>NC_090437.1:1025032392-1035032392 GCF_031143425.1 Pleurodeles waltl | reverse complement strand
ATTGCATTTCTTGATCTCTGCTCTTACATGTTCCATTTATTGTCGCAACTGTACACCTATATGCTACGATTTGACAGTTGCACCCTGCACACTCTCTTAATATCCTTGGACAACTTTACACTGTCACGCTCTATAACCTATAGCCAGATATTACATAGTTTCTATTTCACACTCTCCACTATCAAGTTACTTTTACTAGTCTCACTGTATGGGCTTTGTTACCATTTTTCTCCTCATTTCTTTTCCATTTTTTCCTCTTACTTCCCTTTTCTCACTTACGGTGTCACTACATCTTCCTTACCTTTGCTTTATGCTCATACCCGGTGCCCAGCATCATAAGTATCTTTGTCGCTTCCTCATTCACACCTTGACAGCGTTATTTCCTTTACATTACACTTTCTCTCGTTCACACTCAAGATGGCCGCCGTTTAAGCCATTACAGCGTTTAAGCCATTTCAGCGTTTTTTCCTCTACTTTACACTTTCTCCCATCTACACCCAAGATGGCCACCGTTTAGCCTTTACAGCCCAGTCCCTCCTTTATCTCTACTGCACTTCCATTTCCTATTTCATTAGCGAGCACCATCCCTCGCAGACCATTAAACGATCTCGCCACTACGGGAAGCTCCCCGCTACTATATTTCCTGGTAAGTGACCAACTCGTTTTCAGTACGTAATCTGTATTGTTTATTTCACAGCGTTCACTTCACCGTTAACAATACCTTTCAATTCCGGCCATTTCCAATTATTGCAACTCTTACTCACAATGTATTCTGTAGCGCTTGCCTTACCGCAAAGATTAGCTTACAATTCCTGCCATCTTTACTCGCTGATTCTTTGCCCACGCTCCTGCATTTACTTCTCATCACCTCGTTACACGGTGTTTAAATCCTTACTAGCTGCCCACCAACACATGGGCTTTTTCTACTTTTTCAACCGCGGTTTATTTATGGTGGAGCTACATGCCCAACACGACATTACTGTGTACGTCGATTCTGTATTCTCAAACTAGTTTCGTTTTAAATACGGGCGAATTACCGCGTAACTTAATCTTCGCTACCCGACCGCACGATTTGTTTTCCCGTGCCTGCACTCCTCCCTGATTTTAGACATTATGGTTATCAGGTTTTTTCTTACTGCCTTTCTTAATACTAGACTCACCTTTAGCCCTGAATCTTACTAAACAACCCTTGACTCGGATCTTGCCCCTTATCACATATCTAGATCAAATTGCCTTTTATTCTCCCCATCCAGGATAAAACCCAATGTGATTTCTTAATTTTTCCTGGTATCTTCATAGGTTATGATAACAGGCGTATCAGGTCCTCTTATTTCAGCATTATCACACAAGCTCTCTACCTTACGCATCTGCAGCTGCTTGGCGCAGCATTACTACTGACAGGTTTACCATTATACTAAGGTATGTTCTTATTTGATACACTTCTTTCTCTCTTTCTCTCTTTTCTGCCTTTCAAAACTGAATTTTTATCATAAATCTCTCCTCCAAACTACCTTCTGTGTATATTTCTACGCTTATTCTCTATTCACCCCCTTTCAATATGAGTAGCTATTCGCAGCTGTACTGCTCTTTCTCTCTTTGGTTCATCTTTCTTACTTTCCTTTCAGCCCACTCAACTGATCACTGAGCTTTTTTGCTACTTAGCATCACCACTTACCCACATCGGCTAGCTACCACAGGTATGAGTTACTTTTGTGTGCTCTCCGGGGCCCCCCGCCCCTGTTACCACTCTGCTTTCCCAACATGTGCATAACCGTATCTCCCCTTTCTTTGAAGTCTATACTCACCTTCCTGGTTTGTCTTAGTCCCACATGAGTCACCTACCTGCATACTTATAGCTAGATAACACTGTTTCTACTGACGTAGTACTTAAGGTTTAAGCTTTCCAACACTTTTATTCTCAACACTATCTACTTGATCACGGTGCTCTACTCTGTATCTTCATGCTTCACAATTTGGGTCCCAACTACTGTTTACCTTTTTAGCCATGTTCACTATTTACTCACTTACTCAAGCTCGCACCACTGGTTGCCAGATTCTGGGTTCCACACCAAATTTTTAAATAAACACACACATATATCCAATGTTTGCTCTCATTACTGTATTACAGCCTTGATAAAGTCACCTGTGTGACGAAACACGTGTTGGCTGTATCTCCATGATGACTCAATGGCTTCTAGCAACTGTAAATAAAGATACTATCTGCAAACAGGATCCGTGACTCGTTTCGACTTCATACTTCTTCCAACCTACAGAACGACATCAGGATTATCTATTCTTGCTTTACTGTTGGACATTACATTCTGTGTGCTGTGGCCTTCTTGTCCCATGTTTGCCTAGGGTACTCCTAGTACCCTCTTTGGTGCCTACTGGGTAGTAAGGCACTGGGCCGCTTTGCACCGGACTTTGCTTGTACTTCTTTACTCTGTGAAAACTATTTGTTTACTGCTTAGAGGTGCGGCGCCTCTCACCCTTACTACCCTTATTTCTCTTTTCCTTCTCATCTGTATTCTTTTGATATTTTAAAGTTCAATCCATGTGACTGAGTCATCCCACCCTCCTCTTGAATCTTTCCCTGTCATTCTGCATTACCTATATACGAAATTGGGTTTAGACTGAGTTGTGTAGCAGCCAAAATACTTGTCAGAGTAAACCATAAAAATCACTACATTCACCTACTCTTAACCCTGCAAGTCTTTAGTGAGTGGAAAAGTGTAAACCCTCAAACAGTAATAAAGTGAAAATATAACACAAGAAAAATCCAACACCACTTTAGAAAAATTAAGTAAATTTTAATCAATAAACAGTCACCAAAACAAATTCAATCTTATCAGCAGAACTGAACTTTTAAAGTTTTACGTGAAAAATAGCGCCTAAAAGATCAAAATGCCATCAGCGGGTATCCATAGCAGCACAAAGGATATCTAGTCTTGCCAGATTGGGGTAAAGTCCCTTTTTTCCCAACAGTCTTACAACATTTAGCAGGGAATCCAACAAACTTTATCCCCAGGCAGACTGATGATTGCCTTCTCCAACTCAACCAAAGAAAAGGGGTGTTAACGCGTCCTTCTATGTCAGTTTTATACACATTAGGACTCGTTTTAGGCCAATGAATCTTTTGACCCAGTGGTGAGACACCGTAGGACGAGATAACTGATCAATATGTCGAGCAATATGTCAATGATGTCATCAATATTTATCATCACAAGACACTTTACTTTGGATAAAGACATAGATTAGACGTTCGACACAACCATGACCTTTCAGTCATGAATAACCACACCTTTTTATAGAATTTTATGAATTTTATTCCCTATTGATTACAATCTACTAGCTGAAGTGTCAATCTTAGAACCAAGAAGCATAAGAGCATAGTCACAACATGGTAACCGTAATAAGATTTCATTAATGCGAGAATCACAAACATAAGAACGTAACACAGAGTAAACATAGATCAAAATACAAAGAATTTTACGCAAGTCTTAGTTCAGCATAGCGCAACATCAGTCCTTGTCTTTTATGTCAGTCTGAGTGATCACCTATCCTAACCACTAATTAGCATTAGCATGTTGGGCTTCATGCAAAATAATTTGGAACACCAATTTAGAAAACATCTAACTATGGCCTCTAATCAAAAATACAGCAGTTGGTACCTAGAGAGAAAAAGCAAGCAGACAAATTGCAATAGCATTGTCATAATTACCCTCCAAGGATTAAGTCAGCACACAGAATCAGACTTTGTCTTCAGGTCATCAGTTGAACCTCCTTCAGTCTGGCTTCGTCTAAGAGACAGGGGACACTTCCCTCATAAGGAGGAGAAGTGAAAAGGGCAGTCTATGGGCAAGGATAATTTTATTAAGTCCCAAGTCACCAAACAGAGTGACAGAGTTTCTGGATGAAATCAATAGCATTCCCTACCTAGTTTCCCCCGACCCTTCTGTGACATGAGTTTTTATCCCTTTCTCGTAACACCTTCCCCCAAACTTTTATTGGATATTCGCTATACCCCACTATCTTTGACCTATCAAATTATACATTAGGTAATCACAATTGTCACCCCACGATAATTTATAACACTTTGATTGGTCTTCATAATTGACGTCTTTCGTAGGTGGCACATCCGGGGGGTTTCGTCACCATCTTGGCACGTTTTTCAGGTCATGAGCTTCTTTATCCATGGTCCAATGTCCTTGTACATTCTTTCGTATACTTTTGTTTCAAATTCTGTATAAAACGTATACTAAGGCAGCTAGCATGCAGATGGGAACAGGATGAACTTGGATACATAAAACGAAGGAAAAGAACAAATGCTGGGTCATGGCCCTTTACGAGTCAGCACACTGAAAAACAGAGAATATGCTTTAATATGAGAGCTACACAGCTAAAACTTCAACTTACGCTAACTTAAGGCCTATGGGTTTAGTATAAATGCAATGTTTGTAAACGCTAATATATGCTCAACTAATCATGGTGCAAGGAATCATTTCTTATAACTGACATTAGTTCATGTGCACAATAGTAATTTCACGTTTTATAATTATAATTCAAATACACATTAAGCAACTACTATTTATTGTCGTTTTCGATGCATCATTATTAGACATTTATATAAGCATTTCACGTTTAATATATGTAATATTTAGACTACGCTCTCTCAGGGGCTATCCATAAATCTTTTATCTTTCTCTGAAAAAGCTGGCATTAAAAAAGAGAAATCAAAAAGAAGTTAATATTTGGAGAGGTATTATAAATATTACTAACATGTTCTAAAAAACCATCTCTCTCAGGTCCAGCACACTTTAAAGCATGCCAGGGCATGAAAATACCCGCAAAATTACTTCCGTCATAGTTCCTTTGGCAATAATTTGAATTTTGCACATCATTTTTTGCATAATAAGGTCCTGGAAGGGCCCCCTTCGCCTTCCCCAGTACTTTCCTGTTTTCATCTGAACTATTTTGACGAAACCTTGTTCACAGATGACCACGTTCTCTAGTCTGATTTCTTCTTCCCTTAAAAAAATGTTTTGTAACTATGGGCCTGATTCTAACTTTGGAGGACGGTGTTAAACCGTCCCAAAAGTGGCGGATATACCACCTACCGTATTACGAGTTCCATAGGATATAATGGACTCGTAATACGGTAGGTGGTATATCCGCCACTTTTGGGACGGTTTAACACCGTCCTCCAAAGTTAGAATCAGGCCCTATATCCCTAAAGATCACAAATGCTTGAAGGGATACTTACATGGTAATCCACGCCATGTCAATTGAAGCTGAGCCCTCATTTTGTTAAAAAAACATTCTCAATCTCCATTTTACATGACCCATCCCAATTCCCATCTTCTCGATAACACTTATTAAACATACATCGCAGATTCCTGGTACCCAAGTCCTTAGAAGCCATTTCTAACTCCACATCGGAATGATCAGAAACACCATTAGGTAGCACATTCAAACTCTTATCTCGCAGTGTGGAGGAAATCAAAAAATAATCTAAGTGAGTTGCTATTTTATATCTGGCAGAAAGACATGTATATTCTCTTTTAAAAGGATTAGGTGCCCCCCCTGAGTCAATCAGCCCTAGGATGCTCAGATATTCCCCAATAATGTTTCCAGTTTTAGGCTTCAGCTGTATCTTTTTACTGGAAGAGGAATCAAGGCTTCGTTGTTGAAGGAAGTTAAAATCACCAGCAGCAATCAGTCCTTCCTCTACTGTTACTGAACATTCTATTAAATAGGAATGGGTCAACTGCAACCGGAGCATATATATTAACCAATGTTACTCACTATTGATGGATCGTGCAGTCCACCCTGCACCACTATCCTTCCCTATCTGACTGCTACTTGTGATTTCGCATCTTGGCGTGCTAACCAATAAAAGTAGCTTCTCCTCTATGAGTTGAACCAACAGACGAGAAACATTTAAAAAACGCCCACGTATTAAACATGTCAAACTTGATCAATCTTCTAAGGGGACTATGGCCCTCATTCTGACCTTGGCGGGCTGCGGAGGCCGCCCGCCAAAGTCCCGCCGTCAGGTTACCGTTCCGCGGTCGAAAGACCGCGGCGGTAATTCTGACTTTCCCGCTGGGCTGGCGGGCGGTCGCCTTCAGGCCGCCCGCCAGCCCAGCGGGAAAGAGGCTTCCACGATGAAGCCGGCTCGGAATCGAGCCGGCGGAGTGGAAGCTGTGCGACGGGTGCAGTTGCACCCGTCGCGTATTTCACTGTCTGCGCAGCAGACAGTGAAATACATTTAGGGGCCCTCTTACGGGGGCCCCTGCAATGCCCATGCCAGTGGCATGGGCACTGCAGGGGCCCCCAGGGGCCCCGCGACCCCCCCTACCGCCATCCGGATCCCGGCGGTCGGACCGCCGGGATCTGGATGGCGGTAGGGGGGGTCGGAATCCCCTCGGCGGCGCAGCAAGCTGCGCCGCCTTGGAGGATTCAATGGGGCGGCGGTACACTGGCGGGAGCCCGCCAGTGTTGCCGGTCCGACCGCGGCTTTACCGCCGCGGTCGGAATCCCCATTGGAGCACCGCCGGCCTGTCGGCGGTGCTCCCGCGGTCCTCCGCCCTGGCGGTCTTTGACCGCCAGGGTCAGAATGACCGCCTATATGTCTCCTGCAAGAAAATCATTGCAGGTTTCTAAGTTTTTATCCAAATTTCAACCAATTATTTTTACCTGGTATTACTCAACCCAATAACATGAAATGAAAACACATTCACCATTACTTCTTACTGAAAGAAATGCAAAACATAACCTGACTCATTACACATACATTCCTCTCTATTGTGCCTGCAGAATTCGAAAATCTTTAAGTAACAAGATTATCTTTTAGCATACCCCAAAGTGCTAATTGCAAAGTGAAAAGTTATACCCCTCCTCAAAAGCATAAATTCCATGGAAAAAGCTCGTCCAAAATCCTCAGAGAGGATATATAATCGCATTAATGAATCTACAAATGTCACCATGCCGGTGCTGTTGTCTTTCGCTTCAGGCACCCTTACAAATCTCAGATTTAGTTTGCCTCAAGTGATTTTCCGCTTTTTTTGCTAATACCTAACCTCTTGCTTCATTTATAAATTCAACGAAGAAGTTGTTTCTAGTTTGTCCTCGCAATTTGAAACCCGTTGCTCCAATTCCTTGCAGTGTCTTCAAACTGGGTCATTTGACCCTCTATCTTTGCCAAGCACTGCTTCATCTCATTTGCAAAATCAAGTCGACATTGCCTAAGACCCTTGACTTCTCCGAGAACCATTTGTAAGCAACAGTAACACAGGACTCGAAGAATCCCACTCTAAACAGCAGTTAAACATGTTGTGTGGGGCATACTTTGCCAATTGTCTATTTATCAAACTTGGGCCCAGATTTACATTTTTCCACAAAACTGCGCAAACTTAGTTTTGCGGAAAAAATTATAGCCCGGCTTGCGCCATTCCACAGTGCCAGCTGGGTGCCATATTAAAGGAATGGTGCAAGCCGGCGCTAAATTTGGGCTAGCTTAAAAAAATATACTAGCCGGGTGGAGGTGGAGGTAGGGAAGGAGGGGGTTCTGCGTCATAAAATTTCACTAGCCTGGCCAGAGGGAAAATAAATGTCTCTAACCAGACTAGTGCCATTTCCTGGCACAGAACCACCAAAAACATGACTCCTGTCTTAGGAAAGACAGGAGTCATGCCCACCACCTCAATGGACAGCACAAGGGACAAGTGTCCCCTGGGCATGGCCATTACTCCCTGTGCCATAGAGAAGGCCCCAAGTTAGGGCCCCAATGGCACTTTTAGAAAAAAATAAAACATACTTACCTATACTTACCCTACTCACCTGGGATGGGGTCCCCCATCCTCTGGTATGGGTGGGTTGTTCCTAGGGCTTGGGGGGGGGGGACACATGTGGATCCATTCCATGGTGTTTAACCATGGAAATGGGTCCACAGGTCCCCTAACGCCTGGTCTGCCCCAGGCGTTAAATAATGGTGCAAAGCAAGCTTTGCAGCATTATTTAGCCCCTCCTCCCACCCTTGCGTCATTTTAGCATGGGGGATAAATATGGGGCCATGGGTATAGCACCATTTTTTAGATGGGAACACCTACCTTGCATCTCATTGACGCAAGGTAGGTGCACCCATCCAAAAAAAGGTGCAAACTCTGCTAGACGTGTCTTTGGAGTTAGGTTTGCGCATAATTTCCGTAAAGAAAAAAAGGCGCAAAGTTGGCGCAATTGAAGTCTAAATATGGGCCTCAATGCCTCCAGAGTAGAGGCTGTGCAGCCAGCAGGCATGCCTTTCTCCTGAACACCAACTTTCCCAAGCCCCATTGTTTCACATACCTGTAGGTCGGCCCCTATTCCACTTTCTGTGGTGGTCTTAACATTCATACTGCCCCTCTCTGGGACTCTGGCTTGACCATTAACAATATCCAACATATTATTGGTAGTCTCTCCATCGACCAAAACTTTGGGAGTGGCTTGATTAATCTTGAGTCCTGACTCCATTGACTCCCCGAAACATAGTGGAGTGTCATCACTGTTGTCACTATTGCCAACAGCAACCTCACCACATTGATCATTTCTAGAGTGCCTAGGCTGATTTTCCGAACAGTCTATCAATCCATCAGAACCATTGGTCTCCTGCGCGGCAAGGGTGATACCAGTTCCCTCCACTATATTACAACAAGCAGAGGAATGATCTTTCTCTAAATTCAGTGACGGATTTGAGGCCAATACTGAAACTAATTCAGCTAAATGGGCATGAAGCGGGTGAGCAGCTGTCTCCCAGTTTCCCTTTAAGTGGTGCTACATTGTAAAAAATCTTGAAGCTGACTTAGAAATAGCCGCCTGCTGCTGTTTACCATCCTCCATATTCCTAGTTTTAATTTTGAGCCCCTTTGGTGGCATGAGCAGGTCTGAACGTCTGCAGGTTAATGACGAGCTAAATGATGACCTCAAAGATTATTAAATACAAAAGAGGGACAGGAAGATTAATGGTCCAGTATACAGTCTCCCAAGTAACCTAATATAAAAAAAGGTACACTGTTCCATGCGGCATCCAACCTATTAGGGGTGTCGGAAGAAAAGAGCGAATGAAAGTCAGAGATCCAGAGGAGTATCAGGAGAGCCCTCAAGCACCCGCTAGGGTGACCTGTTTCATCATTGGACAATCTCCACGCCAGACCGGTGTTTCTGACCCCTGAACAAACAGTTTAACATATCCACAAAGATTTCCCCTTTAAATTCCATTAGGCCAAACGTGCCAAAATGTTTCAAAGGAAAAGGTCAGAAAAAGGCAAAACTTGCAGACTTTGGTGTGCTAAGTACCAGTTCTGAATGTTATGCCTTATTGGGATGTTAAAAAGTCGTAATAGGAGGTATTCCAGAGATGGTTAATACGTCACTCAGCGATCATGATATTTAATACATGTGGTGAGCACCTCAGCTATTCAGCTGAACTTGTAATGAGTGTGTGAGACTACCTTTCCAGCAGAAGCATGGTGACAGAAGTTACCATTGTCCGATGAGGTGCAGTACCTGATTTGGAGTGCCAGTCGGACTAAGAAACAATGCTGTGTTACCATGACTCTTATTTTAGGTTGTTTAGTAGACATGATTAACTGAAAATATAATTGTACCATGCAATGAAAAGGACAGGATAGGCCCATATGAAAATAGTGTAACCAATGAAGAGAAGGCGAAATGTTATGAGAAATAACGGGTAGTTGGACTGCCAAGAAGGGTTTACCAAAGTTAACTATATTTCATTTGCTATGACAGTGAGATCAGTGAATTTTGATAAAAGGGTCCAAAAATGTATTTTCAGTGGCTATAACAGCTTCTTCCAAATCTCATTGAAATAACATTTCTCCTAGCCTCAAAACAGGCAGAGGGAGATATTTTTGGGGTGATGTCTGTCAACTCTTCTTTGTGCATTATGAAAGGGGTTAGTTTCTTGCCGTTTCAACTGAAACACTTTATTAAACTGATTTGTTCTTGTGACGTCATGTGGAACTAGTAATGATTGAGTTCTGTCAACTCGGCTCAATTTCTTTTAATCCTATGCTTGTGAAGAATATACATTTTTTTCCAGGTGCCAGCTTTATAGGACATGGACGAGGTGGACCCCAGGAGGTGAACAACATTATACACAAACTGAGAGGAAGACAAGCTATTGATGAGATCATGTTTGTGTTTCTGACAGTTGTGATGGAGTGGCAAGGTGAGAACAAATATTTACCTGCTAAGATCTCCTGCGTCCTTGTTCGAGGGTGCACAGCCATGTTTCTAACTGACAAATGAAATGAGAGCTCCACGCCCTTTTGTTCACTACTGGTGCACCACTATTTTTTTGCAGAAGTTTTGATCAGTTTGTTGCAAGTTTGGGCCCATTTTTATAGGTTTTTGGCACAGATCAGCGCTGAATGTCACCTTGCTGTGCTGCCCTGCGTCAAAAGGAAAGGGCAGGAATGCACTGTATGTATAGCATATGATGCATTCCAGTCCTTTCCCCCTGGGGAAGCGGCAAGGCAGACACCCTTGCAAGGGTGTCTATGTTACATGCAGGATTGTTTTTGTGCAGGTATGAGCACCTTCCTGCACAAAAACAATTGTGGGAGGCTTTTCCTCTTTTCTACGTGTGCTGCAGTACAGCACACATAGAAAGGGAAAAAACAAGGCAAAATAAATATATTCTCCTTGACATGCCTCCCCTGGAGAGGTGTAAGGTTTTGGAGCATCCCCAGATTTACCAGTCCTTGTAAATTTGGGGATTCTTCTAAATCCATGGGGGTAATGTGGGAACACCCACTGCAATGCCCATGGAAAGCCTCCCTTGCAGAGTAAGACAACACAGTGATTTATACTGCCCTGCCTTACTCCATATCTATGTGGCCATTCAAAGCCATGCAAAGTGGCTTCACATGGCCTCATAGATATGATTTCACTGCCACTGTTGTTTCACAAAATGTGATACAACAGCGGTGCATGGGGATCACAAATATGCCCCTCAGTTTCTCAGCATTTTGATCTGACAGATTGGTTATTCTCTCACTGATGATTTCCCCACCCATGCTGTAAACATATTGCTGGACTACGCAGAGAGAATGGAACAACAGGTATTTGACTGGCAGACTATTTAATTGTGTCTACTGCGCCATTTTTTCATGACAACAGCTCAATAAGGTTTGATTCATTGTAAGCTATATATTTTCATCCATGTTCTCCTGTAACATTTTACCATCTTATCTGCTAACTTTCGTCATATTAGGTGAGTTTGTCTTTGTTTGACTGCAAAGTTGCAGAGTTCATATTTTGAAAACCATTTATAAGCATGGCTATTTGCTCCATGTCATATTGCTTTTCTGACTGGCAGTGCTGACAGATGAACAGATGAATGGTTTCTGATGTGCCATGTGTGTGCTGTCAGATCCACCACGACTGTCAGTGCAGGAACATGAAAAACACCCTGTTCCCGTTCTTTGCCCTTGAAAGTTTAAGGTTTATGTTTATTTATCGATTGGCACTTTACTTACCACCTTTTGAACCTAGTAGAATCCTCTTCTGAAAATGGTAAAACAATAGAAAGTGCAACTAGTATAGAGCCATAAAGGTGGAACAGATGCACTCCCTAGAGGTCACTAATTCATTGATCAGCCTGGCATTTCACATAAAGTGGAACTTTCTGCAAAGCAACTGATAGCTTTATTATATTTTTCTGTGATTATCTTTGTAGCCCAAGTATCGTTTCCTTCAACCCACAGATGTCAGTAGTGTTGTCACTGCTCACTGGCAACGTGGCATACTGAACAGGTGGGCGCATTTCTTTGATGCAGTCAAATGGCTCCATTGCTGAAACATCAACACCAAAGAAGATGCATTACCTTTCTTCGGCTTCACAAAGTCAATAATGGCTTATTGATAATGAACCATTGTATGCCTTCTGTATCTCGAAACCGTTAATGACGTATTGATAATGAGCCATTCCCTTTCCTCTACATCTCAAAAACATTATGGGCTTTTTGTTGAAGATGCATTATCTTTCTCCTTAGTCTCAAACCATTACAGGTTTAATGTTAAAGATGCAGCACCTTTCTTCTGCATCCCAAAGTCATTAATGTCTTATTGTTAAAGATAGAAAACCTTTCTTCTGCATCCCAAAGTCATTAATGGCGTACTGTTAAAGATGCAACGACTTTCTTCTGCATCCCAAAGTCATTAATGTCTTATTGTTAAAGCTACAGCACCTTTCTTCTGCATCCAAAGGCATTAATGGTCTACTGTTAAAGATGAAACACCTTTCTTCTCATTCCCAAAGTCATTAATGGCATATTGTTAAAGATGTATCACCTTCTTTCTGCATCCTAAAACGTATTAATGTTGTATGGTTAAAGATGCATTACTTTTCTTCTGCATCTAAAAGTCTTCAGCGGCTTATAATGGGGTATTGCTATACATGGATTACCTTTCTTCAGAATCTCAAAGTGATTAACAGCAGTAACTGAGGCATGTAAAAGTTGGGTTTGCAGTTGAGTTGACATTTTCTATCTGAGGAAATTCAGCGAGAGGCCATTATCTCTCTGCGGCATTCCCAGCTGTGTCTGGGCTTTAAAAGAATGTCTAAAATAAGTACACAAGTTGGCGTAGATGCACAATTATCATGCACAGCCTTGATTTACTTTAAGGAAGTCCCACAAACTTAGATTTAGGAAACAGGCTAAATGGGCTTCAGGTCTATTTCGATTTGAAGTGAGTCACAAAAGCCCTTCGGTTTCTATTCAAGCCACCATCTCTTCTGCTTTCCCTTTGCACAGATTTTCATGAACCAACTTTCTCCGATTTTTTTAATAACTACACGTCTACCTCCTTCTTTTTCACACCCTTGTCCGTTCCCTTTCCCGGATTTTTTAAACTCATCTAATCACATTTGCAATTTGCTGTCTGCCATAGTTCTTCGTGTTCCCCAACCACCTTCACTGTCCTCTATTCAGCCTTGTGTCTTCTTCCCCCCTGTTCATTGTTATGGTAAATTCTCCTAACCCAGTCTCCATTTCCAAGCCCTTTCACACTTCCCTCCCATACTCCTCAACAAAGTATTATTTGTATCTCCCACTCTGTCTTCTTTATCTACCTGTGTAGTTAAGCTCCGCTTGTCCATATTCCTGTACATGACCCCCCCTTGAATTGCATGTACCATGAAATACTAGTCAGGAGTGTAACGATAGCCAAAAGGACACTGACAACTGCTTAGCATCAAAAAAGAAGAACACGGAAGGATTTGCTATCTGTCATGGCACATACAGGTTTATTGTAATTATCAATTGCAATTAAACCAACACTCAGATGTCTTGATTTAAATCATTTAAAAAGACTGCTATTTAATCCCTTGAGGACACAAGCTGTAGCGCCTTTCTCTCTGTTGACCTTCACGATAGAGGCATGATGATGAATACTTGTATATTATTTAAAATTGTTGCTGCTTAGTGTAGGAGGTTGGGCTGGTTTGTAGTGGATACCTTGGGTACTTATACCTTATACCAGGTCCAGATATCCCTTATTAGTGAAATGTAATAGTGTTCTAGCAGTTTAGGCTGATAGAGGTAGCTATAGCAGAGCAGCTTAGGCTGAACTAGGAGACATGCAAAGCTCCTGTGATACCAGTTATAGTTACACAGTACTTATACACAAGTAAACACAATACTCAGGCCCTCATTATGAACACGGCGGTAAACACCGTCCACCGCCGTGGTGATGGCGCACAGAAGACCACCATTGGCGGTGAACAGAAACCCGCCATAGAATGATGCAAAAATCAGAAACCAACATAAATCTCCTTGCTGCCAGTCACCGCCAGGACCAGGTCGGCTGAAATGCTGGACCTCCCACCCCACCACCACCGAGTACACAAACACCCCACCCTCCAAATATTGAAGCACAAATCACTGCGGCGGTCAGTGGAAGCCAAACGACCATTGGCGGTACAGAACGCCACGGGCGGTAAGTGGACCCAACAGTAAGAAATGCATACATTGGCAAGGTTGAAACCCACACACCTGACACACATCCACAACACTATAAAACACTCACAGACACACCCCACAATCCTATGCATCACCAATAGGAAAAGCCAGACAGACAACACTACAGGCAGACACTAAACGCCACATCACACGACTCACACACCCAACCACACAAGAGCACCCTCACCTAGATCCACACAAGACACCATTCACAACACACACCAGGGCACTCCGCAAACACCCACGCTTCGCAGAAAGGGAGATAAGGACCATGGTGGACGAGATACTGAAGGTCGAGCCACAATTATTCGGGGCACAGGTCCAGCACACACCCATCGTCAGGAAGATGGAGCTATGGCAGACAATAGTCAACAAGGTCAATGCAGTGGGACACCATCCACGCACCAGGGACGACATCCACAAGAGATGGAATGACCTGCGTGGGAAGGTCAGGTCAATGGCATCCCGGCACAACATTGCAGTCCAGAAGACTGGGGGAGGACCAACACCACTCGACTACACTGACTGGGAGGAAAAGGTACTGGCCATCCTGCACCCTGAGGGACTCACTGGACTCAATGGAGGATTGGACTTGAGTAAGTCATCTACATTTATCCTATATCCATCACACCTGTAATGCATGCACCACACCACCCCACCCCTCCAACAGCCACCAGGACCACTACCCCACCCAGGCCACAATCACAACATCCAGTCACCCTGCATGCCCACAAACCCACTAACAGGCCCACATACGTCCCCCTGTGCATAGCCACCTACCCCTACAAGGAATCACAAAGGGACTACACCACCCACAAGGTACCCCCACATCCAAAGAAAATGCAATGCAAACCTCACAAAGGCACCCTGCATGGCCCCAAAGTGTGAAAACCTACACAAAACAGCCCAGTCCTCTGCACCCCATCTGATCATGCAAAAGTAACAGACATGTCCGTTCCCCCCAACAGGCACCACCACCCATGCCAACCTGACGGACAGGACAAGGAGTGGTAGTGCCCCACAGGGAGACAGAGGCACCTCCCTAGACACTGGGGATGGAACCCTGGACATTGATGATCACCCTGGCCCCTCACACAGTCCTGGACTGTCATCATCCAGCAGCCCCACCCAGGACACCACTGACACCCCTACCACCCAGCCAATAACATCAGCCCAGGGCAACCATCCTCACACCTGTGTATCCAGGCCACAGACTGGTGGAACACATGGACAGAGGCCACAGCCACCCCCTACCAACAGGCAGGAAGACGATGGTCCCAGTACAAATGGTACCACCAGACCTGTGCAGGGGACACAGGCAGAGGGGGCAAGGCCCAGTGGGAGGGCATCACTGGCCCAGGGGGGAGGCCACAGGATTGATGCTGCAGCCCAGGACGTGATCTCTAAGGGCCTGGGAGCATATCACCATACCCAGGACAGATTGGCCCAGATAGTATCCACCCTGGAGCAGAGTCAAAGGATGCAGGTAGCACACCACCAAGAGGCCATGGAGCAGTGGAAACTACACAATGCCACAATGGCCACCATAGCAGGTGCGCTGCTGCCCCTTGTCCCAACACACCCTGAGGCCCACACAGACCAGGAAGCCCCTACTACAGGCCAAGCTGCAGACCGGACAACAACAACAGCAGCAGCAATTGGACATGTTTCACCATCTCAGGACACACAGGAGACACTCATCTCAACCCGTACAGGCCAACACCAGGCACCCAAACGGTCCCTCCAGCCCAGATATGGCACTGGAACACCTGCCAAGACCAAGGCCCTCTGAAAGAAGTGACTCTGGCAAGAACTGTCCTCCAAGTGTCCCACTGAACCAATGACCAAACCATGTGAAAACAACAACAAACACTTGAAAACATAGATGGTCATACCACTACTGCCATCAAATGCTGCGACCATGTTGCCATATTGTACAACCACCAGTAGCCCTCTCCCATCACTGTAAACTGCACGATGTAATCCCTGCACCAAATAAAACACCAGTTCACCTATTACAATGTCCCATGTCATTATGTTTAAACAAAGTGAAGTATGGATGCAACTGTATTATAAATAATTTATTATTATTTGAGTATCAGGAATTGCACCACACGCATAAGATGTTGTTGTGCCTACAGATGTGTTGAACTATTATACTATAATGTTACCTGTCCTATGAATACCTGGTCACAGTGGCAATGACTATTGACCCAACACTCCCCTAGATGAAAAGGCACACTGACAGTATGCTGCACAGACAGCAATCTCATTGATTAGTCCCACATAGTTACTGGAAGTAGAGTTGTATCAGTTGGGTCCTGGAATGTACCTCTTCCCCCTCCTCATCATCACCATCACTCTCATCCCCTTTCTGAGGAAGCAGGTCTGGATATAAAGCACCCTCCTCCTCCAAGATGGGTATAGAAATCCTCACAGCCACGTTGTGCAGCATGCCGCAGGCCACCACTATTCTACACACCTTGTCAGGCCCATGGGCCAGGGAACGGCCAGGGATATGTAGGCAACAAAATCTAGCCTTCAGGAGACCTATTGTGCGCTCTATCACCCTCCTAGTCCGTCCATAGGCCTCATTGCAATTCCTCTCTGCATCTGTTCCCGGATTCCTCACTGGTGTCAGGAGCCAACGAATGTTGCGGTAGCCAGAATCACCTAAAAAAGGGGGCAAAACAGGACTGTCAATGACAACCCTCAGTGGCAAACAGCCTGGCTGTCTGCTATGTGGCAATAAGTGTCAGAAACACCTACCTATGATCCATCCTCTGTCCCCTTGTAGTTGTTCCATCTTGTGTGGCACACTACTGTTCCTTAGCACAAAGGAATCATGGACTGATCCAGGGAACATGGCATTCATATGTGAGATGTACTGGTCTGCAGTACACACCAATTGAATGTTCATGGGATGAAAGTTCTTCCTGTTTCTGTGCACCTGTTCACTGACTCTTCGGGGGATGATAGCTATGTGGGTGCCATCGATGGCACATATCACATGGGGTATGTTGGCAAAGGCATAGAAGTCCGACTTGATGGCAGGGAGGTCAGCACTTTTGGGAAACCTCACATGGGACTTCAGGTGTCGTATCAATGCATTCAGGAATCTGCACAGTATAATGCTAAACATTGGCTGTGAAAAACCTGCACCCATGCCCACTGTCACTTGAAATGAGCCAGTGTTTAGGAAATGGAGTGCAGAAAGCACCTGTACTTCATTAGGGATGGCATGCTGATTTCGATTAGCCGGTCTCAGTGCTGGATCCAGTAATGCACAAAGTTCATGAATAGTAGCACGAGTGAGTCTGTAATTGATAATGAACACACATTGGGGGTCATTCTGACCCCGGTGGGTGGCGGTCGCCGCCCGCTTAGCGGGAACCGCCATTTGGCCGCCCCGCGGTCAAAAGACCGCTGGGGCCATTCCAACCTTCCCGCTGGGCCGACGGGCGCTAACATTGTTAGCGCCCGCCGGCCCAGCGGGAAGGCGGCCTGCAACACTGAAGCCGGCTCCGAATGGACCCGGCGGTGTTGCAGGTGTGCGACGGGTGCAGTTACACCCGTCGCGCTTTTCACTGTCTGCTAGGCAGACAGTGAAAAGCAGGCTGGGGCCTTGTTAGGGGGCCCCTGCACTGCCCATGCCAGTGGCATGGGCAGTGCAGGGGCCCCCAGGGGCCCCAGGACACCCGTTCCCGTGTAAACCGCCAGAAACAGGCTGGCGGGAAGGGGGACGGAATCCCCAGGGCAGCGCTGCTTGCAGCGCTTCCCTGGAGGATTCTCCCAGCCGGGGGAAATCCGGCTGGAAACCGCCGGACCCTGCTGGGCGACCGCGGCTTTACCGCCGCGGTCAGAATGACGAATGAAGCACCGCCAGCCTGTTGGCGGTGCTTCCGTCATTCGCGACCCTGGCGGTCTATGACCGCCAGGGTCGGAATGAGGGCCATTGTTTCTTATTCAGCAGTGCTGGCATGATTGTCGACTACACATATGCTTAGTATGTGTGACATTACAGCAACATGACCACAATGATATATCAGGACTGTTCAGGTGATGTAATGTATATTGTTTCATGCCTAATGGTGTTTATGGGACAATAGGGCCTGCATGGTGCTGATGAGGGTTTTACAACTGCGTAGTTAAGGCCAAAATGTCTGCCCCCTGTAATCCAGAAGTGTTGTGGTGGAAGTGACCTCATACCGCTATCGGTTGGCGTAATAGCATAAGGCGGTGTTTACTGCTGTGCGCAAATTCATTGGTTTACATGGTTGTCAATGGGCATTCTTAGCGTATCATGATCGCTGCCGGTGGTGACGGTGCACACCGCCACAGTGCGTACGCGAACTCGTCACCCCAACTTCACTTGACTCCCCGCTCTCGTGCATGCAGGTGCTCCACTGAGTGTACTGCTGTGCCTGCCTCTGGTCATGGATCTGGCACCAACGAGGAATTGGAGAAACTTGTGACGGGGTACTGCCCCAGTACGCAAAGCTCTACAGTCGGACCAGCGGTACTAGTGAGTAGGAGGATTGGGGGGAATGGATGTGTGTAATGGTGGTAATGGCTGCATACATGTGTGCACGTGTGACACTGTTTAGTCCTGGGTTCCTGACATGCTGCGTGTGTGTGTGCTGTTAGGCTGTTTGAAATGTCCGTCCCATAGTGGACGTATAACCAGCTGTATATTATTGGCCCTTATAGGTAAGCGCCCACCAGACGAGGGGACTTTGGTATGCCATCGCCAGGGAGGTGTGGACCCTGGGGGTCTGCAACTGGCGGAGCACCGACTGCAGGAAGAGGTGGGAGGACCTGCAGCGCTGTGCGAGGAAAATCTGTGAGGCCCAGCTGGGGAAGTCCTCCCATCGAGCACTGACCCCCCTTATGTGCTGCATTCTGGCAGTGGCGTACCCGGACCTGCATGGGCGCTTGAAGGCTGCACAGCAGTCACAAGGCGGTGAGTACAAATACCATACTTTGGCTCGTTGATTGATGTGTGTATGTGCGGTCGTATTTATGCTGTCTAGTGGCAGGGACCCTGACTGATGTTCAGCTACATACTGGCCCCCGTAGAGAGTAGGGGTGTAAGGGTCAAGTCTGCAGTACGTCAGATCCTTCAGTGCTGTGGGAAATGGCTGTAGAGCAGGGTTGAGGCCACTAGTCAGGGGCATAGCCATGTGTATAGCGGTAGATGCTGCCTGGTGGAATATTTTCAGGGTGGGTGTATGTGTGAACCAGTTCTGTACCTCCATTCAGCTATTTACAAGTGTCTCTCCTGTTTAGTCTCCCCATCCCTGTTCTCTTGTGTTGTCTGTGTACATCAGCATCATCTGGGGAGGGAGCTGAGGCACTGGCGAGTGGAGATGCAGCGGCCCACGGTTCCTACGAGGCCGAGTCGTCTGACGCCACGGGAAACAGTGGGTTGGAGGGCGATGGGAGTATCACGGGGGGAGGCAACTGCCACTGGAGGTAGTGACTCTGATACCTCCTCCGATGGGAGATCCCTAGTGGTGGTGGACCCTAGTGGGCCCACCCCTTCTGTGTCATCTTCCGCCACCCCCATATCATCACCGCCCTCCCATTTGCTCCTCACCGATTTGCCCGTGCCCACTCACCCAGAAGGGTGGGTGTCTCCTTCACCCCACGCACCTCCTCTCCTGCCCCAGTCAGCCCTGCTGCCCTCACAGAGAAGACTATTGACCTGTTGAGAACCATCTCTGTAAGGCAGACAACCATCGTCAATGCCATCCAGGGGCTATCATCAGAGGTGCAGTCTATCTGGATGGCATTCATGGTGCAGTGTCTGGCCTACAGATATCTTTTCAGGCTCTGGCCTCCTCTTTGATGGCAGCCAGTGTCCCTGGTCATTCCGTCCCCCCTCCAACCTCTTCTACCCCTTCCACCCCCCCACTCCCTTAACCCCAAAGCACACATTCTGACATGCAGGCACACACCTCAACACACAAGAAGCACACTTCGAAACACAAGCACCACACCTCCCACCACAGGCATATACAAAGCCAACATACACATGCACACACACCAATATCCACTTCCCCCAGTGTGTCCCCCTTTTTCGCATCCCTGTCTGTCCCCTCTACATGCACACTCACAGGCACTGCACCCTCATTCAATGTTGGTGACCCTATTTTTGCAGTCACCACAATATCAAACATCCATTCATGCACCCCAAACACACACCTGCACTCACCACAACGACTTTAGTTGACACATGCAGCACACTCACCAGACCTGTAGACACCCATTCAACATTCATTTACACTGCAGCCTGTCTTGTCCCACTGTGTCCACCCCCCTCCTCCCAAGACATTCAAACATACCAAAACACCCACCCATCACACATCCACACACCTCAGCATACTGTCCACCTACACCTCTTACAGCCACTCCCTCTACCTCCACTCCCACTCCTTTCTCCAGGTCTACCCCAATTGCACTTAAGAAACGTATCCTATTCTGTGTAGACCTATTTGAACCCACTGGCCCACCCTGACTCGTCCCTAAACATGCCCACCTCCTTGCCCTGTCCACTCCTCCCACATCACAGCCCGCCCCTGTCCACCCTTCCCATTCCTGTGCTACCTCCCCTGTGAGGAAGAGACCCTGTGCTGGCCCAGGAACATCTGCCGCACCCTAGGCCAAGTCCGCTCCACCGGCTGCAAGCACAAAACCCAAGTACCTTCCAAATGTAAATCTAGGACCCCCCCTCCCAGTCGTAAGTCCCCACCCCCACCACCCCCACCCCTGTTCCCTGAGGTGCCTGGATGCCTCATTGTTGCCCCTATGAGGTGGAGTCCCGTTGCACTTGTGGGAGTCAAGGTGGGGCCATTGTGGCCCATCGGACTACTTTTACTCTGGACTGGCCATTGGCCTTACATGCACTTATATTGCTCATTGAGCAGAATAAAAGTTAATGTGTGGCCTGTGTTGTTTATGGCACACTCTGGATCCGTGGCTTATCGTTTCATTGTTTGGGGGTGTTGAGCACATGTGTGTACTTTGGGCAGGATGGATTTGCCTTGTGTCGGGTAAGTACCTCTTGCTGTGGAGTGTATGGCTTGTGCTGCTGTGAAAGGTTGTGGGAGCGTTGCAGGGTGGGTGGAGTGGGTGGGTATGTAACTGTGCCCATTCTTCCCTTTTTTAGTAGGTTGCAGTACTTGGCAAGGAGCAGGGCTGGCATGATCTGCAACTCTCTCTCCATGTCTGCTTTGGTGTGTTGTGTGAGCCTCCGGTGAGTGTTTCCTTATATTTGGTTTGTTTCCTCCTGGCTTTGCGTGGCGGTGGTTCCCGCCCCGGAACTGACGGTGGTCTAGTGCTTTATTATTTGATGGGCTGGTAGGGCCTATCCGTCGGCCTGTGGGCAGGCTCTGCCGCCATTGTCGGCACTCCTCTGCTGGTGGTGAGTGGTTTTCAGGATGCCTGTGTTTGAGTTGGTTCATTATTTGGCCATTCAGCCCGCACGTCTGTTGGCTGTTGTTACCACCACCAACGGCGGTGCAGTGTTCACTGCCGTGTTCATAATGAGGGCCTCAATGTTACAAAAAATAAAGGTATTTATTTGGGTGACACAGTACCAAAAATATCTTAGAGACAATACTCCTTCTGGAGGTAAATATTATGCACAATATATACACTAGACACCAAAATTAGACAAGTAAATAGTCATAGAACAATGCAAACAATAGGAAATGCTATAGAATGCAATGGGAGAAAATAGGTCTAGGGGCAACACAAACCAAAGAAAGTGGAATGTGAATCACAAATTCCCCCCTAGACAAGTGTAGTGTGTGCAGAATCGCTGGGAGAGAAAGAATACAGTAAAGGTAAGTAAATTACCCCACCCAAAAGCCCAGAAAAGCAGCAGTAAAGTACTGCAAGTTTCCTTAGGACACACTACACCTCGTGATTGGGATTTTGCAGCAGCCAACCAAGTCTGCAAAGAATAACTGCTGGATTCCTGAACTTGAAGACCTGCAACGGAAGGGGACCAAGTGCAGAAGTCGAAAAAAGTTCCAGGAAGGACAGGGGTCCCTGCCAACCCAGAAGAGGGTGCAAAAGAAGAGTCCACGGTTAGTCGAAGACTGCAGAAATGCACCTTAGGAAGGTGTCAGTGGGTTCCTGCATGGTGCAAAAGATGTCCCACGGCATGGAAATTGTTGCAGATGAGATTTTGTACTGGAAGGCTCCAACAAGCCTTGGCTATGACAAAAGTGCATTTTGCATCAAAATGGTGCTGGATGGACCTAGGAGGGATCTGGTGGGCTCAACTCTGTGTGAGGAGGAAGAGGGGACTCTCAGCACTTTATAGAGCTCTCAGGATGCTAGCCAGGACCCCCGGGGTCCCAGGACATGGGAACAAAGGAGTTACAAAATGCGGTTGATGCAGCACAACAAAGAAAGGTCCCACGCCACCAGAGAACATCAGCGAGCTCAGCATTGTAGGATGAAGTACTGGGGACCTGGGCCAGGCTGTGCATAAAGGAATTTTGCAAAGAGTACACAGAGGCCTCAGGAGGTGAAGAAGACGCAGTACACAGGGGTACCATCGCTCTCAGGGAAGGTAAGGTCTTACCTCCTCCAAATTGCATCAGCAGGACCTCAGGACAGTCTATGTTGATGACGCCCACCCTCTGTGTCTTTAGGAGCATGCTGGTCACTCTGAGAGGAGTCCCAGGGTACCGGTCGTCGTCTTGGTAGGTGCCGGCTTGGAGCAGGGGAGTGACTCTGTCACTCCACAGGAGAGTTCTTCAGTCCTTCTGGTGCAGGATGAAGACAGAGAGTCCCCAGAGCATGCACACCATGGAAACTGTTGCAGTTGCTGACTTGGAGCTGAGGCTGCTTAAGAAAAGTGTCTCTTGTAGACACTTTGTTGCAGTTACATCGCTTCTTGGAGCAGGCTGTTGTTGTTCCGAGGTCAGAAGAGTCTGAAGTAGTTGTAGAGGATTCCTGAAGGAAACTTGCAAGCAGAATCTGAATAGAACCCACAGGAGAGTCCCTAAATAGCCCTGAGAGGGGGATTGGCTACCTTATCAGCTAAGGACCTATCAGGAAGGGTCTCTGACGTCACCTGCTGGCACTGGCCACTCAGAGGCCTGCAGAGTGCCCCCACACCTTGCAAAGCAAGATGGCTGAAGTCTGGGATACACTGGAGGAGCTCTGGGCACCACCACTGGGGTGGTGATGGACAGGGGAGTGGTCACTCCCCTTTCCTTTGTCCAGTTTTGTGCCAGAACACGGGAGAAGGGGCCCCTGAACTGGTGTAGACTGGTTTATGCAAGGAGGGCACCATCTGTGCCCTTCAAAGCATTTCCAGAGGCTGTGGGAGGCTACCCCTCCCCAGCCTGTAACAGCTATTTCCAAAGGGAGAGGGTGTAACACCCTCTCTCAGAGGAAATGCATTTTTCTGCCTTCCTGGGACTGGGCTGTCCAGACCCCAGGATGGCAGAACCCTGTCTGTGCGGTGGCAGCAGCTGTAGCTGCAGTGCAAGCCTCAAAGAGCTGGTTTGGCAGTACGAGGGGTCCATGGTGGAGCCCCCAGGATGCATGGAATTGGCTCCCCAATACCATATTTGGAATGGGGGAACAAGTCCATGATCTTAGACATGTTACATGGCCATATTCGGAGTTACCATTGTGAATCTACACATAGGTATTGACCTATATGTAGTGCACGCGTGTAATGGTGTCCCGCACTTACAAAGTCCAGGGAAATGGCCCTGAACTATGTGGGGGCACCTTTGCTAGTGCAAGGGTGCCCTCACACTTAGTAACTATGCACCTAACTTTCAGCAAGTAAAGGTTAGACATAGAGGTGACTTATAAGTTACTTAAGTGCAGTGAAAAATGGCTGTGAAATAACGTGTACCTTATTTGACGCAGGCTGCAATGGCAGGCCTGTGCAAGGGTTTGTTTGAGCTCCCTATGGGTGGTAAAAGAAATGCTGTAGTCCATATGGATCTCCTGGAAACCCAATGCCCTGCTTACTTAGGTCCCATATACCAGGGACTTATAAGGAGTGTCCAGTATGCCAATTGAAATTGGTAAATGAAGTCACTGGTGACAAATTTAAAAGCAGAGAGAGCATATGCACTGAGGTTCTGGTTAGCAGAGCCTCAGTGACACAGTTAGGCACTACACAGGTATACACATTAGGCCATAAAGTATGAGCACTGGGGTCCTGGCTAGCAGGATCCCAGTGAGACAGGCAAAACACACTGACATATAGGTTTTTATCTATGAGCACTGGGGTCCTGGCTAGCAGGATCCCAGTGACACAGTAAAAATACACTGACACACACTCACAAACAGCCAAAAGTGGGGCTAACCATGCTAGAAATAGGCTACTTTCCTACACTTAGGAGTCACCCAAGTTAAAGGCAGCCCAATGGGCAGCTATGCACATGCACTCTGTAGCTCCAGGTATATATGTGTGCACTTGATTGGTGTTCACTGCTGTCTCCATCAGTGCATTTGAAATTAAGACTAGCAATCTTCATGTAATTGCAGTAATAGAAAAAGGTACAGTTTTGGAAAAATAGCCTCTATATATTCTTCAAATCTTTCTCTTCCCACAATCATGGTACAAGATAAGTGCCAACATTTTAGTAAGATAATCACTGTGGAAATTGGCAGCCAAATGGTTTTAGGTATTTCCTTGCTGAACAGATTTCCAATAATGCATGTAAGACTTGTTGTGAGCAGTTGATGATACAGATCAAGAATGATTTAGTGGCCTAACATATTGAATTGTCAGTGTGCAAACCTGTGCACCATCACCTTCATATTCTTCACAAACTAAAGGTAATGTAGATTCAGAAGCTGAGTTGGCTGCCACACCAGTTTATTTCTTCCTGAAGGGTGGTTCACAAAGATGTGCATGTTCTCCTGCAGATTGGCTCCTTTGACACCAAGTGCCAGAATGCTTGTCTAGTCTTCCCCAACAGACGCTGGTATAGGGGGAGGCCCAGACAGTAAAGTGACAATAGTTCTTGAACAACCAAACCAAACAAATATGATTAAATTGCATAATCATATTGGATGACATATAAGCATTCACATAATAAAGTAAAAAGAGGAACAGGACATAAGGGAGAAAGAAGATATAGAAAAGAAGAAGAGACATATCAAGGATAACAATCCAACCCTGAAAAGAAATGTTTTGAAGGGTAGCATGAGATGTGTCAACACCATATCAAGAACAACAGCAGAGAAATGGTAAATGAAGTTAGAGAACAAGCCATGAAATATGGGGAGAGAAAATAAACAAGCACAACCCAAAAACGCTTAAGATTTCCGAACATTACTGTCCAAAGTATTAGATGTAATAGTTTGATGAAACTCTTTTAATTTATCAAGAACATCAAAAGATCTTGTAGTGCCTTAATATGTAATTTTGAGTATGCAGGGATGAAGGAGGCTGTCTCGTAAATTCAGCTTTCTCATTTGAGGTCTTAAAGCAAGGACTTACTTTCGTCTGGTGTTTATCACATTAGAAATGTCTTAAGAAATGAATATATTGTGTGCAGACCAGGCAAGAAGAAGTTTTTCCTTGGCAGCTTTCAAAAAGGGAAGAAGGTTGGTAAATTAAAGAAATAGAATAATAATTTCTCTAGGTTTAGAAGAGTGAAAGTAAGGATGACATAGACAATGGGCTCACTGGATGTTGAGAGGAGGAGCAGTAGAATGTTCAAGAAGATCTGGGAGAAATCTCTTCAGTAATTCAAGTAGATCAGGACCCTCGAGAGCTTCTGTTAGACCATATTAGTAAAGATTATTGCATTGGTTCCCGTTTTCAAGATCTTCCTATGTAGATGGAGTTTAAGAATTTCCTGCTCAAGAAAAGGAATCTTAGTAACCACATATTGGCTCCATAATGATCAAACTTTCCTTAATTTTTTGATGTTTTTCATTGGTCGCACACATAAAGCCCCTCACCTCATCAAGGGTGATGTCTAGGACTGTATTATGAGAGGGCATAATAGGTGATGGAGAATAATTTTTCACCCTGTGCTGGAAGAGGTAGCTCTAGCAGATGCAAGAAGGTCGCTGTCCATCTTGCCGTAGTGTGCAGTGCAACAAGGAATATTCTTAATGAGTTTTGTTCTGCTCATATAACAAGTAACATCTTTAAAAATGTAGTTTGGAGACAGACAATAAATGAAAGGAATCTTTAAAACCAGTTGCAATTGTACAACTGAATTATGTAAATGAATAATTAGAAGGCGCCACTGCTTCACATAATGAAAAGGCACCATAAAATGTTCAAGGAAGAATCTCTATGCCATTTACATCATATAAAAATATTCTTGAGGTGAAGAGAAATGTATTTGCTCATATTTTATATAGAAACTGCGAACAACATAAAAAGGGCAATTTCATAGGTCATGTTTAGGTATTACAATGTTGTTTCCATAAATCACTGCTGCATCTCTGGGCAAGAAAGGTACCTCACCCCTGCCATGGAATAGAACCAAAGAGATAAACACTTCTAATATTAGAGAAAAATACAATGAAGAATCAAATATAGCAAAAACCCTTAGTCAAGAGTGAGCCCCATCCTGCCTAATATAAACAAATCTTTAGTAATGTCCTTGACAGCCATCTAAGCTAAGACCCAGAACATTTCAAGCTATTTACGACTTGTGCAGCATCTTGCTGTGTAAAACAGATCCTAGTGTGGCCATCCTTGACATTCTTGAGTCTGGCTGGCTCCTGCAAGAACGTTTGAGCCCCTACAGCTTTAAAAGAGTTGATCAGCTTCAAAGTTTCCATTGTCTGACAATTATAGGTTGGCACAGGTCTGACCGAACAAAAATGGAAATAGAATCAACAGCCTCTCTGAGGGCGAGGTGGGCTTTCAGCTAAATTGCTTGCTTTCACAAGTACTTACCAATGTAGATTAAGGTTGGTCTGGGGTGACAGAGCTAGCTTTCACCTTCAGTGCTTCATTGTTCTGGCTAATATTGTTTTTTTTCACTTTTTTTGGGTGGGGGTGAGGATTGGTAGCGGGTGATGGTTTGGGGCGGTGGCTCTACTGGCTGTTCTGCTTCTATCAACAGCCTTGGGAAGGGGAGGATTCTCCTAGCTGCATACAGGGTGGGTGGGGGGTTCGGTGAGGGAGAGGGAGGCGAGGGGAAAAGGGCTCTACATTAGTGACTTGTATTTTTTGGGATTGCTGGGGAGAAGGATCAGAACAATCAAGCACTGCCTATAGAATTGAGATGTTCAGGGCCTTATGCTGAGTATGGCTCTCTTGTGTCCCTCTGGTGACTGTCAGTGTGAAGCTTAAGGGTACTGTTATATGAGTTTGATTAAGAGCATGTGTTGAATGTGTCAGGCCGAGCCCCAGTTGCTTCATCTCCCTTGAGGTATTTAGATTAGCCCTGTAAATGAACTGCTACATAATCCTCTGAATATATGCTTTCATAGTGTTCCAGACCACATGCGAGGGGGCTGTGTCTATATTCATCCAAAGAAATTCTGTGAGAGAGGTTACAGTGAATTTACAATAATCAGAGTTCAGAAGATAGCAAGGAAATGTAAACTGATGCCTCTCCCTTTTTGCTGCCACATGTTTGATCGGGCTACTATTGCCACATTTTAAACTTTACTATTCAGCAGCATTTGACAGACGGCTTAGTTATCTGTTCACGGCTAGGGATCCAGACCTTTCAGTGCAATTTGCTTTGGGACCGGGATATAGGCTTTATAGATTAATGATCCTAATTACCACAAACAAATCATATTTAAGATCATTAAGGATAATATTTACATATGGCAGGAGATCCTTGCCAAACATTCCCTTGGGCTAATTAACCACTATAAACGCTATGGAGCAGCCCAGCATTTCCAGAGTCATTCCAAAATACTATAGGTAGGTTCTGGGCTAGACTGGGGGTTGAAACTGTTTAACAACTATATATTATGAATGGGTTTCACTCATTTCTTGAGCTTCAAGTTGCTTACAACATTCCCCAACACCATTGGATTTACAGCTTAGAAATTATCTTCTGTCTGACTGTAAGACCTTTATCGACTTAGCAGA
This sequence comes from Pleurodeles waltl, assembly GCF_031143425.1. NCBI lineage: Eukaryota > Metazoa > Chordata > Amphibia > Caudata > Salamandridae > Pleurodeles > Pleurodeles waltl. Next base: position 1,035,004,297 of record NC_090437.1, on the reverse strand, counting down.
CTCTACTATTTTGGACTTCCTGCACAGCTTTAGTAGTGAAGCCTTAATCTGCACAATTTATCTGAAATTTTCTGAATCTCGGGTGGATGATGGATCACTATTAGCCTCAAAGTAGAGAAAGGTGCTTGATTGTGAGGTTGTCGCTAAGGAAATATATGGCGCTATGAAAACGGTTGAGCAATCTGTGCACTCTGTTACGCTTAAGCTACAGCAATTCAAGACCATTTGCTTGCTATATCATACACCTGAGAAACGTATGCAGTGGGGCGGGAAAATTAGTACAGATAACACTATGGCCCTCATTATGACATTGGCAGTAAGTCCCACTTACCGCCATGCTGACTGCCGCCAACATACTGCGGCCGCGGCGGTATACCGCTACGCGTATTGTGACCAGCACATAGAAATCCGCCACTATACAGACACACACAAAAGTTCGCCAGCCCAAAGTCAGTGATAAACTGGCGGTACCAAAACCCACAACGTTACACCAACAGAAATACACCCACAACATCATGACCCATGAATCACCGTGGCGGACATTCAACCGTGGTAAACCATTGGCGGTACATACCGCCGTGCTCAAAATACCCACAACCTTACAAAACAACACCACATTGGACAATTCAAACTACACACACCTGACACACATACACACACCACACCCACACACACACACCACTATAAAACACACACCCACATTACCCACAACCCCTTACAACTCAAGAAAATTGACAACTGAGGGAGAGACACACCAGGAGCACCCACAGAATCAGAGCCACAGAACACCATCACCCATAGACCACCCACGCACCTCACAGCACACACCCCAACACTTCACCCCACACACCCTCACACACACCACTCACACTACACCCATGGCACCACAAAGACACCCCAGGTTCTCAGAGGAGGACCTAAGGATCATGGTGGAGGAAATCATCCGGGTAGAGCCACAGCTATTCGGATCACAGGTGCAGCAGACGTCCATTGCTAGGAAGATGGAGCTATGGCAAAGAGTTGTGGACAGGCTCAACACCGTGGGACAGCACCCCAGAACAAGGGATGACATCAGGAAGAGGTGAAATGACCTACGGGGGAAGGTATGTTCCGTAGTTGCAAGACACCAGATAGCTGTACAGAGGACTGGCAGTGGACCCCCACCTCCTCCCCTACAACTAACAACATGGGAGGAGCAAGTCTTGGTGATCATGCATCCTGAGGGCTGGACTCTGGTAAGTCAAATCTTTACTACTTTCACCCCCTCTACCTGCATGCCATCACAAACTCCCACCCATACCCTCACCCCATCCCTCCACCACTTCACATATACCCCACCATCACAACCTGCCCATCCCAATACCAAGCCCTGCATGCAACACCAATGCATGGACACCCATCACAGACCTGCATGGACCCCCATCACCACAGCATGCACACTAGTGACAATCACTTAGCCAACCAAATCACAACTCACACAAGCCAATGCTGACTTGGTAATAACAACCATAAAGGGGAACATACCCATGCACAAGAAGTGACATACAGAAATAATAACCCCAGAAGAGGCCCACAGTGATGACAGCAGCTCTGCATGCCTAGATCAGGATGACCAACCTGGCTAGCAGGGACCGCTGGACAGTCGGTGACCCAGGCACAGCCCCATACCACCACAGAGCCTCCCCCCTCAGGAAACACCACCACATCACCAACCCAGCGGGCCCATACCTCCGTCCCCAGGACACATCAATCAGCAGTGTGTCCACCCCTACAGGGACCCCAGGCAAACCCACAAACACAGGACGATCAGGTACCTGGGGTCAGTGGCAGTGGGCACACGGTTCAGGGGACAGAGGCACAGGACAACAGGGAAGCTGGTAGGACTGCTGTGCGACAGGGAGAGGACAGGCCAAGGGAACCGACTCTCCACGAGGCACTCACCAACATCCTGGGAGCATACCACCATTCCCAGGAGACCATGGGCCAGATACTGGCCAAGTTGCCGGAGACCCAGCGGCTGCAGGAGGGACAGTACCTGGGGATCAGCGAGGACCTGAGGGACATCCACACCACCCTGGTAACCATTGAAGGGGTTCTGACAGACATGCCCAACACCAACACCATGAGGGAGGCAGTGGCACACCAACAAGCTCCCTACACTAGCCACACCGATGAACAGCCTTCCACCTCCTCTGACGCTAGTGGGCAGGAGGCCCCGCCACAGGAACAACAGGCCACCAGCACCCCTTCCACTGCAGAAGGAGAACCACCATGAAAAAGGTCCCTGCGATCCAAGCAGAAGCTGGAGAACAATGCCAAGACCCCCGCCAGGAAATAAGACTCCTCTGAATGTCACCATTGTGTCCCACTATGCCACCCTGCCCACCTTGAACTGCCATTGCCCCACGCCCTATGCCCCCTTGGACAATGCACCTGTGATACCAATAGACTGGACTCTATCCTGGACATTCCTCCATCATCAGCCCAGCCCATTGCAATACCCCCTACACTTATTATCACATAAATAAACACCCTTGGAACTAATACAAGTTTGGAGTCTGTCAATTGATTGAAATATGTATTAGTTAAACAAGCTGTAAACATTGCAATTCAAATGTAGAGTTATATATACATAGGTATGACCTGTGGTGGGCAGCAGTAAACACACCAGGAGCCAGAGTGGGGCACAGATATCTGAATATAGAGATGCCAAAGGGGACAGTAAGTGGCCATAGAATTTGAAAAATCAGGCAGCCATGTACAATGTCCAACACAAAACTGCAATGGAAGGTGAAGTTCAGTGTCTTACCTGTGTCACTGGAAGTACTGTTGAATTATAGTAGTTCTGCTGCCAAATCCTCTTCCTCTGCCTCCTCTTCTTCACTGTCCACAGGCTCCACCGCTGCCACACAACCATCTCCAGCCTCATCCTCCTGCAGAAAAGGCACCTGGCGTCTCAAGGCCAGGTTGTGCAACATGCAAAATGCAACGATGATCTGCCACACCTTCTTGGGTGAGTAGCACAGGGATCCCCCTGTCAGATGGAGGCACCGGAATCTGGCCTTCAGGAGGCCAAAGGTGAGCTCAATGATCCTCCTTGTTTGCCCATGTGCCTCATTGTAACGTTCCTCTGCCCTTGTCCTGGCATTCCTCACAGGGGTCAGTACCCGTGAGAGGTTGGGGTAACCAGAGTCACCTGTATATATCGAGGGATACCTGTTAGCCAGACACTCACCCTTAGGGCCAACCCCACACCCACATACCAACAGACACTGGGTGGGGACCATGGGCTCACCAATTAGCCACATCCTGTGCCTCTAGAGTTGAGACATCACATATGGGATGCTGCTATTCCTCAAGACAAAAGCATCATGCACAGAGCCAGGATACTTTGCATTGACATGGGAGATGTACTGGTGCGCCAGGCACACTATCTGCACATTCAGAGAGTGAAAGCTCTTTCGATTTCTGAACACCTGTTCATTTCTCTGGGGGGGGGGGGGGACAAAGGCAATATGTGTACCATCAATAGCACCAATGATGTTGGACAGATAGACATAGAAGTCAGCTTTCACCGTGGCCATATCCTCCACCTGGGGGAATACGATGTAGCTGTGCATGTGTTTCATCAGGGCAGTCAACACTCTTGTCAGCATGTTCAAGAACATAGGCTGTGACATCCCTGGTCATATTCAAACACATACTCAGATTAATGTGCCTTGCATTATTTTACAGAAACTTAATATGAACGTGTAGGTTTGTTTATGTGACTATGTCTGCTATGACGCAGTTAGGTGCCATGGCCTGTGCCCCCCTGAAATGGCGGCCATCTGACCTGTGAGGAGGGACAAGTGGAAATGAGGTAATTCTGCTGACGTTGTGATCGGTTGCGGGAGGCGGTGAATGACTGCTGTGCAACACCGCATTGGTTATCATTGGGGCCTAAAGGGTTCCAGGAGCCAATGGTGATGTACGCTGGCGGTGACGGTACACACCGCCACGGATGTGACCGCCATTTTCTATCTGTTAACTCACTTGCTACCTGACCTTCAACAGGAGAGGACCTACACTGCAAGTGCTGCTGTGACCTGTGTCTGGAAGCGACCATGGCTCGAGTGTCTGGGGAAAGGGCACCTGCCTTCACTTCCGAGGAGTTGGGGAGACTAGTGGATGGGGTCCTACCCCAGTACCCTTTACTTTATGGTCCTCCAAACAAACAGGTAAGTACACTGTGAGCACAATGCATGGGGCATGAATGTATGGAGTGCTGTGTGTGTAAGCCTTGTGTAGGGGGGGCTGAGGGGTCCAGGGCAAAGTGCTGCATGTTTGGTGGGCAATGTCTGTGCATAGGGGGATGGGATGGATATGGTGGGCCATGAGTATAACAGTCCAGACGGTATGACTAATCCCTTTTCTTATGTATCTTTTTCTGCAGGTCAGTGCCCATCAGAAAAAGGGTATTTATCGTGCCATCGCCAAGGAGGTGCGGACCCTGGGGGTCTTTGACAGGCGGAGCACCCACTGTCGCAAACTGTGGGAGGATCTGCTCCGCTGGGCAAGGAAGACGGCGGAGACCCAGCTGGGGATGACCTCTCAACGAGGAAGGGGTGCCTGCCGTACCCTGACCCCCCTGTTGTTCTGCATCCTGGCGGTGGCCTATCCGGAGTTGGATGGGCGCTTGAAGGCAGCACAGTAGCCACAAGTGGGTGAGTAAAGATTCAGAATCATGAAGTTGTGTGCGTTTAGGTGTAACCTGGGTGGGGGATGTGGGTCTGTGGGTGCCCTTTGGCCCAGGGTGAACATGGCAGGGTAGGTTCCATGATGGGCAAGCTCAGATGCACTCCATCCCCAATAATGCTAGTGCGCATCTACTACTGGGCAAGGTCCTGTGGGTGGGTTTCAGGTGTGCAGCTAATGGCATTAGGCATTGTACCCCATAGCCTGGTGACTAGCATTGTAATTGGTAGTGCATGGCCTAGTGCATAGGGCTGTTCCCTGTGAGTAGTGTACGCCAACGGTAGTGTTGTTGCTGGCATTGACCAAGTGTATCCTCTGTCTCTTCCCCCCCTTTTTGTTTTGTCACTGTGTCCATGTGTGCATTAGCATCATCTGGCGGAGGAGCAGAGGCACCAGCGATGGAGGGAGCTGCATCCCACATGGGCCTGGAGGCCGAATCCACCGACGGTGAGGGCACCAGTGGGACGGCCACCCCAACTACAGGGTCAGCTGCCACCCCCATACCAGCACCGACCTCCCAGCAGACCCTCAGCGAGTTTGCCATGCCCGCTCACCGAGGAGGGTGGGCATCTCCTTTACCCCAGGCACCTCAGGCCCTGCCCCAGTCAGCCCTGCTGCCATCATTGAGGAGGCTATTGACCTCCTGCGATCCCTCTCTGTTGGGCAGTCAACCATACTGAATGCCATCCAGGGTCTAGCAGGGCATTTGCAACAAACAAATGCATTCCTGGAGAGCATTCACTCTGGCGTGGCGGCCCAACAGAGATCATTCCAGGCTCTGGCCAACTCAGTGATGGCAGCCATTGTCCCTGTCTCTAGCCTCCCCCTCCAACTTCCTCTACCCAGTCCCATTCCCCTCAACCCCAGCCTATCCCAAGCACACCTTCAGACCTGCATGCACCCATATCAGCACACAATAGTGGCTCAAGCAAACACAAGCACCACACTTCATCCCACAGGCACTCACACAAGCACCATCCAGATGCAGACACACCAACATCCGCTGCCTCCAGTGTCCCCCTCCTCCTCCTTTGGTAACCTCCCTCCAAGTTGCGTCTCCACTCACACCTGCATGCACTACATCCTCATCCACTAACTCATTCACCAGCACGCCTATCACAACATGCCCCTCACTGGCAGTTGCCACCCCCAAATCCATGCACACGTCCCCTGTGCCCTCTCCCAGTGTTTCTGTGCCCCCTCCTCCCAAATTATACAAACGCAAGCACTCACACACCCAACAGCCATCCACCTCACAACAGCATCCATCCCATGCACCTGCACCCAAACACAGCAGAAAGACACCTCTTGCAACCACTCCCTCTTCCTCCACTCCCAAACCTTCACCCTCTTCCAGCCCCAGTGTCCCTAAAAGGCATTTCCTCTCCACCCTTGACCTATTCCCTATCCCTCTTCCCCTTCAGGCCAGGGTGGGCAGACTCCAGGCCAGCACCTCAGCCACCCAGTCCACGGCCACTGTAGTTTCTGCAGCTACTGCAGGTGTGAGAGGCTCCAAGGAGGCACCCGTCAGCACAGCCAGTTTGCCTGCCCCACCTGCCAAGGGCAAGAAGGGGCTGCCAGCTAACAAGGGCAGGAATGGAACACCAGCCAGCAAGGGGAATGAGGCACCACTGGCCAGCAAGGGGAAGGAGGCACCACTGGCCAGCAAGGGGAAGGAGGCACCACCAGCCAGCTAGGGGAAGGAGGCACCACCAGCCAGCAAGGGGAAGGAGGCACCACCAGCTAGCAGCAGCAAGGCAGCACCACCAGCTAGGAAGGGCAGGAAGGGAACACCAGCTGGCAGAAGCAAGGAGGCACCACCAGCTGCCAAGGTCAGGAAGGGAACAACAGCTGCCAAGGGCAAAGTAAAAGGAACAGAAGCCACAGGCAGGATGGAGCTGATGCCTGGGGCTGGAGCAGCAGCTGGGCAAACAACACCAGCCATGGCCGTGGCCGTCCGAGGCTGCAGGGGAAGGGCTGGAGCCTCCCCCCACCACTGACCGCACTGCCGCCAGCCCCGCAACTGCCATCCACTGAGCAGCTGTCACCACCGGCGAGCAGTGTGTGGTCGTGACTACATGGTCTGTAGTGCGTCCTCGCCCCTGCAACAACTGTAGGTATGACACCCAGGTGAGAGACTGTGACCTTGCACCATCCAGGATTTGCATCACCGGGCACAAGGCTCTCTCCAGAACCAGTGGAAGAAGGCATCCACTCAGCCCCTCCTTGCCAGGATGAAGCACACTGGGCACAAGGCCCCCTCCAGAACCACTGGGCAAACCACCCACTAGAGAGTCTGTGGCTTTGCACTCCCAAGGACCAAGCAGTTGGCAAACCACCCACTAGAGAGACTGTGGCTTTGCACTCCCCAGGACCAAGCAGTGGGCAACCACCCACTAGAGAGGCTGAGGCTTTGCACTCCCCATGACCAAGCAGTGGGCAAACCACCCACTTGAGAGACTGTGGCTTTGAACTCCTCAGGACATCGCAGAGGGCATGTTGCCCCCTCCAGGAGCAGTGGCTTTGTACCATCTTCCGGCTGAGGTGCCCCCATCCCCCTTCCCCCTCAGATGCTTGTGTATCTTCGACCTGATGCCCCAGCAGTGTTCTCTCCGTTTTGAGGCAGGAATCAAGTGTGGCCTTGGCCTATGTGTTAGGGCCCTGTGGGCCGCAGACATTTTGGAGTAGACATTGTCCCTCCACTTGTATATATTGTACATACTGTTTTGTGCTTTGAGGACGTAGTTATCTAATTTTTAATATAACAATGACTTTACTCACTCACATTTATCCTTGCATTATTCCTCAGGGTTACGGGGTGGATATGTAATGTTGTTGCATCTTTTTGTGTGTATGTTGTTATGGGTGGGGGTGGGGGTGTTGTGTGTTGCGTGTGTGTGTCACTCTCTTTTTCATCCCCCCTCCCTTGTGTGCTAGGTGCAGTACTCACCGTGGTTGTCTTCGCAGCCGTTTGTGTTTCTGGTGTGGGAGGAGGTAGACCAGTAATGGAAAAATGTGCAGCTCGGGCTCCATAGCGTCGTGGTTCTTCCTTGAGTGTCGAGAGGTGAGTCGTTTCCCTTCTGTGTACTGTTTCTGCTGTGCTTTTGATGGCGTTGGTACCACCCCAGAAAAGCTGGTGGATTGGCCTCTCATAATACAGTGGGCGGTACGTTATCTTCTGCCTGGCTGTTGGCTTGTTGCTACCGCTATGGCACTTGAAGTGTTAAAGTGGCTGTCTGTGTTGGTCAAAATTCCACTTTTTTTACCGCCGGCCTGTTGGCGGTATTACTGCCGCTTTATCACTGACCACCAGGGTTGTAATGAGGGCCTATGTGCCTTAAGTGTAGATGTGCGGCTACTGACATTTTACATATGCTTGTGACCTGCCTAGCTCTGCAGGGTTTCTGGGCTGAATCAACTAATAGAGCAATGCTGTGGTTTTGACATCCACCTCACCCATAAGGAAATAATGTTGCGGTACAGAATGGTATATAACGTTGTTGTAAAATGGCTGCTGTCTATTATCATAGTAGTAGCTAGACTTTGTATCTCCAACTGGGTGCACCGAGCTCCATCCTGAGCCATGGAATGGTGGGCAAACATGCAGCAGATATTTGAGCTGGGACTCGCATTTGCTGGAGCTAGGGGGGCACGGTCAATTAGAAAGTCTGATAGAACTTGGTCTGGCCTCAACTGAGATCTAAGAGATAATCTGTAAACTTTGATCAGGAACTGCCTATTATATAACATATATTTTTTGGGGGGGTGGGCTGGATATAGCAATATTATCTATTATGTTCTGGCTCTTTAGGAATCAGCGTATATATGTACTGCTTACTGTACTCATTGGCTAATACTTGGCATGGCCCTATGTTTATGTTATGATCGATTCCGACCTATATAAAAAAAGAAATGGTCATGTAGCAGAAAGGGCAACTTCAAGATTATAACAGTAGGCAGGAAAAACAGTTTTTTTTTATCACGTGCAAATTCACAGCGATTTGCATGCTTGTTTGTTCTTGCACGTTACTCAGTTTTCTTCACTAAGAAGCGACCTGCATATTTGTGCAGTGTTGGTACTTTCAATGTGGATTTGCACGCTTGTGCAGATTGGTACAATAGAGGTGGACATTTATACTGACTCTAGTGTGTGATTTGCATACAAGATATTCTGTTTAGGTATTATTCTAGCAGATACAATTATATCAATTGCTCTTTGTATTCATCGTCATGATGAAAATGGTCACACCTCCCCATCCAATTCTTCAGGAGCATGGAGAACCCCCACTCAAGTGGAGGTCTTGGTACAAGTGTTTCAATGGTAATCTTGGAGCTATTGATGGGGTTAAGTTCAATGCAGGATCAGAAAAGAAGCTGGTTTTACTATTATTAAGCGTGGAAGGCCAGAATGTTTTTGACCACCTTCCAGAATTTGTTGATAAAGATGATTTGTTAGATGAATTTCAGATTGCTGTCCAGCACTTGGAAATGTATTTTAAAGGCAAGGTCAACTTGGTAGTGCATAGACACAAATTATTTACCAGAGTGCAAGGTCCCAATGAATCTATTGATATCTATGTAACTGTAGTGCTAACATCATACTTTAAGTTTCAAAATTTTACAACTCAATTATGCAGATACCAAATAGTTTCCAGACGCCTTTCAAAGAAAATTTAAGAACATGTTTTGACTTGCAAAAATCCAAATTTGGATGAAGCTATTGGTTTGGCTTAGAGTATTGAATGTTCTCAAGAAAATTCTAAACAATCAGGATTTCCTTCGATCCAGACAGCTAAAGTGAAGAGTTTGAGCAAACCTGTGCCTACTGGTTCTAATGGCAGTAGAGGTAGAAGTTCAATTTGCATGGGTCAACTATTCAAGTGTCTCATTTTAAAAACTGCCCTGCTGTTAACTAGAAATGTTGGAAAAGTTGGGTAATTTTGGTAGGGTATGTAGAGAGGGGTAACAAAGTGGTATCATCAGAACGGTTCTAGAACAGAGTGTGTCTTAATGTGGTTGAAATCAAGGTTAATGAACTTCCTTTGTCTTTTGAAGTTCTTGAATGTGGCAGTGTTGAGAACAAGGTCAAAATGTACAGTGATTCTTGCATTAATATTTAGATTGACAGCATATCTATTCCATTATTGTTAGATTTTGGCACCAGAATAACCATTACTGCCATTGGCAGATAAAATGAGAAGTGGTCTCATAAAGTGCTCTTGGCCCCTGATGTCATCACTACAACATTTGACGGCAGCAGGATTGATTTATTGAGCTACATCTGGGCCTGTACTGGGTTTCATGACACAACAATCAATGGTGAGGTGTGTGTAGCCCTGAAAGGCATTAATGTCTTGTGATGGAGGCATCAAGAGGATTTCGGCATGATCGGAGGATCTGGTAAGAAATGTCCTGTGTCTTTGTAGGAAAGGTAAATTTCACACACTTCAGCTGTTGATACTTATTTCGTCAATTGTTGGATAAATATATCTGAAGGAGTTTCTAAGGATGGTATTGGTTTGATAAAAAATGTACACATGAGATAAGGTTACAAGATGGAAGTATGTACTGGACCATTAAGTATTTGTGAAGAGGTTCTGTGTATATTGTGAAGAGCTTACATGTACTATCAACAAGATATTGAATGATGGTGTGATTGAAGCAGTAGATGCTGCACAATGGGATTCGTCTATGATGTTGGCAAAGAATTTGAATGGTGAGTTATGTTTATGCATTAAGAGGTCAAAAATGTTTCTCTTCCCCATATAGATGACTTAATAATATCTGTGGGTGAATTTAAATGGTTTGTTAAACTCGGTTTGAGAGCAGTGTATCATGAGATGGACCAATAAAAAGTCACACCGTCTCACTGTTTTTGTTACACCTGATGGTATTTTTCAGTTTTGGTTAATTCCATTTTGCTTGGCTTTGGCCTCCTCTGTGTTTCAAACAGTAATGACCAAAATTTTGAAAGATATACACAATGTTACAGTGCTTCAAGATGATATTTAGTTTTTTGCAGTCATTGGAAAAACAGGATGTCATTTTGAATAAGTTTCTCACTGTATAAGAAGAAAATGGGGTCATACTGAGAAAGAAAGAACAAATGTATTTTTGCAGTCAACAAGGAGGGGTATCTTGGGCCCATTCTGTCAGTGGAAGGTGTTAAACCTAGAACTGGTGAACAGCACTGTCAGAACTTCACATCCTTTAGATTGTGAGCAACATTGCTCTTTTTTAGGCTAGGCATGCCATGAGTGAGTTCTATTTTAAATTCATGAAAAAGTATTCCAGTCGTACAGAGTATTTTTGAAGTTTGCTAAAACATAATTCTGACTTTCTATGGTCCCAGTTTCACCAGGAAAATTTTGAAATGATCAAGCAAGCCACTGGCTCTGCTCCAGCTCTTCAGATATATAATCAAACCTGCAAAACATTTCTCACTGTGGATGCAAGTGGTTATGGAGTGGGGCTGTATTGTGTCAATTTGATGACTCCAAGGAGGTTATAGTGGGGTTTGCATCTAGACAGTTGAGAGAGGTAGAAACTAGGGGTCTGATTTATGAAAAGTTAGCGCTGCCTTTAAGTCTATTTTTGATGCAAAAGTGGCACAAACTTTCAAAATATTATTATATTTTGTAAATTTGTGCAGCTTTTGCGTAGAAAAATTACATAAAGGATGCGCTAACTTTTCAGAGATCAGGCCCTAAGACCTCTGTAATTGAGAAAGAGATGCTGGCATGTGTCTGATGTCTGAAAATGTTTAAACCATATTTGTGGGGTAGGTCATTTTGCTTGCATACAGATCATCAGCATTTAGTTGATATTTCATCAGGCAATAAGATTAAAAAAAACACTGCTAGATTGTCTAGACTTTCCCCTAAACTTATGGAATATAATATTAGTGTGTCTGCTGTTGGAAAGAATGTGAATGTGGATTGGTTGTCTAGGTTACCTATTGTGGAACAGCGTGATTTGGTTGAAGATGATTTTGAAGAGTGTATCATTGCCAAGCTCGAGGACTGTATTGTGTGCTTTTATATGTAGGATTGGTACAAGATGGTAAATTTAGATGGAAAGTTAAGTGAGGTGATGTGTTTGATTATGAATGGCTGGCCAAATGAAAAGATGCTTAATACCAATCTTTATTTGTACATCCCAAAAGGCCATCACACAAAGGCCCTCATTACGACTCTGGTGGTCCGAAGACCTCCAGGGCCGTTGTCTGACTGCCGACAGGCCGGCAGCCAAGACCGCCAAATTACGAGTATGGCAGTTTGGTCTCTGCCAAACCGCCACATCTCCACTGATACCGCCATGGCAGTAGGACTGCCAAGCCAGAGGACAGCACCTCTGGGCCGGCGGTCCCCTGAAGACCAAGGGCAGTAGTATGAGTTAACTTTCCACCAGGGTTTCTACAGCAGTAGCACTGCAATGAAAACCCTGGCGGAAAGGCTTCCGGTGACAGGAAATTCCTTTCCTGCCTCTAGCAAATGACTTCCTCAACTCCCCCAACTCCCCCTTCAATTACAAGACCCCCTCTTCCATAATAGCACCACCCTCCCAGCATACACACACACCAACACGCACCCCGTATACACACATTCACCATCACTTACATACATGCATTCACCCACACGCATACATACACTCTTTTAGCAACACGCATGCATACACTCATTCACCAACACTTGCATACATGCATTCACTTGACTGAAAGACATGCATTCACACAAACATACCAACACGCACTCACTTCAACAATCACACAAGCATTCACAAACGCATGCACACAGGCAGACACACTTACATTAACACATGCAGACATACATGCATACACACACGCATACACACTTACATTCACACATGCAGACATACACCCAATCACACACGCACACACAACACCCCCCACCCCTGTTGGACTATCAACGTAACTTTGTTTGCCAGGGAACAAGACCCGGCGCTTCCACCGCCAACAGCAACCTGCCATCAGGACACTGCTATGCCATATTACTGCTCGTACTATGGCAGGCGGAGTCCTTTGGTGTGGCAGTGTCGGCGGTGGAACAGCCTCTGCGCCGCCGACTGCCAGCACAACTGCTGACAGGTTTCCACCCAAACTGTGGCAGACATCCTCCAGTAGTTGTAATATGGTGGTCGGAAGACTGACCTTCTGACACCCACGGCTTTGGGGATCTTTGTAAAAGACCACTGAAGTCGTAATGAGGGCCAAAGACTTTTAGAACAACAAACATCAATCTACTACAAGTCTCTGCCTGAGTTATAAAGAGACTTTTTGACATCACTTTCAGCTTATGGGCTGAGTTTCTATTGATTTGTCTTCCGTCTATGGCATTCGACCTGGAGACAGGACTTATTGTTTGTCCAAATATTTTAGTAAGACCGTCTTGTTTACACAAATTGTGAGCAAGGAATGTGCCTGTATATAAATCATTTGTGGCTCTTACATTGAAATTGTATGAATGTTTTAAAGCAAGTATTTTTAAAATGTAGATAGGGGTGTCAATTAGAAACATATGTATTTGCTTCACTCTGTACTTGTGACCTGTGATCCTACAAGATGTTTCCCAAGTAATACATTCAAAAAGTTGAAAGACATTAATTGTGTTTGGTTTTTCATTAAAAAGTGATAGGTTATTGGAATTTAATGCTTGTGATGTTCGATCTATCCTGGTTGAGCCTTTTTTTGTTTATAATGTAAGGCCAATCTTAACTATTTTGAAAATTGAGAAATGTATTTTCATCAGAAAATTGTGTTTTGGTGAGGGGGAATAATCTCATTCCTTCCCAGTGCTTTAAGCATTACTTTCTTGGGACAGCTCATTCTGGTAATTTGTGTGTGAGTGCTATGAGATGAAGAATTCCAACTCATCCTGTCCTTCTCCAACAAACCAGACAAAGCCAGACACAACTTCCATGAGTGCATGAACGCAGTTGCCAACTGGATGAGAGATAGCTGCCTTCAACTTAACACAAACAAGACCGAGGTAATCATCCTGGGCCCCCAACCCAACTCATGGAGTGACTCCTGGTGGCCACCCACCCTCAGAAACCCACCCACCCCCGCCAGCCACGCCCGCAACCTCAAAATTCTCCTGGACCCCGACCTCAGCATGAACCATCAGATCAACTCAGTCACCTCTACCTGCTTCTGCACCCTCCGTCTCCTACGCAAGGCCTTCAAAAGGATCCCCGTGAGCATAGAAAGACTGCCATACACCCCCTCATCACTAGCACACTGGACTACAGCAATGCACTATTCGAAAAATAATCACTTTCAAAATTCTCACCTATGCACACAAAGCCCTCCACAACACCGGATCTGCCTACCTTAACCAGCGACTCAACTTCCACGTACCCCACAGGACCCTACGCTTAGCCTAGTTCTCCCTCGCAGAAGTACCCCGCACCAGGGAGGAGAAAACCGCAACAGGAGGACGCTCCTTCTCTTACCTCACCACCACCACCTGGAACACCCTACCCATCCACATCAGACATAACACCTCCCTCCCCAGCTTCACAAAGGAACTGAAGACATGGCTTTTCTAATCCACCTCTGGTACACGCTACACCCCTCCCTGCGCCTTGAGATCCTAATGGTGATTAGCTGTGCTCCATAAACTCTGACTGATCGATTGATTGATTAAAGAATAAAGGACAATTTTGGTGCCCTGGCATGGATAAAGATGTGGATGATCTGGTGAGAAATTGTGTTCAATGTGCAAGAAGTGAAAAACATGTGGTCACTGTAATACCTGTGCCTACCCTAACTGAGTTTCCTGACAAGCCTGACAGAAGGTAGCTGTCAATTTTCTAGGACCCTTTCATGTGCTACATAAACAGTTAAATAATTTCATTGTTTTGACTGATCATTTGTTGCATTAAGTGGAAGTAAAAGGGGTATCTGAACCGACTATGGACATTGTCATTTCATTTTTTCAAAGATGTTTTTTCAGGTGAAAGGGTACCAAATGAGAGTCCAAAGACTAAGGCCCTCATTATGGCATTGGCGGTAAATCTCACTTACCGCCATGCTGACAGCCGTCAGCATACTGCCGCAGCGGAGGATATCCGTTCACCATATTATGGCATACACACACCAATCCATCACTATTAAGCCACAGGCACAAGTCCGCCACACCAACGGTAAGTGATAAACTGACGGTATCTAAACCCACAACGTTACACCAACAGAAGAACGCCTACCACCTTATGACCCACAAATCACCACGGCAGACATTCAACCGTGGTAAACCATTGGCGGTACAAGCCGCTGCACTCAAAATACGCACACACATACAAAACAACACTACATTGGTCAATTTAAATAACACACACCTGAAACCCATACACACACCACACCCACACAGCCACACCAGTAGAAAACACACACACACATTACCCACAACCCTTTACGACTACAAAAAATTGCCACCAGAGAGAGACAGCAAGACCACTCACACAACCAGAGCCACAGACCGCTCACACCTATACATCACTCACGCACCCCACATCACATACCCCAGCACATTACCTTACACACCCTCACCTACACACCTTATACAACAACCCTGGCACCACAAAGACATCCCCGATTCTCAGAGGAGGAGCTAAGGGTCATGGTGGAGGAAATCATCACGGTAGAGCCTCAGCTATTTGGAGCACAGGTGCAGCAGATATCTATAGCTAGGAAGATGGAGCGACGGCGGAGAATCGTGGACAGGGTCAACGCCGTGGGACAGCACCCAAGAACCAGGGATGACATCAGGAAGAGGTGAAACGACCTACAGGGGAAGGTATGTTCCTTTGCCGCAAGACACCAACTCGCTGTACAGAGGACTGGCGGTGGACCCCTACCTCCTCCCCCACAAGAAACAACATGGGAGGAGCAAGTCTTGGCACCCTCACTCCCATCACTCCACCACCTCCCACACATCCCACCATCACACCCCACTCATTCCAATGCCATCACTCACAGCCCTGCATGGACACCTATCACTAAAGCATGCACACTAGAGGAAATCAGCTAGCCCACCATATACCAACTTACACAAGTGAAAGCTGCCAGTGCAAATACAACCAAATAGGGCAACCCACTGATGCACAATATGTCACACACAGAAATAATAACACTTCATTTACATCCCCACAGGTATCCCAGCCAATGTCACCAGAGAAGAGGTGCCAGCACTATCCAGTCCCCCAACTGAAGAGGCCCACAGTGATCACAGCAACTCTGGTCGCCTGGATCTGGATGACCAACCTGGCCCATCAGGGACCTCAGGACAGTCGGTAACCCAGGCACAGTCACACCATCACAGAGCCTCTCCCATCTGGAAACACCACCACAGCATCCACCCAGAGTATCCACACCTCTGTCCCCAGTCCACTTCTACAGGGGACCCAGGGCACACCTCATATCCAAGACAATCAGGAACCTGGGGTCAGTGTGCACACGGTTCACGGAACAGAGGCACAGGACAACAGGGAAACAGGGAGGACTGCTCTGCGCCAGGGGGAGGACAGGCCCAGGAAACTGACTCTCCAGGAGGCACTCACCAAGATCCTGGGAGCATATCAACATTCCCAGGACACAATGGGCCAGATCCTGGACAACGTGCAGGAGAACAGCAGGGACAGTA
Source organism: Pleurodeles waltl (assembly GCF_031143425.1). NCBI lineage: Eukaryota > Metazoa > Chordata > Amphibia > Caudata > Salamandridae > Pleurodeles > Pleurodeles waltl. Next base: position 1,034,987,897 of record NC_090437.1, on the reverse strand, counting down.
CCAGGGGATCAAGGCGGACTTGCAGGCCATCAACACCATCCTGGTCTCCATTGCAGGAGTGCAGGCAGATATGGCCAACATTATGAGGGAGGCAGTCTCACAACAGCATGCCCCTGCCACTAGCCAAACATCGGAACTGCGTTCCACCTCCATTGCCGCTGGTGGACAGGAGGCCCCGCCACAGGACTCACAGGCCACCAGCACCCCTCCCCCTGCAGAAGGAGAACCACCCCATTCCCCACAATCCAGGCAGAAGCCAGAGACTATTGCCAAGACCCCTACCAGGAAGTGAGACTCTCCTGATTGTCACCCTTGTGCCCCACACAGTTACCCTGTCCACCTTGAACTGCCATTGCTCCCCTTCCTATGTCCCCATGAACAATGCACCTGTGCTACAAATAGACTGGAACAATACCCTGGACTTTCCTCCATAATCACCCCATTGCCATGCACTTGCCCTCTTCTTCTTCTTAGCACTTCAATAAACACCCTTGGAAAAAAAACAAGTATGGAGTATGTTACATTTTTAAAGTATGTATTTGCTTAACCAGGTTCAAACATTGCAATTAAACTGTACAGTAATTGTGCACATAGGAAAGACCTGTATTCAGCTACAGTGATCACACCAGGAGCGATAGTGGGGCACCAACATCTGTAAAATGAATTGCCAAAGGGTAAAGTAAGTGGGCATAGAAGTCGGAAATAACAGCACACCAGTGCCAAAGATATACAAAATATTGACAATGAAATGTGAAATAATACTGTCTTACCTGTGTGTCATTGGAAGTATTGTCGCATCACTGCTGTTTTGTTGTCCTCATCCTCATCCACTGCCTCCTCATCCTCACTGTCAACAGGGTCTACTGCTGCCACACGGCCATCTCCAGCCTCCTCCTCCTGCAGAAAAGGCACATGGAGCCTCAAGGCAAGGTTGTGCAACATGCAGCATTCCACGATTATCTGGCAGACCTTCTTGGGTGAGTAGCACAGGAATCCACCTGTTATATGGAGGCACCTGAACCTGGCCTTCAGGAGGCCAAAGGTTCTTTCGATTTTTCTTCTTGTTCGCTCATGTACCTCATTGTAACATTCTTCTGCCCTTGCCTGGCATTCCTCACAGGGGTCAGTAGCCATGATGGGTTGGGGTAACTGGAGTCACATGCAAATATTGAGGGACAACATTTAGCCACACACTATCCCATATGACCCACACCATACCCATACACCAACGCCTACTGGGTGGGAAACAGGGCTCACCTATTAGCCACACCCTGTGCCTCTGTGGTTGGGACATCACATTTGGGATGCTGCTATTCCTTAGGATAAAGGCATCATGCATAGACCCAGGATACTTAGCATTGACATGGGAGATGTACTGGTCCACCAAGCACACCATCTGTACATTCATGGAGTGGAAACCTTTACGATTTCGTTACACCTGTTTATTGTGACGGGGAGTACAAATGCAATATGAGTTTCATCAATCACCCCAATGATGTTGGGGATATGCCCCATTGCATAGAAGTCAGCCTTCACTGTGGCCAAATCCTCCACCTAGGGAAAAACAATGTAGCTGCACATGTGTTTAATCAGGGCATACAACAATCTGGTCAGTACTATTGAGAACATTGGCTGTGACATTCCTGCTGCCAAGCCCACTGTCACTTGGAAAGAACCAGTTGCCAGGAAATGGGAAACTCATAGAACTTGCACAAGAGGGGGGATCCCAGTGGGGTGACGGATAGCAGATCTCAGGTCAGGCTCCAATTGGGAACACAGCTCAGTGATTGTGGCCCTGTCAAGTCTATAGGTGAGGTTGATGTACCTGTCCTCTGGTGTTGCCAAGTCCACCAGGGGTCTGTACACTGGGGTATTTCTCCATCTCCTATTCATCCACAGCGGTAGCAATCTAAGGGACAAAGGAGTGAGGAGCAGGTCTCAAACTGAACATTGGAGCCACAACAGTACAATGCATGAGGTAAATTTGTATTGGGTAAGTGGGATTTGTCCTGTATGTCCAAATTTTAACTGTGATGCAATTATTATCCAGGGACTGCCCCCCCCCCTGAAATGGCATCCGCCTGTCCTTGTTATTGGAGGCAGTCGGGAACTGCTGTGCAACTCCTCATTGGTTAACATTGGGCTCTATGGGGTATACAGTGGCCAATGGTGATGTACGCCGGTGGTGACAGTATGCACCGCCGTGGATGTGACCATCATTTTCTATCTGATTCCTCACTTGCTACCTGACATTCAACAGGAGAGGACCTACACTGCAAGTGCTGCTGTGACCTGTGTCTGGAACCTACCATGGCCTGTGTGACTGGGGAAAGGGCCCCTGCCTTCACATCGGCGGAGTTGGAACGACTGGTAAATGGGGTCCTATCCCAGTACAGCCTGCTGCATGGGCCTCCAGACCAACAGGTGAGTACACTGTGAGCATGATGCATGTGGCATGAATACATGGTGTGTGTGAAGGCCTTGTGTAAGGAGGGTGGGTGGATGTCCTCTGGGCAGCATATTGGTTGTGTGCTGGGCCATGTGTGTGCAAATGGTGATGTGAAGGGGTATGGCGGGCCATAAGTGTAACAGGCAGGACTGTCTGACTGATACTATTTTCCTGTGCGTATTACCTCTGCAGGTCAGCACCCATCAAAAGAAGGGTATATGGCGTGCCATTGCCAAGGATGTGCGGACTCTGGGGGTCTAAGGCAGGCTGAGCACCCACTGTCGGAAACGGTGGGAGCACCTGAGATGCTGGGAACGGAAGACGGCAGAGGCCGAGCTGGGGATGGCCTCCCATTGAGGAAGGGGTGCAGGTCAAACCCTGACCCCCCAGATGGCCCGCATACTGGCAGTGGCCTATCCTGAGCTAGATGGGAGCTTGAAGGTATCACAGCAGCCACAAGAGGGTGAGTACAGTGCCCATTATTACAACTTATGCATGGTAGGGTGGTATCTGGGTGGGGGATGTGTGTCAGTGGGTGCCCTAGTCCAGGCCTGACATTGCAGAGCAGGTCCCCTGTTGGCTAGGGTCCTGAAGAGATTATCATGAGTCCTAACTTTTAGGCATCCACAACTGGTCAGGGCTGTGTGGGTACCAGGTGTCCTGCATTTGTTGGTGTGTGTCCCTCCCCAAGCCTTGGTTGCTAGAAAAATTACTGGAGGTGCAATGCATAGTGCGTAGGGCTGTTCCCTGTGTGTGAGAGTGGTGTGTACGCCAATGGTGGTGTTGGTGCAGCCATTGACCAGGTGTATCCTTTGTCTCTTCACCTCCCCTTTTTGTTTTGTCATCCTGTCCTTATGTGCATTAGCATCATCTGGCAGAGGAGCTGAGGCACCGGCGACAGAGGGACCTGCATCCCACAGGACCCAAGAGGCAGAGTCCACCGACGATGAGGGCTCAGGTGGGACGGAGGGCGAGGGGAGCACCACGGTGGAGACTGGAGGGGACAGTTCAGACACAGATACCTCCTCCGATGGAAGCTCCCTGGTGGTGGTGGACACCTCTGTGACCACCCCAGCTACAGGTTCATCCACCACCCCCATACCAGCATCACCCTCCCAGCAACCCCTCATCAAATTGCACGCGAGGAGCCTATTGACCTCCTAAGATCCATCTCTGTAGAGCAGTCAACCATTGTGAATGCCGTCCAGGGGCTCACAGCCCAAATGCAACAAACTAATGCATTTCTGGAGGACATTCACACTGGCTTGGTGGCCCAACAGATATCGATCCAGGCTCTGGCCTCCTCTCTGATGGTAGCCATTCTCCCTGTTTCCACCCTCCCCCCTCCAACTTCCTCTTCCCAGTCCCTTTCCCCTCAACCCCAACCTATCTCGAGCACACAGGCAGACGAGCAGGCACACAAGACAACACACAAGAGTGGCACTGGCAAACACAAGCACCACACATCATCCCACAGGCACTCACACAAACACCATCCAGATGCAGACATACCAACATCCACAATTTCCACCGTCTCCCCCTCCTGCTCCTCCTCCACCTCCATCCCAGTTTCGTCTACACTCACACCTGCATAAACTACATCCTCATCCACTACCAGCATCACCAGCACACCAAGCAGAACACATACCTCACTGGCAGACACCTCCACAACACAACAGCCATGCACATGTCCCCTGTGTCCTCTCCCACTGTGTCTGTCCCTCCCTCCTAAAGTATACAAATGCAAGCACTCAGACACCCAACAGCCATCCAAAACACAACAGCATCCAGCCCATGCACCTGTACCCAAAGTCATCAGACAGACACCTCCTAGAACCACTCCCTCTTTCTCCACGTCCAAACCTACTCCCTCTTCCTCCCCCAATGTCCCTAAGAAGCTTTTCCTCTCCACCATTGACCTCTTCCCTATCCCTACCCCCGTCCTTCATGTCTGACCAGGGTGGCAAAAACCCAGGCAAGCACCTTAGCCACCCAGTCCACGGGCCCAGTAGTCCCCACACCCACTCGGGTGGGAAAGGGTCCAGGGCACTTGTGCAGAGGGTGAAGGAGCCTGCACCAGACAGCCTCAAGGAAAGGGTGCCTGCCCCAGCTGCTGCCCGGAAGGGCAAGGAGCCAGCCCCGGCTGCTGCCAGGAAGGGCAAGGAGCCAGCCCCAGCTGTTGCCAGTTAGGACAAGGAGCCAGCACCAGCAGCTGCCATGAAGGGCAAGGAGCCAGCCCCAGCTGCTGCCAGGAAGGGCAAGGAGCCAGCACCAGCTGCAGCCAGGAAGGGCAAGGAGCCAGCACCAGCAGCCAGGATGGACAAGGGTCCTGGGGCAAGGTCTCAGACGGAGCTCCCTCAACCAACCATGGATGTGCAGCCATCCGAGGCTGCAGGGGATGGGCAGGAGCTTCCCCCAACCAGCAGCAGCACCACCACCACCAGTGGGCAGCTGTCCAAAGCTGCAGGGGATGGGCAGGAGCTCCCCCCCCCACCAGCAGCAGCCGTACCACTACCACCAGTGGGCAGCCATCCAATGCTGCAGGGGATGGGCAGGAGCTTCCTCCCACCAGCAGCAGCAGCAGTACCACCACCACTACTGAGCAGCCATCTGAGGCTGCAGGGGATGGGCAGGAGCTCCCCCCCCACCAGCAGCAGCACCACCACCACCACTGAGCAGCCGTCACCGCCGGCAGACGGTATGTAGTCCTGCCTCCATGGGCTGCTGTGCGGCCTGGCCCCTGCTAATCCAATGGGTATGACACCCTCCTGAGAGACTGTGACCTTGCACTCCCCAGGATCAAGAGCACAGGGCACATTTCCCCCTCCAGAACCAGTGGGTAAGACACCCACCAACTCCAGCCTCCCCAGGATCAGGAGCACAGGGCACAATGCCCCCTCCACAACCAGTGGGTAAGTCACCCACTTGAGAGACTGTGGCCTTGCACTCCCAGGACCAAGCACTGGGCATGTTGCCCCCTCCAGAGCATACAGGCAAGTCACCCACTTGAGAGACTGTGGACTTGCACTCCCCAGACCAAGCATAGGACATGTTGCCCCCTCCGGAGCATGTGGGCAAGTCACCCACTTGTGAGACTGTGGCCTTGCACTCGCCAGGACCAAGCACAGGACATGTAGCCCCATCCAGAACCAGTGGGGACATTCTCGTATTCGGCTGAGGTGCCCCCCATCCCCCTGAGGTGCCTTCCCACTTGCAAAAAAATGCCAGTGCAGTGCTCTCTCCAGCTGTTTCAGGAAACAGGTTGGACCTTGGACTGTGGCCTTGTGTGCCCTCGTGGCTTTGGACTGGGCATTTGCCCTTCATGGACATATGTATCTATTTGGTTTGTGTGGTGGATTTTGCTATGCTAATACATTGTTGTTACTCCCGCATTATGGTCCGTGTTTTATTATACCATATGTCTGGATAGTGGTGGCACCTCTTCTCCACTGACATTGGCTAGGGTACCTGTGGGGATGTAAGTGAGGTATTATGCTTCAGGTGTATGACATTTGTACTTCCCTGGCTTCCCTTCTATTGTTGGTGTTGCCCTGCCAGCTTTTGCTTGTGTATGGTGATGTATTGTGGGATTGTTAATTTCCCTATGCTGTGCATGCTTTAGTGATGAGTGTCCATGCAGAGCAGGGAGGGGTGTCCATGCATTGGTTTCGCATGCAGGGCTTGGCATTGGGTTTAGTGAGGTGTGTAGGTGCAGTGTGTGGATGGAGTGGAGTGATAGGAGTGAGGGCATGCAGGTATTAGGGGGTGATAGGTAGTAAATATTGATTTACCAGTGTCCAGTCCTCTGGCTACTTCAGTGAGTCCCTCAGGATGCAGTATTGCTAGTACCTGCTCCTCCCATGCTGTGAGCTGTGGGGGGAGGAGGTGGGGGTCCACCGCCAGTCCTCTGTATGGGGAGCTGGTGTCTTGCTGCTATGGAATATACCTTCCCGTTAGGTCATTCCACCTATTCCTGATGTCGTCCCTTGTTCTTGGGTGCTGCCCCACGGCGTTGTCCCTGTCCATGATTCTCCAGCACAGCTCCATCTTCCTTGCTATGGATATTTGCTGTACCTGTGCTCCAAAGAGGTGTGGCTCTACCCTGACAATTTCCTCCACCATGACCCTTAAATCCTCCTCAGTGAAATGGGGGTGCATTTGTGGTGCCATGGGTGTTGTGTGATGTGTTTTGGTGAGGGTAATCTGTTGGGGTGTGAGATGTGGAGTGCGCGAGGGATGTATATGTGTAAGTGATGTGTATGTCTAGTTGTCTCTGTGCTCTTCTTCTCAGTCTCCTGGTGGCAATGTTTGTTCGTAAGGGGTTGTGGGTAGTGGGTGTGGTGTGCGTATGGGTGTCAGGTGTATCTATTTGGTATTGGCCAATGTTTTGTTGTGTTGTATGTGGTATGTACATCCAATGGATTACCGTTGTTGAATGTCCATCATGGTGATTTGTGGGTCATAATGTGATGGGCGTTGTTTTGTTGGTGTAACGGTATGGGTTTTGGGACCGCCACTTTATCACTGACCTTTGGACTGGCGGATTTGTGTATGTGGCTGTATTCTGTCAGATTAGTGTGTGTATGTCATAATGTGGTTAACGGATATTCGCCACTGCAGCAGTATGTTGGTAGCCCTCAGCAAGGCGGTCTCCAGACTTTTACCAGATGTGACATAGTAAGTTAAATTGCGGGAAGGAAAATTAAGTGCATTCAAAATCCTGTCTGCCAACAGACATACACAGGAAACATTTTGGCAGGTTGCAGACAAATAGGATCTCTCTGAAGAGCTAATACATAAATCAGAACAATACACGTGCTTGCTGTATGCACCAAAATCTTTGGTTCATCACATGAATGACTTGAGATATCACCTATTCTGCGCAAAGAATGGTGAGATAGATAGACATCAACTTCCACCTTGCGGTGATTGCCTGAAAAAACATGTCAAACGTGTGAATTATCAAGCCACTATAAGCAAGAGATGTCTGATGAATGATCCACATACACCTAGTCCAATTGGAAGAGGGTGAAAGTTGGAAAAACACAATAGAGCAGAGCAACTAGTAGTGGACTGGATGGAGGGGCAGCCTGCACCTCAGGCTGTGTTACATCTAATAGCTTGCACCTGCATTAGAAACTCCAAACTGCCAACATGTGTTTGCTGTCTAAATGACCTCAAGTGCACTGACATATGCAGAGAATGATGACTTTTATTCAGAAGAAGAAGATGAGGACAAATGTGAATGATAAAATTGTGGTTATGTTATTTAGGTTATTTATATACATTGCCTATGTAAAATGCGACAACTATTATTATTTGAAATAGTAAGTGAAAATTATACATATAGGCCCTCATTACAACCCTGGCAGTCAGTGATATAGTGGCAGTAATACCACCAACATGCCAGTGGTAATACATATGAAATTATGACCACAGCGGAAACCACTCAGACAGCCACTTTAACACACTGACCGCCAGGGCAAAATCAACAGGCACCACAGTGGTAACCGCCCACAACCAGGCGGAAGGCAATGTTCCACCCACTGTATAATGATACACTAATTCCCCACCTTTTCCGGGGTGGTACCAACGGCATCAAAAGCCTGGCAGAAACACTGCACAGAATAAACAACTCACCTCTGGAGACTCAAGGAAGAACCGCCATGGAGCCCGAGTTTCATGTGTTCCTCATGCTCTTCTATGTTCTGCTACACTACGAACACCAACGCCGGCGAAGATGACCACGGTGAGTACTGCCACCTAGCACACAGGGGAGGAGGGAGGAAAAAGAGAGTGACACACACACGCAACACGCAACACCCCCCCCCAAACACCATACACACAAGCAGATGCAGTAACATTACATACTCACCCTGTACCTCTCAGGAATAATGTAAGAACAAGTAAAATAGAGTAAAAAGAGTGTAAAGAGATAAATATAGTAAGAATACGTGCACTCAAATCCAAAAGTATATACACATTCACAAATCAAAGGACACTGCCCAGTTCTCAATGTTCGTGGGCCACAGGGCCACATCACAAATTCCAAGGCCCCTCCACACTCCTGCAACAACATGGAGAGAACACTGCAGGGGCATCAGGTCGAAAATAGGCAGGCACCTCAGGGGGATGGTGACTGAGGGGGCACCTCAGCTGGAAGATGGTACAACGTCACTTGACCTGGAGGTGGCAACATGCCCTGTGCTTGGTCCTGGGGAGTGCCATGCCACAGTCTCTCAAGTGGGGGACTTGCCCACTGGCAATAGAGGGGGCAACATGCCCTGTGCTTGGTCCTGGGGAGTGCAAGGCCACAGTCTCTCAAGTGGGTGATTTTCCCACTGATTCTGGTGCCCAGCGAGCTTCATCCTGGGGAGGATGGGGTGAGTGGATGGCTTTTCCACTGGTTCTGGAGGGGGAATAGTGCTCTGTGAGCTTCATCCTGGATAGGATGGGACGAGTGGATGGCTTCTCCACTGGTTCTGGAGGGGGGATTGTGCCCTGTGATGCAGATCTTGGGGAGTGCAAGGTCACAGTCTCTCACCTGGGTGTCATACCCACAGGTTTAGCAGGGGCCAGGCCGCACAACAGCCCATAGACACAGGACTACACGCTGTCCGCCGGCGGGGACGGCTGCTCAATGGTGGTGCTGCTGGTGGATCTGGCAGTGGTGGGGGGAGGCTCCAGCCCTACCCTGCCGCCTCGGATGGCTGCCCACTGGGGCTTCTGCTGCTGGTGGCGGTGCTGGTGGCGGTACTGGCAGTGGTGGAGGGAGGCTCCAGCCCATCCTCTGCAGCCTCGGACAGCTGTCCACTGGGGCTGCTGCTGCTGGTGGTGCTGGTGGCGGTGATGGTGGCTGTGCTAGCAGTGGTGGGGGAAGGCTCCAGCCCATCCCCTGCAGCCTCGGACGCCTCACCACCATGGTTGGTGGTGGGGGCTCTGACTGAGTCCCAGCACCAGGCCCCTTGTCTCTACTGCCTGCTGTTGCAGGCCCCTTGGCCTTCTTTCCTGCAGCTGGGGCTGCCTCCTTGTCCTTCCTTTCTGCAACGAGGGCTGCCTCCTTGCCCTTCCTTCCTGCAGCTGGGTCTGCCTCCTTGGCCTTCCTTCCTGCAGCTAGGGCTGCCTCCTTGCCCTTCCTTCCTGCAGCTAGGGCGTCCTTCTTGCCCTTCCTTCCTGCAGCTGGGGATGACTCCTTACCCTTCCTTGACGCACTTTGAGCAGGCACCCTTTCCGTCTGGCTGGCTGGTGGACGGGATCCTTTTCCACCTGGAGTAGCTGGGGACACAACTGTGCCCTTGGACTGGGTAGCTGAGGTGCTTGCCTGGATTTTGACTACCCTAGCCTGACATGAGGGAAGGGGGGAGGGCTAGGGAAGAGGTTAATGTTGGCGAGAAAAGCTTCTTAGGGACATTGGGGCGGGAAGAGAGAGATGGTTTGGGAGTGGAGGAAGAGGGAGTGGTGGTAGGAGGTGTCAGTCTGCAGTGTTTTGGTGCAGGTGCATGGGCTGGATGCTGTTGTGAGGTGGATGGCTATTTGATGTCTGAGTGCTTGTGCTTCTGTACTTTGGGAGGAGGGGGCACAGACACAGTGGGAGAGGACACAGAAACGTGTGCATGGATGTCGGGGTGGTAACTGCCAGTGAGGGGTGTGTACTGATAGGTGTGCTGGTGATGGTGGTAATGGATGAGGATGTGGTGCATGCAGGTGTGAGTGTAGACGCACCTGGGAGGAAGGTGGAGGATGAGGAGAAGGGGGACACAGTGGAAATTGTGGATGTTGGTATGTCTGATTCTGGATGTTGTTTGTATGAGTGCCTGTTGGATGAAGTGTGGTGATTGTGTTTGCAATGTCCACTCTTTTCTGTTGTCCTGGGTGCCTGCTCGTCTGACTGTGTGCTTGGGATAGGTTGGGGTTGAGGTGAATGGGATTGGGTGGAGGAAGTAGGAGGGGGAGGGTGGAAACAGGGACAGTGGCTGCCATCAGTGAGGAGGCCAGAGCCTGGATTGATCTCTGTTGGGCTGTCAAGCCAGTGTGAATGCCCTCCATAAATGCATTGGACTGTTGCATTTGGGCTGCCAGCCCCTGGGTGGCATTCACAATGGTTGACTGACCAACAGAGATGGATCGCAGGAGGTCAATAGCCTCCTCACTCAGGGTAGCAGGGCTAACTGGGGCAGGGCCTGAGGTGCTGGGGCAAAGGAGATGGCCACCTTCCTGGGTGAGCTGGCACAGGCAACTGGCTGAAGGGCTGCTGGTACGGAGGAGGCGGCTGTACCTATAGCTGGGTTGGGCACGAGGTGTCTGCCACCACCAGGGAGCTTCCATCGGAGTAGGAATCCATGTCCGAACTGTCCCCTCCAGTCTCTACCGTGGTGCTCTCCTCACCCTCTGTCCCACTGGTGCCCTCACCGTCGGTGGATTCGGCCTCCTGGGTCCTGTGGAATGCAGCTCCCTCCATCGCCGGTGCCTCTGCTCCTCTGTCAGATGATACTAATGTACATAAGGACAGGGTGACAAAACAAAAAGGGGGGAGAGAAACAAAGCATACACTTGGTCATTGGTGACATCAACACCACCGTTGGCATACTCAACACACTCACACACAGGGAACAGCCCTACGCATTAGGCAATGCACTACCAGTCACACTGCTAGTCACCAGCCCATGGATAGAGACATCTAACACAAGTTGCAGCATACCTGAGACCCACAGACCACTGCTCTGTAGTGGATGCCTAGTACCTTGGTTGGAGGACTTTCACATCAGAATCCTGCACAACATGGGACCTACTCTACAATTCCAGGCCTGGCCTGGAGGCACACACAGGGCACCCACCCTTCACCCGGATACCATCCTACCAGGCATAAGTTGTAAATTAGGGCACTGTACTCACCCCCTTGTGGCTGCTGTGATGCCTCCAAGCACCCATCTAGCTCCAGCTAGGCCACCACCAGTATGCGGGCCATCAGGGGGGTCAGGGTTCGACGGGCACCCCTTCCTCATTGGGAGGCCATCCCCAGCTAGGCCTCCGCCATCTTCCGTGCCCAGCGTCTCAGGTCCTCCCACCGTTTCCGACAATGGGTGCTCCGTCTGCTGAACACCCTCAGGGTCTGCACGTCCTTGGCGATGGCACGCCATTTACCCTTCTTTTGATGGGCGCTGAACTGCAGGGAAATAGACACAGGGAAAGGTATTAGTCTAACCGTCCTGCCTGTTACACTCATGGCCCACCATGCCCCTTCCCATCCCTATTAGCACAGACATGGCCCACCAAACATGCTCTATGCTGCCCAGGGCCCATCCACCAACCCCCCTCTACATGAGACCTTCACACACAGCACTCCATGCATTCACACCCCATGCATCATACTCATGGTGTCCTCACCTGTTGGTCTGGAGGTCCATATTGCAATTGGTACTGGGTTAGGACCCCATCCACCAGTCGCTTTAGCTCCGCCAAGATGAAGGACGGGGCCCTTTCCCTAGTAACACGAGCCATGGTCGGTTCTAGACACAGGTCACAGCAGCACCTGCAGTGTAGGTCCTCTCCTGTTGAAGGTCAGGTAGCAAGTGAGAGCACAGATAGAAAATGGCAGTGACGTCCGCGGTGGTGCGTACTGTCACTGCTGGCATACATCACCATTGGCCACTGTACCCCATAGGGCCCAATGATAACCAATGAGGAGTTGCACAGCGGTTCTTGACCACCTCCCGCAACGGCGCACAACGTCAGCGGAATTACCTCATTTCCACCTGTCCTTCCACACAGGACAGGTGGATGCCAATTTAGGGGGGGTGCAGGCCATGGATCCTAACTGCATCACAGTACACAAATGCACTATTTTGGACATCTCCAAGAAAAGAATGTTACTATCACAATATGCATTATACAGTATTGGTTGGAATGTGGAGATAATGGCCAGCTGATCACTCTTTTGCCCCATAGATTGCAACCGCTGTGGATAAATAGGAGATGTAGACATCCCCCCATTTACAGACCCCTGGTGGACTTGGCAACAATGGAGGACAGGCACATTATCCTCACCTATAGACTTGACAGGGACACAATCACAGAGCTGTGTGCCCAATTGGAGCCTGACCTAATATCTGCTATCCGTCACCCCACCGGGATCCCCCCTCTTGTGCAAGTCCTATCAGTGCTTCATTTCCTGGCAAGTGGCTCTTTCCAAGTGACAGTGGGCTTGGCAGCAGGAATGTCACAGCCAATGTTCTCAACAGTGCTGACCAGAGTGTTGTCTGCCCTGATTAAACACATGTGCAGCCACATCGTTTTCCCCCAGGTGGAGGATTTGGCCACAGTGAAAGCTGACTTCTATGCATATCCCCAACATCACTGGGGCAATAGATGGAACACATATTGCATTTGTCCCCCCCAGCGAAATGAACAGGTGTTTAGAAATCGTAAGAGGTTACACTCCATGAATGTCCAGATGGTGTGCCTGGCGCACCAGTACATCTCCCACGTCAATGCAAAGTATCCTGGGTCTGTGCATGATGCCTTTATCCTGAGGAATAGCAGCATTCCAAATGTGATGGTCCAACTCCAGAGGCACAGGGTGTGGCTAATAGGTGAGACCTGGTTCCCACCCAGTGGATGTTGGTGTATGGGTATGGTGAGGGCCTTAAGGGTGAGTGTGTGGCTAACAGTTGTCTCTCGATATTTGCAGGTGACTCTGGTTACCCCAACCTCTCATGGCTACTGACCCCTGTGAGGAATGCCAAGAAAAGGGCAGAGGAACGTTACAATGAGGCACATGGGTGAACAAGAAGGATTATAGAGAGGACCTTTGGCCTCCTGAAGGCCAGGTTTCGTTATCTCCATCTAACAGGTGGAGCCATGTGCTATTTACCCAAGAATGTCTGCCAGATCATTATGGCATGCTGTATGTGCACAACCTTGCCTTACGTCGCCAGGTGCCTTTTCTGCAGGAGGAGGAGGCTGGAGATAGCCGTGGGGCAGCAGTGGATCCTGTGGACAGTGAAGAGGAGGAGGCAGAGGATGAGGATGAGGACAACAGAAGTGCAATTATTTGTCAATAATTACAATGAGATACAGGTCAGAAAGTGTTACTAGACATATAATTGAAAGTTTGATGTGTGACATTGTCACTGGCAGGCTGTGTATTCCTACTTGTATGCCCACTCACTGTACCCTTTGACATCTCTTTTTGCAGATTTTGTTGCCCCACTATTGCTCCTGGTGTGGTCAGTGCAGCCAACTACAGGTCTTTCCAATGTAAACATTACTGTACAGTTGAATAGCAATGTTTGAACCTGGTTAAACGAATACATTTTGAAAACATTTGGCATACACCATACTTGTATTTTCTCAAAGTGTGTTTACTGCAGTGCTCTAAAGAAGAGGGGGTAGTGCAATGGGCTGAGTTGATGATGGAGGAGAGTCCAGGGTAGAGTCCAGTCTATTTGTATCACAGGTGCATTGTCCAATGGAGCATAGGAAGGGGAGCAATTGAAGGTCAAGGTGGACAATGTGACAGAGTGGGACACAAAGGTGATACTCAGGAGAGTCGTATTTCCTGGTGGGGGACTTGGCAATAGTCTCTGGCTTCTTCCTGTATCACAGGGAACGTTTGCGGGGTAGTTCTCCTTCTGCAGGGGGAGGGGTGCTGGTGGCCAGTTGGTCCTGTGACGGGGCCTCCTGTCCACTAGCGGCAGCGGAGGTGGAGAGCTGTTCAGTGGTTTGGCTAGTGTCAGGGGCCCGCTGTTGTGCCACTGCCTCCCTCATACTGTTGGCCATGTCTGCCAGCACCCCTGCAATGGAGACCAGGGTGGTGTTGATGCCTTCAAGTCCTCCCTGATCCCCAGGTACCGTCCCTCCTGCTGCCGTATGTTCTCCTGCAACTTGTCCAGAATCTGGCCCAGTGTATCCTGGGAATGTTGGTATGCTGCCAGGATAGGAGTGAATCCCCCCTGAAGGGTCGGCTCCTTGGGCCTGTCCTCCCCCGGGCGCACAGCAGTCCTCCCAGCTTCCCTGCTATCCTGTGCCTCAATCCTGTGTACCGTGTGCCCACTGCCACTGACCCCAGGTCCCTGATTGTCCTGTGTTGGTGGGGTGACCTGGGGTCCTTGTAGTGGTGGACACACTGCTGATTGACTTGCCCTGGGGGCAGAGGTATGGGCCTGCTGGGTGGGTGCTGTGGTGGTGTTTCCTGAGGGGGAGGCTTGTGGTGGTGTGAGAGTGTGCCTGGGTAATCGACTGTCCAGAGGTCCCAGATGGGCCAGGTTGGTCATCCAGATCCAGGCGAGCCGAGCTGCTGTCATCACTGTGGGCCTCGTCTGTGGGGGGACTGGATGTTGCTGGCACCTCTTTGCCGGTGACATTGACTGGGTTACCTGTGGGGATGTAAATTAAGTGTTATTGTTTCTGTGTGTGACATATTGTTCATGGAGGTGTTGCCCTCTGGTTGGATTTGTCCTGGCAGCTTTCCCTTGTGCGAGTTGTTATTTGGTGGGCTAGCTGATTGTCTCTAGTGTGCATGCTGTGGTGATAGGTGTCCATGCAGGTCTGTGAGGGGTCTCCATGCATTGGCGTTGCATGCAGGCCTTGGCATTGGGATGAGTGGGTTGTGATAGTGGGGTGTGTGGGAGGTGGTGGAGTGATGGGAGTGAGGGTGCCAAGACTTGCTCTTCCCGTGTTGTTTCTTGTGGGGGTGGGGTCGGGGTATGTGATGGCATGCAGGTAGGGGGGTGAAAGTAGAAAGGATTTGACTTACCAGAGTCCAGTCCTCCTGCTACTCCTGCCAGGCCGTCAGGATGCAGTATTGCCAAGACTTGCTCTTCCCATGTTGTTAGTTGTGGGGGTCCACCGCCAGTCCTCTGTACAGCTATCTGCTGTCTTGCAACCACAGAATGTACCTTTCCCGTAGGCTGTTCCACCTCTTCCTGATGTCATCCCTTGTTCTTGGGTGCTGTCCCACAACGTTGACCCTGTCCACGATTCTCTGCCATAGCTCCATCTTCCTAGCAATGGACGTCTGCTGCACCTGTGATCCGAAAAGCTGTGGCTCTATCTGGATAATTTCCTCCACCATGACCCTTAGCTCCTCCTCAGAAAACTTGGGGTGTCGTTGTGGTGCCATGAGTGTGGTGTGAGTGGTGTGGGTGAGGGAGTGTAGGGTGATGTGTTGGGGTGTGTGTTGTGAGGTGTATGGGTGTTGTATAGGTGATGGTGGTATGTGGCTCTGTTTGTGTGGGTCCTCTTGTCTCTCTCTCTGATGGCAATGGTTAGTAGTCGTAAAGGGTTGTGGGTAATGTGGGTGTGTGTTTTATAGTGGTGTAGGTGTGTGGGTGTGGTGTATGCATAGGTGCCAGGTGTGTGTTTGAATTGACCAATGTAGTGTTGTTTTGTTAGGTTGTGTGTATTTTGATCGCGGCGGTATGTACCGCCAATGGTTTACTGCCATTGAATGATCGCTGTGGTGATTCGTGGGTCATAATGTTGTGGGCGTTGTTCTGTTGGTGTAACGGTATGGGTTTGGATACCGCCATTTTTTCACTGACCTTTGGGCTGGCGGACTTGTGTGTATGGCTGTATAGTGACGGATTGGTATGTGTGTGTCATATTATGGTTGGCGGATATCCGGCGGTATGTTGGGGGCAGTCGGCATGAGAGTAAGTGGGATTTACTGCCAATGTCTTAATGAGGGCCATAGTCTACATCAATATATGAGGAATACAATTAAGTTGTATTGTTTTAATTTTACGACTATATTGTTATTAATACAATTAATAATCGTAATTATTTTTTAATTATATTGAATTTAACCAATCTGGTGGAATTAGATGTATTTTTCCACATATTATGATGAATTTGTATGCTTTTTATCAAAAATATGAAAAACATTATTTTCTTCCACTAATGTTGCTAATCCAATCATAAAAGATAAGAGGCAAAGAGTGAAGACTTACTACCACATATTTTCCATCTCAAGGCACCCATACCTTGCAAAAAAATCAAATTAGAACCCATCCCCCTGATTGGTACCAATGGCCTAAATATGGGGTTTTGGCTCATGGCCTATATATGTAGTGCACAAAGTGATAATGCTAAACTCATCCACAAACAGAAACAGAAAAGAGCATTAGCTGGCACAACAGTTGATAAAAAAGCATACTGTAGTTACACTTACCTGAGTCTCAAGAAGAAGAGTTCTACGATCTCAGTGGCAGGTGAGGACACCCAAAAAGAAGCACAGTGGGTGAGCTTGTTGACCTGTCCTATACCTGAAGCGGCACACCACAAAAGCTGCTTGGTGGCGGCACAGCACAACTCCAAACGTCTTCAGAAAGTGAAAGGCTCCAATGGAGACCAAGAGAGAGGTCATAGTGCCACAGATTGTCCAAGATGACTTAGAGGCTGGCACCTCATAAGGCCTCAGGGATGGTGTGCATGAACAAATTCACCAAGACCACCAGATGGAGTCAGAGAGAGCTCCAATTGAAGTGTCAGCCAATCCAGTGAACAATGATAATACAGCCACTCTCCTGAAATCCCTCCCCCCTTTGATACCACACAAAAGCAAAATACTGGTGATAGATGGACTGCCTGGATAGAGACATTTGATGACTTCATTGATTCAATAGAAGAATCAGATAACAAAAAGATTATCAAGTATCTGAAGACTGTTGCTGGTGATGGTGTAAAAGAAGTCATAAAGAAAACACCACCAGCTGATGAGGTCCTGTACTGTCAAATTAAATATGCCTTGGATATCAAGCTCAATCCAATGCCGAATGTGGATTATGAAAGGTACATTTTCAGTCAAGAATGACAAAGAGTTGGTTGAGAAGCAATACCTCTCAGAGTTATTTATGGATGCCTGTCAGATTTATTCAAATGACGAATGCTGAGAGAAACTCTTAAGAGCATATTTATACTCTGTTTGCGCAGGATTTGCATAATTTCTTTTACGCAAATCCAGCGCAAACTTACCTCCATAGTTATATTTTGATGCTAGACATGTCTAGCGCCAAAATATTGGAGTTAAAGACACTTTTGGCCTGCCGAGCCAGTCCATGTTGTAACCAGGAAAGGAAACATGATAACTTCCTATCATCCTGCGAAATCCATCACACGAGACTCCTTGCGTCTCAGACGTGAGTCATCATTCGTTAAATACCGATGTCAACACCGAGACTGGTTCAGAAAAGGCAATTGGAAAACCACAGACTGCTGTTGCTCCTGCATCACCAGCCCAGATTACGGACATTATTGTTGCTGATTCCCAGTTTCAGAAGACAAGATCAAAAAGAGTCATCAAAGCACCAAGAAGGCTAATCGAAGAGATATGATTGTGCATTTTTTGTAAAAAATTGTAGTTTTTTTTATTTGAAAGAGGAAGAGATTATGGGGGTCATTACAACCCTGGCGGATGGAGTTAAAGATGCGGTAATACCGCAAAAAATGGAATTATGACCCTGGCGGAAACCGCCAACAAAGACAGCCACTTTAACACACCGCCTGCCATGGCGGTACAGACTAGCAGCGCGGCGGTCACCGCCAACAGACAGGCGGGAGACAATGTACCGCCCACAGTATCACAACAGGCCAATCCGCCACCTTTTCCGGGGCGGATTCACCGTGGATAAAAACACGGCGGAAACAGATTTTGCTATGGGAAAACGCTCACCTTCTACACATCCCACGAGGAACGACGACTCCATGGAGCCAGAACTCCAAATACTACCTGCCCTTGTCTTTCTGCTCCTTCACGACCAACAGCGACGTAGGTGCAGAAGATACCGGTGAGTACTGCATCTACGATACGGGGGTTGGGGGAGGCAAAAGTTAAGGGGACACCCACCAAACACCCCCACCCTCGCATAGTACAACATACACACCAATGCAGTCACAAAAAGAACAATAACAACCCACAATCCCCCCGGAAGAATGCAAAGACAATGCAAATTTCGGGTAAACATTATAATGTGCCAATATACATGTCATACAAAAATATACAAAATATGTATTTCAAAATCACTCATATTTACATAAATAATCCGATAAGTATTGCAGATATGTACACAACAATGTCCGTGCACAAATAGTCCAAAAATGCATGGGCGAGGCCCACAATAGATACCTGACCAAAATCTGAGAGAACACTGCCGGGGCATCAGATAGAAACACTACAGGCACCTCAGGGAGAAGGGAAGGGAGGGCACCTCAGCCACATGAATGCAAAGCCAGATCCACGACGGGGCTCCATGCCCACTGTTCAGTCCTGGGGAGTGCAAAGCCACAGTCTCTCAAGTCTCTACAGTGGGTGGCTTGCCCACTGTTCAATCCTGGGGAGTGCAAAGCCACTGTCTCTCAAGTCTCTACAGTGGGTGGCTTGCCCGCTGTTCAATTCTGGGGAGTGCAAAGCCACAGTCTCTCAAGTCTCTACAGTGGGTGGCTTGCCTACTGTTCAATTCTGGGGAGTGCAAAGCCACAGTCTCTCAAGTCTCTACAGTGGGTGGGTTGCCCACTGTTACATCCTGGGGAGTGCAAAGCCACAGTCTCTCAAGTCGATGCAGGTCCATACTGGTACTGGGGGGTGACTGGTGCCCAGACTGGATGAGTCTCCCCGTGAAAGGTAGTGTCCTGTCACTGTCCCAGCTGCACATGGGATAAGGATGCCTGATGTGGTGGGCCATTCATTCCTACCCGGTGCATTGCCGTGTTCAGCGGTGCTTTGCCATGGCGTTTCTGGACTGTTCCGCGGTGCTTTGCCATGGCGGTCTCTGGACTGTTCAGCGGTGCTTTGCAATGGCGGTCTCTGGACTGTTCAGCGGTGCTTTGCCATGGCGGTCTCTAGACTGTTCAGCGGTGCTTTGCCATGGCGGTCTCTGGACTGTTCAGCGGTGCTTTGCAATGGCGGTCTCTGGACTGTTCAGTGGTGCTTTGCCATGGCAGTCTCTGGACTGTTCAGCGGTGCTTTGCCATGGCAGTCTCTGGACTGTTCAGCGGTGCTTTGCCATGGCGGTCTCCGGACTGTTCAGCGGTGCTTTGCCATGGCGGTCTCTGGACTGTTCAGCGGTGCTTTGCATTCGCGTTCTTTGCCCTGTTCAGCGGTGCTTTGCCATGGCGGTCTCTGGACTGTTCAGCGGTGCTTTGCCATGGCGGTCTCTGGACTGTTCAGCGGTGCTTTGCCATGGCGGTCTTTGCCCTGTTCAGCGATGCTTTGCCATGGCAGTTCTGGACTGTTCAGCGGTGCTTTGCAATGGCGGTCTTTGCCCTGTTCAGCGGTGCTTTGCCATGGCGGTCTCTGGACTGTTCAGCGGTGCTTTGCCATGGCGGTTCTGATACAGACATTGGTGTGTGGCATGTCGATCTCCATACTGGACATTGGTGTGTGGCATGACGAACTCCACACTGGACATTAGTGTGTGGCATGTCGATCTCCATACTGGACATTGGTGTGTGGCATGACGAACTCCACACTGGACATTGGTGTGTGGCGTGTCGATCTCCATACTGGACATTGGTGTGTGGCATGTCGATCTCCATACTGGACATTGGTGTGTGGCATGACGAACTCCACACTGGACATTGGTGTGTGGCATGTCGATCTCCATACTGGACATTGGTGTGTGGCATGTCGATCTCCATACTGGACATTGGTGTGTGGCATGACGTTCCATCATTGCCCAGTGGGGCTGTGGCATCCTGGCCCCGCCTGGGCTGTGTCTTCTGAGGTGGTCTCAGGACCAGTGACGATACTTGGGCCCTCCTGGGCTGTGTCTTGTGCGGTGGTCTCAGGACCAGTGACGATACTTGGGCCCTCCTGGGCTGTGTCTTGTGCGGTGGTCTCAGGACCTGTGACGATACTTGGGCCCTCCTGGGCTGTGTCTTGTGCGGTGGTCTCTGGACCTGTGACGATACTTGTGCCCTCCTGGGCACTGACTCTGGCGGTGGGCTCTGGACCAGTGACGACGGTGCTAGAGGTTGTGTCTGGACCGCCGGAAATGATGGCGCACTTCTCCGCCGTGACACTCACAACAGGCTGGGCAGACTTCCTCGGGACCTTCCCCACCTTTTTTGGAGTTACAGCTGACTCACCAATCGCCTTCGATCCCATTTCACTTGTTGTCCCACCAGGAGTCTTGACACGGTCCCGTCGTCCACTCTCCAATTTCGGAGCCTTTACAGGGGGTGGGCAGCCAGTGCCTTGGCTCCGGGTCCTACTGCCTGCCCTGGTGTACGGTGCACTCCAAAAACCTGGAACACGCACCACTGGTACTGGTGGCTTTTTGGGTGAGGCGCTACAACGGGACTGATGAATTGGAGGGGGGGTGTGGGGGCAAAAAGGTCAATTTGACAGAGGGACAGTTTCTGACGAACACTGGGATGGGTAGCTGGAGGGGGTCTGGGAGTAGAGGAAGAGGAGGTGGTTGCAGGAGGTGTCACTGTAGCTGTTTTGGGTGCAGGTGCAGGTACTGGAGGCTGTTGTGAGGTGGATGGATGTTGGGTGAGTGATTGCTCACTTACTAAAGACCCACACACCGCCAAAGCCAACCTCCACGAGGGACTGAAATCTATCGCCGAATGGATGAGAAACAGCCACCTGAAACTAAACTCCGATAAAACAGAAGTCCTCATCCTCGGACGCTCCCCCTCGGCCTGGGCCGACTCCTGGTGGCCCACCGCGCTGGGACCCCTACCCACTCCAGCCAACCACGCACGCAACCTCGGCTTCATCCTCGACTCCGCTCTCACCATGTCCAAACGGGTCAACGCAGTCTCCTCCTCATGCTTCAACACCCTCCACATGCTCCGTAGAATCTACAAGTGGATCCCGACGGAAACCAGAAAAACGGTGACCCAAGCCCTCGTCAGTAGCAGACTTGACTACGGCAACGCACTCTACACAGGCATCCCAGCAAAAGACATCCAACGACTCTAACGCATTCAGAACGCATCCGCCCGCCTGATCCTCGACATACCCCGCCGATGCCACCTGAAGGACCTCCACTGGCTCCCCGTGGACAAGAGGATCACCTTTAAACTTCTCACCCACGCGCACAAAGCACTACACGACACCGGACCCGCCTACCTGATTAACAGACTCAACTTCTACGTCCCCTCCCGCCAACTCCGCTCTGCCAACCTCTCCCTCGCCATCGTTCCCCGAATCCAACGCAAGACCTCCGGCGGCAGATCCTTCTCCTACCTCGCCGCCAAGACCTGGAACTCACTCCCGACCTTCCTGCGCCAGACCCAGGACCTCCTCACCTTCAGGAGACTCCTCAAGACATGGCTCTTCGACCCATAGCAGCTGCCACCCCCCCCCTCAGCGCCTTGAAACCCTAACAGGTACATAGCGCGCTTTATAAATTTATTGATTGATTGATTGATTGATTCCCGGCGTTTAGGTACTTTGGGAGGGCGTCACTGACACACTGGGAGAGGACACAGGGGACGTGTAAATGGCAGTGGAGGTGGTGAGTGCAGGTAAGCGGCTTGGGGTGCTGGGTGTCCTGGTGCGATTCATGGTGCCTGTAGATGTGGTGCATGCAGGTGTGTGTGTAGACGAGACTGGGAGGGAGTAGGGAGAAGAGGAGGAGGGGGACACAGTGGAGGCAGTGGATGTTGCTGTGTCTGGATGTGGCGGAGGTTTGCGTGAGTGCCTGTGGTGTGTGTGGTGCCTATGTTTGCTTGAGCTACTTGGGTGTGTTGACTTGTGTGCATGCTGGTCTGTAGGTGTGCTTGGGATGGGCTGGGGTACAGGAGATTGGGTCTTGGTGGAGGGAGTTGGAGGGGGGAGGCTAGACACAGGGACAATGGCTGCCATCAGTGCTGAGGCCAGAGATTGCAGGGTTCGCTGAAGGACAGCCTGACCAGAATGAATGCCCTCCTGGAATTCACAATGGTAGACTGCCCAACAGTGAGTGACCTGAGGAGGTCAATGGACTCCTCACTGAGGGCAGCAGGGGTGACTGGGGCAGGGCCTGAGGTGCCTGGGGCGAAGGTGATGCCCACCCTCCTGAGTGAGCGGGCACGGGGCGAACGCTGGGGGGCTGCTGGGAGGGCGGTGCTGGTAGGGGTGTGGCGGCTGTACCTGTAGAAGTAGGGCGCACAGATGGTGCCGCCACCACAGGGGTGCTCACATCGGCGGACAAATCTGTGCCGCTAGTTGGTGATCCGGTGGCCGACGTGAAGCTCCCCTCGCCCTCCGTCCCACTGGTGTATTCAGAGTCTGTGGAGTGGCCCTCCATGGCCATGTGGGATGCAGCTCCCTCGTGCTCCGGTGCCACTGTACCTCCGCCTGTTGATGCTGATGTACAAAAGGACAGGGAGAGCAGGAAAAGGGAGGGAGACAGAACAAAGAGAGTTTTAGTGCATGGCATACCGCTACCGTTGGCGGACAAGAAAGATGCAGCAGCCCCATGCACAACGCCGCGCTCCTGCCCTCTGCACATGCAATTTCTGGGATATGGCCTACATGGCATTGTTTGAAATCTGCGCACATGGATGCCACAGGGGCAACTATACCTCAACTTGATAATTTACTGAGGTGGGGTAGAGTGCCACATGGACTACATTACGGAGGGGCCTTGCCTACCTAACTCGCCCTGGCCTAGGGACACCCAGAGCCCACCTCCCCACCCAGACACCTCCACTGCACGCAAAGTCCGCAGAATGAGAGTGTACTCACCCCCTTGTGTCTGCTGTGATGTCCTTAAGCGCCCATCCAACTACGGGTAGGCCACAGCCAGGATCCGGAACATCAGGGGGGTCATGGTACGACGGGCACCCCTCCCACGTTGGGAGGCCATCCCCAGCTGAGCCTCCGCCGTCTTCTTGCTGCAGCGGCGAATGACCTCCCATCTCTTACGGCAGAGGGTGCCCTGTCTCTGGTGGGCCCCAAGGGTCCGGACCTCCTTGGCGATGGCACGCCAAATGTCCCTCTTCTGGTGGGCGCTGACCTACATGACATGCACAAGGAAAGAGGAACAGTCATTACCAACTGCACCATCAATGTGAGTGGCCCCCTCCCTACTCTGACCATGTGGCCCATTTATTCCCATGTTTTACCTTAGTATGACTTCTGTCCCCTTCCCTCTTCCACCCAGCCCTGTCCACCCAGGCCTAGCCCCTACAACGTGCTCCCTGTGTACTAACCTGTTGGTCTGGAGGACCGTAGAGTAGCATGTACTGGGGGAGGACCCCATCCACAAGTTTCTCCAACTCTTGTGCAGTGAAGGCAGGGGCCCTTTCCCAAGACGCAGCAGCCATCGTCGCTTCCAGACCGAGGTCACAGCAGCACTAGCAGTGTAGGTCCTCTCCTGTCGAAGGTCAGGTATCTAGTGATTGAACAGATAGAAAATGGTGGTGACGTCCGCGGTGGTGACGTCCGCGGCGGGGCGCATCATCACCGCCGGCGCACCTGTTCATTGGCTCCTGGGACCCATAGGGTCCAATGTTAACCAATGCAGCATTGCGCCGCGGTCTACGACCACCTACAGCGACGGTGTGCAATGCCAGTGCTGTTACCCCACAATCCCATTGTCCGAGTTTAGAAGTCAGGCAGCCGCCATTTCTGGGGCCCACATGGATTGATTTTCAACTGCGTCACACATACTGAGGCCTACACTCAACACACATACAGGAAGGGTTTTGTGTCTGCTGTAGTCTTGTGTGTAACTGTGGGTACATACCTGGAGGAATAGTGACTGGTTCTTCGCTGTTGTCCTTCTTAGGCACCGTCAGCTGGGACATATGAGAAGATGGCGGAATCCTCCGGTGTACCGACCGCTGGTGGACCTGTTGACAATGGAAGAGAGACATTTAATCGTGACCTACCGGTTTGACCGTGCTACAATCCAGGAACTATGTACCCAGTTGGAGCCAGACCTGATGTCACCAATCCGCCATCCGACTGGAATCCCCCCTGACGTGCAGGTGCTGTCAGTGCTCCATTTCCTTGCAAGTGGGTCATTTCAAACAACAGTGGCCATGGCATCAGGGATGTCCCAGCCTATGTTTTCCAACGTGTTGTTCAGAGTGTTGTCTGCCCTGCTGAAACACGTAAGGAGATACATCATATTCCCTCAGGTGGAGGATTTGCCTACAGTGAAAGGTGACTTCTATACCCTTGGACATATCCCCAACGTCATAGGTGCCATTGATGGGACCCATGTAGCTCTGGTCACCCCTGCAGGACTGAACAGGTGTACAGGAACAGGAAGAGTTATCATTCAATGAATGTCCAGATGGTCTGTTTGGCAGACCAGTACATCTCGCAGGTAAATGCAATGTTCCCTGGCTCAGTGCATGACGCCTACATCCTGCGGAATAGCAGCATCCCTGATATGATGGGTGAACTCCAGAGGCACCGTGTATGGCTATTGGGGGACTCTGGTTACCCCAACCTTTACTGGCTATTGACCCCAGTGAGGAATCCCAGGACCAGGGCAGAGGAACGCTACAATGAGGCCCATGGGCGGACTAGGAGGGTTATCGAACGCACCTTCGGCCTCCTTAAGGCCAGGTTCCGGTGCCTCCATATGACAGGTGGGTCCCTATTCTACTCACCGAAGAAGGTGTGCGACATCATCATCGCCTGCTCCATGCTCCATAACTTGGCATTGCGACGCCAGGTGCCTTTTCTGCAGGAGGATGATCCAGATGACGGTGTTGTGGCAGCTGTGGAGCCTGTGGAGCCTGTGGACAGTGATGAGGATGAAGCTGAGGAAGACGAAAATGACAACAGGGAGTCAGTCATACAGCAAAATTTCCAGTGAGACACAGGTGAGAAAGTTTTCATTTTTACCATTACATAAACTTTCACACATCTACCTCTATCCTGTACCGACATTTCACTCACTATTTGTTAACTGAGTTGTCCCCTTCCATTTCAGTTTCACAAATGTGGTAACCTACGTGTCAACTTTTTGCATCCTTGAAGGGCTTGTGATGTGTGACATAGGTATGTTAGCCTTCCAATGGGTAACCCATTATGAAACTGTAATTGATAATACAGATTTACAAATCATAGACTGACTCCATTTGTTTTTAGTGTTTCAAGGGTGTTTATTTAAGTGCTCAAAAAATGATGGGGGGTTGTAAACTGGTGATGGGTGATGGTGGAGGAAGGTCCATGGCAGAGTCCAGTCTATTAGTCTCACAGGTATATTGCACATCTGGGCATTGGAAGTGGAGCTAGGTCAGTTCCGATTTGGACAGGGTAACAAAGTGGGACAGTGGGGGGACAATCAGGGTGGTCTTATTTCCTGGCGGGGTCTTGCCATCTTGCTCTGTCCTGTTCCTGGATCTCAGGGCCCGCTTGCGTGGTGGTTGTCCGTCTGCAGGGGATGGGGTGCTGGTGTGTTGGTCCTGTGGCGGGGCGTCCTGTCCACTAGCGCCGGCGGAGGTGGTGGGCATTTCACCGTCCTGGCTAGTGTCAGGGGCCCCTTGTAGTGCCACGGTGTCCCTCAAGGTCTTTTGAATGTCCGTCAGCACCCCTAAGATGGTGCCCAGGGCGGAGCCGATGGTCCTGAGCTCCTCCCTGAACCCCAAATATTGTTCCTACTGCAGACGCAGGGTCTCCTACAACTTGTCCAGGACCGTGGCCATCGTCTCCTGGGAGTAGTGGTATGCTACCATGATGGAGGAGAGGGCCTCGTTGAGAGTTGGTTCCCTTGGCCTGTCCTCCCTCTGTCGCACAGGAGCCCTCCCAGTTCCCCTGTGTTCCTGGGCCTCCGTCCCCTGGATCGTGTGCCCACTACCACTGCCCCCAGGTCCCTGTTGTTGTTGGGGTGGTGGGTTCGCCTGGGTGCCCTGTAGAGGTGGACACACCGCTGATTGACCTGTCCTGGGTAGGGGGTTTGGGCCCCCTGGGTGGGTGCTGTGCTGGTGTTACCAGAGGGTGTAAGCTCGGTGTTGGGCTGTGGCTGGGCAAGGGGAACCGACTGTCTTGAGGCCCACGATGGTCCGGCCTGGTCATCAAGATCCAGTGGGGCAGAGCTGCTTTCGTCACTGTGGGCCTCTTCTGGGGGTGGAGTGGTGTTGTCTGGACCCTCTGGTATGGTGACGTTCCTTCGGGTTCCTGCGGGGGTATAAATACATGATTATTGCATGTGTGTGTTTCATGGAGTGCAACGGTTGGGTGTTCGTGAACCCCAGTGCAGGCATTCCTGTGTGGGGGCTTGTGTGCTGATGGTTGGGGGGTGTTGTTGGTCTGTGCAGTGGGCATGCTTTGGTGATGGGTGTCCATGCTTAGTTATGTCATGCAGGTCTTGGGGTTGGGATGGGTGGTTGGTGTCATGGGTAGATAGGTGAGGATTTGGGGTGATAGGGGAGGGTGTGATGGTGGGGGTGTGTGATATCATGCAGGTAGGGTGGGGGGTATGATGGTTAAGATTAGACTTACCAGTGTCCGTTTCTCCAACGACTCCTCCGAGGCCCTCAGGATGCAAGATGGAC
The DNA here is from genome assembly GCF_031143425.1 of Pleurodeles waltl. Taxonomy (NCBI): domain Eukaryota; kingdom Metazoa; phylum Chordata; class Amphibia; order Caudata; family Salamandridae; genus Pleurodeles; species Pleurodeles waltl. The sequence goes on along the minus strand of NC_090437.1, from coordinate 1,034,960,998 downwards.
AAGACTTGCTCCTCCCATGTTGTTAGTTGTGGGGGAGGAGGTGGCGGTCCGCCGCCAGTCCGCTGTACCGCAATGTGGTGCCTGGATTCCGCGGAACGCACCTTCCCCCGTAGGTCGTTCCACCTCTTCCTGATGTCCTCCCTATTTCTTGGGTGCTGTCCCACAGCGTTGACCTTGTCCACTATTCTTTGCCATAGCTCCATCTTCCTGGCTATAGATGTGTGCTGTACCTGTGAGCCAAATAGCTGTGGCTCTACCCGGATGATTTCCTCCACCATGACCCGGAGCTCCTCCTCCGAGAAGCGGGGGTGTCTTTGGCGTGGCATGGGGTGGTGTAGGTGATGTGTGGGGTGGTGTATGTGTTGATGAGTGTGGTGAGTGTAGTGGTATGTGGTGTTTTGTGCTTGGATGTTGCGTGGATGATGGTGTTGTGTGCCTCTGTTTGATGGGGTTGTCTGTTCTGTGCTGTCTCTCTGGCCTTCTCTCTGAATTTTTGGTAGTAGGGGTTTGTGGGTGATGTGGGTGTGTGTTTTATATAGTATTGGGTGTGTGGGAGTGGTGTGTGTATGTGTGTCAGGTGTGTGTATTTCAAATTGTCCAATGTGGCGGTGTTTTGGAGATGTGTGTGTATTTTGAGCGCAGCAGTGTGTGCCGCCAATGGAATACCGCAGTTGAAAGACCGCCGCATGGATTCGTGGGTCGTAATGGCATGGGCGTGTTTCTGTTGGCGTGGAGGTGGAGGATGTGTTTCCGCTAGTTTCTCGCTGACCTTTGGTGTGGCGGTATTGCGTGGGTGTCTGAATTTCGGCGGGTTCCGTGATGTGTGTCATAATAGCTGTGGCGGTCTACCGCGGCGGTGTATTGGCGGTCTTCTGCGCGGCATTAAGCGCCTTATACTGCCAATGTTGTAATGCCCCCCTATGTGTTGTGTGAATGTGAATTACAGAACTCCTTTAGCTCCTTTTAGCTCCTGAGAGACTCCGTAAAGCGATGATATCAATATTAGAACATCTTGAAGTGAATGCAGGTTTAGAATGTTGAATTTTCAGGTACACGCGGACAAATAAAGAAGTATATCCATGTGTGGCATATTCATTGCCAAGTATCCAGGCTGGGGAGGACGCTACACCATCGAAAAGCTTGTTACCCAGTGTGACCCAGCTAGAAAGCCACTGCAGGCGCATTATTACTATTATTATAATTATTATTGCATGACTTTTATAAGGCTAACCAATTTCTTCTGTGTGGAATGCTACGCAGAATTCCTCAGGATGGATGTGATGCGCAAAAGCATGTCTTTTATTTTTTTTCTCTTTCCCCAAGGTGAAAACATATCTTCCTGTGTAAACACAGTTTCCATAACACACTTCACAAATCCAGGGATCATCCATCACCCTTGAAATCCTGGAAGTCGAGCCCTTGGATGTAGCATCCTTCCATCAAAAGTGAAAAAGGGTAATATATTTCAGTTTGTGAAAGTCCATCAAATATATATGGGTGTTCACAAACTTACAAGGCAAACCATACCCTGTGACACTCAGTTACCACATCTTGCAGAATATATCTGCAGTAATAAGTTAATTTAGTCCTGCCAGGATTTGTTTTTGGAATTTTTGCCAGGTTCACATAAACTTACGTTTATGGCCAAATATAGCATCGCGTATGAAGACCAATGAGTACTGCTTTCAGGAGGGGGATATACTAGTGAACGAAGTATGAATGGTTTGGTTACATTTTAAATTCGACATTTGGAAATAAGATAAAATGTATGTGTGTTTTTTAAAGCATGCACTGGGAGAGCTCACGTTGTACTTAAGATGTACTCTGGTAGGTACAGATAAATGTGCAACTGATCTTATTCTGTGTATTGGGCTAAACTATAAGAAGTTATTACAAGGACGGTAACTTTAAAGACACGCCTCTGCCATTCTCAACACACACTCACACAAGTGCACACACACACACATATACACGTTCACCCACTGTGATTTGGACATTGAGGAAATTCAACTACAATTAACACTCCTATGTCGTCGTGGCATTAATCAAATTAATGTGCATTTGCTTGCCCTTCGCTGCTTGTTTTCAGATGAATTTATGTCATATGTTCATGAGTCGTGATGTCTCATTCGTTAAGGCAGGTTCATTGACCTATATTGAAAAGTTTTCTACGCTACTGATGCGCTATGTTTAACATAGCAGCTTGAGCAAGCTCAACTCTGAACAAGCTCAAGCTGTTACTTCCTGTGTAGCAGCACGATCTGCACCTCAGGAGGTTAAAACATAGACAGACATGTATGAGTCAAATAGCCCATGGAGAATGTGCCTCAGGCGGGAGTGCTGAGTGCCTCACTGCACACTTAGCAGCAGCTGAGATTCACAGATGAAACCTGACCCTTGGCCAACGCTAAGTCAACTGAGGTAACATGGAGAAGCATCATCTAATGCAGTTGACACATATAATCTACATTAAAAACCACTGTACATTTTAAAATTCTGCGTGGAATACTTCAGTCAAATGACCTGGTTTTAGTTACCTTGTGCTTGGATTACAAGGGCCTCATTACAAGATGCCCTGCGTTTGGAGGTGAAGACTTGGAGACAGAAAAAATATTTTAAGCCGGTATCAACCTTATAACAGTAGGAAACATTAGTTGTCGGACTTGGAATGCTGTATAACACACTGGACAAGAACTATCGTGTACATTTGTGAATGATGATCCCTCTTTTGCCAATATTGTGCCCTTTTATGATCTGACTTGTCACCTGGCCTGCACTGAAGATAAATGGGGGAGGGAGCAATGCAGGGCAGGGGTGGAAGGGGGTGAGGTTGTCAGGAGGCAGGGTAGGCACTATCCTGACAGGTGGTAGAATTGTTTGGGGTCAAGGCCGGACTAGCTATTACCTGCAACCCCTGCCTCAGAGTCTTAAGAAAGATACACAACATATGACGTGCTTGTACTGCGTTTGGTTTCCACATTAGGTGTCACACAAGTCTTACATACTGCGTGTGCGGCAATAGACTACACCAATCGGTTGGTTGCTTTTTCAATTATATTTTCTTGTTAAATAAAAACACCTCTAAAATTGATTTGGTTCCTAACGGCCAGGGACACCGACGTAACATCGTATTTTTTCTATTTCCTTTTCTCTTCTCCTACTTTATTTTAAATTCGTTGTTCATTTAAGTTTTTCATTTGATTATATGTCTCTTTATTGTTCTAAACAGCACAATCACAGAAAAATGGGTGGTCAAAAGTACTCACGGAATAAGGAATGGAAACGACGAGCCAGACGGCATTCTTAGTCAAGTCCACATGTGTGGCCGAAATGATGGCTATTCAAGACTTTTGTGAACTCTGTGGAGCTTCGTGGAGAGGAACATATAAAGGTAAGAAATTTAAAAGGGAAAAGCAAAACGGTTGTTCCCATGCTACTGGCACCAAATTTTGCATTTTAACATTGGAACAGAACTGTTCCTTGACCATTCATTTATTGCTTATTCCCAAAATCCACCCTGCCACTGATTTGGATTGTTCACGCTACAGTAGTAGGCTTTCAAAATACAAGCATGCGATTAATTCTCAATATATCTTAACATGGATTTCCCTCTCAAACAAAATAACATCACAAAAAACTTGGTTCAGTGAAATTTCACTGGCAGGTTTCCCCTATGGAGAATGTTGGCAAAACTGCTTTACGATCGTGCAAGTTCTCTCCTAAGGCTAACACGGACATCTATTTGATTGCCTACGAACATTGTAGTATTTTCAAAGTAAAATCTTGGTTACCTGATTTAACCTGTTTGCAGCAGTATGGCATTTTTCATTCACATCTAAAGGTTGTGCATCATGTTCTGAGTTATCCACAAGGTGCAGCGTTTCTGCTCTAACCCACATTAAATAATTACATTAAATATAATTAAACAAATACTGTTTTCAACCTGTAGCTTTTGCTCTCAAATAATATATTTCCACTTTATATTGCAGTATTTATTAGGTGAATGCGCTTTCTTTAAAAGCCCCAGAGCTCTGTTCTGGTCTTTTTAAGCCTTTATTAAATGGAATAGCAGCAATGGAGGCTAATGCCGCATAAGGTTGTTAGACCTGTCAGCCTTAAGGTGGTCTTACCTCAAACGTTTTGCCTGCTTGGCTCACATTTTTGCTGATTTCGTTTTGTTGGCCTTAGGACTGTGAGTACTTTACCACTGCTGACCAGTGCTAAAGTGCTTGTGCTCTGTCTCCTAAACATAGTTTGATTGCTACATCCACGTTTGGCATATTTAATTTACTTATACATCACTCGTAAAGTGATTACATGTGGCCAATTAAATGCTTCTAGTGGGAGTGCAGCACTGCTTGTGCCACCCACTCAAAGATTCCTTAAACATGTCTCAGGCCTGCCAATGCAGAGCCTGTATGTGCAATTACACTGCCATATCGACATGGCATTTAAAATCCCTTGCCAAGCATTACCCTCCCTTTTATCACATATAGGTTACCCCCTGAGGCTGGTCCTAGGTTGCCTATAGGGCAGGGTGCCAGCTACTTAAAAGGAAGGACATATACTTTTACGTTTTAAATGTCCTAGTACTGAAAAACTCCCAAATTCATTTTTCACTACTGTGAGGGTTACTCTGTTGATAGGTTAACTTTGGAGATTCCTTATTACATTTAATACGCTGTAATTCCTAATTGAGGAGGAGTAAATATGTCTTGATTAGTGACTATGGAACTGTAATAATCTCCTCTTTAATGGTAAAATCAGATTTATTGTTAAAATTTTGAAAATGCCATTTCGAGAAAGTTGTCATTTTCCTGCTCTTAGCCCTGTGTGCCTGTAGCTTGTCTCCAATACACGTCTGGCCTGGGTAACACCTGGCCTTCGTGCATTCCCTCTAGTCACACAAAGGGATCTTAGTTGTGACTGATGGGCCAACAGCATCCTGATGGGCCATCCTGGGAAGAATGGGAGTGTTGTGTAGCCATTTTAGATATAGTTCCATGCACATTTTTTTAACATACTAGGCCTGCCGCTGTGCACTTTAACCTAGATATATTTTATTCAGCTTTGTTTTATTATTGTTATATTAGCCACCTTTTCGGTCTTGTTATATTTCTCGCTATCTAGCTGTTTTTACCTAGGCCAGCACTCTGTTCTCAAACAAGACATTCTTGCTCACTCTGTGCTTCTTCCAAGGCTGCAGTAAGATAGGTTGCCGGTGAACGTGGTATAAAGTTTTGTCTCTGACATTCATAGAACCTTACGTAGGGACATTTTCTCAGAACATGAGCTGTTCTATTATAAAAGCACTTCCCTGTCCCTTACACGTTAGAGGGATATTCCAGCCAGAGAACCATGACTGTATGCTGATTGCTTCGCTGCAACTACCTATGCAGACATCAGGCCTTTGCTCATGTATGGGGGATGATGTCTTCCCAAGGAAACCTGAAGGGGAGAATTAGAGCTTAACAAGCTGTGCTCTGTTATAGCTTAGGTAGGAATTAGTCTATTGATTCTAGTGACAATATGGTAGCGTTATTTCTATGCTTTACTCTCCTTGTCACAATTTTAATCTTGTCATGCTCTATCGTCCTGGTTATTGCAGCCCATGCTTTGCTATCTAAGATGCAGTTGCTTCATTAAAATATTATTGAAACATATACTGCCTCTGTTTGTCATTGTGTTTGTGAGACTAATGAAACTGAGAGAAATGGATGAGACCTGAGAGACCACGGTTTCCCTGAGAAATCAATTATGTCATGCACTTGGCTGCCCAATCATCCCTGCCCTTGGATGGAGATGAGGCACTGCTAATTAGAAGGAGCAAAACCCAGATTGGGGTGACAGGTGTCACCAGTAGTGGGTCAGACTCAGTCTCCCACACCGCAGGTGATTCTGCTGTTCAAAATCCAGTAGTCTCATTAGAATAATGAGAGCCTATGCGACAGGAGGAAGGAGCTGACACTTATACCTAAGTAGACAGTGTTCTGCTTCAAACACAAGAGATACATGACTTCCTATATATAAGTACTGGACCTCTAACCCTACCAACCCAGTACATTCTTATGAGCAACAAGAATGACTGGTACACTTTTTTGGAAACATTTGTGAAGATTCGTCAAATGATACCAAAGAGATAGGCAAGTCAAAAAATGCTTTTACTATGGAAACATAGTCCTCATTATAACTACTTACTGGCTAGTGAAAATGAAAATGATGTGGGGTTCAGTGTGAACCCCCGGGGACCACCCTATCCTTGGGCCTGTTATTGCAAATAAGGGTGGTGCATACCGCCACAGCCCTGGGGACTGCCATCCCGCAGGGCTGGAATGAGATAGTGAAGGGGGTCCATTGCAGACCCCAATCCCCGGTGATCACCACCTCCCCAGGGAAAAGTTAAAAGTTGGAGGGGGGCTGTGTGGCCACCCTTGAGGAGCCAATATTGGCCCTGGGGTCCACGGTCCCCCAGGGTTGCTCCTGCTCTGTCCTTGGGTGTTCACCCCCAGGACATAGCTGTTTGCTTTGACTTGGCAGGAGCTTTGACAGAGGTTTCCTCTGTTTCCATGCTTGCAGACATGTGGGTAGGGAAACAGAGGAAACAATTGCTCTCACAGATGGAGAGCTGCATGTTTAGCAGCTGCATGTTTGTGACAGTAATGCTGGCTCCCGCAGGAGGCGGGGAGCTGGCTAGGACCGCAGGGGTCTTGAGGATCCCCCTGCAGTTCCATTTTACACTGGGTGCTTTGGGGGGGCACCCAGGAGAGATGGCCAGGCCCTGGGGATGTGGTCCCCGGGGCCAAAATCAGCCTAAGGAGGGGGTGGCATGGACAACTCTTCTCCATTTAATATAGGTGAGCCCCAGAGGATGGGGTCCCTGGGGCCAAAATCGGCAGGAGGAGGGGGTTCATAAGGTACCCCTACCCCATTAAATAAAGGTGTGCCCTGGGAGAAGGGGGTCGCCGGGGCCAGAATCGGCCAAGGGAGGAGGGGCCATGCAGTGCCCCTCTCCCTTGAATAGTGCCAGGGCTTAGGGGATGGGGCCCACAGGGCAGAAATCGGCTGGAGAGCCTCTCTCCTATAATCCGTGGGTCTCCCTTTAAATTACTGACTATGAAAATGTACGAATCACCTGGAAGGTGCGCTCACTTGTCCCTGCTCCATCTCCCTTAGTAGTATGCAGGTCTTCCCCCCTTTTGCCATGGAAAATGGACAGCTTCCCATAGGCCCTGCAGTGAGTTTCCCACTGATTTTGATGCACGTTCTTTGTGCTGAGGAATACGAGGACATCTTCACAAAAAAAGCACTTACTTCATATAGGTAAGTGGAAGGACCCTGGTTTAGTGGAGATTTATGTCTTTGTAGCCTCATTGACGTCTCTATAGAAGGATTTATCTTATCACAGAATTCTAGAGGAACAGGCAACAGGAAAAATCATGTTGCGAAAACACACACAAGATCATCTGTGAGATTTCCTTTTGCTCCATTACCCAGTTGCAATATAGAAATACTGGACATTTACCCAAGGAGGCAAAGGAACTCCACTTGGGTAGGTATTTCATGGAAAGCTGTGGACTGTTATTGGATAAATGGGTAGGTGAGGTTCATTCTTGGCAGGGTCACTCAAACAGCTTTTGACACATCCACACAGACAATCATATACCCACTCACAGTTGCACTCAGACACCCATGCACCCACTCACAGACCCACTCACTGTCCCACTTACACACCTCACGCATCCACTCACAAACCCACTCAGAGACTCAAACACCTACTCACCAACCCACTCAGACACTCATGCACCCATTCACAAACCCACTCAGACTCACACACTTACTCACAGACCCACTGAGACATTCACACACCCTCTCACAGACACACTAAGACTCTCACACATACACTCACAGACACACTAAGGCTCTCACACATGCACTCACAGACCCACACAGACACTCACACACCCACTCACAGAGACACTCTCACACGTACTGTCATACCCAGAGGCACCATCTTACACTTACTCTGACACCCAGACAGTCAATCTCACACCCACTCTCACATCCACATAGACCCTCCCACAACCACTCTCACACCCAGAGACACTCTCTCATACTTATTTAAGGGGGTTGGCTGCAGGCCAGGCCCTGCAGCCAACCCCGCAACGCACAGTTGATAGCCATGCATGGTGGTGGTTGAATCAACATATAGTAATGATAATTACTTCACACATACGCCATGCGCGGCGGTGGTTGGATTAACATATAGGCCCTCATTATGACCTTGGCGGTCAGGTTACCACCACGTCGGCGATGGTGGTAGTACTGTCGCCAGGCCGGTGGTAACGACCCCCAAATAATGAGAATGATTATTTGGCGTTGATCCCTCCCATAGACACCCAATGTACCACACCAACCACCGGTGAGGTACGAACACTGAACATGGTGGTAGCCACCTACAGGTAGGTGGAAGACAAGGATCCAGCCACCATATTATATTATAGCACACCGTCAGGATTTCTGGGGCGTTAACAACCACACCAAAAGCCTGGTGGAAACACATCATATAAAGAAGACACTCACCTCCAGGGACACAGAGGAGTCCGCAGCCACCATGGAAACAGAGATGCAAGTCTTCCCGATGCTGTACTACACCATGGTAGTCCAGGAGCACCAACGCCGATGAAGACGACAACGGTGAGTACAGCCGCCTAGCACACAAGGGAGGGAGTGGGATAGTGACACACACATACGCACAGCACACACCAAATACACATGCCACACACTCAGGATAATCAGCAGAGTAAATCAACAGCAACATAACCCAGAAGTAAAGAAAGGCAGGACACATACCTTTGGTACAACCACTGTATTCCGGTGAGAACAGCGACCACATCAAAATAACCATATGCACAAAGGGCCATTGGCCACTCCAATGCTCAGTTCAACCCACAGGGCAACGTCCAAGGCCCAACTTGACTCATGACAAGCTGGCCACTCCACTGAGCAGGGGCATCATGTTTGTAATAGGTAGGCACTTCAGGGGGCAGGGGGTGGTGGAACAGTGGGGGATGCTTTTTTTGAAGGGTGGTCCTTGGGCTTGGGTTTGAGAGGGAGCAGGACTTGACCCATCTGTGAAGGGGGCAGAGGAGTGGGCTTGGAGCAGGGGGCTGGAGTGCCACTCTTGGGCCTCTTAGTGCCAGTTGCAATCTCAGGGGGAGGAACATGAGTCAAATGGGAGGTGGAGGCACTAAGCTGGAGGTGTGGGACCATTCTCTTACGGGCAGGATGGTGGGGGTGGGGAAGGGAATATGTCAAGGTGGGAAAGGAAAAGCTTCTTAGGACAAGTGAGGTGGGGTATGGGAGGATGAATGGGAGTGAAGGTAGAGGGAGTGGTTGTAGGGAGAGGTGGTGTGCTGGACTTGGGTGCAGGTGCCTGGACAGTGTGCGTGTGTGAGGTGCATGCTGTTTTGGGTCTGAGTGGGAGCGTTTATGTGTCTTTGGAGGGGGCAGAAAGGTTTGGGGAGGTCAAACAGGATGTGTGGATGGATGTTGTGGTAGTGTCTACAAGTTAGGTGGGTGTGCCGCATGAGGTGGTGATGGTGGTGGTGGTGACTGTGCATTAGGTGTGTGGGGTGCATGTCTGTAGGTCTGCTGTTGTGGTGACTGTGGGCAAGGCTGTGCAGGTGGCAGGAACTGGGACTGTTGATGTTCTGCATGCAGGTGTGACTGCTGATGTGACTCTGAGGGAGGAGCAGGAGGGGGAGACAGTGGAGGCAGTGGCTGCTGTTGTATGTGCAACTGTGTGTTGGCTGTGTGTGTGCTTGTGGACTGATGTGTGCTGCCTGTGTTTGTCTGTGTGAGTCTGTGCTTTGGGTGCATGCTTGTCAGAATGGGATGGGTTGGGGGAGAGGAGACTGGGACTGGGAAGAGGTAGTTGGAGGTGGGACGGATGAAACAGGGACACTGGCTGCCATCAGAAAGGAAGCCAGAGCCTGAAACTATCTCTGTAGGGCCACCAAGCCACTGTGAATGTCTTCCACAAAGGCATTGCATTGATGCATCTGGGATGACAGCCCTGGATGACATTCACTATGGTTGACTGCCCTACAGAGATGGATTCAGGCGGTCAATAGCCTCCTGACTGAACGCAGCAGGGCTGTCTGGGGCAGGGATTGAGGTGCCTAGGGTGAAGGAGATGCCCACCCTCCTGGGTGAGTGGGCACGGGTAACTGGGTGGGGGGCAACTGGGAGGAGGGTGCTGGTACAGGGGGAAGTGGAAGATGCTATAGCTGGGGTGGCAGAGGGGTCCACCACCACCAGGGAGCACCCATCGGAGGAATCAGAGTCAGTAGTATCAGCACCAGTATCCCCTGTGGTGCTCCCCTTGCCCTCGTCCCACTGGTCCCCTCGTTGTCAGTGGACACTGCCTCCTGGGTCCTGTGGGCTGCTGATCCCTTAATCGCCAGTGCCCCTGCTCCTTTGCCAGATGATGCTAATGCACACATGGACGGGATGACAAAAGGAGAGGGGGGAAAAGGGACCACAGGGTCAATCACAGCACCAGCAGCACAGATGCCATAAACACCACAAGCATTCCCTGGGACAAAGATTGGGCAGTATAGACCACAGTGATCAACCATTGCCTACGCACTACAGCAGGCAGGAACCCATACACTGCCCTCTGCACACTTACTGGACAAAACTAAGCCCTGTCAGCCGTGACTGTTAGCTTGGCTGCAGGAATGTCACAGCCAATGTTTTTGATTGTGCTTGGAAGTGTTTTGACAACCTTTTAACACCAATGCATGGACACCCATCACAGACCTGCATGGACCCCCATCACCACAGCATGCACACTAGTGACAATCACTTAGCCAACCAAATCACAACTCACACAAGCCAATGCTGACTTGGTAATAACAACCATAGAGGGGAACATACCCATGCACAAGAAGTGACATACAGAAATAATAACCCCAGAAGAGGCCCACAGTGATGACAGCAGCTCTGCATGCCTAGATCAGGATGACCAACCTGGCTAGCAGGGACCTCTGGACAGTCGGTGACCCAGGCACAGCCCCATACAACCACAGAGCCTCCCCCCTCAGGAAACACCACCACATCACCAACCCAGCGGGCCCATACCTCCGTCCCCAGGACACATCAATCAGCAGTGTGTCCACCCCTACAGGGACCCCAGGCAAACCCACAAACACAGGACGATCAGGTACCTGGGGTCAGTGGCAGTGGGCACACGGTTCAGGGGACAGAGGCACAGGACAACAGGGAAGCTGGGAGGACTGCTGTGTGACAGGGAGAGGACAGGCCAAGGGAACCGACTCTCCACGAGGCACTCACCAACATCCTGGGAGCATACCACCATTCCCAGGAGACCATGGGCCAGATACTGGCCAAGTTGCCGGAGACCCAGCGGCTGCAGGAGGGACAGTACCTGGGGTCAGATGGAGGCACCGGAATCTGGCCTTCAGGAGGCCAAAGGTGAGCTCAATGATCCTCCTTGTTTGCCCATGTGCCTCATTGTAACGTTCCTCTGCCCTTGTCCTGGCATTCCTCACAGGGGTCAGTAGCCATGAGAGGTTGGGGTAACCAGAGTCACCTGTAAATATCGAGGGATACCTGTTAGCCAGACACTCACCCTTAGGGCCAACCCCACATACCAACAGACACTGGGTGGGGACCATGGGCTCACCAATTAGCCACATCCTGTGCCTCTAGAGTTGAGACATCACATATGGGATGCTTCTATTCCTCAAGATAAAAGCATCATGCACAGAGCCAGGATACTTTGCATTGACATGGGAGATGTACTGGTGCGCCATGCACACTATCTGCACATTCAGAGAGTGAAAGCTCTTTTGATTTCTGAACACCTGTTCATTTCTCTGGGGGGGGGACAAAGGCAATATGTGTACCATCAATAGCACCAATGATGTTGGACATATAGACATAGATGTCAGCCTTCACCGTGGCCATATCCTCCACCTGGGGGAATACGATGTAGCTGTGCATGTGTTTCATCAGGGCAGTCAACAGTCTTGTCAGCACGTTCAAGAACATAGGATGTGACATCCCTGGTCATATTCAAACATATACTCATATTAATGTGCCTTGCATTTTTTTACAGAAACTTAATATGAACGTGTAGGTCCGTTTATGTGACTATGGCCCTCATTACGAGCCTGGCGGTCTGTGACCGCCAGGCTCGCGGTTGGCGGGAGCACCGCCGACAGCCTGGCGGTGCCCCTTAGGGCATTCTGACCGCGGCGCTTTGGCCGCGGTCAGTGCAGGAAAACCGGCGGTCTCCCGCAGGTTTTCCGCTGCCCGTCAGAATCCTCCAAGGCGGCGCAGCATGCTGCGCCGCCTTGGGGATTCTGACACCCCCTACCGCCATCCTGTTCCTGGCGGTTCGCCCGCCAGGAACAGGATGGCGGTAGGGGGTGTCGCGGGGCCCCTGGGGGCCCCTGCAGTGCCCATGCCAACGGCATGGGCACTGCAGGGGCCCCCGTAAGAGGGCCCGCTTGTATTTCACTGTCTGCATAGCAGACAGTGAAATACGCGACGGGTGCAGTAGCACCCGTCGCACCTTCCCACTCCGCCGGCTCGATTCCGAGCCGGCGTCCTCGTGGGAAGGTTGTTTCCCGCTGGGCTGGCGGGCGGCCTTAAGGCGGCCGCCCGCCTGCCCAGCGGGAAACTCAGAATGCCGGCCGCGGTCTTCAGACCGCGGTGCGGTATTCCTGCGGCGCAACTTTGGCGGGCGGCCTCCGCCGCCCGTCAAAGTTGTAATGAGGGCCTATGTCTGCTATGACGCAGTTAGGTGCCATGGCCTGTGCCCCCCTGAAATGGCGGCCACCTGACCTGTGAGGAGGGACAAGTGGAAATTAGGTAATTCTGCTGACGTTGTGCGCGGTTGCGGGAGGCGGTCGATGACTGCTGTGCAACACCGCATTGGTTATCATTGGGGCCTAAAGGGTTCCAGGAGCCAATGGTGATGTACGCTGGTGGTGACGGTACACAACGCCACGGATGTGACCGCCATTTTCTATCTGTTAACTCACTTGCTACCTGACCTTTAACAGGAGAGGACCTACACTGCAAGTGCTGCTGTGACCTGTGTCTGGAAGCGACCATGGCTCGAGTGTCTGGGGAAAGGGCACCTGCCTTCACTTCCGAGGAGTTGGAGAGACTAGTGGATGGGGTCCTACCCCAGTACCCTTTACTTTATGGTCCTCCAAACAAACAGGTGAGTACACTGTGAGCACAATGCATGGGGCATGAATGTATGGAGTGCTGTGTGTGTAAGCCTTGTGTAGGGGGGGCTGAGGGGTCCAGGGCAAAGTGCTGCATGTTTGGTGGGCAATGTCTGTGCATAGGGGGATGGGATGGATATGGTGGGCCATGAGTATAACAGTCCAGACGGTATGACTAATCCCTTTTCTTATGTATCTTTTTCTGCAGGTCAGTGCCCATCAGAAAAAGGGTATTTATCGTGCCATCACCAAGGAGGAGCGGACCCTGGGGGTATTTGACAGGCGGAGCACCCACTGTCGCAAACTGTGGGAGGATCTGCTCCGCTGGGCAAGGAAGACGGCGGAGGCCCAGCTGGGGATGACCTCTCAACGAGGAAGGGGTGCCTGCCGTACCCTGACCCCCCTGTTGTTCTGCATCCTGGCGGTGGCCTATCCGGAGTTGGATGGGCGCTTGAAGGCAGCACAGTAGCCACAAGTGGGTGAGTAAAGATTCAGAATCATGAAGTTGTGTGCGTTTAGGTATAACCTGGGTGGGGGATGTGGGTCTGTGGGTGCCCCTGGGCCCAGGGTGAACATGGCAGGGTAGGTTCCATGATGGGCAAGCTCAGATGCACTCCATCCCCAATAATGCTAGTGGGCATCTACTACTGGGCAAGGTCCTGTGGGTGGGTTTCAGGTGTGCAGCTAATGGCATTAGGCATTGTACCCCATGGCCTGGTGACTAGCATTGTAATTGGTAGTGCATGGCCTAGTGCATAGGGCTGTTCCCTGTGAGTAGTGTACGCCAACAGTAGTGTTGTTGCTGGCATTGACCAAGTGTATCCTCTGTCTCTTCCCCCCCTTTTTGTTTTGTCATCGTGTCCATGTGTGCATTAGCATCATCTGGCGGAGGAGCAGAGGCACCAGCGACGGAGGGAGCTACATCCCACATGGGCCTGGAGGCCGAATCCACCTACGCTGAGGGCACCAGTGGGACGGCCACCCCAACTACAGGGCCAGCTGCCGCCCCCATACCAGCACCGACCTCCCAGCAGACCCTCAGCGAGCTTGCCATGCCCGCTCACCGAGGAGGGTGGGCATCTCCTTTACCCCAGGCACCTCAGGCCCTGCCCCAGTCAGCCCTGCTGCCATCGTTGAGGAGGCTATTGACCTCCTGCGATCCCTCTCTGTTGGGCAGTCAACCATACTGAATGCCATCCAGGGTCTAGCAGGGCATTTGCAACAAACAAATGCATTCCTGGAGAGCATTCACTCTGGCGTGGCGGCCCAACAGAGATCATTCCAGGCTCTGGCCAACTCAGTGATGGCAGCTATTGTCCCTGTCTCTAGCCTCCCCCTCCAACTTCCTCTACCCAGTCCCATTCCCCTCAACCCCAGCCTATCCCAAGCACACCTTCAGACCTGCATGCACCCATATCAGCACACAGAAGTGGCTCAAGCAAACACCAGCACCACACTTCATCCCACAGGCACTCACACAAGCACCATCCAGATGCAGACACACCAACATCCGCTGCCTCCAGTGTCCCCCTCCTCCTCCTTGTTAACCTCCCTCCAAGTTGCGTCTCCACTCACACCTGCATGCACTACATCCTCATCCACTAACTCAATCACCAGCACGCCTATCACAACATGCCCCTCACTGGCAGTTGCCACCCCCAAATCCATGCACACGTCCCCTGTGCCCTCTCCCAGTGTGTCTGTGCCCCCTCCTCCCAAATTATACAAACGCAAGCACTCACACACCCAACAGCCATCCACCTCACAACAGCATCCAGCCCATGCACCTGCACCCAAACACAGCAGAAAGACACCTCTTGCAACCACTCCCTCTTCCTCCACTCCCAAACCTTCACCCTCTTCCAGCCCCAGTGTCCCTAAAAGGCATTTCCTCTCCACCCTTGACCTATTCCCTATCCCTCTTCCCCTTCAGGCCAGGGTGGGCAGACTCCAGGCCAGCACCTCAGCCGCCCAGTCCACGGCCACTGTAGTTTCTGCAGCTACTGCAGGTGTGAGAGGCTCCAAGGAGGCACCCGTCAGCACAGCCAGTTTGCCTGCCCCCCCTGCCAAGGGCAAGAAGGGGCTGCCAGCTAACAAGGGCAGGAATGGAACGCCAGCCAGAAAGGGGAATGAGGCACCACTGGCCAGCAAGGGGAAGGAGGCACCACTGGCCAGCAAGGGGAAGGAGGCACCACCAGCCAGCTAGGGGAAGGAGGCACCACCAGCCAGCAAGGAGAAGGAGGCACCACCAGCTGGCAGCAGCAAGGCAGCACCACCAGCTAGGAAGGGCAGGAAGGGAACACCAGCTGACAGAAGCAAGGAGGCACCACCAGCTGCCAAGGTCAGGAAGGGAACAACAGCTGCCAAGGGCAAAGTAAAAGGAACAGAAGCCACAGGCAGGATGGAGCTGATGCCTGGGGCTGGAGCAGCAGCTGGGCAAACAACACCAGCCATGGCCGTGGCCGTCCGAGGCTGCAGGGGAAGGGCTGGAGCCTCCCCCCACCACTGACCGCACTGCCGCCAGCCCCGTAACTGCCATCCACTGAGCAGCTGTCACCACCGGCGAGCAGTGTGTGGTCGTGACTACATGGTCTGTAGTGCGTCCTCGCCCCTGCAACAACTGTAGGTATGACACCCAGGTGAGAGACTGTGACCTTGCACCATCCAGGATTTGCATCACCGGGCACAAGGCTCTCTCCAGAACCAGTGGAAGAAGGCATCCACTCAGCCCCTCCTTGACAGGATGAAGCACACTGGGCACAAGGCCCCCTCCAGAACCACTGGGCAAACCACCCACTATAGAGTCTGTGGCTTTGCACTCCCAAGGACCAAGCAGTGGGCAAACCACCCACTTGAGAGACTGTGGCCTTACACTCCCCAGGACCAAGCAGTTGGCAAACCACCCACTAGAGAGACTGTGGCTTTGCACTCCCCAGGACCAAGCAGTGGGCAACCACCCACTAGAGAGGCTGTGGCTTTGCACTCCCCATGACCAAGCAGTGGGCAAACCACCCACTTGAGAGACTGTGGCTTTGAACTCCTCAGGACATCGCAGAGGGCATGTTGCCCCCTCCAGGAGCAGTGGCTTTGTACCATCTTCCGGCTGAGGTGCCCCCATCCCCCTTCCCCCTCAGGTGCTTGTGTATCTTCGACCTGATGCCCCAGTAGTGTTCTCTCCGTGTTGAGGCAGGAATCAAGTGTGGCCTTGGCCTATGTGTTAGGGCCCTGTGGGCCGCAGACATTTTGGAGTAGACATTGTCCCTCCACTTGTATATATTGTACATACTGTTTTGTGCTTTGAGGACGTAGTTATCTAATTTTTAATATAAGAATGACTTTACTCACTCACTTTTATCCTTGCATTATTCCTCAGGGTTACGGGGTGGATATGTAATGTTGTTGCATCTTTTTGTGTGTATGTTGTTATGGGTGGGGGTGGGGGTGTTGTGTGTTGCGTGTGTGTGTCACTCTCTTTTTCATCCCCCCTCCCTTGTGTGCTAGGTGCAGTACTCACCGTGGTTGTCTTCGCAGCCGTTTGTGTTTCTGGTGTGGGAGGAGGTAGACCAGTAATGGAAAAATGTGCAGCTCGGGCTCCATAGCGTCGTGGTTCTTCCTTGAGTGTCGAGAGGTGAGTCGTTTCCCTTCTGTGTACTGTTTCTGCTGTGCTTTTGATGGCGTTGGTACCACCCCAGAAAAGCTGGCGGATTGGCCTCTCATAATACAGTGGGCAGAACATTGTCTTCTGCCTGGCTGTTGGCGGTTACCGCTGCGGTGCTTGTTGCTACCGCTATGGCACTTGAAGTGTTAAAGTGGCTGTCTGTGTTGGTCAAAATTCCACTTTTTTTACCGCCGGCCTGTTGGCGGTATTACTGCCGCTTTATCACTGACCGCCAGGGTTGTAATGAGGGCCTATGTGCCTTAAGTGTAGATGTGCGGCTACTGACATTTTACATATGCTTGTGACCTGCCTAGCTCTGCAGGGTTTCTGGGCTGAATCAACTAATAGAGCAATGCTGTGGTTTTGACATCCACCTCACCCATAAGGAGATAATGTTGTGGTACAGAATGGTATATAACGTTGTTGTAAAATGGCTGATGTCTATTATCATAGTAGTAGCTAGACTTTGTATCTCCAACTGGGTGCACCAAGCTCCATCCTGAGGCATGGAATGGTGGGCAAACATGCAGCAGATATTTGAGCTGGGACTCGCATTTGCTGGAGCTAGGGGGGCACGGTCAATTAGAAAGTCTGATAGAACTTGGTCTGGCCTCAACTGGGATCTAAGAGATAATCTGTAAACTTTGATCAGGAACTGCCTATTATATAACATATATTTTTTGGGGGGGTGGGCTGGATATAGCAATATTATCTATTATGTTCTGGCTCTTTAGGAATCAGCGTATATATGTACTGCTTACTGTACTCATTGGCTAATACTTGGCATGGCCCTATGTTTATGTTATGATCGATTCCGACCTATATAAAAAAAGAAATGGTCATGTAGCAGAAAGGGCAACTTCAAGATTATAACAGTAGGCAGGAAAAACAGGGTTTTTTTATCACGTGCAAATTCACAGCGATTTGCATGCTTGTTTGTTCTTGCACGTTACTCAGTTTTCTTCACTAAGAAGCGACCTGCATATTTGTGCAGTGTTGGTGCTTTCAATGTGGATTTGCACGCTTGTGCAGATTGGTACAATAGAGGTGGACATTTATACTGACTCTAGTGTGCGATTTGCATACAAGATAATCTGTTTAGGTATTATTCTAGCGGATACAATTATATCAATTGCTCTTTGTATTCATCGTCATGATGAAAATGGTCACACCTCCCCATCCAATTCTTCAGGAGCATGGAGAACCCCCACTCAAGTGGAGGTCTTGGTACAAGTGTTTCAATGGTAATCTTGGAGCTATTGATGGGGTTAAGTTCAATGCAGGATCAGAAAAGAAGCTGGTTTTACTATTATTAAGCGTGGAAGGTCAGAATGTTTTTGACCACCTTCCAGAATTTGTTGATAAAGATGATTTGTTAGATGAATTTCAGATTGCTGTCCAGCACTTGGAAATGTATTTTAAAGGCAAGGTCAACTTGGTAGTGCATAGACACAAATTATTTACCAGAGTGCAAGGTCCTAATGAATCTATTGATATCTATGTAACTGTAGTGCTAACATCATACTTTAAGTTTCAAAATTTTACAACTCAATTATGCAGATACCAAATAGTTTCCAGACGCCTTTCAAAGAAAATTTAACAACATCTTTTGACTTGCAAAAATCCAAATTTGGATGAAGCTATTGGTTTGGCTTAGAGTATTGAATGTTCTCAAGAAAATTCTAAACAATCAGGATTTCCTTCGATCCAGACAGCTAAAGTGAAGAGTCTGAGCAAACCTGTGCCTACTGGTTCTAATGGCAGTAGAGGTAGAAGTTCAATTTGCATGGGTCAACTATTCAAGTGTCTCATTTTAAAAACTGCCCTGCTGTTAACTAGAAATGTTGGAAAAGTTGGGTAATTTTGGTAGGATATGTAGAGAGGGGTAACAAAGTGGTATCATCAGAACGGTTCTAGAACAGAGTGTGTCTTAATGTGGTTGAAATCAAGGTTAATGAACTTCCTTTGTCTTTTGAAGATCTTGAATGTGGCAGTGTTGAGAACAAGGTCAAAATGTACAGTGATTCTTGTATTAATATTTAGATTGCCAGCATATTTATTCCATTATTGTTAGATTTTGGCACCAGAATAACCATTACTGCCATTGGCAGATAAAATGAGAAGTGGTCTCATAAAGTGCTCTTGGCCCCTGATGTCATCACTACAACATTTGACGGCAGCAGGATTGATTTATTGAGCTACATCTGGGCCTGTACTGGGTTTCATGACACAACAATCAATGGTGAGGTGTGTGTAGCCCTGAAAGGCATTAATGTCTTGTGATGGAGGCATCAAGAGGATTTCGGCATGATCGGAGGATCTGGTAAGAAATGTCCTGTGTCTTTGTAGGAAAGGTAAATTTCACACACTTCAGCTGTTGATACTTATTTCGTCAATTGTTGGATAAATATATCTGAAGGAGTTTCTAAGGATGGTATTGGTTTGATAAAAAAATGTACACATGAGATAAGGTTACAAGATGGAAGTATGTACTGGACCATTAAGTATTTGTGAAGAGGTTCTGTGTATATTGTGAAGAGCTTACATGTACTATCAACAAGATATTGAATGATGGTGTGATTGAAGCAGTAGATGCTGCACAATGGGATTCGTCTATGATGTTGGCAAAGAATTTGAATGCTGAGTTATGTTTATGCATTAAGAGGTCAAAAATGTTTCTCTTCCCCATATAGATGACTTAATAATATCTGTGGGTGAATTTAAATGGTTTGTTAAACTCGGTTTGAGAGCAGTGTATCATGAGATGGACCAATAAAAAGTCACACCGTCTCACTGTTTTTGTTACACCTGATGGTATTTTTCAGTTTTGGGTAATTCCATTTTGCTTGGCTTTGGCCTCCTCTGTGTTTCAAACAGTAATGACCAAAATTTTGAAAGATATACACTATGTTACAGTGCTTCAAGATGATATTTAGTTTTTTGCAGTCATTGGAAAAACAGGATGTCATTTTGAATAAGTTTCTCACTGTATAAGAAGAAAATGGGGTCATACTGAGAAAGAACAAATGTATTTTTGCAGTCAACAAGGAGGGGTATCTTGGGCCCATTCTGTCAGTGGAAGGTGTTAAACCTAGAACTGGTGAACAGCACTGTCAGAACTTCACATCCTTTAGATTGTGAGCAACATTGCTCTTTTTTAGGCTAGGCATGCCATGTGTGAGTTCTATTTTAAATTCATGAAAAATTATTCCAGTCGTACAGAGTATTTTTGAAGTTTGCTAAAACATAATTCTGACTTTCTATGGTCCCAGTTTCACCAGGAAAATTTTGAAATGATCAAGCAAGCCACTGGCTCTGCTCCAGCTCTTCAGACATATAATCAAACCTGTAAAACATTTCTCACTGTGGATGCAAGTGGTTATGGAGTGGGGCTGTATTGTGTCAATTTGATGACTCCAAGGAGGTTATAGTGGGGTTTGCATTTAGACAGTTAAGAGAGGTAGAAACTAGGGGTCTTATTTATGAAAAGTTAGCGCTGCCTTTTAAGTCTATTTTTGATGCAAAAGTGGCACAAACTTTCAAAATATTATTATATTTTGTAAATTTGTGCAGCTTTTGCGTAGAAAAATTACATAAAGGATTCACTAACTTTTCAGAGATCAGGCCCTAAGACCTCTGTAATTGAGAAAGAGATGCTGGCATGTGTCTGATGTCTGAAAATGTTTAAACCATATTTGTGGGGTAGGTCATTTTGCTTGCATACAGATCATCAGCATTTAGTTGATATTTCATCAGGCAATAAGATAAAAAAAACACTGCTAGATTGTCTAGACTTTCCACTAAACTTATGGAATATAATATTAGTGTGTCTGCTGTTGGAAAGAATGTGAATGTGGATTGGTTGTCTAGGTTACTTATTGTGGAACAGCATGATTTGGTTGAAGATGATTTTGAAGAGTGTATCATTGCCAAGCTCGAGGACTGTATTGTGTGCTTTTATATGTAGGATTGGTACAAGATGGTAAGTTTAGATTGAAAGTTAAGTGAGGTGATGTGTTTGATTATGAATGGCTGGCCAAATCAAAAGATGCTTAATACCAATCTTTATTTGTTCATCCCAAAAGGCCATAACACAAAGGCCCTCATTACGACTCTGGTGGTCCGAAGACCTCCAGTGCCGTGGTCTGACTGCCGACAGGCCGGCAGCGAAGACCGCCAAATTACGAGTATGGCAGTTTGGTCTCTGCCAAACCGCCACATCTCCACTGATACCGCCATGGCAGTAGGACTGCCAAGCCAGAGGACAGCACCTCTGGGCCGGAGGTCCCCTGAAGACCAAGGGCAGTAGTATGAGTTACCTTTCCACCAGGGTTTCTACAGCAGTAGCACTGCAATGAAAACCCTGGCGGAAAGGCTTCCGGTGACAGGAAATTCCTTTCCTGCCTCTAGCAAATGACTTCCTCAACTCCCCCAACTCCCCCTTCAATTACAAGACCCCCTCTTCCATAATAGCACCACCCTCCCAGCATACACACACACCAACACGCACCCCGTATACACACATTCACCATCACTTACATACATGCATTCACCCACACGCATACATACACTCTTTTAGCAACACGCATGCATACACTCATTCACCAACACTTGCATACATGCATTCACTTGACTGAAAGACATGCATTCACACAAACATACCAACACGCACTCACTTCAACAATCACACACGCATTCACAAACGCATGCACACAGGCAGACACACTTACATTAACACATGCAGACATACATGCATACACACACGCATACACACTTACATTCACACATGCAGACATACACCCAATCACACACGCACACACAACACCCCCCACCCCTGTTGGACTATCAACGTAACTTTGTTTGCCAGGGAACAAGACCCGGCGCTTCCACCGCCAACAGCAACCTGCCATCAGGACACTGCTATGCCATATTACTGCTCGTACTATGGCAGGCGGAGTCCTTTGGTGTGGCAGTGTCGGCGGTGGAACAGCCTCTGCGCCGCCGACTGCCAGCACAACTGCTGACAGGTTTCCACCCAAACTGTGGCAGACATCCTCCAGTAGTTGTAATATGGTGGTCGGAAGACTGACCTTCTGACACCCACGGCTTTGGGGATCTTTGTAAAAGACCACTGAAGTCGTAATGAGGGCCAAAGACTTTTAGAACAACAAACATCAATCTACTACAAGTCTCTGCCTGAGTTATAAAGAGACTTTTTGACATCACTTTCAGCTTATGGGCTGAGCTTCTATTGATTTGTCTTCTGTCTATGGCATTCGACCTGGAGACAGGACTTATTGTTTGTCCAAATATTTTAGTAAGACCGTCTTGTTTACACAAATTGTGAGCAAGGAATGTGCCTGTATATAAATCATTTGTGGCTCTTACATTGAAATTGTATGAATGTTTTAAAGCAAGTATTTTTAAAATGTAGATAGGGGTGTCAATTAGAAACATATGTATTTGCTTCACTCTGTACTTGTGACCTGTGATCCTACAAGATGTTTCCCAAGTAATACATTAAAAAAGTTGAAAGACATTAATTGTGTTTGGTTTTTCATTAAAAAGTGATAGGTTATTGGAATTTAATGCTTGTGATGTTCGATCTATCCTGGTTGAGCCTTTTTTTGTTTATAATGTAAGGCCAATCTTAACTATTTTGAAAATTGAGAAATTTATTTTCATCAGAAAATTGTGTTTTGGTGAGGGGGAATAATCTCATTCCTCCCCAGTGCTTTAAGCATTACTTTCTTGGGACAGCTCATTCTGGTAATTTGTGTGTGAGTGCTATGAGATGAAGAATTCCAACTCATCCTGTCCTTCTCCAACAAACCAGACAAAGCCAGACACAACTTCCATGAGGGCATGAACGCAGTTGCCAACTGGATGAGAGATAGCTGCCTTCAACTTAACACAAACAAGACCGAGGTAATCATCCTGGGCCCCCAACCCAACTCATGGAGTGACTCCTGGTGGCCACCCACCCTCAGAAACCCACCCACCCCCGCCAGCCACGCCCGCAACCTCAAAATTCTCCTGGACCCCGACCTCAGCATGAACCATCAGATCAACTCAGTCACCTCTACCTGCTTCTGCACCCTCTGCCTCCTACGCAAGGCCTTCAAAAGGATCCCCGTGAGCATAGAAAGACTGCCATACACCCCCTCATCACTAGCACACTGGACTACAGCAACGCACTATTGAAAAAATAATCACTTTCAAAATTCTCACCTATGCACGCAAAGCCCTCCACAACACCGGACCTGCCTACCTTAACCAGCGACTCAACTTCCACGTACCCAACAGGACCCTACGCTTAGCCCAGTTCTCCCTCGCAGAAGTACCCCGCACCAGGGAGGAGAAAACCGCAACAGGAGGACGCTCCTTCTCTTACCTCACCACCACCACTTGGAACACCCTACCCATCCACATCAGACATACCACCTCCCTCCCCAGCTTCACAAAGGAACTGAAGACATGGCTTTTCTAATCCACCTCTGGTACACGCTACACCCCTCCCTGCGCCTTGAGATCCTAATGGTGATTAGCTGTGCTCCATAAACTCTGACTGATCGATTGATTGATTAAAGAATAAAGGACAATTTTGGTGCCCTGGCATGGATAAAGATGTGGATGATATGGTGAGAAATTGTGTTCAATGTACAAGAAGTGAAAAACATGTGGTCACTGTAATACCTGTGCCTACCCTAACTGAGTTTCCTGACAAGCCTGACAGAAGGTAGCTGTCAATTTTCTAGGACCCTTTCATGTGCTACATAAACAGTTAAATAATTTCATTGTTTTGACTGATCATTTGTTGCATTAAGTGGAAGTAAAAGGGGTATCTGAACAGACTCTGGACATTGTCATTTCATTTTTTCAAAGATGTTTTTTCAGGTGAAAGGGTACCAAATGAGAGTCCAAAGACTGAGGCCCTCATTATGGCATTGGCGGTAAATCTCACTTACCGCCATGCTGACAGCCGCCAGCATACTGCCGCAGCGTAGGATATCCGTTCACCATATTATGGCACACACACACCAATCCATCACTATTAAGCCACAGGCACAAGTCCGCCACACCAACGGTCAGTGATAAACTGACGGTATCTAAACCCACAACGTTACACCAACAGAACAACGCCTACCACATTATGACCCACAAATCACCACGGCAGACATTCAACCGTGGTAAACCATTGGCGGTACAAGCTGCTGCACTCAAAATACGCACACACATACAAAACAACACTACATTGGTCAATTTAAATAACCCATAACCCATACACACACCACACCGCCACACCAGTATAAAACACACACACACATTACCCACAACCCTTTACGACTACAAAAAATTGCCACCAGAGAGAGACAGCAAGACCACTCACACAACCAGAGCCACAGACCGCTCACACCTATACATCACTCACGCACCCCACATCACATACCCCAGCACATTACCTTACACACCCTCACCTACACACCTTATACAACAACCCTGGCACCACAAAGACACCCCCGATTCTCAGAGGAGGAGCTAAGGGTCATGGTGGAGGAAATCATCATGGTAGAGCCTCAGCTATTTGGAGCAGCAGATATCTATAGCTAGGAAGATGGAGCTACGGCGGAGAATCGTGGATAGGGTCAACGCCGTGGGACAGCACCCAAGAACCAGGGATGACATCAGGAAGAGGTGAAACGACCTACAGGGGAAGGTATGTTCCTTTGCCGCAAGACACCAACTCGCTGTACAGAGGACTGGCGGTGGACCCCTACCTCCTTCCCCACAAGAAACAACATGGGAGGAGCAAGTCTTGGCACCCTCACTCCCATCACTCCACCACCTCCCACACATCCCACCATCACACCCCACTCATTCCAATGCCATCACTCACAGCCCTGCATGGACACCTATCACTAAAGCATGCACACTATAGGGAATCAGCTAGCCCACCATATACCAACTTACACAAGTGAAAGCTGCCAGTGCAAATACAACCAAATAGGGCAACCCACTGATGCACAACATGTCAAACACAGAAATAATAACACTTCATTTACATCCCCACAGGTATCCCAGCCAATGTCACCAGAGAAGAGGTGCCAGCACTATCCAGTCCCCCAACTGAAGAGGCCCACAGTGATCACAGCAACTCTGGTCGCCTGGATCTGGATGACCAACCTGGCCCATCAGGGACCTCAGGACAGTCGGTAACCCAGGCACAGTCACACCATCACAGAGCCTCTCCCATCTGGAAACACCACCACAGCATCCACCCAGATTATCCACACCTCTGTCCCCAGTCCACTTCTACAGGGGACCCAGGGCACACCTCATATCCAAGACAATCAGGAACCTGGGGTCAGTGTGCACACGGTTCACGGAACAGAGGCACAGGACAACAGGGAAACAGGGAGGACTGCTGTGCGCCAGGGGGAGGACAGGCCCAGGAAACTGACTCTCCAGGAGGCACTCACCAAGATCCTGGGAGCATATCAACATTCCCAGGACACAATGGGCCAGATCCTGGACAACGTGCAGGAGAACAGCAGGGACAGTACCAGGGGATCAAGGCGGACTTGCAGGCCATCAACACCATCCTGGTCTCCATTGCAGGAGTGCAGGCAGATATGGCCAACATTATGAGGAAGGCAGTCTCACAACAGCATGCCCCTGCCCATAGCCAAACATCGGAACTGCGTTCCACCTCCATTGCCGCTGGTGGACAGGAGGCCCCGCCACAGGACTCACAGGCCACCAGCACCCCTCCCCCTGCAGAAGGAGAACCACCCCATTCCCCACAATCCAGGCAGAAGCCAGAGACTATTGCCAAGACCCCTACCAGGAAGTGAGACTCTCCTGATTGTCACCCTTGTGCCCCACACAGTCACCCTGTCCACCTTGAACTGCCATTTCTCCCCTTCCTATGTCCCCATGAACAATGCACCTGTGCTACAAATAGACTGGAACAATACCCTGGACTTTCCTCCATAATCACCCCATTGCCATGCACTTGCCCTCTTCTTCTTCTTAGCACTTCAATAAACACCCTTGGAAAAAAACAAGTATGGAGTATGTTACATTTTTAAAGTATGTATTTGCTTAACCAGGTTCAAACATTGCAATTAAACTGTACAGTAATTGTGCACATAGGAAAGACCTGTATTCAGCTACAGTGATCACACCAGGAGCGATAGTGGGGCACCAACATCTGTAAAATGAATTGCCAAAGGGTAAAGTAAGTGGGCATAGAAGTCGGAAATAACAGCACACCAGTGCCAAAGATATACAAAATATTGACAATGAAATTTGAAATAATACTGTCTTACCTGTGTGTCATTGGAAGTATTGTCGCATCTCTGCTGTTCTGTTGTCCTCATCCTCATCCACTGCCTCCTCATCCTCACTGTCAACAGGGTCTACTGCTGCCACACAGCCATCTCCAGCCTCCTCCTCCTGCAGAAAAGGCACAGGGAGCCTCAAGGCAAGGTTGTGCAACATGCAGCATGCCACGATTATCTGGCAGACCTTCTTGGGTGAGTAGCACAGGAATCCACCTGTTAGATGGAGGCACCTGAACCTGGCCTTCAGGAGGCCAAAGGTTCTTTCGATTTTTCTTCTTGTTCGCTCATGTACCTCATTGTAACATTCTTCTGCCCTTGCCTGGCATTCCTCACAGGGGTCAGTAGCTATGATGGGTTGGGGTAACTGGAGTCACATGCAAATATTGAGGGACAACATTTAGCCACACACTATCCCATATGACCCACACCATACCCATACACCAACGCCTACTGGGTGGGAAAAAGGGCTCACCTATTAGCCACACCCTGTGCCTCTGTGGTTGGGACATCACAATTGGGATGCTGCTATTCCTTAGGATAAAGGCATCATGCATAGACCCAGGGTTCTTAGCATTGACATGGGAGATGTACTGGTCCACCAAGCACACCATCTGTACATTCATGGAGTGGAAACCTTTACGATTTCGTTACACCTGTTTATTGTGACGGGGAGTACAAATGCAATATGAGTTTCATCAATCACCCCAATGATGTTGGGGATATGCCCCATTGCATAGAAGTCAGCCTTCACTGTGGCCAAATCCTCCACCCAGGGAAAAACAATGTAGCTGCACATGTGTTTAATCAGGGCATACAACAATCTGGTCAGTACTATTGAGAACATTGGCTGTGACATTTCTGCTGCCAAGCCCACTGTCACTTGGAAAGAACCAGTTGCCAGGAAATGGAAAACTCATAGAACTTGCACAAGAGGGGGGATCCCAGTGGGGTGATGGATAGCAGATCTCAGGTCAGGCTCCAATTGGGAACACAGCTCAGTGATTGTGGCCCTGTCAAGTCTATAGGTGAGGATGATGTACCTGTCCTCCGGTGTTGCCAAGTCCACCAGGGGTCTGTACACGGGGGTATTTCTCCATCTCCTATTCATCCACAGCGGTAGCAATCTAAGGGACAAAGGAGTGAGGAGCAGGTCTCAAACTGAACATTGGAGCCAAAACAGTACAATGCATGATATAAATTTGTATTGGGTAAGTGGGATTTGTCCTGTATGTCCAAATTTTAACTGTGATGCAATTATTATCCAGGGCCTGCCCCCCCCCTGAAATGGCATCCGCCTGTCCTGTGTGGAGGGAGAGGTGGAAGTGAGGTAATTCTGCTGACCTTGTGTGCCGTTATTGGAGGCAGTCGGGAACTGCTGTGCAACTCCTCATTGGTTAACATTGGGCTCTATGGGGTATACAGTGGCCAATGGTGATGTACGCCGGTGGTGACAGTATGCACCGCCGTGGATGTGACCATCATTTTCTATCTGATTCCTCACTTGCTACCTGACATTCAACAGGAGAGGACCTACACTGCAAGTGCTGCTGTGACCTGTGTCTGGAACCTACCATGGCCTGTGTGACTGGGGAAAGGGCCCCTGCCTTCACATCGGCGGAGTTGGAACGACTGGTAAATGGGGTCCTATCCCAGTACAGCCTGCTGCATGGGCCTCCAGACCAACAGGTGAGTACACTGTGAGCATGATGCATGTGGCATGAATACATGGTGTGTGTGAAGGCCTTGTGTAAGGAGGGTGGGTGGATGTCCTCTGGGCAGCATATTGGTTGTGTGCTGGGCCATGTGTGTGCAAGTGGTGATGTGAAGGGGTATGGCGGGCCGTAAGTGTAACAGGCAGGACTGTCTGACTGATACTATTTTCCTGTGCGTATTACCTCTGCAGGTCAGCACCCATCAAAAGAAGGGTATATGGCGTGCCATTGCCAAGGATGTGCGGACTCTGGGGGTCTAAGGCAGGCTGAGCACCCACTGTCGGAAACGGTGGGAGCACCAGAGACGCTGGGAACGGAAGACGGCAGAGGCCCAGCTGGGGATGGCCTCCCATTGAGGAAGGGGTCCAGGTCAAACCCTGACCCCCCAGATGGCCTGCATACTGGCAGTGGCCTATCCTGAGCTAGATGGGCGCTTGAAGGTATCACAGAAGCCACAAGAGGTTGAGTACAGTGCCCATCATTACAACTTACGCATGGTAGGGTGGTATCCGGGTGGGGGATGTGTGTCAGTGGGTGCCCTAGTCCAGGCCTGACATTGCAGAGCAGGTCCCCTGTTGGCTAGGGTCCTGAAGGGATTATCATGAGTCCTAACTTTTAGGCATCCACAACTGGTCCGGGCTGTGTGGGTACCAGGTGTCCTGCATTTGGTGGTATGTGTCCCTCCCCAAGCCTTGGTGTGTAAAAAAATAATTGGTGGTGCAATGCATAGTGCGTAGGGCTGTTCCCTGTTTGTGAGAGTGGTGTGTACGCCAATGGTGGTGTTGGTGCAGCCATTGACCAGGTGTATCCTTTGTCTCTTCACCTCCCCTTTTTGTTTTGTCATCCTGTCCTTATGTGCATTAGCATCATCTGGCAGAGGAGCAGAGGCACCGGCGACAGAGGGACCTGCATCCCACAGGACCCAAGAGGCAGAGTCCACCGACGATGAGGGCTCAGGTGGGACGGAGGGCGAGGGGAGCACCACGGTGGAGACTGGAGGGGACAGTTCAGACACAGATACCTCCTCCGATGGAAGCTCCCTGGTGGTGGTGGACACCTCTGTAACCACCCCAGCTACAGGTTCATCCACCACCCCCCGTACCAGCATCACCCTCCCAGCAGCCCCTCATCAAATTGCACGCAAGGAGCCTATTGACCTCCTAAGATCCATCTCTGTAGAGCAGTCAACCATTGTGAATGCCGTCCAGGGGCTGACAGCCCAAATGCAACAAACTAATGCATTTCTGGAGGACATTCACACTGGCTTGGTGGCCCAACAGATATCGATCCAGGCTCTGGCCTCCTCTCTGATGGTAGCCATTGTCCCTGTTTCCACCCTCCCCCATCCAACTTCCTCTTCCCAGTCCCTTTCCCCTCAACCCCAACCTATCTCGAGCACACAGGTAGACGAGCAGGCACACAAGACAACACACAAGAGTGGCAATGGCAAACACAAGCACCACACATCATCCCACAGGCACTCACACAAACACCATCCAGATGCAGACATACCAACATCCACAATTTCCACCGTCTCCCCCTCCTGCTCCTCCTCCACCTCCATCCCAGTTTTGCCTACACTCACACCTGCATGCACTACATCCTCATCCACTACCAGCATCACCAGCACACCAAGCAGAACACATACCTCACTGGCAGACACCTCCACAACACAACAGCCATGCACATGTCCCCTGTGTCCTCTCCCACTGTGTCTGTCCCTCCCTCCTAAAGTATACAAATGCAAGCACTCAGACACCCAACAGCCATCCACCACACAACAGCATCCAGCCCATGCACCTGTACCCAAAGTCATCAGACAGACACCTACTACAACCACTCCCTCTTTCTCCACGCCCAAATCTACTCCCTCTTCCTCCCCCAATGTCCCTAAGAAGCTTTTCCTCTCCACCATTGACCTCTTCCCTATCCCTACCCCCGTCCTTCATGTCTGGCCAGGGTGGCAAAAACCCAGGCAAGCACCTTAGCCACCCAGTCCACGGGCCCAGTAGTCCCCACACCCACTCGTGGTGGGAAAGGGTCCAGGGCACTTGTGCAGAGGGTGAAGGAGCCTGCAC
Organism: Pleurodeles waltl; assembly: GCF_031143425.1. Lineage (NCBI taxonomy): Eukaryota > Metazoa > Chordata > Amphibia > Caudata > Salamandridae > Pleurodeles > Pleurodeles waltl. Next base: position 1,034,930,935 of record NC_090437.1, on the reverse strand, counting down.
CAGACAGCCTCAAGGAAAGGGTACCTGCCCCAGCTGCTGCCCGGAAGGGCAAGGAGCCAGCCCCGGCTGCTGCCAGGAAGGGCAAGGAGCTAGCCCCAGCTGCTGCCAGTTAGGACAAGGAGCCAGCACCAGCAGCTGCCAGGAAGGGCAAGGAGCCAGCCCCAGCTGCTGCCAGGAAGGGCAAGGAGCCAGCACCAGCTGCAGCCAGGAAGGGCAAGGAGCCAGCACCAGCAGCCAGGATGGACAAGGGGCCTGGGGCAAGGTCTCAGACAGAGCTCCCTCAACCAACCATGGATGTGCAGCCATCCGAGGCTGCAGGGGATGGGCAGGAGCTTCCCCCAACCAGCAGCAGCACCACCACCACCAGTGGGCAGCTGTCCAAAGCTGCAGGGGATGGGCAGGAGCTCCCCCCCCCCACCAGCAGCAGCCGTACCACTACCACCAGTGGGCAGCCATCCAATGCTGCAGGGGATGGGCAGGAGTTTCCTCCCACCAGCAGCAGTACCACCACCACTACTGAGCAGCCATCCGAGGCTGCAGGGGATGGGCAGGAGCTTCCCCCCCACCAGCAGCAGCACCACCACCACCACTGAGCAGCCGTCACCGCCGGCAGACGGTATGTAGTCCTGCCTCCATGGGCTGCTGTGCGGCCTGGCCCCTGCTAATCCAATGGGTATGACACCCTCCTGAGAGACTGTGACCTTGCACTCCCCAGGATCAAGAGCACAGGGCACATTTCCCCCTCCAGAACCAGTGGGTAAGACACCCACCAGCTCCAGCCTCGCCAGGATCAGGAGCACAGAGCACGATGCCCCCTCCACAACCAGTGGGTAAGTCACCCACTTGAGAGACTGTGGCCTTGCACTCCCAGGAGCAAGCACTGGGCATGTTGCCCCCTCCAGAGCATACAGGCAAGTCACCCACTTGAGAGACTGTGGACTTGCACTCCCCAGACCAAGCATAGGACATGTTGCCCCCTCCGGAGCATGTGGGCAAGTCACCGACTTGTGAGACTGTGGCCTTGCACTCGCCAGGACCAAGCACAGGGCATGTAGCCCCATCCAGAACCAGTGGGGACATTCTCGTATTCGGCTGAGGTGCCCCCCATCCCCCTGAGGTGCCTTCCCACTTGCAAAATGATGCCAGTGCAGTGCTCTCTCCAGCTGTTTCAGGAAACAGGTTGGACCTTGGACTGTGGCCTTGTGTGCCCTCATGGCTTTGGACTGGGCATTGGCCCTTCATGGACATATGTATCTATTTGGTTTGTGTGGTGGATTTTGCTATGCTAATATATTGTTGTTACTCCAGCATTATGGTCCGTGTTTTATTATACCATATGTCTGGATAGTGGTGGCACCTCTTCTCCACTGACATTGGCTGGGGTACCTGTGGGGATGTAAGTGAGGTATTATGCTTCAGGTGTATGACATTTGTACTTCCCTGGCTTCCCTTCTATCGTTGGTGTTGCCCTGCCTTCTTTTGCTTGTGTATGGTGATGTATTGTGGGATTGTTAATTTCCCTATGCTGTGCATGCTTTAGTGATGAGTGTCCATGCAGAGCAGGGAGGGGTGTCCATGCATTGGTTTTGCATGCAGGACTTGGCATTGGGTTTAGTGAGGTGTGTAGGTGCAGTGTGTGGATGGAGTGGAGTGATAGGAGTGAGGGCACGCAGGTATTAGTGGGTGATAGGTAGTAAATATTGATTTACCAGTGTCCAGTCCTCTGGCTACTTCAGTGAGTCCCTCAGGATGCAGTATTGCTAGTACCTGCTCCTCCCATGCTGTGAGCTGTGGGGGGAGGAGGTGGGGGTCCACCGCCTGTCCTCTGTATTGGGAGCTGGTGTCTTGCTGCTATGGAATATACCTTCCCGGTAGGTCGTTCCACCTCTTCCTGATGTAGTCCCTTGTTCTTGGGTGCTGCCCCACGGCATTGTCCCTGTCCATGATTCTCCAGCACAGCTCCATCTTCCTTGCTATGGATATTTGCTGTACCTGTGCTCCAAAGAGGTGTGGCTCTACCCTGACAATTTCCTCCACCATGACCCTTAAATCCTCCTCAGTGAAATGGGGGTGCATTTGTGGTGCCATGGGTGTTGTGTGATATGTTTTGGTGAGGGTAATCTGTTGGGGTGTGAGATGTGGAGTGCTCGAGGGGTGTATATGTGTAAGTGGTGTGTATGTCTACTTGTCTCTGTGCTCTTCTTCTCAGTCTCCTGGTGGCAATGTTTGTTCGTAAGGGGTTGTGGGTAGTGGGTTTGGTGTGCGTATGGGTGTCAGGTGTATCTATTTGGTATTGGCCAATGTTTTGTTGTGTTGTATGTGGTATGTACATCCAATGGTTTACCGCTGTTGAATGTCCGCCATGGTGATTTGTGGGTCATAATGTGATGGGCGTTGTTTTGTTGGTGTAACAGTATGGGTTTTGGGACCGCCACTTTATCACTGACCTTTGGACTGGCGGATTTGTGTATGTGGCTGTATTCTGTCGGATTAGTGTGTGTATGTCATAATGTGGTTAACGGATATTCGCCACTGCAGCAGTATGTTGGTAGCCCTCAGCAAGGCGGTCTCCAGACTTTTACCGGATGTGACATAGTAAGTTAAATTGCGGGAAGGAAAATTAAGTGCATTCAAAATCCTGTCTGCCAACAGACATACACAGGAAACATTTTGGCAGCTTGCAGACAAATAGGATCTCTCTGAAGAGCTAATACATAAATCAGAAAAATACACATGCTTGCTGTATGCACCAAAATCTTTGGTTCATCACATGAATGACTTGAGATATCACCTATTCTGCGCAAAGAATGGTGAGATATATAGACATCAACTTCCACCTTGCAGTGATTGCCTGAAAAAACATGTCAAACATGTGAATTATCAACCCACTATAAGCAAGAGATGTCTGATGAATGATCCACATACACCTAGTCCAATTGGAAGAGGGTGAAAGTTGGAAAAACACAATAGAGCAGAGCAACTAGTAGTGTTCTGGATGGAGGGGCAGCCTGCACCTCAGGCTGTGTTACATCTAATAGCTTGCAACTGCATTAGAAACTCCAAACTGCCAACATGTGTTTGCTGTCTAAATGACCTCAAGTGCACTGACACATGCAGAGAATGATGACTTTTATTCAGAAGAAGAAGATGAGGACAAATGTGAATGATAAAATTGTGGTTATGTTCACTCATTACATACATTGCCTATGTAAAATGCGACAACCATTATTATTTGAAATAGTAAGTGAAAATTATACATATAGGCCCTCATTACAACCCTGGCAGTCGGTGATATAGTGGCAGTAATACCACCAACATGCCAGTGGTAATACATATGAAATTATGACCACAGCGGAAACCACTCAGACAGCCACTTTAACACACTGACCGCCAGGGCAAAATCAACAGGCACCACAGCGGTAACCGCCCACAACCATGCGGAAGGCAATGTTCCACCCACTGTATAATGATACACTAATTCCCCACCTTTTCGGTGGTACCAACGGCATCAAAAGCCTGGCAGAAACACTGCACAGAAGGGAAACAACTCACCTCTGGAGACTCAAGGAAGAACCGCCATGGAGCCCGAGTTTCATGTGTTCCTCATGCTCTTCTATGTTCTGCTACACTACGAACACCAACGCCGGCGAAGATGACCACGGTGAGTACTGCCACCTAGCACACAGGGGAGGAGGGAGGAAAAAGAGAGTGACACACACACGCAACACCCCCCCCAAACACCATACACACAAGCAGATGCAGTAACATTACATACTCACCCTGTACCTCTCAGGAATAATGTAAGAACAAGTAAAATAGAGTAAAAAGAGTGTAAAGAGATAAATATAGTAGGAATACGTGCACTCAAATCCAAAAGTATATACACATTCACAAATCAAAGGACACTGCCCAGTTCTCAATGTTCGTGAGCCACAGGGCCACATCACAAATTCCAAGGCCCCTCCACACTCCTGCAACAACATGGAGAGAACACTGCAGGGGCATCAGGTCGAAAATAGGCAGGCACCTGAGGGGGATGGTGACTGAGGGGGCACCTCAGCTGGAAGATGGTACAACGTCACTGGTCCTGGAGGTGGCAACATGCCCTGTGCTTGGTCCTGGAGAGTGCCATGCCACAGTCTCTCAAGTGGGTGACTTGCCCACTGGCAATAGAGGGGGCAACATGCCCTGTGCTTGGTCCTGGGGAGAGCAACGCCACAGTCTCTCAAGTGGGTGATTTTCCCACTGATTCTGGTGCCCAGCGAGCTTCATCCTGGGGAGGATGGGGTGAGTGGATGGCTTTTCCACTGGTTCTGGAGGGGGAATAGTGCCCTGTGAGCTTCATCTTGGATAGGATGGGACGAGTGGATGGCTTCTCCACTGGTTCTGGAGGGGGGATTGTGCCCTGTGATGCAGATCTTGGGGAGTGCAAGGTCACAGTCTCTCACCCGGGTGTCATACCCACAGGTTTTGCAGGGGCCAGGCCGCACAACAGCCCATAGACACAGGACTACACGCTGTCCGCCGGCGGGGACGGCTGCTCAGTGGTGGTGCTGCTGGTGGATCTGGCAGTGGTGGGGGGAGGCTCCAGCCCTACCCTGCCGCCTCGGATGGCTGCCCACTGGGGCTTCTGCTGCTGGTGGCGGTGCTGGCAGTGGTGGAGGGAGGCTCCAGCCCATCCTCTGCAGCCTCGGACAGCTGTCCACTGGGGCTGCTGGTGCTGGTGGTGCTGGTGGCGGTGATGGTGGCTGTGCTAGCAGTGGTGGGGGAAGGCTCCAGCCCATCCCCTGCAGCCTCGGACGCCTCACCACCATGGTTGGTGGTGGGGGCTCTGACTGAGTCCCAGCACCAGGCCCCTTGTCTCTACTGCCTGCTGTTGCAGGCCCCTTGGCCTTCTTTCCTGCAGCTGGGGCTGCCTCCTTGTCCTTCCTTTCTGCAACAAGGGCTGCCTTCTTGCCCTTCCTTCCTGCAGCTGGGTCTGCCTCCTTGGCCTTCCTTCCTGCAGCTAGGGCTGCCTCCTTGCCCTTCCTTCCTGCAGCTAGGGCGTCCTTCTTGCTCTTCCTTCCTGCAGCTGGGGCTGACTCCTTACCCTTCCTTGACGCACTTTGAGCAGGCACCCTTTCCGTCTGGCTGGCTGGTGGACGGGATCCTTTTCCACCTGGAGTAGCTGGGGACACAACTGTGCCCTTGGACTGGGTAGCTGAGGTGCTTGCCTGGATTTTGACTACCCTAGCCTGACATGAGGGAAGGGGGGAGGGCTAGGGAAGAGGTTAATGTTGGCGAGAAAAGCTTCTTAGGGACATTGGGCGGGAAGAGAGAGATGGTTTGGGAGTGGAGGAAGAGGGAGTGGTGGTAGGAGGTGTCAGTCTGCTGTGTTTTAGTGCAGGTGCATGGGCTGGATGCTGTTGTGAGGTGGATGGCTATTTGGTGTCTGAGTGCTTGTGCTTGTGTACTTTGGGAGGAGGGGGCACAGACACAGTGGGAGAGGACACAGAAACGTGTGCATGGATGTCGGGGTGGTAACTGCCAGTGAGGGGTGTGTACTGATAGGTGTGCTGGTGATGGTGGTAATGGATGAGGATGTGGTGCATGCAGGTGTGAGTGTAGACGCACCTGGGAGGGAGGTGGAGGATGAGGAGGAGGGGGACACAGTGGAAATTGTGGATGTTGGTATGTCTGATTCTGGATGTTGTTTGTATGAGTGCCTGTGGGATGAAGTGTGGTGATTGTGTTTGCCATGTCCACTCTTTTCTGTTGTCCTGGGTGCCTGCTCGTCTGACTGTGTGCTTGGGATAGGTTGGGGTTGAGGTGAATGGGATTGGGTGGAGGAAGTTGGAGGGGGAGGGTGGAAACAGGGACAGTGGCTGCCATCAGTGAGGAGGCAAGAGCCTGGATTGATCTCTGTTGGGCTGTCAAGCCAGTGTGAATGCCCTCCATAAATGCATTGGACTGTTGCATTTGGGCTGCCAGCCCCTGGATGGCATTCACAATGGTTGACTGACCCACAGAGATGGATCGCATGAGGTCAATAGCCTCCTCACTCAGGGTAGCAGGGCTAACTGGGGCAGGGCCTGAGGTGCTGGGGCAAAGGAGATGGCCACCTTCCTGGGTGAGCTGGCACAGGCAACTGGCTGAAGGGCTGCTGGTACAGAGGAGGCGGCTGTACCTATAGCTGGGTTGGGCACAGTGGTGTCTGCCACCACCAGGGAGCTTCCATCGGAGTAGGAATCCATGTCCGAACTGTCCCCTCCAGTCTCTACCGTGCTGCTCCCCTCACCCTCTGTCCCACTGGTGCCCTCACCGTCGGTGGATTCGGCCTCCTGGGTCCTGTGGAATGCAGCTCCCTCCATCGCCGGTGCCTCTGCTCCTCTGTCAGATGATACTAATGTACATAAGGACAGGGTGACAAAACAAAAAGGGGGGAGAGAAACAAAGCATACACTTGGTCATTGGTGACATCAACACCACCGTTGGCATACTCAACACACTCACACACAGGGAACAGCCCTACGCATTAGGCAATGCACTACCAGTCACAATGCTAGTCACCAGCCCATGGATAGGGACATCTAACACAAGTTGCAGCATACCTGAGACCCACAGACCACTGCTCTGTAGTGGATGCCTAGTACCTTGGTTGGAGGACTTTCACATCAGAATCCTGCACAACATGGGACCTACTCTACAATGCCAGGCCTGGCCTGGAGGCACACACAGGGCACCCACCCTTCACCCGGATACCACCCCACCAGGCATAAGTTGTAAATTAGGGCACTGTACTCACCCCCTTGTGGCTGCTGTGATGCCTCCAAGCACCCATCTAGCTCCAGCTAGGCCACCGCCAGTATGCGGGCCATCAGGGGGGTCAGGGTTCGACGGGCACCCCTTCCTCATTGGAAGGCCATCCCCAGCTAGGCCTCCGCCATCTTCCGTGCCCAGCGTCTCAGGTCCTCCCACCGTTTCCGACAATGGGTGCTCCGTCTTCCGAACACCCTCAGGGTCTGCACGTCCTTGGCGATGGCACGCCATTTACCCTTCTTTTGATGGGCGCTAAGCTGCAGGGAAATAGACACAAGGAAAGGTATTAGTCTAACCGTCCTGCCTGTTACACTCATGGCCCACCATGCCCCTTCCCATCCCTATTAGCACAGACATGGCCCACCAAACATGCTCTATGCTGCCCAGGGCCCATCCACCAACCCCCCTCTACATGAGACCTTCACACACAGCACTCCATGCATTCACACCCCATGCATCATACTCATGGTGTCCTCACCTGTTGGTCTGGAGGTCCATATTGCAATTGGTACTGGGTTAGGACCCCATCCACCAGTCGCTTTAGCTCCGCCAAGATGAAGGCAGGGGCCCTTTCCTTAGTAACACGAGCCATGGTCGGTTCTAGACACAGGTCACAGCAGCACCTGCAGTGTAGGTCGTCTCCTGTTGAAGGTCAGGTAGCAAGTGAGAGCACAGATAGAAAATGGCAGTCACGTCCGCGGCGGTGCGTACTGTCACTGCTGGCATACATCACCATTGGCCACTGTACCCCATAGGGCCCAATGATAACCAATGAGGAGTTGCACAGCGGTTCTTGACCACCTCCCGCAATGGCGCACAACGTCAGCGGAATTACCTCATTTCCACCTGTCCTTCCACACAGGACAGGTGGATGCCAATTTAGGGGGGGTGCAGGCCATGAATCCAAACTGCATCACAGTACACAAATGCACTATTTTGGACATCTCCAAGAAAAGAATGTTACTATCACAATATGCATTATACAGTATTGGTTGGAATGTGGAGATAATGGCCAGCTGATCACTCTTTTGCCCCATAGATTGCAACCGCTGCGGATAAATAGGAGATGGAGACATCCCCCCATTTACAGACCCCTGGTGGACTTGGCAACAATGGAGGACAGGCACATTATCCTCACCTATAGACTTGACAGGGCCACAATCACAGAGCTGTGTGCCCAATTGGAGCCTGACCTAATATCTGCTATCCGTCACCCCACCGGGATCCCCCCTCTTGTGCAAGTCCTATCAGTGCTTCATTTCCTGGCAAGTGGCTCTTTCCAAGTGACAGTGGGCTTGGCAGCAGGAATGTCACAGCCAATGTTCTCAACAGTGCTGACCAGAGTGTTGTCTGCCCTGATTAAACACATGTGCAGCCACATCGTTTTCCCCCAGGTGGAGGATTTGGCCACAGTGAAAGCTGACTTCTATGCATATCCCCAACATCACTGGGGCAATAGATGGAACACATATTGCATTTGTCCCCCCCAGCGAAATGAACAGGTGTTTAGAAATCGTAAGAGGTTACACTCCATGAATGTCCAGATGGTGTGCCTGGCGCACCAGTACATCTCCCACGTCAATGCAAAGTATCCTGGGTCTGTGCATGATGCCTTTATCCTGAGGAATAGCAGCATTCCAAATGTGATGGTCCAACTCCAGAGGCACAGGGTGTGGCTAATAGGTGAGACCTGGTTCCCACCCAGTGGATGTTGGTGTATGGGTATGGTGCGGGCCTTAAGGGTGAGTGTGTGGCTAACAGTTGTCTCTCGATATTTGCAGGTGACTCTGGTTACCCCAACCTCTCATGGCTACTGACCCCTGTGAGGAATGCCAGGAAAAGGGCAGAGGAACGTTACAATGAGGCACATGGGTGAACAAGAAGGATTATAGAGAGGACCTTTGGCCTCCTGAAGGCCAGGTTACGTTGTCTCCATCTAACAGGTGGAGCCATGTGCTATTTACCCAAGAATGTCTGCCAGATCATTATGGCATGCTGTATGTGCACAACCTTGCCTTACGTCGCCAGGTGCCTTTTCTGCAGGAGGAGGAGGCTGGAGATAGCCATGGGGCAGCAGTGGATCCTGTGGACAGTGAAGAGGAGGAGGCAGAGGATGAGGACAACAGAAGTGCAATTATTTGTCAATAATTACAATGAGATACAGGTCAGACAGTATTACTAGACATATAATTGAAAGTTTGATGTGTGACATTGTCACTGGCAGGCTGTGTATTCCTACTTCTATGCCCACTCACTGTACCCTTTGACATCTCTTTTTGCAGATGTTGTTGCCCCACTATTGCTCCTGGTGTGGTCAGTGCAGCCAACTACAAGTCTTTCCAATGTAAACATTACTGTGCAGTTGAATAGCAATGTTTGAACCTGGTTAAACGAATACATTTTGAAAACATTTGGCATACACCATACTTGTATTTTCTCAAAGTGTGTTTACTGCAGTGCTCTGAAGAAGAGGGGGTAGTGCAATGGGCTGAGTTGATGATGGAGGAGAGTCCAGGGTAGAGTCCAGTCTATTTGCATCACAGGTGCATTGTCCAATGGGGCATAGGAAGGGGAGCAATTGCAGGTCAAGGTGGACAAGGTGACAGAGTGGGACACAAAGGTGACACTCAGGAGAGTCGTATTTCCTGGTGGGGGACTTGGCAATAGTCTCTGGCTTCTTCCTGTATCACAGGGAACGTTTGCGGGGTAGTTCTCCTTCTGCAGGGGGAGGGGTGCTGGTGGCCGGTTGGTCCTGTGACGGGGCCTCCTGTCCACTAGCGGCAGCGGAGGTGGAGAGCTGTTCAGTGGTTTGGCTAGTGTCAGGGGCCCGCTGGTGTGCCACTGCCTCCCTCATACTGTTGGCCATGTCTGCCAGCAAACCTGCAATGGAGACCAGGGTGGTGTTGATGCCTTCAAGTCCTCCCTGATCCCCAGGTACCGTCCCTCCTGCTGCCGTATGTTCTCCTGCAACTTGTCCAGAATCTGGCCCAGTGTATCCTGGGAATGTTGGTATGCTGCCAGGATCGGAGTGAATCCCTCCTGAAGGGTCGGTTCCCTGGGCCTGTCCTCCCCCTGGCGCACAGCAGTCCTCCCAGCTTCCCTTCTATCCTGTGCCTCAATCCTGTGTACCGTGTGCCCACTGCCACTGACCCCAGGTCCCTGATTGTCCTGTGTTGGTGGGGTGACCTGGGGTCCTTGTAGTGGTGGACACACTGCTGATTGACTTGCCCTGGGGGCAGAGGTATGGGCCTGCTGGGTGGGTGCTGTGGTGGTGTTTCCTGAGGGGGGAGGCTTGTGGTGGTGTGAGAGTGTGCCTGGGTAATCGACTGTCCAGAGGTCCCAGATGGGCCAGGTTGGTCATCCAGATCCACGCGAGCAGAGCTGCTGTCATCACTGTGGGCCTCGTCTGTGGGGGGACTGGATGTTGCTGGCACCTCTTCGCCGGTGACATTGACTGGGTTACCTGTGGGGATGTAAATTAAGTGTTATTGTTTCTGTGTGTGACATATTGTTCATGGAGGTGTTGCCCTCTGGTTGGATTTGCCCTGGCAGCTTTCCCTTGTGCGAGTTGTTATTTGGTGGGCTAGCTGATTGTCTCTAGTGTGCATGGTGTGGTGATAGGTGTCCATGCAGGTCTGTGAGGGGTCTCCATGCATTGGCGTTGCATGCAGGGCTTGGCATTGGGATGAGTGGGTTGTGATAGTGGGGTGTGTGGGAGGTGGTGGAGTGATGGGAGTGAGGGTGCCAAGACTTGCTCTTCCCATGTTGTTTCTTGTGGGGGTGGGGTCGGGGTATGTGATGGCATGCAGGTAGGGGGGTGAAAGTAGAAAGGATTTGACTTACCAGAGTCCAGTCCTCCTGCTACTCCTGCCAGGCCCTCAGGATGCAGTACTGCCAAGACTTGCTCTTCCCATGTTGTTAGTTGTGGGGGTCCACCGCCAGTCCTCTGTACAGCTATCTGCTGTCTTTGCAACCACAGAATGTACCTTTCCCGTAGGCCGTTCCACCTCTTCCTGATGTCATCCCTTGTTCTTGGGTGCTGTCCCACAGCGTTGACCCTGTCCACGATTCTCTGCCATAGCTCCATCTTCCTAGCAATGGATGTCTGCTGCACCTGTGATCCGAAAAGCTGTGGCTCTATCTGGATAATTTCCTCCACCATGACTCTTAGCTCCTCCTCAGAAAACTTGGGGTGTTGTTGTGGTGCCATGAGTGTGGTGTGAGTGGTGTGGGTGAGGGAGTGTAGGGTGATGTGTTGGGGTGTGTGTTGTGAGGTGTATGGGTGATGGTGGTATGTGGCTCTGTTTGTGTGGGTGCTCTTGTCTCTCTCTCTGATGGCAATGGTTAGTAGTCGTAAAGGGTTGTGGGTAATGTGGGTGTGTGTTTTATAGTGGTGTAGGTGTGTGGGTGTGGTGTATGTATAGGTGCCAGGTGTGTGTTGTTTGAATTGACCAATGTAGTGTTGTTTTGTTAGGTTGTGTGTATTTTGATCGCGGCGGTATGTACCGCCAATGGTTTACTGCCATTGAATGATCGCTGTGGTGATTCGTGGGTCATAATGTTGTGGGCGTTGTTCTGTTGGTGTAACGGTATGGGTTTGGATACCGCCATTTTTTCACTGACCTTTGGGCTGGCGGACTTGTGTGTATGGCTGTATAGTGACGGATTGGTATGTGTGTGTCATATTATGGTTGGCGGATATCCGGCGGTATGTTGGGGGCAGTCGGCATGAGAGTAAGTAGGATTTACTGCCAATGTCTTAATGAGGGCCATAGTCTACATCAATATATGAGGAATACAATTAAGTTGTATTGTTTTAATTTTACGACTATATTGTTATTATTACAATTAATAATCGTAATTATTTTTGAATTATATTGAATTTAACCAATCTGGTGGAATTAGATGTATTTTTCCACATATTATGATGAATTTGTATGCTTTTTATCAAAAATATGAAAAGCATTATTTTCTTCCACTAATGTTGCTAATCCAATCATAACAGATAAGAGGCAAAGAGTGAAGACTTACTACCACATATTTTCCATCTCTAGGCACCCATACCTTGCAAAAAAATTAAATTAGAACCCATCCCCCTGATTGGTACCAATGGCCTAAATATGGGGTTCTGGCTCATGGCCTATATATGTAGTGCACAAAGTGATAATGCTAAACTCATCCACAAACAAAAACAGAAAAGAGCATTAGCTGGCAGAACAGTTGATAAAAAAGCATACTGTAGTTACACTTACCTGAGTCTCAAGAAGAAGAGTTCTACGATCTCAGTGGCAGGTGAGGACACCCAAAAAGAAGCACAGTGGGTGCGCTTGTTGACCTGTCCTATACCTGAAGCGGCACACCACAAAAGCTGCTTGGTGGCGGCACAGCACAACTCCAAACGTCTTCAGAAAGTGAAAGGCTCCAATGGAGACCAAGAGAGAGGTCATAGTGCCACAGATTGTCCAAGATGACTTAGAGGCTGGCACCTCACAAGGCCTCAGGGATGGTGTGCATGAACAAATTCACCAAGACCACCAGATGGAGTCAGAGAGCGCTCCAATTGAAGTGTCAGCCAATCCAGTGAACAATGATAATACAGCCACTCTCCTGAAATCCCTCCCCCCTTTGATACCACACAAAAGCAAAATACTGGTGATAGATGGACTGCCTGGATAGAGACATTTGATGACTTCATTGATTCAATAGAAGAATCAGATAACAAAAAGATTATCAAGTATCTGAAGACTGTTGCTGGTGATGGTGTAAAAGAAGTCATAAAGAAAACACCACCAGCTGATGAAGTCCTGTACTGTCAAATTAAATATACCTTGGATCTCAAGCTCAATTCAATGCCGAATGTGGATTATGACAGGTACATTTTCAGTCAAGAATGACAAAGAGTTGGTTGAGATACTGGATACCCTCATCAAACACTGTATATTTAATTGATTTAATAACAAAGAAGCAATACCTCTCAGAGTTATTTATGGATGCCTGTCAGATTTATTCAAATGACGAATGCTGAGAGAAACTCTTAAGAGCATATTTATACTCTGTTTGCGCTGGATTTGCATAATTGTTTTTACGCAAATCCAGCGCAAACTTACCTCCATAGTTATATTTTGATGCTAGACATGTCTAGCGCCAAAATATTGGAGTTAAAGACACTTTTGGCCTGCCGAGCCAGTCCATGTTGTAACCAGTAAAGGAAACATGATAACTGCCTATCATCCTGCGAAATCCATCACACGAGACTCCTTGCGTCTCAGACGTGAGTCATCACTCGTTAAATACCGATGTCAACACCGAGACTGGTTCAGAAAAGGCAATTGGAAAACCACAGACTGCACACCAGCCCAGATTACGGACATTATTGTTGCTGATTCCCAGTTTCAGAAGACAAGATCAAGAAGAGTCATCAAAGCACCAAGAAGGCTAATCGAAAATTGTAGTTTTTTTTATTTGAAAGAGGAAGAGATTATGGGGGTCATTACAACCCTGGCGGACGGAGTTAAAGATGCGGTAGTACCGCAAAACAGTCAGACGGACAAAAAAATGGAATTATGACCCTGGCGGAAACCGCCAACAAAGACAGCCACTTTAACACACCGCCCGCCATGGCGGTACAGACAAGCAGCGCGGCGGTCACCGCCAACAGACTGGCGGGAGACAATGTACCGCCCACAGTATCACAACAGGCCAATCCGCCACCTTTTCCGGCGCGGATTCACCGTGGATAAAAACACGGCGGAAACAGCTTTTGCTATGGGAAAACGCTCACCTTCTACACATCCCACGAGGAACGACGACTCCATGGAGCCGGAACTCCAAATACTACCTGCCCTTGTCTTTCTGCTCCTTCACGACCAACAGCGACGTAGGCGCAGAAGATACCGGTGAGTACTGCATCTACGATACAGGGGTTGGGGGGAGACAAAAGTTAGGGGGACACCCACCAAACACCCCCACCCTCGCATAGTACAACATACACACCAATGCAGTCACAAAAAGAACAATAACAACCCACAATCCCCCCGGAACAATGCAAAGACAATGCGAATTTCGGGTAAACATTATAATGTGCCAATATACATGTCATACAAAAATATACAAATATATGTATTCCAAAATCACTCATATTTACATAAATAATCCGATAAGTATTGCAGATATGTACACAACAATGTCCGTGCACAAATAGTCCAAAAATGCATGGGCGAGGCCCACAATAGATACCTGACCAAAATCTGAGAGAACACTGCCGGGGCATCAGATAGAAACACTACAGGCACCTCAGGGGGAAGGGAAGGGAGGGCACCTCAGCCACATGAATGCAAAGCCAGATCCACGACGGGGCTCCATGCCCACTGTTCAGTCCTGGGGAGTGCAAAGCCACAGTCTCTCAAGTCTCTACAGTGGGTGGCTTGCCCACTGTTCAATCCTGGGGAGTGCAAAGCCACTGTCTCTCAAGTCTCTACAGTGGGTGGCTTGCCCACTGTTCATTTCTGGGGAGTGCAAAGCCACAGTCTCTCAAGTCTCTACAGTGGGTGGCTTGCCCACTGTTCAATTCTGGGGAGTGCAAAGCCACAGTCTCTCAAGTCTCTACAGTGGGTGGGTTGCCCACTGTTACATCCTGGGGAGTGCAAAGCCACAGTCTCTCAAGTCGATGCAGGTCCATACTGGTACTGGGGGGTGACTGGTGCCCTTGCCATGGCGGTCTCTGGACTGTTCAGCGGTGCTTTGCCATGGCGGTCTCTGGACTGTTCAGCAGTGCTTTGCATTGGCGTTCTTTGCCCTGTTCAGCGGTGCTTTGCCATGGTGGTCTCTGGACTGTTCAGCGGTGCTTTGCTATGGCGGTCTCTGGACTGTTCAGCGGTGCTTTGCCATGGCGGTCTTTGCCCTGTTCAGCGGTGCTTTGCCATGGCGTTTCTGGACTGTTCAGCGGTGCTTTGCCATGGCGGTCTTTGCCCTGTTCAGCGGTGCTTTGCCATGGCGGTCTCTGGACTGTTCAGCGGTGCTTTTCCATGGCGGTTCTGATACAGACATTGGTGTGTGGCATGTCGATCTCCATACTGGACATTGGTGTGTGGCATGTCGATCTCCATAATTGAACATTGGTGTGTGGCATGACATTCCATCATTGCCCAGTGGGGCTGTGGCATCCTGGCCCCGCCTGGGCTGTGTCTTCTGCGGTGGTCTCAGGACCAGTGACGATACTTGGGCCCTCCTGGGCTGTGTCTTGTGCGGTGGTCTCAGGACCAGTGACGATACTTGGGCCCTCCTGGGCTGTGTCTTGTGCGGTGGTCTCAGGACCTTGTGACGATACTTGGACCCTCCTGGGCTGTGTCTTGTGCGGTGGTCTCTGGACCTGTGACGATACTTGGGCCCTCCTGGGCACTGACTCTGGCGGTGGGCTCTGGATCAGTGACGACGGTGCTAGAGGTTGTGTCTGGACCGCCGGAAATGATGGCGCACTTCTCCGCCGTGACACTCACAACAGGCTGGGCAGACTTCCTCGGGACCTTCCCCACCTTTTTTGGAGTTACAGCTGACTCACCAATCGCCTTCGATCCCATTTCACTTGTTGTCCCACCAGGAGTCTTGACACGGTCCCGTCGTCCACTCTCCAATTTCGGAGCCTTTACAGGGGGTGGGCTGCCAGTGCCTTGGTTCCGGGTCCTACTGCCTGCCCTGGTGGACGGTGCACTCCAAAAACCTGGGACACGCACCACTGGTACTGGTGGCTTTTTGGCTGAGGCGCTACAACGGGACTGATGAATTGGAGGGGGGGTGTGGGGGCAAAAAGGTCAATTTGACAGAGGGACAGTTTCTGACGAACACTGGGATGGGTAGCTGGAGGGGGTCTGGGAGTGGAGGAAGAGGAGGTGGTTGTAGGAGGTGTCACTTTAGCTGTTTTGGGTGCAGGTACTGGAGGCTGTCGTGAGGTGGATGGATGTTGGGTGAGTGATTGCTCACTTACTAAAGACCCACACACCGCCAAAGCCAAGCTCCACGAGGGACTGAAATCCATCGCCGAATGGATGAGAAACAGCCACCTGAAACTAAACTCCGATAAAACAGAAGTCCTCATCCTCGGACGCTCCCCCTCGGCCTGGGACGACTCCTGGTGGCCCACCGCGCTGGGACCCCCACCCACTCCAGCCAACCACGCACGCAACATCGGCTTCATCCTCGACTCCGCTCTCACCATGTCCAAACAGGTCAACGCAGTCTCCTCCTCATGCTTCAACACCCTCCGCATGCTCCGTAGAATCTACAAGTGGATCCCGACGGAAACCAGAAAAACTGTGACCCAAGCCCTCGTCAGTAGCAGACTTGACTACGGCAACGCACTCTACACAGGCATCCCAGCAAAAGACATCCAACGACTCCAACGCATCCAGAACACATCCGCCCGCCTGATCCTCGACATACCCTGCCGATGCCACCTGAAGGACCTCCACTGGCTCCCCGTGGACAAGAGGATCACCTTTAAACTTCTCACCCACGCGCACAAAGCACTACATGACACCGGACCCGCCTACCTGAACAACAGACTCAACTTCTACGTCCCCTCCCGCCAACTCCGCTCTGCCAACCTCTCCCTCGCCATCGTTCCCCGAATCCAACGCAAGACCTCCGGCGGCAGATCCTTCTCCTACCTCGCCGCCAAGACCTGGAACTCACTCCCGACCTTCCTGCGCCAGACCCAGGACCTCCTCACCTTCAGGAGACTCCTCAAGACATGGCTCTTCGACCGATAGCAGCTGCCCCCCCCCCCCCAGCGCCTTGAAACCCTAACAGGTACATAGCGCGCTTTATAAATTTATTGATTGATTGATTGATTGCTGGCGTTTGGGTACTTTGGGAGGGGGCGTCACTGACACACTGGGAGAGGACACAGGGGACGTGTAAATGGCAGTGGAGGTGGTGAGTGCAGGTAAGCGGCTTGGGGTGCTGAGTGTCCTGGTGCGATTCATGGTGCATGTAGATGTGGTGCATGCAGGTGTGTGTGTAGACGAGACTGGGAGGGAGGAGGGAGAAGAGGAGGAGGGGGACACAGTGGAGGTAGTGGATGTTGCTGTGTCTGGATGTGGCTGAGGCTTGCGTGAGTGCCTGTGGTGTGTGTGGTGCCTATGTTTGCTTGAGCTACTTGGGTGTGTTGACTTGTGTGCATGCTGGTCTGTAGGTGTGCTTGGGATGGGCTGGGGTACAGGAGATTGGGTCTGGGTGAAGGGAGTTGGAGGGGGGAGGCTAGACACAGGGACAATGGCTGCCATCAGTGCTGAGGCCAGAGATTGCAGGGTTCGCTGAAGGACAGCCTGACCAGAATGAATGCCCTCCAGGAATGCATTACCGTGTTGCAACTCTCGTTCTACACCCTGGATGGCATTCACAATGGTAGACTGCCCAACAGTGAGTGACCTGAGGAGGTCAATGGCCTCCTCACTGAGGGCAGCAGGGGTGACTGGGGCAGGGCCTGAGGTGCCTGGGGCGAAGGTGATGCCCACCCTCCTTGGTGAGCGGGCACGGGGCGAACGCTGAGGGGCTGCTTGGAGGGCGGTGCTGGTAGGGGGGTGGCGGCTGTACCTGTAGAAGTGGGGCGCACAGATGGTGCCGCTACCACAGGGGTGCTCACATCGGCGGACAAATCTGTGTCGCTGGTTGGTGATCCGGTGGCCGACGTGAAGCTCCCCTCGCCCTCCGTCCCACTGGTGTATTCAGAGTCTGTGGTGTGGCCCTCCATGGCCATGTGGGATGCAGCTCCCTCGTGCTCCGGTGCCACTGTACCTCCGCCTGTTGATGCTGATGTACAAAAGGACAGGGAGAGCAGGAAAAGGGAGGGAGACAGAACACAGAGAGTTTTAGTGCATGGCATACCTCTACCGTTGGCGGACAAGACAGATGCAGCAGCCCCATGCACAACGCCGCGCTCCTGCCCTCTGCACATGCAATTTCTGGGATATGGCCTACATGGCATTGTTTGAAATCTGCGCACATGGATGCCACAGGGGCAACTATACCTCAACTTGATAATTTACTGAGGTGGGGTAGAGTGCCACATGGCCTACATTACGGAGGGGCCTTGCCTACCTAACTCGCCCTGGCCTAGGAACACCCAGAGCCCACCTCCCCCACCCAGACACCTCCACTGCACGCAAAGTCTGCAGAATTAGAGTGTACTCACCCCCTTGTGTCTGCTGTGATGTCCTTAAGCGCCCATCCAACTCCGGGTAGGCCACCGCCAGGATCCGGAACATCAGGGGGGGTCATGGTACGACAGGCACCCCTCCCACGTTGGGAGGCCATCCCCAGCTGAGCCTCCGCCGTCTTCTTGCTGCAGCGGCGAATGTCCTCTCATCTCTTACAGCAGTGGGTGCCCCGTCTCTGGTGGGCCCCCAGGGTCCGGACCTCCTTGGCAATGGCACACCAAATGTCCCTCTTCTGGTGGGCGCTGACCTACATGACATGCACAAGGAAAGAGGAACAGTCATTACCAACTGCACCATTAATGTGAGTGGCCCCCTCCCTACTCTGACCATGTGGCCCATTTATTCCCATGCTTTACTGTAGTATGACTTCTGTCCCCTTCCCTCTTCCACCCAGCCCTGTCCACCCAGGCCTAGCCCCTACAACGTGCTCCCTGTGTACTAACCTGTTGGTCTGGAGGACCGTAGAGTAGCATGTACTGGGGGAGGACCCCATCCACAAGTTTCTCCAACTCTTGTGCAGTGAAGGCAGGGGCCCTTTCCCAAGACGCAGCAGCCATCGTCGCTTCCAGACCGAGGTCACAGCAGCACTAGCAGTGTAGGTCCTCTCCTGTCGAAGGTCAGGTATCTAGTGATTGAACAGATAGAAAATGGTGGTGATGTCCGCGGCGGTGACGTCCGCTGTGGGGCGCCTCATCACCGCCGGCGCACCTGTTCATTGGCTCCTGGGACCCATAGGGTCCAATGTTAACCAATGCAGCATTGCGCCGCGGTCTACGACCGCCTACCGCGACGGTGTGCAACGCCAGTGCTGTTACCCCACAATCCCATTGTCCCAGTTCAGAAGTCAGGCAGCCGCCATTTCAGGGGCCCACATGGATTCATTTTCAACTGCGTCACACATACTGAGGCCTACACTCAACACACATACAGGAAGGGTTTTGTGTCTGCTGTAGTCTTGTGTGTAACTGTGGGTACATACCTGGAGGAATAGTGACTGGTTCTTCGCTGTTGTCCTTCTTAGGCACCGTCAGCTGGGACATATGAGAAGATGGCGGAATCCTCCGGTGTACCGACCGCTGGTGGACCTGTTGACAATGGAAGAGAGACATTTAATCGTGACCTACCGGTTTGACCGTGCTACAATCCAGGAACTATGTACCCAGTTAGAGCCAGACCTGATGTCACCAATCCGCCATCCGACTGGAATCCCCCCTGACGTGCAGGTGCTGTCAGTGCTCCATTTCCTTGCAAGTGGGTCATTTCAAACAACAGTGGCTATGGCATCAGGGATGTCCCAGCCTATGTTTTCCAACGTGTTGTTCAGAGTGTTGTCTGCCCTGCTGAAACACTTAAGGAGATACATCATATTCCCTCAGGTGGAGGATTTGCCTACAGTGAAAGGTGACTTCTATGCCCTTGGACATATCCCCAACGTCATAGGTGCCATTGATGGGACCCATGTAGCTCTGGTCCCCCCCGCAGGACTGAACAGGTGTACAGGAACAGGAAGAGTTATCATTCAATGAATGTCCAGATGGTCTGTTTGGCAGACCAGTACATCTCGCAGGTAAATGCAATGTTCCCTGGCTCAGTGCATGACGCCTACATCCTGCGGAATAGCAGCATCCCTGATATGATGGGTGAACTCCAGAGGCACCGTGTATGGCTATTGGGGGACTCTGGTTACCCCAACCTTTACTGGCTATTGACCCCAGTGAGGAATCCCAGGACCAGGGCAGAGGAACGCTACAATGAGGTCCATGGGCGGACTAGGAGGGTTATCGAACGCACCTTCGGCCTCCTTAAAGCCAGGTTCCGGTGCCTCCATATGACAGGTGGGTCCCTATTCTACTCACCGAAGAAGGTGTGCGACATCATCATCGCCTGCTCCATGCTCCATAACTTGGCATTGCGACGCCAGGTGCCTTTTCTGCAGGAGGATGATCCAGATGACGGTGTTGTGGCAGCTGTGGAGCCTGTGGAGCCTGTGGAGCCTGTGGAGCCTGTGGACAGTGATGAGGATGAAGCTGAGGAAGACGAAAATGACAACAGGGAGTCAGTCATACAGCAATATTTCCAGTGAGACACAGGTGAGAAAGTTTTCATTTTTACCATTACATAAACTTTCACACATCTACCTCTATCCTGTACCGACATTTCACTCACTATTTGTTAACTGAGTTGTCCCCTTCCATTTCAGTTTCACAAATGTGGTAACCTACGTGTCAACTTTTTGCATCCTTGAAGGGCTTGTGATGTGTGACATAGGTATGTTAGCCTTCCAATGGGTAACCCATTATGAAACTGTAATTGATAATACAGATTTACAAATCATAGACTGACTCCATTTGTTTTTAGTGTTTCAAGGGTGTTTATTTAAGTGCTCAAAAAATGATGGGGGGTTGTAAACTGATGATGGGTGATGGTGGAGGAATGTCCATGGCAGAGTCCAGTCTATTAGTCTCACAGGTATATTGCACATCTGGGCATTGGAAGTGGAGCTAGGTCAGTTCCGATTTGGACAGGGTAACAAAGTGGGACAGTGGGGGGACAATCAGGGTGGTCTTATTTCCTGGCGGGGGTCTTGCCATCTTGCTCTGTCCTGTTCCTGGATCTCAGGGCCCGCTTGCGTGGTGGTTGTCCGTCTGCAGGGGATGGGGTGCTGGTGTGTTGGTCCTGTGGCGGGGCGTCCTGTCCACTAGCGCCGGCGGAGGTGGTGGGTATTTCACCATCCTGGCTAGTGTCAGGGGCCCCTTGTAGTGCCACGGTGTCCCTCAAGGTCTTTTGAATGTCCGTCAGCACCCCTACGATGGTGCCCAGGGCGGAGCCGATGGTCCTGAGCTCCTCCCTGAACCCCAAATATTGTTCCTCCTGCAGACGCAGGGTCTCCTACAACTTGTCCAGGACCGTGGCCATCGTCTCCTGGGAGTAGTGGTATGCTCCCATGATGGAGGAGAGGGCCTCGTTGAGAGTTGGTTCCCTTGGCCTGTCCTCCCTCTGTCGCACAGCAGCCCTCCCAGTTCCCCTGTGTTCCTGGGCCTCCGTCCCCTGGATCGTGTGCCCACTACCACTGCCCCCAGGTCCCTGTTGTTGTTGGGGTGGTGGGTTCGCCTGGGTGCCCTGTAGTGGTGGACACACCGCTGATTGACCTGTCCTGGGTAGGGGGTTTGGGCCCCCTGGGTGGGTGCTGTGCTGGTGTTACCAGAGGGTGTAAGCTCGGTGTTGGGCTGTGGCTGGGCAAGGGGAACCGACTGTCCTGAGGCCCACGATGGTCCGGCCTGGTCATCAAGATCCAGTGGGGCAGAGCTGCTTTCGTCACTGTGGGCCTCTTCTGGGGGTGGAGTGGTGTTGTCTGGACCCTCTGGTGTGGTGACGTTCCTTCGGGTTCCTGCGGGGGTATAAATACATGATTATTGCATGTGTGTGTTTCATGGAGTGCAACGGTTGGGTGTTTGTGAACCCCAGTGCAGGCATTCCTGTGTGGGGGCTTGTGTGCTGATGGTTGGGGGGTGTTGTTGGTCTTTGCAGTGGGCATGCTTTGGTGATGGGTGTCCATGCTTAGTTATGTCATGCAGGTCTTGGGGTTGGGATGGGTGGTTGGTGTCATGGGTAGATAGGTGAGGATTTGGGGTGATAGGGGAGGGTGTGATGGTGGGGGTGTGTGATATCATGCAGGTAGGGTGGGGGGTATGATGGTTAAGATTAGACTTACCAGTGTCCGTTTCTCCAACGACTCCTCCGAGGCCCTCAGGATGCAAGATGGACAAGACTTGCTCCTCCCATGTTGTTAGTTGTGGGGGAGGAGGTGGCGGTCCGCCGCCAGTCCGCTGTACCGCGATGTGGTGCCTGGATTCCGCGGAACGCACCTTCCCCCGTAGGTCGTTCCACCTCTTCCTGATGTCCTCCCTATTTCTTGGGTGTTGTCCCACAGCATTGACCTTGTCCACTATTCTTTGCCATAGCTCCATCTTCCTGGCTATAGATGTGTGCTGTACCTGTGAGCCAAATAGCTGTGGCTCTACCCGGATGATTTCCTCCACCATGACCCGGAGCTCCTCCTCCGAGAAGCGGGGGTGTCTTTGGCGTGGCATGGGGTGGTGTAGGTGATGTGTGGGGTGGTGTATGTGTTGATGAGTGTGGTGAGTGTAGTGGTATGTGGTGTTTTGTGCTTGGATGTTGCGTGGATGATGGTGTTGTGTGCCTCTGTTTGATGGGGTTGTCTGTTCTGTGCTGTCTCTCTGGCCTTCTCTCTGAATTTTTGGTAGTAGGGGTTTGTGGGTGATGTGGGTGTGTGTTTTATATAGTATTGGGTGTGTGGGAGTGGTGTGTGTATGTGTGTCAGGTCTGTGTATTTCAAATTGTCCAATGTGGCGGTGTTTTGGAGATGTGTGTGTATTTTGAGCGCAGCAGTGTGTGCCGCCAATGGAATACCGCGGTTGAAAGACCGCCGCATGGATTCGTGGGTCGTAATGGCATGGGCGTGTTTCTGTTGGTGTGGAGGTGGAGGATGTGTTTCCGCTAGTTTCTCGCTGACCTTTGGTGTGGCGGTATTGCGTGGGTGTCTGAATTTCGGCGGGTTCCGTGATGTGTGTCATAATAGCTGTGGCGGTCTACCGCGGCGGTGTATTGGCGGTCTTCTGCACGGCATTAAGCACCTTATACTGCCAATGTTGTAATGCCCCCCTATGTGTTGTGTGAATGTGAATTACAGAACTCCTTTAGCTCCTTTTAGCTCCTGAGAGACTCCGTAAAGCGATGATATCAATATTAGAACATCTTGAAGTGAATGCAGGTTTAAAATGTTGAATTTTCAGGTACATGCGGACAAATAAAGAAGTATATCCATGTGTGGCATATTCATTGCCAGGTATCCAGGCTGGGGCGGACGCTACACCATCGAAAAGCTTGTTACCCAGTGTGACCCAGCTAGAAAGCCACTGCAGGCGCATTATTACTATCATTATAATTATTATTGCATGACTTTTATAAGGCTAACCAATTTCTTCTGTGTGGAATACTACGCAGAATTCCTCAGGATGGATGTGATGCGCAAAAGCATGTCTTTTATTTTTTTTCTCTTTCCCCAAGGTGAAAACATATCTTCCTGTGTAAACACAGTTTCCATAACACACTTCACAAATCCAGGGATCATCCATCACCCTTGAAATCCTGCAAGTCGAGCCCTTGGATGTAGCATCCTTCCATCAAAAGTGAAAAAGGGTAATATATTTCAGTTTGTGAAAGTCCATCAAATGTATATGGGTGTTCACAAACTTACAAGGCAAACCATACCCTGTGACACTCAGTTACCACATCTTGCAGAATATATCTGCAGTAATAAGTTAATTTAGTCCTGCCAGGATTTGTTTTTGGAATTTTTGCCAGGTTCACATAAACTTACGTTTATGGCCAAATATAGCATCGCGTATGAAGACCAATGAGTACTGCTTTCAGGAGGGGGATATACTAGTGAACGAAGTATGAATGGTTTGGTTACATTTTAAATTCGACATTTGGAAATAAGATAAAATGTATGTGTGTTTTTTAAAACATGCACTAGGAGAGCTCACGTTGTACTTAAGATGTACTCTGGTAGGTACAGATAAATGTGCAACTGATCTTATTCTGTGTATTGGGCTAAACTATAAGAAGTTATTACAAGGACGGTAACTTTAAAGACACGCCTCTGCCATTCTCAACACACACTCACACAAGTGCACGCACACACACATATACACGTTCACCCACTGTGATTTGGACATTGAGGAAATTCAACTACAATTAACACTCCTATGTCGTCGTGGCATTAATCAAATTAATGTGCATTTGCTTGCCCTTCGCCTGCTTGTTTTCAGATTAATTTATGTCATATGTTCATGAGTCGTGATATCTCATTCGTTAAGGCAGGTTCATTGACCTATATTGAAAAGTTTTCTACGCTACTGATGCGCTATGTTTAACATAGCAGCTTGAGCAAGCTCAACTCTGAACAAGCTCAAGCTGTTACTTCCTGTGTAGCAGCACGATCTGCACCTCAAGAGGTTAAAACATAGACAGACATGTATGAGTCACATAGCCCATGGAGAATGTGCCTCAGGCGGGAGTGCTGAGTGCCTCACTGCACACTTAGCAGCAGCTGAGATTCACAGATGAAACCTGACCCTTGGCCAACGCTAAGTCAACTGAGGTAACATGGAGAAGCATCATCTAATGCAGTTGACACATATAATCTACATTAAAAACCACTGTACATTTTAAAATTCTGCGTGGAATACTTCAGTCAAATGACCTGGTTTTAGTTACGTTGTGCTTGGATTACAAGGGCCTCATTACAAGATGCCCTGCGTTTGGAGGTGAAGACTTGGAGACAGAAAAAATATTTTAAGCCGGTATCAACCTTATAACAGTAGGAAACATTAGTTGTCGGACTTGGAATGCTGTATAGCACACTGGACAAGAACTATCGTGTACATTTGTGAATGATGATCCCTCTTTTGCCAATATTGTGCCCTTTTATGATCTGACTTGTCACCTGGCCTGCACTGAAGATAAATGGGGGAGGGAGCAATGCAGGGCAGGGGTGGAAGGGGGTGAGGTTGTCAGGAGGCAGGGTAGGCACTATCCTGACAGGTGGTAGAATTGTTTGGGGTCAAGGCCGGACTAGCTATCACCTGCAATCCCTGCCTCAGAGTCTTAAGAAAGATACACAACATATGACATGCTTGTACTGCGTTTGGTTTCCACATTAGGTGTCACACAAGTCTTACATACTGCGTGTGCGGCAATAGACTACACCAATCGGTTGGTTGCTTTTTCAATTATATTTTCTTGTTAAATAAAAACACCTCTAAAATTGATTTGGTTCCTAAAGGGCAGGGACACCGACGTAACATCGTATTTTTTCTATTTCCTTTTCTCTTCTCCTACTTTATTTTAAATTCGTTGTTCATTTAAGTTTTTCATTTGATTATATGTCTCTTTATTGTTCTAAACAGCACAATCACAGAAAAATGGGTGGTCAAAAGTACTCACGGAATAAGGAATGGAAACGACGAGCCAGACGGCATTCTTAGTCAAGTCCACATGTGTGGCCGAAATGATGGCTATTCAAGACTTTTGTGAACTCTGTGGAGCTTCGTGGAGAGGAACATATAAAGGTAAGAAATTTAAAAGGGAAAAGCAAAACGGTTGTTCCCATGCTACTGGCACCAAATTTTGCATTTTAACATTGGAACAGAACTGTTCCTTGACCATTCATTTATTGCTTATTCCCAAAATCCACCATGCCACTGATTTGGATTGTTCACGCTACAGTAGTAGGCTTTCAAAATACAAGCATGCGATTAATTCTCAATATATCTTAACATGGATTTCCCTCTCAAACAAAATAACATCACAAAAAACTTGGTTCAGTGAAATTTCACTGGCAGGTTTCCCCTATGGAGAATGTTGGCAAAACTGCTTTACGATCGTGCAAGTTCTCTCCTAAGGCTAACACGGACATCTATTTGATTGCCTACGAACATTGTAGTATTTTCAAAGTAAAATCTTGGTTACCTGATTTAACCTATTTGCAGCAGTATGGCATTTTTCATTCACATCTAAAGGTTGTGCATCATGTTCTGATTTATCCACAAGGTGCAGCGTTTCTGCTCTAACCCACATTAAATAATTACATTAAATATAATTAAACAAATACTGTTTTCAACCTGTAGCTTTTGCTCTCAAATAATATATTTCCACTTTATATTGCAGTATTTATTAGGTGAATGCGCTTTCTTTAAAAGCCCAAGAGCTCTGTTCTGGTCTTTTTAAGCCTTTATTAAATGGAATAGCAGCAATGGAGGCTAATGCCGCATAAGGTTGTTAGAGCTGTCAGCCTTAAGGTGGTCTTACCTCAAACGTTTTGCCTGCTTGGCTCACATTTTTGCTGATTTCGTTTTGTTGGCCTTAGGACTGTGAGCACTTTACCACTGCTGACCAGTGCTAAAGTGCTTGTGCTCTGTCTCCTAAACATAGTTTGATTGCTACATCCACGTTTGGCATATTTAATTTACTTATACATCACTCGTAAAGTGCATTACATGTGGCCAATTAAATGCTTCTAGTGAGAGTGCAGCACTGCTTGTGCCACCCACTCAAAGATTCCTTAAACATGTCTCAGGCCTGCCAATGCAGAGCCTGTATGTGCAATTACACTGCCTTATCGACATGACATTTAAAATCCCTTGCCAAGCATTAACCTCCCTTTTATCACATATAGGTTACCCCCTAAGGCTGGTCCTAGGTTGCCTATAGGGCAGGGTGCCAGGTACTTAAAAGGCAGGACATATACTTTTACGTTTTAAATGTCCTAGTACTGAAAAACTCCCAAATTCATTTTTCACTACTGTGAGGGTTACTCTGTTGATAGGTTAATTTTGGAGATCACTTATTACATTTAATACGCTGTAATTCCTAATTGAGGAGGAGTAAATATGTCTTGATTAGTGACTATGAACTGTAATAATCTCTTTAATGGTAAAATCAGATTTATTGTTACAATTTTGAAAATGCCATTTCTAGAAAGTTGTCATTTTCCTGCTCTTAGCCCTGTGTTTGCTGTAGCTTGTCTCCAATACACGTCTGGCCTGGGTAACACCTGGCCTTCGTGCATTCACTCTAGTCAGACAAAGGGATCTTAGTTGTGACTGATGGGCCAACAGCATCCTGATGGGCCATCCTGGGAAGAATGGGAGTGTTGTGTAGCCATTTTAGATATAGCTCCATGCACATTTTTTTAACATACTAGGCCTGCCGCTGTGCACTTTAACCTAGATATATTTTATTCAGCTTTGTTTTATTATTGTTATATTAGCCACCTTTTCGGTCTTGTTATATTTCTCGCTATCTAGCTGTTTTTGACTAGGCCAGCACTCTGTTCTCAAACAAGACATTCTTGCTCACTCTGTGCTTCTTCCAAGGCTGCAGTAAGATAGGTTGCCGGTGAACGTGGTATAAAGTTTTGTCTCTGACATTCATAGAACCTTACGTAGGGACATTTTCTCAGAACATAAGCTGTTCTATTATAAAAGCACTTCCCTGTCCCTTACACGTTAGAGGGATATTCCAGCCAGAGAACCATGACTGTATGCTGATTGCTTCGCTGCAACTACCTATGCAGACATCAGGCCTTTGCTCAGGTATGGGGGATGATGTCTTCCCAAGGAAACCTGAAGGGGAGAATTAGAGCTTAACAAGCTGTGCTCTGTTATAGCCTAGGTAGGAATTAGTCTATTGATTCTAGTGACAATATGGTAGCGTTATTTCTATGCTTTACTCTCCTTGTCACAATTTTAATCTTGTCATGCTGTATCGTCCTGGTTATTGCAGCCCATGCTTTGCTATTTAAGATGCAGTTGCTTCATTAAAATATTATTGAAACATATACTGCCTCTGTTTGTCATTGTGTTTGTGAGACTAATGAAACTGAGAGAAATGGATGAGACCTGAGAGACCACGGTTTCCCTGAGAAATCAATTATGTCATGCACTTGGCTGCCCAATCATCCCTGCCCTTGGATGGAGATGAGGCACTGCTAATTAGCAGGAGCAAAACCCAGATTGGGGCGACAGGTGTCACCAGTAGTGGGCCAGACTCAGTCTCCCACACTGCAGGTGATTCTGCCGTTCAAAATCCAGTAGTCTCATTAGAATAATGAGAGCCTATGCAACAGGAGGAAGGAGCTGACACTTATACCTAAGTAGACAGTGTTCTGCTTCAAACACAAGAGATACATGCCTTCCTATATATAAGTACTGGACCTCTAACCCTACCAACCCAGTACATTCTTATGAGCAACAAGAATGACTGGTACACTTTTTTGGAAACATTTGTGAAGATTCGTCAAATGATACCAAAGAGATAGGCAAGTAAAAAAATGCTTTTACTATGGAAACATAGTCCTCATTATAACTACTTACTGGCTAGTGAAAATGAAAATGATGTGGGGTTCAGTGTGAACCCCCGGGGACCACCCCATCCTTGGGCCTGTTATTGCAATTAAGGGTGGTGCATACCGCCATAGCCCTGGGGACTGCCATCCCACAGGGCTGGAATGAGATAGTGAAGGGGGTCCATTGCAGACCCCAATCCCCGGTGATCACCACCTCCCCAGGGAAAAGTTAAAATATGGAGGGGGGCTGTATGGCCACCCTTGAGGAGCCAATATTGGCCCTGGGGTCCACGGTCCCCCAGGGTTGCTCCTGCTCTGTCCTTGGGTGTTCACCCCCAGGACATAGCTGTTTGCTTTGACTTGGCAGGAGCTTTGACAGAGGTTTCCTCTGTTTCCATGCTTGCAGACATGTGGGTAGGGAAACAGAGGAAACAATTGCTCTCACAGATGGAGAGCTGCATGTTTAGCAGCTGCATGTTTGTGACAGTAATGCTGGGTCCCGCAGGAGGCGGGGAGCTGGCTAGGACCGCAGGGGTCTTGAGGATCCCCCTGCAGTTCCATTTTACACTGGGTGCTTTGGGTGGAACCCATGAGAGATGGCCAGGCCCTGGGGATGGGGTCCACGGGGCCAAAATCAGCCTAAGGAGGGAGTGGCATGGACAACTCTTCTCCATTTAATATAGGTGAGCCCCAGAGGATGGGGTCCCTGGGGCCAAAATCGGCAGGAGGAGGGGGTTCATAAGGTACCCCTACCCCATTAAATAAAGGTGTGCCCTGGGAGAAGGGGGTCGCCGGGGCCAGAATCGGCCAAGGGAGGAGGGGCCATGCAGTGCCCCTCCCCCTTGAATAGTGCCAGGGCTTAGGGGATGGGGCCCACAGGGCAGAAATCGGCTGGAGAGCCCCTCTCCTATAATCTGTGGGTCTCCCTTTAAATTGCTGACTATGAAAATGTACAAATCACCTGGAAGGTGCGCTCACTTGTCCCTGCTCCATCTCCCTTAGTAGTATGCAGGTCTTCCCCCCTTTTGCCACGGAAAATGGACAGCTTCCCATAGGCCCTGCAGTGAGTTTCCCACTGATTTTGATGCACGTTCTTTGTGCTGAGGAATACGAGGACATCTTCACAAAAAAAGCACTTACTTCATATAGGTAAGTGGAAGGACCCTGGTTTGGTGGAGATTTATGTCTTTGTAGCCTCATTGACGTCTCTATAGAAGGATTTATCTTATCACAGAATTCTAGAGGAACAGGCAACAGGAAAAATCATGTTGCGAAAACACACACAAGATCATTTGTGAGATTTCCTTTTGCTCCATTACCCAGTTGCAATATAGAAATACTGGACATTTACCCAAGGAGGCAAAGGAACTCCACTTGGGTAGGTATTTCATGGAAAGCTGTGGACTGTTATTGGATAAATGGGTAGGTGAGGTTCATTCTTGGCAGGGTCACTCAAACAGCTTTTGACACATCCACACAGACAATCATATACCCACTCACAGTTGCACTCAGACACCCATGCACCCACTCACAGACCCACTCACTGTCCCACTTACACACCTCACGCATCCACTCACAAACCCACTCAGAGACTCACACACCTACTCACCAACCCACTCAGACACTCATGCACCCATTCACAAACACACTCAGACTCACACACTTGCTCACAGACCCACTGAGACATTCACACACCCTCTCACAGACACACTAAGACTCTCACACATACACTCACAGACACACTAAGGCTCTAACACATGCACTCACAGACCCACACAGACACTCACACACCCACTCACAGAGACACTCTCACACGTACTGTCATACCCAGAGGCACCATCTTACACTTACTCTGACACCCAGACAGTCAATCTCACACCCACTCTCACATCCACATAGACCCTCCCACAACCACTCTCACACCCAGAGACACTCTCTCATACTTATTTAAGGGGGTTGGCTGCAGGCCAGGCCCTGCAGCCAACCCCGCAACGCACAGTTGATAGCCATGCATGGTGGTGGTTGAATTAACATATAGTCATGATAATTACTTCACACATACGCCATGCGCAGCGGTGGTTGGATTAACATATAGGCCCTCATTATGACCTTGGCGGTCAGGTTACCACCACGTCGGTAGATGGTGGTAGTACTGTCGCCAGGCCGGTGGTAACGACCCCCAAATAATGAGAATGATTATTTGGCGGTGATCCCTCCCATAGACAGCCAATGTACCACACCAACCACCGGTGAGGTACGAACACTGAACATGGTGGTAGCCACCTACAGGTAGGTGGAAGACAAGGATCCACCCACCATATTATATTATAGCACACCGTCAGGATTTCTGGGGCAGTAACAACCACACCAAAAGCCTGGTGGAAACACATCATATAAAGAAGACACTCACCTCCAGGGACACAAAGGAGTCCGCAGCCACCATGGAACCAGAGATGCAAGTCTTCCCGATGCTGTACTACACCATGGTAGTCCAGGAGCACCAACGCCGATGAAGACGACAACAGTGAGTACAGCCGCCTAGCACACAAGGGAGGGAGGGGGATAGTGACACACACATACGCACAGCACACACCAAATACACATGCCACACACTCAGGATAATCAGCAGAGTAAATCAACAGCAACATAACCCAGAAGTAAAGAAAGCCAGGACACATACCTTTGGTACAACCACTGTATTCCGGTGAGAACAGCGACCACATCAAAATAACCATATGCACAAAGGGCCATTGGCCACTCCAATGCTCAGTTCAACCCACAGGGCAACGTCCAAGGCCCAACTTGACTCATGACAAGCTGGCCACTCCACTGAGCAGGGGCATCATGTTTGTAATAGGTAGGCACTTCAGGGGGCATGGGGTGGTGGAACAGTGGGGGATGTTTTTTTTTGAAGGGTGGTCTTTGGGCTTGGGTTTGGGAGGGAGCAGGACTTGACCCATCTGTGTAGGGGGCGGAGGAGTGGGCTTGGAGCAGGGGGCTGGAGTGCCACTCTTGGGCCCCTTAGTGCCAGTTGCAATCTCAGGGGGAGGAACATGAGTCAAATGGGAGGTGGAGACAATGAGCTGGAGGTGTGGGACCATTCTCTTACGGGCAGGATGGTGGGGGTGGGAAAGGGAATATGTCAAGGTGGGAAAGGAAAAGCTTCTTAGGACAAGTGAGGTGGGGTATGGGAGGGTGAATGGGAGTGAAGGTAAAGGGAGTGGTTATAGGGAGAGGTGGTGTGCTGGACTTGGGTGCAGGTGCCTGGACAGTGTGCGTGTGTGAGGTGCATGGCTGTTGTGGGTCTGAGTGTGAGCGTTTGTGTGTCTTTGGAGGGGGCAGAAAGGTTTGGGGAGGTCAAACAGGATGTGTGGATGGATGTTGTAGTAGTGTCTACAAGTTAGGTGGGTGTGCCGCATTAGGTGGTGATGGTGGTGGTGGTGACTGCGCATTTGGTGTGTGGGGTGCATGTCTGCAGGTCTGCTGTTGTGGTGACTGTGGGCAAGGCTGTGCAGGTGGCAGGAACTGGGACTGTTGATGTTCTGCATGCAGGTGTGACTGCTGATGTGACTCTGGGGGAGGAGCAGGAGAGGGAGACAGTGGAGGCAGTGGCTGCTGTTGTATGTGCAACTGTGTGTTGGCTGTGTGTGTGCTTGTGTTCTGATGTGTGCTGCCTGTGTTTGTCTGTGTGAGTCTGTGCTTTGGGTGCATGCTTGTCAGAATGGGATGGGTTGGGGGAGAGGAGACTGGGACTGGGAAGAGGTAGTTGGAGGTGGGACGGACGAAACAGGGACACTGGCTGCCATCAGAAAGGAGGCCAGAGCCTGAAACTATCTCTGTAGGGCCACCAAGCCACTGTGAATGTCTTCCACAAATGCATTGCATTGATGCATCTGGGATGACAGCCCTGGATGACATTCACTATGGTTGACTGCCCTACAGAGATGGATCTCAGGCGGTCAATAGCCTCCTCACTGAATGCAGCAGGGCTGACTGGGGCAGGGATTGAGGTGCCTAGGGTGAAGGAGATGCCCACCCTCCTGGGTGAGTGGGCACGGGTAACTGGGTGGGGGGCAACTGGGAGGAGGGTGCTGGTACAGGGGGAGGTGGAAGATGCTATAGCTGGGGTGGCAGAGGGGTCCACCACCACCAAGGAGCACCCATCGGAGGAATCAGAGTCAGTAGTATCAGCACCAGTATCCCCTGTGGTGCTCCCCTTGCCCTCGTCCCACTGGTCCCCTCGTTGTCAGTGGACACTGCCTCCTGGGTCCTGTGAGCTGCTGATCCCTTAATCGCCAGTGCCCCTGCTCCTTTGCCAGATGATGCTAATGCACACATGGACGGGATGACAAAAGGAGAGGGGGGAAACGGGAGCACAGGGTCA
Source organism: Pleurodeles waltl (assembly GCF_031143425.1). Taxonomy (NCBI): domain Eukaryota; kingdom Metazoa; phylum Chordata; class Amphibia; order Caudata; family Salamandridae; genus Pleurodeles; species Pleurodeles waltl. The sequence continues at coordinate 1,034,898,606 of NC_090437.1, read as the reverse complement.
ATCACAGCACCAGCAGCACAGATGCCATAAACACCACAAGCATTCCCTGGGACAAAGATTGGGCAGTATAGACCACAGTGATCAACCATTGCCTACGCACTACAGCAGGCAGGAACCCATACACTGCCCTCTGCACACTTACTGGACAAAACTAAGCCCTGTCAGCCGTGACTGTTAGCTTGGCGGCAGGAATGTCACAGCCAATGTTTTTGATTGTGCTTGGAAGGGTTTTGACTGCCTTTTAAACACGTGACGCTACATCGCATTCCCTCAGGTTTATGTTTTGCTCACTGTAAAGAATAGATTCTACGCAATGGGACACATACCACATCATTGGGGCCATTGATAGCACCCATATTGCCTTAGTCCCCCCCCACCGGGCCAATGAACAGGTGTACAGGAATAGGAAGAGTTTCCACTCACTCAATGTCCAGGTGGTGTGCCTTGCTGACCAGTACATCTCCCACGTCACTGCCAAGTATCATGGATCTGTGCATGATGCCTATGTCTTGAGGAATAGCAGCGTGGCTCATAGATGAGCATGAGTCCCAACCAATGTATGTCAGTGTATGCCTACTGGAGTCATACCCCATGCCATTGTGCATGGTTAATGTGTGTCCCTCACTTCTTGCAGGTGACTCCGATACCCAAACATGATCTGGCAGTCAGGAATCCGAAAACAGAGGCTGAGAATCGGTACAATGATGCTCATGTGCATACTAAGAGGATTGTGGAATGAACCTTCGGTCTCCTGAAAGCTGGGTTCAGGTAACTCCATCTGACAGGTGGATCCCTCTGCTACTCCCCTGAGAAGGTCTGCCAGATTGTGGTGACGTACTGCATGCTGCACAATTTGGCCCTCAAATTCCATGTGCCCTATCTGCAGGAGGAGGCGGTGACAATGCAGCTGTGGCAGCAGTGGACACTGAGGACAGTTAAGAGGAGGAAGAGGAGGAGGATGTGGACAACAGAACACAGATCATTTAGCAGTACTTCCAATGACATTCAGGTAAGACTGTTGATCCATACATGTCGACATTTGATTTATGTGCTGTGACGGTGTAGTATTATGCCAGACTCTACCTTTGCATCCCAATTGACTATCACCTATGCCTTCCCTTATTGCCGATGTTGGTGTGGCTACAACAGTGAACTGATGTGATGACTACAGACTACTGAGATTCATTTGTTGGATGGCTTCACACATTACAGGACAGTTGCACCGGATTGAACAGTTCAATACAGTTCAATACTTTGCACATTTCTTTCTGATAAAGCACTCTTAATCAAGTTGTGTTCAAGGGTGTATACAAAAAACAATGGGAAGTGCAATAGAGTGGGGTGATGTTTGAAGAAAAGTTCAGAATAGTGGCCCAGTCTGTCTATGGCACAGGTCCAGAGTCCATGGGGCCAAAGGAGGAGGAGCAATGGCAGTCCAAAGTGATCAGGGTGATTCAGTGGGGCACAAGGGGGACGTTCGGAGGGTGGCTCGATTCCTGGCAGTGGTCTTGGTCTTAGCAACAGTCTCTGGTGTCTGTTTAAGTCACAGGGAACGCTTGTGGGGTAGTTCACCTTCTGCAGTGAGAGGGGTGCTGTGACCTGTTGCAGTTTCTCCTGTCTACTAGCTACAGCTGATGTTGATGGCTATTGGGTGGACTGGCTAGTGGAAGAGGGCCGCTGGTGTGCTCGGTTCTCCCGCATGGTGTTGCCCATGTCACCCTGCCCCCAACAAGGGAGGCCATGTTGGCATTTAGGAACAGCAACTGCTGCATGACCTCATGGTGGTGTACCACCTGTAGCCGCTGGCTCTCCTGCATGATGGTGATCACCTGGCCTATCCTGTCCTGGGTTTGTTAGTATGCTCCCAGGACATCTGTGAGTGCCTCCTGGGTAGTCGGTTCCCTGGGCCTGTCCTCCCCGTGGTACACAGCTGCCCTCTGAGTGTCCCTGGCTCCCTGTGCCTCTATCCCTTGAATGGTGTGCCCACTCCCAATGACACCAGGACCTTCATTGTCTTGCTTGTGTGGTCTAGACTCAGATCCCTGTACAGGTGGGTACACCAGTGAATGACGTGTCCTGGGGGCATTGGCTGGCAGCTGTGGTGTTTGAGTCAGGGGTGGGCCCTGTAGTGAACTAGGTGTGGGATGTGGTGTCCGATTGACCAGTGGTCCCAGATGAGCCAGGGAGTTCCTCCAAATCCAGACCTCCTGAGTTGCTGTCATCACTGAGGGGATCTTCTGGTGGGGGACTGGGTTGCTGTGGCACCTCCTCAATGCTGAAATTGGCTGGGGCACCTGTGGGGATGAAAGTGATGTGTTAAGATACATTTCTGTGACATTTTCCTCATTTCCAGCTTTCACAAAGATATTTGTGTTGTCTTCCCACCTTTGATCCTTTGTGGTGATGTATTGTGGGATTGGTAGTTCCCCATGCTGTCCATGCATTATTAGTGGGTGTGCATGCCAAGCTGGAAGGGATGTACTTTCAGTGGGCATGGCATGCAGGGCTTAACATTTAGGCATGGTTAATGGGGTGGTGCACTGTGTGGGATGGGATGGAGTGGAGTGAAGGGAGTCAGGGTGAGGGGGGTGAGGTTGCATGCAGGAATGGGGTGGTGGTAGGTCGTTAATGTTGACTCACCAGCGCCCACTCCTCCGGCTACTCCAGTTAGTCCCTCAGCATTGCCAAAACCTGCTCCTCCCCAGCTGTCAGCTGTGGGGCAGGAGGTGGGGGGTCCACCACCAGTCTGCTGGATTGCGAGCCGGTGCCTTGCAGCAATTGAACGCACCTTCCCCGTAGGTTGATCCTCCTCTTCCTTATATTGTTCCTTGTGCATCGATGTTGTCCCACAGTGTTCACCCTGTCCATGATCCTCTGCCATAGCAATGAAGATCTGCTGTACCTGTGCTCCAAACAGCTGTGCTTTACCCTGACTAATTCCTCTACCATCACCCGCAACTCCTCATCAGTGAAAGGGGGTGCCTTTCTGGGGACATGGGTGTTGTGAGGTGTGTGTGTTGTACAGAGGGTGTTGAGTAATGTGGTGGGTTGTGGGGTGTGTGGTGCGTTATGAATTAATTGGTAGTTGTGGGGTGTGTGAGGCTGTCTCTGTGATTTGCGTGGCTAGCTGTTGCAGTCTTTTCGTGTTTGCAAAGGATTGTGGGTAGTGTGGGTGTGTGTTTTATAGTGCTGTTTGTTGGTGTGTGGAGTGTGTGCATCTGTTTCAGCTGTGGAATTTTTGTTTGGGTCAATGTTGTCTTGATTTATTTTTGGTAGCCATTTCAGCCACGGCGGTGTTCACCGCCAGTCGCTTACCACCGTTGACTGTCTGCTGTGGTGACTCGTGAATCATTATTTGGAGGGTGTTGTTTTTTTGGGCATAACGGTATGGGTGGTAGTCCAGACAGTTTATCACATCCAGTGTGTCCGGCAGATTTGTGATTGTGGCAGTTTTCTGTCGCTTTTGTGTGTATGTGTCATAATCTGGCAGTTGGAAGTGTTTCCCTCTGAGGCGGTATGTTGGTGGCAGTCACCGCGGTGGTGTTTGGATTTTACCACCAATGTCATAATGAGGGCCAAAGTAATGAAATTTACTTCACGGTAAAAAAAACATAGAAATTAACTGAAAAATCCAAAGGTTAGGAAATAAAATGAAATAAAACACAAAAATGAACTTAAGAAACCAAAGGTTATCAGGACATTATAGTTATGTTCTGAATTTACTCGCAGAAAACCGAGAAATTCAGCTATTAGAGTTATTTCAAGTAACTATGACTCGCGGCCTAAAGTAACTATAACTCGCGCCCCGCCATTCACAGTTGTTTCTTCAGGAACCTTTGTTGTTTTAATATACAAATGTGTGTGTTTGTGTGTGTATACATATGTCCTATTTAATTCAACATATAAATACAAAATAAATGTAAATTTGTTATAAAACATTTTTCCAACCTTTTAATTTAGAAATATCTATAGGTTTTCTAAAACAGCATTTTAAATAATATAATTTAATTGTGTGCATAACTCTTAAATGATTTTGTTAGCAATTTTTAATTCAGTGATTTTAATACATAATTGCTACATTACAAATGTAAATGTACAATTGTTGGGATTTATTGAGTAAATATTTAAAAAATATAAATCATAATGTAATTAAATTAATTGAAACATTAATTCAAAATGAATTTAATAGTACTGCATCATATTTTGATCTTTTATACATTTAAAACGCATTCATACATTTTTTTAAACTCTAATACACTTTTATAATTTTTTTCTCTTCTTTGGGCCTAATTATGAGTTTGGTGCTATGTTGATGGTGGCAGTCTGATCGTCAATGGTCTGGCAGATGTGACCGCTAAATTACGAGTTTGGCAGTCATACCAACAGAAGACCGCCAGTGGTCCACCGGCACCACCAGGCAGCACAGACCTCCAAGGTCATGAGAAGCACAAACAGGTCGCCAGAGCCTGCGTTTCCAATGGACTCATTACGAGGTTGCACACTGCCAATGTGACCGTAGTGGTCCAACCACCACATATCACAAGATGGACAATATAAAGGGGGACACTCACCTGCAGGCAGACTTACACATCCGATGCCGCCATGGTGCCATTCACAAACGTCATGCCAGTGCTGATGATCATTGGAAGGCAACAAAGTCAACATCGCCGTGGGCATCAACAACTAAAGGTACACATACCTACCTGTCTCCCCAACCTTAAAAACAGCTTGTAGCACTGGTGAACACATCATAGTGGGGGCACACCATGGGCAGCATTTACATGTTGCAAACAACACAGACTCACAAACATACATCAACACGGACACGTACACAGTCACAATACGCACACTTTAGGCAGCATACTCACACAGCACTGTAACACTACACAATACCCATGGCCACACAGCTCAGGCACAGGGAGACTGAAGGCTACACAACATTGCCATACACATCAACAAGAACACACCCACAGCACTGTTGGGCCTGGCCCTTTTTGCAGGGTCACCCCCAAACTTTTTGCCTCCTTCCTCCTATTTTTTCTGACCAGTTTTTGTTGGATTTAGGAGTCTGGGCATTTTGCCAGTGCTAAACAGTGCTAAAGTGCATATGCTCTGTGTAAAATGTATGTGTAATTGGCTTTTCCATGATTGGCACATGTGATTTACTAGTAAGTCCCTAGTAAAGTGTGATAGAGGTGCCCTAGGCCTACAAATCAAACGCTACTATGAGGCCTGCAGCACTGAATGTGCCACCCACATAGGTAGCCCTATAAAGATGGCTTAGACCTGCAACTGCAGTGTCTGTGCGTGCAGTTTTAAAACTTCCAATTCGACCTTCCCTTTTTATACATGTAAGGCACCCCTACGGTAGGCCTTAGGTAGCCCCATTGGCAGGGTGCAATGTATGTTATCGGATGGACATGTGCGGATGTGTTTTACATGTATTAACAGTGAAATACTGTCAAATTCGGTTTTCACTGTTGCAAGGCCAATCTCTCTCATAGGTTGACAGGGGGGCTGCCTTTTAATATCTTTTAAGTGCAATTTCCCTTTGGGAGCAGATAGAGACTTGAGGTTTGGGGTCTCTGAACTCACAATTTAAAAACACATCTTTTGGTAAAGTTGTTTTTTAAATTGTCGGTTTGTAAATGTCACTTTTTGAAAGTGGGCATTTAATTGCTTAAACCATTATGTGACTCTGCCTGCTTGAGTAGTCCCTGTTTGGGTCAGACTGACAGTCGGGCTGTTTGTGAATCTCCTCTAGACAATGAAACAAAGGGAGCTGGGGTGTACTCTGCAAATCCTGATGGGCCATCTGGGCTAGAGTGGAGGGAGGAGTGGTCACACACACCTGAATGGGCTGTGCCTACCCTCACACAATGCAGCCTCCAGTCCCCTGGTGTGAGTCTGGAGCCAGGCCTGGGCAAGGCAAAATCTTGTGAACAAGAGAGACTTTCCTTTGAAGTTTGCCTACTTCAAAGGCAGAAAGGGGTATAGGTAGGGAACCCAAAGCCCCAGATTTTCAGATTACTTCTGGAACCAAGTGGAACCTCTGCCAAGGAGAAGAGCTGAAGAGCTGGAGGAGGAGTACTGCCCCTTTACCTGTGACTGTGCTTTGCTGGGTTGGCCTGTAGTTGCTGCTTCTGCCTGAAAGAGGAAAAAGACTGGACTTTATGGCATATTCCTGCTTTTGAAGCATCTCCAAAGCTTGGACTGAGCTTGCATTCCTGTTTCAAAGCCTCGGGGACATCACATACTTCCCCTGCCAGCACCTGGACTCTCTGCTAAGACTCCTGCCCTGCCAAGTGGCGCCCTATCCAGTCCCTGGGCCCTTGAAAGGTGAAGCTGGTAGAACCAGGACTAAAATCCACACACAGGTAGCCAAGCGGAGAAAATTTTGATGCAGCACCTGCTCCACAGCTGTAAAAACAACATGCTACTGGTATCTCAGCTTAAATCGCCGCAAAACCTGCATTGCAGCTGGGAAATCGGTGCATCCCCTGCATCGCGGCTGGAGAAACGATGCAACACCCTCTTGCGGTTGCTGAAATGACACAAACCACACGCAGTGCCGTTTTCCATTATCTTGTGGCCGTACATTCCACACTGGCCAGGGACTGTCCTAATATGTAACACTTATGCAATAATGCGGCATGGAACACAAACAACACCACCAGTAAACAACCCTGCAATGGACACAGACATCAAGCACAATGGAAGCACAATGGCATGCACAAAGCAACGAGACACAAATAGACCAAGAACAACATGACACCTATACCTACACAATTGGGTTGGGACCATCTGGGACACCCAGGGAAGGAGACAGCACTGGTACATATAACACATTGAACAGGCTCCCAAACAACTAATTCAAATTAAATGGCCATACATGGGTCTCAGTGACAAACAATACCAAAACCTATTGTCATGCACATCTGCACAATGGGGAAGAAATGCTAAAAAAGCACGTACAACTCCTACTGCTTGGGAGTGGGTGGGGGGCAACTGGAACTGATAGAACTGGTGCAGCGGACAATGATGGTAATGGGGGATTCCCAATGGATCCACCACCACTAGAGAGTGGTCACTGGAGGAGGAATCTGAGGATGATGACGATGTCCCAGCCTCCCTCGTGGCACTCCCATAGCCCTTTGGACCACTGCTCCTGCAGTTCTACATGCCAAATGACAAATTAAGACACAGTAAGGTATCTGGCAGCCAGTAAACAATGGTGACACACTTCTGTCTGTGGCACAACATGAAATGTACCACCATTGTAACTGTAGTATTCTACAAACACTTTTCCATGCACATATATGTGACGGAATAAAGACATCATCCCATGCACATGTTTGGAACATGCATGAAATTGCAGATTAAGAAGAGAAAAGCACCCATCATATACTGAAGATAACTAGCTTCTGAGTGGCAGATGTCTACAAACACATATACACAGACACATGGCAGAGGACAGTGATCTATAACCTACTTACCTTTGGCCTGTAAAATTTAGGGGTAGTGATCTGTAGGTTAGAAATTATATTCACTACAACAACAAACAGTACATGAATGATTGCTGTACACGGCCATTTGTGGTGCCTGCAGAGCAAGTGCTTTGTACTAGGTGCCAGGTTCAAAAGGCAAGGCACAACAGTTTGATACACATGACATGCCAGCACAAACAATCTCCCATCTACTGTGTGACACATGGCTTATCCCCAATTGTCTGGGGGAGCAGTCAGTACCTCACTCAATCACCTGGCAATGGAACAGGTTGGAATGTGCTGTGTACTCACCTCCTTGTGGCTGATGTGCTGCCCTCAAAAGCCCATCAAGCTCTGGGTAGGCCACCACAAGAATGCGGGTCATTAGAGGGGTCAGTGTCTGATGAGCACCCCTCCAATGTTGGGAGGGCAGCCCTAGCATGGTCTCCGCAATCTTCTGCGACCAGCACCCCAGGCCCTCCCATCTCTTGCAACAGTTGGTGCTTCACCAGCAATGGATCACCAGGGTCCACACCTTCTTGTCCATGGCTCTCCATATCCCTTTCTTCTGATGGGCATTGACCTGCATGGATGCAAAAGCCAAAAAGGCTGAGCCACATACATGTCAGTTCACAAAGCTAAGAACATTCTTCTTTTGCCCAAACTGCCAGAGTGTGTCACATACTAGCCATTGAGTAAAGGGACATGACTACAGACACTTCTCAATCTGCTGACCAACCCACCACCTTGCTCTGGCCCTCCACTAAGTAGGTCAACTGACATCTAGTGAGACATACTCTAGCAATCTGACTGAGATTTGAGGAACTATCACACCTCTGTGGCTTCTGAAAGGTAGACTCCTTAGGCATGAATGCATTAAAACACTCACACTCTGTGCGAATGATTCTCTGCATACAGTTACTATAGGCTACTCCCAGAGTACAAACTCAAACATTACACATGGGTAACAATGAGGGGACTGGCATGGTGGGTACAGAAAGTGTCTACACTGTCCATATGTTAACATGTGTACTTACAAATACATATTCCTGCCACCTCAGGGGTTGGGGTTCTGTGGCATGTACTTGTGCCACAGAACATGCTTTTGGGCATATGTGTCCATCCTACAGAGATGGTATCCAACAAACAAAGGCATGCATTGTCCATTTACGGACATGTGACCAAGCTATTGAATCACATATCATGGGTTCCCAGGAATCAACACACTGTCTGCACTGCGGGACTATCATACATGTAAGGCACCTGCACAGGACGAATTTGAGATGTGTGAAGGTGACAAAAGGGCTGTGTGAGTAAGGGGCCTTTCAGGAGACAGACACACACATTGACAAGAACCATATATCACAGATGGAGGGGCACCAGCGATATTTCAAGAAAACGTAGAATCATCCAAGTACGTTGCTCCAGTGCAGCTTTTATTTGCTTCAACATACCACAGAAAAACAGTCAACGCATTTCGTCCACCATACGTGAACTTCATCAGGGCACTGCAATTAATTTCCTATTTCTGAAGCCACAATATACAGCTCTGTTGAACTGCAATCACTCAGTAAGACGCCATATGGCCATATCATCAATCACTACTTTACTTCTGTGTAAGTATGTAATGTTATGTGATTGCTGTGACTGTATGAGGAAGTGTAGTTGTCAGGATGTGTTGAGTAGGGTTTTATTTTCCAAAAGACAGGGATCTTATGCTTTGCAGTATACAGCCAAGGTTTGCTGCAAAGTCAGACTGGAACATTTCACTACCTTGATTATCTATTTTGTTTGTGAGAGTCTTGTTGCAATGTAAGTGGATCTATTGATATCTGATATAAGGTTTTGATCATAGCTATTTGATTTCCACCCTAAACTCCTTGTATTGTTTTTGACCAGGTACCTTCACCATGCCGTCCATATGTGGGCATTTCAGAGTTGTGATATTAACAGGTATCTGTTGCTGTTCTGGCATATGAAGTGGACATGGATTGATCCAGGTAATGTCAGTCACAGATTTAAGGTGATGAGTCCTGTGCCAAGACAGCTTGGACAGTGGGTGGATGGAATTGTGAAGTGCACAATACACTAATTTGATGTGATGTGTTGGTCCAATTGTCTCTTGTGTGTGATGATTTGGCCTCGAAACATGTTCTCATCAAGTACAATCTATGCATTCTCCCTTCACATTGTGTTGTCAGTGATCCAGTATGACCTTTTGGTAGCTTTAGATGTGTTTAAGCATTGAAGGCCGCAGTGCCTCTGCCGCAACACTGACATTGGGTTGTATCATACCACCAGATGCTTGGTCATTGTAATGGGATGGTCCTATAAGGGACTGTTGTACTGCTCTCTGTATGTGCCATGGCTTATGTTATGTTGGCAGACCTGGTTTTGGTGTGTGAGAAGGCTCCAGCTGGTGACAACATCCACCAGTCTGTTATCCTATTCTACGCTCCGAGGTCTGACAAAGCCCTTTCTTCTGTGGTCTGGGAGATGGTGCTTTGGGATATCTAGCCTGGCTCAATATGGTTCAGCCATTCTTGGCTATAACATTCCAGACATTTTAACAGCCTATGTGCTGTACAGTGCAATAAAATGTTTGGTGTGACCAGACACGTGTGTAATTGTGTTGCAAGTAATCCTCAGCATGACACTACCTAAGGCATATCCTTCCTTCCATTCCCACTCCGTGTCTTTCTCATGTGCATCACATGGGCTTACATTTCAACATTTCAAAATGTAGAAAAGAAGGTAGTAGGCAATGTTTTACTAATAGATGAGTTTACTGGCAAAGGTCCAGTACATAATTGAGATATACAAAAGAAAAGTAAAGTGGAGGAATCAGTTATGGTGGATGTAATCATATTAGTAGATGCCACAACATTTGAAGTCCAAAGTCCAGTGTCTTACTACCATAGGAAATTGGATGTGGTCATAGAACAGTCAATAGAGTAAATATGTGGCACACAAAGGAGTTCCTTCAGGAAGAGGTCACTTGCTGGCAGTGGTTGGTATCTTACCATCCGTACCACCTAGATGCTTGGATGGAGAGCCCCATTTGCACAGGGGTTCTGCTGCTACAGAGGCAGGGGTGTCTGAGGCAGGTCCTTCCCCTGACAGGGCCTCCCTTCCAGTTGGTGCCATAGATTTTGACGGGACTGGTGTTGTTTGGTCAAAGGAAGGGGTGTTGTGTTGCTCACAGTTCCTGATCAGGGTACCACTGAACTCCCTGAACACCTCTGCTAGGGAGGCCAAGATGGTGTTGGTGGGGTCTGACTTTTCCAGACACTCACAATGGAAGTCCCTCTGCAGCTGCTTGATCACCCCGAGTTCGGCAGGTACCTGGCCCATCATGTTTTGGGATTCTCGAAAGGCTCCCAAGACTTGGCTCATGATGTCCTGGCCAGGACCATCCCCAGTAGCCTCATGCCACCGCCCACAACATCCCTCCCATGATCACTACCAGAACCGTCCTCAATGTCCAGACATCCAGGAGCGTTGTCCTCACTCAGGGCTTCATCCATGGGGGTAGTGGCAGTCTCTTGAGCGGGCTCACTATTCCCAGTGGCAGCTAGACCTGTGGAAGTGAGAGATACAATGTTACAGGTTGTACTGTGACATCTACCTCCAATAGTTTACAGTGCCATTTAGCAAAGGCCATGTACACATTGGATTTGCAGGTTTTCCTAATGTGACAGGTACACATGGTATCAAATGTATTGACCTGATATGTGAGTAACATACCAATTCCATTACAGTCAACCAGCTGCGGAATGTATGAGTTTATTAGCACTTGGGAGGATGGTCACAGACTTACATCTTGCCAGCAGTGCAGGGAAAACAGTGGCTGGGCAGAATGTGGTATAGATAATTTTGTGGCCAAGTTGACTGTTATGCAGGCAGACACATAGCTTTGTTTTATATATGATTGTTGTTATCATGTGGTCAGTGCATTGTGAATGTGTCTCCTGCCAATACTATTTAGCTGATGCATCTTGAGGCCTTTGATTTTTTTTTCTTTTTTTTTGTTGCACACAGGCTGAGCACTCCTTCTTGTCTACAATATCTGCATCTTGGCTTAGCTGCTCAAGATGGATCTAAGTGGTTAGCCACATCACAGAGTGTGTCATGATCTATTTCTTGCTTCCTCACAGGTGGATAAACTTCATTGGCGAGTTCACAGACAGATGCACAATGCATATGGACACTGGCCTTGTAATTGGAGTTACAGGGCCTGGCCCTGAGATCTACAGTCAGGTTACTCCAAGTATACATAAATCATCCTCTTAGGTGAGTACACTTAGCTGCCAAATAAGGATATTTGGACACATGCACTCTGGGTTTGTTTTTGGCTTTGGGAAGGCAGAGCCTCCTGGCCTTAGTAGTCACGTCACTCCCTATACTTCATGCACTTGTTCTATGTCATCCCCCAAGTGTGCACACTTCATGTGTGATTTCCATAATAAGGGTATATTTTCTAGTGTACACTGGGTTGATGTAGGGAATGACAGTAAGTAAGCATACTGTGAGTTGCAGCCATATAACTCCCTGTATTACACACACTATACTGATGATTTCCTCCCAGGTGAGTACATTTCAATGATGATTTGATACACAGGTGTATTTTGGAGGAGGACATAATTTTGTTCTTTGTTATTACAGGAGCATTGCCTGCTGCAAGTTGCAATCCTATCACTCTCACTGCTTCACAATACCTGATAGACACCAACTCCCCCAGTGAGTACACATCATTTGAGATTTGAGATACTGTTGATTTTGGGAAGGGTACACTGTTCCTGTGTTTGATGTGACGGTACCAGTGCCTCTTGGCCTTTGCAGTCCTGCCAGTGCCTGTACTACACTCACACTATGCAGATGGGTACACTTCAATGGGAAGTTTAGAGAAAAGTGTCATTGGAGCAGAGGTGTTGGCTGAGTGGCGTGACAGTACCATTGCCTCCTGGCCTTATCAGTCCTGTCAGGTGCTATACAGTTGCCATCCTTCCAGGTGAGTACACTTTAATGAGGAGTTCAGGGACAAGGGTCATTGGAGCAGAGAACACTGTGTTTGGCTGAGTGGAGTGACAGAACCAATGCCTCCTGGCCTTGTCAGTCCAGTCAGTGCCTGTACTACACACACTATACAGATGTCATCCTCTCAGGTGGGCACACTCTAATGGGGAGTTGATAAACAGTTTTTGTAAATGTAGAACATTGTTTGCTTGGAATTGTAGTGCTGTCAATCCCTGTACTTCACATAATATACAGAGATGTTGTGCCCAAGGTGTGTTTACTTCAATTGTGGGATGCCAGACCAGGGTCTATGGACAGATGGACACTGGGCTGGTGAGTGCAGTGACAGTGAAGGTGGCAAAAAGTGATCAGTGAGCATACATGACAATACATTTTGGTGATATTTTAGTGTTGTGACTAACCCGACTCAACTACCCCAGATATTCCTGTCAAGCCCTCAGGATGCAGAATAACCAAGACCTTCTCCTCCCAGGATGTGAGTTGTATGAGAGGGGGGATGGGAACCACCTCCAGTCTTCTGGGCCTGCAGCTGGTGCCTGGATGCCATGGAACGGACCTTCCCCCTGAAGTTGTCCCACCTATTCCTGATGTCATCCCTTGTGCGCAGGGTGGGACCTATAGAATTCACTCTGTTGACTATACTTTGCTACATTTCCATTTTCCTGGAGATAGTGGTGTGCTGGACTTGGGCTCCAAATAAATGTTGTTCTACTCTTATGATTTCATCCACCATTACTCTTAACTCATCTTCAGTGAACCAGGGATTTTTCTGGGTGACATGGTGGGGATTAAAAATATAAGTGGTGGAAAATGAACTGGTACCAATGAGTTAATGGGGTTCGGAAGTGCAAAATGATGTGACAATAAATAAGAATGTGTTGAGGTTGTGGGATATGTGCTTAGGGAGAGTTGTGGGGGTGCCTAATCTATGGTTTGGTCATTTTTGGATGTGGTCTAGCTTGGGTGTTTGGCACTGTAGATGCAAAGGATTGTGGTTAGGGAAGGGGCATGTTTTATGGTGTGCTTTGCATGTGTGTTGCGTATGGCAATGTGTGTCAGCTGTGTTGTTTTCAGATCCATCCAATGTGGTGTTATGTATTACTCTGTTGAGCGCGAACCGCCGTGGTTCAGACCCCCATTGGTGGACCACCATAGGTGTCCACCACTTCGACTTCTGACTTGTAATACATTCAGTGGTTGGTTGATGGGCTGTCAGTACTGGTGGTCGGACCGCCTATTTAACCTGTAATACGGCTGTCTGTATGACTGTCAACATGGCAGTCTTCTGGTGGCTGCCATTGTGACAGTCTGGCGGTCTAACCATCAAACTCGTAATCCGGCCCTTTATATTAGGGAAAATTCCACCCCATTTGCAGAGGTCTCCGCCAAGTGTTCAGAATTGTCATATTCGAGATTTTTTGAGACTTCACCCCTTATTTCATAGGGTGAACACATGTGAGTCTACACTCTGTTAGTAATTTTATACTCAGAAATAGTTAATAGCCAAAAGTAGTAATACAAACTGTAAAAGTAAATTTGCATGTGTACATTTAATCCTTAATGGCCTTAATGTCTACAACTGTGAGGTCAAGTACTCATAAGTACTTGGGGCATGTGAACTCCTGGTATTAAGGCTTAAGGAAAGTAATGTGTTGCCCCCAAATTCTCTCAAAAGTTGTTTCCTTTGCCTCAAGTGTGTCTGAGATTCTTTCCACCTGCAGTATGTTCCAGAGGTGGTTGAGCTACAAGATATAGGGGGTCATTCCCGCCAAGCGGGAACCGCCAATTGGCCGCTCCGCGGTCAGAAGACCGCGGGGGCCATTCTGACTTTCCCGCTGGGCCGGCGGGTGCCCGCCAAGGGAGCACCCGCCATCCCAGCGGGAATGAGCTTGCAACACTGAAGCCGGCTCCGAATGGAGCCGGCGGTGTTGCAGGTGTGCGACGGGTGCAGTTGCACCTGTCGCGCTTTTCACTGTCTGCTAAGCAGACAGTGAAAAGCATACTGGGGCCCGGTTAGGGGGCCCCTGCACTGCCCATGCCAGTGGCATGGGCAGTGCAGGGGCCCACAGGGGCCCCAGGACACCCGTTCCCGCCATCCTGTTTCTGGCGGTGAAAACCGCCAGAAACAGCCTGGCGGGAAGGGGGTCGGAATCCCCATTGCGGCGCAGCTTGCAGCGCCGCCATGGAGCATTCGCCCAGCCGGGGCTAATCCGGCGGTAAAACGCCGGACCCGATTTTCCGACCGCGGCTGTAAATGGGCAATGAAGCACCGCCAGCCTGTTGGCTTCAGTGGTTCGGAGACCGCCAGGGTCAGAATGACCCCCATAGTCCAGAGGAGTGTTCTTGTCTCACAGGACCACAATGGCCTATTTTGCTGCCCCCCAGAGCTAGGGCCATTCCCTTTCCATGTTGCAAGTGTGATAGGAGCAAAAGTGTGCTGGATAATCCAAGGTTAGTACAGGCTAGGAAAAGTGGTATGTCTGTGTGGAAATAATTCATTAATGCTATGAAGCTCTACCGCCCAGTATGCCTGTAATTTGGGACAGTGCCGTAAGGGATGTGGGAGTCTGCGCAGTAAGCCACATTCCCTCCAGCAACCAGAAGATCTACTTGAAGCCTAGGTGTGTAATAAGGCATGGGTATAATATGAGTAATGTGCGATTTTAGTTATTGTTTCCCTGCGAAGGGCTCTAGTTTCAGTTGCGCCAGTTTAATGGCATAGCTCCCCTCTCTCCTGATCTGTAAGGGTGCACTCTAGTTCAATTTCCCATAATTTATGTGCTGTCAAGCATGGTGGGGAAAGTGATTTTTGAAGTATATGATAAAATTCTGAGACCAAAGGCCTTGTTACCAGTCTGATTGCAGTCAGACTACCCCTCTCCTGGCAGTCCGACTGCCATGGTATGACCCTGCTGGTCAGACCATCAGGGGACCACAGCCACCATCAGAAATATGGTTCCCGATAGGGGGGCGATGGTCGGAGTCGTGGGCAGCCACAGCTGCACTAAGTTCAGCGCCGCTGTACTGATCACAAGTCAGCTTTTCACCAGCCTTTACATGGCAGAGTCCTTGTCATGAAAAGGCTGGCGGACAGGAAGTGCTGAGGGCCATAGGTCCCCCTGCCCAGCACCCCCAGAAGGCACATTGTCTGCTATGGTAGACAGTACATGTTCTGAGGCTGCTGGAGGCCCCCTCTGTGCAATGGCATTGGCCTCTGCTCCATGTGAAGCCGAAGCCAATGACACCACACTGTTTCCACTGGGCTGACCAGGGGAAATCTCCAAATATAGGGCCTAGGGGAGACCCAGTGGGGCTAATGGGGCGGTGGTTGGCCCGCCAGCCTCCTAATGAGGCCCCAAGTTTTTATAATCGGATTTGGTAATAAGCCATTTCTCAAATGCTGTCAAGAGGTATGCAACAGATTTCCTGATCATGGGTTGTGACACCCATGACAGATTTGTGCATACCGCATAATTTCCTTCCCCAGCAGTTCATAAATTTGTAATCCTTCTTTAGCTGCTCTAAGGACGGTAACTCATCCTGGTCAAATAAGTCCCCTATATGTTTACAGTTCGCATCCTGCAAAGCCAAGAAGTACCTATTATCCTTGGCCAGTGGGAACTCTGGATTGCCCAGTATTGGGGTCATTGGGGATGGTATGGATGACAAGCATAGAGGGGGTGAGATGCAGTCCTAGGTGGGAGCTATAGAATCCCCATTATCAAATTCCCATAGGTAACCAGGGGATCTGCCACATATGGATTCCCATGACCGATAGGCCTATGAAGCACCAGTGTTTCACAGAAGAGTTACAATGCCACTCCAGAAGGTATTGCAGTTACCCAGCTATATAGTAATACAGAAGCCAAGATATTCCCATTCCTCCCAATTCTGAGGGGAAACATTGCTGTTGTTTAGATATTCATGCCTTTATTCTTTCCAGACGAACCTTGATCAGGGTTTGTCAAGCTGGGAGTGTGCCACGTCGTGGTCAGAGGGGGAGGGACCATATGATGTATAGTATTTTCAGCAGTAGGGTCATCTTAACAGACACTATAAGACACATATATAAGAGTCCCTCCATCTGCCAACTCTGCAGATCCTTATTAGTTGTGTTGAGTAGGTTAGTGTTGTTTTGTTCAGCTGAATGTTCCACCACAGAGAGATTTTAATGCTTGAATATGTGATATGGTAATGCACCTAGGGTCTGTGATTGAAGAGGGTTTGGATGGTGATTTGTTGGTCCATGTGTACATAGTTCCAGAGTTTGTGATTTCTGTGCATTCATGCTGATGATCGACCAAACTCCTCCAGTTCTAAGAGGAGAGCTGGGAACGTGGTCAGCGGATTCATTAGCGTCAACAGCACATTGTCTGTGTAGACTGGATCTTGTGTTCTGTCCTGTCAAATGTAACTCCAGTGATCTGGGGATTCTGCAGGTCACCTCGGGATATAGGGTACCTCAGGATATAGGGTACCTCAGGGTTCCTGCAAGTTGCCTTGGGTTATAGGGTAAATAGGAGGGGGAACCGTTGGGGCATCCCTGATGTGGAGGTCATGGTGTTCACCTGTATTTGTGCTTTGGATCTTTGGTAGCCTGTAAATACGCATGCTTTTTAAAATTTGGGTCCCATTCATCTTTTGTTGATGGCCTTCTGGAGATAGGGCCATTGAACCTGAATGCCTTCTTGGTATGGGTGGATAATAAACAGGCTGGTATTTTAGTTTGTGCTACTTTGCCCAGAATATGTAGGGGCTGATTATGAGTTCAGCAGTTGAACTGACTGAACTCCAATATGGCAGTGGTGAGGTGGCAGTCAAGCCAGTTGCCTCACTACCATCACATTACGATGTTTCCACTACTCTGACCAGCATGAACGGCGTACTATGACTTTTCTGCCAGTCAGCCTGGCAGAAACAGTTCTGCAGCATTGGCCTCATCTCTCTTAAGGAGCCGAGGCCAATGCCATTGCACACATCACCCTCGGAATGCGCATATCCATAGCAGACAGTTCACATTCTGAGGGTGTTGACATGGGGAACCCTGCACTGCCCACAACATGGTCAGAAAACTCCCTGTGACCCCCAACTCTGCCTTTCTGCCATTCTTTTCATGGCAGAGACCCAGCCATGAAAAGGCTGGTGGAAATGAAAGTCATGATCAGCATGGAGGTGTCGAACTCAGCATCTCCGTGGCTGACCACGACTTTCACCACTACCAACCCGTCAGAATCGCTAATCCCAGAGGAGGCAGTGGTTTTCGAGCGGTCCGACCACCAGGGTTGTAATCTGGCAGTCGGACCACCAGAATTGCGGTGGTCCAACCACCACTTCTAGTTTGGCGGTCCTAGCCCATAGTATGCATTTTGTGCTATCTGGGCACCATTTCTAGAAATGAATCCTGTTGGAGTTGAGCCCACCAGGAGTGTTTGAACAAAATATCAGACAAAAAATATTGTGATACAATAATGTTGTGTTAAGGATATTGGGATATCAAAAATATCAACAGGAATCTCGAAGATAAAAATATTGTTTTTAGCAATGCTTTTAGTTTCACTGTCCAAAAATATTGATGTGAAAAATATTGATGTAGAAAATATCACTGTACGCAATATCATTTGTAAGTGTTTATAATTATATAATTTATTGTAGTTTGTTTCCTTTATATGTGTATTACTTTTTATTTGTGTTTTTAGTAAGATAATATTTTACTTCTAAAATTGTTAGCGGTTGAATACTTTTTTTGCACTAGGTTACTGGGCTTTTAGGAATAAAGTTGGAAATATTTGTAAAAATTCATTTTTAAATTTCAATCTTAAAATAATAACTTTAAAGGTATACAAATTAATAATGTAGAATTTGTTAATGCGTTTTAAGTTACTTTGTTTAATATTTTTAACATTTTGTTAACAAAAATATATATTGATGGTATTAACTATTTTTTTAAATAAGAAAACTTAAATATTATAAATTCAAAAACATAAACATATTTTAATAAAGCAGAATATGTAAAAAATGTGTATGTTACCATTTAATTTTTAAACAATATTTAAAATTGTATGAACATTTTAAATTTATTGTTTTATTTTTTTTTAAATATAGATTTTTATTTATGATTCTTTTTGTATTATGACTTTCTTTTAGTTTAATTGCCTAAAGTTTAGGAATGGTGGTAAATATGTTCAACAATATATCCCTTTTTAATAGTAAACAAGGTATCATTTATGTTTTAAAATTGAAATATGGACATAAAGATTTTTTGCTTCCTTTAGTATCTTTTGAAATAATTTTATCTAAACAAATGTTTAAATATGGACAATTGATTGTGTATGTAATTTTTTTAATTTGCATTATGTTACATAAAATAGTGTCCAAAACCTTCCCCCAGTATGATCAGATTGTAGTGGGATTATACATTTCAACCATTTAGAGTGAGTCTTCCACAAATTGGTCTAGATGAAGGGGGATCAGTAAATGTCATCCCTTCAGAGTCCAACTCCTTGACCCAAAATGGTTAAATTGGAGTGGGAATTGTTGGATTTTGATAATTAGATTTTATAATAAAACAAAAAAAACATGTTTTCTACTTTTAATTGTCTGTAGTAGAAATGGTTTGTGTTACTTTTTAATATTATTGGTGATTAGAATTTAAAAAAGTAGGTGTATGTTTATAACCAATAATATTTTTAATGATATTTTTTGTATAATAAAGACGTCATACATTTTTTATTTTTTAATGAATTGTATATGTACTTCAAGTAAAAAAATATTTACATAAAGTTAAGTAAATAACACATTTTTGTTAATAAAAATATGTACATTACATTAATACACATTTGTATGTTGTACATTTCTTAACTCTTTTTTGATGAGTATTTTCAACATTATTTTAACATATGTTTCATTAGTGTATATCAAATAATTGTATGTATTTTGAACTATAATTTAATTTATACTGTGCAAATTAGCAGTAGTCACATACAACACACAGGTTACTCAGTATTCTGCAACATAAGCAGTAGTCAGGAAACACGTTACTACACCAAAACACTTGTCATAAGAATATCATTAATGCCCATAGTAGGAACATTAGAAAACATATGGCAAGTTAGAAAAACATATTTGCATGTTATGCCCATAACAGGAACATTTGCATACACACATGGAGTCATCATAAACAGGGAGGCAATATATGAATCAGCACAGTCTTTAGCATGAACTTAGATTGTATGTATTGTTCCTCTAGGAAATACCTGGTTTACTGATGAAGGCACCTCCAGTGCCTTGGAGACGAAAAATGGGGCCCCCGGCACTCCTCTGGGCAAAACAGGGGCCTCTGGTATCCTTTCGTCAGAGGAGGGCAGCACCCACCTCCTCTGTGCTGTGGATGGGCCCCTTCAGGGGCTCGTGATCACTGGGGGCCCCCCGGGCCTCAACCGGCCCTCACGAGGGGGCCATAGTCCTCAGGAAAAATGCAGGGGGGTGGGGGGCACCACGCAGCCCTTCCGGTTTGTAACAGGCCCCTCCTGGGGTCACGATCTCTTGGGGTCCCCCCGGGCCTGCACTGGCCCTCCGCTGTGGGGGTGGGCACCAATTTGCACTGGCCCACACAGGGCCATAAAGGGAGACCGGCGGCGCGAGGGGACCTCAAGCGGGGTTCCCACCCCGCCTCCGGCCTCTGACAACAGGTCCTGAGTTTCGTGGGGGCAGGTTGAGCCTCAGGTGAGGCTTCCTTTCCCCCTGCCCGGCAGAAGGAACCACAGGGGCCTGGTGGGGCGAAGGAGCCTCCGATGAGGCTTCCGTCCCTGCCCACTGGCACCAGCAGCACTCGTCGGCCCGTCCAGGTCCTCGGAAAGGGCAGGCACCAATGTAGGTGCATGCCTGTGCCCGGGGGCACTCCATGAAGTGAACCTCACCCTGGGGGCACGACAGGAGCGCTCTTGCTCCAATTTCCTGTGAAGTGGAATCTTCTCGTGCCCCGGGGGCACAAAAGACAGTGCAACACCGGTGCTGAAGAACTCGCAGCCCGGGTCGCGGCGGTGATACCTTCTCACAAGGAATAAGCGCGTTTTAAGGCGCCACATGTAGGAAAAGGGAAGCGCTTTCAAGCGCTAAAGAAATCCCCAAGGAAGCGCTTTCCAAAGCGCTCAACTCAAAAACAAGGGGAAGCACCCCTCGTACTAAAAAGTGGATGTAGTGGTCAGGGGCCACAGCACCCTGCTCCTGGGGAGCAGAGTTCTAGGGAAAGGCCCACAGGTGGAGGGGCCCAGCAACATGCCAGCACAAAGAGGATGCAGCAAGTGGCAAGTACTTTACAGTGACCAAGCAGGTTACAGGTCAGCACAGCAGCAGCTGCCCATGGCGGTTCCTGGTGAGTCCTTCCAGCATTTCTGTGTCCAGTTCCAAGATGATTCCAAGAGTCTCCAAATTGTGGGGAAAATTCCCCTGTACTTATACTCAGTCCTTACAGTGTTTTACAATGGGAGGGGGAGGAAGTTCCAAACAGTTACAACTGGTTCTGGGAGTGCCCCCTCTCTCCTTCAGCACAGGCTCCAAACATCAGTGGGGGGTAAAAGACCCTATTGTGTGAGGCCAGAGCACAGCCTTTACAAATGTAGGTGTTCCCCGCCTCTCCCTTCTCTCAGCCCAGGAAGACTATTCAGTATGTAGATGCACCTCTGTGACACTCCCACCCTCCCTGTGTACAGGCTGTCTTAAAAGTATGCACAAAGCCCCAACTGTAATTATCTTGACTCGTGAAGGTTACATTATTCTCAAATAAGTTATTTTTAACTGTATCATATCAATCTTCATTAACATTGGGATTGTAAAACATTGTTTAACTGATCTAAAAAAATATTATATTTCTTATTTTTTTAAAAGATGTTTTGTATATCGGTTTCAAGTTTGTCATAGTTTTCCAGGATTTTGATAGGTTACTATTTATTTTAAATCTTTATAATATACTTTTGGCTATGATTTCTAAGAAACCCACTCCTTTTGGTTTGTTTGGCTCCATGGAGGTTCTAGGTAGCTTTGCTCTTTTTGTAATGCTTGTGCATACTTGTAGAGTATAGGTTGAGTTCTGCCTAGTGTGGACTGGAAGGCATTGTGCCATCCTTCCACTGCATTGTTTGTTTTGATTTCCTGTGCCAAAGTGCTATCACAGACATTCCACTATGGTATTTGGAACTTGGGTTAGCGTCTGTGTCTGGAGCAATGCAGTCTGCTAACCGAAGTGTCTTAGAAACAGTCTAGTTTGGGACTACAGAGCATATTTTCTAGTTCTTAGCACCACCTTGCGCTGCCCTAGTGTTTTGATTCAAGGAGGCCCAAACAAATGGGGTAGTGAAATTGACAACATTTCACTGTGCCATTTTTTCCGCTATTTTTTACACCTGCTCAGAGCAGATGTTAAAATGACACACCCATTTTAATCAATGGACCTCCTTGTGCTTTGCTGCACTAGCGTCAAAATATTTGACCCTAGTGCAGCAAAGCCCCACAATAGTATAAAAAATGTTGATTCTATGGTCCTAACGACTGGAGTGGTCTGCCATATTGTAAATACGTGCAACTATGGTGTTGTTAGGTGTGGCAGGGATGACCCTATGCGTGTCTTCATTTTGTTGGTAGAAAGGACATTCTAGTAGTAAATTGCAGTGGTTGGCTACTTTTGTGACAGGGGCATAAGCTACTGCTATCATTTCGTTGATTTCAAAGGCAATAGAATATTCTACTGTTAGTGCAGATTTTTGGAGGTGTCTCTATATACTTTCATTGAAATGATAGTGACAGCCTTGTATGGCTGTGCATAGGTACATTTTTAGAATGCGTTGAATCATGACTTGATCAAAGTTTATGATTATTTTTGGGGGTAGTAGTTGTGTGTTTCAAGTTTTATATGCGTTGAAAGATTGTACTACGTGAGGCCTTGTTAATTTGGTTTGGAGGCGCCAGGTTTAGGTTGACTGAGGCAAAGCCCTGGCCAGGGGTGGTTGATTTCACTCACTGTATTATCTGTGCTCACCCTTGGATAGCTTGGCACAGAGCAGTCAGGCTTATGCATTTTTAGTGTTGATTAATTGTTTTTTTTAAATTTTATTGGCTAAAGTTATTTGTAGTTTTATTTTGTTAGTTGGTTTGGTTTAGTTTGATTTTTTTCATCAGTAGAGTCCTTCTATGTTAAACACACGTTTGGGTTTTACATTTGAAGTATGATATGTTATTTGATGTATGCTATATAGTTTGGTATTTTTGGACAAAAATGTATGTATAGATATAATTATCAATATTTACGTTGGTTTTTAGAGGTTTGTAATTAATGCTATTTTTTTTAGGCTGTTTTGTTACTATTTTAGATATATAATTTTTTGGGTGAATGGTAAATATTTTGGTTGTGTAATATATTTTGTATTGAATTTAAATGTGTCTATAACAAGTTTTGGGTTTATTGAAGTAATTGTTTTATGGAAAAACAGTTTTTATCTATTTCTTAATGATTATTTAATTATTTTGGTGATAATACATTTTAGTCAGTACAGTGTCGATCAATATTTTTGACTTACCATATGTTTATTTAAAGGTAACAATATTTTTGTTTCCAATATTTTTGTTTTTGATATAGGTAAAAATCGATATTTTTTATACTGATATTTGTGTTTTTTATATTTGTAGTTTTTATATTTAAGTATAGGAAGCTGATATTTTTGGTATTAATATTTAATTTCTGATATTTTTGTGTTTTGATATTGTAAGCATTGATATTATGTCAGTGATCCCCTATCAAGTCCCCCAATTGTCAGGCGAGGATGCCATTGAATATTATCACCTTTATGTTTAGGAGTGAGACATTGCAGTAAGTTGTGTAGACAGTGGGATCTTTGCTTGGATTGGGTATGACTGTGAATATAGTTGCCAGCATTGAGGGAATGAGCATATCAGGGTCAGTGAAGGAGTTGTATAGTTTATTCAGCAGGGGTGCTAGCTGTGGGCAGAATTTCTTATAGAATGTGGCGGTAATCCCATCGGGGTCAGTGGCTTTTTTAGTGCGCATGTGGGATATGCGGGTTAAAACTTACTGTATCTCTATATCTTTCCCAAGCATGTATGATTGATGTGTTGTTAGGTGTGGCAACGGGATCAGATCTAGATAGCTTTGGGTTATTTCAGTAGAAGTATGTAGTGTGAGGAGTAGTAGTGCTGAAATGCCTCTGCTATTCCTTCTGGGGTACATGTTGTGGCTCAGGTATGAAGAGTGATAGGAGCTATTTTGTCTCTTCCTCCTTTAGCCCTGAGTTTGCAAGGTTGCCTGCTTTGCAGTCTTGTATACTGAGGAGTCTGGGGTCATCAGAGTCTGTGAGATAGCCTCCTGGAGAAAGTACAAATGGTTAATGTTGGGAGCGTATAGATTACTGAGGGTATGTGTTTGATGTGATAGTTGCACTGCCAATATCCCACCTGGGAGTTCAGTAGCAATGGATACGATTTTGCCTTTAAATTTATTAGCTAGAAGTATCACTGCTCTTCCCTTCTTATTGAAGCCAGAAGAGAATATCTGGCGTGTGAACTAACTATAAGTGTCCCCAGTCCCTTTTGGGTAGGTGGGTCTCCTGTAAGAAGTAATTATCACAGTCTGAGTCTTTAAACAGATGGGGGATAGAGACACATTTTGTTGAGGCATTAAGGTTACTATGCACAGGAGTGTACCCTGCTCTGTGTCCCTAGTGATAGTCATAGGGAGTGACCAATTACCCTATTGTGTGTGGGGTGAGGTCAGTTGTATCATGGATGCTTCATTGGGTGGTGCTATGGTCTCCCTTAGCCGCCCCCAAAAAAAGTTAAATAGAAGAACAAGCCCTCACTCCCTCCATTTGAGTAACTTGTAATGGTGCTGGGCCTTGAGGCTGCCCATCGGGTCCATTACGTCAAATCACGGTACCCTTCTCTGATGCCCTCCAGCCCCACCCCTGGGAGTTGTGTGGGTGTGTGCCAGCTGCCCCATTCTATTCTGCAAAGCCTGTCAGATGGATAGTCATGTTTCTATGGCTCAGGCTCATTATCTTCTGTCTGAAGCTTGGTCTTTATGGCTTGCCACTCCCATTCCATTTAATCCACTGCAGGCTTAACAGTTGACCTGCTCCATGTCACTCTGGTCCATCTTCAAAATCTTTGTTGTTTTAGGTCTGGAATGTTGTCTCCTTCAGCTCTTTAATTCCCAGAATTTCATCAGCCTCCGTGAGAGAGCAGATGGCATGGGTTTCTCCATTTGACATGACCAGTAGATGGAATGGGTGAGCCCACCTGCATTTCAAAGCTTTACTTTCAAGGAAGGCGGTGATTGACTTCAGTTTCCTGTGACTCTACAAGGTATTTACTGTTAGGATTTGGTATGGACAGAGTGTTGCCACTTCAAACTCTATAGTATCCATATACTGCCTCCTTCTTGGCTCCTGTCTGGCAGCAATAGTGCAAGCATTTTAAGATGTCGTTCACCCAGTTCAGGCAACTCTGTGTGTTCTGTCTAATTGTATGTTTGGGATAGCTAAGTCAGAGAGGACATGGTGGAAAAGGCACTTGACGTATGCTTTAATGTCACCTTTTCAGCATCTTGTGGGGCACCTAGTATAAGGATATTCATTCTTTGAGACTGGTTCTTCAGGTCCTCCAAGTGGATTTGTAGTGTCAGAGTTTGGTCTCACAAAGCCACCAGTACCCACCTGAAGCATCCTTTGAGGCAAATGGGACATAGGTGAGATTCAAGGCCAAACGTGATGGAGCATGGATCAGATACATGGAGTTAATTGGCCCTGATGAAGATCTGCCACATTCTTGAAGAAAAATGTTGAAAATTCTTTTAAGTCCCAACACAGAATTTTTAGGATACTACTGAAACTGTAGCCAGTGCCGTAGAACCAAAGACTTGGTTCTGCTGGCACTCTAGAGCGTCTGAGATTTCTTGTTGGGAAATTTTCTAAGCCCCAAAGCAGAATTATATTTTGCCTTTATATTGGAGGTGCACGGGTCTATATGTGGGATAAAGCTGCATTTCAATCCTACACTGTAGAACTGCTGATCAGATTCTTTGCCCTGTGGGTCCTGGTGAAACTCTGGAAGAAATGCTTTCAAAAGTTTCCAAATTTTCTTCTTGTGCCAAATACCTACAGGAGTACACTTTCAAAGCCCCCTACCATACCTTGGGGGAAGGCATTTAGATACTCTTAGGTTATCATGCAGAGGCCTACAGCAAAATTCAGTCCAGGTACAGTTGCCACTGATCAGCTGGGCACTTTACTGAAAAGGCCTCTTACAGTTTATGATGTCGCTGTAGCCATAAAAGGAGGTCAGACAGCTGATTTTTGGAATCTACTTCTTTGTCCTGGGCACAAAAGGGAGCATATCCAGTCTTCAAGGCTACTATTAGGTCAAGCAGACACAGTCCTCTTTTGATCTTTCTCAGATCCAGCCAGTATTCTGAGGAGGGTTCCTTGGCGTGCCACATTTATGGCTGGCACTAGCTAGTGGTGGAAGGTGACTCCTGAGTACTCCCTAACCAACTGAGCAAAAGTTACCAGACCAGACCTTCCTAATTTTTCAGTAACCCCTGTTTGTTTTACTGCAAACAATGCAATGCATCAGGTCATTTCCACGAAGACTAAAGTCTTGAGCCACACAAAACCTGGGCTCTGAGAGCTGGAGTGCATACTATGGAAATTAGCAAAAATCATACCAATTGTAAGCCAATCATTTCAGGTTTATGCCACAGTTTGTGTAATGTTATTAGCACATGAACACCTTTTGTCCAGCTCTTTTTCACTGCCCCTTCTTTAATGTATTTGCGTGAACTTCAAAATATCAAGAGAAGTCTACGTAGGGTACATCTTTGGGCAAAGTTTATGCAAATCCATCGCACAGTTCGAGGGATATTAGTATATTAAAAATGTTGTTGCCACACCCCTCTGACTTTGTCCCCTATTGGATATTCTCAAAACGTGAAATACGTGCTATAGGTGTGTCTTGTTAAATGCCACACTTGATGCAGTTCATCAAAAAGTACCAAAATTCTAAGTAAATTAAAACTGTATTGACCCTCTCACATTTAACATTTCACACCTGATGGATTAGCATAAAACATGACATACCAATAGAAAACAAACTCTAAATTTTGTATGACTATGGGGCATATTTACTAGCTCCTAGCATCACCTTGTGCAGCCCTAGCGTCATATTGTTTTTTTACGCTAAGGCAGCACTAAGGTGGCTTTTCTCCCGTAACTTATCTACAAAGTGGTGCAATGCTTGCATTGCACCACTTGGCAACTGCTTGCTTCACATTATGCCTGTGTTAGGCATGATGTATGCAATGGGGAGTGTTCCAATTACCAAATAAGCACTTGCACTCCACATTTTTTACTGACATGAATAGATCTGTACAACTGTAAAAAGACCAAGAGTAATCTCAACACAATATGGGGCCTACTCTCAACCTGCATTTTGGAGTACATTTAGCAGTACTATAATAGGACTACAATATGCTATTCTCAATCCTAAGAGTCTAAATCCCTCATTACGAGTTAAACGGTCAAACGAGCTGATCCTCAAACTTGCACGGATGAGACTGCTGTAAACCTAGTGGCCTCACCCCCAGTTCTATTACGATGTTCCCACCGGGCTGACCGGTAGAAACATCACATTATGATGTTCCTGCTGGTCAGCCCAGCGGGAACAGTGCTACAGTACTGGTCTCGGCTCCCTTTAGGGAGTCAAGGCCAATACAATAGCTCAACAGCACCCTCAGAATTCCTACCGTCTGCAAAGCAGCCGTGGCTGGCCACTTGCTTGCCCCGAGTCTGACCGTCGACAGCCCATTGGGAACCATGTTCCTGCCAGGGGCGGGTCCCCGGCTGTCTGAATGCCTGGATTTTAATGTGGCAGTCAGACCACCTGAAGTGTGGTGGTCTGACCGCCATTGCAAGGGTTTTGGTCTCAAGACAGCCATCCTCGTAATGAGGCCCTAGATCTCCATCTCTCCTATCTTTTCAATGGAGAAATCCTCACACATGTACGTTTACTAGTAAATGTGAAAGAGACTGTGGGAGTGGCCGGAAATTTTAAATTATTTAATTTCATTTAGGATTGTTCCCTATGGGCTTTTATTTTCAGCCCCTACCTCCATTATTTTCTATGGGAGTGTGCTGCAGTACCAGTGATTGAAAGTTTGTTTCTTTTTCGGTAGTAGTAACAAGGGGTGAGACATAAATGTTTACACTTTTGAGGAACTTTATATTCAGGTTTTGTGAATGGTCACAATTAGTAAAGTTACTCAAAAGTTTAAAAATTATTAAACATATTTACATTACACACAAGTGTAAGTTGCCTTTGTGAATAGCCAATGAATGCCTTCTAAATGTCATGCATATTCATCATACAGTGCCAAAGTTATAAGTAAATCAACAAATGTCTTTTGAAGTGACAAGATATATAAAAAATTTAACTCCACCCTGCCCACCTGCAACTTTTTTAAATTCTTTTATTTCAAAAACCACTGAACAAATTTAGAGGAGAATGACAAAATCACATTTTCTGAGGAGAGTTCCACTTTTATGCCAGATCTGGATAAATCTAGTTGGTGTCTTTGGCTGTTGGTGCCAACAAATGTTCCTATGGGGGATAAAGAGAGACAGCCCTCATTTTTGGCCACCTTTTAACTTCTTTCTGTTGTATAAAACTAAACAAAATGCTGCATGCCAGAACTTAGTTGACTATGCTAAGTGAGTGCTAATTTAGGTGAAGATCCATGGCGGGGGGGAATATAGGCAGATCAAAAAATTGATTTTGAATGGAAAAAGCAGCTGAACCGTAACTTGACAGTGGTGGCTGTGTAATATTTAAATATATGTATTAACTGAAAAAACACCTTTAAAACTGTTTTATAGTTGTGGCTCAAATGCAACAAACCACTGAAATAAACCAGTTATAATTACCAACATGCACAAAACAACCTATAACTTATGCCTCCTGTCACAACGACGGTGGGGAAAAGAACCAGTTTGGAACCTGTCAGGTGAAAGGACATATCACCTAATTGAATTGTGACTGAGAAGATGAAGACAGGCCTCTCCGGTGACAGGTGGGTTTTGCCATCTTGAACAAAGGTCTGCAAGGTGGAGATTAGAATTTCTCCAATTACTGGCTAGCGTACAGGACAATTATAGCACCCTGACTACCAATTACTCAGAACATGTCTGAAATGGCAACACTCCATCTGAAGAAGAAGGTCATACTGGAAGAAGATTCCAGGCTCCCTGACTCTTCACCACTGCTGGAAGAAGAATACTCACACATTGGCTAAATGGCCGAAGGAATCTTAATGCTTGCTGGCAACTTTGAACTGGAGCTACTCTCCAAAAGATAAATAATTAGCCTCCTGTTTCCCTTTATAAGGGATACAAAAAAGCAGGACTCCTGATTCCAAGAGGACCCAGCTGACCACTGGACCCTGCAGGAGACTAAGCCAAGGTGAAATTTTTGTGATTTCCTTGTGGAAATAATGCAAAAAGGGCATAAAATGATGCAACATAGCAAGTAATTAAGCAAATGCTGACTTGCATATTTCGACCTATTGACTGCTTAAAATGCATTTTCATCCTTTTTTGTGCCCGGATGTTTTCGCTCTAAAAAGTCCAAAATCACATATGATGTGAAAAGCAGTTAATTGTATTCTTCATGTACTCTCTGAAAAGGATTTTTTCCCAAACAAAGTCTCAATTATGCAACTTGTTGTGATGGCGTATTTCACATAACAATTGTGCCATGAAATGCCAGGAAATTATGCCGGAAGAAATTTCACCCAGGCACCGGAGATCTTTATAGACAGACACCTCATGCCTAGACGCCTCAGGCGCTGATGGCTGCAGGAGTGACAAGTTGAAACTTAGGGCCAGATGTGACAAAAAAGGCATTTGCGATTAGGAAATTTTAAAGAAATCGCTATTTCTGATTTGCAAAATGCAATGTATCATAATTGCGATTCGGTAATAGCAATTTCTTAAAAATCGCAAATGCTATTACCGAATTGCAAATTGCAATACAGACCCCATTCGCACCTATGGGCCTGTAGGCCCATATTTGCGAATTTTTTGCATTTCCCAAATTGCGAATTCCTAACTTGAATTCGCAATTTAGGAAATGCAAAACCCCAGGGTGCTGGGGGCCTAAGGCCCCTTCTGCTGCACCCCCAAAAAATATTTCAGGACATGTAAGGCGCACACATGCCAAAGGGGCATGTGTGCGTTACATGTCAATTTTAAAAATGTATTTTTAATGCATTTTTAAAATTTGCACATGGTTACCACCAAGTTCAACTTGGTGGTAATAGCGATTCCTTAATGCCCAATTCGCATTAAGGAATTGCTTGTTACATGTGGTTTAGAAATCGCAAATAAGGATTCCTTATTTGCGATTTCTTATTTAGAGAATCGCAATTTGCGATTCTCTAAACAGGCTCGCAAATTTAAGGAATCGCTATTTTACCGATTCCTTAAATTTGGGTTGCAAATGCCTATCATAAATACTGAAAGTCATTTTTGCATTCGCAAACGGGCATTCACACCGTTTGCGAATGCAAAAAGGCTTGATACATCTGGCCCTTAGTGATTTTTTTTCCACCTCCATAGGACTGGGATTTAAGGCGTTCAGTCACTGTGAGAGTACACTATTTCAAAAAGACATTGCCCTTTTTTATATCAGGCATCCTACATTGTGGTCTTACAAGGCACACTTTAGGAGAGACTAATTAATATATAGCAAGCACTGGATATATCTTGCCTATGGAGATCTTCTGGTTTTGGCAATATGTTTTGTTAGCCATGTTGTACAGCAGCATCATTCGCCTTGTCATACCACTTTTCTTTTTTACTTTCAACCATGCTGCATAGTAGCTGCACTGCTGTACAACATGGCAAAAATTTGACAAAGCCATTAGAACTTGCATTGAGTTTGCTAATGCTAAGGAAAGATAGTGCTATGACACGACCTGCACAGCATGCATCATATTACTTTTCTATTCCTGGTGGTTAGGGCAAGCAACAATGTAGGATAAGGGTAGGGTAAAGGGTAAGCAATGACAGGAGAGGGGGACAGGCCAATAAATGATGGGGGGGGTGATGGGAACAGGGGAAGCAACCACGTGGAGGGGAGCAAGAGAACAGCTCAAGTTATAATGCAAGAGGGGATGGGGAAAGCAATGATGATGAGCAACAACACAAGCGGTGGAATGGTATCAGACAAGCAAGGATGGGGGAGAAGGGAAGATTTGAAACAAAGATGTAGGAGGGAGGGGAATGGGCCAAGCAATGACATAGCAACAATGCTGGAGTGGGATTGGCAAACAATAATGGGGGAATGAGGAAACATAGCCTGCAAGCACATGCACTCTTTGGAGTGCTACAACCTAAATTAAAAATAAGTACCTCAAGAAATGCGTGATCAGTGGAAGGACACTGGCCACTGATAGGAAGCAGTGCCTAGTCAATGCTCCATGGAAGGTACAAACAAAAGCAGCAAAAGTGAAAGAGGCACATGTTGACCAATGAGAAGCAAGGCAAGGAAAGTGATGATGAAGCAAAGCAATAATAAGCAATGGGCATGCTCTAAGAACCTTTAAATAAAAAATATGCATTGTAAGTGATAGCGGATGTGCGGTCTATGGCAAGACCTAAACATAGGTTTCCCTACATGTTAAATATACTGTTCCTTGCCATATTTGATTGTAATGCCTTAAATTGTAGCCTAGCCTGAGCATAATGTGGCTCCTGGCATCTATATATTTGTTATATTTGTAGGCATTGTAAATGTAGACTGCAGCTTACATAGATATTTCACTCCCATACCATTGGTGCATTTTTTTGCATCATCTACTATGAGCTTACAAGAAAGTTAAATTGACTGTTTAGTGGAACCCTATAGTATTTAGGACCAAAGAAAATGCACTGTAGCACTGGTAATACTGAACAGATTTGGCACAGTACATGTCTTAATACCTGACGGCAAAAACTCTTGGGTAACAACATAGAAATGGTGAACTTGCTCCACTTTGCAACTTTTTACACGCTTATATTTTCCGCAATATCTATGTCTGGCACAATTGTTGATAATCTTATCTTCAGTGATCAGCTCCGTGTGGGCTATGACTTGCAGTAGACTTCAGATTTAGCTGTATTGTTCCAATGTGCACATGTGATCATGAAAGCATGTGCATATGTATGCTATTGATTTAGAAAGACATGCTGTGTCTTTGCTGATGCCTGTAATTGTGTTTTTTGTTTGTTATTTATCACTGGTGGTTGTCTGTGTGATGTTTGTTTGCTGAAGTCAGATATGTGGTTTAAGTTTTGTGAGCATCCTATCGTCTTTATGAAAAGAGTCTTCATAAATGTGTTGCAGTCATTTATTTCCAGGACTCTGTTACTGTTATTTGTTTCTTAATACATTTAGGGGGTCATTCTAACTCTGGCGGGCGGCAGAGGCCGCCCGCCAGAGTTCCCCCCTCCAGAATACCGCACCGCGGTCAGAAGACCGCTGCAGTTATTCTGTGTTTCCCGCTGGGCTGGCGGGCGACCGCCAGAAGGCCGCCCGCCAGCCCAGCGGGAAACCCCCTTCCCACGAGGAAGCCGGCTCCGAATGGAGCCGGCGGAGTGGGAAGGTGCGACGGGTGCAGTTGCACCCGTCGCAAATTTCAGTGTCTGCTGAGCAGACACTGAAATTCTTTGTGGGGCCCTCTTACGGGGGCCCCTGCAGTGCCCGTGCCATTGGCATGGGCATTGCAGGGGCCCCCAGGGGCCCCACGACACCCCATACCGCCATCCTGTTCCTGGCGGGCGAACCGCCAGGAACAGGATGGCGGTATGGAGTGTCTGAATCCCCATGGCGGCGCAGCAAGCTGCGCCGCCATGGAGGATTCAGCAGGGCAGCGGAAAACCGGCGGGAGACTGCCGGTTTTCCAGTTCTGACTGCGGCCAAACCGCCGCGGTCAGAAAGCCCTGCGGGGCACAGCCAGCCTGTTGGCAGTGCTCCCGCCGACCCTGGCCCCGGTGGTCAAGGACCGCCGGGGTCAGAATGACCCCCTTAATACCTTGTATGACCTTTGTGATCAATGTGTTTGATTGAGGCAGTTCTGCTTTGTTCCTAAATCTACATTTGGTAAGGTTCTTTTCCACACGTTCACAATGATCAATGAGTTTGGGTTACTTCCATGGCTTCCCCCAATAGACCCCATAGCTTTACAAACATTTTCAGCATTTAGGGCCGTATTTATACTCTGGTTGCGCCGAATTTGCGTCGTTTTTTTCGACGCAAATTCGACGCTAAACTAACGCCAACTAACGCCATATTTATACTATGGCGTTAGACGCTTCGGGCGCCAAAGTGCCCGGAGTGAGCGTCATTTTTTAGCGTGAACCCCTTCCTTGCGTTAATGAGATGCAAGGGAGGCGTTCCCGTCTAAAAAAATGACTCCCAGGCCTTTACGTGGTATTTATACTCCCGGGCAAAAATGACGCCCGGGAGTGGGCGTGGCCAAAAACGGCGCATTTGCGCCGCTTTTTAACGCCTGGGTCAGGGATGGCGTTAAGGGACAAGTGGGCTCAAAATGAGCCCACAGTGCCCTCCCCTGCCCCCAGGGACCGCCCCTGCCACCCCTGCCCACCCCAGGAGGACACCCAAGGATGGAGGGACCCATCCCAGTGAAGTACAGGTAAGTTCAGGTAAGTATAATTTTTGTTATTTTTCATTTTTTTTTTGTGGCATAGGGGGGCCTTATTTGTGCCCCCCTACATGCCACTATGCCCAATGACCATGCCCAGGGGACATAAGTCCCCTGGGCATGGCCATTGGGCAAGGGGGCATGACTCCTATCTTTACAATGATAGGAGTCATGTTGATGGGGGATGGGCGTCGAAAAAAAATGGCGCAAGTCGAGTTACGACGATTTTTTCGACGTAACCTGACTTGCCCCATTTTAAGACGCCCATGCGCCATTTTCCCCCTACGCCGGCGCTGTCTGGTGTACGTGGTTTTTCTCGCGCACACCAGGCAGCGCCGGTCTGCTTGCGCCGGCTAACGCCATTCAATAAATACGGCGCCCGCATGGCGCTTCAGAATGGCGTTAGCCGGCGCAAAACTTTTTGACGCTAAACTGCGTTAGCGCAGTTTAGCGTCAAAAAGTATAAATATGGGCCTTAGAATTAGACTTAGGTCATAGCAATGGGTCGGGTGAGGAGCTTAAGGGCCGGTGCAGCCCATAATATTCATTGCCTCTACTCAAATGACCGAGGGAGCTGGCTCAATATAGAGGTGTCGAGTTCAGACGGTGAATGCACAACAAATATGCCTTTAAATGTTGTGTTTATCTTGTTACATTTGATGCATGTTACAAGACAGGGTAAATGTCAGGTTATGTCTTCTGGCAAATTGCTGCTTATTCTTTTAAATGAAGATGTTATTTGCTTTTCTTTCTTCACTGCAAAATGAGAGGATTTTGTAATGTGGACTATGTAACCATCTCTCTGGGATACAGATGGGGCTATTGTAATCGTGTGGCAGGTGTCGCCTAAATCATGCATTAATATTTACTAAATTATATGCCAAGAAAACACAAATTAGTGGCTTAAAAAGGCACATTTTGTCATATTATCACTTCATTATATTGTAATTTTTACACATTAGCACTGTCTGGGCAAAGGATTCACTTAATTGGTAACAGTTCCTCATACAAATACAGCTGTAAGTAACTGAAAGGTGACAAGTCAACCTTTACGAAAGACCTTCCACTGCACAGCAGGACCTCATGTTCCTTATACCATATGGCAGTAACTGCTATGTTTCCCGTTGTTTACAGATCATATTCTCATTCTTCGTACTATTGAACGTTTGAGGTTATTCATCATCCATGTGTTTTGGGAGTTATCGAGTTTTACATTGTAATTGTCTTCAGACCATCCATTTATAAAAACGATTTGGGTATCATTTCTATAGTTGTAACAGGTGAGGTTGAATTATTTAATCAGGTTCGATGAGGAGGTTAGAGAGATGTTGAATAATAGAGGAGGTACGATGGACCTCTGTGGGGCACCACAGTGTTGTGTGTGAGGAGGTTGTATGAAATTTGGTATCAGCACTAGTTTGCTGTTGCACCTGAGAGATCAGGAATCATTGGGCATTAGATGAACTTCCTTCTCACCTTTCACATATGGTACAGCAAACAAGAATTTGCTGTGTGTAGAGATTGCACAATTGCAAAGGACATTGAGGCATGTTGTTCTTAAGCCGTTAACTTTCATGACATTTCCTGTTCTTGATAGATAAGTGGTTGTCGCCACCTAAAAATACTAGTTATTCAGAAGCAATGTCCAATCAGGAAATTCCAGATTCAAATATGGCATGGTGCTTTGATTAGTCTTTTGTTCTGGTGCAGAGTTATCACAAGTCAGGTATGACTTAAGGTTGACTGACATTGCTCCAGCCTGCACTGGCCTGTTGAGAAATATAGCATGGTACAATATGCAGATCGTCATTTTGTTGCAGGAGCCAGATTGTTTTTCAGGTTAATGTGCCTGCTGCAGACCACTGCAAATACCCCAACTAGCAGCTGTGTGAGTATAAAAGGACCCAATATTGCCTATTATGTCATAAAGGGCTGCTATAACAGACTATCTTTCAAAATTTTTTAATATCCAGATAGCCCTGCAAGGGTTATCACGCTGTGGATTTATCTCTTTGATTCAAATATTGCAGAGATCCCAATCATGGCATTTGAGGCTGAAAGCATTTGTATTATTTTTGACATCTCTAGGTATGTCTGCACAGCATCAACTAACGTTTTCAGATTTCTGTGTGTTGTAATTTAACATCTGAGTAGTATGAATCTGGTTTTTGAAGTGTATTGACTTCTTTGGAATTCTGCTTCATATTTAATTTGCAGACATAGCAAATAAATTGCTGTTATGAAGTTCTATGTAATTAATATACTAAGGCGGTCATTCTGACCTCGGCGGTAAAAGGCGCTTACCGCCGGTCAGAAGACCGCCATAACACCGCCGCGGCCGCGGTAAACCGCCACGGTCATTCTGACCCGCAACTTGCAAACCTCCAAAAACCCGACATCCACAAAAGTCTGCCATACCAAAGGTCAGCGAAAAGATGGCGATGACCAAACCTCCACCGTCACGCCAACAGAAATACGCCCACACTATCACGACACACGAATCCACGCGGCGGTCTTTCAAACGCGGTATTCCATTGGCGGTACACACCGCCGCGCTCAAAATACACACACACATAGAAAACTCAGCCACATTGGTCATTTTGAAACACACACACCTGATACACATACTAACACCACTCCCACACACCCAACACAATATAAAACAAACACCCACATCACCCACAAACCCCTACGACCAGAAATTATTGACGAAGGCTAGAGAGAGAGCACAGAATAGACAAACCCACAACACAGAGGCACACAACACCATCACCCACACAGAATCCACGCACCAAACACCACACACCACTACACGCACCACACTCATCACCACAAACGCCACCCCACACCTCATCCACACCACCCCATGGCACCCCAAAGACACCCCAGGTTCACTGACGCAGAACTCAGGGTAATGGTGGAGGAAATAGTCTGTGTAGAGCCCCAGCTCTTCGGGGCACAGGTGCAGCATACCACAATTGCCAGGAAGATGGAGCTATGGCAAAGGATAGTGGACAGGGTCAACGCGGTGGGACAGCACCCAAGAAATAGGGATGACATTAGGAAGCGCTGGAACGACCTACGGGGGAAGGTGCGTTCCATGTTATCAAGGCACAACATTGCGGTGCAGAAGACTGGCGGCGGACCCCCGCCTACTCCCCCAGAATTCACAGCATGGGAGGAGGAAGTCTTGCACATCCTGCATCCTGAGGGCCTCGCAGGAGTAGGCGGAGGAATGGACTCTGGTAAGTCAAATCTTCACTACTTCATTCCCCCCACCCCACCTGCATGCCAAATCATACCCCCACCCTCACCCCCACCCCCATCACACCAACTCCTTGCAAATGGCTCACCATCACAACCCACCCATCCCAACACCAAGCCCTGCATGCGACCACAAAGCATGGACACCCATCACCAAAGCATGCCCACTGCACACACACATCACCCCCACAAGCCACCCTCACAAAAGCCCCCACAAAGGAATGCCTGTTCTGGGTACACGGACACCCACCCATCACACGAAATGCCACACACAGAAGCAATAACCATACCTTCATACCCCTGCAGGACCCGAACGCCACCACACCGCCACGGAGGGTACAGAGATGTCCATCCCACCCCCAGAAGAGGCCCCCAGCGATGACAGCAGCTCTGTCTCCCTGGACCCAGATGACCAGCCCGGCCCATCGGGGACCTCGGGACAGTCGGTTCCCCACAGACAGCCACAGGCTACACCAGACCCAACCCCCTCTGGGAACACCAGCACAGCTCCCACCCAGCGGGCCCATGCCTCTGTCTCCAGGACACGTCAATCAGCGGTGTATCCACCACTACAGGGCACCCAGGTTGACCCACCACCCCAACAACAGGGACCTGGGGGCAGTGGTAGTGGGCACACCGTCCAGGGGACAGAGGCCCAGGAACACAGGGGAACTGGGAGGGCTGCTGTGCGACAGGGGTGGGACAGGCCCAGGGAACCCACTCTCCAAGAGGCCCTCTCCTCCATCATGGGAGCTTACCACCACTCCCAGGAGACGATGGCGACGGTACTGGCCAGGTTCCAGGAGATCCAGGCACTGCAGGAGGAACGGTACATGGGGTTCAGAGAGGAACTGAGGAACATTGGTTCCGCAATGGGGACCATCGTCGTGGCAGATAGTCACCACATTGCGGGACCATGTGGCACCCCAAAGGGCCCCTGTCACTGGCCCAGGCCAGGAACAGCCTACCACCTCTGCCGGCGCTAGTGGACAGGAGGCCCCCACACAACAACAGGCCACCAGAACCCCACCTCCTGCAGAAGAGGAACCTGAGATCTCACAAGAAGACAGAGTAGGATTGCAAGACCCCCGCCAGCATAAGATACCCCCTGATGTCATCCCACTGTCCCACATTGTCACCCTGTCCAACCTTTAACTGCCCCTGCTCCATCCTTCCACAGGCATATGGACAATGCACCTGTGCGTCTGAGAACTGGACTCTGCCATGGACATTACTCTACCCCCACCCATCACCGTTTTACAATCATGTACCTATATGTAGCACTTAAAATAAATCACTTATTGCACTTAAAATATCAGGAGTCTGCTTGTATTCTTAACAAATGTATTACACATAACGGTGCAATAATGTCCAGTTACTTTGTGATGACAACATACCAATTTCAATAAGCTTTAGTCCATGGGCAAATAAAGCAGAAGTCACGCAGTGGGTCATACAGCTCTGAAAAGGGAAGGCAAAGTCACAAATCAGTGAACAGGAACTGGGGGGAAACACAGACAGTAGAGACGCATGAGGCCTTAAGTAAATGTAATATGGCGTGGGTGATTCTTACCTGTGTGCTACTGAAAATATTGTTGTATGACTGTATCCCTGTTGTCCGTGTCGTCCCCTTCGTCTTCCTCCTCTTCACTCTCCACAGGCTCCACAGCTGCTATAACACCACCATCTGGACCATCCTCCTGCAGAAAAGGCACCTGGCATCGCAAAGCAAGATTGTGAAGCCTACAGCAGGCCACGATGATATGGCACACCTTCTTTGGTGAGTACATTAGGGATCCCGCTGTCATATGCAGGCACCTAAACCTGGCCTTCAGGACCCCGAAGGGCCTTTCTATGATCCTCCTAGTTCGCCCATGGGCCTCATTGTACCGTTCCTCTGCCCTGGTCCGGGGATTCCTCACTGGGGTCAGTAGCCACGACAGGTTGGGGTAACCAGAGTCACCAATTAGCCACACACGGTGTCTCTGTAGCTGTTCCATCACATAAGGGATGCTGCTATTTCGCATGACATACGCGTCATGCACTGACCCAGGGAACTTGGCATTTACATGGGAGATGTACTGGTCAGCCAAACAGACCACCTGGACATTCATCGAATGATAACTTTTTCTGTTCCTGTACACCTGCTCACTTTCTTTGGGGGGAACCAAGGCCACATGGGTCCCATCAATGGCACCAATGATGTTGGGGATATGTCCAATGGCATAGAAATCACCCTTCACAGTATCCAAATCGCCCACCTCAGGGAAAATAATGTAGCTCCGCATGTATTTCATCAGGGCAGACAACACTCTGGACAAAACCTTTGAAAACATAGGCTGAGACATCCCAGATGACATGGCCACTGTTGTCTGAAAAGACCCAATTGCCAAACAATGGAGTACTGACAGAACCTGCACCAGAGGGGGAATCCCTGTGGGTTGGCGGATGGGGGACATCAGGTCTGGCTCCAGCTGGGCACATAGTTCATGTATAGTTGCTCTGTCAAGCCAGTATGTAAGTATGATATGTCGTTCTTCCATTGTCGACAGGTCCACCAGCGGTCGGTACACGGGAGGATTCATCCTTCTCCTCGCAAGTCCCAGAGGACGGTGCCTAGGAAGGACAACATGGAGCACAGAGTCAAGCAACCCACAGGTACGTTCACACAGCTTGCACAGTACACGAATCGCTATGCATTGAAAGGCTTGTATGAGTGGCAATGCAAGGCCTAGGCCTGTGTGAAAAAATTATGCCATGTGGGCCCTTG
Organism: Pleurodeles waltl; assembly: GCF_031143425.1. Lineage (NCBI taxonomy): Eukaryota > Metazoa > Chordata > Amphibia > Caudata > Salamandridae > Pleurodeles > Pleurodeles waltl. Next base: position 1,034,859,287 of record NC_090437.1, on the reverse strand, counting down.
AAATGGCGGCTGCCTGACCTGTGAAGTGTGACAGCGGGATGTGAGGTCAATGCGCTGGCGTGGCACACCGTGGCGGTAGGCGGTCGAAGACCGCGGTGCTAAGCCGCATTGGTTAACATTGAACCCTATGGGTTTCAGTAGCCAATGACGATGTGCGCCGGCGGTCGCGGTACGCACCGCGGCGGTACGCACCGCCACGGGCGTGACCGCCATTTTCTATCTGATTAATCACTCAAGACCTGATCATCCACAGGAGAGGACCTATACTGCAAGTGCTGCTGTGACCTCGGTCTGGAAGATACAATGGCTGCTGCGACTGGGGAAAGGGCCCCTGCCTTCACTTTTGAAGAATTGGAGAAACTTGTTGATGGGGTCCTCCCCCAGTATGCGCTACTCTACGGTCCTCCAGACCAACAGGTTAGTACACAGGGTGCACGTTGAATGGGCTATGCCTGTGTTGAGTGGGGTGTATGTAAGATGGTGGGGAGCGAATGAGGAGTGCAACGCACGAAAGATGAGAGCATGTGCCACATGGCAAGGTTGGGGAGGAGGGGACCACTCACATTGACCAGGCAGAAAAGCAATGAGATTTCCTTTACCACCCTGTACATGTCACATAGGTCAGCGCCCATCAATAGATCGACATTTGGCGTGCCATCGCCAAGGACGTCCGGGCCCTGGGGGTCCACAACAGACGGGGCACCCACTGCCGAAAGAGGTGGGAGGACATCCGCTGCGGGACCAGAAAGACCGTCGAGTCTCTGCTGGGGATGGCCTCCCAACGTAGGAGGGGTGCCAGCCGCCAATTGACCCCCCTGATGTCCCGGATCCTGGCAGTGGCCTACCCCGATTTGGATTGGCGCGTGAGGACATCACAGCAGACACAAGGGGGTGAGTATCAGCACATTCTGCTGTCTTTGCGCGGAGGTGTCTGGGTGGGGGAGGAGGGCTGTGGCTATCTCTAGGCCAGGGCGCATTCTGTAGGCTAGGCCCTTCCGTTAGGCATGGCCCTGTGCCCCCGCCCCCCACCTCTGTAGGGTGCCAAGTACAGCTATCCATGGTCCGGCCTCACCCATGTGTGCATTTGTCGTCCATAGACCTGTAGGCCTAGTCACAATAACTGAGTAGTGTACCCCGATTGCGCGGCCTAGTGCAGGGGGCTTCTGTGTCTGTCCTCTCCGCCAACGGTGTTGCCAATGCATGCACTCAACCTGTCTTCATTTCTCCCCCCCCCATTTTCTTTGTCTTCCTGTTCATGTGTGCATTAGCATCATCAGGCGGAGGAGAAGTGGCATCGGCGCACGAGGGAGCTGCATCTCACATGGCCCCGGAGGGCCATGCAACAGACTCCGAGTACACCAGTGAGACGGAGGGCGAGTGGAGCTCCACAACGGGGACCCGTGGAGACGTCGGAAGGGAGCTCCCTTGCAACATCCGTGCCCACCGCCACAACAGGTACAGCCGCCACCCAGCGCACCAGCGCCGCCCTCCCAGCAGCCCCTCAGCCTTCGCTCCGTGCCCGCTCGCCCAGGAAGGCGGGCATCTCCTTCGCCCCAGGCACCTCAGGCCCTGCCCCATTTACCCCTGCTGCCCTCAGTGAGGAGGTCATTGACCTCCTCAGGACGCTCCTTGTTGGGCAGTCTACCCTTTTGAATGCCATCCAGGGTGTAGAAAGGGAGGTGCATCGGAGCAATGCATACCTGGAGGGCATTCATTCGGGTCAGGCTGCCCATCAGCGATCGTTCAACACTCTGGCCTCAGCACTGACGGCAGCCATTGTCCCTGTCTCCAGCCTCCCTCTTCTGACTCCCTCCACCCAGTCCCAGTCTCCTGTTCCTCTGCCTATCCCATCCACACCATCAGACCAGCCTGCACACACCTCTACACCCAAGGGCAGCTCATCCAGACATAAGCACCACATATCCCACAAGCATTCACCCAAGCAACATCCAGATGCAGACATGCCAACAGTCACTACCACCTCTGTGTCCCCCACCTCCTCATCTCCCTCCTCCCTCCCTGTGACGTCTCCACTCACACCTGCATGCACACCACCATCAGCCAGTACTTCCATCACCAGCACACCCTCCATTACAGTCCGCACACGTGCAGTCACCACTCCCACTGCCATTTACACGTCCCCTGTGTCCTCTCCCAGTGTGTCTGTCACCCCCTCTTCCAAACCACACAAACGCAGGCAGCCACCCACCCAACAGCCATCCACCTCACCACAGCCTCTGTCACAAGCACCTGCACCCAAAGACAGCACACTTGACTCTCCTACAACCACATCCTCTTCCTCCACTCCCATACCCACTACACCTACCCATCCCTGTCCTTCCAAAGTGCTTTTCCTTTCCAACTTTGACCTCGTTCTAACCACTGACCCACCCCCTCCATCTGGTAAGAGTAAAAAAAGCACCTCAGCCACCACCAGCCCTGCATCTACTATGACCATAGTGCAGGGCTATTGGAGTCCACCAGCTCCTAAGGCAGGAACATCGGCCAGCAGCAAGGGGACAGCCAGCCCACCCCCTGGGAAGAGGACAAGAAAAACGAAGGGCCGGCGCAACAAGCCTGAGACGGCTGCCACCAAGGACAGTAGCCTTGCCCCGTCACCTGCCACATCATCAAAGGGAGGCAAGGGCCACAGAGCTTCAGCGATGGAGGGCTAGGGCAGCAGGGCGGAGAAGTCAGGCAGCAGGCGAGCTGCCCAGGAGGGCCCCACCAGCCCCATTCCGGTTGTGACGGACGACACCCACGGGCCCAGGACTCCATCACAGGAGGGCCCCGCGACCGCAACGTCGGATGGCGAGTGAGCGGAAAGTCTTGGCCAGGTCTGGCTCCCTAGAAACACAGGACAAGCACCGCTGAACAGGGCCCCGCCGAGACAAGCACCGCTGAACAGGGGCCCGCCATGAGAAGCACAGCTGAACAGGGCCCCGCCGTGAGAAGCACCGCTGAACAGGGCCCCGCTGTGAGAAGAACCTCTGAACAGGGCCCCGCCGAGACAAGCACCGCTGAACAGGGGCCCGCCGTGAGAAGCACCGCTGAACAGGGCCCCGCCGTGAGAAGCACCGCTGAACAGGGCCCCGCCGTGAGAAGAACCGCTGAACAGGGCCCGCCGTGAGAAGCACCGCTGAACAGGGGCCCGCCGTGAGAAGAACCGCTGAACAGGGGCCCGCCCTGAGAAGCACCGCTGAACAGGGCCCCGCCGTGAGAAGCACCGCTGAACAGGGCCCCGCCGTGAGAAGCACCGCTGAACAGGGGCCCGCCGTGAGAAGCACCGCTGAACAGGGCCCCGCCGTGAGAAGCACCGCTGAACAGGGGCCCGCCGTGAGAAGCACCGCTGAACAGGGCCCCGCCGTGAGAAGCACCGCTGAACAGGGGCCCGCCGTGAGAAGAACCGCTGAACAGGGCCCGCCGTGAGAAGCACCCCTGAACAGGGGCCCGCCGTGAGAAGAACCGCTGAACAGGGGCCCGCCCTGAGAAGCACCGCTGAACAGGGCCCCGCCGTGAGAAGAACCGCTGAACAGGGGCCCGCCGTGAGAAGAACCGCTGAACAGGGCCCCGCCCTGAGAAGCACCGCTGAACAGGGGCCCGCCGTGAGAAGAACCGCTGAACAGGGCCCCGCCGTGAGAAGCACCGCTGAACAGGGGCCCGCCGTGAGAAGAACCGCTGAACAGGGCCCCGCCGTGAGAAGCACGCCGTGAGAAGCACCGCTGAACAGGGAGCCGCCGTGACAAGCACTGCTCCGCTGGGCCCTTCCTGTCAAGCACCGCTCCGCTGGGCCCTTCCTGACAAGCACCGCTCCGCTGGCCACCGCCGTCTCAAGCACCGCTCCGCTGGGCCCTTCCTGTCAAGCACCGCTCCGCTGGGCCCTTCCTGTCAAGCACCGCTCCGCTGGCCACCGCCGTCTTAAGCACCGCTCCGCTGGGCCCTTCCTGTCAAGCACCGCTCCGCTGGGCCCTTCCTGTCAAGCACCGCTCCGCTGGCCACCGCCGTCTCAAGCACCGCTCCGCTGGGCCCTTCCTGTCAAGCACCGCTGCGCTGGGCCCTTCCTGTCAAGCACCGCTCCGCTGGCCACCGCCGTCTCAAGCACCGCTCCGCTGGGCCCTTCCTGTCAAGCACCGCTCCGCTGGCCACCGCCGTCTCAAGCACCGCTCCGCTGGCCACCGCCGTCTCAAGCACCGCTGGCCCATTGACAGTGCCGGTTCTGTGTCGAGCAGGGCTTCACGAAGCACTCTGGGCACCATGCCTCCTCCATTAACAGTGGAGTCGGTAATCCATCTGATGGACTGTGGCTTTGCACTTCCCAGGATGGTACAGTGGGCAAGCCACCCACTGTAGAGACTTGTGAGACTGTGGCTTTGCACTCCCCAGGATGGCACAGTGGGCAAGCCACCCACTGTAGAGACTTGTGAGACTGTGGCTTTGCACTCCCCAGGATGGTCCAGTGGGCAATCCACCCACTGTAGAGACTTGTGTGACTGTGGCTTTGCACTCCCCAGGATGGGACAGTGGGCATGGAGGCCCCTCGTGGATCTGGCGTCGTGGACTCATGTGGCTGAGGTGCCCTCCCTTCACTCCCCCCTGAGGTGCCTGTAGGTTTATCATCTGATGCCCCAGAGGTGTTCTCTCCAATGGTATCTGGTCTCCTGTGTGGGCTTTGCCCCTGTGTTTGTGCACATTGGCCCACGGACTATGGAACTTTGACAGAATGGGCAGGACTTATTGCCTATGTATATATTTTTTACTATGTTCATTCCTTATTTTGTATCTTTCATATTGCATATTTCCCATGACTTCAATGGAGCTATATTATACATATATTTTAAAGATCATTTTATTTGTGTCTTTGCATTATCCCGGTGGGTTTGGGGGGTGTCACTCTGACTTGTTGCTCTGCATTGGTCTGTAGGTATTTGGGGTGGGGGGGTGGGTGTATAGCGTATGTGTGTGCCCGTAATCTTTCCTCCTCCCCCCTCCCCTGTGTCGTAGGTGCAGTACTCACCGTTGTCGTCTGCGCCGGCGTTCGTACTCGTGGTAGATGAGCAGGTAGACAATAGCTGGTAGGATGTTTAATTCGGGTTCCATGCTGTCCTCCATCCTCGTGGAGTGTGTATAGGTGAGCGTTTTCCCGTTCGTAGTCTGTTTCCACCGTGTTTTTATCGGCGGGGCTCCCGCCCCGGAAAAGGTGGCGGATTGGTGAGTTGTGATAGGGTGGGCGGTACATTGTCTGCCGCCTGCCTGTTGGCGGTGACCGCCGCGCTGTTTGTCTGTCCACCGTGGCGGTCGGAGTGTTAAAGTGGCGGTCTGTGTTGGCTGTTCCCGCCAGGGTCAGAATTCCATGTTTTTGACCGCCTGCCTGTTGGCGGGTTGGCCGCCGCTTTATCACCGTCCGCCAGGGTTGGAATGACCCCCTAAATGTATAGTTGGGTAATACTTCTGGTAACATTTTTTTGGGAGAAATGTGGGAACCCTGGGTGGTAGAAATTGTATGGATCCTCAAATATTCTGAAATTTCCTGCACAGAAATATGAGGACAATTATGATTACCCAAAGTTAAGTGTCATAGGACATATGAGTAAGAAAAGGTATTGGGATCCATGCAAACTACATCATCTCCAAACAACCCTAGATACCCTTGTTTTCAGAAATGTCTGGGTCTGATAGGTTTTACTGAGTGCCAACTGGGCACTGGCCTAAATACTGCAGAGACCCACGTGGGCATAAATGGTCAATTTACAAGACAAAATCTTGATCTTCCCTTATGTCTCATGGGCTTTACTGAGCCTTTCCTTTCATGGGCAAAGTCACACAAGTGAGGTGCTATTGTAAGTGGGAGAACTGTAGGAACTCTGTGTAATAGGACACTTTTGGATCCTTGCTGATTACATTAGCACTATCTGCTTTCATTTTTGTTTTGCTGTGCAACATCAGGAAGCATAGGGTGCTGAACAATGGAGCAAAACAAAAAATCAACCTTGGGGCCCATGGGAAGCATTTCAGTCACATGTAAACTTTTCTGTGGGAAACAAAAATGTTTCTGGCATTTCACCAGGAACATTTTCTTTTCCAGTGCTATTGATAACCCTTTAAAGTCCACCGCACTGTGAAGGTAGTGTGGTGGCTGTCGATGAGTTGTCATCTCTTCTAAAGTCGTTAAAACCCACTAACTCCATGCAGCCTGATCTCCTGTCCAACAAGAATTGACAATAAGCTGCAGGGATATGACTGCCACATTGCACTAACTTCTTTGTTTCATGATTGTAGGGGACTTGATCTCCCAGGATGCTGGGCTTCTGGCACTGGAAACAGCAAAAAGCACAATGGTCAAAGAAAGGTTTAGTTTATGCATGGTCAATGGAGAAGAGACCTAGAAAGAAACAAAAAGTGTTGAGAAAAACAAAGAAGATAGAAGTGAAGATATAGGGAAGAGGTTCTAGAAAAGGGGAGGAGTTTGAGAGAAAAAAGGAGATTAAAGAGAAAAAGCAAGAGAGGGCAGGAGAGACTGGAACGGGAAGATGGATGCAGCAGCAAACAGAAAGGGATATTGGGGAAAAGATTAAGAGAGGTAGCATGGGAAGAGATTGGGAGAGAATAGAGAATGTAAGAGAAATCCTAAAAGAGGAAAATAAGAGCTGGGTGCAGGTAGAGAAATGGTGATTCAGGATTTTAAGTGAAATTAACAGCTTATTATGTTCCACCCAATACACCTGTCTGAATGTGATTCCAAAACACAATTTTAAACTTTATTTTTTAAAAGCGATCTTATTTAATATGCAATAATCACCATGCAGAATGGTCTTTAAAACTCTAATAAGGTTTAACCACTGTTACTTCATTCACATTGCTTTTGCAAACTACTTTACAATTGCAGACCCTTGTTATTTGTTATTATAAGTTTTTGGTGACAAGTGTTGATGCCTTATCTGTTAATGCATATAAGTCATGTCTACATTTGCTGGTATAGTCACTTTATAAGTACGAACTGTCTGCTGAGAAGTCCAAGTTCTACTAAGGAGGTGATTTGACTTTCTAGTGAATATTTAAATAGGACAGTCTCTTAATTGTTTCATGACATGAAGCTTGACTTTTATCTGCACCTGTAATACTGCCCAATAACCCCTCTGTAAGTAAATATTTTTGATTTCTAGTGCACATGGCAGGCTTCCTTGCTTTCTTTGTTAGGCTTCTACAATTGGTAGCTTGTGAGCTACTGGTATCCCTCCAACTATTTGCAAGTTGCTCACCTTTGTGCATTTCATCCTACTAAATTGGAACCTTTTGGTTTGTTGAATTAATATATGAATGCCATACTTGTCTATTCAAGATGAAAACATGTGTATTTTCGGATTTCATAAGCTAATGTTTGGAGATAAATAGACTTCCACAATATACTTAAAGCTGATTTATGAGTGATAAATCTTGTGAGGAGACTTATTACTAATAATATTATGTTTGTGCCAGTGCGCTGCACTGTGGCTGGTATGTATAATCTCTTTAGAGGCATTCCAAACAGATAAAACCTTTTTTACATGATTGCTTGCACCCTATCTGATGTACTGACGAGATCACTGCTGGTAAATCTTGAATATGGTGACCACTAATTAAATCTTGTCTGAGGTGGACATTATTATAACACTAAGAATAGTGTTAGCTCCCAATGATTTTGATATGAAAAAATAAGTAGCTCCTATTACACAGAACATTGGAAACCCCAGTTCTATATTGATCACTCAGAAAAGTGTAGGCTCGTTCAAGCAATGTTAGCTACATAGAGTCTGCCACCTTGAGGGACCCATGCAAGGAGTCTACTGCAAGTGAAAGAGTAGAGAATGTCCACAATTCTGGAAGTGGAGGAATCTGTAAAATCCATATGGGAGGTACCAAACAGTTATGTTACCACAGAGCAGGATCCTAGATGCAAACCATGAAACCACCACTCAGAGGATTAGAGTCAGTGCTTCTGCCTGCACATCGATAGCTCCTCTAACTGGAGATTGAACTTGTGTCCTCAGCCAGACCAGAGGCCTCAAATAGACCCATGCCAGGCTCACACAATCACCTATCCTTTACCATGCCTATATGTCTTGCTGGTCGAAGGAGACGAAGGTCTCTTTTTGTACATCTCCTTTTGCAGAACCAGCCTGTAACTATGAGAGGTGTATGCCAATGTCAGAGCCTGCTTGATGTCCATGCAGTTTTGACTAGTGCTTTTGATGAAATGTAATTGAAAAAAACATCATTTGTCACAATCCTATAGTGAACTTCATTTTGAGAACTTTACAACTTTCCCAAGAAATTACATTTGAATTCTATTTAGTTTGCACAAATGTTGCGTACTGTTAGAAATGGGGTCTTTGGTTGGCAGTCAGGTAACCCCCTGTCTAAGCAAGGACCCTTACTCTAGTCAGGGGAAACAAGAATCACCCTCAGCTAACCCCTGCATAACCCTTTTGGTAGATTGGCACGAGCAATAGACTTAACTTCAGAGTGCTAGGTGTAAAGTATTTGTACGAACACACACAGTAACTTAATGAAAACACTACAAAATGACACAGCACAGGTTTAAAAAAATAGAAAATATGTATCTAAACAAAACAAGATGAAAACGACAAACATCCACAATACACAAGTCAAGTTATCAATTAAAAAGCAAAAAGAGTCTTCATGTAGTTTTAAACACACACTAACACTGTTAGCATGAAAATGTACCTTGGGTGCATCAAAAATAACCCCGCACAGGTGAGTGTGCGTCAAAAAGGGCTCGCGATGCGTCGATTTCACTCACAGGTGAGACCTTGCATCGTTTCTCCTTTCGGCAGATCAGGGCGCATCGTTTCTTTTCTCCACAAGAGAGTGATGCGTCAATCCGGTCAGCAATTTTGGGTCCGGGCAGGCCTTGCGTTGTTTTTACATGCCCAGCGGTATTTGCGTTGGAAATTCAGCCGCATGATGATCCGAAAACCAAGCAGCGCGGGTTGCGATCTCACCAGCCTCCGTCAGCGATGCTGCACGTCGTTTCTCCAGCTCCGTGCATGAATTCTTTGGTTGCGTTGCAGACGAGCATCGATTTTCAGCCACGAAGCCACAGATCAGTGTTGCGTCGATCTTTTCCCTGTATGGCATTTTGTGCAGGAATGGTGTTCCTCTTAGGCTGCTGTGCATGGTTGGTGTTCCTCTTAGGCTGCCAGCTTCTCCTTTCAGAGTCCCAGGACCTGGATGGGCACCACTTGGCAGAATAGGAGTCTCTCCAGAGACTCCAGGTGCTGGCAGGGAGAAGTCTTTGCTGTCCCTGAGACTTCAAACAACAGGAGGCAAGCTCTAAATCAAGCCCTTGGAGATCTTCACAAGATGAAAGGCACACAAAGTACAGTCTTTGCCCTCTTGCTCTTTCAGAAGCAGCAACTGCAGAATAGCTCCACAAAGCACAGTCACAGGCAGGGCAGCTCTTCTTTCTCAGCTCTTCAGCTCTTCTCCAGGCAGAGGTTCCTCTTGGTTTCCAGAAGTGTTCTAAAGTCTGTGGTGTTGGGTGCCCTTCTTATACCCATATTCTCCTTTGAAGTAGGCCTACTTCAAAGTAAAGTCTCTCTTGAATGTGAAATCCTGCCTTGCCCAGGCCAGGCCCCAGACACTCACCAGAGGGTTGGAGACTGAATTATGTGAGGGCAGGCACAGCCCTTTCAGGTGTAAGTGACCACTCCTCCCCTCCCTCCAAGCACAGATGGCTCATCAGGAATTATAGACTACACCCCAGCTCCCTTTGTGTCACTGTCTAGTGTGAGGTGCAACCAGCCTAACTGTCAAACTGATCCAGACAGGGAATCCGCAAACAGGCAGAGTCCCAGAAATGGTATAAGCAAGAAAATGCTCACTTTCTAGAAGTGGCATTTTCAAACACACATCCTTAAAATCAACTTCACTAGAAGATGTATTTTTAAATTGTAAGCTCAGAGACCCCAAACTCCACATGCCCATCTTCTCCCAAAGGGAATATACAGTTTAATCATATTTAAAGGTAGCCCCATGTTAACCTATGAGAGGGACAGGCCTTACAACAGTGCAAAACGATTTTAGCAATATTTCACTGTCCGGACATATAAAACACATTACTATATGTCCTCCCATAACCATACACTGCACCCTGCCCCTGGGGCTACCTAGGGCCTACCTTGGGGGTGCCTTACACGTAAGAAAAGGAAGGTTTAGGCCTAGCAAGTGGGTACACCTGCCAAGTCGAATTTATAGTTAAAACTGCACACACAGCACTGCAATGGCAGGTCTGAGACATGATTACAGAGCTACTTATGTGGGTGGCACAACCAGTGCTGCAGGCCCACTAGTAGCATTTGATTTACTGGGCACCTCTACTGCACTGTACTAGGGACTTACTACTACATCAAATATGCCAATCATGGATAAGCCAATTACATACACATTTTGTATAGAAGCACTTGCACTTTAGCACTGGTTAGCAGTGGTAAAGTGCCCAGAGTAACAAAAACAGCAAAATCAGAGTCCAGCACACATCAACAACCTGGGAAACAGAGGCAAAAAGTTAAGGGAGACCACACCAAGGATGAAAAGTCAGGACCAAAAATAATTAAAACACATTGTTCACCACTAATTTCCCAAAATGTTCTTAGTGAATATGCTCTGAGCTCTCTGCAAACTTATTTTAAATTAGTGGTGATTTAAATTAAAATGTCACTTATGAAGTTGGTCAGAATTAGCAAAACCGTGAATATTGAAACAAGAATATGAATATGAATATTGATGGGGACAGAATATTGAGGACAGAATATCAAATTCACAATATTGACAGGTAAGTAAATATAGTTTTTCTATATCTTACTCCACTTATGTGTACCTAGGCAAACATATTTCTTTAATGCATGTAGATGTGGACTTAGCAATAGTAAATGTTTGCTTCCCTTTATGGACGGACCTTTCTAAATGTTTCTCCTGATACTCTCGTACCACATTATTTTAGGGGTTGTTATTTAGTAGTACAAGTATTTTGGAAAAAATGCACCTATGGAGCACCGCTTTAATGTTTGGTCATAGCTTGGGGTCATGCCCCCCCCTAAAAATTTATTTCTGGCTATGGCTCTGAACTTTACAAAAATGCCCGTTGCTCTGGCTTGCTATGATAAGGTTCACTGTGCTAATAACTAACCAAAGATAAGAGTGCACTGAGGCAACTTTTCAGATGCACTCCAGACAGATTGAGTTCTGCTAAACAAACTTTCACATTATTTTAGAGAGCTGAGCAAATAGGCATTCCAGAAGTAGTACAATGATACATCGGTCAAAGAGATCTTGAAAATAGAAACCATTTACATTCCAGATATCAAGTGATGAAAGAGTGTACTTCGAAACTCTCCATTACATTACAATACCAGTTTGCTTAAGGATGTGACGTAATGCTTCTTCAGGAATACTGAGAGCAAACTACACAAATAGAAATACCAAGTGGAACGTTAATTATCTGCATTTAATTTCACTGTGTGTAAGGGTTGCTCTCTCTGCTCACCACGGAGACTCCTATGTCATCTTTGATTGTTCCTGGGAGACCAACTGGAGAGTTTGGATTTGTGTTATGCAAATGTGATGCAATGCCCTGCACCATATTAACAAGGCGGCGTTAGGTTACTTTTTGTTGCTTAACGCCGCCTTGTAAATAAGGCTCCTTCACACTTGGTGCAATGAGGTGAAATTTGATTTCTCCTTGTTTTTGCTTTTTCTTTGTGTGCTGCATTCTACAACACACATAGAAAGACCTAAACCATGAATGATTGTTTATGCGCAGTAAGGTGTTCTTCCTGCACATAAACAACCATTAAATAATGATGATTTGCTACTTCTACTTCTGCAGAATGCAGCCCACATAGAACTAGCAAATCACCATTGATGATTGTTTATGTACAGGAAGGGACACCTTCCTACACATAAATAATCATTTATTGCAATGCAGGCACCCTTGCACCATAGTGCAAGGGTGCCTGTGTTGCCGCTAGGCATCTAATTTTAGCGTCAGCACTAGGGAAACACAGGGGTGTGCCTATTTCCATGAATATGGCGCAACTTTTGGTTTCTGAAGTGAAGCAGCACGGCGATGCTAATTTTGGCGCAGCGCTGCACCACTTCCTTATAAATGAGGTCCTATATTTAAGTACATGCCAACGCAAATTTAAAAAAGTGGTCCAGGTGTTTCAGTGTTAGGATGCATTTAATAAACTTAAACAATATGAAGCCTACAGCAACTAGTGCACCAATTACATCAATTCTGTGACGCATATGGGCATTACGTTCATCGTCAGAACATTACAGACCTTGAATTAAATATGAAAATGGGCATGGTGTGTGTGGAGGAGGATGTAGCCAGGCAGAGCTCTGAGGCCACTTAATTAAATTACACTTGGCTCAGTTTGTGTGCCTTCATGCATTAGTTATCATTTTCTTGATGAATGTGTATGAAACTGATGGCCAGGAAAGAATATTGGATGTTGGTTGCTCCACATTGATTTTAAGGACATTTTTCTTTTTGACTGCACTTCCTTTTTCCTGCTACTGACTTCAGTTCTGTGTTTTTTCTATGTCTTGACTGATAAAGAATATAAAAGCTGGACTAGACCCAAAAAACACACTGTTCTCTTGGACACATTAATCTTCCAGGACACTTTTTTACTACTTAATTTAGAAATAGCTTTTTGTGAACCCAGTCTCTGATGGAAGGTCATCCTTTTCCCAGTTTACTGCTGCTTACATTCAAGAAGCGGCAGAAATACAATATCTCACTTGTTATGGCCACAGCGATAGGGCCTCTGGGAGCACAGACTGTGCTTACTTTTAGGCTTGAATTTTTTACCCATTGCTCGTTTTCAGGATTATGAATGGTTTATCACAGCCGTTAAACCAACAAAGCAAGTTCTCGCAAAATAGCAATAGGCCCTAATTTGCAAATTTCCATTTTTATTTTTATTTTTTATAAATGAGTCGAATTAAACTTTTTTAACTACTTCACGGTGATGTCACTCACACAAACGTCTACTATTAAAGGCTACACTAAATAATTCACTGCCCCTTACCCACAATGAGCATGCATATACACGAACTCCCTATCTAGGGTATACAAGGCTGACTACATTCTTAATGTAATTGTTATAAGGACTCTGAGTATCTGATGTGCAATATTTACCTCTTTGTATATATTAATTTACTGTTAAAACTATATTTTCTCTTGCATGAGAAGTCCTGTGAATCCCTTAATGAAACTTATGAACGAGATAAACAAAAAATAAAAACCTTAAAATAAGGAAGTATGCTGCACTTAACTGAGTCAGGTATTCCTAGGATCGACAACGACGCATCCGAGATATTTTAGCATGAAATGAAAATCAACCTCATGTGAGTTTGTGCGTAAGAACAGGGATGTCAAGAGAAACAAGCATTTGCAATGCAACGGGTCTCGCATTTCTCCAAGTTAGAGCCATTAGTAGTTGTAAACGCCCAACCGGACTTTTCTTGCCACATTAAATGGAAAAAAAAAGTGCGATCGCACTGCTACAGTTCACTCGTAGTGAAACCTATCGGTAAAAGTGCAATTATCTACGTAACCAGCAAAAGTACAATTAACTATGTAACAGGGTCGATATCATGGAAAGCGCTCGACTTCTGCCAAGAGAGATTGCGCTGCGAACAAAGATAAAAAGTAGTCCATAAACTGGATGGAAAACAGCGAGCCTCGGATGTTTTCAGTACTTGGTCACTGCGCTCGAGGAGGGCTAACCACCGGAAAAGGCATGACATATGCATGCCTTCCACTAATGAAAGCAAGCAGATTTTAACAGGCAATCCCACAAACCAATGAAAGACACTGACGTGACATAGACGGGGCTCCGAGCCCTTTTCTAACTCCTAAAGCGTCTCATAAGCGAAACCATGTGCATGCGACGCAGGCTCGACCCTAAAAAGCGGATGCTGAGACAGGTCCCCATTGGGCTTTCCATTTGTGCCCTTACCCTCAAAGCAAACAAAAAAATCGTAACTCGCCAGCGGTACCACCATGGCTGCCTTTGATGCAACTTCAAGGAGACTCATTACTGTTACTTCACAGTCTCATCATTTCAGAACAGAAGCATTTTGAATATTTTCTGCAGCGAAGCCATTGTTGTGGCTTATTTAATTTATGCAACTAAAGACCATTTAGAAAGCCAATAGTCCTGGATTGTTATAGGTGTAATGTTACTGGCTGTTTTATATATTTGGAAGCAATGCCAGAAAAATGCAGCAAAATACCAGTTTATGCACAGATTTTTTTTTTTTACATGTTATTAAGCCACGCCCTTAATTACATCAGCCACGCCCCCTTGAGAGGCCCTCCAGTTTATTCTACTGACTTAAAGCGCTGCTCTCAATCATTAGGTGAAGAGGCCATATTGCCGTTATGACGCCCGCTGTACAACTTGGCATGCATGTAATCCCAACTTTACAGTGTGCTAAAGAATTGTGTGCTCCTGGGCACATATTTGTCTACCTGCACCACGGTTGTTCTGTCTACTAGTATTGGAAGCCCTTAGAAATGGGACTCGTTTACACAAAACAATGCCTCAGAAAAGCAGAGCAGTTGTGAACCGGGTGCATTGCTATTAAAAAGTAGATGAAACACTTTTTGCCTTTGTTGGTTTTAGCTAGATATTCATTTAGTTAACAATTTACAGACTACAGCATCAAGAGATAGGGGTTCTAATCCTGAACTGCTGAACTGAAAATACTGTGGGTCTCTGCTCCGATCACCATGGCACAGTGTGCATCTGTGTACTGATTGGTACAGTTTGAGTGCGTTTAGAAACTTATTAGTACCCAGCACGAAGTGCCGTTTAAACTGCATAGTTTGTTCAAGAAAGCATCTAGGGCCTGGAACACACATGATTAAGACCGCAAGGCTTGTGTTGCCTGCTTATTGTTACCACTGAGAGGGCCTGTTTAGATATGAAAAACACACAGGGCCTAAATGTTGTCTAGTGTTTAAAATGGGACCAGAAGTCCAGAAATCCCAGCTTCTTTCCCAAGTACAAAAGATGTGATCCTGAGCAAATCACCATGTTTCTATGTCCCCCTGTTACTTAAGTGCCAAGTTAGGGCGCGATTGTCAGCCGGCTAGCCCACAAATACTTGGCACGCGTTACAGATGCACCCTCGTGATGGATAATATTTTCCCAGATGCCCACAGCTGACGGGGCATCTGCAGCACATTGAAGCCCGGTTTCGGTCCCCTGTCTGGCTCCGTCCGAGCCTGTGCGCATGTTGTGTTCATTTGAGGGGCTGCCGCCTGATAAAAGCAGGAATGCATACCAAGAATATTCCACAGCCCTCACTCCGCCCCACAGACACTGAATCTATTAATCTCCCTTTCGCCTCCAGCCATCATGATTTCACCAGCCGCTCTTCCCAGCTGACCAAAGCCGTAAAATGGAATTTCTTATGGGGTTCGAGGAGTGCTTCACTGGAGTGAAGTTTTCAGGGGTACCTGCCCTCCCCCTTCAAAAACAGGCTCTGGCTCCTGGCGCAACCACCCAAAAAATGCAAAGCGGTGCCCCTGTGCTCACGAGTCCCCGGTGTTTATCAGGTATTTGTCAGCACTGGGGGGAGGGGCTGGTTTCAAAGTCCCTTCACTGTGAATGGCCTCAGAGCACTATCAGCCCTGTACAGCCGAGGGGAGGGGTATCTGTGTGCGCTGCAGCCTGGGGCTGATGAACTGAAGGAACACGGTTAGAGAACAGTTCAATGTGTCACGTTTATTAGTTATTTCTGCGCTGCAAACAAAGATAAAAAGTAGTCCATAAACCGAATGGAAAACAGTGAGCCTCGCATGTTTTCAGTACTTGGTCGCTGCGCTCGAGGAGGGCTAACCACCGGAAAAGGCATGACGTATGCATGCCTTCCACTAATGAAAGCAAGCAGATTTTAACAGGCTAGCTCACGAACCAATGAAAGACACTGACGTGACATGGATAGGGCTCCGAGCCCTTTTCTAACTCCTAAAGCGTCTCGCAAGCGAAACGCATGCACAAGCGCATGCGATGCAGGGTCGACCCTAAAAAAGAGTCATTTTGAAAAACAAAGAGAGGTAGACAAAAAAAACTGAAAATCAATGTGAAGTGGAAAAAATTATGCAATTGATTTAAGGTTGTGTGCAGAACCCTATAAAGAAAACACAAAATGCATTGCTAATTATCTGAAAACAGGAATAATATCGTAAAAGGTTTAGGAAATTGGGGCTACTGGCTGAGGAAGGTGAAACCATACTCAAGTTGAAACCACAATTCTTGTCAGGGCCAGACACATGCAAATCCCAAACTAACCCTAACCCTCTTGGTAGCTTGATGCAAAAGCAGTCAGGCTTAATTTAGAAGCAGTGTGTAAACCATCGCAGCACTTCAAAAACTAATAAAGTGAAAATACAGCACAAGAAAAATCCCACTCAAATTTAGAAAATAGAGTAAAATTCAATAAAATTATTTGTGACTGAAACAACAAAATCCCATCAGTAGAACTGGAGATATGCAATTGTAATGATTTCAAGTAAGTATAGTACCTAAAAGCACACAGTGCCACTCACAGTTGTCTAGTCATAAAAGACCGGGTGAAAGTCAAAAGTTCAGGCTGACTGTGATGGTGTGTGGGCAAAAAACAGGGACCAGTTTTATCCTACTCAAAAAGTTATCTCATAAGTCTAGCACAAAGAGTTCTGTTCACACGGGAAGGAGCTACAAGGAGCAGGAAGATCATCGCAGATGGTAATCGATGTAGCCAAAGAGCAGGCCGGGTGTCGTGGATGGTCATCGCCGTAGTGCAAAGATCCTGTCGAGCATAGTGGACAGTCATTGCTGGAGATTCACGTTGGTGGCCAGCTCAGGCTGTTGATGGTGTAGCACGAACTGCAGATTTTTGTTTCTGGACGTTGATGGCTTTCACTCTGGCAGGAAGAGTTGGGCAAACTAGAACTTCACATTGGATGGCTGCATGGGTGGCAAGATTTTGGTGTGAACAAGCCCATTTGTGTTTACAAAGAGGCCACAATGCAGGATGTCTCCTTTCTGTGAAGGGGGAGCTCAATTTATACCACACCAAGGGGACAGGACCTGAGGGGTACCTCTTGGGGGTCACAAATTTACTCTAGCAGAGCCCAGGCAGGTCCAGCTGTGGGTCCAAGCAGCAGGTCAGCTGTAGAGATGCAGGAAGGTCTCTGGAGCATGTTAGGTCCCTGTACCTCAGAACAGGAGGACAGTCAGCTGACCCTTGGAGTAACTTCAGACTGGAATTAGGGGTGCAGGTCCAGTCTTCCTTCTCAGCAACCACGGAGGCAGTACAACAGGGCAACAAGGTAGCAGTCCTGGCAGCACAGCAGCACAATACAAACTTTGTAAAAATTGCATTTTCAGAATTGTGACTTAAAATCTCAACATTCCTACTTGCTCCCATTTGCAAGTTAGCACCTACTAAATGTAATAAGGTGACCCAATGTTATCCTTTGGGAGAGTTAGATCTTGCAAATGTGAAAAACAAATCTACAAGTTTTCAGCTGTCAGGCCATGTAAAACTTAAGAGTACATGCCCATCTTTTGACATACACTGCATTCTGCCCAATGGGCTGTTTAGGGCCTACCCTAGGGGTGACTTATGTATTAAAAACATTGGTTTAGTCCTTGCAAAAGTTTTTTTTGCCAGGTTGAAAAAGTAGTTTAAAACTGCACACACAGGCTGCAATGTCATTTAATTTACAGGCTCTGGGTACATGTAGAATCAATTTACTAGGGACTTTCTTGTATATTAAATGTACCAATTAGGTATAAACCAATGTTAACATATTTTAGGGAGTAAACACATGCACTTTAGCACTGGTCAGCAGTGGTAAATTGCACAGAGTTCCAAGGCCAATAAAAAACAAGATCAGCAAAAATGGAGGAGTGAGGCAAAAAGTTTAAGGGAAGATCCCCCTGTGGATTGCAGGTCTAACAAAAGGCACATTTAGTGACAGTTACAAAAACAGACTTTGAATAAAGTTATACAAAGGAAAGGATCTTAAAGAAGAATCTTGCTTTCAGAATAATCATTTGTAGAGAAGAGGCAAAGTTCAAAATGATCACTGAACCGTGGAGGCTACACTCCTTGTGACCAAGCCAGATTTTCTGGGTCTGTGCTAATTGTATTGCTTATTTGGCATTGTAGCATTTGTATCCTACTTCCTACCCCTATGTAGTGGGCTGAAGCACTTATTCACACATGCAGCAACCTGTACCATGTAGGGTGTATATTTGGGATGGTGATGTTTCTGCTTCGAGCCTTTATGGGAAGTGTTTTCAAGCTGTGCATGAGAACCTCCGAGGTGTGGTTATCTTGTTACAGAATGCAGTGCCTGGAAGTTTGATATGTGATGATATGTGAAAATTATAATTATAATGAGAACTAACCAGCTCTTTGTTAGTTTGTCCTGCAGAAACTCAAACTCACTTGGCTTTTTTTTCAGGTTTGAGGTCCCAAAGTATTTCAGCAACTCTTACAAAACTTCATAAGTTTTACTGGACTACGTAATAGAATCTAATGACTAAACGGAGGGACATATTGACAAGCTTTTGGCACAGGGCAGTGCTGCAAGCCTTCTTGCTGCGCTGCCCTGCATCAAAAGAAAAGGGCAGGCATGTGCTGTATCTATAAGATGTGGTGCATTCCTATCCTTTTCCCCTACGCTGGCGCACAATGGGCTGCCATGCTCCCAACCAGGCATTGTGGGGATTATTTTTTCTGTGCAGGAAGGAACTCCTCCCTGCACAGAAACAATCACGAGGGGCGTTTCCCTGTTGCAGAATGCAGCACAGATAGAAAGAGAAAACAAAGAGGAGGAATGAATATATTTCTCCTCGTTGAGCCTCACTTATGCCTTCCTTGGGGAGGCATAGGCTTTTGACCCATTCCCAGGTTTACAAATCCTTGTAAATCTGGGAATGTGTCAAAATTCATGGGTGTTGTGTGGGAACACCCATCACAACTCCCATGGCATGCCTCCTTGTCACAGGGTGAGTCAACGCAGTGACTTGCACTACATTGACTCAGTTCATATTTACAAGGGCATGAAAAGCTGTGGAGAGTGGAATTACGTGGCCTTGTAAATATGGTCCTGCAGTCTGCATCGCCAGATTGTCACTAAAAGTGACGTTCCAGCAGCACAAAGGGCCTTGTGAATATGGCCCTGAGATCTAAATACAAAAACAACTATCATTTTCAGTGACAACAGTTTCAAGTATAAATTAAGACAAAAGAGAAGCAACATTTTGAATAGAAGAGAAACGATCATTGGAAAGTTAGTGCAGCATAAAACTGACTCCTCTCCCCCTCCTGAAAGAAAGCACTACTCATCATTAAAAACAATCATATTTAGGTGTTAACCAAACTCACTTAACCTGGTGTAAGGCATTCAACATCTTCTCAAATATAGTAATTATTAGAGAGCTGGTCAGTAGAGTCAGTATTGTGATGCAATTGTGAATTTCCTCTCTACAATCATTTATTTGTTAAACCTGTAAAAGAAGACTGCTTGCACTGGAACCCCAACAAACACGGACATAGCAAGACAATACTCAATTTACTTTTTGCCTTATAAGCCTTGCCAGAATAACTGTGTTATCTGCTTATGGATAACATGGTAAATAGGCACTCACAATATTCCTGCTCTGTTGTCTTGACAATTTTCAAAACCCACTGTCAATGAAACCTAGATTCCAAGGCGGTTTGTGGGACCACATTTTACCTCATTTATTGTATGAGGTATTGCCTCAGTGACACGTTATGGGAAGCAGATTCACATATCCATTACACATGCTTTCTCCACTTCTTTCGCACTTTATGTTAAAGAAAACCAGTCAAAACATCCAGTAGACAGATCTAAAAGGGTGTGCTGTCAAAACACCTGGTGCCTATTCATGTACTGCATTTTGTAGTACGTTTTGTAGTACCATGATAGAACTACAAACATACTACAAAATGATAGTCACTGCCTCTCCTATCTTTTTCTATGTGGATATCTGTAGCTGCAGGCTCTGCACACACAGGTATACATTTTTGTGGTAAACGTTAGAGTGACAGGGTAAGTGGCTGAAAAATGAGGAATATGTCTGACTAAAGAATAGGGGATTAGGGAAGAATAAAGAGGAGTTTAGGAAGAGTGAGGGAGGAGTTTAGGGAGGTATATTCACTCACTCACAAATTAGCTATTTACCAACTGTACTTCTACAGTTATCATTTCCAATATAATTTCATGTAAAACAAAATTTAAAACCTTTTTTTAAAATGTAAACGTAATGTAGCATTCAATTTTAATAAAATATAAATATATCATTGTAATTTAATGTAAAAATATAAATATATTACATATTTGTTCTTTAACCATAACCTTTTTTGACAACTATTTTTTAATTTAAAATTTGATGTAATGTTACTTTTTAATCATTATAATTATATGTGTGATTTAATATAACAATTTAATTATAGTACATATGTATTAATAATAAAATATTCCAATGCGTTTTAGAATTTTAAAATTAATGTAAAAGTAAATGGTAATAAAATATAATTACATTACTTTTATTGGAATCTATATATCACATTTAATAATTATGCATCATAAAAAATACTTTATTTAGGTGTAAGTTTATTTTTTAATTTAAATTTCAGGAAAATAAATGCAATTTAATTTCATAGTTTTATGTTAATTCAAACTTAGATTCAAAATTAAAGTTAACAGTGCAGTAGTATATTTTTCTGAGTTCTACATTTAAAAGAAATATGTACAATTAATTCACAATAATATTATGATAAACATATTTTTTACAAACTTTTTTTGATTTAACATAAACTTTTTTAATTTCCCCTATATTTTACACTGCTGATTTCTCTGCCCTCAGAGTAGAGTCTCCCTATGGTAAGATATGGAGGAAATTATTAAGGTTTATTTAACTCAAAAAAATAGTTACAATATTTTTATGATACTATCAGAACATGATGATTTACAAACCAGAAGGAACCCTGCAGAATGTAGAATTTCGCCCTGTGCTTTAAATTGAGTGTCAGATGAACCGGACAAAGAAAAGCTACCTCAAAGTTGATGAGCAACTTATAGGGCACATTCTCTTCTTTTACCCCACATAAACTTTGAGAATAAAAAACAATTTGTTTGTGCTTTTGCCTCTGGTACTTGCTAATATGAAATATGTAAAGGAATACACAACATTTATGATGATTCCTAGTCTTTTCTTGATTACCTTATACACCATCTTTAAATATTTTCCCATGGAAATTGTTCTCTTATGAACTGCCCATTTAACAACAGCATTGATTTTCAGAACTATAGCACTCCAAAAGGGGTATAGTGCTGTTCAGGAAATTGCTAAAATCTCGAAAGAAAAGTGAATTGAGAAACACTTACTATAGAGTATTAAAAATACAAACACTTCTAGTCAGGAAATGCATAGCCACGGGAACAGACATTGGAAGGAAATAGTAATTTCAGCATAATTTCTGCTCCTGTAAGATAAACATTCTAATACTATAGCCTAAATCAATATTTACAACTCTTCATTCACACTCAGAAGAAGAAAACAACATAAAGTATTTACTTGGAGTGACAGGAGAAACTCAGTTCTAATAAACAAACTATTCCAGTGTGTAGGAAACTGGGTTATTCGTAACGTGGCCTGCACAAATAATAGGTCCACAATCCCCCCATTGGGAACCAAGCACCACCTTGTAGAAATTGACGTTCCCAGGGCAGTGAGGCAGAGCAGTTCAAGGTCTACTCAAGAGAGGTGGGAATGGGCTACTACTCACATTAACAGGTATGCAATAATAACACTCAGTACATGATTGCTCAGGAACTGCCTATTCTTTAGAAAAGAAGGCATAAATTTAATTTATGCATAACACAATTATTGTGTAGTACTACTAAATACTACACAATAATTTACAAATATGTACATTGGCTGATGGAAAATACCACAAGTGACATTGCATAATCACCCTTGACCCCTCTAAAAGGAGTCACACAAACGTATCAAGAGAGTCTATATGTTTTGTCAAGGTTCAAGAACTACAAGCAACATGTTAAAAACATCATCTGGCACATAATGGCAACTGCCAAAACAACACTCCTATGTAAATGCACTTGTTAATGCTAATAAAATATATATACTGTGAGAAGTAGACAGTCATCATTATGTGCATCAAATAAAGCATTTATAATAAGCAAAACATGTGTTCTGTGTCTTTTTTTAAATGTTTCAATCATAAAACTGTAATTTTTACAGCATCCCCTAGAGGCCATCACATTCTAAACACATTTACATTGCAACCATAAATCTGGCTCATAAAAGTTGCTTCAAGTCATGTATTTCCTTTAACCAAATTCAGGCCCTTCATATCATAATAACTGCAAACATACACATAACCCCTAGATGGCGCAGAACTCCAAGCATCTTTTGCCCAGAGTCTGGCACCCCCCCCCCCACGGATCACTTGAGGCCCCGTAGTTTGAAGACCTCTGCTGTAAAGTCATTACCTTTTCAGACCAAGAAGGAGCTCTGACCTTCTTCCCCATCTAAGAAGGGACAGGAAGTCAGGATTATTAGAGACTGATTAATTGCTGAACAAGAAACAAACCAGTTGTTCAGTTGTATCTACCAATCCTCGTGGCTACACAGCCTTCTCCCATAAACAATGTTACAAAACATGGGTCGGTGAATGTTTCCAATTAGCATATGTGCAAACATATTGAATATCAACTATGAGGCTATGCTCCAGCAAGAAAAATGGCTTTTGCACAAATTGGAAAAACATAACCCCTTACCACATTTTCCCCTCTGGGTCCCTGCTTATATTCCCGTGCTTATTGACAGAGAGGGAGCAAGAGGAGCAGGATTCTCACCAGAATCACTTCTCCTCTAGAAAAGTGTGATAGGTTTGATCAAGGATAATTGTCCAATTATCCTCATAATCCCAGACCCCTGGCATACCTCCATAAAAAAATTGTTAGCCAGGGATTTTCATTTTTGATTTGGGTTTTTAGATCATTAGAGAAGTAATTTAGCTTGGGTAGATATTGCTGAACTACGCTGAATTCTTCTGGATGACATTTTTTAAAATGGAGGATGTTTTGCAGTGATGGTGTAATATTTCTGGAATTATGAGAGCTATATACTTTATTTTGGGGCCAAAACATACGTTTTGGAGGGTCAAGTAGTCTTACAGAGATAGAAAATAACTGCTCAGAGCAACACTTTCACCATTTTCCAAAATGATGGCTATAATAGAGGAAGAAGAAGAGACATATATAGAAATTAAACAAAAAATGATGGTTTAAAATCTTTTTATGCATACACCAAACAATGTTTATGATCTGAAAATGAAAAAAATAATGTCTATCACTCCTGTTTTAGACACATTTTCATAGCTCATTTTATTTTTTTGTTTCGGCAATCCATCGTTGAACATTTGCAGAATGTTGAACATTTGAGAACAGCATATTGACAGGGACATCTTTTTGTAGCACAGGTTTTGCAAGTATGTGTATTTGTAAGTTCTATGGGTAAAACCTTTAGAAATTTTGGAGGTTTAAGAACCCCATCTATAGCTTCCCAACCAAATTCACGGGGATCTTTCTCTACATATGCAGGATCCAAAACATTTGCACCCCACCTGATCAAGTAGAATGCTCTTTTAATGTGTCCACTCACAGAATATGATGTCGATGGAAGGTCACTTAGCATGACTTATCTGTTGAACACATTGTACCAAAGATCATCAAATGATTGACAATTAGAACCTTCCTCTCTGTGTTTCTCCACAAAAGAATTTCTTTGGATGCATTTTCTGAAGGGGTATTTTTTTCACCTCTAGCTTCTTCACTCTTTCCAAATACCAGGAACTATATCTCAGGTTCTTTATGCAATTTGATTTGTGAAGCACAGTATTCAGTGACTCTACAATCTTCAAGTGTAGCTCCAAATCACCTTTCCAATCAGCATGTACCAAGTTTTTCACTAGAGCTGTCATGTGTAGGGCATTTCCCCATTACTTGAAAAGTTCTGATTTTTCTTCACATTCTTTGACAAACTCTACGTACTTGGTTTTGAGGCTTTCTGATTCTGAACTGAGTGTATTGAGCATTGCCTGGCTTTGCATTATGTCTTTTGAATGAAGTGCACCTTGTGTCTTGTTGAGATAAGATATGCAAAACCTAATTTGTCATTCTCGTTCTGGGAAATCATTCCAATGCAAAGTTTCTATAGACTCAGATATGATGAGCATACCTTGCAACGAATGAGCATAATGCATTCCACTCAATAGTGACCGGACAGTTTTGCTTCAAAAGACTTCATCCTCAGTAAGTGCATTGTCTATGCCACATCCACGGAGATAACTTCCTGCACACCGCAATGCAACTTTTGTCATGTGGAAAATACCCGCCATTGGATAAAGATCATCAAATTCTACTGGATTGCTCATAAAAATGTCAGCTACAATACGGAAAACACCTTCATTGCAGAGAATTGGCAGGAGAGACTGGTCTTCAAGCTGAGCATGCACATTTTGGAAATGTGACTCTAGATTACATTTGTCCTCTGGTTCTTTTCAGCTGTGTTAATGGTCTTTTGAAACAGTAAGATTTCCTTTCCCTATATACTTAAAGGTTATGGGGCCGTGCATCTTATTACAATGGGACAGGTATTTCATATTAAAATGAGGGTTTCAGGTAATGACTTGACCATGTGGTTTCACTGCTAGTTTAGTTACATCAATATTTTCTACAAACTGTAGTCCATATACACAGCTGCCTGCGTGTGGTGGAGGATTACTCATCATTTGATGTGTCCATTTTGAAGTCAATGTATCCCGCCTATAGCTAAAGGATCACATTTGTTTTGAGATTTCATCCAAGAAAGATGTTCCTCAGGAGTCATTCATAGTGCCACTTAAATAATACACAAATTTGATTTCATTAACTTTGTGGACAAGGCAGGTATATGAGGTATATGGAATGAGCTCACGGTCTTATTTTTGGCATAACTTTTGTACTTCCATCTACCACGTCTTATATTTATTTTCTTGAATCATTTAGTGCTTTTGTGTAAATTACTCATCATCTAACATGTTAAAAAACAAGTTACAAGACAAGGATGTGCCATCCATTTGCGGGAGAGCCATTGTGGCCAACAAGGGTATGAGCCTCAATCAAATCAAATCATAAATATTTATAAAGCACGCTACTCACCCGTGCGGGTCTCAAGGCGCTAGGGGGAAGGGGTTACTGCTGCTCGAAGAGCCAGGTCTTGAGTAGTCTCCGGAAAGCGGAGTGGTCCTGGGTGGTCCTGAGGATGGTGGGGAGGGAGTTCCATGTCTTGGCCGCCAGGTAGGAGAAGGACCTCCCACCCGCGTGGTGCGGCGGATGCGAGGGACGGCGGCGAGAGCGAGGTTGGCGGAGCGAAGAGGACGGGTGGGAGTGTAGAAGCTGAGGCGGCGGTTGAGGAGTTCGGGTCCCTGGTTGTGGAGGGCTTTGTGTGCGTGGGTGAGGAGTCGGAAGGTGATCCTTTTGTTGACGGGAAGCCAGTGCAGGTGTCTCAGGTGGGCGGAGATGTGGCTGTTGTGGGGTATGTTGAGGATGAGGCGGGCGGAGGCGTTTTGAATTCGTTGCAGACGTTTCTGGAGTTTAGCGGTGGTTCCTGCGTATAGTGTGTTGCCGTAGTCCAGGCGGCTTGTGACGAGGGTATGGGTCACGGTCTTTCTGGTGTTGGTGGGGATCCAACGGAAGATCTTTCGGAACATGCGGAGGGTGAGGAAGCAGGAGGATGATACGGCGTTGACTTGTTTGGTCATGGTGAGAAGTGGGTCCAAGATGAAACCGAGGTTGCGTGCGTGGGCTAAGGGGGTCGGTGCGGTGCAAAGGGCCGTGGGCCACCAGGAGTCGTCCCAGGCGGTCGGGGTGTTTCCGAGGATGAGGACTTCTGTTTTGTCTGAGTTCAGTTTCAGACGGCTGAGTTTCATTCAATCTGCGACATCTTTCATTCTGTCTTGCAGGTTGGTCTTGGTGCTGGTGGGGTCCTTGGTGAGGGAAAGTATCAGTTGAGTGTCGTCGGCATAGGAGGTGATGATGATGCTGTGTTTGCGTACGATGTCGGCGAGGGGGCTCCTGTAGACATTGAAGAGTGTCGGGCTGATCGAGGAGCCTTGTGGGACGCCGCAGATGATCTCGGTGGGGTCTGAGCGAAAAGGTGGGAGGTAGACTCCTTGGGAGCGGTTGGAGAGGAAGGAGGTGATCCAGTCCAGGGCCTGTCCTTGGATCCCGGTGGCTCGGAGGCGGGATATTAGGGTTCGGTGGCAGATGGTGTCGAAGGCAGCCGAGAGGTCGAGGAGGATGAGGGCGACTGTTTCTCCGTTGTCCATCAGGGTTCTGATGTCGTCTGTGACTGAGATGAGGGCGGTTTCTATGCTGTGATTGGCTCGGAATCCGGACTGAGAGTGGTCGAGTAGGCTGTTGTCTTCAAGGAAGTTGGTAAGTTGCTTGTTTACGGTCTTCTCTATGACTTTGGCGGGGAATGGGAGGAGCAAGATGGGGCGGAAGTTCTTCAGGTCGCTTGGGTCTGCCGTGGGTTTTTTCTGTAGGGCGTTGACTTCAGCATGTTTCCAGCTCTCGGGGAAGGTAGCAGACGAAAACGAGCTGTTGATGATGGTCTGGAGGTGCGGGGCGATGATGTTGTTGGCTTTGTTGAAGATGAAGTGTGGGCAGAGATCCAAGGGGGCACCGGAGTGGATGGAGTTCATGGTGGCTTTGGTCTCTTCCGTGTTGATGTGAGTCCAGGCGTTGAGGGTGATGGCTGGGGTTGTAGGTTCTGTGGTGGTTGGCTGGGTCTGGTGTCCGAAGCTGTCGTGTAGGTCGGTGATCTTACGATGGAAGAAGGTGGCGAGGGAGTTGCAGAGGTCTTGTGAGGGTGTGATGGCGTTGGCGTTAGGGTTGGAGAGCTCTTTGACAATGTTGAAGAGTTCTCTGCTGTTATGGCTGTTTTTGTCCAGTCTTTCTGTGAAGATATTTCTTTTGGCGGCGCGGATCAGTTGGTGGTGTTCGCGGGTAGCGTTCTTGAGGGCAGTCATGTTGTCTGCAGTGTGGTCCTTGTGCCAGGCTTTCTCGAGGGTGCAGCAGGTTTTCTTTGATTCCTTAAGGGTGTCGGTGAACCAGAGAGGTTTTTTGGTGTTGGTCTGTCTTGGGAGGCGTCTGAGGGGAGCGAGGTTGTCTGCGCAGTTGGTGATCCAATTTGTGAGGCTGAGGGCTGCATCGTTGGGGTCGGAGGAGAAGGTGGGTTGGTTGTCGTTGAGAGTGGAGAGAAGCTGTTCCTCTGGGATTTTGTTCCACTGTCGACGTGGGATGGGTTGTGTGCGGAGGTGGCGAGTCTCGCATCAGAAGGTGAAGTGGACACATCTGTGGTCGGTCCAGTGTATAGCTGAGGAGTGGCTGAAGGATATGTGGTTGCTGGCGGAGAAGATGGTGTCTAGCGTGTGTCCGGCGATGTGGGTGGGGGTGTTCGCCAGTTGCTTGAGGCCGAGGTTGGCGAGGTTGTCGAGCAGGGCAGTGGTGTTGGGGTCGTTGTTCTGTTCCAGGTGGAAGTTGAGGTCACCGAGAAGGATGTAGTCCGGCGAGGCAAGGGCGTGCGGGTAGATGAAGTCAGTGATGGAGTCGCTGAAGAGGGCACGTGGTCCAGGGGGTCGGTAGATGAGAGTTCCTCTGAGTGTGGTCCTGGGGTCGGTGTGGATCTGGAAGTGCAGGTGTTCGGCGGCGAGGGGGGTGTCTTCGGTGGAGATGGTGACGTTGATGGAGTCCTTGAAGACGATGGCTATTCCTCCACCTACTTGGTTGGTGCGGTCTCTCCTTGAAATCTTGTAGCTCAGGGATGGCTATGGCGATGTCGGGGGCGAGGAGGCGTTCATCCAGGTCTCAGTGATGAAGGCGACGTCCGGAGCGGTGGAGTCCAGGAGGTCCCATAATTTAACTGCGTGCTTGTAGACGGAGCGTGCGTTGATCAGGATGCATTTGAGGTGGTTGTTGGCGCGTGGGCTGGCGGGCGTGGTGTTTTTGCAGGTGTGACATACGAAGGGTCCGTGGGTGTATTTCGGGTTGGCTTGGAAGCAGGTGCTGGAGCGCCCCGGGTTGAGGGCGTGGAGGGTGACGGGGTTGTAGCGATGCTGCGGGTTTGGGAGTGCTGGTGGCCAGGGGTCGTGGCGCTGGGCGCGGTCCAGGCGCGGACGGGCGCAGACAGGCTTGCCTTTGGCGCGCCTTCGGTGCACCAGTGGCGCGGCCGTGCAGCGGCCGCCATAAGAGGGAGGAAGGGGGGAGGAGGGGTCAGCTGGGGGTGGGAGGCGGGAGTGGGGCGACGAATGGGAGCAGGGGGGGCGGGGGCGAGCAGGTGGTGGCGGCGGGAAAGCGGAGGGTGGGGGGGTCAGGTAGAGGGGAGAAAAGATAGGGGAGGGGGGGTTTAAAGGTGGCGGGGAGTTAGGAAGAAAAGATAGGAAGATAGGGGGGGGGTTACAGAGGTGGAGGGGAGTGAGGAAGGTCAGAGAGAGGCATCAGGAGCAGAAGAGCAGAAGAGAGAGGAGAGAAGAGCCAGGAAGAAGGTAAAGAAGAAGAGGAGCGAGGAGCAGAAGAACAGAAGATAGAAGAGCCAAGAAGAAGAGGAGCAGAAGAACAGAAGAGAGAAGAGCCCAGAAGAAGGTAAAGAAGAAGAGGAGTGAGGAGTAGAAGAGAGAAGAGCCAAGGAGAAGGTAAAGAAGAACACAGAAGAAGAATACAGATGAAGAACACAGAAAAAGGACAAAGAAAAAGAAAGCACACGCAGGCCGCGGTGCAGAAGAGAAGGAAGAAACACAGATGAAGTACAAAGAAGAAGAATACAGATGAAGACAGAAGAAAGCACACGCAGGTCGCGGTGCAGAAGAGAGGGAAGAAACACAGATGAAATACACAGAAGGGGAGCACAGAAGAAGAACACAGATGAAGAATACAGATGAAGATCACAGAAGAAGGACAAAGAAGAAGAAAGAACATGCAGGACGGGGTGCAGGGAAGAAAGAAGAGCACAGAAGAAGAACACAGATGAAGACAGAAGAGAGAACACGCAGGACGGGGTGCAGGGAAGAAAGAAGAGCACAGAAGAAGAACACAGATGAAGACAGAAGAAAGAACACGCAGGACGGGGGGAGCAGGGAAGAAAGACGAGCACAGAAGAAGAACACAGATGAAGACAGAAGAAAGAACACGCAGGACGGGGTGCAGGGAAGAAAGAAGAACACAGATGAAGAATACAGATGAAGAGCAAAGAGGAAGATCAAAGATGAAGAGGGAAGCAGTAGAAGAGGTGAGTAGCGCGGGGCAGGGTGAGGGGCTGGGCGGGGGGAGTACTTACTGTGGTTTCGCAGGACTTGCTTGGAGGGTTCAGAAGCCTGGCTGGTGGAGCTGCAGCGGCAGGGGGAGCGACCTACCCTTGGGGCAAGGGTCGCTAACTCTGTCGCGCAGCGGCCGCCATAAGAGGAAGGAGGGGGGAGGAGGGGTCAGCTGGGGGCAGGGGGTGGGAGTGGGGCGACGAATGGGAGCAGGGGGGCCGGGGGTGAGCAGGTGGTGGCGGCGGGAAAGCGGAGGGTGGGGGGGTCAGGTAGAAGGGAGAAAAGATAGGGGAGGGGGGTTTAAAGGTGGCGGGGAGTTAGGAAGAAAAGATAGGAAGATAGGGGAGGGGGGTTACAGAGGTGGAGGGGAGTGAGGAAGGTCAGAGAGAGGAGTCAGGAGCAGAAGAGATGATTTTTGTTGCAATTGAATTGGATTCCTCTGATTCACTATACCCTTTTGCTTTTTGGATCATCTGGTTTGGACTTTTTACTGTGGGTGAGTCTCACTACTGGTGTCTGACCCACTGTAATCATATGGAAAACAGACTGTGCATGTTAACTGCCTGTGTCCTCCTTTTAAGATAAGGCTGCTGTGACACAGCATGGGTTGGGGCAGTTGGCTGGTTAAATGTGAATATGGGTATGCACAAGTATGCACATGTGTGCAGGCTGGGTGTGGGATACTGCTGTCATGCACTGCCTGGTAACTCCACACAGGTAGCCTAGCACAGTGGGAACTCTGCAGGATTAGATATTCACCAGGATAGACCTTATAACATTAGTGTATACTAATATGGAAAGTCAGTGTGATTTACCAATTTGTCTACAGTTACACTCCATCATACACATAGGGAGAGATCTTCCTTAGAGTGCAGTTTTGCTCCCCCTTGAATCACAGAGACAATCGATGTATTGAACTGGAGTCTGGCCTGTGGAGGAAAATCAATTATGTAGCATCCTAAATAGTATTTGTACACTTTTTGAGCCATACAGAGTTTTTATATTTCTCTGGCTCAGCTAAGGATCAGAGCCCAGGCCCTTTGGCACCCTGCTGTGCCCAGTTAAATACAGTTCTCTCTACTGGCAGGAAAACAGTGTCCCCACACAAAGGAAGCAATCAACAGTACTTCACCCAGCTCCTGAGGAGAAACGGGGTGGGGCGGAATGATCTGCATCAATCACTCAGCTGTCATACTGTACCACGGATGGGCCTGCTCAAGCCCACTGAACAAAGGAGAGTGCCCAGACAACTGGATACCACCCAGAGGGGAGAATCCCTGTGAAATCCTAGTGTGCAGGACCCTAACAGTGATGTCAGTGAGGGGCGGAGATGAGACCCTAGGAGCAGATGTGACCAGTGACCCCTGAAACACCATTTTGGACTGTCCCAGCATGTTGAGCAGGAAGGTTGCAACAGGGATGGGGAAGTGATGTGCCACCCTAGGATTGGCAGGGAGGTGACTGACTTCTAGAACCCTCCTCTCCCCTTTAAAAACTGCCTGTAGAGTTTTCTACACTTTGCTGCTGGATCCTAGGGCTGTCATGGAGGACAGGAAGGAGATACCCCTTGATGCCCAAGGACTAAGGCCTCTGCCTAGTTGACCCAAGGGCCAGTGAGGCATGTCCCATTACATACCCTGAGGACACATTGGGGGAAAGACCTTGACTTTTCTACACTCAGAAACCAAGATCAGGAGGAGAGCTGGTGCAGGGATCAATGAGAATCAGCTTCTTGAAGCCTGCACTGCTTCGGAGCTGGGGTGGGTTACTGCAGCTGTCCCTGGTGACTAGAGCTCACCACCAGAAGTAAAATGGGCCCAGAATTGTCAAAAACAGCCCAACAGAGGTTGAGTTATTGACTTGTAATGCTTGGCAACCTTTGACCCCTCTTGACCAGTAGCACATTGGGCTCAGCTGCCCAGCCAGTAATATTCCCCTGGGGTGGGCCAAGGCCCAGGGCAGGGCCCATGGATGGCATAGAGAAGAAGTCTCCTCATCCAGGGACGCCATCCCCTATGTGTGTTTCTGTTTTGGGGGCCCAGGACCCTACCCTCAGACCTTTGATGCTGCCAGGAAAAAACACAGGTGAGGTAGTGCCATTGCACTCCCAGTGATGGAAAGAAGGGGCCCTTGACCCGATTGCTGGGCCATGGTTCCATAGAAAGAGAGAGAGAGAAGGATGGGGATGGGTGTCACCGGATTCTTCCACGTGACCAGCCTGCCCCGCTGTTGGTGCCCGTGACTGGGGGAGTAGGAGGCCAGCCACCTTCAGGGCGCCATCCCACGGGAGGGAGTAGGCCAGAAGAGTGCTACTGCCTTTAGTGGCAGCACTCTAGAGTGTTTCCCGTGTGGGGAACCAGAGTGGACAGCATAGGATGGGCTCCCTGAGCTGTCCCTCATCATGGGATCTTGCACGTGGGGTGCACGAGTGGGTTCAGACACCCAAGAAAGAAAAAGCACAGAGCGAGGCTGCAAAGAAAAAAAACACAAAATAAAAATCAAGACATGACTGGTGCAGTGGGAGAGTGGCTAATATAATATTAATGGCTCCCAAAGGAGCTCCAAGGTATGCCCTGCTGGGGCGATTGTTTTGCCTTATTTTTGATCATTTCTTCCCTTGTGGTGGCCCCAGGGTGATGGGAACAGCTTTGAGGAGTCCCCAACCTAAGTTGGGGGTCAACTCAAAAACATTCACCTACCCATT
Source organism: Pleurodeles waltl (assembly GCF_031143425.1). Taxonomy (NCBI): domain Eukaryota; kingdom Metazoa; phylum Chordata; class Amphibia; order Caudata; family Salamandridae; genus Pleurodeles; species Pleurodeles waltl. The sequence goes on along the minus strand of NC_090437.1, from coordinate 1,034,827,099 downwards.
ATTTTCCTTACATTTTCACATACTCTGAAGGCTGGAGTTTGTGCTTTACAAGTGGGAGTGCTATAACTTCTAGGGGCTATGTTTATGGTGGTGTTCATTATTCCCTGAAAGGTATGACAGTAGTAAAAATAACTACCTATGTTGAAGTGTTTCTAGGGGCTGTTTTTATAATTGTAGTTTGTTTGTAAATATATAATATTAATACACAAACATAGGTTTTTACTCATTGCAAATGCTTTATTGGTTCATATAATGATGACGATGATTGCTGCTCACAGTGTATATACTTTATTAGCATAAGTGAGTGCAATCATGCAGGATTATGCTGTTTTGACAATGCGTTTAAGTATGGTTTGTTACTCGTAAAACTTGACAAAACCAATAGACTCACTTGCTTTATTTGTGTCACAGGTGATTACAGAATGTCGCATGTGTTTTTTTCCATCCGCCAATGTACATATTTCCAAATTATTGCATATTATTTAGTATTGTCTGTGTAATAAATGTACTTCTCCCCATCAACCCTGAGTCAGAAATATGTGGTCAGGCTAGCCCTGCGACCTAGGCCAGAAGGTAATGATTGACAGATCACCGGTGGGGTGACACATATCCCACAGACAGATGTTCAAATAGGGAAAACCTAGATTGATCACTCAGATAGGCAGCAACATCACAATAGTCGTAGGAGATCGGCCCCCAATAAAACACATTTGGCAGGAGGGGTGCACATTCTGAAAATACCATAAACGTTAAATGCCACATGAAGTTAGGAACACTCAGCTAATCAGCACACAACACATACAACAAGCAGTGGTCACACGCTTCTCATGCCAGACATCTGCATACATTACCTACTGGCCTGAAATTTGTCCTTGCAAGGTCGAGACCCACCTGAGCACTTTATCAGATGGTCACATTTACGACTCCACGATTAGGCTTGGATTCCTATCCACTAAGAATGTATAGAATTGTTTATAACCCCTCAGGAATTGTATAAAAGGGTGCTCAAAACTCTGAGAGACAGTTATAAGACTGCAACTCTGTACTGCGCTATTCTGGATGCTCCGTTTAAGTAAACCAACTGTTCCTGTTTTGCCAAACGCCTCATTTTTTTAAGGTAAATCAACATTTGAGCAACATTTTGGCAAGCAAGATAGCAGTGATTGCCCCTCCAAGCCTAAACTGCAGTCGAAGGAAAGGGACCCCACCCATATGAATTCAACTGATTGAAAGTTCTGCTGAATCCAAGGGCCCAAGGTCCATCCAGAAGGCAACTCCAGTGGGTAAGAGACTACATCTGATCCTTAGTCCCAGCATTTGGCTTATGGCAAACTAGGGCTCTGTTTGGACCACTGGGCAAGACACAGATAGTACACCTGACCCTGGATGTGATATAGGACTATGCTTAGACCGCTGGGCGGGATACAGATGGGACACCCGACCCTGGGTGTGATATAGGGCTCCGCTTGGTCCGCTGGGTGAGATACAGATGATACGCCTGACCCCTGAGTGTGACATAGGGAAGAGGCCTCAACAGATGGTACGCATAGGCTCTGGGTGCGATATACGGCCAATACCTCAATCTTATGTTTTAGTCTAAAAGGGTTTCTCTGCACTATCGGCCTTTTAAACACAGGGGATGTCTGAAAGAAGTGAGAGGTGTTATTCTCTTGGACCACTGGGTATGACACAGATGGTACGCTAAGCTCCTGGGTGTGAAACAGGGTACAATTTGGACCTTAGAGAAAGATTTGGACCTTGTAGATCAGATGCAGCTTATGCTTGACCAAGAGGGGCCTGAAGTTGTTTTCTCCATGGAAATTGTTGCTATCTTTGCCCCCGAGCTGATAATTACAGACTATTGGGCTCACTTAGTACCATGTATGGCGCAGAGCCTTCCCTCAGCATTTGACAGCATGCGCTAGGAGCGGCTAAGGGTTTGTTTTGGACAACGTCATAATTTTTTCTATGTCATTTTTTCCTCTCTTTGCTCTTTATTTCCATTGTGGCTTACAAGTGATGCATTGATGATGTTGTGGTGCTGAAATGTTATGTTTCTGAATATTTTGAAATTGCACTTTCTTTCAGGTTGTGATTTTTTCCTAGCTGTTGTTTTATGTATTGTAAAAAGTCTGTTTGACGAATATTTGTCTAAAGTTGAGCTCATAGCTAGTAGTTATTGTCGGCATAAACCTGTGTACACATTTCTGCATAATAAAAGCAGAATTAGGATTCTTTGAAACTTAAATAAAGTTAGAACTGTACCAGTCCCCTAAATAAAAGGTTCCCAACCCATCATTGAATCGCCCTTAAGCCACATGCAAACTAGATTCACCACGCAGGCTAAAAAGCTAAATAAATGCTGCTATGAATAGTATGCATCTACTAAGGCACACATGTTCCCCTGGCCAGAGGGGGGAACCTTTGACATCACCACAACAGAGCACACCAGGACACACATTCAGACCAAATTTTAGGCCGGAAAAAGGCTAAAAGAGAGGCACTGTTAAAACTATGGGCCATCTTTGAGGTGGCCTCGACCAGCAACCAACCAAAACCCACAAGTAAAGTGTCCACACCTCCCTCACCATATGCAGGTACAGAGGTGATCTCTCTGGTGCCTGCCATCCCAGCCATTTCTGCATTAGGTTTCACCAATCCACCGGTAGTGGGGCCTGGAGGATCCCTCTACCCCTGGGAGAAAGCCACTGGATCCAGGACTGGGGAGACTCCCGTCACATCCCAAAGAATTGGTGCTGGGGTTCCCCAGAGTTTAAGCCCCATCTGCTGCACTTCTTATATCAAACCCGAGCGGAGAGCATACACTTCAACCCATCTGAGATCTAATGGCAAGGTTGCTTGCCGCTAGACCCAAGCAACTGGTGACCACCAGCTTGCCCTGAGAGAGAGACAACAGGAAAAGCTTTGCCCATCCATTCTGCAACCTGCTACCAAATAGTATTATGAAGGGGAACTGGTTCAGATGGTCCTGGCCTTAGGAAGGGGCCAGAGGACATAGGACCCATGAGGGTGTCACTGCAGACGGTCGGGAATGATTTAGCATGTAGAGATGGGAATCAAGAAAGTCATACAGGGTGCCCCCAGAGTTGGGACCAAGTCACATTCCCCACTCCATCTGCAGAACCAGATAGACAGCAGGACCAATGCGTGTCAACCCATGCCCGACAGGTGAGAAGCACACACCCACTCACGTGTCCTGTACTTCAGTGACCCGACAATCCGATGAGGAGCCCACTGTAATGAAATTGATAAATTACATACCATACAGGGGAAACAAAATCCTGCCTAAAAGAAGGGCTACTGTCTGTGTTCAAAGATTCCAGGTACACGCAGGGGTTCTTAGGCATGGTCATGAGGGTTTCCTTTATGAAACCTCTAGAGTTAGATGTGGGAGGTGGCTGCATGAAGGGGACATTACAATATCACCCCTCATCTCTGACTAATCTTCTAGGAATAGACTTGATGGCCAAACTAAGTATGACCATTCATTTTGCAGAGGATGGGACAATGACGTGCTCGATCCCTGGGGCCACCCCTGCAAGACTCATGTCCTTGATTCACCCACATTGCACAGCCAGAGCGGCACCTGTCTATATGCTGGCCTTAACTAATGTCATCCTCACCCTCATTGCTAACACACCAGAGCTGGTAGGCCGGGAGCTGCTATTGCCCCATAAATTATGTTCCATCAGGAAGGTCACCATGATGCAGAATTCCAAGGGGAAGCAGTGCTCTTCCTGGAGGCTGACAAGATATGACCCAGATCCTGCAAACAACCGACCAAGCAGATGCAATATGGGTGTGTGTCATTTTCATCACACCCGGCATCAGCACACTGGAGATAACTGATGGTCAGTTGTTTGGCGAGCACTTGAGGGCTACAGAAATTATCTTTGCTGACTCCATCCAGAATGATGCCCATTCACACATGGCGGTATTAATGATATGGCAGGAACAAGATTTGTCCACAGTACTGTCACAACTTCTGGCCAAGGGGCCCCATAATATAGGGCTCATTAACACCACCAAACCTGTAAAGAGAACACTGCAGGAGAGGGCTGTTCTACCCTCTCTCTAAGTACCCTCTCTCTAAGGAGGTGGACAAAGTTATAGCACCCACAATCCAAGCACTAATTAATCAAGAGGTCCTCCATGTGGGGGTCTCCCCTGCAATATGCTAATCTTTCCAGTCAAAAAAAGTAATGGAGGGACCTGGAGCCTGGTTCAGGATCTGCACCCCCTCAATGACAGAGTGGACCCCAAGTTCACCGTAGTACCAGATCCATCTGTCATACTAACTAGCATACCTGCAAAAACCAACTATTTCCCCATGATATATCTACAAATATGTTAATGAGCATTTCACTGCACCCCAACAGTTCACCTTCCGAGGGGTCCAGCTGCTATAAAGAAGATTGCCTCAAGGGCACTGCGAGTCCTCCAGTATTTTCAACTGAATACTGAGAGAAGACCTTGAAAACCTCAATCCAGCAGCACCTTTCTACAGTACGCCAACGACATCTTGGTATGCAGTCCCTCTGAGGACCTCTGTCACCAAGAGATGCTACCTCTCCTGACCGCACTTGTCACAAGAAGGTACAAAGTGGAAAAGGGGAAGGTGCAGTATGTACAACCACAGGTTAGCTATCTGGGCCAGCGACCAGTCTGTGGATCACACTAGAATTCCTAGATTCTATCTGGGCTCTGTTACCCCAAAAATAAAAAAGGGTCTGCAGAAGTTTTTGGGACTATGTAACTATGTCTGACAGTGGGTCTTTGATTGCAGCACACTCATCGCCCCCTTACTCGTGGCAATGAAGAAGAGTGAGCCATGACTAACTAGCATGGACGCCGGAGATGTATGAGATTTTTTAAAAGCTGAAAACAAAGATATCACACTCCCCGTACTAGGAATGCTCGACTACAAGAAATTATTTTTCTTATTCAGCTAGTCATGACAGCCATCTTAACGCAAAAGTACCCCCTGGGACACAAGCCCCTTGTGCTTTACAGCAGGCTCTTGGACTCAGTCATGCAGGGTCATTTCCCATGCATTCAGGCGCTGGCAGCATCACATTGACAAAAGCACCTCCATTGTGATAGGGGCACTGCTGACACTGTATGCAGAACATTTGGGTCCTTATTACGAGTTTGGCAGAAACTGGACTGCCACGTCGGTGGTGAGACCGCCATATTATGACTACAGAGGTGAACCAAACACAACACATCCAACTTACCACCACCGTAGTCGGACCGCCATCGGTGCCGGTAGCCATCTTCAGGCTGACAGGAACCAATTTACCACCCACCATATTACAAGTGACCAGACTGCCAGGATTTCCAGGGCGGTCCGACTGCACAAAAAGCCTAGCGGAAACAGAAAGTATAAAAGGAGACACTCACCTCCAGGTACACAGACGCGTCCGTGGCTGCCATGGCAAATGAACTGCAAGTCTTCCCAACATTGTATCTTGCGATACACCTGCAGGAACAGAAACAACGATGAAGATAACAACTGTAAGTACCCCTGCCTAGAACACACTGGAGGGAAGGGCAGTTATACACACCCACACAACACACATACCCGGCACGGACAGCGAAGGGCACACACACACACATGCAAACAAACATACCGTCTCAGCACACACATCTACACACGCACACACAAAATACAACGCCAAACAGACACGTGCCAAACACACAGCCCAACGACACAAACACCACCAACACAGTCATACACATCAATAACCGACACACCTAAATCACACAATGACAACTACACCACAAACACTTCAACGCAGTCATAGACAGGCATGCTGAGAAATACCACACAAACAAAAAGCTGTATGCAGCAACAACACACAATCAATATCACGGAACAGACATCCAAACAATGACAGGTGAGATGCCACATACAACCAACATAAAAAGGAATACACACACCACCCCATACAATCCCACAAGCCAGCATTTAGACACATCGCAACATGCACATCGCACAATTCATCTACCCAGCATACGCAACAACAGAGATACAACTCATACACAAACATCACACACACCATTGCTCACAGATGTCACACCACCATGTAAAAGGAAACCAGGACAAGTTTCTCATCTTGCCAACCACAGTAATGTGAGCAGATATATTCTTAAACATTAATTTAAAAAAAATAACTATATACAAAAAGTGTCAAATGGAAAGTCCAATGTGCAGGACCGCACAAAGCACAAAGTCCACATGTTAAAGCCCCAACTTGACTCATGACAGCAAATAGGTCTCCACGTCATAGGGACATCAATGGGGCAGGCAGGCACCTCAGGGATGTGGGGGTGGCGATGGTGGGGGGACTTGGGTTTTCAAGGGGGTGTTTCTGTTTGGGCTTGGGAGGGGGGACTTTGGCTCTAGGAGGGGTGTACTTCTTACTGGGTGGAAGAGCAGGGGCAACAAGGGGGCAGTGGAGGAATGGGAGGTGGAAGGTCCGGGTAGGGGAATGGTGACATGAAGTTGAGGGGCAACACAGGGTGGGACAGGAGTAGGGAACAGGTCAAGGGAAGCAAGGAAGACTTTTTTAGGAACACATGGGTGGTCACATCAAAAAGGGATGGGGTGGAGGTAGATGGAGTGCTCGTGTGACCTGTTGATGTGCTGTACTTGGATGCTGGTGTGTGCAGTGTGTGCATGTGTGTGGTGGGTGTATGTTGGGTGGGTGAGTGGGTGCGTTTGTGTCCCTTGGGAGGAGGGGGGAAGAGATGCAGGGAGAGGGAATGGAAGATGTGTGAGTGAATGTTCGGATGGTGTGTGCAAGTGAGGTGGATGTGCTGCAGGTGGTAGTGAAGGTGGTCGTGGTGAGTGTGGATGTGGTGTATGGGGTGGGTGTCTGTAAGTCTGCTGTTGTGGTGACTGAGGGTATGCCAGGAATAGTGGCAGGATCAGGGTGTGATGATGCAATGACAGCAGATGTGAGTGGTGATGTGACTGTAAGGGAGGGGGAGGTGGGGAAGCAGTCTGAGAAGTGTCTGTTGTGTATGCAGATGAGTGCCGTGTGTGTGCATGCTTGTGGGTTCGTATGTGGTGCTTGTGTTTCTCTTTGTGCACCTTGTCTGCTGTGGTGGGTGTGTGCTGGTCTGTAGGTGTGCTGTGGATGTGTGAAGGGAGAGGGGATGTGGATTGGGAACAGGTAGCTGGAGGGGGGACAGAAGATGAAGGAACACTGGCTGCTGTCAACGAGGAGGCCAGAGCCTGAAACGATCTCTGTAGGCCACCCAAGGCACCGTGAATGCCTTCCAAGTAGGCATTACTTTGTTACATCTGGGATGCCCGGCCCTGGATGGCATTCATGGTGGTTGACGGTCCCACAGAGATGGACCTCAGGAGATCAATAGCCTCCTCATTGAGGGCAGCAGGGCTGACTGGGACAGGGGCAGAGGTGCCTGTGGCGAAGGAGATGCCCACCCTTCTGGGTGAGTGGGCACGGGCAACTGGGTGGGGAGCTACAAGGAGGACAGTGCTTTTAAGGGGTGGCGGGCAAGGAGGGTGCTGGGGTGGTCCCAGATGGGTCCGCCGCTGCCAGGGAGCTGCCATTGGAGGAGGAATCCAAAGAAGATGCCGTAGTAGCTCCAGTCTCCCCGTGGTGGTCCCCTCACCCTCCGTCCCACTAGTCCCCTCAGCTCCGCTGGTGCCAGCCTCCTGGGTCCCGGTGTCACGTAGGCTCTCATTATTCTAATGAGACTAATGGATTTGAGTGGCGGACTCGCCTGCAGTGTGGGAGACTGAGTCTAACCCACTACAGGTGACACCTGTCACCCCAATCCGGGATTTCTGCACCGGCTAACTAGAAGTGCCTCATCTCTACCCAAGAGCACGAATGATTGGGCAGCCAAGCGCATGACACAATTGACTCCTCAGGGAAATCGTGGTCACTCGCATCTCATCCGTTTCTTTCAGTTACATTGGTCTCACATATACAAGGACAAGCAGAGATAGTATATGTTTTAATAAGGTTTTTAATGAAGCAACTGCATCTTAGATAATAAAGCATGCACTGCAATAACCAAGATGATAAAGCATGACAGGATTAAAATTGTGACAAGGAGAGTAAAGCATAGAAATAACGCTACCATATTGTCAATAGACTCAATAGACTAATTCCTACCTAGGCTATATTAGAGCACGGCATATAAAGCTCTAGTTCTACCCTTCAGGTTCCCCTGGGAAGATATCATCCCCAATACATGAGCAAAGGCATGAAGTCTGCATAAGCAGCTGTAGTGAAACTTTCAGCAATCAGCATATACTCGTGGTCATCTGGCTGGAATCTCCCTCTAACATGAATGGGACAGGGAAGTTTTTATAATAAAACAGCTGATGTTCTGAGAAAATGTCCCTACGTAAGGATGTGTATGTTTCTATGAATACCAGAGACAAAGCGTTACCACGTTTACCAGCAACCTATCTTACTACAGCCTTTAGAAAAGCACAGAGTGAAAGAAATGTCTTGTTTAAGAACGCAGTGCTGGCCTAGGAAAAGAACAGCTAGATAGAGAGAAATAAAACAAGACCACAAATGTGGCTGTTGTTAAAATAATAACATCCTACATGCCTGTCAACTGTCTAACTTACTTATCTTTAAATTTGGAAGAAGTTTGACTACAGAAGTACTGTTTACACAAACATTATGCCAGGTATGTGTGGACTACATTCTGTACAGATGTCCAGTCATATTGCAATGCTACCACTTACAATGTGCACTACACATACTTGTCATTACCCAAGTACAGTGCCAACAAGATCACTTTGGGCGAGTACAGTGGACTAGTATAAAGTATGAAGGCAGTAGAATGCCTCAACATTGGAGTTACATTTACAGTAGAACATGTGGTACAATACCACCACATCATTTCCTGCATGGCTTTACACAGCTATCGTATTAAAGTGCAACATATTTGGAGTGACAACCGGGACTGTATACTCCCCAAGTAACATCAGACCTTGTCAATACCTAAGTCCAGTAAGGGACACAGTAGACAACCATACATTAGTCACCTAACAGTCTGCACTTACCCCATTGTAACTGCTGTGCTGTCCTCAAGCGTCTATCCAATTCTGGGTAGGCCACCGCCAGTATGCAGGGCATTTGGGGGGGTCAGGGTCTGCCGGGCACCTCTTCCACGTTGGGAGGCCGTCTCCAGCTGGGACTCTGAGGTCTTCCAGGCCCAGCATCTCAGGTCCTCCCACCGCTTCCTGCACTGGATGCTCAGCCGGCTATTGACTCCGAGGGTCCGCACTTGTTTGACGATGGCTCTCCACAACCCTTTCTTTTGGTGGGCGCTGACTTGCATAGGAAACATTGAGAAAATGGAGAACGTAATGTAGATTATACCTTTACAGTTGCAACATTTGGTGACAAGTAACAAATACGGCCCATGCACATAGCCAATACTCCAAGCACCACATTACATCATGTACATGCAATTCCCCAATTTAGACATCCTGTGTCAATGTGCACACACATTCGCTGTCAAACACCACCCGAAATGCAAGTTAATGAATGTTGTACTGACCTGTTGCTCTGAAGCCCCATAAAACTGCCCAGACAGGGGTGGGACCTTTTCCACCAATTTATCCAGCTCCTCAGCAGTGAAGGCTAGGGCCCTATCCACTGCAGTGCGTGCCATCGTAGTTCCAAGGTACAGGACAAAGCAGGACACGAAGTGGAGGTCATTCTTGCCTGAGCGCCAGGAGTCAAGTGAGTTGGGCTAAACAAAATGTCAGTCACGTTCACCGCGGATAGGACTGTCACCGCCGGCGTTGGTCGTCATTGGCCCCAGTTTCCAACAGACATCAATGTTGACCAATGAGGAGTTGCATGGCGGTTCCGACTGCCTTCCGCCATGAGAACTCCCGCGACGGAATGAGGTCACTTCCATTTGTCCTCTGCATGCAGGACAGGTGGCTGCCATTTTACATATTTGCATAGTTTACCTATGTTCCCACTGTGTCATTACATGCATATCATCACTATTTGCTCAATTATAGGTTACAATATGTCAACACTCACATATGTAGTGGGTGTCAGCTGGCATTACTACAGTTGTTTGTACATATGCCTATATTTCGGTATAGTGAAACATATGGCAAGTCTATGTGTGTACATCAATACAAGTCCTGTTCATGTCCCTTGTCACAGTTATGACAATATGAGGTATTGACATATTATCTGGGTAGGAATTGTGTGTGGTGAAATGTGTCTTTCTACAACATGACAGACAACTTACATGACTAATACTTTCTGATTGTCATATGTCATAAATAGGACCCCACATTGTGAGATATGTCCTGCTTGTTGTTTGTCTCCCTGCCTAGCTACCACCAAATTGGAGTAATGGGGAATGCACCAGTTTACCGGCCCCTAGTAGACCTTGAAACCATGGAAGAGAGGCACATCATGACGACCTATCGACTGAGCCATTAGACAATCAGGGAACTGGTTGCCCAGTTGGAGCCAGAGCTCCTGCCATCCCTCCAACATTCCAGGTCTTGTCTGTCCTCCATTTGTTGGCCAGCAGCTCAATTCAGGTGACTGTTGGACTGGCTGCATGGATGTCACAGCTGATGCTCAGTATGGTATTACAGGAAGTGCTGGATGCTCTACTAAAGCATTTGGACAGGTACTGAGGGTTCCCACAACGGCCAGATTTTAACACTGTTAAGGCAGCCTTTTACAACATTTCAAATGTCCCACATGTAATAGGGGCCATTGATGGGACTCACATCGCCTTGTTAACTCTGAGGACCAATGAACAGGTGAACAGAAACCGGAAGAGTACATATTCGATCAATGTACAAATGGTGTGTCTTGCAGACTAGTACATTTCACATATGACAATGAAATTCCCTGGTTCGGTACCCAATTCCTATGTCCTGAGGAACAGCAGTGTCCCTGTATTGATGTTACAGCTATAGCGAGAAAGGGCCTGGATGATAGCTATTTGTACTGCTGTCCATGTCAGATGCTTTATCTACCTCCCTACACAGACTGCACTATGCCTATCACTGTTTCCTATTGTAATGATCCCAATGCCACACAGGTGACTCTGGATACCCCAACCTGCCCTGGCTCATGACACCTGTTAGATATCCACATACAGATGGGGAAGACGGGTATGATGAGGCACATGGCCGGATAAGGCGGGTGATAGAGAGGACATTCGGCCTCATGAAAGCTAGATTTCGTTGCCTCCATGTGTCCGGTGGTGCTCTACAGTACCGACCAGGGAAAGTCTGCAAGATCATTGTTGCCTGCTGTATGCTACATAACCTGGCCTTTAGAAGGCACATCCTACTGTTGGAGGAGGGGAACATAGCTGCAAGAGCTGTGGCTGAGTCTGGTGACACTGATACTGAAGAGGAGGCAGACGAAGAGGAGGCAGATGACAACAGGACTGACCTGATTTGCCAATACTTTAAATGAATCCATGGGTAAGTGTAATTTAAATGTAATGTACCCTTGGGCCATGTATTGGAGATGTGAGTTGGTACATAAATATTGCATGCATCAAGGTGTGTGTGGAGACTACTGCCTTCCATCTTGATTCCCAAAGCAGACAGGTTTCTGACATGAGGGTAAATGGAAATTGCATTGCTGCAAATTACTTGTGATTAATGCTGGCACCATCACAATTCATCCCTATAGATGTACCCAAGTGTGCTGCTCCTAAGTCTGAATAGTTGGGTAAATGTGAGGTACACTTATTGGGCTTGTCATGTTCTGTAAGCTTATCATGTTTTATTGTGAGCTGCTGTCTGGCTATGCAAGGAGGTGTTCTGTAGAGGATGTCATTTATAAGGAATTATACCTTCACTACACATGTGTGTGACTGAAAATCCTGGCCTATACATATGTGGTATCATACCCGCTGCAGCAATTATCCCGTGCTGTTGATGTATAGTAATGGCCTATATGGCTTACTACAGTGAGCCTCATCCCGTGTTGTTTTTTTCCTCTGGAGGTCACATGTCTGTTTGCAATCTGCTTTCTGAACTACCTGTTGGCACCCTTGCCATTGGACGTTACTACCAAATGGATGTATGTACACACCTGCTGGAGATTCCTGCAACATCTGTCACTCTGACATTCTTGTTGTCTAGATATGAGTATTTGATTGTTGCTTGTTAACAGAGATGTCACTTTAAAGAATGACAACACATACACCATTACGTGTGCTCATTGGTGTTTATTGAGTGTTTCACTTCACAGTTCTGAGGAGTAAGGACATGGTTTATGTGATCATCAGAGTGGGTGGTCCAGCTGTTTCTTCCACAGGTCCTGTATCCATTAGCGTTAGGGTGATGGGAATTAGGCATTGGACAGTCAACAGGGTGTATCAGTGGCACACAAGGGTGACAGTTCAGGAGAGGGATCTCTTCCTGGTGGTGTATTTGGTCTTGGCCTCAGGTCTTAGGGGATGTCTGGATAGTCGACCTCTTTTACGGGATGGGGTTTCTCAACTGCTGGGGCAGGGGTGCTGGTGGGCTGTGGGTCCTCTTGCTGGGCCTCAATTCCAGCAGCAGCACCTGCAAAAAACACCTGTACCCATCATCTACAACAGATGATGGGTACAGGTGTTTTTTGACTACTCGATGGGGTCTGCTGTTGGGTGAGGACAGCCGCAGGACGGTGTTGTGTTCTTTGAGCACTTCTAACATGGAGACCATGATGGCATTGTGTGCCTGCCATTGACACGGCTTCTGTTAGTATTCGCTCTGCTGCCTTTGGTTCTCCTGCAAGGTGGTGAGTATCTGGCCCATCGTGTTCTGGGATTGCTGGTAGGCTCCCAGGACTCTGTAGATGGCCTACTGGCAAGTTGTGTCCTGTTGCTCCCTCATCCCTTGGCTCATGATTGCCCTCCCACTGGCCCTTGCACCCTGTGTCTGTGCACCTGGTGCAGTGTACCCCTTTCCACTGACAACAGGACCTTCATTGTCTTGGGTTTGGGTGTTGACTCATGGCCCTGTACTGAGGGGCACACTGATGTTTGATCTGTCCTTGGGACACAGGTTTGGGAAGTGGGCTCTGCTATGCAATGGATGCCACAGGGAAGGGGGATTCTGTCGTGAACAGGTTGAGGCTGGTGGTGGTGGACTGATCAGTCATGCCTGATGGGCCAGGTAAGTCATCTCTATCAAGACATCCAGGGTATTCCTCCTCTATTGGACCTACATCCACGGCTGGGCTTTCTGTCTCTGGCATTCTCTGTTGTGGGGCAGTCCTTTGGATACCTGTGTAATGAAAGGTGTTGTGTTACATGATGGTATTGTACTAGTGGTACGCATGGGTGTTTGCCATCTTTCTCTGGAATTGCTGAGAAGTAATGACATTGACAGTCTCTGGATTAATGTTTGTTTTTGCATCAGTTGAAAGTTGCTATGGTCAAATTTGGCTCTATAGTTGGTTTTGGTCATGCCTAGTGTCATTGCCATGTACTAATGTGCATTGCAATTTCTTGTTGGTGAAGGGGGGTGACATGGTTATACGTACAGGTGCTCAAATGTGGAATGGATTTTGCAGTCATTCAAGGGTAGGGAGTGTTGCATTGTGGTAGTGGTAGTACTTGCTGCAGAAAGGGAAATACATACACTAGGTGGGCCTATGAGGGAATGGTGTTAGTAGGGAGGTGTGGAATGCAAGGGAGGGTCTTGGGTCCATGGTGATTTAGTGCACGTGAGGGTGGTGTGAGAGGGTGACAGGGCGTTAGGGGTACATGCTGTGCAGGGGTACATGGTGGCCAGGGAGTGTTGTTGATTTACCAGAGTCCACTCCCTCTGGTATTCCCGTCAGCCCTTCTAGGTGTAGGATGACGAAGACCTTCTCCTCCCATGATGAGAACTCTGGGAGAGGTGGTTGGGGCCCACCACCAGTCTTCATGATGGCAATTTGGTGTTGTGATGCTATGGCCCGTACCTTCCCCTGTAAGTCATTCCAACTCTTCTTGATGTCGTCCCTTGTGCGTGGATGGTTTTCCACTGCGTTCACCCTGACGAGGATCTTCTGCTATAACTCCGTTTTCCAGGTTATGGATGTCTGATGGACCTGTGCTCCAAACAGTTGTCGCTCCACTCTGATGATTTTGTCAATCATGACCCTCAACTCCTTGTCTGTGAATCGTGGGTGTTTTTTGGTGCAATGGTAGTTGTGTCGTGGGTGGTGGGATGTGTGATGTGCAGGGATGCTGGGTGTGCTGTTTGTTGGTGTGAGGTTGAGTGCTAGGGTGTGTGTGTGGTTTGTATTGTTTGTGTGAAGTGAAGATGTGCATGCTGTGTTGCTCTTGATGTTGTGGGTTGTGTGATGCTTGTTCAGTGTGATGGTGCCTGTGATTTCTAGGTGCAGTGCCTTCTGTCAGTGTGGTCTTGCCTTGCTATGTCAGACTTTCAGGGTGCAAAGGATTATGGGTGTGCCTGGGGGGTTGTTATATGGTGCTGTGATCAGGTGTGTGTGGTGCGTGTATGTGTATCAGGTGTGGGGTATTGTCCAATGTGGTGCACTGTTATGGTGGAGGTGCGTTTTTGACCGCAGCGGTTCGGACTGTTAATGGATTACTGCTGTACAAAGACCTGAGATGCTGATTTGTGAGTCGTAATTATGAGGGCGGGCTATTGTCAGTGTGGCGGTGCTGGTGGTGGAACCGCCTCTCTCCAGCCGTCGATCAGGCCGACGCTGTCAGATTTTCTGGTAGTGTGGTGTTGTGTTGGTGACTCGTAGTATGGTCCATCACGGTCTTTTGGCACCCGCTTACACAGCAGTCTTTAGAAAAGACTGCCAAACTCGTAATGAGCACCTCAGTGTTTGCCGTTATACAGAAGAGCAAGAGCACACTGACTACACAGAGGGTGTTGGGATGCGAACTAACGCTCTCTAGGCCATCTTTAAAAATAGTGCAGTGCCATCTGGTGAATCCAGCCACCTTTCTAGTGCACGAGGTCAAGGAGGGACAAGAGCTCCATGACTGTGCCACCTACACACCCGAAGGGATCAGTCAGGGAGAGGAGGATGCTATTGTAGATAATGAGGCTTTATTCATCGACGGATCTTCTGCAATAGATCAAGAGATGGGTGTAAAGCACATGAGGGAGTAGTAGTGATGGCTCATAGCCATGCAGCCTTAGATACATTGCACGTCACTGTGCCGCTTACTCTCCTCCCTCACTTGTGAGCACAGCCAGCAGAGCTGGCAGCGCTAATTGAAGCCCTCACTCAAAGTGCAGGGAAAACGGTACTCATTTACTCCGACTCTGTATATGTCACCACCAAAGTGCACTCTAGCATAGGCAGATGGAGAAGACAAGGGTTTCTAAAATCAGATGGCACCCCCGTCGCACATGGTTATCTCCTAGAATTACTAATAGATGTGCTAACTTTACCTAAATGTGTGACCATAGTAAAATACGTCTCTCTTACCAGGGGCAAGCACTTCATATCTCAAGGGAATGTGTTAGCCGACCACATTGCAAAAAAGGCAACTTAAGAATGATCAAATACCACACAGACACCCCTCACTGCAACCTACAAAGACAAGACCATTTCACAACAAGTCATACACTGAGACAGCAATATTATTCTTGAGGAAATTTACAGGAAACAGCACTTCCTGGTGAAAAAGAGCATTGGTTAGCCAGGGGATGCATACAAATTGCACAACCTTACATACCGACACGTGCCCACAGGGAAACCCATCATGCCACAGAGCCTAGTCAATGAGGTCTTACCCCACTAACACTTACTGGCACAAACGACAAAAGATAACATGATAGCTGATCTCCAGAGCGACTGGTTTATCCCCAAACTTACTGAGGTGATAGCCATGTATTTAAATGTGTATTTCCATCTGCCAGTTATACTCACCAGACCTACACTGAAGATTGTGTCATTGACTATCCCCAACCTACAGGACAATTCAAAGCACTATAAATCAATTTTATCAATATGATTGAGCGGTGTGCTAACTATCGGTACCTGATAGTTGTGGTCTGCCCATAATCCAGGTGGATCAAAGCCAGCCTCTGTGTGCACTGCAACACCAAGGTGGTAGCCACATTCCTCATCAGGGAGGTAATACCAAGATGGGGGGTTCCAGACATCATTTGATCAGAATAAAGCAGCCACTTTGTCAACTCCATGTTGGACCACATCTGCACCCTCTGAGGTATAATGCACACATTGACTCAGTATATCAGCCCAAAAGAACAGTGTCATTGAGAGGCTCAACAGACTGTAAAAAAACAAACAAATAAAAATGTGTGCCAGCCTTGACAAAAAGTAGCTCCACTGTCTGCCTATAGTCCTATTTGTGCTAAGAAGCACACCTAGCAGCTAGCACCACTTTATACCACAACAGATTGTAACCAGCAGACTGGTGAGAACACCTATCCCAAAGACACAGACCAAATAAAGCTCTGAGGCGAGCTCTCAGGCATTAAGAGATGCATTGCATGTATACCTATCTGAGCTAAACAAAACCATCAAGTTCCTTTACAAACAGGTCAGCCACCAGAATTCTAAGTTCACCACCACAAAGCTACTATTCATCTCAACCTGGGCAGAAAGTCTATGTACACAACTTTGTGAGGAAAATGAAACAAGCCATGTTTGAAGGGCCGTACAAAGTAATCTTGGCAACACCCACTGCCCTTAAAGTGGAAGGCAGAGAGGCCCGGGCCCACCTCTCCGACATGCAACTAAAACCTTCACCAGAAAATCCTCCATGCACTACACAGACTGTTTTTTGGACTGTTTTTACAAACTCTCTTACCAAGTCAAAGAAACTTCCAGTACCACAGCATTTGCCAAAGTAAAAACATCTGGAATACCAAAAGACCGCAGATGGTTACCCAGAAAACCATCCCGAGACCTGCAGAATTCCAAGTGTTATGTATTCTTGCACCATTCTATGACCTCTCTTTGTTGTGGACAAGGCTGCATTCATCCATAGCCAGAAATATGCCCAGTCACACAGAGTCCACCTCAACATATTACAGCACTTGCATAAGGGTCTTTCCCACTTCGTTTACAGTTACACTAAACCTAATGTTAGTATTCCACACATACTACACAGCTCACTCTGACACAACTGTTGGCACCCAGACATCAACCAGTCTGTGCTATATTTGTGCACTAATACCACATGCCACAGCTGCAGACAGGTGTTATTTATCCCCGGAAATAGCCGCAGAGAAAGCAAAATGCCTTCTCCAGCTTTACCTATATAAGATCAGGGCCAAGTTACAACCTAGTAAAGTGGAAACTCATAGGGTGGTAGTAAAAGGCACTCAATGTAAGACCATTCACACTGCACTCTACCTTTACACCGAGCCTAGCGATATTCAAACTGAGCTTGATAAGATGCACAGGTGAGGCATTATAGGGGAGAACACGGTTTGGCCCAGAGACTTTCCAGAAAAGAGGCTTCTTGGAGGTAGCAAAACCTTGCACCAGTGCACAAATGCATCTGCTCCCGCCTCCGACTGTGGCCCCAGGGTGGCACTCATCATGTCTTGGGCAGTCTTCTTCAAAAACAAATTAACCCATACATGAGATTTTAGTGTAGGACCGTCCACCTCAATGATACAAGGGGAAATGAGTCTCATCGGGGAGGATTGAATATCAGTATAGATACCCCATGTAAAGAAATCTGGGATGGTGAGAAATGTGGTTGGCGAGGAAGGGGCAACTCCTAATTGGACCGAAACGTACTCCGTATTCCTTGTGTTTCAGAGAAAAAGGGACGATCCTGCGCGGCACGAATGAGAACTGTGAAGCAATACTGCACATACCAGATATTCAATGGGGCACTTCCAAGCTGATGGACTTCTACTGGCTGTGTGGAGAATTTGCTTATACTCAGTTCATCCCTGGATGGCGGGGCCTCTGTTCCTTTCCAGAAAAGAGCCTCTGTTCCTTTCCAGAAAAGAGCCTCTGTTTCTTTCCAGAAAAGAGGTTCTTGGAGGTAGCAAAACCTCACAGCAGTGCACAAACGGGTCTGCTCCTGTCTCCATCTGTGGCCCCACGGTAGCCCTTAGCATGTCTGGGGCAGTCTTCTGTAATAACAAATGAACCCCAAACACGAGATTCCTGTGTAGGGCCATCTACCTTAATGATTCAAGGAGAAATGAGTCTCATAGGGGAGGATTGAATAACAACATAGATACTCCATGTCAGGAAATTTGCGATGCTGAGCTAGATAAGAATATGTGGTGGGAGAGGAAGGCTCAACCCCTAATTGTATGGAAACTTACACCATATTCCTTGTGTTTCAGAGGAAAAGGGATGATCCCATTTGGCATGAATGAGAACTGTGAAGCAATACTGCACATACCAGATATGCACTGGGGCACCTCTGAGCTGATGGACTTCTACTGGCTGAGTGGAGAATTTGCCTATGCTCAGCTCATCCCTGATAATGGGCCCTCTGTTCCATCATGACCATTCACTCCCAAACCCTGGTCATCCCTGGAGAAGACCTGTCTGAGTTGTTCCAGCATCCACTACAGAAGAAAACAACTATGTTGCATCAGGCTTGAGAAAAAAGAACTGCTGATTACTTTTGCTGGGCTAGCAAAAGGACGTTCTGCAAGAATTCAGACTACTCACTGGTGCTCAAGTAAATGCAGGAGAGTCCATACTCTTCTTCGCCCCAATCAGACAAAAGCAAACACACAATGATTGCAGATAACTAGGTGGCAAATGTTGAAGATGCTCAACAATACTGAGCTAGGCCGAAACGCTATCAGGGAAGAACTAAGATCCATCCTTTTCATGGTGATCCAACATCGTGTATGTGTTGTACATTCATGCCCGGGAATGGCCTGAACAATGGGACACTAACTTCTGCCATACAAGCACTGCATTGTTTACAAGCTGACATGAAGGAGGAGGGAGGTGCCCCTTAGCAGGACTGGTTATTTGATTGGTTTTCCAGTCTTCCCCAGTGAGTGCCCAGACTGTGCATGTCATTACTTCTGATCCTCATTCTTGTGCTATTTTTATGTTGTTTCTTACAAATGGGGGTTTAGTCCTCAAATTAGGCAGAATGCAAGTAAAAAAGGAAATAGTGGTGGACACAACAGACAATTTGTCAAACCTCAAATAATGTGACTGTCATGGGTTGGATAAAGTTGTTAAAAATTCAACACTCGAACATTAAAGATCCAGATCAATCCTTCAGATAGGTAATGACACCACAATAGTCGAAGGACATTGACCCACAATAAAACACATTTCCCTGGAGCGGCATGCATTCTCAAAACATCATAAAATTTAGATGCCACATGAAGCTAGGAACACTCAGCCAATCAGCACACAACACACACACAATACGCAGTGATCACGCACTCCTCATGCCAGACATCTGGACATGTTACCTATTGGTCTGCATCTTGTCCATGCAATGTTAAGACCTACCTGAGCACTTTATCAGAATGGTCAGATTTAAGACTCCATGACTAGGCCCAGATTCCTTTCCACTAAGAATGTATAGAATTGTTTTATAACCATTGAAGAATTCTATAAAAGGGTGCCCAGAACTCAAACTTTGAGAGACAGTCATCAGACCCCGACTCTGTACTGCACTCTCCCTGCCACTGTGTTTAATTAAACCAACTGTTCCTGTTTTGCCAAACGCCTCTTGCTTTCATTTCTTTAAGGTAAATCTTTTTTTGAGCAACAATACTCTATTTAGTTAGTAGGATATTGTATTGTATAAATCCACAAATTGCTTAAGTGACACTGAATCAAAATTCTCTTAATTGTCTGCATTCAGCAAAACATATGGCAACATCATGTACCTCAGATTGTCCACATTGAGGACCTTTTAAAATGGTCAAAATGTCCACTTAAGTAGCTTATATGGTGTTTAATTGTTAATATAACATTTTAAATCTTAACATGCAGTAGCTGTAAATTGACAACTTTACATGTTTTACATCCCAATTCAATTGCATTTAAAACCAATGTTTTACTGGTATCTGTTCCTAATGTTGCAGACCAGTTTGAAGATAACTTATCCCTCATCTAAGACATTATGAAAGCCTTTAGAAAAAACTCATAGAGGCAAATTTGTTAATGCATTTGGTACTTCAACAATTTATATTTTATTGGTTTGCAAAGTTAGCATATCTTGTTTAAAAAAACATCCTTGATTTGTAAATCCTTAAAGAAATCACCCTGTGATAAATTGTTCTCATTCAAAACAAAGAAAGCTTGGAATATCCCATTCTTGACCATCTTTTCAACTGTGGTCAGAGTCAGTTTTGCCCATTTTATACCTGAAGTGTCCTGAAAAAGTACTGGGTTATGATGGGTTATCATACATGGTAGTATACCCATCGATTAAAGGGGATATTAAACAGTTTGCCCCTTTTATTACAAACATGTTCAGCTGACTAAATAACCTTAAAGCACACCCTCTTAAAGTAACTTGGATCAAAGTATTTATGCAAACTTAAACTATGTTGAGGACCAAGACTTAATTGGAATATCATAGAAAAATATTTTGAGGAGCTTGAGTGTTTGATCACATGATTCTTTCGATTTAATTGACCTAGAAGTAGAATTTAAAATCTGTGAAAGTTTCGCAAAGCAGAACACTGTCCTTTCTCTGTAATATATAATAAATCCACCAATTGCAGTATTGAGTAAGCCAAAGAACATATTGGTGACACATAGTGGGATTGATTGAAAAAAATGCAGGAATTTAGGGAGAATGCCGATTTTAATGATGTTACATTGACTGATATAGAAATAGGGAGCCGATTCTAGGTGCCAAAGGGCATGATTTTTATTTTTAATTAGGTTCCATAACTCATTTTACGTATCATGCCAACTTCACTACTTACCTTGATACCAACCTAGTTTGCCTGTTGGACTGCCTGTGAGTTCATAACCTTTTCCCTATAGTTTAGCAAGATTTGTATCTTTCCAGGGTTTAGTTTATAACAAGGGATCTGCACAGGTGTATCTGCTTTCTTCTCTATTGCAACGTTGGCGACATTGATGAAGTAAACTGAAAAGTCATCAGCAAAAGCTGAGATTTTCATGCTAACATAGTGAATATTTAAAGATTATTTGTTGGGATTCAATTCACATAGATATGGTCAAAAATACATAGCAAATATCTTTGGCTTGATTGGAAAATCTTGAAGAGCACCATGTGAAATTAAAATCTTTGCAGAAACATTCCACATTAGAGGTACTCTAGCAGCCGGACATTTGTATGATGCCTGACATCTCTCAACATATTTCGGACCATACCCATCTTAGAAAGAGACAAAAAAGGAAATTGCCAATTGATGTGGTCAAAATTATTTTCAGCATCAAGAAGGATTATTCCAACTCGGTGACATACTGTATGGTCCGCACTGAACATTTCAATGGCATTATTGATATGTGTAGTGGTATCCTGTCCTTGTATAAAACCATGTTTCTCATTACTAACTAGTTTACCTATTGGCTGTGGCAAACCCCATTGCTAATACTTTAGCGTAAATCTGGCATCTGAATGAATTAACAATAGGGTTGATGGGAGTCACAAATGTCTGATTTATTTTTCTCCAAGAAAACTGCAACATGCATTAAAGTCCCTTAACATGGTATCTTTGACCCACTATCAAGCTCCGGAGCAACCATTTTCTGGAGCTAGTAATGTTGAAAGAAGTTTATAGAATTCCAGTGGCTTTTCCATCAGCAACAACATGTTTCATGCTTATAACTTTTTGCTGTGTAATCTCTGTCTCTAACATTTCTGTATCAATTACTTTTAAATGTTGTGCTCCTTTCTATCAAACTTTTTTAGGTATAGACAAATCTGAACGATTATCATTACTGTGCGATTTCTAATGAAAACAATTTAGAATTGTTCTATAATACTATCAAAATCGTTGACCGTTTGTCCTGATTTAGCCCTAGCACCCTCAACAATAGTGGTGTTCCTTTGCCATTCCCTGATTTTATTTGCTCTCCTGACCTACTATCTATCTGAAGAGAAAGAAAATGAAAAACATGTTATTTATAGAAGCTGATGAAGAACTTGAAGCCATGTATTTCTTGCACTAAGTACAGCACCCACTTCTGCTCCCCCATTTGATATCAGCTGAGGGGTACATTTCCTTGGGTACTTTACAATCTTTGTATTCTATATGGATTTCAATGAGAGGTATCAATCTGGAGCTTGACAGTTGGGTCTGGGGAAGCTTGATGCTAAATTTGATTTGATCAGGAATATAAATTTGATTCACCTAGCGTACATTAGGCTTTTCGCTGCCCACTGACAAAAAGCAGAAGACCACTAAATTATGTGATCAATTAAAAAAACTAGTTATTTTATTAAAACTGCATTACTAAATTGTGGAACAGGAAAGCAGGGAAGCTGTGTTCCATCACTTGCAAAAAGATTTTAAGAAAACAGGTGCCCTTGTGTGGAGAATGAAGCAAATATCCAACAGTTTCTGCTGAGACCATTCATCCATGCTCATCTTGTCGAACATAAATTGAAATAGATCTATGATAAAGACGGGTGTCGTGAGGGTGACCATGCCTCTCTCATACAACAATTTAGTTAGATATTGCCTAATTGTGTGAAAGGAATTTGTTAAAGCAAATAAGAAAACGACTTGTGAGTGGATGGCCTATTTATGTCTAGCTCTATAACAAACTTGAGGTGATGGTCAAAGATTTGCCAAACTGCTGATCAAATAGGATTCACTGCATTTTGACAAAGTGTGATGTTATTTCATGTAGCAGTCTACTTCGATTGGATCTGGGCATTTATGCAATGAAAAACATAGTAATGTCAGGTACAGTACAGGTTATGCTTAATTTGTGTTGATGGTTGCAGGTGAGGTCTACTGGCTCGCATTTTTGCAGTCCAGCACTTTGTCTCAATAGACTTTGATCCAGAGCAGGAGACAGAAAAACACAAAAGGTTGAAAGAACGAGGAAGAAAAAGACAGAAAACAGTAACAAAGGGGGAAGCATAAATGAGAAAAAGAACTAGCAACAGTGAAATAAAGAGTCATGGATTGTATAGTGGTGAATTAAAGAGGCATCAGGAGGAATGAAGACTGTGCAGCCTTGGTTTTTGTGCACCCCGGCCTTCACTGGCTGAGGGATTCTGTACAAATCTCTGTGCCCCAGCACATATTCTTTTACAAATGAAGCACTAACTACAAGTTTTGATTGTTTTCTAATAGATCATTTACCAGTTGAATAGCGGAAATGGACTATACCTGAGAAAAAGAAGCAATGGCTCGTAAGTGAATATGACACTAAATAAAACAAAACCTAAAAGTAACCATCATGATCACCATTGTTGTTTTGAATACAATATTGATAAAATGATAACAAATGTCATGTCCCAATGTGGGGCCAAACTGGAGCAAATAATGTGGTGTTATTACGTGGCAGTTTTTAGTAGTTATACATAACTACTATCAGCTCGTGACCAGTAATATAGCCATTATATTGGCATTATAGTTTTGGGGCAAAGGAATAGTTTGCATGTAGAGCATAACTTGATATAAAAATAATCACGTAAGTGCAAAATGAAGCTGCTCAGTAGTATTACCCGCTATGAACATTTAAGATGCATTTCATGTAATCAGTATTATTTGGGAAAGATTTGAGATTGATTATAGAGCTGCTAATGTGACCAACACATTACTGAATGAATTTCATATATATGCAATGTTACCTTGTTTACCCTGAAGCCCAAGAGGAGGAAACAAGTCGCCTCATTTTAGTTTTGCAGACCACGTGCCTGAATTAGAGTTTGGCAGATGGGGTTAGTCGTTCACAAATGTGACGGATATCCGGTGTTCTATGTTACTATCCCATTGTATCCTATGGCAACAGTAATACGGCGGACGGGATATCCATCATGTTTATGATGGAGTAACCTGTCTGCCAAACTCTAAATCAGGCCCTATGTTTTGAAGCCCGCCTGTTTCAGATTATTCACACATGATAGAAATCTTCCACTTAGCTATTCAGCCAGAGCAGATATCTAATATCTATTCTGGAATCTATAGGATGACACAAAATTATGGGGTTCAAGAAAAATAGGATGAATGGTCCCTCAGAATCCAGGTATTCAAGGACAGACTTATGTAACCATAACCTTGTCGCCTCTCAGAACCTCTCCTTTGTAATACCATAGTAGTTTGGCTCATTGACAGTGCCTGGTATCTTCTGTTCCAATGAGTGCGAGGTTCTAATGTGTTGCCATGGTCGGCAGCTCTAGGAAGGTGCTGTTGAATTGGGTCCCTGCAAAAGTGACCCTCCCATGCATAATAGTGACTGTAGTGGTGTGTAAACCCCTGCTTTTTAGCTCCAACATCCTAACACTGCAAGCTATATCTTTGTGAATAATGGCAGGTTCCACTTTGTACAACATTGTGCTACCGTATGTAAACTGCATATTCCATTCTGTGCTTCTTGGAAACTTAGGGCCTGATTTAGATATTGATGGATGGGTTACTCCGCCACAAGGTGACGGATATTCCATTCCCTGAAATCTATATCCAATATGACATACTAGGGTTTAGATTTCCGCGGATGAGATATCTGTCATCAGCCCTAAACGCACTATCTGCAAACATGTGAATAGAACGCATTTTGAAGCAAAAACAATTTATTGATAGTAGCTATTATGTATTACCTTAATGTACCATTTAACATCACAGGCATCTCTAATGTTCTGTTTAATCAATAAAAATCAAGTTCTGGAATTAGTAGGTGCATAAAACTTCATACGTCATCCTCTTACTTTGTGACTTTCAATGTATGGCATGATTTCCAGCTTGAACCAAATCTGTTGTGGTAATTAACTACAATTAGCCTGATTTAAATCTGCAAGTCAGGAGCCAGGATGTGAGGCCTTTTGGGATGAGCAGCAGGTTCAGATGTGTCGAAAGCAAAAGGGGGAGGTTGTTTCATAGCTTTGGGGAAAGACAGCTAAAGGAACCTCCATCAAGTGGAAAGAGGAAAGATTGTAAGGCTGCAGGCTAGATGTCGGCAAGGATGGCCGGCTATGAAGAATCGGTATTCAAGCAGTATCTGTTTCTGAGCCTGCAGCAATGGGTTACGTTTACATGAGAGAAGACAGAAATGTATTAGTTGGTACCAAGACCAGGTCTAGAGCTGAATATCAGAGAATCTGATAATGGGATGAATTGTTCTTCTGCATGTCAAAAATCAATATCGACAGTGATGGTGACCCGAACTTCCTCGTCACACAGTAGTTTAGCACAAAGAGAGGTGTGTTTTTTCTGGTGGAGCAAAGGAGGACAAAGCAAGAGGAAGTGACTCTATTATCTTTGAAGCAACAAATTAAATGAGAAGTCAAACAGCTGCTCCGTTGTGAGTCTTCTCTAAAGGGGGAGGTGAGTACTCAGAAAGGAAGGTACTAAACATCTGATAAGGACGATTATGTCAGTTTCCTCTGAGTTGACTTTGGGTTTATTGGTGGACATCCACACAGCAATGTAAGACATGCAATTAAGCACCTACTTACAGATAGATGATACACCCACATCCATCTGAAGGATGAGTTGTGTGTTATTAACACATGCCTAGAATTCAATCAAAAAGAGGGGGGCCGTCTAATAGGCATACCACATAGATATAAAAAGTGTGCGGCTGAGAATAGGGGCCTATGGCATTCCATTGATCAGATGAAACTCTGAGCTGAAGGGTCAGAAAAGATGTCATGCCAGAGTTGTCTCCGATGCAACACTGTACAACCTGGGGATTACATTGTTATTGTTTATGGTGCTAACAGTCGGAAAGAAGTTCAAAAGGAGCAGGGTTGCGATTCATAAGCTGTACAGAATACCTCAAACAACCTCAAATACTGCCACCAGGACTAACTTCATATTATGGCCCGAGATGAACAAAGCTTCTGAAGAATCGAGGATGTTACATGACTTAATATGACATATATGTTGGGTATTGGTTGAGGCACCCAGGAATTCGGCAGAAGGGGAAAGAAGAGAAAATAAATGTAATTGGAATGAATACAAGGATCTACAGGGGTCTTCCTAAGAGTGGCGAAATTATGGCCTGCTTAAGCCAGATAGGGACAGTGCCAAGGTAATTATGGAAGTTGAGCAGGGAATAGAGTATGGCTGTAGGTGCAGTGGCCTTTTCTCTGATAAAAGCAGAGAAAAATCGTAATGAGATTGATTGTATGCAGTGTAGGAATTTTTCTGCAAATGACAGTCATAACAATCAAGGGCTTCATCCAGGTTGATGATCCCAAATGACTGAGGAAAAGAAAATCTAATGAGACCAAATGTACCTGGTTGAGGAAAACAGCAAGCTCGTTTCATGGAGAAGCAGATGACCCCTGCTATTCCTACATACTTTAGTCAATTGCCGATCCCCTAAATAAAGGCATCTTTTCATGAAATTATCTTTTTTTGTTTGATTTAAAAAGTTTTTGTTCAACCTCTTAGGGTTTGAGGAATCTTCAATACTACAGCGAAGAGGATCGGAATCCCAGAGTAAGGCTGCTTCTTTTCCTCATAGTTTACAACAACCAACAGAACCTGCGTTCTCTACAAACAAATAGTATTCATAGGCCACAAAGTCCATTAGTTGAATATCCAACTTTTCTACGTATTCCACTTACCGTGCTACAAAGAGTTAAACAAGCCTTCTGCAAATAAGAACAATAGATAGACCAATGTTGCTCCAAATATCAGCTTTGCCCTTCATTTGTTGTATTTTTAGAAGAATCTCAAACAAATCTTTTGAAAGATCACCCCATCCAAAACTAACAAAGAACCTCCAAACTTCTTCAGTACTCAGGCCCTCTACCTAAGGCTTCTCTCTCCTCCATCCTTATTTACATACTTTGAGTCATTGCATACACGCATTCCGTACAGCACTCCACTGGTCTTTAGTTAAGATTGCATTAATTAACTACAGCTACTAATGTAAAAGATATTCAGGACAAGAGGGTTCTGGTGATCACTTGCAATTACAAATTAATAGTGATTGATTGATATCTACGTGTAAAAAGATTAATAGTGGTTGATTGATATCTTCGTGTAAAGCTAGGACCCCTTTCTACCTCAGGCTCGTACGAACTAGAGCACATGCTAGCAAAAGCACATTTTATATTACGATCGCATTATTCTAGAGATGTTTGCTTACAGAAATCTCATTGAAGATGATGACATTTCAATGCCTAATATTTGACTCAAATAAGTGTACCTCTAGGAAGCAATTACTGAATTTACATGTTTTGATGTGTTGAATTACTCCCTGTTCTTTTAAATATAACACTGAAAAACGACACATTTTCAGTATTCTAATAAATGAAAAGTGATACTGTGAAGACCATTACTTTAGATATTTTTTCTGCTGTTACAGCTCCTTTACCCTGCAGGATTCCCTCCTAAGTATTCCGTCATTCACGGGATCCAATCTCCTGCACTGTGTATGCTTTACCTCACTAATTTGCCTCTGGGGAGGTACTACGGTTTTTCATATCACTGAAGATTGCCTTTCTGTACAAAATTGCAAGGAGTAATTCATCTCTTACTTCAGGACTAGGGGTCACAGCACAAGGTGTATATAATTATTTTCTATGTCAGACTTGTTCTCAGTTCACATCTTATCATGACAACCTATTGATCACACTTTGTTTCTTCTTGTTTAGGAGACTGTGGATCCATAAATAGGTCAACAGTATTTTGTGCAATAGGCCTTGAAATACAGTGCACACTACAGTGGCCTTGTCTGTTTTTATAGAAGACTTTTATCCGGCTTAGATATGATGTAATTTTGTTTATTTCTCTGTTTAACTGTAGGATGTAGGCAACAAAAGAGTATCTCTCCTACTGTAGCTGTAAGCGACACCTGACATCACACCATTCAACTAACACCCACTTACGCAATGCACAGTGAATCAGAGCAAGTCATACCACAGTTGTCCTGCTGACAATGAGCAAATCCACGCAGTGTGTAGAATTAAAATAGCATTGATTGTTAAAGAGTAGATTTACACCTTTCTTTGAATTTGTATACCGCTATTATTCTACAGGCAGTGTGTTACTGTGTTCTGCTGTGCTCTACAATTGTGAGTGGTGAGTATATTCAAACATGGCATTGTCCTGGGAGATGACACTGGGTAGTGCTACGGGATTAATGTGGTTATAGTTAAATAAGGTCGGTTTTTAGCAAGTTCTCCTAACCCGGTTGCTTTCACATGAAATGCCCTCTCAAATGCAGTTTTAAAAAAATAAAAGTCTTATCATTTATATTCCTCCTTAGAATATGAGAAAGGTGACAGTTGATTGAAGACAATGGAGTCGCATCAGGCTCCAAACGGTGGTACATGCCTCCCGCTTTCAAATTTCCAATGCCCTAATTCGCACCCTCTGACTCTACAACTCCCCTGCCTCTCCACGGGCTATTTGTACTTCAAAGGGGAATGTGAGCATCAGAGGCAGTAGACTGGGCACTAAGAGAATCTTCAGCTTTCCCTCCTCCCATTGTTCTCAGTGTCACTAGAGTCTTCAAGAGGTAAAGGGGAGAATTCTGCTCAGCTCCTGTCTCCCTCAGATCTTCCAAATTAAGAAAAAGTGTTTGGCAAAGTCCAAGGAGACTGGGGCTAGCTGCTCCATAGCTCTTGCTGTGTGTGAGCATGCTAACAACTACCAGGCAAACATACAGCCAAAGCTGTGAAGGTGACTCATGCTTAGAAAACACAAGGGAGTCAGATGTCCCCAGCATCTTCTAGGCTGCTGCTTTGTTCATTTAGGACATTCCACTCTCATTGGGTGGAATGTTCTAATAGCTGTAGAAGACTATAATGGTCACTAAAGGACATTTCCCTCGTTAAAGACCCTTGCCTTTGACACAGGCCTTTAATGCTCAAGTTGGCCTCTAATTGCTGGTATAGCTTGCTATGGAGGGCTATAAATACATATTAAAGTATCAGGGATGGGCATTTATTAATGTGAAACTTATAGCAATTTACATTAAGGGCCTGATTACAACTTTGGAGGAAGGTGTTAATCCGTCCCAAATGTGACGGATATACCACCAGCCGTATTACGAGTCCATTATATCCTATGGAACCCGTAATACGGCTGGTGGTATGTCTGTCACATTTGGGACGGATTAACACCTCCTCCAAAGTTGTAATCAGGCCCTAAATCTCTTGATCCTGGCACTTCTTCTGGGCACAACATTACACAAACTGAGGGTGTTCTGCTGTGATTTTTCAGGTTTTTCATTTGTCTTTCAACCACTTAGGTAATCTTATCCACCCTTAAATAGTGATGGATTTGGACTAGAGTCTTGTGCAAGATGAGTCTGCTGTGGCCTTTAGGCTTGTTGCTAAAGAACAGTTGTGAAATGTTCCATCAGAAATCCAGACATTAGCGATGATTTGGAGTTTGGTGTGCTAGGTACTCTGCCGCAAACGTGGCAGCTTATTCTGTCTGCCAAACTAATGGTCTTCTCGGACAGTATGATAGACTCACATGTTTCCACCTGTGTTTCCACTGCTGTCTCTGGCAGGAACCCTAGACCAAAAGACATATGGCTCAACAGATTTAGAGCTGTCAGTATAAAGTACACATTACCATCCACCTTATTTAGAAAGTGCAGGGTTTCATCTACTTTCATATCTGTTCAGTCTACCACAGAATATTTGCTGAGTGGTTGTGTGTAAAAATGGCAACCACTCAGAATACTTTCTGTCCTTCACAGGAACCGCTGTAATGAAGCCACAGAGTTCTCCGCCAGGTTGGCGGAGATCTCTAGATATGGTGGACAGTAATCGGCCAAGGTGGCAGAGGTTATGACTGCCACCACATTGGTAGATGGGAGGCCACTACCCAAACTCTAAATGCATGTCTTTGTGACTGCGCCCTTGCTGTTTAGATTTTCCCAGTACCTCCAGTGTGCAATGCTTGTGGAAGTATCCTATGGTGACATTTGATAGATGTAGGCGCAGATTTATGAAAAGTGCTGCTGCACCCAGTGCCACTTTTCTTGCGCCCCTTAGCGCCTCCCTAATGCCACCATGTATGCGCTGCATTTAAAATACAGTGCCCCATGGTGGTAGTCGGGTACTAGCGTCATACGTTTTTATGCTAGTCCAGCGCTTTGCAGAATTAACATAAGAAATTAAGATGCTAATCCTGCAAAACACCCAGAGGCTCATTGAACACAATGGGAGCCTCTTTTTAATGCCTACTCTTAGCACGTGTTAAGAAATGTTGACATAAATGACACAAAGAAATCTCTTAGATTTCTTTGCATAATTTTTTTGCCCCCCCCCCTAGTGCCAGAACGCCCCCTTGCATATATTATGCCTGGCGCAAGCATGATGTGGTGCAAGTGGTTACAAAGTAGCACAATGCAAGTGTTGTACCACTTTGTAAACACGGCGCTGCGTTTTTGGCCTTCCAAAGCCACATTAGTGTAAAAACATTATGCTAATGTGGAGTTGGAATGGCGCTCTTAAATCTGGGCCAAAATATATAACTGTAAACAGACAAACAGAGGGTCTGTGTTATTTGTGATACACCTGTTCACTTTCAAATGTCCATGTTCAAAGTCCAAAATGTGAACACCTTTTTCTGTTTCTTACCCTTGCCAGCACTTCAAAACCCACAAATAAGTTCAGGTTACAAATAGCTGTTACTCATCTCTTTGAAGCTACAATCCACATAATCCAAGTAAATGAAATCACAGTATTTCAAAACAATTTCTGGTTTTATGTATGTGTGAAGGTATTTGTGCAGCGTGAAGCTAGCCAAGGCCAACAGAATAATGTGAAGG
The DNA here is from genome assembly GCF_031143425.1 of Pleurodeles waltl. Taxonomy (NCBI): domain Eukaryota; kingdom Metazoa; phylum Chordata; class Amphibia; order Caudata; family Salamandridae; genus Pleurodeles; species Pleurodeles waltl. The sequence continues at coordinate 1,034,796,224 of NC_090437.1, read as the reverse complement.
CCTAGTGGATGAATGTAAGATCCACTTAGTGAGTGAGAATTAAGTTACTGTGTCAGTGAGGGATGGAGAGAAGTCGTCGCAAATAAAATGAGTAAGGTTGGAAGTTCCTACACCATCACAGTATGATTATGGCTTCAAGTTCAGGTTGTGAAAATGCCTGTTAAATGAGTGTCAAAACACTGCTGACAGAAGACACTAGGTCCATGTTTCCTCATCCATTCAATGGCAGCAGTGCTTCCTGAAGCCCGCCGGGCCCATGTCCTTTACAAGTTCAATTTCCTATTGCTGATCAATGCAGTCCATGATGTAGTTAGAAGAGACAGCTTTCTTGGTTGCCTGAAATGCACCAACTGTTTTTGAATATATTCCCACACATTGTCTTGCTTAGTGGATTGTCACGGGGTTCCTTGAGGCATTAAAAAGGTCTACAGCAGAGGCAAACCTTGTAAGCATTGACTGTGATACAATTTCCAGACAATACATAGCTAAAATCTCTTAAAAACTCACTTTTGTTCTGTGCAGTGTCAGATTGCATTCTCTTATTATTATCAATGTCACTCTCAATCATTCATTATATTATACCTCTGTAGAGGTATATACAAGGATGTTGCCGCTAAAATATATTTCTCTTGGGAGACCTCACATCGAGTCAGGGGTGTTATTTTTCAAATACATTAGCCACCGTCAAAATCCAAAGTTCAGCAACCCACGTGAATAGGGAAGATTGTAGCATAGCACATTTCCTGTGCATCTCCAGTTGGTAGTATCAGATGTTAAAATTGAGGACCAGCATGCCTCACTAGAAGCTGCCAAAGGATCCACTAATATGGGAGCAATATCCTGTTCTCTCCTCATCACTTAATGTGGGAGCCTAAGATCAATAAAAATCTACACATGACTGATTACCTTGTGATTATGGTTGATGACTATCAGGCTATCTGAAGATCAAAACAGAGGGACCTTTCACCCTTTTGATATTTTCAACCTCTTTCACAGATTTGACATAATTTGTCATGCAGACTATACTCAAATAATAATCTCTATCGCCTTCAGTTTACTAGAGACTCAAACCATTTCCTCTCCTGCATGGCTGAAATTGCTACTTGGAATTTTGTGACATGAATAAACCTGAATGAATAACAAAACTGAGGTTGTCACGTTTGGAAAACTGTTGAAAGTTTGGTGTTTTTCCTGGCAGCTGGATGAAATGAGGAGTCTAGTTCCAAACAAATCTGTCAGGCATTCTATTATACCAAGACCTCTCTGTGACCACTCATGGTGAACCATGTCTCGGGTACTTATCTTGCCATTCTGAAAATGCTGCATTGGCTTCTCCTCAAAGGTCATGACCCAGAGTCACCTCGCATTTTGACTACGGGAATTCTCTCTACTTAGGGATTTCCGTCTTCTATTTAACCATCTGCAAGTTGTCCAAATCAGATTTGCCAGTTCTGTGCTTCCTAGCTGGGTGCCTATGAATGATCACCTTTCCAATATGCATGGGCTCCTATTCTGAAACTAGCATTATTCAAAACGCACACCTTTGCCTACAGAGTTGTACATAAAATAGGCAATCCCTAACTTAACAAGTATTTTTCCCTCTCTCTCCCGTCTCAAGCCCTACACTCAGCTTGTCTCTTACAATTCAGACTTTCCTACATTGCCCATGCCAGATGTGGTGGACAATCCTTCTCTTATCTATCTGCAAAACAGTGAAATGAGCTGTCCTAGATGTGCCAACTGTCTTATTGTGGTGTTTTCATGAAACAGCTCATAACTTGGCTCTTTAAGACCTCCATTTAGTCTGCTTTCTCTTTCAGAAATCTACCATGTCAGAATCACAAAACAAAACCCCTTTTTGTTAGCAGTTTGTGTGGTATATTCCTGTTTGTGGGGATGTCATAATAATGACTGCAAGATTATCTAGATGAGATTCCAAACTACAAGCACTCCAATACAGGATTAAAGATGTGCCGGGAAGAATTAATATGACCGCAAATTGCATTTTGAGATTACAAATGGAATTAGACATCAGTGGTTGAATGAGGAACCTGATTGTGACATAGCTTTTACTCTTTCTGATGTTTCTAAGATGGAAATTGGTTGTGGAGAGACAGAATATATAACAGAGAAAAATGGTTTAAAAAAGTTAAAAGGATATGTTTCTGAAAAATGTGAAAGAGTACACCACAAAAGGTTGGCATACAGAGCAGTGTTATCTAGTGCATTTATTAGTTTTTATAAGATTTGTGATGAAATAGGGGTTGAAAATGGGGTGCTTCTCAGAGGAGATAAAGTAATTCCTCCTTTCATTTTAAGAGGGAAAATTATGGAATGTAAACATGAGGGACACATAGGTATTTTAGGCACAAGGAGGAGTGTATATGCAAAATACTGGTGCGCTGGGTTGGATGATATGGTAGATGACTGGGTGAAGTCATGTACGTTGTGTGGTTCGAGTGACAAGTCGACTAAGGCTAAGGATCAATCTCTGTTGACTTACCTAATGGACCTTGGAAGAAATCAGGTATTGATATTTTGGGTCCATTTTCTGTACTCCCTAGACAAGAAGTGTTTGGCATAGTTGTAGTAGATTATTATTCTACATTTCCACACGTGAGGATGATGGAGAAAATCACTTCAGAGTCTGTTTTTGAGTTTTTGGATGAGTTGTTCTGTAGAGAAGGATCACTTGAATTCACTGACTCAGATAATGGTCCCCAATTTGTCAGTAAGTAAACAGAAGATTTTATTTGTAAACAGGTGGTATTGTACACAAGAGAATTTCTATGTTCCATCCCACAGCTAATGATTAAGTGGAGAGATTTAAAGAGTCATTAATGAAGCTTTTCAGTTAGCGGGTAAAAGTGGTATAGATTGAAGGAAAGTGTTACAGTCCACACTTCTCACATACAGGATCACTCCAAATCTGTTCACCAAACTATCTCTATTTGAACTATAAAGAGGGTGTAAAGCAGGATCAAAGCTTGTTCCTTAGTGGTTGAAAATTAAGCGTGGTAAGGGTTTTGAAATTGATTATCATGAGATTAGGTGTGCTGTTAATATGCAAAAACATAGAATGAAGACCTTTGTGGACTTAAAGAGAGGGAGGATAAGTAGTTGTGATTGTGTGAAAGTAGGTTATTAGGTGAGATTGAAATTAGTTCAGACTCTAGAAAAGACAGAGCCCATTGGTCCGGCCGTGCCCAAGTCATTGAGGTCTTCAAGAATGCCATCAGAATTAGAGATGGCGTGGTACAGTATTTGGATACTGTGTCTTTGTGTACTGAGAGAGTCTGGGAGCAGGGTGAGTTTTCAATCCTCTTCTGTAAGTGGAGCAAACATCTTAAATTGGAGTGAAGCATTTAGATCTCTATCACAGAAACACTAATTCAACCCAAAACATCCACTTCCTCTATCATCATGAAATCCATCAATGACTCCTTCTCTTTCCTACACTCCTTAGCAAGTTCTATGTTTCTCCTGACATACCTTTTACAACTAAGCAAATCCAAACATTTTAAAATAGTTATGGTTCCCTAGTGTTCTGAAAGTGAACTAGTCAAGAACCAATGGCAAATTGTACATAAACAGATGGTGCAGCCGCTAAGTAAATTCATTGACTAGGTTACTTTATTGCCTGGGCAATACAGCAGGAAAGCAAGCACCCAAACAGCCTTCCTGGGCTTCTTGTTATTAATTGCTCCACCAGTGCCTTATAATCACACATTCACGAAGGAGCTGTCATGTGTGGCTGATGTATTTTAGTGCAGCGATGCAGACATCAGCACTAAAGTCTGACCCCTGATCCACGGTACTTGGCAGGGCTGTGCATGTTCTTTATTTCAATTTATAATTATTTTTATTCATCTGAGATGACACCATGCAGTATGACTGCTAGCTGATGTTGATTCTGATGAGAGTGGACCCTCCAATTTGTGATCAATCATTTAACATACCACTTTTGGATGATTACTAAGAGATATGTTCCTTGATTTGTGATCATATGCCATTATTCTCTGTTATTTCTAGGTCAATCTACACCTTTTGGCCTTTTTTAAGATGGCACTCAACGAGACTAATGTAGTCCGTTATTTCTATACGTATTGCACTGCCTATCTGTTGGTCATGTGAACAAGGCCTTTGGCCCTAAACATGCCTTCTCCATGTCATTACACTAATAAATTGAATTCACTGCAGTTCAAGCATCCTGAGTGAGCGTCTTCTTTGTGGATGTTGACTTGGAGTATGTAATATGAACACAAACGCACACATACATGTGTTACCATCCTTGAGGGGACTATGGGCCTGATTACAACTTTGGAGGAGGTGTTAATCCGTCCCAAAAGTGACGGTAAAGTGACGGATATACCACCAGCCGTATTACAAGTCCATTATATCCTATGGAACTCGTAATACGGCTGGTGGTATATCCGTCACTTTACCGTCACTTTTGTGTGGATACTTGCCTTGTGGGGACTAACCATTCCTAATGTTTTAAAAATATACCAGTAACATAAAAATGTTAAGAAAAAAATCATATTACAGGATCCTGCTTCAAATTGGGGAATATGTTGTTATTTAGTCGCGTGTACAGGGACTTGAACATGTGTTACCATCCTTGGGGACTTACTCTATAATTTCCATTTGTGTTGGAATACAATCATGAGTACATATCTAAATGTTTATTTTACCGTCAGTATACACAAATTACGTCATATTCTATTCATAACTGCATGGGTACACATATCTTAGGGGTTCATAATAGATGGATTATACTAATAATGCATCAGAAGATATAATATATCAGCATTGCGGAAGGTAAATTGAAACTGATTGTAACTTTTTGTTTAGTGTTCAAAGTTTTAGGAGATAAAGGACTAACACATGGATAGATTAAACAATGCAAACAAGCAATACGATCACATATAACTAAATGAGATTACAATAATTTATGACAAAGAAGCTATTAGAATTCTTATCCCTAGAAAAAGCATGAAATGTTAATGTATGCCTAGGGATAGTGTGTGATGCTACTGGCAGAGGTTGTATGTTGTCATAATAGTATCATAATTGTTTCACAGATGCTGTGTACAGCCATGCTGCCTGACCTCTTTAGAGGTAGCATGTGGCAATAATGGTGTTCAAGCCCCCACAATGTTAGTGTGGGATTACAGCAATGTTCAAGTCCACACAAGGATAGTGTGTTATTATGGTGATGTTCAAGTCCCTACGGAGATAGTGTGTGATTATAGTGATGTTCAGTCCCCACAGAGATAGTGTGTGATTATAGCGATGTTCAAGTCCCCACAAAACTAGTGTGTGAATATAATGTTCAGGTCTTCACCCTGATAGTGTGTGGAGATGAAGACGCTCAAGTCCCTACAGAGATACTTGTGATTATATTGAGGTTCAAGTCCCCACAGAAATAGTGTGGATTAAAGTGATGTTCAAGTCCCTGCAGAGATAGTGTGTGATTATAGTGATGTTCAAGTCCTCATAGAGATAGTGTGTGATTATAGTGGTGTTCAAGTTTCCACAGAGATACAGAGATTGGGTGTGATTATAATGATGTTCAAGTTCCCACAGAGATAGTGTGCGATTATAGTAATGTTAAAGTACCCTCAAGTTCTGTGGTGCAAGGTTGTTGCAAACCAGGTCATTAATATGGACCATAGTGTGCGGTTATGGGGATATTCAAGTCCCGACATAGATCGTATGTGAAGATAATGTATACATTTTCGCACAAATAGTGTGCAAAGATAATGATAATCAAGTCCGCACTGAGATAGTGTGTGATTATATTGATGTTCAAGTCCCCACAGAGATAGTGTGTGATTACAGTTATGTTAAAGTCCACACAGAGATAGTGAGTCATTACTGGGATGTTCAAGTCCCCACAGAGATGCTCTCTAATGTTGATCTATAATGTTCAAGTCAATCTAACGAAGTATGTGGTCACTGAGATGTTCAAGTCTCCACAGAGATAATAATTGATTATTGAGATTGTTAAGAACTCATCGAGCTGGTGTGTGAAGGAAGCATGTTCAAGCCCCTGCATAGATAGTATGTGAAGATAATGTTCAAGCCTCAACACAGATATTGTGTGAAGATAATGATCCTCATGTCCCCACAGATAAAATGTATTGTTATTAGGATGTGGAAGTCCCCAAGAGATGGAGGGTGGTTATTGGGATGTTGAAGGCCTCACAGAGATGGTTTGTGAAGGTATGCCTGTTTAAGACCCTAGAAAGGTAGAGTGTGAAGATAGTGTTCAAGTCTCCACATATGCAGTATATGAAGATAATGATGATCAATTCCTCACAGAGATAGTGTGTGAACTTAGGGTTTGGGAGTGGAGGAAGAGGTAGTGGTTGTAGGAGGTGTACATCTGCTGAGTTTGGGTGAGGGTGCATGGACTGGAGGCTGTTGTGAGGTGGATGGCTGTTGAGTGGGTGTGTGTCGGTGTTTGTGTACTTTGGGAGGAGGGCTCACAAACACACTGGGAGGGGATACAGGGGACGTGTGCATGGTAGTGGGGGTGGTGATTGCACGTGTGGTGATGGACGTGCTGGTGATGGAGGTAGTGGCTGAGGATATAGTCCATGCAGGTGTGAGTGGAGACGAGACTGGGAGGGAGGAGGAGGACGTGGAGGAGGGGGACACAGTGGAGGCAGTGGATGTTGGTGTGTCTGCATGGGGATGGTGCTTGTGTCAGTGCCTGTGGGATGTGTGGTGCTTATGTTTGCCATGACCACTCTTGTGTGTTGATGAGAGTGCATGCTGGTCTGATGGTGTGCTTGGGATAGGCTGCGGTAGAGGGGATTGGGTCTGGGTAGTGGAAGTTGGAAGGGGGGTGCTGGACACAGGGACAATGGCTGCCATCAGTGCTGAGGCCAGATCCTGAAATGCTCTCTGTTGGGCTGCCACGCCAGAATGAATGCCCTCCAGGTATGCATTTGTTTGCTGCAAATGCGTCTCGAAACCCTGGATGGCATTCAAAATGGTTGATTGCCCAACAGTGAGGGATCTCAGGAGGTCAATAGCCTCCTCACTGAGGGCAGCAGGGCTGACTGGGGCAGGGCCTGAGGTGCCAGGGGCGAAGGAGATGTCCACCCTCCTGGGTGAGCGGGCACGGGAAACTCGATAAGGGGCTGCTGGGAGGGCGGTGCTGGTAGGGAGGTGGTGGCTGTACAGAGGTGCCTGCCACCGCAATGGAGTTCCCATCAGAGGAGGAGTCGCTGTCACTGGTGTCTCCTCCTATCCCCGTCGTGGAGCTCCCCTTGCCCTCCGTCCAACTGGTGCCTTCAGACTCCGTACATTCACCCTCCTGGGCCATGTGGGTTGCAGCTCCCACCTGCTCCGGTGCCAATACTCCTCCGGCAGATGATGCTAATGCAAATCAAATCAAATCATTAACATTTATAAAGCGCGCTACTCACCCGTGCGGGTCTCAAGGCGCTAGGGGGGAAAGGGGGGGTTATCGCTGCTCGAACAGCCAAGTCTTTAGGAGTCTCCGGAAAGCGGAGTGGTCCTGGGTGGTCCTGAGGCTGGTGGGGAGGGAGTTCCAGGTCTTGGCCGCCAGGAAGGAGAAGGATCTCCCACCCGCCGTGGAGCGGCGGGTGCGAGGGACGGCAGCAAGTGCGAGGCCAGCGGAGCGGAGGGGGCGGGTGGGGACGTAGAAGCTGAGGCGTCTGTTGAGGTATTCCGGTCCCTTGTTGTGGAGGGCTTTGTGTGCGTGGGTGAGAAGACGGAAGGTGATCCTTTTGCTGACTGGGAGCCAATGCAGGTGTCTCAGGTGTGCGGAGATGTGGCTGTTGCGGGGTACGTCGAGGATGAGGCGGGCCGAGGCGTTTTGGATGCGTTGCAGGCGGTTTTGGAGTTTGGCGGTGGTCCCGGCGTAGAGGGTGTTGCCGTAGTCCAGGCGACTCGTGACAAGGGCGTGGGTCACGTTTTTTCTGGTGTCGGCGGGGATCCAGCGGAAGATCTTGCGGAGCATGCGGAGAGTGAGGAAGCAGGCAGAGGACACGGCGTTGACTTGCTTGGTCATGGTGAGAAGAGGGTCCAAGATGAAGCCGAGGTTGCGGGCGTGGTCTGCGGGGGTCGGTGCGGTGCCGAGGGCCGTGGGCCACCAGGAGTCGTCCCAGGCGGACGGGGTGTTGCCGAGGATGAGGACTTCCGTTTTTTCACACAAGGACAGGGTGACAAACTAAAAAGGGGAGGAAAGACAGAAGAAACACATGGTCAATGCCTGCAACAACACCACCGTTAGCGGACACAACACACAGGAAGCAGCCCTATGCACTAGGCCATGCACTAACAGTTCTGGGGAAAATCACATGCCCATGGGGGACTGTGCCTAGACCCATTTGATGCACACCTGTAACCCACAGGAGCCTGACTAGGTGTAAAGGGCCACTACCACTTTTGGGGTTGGACTGGCACTGAGCCTGCCTAACAATGGATCTACCCTGGCATGTTTGCCCTGGCCTAGGGGAACCCACAGCCCACTTCCCCACCCAGAAACCTTATAAAGCGCGCAGAGTCAGCTGCATGAGACTGTATTCACCCCCTTGTGGCTGCTGTGATGCCCTCAAGTGCCCATCCAGCTCCAGATATGCCACCGCCAGTATCCGGTACATCAGGGGGGTCATGGTGCGACGGGCACCCCTTCCACGTTGGGAGGCCATCCCCAGCTGGGCCTCTGCCGTATTCTTGGTCCAGTGGCGCAGGTCCTCTCATCTTATGCGGCAGTGGGTGCTCCGTCTATGGTACACCCCCAGGGTCCGCACTTCCTTGGCGCTTCTTCTGGAGGGCCTTGACCTAGAGGAAAAGTAAAGTAAGAATGGATTTTACTCCCCCGTCCGGTTCATCTTACTCATTGGCCACAACCTCCCACCCTGGCCCAAAAACACATACACTGACCATCCTCACATGCTGGCCTCTGCCCACCCCCCACCTGTATCTTCCATCGACGCCACTCCATACATTCATGTCCCATCCATCATGCTCACAGTGTACTCAGCTGTTTGTCTGGTGGCCCGTAGAGTAGCGTGTACTGGGGGAGGACCCCAGCCACCAGGTTGTCCAACTCCTCCGCGGTGAAGGCAGGGGCCCTTTCCCCAGACACTGTAGCCATTGACGCTTCCAGACTCAGGTCACAGCAGCACTTGCAGTGTAGCTCCTCTCCTGTTGAAGGTCAGGTTTCAAGTGAGTAGACAGATAGAAAATGATGATTACGTCCGTGGCGGTGCGTACCGTCACCGCCGGCATACATCATCATTGGCTCCTGGAACCCATAGGCCCCAATGATAACCAATGCTGAATTGCACAGCGGTCTTCGTCTACCTACCGCGACGCTGCACAATGCCAGCGCAGTTACCTCATTTCCCCTTGTCCCTCCCTACAGGTCAGGCAGCCCCCATTTCAGGGGGCCACATGGCAGGGCACCTAACTGCGTCACAGCACTTTTGGGGAGGAACACGGACATACAGCGCAAAACACCGATTACATCACAATTGTTCTAAACACCCTTGTGAAACCTATGTGATGTATGACCCTCTGCTCACCCTTCTCCTCCATAGGGCAAGTCAGCTGGGGCAGATGATTAGATGGCGTCATCCTCTGGTATACAGACCCCTGGTGGACCTGTCGACAGTGGAACACAGACGCATCATTATCACCTACAGACTTGATCGTGCCACAATCCATGAACTGTGTGCCCAGTTAGAGCCAGACATGATGTCAGCTATCCGCCATCCCACAGGAATCCCCCCTCTAGTGCAGGTCCTGTCAGTACTCCATTTCTTGGCCAGTGGGTCCTTTCAAGCAACAGTGGCCAATGTTCTCTAACGTGTTGTCCAGAAATACATGCCCTGCTGAAATACATGCGCAGCTACATCGTTTTCCCCCAGGTGGAGGATTTGTCCACAGTGAAAGGTGAATTCTATGCCCTTGGACATATCCCCAACATCATTGGTGCAATTGATGGTACACATGTGGCATTTGTGTCCCCCGCAGAAATGAACAGGTGTACAAAAACTGCAAAAGCTACCATTCGATGAATGTGAAGATGGTGTGTTTTGCAGACCGGTAAATGCCATGTGAATGCCAAGTATCCTGGCTCTGTGCATGACGCTTACATTTTGAGGAATAGCAGCATCCCTTATGTGATGGGGCAATTCCAGAGGCAACGTGTGTGGCTATGAGGTCAGCCCAAGGTCCCAACACAGTTTACATAGCTGTCTGGGTATGGGAGAGTCCCTCAGGGTTGGTGTATGTCTAACAGTTGTCCTTTGATATTTGCAGGTGACTCTGGTTACCCCAACCTGTCATGGCTACTGACCCCAGTGAGGAATCACAGGACAAGGGCAGAGGAACGCTACAATGAGGCACATGGGTGAACTAGGAGGATAATTGAGCGTACTTTTGGCCTCCATCTGACAGGTGGCTCCCTATACTACTCACCCAAGAAGGTGTGCCAGATCATCGTGGCATGCTGTATTTTGCACAACCTGGCTTTGCGACGCCAGGTGCCTTTGCTGCAGGAGGATGGCCTGATGTTGGTCTTGTGGCAGCTGTGGAGCCTGTGGACAGTGAAGAAGAGGAGGCAGAAGAAGATGATATAGACAACGGAAACAACATCATCATGCAAATCTTCCAGTGAGACACAGGTAAGAGACTGGCACTGCTCCTCTCATATCATACTACTGTAGGACACTTTATGATTCTGCCTTTTTACCTCTGTGTATGGACCCTGACAGTTCACTTTGGCTTTCCATTTTACAGATCTGGGTACCACTTTCTGCCTTCTGCCAGGAGAGTCTAATTTCCTGGTGGTGGTCTTGGCAATGTTCTTTGTCTTGTTCCTGGATCTCAGGGACCATTTGCGGGCTGGTTCTCCTTCTGCAGGGGGTGGGGTGCTGGTGGCCTGTTGGTCCTGTGGCGGGACCTCCTGTCCCCTCCGCCGGCGGAGGTGGAGGGCTGTTCATCGTTCAGGCTAGTGTCAGGGGCCCATTGGTGTGCCACTGTGTCTGTCTGGCACCTCCTGTCCGGTGACATTGGGTAGGGGTCTTGTTGGGGGATAAATGCATAGTTATTGTATCTGTGTGTGCCATCTTGTCCAATGGGTGAGTTACCCTCTACTCCTGTGCTTGGCTTATTGTCTTTGGCCTTGTGTGATTGGTAATTTTGGGGCCTGGGTGAGTGTCTGTACTGGACATTCTTTGGTGATGGGGTCCATGTATTGGTGTAACATGCAGGCCTTGGTTTTGGGCTGTGTGGATTGTGATAGTGGGTTATCAGTGGGGTGTTGGGGTGATGGGTGTGAGGGTTGGGCTAGGTGTTTATGATAGCATGCAGGTGGGGGGGATATAATATTAAAGATATGCCTTACCAGAGTCCAGTCCTCCTGCTTCTCCTGCAAGGCCCTCAGGATGCATGATCTCCAAGACTTGCTCCTCCCATGTTGTTAGATGTGGGGGAGAAGGTGGGGGTCCACCGCCAATCCTCTGTACGGCTACCTGGTGTCTGGATACCATGGAACGCACCTTCCCCCGTAGGTCGTTCCACCTCTTCCTGATGTCATCCTGTGTTCTTGGATGCTGTCCCACTGCGTTGACCCTGTCAACAATTCTCCGCCATAGCTCCATCTTCCTTGCAATGGATGTCTGCTGCACCTGTGATCCGAATAGCTGTAGCTCTACCTGGATGATTTCCTCCACCATGAGCTCCTCCTCAGAAAACCTGGGGTGTCTTTGGGTGCCATTATGTGGTGTGGGTGATGTGTGAGGTGCTGTGTGATGTGTTGTGTTAGTGTGTGTTGTATGAGGTGCGTGGATGTTGTATAAGTGATGGTTTTGTGTGCCAGGTGTACCGTTGTCTCATAGACAGCCAGAGATGATTACTCCTGCAGGTGGAACACTCCATCCCATTTACAAGGCACTAGGACATGAGGCCTTTGTTATCGTACAAGATGGGTCCAGCACTTTACTTCCTTCCAAGCAGCTACAAAGCACACATTAAGGGGGTCATTCCGACTCCCGCCGGAGGCGGTAACCGCACGCCCGGCGGGAGCCGCCGAATGACCGCACCTCGGTCAAATGACCGCGGCGGTCATTCTGAGTTTCCCGCTGGGCTGGCGGGCGACCGCCAGAAGGCCGCCCGCCCGCCCAGCGGGAAACCCCCTTCCACGAGGATGCCGGCTCCGAATGGCAGACACTGAAATACTTTGCGGGGCCCTCTTACAGGGGCCCCTGCCGTGCCCATGCCATTGGCATGGGCACGGCAGGGGCCCCCAGGGGCCCCGCGACCCCCCCTACCGCCATCCTGTTCATGGCGGCTTTCCCGCCATGAACAGGATGGCGGTAGGGGGGGTCAGAATCCTCATGGCTGCGGAGCACGCTCCACAGCCATGGAGGATTCACACGAGCAGCGGAAAGTCAGCGGGAGACCGCTGACTTTCCGCTTCTGACCGCGGCTGAACCGCCGCGGTCAGAATGCTCGTTGGAGCACCGCCAGCCTGTTGGCGGTGCTCCCGTGGTCGGTGGCCCGGTGGCCGCCAGGGTCAGAATGACCCTCTTAGTCTCTTTTTCGGATGTTTTTCTTTGCCGGGACGAACCACGAAGTCAGGCCGGGTCGCGGTTGAGGCAAGCCGGCTAGAATTTCCACGGCGGGTCGGTCCCTCTCTGGAGCTTTTTTACAAAATTTGTCAAATCTTCTCCAAACTTCTGGGGCTTCACCCAGATGTTCTTTTAAGGTTTTTTTGGGGTCCACAGCTCACCCCAAGGGTCCAGAAGTTCTGTGATGGTCCTTGGGGGGTGTGGACTTCAACTCCCAGAATGCACCTGGCGCAAACTCCTTTTGGGCCACTGGGCAGTGGTTAACTGGTCTCTTTTTTAGGAGTTGGTGCAGGGGACTCTGGATAGCAATTTTTCACCTGTAGCAAACAGGGAGTCCCTCCTTGAACCAGTTGAAGCCAGGCAAAGTCCTTCTTGTGGTGAAGCCCAAGTGTGCAGCTGGTGCAGTCCTTCTGAGTGCAGGGTCCAGGTGCAGGCCAGGGGTCCAGCAGGGCAGTCCTTCTTCTCCTTAAGTTCCTTCTTCTTGAAAGTTGGCGGGGATCTGAGGTGTGGGGACAGGTCTGCCAGTTTTATTCTTGCTCCTGGGTGAAAAGCAGGGGGGCCCTGGTTCTCCAATCAGGTACAGGGTCGTCCCCCTGTGATGACCACTTCCTGGGAAGTGTGGCAAAAATCCATCCCAAAAGGCAACAGTCTCTAAAAATCCAACATGGCTGAATCTGATTTTTGGAGGTTACATCTGGCTGAGCCCACCCACTGGTGTGGCTAAAAATCATAAACACACCCCTCTCCTGCCCTCTCCTAATCTAATCAAGGGGGCACCTAGCTGTCTGGGGTTGCAGGATGTGGGGGTGTTGCTGGGTGCTCCAGATGTCCTTCTCTGCCTTTGAAGACCAGTTTGGCAGCCCTCTCCCTTCCTGCCTCACCATCTGCTGAGGGGAGATTCTCTCCCCCAAGCACATTCCTTTGTGTGAAGCCAGGCCACTTCACACCTCATCAAAGTAGCCTGGCAGAAGCTGCTGCAGGCTGGCCAATCAGAGCACAGCAGCAAAAACAATGCAGAGCTGAAATTGGCAACTTTTTAGGTAAAGTCTAAACTTTTTACCTGAACAAGTTATATTAAATCCAACAACTGGAAGTTGTGGGATTTATTACAACAATTAATTTGATACCAAATTCTTGGTATGTAACATTTAAGGAGACTTTAAAATTTAAAATAAAGTCTGCCCATTCTAGCCTATGAAGGCCATTTACTTCAATGAGGGAAAAACAAATTTGGCTGTTTTTACCTCACCAGGGCTTATAAATCTATTTTTATAAAGTCCCTGCTTATAGTTACATGGCACCCTGCCCTAGGGGCACATAGGGCACACCTTAGGGGTGACTTATATGTAAAAATAAGGTCGTTTAAGACTTTGGAAGTACCTTTAATTCCAAAGTCGAATTTGCATATAACTTTAATTTAAAAGCAGCCAGCAAGGCAGGCTTGCTTTTAAAATGACACTGGGCACCTCAGCAGTGCACCTAGGTGTGCACCACCTATGCTGTGGTCCCTAAACCTACATGCCCTACCATATACTAGGGACTTATAGGTAGGTTAACTTAGCCAATTATAATTAGCCTAATTTGCATATCCATTTTACACAGAGCACAGGCCCTGGGACTGGTTAGCAGTACCCAGGGCACAGCCAAGAGTCAGTAACCACCAGTACCTATCCAAAAAGAGTGGGGGTGATCAGGCAAAAAAGGAGGACTTTCCTACACTGCCCCCCCCAGATGAAAGGTGATGGGTACTAACCTACACCCTGGTAGTCCTCATCAGCTAAGTGGAAAAACCTGGAAAGGCCATCTGCATTGGCATGGGCAGTCCCAGGTCTGTGCTCCACTGTGAAGTCCATCCCCTGTAGGGAAATGGACCACCTTAACAGTTTTGGGTTTTCCCCCCTCATCTGCATCAACCATCTGAGAGGTCTGTGGTCAGTTTGTACACGGAAGTGAGTGCCAAACAAGTAAGGCCTCAACTACTTCAGGGACCAGACCACAGCAAAGGCCTCCCTCTCAATGGCACTCCATTTTTTCTCTCTGGGGAGTAGTCGCCTGCTGATGAAGGCAACTGGGTGATCATGGCCCTCTTCATTAACTTGTGCTAACACTGCCCCAATCCCTTCCTCTGAAGCATCTGTTTGTACTACAAACTCCTTGCTATAGTCAGGGGCCAGTAACACTGGTGCTGAACACATAGCCTGCTTTAGGGTGTCAAAAGCTTTCTGACACTCTGGGGTCCAAATGACCTTCTTGGGCTGTTTCTTGGAGGTAAGCTCAGTCAGAGGGGCCACTATGGTCCCAAAATTCTGAACAAACCTCCTGTAGTACCCAGTCAGGCCAAGAAAGGCCCTGACCTGAGTCTGGGTTTTTGGAGCCTCCCAATCCAGGATAGTCTAGATCTTGGGCTGGAGAGGTTGTACATGGCCTCCACCAACAAGGTGGCCCAGGTACACAACAGAGCTTTGCCCTATCTGGCACTTGCTTGCCTTGATAGTCAGGCCTGCTTGAAGCAGGGCCTGAAGCACTTCCTTCAGGTGGACCAGGTGGTCCTTCCAGGTGGAACTATTACAGCTATATCATCCAGATAAGCTGCACTGAAAGATTCCAACCCAGATAGGACTCTGTTCACCAACCGTTGGAAGGTGGCAGGAGCATTCTTCATGCCAAAGGGCATCACCTTGAACTGAAAGTGGCCCTCTGGTGTGGAAAATGCTGACCTCTCATTAGCTCTTGGACTTAAGGCAATCTGCCAATATCCTGAGGTCAGATCAAATGTGCTCAGGAATTTGGCAGCCCCCAGCCTGTCAATGAGCTCATCAGCTCTAGGTATGGGGTGAGCATCAGTCCTAGTGACTGCGTTTAGACCTCTGTAGTCCACACAGAATCTCAATTCTTTCTTCCCACCTTGGGGATTAGCTTTGGGCACCAGTACCACTGGACTGGACCAAGGACTATCAGAGGGCTCAATTACCTTGAGGTCCAACAACTTAGCCACTTCAGCTTTGATGTTGGCCTTGACCTGGTCAGACAGCCTGTACAGCTTGTTCTTGACAGGCAAGCTGTCACCAGTGTCAACATCATGGACACACCAATTGGTGAGTCCTGGGGTCAGGGAGAACAGACTAGCAAACTGTCCCAAAACTTGCTTACAGTCTTTTTGTTGCTGGTCTGTCAATTTGGGAGAGAGTACCACTCCCTCCACTGACCCATCTTTTGCCTTTGAGGACAGGAGGTCTGGCAGAGGTTCACCCTCCTCCTCCTTCCCTTCATCAGTGACCATTAGCATGGTCATGTCTGCCCTGTCCTGGTGGGGTTTCATCCTGTTAACATGCAGGATCCTGTGAGGATTCCTGGGGGTGCCAAGGTCCACCAAGTATGTGACCTCACCTTTTTTCTCCAGAATTGGATAGGGCCCAGTCCACTTGGCCTGTAGTGCCCTAGGAGCCATGGGCTCCAAAACCCACACCAGCTGTCCTGGGTGATACTCAGGCAGGGTAGCCTTTTGATCATGCCAGAGCTTCATGAGCTCCTGGCTGGCTTCCAGGTTTCTGCTTGCCTTCTTCATATACTCAGCCATGCGTGACCGCAGGCCCAGTACATAATCTAGCACATTCTCCTTGGATTCTTTGAGAGGCTTTTCCCAAGACTCTCTCACCAAGCACAATGGGCCTCTTACAGGGTGCCCAAACAGTAACTCAAAGGGGCTGAATCCAACCCCCTTCTGTGGCACCTCTCTGTAGGCAAACAGCAGGCATGGGAGGAGGACATCCCATTTCCTCCTGAGTTTGTCAGACAAACCCATGATCATGCCCTTCAGGGTCTTATTAAATCTTTCCACAAGACCATTGCTCTGTGGGTGGTAGGGGGTGGTGAACTTATAAGTAACACCACACTCATCCCACATGGCTTTCAGATAGGCTGACATAAAGTTTGTGCCCCTATCTGAGACCACCTCCTTTGGGAATCCCACTCTGGTGAACACACCAAGTAGGGCCCTAGCCACTGTGGGAGCAGTGACTGTCCGGAGGGGTATTGCCTCAGGGTACCTGGTGGCATGGTCCACTACCACCACAATGTACCTGTTACCTGAAGCAGTTGCTGGGTCTAGGGGACCAACAATGTCAATCCCCACCCGCTCAAAGGGAGTCCCAACCACTGGCAGTGGTATCAGGGGAGCCTTTGGTTTGCCTCCTGTCTTGCCACTGGCTTGACAGGTGACACAGGAGCTGCAAAACTCCCTGACTTTTTCTGACATTTGGGGCCAATAAAAATGGTTGACCAGCCTGTTCCAGGTCTTGGTCTGTCCCAAATGACCAGCTAAGGGGATATCATGGCTTAAGGTAAGGAGGAATTCTCTATACTTCTGGGGGACCACTACTCTCCTAGTAGCCCCTGGTTTGAGGGCCCTTGCCTCAGTGTAGAGAACTCCATCCTCCCAGTAAACCTTGTGGGACCCACTGGTATCCCCTTGTTCTTGCCTGGCAGCAGTCTGCCTCAGGCCCTCAAGAGTGGGACACTCTCTTTGTCCCTGGCACAAATCTTCTCTGGTGGGCCCACCTGCCCCTTGCAGTTCTGCCAAATCAGGCATAGTTTGCAGGGAAAGTGTCCCTCCCTCAGAGTTCAGATCCTCCCCCTCAGGGTTGGATTCTTCCTGACCCTCTGTACTTGTTGGGGCTGGCAATCCAGACCCAGTGCCCTTTCTCTTTTTCTTGGATGCTTGGCCCATTGTTCCAGGGTCCAAGTGTCCAGCATTTCCCTGTTGTGCCACCTGTGACCTGGTCACAGCACACCCATTTAGGGAGGTCCAGCATCTGTGCATGGACCCTTCTCTCCACTTCTGACCATTCAGATGCTTCAAGATCATTTCCCAGCAGACACTCTACAGGGAGGGCAGGAGCTACAGCTACCTTTTTAGGGCCAGTCACACCTCCCCATTCCAGACTCACCATAGCCATGGGATGGAGTTTGGTTCTGGTATCTACATAAGTCACCTGGTGGAAGACACCAGGTAAGACCTGCTCTGGAGAAACCAGCTTTTCTGTGACCATTGTCACACTGGCTCCTGTATCTCTCAGAGCTTCCACTTCAGTCCCATTGACTTTAGGCCTCTGCCTATACCTCTCCATGATGGGAGGTAAGGTGGCCATAGTTGCAATGTCCACCCCACCCACGGATACTAAGGTGACTTCAGTGTACCCTGATTCCACCCCTGGGCCAACTTCCACCCCCAACCCTACACTAGCAATCCCCTGGGATTGCCCACTAGTGGGGGGCTTCTTGGAGCAGATAGCATCTCCTCTTTTATGTCCAGGTTGATGACAATCAAAACACTTGCCGGCCTTAGCAAGCTCCTGAAACCTTCTGTCAAAGCCCAGCTCACCTGAGTTCTTGTTCAGTTCTGATGGAGGTTGAAGACAATCCGACCCCACCCTGAAACTGCTTGTTCCAGCACACTAGTTTTTAAAACAGTGCACTAAGAACAGAAGCTCAAGGGAAGGGGGGAAGTGGATAAAATTAAAAAAAGAGACAACACCGTTCTTGCGTTTCCACTGTTGAAGTGCTGCACAAATCTGCGGCCCTTTCTGACTTCTGTAGAAACTGGTGCCTAATGAAACATAAACAAAGAACAGATAAGTGCAACCTATTCCTAAATGGGTTCCTGACTATCTCTTTATTTATTAGAAATTCTCTTCTAAAAGTACCTCTTGGATCCTGGTCTCTAGTTTCCAGGTTTGGAATGTGTTACTGCTCTGGGATGTGTTTTCTATTACTGTAAAGCTTCTAAAACATTAAACAAATACCGTTATCAGAATTACCAATATCAAACATTCATCATAATATAACTAAAGCCTAAATTCCCAATAGCAGACTCACTTTTCCCATATTTCCAGAATCTTTTATAAAACAAATACTGTACTTTTACATCAAAATACAGCATGTAATTTGTGCAAGTCCTTGATTTACTGTTTGCCTTGCTGTCAATGGTTTCCACTGTTCGATTCCCAAAAGTTCCATGAAAAAAAACAATGTCCGCTTCACAAAGTTCCGCAAAATACTCCTGCAACAAAGAGCCTGAATCACAATGCTCGTGGAAGGCACTTCGCCTCAAACTGTCTATACAGGAATCCAGAAATTGCCGTCAAAGCTCCCTCAGGTAATAAAAAGTTTTGCACTTACTTGTTGCTGGCAAGAGATACTGATCAGTCTAACCTTGTCTTCTTTCTCTTTTGCAGGTTACTCGTAGGAGAGAGGCTGAGGCAAGGAGGAACCGGAAACCGGAAGAAGGAAGAGCCAGCAGCTGCGCCCATTGAAGTCAAAGAAAGTCGGTAAAGAGCAGGAGTGCCAGCGCCGAGGGATCTGTTCTCAGGTAAGCGGGAGGTAGACGAGCACAAGCACTGGGTGAGGCTCGGGGGATGCCTTTTATAGACAGGGCTGGGTGTGGTTCGAAGAGCTGGGTGTGGTTTGAAGGGCTGGGTGTGGTCCTCACATGCTGCACCTGTTTTTGGAAGGTGTGCAGAGCTGGGTGTGGTTTGAAGGGCTGGGTGTGGTCCTCACATGCTGCACATGTTCTTGAAAGGTGTGCAGAGTTTCAGTTATCATGCAAATGAGTTGGATTAACACATGGCCTAGGGAGGAGTGTTTTAAAGAAGCCTTGGTAAAAGCAAGGCCCAATGTGTAAACAAAACAGCACATTAAACAACATACACAGAAGCCTAGGGGGGGGGAGATGAGATAACAAGAAAGGCTTTCAATAGTAAGTTTAAAAGGGAGCTATTACAGAACCCACTAGTGCAGTGAGAGGGGACATGCTCTTTGCTGTGTACAAACCCTAACAGTTGCCCCCCTCAAAGGCCCTCCTACAGGACGGGGTTTTCCTGGATTTTTTAAATAAAACCGTCTAATCAGCTGTGGGGCATGTACATATGATGCTGGTTCCCATGAATTCTCAGATTCATCATATCCTTTCCATTCTACTAAATAAAACAGACGTCCACTAATTCTTTTTGAGTCTTTTATGCTTTTCACTTCATATTCCAGATTTCCCTTAATTGGTATGGGTGGAGGTGGTGGTTCAGGTCGGGTTTTTGAGTTGTACGGCTTAAGCAAGGACACATGGAATGTAGTATGTACTGGATATTCTTTTGGTAAATCTAATTTTACTGTTACCGGGTTTACTATGGCAGTTATACTAAAGGGTCCAATGAAACGTGGTTGCAGCTTTCGGGATCCCTCTATGTTTAGGTTCTTTGTGGAGAGCCATACCTTGTCACCAATTTTATACATTGGGGCCTCAGACCTGTGTTTGTCTGCTTGTCTTTTCATGCTTTCCTTGTACTTTAATAAATGTTTCCTGGCTTTGTCTTGTATGTCACCTAACCTCGTTAGTCTATCCGTTACTGTAGGCAACAGGGAATCTTCTAACAAAATGGGTATAGCTCTTGGATGATACCCCTGCAAGAAATAGAATGGTGAGCAAAGTAGAGCTGAATGCTCAGTATTATTATAAACAAACTCTGCTACAGGAAGAGCTTCCAACCATTCACTAGAATAATCAGCCAATAAACAACGTAGCGTTTGAAGTAAGGTTTGGTTCAGTCGTTCAGTCTGTCCATCTGTCTCTGGGTGGAAAGCAGTGGATAAGGCCACATCTATTTTCAGTTTTTCACATAATTTTTTCCAAAATCTGGAGTTGAACTGGCTCCCTCGGTCTGACACCACTTTGCTTGGCAAACCATGTAAACGCACAATTTCCCTTATAAAAATATCGGCAAATTCTGCCGCCGTGGGTAATTTCCGTAATGGTACAAAATGTGCCATTTTAGATAAAAAATCCACTATAACCAACACTGTTGTGAAGGATTTTACAGGTGGTAAACCTACAATAAAGTCTACGCTCACAGTGTGCCAAGGTTGTTTGGGTGTTGGCATTGGTATTAACAAGCCGTCAGGAGCCTTATGAGAAGATTTATGTCTTGCACAAATTGGACAGGTAGTGACAAATTGCTTAATGTCCTTTCTTATAGTGTCCCACCAAAAGTGTTTTTGCACATTTTCCAGGGTTTTTACCCAACCAGGATGACCTGCCAACGGTGAGGCGTGATGCCAAATTATCACCTGTGTTTGTAATTCAGAGGTGGGCACTAACAGCATGTTGTCGTGATACAATAAACCTCGTTGTATTGTGTTATGGGAATCCTTTAACCAATCCTGAGGTGCTATTTGCATGTGTGCATTATATAGATCTGTGATGAAATCCTTCTGTTGTACTGGTGCCAACAACTTTTGGGGAGGAATAATGGGTTCTCCTATTTTATCTTGTTTCATGTCTGAGGTATGTCCGTATCTAGATAACACATCAGATTGAATTTGTTGTGCACCTGGTCTATAGGTTATAGCAAAGTCAAATGTGCTAAAAAAAATTAACCAGCGCATCTGATGTGGTGTTAGTGCTTTAAGTGATCCAAAAAACTGTAGGTTCTTATGGTCAGAAAAGATTGTAACTGGCCACTTGGCTCCCATTAAATGGTGCCTCCATTCTGAAAAGGCTACTTTGATAGCTAGTAGTTCCCTTTCAGCCACAGTGTAATTTTGTTCAGCTGGCAATAACTTTTTGGAATAGAAGGCTATAGGATGTAACTGGCCATCTACTGCATCTCGTTGAGAGAGAACTCCTCCTAAAGCTACTTGTGAAGCATCCGCTTCAACAAAAAAGGGCAAGTCAGGATCAGGATGTTTCAGAATTGGGGCTGAAGTGAACTTTTGTTTTAGGAGTTGAAAGGCGTGTGCCGCCTCATCAGTCCAAAGAAATCGTTGCCCTTTCCGCAACAAGGTAGTTATTGGGGCCACAATGTCTGCAAAATGTGCAATAAACCTCCTATAAAAATTGGCGAAACCCAGAAATTTCTGAATATCTTTTACAGAGGATGGTTCTGGCCAATCAGCAATAGCACTGATTTTCTTTACATCCATAGTTATTCTTTGAGGTGACAGGCAGTATCCTAAAAAGTCCACCTTGTTGACATTAAAAGTACACTTTTCTAACTTAGCAAAAAGATGATTTTCTTTTAACTTTGATAATACTGCACGAACATGTTGGGTATGTTCTTCTGAGTTCTTAGAGTAAATGAGGATGTCGTCTATGTATACTATGACACAAACGTCCAGGAATTCGTATAGGACCTCATTTATAAAGAACTGAAATGCCGCAGGGGCATTACATAACCCAAAGGGCATTACTGTGTACTCAAATAAACCAAACTTTGTCTTGAAAGCTGTCTTCCACTCATCCCCCTCTTTTACTCGGACCAGGTGGTAAGCTCCCCGCAGATCTAGTTTAGTGTATACAGTAGAATGTCTTAATTGATCCAACAACACAGGTATTAGAGGAAGAGGATATTTATTCTTTATTGTAGCCTTATTTAGTCCTCTATAATCGATACACGCGCGCAGGGATTTATCCGGCTTCGGGATAAAAAAGAGTGGAGATGACACCGGAGATGTGAAATGACGGATGAACCCAGACTGTAGTAGGTCATCTAGGTAGGTTCTTAAGTATTTGGTTTCTTCGTCAGTCAAAGCATATACTCTGTTATTAGGTAAAGGTGCCCCTGGGATAAGATCTATACGGCAGTCATAAGACCGATGTGGGGGCAGCACACTAGCCTTTACTGGGTCAAAGACGTCTTTAAAGTCAGAATATTCAGGAGGGAGACTTGGTTCATCTTGTGTAACACTAGCACAGTGTAATACTGTGCTCTGTTCTGTACCTGCTTCTTGATAGCAATTGGTTCTACAGAAAGAGGAATCCAAAGTAACAGTTCTATTCACCCAATCAATTTTTGGGTTATGAGTTGTTAACCAGGGTACCCCGAGAATCAAACCAAAATTAGGAGTATCTATCAGATCAAAGCTAATCACCTCTGTGTGCCCGTTCTGACAGACCATAACAAGTGGACTTGTTTGTTTTGTGATTAATCCAGAGGTCAATTCTGACCCATCCACTGCACATACTGCTTCTGGACAAGGCTTTAGGCACATAGGAAGTCCTAAGATTTCAGCTAACTTATTATCCACAAAATTTCCTGTCGCGCCTGAGTCCAGTAGGACAGGGAGAGAATGCCTCACTTGGGTAGTAACAATTAAAACGACCTGAATTATGAAATGTCTAGGTATGTGCGGTACCCTGAAGGCTGCAGCATTAGAGGTTTGATTAAGATGTTTTCTCGAACAAGTAACCTCTCCCCTTGTTGAGCTTAATCGTTTCCCGATTCAGTTGAGGAGGTGGAGGAAACAGCACCCTTTCGTGGAGTTTTAGGCTTTACTGGACATTCTCTGGCAAAGTGACCTGCCCTGCCACAATATAAACATAATTGAAATTTTCTCCTTCTTTCTTTTTCCTCTGATGTGAGTGGACCTCTGAGTGTCCCTATTTGCATAGGCTCTGGTTCAGGGAGTTTATTATCTGTGTCTTTCTTCTAGTGTCTAATAAAAGTTAACCGTGATTCCAGTTTGTATTTATCTCCCTTTCTTTCTCCTAGTCTATGTTCTAATTTCACAACTAAATCTACAAAGTCCGAATAGTCTTTTGGCAAATCAACTATATGAGCCAGCGCGTCTTTTAACTCGTCTCTCAAACCTTTATAAAAAAGGGAGACACGCTTTTCTTCTGGCCACTGTGTCTCGGTGAGTAAACGATTAAAACTAGTGAGATAGGTCAATAAATCCTTGTTACCTTGTTTAAGATTTAAAAGCTCATTATCACTTGCCTGCATGAAAGTGTGTTTTGCAAAAAGGCTGGTCATGGTACGTTTAAATTGATTCCAATTATGGAGGATGGGATCATCTCTATCCACGAAAGGAATTGACCAATTGGCTGCTGTGCCACCCAAATAAGACAAGACGAATGCCACTTTCGTATCATCAGTAGGGAACTGTTGTGGCTTACAAATGAAGTGTAATTGACATTGATTGATAAAAACATGGAATTTGTTACTATCTCCATGAAAACGTTCAGGTGCTGCTAAGGGCACAACATTAGGAACATTAACAGTAACCTCAACTGGGGAAGGCAAAGTTGTATGTTTTGATGGCGCCCCAGTCTCTGAGGAGGTTTTAAACAAAGGCGTAGAAGCTGTGTTCCACTGAGATCCCCTAAATTTATACCTGCTTAAATCCTGTTTTAAAGAGGTATTCTCCATCTTTAATCTCTCTATTTCCTCTTGCATATGTTGCAAGATGCCAGACACTGATTCATTATGAGCCAAGTCCTCATTTAGGGCCTGCGCCATATCCGTGACGTCAATGCCCTCTATTTCTTCCCCGGTATTCATCGTCCACCAGAACTGAAATTTTTTAAGGCTTGTGCTTCTGTCAAAGCCCAGCTCACCTGAGTTCTTGTTCAGTTCTGATGGAAGTTGAAGACAATCCGACCCCACCCTGAAACTGCTTGTTCCAGCACACTAGTTTTTAAAACAGTGCACTAAGAACAGAAGCTCAAGGGAAGGGGGGAAGTGGATAAAATAAAAAAAAGAGACAACACCGTTCTTGCGTTTCCACTGTTGAAGTGCTGCACAAATCTGCGGCCCTTTCTGACTTCTGTAGAAACTGGTGCCTAATGAAACATAAACAAAGAACAGATAAGTGCAACCTATTCCTAAATGGGTTCCTGACTATCCCTTTATTTATTAGAAATTCTCTTCTAAAAGTACCTCTTGGATCCTGGTCTCTAGTTTCCAGGTTTGGAATGTGTTACTGCTCTGGGATGTGTTTTCTATTACTGTAAAGCTTCTAAAACATTAAACAAATACCATTATCAGAATTACCAATATCAAACATTCATCATAATATAACTAAAGCCTAAATTCCCAATAG
The DNA here is from genome assembly GCF_031143425.1 of Pleurodeles waltl. Lineage (NCBI taxonomy): Eukaryota > Metazoa > Chordata > Amphibia > Caudata > Salamandridae > Pleurodeles > Pleurodeles waltl. The sequence continues at coordinate 1,034,771,733 of NC_090437.1, read as the reverse complement.
CAGACTCACTTTTCCCATATTTCCAGAATCTTTTATAAAACAAATACTGTACTTTTACATCAAAATACAGCATGTAATTTGTGCAAGTCCTTGATTTACTGTTTGCCTTGCTGTCAATGGTTTCCACTGTTCGATTCCCAAAAGTTCCATGAAAAAAAACAATGTCCGCTTCACAAAGTTCCGCAAAATACTCCTGCAACAAAGAGCCTGAATCACAATGCTCGTGGAAGGCACTTCGCCTCAAACTGTCTATACAGGAATCCAGAAATTGCCGTCAAAGCTCCCTCAGGTAATAAAAAGTTTTGCACTTACTTGTTGCTGGCAAGAGATACTGATCAGTCTAACCTTGTCTTCTTTCTCTTTTGCAGGTTACTCGTAGGAGAGAGGCTGAGGCAAGGAGGAACCGGAAACCGGAAGAAGGAAGAGCCAGCAGCTGCGCCCATTGAAGTCAAAGAAAGTCTGTAAAGAGCAGGAGTGCCAGCGCCGAGGGATCTGTTCTCAGGTAAGCGGGAGGTAGACGAGCACAAGCACTGGGTGAGGCTCGGGGGATGCCTTTTATAGACAGGGCTGGGTGTGGTTCGAAGAGCTGGGTGTGGTTTGAAGGGCTGGGTGTGGTCCTCACATGCTGCACATGTTTTTGGAAGGTGTGCAGAGCTGGGTGTGGTTTGAAGGGCTGGGTGTGGTCCTCACATGCTGCACATGTTCTTGAAAGGTGTGCAGAGTTTCAGTTATCATGCAAATGAGTTGGATTAACACATGGCCTAGGGAGGAGTGTTTTAAAGAAGCCTTGGTAAAAGCAAGGCCCAATGTGTAAACAAAACAGCACATTAAACAACATACACAGAAGCCTAGGGGGGGGGGGAGTTGAGATAACAAGAAAGGCTTTCAATAGTAAGTTTAAAAGGGAGCTATTACAGAACCCACTAGTGCAGTGAGAGGGGACATGCTCTTTGCTGTGTACAAACCCTAACACCTTCCTGCTTTAGCAGGATCAAAATTCTTTCCCTGATACCCTTTCCCTTTAAAAGTGAATTGGCTCGGGGCTCCCCCTCCCTGAGAAGTTTTTGGGGACTCTTGTGAGGACTCTTTGGGCTTTTTATCATCTTTCCCCTGGTTCTTCCCCTGAGAAGAACCATGTCCTCCCTTTTTCTGATCACCCCCTGGGGGTTTCTGGTTAACCCTAGTTCTTAACCAGTCATCTGCTGCCTCCCCCAGCTCTCTGGGGTTGGTCAACCTAGAGTCTACTAGATACTGGCGGAGCCTCTCTTGGACACAATTAGTTAGAAGGTGCTCCCTCATAATCAAATTGTAGAGCCCCTCAAAGGTACTTACCCTGTTGCCCTGTATCCAGCCCTCCAGTGCCTTTACTGAAATGTCCACAAAGTCCACCCAGGACTGGGTGCTTGTCTTTTGGGTGTCCCTAAACTTGAGCCTATACTGCTCTGGGGTCAGACCAAACTTTTTAGTCAAGCAACTCTTCATACTGGGGTATGAGTCTGCATCCGCCCCACTCATGGTTAGGAGCCTATCCCTCCCAGAGTTGGGAACTAACTCCTAAAGAAGTGAACCCCAGTACTGAGGCTTGACTTTCCTCATCTGGAGGGCCCTCTCAAAGGCCCCCAGCCACTTATCTATGTCATCCCCCTCTACATAGGCAGGAACCACCCCTTTGGGTAATCTGGGGGCAAAACCCCCACCCAGGGACACCTCAGCCTCTTTATCGCTGCCACCATCTCTTTTCTCTTTGCTTGCCCACTTTTTCTTTTCTAGGGCCAGCTTCTCTGCTTCCAAAGCTATGTATGCTAGCTGGGCCTCCAGCTCTCTTTCTCTGATGGATGGGTTCTCTCCTCCTGAAGGGACCCCCTTCCTACCACTAGCTTTGGGCCTGCCCCTAGTGACTGTATCTACTGAGGACTGTTCTTCCTCTTCCTCACTTAGGCTCGGATGCCTTCCCTCCCCTGAGTGGTTAGAGTTAGCATCTTCCCCTTTTTCTTCCTCCTCTGGAGCTTCCTCTGTCTCTACCTCTTGGGCCTCAGCCCATGCTGTCAGGGATTTAATCAGGATTTGCTTCCTGAGATCAGTGGTTGCAGGCAACCCTCTCTCAATACACAACCCCCTAAGCTGGACTACTGTCAGTGTGGGTAGGCTAGCCAGATCAAGCTCCATGGTTCCCTAGTTTTGTGTCAACAAAAACATTTTGCAAAAATTGGAAACAAGAATTTAGAAAAATTACAAAAATTCAATAATTGAAATTAATCCAAATTAATAATTAATAAAAAAATTAAAAATAAAAAATTTAAAAAATTTTTTTAAAAAAATTGCACTAAGACAATTTAAAGGATTTTTAATTTGTTTTACTTAAACTGTAACGTGATACTGAACACAAGTACAGGATCCCACCGCTGCCACCAAAAATGTTGGAAAATGGGTTATTGGTAAGGGCAGGTAGGTACCTACACCTAGCAACAAGCCACTAACCTCCACCTAGGTACAGTTAGGTCTCAGTAAATTAATCCCAGCTCAACCCTTGGTAGCTTGGCAACGAGCGTCAAGGCTTAATTTAGGAGACAGTGTGTAAAGCATTCAAATATCACAAAACAGTAATTAAATAAAACACAGGAAACAGTTTAAAAATCCAAAACCAATTTATAAAAATAGTTTATATTTTTATCTTTAAAATGACACAAAAACGATTAAAATCGGTTCAGGGGAACCGGAGATATGAATTTTTAAAGTATTATTATTTTTCTAGCGCTTAGAAACAAAAAGCGCCAATCGGGTCATCTGGTTGCACCAGGACCGGGACAAAGTCAAAGTTTCAGGCCGACCGCGATGGAGCCCTGCTCGGCTACAAGTCGCGGGAGGCCTCGGTTGAAAAGTTACCTTCTGACTTAGTCTTTATTTTGAAGTTTTTTCTTCACCGGGACGAACCTGCCTGTTGAATCCGACCTCCTGGAGCCCTTGTCCGGATACGCGATGTGGGTTTCCTCGGTGGTGATTTCTACCTACGGACTTAGTCGTTTTTTCGAGATGAAAATCCTTCGACCGGGGTAAACCTGGATCTTGATCCGACGTCCGTGGAGCCCTTCTCGGATACGATGGCTGGGAGGTCCCGGTCAACTTTTTACGTTCGGACTTAGTCTCTTTTTCGGATGTTTTTCTTTACCGGGACGAACCACGAAGTCAGGCCGGGTAGCGGTTGAGGCAAGCCAGCTAGAATTTCCGCGGCGGGTCGGTCCCTCTCTGGAGCTTTTTTACAAAATTTGTCAAATCTTCTCCAAAATTCTGGGGCTTCACCCAGATGTTCTTTTAAGGTTCTTTTGGGGTCCACAGCTCACCCCAAGGGTCCAGAAGTTCTGTGATGGTCCTTGGGGGGTGCGGACTTCAACTCCCAGAATGCACCTGGCGCAAACTCCTTTTGGGCCACTGGGCAGTGGTCAACTGGTCTCTTTTTTAGGAGTTGGTGCAGGGGACTCTGGATAGCAATTTTTCACCTGTAGCAAACAGGGAGTCCCTCCTTGAACCAGTTGAAGCCAGGCAAAGTCCTTCTTGTGGTGAAGCCCAAGTGTGCAGCTGGTGCAGTCCTTCTGAGTGCAGGGTCCAGGTCCAGGCCAGGGGTCCAGCAGGGCAGTCCTTCTTCTCCTTAAGTTCCTTCTTCTTGAAAGTTGGCGGGGATCTGAGGTGTGGGGGCAGGTCTGCCAGTTTTATTCTTGCTCCTGGGTGAAAAGCAGGGGGGCCCTGGTTCTCCAATCAGGTACAGGGTCGTCCCCCTGTGATGACCACTTCCTGGGAAGTGTGGCAAAAATCCATCCCAAAAGGCAACAGTCTCTAAAAATCCAACATGGCTGAATCTGATTTTTGGAGGTTACATCTGGCTGAGCCCACCCACTGGTGTGGCTAAAAATCATAAACACACCCCTCTCCTGCCCTCTCCTAATCTAATCAAGGGGGCACCTAGCTGTCTGGGGTTGCAGGATGTGGGGGTGTTGCTGGGTGCTCCAGATGTCCTTCTCTGCCTTTGAAGACCAGTTTGGCAGCCCTCCCCCTTCCTGCCTCACCATCTGCTGAGGGGAGATTCTCTCCCCCAAGCACATTCCTTTGTGTGAAGCCAGGCCACTTCACACCTCATCAAAGTAGCCTGGCAGAAGCTGCTGCAGGCTGGCCAATCAGAGCACAGCTGCAAAAACAATGCAGAGCTGAAATTGGCAACTTTCTAGGTAAAGTCTAAACTTTTTACCTGAACAAGTTATATTAAATCCAACAACTGGAAGTTGTGGGATTTATTACAACAATTAATTTGATACCAAATTCTTGGTATGTAACATTTAAGGAGACTTTAAAATTTAAAATAAAGTCTGCCCATTCTAGCCTATGAAGGCCATTTACTTCAATGAGGGAAAAACGAATTTGGCAGTTTTTACCTCACCAGGGCTTATAAATCTATTTTTATAAAGTCCCTGCTTATAGTTACATGGCACCCAGCCCTAGGGGCACATAGGGCACACCTTAGGGGTGACTTATGTGTAAAAATAAGGTAGTTTAAGACTTTGGAAGTACCTTTAATTCCAAAGTCGAATTTGCATATAACTTTAATTTAAAAGCAGCCAGCAAGGCAGGCTTGCTTTTAAAATGACACTGGGCACCTCAGCAGTGCACCTAGGTGTGCACCACCTATGCTGTGGTCCCTAAACCTACATGCCCTACCATATACTAGGGACTTATAGGTAGGTTAACTTAGCCAATTATAATTAGCCTAATTTGCATATCCATTTTACACAGAGCACAGGCCCTGGGACTGGTTAGAAGTACCCAGGGCACAGCCAAGAGTCAGTAACCACCAGTACCTATCCAAAAAGAGTGGGGGTGATCAGGCAAAAAAGGAGGACTTTCCTACAGTACCACCCCGGAAAAGGTGGCAGTTTGCAGGGTCTTAATATGGTGGGCGGAACTTTGACTTCTGCCTGGTTGTAGGCAGCTACCGCCGTGGTGGCTGTTGTTTCTGCCTTGGAGGTTGGTGTGGTACATTGGCTGAATATCGGAGATGTCACTGCCATGGTCATAATTTGGTGGTATCCTGTTGGCGGTATTACTGCCACTTTATCACCCACCGCCAGGGTCGTAATGGGGGGCCTATGTGCGATACAAACATTTTCTAGATGTCATGTTATAATTTAATATCTAGGTTCATATATACTCACATATCAGAAATAGATATAACAGTTCAAAAATAAATTATACAAATACAATATATTTAAATGCAGAAAATGCATACAAATTGTAAAATGTATGGTGTTCCCTCAGGCGATACCCCGAAATGACAGCTTCACATAACGGTTAGGCATATGTCAAATACCAGATTCTTAGTTGTCATTGTCCTTATGAACCCATATTATCCAGTACCTCAAAAACCTGGTGCAAGCTATCCTTAAAATAAGCACATCTATGTTTTCACAAATGTTTAAGTTCTGTTTAAGTTCTGCAATATTGTGATAGGCTGACAATAATACTCCCCAGAAAGACAAGAGAGTCTTGCCTTTCTGCAACACACTATACCCTAGTGGTCTCCAGCAATGCTAAGACCCCTAGCTGAACGAAAAATTATTCAAGCCTGATCTTAGAACACATCCCTAGAACAGGGTGTAGTTGAGCGCTAGACCAATAGGCTTATATCACCAAAGTGAATCTTCCTTGCAGGTACAACACCTCTACTGCCTAGCAAACATCGGACTACAAAACAGTAAAGTTCACATTTGGTAAGGATTTGACAGAGAAAAACCACCTCTAAGCGAATTAACTGGAAAATAAACTTGAATTAGTATGAATTTCCATTCTTCGTCCATGAAGTATTTTAAAACTATTCCAGCCTAATGAGGCCCAGTAAGGTAGTAGTGTAAGGGACTACAGTGTGCAAACTGAGGGATATTTCAAACCTGACTGGCTGAATGGCCACAGAATGCCTTGTGCCAAGTGCACTGCACCAAACCGGTGTTTCAAGGGAATCCAGATCTAGGTAAAGTTTTTTAAATAATGGTGGGCATGACCCAGGCCAAATAAGCAGGCCTTTTTAAAGGCTGAGACTGAATGTCTACCAAAGTTATAATTGAAGCTGGCAAGGCCTCCTGAACATTAACTGACTCCTCTTGGAATTTGACATGTGGATTGTACTCAAATTGTATTCCCAAATAGCCTTAAGACCACACAGCATCAATTTCTTTGGAGCCTAAAAAACAACAAACTTGATCAGAACTATGGCTAAAGCTCCAGATCTTAGTTTTTTTTAAGTTGATCATAAGATGATATCCCTCCGGAAGTTCAGACCTCTTTGCAGACCCACTAAAATCCAGTTGAGATGTACCAAATCAACACTGCAAAACAAGGATGGGATACGCTTGCCACCGAACACTGGAGGAAATCTTGTACAACCAACCTCGTTAACCCGATCACTTAGCTATACATTAAAAAGGATGGGGCAAGCATATAGCCCTTGATCAATCTGCACAGGTTCATGCTGACATGGACATGCGCACATTTTAGTAATTTCCTTATTTATTTACATACTGAACCCCATCCGGATGGCATACCGTCCTGCATTTTGCACCTTTGTCCTGCATCCGTGGCTTCAGTCACGCTGCACACACACTGGCACTGTGGAAAATCCACTGTCCTACATTTTTGTTCCAGACAGCTTTTTCCCTCTCACAAAAGAAGCAACTCTCTCTCTTTCAGCAAGATCAATCTGGTAAAGTGATGCCTGTCTGTGGCTGGGTGGGAGAAGCAGCAGAACAGGAGAAGACCTGCGCGATGTAGCATTAGGAGAATGTTCAGCTATAGGGATTCTAGCCCAGTCACCTGCTGACAAACAGCCTGAAAGGTTTACATTTACCACTATATAGCATTTTGGTGAATATATCATGAGATTGGACACTCCCTACCCCAACAGTAATAACCAATCTATTTTTTTTAACCAAACGCTTACAGGTAAATCCATGTCTCAAAGTTCTACATTTCCAACTGGTCCAAGAAACTATGACTAAGGTGGCAATAATTCTGGTGGCAAGGGGCTACTTTTCATAAGGAAATGTCACTGTTTTGTGGATCTTGCCCAGCTTTAAAATACAGTGTTTATTTCTAGCATATTAAGAGGAGGTTGCAAAGCTTGGATTAGATGTCAAGTAACCTAATTCCATGACTACAACGCTGGACCAGGTCTTATAGCAGTGGGTAGTTATTTGCCAGTATGCATGGCAGATTCAGATATTTACCATTGGTGCTTCAAAGCTTAAGACAATTTCATTCAATTTGGATACCAGGGATGTTCATTTTCTAAACTTGTTTCTTAAAAGTTGCAAAAGTGAGCATTCAATGCTTACTCCAGGAAGTGGTAAAGGGATTAGAACTCAAACACCATTATGAATAATAATCATACTCAATATACACAATCTCCAGTTGAGTTGTATTTTTAAAGATGCTTTGATTTAGAGGTGGGGTTTAGAATGGAACTCCAAATATGTGCTAGATGAGTCAGTCCATCTGCTCCCCAAAAAACTAGTTTGATGTCTGCACACCTGTGGCCATATTATCTATACGGCACACTTTACTTGTTTGCACCAAGATGCACCTTTCAAAAGGCTTGCTGCTGTGAACAGGGACAGTGTTCCATATTACAATGAATGCGCTGCCCTGTAGGGAGCACCTTCAAGTGAAATACAAAGTGGCTGCCTTAAACCCAGTCCTTTCACAGTGCAGGTGGCAACCACCTGCACTTTCAAGAAGGAAGAGAGATCCCCTTGGAGGTGGGTGTGTTGGGTGACCATGGGCCCCCCTTTCCCTCTCCTGAGCGCTGCCCTCTGGGGGTGCAATGACAGTGCACTACCTTTTCATGGCGCAAAGTTAGTGCACCTCTTGACAGCTTCAGTGCCTTTGTGCCCTCGTCCATTATACAGCACAGGCCCAGAGATAAAGAGATTCCCTCATTTGCATAGGGCCACATCCCTATGAAAATGAGGGAATGCCCTCCCCATGATAGGCTACCACACATATGCACCAGCACTATCAGTATTACAGAAGGGGACACGCAATGGCCTGCTGCCCCTTTTAAAGTATGAAAGTGCCCTGGGGCCCACAAAGTGGGAGCAAATGCCTTTGCGCCATTAGGGCACTTTCCCTATGACCCTTGCAGTATTTCTGCACGCACACTGTGTCTTTGACACTAATAATGAGAAGCTGCCTACCATAAACACTACACTTAACTTATTTAAGTGTGCATAATTCTGTAATGGTTTGAGAAGTATAACACCATTTAAAAGTTGTGTGGTGCCTGATACATCCCATTTGTGTTCTTTTCATGTTTTTTATAAAACCAAACACCTGATTCGAAATCTTACTTAAACCTTATAAAATATTTCCACCCAATTTCCTATATTTACATTTCTAAACAATAGTCAGAGTTACATGCCCAGCAATTATTCAAGTCCATGACAACCTAAATGTGAATAGAATAGACATTATAAGTTGCCTAGAAAGTAGTGAATAGATAATTTTCAGAGCATTTTGTGTGATTGACTTCCTGGCAAAACACATTTCCATATGGAAAGACAGCCCACTGAAACAGTTTTGATTACTAGAAATGCTGCTCAGAGAGTGCTCTTGTAAAGGGTTATTTTGTAACAAAAAGGGACCATTTAATTGAAGAGGTCCTGCAACAAAGAAAAAGTTTAATAAAAAAGAAAAAAAAAAAAAAAACATCAGCCCGCAGTCAGCATTTGTGCACGAATGCATATTTAAGTCAATGTTACTTAATATTGTGACTGCTTTTCCCTTTTGTGGGACATTTGCTTTGAAAGCAAGCTGGACCTCTTCACGTGAGTGGCTCTAAAGCATTTGGGGGCATATTTATACTCCATTTGTGCTGAATTTGCATCTTTTTGCTTGGCACAAAACTAACTCAATATTTATATTTTGACGTTAGACCCATCTAACGTCAAAATATTGGAGTTTGCACCACTTTTTAGATGTGTGAACCTACCTTGGGTCAAAGAGATGCAAGGTAGGCGTTCCCATCGAAAATAATTGTGCTAACCCCATAGCCCCATATTTATCCCTCTCACTAAAATGGCACACGGGTGGGAAGAGGGGCTAAATAATGGTGCAAAGCTTGCCTTGAACCATTATTTAATGCCTGGGTCAGACCAGGAATTAGGGGACCTGTGGAACCATTTCTATAGTTAAACACCATGGGTCCACAGGTGCCCTCTTCATGTCCCAGGAACACCCCCACCTACTCCAGATGGACATTGGAGTATGTGGGACCGCATCCCAGGTAAGTAGGTCAAGTATAGGTAAGTATTTTGTTTTTTTATTAAAGTGCCATTGAGGGCCCATCTTGGGGCCTCCTGCATGGCACAGGGTGCAATGGCCATGCCCAGGGGATACTGGTCCCCTGTGCTGGCCATTGGGGTAGTGGGCATGACTGCTGTCTTTCCTAAGACAGGAGTCATGTGGAATGGCTGGTTTTGCGTCAGAAAATGATGCCAGGCCGGTTAGAGGCATTTTATTTGCCTCTAACTAGCCTAATGTCATTTTTTGATGCAAAACCCCCTTCGCTCATACTGCCACCCCAACCCTGTTAACGTCATTATTTTTTAAGCTAGCCCACCCTTTGCACTGGCTTCCATCATTTCATAAATATGTCACCCAGCTGGAGCTCAGGAAAGGCGCAAGCTGGTGCTAAACATTTTGATGCAAAACTGCGCTAGTGCAGTTTAGCATCAAAAAGTATAAATATGCCCCTTATTTTTCACTTGACAGTTTTCCTTGATCTTATGCTTCTGTGCTGTTCATTTGTCGAGGCTACTGGAGTTTACTGAAATATGATTTCATTTCACCTGCAGTTCACATACATGCATTTGTGGAAGGGGAGAAAGGGACCCTTGTCTGTAGCAGGGAGTGTCAAGGTTTAGGCCCTTTGTCATGCAGAGCACCTGGGCTAGCACCTATTCAGATCTGCTCAGCAGCCTCAGGAGTGACAAAAGCAGCCCTCACCTCACAGATCTGCAGGCGGGGGAGGGGCATTGCAGAAGATGGGTTATAAAGTTTATTCTTCTCTAATGAAATGTTTTGCAGTCTGCATAGAGGGGAGGGGGAGTATCGATTCTCAGGACTTTGAGGAGGGGAATTTCATCACATTACTATGCTCACTTGGAATTCTATTCTAAATGTCAACAGTAAGCCCATGTAAGCAAAATAATCAAGAGCATTTCCATGGAAAGCAAAACATCTCATTTCAAATGTCTAAATATAAACAAAAAATACAATCCCTACTCATGCCTTAGCCAGGTTATATTTCTGAAAAGCACATGTGTGAACTGCTTTTGATGCATGTGTGATTTTTCTGTGTTTATCTGTAAACTGACAAAACACATTTTAAAATATTTGCTGCACACATTGTTTCTGGATCTGATTTCTAGCAAGCTTATCTTTTTAATTATGATTAGCCCTTAAACGCTGGGGCTTCAAACTTTCTAGTTGTTTGTTTCCTATATACGCTGGAACTTGTAGCTTTTTTATAGCAAATTTCGCTTTACAAGCCTCAGAATGCAAAATAATGAAAATTCAGAAGGTGAGCACCTGCTATTTGATAACTTGCTCTTTTGCATTTGACATGGCTTTCAGTTTAGAATCCCCATAGGAGGCTACATTTGGTAACCTGGGAATTAGCCTTCTTTCAAACTCCCATTTTTATGTTGACGTGATGTATACTTTTAAGTATACTTATACTGTAAGTTCAAAGCTATTTCATTTGTTAGTTGCAGTGTCCTTTAAAAATCCTTGCTTGCTAGTGGTCAGTCTGCCTCTTTGCCCTGCCTTTTTCTCTTTGGGAGCAGCACCAACTACTGTGTATTTACGCTGCGTCCTGTTTATCTCTTCTGTAGGGGACTTTTTTTTTTATTTGCGTGTTCAGTCCTTCTCCCCACCAGCTCCCTCTGAAAACATAAAACCAACAACAGAGTGGGGCTTTTCCAGGGCCAGCTTGTTTTACTTTTTTCCCTGCTCATGTCCAGGGAAGCCCACATTTTCATTTTCAGAGCATTCTTGCTCTAAGTTTATCTTAGATGTAAACAAGACTATAAATCAGGCTGTTATCTTGTCCACATTTGGTCTCTGTCGGCAGCGAGGGCAGAGGCCCACTTGTTAAAGTTGTCTGCTCTCTCTAGGACAGGGGTTGCTGTGAGAGTTCAGATATGGCTCTTTTTTTCCAGTTAATGTGGCAAGAAAAGTCTGGTTAGGAGTTTTCAATGCTAATAGCTCTAACTCGACGAAATGTGAGACCCTCCCTTCAAGCTCTGATGGAAGCTTGCCCCATCTGTTTTTTCATCACGGCTTATCTCCAGACCCTTCCCCCTCATTCTAACTAAGTTTCTTTCACAGAGTTTGCCGAAGCGCTCCACTCATAGTCGATATTCTGCGTGGGCAATGTACACCAATGTACCCCATCCTTTGCCTCAGAAGGTGCGCACGGTTCATTCTAGTGCACGTAGTGTCATTTCCCAACTATAAGCCCGGGGCTCAGCATGCTAAGGAAATCACGGCCTTGTGCGAGCTGCTCACACCTGCTTAAGGAGAGCTTTAAATCACTAAGAGCATGTCCTGTGTGTGTGGCAGAGCGTGCTCTAGCAAGGAAATCTGCAGCCAGCACCGACAGTGCCTTACAATGTGATATGTTCATGAATGTTCCAGAATTTGAAAAACCAGCCCCAAACCCCCCAAATCTACACTGCCGTCCATTCACTCCAGGTGTAAAATGCTGAGCAAGAGGCTATTGATACCCATTTGCTAAGTGCATTTATGTATTCAGTTTTTATTAATGTATGCATGTACCTATGAATTACAGACTTTTGTAAAGCCCGCTGCATGTCACTTTTGACACTTCAGGTTGTAGAATTGTTTATGTGGGTTTGTTCACCACGGATCGAAGTAAAATGCTATACAATGCTGGCAATACATCAAACATATATACGAACGGTAATTGATGCCCAGAGATTAGGGCAGAGGATATGAGCTGTTACACTGAGTAAATGAAATCTATTAATAAAGCAGCTTATTGAAATTAAGCCAGTAGACCTCTCATCGCCTGACATGCATGCTACCTGCCAAAAATATTCTACCTAATAACTATTTGTATGTGCTAACACCTTTCCTATAATATGTAGGGGGATAGATGTGTTATTTACGTATTGGAGCTTTTTGGAGCCACAGAAGATCCATTCATAGCACCGACAGACGTTAGAATCTGTATACAAGCAACATGGGTTAATTTACACATGCTCACCTCCTTCAGCAGGTAGTTAAAGTACTATCAGAACCCAGATGAAGCCATCACTGGGAGTTTGACACAACTGGAGTCTCCCACCAGGCAGGAAAGAAGGTAACGAAGGGTAGCCTACAGCAAGAAATACTATATCACTGCGAAGCGGCTCTTAAGCCTATACATTGCATGAGACTCTTGACATACTATGTTTACATAGCGCCACTACAACTGTCACGTCAACCTCTAAGCACTATGAAGCAACAAAATCCTATTTGTTTATTATGGAGTTTTCTATAGCCTCCCACATTGTCATGGCTACTTCAGAGTGCTACTGTGGTGTGCTACACTATTTCTCTATTGGGTTTATCACAGAATTGTTCCTCTTTATCTGTATTGTGTTTCTTTTAGTTATATCTTTCTCTTAGTTGGTTTATCCCGCTGCTTCCCCTGTTTTCCCTTGTATTCTTGGACTCTCCGGAATGTTGATGTGTGAGTCTTGGAAGCACTGGGAGATGGAGTGGATGCTCTTTATCTTGGTGGTGGATGAAGTTTCTTTTATGGATTAAACTGGAAATAAACCGCCATCAAATCAATCCTGCTGTGTCTACTTGAATCTCTACCTCGGATGGTCTACAAATACTACATTTTTGGCAACGAGGATGGGATACCCTGATTTTCAAGACCTCTGAGACTGTTATCTTTGGAAACTTCAACACCTTTATTTATTCAGTCTCTAGCGATAAGGAAAAGGAAAGGTACTGTAAAATTTGTTGTTTTATGTGGCTCATATCTTTTCTATGCTGTTTCCTTGAGCCACACAGTTGTTCGTCTGGTGTTTGTTTATGATTTTCCTACGGCCGTGTGGCAACCATCTCCTTAACTCGTGCCTCTGGAGACGCGCTCTCTGCATATGCTGTGTTAGAGTTCTGTTGCCACAGTGACGTGTACGCGTGCTTCCTCTATCCAGCCGCGCTCACGGGAAACGCGCGCTGTTTCTAACATTGCCTGTATACAGATGTCACAACAACTCTTCGCTCTGCCACGCACTCAGTTTTGAGCTGTGCCTATCTACTGTTGCCACAACAACTGCTACATTTCAGACCGCAAGGAGGTGCTCAAGCATCTTGTTAACCATAGAAGACGCGCATTTTTACGTGTATGCGCTTGAGAAGCAGTTTATTTTTTCAGCATACAAATTAACAAAGAGGCCAGTTTTATAATGACTCTCAATACGCTACCCTTGTGTAATCTTTATTGTTTTATTAATTTGGAAACAATGTTGGCCTGCTCTACGCTCGTCATTGTTGCAGTTTAATCTGTCCTGGATATTTTCTTTTACGTGGCACTTCAGATTTCTGTGTTACAATTTTCTCTGCAATAAGAAGATATAATGCAGAACATTACACCTACACCATTTTTTCTTGCTCTTCCTGGAGAACCTCCTATACCGTGGCAAAATTGGAAAAAGGTTTTCCTGACCTACATGCGCGTCTGTGGCAGCAATTTGTCCTCTGAAAGAAAGACTTCTGTTTTACAATATTGTCTTGGAGCAGAAGGTCAGGAAATCTTGGAAACTTTACCTGCAATAACAACGTCAGATGGTGCTGAAGGTGACAACTCTCTTAATGAATTTGAATCTACTCTACTTAGACTAGACAAGCACTTTCTACCTAAAGTTTCAATCATTTTACAACGCTTCTACTTTGGGAAATGTAAGCAGACTGATGATGAATCTATTGAAGACTTTGTGACAGCATTACGCAAACTAGCTTCATCATGTAATTTCAGAGAAAATCTAGAAGAGCGCATTAGAGAACAATTCATGCTTGAATGTAAATGTGACAAAGTAAGAGAGGCGTTATGGGCCAAGAATGACCCATCATTGGATGAAGTGTTAATTATTGCTAAGCAAGTTGAACACTCGATAGCTTGTATTGAAAATTGGAGGAAATCGAGAAATGTTTCTATGGATGTCCAAGCTCTAGATACAAAAACTAATAACAAATCTCAAGCTAACATTAGAGCAAGACTGATGTGTTTTAGATGTGGCTCTACAACTCATTTAGCCAATAGTAAAGACTGTCCTGCAATCCACGTTACTTGTAACAAATGTTCCAAGAAAGGACATTTTGCTAAATATTGTAAATCATTAACTAAGTTTAAAGTCAAAGTTCAGGAAATTGATTGTAATGACGATCGAGATTTTGTTCTTCAGATTATTAATGATGTTAATTGTGTCGCTAATATCAGTTGTCAGTATCCTTCGGACTTTGTGGATGTCAACGGAACATCTATTTCAATGATGATGGATTCGGGTGCAAAACTTTCTCTAGTCTCAGTTTCAGATTTCACTAAGCATTTTAAGGGGAAAGTTTCTCTACTGGATCCTGACATCATTCCTTACAGTTATGGCGGAAAACCTATTGAGCTGAAAGGTTACTTTGAAGCCACCATAACCTTCAGAGGATACACAATTACTGGGAAAATATATATTCCGGTTATTGGCGACACAATTCTAAGTTGGCCACATCAGAAGATGCTGGGCATTATATTAAATCCCAAATCTATTCCTCAGGTGTTGGTTCAAAATGTGTGCAGCATCAAAGATGACATCATGGGTGAATTTCCTGACGTATTTACCTTTAAAGTTGGGTGCATTACAGGATACAAACATCGTATTTGTCTTAAGGAGGGTGTAAAACCAGTAGTGTGCAAGGTCAGGAAAATCCCTTTCACTTTGCAGGACAAAGTTAAATCTGAATTGCAAAGGTTACAATCTGAAGGCATAATTGAAGAAGTCGAGGCTGCACAATGGATCGCTCCCATTGTAGTTGCTGTGAAAAAATCGGGGGATATTAGACTTTGTGTGGACCTTAGACACCTCAACAAAGCTGTGATTGAAGACAGATTTCTATTACCTAACATCAATGAAATGGTCAGTCTTTTAGGAGAGCCTAAGTATTTCACAACATTAGATTTGAGTTCAGCCTATCACCAAGTTCAATTGTGTGAAGAATCCAAATTGCTGACATCGTTTATCACTCCCTTTGGTGTGTTTAAGTTTAATAGGATGCCATTTGGGTTGTGCTCTGCTGCTTCTGTATTCCAAAGATTAATGTATCATATTCTTGGTAAAACTGATGGGGTTAGTTTTTTTCAAGATGATGTTCTCATTTTTTCTAACACTCTTGAACAACATCTTTCTAAGGTTAGAGAAGTCTTGAAAAATTTTCGTAGTAAGGGAATCACACTAAAGGGAGAGAAGTGCAAGTTCGCATGTTCAGATATCACTTATTTAGGCCATGTAATTTCTGCTCAAGGTGTGAAACCAAAGGAAGATCTAGTTAAAACTGTTGTTAATTTTGCTGATCCTGTAAAAAGAGAAGACGTGCAAGTGTTCTTAGGCATGGCGGAATTCTATTCTAAATATGTTCCCAATTTTGCCAGTAGGTCTTGCTGTATTAGAGAGTTACTAAAGAAGGGTGTTGATTTTGCATGGTCGGAAGCATGCAGGAAAGAATTTGAGGATTTAAAGAATGCACTATCCTCTGCTCAATGCCTCAGCAGCTTTCGTCCAGGGTTTCCATGTTGTGTCATAACAGATGCCTCAGATAAGGGTTTAGGAAGTGTTCTTAAGCAAAAGTATGATGGTAAGGATGCCACGATTGGATTTGCTTCCAGAGCGTTGAGGGGAGCGGAGTCGAGGTATTCCACCATTGAAAAAGAGGCACTGGCTATTTATTGGGCTATAAAGAAGTTTAAACAGTTTCTTTGGGGATCTCAGTTTGTTGTGCAATCCGATCATAAGCCTCTACAAGAAATTTTTTATAAGAAGGGGCTAGATTGTATTTCCTCACTGTTAGAAATGGGGTTTCTGGTTGGCTAGGGTATGTACCTCAGCCAGGCAGAACTTACCCACTCTAGTCAGGGCAAGGGAGTTACACGTCCAAGATAACCCCTGCTCACCCCCTTGGTAGCTTGGCACGAGCAGTCAGGCTTAACCCGGAGGCAATGCGTAAAGCGTTTGCACAACACACACATACATGTGACGCAATATCCCCACCACAAAGGAAACACAACACCAGATTATATGAAAATATACTGTATTGTACACAACGTAATTATTAGACCAACATCACATAACAGTACTATCCTGCTACCTTAGCAGTTGTCAGAACACGTTACATATTAATTACTCTGCAAACTAGCAGTAGTCACACATAACACACAGGTTACTCAGTATTCTGCAACATAAGCAGTAGTCAGGAAACACGTTATCACATTAGAACACTTGTCATAAGGATATCATAAAACGCCCATAGTAGGAACATTAGAAAACCTATGGCAAGTGAGGGAAACATATTAGCAAGTCATGCCCATAAAAGGAACATGTGCACACATGTGTAAAATCATCATAGTACAGGCAGGTAATATAACACAATGAATAAAGTCTGTAAAAAGAACTTTAGAGTATCGGTATATTGGTCCATGTTAGACAGTACCTGTTCTGATGAAGCAGGCACTTCCAGTGCCTAAAACGAATAATGGGGCCCCCGGCGCTCTTCTGCGCAAAACGGGGGCCTCCCTGATCATGGCAGTCCGAGAGGGGCGGCACGCACCCTCTCTGACTTCTTGACGGGCCCCTTCTGGGACCCGTGATCACTGGGGCCCCCCTGGGCCTCCAAAGGCCCTCACGAGGGGGGGGGCCAAGGTCACCACTACTGGTATGGAGGAGGGGGGCACCACGCACCCCCCTCCGCTGAAGGACGGGCCCCTCATGGGGCCTGCCAAATGCCACAAAAGGGCCCCGTGGCACGGGGAGCCTCCGACGAGGCCTCCACCGCACCTGCCCAGAGCTGTGGCCAAACAAGGAGGGAGGGGGCCCAGCGAGCCTCGGTCCTCCTCCGACGAGGCCACTCGGGCCTCAAGGAATGAATCGTGCTCCTCCGGGAGCGAGGGCTGAGCCTGCCAGGGCTCCCAGCTGGCCCGGCCGCTCCTCAAGCCAGCAACACGGAGCACTTTGGAGGCGGGACAACTCTGCTGGTTCCCCGCGATCACTGGAGCCGCGCCCAGGCTGCCCTGCCCGACCGGCAGGCGAATTCACCTTCCCCTGGGCCGCGGTGAGAGAAATACGGGAGGAGTCTCATTGGTGCCTCCGGGGCACTATCAGGAGCACGCCGGCTCCTATCTTCGTCAGGTGGTGCCCCGGGGGTCTGATACAGCACGTTTCACTCGCGCTTGATGGAAGCAGCCTCCCCGGGCTGCGGTGGTGATCTCGGCCACCACAACACGCTCTCTGAGGGCAAAAGGAAGCCCGGGTCGCGGTGGTGACTGTCTCCAGCCACCATAAACAACACACAAAAAATAAAAGGGGAGCGCTTTCAAGCGCTAGTGGAATCCCCAAAAGGAGCGCCTTCCTAAGCGCTAGCTTGGACATCACGTGAAGCACCCCCGTGCTTCAGGGTCACTGCAGGGGTCAGGGGCCACAGCACACTGCCCCTGGGGAGAAAAGGTTCAGGAAAGGCCCACAGGTGGAGGGGCCCTAGCAACAGGCCAGCACAAGGGAAAGGCAGCAAGTGGCAAGTCCTTTACAGTGACCAAGCAGGTCACAGGTCAGCACAGCAGCAGCAGCAGTCCATGGCGGTCCCTGGTAAGTCCTTCCAGCATTTCTGTGTCCAGTTCCATGATGTTCAAAGTCTCCAAATTGTGGGGAAAATTCCCCTGTACTTATAGTCAGTTCTTACAGTGTTTTACAGTGGTAGGGAGAGGAGGTTCCAGCCAGTTACAACTGGTTCTGGGAGTGCCCCCTCTCTCCTTTCAGCACAGGCTCCAAACATCAGTGGGGGGTTAACGACCCTATTGTGTGAGGCCAGGGCACAGCCTTTACAAATGTAGGTGTGCCCCGCCTCTCCCTTCTCTCAGCCCAGGAAGACTATTCAGTATGTAGATGCACCTCAGTGACACCTCCACCCTCCCTGTGTACAGGCTGTCTGAAAAGTATGCACAAAGCCCCAACTGTCACTCTGCCCAGACGTGGATTGGAGTCAAGCTGCAAAACACCAGAATTATAAGCACAGATAAATGCGCACTTTCTAGAAGTGGCATTTCTGTGATATTAATAAAAAATACACCCACACCAGTAAGCAGTATTTATTATCACCATCACAACCATACCAAACACGCCTACGCTAGCCCTCATAAATCAGACAATACCCCTACACATAAGGCAGGGCATTTCTAATGCAATCCTATGAGAAGGCAGCACTCACAGCAGTGAGACACCAAGTTAGGCTGTTTGTCACTACCAGGACAGGCCATGCAATATGGCACATGTCCTGCCTTTCTACATACATGGCACCCTGCCCACAGGGCGTACTTTAGGGGTGACTTACATGTAGTAAAAGGGGAGTTCTGGGCCTGGCAAGTAAATTTAGATGCCAGGTCCCTGTGGCAGAAAACTGCGCACACAGGCCCTGCGCTAGCAGGCCTGAGACAGGTTTGAAAGTCTACTTCAGTGGGTGGCGCAAGCAGCGCTGCAGGCCCACTAGTAGTATTTAATTTACAGGCCCTGGGTATAGAGATACCACTGTACAAGGGACTTATAGGTAAATTAAATACGCCAATCAGGTATAAGCCAATCATACCAACTTTAGATGGGAGAGCACCTGCACTTTAACACTGGTCAGCAGTGATAAAGTGCTCAGAGTCCTAGAGCCAACAGCGAAAGGTCAGAAAAACCAGGAGGAAGGAGGCAAAAAGACTAGGGATGACCATGCGTATGGCCAAAAGTCCAACACAACCCCCTACCAGCCAAAATCCAGGGGAGAACAATCAATACCTTGATGTACTTTCCTGATTGGGGCGATAGAACAAGGACCCAGGCCCACAACAGCAGGGGCATGTTCCAGTTCTACGCCTTCCTGACTCCACTGGGATCTCTCTGTCAATGCGTCCCAGGCAGCCTAGACCAACCCACGGGGATTCTCTAGCTGCCAATGGCCAGAACCAGGCCCCAGGCCATCTAGGAGCCTCTGGTCTCTGAAACCATAATGAGTGGGGGGCGGTAGCCCCAGGTGCAAAGCAACCTGTCTCCACTCCCTTTCCGATCAGTTCAGGGGCTCTACCCTGCCACTGATCCACCAACCTAGGGTCCGCACCCATAGGTTCTACAGGGGCTAGAGGCGAGGCTCTCCTCCCTCTACCCCTCCTTCTAGGATTCCGCCCTCCTCTCCTAGGAGGGGTATCACCAGAATCCACACTTGCCAGGGTGCTGGGTACAGCAGCCCTGCACAACTTTCTCGCCAGCCCAGGATCACTACCTGGCGACTGACCACCCAACCTAGGGACGACACCCTTGGGTTGCACCGGGGTCCAGGGCGGGCTTCCCCCTCCCTGAACCCCACTTCCAGAGTCCTGCATCTCCCCACCTCGGGAGAAGCCACCAGAAGTTTCACACGGGGAGGTGAGCGCACTAACCGCCCCCCCAACCAGGTCAGAGTTTACCCCCTGAACCTGTCTATCTAGTCCAGGGACGACACCCTTAGACTGGACCATTGCCCAGCGAACCAGGACTTCCTTGGGAGCACACCTACCCCCTACCAGATCAGAGCTTACCCCCTGAATCTGGCAATCCAACCCAGAGTCACTACCCTGCGGTTGAACCACTGCCTGGCGCACCAGGACTTCCTTGGGAGCACACGTACTCCCCATCAGGTCAGAGTTTACCCCCTGAACCTGATCATCCAACCCAGAGTCACCACCCTGCGGTTGAATCATTGCCTGGCGCACCAGGACTTCCTGGGGGGCACACCTACCCCCCACAAGGGAAACACTTTCCCCAAGGGCCATACAAGAGTCTGGCTGGCGCAGGTCTCCTGACCTCTGCCCATCTGACAGAGTCTGGATTCCCCCCAGCCCAGAAATGGTCTCACCAAGGTCATTCCTGGGGGGCTCTGCACTCAGAGCTGACCCCTGACCCTCCAGGTTCTCCACTGGGGCCCGCAGCCCCCTCTCAACCCTATGCCTGGATTTCCGCCTCCTCAGCTGTAGAGCTAGACTACCAGACACCAGGACCGGCGGAACGCTATCACCAGCCACCCGCCCAAGTCCTAATGACAAAATGGGATCCTTCTGAACAGCTGGCCCTACGGCACAGGCTAGGCTCACCTCCTGGCGTTCACTCATGGAACCCCCCAGGACCTGGGACTGGAGCTCGGGTACCCTGGGCCTCAGCCCAACCCCATTCCCTCTCTTCTGAGACTGGACATGGGGTGCCTTACCCGCCCCAATACACTGGGACCTACCTGGGACACAAGCCTTTCCCACCACACCTGGTTGGGAAACACCTAGACCACTCTCATTAGGAACACCCCCTAATGTCACACCAGACCCTCTGGTACGCAACCAGAAGTCTGCCTCCTTTGCAAGCTCCCTGGGGTCAGAGAGCTCACACACTGACAAGTGTTGGCGTAACTCTGAAAAACAACAACGAAACAGGTGCTCTCTGAGAGTCAGATTAAACAGCCCTTCAAAATTGTTTACTGTGCTACCCTTCACCCATCCATCTAGTGCAATGCAGCAAGCCTCCACAAACTCCTCCCAAGACTGGTGGGACAGTTTCTTACCACCCCTAAACCTTTTTCTGTATTCCTCAGGGGAGAAACCATACTTCACAATCAGTGCGTTCTTCACAGCGGAGTACCCCTCCCTGTCACTCTCTTCTAGAGTCAGTAGGGCATCCCTCCCCTCCTCAGGAATAAAACTCCCTAGGCCAGTTCCCCAATCCTTCTCAGGGATCCTGCGCTCTACCAGAGCCTTCTCATATTCCTTTAACCACTGACGTATGTCACCCCCCTCTTGGAACCTAGGTACCAGATCTATGGGTATGTGAGGAACCTCTTTGCTACAGCACTGTACATTGCTGCCACCACTGGACTCCACCTGCAACGCTGGTGAGTCCAGAACCTTCAGACTGCGCTCTAGAGCGAGTCTTTCTCTGGCAAAGGCCCTCTCTGCCTCTGCCATTCTCTCCTGTACTAAGGCCTTCTCTACCTCAGCCCTTCTCTCCTCAACAGCTAGGCGCGCTAACTGCAACTTCAGGTCCCTCTCTTCCCGCCTATCTCTTAGCTCATCAGGCGTCAAGGAATGAGAGGTAGCCCTGCTTCTTACACTGGACCCAGCAAGGGACTCCCTATCACTGGGGCCTTCCCTGTCAACTGGCGTCCCCAACCGGTCATTCTCACCCTCCTGATCAGTCTCTCTACCACTCTCTAGGGATGAGGTCTGGGAGCCCTCCCATTGGGAACCCTCGCTACACTCAGGATCCTCTGGGTACCCCCTACGCACACTCCCTCCCTGGGTAAATGTCACAAACCTTTCAAAGAAATTCAGAGATCTCCTGAGGTCCCCTTCTACAGGCAGCCCTCTCTCTCTACAGAACCCCTCTAATTCCCCCTGCGTGTAAAACGGCAGGTCTTCTAAATCAAAGGTAAGCCCCATCTTGAAAAGGTACAATTAACTCAACTGTGACAATCACAATACCCAAGCGTGAGAACTGAAAACAGGAAAAATGACCAAAGAGAGAAAGTTAAGAGAAGCCAAACATGTGATGGTCTAAACGCAATCCTTGTAGTGAAATAATGAGTCACAATGGTATTGTGCAAGCGCAAGTCCTATCCCACCGCTGCCACCAATGTTAGAAATGGGGTTTCTGGTTGGCTAGGGTATGTACCTCAGCCAGGCAGAACTTACCCACTCTAGTCAGGGCAAGGGAGTTACACGTCCAAGATAACCCCTGCTCACCCCCTTGGTAGCTTGGCACGAGCAGTCAGGCTTAACCCGGAGGCAATGCGTAAAGCGTTTGCACAACACACACATACATGTGACGCAATATCCCCACCACAAAGGAAACACAACACCAGATTATATGAAAATATACTGTATTGTACACAACGTAATTATTAGACCAACATCACATAACAGTACTATCCTGCTACCTTAGCAGTTGTCAGAACACGTTACACATTAATTACTCTGCAAACTAGCAGTAGTCACACATAACACACAGGTTACTCAGTATTCTGCAACATAAGCAGTAGTCAGGAAACACGTTATCACATTAGAACACTTGTCATAAGGATATCATAAAACGCCCATAGTAGGAACATTAGAAAACCTATGGCAAGTGAGGGAAACATATTAGCAAGTCATGCCCATAAAAGGAACATGTGCACACATGTGTAAAATCATCATAGTACAGGCAGGTAATATAACACAATGAATAAAGTCTGTAAAAAGAACTTTAGAGTATCGGTATATTGGTCCATGTTAGACAGTACCTGTTCTGATGAAGCAGGCACTTCCAGTGCCTAAAACGAATAATGGGGCCCCCGGCGCTCTTCTGCGCAAAACGGGGGCCTCCCTGATCATGGCAGTCCGAGAGGGGCGGCACGCACCCTCTCTGACTTCTTGACGGGCCCCTTCTGGGACCCGTGATCACTGGGGCCCCCCTGGGCCTCCAAAGGCCCTCACGAGGGGGGGGGCCAAGGTCACCACTACTGGTATGGAGGAGGGGGGCACCACGCACCCCCCTCCGCTGAAGGACGGGCCCCTCATGGGGCCTGCCAAATGCCACAAAAGGGCCCCGTGGCACGGGGAGCCTCCGACGAGGCCTCCACCGCACCTGCCCAGAGCTGTGGCCAAACAAGGAGGGAGGGGGCCCAGCGAGCCTCGGTCCTCCTCCGACGAGGCCACTCGGGCCTCAAGGAATGAATCGTGCTCCTCCGGGAGCGAGGGCTGAGCCTGCCAGGGCTCCCAGCTGGCCCGGCCGCTCCTCAAGCCAGCAACACGGAGCACTTTGGAGGCGGGACAACTCTGCTGGTTCCCCGCGATCACTGGAGCCGCGCCCAGGCTGCCCTGCCCGACCGGCAGGCGAATTCACCTTCCCCTGGGCCGCGGTGAGAGAAATACGGGAGGAGTCTCATTGGTGCCTCCGGGGCACTATCAGGAGCACGCCGGCTCCTATCTTCGTCAGGTGGTGCCCCGGGGGTCTGATACAGCACGTTTCACTCGCGCTTGATGGAAGCAGCCTCCCCGGGCTGCGGTGGTGATCTCGGCCACCACAACACGCTCTCTGAGGGCAAAAGGAAGCCCGGGTCGCGGCGGTGACTGTCTCCAGCCACCATAAACAACACACAAAAAATAAAAGGGGAGCGCTTTCAAGCGCTAGTGGAATCCCCAAAAGGAGCGCCTTCCTAAGCGCTAGCTTGGACATCACGTGAAGCACCCCCGTGCTTCAGGGTCACTGCAGGGGTCAGGGGCCACAGCACACTGCCCCTGGGGAGAAAAGGTTCAGGAAAGGCCCACAGGTGGAGGGGCCCTAGCAACAGGCCAGCACAAGGGAAAGGCAGCAAGTGGCAAGTCCTTTACAGTGACCAAGCAGGTCACAGGTCAGCACAGCAGCAGCAGCAGTCCATGGCGGTCCCTGGTAAGTCCTTCCAGCATTTCTGTGTCCAGTTCCATGATGTTCAAAGTCTCCAAATTGTGGGGAAAATTCCCCTGTACTTATAGTCAGTTCTTACAGTGTTTTACAGTGGTAGGGAGAGGAGGTTCCAGCCAGTTACAACTGGTTCTGGGAGTGGCCCCTCTCTCCTTTCAGCACAGGCTCCAAACATCAGTGGGGGGTTAACGACCCTATTGTGTGAGGCCAGGGCACAGCCTTTACAAATGTAGGTGTGCCCCGCCTCTCCCTTCTCTCAGCCCAGGAAGACTATTCAGTATGTAGATGCACCTCAGTGACACCTCCACCCTCCCTGTGTACAGGCTGTCTGAAAAGTATGCACAAAGCCCCAACTGTCACTCTGCCCAGACGTGGATTGGAGTCAAGCTGCAAAACACCAGAATTATAAGCACAGATAAATGCGCACTTTCTAGAAGTGGCATTTCTGTGATATTAATAAAAAATACACCCACACCAGTAAGCAGTATTTATTATCACCATCACAACCATACCAAACACGCCTACGCTAGCCCTCATAAATCAGACAATACCCCTACACATAAGGCAGGGCATTTCTAATGCAATCCTATGAGAAGGCAGCACTCACAGCAGTGAGACACCAAGTTAGGCTGTTTGTCACTACCAGGACAGGCCATGCAATATGGCACATGTCCTGCCTTTCTACATACATGGCACCCTGCCCACAGGGCGTACTTTAGGGGTGACTTACATGTAGTAAAAGGGGAGTTCTGGGCCTGGCAAGTAAATTTAGATGCCAGGTCCCTGTGGCAGAAAACTGCGCACACAGGCCCTGCGCTAGCAGGCCTGAGACAGGTTTGAAAGTCTACTTCAGTGGGTGGCGCAAGCAGCGCTGCAGGCCCACTAGTAGTAATTAATTTACAGGCCCTGGGTATAGAGATACCACTGTACAAGGGACTTATAGGTAAATTAAATACGCCAATCAGGTATAAGCCAATCATACCAACTTTAGATGGGAGAGCACCTGCACTTTAACACTGGTCAGCAGTGATAAAGTGCTCAGAGTCCTAGAGCCAACAGCGAAAGGTCAGAAAAACCAGGAGGAAGGAGGCAAAAAGACTAGGGATGACCATGCGTATGGCCAAAAGTCCAACACTCACGTATTTGCAAGTGGATTGTTGGTCTACAAGACTTTCAATTTTCTGTCAGATATGTTCCTGGGTGTGAGAACCGCACAGCTGACTGTTTGTCAAGACTAAGGTCACTTGGCTGGGACCAAGATACAGATTGTAGCACATGGTGGGTTGATGAGAATGTTAAAGTGTGCACCTTGACTGATGGTTGTATCACAGAAGATGAGTGGTTAATGGAGTTTAGTAATGATACTAGTTTAAGACGGGTGAAGGATTTGATTGAATCTAATCGCATTCCAGCTGATTGTGACAAAGAGAATGTGTATAAAAAAGTTTGGAATGAACTTTCAGTCGAGGATGGTTTGGTCTTTAGGAGTGGGAGACTAGTGCCTCCATCTGGTTTACGAGAAAGGTTGTTACATCTAGCTCATTTGGGCCACCATGGAATTTGCAAGACAAAGGAACGTTTGAGAGAATTTTATTGGTGCCCAAGAATGGATTTAGCGTTAGAGAGAGTTGTTCGCGACTGTGTGGAATGCAAATTTGCAGATAAAACGCTCAAGTGTAGGTCTCATCCATTGGAAATTAGGAAAATTCCTAATGAAGTGTGGGAGGATGTTGCAATGGATATTATGGGACCTGTGGTCTGTGGTTCTGTTTCTAAGTACATTGTAGTTGTAATGGACATGTTGTCTCGCTGGCCGGAAATTTTGATTACCTCTGACATAACATCTCAGTCAATTACAAATTTTCTTGCAGGGGTATTTTCGAAGGAAGGATATCCCAAGTGCATCATAACTGACAATGGTGTTCAATTTACCTCTAAGCACATGTGTGAGTTTTTAGCATCTAGAGGCATATTACATAAGAAAAGTGCTCTATACCATCCTGAAACCAATGGTATGGTTGAGCGCTTTAACAGGACGTTAAACGAAACTATTCAAGTGGCAAAATTGATAGGGCATGGTTGGATAGAAGCTGTTAAATCTAAAGTTGAGAGTTATAGATATACACCACATTCCAGTACTGGTCAGTCCCCATTTGTATTGTTCAAGAAAAGAGTGCCCAACACAAACATAAGTCCTTCATGGGTGAATAAATATATTGGAAAGGAGTTGAATCACGAGAAAATTAAAGAACTAGCTGTAGCCAAAGAGAAGACTTTGCAGGAGAAGAGGAAGTGGACACATGATCTTCGTAAAGCAGTCAAACCTCTTGTTGTTGCAGTTGGTGACGCTGTTAGGATTAAGTTACCGAAAAGAAATCGCACAAGTTTCTCTCACTACAGTAAAATCTTTAAAGTTACCAAGGTGTTTAAAGGAGCTATCAAAGTGGATGATGGGCGTATTTGGAATTTGAATAGAAATGTCAAAGTGTAAAAAATATATATATATATATATTTTCCTTTACAAATTAGGAGGGAAGATAGTGTGGTGTGTTACACTATTTCTCTATTGGGTTTATCACAGAATTGTTCCTCTTTATCTGTATTGTGTTTCTTTCAGTTATATCGTTTCTCTTAGTTGGTTTCTCCCACTCCTTCCCGTGCTTTCCCTTGTATTCTTGGACTCTCCGGAATGTTGATGTGTGAGTCTAGGAAGCACTGGGAGTTGGAGTGGATGCTCTTTATCTTGGTGATGGATGAAGTTTCTTTTATGGATTAAACTGGAAATAAACCAGCATCAAATCAATCCTGCTGTGTCTACTTGAATATCTACCTCGGATGGTCTACAAATACTACAGCTACCATCAAAAATTAATGTCAAGAAAAGTAGAGAGTAAGCATATCAGTGGGAGAGGGCGCTTACAGCACTTAGTCGTGGATAGTCGTTTCCAGGTGCTGTGCAGTGGGTGCAGCAGGACTTATCTGTTGAGACAGAAATTTCTCAGCACTGAGACATCATGTTTGCACTGAGCCACATGCGGAGCCTCGTTGGGTTTGTACACCATTTCAGTAGGTAAGATTGTCAGTGAGGGAGTACTATGGAGTAATTCTGCAATCATCAGCATGGGTTACAGAGAGCTGATCACTCAAGGAGGGGAAGAAAAGCTCATCAGAAAAGAGCGAGACGATGCCTGCGCAAGTAGTGCTTTTAGCAGAAGGCGACCATGTGCATGTGAGAGATATTCGTGCTCTTAACTGGAATAACAAACACAGCTCGAGAAACAAGTGCTTTCATATGGATGGCTCCTTCCATTGAAAGGGCCCCACTATGAATTTCAGAGAGGTTGGAGTTTCAGATTGTTTATTTCCGGAAGACAATTTAAAGCAGAGATTCGATATCCAATATGTATTTGTACCAGATTTTTTACAGTTTTGCAATGTTTAGTTGCTGCATGTACTTTACTATAGACAAGAAAATGCAGCATCTTTGAACTACTTAGAATTGCCATCATAGTCCGTTATTTTGTGGATTTATGACTTTTGCGCCCTTTCACCTTCCACTTTGGGGTTTAGTCATTATTTTGCCCTAATCCAGGAGTTTGTGCTCATAGCAACTGTTACTTTGTGCTTGATGGCGCAGTGTTGCTGCATCATAGCACTATAAACAACATAGCCATATCTATTCAGCCCGATCGCTCTAATGCTACCTTACGTCAAATTAGCGAAAACCCGTTCAGTTTCCAGCAACGCGTGTATCAACCGGCAAAGCTTTCTCCACTTCAACGTTTTTCTTTACCAAGTGTAAGCAAGCAAGGATCTAGTTGGAGAAATGTGCTGATTTCCATGAGCCATATAAAAGGTAAATTCGAGTGTCTTGGTGAACGGCTCATGCCCTCAGGCAGATGTCCAACTGTGTAGGAGAGCTTTGCCGGGAATATCACTGGGCTGTGCCTTCATGTGAGAAAAGTGCAGGCAATAAAATGCAATGCGTCTTGATAAGACAAGGTCTTGGGGTTCGTGACACTTTGAATCGGTTCGATTATAACTGTTTTACTTTTCATTTTCAATTTATGTGGCAAGAAATGTCCAGTTAGGAATTTACAACGCTAATAGCTCTAACTCGAGCAAACCCGAGACCCATTGCATTGCAAATGCTTGAAACTAGGTGGAGTAAAAAATGGTGCCCTGTGACCTAGTGCAGATAAGGAATTTCCCTTTCTTGGGCTCTTGTCGTGTAATAGTACAATAACGAAATAATTCGAGTTTGGTGGACCCCTTAGGTCTCTTAGACCAGATGCCAGTGCACCTGCTGCACAGCTGATGTCTACACCCCTAATTACACTTGCAACTTATTCAATGCAAGATACGATTGGTTTCTTTTTTGTATTCTTGACCCTCAGATGTTCCAAGTTCTCGCACCCACAGTTCCAGTAATTCGTCACGCATTTTTATTTGTGTTTAACTTTTGAATCCTGAGGGCGTAGCTGGGCATAGAACTGCAGTCGAAGCCTCGCACAGGCCTCCAGACCAAGACACAGCACTGCTGTATGACTTGGAAACAGGCCTGCAGTCTCAGCTGGGTGTAGGCCCAGGTTAAGCAGGGGACAGGGCTGCAGTCGTCACGAGTTTGCTATTTAATCTGGGCACTGGAGTTAGGCACTTCTCAAGTTTCGGCTGGGAAGAACACTGCAGGCAGATGGGCACCGCCTTGAAGTCTCAGTTGGACACTGAACTGTAATCGGAGCTGGGCACAGATTTGTAGTCGGAGCTGGACACAAGCATGACATTTGAGGTGGACATATTCAGGTGATCGTAGATGTGTGAAGAACTGCAGTCTCTTCTAGGAACAGACCTACGTTCTCGGCTGAACTAGGGCTGTAGTCTGCGCTGACCTCTGGCCTGAAGTCTGACCTGGGTACAGTCCTGCAACTCAGCTGGACATAGAGATGGAGCTGGGCACAGGGCTGTAGTTTCGATCACAGGTTTCTAGTCCCAGCTGTACACTGGACTGTAGCTCGTGCTGGACACAGGGCTGCATCAATGGCCTGGCAGGTGACTGTAGTCTAAGCTGGGCACATGAATCCAGTCTTAGCTAGATACATACATGCAGTATCGCGTGGCACAAAAGTGCTGTCGGAGCTGAGCATAGGACTACAGCTGGAGCTGGGTGCAGGCTTCAATATTGTTTCTGCTGTAAGGAAGGTATATTTCCCATTGGATACATTGTTCTGTCTGGTGCAGAAAGCTGCAAATTCTTCCAAACCTTGTATACCCAGAGCCCAACTTTGCTACCACATTTTCTTCAGGGTGGGCTTTATCACCATTTCCCATTTCGTGACTGCAGGACCACTGGAGTGAAGCTCCTATAATTTCAGCATAATTATCAATGTGCTGTATTTGTCACACAATCCGTTACCTGCTGCACAATCTGTAGAGTTTAACAAAAAAAAATTATAGTTCAAAGTATCAGAGGCTACTAACAACATGGTGGCATGTGTCCCCGCTTGAGTGTACGCAATAAGTAAAGACCCCTGGAGTGAAGATTGACTGTAGGCAGCTGTGGACATGCATCCTCTTCTGTGCCACTCTCACATGTGGCATCTGGTCACTGGTAGAGGGCAGTGCTTAATTTGTTCTTGTTGTTTCCGGTGCGGAGCACCAGAACTTATTTCTGAGGGCCGGTGCTTAGTTTTCTGTTTCAAGCATTTACTGCGAACAAAAGACACGTGGGAAAGAGGGAGGAAGAGAAAAACGAAAAAGCATCAGAAAGAGGAAAAGCAGGGAGCTGCAGGAGTGAGCTGAAGGGGCAGGGAGTTGCTGTGAGTGGACGTATTATGGATGTTAACTAAAACCATAATAATTCTGGGTACCCTGAACATATAGTTTGACCATCCTAACCATCCCTTTGCAATGACCCAGAGGATCTCAACCTCTCCCAGCAGCTCATCTCTGGACCAGTGTACACAGGTGTATACAGACAGCAACCCACGAGACATAATCATTTCTTAGTCTGTACCGTTCGCAGTACCAGGAAATCACCCTTTGATTTCAATCGGCCATCTCTTCAGCTCCTCCATGGTAAATCTCCCTTTAAGAAGAATCACAGCACAGCAACCAAGAACATCGCCCAGACAGACATTGGAAAAACTCAGTTTTGCTTTACCCAATGCTCGTGTCTCAGCCATCTGCCATAATGCAGATATGGAAGAAATCTACAACTGGTTTTCCAAAGGCTTTGACCAATTCATTTCCTTACAGAATTCATGCAACTCGGACATTAACCTAAGATCTCTAGGATGAATGAAAAGATAAGGATGAACATGGAAACTATTGCACTTAAACACGAGTGTAAGAACTCAAAGAATGTGAGTTTTAGAATAATAAACATTTTAAATTCATTTACATTTACAGTATATAATAACATATTTTCACATTTTTTTCATAGAATAATAGTTTTACCCTATAGTTTCCCATACAAAGATCTCTGCAACAGCGGCGGAGATTTCAACCTATAGGTAAAAAGTAACTTTACACTTGTAAATCCCGTTTTGAGGCTTCAAGCATTGTTTTGAGGAGGTGGGCACACGTTAGGGAGGGACATGCTAATACAAATTCCCACAAACAAAATAGTAAGATCATTGCTATTCTACAACTACACCTTTAAATGTTACTACAGGTGTAGAGGAAAAAATTGTAGTAAATGTCCTCCAGCTTTACAGTAAGTTTAGCACCAGACATAGCCATTCACAGGTCATGATACACTCCCAAAATAATGGAGGCAGGAACTTATCCTAACACCCTAAAGGGATTAATGTTAAAACAATTACATTATTCCAACATTTAAATTATGTCTTAAAAATTATGCAAAATTAATAAAAACATTTTTTTTGATAAATGCCTGTGGGGCGTTGGAAGCATATGAGGTGCACTTTGGACCAGATTTACAGAGTTGATGCACACAGCAACCAAAGAATTGTGGAATGTACACACTTTCGCACCATAGGGTAAAAGTGTATGGGTGATGCTGAATAATGGTTTTGTCCTGGAAAGGTAACCCCGAAGACCCCCCACCACCCAGGCGAAAATACAATGCTTACTAATTGTTTACAACTTTTCTTCATTGTATATGTGCTGTACTTTACAGCGCACATGTACATTTATAACGTTTTGAGATAAGAAACTTTTTCCTAAATATTACGCCTGCGCCAAGGGCATGTAAAATTATGGTGCAAAGTCAAATCTATCGTTTTTTTAGGAGGTCGGGCTTTGCGTGATTGCATGGGAATGTTCATTGGATCGTACATAACAGTGACAAGAGCTTAGTACCAACAGATCAGCTTGGAAAGGCTTCCGAGTGAAGCAAACTCGTGGTTGGCCGCGCTGCGAATACGAGGATTATGTTACATAATTATGAAGTAAATTATCCTCAAACAATTATGTTTGCTTGACGTTATGTCTTGCACTCGAAAATAACCTTGCTTTAGATTGCACTTGTAAAATCACTTGGAATGTAAAGTAGTGATCAAAGACTGCTTGTGTTTGTACTGTACATCTGAGTCTCCTCCTGGCTGCGATCAGAGTTTCCGGTCAGTCCCATCCAGAGCTTCTTCTCTGTACAAAGGTGTGTTTTGAGCAGGACCCATCCTCCTGCTGGGAAGAGTAATCAGTTTATAGGGACATTCAGCACACTCGCCTCCGGTCCGGCTAATGGTTCTATTGTTATGCATAAGTTAGCATTCACATGTCTTTGGTGGCTCAGCCTGAAGTCTTGCCCAGGTTTCTTGAAAAGGCAGATATTTACATCTCCAATTGACATACAGTGGGAATGCATTTTTTTCAGCTGTAACTTAAATGCTATTCACATAGTGTGGAAAAAGAATCCTAGCTGTGAATTTTTTTATATTTTAGTTCACATTCAGGTTTACACCACACACACTAAACTCAAAGCATGGTCTGGCAACGATAGAGATGGCCACGTGGTGAGAGAGATCGGCACGCCGGCATGGCAAAAGAGAGATGGTGGCGGAACTCAAAGAGCAGGGGGGACACACGGGTCTCCCTCGCAGCACCAGCTATGCTAGCAGTGCTATCCCAACTGTCCAGCTGTGCTGGAAGGGGCGAAAGGCAACCCTACAGGGCCTGAGTGGCCACAGTATCCTGCCCGGCGCTGCGAGCCGGCGGGCTAGATTTAGAGGCCGCCCCGGCTGGCTTGTTTGACGGACACCTCTGCTCGCTGTCCGGCAGCCCATCTAGCCTCGGCTCACCAGTAGTGCATCTTCAGTGGCCTGGGGGGGTTAGCAGAGCAATGCACTGCTCGCCCCCCTACACCTTGAGGTACGTTGGTCCTGTGACGTGGTCCCTGCCACCGTGACGCAGACTGGATGCCGCTACCTGCTGCTCGCCACCTGGATCGGCGAGCAGCGAGTGAGCTGCCATGTGGAAGTGGACACCTGCACCGGGCTCGTGTACACTCAGCACTACGGAAGCATGTACCTGGCTTGACTGGAAGGGCCCGGCAAGGCACTATTTATGATCAAGATAATAATAGGAAATGGACATCAAGATAAGCCACACTTGCCTGGCATACCCACTAACTGAGCTATTATAGGCTACTGGTGTGACGCATCAGTCTAAGAGAACGTCCTCTCCCAATGGGCCTCACCCAGAAGGACAACGAATCTTCCTTTCTGCCTGAGCCCTGCCATGGACCCTGTATCGGAATCTTCCTGACGGGGACCCTAGTAGGACCCCGGGGGCCTTAGGACTATTGGAGAGTGGAGGCCTCTTCAGGTGGCGCCCTCTCTATCTTAGCCACGACCATGACGCCCATGAGAAGACGCAGTGCAGTTTGTACTCCTCCTTGAGCAACCATACATGCAGGGTTGACCCTCTCTGCCTCACATCCCTACCACTAATGACCGGGGAGCTACAGGACCGGGACAAGCTCTGACGCTCAACTAGGGACACTATCCCTCTCAACACGGGACACTCAGTGTCATGTGATCTGGAGGCCGTCCATCCAACCGCTGAGCACGTACTTAGGGGCTATCAGGCATAGGATCCTATCGTCAACCTACCTAGGCCTCTTTGATCCACTGCAGGCACTGCACTGAACCCTGTCATCTAGCAACACCAAAGGGGAACCAGACACATCTGCCTGCGTTCTTTCATTGGTTTACTTATTTACTTGAGGCCCATCGTCACCCCTGGATTATTAGGCTACGTCCCTGCAGTGCCACTTCTTTGTACTTCCCATGCACTGCCAGCTACTGGCCTAGGGTCAACAGGCCATGAGCCCCAAGAGGCCTCACAGTCTTATACTTACTCCTGTTGGGAGTGGGAACCCAGATCTGCAATGCCCACAGACAAATCCAAAGGCAAAACTGCCCATCAGCTGCTATTCTCCAAGGCCTTGGCCCATCAATGCCTTGGGCCTCATCAGCAACCGCCACCTCTCACTGAGGCACCAGATGCCCACATGGGCATCCAGCCAGACTCCATGATGGATTTTGGATCTTGCAGGAAATCACAGAGGTGGGCAAGCATCTGGAAGGCATGGATACCAAGATCTTGGAACTGACGAGGGAATCCCGCTCCATCCAACAGATATAGCTATATTTCAGGATAGGGTAAAGGACTTGACCGCCACCTCTCTTTGATGGAGGACAAACTCAACCAACTGTCGGATAAGGACCAGGAACTGCAGTACTTAAGAGACAAGGTCACCGACCTTGAAGATGGCAGCCACAGGGATAATGTTTGTTTCTTCGAGATCCTGGAATGGGCGGAAAGCGCAGATGTCAGAACCTTCCTCAAGGATACTATTGCCACTCTCCAACAGGCTCACAGGATGGGCCCCCTCTCAAAGATCCTCTTGGGAGACCACATCCAATAAAAGCCTGCTTCCTTCACCATGAACAAGCGCACCAGCTGTTAACTGCCGTCCGCTCCCACTGCCTTACGACTGTTAGGTGCATATAGGTCCTGATTTTTCCCAGAGACACAAATGAGAAGTGGAAAGCCTTTTTGGCTCTACAACCACAGCTCCGACAACTCAACATAAAATTCAGTCTCTTTGAGCCTGCCTGAATGTGAATCACCAAGGGAGGTTGCTCCAGAGACTTTTTTGATCCCTTGGATCTACGCGACTTCCTGGATGACCTCCTCTCCCAGCCAATGCATTGCTCTACATTGGATGTCCAAGCTGACTCACACTCACTGGGGCCAGCACCTGTCACCCCTGTCTCTGAGGAGCAATAGACCACCATTGGTCATCAGAAACAGGGCAGAAATACAGACAGACTTCATAGATCTCAGGAAGGCAAAGTGACAGCTATTCAAGCGGTAGCGACTCTCACACCGAACCACAGCAGGGACTAGTCCAGATCTCCACTGAAACCCTCTACTGCAGGGACCAGAATCCCACCCTTTCTCAGCCTGCCCAAGTCTGCTCCGCTATATCCACTGTCAGAGGGTCATCCTCACGCTACTTCACAACAGCCAGCTGAGTATACTGTTGCTGCATGCTTGGAGCTGTTGGTTTTTCGCTTACACTGAATGGGTCCACTCATACATACCCTCACTCAGGGATGCCTAGCAGGCAGGTACACACCTCATATTTCCATGCCCTGTCAGGGCCTTCGCATAGCAGTGCATGCCAAGATGTGGGTCATCCCTACTGTCCCCCATCCCTTTGCACGTCACAGCCCCACTGCACTCTGTGACCTTCACTGCCGTTAGTGCATATTATGGTTTGTCCACTTATTTTGCATGACTGTTTCTGTTTCCATGTTAACTTGCTGGTTTTTATAGGTATGAGGCACAACATGACATGCAGATCTGCAATGCTGTGCCCTGCTATCCTGTGAGATTAGCTCACATTTTGGGGTCCACATGCCTGATGCCTAACCCAGATCTATCCTCTTCAACACCCTCACTGTCACAGCTCCTACATCCGACACATAATTGATTGCCCTCAACGCCCTGCCATGGCTCCCAGTTGTATGAGAGACCACCTTCCCTGTCTGCCCCTGAACATGGTGCCCCTTCATATTTCTGGTGTCCTAAGCCACCGCCCTCGCATGCGGCTTCCAGCTAACCATCACCCATCTGAGACAAATGCTCCCACCCTCATCCCCCACCCTGTGCTTTGGTACTGCCGTACCACATAATGGCTTACACTGGCACTCTGCCACTTTGGGCCTTTCTGCTCTCATTCGCTGCTACTCCCCCAAACTCCCCCCTCCACATGCTGGAGCTTTGTCTTGCATGCCTTATGAGGCGCTGCGTGAGTCATAAGGGCTATTCTCCATTAGGTTTCGGCACCTCAATTTGCATTTCCTCATTTGTGTGGTATGGTATATCACTTGCCGATCATTCTAGAGCACGACTGGCTGGCGATCCTAACTCACTTCCCTCCATGCTATAGGCTGTCTTACTTACCCCTACCTCTTGCTAAGCCTTGCTACAGCCTATCGGGTGCTGCCCATCATATTTAAGGATTGCCCTGGGGATTCCGACTCTTTATGATGGGACCCCCCATGGAGTTTCTAGTGCATTGATCCTCCTGGTTGCACAGATGACCTACTCGCACTGGGTGATGGGGTTGACAGCGATACAAGCTGTGTCACCTCCATATTGTGCCCTCTACCACCCACCGCTATCACCAATATGAGGGCATGCTCCACGTGAGTTGGTACTAGCTATGACTTGTAGCCCTTGTCCCCCCTTTGCTCCCATCCTCCCTCTGTCACTCTCACTCCTCCCCACCATGAGGGGAATGTCACATCCCCTTCACACTAACCCCAAGCCTTCTGCTGTCCTCGACAGTGCCCTTTGCGTTCTTTGCCTTTACAGCATACTCCCTATTCTCTACCATACCTAGGAGCTGCAGATGGGCTCACCTCCCCACTTGCTACACCAGGATATCTCTATATGTGCATGCATATATAATTGCATATCTGTGCATATATATACTGTATCCGCCCCTCCATGTCCTATCCATGACACCCCAAAACAAGATCACCACTACACAGTCTTCTCCCTTCTCAGTTGCTACCACAGATTTCTTCCATCATATGCCCACTGATGTCTTTCCTTCCCCGCCGCCTCCTTGCCTGGGCACCCCCATTTTCCCTGTGGTTCAACCCTACCCTACATCAACACGCCCCTCTCAGGATCTCCGACCATGTCCATGTCTATAATCTCTTGGAATGTTGATGGCCTCACACACTACATTAAATGGAAAAGGATCCAGGCCTACCTTCAATCCCAGAAAGCGGACATAGCTCTCTTGCAAGAAACCCACTTTTCCCCTACTGAATCTGAGAAACTGTGCTGCAACTGGGTGGGCCGTGCGATATACTGTAGCTACTCAACAACCCTGACTTCAGCCTCAGGCTTGTCCAGGAAGTGTGAAGTCACAATCCTCATAGACAGATCCTTGCCCCTCACCGTTCTTAAAACCTGGACGGACCCGAACAGCTGCTACGTCCTCGTTAAAATGAGGATCGTGATCATGTGGTATGTGTTGGTTCTGTTTATGTTCCTGAGGGGACTAAACATTCCTTTTTCCTACAATTCAACCGTCTTCTCTCGGAGATTAGGGAGGTACATTTCCTCCTGGGGGCGACTGGAATTTGGCGCGCAACCCTATGCTTGACCGCACCAGTCCACTAGATCACTGAAATGAAGCCGACAGGGTCCTTCTGGATAATATTGTTTTGGACCATGGCCTGACAGACCATTGGCACCTTTCCTATCCATCAGAATGGAATATACTTTCTTGTCACCGGTACATGATACCCACTCCAGTCTAGACTATTTTCTGGTAACCCACAGGATGGTGGCCCATGTTGAGGACTCCTGTATATTGGTGGCTGCTCTCTCAGACCACTCTCCCGTCCTCCTCACCCTTGGCTTGGGGCTTGCCAACCCAGGCTGCAAGCTGTGGCATCTGAATAGTTCACGTTACTGCACACCACAGAGCAAAGCCCAACTTAGATCTCATGTTGCTACCTGTTTAGAGTACAACAGAGACTCAGGGGGTCATTCTGACCCCGGCGGGCAGCGGTCGCCGCCCGCCTCGTGGGAACCGCCATTTGGCCGCTCCGCGGTCAAAAGACCGCTGGGGCCATTCCGACCTTCCCGCTGGGCCGGCGGGCGCTAACATTGTTGTTAGCGCCCGCCGGCCCAGCGGGAAGGTGGCCTGCAACACTGAAGCCGGCTCCGAATGGAGCCGGCGGTGTTGCAGGTGTGCGACGGGTGCAGTTGCACCCATCGCGCTTTTCACTGTCTGCTAGGCAGACAGTGAAAAGCAGGCTGGGGCCCTGTTAGGGGGCCCCTGCACTGCCCATGCCAGTGGCATGGGCAGTGCAGGGGCCCCCAGGGGCCCCAGGACCCCCGTTCCCGCCAGCCTCTTCCTGGCAGTGTCAACCGCCAAAAACAGGCTGGCGGGAAGGGGGTCGGAATCCCCAGGGCAGCGCTGCTTGCAGCGCTGCCCTGGCGGATTCGCCCAGCCTGGGCAAAACTGGCGGGAAACCGCCGGCCCCGGTTTTCCGACCGCGGCTTTACCGTCGCGGTCGGAATGGGCTTTGAAGCACCGCCAGCCTGTTGGCGGTGCTTCAGTCGTTCTGCGCCCTGGCGGTCTAAGACCGCCAGGGTCAGAATGACCCCCTCAGTCACTTCTGGTAGAGTTCTGTGGGCTGCAGCCAAGGTGAACATTAGAGGCCAATTTATGAGAGATGTGGCCATTGCAAAAGCCAAATGGAGCACACAACAAGCAGAGTTAGACGATGCAATAGCGACCCTCACTCACCGATATATCACTAAGCCCTCTCCCTCCCTTCACTGTAATCTCAAGAGGGCTAAAATGGACCTCAATGCCCTCTTTAAATCCAAGGCAGAATATGCCCTCAGCAAAATGAAGGGTTGCTACTGCAAAAACAGGGAAAAGGTGGGCTGCCTTCTGGAGGCGCAACTGCGCTAGCAGGAGGCTCCTTTCGCCATACCAGTCACTTGATCCTCAACTGGAGATGTCCTCACATACCCCCGGGATATTGTTAATAAATTTGGAGCCTTCTACTGATCTATCTCCACTCCCAAAACCATGGAAAATCATGCAGAACTGTCGGCCTCCTTAGTGGACGTTTCCCTACCTCACCTCAATGTAGACATGAGGAGCCTACTGGAGGGTGAAATCATCAAGGACGAGATTGCCCTAGCTATCTCTAAATTATCCGATCATAAAGCACTGGGGGAAGAGGGATTCCCCGCAGAATTCTATA
Source organism: Pleurodeles waltl (assembly GCF_031143425.1). Classification (NCBI taxonomy): domain Eukaryota; kingdom Metazoa; phylum Chordata; class Amphibia; order Caudata; family Salamandridae; genus Pleurodeles; species Pleurodeles waltl. The sequence continues at coordinate 1,034,733,647 of NC_090437.1, read as the reverse complement.
AGTGGGCGTGAGGCCTTCCGGGACACAACATACTGGCACCTTGGGCCCAATTTCTAACAAAGCAACCACAACCGTCCTCTCCAAACAGGGAAAAGACTCCCTGCTTTGCGGAAGCTACCGACCCATCTCTCTCTTGATTGGAGATATTAAGATCCTGGCAGGGCAGCCGCTCATCCAGAAATCACCTCTGCACTTTGGCGCATGCCTTATTGTCAGCGAGGGACCTGCAGGATGAGGCCTTCACCTTATACTTGGGATCCGAAAAAGCGTTCACTAGGATTGACTGGTGGTACCTCTTTGAAGACCTGCAGCACAGTTTGGGTGATGATTTCATTGCCAAGGTTCGCTAGCTCTATGACTCACAGACCACACAGGTGAATTGTCGGACCCATTCCCCATCAGCCGTGGGACCCATCAAGGCTGCCTGCTGTCACCTTTATTGTTCCCCCGAGTATATTGGGAATTCCTATCCCGGGTGGTACTTTTGCCATATATTTACACTGATGGATCTTCCGCGCTCCATCCCGAGTCCACAAGGCATCCTCACGGACTTTGCAACCTTGTCTGGCTATATAGTAAACTGGGACAAAAGCAACCACAAAGACGGCCATGGCAGGCCTACTGGACACTTTCCTGACTTAAATACCTAGGGACTGTTAGCAGGCATACGATTAGATTTGGCCAAATGGTCTCAACTAGGCTTTCCATTTGGGGGAGGGTTCAAGCAGTACACATGGTGACGCTACACCGCTTTACGTATGTCCTGGGTAGGCTTCCCTTGCTGGCCCCATCCCTCTCTTACACTACATAGTCAAAAAGATAAGCTTATTTGTTTAGGGGACTTCTTGACCTCACCTAACCAAAGCCAAATTACTGGTTCACCGTATCTGTGGTGGCTTAGGTATGCACGCGGTAGAGATGTATGCACTCTCTCTGCATGTTTCACAGCTGGCGAATATATGCTCCCCGGGACAAAAGACCCACCACAATGGGTACACATGGAACAGGCCTTGCTAAGCTATGCGAGGGGTTAAGCGTTGGTGTGGAAGATTTGAAAGCCTTTGCCATGATCCGAGAGGAGTATAATCTCCCCACTCAGCAAGCCTGGAGATATACTCAGCTCCAGCATTGTCTTGCCAATAGCTTGGGACTGCGCCCCTTGTCGTTGCCGTCCTCACCAATGGCCTCCTATCTTAAGACCTAGGGACACTTTTGTGGCATGATGTCTGGCATCCACATGCTCTTGATCTGCCAACTCTACTCCTTATCCCTTCTCCACAACCACAGATGCTTCTAGCAACTAAAGCTTCAAATGAAATTCGACCAGGAAGGCTTGGCAGACCTCCTAGAAGCCTGCGATCATGGAGCATGGAAAGTCCAGATGAAACTCTGTCTATTTAAAAAGCTCCACAATTGACATTGGACACGTGTTAAACTGAAGATGGCAGGCCTCCTGCCTCATGCACAATGTTGGTGTTGCCCTCACATACACACTGCAATCTCTTGCATATCCTGTGCGATTGTCCATCAGCTATGCCCTATTGTGACCCAGTAGGATGAACGTTGCAGGAAACGCTACCACTGCCAGACCCACTGCCACGTCCGTTACTATTCCTCCATGATCTCAGAGGCTCCCCTGATTTGACATCCCCCCAAATGCATCTCCCTCACACAGCACTCGTCACGGCCAAACTCTGTATTCTTAGACATTGGTGATCCCCTATACTCTCCACGCATGATGAATGGATATCGGCAATGTATGAAACAGTGTTGTATGAATACCTCACTTACAACGTGCAGGATCAAGTGGACATATTTCTCCACACATGGGCATCTTTTCTCCAGTAGAGCCCTGTGAACTGCCAGTCCCCACATCACTAACCATCATTTCCCACTCCCCCTTGTCTGCTACATCTACCCTTCTTTGTGTCCCCCCCGGTTACACAGTCATAGAAATGTACCTCCCAACTCGCTCATAGTCGCTCTTCTTCTCCTAACATGAGTCTCCGTCCCTCTTTTTGTTCTCCCCCTGCCCAGATCCCCCTTTACTCATCATTCCTCACTCTTTGTCTCCCTTTGTCCCACATCGTCTTCTTCTTCTTCTAGTATCTGCTATTGTGATCCTATCCCATCTCCCCTGAATCGTCTATTTTACCCCTGTGACACAAAGGCTCTGCATCCATTACAGTGAGATTCTGTATTGTACTGTTCTCTGTCATGTCCTCTTTTTTCTCATACTACTACCATTACTTTGCCAACACATCTATACTCTACATAATAGGCTTCGGACCCCACTGTCTATGTTCCCAGTAAAACAAGCTCAAGGCCACTCTCACCTGGCGATCTACGAAGGAACCCCTTCTCCGCCCTGCCCTTACCTTCCCTTCCCCATGCTCTTTCTCATCAGTAGCGATGACCTATTTGGACCACAGATACGACTTAGGGTCTCTCGACCCTCATTGCCCCTGTGCTTCAGTGCATCGGCAGGACACTTCTTCTATATCACCCCCTCCAGTCTGACTGGCTTTTCACTTACTAGTAAAGGCCTTCCTGGTTCTCACACAGGGATGGGGATTCTTGTATAAAAGGTTGAGTGTAATTTCTGTGTACTTCATGTATGTACAATGTTACTGATGTTTTCTTTCAAAGACTGTCACAAATGCTTATTTTTTACCTCTGTATTCCGTGATTCTTTCAAATAAAAAATTGTGAAACAAAAAAATAAACTCAAAGCATAGGTTGATTCAAATGCATTTTTTCAAAAAAAAATTGTTGTTTCAAGAGGGCACTCCAAACTTAAAAGGAACTTGAATTTGTCACTTTTTGAGGACTGAACTCTGGAATGGCAAAGTAGATATTAAACGGAAGGGTCGGTACAAAAAGACTAACCAGTCAGTGCAATTTTTTGAAGGATGACATGCCTTTCTTTTACTTAATTGTATTGTTAAACAGAGTGAAGATACATCACACACCTGGAGTTGTTGGTGAAGGGGACTGAGATAGATATAAAGTACGTGTAGACACTCATATACAGCAGAAAGTACTTTTTTATTTTTACATATTTAGATGGCATACCAAAGTGCTCTACACTTAAATAATATGGGTGAACTGTTCCTTCCAATCTCAGGGATGGTTGTTAATAGAAATTGGTGTTCAAAGAAATGCTACAGTGTGAACACAACTTAAAGTAAGGGCTCAATGAAGGTTGATTTTTTTTTGGGGGGGATTGTATAATAATAATAACAAATTGTTAGACCTGACACTGCGCACTTTACCACTGCTACCCAGTGCTAAAGTGCATATGCTCTCCCCTTTAAACATGGAAACATTAGTTCACACCCAATTGGCTTATTTTTTCTACTTATAAGTCCCCAGTAAAGTGCACTACATGTGCCAGGGCCTGTAGATTAAATGCTACTAGTGGGCCTGCAGCACTGATTGTGCCACCCCCATAAATAGTCCCTTAACCATGCTTCAGGTCTGCCATTGCAAGGCCCATGTGTGCTGTTACACCGCCACTTTGACTTGGCTTTTAAAAGTACTTGCCAAGCCTTAAACTCCCCTTTTTTGTACATATAAGTCACCCCTAAGGTATGCCCATAGGGCAGGGTGTGGTGTAGGCAAAAGGCTGGACATGTACTGTGTAGTTTACATGTCCTGGTAGTGTAAAACTCCTGTATTTGTTTTTACACTGCTGTGAGGCCTGTTCCTTTCATAGGCTAACATTAGGGCTACCCTCATATAATGTTTGAGTGGTAACTTCTGATCTAAAAGGAGTAGGAAGGTCATATTTAGCATGGCCAGAATGGTAATACAAAGTCCTGCTGACTGGTGAAGTTGGGTTTGATATTACTATTTTTGAAATGCCACTTTCAGAAAGTGGGCATTTCTCTGCACTTAAATACTTCTGTGCCTTACAAACCACGTCTGGCTAGGCTCAGTGACAGCTCCCTTGTGAATGTACTCAGACATACCCCAAACACAGGATACTCAGCCTCACTTGTATACATCTGCATTCTGAATCACTCTTCCTGGGCTGGGAGGGTGGAGGGCCTGACACTTGCATGTCAAAGAACAGTAGCCTGCCCTCACACAAAGGACTGCAACACCCCCAACTGTGACCCTGGCAGACAGGATTGAACTGAAAGGGGACCTTGTGTACTTCTAAGCCACTCTTTGAAGTCTCCCCACTTCAAAGGCACATTTGGGTATTTAAACAGGGCCTCTACCCCTACCAACTCAGACACTTCCTGGAGAAGAGAACCTGAACCAGAACCTGCATCCTGCCAAGAAGACCTGCCTGGCTGCTCAAAGGACTCACCTGTCTGTTTTCTGTGAAGGACTGCTGCCTTGCTGTTGCCCTGCTGCCTTGCTGCTCTCTGGCTGTGGTGAAGAAGTGCTCTCCAAGGGCTTCGATAGAGCTTGCCTCCTGTTCCCTGAAGTCTCAGGACCAAAATTGCTTCATCTCTACAATAAGTACTCCTTGTGAGGCGAAATTTGCCGCACAACCTGCTAGAAACGATGCACAGCCCGCACCGTGGTGAAAATTTCACCACACGCCAAACCGGAACTATGCAGCCTGACTTTGTAACGAGAAGATCAACGCAGCACCAGCGTAGCACCTGGAAATTCGACGCATGGCCTCACCGGATTGACGCACAGTCGAGCCAGAACGACGCAGCCCGACTTCCAGAGAGGAATCAACGCAGCGCCTGCTATGCGGTAGAAAATTAGATGCAACGCCCACCGGATCAACGCTGCTCTTTTGACTTCGTACTGCCAGCGGCAGAAATCAATGCATCATCCCCAGGGCATCTGAAAACCCTGCAACCCGTCGAGGATCCACGACCGAGCGCCAGAAATTGACGCACAGCTGTCCCTGTGTGAAAACTAAATGATGCATCGGCGTGTGCGGCCCAAAAAATCGATGCATGCCCCTTTGTTTCCACGCATCTCCTCCTCTGCGGTTCTTTGTGGAGGTTTTTCACGCGAACCAGGTACTTTGTGCTTGAAAGAGACTTTGTTTGCTTCTAAAAGACTTAAGACACTTTGGCCCTCATTACAACCCTGGCAGTCGGTGTTAAAGCGGCGGTAATACCGCAAACAGGCCGGCGGGGAAAAAAATGGGATGACGACCGTGGAGAAAACCGCCAACATAGACAACCACTTTAACACTCCGACCGCCACGGCGGTACAAACAAACAGCATGGCGGACACCGCCAACAGACAGGCGGAAGACAGTGTACCGCCCACCCTATTACAACAGGCCTATTCGCCACCTTTTCCGGGGCGGAACCAACGCAAACAAAAACACGGTGGAAACAGTACACAGAAGGGAAAACACTCACCTCTCCACACCCCAGGAGGAACCAGTACACCATGGAGCCCGAATTGCAGATACTGCAGAAGATGGTCTTCCTCATCTTCTATCAGGAGCACCAACAACTGCAGCGACGACCACGGTGAGTACTGCACCTACAACACAGGGGAGGGCAGAGGGAAAAGAAAGTGACACACACATGCAACACGCAACACCCCCACCCACAACACCATACACATAAATACGTGCTGCAGCAGTACACATACCCCCCCCCCCGGAAGAACGCAAGGACAAATGGAATTGATTTGAATGAATGTAATCATGTGAAATCTCATCATCAAAGTTCAAAATCCAGTAAACACAATTATGTACACCAACTACACAAGTCCGGACAGTGCACCAATCATTGTCCATGGACCACTGGGCCCAAAATGCATGGGCCAAGCCTACACATAACACCTGACTGTAAACACGGAGAGAACACTGCAGGGGCATAAGATCGAAATGAAACAGGCACCTCAGGGGGAATGGGAGGGGGGGCACCTCAGACAGATGAACGCACAATGCCACTGCTGCACGAGGGGGCTCCATGCCCACTGCTCCATCCTGGGGAGTGCAAAGCCACAGTCTCTCAAGACTCTCAAGTGGGTGGTTTGCCCACTGCTTTATCCTGGGGCGTGAAAAGCCACAGTCTCTCAAGTGGATAGCAGTCTCCAGTGGTTTTGGAGGGGGCTTTGTGCCCAGACTGCTTCATCCTGCCAAGGACTGAGGTAGTGGATGTGATACTCCACTGGTTCTGGAGGGCGCTTGGTGCAGTGTGGCCGGTACAATTCCCTCACCTGGTTGTGTGTGCCACGAGATTGCCGAGGTACAGGTAGCATGATACGCCATGAAGGCTGCGACATACTCCACACTGCTGCGGCTTCGCATTCCACCTCCAGATGACAACTGTGATGTCTGTAATGCTTCATGGAAGCTGCCCAGCGTCCTGGAACTCACCACCAGCCACGGACGAGTGACCACTGGGGATGGTAGGCATGTCTGCGGTGGTGCCACTGTCTGATGACATCGCAGGGTTGCTGGCAGTGCTTGTGGTGGAGTCAGTCGTGGCGGTGCTTGCGGCGGTGTCAGTTGTGGCGGTGCTGGCTGTGGGGTCTGTGGCGGTGGTGCTGGCTGTGGGGTCTGTGGCAGTGGTGCTGGCCGCGGGGTCCGTGGCGGCGGTGCTGGCCGGGGGGTCTGTGGTGGCAGTGCTGGCTGTGGGGTCTGTGGCGGCGGTGCTGGCGGCAGGGTCTGTGGCGGCGGAGCTGGCGGCGGGGTCCGTGGCGGTGGGGCATGTGTCAGCACCTTCTGAGGGAGAAAGCTGGATGTCTCCTGCAGCCTCAGATGGCTGCCCACCGGGGAAGAGGCTGGGGACTGTTGCAGCAGCTGTAGACGTGCCGGAGGCAGTGCAGGTGGCGGTGCAGGTGGTGGTGCAGCTGGTGGTGCAGGTGGCAGTGTTCGCCGCCGTACTGGTTGGCATGGACATGGACAGAAGGTGTGACACTGGTCCCTCAGTCTAACCTGCCCTTCAGTTTTTGGCCCTTCCCCACCTTTGATGGTGGCGCAGTTGTCTTGCCACTATCCCCTTTTGTTTTCGCTGACCCCTTGGTGGCCGGTGTTTTCGGCTTCTCCCTCTGGGATGTGGGCAACTTTTTAACCTTGGCAGGTGGCGGAATGTGCTTGCCCTCGCTCCGTGGCACACTGGCAGCCCTGATGGTTGGTGCACTCCATGACCCCGCAGTTGCTGGCACCACTGTGCCTGGGGATGTGGTGGCTGAGGTGCTGGGCTGGGACCTGGAAAGCCTGTCCCTAGGGGAAGGATGGTGGGGGGAGGAGTAGGGAAGAGGTCAATGTTAGCCAGGAAAAGTTTTTTAGACACACTGGGATGGGTAGATGGAGGGGGTTTGGGAGTGGAAGAAGAGGTAGTGGTTGTAGGAGGTGTACGTCTGCTGAATTTGGGTGAAGGTGCATGGGCTGGAGGCTGTTGTGAGGTGGATAGCTGTTGGGTGGGGTTCCCAAAGGAGGTTGTGTCTGACAGAGGCACAAACTTCATGTCATTGTACATGAAGTCCATGTGGGATGAGTGTGGGGTAACCTACTGGTTTACCACCCCTTTCCATCCTCAAACCAATGGGCTTGTTGAGAGATTTAACAAGACCCTAAAAGGCATGGTCACTGGCCTACCTGAGGCCATGAGGTGTAAGTGAGAAGTCCTCTTGCCATGCCTTCTCTTTGCTTATAGGGAGGTGCCCCAGAATGTATGCAGGTGTGAGTGGAGACAAGACTGGGAGGGATGAGGGAGACATGGATGAGGGGGACACAGTGGAGGAAGTGGATGTTGGTATGTGTGCATGGGTATGTTGCTTGTGGGTTGTGTGGTTCTTATGTTTGCCTGAGCCACTCTTGTGTGTTGATGTGTGTGCATGCTGGTCTGATGGTGTGCTTGGGATAGGCTGAGGTACAGGGGATTGGGTCTGGGTGGAGGATGTTGAAAGGGGGAGGCTGGACAGAGGGACAATGGCTGCCATCAGTGCTGAGGCCAGAGCCGGAAATGCTCTCTGTTGGGCTGCCTGGCCAGAATGAATGCCCTCCAGGTATGCATTTGTTTGTTGCAAATGCCTCTCAACACCCTGGATGGCATTCAAAATGGTAGACTGCCCAACAGTGAGAGATCTCAGGAGGTCAATAGCCTCCTCACTGGGGGCAGCAGGGCTGACTGGGGCAGAGCCTGAGGTGCTTGGGGTAAAGGAGATGCCCAGCCTCCTGGCTGAGGGGCTGCTGGGAGGGCGGTACTGGTAGGGGAGGTGGCGGCTGTACCTGTTGATGCCGTGGGCACAGAGGAGCCCACCACCGCAAGGGAGCTCCCATCAGAGAAAGAGTCGCTGTCGCTGGTCTCTGCTCCTGTCCCCGCCATGGGGCTCCCCTCGCCCTCCATCCCACTGGTGGCCTCAGACTCCGTTGCTTCACCCTCCAGGGCCAAGTGGGATGCAGCTCCTTCCTGCTCCGGTGCCAATGCTCCTCCGCCTGATGATGCTATTGCACAAAAGAACAGGGAGACCACAAAAAGAGGGGGGGGAGAGAGAAGAAAGACATGTTCAGTGCATGCCGTTGGCAGACACAACACACAGGGAGCAGCCCTCTGTACTACGCCATGCACTACCAGTTCCTAGAAATTTCAGCTGACCATGGGGTACGAGGCCTAAGCCCAATTGCTGCACACCTAGAAGTCACAGGAGCCTAAGTAGGTGTAGATTGCTCTAACCACTAGTGGGGTTGGGGTGCCACATAGACTGCCTCACAAGGGACCTTGCCTACCAAGATCGCCCTGGCCTAGGGGAACCCACTGCCCACCTCCCCCACCCAGACACCTCGTAATGCGTGCAAGGTCAGCTGAATGAGAGTGTACTCACCCCCTTGTGGCTGCTGTGATGCCCTCAAGTGCCCATCCAACTCCGGATACGCCACCGCCAGGATCCAGAACATCGTTGGGGTCATGGTGCGACAGCTCCCCCTCCCACATTGGGAGGCCATCCCCAGCTGGGCCTCCGCCGTCTTCTTGCTCCAGCGGCGCAGGTCCTCCCATCTTTTCCAGCATTGGGTGCTCCGTCTGTGGTGGTCCTCCAGGGTTCGGACGTCCTTGGTGATGGCACGCCAAATACCCTTCTTCTGGTGGACGCTGACCTAGAGGTATGGTTCAGGGGGAAAGGACATTACTTACCCATCCGGACCGTCATACTCATTGCTCCCTGTTCCCACCCTTGCCCTGACGCACATACACTCACCATCTGCACATGCAGGCCTCAGCCCCCCCATGTATATTCTATCCACACCACTCACAACAGGCATTGTCCATGCAGCATTCTCACAGTGTACTCACCTGTTTGTCTGGAGGACCGTACAGTTGCATGTACTGGGGGATGACCCCATTCACTGGTCTCTCCAACTCCTCTGAAGTGAAGGCAGGGCCCCTTTCCCCAGACACATGATCCATCGTCGCTTCCAGACCGAGGTCGCAACAGCACTTGCAATGTAGGTCCTCTCCTGTCTAAGATCAGGTATCCAGTGATTGCACAGATAGAAAATGGCGGTCACATCCGCGGCGGTGCGTACCGTCACCGCCGGTGTACATCGTCATTGGCTCCTGGGACCCATAGGGTCCAATGTTAACCAATGCAGAATTTTGCCGCGGTCTTTGACCGCCTACCGCGACGGTGTATAACGCCAGCGCAGTTACCTCACATCCCATTGTCCCACTTTACAGGTCAGGCAGCCGCCATTTCAGGGGCCCACATGGCTTAATTTTTAACTGCGTCACACATACCTAGGCATTGCCTCAACACTCATACAGGCCAAATTTCGGATTATGATTCGTGTTCTGTGTAAGTTGTGGGTACGTACCTCTGAGTTGGTTGACTCTGTGCTCGCTGTTGTCCTTCATAGGCACCGTCCGCTGGGACATGTGAGGAGATGGCAGCATCCTCCGGTGGACAGACCGCTGGTGGACCTGTCGACAGTGGAGGAAAGACATGTGATCATCACCTACAGGCTTGATTGTGCCACAATCCTGGAACTGTGCGCCCAGCTGGAGCCAGACCTGATGTCAGCTATCCGCCATCCCACAGGAATACCCCCTCAAGTGCAGGTGCTGTCAGTACTCCATTTCCTAGCAAGTGGGTCATTTCAAACTACAGTGGCCATAGCATCAGGGATGTCCCAGCCTATGTTTTCCAACGTGTTGTCCAGAGTGTTGCCCTGCTGAAACACATGGGGAGCTACATCGTTTTCTCTCAGGTGGATGATTTGCCTACAGTGAAAGGTGACTTCTATGCCCTGGGACATATCCCCAACATCATAGGTGCCATTGATGGGACACATGTGGCTTTGGTACCCCCCGCAGGAGTGAACAGGTGTACAGAAACCGGAAGAGTTATTATTCGATGAATGTGCAGATGGTGTGTTTGGCAGACCAGTACATCTCCCATGTGAATGCCAAGTTTCCAGGCTCAGTGCATGACCCCTACATTTTGAGGAATAGCAGCATCCCTTATGTGATGGGGCATCTCCAGAGGCACCCGGTGTGGCTAATAGGTGAGGCTAAGGACCCAATACAGTATGAATAGGTGTCTGGGTATGGGGTTGTCCATAAGGGTTAGTGTGTGTCTAACAGTTGTCCCTCGATATTTGCAGGTGACTCTGGTTACCCCAACCTGTCATGGCTACTGAGCCCAGTGAGGAATCCCAGGACAAGGGAAGAGGAACTCTACAATGAGGCACATGGGCGAACAAGGAGGGTGATCAAACGAACCTTCGGCCTCCTGAAGGCCAGATTCCGGTGCCTCCATATGACAGGTGGTTCCCTCTACTACTCACCAAAGAAGGTGTGCCAGATAATCGTGGCCTGCTGTATGCTGCACAACCTGGCTTTGCCACGGCAGGTGCCTTTTCTGCAGGAGGATGGTCCAGCTGGTGGTCTAGTGGCAGCTGTGGAGCCTGTGTGCAGTGAAGAAGAGGAGGCAGAAAAAGAGGATATCGACAACCGAAACAACATAATCATGCAATACTTCCAGTGAGACACAGGTAAGAACATGTCACTGCTTCCCACATCTCATACAATTTCTGGAGCTAGCATAAGTCTGTCATTTTCACTCAGTGTATGGACCCTGACATGTCGCTTTGCCTTTCCATTTCACAGATGTGGGTCCCACTTTGTGCCCTCTGCTATATTTCCTCCAGGCCTACAGCTGTGTTTCATCAGTATGTGCACAAGTAAATTGACATTGCTATATTCCATGTTTATTGCAATTACACGTTTGTGAAAGTACAGACTGACTCCAGATTGTTTTGTGATTGAAGTGTGTTTATTTCTGTGCAAATAAGTGGAGGGGGTTGTAAAATGGGCTGGGGGGATGTTGGAGGAATGTCCATGGCAGAGTCCAGTCTATTTGTTTCACAGGTGCATTGTCCAAAGGGGCATAGGAAGTGGAGCAATGGCAGTTGAAGGATGGACAGGGTGACATAGTGGGACAGAAGGGTGACATTCAGGGGGGTCTCATTTCCTGGCAGGGGTCTTGGCAATGTTCTCTGTCTTATTCCTGGATCTCAGGGACCATTTGTGGGGTGGTTCTCCATCTGCAGGGGTGGGGTGCTGGTGTCGTGTTCCTGTGGCGGTGCCTCCTGTCCACTAGCACCGGCGGAAGTGGAGGGCTGTTCATCGTCCAGGCTAGTGTCAGGGGCCCCTTGTTGTGCCACTGTGTCCCTACTGGTGTTGACAAGGTCTTGCAGCAACCCTGCAATGGTGACCAGGGTGTTGTTAATGGACTTCAAGTCCTCCCTGATCCCAAGGTGGTGTTCCTTCTGCAGCCGCTGGGTCTCCTGAAACTTGGCCAGTACCATTGCCATCGTCTCCTGGGAATGATGGTAAGCTCCCATGATGTTGGAGAGTGCCTCGTGGAGAGTGGGTTCCCTGGGCCTGTCCTCCCCCTGTCGCACAGCAGTCCTCCCAGCTTCCCTGTTTTCCTGTGACTCTGTCCCCTGAACCGTGTGCCCACTGCAACTGCCCCCAGGTCCCTGATTTTCTTGTGTTTGTGGGGTTGCCTGGGTTCCCTGTAGTGGCGGCACACTGCTGATTGACGTGTCCTGGGGACAGAGGGATGGGCCCGCTGGGTGGGTGCTGTGCTGGTGTTACCTGCGGGGGAGGTTCAGTGGTGATTTGTGATTGTGTCAGGGGAACCGACTGTCCCGAGGTGCCTGATGGGCCGGGCTGGTCCTCTTGATCCAGTTGTGCAGAGCTACTGTCATTACTGTGGGTCTTTTCTGTGGGGGGACTGGCTATGTCTGGCACCTCCTGTCCGGTGACGTTGAGTAGGGGTCCTGTAGAGGTGTAAAGGCATGATTATTGCATCTGTATGTGCCATTGTTTGCAATGGGTCAGTGACCCTGTACTCTAGTGCTTGCATTCATGGCTTGGTCCTTGTGTGATAGTTGGTTTGAGGTCTGTGTGGGTATCTGTAGTGGGCATGCTTTGGTTATAGGTGTCCATGCTTTGGTGTTGCATGCAGGGCTTGGTATTGGGATGGCTGAGTTGTGATCATGGGGCATATGTGAGGTGTTGGAGTGATGGGGTGAGGGTGAGGGTGGGTGTGTGTGATGGCATGCAGGTGGGGTGGGGGGATAAAGTAGTAAAGATTTGCCTTACCAGAGTCCAGTCCTCCTGCTACTCCTGCGAGGCCCTCAGGATGCAGTACTGCCAAGACTTGCTCCTCCCATGTTGTTAGTTGTGGGGGAGGAGGTGGGGGTCCACCGCCAGTCCTCTGTACAGCAATCTGGTGTCTGGAGACCAAGGAATGCACCTTCCTTCGTTCCACCTCTTCCTGATGTCATCCCGTGTTCTTGGATGCTGTCCCACTGCACCCACTGCACCACTGACCCTGTCGACAATTCTGCGCCAAAGCTCCATCTTCCTTGCAATGGAGGTGTGCAGCACCTGTGATCCGAATAGGTGTGGCTCTACCCGGACGATTTCCTCCACCATGACCCTGAGCTCCTCCTCAGCGAACCTGGGGTGTCCTTGAGGTGCCATGATGTGGTGTGGGTGATGTGTGAGGTGTGTCTGTTGTGATGTGTGAGGGGATGTGTTGGTGTGTGTTGTTTGAGGTGCGTGGATGTTGTGTAAGTGATGGTGTTGTGCGTCTGTGGATGCTGGTGTTGTTTTAGATAGTGTATCTCTCTGGCCTGCTTTCAAATTTCTGGTAGTAAGGGTTTGTGGGTAATGTGGGTGTGTATTTTATAGTGTTGTGAGTGTGTGGGAGTGTTGTGTTTAAGTGTATCAGGTGTGTGTATTTCGAATTGTCCAATGTGGTTGGGTTTTGTAAGTGTGTGTGTATTTTGAGCGCGGTGGTGTGTACCGCCAATGGATTACAGCGGTTGAAAGACCGCTGCGTTGATTCGTGGGTCGTGATAGTGTGGGCATATTCCTGTTGGCGTGACAGTGGAGGTTTTGTTATCGCCAGTTTATCACTGACCTCTGGTGTGGCGGACTTGTGTGGGTGTCTAAATTATGGCAGATTCCGAGCTGTGGGTTGTAATAGCTGTAGCAGAATTCCGCGGCCGCAGAGGTATGTTGGCGGTCTTCTGCACGGCGGTAAGCAGCATTTACCGCCAGGGTTGTAATGAGGTCCTTTATATCACTTTTCAGTAATATCTCAACATATACTTATTGCATTTTCATCGTTTTTACTTTCATCTTATCAGATAAATATTATATATTTTTCGAAAATACTGTGTGGTGAATTTTGTGGTGCTATATTGTGTTATTGTATGATTTATTGCACAAATACTTTACACATTGCCTTCTAAGTTAAGCCTGACTGCTCAGTGCCAAGCTACCAGAGAGTGAACACAGGATAATTTGAATTGTGTGAGACTTACCCTGACTAGAGTGAGAGTCCTTGCTTGGACAAGGGGCAATCTGACTGCCAACCAAAGACCCAATTTCTAACATTGGTGATCAGCGGTGAGGATAGGACTTGTATTTGTGCAGTGACATACAGTAGCTAAGTATTCACTACCTACCTACAGTTGAAGGTCAACTTGATTTTTTTCCTTTTTCTGCAATTTTGTTTTTCTGCCTGATTTTTAACTAAACCCTCACTCAACATGTCTGTGGCTGGGTCTCAAGCAGAGGCTGAAGATTTTGACCTAGCCAAGCTGGATACATATACTGTCAAAAACCTGAAGGGGTTCTGCAAGGAGATGGGAGTACCCACTCAGGGCGCCTCCAGAAAGGAGGAATTTCAAAAGGCGCTGAGGGCCTGTGCAGAAGCCCATTCAGAGGAGGATGTTGACATAGAGGCTCCAGAGGATGGCCCCTCAGAGGATTTCTTGCTAGTAGTGGGGGGTGTTCCCCATGGAATTGTGCCTCCTGATAAACCAAGGAGCAGTGTCTCTGAACATGGCCTGACTGCAGAGGAAAGGAGGGAGGAGACAGAATTTGAACTGCAAATGGCAAAGTTAAGCATGGAGGCAAAGGAAAGGAAAGCTCAAAGAAGCTGAGAGAGCCTTAGCTGAGAAGAAACTTTTTTTGGCTCATGAACTGAGTCTCAAGGAGCTGGATCTTAAGACGAAGCAGTCTGAGTCCAGCAGTAATGGTGGCAGCATACAGGCAGGACCTGCTGGAGAAAAGAAGGTTCGTACACCCAAAAATGTGGTGCCCAGTTTTGTGGTGGGAGATGGCATTGATAAATGTCTGGCCGCTTATGAAGTTGCATTAAGGGCTTATGGGGTTCCTGAAGAGCAATGAGGTACAGCTATGTGGAGGTATGTGCCAGCAATTGGGAGGGACACACTCCTCACATTGGAGCCAAAGAATCAAAACACATACCCACATTAAAGCCATTTTACTTGCCAAGTTTGGGCTGATCCTTGAGAAGTACTGTCAGAGGTTCAGGGACAGCACCAAACAGTCCACACAAACATGGGTAGATTTCTTTAGCTTTTCCAGTAAGGCACTGAATGGATGGGTGCAGGGCTATAAAAAAAGTAAATGAATACACACGATTGTATAATTTGATTCTGAGAGAGCATATGCTCAGTACTTGTTTTACAGAGTTGCGCCAGCACCTAGTAGACAGTAAGATGACTGATCCTAGGAAGCTTGCTGAGGAGGCGGACTCCTGGACTAGCACCAGAGTGTCCAGAAACGTTTCTGGGGGGGACACCCACAAAGGTGGTCAGGGTTCTCATCAGAAGAAAGAGGGGAGAGAAAAAACTTAAAAACAAGGAGTTCTCAAAAGGTCCCCAAAACAGTTCCCTAGGGAATATTGGCAGCCAGTCCCTGTCTGATTTCAAAAGGAAAGGGTTCATTGACCATAAGACAGGGACGTTTGTACCCCAATGCACAGAGTGCAATAAGTAGGGGCACTATGAGGGCGATGCCAAGTGTGCCAAGAGGGCACAGCCCCCCAAAGGAGGGCAGACACCTAGGTTGGCTAGTGTAGCGCTCGGGGAGGAGGTGGTCCCAGATAGTTTTGGGGAGCAGATAGAGGTAACCCTAATGTCCCTGGGGGATGCAGAGATGGTGCCAAAAGCCCACATGCCTGCCAATACGTCCATGTTTAAGCAGTGGGTCACCATCAATGGGCAAAAGTTGGAGGCTCTGCGTGGCACAGGAACCAGCATGACTACTGTCAGGGGTCAGCTGATGTCAGCAGAGCAGGTCCTCCCAAATACATTCCACCAAGTCATAGTCGCCGACAATCTTGAGAGCCACCTACCGGTAGCTCTGGTTCCCTTTGAGTGTGGGGGGGTCTCTGGTACTCTAAAAGTAGCTGTGACTCCTGCCATGCCTGTAGATTGTCTGTTAGGCAACGACCTTGAGCACACTACCTGGAAGGAGGTAAAGCTAAGGTCTCACTTGGAGATGTTGGGATTGCCTGAATGGGTCCATGGCTGCCCGAGAGTGAAGTCAAGAGTGTCTGGACCTGGAACAATGGCCCAGACAGCTGCTAAAAAGAGGGGCAAGGGGTTCGGGAAACCAGTCCCAGAAGTTTCTGCGGTGGTTGATGGGGTTCCTGAGGAGGAGGCCCCCGAGCCAACTGGGGAAGACATTGCCAGCCTAGGTGACCTACCTGAGCTTGCTGGCTGGCAAGTTGAGGGTGGGGCCACCAGGGAGGAATTCTGCAAGGTGCAGAAAGAGTGTCCCACTCTTGATGGCTTGAGGCAACAGACCTCAGCCCAGGCAGCAGGCAAAGCCTCTGGTGATCACCATATATATTGGGAGAATAATCTCCTTTACAGTGAGCCTACGGTTCTGGCTATTGGGGCAGGCATGTGAGCTGGTGGTCCCCCAGTGTTACCGGACCTTCCTACTGGGTCTGGCTCACGACATTTCCCTGGCAGGACATTTGGGGCAAGACAAGACCTTTGCCAGGCTTGTCACCCACTTCTATTGGCCTCAGATGAGGACAAACTCAGATGCGTTCTGTAGGTCCTGTCCTACCTGCCAAGCCAAATGGGAAAACAGGGAAAAAGCTAAAAGCCCCCCTGATCCCACTCTCTGTCATTGGCACCACCTTTGAAAGGATGGGCATCAACATTGTTGGTCCATTGGACCCCAAAACTGCCCTAGGCAACTGGTTCATCCTGGTTTTGGTGGACCATGCCACCCGTTAACCAGAGGCAATCCCTCTGAGGATCGTAACTGCACCGGTGGTGACCAGATTTCTAATGGGGATATTTACCCGTGTGGGATTCCCAAAGAAGATTGTGTCTGACAGTGGCACAAACTTCATGTCTGCATGAAGTCCATGTGGGATGCGTGTGGTGTAACCTACAAGTTCACCACACCCTATCACCCCCAATCTAATGGTCCTGTGGAAAGATTCTTGAAAGGCATGATCACAGGCCTCCCTGAAGCCTTGAGGCGTAAGTGGGACGTCCTCTTACCATGCCTTCTCTTTGCTTACAGAGAAGCACCCCAGAAGGGGGTGGTGTTCAGTCCCTTTGAGCCTCTCTATGGGTACCCTGTCAGGGGACCCTTAAGCATTGTCAAGGAGGGGTGGGAGAAAGCTCCCAAGGCACTCCCTCAGGATGTGGTCAGCTACGTGCTGGCCCTCCGCAACCAGATGCACCGCTTCTGGAAAACGGCCAAAAGTAACCTGAGGCCAGTCAAGAGGTAATGAAACAATGGTATGACCAGAAGGCCACCCTGGTGGAGTTACAACCTGGAGACAAAGTATGGATAATGGAGCCAGTAGAGCCTACAGCTCTCCAGGACTGCTGGTCTGGCCCATTTGAAGTGAAGGAGCTGAAAGGGGAGGCCACTTACCTTGTGTACCTCCAATCCCCTAGGAACCCCATAAGGGTGTTCAATGTCAACCGACTGAAGCCTCACTTTGAGAGGACGGAGGTGAACATGCTTCTGGTGACAGATGAGGGTGTGGAGGAAGAGAGTGAACCTCTCCCCGACCTCCTCTCTGCCAAGGAAGGTGATGGGTCAGTGGAGGCTGTCATTCTCTCTGACTCCCTGACCCTAGACCAGGGAGGTGACTGCTATCAGTTACTGGAACAGTCCTCCTCCCTGTTTTCCCTCATACCTGGACTCACACACCTGTGTGCCTATGATATTGACACTGTAGACAGTCCCCCTGTAAAGAACAAAATTTACAGGTTGTCAGATAAGGTGAAGGCCAGCATCAAGGAAGAAGTCTCCAAGATGCTGGCTCTAGGGGTTATTGAGAAATCTAGTAGTCCCTGGGCCAGCCCTGTGGTTCTGGTACGCAAAGCTGCTGCACCCCGTGCCAAGCCAGAACTCCGGTTCTGCGTGGACTACCAGGGTCTCAACTCAGTCACACGGATTGAGGCTCATCCCATCCACATGAGCTGCTGAGCTCGTAGACAGACGAGGTGCTGCCAAATTCCTTAGTACTTTTGATGTCACATCAGGGTACTGGCAGATCGTCTTGACTGAGGTGGCTAAAGAGAGATCTGCATTTTCCACACCTGAGGGCCATTACCTATTCTGGGTGATGCCCTTTGGGTTGAAAAATGCCCCTGCTACCTTCCAACGGTTGGTCAACGGGGTCTTAGCTAGCAAGGATGCCTTCTGCTCAGCCTACCTGGACATCATTGCCATCTACAGTGATAGCTGGGAGGAACACCTGCTACACCTCAAAGAGGTGCTTCAGGCACTGAAACAGGCAGGCCTGACCATCAAGGCCAGTAAATGCCAGATTGGGCAGGGTTCCGTGGTGTACTTAGGACACCTAGTAGGTGGTGGAAAGGTACAGCCCCTCCAGGCCAAGATTGAAACTGTCAAGGCCTGGCAACCACCTAGAACACAAACCTAGGTGAAGGCCTTCTTGGGCCTCACTGGTTATTACTGCAGATTTGTCAAGGGCTATGGAACCATGGTGACATACTTGACAGAACCTACATCCAAAAAGCAACCTTGGTTGGTGAATTGGACAGAGGTTTGTCAGAAAGCCTTTGACTCCAAAGCCTGAAGAAAGCCATGTGCACGGCCCCCATGCTCCATGCTCCTGACTAATCCAAGGAATTTATCGTGCAGACAGATGCTTCAGAGCATGGCATAGGGGCGGTCCTAGCACAGCTAAATGAGGAGAGCCTAGACCAACCAGTAGTCTTTCTTAGCAGAAGACTATTGCCACGGGAACAGAGGTGGAGTGTTATTGAAAGAGAAGCATTTGCTGTGGTCTGGGCACTGAAGAGGCTGAGACCATACCTGTTTGGGACTCACTTCTTGTTTCAGACAGACCACAGGCTCCTCAGATGGCTCATGCAGATGAGGGGTGAAAATCCTAAACTCTTGAGGTGGTCCATTTCCCTACAGGGGATGGATTTTACAGTGGAGCATCGCCCAGGGATTGACCATGCCAACGCTAATGGTCTTTCCAGATACTTCCGCCTTAGCGATGAGAGCTCCTAGGAGGTTGGGTCGCTCTCCCCACTTTCAGCTGGGGGACACATGTTAGACCTGACAGCCTTAGGGTGGTCACCCCTAACTTTTTGACTGCCTCCCTCCAATTATTGGACACTGTTTTTGCTGGTTTTAGGAGTCTTCACACTTTACCACTGCTACCCAGTGCTAAAGGGCATATGCTCTCTCCCTTCAAACATGATAACATTGGTTCACACCCAATTGGCTTATTTAATCTACTTATAAGTCCCCAGTAAAGTGCACTACATGTTCCAGAGCCTGTAGATAAAATGCTACTAGTGGGCCTGTGCAGCACTGATTGTGCCACCCACATAAATAGTCCCTTAACCATGCTTCAGGCCTGCCATTGCAAGGCCTGTGTGTGTAGTTACACTGCCACTTCGATTTGGCATTTAAAAGTACTTGCCAAGCCTTAAACTCCCCTTTTTTACATATAAGTCACCCCTAAGCTATGCCCTGGTAGCCCACAGGGCAGGATGCTGTGTAGACAAAAGGCAGGCCATGTACATGTGTAGTTTACATGTCCTGGTAGTGTAAAACTCCTAAATGTGTTGTTACACTGCTGTGAGGCCTGCTCCTTTCATAGGCTAACATTAGGGCTACCGCCATATATTGTTTGAGTAGGAAGGTCATATTTAGTATGGCCAGAATGGTAATACAAAATCCTGCTGACTGGTGAAGTTCAATTTGATATTATTATTTTTTAAATGCCCATTTTAGAAAGTGGACATTTCTCTGCACTTAAATCCTTCTGTGCCTTACAATTCACGTCTGGCTAGGCTAAGTGACAGCTCCCTTGTGCATTCACTCAGACATATCCCAAACATAGGATACTTAACCTCACTTGCATATATCTGCATTTTGAATGGGTCTTCCTGGGCTGGGAGGGTGGAGGGCCTGACCAAGCGCCGGAAATCAACACACAGCAGTCCTTGTGTGAAAACTAAACAATGCATCACCGTGTGCGGCCCGAGAAATCGACGCACACCCCTTTGTTTCCACACATCTCCTCCTCTGCGATTCTTTGCAGAGGTTTTTCACGTGAACCAGGTACTTTGTGCTTGAAAGAGACTTTGTTTGCTTTAAAAAGACTTAAGACACGTTATATCACTTTTCAGTTTCCCAACTGTGGGTTGTGATAGCTGTAGCAGAATTCCGCGGCTGCAGCGGTATGTTGGCGGTCTTCTGCACGGTGGTAAGCGGCATTTACCGCAAGGGTTGTAATGAGGTCCTTTATATCACTTTTCAGTGATATCTCAACATATACTTATTGCATTTTCATTGTTTTGACCTGCATCTTATCAGATAAATATTGTATATTTTTCTAAACACCGTGTGGTGTATTTTTGTGGTCCTATATTGTGTTATTGCATGATTTATTTCACAAATACTTTACACATTGCCTTCTAAGTTAAGCCTGACTGCTCAGTGCCAAGCTAGCAGAGGGTGGCATAGGATAGTCTGGATTGTGTGTGACTACAGTAGAGTGAGGGTCCTTGCTTCGACAGGGGCTAACCTGACTGCCAACCAAAGACCCCATTTCAAACACAGATTACATATTATTACAAGAATAATGTACAGGCTTGCTTGTTTTCAGTTGAGTGCACCATATGTTTGTACATATACTATTTTACTGTTGATGGCATAAAGGACACCATTAATAAAACAGCACTTTCTGGCCATGTGCATCCATTATTGGCGAATAATATTTTGAATAGGTACCGTATACAACATTATTACCTAATATGGCACATTTGACTTCTACTGTGGAAAGCTTGCAGATGAAGGGTCTCTCGTTGTCCAGCTAAAATTCAGGCAGTAGTAAGCTTTTCCTTGAGAGGTTGAAAGTGGCCTCCTGCCTCGAGGGCACACCAAAATGTGGTTCCCTTATGTTAGGTGGCCCAATGGGCCCAGAAAAGATGTGTTGGAGCATAGCTCTTATAATAAAAATTAACATGAAATGTTTATGAATTAATGCATAACAATGCCGCATAGAAAATGTATTAATGTGTTTTACTAAAGTGAGTCCGAAAATGTGCCCACGGGGAGTGGCCGACGATATATACGGGGACTAATAAAATTGACTGATAAGAGTTATTGATGCACTAATGTATGATTTTGTATTAGTATTAAGAGCTATATGTTAAGGTTTTGCTAATTAATTCACTTGGCTTTAATTAGCATGAGTCGGGGCCTAGCTGCCCCGTTTCATATTAAGGGCCTGATTCAGACCTTGGCGGACGGCGGAGGCCGTCCGCCAAGGTCCCGCCGACAAATGACCGCACCACGGTCAAAAGACCGCGGCGGCCATTCAAACATTTCCGCTGGGCCGGCGGGCGCTCTCCACAAGAGCGCCCGCCGGC
This sequence comes from Pleurodeles waltl, assembly GCF_031143425.1. Lineage (NCBI taxonomy): Eukaryota > Metazoa > Chordata > Amphibia > Caudata > Salamandridae > Pleurodeles > Pleurodeles waltl. Next base: position 1,034,712,469 of record NC_090437.1, on the reverse strand, counting down.
CCAGCGGAAATGCCCCTGCAACGAGGACGCCGGCTCAGAATTGAGCCGGCGTAGTTGCAGGGGTGCGACGGGTGCAGTTGCATCCATTGCGTATTTCAGTGTCTGCAAAGCAGACACTGAAATACTTTGTGGGGCCCTCTTACGGGGGCCCCTGCAGTGCCCATGCCATTGGCATGGGCACTGCAGGGGCCCCCAGGGGCCCCGCGGCACCCCCTACCGCCATCCTGTTCATGGCGGGTTTCCCGCCATGAACAGGATGGCGGTAGGGGGTGTCTGAATCCCCATGGCGGCGGAGCGCGCTCCGCCGCCATGGAGGATTCAATGGGGCAGCGGTAAACCGGCGGGAGACCGCCGGTTTACCCTTTCTGACCGCGGCTGAACCGCCGCGGTCAGAATGCCCTTGGGAGCACCGCCAGCCTGTTGGCGGTGCTCCCGTGGTCGGTGACCCTGGTGGTCACCGGCCGCCAGGGTCAGAATGACCCCCTAAATGTGTTTTTCTAACGTGCAGTGTGCTGACTTGCTGAAGGACATGTAATCGTATTTTTCCAGAAGCTAGAAGATGAGTGTAACTGTAGTAGATCCGTTCTCATGAAACTCGACTTGCCCAAGGAAACATTCTTGCCGAATGCAACAGTGTAGACTCGCAAAAGGTACAAGGTCGCCTAAACCGGTATAGACAATGGAACCACTGACTGGGGATGCGAGAGGACCATGAGAATATGAAATCATACCGGACATTCTACCCGTTGGAGATGTCAATCACAAGAACCAATAAACTATGTGAAAACTTTGTCACTCTGCCTAGAGACTTTGCTGTTTGACTCTTCAAACCATCCTCACCCTTACCTTGCTCATTCTATACTTCTCCTCCTTATGAGGGAAGTGTCCCTACTTACCCTCTCTTGCTGAACTTTGCTGTGTTTCCTGGCTGATGGCGAATCAACTGATGTCCTGAGGACGAAGACTGACTCTGTATGCTGACCCATTATGGAGGGTAACTATATGATGATGACATTGTAATTGTCTGTTTGCCTTTCCTTTCTAGGTACCAACTACTTCTTTTGACAGACCATAGTTAGATGTTTTCTAAATTTGTGTTACCAAAATTGTTTTGCATGAAGCCCAACATGCCAATGCTAATTTGAGGTTAGTTAAGGGGTTCACTAAACGGACGCAAATAGACAAATGACTGAATCAATGCTTTGTTGAAAAGTGCGCTAATGATACTCTGCTAAGGTTAACCTATGTTGACGTTGTGTTATGTTCTAATGTTCGTGATCTTTACTTTGATGACATTTTATTCAAGTTGCCACAATGCTGCCACAATGCTGATGTGTTTCATGGTTTTGAGACTGATAAACTTACTGGTAGAATTGTAATCAATAGGGAATAAACCTCATAAAATCGTACTAAACTGGTGTGGTTATTCATGACTGAAAGGTCATGGTGGTTTCCGAGTCTTATTAATGTTATTGATTAATCTAATTGATTTGTTATGGTGAGTATTGATTATGATATTGGCTTATTGATTTTCATGTGGATTAGAGATCTCGTCTTAAGGTGTCTTTAATCAGGGTCAAAAGATTAATCTGCCTAAAACGAGTCCCAGAGTGAATAAATTATCTAGTAAGGGACGCGTTATCAGATGGAGTAGGATGCAGTCCAGATATTTATCAGTTTCTGAGATTAATGCAAGCATTTCATATATCACATTTTTGTTTCCATTAGTGTGATACCCTAAATGTTATGGACATTCTGAGACATAGTCCTGTGTGCACTGTGCCACAGGACGCATGCCAAACCTCACTGACAAGTCTTACTAAGGTGCAAACAGGTCTGGTTTGCTTGTGCTCCTATTCAGAGGGACCTGGTCTGGCAATTCAAGCTGAACTGTTCCAATTGGAGCAGAACCAAGGCTGATTTGCAAATGGATGGTTCCTGTCTGAGGTGGCATGGCATGATGGACTGGCCTGCAGTTCAGTAAATACAAGTTGTTGAGATTAAATTGAGCATTCCATGCATCCTGTTTTTGTTTTCTTAATGCAGCACCCTTGATTTGACATGCATGCTCAGAAGTGAGTCTTGTGCTCACTTTGCCACACCACTCAAGCTATAGCTAGCTAACAAGGCCAGACTGGACTAAAACCCATGTGAGGTTGCTTGTGTTTCAAAGAAGAGAAAACCTGACCTTGTAAAAATGATGTGAACTGTGAAGAGAGTCCAAACAACCCCATCTTGGTACCCACAGGCAAAAATAGACAACCTAATGCTCTACTTTTGTGGTAGTGTGGGCGAGCATTTAGGCTTATCTAGGAGTCGTGCTAAGCATTTGTTGTACTCACAGTATAAGTAAACACTCAAAATAATAACTTGAGTCCAAATTACACAAATAGCATCTCTATACAATTTTTAAGACCAAGAACTTCATTACACGGTAAGCAGTTTTTAAATTAAAAATACTGCTCAGTTTAAAAAACCGATACACAGTGCAATTTTCAGAATCTCCAATGTTATGCTGTAGGAGGAGAACAAGAAAGTATTTTTGCAGGCAAGTAAAGGACTCACAAAGTTTTTGGGTTGTGAGGGCAACACCAGGCAAGGTTCAAATCAGCACCAAGAGTGCAGCCATAACAGCACAGGGGCGGCCAGGTGCAGAGGTCGGGTACCCAATGTTAACCAATGGAGACTGGGGTTGCACGAAGATGCACTGCTGACAGGTGAGTACAAGCGGCGTCAGAGGTTGGTCTCTGGGGGTCAAGGTAAGTACTGGTGGAGGCCACAAGGCAGCACCAAACTTACACCCTCAGCAGCACAGTGGCTGCCGGATGCAGAATGCTAACACAGCATTGGGCATCCAATGTTAATCAATGGAGACAGGGGGTAACCAAAGATGCGCTGCTCCCAGGTGAGTAGAGTGGGTCTTGGGCCAATCTCCTGGAGTTGAGGTAAGTATGAGGGGGGCCCCAATGCAACAAAAATCTTACACCATCAGCGGTACAGGGGTGGCTGGCTGCAGAGTGCCAGCACAGTGGTGGGCACCCAATGTTATCCGAAGGAGCAGATTGGTTTCAGAAACAGGCTGCAGGCTTTGGCCAGGAATCCGGTTGAAGACAACCCACAGCTGCCCAGGTAAGTAGATATGCCAGGGGTCATAGGGACACTGACAGTCCAACTCCTCAGGCCCATGGGCTCTGGGTGGATGGGTTTCTTTAGGTATCGGAAACAGCTTACCAGGGAGGTCGCAGTCAGGGGAAGGCTTTGGATTGAGGCTGCAGGCATTGCTGTGGAGTCTGGCAGGGGTCGGCCCATGGTGAACTCCTGCTCAGAAGACCTTCACAGGACTGGTGGGTCACTTGGACTAGGCCGTGGGCGTCAGGTGCAGATTTGGTTCCAGTGGTGGTTCCTCAGGGAGACTGCTTTTTCTTTAAAGTTGTTTTCTTTTGAACAGGTCTGCTGTCCATAGAAGATCTTGGTCTTTATCGAAGACAGGCAGTCCTCCCAAGGCTTTGTAGGTCATTGGGCTGCAGGAAAAGTCATCTTTTGGTACAGGTCTTTTGAAAGGTGCAGCCAGTCCGGTAGGACTGTGGCCAAGTCAGTTGGTGTCTTCAGTATTCTCTGCTGTTGTGACTTCTGTGGTGTGTGGCTATTCTTGGGTCATCAAGAATCTAAAGTTCTGGTCATGGGATGTCACCTAAATGCTGTACTTAGAGGGCATAGCGGGAGTACTTGGTTGTATCCAATGGGCTACCACCCTTAGGGTCGCTACACCCTCTATGTGACTACCTCCTTTGGGAGGGAGACACAGCCCCACAGCCGTGGCCCTAATCGGCTAGTTTTCCTTTCATCCAAGATGGAGGAAAATGAAATAGAGGGGTCACCTCGCCTGCCACACCTGAGGTGGTGCTGGTTGAGGGTGACCACTCCTATTATTTCTAGTTTTCTTGCCTAAAGTAAGGGCTGAACCAGGGCGTTGCCTTCTACTGGTAGCAGCATAGGCTTGGGTTGCATTTCAAAGGTGGTATAGCCTTTGACGCTTCCCACCTGAGCAGGGTGCCTTCCTGGGGGAGGAGGTGTGCCACCTCTGCCCAGGAAAGCCTTTGTCTTCTGGCCCCAGAGAGCATAGCCTCTCACCCCAGGGGTCCAGAATCATGTCTGTTGGTGGCAGGCTGGATAAGACCAGTCAGCAACCATGCCAGGGCTGTTAGGTTTTCAGGGGACATCTCTAAGGGGCATCTCTAAGGGGCCCTCTGGGTACATTTTATATTAAATCCAACACTGGCACCAGTGAGGATTTATTATGCTGAGTGTTTGATACCAAACAGCCCAGGGTTCCGAGAGCCCTCCTGTAGCCGGAAAACTCGTAGTGACCAGTGTCTAGCACATGCACTTACTATGGCTTCCCTGTACACTTACTATGTCTAGGAATTGAAGAAGACACAGTAGAGGCATATTTACTTATGCACATATGCCCTCACACGTGATATAGTTCACCCTGCCTTAGGGCTGTAAGTCCTGCTAGAGGTGTGACATTATATTGCATGCAGTGTTAGGGGACATGGCACCCAGGCTGAGTGCCATGTTGTGTTTGCAATTTTGGGGACACCTTGTCATGCAGCCTGTAATGCCAGTCTGCATAAGGCTGGTGTGGGTGCTCTCAGAGTGGCACAATTGATGCTGCAGCTCTGGGAGGGGGTCCTCTTCAGCAGCCATGCCCTAAGTAGCAGGGGTACCATATACTAGGGACTTACAAGGGTGGCCGAAGTTGCCAATCACAGTACAGTTATGGGGAAAGCAATTTGGCCCTGGGAACCTGTTTAGCTGGGGCCCAGGGTACTTACAGTTTGAGGCCAAATCATCTTCCAGGCAAAATGTGGGGGGCTAACCATGTAAAAAGAGGCACTTTCTCACAGCAGTTAGTGCTGAACAGTTTCTATTGGAGCAGGACCAAGGCTGCATATAGTTGGTTCCTGTATTAGAAAGCAGGTGGGCAAAAAGTAATGGACATGAGTGCGTCCAGAGTGAAGGCCAATGAGTGAGACTTTGCAAGCATTCCACTCATCACCTTTGTGTTTTCTTCAGTGCAATGCCCAATGTGCAATAGGTATGCCCACATGTGGAACTTGTGCTCACTCTGCCACAGGACCCAAGCTATACCCCACTGACAAGGCCCAAGTAGGCCAAAAGAGGTGTGGGATTCCCTGGGTTCCCATTCAAAAGGGACCTGGCCAGGCAGTTCAAGCTCACCTGTTCCTAGTGGAACAGGACCAAGCTCATTTATGTATGGGCTTCCTTTCTAAGGTGGCATGTTGGAAAGAAATCAGTGGGCTGGGATACAGCTGTGTAGTGTAGAATGGCATGGAGTGCAGTGGCATGGAGTGCAGTGATGAAGAATAGATTAGAATGGGGTAGAGTAGAGTAGAGTAGAGTAATGCAGAGTAGAGCAGCATAGAGTGTAGAGTCATAGAATGCACTGGCATAGAGTGCAGTAGGGTGGTGTAGAGTTGAGGGGTGGAGAGAGGAGTGCAGTGGCATAGACTGTAAAGGCATAGAGTGCGGCGGTATAGAGTGCAGTGGCATAGAGTGCATTGCATAAAGTAGAGTGGTGCAGTGGTTAAGAGTGCAGTGGTGCATAATCAAGTTGTGTAGAATGCACAGGCATAGAGTAGCAATGCATAGAGTCAAGTGCTGTGCAGAGTGCAGTGGTGCACAGGAGATTAGAGTGGCATAAAAAGGAATGGCATAGAGTGCAGTGGAATGGCATAGAGTAGAGTGGGGCAGAGTAGGGTGGCAGAAAGTGCATTGTTGCACAGTAGAGGGTTTTAGAGTACAGATGTATAGAGTACAGTGCCATAAAGTGCATTGATGTACAGTGCCATGGGGTACAGTGTTTTGACATACAATGGTGCAGGGTAAAGTGACATAGAGTGCAATGGTGTAGAGTAGAGTAGTGTGGCATGCAGTAGAATGGTGTAGAGTAAAGTGGTGTGGCATGCAGTGGCATAGATTACAGTGGCAGAGTAGAGTATAATGTTGTACATTGCAGTGGTAAAGAGTAGATTGGTCCAGATAGTATTGGTTTTAAGTAAAGTACTGTAGGCTGCAGTGGCTTAGAATAGAGTAGTGTAGAGTGAAGGGAGGTAGAGTAGAGTGGTGTGCCATAGGGTAGATTGCAATAGAGTAATGTGGAGTGGTGTAGAGTGGATTACAGTGGCATATACTGCAGAGGGGTAGAGTAGATTCTTTCAGAGTAAAGTGACTAAGAATGCAGTGGCATAGAGTAAAGTTTCATAGAGTACTGTGTCATCGAGTGCAGTGGTGCAGAGTAGATTATAGTAGCATAGAGTAGAATGGCACAGAGTGCAGTGGTGAAAAGTACAGTGGAGCAGGGGTAAGAGTAATGAGGGGTAGAATTCACTGGTATAGAGTAGAGTGGTGTAGAGTAGAGAGGGGTGGAGTGACGTGGCATAGATTGGAGTGGTGCAGAGTAGAGTGTAGTGATACCATGTGGAGTGAGGTGGAGTGGAGTGGCGTAGTGTGGAGCACAGTAGAGCGCAATGGAGTAGAGTGGCATAAGTGCAGTGGTCTAAAGTACTATGGCATAGAGTAGATTGCTTCAGATTAGAGTGAAGTGGCTAGCATAGAGTAGATTGCTTCAGATTAGAGTAAAGTGGCATAGAATGGAATGGTGCAGGCCAGAGTGGAGTGGTTCAGGCCAGTGTGCAGAGGTGTAGAGAAGAGTGGCATAGGATACAGTGAAACTGAAATTATTATAGTGGGGTAGAGTAGAGTGACACAGAGTAGAATGGTATAGAGTGGCATAAAGTGCATTGGTGTAGAGTGCAGTAGAGTGCTATAGAGCTGTGGGGTGCAGAAAAGACTGCAGTGGCATACAGTACAGTGGCATAGAGTGCATTAGCATAATGTAGAGGGATGCAGTAGTAAAGAGTGAAGTGGTGCATAGTTGAGTGGTGTAGAATGCACTGGCATAGAGTAGAGTGGTACATAGCACAGAAGAGAGGCATAGACTCAAGAGGCATAGATTACATAGTTGTAGTGCAGTGGTGCACAAGAGATTAGAGTGACAAAGAATAGCATGGCATAGAGTGCAGTTGAATGGCATGGAGTAGAGTGGTGCAGAATAGGGTGCAGTTGCAAAGAGTGCAGCAGTGCATAGCAAAGTGGCAGAAAGTGTAGTGTTGCGGAGTGCAGAATCATAGAGCGCAGTGGTGTAGAGTGGTGTAAGTGCATTAGGGTAGAGTGCCGTGGTATAGAGTGCAGTGGCATGCAGTGGTGCAGAGTAAAGTGATGGAAGAATACAGTAAATAGGATAATGGCAAGGAAAGAGACAAACTCACACTGGACCACCTAAAATAAATAAAACCTGCAAATAGAATGCAAGCAAATGTGAGTGAGAAAGTAATGGGCAGAATGCATTCCCAGGGAGGTTTGCCAAATGTCCCCAAGATGTCATTAGCAAACCAGACAGCTGTGCTGTATGGTAGACTTCAACCTAAAAAGGCATCACGTTGTAAAAAGTCTTCAGTGGTTAGCTTTGAGAAGTTAATGGGATAGCTACCCGGGCCCCTGTTCGATTTAGAGGCAGGGGTTACAATGCCAAAAAAGGTGACACAAAGTGGAAGGACATTGAGAGAATCATACAGCAGTCTATGAGATGACTGTCAAACCCTGATTGCAGCACCTGTCCCTAGCATAGTGAACGCTCTCTGTTCTTGGTAGTCAGTAACCTTTTAAGGGTTTGTGAACGCAGTGATGCTGTAAATCATTGATACATTTTCTTGTAGACTGAAAACAGGGGAACACCACTTAACCACTGAATTGCGCAAATTCATGAGCACATTTGTGAATTGCAACATAATTGTAAAATCATTTTAGTACTTTGCAATTTGGAATTTAATAATCACAAAGCATGCCAATTTGCTAACTATAGCCTTTGTGACTGCAAAATACTTTTGTATAACTAACCCTGTCACGCCAGGATGTAAGAAGTTCTTTAAAGCATGTCTTCTTTAATTACAACATCTGACTATATTGGGGAATACTCTGACAATACAGTTAACTAAGTCTTTAGTGCCATTTATAATGACACACCCAGCTGTCATAAAACAGTCCTAAAATATATTTCTTCAATTCTACTTAACAAGGCAAGCTGGATTTGAGCCCAGTATGTATTCACAAAAAGGTAAGCAGCAGGTGTAAACCTTTACACCAATGTAATTTTACTGCATACAGATACATAAGTGAAAATCACATAGACGCGCTTGGAAGTGTGTGCTACAAGGTGTGATTAAACCTGAAAGTTTGCGGATGGCACAAACACATCACTTTTAGAGCCTTTACACACCGGTCTCCAACCATTTCATACCCTAAAAATGGTCAGAAAAGTTTGCTTTTATAAAGGGCTGTAGTAAGTCCCTTCAGATGCTTGGAAGAGGAACAGCTCATCTCCAGACTTGGTTATGGTGTAAGGAAGGCCAGGGCAAAATGTTTATGACATGAGTTTATTGCTGCTCTATCCCTGATTATAAGATTTCAAGTAACTATATTTGTTTGTTACAGTTGAACTACTTTATATCATTTTTGCCCCAAAAGGGCTGGTTTCAGTTATACTGTCTAGCTCAACCTGAGTGGCACGGTCAATTATTCCCCAAACGTGTCTCTTCTGGTGTGTATTTAGTATGACTTTTGTATATAAGGTATTCCATCATGTAAAATTTTCTTTTGAGGTGCTGGCAGGTGCATTCCAGGTAATTCGTGTACGTTTTTAAAACTGCAAAAATTGGGAATAGTATGCAAGAAAAAATCATATTTTCGCTCACCCCATAGTTTAGGGGAAGGGTCTTTTCCATGGTGAAAATCGTTTTCATTTAAAAAACAAGTATGAAATTGCACATCCACGGAGGCTTTTTCCAATGCTTAACTTTACTGTGCATAAAATGCTGCATGGGGAAAAGAGTGCGCATGAAGTAGTCACGTCTTTTCCACAAGCATACTTGGAAACATGTTGATCAGTATAGGGAACGGTGCGGAAGACATTGTGACGCAAAGGGTTAATTAGCTTGAGCAGTGTAGATGAGCGTGATGCCTGCTGAAACCCGAACAACGTGGAAAAGTTCACGATGTTGGTTTCAAGCTTGTTTCCCAACATTCCATAGATAAATTTTTTCGCAGCTGCATGTGTAAGATACAGGTTGTGTAGGAGACTCCATCTCAACCTTAAGAACGAGAGTACAGGGAAGAGATGGAATGAAAACAATGGCTAGGGAATGGCAGAGCAGCCAAGAGACAAGTGCTGATAAGATAGCTAGAAAATGCCAGAAAGGGATAGAACCCAAGCTTCAAGTTATTTAAGCACTGAAGTGCGGGTGAGGGAATGGAAGCTCGCAGATGGGGTTGTGAAAGCTGCCATTGCCAGGCCCACAGCACTGCCTCCCTGTTTGCTGTTCAGAGACCGTGACGCTTGATGGGGAGAGAGGTCCAAGCGGGCAGTAGGTGGCTTCCCAGCATTTTGTGGACTAAGTTAAGTTCCACCCAGGGATGAAAGGCCTTTGTTTCTCTGCTCTATTATTATGATTGATTATTATGCTTGCACTGTGTTTATAATCTGAAGTATTCAGCTTGTTTATATTTTGCTTCCTGAACATCGTAGTGTGAGCTTGCTGCAGTAATTGAAACATGCATTTTGGTATGCAGTTCATCAAAGCTTATCTGAAGTATTCAGCTCGTTTATATTTTGCTTCCTGAACATCGTAGTGACGCATTTTGGTATAATTAATCAAAGCTTATATCTGTCAATGAACTCTTTGCTCATACATATATAGATGCTCTTTGTAGTGTACTCATATATAAATAGATGCTCTTTATTGCTATTTTTATTCTACCACGTTGATGTGCTAAATGCATACAGTTCCCTGAAATTCTAGTAAAGCTAAATTGTATTCATAATTGGCGTGTGGTCCTTCATTGAGCGTCCTTATTGACTTATATCGAACAGATCAGGTGTAAGTCAGTCACCTGGATAAGACACATGTGACTGGCATTCCTCATCAGGTGTGCTCCATGCAAAGTTTGTGAATTTCAGAAATAGTTGAAAGTATGTTGAAGTTGAGGTCTAAATCTTTATATTTACATTTATATTTTTTTGATGATTTATGTCGGATGTGTATATATGTTGAATGACAATATGTAAAAGCAGTTATCATAACAGAATACTCCATAGGCTCAGCATGGTATCATCCATATGTAAGGGCAAGCAATGTAACTTTTCAGCACAAAGTTCTTGAGCAAGTGGATGTACTTTGCAATAAAGTAACTTTATACTATTGTAATAAGATGAGAATGGCATATTGAGTTTACTAATGAACTGCCTAAAAAGAAACTGGGTTGCATTGTTTATAGCTATGTTTTAACTTACTTAAAATAAGCACACTTATAATACTGAATGTACAAATGAAGTCACTTGATCGAAATTTTGCTTTAATAAAAAGATAAAATATTACATTAATTTTAAAATACTGCTTTAGAGTGTAAAAGTATCTGCTCACAGCTTTGCTCCCCTTCTATTGAAATATCTCTGCTGTCAGCCTGACTAACAAATTACTGAAGTGTGTTTAGATTGTGTGGTGTGTTTAAGCCTGCACTACCGCTTCTGGTCTACAGGGACAGAGCTGAGCAAAAAAAATAAACACACTTGATGAAACACGGGTCCCCACAAGGCTAATTTAAAAAAAAATTGGTGTAAATGTTTTTGGACACATTTTCTCTCATTTAGGAAATGTTGCCTGGGGGACTTGGGTTCAGGTCCTTACAGTGCAATCAAGTCCCACAGCATAAGTGTGTTATCACACCTAAGTCCCCACAAGGTTATTAACACAAAGACATACACACACAAACGCACAAACAAACATACATATATAATGCTTCTCCATCAATATGAAGTTGCCATTCTTCACGCTAAAACTACTTTTATACTGAAAAAATAAGAGGAGCAGGTAACTCCTCTAAGGAGCTTTTTAGAGAGTTAAAAATCTCTCACAGCCACCCACTCCTAGTCTCACCGACCCTTCCCAGGAATTCTGTATGAATTGGCCATTTATTTTAGAAACAAAATTCGGAATATATACACTGATTTCCTTCCTCCTGCCGAACACAGTTTGTTGCTGGAAGTCCCCTCAACTGGATTCTCTTGGCTGATGGCCTTCCCTCCAACCTCAATACAGAAGACCAGATGAACCTCAAGTCTAGGTCTCCCTTGGATCTTGGATTATTGCAATGCTCTGTATTTGATCATTAATGACTCCCTAGTGAACAGATTGCAAGAAGTACAAAATGCGGCAGCTCGTCTGATTCTCAACATACTTAAATGTGTTTCTGTTAGAGAGTATTGGCTCATTACATTGGCTTCCTGTCAAAAAGACGGGTTGTATTTAAGACTTTATGCCTAGCCTTTTTATCCCTTCACCATAAAGGTACTAAATATCTCTACGCACTCATTAACTGGTATGTTCCATGCTGATCGCTCAGATCGGCTTTAGGCAGGAAAGCCATCATTCATAGGTATGTCAAAGTCAAATGGGATGGACATTCTTTTTCCAAGGCCCTGGCTAAATTATGGAACACCTTACCTGCTCACATTGCTAAGCTTACGACTTTGCTATGTTTAGAAAATCTTTGAAAGTGTGGCTTTTCTCATCCTGATTGTGGGTGCTGGTTTTCATCATTAAGTCCTGCTCGTCTTAGCGCTTAGATACCTTTGGGTTTAGTGCACTTTATAAATGCACTTTTCATTTTAATATACATATAAATAATATACATATAATTGTAATAAAGCTATTTTGAGAAATAATTTAAGAAGTTGATAAGACAGACTCTACTTTTACACCCCCAGTATAAGTATTAGTGCAAAACTTTGATTGATGTATTGATGGAATAGTTTAAGGGTTAATAAATCATACCTCACAGCTTATTGTTGTAAAATTAGCTTCCAACATCATATTATCATTTTTGTAAATTGCATGCAAGTGAAAAAAATGTGTTTATTTTTGTCATCCAACACTATTGCAGTGGAACATACCAGATTTGTTTTAGTCCGTCTACAAGCAAGTCATTTGAGTGAAAGAGTTCAGAGCCTTAATTGTGTATGATGACAGAGGAAGAATGACAGTATAACTCCATGTTATGATAATGTTCTACAGTCATTTTTTGGTGCTAAGAACAGAAAGAAATATATCTGTGACATTTTAGAGAAAAGTCAAGTCTTTATATTTTTTTGAACTGGTTAGGAAAAGTCGCTACTGCCAACATTTATGGACTTCAAATATCCAGAGTCTCCCGCCTGGATTGGGTCTATTGTCGTGCATGAAGTTGTAGCACAAAGTACTCACAATGGAGCATTACTGAGTTTAATATTTGCTAACAGAAAACCCTGTGTTGCCCATCTCACTTTGATAAAGTTGTGAAAAGCTAGCTGGATTGCCTAATTGGACTCCAGATTACTCAGCAGTGAGTGTTTTTATACCCTACTGCTGACCAAAGTAGGGACTTGCCTAAATTGTACTGGCTCCTTTATTGAATGTCAATGAAGATGGTTATTGTAGATTCTCTATTTTAATGTCTCTTTCAGATTTGTATAAAAATAATCGCTAAAGAAGCAACATGCCTTGCCTGACAGGCATTAACCTTGTGATTCCTGTACTGTCAAAAGACAGAAGCATGTGTGTGCCTCAATTTCTTGCTAATAAGAATACAAAAAAGAGATGGATTGAATGAGTGGATTAATATCGGTCACTGCTAATTACTGTGCCTCAGTCCATTGTTTTTTGCCCACCTTGCTTCCTCAAATTAGACCCAGCCACAGGCAAATCGGCTTTGGTCGTGCCCCAGAAGAAACAGTCCAGCTCAAACTGCCAAGCTGTGTCGTCTTTGAAATGGAAGACCAGCTACCTAAGATCAGCTTCAGCCTATTTGGGCCTAATGTTGGGAGTGTTTAGAGAGCATACATTATTAATAAAATACGAGTAAACAAATTGTATAAATAATGTGTGTTAAAAGGCCTTATTAAAGAAACTTGTACTAAAAATGTTAAACATGCATGTTTGAAATGTGGTTGACATGGTGTCCATCAACTTAAGTTCTATGTGAGTAAATAAACGTTCTATGTGAAATAATAGATAATGTTGAAAACATATTTTGATGAATCATAGCCATTTGTGCTGACAAATGATAATTAATAACGATGCAGAAAACAAATGATTTTAAATTATTGACTGTTTAAATAATTTACTAAATATGTTTTGCAAAATATGATGTTAATTAGAGTCATGAATTACTAATGATTAGACTCATATGGTTTAATTATTGAAATTATTTTATTCTTCATGTGTAACCATTAGTGAAAAGGCCATAGCTTTAGTATTTTTCCACAAGTACGGTGTTGAGATGTTAGGCTGACTTACAGTGATAATCTTTTGCAAAACCTTCTCTATTGGCTGGTGCATGGAAAGCTCACAGTGGAAATCTACTGCTGTTTTCACTCAGTTAATTTTGTATTTCCTTGTGATAACTATTGAAAGGTTTACCAATGGGTGTTGGTAGGAAATAACGCTCATGTTCTATGCTGTGTTTTCTACAATGTTAATATTCTGCAGAAGCTGTCATCCGGAGAAGAGTGTCAACATGGGCCTATCTTGTGGACGAATGAAGCAAGCTAAAAAATGGAGAACTTTTGGGACTTTAATTAGCCAAAATTCTATATATTGAGTTCAGTGATGTGTAGATGTCAGTTCCAAAAGATGTTGTTCAGACTTGTTCAGACTTAGATGTTCATAATTCTAAAACAGTTGTTCAGATACCTTAGGCCCAACATTACTGAAATGTTGCCTTTTCATGTTCCTGATGCTGATTCCTCAAGAATTGCTGTTCCTGTGCTCTGCTGACAAAGTCTCTGCTAGCTGCTGTCACTCTTAGAAGAGGTATAATCAATGTGCATTTGTTTTTCTTTTGTAGGCTTTTTTAGAAATCCAAATGCATTTTTGTTAGCATCATAGTTTATATGGTTTCCAAATAAATTTTTGTCTTATTTTAATTTTGCATGTGACAAAGCCCAGCCCCAGACATGCTTTTCAATTAGAATTTGGTAGCAAGGATGTCCAGTCCTATAATTTAATTGAATAATTATTAATTATGACTGATTCAACTGCTTCATGCTAAAAAATGGCCCACGTGGTTGTTGTTGTAATAAACCCTGAGAGGTCTAAGACTCTGGAGCATTGTACAAGTGTATGACTCACTTGTTTGTTGTTTATTTGTCTGCAGTGTTGGTGTAGGTCCCTAGGGTGTATGTTAAGTGAGTTTTAGTTTGACAGGTACTAGGTGATTACTGAGTGCACAAGGAGAATCTGGTATTAGTCAAGGGTGAAATTTGCAGGTCAAATCTTACTTACGTTTTTTAGAAAGCCACAGTTGGAAGAGTATCTGTTTGTGCGAAAGGCCACAGTTGAAATTTCTGTACAGCTTTCAAAGTGATTGAGTCCGACCTGTAGTAAGCAGACAAGTTGAATTTTTAAAAATGTTTTTCATTTAGTTGTGTGAATCGAGTTTAGAAGGACAAATGTGATCAAATGTTGTCCAGTGGTACCGAATCCAGCAGTGATTTTGTTCCGAATTCCATGTCACGCAGATGGTTCACAGTAGTGGACTTATTACAAGCATTTTTCTCAGTGCGTCAACATGAGGTTAGCCAGTTTCTCTTTTGCCTTAAATTCTTCAATCTTGTATTTTGGTGTGGAATTCCACAAGGATTTTCAGAATCCTCATCAATTTTTAATCAAGTGCTGAAATCGAATTTAGAATCATCAGGAATTCCTTTCCAATCTACACTAGTTCAGTACATTGATGATTTAATGATTGCTTCAAAGACATGAGAAGAATGCAGGCAAGATACTATAGCCTTACTGTATCATTTGGGTGAAAATGGACACAAAGTCCTCATTATGAATTTGGCTGTCTTTTACAAACACCGTTGAAGCCACAGGTGCCAGAAGACCACCAGTGCTGGTGGTTTTCCAACCGTCATACTATGACTACTGAAGGATTTCCACCACAATTTGGGTGAAAAACCATCAGCAGACATGCTGGCGGTCGGCGGCGCAGAGGCGGTTCCACAGCCATCATCGCTACTCCAAAAGGACTCCCCCCACCGTATTACAAGCAGTAATATGGCGTGGCTGTGTCCTGATGGCGGGATGCTGCCGGCGGTGGAATTGACAGGTCCTGTTCCCCGGGGGACGACCTCCTCTCCGGACAAGGTAAGTCGATCGTACGACTGGGGAGCGTGCAGGAGGGTGGGGCTGTTGTGTGTGTGTGAGTAGGTATATGTCTGGGTGTGTGAATGTAAGTGTGTATGTGTGTGTGAATGCGTGTGAGATTGTTGAAGTGAGTGCGTGTTGGTATGTTTGTGTGAATGCGTGTCTGTTGGTGCGAGTGAATGAGTGTATGTACGCGTGTTGGTGCATGCGTGAATGTAATTGTTGGTGAATGCATGTATTTAAGTGTTGGAGAATGCTTGTATGAGGGCTGCATGTGAATGTGTGTGTGCTTGTATGCAGGGAGGGTGGGGTGGGGGTAGGAGGGTGCTATCATGGAAGGGGAGGTCATGTAAATGAAAGGAGATTGGGAGAGTCACCTGCCGGCAGCAGGAAAGGAATTTGCTATAATTGGCAGCCTTTCTGCCTTGGTTTTTGTGGCGTGCCAACGCCGGGGAATCCCTGGTGGAATGGTGACTCGTACTACCGCTGGCAGCCTTCAGGGGACCGCCGACCCTAAGGTGCTGTCCTCCGGCCCAGCAGTCCTAACGCCCTGGCGGTACCAGCAGAGATGTGGCAGAGGCCAAACCACCACACTTGTAATGTGGAGGACTTCACTGTTGGCCTGTCGGTGGTGAGACCGCCACCACAGGCCTGGCAGTCTTCAGACCACCAGGGTCGTATTGAGGGCCAAAGTGCCTGCAGCAAAATTACAGTACTGTCAAAAAGAAGTGAAGTATTTGAGACATCAAATAGAGGAGGGTGCAAGAAAAATATCCGGTATTCCTTGATGAAGCTTGCATGAAAGCTTGTACTGAGCTGAGAGAGAGTCGGTACAGAGCACCAGCTCTAGGAATGCCTGAGTACACAAAACCATTTTCACTGTTTTGTCATGAACGCGATTTTTGGGCTTTTTCTGTCCTGACACAGGTATATGGTGGCATGAATCGTCCTGTAGCATATTTTTCAGCTACATTGGATCCGATGGCTGCTGCCTTACCAGGCTGTCTGAAATAGGTGTCTGTGGTTGGTGTTAGTCTTGCCCAGTATGAAAGCATTGTGAGGGGACATGCTTTAACTGTTCTGGTCCCTCACTTGGTTGATTTCTTGCTTGCCAGGACTAAGACCTAATACTTAACAAATGCTTGGTTGACTCGTTATGATTTATGATCCTGGGTTCCCCAAATATTACCCTGAAGAGGTGCAGAGTACTTAACCCCGCTCCTTTGTTACCTGTAGACACTGCTGGATTTGAAAATGTAAATGAGGTGGAACATGACTGCCTGGATTTTAATGAGCTGTGTACCAAACCCAGACCTGATATTCAGGATACACTGTTAGAGAAAAATGACTAAACAATTTTTGTTAATGGCTTCTGTTTAAGAGACATTGTGGGAACATTGAGAACTGGTTATGCTATGTGCACCATCTGTGGTGTAACCGAAGCTTCATTGCTTCAATGAGTAATTTCTTTACAAGTGGCTGAATTGGTTGCTATTACTAGAACATGTTGTATTTCATCACAGCTCAAAATTATGATTTTTACAGACAGACAATATGGATTTGGTGTTGTGCATAACTTCAGCCAGTTTTGGTCCAAAGTGGTTTTATGGCCTCTTCTGGCTCACCTATTAGAAATGGTGACAGAAATCATGAACTGCTACAAGCTTTGTAATTATCTGAAAACGTTGCAGTTGTAAAGTGCACTGCACATCACAAAGCCAATTATTTTACCTCTATGGGTAATGCATATGCTGATCACGTTGCTAGATAATGTGCACCTAATTGTGCCACTTTCAATGAGGAGTGGAAAAATTAAACAGGTACTGATGAGACAAGTCAGAGTTTTCTGTTGACAATGGTTGACACTTGAGAAGAAATGAAAAGATTGCAAGATGGGGTTCCAGAAGATGAAAAAAGGAACTGGACAAAACAGGGTTGTAACCAAAGAGAAATTGATAAAATCTCAGTTTCAAATGAAAGGCAGGTAGTCTTTCCAAACTCTCTACTGACACAAATAGCTAGATACTATCATGGACAAACTCATATTGGCAGAGATGAAATGATTCTAACATTTAAACAATTTTGGTTCAATCCAAAGTTTAGACAGGTTGCAGAAGCCATTTGTCACAGATGCATTACATGCCAGCAAATAAACTTGGGAAAGAGAACTGCTGTCAATTTGAATCACATTGCAAGATCAGGTGGTCCATTTAACAGAATGCAGATGGATTTCTTTGAAATGCCTGTGCGTGGTGGTTAGCGGTACAGGTTGGCAATTATCTGTATATTTAGTCATTGGATTGAAGCCTACCCTACACATAGAAATGAAAGCCTCACAGTAGTAAAGCAGTTGCTTAGGGAGCTGATCCCAAGATTCGGGTTCCCAGCCTCTTTAGAATCAGATAGAGGAAGTCACGTCAATAATGAGGTGCTAAAAATGCTATGTTCAGCTTTAAACATTGAGCAGACGCTGCACTGTAGTTACGGACCTGAAGCTTCTGGATTAGTGGAACAAATGAATGGTACTCTGAGTAAAAGTGTGAGCATCTACTTCTCAGAAATGTTCTGATGCTTTACATTTGGTAGCGATGAGCATGCAAAGTACACCTGATAGAAAGACTGGACTCTCACATGAAATAGTAATGGGCAGAGCCATGAGATTGCCAGCTGTTTCTGAAAATGTGCTTGTGAGTAACAGATGACTTGGTTCTAGATTACTGCCAGGGTCTAGTTGATGTGGTTCACTCTTTGTCTCACAAGGTGGAAGTAACAGCTGTGCCACCATCCCAAGATCAGTGTCACAGTCTACAGCCTAGTGACTGGGTGATGATCAAGAAGCACTTGTGGAAGACTTGATAGGAGCCTAGGTAGAAGGGCCCTTTCCAGGTCATACTATAGATGACTGCTGTGAAGTGTGCTAGAATTCCAAACTGGATTCATGATAGTCATACTCGTAACGTGCCATATCCTTTGAATGATGAAGATCCAGTGTTCCTGAGAGCACCAGTGGAAACTATGCAGTCTTAAGAAGAACATGTGACAGAAACAGAGCAAGAGACTGCAAAAGTGAAGATCCAGATCCAAGTACTCCTCTGACATCTAAAATTGAGTACAATCCTGATAACCCTCTATCAGTAGAAGCAGAAGTGGATGTAGAAGGAGAGCCGAGTCTGAGACGGAGGACTCTCCCAGAAGTAGACTATTGGGAAAAAGAGATAAAACAAATATTGTTTCCTGAAATAGCTGAAAGTGGAGTTGAGTTTAATCAAAATCACACAGAATTTACTCTTCCTGAAGTGGTTAGTGGTGCAGGTGAAGCAAGTCAAAGTCAAAGAAGAATTTGTCAGATCCCTGGTAGACCAAGAACATTTGTAAGTCCAGTTGTATCATCACTGTCTAGAAAAACTGTGAAAGGAGATAAGTGGCATTCTTCATCTGCAGCTGAAAAGATTTCAAATGTGTTTTTGAACATATATGAAGATGCAGAAACAGCAGAAGGAACAGAGCTGAGTGAAGGAGAAACACGTACAAGTCAAAAGTAAAAAAAGAAGAGAGTTGCAAGTTGTGTCGCATAGGCTCTCATTATTCTAATAAGACTACTGGATTTTGAGCGGCAGAATCACCCGCGGTGTGGGAGACTGAGTCCAACCCACTGCGGGTGACACCTGTCGCTCCAATCCAGGTTTTCCTCCGGCTAACTAGCAGTGCCACTACCAAAGGATAGTGATGATTGGGCAGCCGAGCTCATGACATACTAGGCTTCTCAGGGAAGTCGTAATCACTCGGGTCACATCCGATTCTCTCATTTATAATTCAGTCTCATATATAAATGACAAACAGAGGCAGTTTATGTTTCAATAATGAGTTTAATAAAACAACTGCATCTTAGATAGCAAAGAGTGAGCTGCAATAACCAGGATGACACAACTTGACAGTATTAGAATTGTGACGAGAAGAGTGAAGCATAAAAACAAAGCTATCATATTGTCACTATAATCGATGGACTATTTCCTATCCAAGTTGTAATTTGAGCATAGCATGTTAAGCTCTAATTCTGCCTTCCAGGTTCCCCTGGGAAGACATCGACCCCCATACCCGAGCAGAGGCCTGTGGTCTGCATTAGCATCAGTAGCGAATCATTCAGCAATTAGCATACAGTCGTGGTTCCCTGGCTGGAATCTCCCTCTAACGTGTAAGGGACAAGGAAGTGTTTATATAATAATACAGCTGATGTTCTGAGAAAATGTCCCTACGTAAGTGTGTGTATTTTCTACGAATGTTGGAGACTAAACTTCTACCACGTTTACCGGCAATGTACCGAGCTGTAGCCTTGAAGGAAGCACAGAGTGATCAAGAATGTCTTGTTTGAGAACAGAGTGCTGGCTTAGGCAAAAACTGTTGGATAGATGAAAATAAAACAAGACCGTAGAACTGGTTATTGTAATAATAATAAGACAAAGCCGAATAAAATATATCTAGGTTAGAGTGCACAGCCGCCTAGTGTGTTAAAATAACGTGCATGGAGCCATAACTAAAATGGCTACACAACACTCTCTCCTTGTCGTTGAAAGTGGTTCAAAGCCAAAGCTAACATTTTATTACTAAAAAGCTCAACCTAAGATATATATGAAAGCAAAGTCAATTCGGACAAGTTGAAGGGACACATAAGCATCTTACATGACAATTTAAAACATGAGCATGTGGCATAAAACCTAATTCAAAGGGCATGTCTATTTAGAAAAATTCCAATCTAGTTCTGAGTCATGGAGAATAGGAGATCTTCCACTTCGGCTGATGTTAAAGTTGGGAAGTCCTCGCCAAGAAGGATCAAGGAGCAGATGTGCTCAGTAGCCTCAGTCTCAACCAAGGCGGCATCCCGTGATGTGCCCAGTCATGAGTAGTGTATAAATTCCCCCAGGAAGGGCAACTCATAAGTAGCTTCACGCAGCAAATGCAACCTCAATGCGCATGTCCGGTAATGAACCCTCAGCGAGAACATCAACAGATCAGCGTCCAGTGTAGGCAAGCGCTGCCTTGAAAGGCAAACTTCCAGTGCTTGTCTGAAAGAGCACCAGAGGCACCGAAACACGGGCTGCACACAATGCAAAACCGGTTTGAATGACAAAGACCAGCCACACTCCAGGAGTGTTACTCCAAAATACTGCATCATACGTTCACGACACAGCTGTGCTGATGGGAGCGCCTTCATTTCTCCTCTTTGCGGCGGAACAGCCATTGCGCATAAAAAACAGCAACAGCAGGATGCCAGCTAATAAAGCCAAAGTTATCGGAAATCCCCTGAAAACACTAGAGAAAATTGAAAGGATTGCTGATGGTATCAAACCGAGTACAGAGGAGAAGGTGTGAATGAAACCAGAACCAACAGCTTTGAAAAAATGTGCGATTCCAGTAGTACTGGATGCATTAAATATTCGTCCCACGAGTTCACCAAAGTGTCTCGGAAAGTTTGTATTTTACAAGGACTGGATTTCCGCTGACGACCTTGCCACCTGAAGTGCGTAGGTCTCATGCGCAGATGTGAGGGCCACATGCTTTTGAAACAGTAAAGCCTTGAGTCTACTCAACTTGTCAAAATTCACGTTTGAAGTAGCAATGTGAGGCCAAATATCAGCTACCTCTATTTTAGTGGGGGAAAGAAGTACGTTCCCACAGCATGTAACAAGCTTAGAGACTGAAACAACGTAACCTATTCCGGCCCACATGCCACAGCAGTCTTCACCATTGAGGAGGACGTAGCTGCCGTTGGAAAGCACCTGGAACGTAGGTCTAATCAAGGGGACTAGAACTCCCTTCAGATAACAAGCCCCATGCAAGGATAGCTGTTTACAAACCATCGAATGGCTGACTGAAGTCTTGCATTCACTACTGCTAAGAAGACTTCTTTCATGCCATTGAAGCATTTGTACGAGAAGGGAAGCTCCCACACCTCATGAATGTAACTATCTCCCAGCTTCTCAGATCTGCCTACCAGAATGTGTTTTAAACAGGAGGTGAATTGAATTGTTGAAATAGGCAGATTAATGGCCCCGTGTATTAGCCACTCAGTAGATGGTATTTCGGCCACAGTAAAAGGCAACTTTTCTAATTTCTCGATGTTAAGCATGACATAAGTCGCTTCCTTTTTAGCCATTAGTTGTTGTTGCCGCATTAAATGAAAGGAAGAAAAAATCTCCCTTGCACTGACATGCTGCCAGGGAACACGACCCGCCTTCAATGTTTGAAGCATCCAACCCAACTGCATAATGGACCGTAGCTGACTCTGCTCATGATGTAATGTAGACATATCTGTTTGTATAATGTCTATACAAGAAGAGATGATATTATTTAGTGTATCTATCCGGTCGGACAAGGTGTTATTCCCATTATCCACAACAGCTAATGCCTTTTTTAGATTTTCCTGGTCTATTTGCCTTCTCTGAGCAGCTGCTTCCTGTTAGGAAAGATTCCAAATTTCATTGTATACTTCATATAAGAAACGTTTCCTACATCGTGTTCTGGGGCCTAACAGGAAGTCCTGTAAATCAGTAGTATTAGACAGGAAACTGAGGTGTTCTCTAACCGCGTCTAGTGAGGATGATTTTAGCTATTGCTGGCACAATTTTACTACATTATGGGCTTCATTACAACCCTGGCGGTCAAAGACCGCCAGGCTTGTTTTGGCGATTGTAACGCCAATAGGGAATTTGCCATATTATGACTGCGGTGGTAGCGCCACGTTGCACTGCCGGGACCAGCGGTTTCCCACCATCGTTGTACTGGTGGTTATAATCCGCCAGGGCAGCACTGCTTACAGCGCGGCCCTGAGGATTATGACTCCCCTTCCTGCCAGCCTGTCCATGGTGGTAGAGACCGCTATGGAAAGGCTAGGGGGTAAGGGGAGTTGCGGGGCCACTGGGGGCCCCTGAACTGCCCATGCACTTAGCATGGGCAGTGCAGGGGCCCCCAGGCACTGCCCCTTCCTGCTTTTCGCACGACGGGTGCAGCTGCACCCGTCGCACGGCTGCAACTCCGCCAGCTCCATGGAGCCGGGTCCAATGTAATGGCCGGCATCCCCGCTGGGCCTCCACCACCCGCCAAGGTTGTAATGAGGGCCTATATGTCGTGACTATACCCCCATGTTCGGATGATGTATAGTGAGGGTCTGACCTACTAGTTCTAAAACCCCTGAGAAGTTAATAAAACATTGATGACACCCATTGGTATCTATTGGCCACAATAACCACCCGCCAGGATGTGTCAGTGAAGCATTAAACGTACCATTCTGGACCCATCCATCGAGCTGATTTTCAGTTGCATTTGTATATTTTTGCCATTTATAAAACTTTGCGGGCAGGTACACTGTGTATGTTTAATTTCTTAATTTTAGCTAAGCCTAAACAACTTGTCTGTTGTACTGTTTCATTTAAAAGGATCATTTGTACAGGAATAAGGCATGCTCTAAACAAAGCTTAATTTCCCTTAATTTGCCAATTTTGTTGTTCCCCACTCACTTTTCAGATCGATAGTTTTCAACCACTATTCACAGCCTTCTATAGACAACCGGGAAACAAAGGATTCCGAATATGTAAATTTCGTATTAGTCATTAATATATGTAGTTCCTTAGTAGGTGGAACTTTAAAATAATATGACTCAGTATTTTTCACATTGTGCCCAGAAAAATATGCAAACTTTTCAGAGTATGTTTTTTAACTCCCGTGCGGTGGAGTCGGACAATGTTCCCATTGTGTATAGTTAAAAACAGTTTTGGGGCTGCTCGCTCTATGTATGAAATGGTACCCATAATAATTATAGCAAAACACATCACCATAATTTTCTTTAAATTGATAAACATCTTTGTTTTCATAGACAGTATAATATTGCAATTCAGTCATCATGGAATCAACTGTTTTCACATCCCAATCATCAGAAACAATGCCTGGAATTACTATATCATTCATTGATAGTTTGAAAACATTCGGTATTTGAATAACTTCCGTGGGACCATATATATCAAACATTACTCTGTCCCAAACAATCCCATCAGGAATTGGTAATGCAGAAATGTTCACAAATGACAAGTCTCTTCGGACTTTATGTGATGAGAAATGTGGCTTTAAAACCTCCTCCACCAGTTCCACAGTTGATTTTTCAGGAAGAAAGTGACCACGTATTAGTAAGAAAAAGGTAATGACAAAACCAATCCAAAGAAAAAAGGCTAGCAGAGTCAAAGAGAGCCATAGATAGTTCCATAGAAAAACAAAATATGTTTCTTTAAGCCAGTTTTTTAGCTTACGTGCACTTGACAAGTAAGCTGTCAAAGAGGAAAATTAGTCTGAGAAGTCATCATTAAATCGGAATTATCCAGAGGCAGTTTGTGCAAATGGTGGAACCGTTGTCAGTGGTAGAGTTGGTGTTTCCTGTGGTGGCACACTATAGATAGTACCATCCGTTTGTGTTGGAGTTGAGTCAATTCGGTCAAATATTTCTAACTTGTTTGATGTTAGTGGAACCAATACAAGATCATCTTCCACCCTCCCCAAGCTCGGAGAGGTGTCGGAGTTGGTATAAATGACTTGTAAAGGAACTTCTTCGCCAGTAGTGAGAGGGATTCGGGAACTACTGGATGTTCCTCCTGGTCGGCTGTTCAGGATTGGCCACATGGTGTAGTTTGACATTTTCGATGGAGACAAAACGATTTTCTTTGGCACCTGCCAACGGTGGTAGAATTACAGATCTGGTACCGTGTATCCCTAGTACTGGGACTGGTGCTCGATAGGAAGGGCCAAATTCCTTTTTCACAGCGACTATCTCATGTACAAGATCCCCAACTCTGGGAATCCAGCCGGTAGGTGTTACTGGTACATCCTTGATTCCTGTGGAAGCAGCACTGATGGAAGAGTTATCGTCATAGAACTGTTGCAATTCCTGTAAGACAGTGAAACGTTCATTTATGTCAAAGGGTGTTTCTGCTGCCTCCATGCCAGGACCATCAAGATCAGGAACATACATTCGAGTTCAGAACAGGCACTCATATGAAGTATGACCCCCCAGGGACCCTTTAGACAGATTATTAAGTGCTCTCTGAACTCCATATAGGTGGCTAAGCCAACTACGACCCGTACCTAAGACTCTGGCTGTTATGGATTGCTTTAAATCATGGTTTAATCGATCCACAGTACTATTTCCCTCAGGATGAAATGGAGACGAGTACTGGAGTTGGACCCCCAACGAAGCCATGGTGTCCCTGAATGCCCTTGAGGTGAAAGCAGGGCCATGGTCCGAATGGAAAGCTGCAACTACATATGTACCGATAAAGACTCGCAAATCTTTAATAACAGTCCGAGCATCAGCCGAGCGGCGAGTTCACACCCATAAAAATCCGGAGCATGAATCAACAGTGACTAAAATATACTTGTATGCACTGTCCGACGTTAGGGGACCACAATGGTCCAAGTACACACGTTGTAATGCTTTGTTTGAAATCAAGAGGGGTGTCTGCAGCGGACGCTTGGCAGTGGAAACTTTAATTTGTTGACAGATGTCACAACAAAGGACATACTGTTTGGTCTCTTTATAGACACCTGGCCACCAATAACGGACCTACAAAACCGAAATTGTAGCCGCCACACCAGCATGTGTAGATGCCACCCCTCATGCGCAGCTTTAATCAATTGTGATCTTATGTCTCTATTTGGAATGTCTCGTACAACTACGCCTGGTATCCTAACCTCAGCATTCAGCATACCTCCCATTCGGTAGTGATACCTGTTAGGAAATCCTTTAGGATAGGGTGTACCATAAGCCATAGCTTTCATGGCAGCCCAAATGTCTGCGTCCAGTTTTGAACTCAAATGAGTCACTGCAGCTACAGCGGCCACAGCCACTGCTGACTTTGCGGCTTCATCAGCCAATGTATTTCCAGCAACGTGTATCCCAACGCGCTGGTGTCCAAGTGTATGTACTACATGGATATTTGGTAGCGTCTCTTTCAGATCTGCTACTTTCCCCCAAAGAAGTCTGTGTTTGATGGTGTCGCCTTTAGAATCTCTGAACCCAATCTGGCGCCAATAATGCAGGTATTCATTGAAGGACTGGGCACAATAATATGAATCACAAACAATCAGCGTAGGCTGTGCAGGATCCGTGTGCTCCAGTGCCATCAGCAGAGCCTTTAGTTCTGCCAACTGTGCTGTGCAATCCCCTAGAGTTTGCGTAAAGGTGTGTAGGGGACACAATTTATCGCCCTCCATGTAGCCACTTACGACTGCGCAAGCAGCAGAATATTCGTGTTTTGTGCCAATTGCAGGTTGTGCTAAACCATCAGTGTACATGACTCTATGATATTGCTCAATAGGCAATGTATTTGCTGGAACGGGGTATTCTATTTCGTACTGTAAAAATTCTTGAGTGTAATTTTGAGTCAAAAATACAGTCTACATCAGTGGCTGTCAAAGACGTATTTTATTGTCTCTGTTTCTGAGATTATGGGGGTCATTACAACATTGGCGGTAAAAGGCGCTTACCGCCGTGCCGAAGACCGCCAATACACCGCCGCGGCGGGAGACCGCCACAGCTATTATGACACACATCACGGAATCCGCCGAAAGTCAGACACCCACACAAGTCCGCTACACCAAAGGACAGCGATAAATATGCGGAAACAAATCCTCCACCTCCACGCCAACAGAAACACGCCCATGCTATTACGACCCACGAATCCACGTGGCGGTCTTTCAACCGCGGTATTCCATTGGCGGTACAGACCGCCGCGCTCAAAATACACACACCTCTCCAAAACACCGCCACATAGGACAATTCAAAATACACACACCTGATACACATACAAACACTACTCCCACACATCCAATACAATATAAAACACACACTCACATCACCCACAAACCCCTACGACCACAAATTAGAGACGAAGGCCAGAGAGAGACAGCACAGAATAGATAACACCATCACACAGAGGCACACTACACCATCACTCACACAACATCCACGCACAAAACACCACATACCACTACACCCACCACACTCATCAATACATACACCACCCCACACATCACACACACCACCCCATGTCACGCCAAAGACACCCCCGCTTCTCCGAGGAGGAGCTCAGGGTCATGGTGGAGGAAATCATCAGGGTAGAGCCACAGCTATTTGCCGCACAGGTACAGTACACATCCATAGCCAGGAAGATGGAGCTATGGCAAAGAATAGTCGACAGGATCAACGCTGTGGGACAGCCCCCAAGAAATAGGGAGGACATCAGGAAGAGGTGGAACGACCTTCGGGGGAAGGTGCGTTCAACGGTATCCAGGCACCACATCGTGGTACAGCGGACTGGCGGCGGACCCCCGCCTCCTCCCCCACAACTAACAACATGGGAAGAGCAAGTCTTGTCCATCTTGCATCCTGAGGGCCTCGGAGGAGTCGTCGGAGGAACGGACAATGGTAAGTCTAGTCTTCACTATCATATCCCCCACCCTACCTGCATGCTATCACACACCCCAACCCTCACACCCTCCCCTATCACCATAACTCCTCACTAATCTACCCATAACACCAACCACCCATCCCAACCCCAAGACCTGCATGACACAACTAAGCATGGACACCCATCACTAAAGCATGCCCACTGCACAGACCCACAACACCCCCCAACCATCACCACACAAGCCCCCACACAGGAATGCCTGCACTGGGGTTCACGCACACCCAACCATAGCACACCATGTAACACACACATGTAATAATCATGTTCTCATACCCCTGCAGGAACCCGAAGGACCGTCACCACACCAGAGGGTCCAGACAACACCACTCCACCCCCAGAAGAGGCCCACAGTGACAACAGCAGCTCTGCCCTACTGGATCTTGATGACCAGCCCGGACCATCGTGGGCCTCAGGACAGTCGGTTCCCCTTGCCCAGCCACAGCCCAACACCGAACTGCCACCCTCTGGGAACACCAGCACAGCACCCACCCAGCGGACCCATACCTCCCTACCCAGGACAGGTCAATCAGAGGTGTGTCCACCACTACAGGGCACCCAGGCTAACCCACCACCCCAACAACAACAGGGACCTGGGGGCAGTGGTAGTGGGCACACGGTCCAGGGGACGGAGGCACAGGAACACAGGGGAACTGGGAGGGCTGATGTGCGACAGAGGGAGGACAGGCCAAGGGAACCCACTCTCCACGAGGCCCTATCCTCCATCATGGGAGCATACCACCACTCCCAGGAGACGATGGCAACGGTCCTGGACAAGTTGCAGGAGACCCTGCGCCTGCAGGGGGAGCAGTATTTGGGGTTCAGGGAGGAGCTCAGGACCATCGACTCTGCCCTGGGCACCATCATAGGGGTGCTGACGGACATTCAAAAGACTTTGAGGGACACCGTGGCACTCCAAGTGGCCCCTGACACTAGCCAGGACGACGAACTGCCCACCACCTCCGCCGGCGCTAGTGGACAGGACGCCCCGCCACAGGACCACCACACCAGCACCCCACCCCCTGCAGACGGACAACCACCACGCAAGCGGGCCCTGAGATCAAGGAACAGGACACAGCAAGATGGCAAGACCCCCGCCAGGAAATAAGACTACCTTGATTGTCCCCCCACTCTCCCACTTTGTTACCCTGTCCAGATTGGAACTGCCCCAGCTCCACTTCCAATGGCCAGATGTGCAATGTACCTGTGAGACTAATAGACTGGACTCTGCCAAGGACATTATTCCACCATGACCTCTCCCCATTTCACAACCCCCTGTCAACACCAGAACAGTACGCGCTCTATTGGGGTCAAAAAATGCAAAAAAACATCACTTTAAAAATAACATGATTCATGCATTGTGCTGATATGTTGTATTTTACCCTTTTGCATTGCAGAGTTCAATCCCAAACACTTATTCTTAATATGTTTACAAATACTGTTTCTTTGCAAGGTATTGCTACAGGTTTTCAGAGTGGGTTAGGGTGTGGCCTCTTTCCAGGGCCTTCCAGAGACTTTCCCTGTAACATGCCTGGGCGTGGTTCTGGGCTGGGCCAAGACTCTATATAAGGAGAGTCAGCCCAACTCCCAGTGCTCACTATTCAGAGGTTCCAGTGCAGAAGAGCAGCTATTTCCAGAACTTCAGTTCCAGTGGCCTTTTTGATCTCCCAGCTCTGCTTTGAAATCTTCATTGGTGCATCTTGTTCCTGGGTGGTAAGACGGTAGTTGGGTTTATTCCCAATACCGTTTATTTTATCTAGAATTATCTCATTCTAAGATCTGATCGTTTATTTATGTTAACAATTTGTTTTAAAGTCATAGTCATAAAAAGTGCACTCGAGTATTTTTGTTAAAGTGTGTACATGGATGTTTATGAATCGGCAAGAAGCGCGATTCGTTTATAGTTTTGAAACTCATGTTACATTGCGCGCCAGTGTTTATTGACATACACGTGGATATTTATGAATCAGCAAGAAGCGCGATTCGTTTATAGTTTTGAAACTCATGTTACATTGCGCGCCAGTGTTTATTGACATACACGTGGATATTTATGAATCAGCAGGAGGCGCGATTCGTTTGAAAAGCTTTGAAATCTTGAGTTGCATTGCGCACTGGCATTTATTGACACATACATGATTGATCACGAATCGACAAGAGGAGCGGTTCGTTTATGAAGCTTTAAAAGCTTGTGGAACATTGTGTGTTACTATTTATTGACATTTAAAAGAAGGTTTTGAAGTGGCACGATGTATAATTCAATTTAAGATAATTTCAAAACCTGTCGCTATTTATTGGGCAACCATTTCTTGACTTTGCATGGTGGCATTTGAGTCAGCAGGACATGCAATTTTTTACTAGAGTTTATTTATGTTGTGAACTTCATATTACCATTCCAGGATAATTGCTTGGTACAATTCGAGTTGACAAGTATGGGAAATATTTCTTGAACTATTGAACCCATTGAAAAATATTTCTTTTCTAGTGTTTTAAGAGTGTAATCTGGGTTGAAAACATTTCAAGGAAAATATATATAGGATCAGAAGTTCTATATTATATGCTCCTATTATGCATATTCTTGTTATTCTAATTCATGTTTGAATAAGAAAAGTTTTATTTCAATTAATCTTGATTCCATTACAGGTATCTGATCATCACAAAATCTGTTCATTTTTAAAACTGCAATTCAAGATTGCTCATATTTTCAGAAAGACTATGTTTATTAATATTTACTTCAGGTTATATTGTGTGTTCTAACCTTTTTTCCCATTAAAGGTCTCCTTCCCAGCAGTACCCTTCCTAATCCCCTCTTCCCCTCTTGAACTCTCACAGTCTCTGTGAATTGTCTATCAGAGTCTTGGAGTTGTTCATTAGAGGACGTGTTGGGAACGTGTGCAAACCCTGAGGATCTGGTGACTCTGACACCCCCCTACATTTTTATGCACTTCAATAAACACCATTGAAACCTCAATAATATAGGAGTCAGTAAATGATTGTGAACTTTGTATTGTCAATTACAGTGTTAAAAAAGGTTAGCCATTGGAAGGTCAACAGACCTGTGTCACACATCACAAGCCTTTCAAGGGTGCAAGCTGTTGACACGTAGGTCAACACATTAGTGAAACTGAAATGGAAGGGGACAACTCAGTTAACAAATAGGGAGTGAAATGTAGGTACAGGATAGAGGTAGACGTGTGAGATGTAATATAATGTGAAACATGAAATTGTACTCACCTGTGCCTCATTGAAAATATTGCTGTATGACTGACTCCCTGTTGTCGTTTTCATCTTCATCAGCTTCATCCTCATCACTGTCCACAGGCTCCCCAGGCTCCCCCGCTGCAACAACACCGTCATCTGGATCATCCTCCTGCAGAAAAGGCACCTGGCGTCGCAATGCCAAGTTATGGAGCATGGAGCAGGCGATGATGATGTCGCACACCTTCTTCGGTGAGTAGAATAGGGACCCACCTGTCATATGGAGGCACCTGAACCTGGCCTTCAGGAGGCCGAAGGTCCACTCGATTACCCTCCCAGTCCGCCCATGGGCCTCATTGTAGCATTCCTCTGCCCTGGTCCTGGGATTCCTCACTGGGGTCAGTAGCCAGGACAGGTTGGGGTAACCAGAGTCCCCCAATAGCCATACACGGTGCCTCTGGAGTTCACCCATCATATCAGGGATGCTGCTATTCCGCAGGATGTAGGCGTCATGCACTGAGCCAGGGAACATTGCATTTACCTGCGAGATGTACTGGTCTGCCAAACAGACCATCTGGACATTCATCGAATGATAACTCTTCCGGTTCCTGTACACCTGTTCATTCCTGCGGGGGGGGACCAGAGCTACATGGGTCCCATCAATGGCACCTATGACGTTGGGGATATGTCCAAGGGCATAGAAGTCACCTTTCACTTACGTGTTTCAGCAGGGCAGCCAACACTCTGGACAAGACGTTGGAAAACATAGGCTGGGACATCCCTGATGCCATGGCCACTGTTGTCTGAAAAGACCCACTTGCTAAGAAATGGAGCACTGACAGCACCTGCACGTCAGGGGGTATTCCAGTCGGATGGCAGATTGGTGACATCAGGTCAGACTCCAACTGGGTACATAGTTCCCGGATTGTGGCACGGTCAAACCGGTAGGTCACGATGACATGTCGCTCTTCCATTGTCAACAGGTCCACCAGCGGTCGGTACACCGGCGGATTCCGCCATCTTCCAATATGTCCCAACTGACGGTGCCTGAGAAGGACAACAGCGAAAAAACTGTCAGCATTCCTCCAGGTATGTACCCACAGTTATACACAAGACTACACCAGACAATTAACCCATCTGGGAAAGGTTTTGAGTGTAGGCCTCGGTATGTGTGACGCAGCAGTAAATTAAGCCATGTGGGACCCTGAAATGGCGGCTGCCTGACCTCTAAAATGGGACAATGGAATTGTGGGGTAACTGCGCTGGCATTGCACACCGTCGCGGTAGGCGGTCGTAGAGCGCGGCGCAATGCTGCATTGGTTAACATTGGACCCTATGGGTCCCAGGAGCCAATAAACAGGTGCGCTGGCGGTGATGATGCGCACCGCTGCGGACGTCACCGCCGCGAACGTCACCACCATTTTCTATCTGTTCAATCACTAGATACCTGACCTTCGACAGGAGAGGACCTACACTGCTAGTGCTGCTGTGACCTCGGTCTGGAAGCGACGATGGCTGCTGCGTCTGGGGAAAGGGCCCCTGCCTTCACATCAGAGGAGTTGGAGAAACTTGTGGATGGGGTCCTCCCCCAGTACATGCTACTCTACGGTCCTCCAGACCAACAGGTTAGTACACAGGGAGCACGTTGTATGGGCTAGGCCTGGGTGGAGAGGGCTGGGTGGATGAGGGAAGGGGGCAGAGTACATAGAACAGTCATGCATGGGGATGAATGGGCCACAGGGATAGAGTTGGGAGGGGGCCAATTACAACGACGGTGCAGTAGGTAATGACTGTTCCTCTTTCCTTGTGCATGTCATGTAGGTCAGCGCCCACCAGAAGAGGGACATTTGGCATGCCATCGCCAAGGAGGTCCAGACCCTGGGGGCCCACCAGAGACGGGGCACCCACTGCCGTAAGAGATGGGAGGACATTCGCCGCTGCAGCAAGAAGACAGCGGAGGCTCAGCTGGGGATGGCCTCCCAACGTGGGAGGGGTGCCCGTCGCACCATGACCCCCCTGATGTTCCGGATCCTGGCGGTGGCCTACCCGGAGTTGGATGGGCGCTTAAGGACATCACAGCAGACACAAGGGGGTGAGTTCAACCTCATGCAATGGACTTTGCGTGCTGTGGAGCTGTCTGGGTGGGGGTGGTGGGCTGTGGGTGTCCCTAGGCCAGGGCGAGTTAGGTAGGCAAGGCCCCTCCGTTATGTAGGCCATGTGGCACTCTACCCCAACTCAAAAAAAAGGCAAATTGATGTATAGTTGCCCCTTTGCCATCCATGTGGGCAGATGTCTACCATTGCCATGTAGACCATTTCCCAGGAATTGCATGTGCAGAGGGCAGGAGCACGGCGTAATGCAGGGGGCTGCTGCGTTTGTCTTGTCCGCCAATGGTAGTGGTATGCCATGCACTAAAACTCTCTTTCTTCTGTCTCCACCCTTTTTCTGCTCTCCCTGTCCTTCTGTACATCAGCATCATCAGGCGAAGGTACAGTGGCACCGGAGCACGAGGGAGCTGCATCCCACATGGCCATGGAGGGCCACACCACAGACTCTGATTTCACCAGTGGGACGGAGGGCGAGGGGAGCTTCACGTCGGCCACAGGATCACCAAACAGCGATACGGACTCGTCCCCCAATGGGAGCTCCCCTGTGGTGGCGCACCATCTGTGCGCCCCACTTCTACAGGTACAGCCGCCACCTCCCCTACCAGCACCGCCCTCCCAGCAGCCCCTCAGCGTTCGCCCCGTGCCCGCTCACCCAGGAGGGTGGGCATCACCTTCGCCCCAGGCACCTCAGGCCCTGCCCCTGTCACCCCCGCTGACCTCAGTGAGGAGGCCATTGACCTCCTCAGGTCACTCACTGTTGGGCAGTCTACCATTGTGAATGCCATCCAGGGTGTAGAACGAGAGTTGAAACACGGTAATGCATTCCTGGAAGGCATTCATTCTGGTCAGGCTGTGCTTCAGCGAACCCTGCAATCTCTGGCCTCAGCACTGATGGCAGCCATTGTCCCTGTGTCCAGCCTCCCCCCTCCAACTTCCTCCACCCAGACCCAATCCCCTGTACCCCAGCCCATCCCAAGCACGCCTACAGACCAGCATGCACACAAGTCAACACCCAAAAGTAGCTCGAGCAAACATAGGCACCACACTCACCACAAGCACTCACACAAGCATCAGACCCATACAGACACAGCAACATCCACTGTCTCCACTGTGTCCCCCTCCTCCTCTTCTCCCTCCTCCCTCCCAGTCTCGTCTACACACACACCTGCATGCACCACATCTACAGGCACTAGGACTCGCACCAGGACACCCAGCACCACAAGCCGCTCACCTGCACTCACCACCTCCACTTCCATATACACGTCCCCTGTGTCCTCTCCCAGAGTGTCTGTGACGCCCCCTCCCAAAGTACACAAACGCCGGCAATCACTCACCCAACATCCATCCACCTCACGACAGCCTCCAGTACCTGCACCCAAAACACCTAAAGTGACACCTCCTACAACCACCTCCTCTTCCTCCACTCCCAGAGCCCCTCCAACTACCCATCCCAGTGTACGTCAGAAACTGTCCCTATGTCAAATTGACCTTTTTGCCCCCCCCCTCCAATTCATCAGTCCCGTCGTAGCGCCTCAGCCAAAATGCCTCCAGTACCAGTGGTGCGTGTTCCAGGTTTTTGGAGTGCCCCGTCCACCAGGGCAGGCAGTAGGACCCGGAGCCAAGGCACTGTCAGCCCACCCCCTGTGAAGGCTCCGAAATTGGAGATTGGACGACGGGACCGTGTCAAGACTCCTGGTGGTACAAACAGTGAAATGGGATCCAAGGCGATTGGTGAGTCATCTGTAACTCAAAAGAAGGTGGGGAAGGTCCCGAGGAAGTCTCCCCAACCTGTTGTGAGTGTCACGGCGGAGAAGTACGCCATCATTTCCGGCGGTCCAGACACAACAGCCAGCACCCTCGTTACTGGTCAGGAGACCACCGGCAGAGTCATAGTCCAGGAGGGCTCAAGTATCGTTACTGGTCAGGAGACCACCACCAGAGTCATAGCCCAGGAGGGCTCAAGTATCGTTACTGGTCAGGAGACCACCGCCAGAGTCATAGCCCAGGAGGGCTCAAGTATCGTTACTGGTCAGGAGACCACCGCAACCGCCGGAGTCACAGCCCAGGAGGGTCCAGAATCTCACAGCCCCGCTGGGCAATGATGGAACGTCATGCCACACACCAATGTCAGTATCTGAACCGCCATCTTAGGCTACCGCTGAACAGTCCATAGGCAGCCATGGCAAAGCACCGCTGAACAAGGCCAAGACCGCCATGGTGAAGACTGCTGAACAGGGCAAAGACCGTGTGGATATGAATAGTCCGGCACATCAGGCATCGTTCTCCCATGTGCAGCTGGGACAGTGACAGGACAGGTACTTTCACGGGGAGACTCATCCAGTCTGGGCACCAGTCCCCCTCCAGAACCAGTGGAGACCTGCATCTACCTGAGAGACTGTGGCTTTGCACTCCCCAGGATATGGCAGTGGGCAATCCACCCACTGTAGAGACTTGAGAGACTGTGGCTTTGCACTCCCCAGGATGGCACAGTGGGCAACCAACCCACTGTAGAGACTTGAGAGACTGTGGCTTTGCACTCCCCAGGATGGCACAGTGGGCAAACCACCCACTGTAGTGACTTGAGAGACTGTGACTTTGCACTCCCCAGGATGGCACAGTGGGCAAACCACCCACTGTAGTGACTTGAGAGACTGTGGCTTTGCACTCCCCAGGATGGCACAGTGGGCAACCCACCCACTGTAGAGACTTGAGAGACTGTGGCTTTGCACTCACCAGGATACATCAATGGGCATGGAGCCCCGTCGTGGATCTGGCTTCGCATTCATGTGGCTGAGGTGCCCCCCCTTTCCTTCCCCCTGAGGTGCCTGTAGTGTTTCTATCTGATGCCCCGGCAGTGTTCTCTCGGATTTTGGTCAGGTATCTATTGTGGGCGTCGCCCATGCATTTTTGGACTGTTGATGCACGGACATTGTTGTGTACATATCTGCACTACTTCTTGTTTTGTATATTTATTTTTGACAGATTTCGTGATATATATCCGTATATTTTTTAATGAGTTGTATATTGGCTAAATACAAAGTTTGGGCGCTATTCGCTTTGTCATTGCATTCTTCCGGGGGGGTTGTGGGTTGTTACTGTGATTTTTGTGACTGCATTGGTGTGTATGTTGTAATATGCGAGGGTGGGGGTGTTTGGTGGGTGTCCCCGTAACTTTTGCCTCCCCCCTCCCCCATGTCGTAGGTGCAGTACTCACCGGTATGTTCTGCGCCTACGTCGCTGTTGGTTGTAGATGAGCAGGAATGCAAGGGCAGGTAAGATTTGTAGTTCCGGGTTCATGGAGTCCTCGTTCCTCCCGGGATGTGTTGAGGTGAGCATTTTCCCATTGCGAAAGCTGTTTCCGCCGTGTTTTTATCCACGGTGAATCCGCCCCGGAAAAGGTGGCGGATTGGTGTGTTGTGATAGCGTGGGCGGTACATTGTCTTCCGCCTTTCTGTTAGCGGTGACCGCCGCGCTGTTTGTCTGTACCGCCCTGGCGGGCGATGTGGTAAAGTGGCTGTCTTTGTTGGCGGTTTCCACCGGGGTCGTAATTCCATTTTTTTGTCCGCCGGCCTGTTTGCGGTATTACCGCAGCTTTAACACCGTCCGCCAGGGTTGTAATGACCACCTATATCTGTTCTGCGGGGGTCTCCATACGTGGAGAATCTCCCCTCTCTTATTTAGGAGTCTGTTGGTTTTTATCACAGCGTTTCTTATTGCCCTCAGGAGCTTGCTTGGAAAAATCTTTGTTCGATTTGCCCTGAAATTGTGGTTTAGATGGTCTGGCCCCTAAACTGTCCGACTTATGCTGGAATATGTTTCTGCGATTATTTTTGGCAGCTGGCGTTCCTGATCCTGTTGCGGGGCGTCACGGAGCCGCATGCGCACTGCAAGTGCGGCTGCTTCCCATTTAAGGTTACTTAAAATGATTAAGGATACTGTGGCAAAATTGCCCATCAATTGAATCCCCAAATCCAGGGCCGGGGCAGGCCCATATTCATCTTGAATTTGTTTCAACACTTCCGGCAAATTGGCAAGTGTTGGTGTACGGTGTGCGGTTGTATAGAGCGCGGCAAAGACCATGCCCCAGGTATTACAGATATCTACTGTAGGGGCCATCCCAAAAGGCAAGTACATCGTTAATATTGTATGTTTATCCTGAGGTCCCGTATGGGGAAATACTGCCTCCAGCACATTAATCTTTTGTGCTAACCAAAACTGAGTTTCCTCCCTTTTGGCGGGTACTTTATCCATTATTGAATGTACAGTCGCTGGGTTTATACCTGGCGTTACTGCATGTGGATGTGCTGGAGCAGCACATGCTGGGTTTGTATTTAGTGTTTGCATTACAAATTGTACTAGTCATCTATATATCGCTCTTAATTCACTATTTAAACGACGAACCTCAACCACCGCTAAATTTGGAACTTCAGGATGCGGTGTATAGGTGGCCAATAAAGGCCAGGTAGGACCATCATTACCTAGAGGACCTAACCTTACTGGTAATATTGTGTGGGGTAGGGCGCCATCAAGCCAATTATTATGTTCTTGATAAGATAATGGTATTTCTAAATATGCATATGCTCTGTATTGTCCAGGCGCATTTGCAAGTGTATGATGATGAAATGTATTTGTGTTCCCATCAACTGCTGGAAATGTGACCCAAGAATAGAATAGTTCTGTTCTATAAGCTGCATGGGCATCCACCACAAATGTGACTGGACCCCGCTGGGGCGTTAAGCTATTTGCCAATAAATGTGTAGTTAGAGGTTGTCTCATATTAACTGCTATATGTACCTGATGTGGATTCACCATTATAGACAGACTATAAGTTCAGAGAAGGTACACCAAATAGGGCTTTCCTTTTAAAGTTCAAGCTTGAACAACCTCCAGCTGCAAATAGGATACCCTACGCAGCTGGGGTGGAAATCTTCAGTACCACGGACGTCTCTGTATACAAACATCCACACGTCCTGTTTGTCCTCTCCCACCCTGTCTGCCCCCTCCTAAGAGATACAAACACTCACACACCCAACTCAACACCCAACATCCATCATCCTCACACACGCACACTGTCCATGCACCTGCACCCAAGTCCAGCAGATGTGCACCTCCTACAAGCACTCCTTCTACCTCCACTCCCATCCCTCCTCCCACATCCCACCCAAATGTCCCTAAGAAGCTTTTCCTTGCCCATCTTGACCTTTTTCCTCCTCCTACACCTCGTCCTGCCCATTACTGCAGGGCCCCAACGAACCAGCCCAGCAGCTCAGCAAAACAGTCTGCCACTGTTCCCACCAAAACGTCTGCTGCTGGCACAAAGGGGCCCCTGAGTGTGATGGCAGCCACTCCTCGTAAGTCCACACCTCCACCTCAGTAAAGGAGGACTCGGGTAGCGAAACCTAAGGGACAGAGGACGGGGTCAGTTGAGGTACCTCCTAAACCTGGAGGCAAGGACACAAGTCACATGACAAAGGCTAGGGGGGCCTGTCACAAGAGGGAACACAAGAATCCCCCTCCACCACCAAAGAAAGCGAAAACAAACGAAGGATACCCCTCCACCACCAAAGAAAGCCAAGGATACCCCTCCACCAGTAAAAGGCAGGGAGTCCCAACAACCAGCAGAGGAACCCAAGAAGCCCCCAAAACCAGCAGTGGATCCTAAAGAGCCCCCTCCACCAGCAGAGGGCAAGGAGCCCCCACAACCAGCAGAGGAACCCAAGGAGCCCCCAAAACAGGCAATAGAACCCAAAGAGCCCCCTGCACCAGCAGAGGGCAAGGAGTTCCCACAACCAGCAGAGGAACCCAAGGAGCCCCCACCAACATACAACCAGAGCCACATACCACCATCACCTATGCACCACCCACGCACCTTACATCACACACCCCAACACATCACCCTACACATCCTGACCCACACCACTCACACTACACCCATGGCACCACAACGACACCCCAGATACTCTGAGGAGGAGCTAAGGGTCATGGTGGAGGAAATCATCCAGTTAGAGTCAAAGCTATTTGGATCACAGGTGCAGCAGGTATCCATTGCTAGGAAGATGGACCTATGGCAGAGAATCATGGACAGGGTCAACGCCGTGGAACAGCACACCCAAACAAAGGATGACATCAGGAAGAGGTGGAACGACCTACAGGGGAAGGTGTATTCCATTGCAGCAAGACACCAGCTCACAGTACAGAGGACTGGCGGTGGACCCCTACTTCCTCCCCCACAACTAACAACATGGGAGGAGCAAGTCTTGGCAATCATGCATCCTGAGGGCCTGGCAAGAGTAAGAGGAGTACTGGAATCTTGTAAGTCAACTTGCTATTACTATCACCCCCCCTACCTGCATGCCATCACATACCCCCACCCTTACCCTCACTTTCATCCCTCCACCACTTCCCATACTCCCCACCATCAGAACCCACTCATCCCAATGCCAAGCCCTGCATGCCATACCAATACATGGAGACCACTCACAGCCCTGCATGGACACCTATCACTACAGCATGCACACTAGAGACAATCAGCTAGCCCATCAAATAAAACTCACACAAGGCAAAGCTTCCAGGGCAATAACAACCATAGAGGGCAACCGACCCATGCACAATATGTCACACACAGAAACAATAACACTGCATTTTCAGCCCAACAGGTATCTCAGCCAATGTCACTGGAGAACAGGTGCCAGCAACATCCAGTCCCCCCACAGAAGAGACCCTCAGTGATGACAGCAGCTCTGGTCGCCAGGATCTGGATAACCAACCTGGCCCATCAGGGACCTCCGAACAGTCGGTTACCCAGCACAGTCTCACACCACCATAGAACCTCTCCCCTCAGGAAACACCAGCACAGCACCCACACAGCGGGCCCATACCTCTGTCCCCAGGACACACCAATCAGCAGTGTGTCCACCACTACAGGGGCCCCAGGGCACCCCACAAACCCAGGACAATCAGGGACCTGGGGTCAGTGGCAGTGGGCACAGGGTTCAGGGGACAGAGGCACAGGACAACAGGGAAACTGGGAGGACTGCTGTGCACCAGGGGGAGGACAGGCCCAGGGAACCCACTCTCCAGGAGGCACTCACCGTGATCCTGGGAGCATACAAACATTCCCAGGACATGCTGGGCCAGATCCTGGACAAGATGCAGGAGAACATGCGGCTGCAGGAGGGACAGTACCTGGGGATCAGGGAGGGTTTGAAGGCCATTAACACCACACTGGTCTCCATTGTAGGGGTGCTGGCAGACATAGCCAGCCAACAGTATGAGGGAGGCAGTGGAACACCAACGTGCCCCTGATAGGAGCCACACCGATGAACAGCCTTCCTACTCCGCTGCGGCTAGTGGACAGGAGGCCCCGCCATAGGAACGACAGGCCACCAGCACCCCTCCCCCTGCAGAAGGAGAACTACCACGCAAAAGGTCCCTTCGATCGAGGCAGAAGCCAGAGAACATTGCCAAGGCCCCCGCCAGGAAATAAGACTCTCCTGATTGTCACCCTTGTGTCCCACTCTGTCACCCTGTCCACCTTGAACTGCCATTGCTCCACTTCTTATGTGCCCTTGGAAAATGCACCAGTGATACCAATGGACTGGAATCTATCCTGGACTTTCCTCCACCAGCAACCCAGCCCATTGCAATACCCTTGGAACAAATACAAGTATGGAGTCTGTCAATTGATTGAAAAATGTATTCGTTTAACAAGCTGTAAACATTGCAATTCAACTGTACAGTTATGTATACATAGGCATGATCTGTAGTGGGCAGCAGTAAACACACCAGGAGCCAGAGTGGGGCACAGATATCTGAAAATAGAGATGCCAAAGGGTACAGTAAGTGGCCATAGAATTGGGAAAATCAGCCTGCCATGTATAGTGTCCAACACAAAACTGCAATGGAAGGTGAAGTTACAGTGTCTTACCTCTGTGCCACTGGAAGTACTATTGAATTATAGTTGTTCTGTTGTCCACATCCTCTTCCTCTGCCTCCTCTTCGTCAATGTCCACAGGCTCCACCGCTGCCACACAACCATCTCCAGCCTCATCCTCCTGCAGCAAAGGCACCTGGTGTCTCAAGGCCAGGTTGTGCAACATGCAACGATGATCTGGCGCACCTTCTTGCATGAGTAGCACAGGGATCCACCTGTCAGATGGAGGCACCGGAATCTGGCCTTAAGGATGCCAAAGGTGCAACCAATGATCCTCCTTGTTCACCCATGTGCCTCATTCTAACATTCCTCTGCCCTTGTCCTGGTATTCCTCACTATAGTCAGTAGCCATGAGAGGTTGGGGTAACCAGAGTCACCTGTAAATATCAAGGGATACCTGGTAGCCAGACACTCACCCTTAGAGCCAAACCCACACCCATATATAAGCAGACACTGGGTGGGGACCATGGGCTCACCTCTTAGCCAACCCCTGTGCCTCTGGAGTTGAGCCATCACATATGGAATGCTGCTATTCCTCAAGATAAAGGCATCAGACCCAGGATACTTTGCATTCACATGGGAGAAGTACTGGTCCGTCAGGCACACTATCTGCACATTCAGAGAGAGAAAGCTCTTTTGATTTCTGAACACCTATTCATTTCTCGGGGGGACAAAGGCAATATGTGTAACATCAATAGCACCAATGATGTTGGGGATATGTCCCAGTGCATAGAAGTCAGCCTTCACTGTAGCCAAATCCTTCAACTGGGGGAATACGAGCTAGCTGCACATGCGTTTCATCAGGGCTGACAACATTCTGGTGACATCCCTCCTGCCATGGCCACTGTCGCTTGGAAGGAGCCACTTGCCAAGAAATAGAGCACTGACAGGACTTGCAGAAGAGGGGGGATCCCAGTGGGGTGAGCTGAGAATAGGTCTGGCTCCAATTGGGCACATAGATCTTGAATTGTGGCCCTATCAAGTCTGTAGGTTAGGATAATATGCCTGTCCTCCATTGTCACCAGGTCCACCAGGGCACTGTACACGGGGGTATGTCTCCATCTCCTATTCATCCTCAGCGGTTTAACTCTAGGGTGAAAAACAGTGAGCAGATGGTCATATTGAAAGATATCCTCAGGGTAAAATGCCTTGCATTTTGTGACAGAAACAGTATGTGTCCGTTAATGTGCCTATGTCTGCTGTGACGCAGTTAGGTGCCATGGCCTGTCCCCCCCTGAAATGGCGGCCACCTGACCTGTGAGGAGGGACAAGTGGAAATTAGGTAATTCCGCTGATGTTGTGCGCCATTGAGGGAGGCGGTCAACTACCGCCATGCAACACCTCATTGGTTATCATTGGGGCCTATGGGTTCCACAAGCCAATGGTGATGTACGCCGGCGGTGACGGTACGCACCACCACGGATGTGACCGCCATTTTCTATCTGTTCACTCACTTGCTACCTGACCTTCAACAGGAGAGGACCTACACTGCAAGTGCTGTTCTGACCTGTGCCTGGAAGCGACCATGGCTCGAGTGTCTGGGAAAAGGGCCCCTACCTTCATTTTGGAGGAGTTGGAGAGACTAATGGATGGGGTCCTACGCCAGTACTGTTTACTTTATGTTCCTCCATACCAACAGGTGAGTACACTGTGAGCATGATGCATGGGGCATGAATGTTTGGAGTACTGTGTGTGTAAGCCTCATGTAGGGGGGGTTGACTGAGGGGTTCTGGGCAGAGTGCTGCATGTATGGTGGTGAATGTCTGTGCGCAAGGGGATGGGAGGGATATGGTGGGCCATGAGTGTAACAGGCCTGACGGTATGACTAATATATTTTCCTATGTATCTCTTTCTGCAGGTCAGCGCCCATCAGAAAAGGGGT
Source organism: Pleurodeles waltl (assembly GCF_031143425.1). Classification (NCBI taxonomy): domain Eukaryota; kingdom Metazoa; phylum Chordata; class Amphibia; order Caudata; family Salamandridae; genus Pleurodeles; species Pleurodeles waltl. The sequence continues at coordinate 1,034,670,524 of NC_090437.1, read as the reverse complement.
ATTTGGCGTGCCATCGCCTAGGATGTGCGGACCCTGGGGGACTTTGACAGACGGAGCACCCACTGTCGCAAAAGGTGGGAGGACCTGCGCCGCTGAGCAAGGAAGACGTTGGAGACCCAGCTGGGGATGGCCTCCCAAACGAGGAAGGGGTGCCCATTGTACCCTGACCCCCCTGATGTTCCGCATCCTGGTGGTGGCCTATCCGGAATTGGATGTGTACTTGAGGGCATCACAGCACTCACAAGGGGGTGAGTTTCAGAATCAGGAAATTGTGCCTGCTGAGGTGTTATCTGGGTGGGAGATGTGGGTCTGTGGGTGCCCCTAGGCCAGGACGAACCTGGCAGGGTAGGATCCATGATGGGGAGGCTCAGATGCAGTCCAAACCCAAATATGCTAGTGGGCATCTACTACTGGGCAGGGTCCTGTGGGTTTCAGGTGTGCTGCTATTGACGTTAGGCATTGTACCCCATGGCCTGGTGACTAGCATTGTAACTGGTAGTGCATTGCCTAGTGCATAGGGCTGTTCCCTTTGTGTTGTGTACGCCAATGGTGGTGTTATTGCTGGTATTGACCAAGTGTATCCTCTGTCTCTTCCTCCCCCTTTTTGTTTTGTCACCCTGTCTTTGTTTTCATTAGCATCATCTGGCGGAGGAGCAGAGGCACCGGCGATAGAGGGAGATGCATCCCACATGGCCCATGAGGCCGAATCCACTAACAGTGAGGGCACCAGTGGGACGGACAGTGAGGGGAGCACCACGGCAGAGACTGGAGGCGACAGTTCGGACAGTGACACCTCCTCTGAAGGAAGCTCCCTGGTGGTGACAGACACCTCTGTGGCCACGCCAACCACAGGTACAGCTGCCACCCCCGTACCAGCACCGCCCTCTCAGCAGCCCCTCAACGTGTTTCCCATGCCCACTCACCCAGGAGGGTGGGCATCTCCTTCACCCCAGGCACCTCAGGCCCTGCCCCAGTCAGCCCTGCTGCCCTCAGTGAGGAGTCTATTGACCTCCTGCGATCCATCTCTGTTGGGCAGTCAACCATTGTGAATGCCATCCAGGGTCTGGCAGGGCATTTGCAACAAACAAATGCATTCCTGGAGGTCGTTCACTCTGGCATGGTGGCCCAACAGAGATCGTTTCAGGCTCTGGCCACCTCCCTGATGGCAGCCATTGTGCCTGTCTCTATCCTCCCCCCTCCAACTTTCTCTTCCGAGTCCCAGTCCTCTCAACCCCAGCCTATCCCAAGCAAACCTTCAGACCAGCATGTACCGAAATCAACACACAGAAGTGGCTCAGGCAAACATAAGCACCACACTTCATCCCACAGGCACTCACACAAGCACCATACAGATGCAGACACACCAACATCCACTGCCTCCACTGTGTCCCCCCTCCTCCTGGTTGTCCATCTCCCTCCCAGTAGTGTCTCCACTCACATCTGCATGCACTACATCCTCATCCACTACCTCCATCACCATCACCCCTATCACTACACGCCCCTTACTGGCAGTCACCACCCCCACATCCATGTACACGTCGACTGTGTCCTCTCCCACTGTGTCTGTGCCCCCTCCTCCAAAAGTACACAAATGCAAACACTCAGACACCCAACAGCCATCCTCCTCACAACAGCATCCAACCCATGCACCTGCGCCCAAACACAGCAGATAGACACCTCCTCCCACCACTCCCTCTTCCTCCACTCCCAAACCTTCACCCTCTTCCACCCCCAGTGTTCCTAAAAGGCTTTTCCTCTCCACCCTTGACCTATTCTCTGCCCCTCCCCCCCGCCCTTCACTTTGGGCCAGGGTGGGCAGAACCCAGGCCAGCACCTCAGCCACCCAGTCCATGGCCACTGTAGATCCTGCAGCTGCTGAAGGTCTGAGAGGCTCCAAAGAGACACCCATCAGCACTGCCAGTGTGCCTGTACCAGCTGCCAAGGGGAAGAAGGGACCACCAGCTATCAAGGGCAAGGAGGCACCACCAGCTAGAAAGGGCAAGGGGGAACCACCAGCTACCAAGGGCAAGGCTGCAGCACAAGCTGGCAAGGGCAAGAAGGGACCACCAGCTACCAAGGGCAAGGAGGCACCACCAGCTGCCAAGGGCAGGAAGGGAACACCAGCTGCCAGAAGCAAGGAGGCACCACTAGCTGCCAAGGGCAGGAAGGGAACACCAGCTGCCATGGGCAATGAAAAAGGCACAGATGCCGCAGGCAGGATGGATCTGGTGCCTGGTGCTGGAGCTGCATCTGGCCAAACAACACCAGCCATGGAACTTCAGCCATCCGAGGCTGCGGGGGAAGGGCTTGAGCCTCCCCCACCACTGCAGCACCGCCTCCAGTACCGCCACCAGTACTGCCACCTGCACGCCACCTCCACCGCCACCTGCACCCCCACCAGCACCACTGCCAGCAACAGCAGCAGCAGTGGGCAGCCGTCCATGGCTGCTGGGGAAGGGCTGGAACCTCCCCCCACGACTGGCAGCACCGCCGCCAGCACCACCACCTGCACCGCCACCTGCACCACTGCCAGCAGCAGCAGCCCCAGTGGGCTGTCGCCCGAGGCTGCAGGGGAAGGGCTTGAGCCTCCACCCACCACTGACAGCACCGCCGCCAGCCCCGTTACTGCCACCACTGAGCAGCTGTCACCGCCGGCGGGGAGTGTGTAGTTGTGCCTACATGGGCTGTAGTGCGTCCTGGTCCCTGCAACAACTGTAGGTGTGACACCCAGGTGAGAGACTGTGACCTTGCACCATCCAAGATCTCCATCAATGGGCACAAAGCCCCCTCCAGAACCAGAGGAAGAAGGCATCCACTCACCCCCTCCTTGCCAGGATGAAGCGCACTGGGCACAAAACCTTCCAGAACCAGTGAAGAAGCCATCCACTTGAGAGACTGTGGCTTTGCACTCCCCAGGACCAAGCAGTGGGCAAACCATCCACTAGAGAGACTGTGGCCTTGCACTCCCCAGGACCAAGCAGTGGGCAAACCACCCACTAGAGAGACTGTGGCCTTGCACTCCCCAGGACCAAGCAGTGGGCAAACCACACACTTGAGAGACTGTGGCTTTGCACTCCCCAGGACCAAGCAATGGGCAAACCACACACTTGAGAGACTGTGGTTTTGCACTCCCCAGGACAAAGCAGTGGGCAAACCACCCAATTGAGAGACTGTGGCTTTGCACTCCCCAGGACATCGCAGAGGGCATGTAGCCCCCTCCAGGGGCAGTGGCATTTTACCATCTTCCTGCTGAGGTGCCCCCCCTTTCCCCTGAGGTGCCTGTGTAGTTTCGACCTGATGCCCCAGCGGTGTTCTCTCCGTATTGAGGCAGGAGTCAAGTGTGGCCTTTGCCTATGTGATATGGCCCTGTGGGCCATGGACATTTTGGACTGGACATTGTCCCTCCATTTGTATATATTGACTTTACTCACTTAATTTTGTCCTTGCGTTATTCCTAAGGAGTACGGGGTGGATATGTAATGTTGTTGCATCTGTTTGTGTGTATGTTGTTGGGGGTGGGGTGGGGGTGTTGTGTGTTGCATGTGTGTCAATCTCTTTTTCCTCCCCCCTTCCTTGTGTGCTGGCTGTGGTACTCACTGCGGTCGTATTTGCCGCCCTTCATGTTCCTGGTATAGGAGGAGGTATACCAGCATGGGGAAGATCTGCAGTTCAGGCTCCAAGGCGTTGTGGTTCTTCCTTGAGTGTCGAGAGGTGAGTCGTTTCCCTTTTGTGTTCTGTTTCCGCTGTGCATTTGATAGAAAATCCGAACTATACAATATACGAACTAAAATGTAAAAATGTATGACAGAATAGCCATGTCCATGTCTGTTGGCAGAGCTAGGGCCATGTGTACGAGGGGTGTACCTCAAACTTCCACCATGCATCATGGTACATGTGCAAAGCAATTCCATAACTCTGATATGTCAATGCACACAAAGTACCTTTGGGTGATTTTCTATGTCAAAGCATGTAGGACTAATGCAACCTTGTGCGAAATGTTGTGTTGCTTCACTGTGTGCAAGGGAGATGCCCCATGTGTGTTGTATTGATGTTTCCATTAAACTGCCATATGTCATCTATAGTAAACAAGGGACATCTGGGAATGTGTCCAAAAATAATTCCCCTAGCTGATGTGTAAGAAAGAAAAAATAACTGTAGTCCCTGAAGTCACTACAGCTTACTCCGAGTGCTTCATTCCGTGGCACACGTGCATAGTTGACTATGCCTTTAAGGGTCATGAAGGCTGTGTCTTTTCATGCACAAAGAGCAATCTAGATGCCGCATTGGCACTCCTGCACATGGTTCTAGAATGCCTATGTTTATGCTAGCCAGCCCATTGTGTGCCAGTGCAGGGTGAATGAACAGGAAGTGCTATGTTGCCAAAACACTGGGCAACATTACCCTTTCCCAGTGATGGGTTGCAGTGTAGATAGGCAATGATATGTGCTGCACTGTGTCACCTTTCAACATTTATGAACCCTATTGTCATCTGTTCATAGTCAGAGCAAAGTACAGCAACATGTACCCAATGATATAACCTAATGACATTCCTACACTTATCTGTCTATGTCTGTAGCTAAAGAACATCTGTGAGCAGTAATGTCTCGCTCCACAGTGTATGAAAGAATGAAACCACATCATTTGTACTGGTTAAGGAACTACATCAAAATATATGTGTATGCGTGAGAATTTCACATGAGTACAAAGGCTACACAATTGATGATTGTGAGATGAGTGTCTCCTCAACGGTGTACCTACTCTTGGGATCAGTCAAATGTACACATTTTGCAGGGTGTGATGACAAATACTGTTGTACCGAATAAGTGTGTCACAGAGGCAAGTATACCTGTATGTTGTACAAAGTTACAGGACAAATACTGGAAGTAATCTATGCAAACATCATGTGAGGCATTAAATGTAAGTGTGGGCCCCAGACAGTTTTGAAAGTATTCATTGTGTAACTTCTTGAAATCCACAATACTAAACAAATATATGTCTCACCCATACTGGCAGTGTAGCTACACGCATAAACATAGTGAATAAGCCACATTTACATATCTAATCAACATGATAGTCCACCAGTTTTGTGGTGTCATTTGTCGGATGAAATGCTTATCAATACTGCAGTAAGAAACTCACAGAGTGCAACTGAGTGTTATGAAAAATGTCAGACATCAGTCAAGAACAGAAATTACAATACAACCTGTTCAAGGCACTAGAGTATACTCAGGATATCCATGCCAACATTCAGTGGTCACAGTAATGATGACACAGAAAAGGCCTAGAAGTGCTGATTGTCCTGCAAGTTACAGTCATTCACATACATGTTAAAAACTAAAGTATTGTGTCTAGCTTTTTCAGTGGACATGTAGTTGTAACTACATTAGTGTGCCCCACATAAAGATGGCCCACATTGCAAGACATATGAGTCAATCAACAACTCTGTCAAAAACAATAACTGAAGCTTGACAACAAATTGGATACCAGCATGTTACATGTCAGAACCGCACCCCATGTTGCACCAAAATCACATGTGAAAGGAAGTGCACTATTAATCAGCAGTGTCAGTTTCATGTAGGCCACCCACAACCTCAGTGGTTTTACATGGACATATGTAGGTGTGAGTGTCTAACATGTTGCCCATTTCATTACCCACCAAGGATGGACAGATGTCTAAACATTCTGATCAATAATATGTCATTTAACACATGCAGTGAGTATACATAACATGGAGTGAGCAAGAATGTCTCAAAGTACCCATCATAGTAAGCTACTGAAGAAACATGAAGGTCAGGATGTAGAAGAGTCTAAAGTGTAAGGCTAGGGTCATCATTTGCTATTACACTGAGAACAAGAAAAGCCATGTGTAAACCTATGTCAAAATGTATAAGTATTATATAAGGTGAAATACTGTAAGAAATGCGTATGAGTTAATCTGTACACATAACACTAATAAACAGAAATGTTGCTGAAATAAATAACAAAATCACTCACATATGGCATGTTTTTTTCACTTTCAGCTGCCCCAGGATATGGTCTCCACCCTTGGGTCATGACCTCAATAGCACATCCACAGACTGGCCAGGAATGCAAAGACAATCCGGCATTGACAAACACCCACAATATTACAGAGCACACATTTGATGTGCTAAATCTAGGTTTAGATACCTGAACATGGCAGGAGGCAGATAAGCTATACTTGTCCCATTTGGTCTTCAAAATCATACTAGTCTGTGTCATCCTCCACAACATCTGTGAAAGGACAAATGTCCTGTGGGATGATGACCCAGATGATCAGGAGCCAATAGAGGGGGGTGGGGATGTGGTGGAGATACAGCACACAGTGGCTGGTAGGAGGTGACGTAGGCAGATTGTGCAATTTTTATGCTTAATAAACTACAACTGTTATGTACAAAGAACTGCTAAATGTTAAATGTTCATCATTAAAATAAATGTTGAAATCCAAGCTTTATGTATGTATTTATGTCACAGTCACAGTAAACATCAAGGCACTCACATCTTGTCAACTGGAACTAGGGCACAACAGCTTGCAATCATGTCATCAGACCCGTTGAGTAACATGGGCCATGCCTCTCAATAATTCATTCCATTCAAACAGAAATGCAGTGTGATGCAGTGTGGGGCAATAAAGGGACAGGAAGGCATGCCACATTATCGACACTGAACTGAACATAAGTTTCAACACGCACCTCAAGCAGTGCCAAGCTTCTCCGCAAGCAGTCTTGCTGTGTGTGGCATCAGCAGAGTGTTACAGATGGTACACAGTTAAGTTTGAAACACAAACCAACAACTACAATGCCTTTGACAAACCTCACACTATAGTGTGTTTCACCAATGTGGTAGCATGCAGGGTGGCTGCATTTTGCTTAAACTGATGTTGTTTCAGATACCATCACATAAAATGAGCGACAGTTGCCTTGGACAAAAAGGGACTGGCCCTACATCTTATTGACCGGGACAGGGTCCTGGATGGAAACAACATTTGGTGTATGTAGTTGCACTGTGACAGCAGGAGGTGTGAGGAAAAATGAGAGGAGGGCAGGGAGTTGATGGTGTGGTAACAATTAGGTAGAGATACACTAAGGGATGATTTTAAAGTCTTTAATGGGATTGAGACCAAGTGGGATGGAGGAGCTGCTGTTCCCATTATATTGTCATGTAGCTCCCAGCCCTGGGCACAGCTCCCCCATGGCCAAGTCTGCCACTGTGGACAAAGGCTTAGTGTCCTCTGAACATGTAAAAGCTATTACTTGTAAAGGAAGCATACATGCATGTGGGGTTTTCCTCAAAACACAGCACATGTGAGCCAATAACTGGCTATATTGCCACATGTACCACAACATGCTACAGTAGGTAATTGACCCAATAGCCATGCATTGCATAGCTATGCAATTAGGAACACATACTATTTAAAAACAATATGATCTGATTACAATGTACAGTTAATAACTAGCCAGGAGAATATGACATTGCAGATGTGTGATGCTAACATCTGAACATCTGAAGAAGAGTGAGATGGCAATAGTTTGATTTCACTTGGATCAAAAGTCAGACAAAACTGCATGTGAATACACATTAACAAATTCCACATGGTCACATTGAGTGATTTTGAGGTGAAATTACCTGGCAAGAGTTATTTTTCTCTGACCTGATTGTACAATGAGTAGTTGAGGGCATCACAAATCTTGTGTCATCCCAAAGGGGAAATTTAAGTAGAGTATGTGCCATTACCTATGCCTATGTGAGGGAATACAGTGTCCTTGTACCAAGAGACACACAAAAAGGCCTGTTCTCAGAGTAGGTATACTGCTACTAACATTGACAGGGGTAATACAGAGGTATGTATGACAGCATTATGTTATTTGAACATACATGGTTAAACTGACTATTTGGCAATGTGACACTGCAGCGATGCCTAAAGGGTCAATGCCCTGTTACAAAGGTCTGTAGGTGTGTGGCACACTCACCCCTGACCAACAACATGTTTCCTGAAACATGTGTGAATGATGATACCATGTACAGAACATGAGTGCCTATGGAAGACATTCACAACATAAAGTGTACAATGTGTAACAGTGCACATGCTGAGATGGTGATGGCTGCAACACTATGTTCAGCTTCAGAACCTCTACCACAGTGCAAAGGGAATGTAGTTCCAAACAGTGTGCAAGGAATGAGTGTGTGAGCTACACCTCATGATGCTTGTTTCCCTCTAACATATGTGGAACACAGTATAGTCTACATATTGTACTGTGAGTGTAAACAGATGGCCATATAACATGCATGGCCACACAGTGCAGCACAGATAGTCTCCCTCCACCACAGCTATGTCTGCAGGCATATTGCGAATAAAGGTACTGTATCTTACAAAACACTTTAGAATCTTGTGTTTTGCTATGTGTCAGGCCTGTATTGGCTGCCTAGGACAAATGCAGGTGTTGGGCAAGTCTGTTTGCCAATAGTTCGAGATGCACTTGCACCATGAGAAATGGATGCAACTGTTACATGCAGGAGCATATTTCTGCTAACCAATATAGGTTGTGAGCCATGATGCTCCATCAATATTTGTGCTCTACACAGGACACAACAAAATGTAAAGTAATCAGAATATGTCAAGCTGTAACTTCATGTAATGCCACTCATCGCAAGGTACTGAGGGACATATTTACATGGAAATGGTGTGTAGCTGTGCCAGAATTGGCAGCACTGCACTGTGTCAGTTCTGAAATGCAGGGATATGCCATTATTACAAAGATACAGTGCACCCCTGTGTTTCCCATAGTGCTGGTGCTAAATTTAGCTGCCAGCGCCAATGTAGACACTCTTGCACCACAGTGCAAGCGTGTCTGCGTTGAAGGGAATGATTGCTTATGTGCAGGAAGGTGTCCCTTCCTGTTCAGAAACAATCTACACTGGCAATTTGACATTTTTATGTGTGCTGCAGGATGCAGCACACATAGAAGTAGCAAATCATCATTATTAAATGATTGTTTATGAGCAAGAAGGGACTGCACATAAACAATCATTCATGGCCTTTTGCTCTTCCTATGTTTACTGCTGAATGCAGCATTCATAGAAAAAACAAAAATGAGGAAAAATAATAGTATTTCTCCTCATTGCGCCATGCTAACATCACCCCTAGGGTGGCATTAGTTTTTGGCACTGCCTCAGATTTACGATTCCTTGTAAATCTGGGACTGCTTTCAAAAGCAATGGGTCTTCCAGCAACACCCATTGTACACCCATCTGCTGCAGAAAACTGCATTGGAGGGGCTCATATTTACAAGGCTTAGCACCACCTTGTAAATATGGCCTAGTGCACAGCGTCACTGGAGCATTACAAAAAGTGACTCCCTGTTGGCACAAGGGGCATGTAAATATGCCCTGTAGTACTGAAGCATTGGCGGGTTTGCCTGGTGTTGTCTCTTGCATGGATTTCCATCTCATGTGAATGGCTACCCACATGTAAAGGTCAAGGAACCTCTGTCAGGTGCACACTAAGGCTATACAGTAATTCACTATATATTTTGTCACTTATGATCAATTACACTTGTCAGAGCTACTCAAGCTGGACTAGTCATGCTCGAACTATTGGCAAACAGACTTGCCCAACACATTTAGCAAGGATGATTTTGCATGCACCACACATAATCTACCAGATATATAGGGCATACTGCAAATGTATCTGTCTCACAACATTACATGGTGGAAGTTGGCTAGTTCAGTTTGCAAATGCTGTCTGGACATTCATAGGTGTCATAATAATCTTACACCATATATCTCACGTTCTTCCAGTTAATCAGTATGCCACATAAACTGTACACTGGCTGACTCAGCAAGTGGTTGTGCTTCCCTGAGTGCAATCCATCAGTGACACATCTTATGTCAGGACTCCAGGCAGATGGCCTGAATGTAGATATTTTGCATAATGGGGAATGCAATATTTTTGATCATAGCCATAGTAACTCTGTATATTAGACAAGAATCTGCATACTCCCCAGCTAACTACATTCATCCAAGCATTCTACAAATTACCAAATAAGCCAACATTTGGGAACATATCTACACCTTAAAATATTTATATGTCATCCAAATAATTATATGGTTCATTAATATGTCAACATTAGGAAGGTTAACAATCACACATGGGCAAACTATAATCACTGATAAATCAACCTGTCAGATAAGAGAAGAAGATCAGGAAAATAAGCCCAGGGTGTTTTTCCTGCATTGCACAGTTCCCTACAGTGTATCTCAGACAATATCCCACTTGTGTGGGTCAGAACCCATGCATCAACCCATTTTTTTCATCTCATTGCCCCTGTTGCGCCAGTTGTAAGCTCTACATCAGTGCCAATGCATTGAAAATGCATTGTGGCAAATGTTGTGTACACTAATCACACATTGGCAATTTCTGTACCCATGCATCATTAAAAAAAGACGCAATTGTAAAAAACAGATGGGATACACACAGAAAGTGATGCAATGGGTGTGGCAGGCTGCAAACTAGGAAGTGTGAAGTTACTTTCAGTTCCTCTTACTTCCTTGTAGTCTTTGCTTGGTGTTGCAAGTGTTTTGAGAGTGTGTCAGTTGGATATAGTGCAGTTTAGACTTGTTAGTGTGGGTTCAATGTATATTTTGTCTCCGTTATATAGTTGGTGCAGTGTCATTGCATTTTTGTAATGATTGCCTTTGTATTGTCAGAAGGTTGTTTTTGGGGGTTTTCTTGTTGGGTTTAGGCATCACTGGTGTGTTATTATTGGGCGTAGTGTGTTAGGGAGGGTGTCAACAATGACTGAGGTGGGTAGGAACTTTAGTGAGACTGAGTTGGGGATCTAATATGGTTATTTGTCCATTACCTTCCATGGATGCTTGCATCTGGTGGCCAGGTGAGACAGGGCTACCCTGCCAAGGAGATGAAAGACAGATGGGAGTGTGTGCACTGGCACCATCAGAAGTGATTCCATGTGGACTGTACAACCGTCCAGTTGAAACACAGAAGGGCATATGTCATGCCCATTGATGCAGATGTTATTGACTACCTTGGAATGGAGATCAGTGGGCCAGTAGGTATGTATGTATGTTTTGTCTGCCTTTTGTGAGGCAATTTTATCAGTGAAGGAATGTTCCTCATTTGTGTTTTATGCAATATGGCAGCTTGAATGATTTATATTATGATAAATACAGAAAAGGAGATGATTTAAAGTAAGGGTATTTAGAGAGCCTTAGAGTGCCTACATCATTGAAATGTAAAACAAGCACCTGGTATGTTTCACCATTCCCATAACCTGCCACAAGGGCCAATTCAGTGGTTTGTGGGTTGTATTTATAGCTGAAATCCCAAAATGTAGGGGCATTGCCTTAATTAACTTACAGAAATGACCTGGGAATGTTAAAGAATTTCCAGAACACACAATGGTGAAGGATAAGCTGCAGATCTCTTTTGATAATGCTTGTATGTGTACTCCTTAATGTGTGCTGCATTGTGCTACACATGTACACAGACCACTAGGTCTCATCAATATCTACATGTGTAGATCTGTGTGTTTTTCAGTCCAAACTAACAACGTTTTGCATGCTGAGAAGTCATGCTGCCATACACAAAGTTGGAACGTACAACAGCTCATTACAACTCAGCACTCAGTACACCAGTACCGGTACACATATATGTCTTCTATGACGTTATAGAAGGTGTATGTCTGTCCTTTTACATCATTACAACACTTAGGTAATCCTAGAGTCAAAAATTTCATCAACGTTTCATGAAACACTGGAGTCTGAATTTATGCTGTACTACAAAGGTCACATCCTTTAACGATGTGCACATCTAAACTTTTGCATCCAGCCAGGTCAGGCCTGCAAGCAGACTAGATGTGTTGAATAAACTGGGCATCTCCAGACATGTGTGTAGGAGCTATTGTGTACTTCTGACATACTGGGATAGCATAGTTATTTGATTAAAATGTAAACATTTAGGAAAACAATCTTCACAATGCTATATCCTCATTTACGTCTTCTGGCTGGACATCTTCCTTTCACCAGGGATGCGGTTGACACCTTCTGCGACCCCAATGCCACCAGTAAGTGTTATAAGTACATGTATGTACTGTTATGATTTTTGTGTGCGATCTTTGTAATATGTTATATTGTGATGTGTGCTAAGAAGTAACACTCAGCTACCCCCAATTACCTGTAAGTCTGTGAATCAGAACTGAACCTGCCCACAGATTCTTTAGTGATGATACCTGAGTAATATATCTGATACTGTAATGTGCATGCAAGCAGACCCACAGTAACTAAACATTTCTACATTTTTTGGATAGTGGCACATCTTTAGTCACGTGGCTTCGGGCACATTGTTCATCATGTGACACCTGCAATGCCCAAATATGCCAGTGGCAAGGCTACATCAAGGCTGAGCCACAAACTGATACCCCAGCGACCAATTCCACTGGCTAACCCTCAGCTACACAGCTGAGACACACACGGGCCAGGAGGCCTCGGAGGGGGGAATCAGTGTTCGATTACACCACTATTCGAGACCTAAGAAAAGTTACCTATAAGCTGGATGGTATTCAGGAGGAGCAGGCCAGTCTGTGCATGCCCATGATGACATTAGAGGAGGCAATGGAGCTGATCTTCCGACTGATGATATATATATATAGTATATTTTAGTTGTTAAGATGTTAGCTAGTTGATAGGATAGGTTTAGATAAATACAACACCACAAAATGTACATTTGTTTAGATTTTAATGTGTAGTTAGTTTATGCATAGGTGTACTTTATGTTTGTATTGTGTGACTGTGTGTGTTAAGGGGGGTTGGGGTTGATGTTTAACATGTCATTTGTGCTTAGAACTTAAGTTACTATAAGATAAGTTAAGTAAGATTTAGATAGTATTTAGGCTAGTTAGTTTAGGATACATAGATGTAGTTAGATTAGGATAAGTATTGTTATTATATTAGATATATATTTACGTAAAAACCTTGTTTTACATAAATAATTATACAGTAAATTTCATATTAAACAACAGCCCCCGATCTGGAGGCCCCGCAAAGCTGTATTTCCTTGCCAGGTTCGGAGAAGGGGAGTCTATGGAATCCAGAAGTTGCTGGAAGGTGTGCATGATCTGTGGGAGGCAGGAGCTCATTACCAACAGGTGGGTCATTCAGGACAGGCTGCTGTACAGAATGCGTTGATCATCCATCTGCAATTTATGATATTTATTTGTTGTCATGATCCATTATAGATGTTCTCTATAGAAAGTTATTAGACAAACATGCTTGATTAACAATCACTTTAAGTTACATATAGATGTGTTGCTCATGGGTTGCTAAAAATGACTGAAGCCAACACAAACAACACAACCAACATTAGGTGCAACATACAATTGTCCAACGTGCCTATCCTGTATGTCAGAACTAGGGCTCATGTTAAACCTCACAAGAGAGTACTGATGGAAATCGGTGACATTTACCTATTCTGGTTGCCCACACATGTAGGCCAAGACAATTAACCCTCCAACCATCACCAAAACCAGCCCATCATCCTGGACAACTGACTCATCCTGTCACTTCACATTTGTTTTACAGCCTCCTGTTTTCACATATGTAGCATAGTCAGCCTTGTGTGCTTACACCTGTCTCTGACACCTGCAGCACCTTCTGCCAGGTCCACATCATATGTCAAGTGTAGTGCACTAATGCCCTACTATACGGCATCCCTTCCCAACTACAACACATGTGCAACACTATCAAAAAGAAGCAGTGCATGACTTTCACTCAAGCTACTTGGCCACACATACAAGACCCCTCTCCTCCTTGAGATACAATGGCTCCCCATTCAGACCCACTGCCAGTTCAATGTGCTCTGGCACACTTACAGGGCAATGTACTTCCAGGGCAGCATAAAGATCGCAGACCACCTATGTTTCCAACAAACAATCATGGACCTCTGGTGCGCATCTCTTGCATAATCCACCCCTCCCCCCAACATTCATTTGTAGAAGACAGGAGGTAGTGTTGACTCTAACATGGCAGATGATGCCTGTGAGATCTGACCTATCACATCAGGACAACTATCTGCATCGTGGGTTGATGCTAGTGACTGAATACATAGCTGTTCACACGATCCTACTTGGAGATACTCCACATCCTGAAGACCTGGATCCCCTCTCAGGTGAAATGTTGGGCCTTTGGTAACCCCTTTGCAGTCCATTAGTTCACACTCCGCTTTTGGCAGCATCGCGTCAAGATAAACACATTTTCCTTGTGGTGCAGGGGGCCTCTATTGTAATTGTCAGGTTGTGCAGTTTTCTCACATCCATGCATGATGTGCTGCTCTAGTACAGATTGTTTGCTTTGTATTGTGGGACTTGTAGTCCTGGTCGCTCATACAAACGATTAGACCACAATTTGCAGTATTCAAAGAACAACCTGGACTGGGACAGCACATTATGCGTGGACATGACAAAGTTGCCTGAGCTAGACTGGGCTGGACAAGTTGTCACTTGGCAAACTGACTAACATTTTGCTGATGTATATGTTGATTTGTTAGACATTCCTGCCCTTTCCCTTGGATACAGCACAGTACAGGGCAGCAAGTGTGTTTCTGCACTACACAACATTACACAACAGACTTAACCATGTTGTTAATTGATGACACTGTACATCATCATGGTCCTCACTGTCTTGCCCAGCAACTCCTGCCACCAACTCTGTTGAGATAGGTGATGCCACCTGCTCCCCAAATGGGTCCAGCTCCTTCTGTTCATCGGGTCCTCCTCTGGTCTGCATGGCTGCCTTCAGTTGCTTGACCAGTTTCCCCTTGGCCCTGTGTTTATAATCATGCCACATGTTTTCAGCTCAGACACAATCCTTTTTGTTTTTCTAACACTGTTTATCTTCTCTACTATGGACTACCAAATGGCTTCCTTCTTCCCTAATGGCCGAATGGCAATTTTGAGGTGACAAAGAGAAGGTGTTCATTTTTTGTCACCTCAACTATTAATATTTGGTTTTCCTGCTAACTGAAATTGCTCTTTCTCTTTCTCTGAACGTCTGTCTGGACATCTTGGCTGATGTTGAAGGTTGTTGCCATCTCTGCTTGCTGCTCCCACCATTTCAGAACTTTTTTTTTAAAATGTGTATTTTGTTTAGGCTTTTTCAACACACAATGCAGTCTAAAGTGACACAAATCTATCTTGCAGGACGTAAACATTGCTTTATGTGCTGGGAAAGAGCTTTGCATCACTTTTGGAGCAAATGCAAAACAAAACAATGCACCATCCTTCCCAGTGACGCATCAAAATTTTTGATGCAGCCTGGGACCTTACGATATGGAATGCTAATACCGTAAAGTGTGCACTGCGGTGCAAGTTTTTTTTTGATGCATCACTGCATTGCCGCAGCAATGCATCAGTTTTCATAAATTTGTGTCTTAATGTTCCTTTCTTACCTGATTCAATAACATTACCAGATGGTATACACAATATTTTTGTCCTTCAAAAAGCCCAAGGCCTGCACTCCACAAAGGGGTGAAACATGCGTTGGTAAATCTAAGGATTGACATATTCAGGATCCTGCAAGAACCTTTTCACTTTGAATAAAGCCACTTTCATCAAAAAGATCGACTGGTGTCTCTACTAAACAAGAATTCCTACATATTGTTTGAAACTGCCCACCTTAATTTATAATTTAAAAAAATCCCAGGCAGTAATAGCAACCAAACTGATTCACATTGCAAATGGATTGGAAGCATGGTGCCCAAGTATTACTAACCCAGCAGTACTGCCAATCCTCTGTGGCATTAACACCTGTCAAAAAATCTAGGGCCATACATGATTTGTCAAAAACGACTTCTCTTTCTTCATTATACATTACTAGTACCTCTCAAAGGCATTACAATGCAGTGTCAGATTCTCTTTGTTTCACTTCTTCAATCTTACCATGGTTGCCTGTTGACAATGAACTTCATATTCCTCATAACAGGTGAAAGCTTGGAAAAGAAAAAGGGGCAATGATGCTGTGTTTTGGACTGTGACAACCATATGTCCATCTCGATAATTGTGAATGTAATTGTCTGCTGCTACAACATTATCAATTGCTTGGCCAGAATTGATGTTATTAAAATAATGCTAGACTTTGAAGATGTGCACTTACATATAAAAAATGGTAGTGTAGAGGGAGCATACATGAGGTGAGATAGAAATGTACACTTTTATGTTTTGTAGTGTGAAACCTACAAGAGTGATGTATCCTCTACAGTACAGACCAACATGCATTCAACCAAAATATCAGAGTTTAACAAGATGCAGCCACACTTTCTTGACTCAACTGAGTGAAATTTCCTCATAGGCATCCAGCTGTAGTAACTTGTATATTGGTATGTATCTTGCACGTCAAGCATGGTGAGGGGAGCACTTTGCAATTTTCACTGCCCCTTAACACCAAGTTTGTCTGATGGTGCAGTTAATTGAAAATTGACCTCTAATTACACTCATCGGTGCTGTCAGAAGGGTTTAATCACTGCTGAGATGGCGTAGTCTCTGCCGTGGTTCAACCTAAGTTCTGCTCACCAAATTTAGATTTGGCGGGCAGGCCGTGTCTAGGTATTGATACTCTGTTGTTGCTGAGTATATATTGTTAAAAACAAAAGTGGAGAGATGATGTTTCATTTTAGATTGGAGATAGGTTTCCACTTTCTGGAATGTTCCATTCCCACTTAAATACCCCTACCCAAATTTACAAAGACTTTCAACTGGGTTTGCTTTACAGTACTTTTTTAATGCCAGCCTATATCAAAGTTTATTGGTGTGATTTACAATCCAAAGAAAAGTGATGATTTGTTTTGGATTGTAACCCAAAGTAACAATGCACAGCCTTGCGTTACTTTGCATCAATGGGTGATGCAAAGGCTTTCCATGCAACCAACCGGTTTTGGCAAACATCCTTACCTACAAAGAATTGTAGACGGGGATTTGCTCTTAAATTCTGTACCTTCCTAAGACTGGCGTAACAAGGAGAAATGTTCTAATTTCTCCTTGATTTTTCCTCTTTAGATGTGTGCTGCATTTTACAGTACACATACAATAAAGCATATTTTTTGTACAGAAAGGGACCTCATGCTGCACAAAAACTGTGCTGACCACAATGGAGACACCACTGCACTATGGCACAAGGGTGACTACACTGGCTCATGTCTGAAAAAAGTCCTGTATGGCAGGGAGAGAGAGCGGAACTGTACCACATCTTAGCAGATATAGTGCAGTTCTGTTCTCTCCCGTTTATGCAACACAGTGCAACAACTTTACTTGCTGCACTGCCTTGTGTGAACTCTCTGTAAATCTGCCTGCCTATCTATAGTGAAGATGTCAGGTAAGTAATGTTCCTAAAAGCACAAAGTGCCACTCAGAGTTATCTGGTTGTGTGAAACCAGAAAGTCACAAGTTCAGGCCAACTGGGATGGGGAGTGGGCCAGATACAGGGACCAGGCTTGCCCTCACTGAAAGAATTACCTTCTACAGACCAGCATGAAGTGTTCAGTTCCAGGTGGAGTGGGCTGTGAGCAACAGGGAGAGTGTCATTGAAGATCAGCGATGTAGCACATAGAGCAGGCCGGGCATCATGGTTGGTTATTGCTGTAGCATGAAGATCTTGTCCAGAATCATGAACAGCTGTTGTTGGAGCTTAACATTGGTGGTCAATGCAAGCTAATGTTGATTTATCGTGTAGTGCAGATCTTCAATTACCGGGTGTCACTGGCAGTCACTGCTGTGTGAAGAGTCGGGTTCACCAGAACTTCATGTTGGTGGGCAGCATGGGCAGCAGGATTGTGGCAGGATCAGGCCCAGTCATGGCAGCACAGCACCCAAAACTTCAGGATTTCTTCTTGAGAGAGAGCTCCACTCTCGTCATGCAAAGGGTCCAGGACTGGAGGGGCACCTCTTGGGGTTCAGGTCCTCACACCAGAAAAAGCCAGCAGCGCTCAGGCAAGTCCATTTACAGGTCCAGTTGCAGATCCAGGCACCAGGTCAGCTGGCTATTGCGGGGAGCCTCTGGAGACTGTTATGAACTGCTCAGAACAGGAGGTTAGTCAGCTGACCCTTGGAGTTATCTCAACATGGGATGAAGGGTGCAGGACCAGTCTTCCTTCTCAGCAAGCAGAGCAGCGGGCAACTGGGTAGCAGAGTAGTAGGGCGGTAGCTTAGCAGTACTTCTGCCAGCAGAGCAACACAGTAGTCCTTCATCTGTATTATCCACAGGTCAAGAGGTGTACTGAAGAGTTGCCTCTGAGGGTCCATTATTTATACCTGGTGTCCATTTTGAATTTGGAGAAGTTTCACTATCTAACTACCACCTTCACCCAGTTGTGACCGAAGCAGGCACCAAACAGGGCATAAAAAGCCAATTTTCTAAACGTGGCATTTTTTAAAATTGAACCTTAAAATCTGGCATTGCCATTCCAATTTCTCAGACACCAAATATGACATTGCTACTAGTTTCCAATGGAAAGTTAGTACTTATTAAATGTAGTAAAGTAATTCAATGTTACCCAATTGGAGAGGTAGTCTTTGCAGCAGTGAAATATAAAACTAGGAACTTGTCACTATCAGGACATGTAAAAGTTGAATGTACATGTCCAACTTTTTAGATACACTGCACCCTTCACTATGGGCTGTTTAGAGCCTACTCTAATGGTGACATATAAATTAGAAAGGAGGTATAGGCCTGGCAAAAGGTTCATTTTGCCAGGTCAAAATGGCAGTTAGTTTAAAATTGAACACAGAGGCTGCAATGGCAGGCCTGAGGCATGTTCAATCAGGATTCTTAGGTGGGTGGCACAGTCAGTGCTGCTGTCTCAGTAGTAGCATTTGGGTACATGTAGTGCTACTTGACTAGGGACTTACAAGTAAATTGAATGTGCTAATTGGGTGTAAGCCAATTTTTCCATGTTTAAAGGAGAGAGCACTTTAGCACTGGTTAGCAGATTCTTAAGACCAACAACAATGAGATCAGCAAAAATGGAGGGGTAAGGTAATACATTTGGGGGAGAGCACCTTATGGCTGAGAGGTTTAACAAGTGTCCCTCCCAGCTGAAAGTGGAAAGAACTAACCAAACTTTTGGTATTTTTCATCACTAATGTAAAAAAAAAATGAAGAGACCATCAGCATTTTTTAGGTCTGGTCCAGGACGATGTTCCACCGTAAAGTCCATTCCTTGTAGGGAGATTGACCACCTTAACAGCTTGAGATTCTCACCCCTCAATTGCATGAGCTATCTGAGGGGCCTCTGGTCCATCAGAACCCGGAAATGAGTCCCAAACAGGTATGGTCTCAGCTTCTTCAGTGCACAGACCACAGCAAAGGCCTCTCGCTCAATAGCATTTTATCTCTGTTCCTGGGAAGCACCCTCCTGCTAATCAAGGTTACAGGTTTATCTAGGCCCTCCTCATTTAACTGAGCTAAGACAGACCTTTTGCCCTGCTCTGAAGCATCTGGGTGCATTAGGGACTTCTTGGAGAAGTTAAGAGTCTTGAGTACATGAGGAAGTCAAAGGGTTTATGACAGGCCTCTGTCCAGATCACTTTTTTGGGCTGCTTCTTCTAAGTCACTTCAGTTAAGGGTGAAACAATGGTGCCCCAACGCCTAAGAAACCTGTAATATCTGGTGCAACCTGGGATGACCCTCACCTCAGTCTGTGTTTTGGGGTATTGCTAGGCCAATTAGTCTCAATCTTAGCCTCAAGGAACTACACCTTGCTGCCACCAAACATAAGGCCCAGATATACCAGGGTACCCAGCTATATCTAGAACTGACTGCTGCTGGTAGTCAGTCTGGCCTGTTGCAGGGCCTGAAGCACCTCCTGGAGATAGTGCTGGGCCATGCATGCGCAGGGGAAACATTTGCTGGGTGCATGTGTGTTTGTGTGAAGTACAATACATAAAGGGTGAAGTGTTGTGCAGCATGCACATAGTGAATGTGTATGCTGGCAGTGTGCACATTTTAAAATACCCTGGCTGAAGAGAGAAAAACTTCAGTGGTGAACAGTGGGACCTAAGTGTGAGGAGAGGAAACTGTTCCCTTAACATTATGACCTGGGGGACTGTGCCTAGCACCTTCCTGAGTTTCAAAGCATGTCTACCATGTCAATTGCAGATGAAGCTCACATCTAGGTCTTCTTCTCCTTTATCTCTCTATTCAGTCTGGCACCAAACCCAATGAGGGTAGAGGAACAGACCATAACTGGTTAAGGGGATGGACAAAGGCTTACTCCCACTCACAAATTGGCACTGGGCATAAAGGTGCACCCCACAGACTCTTGAACCTGTGAAAATCAGAAGAAGGACTGACCTGCTGCCTGAAACCTGAAGGAAACCTGAACCTGCTTGCCTTGAACCCAGGTCCCCAGCAATGACTTTAAAAGTCAATTGGCTGACCTCCAGTTTGAGCTACAAGGACACAACAAACTTCAAAAGGCCTCTCTCCCAGCAACTTCCTAGCTGACTAGTTCCAACAGGACCTGTCCAGGACCCTATTGCTGGCCTCTGTTAGAGTACGTGCTACCCCCCAATTGGTGCCCCCCAAGTGCTGAACCATTGGCTGGTGTTAAAGTGTACTCCTTCTGTCTTCAAACAGCAAGAAATTGGACTTAGTAACTTTTTTTTCAAAATTGCAAATAGACAGAGATTGGACAGAGACCGGGATCTCAGTTGAAGTCACAGCCATCACAGTCAGCCTCAGCTGGCTGGTTTGCCCTGTTGAAGGAGATCTGTCTTCCAGAAAGGTTTCTAAGTCCTAATGTAGAGTGCTTCATTGGGGCTGACAAAGAGCAGCAACCGATTGACTTTAAGGCCTTCCCGTGCACAGAAATCACCAACTCAGACCTTTCCCACCTTTGTAAACAACCTCACTAGGACTTCACTCTTAAGCAATTGACAAGCCATGCTTTAGATCTAGATTGAAGCTTGCTCTACCAAAGACTCATTATTGACTACTTTTTGCCATTCTATGGCCGAAGGTGAACTTTCCACTGAGATAAACCTAGTTGCGGTCAGCCATAAGTTTTGACTATGGCCCAATTTAGTGCGACTAAATAACTGTGGTTGGTATATTTTTTATTCAAACTTTTCAAATTCATATGTCCCATTCTACATTTTTTGCTATTTAAGTGTCATTTTACTTATTAAAATATTCCCTGTTTTTCCAAATTGGCTTGGGATTTTTCTTGTGTTGTGTTTTCACTTGGTTACAGTTTGAGTGCTGCATAAATAACTTGGAAGGAAAATGAGGCAAACCTCGAGATGTTTAAGTTGGCGTCCTCCTCCTCACCGCAACAAAGTGGAGAGTAAGGGATCACTAAGAAAAGAAGAGTGGTCCTATAATATAAATCAAATCTGAGGGATACAATCTCAATTTACAAAGCGTAGAGCCAGGAGAAAAGACTTATGATTTGAAAATTGAGTCGTCACTGAAGAAAGAAGCAAGGTTATGTGATGGAATGACCCATCATCCTAGGAGATACAATTTCGACATGCATTTAGCCGTGAGTAAAGATTTATGGTGCTTCCGATCAAAAGACTCTCTGTCCTATTGATGACCCATCATTGATTTGTTCTCATATGCTGGGTTGAAACGTCGACATAATTGGATGTGGATTATTGTGAAAATGAATAGTGACTTCTAGACACCTGGATTAAAGGGGTCTCTGAAGACCATTTATCTTTTAAACTACATTTTTATATATACTGTATTTAACACTTTGGTACTTCAATCACATTACTCACTTCCACTGCACCGTCACTCTAGGAGCACCTATTGCACTGAAGTTTTAATTATATCATTTTTGATTGATCAATATGAAACTGTTTGTTAAATAAAGGCGGAAAGAGTAAGATAAGTTCATAGACTAAAAAGTTTCAGTTATCGTTTGAATATTGACGTGGAAGTCAAGGGTTATACTTCTCCCTTGGGGCCAAAAATGTTCTGATGCATAAATAACTTGGCCATTGCCTCCAGATTAAGCCTCACTGATTTGTCCCAAGCATACAGAGAATTATACAGAGGTTTATTTAGTAACTTTGATGGTTTACCCTGACAAGGACTGTGATTATTACGTGAAGTTATTTCTCAACTCCTCAACTAATACTCCAGTTGGTTACAGGAAGTATTGAGCTTTAATTGTTCAGGGCTTGCTAGTGAGCAGACCGTTAGAGGTGCCTCTTGTGCCATGGGTACAGGGTCCATATAGGGGGTTGCCATGTCTGTGGGGCCTTTCTTTGGTGTGCGACCCTACTTTTGTGAGGTCCTTTATAGTGGATCATCACAAGCATTTCCAACTATCATCCTGTATTTATTGGCAGGTAGTACTGTATGTAATATGGTACTTTTCCTTTTAATAAGTAAAGCACTTATTGACATTGATGTTGTTTGTTACATTGTAGAGTGCTGAGTCTCTAGCCCACAACGCCGTACTTGAGTAAACCTTGGACTGCGCTGACATGGTACCCTGAGAATCAAGTGTTTAGAAGGAGTAACCTCAGTAAGGTACTCTGCAATATGGGACCTTGTTACACACATAACAAATAACCTCATGTGTTAGATCTGGGATGCCATGCCCCATGCGTGCACGGTTAGAGCCAGATCCATTTTTCTGACAGTGCCTTCCGATTGATGACCTATTTCTGGCTATTTCTCACTCCAGTATATCATTCAATTAGTGATATAATTTCTGATTCTTTGCCCCCATCAGGACTATTAATGTTCAATACATACATCTATAACTATGCAACGCCTTTCACAATGCTCACCATTTTACCACCATCCCATAGTCCCTTCATTGCTACCTTTTACATTTTGGGACTTATGGCCCTGTCTCTCAGTAAGTCTAATTCTTTATCAATCCTAACCATCATATTATCTCCTTTTATTCCGATATTCACTGTTGTCTTGTTCAGGTGTGTTTCAGGCCATATTTGGTTGTTTGTCCTGATGGTAACCCTTCTATCCATGCAGGTCAAAACGCTGCCTACATTTCACATATGTACCATGATTGACTAATTACCCATATACTGTAACTAAATCCCATTCTTCTTGTACAAAACATCAGATACATACAGTTGTTTGCTTAGTTCACTCTTGTTTTTCCACAACCACAACCACTTTGTACACTTACTGCACCTTTCATTTTTCTCAATTATTCATTGCTGTATTTATGCGAATAAATGTATTTGCAAGTCTAATGAAGTAGAGTTTGATTTGAATGTAAAATTTTCAATTTTTATTTTCCATGGTATCTTTCAGCCTTTTTTAAATTGCATACAACATTGTCCATAACAATATGTATAACCGTTTTACCGGAACCAGTGTTTCTCCTTGTCTCAACCTGACACTGGCAGATCACACTGCGAATTTAGCAAGGGACCACTATCGAGGGCTGTAATTCGAAAGGACTTAGGGCCTTATTTATACTTTTTGGTGCAAAACTGCACTAACGCAGTTTTGCACCAAAACGTTTTGCACCGGCTTGCACCATTTTTTAGCACCAGCTGGGCACCATATTTATGGAGTGGTGCAAGCCGGTGGAAAGGGTAGGCTAGCGTAAAAAAAATGACGTTAGGCAGGTTAGAGTCAAAATAAATGACTCTAACCAGATTAGTGTCATTTTTTGACGCAAAGGGGCATATTTATACTCTGCACTGAATTAGAGTCATTTTTTTTACTCTAATTCGGTGCAAAACTAACTCCATATTTATACTTTGGTGCTAGACCCGTCTAGCGCCAAATTTATGGAGTTAAAGTCATTTTTTGGAAGTGGAAACCTACCTTGCCTTAATGAGATGCAAGTTAGGCGTTCCTGTGCAAAAAATGATTCTATGGCCTTAACGCCATATTTATACTCCCATGCAAAAATGGTGCAAGGGAGGGAGGAGGGGTCAAAAAATGGGGCAAAGCTTGCTTTGCCCCATTTTTTAAAGCATGGGTCAGGGCAGGCGTTAGGGGACCTGTGGGCCTATTTCCATGGTGGAACACCATGGAATAAGCCCGTATGTGCCCTCCCCAGGCCCCAGGGGCACCCTCACCCACACCAGAGGGACTACAGAGGATGGGGGACCTCATCCCAGGTAAGTACAGGTAAGTATTTTTTTTTATTTTTTAAAATGCCATGGGGGCCCTGAAATTGGCCTCCATACATGGCACAGGGTGCAATGGCCATGTCCAGGGGACCCTTGTCCCCTGGGCTGGCCATTGGGGTGGTGGGCGGCAAGAGTCATGTGGCATGGTAGATTTAGCACCATAAAATGATGCTAATCTTGTTAGAGTCATTTGTTTTTACTCTAACCTGCCTAAAGTCATTTTTGGGTGCTAAACCCTCTTCTTCTATACTGCCAGCCCCACCTGACTAAAGTCATTTTTTTTTTACTCTAGCCTACCCTTTGCACCGACTTGCACCATTCCATAAATATGGTGACAGACTAGTGCACAGAAATGGTGCACGTCGGTGCCATACTTTTTGGTGCAAAACTGAGTTAGTGCAGTTTTGCAGCAAGAAGTATAAATAAGGGCCAATCTTGTGTAAGTTTGTGCCACTTTTTCATCAAAAAATTACGTTAATGCGGTGCAAAAAATGTATACATCAGGGCCTTGGTGCTAGACGGGTCTAGCACCAAAGTATAAATATGGAGTTAGTTTTGCACTGAATTAGAGTTAAAAAAAATGATGCTAATTTGGTGCAAACAGAGTATAAATATGCCCCTTAGTGGGATAAAATAAAATGACAAAGGAAATATAAAATAAGCCTGTTATGGCACCAGATCAAGCGGTCAGCGATACTTTCAACCACCTGAAAATCATGTGGCAGCAAGTAAGGTTTGGGGCCATATGTAGGAACACATTTTCCCATTGACACAGAATGGGAAAAACCCTTTGCTACATCTGGCCCTTGGTGTAAGGTGGAGGTTTGAAGGTGTTTCAGTTGCTAAGCGTGTGCACCAATTCAGACCATAGCCCATCAAGCAGGGCTATAAACCAAATGCAAATATATATTAAAACATTGGTTCAGGGTTGGTAATGCTATGAAGAACATAAATTACATTCACTTTCTAAAAGTACATTCATCTCCACACATTTCACCTCAAACCCAGGCCCAGATATACGAAGGACTTGTATTTTCCTTGCACGACACGTCATCACAAGGGCATGGAAGTCTTTATCTGAGATTTGCTAAGCCAGGCAAAGCCCTTTTCTGTGATCTTGCATGATTTAGCAAACACAAGGGAGCACATGGAGCTGCCTTTTGTTACCTTGCATTGGGAATGTGTTCCTTGGGTGGAACATAGGAGTTCCCATGCACCCACCCACAGATTTATACGCAATTATAGATGTACTAAGGTCAGTAAACCTGGGATTGTGCCAAAATGATGAGCCACATCACACATAGAAAAAGGAAAATGCCTTTAAGGACTGTTTTTTTTGCAGGGTGTGTTCATACCTGCACAAAAACAATCATGTCCATGCTTGTGTTGGGGCTAAGTAACACACAAAGTAGCAGCACAAAGAGGGAGCAAGAATCCACCGTAACTTAGGAAATATGGTGCATTTCTGCTCTCTTTGTTTCACGCAATGCAGCACAGCATGTTGCCTGGCTGCCTGCATAAAGCTTTAGTAAATATGCCCCCTTGTTACGTAACTTATACGTGATTCACACCCATGATTGTTTCCTCACAAAGTGTGGATTATCAAGAGGCTTGAGAACCCATTTGAAGTTATTAAGGATCACTTGGTGGTATTTCGGGCTTTTAAAGCGAGAAAACACTTAGGAAATAAATTTTTAGGTGTAGTGCCAGCATTCTTTTCATTTTTATTTACAGTAATAGGTTGCCTGAACAAATACATTTCTCCCAGAAAAAACATTTAAGTAAGATATCTTGAGGTCTTCTGACAATGGAAGGCCCCGTGGAGAGCAGACGGAGTCTAGTCTCTCTATGGGAGCTTTTGGGAAGAGAAAGTGGCGCACATGGGCAGGATTGGTGCGTGGGGTTGGGAATAAGGGAGCCTTTAAGTAGTTTTGGGAAGGAAGGGACTGGCCTTTACCTCGCCAGCCCATCGCGCGGTAGGAAGTTTGGCTACCCACCCACTCTACATGCGGAAGGGTATCGATAGGAGGGTGTTTTGTGTTGAAAGGTGTGGATGTTGGGTGGGAGCCAGTTAGGGCAGGTTGCTGATAGGGGTTTGTGTGGCAGTAGATGGGGAGGGAGGAGAGTCAGAGGCGGGCCTGGCCACCCTTCCAGGGGGGAGAAAGAAGCAGGTGAAGGATGATAGCGTGGGGATGCCCGAAGCAGGCAGGGGATGAAAGGAAAAGGGGAATGTGTGGGTGAATTGAATGGATGATGGGTGAACGGAGGCAAAGTGAGGGAATGAGTGAAAAGGAGGACTGGGGAGAAGTTTCAAAGGGCGGGATTTTAAAGTTAGAGTTTGAAGTTGATTATGTACAATGTTTATGTATAAGATGCAATCCTGTCCTAAATAAATGGCCTTTTACACTACGTAAAACACTGTGTCAATGACTGTGTCCAGATGTATGCTAAACACTGGCAGACAAGGGAGCGAGAAGATAATTATTTTAGGAGTGGATTCTTTCTGTGTCCTCAAACGCATCAATACCAAATTCGCTTTTTATTATGCTTCTGCTAATCAGGTTCGAAACGATTTTGTCCTAAAGGCTAAAATGGCTGTTAATTTACAAGATTGCACACCCATTTGATGATTGATGTGATGGACCAGGCTGAGGAAGCAGCTCATGCCTGTCCGCTCCGATTCCACAGTACAGTCCGTAAATAGCTATAAATCCATTTGCATCCTAGTATCTGGTTCCACCTCATTCATTATTTACAAGTCACCATTGCAGCTGTTTTTAAGGAAAAAAAACATGCTCGTTAAAATCACGAATCCTAGTAAACAGGATTTACGAATCCTTCAACATGTGATCAGAGTAGGACCTCTTCTATTGTTTGCCACCGAGTAAAATGTTCCATGTCGGCAGATGGCAAACAAAATAGAATAGCTTGGCGAAATAGCTATTTCCAGGTAACTTATGTATTTGAATAAAAAGAAAATAATGTTGAGACTACACACAAAACATGTTTGCATAGTGATTTCTAGAAGTCAAAAGGTATTTTTTTGCTTACACTTTTAATGACAGTAGTTGTCATCGACATTAGTATATTTCATGCTACGAAAACAAACTACTGCCAAACATCTCTGCAGACAACACAGCTGCAAAAACAGTAGTAGAGAGTGATGGCTCCCAGCAGGGATGGACTCCGAACTAAGGGGCATATTTATACTCCGTTTGCGCCGCAATTGCGTCGTTTTTTTGACGCAATTTCGACGCAAAACGAACTCCATATTTATACTTTGCCGTTAGACGCGTCTAGCGCCAAAGTCCATGGAGTTTGCGTCATTTTTTAGCGTGGACACCTACTTTGCGTTAATGAGATGCAAGGTAGGCGTTCACGTCTAAAAAATTGACTCCGAGGCATGTGCGTCGAATTTATACTCCCGGGCAAAATTCACGCCCGGGAGTGGGCGGGTCAAAAAAAATGACGTACGGCCGCTTTTGCGCCGTTTTTTAGCGCCTGCAAAAGGCAGGCATTAAGGGACCTGTGGGCTCTGAAGGAGCTCAGAGGTGCCCTCCCATGCCCCCAGGGACACCCCCTGTCACCCTTGCCCACCCCAGGAGGACACCCAAGGCTGGAGGGACCCATCCCAGGGACATTAAGGTAAGTTCAGGTAAGTGTTTTTTTTCATTTTTTTTTGTGGCATAGGGGGGCCTGATTTGTGTCCCCCTACATGCCACTATGCCCAATGGCCATTACATGACATAAGTCCCCTGGGCATGGCCATTGGGCAAGGGGGCATGACTCCTGTCTTTGCTAAGACAGGAGTCATTTCTATGGAGGTTGGGAGTCGAACAAAATGGCGCAAATCGGGTTGAGGCGAAAAAATTGCCTCAACCTGACTTGCCCCATTTCTTGACGCCCAAGCCCCATATCCCCCTACGCCGGCGCTGCCTGGTGTACGTTGTTTTTTTACACGCACACCAGGCAGCGCCAGCGGCTAACGCCGGCTAACGTCATTGTATAAATACAGCGCCCGCATGGCGCTTCAGAATGGCGTTAGCCGGCGCTAATTTTTTTGACGCAAAACTGCGTTAGCGCAGTTTTGCGTCAAAAAGTATAAATATGGCCCTAAAAGCGGCTGTGGCAAATTGTACCAGACCAGCCCTCATTTTGCATAGCGGGCCTAGCGAATGAGCCTAACTACTACAAAGCAGGTTTGGGGGTAGGCAGGTCTCCACCAAGAAATGTACAAAAATGCAAATATGGTGTGTTTTACAACAAATGTTTTAATTATGGAATATTATTCAATCATTGGATGGATGGCTGGCTGACTCAGTGACTGAAAGAATAGTTGAATGGGTGAGGAATGGGTGGACAAACTAACTCAAGATTGGATGACAATTAATAATGCTACATGGAGCTACGTGGAGCTACGTGGAGCAAATGGTCTCTATGTACTGACCAAGAGTGGGTGCTCTGGATTTCATTTTAGCCTCTGTATTAAAACATCACTTTCCCCAACACTACTACTACCAGTCCCAAACATACATAGCCTGGCTACATTTAACACATCCCACTGATTTATCGCCTCAAAAATGTAAATAGAAAGCTTAAGCTTTGGTCTACTGTGAAAGAAAGAGAGATGCCCAGGCAGAGGACAAATTGCACAACATGAAACCAGGAAACCTTGCATCAATTAAGGCAATTACTTTTTTCACACTGCCTCCTTTTACTTCAACATCGCATGATAGCACCTTGAAATACATCACGGTTTGTGCTGCACAAAAACAAAATACTACAATGTGATTTAATTTATCGAAACACCCTACACCACATATAGGTGCAACATATTAGGACATCTGATAAAAATCGTGGATCAAGAGGTTTTTCATGGAATCTAGATATCTCGCTACAGAGACCATTGTCCTAGTTAAATATTCAGTTAGGAAATAAGAAAGTGTGCAAACTAGTAATGGAATAGACCCTTACTGACTGAATACTGCTAGTTTTTTGGAACGTCCTTTCCAATCTGAATTTAGAAATGGTATTATACATCACTTGTTGTTCTTTCTACAGGGCCAGTACCACTGTAGAACAATG
Organism: Pleurodeles waltl; assembly: GCF_031143425.1. Taxonomy (NCBI): domain Eukaryota; kingdom Metazoa; phylum Chordata; class Amphibia; order Caudata; family Salamandridae; genus Pleurodeles; species Pleurodeles waltl. The sequence goes on along the minus strand of NC_090437.1, from coordinate 1,034,641,284 downwards.
TGGTCCTGTCCATGTGACGAAATATCAGATCAGTCACTATTGCACTTTATTGAAACTTTTTCTGTTTGTATTCAGAATTATTTTGAATTCCCTTACTTCAAATGTGTAATCTTAAGAGATGTAGAGTGGTATTACTTTTTACATTTTCTACAGATGTTAACCAAAAAGGATATATGATTTTGTGTAGGCTATTTTAAAAATGGCAGTGTGTCTGCATAATTCTATTTTTTTTAAATTAATATTTATGTAATGTTTGTTTTTCACTTTTATAATTATATTTTATAATCAAATAAAGTGTCTTTGGTTGATTGAACTGATTTAAGTGGCATTGTATTACTTGCTCAGGTCAGAGTTTCGATCCCACATTATCTCCTGGAGAGCTATCCTGAGACTCCAGTGGCAAAAGAGGAATATTTGGTACCATGTTGGATAGACCTCATGATACCAGAGCTAAACATCCCTGAATAATAAAAATGGAGCCTAATAATCCGTTATTGTGGTGGGGTGTTGAAACCTTCTTCTTACATCTATATATTGAGTCCTTCAAACCTTCATATATTGATGCTTCCACCATTCAATATTACAGCTGATTTCTCCTTAATGGACAACCATAGTTAATAGGACATTTGTCATGGAAAAAGCATATCCCCATTGTCCTTAGAATATTGCCACTACCACAGACTTAGAACAAGACCAGATTTCCTGTAGGCTTCCTAATAAACTCAAGCAATAAATAATATAAGCTAGCTCAGATATTATGTGACATTCTGTTGAATGACTTTCAATTCCCTCACATCTTCTACATTTCAGTAGCTTTGTACATGGTATGGTCCATGTTGACCATGACTTACTAAAGTACATACCATGAGCAAGGGCCAACCTAGAAAAACAAGTGTTTGATCACAGACTGTAGTAAAAGTGAACTTGTGTATCTCAAGCAGATAGTGCCATGGCAGTAGCAGTACACTTGTGAAGAATAGTGCATTGTACATGGTAAGGGGTAACCACATACATGTAAGAAAGATGATTCTCTGTTAAATAAGTAAAATTCCAACATGATCACTGTGCATAGCTATGTAATGCTCATATGGTTCAGTGCTGTCAAATGGTCAGAGTACTAAAAATATTCCTAACCCCTTCGCTGCCAAGCCTTTCCCCCTTCAGGCGCCAGGCCTTTTTTTGGCTATTAGGGGAAGTTTGCGCTTAGGCCATCATAACTTTTTGTCCACATAAGCTACACACGCCAAATTTGAGTCCTTTTTTTCCAACATCTTAGGGATTCTAGAGGTATAAGGAGTTTGTGGGTTCCCCTGAAGGAGACCAAAAAATTAGCCAAAATACAGCACAATTTTTTTATTTTTTTATTTGGGTAAAAGGGCTGCAGAAGAAGGCGTGTGCTTTTTTTCCTGAAAATGACATCAACAAAGGGTTTGCGGTGCTAGAATTACCATCTTCCCAGCTTTCAGAAACAGGCAGACTTAAATCAGAAAACCCACATTTTCAAAACAATTTTTGCATTTTACTGGGTCATAGCCCATTTTTACTATTTTTTGTGCTTTCAACCTCCTTCCAGTTAGTGACAGAAATGGGTGTGAAACCAATGCTGGATCCCAGAAAGCTAAAAATTTCTGATAAAATTCTGAATTCATCAAGGGGAAATTTGTGTAGATCCTACAAGGTTTTCCTACAGAAAATAACAGCTGAAATAAAAAAAAATATTGAAATTGAGGTGAAAAAAACAGCTATTTTTCTCCACATTTTACTCTGTAATTTTTTGAATTTTTGGGCTATGAGCCCCTCCCGCTCCCCGGTGGAGTCTCCCGAACGGGCTCCATACACCACACTCATGGCACAGGCACTCCACAGGATGATCTGAAAAGAACAAAGGACAAAACACGTATTATAATTCTCGCAGATAGCATTTGTCAGCGGGAACATGTTCCCATTTGTCTTGACCAGGTCGCATAACTACCAGGACATTGTCTGGTCCAGTGGCGATGACATCAGCGGGTTGAGGAGGGTTATTTGGGGATTCAATCCACACTTTGGCCCCTGGGTTCTTGTCAGTAGATCCGAACCCTCCTTTGCCTCTCACAGTGAGAAGAGCTGGGGCGCTCCCCTTCTTAACAACACCTCCATAAACCGGCATAATGACAATTTGGGCAACGCGATCACCAGGTTGCACCACTAGGTCTGTGTCACCACTGTTCAAGAGAATGACTTTCAACTCGCCTTGGTAGTCTGCATCTATCACGCCTCCTAAAACTTGGATGCCCCTCAAGGCAAGCCCAGATCGAGGGGCGATCAGACCGTAATGCTCAGGGGGAATCTGAATTCCCACCCCAGTTTCAATCAGAGTGATGTCTCTAGGTTTCAATCGATGCATGTGTAAAGCATGTAAGTCAAGTCCTGCAGATTCTGGTGTAGCTCGATATGGGGCCAAAGCTCCTGGAGCTGTTTCCCAATACACAATGGTATTGCTCGTTGTAAACGGATTAATCTGTAAAGCAGGTGTGAGCATTCTCATGAGAGGTGTCTCAGCATTCGTAAGGGGTCGGTTGTTCAAAATTTGCAAAGCATCATACAAATTATCCCTCCACCCCTTCAGTGTCCCATCATTCAGTTTACGCAATTGTTCTTTCAGCAACCCATTCATTCTCTCAATCAGTCCCGCTGCTTGTGGGTAGTAAGGTATGTGAAAAATCCACTCAATATTGCGTTGTGCACAATAGTCCTGCACTAGTCTGCCCTTGAAGTGGCTGGCGTTATCACTTTGAATCTGGAGTGGCACTCCATAGTACAGAATCAACAGATCTAGTGTTTTCAGGGTGCTCTGCTGAGTTGCGCGCTTGCAGGGAAAGGCTATGAGATAACCAGAGTAAGTGTCTACCACGGTGCAGGCATACTGACACCCTCTGCTCAGTGGCATTGGTCCAATGTAATCAATCTGCCAAATCTGTCCTGGCAATTTACCTCTACCTAGCTGGCCTCTCACCACCTGTGGGACCGGTCTGTGCTGTGCATGCTGACAAATGGGACATTCAATGATCGCTGTTTTAATCAAATCTAGGGGAAGATGCATCCCTCTAATCTCAGCCCACCTGTGAGTAGCCTTTTCTCCAAGATGTCCGCATTTCTGGTGTGCCCATTTAGCCATTCCCACCAAATCAGAACTCTGCGCCTCCACTTCAGCCTCTTGAATCTTGGCTCGATCGTCTGCAAGACAATTGAACCATCGGTCTAATGAATCAGTTGGACAGTGAGCGTCCACATGATAGACAGTCACGGTGCTTTGAGGTAACATTTCCCAGATCTCCTGCCATAACTCCTTCCCCCATACCTCTTTGTTATGGATTTTGTACTGATGTGCATGCCACGTGGGAAGCCAAGTAGCTAACCCATTGGCGGTAGACCAGGAATCTGTATAAATGTGACATTTTCCGGGTAGCTCCTGTTTTAAAGCCTGATACACGGCATAAAGCTCTGCATACTGGCTACTTTTTCCCTGTCCTGTAGTTGTCAAAAGCTTCTTGGTAACAGGATTATAGGACACTGCCTTCCAGTGCCTTTTCGCTCCAACATATTTTGCTGAACCATCTGTGAACCACACATGTTTTTTGTCATCTGCAGACAAGTCTGCGAACGGCTGGCCCCACCCTACTGGGGATTCACACACTGGAGGTACATCATGCAACATTTCGGAATTCTCCACTGGAGCCTGCGCTACCTGCTCATGCAAAACAGCGGTCCCTTTTGGACCCGCTCGTGCCCTGTCCTGGACATACCATTTCCATTTTATAATGCTGGCTTCTTGCGCATGTCCAATTCTATGAGTTTTTGGGGAACTCATCACCCACTGCATGATGGGAATTTCAGGCCTTAAAATCACATTGTGTCCCAGTGTAATTTGCTCAGTATCAACCAGGGCCCAATAGCAGGCCAGCAGCTGCTTCTCAAAGGGAGTATACCGCTCTCCTGCCTCAGGTAACTTCTTTGTCCAAAATCCCAGGGGCACCCTCTTTCTTCCTTGTTTTTGCCATAAACTCCAATTGGCATACTGCCCCTGGACTGTCACATTCAACTCAATGTCTCCCTCTCGAATCGGCCACAAATCCAAAGCATGCTGAATGGCGTCTTTCGCCAATTCAAACGCGCGCTGCTCCTGCTCTCCCCATTCAAACGCATTTTTCTTTCGTGTAACTTTGTACAATGGGGCCAAAATTTGAGACAAATGGGGTATATGTTGTCTCCAATACCCGAATAGTCCAATAAAACTCTGGGCTTCCTTCCGATTTCGCGGTACTGCGAATTCCTTAATCTTTTGTTTCACTTTTGGCAACACTTCTCTGTGTCCCTGATTCCACTGAATGCCCAAAAATTTCACGCTCTGAGACGGTCCCTGCACTTTCTCGGGGTTAATCTCCCACCCTTGATTCTGCAAGTGTTCCACCACCCTGTCTAGCTGAATTTGCACCTGTTCTTGCGTCTCTCCCTGCATCATCACGTCATCTATATAGTGGGAAATTTGCACTCCAGGAACCACGGGTACTTCATCCAAATGCTCTGCCACCAGCCGGTGGCAGATAGTGGGGCTATGTAAATACCCCATGGGTAATCTACAGAAGGTGTACTGACGCCCCGCCCATTGGAATGCCAGCTGAGGCTGGCTCTCAGTAGCTATTGGTATCGTAAAGAAGGCATTGGCAATGTCAATGGTTGCATATCAAGTCCCACTGTGTTTCTGTATGTTCTCAATCAAGGTAATGGTGTCTGGGACCGCTGCAGTCAGAGGAGGTGTATGTTTATTCAATTGGCGATAATCAATGCAAATCCTCCAACTGTTATCACTTTTACGAACAGGCCAGAGGGCATTATTCCACGCAGTGGTGATGGGAACTATTACCCCGGCCTCTAGTAAATCATGTATAGTCTGGCTAATCTCCTCATGTCCTCCCGGTATTCTGTACTGTTTCATTTGAATCACTTTAGTAGCTTGGGGAAGTGTTACCGGAGGAATCTTCAACAGCCCCACCCTTGCGGCGGCTATTGATATAAATCTTTTGGAACCAAATTGATAACATCCATCTTCCAAATGTAGGGTCATCCCTTTCAAAATGTCAATTCCAATAATGTATTCGGGAATGGGCACAATCAGGACAGTGTATTCTCTCTTTGGAAGTGCCCCTATTTTCATGGGAACCACTATCTGCACTGCCGGGGTTTCTTTTCCGCCCAATCCCGTGATGGTAAAGTACTGTCCCCTGAATTTTCTTGGATTGCCATGAATCAAGGTGGCCTCCGCTCCGGTGTCAACGAGGGCTCGAACTTTTTGAACATTTCCACGTTTCCAATAAATTTCTACTTTGACATGAGGTCTGTTATCTTTGCGAGCCCATCCCTGCACCGGAGTTTGGCCTGTTTCCTAATCTATTTTCACTCTGCGCACATCAGAGTCTGCCCAAGTCAAATCTGGATACAGTTTGCGGTAATTCTCAGGGAACTCCTCCTCCCTGTCTCTGCTTCGCAACCTCTCTGAGCTTACCAGCTCCCTCTCCCACTCTCTTCCTCGAGTTTTCCCAGAACCTGTCAGTTCCCGGTCTCTCTCCCTGCTCCGGGTTCCCTCTGCGCTTCGGTGCTCTTCCTCCCAATTTCCGTCCTCTGGGGATCTCTCTCTACTGTGGGGTTTTCTCCCTCTCTCCCCCTTTTCACTCTCACGCTCCTCCCCTCCTGCTTTTCTCTGGTTCACCACTTTGTTATCCTTCTTGTTCCCTTTCCTACTCCCCTCCTTTTTATCCAAACCGCGTTTGCGGTACATTTCCCACATGTCCTTGGTGCTTATCCCATCAATTTCATTCCTGGTCATCCCATCTCGCATCAAGGCCTGAAACATGTCTCGCCTTGTCACCCTGTTGTTATCAGTACGATTCTCAGACCGTGAATTCCTCTCTGGCTTAGCCCATTCTCCTAAATCACTTAACTCACGCACCGCTTCTACCACCTGAGACAATGGGTTACCTGTCTGATTAATTAACAAAGTCATGATGACATGCTTATATGCAGGAGGAGCAGCCCTAATCAGCCGGTTTCGCACAGACACACTTAAAATTCCATTCATCAAATCATGGGCATTACCCATAAAGATAGCTGTTTTCATCCCTTCTTCCTTCAATCTCTGTACTGCATCTCTCAAAGTATACCAAGGTTTATCATTAGGCGGCCAGTCTGACTCTGTCGGATACTTCTGAGCACACCCTTGCGCCGCTAGCTCTAACAAATTGGTCATGGGACCATTCCCTGGATAGGTTCTAAACTCATTTTGAATAACCGGGTCTGTACTTAACATACAAAGCCTCGGGGTGTCGCCGTGATCCAATTGGACCCCCTGGCCCCCCATATCGTGCACCCGCACCAACCACGTAAGCAATGTTTCCCCAGACCTCTGTCGAAATCTGTCTATCACATCACTTAGTTCTTGCTGTGTATAATCCTCCAGGGCATCCAACATCACCCCTCCAGGATTAGCTGGGCTATGCTGTAACTTTCGCCGATATATGGGCTGCGCACGGACAACATTCCTGCGCTCTGTCTTCTCCTGTCTAACATCTTGGCAGTCATCGCCCCCGGACCCATCTGAAAAATCAGATGTATCCCAGATGTTTCCATCCCAAAATTCAGGGTCAAAGGCTAATCCTGCCTGAGAGATAGCTAAATGCACCTTCTTTTTATTAACTTTCCCTCTTCGTTTCTTGTGTTTATATTTAGCTACGCTAACAGCCGTTCTCTCTGCAACCAGTTGGTACATTTCCAACTTATCACTTAATAATTTATTTTGACAAGCTAGCATGGTAGAGGAATTTCGGGCTTCCACTAACTCCTTCTCCAGCTGCTCGTGGTCTTTTTGTAACTGTAAACATTTTTCATACAACTTTCGGTACGCAGAAAGCAAGATCCAGCCTCGCCTCCCCAACGCACAAACCTCCCTTCCCTTGTCAATCGAAACTTTCCGTAAACAAATGAGAAGATCTTCAGGTTCCACATTTAACATACACGCATTCCAATTTTCACACAAACCAGCACAACGTGACCATTCCTGAGCTAATAGTTTATACGGAGCGATTTCCCACCCCGGTATCTCTATGTCTGGATTTGCTACCTGAGAACCTGCTTTTGAGCTCGCTTTGATCTTATTAAGCATTTTCCCTTTTTTTTTTTTTTTCGAATCCTGCAAACGACTACGCCAATTTGTGCTGCTTTACTCTTCAGAATATCAAAACTATGCACTTCAGGATATTTTAAGGCACAATGTAAAGCAATCACTCTCAAACACCTTCGTAAGTAGAATAATCAAGTTTATTTAAGGGGCAAGTTCTCAGCTAGCAAAACTAAACCACACTAATATATATATATATACATCAGGAGAATAACATGAGAATAATGATAAAGATATAAGCACTCTGTGAATAATTGCAAGAGTAAGTGCATATAATACGAGCACACACAATATACCTCAATGCTCAATAGCATGAAAATGACTGCAAGAGTAAGTACACATTACGCGCGCACACACAATACACTTAATAAATTGAAAAGCTTCACCGAAAAGAGCGTCTGCATCCCTCCGCCGTACACAAAGCTGGGGAACCCAAATCAGCTGACACAGGGAGCCTCTGTTCGGGACAATCAGTCCTCCTGGCGTTGCGTCCAACCCAGAAGAGAGTTCCTAACCCAGCCCATCTAGGCCCCCAACTTTTATAGTATTTACTAACGCCCAGGAGTCTTTTCTAGAAAAAGACCCCCTCCTTTACAAATTGTGCAATCGGCGGTACCTTGTTCACCCTTCGAGACGTCTCCTCAGAACGGGCCAAGTTCCCAGGAGAGGACTCCAAGGTGAAGCTTGCATTCCTCCTTGTGTACAGGCGCATCCCCCTGTTGTTCTAACTGATAGCTCGTGGAAAGTAAATAGCGCCCTTCGTACCAGGCAGATGGAGCGAAGTTGAGCAGAAAAACACCCCACCCTTCAGCTTGCCGAAGCTTGTGGAAAAACACAGAACAGTGCCTTACGCACCGAACCAGACTCGACAAAATGGAGTCGTGAACCAAAATGGAAGCGAAGGCCAATGAAAGCAGAGGCCAATGGTCCACACTCTGCACCACTGTTTACCTTGCACGTAGTGCTGCCGCATGCACGTAGTGTATGTAGCAATACAGTACCAGGGCAAATGTCCTACCACCCAACGTTCCCCTCAGTCTCTCACTTTTGTAGGTGGGCCAAGTGCCTGTGACAGGGAAGAGCAAAAAACATTTCGAAATTGAGGGAGAACCGAATCGGTCAAAAAGGGCAGTTTGAAAAAGAACATTTTCAGGCTAACAAGTGCAGCAGAATTTTTATCTGTATAGATGAAACAATGTTGGGTGGTAGGAATTTTGAGAATTCCTTCAGATACCGCAAGGTTCCATCACAAAAATGTGGGAAAAATGTGTGATTTCCAGCAAAGTTGGAGGTTTGCAGGGCATTGTGGGTAAGAAAATGGTGCGGTGCATGTAAAACACACCACCCTGGAATCATCCAGATGTTTAGTTTTCAGATGTGTCTGGGTCTTGTGGATTTTTCTACATGGCAGCATCCCTAAGTCCAAAAAGAGCAGCCCTCACCATTCCAAGTGGCATGATTTTGAGAGTTAGCCAAGCTCTCATGGCACAAATGTATAACCAAAACCCAAAATAATTAAATGTCCTCTTGCTTGCCGTGGGATAAGATGTTTTGTGTTAGTTTGCGGGGGAAGAGCTGAAAGACTGTTACCCCCTTGAGTTGGGGTGAGGGCATAACCAGGCCACTATTTTTTTTTTTTTTTTTAAATTCTCTGGCATGTAGTAGACTTTCTGCCCCCCCGGGGTGTGGCTTTGGGGGTAATTGCCCCATCTGCCCACCAGTGAGCAGAACAAATTTGGCCCCATTAATTGGGGTGGGGGTATAGCCATACCCCCACCCTCTTATTTTGAAAAAAAAATCTTCCCTGGTCTCCGGTGGGCTTTCTGCCCCCCTCGGGGCCAGATGGACCTTCCAAAAATAGGCCGATCTTCCCCCAAGTGGGGCAGATATGGCCAACAGTAATCTGCCCCCATGGGGAGCGACACTTGCCCAAGAGGCTTCCCCCCAAACAAAACACACACATACACACACACCAATCCCTGGTGCCTAAGTGGTTTCTGACCCCCGAGGGCATATTAGCTGCATAGAAAAAAGGCCAATCTGCCCCCAAGGGGAGCAGAAATGGCCTAAAATGAATTTGCCCCCCCCATGGGAGATATCGTTGTCTAAGGGGTTGCTACCCTTGCGTGAAATTAGCGCAAACAAAAACCCCAGGGCCTAAGTGGTTTCTGACCCCCGAGGGCAGATTGACCTAATAAAAATTAAAAATATAAAATATTAGCAAAGCCAATAGCTATGCATAGGTGAGACCTATTGGCTTTGCCAATGCTTGTTTATAAAGTATGGAACCCCAAGACGACAAGGGGTATAATAGCCCATATAATACCACACCATCAATTTACCCACAAGCCACTTAAAACCTTGGTGCAGCAGTTTCCAACCTGTGATCGGAGGCTCCCCAAGGGTCCGAGACACATTCCCAGGGAATTCACAGACCTGGGCCAGCAGAAAGGCACTTCTCCAGCTGGGGCATCTAGAAACACATGTGTTTTTATATTTATTACTTCCCTTGTGCAGCAGTTTTAAAAGCACCGGAAAGTTCCTTGTACATCCAGCAGCAGCTTCTCCTCCTCTAAGGGGGAGGAGCGTCCCCTACTGCTCTGAGCAGTGCATAAAAGGTCAAATAAAATGATAGTAACACAACGTTATTTTCATTATATTTTTCAGTGCAGAGCCAAGTTAGGGCGGGGTAGGCTGGGCTGTGTCACATGGAGGAGGAGTAGAATGTGCACCATAAGTGCGCATAATGGTTTAGCTGGCTGTCTTGGAAAGGCCAAACAGACATGCGCACTTAGTATTTCCCCTCCCGGCTGTATTGCACAGCCAGGTGGAGAACATGAACAGGCTCCAACTCCCTGTCTGAGTGCTGAACCAGGCTGCTCAGACCAATCACGATGCTGCTGTCATGCTTCTGACAGCAGTGTTTTGATTGGCTTAGGGGAGTCTGGGATCCTGTGTGCTTCCATTCTGTTGGGACTCAGGAAGAGAAGAGGACAGAGGAGAGACGGCTTCCATGCACAGATTAAGGGGGTCATTCTGACCCCCGCGGGCGGCAGTCCCCGCCCACCTGGAGGGAACCGCCATTCGGCCGCCCCGCGGTCAAAAGACCGCTGAGGCCATTCTAACTTTCCCGCTGGGCCGGGGGGAAAGGGGCCTGCAACACAGAAGCCGGCTCCAAATGGAGCCGGCGGTGTTGCAGGTGTGCGACAGGTGCAGTTGCACCCGTCGCGTTTTTCACTGTCTTCTAGGCAGACAGTGAAAAGCATACTGGGGCCCCCAGGGGCCCCAGGACACCCGTTCCCGCCAGCCTGTTCCTGGCGGTAAAAACCGCCAGAAACAGGCTGGCGGGAAGGGGGTCAGAATCCCCATGGCGGTGTGCTTGCAGCGCCGCCATGGAGGATTCGCCCAGCCAGGGGAAATCCGGCGGGAAACCGCCGGACCTGGTTTTCCGACCGCGGCTGTGGGCAATGAAGCACCGCCAGCCTGTTGGCGGTGCTTCAGTCATCCGTGGCCCTGGCGGTCTTGGACCGAAGTGTTCTTTTTTTTATTTTTCATCCCCCCTGCCTCTCCATCCCCATTTCTTAGAAGTCACCAGAGGCTTTCGGAAAAAAATAAAAGCATCAAGATAACTCTGGTGATTAATGTATGTGTGGGAGAGAGGTAGGGGTTATGTCTAGTGGCAGTTTTGACTCATCTAAGGTAGCGCAGATGGTTAATACGCCTGCTGCAAAGAATGTGTATCAGGCAAAGACCAGTATTTTATGTGCTCCAACACCTTACACTGGTATGAGAGGTGCTTTTAAACAAATGAATTATACGTGACAGGGAGGCTATGGTGGGATGGGAGGCCCTTATGGTTTACTTCCTTTCCCCACCACATATTTATGTGAAAAAGCCTTTTCAGATCTTACGTACCTTAAAAATAAAAACAAAAATCTCTTGGGAAATGTAGAATCTGACCTGAGGCTTCAACTTTCCTAAATAAGGCCAAACATGGAAAAGTTAGTCACCTGAGATGCAGCGCCAAGCTTCCCATTCAAGTTTTTCGATTCTTGAATATTTTTTCAATATAAAATAATTAGATCTTTAGTGATTTGAGTATTTGTTTGGTGTGAACTTGCATTTTTAATGTTTGAAATTTAAATTATACAAATTGCTTGGGGGGCCCGGGCTTCCAGTAGTGATTCAGTGGAGGTCCTCAGGAGTCAAAAGGCTGGGAATCACTGCCTTAGTGCATAGCTTCTGTATTTTTAAGGTATTGAAATAGAGCAGAAGAAAAGAAAGCAACATTCAAATTGTTGCTTTAAAAAGCTGCTTTAATTATGTTATAGTCCTGGCCTGCCTTTCACCTTGGCTGCTGGCTCTGGGAGAAGGCAAGTCAAAACTGGACTGTAATAACCTTATCATAGTCGTGTTCTGACGTTGTTTCTTTATAATTGGTGACTTGATGCATCAGAAGATTCCATTCATATAGAAATTAATGACTGCTCTATATACAGGATTCGCAGAATCTCATGTATTAAATAGTCTGTAACACCAAGAGCATCTTCAGTGAAAATGCTCCCAGTTTTGACTGACGTGGAGCTGACCTGCCCAAGATTGCACAGAGAAGCAGAAGTGTTATTAGAACTACGGTTTCAGAGCACAGTTTACAATTATTGTACCTGATCGCTTTTGATATATCTAGTGTGGTTTCAATTTGCATGAGGTGAGAGGCATGATCGATGCGGGGCACAAAAGGTATGTTCTTCCTTTTCTCCCTCCTACCTTTATTTGCTTGGTGTATGAAGATGCAAAGTTAATCAACATGTTGTTTCACATTTGGTGTAAATACTTTGTGAATGTGAATAACAATAAAACATACTTTCAAACTAACAACATGCCTTCTTTTCTCCCTATTTCACGTCTAAACTATAGGATTGTGTTAATTTAACCCCTTCTGTGCCGCGGACGTAGTGGTTACGTCCTGCGGCACAGTGCTGCTGTGCCGAGGACGTAACCACTACGTCCTCGGCACACAGCCCAGAGGGAGCGCTCTCGCTCCCTCTGTGGGGTTCCCCCCCACCCCCCCAAGTCAGGGATGGAAGGGGAAGCCCTTCCCCTCCCACCCCCGACCCCCCCCAACCCCCCCTGTGACGTCAGCGCGCGAGCGCGCGCTGATTAGTCACAGGGTCTCCCCCATCGCGCTGGAAGCAGAGCTTCCAGCGCGATTGAAAAAGAAATGCTTTTGCATTTCTTTTTCAATCCCATGGGGGAGGCCCCGAGAGGCTTCAAAGGGAAGGAAATGTATTTCCTGCCCTTTGAAGTCTCTCACAGGTTTCAAAAGCTGGATTGCTTGCAATCCGGCTTTTGAAACACCACTAGACACCAGGGATTTTTTTTTTTTTCTTGAAATTGGCAAAAGGGAGCGACCCCTTGGGCAAGGGTCGCTCCCAGGGGGGCATTTTTTTAGGAAGGCCTTTTCTGCCCCCCCTGGGGGCAGATTGGCCTATTATTAGGCCGATCTGCCCCCAGGGGGGGCAGAAACCTCTAGGCACCAGGGACCATTTTTTTTTTTTTTCTTTTTTTTGTGATGAATTCTTTTTTTTTAGGTGGGGAGCGATCCCTTAGGCAAGGGTCGCTCCCCTACGGGGCAATATATATTTAGGCCATTTCTGCCCCCCTTGGGGGCAGATTGGCCTATTTTGATAAGGCCAATCTGCCCCCAAGGGGGGCAGAAACCATTAGACACCAGGGAATTTGTTTTTGCGCGCAAATGTCACGCAACAAAGCGACCCCTTTGGCAAGGGTCGCTCCCAGGGGGGGCAATTTTTTAGGAAGGCCTTTTCTGCCCCCCCTGGGGGCAGATCTGCCTATTATTAGGCCGATCTGCCCCCAGGGAGGGAAGAAACCTCTAGGCGCCAGGGCAAATGTGTTTTTTGTGTTTTTTTTTTTTTTTTCTTTTTTTTTTTTTAGAGATGGGGAGCGACCCATCAGGCAAGGGTCGCTCCCCTGGGGGGCAAATTGTATTTAGACCATTTCTGCCCCCCTGGGGGCAGATTGGCCGATTTTAGGTAGGCACCGGGGATTTGTTTTTTGGCGCCAATGTCACGCAGGGGGAGCGACCCCGTAGGCAAGGGTCGGTCCCGGGGGGGGGGTGGGGGGTCAAATTTATTTTAGGCCATTTCTGCCCCCCCGGGGGACAGATCGGCCTATTATTAGGCCGAACTGCCCCCGGGGGGGGGCAGAACACTCTAGGCGCCAGGGCAATTTTTTTTTTGTGTTTTTTTTTTTTTTTTTCTTTTTTTAGAGATGGGGAGCGACCCATCAGGCAAGGGTCGCTCCCCTGGGGGGGCAAATTGTATTTAGACCATTTCTGCCCCCCTGGGGGCAGATTGGCCAATTTTAGGTCAATCTGCCCCCAAGGGGGCAGAAACCACAAGGCACCGGGGATTTGTTTTTTGGCGCCAATGTCACGCAGGGGGAGCGACCCCGTAGGCAAGGGTCGCTCCCCGGGGGGGGGTGTGCCGGTTGGGGGGGCAAATTTATTTTAGGCCATTTCTGCCCCCCCGGGGGACAGATCGGCCTATTTTTAGGCCGAACTGCCCCCGGGGGGGGGGCAGAACACTCTAGGCGCCAGGGCAATTTTTTTTTTGTGTTTTTTTTTTTTGTTGTTTCTTTTTTTAGAGATGGGGAGCGACCCATCAGGCAAGGGTCGCTCCCCTGGGGGGGGCAAATTGTATTTAGACCATTTCTGCCCCCCTGGGGGCAGATTGGCCAATTTTAGGTCAATCTGCCCCCTAGGGGGCAGAAACCACTAGGCACCGGGGATTTGTTTTTTGGCGCCAATGTCACGCAGGGGGAGCGACCCCGTAGGCAAGGGTCGCTCCCGGGAGGGGGTGTGGGGGTTGGGGGGGCAAATTTATTTTAGGCCATTTCTGCCCCCCCGGGGGACAGATCGGCCTATTATTAGGCCGAACTGCCCCCGGGGGGGGGGGCAGAACACTCTAGGCGCCAGGGCAATTTTTTTTTTGTGTTTTTTTTTTTTGTTGTTTCTTTTTTTAGAGATGGGGAGCGACCCATCAGGCAAGGGTCGCTCCCCTGGGGGGGCAAATTGTATTTAGACCATTTCTGCCCCCCTGGGGGCAGATTGGCCAATTTTAGGTCAATCTGCCCCCAAGGGGGCAGAAACCACAAGGCACCGGGGATTTGTTTTTTGGCGCCAATGTCACGCAGGGGGAGCGACCCCGTAGGCAAGGGTCGCTCCCGGGGGGGGGGGTGTGCCGGTTGGGGGGGCAAATTTATTTTAGGCAATTTCTGCCCCCCCGGGGGACAGATCGGCCTATTTTTAGGCCGAACTGCCCCCGGGGGGGGGCAGAACACTCTAGGCGCCAGGGCAATTTTTTTTTTGTGTTTTTTTTTGTTGTTGTTTCTTTTTTTAGAGATGGGGAGCGACCCATCAGGCAAGGGTCGCTCCCCTGGGGGGGGCAAATTGTATTTAGGACCATTTCTGCCCCCCTGGGGGCAGATTGGCCAATTTTAGGTCAATCTGCCCCCTAGGGGGCAGAAACCACTAGGCACCGGGGATTTGTTTTTTGGCGCCAATGTCACGCAGGGGGAGCGACCCCGTAGGCAAGGGTCGCTCCCGGGAGGGGGGTGTGGGGGTTGGGGGGGCAAATTTATTTTAGGCCATTTCTGCCCCCCCGGGGGACAGATCGGCCTATTATTAGGCCGAACTGCCCCCGGGGGGGGGCAGAACACTCTAGGCGCCAGGGCAATTTTTTTTTTTGTGTTTTTTTTTTTTGTTGTTTCTTTTTTTAGAGATGGGGAGCGACCCATCAGGCAAGGGTCGCTCCCCTGGGGGGGCAAATTGTATTTAGACCATTTCTGCCCCCCTGGGGGCAGATTGGCCAATTTTGGGTCAATCTGCCCCAAGGGGGCAGAAACCACAAGGCACCGGGGATTTGTTTTTTGGCGCCAATGTCACGCAGGGGGAGCGACCCCGTAGGCAAGGGTCGCTCCCGGGGGGGGGTGTGGGGGTTGGGGGGGCAAATTTATTTTAGGCCATTTCTGCCCCCCCGGGGGACAGATCGGCCTATTTTTAGGCCGAACTGCCCCCGGGGGGGGGCAGAACACTCTAGGCGCCAGGGCAATTTTTTTTTGGTGTTTTTTTTTTTTTGTTGTTTCTTTTTTTAGAGATGGGGAGCGACCCATCAGGCAAGGGTCGCTCCCCTGGGGGGGCAAATTGTATTTAGACCATTTCTGCCCCCCTGGGGGCAGATTGGCCAATTTTAGGTCAATCTGCCCCCTAGGGGGCAGAAACCACTAGGCACCGGGGATTTGTTTTTTGGCGCCAATGTCACGCAGGGGGAGCGACCCCGTAGGCAAGGGTCGCTCCCGGGGGGGGGGTGGAGGTTGGGGGGGCAAATTTATTTTAGGCCATTTCTGCCCCCCCGGGGGGACAGATCGGCCTATTATTAGGCCGAACTGCCCCCGGGGGGGGGCAGAACACTCTAGGCACCAGGGCAATTTTTTTTTTGTGTTTTTTTTTTTTGTTGTTTCTTTTTTTAGAGATGGGGAGCGACCCATCAGGCAAGGGTCGCTCCCCTGGGGGGCAAATTGTATTTAGACCATTTCTGCCCCCCCTGGGGGCAGATTGGCCAATTTTAGGTCAATCTGCCCCCAAGGGGGCAGAAACCACAAGGCACCGGGGATTTGTTTTTTGGCGCAATGTCACGCAGGGGGAGCGACCCCGTAGGCAAGGGTCGCTCCCGGGGGGGGGTGTGCCGGTTGGGGGGGCAAATTTATTTTAGGCCATTTCTGCCCCCCCGGGGGACAGATCGGCCTATTATTAGGCCGAACTGCCCCCGGGGGGGGGGCAGAACACTCTAGGCACCAGGGCAATTTTTTTTTTGTGTTTTTTTTTGTTGTTGTTTCTTTTTTTAGAGATGGGGAGCGACCCATCAGGCAAGGGTCGCTCCCCTGGGGGGGCAAATTGTATTTAGACCATTTCTGCCCCCCTGGGGGCAGATTGGCCAATTTTAGGTTAATCTGCCCCCTAGGGGGCAGAAACCACTAGGCACCGGGGGATTTGTTTTTTGGCGCCAATGTCACGCAGGGGGAGCGACCCCGTAGGCAAGGGTCGCTCCCGGGGGGGGGTGTGGGGGTTGGGGGGGCAAATTTATTTTAGGCCATTTCTGCCCCCCCGGGGGACAGATCGGCCTATTATTAGGCCGAACTGCCCCCGGGGGGGGGGCAGAACACTCTAGGCGCCAGGGCAATTTTTTTTTTTGTGTTTTTTTTTGTTTGTTGTTTCTTTTTTTAGAGATGGGGAGCGACCCATCAGGCAAGGGTCGCTCCCCTGGGGGGGCAAATTGTATTTAGACCATTTCTGCCCCCCTGGGGGGCAGATTGGCCAATTTTGGGTCAATCTGCCCCCAAGGGGGCAGAAACCACAAGGCACCGGGGATTTGTTTTTTGGCGCCAATGTCACGCAGGGGGAACGACCCCGTAGGCAAGGGTCGCTCCCGGGGGGGGGGGGTGTGGGGGTTGGGGGGGCAAATTTATTTTAGGCCATTTCTGCCCCCCCGGGGGACAGATCGGCCTATTTTTAGGCCGAACTGCCCCCGGGGGGGGGCAGAACACTCTAGGCGCCAGGGCAATTTTTTTTTTGTGTTTTTTTTTTTTTGTTGTTTCTTTTTTTAGAGATGGGGAGCGACCCATCAGGCAACGGTCGCTCCCCTGGGGGGGGCAAATTGTATTTAGACCATTTCTGCCCCCCTGGGGGCAGATTGGCCAATTTTAGGTCAATCTGCCCCCTAGGGGGCAGAAACCACTAGGCACCGGGGGATTTGTTTTTTGGCGCCAATGTCACGCAGGGGGAGCGACCCCGTAGGCAAGGGTCGCTCCCGGGGGGGGGTGGAGGTTGGGGGGGGCAAATTTATTTTAGGCCATTTCTGCCCCCCCGGGGGACAGATCGGCCTATTATTAGGCCGAACTGCCCCCGGGGGGGGGCAGAACACTCTAGGCGCCAGGGCAATTTTTTTTTTGTGTTTTTTTTTTTTGTTGTTTCTTTTTTTAGAGATGGGGAGCGACCCATCAGGCAAGGGTCGCTCCCCTGGGGGGGCAAATTGTATTTAGACCATTTCTGCCCCCCTGGGGGCAGATTGGCCAATTTTAGGTCAATCTGCCCCCAAGGGGGCAGAAACCACAAGGCACCGGGGATTTGTTTTTTGGCGCCAATGTCACGCAGGGGGAGCGACCCCGTAGGCAAGGGTCGCTCCCGGGGGGGGGGGGTGCCGGTTGGGGGGGCAAATTTATTTTAGGCCATTTCTGCCCCCCCGGGGGACAGATCGGCCTATTATTAGGCCGAACTGCCCCCGGGGGGGGGGGGGGCAGAACACTCTAGGCACCAGGGCAATTTTTTTTTTGTATGTTTTTTTTTTTGTTGTTTCTTTTTTTAGAGATGGGGAGCGACCCATCAGGCAAGGGCCGCTCCCCTGGGGGGGGCAAATTGTATTTAGACCATTTCTGCCCCCCTGGGGGCAGATTGGCCAATTTTAGGTCAATCTGCCCCCAAGGGGGCAGAAACCACTAGGCACCGGGGATTTGTTTTTTGGCGCCAATGTCACGCATGGGGAGCGACCCCGTAGGCAAGGGTCGCTCCCGCGGGGGGGTTGGGGGCTGGGGGGGCAAATTTATTTTAGGCCATTTCTGCCCTCCCGGGGGACAGATCGGCCTATTATTAGGCCGAACTGCCCCTGGGGGGGGGGCAGAACACTCTAGGCACCAGGGCAATTTTTTTTTTGTGTTTTTTTTTTTTGTTGTTTCTTTTTTTAGAGATGGGGAGCGACCCATCAGGCAAGGGTCGCTCCCCTGGGGGGGGCAAATTGTATTTAGACTATTTCTGCCCCCCTGGGGGCAGATTGGCAAATTTTAGGTCAATCTGCCCCCAAGGGGGCAGAAACCACTAGGCACCGGGGATTTGTTTTTTGGTGCCAATGTCACGCAGGGGGAGCGACCCCGTAGGCAAGGGTCGCTCCCGGCGGGGGAGGGTGGGGGTTGGGGGGGCAAATTTATTTTAGGGCATTTCTGCCCCCCCCCCCCCTGGGGCCGGCTGAGCTACAGGCCAAACACCACAGGTAGGCACCTTGCAAAAAACACCTCTGTTTTCTGTGAAAAAATATGTTGTGTCCACGTTGTGTTTTGGGCCATTTCCTTTTGTGGGCGCTAGGCCTACCCACAGAAGTGATGTACCATTTTTATCGAGAGACTTAGGGGAACGCTGGGTGGAAGGAAATTTGTGGCTCCTCTCAGATTCCAGAACTTTCTGTCACCGAAATGAGAGGAAAAAGTGTTTTTTGGGCCAAATTTTGATGTTTGCAAAGGATTCTGGGTAACATAACCTGGTCAGAGCCCCGCAAGTCACCCCATCTTGGATTCCCCTGGGTTTCTAGTTTCCAAAAATGCACTGGTTTGCTAGGTTTCCTCAGGTGTCGGCTGAGCTACAGGCCAAAATCCACAGGTAGGCACTGCTTTTTATAAAAAAATGTGATGTGTCCACGTTGTGTTTTGGGCCCTTTCCTTTCGTGGGTGCTAGTCCTACCCACACAAGTGAGGTATCATTTTTATCGGGAGACTTAGGGGAACGCTGGGTAGAAGGAAATTTGTGGCTCCTCTCAGATTCTAGAACTTCCTGCCACAGAAATGTGAGTAACATGTGTATTTTTAGCCAAATTTTGAGGTTTGCAAAGGATTCTGGGTAACAGAACCTGGTCCGAGCCCCGCAAGTCACCCCTCCTTGGATTCCCCTAGGTCTCTAGTTTTCAGAAATGCACAGGTTTGGTAGGTTTCCCTAGGTGCCGGCTCAGCTAGAGGCCAAAATCTACAGGTAGGCACTTCGCAAAAACACCTCTGTTTTTTTCCAAAATTTAGGATGTGTCCACGTTGCGCTTTGGGGTGTTTCCTGTCGCCGGCGCTAGGCCTACCCACGCAAGTGAGGTATCATTTTTATCGGGAGACTTGGGGGAACGCTGGGTGGAAGGAAATTTGTAGCTCCTCTCAGATTCCAGAACTTTCTGCCACAGAAATGTGAGGGACATGTGTTTTTTTTAGCCAAATTTTGAGGTTTGCAAAGGATTCTGGGTAACAGAACCTGGTCCGAGCCCCGCAAGTCACCCCTCCTTGGATTCCCCTAGGTCTCTAGTTTTCAGAAATGCACAGGTTTGATAGGTTTCCCTAGGTGCCGGCTGAGCTAGAGGCCAAAATCTACAGGTAGGCACTTTGCAAAAAACACCTCTGTTTTTTTCCAAAATTTAGGATGTGTCCACGTTGCGCTTTGGGGAGTTTCCTGTCGCGGGCGCTAGGCCTACCCACGCAAGTGAGGTATCATTTTTATCAGGAGACTTGGGGGAACGCTGGGTGGAAGGAAATTTGTAGCTCCTCTCAGATTCCAGAACTTTCTGCCACAGAAATGTGAGGGACAAGTGTTTTTTTAGCCAAATTTTGAGGTTTGCAAAGGATTCTGGGTAACAGAACCTGGTCCGAGCCACACAAGTCACCCCTCCTTGGATTCCTCTAGGTCTCTAGTTTTCAGAAATGTACAGGTTTGGTAGGTTTCCCTAGGTGGCGGCTGAGCTAGAGGCCAAAATCTCCAGGTAGTCACTTTGCTAAAAACAGCTCTGTTTTCTGTGATGTGTCCACGTTGTGTTTTGGGGCATATCCTGTCGCGGGCGCTAGGCCTACCCACACAAGTGAGGTATCATTTTTATCGGGAGACGTGGGGGAACGCTGGGTGGAAGGAAATTTGTGGCTCCTCTCAGATTCCAGAACTTTCTG
This sequence comes from Pleurodeles waltl, assembly GCF_031143425.1. NCBI lineage: Eukaryota > Metazoa > Chordata > Amphibia > Caudata > Salamandridae > Pleurodeles > Pleurodeles waltl. Next base: position 1,034,621,258 of record NC_090437.1, on the reverse strand, counting down.
CCACAGAAATGTGAGGAACATGTGTTTTTTTAGCCAAATTTTGAGGTTTGCAAAGGATTCTGGGTAACAGAACCTGGTCCGAGCCACACAAGTCACCCCTCCTTGGATTCCCCTAGGTCTCTAGTTTTCAGAAATGTACAGGTTTGGTAGGTTTCCCTAGGTGCCGGCTGAGCTAGAGGCCAAAATCTACAGGTAGTCACTTTGCTAAAAACAGCTCTGTTTTCTGTGATATGTCCACGTTGTGTTTTGGGGCATATCCTGTCGCGGGCGCTAGGCCTACCCACACAAGTGAGGTATCATTTTTATCGGGAGACGTGGGGGAACGCTGGGTGGAAGGAAATTTGTGGCTCCTCTCAGATTCCAGAACTTTCTGCCACAGAAATGTGAGGAACATGTGTTTTTTTAGCCAAATTTTGAGATTTGCAAAGGATTCTGGGTAACAGAACCTGGTCCGAGCCCCGCAAGTCACCCCTCCTTGGATTCCCCTAGGTCTCTAGTTTTCAGAAATGCACAGGTTTGGTAGGTTTCCCTAGGTGGCGGCTGAGCTAGAGGCCAAAATCTCCAGGTAGTCACTTTGCTAAAAACAGCTCTGTTTTCTGTGATGTGTCCACGTTGTGTTTTGGGGCATATCCTGTCGCGGGCGCTAGGCCTACCCACACAAGTGAGGTATCATTTTTATCGGGAGACGTGGGGGAACGCTGGGTGGAAGGAAATTTGTGGCTCCTCTCAGATTCCAGAACTTTCTGCCACAGAAATGTGAGGAACATGTGTTTTTTTTAGCCAAATTTTGAGGTTTGCAAAGGATTCTGGGTAACAGAACCTGGTCCGAGCCACACAAGTCACCCCTCCTTGGATTCCCCTAGGTCTCTAGTTTTCAGAAATGTACAGGTTTGGTAGGTTTCCCTAGGTGCCGGCTGAGCTAGAGGCCAAAATCTACAGGTAGTCACTTTGCTAAAAACAGCTCTGTTTTCTGTGATATGTCCACGTTGTGTTTTGGGGCATATCCTGTCGCGGGCGCTAGGCCTACCCACACAAGTGAGGTATCATTTTTATCGGGAGACGTGGGGGAACGCTGGGTGGAAGGATATTTGTGGCTCCTCTCAGATTCCAGAACTTTCTGCCACAGAAATGTGAGGAACATGTGTTTTTTTAGCCAAATTTTGAGATTTGCAAAGGATTCTGGGTAACAGAACCTGGTCCGAGCCCCGCAAGTCACCCCTCCTTGGATTCCCCTAGGTCTCTAGTTTTCAGAAATGCACAGGTTTGGTAGGTTTCCCTAGGTGGCGGCTGAGCTAGACGCCAAAATCTACAGGTAGTCACTTTGCTAAAAACAGCTCTGTTTTCTGTGATATGTCCACGTTGTGTTTTCTCTGTTATTTTAGGCCATTTCTGCCCCCCCGGGGGACAGATCGGCCTATTATTAGGCCGAACTGCCCCCGGGGGGGGGGGCAGAACACTCTAGGCGCCAGGGCAATTTTTTTTTTGTGTTTTTTTTTTTTGTTGTTTCTTTTTTTAGAGATGGGGAGCGACCCATCAGGCAAGGGTCGCTCCCCTGGGGGGGGCAAATTGTATTTAGACCATTTCTGCCCCCCTGGGGGCAGATTGGCCAATTTTAGGTCAATCTGCCCCCTAGGGGGCAGAAACCACTAGGCACCGGGGATTTGTTTTTTGGCGCCAATGTCACGCAGGGGGAGCGACCCCGTAGGCAAGGGTCGCTCCCGGGAGGGGGTGTGGGGGTTGGGGGGGCAAATTTATTTTAGGCCATTTCTGCCCCCCCGGGGGACAGATCGGCCTATTATTAGGCCGAACTGCCCCCGGGGGGGGGCAGAACACTCTAGGCGCCAGGGCAATTTTTTTTTTTGTGTTTTTTTTTTTTGTTGTTTCTTTTTTTAGAGATGGGGAGCGACCCATCAGGCAAGGGTCGCTCCCCTGGGGGGGCAAATTGTATTTAGACCATTTCTGCCCCCCTGGGGGCAGATTGGCCAATTTTAGGTCAATCTGCCCCCTAGGGGGCAGAAACCACTAGGCACCGGGGATTTGTTTTTTGGCGCCAATGTCACGCAGGGGGGAGCGACCCCGTAGGCAAGGGTCGCTCCCGGGGGGGGGTGGAGGTTGGGGGGGGCAAATTTATTTTAGGCCATTTCTGCCCCCCCGGGGGACAGATCGGCCTATTATTAGGCCGAACTGCCCCCGGGGGGGGGCAGAACACTCTAGGCGCCAGGGCAATTTTTTTTTTTGTGTTTTTTTTTTTTGTTGTTTCTTTTTTTAGAGATGGGGAGCGACCCATCAGGCAAGGGTCGCTCCCCTAGGGGGGCAAATTGTATTTAGACCATTTCTGCCCCCCTGGGGGCAGATTGGCCAATTTTAGGTCAATCTGCCCCCTAGGGGGCAGAAACCACTAGGCACCGGGGATTTGTTTTTTGGCGCCAATGTCACGCAGGGGGAGCGACCCCGTAGGCAAGGGTCGCTCCCGGGGGGGGGGTGTGGGGGTTGGGGGGGCAAATTTATTTTAGGCCATTTCTGCCCCCCCGGGGGACAGATCGGCCTATTATTAGGCCGAACTGCCCCCGGGGGGGGGGCAGAACACTCTAGGCGCCAGGGCAATTTTTTTTTTTGTGTTTTTTTTTGTTTGTTGTTTCTTTTTTTAGAGATGGGGAGCGACCCATCAGGCAAGGGTCGCTCCCCTGGGGGGGCAAATTGTATTTAGACCATTTCTGCCCCCCTGGGGGCAGATTGGCCAATTTTGGGTCAATCTGCCCCCAAGGGGGCAGAAACCACAAGGCACCGGGGATTTGTTTTTTGGCGCCAATGTCACGCAGGGGGAGCGACCCCGTAGGCAAGGGTCGCTCCCGGGGGGGGGGGTGTGGGGGTTGGGGGCGCAAATTTATTTTAGGCCATTTCTGCCCCCCCGGGGGACAGATCGGCCTATTTTTAGGCCGAACTGCCCCCGGGGGGGGGGCAGAACACTCTAGGCGCCAGGGCAATTTTTTTTTTGTGTTTTTTTTTTTTGTTGTTTCTTTTTTTAGAGATGGGGAGCGACCCATCAGGCAACGGTCGCTCCCCTGGGGGGGCAAATTGTATTTAGACCATTTCTGCCCCCCTGGGGGCAGATTGGCCAATTTTAGGTCAATCTGCCCCCTAGGGGGCAGAAACCACTAGGCACCGGGGATTTGTTTTTTGGCGCCAATGTCACGCAGGGGGAGCGACCCCGTAGGCAAGGGTCGCTCCCGGGGGGGGGGTGGAGGTTGGGGGGGCAAATTTATTTTAGGCCATTTCTGCCCCCCCGGGGGGACAGATCGGCCTATTATTAGGCCGAACTGCCCCCGGGGGGGGGGGCAGAACACTCTAGGCGCCAGGGCAATTTTTTTTTTGTGTTTTTTTTTTTTGTTGTTTCTTTTTTTAGAGATGGGGAGCGACCCATCAGGCAAGGGTCGCTCCCCTGGGGGGGCAAATTGTATTTAGACCATTTCTGCCCCCCTGGGGGCAGATTGGCCAATTTTAGGTCAATCTGCCCCCAAGGGGGCAGAAACCACAAGGCACCGGGGATTTGTTTTTTGGCGCCAATGTCACGCAGGGGGAGCGACCCCGTAGGCAAGGGTCGCTCCCGGGGGGGGGGGGTGCCGGTTGGGGGGGCAAATTTATTTTAGGCCATTTCTGCCCCCCCGGGGGACAGATCGGCCTATTATTAGGCCGAACTGCCCCCGGGGGGGGGGGGGGCAGAACACTCTAGGCACCAGGGCAATTTTTTTTTTTGTGTGTTTTTTTTGTTGTTGTTTCTTTTTTTAGAGATGGGGAGCGACCCATCAGGCAAGGGTCGCTCCCCTGGGGGGGGCAAATTGTATTTAGACCATTTCTGCCCCCCTGGGGGCAGATTGGCCAATTTTAGGTCAATCTGCCCCCAAGGGGGCAGAAACCACTAGGCACCGGGGATTTGTTTTTTGGCGCCAATGTCACGCAGGGGGAGCGACCCTGTAGGCAAGGGTCGCTCCCGCGGGGGGGATGGGGGTTGAGGGGGCAAATTTATTTTAGGCCATTTCTGCCCTCCCGGGGGACAGATCGGCCTATTATTAGGCCGAACTGCCCCTGGGGGGGGGCAGAACACTCTAGGCACCAGGGCAATTTTTTTTTTGTGTTTTTTTTTTTTGTTGTTTCTTTTTTTAGAGATGGGGAGCGACCCATTAGGCAAGGGTCGCTCCCCTGGGGGGGCAAATTGTATTTAGACTATTTCTGCCCCCCTGGGGGCAGATTGGCAAATTTTAGGTCAATCTGCCCCCAAGGGGGCAGAAACCACTAGGCACCGGGGATTTGTTTTTTGGTGCCAATGTCACGCAGGGGGAGCGACCCCGTAGGCAAGGGTCGCTCCCGGCGGGGGAGGGTGGGGGTTGGGGGGGCAAATTTATTTTAGGGCATTTCTGCCCCCCCCCCCCCTGGGGCCGGCTGAGCTACAGGCCAAACACCACAGGTAGGCACCTTGCAAAAAACACCTCTGTTTTCTGTGAAAAAATATGTTGTGTCCACGTTGTGTTTTGGGCCATTTCCTTTTGTGGGCGCTAGGCCTACCCACAGAAGTGATGTACCATTTTTATCGAGAGACTTAGGGGAACGCTGGGTGGAAGGAAATTTGTGGCTCCTCTCAGATTCCAGAACTTTCTGTCACCGAAATGAGAGGAAAAAGTGTTTTTTGGGCCAAATTTTGATGTTTGCAAAGGATTCTGGGTAACATAACCTGGTCAGAGCCCCGCAAGTCACCCCATCTTGGATTCCCCTGGGTTTCTAGTTTCCAAAAATGCACTGGTTTGCTAGGTTTCCTCAGGTGTCGGCTGAGCTACAGGCCAAAATCCACAGGTAGGCACTGCTTTTTATAAAAAAATGTGATGTGTCCACGTTGTGTTTTGGGCCCTTTCCTTTCGTGGGCGCTAGTCCTACCCACACAAGTGAGGTATCATTTTTATCGGGAGACTTAGGGGAACGCTGGGTAGAAGGAAATTTGTGGCTCCTCTCAGATTCCAGAACTTCCTGCCACAGAAATGTGAGTAACATGTGTATTTTTAGCCAAATTTTGAGGTTTGCAAAGGATTCTGGGTAACAGAACCTGGTCCGAGCCCCGCAAGTCACCCCTCCTTGGATTCCCCTAGGTCTCTAGTTTTCAGAAATGCACAGGTTTGGTAGGTTTCCCTAGGTGCCGGCTCAGCTAGAGGCCAAAATCTACAGGTAGGCACTTCGCAAAAAACACCTCTGTTTTTTTCCAAAATTTAGGATGTGTCCACGTTGCGCTTTGGGGTGTTTCCTGTCGCCGGCGCTAGGCCTACCCACGCAAGTGAGGTATCATTTTTATCGGGAGACTTGGGGGAACGCTGGGTGGAAGGAAATTTGTAGCTCCTCTCAGATTCCAGAACTTTCTGCCACAGAAATGTGAGGGACATGTGTTTTTTTAGCCAAATTTTGAGGTTTGCAAAGGATTCTGGGTAACAGAACCTGGTCCGAGCCCCGCAAGTCACCCCTCCTTGGATTCCCCTAGGTTTCTAGTTTTCAGAAATGCACAGGTTTGGTAGGTTTCCCTAGGTGCCGGCTGAGCTAGAGGCCAAAATCTACAGGTAGGCACTTTGCAAAAAACACCTCTGTTTTTTTCCAAAATTTAGGATGTGTCCACGTTGCGCTTTGGGGTGTTTCCTGTCGCGGGCGCTAGGCCTACCCACGCAAGTGAGGTATCATTTTTATCGGGAGACTTGGGGGAACGCTGGGTGGAAGGAAATTTGTAGCTCCTCTCAGATTCCAGAACTTTCTGCCACAGAAATGTGAGGGACATGTGTTTTTTTAGCCAAATTTTGAGGTTTGCAAAGGATTCTGGGTAACAGAACCTGGTCCGAGCCACACAAGTCACCCCTCCTTGGATTCCTCTAGGTCTCTAGTTTTCAGAAATGTACAGGTTTGGTAGGTTTCCCTAGGTGGCGGCTGAGCTAGAGGCCAAAATCTCCAGGTAGTCACTTTGCTAAAAACAGCTCTGTTTTCTGTGATGTGTCCACGTTGTGTTTTGGGGCATATCCTGTCGCGGGCGCTAGGCCTACCCACACAAGTGAGGTATCATTTTTATCGGGAGACGTGGGGGAACGCTGGGTGGAAGGAAATTTGTGGCTCCTCTCAGATTCCAGAACTTTCTGCCACAGAAATGTGAGGAACATGTGTTTTTTTAGCCAAATTTTGAGGTTTGCAAAGGATTCTGGGTAACAGAACCTGGTCCGAGCCACACAAGTCACCACTCCTTGGATTCCCCTAGGTCTCTAGTTTTCAGAAATGTACAGGTTTGGTAGGTTTCCCTAGGTGCCGGCTGAGCTAGAGGCCAAAATCTACAGGTAGTCACTTTGCTAAAAACAGCTCTGTTTTCTGTGATATGTCCACGTTGTGTTTTGGGGCATATCCTGTCGCGGGCGCTAGGCCTACCCACACAAGTGAGGTATCATTTTTATTGGGAGACGTGGGGGAACGCTGGGTGGAAGGAAATTTGTGGCTCCTCTCAGATTCCAGAACTTTCTGCCACAGAAATGTGAGGAACATGTGTTTTTTTAGCCAAATTTTGAGGTTTGCAAAGGATTCTGGGTAACAGAACCTGGTCCGAGCCACACAAGTCACCCCTCCTTGGATTCCCCTAGGTCTCTAGTTTTCAGAAATGTACAGGTTTGGTAGGTTTCCCTAGGTGCCGGCTGAGCTAGAGGCCAAAATCTACAGGTAGTCACTTTGCTAAAAACAGCTCTGTTTTCTGTGATATGTCCACGTTGTGTTTTGGGGCATATCCTGTCGCGGGCGCTAGGCCTACCCACACAAGTGAGGTATCATTTTTATCGGGAGACGTGGGGGAACGCTGGGTGGAAGGAAATTTGTGGCTCCTCTCAGATTCCAGAACTTTCTGCCACAGAAATGTGAGGAACATGTGTTTTTTTAGCCAAATTTTGAGGTTTGCAAAGGATTCTGGGTAACAGAACCTGGTCCGAGCCACACAAGTCACCCCTCCTTGGATTCCCCTAGGTCTCTAGTTTTCAGAAATGTACAGGTTTGGTAGGTTTCCCTAGGTGCCGGCTGAGCTAGAGGCCAAAATCTACAGGTAGTCACTTTGCTAAAAACAGCTCTGTTTTCTGTGATATGTCCACGTTGTGTTTTGGGGCATATCCTGTCGCGGGCGCTAGGCCTACCCACACAAGTGAGGTATCATTTTTATCGGGAGACGTGGGGGAACGCTGGGTGGAAGGAAATTTGTGGCTCCTCTCAGATTCCAGAACTTTCTGCCACAGAAATGTGAGGAACATGTGTTTTTTTAGCCAAATTTTGAGATTTGCAAAGGATTCTGGGTAACAGAACCTGGTCCGAGCCCCGCAAGTCACCCCTCCTTGGATTCCCCTAGGTCTCTAGTTTTCAGAAATGCACAGGTTTGGTAGGTTTCCCTAGGTGGCGGCTGCGCTAGAGGCCAAAATCTACAGGTAGTCACTTTGCTAAAAACAGCTCTGTTTTCTGTGATATGTCCACGTTGTGTTTTGGGGCATATCCTGTCGCGGGCGCTAGGCCTACCCACACAAGTGAGGTATCATTTTTATCGGGAGACGTGGGGGAACGCTGGGTGGAAGGAAATTTGTGGCTCCTCTCAGATTCCAGAACTTTCTGCCACAGAAATGTGAGGAACATGTGTTTTTTTAGCCAAATTTTGAGGTTTGCAAAGGATTCTGGGTAACAGAACATGGTCCGAGCCCCGCAAGTCACCCCTCCTTGGATTCCCCTAGGTCTCTAGTTTTCAGAAATGCACAGGTTTGGTAGGTTTCCCTAGGTGGCGGCTGAGCTAGAGGCCAAAATCTACAGGTAGTCACTTTGCTAAAAACAGCTCTGTTTTCTGTGATATGTCCACGTTGTGTTTTGGGGCATATCCTGTCGCGGGCGCTAGGCCTACCCACACAAGTGAGGTATCATTTTTATCGGGAGACGTGGGGGAACGCTGGGTGGAAGGAAATTTTTGGCTCCTCTCAGATTCCAGAACTTTCTGCCACAGAAATGTGAGGAACATGTGTTTTTTTAGCCAAATTTTGAGATTTGCAAAGGATTCTGGGTAACAGAACCTGGTCCGAGCCCCGCAAGTCACCCCTCCTTGGATTCCCCTAGGTCTCTAGTTTTCAGAAATGCACAGGTTTGGTAGGTTTCCCCAGGTGGCGGCTGAGCTAGAGGCCAAAATCTACAGGTAGTCACTTTGCTAAAAACAGCTCTGTTTTCTGTGATATGTCCACGTTGTGTTTTGGGGCATATCCTGTCGCGGGCGCTAGGCCTACCCACACAAGTGAGGTATCATTTTTATCGGGAGACATGGGGGAACGCTGGGTGGAAGGAAATTTGTGGCTCCTCTCAGATTCCAGAACTTTCTGCCACAGAAATGTGAGGAACATGTGTTTTTTTAGCCAAATTTTGAGGTTTGCAAAGGATTCTGGGTAACAGAACCTGGTCCGAGCCCCGCAAGTCACCCCTCCTTGGATTCCCCTAGGTCTCTAGTTTTCAGAAATGCACAGGTTTGGTAGGTTTCCCTAGGTGGCGGCTGAGCTAGAGGCCAAAATCTACAGGTAGTCACTTTGCTAAAAACAGCTCTGTTTTCTGTGATATGTCCACGTTGTGTTTTGGGGCATATCCTGTCGCGGGCGCTAGGCCTACCCACACAAGTGAGGTATCATTTTTATCGGGAGACGTGGGGGAACGCTGGGTGGAAGGAAATTTGTGGCTCCTCTCAGATTCCAGAACTTTCTGCCACAGAAATGTGAGGAACATGTGTTTTTTTAGCAAAATTTTGAGGTTTGCAAAGGATTCTGGGTAACAGAACCTGGTCCGAGCCCCGCAAGTCACCCCTCCTTGGATTCCCCTAGGTCTCTAGTTTTCAGAAATGCACAGGTTTGGTAGGTTTCCCTAGGTGGCGGCTGAGCTAGAGGCCAAAATCTACAGGTAGTCACTTTGCTAAAAACAGCTCTGTTTTCTGTGATATGTCCACGTTGTGTTTTGGGGTATATCCTGTCGCGGGCGCTAGGCCTACCCACACAAGTGAGGTATCATTTTTATCGGGAGACGTGGGGGAACGCTGGGTGGAAGGAAATTTGTGGCTCCTCTCAGATTCCAGAACTTTCTGCCACAGAAATGTGAGGAACATGTGTTTTTTTTGCCAAATTTTGAGGTTTGCAAAGGATTCTGGGTAACAGAACCTGGTCCGAGCCACACAAGTCACCCCTCCTTGGATTCCCCTAGGTCTCTAGTTTTCAGAAATGCACAGGTTTGGTAGGTTTCCCTAGGTGGTGGCTGAGCTAGAGGCCAAAATCTACAGGTAGTCACTTTGCTAAAAACAGCTCTGTTTTCTGTGATGTGTCCACGTTGTGTTTTGGGGCATATCCTGTCGCGGGTGCTAGGCCTACCCACACAAGTGAGGTATCATTTTTATCGGGAGACGTGGGGGAACGCTGGGTGGAAGGAAATTTGTGGCTCCTCTCAGATTCCATAACTTTCTGCCACAGAAATGTGAGGAACATGTGTTTTTTTAGCCAAATTTTGAGGTTTGCAAAGGATTCTGGGTAACAGAACCTGGTCCGAGCCACACAAGTCACCCCTCCTTGGATTCCCCTAGGTCTCTAGTTTTCAGAAATGCACAGGTTTGGTAGGTTTCCCTAGGTGGCGGCTGAGCTAGAGGCCAAAATCTACAGGTAGTCACTTTGCTAAAAACAGCTCTGTTTTCTGTGATGTGTCCATGTTGTGTTTTGGGGCATATCCTGTCGCGGGTGCTAGGCCTACCCACACAAGTGAGGTACCATTTTTATCGGGAGACTTGGGGGAACATAGATTAGCAAAACAAGTACTATTGCCCCTTGTCTTTCTCTACATTTTTTCCTTCCAAATATAGGAGTGTGTGTAAAAAAGACATCTATTTGAGAAATTCCCTGTAATTCACGTGCTACTATGGTCACCCCGGAATTCAGAGATGTGCAAATAACCACTGCTCCTCAACACCTTATCTTGTGCCCTTTTTGGAAATGCAAAGGTTTTCTTGATAGCAATTTTTTACTCCTTATATTTCAGCAAATGAATTGCTGTATACCCGGTATAGAATGAAAACGCACTGCAGGGAGCAGCTCATTTATTGGCTCTGGGTTCCTCGGGTTCTTGATGAACCTACAAGCCCTATATATCCCCGCAACCAGAGGAGTCCAGCAGACGTAACGGTATATTGCTTTCGATAATCTGACATTGCAGGGAAAAGTTACAGAGTAAAACGTAGAGAAAAATTGATGGTTTTTTCACCTCAATTTCAATATTTTTCTTTTTCAGCTGTTATTTTCTGTAGGAAACCCTTGTAGGATCTACACAAATGACCCCTTGCTGAATTCAGAATTGTGTCTACTTTTCAGAAATGTTTAGGTTTCTGGGATCCAGCATTGGTTTCATGACCATTCCTGTCACTGACTGGAAGGAGGCTGAAAGCACAAAAAATTGCACAAATGGGGTATGCCCCAGTAAAATGCCAAAATTGTGTTGAAAAATTGGGTTTTCTGATTCAAGTCTGCCTGTTCCTGAAAGCTGGGAAGCTGCTGAGTTTAGCACCGCAAACCCTTTGTTGATGCCATTTTCAGGGGAAAAACCACAAGCCTTCTTCTGCAGCCACTTTTTCAAATTTTTTTGAAAAAAACGAAATTTTCACTGTATTTTGGCCAATTTCTTGGCCTCCTTCAAGGGAACCCACAAAGTCTGGGTACCTCTAGAATCCCTAGGATGTTGGAAAAAAAGGACGCAAATTTGGCTTGGTTAGCTTATGTGGACAAAAAGTTATGAGGGCCTAAGCGCGAACTGCCCCAAATAGGCAAAAAAAGGCCCGGCACAGGAGGGGGAAAAGGCCTGGCAGCGAAGGGGTTAAGGAGCCTGCTTTTCACAAACAATGGGCGATTTGTATAGGGTCAATTGAGAAGTCCCCAAGATTGTTGCTGTGCCACCCAGAAATGTATTGTCTCTTACGCCCATGCAAGTGGCAATTGTATAATCGCCAGTGCCCCAGGACGCCCACTCCATTTCTGGCCATGAGGCCGACAAAACTGATGTTTCAGAAGTCCCAAACAACAATAGCGGGTGTGACATTTTATAATAGATGCCTGTTACCAGGATCTGCATTTAAGTTTGGTCGGTTAGCAACTGATGCACACAAGAGTTGCCAACGGCACTCAGCAGACTGCTGCACTAATGTTCTTAACATACATTATCAATATGCGCAAAGCTGTGAAGTGTGAAGTGGGAAGGGTGCACAGTCACTCCGTTCTGTTCCTCAGCCCCTTCTTTCACTCACAGGTATTATTACCCTCTTCTCTCAGTGTTGATAATTTACATGTGTATAAAAATGAATGATGTCGAAACTCCAAAGGAATGCATCTATTTGCTAATTTTAAGGAACATTTTTAGGGTAGATCGCAAAGCGCTCCGATCCTGTTGTAAATCTCTCTTTGGGCTTCTATCCACACCCATGTTACGTCAGCCACTTTCATTGGTTCGTGGACCTGCCTTAAAATCCGCTTGCTTTCATTAGTGAAAGACATGCATATGTCATGCCTTTTACAGTGTTTAGTCCTCCTCGAGCGCACCGAGCAACCATTGAAAACATACGAGGCTCAGGCCCGTATTTATACTCCGTTTGCGCCGAATTAGCGTCGTTTTTTTCGACGCAAATTCGGCGCAAAACTAACGCCATATTTATACTTTGGCGTTAGACGCGTCTAGCGCCAAAGTATGAGTAAAGAGCGTCATTTTTTTGCGTGAACGCCTTCCTTGCGTTAATGAGATGCAAGGAAGGCGTTCCCGTCTAAAAAAATGACGGCGACGCAAATGCGCCGTATTTATACTCCCGGGCAAAAATCACGCCCGGGAGGTGGCGGGTCAAAAAACCCCGCATTTGCGCCACTATTTAACGCCTGGGTCCGGGTAGGCGTTAAGGGGCCTGTGGGCTCAAAATGAGCCCACAGGTGCCCTCCCCTGCCCCCAGGGACCCCCCCTGCCACCCCTGCCCACCCCAGGAGGACACCCAAGGATGGAGGGACCCACCCCAGGGACATTCAGGTAAGTTCAGGTAAGTATAATTTTTTACATTTTTTATTTTTTTTTGGGTGGCATAGGGGGGCCTTATTTGTGCCCCCCTACATGCCACTATGCCCAATGACCATGCCCAGGGGACATAAGTCCCCTGGGCATGGCCATTGGGCAAGGGGGCATGACTCCTGTCTTTACTAAGACAGGAGTCATTTAAATGGCGTCTGGGCGTCGAAAATAATGGCGCAAATCGGGTTGAGGCGATTTTTTTGCCTCAACCTGACTTGCCCCATTTTAAGACGCCCTAACGCCATTTTCCCCCTACGCCGGCGCTGCCTGGTCTACGTGGTTTTTTTCCACGCACACCAGGCAGCGCCGGTCTGCTAGCGCCGGCTAACGCCATTCCATAAATACGGCGCCCGCATGGCGCTTCAGAATGGCGTTAGACGGTGCTAAATTTTTTGACGCTAAACTGCGTTAGCGCAGTTTAGCGTCAAAAAGTATAAATATGGGCCTCAGTGTTTTCTGTATGGGTTCTGGACTACTTTATTTCGCAGCGGGATCGCGCTGGGTTTTACACAGCGCGATCGCGCTCATTTTTTTTCCAATTAATGTGGCAAGAAAAGTCCTGTTAGGAGTTTACAACGCTAACAGCTCTAACTCGATGAAATGGGAGACCCGTTGCATTGTATATGCTTGTTTTAATGTAGAAACATCTCTAGTTTGCCACCTCTGTGGTGTTCCGCGATAGAGGTTCATGGTTGCTGATGTAAAACGTGTGTGCTATCCGGTGACCTTCACAAAAACCTTTGAAATGACCATCGTCGACTAACAAGCCTCTCGATGGTAGACAGACCCGTGGACAGAACTCAGGACTTTTGGTTGCCAATAGAAATCTGTGCACCTAAGACAGTCAGTAATCTGTTCGGCGCGACGACATCTTTGGTGAAATATACAGAAATAATTCACAGTTGTTTTACCATACACTATCACTAATAAACATTAGCCATGCATGAAAAACAGACTAAAGGGCATTCACGCTAAGCACAGAAGCCTCTCGAGTCTTGGCGAAATGAGGCTTCCCATCTCTTTCTTCTGCCTTCAGGATAACGTGTTGCTAGGGATCAGGTTTCAGTTACAGAGCCCACTTTTTGGCAATGAACAGGCTGTAGTGCTTGTTATATCCCGAGCAAATGGCTGTAAGTGATAACATGCTTTGCAAACCAAATGAAACAAATGCTGCTTTACTAGAGAAAGGGAAGGGCAGGAAGGATGATGGACGTGAACCAAAGATGTATCTGAATACAGTGATAAATATACTGCTTAACAAGTGAGTAAGTAAATGCATAAATACATAGATAAATAAATCAATTAATAATTTGAGGGAACCCATTTTTTTCTCAGTAGGCCATTGCTATCACTGAAGAATTTTGCGATACCAGATACCAAGAATGTCTACTTTTAATCTTATTTTATGCCTATTTCTTCCAACTCCACATTTCCTACCTCTTTATCGTACTCGCTAGGTTCTTTTTTCTTCGCGACTTTCTCCCTTTGTCATTGTTTCCTTTCTCTCTCTCTTTTTTTCCTTTTTGGCCTTTCTCGCTCCTGCTCTGGGTCAATCTCTGATGCTGAAAAATAAGCCCCTGTCCTCAACAAACATTGGCAAAGCAAATAGGTCTTACTTATGATATGTATTGGCTTTAGCAATGTTTTGTAACCTTGCTGTACAGCAGTGCAGATGCTTTGTAGTATGACAAAAACTGATTTTAAAAACTGCAATACGATGTCAGTTGGCTCTGTCAATGTGAGGGCAGTTGGTTGGCTCTGTCAATAGATTTTAGCCATGGTGTATATATCTTGGCTAGCTACTGTTCAGCATAGCTGAATGTCAGGCAAAGGCATCCTGTGACGCTGTTATACGACATGGCTGAAATGCATTGACAAAGCCAATAGCTCTTGTATTGCAGAGACCAATTGGTTTTGCCAATGCTTGCTTTTAATCTATTGAGCCTTGTGGATTGTTAAAAGTTGTATTACTAACGTGTGTTAGGTTGGGCATGCCCGAGGGCTTGGCCAAAAGCATTTTATGAACTCAATTTGTAATCGTATTTTTGTATGTCATTGCATGAAGCTGCACAGTGCATTTTATTCGTCGGCCTATACTGTCAGGCTGTTAAGTTGTATGACTAGCGTGTGTTAGGGAGGGATTTGTGGTAAATGCTAATCTATGGTACTGTTGCAGAATTATGCAGGACACTGCAAAGATAAATATGATCACTCAGCAGTCATTAATGCAGCACAGCATATGTTTTAGATTAACAGGTCTTGTTTTTGCTGTATGAATGCAGATACTATATTCCAGTTTTGGAGAGAAGTCAAGTATCTCTACTTTCTTTTGCTGTTAAATGTTACCACCAAACATTAAACGGGCAACACATGCTGCATGCTGCAACAAATCTGTTAAGGCTCTGTTTCTCTCAAACAGACATTGATATTTCAAAAACAGATCATATTTTTCCTCTCCAAAGTTGGAGTACACTGATAAGGGCACAGACAGGCTCCTGAATTTTAAGGGGTGCGCAGCAGCAGTATCTGTTCTTTTTTAACCTTACAGGTACCAGACATCCTGAAAACATCCAGGTGAGTCCCCATGTAGTACACCAGCACAGCAATCAAAAAGACAAAATACATCCACTTTTCCAAGGAATAAATTGGAGAGGCAACTCATGGACTCCCTTGTTCCACAGAAGACTGCCCTGCTGCTTTGAGACCTTACTTGTTCTTCAGAGGGCTATTCTATTGCTACCAGAGGACCATACTGTTGCTTGAGGCCTGCCTTTTTTTCCAGGGGACTGCTCTGCTGCTTGAGGCCTGCCCTGCTCTCTGTGAAGAAAGATTGGATCGGATCCCTTTGTCCCAGGCTAACCTGAGGGACTCCGGTGGCTAACCACCTGTTCTGAGCTACTGGGACACAGCAAGCTGCAAAGGCCTGCCTGCTACTGCCCACCTCACCTTCTGCAACTCTGCAACTGGACATGCAGCTGGACCTGTCTGGACACTACTAGTTTCTGATAGAGTGAGTCCTTGATCCCCAAGGGGTGTCTGCCCAGGTCCTGGACCCTTGTCTGTGATCATAGTGCACTCCTCCAAAAGAAAGGGAGAAACCCTGAAGTTTTGGGCTCTTTGTGACAGTGAGCAGGTCCGTTTGTGCCAAGACTCTGCCGCCCATGACAACTGCCAACATGAAGCTTCAGTGTACCTGATTCTTCATGCTACAATGATTGCCAGCGCTGACTGGTAAGGTGTAATCTACACTTCACGCTACAGCAACCACAGCCCTTGGTGACCGCCAATGTGAAGCTGCAGCAACGACCGTCTAAAATGACCAACATAGCGTTAAAGCGACAACCAAGTGCAATGTCTGACCTTCTTTTCGTGCTACAGCAACAACCACCCGCAATGCTCTGCCTGCTCCTTTTGGCCTCCTTTACTGCTAATCGGATTCTTTGAGCCTGACTTTGAGAAGGGTAATTGTTCAGCTTGTTCTGGTTCTTATGTCTGGCATGCACTCCATCGTCTTCAGTCTAAACTTGTGACTTTTCCTGGTCTAGCACATCCAAGGTACAGTGAGTGGCTCTTTGTTCTTTCAGGCGCTATACTTACGTAAAACTTTGAAAAGGCAAATCTCCAGATCTACTGATTAGATTTTTGTCATTCTGGTGTCATTTTATCTATTAAGAGTTTCCTCTATTTGTCTAAATTGATGTAGGATTTTTCTTTTGTTGTGTTTTTGCTTTAATACTGGTTGTGTGGTGCATAGATACTTAACATAGTGCTTCTTAGTTAAGCCTGACTGCTTTTTTGTCAAGCTACCAAACATTTAAGCACAGTTTAATTTAGTGACTTTTGTAGTTCACCCTGACAAGGATTGTGGTTGTTTCTTGAGAAGGGTCTTCAATGACCTCAATCAAAAACCCAATTTTCTACATTGCCATGCTGATACCAGAGCACTGCCCTGCTGCTTGAGGCCTGCTTTGCTCTCTGTGACTGAAAACTGGACCTGTTCCCTTCATCCCAGGCTAACCTCAGTGACTCACTGGGTCAGTTGGCTGACCTCCTGTTTTGAGCAATAAGGACATAACAAGCTCCATAGGCCACCAAGCAACTCCTCAGCTGACCTGCTACACCTGGAACTGCCTGTGCCTGCCTTATCCCTGCTGACATCTGCTACTGTGAATCCCTGAACCCTAAGAGATGCCATTCTAGGCTGTAAACCCTTGGCTAGCACCCTCTTAGAAAAGGGGAAAAATCCTGAAATTTTGAGCTAGTTGCAACTGAGAATGGGCCTGTGCCATCTGAGACTCTGTCGTCCGTGACAACTGTGAATGTGAATGTTAAACTAGGCATCCTTGGCGTGGTCTTCCCTAACTTTTTGCCTCTGTTTCCCAGGTTGTTGATGTGTGCTGGACTCTGTTGTTGCTGTTTTTGTTACTCCGGGCACTTTCTACTGCTACCCAGTGCTAAAGTGCAAGTGCTCCTATGTAAAATGTATGTGTAATTGGATTTCCATGATTGGAATATTTGATTTGCTGATAAGTCCCTAGTACAGTGCACCAGAGGTGCCCAGGGCCTGTAAATCAAACTCTACTAGTGGGCCTGCAGCACTGGTTGTGCCACCCACATTAGTAGCCCTGTAAACATGGCTTAGACCTGCCACTGCATTGTCTGTGTATGCAGTTTTAAACTACCAATTCGACTTGGCAAGTGTACCCACTTGCCAGGCCTAAACCGTCCCTTTTCTTACAGGTAAGACAACCCTAGGAAGCCCCATGGGAAGGGTGCAGTGTTTGTTGAAGGTAGGACATATACTAATGTGTTTTATGTGTCCTGACAGTGAAATACAGCCAAATTCGTTTTTCACTGTTGCAAGGCCTATCTCTCTCAAAGGTTAACATGGGGGCTGCCTTTAAAAATTATTAAAGCATAGATTCCCTTTGGGAGCAGATAGACATGTGGAGTTTGGGGTCTCTGAGCTCACAATTTAAAAATACATCTTTTAGTGAAGTTGGTTTTGAGCTTGTGTGTTTGGAAATGCCACTTTTAGAAAGTGGGCATTTTCTTGCTTAAACCATTCTGTAACTCTGCCTGTTTGTGGATTCCCTGACTGGGTCAGTTTGACAGTTGGGCTGGTTGGCACCTCTCTCTAGAAAGTGACACAAAGGGAGCTGGGGTGTAACCTGCATATCCTGATGAGCCATCTGTGCTAGGAGGGAGGGGAAGAGTGGTCACTTTCATCTGAAAGTGCTGTGCGTGCTCTCACAAAATGTAGCCTCCAACCCCCTGGTGTGTGTCTGTGGCCTTGCCTGGGCAAGGCAGGGTTTAAAAAAAAGAGAGACTTTCATTTGAAGTAGGCCTACTTCAAAGGCAGAACTGGGTATAAGAAGAGCACCCAAACCCCAGGAAAATTAAATCACTTCTGGACATCAAGAGGAACCTCTTCCTGAAGAAGAGCTGAAGAGCTGAGGAGAAGTGCTGCCCTGCCTGTGATTTGTGGAGCGATCCTGCAGTTGCTGCTTCTGCCTGTGAAAGGGGACAAAGACTGGACTTTGTTGTGCATTCCTGCTTGTGAAGAAATCTCCAAGGGCTTGTCCTGAGCTTGCCTCCTCTTGTTGAAGTCTCAGGGACATCAAAGAATTCTCCTGCCAGCACCTGGACTCTCTGCTGAGACTCCTGCCCTGCCAAGTGGTGCCCTATCCAGTTCCTGGGACCTTGGAAGGTGAAGCTGGCAGACCAAGACTGAAAATCCACGCACAGAGCGCGTGCTGGGAAAATTTCGACACACCTTCCGAGACACGGCTGAGAAATGACGCACTGCCAGCTTCGCAGCAGAAATCGACGCTCCACCTGCATCGCTGCTAG
Source organism: Pleurodeles waltl (assembly GCF_031143425.1). NCBI lineage: Eukaryota > Metazoa > Chordata > Amphibia > Caudata > Salamandridae > Pleurodeles > Pleurodeles waltl. The sequence continues at coordinate 1,034,603,267 of NC_090437.1, read as the reverse complement.
AAGACCGACGCACGCAGCTGGAGAAACAACGCGCAACACCCGCTGATGGAGGCTGATAATGTCGCAAACTACATAGTGTGGTTTTGCTGATAACGTGCAGCAGGATTTTCAACATAAACCTCGCTGGGCATGGAAAAATGATGCAAAGCCTGCCCGGACCCGAATGCTTGCCCGGATTGACGCATCGCTCTCCTGCGGAGAGGAAAAACTACGCATGCCGACCCGACTAGAGGAGGAGAAATGACACATGATCTCGGTTCTGGGTGAGAAATCAACGCATTGCTAGCCTTTTCCAACGCACACTCACCTGTGCGTGTTATTTTGATGCTACCCATGTACTTTTTAACACTAACAGTGTTTTTACTCTTTTTTTCAAGGATTTAAGACTCTTTTGCTTTTAAAATGAATAACGTGTCTTGTGTATGTTGTTTTTTGTTGTTTTGGTCTTGTTTTGTTAAGATAAATATTTTCTATTTTTCTAAACATGTGTTGTGTCATTTTGTAGTGTTTTCACTGAGTTACTGTGTGTGTTCGTACAAATACTTTAGACCTAGATTCTGAAGTTAAGCCTGCCTGCTTGTGCCAAGCTACCAAGGGGATGAGTGGGGGTTAACTGAAGGTGATTCTCCTATACCCTGACTACAGTGAGGGTCCTTGCTTGGACAGGGGATAACCTGACTGCCAACCAAAGACCCCATTTCTAACAATGAAGCTCTAGTGAATCCGACTCTTCAGTTACCACCAGCGATGACCAGCAATGTGAAATGACAGCTTGCAGTGACAGCCAATGTGAAGCTCCAGCAACAACCATCTGGAAGACTGACGAGATCTTCACGGTATAGCGGTGATCATGCATGCCATTCTCCCTTCTGCTCACGGCATCCTTCTCCACAAACTTGACTCTTCGTGCAGGACTTTGAGAAGGTAACTTTTTTTTTTCCCTGTATAGGTCCAGTGCCCATGAATATCAGTTTGAACTTGTGCCTTCTTCCTGTTTGGCATGACCAAGATTGGTGCTTTGTGCTTTTTGGCACTTACTTACCTTAAAGTTTTAAATTCCATATTTGCTGATCTACTGATTGGATTTTTGTCATTCTGGTATCATTTCATCTATTAAATGTTTCTCTATAATTGTGTCAATTTTTTTCTAATGTTGTGTTTTCACTTTATTATTGGTTGTTTGCTGCATAAATATTTAACATAGCACCTCTAAGTTAACCCTGACTGCTTTTGTGCCAAGGTACCAGAGGGTTAAGCATAGGTTAATTCTGTGAAATTTGTGGGTCATCCTGTCAAGTACTGTGGTTGTTGTGTGAGAAGTGTATTTACCTCCTTAATCAAGAACCCAATTTCCTACATGAGCATGCACAATATAGAACCCAGAAATTAGAAGACAAACATGCAGCATCACCAAAATGCACATCCTCTGGATTCCCTGAATGCACACGGCTAACAAATGTAAAATAAGGGTAAGATAAGGGCCTCTCAGTAAGTATAGGGGAAACATGAGGAGCATCTACTGTGCTAAACTAACCATTCACCAGAAAACCTCAAGCTGCTGGGAATAGTTGACGTCAATCGTAAGTGAGGGGTGCTCTGTAAGGTTATTAGTAGGAAATCTTGCCATCTACTATTTAGATGGGCATTGGAGGATGAAACTATATTATAGTATGGAAAGCAGGGGTAAAGTCAAAAGTCAGTCAAGAAGAAACGTATTTTCCAGAAGTTCCTGGTTCCACAATTGTAAATTAAAACATTTCAACTTCTCATGTCATTCATTCATGCATTTTTCATTAATAAACGTTTAAACTTTGCAATTTAATTATTGAATGTCCCTATAGTCTTCGTCACACTTGATAGCCAAAAGAATATATTCACATACTTGTATTCATTTTTGGAGCAAGATGCTCTTTATTCGGGGAATGTCCAGCCTCCTTGACTTTTTATCTTGGTACATTAGAAAAACAAGCATTAGCGAAATCAGTGGTATTGGCTGCAAAGCTATTGGCTTTGGCAAAGCTTGTTTTCCTTACTATGGTTCAGTATAACTATACCAATTCAATACTGCTAATGTATTTGGAAACAATGCTATTTAGAAGCATATTAGAATGGTAAAGAATTATAAAATATGACAAAATATTTCCAAGATCACCCTATGTATGTGCTCTTTGGCTGCCATCTTAAAAATGTTATTTCTAAAGTTAGCCGTGGCAGATTTATCAAGCCATTCATTGTTTTGAGGTTCATAACATTAATATAATTGAGTTTTATAGCAATAAATAGATGTTGTGGATGCCTGTGACTGCATGCGTTAGCATATTAAATCAACACCTATTGGATTTACTAGTGTAACTTAATAAACTACAAAATACAATGGTGAAGGTATAATACATATTGTGCCAGTGTTTGTAAAACACACGTTCACTGCTCGCGGCTTCTTGGAACTTAATAATAAATAAGATTTTTTATCCAGCACAAGATAAGATGCTTGTTTTATTGACCCTGTAAAGATGGAAGGCTGAATTGACTGCTAGGGATTCAACCCTTTAACCTTTAGCCATACGATCAGACAGTGATTCCTGGCATAGCAGCGTTGGTCCACTGAGTCACCAGGCTCGGTTTTCAATGTGCTTCACTGTGTCACCTTAAATGGCAGCAGTAACACTAATAAGCCAAGCAAAAAAAAGAGAAATGCTAAATTCATATTTCAGCTTACTAAAATGCTCCACTATGCCAATCCGTCAAATGCTGAACTTGAAATGCCAGCAGTGAAAAGAAGTAAAAAAGCCACATGCACAGAAAAAAAAATATAAGTACACTCTAAAGACCTGTCTCAGTATATGCTAAAACAGAAATGGCTTTCCTACCTCTAGTTACATTCTTTAGGCCAGTGTCAGAATCAGAAACTCATGCAACTTGATATAAGTATTTTAACCCAAGTTGAAGACCATTGGCACGAGGCTGTATTTTGTTGTATAGGGATATAATGATTTTTGTATTTAATGACAAATTGCAAAGAATAGAAGCCTCCATCAGCAGTCAGAGTGGCGCTTTATAAATGCCTCCCCCCTTTCTTTAAAAAAAAAAGAAATTCTGTTGCTGTGAAGGGACAGAGAGTGAAGGCAAATGTAATATTTATGTATTTGTTAGCAAGCATTAGGCAATGACCCAAGGAAAGGTGCAGCTCTCTAAATGGCATATCCACTAGTACTGACTTTAACCCCTTCGCTGCCAAGCCTTTTCCTCCTCAGGTGGCAGGCCTTTTTTTGGCTATTTGGAGCAGTTAGTGCTTAGACCCTCACAACTTTTCATCCAAATTAGCTCCCAACGCCAAATTTGTGTCCTTTTTTCCAACACCCTAGGGTTTCTAGAGGTACCCAGAGTTTGTGGGTTCCCCTGAAGGAGACCAAGAAATTAGCCAAAATACAGCAAAAATATCAGTTTTGTTAACAAATGGGAAAAAGGGCTGCAGAAGAAGGCCTGTGTTTTTTTCTCCTGAAAATGGCATCAACAAAGAGTTTGCAGTGCTAAAATCACTAGCTTTCCAGCTTTCAGGAACAGGCAGACTTGAATCAGAAAACCCCATTTTTCACAACAATGTTGGCATTCTACTGGAACATCACCCATTTTTACTATTTTTTGTGCTTTCAGCCTCCTTCCACTTAGTGACAGAAATGTGTGTGAAACCAATGCTGGATCCCAGAAAGCTAAACATTTCTGAAAAATAGACACAATTCTGAATTCAGCGAGAGGTCATTTGCATAGATCTTACAAGGTTTTCCTACAGAAAATAACAGCCTAAATTAAAAAAAATATTGAAATTGAGCCATTTTTCTCAATGTTTTACTCTGTAACTTTTTCCTGTGATTTTAGATTTTTGAAAGCAATACACCATTACATCTGTTGGACTATTCTGGTTGCCGGGAAATATAGGACTTGTAGGTTCATCACGAACCCTAGGCACCCACAGCCAAAAAATGAGCTGCACCTTGCAATGGGTTTTCACTCTATACCAGATATACAGCCATTCATTTGGTGAAATATAAAAAGTGAAAAATAGATATCAAGAAAATCTTTGTATTTCCAAAATGGGCACATGAAAAGGTGTTGAGAAGCAGTTGTTATTTGCACATCTCTGAATTCAGGGGTGCCCATACTAGCAGGTGAATTACAGGGCATTTCTAAAATAGACATATTTTTTACACACTGTCTTACATTTGGAAAGAAAAAATGTAGAGAAAGACAAGGGGCAATAACACTTGTTCTACTATTCTGTGTTCCCCCAGGTCTCCTGATAAAAATGGTAACTCACTTGCGTGGGTAGGCCTAATGCCTGCGACAGGAAACGCAACATGGACACATCACATTTTTATACTGAAATCTGAACTGTTTTTTGGAAAGTGCCGAGCTGTGGATTTTGGCCTCTAGCTCATCCGGCACCTAGGGAAACCTAGCAAACGTGCATTTTTGTAAAAGTAGACACCTCCGGGAATCCAAGATGTGGTGACTTGTGGGGCTCTCACCAGGTTCTGTTACCCAGAATCCTTTGCAAACCTCACAATTTGGTAAAAAAAGCAAAAACTTTTCCCTCACATTTCAGTGACAGAAAGTTCTGGAATCTGAGAGGAGCCACAAATTTCCTTCCACCCAGTTTTCCCCCACGTCTCCTGATAAAAATGGTACCTCATTTGTGTGGGTAGGCCCATACTGGTTGGTAGACACCACCCCACAATTATTTATTTTTTAATTCCCTGGAACCTAGTAGACTTTCTGCCCTGGGGTGTGGATCAAGGGTAATTGCCCTATTGTCACACTGGTGGGCAGAACACATTTGGCCCCATTTATGTGGGGTGGGTGTATGGCCATACCTCCTCCCTTTTATTTAGAAAAAAAAATCTTCCCTGGTCTTTGGTGGGCTTTCTCCCCCCCTTTGGGGTGGATGGGCCTTCCAAAAATAGGCCAACAGTAATGTGCCCCCATGGGCAGCGACCCTTGCCCAAGGGGCAGCCCCCCAAACAAAACACACACATACACACACACCAATCCCTGGTGCCTAAGTGGTTTCTGCCCCCCACCTGGGGGCAGATTGGCCTAATAAGAATAGGCTGATCTGTCCCCCAGGGGGGCAGAAATGGCATGAATCCCCCCAGGGGAGCAACCCTTGCCTAAGGGGTCACTCCCCACGTATAAAGAAATAAACAAATAAAAAATCCTTGGTCTCTAGGGTTTTCTGCTCCCCCCTCTGGGGCAGATCAGCATAATTACAATAGGCTGATCTGCCCCCAAGGGGGGTAGAAATGGCCTACAACAAATTTGCCCCACAGGGGAGCGACCCTTGCCTAAGGGGTCACTCCCATTACGTGAAACTGACAAAAAAAATCCCTGGTGTCTAGTGGTTTCTGCTCCCCTTGGGGCCAGATTGGCCTAATACAAATTGGCTGATCTACCCCAAGGGGGGCAGAAGTGGCCTCCAACAAAGTCCCCCCCCTAGGGGAGTGACCCTTGCCTAAGGGGTCGCTCCCCTTATGTGAAACTGACAAAACAAAAAAATCCCTGGTGTCTAGTGGTTTCTGCCCCCCTTGGGGCCGGATTGGCCTAATAAAAATTGGTTGATCTACCCCCAAGGGTAGCAGAAATGGCCTACAGCAAATTTGCCCCCCAAGGGGAGCGACCCTTGCCAAAAGGATCACTACCCTCATGTGAAACTGACAAAACAAAAAAATCCCTGGTGTTTAGTGGTTTCTGCCCCCCTTGGGGGCGGTTTGGCCTAATACAAATAGGCCGATCTGCCCTCAAGTTGGGTAGAAATGGCCTAAAAATAATTTGCCCCCAGGGGAGAGACCGTTGCCTAAGGGGTCGCTCCCCTCCTGCAAAATAAAATAATAATACAGAATCCCTGGCGTCTAGAGGTTCCTGCCCCCCTGGGGGCAGATTGGCCTAATAACGGGCAGAAAATACCTTAAAAATAATTGCTCCCCTAGGGAGCGACCGTTGCTCAAGGGGCGCTCCCCTTATTAAAATATATATTTTTTAAATTCCCTGGTGTCTAATGGACATTTCTGCTGACCGATCACATTGTGATTGGGCAGCAGAAATGCCGAGAGAGACATGAAAGGAAAGGAAAGGTCTTTCCTTTCCTTTAATGCCTTTCCCACCCCGCCTCCCAGTTGGAAGAGAAATGCATTTGCAATTCTCTTCCGGGATGCTTCCAGAACGCTCTGAGGTGGTGACATCTGATGAGGTCAGCATGCGTTTTGCGCAATGACGTCATCAGATGTCACTAGAGGGTTAGGAGGGTCGGGGTGGAATGGGAAGCAATTCCCCTTCCAGCCCTGCCCTGGGGGGGGGGGGGGGGTGAGAGGCCCACGGGGTAAGTGCTAGCACTCCCCCGTGGGCCCGGTGCAAGACGAGCTGGTCTCGTCCCCGGCACACGGAAACCGAGGCCAAGGGCGAGACCAGCTCGTCCAGGGCACCGTATGGGTTAAAGTAATCGGGTCATAAATGTAAACACTGACGGATGCTCAACAGGAAATTAATCTAAACAGAGAGTTCATTTTCACTGAAAGTGCAGGTAACAGGAGGTTTCATTTAGTGTGTATTTGCAAGACTCATGAAAAATAAGTAATGTTCTTTTAAACGTTGTTTACTTTGCTTTTACTAGTATTTACTAAAAGACATATAAATATATCAACCATAATAAAAGCCAGCTTTTAAAGTGCCTTAATTGTGAGAAGTTCATAGTGTTTGCCTGGAAAAACAAAGTCAAATTATATCTTGAGGAGAATCATTAATTATACTCTTTAATGGCACCTAGTCACAGGCTGCATTGGCTGTACTAAAAGAAACCTATGATTTTAAACAATAAGAGACAGATATAAAAAGACACTGGATTGACTACTATTCCTGGCACCAACTTTTATCATTTTGTTTGGGAAGCTTTGCACAGACAAAATGTAGTAAATCAAAGTAAAGTGTAGCAATGGATAAAGAAGCAGACCCAATGCCTCCTGCTGTATGCTGTGGTGGGCAGAAGCAAAATATGAATGGCACACTATTAGACCTGACAAGTGGAAGTAGTGGTTCCCCAAGATTTGTTTCTTTTCTCTAGGATGTTTTGCTTGTTCTGACAAGGGACATACTGGCCCTGGGCACGTTTCCACTGTAAGCACAGTGTGAATGTGCCAGCACCATACTTCCATCCACATAAAAGTGACAATAGCCTGTATGGAGGATTCCTGTATAGATACTGGATCTGGAATCACTTCCCAGGGTGTGCACACTTGCACATGGGTATTCTAGCATAGGAACTGAGCCTGATAGCGCAGGCCAGTTTAGGCACTTTTGCCCCTTGTGGTGGCGTCCAGCCTGCTTCTGCAGACTTGTGTGTGCACCAGGACAGATGTGCCCAGGGAGTGCGGAATACCCATGCATGTTCACACTACCCATGACGGCTGCTCTACCCATATGGTAAGATGGGAGAAAGAGTCTTGTTAGGTCAGGATGCAATAGTGGATTGCACTGGAGCAGTCTCATAATGTTTGATATAACTGGATTCAGAATGACAAACCCCTTCTGATGGTAAAAGTGGTTTTGTTATTAATGCCCTAGAAATGCCACGTCTAGGAAGTGGGCATTTGTAGGTTCTAAAATGCTTTGTGTGTTCTGTAATTTCAGCTTTATTCCACTGTTTGTGGGGGAAGAGCACATTCCTCAATCGACAGCTATAAAGCTTGGAGTTGCATGTACAGCAATGCGGGACCGGTTCTGCTGGACCATGTTGTGCACACATCCACAGGAGTCTGTTGTGCGAAGTAGGATATATGTCCAAGGAAGGGATCCAAGCACCCTTCCTGTATTGTGGCAGCTCTGAACCGACTGCCTGCTGCTGTGTAGTAACTGGAAGTGTGCTGTCAAAGGGCAGGTTGGCCTGCCCCCTGTTCTCTGTGGAGGTCTCAGGGATATCAAAGACCTCCAGCAAGGGACTTACAGCATCTGCTGGTATCATCTGCATTTTTGTGGAGGTACAGCTCTGAGCACCATTTACATGGGATCGTAACTGTCTGGTGCAACTCCAGTCTCCATGCACCAGACGCAATGCCTCCTTGCATTTGTGGTGAGACCTGGTGACTCTTCATGTTCCACCGGAATTGTTGAGGGTGACTCAAGTCAACATGCCCCAATGGTGCACCTCTGTTCCGGAGGTGCTAGTATTGGTAACTATTTGGTACCATCAGAATGTCTGGCTGGGCGAAGTGGTGGCTAGCGGACATCCCCAGTGACACTTCCGATGTGTTTTGCAGATCTCTGGCTGAGCCTCCTACTGGGAGCCCAAACGTCCTTGCTAATTGTTGCCGGATCAGCTGTTGACTCCTCTCCCAACCTGCCCCCGCGATCCTGTGAAGTCTGACTTTGGCTGCGAGCGACCTAGTATCTGGGTGAATGTTGACTAAATCTTTGGTTCACAGTGGGGCAGGGTAGTTGAAGCTGGTTGGTGAGTGGAGGGTGGTTTGGGACCCAGGTTACCTGCAGACACAGTGGCATCCCCTAGTCAGATTAAGGGGCACCGCATTAGCGTGGTGGGAGCGAATGTGTACAAGTGTATGTGTGCACAAGCCGACACATACCACACCGGAGTCTCCCCCTTCCCCCATTACTATCCTGGCCACGTCCAGAGTCTTTCCTCCAGTGGCCTGGGGAACATGTCCATAACCACTGCACTCATAGCACCTATTGTTGCTTGGGGCCGGAGTTTTATCTATGGGTGTTTTCTTTGGGAGCCCTTTTCCGGGGCGGGGGGTGCTTTGGGGGACTACTAGAACACTCCTTCTTTTTATCACTCCCCTCTTTTTTGGGGGGGAGCCTGGACCCACTTTTTGGGAGTTCCATCCGGCTCTCTTATTGGACACTCGGGTGCTGGCCCAGAGGTCCGCTTCCTCAGCAACCTTCGGGCAGTCAATCAGTTTGCTGTCGACCAGGTGTTGCCGAAGGACAGTAAAGCAGGTCTCGAGGAAGTGCTCCCTCAGGATTAGGTTGTATAATCCATCATACACCTATACCTTACTGACAAACAGCGAACCCTTCAGCGCCTTTCCTGCCTAGTCAATGAAGTCAACCCAAGTTTGGGTCACCAGTTTGCGGATGGCCCTAAACCTCTGACATTATTTCTCTGGGATCAGACAAACCCTGCTAACCAACATGGTCTTCATAGCAGGGTAGTAGTCTGTTCCCCCATGTCTAGAGTCAGGAGGGTGTCCCTCTCAATGGGGGCATGTATAGCTAAAAACTATTTTCCCAGCTCTCCTCTGGGAGCAAATGTACCTTTAAGGCCCCCTTGCAGGGGGCCAACCACTTATCTATGTAATCCACACCAGGTAATCCTGTACCATGTCCTTTGGGTTTCAACCTCTACTCTCACTGTTAGACACTGAAGGGACGCTTCCACCATCATCATTATTGGACCTTATTTGTAGGGATCTTATGTCCAGTTCTTTGAGACTAAGCTCATAGGCCATCTTTTTCTTTTCCATGGCTAGTCTCAGTTTAGCTAGAGCCTGTTCTTTTTTCAATTTCCTTTGTTCCCTCCTGCCCTTCAGATTTTCTGGGGAGAGACTCTGTAATGTACGTCTTCCTCGCGGTGGGCCTCAGCCCAGGCTCTCAAGGCTTCCTGCAACTCTGCATTCATGGCTTTTCCCCTGTAGGTCACCTTCTTTGCCTGGCAGACCTCTTTCAGCTGCGTCACCATGTAGGTGTAAAGGTCAACCAGCTCAAATTGTACCTGTGGTAGGCCCCAGAACTTTTAACAGATTCGGGAAGTACCGGAACCAAAGTATAAGAGCAAAGAAAAAACATTTTCAGTCCTTCCTCCCTGGTCAACTCACTGGCACTTTTGGGGGACCAATAAAGAACAAAGAAATACTTTTGACAACATGAGGTTCTGGTGCTCAGTTGGTTATCATGTGGTGCTGTGCAATTGCAAGCCCTATCCCGCCGCTGGTTGGCTGAAGCAAAGCCCTAGCCAGGCAGAACCTGCCACTCTCATCAGGGGTGGATGATTACACTTGCTGTATAACCTGTGCCCAGCTGCTCAAGGATGAACGCAGGTTTTACAGTGAGTGTGATCACCCAACCCTGATGGGAGTGGCAGGTTCTGCCTGGCTAGGGCCTTGCCTCAGCCAACCGGAAACACACCAACAGTCCAATGGATGATTCAGGCTCACTAAAACCCTTTCTACATATGGATAGATCTATTAAATTTTTTTAAGCAAAAGATCTTCGCTAATGTCATACCTAAAACAGAAATCATTTTACAGTTCTGTGTATGAATCAAACACATCACCATATTTTGAAGACTTTTACAACATACATCAATCCTTATGTGTTTCACAAATCCTTAAAATATTGCACCCTCAGCGCCTTTATAATAGATCAAAGGCAATATGTGAGTTGAACTCTTCAGTTTTAACATTCTTGCTTGATTTATATACTTAACCTAAATTATCAAAAATGTATGTTCTAGCTCACTCTTAAATTAATAGAATAACATTACAGTCTGTATATTGTCTTCTTTTGTTGCCTACAATGTTCTATATTAGCATCCGCATCTGTTTGTCTCTGCATGACACTGCCATTCCTGTGTGCATGGCCCGATGTCCTCTTTCTGCCTAATTATACTATTATCTGCTGTTCATTACTACTTGGGATTGAAAGAGTTTTTTGTTTCTTCTCCTGCCCATTTCAACATTATTATTTCTAACAGGAGGATATACATTTGTTTCCCATCACTGACATTTCCTCAAGCATGTCTCTTATGTTAGTTCTTTGAGGTGGTTCTTTTCTGTCATTTTTCCTATCCAAATTTATTTAAAGTGTTATTCAGGACTTTTAATGTTCAACTTTTGTTAAGGAATAAATAATATCACTCCAATATTTAAACATAATCACCCTATTGGTGTCTAACCCTTTTCTCCTAATTCAGTAATAATGTTCTACAAGCTTTCTATGTTGCTTGTGTACAGGTTTAGGGAGGATCTTGACTGGCATTTGTGACAGGATCTTCCCACTGGACCAGGGTCAAGACTAATTTGCATATGTCTGTGTCCAAACTGAGGTGGCATGGTATGCCGAATAATGATAGGCTGGAATGCGGCCCCAAGTAATTACCAGTGGTTGAGATTAACTCAAGTATTCCATCCCTCGCTTTCTTGTATACATCAGTGTGGTACATAAGTGAGATAGGTTTTTTCGGACAAGTGCCCAGCGTGCTAATGGAGCCAAACTATACTGAGCCCTAATAAGGGTGAACCCAGTCCTGGGTTGCTTGTGTATTGGTTCAGGAAGGACCTCGCCTAGCAGATCAGGCTGGGCTGTTCCCGTTGGAGCATGGTAAAGACTGATTTGCATATGGCAGAGTCCAAACTGAGGTGTCATGGAGTGCAGCATAACAATGGTCTGGGATACAGCATGAGTAGTGACCAATGTCTGAGATTAATTCAAGCATTCCAATCATTCAAATATTCCATTCATCGTCTTGTTATTAGATGCCCTTAGTCGAACAGGAATGCCCAGAAATAGGTCCTGTGCACACTGCTGCTGGAACCAAGAAAAACCTGGCTGATGAGCCCTAATAAGGATGAAACCAGTCCTAGGTTACTTGTGTTACTGCTCAAAGAGGAACTGGCCTGACAGTTTGGGCTAGACTGTTCCTATTAGAGCAGGGTCAAAACCGATTTGCATATTGCTGGGTCCAAACGGAAGTGGCATGGTATGCAGAATAAGAGTACACTGGGATGTGGGCTCCAGTAATTTCAAGTGGCTGAGATTAATTTAAGCATTCCATCCATCACTTTTCCCTCTACTTCACAACAAGTTATTTGATGTATAACAATGCCTAGTTTGTGCTTCAAAAACTGCAGTTATCTTTACTTTCTCATTTTTATTGAGGAGGGCTAAAAACTGACCCTGAGAATTCAACTGTGAGTTTGTCTAAAGAGTTTAGATTTCTATTTTCCAGTTTATTCCATGGTGGAACAAAAGTTGACTAGGTGTAGCTCAGTTTCCCTGGGATTACTAAAGTATTACGGAATAACACGAGAACTCAGAGGAGTTGTGATCCATAACAATGTATCTTTCTGCTCTAGATATTTAGAACATGTTAAAACAAAGTTTAGAGAAGCCTGGTGCATTCTGCGTCACACATAGAAAGTGTTAAATGTCATTGAGGATTGTTTTTTATACAGGAAAGTGTATTTTTCTGCACAAAAATAATCCTACCCGCACTATAGCACAAAAGTGCCTGCATTGCCGCTAGCCTGGCGCTAGCCTCCATTGTGAGCAGAGAGGGAGCACGAGTGTGCCATATGTTAGCAATCATGGCACATTCCCGCTGTCTCCTTTTGACACAACACAGCAAATTGTCTTGCTGCTCTGCGTTGTGCCGAATCTTAGTAAATTGGACCTCCTGAAGAGAAGCTACGACTAGAGGAATAAGTAGACAGTAGAAGAGTAAGAGGATCAGTTGATAAAGGACTCAAAATGTAACCAGCAGAACAGACAAAAATGAAAATGAATGACATTTTGCCTACGTTCCACATTCAGAGTATGGATGATCATTATCAATAAGAAAATAGCACCACTAAGATAGTTCAGGCATTGTATCAACAGTGGTCCTGATTATGCAAAGGATGCCTACAATGTGGTAAGAATTACCACATTTACGGTAGTGCAAACATTATGTGAAATTGGGTGCCATAATGCCAATAGTGCCTAGAGAAAGCCAGAAATGAATGCAGTGAACAAGGGCTACCATGGTGTTGTGGCTGCCAGAGATTGGGCTTATGTTTATGTCAGGTAGTTTGTTGCCTGTTAGATAGTGCCATTAGATGATGTGGGAAATCAGGTAATTGATTGGGGGGGGGACTATACTTAAGCAGCAACCACAATTCAAATCAAAATCAAATGAAATCAAAGTTTATAAAGCACAACTACTCACCCGGAAGGGTCTCAAGGCGCTGAGGGGGTTTGTCCCCTGAACTTCAGTTGAAAAGCCAAGTCTTAAGGTTCTTCCTGAACTGATGCAGCAATGGTGACTGCCTGAGGTACAGGGGCGGGGTGTTCCAGCTCTTTGCTGTGAGGAAGGCAAAGGATCTTTCACCAGCCAAACTCTTCTGTATGCAGGGTACAGTGGCTAGTGCTGATTGAGTGGCGCTGAGAGGTCTGGTGGGGGAGAAGAAGGTGATGCAGTGGTTGAGGTAGGCGGGTTCTGGGTCATGGAGGGCCTTGTATGCATATAGGAGGAGCTTGAAGTTAATCCTCTTCCCAATAGGAAGGTCCCTTAGGTGATTACAGATGTGTTCACGGCGGCAAATGTCCACGATGAATCTGGCAGAGGTGTTCCGGATGTGCTGTGGTTTCTTCAGGTTCTTCTGGGTGGTGCCAGTGTGTAGAGGGCATTGCCATAGTCGAGTCTGCTGGTTACCAGGGTGTGAGTCACGGTTCTGCGGCAGTCCTTTGGGATCCATTTGTAGATCTTCCGGAGCAGTCAGTGAGGAGGATGCGGCTGAGTTGACTTGGCGGGTCATGGTGAAAGATGAATCCAGGATAAAGCAGAGGTTGCGTGCGTGCAAGGTGTCAAGGTGAAGTCACAAGCAAACCCCAAATAAACTTAAGCATTCCATCCATCACTTTTCCCTCTACTTCACAACAAGTTATTTGATGCATAACAATGCCTAGTTTGTGCTTCAAAAACTGCAGTTATCTTTACTTTCTCATTTTTATTGAGGAGGGCTAAAAACTGACCCTGAGAATTCAACTGTGAGTTTGTCTAAAGAGTTTAGATTTCTATTTTCCAGTTTATTCTATGGTGGAACAAAAGTTGACTAGGTGTAGCTCAGTTTCCCTGGGATTACTAAAGTATTACGGAATAACACGAGAACTCAGAGGAGTTGTGATCCATAACAATGTATCTTTCTGCTCTAGATATTTAGAACATGTTAAAACAAAGTTTAGAGAAGCCTGGTGCATTCTGCGTCACACATAGAAAGTGTTAAATGTCATTGAGGATTGTTTTTTATACAGGAAAGTGTATTTTTCTGCACAAAAATAATCCTACCCGCACTATAGCACAAAAGTGCCTGCATTGCTACTAGCCTGGCGCTAGCCTCCATTGTGAGCAGAGAGGGAGCTCGAGTGTGCCATATGTTAGCAATCATGGCACATTCCCGCTGTCTCCTTTTGACACAACACAGCAAATTGTCTTGCTGCGCTGCGTTATGCCGAATCTTAGTAAATTTGACCTCCTGAAGAGAAGCTACGACTAGAGGAATAAGTAGACAGTAGAAGAGTAAGAGGATCAGTTGATAAAGGAGTCAAAATGTAACCAGCAGAACAGACAAAAATGAAAATGAATGACATTTTGCCTACGTTCCACATTCAGAGTATGGATGATCATTATAAATGAGAAAATAGCACCACTAAGATAGTTCAGGCATTGTATCAACAGTGGTCCTAATTATGCAAAGGATGCCTACAATGTGGTAAGAATTACCACATTTACGGTAGTGCAAACATTATGTGAAATTGGGTGCCATAATGCCAAGAGTGCCTAGAGAAAGCCAGAAATGAATGCAGTGAACCAGGGCTACCATGGTGTTGTGGCTGCCAGAGATTGGGCTTATGTTTATGTCAGGTAGTTTGTTGCCTGTTAGATAGTGCCATTAGATGATGTAGGAAATCAGGTAATTGATTGGGGGGGGCTATACTTAAGCAGCAACCACAATTCAAATCAAAATCAAATGAAATCAAAGTTTATAAAGCACAACTACTCACCCGGAAGGGTCTCAAGGCGCTGAGGGGGTTTGTCCCCTGAACTTCAGTTGAAAAGCCAAGTCTTAAGGTTCTTCCTGAACTGATGCAGCAATGGTGACTGCCTGAGGTACAGGGGCAGGGTGTTCCAGCTCTTTGCTGTGAGGAAGGCAAAGGATCTTTCACCAGCCGAACTCTTCTGTATGCAGGGTACAGTGGCTAGTGCTGATTAAGTGGCGCTGAGAGGTCTGGTGGGGGAAAAGAAGGTGATGCAGTGGTTGAGGTAGGCGGGTTCTGGGTCATGGAGGGCCTTGTATGCATATAGGAGGAGCTTGAAGTTAATCCTCTTCCCAATAGGAAGGTCCCTTAGGTGATTACAGATGTGTTCACGGCGGCAAATGTCCACGATGAGTCTGGCAGAGGTGTTCCGGATGTGCTGTGGTTTCTTCAGGTTCTTCTGGGTGGTGCCATTGTGTAGAGGGCATTGCCATAGTCGAGTCTGCTGGTTACCAGGGTGTGAGTCACGGTTCTGCGGCAGTCCTTTGGGATCCATTTGTAGATCTTCCGGAGCAGTCAGTGAGGAGGATGCGGCTGAGTTGACTTGGCGGGTCATGGTGAGAGATGAATCCAGGATAAAGCCAAGGTTGCGTGCGTGCAAGGTGTCAAGGTGAAGTCACAAGCAAACCCCAAATAAACTTATGCTCAACCCTCTGGCAGCTGGGCACAAAGCAATCAAACTCAACTTAGAGACAATGTGTAAAGTAGTTATGCAGCATTTAAATGAAAACACAACACAAGAATAACCACACACCAATTTAGAATAATAAAAAAAATGTAATAAATTATTTGACACCAAAATGACAAAAATGCATTCAGTAGAACTGGAGATTTGCAATTTCAAAGATTTAAGGTAAGTATAGCACCTAAATGCACAAAGCTTCACTCGTGATTATCTGGTCATGTCAGACCCGATGAAAGTCACAAGTTCAGGGTGACAGTGATGGAGCGCGCGCTGGATACAGGGACCAGGTACACCAATGAAAAGAATTGACTTAAAAAATCCAGTGCGAAGTGCTCCATTTGTGGCAGAGGGACCTCCAGGAGCAGGAAGAGCATCTTGGATGGTTGTTGATGTAGCAGAAAAAGCAGGCCGGGTGTCACAGATAGCTATCACTGTAGTGCAAAGATCCAAATGCAGAAGGTCATTGCTGAAAATTCGCATTGGTAGTCACCGCGGGCTGTCGATGCTACAGTGCAAAGTGCAGATCTTGCGTTGCTGGGTGTCATTGGCTGGTGGTATGGCACTAAGCTTCCGGTTTACTGTAAATTTGCATTGGTGGGCAGCATGAACAGCGATATCTTGGCACAAATTGACTTGTTCATGAGTAGCCTAAAACTTCAAGCTTTCCCTTTTTCCTGGGGGAGAGTTCAACCAATGCCATACCAAGGGTCCAGGACCTCAGGGTAACTTCTCAGAGATCACAAACTCATTAAAGCTGCGACCAGAAGAGGTCATGAAGAGCTAAACAGGAGGCCAGCTGAGCAAGCCCAAGGAGGCATCTGCAGGTTCTTATGCACCTGTAACTCATAACAGGAGGTTAGTGATCTCTCCTTTGGAGCCAATGCAGGCTGGGATGAAAGGTGCAGGTTCAGTCTTCCTTTGCAGTAGACAATCACTCAGACATCAAACAGGACTTTCTTATCTGCTCCCAATCAAAAGTTATCACTTAATAAATGTAATAAGGTAAACCAACACATCATGTGGAAGAGGTAGGACTTGCAATATTGAAAAACACATTTTAGAGTTTTTCACTACCAGGACATGTAAAATTAAAATGTACATGTCCCACTTTGTAAATACACTCCACCCTGCTCTCTGGTCTGTTTAGGGCTTACATTGGAAGTAAAAAGGAAGGTTTAGGCCTGCGTAATGGATCAATATAGCAGCTTAAAACTGCACTTAAAGGCTGCAGTGGCAGTCTTGAGACAAGTTTAAAGACTACTTAAGTGGGTGGCACAATCAGTGCTGCAGGCTCAATATTAGCATTCAATTTACAGAACCTGGGTACATGTACTACCACTTTACTAGTGACTTACAATTAGATTGCATGTGCCAGTTGGGTGGAATCTGATTTTACTATGTTTATTGGAGTGAGAAAACACACTTTATCACTGGTTAGCATTAGTCTTATGGCAGCAAAAGAAGATCAGCAGAAATGGAGAAGGAAGGCAATACGGTTTGGGGAAGACCACCCTAGGGCTGACAGATCTAACACTAGGCATTGAGTAAACAACTCTAGGGACACTCAGTCAAAGGCATGCATGTATTCAAACATACTCATACACAAATCTGCCAGAGCCACCCATAGCACATCTCTTACCCGTATTCAATGCTCATGTGACACTGCCACTATGGCTGTGCAACTGAGGCTCAAACAGGCGCGTAGTGCATGCCCCCTTAATGTTGTAGATACACTAGCACATCCAAGAGTTCAATTATGGTAAGCTACTGCTGCTTGCAACATTCAAACTTATTTGGGTATATTCATTACATCCTTGAATATCAAGTTTGCGATAACCAATGCTTGTCAAATGTCTCATTTATTATAACTAATGCTTGTTGATTATGCACTTTGTATTCCACCTGCTACAACAGTAACTGCTAAAACATGTGCTATTCACATTGTGATCTGTATTGAACATGTGCACAATCAGGAGGATAATTGGTCATTTCCTTAACAAGCAACTAACTGCCTTTCTACCTACTCCAACTGCAACTGACAAACATGTGCTTCTCACAATGTGATTTGTATTGAACATGTGCCATAATCAGGAGGATAACTGCTAATTTCCTTAACAATCAATGAACTGCCAAAAGGCACATCTGCATATTTGATTATTTAAGGATGCATGTGAGTCTGAGGCCATGCTGCTTGGCTTTGTACCTATTGCTGTGCTCACCTGTTTCCAGTGAAGTCAAGTTCCTTGTCCTCCAGCCTGCCTCTAGTCAAGTTCCAGTGAAAGTCAAGTTCCTTGTTCTCCAGGGTACATCCTGTCGAGTTCCAGTGCTCCTCATCCTCCGACCAGCTTCCAGTCGAGTTCCAGCATTTCTCATCCTCAGGACATCCTCCACAGTTCCAGTGATCGTCATCCTCAGGTCGGCTTCCTGTGGAATCCCAGCTCTCCTTTTCCATCTTCTGCTGATGATCCCATATTTCCTGTAAAAGAGAGAAAATAAGAAAGTGGGTTCTTCTGAAATTTTAAAGCAAGTAACTTCATTCCAAGGTAAAGAAAGATTATTTGCTTAAATGAAACAAAACAGAGCTCTGTCTTTTAAATAATTTATGACACTAACAAGTAGTATGACTTATCGTTTGAGTGGGAATCCAAACAATATATTTCCTGTAACAAGTGCTCCCCTAAGAATTATGATATTGGAAATAGAGCAAGTTTATCAAACTATTACTGACAAGAGATTACGCCAGAAAACAAAGAAGCCCTTTAGTCAAGTCGATTTTTTTTTAGATTGGGCATTGCTTCAGAGACTGAATATTGTGAAAGAGGAGAAGACTTGTTGAGCCTTATAGAAAAGTATGCACAATGTGTCGACAATAACTGAGAATATGCAATGTACAATAGTTTATGCAAGTTCAATGCATTAATAAACAAATTCTTTTGTAGCTCAGAATTCTAAAAACCAAGTACCCAGTTTTTTGAGAAATCAGAAGTTCTGACGCCCAACAAGACGTGGAGTCCAGCAGTCTGATTCTGCAGTCCCTGAACCAGAATCTGGTATTTTCTCTTGTCGCATAGGCTCTCATTATTCTAATGAGACTGCTGGATTTTGAGCAGCAGAATCGCCCGCGGTGTGGGAGACTAAGAGGGTCATTCTGACCCTGGCGGCCGGTGGCCGCCAGGGCCACCGACCACGGGAGCACCGCCAACAGGCTGGCGGTGCTCCAATGAGCATTCTGACCGCGGCGGTTCAGCCGCGGTCAGAAGCGGAAAGTCAGCGGTCTCCCGCTGACTTTCCGCTGCTCTTTGGAATCCTCCATGGCTGCGGAGCGCGCTCCGCAGCCATGAGGATTCTGACCCCCCCTACCGCCATCCAGTTCATGGCGGGAAAGCCGCCATGAACAGGATGGCGGTAGGGGGGGTCGCGGGGCCCCTGGGGGCCCCTGCCGTGCCCATGCCAATGGCATGGGCACGGCAGGGGCCCCCGTAAGAGGGCCCCAAAAAGTATTTCAGTGTCTGCCTTGCAGACACTGAAATACGCGACGGGTGCCACTGCACCCGTCGCACCTTCCCACTCCGCCGGCTCGATTACGAGCCGGCATCCTCGTGGGAAGGTCGTTTTCCCCTGGGCTGGCGGGCGGTTTTACTGGAACCGCCCGCCAGCCCAGGGGAAAACTCGTAATACCCGCCGCGGTCTTTTGACAGCGGCGCGGTAATTTGGAGGGCGGGATCCTGGCGGGCGGCCTCCGCCGCCCGCCAGGGTCATAATGAGGCCCTAAGTCTAAACCCACTGCGGGTGACACCTGTCGCTCCAATCCGGGTTTTACTCCGACTAACTAGCAGTGCCTCATCTCCATCCAGGAATAGGGATGACTG
Source organism: Pleurodeles waltl (assembly GCF_031143425.1). NCBI lineage: Eukaryota > Metazoa > Chordata > Amphibia > Caudata > Salamandridae > Pleurodeles > Pleurodeles waltl. The sequence goes on along the minus strand of NC_090437.1, from coordinate 1,034,583,857 downwards.
GGCAGCCGAGCGCATGACATAGTTGGCTTCTCAGGAAAGTCGTGGTCACTCAGGTCTCATCCACAGTTCAGTCTCATATATAAATGACATACAGAGGCAGTATATGTTTCAATAATGAGTTTAACAAAACGACTGTGTCTTAGATAGCAAAGCGTGAGCTGCAATAACCAGGACGACACAACATGACAGTATTAGAATTGTGACTAGGAGAGTGAAGCATAAAAACAAGGCTATCATATTGTCACTATAATCAGTGGACTAATTCGTCGGTTGAAGGTAGTTCAAAGCCAAAGATAAAATGTTATTGCTAAAAAGTTCAACCTAAGATATCTATAAAAAGCAAAGTCAATGATGACAAGTCAATGGGACACATGAGCATCCAACGTGACAATTGAAATCACAAGCATGTGGTATAAATCCGAATTCAAAAAGCAAGTCAATTTTGAAAAGTTCTAAATGAGTCGTGGGCCATAGAGAGAAGGAGATCTTCTACTTCGGCCGATGTTAAAGTTGGGAAGTCATCGCCAAGAAGGATCAAGGAGCAGCTGTGTTCAATAGCCTCAGCCAAGGTGGCATTCCGTGGTGTGCCCAGAGATGAATCGTGAGCTACATCCTCCAAGAAGGGTAACTCATAAGTTGCTTCTCGTAGCAAACGCAACCTCAAAGCGCATGTCTGGTAATGAACCCTCAACGAGAACATCAACAGATCAGCGTCCAACATAGGCAAGCGCTGCGTTGAAAGACAGACTTCCAGTGCATGTTCAAAAGAGCACCAGGGGCACCGAAACACGGGCTGCACACAATGCAAAACCGGTCTGAATGACAAAGACCAGCCACACTCCAATTGCTCCAGGAGTATTGCTCCAAAATACTGCATCATGCATTCATGACACAGTTGCACTGATGGGAGCGCTTTCATTCCTCTTTGTTGCGGCGGGACAGCCATTGCACATAACAAATAGCAACAGCACGATGCCAGATAATAAAGCCAAAGTGATTGGAAATCCCCCAGAAATGCTAGAAAAAATGGAGTGAATTGCTGATGGTCTTAAACCGAATATGGAGGAGAAGATGTGAATGAAACCAGAACCAACAGCTTTAAAGAAATGTGCAATTCCAGTTGTACTGGACGCATTAAATATCCGTCCCACGAGTTCACCAAAGTGTCTCAGAAAGTTTGTATTTAAAAGGCACTGTATTTCTGCTGACGGCCTTGCGACTTGAAGTGCGTAAGTCTCGCGTGCAGATGTAAGGGCCAGATGCTTTTGAAACAATAAACCCTTGAGTCTGCTCAACTTGTCAAAATTCACGTTTGAAGTAGCAATGTGAGGCCAAATATCAGCTACCTCTTTAATTTTAGTGGGGGGAAAGAGTACATTCCGGCAGCATGTAACAACCTTAGAGACCGAAACAACGTAAACTATTTCGGCCCCATGCCACAACAGTCTTCACCATTTAGGAGGACGTAGCTGCCGTTTGAAAGCACCTGGAACGTAGGTCTAATCAAGGGGACTGGAACTCCCTTCAGATAACAAACCAAGTTCGCAGTGGAGGCGTTACAAGCCCCATGCAAGGACAGCTGTTTACAAACCATTGAATGGCTGACTGAAATCTTGCATTTACTAGCGCAATGAAAGACTTCTTTCATGCCACTGAAGCATTTGTACAAGAAGGGAAGCTCCCACACCTCATGAATGTAACTATCTCCCAGCTTCTCATATCTGCCTAGCTGAATGTGTTTTAAACAGGAGGTGAATTTTAGTGTTGAAATAGGCAGATTAATAACCCCATGTATTATCCACTCAGCAGATGGTATTTCAGCCACAGTAAAAGGCAACTTTTCTAATTTCTCGATGTTAAGCATGACATAAGTCACTTCCTTCTTAGCCATTAGTTGTTGTTGTTGCGTTAAATTAAAGGAAGAAAATATCTCCCTTGCACTGACATGCTGCCAGGGAACGTGACCCGCCTTCAGTGTTTGAAGTGTCCAACCCAACTGCATAATGGACCTTAGCTGACTCTGTCCATGGTGTAAAGAAGACATATCTGTTTATGTGATGTCTATAGTAGAAGAGACGATGGGGGTCATTACAACATTGGCGGTAAAAGGCGCTTACCGCCGTGCAGAAGACCGCCAACACACCGCCGCGACGGCGGAATCCCGCCACAGCTATTATGACCCACATCTCGGAATCCGCTGAAATTTAGACACCCACACAAGTCCGCCACAACAAAGGTCAGTGTTAAACTGGCGAAAACAAAACCTCCACCTCCACGCCAACAGAAACACGCCCATGCTATTATGACCCACGAATCCACGCGGCGGTCTTTCAGCCGCGGTATTCCATTGGTTGTACACACCTCCGCACTCAAAATACACATACATCTCCAAAACACCGCCACATTGGACAATTCCAAATACACACACCCGACACACATACAAACACCACTCCCACACACCCAACACAATATAAAACACACACCTACATCACCCACAAACCCCTACGACCAAAAAATAGAGACGAAGGCCAGAGAGAGAGAGCACAGAATAGACAACCCCACCACACAGAGGCTCACAACACCATCACCCACACAACATCCACGCACAAAACACCACACACCACTACACATCATCACACTCATCAACACATACACTACCCCACACATCACCTACACCACCCCATGACACGCCAAAGACACCCCCGGTTTTCCGAGGAGGAGCTCAGGGTCATGGTGGAGGAAATCCTACGGGTAGAGCCACAGCTATTTGGCTCACAGGTGCAGCACACATCCATAGCCAGGAAGATGGAGCTATGGCGCAGAATCGTCGACAGGGTCAACGCTGTGGGACAGCATCCAAGAAATCGTGAGGACATCAGGAAGAGGTGGAACGACCTACGAGGGAAGGTGCGTTCAGCGGTCTCCAGGCTCAACATCGCGGTTCAGCGGACTGGCGGCAGACCCCCACCTCCTCCCCCACAACTAACAACATGGGAGGAGCAAGTCTTGACCATCATGCATCCAGAGGGCATCGGAGGAGTCGGGGGAGGAATGGACACTGGTAAGTCAAATCTTAACTATCATATCCCCCACCCTACTTGCATGCCATCACACACCCCCACCCTCACCCCCTCCCCTATCACTCCAACTCCTCACTAATGTACTAATAACACAAACCACACATCCCAACACCAAGCCCTGCATGACATAACAAAGCTTGGACACCCATCACCAAAGCATGCTCACTGCACATACCCAGTACACCCCCCCAACCATCATCACACAAGCCCCTCCACAGGAATGCTTGCACTGGTGTACACGGTGAGCCACCCATTGCACACCATGACACACACACATGCAATATTCATGCACTTAAGCCCCTGCAGGACCACGAAGGACCGTCACCACATCGAAGGATCCAGGCAACTCCACTCCACCCACAGAAGAGGCCCACAGTGACGATAGCAGCTCTGCCATTGTGGGCCTCGGGACAGTCGGTTCCCCTTGCACAGGCACAGCCCAACACTGACCTTCCACCCTCTGGTAACACCAGCACAGCACCCACCCAGCGGGCCCATACCTCCCTACCCAGGACACGTCAATCAGCTGTGTGTCCACCACTACAGGGAACCCAGGATAACCCACCACCCCAACAACAACAGGGACCTGGGGGCAGTGGTAGTGGGCACACGGTCCAGTGGACTGAGGCACAGGAACACAGGGGAACTGGGAGGGTTGCTGTGCGACAGGGGGCGGACAGGCCAAGGGAACCCACTCTCCACGAGGCCCTATCCTCCATCATGGGAGCATACCACCACTCCCAGGAGACGATGGCAACGGTCCTGGCCAAGTTTCAGGACACCCAGCGCCTGCAGGAGGAACAGTATTTGGGGTTCAGGCAGGAGCTCAGGACCACCAGCTCCGCCCTGGGCACCATCGTAGGGGTGCTGAAGGACATACAGCAGACCTTGAGGGACACGGTGGCACTCCAAGGGGCCCCTGACACTAGCATGGACGATGAATTGCCCACCACCTCCGCCGGCGCTAGTGGACAGGACGCCCCGCCACAGGACCACCACACCAGCACCCCACCCCCTGCAGACAGACAACCACCACGCAAGCGGTCCCTGAGATCCAGGAACAGGACAGAGCAAGATGGCAAGACCCCGCCAGGAAATGAGACCACCCTGATTGTCCTCCCACTGTCCCACTTTGTTACCCTGTCCATACTTTAACTGCCCCAGCTCCACTTCCTTTGCCCATATGGCCAGTGCACCTGTGTGACCAATGGACTGGACTCTGCCATGGACATTCCTCCACCGTCCCCCATCACCATAGTACAACACCCCTCCATTTTTTAGCACTTCAATAAACACCCTTGAACCACAAAAACATCTGGAGTCAGGCTGTGATTTGGTAAAATGTATCATCAATGACAGTGTCAAAATGTGTTTCTAGTTGTAAAGCCAACATACCTATGTCACACATCACAAGTCCTTGAAGGATGCAAGCAGATAACACACGTTGGTAACCACACCTGTGAAACCGTAATGGAAAGGTACAACTCAGTTACCAAATAATGCTATGAAATTACACACAGGATAGAGGAAGACGTGTGACAGTGAATGTAATGGTAAAAATGAAAATGTTCTCACCTGTGTGTCACTGGAAATATTGCTGTATGACTGACTCCCTGTTGTCGTTGTCTTCTTCCTCAGCTTCCTCCTCATCACTGTCCACAGGCTCCACAGGCTCTACAGCTGCCACAACACCGTCATCTGGACCATCCTCCTGCAGAAAAGGCACCTGGCGTTGCAAAGCAAGATTGTGAAGCATCGAGCAGGCGATGATGATCTGGCACACCTTCTTCGGTGAGTAGAATAGGGAACCACCTGTCATATGGAGGCACCGGAACCTGGCCTTCAGGAGGCCGAAGGTGCGTTCGATCCCCCTCCTAGTCCGCCCATGGGCCTCATTGTAGCGTTCCTCTGCCCTGGTCCTGGGATTCCTCACTGGGGTCAGTAGCCAGGACAGGTTGGGGTAACCAGAGTCCCATAATAGCCACACACGGTGCCTCTGGAGTTGGCCCATCATATAAGGGACGCTGCTATTCCGCAGGATGTAGGCGTCATGCACTGAGCCAGGGAACATAGCATTTACCTGGGAGATGTACTGGTCTGCCAAACATACCATCTGTACATTCATGGAATGATAACTCTTCCGGTTCCTGTACACCTGTTCACTCCTGTGGGGGGGACCAGAGCCACATGGGTCCCATCAATGGCACCTATGATGTTGGGGATATGTCCAAGGGTATAGAAGTCACCTTTCACTGTAGCCAAATCCTCCACCTCAGGGAAAATGATGTATCTCCTTATGTGTTTCAGCAGGGCAGCCAACACTCTGGACAACACGTTGGAAAACATAGGCTGGGACATCCCTGATGCCATGGCCACTGTTGTCTGAAAAGACCCACTTGCAAGGAAATGGAGCACTGACAGCACCTAAACATCAGGGGGGATACCAGTGGGATGGCGGATTGGTGACATCAGGTCAGGCTCCAAATGGGTACATAGTTCCTGGATAGTGGCACGGTCAAACCTGTAGGTGATGATTAAATGTCGCTCCTCCATTGTCAACAGGTCCACCAGCGGTCGGTACACCGGAGGATTCCGCCATCTTCTCAATTGTCCCAGCCGACGGTGCCTAGGAAGGACAACAGCGACCACAGAGTCAACAAATTTCCAGGTATGTACCCACAGATACACAGAACACGACACCAAACACAAAACCATTTCTGTATGTGTGTTGAGTGTAGGCCTAGCTATGTGTGACGCAGAAGTAAATGAAGCCATGTGGGCCCCTGAAATGGCGGCTGCCTGACCTCTAAACTGGGACAATGGTATTGTGAGGTAACTGTGCTGGCGTTGCACACCGTCGCGGTAGGCGGCGGTAGACTGCGGCGCAATGCAGCATTGGTTAACATTGGACCCGAGTGCGCCGGCGTTGATGATACGCACCGCCGCGGACGTCACCGCCGCGGACGTCACTGCCATTTTCTAACTATTCAATCACTCGATACCTGACCTTCGACAGGAGAGGACCTACACTGCAAGTGGTGCTGTGACCTCGGTCTGGAAGCGACGATGGCTGCTGCGTCTGGGGAAAGGGCCCCTGCCTTCACTGGTCAGGAGTCGGAGAAACTAGTAGACGGGGTCCTCCCCCAGTACACGCTACTCTACGGTCCTCCAGACCAACAGGTAAGTACACAGGGAGCACGTTGTATGGGCTAGGCCTGGGTGGAGAGGGCTGGTTGGAAGAGGGAAGGTGGCAGAGTTCAGGGAACATGAATGCATGTGAATGCATGTGCCACATGGCAAGGGTAGGGAGAGGGGACACTTACATCGACGGTGCAGTTGGTAATGACTTCTCTTCTTCCCTTGTGCATGTCATGTAGGTCAGCGCCCACCAGAAGAAGGACATTTGGCGTGCCATCGCCAAGGAAGTCCGGACCCTGGGGGCCCAGCAGAGACGGGGCACCCACTGCCGGAAAAGATGGGAGGACATTCGCCGCTGTAGCAAGAAGATGGCGGAGGCTCAGCTGGGGATGGCCTCCCAACGTGGGAGGGGTGCCCGTTGCACCATGACCCCCCTGATGTTCCGTATCCTGGCGGTGGCCTACCCTGAGTTGGATGGGCACTTGAGGGCATCACAGCAGACACAAGGGGGTGAGTACACTATCATTCTGGGGACTTTGCGCGCAGTTGAGGGGTCTAGGTGTGGGAGGAGGGCTGTGGGTTTCCCTAGGCCATGGCGACTTCCATAGGCTAGGCCCCTCCGTAATGCAGGACATGTGGCATTCCACCCCACCGCAGTAGATTGCCAAGTACAGGTATAGATGCCCCTGTGGCATCCATGTGTGCAGATGTTCACCATAGCCATGTAGTCCAGATCCCAGGAATTGCATCTGTAGAGGCCAGGAGCACGGCGTAGTGCAGGGGGCAGCGGTGTCTGTATTGTCCGCCAACGGTAGCGGTATGCCATGCACTCAACCTGTCTTTCTTCTGTCGTCCCCCCCCCTTTTTGTGCTCTCCCTGTTCTTTTGTGCATCAGCATCATCAGGCGGAGGTACAGTGGCACCGGAGCACGAGGGAGCTGCATCCCACATGGCCATGGAGGGCCACACCACGGACTCAGAATGCACCAGTGGGACGGAGGGCGAGGGGAGCTTCACGTCGGCCACCGGATCACCAACCAGCGACACAGACTCGTCCGCCGATGGGAGCTCCCTTGTGGTGGCGGCACCATCTGTGCCCCCCACTTCTACAGGTACAGCCACCACCTCCCCTACCAGCACCGCCCTCCCAGCAGCCCCTCAGCCTTCGCCCCGTGCCCGCTCACCCAGGAGGGTGGACATCACCTTCGCCTCAGGCCCCTCAGGCGCTGCCCCAGTCACCCCTGCTGCCCTCAGTGAGGAGGCCATTGACCTCCTCAGGTCACTCACTGTTGGGCAGTCTACCATTATGAATGCCATCCAGGGTGTAGAAAGGCAGTTGCATCACGGTAATGCATTCCTGGAGGGCATTCATTCTGGTCAGGCTGCCCTTCAGCAAACCCTGCAATCTCTGGCCTCAGCACTGATGGCAACCATTGTCCCTGTGTCTAGCCTCCCCCCTCCAACTTCCTCCACCCAGACCCAATCCCCTGTACCCCAGCCCATCCCAAGCACACCATCAGACCAGCACGCACACACCTCAACACACAAAAGTGGCTCTGGCAAACATAGGCACCACACATCCCACAGGCACTCACACAAGCATCACCCACATACAGACACAGCAACATCCACTGCCTCCACTGTGTTCCCCTCCTCATCGTCTCCCTCCTCCCTCCCTCCGCTGAACAGTCCAGAGCCCGCCATGGCAAAGCACCGCTGAACAGTCCAGAGACCGCCATGGCAAAGCACCGCTGAACAGGGCATGCACCGATGAACAGGGCAAGCACCGCAGAAGAAGGAAAAAGACCGCCATATCAGGCATCGTTATCCCATGTGCAGCTGGGACTGTGACGGGACAGGAACTGTCACGGGGAGACTAATCAAGTCGGGGCACCATTCCCCCTCCAGAACCAGTGGAGAGATCCATCCACTACCTCTGTCCTTCACAGGATGAAACACTCTGGGCACCAGTCCCCCTCCAGAACCAGTGGAGGCTGTTATGTACTTGTGAGACTGTGGCTTTGCACTCCCCAGGATGGAACAGTGGGCAAACCACCCACTGTTGAGACTTGTGAGACTGTGGCTTTGCACTCCCCAGGATGGGACAGTGGGCAACCCACCCACTGTAGAGACTTGTGAGACTGTGGCTTTGCACTCCCCAGGATGGAACAGTGGGCAACCCACCCACTGTAGAGACTTGTGAGACTGTGGCTTTGCACTCCCCAAGATGGAACAGTGGGCAAACCACCCACTGTAGAGACTTGTGTGACTGTGGCTTTGCACTCCCCAGGATACATCAATGGGCATGGAGCCCCGTCGTGGATGTGGCGTGGTGCTGTAATCCGGCTGAGGTGCCCCCCCCTTCCCTTCCCCCTGAGGTGCCTGTTGTTTTTCTCTCTGATGCCCCGGCAGTGTTCTCTCTGTTTGTGGACAGGTATCTTGTGTGGGCCTCACCCATGCATTTTTGGCCTAGTGGTGCACGGACATTGAGATGTGCATATCTGCACTACTTCTCGTATGAGTTTATATATATCTGTATATAATTGACACATGTATATTGATACATTACAATGTTTGAACTGATTTTGTTTTGTCTTTGCATTCTTCCGGGGGGGTTGTGGGTTGTTACTGTGATGTTTGTAAATGCATTGGTGTGTGTGTTGTAATATGCAAGGATGGGGGTGGGGGTGTTGTGTGTGTGTGTCCCTGACTTTTGCATCCCCCCTCCCCTATGTCCTAGGTGCAGTACTCACTGTTTTCTTCGCCGCCGCCGCCACCGCTGGTCTTCGTAGATGAGCAGGAAGAGAAGGGCAGGTAGGATTTGTAATTCCGGCTCCATGGTGTCCTCCTTCCTCGTGGGATGTCTTAAGGTGAGCGTTTTCCCATTGCAGAAACTGTTTCCGCCGTGTTTTTATCCACAGTGAATCCGCCCCGGAAAAGGTGGCGGATTGGCGGGTTGTGATACTATGGGCGGTACATTGTGTTCCGCCTGTCTGTTGGTGGTGACCGTCGCGCTGCTTGTCTGTACCGCCGTGGCGGTCAGAGTGTTAAAGTGGCTGTCTTTGTTGGCGGTTTCCACCACGGTCATAATTCCCTTTTTTTGTCCGCCGGCCTGTTTGCGGTATTACCGCACCTTTAACACCGTCCGCCAGGGTTGTAATGACCCCCAATATTATTTAAAACGTATATCCGGTCGGACAAGGTATTAATCCCATTATCCACAACAGCTAATGCCTTCTTCAGATTTTCCTGGTCTGTTTGCCTTAACCGGGCAGCTGCCTCTTGCTGGGAAAGCTTCCAAATTTCATTATATACTTCACATAAGAAACGCTTCCTACTGTGTTTTCTGGGACCTAACAGGAAGTCCTGTAAGTCTTTGTTATTAGACAGGAGACTGAGGTGTTTTCTTACTGCATCTAGTGTGGATGATTTTAACCATTGCTGGCATAATTTTCCCACACTATATGTCGTAACTATACCTGCATGTTCGGATGATATATAGCGAGGGTCTGGCCTACTAGTTCTAAAACCCCTGAGGAGTTGATAAAATGTTGATGACACACATTGGTATCTATTGGCCACAATAACCACCTGCCAGGACGTGTCAGTAAAACATTAAATGTACCATTCTGGACCCAGTCGTTAAGCTGATCTTCAGTTGCATTTGTATATTTTTGCCACTTATAAAATTTTGCAGGGGTGGGTATACTAGCCATGTTTATTCCTAGTTTTTAGCTAAGCTTAGACAACTTGTTTGATGTACTGTTTCATTTTAAAAGATCATTTGTACAGGAATAAGGCAAGCTCTGAACAAAGCTTGCTTTCCCCTAATTTGACAATTTTTTGTTCCCCATACACTTTTTAGATCAATCGACTTCAGCCAATATTCATAGCCTTCTATAGACAACCGGGAAACAAAGGATTCTGAATATATAAATTTAGTATTTGTCATTAGTATGTGTATATCCTTAGTAAGTGGTATTTTAAAATAATACGACTCAGCATTTTTTACATCATGCCCAGAACAATATGTACATTTTTCAGAATATGTTTTGGAACTTCCTTGTGGTGGAATCGGACAATGTTCCCATTGTGTATAATTAAAAACAGTTTTTGGACTGCTCGCTCTATGTATGAAATGGTGCCAATAATAATTATAGCAAAACATGTCACCATAAATCTCTTTAGATTGATAAACATCTTTGTTTTCGAACACAGTGTAATACTGCAATTCAGTCATAATAGAATCAACTGTTTTCACATCCCAATCATCAGAAACAATGCCTGGTACTACTATATCATTCATTGATAATTTGAACACATACGGTATTTGAATAACTTCTGTGGGACCAGGTATATCAAATATCACTTTGTCCTAAACAATCCCATCAGGAATTGGTACTGCGGAAATGTTCACAAATTATAAGTCTCTTCGGACCTTATGTGGTGAAAAATGAGGTTTTAAAACCTCCTCCACCAGTTCAACTGTCGATTTTTCAAGAAGAAATTGACCATGTATTAATAAGAAAAAGGTAATGACAAAACCAATCCAAAGTAGAAAGGCTAGGAGAGTCAAAGAGAGCCATCGATAGTTCCTTGGAAAAAGTTGTGATCAGCAGTGGAGTCGGTGTTTCCCTCGATAGCACACTGTAGACAGCTCCATCCAGTTGTGTCGGAGTTGAGTCAACTTGATTAAAGGTTTCTAAATTGTTTGATGTTAGTGCAACCAATGCAAGATCATTTTCTACCCTCCCCAATCTCGGAGAGGTGTCGGTGTTGGTATAAATGACTTCTAAAGCAACTTCTTCGCCAGTAGTGAGAGGGATTCAGGAGCTACTGGATGTTCCTCTTGGTCGGCTGTGCAGGATCGGCCACATGGTGTAGTTTGACATTGTTGATAGAGACAAAGCGATTTTCTTTGGCACCTGCCAACGGTGGTAGAATTACAGTTCTGTTACCATGTATCCCCAAAACAGGGACTGGTGCTCGGTAAGAAGGACCAAATTCCTTTTTCACAGCAACCTTTTCACGTACTAGATCCACGATTCCAGGAATCCAGCCATCAGGTGTTACAGGTACATCCTTGATTCCTGTGAAGGCAGCACTGATAGAAGAATTGTCATCATGGAACTGTTGCAATTCCTATAAGACAGTGACATGTTCATTTATGTCAAAAGGTGTTTCTGCTGCCTCCATGCCAGGACCATCAAGATCCGGAACATACATTTGAGTTCCGAACAGGCACCCATATGAAGTACCACCCCCCAAGGACCTTCTAGGCTGATTATTATGTGCTCTCTGGACCCCATACAGGTGAATAAGCCAACTATGACCCGTACCTAAGACTCTGGCTCTTAAGGATTGCTTTAAATCACGGTTTAATCGCTCCACAACACTATTTCCCTCGGGAAGAAATGTAGACGAGTACTGGAGTAGGACCCCCAAGGAAGCCATGGCGTCCCTGAATGCCCTTGAGGCGAAAGCAGGGCCCTTGTCCGAATGAAAAGCTGCAACCGTATATGTACCGATAAAGACTCGCAAACCTTTAATAACAGTCTGAGCGTCAGCCGAGCGTTGTGGCCACACCCACAAAAATCTGGAGCATGAATCTACAGCAACTAAAATATACTTGTATGCACTGTCCGGTGTTAGGGGACCACAGTGGTCCAAGTACACACATTGTAATGGTTTGTTTGAAATCAGAAGGGATGTCTGTGGCGGGCGTTTTGCAGTGGAAACTTTAATTTGTTGACAGACCTGGCCACCAATAAAGGGCCTGCAGGATCGAAATTGTAGCCGCCACACCAGCATGGGCAGATGCCTTCCCCTCATGCTCTGCTTTAATCAATTGTGATCTTATATCTCTATTTGGGATGTCTTGTACACCTACACCTGGTATCTTAACCTCAGCGTTCAACATACCTCCCATTCGGTTGTGATACTTGTTAGGAAATCCTTTGGGATAGGGCATACCATCAGCCGTAGCTGTCACGGCAGCCTAAATGTCTGCATCCAGTTTTGAACTTGAACGAGTCACTGCAGCTACATCGGCCACAGCCACTGCTGACTTTGCGGCTTCATCAGCCAATGTATTTCCAGCAACGTGTATCCCAACCTGCTGGTGTCCAAGTGTGTGTATAGCATGGACATTTGGTAGCGTCTCTTTCAGATCTGCTACTTTCCCCCACATAAGTCTGTGTTTGATGGTGTTACCTTTAGAGTCTCTGAACCCATTCTGGCGCCAATAATGCAGGTATTCATTAAAGGACTGGACACAATAATATGAATCACAATCAGCGTAGGCTGTGCAGGATCCGTGTGCTCCAGTGCCATTAGCAGAGGTTTTAGTTCTGCCAAATGTGCTGTGCAATCCCCTAGGGTTTGCGTAAAGGTATGTAGAGGTCAAAATTTATCGCCCTCCATTTAGTAACTTACGACTGCGCAAGTAGCAGAATATTGGTGTTTTGTGCCAATTGCAGGTTGTGCAGAGCCATCGGTGTACATAACATAACTCTATGATATTGTTCAATAGGCAATGTATTTGCAGGAACTGGGTATTCTATTTCATACTAATTTGAGTTTGTAATTTTGGGTCAAAAATGTAGTCTACATCAGTGGCTGTCAAAGGCGTAGCCCATTGTATCCAATGCTGGCTTTTGTAACAGCCTCTAGGGCTTGGATCGGAGAAACAACAATAATGCGTTTCCCTTGATGACAGCAGTGAGAATTTTCTCAGTGGGAGCAAAGCGTTGTTCTGCCGCTGAATATAAGTGTGATTTGTATGCAATCGGGACTGTCTCACCTTCATTAAATATCACATAGGTGAAACCGATGGCACCAGCTATTACTCTGATGATCAAATGTGTTTTGTTGTCCCTCATGTGTAATTGTTTAGCTGCAAGCATGTCTGTTTGCAAATCTCGAAGAATACGTGTATGTTCAATTATCCAGAATTTACTTGAAAAATCTGGACGAATCAAATCATAGAAAAGTTTTATGCGTGTAGCTTAATTTGGATGGTAAGTTCTGCCAAAATTTAGGAAACCCAATAGAGATTGGAGTTTTTTAATAGTATTTGGTGGTTGTAACTGTGCGCATTTTTCTAAGAATTGTGGCGCTAGGCTCTTTTCTTAATTTGACAGCTCATATCCCAAAAAAAGGACGCTGAGGAAGGCAATTTTTGTCTTTTTAAAATTTTATTTGTTGCCAAATTCAGCAAAACCTACAACAATGTGGGCTACTTGTCTTAGATGTTGTAGTAGTTCATCATCCATAAGATAGAAATCATCTACACAGGACAATGCTTCAGGATCAATCTCGTGCAAAATTGCTGTCACACGAGCTGCGAACATTGCTGGACTGGTCTTATACCCCTGAGGTAAACGACAGAATTTTTTTCCGGGAGCCTAGTGCACTGAAACTTGATAAGTCTCTACTCTCAGGTGCTATATTCTGGCAGAAAAAACCATTGGAAATGTCCAGTGTTGTTTTGTATTTTTTTCGCACTATATTGTTCATTAGTGCTGTACTATGTGAATTTTGTATGGCATAAGTGCATGTCTGATTGTTTAAATGCCTGTAGTCTAAGACAGTTCTATATGAATTGTCTGGTTTAGCTACCGGAAATACTGGATTATTCATTGGGGAGACACAGGGTTCAATTACGCCCTGGTACTCTAATTATGTGAGTATTTCTTTCACAGGTGCTTTTGCTTTGTTTTTTATAGGATACTGCAGTTGGGGTTGAGGTGCATTTTTAATTGGAATTACATGGAAGGGGGATTCTCTATCCCATCCTACGTGATTTCGGTATAAGGCAGGTGCCTGTGCCAAAGCCTAATCAATAGCATAGGAGTCAGCGAGTTCCTCTGGAACAAGGGGCGAAAAGGAAGGCTTAATCACGTCTTCCCCATATGGGCAGGTACGGACAAATTCAGGTGGCCAATCTTGTTCGGCCAATAAAACATCATATATGTTTACCACGCGATCCCAAAAGATTGTGTCTATTATGAGCTCAATGTCTCCTTCTAACTGTAATGTCACTTTATACACCCTATCGGGTATGGAGACACGCATGTCCGCAGTTTCTACTTGTGTAAAGTCATCATTTGCTTTCACCTCCAGATGCTCTAGAATATTCCAGCAAACTATTGTGACCTCTGCTGCGCTGTCTAGCAATGCTAGAGACCACTTCTTGTTCTTTAAGAGGACCCTCTTCCTGAGTGGCATGTCGGACTGTGACTGCTGCCACTTTTTTCTTTTTAAATTGTTGTTTTTTCTGGGTGGGTTTCTCTTCCTTTTTAACAGAAACCTCCCAAGAGCGTTGTAATTCCTGTCTTGGTTTCCCTACTCTGTCCTTCGCTCTGATTGCCCACCTCTCTCATTTTGTTTTTCCTGAAAGGAACGAGATTGGCGTGTATCAGTATATTGATATCTATCAGGCATTTTTAGATTATCTCTATTTCTGAGATTATATCTGTTCTGCGGGGTCTCCATACGCGGAGATTCTCCCCTCTCTTTTTTAGGAGTTTTGTTTGATTTGCCCTGAAATTGTGGTTTAGATGGTCTGGCCCCTAAACTGTCTCTGTGCTAGAATAGGTTTCTGCTATTATTTTAGGCAGCTCGCGTTCCTGATCCTTTTGCGGAACGTCACAGAGCCGCATGCACACTGCAAGTGCGACCTCTTCCCCTTTAAGATTGCTCAGAATGTTTGAAGATACTGTGGCAAAATTACCCATCAATTGCATCCCCAAATCTAGGGCCGGGGCAGACCCATATTCATCTTGAATTTGTTTTAACACCTCCGGTAAATTGGCAAGTGCACGGCAAATACCGTGCCCCAGGTATTACAGTTATCTACTGTAGGGACCATCCCAAAAGGCAACCACATTGTTAATATTCTATGTTTATCCTGAGGTCCCGTATGGGGAAATACTGCTTCCAGCGCATTAATCTTTTGTGCTAGCCAAAACTGAGTTTCCTCTCGTTTGGTGGGTACTTTACCCATGATCGAATGTACAGTCGCAGGGTTTATACCTGGCGTTAATGTGCTGGAGCAGCGCATGCTTGGTTTGTATTTAATGTTTGCATCATGGATTGCACTAATCGTCTATATATTGCTGTTATTTCAGTATATAAATGACGAACCTCAGCTACTGCTAAATTTTCTACTGCAGGATGTGGTGTATGGGTGGCCAAGAAAGGCCAGGTAGGACCATTGTTACTTAGAGGACCTAACCTTACTGGTAAAATTGTGTGGGGTAGGGTGCCATCAAGCGAATTATTATGTTCCTATGATAAGATAGAGGTATTTCTAAATATGCGTATGCTCTGTATTGTCCAGGCACATTTGCAATTGTATAATGATGAAATGTATTTGTGTTTCCATCAACTGCTGAAAATGTGACCCAAAAATGAAAAAGTTCTGTTCTATAGGCTGCATGGGCATCCACCACAAATGTGACTGGACCCCCCTGGGCCGTTAGGCCATTTGCTAATAAATGTGCAGTCAAAGGTTGTCTCATATTAACTGCTATCTGTACCTGCTGTGGATTCGCCATTATAGATAGACTATAGGTTCAGAGAAGGTACACCAAATAGGGCTTTCCTTTTAAAGTTCAAGCTTCAACAACCTTCAGTTACAAATAGGATAGCCTACGTAACTGGGGTGTAAATCCTCAGTACCACGGACGTCTCCGTATAGGGTATTGAGGCGTCATTATATATTATGAGACAGAGATACTCCAGACGACCCGAAAATCAGAGCCTGACCAAATGTTGGCGCCGTCATGTCACGTAGTCTCATTATTCTAATGAGACTACTGGATTTTGAGCGGCAGAATCGCCCACGGTGTGGGAGACTAAGTCTAACCCACTGCGGGTGACACCTGTCGCTCCAATCCGGGTTTTGCTCCAGCTAACTAGCAGTGCCTCATCTCCATCCAGGGATAGGGATGACTGGGCAGCCGAGCGTATGACATACGTGGCTTCTCAGGGAAGTCGTGGTCACTCAGTTCTCATCAAGTTCTCTCATCCACAGTTCAGTCTCATATATAAATGACATACAGAGGCAGTATATGTTTCAATAATGAGTTTAATAAAATGACTGCATCTTAGATAGCAAAACGTGAGCTGCAATAATCAGGACAACACAAAATGACAGTATTAGAATTGTGACCAGGAGAGTGAAGCATAAAAACAAGGCTATCATATTGTCACTAAAATCAGTGGACTAATTCCTACCTAGGCTTAGGATAGACCACAGCATGTTAAGCTCTAAATCTGCCCTTCAGGTTCCCCTGGGAAGACATCAACCCCCATACCTGAGAAAAGGCCTGCGGTCTGCGTTAACATCTGTAGTGAAGCATTCGGCAATCAGCATACAGTTGTGGTTCCCTGGCTTACCGGTGTGCATCTCAGACAGTGCAGCACTAATTTCCTGCATTGTAAAAGGCTGGTAAAATCCCCACAAACCTCACACTGCCAACACGGACAGGTCAGCAGATGCAAGTCCACAATTAAAGGAGTCAGTGGTTCAGGCTCTTGGAGCCTGTTTCGTGTCTCTCCTACTCATTTCAGGGAATATACACTCACCCAATTATATGTCTGCCCGGAGATTGCACCCTCCACTGTCACGGATCTCCCTTGTGGGTCTGATGTTGTGTGTGCCACCACCTGTCTATGTATTAAAATGGCCACTCTCCAGGAACCCCAGGAAAACCCTGCTTGATTCATCCTATCATAGTCATATGTATTCAATAGCGGGAACCTGGTTTTATCAGGTGGGTTTCATGTAGCAGCAGGACATCCATCCCCGCCTTTTAGCTAGGAACAACACAGCTAAGCACCTGATGCAATCAAGCAGCCCATTGATGTTCCACTTCATGATCTGGACACAAGGCTTTGGGTGGGTAATCCCACGTCGTAAATCTCCAGATCCCTCTATGTGCAGAATCGGGGCCTCCCATCTGCACCACCACTGGGGAATGGCCTGGGATGCCCCTGGGCAGCATATAAACTCCAGTCATCAGGAGTGGATCTGTAACCAGCAGGAAGAGGGGATCTATGCATGACTGCGTTTCATGGGCTGCAGAGGTGTTTATGTGCATGCCCTTTCCAGGGGTTGCCAGACTTGCCACATATCACAGAGCACCATGCCTCAGGTTAAGGTCACAAGCTAGATCCCCAGCAACCGCTCTGTCAATGATGCCTTTGAACAGTCTTCATGAGGGGCCATGGCCATATTAATGTCCACTTCTACAATTGTGTGCTCATGCAGTAGCTTTAGGAGTGTTGCAGTATGTCTTCCAACTTGTTTAGTGTCTCTCCTACTAATTTCAGGGAATCATAGACACTCACCAAATTATGTATCTGCCTGGTGATTGCCCCCTCCACTGTAACGTGTCTCCCTTGTGGGTCCGATGTTGTCTGTGCTACCACCCGTCCACGTATTAAAATGGCCACTCTCCACGAACCCCAGGAAAACCTTTCATGATGCACCCTATCATAGCCAGAATGGTCAATAGTGGGAACCTGGTTTTCATCAGGTGGGTTTCATGTTGCAGTAGGACATCCATCCCTGCCTTTTAACTAGGCCCAAGACAGCCCAGAGCTTGATGAGATCAAGCAGCCCATTGACGTTCCACGTCACAATTTGGAAGCAAGGCTTTTGGTGGGTAATGCCACATCTCCCATAGGCTGAAACATGTCATTGGGGCCACACCCCTTTTTGTCCCATCTGAACTTGTACACCACGGTACGTCTTCCCTCCTGGATGGCTAGTGGGACATGTCTAAGCTGAACCCATATTCCTGTAGGTGTTGTGGCATCAACTACAGCCAACTGGGCCAAAACAATCACATAAAACTCCTCCCAAGCCACAACCTCCCACACTTCCTTCTGAGAAGCATCTGTCACCCCAAACATTACCTAACCGGAAGAGAGTTGTAACTGAGGCTACAAGCTTGCCCACCAACTCCCTAATGCGAGCAATACCATAACAGGATCTGATGCTGTTGGCGAATCAAGACCAAACTTTTCTGTCAGTAGCCTAAAGGGCACCCTGGCCCTGCACAGAGCCTGGTCTCCTATCTAGTGTTTGGTCTGAGCTCTGAGGTTTTCAGGCTCAGGTGATGAGGCTTGTTGCTCATGCTCTGCAGTTCTGATACTAGCTGAGTCGTGTTGCTCCACCCCATGCTTTGAGCCTAGATATTCCACTTCTGTCTCAGAGGAGTTCGAGGGTTGTATAGAGCAACCACACTCCTGCACAAGCCCCTGCTTCTGTTGGGCTTGCTAGGGTGTCCTCTGAGCATGTCCCATCATCCAGAGTTCTGTTCTCTCCAAGTGGATGGAGAGTGGCTTTGCAACACCTGCTGTTCCATTGCCCAGTCCCAGGCTGCTTCCCGGATATCATAAAAATAGGATTTGGCCTCATAAATGATTAAGAGGCAGGCTGGAAATAGGAGCATATATTGTAGCTTCAGGGCCCCCTAGCTTTTTTAATTGCTTAGTATGTATTACCTTGTTGCCAAAAACTGCGAGTGTAACGGAGAAATAAATAAAATAAAAAAATCTGTGAAGACTGAAAACTTAGCTAACTGCAGTTTCTCGATGCCCTCGGTGTGGTATCTATTTCTTAGTAATAAAGCACTTTTATTCTCACAAGGTGAGGGGGTGTGTCCGAAGAGGGCTTTACCACCAGAGCATGTGGAAAGCTTGTGTTTCAGAACCCAGGTCAGTATCCAGTGTTCAAGTGAACAATTCAGGGACGGTCCCTACTGTCATTTCTGGGAAGCCAAAAAAACAAAAGTTATTCCAGTGGACCTGGTATTCTGCATCTTCAGCTTGGTCTTCTATGATAGGCAAAGGTGAGACAGGCCACTTCAGCCTTCAGCATCATCACAGAATCTTCTAGATCAGAAATATGTCCCTTCCCTCTGGATACTCTGTCCAGGAGTGCCACATCTGTCCTCACTTCTCGATTTTAGTCATGGTGTCTTTGTGAGTCTAGCAAACGTTTCGTACTGGATGGGTGCCCATGGTGCAAGGGCGTGTGCATGGTTCTCAGCAGCGAAATTCTGTGCCAGTGCTAGGGAGAGGGGAGTGCCATATCGCTAGAGAGATATGGCACCCTGTCACACAATGCAGCGCAGCAACTTTGGGTACTGCGTTGCGTTGTGCGAAAGGTACCGAAGTCTGAGCCTAGAACTCAGTACTGATCTATTCTTGGTCTTTATAACACCATCCGGTCCCATTGAGGCAAACTTAGAATTTATATAATTTCATAACTTATTAGAGTGTACCATGATATAACACAACACAACGCAACAAAAACATCAGCCTCTTTTTTCGTACAACTGTCTGTCATACTTTACAATGGCATCCACTTACTTAGCACTAATTTAAAATATAACGTAAACCATGGGAGCAATTTATTTCAATTGCAATAGGTCTGAAGTTAACCACTTAGCAAAGCAAACATTTTCATAAAGTTTTTCACAATATCCAGCACATGGTCCTTATTAAAGAATAGGGGCAAGCATTTAAATCTGGATTTGTATATTTTAGCTTGGTCCTCTAATGTCCTCATGATTTATATATTGAAGTGAGCACATTTAATGAGTAAAGTAAGTTGAGAAGGGAAGACGTGGAAATAAGTAAACAGCTAAACACACAAATAAATAAATAAAGCATTGACAAAGCTAATCGGTCGTGCTATGTTAACATTAATAGACCTTCTTGCATGACTGATCTGGCATGGTGCACAACTTTCTGTGTGTTATTTTAGACACTTTTTATAGATATGAGGTCATAGGGGAGATTGCAAGTCCAGTGGCTGTATTCTACAAAGGTCAGTTACCGCCCGACTTCATTTTAAATTAAAAATGAATGTAAAGATTGAGGGGCCAACATTTAGCTATTTTACATTATTTTTACATCCATTCTAGGGAAAACATAGAAACACATATAAAGTTTTATTTCAGCTATGATCTTGGTTAGTTTTCTGTTTAACATTTCTTTCAACATACATTGCTGTTTTACTTGAACAGCTATATTTCTTCCATGCCATTAATTTTGAAGACCATCAGACTCCAATAATACAAATAATTTCAGGGGACACACAGTCACCTTTTCATGGCTGAAAAGAAGAGTTCAAGACAGAGAGAAAAAAAGAACAGAGAAAAAAATCTTTCAACATTCTTCAAAAATGTAACAATCTTTAAAATAATACAAAACATTCCTGATATCCTGTTAAGCATTTGAATCAAAATTCTCATTGTTTACAAATTAATTGTATCATCATCATCATCAAAAGACTTTATTTTGACCACCAGGGTCATAATACTGCATCAGAAAACCGCACAAAAAACATTTAAAATCTTTGTCATAGATAAGTGAAAAAAAAGGATTGCATTAATAAAATAATCATAAAAATGCATTTTATAAATGACATAATAGAAACGATAAATAAGTACCCAAGTAAAGTCCTCTGTAATTTCAGATCAAGGTGAGGCAGTAACATCAAATGCAAGAACACAGCAGTCCTAAAATCAGTCGGTGCAATAGTTGCCATTAGTGCACTTAGAACGTCATAACCACCAGGCCCTGAGGTATTTGGCTAAGCCAAATACCACTAGCCTGCTTGTATTGGTTTGCAATATTCTGTAAGCCTGCATGAACCTCCTATTTTCCAAATTCCTACAGAGTGGAACTATCCAGTTTTTCTGAAGATGAAGGAATAATAGGCAAAAATAAGGCATGAGTTTCAGTTTCGGGGTCACCTCGTCACACAGGGCATAAACCATCAGCAGCATCCGTCTCTTTCCTTTTGCTGCCAAATGATTTCATAGGCAGAGAACATTTCCTAAATTGTAAGTACAACTTCCTAGCAAATTGGTGGGTGATAACGCGTCCCGACCTAGCTAATTTATTTATACAGGGACTCGTTTTAGGCCAATTAATCTTTTGACCTTGATTGGGGACTCTTTAAGATGAGAAAGCTATTTGGCATTTCTATCAATAGATCAACCACTTAATCGGTATTCACAATAACTGATCAACTCCCTTATCAATTCCCTCCAATAAGAACGGAAACACCATGACCTTTCAACCAATAAATGATCATGCAAAGCTAATAAAAGTTAAGATATGTATTCCCTATTAGTTACAATTCTAAGGTCATGTTTCTTAGTCACACTATCAATAAGCACATCAAAAGCATTATAATATGGCAACTTGAAGGAGACTTTATCAAAGCAAACATCAGAAACATCAGAACAAAGCACGATGTCAACATGAATCAACTTTAGCAGATATCATTAACGCAGTATTCAACAAAGCAAATATTCAGTCATTTGTCTATTTGCACCCAATATTAGTGAATTCCTCAACTAACCTCTAATTAGCATCAACATGTTGGGCATCATGCAAAACAATTTAGTAACATACATTTAGAAAACATCTAACTATGGTCTCTGTCAAAAGAGCAGTTGGTACCTAGAAAGAAAAGGCAAACAGACAATTACAATTCATTATCATATAGTTACCCTCCGTAATGGGTCAGCGTACAGAGTCAGTCTTCATCCTCAGGACAGCAGTTGATTCGCCATCAGCCAGGATAAGCAGGAAGGTCTCAGCAAGATAGGATAAGAAGGAATGCTTCCCTCATAAGGAGAAGAAGCGCGTTAGAGGGCAAAGAGAGGATGAGGATGGTTTAGGGTATCAGAACAACAAAGTCTTAAAGCAGGGTACCACAGCAAAAGTGTCCCTCAGTAAAAGGCACGTAATGGCTCAATAATGGCATCAAAGTGGAGAGAAAGAATGCCAAGAAAAGGCTGATTTCTCCTTGTGTCACTTCATTATATTGAATCTGTCGAGCAAGTCTCTAATTTCCAATTCGGCAATATTTGGTGCATCGTTATCTCTGTCCAATAAACCGTTGATCACCTTATTAGAATTTTCACCTAAGACAGTTCTCATGCAGGTTATTGGTTCCTGTGATTGATGACTTCAGCGGGTAGAATGTCAGGTAAGAAAAGTCACACTCCTCGCTCCAGTCAGTAGTTCCATTGTCTTTACCAGTTTAGGTGACCTTGTACCTGTTTCGAATTACACTGTTGCATTCAGCAAGAATGTCTCCTTGAGCAAGTCGGGTCTCATGAGAAAGAATTTACTACGGTTACACACACATCTCTAGCTTCTGGAAAAGTACAGTTTTCACATCCTTTAGGAAGAGAGCACATTGCACGTTAGAAAAACACATTTAATATTAGGCCAGGCAGCTAGGCCCAGACCCTTGCTAGCTAAGGCCTAGTGATTAATTCAGCAAAACCTTAATACAAAATTCATTGTGCTAATACAGAAGCATACATGAGTATATTATTAATTCATTATCAGTCAGTTTCATTAATCATCGTATACATTGTTGGCCACTCCCCGTGGGCACATTTCAAACGTGTGCATTAATATTTATTCTACCACGTTTTCTATTCAGCATCATTTATACATGATTTTGCAAGCTTTTCATGTTAATGTTGGATATAAAAACTACACTCTAACGTGGGCAATGTCATTTATTGTATGCTCATACTCCGCACAAGGTTTACAATTCATCCAAGCTTCTTACAGCTTTCCTTTTCAGCCCAACGTATTCTCAATGGTGACACACTCCCTAAAGATCACTTTAATACTTTCTCTGGGGATCATATACAGTTGCTCTGGTGCAAGTCAATATTGTTCAAGACCCAAATTCAAAAGAAGGTCCTTTACAAATCTAAGCCAAGAAGTTTTCGCAGCACCCCTCAGGTCCATAAGGTGTTTGAGTCCCACTCAGTAGGATTCTGGAACTGGGGTGCACCAAAAACAGTACCAAAAAAGTAAGTAACCTTGACTCACTTTGCTGGGAAATCCTTCTCCAGGCCAGGTCGAAGTAGAAAGGGGTCAAAGGGGTACTTGCAGGAAGACTGAACAACGATCTTAAAATCCTATGCTCTACTCTGGTGAGACTCTGGATATTTGAGCAAACCCAGAGCTCCTCCTCATACATAACCGACCCCATGGCCTTGACATTATACATCTCGAGGGCTTAAGTCACCCTTCTAGATGCAGTTTTACCAAACAATCTTGGCTATACTGGCTGCGTGCTGAATTAAGGACATATGTGCCATTACCAGGTGTAGTGCCCAGCACAATCTGGGAGTTAGTCTTATACCTAAATAGTCAAAATCGGCCACTGCATCAATTTGATTGGCACCCACCAACAGATGTCTCCTATAACTGGTGGCCATCTGTTGCGAAAAAACATACACTTAGCATAATAATTATATAGACTTTTCTGTCACCCAAAGCTTATTTAAACACCTTAAGGATAGATGAAGATTCCTCAAAAGAAACTAGACCATTAATCATTTGTATACACACCCAATTAGTTATATACTTTAATGTTTCCTTGTTAGGAGAAAGTTAGTGAGCTAGCATCCAGTTTCCAATTGAAACTTGATACAGTTGAGGTGACTCTTAAGAAACTCTTAGCCATGTGTAACACATGATAAAAAAGTATTCTTTAAGTAAAGTATTAAGCACAAAAGAAGGAAGAAGACCAAAAAGAGAGAGATTTTTTGTTAGAAAACACAGTCCACAATCCTCAAACAGCAGCATTCACCAAGATATGTCAGTGCGATCCACTGTCCTTAGAAGTGCATAAGTGCAATCTCACAATGTGAGTGCAAGTAACAACCCACAATACACTGAAAAATATATAGCACCTGAAGGGGCGTCTCCCCCCTAATGGCGAGGAGCATTGCCCCACTGGCTAAGAGCCAGCCGCAGAAAAATAAAATGATATTTCACTATCGTTTTAATTTTCTGCTGCTGGCTCAGCTAGCATGCGCAGGGAGGGGTGGGGCTGGGCCATGGGAGTGGGGAGATGGGAGGTGGAGTAGAGGGATGTGTGTTCGGTCGGCCATCTGAGGCTAGCCAAACACACATGCACACTTAGGGTTATCCAACCTAGGTGTGTTGCACAGCCAGGCTGGAGAAACTGCACAGACCCCAGTGCACTGCCTGATTTGCAGGCCAAACCACTCAGACCAATCCTGACACTGTTCTCATGTTAGGTACAGCATGAGAGCAGCACCAGGATTGCTGGGGATCCTGTGCTGGTGTCCCATTGAATTTTGGGACACCAAAAGAACAGAGGAGTGAGGCGTCAGGAGAAGGCAGGGGTGGCGGAAGCTCTACATTTTTTTAATTATTTCTTTCCCCTGCCATGTCGTTCCCCACCCCCCTCCATGACATTTGTGGCGGCTGTCTCTGAGCACTTATGACCAAAACTCAAAACAACAAAACTATAAATCTGTTAGTCTTGCAGCTCATCTTTAGCAAAAACGACTTAAAAGACATATTTTTAGTTTAACAGCAGATAATATATTTAGGGATTGTCATGGTATTCCTTCTTAAAATCACTTAACTATACAAATTTCACCCTCCAAATATTCCTGAAGAGCAATATAATCTACAATGAAATATGAATATTTTAGAGACTATGCTTTAGTATCATACATACTGAGATCACAACTTCCTCATTCGCATACCTAAAGGTCTCTGTGTGAAGGAAAACAGCTAACACTTAATTTAAATGCTGAAATATCACTAATTCCTTTCAGATAAGCAGAGACCTACTATCTTTGACGTGGTTTCCCCTAAACTCCTCTTTGCTGACTTCATTTTTGCTCGCTTTGGGACTCTGGGCCCTTTACCAGTGCTGACCAGTGCTAAAGTGCAAGAACTCTTTCCCCATAACATGTTACCAGTGGCTTATCCACAATTGGCATACTCAATTTACTTATATGTCCCTAGTAAAGTGCACTAAATGTACCCAGGGCCTGTGAAATAAATACTACTAGTGGGACTGCAGCACTGACAGTGCCACCCACTTCAATAGCCCCTTCAAACATGACTTAGGCCAGCCATTGCAGAGCCTGTGTGTGCAGTTTTAAGCTGCAAGGTCGACCTGGCAAGTTAAGCCACTTGGCAGGCTGAAACCTTCTTTTTAAATCATTTAAGTCCCCCCTAAAGTATGCCCTGGACAGCCCCAAGGAAAGGGTGTGGTGTATGTAAATAGTTGAACATGTACTTTTAAGTTTTACATGTGAAGAACTCTTACATTTGTTTTTCATACTGCAAGGCCTATCTCTCCCACAGGTTAACATTGGCATTGCCTTATTACATTTTATAATATAATTTCCAATTGGGAAGAGCTGGGACATCCCACGTTTAGTATCTCTGTAATGACAATTTAAAATCACCACTTATGGTGAAGTCGGATTTAAATTGTAATGGTGAAAATGCCACTTTTAGAAGGTTGGCCTTTTCTTACTTCAAATCATCTAGTCCCTTCAGGCTGTCTCTGAATACGTCTGGGTGGGTGACAACTAGGCTCTTGTTCATTCCTTCCATACAGCCACACACAAAGGGAGCTTTGGTGTGACTATGTAGCCATCTGCATATTAATGGGCCGTCCTGGGCCGGATGGGAGGAAGGAGCTGACACTTACACCTGAATGAGCTGTGTCGTGAGCCCTCACAAAGGGCTGCATAACCCCATGTAGTGTGTCTGGAGCCAGGGCAAGAAGGGCGGGGTGTTTGCACACTTCAAAAGCCTCTAGTTGAAGTCTCCCCCACTTCAAAGGCACCAGTGGCTATTAGAACTGGACTTCTGACACTGCTAAATCAGTACACTTCTGGACCTAAGGACAATCTGCCAGGAAGAATGACTGCTGTGCACTGAAGGGGCTGTCACTCTGCTGGACTCTGCTGAACTTTGCTGGACTCCTACTTCACTGTCCCTGCCCTGCTGCCCTCATTGCCTGGGAGTGAGAAGAACTGGACCTGCATCTCTACATCCCTAGAACCAAAGTGACTCCAAGAGTTTGCTAGCTTGTCTCCTGTGATGTCAAATACTTCACTAAACCCTGCTACAATCTCTGGACTCTACCAACTGTGAGTCCTTGGGCCCTAAGAAGATGGTCCACACATCGCTATTGTTGCACCAGTCAGAACCGACGCATCTTCCCTCGATGCAGACACATCTCCGCCACTGCTGAGGACAAAGACATCGCATCACTGGCTGCGCGGCTCAACAATGATGCACAGTCTTCATTGCAAAGGGTTCAATGCCTCATCATTGCTCAAGGACATTACATCGATGACTGTGCAACTCAATGACAACTCATCCCTGACTGAACAGATTGGAACCAACACATTGCCTTCGCATCCTCCTCTCTGCTCCTTGCTTTGGATTTTTGACGTTGACAAAACCCTCCATAAAAGGTACTTTTTCAGCAGGACAAAGTTTGGTCCCTATAGCTGGCCCATGCTCCATTGCTGTAGGCCTAAAGACCTGGTGTGGGCCCTCTTTGTGTGGTGGTTGTTTTCACTGTTTTACAGTTTTAAGTGTTGCACAAATACTTTACACATTGCCTTCTAAGTTAAGCCTACCTGCTCTATGCCAGGCTACCAGAGGGTGAGCACAGATTAATTTATGATGTGTATCTGACTTACCCTGACTAGGACTGTGGTTCCTGCTTGAGCAGGGTGCATATTTCTGCCAACCAGGAACCTAGTTTCTAATACTCCTGATATGGTCTCTGAACGTCTGAACAAAAAATATCGAAGCAACATGTAACCATAATTGTAAGTCCCTTAAACAGTGCAAAATAACTACCTGAGAATAGTTTAAAGTTGTCTCAACAGGGCCACTCTTGTGCAGAGTTTCCTTTTAAGTGTTTGATTTTTAATGGAAGAAATCAGCGATTGTGGTCAAACAAATAGATAATGCCAAGCTAAAAATTGGTGCCAAAAAATAAAGCACACCACAAAAATGGATGCTGGAAGTAGTCAGCCACCATTTTGGTGATTTGTTAAAAACACCAAATTTAGATTTAAAAAAACAATAATTAGTTATGTAAAAACAGAACAATTACCAAGCTGAATCATTACATTCTAATTTCAAAGGAAACCAAAAAACAAACATTAGTTCTTATACAGACTATTCATAAGGACTACACCAAATCAATGATTTAAAATTTTACAGAGTGAAAAAACAAATCAAGGTTCCACAATCCTTGAACCCCCCACAGGGCAACATGACATGGTATCAATATTACTGCAGTACTTTTGTATCTCCCTACATCAAAAAAAGAAGATCTATAACAACACATTCTATATCCTAATTCATTTTGGAGTAGGGAAGGAAATGCTCATTTTCAGAAGACCCAAGTACATTATTTTAACTTGCTGTAGTGAAAGATTTCAAGTACATTGTATACCATAGCTAAGTTTATGCTTCATCTCTATTATGCTGAAAGCACATCACAGTAAAAATAATAAAAAAAATAAAAAACAGAGGAAGAGCCCAGTAGCAAGTTGCAGATAGAATAAGTTAAACAAAATATGCTTCAAATGTGAGAATGGTTTCCTCTAGGAAATCTTTTTGTAATTCATTAAGGAATGTCACTCCCTCTCACTAGCTATTAAATCCTGCAAAAGTGACTCCTCACTCACAGCTCATAAAACACATTTGGACTTGAGGAAGAACAGAAGAGTACTGGACCTGCTTTCCGTGACCAGCGTGGAGGCACGAGGGCCTGGACCGGTTCCCACTTATACCCAGGACTGAGAAGGGGGCTCCAAAGGTCAGTTGGCTGACATCTTGTGTGACTACAAAAACACAATGGCTACAAAAGGCCCTTTCCCTAGAGAGACTAGCTGGCCAATAGTAATGGACCTGGACTGGACCCTGCTGGCAGCCTCTGCTTACGTGTTGTCCCTGGAGTCCTGAAAGTAAAAAAAGAAACCAACAGATACTGCCTTAGAACATCTGAATAGGGGAACAATGCTATTTTGCTAGAAGCCCCTCTCCCCGTTTTTCATAAACGGACTACTACCGCTTTTTGCCACTCGTTACTTTACCGCATACAGTGGTGGGATCTGTAGAACGGCATTGTTATCATCCCTGAGAAAAAAACAAAAGGGGAACAATGCCATAATAATAGAGGCCCCCTCCCCACTTACTTCATCAAGGGACTGACAGCGCTTTTAGCCATTCGCTGCTCTCCATTGATAGTGGTGTAAACTGTGGCAGGGCCTTGTGTTTCTCCATTTGGTGTGTAACTACGCCAGATGTCACTACATTATGGAGCCAGGTTGTTCAA
Source organism: Pleurodeles waltl (assembly GCF_031143425.1). Classification (NCBI taxonomy): domain Eukaryota; kingdom Metazoa; phylum Chordata; class Amphibia; order Caudata; family Salamandridae; genus Pleurodeles; species Pleurodeles waltl. The sequence continues at coordinate 1,034,555,430 of NC_090437.1, read as the reverse complement.
CTGCTAGAGTGCTAACCCACTGCTGTGGTGTGCCAAAGCCTCTTCATAGTTGATTTGTCTGCAAATTTGCACAACCAATCTTATTTGTGGCTTTCGAAAGACCCCGATTTCTCTCAAGATAATGTTAATTGCAGGAGAAAATAGGTAAAGTAAGCCAGCACCAGAAACTCGTTCAAACATTATTGCCTAGCCCCACCGGTCACAAGAGTGTAGCGGTCTGAGGGTCTATTTCATGACATAGACCCGAACACCATCCTATCGCCCTGCTTAGGTTGATGAAAGGGGGCATATGTACAGTACTTCTATCCTCATTCATCACTGTCCCACGGTGATTTTTGTAAAAAATAAAAAGATGACTCCAGGGCCCAGGTCTAATCTGTTGGTACTGTTAAAGATAAAGCTGCCCCATTTATTGGCACAATTAAGCATCAGAGGACTGTATAATACAGCAAAAATGAAGGATCGCTGACGCAAAGTTGTCCCCTATGACCATATTCACTAACCACTAACCATGATGTGCTTGTACAGGAATTCTTCCAATATAATCCTACTAGTATATATTACAGGCAAATTGTTTGATGCACCCCCTGGGCATTCCTCAAGGTAGGAATCAGTTGCCCCCACAATCATGTAGACGTGCAGGAACTCATCCGACATAACCCAATCAGTGCTTTTACAAACTTTTAATACGATGCCATGGGATATCATCATTCAGACCTCTTATGTTGCTAGCAAGCCTGTATATCCAACGCTGCTTACATTTCAAAAGGAGGTCTTTGATGTACCTAGGCCCTGATCTATACTTTTTTAGTGCCAGATTAGTGTCATTGTTATGCAAAAACATACAAAATATGACAAAATTTTGTACGTTTGCGCCCTTTTTTGCATCAAAAAATGACGCAAATGTGGTGCTAAAAAAGTATAAATCACGCCCCTAGTGTTTTGTGGAATCTGTGTTTTATCTAATACCACCCAAATGGGATCATTTATAGAGTTGCAGGTTCCATGAAGTGTGAAGTCAATTTTGCTAAAGTCTTTTTCACTTAACATAACTCCTGTGTTCCATGATCCTAATCTTCACCTTCCTGGTTGTCATGCCAAAATATAACAGGTTCAAGGGCACCTAATGAGGTAGATCACATTCTCGGAATTGCACATTGTGTGCTTAGTCAAGATCCATGGATAATTTAATCCTATACCAATTGATTTCTAGGTTTTTGCGAGGTGACATACCTTACATGAACCACAGGTGTAATGCCCAGCTACTGGGGGTAAATTCCAAATTCTGGTCTCTGGAGTCACTTTTTTATCTTGCAGTCTGGTATGCACTAGAATGTCTCTAATGCTAAAACATTTTTTAAAAATAGAACACAGACTTTTGAAAGATCAAACTCTTAGAGTTCAATATACACCAATTTCTATTTATGATTTTTTTCAAATGTGGTTGGAGGCTGTGCTGAAGATGGTCACACAAATAAGCCTATTGTCCTTTAGGCTCCTAACTGCCTCTAGTAATGCATCCATGTTGTTGTTTCTGGCCCTCTTCAGTGCTCAATTTATCACATGTTATGGATGAGGCCTATCCTCAAATTTTTGAGCTTAGTTTTACAGCTTCCTATTAAAATTTTCAATACCAGTACAATTTCTGCATAGTAAGAGAAATTGACCAACCGGCAAGTTCTGTCTAAGAGCTTTCGGATGGAACCTACCATAAGAAAGTAGGCTGTTCCTGTCAGTCAGCCTCATATAAACAAGTGTGATTGGTTTACTCTTGTTTGCTATGATGCTGAGATCCAGGAATGGCAGTACTGAGTTTGGAATATGTGCAATAAAATATAGGAAGGGATTCCAAGTGTTAAGCCAATCAAGAAATGGTTCTACTGAGTCTGATTCACCATTCCATATCAGAGGTACATTGTCTATGTACCTTAGCCAAAGTTTGATGTTCTCATAATAGGGATTGTTAGATGAAAACATGAAATCTTTTTCAATTTGGCAAACATACAAAGAAGCCAGACTAAGGGCAAATGTACTTCCCCTAGAAGTCCTATGGTTTTGAAGGTAAAATGCCTTTCATATTCAAATTATTTTTTTGTGAGTGCTAATCTGGCTAAATTCATTATGAATGTTCCTGGAGTTCTAAATTCCCATCTTGTTAGCACAAGATATCCTCAATCATCATCAGGGTTTCCTTTTGTGGAATATTAGTGTATAAGGATTCTAAATCGAGACATATCATTGTTTCTGTTAAAGGGTCAAAGAGTAGGTCCTTAATCAGGTTCATTAAATTTCTAGTGTCCTTTAAGTCAGTTGCATCTTTTGCAACAGAGGTCTCAGAAAGTAGTTACAAAATTATGAAAGTTTAGTTTAGTTTATAAGATTTGTAAAGCGCATGGCGACCCGAAGGCATCCCAGCGCTAAAAAGCAGCAACGCACAAATAGGAGGGGGGATCAATGCTAATTACAGAATAAAAAAGTTTTGAGATTTTTCCTAAAGAGGTGCTCGGAGGATTCATTACGGAGCTCCAAAGGAAGGGTATTCCAAAGGTGGGAGGCCTTACTGGAAAAAGAATTGTTGCCCCAGGCTCCCTTAGATCGAGAAATGTGTGCATACCTAAGAGAGGAGGAACGTAAGTTCCTAGAAGGAGTATGAAGGGAGATCCGTTTCCTTAGAGAGATGGGACCTTTACCATGTAGGGCCCTATGGACAATGCAGAGAGATTTAAAATGGATCCGTTCTTTGATGGGGAGCCAGTGGAGGGTGGAGATAGCCAATTTGGCGGATGAATATTTTGAGGAGTGAGTAAGGAGCCTGGCAGCTGCATTTTGCACTCTTTGCAGCTTCTTTATAACATAAAAAGGGGAGCTAAGGAACAAAGAGTTTCCGTAATCCAGACGGCAAAAGAATTAAGGCTTGGATGAGAATTCTTCTGGATGTAGGAGGAAGAAGAAAGAGAATCTTTCTGAACATGCGCATAAGACCAAAGCAGGTAGAAGAAACTTTACTGGCTTGAGAGTCCATAGTAAGCCTGGGGTCAAGCATCACACCTAGAGTTTTAACCTGAGATTTGGGGGGAGGAAGAGTACTGAAGGCATCTGAGAGCGAGGGAAGGGGAAGAGGGGGGGGACCGTTGCCCAAAACCAGGACTTCCGATTTTCCATCGTTAAATTTGAGTTTGGACTTGGTCATCCATTTGGCGATGTCACTCATACAGCGGGAGAGATTGGTCACCGGCGAGTCTCCAGAGCTGGAGAGGGATACCACTAACTGGGTGTCATCTGCATAGGTGACCAAGGACAGATTATGAGGGGCAACTACTCTAGCTAAAGGTGACAAGTAAACGTTAAAAAGAGTGGGGCTAAGGGACGAGCCCTGGGGGACTCCACATGCCAAGGGCCAGAAAAGAAGGTCCGGTCCAAGACTTGGAAAGATCTGTCTCTAAGGAAGGAGGAAAACCAAGAGAGGGCGGAACCTCCGACTCCTACATCTGATAGTCTCCGACAGAGAAGATCATGGTCGACAGTGTCGAAAGCTGCACTTAGGTCAAGCAGGATGATGGCTACGTGAGACCCTAGTTCTAAGAGGTGGCGGGCCGTCTCAGTTACTAAAAGGAGAGCTGACTCAGTACTGTGCAAGGCTCTAAAGCCCATTTGGGTGGAATGAAGAAGTTCATTGCTTTCGAGATAGTTGGTTAGTTCAGTGTTGACATGTTTCTCAAGGATTTTTGCGGAGATAGGGAGGAGGGCAATAGGTCTGACATTTTCCAATAAAGTGGGGTCAAGTTTGGGTTTCTTCAGAAGGGGCTTAACCACAGCATGTTTAAATGACTGGGGAAGGGAGCCTGAGGATAAGGAGCTGTTAAGAATTTTAGTGAGAGGAGGAGCAATGGTGCCTGCTACCTGCAAGAGAGCAGAGGGAGGGGCGGGGTCCAGAGGGGAGCCGGATTTAATTTTGGACAGGAAATTAATGGTCACCTCCTCGGTGAGAGGGGGGAAGGAGGTTAGAGAGACTCCTACAGGAAGGGAGTCAGTGTCATTACAAATAGAGGGATCATTCATATAGACGGGAAACCCAGAGTATATACTGATGACTTTGTCCTGAAAAAAGGATGCCAGTCGATCACTGTGGGAGACGGAGGCTTCCGTCATAGGGGTAGAAATGGGAGGGGATGTAAGGTCTCTAAAAATTTGGAAAATTTATTTCTGAGGACATGAAGAACATTCTATTTTTCCACCATAAAAGGTAGACTGGGCAGTTTTAATATTGTGGTGATAGGTTCTGACTGATTGCTTGTAGATCTCTCTGTTAGAGAGACTGTAGTTTTTACGCCACAGTCTCTCAAGTTTTTTACAGTTCTTTTTGAGTTCAAGCAGGTAAGGGGAGAACCAGGGTTTAGATTTGTGGGGTGAGGGAACCACTCTGGTTCTGATGGGTAGAACAACATCCAAGGAGGATGAGATCCATTTATCAAAAGAGTCTGCAGTTTCTGGGGCAGATGAGTGACCGGTTTTGCCATAAGTCAAGAGGGCCTTACGCCATTCTTCCGGGTCCAGTTTTGACCAAGTGCGTCCAGATGTGGTGGTGCTGGGGAGGTGCCCTTGGGTGGCATCATATGGGAAAGTGAAAGTGAGAAGGGAGTGATCGGTCCAGAGTAATGGCAGGGGAGGGGCCGTAAGCAAGTTGGCAATATTGCTGAATATAAGATCCAACGTGTGACTCTTCTGGTGGGTAGGGCCAGATACATGCTGAATTAGTTGGAGTGCTGTGAGAGAGGTTGCCAGTAATTTAGCCGAAGGGCAGTCGGAGTTGTCGAGATGAATATTAAAATCTCCTAAAATAGTTAAGTTGGAGAGATTGCAGATATGACTGGCTGTAACCTCCGGAAGAGAATCCAGGAAACATAGCACAGGTCCAGATGGTCGATAGAGCAGAATTCCTGAAAAGGTGAAAGTGGGGGACAAACATAGTGAGAACATTAGGCTCTCACAATCAGGAATATCTAAGGGTAAGGTGGTGCATTTAATAGTAATTTTATGAATGATAGCTATTCCACCACCTCTGGTGGAGGGCCTATCTAGATGAATCATGGAATAAATGGAGGGCAGAGAGTTACAGATGTGTCCTGTAGAATCTTCATCAAGCCAGGTTTCAGTAAGAAACAGTACATCAGGCAAAAGATCTTCAAGGAGATTATAGATGTGTAGAGAATGAGCGGGGAGGGATCGGCAGTTAAGCAGCATCATTCTTGCTGGGTGGGGAGAAGGAATTTCAGAGGACGTGGAGGGCAGGGCGGTCCAACCACAGCGTGGGCAGGAAAGGAGGAAGGGGAAATGAAGGTCGCTTGAATGGGTGAGACAGGAATTAGAGGTCCTACAAGCCAATAGCTGCGAAGAAGAGTAGACTAACCTCATTGGGGAAAAAAGAACAGCATCTCTGGGCTTAGAATGCTCAGGACGCTCCAGGGCGCGGACGGGCTTGCCTTTGGCTCGCCGGCGGCCGGCTCCCCTCTGTCATTAAATACTGACGAGAGGCAGCCTGAGCCGGCTTAGGGGAGAGAAAAAGACTATACCGTCAACCTAACAAAATGGCGGTATAGAAATGTCCCAGACAGGAAGAAGGGTAAAAGAAAGCTGAGCACCCGGTAGCCACTAACCACGGGCTCCGGTGCTCAAACACGGCGTGAATAAAGAAACAGAAGTCAAAGGTAAGTTTAAAAAGCCCAGAGTGAAAGACCCATGAATAAAAAATAATTATTTAAAAATCGTAATTCTTTTTAAAAAAGCAGTCAAATTCAACAAACAGTAATTATTTAAAAATCGTAATTTTTTTTAAAAGCATTCAAATTCAACAAACAGTAATTATCACAATCATCAATGTTAAAAAATGGGAGCCTACTTGTGTGTCACTCGCTGCGCGGCCGGCTCCCCTCTGTCATTAAATACTGACGAGAGGCAGCCTGAGCCGGCTTAGGGGAGAGAAAAAGACTATACCGTCAACCTAACAAAATGGCGGTATAGAAATGTCCCAGACAGGAAGAATGGTAAAAGAAAGCTAAGCACCCGGTAGCCACTAACCATGGGCTCCGGTGCTCAAACACGGCGTGAATAAAGAAACAGAAGTCAAAGGTAAGTTTAAAAAGCCCAGAGTGAAAGACCCATGAATAAAAAGTAATTATTTAAAAATCGTAATTTTTAAAAGTGGTTCTAAAACAGAGCAAATACCTGAAACAATAGATCTCCCAGGGGGTAGTCTGGTTGGTTTATGTACCTTGGGGAAGGTGTAGAAATAGAGTGTCCCTGGATTTTCTTTACACAGAAAGGCAAACTCGTTTTTGGAAATGCAATTGTTATTAATACCTTACTCCACTAATGTCCTTATCTCTTTTTGATTTGTTGTTTTAGGTTACGTATTTAGGACTCCATATAACAAGCTAGTATTTTAGCACAGATCTTGATTAGGTTATTATGTAAAGTGATATTTCTTTAAGGTTTGAAATATTTATTATCTTTTTCAGGTGCTGGGATAACTGTGAATAAAGCTTCAAAGAAAGTATTGGTTGATGTAGGATTAGATTTAAAAAAAAAAAATCCAATAATCGGTGGTTGGGATAGAAGTGATAAAAATATGAGACAAAGTCACTGGAAAAGGTATAGAGCTTTACATTTTTGAAGGACTTCATTGCAGCAAGTACTTCATCTAAAGATGTATTTTTATCGTGCGAGTAAAAATGTAAATCAGAGGTTACACATTTAAGATTACTGGAGATAATGTAAGATTATGCATTTTAGTACACTGGACAAAGCATAATCTAAAGTTATTTGGTATGGAATAACTTCATCTGTGTGCCAATTTTTATTCATAAGGTCTCATTATATTGAAACAATAAATAATCTAACGATAATATCAATAACACAAAAAAAAAACACATAGAGTTAAAGCGTTGTATTTGAAAGCTGATTCAAACCCTGAGAAAAAAAATACATTCACCAACAAACGAGTTAAAATATGATATCAAATTTCAGCCAGCAATCACCTTAGAGAATGCCCACCGTACAACTCAATAAGAAGCAGAAACCGTTGTTATAGATAAAAGAATGTGCATATTCCAATCAGCTTCAAAGGAACACTGCTCACATTGCCATTACTTTTCCACCTGGTAAAACAGGCAGCTACATTTACCTTCAATGTAGTTCAGCCCTGATATAAACGTGTGTTGTGGAATGACATCACAAAGCCCTCGATGTATAAAGTTAGATGAAGCAGGAATCAATATTTATGAAAAAAGAATTTGCATGGTCCCGGATGCAGCAGAGAAACAGCACTCATATTTTTAACTTTTCTCCTTCAATGCTAATAAGAGCAACAACAGAGAAACCTCCTCTATGAGCAGGAGAATCAGCTTCATACAGTCTGCTTCTTCAAAAGCACATAGGAAGCAAGTCATAGGATATGGGCGCTCACAGTGAGTCCATAAAATCACATTAACAGTCCAAATGTGGCACGGTGCTCCTGGCAAGAGGATCTTCCTTAATCCTCCAATGTTTCAAGGGAAACTAACAGTGAACTGGACAGTTGTCAGGGCACTCATGATCGTATAATTGAAGGTTAGTAATTATTAGAATCTTCAGAGTGGAGTAACACCATAGAGAGTTCATATATTATTTATTTCTTGACATACAAAGTCCACCTTGATACAAGAAAAGCGTCCTTGAATTTCAATAATGTATACAGCACACAAAGCCAACACGTGTTTCGTCTTATGAGAATGTATTCTCACAGACTTCATCAGGGCTGCAAAAAATATGTAAGAAGAAAAACCATGGCTGTAGTACATATTTAGACGTTCAGAGCAGATCTTAAACTAACTTATCATGATATTTGAGAGAATCAAAACATGCCATATGCAAGTTAGAGTGCCAAATAATACAATAGAAACTGTTCTATTTATAACTAATGACCCATTAGAAAGTTAACCAAACTGTGGGATAATCGTTTGTTTTCAATAGTGAGAAAGTAGGATTTGAAACAAAAAGTGAAGTTTCCATGCGTAAAAAACTATCCTAACCCGAGTGTGAAAATATCCCAAGTAAAAGAATAGAAAAATAGACAGAAAAGGCAAAATCACCCCAAAATCTAAGAGTATACGAAACTTACAAAAAACCAAAATAAGTGTGAAAGACGGGGGATATCTCCAACTATGCCCCCATGCTAGTGGCACAACCTAAGTACCAATATTGTAGCACATCTAAAACAAAACAGCATACCTTAAATCAAGTATGTCTTATATGAAACCTACTCATTTCCAAGCATTATCTAGTAGAATCTGCAGAAATAACCATAAGATATATTAAATAGTGATTCAAGTGTTTTAACAAAGTCAGAAAGCGAAAACACTCTATGACTGACTAACATAATAACAGAATAAGTATAGCCCTCGGGGCAAGACTGACCTTAATTAAGTGTATATAGTCCTACATTAAGTCATCTAATTAAGGAATCTTCTTGTATTCCCTATATGCGAGAATGCGGGGAAAAAAGAGTAATTAAATAAACTGAGTATACGTATGCATTCTTAACAAATGCCCATAATATCCTAAGGTAATCTCCGTAAATTCAGCCCAACCGCAACACTCACCTATCAACCAGAAAGTCTAAAAATCCAAAGGAGAACTCCGTGGTGCGAATGTATCCACGGCGTTCCCAGTATCTGAAAGTCTAATCGTTCGAAGAACGTCCGGCGCAGAGGCAATTTAAAACGTCTTCCCGTCCGATGTGCGGAAATAAAAGACGGACTACGCGTCAATTAACGGGCGCCATCTTGGAAATCCCTGATACAATATTCCCAAGACCAAAACTGAACCGATCCAAAGCAATATTGGAAAAAATATCTATATATGCATCCTCAAGCCAGTCAAACCATAAAACACAGGGACAATGTTTAAATAGGTCCAAGCCTAAGTATCAAAGCGAGGTACTGCCCACCAGGAGCGAAAAAACAGTATCTAGATTACATAAATCCCTCATCAACCAAATTGTAACAAATCTGCGAATATGTCACGAAACCGTACGTAAATGAAAAGTCCACTATGTGTAAAAAAAAGGAGAAAATTAGCAAGAGCTACTGAGACAGTAAAGAAAGTAACATTCTGTTGAAATGCAGAAGAGAAAACATAGAAAGAGGTATATAGTAAATACATTGAAGAAAAGCACTGAATTGTAATGTAAATTATTACTATTTCATCAGAAGATAAATAATGGTGGATTGATACAAAGTTGCGAGTAATATATCCAGTAGCAAATCAATAGTCACTATACATTCAAGAATTGTATATACTTAAGTTCAGTGACAGTTAAACGGTTCGTCCAAATCCCAAAATAGCCAACACACTAATACAATTGAGTCAATATCATATATGAAAGCCAATTAAAAACAAGCTATTGAATAGTGCTGTGTCGTCGAACATAGTCAGTTAATACAAGTTGAAGACCATTTATACAAACGGTCTAGTGTACATATGTCAGGCCAAATAGAGGTTATATTAATCTCCCAAATAGTATTCCATTTCGAAATTTGTGTTGAGACCATCCTCTACCGCTCTGAGTTTAAGGATCCAGTAGCATTCTCTTTTTCTGAGGGCTAACTCCCTGTTTCCCCCTCTCGGATCTCTGATGATGTGATCAAAACCAAAGAATTCGAAGCCACAGGTGTTATTTTGTTTAGGGCAATGTAACATATGGTTTACTATGGGGTATCTCTCATCTTCCTGTCTTAAGGCTCTGAAATGTTCACTTGCCCTAATTCTGAGTGGTCTAATAGTGCTACCTATATAGTATAGGCCACATCTGCAAATAATCATATAGATGACAAACTTACTTTCACATGTAATGTTCAAATTAATGTTGTACTGTACACCCGACGAGCTCTTGAATGAGGAGATGCCCGACCTGGTCCATCTACACATTCCACAATGTCCACACTTAAAAAAACCTTTTCCTCGGTTAGTCAGCCAGTTATCCTGGTTTAATTTGCTGCGAAAATTTGGACATAGAAAGTTCTTAAGAGTTTTACCTCTTCTGTAGGTGAAAAACGGGGTATCTGGAATCACTTTTCCAAGAATAGGATCTGATGTCAAAATATGCCAATGTCTGTACATACATTTATGAAGCAAAGTGGCGGTTTTTGTGTAATCAACAATACACCGAATCATTGTGTCGCCAGGTCGGGATTTTTTAGACAATGTGTCTGACCTTTTAAGATGCATAGCCCTAGTACGGGCTCTATCTATCACCCGAGTAGAATATCCCCGAGCTTTAAATCTCTTGCTCATGTCATCTATGCATACACCAAAATCTTCCTCAAGACTACAATTACGTCTTGCCCTCACCATCTCACCATATGGTATTGCATTGATTTGATGAACCGGATGTGCACTCTTTGCATGTAAAATAGAGTTACAGGAGGTACTTTTCCTATATAACCGACTCTCTATTTTATTATTGTAAATGAAAAGTTCTACGTCAAGAAAGGGAATGTTAGTAGTACTATGTTCTGAAGTGAAATGGATATTGTACTCATTTCTGTTTAGATAGTTAATAAAGTTGTCGAGTTCTTGTAAATCACCTGTCCAGATCATCAAGCAGTCATCGATGTATCTACCCCAATAGAGTATATCAGCGATCCACTTACTGCCATCCTTGCTCCAGATCTTATTTTGTTCAAACAATCCCATAAAGAGATTAGCATAAGCTGGTGAAAATTTGGATCCCATAGCTACGCCTTGTTTTTGGCGATACCAATCATTCTTAAACAGAAAGACATTGTTGTGTAAAATCAAATCCACCATGTCAATTAACATTTGAGTATGTCCGTAAAGGCTTGCCGGTCTTTTGTAAAGAAAGTGCCGTAATGCTTCCTTTCCTTGTTCGTGGTTTATGCTAGTGTACAGAGAGGTAACATCTAGTGTGACTAGGATCATCCCTGGTTCCCAAGCAATGTCCGTTAATATGCTAAGAATGTGTTTGGTATCTTTAATATAAGATGGTAAGTTACCCACCATAGGTTGTAAAAAAATGTCAACATACTCCGAAAGTTTCTCAGTGGGACCACCAATGCCTGAAACAATGGGCCTACCAGGAGGGGAAGTAGGACTTTTGTGTATTTTAGGAAGTATATATATACATGGATTTCTCGGTCTGTGCACACGTAGATATATATATTCCTCCTCTTTTAGAAGTAAGCGATCCAAACAATCGTGTAGGAATCTATTGATTTTATTCGCAAGTACAGGGATGGGATCTGTCAAAATCTTTTCATAACAGGTAACATCTTCTAGTTGCCTATATATCTCTTGGTCATAGTCTGAAGTGTTCATAATCACAATGTTCCCCCCTTTATCTGCCTCTCTGATAGTAATCTCCTTATTAGTACGTAAAAGTCTCAAATTGGTCTTTTCTGCTTGGGTAAGGTTCTGATGCCAAACATGTTGACGATTCTCATTTTTTAACTCCAATTTGTTTAAATCTCGCCAGACAACCTTAAAAAAAGTATCTATACAGTTATCTTTTGTTAAGGTAGGTGTCCAAGATGATTTTCTCCTCAAGCCACTTTGGAGTGAGTCAGTTGGGATGTCAAGATCAGATAAGATGCGAGTTACAGTGGTAGGATCCTGTTCACAGTCCGTGATTGACAAAAGAGTAGCCGTATTGTGAATGTCCATAATGGACAACTGTTGATCCTCGTTGTGAAAGTCAAATAAGGTACTAGTGTCCCTATTATCCAGGTGATTAACAAAGTATTTTTTTAACTTTAAGCGTCTAATAAATTTGAAAAAATCAATCTTAGTTTTCTGAAAGTCTCCAAAATCTCCTGGACAGAATCCTAGTCCCTTACTAAGAAGAGTAAAGTCATGATTAGTGAGTTCCAAGCTGGAGAGATTAATGACATTGATAGAGTCAATATCAGAATTAACTATTTCCCCCTGTTCCATGATCTTGTCTTCATTCCTTTCCTTGTGTCTGTGTGTTCTTCCTCTACCCCCCCGCCTGGTTTGTCTGGGTCTGCCCTGCGTCGACTTCCTTCCCATTGTCCCTGTTTTATCCTCTGAACCTCTGCTAAAAAAGAGGGAGTGCCCTGTTGTACTACCTTATCTTGTCTGGAAAAATTGGAATAAGTACTTATATCACTGTTGTTAGTAGAGACACTATTCAGTGAGGATGAGGAACCTGCATCATAGTTTTGTGGGGGTGCATTACTTATAACTAGATGATCGTATTTACGGGAGAAAGTGAAAATCCTACCATTTAAATAATCCAACTCATCCCGTCTAAGTTTGCGTGCTTTTCTCTGTGTGATCTCACTTTGATGTTGTTCAATAATATCATTCAAAATTCTAAAATTCTTGGCAGTTGGTTCTTCCATATTCATATTTTTAATATCTGTTTCTAATTCCGAGATCTCTGCTTGTAGTCTAGTCACTTTCCTCTCCGAATTCTCTATCAGAATGTTTATAAGTCTGAGTGAACTTGACACCAATTCTTGTTCCCAATTGTCTAATAGGTCTGGATCGAGATCATCAAAAGTGGGAAAAATATGTGACCTTAACCCTCTGGGTATCCTGTTGAGCTTTACATATTGTTTTAAGGTGGCCCCATCCCACCATTTAGACACCTCCTGTTTCTTCAATTTTTCTAATTTGAAAAACTTATCTCGGAGCCCCATTTTGGTGTGTTGGGTACTCCCTGAGTGTGACTTCGGTATAGTACCTGTCTGCTCTAAACTACCAAAAATATCTGCTGCTAGTTTCTCACGATCCATATTCACGATATAGAGTACAGGCATACAATATATTATAACAAAAAATGCAAATGGGCTGCTTCTTCACCACGAAGCCATGTACTCACCTTCCCTTGCATTCTCTTTTTAAACCCCCACAAATTCAATTAACAGTGCATGATCTTTCGATTCTTGCATACAGCTGTCTCACTTATAACCTCCCCAAAGCTTGAAATCTAGAAACTGTGTAACTGTAAAATAATTGCATTGGACTATTAAAAATGATTTGCAGTGAATGACAAATGCTAAGCAATTTAGAAATGAACAAAATGCATCCTACATTAAAAAAAATATAATACTCTCATATGCGCTAGTATATATTTAGTCTAATGTGAACAAATACCTACTTGTCCACTAACATCTTTCTACTCTGTTAGACATGTCAGCCTTTGGATAGTCCCCCACCAAACTTTTTGCCTTCATTCCTCTTATTTTTGAAGATCTTGTTTCTGCTAGCGTAAGCACTCTGTTCACTGTACCACTGCTAGAAAGTGAAAAAGTGATTGTTCTTTCTCCCTAAAACATGGTACAAATTGCTAATTGGCCCAATTAGCATATTAATTTGCTTGTAAGTCGCTAGTAAAGTGGCACTACATGTGCCCAGGGCCTGTAAATTAAATGCTATTAGGGGGCCTCCTGCACTGACTGTGACACCCACTTAAGTAGCTCTTTAAACATGACTCAGGTATGCAATTGCAATCTGTGTGGGCATTTTTAAACTGCCTTTTTGACCTGGTAAAATAAACCTTTTGCCATGTCCAAACCTTATTTTTTTTAACACATGTAAGGCAACTCAGAGTAGGCCTTTGGCAGCCTAGAGTGCAGGGTACAGTGCATTTAAAATGTTGACTATTTACTTTTAAAGTTAACATCTCCTGGTAGGGAAAAACATTTACATTTGTTTTTCCCTACTGCAAAGCATACCTTCCCAGTAGGATACCGCTAGAGTTGCCTTATTACATTTAACAAGCTCTAACATCTAAATGGGAATAGGTAACTAGCTCATGTTTGGTATCTTTGGAATTGTAATGAATAATCCTCACTATGGTGAAGTCAGATTTTAAATTACAGTGTTGAAAATGTAATTTCTAGAAAGTTGGCATTTTCCTGCCTTAGCCATTTAGTTCCCGTAGCCTGTTTCTAGGTCATATGACTAGGTGTAGCTGACAGTTGGCCTTTTTGTATTAAGCCACACACATGAGAGAGCTTAAGGGTGCCTGGGTGGGGCATCATAGGCAGAATGGGAGGGTGGAGCTGGGCACAGCCCTTCTTGCTCTTGAATAGGCTGTTTCATACCTTCACACAAAGGGATGCATTCCCCTGTAATAAGCCTGGAGTCAGTGCCGGGCCTGAAGTATACATACACTTGAAAGGTAAACCTCTAGAAGCTTCTCCCACTTCAAAGGAGGCAGCTGGTACAAATATTGGACCCCAGATGCCAACTCTTCAGTACAATTCTGGACCTCTGGACTCTGCCAGGAGTAACAGTGTCCTTTAAATATGCATCTTTTACAACAGGGGTCTTAGAAAATAATTACAAAATTGTGAAAGTGGTTCTAAAACCAAGCAAATACCTGAGATCGCTCAGGATGAACTAGTTAGTTTATGTACCTTAGAGAGGGTGTAGAAATAGGGTGTCACTGGATTTTCTTTACACATGAAGGCAACTTAAGTTTTGGAAATTCAATTGTTGTTAATACCTTGCTCCACTGAAGTCTTTATCTCTTTTTGATCTGTTTTTTAAGGTTACATATTTAGGATTCCATATGACCTAGTATTTTAGCATAGATCTTGGTTTAGTCATGAAGTAAAGCAATATCCTTTAAGGTTTGAAATAGATATAATCTTATCCGGTGCAGGGATAACTGTGATTAAAGCTTCAAAGAAAGCACTGGATGATTTAGGGTTAGATAAAAAAATACATTTCCAATAATCAGTGGTTGGGGAAGAAATGATAAAAGTGTGAGACAAGGTCAATGGAAAAGATATCGGCCTTCAGATTTTTGAGGGACTTGGTTGCAGTAAGGACTTTATCTAATGATGTATTTTTATCAAGTGAGTAAAATTGTAAGTCAGAGGTTACGCATTTTAGGATACTGGAGGAAGGTCTGCTGCGCTGCTGAAAGGACTGTCACTCAGCTGGACTGCTGTTTTAATGGACTGGTGCCCTGCCGTGCTGATTCACTGCATGCTGCCCTCTTGCTTGGTTGAGAAGGACTTGACCTGCATAGAACCCAGGATCCCACCTAGACTCTGCCATCTGTGAGTCCTACCCTGCAAAGTGGTGCTACCTCACCACTGCCCCCGAGAGTGGGCCTTAAGGAGTTCTGCCAGCTCATCTGTGGATCCAGCAGAACCAACACATCTCCTCTACTGGGCGGTGCAGAACCAATGCATTGCCTCTGCTTTCAGGACTCTCCATCCCAAGGAATCCGCATCAACTTCATAGCCCCAACTGAACGGCTGCTGTGCGATATCTCCCGAAAGCAGGCCCTTGTATCGCAAGCCCTTACTGAAGGTATCCTCACAAATGAACCAACGCATCGCTTCAGCTGCACAAGGCATCCTCAGCGCAGGATCTTACAATTCACTGCAAACAGGATCTAAGGTGTCCTCTTGTTCAGCGGGCCTAACCTGGTCCCTATAGTAAGCCTGCACTCCTTCGTAGTGCTGCCTGGATTCCGTGCATGGAAGTACTTACTCCACTGAGTGTGCTGCTGTGTCCTGACTCTGGGTACTCAAATGGCACAGGTCACAGGGGAAAGGGCCCCGGCCTTCACCAAGGAGGAGCCGGAGAAGCTGGAGGACGGGGTCCTACCCCTGCATGCCAAGTTATATTGACGGACAGAGGAGCAGGTGAGTAGGCGGATGACGTGCATGGATGTGTGTGATGGTGGTGAATGCTGTATGCATGTGTTGTCAGTATAAACCAGCAGAGGCATAGAAAGAGTGGCAAGTACCATGAGTGAGGTGGTGAAATGATGTTGTGAAGTGTCCATCCCATAGAGGAATTATAGTCAGCGGTATCACATGGTCATTTTCTGAACTCTGTTTTTCTTTTCGGTGTGTCCCCTACAGGTCAGCGCCCATCAGAAGAGGGCACTCTGGCAGGCCATCGCCAGGGAGGTGCGGACCCTGGGGGTCTATAACCGGCAGAGCACCCACTGCAGGAAGAGGTGGGAGGAACTGTGGCGCTGGGCCAGGAAGGCCTACGAGGCCCAGCTAGGGAAGTCCTCCCAATGAGGAAGGGGTGCCCGGTGGGCCCTGACCCCCCTAATGTGCTGCATTCTGGCGGTGGCATATCCAGACTTGGATGGGAGCTTGAAGGCTGCACAGCAGCCACAAGGGGGTGAGTACCAACACCATATCATGCCTCTTTGATGGATGTCTGAGGGTGCTGTAGTATGTATGCTGTCTAGTGCCAGGTACTCTGACAGGTGTCATACAGCAATTCGGTTCCCATGGACACTGAGATGATTAGGGGCAGGTCTGCAGTTCATCAGGTCCATGTATCATGTGGGAGAAGAGTTGTATGCTAGGGTTGTGGCCACTAGCCAGGGGCATAGGCATGACTATAGCTGTAGGTGCTGCGTGTTGGTGTTTAAGCTGGGTGAGAGTATGAGTGAACCAAATTTGTACAGCCATTCAGGTATTTACATATATCTCTCATGTTTTGTCTCCCCCCCCTGTACTCTTGTGTTTTCTGTGTACGTCAGCATCATCTGGTGAGGGTGCAGTGGCACCTGCGAGTGGAGATGCAGAGGCCCACGGTTCCAAGGAGGCAGAGTCGACGGACGCCAAGGGGACCAGTGGGTTGGAGGGCGAGGAGAGTACCAGGGAGGAGGCTACTACCACTGGCTGTAGTGACTCTGATACCTCCTCCAATGGGAGCTCCCTGGTGTTGGTGGACCCTAGTGGGCCCACCCATTCTTTGTGACCTTCCGCCACCCCCAAACCATCACCGCCCTCCCAGATGCTCCCCTCCCAGTTGCCTGTGCCCGCTCACCCAGAAGGGTGGGCGTCTCCTGCCCCAGTCAGCCCTGCTGCCCTCACGGAGGAGGCTATTGACCTCCTGAGGACCATCTCTGTAGGGCAGACAACCATTTTGAATGCCATCCAGGGGCTAGCATCCCAGATGCAGCAGTGCAATGCATACCTGGAAAGCATTCACAGTGCCATGTCTGGCCTACAGATATCTTTTCAGACTCTGGCCTCCTCTTTGACGGCAGCCAGTGTCTCTGGCCTTTCTGTCCCCCCTACAACCACCTCTACCACTTCCAGCACCCCACTCCCTTCACCCATCCTAAGCACACATTCAGACAGCCATGCACACACTTCTACACACAAAAAACATACACAGAAACACAAGCACCGCAATTCCCACAACATAAAAATACACACAGCCAACATACAAAGGCACACACAACATCATTCACTTCCCCCACTGTGTCCCCCTCTCCCGCCTCCTTGTCTATCACCTCAACATGCACACTCACAAGCACTGCACCCTCATTCACTGTTGCTTACCCCCATTCTTGCATTCACCTCAACATCAGGCATCCAGTCTTGCACCCCAGACACCACACCTGCACTCACCACAACGACTTTGACTGACACTTGCAGCACACTCACCAGACCTGCAGGCACCCAGACAACATCCATGTACACTGGTAGCCTGTCTTGACCCACTGTGTCAACCCCCCCTCCTCCCAAAACACTTAAACATTCCCAGACACCCACCCAACACACATCCACCACTCCTCAGCATACTGTACAGGCACCTGCATCCACGACCAGCACACCTACACCTATTACAAATACTCCCTCTACCTCCACTCCCACACCTTCCTCCATGTCCACCCCGACTGCCCCTAAAAATCTTTTCCTTTTCCGTGTTGACCTTTTCGAACCCACTGGCCCACCCCGTCCTGTCCCTAAATGTGCCAACCTCCTTGCCCTGTCCACTCCCTCCACGTCTAGGTCCGCCCCAATCCACCCTTCCCCAGTGAGCAAGAAGCCACTTGCTGGCTCAAGTCCATCTGCCACCCCCCTGGTCCAAGCCTGCTCCCCCACCTTCCAAGAGCAAACCCAAACCCCCTCCACCTCCCAAACGTAAGCCCAAGCCCCCCATCACAGACATAAGTCCCCACCACCCCCTGTTCCCTGAGGTGCCTGGCTGCCCCATTGATGTCACTTTATGGTGGAGTACCATGTGCACAAGTGGGAGTCAAGTTCGGGCCATTTGGCCCTTCAGCCTTTTTATGTTGGACTGGCCAATGGCCTTATTTGTCTATAATTTTCTACAATTATTAAAGTTTGTGTGGCCAGTGTTGCTGTTGGCACAATCTGGAGACGTGGTTCATTGTTTCATTGTGGGGGTGTGGTGTTGCCATGTGTGTACTTTGGGCAGGTTGTATTGGCCTTGTGTTGGGTAGGTATCTCTTGTTCTGGTGTGTATGGCTTGTGATGGTGTGAGGGGTTTGGGTGCGTTGCAGGGTGTGTGTGTGTGTGTGTGTGTAACTGTGCCCTTTCTACCCTTGTTTAGTAGGGTGCGGTACTTACCATCGTCGTCTTCGTCGCCGGTCATGGTCATAGAGGTATATGGCAATGAGCAGCACTGGAATGATTTCCAATTCTCTCTCCATGTCTTGTTCGGCGTGTTTTGTGTGCCTATGGTGAGTATTTCCTTTTATTTGGTTTGTTTCCACCAGGCTTTGCGTGGCAGTGGTTCCCGCTCCAGAACTGACGTTTCATTATTTGTTGGGCAGGTGGGCCTTTCCGTAGGCCTGTGGGCGGCCTCTTCTGTCAATGTCGGCACTCCTCTGCTGGAAAGTGAGTGGTTTTCACGCTGGCTGTTTCTCATGTGGTTCATTATCTGGCGGTCCGGACTGCCAGCCTGTTGGCGGTAGTTACCACCACCGCTGGCGGTGTGGTCTTTCCCGGCATGTTCATAATGACCACCTTAGTCTCATTTATTATCACATTATTTCTCTTTCTCTTTTTATTTTCTCTAAAGAATTTATTCATTTGAATCTCAAAATGTCTTCTATTCCTTTCCAATTTTCTTCTCTTAAAAGATTTTAGCATCTTATATATTCCCCAAATTTCAATTAGACAAAATACAATTATCAACACCCATTTTGCCATTGTCAAAATAATATTTCTTTCCACATTGCTAAACCAATTTCCCACAGCTTTAATCCCTTTGCCAGCTTTTTCTCAAACTGTAGTTTTTGATAGTTCTTTTAAATCTTCTTTATTAGTATTTGTTACATTTTTAATCAGCTCGTTAACTTTACCTGAATTATCAGGTATAAATTAACAAGAATGATTTGAACCAAGTAATTCACAAACACCGCCCTCTTTCGCCAAAAGAATGTCTAACGCAAGACGGTTCTGAAGTGCCATAGCTCTTGTAGCAGCCAAATCTGTATCTAGAAGAATGATAGCTCCAGAATATCTTGTCAACATGTTATCCACTGTTGTAGACAACTTCTCTGTTATGATTAAATTCAAGACTACTCCCACTGAAGGAATTATAGCCCCAAAAAATGTCTCCCACAATGCTAGAAATTGATTCTCGCTTGTGTCTCATTTGAAATTTCATCATTTCAGGAATCTTACTCAAGTCTTCCAACTGATAGATTTTCAGAAAGACTATTCCCAAATACCATGTTCCATACCATCCTCTAGGAAGATGGTAACATGCATTTCTCCCACAAATGTAATACATCCCAGGTACTGGGGGATCCTGTCCATTCATCATAAAATCCCACTTACTCCTGAACATAAAAAACATATCTACACTCACTCTTTCTCATAAAAAACACTTCTACACTCACTCTATCATTCTTACTCCAAGGTCTATATATACAAGTCTTCCTACATGCTCAGCATCTATTGTTAGTTTCCCCTGTTTAGTAATGTCAGTATAAGCATGATCGACTCCAGGTTTTCTACTTATTATTCCCTTATCTATCTTTGCCTTTATTTCTCTTCTTCTATCTTCTGTGTTATCTAAGAATTTCTTTTCTACAGGGGTCAGTAAACATGTTAGGTTATTTCTATGAGCAAAAGCAGTTTCAAAGGTTAAAGCAGGCTCAAAGAAGTCTCTCTATGTTATTCTCTTTGGCTATTCTATTCAAATAACCTATGACAGGTGCAAATGATAACACCATGTCATAGTTTGAATAGAAATACTGGATATATTCTTGATTATAGAAACGTGTTAGCAAAAGACTACAACTTATAGCGTAAGTTACAGGCAGACTATGATAAGTAGTTCCTTCTTCCACTGAAGTCGGAATCTGTGCACATACATAACAATCTTTCACGTCCATCACCTCAACATGCTCATGCAATAAACGATAGAAAACATTAGAAGAAAGCTCTTTCTCTTCATGGAAGTATTTGATATTGATTATATGTTTGTTTTTCATTAGTGATGTATCAGTCAGATCTAAAGAATTATCAATCTTCATAGTCTGATTGGCTCCATCCATCTCATAAACAGACACTCCTACGAATAACAATAAGCATATTAACACACTCACTAATTCTACTCTTTTGGTTATGTGATTTACTCATATTTTCTCTTTATTCTAATTTTTATTTTATTTTTTAAACAAAATGTTTCAAAAATAAAAAAATTAAAAATAAAATGTTTTTTCTCAAAAATTAATTCACTCCGGACAGTCTCTTTGTCAATTTTAGTGCAGCAGCTTGTCAAATCCAGTTATTCATTTGTCTATCCGAGTAAGTATTATTATATGTCTCAAGTACGACCTTTTAAGCATGACTTTTCATTTGATTTTCCCAGTGACTTTTCTTACAACCTTCACGTGGCAAAATAAACATTTTCAATGTCTCTGTCAAAACACTAGCTCAAAAATTCTTCTTGCCAGTCATTTTTATTTAAGAATGCCCATTCTGGTCCTGCATATCTCTTGCTTGCAACTCTTTTTCTTTTCGGTCTTCTACCACGTTCACCTTCTTCTCCACTATTATGTTCTCCTTCATTTAATTCCTTTTCCTCTTGAATTGGTGGAACTACATTAACCTTTTCACTCTTTGAAGCTTTCTCTGGCCAGTTGTTTCCTTTCAATGTCATTTACGTCAACAGTCTTCTCAATATGGAGTCTTCGCTTGCCTTTGAATCTTTTTCTTCTGACATTCCCACAACTGGTTCAGGAAGAGTATAATCCACTTGGGCGGGACTACGCCTAATTCCTTTCCCAATGGGGTCTGTCCTTTCTTTAGTTTGGTATGTCAAACCACCTGCTTCTGAGGACACCCTCTTCTGAGCAGATCTTCCTTCTGTTGATTCTTTCTGTCCACTCTCAATCGGGGACACCCTCCTCAGATCGGAATCAGACTTCTTCTTTTCTTCTAGAACTGATTCTTCTACTTTTACTGATTGTTCAATTTCTTCAGTATTTTGTTCTCTCTCGTCTGTTTTAGCAGTAGGTACATCTCTGTCATTTTCAATTTTCTGCTCACTTTCTTTCTCTTTGTTCCCAGTGTTTTCAACTGTTGGTAATCTCAACAGTTCCTCTTCTCTCTCTGTTGGATCATGCACTTTCCACGTATGGCTCACATGCACCCAATTCAGCAAACCAGCACATTTCACAGCTGTTGTTATTGTGAGCACGATCTGATAAGGTTCCTTCCACCGTGGTTCCAGCCAAGACTTCCTTACGTGCTTCTGTACAAGCATCCAGTCCCCAGCTCTCAAACTGTTTCCTTGACCATGCGTTTGTTGTACTGTTGTTGCTTCCACCTGATGAGAAAAAGACCGAACCTCATCAGCCAGGCTTTTGCAATAATCTGGCACCAAATCATCTGTAATGCTCGTAAGTGCATTTGCAGGTATTGCTGGCAATCTCATTGCTCTCCCCATCAAAATCTCATGTGGAGACAACCCAGTCTTCTTATCAGGAGTGCTTCTCATTGACATTAGCACTAGTGGTAAAGCATCTGGCCATTGTAAATGTGGTGATGCACACACTTTTGGAAATCGTAATTTTAATGTTCCATTCATTTGTTCCACGAGTCCTGAAGCTTTTGGGCAATAACTGCAATGCAGTATCTGCTGAATGTTTAATGCAGAAAAAAACTATTTTATCACCTCATTATTTAAGTGTGTTCCCCTATCTGATTCAATTGAAACAGGAAAACCAAAATGTGGAATTAGCTCTCGCAAAAGCAATTTAGCTACCATATTGCTGTCATTTCTCCTTGCTGGATATGCCTTAATCCAGTGACTGAAAATGCACACATTCACCAAAACGTATTTCAAACCAGCACATGCAGACATCTCAATGAAATCCATTTGCATTATACTAAATGGACCTCCCGCCAAGCCTATGTGTCCCATGTTCACAATTGTTCCTTTGCCAACGTTCCTCTGCTGACAAACTATACACCTATGACAAACCAGCTGCGCCATCTGTCGAAATTTTGGATTGCACCAAAACTGTTTAAAACTCCTGATCATCGCATCTCTCCCTACGTGCATTTGACCATGGTAGTGTCTAGCCATTTCTGTCAACAAACTGTTTGGTAAGACTACTTTCCCCTCTACTGTCACCCAAATTTCATCATCCCTTTGAATGCAACAATGCCTTATCCAATCCCTACGTTCTTCTTCTGGAACATTGTTCTGTATCGTTTTCAATTCATCTAATGTCTCAACTATATGCATGGTGAAATTTGCATATACCTCGTCATTTTCAGACATCAATTCCCAATTTCCTTTGAATGAAATCCCATTCAGAGCACAACATTTTGCACCCTGGTCTGCATAAGAATTTCCCAATGTTACATAATCTTGTCCTCTCTGGTGTGCACTGCATTTGACCACAGCAATTTTCTCAGGCTTCTGTACAGCTTGTAATAAATCATGTATTCTTTCTCCATTTCTCAGAGGTGAACCCGAAGATGTTAGCAACCCCCTTTGAGACCAATGCCCATATTTATACTTTTTTATCACAAAAGCGGCACAAACTAACAAATTACAATTGCATTTTGTTAGTTTGCGCCGCTTTTGCGTCAAAAAGCGGCGCAAATGCGGCGCTAAAAAAGTATAAATATGGGTGCAAATTTGCCAAAAATGGTGTACAATACCAAATCCATACTGACTATCAGTGCAGATCATTACTTTCATCTGGTCTGACAATAGGCATGCTCTAGTGAGAGCCACCAATTCTGCGACTTGTGCAGAAATGACTCCTTTAAGCCATGAAGCTTCTAGTATGCCAGTGACTGTACACGGTGCATATCCTGCTTTTAAAGCACCCCTGTTGTCTCTTAATCAAGAACGACAAAAATAATTTGATCATTGTCTTCCAAACAAGTGTCTTTAATGTCATCTCTTAGTTTGGTGCATAGTTCTGTCACCTCCAAACAATCATGTTCAATATCATCTATTTTATTTGAATCATCTCTCTCATTTGGTAACAATGTTGCCGGGTTAAGCACTGTGCACCTTTTGATTGTTACATTTGGTGCTCCCAGAATCACTGTCTCATACAGTGTCAATCTTGCTTTTGTCAGGTATTGCTTTTTTGACCTAGTCAATAGAATTGCTATTGAATGAGGTACCATCACCGTCAGAGGATAACCCATCACAATGTTTTCACTTTGAGTTATACTCTGCTCAACTGCTGCAACTGCCCGTAAGCATCTGGGTAAGGCTGCTGCAGCATAATCCAAAGTAGCTGAAAAATATGCTACTGGTCAATTTACACCACCATGTGTTTGTGTCAAGACAGACAAAACAACAAGAAAGGCTTTGTGAAATCAGGCATACCTAAGGCTGTAGCTGGACACAAACTCTCTCTCAATTCAGTAAATGCTCTCATGCATTCCTCATCCATCATTATGGGATCTGAAACATCCTTATCTGTCAGTCTCTGCAGTGCCTTAGAAATAGCTGAAAAATTTGGAATCCACTGACGACAATATCCTACCATTCCCAGAAACATCATCAACTCTTTCTGCAAATTCAGAATTTTCATTTCCATTATGCCGCTAGTCTTTCCCTTGAAATTCTCCTTGACCCTTTCTCGATCAAATGTCCCAAATATTTCACCTCCTGCTGACAGTACTGCAGTTTAGTAGGAGATACTTTATGACCATTGTCTCCCAAAAAGTTCAACAATGTAATTGCATCTTCTCTACAACCTTCCTTTGTCTTTGATGCAATTAACAATTCATCAATGTACTGTACTAATGTTGATTGGTAAGGCATTACCAATGACTCCAGGTTCTTTTTCAAAATCTGATTGAAAATTGATGGTGATTCTGAAAACCCCTGAGGAATCCTACACCAGCAATAGACTCTGGTCAGGAACTTGAAACAAAAGAGATATCTGCTGTCCTCATGTAGAGGTACTAGAAATAACTGCTGGATTTGGCACAACTGGACAACATTTTACCACAATGTCATTTATTTTCCTCAAGTCCTGAACAAGTCACATTTTCCCATTTGGCTTTTTCAAACCCATTATTTGTGAGTTACCCGGACTGCTCATCACTTCTTTCAAACCTCCATGTTCCAAAAACTGCTCTATCAAAGGTCGTATCCCTTCAATTGCCTCATTTGTCATTGGGTATTGTGCAGTCTGAGGAAACACCACATTCTCTTTCACTGCCACTTTGACCCCTTCAACTACTTTAGTCAAACCAATGTCTTTACCTGAGAAGTCCCAAACTTTTGATTTAACTCTTTCCTGCAAATCTATCGGCAGATCTTTTTTTTCAAAAACTGGAAAGAAATTAAGGCCCTCATTCTGACCTTGGTGGGCGGCGGAGGCCGCCCGCCAAAGTCCCGCCGTCAGGTTACCGTTCCGCGGTCGAAAGACCGCGGCTCTAATTCTGACTTTCCCGCTGGGCTGGCGGGCGGTCGCCTTCAGACCGCCCGCCAGCCCAGCGGGAAAGAGGCTTCCACGATGAAGCCGGCTCGGAATCGAGCCGGCGGAGTGGAAGCTGTGCGACGGGTGCAGTTGTACCCGTCGCGTATTTCACTGTCTGCGCAGCAGACAGTGAAATACATTTAGGGGCCCTCTTACGGGGGCCCCTGCAATGCCCATGCCAGTGGCATGGGCACTGCAGGGGCCCCCAGGGGCCCCGCGACCCCCCCTACCGCCATCCGGATCCCGGCGGTCGGACCGCCGGGATCTGGATGGCGGTAGGGGGGGTCGGAATCCCCTCGGCGGCGCAGCAAGCTGCGCCGCCTTGGAAGATTCAATGGGGCGGCGGTACACTGGCGGGAGCCCGCCAGTGTTGCCGGTCCGACCGCGGCTTTATCGCCGCGGTCGGAATCCCCATTGGAGCACCGCCGGCCTGTCGGCGGTGCTCCCGCGGTCCTCCGCCCTGGCGGTCTTTGACCGCCAGGGTCAGAATGACCGCCTAAGTCTTCCAAATTGTAATCTTCATTTGCCTGCTCATTTTCATTTGTCTGATCATCGACATTCAACAAAGCCAATTCACAAAAGTTTGTTCTTTTCTCATCATCTACTGACAAATCTTTTTTTATAACTGTTTGTCTCAATTTTAATTCCTTTCGTTGTACAGTAAATTGAACAATTTATTTTGCACAATGAGTCTCTTCCCAAAAATGACACTGAACGGGAATCGCAAACAACAAAGCTATGGTAATCTCTAAAATTACCAATGTTCACAAGAACTGGTTCTGTAAGAGTGTTGACCAAATGTTTATTTGCAACTCCTACTATTTACACTGTCCTTTCTGAAACTGGTATGTCTGAAACTTCTACAGTTCTCACTGTTGAGCGTGTCATTCCTGTGTCAACCAGAAAATTAACCTCATGACCATGTACTTCATCCTTCACATAAGAACCCCTCTGATCCACTTTTTTTTTTTTTTTTGATAAAGAAAATTTATTGATTTTGCATAAAACCATAATGTATACACTTCAACATGATGCCAACGGGCATCAAACAATAATGGTCAAACCCTAGGCCTCCGCCACACACTGTGAAAACATTACGCATGGTCTAGAGCTTAGAAGCCCGCTATGCCCTCCCACTTCCCCCATATTTTACTATGTTTGTGTAAGCAACCTCTGGCCTCATATACAAGTCTCTCCCGCTGCGCACACCAATCCACCCCCCGTCTCCACCTAGTCAGTGTCGGAGCAATTCTGGCCTTCCACTCTGCCATTATGTCTCTCTTGGCTACTAGGCATGCCACCCCTAAGAAGGACCGATCTGCTCTTCGCAGCCCTGTGTCTCCCATGACCCCCAGAAGGAGGGGCAACGGCAACCTCTTTACCTCTACTTGTAAGACCCCAGAGATCTCCTGCACCACCGCTTCCCAATAAGCCACTATGGTCGGGCATGCCCATACCATGTGGAAGAAATCGGCTGTGTGACTCCTGCAGCGGGGGCATTCCGCCGAGGGGCCGAGGCCCGCTTTATGTAATTTGGCGGGTGTGAGATATGCAGTATGAAGAAAGTATGTTTGTATTAACCGGAGGCGTGTGGCCATTGTAAGGGAGCGTGGGGCCATCAGTGCTTCTGTCCAGTCCATTTCCTCCATGGGTCCCATCCAATCCTCCCACCTCTGACGAAGCTCTCTCAGGGGGCCTCCTGCGGTGGTAATCAGGGTGCGATATATCTGGGAAACCCCTCCCTTGCCCAGGTCTCCCATCAATGCTTTGGCTTCCATGGGGCTGTGCTCGGGTATAGTGTCCCCTGCCTGTAGATGAACTAGTAGGGCATGGCGTAGCTGAAGATATCGATGGAACTGTGTCTTGTTTAAAGAGTATTGTGTCTGAAGGTCTTGAAAGGACCGTATGTGTGACCCTCGCCAGACATCACCCAGCGTGGAGATACCTATGTTGTCCCAGTTCTGAAAGCCTTCCAGACCAGCTACCTGTGCCAGCTGCTTCCCCTGCCATAGCGGGGTTTGTTGGGTAAGACGTCTCCACCACCCCGTCACTTTCTGGGCCGTCTGCCATCCCTGTTTACCACTTTGGTCACGTCTGGGGTCTCTCGGGGGATCGGGCTCCCGTATAGTGCGCCAAAGATCCGTGGGTAGCCCATTGTCTGTAATTCTAGTTGGTATGCAGGGTCTGTCCACCCACCTCCCACCCAGTCGTTGATTACGAGTGCGTGCATCGCTAGATAGTAGTATTGGATGTTAGACATGCCCAAGCCACCCTCATATATGTCCCTCTGGCATGTTTTGAGCGACAGTCGAGTGCGAGTGCCGCTCCAAATGAATTGGCGCGCTAAGGAGTCCGTCTCCTTGAACCATCTCATGGGAATGGGAAGTGGAAAGTTCTGCAGGAGGTATAGGAGCCTGGGAAGGATCATCATCTTGTACAGCGCAATTCTGCCAAGTACATTCAGGGGGAGGGCTCTCCAGCGTAGGAGATCGGACTTGATTCTCTTTGTTAGCGGTGTGACATTGAGTTCCCATGCTAACTCGGGCAGAAGTGAAATGTATATTCCCAGGTATTTGAAGCTGTTTCTCCGTACTGGGATGTTTCATTGCCAATCTATACAGTCGCGAGAGCGATGCAGGGGAATTAGCAAGGACTTGGCTGGATTCAGGACCAGTCCCGAGGCTTCCGCGAAAAGTCTCAGGATCTCTAGGACACGTGGGCTGCTTTTGGGTGGGTTAGAGATGTACAGGAGCACATCATCTGCGTACAACGCCACTCGATCCTCCGAACCAGAGGGCCAGCGCCAGCCCTCAATCAGTGGGTCACTTCTCAGTAATATCGCCAATGGTTCTATTACTAGTGCAAAGAGTAGGGGGGATAGCGGCCATCCATGTCGAGTTCCACGGCCAATGGGGAATGGGTCGGAGACTACTACGTTCACCCTGATTCGGGCAGTCGGGTTAGAGTAGAGGAGTTTCACTAGTCCTCGAAATTTAGGTCCGAGCCCGTTCTTATGTAGGACCTGTTCGAGGTAAGACCAATCTACTGTGTCAAAGGCCTTCTCAAAATCCAGTAAGAGTAGTGCCAAGTGCGTATGTGATAGGGTTTTGTGGTGCGCCAGGGCCAGATGTAACCGTCTGATGCAGTGCCTAGTGCTACGGGTAGGCATGACACCATACTGGTCATGGTGTACCAGCGTGGGCATTACCTCCTTCAGCCTGGAGGCAAGGATCGAGGAGAGCACTTTGATTTCAATGTTTAGGAGTGAGATGGGCCGGTACGCTGAACAGTGTCGTGATGGAGGTTGGGTTTTGGGGATCACCACAATAGTCGATTGATCAATCTCAGTAGGGAAGCGGCCTAGATTTTCTGCTTCATCGTACATGTTAAGCAGATGGGGACCCAGGATATCGCTGCATTTACTATATAACTCCGCTGGAAAGCCGTCAGGGCCTGGGGTTTTGCCTGATGCCAGGTTAGATATTGCACTGCAAATCTCTGCGAGGCTAATGGCCTCCCCCAATCTGTCTCTCGTCTCCGGGGACACCCCAGGAAGGGTAATGTCGTTTAGTAGGGGGGCCCCTCTTTCAATAGCAGGGCGTGGGTGCTTGGCATATAGACTAGTGTAATAGGAGGCAAAACACTGTGCAATTTCCACAGATGTTTTGACAAGAGAGCCCGAGTCCGATAAGATATCAGGTATAATTCTGTTCGCCATGGGGCGGGTGGCTAGCCAGTGCAGCAGCTTCCCGTTTTTATCCCCCCATCCATAGATTCTGGCTGCTGAGGCTCTCCACATGTGCTTGGCCGACTCCAGCATTATGTGTTTTATATCCTCTCTCACCCTAGTCAGTTGCCTCATAGTAGTGGCCGATGCCAAGTTTACTTGCTGGCGTTCCAGTCTTAGGGCCTTGTTCTCCAGCTCAGAGATCTGGGAATTTTGGTCTCGTTCACGGGACTGAAGGATGCTTTTGGCGTGTCCTCTAATAGTGGCTTTACAAGCGGCCCATATTATCCCTGGGGATCGAACCGAGCCTTCGTTTACCTCAAAATATTGACCAAGATGCTTCCTAATCTCCTGGGTATAATCTTTGTCTTGTAGGTGCCAGGCGTTCAGGCGCCACATAGGCCGTCTGGTGGGGTCCGTTCCGCCCATTCGGATACGTATTGGCACATGATCTGAGACCCCACGGGGGAGAATCTCTGCCCCCGCAACGTTTAAGAAGTCTAGGGCGGGCATAAACACCAGATCTATTCTGGATTGCGTCTGGTGGGCCGCCGATGTGTGCGTGTACCGGCGCTCTCTGGGGTGCCAGGTGCACCACACATCGCACAGACCGAGGCTCTCCGCCCAGTCGCTTAGAGTTGAAGCTCGCTTGGCTCTACTAATGGTGATCCCCCCAGAGACGTCCAGAGTTGGGTCAAGAACTGCGTTGAAGTCACCTCCCAGTAGGGTGGTCCCTTGGGGAAGTCCTGAGGTCACTTGGTGGAGCGAACGTAGGAAGGCGTCAAGCCCTGCTGGAGGAGCATAGGCGCACACCAGGTTTAATGGGTGCCCTTGAAGAGTCCCTGCGACTACTACAAATCTACCCTGAGGATCGGACTGTGTAGCTGTGATCACCAAGGATAGAGATCGGTGGAGGAGGATCGCTATTCCTCTGGAGCCTCTGGTGAATCCCGCATGGTATACCCTGTCATACCCTCCTCGGGCAAGCATAGGGCACCTGGACCCAAGGAGGTGGGTCTCTTGCAGGAGGACTACTGAGGGGGAGTATCTCCGGAAAGTGTTAAATACTGCTGACCTTTTGATCTTGTCTAATAGGCCGTTTACATTCCAGGAGAGAACCTAGGTCATTGAGGGCCAGGCGTGAGATGTGTAGGTATTATACAAGATTGGATGTGTGGGTGCGAGCCCAGGGATGACCATTTCAAACGTGTTGCCGAAGCGTTAAAATTACAAACCAGGCTAACTAACTTGTCGCCCTTTAAACCTAATTCAAACTCCCCCCTCCCCTCCCCATACTCCCACCCCGGAAGCATCTGTCGCCCAAATACCCAACCAGAACCAGACAGCCAGTAGAGCTGTCATGGGGTGGAGTGGTGGACCCCTCCTTTCATTCGGATCAATTGCAATTAACGGTCACAAATCGAGCACCCAACGTCATACATTTGGAAGTCTCCGGTGCCATCAATGGCAGCCCCACTGTGGACTGCCCGAGCAAACCAAGCGTGGCCAATCTCCTCTCGTGTCCAGCAAAGGGACCGCTCATATCTTGTCAGCCGAGTACCGGAGATTGACTCAAGCAGTCGTTCTCCGCTGTCTGGGATGGTGTCCGAGGCCCCGGAGGGCATCAGTGGTAATCTCGGTCTGAGGATTAGGGTCCTGGGTCGTCTCATCATCTGCAGGAGTGTTCAAGTCTTTCCGCCTGCCTCTCCGGGATCTGGTGCGCCTCAGCTCCTCCGGGGTCC
This sequence comes from Pleurodeles waltl, assembly GCF_031143425.1. Classification (NCBI taxonomy): domain Eukaryota; kingdom Metazoa; phylum Chordata; class Amphibia; order Caudata; family Salamandridae; genus Pleurodeles; species Pleurodeles waltl. The sequence continues at coordinate 1,034,525,213 of NC_090437.1, read as the reverse complement.
CTCCGCTGAGGAAGGTTCGATATGTGGGGTTTTCCCAGTAGTTTTAGGGGGACCCCTTCGGGCTCAGACGCCCTCCTCCGTCAGCCAATCCCATGCCTCCTCTGGTGATTCAAAAAAGTAAGCTTTCCCGGCCATGAGAACTTTGAGGCGTGCAGGAAAAAGGAGCATGTACGAGAGTTGCATTGCCCTAAGATTTTGTTTAACACGCTCGTATGACCTGCGGCGGGTTTGGACCTCTCTGGTGTAGTCCGGAAAAATTAGGATTTTGTGGTTTTCCCATTGAAGATCTTCCAGCCGCCTCGCTTCCTTGAGGATATTGTCTCTATCTTTGAAGTTAAGAAATCGTGCGATCATCGGACGTCTCGGGCCACCTGGAGGGGGGCGAGGTGCGAGCGCCCTATGGGCTCGTTCAACAGCAAACAAGGGCGAGAGGGACTGGTCCGGCATCCAAGTTTTGATCCACTTCTCTAGGAATTCGGCGGCCTTGTCATCCTCTATGCCTTCTGGGAAACCTATGAATCGCAGGTTATTGCGCCTTGCCCGATTTTCGGCGTCCTCTGCACGGCGGTGAAACTCGCTGGTTCGGGTTTGTAGTTGGGCCACTTTAGTTTTAAGGTCAGATAAATCGTTTTCGTTCTGCGAGACTCGGGATTGCACTTCAGTAATTTGGTTCACTGCGTTTCTCAGGTCTTGTCTGATGAGGCCCATATCAACTCGCACCTCTCCGATTTTAGTCTCTACGGCCGTCTGCGATGATTGAATAGCTTGGAGAATGGCACTCACTCCGTCCGGGGCTGGTCCTCCGCTAGCCGTGTCTCCCCCTCCCCGTTGGCCCGTCGCAGTCGTGAACTGATCGATTTTTTGTTGGGAGGGCGGAGGTTGCTTGTTCGTTTTGTCTTTTCCCATCGCGGCACGTGGGAAGAGTGGGTCAGGCACCTCACACCCTCTTTATTGTGTTTTCAGGCCCGAGGCTTCAGTGTACTATCAAGTGCTTTGGACCGAGGAAGATTCCAACGTGCCGCTCCGTGCAAGGACGGCAGGAGGTCACTGTCTCAGGGGCTTCTTCTAGTCTCTTTTACTCTCTCCCGGGCCCTGTGGGGGCATCATTTGTCGGCACCGCAAGGGGCCGGGTCGTCGGTTTCTCTCCACCAGTTCCCCTCCTCGCTCCCCCCATTGAGATGGGAGGGATCCTCTCACAGTCACTGCCCAGGCCCCTCCACCTTCAGGGTCCGGTACTCCAACAGCGGGTCCCACTCCGCCTCAAGTGGGCCCCCGATTTCACAAATTTAAGACCGCCCCGGGGTGCTTTCCTCCACCTCTCGGCTCTCAGCCCGCTCCCAGCTCCTGCCATGGGCCAACCTGAGTCCCATCTGGGCGAGGGCCCGAGGGAGGGTCGGAATCGGGCCACCTGGTCCCTCCCCTGTTGTAGCTGCGGCGGGATGGGGGGGGTGTGTCACCAGTCGCCGTCCCCCCTTTCCTCTCCTAAGTCATCTAGCCTTGTCTTCGCCCTCCAGGGGCTCCACTCGGCTCCCAGCCGGGTCCCAACCTCCCGCGCGACCCCAAAGCCTGCTCTCCGCCAGAGGGGGCAGCGGGGGGAAGGGGCCCCAGCCACGTCGGCGGTCCTTACGTCTTCTTCCTGCCCCACCGCTACAGCTCAGACCTGCAGGCCGGCTGGGCGGACGGGGGGGGGGAGTCTCGGCCCCTCCGGCCGCGCCCAAGTCACTCCACACAGGAGCCACGCCTCTCACCTGGTGCTTCCAGCCCCGTTCGGGGTCCTGCCGGTCCCTCAGTGACAGGGATCCGCGGGTGGGGCACGGTCCAGGCCCCCCCAGGGCCTCACGCTGCTTCCCCGGTCTGCCGCAATCTCAGCCCGGCCGGGCGTTTCTTGCTGCAGCCGCCATCTTTGTTTCCTCTCCCGTAGTCGGCCGGATCGCCGCACAAGCGCGAGGTGTCCGATCCCCGTTCGTTCGTGTCGGTCGACCTCTCTCGGGGCCCCAGGATCACAGGGGAGTCTAAATCGACGTCTTTCTGCTCCTTCGGACCGCGTTAATTAAGGGCAGATGACGGCGGGGTCCAGAGCACTCTCAGAGTGCGGCCGCCATCTTGACGCCCAAAGCCACGGGATCCACTTTTAATAATGGGGCCATCATATACTCCTCCTCATCTGAACTATCTAACAGCAATTCAGCTTTTATTTCATCCACACTGTTTAAAGGAAATTGTTCAGCTGTTTTTACACTTTTGTTCTTACTCTGATTTGTGACCAATTGCGAAAGCATTACTTGTTGGTGCTTTATAGGGCTCTGTATCATTTGATACTGTCTCAGCAAGTGCATTTGCTGTACAGGCACCATCTGCACCTGTGGCTGAATTTGTGGCATTTGTACCTGATGTACCTGAGGTTGTGCATTCTGCTTCTGTTGCGCTGGCTGTAAAGGCTGCAAACCTTGCATATTATTCACATTTTTTTGGAAATGTTGACTCTGACCTCCCATTCTATATCCTTTCATGCTCTGATATGAATTGACACCATTTTTTTGTTGTACAATTCCTCCCTGATTTAACAATGGGCACTGTCTTTTCCAATGTCCAATTACTCTGCAAATATGACAAGGTAATACCTTTCGCCTTTGCTGCTCGTCCTCCATCATCACTGAACTCAAATCCATATTTCTATTAACTACCGGAATCATCATTCCACCTTGACCTCTGCATCGACCTTGACTCAGAAACAAACCATTTCCCTGTGGCAGTTGTTGAAAATTTCCCTGCAATCCTGTCTGTGCAGCCTTAATCTGCATCACCATCACTTTCTCTTTTCAGAATTTTCTGCTACAGCTCAATTTCATCACTACAGTATTTAGCATACTGCAACACCTCATCAATTGGCTTTGTTTGCCAACAAATTAAGTGATTCTTAATCATTTGACTTACTTCTGGTTTCAACCCTTCAACAAATCTGAACACCAAATGATTCATGCTCTCTTTTTCAATTGTTTCTACACCACTGAATTGCTTGAACGCCTTCAACAACCTTTCATAATATGCATGAACTGATTCCTTTCCCTCCTGTGATGTTCTATCTATGCGTTGCCAATCAAACATTTTTGGTGAAATTCTCGTTTTCAGAAACTCAATAACCTTATAGTAATGTTTCATTACTTCAGGAGATGGCGCACCTGTTTTCAAATCTCTTTGCGGTTCACTTGTTGGCCAATCAACACTCCTCTTGCATTCAATCCACAAATCTGCCTTAACAACAAGTGTATTCAGATCTTCTGACAGACACTTTGCAAGTTTCACAAACCTATCTGTTTGCTGATACCACTCCATCGGTTTTTCTCTCAGCCTTGGGTAATCATTTGTAAAACTTAAAATATTACTCCTATTCCAAGGTACATGTATAAAATTCCCTCCTGGTGTTTCTCTCATTGGCAGCATTTTCACTGACTCTTCTGCCTGTGTCACATCATCTTTCTTCGGTCTTTCTCTATTCTTGACCCATCTGCCTTCCCAGTTATTTAATGCTCTCCGAACCTGTACATTATCAAGTAATTCTCTGAGATGTGTTCTCATCCCTGTAGATCTCATGTGTATAAAATCTTCCTCCTCCATGTTTAATCTGTAACTTCTTTTCAGAGTTTTTGTTTTTGAAAAATCAATGTTATAATCGTCTGCTACTTCCTGTTACTGCTGATAAACCCTGTCTGCTCCTCTTGTAATTATTTTACATAGATATCTCAACTGAGCTTCAGTATAGGACTCAAGTCCGTTCACCCCCATGGTCCCTTCTAAGAGTTCATTTCTTTCCATGTTCAATCTCACTCTGTTTATTGGTTCTTCCTATTTATCCTTTCTCTCTTGCGGTTTTGAATTACTTAAATCTTCCAACCACTATGTTATTTCTTGTGCAGTCAAACCTTTCAATGAAACTCCATTAGCTTGTGTACCTACCTCTCGCTCTTGTCCTGAACTTGCACATTGTTGCGGAACCATTGCTCTATGTCCCTGATTATTACAGAACATGGTTCCAGAATTCCCAACAGGAGACAAATCTATTAAAGAATAAGGGCCATATTTATACTTTTGGACGCAAAACTACGCCGGCGCAGTTTTGCGTCAAAAATAATACCCCCGGTTAACGCCATTTTGGTGCGCCGTGCGGGCGTCAAATTTATACTTTGACGCACAGCGGCGCAAACCATAGGTGTGAGTCAGTTTTTTTTAACGCACAACACAGCGTCAAGTCGTAAAGCAAAACGACGTTAACGCGGCGGAAATGACTTTGGGTCGATTTACGACCCCGCAAACCGGATATGCAGCATTTTTTGACGCAATAGCGTCAAAATTCCCCGCGAACACAGCCATTTCAGCAGAGGAGAGCCAAAATGGATCCCAGATGCCTCTACAGACCCCAGGAAGATGACAACAGACCAGGAACCAGTCAGGAGGACCCACACAAGAACCAGGACACTTTTAAGAAGAAAAGAAAGTGTCGCTTTAGTGCAGAGGAACAGGAAATTCTGGTTAAAGAGGTGACGGAACACCAGCACCAACGGTTTGTCACCTCAAAATTGCCAATCAGTAGGAGAGAGGCTATATGGCAACAAATTGTCGACAAGATCAACAGTGTGGCAGAAGTACGCAGAACAGTCATCGAGTGCAAGAAACGCTGGCATGACTGCCAGCGCAGGACCAACGAAAAGATGGCCAGGAACAGGAAGACAGCACTGCAGACTGGAGGTGGGACTCCAGCACACCAGGAGGCCCTGGACCACATGGAGGAGATGGTCGCAGCCATTATCTCTGAGGAGATCGTCACAGGGATTCAAGGACAGGACAATGAAGACTACCAGGAGACAACGCACATGCAGGGTAAGTGCATGGGGAATGTAAATGCACTAATGTCAACCGTAAGCAGGGGGGGAGGTACTGACCACAAAATGCATGGAAGTCATCATATACATGGAGTGGCATGAGTAAAGGGGTATGGCATGGGGGCATGGCCTGCACAGACAGAAGCTGGGGCACACCATTACACTACACCAACAACAGTCCCATGGGGGCATGCTGCCATGCCAACGATGGAGCAAAGGTAAAGCCACGCCAGGAGGGAAGGGCACAACGTCAAACTGGCATCCCATCACACGTCAGCCACTATACTCCCTACATTAACTAGGGCCCAATTAACAACCTCTAGCCATACCGACAACTGGAATGTAACATTGACAACAGTTGCCACTACCAGCTCCGCTGTGTGTGCTGGTTAAGTAGCTAATGGCAGTAACGTCCCCATGGATCTAAAACACCCAAATTAGAGGGTTCAGGATGACAACGTTAACAATCCCCTGAAAAAAGACAAATGTTCCAGTCCTGTCAAATGTGAATGCCCAAAGTTGTCGCAAACATCAGCCAATGTCATCAACAATAGGAGCTACACAGCACTAAGGACATACCCATGCTGCATATGTCAGGGTCCATCTTGTGCCTGGGTCACAATGTAACATCCCAAATGTCATACTGCTCAGACAACAGCATTGAGGGGGGGACACATGTAACTGGCCACTGAAATACACCTGCACAGTCAGAGAAGGAAATAGGACACTGATACGATTATCAGGGCAATCCAATGTACCACACATTCCCAACATCAGCTGTACACATTACCAATGCCAACATCCATATCGTGCCATAACAATGCTATGCATAGGATACTCTACATGTCAACTACATTTAAGTGGATGTGAAAGATCAGAGACTGGGGCAGGTCCAGATTGTCAAGTGTGCTGCCAGTGCCATCAGAGCACCCACAGCCAGTAAAAGGCCTCACCATGAGAATGGATGTAGACGGAGGGTTGAGTAGGACAAGAAGGTGGCAATTCACTATTTGGCCAGAACAAACACCTAGAGGAGATGATGCTGACAAGTCTAATAACGTACCACAATACATGTGACATGCAGGTGGGCCATAGGCCTGGGAGAATGCCCATCTGAAAGACTGGAGCGATGAACACAAAACAAGATCACAATGTGAATTCATGCATGTCACATCACTAATGCCACAACACACACACACTAATTGTACCCCATTTCATTGCAGAGGAAGATGGATCTCCTGCGGATATGCCTGTCCTAGAATACCCTGATGACATGGATGACAAGCTGACAAACATTCCCCAACAGACCATCCAAGAGGTCCTTGGAACCCTCCAGACCCCACCTTCAGTCACAAGGAGGAGCACAGAACAAGCAGCCATCTCAGAGGACCCACCCACCACCCCAATTGTAAGACCTGCCAGCTCCAATACAGCTGAGGACTCAGACGACACAGGCACCAGCTTTGAGAGAACTGTAGTTGGGGTACAGCGGGAGCTGGCCAATGAGGTGCAAGTAGGGATGCAAACTATGGCAGCAAGCCTAGAGGGGGTGCGTTCGTGCATGATGTCATCTGCAGATCAGGCAGCAGCTATGCAAGGGCTAACATCTATCTTGCAGGAACAGCAAAAAAGCCTGAAGGAAATTAGCACAGCTGTAATACAGTTGACCCAACACCTACAACAGCAATCCTGTCAATGCGTGCACAAATGCAACATTGAACCCCTCAGGGCCGACCTGGCTGCCTACCATCGTGATGTGGCTGCTATTCTTAAGAATCAGCAGATCCTCCTTGCTGCAGTACTGCCCTTAAGACCCCCACAGGTAGCAGTGACCGGGATGTCTGACTCCACGTCTTCTAACACTGAGGTGTATGTTGCCCCTTCACAACCACCACCACCAAAGACAGAGGAGGCAACACACACACCAGAAGAAGAAGACATGGAACAGATCACATTCACACGGAAAAGTACCTGGAAGCACTAGTCCCTGTCACATGGCCAACTATTACCAAGGTCCTGCGTTTTGTAACATACCAGTCTTACAACAACTCTACTCAATGACTGTTCTGCTAACCACTGTATATCTTGTCAGCCTTCCCAGTGATTGTCTCTCTCTTACTCATTGGCAAATCCTGTCCCTCTGCACTGCCTGAAACATCACCCCAGCATGTCAAAAGCATTTCCTTAACCCCTTGTGTAGGATCACAATGTAAGATGTCACTATAATGGACTCACAATTATGGACAATGTACATATAGCACTACAGCACTTTTCAATAAATAGCACTTAAACAACAAATCTGTCTCTGGTTAATGTGACACATCAATTGTGCAGTAGATAACTGAAATGTGCCTACTGTCAAATAACGTAGCTTGTCAATACAACTGTCCTGATATTATGTAGTCAGATAAATCTGCAAAGTGGCCAGGATTGTATCATACTCTGCCCTTCCTGGGGTAATATCTGATGAAGTGAGAAACCATACACCATCCTGCTGTTTTGGACAGAATAATGCTTCCTCAAGTGATATCAAAGTCATAAAATAGTGGCAGCAAAATGTTGTCATCATGCAATACTAACACATATAACAGTGCCCACAAATCTAAGCTAACACTGTAAAAACTGCATGAATGAAGGTGTCTGAGTTTACATCCAAATAGGTAATCATGCTGAACAGTGTCACAAATGATCTATGTGAGTCATGAAGACAAACTACCAGAGTTCTTACGACAACTCATCTTATAAGGGTGTCCTTGAACATCACACTGCAGTCAGACCTAAAACTGTTCCCCCAATACCAAGTCTGGAAGCACCGTTTGTAACTTACAAAACATACTTACTGACAAAAACACGTTGGGATCCATATTAACTGTGATTGGTGTTTGCAATGAATGGTGGAATCTTTGCAAGGTAGCTCTGGGGTAGCTGCCATTCTTACAACTCAGTTGGGATTTGTTTGTAGCATAGGACACAAATGCAATAGAACAAAGTTCATGTACACTAATGCAAAGGCCATGATCAAGTAGCATATAACACATACTGTAAAGGGTTAACTATATATTTATTAAATGGTAATCACAGAAGAGGAAATTGAGGGAAAAGTCTTACCCACCCTAATCTACCGTGACTACTCATTACCCACAACTGTCCCTATCTGTGATGCTATTAATTGTGTTTGACCAATGACTTTGTGTTTCACCACTGCGCATATTAGTTGCTCAATGTTCACCAGTAGCACATTATGGGGGTTATTACAACTTTGGAGGAGGTGTTAATCCGTCCCAAAAGTGACGGTAAAGTGACGGATATACCACCAGCCGTATTACGAGTCCATTATATCCTATGGAACTCGTAATACGGCTGGTGGTATATCCGTCACATTTGGGACGGATTAACACCTCCTCCAAAGTTGTAATAACCCCCTATATGTTTTGTTCAGTTTAGCCGCCTATTGGCTTTGACATGGCATTAACCATTACTTTCTGTATTCAGTTTAGCTGCCTATTGGCTTTGACATGGCATTAGTCATTGCATTCTGTACTCTGCCTATTGGCTTTGACATGCTGTATTCAGTTTAGCTGCCTATTGGCTTTGACATGGCATTAGCCATTACTTTCTGTATTCAGTTTAGCTGCCTATTGGCTTTGACATGGCATTAGCCATTGCATTCTGTACTCTGCCTATTGGCTTTGACATGCTGTATTCAGTTTAGCTGCCTATTGGCTTTGACATGGCATTAGCCATTCCGCCTATTGGCTTTGACATTGCATTAGCCATTACATTCTGTATTCTGCCTATTGGCTTTGACATGATATTAGACATTACATTTTGTATTCAGCTTAGCTGCCTATTGGCTTTGACATGATATTAGACATCACATTTTGTATTCAGCTCAGCTGCCTATTGGCTTTGACATGACATTAGATATTGCATTTGATATTTAGGTTAGCTGCCTATTGGCTTTAACGTGGAGTTAGACATTGCAGTTGAAACATCGCAGATGTCTGTATTCTTCCAAGCTGTGTTTTTCCACAAGATGAACCAAGCTGTTTTCTTCACACCAGACTAGACCTGATAAGAGAGAGTACATTTGGTGTTTTCCTTTCTGCTCAGGGTTGGGAAGAGGAGAAGTCCAGGAGATCTGGCCAGTCTCCAAAGGCTTGCGTAGTTTTCCCGAGTCTGAGAGGAGGGGGCACACTTTTGTAAGGATGACTCTGGGCTACAGTGAGTTAGATTCGAATCTGCTTGACTTCAGGCTGGAACTAGGTGCCAGTTGCCAGTCTCCCGTTTGGGTAGATAATCTCTTTCTCGCAGTTGACCGGAGTCATCAACTTGCAGACCCCAGAAAGATGAAGCTGAGTATGTAGGCCCTGCCTTGCTCAAACGGTGATGAATTTTGACTTTTATGCTTTGCTAATATAATCTGCTGTGTACATTGCAACTGAGAAGTACTGTGATATATTTTGTTTTCATTGCTGCGACTACTTTTACTCTTTTGAACGTGTGCTTGAAGTCTATTAATTCGTCTCTCAAGAACTTGTGGGTGGGGAAGAATTAACAACAATAAAGGTCTTCTTTGAACTCAGAAGTGCATTCCAGAGAGGTTATGTAAGCTCTGATATGAGATAAGTAGGAAAGAAGAACACTAACTAACCTAACCTAAACTTACTTATCACATGTAACGAAACATTCTAAACATCAATATATATATATATATATATATATATTTTTTTTTTTTTAATTAAGCACACAAGAACCCCAACATAGCCCCCCACCCACACACTTAATAAGTAAAAATAGAAAGAATCAGGACCCCCCACCCCCCACCCACTAACACTAACTAAACTAACACACTATACTAACCTAACACTAAGCCCCCTAAGCCCACTAACTATGACAACAAGGAAAGGGGAGGGAGGGGAGGGAATCATGTCCATTGTCACCAAAGTCTAGAGGTTGGCCCTCCGGAGGGTCCGCTTTATGGACTTCACACGCCTGTTAATATGGCGAACATCCCGGCTCAGATTACTTATCTTCCTCAACACACGGTGCATCTTACGTTTCATTTCAAGCAATGCTGCAGGGTTAACTGTTGGAGCTGGGGCGGTCTGGGTACCGGCAGAGGAGGTTTGTGGGCTGTCCTGAAGCTGTTGCAATGCAGGGGCCTGGAACTACAGCAGACGTTGGGACAACAGTTCCAGCTGTGGGTGGTGCCACCTGGGTAGAACTGGTGGTTGTGCTGGTGGTGGCTGTGGTGGGAAAGTAGGGCCACCCTGTAGGAAAGCCCTCCATGCCCCAGAGGCCCGTTCATGGCGGTATCGACGGGCCATCCTCCTGAACCCCGACTCTACCAGCAGGATATGTTGATATCTCATGGCCTGCCACTGGAACTCACGGACCTGGATGGGAGTCATGCTTGCAGCTGTGAAGACAAATGCAAATAATTTACATTAGGAACTGCATTGTGTGAAATGGCACAAGAAGTAAATCAGACAATACATCTACTGTACTTGTAACAGCTCATACACCATACAGATCATTGAATGTCCCTGACGAAGTACATGGCAGTCCAGCCTACAAAGGTCACATCACACATAGCACATCCAAAACCTACGAGATGGGTAGCAACTGGCATTGACTTGCCATCATAGTTCTGCCAGTTATCAGCTAACAATCATGCTGCATATCCTCCGCCAATACCTGGGCTACAAATGTCAGTGTATGGAATGCAAAACTAAAGCCACATGGTCTGCAAGTTGTAACTGGACTTGCCAGTATAGTACCCATGTGCCATACCTGAGTGTGTATACTAGGTTCCGACCAAACAGTCACTTATTCCCATGTATGTGTAACATACTGGTAGCATCAGTCCTAGGTACCCTATTCACAAACCCATGCCTGTGTTTGAGGGGGGGGAGGTGGAGAAACAACTAACAATTCCAAACAACATGGACACCCAGGAGTGTATAGAAAACTTCACACGTGTTTGGCTCTACACACACACCACAGGTAAGGTCTATCAACAATTAGGAGTCTGCAAACCCTTGACCAATCATAGCGCCACACATGTCAGGAAATGCAGAGCTTGGTACACAACATATACTTCCAGTAAGGTATGACTTACACCAGACACAGAGTTGCAAGAACACACATGATCATGATTAGCCTGCACACCTAGGCCATTGCACTCAAGTTCCACATACCTGTAGCACTACATGTGGAAGTACATGCTGCTAGGAAGTTCTACCTACAGTTTACTAAGTACTTTGGTGAATAGGGAAGCAGAAGTCTGTTGGAAAGCGATTTGCAGTACCAATCTGGGAGAATGTGGGTCTTGCAGGCTGACTAAATCTGAGCTGAATTCCAGTGCGACTCTTGTTGATGAAAGTGTTATCCACATGACTCACCCCAGTACTCATTGTGGGGCCTACAGGAATGACCTACAATCCCTAGATAATACAATCGGATAAGCATTGGCCAACTCAAAACTTTTGAGAAACTGAAATCCCACTCATGGAACAAGACAAATGATTGACCAGCGCATCACACTTTGCTATGTGTTCAACACACACGAGTCCATCACACATCACCAGCAAACACAACACATAACAGACATATCAACACTTACTGGAGTGGTCCGGATCCTCAAATGTAGCCACCTCTCCCACAGTGTAGGGTGCCGGTCCACCTGTAAGGCATGGAAGGAAGAAATGTGCTAAAAATCTGTGCACTGACCAACAATTTCAAAGACATATACAATGTGTAAGCTGAATAAGGAAATGACAGCCATTCAGACATGATGATACTGCATCTGATATATCACGTCCAACATGTACATAGCATGGGTCTCCTGTGACAGTTACACACATATCTGCACACATGCATTGGCCCTAACTATCATGTGGTGGCAAACATGCCCCGTCATTAGTGATCAGAAATAATAATGGAGTGTAATCGTCTCATCATGTGCATCCAAGAGAGACATCCAAAGCCTGGTTATGTGAGGACTGCATTACCAGTCAAACAGCCCATGTGGCCATGACACATTTATTACACATAGGTACAATTTACAGCGGGGCAGGGACTTTTGTAAGCCCTCCTGTTGTTACAGTTTCTTCATTTGATGTGGCCCAGCAATGGTGATTTGCACCAACCATGGAGATGTGAACCCATGTGCATACCTTTGGACTGCCATCCCTAATTGGAATGTGGCACAACTAACTCCAAATACCGGTCTAAGATGTTAGCTGAGGGCACCTTACACCTTTTCGCGATGTTTTCTAATCCAGATCTGATGTGTATCCAAAAAGATGAAGGACCACAATAATCCCTAGCATTCGTAGAACTTCCATGAACACTTTCCTTCCACACTCACCAGACTCACATGAGACATATGTCTGGGCCACTTTGCTATCATCAATTGACGTTAAGCCAGCACTCATTTTTGGCATCATGTAGTGTTTTTAAAGTCAGTCTAGCTATTGCGTCAACAAAGTTAGCCAATATTTTAGTACATCTTTACTTCTCTGGCAAATGTGACCTATACAGACATGATTGGCTTCTATTTTGTTTGGTTGTCTGACACAAAGGCGGCACCAATTTAATTAACAGAAAAGTATCCTGTAAGTTTGTAGAGCACGTGCTTCCTGACAGCTAGCAATTGTGATCCTTCACATAGTGCATCAATTACCCTGTATGTTTCCGCAGCATTACACACAGTCAGCAACTTAGCTGGCAGATATTGTACAAATCATCTGATGTCACTACAGAGCATTTAATTGTGCACATTTACATGATTAGTACTCACCAACAGGGCCATCAATCACTATTCCCAGGTGGTCCAGCAGATCTTGCTCCCTGGTAATGAGGTCAGCCCACCGGTGCTTCAGCTGGTGGTCACTCCTCTGGCTGGCATACACGCGCTGCAGGTGATGCAGCACCTTTCCCCACCGGATTCTGCGCGCCTCAGTGTGATACCCCTGCATCACCCTGCCTCGATCATGAGTGGTAGGAAATGGCACACAAGCCATATAAAGCCCCCCAACTCCTCCTCACCCATCCTGCCAAGACGTGGCCTACCAGACATCTTGGCAATAAAAAGGGGAATAAGGGATAAAGAAGTAGAAAGGGGAAAAAGGGGAAAGTAGGGGTCCAAAAAAAGAAGAAAAGAAAACTTAACCACTAAAAGAGTCCAACTATCCCCAAACTAGCACTACCCACAACAGACTCCCAGAAACAACAAAAACACTAGAATACTGGATAAATGTAAACAAACCATACTAGGACACTATACAACAGCAATATTTATTTCACAAAATGACAATTGAGATAGCACACAGGAGACAAAAGCACAAAATCACTGGACACCACTCTGAAAACAGCCACACAGTCTGGAAGATTCACAGACTGCAAAGTGAACGTGAAAGTACACCCACTGTACATAATCTGTAAACAGGATATCCTATTACATCACTTCCTGCATAAACTGGCCGCCGTTGTTCACGTTATGCGTCATATTTTTTCACGCATACATTTTGTGCGTCATATTTTTCGAGGCACAGGAGTGAAAATTAGGCCACATCCAACTAATAGTAAATAGTCTGCACAATTATTTGGATGCGGCCTAATTTTCACTCCTGTGCGTCAAAAAATATGACGCACAATCTGTATTGGTGGGGAAAAAATTACGCATAACGCTAGCAACGTCAAAATTTCAGTGCATGAACTGGTTTTGGACATTTTTTCAGTTTTTATGTTATGTTACACATCAGAGAGAGGCTGATTGCACCCACTATGGTGTTGATGGTGCATGTTCACATGTGAGACATCATACTGCAGCGGACCATGACCCGCTACTTCCTTAACAGGATTTTGACGGTTGGCTGACGCACTAGATGACCATATGTGTGGCCTACATATATGTGTTGCACAATTTGGGCATGTATGGCATCCGAAGAGGATAGCAAGGTGATGCACATAAGTACAATTCCTCAATGCCTATGGCTCAATGTGTGTGCAGTGGCAACTAATGTAGTGGTTGATCGAGTGTGTGTGTGCATCTTAAGATGCATTATTGAACATATGCTTGTATGAATGTAAAGTTAATGTGTCCATACCTTAGATGCAAGTCATTGTGGAAATGAGATAGGACATGTCTTAGTCATACATGTAGCAACATCCGTTATGTGCACTTCCAAGATTTTGGGTAACGTAGACACCACAAATGACAAAGCATGCACCAGATAGATGGCAGACGCTTGTTCATGTCAATGGTCCACAAATTCACCATCCTATGTCCTAGATTTTTGGTAACAGCTTCCTAGGCACTTGTTGGTGAATCCCACAGTGAGTCAGACACATGCATTGAGGAAGTGGGTACCATGTAGTTGGCCCAGACAGCCAAAGGTGAACCACAAATGTATGATGACGCCACAGTTGAGGTCATAAAGCTGAGCCACAACTCTCCAGTGGCTGTAGTGGACCAGCAGACGAAGCAGCACATGTCCACATATTTCCAGTGATCAATTGCACAGAGGTGTCTTGTTCATGTGTGTGGCCCAATGTTGATCCTGTGTATTTTAGGGGTGTATGTTGTCACAGTTAGGTCCAGGTCTCATCATGAGTCAGTTGCAGCCATTCCTGTATCTACTGAGTATCCTTTGTTGATCAATGTGAGTAAAGTGGATGAGGACATGAGAACCCACATGGGGATGGTCCCACGTTGTCACTGAAGACGTGTAATGAGACTGTCAACAGGGCAACCTTGGTGTGCTGAGTGAGATAATGTCTCAGGTGTCATGTTCCGGCAGGTGTTAGTACAACATTTGTACACAGGTTGGCCTCTGCAATTCCCACTGCATCTGGGAAGATCATAGCCTCTGTGCTGATTATTCTCGCAGCTAATCACCACACACGGCCCATCAATATGTTGTGAGCAATGTAATTCTGTGTGTGAACTGTCAGGGTCCTGACATGTGTGGACTTTTCATGGACATTATCAGAGGTTGCTGGTTCTGCTGAAGGTCCCGTACCCAGTCCCTGCATACGGCCCTGGGACACTGTCACACTTTGTCGTTCATGCATAAATGAGACCCAGACAAGGGATGGGCCATGAATTTTGATATTCACAGAGGATTTAACTCATATGGTACAATTAAAAGGCAGATGGTGCCATACAATGTATTTGGGTATGCATTGATGAAGCACATGAACAAATACCCTCTGAGGAATGAGAGGTTTGGTAAAGCAAGTGTGGTACATATGTAGCCACAGGGAAACTTTAGGGTGATGTACAGACAGATGCCAGTCAGGCTGAGAGGATGCAGAGTGAATCCGGATCCAGCAATTTCACAAGTTACATAATCAGTGGTCTGACTAAGACTGTTTGGAGGACGAACTAGACAGTTGACATGTAAAACTGGGTATATCCTGTGTTTTTGAAGGTGACACATGAACCCAAGGGCTGTGTTACACGGCTTAATTAGTAGCAAAGCTTAACGGTGTATTTGACAAAATGGCAACTCCTATGCTGTTCCAGGCATCAGCAGGGGCAGTGCATGTTGAAATGGGTGGTGTGCATGGAGGGGATCACATGTGTGGGCTGCATCAGTTTCTCACAAGTCCTGTAGGTGAGATTTGCATTCTAATGGCCAATAGACATTTTCACATGGGAAGCAATCTACAAGTGCTAACAGGGCTTAGAAACTAGAAGCCAGAGTATTAATTGACCTGACGTCCATGCAGTCAGATGTTCTATGACAATGGTATACCATAGGAAAGGGTGTAGCACACTGGATTGCTATTGTTAGTCTGTGTGTGTAGAGGAGGGAATATCGGGGTACACATCTTACTATTCCAGGGACATCTTCAGACAGGTGGGTTGTGACCAGGTGCATGGGTGTGTCAGGAGTTAGGAAATGGGTTGACAGGTACATGGAATGTCATGTGCGCAATGCTGCTCATATGTGTGGCACTTGTGCTGTCTATGTTCTGCTTATATGGAACTCTAGTCACAGATAGTCCTTGCAAAGATTGTATGCAGTTGGACTTACTGCGGTCAAGGGTCTGGTCATTCATTCCTGTTACTGATGCAAAAGCACATCAACTGCCTCCCCTTATTGAGTGATGGTGTCTTAGTTGTGAGCCATATGCTGCGAGGAACCATGTTTCCAACATGTATGTGTGAAATAGGTGTGGTCCTCTGCTATTGTCCTTCAAAGGTGAAATGTACAGGATGTATGTCATTTACAGTGTTTGTGTATGTGACCGTTGTATCGTACGCATCAGATTTGCTCTGGGATTTTCAGTGTCCTAATCGGTATATCAGCAATGCTCCATGAGGCAACACTCTTATTCTGATAGTTAGAGATAAAGGTGTGCAAATATGAATAGCCAAACCATGATATGGTGATTATTATAGGTGTTTATTTAAATTAGTTCATAAAGTGGTGATGCTGATTATACTTAAAAGAAATTGTTCACGATATGTTGCCGCCTACGCAAACCAGCGGCCGTGTTTTGTTGTTCCCCCTCATGTTTCAGGCCACCATCATCCTCATCCTCCTCTTCAGGCATGTGTGGCTCTGGTTCCAGGAGGGGAATGTTCCTTTTTATGCAAATGTTGTGCAGAATGGCACATGTAAGAATGATCTTACAGACCATTTCTGGGGAATATAGGAGGCTACCACCAATGATGTCGAGGCACCGGAATCTCGACTTGACGATGCCGAAGGTCCTCTCGACTATGGTGCGTGTCCTCCTATGTGCATCATTGTAGGCAAGCTCTGCTGCAGTACTCAGGTTGCCAATAGGTGTCATTATCCATGGCTGGATGCCATACCCCTGATCAGCTGCAAAGAAAATGAATGGGATCATGTTGATGTAGCTAGCTCCATTGAAATCACCTTGCATGGCAGTAGTTGTCTTGTGTTGTCTGTGACTCTTTTGTGTTATTATGTCACATCCTAGGCTTGTAGGATGTACCATCTACATTGTGTTGTTTCCTTGGCTGGACGAGTGTTTGGCTGCTAACCCGTTGTCAGCAGTATGTTTTGGGATTTGCAGTATAGTGTGCCCTACCTGCCATTGTGACTTGTAATACAGGTGTCCCTGTGTCTTCACTGGGGGTGAGATGATAGTTCCATACACAGGTTAAAATTGACAGTGTTGTTAACATGTTAGCATCAATGTACCTTGGACATCCCATACCTTTAGACTTATGCAATGGATTAATGTAAACATAATTGAGACGTTTACAATTTGCAAGGTGACATTGAGGCAACACATTCCAAACGTTGTGATCATTGACATCTTAACATTAGACTGTACCCTAATTTCAGATGTGTGACAGGTTCAATGGTGACCTAAGAAACATGGCTAGCGATGTCACAACCTCAGTGTGTTCCTGTCGACATGTTGCTGGTGTGGTGTATGTGTTGTGTGTCCTAGAGGGTTGCTGTGCAGTGTGTATATAAGTAGGTTTTTGTACTTCCCAACAAGTAATCCATTGCCATACCCTCCATCCTGGAAGTGTTGATTGATGGTGCTGTGATGGAAGATGAATGAGTCATAGACACTCCCAGGATATTTAGCCATGATGTTGGTGATCAATCCTTGGTGATCAACAATGGCCTGCACAGTGATGGAATGTGTGTGCTTCCTGTTGCGGTAGAGGTGTTCAGTTGCAGCAGGTGGCACAAGGCATACATGTGTGCAGTCGATTGTACCAAGGACGTGTGGGAAGCCACTAATGAGGTAGAACCCCTGTTTTGTTTCCTGCTGCTTCTGCAGTGTGCTAGGGAAGCAGATGTGGCGGGTGTGAGTCCAATGATGGCATCCAGTACTTTGGGCAAAAAGGCAAAGAATGACGGCTGTGATATTCCGGCAACCAGGGCACCAGTTATTTGAAAAGAGCCACTTGCCAGCATGTGAAGTACGGCAAGTGGCTTGGTTTCTGTTGGGATGGTGCGGGGTGTCAGCAAGGTGGGTGCCAACTGTGGCTCTATGTTTTGCAGCAGCTGTTGAATGGCCGGCCAGTTCAACCTGTACCTCTGGATGATGTCATGTTCCCTGAGGCCATGAAGGGTTGTTCTGGGAAGGAATATCCTCTCCTGCCTTCTGCGCTGCCGTTGGGGTCCCTGCTGGTGTTGTGGTAGCTGCTGTTGTTGCCGCTGGGCTCTGCGTCTGCGTGCACGCTGGATGAGAAGCACCTCCATGTCTCCCTTTTGCTGCTTTGCTGTTCTGCTGTTGCTTCTGTGTGTTCTGATTAAATACAGGTGTGTTTGCCCCATTTTAACGCCTGCCCTGACCCAGGCGTGAAATTTTGGTGCAAATCGGGCTGTGCGTCATTTTGCGGCTCCGCCTCCCGGCCGTGCATCATTTTTGCCCGAAAGCATAAATACGACGCATGGTCGTTTAAGTCATTTTTTGGACGGGAACGCCTACCTTGCATATAATAAATGCAAGGCGGGTTGCCGCATCCAAAAAATGACGCCCACGGCGGAATTTTGTCATCCGCGGGCTCGGGCGTCAAAGTTTAGATACGGGGCAAGGTTTGCGCTGAATGTGTGTCAAAATGTTTGACGCACATTCGGCGCAGGCGGAGTATAAATATGCCCCTAAGTCTCATTCAAACTTGGTCCTTGTCTATTCTGTACATTAATTAATGAACTCACTCCACTAATATCTACACGTGCATATAATGAAGTTCACGGACCCATTGTAATAGGTACAGTAATTGCATCTGGATTAGTCAAGGATCCAACTGTCTGCAACTGCCCTGCACCCATGCTCTGCATTTGTGGAATCTGTATTTGAACAGGCTTTCTTAAGTTCATCCCTTACTGACCTTGTGACAACTCTAAATTAGTAGTCGTCCTCACAATTTGAGCCTCTGGCTGCTTTCTGTTGCTCAGTGAATCATTGAAACTACTCTGCATCTGAACTCTCTCATTGTCCAGGATACTCCTTGATAACTCTGCAGTTGATGGTGCAGTAGGAATTGTATTACTAATTCCACTCCCATTCGATCTATTATCACTCCTTTGATTCACCTTTGGTGGAGGATGCGTCTCTAAAATCTGAGAAATTATCTCATCTTCACCCATCTCATCATCATCATTAAATATGACTCATTTCAAATCTTTCAAATGTTGTTCTTTGGTCTCTGCTGAACCCTTTTTCTTTCCATCTTTTGTTTCAGTCTCATCCTCCTTCGTTCTTGCGGGAAATAATCTAATCCCCTGTAATGTTTCTACTCTCCACCTTTTCTATTCTTCATCCCAGCTAGCTTCCGCTAACGTCTTTTCCACTCTCCTCATTTTCTTTTCAAATTTTAATGCTTGTTGCTGTTTAGCTATCAGCTCCCACATCACTAATGCGTTGTATTGTGCTGGCCTCGGTGACGATTTTAAACTGTACATCTTTGACCTCAAATTATCCAAAATTCTAAAATTGAATGTACCATGTTCTGGGAAAGCTAAATAACCTTCTTTCTTTGAAAGTTTGACCCAATGTTTCAACCAAAGACATGCTCCTGCACGCTTCTCCTCAAACACAAAGTATGACGGAGTACTTTCTGGTGGACAAACCTCTCCTTCAAGTGCCGGAATATACTCATCACCCCTCTGCGCGCTTCTCAAAGCTTTGAAAAACTTCAATTTTAACTGAATTTTATTTAAACCTGATGTCCACAACAAAAATGATGTATGAACTCAGTTAATCTAAGCAAGTACAAATAGTAAACAAAAGTAAAGAAAGAACAACCAATCATATTTACACTGAATAGTGGATTCTGCGCTAGAGGACGATGGATCGAAGCGAAATAGGTTTGAGGAGATGTCATCAATGAGTAATGTGAGCATCAATAATAATCAACATAATCAATGATATTAAACCTTAGTCAATAACCACACCTGTTTATTAAGAAAAATATTTAAATTTATTTCCCTAGATGACAATGCTAATGTTACGAAAATAACTCTCAAACACAAATGGTAACCATATAGGATTAATAACGGTTGATTAGAACATCTTATGTATCTCAATTTTATTAAGACAACCAAACAAATAATCTCCAAGAGAATTATATTTATTAATAACATGAAGACTGGTAATAATGGCAAAGTATACATTAGTACAACACTCAAAAGACGTCAATTTAAGTTATGAGCATTTCAAGTTAATTCCCTCACTAACCATAAATTAGCACCAACATGTTGGGCTTCATGTGAAAAGAATTTAGTAACACAAATTTAGAAAAACTCTTTAACTCAGGTTAATAAAAAATATTTATATGCAGCAATCAAATCATAAGTTGCAGCTGGTACCTGGAAAGCAAAAGAGACACATATATATCATTACAATGATATACGTTACCCAAAATCGATAGCAACAAGCAGTCTACTTCAGCTAGGGGACCATCAGCTATGTCTTCAGAAGAATTGGGCCGAACAACAGCTAAACCCACACTACTATGGGAACATTGGAAACTGCAATCTCATCTCGACTCTAGTCATCTGAACTCTAGTCATCTCTGGTCATTCTCTCTGCTCAATCTGATCTCTAGTCATCCTACCTAGGTTGTTATACTAAATTCTAAAAAGCTTATGATTAGTCAGTTTATGGGGTGGTTACGCTTCAGCCAATCAACAACTAAATTGATAACCTAAAATACGACAATACTACATTAACTAGAACATTTTCTTCAACTGTATCTTTCCTCTTCCATCTTGTCTGTAGCTCCATTGTTCCATCTCCATCCAAACACCACTCTTCACGAAGAAACTTTTACAGTTGCAACTTCATTTCCATCCTCGAGGAAAAATCACGTATTAGTAACATTCTCAAACAATAGAACATTCAACTTATGCAATGCTCAGTTAAAACATGACCTTGTAAGACATAATGCAGCAACCCACTAGGGTTAGCTGTGGACACATCTACTAAAGCTGCAAATGCATTTTTATGTAAGCATTGAATTATGGAAAATAATCACAACATTTAATTAGAGTTTTGCTCAGTTAGGAACAGAAAATGAACTGTGGCAACCATTTTCAAAAGTCACCCATTTTACATGTTAATTCATCATACATTTAGTTACACCAAAATTAATAAACATATTAGAAAATTCACACTCTCACAGCAGTCAGCCTGAACTTGTGACTTTGTCCTGGTCTAGGTCGACCAGCTATCAATGGTTGACGCTTTGTGCTTTTTGACTTCATTTTTACTTAAATCTTTTTGGCATTTTGGTCTTGTTGCATTTACTATAAATTGTTCATTTTTTCTAAACTGGTGTGTCCCTTTTGAGGTGTGGTTTTATTTTATTACTGTTTAAAGATTTGCTTAAATACTTTTACATTGTTTCTGAGTTACGTCTGACTACTCTGGTCCAAGCTATCAGAGGATTGAGCAAAGGTTAGGTTACAATGTGCTTGTACTGACAAAGATTGTGGTTCCTACTTGAGTAGGGTTTAACCCCCTCAACCAGCTACCACATTTCTTACATACTCCAATCCCTTGAAAATATTTAAATGTCTTAAGACTTGCAATTCTTATTAACTGTGCTTATAAAGAAAGACCAAAAACACAAAAACATGTTTTAATAAATGAATCCGTCAATGGGTCAAATGTTCGGGTACATAGAAGGAACACCTTTCTTTTTGCTGTGATTGCCAGGGTATTGGCAATAGCAGGCCAATTCAAATTTCAAGATGGCCATACAGTTTTCAAACAAAGTCAGTCATCCAGTCAGTCATCTGTGGCTCGAAGAGATCTGAGAGCAAAAAGGGAAGATGGTGGAAACAAATGCCCACAGGCTGT
The DNA here is from genome assembly GCF_031143425.1 of Pleurodeles waltl. Taxonomy (NCBI): domain Eukaryota; kingdom Metazoa; phylum Chordata; class Amphibia; order Caudata; family Salamandridae; genus Pleurodeles; species Pleurodeles waltl. Next base: position 1,034,503,515 of record NC_090437.1, on the reverse strand, counting down.
ATTCTGCGTTGATATACTAGAGCATCATGGACGTGCAGAGTCTTACTTAGGTGACATCTGATGTACATACCGTTTCACCCTTTGCTTAATTACTTTCTTTTTTAGGTTTGAAGCAATTCACTGACGTGAATCTCTCTTTGAACCTTGTGTGATTTGGTTCCTATTTATGTTGCTTGATCCTTGGAATATTTGGGCTATTTCCGTTTACACAAAAATATGTTGTAACAAATGTTGATAATAATTCTAATAATGGTGAAATATGGATAATAACAACAACAAAACAACAATACTACTACTAATGACAAGGATGATTTTAATAACAGAGGGGCATCCGGTAGGATGAATAGCAGGGCAATGGAAGCTTTGTGCAGAACAATATTTTGAAAGAACTGTGAATAAAATCAGCAGCGCAAAAGACTACCAAGATGTATACTAGATAGGCAGCAGATGACTGGAAAAATAAAGACTGAGATGGAGCCCGAAGTGGGTGGGGGGAGACGGGGCGGGGGCGCGAGGGCGTAGGGGAAAGGGGTGGCGAGAAGCAGTGAAAGATATTGGCGCAGATTTGAGACCTGCCGCGGTGGTTCCTAACAGCGGGACTGTTAGAACCTCATCGTGCCGCATTTCTTCATCTTTTCCGTGATTAAACAGCGAGGGAAAGCTTTAATGGGAGTTATTCAGAGGTAAGAAATAGGAGTGCAATCAACACGTTTTCGTATGCCACATAACCTCCAGCAAGAACTGTGATTGTGTAGGCTTGTTGGTTGGCTGCTCTGTAAACAGCCTCTTGGCATGCCGCTCAGAAGCACTCGATTAATTGCAGTGTACAGTTCTGCAGAACAAAATGATTTTTGCCTGAATGTGAAGCACTACTGTAGGGCGTGCAATAATTTGCTTGGCATAAATCACAGGATTTCATCGGAAACGCTTCCAATCTAGTGCGCAGAGCTGCGAGCACCTTGACCCTCACATATAATTATGCATGTTTCGCTGACATTGGAGCTTTATGCGTGTGGAAGACTGTGTGCAATTCTTTGTGTGCTTTTGTGAAGATATACAATAGGCTTTATGCTTAAAGGTCAACTTTGAAGTACTGGAATAAAGCCTCGAGCAGTGCCGTCAAACTGGTTTGATTTTAATCAGAAGGTCAAGGGCAGTGTGACCTCTTCCAGATTTCTTTCACAGCAGCCTAAGGCCCTTTAAAGAACTGCAAGCACTGCAGGCTCCTAGATGGCAAATGTAAAGTGTAGTGCTCTGCAATAATGCAAGAGCGATGTTACGTATTCCAGTCCTTATTTATCCTTTAAACCGTAAGCGCTGTCACCTGTTTATTGCCATCAATTAATGACACTCATCCATCTGTATTATATATTTGTATTCTATGCTTGTATTTTATCCAGTATTTGTATTATGTTTGTAATATATAGCTATCGTCTCATACTTTGAGAAATATATGGTGAGAGACTTGAATATCATATCATCACCATAAATCTCCTTAATTCAGATTCACTTGTATTTGTATGCCCTTCATAAGAACTTGTATTTAGGTGTGGCCTTTAAAGACAGTTTTTGCTGTCTTGACAGACCTTAATTTTTTTCACACCTTTAGAGATATTTTTGTCTGTTTATAAAGGTGGGATTTTTTAGAAATAAAAACATATCATATAAGGATGAATGATCATCGGGCGTGGCTAGGCACCAAGCATGGAGCGCACGATCAAGTGGAACTCCTGTAGTCCACCTGGGAGTCCGGCCGCATCCTGAAGTCTACACTACGAGCCACACCTGAAAATGAAGAAGGGAACTCGGGGGGGACCCATGCTGGCTCACCGGGACCCCCCTAATCACCCTCAGCAGACTGCTGGCAGATAATCATTGAGGGGGGCGTCGAATCCTGCGTTGGCTTAGTCTGCAGCCCTTTGCGGCCCTGCTTCGCCCACCTAGAGAGCACTTGCTTGCACCGGAGGAGACAGGCTGGAGATCATGGAGCTGCACTGGGCTTGCGGAGCCTTCTTCACAGTTTTCAGGGTTGGACCAATGGGCTTCTGAGAAGAGAAACGGTGAGATAAGCACTGGCCCTGCACCTGGGTCGGCGCTGCAGGTGACAAAACCTGTGGCGGCTGGTGGTTGCAGCCCCGCAGCCTTGCTGAGCAGCAGAGCTGACACTGAGGATATCGGACCCCCGCTGTTGGATTGAGCAATAAGGGGGGCAGCACGATGTTGCAGGAGTGGTGAAGAAGCAGCGCGGTGTTCAGTGGAGCGCAGCCTGGTGCGAAGGCCACCCTGTATTAGTCCCCCCGGCCCGCGGCCCGAGCAACTAGAGGAGTCCCGGTCTGCAGTGGGAGAGCTCTTGTCCCAGACAGAAGTGGCGATGTCTTCCCTGTTCAGCCTGGTAAGGCCTAAGAGTCTGGCTGTGGCAGAAGCAGCCAGTGGTCAGCACGTGGGGTAACTTTACAAAATTGAAAGGCCTGCACTGCCCCTCCCCCCCAGATGGCTGGATGGAAACGACAACCCCACTTGCAGGGGATATGCTGTATTAGAGACTTACATTTGGGGGGCTAGATTCCAACATGCATGGACCGGAGGAGCAGAGGGGGTAGACCCCCACTCCCTCTCCTCCCCTCTGGATTGAAGTGATTGGGGGAGAGTTTCTGTCGTTCTGAGCCACCCATGAGTAATTCTGAAACACATTCCCTCACTCAGGGCCTATCAATGCCAATGCTGCTTTCCATCCTACAACAATACTTACCAGCAAAAGTGCTCAGAGGTAAATAAGCCCAGTCGCACCTCCTACCTAGAAGCTAATAAAAGCTTCAGGCACAGTTACAATGCGATGCACCAAGGCTGCGCGCACCCCGTCCCAACTTGTGGACTCTGGTACTTGCCAGACCTCGGCGGAGAGGCTCAACAATGTAGCATCTTTGGACTGCATTCCTCTCATCAATCCAACTCCCCCTGTGGACAAGCTGGACTTGATTTTGCAAGAAATTCACGAGTTGCACACTGCAGTCGAGGACAGAATAGATACTATTGCCACAGACTGGTGTATCTTAAAGAAGACCACAAGAAGCTAGCTCGGAACACCCAGAACACCAATACTATTTTGGATCTTCAGCGGTGGATCCAGCAGCTACATGATGACGCAGAGGATGTGGAGGGCCAGGTGGGGTGAAGTAACGTGAGGATAGTGGGCCTGCATGAGGGCGAGGAGGGATCCTATCCCACCCAGTTCATCGAGGAGTGGTTCCGGATGGCGGTGGCACCACAAGGCCTATTGACCGTCTTTATCTTTGAAAGAGCTCACAGAGTACAAACGTCTCCCATCTCCGGGAGCACCACCCTGTCCATGGTGGCTCGGATCCTGAACTTTTGCAATCAAGACCACCTATTGCGAATGGCCCAGAAAGTATCACCCATCAAAGTGAATAATGCAACGGTCTCATTTTTCCTGGAGAATACCCTGGAAGTGCAAAAAGGCCATGCATCATACCAGTCTGTGAAAAAGCAACTCCAAGAGGAGGGATTGCCATATGCTCTGGTATTCTCAGCACACTTGAAAGTAATGCATGATGATTGCTTCCCGTTCTTTGATTCGTCGGAGGCCGCTTGGGACTGGCTGCAGCACACATACCCTACTGCCCACTGGCAGGTAATGGAAGAAGAGGCCCAGAGTCGCAACCACGAAAAATCAAGACCACGCAGAAATTGCCAGAGAGGAGCACCGACTGCGGCCGTCTCGCCCCTGCAAGCCCACGAAATTATGATGGCAGCACTGCAGACGGTGACAACCAAGGTACCCGGAGCCAGCTGATCACCTTCGTACCACTCTACTACATCTCTTTCCAACTCAGAATCAAACTTTAGGGTGGCCTTGTTTCTTTCAATCACTCCACAGACCACAAACTCTATTATCTGACTGTAGATAATGTAGGTTTTTGTTCTTCATATTTTTTGTTTTTGCTTGCTAGGTCCTAGCAGTTCCCCTCACAATTCTACAGGGCTGTTTGCTTGTGTTTGTGTACAAGGCATTGAGTGCATGCATTATTATTATATTTTTAAACCATCCTGAACAGGCATAACTATTGTGCACGTGTCTGAGTGTGTGTGTTTGTGTGTGTGTGCATGTGCCTGCTTATGTATGTATGGGCTGCTATCTAGAAACTCTTTTTTATTATATGTTTACAAAACATATTCCATGTAAGCTGCCTGTGCATGCATGCACATGGATAAGTGTTAAAGTAATAGCTGCCACGTTTACAGATTGCCTATGTGTGGCATTTCCATGGTTTCAGAGTATTTAGGAGTGACATTCTACAGCCAAATGTGTGAAACTCCCAGTAGCACTTATCTTTTACTGCCTTTAATAGAATTAATGGCTTGTATAGTCAAAACTGCTTTCCCAGTCCCAGGGTGGAAGTAGAAAAGTCACTATTCTGCCATCTGCCAACCAAGATTCTTCTCTGTTTACACACAGATTGGCATCTGCAGGCATACTCCATTAACCAATTGAGGTTGCAGAAAGTGAAAGAGTACATTTCCCACCCATTATGTGAACTTACATTTGTTGTTCGTGTAAAGTGTGGGCGCTATTTTATATGTAGTTGTCTGAAGGTAAAAGACCAACACAAATACAGACAGAATAGTTTTTTTCCTTTTAAACACATATTTTCCCTCCCTCACCCAAGCTATAACATTGTCCCCAGTACACTCAGTTCAGTGCTCCGCTGCCAGACTTACCTGCGGAACCCAGACATGCCCTCCATGGCAGTCTGAGACTCTGCCAACAGGAAGAGTTTTGATATTGGGGCCGTACTGAGGGCCCACTGGATGCAGACGGTTTGTATACTGCCCTTGATGATTGTGCTCCCCTGTGTGCAGGACTCTAAGCTGTTGTCTATCACTGCTGGCAAGGTCACACTACTGTAGGTGGTTATAAGGGAGACTTGACAGCTAAGGGCAGGCTGAGTAGCTCTTTTAAAGTGTCCGCTCGGCTGCTGGGATCGAACTAGACTACAGGCACCCCATGCACGAGGCAGGAGGGCAAATGATTCTTCAGCTTGTTGACTTTTAAATGAACAGCATCTAACATCTGTAGTGGCTCACGGGCCATGGAAGGGGCGGAGCGGAGAGGGGGTGCACAGGAGGAAGGGAATAAACATTTACTTTAATTAAAAAAAAGCACTTACCTCCTCCACCGCTCCTCTGTCCCTCGATGCTCCTCGCTGCAGGCACAGGCTCTCAGCCTGCCCTATGCCAATCCTGACGCTGCTCAGAGCGTTAGGATTGGCTGGGATCACCCAGCCAGGGCACTCCGAGTCAAACTGGGAGCCTGTTCAGGCTCTCTCCAAAGCAGCAACAATGCTTGGCTGGAGAGAGCCTACAGCGCATGTATGTTTGGCCAGCCGGAGACAGCTGGCCAAACACACATGCGCTGTGAAGGGGTCACACCCATGGCCGCCCCTTTCAAAGAAAACAATAATAAACTTGGTTTATTATCGTTTTCTTTAAAAGGTTTTGCAGCTGCCACTGCTGGCCGGGGGGGAGGGTGACACTCCTCCACCCAAACGGTGGAGACGCCACTGTCCAGTAGTCCAGGCCCTATTTCCAGGGACCTGAAGAGGCTGGCTGGAGGGAAGAGAAACCGTGTCTGGGGGCTGTTAAAGAAAGCATTCTGTGCAGCCCCCACTACCCTCCACAATGACCACCTGCACCTGTGCCACAGAGGCTCCACCATGTTACACAGGTACAGAATCCAGAGTTGCAAAACACAAACTCCTTCTCTGAGCCAATTGCTGGAAGTCACATACCAGAAAACATCAAGGCGCCATCACTACAGTGCTGTACTCTGGTTCTTTTCACTTACCCTGAAGCCAGACCTGTGGCCCAAAAAGGCCAGGCCAATTCGCAGAGCTCACTGGCTGCACTATATGACTAGAGGATCTCCCTTTATAAAGTTGGTTCAAGGTGATGCTGTTGTAGTTTGGACTCTTGCTCTAGGCAAGACTGCTGGTTAAAGGATGACAGTACTTTTGCTTGTAGGCGACTATGCCTATCCTACAACAAGTCGCAACTGTTGTCCCAACCTTACCGGCTCACTAGCAGCACCTCACCAGAAACAGAATAGTAAAAGGTGATTTGTGGCAGCCTTTACGCATGAACTTGAGAACAAGACATCTCAGGGAGTGTTGTGGTTAAACGGAGATTACCCCTTTCTCACAGATATATCATGTCTCATACAAACACTGGCAATGACAAAGATGCAGTAAATTTTCAATAGTTTTTATTTAACATAACTGCAATTTGCGATAAGTTGCATGGGCTGCATTGATTAGGATAATGAATAATGCAAGAAACAGAATTGTGAAGACGAGAGTCATTATTACAAAGACCCCCACCATCTTGCAATGCATAAAAAAGACATACGAGATGTAATATGCCCTAATACCCTAATGTGAGAGGCCTAAGCTCCTACCTAAAGGAGAGCAGGGTTTGCTAAACCTAATCTGCCAATGCCATGTCCATGAGAGGAGCCCCCAACCCTTGTTACCTTGGAATGAGGTCTCTATCTCAGACTCTGCAGGGACACGAAGACTGGGTCAGCGTCAAGACAACGTGCAGCATCGATATCAGCGATGGTGGCGATGCCCTCTGGTTGGAATCCCTCTGATTATCTGTCTATAGTGCAATGTATTTATACAGATCTACAAGGAGCCCTGACGTAGGTGTGTTCCCAAACAATAGATAACAGACATGCTTGGGACGGCAATTAATATAAACAATCCCTCAAAAGTATAGAGAGGGCAAATCCCTAAGTGTGAACACCTACTGTTTGTTTGTCTTTGTTGCTTGATCTTGACGCCTTAGCGCGGTGGCACTGATAATGCAAAGCTTAACAAGTGGCCTAACTATCAACAAGGCAGCCATCTTAGAAGAATTAAATAATTAAATTGGCTAAGATAGAGCAAGCTAGGTAGGTTAAAAGTCACTAGGTGATGGGGGCCCGAGTCTGCAAGCCATAGGCTAAGCTAACTCCTGTTATCCCATTAAAATGAACTAGGATTCACTACAATTCAGACACCAGCACTAAAAAACGGTGGTGTAACTCCTGATACTTGGGACTTAAGAGGGCTGCATCCTAGAATGTTTTTTGTAAAAAAAACATTTCAAGCTGGTTGCACATGCCTGAGTATGCATCCAAACAAACAGACAGCCATCTTGTTGGCAAAAGCAGACAGGTATTGCCAAAGCCAGTAGCTCAGAGACTGAATATTTAAGCTAAGGTCTGTAGGTTTTGACAATCCTTCTTACATAAAGTTAGCAGAGGTTTGCTGTCTTGTAGTTCTGTTAATATCAGGTGTTACTATCACCGATCAATTGCGCTCATTTAATCTGCAATGAACAGATGAAAGACTGAACTAACCGAGTCAGGAGCTGAACCTGCAACCTTCAGATCACATTTGTGAATAATTCACCTACCTAACCACTAAAACTCAGCAAAAACATTGGTGCTTCACCTGGTGCACTCATGGTAGGTATGTCAGGTGAGCCAGCTCCACCTAAAGGAATTTGGTGGGCCATCCCAGGGTGATTTACACCTAGTAAAAGCAGCTGCCATTACTCTCTGCCTATTTGTTTCATTCAATAATAACCAGCAATGATTCCTCTGCGGGCAGATGCCCAATCATCAGGGATGAGCATTCCACTTGCCATATCCCTTACTCAAACACGAAACAGCAATTGCTTCCTGTGACACTAAATTTAATAAAGGACAGAAATTGCATGAGCCTGTCAACCTGTAATTAGGAGTTTGAGTCAGTAATATCACAGAAGCAGTTTAGATCACTCATGTAAATATGTTGAATGTTTACAGTACACATGTACATTTCTTTAATTGAATATTTCATTAATTAATATACTTTCTTTGATGTGATTGTACATTCATGGTTCCAAATCACGTTATGTTATGTCAGTTATATGCAGCCATTAAAAAAACTTGTGTCTGATCACCTGGCTGGGAAGGAGGAAGAAGAAGAGCCATGGTAGAGGCAAGTAAAGCATGGTTGTGCCCTCCAAGTCATGAAGTAGGGTTCATTAGAAAGTTGTTGATAAAAACGAAAGCAAATTTTAGGCATTGCAAGAAGGAAGATGTTGGAGTAACCAGGGAACTGAGAGGAGAGTGAAGAGTGATAGAGAGAAAAAATAATAAGCAAGTGTTTGTGTGTGCCTTCTCATGTGTATCTTTTGGTGAAAATAGACTTGTCACAGGGTTGAAAATGAAGGTCAGCTGTTGGGAGAATTGACCCCCGACAGTGTCTGTTTTCTGTGATCAAATAGCCACTTCTCATTGATCTACACTGTTAGAAATGGGGTTTCTGGTTGGCTAGGGTATGCACCTCAGCCAGGCAGAACTTACCCACTCTAGTCAGGGCAAGGGAGTTACACATCCAAGATAACCCCTGCTCACCCCCTTGGTAGCCTGGCACAAGCAGTCAGGCCTATCCCAGAGGCAATGTGTAAAGCATTTGCACAACACACACAATACACGTGACGCAATATGTACACCACAAAGTAAACACAACACTGAGCTATGTAAAAATAAATTGTATTGCACACAACATAATTAGACCAACATTACACGTAAGTAATACCCTGCTACCTTAGCAGTTGTTAGAATGTTACACAAGTTACTAATACTCTGCAAGAATACACAGTTGTCACATTAGAACAGGTAAGTACTCAGGATTCTGCAACATAAGCAGTAGTCAGGAATTACAGTAAGAGTTCCATGCACTTGCAAGGAATAACTTCTAAATACCCATAGAAGGAACATTAGAAAACATCTCACAAGTCACATAAATACATAACAGCAAGTCATGCCCATAAAAGGAACATTAGCACATATATGTAATGGCAGGAAAAGCAGGTAACACATATGAATTATTCTAGGTCCACACTTGGCTTACTGAGCCACTATATTCCTAAAAAGTACCTGGTCTCCTGATGGAGAGGCGCTCCCAGTGCCTAAAAGAGGAACGAGGGGCCCCCAGCACTCCTGGGTAGAGAGAGGCGATCAGCACCTCTCCTCGTAGAAAACGGGCCCCTCCAGGGTCCCATGATTTGGATGGGGGCCGGCCTCGGCCTCCTCACACCCGGTTCCTCGGGGTGGGGCCTGGGCGAGGCCCAACAAGCAGATATGGGGGCGAGAGGGAGGGGGGCCTCCGTTGAGGTCTCCCTTCCATGTTTGGTAACAAAACTGCCAGGAAAAGGAGCGTCCTGCTCCTAATGCAGAGACCGGGGGAAGGGGGTTCTCCCCGCGCCTTCCCCCGAGTCCTGCTTGTGAGGCTTGGTAGCCCGAGTAGACACTCTCCCGCACCTGAGGCAGTGTGCAAGTGTCTGAAGAAGGTTCCTGGGCTGCCACGGTGATTCCTGGAGGTTGGGAGGCGGCTGGTGCCCTGGGGTGACTCCCAAGAGCGGACCGTGCCCCGGGGGGTGCTGAAAGGAGCACGTTTGCTCCTGCTTTGTTTCTTCTCGTGCCCCAGGGGCACTGGGCGGAGCGCGGTCCTCGCGCTAAAAACAAATTGGACGCCCGGGTTGCGGCAATGATTTGAGGGCACCAACAGGGTGCTTTTGAAAGCGCTAAGGTTAAATCGGCAGCCCGGGCTGTGGCAGTGTTCCTTTCCAGCAGGCAAAAGCACTCTTTAGAAAAAGCACTTCCCAGGCACAAAAGAGTGCTCATCAAGGTGCTACACAGCCGAGGTAGCACCCCTCATGCTGAGGAGAATTTTTTAGAGGTCAGGGGCCACAGCACCCTGCCTCCGGAGACAACTGATGAACAACGGGGGCACAGGGCTGGAGAACACAGCAGCAGGTCAGCACAACAAGGGGGTGCAAGCATTGGCAGTTCCTCCTGGTGACCAAGCAGGTCACAGGTCAGCACAGCAGCAGCAGTCCCAGGTGATCCTGGTGAGTCCTTTCAACAGCGTCCTGTCCAGCTCCAGCTCCAGGTAAGGTTCCTGGAGTCCCAAGAATGTCCAAAAGATGTCTGAATTGTGGGGAAAATTCCACTGTACTTATACTAGGTTTACAGTGTGTTTTACAATGGCCAGGAGAGGGGCTTCCAACCAGTTATCACTGGTTCTGGGAGTGTCCTTTCTCTCCTCCAGCACAGGCTCCAAACATCAGTGGGGGGTAAACGACCCTATTGTGGGAGGCCAGGGCACAGCCTTTACAGATGCAGTTGTGCCCCATCTCTCCCTTCTCTCAGCCCAGGAAGGCTTTACAATATGTAGATGCACCTCTGTGACACTCCACCCTCCCTGTGTTCAGGCTGTCTAAGAAGTATGCACAAAGCCCCAACTGTCAGTCTGCCCAGACGTGGACTGTAGGCAAGCTGAAAAACACCAAAATCATAAGCACAGATAAATGCACACTTTCTAGAAGTGGCCTTTCTGTGATAGTAATAAAAAATACACCTACACCAGTAAGCAGCATTTCCGACCACTATCACAACCATACCAAACATGCCTATGCTACCCCTCATTCATAAATCAGACATTACCACTTACAACTAAGGCAGGGCATTTCTAATGCAATCCTATGAGGAGGCAGCACTCACAGCAGTGAGACACCAAGTTAGGGTGTTTGTCACTACAAGGACAGACCACGCAACATGGCACATGTCCTGCCTTCTACATACATGACACCCTGCCCAAAGGGCTAGCTAGGGCGTACCGTAGGGGTGACGTACATATTGTAAAAGGGGAGTTCTGGGCCTGGTAAGTAAATTTAGATGCCAGGTCCCTGTGGCAGAAAACTGCGCACACAGGCTCTGTGCTAGCAGGCCTTAGATAGGTTTGACAGGCTACTTCAGTGGGTGGCGCAAGCAGCGCTGCAGGCCCACTAGTAGCATTTAATTTACAGGCCCTGGGTATAGGGATACCACTTTACAAGGGACTTAAAGGTAAATTAAATATGCCAATTAGGTATAATCCAATCATACCTTTTTTTGCAAGGGAGAGCACATGCACTTTAGCACTGGTTAGCAGTGAAAAAGTGCTCAGAGTCAAAACGCCAGCCAACAGAGGTCAGAAAAATAAGGAGGCAAAAAGCAAAAAGTCTGGGGAATAACCCTGTAAAAGGGCCAGGTCCAACATACACATTTACCTGAGGTACCCACAGCTTGAAGTGGGAGTTAGCAGCACTGTACTTAGTTTACATTTGTCCACCCATATGTTTGATATTTGAAGTGAATCCACATAGGCTTAGACTCAGTTCCAGGTGTTGCAGCTTGTGTACCAGATTAATTCCTTAATGCCAAATTGGGCACCCAAACTGGCAGAACTTGCACTGATAACGTATTCAGTATTGTAATGTATATGTGTAGCTTCTCCCTGAAAATGATTTTTAAAGTTTCCAGTTTTCAGTTAAAACGAATTTAACCAAAAAAACACCACCAAAGTGAATATTTCCTTTCGAATGGAAAGTAGAAAAAAACAGATGTTGCTGTTTTGCTCTTACTGCTTTGGTGCTCACTGGTATCGAAGCAGTAGAAATGCTAGCTCTGCCTCTGCCTCTGCCTCTAAGCACCTTTCTGTGATGGGTGCTCCACTGTGACCCTTTCGGGCCACTGTAAACTACATGACCATGCTCTATGTCCCTGGACACAATGACGTATTTCTACTCCCACTTTAGGAGCATGGCTCACCTCATATGGATATGGCTCACTGTTCAGTGCACTTGCCTGCGACACAAAAATATGGCACAGGAAGGCTCCATGATTAACCGAAGCCACGTGAGCGGCCAGAAAATCTTGCATGTGCTCGCTAGCAGCGTATACTCCCACTCCCACTTAGGACCATGGCTCACCTCATATGGTTATGGCTCACTGTTCAGCGCACTTGCCAGCGTCACAAAAATGGCACTGGAAGGCTCTATGGTTAACCGAAGCCTCATTAGCAGCCAGCAAATGTCGCATGTGCTCACTAGCAGCCGACAAAGCTTGTCTCGCTCACCAGCCAATGTCAAAACAAGTCTTGCATGCACCAATTTTGCGTGCACCAACGGAAATATAATTGCATCCCACACCGGACAGCTTAACTATAAAAAGGGTCTAATTCCAGAGCAAGAGGCATCTTTATGATATCATCCTCCATTTCTAAGAGCGGGACAGAGTTTTGCTTTCTAGCAGCTCAGGTATCAAGACTGTGGCAACAAAGATCAGTGTGCTTATGGATGCCTCTAGACTCAATACCCCCCAAAAAGTTCTGTACCTAAACATTCCGAGCTTAGATTTACAGGGTGATGATTTTAAAAGCATAGCTTTAGATGTTGCGTCCCATCATACGAAAGGACAAGAACTCCATCATGAATAGCTTCACCGACAAAGAATAGGCCCAGATGAGGTCCATGTACCGGTTTTGCTGACACATGAAGCAACAGTCACGTCTCTGTGCTAGATGAGAGCTCAAACACTGTTTTCAAGAAATAACCTTTAAACTATGAACTCGTTAAACAAAGGCCAATAAACCTCGTTTTAATGCACATGTGGATCCTAGGAGGGTATTTAAAATGTGGGGAAATCTAATTAAAATAATTAAAACTAATGCCTAAATATATATATATATATATATATATATATATATATATATATATATATAATTGTAACACACTGTTAGCTAGAGTCACAATTCCACTATTATAATACGTGTCTGTATGTAAAGAATATAAACAATAGGTCATTGTGCTATCATGTCAACCACAAATTTAGTGCTGATGAAATCCCGGCATGTTTTGTACGCTGTGATCTGTGTATGCTGTGTACAGCGGTATCCATTCGCCAAACACATTGCATCCACTGAGCACGGCCGGCAGCCATACCAAAGAGCTCTGGGCATGGCTCCAGGCCAAAACCTTTGCCCTGCACCTTCCTTTTGTTCTGGGACATTGTGAACACTTTTAGAGCCACTAGCCTGCCACAGGACTATCTCAAAGATAACAAATCTACTTTGGAAATAACATATAAAAGAATGTTAACAAAGTTACATAGCTTTCTATTTCGAGACATGCGCAAATTCGAGCACATTTTTCTCAGTGTCTACGACAATAGATCTGCTGAAATGCCCTGTTCTTTTCTGTCCGACCTAACGCATCTTTATCCCCAATCATACTTTAATGGTCCAAACAGATCCAAAATCCTGGAATCATGCCTTTTCATAACACTGGTATCAAATTAGAGATTGACATTATAACGATGACTTACTTATACCTAAGTACTTCCATGCTCAATATCTGAAAATAACAAGCAGCTTTATATATTTTTTGGAAGGCAAAGTTGATGATGTCTCAAAAGATAAATAAACACGTAGAAACAAGACATGTCCACCTTCTGGTGCAGGCTTTTACAAGCCTGCTGTAAGAAAAGGAAAGAGGAAAAATAAACTAAGGCGGAAGAACAGCCCTACTCTTTTAATGCTCCAAGGGACACGCATCAAATGCAGGCAGGGGAGCAGTGTTTAAATTGAGCTGATGGTTTCCGGTGCTCAGCATTGGCAGTTAATTGTCAACATCTACATGCCAATCCACCACATGGTGGCGCGGTTTGTCTCATTTAGACACAAGTATACCAACTGCTATTTATCATTTCAATATACCTTAGAAATGACTGATACCTGCATTCAACGCTATTCTTAAAGCTTTTGAGGACTGGAATTGTCGCACTTGGAGTGTGACGGTTAGTAATTGTGTTGTTACTGCAAATGGTGGCGCTGGCATCTGCAATAGGAGGCTCAAGTTTAAGTGGCCTCCTGAAGAGGGCCCTGGTGCTTATATTGTTACACATTAACCACTGCCGGGGAGTACACATTGCCTTGTTTATTCATGCCTACTTGGTGCTGTATCTGTTTTATCTTTAGATCATTCTACAAATTGCACAGATTTGCTCAGTTGTGCCTAAATATGGGAAGAAAAGTAAGAACGCAGCTCACAAGCCAGGGTTATCATTGATATCAACAAATCAAGAACCGATTCAAAGATATCTGATTAAAATTCAAAGTACTATTAAGCAAATTTTGAAGTGCGTTAAAAGTTATAGGACACGTTCAGTTTTTGTAAGTTCCAACACAAACACTGCAGTGCATTTTTACGCTTATACAGTGGTTTAGTCTCTAAAATTGAAGGGCGACATTCCTGGCATTTGCAAGATTTCTTAAGTTCCTGAAAGGCAATGTGCCTAACTTTGCTGTCACGTGGTTCAGTTTTCTTGTTTTAAAATAAAGGAGTAACTCTTTCCCACCTGTGCCAATAACTACCCTGTTCTCCCACGTGACCCGTGTTCATCCACCTTCGCCCCTATTGTCCTGCCGTCCTGCCGTCCTCCAGCCCGCTACACTCAGAGAATCTCTATGACACCCTTTCATATGTATCCCACTTCCCCACTGGAGTGTGGACCGGTTTCAACACTTTTTGTTTTAATCTGGCATTATTGACTTGTGCATTTCGAGTCTGATCCTTTTTCCGTAGCCTTGTCCAAGTCCCCTATCTTCCATACCATTCTTGTCCAAGTCCACTCTCTTCCAAACCATTTCTCTTCTACCTTTTTAGCTCCCTCCATCTTCTGATTCCTCCTTTTTAGCCCAACACAATGGGTGTCATTACAACCTTGGCGGTCCTTTAGCAAGACCGCCGAGGGACCTCCGTGCGGAAGACCGCCAGTAGTGGCGGTTTGCCGCTCGGCGTATTATGTCTGTTGGCTGCTCTCCGTCGTTTTTCAGACGGAGAGCCGCCAACAGCCATACTGGCGGGAGGCAGGGAAGTGGAGGTTGCTTCACCTCCACCGCCACGCCAACAGAACACGGCCCAGCGAATCACGTCCTGTGATTCGCCGTGGCAGTGTTCTGTTGGCGGTGTGGTGTCGGCGGAGCTGCCCCCATGGCTCCCGTCCCCTCCCGGAGGATCGACGGAACAGGTAAGTCGACCGTCCGTTAGGGGAAGGGGGTGGGGGGGTGTTGTGTGTTGTGTGGGTGCATGGGGGTGTGCGTCTGTGTATGTCGAGGGGGTGTGTGGTAACCGCCATGGTCATAATACTCAAAAAAAGACCGCCAGCCTGTTGGCGGTTTTACCGCTGCTTTAACACCGTCCGCCAGGGTTGTAATGACCCCCAATGTCTTCAATATCAGGATATTGTAAATATGAAATAAGTGTTTCCATTTTACAATGACGTGATATAGAAATAAGTGACATAGACAGGGAGAGCTCTGTGATTAAGAATATCACCACTTCAGTCTACAGCCTGAAGAGTTCTCCTGAATGGTTGCCAGAGGTGATTAGGAATATAGTCCTCTTGGAATTTGTAGCAAATGTGGACAGGAAGCATTATGTGATCTTGGTTACATGGCTGCATGGTGTATGCTTTGGGCAAAGAAGAAGAATCCTCTTCAATACACAATAAATGTACTACTTACAGAAGAGCTATGTGTTAGCATGTGTTAGGTTGTTTGCACTTTTAGAAACTGCAGTGATGAGAAAATAATTTTACTATTGAGGTTATTTCAATTAATTATAATGTCTTAACTAGGTCTGGGCTGCAATATAATTTTGCTCACAAAGTTGGTGGAATTTGGAAACTCTATGCGTGTAATGTGAAGTTCCGGCTAAATTTTGCCATTCGGCGTGTTATATTTCTAATGGTGCATGCAAGATTTGTTTTAGCATGGACTGGCGAGTCAGATGAGATTTTCTAGCTGCTATCAAGCACATGCAAGATTTTCTGGCTGTTCGCACGGATTTGGTTCACCATGGATCCTTCCAGTGCCATTTTTGTGATGCTGGCAAATGCGAGCAGCTGCTTCTCGAGCAGATTCTCTACTTGAGCAGCAGCTAAATTTACTTGAAAAGATGTTTTCGAGGGAATATTCTACTTCAACTGATCAAGCTCTTTTTTATTTCACTTTTTTTTCAACAAAAAGTGCCCCAGATACTCCATCCTCCTCTTCCTATCCAACATGCTCCATTCGGTGGTTTGTCCATCTCATGGTCACTTTTCATTTGGATTTCAAGGTGAAAGGATTACTCTTGTTGACTGCAATTCCTGCTGCACATAGGCCATTGGATTTTAAGGACTTTGTTTTTGTGATATCACAGTAAGTTGAAAAACGTTTATGTTAGGCCTGTCAGCATTATGATGGTCATGCCCCAAACCCCATGCCTGTTTGCCTCACATTTTTGCTAATTTCTTTTTGTTGGCCTTAGGACACGGTTTGCTTAGTTTGGTTAGCAAATCCACAATTGGCATATTTAATTTACTTATACAGCCCTAATAAAGACTGTAAATTAAATACTATGAGTGGGACTGCAGGACTGCGCGTGCCACACACTCAAGTAGCCCTTAAACATGTCTCAGGCCTCCTGCCATTGCAGAGCCAATATGTGCAGTTACACTGCATGTCGGCTTGGCATTTAAAACCTCTTGGCAAGCTTTAAAGTTCCCTTTTATTATGTATGTCACACCTTAGGTAGGAACTAGGTAGCCCAAAAGGCAGGGTGCTATGTACTTAAGAGGCAGGACATGTACTTTTATGTTTTACATGTCCTGGTAGTAAACAAATCCTAAATGTGTTATTCCCAACTGTGAGGCCTAACCCTCTCATAGGATAACATGGGGGGTTCCTTATTACATTTAAAAAGCTGTAATTCTTAATGGAGAAGGAGTGGACATGTTAGTAGATGTGTCATGTTTAGTACCTATGGAATTGTGATGGGAATTTCTCTTTAATGGTAAAGTTGGATTTATTTTTACAACTTTGAAAATGTCACCTTTAGAAAGTTGGCATTTTCCTGCTCTTAGACCTGTGTGCCAGCAGCCTGTTGCCAATACACGTCTGGGCTAGGTGACAGCTGGACTTTGTGCATTCCCTCCAGACAGCCACACACAAAGGGAGCTTAGGTATGAACAATGGGCCTCTGACCCTACCAACTCAGTACACTTCTGGACCTGTGGATAATCTGCCAGGAACAAGGACAGCTATGCTGCTACAAGGAATGCTACTCTGCTGAACTGCTGCTCTGGAAGAATTGCTTTTCTGTTGTGCTGACCTGCTGCCCTCTTTACCCAGGGAAGAAGAACTAGACCTGCAACTTCATCTTGAACCCAGGACCCCAGAGAGACTCCAAGGGCTTTCAGCCTTGGCTCCTGTTCTTCTGAATTCTCAGGGAAACAAAAGACGTGCAACTCATCACCCACAGCTCATTGACCCACCTTCAATAAGTTCCTGACACCCAAGAGGTGCCTCTCAGGTCCTGGGCCATGGGAAGTGTTTCTTTTGGCTAAAATTAAGCTTTTGGGATCTTCACAACTGCTATCAGGCTTGTTCACTATAGAACCACAGTGCTTGCCCGAAGAATCAGCATGAGCTGCCGCAAGTGCCTCTCTTCGCAAAGCGAGCGTCTCCACTCATGACCTCCAGTCAGCCATCCATGATGCCCGTCCAACTCTTCACCACCGTGGACCACCACTAGCGATGCTCACCATGCTCCTGACAAACATTTGTTCCGCCAACAGGACCTGGGAAGGAAGAACTGGACCTGCAACGCACCTTGAACCCAGGGCCCTAGAGTGACTTTAAGGGCTTGCTGACTCACCTCCTGTTCTTCTGAAGCCTTAGGGACACAAAAGGTTTTCAACTCATCACCCAATGCTCCTGGACCCATCTCCAGCAAGCTCCTGCCCCCCAAGAGGCACCTCTCAGGTCTTGGCCCTTAGAAGTAGTTTTTGGGCTCCTAAAATCAGGCTCATCGAGACTGCAAACAGGCCTGTATGCTCCAGACCACGCTGCTTGCCCAAAGGATCAGCGCAATGTGTTACAAGTTTGTCTCTTTGCACAGCAAGCATTGCTACTCAGTCTGCCCGTCTGTGATGCCCAGCCAACTCATCTTGCCTGCGGACCACCTCTAGCGATGCTCACCTTGCACCAGGAGAACTTCTGCCTCACAAACGGGACTCTTGGCTTTATTAAACTTCAGCTGGACTTGTCTGGGACTGTATCCAACCTGTGCTCCATCATGGTTGGCCTGAACTTTTGGATATAACCGGGTCTGGTGCAACCAGATATCTCCGTTTGGCACTTTATGCTTCTAAGCACTACATTTCAGTTTATTGTTTAAAAATTCATACCATGACTTATTGTATTTTTGTCTTTTTGCTCTTGATCTGTTCATAAAATCAGCTCTAGCTTTCTAACCCGTTGTGAGGTATTTTTGTGGTGTTTTCATTCTGTTACGGTTTGAAGTGTTGCACAATTACATCTTAAGTTAAACCTGCCTGCTCTGGGCCAAGTTAACAGAAGTGAGAATGGGTTAATTTATGGTGTGTGTCTGACTTATCCTGACTAGGACTGTGGTTACTGCTTGGACAGGGTGCAAACCTCTGCCAACCAGAATCTGCCTGCTCTGGGCCAAGTTAACAGAAGTGAGAATGGGTTAATTTATGGTGTGTGTCTGACTTATCCTGACTAGGATTGTGGTTACTGCTTGGACAGGGTGCATACCTCTGCCAACCAGAATCACAATTTCTAAAATAGGTGATCAGCAGTGAAGATAGGACGTGTGTTTGTGCAGTGCTATACAGTGACTTAGGGTACACTACTACTTTATATTTAGACCCATTCGAATCAATTGTCCATGATTGACACTTTTATTTTTTTTCAAAGTTTCCGTATATCCATTTTTTCTGGGGTTTGTGTGACCTCAAATTCCAAGATGGAGTTTGAGCTGGCCAATTTTGAGAGCTACACAGTGGCCAAGCTCAAGGGATTCTGTTAGGAGAAGAGGTTACTTGCCATAGGGAGCTCTAGTAAGGCAGAGCTCCAGAAGGCTTTAAGAGCATGGGAAAAGGCCCACCAGACCCACACAGACAATGTGGAGGAGAGGTCCAAAAATAAGGTGGAGTTGGAACAGGACCTGCATGAGGATCTTGACATGTGACCGGTTGGGCTGGACTGGAAGTCTATCCACATGCAGGAAGGAGTGAGTCATCCAGGAACTTGTCCCAAGAGGGGCTGTAGGACAGAAGGAAGGAGAGAAAATTAAGGCTGCACCTTGCAAAATTAGAGAAAGAGCAGGCCCTAAAGGAGAGGAGACTAGCTATGGAGGAACGCAGAATGGCACATGAGCTTAGTCTCAGACAGCTGGGTCTCAGTTTTCAGCAGATTTATTCCAGCAGTAATGGTGGCAGCATACCTGCAATGTCCGCTGGTGAAGGGAAGGTCTGCATCCCAAAAGATTTGGTACCCTTTTTTGTTGTGGGTGATAACATAGATAAACCTTTGAAGTGGCTCTAAGAATGCACAAGGTTCCTGAGGACTCCTGCAGGGGTAGCTTGCAGAGGTACATGCCAACAGTGGGAAGGGGCACACTTATAACATGCGAGGTAGAGGCACAAACCCACTACACTTCAATGAAAGCCATTCTTGTCATCAAATTTGGTCTGATCCCTGAGAAATATAGACAGAGATTTGCGGGCAGCTGCAAGATCTCTTCACAAACATGGGTGGACTTCCTTGATTATGCTAGCATGGCACTGAAGGGCCGGTGAAGGGCAGTAAGGTTGAAGATTATTCAGGGCTGTACAACTTAATTTTAAAGGAACACTTGCTAGATACTTGATTTTCCAGAGCTGCACCATCACCTTTGTGATAGCAAACTGGCTGACCCCAGGAAGCATGCTGTGGAGGCAGACATCTTGGTCAGCACCAGAGTGTCCAAGAGGTAATCCTGGGGGACTCCCAAAAGGGTGGTCAGGGTTCCCGCCAGAAGAAGGAAGTGGTAAGGCTTCCAAAACTGTTCAAATTCACAAGGGAAAATGGCCCATTCCTGGCCACCTTACAAGAGTCAGAACAAAAACCCTAAGTGGTATGAGTGCTTAAAGTATGGGCACTACAAGGGGGATCCCCAGTATTGCAAGAGGGCACAGCCTCCCACTGGAAGAAATACACCAGGGGTGACTAGTGTAGTGCTTGGGAAGGAGTTTGTTCCAGCTAGTGGGGAAACTCAGTGAGGTTACCCTACTGCCACTGGGTGACATGGAGAGGGTCCCAAAGACCCATGTGTCTTCCAGTACTGCAAAGTATAGGCAGTGGGTGACCATCAGTGGGCAAAGTGTTGAGGCTCTGAGGGACACAGGTACCAGTATGACTATGATAAGGAGTCAGCTAGTGGCTCCAAAGCAGACTTTACCCAATACATTCCATCAACCTGTAGTAGCAGACAACTGTGACGGTCACTATCCAGTGGCCCTTGTCCCATTGGAGTTTGGGGGGGTCTCATGTCTTCTGAAAGCTGCAGTGAGCCTCACCATGCCTGTGGATTGTTTGTTAGGAATGATCTTTAGCACACTATGAGGAAGAAAAAAGAGCTCAGATCACACTTGAAAATACTGGGGTGGCCTGAGTGGGTGTGTGCAACAACAAAGTCCATGGCTGCCCAGGAAGGGAGTAAAGGAAGTCTGGAGTTTGAATTAATGGCCCTGACAGCTGCCAAAAGGAAGAAGGGCAAAGGGCATAGCCAACCAGACCCTGAATATCTCTCAACTGAGGTGGATGGGGCACCAGAGGAAATTGCCCTGGAGCCCAGTGGAGAGGACATAGCTTCCCTTGGTGACCTGCCAGAAATTGCTGGATGGCAATTAGAAGGAGGACCCACCAGGGAAGACTTCTGCAAGGTACAGAGGGAGTGCCCAGCCTTAGAGGGCATGTTACACGATCAGGTTCTCAGGAGCAGTACCCTCCAATGGCCAACTTCTAGCAGCACCAACTGCAGAATTATAATCCAGACGTTTGCATTGACTGGATAAGGGGAAGGGTTTTGATGAGGGAAATGTGGGGGGGGGAGATCTAGAATAAGATGCAATTCTGTGGTGAGTAACACAATCTATATGCAAGTATAGCAAATCACTGTTTTTATGGTTTTACCTGTATAAGGGAGTATGAAACTAGAACACTGGCTTAGGACTAAGTATCCAACTCTGGGAACAGTGACAACGTCTGTGACTGTGATTAGCTTTAGCCATTCAGCACTTGGGAATAGCCTAAAAAAAAACAGATATCATATCCATGGTTTAACATGATTAGCCCTTTGTCTCAAGGTTCAAATAATCAGTGCTTTTTCTCAAGACTCAATAAACCAAATCCAGAGTTTCACATTACTGTGTGCTTCAATGAGTCTTTCAATTAAAGGAACTCACTGTAAACATACTCATGCCATTATTCATGCAGACTTCAATGGCATTGTTATTACTTAATGTTGTACAACTCCTAGCTTGTTTGCGACACAGAAATCAGAATTGGCAGGTGCTGCTCTCAGGACTGCCTTTTTAGCAAAACACGTTAATTGCAAGTGGTTGGAGCAGGGTGCAGTCGCTATTTATGGTCAGTGATCCAAGATGGAGCACGAGATCAGGAATCTTGCAGGATTTTGCAGCACTGTGCCGGGAAATGCGGAAGCAGCACTGTGCTGTATCGGCAAGTGCAATGGACACCACAAGGGCATTTAGAAATACAAATAAGGAAATGTCAAAGAACAAAGGGCTTAACCTGTAACCAGGACTTGGAGCTTTTTGGGTATGATTTTTTTTAGCACATGTGTAGCGTTTCGTGAATGCTCATGCTCACATCCTTAATAAAGCACAATGGATAGCATTCTATGAGTAGAATGCATATTGACTCCTTCAGAAGGCATAGTGCCTATGTGTACACATTAAACACAATCATAATGCATGCATGTTACACAGCATGTTAATGCAGAATGTTTACAGTGACCAAAAGCATGTTTTAACATAGTTCGAAAGGCTTCTCTCAGCAGGGACTGAGAGATGGCCTGAGATCCATGAAAGCATGCGGCAACAGCCTGAAGTCCAGGCAGCAGGTGATGCCTCTTGTAGTCACTGGGTTTACTGGGAGGATAACCTCCTACATAATGAGCCTACGGCACATGTGCACAGGACAACAAGGGCCTTGGTGGTTCCCCAATGCGACAGGGCATTCCTACTGGAGGTGGCTCATGATATACCCCTGGCAGGATATATGGGGCATGAAAAGACCTTTGACAGGCTTGTCCCCCACATTTATTGGCCCCGGATGAAGGTTTCCTCAAATACCTTCTGTAGGACCTGCTAGACCTGCCAGTGGGAATACAGGGCAAAAGTTGAAAGCTCCCCTGAATTCCTTACCTGTCATGGGCACCCCCTTAGAAAGGGTGAGCATCGACACTGTAGGGCACATTGATCCCCAGACAGCCTCTGGCTGCAGGTTTAAACTGGTACTGGGGGATCATGCCACAAGATACCCAAATGCCATTTCTCTGAGGAAGTGAACTGCACCTGCAGTGGGTAAGGCCCTAATGGGGATTTTTACCCATGTTGGTTATTCCAGGGAAGTGGTGTCTGAGAGGGGCACCAAATTCATGTCTGCTTATATTCAGTCAATGTGGAGAGAGTGTGGAGTTGCTTTTCAGCTGTCCACACCCTACCATCCACAAAGCAATGGGTTTGATGAAAGATTCAACAACACTCTAAAATGCATAATCAAGGGCCTGACTGAGGCCCTGAGGCATAAGTGGGACGTCGTTTTGCAATGCCTACTCTTTGTTTACAGAGAAGTTCCACAGAAGATGGTTGGATTCAGCCCCGTAGAGCTTCTATAAGGTCATCCTGTGAGGGGACCTCTCAGTCTGATGAAGGAAGGGTGGGGGCAAGCTCCCAAGGAACCCTCCTTTAGCAAAGTGCTGTTAGCTACATGCTGGTCTTCAGAAGCCACCTGGTGGTAACGGGTAAGGTGCAACCCCTCCAGTCCAAGATAGAGACTATCATGGCCTTGGAGCCCCAATATACCCAAACTGAGGTGAGAGCCTTCTTAGGCTTCACAAGATACTACAGGAGGTTTGTCAAGAGATATGGCACCATTGCTGCCCTAGTGACAGAATCAGCTCAGAAATGTGATTCAGACAGAGGCATGCCAAAAAGCATCTGACTCTCTAAAGCAGACCATGTATACAGCCCCCATGGTCAAGGTCCCTGACTTTTCTTGGGAATGCATTGTACACACAGGTGGCTCAGTACATGGCATAGGAGCAGTGCTTTCACAGCTTAATGATGAAGGCCTAGACCAACTTGTAGCTTTCACCTCTATGAGGTTACATCCCTGGGAACAGAGGCGGAGTGCTATTGAAAGAAAAGTCTTTGCTGTAATCTGTGCACTGAAGTAGTTGAGACCATACCGCTTTGGAACTCACTTCCGGAATCAGACAGACCACAGGCATCTCAGTTGGCTAACGAAATGAGGAGTGAGAATCCAAAATTGTTGAGGTGGTCCATCTCCCCACAGGGAATGGACTTTACTGTGGAACACAAACCTGGATCAGACCACGGCAATGCTGATGCTTTCTAGGTTATTTCGCCTTAGCGATCAGAACTCCCAGGAGGTTGGATAGTTCTCCTCATTTTCTCCTAGACCCCCTGCCTACCATAGGCACATACTAGCATTCATTTTATAAGGATTATTCCATTATACCCTGTGGCCCCCTGCCTGCCACAGGTGCCTCCCCTTAGAGACACATAAACCAAACAGGTACATCTACATGTTGTTATCTTGATTGAAAATGAATTAATATGCTATGGTGGTTTGACTTTGGAATGGATAGACTATAGTTCTTAATCATTTAGGATAATAACCAGCTACAATAAATTATAGTGGATATACTATGAATAATTGAAACTATAAAAATGCCATGTTTCACTAAATGTTGTTCTTGTTTGTTTGCTTTTAGGTGCACAAGATACATCACCCACAGAGTACTGCCATAGAGAAGGCTGGCACAAAGTGACATGACCACAACACATAAGTCCTCCAGTCTCTTCCACTTCGGCAGCTAAGTGCTGCTGCCAACTGACAGAGCTTGAAGATGGCCCCAAAGAAAGGAGTTGCCAAGAAAGCGGCTAGTGAGGAAGAGAAGAAGCAGATTTCCATCACTGGTGTGCCACCCCAAACCTTTGTCGGGAAACACATGCCTGCCATTTCGTCATCTGGGCAGCAAGCTGGGAGCAGCACTCCCATGTCAATGGCACCACCCCAACCTAAGCCCAAGGCCATGTCTCTCAGTGAGGCAGCCACTGCAATCATGGCGACAAGTAGTAATTCTGAACTGGATTTGTCTCAGCTGAAAACTGATACCCATTTGTCATGGGAAACTGAGCAAAGTGGATAACAGATGCCACAGCCAGCAATAGTAGATCTTCCTCAAGTAGGAGCAGAACAGGAGGTTGAGCTTTCTACTGAGCAAAATGTTCCTCTTCTTGAAACATTGGCTTCCCAATCTCCAGCAAGAGAAAGGAAGAGTACTCTACCATCTTCTCCAAGCCCCTCTTCTGATGATCTGGACATGGATTGAACCCACCATGGGAGACAAGGCAAAATGAAAGTTATTGAAAGCCTTACAAATATGGTAGGAGATTAGAACAAAAAGCCACTCAATGTCATGGAAGAAGGCTCAGAGGACACCAACATTACCTCACCTATTCAACATACTCTGAGGGATGTGGCACTGGTACCACCACTACTTCAGCTTCCATATTTGTATGGACCACACTGAGACCGGCTTCCACCACTACCTCAGTTGAAGTACACATTGCAAAGAGGCGATTGCCGACACACCCGCCTACCTCCAGTTCATCGGACATTGGCGGTGACACCAGTGGCACACTATAGAGTTATCCCCTCCAGTTTGGGATTTCTTTATGATTAGCAGTCAGGAAGATAACATTGCAGTATGCTCACTTTACCACGCAAGTGTTCATCGAGGTAAACCTGGTTTGCACTGTGGTACTGGAGACCAAGTGACCCATATGAAAAAACGTCATGCAATCCGGTGGGAGGAGCACTTAAACAAATTGCAGCAGGTGGTAAGACCGGGGAATCAGCTCCAATCATGGTCGAAGGTGAAGGTGATGAGGAAGAAGAGGGTGACAGCTTTACACAATACAGCCCTCTACCCAGCAGTGTGCCAGTATCACCTGCCTCAGCAACCTTAAAATGGCCAAGAGCCAGATGGAGACAACACAATATACAATGACTGCCCCAAGACACACATTGAGTCTACCACCTTCTAGTTCTTTCCAGAAGTCAACTGCATCAGTGGCATCAGAAAAGAAAAAAATTCAGGCTACTATTACGGGCATCTTTAGGCAGGAGGGGTTCTATGAATGCAACTGCCTAATGGCACGTTTGTACAACATGTTAGCGATGGACCACCGCACTTTTGTCTTTTGGAAGGAGTGGGATTTTTACAATTTGTGGTGGCTATCTGCCTGAAATGGAAGGTTCCTAATCAGATCTATTTTGCCAGAGTTGCTGTTCCAGCAATCCTTCACAATATGCTGAAATTGATGGGACAAGCTTTACAGCAGCGTACTATCCACACGATCCACCTCATGACAGACATATGGACCAGTTGTCAAGCAACTGATTACATGAGCATCCATCACCCAACACTGAATCTCTTTTGTGGGGGTTAGGCAACAGCTGTCTACAGGTCTCTGTGTTGAAGAATCTTTTAAGGCCCTTCAATGGAATGCAACTGCAATCATTTTGGATGACTTTAATAGGAAAGTGTTTGGATGGCTGGGACCCACAGGTCTCAGAATTGGATTTGTTGCCACTGACAATGGCAGTATTGTAATTTACGCCCTGGCAAATTTTGGCTATTTCGGGGTCCCCAGTTTGGCACATTACATCAACCCGATGTGCAGGACTTTAAAAAAAAAAAAAGAAAGAATAGTGAGCAATATACTGCCCATCTACAATCAATCAATCAGGGATTTGTAAAGTGCACTACTCACCCGTGAGGGTCTCAAGGCGCTGAGGAGGGGAGGGGGAGAAGGTGGGGGGAAAGGTGCTGCTACTGCTCAAACAGCCAGGTCTTGAGAAGTTTCTTTAAGGTAAGGAGGTCTTTGGTCTGGCGCAGGTGGGTGGGGAGAGTGTTCCACGTTTTGGCAGCGAGGTGTGAAAATACTCTACCGCTGGTAGTAGTTCTGCGGACGAGTGGGCCGGTTGCGAGGACGAGGTCAGCGGAGCGGAGATGCCAGGGGTGGGATGTAGAAGGAGAGTCGTCTGTTGAGGTATTCTGGTCCGGTGTTATGCAGTGCTTTGTGAGCGTGGGCGAGGAGTTTGAAGGTGATTCTCTTGTTGACTGGGAGCCAGTGCAGGTTTTTCAGGTGGTCTGTGATGTGACAGTGGCGGGGGATGTCCAGGATGAGGCGTGCAGAGGCGTTCTGGATGCGTTGCAGCCTCTTCTGGAGTTTGCCCGTGGATCCTGAGTAGAGGGCATTGCCGTAATCCAGTTTACTGCTTACGAGGGCTTGGGTGACTGTTCTTCTGGTTTCAGTGGGTATCCATTTGTAGATCTTTCGGAGCATGCGGAGGGTGTTGAAGCAGGAAGAGGAGATGGCGTTGAGTTGGTGGATCCAAGATGAATCCTAGGTTGCGTGTGTGGTCGGTGGGAGTCGGAGCGGTTCCGAGAGTGGCAGACCACCAGCAGTCATCCCATGCGGAGGGGGTGGAGCCGAAGATAAGGACTTCCGTCTTGTCCGAATTGAGTTTGAGGCAGCTGCTCTTCATCCATTTGGCGATGTCCTTCATTCCTTCGTGGAGGTAGGTCTTGGCAGAGTCCTTGGTGAGGGAGAGGATCAGCTGGGTGTCCTCGGCGTATGAGATGATGTTGCGGTTGTGGGATCGGGCGATGTTAGCGAGTGGGCCCATGTAGACGTTGAAGAGGGTTGGGCTGACTTTGTTGGCCCCCGAGCGGAATGGGGAGGTGGACTCTCTGGGTTCTGCCGGTGAGAAAGGAGGTGACCCAGTCCAGGGTCCTGTCGCAGATTCCAGCATTGCTGAGGCATGAGCATAGGGTGTGGTGGCAGACGGTATCGAACGTGGGCGAGAGGTCTAGGAGGATGAGGGCCGCGGTTTCGCCGCTGTCCACTATGGGTCTGATGTCGTCGGTGGCTGTGATGAGGGCAGTTTCGGTGCTGTGGTTGCTGCGGAATCCGGATTGGGAAGGGTCCAGGGTGCCATTCTCCTCTAGGAAGCGGGTTAGTTGTCTGTTGACGGCCTTCTCGGTGACTTTTGTCGGGAAGGGGAGCAGGGAGATAGGCCGGAAGTTCTTGAGGTCCTTTGGGTCTGCCTTGTTTTTTTTTAGGAGGGCGTTGATCTCGGCGTGTTTCCAGCTCTCCGGGAAGGTGGCGGACTCAAAGGAGCTGTTGATAATCTTCCGTAGTTGGGGTGCAATGATGGAGATTGCTTTGTTGAGGATGCGGTGAGGGCAGGGGTCAGATGGAGAGCCGGAGTGGATGGTGTTAATGATTTCCATGGTGTTGTTGTCATTGACGGGGGTCCAGGAGAGCAGGAGATTGGTCGGAGGTGAATCTGTGGTGTTGGTGGTTCCCGAGGGGGTCTGGGTGCTGAAGCTGTCGTGAATGTCTGCAATCTTGTGGTGGAAGTAGGAGGCTAAGGAGTTGCAGAGGTCTTGGGATGGCGGGATGTCATTGACTTTGGAGCTGGAGAGTTCCTTCATGACATTGAAGAGCTCCTTGTGGCTGTGTTTCAGCCATTCTTTTAAGCGCCCTGAAGCAGTTGAGGATAATTCAGCATGCTAGTGTAGTTCCAGATAAAGTCATCATGCAGGAGGTGCCAACTCAACTCAACTTATTACATGTTGTAAAGTCTGTCTGAGCGTACAAACTGATCAATGACTTCGACATTCAAGGATGGGATGCAATTGTGAAAAGCATGCCCATGTAGGTGGAAAATGGAGCCTACTTAAATCCCTGACACAGATTCTACTTCCTTTTGAGGTTTTCACATTGGAAGTCAGCAATGAGGCCATTACGATGAACCAAGCTATCCCTTTGTAGCGTCTGCTACAGGACCAGTTAAAAAAAGTGTTACAAAGATTCGCCGGGTGAACTGCAATAGAAAAGTGCATGAGATGGTTTAGAGCTTAATCCTTCACTTGGCTGTTCATCCAAGGCTGAAAAGACAAATTGGTCCTCATTACAACCCTGGCGGTTGGTGATAAAGCAGCGGCCGAAACCGCCAACACAAACAGCCACTTTGACACACTGACCACCATGGCGGTAGCAACAAGCACCGTGGCAGTAACCGCCAACAGCCAGGCGGAAGACAAGGTTCCGCCCACTGTATTACAAGACACCAATCTGCCAACTTTTCCGGGGCGGTACCAACGCCATCAAAAGAACGGTAGAAACAGTACACAGAAGGGAAACGACTCACCTCTGGAGACTCAAGGAAGAACCACGGTGCCATGGAGCCCGAACAAAAGGTGTTTCCCATGCTGGTTTACCTCCTCCTACACCAGGAATACCAACGGCGGCGAAGACGATCACGGTGAGTACCGCCCCTAGCACACAAGGAAGGGGGGAGGAAAAAGAGAGCGACACACACGCAGCACGCAAAACCCCCCCCCCCAAAACATACACACAAACAGATGCAACAACATTACATATCCACCCTGTACCCCTCAGGAATAATGCAAGGACAAAGGAAAGTGATTAAAGTGAGTGTAATAATATAAAGTTCTAGAAATACGTTCTCAAAGCACAAAACAGTATCTACATATATATACGAATGGAGGGACACTGCCAAGTCCATAATGTCCGTGGGCCACAGGGCCATATCATATAGGCCAAGGCCCCACTTGACTCCTGCCTCAATATGGAGAGAACACTGTAGGGGCATCAGATCGAAAATACACAGACACGTCAGGGGGAAGGGGAACGGAGGGCACCTCAGCCGGAAGAAGGTACAACGTCACTGCTCCTGGAGGCGGCCACATGCCCATCACTCTGTCCTGGGGAGTGCAAAGCCACAGTCTCCCAAGTGGGTGTTTTGCCCACTGCTTGGTCCTGGGGAGTGCAAAGCCACAGTCTCTCAAGTGGGTGGTTTGCCCACTGCTTGGTCCTCGGGAGTGCAAAGCCACAGACTCTCTAGTGGGTGGTTTGCCCACTACTTGGTCCTGGGAAGTGCAAAGCCGCAGTCTCTTAAGTGGGTGGTTTGCCCACTGCTTGGTCCTGGGGAGTGCAAAGCCACAGTCTCTCTAGTGGGTGGTTTGCCCACTGCTTGGTCTTGGGCAGTGCAAAGCCACAGACTCTCTAGTCGGTGGTTTACCCACTGCTTGGTCCTGAGGAGTGCAAAGCCACAGACTCTGAAGTGGATGGCTTCTCCACTGGTTCTGGAGGGGGCTTTGTGCCCAGTGTGCTTCATCCTGGCAAGGAGGGGGTAAGTGGATGCCTTTTTCCACTGGTTCTGGAGGGGGCTTTGTGCCCAGTGTGCTTCATCCTGGCAAGGAGGGGATGAGTGGATGCCTTCTTCTACTGGTTCTGGAGGGTGCTTTGTGCCCTGTGATGCAGATCTTGGGGAGTGCAAGGTCACAGTCTCTCACCTGGGTGTCGCACCTACAGGATGTGAAGGGGCGAAGACGCACTACAGCTCATGCAGTCACGACTACACACTGCCCACCGGCGGTGACGGCTGCTCAGTGGTGGCAGTGGCAGGGCTGGTGGAGGTGCTGCCAGTGGTGGGGGGATGCTCCAGCCCATCCGGTGCAGCCTCGGATGGCTGCCCACAGGGGCTGCTGCTGCTGGCAGTGGTGCTGGTGGTGGTGCTGGCGGCAGTGCAGATGGCGGTCCTGGCGGCGGTGCAGGTGGCGGTTCTGGCGGCGGTGCTGCCTGTGGTGGGGGGAGGCTCCAGCCCTTCCCCTGGAGCCCCGGACGGCTGCCCACTGGGGCTGCTGCTGCTGGCAGTGAAGCAGGTGGTGGTGCAGGTGGGGGTGCTGGTGGCGGTGCAGGTGGCGGTTCTGGCGGCGGTGCTGATGGTGGTGCTGTCTGTAGTGGGGTGCTGGCAGATGGCTGAAGTGCCATGGCTGGTGTTGTTTGCTCAGATGCTGCTCCAGCACCAGGCTCCATATCCATCCGGCCTGTGGCGTCTGTGCCTTTGTCATTGCCCTTGGCAGCTGGTGGTCCCTTCTTGCCCTTGGCAGCTGGTGGTCCCTTCTTGCCTTTGCCAGCTGGTGGTGCCTCCTTGCCTTTGCCAGCTGGTGGTTGTAGGAAAGTAGCCTCTTTCTAGCATGGTTACCCCCACTTTTGGCCTGTTTGTGAGTGTGTGTCTGTTAGAAATGGGGTCTTTGGTTGACAGTCAGGTTACCCCCTGTTCAAGCAAGGACCCTCACTCTAGTTAGGATAAAAGAGAATCACCCTCAGCTAACCCCTGCTTACCCCCTTGGTAGCTTGGCAGAGCAGTAGGCTTAACCTCAGAGTGCTGGGCGTAAAGTATTTGTACCAACACACACAGTAACTTAATGAAAACACTACAAAATGACACAACACCAGTTTAGAAAAATAGGAAATATTTATCTAGACAAAACAAGACGAAAACGACAAAAATCCAACATACACAAGTCAAGTTATGATTTTTTAAAGGTTTAAAATAAAAGAGTCTTTAGGTAGTTGTAACAACACACTAGCGCTGCTAGCGTGAAAATGTACCTGGTTTGCGTCAAAAATAACCCCGCACGGGCGGTGTGCGTCGAAAGTAACCCTGCACGGCTGTGTGCGTCGAAAACAACTCGGCACGGCGGTGCGCATTGAAAAAGCCAGCCACACGACGATCCGAAAGTCCCGCGGCGCAGGGTGCGATCTCTCAGCCTCCGTCAGCGATGCTGCGCGTCGTTTCTCCTGCTCCGGGCGTCGGTTTTTCGGTTGCGTTTCCTGCGGCGTCGTTTCTCAGCTGCGGAACCGGCGTCGCGTCGTTTTCTCAGCCGCGATCGTATTCGCGTCGATCTTTTCTCCGCACGGTGCTCGGTGCGTGTATTTTTGTCCTTAGGCTGCCAGCCTCTCCTTTCAGGGTCCCAGGAACTGGAAGGGCACCACAGAGCAGAGTAGGGGTCTCTCCCGAGACTCCAGGTGCTGGCAGGAAGAAGTCTTTGCTATCCCTGAGACTTCAACAACAGGAGGCAAGCTCTACATCAAGCCCTTGGAGATTTCTTCTTCAAGATGGAAGGCACACAAAGTCCAGTCTTTGCCCTCTTACTCTGGCAGAAGCAGCACTGCAGGAAAGCTCCACAAAGCACAGTCACAGGCAGGGCAGCACTTGTTCCTCAGCGATCAGCTCTTCTCCAGGCAGAGGTTCCCCTTGATTCCAGAAGTGTTTCTAAAGTTTGTAAGTTTGGGTGCCCTTCTTATACCCATTTTAGTCTTTGAAGTCACCTTCCTTCAAAGGGGACTCACACCTTCTTGTGAAATCCTGCCTTGCCCAGGCAAGGCCTCAGACACACACCAGGGGGTTGGAGACAGCATTGTCAGAGGCAGGCACAGTCCTTTCAGATGAGAGTGACCACTCCACCCCTCCCTCCTAGCA
Organism: Pleurodeles waltl; assembly: GCF_031143425.1. Taxonomy (NCBI): domain Eukaryota; kingdom Metazoa; phylum Chordata; class Amphibia; order Caudata; family Salamandridae; genus Pleurodeles; species Pleurodeles waltl. The sequence goes on along the minus strand of NC_090437.1, from coordinate 1,034,472,046 downwards.
GAGATGGCTAATCAGGAAATGCAGATCACACCCCAGCTCCCTTTGTGTCACTGTCTGGTGTGAGGTGAAAAACAACCCAACTGTCAAACTGACCCAGACAGGGAATCCACAAACAAGGCAGAGTCACAGAATGGTTTAAGCAAGAAAATGCTCACTTTCTAAAAGTGGCATTTTCAAACGCACAATCTCAAAATCAACTTTACTAAAAGATGTATTTTTAAATTGTGAGTTCAGGGATCCCAAACTCCACCTGTCCATCTACTCTCTAGGGGAATCTACACTTTAATCATATTTAAAGGTAGCCCCCATATTATCCTATGAGAGAGAGACAGACCTTGCAACAGTGAAAACGAAATTGGCAGTATTTCACTGTCAGGACATATAAACCACATTACTATATGTCCTACCTTATCCATACACTGCACCCTGCCCTTGGGGCTACCTAGGGCCTACCTTAGGGGTGCCTTACATGTAAGGAAAGGGAAGGTTTAGGCCTGGCAAGTGGGTACACTTGCCAAGTCGAATTTACAGTGTAAAAATACACATACAGACACTGCAGGGGCAGGTCTGAGACATGATTACAGAGCTACTTATGTGGGTGGCACAACCAGTGCTGCAGGCCCACTAGTAGCATTTGATTTACAGGCCCTGGCACCTCTAGTGCACCTTTCTAGGGACTTACTAGTAAATCAAATATGCCAATCATGGATAAACCACTTACATACAATTTAAACAGGAGAGCATATGCACTTTAGCACTGGTTAGCAGTGGTAAAGTGCTCAGAGTTGAAAAGCCAACAGCAACATGTCAGAAAAATATAGGAGGCAGGAGGCAAAAAAGTCTGGGGATGACCCTGCAAAAGCAAAAGTCCAACAGTGTCAGTGTGTTTTTACTGTGTCACTGGGATCCTGCTTGCCAGGACTCCAGTGCTCATAGATAAAAACCTATATGTCAGTGTGTTTTGCCTGTCTCACTGGGATCCTGCTAGCCAGGACCCTAGTGCTCATAGTTTGTGACCTAATGTGTATGCCTGTGTAGTGCCTAACTGTGTCACTGAGGCTCTGCTAACCAGAACCTCAGTGCTTATGCTCTCTCTAGCAATGGTGCCCCCACATAGTTTAGGGCCATTTCCCCAGACTTTGTGAGTGCGGGGACGCCATTACAAGCTTCAATACCTATATGTAGCTTCACAATGGTAACTCCGAATATGGCCATGTAACATGTCTAAGATCATGGAATTGTCCCTCCATTGCAAATCTGGTATTGGGGAGCCAATTCCATGCATCCTGGGGGCTCCACCATGGACCCCTAGTACTGCCAAACCAGCTCTTTAAGGCTTGCACTGCAGCTGCAGCTGCTGCCACCTCACAGACAGGGTTCTGCCCTCCTGGGTTTTGGGCAGCCCAGTCCCAGGAAGGCAGAACAAAGCATTTCCTCTGAGAGCAGGCTGTTACACCCTCTCCCTTTGGAAATAGGTGTTACAGGCTGGGGAGACGTAGCCTCCACTAGCCTCTGGAAATGCTTTGAAGGGCACACATGGTGCCCTCCTTGTATACACCAGTCTACACGGGTTCATGGACCCCTTCTCCCCTGTTCTGGACGGAAACTGGACAAAGGAAAGGAGAGTGACCACTCCTCTGTCCATCACCATCCCAGGGCTGGTGCCCAGAGCTCCTCCAGTGTGTCCCAGACTACAGCCATCTTGCTTTGCAGGGTGTGCGGGCACTCTGGAGGGCTCTGAGTGGCCAGTGCTAGCAGGTGATGTCAGAGATCCCTCCTGATAGGTCCATACCAGATAAGGTAGCCAATACCCCTCTCAGGGCTATTTAGGGTCTCTCCTGTGAGTTCTCTTCAGATTCTGCTTGCAAGTTTCCTTCAGGAATCCTCTGCAACAACTTCGGACTCTTCTGACCTCAGATCAACCACAGCCAGCTCCAAGAAACGTTGTAACTGCAACAAAGTGTCTACAAGAGACACTTTTCTTCAGCAACCACAGCTCCAAGTCAGCAACTGTAACAGTTTCCAAGGTGTGCATGTTCTGGGGACTCCCTGTCTTCATTCTGCATCAGAAGGACTGAACAAATCTCCCGTGGAGTGAAGGAGTCACTCCCCTGCTCCAAGCAGGCACCTTCTTATGCGACGACCGGTACCCTGGGACTCCTCTCACAGCGACGAGCCTGCTCCGAAGGACATAGAGGGTGGACACCTTCGATATAGACTGTCCTGAGGTCCTGCCTTCCCCGAGAGCGACGGTACCCCTGTGTACTGCATCTTCTTTGCATCCTGAGGCCTCTATGGACTGTTTGCAAAATTCCTTTGTGCACAGTCTGGCCCAGGTCCCCAGCACTCCATCCTGTGACTCTCAACTCGCTGAGTTGTTCTCTGGCTCTTTAAAGTACTGAGAGCCCTGTCTTCCTCCTCACACAGACATGAGGCCCCCAGATCCCTCCTGGGTCCACCCAGTGCCAGCCATTTTGATGCAAAACACACTTTTGTCGTAGCCAAGGCTTATTGGCGCCTTCCAACTCGAAATCTCATCTGCAACGATCTTCACGCCGTGGGACATCTTTTGCATCATACAGAAACCCGCTGACATCTTACTAGGGTGCATTTCTGCAGTCTTCGACTAAGTGTGGACTCTTCTTTTGCACCCCCTTCTGGGTTGGCAGGGGCTCCTGTCCTTCCTGGAATTTCTTTCGACTTCTGGACTTGGTCCCCTTACTTTGCCCGTCTTCAGGTCTAATAATCCAGCAGTTGTTCTTTGCAGGCTTTGTTGGCTGTTGCAAAATCCCAAAAACGAGGTGTAGTGTGTCCTAAGGAAACTTGCAGAACTTTACTCCTGCTTTTCTGGGCTCTGGGGTGGGGTAATTTACTTACTTTTACTGTATTCTTACTCTCCCAGTGATTCTACACACACTACACTTGTCTAGGGGGGAATTTGTGATTCACATTCCACTTTCTTACTATATGGTTTGTGTTGACCCTAGACCTATTTTCTCCCACTGCATTCTATAGGATTTCCTACTGTTTGCATTGTTCTATGACTATTTACTTGTCTAATTTTGTTGTCTAGTGTATATATTATGTATAATACTAACCTCCAGAAGGAGTATTATCTCTAAGATATTTTTGGTACTGTGTCACCCAAATAAATACCTTTATTTTTGGTAACACTGAGTATTGTCTTTACTTGTGTATAAGAACTGTGTTACTATAAGTGGTATTGCAGGAGCTTTGCATGTCTCCCAGTTCAGCCTAAGCTGCTCTGCTATATCTACTTCTATCAGCCTAAGCTGCTAGAACACTACTACATTTCACTAATAAGGGATAACTGGACCTGGTATAAGATGTAAATACCCGAGTTACCCACTACAAACCAGGCCAGCCTCCTACAGTAGTGCTGCCTTGCCCTTGCCAGCTGGTGGTGCCTCCTTGCCTTTGCCAGCTGGTGGTGCCTCCTTGCCTTTGCCAGCTGGTGCTCCCTTTTTGGCATTGCCAGCTGGTGGTCACTTTGTGCCCTTGGCAGCTGGTGCAGGCACACTGGCTGTGCTGACGGGTGTCTCCTTGGAGCCTCTCACAACTGCAGTAGCTGTGGAAACTACAATGCACAGGACTGGGTGGCTGAGGTGCTAATCTGGGTTCTGCCCACCCTGGCCCGAAGTGAAGGACGGGGGAGGGGCAGGGAATAGGTCAAGGGTGGAGAGGAAAGGCTTTTTAGGGACACTGGGGCTGGAAGATGGTGAAGGTTTGGGAGTGGAGAAAGAGGGAGTGGTGGTAGGAGGTGTCTCCTGTAGTTGGGTACAGGTGCATGGGCTGGATGCTATTGTGAGGTGGATGGCTGTTGGGTGTCTGAGTGCTTGTGCTGTGTACTTTGAGAGGAGGGGGCACAGACCCAATGGGAGAGGACACAGGGGACGTGTGCATGGATGTGGGGGTGGTGACTGCCAGTGAGTGGCGTGTAGTGATAGGCATGATGGTGATGGGGTAGTGGATGAGGATGTAGTGCATGCAGGTGTGTGTGGAGACACTACTTGGAGGGAGGTGGACGAGGAGGAAGAGGGGGACACAGTGGAGGCAGTGGATGTTGGTGTGTCTGCATCTGGATGGTGCTTGTGTGAGTGCCTGTGTGATGAAGTGTGGTGCTTGTGTTTGCCTGAGTCACATCTGTCTGTTGTTTTGGGTTTATGCTGGTCTGATGTTGTGCTTGGGATAGGCTAGGGTTCAGGGGAATGGGACTGGGTAGAGGAAGTTGGAGGGGGGAGGCTAGAGACAGGGACAATGGCTGCCATCAGGCAGGAGGCCAGAGCCTGGAATGATCTATGTTAGGCCGCCATGCCAGAGTGATACCCTCCAGGAATGCATTTGTTTGTTGCAATTGGCTTGCCAGCCCCTGGATGGCATTCACTATGGCTGACTGCCCAACAGAGATGGATTGCAGGAGGTCAATAGCCTCCTCACTCAGGGCAGCAGGGCTGACTGGGGCAGGGCCTGAGTTACCTGGGGCGAAGGAGATGCCCTCTGTCCTGGGTGAGCGGGCATGGGAAACTCGCTGAGGGGCTGCTGGAATGACGGTGCTGGTAAGGGGGTGTCGGCTGTACCTGTAGTTGGGTTGGCCACAGAGCTGTCCGCCACCACCAGGGAGCTTCCATTGGAGGAGGTGTCACTGACCGAGCAGTCCCCTCCAGTCTCCGCTGTGGTGCTCCCCTCACCCTCCGTCCCATTGGTGCCCTCACCGTCTGTGGATTCAGCCTCATGGGCCATGTGGGATGCAGCTCCCTCCGTCGCCGGTGCCTCTTCTCCTCCGCCAGATGATGCTAATGCACACAAGGACAGGGTGACAAAACAAAAAGGGGGGGAGACAGAGGATACACTTTGTCAATGCCAGCAACAACACCACCATTGGCGTACACAACACACAGGGAACAGCCCTATGCACTAGGCCATGCACTACCAGTAACAATGCTAGTCACCAGGCCATGGAGTACAATGCCCAACGCCAATAGCAGCACACCTGGAGCCCACAGGACCCTGCCCAGTAGTAGATGCCCACTAGCATGTTTGGGGCTGGAGTGCATCAGAGCTTGCCCAACATGGAACCTACCCTTCCATGTTCGTCCTGGCCTATGGGCACCCACAGGCCCACATCCCCCATCCAGATAACACTCCATCACGTGCAATTTGATGATTTTTAAACTGTACTCACCCCCTTGTGGCTGCTGTGATGCTTTTAAGCACCCATCCAACTCAAGATAGGCCACCACCAGTATGCAGAACACCAGGGGAGTCAGGGTTCGATGGGCACCCCTTCCTCATTGGGAGGCCATCCCCAGCTGAGCCTCCGTCGTCTTCCTTGCCTAGTGGCGCAGGTCCTCCCACGGTTTGCAACAGTGGGTGCTCCGCCTGTCAAAAACCCCCACGGTCTGCATGTCCTTGACGATGGCATGCCAAATAACCTTTTTCTGATGGGCGCTGACCTGCAGAGAAAGATACATAGAAAGAGGTATTAGACTTACCATCCAGCCTGTTACACTCATGGCCCACCATATCCCTCCCATCCCCTTATGCACAGACATTGACCACCATACAAGCAGCACTCTGCCCAGGACCCGTCAGCCACCCCCCCTTACACGAGGCTTACACACACAGCACTCCATGCATTCATGCCCCATGCATCGTGCTCATAGTGTACTCACCTGTTCGTCTGGAGGACCATAACGTAAACGGTATTGGGGAAGGACCTCATCCAGTAGTCTCTCCAGACTCGGGCCATGGTCGCTTCCAGACACAGGGCACAGCAGCACTTGTAGTGTAGGTCCTCTCCTGTTGAAGGTCAGGTAGCAAGTGAGTGAACAGATAGAAAATGGCGTTCACGTCCACGGCGGTACGTACCATCACCGCCGGCGTACATCACCATTAGCTACTGGAACCCAAAGGGCCCAATGATAACCAATGAGGAGTTGCACGGCGGTCCTCGACCGCCTCCCGCAACGGCGCACAACATCAGCGGAATTACCTCATTTCCACTTGTTCCTCCACACAGGTCAGGCGGCCACCATTTCAGGGGGGATCAGACCATCGCAACTAACTGCGTCACAGCAGACATTGGCACATTCACAGGACTACACGTTAACATACTGTTTCTGTCAGAACATGCAAGGTATTTTACTCTGAGGATATGTTTGAATATGACCAGCTGCTCACTGTTTTTCACCCTAGAGTACAAATGCTGAGGATGAATAGGAGATGGAGACATCCCCCAGTGTACAGACCACTGATGGACCTGGCAACTATGGAGGACAGGCACGTTATCCTCACCTACAGACTTGATATGGCCACAATCCAAGAACTGTGTGCCCAATTAAAGCCAGACCTGATCTCAGCAATTTGTCAGCCCACTGGTGCCCAGTGTGCTTAATCCTGGCCAGGAGGGGTTGAGTGGATGCCTTCTTCCACTGGTTCTGGTGGGGCTTTGTGCCCTGTGATGCAGATCTTGGGAAGTACAAGGTCACAGTCTCGCACCTGGGTGTCACACCCACAGTATTTGCAGGGGCCATGACGCACTACAGCCCATGGAGGCACGACTAAACACTGTCCGCCGGTGGTGGTGACTGCTGCTCAGTGGTGGCAGTGGCGCAGCTGATGGCGCTGCTGCCAGTGGTAGGGGGAGGCTCCAGCCCTTCCCCTGCAGCCTCAGACGGCTGCCCACTGGGGCTGCTGCTGCTGGCAATGGTGCTGGTGGTGGTGTATGAGGCGGTGCTGGTAGCGGTGCTGCCATCGGTGGGGGGGGCTCCAGCCCTTCCTCTGCAGCCTTGGACGGTTGCCCAGTGGGGCTGCTGCTGCTGGCAGTGGTGCTAGTGACGGTGCAGGTTGCGGTGTAGGTGGCAGTGCTGGCGGCGATACAGGTGTCGGTGCTGGCTGTGGTGCTGCCAATGGTGGGGGTAGGCTCCAGCCCTTCCCCTGCAGACTCGGAGGGCTACCCACTGGGGCTGCTGCTGCTGGCAGTGGTGCAGGTGGCGGTGCAGGTGGCAGTGCTGGTGGCGGTGCTGCCAGTGGTGGGGGAGGCTCCAGCCCTTCCCCTGCAGCCTCGGACGGCTGAAGTGCCATGGCTGGTGTTGTTTGCTCAGATGCTGCTCTATCCTGCCTGCGCCATCTGTGCCTTTGTCATTGCCCTTGGCAGCTGGTGGTCCCTTCCTGCTCTTGGCAACTGGTCGCCCCTCCTTGCTTTTGCCAGCTGGTGGCACTTCCTTGCATTTGCCAGCTGGTGGTGCCTCCTTGCTTTTGCCAGCTAGTGGTGCCTCCTTGCCTTTGCCAGCATGTGCTCCCTTTTTGGCTTTGCCAGCTGGTGGTCCCATTTTGCCATTCGCAGCTGGTGCAAGCACACTGGCTGAGTGGACGGGTGTCTCCTCTGAGCTTTTCACAACTGCAGTAGCTACAGAAACGACAGTGGTCATAGACTGGGTGGCTGAGGTGGTAGCCTGGGTCCTGACCACTCTGGCCTGAAGTGAAGGATGGGGGAAGGGGCAGGGAATAGGTCAAGGGTAGAGAGGAAAAGCTTTTTAGGGACACCGGGGCTGGAAGAGGGTGAAGGTTTGGGAGTGGAGGATGAGGGAGTGGTGGTAGGAGGTGTCTGTCTGCTGTGTTTTCGGTGCAGGTGCATGGGCTGGATGCTGTTGTGAGGTGGATGGCTGTTGGGTGTCTGAGTGCTTGCGTTTGTGTACTTTGGGAGGAGGGGGCGCAGACACAGTTTGAGAGGACACAGGAAACGTGTGCATGGAAATGGGGGTGGTGACTGCCAGTGAGGGGCGTGTAGTGATAGGCGTGATGGTGATGGGATAGTGGATGAGGATGTAGTGCATGCAGGTGTTAGTGGAGATGCTACTGGGAGGGAGGTGGACAACAAGGAGGAGGGGGACACAGTGGAGGCAGTGGATGTTGGTATGTCTGCATCTGGATGGTGCTTGTGTGAGCGCCTGTGGGAAGAAGTGTGGTGCTTGTGTTTGCCTGAGCCACTTCTGTGTGTTGATTTGGGTGCATGCTGGTCTGATGTGTACTTGGGATAGGCATGGGTTGAGGGGAATGGGATTGGGTAGAGGAAGTGGGAGGGGGGAGGCTAGAGACAGGAACAATGGCTGCCATCAGGGAGGAGGCCAGAGCCTGGAATGATCTCTGTTGGGCCGCCACACCAGAGTGAATGCCCTCCAGGAATGCATTTGTTTGTTGCAAATGCCCTGCCAGACCCTGGATGTCATTCACTATGGTTGACTACCCAACAGAGGAGGATCGCAGGAGATCAATAGACTCCTCACTGAGGGCAGCAGGGCTAATTGGGGCAGGGCCTGAGGTGCCTGGGGCGAAGGAGATGCCCACCCTCCTGGGTGAGTGGGCATGGAAAACACACTGAGGGGCTGCTCGGAGGGCGGTGCTGGTACAGGGGGTGGCGGCTGCACCTGTAGTTGAGGTGGCCACAGAGCTGTCCGCCACCACCAGGGAGCTTCCATCGGAGGAGGTGTCACTGTCAGAACTGTCCCCTCCAGTCTCCACCGTGGTGCTCCCCTCGCCCTCCGTCCCACTGGTACCCTCACCGTCGGTGGATTCTGCCTCATGGGCCATGTGGGATGCAGCTCCCTCCATCGCCGGTGCATCTGCTCTTCCGCCAGATGATGCTAATGCACACAAGGGCAGAGTGACAAAACAAAAAGTGGAGGGAAGAGACAGAGGATACACTAGGTCAATGCCAGCAACAACACCACCGTTGGCGTACACAACACACAGGGAATAACCCTATGCACTAGGCCATGCACTACCAGTTAAAATGCTAGACACCAGGCCATGGAGTACAATACCATGGCCTGGTACTCCAACGCCAATAGCAGCATACTTGAAACCCATAGGACCCAGCCCAGTAATAGATGCCCACTTGCATATTTGGGGCTGGAGTGCATCGGAGCCTGCCCAACATGGAACCTACCTGCCATGTTTGTCCTGGCCTACGGGCACCCAGAGGCCCACATCCCCCACCCAGATAACAACCCACCAGGTGCAAATTTCTGATTCTGAAACTGTACTCACCCCCTTGTGGCTGCTGTGATGCCTTCAAGCGCCCGTCCAACTCCAGATAGGCAACCACAAGGATGCAGAACATCAGGGGGGTCAGGGTTGGACTGGCACCCCTTCCTCGTTGGGAGGCCATCCCCAGCTGGGCCTCCGCCATCTTTCTTGCCCAGCGGCACAGGTCCTCCACTGTTTGCAACAGTGGGTGCTCTGCCTGTCAAAGACTCCCAGGGTCTGCACGTCTTTGGCCATGGCACACCAAATACCCTTTTTCTGATGGGCACTGACCTGCAGACAATGATACATAGGAAATGGGATCAGCCATACCGTCTGGCCTGTTACACTCATGACCCACCATATCGCTCCCATCCCCTTACGCACAGACATTGACATGCAGCACTCTGCCCAGGACCCCTCAGCCACCCCCCCTTACATGAGGCTTACACACACAGCACTCCATGCATTCATGTCCTTTGCATCGTGCTCACAGTGCACTCACCTGTTGGTCTGGATGACCATAAAGTAAACAGTACTGGGGTAGGATCCTATCCACTAGTCTCCCCAACTCCTCCAAAGTGAAGGCAGGGGCCCTTTCCCCAGACGCTCGAGCCGTGGTCGCTTCCAGACACAGCAGCACTTGCAGTGTAGGTCCTCTCCTGTTGAAGGTCAGGTAGCAAGTGAGTGAACAGATAGAATATAGCGGTCACTTCCACGGCGGTGCGAACTGTCACCGCCGGCGTACATCACCATTGGCTACTGGAACTGATAGGGCCCAATGATAACCAATGAGGTGTTGCACGGTGGTCCTCGACCACCTCCTGCAACGGCACACAACGTCAGCGGAATTACCTCATTTCCACTTGTCCCTCCACACAGGTCAGGTGGCCGCCATTTCAAGGGGGAGCAGGCCATAACACCTAACTGCGTCACAGCAGACATAGGCACATTTACGGTACTACACATTAACATACTGTTTGTACTGTGGCATTTTACTCTGAGGATATGTTTGAATATGACCATCTGCTCACCGTTTTTCACCCTAGAGTTCAACCGCTGAGGATGAATAGGAGATGGAGACATACCCCCATGTACAGACCCCTGGTGGACCTGGCAACAATGGAGGACAGACACATTATCCTCACCTACAGACTTGATAAGGCACAATCCAAGAGCTGTGTGCCCAATTGGAGCCAGACCTGATCTCAGCTATTCGTCAACCCACTGAGATCCCCCCTCTGGTGCAAGTTCTATCAGTGCTCCATTTCTTGGCAAGTGGCTCCTTCCAAGTGACAGTGGCCATGGCAGTAGGGATGTCACAGCCTATGTTCTCAAACGTGCTGACCAGAGTGTTGTCTGCCCTGATTAAACACATGCGCAGCTACAGTGTTTTCCCCCAGGTGGAGGATTTGGCCACAGTGAAGGCTGACTTGTGTGCAATGGTACATATCCCCAACATCATTGGTGCTATTGATGGTACACATATTTCCTTTGTCCCCCCCTGGAAAAATGAACAGGTGTACAGAAATTAAAAGAGCTTTCACTCTATGAATATGCAGATGGTGTGCCTGGCGGACCAGTACATCTCCCATGTGAATGCAAAGTGTCCTGGGTCTGTGCATGATGCCTATATCCTGAGGAATAGCAGTATCCCATATGTGATGGCTCAACTCCAGAGGCACCGGGTGTGGCTAACAGGTATTCCTCGATATTTGCAGGTGACTCTGGTTACCCTAACCTCTCACGGCTACTGACCCCAGTGAGGAATGCCAGGATAAGGGCAGAGGAACGTTACAATGAGGCACATGGGTGAACAAGGAGGATCATTGAGCGCACCTTTGGCCTCCTGAAGGCCAGGTTCAGGTGCCTCTCCATCTGACAGGTAGATCCCTATGCTACTCACCCAAGAAGGTCTGCAAGATCATTGTTGCATGTTGCATGTTGCACAACCTAGCCTTGAGAAGCAAGGTGCCTTTTCTGCAGGAGGATGAGGCTGGAGATGGCCGTGTGGTCAGGTGGAGCCTGTGGACAGTGACAAAGAGGAGGAGGAGGAAGAGTATGTGGACAAAAGAACAACTATCGTACAACAGTACTTTCAGTGACACACAGGTAAGACACTGTAACCTTAACTTCCATTGCTGTTTTGTGAAGTGAATTTTCTCTGGCTGCTGTTCCCACTACTATGGCCACTTATTGTACCCTTTAACATGTCTATTTGCAGATATTTGTGCCCTCCTGTAGCTCCTGGTTTATTGACTGCAGCACATCACAGGTCATACCTATGTATACATAACTGTACAGTCTATTTGCATTGTCTACAGATTGTTAAACAACTACACCCTTAAATCATTTGACATACTCCATACTTGTTTTTTCCAAGGGTGTTTATTTCAGTGCTGATACGTAAATGGGGATGTGCAATGGGCTTGGGTGATGGTGAAGGAAAGTCCAGGATAGAGACCAGTCTATTGGTATCACAGGTGCATTGTCCAATGAGGTATGGGAAGTGGAGTGATGGCAGTTCAAGGTGGACAGTGCGACAGAGTGGGACAGAAGGGTGACATTCAGGAGAGTCTTATTTCCTGGCGGGGTCTTGGCAATATTCTCTGGCTTCTGCCTGGATCGCAGGGACCGTTTGTGATGTGGTTCTCCTTCTGCAGGGGGTGGGGTGCTGGTGGCCTGTTGTTCCTGTGGTGGGACCTCCTTTCCACTAGCGGCAGTGGAGGTGGAAGGCTGTTCATCAGTGTGACTAGTGTCAGGGGCCCGTTGGTGTGCCACTGCCTCCCTCATGATGTTGGCCATGTCTGTCAGCACCCCTTCAATGGTGACCAGGGTGGTGTTGATGTCCCTCAGGTCCTCCCTGATCCCCAGGTACTGTCCCTCCTGCAGCCACTGGGTCTCCTGCAACTTGGCCAGTATCTGGCCCATGGTCTCCTGGGAATGGTGGTATGCTCCCAGGATATTGGTGAGTGCCTCGTGGAGAGTCGGTTCCCTGGGCCTGTTCTCCCCCTGTCGCACAGCAGTCCTCCCAGCTTACCTTTTGTCATGTGCCTCTGTCCCCTGAACCGTGTGCCCACTGCCACTGACCCCAGGTCCCTGATCGTCCTGTGTTTGTGGGGTTGCCTGGCGTCCCTGTAGTGGTGGGCACACTGTTAATTGACATGTCCTGGGGACAGAGGGATGGGCCCGCTGGATGGGTGCTGTGCTGGTGTTTCCTGAGGTGGGAGGCTCTGTGGTGGGATAGGACTGTGTCTGGGTAACCGACTGGCCAGAGGTCCCTGATGGGCCAGGTTGGTCATCCAGATCCAGGCATGCAGAGCTGCTGTCATCACTGCGGGCCTCTTCTGTGGGGGGACTGATTGTTGCTGGCAACTCCTCTCTGGTGATGTTGTGTGGGGGTCCTGTAGGGATGTTAATGCAGTGTTATTGTATCTTGTGCATGGGTATGTTGCCCTCTATGGTTGTTATTACCATGGCAACTTTGCCTTCTGTTAGTTATTCTTTGGTTGGGTAAGTTATTGTCTTTAGTGTGCATGCAGTGGTGATGGGTGTCCATGCAGGGCTGTGAGTGATGTCCATGCATTGGTGTTGCATGCAGGGCTTGGTATTGGGATGAGTGGGTTGTGATGGTGTGGTGTATGGGAGGTGGTGGAGTGATGGGGTGAGGGGGAGGGTAGGGGTATTTGATGGCATGCAGGTAGGGGGGTGAAAGTAGTAAAGATTTGACTTACCAGAGTCCAGTCCTCCTGCTACTCCTGCCAGGCCCTCAGGATGCGTTATTTCCAAGACTTGTTCCTCCCATGTTGTTAGTTGTGGGGGTCCACCGCCAGTCCTCTGTACAGCTATCTGGTGTCTTGCATCCACGGAACGTACCTTCCCCCGTAGGTCATTCCACCTTTTCCTGATGTCATCCCTTGTTCTTGGGTGCTGTCCCATGGCATTGACCCTGTCCATGATTCTACCCCATAGCTCCATCTTCCTAGCAATGGACGCCTGGTGCACCTGTGATCCGAAAAGCAGTGGCTCTACCTGGATGATTTCCTCCACCATGACCCTTAGCTCCTCCTCAGAGAACCTGGGGTGTCTTTTTGGTGCCATGGGTGTAGTGTGTGTGGTGTGTATGTGTGTAGTGATGTGTTGGGGTGTGTGCTGTGAGGTGCGCGGATGGTGTATGGGCGATGGTGTTCTGTGACTCTGGTTCTGTGGGTGCTCTTGGTGTGTCTCTCCCAGTTGTCAAGGGTTGTGGGTAATGTGTGTGTGTGTTTTATAGTGGTGTGGGTGTGCGGGTGTGGTGTGTGTATGTGTGTCAGGTGTGTGTTATTCAAATTGTCCAATGTGGTGTTGTTTTGTATGTGTGTGTATTTTGAACGCGGTGGTATGTACCGCCAATGGTTTACTGCAGTTGAATGTCCGCCACGTTGATTCGTGGGTCATAATGCCGTGGGCGTAGTTCTGTTGGCATAACGGTGTCGGTTTTGGTACCGTCAGTTTATCACTGTCCTTTGGTCTGGCGGACTTGTGTGTGTGTGTCTGTATAGTGACGGATTGCTATGTGTGTGTCATAATATGGGTAGCGGTAAACCGCTGCGGCGGTGGTATGTTGGCGGCAGTCGGCATGGCGGTAAGCAGTACTTACCGCCAATGTCATAATGAGGGCCTAAGACTCCTCAGAAAGGTGTTTAAAATACTTCCACTTATTGCAAAGAGGCTCATCATCCAGGTACTCATTATCTCTTGTCTGGATTATGGTAATGCCCTGTACCTCAGCGCTCTGAAATATGTTAAAAAGAAACTACAAGTGGTGCAAAACACTGCCGCCCACCTTCTCTTCAATATACCTAGACATGAATCAGCCAAATCAGCTCTTTCTTGTCTGCGTTGGCTCCCAGTTGAGCACGGATACATTTTAAAACGCTGTGTTGCATCCACAGAGCTCTTTACAACAAAGGTCCTCCGCTCTTGCGAACCCTTGCCTCCTTCCATAATCCTGCCAGACATCTTAGGTCTTCTTCTGCAGCTCGTGCCGTAATCCCTTTAATAAAAAAGTATAAATCGGGCGGAAGCTCCATGGCCTATCTTGGTGCTAAGGTGTGGAACTCTCTCACCCCCCCACCTGCATGCCATCACAAACTTCCACCACTACCCTCACCCCTATCACTCTACCACCTCACATATGCCCCACCATCACAACCCACCCATCCCAATACCAAGCCCTGCATGCAACACCAATGCATGGACCCCCATCACAGACCTGCATGGACACCCATCACTACAGCATGCACATTACAGATAATCACCTAGCCCACAAAATCACTACTCACACAAGGCAAAGCTGACAGGGCAACCACAACCATACTGGGCAACACACCCATGCACAAGATGTCACATGCAGAAACTATAACACTGCATTACATCCTCAGAGGTCCCCCACCCAACGTCACCAGAGAGGAGGTGTCAGCAACATCCAGTCCCCCCACAAAAAAGGCCCAAAGTGATGATAGCAGTTATGGACGCCTGGATCTGGATGACCAACCTGGCCCATCAGGGATCTCCGGTCAGTCGGTTACCCAGGCACAGTCCCATACCACCACAGAGCCTCCCCCCTCAGAAAAATCACCAGCACAGCACCCACCCAGTGGGCCCTTACCTCTGTCCCCAGGACACGTCAATCAGCAGTGTGTCCACCACTACAGGGACCCCAGGCAACCCCACAATCACAGGATCATCAGGGACCTGAGGTCAGTGGCTGTGATAGGGGGAGGACCTGCCCAGGGAACCGACTCTCCATGAGGCACTCACCAACATCCTGGGAGCATACCACCATTCCCAGGAAACGATGGGCCAGATACTGGACAAGTTGCAGGAGACCCAGTGGCTGCAGAAGGGACAATACCTGGGGATCAGGGAGGACCTGAAGAACATCCACACCACCCTGATCACCATTGCAGGGGTGCTGGCTGACATGGAAAACACCATGAGGGAGGCAGTGGCACACCACCGGGCCCCTGACACTAGCCAAACCAATGAACAGCCCTCCACCTCCGCTGCTGCTAGTGGACAGGAGGCCCACACCATGCACTGAGTGGGAACCAGGGCTCAACTATTAGCCACACCCGGTGCTTCTGGAGTTGAACCATCACATATGGGATGTTGCTATTCCTCAGGATATAGGCATCATGCACAGAGCCAGGATACTTAGCATTGACATGGGAAATTTACTGGTCCGCCAGGCACACTATCTGCACATTCATTGAGTGAAAGCTTTTTCAATTTCTGAACACCTGTTCATTTCTCCAGGGGTGGGAGGGACAAATGCAATATGTGTACCATTAATTGCGCCAATAATGTTGGGCATATGTCCCATTGCATAGAAGTCAGCTTTCACTGTGGCCAAATCCTCCATCTGGGGGAAAACAAAGTAGCTGCACATGTGTTTAATCAGGGCAGACAACACTCTGGTCAGCACTATTGAGAACATTGGCTGTGACATTCCTTCTACCAAGCCCACTGTCACTTGGAAGGAGCCAGTTGCCAAGAAATGGAGCACAGAGAGTACTTGCACAACAGGGGGGATCCCGGTAGAGGGAGAGATAGCAGATATCAGGTCAGGCTCCATTTGGGCACACAGCTCTGTGAGCTATCAAGTCTATAGGTGAGGATAATGTGCCTGTCATCCATTGTTGACAAGTCCACCAGTGGTCTGTACACATGGGATGTCTCCATCTCCTATTCATCTGCAGCGGTTGTAATCTAGGGGGCAAAACGGGGAGCAGCTGGTCAGTATTCCACATTTCCAAACACTATACTGCATTGCATGTTGTGACTCTAATAGTATGTTGTTGGATAGGCCCAAATGGTGCCTACGTGTACTGTGACGCACTTAGGTGCCATGGCCTGCTCCCCCCCTGAAATGGCGTCTGCCTGTCCTGTTTGGAGGGACAGGTGGAAATTAGGTAATTCTGCTGACGTTGTACGCCGTTGCGGGAGGCGGTCGAGTACCACCGTGTAAAACCTCATTGGTTGTCTATGGGCCCTATGGGTTACACTGGCCAATGGTGATGTACGCCGGCAGTGACGGTATGCACTGCCGCAGACGTGACCACCATTTTCTATCTGTTCACTCACTTGCTACCTGACCTTCAACAGGAGAGGACCTGCACTGCAAGTGCTGCTGTGACCTGTGTATGGAATTGACCATGGCTCGTGTCACTGGGGAAAGGGCCCCTGCCTTTACTGCTGTGGAGTTGGAGAGACTGGTGGATGGGGTCCTACCCCAGTACTGAACGCTGTATGGGCCTCCAGACCAACAGGTGACTACACTGTGAGCACAATGCATGGGACATGAATGTATGGAGTGGTGTGTGTGAAGGCCTCGTGTGGCCAATGTCTGTGCGTAAGGGGATGTGAGGGCCATGGTGGGCCATGAGTGTTACAGACCGGACGGTATGACAGATACCCTTTTCAATGTATCTTTTTCTGCATGTCAGCGCCCATCAGAAAAAGGGTATATGGCATGCCATCGCCGTGGACGTGCGGACCCTGGGGGTCTACAACATTCGGAGCACCCACTGTCGCAAACGGTGGGAGGACCTGAGATGGTGGGCAAGGGAGATGGCAGAGGCTCAGCTGGGGATGGCCTCCCAACGAGGAAGGGGTGCCCGTGGAACCCTGACCCTCCTCATGGCCCGCATACTGGCAGTGGCCTATCCGGAGCTCGATGGGCGCCTGAGGGCATCACAGCAGTCACAAGGGGGTGAATACAGTTTCCAAATATACTACTTGCGTGTGGTGGGGTGGTGTCCGGGTGGGGGATGTGGGCCTGTGAGTGCCCCTAGGCCAGGCCGGACATTGCAGGGTAGGATCCATGTTGGGCAGGGGCTGATGAACACCACCTCCAACCAAGCCAGTTGGCATCCACTAATGGGCAGGGGTCTGTGGGTCTCAGGTATGCTGCTATTGGCGTCAGGTATTCCTGTCCATGGGTTGGTGACTAGCATTGTGACTGGTAGTGCATTGCCTAGTGCGTAGGGCTATTCCCTGTGTGTGTGTGTCGGGTACGCCAACGGTGGTGTTGTTGCTGCCATTGACCAAGTGTATCCTTTGTCTCTTCCCTGCCCTTTTTGTTTTGTCACCCTGTCCTTGTGTGCATTAGCATCATCCTGCGGAGGAGCAAAGGCGCTGGCGACGGAGGGAGCTGCATTCCACAGCACCCATGAGGCCAAATCCACTGATGGTGAGGGCACCAGTGGGACAGAGGGCGAGGGGAGCACCACAGTGGAGACAGGAGGGGACAGTTCGGACAGTGATACCTCCTCTGATGGAAACTCCATGCTGGTGGCAGACATCTCTGTGCCCACCCCAACTACAGGTACAGCTGCCACCCCCTGTACCAATACCACCCTCCCAGCAGCCCCTCAGCGAGTTTCCCATGCCCGCTCACCCAGGAGGGTGGGCATCTCCTTCGCCCCAGGCACCTCAGGCCCTGCCCCAGTTAGCCCTGCTGCCCTGAGTGAGGAGGCTATTGACCTCCTGCGATCCATCTATATTGGGCAGTCAACCATAGTGAATGCCATCCAGGGGCTGGCAGGCCATTTGCAACAAACAAATGCTTTCTTGGAGTGCATTCACTCTGGCATGGCGGCCCAACAGAGATCAATCTAGGCTCTGGCCTCCTCCCTGATGGCAGCCATTGTCCCTGTCTCCAGCCTCCCTCCTCCAACTTCTTCTGGCCAGTCCCATTCCCCTCAACCTCAACCTATCCCAAACACACATTCAGACCAGCATGCACCCAAGACAACACACAGGCAAACACAAGCACCACACATCACCCCACAGGCACTCACACAAACACCATCCAGATGCAGACATAACAACATCCACTGCCTCCACTGTGTCCCCTCCTCCTCCTTGTCCACCAGCCTCCCAGTAGCGTCTCCACTCACACCTGCATGCACTACATCCTCATTCACTGCCCCCATCACCACAATGCCGATCACTACACACCCCTCACTGGCAGTCACCACCCCCACATCCATGCACACGTCCCCTGTGTCCTCTCCCACTGTGTTTGTGCCCCCCCTCCTAAGGTACACAAACACAAGCACTCAGACACCCAACAGCCATCCACCTTACAACAGAATCCAGTCCATTCACCCGCACCCAAACACAGCAGACAGACACCTCCAACAACCACTACCTCTTCCTCCACTCCCAAACCTTCTCCCTCCTCTCCCAACCCAGTGTCCCTAAGAAGCTTTTCCTCTCCGCCGTTGACCTCTTCTATACCCCTCCCCCAGTCCTTCACGGCGGGCCAGGGTGGTCAGAACCCACGCTAGCACCTCAGCCACCCAGTCCATGGCGACAGTAGTGTCAGCAGCTACTGCAAGTGGGAGAGGCTCCAGGGAATCAACCATCAGCACTGACAGTGTGCCTGCACCAGCTGCCAATTGGAAGGACAAGGAGGCACCACCAGCTGCCAAGGGGAAGGGCAATGAGGCACCACCAGCTGCCAAGGGGAAGGGCAAGGAGGCACTACGAGCTGCCAAGGGGAAGGGCAAGGAGGCACCACCAGCTGCCAAGGGCAAGGACGCACCACCAGCTGCCAAGGGAAAGGGCAAGGAGGCACCACCAGCTGCCAAGGGGAAGGGCATGAAGGCACCACCAGCTGCCAAGGGGAAGGGCAAAGGGCAAAGGGCAAAGGGCCTGCACCTGCGGACAGGACGGACAGAAGGCCTGGTCCTGGGACTGATTCTGAGCACCCACCACCAACCATGGCAGTTCAGCCATCTGAGGCTGAAGGGGAAGGGCTGGAGCCTCCCCCACCAATGGCATCCCCGCCACCAGCACCGCCACCAGCACCACTGCCAGCAGCAGCAGCCCCAGTGGGCAGCCATCCAAGGCTGCAGGGGAAGGGCTGGAGCCTCCCCCCACCACTGCCTGCACCGCCACCCAGCACTGCCACCAGCACCACTGCCAGCAGCAGCAACCCCAGTGGGCAGACGTCCAAGGCTGCAGGAGAAGGCCTGGAGCCTCCCCCCACCACTGCCTGAACCGCCAACAGCACCACTGCCAGCAGCAGCAGCCCCAGTGGGCAGCCATCTGAGGCTGCAGGGGATGGGCTGATGCCTCCCCCCACTACTGCCAGCCCCGGCACCAGCACTGCCACTGCCACCACTGAGCAGTCGTCACCGCCGGCGGGCAGTGTGTAGTTATGTTATGTAGTCCTACCTCCATGGGCTGTAGTGCATCCTGGACCCTGCAAATCCTGTGGGTCTGACACCCAGGTGAGTGACTGTGACCTTGCACTCTCCAAGATCTGCATCACAGGGCACAATGCCCCCTCCATAACCAGTGGAGAAGCCATCCACTCACCCCCCCCTTGCCAGGATGAAGCACACAGGGCACAAGGCCCCCTCCAGAACCAGTGGAAGAAGCCATCCACTCACCCCCTCCTTGCCAGGATGAAGCACACAGGGCACAAGGCCCCCTCCAGAACCAGTGAAAGAAGCCATCCACTCACCCCCTCCTTGCCAAGATGAAGCACACAGGGCACAAGGCCCCCTCCAGAACCAGTGGAGAAGCCATCCACTCACCCCCTCCTTGCCAGGATGAAGCACACAGAGCACAAGGCCCCCTCCAGAACCAGTGGAAGAAGCCACCCAGTTGAGAGACTGTGGACTTTCACTCCCCAGGACCAAGCAGTGGGCAAGCCACCCACTAGAGATACTGTGGCTATGCACTCCCCAGGACCAAGCAGTGGGCAAACCACTCAGTTGAGAGACTGTGGCCTTGCACTCCCCAGGAACAAGCAGTGGGCAAACCACCCACTTGAGAGACTGTGGCTTTGCACTCCCCAGGACCAAGCAGTGGGCAAAGCACCCACTAGAGAGACTGTTGCCTTGCACTCCCCAGGACCAAGCAGTGGGCAAACCACCCACTTGAGAGACTGTGGCCTTGCACTCCACAGGACAGAGTGATGGGCATGTAGCACCCTCCAGGACCAGTGGTGTTGTACCATCTTCCGGCTGAGGTGCCCCACCATTCCCCATCCCCCTGAGGTGCCTGTGTATTTTCGACCTGATGCCCTGGCAGTGTTCTTTCAGTGTTGTTGCAGGAGTCAAGTGGGGCCTTGGCCTATGTGATGTGGCTCTGTGGCCCACGGACATTGGGCAGTGTCCCTCCATTTGTATATATGTATATAGTGTTTTGATTTTGAATCATGAATTTCTAGTATTGTATCTTATTATACTCACTTTAATCAATTCCTTTTGTCCTTGCATTATTCCTGAGGGGTATGGGGCGTATATGTAATGTTTCTGCATCTGTTTATGTGTATGGTGTTGGGTGTGAGCGTGGGTGTGTTGCATGTTGCATGTGTGTGTAACTCTCTTTTTCCTCCCCCTCCCTTGTGTGCTAGACGGCAGTACTCACTGTGGTTGCCTTCGCCGGCGTTGATGTTCGTAGTGAATGTGGAGGTATACATCGTGGTTCTTCCTTGAGTCTCCAGAGGTGAGTCCTTTGCCTTCTGTGTTCTGTTTCCACCATGTCGTTGGTACTGCCCCGGAAAAGGTGGCAGATAGGCCTGTCATAATAGAGTGGGCGGTACATTGTCTTCCGCCTGGCTGTTGGCGGTTACCGCCGCTGTGCTTGTTGCTACCGCCGTGGCGGTTGGTGTGTTAAAGTGGCTGTCTGTGTGGGCAGTTTCCGCCATGGTCATAATTCCATTTTTTTTACCGCCGGCCTGTTGGCGGTATTACCGCCACTTTATCACCGACCACCAGGGTTGTAATGATGGCCTTAGTGTACCAAAGCAGGTGGAAGAAATTTTCTTAGCCTGATGGTCCATGGTAAGCCATAGGTCAAGCCATACTCCTAAACTCTTGATGTATTCCATAGGAGGATGCTGAGCCCCTAAGGAGTAAAGCACAGGAGAAATAGGATTCGGCCGAAAAGATGGCCTAGGATCATGACCTCTGTCTTATATTCATTTAGCTTGAGTTTACATTCAGACATCCATTAGGACACTACCCTTAGGCAGGGGGCGAGTGCCGTCTCCGATGAGTTCTGCTCAGTTGAGAAGGAGACTACCAGCTAGGTGTCATCCACATATGAATCTAATGAGAGACCATATGGATCCACTATCTTTGCCAGTGGTGACATGTAGATGTTAAATAAAGTAGGGCTAAGTGCAGAGCCTTTTGGCACTCCCAAGCTGCTATTAAAGCAACTGGAGAGAAACGAATGATCTAGTACCTGAAATGATCTTGCCTCTAGAAAAGAGGAGAGCCAGCTCAGAGCCTTGCCTGTAACTCCAGTTTCATTCAGTCTTTGAAGTAGAATGTTGGGATCTACAGTGTCAAAGGCAGCACTGAGATCAAGAATAATAATCGCTGACACCAACCCCTGATCAAGGTGCTTCCTGACCTCTTCAGTAACTCCAATCAGCGCTTATTCCATGCTGTGTAGCGATCTAAAGCCCGTCTGGGAAGGATGAAGAATATTATTGTCCTCAAGAAAATTAGAGAGATGTGTGTTTGAATGTTTTTCCAGTATCTTGGAGAGAGCTGGCAGCAAAAAAATGGGCCTGTAATTATTAAGCACTAACACATCTAAGTTAGGTTTCTTAAGCAAAGGTTTCACTATAGCATGTTTCCATTGATAGGGAATGATACTGCTAGACAAGGGTTGCCTTTGACTCACCTTTTCCCAATCTCACTATCTGTTACCATCCTTTCATCAAATCCCTAACCCTCTACCCCCAGGCTGTGTTGTATACCTGCTGCCACTTGCTGCCTGCTCAGACATGGTGCTGGGTGAAAAAAAGGAAGAAAAAGGAAACAGCAAAACTGAAAGAAAGTAAGAACTAAAGGAAGTAGAACACAAGGAAGAAAGGGAAAACAAAAAAGTAGAAAAAGTCACTGAAAAGTAAAATAATACAAAACTGTAAAATACACACACAGAAAGACCTACACTGATAAAAAGAAATAATAAGGAGAGGATGAATGAGAGATGGGGATGATTGGAAGGGATTAAACTAGATTGAAAAATAAGGCCCAGCAGCATGCACACAAAAAAGAAAGAGGAAAAAACAAACTAGTGGCACAAATGCGGAGAGTGTGGTGCTGTTTGTGCTGATTTTTCAGTGCAGAATACACTGCTAGTCCTGAAAAGCAGCATGAATGGGCTGACGAGCATTCTTCTTCCTGTTCATGGAGTACCGCGCAATCTTACAAACCTTTTTTTTAGACTCTGCAGAGCTAAACTCGGCGAGTTCTACTACTATCCTATGTTTCTACATGTCTTTCAATAAAAATAGTACCTCACATGTGTAGGTAGGTCTAGTGCCTGTGAGGGGAAATGGCCCAAAATACAACATGGACACATTATATTTTCCAGTGAAAACTGACCCTTTTTTTAAATGTGGGTAGCTGTAGATTTTGGGTCCCTGGTTTAGTTAGCATCTAGGGAAGCCTAGCACACCTGCACACTTTTGAAAACTTGACACTCAATGGAATCCAGGGTAGGGTGAGCTCTGTGTCCCTCTCCAGGTGTTCCTACCAGAAGCCTTTGAAAACTTCAAACTTTGACTAAAAACATACATTTACCTCACATGTCTGTGATGGAAAGTTCTGGGATCTGTGGGGAGCCACAAACTTCCATCCACTTAGCATTCCATCACGTCTCCTGATAAAAATGGTACCTCACTTGTATTGGTATGTGTAGTACCTGTGACCGGAAACAACCCAAAATGATCATGGACACATCACATTATTCCACTGAAAACTGACCCTTTTTTCGCAATGTTGGCAGCTGTGGATTTTGGGACTTAACTCAGCCAGAACCCAAGGGAAACCAAGCAGGCCTGTACATTTTCTAAAACTAGATGCCTAGAGGATTCCAGAATGTGTGTGGCACTCACCAGGTTTTCTTTACACATTAGCCTATGCAAACTTCACACTTTGACTAAAAACACTCAATTTCCACATTTTTCTGTGAGGAAAACTTTAGAATCTATGGGGACCCACATATTTCACACCACCCAGAACTCCCTTAAGTGAAAAATGGTGACTCACTTGAGAGGCTCAGCCCAGTGTCTGCAGCAGGAAATGGCCCAAAGCAAAACATGGACAGATTACATTTTTCCCCTGAAACTAACCCTTTTTTGCAGTGCCAGTAGCTGTGCATTTTGGAACCTCACTCAGCCATTTTTGAAAGGTAGACACTTAGGGAATTCCAGGATGGGGTGACTTTATGTCTCTCACCAGTTTTTATTACCCAGAATCACTTGTGAACCTCAAAATTTTATTAAAAATACATATTCTTCACATTTCTGTGAGGAAAACCCCTGGAATCTACAGGGAGCCACGAATTTCATAGCACTCAGCATTTTCCCAAGACTCCCAGTAAAAATGGCGCCTTGCTTGTGTGAGTAGGACAAGTGCCCACAACAGCAAAGGACTCAAAACACAACATGGACACATCACATTGTCCATTGAAAACTGACCCTTTTTTGCAATGTCTGTAGCTGTGGATTTTGGGTCCTAGTTCAGACAGTACCCAGAGAAACCTAGCAAATCTGTGCATTTTTTTAAACTAGAGATCTAGGGAAATCCAGGTTGGGATGACTTCGCCTGGGCCCTACCAGCTTTTGTTTCAGAGAATCTCTTGCAAACCTCAACCTTGACTAAAAACACATTTCCTCAGACAGAGACAAATATCTGCAAACTCACACATGGTGTCTTGCAATGCATGTCTAAAACTTGTACACTACAATTTCCTACATAGGACATTGACCCCCCCCAGAAACTAAGCTGCATGGTCCCTTCATGGAGGGATGCCCGTTGGCGCTGCGTTGTCAGCGGAGCAGACCTCGTGCACTTGGCATGGTGATGTCAGGACAACTCACACAGGTATAGAATGCATACCATTACACTGCCTACTAGTGCATGTTAAGATACCAAAGAGACACAAGATGGCCTATAAATTCCTGCAATTGGTGTTAGTGCTGTCCCATCGTCGAGTAGCCATCAACTGGATGGGACAAAGAGCCCCCACAGAAGATCACTGGTATAGAGATGTCCAAGAATGGGCACTAGCAGAAGAGGTACACATGAGGCCAAGCAGATGAGACGAAAAGATGCAGGTACACCTTTAGGCTTGGAGGACCATCTGTGATGCATTTCTAAACTCAGAAACAGAGAGCGAATCCATGGAGGGAAAATCCGAATTTATTGGAGGATGTAGATATAAGCGCAGGCAGAGAACATGACTGAGGGTGAGAGTGCAAGCATGGGTAGCTCATACACATGGGGTGCTGCAGGGAAAATGAGGATTCAGATGAGATGTCAGTGTACATAAAAACTGCAGTGGAGACTTTACTACCACATGTATTATGTACAGTATCCCTTTACTATCTACTGTTACTTTTATTTGAAAATTCAAAATATTGTTTAAAAAAAAACAAATTTCCTCACATTTCTGTGATGGAAAGTTCTGTAATCATTGGGGAGCCGTAAGCTTTCTATCACCTACCATTTGACCAAGTCTATATATATATATATAAGTGGTACCTAACTTGTGTGGATAGGCCTGGTGCCCATGACGTGGGAACCTCACAAAAACACAACATGGAGGCATTGCATTTTTCCACTGAAAACTGGTCCTTTCTTTGCAGTTTCAGTGGCTGTGGATTTTGGGCATTAGCTCAGTGGGCACCTAGCAAAACCTAGCAAACCTGTTTTGGAACCATTTTTACATCCCTGGTGTCTAGTGGGCTTGCTGGCCCCCCCAAAGGAGCAAACTGGGGACAACTGCCCTCCTGCCCCTGGAAGGGGCAGACAAACTAGTTTTGCCCTTTTGGGATAGGCTGTGGCCAATGCCAGAGTGCAACTCCTGCACCCCTTTCTTTTCCACCCTCCAAACTCCTTGGCATTTATTAGGCTTTGTAACCCGTGGGGGCAGATTTGGGGCAACCTCACTGTTAGACCTGACAGCCTTACGGTGGTCACCCCTAACTTTTTGCCTGCCTCCCTCCACTTTTTAAACACTGTTTTTGCTGGTTTTAGGACTCTGCACACTTTACCACTGCTAACCAATGCTAAAGTGCATATGCTCTCTCCCTTAAAACATGGTGACATCGGTTCCTACCCAATTGGCTTATTTAATCTACTTGTAAGACCCCAGTAAAGTGCACTACATGTGCCCAGGACCTAGAGATGAAATTCTACTAGTGGGCCAGCAGCACTGATTGTGCCACCCACTTAAGTAGCCTCTTAACCATGCCTCAGGCCTGCCATTGCAAGGTATGTGTGTGCAGTTTCACTGCCATTTCGACTTGGCATTTAAAAGTACTTGCCAAGTCTTAAACACCCCTTTTTCTAAATATAAGTCACCCTTAAGGTGGGCCCTAAGTATTCCATAGGACAGGGTGCTATGTAGGTAAAAGGCAGGCTATGTACTGTGTAGTTTATATGTCCTGGCAGTGTAAAACTCCTAAATTTCTTTTACACTGCTGTGAGGCCTGCTCCTTTCATAGGCTAACATTAGGGCTACCCTCATATACTGTTTGAGTGGTAGATTCTGATCTGAAAGGAGTAACAAGGTCATATTTAGTATGGCTAGAATGGTAATCCAAAATCCTGCTGACTGGTGAAGTTGGATTTAATATTACTATTTTAGAAATGCCACATTTAGAAAGTGAGCATTTCTCTGCACTTAAATCCTTCTGTGCCTTACAATCCACGTCTCGCTAGGTTTAGCTGACAGCTCCCTTGTGCATTCATTCAGACATCCCCAAACACATGATGCTCAGTCACACGCGCATACATCTGCATATTGAATGGTGCTTCCTTGGCTGGGAGGGTGAAGGGCCTTACACTTAAATGTCAAAGGACAGCAGCCTGCCCTCACACAAAGGACTGCCACACCCCCTACTGGAACTCTTGCAGGCACAATAGAACTGAAAGGGGACAGTGTGCACTTCTAAGCCACTCTTTGAAGTATCCACCCACTTCAAAGGCACATTTGGGTATTTAAAAAGGGGCTCTGTCCCTACCAACTCAGACACGTCTGGACAAGATACCACTGGTGAAGAATCCTTGAACCAGAACCTGCAACCTGCCAAGAAGAACTGCCTGGCTGCCCAAAGGACTCACGTGGACTGCCTTTCTGAGAAGGACTGCTGCCTTGGCTGTTGCCCTGCTGCCTTGCTGCCTTGCTGCTCTCTGGCTGTGCTAAGAAGTGCTCTCCAAGGGCTTGGATAGAGCTTGCCTCCTGTTCCTTGGAGTCTCAGGACCAAAAAGACTTCATCCTGCAAAAGAACTCCTTGTGCGGTGAAAAATCGACGCACGCCTGCAAGAAACGATGCACAACCTGCCTCGCAGTGAGAAAATCACAGCACGCCGAACCAGAATGACGCAGCCCGACTTCCCGATCAGGAGATCGATGCAGCGCCAGAGTTGCGACCAGAAAGTCGACACACAGCCCACTTGATCGATGCCAAGCCGAACCAGAATGACGCAGTCCAACTTCCTGAGAGGAATCGACGCAGTGCGCGTGCAGCAGAAATTTCCATGCAACGCCCACCGGATTGACGCAACACCTGTGACTTCATCCTGCACGCCCAGGATTTCAACGCATCGTCCCCAGGGCATCTGAAAACCCTGCAGCCGAAGAGGATCCCAGTCTACGCACCAGAAATTGACGCAAAGCCTGTCTTGCATGAAAACTCAATGACGCATGATCTGTGTGCGCCAGAAAAATCAACGCACACCTCCCCATTTTCCACACAACTCCTCCTCTGTGGCCCCTTGTGGAAAATTTGAACGCAAACCAGTTACTTTTTGCGTGCAAGAGACACTTGTTGCTTTTTAAAGACTAAAGACACTTTATATCATTTTTACAGTGATATTTTAACATATACTTATTGATTCTTGATCGTTTTGACCTGCATTTAACCAGATAAATATTATATATTTTTCTAAACACTGTGTGGTGTATTTTTGTGGTGCTATACTGTGTTATTGTATGATTTATTGCACAAATACTTTACACATTGCCTTTTAAGTGAAGCCTGAATGCTCAGTGCCAAGCTACCAGAGGGTGGGCACAGGATAGTTTGGATTGTGTGTGACTTACCCTGACTAGAGTGAGTGTCCTTGCTTGGACAGGCGGTAACCTGACTGCCAACCAAAGACCCCATTTCTAACACTCACCATTGGCACAAACTGCTATTTGCCACCAGTGGGCCCAGAAAGACACTATTGTGCCCTTTCTGGGGTAGGGCTATGGCTCCATGCGATAGTAGACTGCCCCCTCCTTTTGTTTGTATTTGTGACTTCTTTAATTTCGTGGTGTCTGGGGGCTTTCGGACTCTCAGACAGGTAAATTGAGGGCAAACCCCTTGTCTGTCCTTGGAAGAGCAGAAAAACTGGTTTGTCCCATTGTGGGTGGGAGTGAGCCAATGCCAGAGTGCAGTGCCTACAAGCCTTACTTTTGTCCTAAATCTAAAGTCTTTGGGACCCATTTACAAAGATTGGCATAGAGCAGCACCAAAAGTATTTTTGCTGTGCTGCCCTATGTCAAATCAAAAGAGCAGGAATGCACAGTATTTATTATATACAGTGCATTCCTGCCTTTTTAGCAAGCACTGGCACATTATTTAGTGCCTAGTGCCAACGCAGGTACCCTTGCACCATGGTGCAAGGGTATCTGCGTTGTTGGAAGGATTGTTTTTGTGCAGGAAGGTGCACCTTCCTGCACAAAAGTGATCCATGGAGAATGCAGCATACATGGAAAGAGGAAAAAAACAAGGAGAAATGAAAATTTCTCCTTGTTACGCCTGCCCTGGCGAGACATAAGGTTTTGACACTGACCCAGGTTAATGTGATTTTGTAAATCTGGGGCAACATCAAAATCTATTGGTCTTGCATTGGAACCCCCACCTTAATGCCCATGGAACACCTCCCTGGTGTAGAGTAAGGCAACACAGCACTTTGCACTGCCCTGCCTTACTCCATGTATAAGAGGCTATGCAAAGCCACACTGGGTGGCTTTGCCTCACCTCATAGATATAATTGAGAGGCCTGTGCCACTGCAGCATCTAAAAAAGTGATGCTCTGGCGGTGAAGGGCTCTTGTAAATAAGCCTCTTGGGGGCATATTAATACTCAGTTTGTGCTTAATTAGCGTCAATTTTTTACGCTAATTCAGCGCAAGCCCAACGCCATATTTATATTTTGATGATAGACCCATCTAGCGTCAAAATATTGGTGTTTTCAGATGCGTGAAACCTCCTTTCATCAATGAGATGCAGAATAGGCGTTCCCATCCAAAAATTGATTCAAACATCCTAGCACCATATTTAACCACCCAGGCAAAAAAGACGCACTGGTGGTAGGCGGACCCAAAAAATGATGTTTACACCGATTTGCGTAAATTTTTTACGCCTGGGTCAGGGCTGGCATTAAAATGAGGCAAACACACCACTTCCTAAGGAAAACACACAGAAGCAACATTACAATCCACAGGAGAAGATGGAGGTGATACAGATACAGTTTGCTAGATGGCGCAGAGGACAGCAATAACACCAGCAATCACCAGCACAACAACATGGCCCACAAAGGCAACGCACAAGGCAGGAGAGGGTCTTCAGAACCAGGACTACCCTCCTTGGTTTCAGGGACCTGGACATAATTAGGACTTATAGACTCAACTGGCAAGCCATACTACACCTGCTGCACCACAGTGAGCCACAAATTGCAGCCAGCCTGCAGACCCCACACAACATACCACCTATAACAAAGATGCTTGCTGTCCTGCACATGCTGGCAAGTGGCTCATTCCAAACAACAGGTGCACTGGTTGATGGTGTCTCACAGCCGTCATTCTCTGCATTCCTGCCAAAGGTGTTAGACGCTATCATCTCCCTGACACCCCACCACATCAGATTCCCCAACACCCAGCAAAAGCACAGGAGAACAAACAGGGGTTCTATCAAATCCATGGCTTCCTGCATGTGCTTGGTGGAATGGACTGCACCCATGTCCGGCTTGTACCACCTGCAGCAACAGAGCAGTTATACCGGAATTGCAATCACGTGCATTCCATTAATGTGCAGGCCAAAGTGGACCACCACGGATTATTCATAAACATTTTGGTCAAGTATCCTGGGAGAGTCCATGACGCCAACATATTCCGGCACAGCAGGATCAATTAACAATTCCAGGATGAACAAGTTGGAAAAGGCCTACTTGTCGGTAAGTCTACAAATCTAGTAATGTACACCCAACACCCCAACCCTGTCGGACACACAAGACATGCACCACTACAGTAACATATAACCAGGGTTACACACATGAGCAGGGGATAACACATATGCACCATGCTGCAATACAGCACAATCAGTGCACAACATC
The DNA here is from genome assembly GCF_031143425.1 of Pleurodeles waltl. Lineage (NCBI taxonomy): Eukaryota > Metazoa > Chordata > Amphibia > Caudata > Salamandridae > Pleurodeles > Pleurodeles waltl. The sequence continues at coordinate 1,034,442,585 of NC_090437.1, read as the reverse complement.
AATACAAACACCCACATGTACTTAACACACCCACAACTTGACAGGCACACTACAGGAAGGACAGGTGCAGACATGTACCCTTTGAACTACACAGACCACCACAACTGCCCTCAGGTTGCCCACTATGTACACATCACACACGCTACAACAAACAAGCAATAGCACAGACACGTCAAAGGCATGCACCATGCCCATGTCATGTAACTTCCAAATAGGCACAGATTTCTCAAGTCATGCTGTACAAATCACTGCCAGAACAAATATTAATCACCACACAACTTGTGCCTATATCAACTGCATCTCATCAACACATAAATAACTTACCTGTAGTGTGCAGAGACATCTGCCTGATGCATTGGCTCACACACATAGGAATAAAAGAACAATCCACATCACATACCATGTGCAAGATGTGTGAGAAGTGGAACCACAGTCACTGTAGTGCAACCTCACATGCAACACTCACTGACTCACAAAACCATCATGTCTATACCAGATACAAGAAATGGTCTAACAGGGGACAGAGACACAGTCAGACAGTGCAGATCATGGATGTCACAGTGGGGCCCAGTGGGAGACAACAGGACATCACTGACCTTACATGCACTGTGCCAAGGGACACATTTGCTGAGCTACATTACATAGTCTGCTCTGTGCATGTGTCGACAGTAGGAATGCACATTAATGTTTAGGAAGATAGGAGAGACACTGCTAGTTATGGTGATCATCCTGTGACATTCGGATACACACCGTTGGACACCTGATGGTTGACACAAAAATTAGCTGCCACACAGGAACACAAAGGGAACAATGTCATAGCTCACAGGTCCATAGTCCTGGCCTGCACTGTATGTACATCTTTGCAGATGACCATCTCTTCATTACTTGAACCCAAATTCTAAATTGGCCACCCTCCCATGCTGTATGTAGCGAGGAAGGGGTGTGCAATGTTTCTCACTGCAGGTCTGTCACCATAAGATACATAGCATGAAGGTGCAGACTCACATGTAGCTGTCCCCTAAAACCTGAGGAAGTGCCAACAACAAATGCCTCCCCAGGGGTGCAGTATGCAGGTTGCAAATAGGAAGTAGACTTTGCTTTGAACTCAGATGAGTGTGGCAAAAATGCATGTTGCACACAGCTGCACACACAGGAAGAGCCAATTGGCCATCAAAAAAGCATATGTCCAGGGTGGTATACCATCCAGCACAGATACATCCACCTCCGCAAGGCAGATAGTCAAATACCCTGGTGTAGGGGCGGTAGCGTTGGTGCACGGCTTCACATGAGCAACTGGTGCAGGGGACAACAAAGGTATGGCAAGTAACATGTCACACATGGGGCATTCTTACATAGTTGAAATGCTGCAGGACACAGCAGCCAATTTAGGAGACATGTTGTGCATTCATACTTACCAATTTCATAGGCCCTAAGTGTCACACATCATCTGTAATGACACATGTCAAAAGGGATGGGATGTCCAGGCACTGTAGTGCTACTAGGTTGCCACCACATCTGACCCCATTGTGTTGTTAGGATGTGTCATGTCCCCTCTAGTGATAGCACACTGACACAAAGGTGCACTACACAACGCATGGTACATATATAATAACTATCAGTGTGGAATCCAAATCAAGTGTTCTAGATCCTTGACCCAAATAGAAGATTGTCATGTCCAACAACCTAGTGCTGAGGAAAGATTACACAAGGATAGGAATCCAGACCAAAACACAAATACGTATGAGCCACAATCAGATCCTAATATCAACTGCCATGCTACATGACTTACCCGTTGCAAGCCTCTTACAACAAATTACTCCTGTAATCTTTTGCAGCAGATCTGGGTTATGGCATACAGCCATGGATAATGACCCCATTCCACAACCCAAGCACATCAGCAGAGCGTGCATATAATGAGGGTCATCGGAGGACACAGACTATTGTGGAGAGGACATTTGGCATCCTGAAGTCCAGATTCAGGTGCCTGGACATCACAGGACCCCATAGGGATCACTTATAACCAGGAACAATTCCATCACTCATATTAGCATATGCAGCACTTAGGAGAACATCCTTTATTATTTAAACACAATATATACTTTCCTCATATATATACGCACTATATACAATCTCCCATCATAACAAAAAGAAAAAAGGACAGAACAAAGTGCAAATGAAACAAGTGCTCGTGATTCAAGAAAGACAAAAAAGGATAATAAATCTCCCTTTATACCAATCCAGAAAATATTTAAAAATCTTTATAGCAGCCTGTTGGTTATTCCTTCTACTATATTGAATCACAGTATTATTTTAAACAGGGTTAAATCCACAATTGTGTCCTCCATCAAAGTAAACCAAATCCAGGCTAAAGCATCATCGCCAACGTTTCAACCCCCACTCACTCTTGGGCCAACTTCCGGCTCCAAAACGGGTCTTCATCTGGACTACACGATAGGGGACATCTACATTACTTCATATTTCATTAAAGTATCCATCTTCACCATTTTCCCTGCGCAATCCACCAATCCCAGGTCCATACGATTGATTCTCCCAAAATTCTTCTTTATTTGGAAACACGCCCAAAATCTTCCATAAATTACTCCTTCCACCTTAATTTTCTTGCCTTTCTTAAGCCGGTTTTCCTTCCGACCATTAAAAACTACTCTTTCCGACTTTCGAGAATCGTTTTTAATGGTCGGAAGAAATACCGGCTTAAGAAAGGCAAGAAAATTAAAGTGCTAAATTATGGTTCACTTCCTGACTCCATGTATGAGTGGGCATGCATTGGTGGATGACCAGGACAGTTGAGCTGTTGATCTGCATGGCCATACCACCTGAGGCACAGGTGGTGGGATTAACAAATGTGTAGTTAGATGTGATGCTCATAGTGTAAGTGACGGTCTATTTGATCAGGCTTGCATGTGTACCTATCAACACTGAACCCTTATGGTAAACAACAGCATCCCATACTCTCAATAACAGCATCAAGTTTCAGGTGATGTATGTTAGAAAATTTGACACATATGAAGGGGAATAGTGGCCCTGATCGATGTGATTTTGATGCTGCCTCAGCATTGTCACACATGGTGCAAAGTTTAAGCAGATCTAAATTAATTTCTTTCCTAATCTTGTTATGGATGGCTGTGGTGTAAGAGAAATGGTGCTAAGGCAGTGTTGTCATTTCATCCATCAGGGCCATTGTATCATCTGGATTGTGAGTAGGAGTGCATGTGGTATTCAATGTAGATAGTAAGCTAATTTACTGTGCATACTCTACACAATGCTCACACTGATGGCTGCCTGTCTCATTTTAACTGCTGCCAACATGAATAAGAACAACTCAGTGCCTTTCAGAAGAAGGCAGTGCACTATAGGCGCATATTGGCAGTGGTATCTGGGTTCATGAGGGAGGCACGCAGCTATTGCTCAGAGCGATCCACTGGTGTGTGGTGGGCATTCAGCCAAGGGGGACCCACACTGCCCACACAGGCCGGACCAAGCACCACAGCTATGCAGGGGCCTACAGCTGCCAACATGAATAATGCTCCAACTACTGCACCCACAAGTACCATCACACAGCCAACCACATCTGCTGCCATGAGTGCCATTACAGATATTCAGAGTGATGTACAACAGGTCCTCCAAAAGTTGGACTCCATTGAGAAGGAGATGGCAAAGTATAGCAATGCCCTCTACAATATTAAGAAAAGACTGAAAAGGACCAACCTCTGAATGGCATTATGTCACTTCTCCCAAGTTTACTCCCCTCCCTCCTCTTTTTCTAGTTTTTTTGTGGGTATTAAGGGGTTAGTTGTAGGTTAGTATAGGTTAGTGGGTTAGTTATGATAAGTAGGTTTGGGGTGGGTTTTCTAATCCTAATGTTTTACTATGTGGGTGGGTGGGGAGTGATCTTGGGGCTTTTATATGTTTATAAAAAATTAAAAAAATAAAACAAAATACAAAAAATACATATTTGTTTAGTCATAGTTAGTCAATGTTTAGTTTAGTGTATTTTGGCCTGCATGTGCCCTGTGATATAAGGGGGGTGGGAGGCAAATGTTTAGAGTATGTTGTTAAATGTGCAAGGTAAGTGTAGCATGGAGTAGTTAGGGTCTGTTGTGGGTTATGTATAGTTAGGATAAGTTAGATTAGGATAAGTGTTAATTACTATTGTTTTATTGATTAAATATTCATCATAAAAATGAATGGGTACTCCCTTACTTCATGTGTCATATGCTTGAGTCTCAGGGTCTTCCCATGGATGTACAATGCAAATTGTGTGTTGTCCTGGGGACTCCGTTCTGCATCCAAATCCCTCTCTCCACCTCCTTATGACTGAGCTGTCAAATTGGCAGCTGCAACACATCTACTTACCTGTGCACCTGCCATCCAGTGTTCCCACCACTCAAGTTATGTTGACCATGTATAGGACAGGATAGGTGTGTGTATTCAGCTGCCATTGTATGGGTTTTGTTTTGGAATGTTGGGCATTATGGGACATATTACAACAGCATACATATCATTCCTATCCTGCTAAACTGAGCAGTGGCAATAATGGATGAGTTTGAGTCCCTCTGTTTCACACAAATGTATACTACTGGTACTCCCAACTGATAATATTTCCCAATTACTGTTTCACACCCATTCTTGCAGTATGGAGTGGGTGTAGCATACATATGTTCAACATGTATCACGTATTCAGTGATTAGCTTGTAGGGGATAAGGCAAACATCAACGTACAACATGTAGGAATTGTGTGCATAGATGTGTGCCCACATAGTCATGCACTCTTGTACTGACACTCTGTGACTTGAGACATGTTACACACATCACAAACATTAGGCATAGTAGAAGTGTCACAACACACATAAACATGCTAGTTGTGGAGGTGGTGACAAAGCAAAAACAACAAGTGATGGACAGAATGCTGAACATTGTCAAACATTCACCCCCAGTACAGTGATCTGGGCCTAAATCCATCGTTTTTTTGCTGCCCATGCCATTCCAGTTTGGACCCAGCCATATGCAAATCAGTCTTGACCCTGTTCCCCATGGGAACAGTCCAGCCCGAACTGCTAGGCCAAGTCTTCCCTGGACTGGAAACAAGCATCCTGGGACCAGTTTCGGGGTTTCACCCCTCATCAGCCAGGCTAGCTTGAATCCAGTGGCATGGGAAGCACGGGACCCACGTGTGGGCATACCCTTCCCACTTAGGGCGACAAAGCAAAAACAACAAGTGATGGACGGAATGCCGAACATTGTCAAACATTCACCCTCAGTACAGTGATCTGGGCCTAAATCCATCTTTTTTTTGCTGCCCATGCCATTCCAGTTTGGACCCAGCCATATGCAAATCAGTCTTGACCCTGTTCCCTATGGGAACAGTCCAGCCCGAACTGCTAGGCCAAGCCTTCCCTGGACTGGAAACAAGCATCCTGGGACCAGTTTCGGGGTTTCACCCCTCATCAGCCAGGCTAGCTTGAATTTGGGCATACCCTTCCCACTTAGGGCGACAAAGCAAAAACAACAAGTGATGGACGGAATGCTGAACATTGTCAAACATTCACCCCCAGTACAGTGATCTGGGCCTAAATCCATAGTTTTTTTGCTGCCCATGCCATTCCAGTTTGGACCCAGCCATATGCAAATCAGTCTTGACCCTGTTCCCCATGGGGACAGTCCAGCCCGAACTGCTAGGCCAAGTCTTCCCTGGACTGGAAACAAGCATCCTGGGACCGGTTTCGGGGTTTCACCCCTCATCAGCCAGGCTAGCTTGAATCCAGTGGCATGGGAAGCACAGGACCCACGTCTGGGCATACCCTTCCCACTTAGGGCGACAAAGCAAAAACAACAAGTGATGGACGGAATGCTGAACATTGTCAAACATTCACCCCCAGTACAGTGATCTGGGCCTAAATCCATCGTTTTTTTGCTGCCCATGCCATTCTAGTTTGGACCCAGCCATATGCAAATCAGTCTTGACCCTGTTCCCCATGGGAACAGTCCAGCCCGAACTGCTAGGCCAAGTCTTCCCTGGACTGGAAACAAGCATCCTGGGACCGGTTTCGGGGTTTCACCCCTCATCAGCCAGGCTAGCTTGAATCCAGTGGCATGGGAAGCACGGGACCCACGTCTGGGCATACCCATTATTTACAAGTGTTACAGTGTTAGGTATATACAATGTCCAGGTCCGTGACCCCATTCGTGGAACAGATCCAATTGGGACACTACACAAGTCCAGGGTTGAGGGACATGTCATGGGACATGCTTGGGTCTTTCAATGCAGGAGAACATACATTTCCAAATGGAAAATTAGGGACAAAAGCAGTCCATAGCAGAAAAGTCAATAGTGTGTTGATGAGGAGTGCATATCTGTCAGAGTGCCAACACTGACATGATCACAAGCACAGGACAAAGATAAACACTGCCGATGTGGCATGGGCTGGTGCTACTGGAAACTCCTACGGGTGAAGATGATCTGTTCCACATCTTCATCCTCTGATGTGTGTGGTGCCTCCTCTACCCTTGATGGTGGTAGTGGGGAGGTAGAGGGGAACAGACACAACTCAGGTGTTGCAGATGTGGACTCCCAGTTCCGGGCAGCTGCCATCTGTGACACTACATATGGCATCACTGCAGCAAGGAGGAGCTGCTGGTTTTTAAGTATAGCTGCAACATCCCTTTGGTAGACAGCCATGTCTGCCCTGAGGGAGACCAATTTCCCGTGCATGGAGTCTTTATTGTCCTCAGACACTCTGCTGCCAGATTGGGAGGGCAGTTGTTGTAGCCTCTCCCTCATGGCAGCAGCTATGTCCCTCAGACACTCCTGGACTCCACGCATTGGGGAGTGTGTGAGTCAGTTAGCTGCAGACTGTTCTGTTGCAGTGACCATGCACGTCTGCATCCCCTCAAGGCTGGCTGCAATTGTTTGCATCGCCACCCGCACCTCCTTGGCCAGCTGCTGCTAGAATCCTGCCACTGCCCTCTCAAAGCTGGTGCCTGTGTCTTCGGAGTCCTCTGCTGTGTCGGTGCTGGCAGGACCTACTCTTGGGGTGCTAAGTGGGGCCTGTGGGATGTCTGCTAACTCTATACTCCTCCTTGCGACTGGAGGTGGTGTCTCAATGTTCACAAGGACTTCTTGGAGGGTCTCTTGGCTGATAGTTGCCAGCTGGTCATCCAGGGCATCAGTGTACTCCAGGACAGGCAGATCCGCAGGAGAGCCATCACCCTCTGCAATGAGATGGTGTAAAATTAGTCTATCTATGTTGTGGCAGTTGACAAGTCACGTCACTTACTTGATATTTGAGGATCATTGTCATGATATGCCCATGTTGATGTAAATGAGGTGCAGCACGGTGCTGTGCAATAATCAGCGCCGCACTGCTTCACTTTGGAGGACACAAGAACGCACTGTATATAATTGAATACGGGGCACCCCTGTGTTGTCCCCCATGCTAATGCAAGATCCAGCTGCCAGTGTCATAGCAGGCATCCTTGCACCATCGTGCAAGGATGTATGCGTTGGGGGTGTGACTGTTTATGTGCGTGAAAGTGTCCCTTCATGCACATTAGCAATCACCAATGGTGCTTTTGCACTTCTGTGTGAGGTGTAGAATGCAGCACACTCGGAAGAGCCAAATTGTCTTTTACATATGATTGATTATGTGCATGAAGGAACACCTTCACACTCATAAACAATCATTACTGGCATTTTGCTCTTCCTATGCATGCTGCAGAATGCAACACACATTGGAAGATCTGAAATGAAGGAGGTATAAATGTATTCCTCATATTTGCACCCAGCTAATGCCACCCCTGGGGCTGGTGTAATGGGTTTGGCACTACCTCAGGTTTACAATATTCCATTTATCTAGGGCAACATTGAACTTTAATGTGTGTTGCTGTGGCAAACCCACAGCATCACCCATTGCACCACCTTCCATGCACAGTCATGACCAGGTGGCTACGTATTAACATCGGGACATAATGCCAAAAAAGTGGCTTAACGCTCCCTTGTCAATACAGCACAGTGCTTAGTGCCACTGGAGAATCACTGAAAGTGAAGCTCCAGTGGTGCTAGGGGCCTATGATGCACCCATTAGTTCCAGTCGATTGTTCCAGTACATCATAGCTGCAGTCTACAGCCCTATGCCCAACCTGCATGTCACATGATTGGAAGTCCAGTTGCCACTATTGGCTGCATCATATCTTCTATGTGTGTTGTCTATCTTTATTTTGTCTTGATGGCCTCTTATCTTGTTCTACCCTCCCTTTGCATTCATTTGCATGGCGAGGCCTTGCAATGTGTGTTGCTGTGCTCATGCCACAGCACCACATGTGGCAATTTTCACCTGTCTCAGTCTTACATGTTTCACATACACCCAAGCTGTGCTGAGACCTTGCACCACCCCAGGGATGGCATATTCGCAACACTGTGCTCTTGTTGCCATTGATGTCTCCTCATGTTGTCATTTGTGTTTATGTGCTACTTTGCATAGCACTCATGGACCTGGCAGAGTACTGTTTCAATTCTTGTTGGTATAGGTTGTTTACCTTACTAAACACCTATGTCCTCCCCCTCAATGCAGCCCTCTTTGCACTATGATACATGAGTGCAGCATGGTATCAGTACAGCTCATGTGACAAAAAAACAAGGTTGAACCCAGGGATGGGCAATAAGGGTATGACATTTCTGCTGTGTACATAATTCTGTATGTGACAGTGCCTGATGGTAAATGTATCAATGGGCATTGCCAATTTGGAGGTGTTGTACTTCAGGGCCTGAGGTAGGTTCATAATTTATGTGTATCAGTCCAAGGGGCACCTGACTGCCACTGTGTAATTGTCCATCCCCTACAGCACAGGTGGTAGTGGCAAATGTTGCCAATGTATATTGCCCCATGGGCCATTGGCCTGGACATGGCAGGTTATCAGCAGCTGACAGACTGGCTATGGCATCTGCCCTATGATACCAGACCAGTGATATGTTCAACACTACCCTCCAGGCATATTTCCAAATTTCCTCTAGCCTTTGCATGATGGTGTAAACCCCATGGAATGGTTGTTGGTGAAGTGGTGTGGTGGGGCCCTGGGTGCCACTGCACAGCCCATGAACGTGGCATGGGCAGTGCAGGGTGCCCCATACCTTTTCCACTGCCTGATTTGCAGGGCTGAGTGCAGCGTGTCCTGTTTTACTCAATCCAGGCCAAAACTGTCACTGACTCTATATGATCCATCTATAATGTCTAGTATGTGCCCCAAAGAGCTACCATGTGCAGACATATTATCAGCCGCCATAACAACGTGTGACTCATACTGCCAAGTGCAATGGGTACACTGCACTGGCAGTCTTACCAACACCAGGCTTGGCCATGCTCCATCCCCCGTCGGTTGATGTGGAATGAACTGCCATTATGTGACAGCCATACCCCATGTGTTCTATGTGTGTGTTTATTTCCCCATTCCCACGTGTCTGACATGGTTGTATCCAAATAGTTGTTGGCTCAGCCTGTGACTGTTATGACCTAGTGTTTGCTATCTATAATACATCTTTTCTGTAGTGGCACATTTCAGTTCAGGATCAAGATGTGTGGTTGAACACAACTTCAGTTTAGTTGGTCTAGTTAGTGGCATGTTACCAATGATACCATTCCAGCCTGCTGTTCCCCTAGCACCTGTTGAGTAAATTGTTCCATGCACCCAGGGTACACGCTGACTGCGTGATGTAGGGATGGTTCCCTCATGTGGATGTGTTGTCTAAGTGTGGTGGTGCTACCGGCACATGCCTGCGTATTGTTGGGACAGTTGCAATGACTAGTGTGCTGTGAGAAGCAGCACAAATGCGTTTGGGCAATGTTGCAAAATGTTACCGCAAGGGACACCACTATGTAGTTACCCCAGGAATTGTGTTGACTGACTACCTGGTCTCTGGGGTCTTGGTTGTGCTAGTGGTGTTGATGTGACTACATGCAAGGGATACTGTGATGTCACAAACAGTGGCAGTGTGATCATACATGCTATCCATCCCATGTGCTGCATTTGTACATTTGGATATTTAGGCCTGGTGCTCCTAATATATCCCGATTGGGTATGTTTCCATGATGCATGGCACTCCCAAGGCATAGTTACGTGGGTAAGCTTACGTTGCCATGGTCCAACTTGCTTAATGTGCACTGAATCCCTCTGCGCTCCTTTGACATACATTGTGTGAATCCTGTGTGCCTCCACAATCTTGTAGTTGACTATTACGCATATATTTCCCCCATGTAACTTGTCCTGCATCTGTGGTGTTTCCTGGTATCCTGCGCTGTCCTGTCCTTGTATCCCTGTGATGATTTCTTCTGGGATGCCCGCTGCAACTCCTCCATCTCATCCATGTCCTCTTGCGGTGCTGGACTCCCACCTCCTGTTTGCAGTGCTGCCTATCTGTTCTGAGTCATTTTTTTCCTTGTTCCTTCTCTTGCAGTCATGCCAGTATTTCTTGCACTCAGTCAAAGTTTTCCTGACCTCTGCCACACTGTTGATCTTATCCACAATCTGCTGCAATATTGCCTCTCTCTTTCCAATTGGCAATTTAGAGGTGATGAAGAGTTGATTTTGATGCTCCATCACCTCTCTCACCAGTATTTCATGCTCCTCTGCGTTGAAGCGACTTTTCCTCTTTTTCTTCTCCCTCTCCTGGGTCTTGTCTGTGTCCTGCAGGCTGGTTCCTAGTTGAATGGGGTCTCCCTGGGGTCTCTCCTGGCTTCTGAGATCCATTTTGGGGCTCCTTTGCAGTGTTTGCTCCATTAGCATCTGTTTTTTATGCTATTGTGGGCAAAAATGGTGCATTTCCATTTTGTGTCGTGTTTCCATGTCGTAAACTGGATTAGAGTCATATTTCCTCCCTTAACATCATTTTGCCTTACGACAAGGATCATTGATTAACATGGGACAAAATGACTCTAAACATTTTTTAGCACCACCCACCATCAAAGTATAAATTTGACGCCCTAGTGGTGTTAAAAAATGGCGTTTGTCAGCACAAACCTTTTTGACACAAAAGTGTGTCAGCGCAGTTTTGCGTCAAAAAGTATAAATCAGGGCCTTGGTGTCTAATGGGCTTTCTATCCCCCTCCTGGGGGCAGATTTCGGGCAACCTCCCTAATTGGGACAAACTTTCTTTGTCTCTTCAGGCAGGGCAAAAATTAGTTATTGCCCCTTCTGAGGTGGGGGGTGGCTCAACTCCAGGATAGGCCAACTTTCCTTTCATTTATTTTGAAAGCATTTTGAGTTCCAGGTGCCAGTGGTCTTTCTGACCTCCCATCTTCTGCGGAAAGCAGATTAGAGCAAATTTTTAATCTGCCCCCCCGGTGGGTAAAGAAATACTGTTTCACCCTTTTGGGGTTGGGGGCTTGGCCATGCCCATGGTGAGTAACCCTCTCATATGTTTTTATTTTTTTTATTTACTCTGGTTTCTAGTGTGCTTTCTGTCCCCAGGGTGGCCAGATGGGGGTTAATCACCCCCATGTACCCTACTGGGATTGGAAGGAAGACTTGACATTTTTGGAGGGCTAAAGGAGAGCACAAGCCTTTACACAAGGGGCCGCTTTCCCAAACTCCCTGGTGTGTATTGGGTGGATCCTTCCTTAGGGCTCACTCTCCTGTGGCAATCCCCAAATAAGGATTCAATTGGCAGAGATACCATTGGAAAGGGGAGATTCTCCCCTTTCAATAGCTACCTCTCTGAAAACAATCAATGCTCACTGATGGTACTGACGACTGATCGTAATTAGAAAAAAAAATAAAGAACATCCCAAGCAGCCTGAGATACAATTTAAAAAAAGGAAACCATCAGATGCAAAGCAGCAGAGGTTCATTTAAACCTCCTCTGTCCCAGTGTCAGCCAATGGCTGACAGACACTCTGGGGATGTAGTGCAGGTGTTAGCCATTAGCCACTGCCCATACTTAAGTGTTTAAAAATGTTAATTATCCTACCATCATATGGATACAGTAGACCTTACTCATGCCTCTCTTTCGACAGAGTCAGAGTGTGTCCCCCACCATGCGTGGAAGCTTTAATTGTAGACCACTTCAGGTGCACTGAGTGCACCCTGTAGCCCAAAAGAAAATAACTGTACAGTGCTGTGGAAAAATAACTTCTCAGTCACACTGTAGCTTGGGGCTATAACTTAAACATTCTGCCCAGCAAGATTATTTAAGATGTTACATAGTGTTAATTTTGTGTGAGATAAAAACTACAATGGACATCAAAGAATTACTAATTGAATTAAGGAAAATGGGACAACAGGTGACTGTAGAAATCAACATCAAATATAAAAGAGAACAGAATGGAAATTAACATGTGTATGCCAAATTTGTAATAATCAGATCATTAAATGTGAATGCTTGAATTGAAAGCTTAATTGGGTATTGAGGCACATAGTGGTACAAACCACCCGTAGTGGTTTAGAGCAATATTTTAAAAAACCATGGACAGTATAGAATGTACCACCACATATATAACAAATCACAAATAAATGTCTACCATTATTAAAAAATACAGTCTGTTTATGGTGGGATATAACCAGGAATCAAAAGAGAGTGCAGCCTGTTGCTCGTCTACTATGGTATCTTATGGATTAGTTCTTGATTTCACTTCTTCAATCCATTTTCGAAAAAAGGCTGGAAATGCCCCCTCCTCTGGGATCCTTCTGTATTGTATTTGCTTGATGACTTGCCAACAGAAGCCACAGCACAGTCCGTTGCTGTTTTACACCACATGCCACCTCAGTTTTGACCCAACCACCTGCAAATCAGTCTTCACCCTACTCCAGTTGGCTGTGAGCACTTACCAGTGGCTGAGATTCATTCAAGCATTCTATCCATAATTTTTTTGTATACTTCTGTGCAATACCCTAAAGGGGCAGCTATGCTCATAAGTATGTCCTGTGCAAAGTTTGCCATTAGAAACAAGCTACACCTGACTAATGAGCCCTTATAAGAATGAAACCAGTATTGGGTTGCTTGTGTTCTGGTTCAGGGAGGACTTGGCCTGGCAGTTTGTGCTGGACTGTCCCCACTAGAGCAGGGTAAACACTAGTTTGCATATGTCAGTGTCCCAACTGACTTGGCAAAATAACAATGGATTGGGATGTGTCCCTGAGTAATTATATTACCAGTGGCTGAGATTAACTCAAGCATTCCATTTATTAATATTTTGTATACTACAATGATATATAAAACATAACACAAAATGTTAAACAGCTCACTTTTGAATTATTGCAAATTATATTTTCCTTAGATTTACCACTATTTTGGCAATATATTCAACTGCAATGTTATTTAGAGAAGGCCCTTCAAAAACTATTCTTTAATCTTTCTTTTCAATGTAGGGAGTCTATGAACAGTTTGGTTTCTTCTTTTAAGCCGATCTCACAAGTAATTCATAGATAATTTTATTTCTGACCCAATATTTTTAATACTTAAAGACAAATAAGAGAAGATGTTTCATTCTATGTTAGAGTTCAACAAAGTGACTAAATCACAGGGACGGCTCCAATGCGATGGCGAATGAGTGTCTTCCCCTTGGCTAAGCCAGGAGATGAAAAATAAAACAATATTTAATTATCATTTTATCTTTTATCTGCTGGCGCAGCCAGCAGCATGTTCAGGGTGGGGCGGGTATGGGCCATGAGGGTGGGAGGGGAGAGGAGAGGAGTGCACTAAGTGTGCTTGTGTGTTTGGCCGGTCATCTCAGACCAGCCAAACACATATGCTCACTTAGGTTTCTCCAGCCCGGCTGTGTACACAGCTGGGCTGGTGAAACTGCACCTACCCCAGGGTTGTGTCTGAGCAGCAGTCCAAGCCACTCAGACCAATCCTGGTGCTGCTTTCATGCTAGGTTTAGCATGAAAGCAGTGCCTGGATTGCTGGGGACTCTGTGCTGGTGTCCAGGCAAATGTTGGGCCACCACAAGAAGACCAGAGGAGCACAACAGGAGGAGGCGGCGGCGACGGGAAAAGATACATTTTTCAAAAAATTACTATAATTGTTTCATTTATCCCCATCCTATCCTCCCTCACCTCCCATTGAGATTTGCAGCAGCTGACGCTGGCAAATCCTATGACGTTATCAATAAGGGATTAGACAAAAAGTTGTCACTTTTGTGAGGACAATTGAAGAAACAATAGCACTGAAGAGGCCAAACAATTTGAATCACTAGGCCAAATTCCAGGTTTCAAAAATTATCTTAAACCTACATATTGATGGGTGGTAACAACACTAATAGTTTTAAACTATCACAACTCCGATTATGTAAAAAAAACAATATCCCTAGTTTCTACAATAGATAGTTAAACTGGTTAAACTATCATCCATAGGTTACATCATCAAACCTGACGGAGCACGTGAAGGGCTGTGGACCATAAGAACAGGGCTGATTCATGACCATGCCAAGGATTATGTTAACAGTTTTTGCTCAAGCAACACCTGTGCTGCGTAATTCCTCTAAGGAGTAAATTTTTCAAGCGTTTGGTGATTTTGTATTTTGCTGGACATAGGGTCACAGTATTGGGCAATTAAATATTCCTTGAAGCAAATAATTTGTTTCTGCATTTTCTAAATGGATTTTTGTTCAACTGCAACCTTTGGACGCTTTTCCCACTATTGTCTTTGAGCCCTAGTACCATGGAGCCCTTACCTGCCAATCAAGTAACCTTTTTTAATGTTTGAATGCAGAGTAAAGGACTTTAACATGATCTGCAGTAACTCTGGAATGTGGAGGATGTGACCATCTATCCCTACTCTTTCAGTAAAAAACATCATTATGGTGCCCCAGAAGGATTTTCTTTAAAAAAATTATTATAAGACTGTGAGGGAGAGGTTTTCCTCATACTCCAGTTTCTTTTTTTTTGGTTTACTGTGAAGTGTAGCACACTCAGCACGCTCCCATCAGTAAACAATTGAAAACTGATGCTCCAATCGGGGCCACCTGCTTTCACTTGTATTAGTGGTCTAGGGGCGTAACTCTGTCTCTGAGCACAAAATGTGTGCGAGAAGAGTCGCCAGAAAGGCAACAATGCCCTATTTCCAGTGGTAACTCTCCCAAGTGGATCCTTGTTTGGGGATCAACCCAGGACTATGATCCAGAAGCAGGGGACCACTCACTAGATACCAAGGAATTATTTTAGAAAATGGCACCTATGGCACTCCAGTTTTAAAATGCACTGCCTACCCATTAGGAAAAGAATCTAATTTTAAATGCTCAAACTTTACATAAAGATGTCTATGGGAAAGCTCCTTTATTCCTGAAACACACAAGCTGCAAATGCACCACATCTTGCTGTTTCTCTCTCCTTCTTAAGCAACAGTCTTCTAAAAAATGTAGCTTTGATAATAGAGCCTTTTCTACTAATGCAACTTATCTATGAATTTCCTTGCAGAGCTTTAAGTGGTTCCTTTCCTCATTCTTCTTAGAAAAAAGTTAAAAACATTATTTTTCCATGTTGAGGTCTTCTTCATTCATGGTTAGTTGGATAGTCTCAAGCAGCAACAGGCCTTCTGGTATACACTGTACTTTATAAATACTCTTCAATATAATATTACATCCTTGTTCAGAGACCAACCTTCTAAAATGAGGTATCTCTTCAGTCCAAATTGGGGAATGAGATCTGAGTTGTATCCTCGAGTTGTGATCACCATGAAGACAACTGGAGGTTTCCACTCCTGCTGCATTTGGTTTCACAGTTGATTATATCAATATTCATGGCAGGCTGATCATCATAACAAAGCACCGATCTGCAAGGAACGCTTTTCCCTTGTAGCTCAAGATAGGGCCTGGCAACACAAGCCCTCTAATGAGAGTACTAGTGAAATCTGAACCCTGGGTGCAAAGGTGTGACCACTATTTCTTCCACACTGTAAAATTGGTGTAAAGGTTGTGGAGGTCATGACCTCAATATGTAAGTAGTTAATATATAGGCTCTTGTTCAGAATCGCCAAAAACACAATCATTAATAGCATCACTACCACCCCGCCATTCTCACACAATCATCAATACCACCATCATCAATACCACCACTACCAATGCTACTACCAAATTTCAACATCAATGATACCAACACTAATACCACCGCCACTATCACCAATACAAACAATACTACCAATACGAATACTACAATAACAACACCCAATGCCATTACAATTATTCTAGTAGGTCCCTGTGCCTGCTCCCCTCGCTGCACGGGCTGTGACTCTGTTGCTGCCCGCTTGCCCTCTATTCCTTTGTGCCCGTCCCTGCTGTTACTTTGCCTTAGTGACTGTAATTCATGCATTACAGTTTTATGATTTGTGCCTGTTGTTGACCGTGTTTCTCACATTGCTTTTTGCCCATATTTTTGTGGTTGCACCCAGCAGCACCCACTGCTAGCTTTCCCCCCCTTTTTTTCTTCCCTGCTTTCAAGCCGCCCCACCTCCTGCCTCCCAGCAGCCCTCTGAGGACCTACTTAATGGAGGCTGCAGTGAAGTTGAACAATGGATGGCACACACCGGGCACACAGCTGGCATGCTGAAGGTGTGTCAAAGGCAAGCCCACCTGCATCAGTCTGCCCCTGGTTGAGCTCCAGGAACCCTTGCCCTGGCCCCTCACACAGCTACACCACCACAGACCTTGGATGCATCAAAAACAACCACTGCTGCTGTACATATCCACGCAAAACCATAGGGCCTTTCTCCTGCCAGCACTGGTGCTTCACCTGCAGCACAGAAGCAACCACCAACACTGGAGACACTGCAAACATGACTGCATCTACCACGCCGGCTGAGACTGCCACAGCACACCTCCAGTGCATTCGACTCAATGCTCGACCGCTCGGAAAACATGCATGCCATAAAGATCTGGGACATGATCTCATACCTCACCCTGGACATCATCTGCCTCACAGGGACCTGGCTGCACCCTGCCTCCGCTCCAACAATGGCACCACCACCCCCGAAGACTACAAGATAACACACCAGACAGATTCAATAAACAAGGAGGTGGAATTACCATTGTTAGAAATGAGATCTCTAGTTGGCAGTGGTGTGCACCCTTTTCAAGTAGGGGCCCTCGTTCTAGTCAGAGATAGACACAGCTAAGATAACCCCTCCTCACCCCCTTGATAGCTTGCCTCAAGCAGTCAGGCGTATCTCAGAGGCAATGTGTAAAGTATTTGTACACACACACACACACACACAAACACACACACACATATACACACACGCAATAACACAGTGTAAACCACCACAAAAGTACTCCACACCAGTTTTGAAAAATAGCCAATAATTATCATGTTAAGCACACTAGTACATATCCTACCTTTTAAATACACTGCACCCTGCCTATGGTTCTGCCTTGGGCCTACGTTAGGGATAACTTACATGTAGTAAAAGGAAAGGTTTGGAGGTTTTAAAATGCACACAGACACTGCAGTCACATGTTTACAGGGCTAGTCATGTGGGTGGCACAATCAGTGCTGCAGGCACACAGCTAGCATTTTATCTACAGGCCCTGGGCACACATAGTGCACTTTATTAGGGCATTCCTAGCAAATCAAAGTCTCTAGTTATGGATAAACCAATCACCAATACAATTTACACAGGGAGCACTTGCACTTTAGCACTGGTTAGCAGTGGTCAAATGCCCAGAGCCCTAAAGCCATCAAAAACAAATTCCCGCACAGGATCAAAAACAGGACATCAGAAGCAAAAAGAAAGGGGAAACCATGCCATGAGCTGATAGGTCTAACAGCCATCATCTACAAGGACAATATTGGCTGCACAACCTCCTCAGATGACTCAAACTTGATATTGGAGCACCTAAACTTACAACTCCACACAGATGGAAAAAGTGCCATCAGAGGCACCCTCGTCTACAGACCACCAGGACCACTCCCCAGCTTCTGCAAAGCCATCCTTGACCTCATTGTCCGGATCGCCATCGACTCAGTGCACTACATCTTCCTAGAGGATCTCAACTTCCACTTCAATCATCCCAGCGACACCAACACCATTGACCTCCTGGGAAGCATGAACAACTTGGGCCTCAAACAACTTGTCACCAACCCTGCCCACAGTGCAGGACACAGACTCAACCCCATTTTCATGTCCAGTGACAGAGTTAAGTTTGCACAGGTCACGCAGCTCACATGGACCGACCACTACTGCACCCACTTCATCATTGCAGAACCTACCAACAGTGGCACCATGCCCCCCAACTCTGGGTCAGAGACTGGAAAATGGTTTAAGAAGACCAGAGGAACAACTCTCTCAACTCCCACCGCCCAGAAACAACATCCAACCCAGAGGATCACAAAATGTGCCGACACAATCACACCTGCCAAGCCAGCCAAGTCCAAAGGACCTACCAGGAAGAGCCAGCTGGTTCACAGCAGGACTGAAAACAGCCAAATGCAACTGCTGCCAACTAGAAAGAAAGTAGTGCACCAGCAAAGAAACAGGAGACCTCACTTCCTTCACAACAGCCCTCAACCAGAATCACAGCCTACTTAAAAAAAATACGAACACTCTAGCAGACCACATAGAAGTCAGCACAAAGAGCAGCAAGGAGCTCTTCACCATCTTGAAGGAGTTCTCTAACCATACTACTGCCAAGAATGACTTCACCCCCTCCTAAAAACTGTGTGTCACCCTGGCAGACTTCTTCAATGTCAAGATCTCAGTCATCCACAAAGGATTCAAACACCCTGCGGCTGACAGCTCACACCCACAAACACCTCATACACTGGGACCCTCTCACAACCCAAGCAACAATCGCCATCATTAACTCCGTGCACTCAGGAGCACCCATGGACCCTACCACGTCTTGAACCTCGGAAGCATGACATTTGGTGATGAGCTCAAGAAAGTCCAGAACACCTCCATCTCCTTGGTCTGAGAATTGAAAACACACAGAAGTGAGGCCCCTTCTGAAGAAGCCATTCACTGACCCAACAGAACTGAAGAACTACCCACCCATCTCCCTTCTTCTCTTTCCTTGAAAGTTCTTAAGAAGGCAATCAACCAGCAACTAACGGAACACAGCAACCTCTTGGACCCCTCTCAAACCAGATTATGAGCCAACTACAGCACTGAGACAGCCCTGAACACTGCCACTGATGACATCGGGGCCCTCCTGGACTGCAGCAAAATGGTAGCCCTCATACTCCTGGATCAATCAGCTGCCATTGGCACTGTCTCCATCACATCCTAATCAACAGACTCCACTACATCAATATCCAGGGAGATGCCATCAAATGGATTGCTCATACGTCACCTTAAGAACCCATTTGTATCCCATCATTCACCTCAGAACCCAAGAAGATTATCTGTGACGTCCTCCAAGGATCAACCCTCAGTCCCACCCTCTTAAACGTGTACATGACCCCCTGGCCAATACTGTCAGATCGCGTAGACTCAACATAATTTCCTACACCAGTGACAATCAGCTCATCCTCTCACTCTCAGAAGACAACTCGGGCACCAGAGCCAACTTCCACAGATGTATGATGAACGTTGTTGACAGGATGAAGGACAACTGCCTCAAATTGAACATAGACAAGACAGAAGTCCTCATCTTTTGGAACAACACATTACCATGGAACGATACATGGTGGCCTGTGGAACTTGGCCCAACCCCCTGACCCAACAGACCATGGGGGTGATTCTGATTCTGGCGGGCGGCGGAGGCCGCCCGCCAGAATTCCGCCCCCATTATACCGCTCCTCGGTCAGAAGACGCGGAGGGTATTATGAGTTTTTCCCTGGGCTGGCGGGCGGTCTCCAAAAGACCGCCCGCCAGCCCAGGGAAAAACTCCCTTCCCACGAGGATGCCGGCTCGTAATCGAGCCGGCGGAGTGGGAAGGTGCGACGGGTGCAGTGGCACCCGTCGCGTATTTCAGTGTCTGCAAGGCAGACACTGAAATACTTTGCGGGGCCCTCTTACGGGGGCCCCTGCCGTGCCCATGCCATTGGCATGGGCACGGCAGGGGCCCCCAGGGGCCCCGCGACCCCCCCTACCGCCATCCTGTTCATGGCGGCTTTCCCGCCATGAACAGAATGGCGGTAGGGGGGGTCAGAATCCTCATGGCTGCGGAGCGCGCTCCGCAGCCATGGAGGATTCAAACGAGCAGCGGAAAGTCAGCGGGAGACCGCTGACTTTCCGCTTCTGACCGCGGCTGAACCGCCGCAGTCAGAATGCTCGTTGGAGCACCGCCAGCCTGTTGGCGGTGCTCCCGTGGTCGGTGGCCCCAGAATGACCCCCCATGTCTGCAACCGCAGCATCATCCTGGACAGCAGCAAGCTATCCATGAGGCGACAGTCTCATCCGCCAGCATCTACACCCCTACACATGCTCTGCAGGATCTTTAGGTGGCTCCTAGTCGACACCAGAAGGAGCCTCATGCAGGCCGTTGTCACCGTCAGTCTGGACTATGAGAACATACTCTACATAGGAATCACTGCATGCCTCCTGAAGAGACTACAGACAATACACAAATCAGCATCAAGAGTCATCCTCAACTGCTCCAGACGGACCCATATCACACCCCATCTTTAGAAGCTACAGTGGCTCCTAATCAAGAATAGATGCCAGTTCAAGATGTTGACTCACACATACAAAGCCCTGCACAATGAAGGACTACCATACATCAACAAAAGCATGACCTTCTACCTACTGACCAGACACACATGATCCGCCTCCCTCGCCCTTGTAGGCGGTCCCCAAATCCATCGAGCCAACAGAGGAGGGTGCTGTTTCTCACATCTGGCGTCCAAAGCTTGGAACAACACTTCCCTGCACCTCAGGACCTCCTCATTGCTCCAGCAATTCAGGCAAGAGCTCAAGACCTCAGGTATTTGAATTAACAGATCACCTCGCAGCAGCTAGCAACCCTATTGCCTTGAGACCCTCACAGGTGATTTGCAATGCTTTATAAGTGATTGATTGATTGAGTACCATCAGCACACTACCAATATCATCAACAATGACACTATCATCAGCACCACCATCAAGACCACCACCAATACTAAAAAAAAGTCATCTAATAAGTTTAATGTGCTGTCAGATGGAATCGTAATGTCTGCCTGCTTGTCATTAAATATCTTGCCACATTAAACCAATACCTATTGACTTTTCCAATGATTTTTAGTAGCCTGGTAGAGAATTAATGTTCTGCATTGCACAAAATGCACTATGCTGCAAGTATTTTTTAAACAACAAAGGTGACGCTGATTTTAATAGATTTAAAGCATTGCCAATTAAACATGTGTTATTTTGCTGACGTCAGAAACAAATTGGGTTTTCTGCACTTATAAATTAGGGAGAATAAATGCTGATGTCATCATATGATTTAGAAAAAAACTGTCGGGGCTTAAAAATGTGCGTGTCCGCTCTATCATTACGCGGAGCGACAGTTTCAGAGATTTTGCACAACATGGAAGATATACTACCGTATCTTCAAAAGGTATCACCTTCCATAATGGAGAATGTGTTGAATAGAAGTGCAGGCATTCGCTTTGCTCCTTTACAAGACATGTAAAATTAACAAAAAAGTCTGCTGTGATTCATGTTTCATTTTTTGATGACTGAGCGCTAACCATACTCATAGGAAACTTGTATCGTCCCAGTGAGAATACAGACACCATAGAGAAAAGTTTGAGGATTAATAGTGGTGTGAATGCGCACACTGCCTCGGGATTTTAGATTTGTAGCAATTAACATGTTCACACTGAATGTAAAGTTCTGTCTCTTCGCACGTGTTTTACTCAAGTGTGATAACACATTTAGACAGGCATATTCCCGTGCCTAGTCAGTTATCAACAGCAATGGCCATAGAAATGTTCAACATTGTAAACTGAAGCTGCGCATCAGTCTTTCACTCAAATTGTAGTGCAGTCGTGTCTGCCTATTTAAAGCTGTCTGTCAGTCAGTGCCTTATCTGTGAAACAATACCTTCCGGGACCAAACTTTTCTTCAAAAGCCCATAGCCAGTGTAGATGAATGCTGGGACTGTCGAATGTCAACGCTGCATATCCTTGATTCCACCTCATGCCCCCTTAATCCACTACCAGACAATCCGAGCCCATGTGTCTCATTCTTGCAGTTTCTTTTTCATTCCTTTCTCCCTTTCTGACTGTATTTCAGCCATTCTCTTCCTCACCTAGCACAAAATTTCAAAAACAAAAGCAATACGTCTTACAAAAACATACCTCGTAGCTTTTATCAGTGGCGACAAATTGATGGATGAATCAAACAAAATGCCAGGGTGAGATGTGTTTTATTTGCTGAGTACACTGCTATTTCAAAATTGGGGTCTACGTTTGGTGTTTGTGGTTCTCACTGTCATAGTATGAGATTTAATGGCATTGATGCTCAGAGTCAGGGTATCCATGTAGCTAACAAAAACGTTCAATAAAACTGCAGGCATTGAGCTGTTCTAGAAACTTGGACGGTGTTGTCAGCATGAAGTTGTGCTGGAAGAGGCTGCCCACCTAGAATGGGCATGTCAGGACCCCTTGCTGCTAAAACTTGCTCCAACATTTTCACATATGAAGTGAATGAAAAGAGGACCATAATACATCCTTGTCTGACCCCCTGTTAAGCAGAAAGAGTTCTGTGTGTTTCCCATTCTAACCATACCTCACAGAAGAACCCAGGTTTCAGTGCAAGTCACACAAAAAGAGAACACTTTTTTTAATTAGTCCTCAAGTACGGCATAATAAGCCACAGTTTATATTTACCCGGTCAAAAGCAGAACTCAGGTCAATAAAGGCCAAATGTATAGCTCCTGTTCCAGCCGCAGTAAGCAAGTTCCGACATTGGTCCACTGTGCCCTTTCCTCGTCTAAAGCCATACTGTACCTCAGAAAGCACATGGAAATCTTTGGCCTAGGTCATAAACCCAGAAAGTATTATACACCCTATAACCTATATCACTGAATCTACCAATGAAATATGACAGTAACACTGATGGCCATTGCTAGAGCCCTTTTTGAAGACTGCAACTCTTACTGATTTGGACCATGAAGGTGGAAGTATGTAGTTAAGGGCTGCATTAGTGTCTAGAGGGACCTCATTAGGGCCTGGAGCTTTATTATTCAGAGGGGTGAGGACAACATCTCGAACTTGTTCCCATGCAAATGTAAATGGGAATCCACAGTCAGATATCAGAACGGAGTGAGACACAGAATCAATAGTGGCAGGACATTGTGTATCATAGATGCCCTAAAAATGTCTGACCCATGTAATATGTTGCATTAGTAAATTCCCTGTTTCTGGATTGAAAAGTGAGTGGTTCACAATCTCCCATAATTTGGAACTGTTCCTACAACTACTGACAACTATTAGGTTCTGCCAGGCCTCCTGCTTCAAAAGACTCTGCCACACAGCTAATTTGTATGAAGTTCTATGAGAAACAACTTTAGATCTGAACCTCATGGTCTCTTTAAGTGCCTGTAAGAGGTCACAATGGGCCTTACTCAGTGCTTAATTTGTGCTTGTTATTTCCGGTGCGGAGCACCAGCACTTATTTTTGAGGGCCGGCACTTATTTTTCTCCCTCACGCATCTACCTTGAGTAAAAGCCTCAGATAGGAAAGACAGAGGAAGAGAAAAACGAAAAAGCGTCACAATGGGAGAAAGCAGAAAGCTGCAAGTGTGAGCTGAAAGGGCAGGGAGTGACTTTGAATGGATTGGCTTCAGGATTACGCTGCCTCAGCATTCCGTGTTTGCACATTTAATTTCAGCAGCCGCATGTTTAAGAAGAGGGCTTTGGGCACAAGCACATTTTTATTTACAAATTAAGCACTGGCCTTACTACAAGAGTGATCAACTCATCTAGCAGAAGCGTGTTAAGGTTGCCTAGTGGAAATAAGTAAAGACATCACGTTGTTGCTTATACTGTCAAAAGAGCTGAGTATAACCTTGTGAGGGAGCTTGTCATCAAGGCATGCTGTGAAAGCATCAGGCTATATCCTAAACAGATTAAGATGAAAGAAATCAAGATTAATGTCCTTCTATTTATGTCTACCCCCATGGTCATTGGAGGTTACCAGTTCACATGAGGGGTTTGGGATGAATGCCCTGTTGTGGAGCCAGCATGTCAAGAGGTTGGGATCACTCTGTATATCCCAGAGCACCTTCTAACAAAGGAAGGGATGGAAGTTGTGGAAAATATAAATAATGTCTATCACAGTAGAGGCACTTCTCTCAGTGAAGGTGAGCTTAATTACTTAAGAAACAGAATCAATAAACCCACCACTCAGCGCTAATATATTATGATCATGAACCATAGAATTGATCAGCTGTCCCTGAATAGCATGAACATAGTGAAAATCAACTTTTACTGCACATGAATTGGTAATTTACAATATTTGAGAAACTATGTTTGTCCTATGCTTTTTTATAAATCATTTAGGAGCCAGCCACATGAGTTACTTTGCGGATTCCTCTAACCCACTAATACTTGTCCATTTTTGAGTGAGTCTCATGTGACTATTGTTGTGTTAACTATTTTCTAAAAGTGTAATTTATAGAACTGTAACTTAAAATCTGACTTAACCATTATACAATTCCTCAGACACCAAATGTGACTTTCTTACCTTCTCCCTATCAAATGTTAGCACTCAATACATATAATAAGGTAACCTGATGTTATCCTATGGGAGAGGTAGGCCTCACAGTAGTGAAAAATGACTTTGGGAGTTTTTAACTACCAAGACATGAAAAACTTAAAAGTGCATGTCGAACATTTCAATTACTGTGCATCCTGCCCTATCGGCTGTTTAGGACCTATCTTAAGGGTGACTTATGTGCATTAATAAGGGACTTTTAGACTTGGCAAAGGGGATACTTGCAAAGATGAATTGCCACTTTAAAACTGCTAGCAGGCTGCAGTGGCAGGCCTGAGACAAGTTTTAAAGGGGCTACTTAAGTATAAGTGCTGCAGGCCCACTAGTAGCATTTAGGGGCACATTTATCAAGAAATCACACAGCACAGCAAACCACCTTACTGCGCTTCATGATAGGGAAAAAGCTGGAATGTGCTGTATTGTACTTTATACTGTGCATTCCTGTCCTTTCCCTCCGCTGGCGCACTATGTGCTGAGGTTTATTTCTCTTTCTATGTGTGCTGCAGAATACTGCACATGCATCCTCTTAAAAGTGATGTGAACTTCATACTGAATTGATAGCCTGTAATGCAATAATACCTTGGAGTCCAGTGGTACATAGTAAAAAAGTCAAGAATTGCAACATTTTCTACTTAATTCTTCATCTCACTAAGCAATTCTGTTGTAAATTACCATGATTTGCGTGGTGTACCCCCAAGACTTTTACCTTGACTGTTTTGCTTGCGGTGCACTCTTCCCTTGCTAACCTGTGATATCAACCAGATGAATTTGGCATACCTGTAATTAGAATATTTAACTTACCTATAAATCACTAGTATATTGAACAAAGTGTATCCAGTGTCTGTTGGTTAAATGTCACCAAAGGGCTGTGACACCGATTGTGCCACCCACTGCAGGGAGACTGTAGCCTGGGTGTGCAGTTCTAAAACTGCAAAATTGACCTTTCAAAATAACCTCCTAAACCGAACTCACCCCTAAAAAAGCCTTACTGCTGTTAAGGCAGTATACATGTACAATTTAAATGTTAAACATGTCCTTACTGTGGAAAGTGCCGAAAAGCTATTTTCATTGTTAGTTGACATGTGGGCAGGGTTCTTTTTCCCCCCAGTCACCGAGGCACCAATACCAATGGGAGAGAAGCCCAGAACCGATTTAAATTGACTACAAAGGAGGGGTTATTAATTTCTTTGGCCACACGTCTTGGGCTAGCACAGAACCTCTGCACAGGGGAAGATGGGTGCTGCCATCTTGGTTTTATGTGGAGATTGTTTGCAGTAGGAAACACAGGAAATGCTGCAAAGGTGTCTAGGAAACCCCTGGGAACTTCCATCCTAGTAGTTAGTGAGTGACCAGGAGTTTCCCCCACCCACAGGCTTATGCTAGGCATAAATGCGATGTTCCCAAACACCCCTCCTCAGAACACTTTCTCAACCTGTCTGTTCACTTACAGCCTAGAAGACTGGACCTGCTCTCGCACCGGTATCCAGCTCAAAGAAGTGGACTCTGGGGTTATAGGGCTGACCTCCTGTTTAAGCTACAGGGATGCTACAAGAGGCCTTTTCTGCAACCACCTAGCTGACCAGTTCCAACTGGATCTGCTCGTGACCTCTGCTGGAATGGGTCTCGATCCCCAAGTGCAGTCCCTAAAGCTGGTGTTAAAGCATACTGTTCCTTTCATATTCTGAAACCTGGAGCTTAGAAAAGTTTTGGTTCCAAAAACCCTCAGAGGATAAGGACCAACCTGCCAAGCTTATCTGATGAAGGTGTGTTGTCGCTGGGCCAAAAATTAATTTTGCTCAAGCTCTGAGCTTTTCAAAAGCAGCACATCTGATTCAGCTGGCCCTCCTGTGGGGTCCTCTTTGGCACCATCCTTTAGCTTACCCACCTTAAAGAATCCAGACTCCAAAAAAGTGACCAAGTTCAAAGGTAGAAATCTTCATCGGAAGAAAGTGCCAAAAATACACTGAGACCTCGTTCAGAGGCTATCCGGCGTGGAGCTCTCTTTGACCACATACTGCTGCCTTGCCTCACTGAGGATTTTTTGCTTTCCATTTCAGACTCTACGGGCCTCATTATGAGTCTGCGAGTCGGACAAGCCGACCACCAGTCTTGTGGTGAGGAGACCGCCAATGGGCTGGCTGGCAGTTCTCAACTCAGTATAAGTCAGACCGCCGTCGTAATGTGGCGGTCGGATTAGACCAACCGCCACCACAAGACTGGCAGTCTAGCCTCATAATGAGGCCCTAAGTCTGAAGATAAAACCTCTGATTGGGTCAAAACAGGTTTCTGCATCCAATCCGTGCTCTATTGTGGCTAGCATTATCTTGCACCTGGTACCGGTCAGGTGTGACCAGATGATCATGGTTGGCGCTTAGTATTTTGGTGCTATTTTTACATTTAAAATCTAACAAGTCAGAAGTCTTATTGGATTTTTGCTTTTTTATGTAATGTTATTTACTGAAATGTATTTTATTTTTCTAAATTGGTTTGGGATTATTCTTGTCATGTATTTTAGCTTTATTACTATTTTGCTACCTAGTAATTATTTTACACATTGCTTCTAAGTTAAGCCTGTACGCTCTTTGCCATAGCTACCAATTGGCCGAGCTCAGGTTTATTTGGTGATTTCTGTGGTTCACTCCGACAAAGGTTGCGGTTTTGACTTAATGTGCCTGTTCTCACTCCTTACATAATACTCAAATTAACTGATGACCACTTTCTTACACATACTGTTATCTTCATCAACTTAAAATCCAGGAACTATACCAAACAACAATGGGAAATCGGAAACCAAACATACTCTCAGAATAGTGTACCCACAAAATTCTCTATTAGTATATCCCCACAAAGGGACATGTAAATCCTCTTACCAAATTCAATGTCACAATCCAATGTCAAAATCCAATATCCAATATCCTAGCTAGTCAGAAACACCTTAGGCAGATCGGCCTAATATAATTAGGTTGATCTGCCCCTGGGGTTGGCAGAAACCTCTAGACACCAGGGATATGTATATTTCTTTATTTACTTTACGTTTATATGTATGAGGAGCGATCCCTTAGGCAAGGGTCGCTCCCCTGGGGTGCTAATTGTATTTAGGCCATTTGATCAGCCTATTTTTGTTAGGCTAATCTGCCCCCAAGGGGGGCAGAAACCACTAAACACCAGTGATTGGTATGTGTGTATGTGTGTGTTTTGTTTGGTTTGGCAGCCCCTTGGGCAAGGGTCACTGCCCATGGAGGCCCATTACTGTTGGCCATATCTCCCCCCCTTGGGGGCAGATTGGCCTGTTTTTGGAAGGCCCATCTGCCCCCAAGGGGGGCAGAAAGCTCACCAAAGACCAGGGAAGATGTTTTTTCAAAACAAGAGGGTCGGGAAATGGCCATACCCCCACCCCAAATAAATGGGGCCAAAGTTGTTCTGCCCCCCAGTGGGCAGATTGGGCAATTACCCCTGATCTACACCCCGGGGGGGGGCAGAAAGTCTACTAGATGTCAGGGAATTAAAAAAGAAATAGTGGGGAGGTGGCTGCCAACCAGTATGGGCCTGGTTATGCCCCTACCCCAACTGAAGGGGGTACCAGTCTTTCAGCTCTCCCCTGGCAAACTAAAACATCTTATCCCACTTCAAGCAAGAGGACATTTGTTTATTTTGGGTTTTGGTTTTCCATTTGGGCCATGAGAGATTGGTAACTGTCAAAATCGTCCCACTGGGAATGGTGAAGGCTGTACCTTTTTGACTTTGGGACGCTGCCAGTTAGAAAAATCCACAAGACCTAGACACATCTGAAAACTAAACATCAGGTTGATTTCAAGGTGGTGTGCACCCCGCACCATTTTCTTACCCACAATGCCCTGCAAACCTCCAACTTTTTTGGAAATCACAAATTTTTCCCACATTTTTGTGATGGAACCTTCCGGAGTCTGCAGGAATCCACAAAATTCCTCCCACCCAACATTGTCTCATCTATACTGATAAAAATTCTGCTGCACTTGTCAGCCTAAATGTTTTTTTTCAAACTGCCCTTTTGGACCCGCTTTGGTTCCCCCTCCATTTTGACATGTTTTTGACTCTTCCCTGTCGCAGGCACTTGGCCCACCTACACAAGTGAGGTATAATTTTTACCGGGAGACCGGGAAAGTTAGGTGGTAGGAACTTTGTCTCTGTGCGATGATCCCATGCAGAAATGTGGAAAGAAATTGATTTTTTTAGCTAAATTTGAGGTTTGCTGAGGATTCTGGGTAAGAAAACATTGGGGGATTCACGCAAGCCCGACCTCCCTGAACTCCCTCGGGTGTCTAGTTTTCAGAAATGTCTGGGTTTGGTAGGTTTCCCTAGATGGCTGCTGAGCCCATGACCAAAAACCGCAGGTGCTCCCCGTAAAAACATTTTTGTATTTGATAATTTTGATGTGTCCAGAAAGTGTTTTGGGGCATTTTCTGTAGTGAGCACTAGGCCTACCCACACAAGTGAGGGACCGTTTGTATTGGGAGATTTATGGGAACACTGGGTGGAAGGAAATTTGTGGGTCCTCTCAGATTCCAGAACTTTCTGTCACCAAAATGTGAGGATAAAGTGTGTTTTGGTCAAATTTTGAGGTTTGCAAAGGATTCTGGGTAACAGAACCTGGTGAGAGCCCAACAAGTCACCCCATCTTGGATTCCCCTAGGTGTCTAGTTTTAAAAAATGCAGAGGTTTGGTACGTTTCCCTAGGTGCCGGCTGTGCTAGAGGGCAAAATCCACAGCTAGGCACTTTGCAAAAAACAGCTCTGTTTTCTTTGGGAAAATGTGATGTGTCCAAGTTGTGTTTTGGGGCTTTTCCTGTTGCGGGCGCTAGGCCTACCCACACATGTGAGGTAGCATTTTTTTCAGGAGACTTAGGGGAACACTGGGTGGAAGGAAATATGTGGCTCCTCTCAGATTCCAAAATCTTCTTGACGGAAATGTGAGGAAAAAGGTTTTTTGGGGCCAAATTTTGAGGTTTGTAAAGGATTCTGGTAACAGAAACTGGAGAGAGCCCCACAAGTCACCCCATCTTGCATTCCCCTAGGTGTCTAGTTTTTAAAAATGTGCAGGTTTGGTAGGTTTTCCTAAGTGCCGGCTGAGCTAGAGGCCAAAACCTACAGCTATGCACTTTGCAAAAAACACCTCAGATTTCAATGTAAAAATGTGATGTGTCTATGTTGCGTTTCCTGTCGCGAGCATTAGGCCTACCCATGCAAGTGAGGTACTGTTTTTATCGGGAGACATGGGGGAACGCAGAATAGTATAAGAAGTGTTATTGCCCCTTGTCTTTCTCTACATTTTTTCCGTCTAGATGTAAGACAGTGTGTTAAAAAGACGTCTATTTGAGAAATGCTCTGTAATTCACATGCTAGTATGGGCACCCCGGTATTCAGAGATGTGCAAATAACCACTGCTTCTCAACACCTTATCTTGTGCCCATTTTTGAAACACAAAGGTTCTCTTGATACCTGTTAGAAATTGGGTTTTTGGTTGGCAGTCAGGTTACCCTCTGTCCAAGCAAGAACCCTCGCTCTAGTCAGGGTAAGTCACAAACAATCCAAATTATCCTGTGCCCACCCTCTGGTAGCTTGGCACGAGCAGTCAGGCTTAACTTAGAAGGCAATGTGTAAAGTATTTCTGCAATAAATCATACAATAACACAATATAGCACCACAAAAATACACCACACAGTGTTTAGAAAAATATATAATATTTATCTGGATATTTGCAGGTCAAAACGAATAAAGATGCAATATGAAATTGTAGAGATATCACAGAAAAGTGATATAAAGTGTCTAAAGTCTTTAAAAAGCAAACAAAGTCTCTTTCAAGCACAAAGTACCTGCTTTTAAAGTGGAAAATCTCTGCAAAGGGGCCGCAGAGGAGGAGATACGTGGAAAAATGGTGTGTGCGTCAGTTTCGCCCCTTCACACACGGACTTGCGTCGTTATTTGTCACGCAGGGAAGTCGTACATCGTTTTCCGGTGCACGGACAGTCTCCTTCAGTGGTTTGCGGGATTACCAGATGTCCCGGGGTCTGTGCGTGGAATCCTAGGCTTGTTTTCCGGCTGCGCATCGTTAGAGCAGGCTGTGCGTGGAATCTTCTCCCTCACCGCAGGCGTTGCGTCGATTTCCTTTCTGAAGTCGGGTGGCGTTGTCCAGGTGCCGTGCGTCGAAGTTCCGGTCGCACCGCAGGCGTCGCGTCGAGCGGCGTCTTTACAGATCGGCGTGCAGTGAATTTTTCACCGCAGAGCAAGCTGTGCGTCGAATTTTTCAGCACACAAGGCGTCAAAATGAAAAAGAGAAGTCTTTTTGGTCCTGAGACTTCAGGGAACAGGAGGCAAGCTCTATCCAAGCCCTTGGAGAGCACTTCAGCAGCAAGGCAAGAGTTCAGCAAGGCAGCAGGGCAACAGCAAGGCAGCAGTCCTTTGTAGAAAGCAGTCAGGTGAGTCCTTTAGGCAGCCAGGCAGTTCTTCTTGGCAGGATGCAGGTTCTGGTTCAGGTTTAGTCTCCAGCAAGCGTCTGATGAGGTAGGGCAGAGGCCCTGTTTTATACCCAAATGTGCCTTGGAAGTGGGGGAGAATCAAAGAGTGGTTAAGAAGTGCACAAGGTCCCCTTTCAGTTCAATCCTGTCTGCCAGGGTCCCAGTAGGGGGTGTGGCAGTCCTTTGTGTGAGAGCAGACCCTCCACCCTCCCAGCCCAGGAAGACCCATTCAAAATGCAGATGTATGCAAGTGAGGCTGAGTACCCTGTGTTTGGGATGTGTCTGAGTGAATGCACAAGGAGCTGTCAACTAAACCCAGCCAGACGTGGATTGTAAGGCACAGAAAGATTTAAGTGCAAAGAAAAGCTCAATTTCTAAAAGTGGCATTTCTAGAATAGTAATATTAAATCCAACTTCACCAGTCAGCAGGATTTTGTATTACCATTATGGCCATACTAAATATGACCTTCCTACTCCTTTCAGATCAGCAGCTACCACTTCAATACTGTATGAGGGCAGCCCCAATGTTAGCCTATGAAGGGAGCAAGCCTCACAGTAGTGTAACAACGAATTTAGGAGTTTTACACTACCAGGACATGTAAACTACACAGGTACATGTCCTGCCTTTCACCCACACCGCACCTTGCTCTAAGGGTTACCTAGGGCACACATTAGAGGTGACCTATATGTAGAGAAAGGGGAGGTTTAGGCTTGGCAAGTACTTTTAAATGCCAAGTCGAGGTGACAGCGAAACTGCACACACAGGCCTTGCAATGGCAGGCCTGAGACAAGGTAAAGGGGCTACTTAAGTGGGTGGCACAACCAGTGCTGCAGGCCCACTAGTAGCATTTAATCTACAGGCCCTGGGCACATATAGTGCACATTACTAGGGACTTATAAGTAGATTAAATAGTCCAATCAGGTATGATCCAAGGTTACCATGTTTAAAGGGAGAGAGCATATGCACTTTAGCACTGGTTAGCAGTGGTAAAGTGCGCAGAGTCTAAAAGCTAGCAAAAACAGTGTCCAAAAAGTGGAGGGAGGTGGGCAAAAAGTTAGGGGTGACTACCCTAAGGCTGTCAGGTCTAACATGTGTCCCCCCCAGCTGAAAGTGGGGAGAGCTACCCAACCTCCTGGGAGCTCTCATCGCTAAAGCGGAAGTATCTGGAGAGACCATCAGCATTGGCGTGGTCAACCCCTGGGCGATGCTCCACCGTAAAGTCCATCCCCTGTAGGGAAATGGACCACCTCAGAAGTTTAGGATTTTCACCCCTCATCTGCATGAGCCATCCGAGGGGCCTGTGGTCTGTCTGAACCGGGAAGTGAGTCCCAAACAGGTATGGCCTCAGCTTCTTCAGTGCCCAGACCACAGCAAAAGCTTCTCTCTCAATAGCACTCCACCTCTGTTCCTGTGGTAATAGTCTTCTGCTAATAAAGACTACTGGTTGGTCTAGGCCCTCCTCATTTAGCTGGGCTAGGACCGCCCCTATGCCATGCTCTGAAGCGTCTGTCTGCACAATAAATTCCTTGGAGTAGTCAGGGGCCTTGAGCATGGGGGCCGTGCACATGGCTTCCTTCAGAGAGTCAAAGGCTTTCTGACAAGCCTCAGTCAAATTCACAAACCTAGGTTGTTTCTTGGAAGTGAGTTCTGTCAAGCGTGACACAATGGTACCATAGCCCTTGACAAATCTGCAGTAGCATCCAGTGAGGCCTAAAAAGGCTCTCACCTCAGTCTGTGTTCTAGGTGGTTGCCAGGCCTTGATAGTTTCAATCTTGGCCTGGAGTGGCTGCACCTTGCCACCACCTACTAGGTGTCCCACGTACACCAAGGAACCCTGCCCAATCTGGCACTTACTAGCCTTGATGGTCAGGCCTGCCTGTTGCAGGGCCTGAAGCACCTCCTTGAGGTGGAGCAGGTGTTCCTTCCAGCTGGAGCTGTAGACAGCTATGTCGTCCAGGTAGGCTGCACAGAAGGCATCCTTGCCAGCTAGGACCCCGTTAACCAACCGTTGGAAGGTAGCGGGGGCATTTTTCAACCCAAATGGCATCACCCGGAATTGGTAATGGCCATCAGGTGTGGAAAATGCTGATCTCTCTTTAGCCCCCTCAGTCAGGACGATCTGCCAGTACCCTGAAGTAAGATCAAATGTACTCAGGAACTTGGCAGCGCCTAGTCTGTCAACGAGCTCATCAGCTCGGGGGATGGGGTGAGCATCAGTCTGTGTGACTGAGTTGAGACCCCGGTAGTCCACACAGAACCGGAGTCCCAGGGACTACTGGATTTCTCAATAACCCTTAAAGCTAACATCTTGGAGACATCCTCCTTGATGCTGGCCTTCACCTTATCCGATAACCTGTAAATTTTGTTCTTCACAGGGAGACTGTCACCTGTGTCAATGTCATGAACACAGAGGTGGGTCAGTCCAGGAGTAAGGGAGAACAGGGGGGAGAACTGCTCCAACAGCTCATAGCAGTCTCCTCTCTGGTTTAGAGTCAGGGAGTCAGAGTGAATGACACCTCTCACTGACCCATCACCTTCTTGGGCAGAGAGGAGGTCGGTGAGAGGTTCACTCTCCTCTTCCAATCCTTCATCTGTGACCAGAAGCATGTTGACTTCAGATCTCTCAAAATGAGGCTTCAGTCGGTTGACATGGAGCACCCTTAGGGGGTTCCTAGGGGATTGAAGGTCCACTAGGTAAGTGGCCTCCCCTTTCCGCTCCTTTACTTCAAATGGGCCAGACCAGCGGTCCTGGAGAGCTCTAGGCTCTACTGGCTCCATTACCCACACTTTGTCTCCAGGTTGAAACTCTGCCAGGGTGGCCTTCTGGTCATACCAGCGTTTCATTGCCTCTTGACTGGCCTCAAGGTTACTTTTGGCCTCTTTCCAGAAGCGGTTCATCTGGTTGCGGAGGGGCAACATGTAGCTGACCACATCCTGAGGGGGTGCCTTTGGAGCTTTCTCCAACCCCTCCTTGACAATGCTTAAGGTCCCCTGACAGGGTACCC
Source organism: Pleurodeles waltl (assembly GCF_031143425.1). NCBI lineage: Eukaryota > Metazoa > Chordata > Amphibia > Caudata > Salamandridae > Pleurodeles > Pleurodeles waltl. Next base: position 1,034,408,446 of record NC_090437.1, on the reverse strand, counting down.
ATAGAGAATCTCAAAGGGACTGAACCCTACCCCCTTCTGGGGTACCTCTCTGTAAGCAAAGAGAAGGCATGGTAAGAGGACGTCCCACTTACGCCTCAGGGCCTCAGGGAGGCCACCAATCGTGCCTTTCAAGGTCTTGTTGAATCTCTCCACAAGACCATTAGATTGGGGGTGATAGGGTGTGGTGAACTTGTAGGTTACACCACACGCATCCCACATAGACTTCAAGTATGCAGACATGAAGTTAGTGCCTCTGTCAGACACTATCTCCTTTGGGAATCCCACATGGGTAAATACCCCCATCAGAGTTCTGGTCACCACCAGTGCAGTTACGGTCCACAGAGGGATTACCTCTGGGTAACGGGTGGCATGGTCCACCAAAACCAGGATGAACCTGTTGCCTAGGGCAGTTTTGGGGTCCAATGGACCAACAATGTCGATGTCCACCCTTTCAAAGGGGGTACCAACAACAGGAAGTGGGATCAGTGGGGCCTTAACCCTTTTTCCTGTTTTACCACTGGCCTGGCAGGTAGGACAAGATCTACAGAATGTATCTGAGTTTGTCCTTATTCTGGGCCAATAAAAGTGCGTGACAAGCCTGTCAAAGGTCTTGTCTTGCCCCAAATGTCCTGCCAGGGGAATGTCGTGAGCCAGACCCAGTAGGAAGGTTCGGTAACACTGGGGGACCACCAGCGCACGCGCTGCCCCAATGGCCAGAACCTTAGGCTCACTGTAGAGGAGATCATTCTCCCAATATATGTGGTGATCGCCAGAGGCTTCACCTGCTGCCTGGGCTGAGGCTTGCTTCCTCATACCCTCTAGAGTGGGACATTCTTTCTGCGTCTTGCAGAATTCCGCCCTAGTGGGTCCACCCTCAATTTGCCAGCCAGCTAGCTCAGGCAGATCACTTAGGGTGGCAATGTCTTCCCCAGTTGGCTTGGGGGCCTCCTCCTCAGGAACCCCGTCAACCACTGCGGGGAACTTCTGGGGCCGGTTTCCCGCGCCCCTTGCCCCTCCTTTTGGCAGTTGTCTGGGCCATTGTTCCAGGCTCCAGACGTCCTTGACTTCCCTCTCGGTCAGCCATGAAACGTGTGGTCATGCAGACCCACTCAGGCAATCCTAACATTTCCAAGTGAGACCTTAGCTCTACCTCCTTCCAGGTAGTGTGCTCAAGGTCGTTGCCTAACAGATAATATACAGGCATGGCAGGACTCACAGCTACTTTTAGAGTACCAGAGACCCCCCCCCACTCAAAGGGAACCAGAGCTACCGGTAGGTGGCTCTCATGATTGTCAGCGACTATGACCTGGTGAAATGTATTAGGGATGACCTGCTCTGATGACACCAGCTGACACTTGACAGTAGTCATGCTGGCTTCTGTGTCACGCAGAGCCTCCACCCTTTGCCCATTGATGGTGACCCACTGTCTATACTTGGAAGTATTGGCAGGCATGTGGGCTTTTGGCACCATCTCTGCATCCCCCAGGGACACTAGGGTTACCTCTGTCTGCACCCCAAAACTGTCTGGGACCATCTCCTCCCTGAGAGCTACACTAGCCAACCCAGGTGTCTGCCCTCCTTGGGGGGGCTGTGCCCTCTTGGGACACTTGGAGTCACCCTCAGGCTGCCCATACTCATTGCACTCTGAACAGTGGTGTACAAACCTCCCTGTCTTATGGTCATTTAAACCTTTCTTTTGAGAATCAGACCGGGACTGGTTACCATTACTCCCTTGGGAACTATTTTGGGGGCCTTTTGAGAACTCCTTGTTTTTAAGTTTTTCTCCCCCCTCTTTCTTCTGATGGAACCCTGACCACCTTTGTGGGTGTCCCCCCCCAGATACCTTCTTGGACACTCTGGTACTAGTCCAGAGGTCCGCCTCCTCAGCAAGCTTCCTGGGATCAGTCAGCTTACTGTCTGCTAGGTGCTGGTGCAACTCTGTAAAACAAATACCGAGCATATGCTCTCTCAGAATCAAATTATATAATCCTGTGTAATCCTCTACTTTGCAGCGCCACACCCATCCATTCAGTGCCTTACTGGAAAAGTCAAAGAAATCTACCCATGTTTGTGTGGATAGTTTGGTCCTGTCCCTGAACCTCTGACGGTATCTCTCAGGGGTCATCCCAAACTTGGCAAGTAAAATGGCTTTCTGAAGTGGGTATGTGTTTTGATCCGGTTTGTCTAATGTGAGAAGTGTGTCCCTCCCCAAAGGTGGCACATAACTCCACATAGCTGTACCCCATTGCCCTTCAGGAACCTCATGAGCCCTTAGTGCAACTTCATAAGCAGCTAACCATTTATCTATGTCATCTCCCACAACAAAACTGGGCACCACATTTTTGGGTATACAAACCTTCTTTTCTCCAGCAGGTCCTGTCTGTATGCTGCCACCATTACTGCTGGATTCAGACTGCTTTGCCTTGAGATCCAGCTCCTTGAGACACAGTTCATGAGCCAACAAAGGTTTCTTTTCAGCCAAGGCTCTCTCAGATGCAGCTTCAGCTCTTTCAGCTTCAATCTGTTTGGCTGCTCTTTCAGCCTCAGCTTGCTTGGCTTCTCTCTCTGCCCTTCTTTCCTCCTGTTGAGCTTCAATTTTCAGTCTTGCCATTTGCAATTGGAACTCCCTCTCTTCTCTCCTTTCCTCTGCGGTCAGGCTTTGCACAGAGACACTGCTCCCTGGTCTGGAAGGGGGCACAATTGCAGTGGTAACATTACACACTGATAGCAACAAATCCTCTGAGGGGCCATTTTCTGGCTCCTCTTCCTCATCATCCTCCTCTAAATGGGCTTCTGCCCAGGCCCTCAGCGCCACTTGAAAGTCCTCCTTTTTGGAGGCCCCTTGGGTGGGTACTCTCATCACCTTGCAGAATCCTCTTAGCTGTTTGACAGTATATGTATCCAACAGGGCTAGGTCAAAATCTCCTACTTGAGACCCAGCCAGAGACATGTTGAGTGAGGATTTAGATTTAGAAAATTGTCAGGAAAAAATGAATTTGAAAAAGAGATAAAAATCAAGTTGACCCTCAACTGTGGGTAGGTAGTAAAATACTTAGCTACTGTATGTCACTGCACAATTACACGTCCTATCCTCACCGCTGATCACCAATGTTAGAAATGGGGTTTTTGGTTGGCAGTCAGGTTACCCTCTGTCCAAGCAAGAACCCTCACTCTAGTCAGGGTAAGTCACACACAATCTAAATTATCCTGTGCCCACCCTCTGGGAGCTTGGCACGAGCAGTCAGGTTTAACTTAGAAGGCAATGTGTAAAGTATTTGTGCAATAAATCATACAATAACACAATATAGCACCACAAAAATACACCACACAGGCGGTCATTACAACATTGGCGGTAAAAGCCGCTTACCGCCAAAGCAGAAGACCGCCAACACACCGCCACGGCCGCGGAATTCCGCCACAGCTATTGTAACCCACATCTCTGAATCCGCCACACAAGTCCGCCACACCAAAGGTCAGTGATAAACTGGTGAAAACAAATCCTCCACCGTCACGCCAACAGAAATACGCCCACACTATCACCACACACGAATCCGCGCGGCGGTCTTTCATCCGCGGTATTCCATTGACGGTACACACCGCCGCGCTCAAACTACACACACTCTTACAAAACATCCCCACATTGGACAATTCAAAATACACACACCTGATACACATACACACACCACTCCCACACACCCATTACAATATAAAACACACACCCACATCACCCACAAACCCCCAAGACAAAAAATTCAGAAAGAAGGCCAGAGAGACACCACCAGCAAGAACAACAGCATCCACAGGCATACAACACCATCACCCACACAATTTCCACGCACCTCACACAACACACCACTACATATCACCACACTTATCACCACACACTCCACCCCACACATCACCAACACCACCCCATGGCACGGCAAAGACACCCCAGGTTCTCGGAGGAGGAGCTCAGGGTCATGGTGGAGGAAATCGTCTGGGTAGAGCCACAGCTATTCGGAGCACAGGTGCAGCACACCTCCATAGCTAGGAAGATGGAGCTATGGCGCAGAATAGTGGACAGGGTCAATGCAGTGGGACAACACCGAAGAAATCGGGAGGACATCAGGAAGAGGTGGAACGACCTACGGGGGATGGTGCGTTCCGTGTTCTCAAGACACCACCAGGCGGTTCAGCAGACTGGCGGCAGACCCCCACCTCCTCCCCCACAACTAACAACATGAGAGGAGCAGGTCTTGGCGATTCTGCATCCTGAGGGCCTCACAGGAGAAGGTGGAGGAATGGACTCAGGTAAGTCAAAGCTTTACTATTACATCCCCCACCCTACCTGCATGCTATCACATACCCTCACCCTCACCCCCAGCACCCCAACTCCTCACAAATGTCCCAACATCACAAACCACACATCCCAACACCAAGCCCTGCATGCAACTACAAAGCATGGACACCCATCACCAAAGCATGGCCACTGCACATACCCATACACCCCCCTAAACCACCATCACACAAGCTCCCACACAGGAATGCTAGCACTGGGGTACACGGTCACCCAGCCATTGCACACCATTACACACACAGATTTAACAAACATCCTTTTATACCCCTGCAGGACCCTACCCAACGTCACCGGACAGGAGGGTCCACACATGTCCACACCACCAACAGAAGAGGCCCACAGTGATGACAGCACCTCTGTCCAACTGGATCTAGATGACCAGCCCGGACCATCGGGGACCTCGGGACAGTTGGTTCCCCTCACACAGGCCACCACAGACCTTCCCCCTCTGAAAACACCAGCACAGCACCCACCCAGCGGTCCCATACCTCCGTCCCAAGGACACGTCAATCAGCTGTGTGTCCACCACTACAGGGAACCCAGGATAACCCACCACTCCAACAACAACAGGGACCTGGGGGCAGTGGCAGTGGGCACACGGTCCAGGGGACGGAGGCACAGGAACACAGGGGAACTGGGAGGGCTGCTTGCGACAGGGGGCGGACAGGCCAAGGGAACCCACTCTCCACGAGGCCCTCTCCTCCATCATGGGAGCATACCACCACTCCCAGGAGACGATGGCAATGGTTCTGGCCAAGTTTCAGGGGACCCAGCGCCCGTGGGGGAACAGTATATGGGCTTCAGGGAGGAACTCAGAACCATCAGCTCCACCCTGGGCACCATCGTAGGGGTGCTGAAGGAAGTACTCAACACCAGGAGGGACACTGTGGCACTACAAGGGGCCCCTGATACTAGCATGGATGATGAACTGCCCACCACCTCCGCCGGCGCTAGTGGACAGGAGGCACCGCCACAGGACCACCACACCAGCACCCCACCCCCTGCAGAGGGAGAACCACCCCACAAACGATCCCTGAGATCCAGGAACAAGACAGAGAACGATGCCAAGACCCCCGCCAAGAAATGAGACCACCCTGATTGTCATCCTACTGTCCCACTTTGTCACCCTGTCTATAATTAAACTGCCCCAGCTCCACTTCCTATGCCCATATGGGCAATGCACCTGTGAGACTAATAGACTGGACTCTGCCATGGACACTCCTCCGCCATCACCCCTCACCATTTCACTGCCCCCTCCAATATTTTGCATTTAAAAAAACACACCTAAAGCACAACATAATCTGGAGACTGTCTGTGATTTCGAAATAGTGTATTAGCAATTACAATGACAAAATGTATTTGAAATAGTAATGTCAACATACCTATGTCACACAGCTCTAGTCCATGAGGAATTTAAGCAGATGTCACACAGTGGGACCCACATCTGTGAAACCGTAAGGGAAAGTGACAACTCAGTGACCATACACTGGATGAAAACGACAGACAGGAGAGAGGTAGTAGTGTAAAAGTACATGTAGTAGGCAGGATTTAATTCTTACCTGTGTTTCACTGGAAATATTGCTGGATCACTGAGTCCCTGTTGTGCATGTCTTCTTCCTCTGCTTCCTCCTGATCACTGTCCACAGGCTCCACAGCTGCCACAACACCGCCATCTGGACCATCCTCCTGCAGAAAAGGCACCTGTCGTCGCAAAGCCAAGTTGTGAAGCATACAGCAGGCCACAATGATCTGGCACACCTTCTTTGGTGAGTAGAATAGGGATACACCTGTCATATGGAGGCACCTGAACCTGGCCTTCAGGAGGCCGAAGGTCCGCTCGATCACCCTCCTAGTTCGCCCAATGGCCTCATTGTAGCGTTCCTCTGCCCTGGTCCTGGGATTCCTCACTGGGGTCAGTAGCCATGACAGGTTGGGGTAACCAGAGTCACCTGCAAATGGTTAAGGGGCAACTGTTAGACACACACTAACCTGGAGGGATAACCCCAGACAACCATTCCCACTGACTTGCTTCCAGGTGCTCACCTAATAGCCACACACAGTGCCTCTGGAGTTGACCCATCACTTAAGGGATGCTGCTATTCCGCAGGATGTAGGCGTCATGCACTGAGCCAGGGAACATGGCATTCAAATGGGAGATGTACTGGTCTGCCAAACATACCATCTGTACATTCATAGAATGATAACTCTTCCGGTTTCTGTACACCTGTTCACTCCTGTGGGGGGGGGCAAAGCCACATGGGTCCCATCAATGGCACCTATGATGTTGGGGATATGTCCCTGGGCATAGAAATCACCTTTCACTGTAGGCAAATCCTCCACCTGAGGGAAAACGATGTAGCTCCACATGTGTGTCAGAAGGGCAGACAACACTCTGGACAATACGTTGGAAAACATAGGCTGGGACATCCCTGATGCCATGGCCACAGTTGTTTGAAAAGAGCCACTTGCAAGGAAATGGAGCACTGACAGCACCTGCACTTGAGGGGGGATTCCTGTGGGATGGCGGATTGCTGACATCAGGTCTGGCTCCAACTGGGTACACAGTTCCTGGATTGTGGCACTGTCAAGCATGTAGGTGATTATCAAATGTTGCTCCTCCATTGTCGACAGGTCCACCAACGGTCGGTACACCGGAGGATGCCGCCATCTCCTCACATGTCCCAGCGGACGGTGCCTATGAAGGACAACAGCAAGCACAGAGTCAAACAACTCAGAGGTACGTACCAACAGTTTACACAGAACACCAATCATACACAAAAGGTGGCCTGTATGTGTGTTGAGACTAGGCCTAGGTATGTGTGATGCAGTTGAAAATGAAGCCATGTGGGCCTCTGAAATGGCGGCTCCCTGACCTGTAAAGTGGGACAATGGGATGTGAGGTAGCTGCGCTGTTGTTGTACACCGTTGCGGTAGGCGGTCGGAGACCGCGGCGCAATGCTGCATTGGTTAACACTGGACCCTATGGGTTCCAGGAGCCAATGACGATGTACGCCGGCGGTGACGGTACGCACCGCCGCGGACGTGACCGCTGCGGACGTGACTGCCATTTTCTATCTGTTCAATCACTCGATACCTGATCTTTGACAGGAGAGGACCTACAATGCAAATGCTGCTGTGACCTCGTTCTGGAAGAGACAATGGCTCGAGTGTCTGGGAAAAGGGCCCCTGCCTTCACATCGGAGGAGTTGGAGAAGCTCGTGGATGGGGTCCTCCCCCAGTACACGCTACTCTACGGTCCTCCAGACAAACAGGTAAGTACACTGGGAGCATGTTGTATGGGCTATGCCTGTGTGGAGAGGGCTGGATGTAAGAAGGAAGGGGGCAGAGTGCTGCGTGCATGAAAGACGGTGAATGCATATGCCACATGGGAAGGGTAGGGATGGGGGCCAATCACTTTGACGGTGCAGTTGGTAATGACTTCTCTTCTTCCCCTGTACATTTCATGTAGGTCAGCGCCCACCAGAAGAAAGATATTTGGCGTGCCATCACCAAGGCCGTCCGGACCCTGGGGGTCTACCACAGACGGAGCGCCCACTGCCGTAAAAGATGGGAGGACATTCGCCGCTGGAGCAAGAAGACGGTGGAGGCTAAGCTGGGGATGGCCTCCCAACGTGGGAGGGGTGCCTGTCGCACCATGACCCCCCTGATGTTCAGGATCCTGGCGGTGGCCTACCCGGAGTTGGATGGGCGCTTGAGGGCATCACAGCAGACACAAGGGGGTGAGTACACTCTCATTCTGCTGACTTTGCGCGCAGTGGAGTTGTCTGGGTGGGGGAGGAGGGCTGTGGGTTTCCCTAGGCCAGGGCGAGTTCAGTAGGCAAGGCCCCTCCCTAAGGCAGGCCATGTGGCACCCCACCCCACCTCTGTAGACTGCCAAGTACAGCTATTCATGCCCCTGTGTCATCTATGTGTGCAGATGTCATCCATAGCCTTGTAGGCCATTTCCCAGGAATTAAACAGTGGAGCCCAAGAGCGCTGCGTAGTGCAGGGGGCTTCTGTGTCTGTCTTGCCCGCCAACGGTAGCGGTAATCCATGCACTCAACATGTCTTTCTTCTGTCATCCCCCCCTTTTTGTGGTCTCCCTGTTCTTGTGTGCATTAGCATCATCAGGCGAAGGAGCAGTTGCACCGGAGCACGAGGGAGCTGCATCCCACATGGCCCTGGAGGGCGAGACTACGGACTCGGAATTCACCAGTGTGACGGAGGGCAAGGGGAGCTTCACGGCAGGGACAGGAGCTGACACCAGCGACACATCCTCTGATGGGAGCTCCCTTTTGGTGGCGGCAACATCTGTGCCCACCCGCATCTACAGGTACAGCCACCACCCTCCCTACCAGCCCCGCCCTCCCAGCAGCCCCTCTGCCTTCGCCCGTGCCCGCTCACCCAGGAGGGTGGGCATCACCTTCACCCCAGGCACCCCAGGCCCTGCCCCAGTCACCCCTGCTGCCCTCAGTGAGGAGGCCATTGACCTCCTCAGATCCCTCACTGTTGGGCAGTCTACCTTTTTGAATGCCATCCAGGGTGTAGAAAGGCAGTTGCAACAAACTAATGCATTCCTGGAGGGCATTCATTCTGGTCAGGCGGCCCTTCACTGAGCTTTTCAAACTCTGGCCTCAGCACTGATGGCAGCCATTGCCCCCGTCTCTAGACTCCCCCTTCCAACTTCCTCCACCCAGACCCAATACCCTGTACCTCTGCCTATCCCAAGCATACCATCAGACCAGCATGCACACACGTCAACACACAAGGGAAGCTCAGGCAAACATAAGCACCACACATCCCACAGGCACTCACACAAGCAACACACACATGCAGACACACCAACATCCACTGCCTCCACTGTGTCTCCCTCCTCGTCTTCTCCCTCCTCCCTCCCAGTCTCGTCTACACTCACACCTGCATGCACTACCTCTACAGCCACTACGTCCCTCATCAGCACCCCCCGTTCACATGCAGTCAGCACCCCCACTACCATTCACACGTCCCCTGTGTCCTCTCCCGGTGTGTCTGTGATGCCCCCAGCCAAGATACACAAACGCAGCCACACACCCACCCAACAGCCATCCACCTCATGACAGCCTCCAGCGCATGCACCTGCACCCAAAGTCACCAAACGTACACCTCCTACTACCACCACCTCTTCCTCCACTCCCAAACCCCCTCCAGCTACCCGTCCCAGTGTGTCCAAGAAATATTTCATGTCCAGCCTTGACCTTTTTTCCCACACCTCCCCCACACGCGCTTCTCATAGGTCCCGAAGTAGCACCTCAGCCACAACATCTCCGGGACCAGTGGTGCCTGTGGTCACCGGTATGTGGAGTGCACCGGCCACCAGGAGAGCCAGTGTGGCATGGAGCCACAGCACAGCCAGTCCCCCACCTGTGAAGCATCAGAAGTTGGCCAGTGCCCGGCGGGAGAGGGGGAAGACTCCAGCCACCAAAGCTGCTCCCAGGGTTCTCGGTGGGAGTCAGCTGTGACACCTCCCAAGGTGGGGAAGGGCCACAAGAAACCCGGCAAGTCTGGGAAGAGCTGCACGTCGGAGAAGACCACCATCATCCCCGCTGTCCAGGAGGCCACCGGCAGCCCCAGCCCAGTTGCCAAGGAGGCCACCGCCAGCCCCAGCCCAGCTGCCCAGGAGGCCACCGCCAGCCCCAGCCCAGCTCCCCAGGAGACCAATGCCAGCCCCAGCCCAGCTGCCCAGGAGGCCACCGCCAGCCCCAGCCCAGCTGCCCAGGAGGGCACCGCCAGCCCCAGCCCCGCTGATCCATGAAGGACCGCCAGCCCCAGCCCCGCTGGGCTATGAAGGACCGCCAGCACAAGCCCTGCTGGGCCATGAAGGACTGCCAGCACAAGCCCCGCTGGGCCATGAAGGACCGCCAGTACAAGCACCGCTGGGCCATGAAGGACCGCCAGTACAAGCACCGCTGGGCCATGAAGGACCGCCAGCACAAGCCCCGCTGGGCCATGAAGGACCGCCAGCACAAGCCCCACTGGGCCATGTAGGACCGCCAGCACAAGCATTGCTGGGCCATGAGGGACTGCCAGTACAAGCACCGCTGGGCCATGAAGGACCGCCAGCACAAGCACCGCTGGGCCATGAAGGACCACCAGCACAAGCACCGCTGGGCCATGTAGGACCGCCAGCACAAGCTCCGCTGGGCCATGAAGGACCGCCAGCACAAGCACCGCTGAACAGGGCACCGCCAACTCAAGCACCGCTGAACAGGGCACCGCCAACTCAAGCACGGCTGAACTGGGCACCGCCAACTCAAGCACCACTGAACAGGGCACCGCCAACTCAAGCACCACTGAACAGGGCACCGCCAACTCAAGCACCGCTGAACCGGGCACCGCCAACGCAAGCACCGCTGAACAGGGCACTGTCAACTCAAGCACCGCTGAACAGGGCACCGCCAACTCAAGCACCGCTAGCCCATGAGCGGCAGGGGCACTGACGCAACTGGGTCCGTCACTGGCACCAGTCCCGCTCCAGAACCAGTGGAGAGATCCATCCACTACCTCTGTCCTTCACAGGATGAAGCACTCTGTGGAGACATCCATCCACTACCTCTGTCCTTCACAGGATGAAGCACTCTGGGCACCAGTCCCCCTCCACAACCAGTGGAGACATCCATCCACTACCTCTGTCCTTCACAGGATGAAGCACTCTGGGCACCATTCCCCCTCCAGAACCAGTGGAGACTGTTATACACTTGAGAGACTGTGGCTTTGCACTCCCCAGGATTGAACAGTGGGCAAACCACCCACTGTAGAGACTTGAGAGACTGTGGCTTTGCACTCCACAGGATTGAACAGTGGGCAAACCACCCACTGTAGAGACTTGAGAGACTGTGGCTTGCACTCCCCAAGATGTTACAGTGGGCCACCCACCCACTGTAGAGACTTGAGAGACTGTGGCTTTGCACTCTCCAGGATTGAACAGTGGGCAAACCACCCACTGTAGAGACTTGAGAGACTGTGGCTTTGCACTCCCCAGGATGTTACAGTGGGCAACCCACCCACTGTAGAGACTTGAGAGACTGTGGCTTTGCACTCCCCAGGATACATCAGTGGGTATTGAGCCCCCTCGTGGATCTGGCGTTGTGCACTCATCCGGTTGAGGTGCCCCCCTTCCCTTCCCCCTGAGGTGCCTGTTCTATTTCTATCTGATGCCCCTGCAGTGTTCTCTCTGTTTTGATCGGGTATCGAGTGTGGGCCTCGCCCATGCATTTTGGGCCCAGTGGTCCACGGACTATAAATAGTGCAATACCTGCACTTGTATTATTGGGGTATATATGTGTTTATAGTGTATATATATTTTGGAGTACTGGATTTTAATAGATTACAATTGTTACAATCATTTACTTTTGTCTTTGCATTCTTCCGGGGGGCTTGAGGGGTGTAACTGTAATGTATCAACATGTATTAGTGTGTGTTTTGTAGTGGGTGAGGGTGGGGGTGGGGGTGTTGCGTGTGTGTGTCCCTGTTTTTTGCCTCCCCCTCCCCTGTGTCGTAGGTGCAGTACTCACCGTGGTCTTCGCCGCCGGCATTCGTGCTCCTGGTAGAGGAGCAGGAAGACTATCGCAGGTAGAATTTGGAGTTCCGGTTCCATGGAGTCCTCGTTCCTCGTGGGGTGTGTAGAGGTGAGCGTTTTCCCTTCGAAATTCCTGTTTCCGCCATGTTTTTATCCGCGGTGAATCCGCCCCGGAAAAGGTGGCGAATTGGCCTGTCATAATAGTGTGGGCGGTACATTGTCTTCCGCCTGTCTGTTGGCGGTGACCGCCGCGCTGTTTGTTTGTACCACCATGGCGGTGTGAGTGTTAAAGTGGCTGTCTTTGTTGGCGGTTTCCGCCACTTTCGTAATTGCAATTTTTTTACCGCCGGCCTGTTTGCGGTCTTACCGCCGCTTTAACACCGTCCGCCAGGGTTGTAATGACCACCACAGTGTTTAGAAAAATATATAATATTTATCTGGATATTTGCAGGTCAAAACGAATAAAGATGCAATGTGAAATTGTAGAGATATCACTGAAAAGTGACATAAAGGGGGTCATTCCGACCCTGGCGGTCCATGGCCGCCAGGGCCGGGGACCGCGGAAGCACCGCCAACAGGCTGGCGGTGCTTCCTGGGCTATTCTGACCGCGACGGTAAAGCCGCGGTCAGAAAAGGGGAACCGGCGGTTTCCCGACGGTTTTCCCCTGGCCCAGGGAATCCTCCATGGCGGCGCTGCTTGCAGCGCCGCCATGGGGATTCCGACCCCCTTCCCACCACCCTGTTTCTGACGGTTCTTACCGCCAGGAAAAGGATGGCGGGAACGGGTGTCGTGGGGCCCCCTAACAGGGCCCCACAAAGATTTTCACTGTCAGCAGACAGTGAAAATCGCGACAGGTGCCACTGCACCCGTCGCACCCCTGCAACTCCGCCGGCTCCATTTGGAGCCGGCTTCCTCGTTGCAGGGGCTTTCCCGCTGGGCCTTTTGGCGGCCTTTTGGCGGTCACCAGTCGGCCCAGCGGGAAAGTTGGAATGGCCGCCGCGGTCTTTTGACCGCGGGGCGGTCATTCGGCGGTGACCGCAGGGCGGGCGGCGACCGCAGCCCGCCGCGGTCAGAATGACCGCCAAAGTGTCTTAAGTCTTTAAAAAGCAAACAAAGGCGGTCATTCCTACCTTGGCGGGCGGCAATACTGTATGATAAGGAGGCTGAAAACACAAAAAATAGTAAAAATGGGGTATGTCCCAGTAAAATGCCAAAAATGCCAAAAATGTGTTGAAAAATATGGTTTTCTGATTCAATTCCACCTGTTCCAGAAAGCTGGGCAAATGGTGATTTCAATACCACAAACCCTTTGTTGATGCCATTTTCAGCTAAAAAAACACAAGCCTTCTTCTGCAGCCCTGATTTCCCATTTGTTTTTTTTTAAAAATGAAATTTTCGCTGTATTTTGGCTAATTTCTTGGTCCCCTTCAGGGGAACCTACAAAGTCTGGGTACCTCTAGAATCCCTAGGATGTTGGAAAAAAAGGACGCAAATTTGGTGTGGGTAGCTTATGTAGACAAAAAGGTATGAGGGCCTAAGCACAAACTGCCCCAAACAGCCAAAAAAAGGCTTAGCACCTTAAGGGGGAAAGGGCCTGGCAGCGAAGGGGTTAAGAATGGTGGCAAAAAGTTTTTCAAGAGCAGTCAGTGCCCCACGGCCCACTGCCTACACTCAAAAAATGAAAAGAAAACTTTAAATTTTTCCTTTTTAGATGAATCATGTTTTCCTTTAAGGAAAACATGCTGCGTTTTTAAAAAAAATTGCTTTATTTAAAAGCAATCAAATACATGGTGGGCTGCATTCGCAAACCACTTTTTTGATACATCTGGCCCTATATTCCTTCCTTACAGCTTGAAAAATGCAGGTATTGATGGATCGCGATGCCACTTAGACCAACGCAATTTACATCTAATAGGATGACTTAGTTGGTGCAGAATGAATTAGTTTTTATATTTCTATAGCTACATCTATGAATGTTTAGCTATATATATATATTTTGCCTGATACGTGCATTTATTAAACTTAGAGAGTAGGGCCAGATGTATCAAAATCCCATTTTGCATTCCCTAAATAGCGAAGTTTAAGAAATCGCTAGTTAGGAAATGCAAAATGCTATGTAACAAAATAGCGATGCCCTAATTGCGTTTCCTACAGAATTGCAATCGCTATTAGGGATTGCGACTCCATTTGTTCCTATGGGTCTGAAGGCCCATAGGTGTGAATAGTTTTGCATATCCTAATTTGGGATTTTGTATAAGTAATTCATAAATAAGGAAACGTAAAACCAAGAGTGCACAGGGCTTAAGGCCCCCTTTGACGAACCCCCCCCAACTTGGAGATGATGGTAATAGCATTTCCTAAATGCCCAGTACGCATTTAGGAAATGCTTTTTACATGCGAATAGGGAATCGCAAATAGAAATTTTCTATTTGCGATCCCTATTTGTGATTTCCTACTTAGGAAAGATGCCTTGTAAATGCAGCTAAATAAAATATTATTCTTTTTTTATTCAGCATCAATCTGAGCAACTAGCAGGCAAGCAGGGCTGCTCCAACTGCCCTTCCAGTTTCGAAGCTAAACATCCAAATTATACATAAAGGCTCTTGATACCTCTTACATCACAATATCTAAATAATACAAGTTTAACCCAACACTTCTTCCACCTTCACATTCAAATAAATAACTGTTAACACATAGATGATAAAATAAGAAACTGCAACACAACACTATGTTAAGGCATACTTCTTTAGTTTAACATGAACAGAAATTCTCCTAGAAGAACTCCTCTCTCCAACTGATGAAGATGTAGGTGAAAATGAAAATGAGGATGAAGGCACTTCCACATTTCCTTTGAATTTTCAGTCCTAGCAATGAATCATTCCACACCAGTAATAATGTACCTTTGTTCCAATAGTTGTCATCTTCTAATCTGACTACACTTGCACCTTCACCACCTTCAGAGGCTCATAAACGTGAGTTCCAGTTCCACATTTAAAAGGCCTGTTGACTCTCACCGCATCTCCCACCTTTACATTCAAATACCAAATACTTTTCCCAGTGCACTTCTTTTATGCATCTCCTCTATGTGGTACCTCACTCAATGCAGACATAGATGGCAACTTCCCATCCATCTATAATCTGTTCATCTTTGAACCCGGTAGCCTCCTTTTCAACAACACAAATTGTGAAAAATTGGTGTCAGCACTAGAAGTCATATGAATGACCCAGAACATATTTCTAAACTTGTGCATCCAATTACATTCACCAGCCACTGACAATTGCAAGTTGTCTTTAATGGCCTGATGACACAGCTCAACCAATGGCCTGATTACACAGCTCAACCAAACTGTTATTCCTCAATGGTACAACAAAGTGGTGACATGTTTTATACCTAGCTCTCTAATAAACATTTGTAATTCGTATGAAACAAATTGTGGCACGTTGTCCATAACCACCTCACCTGTTAACCCTTTCCAGAAAAATAGATTTTCCAAAGCTTCCTTCACCTTGTTTGAAGTGACAGAATTCATGGAAATTACCTCTGGCCATCTAGAATAATAATCAATGGGAGCCAAACCATACTTACCTTGACTTCTCCTAGTAAGGGAACCAATACTGTCCATAGTTTAGACCAATCTTTGTCAGGCACAGACACAGAACTTACTGGACATGGTACAGTAATTTGAAACTTATCACTGGCCACTGTCTTACACATTGTTCCACCCTCTATCCACACCTGACCATCGGAACAATTCTCTAACTCTATTTTTGCTGGCCCTCATTTCAATATACCCTTCATTAGCTAAAGCAACCACTTTCACTCTCATGGAATCTGGATCCACCAGATTGTCTCCACAAAACAACAGACCATGTACAACTGATAATTCTAAGGCAATGTGCCGAAAAATCTAGTTCTCGATTTAAGCCTGCCATTACATATATATTCCATAACTTCCTTCAGTGTCATGTCCTGCTCAAGTATTCCTTCCCATTTCTGTTTACCAATAGCACCCTCGGAGAGTCAATTTACTACTACCAAAATATTGCTCTCAGCCCTTTCATCTTGTTCATGAAATGAAAGTTCAATGGTAATCATGAAAGCAATCACTGATTCTGCTCTTGACCCCTGGAAGGTACTCCATACGATAATCACATTCTTGTCATCTAAATTGCCATTTTGCTATCTTGGAAGTAGCGTTGCCTGCTCCCTTGGTGGTAAAGGAATCAACCAATGGTTTATGATCCACTGGAACCACAAACTCTGAACCCCATAAAAAAATTTGAAAATGATTAATGCCCCCTCCAACAAGCCACAGCTTTGTGCTCTGTCGCAAATATGAAGACTCTGTACCTCTGAGACTGTGAGTTTCAAAATGCACCACTTTTTCTCTCTTGTCTCTTTTTTTGTCGTAACACTGCAACCAATCTATACAGACGTGCATCTGAAACAACAATGCTAGGATCCCTGGTATAAAATGGTTAAAGGGGTATTGCTTTGGCAATGTACTCTTTGATCGTACTGAATTCCTGTATACATTTCTCACTCCAAACAAATAATTTTTCATTCTTTAGTGAATTTTCCATTGTGCAGGTTTGTTCTGCACACATGGTAATGAACCTAGAATAAAATTCCATCAACCCCATGAATGACCTTAACTGGTCCTTACTCTAAGAAACAGGAGTTTTCACAATGACCTTCACCTAGTTTTCTTTTGGCTCTACACCACAATCAGATATGTTGTAGCCTAAGTACTCAACAATTGACACCACAAACGTACATTTATCCACCTTCAATGTTCTCCTCAAAGGTGCTCAATACAAATGCAAATTTACTGTCATGAAAATATCTGTCTTAGCATAATTTAACTAATCATCTTGAAAACAAATCACACCTGCAATATCTCTAAACAGTATATCCTTCAAACACTGGAAGACCGCTGATAGCAAAGCAAGACCAAAGGCATCCTTTCTACCTAAATGCCCCTTCAGGAGTAAAAAAAAAAAGAATGCCAAATTATGAGAATCTTCATGTAATATGTTTTGATGATATGCAGATGCCGTATCAAAGGTCGAAATAATCTTTGTCCCCTTTATTTTGGTTAATGTTGCCCTAATATTGGGCAATGGGTGTCTATCAACCCAAATGCTTGCATTAAGATCTTTGAGATCTACAAACATTTGTAAATTTCCATTTGTTTACATGCAAGCATCACTGGAGACAACCATTTCGAACTTTCAATTGCTTCAATTATATCTTGTGCACCAAACCTATCCAACTCCTCAAGTAGGTCAGATCTGAGAGCTAAAGGAACTTTTGGGGATTTGTGCACCACCAGTTGTACCCCAGTTCTCTACTTCAATTTTCCAACCACATCTGTTAGGAAATCTTATTTCCCACTCTGATGCTTCCACTGCCCATACCCCCATGCATTCTTTCTTAAGAAGCACCTGTTGAGGGCAGTTAAAATATTGTCTAGATTTCTTTGTTCCAGCCATCTCAATAATGGCGATCCATATACCACAAAATACCCTGTGGCAGACATGCTATTATCATTGAAAAGGCAATTTAGTATGAAATTTACCCAAAACTTCTATACGTTTTCCTCCATAAGCCACTGACTTAACTTTTGATTTCCTTAACTTTACATGTTTTAACATTTTCCAATCATCTGTTTCTATCAAGGTAAAAGGTGAACTGCCATCACATTTACTGATATTTCTCCAATTCCTTAAAATCTAAACAATCTAAAAAACACGCTCCCTACTTACATAATTTGATCTTCCTCACATCTCATGTTAGCCGAAATTACATCCAAGTATAATATGCTTTCATCACTAGAATCAGAATTTTCATTTAAAATGTCATTTCCATTAACTACACTAGCAGCTTTGGACTCTTGGCTTTTGCTGATGTTACATACCTTGGCAAGATGTCTTGTTTTTCTACATTTCATGCATATTTTGACCATAGTTGTACGTGACTTTGAATTTCCAAAATGCTTACTGTCACCACATCTCTAACATTTGAGATTAATAAACTTAAAAGACTCCAACCTATTACTTTTAGATTTACTCATGATACTTGGCACTGCATCCTGAGATGGTGATTTCTGAGCAGAAAGTGACATCTCTGCTAAATAAGACACTATACTCTCTATTTCTGATGTCTAATTAGTTCCTCTTCTAAATTCTAATACTTGCATGTAGCAACTAAAACTATGAATGGATTCTTCAGGCAATTGATAAATGATAGACCTGTTAGCCTTAGAGTAGTTATCCCCAAACTTTTTGCCGACTTCCTTCCATTTCTCTGATCTACTTTTTGCTGATTTTAGGTCTCTGTGCACTTTACCACTGCTAGCCAGTGCTAAAAAGTTTGTGTTACCTCCTCTAAACATGGTAACATTGGCTACAACACAATTGGCATATTTAATTTACCTTTAGGTCCCTAGTAAAGTGCACTACATGTGCACAGGACCTATAAGTCAAATGCTACTAGTGGGACTGTAGCACTGATTGTGCCAGCCACATAAGTAGCCCCTTAACCATGTCTCAGGACTGCAATTACAAGGCCTGTGTGTGCAGTTTCACTGCCACTTCAACTTGGTATTTAAAGCTGCTTGCTCAGCCTTAAAATCCCCTTTTATTACATACAAGTCATCCCTAAGGTAGGCCCTAGGTAGCCCATAGATTAGTGTACTATGCAAGCAAAAGGCAGGACATGTACTTATAAGTATTATAAGTCCTGGTAGTGAAAAAAAAACAAATTGCGTTTTCCCTATTGTGAGACCTGCTCCTTTCATAGGACAGAATTATAAATTCCCTTTTGTACTTTTAAGTAGTAATTTCTGATCTGAAAGGAGTGGCATGGTCAGGTTTGGTATGGTTGGAATGGTAGTGAGAAATACTGGATTTAACAGTACTATTTTAGAAAAGGGACTTTTGAAAAGTAGGCCTTTTTCTTCACTTACTGCTCTCTGTTCCTTACAGCCTGTTTCCAATCCACGTCTGGTTTGTGCTGGTTGATAGCTTCCCTGTGCATTCCACCCAGGCAGCCATATACATAGGACACTCAGCTGCATCTTCATTCATCTGCATACTGATGGGTCTTCCTGGGCAGGAGGGTGGAGGGGCTTTTACTTACCCTTCAAAGGCTAGTGGCCCAACCCCATACAATCACCCAAAGGACTGATAACCGCCCCCCCCACAGATCTCCTAACAGACAGGATTGGGTTGAAAATGGAATTGGAGCACATCAAAACCACTCCTTGAGGATTTCCCCACTTCAAAGGCATATATGGGTATATATATTGGGCCTGTGACTCCTTCAAATCACACACTTCTGCAACTGCAACTGGACTCTGTCAGAAGACCTGCAGTGCTGACCAAAGGACTCAACTGGACTGCTTTGCTGGAAGGGATGCTCTTCTGCTTGCTGCCTTGCTTCCTGCCGCTCCCTGGCTCTTCTGGAAGGACTTTGCTATCCCCCACAAGTGATCTACAAGGGCTCTGATTGAGCTTGCCGCTTGTTGAGAAGTCTCAGGGATAACAAAGATTCATCTGTTAGCACCTGGTTCTCTTGCTGAGAGTCCTGACATGCTAATATTTGTGGCAAACCCAATTCATTCCTTGGCCCTTGGTAGTGAGTTCTTGTGAAGAAAACCAGAAACAAGTGCACCGACAGCCAGAATGACTTCAGGACAGGCACCACAGTCTGATGCAATGCCACCACCCACACCAGAGCTGTGTTCCTCGCAGACTACAACCTCCAGTGCAGGCACAACACTGCTGCAGCACCTCTGAAGTCCCACCACATTGTGAGTCCGGAGCACTATGCCACCAACATCCGAGGCATCCGACTCCAACTCCGCTGCAGCACCTGTGGCCCTGTAGTGTGAGCGTGACCCCAAGAATGCAACACCTCATGTCTTGACCTGCTGGACCCATCTACCTCGCTGTGTCAAAAGGAACCAATGCCTCACAACCATCGCTGCATCAACTCCTCTGCACCACTAAGGAACCAATACCTCACCTCCCCTGTCCAGCAGTAAGGAACCAATGCCTCACCTACTTGGTAGTAATAAGTGACTGATGCCGCACTGGCTCCAGCGACGTCTCACCGCCCGACTCTGTGCAACATTTATGTTTCCTCATCGTTTCTAAGGTACTGCGCTCTGGGTCTGTGCGACTCCATACTGGCCCACACTCCCCTGCGAGTGGCATTGGACTGTTGGAAGCGACTCCATCACGATGTCATGCTAGCCCCAGTTGAAGATACTCTGTTTTTAAATGTAATACTACACTTATTCCTTAAAAATTTGTATTTGCAGTTGTGAATGTTGGATTTTTACTATTTTGGTCTTAGTTTATTCAGATAAATATTATCTATTGTTCTAAACTGGCGTGGAGTACTTTTGGTGGTGTTTTCACAGTGTTACTGTAGGAGTTATTGCACAAATACTTTACACATTGCCTTCTCAGTAAAGCCTGCCTGCTCTGTGCCAAGATACCGTATGGTGGGCACAGGATAATTTAGGTTATGTTGTTACCCTGAATAGGATTGTGGTCCCTACTTGGACAGGGTGCATACCTCTGTGAACTAGAGACCCAGGGCTACATGTACGTAGCATTTTGCAAATCGCAAACAGCGAACCGGGCTGTTTGCGACGTGTAAAATGCATTTTGGCAAGTTCAAACCTATTTTTGTGATTCAGTAAACTATTTACTGAATCGCAAAAAGGGATTGCGAGTCGCAATTAAGAAGGGGTGTTCCCTTCCTAATTACGAGTCGCAGTCCCATGTATGATTGTTTTGGAACCGCGAATGCGGTCGCAAAACAATTGCAGTTAGCACCAGTTAGCCCATTTGCCCCTTCCCCTTTGCGAATGGCAGTAAAAACATTTTTTCAGAGCAGGTAGTGGTCTTATGGACCGCTGCCTGCTCCGAAAAAATTAAACAAAAACATTTCATTTTTTGTTTTTGAAATGCATCTCATTTTCCTTTAAGGAAAACGGGCTGCATTTAAAAAAAAAAGCTTTATTTAAAAGCAGTCACAGACATGGTGGTCTGCTGTCTCCAGCAGGCCACAATCCCTGTGAGGGTGGCCATTCCCAAGGGGGTCACAAATTGCGACCTACCTCATGAATATTCATGAGGTAGGGCATTTGTGACCCCCTTGCGAATCGCAAATAGTGTCATTGACACTGTCCAACATAAGGTTTTGCGACTCGCAAATTGCGAGTCACTCTGACTCGCAATTTGCGAGTCGTAAAACCAAACTTTTGAACATGTAGCCCCCAGTTTCTAACAATAACACCTGTAAAATGTATGCCTTTCAAGAATTACATTTTTGTGAGGTTTAAATCTGGTGTCCAGCGTTTTCATAGCAGAATCATATTCATCTTCTACATCTCCCTCCTCCATTACTGGTTTGTGAGGTGAATGTTTCAGAATTTTCCTGCCTTCCTATTCAAGACAAAGGGCCTGATTACAACTTTGGAGGAAGGTGTTAATCCGTCCCAAATGTGACGGATATACCACCAGCCGTATTATGAGTCCATTATATCTTGTAATATGGCTGGTGGTATATCCGTCACATTTGGGACGGATTAACACCTCCTCCAAAGTTGTAATCAGGCCCAATATTTCAATAATGCATTTTTTATTTTTAGCGTGATTTCTTTGCCAGCCAAAGCAACTAAATAGTCCTCAAAACCTTTCACTTTTGCCATTTAGCACCTGCCTTACCAAAATTTTGATTAAAATGAGGTAGTGGTATATACTCTGTTGCATGCTCAAAGATATTGTAGTCCTGCTAAATCTATAACCTATTGAGTATTCTACTCACACTGAACAAATAATACATGCAGTCACTTGTGCAATTTGCAATATCTAAACTATTGATATGCCATTTGACCACCTCACTAAATAAAATGCAATAAAATATACACTTTGCAATATCTAAATATGTTATATGCTGTTTAAGCACTGTAATCATGAAGTGTGCAGATCATTGTGCATTCACATTTAATGATATGCAAAGTGTGCACATCACTGTGATATAATCGTCACCTGTAGATGTGATAATGGTAGGTAGACTCTTCAAGTCTCAGCTTCTCTCACATGTCTATAATTTCTGTTACTCCACAAGTAAAGTCATTCACATGGGTGTGCGAATCACCCAAAGATATGCTAATGTGGAAAAGCATCTTCTGAGATAAATTTATGGTCTAGATAGCAAAAATGCCAGAGATGGCATCCATGATGTGGTTTGCTGCTAATTTTCACAGCCAACAGGCGTGCCACACTACCAAATATGGCACTTTCAAGATTGCCATCCGAACAGTTGTCCAAGCTTAAACAGGTGATGGATCACAAATACCATCAGGTATAATTTCAAGATAGCCACCAATGACAACCAAACTGTAAAACAAATCGCCAGACAGGAACCTGTTCCAATTTTCCATTAGCAGGCACTGCACAGATGGATTTAGACCCTAAAATCCGATTTGTGGCAGCTCCTTATTCAGCAAAATCAGGCTTTTAAGCAGAGCTGATCATTTGAGTTAACAGTAACTCAGCCTCATACTCGTCTTCGTCCTTTGAATAATTATAATTATTCACATGGATTAAATGCAGCATGCAAAGTTACCATACTGCCAGTTGTCATTGCCAAAGAAAAGATGCCTCGTACACACAGGTAAGTAAAACATTCTTCTTCTTTATTCAGCATCATTCTTCACAACAGGCATTCATGCAGGACTACTCCACCAGCTCCTCCAGGTTTGAAGCTAAAAATTCTTAAAACATATATATATTTTAAATGCTTCCTACATCACAGTTTCGAACTAATACAAGCTAAACACATCAGTATCCTTGGCTGTTGCATGACACATGTCTAGCCACAATGTGTGCCCATGAGCATTAGAAGGCAAAAATACAATCACTGTGCCCTACATTAAACTGTGAGAAAAACATAGCACCCAAGAAAGCAAGATGCACATTAGGAGGGTATGGTGTGTTGGTTCATAAAAACTCGCACAATCAGCAATGGTGCATTTATTTTATGTGCCTGCTTTCTTGAACCTCGCAAATTGGTGCATTTGTTCCACAGTATTAGACTTAGGTTCAGTGTTCCATATTTCAGTAAAATATTTGCATTTTAAATAAAAAACATATTGTGAAGGGGCACCGAGACTGGACAATATGTGTTAGACATATTGTTGTCTTGAATAAATTATTCTCTGTCATCATGTCAATTGAGCGCTGGTTTGATCTGAGTCTGACGATCACCGGTGCCACGTTTATGTGTTATGAGGATCATCTACAAGCAGGAAGGGTGGTGTGAGATGTGTGCTCTGTTTACCACATTTAACAGTTTTATTATATGGTTCCTACTAAGATAATGGGACTGTGTATTAGGACAACAGAACTTCAAAATATGGGAGACTGATTTCGTCCACAACATCAGAAACATTCAGTCGAACTCTTGGCTAGCTCACAGGGCCTCACTTGAACCCCTAAACCTACCAGGGTGGTAGGTGATTATGGCAACCTAAACATGACACTCTGACTCTGCAGGGAAACTGTGGAAACAGATGTCACCCTTTCATTGGATTACCCATGCTTGCCCAGGTAAAAACACAAGAGAGATATAAGATATGTTTTCAATACAATTATTGAAACAAGTGTAATCTTGCATAATGATAGTGAGCTGTGATAATTTGATAGATGAAACAAAGCAAAGTAACCAACATTATGAACATGATAAAAACTATGAATGATCCAACCATGGTAATGAGTTCTAGAGGTTCTAGATATTCTTACCAAATGTAAAACCATACTCAGAGCATAGTGGGTGTACCCTTCTGCCTGACTCGATCTAAGGGATTAGCCTTAGCCCCATATCTAGTGTCAGGGGTCAGTCTGCAGTGTGGATATATCAGCACAATAGTAGAGAACTCTCCAGGGCCCACCTAACCCAAGCTGTGAACCATGCTGTCATAGAAGGGCTACATGTTGTGGAAAAATGAACAACACCTACTCAGCATGTTGGTAGTTGCAATGCCCAGCATTATTGTGAAATCTTCTGTTTGCAGGCTCCAATGTGTGTTTCTTGCAAGTACCAATGCTTGTTTCTTTGTTACAAACCAGTATTTTGAGATATTGTATTTGTAAGTTCCAATGATTGCTTCT
Organism: Pleurodeles waltl; assembly: GCF_031143425.1. Lineage (NCBI taxonomy): Eukaryota > Metazoa > Chordata > Amphibia > Caudata > Salamandridae > Pleurodeles > Pleurodeles waltl. The sequence continues at coordinate 1,034,384,356 of NC_090437.1, read as the reverse complement.
GGGGGCACCAATGCTTGTTTCTGTGTGACAAGCCATTTAGAGTGTTGCTCCTGTGCTCAACGATGTGTTTCCTTTTCCAGAGACTACACTTCCCAGTTGCCTGGAGCCCCACCCTTAAGGAGTTGCTCACTATGCACCACAGCTCACCAGAGTACAAGCTCTGACTCTCTCTCTCCAACAGTTGAGCAACCCTGGGGGATTCCTCATTCGTGTTCAGTACGTGCATGATTTTCTGAACAAAGGTAGCGGCTCCTGGGCATCGCAACAATATAGTAAAGCATTTGTTGAGTTCCTCTTGATGAGTGCCATCTCTTCTTGATATCACACTGGGAGCATTGTGGTTTCTGGATTCCTGTTGATGAGCAGCCACATTTCCTGAGCTTGTTGGAGTGTGGTGGTATATTCCCAATACTGTGCCTTGTTCTACAACACTTCTTATCATGCTGCTGTGCTACAGCGATTTCTGAGTTGCTTTGATTTTAAGCAGCAAGAAAAACTCATGCTAATTAGAGAAGGCCGTACTCTGTGGGGTAAGCCATATTAAGGGACAATTCTTTATTACACTCCTCATCCCACTTGTTAAAGGATTCACTTCCTTTATTGTCTGAGTATTCTTGTATCCACCTCATCTAGGGTGACTAAAATTATTGTGTTATTCAAGACCTTAGCCTCCCAAGATCATCCTGCTGAATACCTAAACCTATACTTTAGGGGGTGCATTTATGTGATTGCAAACTATCAGATTATTTGTAGAAAGTCGTTGGAAAGGTTTATCATGCAACATGTTGATAAAGGCACCTATGGTCATATGAGAAGTATTTTATGTTGCTATTAATCTGGGCAAGAGGCATATCAGAAAAGATCTCCTTCTCCGCAGTCCCCTTCCCAAAACCCCTCCCCTCTCTAAGCCTCAGAGCTACAAGAGTATGCTGAGTTAGAGCTGCCTGGAGGTGGGCCTGAAATCTCGCCATGTAGATCCCGAGGAAGACGGTGACTGTTACAGGATGGCAATCCTCTCAGGAAGCTGGGAGATTAGTGTCAGCAAAGCTGCATGTTGAATACAGCATTCACCCCAGGTTGGTCACGGCTGGAATGCCCCTTCTGGCTCAGTGTATCACTTATATAACAAACATATACTAAGCTAGAAGAACAGTTCTGATGTAATGCAATGTTTGGATGTTAGAAGCTGAATGGGCAACGCAAGAATCAGTATATCATGTACAGTGTTCTTGGCCTTGAACAAAATGTTCTGATTACAAAAGGCTAACCAAAGAAGCACTTTGTACAGCATAATCCTAGAAAAAAATCATGCATGGAAAATGTGTAAAATGTAATTGATAAAAGCGATGTAAAAGATAAAATATAAAATGAAGCTGAAATGAGGTAACCAACTCAGGTCCTGACGACACTCTCCCCTCACCAGTGGAAAATACGGGTTCTAAAAAATTAAGCTATTAAAAGGGAATAACAAGAATAAAAGTATTCACTCCAACAAGCAAAGCAAACAAAGTATATGAAATAAGCCAACTAAACCATGACACTGCTTAAAAACAAATACCAAATTTAAAAGTCAATGCAGGCGTCCATGATGTCACCCAAATTGTCAGTGGTAAATGAATCCAAAATAGATCCCGCATCCACAGATGACTAAATCGCAAGATCCTCAGTGAGTAAGTTGAAAGAACAAACATGATCAAGCACCTCAGCCTCCACCAAGAAAGTAGCTTCCTGCGCAATGCCCGCAGTGGGTGAACCAGATGGAAGGAATCCTGGAGCCATAGCATCTATATCCATGTAGAATGGCTCCTAAAAGGCATCTTGAAGAAACAGTAGCCTCGTAGGAGAACTGACAAAATGAGTCCTTAGCAGGAACATCAGCAGATTAATGTCCGTTGATAGTACCAATTCTATGTCAGGACCGGAGGCTCCGACTATGCTTTCTCTTTCTTTACTAACTAAAAATAGCAGCCAATGAAATACAAGTAAACAAAAAAACTAAACATCCCATGATGCTCCCCATAGTTTCACATGGTCCAATCACCAAACGTGCCCTTTGTCCATAAGACTCCTGACCCTTGACGTCACTTCCTCTTTCTTTGCTGCTTCGCAGCAAATAAGTGCCTCAAATTATTACTATTGTTGATTGTACATGTATTTATGGTATTTTATGCATTGTGTGTTTAAATTTAGCGTTGCGATTTAGCGCGCTTCATGTCTTGTGTAAGCACGTCTCGCTCTATATTTTTATCGGCCTTTTGACCTATTTTCTGCCCAATTTTGTGGAGCGGGAGCAGAGCGTTGCTGCGTGTGCTCCACGCAGTCTTTTTCTATTTGCTTGGGCTTCTTGCGCGCGCGCGCACGTCTCGCTCCGAGACGATTTTCAGTTTCATTCTGAGAGATCGGCTCGACGAGTGCTGCACGCGTGTGCCTTAGCACACGGAAATAGTTGGATTTGTGCTCCCTGATGCCCTGTTTTAATTAAAAAATTATGGGTTGTAAAATTCAAATGGACTTCTGCTAGAGTGCCATCAGGCAGCTCCCTCCACTTTTTATTGTGGGCACACATATGGGGTCATTACAACATTGGCGGTAAAAGCTGCTTACCGCCATGCAGAAGACCACCAACACACCGCCGCGGAAATCCGCCACAGCTATTACGACCCACATCTCAAAATCCAACAAAATCCAGACACCCACACAAGTCCGCCACACCAAAGGTCAGTGATAAACTGGCGAAAACAAAACCTCCACCATCACGCCAACAGAAATACGCCCATGCTATCACGACCCACGAATCCACGCAGCGGTCTTTCAACCGCAGTATTCCATTGGCGGTAAACACCACCGCGCTCAAAATATACACACACATACAAAACACCGCCACATTGGACAATTCCAAATACACACACCTGATACACATACACACACCACACCCACACACCCAATACAATATAAAACACACACCCACATCACCCACAAACCCCTACTACCAAAAATTTTCCGAAAGAAGGCCAGAGAGAGACACCACCATCCACAAACTAGCAGCCACAGGCACTCAACACCATCACCCACACAACTTCCACGCACAAAACACCACACACCACTACATATCACCACACTTATCACCACACACACCACCCCACACATCACCTACACCACCCCATGGCACGGCAAAGACACCCCAGGTTCTAGGAGGAGGAGCTCAGGGTCATGGTGGAGGAAATCTTCCGGGTAGAGCCACAGCTATTTGGATCACAGGTGCAGCACACCTCCATGGTTAGGAAGATGGAGCTATGGCGTAGAATAGTCGACAGGGTCAACGCAGAGGGACAGCACCCAAGAAATAGGGACGACATCAGGAAGAGATGGAACGACCTACGGGGGAAGGTGTGTTCCGTGGTCTCAAGACACCACCTGGCGGTACAGCGGACTTGTGGGGGACCCCCATCTCCTCCTCCACAACTAACAACATGGGAGGAGCAGGTCTTGGGAATTCTGCATCCGGAGGGCCTCGCAGGAGTCGGTGGAGGAATGGACTCTGGTAAGTCAAACCTTTAACTATCCTATCCCCCACCCTACATGCATGCTATCACAGACCACCACCCTCACCCCCTCCCCTATCTCTCCAACTCCTCACAAATGTACTAATAACACAAACCACACATCCCAACACCAAGTCCTGCATGACACAACAAAGCATGGACACCCATCACTAAAGCATGCCCACTGCACATACCCATAACACCCCCCTCAACCATCATCACACAAGCCCACACACAGGAATGCTAGCACTGGGGTACACGGTCACCCACCCATTGCACACCATGACACACACAGATGCAATAATCATGCTTTTACACCCCTGCAGGACCACTACCCAACGTCACCAGCCAGGAGAGTCCAGACATCTCCACCCCACCCACAGAAGAGGCCGACAATGATGACAGCAGCTCTGTCCCACTGAATCCAGATGACCAGCCCGGACCATCGTGGGCCTCAGGACAGTCGGTTCCCCTCACACAGGCACAGCCCACCACAGACCTTCCACCCTCTGGTAACACCAGCACAGCACCCACCCAGCGGGCCCATACCTCCGTCCCCAGGACACGTCAATCAGCTGTGTGTCCACCACTACAGGGAACCCAGGATAACCCACCACCCCAACAACAACAGGGACCTGGGGGCAGTGGCAGTGGGCACACGGTCCAGGGGACGGAGGCACAGGAACACAGGGGAACTGGGAGGGCTGCAGTTCAACAGAGGGCGGACAGGCCAAGGGAACCCACTCTCCACGAGGCCCTCTCCCCCATCATGGGAGCATACCACCACTCCCAGGAGACGATGGCAACGGTCCTGGCCAAGATTCAGAAGACCCAGAGCATGCAGGAGGAACAGTATTTGGGGTTCAGGGAGGAACTCAGAACCATCAGCTCCGCCCTGGGCACCATCGTAGGGGTGCTGAAGGAAATACTTAACACCAGGAGGGACACTGTGGCTCACCAAAGGGCCCCTGACTCTAGCATGGATGATGAACTGCCCACCACCTCCGCTGGCGCCAGTGGACAGGACCACCACACCAGAACCCCATCCCCTGCAGACGGAGAACCACCCCGCAAGCGGTCCCTGAGATCCAGGAACAAGACAGAGCACGATGCCAAGACCCCCTCCAAGAAATGAGACCAACCTGATTGTCAAACCACTGTCCCACTTTGTCACCCTGTCCATATTGGAACTGCCCCAGCTCCACTTCCTATGCCCATATGGGCAATGCACCTGTGAGACTAATAGACTGGACTCTGCCATGGACATTCCTCCACCATCACCCTTCACCGTTTTACAACCCCCCTCCAATATTGAGCATTTCAATAAACACCCTTGAAGCACAAAACAATCTGGAGTCAGTCTGTGATTTCGAAAATGTGTATTAGCAATGACAGTGACTAAATGCTTTTTCAAATGTAATGTCAACATACCTATGTCATACATCTCAAGTCTATGAGGAATCTAAGCATATGACACACGTTGGAAACCACACCTATGAAACCGTAAGGGAAATGTACAACTCAGTGACCATATACTGGTTGAAATCGACAGACAGGATAGAGGTAGAAGTGTTAAAGTACTTGTAGTAGGCAGGAATGTTTTCTCACCTGTGTGTGACTGGAAATATTGCTGGATAACTGAGTCCCTGTTGTCAATGTCTTCTTCCTCTGCCTTCTCCTCATCACTGTCCACAGGCTCCACAGCTGCCACAACACCGCCATCTGGACCATCCTCCTGCAGAAAAGGCACCTGTCGTCGCACAGCCAAGTTGTGAAGCATACAGCAGGCCACGATGATCTGGCACACATTCTTTGGTGAGTAGAATAGGGAACCACCTGTCATATGGAGGCACCTGAACCTGGCCTTCAGGAGGCCGAAGGTGCGTTTGATCACCCTCCTGCTCCACCCATGGGCCTCATTGTAGCGTTCCGCTGCCCTGGTCCTGGGATTCCTCACTGGGGTCAGTAGCCATGACAGGTTGGGGTAACCAGAGTCCCCTAATAGCCACACCCGGTGCCTCTGGAGTTGACCCATCACATAAGGGATGCTGCTATTCCGCAGGATGTAGGCGTCATGCACAGAGCCAGGGAACATAGCATTTACCTGGGAGATGTACTGGTCTGCCAAACATACCATCTGTACATTCATGGAATGATAACTCTTCCGTTTCCTGTACACCTGTTCACTCCTGTGGGGTGGGACCAGAGCTACATGGGTCCCATCAATGGCACCCATGATGTTGGGGATATGTCCAAGGGCATAGAAGTCACCTTTAACTGTAGGCAAGTCCTCCACCTGAGGGAAAAAGATGTAGCTCCGCATGTGTTTCAGCAGGGCAGACAACACTCTGGACAACACGTTGGAAAACATAGGCTGGGACATCCCTGATGCCATGGCCACTGTTGTTTGAAATGACCAACTTGCCTGGAAATGGAGCACTGATAGCACCTGCACTTGAGGGGGGATTCCTGTGGGATGGCGGATTGCTGACATCAGGTCAGGCTCCAACTGGGCACAAAGTTCCTGGATTGTGGCATGGTCAAACCTGTAGGTGATGATCAAACTTCTTTCCTCCATTGTCGACAGGTCCACCAGCGGTCGGTACACCGGAGGATTCCGCCATCTCCTCACATGTCCCAGCGGACGGTGCCTAGGAAGGACAACAGCGACCACAGAGTCAAACAACTCAGAGGTATGTACCCACAGTCTACACAGAACACCATTCATACACAAAATGTGGCCTGTATTTGTGTTGTGAGACAAGGCCTAGGTATGTGTGACGCAGTTGGTAATTAGGCCATGTGGGCCCCTGAAATGGCGGCTGTCTGACCTCTAAATTGGGACAATAGGATGTGAGGTAACTGCGCTGGCGTTGTACACCGTCGCGGTAGGCGGTCGAAAGCCGCGGCGCAATTTTGCATTGGTTAACATTGGACCCTATGGGTCCCAGGAGCCAATGACGATGTACGCCGGCGGTGATGGTACGCACCGCCGCGGACGTGACCACCATTTTCTATCTGTTCAATCACTCGATACCTGATCTTCGACAGGAGAGGACCCACACTGCAAGTGCTGCTGTGACCTCGGTCTGGAAGAGACAATGGCTTGTGCGTCTGGGGAAAGGGCCCCTGCCTTCACTGCAGAGGAGTTGGAGAAGCTCGTGGACGGGGTCCTCCCCCAGTACACGCTACTCTACGATCCTCCAGACCAACAGGTAAGTACACAGGGAGCACGTTGTATGGGCTATGCCTGTGTGGAGAGGGCTGTTTGTAAGAATGAAGGGGGCACAGTTCTGCGTGCATGAAGGACTGTGAATGCATGTGCCACATGGCAAGGGTAGGGATGTGGGCCACTCACTTAGACGGTGCAGTTGGTAATGACTTCTCTTCTTCCCCTGTACATGTCATGTAGGTCAGCGCCCACCAGAAGAAGGATATTTGGCGTGCCATCGCCAAGGACGTCCGGACACTGGGGGTCCACCACAGACGGAGCACCCACTGCCGGAAAAGATTGGAGGACATTCGCCGCTGGAGCAAGAAGACGGCGGATGCTCAGCTGGGGATGGCCTCCCAACGTGGGAGGGGTGCCCGTCGAACCATGACCCGCCTGATGTTCCGGATCCTGGCAGTGGCCTACCCTGAGTTCGATGGGCGCTTGAGGGCATCACAGCAGACACAAGGGGGTGAGTACAACATCTTTCAGCGGACTTTGCGCGCAGTGAAGGTGTCTGGGTGGGGGAGGAGGGCTGTGGGTTTCCCTAGGCCAGGGCGAGTTCCGTAGGCTAGGCCCCTCCGTCATGCAGGTCATGTGGAACCCCACCCCACCTCTGTAGAGTGCCAAGTACAGGTATTCATGCCCCTGTGTCATCTACGTGTGCAGATGTCGTCCATAGCCATGTACGCCATATCCCAGGAATTGCATCTGTAGAGCCCAACAGCACGACGTAGTGCAGGGAGCTGCTGTGTCTGTATTGTCTGCCAACGGTAGCGGTGAGCCATGCACTCAACCTGTCTTTCTTCTGTCCCCCCCCCCCTTTTTGTGGTCTCCCTGTTCTTGTGTGCATCAGCATCATCAGGCGGAGGTACAGTGGCACCGGAGCACGAGGGAGCTGCATCCCACATGGCCATGGAGGGCCGCACCACGGACTCAGAATACACCAGTGGGACGGAGGGCGAGGGGAGCACCACAGTGGTCACAGGATCTGAAACCAGCGACACAGACTCATCCTCCAATGGGAGCTCCCTTGTGGTGGTGGCAAAATCTGTGCCCCCCACTTCTACTGGTACAGCCGCCACCCCCCCTACCAGCACCGCCCTCCCAGCAGCCCCTCTGCCTTTGCCCGTGCCCTCTCACCCAGGAGGGTGGGTATCATCTTCGCCCCAGGCACCTCAGCCCCTGCCCCTGTCACCTCTGCTGCCCTCAGTGAGGAGGTCATTGACCTCCTCATGTCCCTCACTGTTGGGCAGTCTACCATTTTGAATGCCATCCAGGGTGTAGAAAGGGAATTGCAACACACAAATGCATTCCTGGAGGGCATTCATTCTGGTCAGGCTGCCCTTCAACGAACCCTGCAAACTCTGGCCTCAGCACTGATGGCAGCCATTGTCCCTGTGTCTAGCCTCCCCGCTCCAACTTCCTCCACCCAGACCCAATCCCCTGTACCCCAGCCTATCCCAAGCACACCATCAGACCAGCCTGCACACACCTCACCACACAAGGGAAGCTCAGGCAAACATAAGCACCACACATCCCACAGGGACTCACGCAAGCATCACACATATACAGACACACCAACATCCACTGCCTCCATTGTGTTCCCCTCCTCCTCGTCTCCCTCCTCCCTCCCAGTGTCGTCTACACTCACACCTGCATGCACTGCCACTACAGCCACTACGTCCCGCACCAGCACACCCACCACCACACCCCACTCACGTGCACTCACCACCCCCACTACCATTTCCACGTCCCCTGTGTCCACTCCCAGTGTGTCTGTGACGCCCCCTCCGAAGATACACAAACGCAGGCACACACCCACCCAAGAGCCATCCACCTCACGACAGCCTCCAGCCCATGCACCTGCACCCAAATCCACAAAAGTTACACCTCCTACAATCACCACCTCTTCCTCCACTGCCAAACCCCCTCCAGCTACCCGTCCCAGTGTCTCCCAAAAACTTTTCCTGTCCACCCTTAACCTATTCCCCCCCCCCTCCAACTCATAGGTCCCGTACTAGCACCTCAGCCAAAAAATCTCCGGGACCAGTGGTGCCTGTTGTTACAGGTATGTGGAGTGCACCGGCCACCAGGCCAGCCAGTGTGGCACGGAGCCACAGCACAGCCAGACCCCCCCCTGTGAAGCACCAGAAGTTGGACAGTGCCCGGCGGGAGAGGGGGAAGACTCCAGCCAGCAAAGTCGCTCACAAGGGTCCTGGGGGGAGTGTCGACTCAGCTGTGACTCCTCCCAAGGTGGGGAAGGGCCAGAAGAAATGTCCAAAGTCTGGGAGGAGCTGCACGGCGGAGAAGACCGCCATCATCCCCGCTGCCCAGGAGGCCAACGCCAGCTCCAGAGTCACTGCCCAGGAGGCCACCGCCAGCCCCATCGTCACTGGCCAGGAGGCCACCGCCAGAGTCACTGCCCAGGAGGCCAGCCCCATCGTCACTGGCCAGGAGGCCACCGCCAGAGTCACTGCCCAGGAGGCCAGCCCCATCGTCACTGCCAAGGAGGCCACCGCCAGAGTCACTGCCCAGGAGGCCCCCGCCAGCCCCATCGTCACTGGCCAGGAGGCCACCGCCACCCCCATCGTCACTGGCCAGGAGGCTATCTCCAGCCCCATTGTCACTGGCCAGGATTCCACCGCCAGAGTCACTGCCCAGGAGGCCAGCCCCATCGTCACTGGCCAGGAGGCCACCACCTGAGTCACTGCCCAGGAGGCCACCCCCATCGTCACTGGCCAGGAGGCCACCGCCAGAGTCACTGGCCAGGAGGCCACCGCCAGCCCCAGAGTCACTGCCCAGGAGGCCACCGCCAGCCACAGCCCAGCTGGCCCGGAGGGCCCCGCAAGCCACAGCCCAGCTGACCCATGAAGGACCGCCAGCCACAGCCCTGCTGGGCAATGAAGGACCGCATTCGCAAGGACCGCTGAACAGGCCAAGGACCGCTGAACAGGGCAAAGACCACCATGGAATGCACCGCTGAACAGGTCTGACACTGGCAACTCAAGCACCGCTGAAAAGGCCAAGGACCGCTGAACAGGGCAAAGATCACCATGGAATGCACCGCTAGCCCATTTGCGGCAGGGGCAGTGACGCAACTGGGACCGTCACGGGGTGTGTGCTGCACTCTGGGCACCAGTCCCCCTCCAGAACCAGTGGAGAACAGCATCCACTCCGTCTGTCCTTGGCAGGATGATGCACTCTGGTCACCAGTCCCCCTCCAGAACCAGTGGAGAACAGCATCCACTCCGTCTGTCCTTGGCAGGATGAAGCACTCTGGGCACCAGTACCCCTCCAGAACCAGTGGAGAACAGCATCCACTTGAGAGACTGTGGCTTTGCACTCTCCAGGATATGGCAGTGGGCAAGCCACCCACTGTAGAGACTTGAGATACTGTGGCTTTGCACTCCCCAGGATATGGCAGTGGGCAACCCACCCACTGTAGAGACTTGTGAGACTGTGGCTTTGCACTCCCCAGGATATGGCAGTGGGCAAGCCACCCACTGTAGAGACTTGGGAGACTGTGGCTTTGCACTCCCCAGGATATGGCAGTGGGCAAGCCACCCACTGTAGAGACTTGGGACTGTGGCTTTGCACTCCCCAGGATATGGCAGTGGGCAACCCACCCACTGTAGAAACTTGAGAGACTGTGGCTTTGCAATCCCCAGGATACATCAATGGGCATGGATCCCCCTCGTGGAGCTGGCGTGGTGCACTCATCTGGCTGAGGTGCCCCCCCTTCCCTTCCCCCTGAGGTGCCTGTTGTATTTCGATCTGATGCCCCTGCAGTGTTCTCTCCATTTTGATCGGGTATCTTGTGTGGGCCTCGCCCATGCATTTTGGGCCCAGTGGTCCACGGACTATGAATGGTACAATACCTGCACTACTAATCGTGGTGTATATTTTGTTTATTGTGTATATATATATATATATTTATATATGTATATATTTGCTTACTGTATTTTGATATATTACAATGGTTCAACTCATTTTCTTTTGTCTTTGCATTCTTCCGAGGGAGTTCGGGGGTGTTACTGTAATGTATAGATATGCATTGGTGTGTGTGTTGTAGTGGGTGAGGGTCGGGGTGGGGGTTGGGATGTTGGTTGTGTGTGTCCCTGTGTTTTTACCTCCCCCCTCCCCTATGTCGTAGGTGCAGTACTTACCGTGGTCTTCGCCGCCGGCGTTGATGATCCTCGTATAGGAGCAGGAAGACTAGAGCTGGCAGAATATGGAGTTCCGGCTCCACGGTGCCCTCCTTCCTCGTGGAGTGTGTAGATGTGAGCGTTTTCCCTTTGAAATGGCTGTTTCCGCCGTGTTTTTATCCGTGGTGAATCCCCCCCGGAAAAGGTGGCGGATTGGTAGGTTGTGATACTGTGGGCGGTACATTGTCCTCCGCCTGTCTGTTGGCGGTGACCGCCGCGCTGTTTGTCTGTACCGCCGTGGCGGTCTGAGTGTTAAATTGGCTGTCTTTGTTGGCGGTTTCCGCCACGGTCATAATTCCAATTTTTTTACCGCCGGCCTGTTGGCGGTCTTACCGCCGCTTTAACACCGTCCGCCAGGGTTGTAATGACCACCATAGTGATTTGCCTGATTTGGGGTTTTTGCACTCCCCCTGCCATCTAGAAGTATTTTTAAAGAAATACTAAAAGAACTTTTAGATATTTAGAGGTCATATATATTGCCTTTGACTACATTTTTTCCATTCTAATTACAACATGGCTCAGTGGGATAATCAAGACACTGAATACTACACAGAAGAATTGGGGAACCAATTAGAAGTTAACTTAGTGGAAGCCCTTGATACTAGGGTCCAACAATCAGTTAATGATGCTCTTGTAAGAGCTTTGGGTCCCTTCTCAGGACCACTCTTTGATTATGCACGCTCGCAAGGCTGGGTACAAGGCCAGCAACCTCAACCAGAAGGAAAAAAGGCAAAAGCTAAAAATTTAGAAGAATCTAACTCTGATATCAGTGGACTTCACGCAGACGCATTTGATAAACTTCGCAAGAACATGATTATAGTTCAAAAAAGGATATTTCCTTTTCTCCTTCATCCTCGGATAAAGATTCTTCTTCCGAGGCTTCGGACGACTCGGAACCTCCAGTTCCTAGTAAAAAAGCAAAGAAGGTTGTTCCGACTTGTCATGTTTTTGACTTCGATCCCACGGAGATTATGCACCCCAGAGCTTCCAATTGGGTTCCTCCTCCCAAAGTGGTGCAATATGTGCAGGCTAACATTAGAAAAAGTTTTGATAAGGAGGTTCATTCTTGTTTAAGAGCTGAGTGTACCAGACCTGATTTAGAGGGTAGAGTTTCTGATACCCCTGAAATAGATCCCACTATGGTGACCTTTATGAAGACGTTTGCTAAGAATCCCAAAAAAGGATTGGATAGATCTTGGCGTAATTGCCTGGATAAACTATTTAACTTTTCCGGGACGCTGACTAAGATTCTTGAGATGGCTTACCTGGCTAAAGAATCAGGGTCTCCTGTAGACACAGATGTCCTCATCGGTTGGGCTCAAAGAGCTGTTTGTCATTTAGGAAACACTAATTGCACCATATCCTCCAAACGCAGGAAATCTATCCTAATGTGCATCGTTCCTAAACTCTCAGACCTAGCATCTTCTGAAGCGGGCCCGTCGGCCGAAGGTCTTCTATTTGGTTCATCATTTATCAAGGATCTAGCCAAGTTCTGGTCCACTTTTTCTTCTCTAGACAAAGGCCAGATGTCTCTTTAAAAAGTTTTTAGATGGGGCCTTTTTGTCAGGGCCGGTCTTTACAGAGGACGCATGCCTGGCCGAGGATCCTTCAACAGTCCTCAGAACTATTACCCCAGAGGTAGAGGAGGTTGGTATGGAGAGCAGGACTCCACCTTCTACCCCACCCGTCCTAGAGGAGGACACCCTCGCTTCCACAGAGGCTCGCGCAGAGGACAGCAAGGAGCCATACAGGACACTAGTTTCACAGGTGAGCATTATTCATTTTTCTCAGGTCACACTTGGGGGCAGAGTGGCATTGTTTTTGAAAAATTGGAGAACTATCACCGGAGATCCTTGGATTCTCCTGACAGTCATGGGTTTTCACCTAGAGTTTATACAGTAAGTACTCCCAAACAAAACAACCCTCCTCTTCAGATGTGTTTTTCCCTAGAAAATCAAGCTTTTATAGACAAAGAGGTCCAGGCATTATTAGAAAAAGATGCCGTACAGTTTTCCTCCCCTCATCCTTACGGTTTTCTCAGTCCCATTTTTGTGGTAGACAAAAAAGGGGGAGGACACCGCTTAGTCTTGAACTTAAAAGATTTCAATCATTGGATCCTGTACAGACATTTCAAGATGGAGGGCATCCATATGTTAAGGGATATTCTATTAAAAGGAGATTGGATGGTCCGTCTGGACCTAAAAGATGCTTATCTGTCAATTCCAATTTTTCCCCCTCACAGGAGATTCCTTCAATTTCAGTGGAAAGGTCAGTGTCTAGAGGTTCTTGCTCTCCCGTTCAGTCTGTCATCAGCCCCTTGGTGCTTCACGAAGCTACTGAGACCTGTGATGGAATGGTTAAGAACCAAGGGTGTCCGGTTGATCATATATCTGGATGACATTCTATTGATGGCTCAATCTCCCCAAGTCCTTCTGTCTCATTTGAACTGGACCATCAGTCTTCTGCAAGATTTAGGTTTCCTTATCAATGTGCAGAAGTCATTATTGAAACCAACTCAGGTGATAGACTTCCTGAGTTTTCAAATAAACTCAGTCCTATGCCAGCTTCTTCTTTCCTCTCAGAAAATTTGCAACATCAAGAGGGAATTAAGGTCGATTCTGGCCAGCTCGACAGTTTCTTTAAGGAACATAGCCAGGGTAGTGGGATTGTTAGCCTCTTCTATTCAGGTGATCTTCCCAGCTCCCTTACATTACCAAGCTCTTCAGAGACTCAAGATCAAACATCTACAACAGGGTCTGAGTTACTCAGAACAGATCCCATTGACTGCTGAGGTAAGATCAGAGATTCAATGGTGGCTCCAGCATATGGAGGCTTGGAATGGCAGAGCGATCTTTGGGTCTCACCCAGAGGTGGTGATCGAATCCGATGCCAGCTGTTGGGGTTGGGGAGCCCGTTGCAACTCTCTAGTGATGGGAGGCAGATGGTCAGAATGGGAACAAACATTACACATCAATTGCCTGGAACTTCTAGCGGGTTCCTTTGCCATAGTCTTTCCCCTCAGAAGACAGATTGTTGCATACTCTTGCGGATGGACAATGTCTCAGCAGTGAGATATGTCAACAAACTGGGAGGGACGAAGTCCAGAATTTTGGCAGAGATAGCCTACAACGTTTAGTGGTTATAGCAGAATATCTGCCAGGGGACCAGAACATTGTAGTGGATTGGAATTCCAGATACCTGACAGATTTCAACGACTGGAAGCTAGATCCAATGATTTTCTCCCAGATAATCAAAGAATGGGGCAGTTGCAATGTAGACCTGTTTGCATCTCGCCTCAATTTTCAGATTTCAAAATTGTTCAGTTGGCGCCCAGATCCTTGTGCAATGAAGACGGATGCATTTCTCCAGGACTGGTCTCAGATTCGGGGTTATGCCTTTCCGCCATTTCTGATGATTGCCAGGGTGTTGTCTCAGGTTCGGAGACAGAAGACAGAAATTGATATGGTGACACCCTTCTGAACAGCACAACCTTTGTTCCCGGTAGCTCTACATTTAGCTTGTGCCTCTCCTCTTCTCATCCCTCCTCGTCTGAATCTTCTTCTGAATCCGAAGGGCCTCCAACATCCAATGATCTTGTCAGGGAAGTTGACTCTGTTGGCTTGGTTGATTTCAGGTCAAGATGGAGTTCCCCAGGCATTTTGCAACAAACTGAGGAATTCATTAAACAAGCCTGGGCCGGTAGTACCCAGAAAAGATATGAATCAGCCTGGTGCAGATGGAATAGTTGGTGTGATGGAAGAGGTGCCAATCCGATGGCAGCACATGTTGATTTGATCATTAATTTTCTAGCAGAATTAGCTAGTTCTGGTTTGGCATCCCGGACGATCAATAATTTTAGATCAGCCATTTCAGCGGATAATATACATTTTGAAGGTAAATCTGTTGGAGAACATCCTTTAATTTGTAAATTGCTGAGGGGTATTCGACTATCTAAGCCACCTCAAGCAAAATATTCAGTTTTATGGGATGTTAATGTTCTTTTAAAATTCCTAGATTCTTGGCCTGTCAATAGGTTTTTATCTTGCAAACAACTTTCAGCAAAATTGACCATGCTTTTATGTCTCATTTCTTGTAAGAGAGAGTCTGACGTCAGAGCACTAGACTTATCTGGGAGGGTTTATTCCTCAGATGGAGTTGCCTTTACGGTGACAAGAAGGACTAAAATGAATTACAGGTCAGTATCATACCCAATGTATCCTGTCAATTCTAAGTTATGTGTAGTTCATTGTTTCAAGAGTATGAAGCTGTTACAGACTTGATGCTAAAGGTCAATTGTTAATTTCGTTACAAAAGCCTTTTAAACCAGATACATCAGCTACTTTAGCTAGATGGATGAGATGGTTAATGAATGAAGCGGGTATAGATACCAATATTTTTGGAGCTCATTCTGCTAGAGGAGCTATGGCCTCAAATCTTAGCTTTGGGTTCCCGATTGGAAGACATTATGAAGGCCGCAGATTGGTCTTCAGAAAATACTTTTCGTAAGTTTGATCACAAACCTGTGTTGAATGTAGCTTCTGTACTAATGGAGCAGCTTTAAACTAGCATAATCGGAGCCTCCGGTCCTGACGTAGAATAAAAAAATGTCTAGCTTATGCGTCAAGAATTTTCAATTCTATTAAGGACACGGAGGCAAGGATTATCCCACTCTTAGAAACATTTATCATTGAGTAAAACAGTTTAACTATTTAAACTGAGGATTTATTGTTATTTACCCTCCCTATTTAATATAATTTATAAGAATATCTATTTTATTGAAATTTATTCAATTTAATTTGAATATTACCTGCCTGTTTTATTATTTTAGGTTCTGATCAGAAGAATGCCTGATTTTTCAAGTCTTCATGAAAAGATTTGTGTATAATTTTGCTGGGACTGTTTTCCCTTCGAGTCGGATTTCTTCGGGACCTTGTTATCCTGTGGGAGTGGATATTCCCGATTCCTGGTTTACATGTTTGATGTAAGAAGTTTAATTTTCAATTTGAACTGTATCTGATTTGACCAAAGAAAGAGGAAGTGACGTCAAGGGTCAGGAGTCTTATGGACAAAGGGCACGTTTGGTGATTGGACCATGTGACACTATGGGGAGCATCATGGGATGTTTAGTTTTTTTGTTTACTTGTATTTCATTGGCTGCTATTTTTAGTCAGTAAAGAAAGAGAAAGCATAATCCTTGCCTCCGTGTCCTTAATAGAATTGAAAATTCTTGACACGTAAGCTAGAATTTTTTTTATTGTGTTGCAAGACCCACATGCAGGGCACACTCAAAAGGAAACCAAAGACAGTGGAACACAGACTGCACACAGTAGAACCACACTGGCCAGAAAGACAAAGACCAGTTCTCATTTAGTTCCTCCAATAAAGGTACACCAACATACAGTATCAGGCATTCACAACACAGCTGGACGTGCGAAAATGCCATCACCATTTGGCTTCAAGATGGGACATCCATTGCAGAGCAACAAAAGTAGAATTAGGATGCCACCAATTAGGAACAGCATAAGTGGTATGCCTCCAAATACACTTGAAACCAAGGATTGTTTAAAGGATGGAATCACTCCAAAAACAGTCTGGAATGTGCTAACAAACCTAGACCCAAACACCTTACTAAAGTGTACAACACCCAGGGTGTTGAAAAAGGCAACTCACAAGTTGACCAAAGTGTCTTGGAAAGTTGGTGTTTAATCGCAACTATATTTCAGAGGACAACCTTACAACTTGCAATTGAAAAGTTTCACAGGCAGATGTAAGCGCCACATGTTTCTGAGACAATTGAGATTTTAGTGGGCTCAGGTTGTTGGAGTTAACATTAAAAGTTGCAAGAGGAGGTCACAAGCTAGCTACCCTAATCTTGTGTATGGGGTACAAAAGTATGTTACCACAGCAGGTTGCTATTTGAGAAACAAAAAGCACATAGCGGACACAAGCTCTCATCCTACAACAACCTTGATCATTCAGCATTAAGTAGCTTCCATTTTAAAGCACCTCAAACACTGGGTGAATCAAGCAAACTGGTATTCCCTTCAAGTAACATGGTAAATTGACCACAGGAGTGCTACAGACTCCATGCAATGTCACCTATTTACAAATCATTCAGTGGCTCACAGGCATTTTACATTTGTTTCCACTAAAAAATCTTCCCTACCCCACTAACACATTTGTAATCAAAGGGTAATTTTCACAACTTGTGCATAATACTCTCCTCTGAATCCTGGAAAATGTTTCATACATGATGTAAAATGAAACGTAGATATTGGCAATGAGATAATTCTGTGTATTTGCTATATTGCTGATGGTGTTTAGGCCACTGTGGAAGGCAACATTTCAAATTTTTCTATTTTAAGCATCATGTACTTAGCATCTGACTTTGCCATTACCTGTTGCTTGTGTGTTAAATTAAATGGCAAAAACAATTATTTTGACTTCATGTGCTGCCAAGGCATGCAGTTTTATTTCAGAACTTGCAATATCCAAACTAAGTGCTTAATAGATCTAAGTTGACTTTGCCCATGAAATATGTCAATTGCAGAAGACACAATATTATTTGTTGTGTAAATATGTGTGGGTAAGGTATTCATTCCTTTATTCACAACAGCCAATGCTTTTTCCAAATTACCCTGATCTGTTTGCTTTAAATAAACGGCTGCTTCGATTTGAGAAAGCTTCCAAATCTTATTATAAATGGCATACAGGAATCTTTTGGAGTGTGGTGACCTAGGACCTAACAAAAAGTCTTGTAAAATCATGTCATCAGAGAAGAGACAGAGGTGCTCTTTCATTGTTGACAATGTGGAATGTTGCAACCATTGTTGACATAACTTCCCTACGCTGTAAATTGTGATAATCCCCTTGTGTTGTGCCTGGCTATAACGAGTGTCCGGTCTACTTGCTTTAAAACTTTACAAGCAGTTTACAAACTGAGCACAACAGCCATTTGTGTCCACTGGCCTCAATAATCACAGAACTAAAAGTGTTGAATTAAATGTACCATTCTGTACATACCATTGAGCTGTTCTTCTGTGTAGTATACTACATTTTGCCAATTGTCAAAACATGCAATTAAAGGAATTCTGGGCACACTTATTTCTTTAATTTTGCTAGACTTACGCATGTAGTCTGCTGAACTATGTCATTCAGAAAAATCCTCTGCAGTGAAATGAGACACCCTTTGAATAAGGTATCCTACCTCTGCACTTGCCAATCTTTTGTTCCCCAGACTGATTTTAAATCAATTGTTTCTTTTAAATATCGATAGCCTTTAACAGCTAGCTGGGAAACATATGAATTTGAGTATTTAACTTAGAATTGGTCAGCATGTTTTTCTTCCCTTTCAAAGACGTTAATTTATAATAATAGGATAGAGGATCTAAAGTATAATGCACCAGAAACGTACAGGAATTTGCCTAAATATATTTTTGAAATACCAACTGATGGAGTCAGATAATGTTCCCATTGTGTATAGTAAACACTGTACATGCAGTACCATCTCTGTGCGGGGAATGGTGCATAGTGATGGTGACAAAACATTTCACCATAATTGGTTGAGTTCATGTGCATATTTGCTTTCAAATTCAGTATAATATTCAGGCTCAGAAAGCATAGAAAAGATTGTTTTCATGTCCCAATCATCAGATACAACACCAGGTGGTATTACATTGTCCATAGAAACCATAAAAACATATGGAAGTTGAATAGTTTCTGTGAGAACTAAAATATGATAGGTGACCTTATCCCAAACAATTCCAGCAGGAACAAGAATGGCAGAGCATTTAGGATGATAATGCCCATTTCCAACCAAGAAGAAAACTATGACAAATCCAATCCACAGGAAGAGAGCAAAGAGGCAAGTATAATCCACAAAAAGGACCATGGACGGATCTGGTAATTGTGTTTAAGCAATGAACTAAGTTACGTATACCAAGAAGAGATGTGGTAGTAGAATATGAAGAGAAGTGGTCGATGTCGACAAAGTACCCAGACCCAGTCTGTGTGAAAACAGGTCATGCAGCAGATGAAGCAGAACTGGCAGACACCTCCCAAGGTGGTTCATCATAAACAACTCTGTTATTTTGAGAAGTAGTAGAAAATTGTAGACTTATGTCTGGTGTGTTTCTTGAATTTGCAGTGGTAACTTGAATCCTAAAAAGGTCATTCTCCACTTCCCCCAATCTAGGGTAAACAAAATTAGTGTTAATCAACTTGAAGAGGCATTTCCTGTATGGTAGTGAGAGGGGTTAAGGATCTACTCAGGAGTCTTCAGAGCCTATTACAGAGGATAGGCCACATGATGCAATTTTACGTGAGCGATGCAGTAAAATTGCTCGTCTTCACAACCAGCAAGCAGTGCAAAATTACTGTTCTGATAGCTTGAATTCCAAGTACTGGCACGGATGCAAAGTATGATAAGACAAATTAATTCCTAATCGCAATCTTTTCTCAGACTATATACCCAACTTTTGGAATCCAGCTGGTAGGTGCTGGTTGGTCCCTCATACTTCAGTGGCAGCATGCATAGTAGAACACTCAGCTCGGACGTCATGGAGTTCCTGTATGAAAGTGAGATGTTCCTTTATGTCAAAAAGAATTACTGCTGCCACTGTGCTAGGACCATCAAGATCTGGGACATATATCTGGATGCCAAACAACTTCATTTGGACTTTATTTGGGGTTTGCCTACCCAAAGATCTTCTAGGCAGATTATTTAATGTTCTCTGAACTCTCTGAACTCCATAAAGGTGGCAGACCCACCTGTGAACTGAACCTAGTGCTCTAGCTGTTAAGGATTGTGTTAAGTCTTGGTTTTTCCTCTCCACTATCACATTTCCCTCAGGATTGTAGGATAAAGAATAATGCACAGACACACCCAGGGTTCCCATAGTGTCTCTGTATGTGTTAGAGTCAAAAGCAGGTCCCTGTTCTCAGTGGAAAGCAACCACTGCATATGTCCTGATGAAGACTTGAAAATCTTTAATAACAGTGCGAGTGTCAGTCGGTCGCTGTGGCCACACACAAAGGAATCTGGATCAAGAATCTACAGCAAGTGAAATATATTTAAATGACCCATCTAAATTCTGTGGACTGAAATGGTCCAGATGTACACACTTCAGTGGTTTGTTTGAAACTAGGAGGGGTGTCTATATTGGGCATTGGATGGAGAAACCTTTACTTTGCTGGCAAATATCACAACCACTGACATACCGCTTTGTTTGTTTGTACACACCAAGCCACCAGTAGCATTTTTGTAGCAACAAAATTGTAGCCTTCACACTGGCCTGGGCATACGAAACCCCATCATGAGTAGCTCTTATCAATTCTAATCTGGGGTCTTGGTTGGGAATCACCCGATCACCCACCCCTGGAATGGTTACATAAGGAATGTTAGTGATAGAAATAATTTGCAGGGTATGCTGTTGACAATGGAGAGCAGTTAGCCAAAGCATTTAAGGCACCCAGAGTTCTTTCATCCACCCTTGCGTGGGAACGAGTAATTCCATTGATGGTAGCAGCCTTACCTGCAGTTTTTGGCTGCTTCATCATCCAGTGAAATCCCTACAACATGTATACCAATACGCTGGTGACTCAATGTGCAAACTACTATCTTTAAACTCTGCCATCTTTCCCCAAAGAACTTTATGGTTGATAGTATTTCTTTTAGAATTTCTGAATCCATTAAGGCATCAGCATTGCAAGTGTTTGTAATTTCGGTATCTCATTTTATTTACCCACTACTGTTTTGTAGTTGCATGGCACATAGACTACAAACAACAACACTGCACCAGTAGCAGAAAGTTATAGTAACCCAGAAATCACCCCTAATTCACAACATTTACAGAATTGAACCTTCATACCCAGGTTCTGTTTATACTCATTAAATATGCTTCTGAAGCACAAAAAGCTTTCCCTGTGCCTTCTACACATTTGGGTGTCTGAAGACTATTAGCAACCAACAGACTCTGCTACGCATTATATCGTACTCGGGCGGATGAAAATCAGAACCTGAGACACAGAGACCTTATAAATGCAGTTTGTACACATAGATCTGAAGTAGGTACATTAACAAGCTGAGCTGCCTTGCCAGCGACTAATAACAGCAGAGATCTCTTAGAGTAAGTGCCTTAAGCAACAGGCGGGGAGGTGTGCTTGTTTTGTCCAATAGTACTAGCGAAAATAAGCTCACACTGTGGTACTAGTTTTCTCAGCCTTAGCAGGAAATGTGGTCAGTTTAATTGTATGGCGGGTTTTAGGGCTGCACACGCTTCCACAGTAAGTGTATACTGCAAGGTATTTTTTACCCCATGGCCACAGTGCACATGCTATCCGACACTCACTCGGTGCATACATATTGAGTGTCCCTATTCTTAAAGACAGTGGGAAAAGTTGCAAGTTGCAAATTTTAAAAAAGGGTTTTAGGCCAGACCTATATCGTGGCAGGTAAAAACAGCACCCTCCAATTGCTAGATGACTTGCTTATGTCAACTGTTTTACTTTACATTTTCAATTTATGTGGCAAGAAAAGTCCAGTTTGGAATTTACAAAGCTGTTAGCTCTAACTTGATGCTTGTTTATGATGATGCAAGTTGAGCGCTGTGAGTCTTTTTTTAGTTTCACATACTCTTCTTGTCTGCTATCTGACCACCCTTCTCTTTCTAACCATTTCTCATATGAGTCCTGAAAGAAACACTAAGGGCATGTATCAGTGTACTGATACCTGTCAGGCTGTTTTAAGTTATCATGGTTACATAAATGATTAAAACAATTAGAGCTCTCCGGCTGCGGAGATTCTCCCCATGATTTTGTTTTCTCTTTAGTATTTCTTTGTTTTTCCCAGGGTTTTTAGAAGACCCTGCTTCTTGCTTGGTATTATTCTTTTCAGGATTACCTTTAAGCTCTTGCTTATTTCATCTGACCTCTAAATTATCACGATCAATGGATGTATAGGTTTGGGTAATAATTTTAACCAACTTGTGCTCCTGATCTATTAATGGAACCTGCGCAAGGCATTGGAGAACTGCCAGTGCTGCTGCTTCCCCATTTATACATATAAAAACCTCCTGTGGATCACTCAAAAAAATGTAAATGTTGAGTATTTCAATACAATGAATTCATGTAAGTTCGTAATTAGTTAAACTATCATAAAGTCGAAATAATACTATATTCAATGAGTTGAATGTGGCAAGGACATATATCAAATATTTAATAATACATGAATAATAAAACATACAAAGGAAAACTGACAACAAAACACAAAAAACAATTATTCAAAGTATATAATGATACAATTCACATTTGAACAACTCAGTCCATCCACTATATGTCATGTGTCTGATTGTAGATCAGAGGTTTCATCTCCTAATATAGTCCATTCAAGGAAGATGCTGCTTGTAATCATAGGAATCAGCTTAATAGAATCTCCGGACCAACCGACACGTGTTTCGTCCAAAATGCGGACTTTATCAAGGCTGATTGAAATAATAACATATATAACAATCAAAATATAATTCACAAATAACCAATATATTGGAAAACGTGATCAATTAATCACCCATCAAGCTGTGCAAGAAACATAGACCAAGCCACATAACCCACATAACCCATAGTCCAACCAAAGTGAAAGTATTTGCAATTAGTCAAACTAGTAATTTAAAATTCATGAACAATAGCTTAGTAAACCAACGTCCATCTGTGTATATACACATGCAAAGTAATAGTTACTAAAGTTCCAAACCAATCAGAATTTTGAAAGATATAATGAATACCTTTTGTATATGGGCTCTGTCCCAAAATGTTCCTGAAAATGTCCCGCATATATAAAAGGAAGTTAGAATCTGTCTCAAATCCCTAAAGATTGTGAATGAAAGCCAAAATTCAAGCAACCTGAAGCCACTGACCTGTATGTATAAATCAATCAATACCAGTAAAACCTCATCTCCATATGGCTATCGGTACACTAAGAACATTCAAGGAATCAGTCATCTCCAGGGCAATTTGATGGACCCCATGTCAATTTGTTCTAATAAAATTGTCAAAAAGTGAAGGGATTAGTACAACACTTCCTTTAGTCACAAAGGCTCCATACTGTCGGCACAGAGTGCCCAGTATTCAAACCAAATATTATCATTAAAGAGTATCCGTTTAAACTGTCAAACAGTATCCAAAGTAAAAGTGCAAAGAGCCTCTATTTCGATATGCTCATGGTATAAGTGAAACCGCATATTCTTATAAGTATATTGCGGTAAAATATGTCATTGTTTAAGCCAATTTGAGTATATCTACACTCAATAACCAAGTCCACATGCTTGTATATTGTCCTATCAATTACCTCGTAATGTTTGAACGGGTCCCTAACGAGGCATCGTCATATTCGGAGAGGAGACAGGCAGCAGTTTGTTACTCTTCGTATAAACCCCTTATAAACAAAGGAGGGGAAAAACAAACAAAGGACAAAGGACACCGCGTTCATAAAATATTTGAGGATACTGTGGCAAAATTGCCAATAAACCCTTGAATTCCGGCTGCAAAACTTCTCCAACTGGATCTCCTCAGCTGCCGACACCATTGCCCCACTAAACAGATCCGCCAGGAGCAAGCCCACCAAGTAAACCAAATGGTTCACTTGAGAATTGCAGACACTCAAACAACACTTCAGAAGACTGAGAGACACTGGATATCCAACAAGACCACCTCCACCCTCAGCACCTTCAAGACCACCCTCAATAGATACTACCACAAACTCAGAAAGACCCAGAAAGAAATGCTCACCACCCACCTGGATGCAAGCACCAACCACACCAGAGAACTCTTCAGCAACGTCAGAGAATTCTTCTGCCCCGCAGCCACAGAGAATATGAGTCACCCCTCACAAGCCCTCTGTGACACGCTATTGGACTACTTTCACTGCAAAATCACCAACATCTACAGCAATTTCGGACTCCAACCCTCCATTCTCAACCATCCCAGCACCCAATTCTACCACTCCACCCTCACAGGATGATCGAATGGAAACAGCTTTCTACCAAGGACACCCTCTCCATCATGGACTCCATCCACTCCAGATCCCCCGCAGGCCCTGCCCACACCATATCTACAACTTAGGAGAAGAAACCATCGGAGGCACACTGACAGAACTCCTCAAAACCACCATCTCCACCGCCACTGTCCTCGGCTCCTAAATGCACAACAAAGTCAAGCCCCTCCTCAGGAAACCCTCAGCAAACCCCAGCTAACTCAAGAACTACTGCCTCATCTTGCTCCTCTCAATCCCTGCTAAGGTCTTGGAAAAGGCCATCAACCCTCAGCTCACAGACCACCTTGAACACAACAATCTGCTCAATCCATCCCAATCTGGATTCTGGCCCAATCACAGCACCAAAATCTCGTTGATCACAGCCACAGATGACATCAGGGGCCTCCTCGACCAAGAAGCCACAGCGGCCCTCATCCTCCTCAACTTATCCACGGTCTTGGATACCATCTCACTCCACACTCTCATCTCCAGACTGCACATCAGCATCCAAAACAATGCACTCAGCTGCATTGCCTCCGTCCTCTCCTAAACTCAGAGGATCTTCCTCCTTCCCTACATCTCTACACCCATAGTCATCATCTGCGGTGTCCCCAAGGACTCCTCCCTTAAGCCCCACCCTCTTTAATATCTACATGACTCCACTGGCAGATATCACATGCACCCATGGACTCAGCATCGTCTCCTACACTGACAACAGCGAGCTTGTCCTCTCCCTCCTGAGCAGTAACGCACAATCCAATTTCCAAAACACTATGACCGACATTGCCTCCTGAATGAGGACCACCTGCCTTAAGCTAAACTCAGACAAAATAGAGATCCTCATTATCAGGAACAAGCCCTCCCCCTGGAATGACACATGGCGGACGTCCACCCTCTGTCACCCACCCACTTCAACCAACAAGGCATGCAACCTCAGAATCATCCTCAGCACCCAACTGACTATGGAGAAACAGACCTATGGTGTCTCCTCCGCTTGCTTCCACATTCTTTGCATGCTCCACAGGATTTTCAAGTGGATCACCATCTCCACCAGGAAAATGGTCACTCAGGCCCTCATTTCCAGTCGACTTGACTAAGGAAATGCACTATACATCGGAACCATTAAACAGATCATCAGCTGCCTCAAAACCACCCAGAACGCACAGCAAGACTTGTCCTCAACCTCCCCAGAACCTCAGCGCCCTCAACTGGCTTCACGTCCAGCAGAGATGTCTCTTCAAGCTCCTCATGCATGCGTACAAAGCCCTCCACAATGAAGGACCCGCCTCCATCAACAACCACCTCTCTTTCCATCCACCTACCAGAGACCTCCACTCTGCCTCCCTCACCCTGGCCCATATTATCTGCATCTATTGCAAGCCCCACGGAGGGTGCTTCTTTTCCCACCTCCCCTTCCATCTGCATACCTCCCTTTCCCTGAAGGACTTCAGGAAGCAGCTCAAAACCTGTCCTTTCAACTGCCAGCAATAGCCTGATGAGACAAGCAGCACCTACCCAGTGCCTAGAGACCCCTTGGGGTGAAAAGCTTGCACTCTACAAGTATCCTTATTGATTGATTGATTGGAATTTCATCCCTAAGTCTAGGACAGCCCTGTATTCATTTTGAATCTGTTTAAGCACATCAGGTAAAACAGCAAGAGATGGTGTACCATGAATTTTGGTATATATTACAGCAAAGACTGTACCCTATGTGGCATAGTCGTAAATTGAGGGAACCATCCCAAGTGGCAAGCAGATAGTAAGACTTCTATGTTAATCTTGGGGTCCCCCATGGGGAAACACTGCTTGAAGCTGGTTTGTTTTTTAAGCGATCCAGGACAGAATTTCCACCCGTCTGGTAGGTACTTTACCTATAAAAGCATTAATGGTTAATGAGTTAATCCCAGGAGTAGCGAATCATGGTTTAGCAGCTTGAGCAGCCCTTGCTGGGGCAGTTGATAAGGTGTGCATAACAAACTGTGTTAAATGTCTGCATAATCTCACTAAATGATTATATAAGGGGAGTAAATCCCCTGTTGCTAAGCTTTGTAAGTTGGGATGTGGTGTGGAGCCAAGTAGAACTGGCCATGTGAACCCATCATTGCTGAGGGGACCCAATCTAACGTTGTCCACAACATGTGGGAGGGGGCCTTGGAACTAATTTTGGGTTCCTGATAAGTTAAGGGTATTTCTAAGTGTTGGTATGCTCTGTATTGGCCTGGTGGGTTGGCCACAGTGTATGTATGAAATGTATTTATGTTGACATCGACTGTAGGAAAATATATCCATGAGTAAAATACTTCAGTTTTGTGTACACATTTTGTATGCATCCTGTGCCTCAGAAGATAACATCTGCACCCCCATTAGCTAGCCCATATTGAAGTAAGTGCTGTGTAACAGCATTTCTGCAATTGGCAAGTTTAATAACTGGATTTACAATTTTTGTGAATGGAATTCAAAGAAGGAGATACTAAAGGGTGGTATCCTTTTAAAAGTTCTAGCTTGAACAACATACAGACATAGATAGGTGCCACCTATACTTCTGAGGTGGATGTCACCCCTGACACCACAACGTCTCCATATTAGGTGAATGAGGCACCTTGGGCACACATGAGAAATCTACTCAGGCGACCCATTAATTAAGTATCTGACATATATATGTTGGTGTTGCCATGTTATACGGTTCCTACTAAGGTAACAGGAGTATGTGTATAAGGACAACAGAACTTCAGAAAGTGGGAGACTTTGGGGGTTATTCCAACTTTGGAGGAAGTGGTAATCCGTCCCAAAAGTGACGGTAAAGTGACGGATATACCACCAGCCGTATTACGAGTCCATTATATCCTATGGAACTCGTAATACGGCTGGTGGTAAATCCGTCACATTTGGGACGGATTACCACCTCCTCCAAAGTTGGAATAACCCCCTTTGTCTGTCCACATCATTAGAAACTGCTGGCTGAATGACCGGCTAGCTCACAATGACTCACCTGAACCCCTATACCTACCAGGATGGAAGGTAATTATGGCAACCTGAAAATGACACTCTGACTCCCCAGGGAAGTCGTGGAAATAGATCTCATCCTTTTGTTAGATTACTCATGCATGCCTAGATGAAAAAACAAGAGAGATACTAAATAATAATTAATTTATTGAAACAATTGTAATCTTGCATGAAGAGAATGAGCTGTGATAATTAGGCAGATGAAACAAAGCAAAGTAACCAGCATTATGAAGATGTTAAAGACAATAAATAATCCAACCATAGCAAATGAGTTCTAGAGGTTCTAGAAGTTCTAGAGTTTCTTCCCTAACTCTAAGAAAACATGCCTGAGAGCATAGCAGGTATACCCTTCTGTCTTGCCCCATCTATGGGGCTAGCCATAGCCCCCATACCTGGAGATAGTGTCAGTCGTCAGTCTTCAGTGTAAATGGCAATACTCTTGGGAAGCTGGAAGACTAGCGCCAGCAAAGCTGCATGTCAGATTCAGTATTCGCCCTAGGAGGGTTGGGGCTAGAATGCCCCTCTACCTCTTCCTGGTCAGTGCATCAATTATGTAACAAACACACACTGTGCTAGAAGCACATTACTGATGTACTGCTATGTCTGGATATTAGAAGCTGTCTCCTGAACGGGCAGCAGAAGAACCAAGATATTGTGTACAGTGTTCTTGGCTTTCAGCAAAATGTTCTGATTACATGTCACAAAAAGGCTAACTAAACAAGCACATTGTACAGCATATTCCCAGAAGAATATTATGCAAGGAAAGTTTGTAAAATGTCATTGCTAAAAGCAATGCAACTGAAGCGTGTAAAACATAAAATTAAGCTAAAACAGGGGAGCAGACTCAGGTCCGAGAGGTCCTCACAACAGTTTCAGAAGGAAATGCTTCCTACGTGTTCAAGGGGTATGGTCAGTGCCGGACTGACCATGCTACACTCAGGCTTTTTCACGGTTGGTGTAAATCTACGACTCTGCTTTTGGACCTGTGTGGGTTACAAAGAAAGCTCTAATCACCTGATTGTAGTTGCAGCCGCCTGTTGTGAGGCTGGTTTGAGCGTTTTTGCAAATTTGATGATGTTGTGTAGCATGAGGTGTATGTTTTAGAGCATGACTAGAGCGCCTTATACATATGGTCTAACTCTTGTGTGTGTTGTAATGCCTCTCGTAATGTATGGCTTATATGTGAATCTTCGGCACAGTCACTTTCCTAGTAACAGGCATATTATCAATTTTAGTCTTGCTGTTTCATTTGTCCATTACCATCTTATTCACTGACTTGCATGACAAAACCATGAGCTTTCAGCAATATTAATCTTTTACACGGGTAAACAGATAAATCGTATTTGATTCAGAGGCCCAGCATGCTGAGGTTCCAGCTCAATTTTAAAACTGGAACAATTTCAATTTACAAGACTGTAAATTCACAGATTGTTTTAATATGTGCATGCTGCAGACATATATCCTTGAAAATGTGCCCGGAAGAAAATAGCAACGTACTGACAGCTTAAGTTACTTTTTATGATTTTACAAAGTATGCGTGGGTTTTTCCAGTTCACATCACACATAAGCAGGAAAAGGTGTATTTAAAAAGCAATCAGGTTGATTGAGCGAGGTGTGAAATCTTTTATCAGAGAAGCATTCTGTGGCTTGTTGATTTGCAGCAGAGAGTAGCAGGAGCACGACATTACAGATACTGTAATGCATAGGTGCACACCTGATATCAGACTGAGAACAGGATGAGAATTATAAATAGAACACATGCGCAACATGCCGAAAAGAGTATTGCTGGTTTAAGGTACTTGTATTGTCACCCTGAAGAGAAGGAAGAAAAGCAAAGCTTTAAGAGGACCAAGGGCCACTGTCACTTTATTTTTCACGGCTGCAGCACGCATGCCAACAGACCCGATTCATGAGAGAGCAGTGCTTAGTTTGTAAACGAAAGAGTGTTGGTGTCGAAGTTCTGCTGAGAAGCCTGCAGCCGATGCAATTAAACATTAACGCCCGTAATACCAACGTTGGAAGTATTGCATCCCCTCCTGCCTCTTTAATCTACTGCCAAACACCCTGCTCCTTTAAGTGCCTATCCCCAACAAGATGTGCCGGTGGACCCCACTGGCTCAAATTAAGCACTGGCGCTGGAGACTCCTGGGGGCATATTTCCAAGCTCCTTGAACCACCTTGCGTCACCCTAGCACAGAGGTCTTCAAACGTTTTGATGCAGGGACCCCCTCTCAAAGATGTTTTAAGTGTAAGGACCCCCTCGTACCAAAAAGCAGGGGCACTGGTATTAAGGCCTCCTTAGCTGTCTGTGCGGCTTTCACAGCACAGGAGACTCAATAAATCATAGTTCACCTGAGGCATTTTAACAATCGGTTAGGGGAATGCACGACCCCCTTTCCAGGACTCCGCGGCACCCCTGGGGTTCCCGACCCCCAGATTGAAGACCTCTGCCCTAGCATAATCTTTTTTATATGCTAAAGCGGTATTAAGGTGGCCTTTTCCCCACTCTGTATTTACAAAATAGAGGAAGGCATGCATTGCACCACTTTATAAAACCTTGCGCCACATTATGCCTGTTCCACGCACAATGAATGCAAGGGGGGCGGTCCCATGCAGGAAGGCCCAAAAAGTGGCACAGGAAGTTTCCGAAATTTCACTGCGCCTTTTTTTCCATCATTTTTAACACCTGCAGATTAAAATGACGCACCCTCAGTAACCCATAGGCCTCCCTGTGCTTTGCTGCACTAGCGTCAACATTTTTGTACACTAGTGCGGCAAAGGGCCACAATAGCATAAAAAATGGTGACGCTATTGTGCTAACGACTGCCATGGTGCACCTATTATAAATATGGCGCAACCATGATGTTGTTAGGTGGTGATAGGGTGACTCAAGAAAAGTGGTGCATCTGGACTGATGCACCACTTTCTTTTAAATCTGCCCGATGTTTTTTTAAGCCAGAACAGCTTTATTTTAACTCTCTCCCACCTAATGTTGCTTCTTTGTTAATATATCTCAACAAGGAAAATACATAAACCTGATTAATTTCCAAAATCATCCACTTTTCAGCTGGCAAAATTTGGCAAGTATGCTGCCGCCAAAATTGCCATCATTTTCTGTCCTCTCCAGGGGAAAGATTTACAAAGCTATTTGGCAAATTACAGCTGTGTTTATGAGAGCAAATCATTTCTTAGAGTATTTTGCCACAACAAATATGATTTTCTCATATGGAAATTCCAGTAGTACAGCAGAATTTTCGCATAAGTGTGGGCTTGTCAAGCCTTATATTTCTTTTGATAATTTATTTATAAGGTGACACGTATAGGGTAACCATCAATTACCCTTAGAGGTTGACATGAATCTCTGGACTCAGATAGGAGTGAGATACTATCCTAACAGATAACATGAACAATTTCCAATCAATATTGGAGTCTGTTTTTATACACACTATGTGGTCCTGTCCAGTCTTATCTGCGTGCAAACATAACATTCTCTCACATTTATTGTCACAACATATTGATACTGCAAGCAATTGAAAGCATTAGAAGAAAGATCTCCCTGTGAGTTGTCTTAGTGCAAGTATTTCTCATCTCTGTTAAACTTTTCTAAATTAAAACGTGTAGTAGTCTCTAAGGAAGGTGTATAAACCGTTTCAGCTTTACTAGAAACACTCAAACTCACAATCAATAACAAACTTACTAGTACACATGCAATTCCAAAAGCAATACACATATACTTATAACACCTCTTGTTTTTAGTGTGATTGTGATTGTTATGCATCACCTGTAAAAAATCAGAAAGCAGAAGAAATAGAAAACTATTTAACTATGCAGCCAACAATTAAAACAAAAATAATCTTCATTCTTCTCTGTAGTTATTTACAGCTGCTTTCACACCTTTCTCCAGAATGTTGTCTAAAATTGGTTCAGCAGCTTGTCAAAATTCAGTTTTCAAAGTCTCTTTCAGTAGATCATATTCTATTGGACAGTGATTATCACTTGTAACATGTAATGCCTCTCTTGTTCAACTGGCAATGTAGTTTAAAATTTCAGTTCAAAAGCAACTTCAAGTTCAAAAATATTGAGCTGGAAATTCATTATCAAGACAAAAAGACAAAAATTCACGTTGCCAGTCATCTATTGAAAAATATGCCCATTCAGGACCTGAGTATCGTCGACTTGCAACTCTTTTTCTTTTTGATCTTCGTGTTGCACTTATTTCTCCTTCACTCATATCTTCATCTGTATCTGCTCTTGTTGTGTCTGGCTCTTCATTTATAGGTGACAGTACATCTGGAACCTTTTCATGTGTCTGCAGTTTGGGCCACTTGTCGTCTTTCACAGATTTCTTTGACAGTGTAGTTTGCAAAAGTTGAATTACAAATCTTCTTGATTTGGCAGGATTTTGACTTTGACTTAATGTACCTGCAACTTTAGCGAACTCAGGAGGAGTCAAATCTGCAAGACTTTGATTCAACTCAACTCCCTCCTCAGCTGCTTCAGGAAACATGATTTGTTTCAACTGATCTTCCAGATTGTCTGCTTCCGGGAGAGTCCTCCTCTGACTTGACTCTCCTGCTGTATTTGCTAATGCTTGAGCAATTTCAGAAAATAGAGGTACCTCTATTTTATCTCTCAGAGGTGTGTTTGCCTCATCTCTTATAGGAGTACTTGGATCTTCAACAGTTTCCACTGTCTCTGTTTCTGTTTCCACAGTCTCTCTTCTTGTTCCTTGATACTGTATAGTAGTTGTTGGTGCTTTCAACAACTCCTCTTCATCTTTCAGAGGACAAGGCACTTTTAAAGTGTGGCTGGTGTGAATCCATCTCGGGATTTCAGCACATTTCACAGCAGTTGTAGTAACAAGTACGACCTGGTAGGGTCCCTTCCGCGTAGGTTCCATAAAAGTCTTCCGCACGTGCTTCTTGACGACCACCCAATCACCAGCTCGCAGACCGAGATACTGTTTTTGGGGTGGCAGCATGGCTGTAGCTTTCACCTGGTGAGAGAAAGAATGAACCACATCAGCCAGACTCTTGCAGTAATCCAGCGCCATATCATCTGTTATATTCAGAAGAGCATTTCCAGGAACAGCTGGCAATCTCATTGCTCTATCCATGAGCATTTCATGGGAAGAAAGTCTAGTCTTTCTATCAGGTGGATTTCTCATGCTCATCAGAACCAAAGGTAAATCATCTAGCCACTTCAGATTTGTAGATGCATACATTTTTGCAAGTCGTGCCTTCAGAGTACCATTAATTTGCTCTCCTAAACCAGTAGTACAATGCCACTTCTGTTTAATGTTTAAGGCTGAACATAGTAATTTTTTCACCTGGTTATTGAAGTGACTCTGATTCTAAAGAGGCCAGAAAACCTGAAGTGAGGATATAACTCCCTAAGTAAGAAATTTGTTACTGTGAGACTATCATGTCTACGTGTGGGGTAAGCTTCAATCCAGTGACTAAATATACAGTCACCAACACGTATCTCCAACCACCACACACAGACATTTCAATGAAATCCATCTGCATACAGTTGAATGGACCTCCTGCTCTTCAAATTGATAACTGTTCTTTTCGCCCTGTTCATTTGTTGGCATGTAATACATCTGTGGCAAAGTGCTTCAGCAACCTGCCTAAACTTTGGATTGAACCAGGACTGTTTAAATGTGTCAATCATTGCATCTATGCCAATGTGTGCTTGACCATGATAGTATCTTGCCATTTGCGTCAGTCACAGTTTGTCAAAACCACCTGCCCTTCATTTAAAACCCAAATTTCATTGTTGTCTCTTTGAAAACATTTTAATTTGACCCAACCTTTCTTTTCGTCTTCAGAAACATTTTCTTGCAAACTTTTGATTTCCTTTCATGTATCAATAGCTGTTAACATGTAATTTGCATTTACTTCAGCAACTTTTAGATCTTTCCATTCCTCATTAAAAGAAATGCAGTTCAATGCGCAAAACCTTGCAACTTGATCGGTAATAGCATTTCCCATTGAAACAAAATCATTTGATTTCTGGTATGCACTGCATTTAACCACATAATCTTTTCAGGTAATTGTAGGGCTTGTAACAAATCTTGAATTTTATCACCATTTCTAATTGGTGAGCCAGAAGAGGTCATGAAACCTCTCTGTGACCACAACTGCCCGAAGTCATGCACTACACCAAATCCATACTGACTATCTGTGAAAATTGTAACTTTAAACTGTGTATAAATACAGCATGCTCTATTAAGAGCCACCAATTAAGCCACTTGTGCAGAAAATACTCTTTGAAGCCATTATGCTTCGAGTATAACAGAAATTGTGCACACAGTATATACAGATTTCAGTGTTCCCACATTAGTTCTTACACAGTAACCATCAACAAAAAATACTTGATCATTTTCCTCTAACGGGGTACCCTGAATATCAAATCTGGGTTTCATGCACAATTCAGTAACCTCTAGTCATGTTCAACTTCTTTCGGTTTCTCAATTTCAACATTGTCTACTGGGAGCAAGGTTGCTGGATTAAGCACTGTACAACGCTTCAAGGTGACATTTGGAGAGCCTAAAATCAACAGCTCATACTTTGTGAGTCTTGCGTTTGTCAAATATTGTCTCTTTGTTTGGGTGAGCAAAACTTATATGGAGTGAGGGACAAGGACAGAAAAAGAATGTCCCATAACAATATTCTCACACTGAGCGAGTGACAAAACAACTGCAGCTACATTCCCAAAAACGCCAGGTAAAGCTGCTCTGACTGAGTCCAAAGTAGCAAAAAAATATGCTACAGGGCGATTTACACCATCATGTACCTGGGTAAGGACAGAAAGAGCACAAAAATCATGTTCATGACAAAACAACAAAAATGTATTTGTGTAGTCAGGAATTTCCAAAGCTGGTGCTCTGCACAAACTCTCTCTCTCAGCTCAGTAAAAGCTTTCATACAAGCTTCATCAAAAGGCACAGGGTCAGAAATATCTTTGTGGGTCAGTCTCTGCAATGGCTTTGAAATAACAGAAAACATGGGAATTCATTGCGACAGTAGCTCACCATGTGTCTAACTGGAGGATTCATTTGCAAAATAACTGAAACTCTTTCTCTGGAAACTTTCCATGCACTCTTTTCTATTTGGTGTCCCAAATATTTCACTTATTTCTGACAGTAGTGTAATTTCGCCGGAGACACTTTTTGGGTGATTCTGACCCCGGCGGTCACGGACCGCCGGGGCCAGGGTCGGCGGGAGCACCGCCAACAGGCTGGCGGTGCCCCGCAGGGCATTCTGACCGCGGCGGTTTGGCCGCGGTCAGATGCGGAAAACCGGAGGTCTCCCGCCGGTTTTCCGCTGCCCTTAAGAATCCTCCATGGCGGCGCAGCTCGCTGCGCCGCCATGGGGATTCTGACAGCCCATACCGCCATCCTGTTCCTGGCGGTTCTCCCACCAGGAACAGGATGGCGGTATGGGTTGCAGGGGCCCCCGTAAGAGGGCCCCACTTTGTATTTCCGTGTCTGCATTGCAGACACTGAAATACACGACTGGTGCCACTGCACTCGTCGCACCTTCCCACTCCGCCGGCTCAATTCTGAGCCGGCGT
This sequence comes from Pleurodeles waltl, assembly GCF_031143425.1. NCBI lineage: Eukaryota > Metazoa > Chordata > Amphibia > Caudata > Salamandridae > Pleurodeles > Pleurodeles waltl. The sequence goes on along the minus strand of NC_090437.1, from coordinate 1,034,349,787 downwards.
CCTCGTGGGAAGGGTCTTTTGCACTGGGCTGGTGGGCGGCCTTTTGGCGGTCGCCCGCCAGCCCAGTGCAAAAGCCAAAATACCCTCAGCAGTCTTTCGACCGCGGAGCGGTATTTTGGAGGGGGGAAGTCTGGCGGGCGGCCTCCGCCGCCCGCCAGACTCAGAATGACCCCCTTTATGTCCATTCTCACCCAAATGATTCAATAATGCAATAGTATCTTGCCTGCATGCTTCCTTTGTCTTTGTAGCAACCAAACGATCATCAATGTACTCAACTAATGCTGATTGGAAAGGCATTTCCAATGATTCGAAATTCTTATTCAACACCTGATTAAATATTGATGGAGGCTCTGAAAAGCCTTGTGGTATTTTACACCAGGAATACACAAGATTACAGAATTTAAAACAGAAAATAAATTGGCTTCTCTCACTTGGTTTTCGCAAACCCATAATAGGAAAATTACATGTGCTACTCAGCACTTTTTTTAAAGCTCCCTGTTTCACAAAATCTGCAATTACAGGAATTACGCCTTCAATTACATCTGGTGCCGTATGATACTGTGGAGTTTGTGGAAAAACTGCATTGGTTTGACTGTGACTTTAACTGGTTCAACTCCTCTGATCAGACCAATGTCTTTCCCAGAAAGATCCCAAACCTTTATGGTAACTGTACCATGTAAGTCTGTTGGCAGATCCTGTACTGTAAATGCTAAATTAAAAAGACTCTGTACCCTACTCTCGTTATTTCTTTGGGCATACAAAGGAACAACAGGACCACTAGTAAAAGGTACTGTTAAAGCTTCTGGACTTGATTGAACATTCTAATTTCTCAAGTAAATTACTCCAGTACTCTGACCTGGCAGCATTGAAGAACTTGACTGTGATAATGTTACAGGTGTATACTTGTGGATTGTCTGCACCTGCATTGGAGCAATTTAATTTGGTGTAGACTCCATCTGAACCATCATTGGTGTCTGGTAACTCTGTGATATCTGTGATGATGGCAACATTGGTACTGTCATACCTGGTGCAGAGCTTACAGCTGGAATTCTAGAATAGACTACAGGTAATTCAAACTGAGTCATAGGTGTCTGAGTTACAGTAATAGTAGGAACATTAGTTGCGACCTGTACTTGACTTTGTGTTACTACAACTGGTACTGGTGCACTTGGACCAGTACCAGTACCTGGACTTGTTTCTTGAGCTGCATATGGTGGAGGGCGACTTCTCAGTAACTTGTGTCGCCGTGCACTACTGCGGCGACTCTTTCTAATGCCACGGTCGGCCCGTGGTCCGAGTTTCCGCACACCAGCAGCACCACGGCTCGTTGTTTTGCCTTACCATTTTTCCCACAAAACCCAGGAGGCACATTTCGTGGTCTGGGTCATGACACAACCCTTGCCACCCTCCCTGAATTCACAGTTGCTTACCTCCTTGGGTTATTTTGTTTTTTCTTCCTTCCTTTTTCTTCTTTTTCTCTCCATCTTTGTTTCTTCTTTTTTCTTGGTGTCCATGTTGCCTTCCTTTTTGGTTTTCTTCTTCCCAGCATGCCTTTTTCCTTTTCCTTTTCTCCTTTAGGAAAGAAATTGCACCGCCCTCTGTGTGTCAACACTACGTACTCCAACAAACATATGTCAGGTGTCTAATTCCCTCCATGGGATCTTGTCATTCAAACCACTTTTATATGTCAACAGGTGGTAAATCCACCTGTGTTCCCCCAAGAAGAGTTGTTGTATGGACATATATTAGTTGGACTCTAAGATTGTCCAACGAAAGTCATGTGCTGTGTGTCCCAGCTCCAAAAAGTGTGCATTAATTCTGGTTGTAATCTTTCTGCACTTAACACCTCTGCGATGTTTCATAATCCTGATCTTTACCAGTCTGGTAGTCATATATATATATATACCTTTTCCTGCAAGGGCATGTAATCAAATAGATAAAATTTTGGGTGTTGCAAGTGGTATGGCTCTTTTGTACCCAAACTCTGTTGTCATCCATTTGCAGTTCCTTGAAGGGTGCTGTGAGATCACACACAGTACAGGTGCCGCACGGGTAGTGTCTTACTACCAGAAAACTATGTGGGTGGTAGCTCTAAAGTACCTGTTCTCAAAATTGGCCAGTGTTTACATATTATATTATGAATACGGTTGTTGGAAGCAGGTGTGAAAGAATTGACACAGGTAATGATGTTGTCTCCTGGCTGTATCCATGGTTCTAAAAGGGCTGACCTATTGTTATTTTTAGTCCTCTTCCATTTCACAGTATGTACTGGATAGTGGTGTGTTAATAAGTTGGTAGAAAATTCATTAGTTTGCACTTCATAGTCCTTAACCCCTTAGCTGCTGGGCCGTGTCCCCCCCCAGTGCTGAGCCCTTTTTTGGCTATTTGGGGTAGTTTGCGCTTAGGCCTTCATAACTTTTTCCCCACATAAGCTATCCATGCCAAATTTGCGTCCTTTTTTTCCAACATCCTAGGGATTCCAAAGGTACCCAGAGTTTGTGGTTTCCCCTGGAGGAGACCAAGAAATTAGCCAAAATACAGTGATAATTTTGTTTTTTCCAAAATAAATGGGAAAAAGGGCTGCCGAAGAAGGCTTGTGGTTTTTTCCCCGAAAATGGCATCAACAAAGGGTTTTTTGTGCTAAAATCACCATCTTCCAACCTTTCAGGAACGGGCAGACTTGAATCAGAAAACCAAATTTTTCAACACAAATTTGGCATTTTACTGGGACATACCCCATTTTTACTATTTTTGGTGCTTTTAGCCTCCTTCCAGTTAGTGACAGGAATGGGTGTGAAACCAATGCTGGATCCCGGACAGCTAAACATTTCTGAAAACTAGACAAAATTCTGAATTCAGCAAGGGGTCATTTGTGTAGATCCTACAAGGTTTTCCTACAGAAAATAACAGCTGAAATAAAAAAATATTGAAATTGAGCTGAAAACAACAGCCATTTTTCTTTATGTTTTACTCTGTAACTTTTTCCTGCGATGTCGGATTTTTGAAAGCAATATACCGTTATGTCTGCTGGACTCTTCTGGTTGTGGGGATATTAAGGGCTTGTAGGTTCATCAAGAACCCTAGGTACCCAGAGCCAATAAATGAGCTGCACCCTGAAGTTGGTTTTTATTCTATACTGGGTATACAGCAATTCATTTGCTGAAATATGAAGAGTGAAAAATAGGTATCAAGACAACCTTTGCATTTCCAAAATGGGCTCAAGATAAGGTTTTGAGGAGCAGTGGTTATTTGCACATCTCTGAATTCCGGGGTGCCCATACTAGCATTTGAATTGCAGGGCACTTCTCAAATAGACATCTTTTTTACACACTCTCTTCTATTTGGAAGGAAAACATGTAGAGAAAGATAAGGGGCAATAACACTTGTTTTGCTATTCTATGTTCCCCCAAGTCTCCCGATCTAAATGATACCTCACTTGTGTGGGTAGGCCTAGCGCCCGCGACAGGAAATGCCCCAAACCACAACGTGGACACATCCCATTTTTGCAAAGTGCCTACCTGTGGATTTTGGCCTCTAGCTCAGCCGGCACCTAGGGAAACCTACCAACCCTGTGCATTTTTGAAAAACTAGATACCTAGGGGAATCCAAGATGGGGTGTCTTGTGGGGCTCTGACCAGGTTCTGTTACCCAGAATCCTTTGCAAACCTCAAAATGTGGCTAAAAAAACACGTTTTCCTCACATTTCGGTAACATAAAGTTCTGGAATCTGAGAGGAGCCACAAATTTCCTTCCACCCTGCGTTCCCCCAAGTCTCCCGATAAAAATGATACCTCACTTATGTGGGTAGGCCTAGCACCCGCGACAGGAAATGCCCCAAAACACAACGTGGACACATCCCATTTTTTGACAGATAACAGAGCTGTTTTTTGCAAAGTGCCTACCTGTAGATTTTGGCCTCTAGCTCAGCCGGCACCTAGGGAATCCTACCAAACCTGTGCATTTTTTAAAACTAGAGACCTAGGGGAATCTAAGATGGGGTGACTTGTGGGGCTCTGACCAGGTTCTGTTACCCAGAATCCTTTGCAAACCTCAAAATGTGGCTAAAAAAACACGTTTTCATCCCATTTCGGTGACAGAAAGTTCTGGAATCTGAGAGGAGCAACAAATTTCCTTCTACCCAGCGTTCCCCCAAGTCTCCCGATAAAAATGGTACCTCACTTGTGTGGGTAGGCCTGGTGCCCGCGACAGGAATAGATCACACAACGGTCAATGTTGGTCCTTACATGAGGCAGCTGTTGACCCTGGGGTGATCCATTCCTGACGCAGGCACTAGGTGTAGGCACTCAAGTGGGGTAGTGTTTTTATCAGGACAGGTGAGGAATCACTGGGTGGTAGGAATGTTGTGGATCCCAGCATATTCCTGTAGTTTGTGTGACAGAAATGCGAGAAAATAGAGTTTTTATTCAACATTTCAGCTTTGCAGGGTATTCTGGGTAAGAAAACTTTGGGGAATCCACACAAGTCACACCTCTGTGGACTCTCCCGAATGTCTAGTTTCCAGAAATGTTTGGGTTTAGTGTGTTTCTCTATATGGCCGCCGAACCCAGGACCAAAAACACAGGTGCCTGCCTTACAAAACCAGTTTGTTTTGCGATAGATAAATTTGATGTCTCCACAATACGATTTGGGCGGCGGTGGAATTTGGGGCTGAACTAAATTGGGGAACTCCCAAGATAGCACTCTCTCTCTCTCTCTCTGCTTGCCACCGCATTCACCTGCTCTCTGGGTTGGGCTAACCCACTATTACCCAGTTGCACAAACTGCTTGCAAAGGGACAGCAGGACTGTCCTCATCACCTCCCTCATAATGTACTGGAAGAGGAGTTATCGAATGGGACTCCTCCAACTGAAAAATCACTCCCAGAGTCTGCGCCATTGTCCTATCCCTCAGATGCTGTCTCAGTATCTGATGTCTCAGACTCTGATCCTATGTCAGAGCTGTCCTCTATAACCCGAGTGACTGCAGCAGTCATCCATCAAGATGCCATCTCTGCTATTGGCTAAACTGTTGCTCTACAACACTAGCCTACATAGACAGTCACAAAATCGATGGTGTGTGTGAGATACGTGCAACAGTAGAGGCCACCTTACCTGCGCTTCTTCCCTCAATCAGCACGTTCTTTCAAGACACTCAAAAAACACCTTGTCACATACCATACGTCACAGTCTTTAGCACCTCCTGCGCCCAGTCCAACAATCATTATTGGTGCTCCCACTCCCTCCTCCTCGGATTCCCTCATTACCACCCAGCAAAAGTGCCCTTCATCTCTCCATAGCCGCCCTCCACCCCGCACATACATTTCATTTGTATTATAGCGCAGGTAATGGCTGACTTTACTAATGTACTCAGCTATTTACATAAAATACAGATTTGCTCTTTGCAGTAGGCATATGAACCTTCTGCGCTTCTTTATGGCACTAAAACTGCCACTAGACAAGTCTGACCCTTTTGTAGCAGAAACATAACCACAATACTTACTTGACTTTTTTATTGCTGCCTAAAAGCTACAGTTGAAAAGCGTCAGTTAAGTATGTGCATTGCTTTGAAGACGCAAGCTGCAACTGCAAGACAACTGGTGGCAAATCTATATATATATAAATATAAATATATATATATATCACTTTTATATGTGGGTCTGGTTTTCCTGGGGTCCGATCCCAGCCCCCAGGAAAACCACACACATATTGACCCTGTCCATTTATTTATTTATTTTTATTTTTGTTGAAAAAAAAAAAAATTAGCCCCTGGGGGCGGGGGGGCACGATCGCGCCCCCCCAGGGGGCACCTACCTTTTAAAAAAAAAAAATATATGCCCCTGGGGGGGCGGCCCATTTTCTGAGGGGGCCGACACCCCCAAGTGAAATCCCTGGTGTCTAGTGGTGTTTCCTGGCCCCCGATCGCAGCACCAGGCTGTGCTGCGATCGGGTGCCAGGAAACACTTTCAGAAGGCCTCGTAAGAAAGGGGAGACTCTCCCCTTTCTTACGAGGCCTTCCCGAACATGAGGAAGGCCGTTTGTGGCCGTTTTCCCCATCGGAGCAGGAAGCGGCCGCAAGGCTGCTTCCTGCTCCGATGGGGAAATCAACATTGTAATGTCACAAAGGGGCGGATGGGGGCGGGGGGAGACACGGAAGAGCTTCTGTGTCTCCCAGGGATAAAAAAAAAAAATAATAATAATCCTCGGGTGCGACGCATCCGAGGATTAATTAATCCCTTCCCTGGTGTCGGCCACTGGTCGTGACCCGCACCAGGGAGGTAGTGTGGGCGTCGGCCACTTAAGCGGTTAATGATACTTCAGTGCTGGCATTGACACAGAAACTGGTCATAAGGGAGATTCTCTCTCAGCGTTTTAAGATGGTGACTCTCATAAAGTACCAGACTGTTATAGTCTGATGGTTTTCTGTATACTGCTGTCGTCAAGCTGAAAGTCCTCAGTGTGATAAAGAGATCAAGAAAGGGAAAGCCTTCTCTCAAGACACTCTTTTTAAACTTCAAAAAAGGATTACGATCATTGACCAGTCACAGAACTAATTGCATTTGTGCAATGTATCATGCCAAAATATCAATATGCGTCAATATATTGACACCATAAAAGGATGTTGGTCCTGTATGGATTACTATTGTTGAAAATGTTCTCTTCTTCAAACAGGGCCATAGAGCCATGCCACAATAGGGCCTAATGTGCTTCCGATTGATGTCCCCTTTGTCTAGTGGTACAGTTGATGTCTATGTTGAAAGAAATTCTCCCAACGTGCCAGCATTGCACATTCCATAATGAAACACACTGGGTGGGAGAAGTCCATACTTCGGAGAGGAGGGTGCTCTCAATCACCTTTAAAGAGGCGTCTTGTGGGATATTTGTGTACATGGCCTCTACGTCAAGTGTGACCAGTAAATCAATTTTGCTAGTCTCATTTGTCTCCTCAATCAAATTGAGTATGTCCCTGTTGTCTTTTAAAAATAATGGTGTTTTCAACACCAAAGGCTTAAAAAAAGGATCAAAAAACTTTGACAGAGGCTCTAACAAAGAGCCAACGGCAGAAACAATGGAATGCCCCGGTGGGAGAACAATCCCATTGTGGATCTCGGGAAGGATGTAGAGGTAAAGTGTTTTCGGGTACTCATTTACCAAAAAAAGGGCTTCATTTTTACTGAACCAGCTCTGATTCTCTGTGTTTGTAACAATAGATTTAATATGTGTACTCAAGCGTGTTGTTGGGTCTTAATTAATAAGGCTGTAGTATCTCTGATCTGCCAATTGGTACAAACATTCTTTGTCATAGTTAGATTTAGTCATTTTACAGCCTGCATCTCCTGCCTAGTCATATTGAAATATATTGAGCCATCCCTGAGTTTCACTACATCTTTAAGGACAGTCTGTTCAAAAGTCAGAACCTTATGCAGTCTGGACCGTGTGAGGGGGTGTGAACAGAGAGGTGTTACATAACCCAGAATCCCCGGTTTCAAATAAAAGGTTGCCTTCTAAAAATGCCTGGAGTCCTTTCTTCCTGAAGAAGTTGTGTAACTCACGGTTAAGGTGACATCTGTCAACCTGTGTTGTGGGTACAAAACCTAGACCTTTGTGGGGGGCTTGTTTCTCTGTGGGAGAAAGAACACAAGTAGAAAGGTTCTCTATCAAGTCCTTTTGGTCTGGCTTCAGGCTTGCATCAGAGGCACTCCTTGTTGCTATGATAGCTCTGTGGACCCCAATCGTGACCTATTGTTTTCTGAGGGCCACCAGGAAGTTCCAATCTTCACAGTGGCTCCCTGAAGGTATTGAGCCATCTGCTCCTAAAAGTGACAGCACTTTCAAAATTTCTGTGACCACATCATTCCCCAAACTAAGACCCATCCAGTCCTCCATTCTTACAATGGGAGTATCAGTAAAGGTGCAGAATAAACTGTCAGAACGTCCATCTTGGCAAAAAAATGAAAGAGAAAAATAGAAGGAGAAAGACCATAGAGGGTGGAAGGATGTGTGCAAATGTCACAGCTCATTATACACAGGTTATTATTAAACCCTAACAAAAGACAAAAGTCCCATGGCTAAACTGCTTTTCATAAATTGCTCATAACAAAGGGACTAGAAGTGCTTTAAGGTCCAACATTCATGCTCCTACTCTAACTTTAAACCAACGAGAATGCAGTTCCTATTTCAGAATGGTTCAAAGGTTTTCAAATAAGAGCTACTCAGGTAGGAGAAAAAGTGATTGAATGGTTGGGAATAAGTAGAGTTCCAGGATGATTAAATGACCCTGCAGGTAGAGGTACTTAGGTATCACTACTAGACAAGTAAAGATCAAGGTAATGGAACATCACAGCAGTATTAGGTGCAGGAAGATACAACCAGAATGACTGTACACTTTTTAGAGCTGGGACACACAGCACATGACGTACGTTGGACAATCTTAGAGTCCCACCAATATATGTCCGAACAAGAACTGTTCCGGGGGAACAGAGGTGGATTTACCACCAGTTGACACATTAAACCAGTTTAAGTGACGAGATCCAATGGAGGGAACTAGACACCCGACATCTGTTTATTGGAGTACTCTGGTTGGACACACCTAGGGGGCTACGATTAGTTCCTTAGAGGATTTCCAAATGCACGCCTTGCGAAACAAGATACACAGGTAGGTTTAGTTTGGTACACCCTTTCCCCCGATAAGGGTCTTTTGATCTTTCTACTCCTCACGATTCCCTGCAAAATATACCCTCATGGCTCATAGGGTTTGTGTAACACACTTGACAACTTTAGAAATGTATGTAAAACTGTGCTAGTCTTTTTTGATCCTTGGAAATAATTTTGCTATCTCCCTTATCCATTGGTCTTATGTTAGTGGTTTCACTGTGCTCTAGAGTGACTTCCTGCACACTTCTAGTATGACAGTCTAAATGTGGCCACATTGATTTGAAGTTGACATATCTTTAAATGGTAGCCCGCAGGCTTTTTTGCATGATTGTACCAAACCATTATATGAGCCTGCTATGTATTTTCCTTAGGAGCTGCCCCTAGTTTTTCCATATTTGAAGGTTGTAGTGGACTGGGTTACATACAGACACAAAGAGAGTTTTTGGGAGCAGCCAGGACACTTCAAGTTGGTGCCCATTATGAGATGGGAATATAGGTGAACGCACATGCAATCACCACCTTTCATCCACATGATACAATGTTGTCAGAGGAGCTACCCTTGTGTGGTTTACATTTTTTCTGCCCTGAAATTTTAAGTTACTGGGGTTACATCCATTCAGTTTGTTGCTTTTGGGAGCTGTCCAGGCATTCCAGGATGGTGCCCAGTGAACAATACATACATAGGGTAGCGTGCTTCCAGCCAGCCCACGGCATCTACGTTACATAGCTATGTACATTTTCCTCATTTTGCCAATGGAATTTAAGCAGTACCCTAATCCCTTGCGTTTGCCTTCGGGCCTCTCAGAGAGGCTTAGGTTGTAGCAAGATGTGCAGCTGACATCCTGTAAGTACAAGAATGGGTCCTGTGATTTCTTCACTGACTTTTCTGAGACCAGGCATCTTTATACCATGGTCACTATGTAATGTCTTATGTTTTCTGCTCTTTTGTTTTAGTTTTGAGCAGTTTATTGGTGCCACTGTATTATTACCTAGGTGGCACTTGATAGACCTGACTAGGGTGAGCACTGTCATTATTTACTGGATGGATCTGTAAGCCTGAACTACATATCTATGAGCTGCATTTTCATATGTGTGCTTACAGTGTCACACCACGGGGGTCTATCTAATTGTGTTGTTTGTTTGTTTTGTTGGCCTTATGTGTTGTTGCCACCACAAAAAGTGACTTTGCACCTGCATGGCATGAGCCTCACCAGAAACACAAGTGTCATTTATAATATGCGTTTTGACAACATTAATCATCACATTGATTGTACTTATTTGCCTTTTATTCTTCTAATAGTACAATTTCAAAGTGGCTAGGAAGATGACGAATGGTATCTTATATTCCATTACTGTTGAGTGATTTTTGACACTTTCACCTATATTAGGTTTACTTGTCCTGATAACTTGCCCTGATCTATAGGGACAATGGAGGCAAGAAACATGTTGAGGATTATTTATTCAGATACTGCTTATGATCATTGTATCATTGTATCATTCTGCTGTTCCATCATGTTGTTTTTAATCATAAGAAGGGAGCACCCTTATTAAATTTAGTTTTAAAGCATCTTAGTTATTTTTATTTTCTCCTTCCATCACCAATCTACATTTTGAGCACCCGTTCCATCTACAACATTCTACTACATTCTCAGCATATTTAAAAGATCTCTCACACAGTGCCTCCCTTTGAGGGGTCCATTGGGCATTGCAGTGCCCGCCCAATGAAAAGCTATCCCGAGGATGAAGCATGACACTCAAATGGGTGTGCGAGGTGCTTGCTCCTGAGCAACAGGACCCCCTTGATCCTAGAATGCTCCTTATAAATGACTGATTAATCAATGTATCTCCTACCTGAGTACCTCCTGGATGAGCATGTATTCTGGACATCTTTCTGATCCCCTAGCAGACACAGAAAGAAATTCATACTGCCTTCAGTCTCAACTCCAGACCTGTCAACTGTGACCCATTATAAACACCTGAAGGCGAGTCAATTCAAAGAATGCAGAATACATTGGTAATAGGCTAAAAAGAACAAAACACAAAGGGGGTCATTCTAACCCTGGCGGTCCAAGACCGCCAGGGCTAAAATGACGGGGGCACCGCCAACAGGCTGGCGGTGCCCCGCTGGGCATTCTGACCGCAGCGGTTCGGCCGCGGTCAGAAGTGGAAAACCGGCGGTCTCCCGCCGGTTTTCCGCTGCCCAAATGAATCCTCCATGGCGGCGAAGCAAGCTGCGCCGCCATGGAGGATTCTGACACCCCATACCGCCATCCTGTTCCTGGCGGTTCTCCCGCCAGGAACAGGATGGCGGTATGGGGTGTCGCGGGGCCCCTGGGCCCTCTTACGGGGGCCCCTGCAGTGCCCATGCCAATGGCATGGGCACTGCAGGGGCCCCCGTAAGAGGGCCCCTAAAAGAATTTCAGTGTCTGCTTTGCAGACACTGAAATTCTCGACGGGTGCAACTGCACCCGTCGCACCTTCCCACTTCCTCGTGGGGAGGTAGTTTTACACTGGGCTGGCGGGCGGCCTTTTGGCGGTCGCCCGCCAGCCCAGTGTAAAACACAGAATAGCCGCAGAGGTCTTCCGACCGCGGTGCGGTATTCTGGAAGGGGGAAGTCTGGCGGGCGGCCTCCGCCGCCCGCCAGACTTAGAATCACCCCCAAAATCACTACATCCTGGAAATGATAAACACTCTTAAACAAAACACATGTGAAATATAAACAGGAACGTAATTACTAACATGAATTACCGTCTCATATTGTAAATGTTCTGAAATTGAAAATTTCTTTTTAATGTACAATTATGGTATGAATATAGGACCCAATAGTGCTTGCTTTTAATTACCTCTGGGTCTGAGACCTGGTGAGACTGGCCACACTTAAAGCCCTGCTTGTATCATTTCATGCATTTATAAAAAAGAAAATCCCTGCCCCTTCTAAGAATTGTTCTTGAATGGTATGTTATGTAGAGTTGTGAAGCATACTCTTACCCCAGGGGGTATTCTTGGGATGTGTAGGTGTGAAACTAGCCAGGCCTAAGGCCTGCTATGATTACTCGAACAACCAGGTCTTCAGCTTCTTGCAGAATTCAAGACAGTTCAAGAGAGGCTCTGATGTGTGGTAGCAAGCCATCCCACGCTTTAGGAGCAATGTAGGAGAAGTCTTGACTCCTTTTCCAAATGTGTGAAATGTGTGAAGGTTGGAGTGTAACTTGAGTTATTTGGAGGGTTTGTGATTGCAGATGCAATTGTTGTGGTTATGAAGGATGTTGGACCTGGCCCTTTTACTGGGTCATTCCCCAAACTTTTTTCCTTTTTCCTCCTTATTTTTCTGACCCTTGTTGCTTGACGTTATGACTCTGAGCACTTTTTCACTGCTAATCAGTGCCAAAGTGTATGTGCTCTCCCTTGTAAACTTGGTATGATTGGATTATGCCTAATTGGCATATTTAATTTACCTATAAGTCCCTTGTAAAGTGGTATCCGTATACCCAGGGACCTGGCATCTAAATTTACTTGCCAGGCCCAGAACTCCCCTTTTATTACACATAAGTCACCCCTAATGTAGGCCCTAGCTAGCCCTATGGGCAGGGTGCCATGTATGTAGAGGCCAGAACATATGCCTAGTAATGTAGCTTGTCCTGGTAGTTACAAACAGCCTTTTTGGTTTCTCACTGCTGTTAGTGCTGCCTTTTCATAGGATTGCACTTTCTGCATACTTTTCAGACAGCCTGTACACAGGGAGGGTGGAGGTGTCACAGAGGTGCATCAACATACTGAATAGTCTTCCTGGGCTGAGAGAAGGGAGAGGTGAGGCACACCTGCATTTGTAAAGGCTGTGCCCTGGCCTCACACAATAGGGTCATTTACCCCCAGCTGTTGTTTGGAGCCTGTGCTGAAGGAGAGAGGGGGCACTCCCAGAACCAGTTGTAAGTCACTGAAACCTACTCTCCCCTTTCTTTGGAAACACACTGTAAACTGAGTATAAGTACAGGGGAGTTTTCCCCTCTATTTAGACATTCTTGGGACATGAAGAAACTTACTTGAAACTGGACACAGGAAGCTGCTTCATGAACTCACCAGAAACCACCTTGGAATGCTGCTGCTGTGCTGACCTGTGACCTGCCTGGTCACTAGGAGGAACTGCCCCCATCTGCATCCCTTGTGCTGGCCTGTTGTTGGAGCCTAGTAGCCCTGTGCTACCCTCCCTTCTGTCTCCAGGGCCAGGGTGCTGTGGCCCCTGACCACTGTAAATATCCAGAGTACGAGGAGTGCTCCATCTTTGTTGTTTTGGTCCATATCCTTAGGGCAGCGCTTTATCTGATGCCCCCCCTAGTGCCTCATGAGCACTTTAATGGGCCCTTGTCGCTTGTAGCGCTTTCCGGTAGGAGTGCATGATCTCACCGCTGTGACCCGGGCTCGCTTTCTGCTCAAAATCCGAGCGTGTCGGAGACATACTTTAGCAGGTGCCCCCCGGCACGGGTGAGCACCGATCAGGAGCTGTTGGGCATTTCTAAGTCCCCCCGAGGTGAAGCTCTCTGAAGGAGGCACCCCCGGGAGGACAAGCAGGCCCCAACTTTGGTGCTGTATCACCGCCGTGACCCAGAGAAAGAGAAGCGGCACGCCAGAAGTCTCTTGAGCCATCTCCAGGAGGAGTGTGGATGATAGCAAGAGGAGTTGGCTTCTCCCCCATGTATTTGGCAGCCGCCTCGAGGCCGCAGGCCGCTGCCTACTGGATCGCAGTGCTCAGGCGGAGAAGGAGTTCCTTTCCCCCGGCACCTGCCCTGGGGTCGCGTTCGCCCCCAGCACCATTCGCCTCACTTTGGCCCTCTCACAGGAGGGTCAGTCCGTCTGTGGGAGGGGCCCCCAGAGTTGTCAGCGTCCTTTTAGGTGCAGCCCACAGGAGGGCCCCCGACACCCCTTGAGATCATGGGTCCCCTGGAGGGGCCCGAGATAACTACGGGAGAGGGTGCAGACCACCCCTCTCCCCCAGGATCAACACACGGCCCCCATTTGGCACAAAGAGCGGCGGGGGCCCCATGCCTGTCCACATCGAGGCACTAGAGGTGCCTTGGCAGCATAAAACAGATACTTTCAACCGCTCATAAGACTTCTGATGTGCCTAGTATGGACATGGTGAGTGGATTAGGGTAACCTTTGTCTTTCTGCGCCATAACCTGCTGATGTGCCTTTTAGGGGTCAGACATGTTGTTTTGTGCTGATTACTTGCCATATGGTTTTATAATGTTTCTGATATAAGCATTTATTATACTTTTATGACAAGTGCATTTATTTCTTTACTGTGATTCCTGACTACTGCTTATGTTGCAGAATCCTGAGTACTTACGTGTTCTAATGTGACTATTGCTTATTCCTATAGAGTATTAGTAACTTGTGTAACATTCTGGCACCTGCTAAGGTAGCAGGGTATTTCTAACATGTAATGTTTGGTCTAATTATGTTTGGTGCAATACAGTTTATTTTTACATAGCTCAGTGTTGTGTTTACTTTGTGGTGTACATATTGCATCACGTGTATTGCGTGTGTCGTGCAAATGCTTTACACATTACCACCGGGTTAGGCTTGACTGCTCATGCCAAGCTACCAAGGGGGTGAGCAGGGGTTATCTTGGATGTGTAACTCCATTGCCCTGACTAGAGTGGATGGGTTCTGCCTGGCTTAGGTGAACACCCTAGCCAACCAGAAACCCCATTTCTAACACTGGACTACAATTATGTAGTACTTTGAAAGCATGCATGACATTAACATGCATGCCTTTACAACGCATGTCTTTACCACACATCAATTACAACATAATGCTTTTACCAAACATGCCTATTTGTACTTTACCGTGCATGCCCTTACAATAAAATAGTTAATAAGTATAGGGTAAATGTGTGTGTGTATTACCTACTGGGATTCACCAGTAGGTAGTTATAGTTAGAAGCTTATTCCCATAGACAAATATTTTTTTTGTTTTGCATGCCTTTACAACGCATGTCTTTACCACACATCAATTACAACACAATGCCTTTACCACACATGCCTACTTGTACTTTACCATGCATGCCTTTACAATAAAATAGTTAATAAGTATAGGGTAAATGTGTGTGGGTATTACCTACTGGGAGTCACCAGTAGGTAGATACAGTTAGAACCTTATTCCCATAGACAAAGAATTTTTTGTTTTGCAAATAACGTTTTCTAGTTTGTTGAATATTCCCAAAACTCATGCACTAATTACTTCAGCTGCTGTCTTGAAAGTTTCAAAGTGATCTGTTAGGCGATGGCTGGGAAAAAGGGGGGTCCGAAAATTCATTTCCCCCATGCAATTTTCCATAGGGATTTTGAACATGACTACCGCCAGAGGTCTTGAACAGAATTACACCAAATTTGCCAGAAAGTTAGATCTTGGTCTGGAAAGATATTTTTGTGATTTGGTGTAAACCTGTACAGTAGTTTTTGCGTTACTAAAGAAAAAATCATTTTGTATATCTAGGGACATGGACCCCCTGCGGACCCGACTGATCTCATGCTGAGACCTAATTGGCTGCCAACACTTCAACCAAGAAATCTTGGCAGGCATCTTGGGACTAGGACTCAGCGGAGTTCCCAAAAAAAAGTACAATAAAAAAAGAAAGGTGTAGGAATATCCTGACCTCCTAGGCCTGGTGGTGGGGTCCCTAGGGATCCCACGGGGGACAAAAAGTATTTTCTTTATTATTTGCCATGTAAATTTCAGAGGATCTACTAAACTCAGTAATCTCAACTGTCTTCTATGCTTGTTTAAACCACAACCCGTTGGTAGGCCAGGTCCCGGGGCATATTAAAATAATAATGAAGAGGGGTGCGCATGTGGCCCCGCTACCCATTGCTGATTATTCATTAAGGAGAAGGGGCTGCATGCCCCCCTCTCCCAAGGCTGTTTACCGCTCCGGGGACTGCCTACCTATGAAAGGGGAGGGAGGCCACCTCCCTGGGGCCAGGCTAGTTTTTACATAGAGGAGGGAGGTCAAGTGAACCCCTTCCCAGGCCTTTTTCGGCCCTGGGAACTGCCATCTCCTCAGGGCAGGCCGATGTTGCCAAGTGGAGGGGGGCCATGCGACCTCCATCCTGGGCTGTTTTTGACCCTTGTGGCCCCCTCCTCTTCCATTAATTGCTTGGGGCACCTGAGGTTGGCATCCCCAGAGCCAAATTCAGCCTAGGGAGTGGGGCTGCATTGCTTCCCTCCAGATTTACAAATTGGCTGGTCTCTGGGAGATGGGGGCCCTTGGGGCCAAAATCAGCCCAGGGAGAGGGCCCTTTCACTTATTGGCTAGGCCCCAGGAGATGGGATTCCCGGTACCAAAATAAGCCCAGGGAGGGGGGTGCATCCCCCCCCCATCCCCCTTGCAGTAATTGGCCAGGCCAAAGGCCAAAATCAGCTTAGGGAAAGGACTCCCTACCCTTTTAGTAATGAGCTGGGCCTCAAGGGCTAGGGTTCCCAAGGATGAAATCGGCCCAGGAGAGAGTCTGTATGTCCCCCTCCCCATTCAGTGATTAGGTGGCTCAGGGGGGTGGGGTCCCCAGGAGCCATTATTGGACCAGGGAGGGAGGATGTGTGACCTCTCCCAGGTTGCCAACATATGGGTTGGGCTACTTCTGTGCAAGGCCAAAGGCCATGCATGGAGTGATGTTAGGTGCCTGCGGGGGTTGGCTCTAACTGCCCTAACTTTAAGAAACACACAGCACATAGAACATAGCACATAGAACCACAACAAGGTCCATACAAGTGTGTGTTAATGTAGATGTTCAGCAACCAAAAGTGAGGTTCTAGCTGATATCCAAAGGTTGTGACAATTTGACAGCACCCAATGCTAGCTGGGGATTGTGCAGCATAGCAGTCTACAATATAATTCATCCAAGTTGGTCCATATTTCCCCTCCTTGAGCATTGGCTTGCTACCAGATTGTGCTCCAGGGTCTGGCACCCACATGACACAAAGATCTGGTGGAAACCAAGTCTTCAGTCCACATGTGTTCCAATGTCAGCAATCAACATTCCATACAACAAAAAGCCATCATTACCCAAGAACATTGGACTTACTTTATGTAAGGCCCCATCTCTATATGTAGCTTCTTTTATCCTGTCTCTCCCATCCCCTGAAACATACGGCATTCTTTCTGCTAAAAAGAGCAACATAGAATGTGTTTAATGAACGATCAGGAGTTTCTTCAGTTGGTCAGAGAAAGAGATACCCCTCCCACCTGCACATGCCAAATTTCCTTCACATGGAAAAGTCTGACAGTAAAATAGGTAGTGTCCTATAGTAGTGTACCATGTGTGACACCTAAAAAAAGACAGGTGCCCCTTCCTGGGACCCCTGAATCCCATCAACTATTGATAACTCCTTTGGGCTCCCTGAAGCCTTTTTAGATTTCAATCTAGGAGCCAGATCGTAACCATATTGAAGCGCATGTTGAGCCTTTCCATCAATGCTAAGATTATGAAGGCCATGTGGGCAACTCAAGCTTATGTGAAAGGTCAGGTTCCACTGGACAGAAGTCATGGACATAACAGATAGTTTATAAGTGCCAGAGATAGGAGGCAGTTAGCACTGCTGATTTTATCTTTTGTTTATAGTACATGTAGGAGTGTGGTTGAGACTTTGCAATGTTGGTTGTTCCTGAAGCATCTGGAGGCTGTTCCACATATGCCGGGACTAGTCAGACATTGAGGATAATTGGGGGTGTGGCTTAGTGCCATGAAGACGCCCGCCTGTTAGTGTGGCTCCACAGCAGTTTGGAGGGACTGCTTTTTATTTCACCGACAACACCACTTGCACCTGCATATCATGGACATTGGGTGCATGAACATCTTTTTACTTTGATGATATCTTTAACTCTTCCTGGTAAGCAATGAATACCATGTTTTTCTTCACTGTTTCACACAGTGCGTTTCTCTGACTAGAAAAACACAGCCATTTTGTTCCCTCACTACATTACCTGCCCTCAAGCTACAATGCATATTACCACGGGGCACTAAAATAACTAAAGGATACTCTTTACCACCATTTTAAAAATATCTTTAACAATATCTCATGTACCATGATTTATTTTAAAGGACGCAAAATTAATTTTTTCAAAGCTGAAATTATTACCTCTATAATCATCTCCATACCAGCACATACATTAATTGCACCACCATGCAGGATAAAGAACTTATATGGAACACTTAGTTGACTTTCACAGTTGTTTTTCTGAGAAACTTTTGGAATTTGTTAATGTATATGTCTTCTTACATTGCTTTCCACACTACAAATTTCCTTGAACAATAGCAATGTTTCCTTCAAAACCCTGTTAGCCATTGCATCTTTTGTGACAATACTGCACAACCAACGAAGGCGCTCCTACTATACTGGTGAGACTAAACACTTCAATACTAAGGGAACAACAAGTACCAGCTTACTTTTTACTATCAACATCATCTGTGGCTGAACAGCGATACATGGCACGACTTCATGACCTACTATGCAGGTGAATAAACACTTCTATACTAAGAGGACAACAATTACCATCTTGCGTTGGGCTCCAGGAAGCGGCCCTTACTCTCAGCATCACCTGTGATTGAACAGTGCTATATACCATGACTACACCACCCGCTGCGCGGAAGATGAAACAGTTTGATACTAAATAGACAACAAGTATTATCCTGCCATTTGTGTTTATGGGGAGAGCAAGCTTTTCTAAATACAATTCTATTTCTTCAACTCCACAAATATAATCCTCCATTTTGTCAGAACCTAATTAATTTTCCATATTAAGGGACAAAATGAAGACTCAGAACGTGATAACCCATCTTCCTCTTCAAGAACAACAATGTCAACAACAATATCAATAATGTCAAGCATTCCCCTTCCAACTACCAAACATTTCCCTAAATCAACTGGATCATCAACACTCTCATCAAATAAAAGGGTTAAAAAAACACCCTCTTTCACCTACCAGATCTTCTCCACCTTTTTATGGAACTATTTCTAGAAGCAATGTCAGCTTTTAAACCATGTGTGGAAGAAACAAACGGGAACTTTCAAACCCTTGATGACAAATGGTCTACTATTGACAACAAAGTTACTCAAATGGAACAAAAGGTTGAGTCAATTCAGGCTATTACTCAACAGGTTCTTCCTTTACAAGCTGATATCTTCCACTTTAAAAAACAAGTTGAAGAGCTTGAAAACCTCAACAGACGCAATAAGCTATATATTTATGGCCTATTAGAGGGTCTTGAAGGACCCAACCCTATATCATCTTTCCAATCATTTCTCCCAAAAGTTATTGGTCTTCCTGATGCGCCAATATTAAATATCCAATGAGCAAATAGACTAGGTCATAACCCATGCATTGCATCCCTTTCTCAAAAGCCAAGCGGAGTCATCTTCTAATTTTTGGAATATACTGATTTATTGAAAGTTTTACAGGCAGTTAAACATCCCCTATTTTTTGGAATATACTGATTCATTAAAGGTTTTACAGGCAGTTAAACTAAAAGGTTGAATCTCATGGCAAGGAGCAAAGTTGTTGTTTTCTCAAGACTATGCCAAAGCTACTGAAGACAAAAGAATTAAAATCGTAGACATGCAACCAGCACTACGAAATCTTAATGCTAGATTTGGACTATTTTCTCCTTGTCTCTTTAAGTAACCTACAAAATCAAAACAAAACCACAACCTAGGAAGATCCCGATCCACAAAAAATTGTTTTTCGACCACTATAGAGAGCAACAAATTAAAGTTACAAGACTAACTACAACTTGACTAACTTTGTTACTAAAGTTAATAACAGACACCGCCGCACTCAGAAAGTCCATTTATAAATCAGTCTTTCAGTTGAAAACAGTTGCAAAATTATCCTTTATTAGAAGGCATCAGCAGAGGTCCATCGAGTGATCAACATTCCTTAACCACAGCCATCGTACTCAGTTGCATGAACATCTTTGCATAAGCAAGCTAACACGTGTTTCGTCACAACAACTGACTTTTTTAAGGCTCAAAGCAAAGGCGCGGTCCGGAAAGTACCAAATGTATGTAGAAAGAAGATAGAATAAGCTTCAGAAATATGGTTATGAGTAACTCTTTCATGGTAGTTACAAGGAAGAAAAGTGGTAGTTATGTGAGATCATGATGAGTTTAAAATTTCAGAGTACATGCCGAGGAAAGTACCAGTGTCTCTTTGTTGAAGTGTTTGTCCTGAACATCCAAATATGCTCTAGGGTATTGGAGTGTATTCAACTGCATTGCACCTACAGTTTTCTATCTAAAACGCCACATTCATACTGTCACCACATTTGGGAAGTGCATCTTACTTGCCACCACTACCCGGCTTACTTTGTATATGTTATTTTGTGTCATGTTGTACTCCCATAAGTGTGCAGACTATTTGCCAGGAGTTTTTCAATTGCACTAATTGTAGGCAACAGCTATTCTTGGATATTACTTACATTTTTCCTATGACATGGCTTCGTTTGAGGATGATAGAGATTAACTAGCAGTGGAATTGTTTTCTACAAACACATCAGAGGTTCAAGTAACTAACCAGGGGTCTGAAGGACTAAAGCAGAAATTTATCAGGCTTGAGAGACTTCAAAAATAAGAACTTTCTAAGTGGTGGGATGCTACTACACTTAAAAGGTACCTAGAACGGAAACAGATCCCCGGGGCTTACGGGTAATCATTTTTCCATCATTTGACAACCTAGACAGTGACCTACTAGGTGAATGGGAGGACTTTATACTCTTGTTGTCATTCGGTATGATGAATATGTTGATTAAACATGCCGAGAGATGAAGGGAATCACTTTTGATAGACATTGCTAAACTGGAACAAGAAATTGTTGGCCTTAACCTACCTGAAGCAACTGAAAAAAATGATAAAATCTTCAAAAATGTCCTCACTGACTATCAATTTTACATCAAAGATAAAAAATTCAAGAAACTTAAGAGGGATGAGGCAGACTACCGCAACATGAGTTTTCATCTTTGCTCGCAAATATGATGATATCAAAATACTAAGACACTCACAGTCAGATCTCAGGGCAGGGACTTCCCATAATATCTCAGCTAGCACAACCAATGTTTCCAGTATCTCTAATGGAAGCAGTGAAACACCAGACAATTCCAGTGGTACGTCCAACAACACCACATGCAGCAAACCCACTTCTTTTTAAGAGGAACTAGCTCGGTTCAGACGAGGACAGAGACTGAACCACAACAAATCAGGGGCCACAAAAAGAGAACTAGATGAGGCAGGAAAGGCAAGCACAGGAAACCCAGGAGAACAGATGACAACCAGATCGGTGACATGAAACCAAACTAACTAACTAACAAACATAAGATTCAGTGTAATACTTCTAATAGTGTTCATTAGGGTGTGCAAATCATTAATCTGTCTAATCTACATCTAACAAAAGCTCATATAAAAATCTTGCATTATGGATCGAGTTTTTGTCCTACTTCATCTCCTAACTTTGCTCAAATACATGTGGATCTATTCAAGTTCACTAGACGTTTGAAACTTAAGAAACATTTTGATGACAGACTTACAACCGCCAACCCCCACAATATGTCTACATCTGTTAGCAATAGGACGATCGAAGATATTCAGGACATCCATTTATTGATGTCCCTGGAGCAAGACAATCCACCTTCTATGGCAGAACTAATAAAACATCTGGATATTTTCCCTAATTGTGATTTGGACAGCGGTCTCTGACCTCAATCTACTTTCATACCTGTGCTCTCTTTGGACATCTCCATTGATATTTTTTACATAGCAGTCACAAAAGATTTGTACCATTTGGAGGATAAATATAACCATGAAAAACACAATATATATACTAACCTCACCAATGACGAATTTAGGGCTGTTAAGGAATTAATTGACAATAAGGACAAAGTCATCAGAGAAGCTGACAAAAGAGGTAATGTGGTTATAATGAGTAGCAGTGATTACATTAATGAGATCGAGAGACAAGTTAAGGATGGTCAAGCTCATGCTAGACTTAGTGGTAAACCTATAATTTTCATCACTAACATGATCAAGGACAAACTGACATACTTGAGAGATATTTGCATTATTACTGATTCAGGTTTCAAATACATGCTCAATATGACTCCACTTGCAACATGCATATACATTTTGCCCAAAGCACACAAACCTAGTCCGTTTCCACCAGGGCGACCTATCATATCTGGGATAGGTTTCCCCACGGAACATATTTCCGAATTTATGGATATTTATCTTCAACCCTTGGTGCAAAATTTACCTTCATATATTCGGGATACTAAACCTTTACTTTGCCAACTAGAGGACATTGACTGGACAATTGAATGTTGTTTCGCCACACTTGATGTCATCTCCTTATATACTTGCATTCCACTTGACAATGGCATCTCAGGCCTCACTGCCTCATTCTCGGATAGAGACGCTACACTTTTTGAGCATACCACTATGCTGATTGAATTGACTTAATTGGTCCTGGAAAATAATGCGGTTTTACACAATGATGCTTGGTATAAGCAGATTCAGGGAGTGGCCATGGGTGCTAAATTTTCTTCATCATATGCATATTTATACACGGGCCAATTTGAGAAACATCACTTATGGACGTCCTGCCCCCATGGTCTTACTTATTACATTTTATATTGAGAGAGATATATTGATAGCTCTCTTACTCGTCTCCATGACAACACTTTCATCAGCATGTACTCCGAAATTTGAGACTTATCATAACTGTCTCACATAACTGCCACTTTCCTTCCTTGTGACTACCATGAAAGAGTTGCTCGTAACCATATTTCTGAAGCATATTCTATTTTCTTTTTATATACATCTGGTACTTTCTGGACCACGCCTTTGCTTTGGGCCTTGAAAAAGTCACTTGTTGTGAAAAAAACGTGTTGGCTTTTGTTAGACTTTTCATCCTTGGCGTGGTCTCCCCTAACTTTTTGCCTCTGTTCCCAAGTGGTTGATGTGTGCTGGACCCTGTTTTTGCTGTTTTTGTTATTCTGGGCACTTTACCACTGCTATACAGTGCTAAAGTACAAGTGCTCCTGTATAAAATGTGAATGTAACAGGTTTTCCATGATTGGCATATTTGATTTACTGGTAAGTTCCCAGTACAGTGCACTG
Organism: Pleurodeles waltl; assembly: GCF_031143425.1. NCBI lineage: Eukaryota > Metazoa > Chordata > Amphibia > Caudata > Salamandridae > Pleurodeles > Pleurodeles waltl. The sequence goes on along the minus strand of NC_090437.1, from coordinate 1,034,326,971 downwards.
GAGGTGCCCAGGGCCTATAAATCAAATGCTACTAGTGGGCCTGCAGCACTGGTTGTGCCACCCACAATAGTAGCCCTGTAAACATGGCTCAAACCTGCCACTGCAGTGTCTGTGTATGCAGTTTTAAACTGCCAATTTGACTTGGTAAGTGTACCCACTTGCCAGGCTTAAACCTTCCCTTTTCTTACATGTAAGACACCCCTAAGGTAGGCCCTAGGTAGCCCCATGGGCAGGGTGCAGTGTATGTTTAAGGTAGGACATATACTAATGTGTGTTATATGTCCTGACAGTAAAATACTGCCAAATTCGTCTTTCACTGTTGCAAGGCCTATCACTCTCATAGGTTAACATGGGGTCTACCTTTAAAAACGATTAAAGAGTAGATTCCCTTTGGGAGCAGATAGACATTTGGAGTTTGGGGTCTCTGAGTTCACAAAACTACATCTTTTAGTAAAGTTGGCTTTAAGATTGTGTGTTTGAAAATGCACCTTTTAGAAAGTGGGCATTTTCTTGCTTAAACCATTTCTGTGACTCTGCCTGTTTGTGGATTCCCTGTCTGGGTCAGTTTGGCATTTGGGCTGTTTGCACCTCTCTCTAGACAGTGACACAAAGGGGCCTGCAGTGTAGCCTGCATATCCTGATGAGAAATCTGTGCTAGGAGAGAGGGGAAGAGAAATCACTCACACCTGAAAGGGCTGTGCCAGCCCTCACACAATGCAGTCTCCAAACCCCTGGTGTGTTTCTGAGGCCTTGCCTGGGCAAGGCAGGATTTCACAAACAAGTGAGACTTTCCTTTGAAGTAAGCCTACTTTAAAGGCCAAAATGGGTATAAGAAGAGCACCCAAAACCACAGACTTTAGATACTTCTTGGGGTAGATACTCTACCTCACAGACACTTTTGTACAAGAAACCTGCTGGTGAAGAATCCCTGAACCAGACCTGCCAAGAGGAACTGCCTGGCTGTCCAAAGGACTCACCTGGACTGCTTTCTGTGAAGGACTGATGCCCTGTTGTTGCCCTGCTGCCTTGCTGCTCTCTGGCTGTGCTGAGAAGTGCTCTCCAAGGGCTTGGATAGAGCTTGCCTCCTATTCCCTGAAGTCTCAGGACCAAAAAGACTTCTCTCCTGCAACTGGACTCCTTGTGCAGTGAAATTTCAATGCACAGCCTGCTAAAACGATGCACAGCCTGCCCCGCAGTGAAAAATTCACCGCACACCAAAACAGAACGACGCAGTCCCACTTCGCACTCAGAAGATCGATGCAGCGCCAGCAGCATAGCGACTGGAACTTAGATGCACGGTCCACCGGATCGACGCACAGCCGACCCGGGACGACGCAGCCCGACTTCCAGAGAGGAATCAATGCAGCACCTGCTGTGAAGGAGAAATTTCCACACAACGCCCACCGAATCAACGCAGCGCCTGTGACCTTTCTCCGCAAGCTCAGGATTCTAAGTCGGTGCACCGGAAATCGATGCATAGCGTCCCCGTGCATGAAAAATAACAACGCAAGTCTGTGTGCGAAGGGACGAAACCAACGCACACCTCCCTGTTTTCCACACATCGCCTCCTCTGTGGTCCCCAGCAGAGATTTTTAACGCAAAACCAGGTACTTTCTGCTTGCAAGAGACATTCAACCAAAGACCCCATTTCTAACAAACACTAACAGTGTTTTTACTGTTTCCTAAAAGATTTAATCCTCTTTTTGCTTTTTAATTCATAACTTGACTTTTGTATGGTGGATTTTTGTCGTCTTGGTCTTGTTTTGTTTAGATAAATATTTTCTATTTTTCTAAACTGGTGTTGTGTCATTTTGTAGTGTTTTTACTGAGTTACTGTGTGAGTTAGTACAAATACTTTACACCTAGTACTCTTAAGTTAAGCCTGCCTGCTTGTGCCAAGCTACCAAGGGGGTGAGCAGGGGTTAGCTGAGGGTGATTCTCCTTTACCTTTACCCTGACTAGAGTGAGGGTCCTTGCTTGGACAGGGGGTAACCTGACTGCCAACCAAAGACCCCATTTCTTTCAGCTTGCTTATGCAAAGATGTTCATCCAACTGAGTACCATGGCTGTGGTTAAGGAATGTTGATCACTCTATGGACCGATGCTGATGCCTTCTAATAAAGGATAATTTCACAACTGTTTTCAACTGAAAGACTGCTTTATATATGGACTTTCTGAGTGCAGCGGTGTCTGTTATTAACTCTGTTGAAGTGTTTGTTCTGAACAACATAATAGGCTCTAGGGTAGTGGAGTGTACTCAACCGAATTGCACCTACAGTTTTCTATCTAAAACGCCACATTCATACTGTCACTACATTTTGGAAGTGAATCTTACTTGCCACCACTACCTGGCTTGCTTTGTATATAACTTTGTTACTACCCAACAAACCTCTGTTATAAAATCTGTTACTTCTTTTTTTTACTTTCAAAAGATGCTATGAGAAAATTATCTTTATTAGTATTTGTTTTTTCATTAGGGGAAGTCTTCATATTTGATCATCATTATTCCTGGTCCATTTGGATGGTCTGTCATCCTTCCTGATCTACCCTGGAGATCGAGTCAGCTGTGTCATCTTCTCAATGTAGCTCCATCATCCTCGACTTATGTTTGTGTTTTTGGTATGTCATTTTGTTTACTTTTTATATGGATTCTATCTATCTCTCTTTCTTCATTCTTTTCTTTCTCCCCCTTTCCTTTGTCATGTTCCTTCATACATTTCTAATGCATCTACTTTTTCCATATCACTGTTCATTCTTTTCTGAGTGTGTTTTTTCATGTTATGTTGCACATTTAATTAATCAATATACATGTTATTTATATTTACTAAATAATGCTTATTTGTTAAATGGTGTGACATTTTATCTCATGGAATATGGAATGTTAAAGGTTTAGGTTCTCCTATTAAGAGGTAAAGAGTACTCACCCTTTTATCTAAACTTAAAACAGACTTAACCGCCAGACTTGCCGTGGTGGTCAGACTGCTGCAAATGCAGTGGTCCGACTGCCATATTATGAACACAGCGGTCGTGCCAATGTCATACCACAAGCACAGTCAGAATCAGAGATCCCAGTGGTTTGCGTTTGCGTCAATCCTAATTCCCCAGCCCTGAGGATTATGACCTCGTTCTCCACCAGCGATTTCATGGCATTAGCCCAGCCATGAAAAGGCTGGCGAAGAACGGGTGCAGGGGGTCCCCCTTGCCAGCACTCTCGCAATGTTCACTGTCTGCTTTACATGAGCAATTTACCACAACCTTTGAACAAGGGTTTCTTGTTGACTCCTGGAGAATATGTAATGCACTACTATGAAAATAAACATTTTTCTCTCCCACACATCTATTCCAATCTTGAATTGACTATCTATTTGTATCAAAATCACATGCACAGCACATTATACAAGCAAACATTGGCTCTATTCGGATTTCGGACCATGCCCTGGTAATATTAGATTTAGAATTATTCCTGGTAATTATTGGTAAAAGTCGGTGGCATTTTGTTACCTCTTTGCCATTACTAGACCCAGATTTTGCTTCCTCATTTTAATCTTTCATTGTGGAGTTCTTTTCTCTTAATTCAACCATATATCTTCCTTTTCAGACTATATGGGATTATTTTAAGGCCTCAGCTAGAGAGGTTATTGTCTCCTTTGTTGCCAAGAAAAAAAATATAACTCCAAGAAAGCGCTTGATATCTTAAAATGCATTAAACGTTTGGAAACCCTTTACCCTACCACCAGTCCTCCGATTCACCTCAATGATTCAATTGTGGAAAAAAATTCAATATAATAAAAATTCTACAGAAAATGCTACCTCCTATATTCTTAAAGGAAATGCCAGATACTACGGAGGGTAAAACAAAGCCAGTAAATTACTTGCAAATTACCTTATTATTAAAAAGAGCTAACCAGATTTGAATCTATACTAAAAGCAAGTTCCCATCCTGTTTTGGAGACTCAGACATTTTACATGAATTCAAATCATAAGACACTTCTCTTTATACCCCTGAATTCATTCCAGATAACATATAACAATATCTTACCTCTATTCAAAAAGATTTCATCACCAACATCGATGTTTTCTTACTGAAGTACATGTCTCTTGCAAAAATATCTTTCAAGCAATTAAAAACATTAAAACAGGAAAAACTCCTGGACCAGTTGGTTTACTTACTGAATTCTATTCACATTTTTTGAAGCTTCTACTTCCAAAACTTCATCATTTATTCAACCATTTTGAATCTTCCTGTGGGAAGCTGGCCTGGTGTGTGGTAGGTACCTAAGGTACTTGCACCTTATACGAGGTTCAGGTATACCCTATTAGTGTAGTGTATGCAGTGTCTAGAAGCCAGGCTCTCTAGAGGTAGCTGTGGATAAGCAGCCAAGGCTTATCTAGGAGACATGCAAAGCACATGCAATGCCACTGTAGTCACACAACACTTACACACATGAAAGAAAACACCCAGTATTACAAACATAAAAGGTACTTTATTATAGTAATACAGCACCAAAAATACTATAGAGGCAATACTACTTTAGGAGGTAAGTAACACACAAGATACATACACTAGTAGTCATTAATAGGCACAAACCATATACTAAAAAACTGGAATGCGAAATTTGGAACCCCACCTAGATAAGTGGAATGTGTAGAGGGGCGCTAGGGGGTACCAGGACAGTACAAAGGTAAGTACCACAACACCCCCAGCGACCAGGAAAGCAGGAGTAAATCACTAGAATTTTCCTAAAACACCCACATAGAAGAAGAGAATTGCAAAACCCAGAGGCAACTGCAAGAAACCAGTGGGGGATTCCTGAAGATGAAGACCTGTGGAAAGAGGGTACCAAGTCCAGAAGACACAACAGAGTTGAGTGGGGGCAGGAGCCCCTACCCAGCAAAGCTGAGGATGCAGAAGTTGGTCGAAGGTGAGGAAGGAAAGACAGCACTGCAGCCCTGGAGTCAGAGTCAAGTTCCTGGAGAATGCAGGTGATGTCCCACACCAGAAGGAAGATTGTAGTTGGGCTTGCTCGTTGGGATTCTACCAACAAGCCTTGACACAGGCAAAACTCACGGTTGGCAGAAAGTGGTGCTGCTGGGGACCAGCAAGGCCCAGGAGGACTCTATCCAGGTGGGGGAATCAGAGGGGGCACTCAGCATCACAGAGGGCCCACAGAAGCACAGCCAGCCATCACAGGAGTCCCACAGGATGGGGACATAGAAGTTGCAGATGGAGCCTATGCAGCACTACAGAAAGGATTCCCACGCTGCAGGATAGCCACTCAGGGAGCTGTGCCTCATAGGAAGGGGTGCTGGGGACTGGAGCTATAAGATGCCTGAAGACCCCTTTGAAGAACTGCCTACAAGCCTTGGGAGCTGCAAAAGACGTGATGCACAGGGGTACAGTCCTGTGTGGGAAGGCAAGGGCTTACCTCTACCCAAGTTGGACAGCTGGTGGGGAGGACCAAATGGACCACATCTGACTATAACCTGTGATGCAGCATCCAAGCAGCTCAGCAGGAGAGAGGATCTACGCAGCCAGTCATCATTGCAGTCGGTGCCTGCAGATGCAGGGGAGTGACTCCTTCGCTCCAAGGGATAGTCCTTCTTCTTTCCTGTGCAGACTGAAGATGGGCTGTCCTCAGTGGATGCACAACTGTGAAAATGTAGCAAAAGCTGGAAGGAGTGGGAACAATGTTGCAGGCAAAAACTTTGTCTTTGTTGCAGATTGACGGGTCCTGGACAGTCTAGATGCAGTTTCTTTGGTGGGGAGTCAAAGTGGAGGTTGCAGAGTAATCCTGCTGGAATCTTGCAAGCTGAATCTGAGGACCCACCCCAAGGGAATACCCTAAATAACCCTGAAAGGTGGGCTGTCGCCTAACCAGTTAAGTTATCAGGAGGGGGCTCTGATGTCACCTGCCTGGCATGGCCACTCAGATGCTCCCAGAGGACCCTCCCAACCTTGGATTCAAGATGGCAGAACCCCGGGACCCTCTGGAGAAGCTCTAGCAACCCCTGGGGTGGTGGTGGACCGGGTAGTAGTCACTTCCCTTTCCATTGTCCAGTTTCACGCCAGAGCAGGGACTGGGATCCCTGAACTGGTGTGAACTTGTTTATGCATGGAGGGCACCAAATGTGTCCTTCAATGTATACCAGTGGCTTGGGGAGGGTACCCCTCCCAAGCCAGTCACACCTATTTCCAAAAGGAGATGGTGTAACACTCCTCTCTCAAAGGAAATCCTTTGTTATGCCTTCCTGGGCTTGAGCTGCTTAAGCACCAGGAAGGCAGAAACGTGTCTCTGAGGTGGCAGCAGCTTGGGCTCCCTGGAAAACCTCAGAAGGCTGTAGGAGCAATGCTGGGGATCCTGTAAGGAGCCCCCAGAGTGCACAGAATCATACAACCAATACTTGCGAAAGTATTGGGGTATGATTCCAACATGTTTGATACCGAAAATGCCTATTTTGGGAGTTACTTTCATATAGCTGGACATAGGTAATGACCTATGTCCAGTATATGCATAAAATGGCGTCCCTGCACTCACGAAGTCCAGGAATATGAAGCTGCTAGTGCAGGGGTACCCTCACACACAGGTACTTGCACCCTGCCCCCGGGGCTAGGAGGGCCGGCCATAGGGGTGACTTGTAGTGACCTGGTGCATTGAACTGGTAGTGAAAGGGTACATGCACCTTTTCATGCAGTCTGCAATCGCAGAACACTTTTTATGGGCTCCCTATAGGTGGCATAATATATGCTGCAGCCCATAGCGATCTCCTGGTACCCCAATGCCCTGGGTACATGGGTACCATATACTAGGGACTTCTTACATAGGGGCACCAGTGTGCAAAATGTTGGATGAAACGCATATTTTTGGGAGAGACAGCATAATCGCTGGGCTCCTGGTCAGCAGGATCCCAGTGAACACAGTCAAACTCACTGACATCAGACAGAAAAGGGAGTAACCATGCCAAGAAAGAGTGTAACATTTACAGAATGGGTAGTTTAAGGGGACAAATGGCACTCACACAACTCTATTAATCTTGAGCTGGTGGCTGTTTTACAGAATTATTATGTATTACTCCCAAAGCTGTGCTCTTAGGGGGAAAACTCACCCAATCCCCCTCACACTCACAGTCCTCAACTGTGACCACAAGCAAATTCAATAAAGGCACATGCCTTGACATTAATATATGATTACAATTCAATCACTATTGTCTCTGAAGTTCATCTTAGAACAATATATTCTTCACATTAGGTCCCCATCTTCCAAAATCAGCAAAGATCCAGTCCATGATTTCAGTAATTTATTGTAATTCCATCAGTCTTCAAAATGTACAGCTTAGTTCCAACAGTGACAGTTCAATTCCAACAGCCAACATGGGTTTTGTCTCTGGGATGTATCCCCTTGACTTCATCAGGGCTGTGAATATCATATCACAACCATACTATATCATATTTTACTAATAATATCTTATATACAATCCCCCACCATTATTAATCACCAATTCGTGTGGAAACCAAACACATTAGTCTAAAATTAAATTTGTATTATTCCAACAGTAAATTTGTGAGGCCCATTCCGACCCCCTAGATCATCAAAATAAGCTCAATAGCATCTGTTCATTGGTAAAGACACAACCAGTCTCATCTATGCCCAATAGACCATTGCCATTAATTGAAGGGTCCAATAGGTTGAATGCCCCTCTCTATTACATACCTTTATCCCCCATGCATGCATAGTCCCTGCTGAAAGTTGGTAAATGTGACTCCATCTCAATTCCCTACAGTGAGATAATCCAAGTATTTTAGTAAAACCAATAACCTCACCACTAGCTCAATACTTGCTTCTTTCCATTATGTGCGGATTATCTTGTCACTCCTTGTATCAGTCCATGGAAAAGACATAGGTGGTCATTACAACCCTGGAGGTCGGTGTTAAAGTGGTGGTAAAACCGCCAAAAGGCCGGTGGTAAAAAAAATGGAATCACGACCATGGCGGAAACCGCCAACATAGACAGCCACTTTAACACTCCGACCGCCACGGCGGTAACCGCCAACAGACAGGCAGAGGACAAAGTACCACCCACAGTATTACAACAGTCCAATCCACCACCTTTTCCCGGGGCGGATTCATCGCGAACAAAAACACGGCAGAAACAGGACTTGGAAGGGAAAACGCTCACCTCTACACACCCCACAAGGAACCAGGACGCCATGGAACCGGAACTCCAGATACTCCCTGCCTTTGTCTTCCTGCTCCTCTACCAGGAGCACGAACGCCGGCGGCGAAGACCACGGTGAGTACTGCACCTACGACACAGGGGAGGGGGGAGGGAAAAGAGAGTGACACACACACACAACACGCAACATCCCCACCCCCATCCAAAGACAACACACACTAATACATCATGATGCATTACAGTTACACCCCCCAACCCCCTGGAAGAATGCAAAGACAAAAGGAAATTAGTTGAATGTTTGTAATCTATGAAAATTCAGTATTAAAAAAATATATATACACTATTAACAAATATAAACACCAATAATACAAGTCCAAGGTATTCCACCATTAAAGTCCGTGGACCACTGGGCCCAAAATGCATGGGCGAGGCCCACACAAGATACCCGATCAAAACGGAGAGAACACTGCTGGGGCATCAGTTCCAAATACAACAGGCACCTCAGGGGGAAGGCAAGGGGGGGGCACCTCAGCCGGATGAGTGCACAACACCAGTTCCACGAGGGGGCTCCATACCCATTGATGTATCCTGGGGAGTGCAAAGCCACAGTCTCTCAAGTGGGTGGTTTGCGCACTGCTTTATCCTCGGGAGTGCAAAGCCACAGTCTCACAAGTCTCTCAAGTGGGTGGTTTGCCCACTGCTTTATCCCGGGGAGTGCAAAGCCACAGTCTCACAAGTCTCTCAAGTGGGTGGTTTGCCCACTGCTTTATCCTGGGGAGTGCAAAGCCACAGTCTCACAAGTCTCTACAGTGGGTGGTTTGCCCACTGCTTTATCCTGGGGCGTGCAAAGCCACAGTCTCACAAGTGGATAACAGTCTCCACTGGTTCTGGAGGGGGCTTGGTGCCGAGAGTGCTTCATCCTGCCAAGGACTGAGGAAGTGGATGGGATACTCCACTGGTTCTGGAGGGGGGTTTGTGCCCAGAGTGCTTCATCCTGCCAAGGATTGAGGTAGTGGATAGGATACTCCACTGGTTCTGGAGGGGTCTTGGTGCCCAGAGTGCTTTATCATGCTCGTGGCGGCCCCAGTAGCGTCTGAGCTTTTGACGCTCATTGGCCTGCGGTGCTTGTGGCGGCGGTGTCCTTGGCAGTGGTGCTGGTGACGGCGGTGTCCTTGGCAGCAGTGCTTGTGGCGGCGGTATCCTTGGCAGCGGTGCTTGTGGCGGCGGTGTCCTGTGAAGTGGTGCTGGTGGCGGCGGTGTCCTCTGAAGTGGTGCCTGTGGCAGCAGTGTCCTTGGCAGCGGTGCTGGTGGCAGCAGTGTCCTTGGCAGCGGTGCTTGTGGCGGCGGTGTCCTTGGCAGTGGTGCTTGTGGCGGCGGTGTCCTTGGCAGCGGTGCTGGTGGCGGTCTTGTCCGCCGTGCAGGTTTTCGGCGACTTGCCTGTCTTTCTGTGCCCCTTTCCCACCTTGGATGGTGGCGCAGCTGTCTTCCCACTCTCAACTGTACTCCTGGGAGAGGCTTTGGTGGTAGATGGTTTTTTATGCTTTTGAGGTGGGGGACTGTCCGTGGTCTGGCTCCTTGGCACACTGGCTGCCCTGATGGTTGGCGCACTCCAGAAGCCGGCTACTGCTGGCACCACTGTGCCCGGTGATGTGGTAGCTGAGGTGCTGGGTTGGGACCTGGAAAGGCATGCCCTAGGGGAATGAAGTGGTGGGGGAAGTGAGGAGAAGAGGTCAAGGTTGGAAACACTGGGACGGTTAGATGGAGGGGGTTTGAGAGTGGAGGAAGAGGTAGTGGTTGTAGGAGGCGTACGTTTGCTGACTTTAGGTGAAAGTGCATGGGCTGGAGGCTGCCGTGAGGTGGATGGCTGTTGGGTAAGTGTGTGGCTGCATTTGTGTACCTTGGGAAGTGGGCTCACAGACACACTGGGAGAGGACACAGGGGATGTGTGAATGGTAGTGGGGGTGGTGAGTGCAAGTGAGCGGGGTGTGGTGATGGGTGTGCTGGTGATGGAGGTAGTGGCTGAAGATGTAGTGCATGCAGGCGTGAGTGGAGCCGGGAGGGAGGAGGGAGACGCGGAGGAGGGGGGTACAGTGGAGGCAGTGGATGTTGGTATGTGTGCATAGGTATGATGCTTGTGTGAGTGCCTGTGGGATGTGTGGTGCTTATGTTTGCCAGAGCTTCCTTTGTGTGTTGAGGTGTGTGCATGCTGTTCTGATGGTGTGTTTGGGATAGGCTGAGGCCCAGGTTTGGGTCTGGGTAGAGGAAGTTGGAGGGGGAGGCTGGACACAGGGACAATGGCTGCCATCAGTGCTGAGGCCAGAGTCTGAAAAGTTCGCTGTTGGGCTGCCTGACCAGAATGAATGCCCTCCAGATATGCATTGGTCTGTTGCAACTGCCTCTCTACACCCTGGATGGCATTCAAAATGGTCGACTGCCCAACAGTGAGGGACCTGAGGAGGTCAATGGCCTCCTCACTGAGGGCAGCAGGGCTGACTGGGGCAGGGGCTGAGGTGCCTGGGGCGAAGGAGATGCCCACCCTCCTGGGTGAGCGGCCACGGAGCACACGCTGAGGGGCTGCTGGGAGGGGGGTGCTGGTAGGGGGGGTGGCGGCTGTACCTGTAGATGCGGTGGGCACAGAGGGGCCCACCACCGCAAGGGAGCTCCCATCAGAGGAGGAGTACGTGTCGCTGGTCTCAGTTCCTGTCCCCGCCGTGGAGCTCCCATCACCCTCTGTCCCACTGGTGGCTTCAGACTCCGTTGTCTCGCCCTCCAGGGCCATGTGGGATGCAGCTCCCTCCTGCTCTGGTGCCACTGCTCCTCTGCCTGATGATGCTAATGCACACAAGAACAGGGAGACCACAAAAAGGGGGGGAAGAAAGAAGAAAGACATGTTGGGTGCATGCAATACCGCTACCGTTGGCGGACACTACAGAAACAGAAGCCCCCTACACTACGCCGTGGACTTTGAGATCCCTAATTAATCACAGGGACATGGGTTACAAGGCCTATGCCCGATTGCTGCACACATGGAAGTCACAGGAGCCTGACTAGGTGTAGTTAGCTCTCAACACAGGTGGGGTGGGGTGTCACATGGCCTGCCTTATGACGGGACCTTGACTACTAAATTTGCCCTGGCCTAGGGGAACTCACAGCCCTCCTCCCCCACCCAGACACCTCCACTGCGCGCAGAATCAGCTGAATGTGACTGTACTCACCCCCTTGTGGCTGCTGTGATGCCCTCAAGCGCCCATCCAACTCCGGATATGCCACCGCCAGGATCCAGAACATCAGGGGGGTCATGGGGCAACAGGCACCCCTCCCACGTTGGGAGGCCATCCCTAGCTGGGCCTCCGCCGTCTTCTTGCTCCAGCGGCGAATGTCCTCCCATCATTTTCGGCAGTGGGTGCTTCGTCTGTGGTGGACCCCCAGGGCCTGGACTTCCTTGGCGATGGCACGCCAAATATCCTTCTTCTGGTGGGCGCTGACCTAAAGGAATAGTACAGGGGAAAAGGAGAAGATATAACCATCCGCACCGTCACAGTCTTTGGCCCGCATCCCTACCCTTGCCATGATGCACATGCACTCAACGTTCTTTCATGCACGCCTCATTCTCCACCCCCTATCTTCAATCCACACCACTCCACACAGGCATTGCCAATTCGGCATGCTCACAGTGTACTTACCTGTTTGTCTGGAGGACTGTAGAGTAGCGTGTACTGGGGGAGGACCCCATCCTCGAGTTTCTCCAACTCCTCTGTGCTGAAGGCAGGGTCCCTTTCCCCAGACACATGAGCCATTGTCTCTTCCAGACTGAGGTCACAGCAGCACTTGCAGTGTAGGTCCTCTCCTATCGAAGATCAGGTATCAAGTGATTGAACAGAGATAAAATGGCGGTCACGTCCGCGGCGGTGCATACCGTCACCGCCAGTGTACATCGTCATTGGATCCTCGGACCCATAGGGTCCAATGTTGCCCAATGCAGGATTTAGCCACGGTCTACAACCGCCTACCGCAACGGTGTACAACGCCAGGGCAGTTACCTCATATCCCCTCGTCCCACATTACAGGTCAGGCAGCCGCCATTTCAGGGGGCCACATGGCATTAATTTTAAATGCGTCACACATATCTATGCCTTGCATACACACTACTACAGGCACATAGTGGTTTAAAAAAATTGAGGAATAAAGTTGTGTTAACGTATCTCAGTGTTGGTTGATGCTCTGCTCACTGTTCTCCTCCATAGAGCACGTCCGCTGGGGCAGAGGAGGAGGTGGCGTCATCCTCCGGTGTACAGAACGCTGGTGGACCTGTCGATAATGGAGGAGCGACATGTAATTGTCACCTACAGACTTGATCGTGTCACAATCCTGGAACTGTGTGCCCAGTTGGAGCCAGACCTGATGTCAGCTATCCGCCATCCCACAGGAATCCCCCCTCTAGTGCAGGTGCTGTCAGAACTCCATTTACTGGCAAGTGGGTCTTTTCAAACGACAGTGGCCATAGCATCAGGGATGTCCCAGCCTATTTTTTCCAACGTGTTGTCCAGAGTGTTGTCTGCCTTGCTGAAACACATGAACAGCTACATCGTTTTCTCTCAGGTGGAGGATTTGCCTACAGTGAAAGGTGACTTCTATGCCCTGGGACATATCCCCAACATCATAGGTGCCATTGATGGGACACATGTGGCCTTGGTCCACCCCCCCCGCATGAGTGAACAGGTGTACAGAAACCGGAAGAGTTACCATTCAATGAATGTACAGATGGAGAGTTTGGTCGACCAGTACATCTCCCATGTGAATGCCAAGTTTCCTAGATCAGTGCATGACGCTTATATTTTGAGGAATAGCAGCATCCCTTATGTGATGGGGCAACTCCAGAGGCACCGTGTGTGGCTATTAGGTGAGGACATGGAGCCTATACAGTGTGACTAGGGTGGTCATTACAACTCTGGCGGACAGTGTTAAAGCGGCGGTAAGACAGGCCGGCAGTAAAAAAATAGCAATTATGTCCGTGGTGGAAACCGCCAACAAAGACAACCACTTTAACACTCCGACCGCCACGGCGGTACAAACAAACAGCGCGGCGGTCACCGCCAACAGACAGGCGGAAGATAATGTACCGCCCACACTATTGTGACAGGCCAATCCGCCACCTTTTCCGGGGCGGATACACCGCGGAAAAAAACATGGCGGAAACAGGAATTTCGAAGGGAAAACGCCATGGAACCGGAACTCCAAATCCTACCTGCGATAGTCTTCCTGCTCCTCTACCAGGAGCACGAACGCCGGCGGCGAAGACCACTGTGAGTACTGCACCTACGACACAGGGGAGGGAAAAAACAGGGACACACACACGCAACACCCCCACCCTCACCCACTATAACACACAGACTAATGCATATCAATACATCACAGTTACACCTCCCAAACCCCCCTGGAAGAATGCAAAGACCAAAGAAAATGAGTGTAACCATCGGAATATATTACAAACAAGTAAGCAGAAATATATATATACACCATTAACAAAATATATACCAGGCATAGTTGTCCAGGTACTGCACAAAGAAAGTCCGTGGAACACTGGGACCACACGGTATGGGCGAGGCCCACACAAGATCCCCGACCATGACGGAGAGAACACTGCAGGGGTATCAGACAGCAAGAAAACAGGCACCTCAGGGGGAGGGAAGGGGGGGCACCTCAGCTGCTTGAGTGCACGATGCCAAATCCACAAGGGGGCCACATGCCCACTGTTCAATCCTGGGGAGTGCAAAGCCACAGTCTCTCAAGTCTCTACAGTGGGTGGCTTTCCCACTGTTCAATTCTGGGGAGTGCAAAGCCAAAGTCTCTCAAGTCTATACAGTGGGTGGGTTGCCCACTGTTCAATTCTGGGGAGTGCAAAGCCACAGTCTCTCAAGTCTATACAGTGGGTGGGTTGCCCACTGCCATATCCTGGGGAGTGCAAAGCCACAGTCTCTCAAGTCTCTACAGTGGGTGGGTTGCCCACTGCCATATCCTGGGGAGTGCAAAGCCACAGACTCTCAAGTCTCTACAGTGGGTGGGTTGCCCACTGCCATATCCTGGGGAGTGCAAAGCCACAGTCTCTCAAGTCTCTACAGTGGGTGGGTTGCCCACTGCCATATCCTGGGGAGTGCAAAGCCAGCCTGCTGAACCTCAAGGTGGTGTCTTGACACCACGGAACGCACCTTCCCCCGTAGGTCGTTCCACCTCTTCCTGATGTCCTTCCGATTTCTTGGGTGCTGTCCCACTGCGTTGACCCTGTCCACGATTCTTCGCCATAGCTCCATCTTCCTAGCTATGGAGGTGTGCTGTACCTGTGCTCCAAATAGCTGTGGCTCTACCCGGACGATTTCCTCCACCATGACCCTGAGCTCCTCCTCCGAGCACCTGGGGTGTCTTTGCCGTGCCATGGGGTGGTGTAGGTGATGTGTGGGGTGGAGTGTGTGGTGATAAGTGTGGTAATATGTAGTGGTGTGTTGTGTGAGGTATGTGGAAGTTGTGTGGGTGATGTTGTTTTTGCTGGTGGTGTCTCTCTTTGGCCTTCTTTCGGAATTTTTTGTCGTGGGGGTTTGTGGGGGATGTGGGTGTGTGTTTTATATTGTAATGGGTGTGTGGGAGTGGTGTGTGTATGTGTATCAGGTGTGTGTATTTGTAATTGTCCAATGTGGCTGTGTTTTGTAAGAGTGTGTGTATTTTGAGCGCAGCGGTATGTACCGCCAATGGAATACCACGGTTGAAAGACCGCCGCGTGGATTCGTGGGTCGTGATAGTGTGGGCGTATTCCTGTTGGCGTGACGGTGGAGGTTTTGTTTTCGCCAGTTTATCACTGACCTTTGGTGTGGCGGACTTGTGTGGGTGTCTAAATTTTGGCGGATTCCGAGCTATGGGTCATAATAGCTGTGATGGAATTCCGCGGCTGCGGCGGTGTGTTGGCAGTCTTCTGCACGGCGGTAAGCGGCATTTACCACTAATGTTGTGATGACCCCCATAATTTCAACAGAATAGGCTTAAGTTTAAGCAATAAATAAAGAACCAACATAAGCAAACGAAACAATGTAGATCTATATTGTTATATTCTTTCGCCCCACAACCAATGAACAACAACACTGTAAATATTATTCCGGTCGGTTTTTCAGTAAGATGCACAAAAAGTATACTCTATAGATGTAAAAAAGATGGGTATAGTGGCCATAACGAGAATATATTGAGCGTACGCCCATATAAATTTTCTCCAAGCATGTTCCAAGTGCTGCCACAAACACATGTACAAGTAAAACTTAGTTTTTCTAAGAAGTGTTCACCTCTCATACGTGCACTTTCGCAGGTAGGTTTTTTCAGTAAAATGGCAAAATACACTCAATATATGTAAGAAAGACAGGTATGTTGGCCACAATAAGAATATATTGAGAGTACGCCCGTATACGTTTCCTCCAAACATGTTCTGAGTGCTGCCACAAACACATGTACAAGTAAAACTTAGTTTTTCTAAGAAGTGTTCACCTCTCATACGTGCACTTTCGCAGGTAGGTTTTTTCAGTAAAATGTGCAAAATACACTCAATATATGTAAGAAAGACAGGTATGTTGGCCACAATAAGAATATATTGAGAGTACGCCCGTATACGTTTCCTCCAAACATGTTCTGAGTGCTGCCACAAACACAAGTATGAGTAAAGCTCACCTCTCATATGCACACTTCCACCCTGTCTTCTGTAACAGACTGTAACAAATCTATATATCAATGTACTCACCTAACGACCTGTTCCTCCATAAGGAGTAGTGACACTGTCTGAGACGTGAGGTGGCTGTCTGGAACTTGCAGTCTCCTCTTTCTCTTCCGTATCGCTGATTTTTAGGGAGGAGATTTTCTTGTTTTAACTGACCGCATGTTCACCTATTTTTTCTTCTTTTGCCTCCTGGCAGCTCCTATAATTTGTATTGTCAGGTTAATGAAATTGATGGTCTGCGGTTGTAGCTGCTTCGCTAAGCTCTGCTGATGCAGGTGCAGAATTATGGAAAGCGCTGCAGAATGTTGCCTTGCTAAGGGAACTGTAGGGAGGCAAGTGAGACTTAAAAGACCCCGCAAGCTCCATCCACCCTAGCTGGGCTGCTTCTGCAATTGACAGGGGCATGCCCTTCAAAGTGACTAGCTACAGTCACTACACTTGCCTGCTAATAGGGACTACTGCACTGTTCCCTTTTGCCTGTTTGCAGAGTGTTAATAATCAGAGTTCAGACAAAGGAAATACTGAGGAGATGAAACAAGAATTGGTGCAGGAGCAGGATAATGGAAAGTGCTGTAGATATCGCCTAGCCAAGGGAACTGTAAAGAGGCAAGTGAGGCTCGCCAGATCCCGGAAGCCACACCCACCCTAGTTTGGCCGCTTCTGCGATGGACTAAGGCACACCCTTTGCAGAGCCTAGCTACAGTCACCACACTGGCCTACTACTACTGCGATGAGGATTGGCTGTGCTGTGTTGCTCCGGTTACTCCAATGACAACCCCCTGGAAAACCCCTGGATGCTGCTCCAAGACATGATGATGTGGTAAAGCAAGAAGCATGGCTCTTACCCTGGCAGTGTCCTGATGCCCAGTTTCCCTGTACCTGATGCCCAAGGTTCCCCAGATGACCCTAATGACATGGGTTTAATGGGCTAAGGGCAGAGAGGGCAAACGGCAGCAGGGTAATGCGGGTGCAGTAGCAGGAACCACAGCCTCCAGTACTCCAACTTCCTCCCCCACACCCTGGGTGGGCGATCAGCACGGGGGTGCACCCAGATGGTATGTGTTAGATCTGACATCCTTAGAGTGGTCACCCCTAACTTTTTGCCTGCCTGTCTCCACTTTTTAGATACTGTTTTTGCTGGATTTAGGCTCTGCGCACTTTACTACTGCTAACCAGTTCTAAAGTGAATATGCTCTCGCCCTTTAAACATGGTAACATTAGATCATACACAATTTACTTTTAAGTCCCTAGTAGAGCGCATTATATGTGCCCAGGGCCTGTAGATTAAATGCTAATAGTGGGCCTGCAGCACTGATTGTGCCACACACGTAAGAAGCCCCTTAACCTTGTCTCAGGCCTGCCATTGCAAGATATTTAAAAGTGCTTGCCAAGCCTAAAACTCCCCTTTTTCCACATATAAGACACCCCTAAGGGATGCCCTAGGTAGTACATAGGGCAGGATGGTGTGTAGGCAAACAGCAGGACATGTACCTATGTAGTTTACATGCCCTGGTAGTGTAAAACTCCTAAATTTGTTTTAACACTGCTTTGAGGCCTGCTCTCGTCATAGGCTAACATTGGGGATGCCCTCATACATTGTTTGAGAGGAAGCTGCTGATCTGAAAGGAGTAGGAAGGTCATATTTAGTATGGCCAAAATGGTGCTACAAAATCCTGCTGACTGATGAAGGTGGATTTAATATTACTATTTTAGAAATGCCACTTTTAGAAAGTGAGCATTTCTGTGCACTTAAACCTTTCTGTGCCTTACAATTCACGTCTGGCTGGGTGTAGTTGACAGCTCCTTGTGCATTCACTCAGACACACCACAAACACAGGATACTCTGCCTCACTTGCATACATCTGCATTTTGAATGGGTCTTCCTGGGCTGGGAGGGTGGAGGGCTTGACACTTGCATGTCAAAGGACAGGGGCCTGCCCTCACACGAAGGACTGCCACACCCACTACTGGGACCCTGGCAGACAGGATTGAACTGAAAGAGGACCTTGTGCACTTCTAAGCCACTCTTTGAAGTCTCCCCCACTTCAAAGGCACATTTGGGTATTTAAACAGGGCCCCTACCAACTCAGACACTTCCTGGATAAGAAACTGGAACCAGAACCTGCATCCTCCCAGGAAGAACTGCCTGGCTGCCCAAAGGACTCACCAATCTGCTTTCTGTGAAGGACTGCTGCCTTGCTGTTGCCCTGCTGCCTTGCTGCCCTCTGGCTGTGGTGGAGAAGTGCTCTCCAGGTGCTTGGATAGAGCTTGCCTTATGTTCCCTGAAGTCTCAGGAGCAAAAAGATTTCTGGTGCGGCAAAAGTGGACGCACAGCCTGCACCGCAGTGAAAATTTCATTGCATGCCGAACCTGAACGACGCAGCCTGACTTCGCAACGAGAAGATTGATGCAGTGACAGCATAGCGACTGGAAATTAGACGCACAGCCCACCGGATCGACGCACAGTCAAGCCGGAATGACGTAGCCCGACTTCCAGAGAGGAATTGACGCAGCGCCTGCCGTGCAGTAGAAAATTCAGCGCAACGCCCACCGGATCGACGCAGCTCAGGAAATCCACGCATCGTCACCAGGGCGTCTGAAAACCCGAAGAGGATCCACGACTAAGCACCAGAAATCGACACACAGCCGTTCCTGCGTAAAAACTAAATGACGCATCGCCGTGTGTGGACCGAGAAATCAACGCACAACCCTTTGTTCCCACGCATCTCCTCCTCTTTGGTTCTTTGCGGAGATTTTTCATGCAAACCAGGTACTCTGTTCTTGAAAGAGACTTTGTTTGCTTTTAAAAGACATAAGACATGTTGTATCACTTTTCAATGATATCTCAACATTTACTTATTGCATTTTAATCATTTTGACCTGCATTTATCTAGATAAATATTATATACATTTCAAAACATTGTTTGGTGTATTTTTGTGGTGCTATATGGTGTTATTTTACGATTTATTGCGCAAATACTTTACACATTGCCTTCTAGGTTAACCCTGACTGTTCAGTACCTAGCTACCAGAGGGTGGGCACAGGATAATTTGGATTGTGTGTGACTTACCCTGACTAGAGTGAGGGTCCTTGCTTGGACAGGGGTTAACCTGACTGCCAACCAAAGAACCTATTTCTAACACTAAGGATGCTGAGTATCTCCGTGGGAGTATAGGAGATACAGCTGCCCTACTGCAGAGCGAGGGGCGAAGTGGTGAGGGTCCTTGCTTGGACAGGGGTTAACCTGACTGCCAACCAAAGAACCTATTTCTAACACTAAGGATGCTGAGTATCTCCGTGGGAGTATAGGAGATACAGCTGCCCTACTGCAGAGCGAGGGGCGAAGTGGGGAACGTGGCCAAATGGCTGAGCGGCCGAGCTGCAGGGACCAGAATCCATTCCCAATTGTTGGTCATGCAACGCTACTTCTGCAGATTTAGATCATATTCCTTTTTCATGTCCATACACTCACTAAATTTGGCTAAAAATATGGTCTCAGTTAACACTATTCTTCATACAAGCACTCCTTTTTCATTCTAAACTATTTTTCTTGGAAGCACTTCAGATGTTTGGCAAAATAATATATCTGAAACCTCTGTACTTGATTTACTAATTGAACTTGCTTTTCAACAGATTTCTAACACCTGGAAACAAAGCTCACAACTTTCTTTTCAAGCCTTGTTGTATAGCTTCTTGGTTAGATATTTTACCCCAATTTCTCTTGTTATAAAAAGAGATATTCTTTGGCCACCTATTTCTATCTTTCTCAAAACTTAAATACTCATCAACCTATTTTAAAAGAAGTATGTAACCTTCCATGAATGTATTCTTAAACTCTTCATTTTATATCACTCTTTTAAGAATTTTTGCAAATATGTTGATATTGACTTTATATTTATATATCCATTTTCTATCTCTTTTTTCACTTTGCTTCTCTATCTTTTCAACAATCATTAGTGATATTTACAACACCCTTCCTTCCTCTCCCTTTCCTTTTCTCTTCTTATTGTGATAAACATTATTTATATGGAATTTTTAATCCCGTTATGATGATGCATTTAATAACAAAGTAACCCGTGTTTCTTTATTATCCTTATTATTTCCAGTAGTGAATAAAATGTTGAAATTGTATTCAATGAAAGTCTTTTCAAACTTAAAAAGAAGTTGAGCTTCATTCTCCTTTCCCCCTTCGCCCCAATGCCTGCTCTCTGCTCCCTAGTCGCTTCCCCCCTTTTTGTTTCCCTCTTCTCTCTGTCACTCTGTTTTCTTCATCCCTCATCGCTCTCCCTCACACTCTTAGTCATTGTCTCTCTCCAACTCTCTTCTTTGTCCACCTCCCCTTCTTTCAACTGTGTTCTTTTCTCCTCATTCTTCTGCTCCCCTTCTTTATCTTTTACTTCTGCACTTTCTCTCGCATTTTCTACTGCTTTTTTTTGCACTCTTTCCCTCTATTCCTTGTCTCTTTTCTTCATTTACCCTCTCTTGCTTCTCTCTCTGATACCACATTGGACATGCATGCACTCCCCCAGCCACACTTTGGGCTGCATTTCTGTCCAATTTTATGACAAGACCGGAGGCTCCTATTATGCTTATCTTTTCTTGTTTAATTAAATAGCAACTGCAGTCAAGACAAAACTACAACTCCCATGAGGCTAGAGAAAGTGGTCAATGGGAAGAAATAAGTAGTCACACTAATGCACCAATCACTAACAGGCTGCACCTATAATACTTATCTTGACTGAGAACCATCCTCTTTTCTTGCTGCTCGCAGTCAAGATAAGTATTATAATTTGTTATATTTTCCTGTCACTTATTTGGCACTAGCGTATTATTTTACAGTGGCTGGCTTGCACGTAGCTGTAATCGCACTTCTGTTCCCTCAGTCGGCTTGTAGCCGCACATCTCCCTCGCGGTACGCACGCCCCAAGCACATTTAGTTTGTTTTTCTCTTCAGCGCGACCACCATTTTCCTTTGACGGTCGCGGTGAATTAACAGCAACTCCTCACTCCACTCACCAATATACATACAGATAAGCGTTTTCTCCTTTTACCGGCTAATTACTCCATTACTTCGCGTCAGACCTTCCGACAGCTCTCCTTTTTCCGTGCCACTCCCCAGCCTTCGTTCCTTCGTGGTTTCCCCACCCCTGGACAGAGCCTTGTTTTTTCTCTGACTCTGATGAAGGAAAATTAACCCCTTCCTCAATGTTTTTTTGGTCCCTTTTCTTCCCGCAGCTTACAACTTCAGTGCAATAGACAGCTCCCCTATTTCTCACGCTGCCATTGAGGAGGAGGAGATTATTAAAGAAAATGTAAATGATTTCATTCAAACCTCAGTTGAGCAAGCAGTCTCTGCTTCTTTGGACGAATTGTCAAACACTCTTGTAAACTCTGTAGTAAAATTAGTGTCCAAGACGATTTTGGCACAATCTGCAGGAGGATTGCAGAAACCGTCCTTGTGCTTCCAAGAATACTAATACGACGCTATTGAGTGGTGAGGGTTCCTCACACAAGACAGAGGACGCAGTTCCTCAAAGGCCTCCCTTAAGTGAGGGGTTAGTTTCAATTAAATTGTCTAAAAAATGAGTAACCAAAGCCAAACATGTTTCTCCTATAGTAATTTCAAAAATTTTGGACACTGACAACGACAAATTGCACGACAATGACCTGGATTTGGATGCTTCCGATATTGATAATAGAGACTTTGTCTCCCCTCCTCCTCCTAAAAAAGCCAAACTAGATACCCTCAAGCTTTCCAAGTCATGCAAAATTGCAGATACAGATCGGGAACCCATGTTTGATCCCAATGATATTCAGCATCCGCACTCTACTGATTGGTTACCTGCAGACGATGTGGCTGAATATATGACCTCCAGTTATGTACCCCCCCTCGACAAGCAAGTCAGAACGAAGCTAAAATCGGAATGTCCTCATCCCTCCCTCCGTTCAAAAATCTCAGCAACCCCAGTCATTGACACTTCCCTTATTACCTTTTTCTCCAATTTTGGCAAAGACCCACGCAAAGGAGTCAATAAGGCCTGGTCCACTTGCCAGGACAAACTATTGGATGTTGTGGGCTCCATGACCCACATTTTTGATATGGCAGAGGCAGCCCGTTTGGAAAATGCTAGTTTGGATCCTGCAGAGCTGTCATTATGGGGGCAACAAACTGTTTGCTTATTAGGTAACAATAACTGTGTAATAACCAATGAACGCAGGAAAGGGCTCTTGCTCAAGCTGGATCCCAAGCTCGTCAGTCTGGCAACCTTTGATCCAGGGGTCAAAGCAGAAGGTTTGCTTTTTGGAGATTCATTTATAAAAGAACTCAGCAAATATGTTGCTACATTCGCATCATTAGACAAGGCGCAACAATCACTAAAAAAGATGTTCTCCAGTCGGGTTTTTGCCAGGGGCAGTAGAGGCAGGAACCGCTTTGCCAGCCAAAGATATAATACCTACGGTTCCCGTGGTGCTTACTCCAACTCCTACCAAGAATACAGACCTCAATTTTATCTCCCAAGGAGTCGAGGTTTCAGAAACAAGGGCAGCAGAGACTCCAGGTTCTCTTCCCAGCCCGGTAAGTCATCCTCTTCACCTTCCTGCGGTGGGGGGTCATCTTGCATTTTTCCTCCCAAAGTGGCGGTGACTCACAGCGGATCCTTGAGTCTTAAACACCGTCCAGGGATACACTATTGAGCTCTACTTAGAGCCTGTTCAATCAATTTTCCCACATCCTCCCCAGTTTTCGTTGGAAATGAAGCACCTGATTTCCACAGAAATTCTATCTCTCCTCCAAAAACAAGCTATTGTCCCTTGACCCCTTCACCCTTCAGGTTTTGTCTTTTCAGTCTTTCTAGTTCAGAAGAAAAACAATAAGATGCGTCCCGTTATCAATCTCAAACTTTTCAGTCAATAAGTAGTTTACCGTCACTTCAAAATGGAGACCATCCTACACCTCAGAGATTCTCTACTCCAAGGCGACTGGATGGTTCGGTTGGACCTTCAGGATGCCTATCTCACAGTTCCCATGCACCCAGCTTCAAGAACGTTTTTACAATTCAAATGGCTTAATCAAACATTTCATTTTTCCTCTCTCCTTTTCAGCCTGTCTTCCACCCCTTGGTGTTTCACAAAACTTATGAAACCGGTTGTAGCCTTTCTCAGAGCTCGGGGAGTCAGATTAATTATCTATTTAGACAACATCCTCCTCATGAACCAAAGCCGTCCGGCCCTTCTCTCTCACGCTCATCTAACCTACTCTCTTTTCACCGATCTCAGCTTTATTATCAACGACGAAAAGTCTTCCCTAATTCTGGTTCAAAGAATAGAGTTTTTAGGTTTCCTAGTGGATTCCGTTTCGGCCACCCTTGTTCTACCATCAGCAAAGATAAAATCTATCAAGTCAGAAATCCTTCAGACTTTGCACAGTTCTCTTCTTTCCATCAGATCCCTAGCAAGTATAGTGGGTCTTCTATCCTCTTCAATCAAGGCCATTTTTCCAGGTCCATTACATTATCGAGCTCTCCAAAGATTAAAAATTCATCATCTTCAAAAAGGGTTGGCTTATTTGGACTCTATCGCCCTAGATCAAGACTCTCGTACAGAACTGCAATGGTGGATAGACCATTTAGACACTTGGAACGGCAGGACTATCTTTGCATCAGCAAGTCTGCTGGGTTGGGGAGCCCGTTGTGGTCCAATCTCGACTGGAGCCACATGGTCTCTAGAGGAGTCAAGGTTGCACATTAATTGTTTAGAGATGCTTGCCGGTTCCTTTGCGGTCAAAAGCCTCTCAATAGACAGGGTTTGTTGTTCAGTCCTTCTCAGGATGGATAATATGTCAGCGGTTCGTTACATCAACCATTTGGGAGGCACAAAATCCAAACCTTTAGTGGAATTAGCAAAAAGGTTTTGGGATGTTTGACTTCAAAACAGAATTTCAGTCCACGCAGTGTACTTACCTGGCAATCTCATTTCAGTAGTGAATTGGCAATCTCGCCATTTCCGAGACTCAAGCGAATGGAAGCTTCATCCCGAAGTCTTGCACACCATCCTTCTGAAATGGGGTCCTTTTCGCATAGATCTCTTCGCTTCTCATCTCAGCACTCAACTTCCGTAGTTTTTCAGTTGGCGCCCGGATCCCTCAGCTTTAGCCATCAATGCTTTTTCTCAAGATTGGTCAACCTCCCTCAACTATGCCTTCCCTCCTTTCATCATGATAGCCTGAGTGTTAGCCCAGGTACAATGTCAACAAGCTACGTTGGTCCTCATCGCTTTATTTATGCAATCTCAAGGGTGGTTTCCCACTCTTCTTGAACTATCAGTGGACCCTCCCTTTCTTATTCCCTCCTTTCCAGATCTACTCTCCAATCCCCTCGGCCTTCCTCACAACCTCATCCTAGACAATCCCTTAACTCTTTCAGCCTGAAAACTATCAGGGAACCCCAGCCTTTCCCTTCTATTTCGACAGAGGCTTCAAACCTCATTGAACTTTCCTGGGCTCCAGGAACTAAAAAGGTGTACAAATCAGCCTGGTCTCTCTGGCATAGCTGGTGTGTAGGAAAACACATTGATCCATTTACAGCAGATGTAACTTTCATAGTTGATTTTCTGCCAGTGGAAGTCAGCAAAGATAAGACTTACCATACTATTAACTCGTACAGGTCCGCCATTTCTTCTTCACACACATGCATCAACGGCAAACCAGTGGGAGAACACCCGTTAGTGTGTCGGCTCTTAAAGGGAGTAAAATGTTCAAATCCTCCTAAACCTAGATATACTTCTTTGAGGGACGTGAATGCGGTATTTAATTTGTTTGTTTCTTTGCCGGACAATGTTTTGCTTCCTCTCAAAAAATGATCTGCCAAGCTTACCATGTTACTATGCCTTGTTTATTTTAAACGTCTCTCTGATGTTAGAGCTTTGGATGTTACCACTCGTCATTTTACCTCAACAGTTGTTCTGTTCAATGTTCACAGGCGTACAAAAACTAACCTTTCCTCAGTCTTTTATCCTTACTTTCCTGACCACCCCAAATTATGTGTGGGCCAATGTTTAAAAGTTTACGAACAACAGACAGCCGATTTGAGAGCTTCCTCCGCATCTCAACTCCTTATTTCTTTCAGAAAACCTTTCAAACCTGTCTCCTCCACTACTTTAGCTTCCTCTTAAGGGCTGCTTTGCCCATCGTCACCTTTCTGGAGCCACCACGTCTACGGCTTTTCAAGTCAACCATCTGGCCCCAAATGTTCGGACCCTTCCAAGTTCTATTTCTGGACTGTTTATTGTTATTCAGGAACTTTTGTCAGTGTTCATGGCATTATGCATATGTTGTTCCATTATTCCTTTGTTTGTTACCTTTTAAGCTTGCATTAGAAAAGAGGACTGTTCTCAGTCAAGATAAGTATTATGGGGGCAGCCTGTTAGTGATTGGTGCATTATTGTGACTACTTTTTGCTTCCCATTGGCCACTTTCTCCATCTTCATGGGAGTTGTAGTTTTGTCGTGACTAAAGATAAGCATAATACTTGCCTGCCTGTCTTTAATAAAATTAAGACTTTCCTTGTAAACTTACTAGGAAAGTCTACATTACTGGCACATTTTGCAAAAGACCATCACGTGTCAGTCACTATGTGTTTTCGGAATCCAGGGAGTAGGCCCATTTCCCAACTTTTGACAGTGTTTTTCTTGAGAACACCACTGTAACTTAGCAATGGGGCGTGGCTATGGCTTGTTGTTTACGGCCTGTCTAAACATGACAATATAATTTCCTGCATGCCTATAAGCACATTCTCAGAAGAACAAAGGACTGGCAGGGTTGCTCAGTCCATTGCAAATCCACACAGGATCTTGCAGGTCACGTGGGGAATTGCCAACGTGGCTAAAAAAATATGAATTCATCTATCTGGGGTGTGAATCATGGATACAATTGAGTTAGTTGATCACACTTATTTTAAGCGCCTGTAGTCTGCATGCCTTAATGTGTGTGCTTTGCAAATTCATGCACTTATCGGTATATCTATTTTTATTGATATAATTACACACCCTTGTCTTCCCAGCCTTCTGCCTGTTTGGCACTGGAGCATGTCACTGGAGACTGGGTGCAGACATGACTGCTGAGTGCTTACATATTCCTTGGACAGCACCCTGCGCCTCTCGGTCCTGAGCTCTTCCTACTCACTGAGAACTGACTAATAAGGTGGCGATGGCATAGCATGTGAGCGAGAGCCATGCCGTTAGGGAAAATTAACTGAGAGCAGTGTTTGTGAGTACACTCTGGTGTGCTTAAACATAATCATCTAAAGTACCGCGCACACAACATCCGTGCACTGTCACACTTAACAAGTGTGCACGTGTACACACACAGACACACTTCACTTTTTTACATTTTGCAAATACTCTTGTTATATATAACCAGACGCTCACGTGTAACCAGCATGCACAGTAGCGAAGCCAGGAAACTGACCTCTCCAGCTAACACAATCCCTGGTTTTGTAATAAGTAAACCACCCACTAATGTGGGGATGTGGTCCCCTCACAACCTGTACCTTTAATGCCACTGCAATTGCTGCACTATTGGGACCTACTCCTTTGTGCACGCACACCACACGCACAAATATTCTTACCAACAACACTGGCCAACTTAGGCACATAAATACCTCAAGCATACCTCCCACTTCTTCTCGCGGACTCTTTCTCACAATAAACACGTGACATGCCTGTCTTTAATTCCGTCGATGGGTAATAGAGAGTTATGTAGGCTTTACAGCCCTCAATAGCTCTGGAATGAGTGGCGAGGGAGTGCTGCAGTACCCCATACATTTTTGATGGAGTTAAGATGAAGAAGTAACAATGAACAAGCCCGCCCAGTACAAACTGTCTGGTGACAGACAACTCCTGACAAAGTGCTGATAATCATTGCAATTGGAGTGCTGTGTTTACTATTCCTTTCTCACTGCATTTTAGGGTATATTGTATTTTTAAATAGTGGCACGCTTCTATGGTGTAGGTGAAAGGAGAATTTCATGAAATTCCACAGGTTTTCTAACACACAGGTAAATAAAGAGTGGTTGAAATACACACATTCTCTCTCTCTCTAGATATAAATGCTGAGAGCGGTGCGTTCTCCAGGACGCCTCCTATAAATGGGATGGAACCTGCTTAGCAATTCATCCCTGTGACTGCTGTGCTTGTAGTGTCCTTGGGACATCGCCAGCCCCTTGCATACATAGTCGCCTTGGGCTAATGTTTTGGGTTAAATGCAGACTGTTTCCCTAACTGTGCTTATCATTGCCAGAGAAGATGCTGAGGCGTAGCAGCCTCCCGCCTCTCTCCTGCCCATTCCCAGCAGCCACTCTACAGCTATTTAATTACTATCCCTGGTGAGTAGCTTGTGCTAAGCTCAGCATAAGCACTGGTACTCTTGTCACAGTGTCCTTCCCTGGCACTTCTGCACTTTCAGCTGTGTCCCGGGATGCTCTCAGAGAGACAAGTTGAAGCAGGTGGCTGGTGATGGCAGCGGCTTTCCATTTGCACCTAGAAGACAGTATAAGGGTCCAAATACTTTAACACAGGGTTCCCCAGAGTGAACCTGCCTCACCTACCAGGGGATTCCCACGAACGACCCAGTGAGTCAAGAGCCTCTCTGCCTATCTGTCTACGAAGAGCAACGAGGATCCAAGCTGCCAACTTTTGGCAAATTCTCCCCTCTACAGCTCACTTTTTAGGAAGGATTGAGAGTATGTTCGTTGATGAATCTGAGAGAGCGTAGCTTATATAATCTATATTAACATGAAATGTTTATGAACTAATGTGTAATAATGCCGCATAGAAAATGTATTAATGTATTGTGCTAAAACGTGTGCTTGAAATGTGCCCACGGGGAGTGGCCGTCAACATATACGGGGACTAATGAAACTGACTAATAATTATGAAATGTATATTAAAATTGTGATTGGGCATTAATATTGATAATCTATATGTAAAAGTTTTGCTAATAAATCATTAGGCTTCAGTTAGCATGAGTCGAGGCCTAGTTGCCTGACTCTCATATTAAATGTGTTTTTCTAACGTGCAGTGTGCTGACTTGCTGAAGGACATGAACTCTTGTTTTTTTCCAAACTAGAAGCTGAATGTAACTGTAGTAGATCCGTTCCCATGAAATTCGACTTGCTTGTAGAAACATTTTAGCTGAATGCGACACTGTAGACCAACTCGTGGGTACAAGGTTGCCTGAACCGGTACAGACAATGGAGCCACTGACCAAAGATGTGCAAAGGACCACAAGACTATGAAATCATACCGGACATTCCACTCGCTAAAGACGTCAATCCTAAGGACCAATAAAATACGTGAGAACTGTTATGGGGTGACAAATTCGATGAGCTAATGTGAAGATAATTGGTTAAAGATAGTGGGGTGCAAACCCTTGTCCAACCAAATTTTAGGGGAATGTACAACGAAAAGGGGATAAAAACCCTTCACACCAGGAAGTAAATTAGAACAGGAGGGATAGGAGAGAGTTAGGGGAGATGATGACGCGATTAACTATGATCCAGACACTTTGTCACTCTGCATAGAGACTTTGCTGTTTGGTTCTTAAAATCATTCTTGCCTTATAAATTGCCCGTTTACACTTTACCTCCTTTATGAGGGAAGTTTCCCTTTTACCCGATTGCTGTATTCCTGATGGCGAACCAACTGATGTCCTGAGGACGAAGACCGAACCTGAGTGCTGACCCAAAGATGGAGGGTAACTATATGACAATGAAATTGTGATTGTCTGTTTGCTTTTCCTTTCTAGGTACCAACTGCTTCTTTTGACAGGGACCATAGATAGATGTTTTCCAAATTGGTGTGACTAAATTGTTTTGCATGAAGCCCAACATGC
This sequence comes from Pleurodeles waltl, assembly GCF_031143425.1. NCBI lineage: Eukaryota > Metazoa > Chordata > Amphibia > Caudata > Salamandridae > Pleurodeles > Pleurodeles waltl. The sequence goes on along the minus strand of NC_090437.1, from coordinate 1,034,298,162 downwards.
CAATGCTAATTCGAGGTTAGGAGAGGGGTTCACTAAACTGACGCAAATAGACAAAACAACCAAATCTATGCTTTGTTGAATAACGTGATGATGATACTCTGCTAAAGATAACCTATGCTGACGCCGTATTATATTCTAATGTTTGTGATTCTTGCTTTGATGAAATCTTATCAGAGTTGCCATATTGTGGCTATGCTAATGTGCTTCTTGGTTTTGAGACTAATAAACTTACTAGTAGAATTGTAATCAATAGGGAATAAATATCACAAAATTCATACTAAACTGGTGTGGTTATTCATGACTGAAAGGTCATGGTGGTTTCTGAGTCTTATTAAATGTCATTGACTAAGGTGAATTCCATTGTTGTAATAAATATTGACGACATTATTGACGTATTAATCGACATGTTGATTAGCTATCTCGTCCTAAGGTGTCTTCAATCAGGGTCAAAAGATTCATTGGCCTAAAATGAGTCCCAAAGTGAGTAAATTTGTCATAAAGGGATGCGTTATCAGTTCTGGTAGGAGAGCGACGGTTTAGGCCCTTTGGGGCCCTAGGACGAAGAATCATTGTTTAAATTTGTTTTTCGAGATAATGCAAATCGGAGGTATGATGTGTTTCTAAATTCCCCATGACTTTCCCGGAATCTCGGAGCCTGCCTAAGTGAGTTGGGTATGTTCTCTGAATTTCAGTATGTGTGGTGTAGAATTTGCGCTTGCTCAGCTGATGCATATTGCAGGTGATTTGTGAAGTTTGTGTGGATTTAGGTCAGGTAATGTTGTTTTAGTAGGAGTGGGCGTACTACGCAGTATGAGAGTAGGGAAGTCGGCGAACTTCATGTGAAAGTGGCGCTTTGTGCTCAAAATTATCCACGTGGTTGTTGTTGGTGATGTACGGACCCGTCGTGGTCTAAGACTCCGGAGCATATTGACAAGTGTAGGAGACACTTGGGTTTATGTTGTCATTTGTGTGGTTTAATAGGTCAATTGGGCATGGTTGACAAGTCGAGTTTGAGTCAAATTGTGTGAGTGAAACCTTCGATGGAGATTTGGCAAGTTCTAAAGTGCACTAGAACGAACCATTGACAAGTCGAGAGTAGGATTTGCGGGTCGAATTCTGCTTGCGAGTGCGGGAGCTGAGAAGGAGAGAGAAGCGGCCGAGGCTTCAAGTGAAATCTCTTTAAAGTTCTGAAGCGAATGTGATACCTTCCTGTAGTAAACCGGCAAATTTTGTTTTTTTGTTGTTAAAGGTGCTCGCAATATATTGCATTAGTTTTGTGTGAGGAGGACAAGCCGCAAGACTTTGTCAGTTGCAATGTGTGAGTGTGACGTCAGTGGTGCCGCGCTGGGATAGGTCAGTTACTGAGAGGGGTCGTGCACGGATTGGCAGCCGTACATGAGAGGCAATAGGTTGAGAAAGGTGGGTGAAGAGTGTTCTGGGAATTAAAGTCACTTCCTGATTAGATTCTCAACAAAATAAAAGACGCGAAAATGAAGTTTTTCAAGGCGCTAAAGAGTGCTTTGAAGGGAGATACATATATTATGGCGAGTGAAGGGGAGCCTACACCGCCTGAGGGTACTCCAGCTTATATTGTAATGGAGGAAAAGGGAGTCACGCAATGTCTTTGGATGAAGCAGTGGCGCAAATTAACAGAAAAGGAGGGATGATTAGCATTTCCGGAGCATGGAACGTTCAATACAAGAATCTTGGAGAACTTGAGGTGGATGTTAAGTAGACAAAAGCCGCCTTTCAGACCAGCTCAGTATGAGGCACTAGCAGTCTGGGATTTAATGGCCATACGACAAAGACAGCAACAATTTGAAAGGAGAATGAAAAGGGCAGAGAAGACTTTATCTGAGGCTAGATGGGACAATGAGAGCAGAATGTGGAGAAGGGGAATAGTTGATGGACTTAAACTGTTTCCGGCAATAACCCAGGAAGATGAGACACAGGGAAAGAAAGCCACCTGTAAGACAGACAAGGGCTCCAGCAAGTCAAAGGAGACTCAGAGGTCTTGGGTAGATGAAGATGATTCAGATGATGAAGAGTTTCTTAATCAGTTTTTACATGATTGCCCGCCACCATATGCTATAAATGGCACTGCTCCAAGCACTAGTGCATGTCCTGAGGATCCGGCACAGAGTAAGGGAATTACAAATACAGTGCAGACAAGTGATACAGTTTTGATACAAAATGGTGTCAGTGTACCCATTGCACCAGAAATGCAGATACAGTTGCAACCTCCACCACAGATTCAAAAGATTTATCCAGATGTCCCAGTACTAGAGACAAATACGAGTCTGATGGTGCTGCCTGATCCGATAAATACGAGATCAAAGCTAGTGCAGATTGAGCCAACTCCGCAATTGCTGCCCCAGCCGCAGCAACAGCTGATTCCGGGTTACAATCCAGTGGCAGGACCGCAGTCAGTACCTACAGCGACCACGATGAGTCAAGCTATGGGAGTTAATGCTCCACGGGGTTTGGGACCTGGTCAGACACCAGCTGCCATATCGTTACCAATTACTGTTGGTCCACCAGTACCGCTGTATGCGCAGGGTAAGCCTGGCGTGTGTGATCAGGGAATGATGACCCAAGAGGCAATAAGAGGAGGGTTCACAGGAACTCCCCAACTAATGACACCAAGAGAACAAGCAGCAGAAGGACTCAGGCCTTTGCTAAACCTCAGTCCGATTGGGGCTCCTTTAGAGACAATGAGACAAGCAGGGCTAAGTGTACTAGCCCCACAGACACTGAGTACAAATATGACACAGACACCATTGATGCAGTCAGGAACCATTTTGTTGCAAGGCTTTTCCGTGCAACAGTTGAATGAGTGGTTAGAAAAGATCAACGCTTCACAAACTACTACAGTGACCGCAGAGAAGTCAGAAAGGGAAGAATACCTGAATTTTGTGAGACTGGGTGTGGAAGCTGCGGAACTAGTGCAAGGAACAATGGGAGTGAACAGATTAGAGTCATACACAGAAGCAGAATTGAGGTATCTGTGCCCCAAAATCACTAAAGAAGTGAGCAAGGTGCATCAGAGGTTGGCAAACCTGGCAGACAAGTATGGCATAGATATTGAGAATACTAAACATTTGAAAAGAAGCTACAGACTAGACTTCGATTCTAAAGATTTTGATCATATGAGGTCTACCGGAATGAAAGCGCATCTTAAGGAAATACTTCAAAGTGCGCCCTAGAGAAATGGGAAGGCAGATGGGCAAAGAAAAGAGATAAAGCGAAAGGCGAAGGTCCGGAACCAAAGCAGGCTAAATCCTCACCGGACACGGGGACAATAAAAATATTACCAATGAGTGAGACAGCCGGAGGGGTTCTAGTCCATGTACCGTGGTCTAGGGGAGACATCCTGTCATTCACAAATGATTATCCCAGGTTGAGGAAGAAGCCAATAGAATGGTACCAACAGATGGACAGGTTTCTGAAGCTTGCGAAATGTCTCTGGGAGGACTTGAATACCCTGTTTGAAATTATAGTTCCACCTGACTTTTGGCTTGAGTGCAAGAGAGGTGTGGACTGGCCGACACAGGAACTGGCAAGGGATAAGGTGACTGGAGCACCATCTGAAGAGGTGATGAAGTATTATCATAAAGTTAATGAGTTTTTGAAGCAGAAAGGATTGCCGAAAGTGACTGAATGGGAAAAAATCGATACAACATCACAGGAGGCCAAAGAATCGATTCATGCTTACTATGAGAGATTGTTGAAAGCGTTCAAACATTACAGTGGAACTGAGGTCATTGAGCCGATGACATGAATCATCTTGTGTTCAGGTTTGTTGAAGGGCTGAGACCAGAAATTAGCCAGATGATTAAGAATCATTTGATCTGTTGGCAAGCAAAGCCGGTTGACGAGGTGTTCCAGTATGAAATACTGTAGTGACAAGATTGAGTTGAAGCAGAGAAAGTTGAAAGAGAAGGTGATGGTGATGCAGATTAAGGCAGCACAAGCATGGATACAGCAGGTAATACAGCAGCAACCGCAGGGGAATGGAGTGTTTCAGGCACAGCCAAGAGGTCGAGGAGGTTTTGTGAACCGTGGTCCAGACCTAAATACTGTGGTGGTTCAAAACGATGTGCAGGGGATGAAAAAGGTGTCACCATGTCACGCGTTGCGGAGGTGGGGCATTGGAAGCGGGAATGCCCAATGGTGGTGCAGGATGGTGTTGTTCAACAAAGCAATGATGTCGGTACCTTTCAAAATGTGAGGGGTCCAAAAATGAGGGGTCCAAATCAGAACTTCCAGAATAACATGGTTCAGATGCAGGGGTTACAGCTCATGCAGCAAATGCAAATGCCTCGTATTCAACCAGCACAAATGCAGCAGGTACAACAGTAGGTTCCCATGGTACCTAGACAGCTAATGCAAATACCATTAGCTCCAATGGGACAGCAACAGGTGATGCTTCCTCAACAGGTCACAGGCCAGACGATGAGTCAAAATAATACAGTACAGCAGTTCCCATTTTGTGGTGAGGATGGAATAAACGATGAATGGTCGGATGATTGTTCAGACAGTGAGGAGTGCAGGCTTGCAGCGTCCCTAGAAGTAGATCAGAGAGGACCATATGTAGAAGGAAAGGTAATGGGTCATAAGGTTTCATTCCTAGTTGATACAGGAGCTACACACTCTACAGTCAGAAGTGCAGAGGTTCCGAAATTACCACTTCGGGGAGTGACATAAGAGTGGTAGGAGTAGCAAATCAGTTTCTGACAAATCCGATTACAGACCCGGTCCAAGTTGAGATTGGCAACTTCCAGGGATTACACTAATTTGTAGTCTGCGATTCTAGTTCCGTATCCCTACTGGGAAGAGACTTGCTGTTCAAAACGAGGTGTTCAATTACTTGTTCCAATGAAGGGACTGAAGTGCAGACAAATAGTGATGATGAAGGGGACGATGGGCAATTTTCAGAATTAGAGACGGAGATTGCAAATGAGCAATACCCTTTAATAACATTATTCCCAATGTTCACAGTGAATGACTTGCCACCCGAGTTGCAGGGGACAGTGACAGAGAAAGTGTGGGACCTGACAGGAAAAGAAGTGGGACTGATAAAAGGAGTAGAACCAGTCAAAGGACAGGTTAAGCCGAAAGCAGTGTTTCCTCAGGTACCGCAGTACCACATGGCACAAGATGTCCTCATTCAAGTAGCACAAATAATTGCTGACTTTATGAGGCAAGGGGTTCTGAAAGAAGTACTGAGCAGCCCGTGTAATTCACCAATAATGGGTTTGAAAAAGCCTTGTGGGAATGTTTGAATTGTGCTAGACTTTAGGAAAATAAACAAGATTGTGGTAAAATGCTGCCCCATAGTACCAAATCCAGCTGTGATCATGTTTCAGGTTCTGTGTGATGCAGAATGGTTCACAGTTGTGGACCTGTCTCAAGCATTCTTTTCGGTGCCTCTTCATGAGGATAGCCAATTTCTCTTCAGTTTCAAATTTCCTGGATAAGGTGTACAGTTGGTGGGGAATTCCTCAAGGGTTTTCTGAGTCACCTTCCATCTTCAATCAGATATTGAAGAAGGATTTAGAGTCACTAGAACTGCCTTTCAGTTCGACTCTAGTACAGTATATTGATGATTTGTTAATTGCGTCCAGGACAAAAGACGACTGCAGGTATGACACAATTGCCTTACTGAACCATTTGGGAAAGAACGGACATAAAGTGTCCCCAAAGAAGCTGCAATACTCTCAGAGAGAGGTGAAGTACTTAGGTCACCTGATTGAGAAAGGGTCGAGAAAAATATCCCAATAAAGGGTGACGGCCATATTGCAGATGAATCCCCGACAACCAAAAGAGATGTCAGAATGTTTTTGGGAAAGGTGGGTTACTGTCGCCAGTGGATTCCCAATTTCTCAATTATCTCTAAACCATTGGTGAAACTGACAGGCAAGGAAGTTCAGGATGACCCGGGTAACATAATCCTGTCTGAGAAAGAGATTAAGGCATTCATGGAATTGAGAGAATGTATGTGCAGGGCACCAGCTTTAGGTATTCCTGATTACACTAAGCCTTTTCTACTGTTTTGTCATGAATGTGATGCATGTTCTTTGTCTGTTTTAACACAGGTCCATGGAGGTGCAAACCGCCCAGTAGCATATTTTTCAGCTACTTTGGACCCAGTCGCAGCAGCCTTACCGGGTTGTTTGCGTGCAGTTGCAGCAGTTGGTCAAAGCCGCACACAGTGTGAAGGCATAGTGATGGGACATCCCTTTACAGTAATGGTTCCTCATTCAGTTGAAATTCTGTTAACCCGAACCAAAACACAGCATATGACGAATGCTAGGTTAACTAGATACGAGACAATTATACTGGGGTCTCCAAATGTGTCCCTGAAGAGATGTACTCTATTGGACCCGGCAACTTTACTTCCTATTGAAAATGCAGACATTAATGATGCTGAGGAAGTAGAACATGATTGTCTTGAGGTAACAGAACTATGCACCAAACCAAGACCTGACATCAAAGATACTCATTTGGAAGAAAATGACTACATCATGTTTGTTGATGGTTCATGCTTGAGAGATTCAGTAGGAGTACTGAGAGCTGGTTATGCCATGTGTACAATCACCGGTATTTTAGAAGCTTCCTGGCTCGAAAGAGTGTACTCTGCTCAAGTGGCTGAATTAATTGCCCTTACTAAGGCATGCCACGCAGCTGAAAACCTGAAAGTCACTATCTATACTGACAGCAGATACGGATTCGGTATTGTACATGATTTTGGCCAATTATGGTCACAAAGGGGTTTTAATGACCTCTTCTGGTTCACCAGTGAAAAATGCTGAAAAGATTATGGATTTGTTGCATGCGATTCAGTTACCTCTTGAAATTGCCGTGGTGAAATGCAATGCTCATGTTAAGTCACAAGACTTTGGGGGTCATTCTGACCCTGGCGGTAAAATCCGCCAGGGCCAACGACCGCGGGAGCACCGCCAACAGGCTGGCGGTGCTCCCATGGGCATTCTGACCGCGGCGGTACAGCCACGGTCAGAAACGGAAAACCGGCGGTGTACCCGTCGCACCCCTTCCACTCTGCCGGCTCCATTTGGAGCCGGCATCCTCATGGAAACCCAGAATACCTGCGGCGGTCTTTTGACCGCGCAGCGGTATTCTGGCGGTCCCCGCCAGGCCGGCGGCTTCCGCCGCCGGCCGGGGTCAGAATGACCCCCTTTGTGTCAATGGGAAATGGCTATGCAGATCAAGTCACAAGGTTTTCCACATTGAACTGTATATCGTTCCGAGATCAGTGGGAATTGTTACCTGAAATTGATAATGAAACATGTTTGAATTTTGCATTAAGGGTGGTTGACACAATTAATGAGCTACAATCACTGCAGGGACGTGCTGACAAAGAAGAGAAACGCTCCTGGCAGAAAATGCACTGTGTACAAAGAGCTGATGACTTATGGGTCTCAGAGGAGGGGAAAATGGTTTTGCCAAACAGTCTTCTGTCACAGTTTGCAAGGTTCTAACATGGCCAAGCCCATATAGGGAGAGATGCAATGATCAGGTTGTTCAAAATTGATTGGTTCAATCCAAAATTCAGACAAGCTGCAGAGGTTATCTGTCACAGGTGCATCATCTGTCAACAGATGAATGCAGGAAAAGGGACGGTGGTGAATATGAGCCACGTTGGGAGAACTGGCGGTCCGTTTAGCATGATGCAGATGGACTTCATTGAAATGCCTGTGTGTGGGGGACTGAGATATGTGTTGGTGATTGTGTGTGTTTTCAGACATTGGATTGAAGCATACCCTACACGTAGGAATGACAGTCTCACAGTAGCAAAGCTGCTGCTTAGGGAGTTAATGCCACGTTTTGGATTCCCGATCTCTTTAGAATCAGATAGGGGCAGACACTTAGACAATGAGGTGATTAAGCTCTTGTGTGCTGCATTGAACATTGAGCAGAAACTGCATTGTAGCTATCGCCCTGAAGCATCAGGACTAGTGGAACAGATAAATGGTACCTTGAAATCGAGAATGGCAAAAATGTGTGCAGCTACCAATCTGAAATGGCCAGATGCATTGCCCTTAGTGCTGATGTCAATGAGAAATACACCTGACAAGAAAACAGGACTATCTCCTCATGAGATTCTGATGGGTCGAGCTATGCGATTACCCGCAGTACCTGAAAATGCTCTTGTGAATATCACAGATTATATGGTGTTGGCCTACTGCAAGGGTCTGGCTGATGTGGTCCGCTCTTTTTCTCACCAGGTGGAGGCTAACCCATTGCCACCGATCAGTGATCGAGCTCACACTCTGAAAGCCAGTGACTGGGTTGTTGTCAAGAAACACGTGAGGAAGTCGTGTTTGGAGCCGCGTTGGAAGGGGCCATATCAAGTAATACTGACAACCACTACTGCTGTGAAATGTGCAGGTGTTCCGAATTGGATACATGCCAGTCACACAAAGAAAGTGACATGTCCAACTGCCAAAGAGCTTGAAGTGTCCAAAACAACAGCTGCAGATAAGGAAGTCTAAGGCCTGGAGAGTATTCAAAGGGGAACTGAGACTGAAGGAGAGCCCACTGAGGACGGCTTAGTCACTCCAAGTGAGTTCCAGAGGGGTGACAGTGAGCCTATCTCAGCTGAACCGACAAAAAGAGAGGTTCTCCTAGAAGCAGACGGATACAGGTTTGAAGTTGAGCCCGTAACAGACCCTGAAGGCGAGGGGGGAAGCAGAGGGAGGTCAAAGTGAACTGACTCCTCCTGAGCCGATTGCAGGTCCATCAAGAGGAAACACCATAGCACAAGAAGAGGGCACTGTTCAACGTTCTGAAAGGCCAAGCAGGAAGAAAACGCAGAAAGGAGATAACTGGCCGAAGCAACAAGCTGCAGGAGAGAAAGTGGTCCCTTGTGATACAATAGAGGAAGAAGTTGACACAACCAGAAAAGAGGATCTCAGTGAAGGAGAGTTACAAAGTGAACGCAAACTGATAAGAAAGGGAGTTGCAAATAGAAGGTACGCAGGTCCTGAATGGGCATAAGCAACAATAGCTGAATGGCAACAAGAATTCTTGGCGTTCTGTTTTGATCGAGAGGTACCAGGTTAATGCTACGGCACCTGAATTCAACTCTAAAAAGAGACTGTGTTAAAATATCGAATTTAAAATTGAAAGCTGAGAAGCTGAGAAAAGAGACTGATAAATTACCGGATGTGACACTGTTAACCTGAATTGACTCTGAAAACCGATTACGACAAGCTGCTATACCTGATTTGACAAAAGGGGACCTGGAGTGAGTGAAACGCTGTAAATATTTGCAGAGAGAGTGAAACTTTGCACAAGAAAAAAAAGCTTTTATATCGTCCTCAAGTTGATTGTTTGTTTTGTATTATTCTGTTATCTGATTCTTTACAGATCATAAGCTACACTAAGTGCTATTCTAGGTATTGTGTGTGCAATAATAATTATAGGTGTGATTGTAGGAATGCCATGGATGGATAAGAAAGTAACTAACAATGCTTCAAAACCTGAGACTGCTACACCAACACCATGGGAGAAGATTGAGCAGGATGCAAAATACTTGCATGAGGGAACTCATTCAAAAGGGGAACTATCTACTAATGTCATCTATCGCCTGTTGAATGAGTATGTTGACACAATGGATGCAAAGAATTGTTATGTGTGCACAAAGATTCCTTTGTCAGTGCAAGAAGGGGTTACTTATCATAGCTTGCCGTTAACTTATGGGATAAGCTGTAGTTTGCTGTTAGCAAGATTCTATGATCAAGAGCATGTGCAATACTTCTACTCTAACTTAGGTGTAGTGTTTTCTTTTGTGCCAGTGATTGAGTTTCTAAACAAATTAGCTAAAGAACACAGCATAAAATTAGTTAGGGGTTTCTTTGAGCCGACACTGACATTTGGGACAGCTTATGCGCATCGCAATAACTTAACCTGCTTACTAACACCTGTAGAGAAGAGCTTCTTAGATCACACTGATGATAGACGAAAGGCATTAAAGGAAAGGCTAGAAAAGGGATTAGAAAAATGCACGCTTGCAAATGATTATGCTTACACTGCAATAAAGACACAAGGTAAATTGGCTATAGATGCATTACCTATAGGTAGGCTTTGTATATATATGAGCATGACACTTTATTTGTGGGAACGAGTGAATGCAGGCATGTGTTTTTGTTTCAGAGTAAATGGACATTCATGTTAAATGGACAGGATCCAGCGATCCCTGGGATCTATTATATATGTGGACTTAATGCTTATTACCGTCATCCAAAGGGATGGTATGGGACATGTTATTTGGGAATAGTTTTCCCAAAGATTTACCAGATTGATGACTTAAAGCAAATTCCTAAAATGTCTGAATTACAACACACTAGACAAAAGAGAAAGTCAGCGGCTGCTGTCGTTGGAGCCATAATTCCTTCAGTAGGGGTTATCTTAAACTCCAAAAAGTTTCGAAAGTTGTCTACTATTGTGGATAACATGCTGACAAACTTCACAGGGGCTCTACTCCTGATGGATACTGAACTTGCTGCGGAAAGAGCTATGACTCTTCAAAACCGGCTTGCTTTAGACATTCTTTTAGCAAAGAGTGGCGGAGTCTGTAAGATGCTTAATGAACGCAATTGTTGTGCGTTCATACGAGATAACTGCAAAAAGATTAGAGGTATGCTTACTAACCTAACAAGAGATAGTGCAGATTTGAAGGAGCTGAAAGAACCTGGAGTTTGGGAGAAAGTTATGAAAGGTATTACCAGAGTGGGGAATTGGTTTAGTAATATTTGGAATGGGGTTCTTGCAAAAATATTAGGGGGTCTACTGATTGTCCTGATTTATTTATTGGGATTATCGTTATCATGTAAAGTTAATGAAAGAATAAAAAGAAATTTGACAAAACGAAACAAAAGAAATGAAGAAAATGAAAGGGAGAAAATATTTAATGAAATTTGGGAAAGCTCACACAAAGGGCAGGATGTTGAAATGCGAGTAATGCGGAAAGTGAGAGGTTAAGAAGGGAAAGGTTTGTGTGATGACAAGTGTCATCAGAGGAGGGACTGAGAGAGCGTAGTTTATATAATCTATATTAACATGAAATGTTTATGAACTAATGTGTAAAAATGCCGCATAGAAAATGTATTAATGTATTGTGCTAAAACGTGCGCTTGAAATGTACCCACGGGGAGTGGCCGTCAACATATACGGGGACTAAGGAAACTGACTAATAATTATTAAATGTATATTACAATTGTGATTGGGCATTAATATTGAAAATCTATATGTAAAAGTTTTGCTAATAAATCATTAGGCTTCAGTTAGCATGAGTCGAGGCCTAGCTGCCTGACTCTCATATTAAATGTGTTTTTCTAACGTGCAGTGTGCTGACTTGCTGGAGGACATGAACTCTTGTTTTTCTCCAAACTAGAAGCTGAATGTAACTGCGGTATATTTCGACTTGCTTGTAGAAACATTTTAGCTGAATGCAACACTGTAGACCAACTCGTAGGTACAAAGTCGCCTGAACTGATACAGACAATGGAGCCACTGACCGAAGATGTGCAAAGGACCACAAGACTATGAAATCATACCGGACATTCCACCCGCTAAAGACGTCAATCCTAAGGGCCAATAAAATACATGAGAACTGTTATGGGGTGACAAATTTGATGAGCTAATGTGAAGATAATTGGATAAAGATAGTGGGGTGCAACCCCTTGTCCAACCAAATTTTAGGGGAATGTACAATGAAAAGGGGATAAAAACCCTTGACACCAGGAAGTAAATTAGAACAGGAGGGATAGGAGAGAGTTAGGGGAGATGCTGATGCGATTAACTATGATCCAGACACTTTGTCACTCTGCATAGAGACTTTGCTGTTTGGTTCTTAAAATCATTCTTGCCTTATAAATTGCCCGTTTACACTTTACCTCCTTTATGAGGGAAGTTTCCCTTTTACCCGATTGCTGTATTCCTGATGGCGAACCAACTGATGTCCTGAGGACGAAGACCGAACCTGAGTGCTGACCCAAAGATGGAGGGTAACTATATGACAATGAAATTGTGATTGTCTGTTTGCTTTTCCTTTCTAGGTACCAACTGCTTCTTTTGACAGGGACCATAGATAGATGTTTTCAAATTGGTGTGACTAAATTGTTTTGCATGAAGCCCAACATGCCAATGCTAATTCGAGGTTAGGAGAGGGGTTCACTAAACTGACGCAAATAGACAAATGAGCAAGTCTATGCTTTGTTGAATAGCGTGATGATGATACTCTGCTAAAGATAACCTATGCTGACGCCGTGTTATATTCTAATGTTTGTGATTCTTGCTTTGATGAAATCTTATCAGAGTTGCCATATTGTGACTATGCTAATGTGCTTCTTGGTTTTGAAACTAATACATTTACTAGTAGAATTATAATCAATAGGGAATAAATATCACAGAATTCATACTGAACTGGTGTGGTTATTCATGACTGAAAGGTCATGGTGGTTTCTGAGTCTTATTAAATGTCATTGACTAAGGTGAATTGCATTGTTGTAATAAATATTGACAGCATTATTGACGTATTATTGACATGTTGATTAGCGAACTCGCCCTAAGGTGTCTTCAATCAGGGTCAAAAGATTCATTGGCCTAAAACAAGTCCCAAAGTAAGTAAATTAGTCATAAAGGGACGCGTTATCAACTCCAACTCCAAGCCCAGCCCCCTCCCAGCTGCTGCTTTTGTGGTTGAGACACAGGATGCCCAGAATGGGCAGAGGCCACCGATGACACTGTCCAAGAGGCCCACAAGCAGCTCTAGCAAGTACTGTGAGGCAACTTCCAGAGCACTCACCCCTTCTCTCATGTGGAGTATGGCAATTAAGTCCAGACTTAAGTACATGCAAAACAGTTTCATAACTACAGGTATGTATTAGCACATTGTCGATATGCCGTTGACTTCATAATGCCCAAATGACGTACATCTAATGAGTACGTTGCCAGTGTATGCAACCAGAATCGTCTCCAGTCACCAACTTTTTTGGTAGGGAGAAGACCGTCTGCCAAGGAGCGGAAGTGGTTTGATCAAGATCATTTTTTAAATTCCCCTGGGACCTGGCACACCCGGGGGCCAAGGGTTGAACAAGCGAGGGTGACGGCACTTGTTTTTTTAAAACAAAATTGCCGAGATACGCAGATCCTCCATGATTTTCACAGTGAAAATTAAAACGTAAAATGCTTTTTGGCCCTGACACAGTCCCTGGGGGACCTCACTACTAGGTCTACAGGGTCGGGATTTATTTTATTTTGAGAGTTCTCAATAGCACTGGCAAGACCGAGAGGGTATCAGAGCGCTTTACAACAGAATAGATAATAAACACAAGAAAAACATGAAAAGTCTAACAGTCACATTACAGGCTGATATTACAGAGGGGTTGTCATGAATAGAAGGGTGGCGATCCGGGGATGGTGGGGTGGGGAGTGAGAGACCCTTTTTGATGTGAGGGTTGGTTGAGGAGGTATTCTTTAAGTAGCTTCTTGAAGGTCAGATGGAAAGGGTTCGATCTGATGTGAGTGGGTGAGGAGTTCCATATTCTCGGAGCGTTGTTTGAGAAGGAGCATGACCGAGTTTTTTGCTTGTTAGATTTCAGTAGGAGGAGGAGGAGTGAGTTTGTGCTTCTCAGAGATCTGGTTTGACCAGCTTTCACTATTTTATTTGCGAGGTATTCAGGTTTCCCAGTGTGAAGGGCTTTGTGTGTTAGGCAAGCAGTGCGGAACAGGCAACAGGCCTCAATCAGGAGCCATTTAAGACTCATCAAGGCTGGGGAGATGTGGTCATATTTTTTAATTCCCGTCACTAGTCTGGCAGCTGCATGAAGAGTGGACCTCATAGGGGCGAGTCGGGATTTGGCCATGCCAGTAAGGATGGAGATCCCATAGTCTAGTCTTCAGAGTGCCAGTGCTTGAGTGGCCTGTTTGAGGTCATCCTGGGGAATGAAGGATTTGATTTTGTGTAGAAGTTTAAGGCTGAGGAAGGCGTTGTTAGCGTTTGCCTTGATGTGGTCCTGCATAGTCAGCTTGGAGTCCAGAGAAATTCCCAGGGATTTGACCGTGCTAGACGGGGAGAGAGCACATTTGAGTGCGTCAATAGATTTTAGCCATTCTTGCAGTTAAGGAAGCTGGTTAGATTTCGAGAGGAGGAGTATTTCCATCTTGTCGTGATTAAGTTTGAGATGGTTATGAGAGAGCCAACAGAGGGCTTCTTTAAGGGTAATGCTCAGATGGTGGATGTCTTCTAAGGAGGATAGTTCAATATAGAGTTGCGTGTCATTCGCATAGAGATGGTAGGGGATATTGGCTCGAGTAAGGATAGTGGTAAGAGGGTCCATGTAGATGTTGAAGAGAGTTGGAGAGAGGACAGATCCTTGGGGGACCCCTCTGGTAATTAGGGAGGTGGGTGAGGTTGAGTTGAGAAGTTTTACTTGTTGCGTTCAGTTTTGTAAGAAGGAGGAAAACCAGCAGAGGACAGTACCTTCAATGCCTAGTCTCTTATGGACTGAGTCGAGAAGGAGTTTGTGGTCGACAGTGTCAAAGGCCGCTGTTAGATCTCGGAGAATCAGTAGGCAGGGTCGGACGGAGTCAAGGGAGTTGTGGAGGTCGTCTACTATGTTAAGGATGGCTGATTCTGTGCTACAGCCTTTCCGGAAGTCTGATTGAAGAGGGTTGAGGAGGTTGTTGGTATCGATATGATGGGTTAGTTGTTGGAGAGCACATTTTTCAAGAACTTTGGCAAGGAAGGGAAGGTTGGAGACAGGTCTGTGGTTGTGGAGGTTGTTCGGGTCGGCTTCTGGTTTCTTTAAAATCAGCGTGATTTGGCTGAGTTTTAGGCAGTCAGGCAACACACAAGTCTGAAGGGAGCTATTGATGATCATAATCTATGTAGGGGAGAGGAACTGGTGGAGTTTTTTTGCCGGGAGGAAGGGAGGGGATCAGCTAGGTGGGAGGAAGTTTTGGATGTGGACATAAGTTTGGAGATGTCCAATACCAGGAGGGGTTGGAAAGATCTCCAGCTTGCGGGGGTCGACAGCTGAGTCCGGAAGGGGAGTGTGATTTCAATTTTGGGGGGCGGGTTGTCGGAGAGGTATGGAGCAGGGATAAAATTGTTAGTGGAAGGAAGGAGGGGCACAATGCTAGGGGGGTGTCCAGTGCTAGGGAAAGTTCAATCTCAGTGATTTTATCGTTGAAGAATTTGGCAAAGTTGATACAAGTGTCCGTGGTAATAGGTAAGGGTTGGGAGCAGGTTTGGTAATTTGTTGTTTAATGATGTTAAAGAACTCCTTCGGGCGGTTTATGGCTCTGTCAAGTGCATTTCGGAAAAAGGAGCTTTTTTCTCTGTGTATGTGTTTTTTGTAATTTCTCTGTGCTCTTCTGAGCTGCTCCAAGTGGGTGGAGGAGGGGTCGGATCTCCAGAGTCTATCAGCAGCTCTAAGTTGTCTTCTCTCTGAATTGAGATCATTGTTGAACAAGGCTCTGGATGGGGTGTTTCGCAGTCTTTTCAGTTTCAGAGGGGCTAGCTGATCAAGTATGGTGGTTATAGTTGAGATGTAGTGGGTGGTTAAATCCGTCGTGGAGAGGTTGGTCGAAGGGGATTTTTTCCTTCCAGGGTAGATAGGGGGATTTTGCTGACATTTCTTTTCCAACTAAGTGACTTTTGGGGATGTGTAGTGAGTTGGGGGATATAGTTGAGATGGAAAAGGATGATGTGATGATCTGACCAGTCGACAGGAAGGATATCGTTGACCGTGAGTGAGTCTTCATGCGCTATTATCGCATCCAGTGTAGCACCTTTGATGTGGGTTTGGCCCTTGCAGTATTGGGAAAGGTTGTTGCTGTGAAGAAGGTTATTTAGGGTTTGGATGAGCGCATTGTTCTCCTCGTTCCAGCGGAGGTTGAGATCACCCAAGATAATGAAGTTGGGGTCGCAGAGGGAGCAGTGCGTTATTAGGTCAGCTAGGTGGTGAGCAAAAGGTTGGGTGTTACCAGAGGGGTGGTAGAGAAGGTGGAAGGTCACCTTAGAGTTGTCGCTGGTCTTTGTAGAGGCGTTCAAGTGTTCACAAGAGTTGAAATTGAAAGAGTCTTTCACATCTATTTAATGGTATTTTTGTGGATGATGGCAATGCCTCCCCCCGGACGGTCCTTTCTCTCTTTGTTGAAAATAGAGTATCCAGGAGGGACGAGGGTGTCCATGATCGGTTGCGAGAGTTCGGTTAGCCAGGTCTCTGTGATGAAGCCAATGTCAATGTTATGGTTGAGGATAGCGTCAGCAAGATCCATAGCGTGTTTGACTGCTAATCTGCAGTTTATGAGCATGCAGTTAGTGCATGGATGGATCTTTGGTTCTGGCCTGGAAGGGATTGAGGGGATATTAACGAAGTGAGCAGGGGGTCCGGGAGAGGGAGGCTGTATATGGTGTCTCCTGAGGCCAGTGATGACCTGTATGTTAGATGGGGGATTTAGGATAGGGAGGGGTGGGTTGTAGGAGTGAGCAAGTTTAATAGCTTCATTGTGAGATAAAGGAGAGATTGTTCTTCTTGGTCTCGAGGTGTTTCGAAGAAAGGGTCTAGCGGGCCAGCGGATACTCTGTGAGGAGTTGTTGTCCGATGGAGGTGTGTGTGTCTGGGTCGGCACAGGGAGTATCAGTGGGTAGAGGCTTCTCACTATCACGTTGATGCCTTGAATGATGAGTTCTAGTTGTGATTCGAGGTTGGAGAGTTGTTCATTAATTTTTTAGGAGGGAGTGGGTTTAGGGGTGGGGGAGTGGGAGATAAAGTTCCTCTTAGCTGGGGGCTGGGGCTACTGTTTCAGAAGGGATATAAGATCCCTGGGCAGAAGGTTAAAGGAGGCTGTCGTGGGGTGAAAGGGATTAGATTCAGGGTAAGGGATAGAGGTGATGGGGGCAGGCTGGATATGAGTATCTCTACAGTTCAGCGAGTTTGGTCTTGAGGAGGGCCGGGTGAGAAGGGGGTAGGAGGGGAGACAGTGGAGGGGGAGTCGTGGGGAGGTTCGGAGATTAGAGAGGTGTTATGAGGGAGGATTGAGGAAGTTTGGGATGGGGAGACAGAGCAGAAGTTGTGATTGAGAGATTTGTGGTTAGGGGATTAAGGGGCATGGCTAGGGTGAGAGGGGATGATGGGGATGGGTGGGTCAGACAGGATGGGGCTGTCGACTCTGGGAGCAGGGGGGAGCAGGGGGTGGTGTTGGGGGGGTTAGTGGGGGCGGAGTGGGGGTGGAGTGGGGTGTCGAGGGGCTAAGGGAGGATAGGGGGAGAGATAGTGCTGATTTAAGGGAGGGGAACAAGGATTCAAAGGCACGGAGGTTGGAGTCATTTGCTTGAATCATGATGGTTCCATTTCTGAAAATGGAGATGATGACGTTTCCCTGGAAAGCCAGGGAACTGGAGATAGAGAGTTTGCAACCGTGTGGGATATTAGTAGTTTTGGAGGGAAGGAGGTGACTAGTGAGGAGGGTGTTCCATCTAACAGGGCATTGTGTGAAGAAGATAGGATTTGACTTTTTCGGGCCTTTTTGGGCATTTTAATAAGTGTCCACGAAAAGTAGCTCCGGATGTTGCCTGATAAGTTTGCGCTTAAAGTTTTTCAATGCAGAGGAGGAGAGGTGGTTATGGGGAGATATGGAAAAGGAGGTGGGCCCGTTGGATTTAAGGAAGGGGGAGATGGGTGAGGTAGTGGATCCTGTGGGGATCTACATCGTGTGAAGGTGAGGAGGCCAATGCTCGTAAGGGGGTTAAAAGGATGCTAGATGGGGTGGAAAGAGGGGAGGGAGATATGATAGGAGGGATCTAGGTTGGGGCCCAGGACAGGGGTGGGGGGGTCGTCGGGAGGAAGTTCAGATAATCTAGGACGAGTAGCTCGAACAGGGGTTGAGAGGTCCTACAGATTGCGGCAGGGTAGGGAACAGGGGAGATCCGGAATAGAGTGTTCGTGTTGGGAGATGGCCGGACACGGAGCGATCTAGTGGGATGGGGTGGAAGGGAGACCACTAGTTAAGGAGGAAAGAAGGGTGGGCGGCTGGCTGAGGTGGACCCACCGACATTGGTTCAAGGGGGTGAAGATGGTCCCAGGGGGAGGGGGACGCTAGGGTTACAATGCTTCAGCCAGGGGTGTTGGGAGAGGAGGGTCTACAGGGTTATGGATGAGGAAAGGGCAGAGGATATTCCAGAAAAAGTGGACCAGCAAATGACTCTCCATGAACAGTTTCACCTAGAAAGCCGAGAAGGACGAAGGGGGGTCGAAGAGGGTCAAGGGGGTCAGGAACGGGGGAAACAGGGCAGGGTCAGCACCATAGTCCCAGTAGAAGATGAGGGAAATAACTCACCGGGAGCTCCAGATCAGGAAGTGTGGTCCTTGGTATGTCACTAAGGAGGGTCAAGACACCAGCGCTCATCATGCAAAGGCTCAAATAGGGAGAGAGGAACCTCCTGCTCTGAGGGAAAGGGGGTCACGGCAAGAAGGGTCAGCACCGTGCATCCGAAACAGGTGGCCAAGAACAGGGAGCGATCAGGGCCAGATCCCGGTGGGAGCCAGCCGCAACGGAGGTGGGCTCCAAGGTTAGGGTGAGATCAGGGCAGGATCCAGGTGGGAGGAGGAGGGCTTCAGGGACCAGTGGGGAGAAAATGGGGCCCCAAGGGGGGGGTTGGGCAGCGGCCGGGAGATCTGCGGTGCAGGACAGGCAGGGGACCCTATGCCCGAGGTTCGCCTGGGACCGGCACTGGGGGTCAGAAAGGGCAGCCTCGCTGCCTGCTGGAACGTTGGTTGAAGACCAAGTGTGGACGGTGTCTGAGAACTTCGGTAAAATAGCAGTCCGCCCAGCTCCGGGAGTCAAGTATGGACAGTGTCCGAGAACTTCGGTCAAATTGTAGTCCGCCCAGCTCCGGGAGTCGAAGGAAACAGGCAGAACTCAGTGCCCAATCTGAACCCGTTGTCTCCGGTGCTGAGCACCGGCATCCATCCGAGAGGGCTGGGGCCTATTCCCATGCGTCAAGCATATGCTGCGAGCAAGAGACATATATGTGAAAGACGGAAGAAGGAAGAACCAAAAAGCGTCACAAAGGGAGAAGGCAGAAGGCTGCAGGATGAGCCGAAGGGGCAGGGGTGGCCGCAAATGGATCGAAGAGGCCCGGGACGGCCCCAGGACCATGCCGCCTCAGCACCCGGTGCTGGCAGATCCGACCACAGCAGCCTCGCGTTCAAGTGAAAGGCCCTGAGCTCCGGCACCTCCCCACTCACAAATTAAGCACTGGGGAACCAATGCAGCAGCCAGAGCAAAGTCCACGGAAACTCCCTATCTCGGACAGGCGGCTCCTCATGAGAGACTCCCCCCGGGCTGGAGTCGGGGATGGCGAAGCAGCTCCTCCTGGGTGGGCAGCTCCTCCTGAGCTGCAGGTGGAGAAACGGCCCCAGCGACGTGGAGACTCGAGCCTGGGTCGGCCCCAAGGTCGGCTCCAGCAATCTTCCCCAGGCTGGGGGCCTCTCGACAAACGGCTTCTCCCGAGCCGGACCCATAACAGAGATCGGCTCCTCCTAAAGTTGAGCCAAAGATGGCGGGCGGGCGGGCGGCTCCTCACGGGTAGGAGTCGGAGATGGCGCGTGGGCGGCTCCTCAAGAGCTGGGGCCAGAGTCGTGGCTCCGGAGGAGTGGAGACCCGGTCCTGAGTCCGTCCCGATCCGGCAGAAGGGGGCAGTTTGCCGGCGGGACCAGGGGCGTGGATGGTAACCCAGGAATGAGTACCTGGGTCTTCGGCAGCCTCAATGCAGGCAATGCGAGGTGCCGGGGACCTGGACGTCAGCCGATCCACGATCCTCGAGCGCAGGGGTCCTGGACATCTGCCGAACCTTGATCCTCGTCCGAGTAGGCAGAGTCCAGGGCGACCGTCAGGGGGGGGCACCCGAGGGAAAGAAAGACCTACCCTGCAACCTTCTCTTTTTTTTTCTTTTACTTTTTTGGGGGGAATCGGCTGCATCCGAGTCCCAAAATGGCTGGTCATGCTTCCTGGTTAAAGTGTTAGCATCCAACCAGATCTCAGCATAAGATCTGTCAGATCCGCAGAGGATCAGTGTCCCCAGATATACAATTTTGTTTTCTTTAATATTTCAAAAACTACTGAACGGTTTTACACCAAGTCACAAAAAGGGCTCATTCTGGACTAAGATATAGCTTTCTGTCAAATCTGGCGTAATTCTGTCCAGTGGTTCAGGCTGTAATTGTGTCTAAAATTCCATGGGGAAATTGCATGGGGAAAATGTGTTTTTAATGTTAAATCTGACTTTACCAGTAAAGAGGATTTATCATTATCATTCCAACAATATAAAACATGATTCAGCTACTCTATTCTGATCAGGAATTACATCTCAAAACTCTATTAAGGATTTCCCAATGCTGGCATATGAGAAGAGTAGGCCTCACAGTAGTCAAAAACGTAGGAGTTGTTCACTACAAGGACATGTAAAATGTAAAAGTACATATCCTGCCTTTTACTTACATAGCTCCCTGCCATATGGGCTACCAAGGGCCTACCTTAGGGGTGACTTACATGTAATAAAAGGGTATTTAATGGCTTCGAAAGCGGCATCAAATGCCAAGTCGAAGTAGCAGTGAAACTGCACACCCGGTTCGTAGTGGCAGGCCTGGGTGATGTTTAAAGGGCTGCTTAAGTGGGTGGCATAATCGTGCTGCAGGCCAAATAGTAGCATTTAATTTACAGGCCCTTAAGAGATGGAATAACACTTTACAAGGGACTTGCAGGTAAATCAAATATGCCAGTTGAGGATACGCCAATGTTACCATGTTTAGGGGAGAAGCACAAGCAGTTTAGCACTGGTAAGTGGTGGTTAAGTGCTCAAAATCCTAAGGCCAACAAAAGGTTACAGCGAAAAATGTGAGACAAACAGACAGAAAGTTTGGTGGAAGACCACCCTAAGGCAAAAAGGTTTAACACCTTATCATTGGCAACTTAGTTGGTGATAGGCCTGCTATCACATAACACAGAAGTAGGACTTTGAGGGATGCCCTGATTCATAGTGACATTACCACCGCAGGCAGGACTGAAAATAATAATAACCTTACAGGATTTTTCAACTGTGGGAATTGTAAACCCTGTTCAAACTCCAGCAGAGTGTTTATGAGATACTCTACATCAAGACACATAGAAAAATCGCACAATTAATAACGTACAGCACAAGTTACGTTATATATGTACTGGAATGCCTGTGTGGTCCGAGGTATGTAGGTAGTACTGTACACCCAGTACATAAGAGAATACTGCAGCATGTCCAGGACAGCACAATTCACAATAAGCATTACCATGTGGTCAGACATTTCAAACAACATTCTTTAGTGTCCTCAAGCAGCTCAAATTCTATGGTATAGAGAGTGAAGGTAGGGACACCAGAGGGGTGACAGGATTCTAAAGCTGGGAAAGTGTGAATCATGTCACATTATTGATCTCAATACAAAAGCCCTCTTTGGCCTTAACTCTTATGAGGAACTGTACATTCATCTTGATTAGGGGCCAATTTTGATTGTCACATTGTTAGCCCTTTTGTTTGAAACAATCTTGTATTTTATTATTGTAATGTGTGGTAGTTTACATTTTTAACATTGACTTTACTCTCTTCCAATTCAATAGGAGAGGAAGGGACTCCCTAAACTGGGCCATACAAAGGTGACGAGAGGCTGTTCAGGTGTGGGCACCCTACTCTACTCGTCCAAAGAAGAACTGGTGATTCACATCTGGAGGATTTGATTTTGCTATTTCACTTTTTCTTGGTTTTATTTATTTTGTCACATTATCACTCTCTGTTAGCAAGAGACTATGCAGATGGACGATGTCATCAATTGTGAGAACATTGAACATTATCTTTCTATGTTGCCAAGAGGGATAAATAAGTGAATTATTAGGCCTTTGGAGCTCCCTCACTCTTTTTGGAGGGTGGATCGCATATACATTCAGTCGTCTGAGATTTGTGGTATCTGCAACCTTCACACCTCTTTGATTCTGTCCACTAGGTCATTATAACATTAGATTTATAGTTTAATCCAATAGTGAAATGTGTGCATGGATGAGACTGAGGTGCCCTTTCCCTCTATTACCACAACTTAGCAAGACCCCCTCTTGGGTATTATATTTGGCAACCAGAGCATCTTGCAGGCCGGGTGTTGCATGCCAAATTAGTGCTACATTAAGCACAGTAGGATGGCTGCTGAGGTTATTATGTCACACCCCCGCCATGCACAATTGTTTTGTCAAAGATGATACTATAACTATTAAATTGATATTATCAATGATGTTATCAAAGATGTCATGAGTGCCATAATTGGTGAATTTCGATGGTTTGCTACATGTGAAATGTGAGTTTAACTACAACGTCCCTGTACCTTTTGTTTTTTTAAGTGCATTTCTATGTTTCTTTTTAATTCTTTTTCCGAACTATAATGTCCCTGTAACCTTTGTGTTTTTTTTGGTGAATTTCTACTTATTTTTAATGTAAGGTAATTTTCCTTACTAGACATTAATCCAACAAACATTGGTCACAGCTGGGGTTAGCTGCAGGACCTGTGGCCAAGCCCTACGACCACCCCTTATAACCACCCAACCCAGCACTGCCAACAGTCACCTTCCCCAGGGCTGGTCTTGGCCCCATGGACCCCATACCCCAGGGCCCGGCCTAATTAATAAATAATTTTTGGGTGAGGGCCATGTGGTCCCCCTCCCTAAGGCTGATCTCAACCCCAGCGACCCCATCCCCCCGGGGCCTGGCCTAACTATTAATTTTTTTGTTTGGGGAGGGAGGCTCATCTTGACCCCGGGGACCTCACCATGTGATCTGGGTGCCCCCCAGTGCACCCAGTGACAATGTTGGAGACCACTGGGGGAACCCGAAGGCCCCCGTAGTCCCAACTGGCTGCCCACCTCCTGCTAAAGAAGCTCCCTCTCTGTGAGAACAATAGGCCAGATTTACAAGGCCCTAGACCCTCCTTGCGCCACATTTGCATCATTTTTTATGCTAATGTGGCTCAACAAGGCAAAAATCAGTGCACCATATTTACAAAGTGGTGCAATCCATGCATTGCGCCACTTTGCTACCCCTCACATGCCAAATTATGCCTGCGCCAGGCATATTGTATGCAAGGGGGTGTTCAGGCTTTAGGAGGCCCACCAAAATGGCACAAATAAATCTCCAAGATTTAATTGCACCATTTTTGGCGTAATTGTTAACGCCTACTCATAGCAGGCATAAAAAGGATGCACCCATTGAAATCAATGGGCCTCCTTGCACTTTGCTGCACTACTGTCAACATTTTTTACTCTAGTGCAGCAAAGCGCCACAATAGCATCAAAAATGTTGACGCTATTGGCCTAACATGTTCCATGGTGCGCTGTGTTGTAAATACGGCCCATCCATGGTGTCGTTAGGTGGCGGTTGGGGGTGCAAGAAATCTGGCGCATTAATACTGAGGCTCCAGATACTTGTAAATCTGGGCCAATGTTTTCTCTTTTTCCCTGCTTGCATCTCTGCAGGCAGGGAAACAGAGGAAACCTCTGCTCGCATGAAGTGAGAGCTGTCGAACAGCTCTCACTTCATCCAAGTGGAGTGTTTGCTCTGACTTGGCGGCAGCTGTCAAAACTGCACCAAGTCAGAGCAAACAGCTATATCCCGGTTGGGGGGGTGGGCAGTGCACCCTAATTATGTTTGGTAAAAGCCACAGGGAATTGGCGGTCCCCAGGCCTGTGGGGGGCAGCCCCCTGTGTTAAATTTGATTATAGCTCGGAGGAGGTGTCAGTCCCTGGGGCTGTGGGGGGACTGGTTGGCCCCCCCTCATCAAAATGGCAAGGCCCCCTAGATTTGGCCCACCAAGGGGCTTCAGCACTACCAAGCGGGGGAGCCCGCCCTTGTTTAATTTTTTTACATTATCTCTGTATCCGCTTTTACTTGTGGCAAAACATTTTTTAAGTGGTTTTGAGCTTGGGGGGTCCCTCTGGGACCCCAGCACCAGAGCTAAGGGGTCAGGGTGTCCCTACCCTGGCCCCTTTAGTTTTTTTAAACTTTTTTTTCTTGTTGAAGTGTTGGCAGCCAAACAGATCTCAGCATGAGATCAGGAGAGTTCGAAGAGCCTTTGCATCCCTAAATATACAAATCTGGATTTTCTTTAATTCCTCAAAAACTACTGAACAGTTCTACACCAAATAACAAAAGGGGCACTATCTGGACCAAGAGCTACATTTCTGCCAAATTTGCTGTTACTCCATCCAGTGCTTTGGGCACTATTGCTGTTCAAAATCCCAGTAGGAATTACCATGGGAAACACTCCTTTTTTTACCCTTTTTCTCGCCCTCTTGATGGATCACCCAAACCTTTCCAGTCAGCAGCTGACGTGACTGTTGAATGTTTTTGGGAAAAGTTTGTGAAGATTTGTCAAGCGCCACCAAAGATGTAGGCAAATAAAAAACTCATTTTTCTATAGAAAGTAGGTCTTAACTAAACCTAACTACTTGCAACTGCCACTAGATATATATATATTCCAATATTCACTCCTTCCCTTCTCCTGAAAAGAAGCACATCGACTGCTAGTTGCAGTGGTTCCAAGCGCTTTATTAAAATTGGAGATATGCTGCAGGGTGGCTCACTAACCCAATGTATTTTCTAGAAGCTCTGTTTCCATGACATTGACCCGCCCTGCTCGGGTCTGTGGCTCTCTGAACAGGCAGTTGTCAGAACATTACACAGTACTTTTACTCTGCAAAATCCAGCAGTAGTTACATACAACACATAGGTTACTGGTTATCCTGCAACACAAACAGTAGTCAGGTAAACATTACTAAAATAATGCACATGTCATACTAAACATATGATCATTGCCAAAACATTATCATGACTGCACATAGCATGACACAGCACAAAAGCTCAAGGCTTTAGCATACTGTAAAACATTATCATGAATGCACATAATGCGAAGGCATCATCAAAGAATGCCCGTTGTAGGGACAGGGAGGCCACAACCTCAACATAAGACACAGTCCCCAATGGCCTCTGTAAGGCACTGAAACCCAATGCACATATTATTCTCACTGTCACTGGTGAACATGATCTGTCCCCTCCATATAGTGACACCACACCATACAACGAGGGCCAACAGGGGAGTTTGTGTCCCATTTCATGAAGCTCCTCTGCTCCGATCCTTGTGCAGTACTTGACCTCTGTCAAGAGTCACCACCCTGGCCTGCGTATATGCCACAGAAATTCAAGTGGAAAGGAGGACCTCCTATGAGGTTTTCCTGCCCTCAAGCCTCAACAAAACAAACAGGGGGCCCAGGGGTAATGGGGGGACCTCCGATGAGGTCTCCCTCCTGATTGCGAGCCACAGCAGTAGAAAGGGAGCCTGGTGGGTTGAGCCTTCTGGCTCGATACCCTGCCATCACCTTTCCAGGGCCTCTGGTTCTCCCGGGGCCAGGAGAAGCCACCACAATCCTCTGGTGAGCAGGGTGCTTGCTGAGGAGCCACGAAAGCCGACGTGCAGCTTCTGGCTCTCTCTCGCCTTCTCCTGGGGCCACGGTGGTGATGCACTGAAGTCGGTGCCCAGCGGTTCCCCCAGGGCACTCTCCACAGTGTTCCTCACCCTAGGGGCACTCCACAGACTGCGATCGCTCTTGGCTTTGTCTTCTTGTGCCCTGGGGGCACTTTGAGAAGCACATTCGGGTGTGCTAGTCTCGCCCGGGTCGTGAAGTGATTACTCCCTCAGAGAGAGAAAGAAAGCACTCTCAGTGCACTTTAAACAAATAAAGTTGAGCACTCCTCATGCACTACGGTCCAGTACAGAAGCTTTCAAACATAGCTCTGCCCTTGCGCTTTGAGTAGAAAAACTGGCAGGGGACACAGCACCCAGCCCATGGAGACAACAAGTGTGAATACAGGGCCCAACAAGCAGGCCAGCACAAAAGTTTCAGTCAGGCAGTTTCTCCTAGTGACCCGGCAGGTCACAGGTCAGCACAAAAGCAGCATTTCAAGGCAGTTCCTGGTGAGTCCCTCCAGCAGCATTCTATGTCCAAGTTAATAGTCCAAAAGTGTCTGTCTAACATGGGGAAAACCCTCTGCACTTATACTCAATTTTGCACAACTTTTACAAAGAGGGGGAGAAGAGGTTCCACCCAATTCCAACTGGTTCTAGGAGTGTCCCCTCTCTCCTCCAGCACAGGCTCCAGACATCAGTTGTGGGTGAACAAGCCCTTTGTGCGAGGCCAGGGCACAACGTTTACAAATGCAGGTGTGCCCTGCCTCCTCTTCTCTCAGCCCAGGAATCAAATCAAATCAAATCAAATCAAATCAAAAAACATTTATAAAGCGCGCTACCTACCTGTGAGGGTCTCAAGGCGCTAGGGGAGGGGGGTTACTGCTGCTCGAAGAGCCAGGTTTTGAGCTGCCTCCGGAATTCGAGGTGGTCCTGGGTGGTCCTGAGGTTGGCGGGGAGGGAGTTCTATGTCTTGGCCGCCAGTGCAGGTGTCTCAGGTGGGCGGAGATGTGGCTGTTGCGGGGTATGTCGAGGATGAGGCGGGCGGAGGCGTTTTGTATTCGCTGAAGACGTTTTTGGAGTTTTGTGGTGGTTCCTGCGTATAGGGTGTTTCCGTAGCCCAGGCGGATTGTGACAAGGGCGTGGGTCACAGTTTTTCTGGTGTCGGCGGGGATCCAGCGGAAGATCTTTCGGAGCATGCGGAGAGTGAGGAAGCAGGAAGATGATACGGCGTTGACTTGTTTGGTCATGGTGAGAAGTGGGTCCTGGATGAATCCGAGTTTGCGTGCGTGGTCTGAGGGGGTTGGTACGGTGCCAAGGGCCGTCGGCCACCAAGAGTTGTCCCAGGCGGACAGGGTGTTTCCGAGGATGAGGACTTCCGTTTTGTCTGAGTTCAGTTTCAGGCGGCTGAGTTTCATCCATTCTGCGACGTCTTTCATTCCATCTTGCAGGTAGGTCTTGGCGCTGGTGGGGTCCTTGGTGAGGGAAAGTATCAGCTGAGTGTCGTCGGCGTAGGAGGTGATGTTGATGTTGTGTTTGCCTACGATGTCGGCGAGGGGGCTCATGTAGACATTGAAGAGAGTCGGGCTGAGCGAGGAGCCGCAGATGATCTCGGTGGGGTCTGAGCGGAACGGAGGGAGGTAGACTCCTTGGGGGCGGTTAGAGAGGAAAGAGGTGATCCAGTCCAGGGCCTGTCCTTGGATACCGGAGGAGCGGAGGCGGGATATTAGGGTTCGGTGGCAGACAGTGTCGAAGGCAACCGAGAGGTCGAGGAGGATGAGGGCGACTGTTTCTCTGTTGTCCATCAGAGTTCTGATGTCATCTGTGACTGCGATGAGGGCGGTTTCTGTGCTGTGGTTGGCTCGGAATCCGGACTGGGAGGGGTCGAGTAGGTTGTTGTCTTTAAGGAAATTGGTCAGCTGCTTGTTGACAGACTTCTCGATGACTTTGGCAGGGAAGGGGAGGAGTGAGATGGGGTGGAAGTTCTTCAGGTCGCTGGGGTCCGCCGTAGGTTTCTTCAGTAGGGCGTTGACTTCCGCGTGTTTCCAGCTCTCGGGGAAGGTGGCAGAAGCAAACAAGCTGTTGATGATGGTCTGGAGATGAGGGGCGATGATGTCGTCGGCTTTGTTGAAGATGAAGTGGGGGCAGGGGTCCGAGGGAGCACCGGAGTGAATGGTGTTCATGGTAGCTTTGGTCTCCTCCGTGCTGATGTGAGTCCAGGAGTTGAGGGTGATGGCTGGGGTTGTAGGTTCTGTGGTGGTTGGCTGGGTCTGGTGACCGAAGCTGTCGTGTAGGTCGGTGATCTTTCAATGAAAGAAGGTAGCGAGGGAGTTGCAGAGATCTTGTGAGGGCGTGATGGAGTTGGAGTTGGCGTTAGGATTGGAGAGCTCTTTGACGATGTTGAAGAGTTCTTTGCTGTTGTGAGTGTTCTTGTCCAGTCTGTCTGTGAAGGAAGTTCTTTTGGTGGCGCGGATCAGCTGATGGTGTTCGCGGGTAGCGTTTTTGAGGGCAGACATGTTTTGTACGGTGTGGTCTTTGCGCCAGGCTTTCTCGAGGGTACGGCAGTTTTTTTTGGATTCCTTGAGGGTGTCTGTGAACCATTTAGGTTTCCTGGTGTTGGTCTGTCTTGGGAGGCGTCTGAGGGGTGCGAGGTTGTCCGCGCAGTTGGTGATCCAATGAGTGAGGCTGAGGGCTGCGTTGTTGGGGTCGGTGGAGAAGGTGGGTTGGTTGTCGCTGAAAGTGGAGAGTAGCTGTTCCGTGGGGATTTTGTTCCAATGTCTGCGTGGGATGGGTTGTGTGCGGAGGTGGAGAGTCTTGCGTCTGAAGGTGAAGTGGACACATCTATGGTCGGTCCAGTGTATTACGGATGAGTGGCTGAAGGATACGTGGTTGCTGGCGGAGAAGATGGGGTCGAGCGTGTGTCTGGCGATGTGGGTGGGGGTGTTCACCAGTTGCTTGAGACCGAGGTTGCCGAGGTTGGCGAGGTTGGCGAGCAGGGTGGTGGTGTTGGGGTCGTTGTTCTGCTCTAGGTGGAAGTTGAGGTCTCCGAGGAGGATGTAGTCCGGCGAGGCTAGGGCGTGCGGGGAGATGAAGTCAGCGATGGATTCGCTGAAGAGGGTGCGTGGTCCAGGGGGCCTGTAGATGAGAGTTCCTCTGAGGGTGGTCCTGGGGTCGGTGTGGATCTGGAAGTGCATGTGTTCGGCGGCGAGGGGGGTGTCTTCGGTGGAAGTGGTGACGTTGATGGAGTCCTTGAATACGATGGCGATTCCTCCTCCGACTTGGCTGGTGCGGTCTCTCCTGGTGATCTTGTAGCCATCGGGGATGGCTATGGCGATGTCGGGGGCCGAGGAGGCGTTCATCCAGGTCTCAGTGATGAAGGCGACGTCCGGTGCGGTGGAGTCCAGGAGGTCCCATAGTTCAATGGCGTGCTTGTGGACGGAGCGTGCGTTGATGAGGATGCATTTGAGATGGTTATTGGTGCGTGGGTTGGCGGGCGGGCTGCAGTCGCGGTGGAAGGTGAGTTTGCAGGTAAGGTATGCGAAGGGTCCATGAGTGCGTTTCGGGTTGGCTTGGAAACAGGTTCTGGAGCGTCCCAGGTTGAGTGCGTGGAGGGAGGTGGGGTCGCAGCGGTTTGGGAGTGCTGGGGGCCAGGGGTCGTGGCGCTGGGCACGGTCCAGGCACGGACGGGCGCAGACGGGCTTGCCTTTGGCGCACCAGCGGCGCGGCCGCACAGCGGCCGCCATAAGAGGGGGGGGGAGGAGGGATCAGCTGGGGGCGGGAGGTGGGAGGGGGGCGACGAATGGGAGCGGGGGGCAGGGCCGAGCGGGTGATGGCAGCGGGAAAGCAGAGGGCGGGGGGTTAGATAGAGGGGAGGGGTAAGAAGATAGGGAAGGGAGGAGATGGATTACAGAGGAGGAGAGGAGTCAGAAGAAAAGAAGAGAGGAATAGAAGAAGAGAAGAGAAGAACCCAGAAGAAGAGGAGAGAAGAGTACAGAAGAAGAAAAGACCACAGAAGAAGAGGAGAGAAGAGTACAGAAGAAGAAGAGAAGACCACAGAAGAAGAGGAGAGAAGAGTACAGAGGAAGAAGAGAAGACCACGGAAAAAGAGGAGAGAAGAGTACAGAAGAAGAGAAGACCACAAAAGAAGAGAAGAACACAGAAGAACACAGAAGAAGAAAAGAACACGCAGGATGGGGTGCAGAGGAGGAGAAGAACACAGAAGAACACAGAAGAAGAAAATAACACGCAGGATGGGGTGCAGAGGAGGAGAAGAACACAGAGGAAGAGCAGAGCAGGAAGAAAATGCAGTGAGGAAGAAGAGAAAAGAAGAACACAGAGGAAGAGCAGAGCAGGAAGAAAATGCGGTGAGGAAGAAGAGAAAAGAAGAGAAGAACACAGAGGAAGAGCAGAGCAGGAAGAAAATGCAGTGAGGAAGAAGAGAAAAGAAGAGAGAACACAGAGGAAGAGCAGAGCACGAGGAAAATGTGGTGAGGAAGAAGAGAAGAGAAGAGAAGAACACAGAGGAAGAGCAGAGCAGGAAGAAAATGCGGTGAGGAAGAGGAGTGGGACACAGAGGAAGAGCAGAACACGAGGAAAGTGCGGTGAGGAAGAAGAGAAGGACACAGGAGAAGAGCAGAACACGCAGCAAGTGGGCTGCAGAAGAGGAGCAGAAAAACGGAGGAAGATGGCTACCACAGGGAGGAGCAGGAAGCGAAGGGAAATGGACAGAGAGAGGACAGCAGAGGTGCAAAGAAAAGTTGGAGGAGAGAGCAGAAGACAGAAGTTCAGAAAACAGAGGTGAGTAACGAGGGGTTGGGCGAGGGGCTGGGCGGGAGGAGTACTTACGGTTTTGCTGGTTTTGCTGGGAGGTGGCAGGAGCCTGGGCAGGAGGAGCTGCAGCGGCGGGGTAAGCGACCTACCCTAGGGTCAAGGGTCGCTCCTATGGAAGACCATTCAATATGCAGATGCACTTCTGTGACCCCTCCACCCTCCCTGTGTACAGGCTGTCTGAAAAAAATGCGCAAAGCCCAGCTGTCAATCTGCCCCAGACGTGGATTGGAGTCAATCTGCAAAACACCAGAGTTATAAGCACAGAGAAATGCTCACTTCCTAGAAGAGGCATTGCCATAATGGTTAAAAAAACACCTACACCAGTAAGCAGCATTTCTTACCACCATTACAACCATACCAAACATGCCTACGATACCCCTCATAGATCAAACAATATTCCCTAGACATACGGCAGGGCATTTCCAATGCAATCCTATGAGCAAGGCAGCACTCACAGCAGTGAGAAATCAATTTGGCTGTTTGTCACTACTAGAACAGGCCACACAACCATGCACATCTCCTGCCTCTTACACACATACCACCCTGCCCATTGGGCTAGCTAGGGCCTATTTTAGGGGTGATTATTTGTAGAAAAAGGGGAGTTCCAAGCCTGGCAAGTAAATGTAGATGCTGTGTCCCTGTGGCAGTACATTGCGCATGCAGGACCTGCACTAGCAGGCATGATACAGATTTGAAGGTCTACCTTGGTGGGTGGCACAAGCAGCGCTGCAGTCCCACTAGTAGCATTTAATTCACAGGCCTTGGGTATAGAGATACCACTCTACAAGGGACTTACAGGTAAATTAAAAGTGCCAATTGGATGTAAGCCAATCATACCAATTTTAAAGGGAGAATACCTGCACTTTAGCACTGATCAGCAGTGATAAAATGCTCAGAATCCTGGCGCGAACAACACAAGGTCAGAAAAAATAGGAGGAGGAAGCCAAAAAGTGTGGGGATGACCCTGCAAAAAGGGCCATGTCCAACACTTACCCACCCCTAAACAATAAAAAAAAACCTTACCACCCAGTTCCATTACTCACCCCAAACCCTTAAAACCGCCCTTATCACCCAATTCCCTGAGCTTCCCCTAAGCCATAAAAACACCCTTACAACCCAATTCCCTAAGCCACCGCTAAACCATAAAACATCCATACCACCAATTCCCTTCACTTGTTGCTGGGTTCCATGGTCCTACCCTGGGCACTCAGTATACCCTTTCTGGAACTACAGAGGGAGCCTCAAAGCCCCCATTGTGCCTGCCAGCTCCCATCTCCAGCGGGAGCCGGCATTGCTCTCACATGCAGGGAGCAGCAACAAATTCTGCTCCCTGCTTGCAGGAGCAATTGTTTCATCTGTTTTCCTCCTTGCTTGACATCTGGCAGAAACATTTATGAAATGTTTGCTACCAGCATGCAGGAGCAGTTTTCCTACTTCTGTTCGCTGGAAGCAGACACATTGTTTGCTCTAATTTGACTAGAGCTGTCAAAGATTCTGCCAAGTGACAGCAAACAACTATGTCCCAAGATTGGGCATTTTGGGACCCTAGGGAGTCATGGTCCCCAGGGTCATTAATGGCTCCAAGGAGCATGCAGTCCCCCTCCTTTCTGTTTGCAAGGCCTGCCCTAAGGAGGTGGTTGTCCCATGGGCCGAATACAGCCGGAAAGGGGCCACGCAGCCTTCCTCCCCCTTTTTGATCCATCGGCCTGGCCTCAGGGATGTGGTGGTCCCCAGGGCACTAAAGGGCCCTGGAGGTGGGGTCTGTGTACCCCCTTACTATTCTAATTTATTCACCTTTGCCCTGGGGAGGTGGTGGTCCCCAGAGCCTGAGGAAGTAGAGCCAAGTGGCCCCTACTCCTCCTTCGGTTACATTTCATAAACCCTGTCCTGGGGAGGTGGTTGTCCCCCATATGGACCTTGAGGATGGGGGGCCTGTGCTCCCCCTTCCTCCTAATTATTATATAATATAGCATCCAGGATCTAGCCACTATGGGGATCAAGTTTAAACCAGCACAGGAGACAGCACTTGTTTTTTTCTTTAATTTTTGCCAGGATCTGCAGATCTTCAGAGGTTTTCATGCCAAAAATGTTATTAAAATTGCTTTTTGGCCCAGGCATGGTCCAAGAGGAACCCAACCACCAGGCCTAGGGCATCATGGTAATCCTCCTCTTGCATGTTTTCTTTTTTTTTTTTTTTACTTTTTCTGGGGACTCGGCTGAGTCCGAGTTCCAAGGTGGCTGCCAGCACTTCCTGGATGAATTGCTGACAGCCAATCAGATTTCAGCTTGAGATCTATAAGATTCGCAGAGGATCTGTGTCCCCAGGCATCCAAACTTCTTTTTCCATTAAAAAAAGATAACTCCAAAGACAAAATTCCATTCAGCGGTTCAGGTTGTATTTGTGTTCAAAATTCCTATGGGGAGTTGGATTGGGAAAATATGTTTTGGGACCCCCTCTTTTTCTCTGCCCCCACCTATTGGATCACCTTAAAACTGTCAAGACAGAAGCTGAAGTAAACAGCAAGCTAGTTTTGAGAATTTCATTAAGATTCGTCAAACTGCACCAACGTTATTGGCAAAACAGACAATTCTTCATCAATGGAAACTAGGTTCTTGTTGTAACTACCCACTATATATACATATATAAAGATATATTTTTCACTGAGAAAAACAAAGAAACATTATAGAAACATTTTAAACTGTAAAAACAACAGAAATTCACCAGTTATAGTTATCTCAAGTAACCAAAACTTATGATTTAAGGTAACTATAACTCGCGCACCGCCATGCAGTTTTTTCATCAATAATTTCACTGCAAATATTGCAGTGATATTATCAATGATGTCATAGAAGATGTCATGAGTGATGTAATATATGGAGTAATTAGCAATGTGTTGCCCTCCCTTTTAATTAGATGAGTACCCGTGGCCTTTAGAGGCTTGGGGAGGGGACTGCACAGCCCCGCTCATTTAGGGCAAATTTTGGCCATGGGGATGTTCTCTCCAGGGCCTCTTAGAGGTTAAGGGAGGGGGAGCTAAGTAGCCTCACTCCCCTTTAACTTACATTTTGGTCTTGGGGGATGGCTCCCCGGGACCAAATTAGACTCTGGAAAGGGGTTTGCCCGCCATCCCTTAATATTTTGTCTTGGCCCCAGGAGAAGGGGTCCCTGGGTCTTCTCAGAGGCTTGGGGAACGGGGCACATGTCTGCTCCCCAAATAAAAACATAATGAGTCCCACCCCACCCCCAAGCCCTGGCCTACCCTGGGAGCTTTTTAACCCCTTTGCTGTGAGGCCTTTCCCCCCTTAGGTACCAAGCCCTATTTTGGCTATTTGGGGCAGTTTGCGCTTAGGCTGTCATAACGTTTTGTTCACATAAGCTACCCACGCCAAATTTGTGTCCTTTTTTTCCAACATCCTAGGTATTCTAGAGGTACCCAGAGTTTGTGGGTTCCCCTGGAGGAGACCAAGAAATTAGCCAAAATGCACGGCTGCAGAAGAAGGCTTATGTTCTCTTCCCTGAAACGGGCATCAACAAAGGGTTTGTGGTGCTAAAATCACCATCTTCCCACATTTCAGGGACAGGCAGACTTGAATCAAAAAATCACATTTTTCAACACAATTTTGGCATTTTACTGGGATATACCACATTTTGACTAGTTTTTGTGCTTTTAGCCTCCTTCCAGTTAATGGGTGTGATCCCGGACAGCTAAACATTTCTGTAAAGTAGACAAAATTCTGAATTCAGCATGGGGTCATTAGTGTAGATCCTACAAGGTTTTCTTACAGAAAATAACAGCTGAAATAAAAACAATATGGAAATTGAGGTGATAAAACAACCAATTTCTCTCCACGTTTTACTCTGTACCTTTTTCCTGTGATGGCAAATTTTCAAAAGTAATATACCGTTACGTCTGCTGAACTCTTCTAGTTGTGGGGATATATAGGGCTTGTAGGTTCATCAGGAACCCTAGGTACCCAGAGCCAATAAAGGAGCTGCACCTTGCAATGGGTTTTCATTGTGTATCGGGTATACAGCAAATCATTTGATGAAATATAAAAAGTGAAAAATAGGTATCAAGGAAACCTTTGTATTTCCAAAATGGGCACAAGATAAGGTGTTGAGAAGCAGTGGTTATTTGCAAATCTCTGAATTCTGGGGTCCCCATACTAGCATGTGAATTACAGGACAAAAGTTGTGTTTTTTGCACACTGTCTTACATTTGGAAGGAAACAAAGTAGAGAAATGCAAGGGGCATTAACACTTGTTCTTCTATTCTGTGTTCCCCCAAGTCTCCCGATAAAAATGGTACCTCACTTGCGGGGGTAGGCTTAATGCCTGCGACAGGAAATGCAACATGGACACATCACATTTTTACATTGAAATCTGATGTGTTTTTTGGAAAGTGCCTAGCCGTGGATTTTGGCCTTCAGCTCATCCAGGACATAGGGAAACCTAGCAAGCCTATACATTTTAAAAAACTAGACAGCTAGGGAAATTCAGAATGGGGTGACTTGTGGGGCTCTCAACAGGTTCTGTTACCCAGAATCCTTTGCAAACCTCATATTTTGGCAAATAAACACTTTTTCCTCATTTTGGTGACAGAAAGTTCTTGAATAAGAGAGGAGACACACATTTCCTTCCACCCAGCATTCCCCCAAGTCTCCCAATAAAAATGGTACCTTACTTGTGTGGGTAGGCTTAGTGCTCGCGATAGGAAATGCCCCAAAGCACAACACGGACACATCACTTTTTCCCAAAGATTACTGACCTGTTTTTTGCAAAGTCCCAACTATGGATTTTGGCCTCCAGGTCAGCCGGGCCCTAGGGAAACCTACCAAAGCTGTGCATTTTTTAAAACTAGACACCTACATGAATCCAAGATGGGGTGACTTGTGGGGCTCTCACCAGATTCTGTTACCCAGAATCCAGCTCAGCTGACACCTGGGGAATCCTACCAAATCTGTGCATATTTGAAAACTAGACACCTAGGGGAATCCAAGATGGGGTGGCTTGTGGGGTTATCACCAGGTTCTGTTATCCAGAATCCTTTGCAAACCTCAAAATTTGGCAAAAAATCACTTTTTCCTCACATTTCGGTGATAGAAAGTTCTGGAATCTGAGAAGAGCTACAAATTTCCTTCCACCCAGCATTCCCTGAAGTGTCCCAACACAAATGGTACCTCACTTGTGTGGGTAGGCCTAGTGCCTGCAACAGGAAATGCCCCAAAACACTACGTGGACACATCAAAATTATCACACACAAAACTACCTGTTTTTGCGGGCACCTGCATTTTTGGTCCTGGGCTCAGCAGCCATCTGAAAACCTACAAAACCTAGACATTTCTGAAAACTAGACACTGAGGGAGTCCAGGGAGGTGTGACTTGCGTGAATCCCTGGGTGTGTACTTACCCAGAAATCTCAGCAAACCTCAAATTTACTTAAAAAATTACATTTGTCCCTCATTTCTGTGTGGAATCACTGCACCGGCACAAAGTTCCTACCACCCCAAATTCCCGTCAGTC
The DNA here is from genome assembly GCF_031143425.1 of Pleurodeles waltl. Taxonomy (NCBI): domain Eukaryota; kingdom Metazoa; phylum Chordata; class Amphibia; order Caudata; family Salamandridae; genus Pleurodeles; species Pleurodeles waltl. Next base: position 1,034,262,249 of record NC_090437.1, on the reverse strand, counting down.
TCCTGATAAAAATGATACCTCCCTTGTATAGGTGGGCCAAGTGCCTGTGACAGGGAACAGCAAAAAGCAGGTAAAAAATGAGGGTGGAACCAAAACGGGTTTAAAAGGACAGAAAAAAACCTTTTTTAGGCTGACAAGTGAGGCACAATTTTTATTGGTAAAGATGCAACAATGCTGGGTAATATAAATTTTGTGGATTCCTACAGATTCCGGAAGGTTCCATCACAAAAATGTGGGAAGAATGTGTGATTTTTAGCAAAGTTGGAGGTTTGCAAGACATTGTGGGTAAGAAAATGGTGCGTGGTGCATGTAAAGAACACCATCCTGGACTCAGCTAGATTTTTAGTTTTCAGATGTGTCTAGGTCCCGTAGATTTTTCTACATGGCAGCGTCCGATAGTCCAAAAAGTGCATCCCTCACCATTCCAAGTAGGACGATTTTGAGAGTTAGACATGCTCTCATGGCCCAAATGCAAAACCAAAACCCCAAATAATCAAATGTCCTCTATCTTGCTGTGGGACAAGATGTTTTACTGTGCATCGGGAGAGCTGAAAGACTGTTACCCCCTTCAGTTGGGGTGGGGCATAATTATGTCCATACTGGTTGGTAGCCATTACTATCCTTGTTTTTGTTTTTAATTCCCTGGCATCTAGTAGACTTAATTCCCCCCCCCCATTTCCCCGGGACTGGATAGGGAGTATTTACCCCATATGCCCACAACAACTTTTTACCCATTTATTTGGGGAGGGTGTATGGCCATAGCCCCACCCTCTTTTTTTTAAAAAGAAATCTCACCCCTGGTCTCTGGTGGGCTTTCCACTCCCATTGGTGGCAGATGGGCCTTACAAAAACAGGCCGATCAACCCCCAAGAGAGGCAGAAATGGCCTAGTTTAAATTTGCACCCTAGGGGAAGACTCTTGGCTGAGAGATCGCTCCTCTTGTGTGAAATTGGCGCCAAAAAAATCCCTGGTGTCTAGTGGTTTCTGCCCCCCTTTGCGGAAGATTGGCTTACGAAAAATAGACTGATGTGTCCCCAAGGTGAGCAGAAATGGCCTAAAACAAAATTGCCTCACAGGGGAGCGACTCTTGCCTAAGGGATCGCTCTTCTTGTCTGAAATTGGTGCCAAAAAAAATCCCTGGTGTCTAGTGGTTTCTGCCCCCCTTTGGGGAAGATTGGCTTATGAAAAATAGTCCGATGTGTCCCCAAGGTGAGCAGAAATGGCCTAAAAAAAAAATTCCTCACAAAGGAGCAACCTTTGCCTAAGGGGTCGCTCCCCATCTGTGAAAAAAAAAAATCCCCGGTGCCTGGTGGTTTCTGCCCCCTTGGGGGCGGATTGGCCTAATTATTATAGGCCAATCTGCCCCCGGGGGGCAGCAAAGGTCTTAGAAAAAGGGATATAATTTCCCCTTCAATTTGAATGTTCTGTTTCAGAGTTGTCTTTATTTCCAGTTTCTTTTACCCTTGCTGATACAGCAGTTGCAGTGTCTTCTCAAAAGCAGGGCAAGGCTCCTGGGATGGACAAGCTCCCTTCTGATCTGTTTGGATCAGACTTGAATATTTGGGTACCAAATATTTACCTTGTCACCAATACTGGTGCCTCAATGCCAGTACTTGGAACGGAGCTGTTATTGTCCTGATTTACAAAAAAGTAAGTCCCCTCTGTCTGGTTAATTACCACCCTATTAGCTTGCTGGACGACTTGCAAAAAAAATTCTGCAAGCAGGTCTTTGGGAAGGTGCTTGACTAGATCGATCAGAACCAAATTTTAAAACACTTGCAGGATGGAGTTAGACTAAAGACTAAAACTACAGATTAGGTCTTTAATTTTTTTTTGTTGGCCAAGTGGAAGGCAGTTGAGATTGATAGGGGCTGACATTGTGTTACTTTAATTGACCTTTGAGCATCTTTTGTTCCGGTCCAGAGAAGAAAGTTATGGGAAGTACTTTCCGGCTTGGGAATTGAAAGTAGTTTGCCTAATATCATTATTCGCCTCTATTAGATAAATTTTGCTCGGATCCACTGGGGCCCGAAAGGCGAACGTACCACAAGTGTTGGAAAGCCAGCGGAATTATTAATTTGGGAGGGGAAACTCTTGAGCAAGTCGAGGAATTTGATTAGGTAGGGATCCACTTGTAAGATGTGGATTCCTGGGCCCCTCAGCTTTCCAAGAGTTCCTTGTTGATAACCATTGGGCTACAGCTAGTTCTAGATTTGCCAAGAGGACCTGTTGGTATCCGACTCTTCCAGCAAACAAAATCTATAAGGCCAAAGAAGGGAATGCGATATATGGAGCAGAGCTATGGGAACATTGCTCTGATGTCTCTTTAGGGGTCAGTGAGAGCAACTCTTTATAGGCTCTTGTGATTATGGGGAGAGATACTCCACTAGTTCCACTTAGGCTGGATCTCGCTCTTAACTGTATTTTAGAGCTTGTTAGACTAAGGCCTTTCTTGTATTGCCTTTGAATATGATCTATTGACAAACTACATTCATATGGGATTGCTTTATTGACATCCTGAATCTGCATAGTACTCAGAAGACTCAGTGGGTGGCTTGTGTTAAAGAATCCTTGTTTGAACTGGGGATAGGTACCTGTTGATCTGATCCCTCATCTATTTCATCATCCATGGATGCAGTAGTTAGCTAGCTAGTGCTTCAAGTACCTGTACAAAGTGATTTTTTCATTTAAAAGTTCGCCTAGGGCTGTTCAATATTTAGATTTTATTTTTCCCCCATGTGCAAGATTTCTCTTTCTGTAATTTTGATATGGCATTCTGCCAACTTCCACCTTTACCTCAACTTGGATGATGTGCCAGGTTATATCTGTCCCCTTTTCAGCATGTGGTATTGCTGATGAGAATCAGCAATATGTATTATTCTTCTGTATAAAATATTCTAAACCAATATCCCAGTGGATAGTGCCTATGTGTCATATACTTGGCCTGGCAGATCTTGATAATGTGTTTATAATCTGTAAATATGGCTTTTCAAGAGTGATAGGTTTTTCCAAATTCTTGTATGCAGCTTGGATGATCAGACTTAGATAGAATGATATCCACCTTAGTTGCTGGTTTTTTATCAGCAGGCTGCACCTTGTGATGCTTGTAATAGTTCAGTAGTGTGGTGATGCTTTTAATCTCCCTTACATGGATTGAGATTAATTGTTTTCCCATGTGTCTTTTAGCATTTATTGGATGCATTTTTCTTCAGTATTATAATTTGTTTACGTTTTAGCTTAATGCTATTTACAGCAGGGTTTTTTTGCATGTATTTTAAATGACACACAATACAGTTTGGCATTGCCGGTTAGCACCAGGCCGCCAGCAGTGCCTCCAATAGTGTTACGCCCCCTGCACCTCATAAATCCTACAGCCTCTTCTTTTCTGAAAAAGACTCCAGACACTCAGGTGGTCATTACAACGCTGGCGGACGGTGTTAAAGGTGCGGTAATACCGCAAACAGGCCGGCGGACAAAAAAAGGGAATCATGACCGTGGCGGAAACCGCCAACATAGACAGCCACTTTAACACTCCGCCCGCCACTGCAGTACAGACAAGCAGCGCAGCGGTCACAGCCAACAGACAGGCGGAAGACAATGTACCGCCCACAGTATCACAACCCGCCAATCCGCCACCTTTTCTGGGGCGGATTCACCATGGATAAAAACACGACAGAAACAGCTTTTGCAATGGGAAAACGCTCACCTTAACACACTCCACGAGGAAGGAGGACACCATGGAGCCCGAACTACAAATACTCCCTGCCCTTGTCTTCCTGCTCATCTACGAACACCAGCAACGGCAGCGCCGAAGACAACGGTGAGTACTGCACCTACGACATAGGGGAAGGGGGAGGCAAAAGTCAGGGGGACACACACGCAACACCCCCACCCCCAACCCGACCCTCACCCACTACAACACACACACCAATGCATTTCCAAACATCACAGTAACAACCCACAACCCCCCCGGAAGAATGCAAAGTCAAAAGGAAATCAGTTCAAACATTGTAATGTATCAAAATACAGTTACCAAATATATACAGCTATATATACACATTCAAAATTATATATATTACGAGAAGTAGTGCAGGTATGCACATATCAATGTCCGTGCACCACTGGGCCAAAAATGCATGGGCGAGGCCCACACTAGATACCTGTCCACAAACTGAGAGAACACTGCAGGGGCATCAGATAGAAATACAACAGGCACCTCAGGGGGAAGGGAAGGGGGGGGCACCTCATCTGGATTACAGCACCACGCCAGATCCACGACGGGGCTTCATGCCGATTGATGTATCCTGGGGAGTGCAAAGCCACAGTCTCTCAAGTCTCTACAGTGGGTGGGTTGCCCAGTGTTCCATCCTGGGGAGTGCAAAGCCACAGTCTCTTAAGTCTCTACAGTGGGTGGGTTGCCCACTGTTCCATCCTGGGGAGTGCAAAGCCACAGTCTCTCAAGTCTCTACAGTGGGTGGGTTGCCCACTGTTCCATCCTGGGGAGTGCAAAGCCACAGTCTCTCAAGTCTCTACAGTGGGTGGGTTGCCCACTGTTCCATCCTGGGGAGTGCAAAGCCACAGTCTCTCAAGTCTCTACAGTGGGTGGTTTGCCCACTGTTCCATCCTGGGGAGTGCAAAGCCACAGTCTCTCAAGTGGATAACAGTCTCCACTGGTTCTGGAGGGGGACTGGTGCCCAGAGTGCTGCATCCTGTTAAGGACAGACGGAGTGGATGCATGTCTCCACTGGTTCGGGAGGGGGAATGGTGCCCAGACTGCATCAGGCTCCCCGTGACGGTTCCTGTTCCGTCACTGTCCCAGCTGCACATGGGATAACGATGCTTTATGTGGCGGTGTTTTCCCTGTCCAGCGGTGCTTTGCCATGGCGGGCTCTGACCTGTTCAGCGGTGCTTTGCCCTGTTCAGTGGTGCTTTGCCCTGTTCAGCGGTGCTCTGCCCTGTTCAGCGGTCTTCACCATGGCGGTGTTTTCCATGTCCAGCGGTGCTTTGCCATGGCGGTCTCTGACCTGTGCAGTGGTGTGTGGCATGATGGTCCCTCATTGCCCAGCGGGGCTGTGGCTGCCGGGGCCCTCCTGGGCACTGACTCTGGCGGTGGTCTCCTGACCAGTGACGATACTGCTGCCCTCCTGGGCACTGACTCTGGCAGTGGTCTCCTGACCAGTGACGATACTGCTGCCCTCCTGGGCACTGACTCCGGCGGTGGTCTCCTGACCAGTGACAACGATACTGCTGCCCTTCTGGGCACTGACTCCGGCGGTGGTCTCCTGACCAGTGACGATGATACTGCTGCCCTCCTGGGCACTGACTCTGGCGGTGGTCTCCTGACCAGTGACGACGGTGCTGGCGGTGGCGTCCCGGCCGCCGGGGAGGATGGCACCCTTCTCCGCCGTGCTGCTCTTACCAGACTGTGCAGACTTCTTCTGGCCCTTCACCACCTTTGGAGGAGTCACAGCTGACTCTGCAATCCCCCTCGGACCCTTGTGAGCAGTTTTGCCACCAGGAGTCTTCACACTGTCCCGTCGGCCACTTTCCAACTTGAGGTGCTTAACAGGGGGTGGACTGGCAGTGCTTTGGCTCCGTGTCACACTGGCTGCCCTGGTGGCCGGTGCACTCCACACACCTTTAACACGCACCACTGGTACAGGAGTTTTTTTGGCTGAGGTGCTACTACGGGACCTATCAATTGGAGGGGTGTGGGGTGGGGCAAAGAGGTCAACGTTGCTGAGGAAGAGTTGCTGACGAAGACTGGGATGGGTAGCTGGAGGGCGTCTTGGAGTGGAGGAAGAGGAGGTGGTTGTAGGAGGTGTCACTTTAGGTGATTTGGGTGCAGGTGCAGGTACTGGAGGCTGTCGTGAGGTGGATGGATGTTGGGTGTGTGTGTGCCCGCGTTTGTGTACTTTGGGAGGGGGCATCACAGACACACTGGGACTGGACACAGGGGACGTGTAAATGGTAGTGGGGGTGGTGAGTGCAGGTGAGCGGGGTGTGGTTCTGGGTGTTCTGGTGCGAGTCCTAGCGCCTGTAGATGTAGTGCATGCAGGTGAGAGTGTAGACGACACTGGGAGGGAGGAGGGAGACGACGAGGAGGGGGACACAGTGGAGGCAGTGGATGTTGCTGTGTCTGTATGTGGGTGATGCTTGCGTGAGTGCCTGTGGGTTGAGTGGTGCTTATGTTTGCCTGAGCTACTTGTATGTGTTGAGGTGTGTGCATGCTTGTCTGATGGTGTGCTTGGGATAGGCTGGGGTACAGGGGATTGGGTCTGGGTGGAGGAAGTTGGAGGGGGGAGGCTAGACACAGGGACAATGGCTGCCATCAGTGCTGAGGCCAGAGATTGCAGGGTTCGATGAAGGGCAGCCTGACCAGAATGAATGCCCTCCAGGAATGCATTACCGTGTTGCAACTCCCTTTCTACACCCTGGATGGCATTCACAATGGTAGACTGCCCAACAGTGAGTGACCTGAGGAGGTCAATGGCCTCCTCACTGAGGGCAGCAGGGGTGACTGGGGCAGGGGCTGAGGTGCCTGGGGCGAAGGAGATGCCCACCCTCCTGGGTGAGCGGGCACGGGGCGAACGCTGAGGGACTGCTGGGAGGGCAGTGCTGGTAGGGGAGGTGGCGGCTGTACCTGTAGAAGTGGGGGGCACAGATGGTGCCGCCACCACAAGGGAGCTCCCATCGGTGGACGAGTCTGTGTCCCTGTTTGGTGATCCGGTGACCGACGTGAAGCTCCCCTCGCCCTCCGTCCCACTGGTGTATTCTGAGTCCGTGGTGTGGCCCTCCATGTCCATGTGGGATGCAGCTCCCTCGTGCTCCGGTGCCACTGTACCTCCGCCTGATGATGCTGATGCACAAAAGAACAGGGAGAGCAGAAAAAGGGGGAGGGGGGACGACAGAAGAAAGACAGGTTGAGTGCATGGCATACCGCTACCGTTGGCGGACAATACAGACACAGCAGCCCCCTGCACTACGCCGTGCTCTTGGCCTCTACAGATGCAATTCCTGGGACCTGTTGACAATGGAGGAGCGACATTTAATCATCACCTACAGGTTTGACCCTGCCACTATCCAGGAACTATGTACCCAGTCGGAGCCAGACCTGATGTCACCAATCCGCCATCCCACTGGAATCCCCCCTGACGTGCAGGTGCTGTCAGTGCTCCATTTCCTTGCAAGTGGGTCTTTTCAGACAACAGTGGCCATGGCATCAAGGATGTCCCAGCCTATGTTTTCCAACGTGTTGTCCAGAGTGTTGTCTGCCCTGCTGAAACACGTAAGGAGCTACATCGTTTTCCCTCAGGTTGAGGATTTGGCTACAGTTAAAGGTGACTTCTATGCCCTTGGACATATCCGCAACATCATAGGTGCTATTGATGGCACCCATGTAGCTCTGGTCCCCCCACGCAAGAGTGAACAGGTGTACAGGAACCGGAAGAGTTATCATTCTATGAATGTACAGATGGTATGTTTGGCAGACCAGTACATTTCCCAGGTAAATGCTATATTTCCTGGCTGACGCCTACATCCTGCGGAATAGCAGTATCCCGTATGTGATGGGTCAACTCCAGAGGCACCGTGTGTGGCTATTAGGGGACTCTGGTTACCCCAACCTGTCATGGCTATTGACAACAGTGAGGAATCCCAGGACCAGGGCAGAGGAACGCTACAATGAGGCCCATGGGCGGACTAGGAGGGTGATCGAACGCACCTTCGTCCTCCTGAAGGCCAGGTTCAGGTGCCTCCATATGACAGGTGGTTCCCTATTCTACTCACCCAAGAAGGTGTGCCAGATCATCATCGCCTGCTCGATGCTTCACAATCTTGCTTTGCGACGCCAGGTGCCTTTTCTGCAGGAGGATGGTCCAGATGGCGGTGTTGTGGCAGCTGTGGAGCCTGTGGACAGTGATGCGGAGGAAGCTGAGGATGAAGACATAGACAACAGGGAGTCAGTCATACAGCAATATTTCCAGTGACACACAGGTGAGATTTTTTTTTTTACCATTACATTCACTTTCACACTTCTACCTCTATCCTGTCTGTCATTTAATAGCAGTATTTGGTCACTGAGTTGTACCTTTCCATTACGGTTTCACAGGTGTGGTTACCAACGTGTGTCATCTGCTTGCATCCTTCAAGGACTTGTGATGTGTGACATAGGTATGTTGGCTTTACAATTGAGAACGCATTTTGACACTGTCATTGATAATACAAATTTACCAAATCACAGACTGACTCCAGATTGTTTTGTGGTTCAAGGGTGTTTATTTAAGTGCTCAAAAATGGAGGGGGGTTGGAAAATGGTGATGGGGGACGGTGGAGGAATGTCCATGGCAGAGTCCAGTCTATTGGTCACACATGTGCACTGCCCATATGGGCATAGGAAGTGGAGCTGGGGCAGTTTAAGTATGGACAGGGTAACAAAGTGGGACAGTGGGAGGAAAATCAGGGTGGTCTCATTTCCTGGCGGGGGTCTTGCCATCTTGCTCTGTCCTGTTCCTGGATCTCAGGGACCGCTTGCATGGTGGTTGTCCATCGGCAGGGGGTGGGGTGCTGGTGTGGTGGTCCTGTGGCAGAGCGTCCTGTCCACTAGCGCCGGCAGAGGTGGTGGGCAGTTCATCGTCCAGGCTAGTGTCAGGTGCCCCTTGGAGTGCCACGGTGTCCCTCATGGTCTTCTGTATGTCCTTCAGCACCCCTACGATGGTGCCCAGGGCGGAGCTGATGGTCCTGAGCTCCTCCCTGAACCCCAAATACTGCTCCTCCTGCAGGCGCTGGGTCTCCTGAAACTTGGCCAGGACCGTCGCCATTGTCTCCTGGGAGTGGTGGTATGCTCCCATGATGGAGGAGAGGGCCTCGTGGAGAGTGGGTTCCCTTGGCCTGTCCGCCCCCTGTCGTACAGCAGCCCTCCCAGTTCCCCTGTGTTACTGTGCCTCCGTCCCCTGGACCGTGTGCCCACTACCACTGCCCCCAGGTCCCTGTTGTTGTTGGGGTGGTGGGTTATCCTGGGATCCCTGTAGTTGTGGACACACCGCTGATTGACGTGTCCTGGGTACGGAGGTATGGGCCCGCTGGGTGGGTGCTGTGCTGGTGTTACCAGAGGGTGGAAGGTCAGTGTTGGGCTGTGCCTGTGCAAGGGGAACCACTGTCCCGAGGCCCACGATGGTCCAGGCTGGACATCAGGATCCAGTAGGGCAGAGCTGCTGTCGTCACTGATGGCCTCTTCTGTGGGTGGAGTGGAAATGTCTGGACCCTCCTGTGTGGTGACGTTCCTTAGTGGTCCTGCAGGGATATAAGCGCATGATTATTGCATCTGTGTGTGTAATGGTGTGCAATGGGTGGGTGTGCGTGTACCCCAGTGCAAGCATTCCTGTGTGTGGGTTTGTGTGGTGATGGTTAGGGGGTTGTTATGGGTATGTGCAGTGAGCATGCTTTGGTGAGGGGTGACCATGCTTAGTTGTGTCATGCAGGGCTTGGTGTTGGGATGTGTGGTTTGTGTTATTAGTACATTAGTGAGGAGTTGGAGTGATAGGGGAGGAGGTGAGGGTGTGTGATAGCATGCAGGTAGGGTGGGGGATATGATAGTTAAGATTTGACTTACCAGTGTCCATTCCTCCACCGACTCCTCCGAGGCCCTCTGGATGCATGATGGTCAAGACTTGCTCCTCCCATGTTGTTAGTTGTGGGGGAGGAGGTGGGGGTCCGCCGCCAGTCCGCTGTACCGCGATGTTGTGCCTGGAGACCACTGAACGCACCTTCCGCCGTAGGTCGTTCCACCTCTTCCTGATGTCGTCCCGATTTCTTGGATGCTGTCCCACAGCGTTGACCCTGTCGACGATTCTTTGCCATAGCTCCATCTTCCTGGCTATGGATGTGTGCTGCACCTGTGAGCCAAATAGCTGTGGCTCTACCCGTAGGATTTCCTCCACCATGACCCTGAGCTCCTCCTCGGAAAACCGAGGGTGTCTTTGGCATGACATGGGGTGGTGTGGGTGATGTGTGGGGTGGTGTAAGTGTTGATGTGTGTGGTGATGTGTAGTGGTGTGTGGTGTTTTGTGCGTGGAATGTTGTATGGGTGATGGTGTTGTGTGCCTCTGTGTGGTTGGGTTCTCAATTGCTGTGCTCTCTGTCACTCTGGCCTTCGTTCGTGAATTGTGATCGTAGGGGTTTGTGGGTGATGTGGGTGTGTGTTTTATATTGAATTGGGTGTGTGGGAGTGGTGTGTATATGTGTATCAGGTGTGTGTATTTGGAATTGTCCAATGTGGCGGTGTTTTGGAGATGTGTGTGTATTTTTTGCGCGGCGGTGTGTACCGCCAATGGAATACCGAGGTTGAAAGACCGCCGCGTGGATTCGTGGGTCGTGATAGCATGGGCGTGTTTCTGTTGGCGTGACGGTGGAGGAATTGTTTTCACCAGTTTAACACTGACCTTTGGTGTGACAGACTTGTGTGGGTGTCTGAATTTCGGCGGATTCCGAGATGTGGGTCATGATAGCTGTGGCGGAATTCCGCGGCCGCGGCAGTGTTTCGGCGGTCTTCTGCACGGCGGTAAGCGGCTTTTACCGCCAATGTTGTAATGACCCCCTCAGTGTGTTTGTGAAAAACAAATATTTATTGTCAGACCTGACAGCCTTAGGGTAGCTTCTCCCATTTTTTTTGTCTGCCTCGCTCTTCTTTTTTGGCCATCTTTTTGCTGCTTTTAGGACTCTGCACCACTGCTAACCAGTGCTAAAGTGCATATGCTCCCTTGCTTAAACATGGTAACATTGGTTCATCCCCAAATGGCATATTTGATTTACTTATATGTCCCTAAAAAAGTACACTGTATGTGCCCAGGGTCTGTAAATTAGATTCTACTAGTGGGCATGCAGCACTAATTGTGCCACCCACATAAGTAGCCCCTTAACTATGTCTCAGGCCTACCATTGCAGGGCCTGTGTGTACCGTTTCACTGCCACTTTGACTTGGCATTTAAAAGTACTTGCCAAGCCTTAAACTACCCTTTGTCTACCTATGTCACCCCTAAAGTAGGCCCTAGGTAACCCATAGGGCAGGGTGATATGTAGATAAAAGGCAGGATATGTACATGTGTTTTATGTGTCCTGGTAGTGAAAAACTCCTGAATTCGTTTTCCACTACTGTGAGGCCTGCTCCTTTCATAGACTAGCATTATGACTGCCCTCATATACCTTTTGAGTGGTAGATTCTGATCTGAAAGAGGTAAACAGGTCATATTTAGTATGGCCAGAATGGTAACAGAAAATCCTGCTTATTGGTGAGGTTGGACATTATATTACCATGCTAGAAATGGCACTTTTAGAAAGTGAGCATTTCTTTGCACTTAAAACCATCTCTGCCTTGCAGCCTGTCTCCAATCAACATCTGGTGTGGGCTGGTTGAAAGCACCGTTGTGCATTTTACCCAGACAACCACAAACACAGGACACTCAGTCACACCTGCATTCATCTGCATATTAAATGGGTCTTCCTGGGCTGGAAGGGTGAAGGGCCTGACACTTCCATTTCAAAGGCAAGTGGCCTCCTCTCACACAATGGACTGCTAAAACCCCTAATGAGACCCTGTCAGACAGGACTGAACTGAAAGGGGAACTTGTGAACTTCAAAACTACTCTTTGAAGTCTCCTCTACTTCAAAGGCATTTTGGGATATTAACTGGGCCTCTGACCCCACCAAACCAGACACTTCTGGACCTACACCTGCACCCTCTCAGAGGAGTAGCCTGGCTGCCCAAATGATTCATCTGGACTGCTTTGCTGAGAAGAACTGCTGCCCTGCTGTTGCCCTGCAGCCCTGCTACCGTGCTTGCCTCTGACTTTTGCTAAAAAGAATTAATCTGTTCAGGAAACGCCTTTTGCATCGAAACTCAAAGCACCACCGACCGAAATCAACATGAAGCCTGCCTTGCAACCGAGAAATCGCCATACAGCCGTCCGGAACCATGCAGCACTGAATTCCTGAATGAAAATTTGACACAGCACCTGCCTTGCGACAGAATATTAGACTCATCGCCTACCGGATCGACGCAGCGCTTGTGCCTTCTTCCTGGGCATCAAGGATTTTCTCCGTATTGTCCCTTGGAGTCAAATATCCCTGCACCACAGTGAGAAACCAAGAGGGCATGCCAGAAAATGACGCAAACCCCTTGCAGCATGGAAAGAAACAATGCATTCTCTGTGCCGTGTTGGAACTTTTACGCAACACTCAATTTTTCCACGCATCTACTCCTCTGCGGTGTCCGTGCATAATTATTTTTGAGGCATACCAGGTACTGTGTGTAACAAAGAGACAAGTGCTTACTTCCAAATATTGAGTCTCTTAAACCTTTTAAAAGTGATATTTCAACTTGTGCTTATTGAATCTTTGTTGTTTTGACCTTATTTTATTGGGATAAATATTCTCTATTTTCCTAAACTTGAGTGGTGTATTTTTTGTGGTGTTTTCACTGTGCTACAGTATGATTTATGGCACAAATATTTTACATATTGCCTTCTAAGTTGACTGCTCTGTGCCAAGCTACCAGAGAGTGGTACTTCTGCCAACTAGAGACCCCATTTCTAACATTTATTAAGTTGCGACGGAAACAATAGAAAGCTTTCTACCTGTCTGTTCCGCCATCTTGTCAATTAAAAAATCCCCTACCTGAGAGATTGGATTACACACAGCATCAAGCACACAATAAAAATACTACTCACATATTCACCCTTATCTAGTGCACTTAATGCAAATATTTTTCTAATATCCATTTTATACACAATCTGCCTCAGAGATGATTTCACAGTAGTCAAAACTCTAATCAACTTGTTACTTCATTTGCGATCATAAACTTGTATACCTTGCTCGCATTACACTGTTAATTCTTCCACAATGTACACTATTATAATTATTTCTCATTCTCATCATTTAACAAATTTACAGCACAGGCGCATCAGGCTCCAATGCCTAGGTCATAGAATCATATGTCTGATTGTACAATTTAGTAGAATCCAATTACCACTTTATTATAATGCCCAACATATGTAAAAAACTGCACTATTATTTATAATTAATGTAGACATCCTCCAAGTGTGATCCTTCTCAACCTAACACCCAAGTGGGCCATATAACTCTACATTAATAAACATCACCCCATTCCAGTTCAACCTACTTACTTGTGCATAGAATTTTCATTTCACTTTGCTCTAGCATGCTGGTAAAGTCAGATATAATAGTTTCTATTGATCTTCATGAGTGTCGGGCGCCATCCCACAGCTCTAAAACACAAAGACAAAATTGAAAAACATTAAAAACCACCGTAACCTCAAACAGAACAATATTCAATCTGCACATTTTAAGCTAAGAGAGCTGCATTCTTTATAAATTCTCTAAATAGGCATATGGGGCCAGATGTATCAAGCTCCCGGTTTCTATTTCTAAAATAGCTAATTTTAAAAAATCGCTATTTTAGAAATGCAAAATGGAATGTCTCAAAAATGCGAGCCAGTAATAGCGATTTCTTAAAATTCGCAAATGCAATTTGCGAGTTGCAAATACCGAATAGCAAAAATAATAGCGATTCGATATTTGAGAATCACAAATTGCGAAAACAGCAAACCGGAACAGGCTGATGACATCACAACCATGAAGTGAGTCAGCTCTTGCTGTTTCTAGGAGCCACACCCACAGAAGCAGGCAGAGAGGCTCAGCCCAGCACCAGTGAGGCAGTTGTGTGATCCAGCCAGGAACAAACAGCAACATGGTCATTGATGGGAATATGAAAGAGAAAGGAGACATGAAGTGCAAGCTCAAATTCAGTGAGCAGGAACTGGAGGTGCTCACTGATGAGGTGGTAAGGAACCACAACAAACTTTTTGGAAAGAACTCACTCCAGGTGCCTGAAAGTGAGAAGAGGCAACTGTGGAAAGAAATCCAGACAAAAATATGTGCAGTGGATGTTGCGCAGTGCTCTGTTGATGAGATGCGAAAGCGATGGTACGACTTGCGTTCCCGAGCCAAGGCGAAGGTAGCCAGCAGGCTAAAGGAGGCAAGGAGCACCGGAGGAGGACCACCCACCCACACACCGTCTCCACCATTGGAAGACATGGTGGAGTCCACACTGCTTCCTGAAGCTGTCAGTGGTGTTACTGACATTGACACCTCAGGGAGACCCAGCACCAGAAAAGGTAAGGGCAGTAATGATGTGTATCCGCATATGTGCATGTACAAATGCGCCTTAGAAAATAGCTATTACCTCAATGCATTGTGAGAAGTAGTCCATGCCACATCTTACATACAACCTAACAATGCCTAATGGGAGAGGTAGTCCACACCCCTAAAGTGCTAATATTTAGCAAGTTAGTGTACAGCCACACAGAGGTACAACACAAAGAACTCACAGAGATACGATGCTAGTGGACAGTCATTATTATTGTGCAACATTTAGTGAAATATTCATAAATGACATGCTGCATATTGTCGTTGTAGATGTCCCGGGCCCTAACGCAGCAGAAGGTGGAAATGTGGGGGATGGCGAAACACAGCCTCAGTCAGACTCAAACACCAGTGAGTCCTTCAGTATTGCACCAACTAGACGCAGGGCAAGGGTGTTACCTCTCCCAGAGTATAACCTGGACTCAGATGAAATGCCAGATGAAGTACCCACACCACCCCCAGAGGCTAGATCCACAGGAAGACAGCATTCCCTGCCCCAGCATCAGTCAACTCCCCTCAGGAGACGTCACAATGCAGGCAGACAGTGCACAGATGAAGGGGAGGGCCCATCAATTTTTGGCGGCTTTGAAGCTTCCATGCTGAAAGTGCAGCGCCTCCAATGCAAACACATGAGGTTAATGCACAGGCAGTTTGTGTCTCACAATGACAATGTGGAGTACTGCACAAGCAGTTGGATGCACTCAATTAAAACATGGGATCCATACACAAGCAGTTGGAGTCTCTGAATGAGGGACAGCAAACAGTAGCCGAAAACACAAAGGAGTTGACAAACGCCATTAGGGAACTCTGCACTGATATTCAGCAGGAGCGTGTCAGCCACCGTATGCGCCATCACCAATGGGAAGGTTTGATGGGTTCTGCAGATCGGTCAATCGGCTTGCTAGCTCAACTGCCTTGATTTCAAGACGTGCTGTGGGCATACAGGTGAAGATGGCACATTTCACTCAGGACATTGCAGAGGGATTGGTGCAAATAAAAAATGTTCTGGACAAATAGCTAACTTGGTGGTGGGGATAGTGAGGAGCTCTCTAGCCTCAGCAGTCTTACAGCCCCTGTGATGGATCCTAGGTGTCACAGTACCAGACACAGTACTGTTTTGGAACCCGCTACAAGAGGTGCCAGCAAGGCCACTAAACACTCAAGTGGAGTGCGAGGAACTAATGTGTAGTGCTACCTTAACATGTAGCACTACAGTTATACTATGATGCTAATAGTGTGACAAGGTTATTCGCACGTTAGCCTATAGTGCATAACTATGTCCTATTGACACATATGTTACTTGAAGTCAAGGTGATAAAGATGCTAACTACCGAAATACATAAAAAAGAAGTGGAGTTGTCATTACTTACATCACAAATGGTCGCACGTGATGTCAGCACGCCTTTGCCTGCCTTCTGCTGCACTGCTCCTGTCTACTGGGTGAAGGGGTGGTAAGGGATCAACATCCTCATCTGAGTCCGGCTCTGTGGGTTCCACAGGTATGCCCCTTGTCGTTGCAATGTTGTGCAACATAGCACATGTAGCCACAATTTTTCAGGTCGTCTCCGGGCTGCACTTTATCCACTCTTATGGATGCACCTGAAGCAGCTCTTCAGCAGTCCGAAGGTCCTCTCCACCACACTGTGGGTTGCTCTGTGTACAGCATTGTACCTCTTCTCGGCTGGCATTGCAGGGCTCTGGTAGGGCGTCAGTATATAGGTCCGCACTGCGTAAGCACTGTCTCCTGGAATGAAAAGAGAGTAAAATGAGTACTTGTAATATCTGACATCACATTTACCTCAATGCAGCATTGTCAACTATTACATTACCCAGTAGATATCCTTTGCCAAACTCCCCAGCTAGTAGTCTTGTGTGGATTCCGCTGTGGCAAAAGATGTACGAGTCATGTGTGCTACCTAGGAATCTGGCCATGAGATCAGTTATGATGTTGGAGGCATTGCTAATCATTTGTATGTTCATGAAATGATGGTTCTTACGGTTCCGATAAACATAATTGGTGGCTGATGGTGGACAGATTGCTACATATGTCCCATCGATGGCACCTATGACATGTGGGAATTGTGCAATCTGGTAGAAATTTATTTTCGTCTGTTGTAATTCCTGATGGGTGTTGGGGAATCCTATGTGCTCTTTTATTTTGCTCAGCATGGCATTGAGAAATGCAATGAAGAAGCGTGAGAGAGCACTCTGTGAGACCCCTCCTGCTGCCGCTATGACCCCTTGATAGCTCCCTGAGGCTAATAGGTGCAGGAAGCATAATACCTGCACGGGGGTGGATATACTATTGGTCCCGTGTGTGGTGCGCTGCAGTATGGGTTGTAGATCAGCTATCAGGTCAAGTATCATGGCTGAGCTTAACCTATACTTCTCATAAATTTCCTCCTCTGTCTGGTAAAAGAGGGTTATGCGCACACTGAAAATGCGCTCCTGTCTCCTCCTCCCTCTCCTCAAACCTGCCAAGATCCTCATTCTCCTCGCCATCACGGAGAGTGCAGCCATTGTGGAAAAGAGGCTGCGACATTCTGGGCCTCTTTATATAGGTTGCATCTGGTTACCACCTGATTTCAATTTGTGGTAAATTGCATGTACAAAAGGCCTTTTCTGCAAATATTTGCAATTTGCGATATTTTTGATGCATCACATTGCAACACGGAATTTGAGTATTGCAATCAGCGTATTGCAAATTGCATCAAGATTTTGCGGATCACTCTCTGCGAATCGCAAATCTATGTCTCAATTTGCGTTACGCAAATAGCGATTCGGTAATTCATGTCGCTATTTGTGATACACTGTTTGCGACATGCAAAATCATGTTACAAATAATCGCTATTTTAGCGATTCCTTATTTTCACACTGCGAATGCCTTTCATACATCGCATATGCCATTTTTGCATTCTTAAATTCTTAAACGGCCGAATTTTGCAATTCGCACCATTTGCGAATGCAAAAATGTTTGATATATCTGGCACATGGTTCTTTAGCAATTAAGTTGCACATGTAGTTCTTCCCCACAATGTAATCCATTAGGTTCTTTGCTATCTAGGGCAAGTATAAATTAGAGTCCTATATTCTTAACTTCTTTCCTCTGTTGCCACCTCTACTATCTGCCGCTACTCCATCAGTGACACTACGGCCCTCATTACAACCCTGGTGGTAAAGTCCGCTGACCGCCGTGCCAACGGCCACCAACATACCGTGCCCACGACAGAAATCCGCTACGGGTATTATGACCCACACTTAGAAATCCTCCACAATACAGACACCCACAGAAGTCCACCACACCAAAGGTCAGTGATGAATTGGCGGTACCAAAACCCACACCGTTACGCCAACAGGAACACACCGACACTATCACGAACCACGAATCAACGCAGCGTTCATTCAACTGTGGTAAACCATTGGCGGTACACACCGCTGCACTCAAAATACACACACACTTACAAAACACAACCACATTGGACAATTCAAAATACACACACCTGACACACATACACACACCACACCCACACAACCAATCCAATATAAAACACCCACCCACATTACCCACAACCCCTTACAATGAACATTTTTTAAGAAGCAGAGAGACAGAACAGCAAAGACCACACCAGCATCCAGAGGCACACAACACCATCACTCATACACCATCCACGCACAAAACACCACAAACCCCAAAACATCCCCCCACACATCACATCACACATCACTCACACCACATCATGGCACCTCAAAGACACCCCAGGTTTTCTGAGGAGGAGCTCATGGTCATGGTGGAGGAAATCATCTGGGTAGGCCCACAGCTATTCGGAGCACAGGTGCAGCAGACATCCATTGTTAGGAAGATAGAGCTATGGCGGAGAATTGTCGACAGGGTCAACGCAGTGGGACAGCATCCAAGAACACGAGATGACATCAGGAAGAGGTGGAACGACCTACGGGGGAAGGTACGTTCCGTGGTATCCAGACACCAGGTAGCCATACAGAGGACTGGCAGTGGACCACTACCTCCTCCCCCACAACTAACAACAGTGGAGGAGAAAGTCTTGGCAATTATGCATCCTGAGGGCCTTGCAGGAGTAGCAGGAGGACTGGACTCTGGTAAGGCAAACGTTTACTACTATATCCCCCACCCTACCTGCATGCCACCACAAACACCTACCCTTACCCTCACACCCATCACTCCACCACCTCACATATACCCCCCCTATCACAACCCACCCATCCCAATACCAAGCCCTGCATGTTACACCAATCCATGGACACCCATCACAGACCTGCATGTACACCCATCACCAAAGCATGTCCAAGGGAGAGACTCACCCAGGGCACACAGTCACCACTCACACAAGGGCCAAGGCGATATTGCAAGCACAGTAATAGAGGGAAACACGCCCATTGCACAAGATGGCACACACAGATACAATAACAATGCATTTACACCCCAACAGGACCCCTACACAACGTCGCTGGACAAGAGGTGCCAGCCATATCCAGTCCCCCCACAGAAGGGGTCCACAGTGACGACAGCAGCTCTGCACGCCTGGATCAAGATGACCAGCCTGGCCCATCAGGGACCTCTGGACATTCGGTTCCCCTGCCACAGTCCCAACCCACCACAGAACCTCCCCCCTCAGGAAACACCACCACATCACCCACACAGTGAGCCCATGCCACTGTCCCCGGGACACGTCAATCAGCAGTGTGTCCAACACTACAGCGGCCCCAGACAAACCCACTAACCCAAGCAAATCAGGGACCTAGTGTCAGTGGCAGTGGGCACACGGTTCAGGGGACAGAGGCACAGGATAACAGGGAAGCTGGGAGAGTTGCTGTGTGACAGGGGGAGGACAGGCCCAGGGAACCGACCCGCCGCAAGGCACTATCAAACATCATGGGAGCATACCACCATTCCCAGGAGACCATGGGCACGGTACTGGCCAAGTTTCAGGAGACCCAGCGGCTGCAGGAGGGACAGTACCTGGGAATCAGGGAGGGCTTGAAGTCCATTAACACCACCCTGGTCAGCATTGCAGGGGTGCTGGCAGACATGGCCAACACCATGAGGGAGACAGTGGCATACCACCGGGCCCCTGACACCAGCCCAAACGATGAACAGCCTTCCACGTCTGCCAGGGCTAGTGGACAGGAGCTCCTGCTACAGGACCAACAGGCCACCAGCACCCCACCCCCTGCAGAAGGAGAACCACCCCGCAAACGGTCCCTGTGATCTAGGCAGAAGACAGAGAAAATTGCAAAGATCCCCGCCAGGAAATAAGACTCTCCTGATTGTCACCCTTCTGTCCCACTCTGTTACCCTGTCCACCTTGAACTGACATTGCTCCTCTTCCTATTCCCTATGGACAATGCACCTGTGATACCGAGAGACTGGACTCTACCTTTGGACCTTCTTCCACCATCACCCCAGTCCCTTCCACATACCCCTATACACATTAGCCCATAAATAAACACTCTTGAATCACAAACCAATCTAGAGTCAGTCTGTATTTTCACAAATGTATAATTACAACTTCATCCACAAATATCAATGTAAATGTTTATTTGCACATACCAATGTATGACCGTTGTTGGGCAGCAGTAAATAAAGCAGAAGGCAGAATGAGGTACCCAGATCTGTTAAATGGAAAGCCAAAGTGAACTGTTGGTGTCCATACACAGAGGTTAAGAGGCTGACTTATACAATGTCCTACAGTAGTCAGATATGAGATGAGCAGTGCCAGTCTCTTACCTGTGTGTCACTGGAAGTACTGCATGATGATGTTGTTTCGGTTGTCAATATCTTCTTCCTCTGCCTCCTCTTCCTCACTGTCCACAGGCTCCACAGCTGCCACAATACCATCATCAGGCCCATCCTCCTGCAGAAAAGGCACCTGGCATCGCAAAGCCAGGTTGTGCAACGTGCAGCATGCCATGATTATCTGGCACACCTTCTTCGGTGAGTAGTATAGGGAGCCACCTGTTAGATGGAGGCCCCGGAATCTGGCCTTCCGGAGGCCGAAAGTCCACTCAATAATACGCCTAGTTCGACCATGTGCCTCATTGTAGCGTTACTCTGCCCTTGTCCTGGCATTCCTCACTGGGGTCAGTAGCCATGAGAGGCTGGGGTAACCATAGTCACCTGCAAATATTTAGGGAAATCTGTTAGACACACACTAAACCTTAGTGACTACCCAATACCCAGACACCTATTCATACTATGTGGGGACTTTGACTCACCTATTACCAACACCCGGTGCCTCTGGAGTTGGCCCATCACATAAGGGATACTGCTATTCCTCAAAATGTAAGCGTCATGCACAGAGCCAGGATACTTGGCATTAACATGAGAGATGTACTGGTCTGCCAAACGCCATCTTCACATTCAGAGAATGGTAGCTTTTTCGATTTCTGTACACCTGTTCATTTCTGCAGGGGGGGACAAATGCCACATGTGTATCCTTAATGACACCAATTATGTTGGGGATATGTCCCAGGGCATAGACGTCAGCTTTCACTGTGGGAAAACGGTGTAGCTGCGCATGTGTTTCAGCAGGGCTGACAATACTCTGGTCAACACGTTAGAAAACATTCGCTGAGACATCCCTGATGCCATGGCCACTGTAGTTTGAAAGAAGCCACTTGCCAGGAAATGGAGCACTGACAGGACCTGCTCTAGAGGGGGATTCCTGTGGGATGGCGGATAGCTGACATCAGGTCTGGCTCCAATTGGGCACACAGTTCTTGGATTGTGGCACGATCAACTCTGTAGGTGATAATGATGTGTCTGTCTTCCATTGTCGACAGGTCCACCAGAGATCTGTACATTGGAGAATGAAGCAATCTCATCATCTGCCCCAGCGGATGTGCCCTATGGAGGAGAATGGTGAGCAGAGGGTCATGTACCACATAGGTTGCACAAGTGTTTTTGCTGTAATGTGAGTAAATCCGTGTGTGGCGTACTTTGTCCCTATTTCTACCAAAATGTGCTGTGACGCAGTTAGGTGCCATGCCATGTGCTCTCCTGAAATGGTGGCTGCCTGACCTGTAAGGAGGGACAAGGGGAACTGAGGTAACTGCGCTGGCGTTGTGCAGCGTCATGGTAGGCGGTCGAAGACCGCCGCACAATTTAGCATTGGTTATCATTGGGCCCTACGGGTTCCAGGAGCCAATGACGATGTACGCAGGCGGTGACGGTACGCACCGCAGCAAACGTGTCTGACATTTTCTATCTGTTCACTCACTTGATACCTGACCTTCAACAGGAGAGGACCTACACTGCAAGTGCTGCTGTGACCTCAGTCTGGAAGGGACACTGGCTCATGTGTCTGGGGAAAGGGCACCTGCCTTGACCGCAGAGGAGTTGGACAAACTGGTGGATGTGGTCCTTCCCCAGTACACGCTACTCTACGGTCCTCCAGACAGGTGAGTACACTGTGAGCATGATGCGTGGGCCATGAATGAATGGAGTGATGTGGATGGCAGATACATGTGGGGGGGGCTGAGGACTGCATGTGAGGATGGTGAGTGTATGTGCATCAGGGCATGGGTGGGAACTGGTGGGCAATGAGTGTGATGGTCCGGACGGGAGAGTAATTTCCTTTCATCCTGTACCTTTCCTCTAGGTCAGCGCCCACCAGAAGAAGGGTATTTGGCATGCCATCGCCAAGGAAGTGCAGACCCTGGGGGTCTATCATAGACGGAGCACCCACTGCTGCAAGAGATGGGAGGGCCTGCGCCGCTGGAGCAAAAAGATAGCAGAGGCCCAGCTGGGGATGTCCTCCCAACGTGGAAGGGGTGCCTGTCGCACCATGACCCCCCTGATGTTCCGGATCCTGGTGGTGGCATATCCGGAGATGGATGGGCACTTGAGGGCATCACAGCAGCCACAATCGGGTGGGTACAGTCTCATTCAGCTGACTCAGCACGCTTTACGAGATGTGTGGGTGGGGGATGTGGGCTGTGGGTTCCCCTAGGCCAGGGCGAACTTGGTAGGGTAGGTCCCTTGTTAGACAGGCTCTGAGGCACTCCAACCCCAATAGTGGGAGTGGGCATCTACAACTAGTAAGGCTCCTGTGCGTTCCAGGTGTGCAGCAAATGTTGTTAGGCATAGTCCCCCATGGGCAGGTGATTTTCCTACTAACTGCTAGTGCATGGCCTAGTGCATAGGGCTGCTCCCCGTGTGTTGTGTCCGCCAACGGTAATGCTGTTGCTGGCATTGACCATGTGTCTCCTCTGTCTTTCCACCCTTTCTTGTTTTGTCACCCTGTCTTTGTGTGCACTAGCATCATCTGGCAGAGGAACAGAAGCACCAGAGACGGAGGGAGCTGCATCCCACATGGTCCAGGAGGGTGAATCGATGGTGGGTGAAGGCACCAGTGGGGCGGAGGGCGAGGGGAGCTCCACGACGGGGACAGAAGGGGATACCAGTGACAGCGACTCCTCCTCTGATGGTGTTGCGTAGTCTATCATTATTCAAATGAGAATACTGGATTTTGAGCAGCAAGATCGTCCACAGTGTGGGAGACTGAGTCTGACCCACGGTGGGTGACAGCTGTCGCTCCAAATACGGGTTTTACTCCGGCTAACTAGCAGTACCTCATCTCTCCCGAAAGGTAGAGATGATTGGGCAGCCGAGCGCATGACATATCATACTTCTCAGGGAAGCCGTGGTCACTCAGGTCGCATCCGGTTCTCTCATTCACAATTCGGTCTCATATATAAATGACAATGAAAGCAGTATACGTTTTAAAGACTGGTTTAATAAAACAACTATATTTTAGATAGCAAAGCGTGAGATGCAATAACCAGAACGACACAACATAACAATATTAAAATGGTGACGATGAGAGTGAAGCATAAGAATATTGTTATCATATTGCCACTAAAGCCGATGGGCTATTTTCTATCTGAATCATAATTTGAGCACGGCATGTTAAGCTCTAATCCTGCCTTTCAGGTTCCCTCGGGAGGACATCAACCCTCATACCTGAGCAAAGGCCTGCAGTCTGCAGCAAAGCATTCAGCATACAGTTGTGGTTCCCTGGCTGGAATCACCCTCTTAACGTGTAATGGGACTAGGAAGTGTTTTTATAATAACACAGCTAATGTTCTAAGAAAATGTCCCTACGTAAGGATGTATATTTTCTACGAATGTTTGAGAGTAAACTTCTACCACGTTCACCAGCAATGTACCAAACTGTAGCCTTGACTGAAGCACAAAGTGACCAAGAATGTGTTGTTTGAGAACACAGTGCTGGGCTAAGCAAAACAGTTAGATAGAAGAAATTAAAACAAGACCATAAAACTGGTTATTGTAAAAATAACAATGCAAAGCTGAATAAAATATATCTAGGTCAAGGTGCACAGCGGCCTAGTGTATTAAACTAAAGTGCATGGAGTTATTACTAAAATGGCTACACAACAATGGGAGCTCCCTTGCAGTGGCGGGCACCTCTGTGCCCACTGCAACAATAGGTACAGCCGCCACCCCCCCACCAGCACCGCCCTCCCAGCAGCCCCTCAGCGTGTTTCCCATGCCCGCTCACCCAGGGGGGTGGGCATCTCCTTCACCCCAGGCACCTCAGGCCCTGCTCCAGTCAACCCTGCTGCCCTCAGTGAGGAGGGTTTTGACCTCCTGAGATCCCTTACTGTTGGGCAGTCAACCATTCTGAATGCCATCCAGGTGTCGAGAGGCATTTGCAGCAAACAAATGCATACCTGGAGGGCATTCATTCTGGCGTGGCTGCCCAACAGAGAGCATTTCAGGCTCTGGCCTCAGCACTGACGGCAGCCATTGTCCCTGTGTTAAGCCTCCCCCCTCCAACTTCCACTACCCAGACCCAATCCCCTCTACCTCAGCCTATCCCAAGCACACCATCAGACCAGCATGAACACACATCAACACACAAAAGTGGCTCAGGGAAACATAAGCGCCACACATCCCACAGGAACTCACACAAGCACCATACCCATGCAGACACACGAACATCCACTGCCTCCACTGTGTCCCCCTCCTCCACGTCCTCCATCTCCCTCCCAGTCTCATCTCCACTCACACCTGCATGCACTACATCCTCAACCACTACCTCCATCACCAGCACTCCTATCACTACACACCGCTCACGTGCAATCCCCACCCCACTACCATTCACACGTCCCCTGTGTCCTCTCCCAGTGTGT
This sequence comes from Pleurodeles waltl, assembly GCF_031143425.1. Classification (NCBI taxonomy): domain Eukaryota; kingdom Metazoa; phylum Chordata; class Amphibia; order Caudata; family Salamandridae; genus Pleurodeles; species Pleurodeles waltl. Next base: position 1,034,237,838 of record NC_090437.1, on the reverse strand, counting down.
CTGTGAGCCCTCCTCCCAAAGTACACAAATGCAGGCACACACCCACTCAACAGCCATCCACCTCACAACAGCCTCCAACCCATGCACCTACACTCAAACCCAGTAGACGTACACCTCCTACCTCTTCCTCCACTCCGAAACCTCCTCCATCTTCCCGTCCCAGTGTGTCAACATTTTTTTACCTAGCTAACCTGAACATCTTCCCTACACATCCCCCCCATCCTTCTCCTAGGCCAAGATGTTGAGATCCCAGCCCAGGCCCTCAGCCCCCAAATCTGCATCCGCTGTGGTCCCTGCTACTCCAGTACAGTCAAAGGGGGCACCCGTCAGAGGTGCCAGTGTTCCACCGATGGAAAAGAAGGACCACCCTACTCCACCACCTGCAAAGGCCAAAAAAGGGCTGGCTTCCAGCAGGGGACAGTCACACCACCCACCCAGCAAGGCCTCGCACAAACACAGAGTGGACAGTGCCAAGGTCCCTGCAGCGACTGTCAAGATGGGGAGGGGCCACAAGCCAAAGAGCACATCACCTCTGGGCACGATGTCACCTGAGGAGGGGCTGGTGACCACCAAATCATCAGGGATGGCAGCCACATGCACCACAGTCTCCACTGCCACTCCGACCGCCACCTGCACCGCTGCTGCCACGTCAGTCTGCAGCATCCTCCCCAAGGATCAGCCACCCGAGGCTGCTGGAGACGGTATGGTGTCTCCATCCACCCCAACAGTCACTTGCACCACGGCCAGCACTGGCAGCATCTCCGCTGCAGCCATCGCCGCCTGCACCGCCGCCTGCACCACCGCCTGCACCACCATCAGCACTGCCACGTGCACAGCCGATGCCACTCTGTCGGACGTCAGCCCCATCCACTGTATGCAGCCACCAGAGTCTGCAGGTGACATCCTGGACCCTGGATACACCACTTGAGACACCACCTCCAGCACTGACATGAACCAGCAATTGGCAGCCTAAGTCGCCGCAGGATGGAGTGTGGGTCTGCCTTCATGGAGTATCATGCTATCTGTTCCAGGTGCATTGTGTGGCTGTGACACCCAGGTGAGACGAAGTCAACATGCCCCACCCCAGGTGCTGCATCACTGGGCACACAGCCCCCTCCAGAACCAGTGGAGAAAAGCATCCACTAACACAGTCCTTGGCAGGATGAAGCACTCTGGGCACAAAGCCCCCTCCAGAACCAGTGGAGAAAAGCCATCACTAACACAGTCTTTGGCAGAATGAAGCACTCTGGACACAAAGCCCCCTCCAGAACCAATGGAGAAAAGCATCCAATAACACAGTCCTTGGCAGAATGAAGCACTCTGGACACAAAGCCCCCTCCAGAACCAATGGAGAAAAGCATCCAATAACACAGTCCTTGGCAGGATGAAGCACTCTGGGCACAAAGCCCTCTCCAGAACCAGTGGAACATGTCGCCGACTTGAGTGACTGTGGCTTTGCACTCCCCAGGACCAAGCAGTGCGCAAGCCACCCACTTGAGAGACTTGAGAGACTGTGGCTTTGCACTCCCCAGTACCAAGCAGTAGGCAAACCACCCACTTGAGGGACTTGAAAGACTGCCTTGGCACTCCTCAGAACCAAGCAGTGGGCAAGCCACCCACTTGAGAGACTTGGGAGACTGTGGCTTTGCACTCACCAGGACCAAGCAGTGGGCAAACCACCCACTTGAGAGACTTGAGAGACTGTGGCTTTGCACTCCGCAGGACCAGGCAGTGTGCAAACCACCCACTTGAGTGACTTGAAGACTGCCTTTGCACTCCCCAGGACCAAGCAGTGGGCAAACCACCCACTTGAGAGACTTGAGAGACTGTGGCTTTGCACTCCCCAGGAGCAAGCAGTGGGCATGGAGCCCCCTCAAGGAACAGTGGTGTCGTACCATCATCAGGCTGAGGTGCCCCCCCTTCCCCCTGAGGTGCCTGTTTTTTTATCGACCTGATGCCCCTGCAGTGTTCTCTCCGTTTTGAGGCAGGTGTCATGTGTGGACTTCAGCCATGCTTTTTGGGACCACTGGTCCACGGACATTTCATGGGACAGTCTACGGACTTGTGTACTTGCTGTAAATATTTGTGTATACTGCTTATTTGCTCTTCTCTTGGGCTATCTGATTGTTCGAATATTAAACTAGTTAAACTCATTTCATTTGGTCCTTGCGTTCTTCCAGGGGGTGACGGGGTGTATCTGTGATGTTATTGGATATGTGTGTGTGTTGTTGTGGGTGGGGGGTGAGGGTGTTGCGTTTTGCGTGTGTGCGTCACTCTCTTTTCCCTCCTCCCCTCCCCTGTGTGCAGGTGCAGTACCCACCGGGGTCGTCGCCGCCGCTGACTTCTTTCCAATTCGTGGTGTATTAATAGATACAGCAACATGGGCAGGACCTGTATTTTGGGCTCCATGGCGTCCTGGTTCTTTGTTGAGTCTCGAGAGGTGAGTGGCTTCCCTTCCAAAGACTGTTTCGGCTCTGCTTTTAATGGCGTTGGTACCGCCCCGGAAAAGCTGGCAGATTGGTGCCTTGTAATAGTGTGGGCGGTACATTGTCTTCCACCTGTCTGTTGGCGGTGTCCACCACGGTGTTTGTTGCTACCGCTGTGGCAGCCAGAGTGTTAAAGTGGCTGTCTGTGTCGGCGGTTTCCGCCAGGGTCGTAATTCCATTTTTTTTACCACCAGCCTGTTAGCGGTATTACCGCCACTTTATCACTGACCACCAGGGTTGTAATGAGGGCCTATATTTCAGATCACTCACATTACCTCCATGCTCTTCTTTACAGTGCCTGGCAACTGAATATGTTAGATCCCCATTCTTAATTGCCTTCAGATGCTATAAAATCCTTTTATGCACCTGAAGAGTGGTACTTCCTACATTAATCTTGGGACAGCTGCATTTCAGTATAAATACCACAAAGTTATCTTTACCTGTGAACTGTGCTTTCATTTTATGAACAGTTCTGCTCCCTTTTTTCAGTTCCGTAATGTTCTTTCAATTTTCACAAGCTTTACATTTGGCACATTTCTTAAAACCACTGCTCAATTTTAGCCAATGGTTTTTGTTTCTCCTGATATCACCCCTCATTACCTTGTATCTTAATGATTTACTTTTCCTCTAAGTAATCTGTGGGCAACTAGTAAGTTCTGCACCCAACAATGGATCACTTCTCAACAAGTGCCAATGAGTTATCAAAACTGCTTGCACCTCCAAGTGTGCTGTGTTGTATGTCATAATAAATCCATGTTGTATGTATTGCTTTGTCTTATGTCCACCAAATTAAAGAGATTCCTGACTTCTCTCCGCTACCTTGCAACAGGCCTTTTTCAAAATCTCATCCTTATAACCCCTGTCCTTTATCCTCTAGGCCACATCTTCTTGTACTACTCCGAAGTCTGTGTTGTCACTACATATCCTTCTTGCTCTAAGGAGTTCACCAGAGGGGATACACTCATTCAAAGGGGCAGTATGGAAACTGCTTTCATGCAAAATGCTGTTCCCTTCACTGGGTTTTCTGGACATGGTGGTCTCTAACCTCTTATCCACCACTTTGATTTTTATATCCAAAAACTCTATCTCTTTTTCGTTTATGTTGCTTGTAAAACTTAAATGAAAATCATTATGATTTATCTCTTTTGCAAATTGCAGAGCTCTCCTTTTATCCCCTTTTCATAATACAAAAATATTGTCTATGAGCCACAACCATAGTATACTGTGTGTGTTCCAGACATCCAAAAGAGAACAATTGAGCATGTGCTCCTCCCACCAGCCCATGTGAAGATTCACATAGCTGGGAGCAAAGCAGGTGCTCATAGCAGTCCCCTGTTGTTGTTCATAGATGTCACGGTGAAGAAAAAAATATTGTGTTTAAGACACCACTCCATCATTCTGTGTTTATAGACCCTTACTGGTCTTGGCCTCAAAAATGTTCTGTGGCCCTTAATCCATCTGTATGTCTTATACTACTAAACAATGTAGCTACATAGAGCATCATTAGGAGCATGTTTCCTCACAGCTGATACTACATACTCTCCTCAGGAAACCTGTTGTGTCTTTTAAGTAAGAATGGAGGTTTTGCACCTGTGGTCTCAGGCAATAGTCTATGTATTGTGACACATTTTTAAACAGCCTGTCTTGGGCTGCTATAATGGGTCTATCAAGTGGCTCCTGAACATACTTGTATATTCTTTAGGTATTAAATAGAAAACTGGCAATTTGGGACAATCTGTCTTTAGAAAACTATATTTATCTGAACTAAGTAGACCCTGAACAAACCACTCCTTCAAAGCTTGGGCAAACTCCACTTCTACAGTTTTTACATATGCAAGATCTACTTTTTTTATAACAAGAAACCTTTTTCAAATGATTAAAAGGTTCTGTCATGTATGCATCCACAGACCACAAAACTACATTGCCGCCTCCTTTATCTGCATTTCTCACTACTATATTCTGATTGGAACATATTTTGTGAACAGCATTCATAACATCTCTGTTACTCTTATTTTTCCTATTCTAGATTTTTTGTTCCACAACACCTTAAGTTCTTTCGTAACCATTTACACAAATTGGTCAATCTTGCCATTACCACTAGCTGGTACCATTTTAGACTTGGGCTTTAATATTGAGCCCCTTCTTCACATAACCACACTCCTTCTCTTTCCAATCGTTCCACTACTGCAGTATCATCTTTTTCAATAGTGCCATTTCTTTCCAATGCCATTAATTCTTTCATCACATGTACATCATCTATTAATTAATTTCTCTCTACAATATTCCCATCAACTACTACAGCCTGTGATTGTTTATGATCTTTTAACTTATGTAACTTTGCTAGTTTCAATTTCCTAGCAAATCTGAAGAGGCCAATCTGAGTCTGTACATAATCAAACCCAATAGTTTATAATAGAATAGCCCGAAGGAAAGGTTTTTCACATCAAATTCACGTAATTCCATTTCTGATCAATTGTTTACCGTATTACAGTCAGTCAATATCTCCTGTTGCTCCTGGTCACTCTTCCTGGATTCTCTTCTGAGAATTCTTTTCCTTTGGCCACCTCTTTTGTTTTTTTTCTCTGCCTCTTCCTCATTGTTTTCTTCCATTTTGCCAAGGCCTGTAAAGTGGTATATCAATCCATTCTGTTCTTTTCACCCAGATCCGTGTCAGAAATAATGTATATATCACTTGTGTGATGGAGTTTATTTTGTACTAGCAATTAACTGTTCTGTTGGGCCTATCAGTAAACCAAACAGACAGTGGGGGTCATTACAACATTGGCGGTAAAAGCTGCTTACCGCCGTGCAGAAGACCGCCAACACACCGCCGTGGCCGTGGAATTCCGCCACAGCTATTACGACCCACATCTCGAAATCCGCCAAAATTCAGACACCCACACAAGTCCGCCACACCAAAGGTCAGTGATAAACTGGCGAAAACAAAACCTCCACCGTCACGCCAAGAGGAATACGCCCATGCTATCACGACCACCAAATCCACGCGGCGGTCTTTCAACCGCGGTATTCCATTGGCGGTACACACCGCCGCGCTCAAAATACACACACTCTTACAAAACACAGCCACATTGGACAATTCAAAATACACACACCTGATACACATACACACACCACTCCCACACACCCAATACAATATAAAACACACACCCACATCCCTCACAAACCCCTACAACCAAAAATTCCAAAAGAAGGCCAGAGAGAGACACCACCATCCACAAACTAGCAACCACAGGCAATAAACACCATCACCCACACTACTTCCACGCACAAAACACCACACACCACTACATATCACCACACTTATCACCACATACACCACCCCACACATCACCTACACCACCCCATGGCACGGCAAAGACACCCCAGGTTCTCGGAGGAGGAGCTCAGGGTCATGGTGGAGGAAATCGTCCGGGTAGAGCCACAGCTATTTGGATCACAGGTGCAGCACACCTCCATAGCTAGGAAGATGGAGCTATGGCGAAGAATAGTCGACAGGGTCAACGCAGAGGGACAGCACCCAAGAAATCGGGACGACATCAGGAAGAGGTGGAACGACTTACGGGGGAAGGTGCGTTCCGTGGTCTCAAGACACCACATCGCGGTACAGCGGACTGGCGGCGGACCCCCACCCCCTCCCCCACAACTAACAACATGGGAGGAGCAGGTCTTGACTATTCTGCATCCTGAGGGCCTCGCAGGAGTCGGTGGAGGAATGGACTCTGGTAAGTCAAATCTTAACTATCATATCCCCCACCCTACATGCATGCTATCACAGACCCCCACCCTCGCCCCCTCCCCTATCACTCCAACTCCTCACAAATGTACTAATAACACAAACCACCCATCCCAACACCAAGCCCTGCATGACACAACAAAGCATGGACACCCATCACTAAAGCATGCCCACTGCACATACCCATAACACCCCCCTCAACCATCATCACACAAGCCCCCACACAGGAATGCTAGCACTGGGGTACACGGTCACCCACCCATTGCACACCATGACACACACAGATGCAATAATCATGCTTTTACATCCCTTCAGGACCACTACCCAAAGTCACCAGACAGGAGGGTCCAGACATCTCCACCCCACCCACAGAAGAGGCCCACAGTGATGACAGCAGCTCTGTCCAACTGGATCCAGATGACCAGCCCGGACCATCGTGGGCCTCGGGACAGTCGTTTCCCCACACCCAGTCACAGGCCACCACAGAGCTTCCACCCTCTGGTAACACTAGCACAGCACCCCCCCAGCGGGCCCATACCGCCGTCCCCAGGACACGTCAATGAGCTGTGTGTCCACCACTACAGGGAACCCAGGATAACCCACCACCCCAACAACAACAGGGACCTGGGGGCAGTGGTAGTGGGCACACGGTCCAGGGGACGGAGGTCCAGGAACACAGGGGAACTGGGAGGGCTGCTGTGCGACAGGGGGCGGACAGGCCTAGGGAACCCACTCTCCACGAGGCCCTCTCCTCCATCATGGGAGCATACCACCACTCCCAGGAGACGATGGCAACGGTCCTGGCCAAGTTTCAGGAGACCCAGCGGCTGCAGGAGGAACAGTATTTGGGGTTCAGGGAGGAACTCAGAAGCATCAGCTCCGCCCTGGGCACCATCGTAGGGGTGCTGAAGGAAATACTTAACACTAAGAGGGACACTGTGGCACTCCAAGGGGCCCCTGACACTAGCATGGACGATGAACTGCCCACCACCTCCGCCGGCGCTAGTGGACAGGATGCCCCGCCACAGGATCACCACACCAGCACCCCACCTCCTGCAGACTGAGAACCACCCCGCAAACGGTCCCTGAGATCCAGGAACAAGACAGAGCACAATGCCAAGACCCCCGCCAAGAAATGAGACCACCCTGATTGTCATCCTACTGTCCCACTTTGTAACCCTGTCCATATTGGAACTGCCCCAGCTCCACCTCCTATGCCCATATTGGCAATGCACCTGTGAGACTAATAGACTGGACTCTGCCATGGACATTCCTCCACCATCATCCCTCACCATTTTACAACCCCCCTCCAATATTTCGCACTTCAATAAACACCCTTGAAGCACAAAACAATCTGGAGTCAGTTTGTGATTTTGAAAATGTGTATTAGCAATGACAGTGACAAAATGCGTTTTCAAATGTAATGTCAACATACCTATGTCATACATCTCAAGTATATGAGGAATCTAAGCAGATGACACACGTTGGAAACCACACCTGTGAAACCGTAAGGGAAATGTACAACTCAGTTACCATATACTGGTTGAAATCGACAGACAGGATAGAGGTAGAAGTGTGAAAGTACTTGTAGTAGGTAGGAATGTGTTCTCACCTGTCTGTCACTGGAAAAGATTGCTGGATAACTGAGTCCCTGTTGTCAATGTCTTCTTCCTCTGCTTCCTCCTCATCACTGTCCACAGGCTCCACAGCTGCCACAACACCGTCACCTGGACCATCCTCCTGCAGAAAAGGCACCTGTCGTCGCAAAACCAAGTTGTGAAGCATACAGCAGGCCACGATGATCTGGCACACCTTCCTTGGTGAGTAGAATATGGAACCACATGTCATATGGAGGCACCTGAACCTGGCCTTCAGGAGGCCGAAGGTGCGTTCGATCACCCTCCTAGCCCCCCCATGGGCCTCATTGTAGCGTTCCTCTGCCCTGGTCCTGGGATTCCTCACTGGGGTCAGTAGCCATGACAGGTTGGGGTAACCAGAGTCCCCTAATAGCCACGCCTGGTGCCTCTGGAGTTGACCCATCACATAAGGGATGCTGCTATTCCATAGGATGTAGGCGTCATGCACAGAGCCAGGGAACATAGCATTTACCTGGGAGATGTACTGGTCTGCCAAACATACCATCTGTACATTCATCGAATGATAACTCTTCCAGTTCCTGTACACCTGTTCACTCCTGTGGGGGGGGACCAGAGCTACATGGGTCCCATCAATGGCACCTATGATGTTGGGGATATGTCCAAGGGCATAGAAGTCACCTTTAACTGTAGGCAAATCCTCCACCTGAGGGAAAACGATGTAGCTCCGTATGTGTTTCAGCAGGGCAGACAACACTCTGGACAACACGTTGGAAAACATAGTCTGGGACATCCCTGATGCCATGGCCACTGTTGTTTGAAATGACCCACTTGCAAGGAAATGGAGCACTGATAGCACCTGCACTTGAGGAGGGATCCCTGTGGGATGGCGGATTGCTGACATCAGGTCTGGCTCCAACTGGGCACGCAGTTCCTGGATTGTGGCACCGTCAAACCTGTAGGTGATGATCAAATGTCTTTCCTCCATTGTCGACAGGTCCACCAGCGGTTTGTACATCGGAGGATTCCGCCATCTCCTCACATGTCCCAGCGGACGGTGCCTAGGAATGACAACAGCGACCACAGAGTCAAACAACTCAGAGGTATGTACAAACAGTCTACATAGAACACCATTCATACACAAAAGGTGGCGCAATGCTGCATTGGTTAACATTGGACCCTATGGGTCTCAGGAGCCAATGACGATGTACGCTGGCGGTGATGGTACGCACCGCCGCGGACGTGACCGCCGCGGACGTGACCGCCATTTTCTATCTGTTCAATCAGTCGATACCTGATCTTCGACAGGAGAGGACCTACACTGCAAGTGCTGCTGTGACCTCGGTCTGGAAGAGACAATGGCTCGTGCGTCTGGGGAAAGGGCCCCTGCCTTCACTGCAGAGGAGTTGGAGAAGCTCGTGGACGGGGTCATCCCCCAGTACACGCTACTCTACGGTCCTCCAGACCAACAGGTAAGTACACAGGGAGCACGTTGTATGGGCTATGCCTGTGTGGAGAAGGCTGGTTGTAAGTAGGAAGGGGGCTCAGTTCTGCGTGCATGAAGGACTGTGAATGCATGTGCCACATGGCAAGGGTAGGGATGTGGGCCACTCACTTTGACGGTGCAGTTGGTAATGACTTCTCTTCTTCCCCTGTACATGTCATGTAGGTCAGCGCCCACCAGAAGAAGGATATTTGGAGTGCCATCGCCAAGGACGTCCGGACCCTGGGGGTCCACCACAGACGGAGCACCCACTGCCGTAAAAGATAGGAGGACATTCGCCGCTGGAACAAGAAGACGGTGGAGGCTCAGCTGGGGATGGCCTCCCAACATGGGAGGGGTGCCCATCGAACCATGACCCCCCTGATGTTCCGGATCCTGGCGGTGGCCTACCCTGAGTTGGATGGGTGCTTGAGGGCATCACAGCAGACACAAGGGGGTGAGTACAACATCATTCAGCGGACTTTACATGCAGTGAAGGTGTCTGGGTGGGGGAGGAGGGCTGTGGGTTTCCCTAGGACAGGGCGTGTTCCGTAGGCTAGGCCCCTACGTAATGCAGGCCATGTGGCACCCCACCCCACCTCTGTAGAGTGCCAAGTACAGGTATTCATGCCCCTGTGTCATCTATGTGTGCAGATGTCGACCATAGCCATGTAGGCCATATCCCAGGAATTGCATCAGTAGAGCCCAACAGCGCGACGTAGTGCAGGGGGCTGCTGTGTCTGTATTGTCCGCCAACGGTAGCGGTAAGCCATGCACTCAATCTGTCTTTCTTCTGTCGTCCCCCCCTTTTTGTGGTCTCCCTGTTCTTGTGTGCATCAGCATCATCAGGCGGAGGTACAGTGGCACCGGAGCACGAGGGAGCTGCATCCCACATGGCCATGGTGGGCCACACCACGGACTCAGAATACACCAGTGGGACGGAGGGCAAGGGGAGCACCACGGCGGTCACAGGATCTGCAACCAGCGACACGGACTCATCCTCCGATGGGAGCTCCCTTGTGGTGGCGGCAAAATCTGTGCCCCCCACTTCTACAGGTACAGCTGCCACCCCCCTACCAGCACTGCCCTCCCAGCAGCCCCTCAGCCTTCGCCCCGTGCTCGCTCAACCAGGAGGGTGGGCATCACCTTCACCCCGGCACCTCAGCCCCTGCCCCTGTCACCTCTGCTGCCCTCAGTGAGGAGGCCATTGACCTCCTCAGGTCCCTCACTGTTGGGCAGTTTACCATTTTTAATGCCATCCAGGGTGTAGAAAGGGAATTGCAACACACAAATGCATTCCTGGAGGGCATTCATTCTGGTCAGGCTGCCCTTCATCGAACCCTGCAAACTCTGGCCTCAGCACTGATGGCAGCCATTGTCCCTCGGTCTAGTCTCCCCCCTCCAACTTCCTCCACCCAGACCCAATCCCCTGTACCCCAGCCTATCCCAAGCACACCATCATACCAACCTGCACACACCTCACCACACAAGGGAAGCTTAGGCAAACATAAGCACCACACATCCCACAGGCACTCACGCAAGCATCACACACATACAGACACACCAACATCCACTGCCTCCACTGTGTCCCCCTCCTCCTCGTCTCCCTCCTCCCTCCCAGTCTCATCTACACTCACACCTGCATGCACTACCACTACAGCCACTACGTCTCGCACCAGCACACCCACCACCACACCCCACTCACGTGCACTCACCACCCCCACTCCCATTTACACGTCCCCTGTGTCCTCTTCCAGTGTGTCTGTGACGCCCCCGCCGAAGATACACAAACGCAGGCACACACCCACCCAACAGCCATCCACATCACGACAGCCTCCAGCCCATGCACCTTCACCCAAAGTCACCAAACGTACACCTCCTACAACCACTACCTCTTCCTCCACTCCCAAACCCCCTCCAGCTACCTGTCCCAGTGTTCCTAAGAAACTTTTCCTGGCCAACCTTGACCTCTTTCCTACCACCCCCCCCTCCAACTTATAGGTCCCGTACTAGCACCTCAGCCAAAAAATCTCCGGGACCAGTGGTGCCTGTTACAGGTATGTGGAGTGCACCAGCCACCAGGACAGCCAGTGTGGCACGGAGCCACAGCACAGCCAGTCCCCCCCCGTGTGAAGCACCAGAAGTTGGACAGTGCCCGGGGGAAGAGGGGCAAGACTCCAGCCAGCAAAGCCGCTCACAAGGGTCCCGGGGGGAGTGTCGACTCAGCTGTGACTCCACCCAAGGTGGGGAATGGGGCAGAAGAAATCTCCAAAGTCTGGGAGGAGCAGCACGGCGGAGAAGACCGCCATCATCCCCGCTGCCCAGGAGGCCACCGCCAGCCCCATCGTCACTGGCCAGGAGGCCACCGCCAGAGTCACTGGCCAGGAGGCCAGCCCCATCGTCACTGGCCAGGAGGCCAGCCCCATCGTCACTGCCCAGGAGGCCAGCCCCATCGTCACTGGCCAGGAGGCCACCGCCAGAGTCACTGCCCAGGAGGCCAGCCCCATCCTCACTGGCCAGGAGGCCACCGCCAGAGTCACTGTCCCAGGAGGCCAGCCCCATTGTCACTGCCCAGGAGGCCACCGCCAGCCCCAGAGTCACTGGCCAGGGACCGCTGAACAAGGCAAAGACCGCCATGGAATGCACCGCTGAACAGGTCTGACACTGGCAACGCAAGCACCGCTGAACAGGGCAAAGACCGCCATGGCAAGCACCGCTGAACAGGGCAAGCACCGCTGAACAGGTCAGAAACTGCCAACTCAAGCACCACTGAACAGGACAAAGACCTCCATGGCAAGCACCGCTGAACAGGGCAAGCACCGCTGAACAGGTCAGAAACTGCCAACTCAAGCACCGCTGAACAGGGCAAAGACCGCCATGTCAAGCACCGCTGAACAGGGCAAAGACCGCCATGGCAAGCACCACTGTACAGGACAAGGACCGCCGAACAGGGCAAAGACCTCCAAGGCGAGCACCGCTAGCCCATTAGCAGAAGGGGCAGTGACGCAACTGGGACCGTCACGGGGTGAGTGCTGCACTCTGGGCACCAGTCCCCCTCCAGAACCAGTGGAGAACAGCATCCACTCCGTCTGTCCTGCACAGGATGAAGCATTCTGGGCAGCAGTCCCCCTCCAGAACCAGTGGAGAACAGCATCCACTCCGTCTGTCCTGCACAGGATGAAGCACTCTGGGCACCAGTCCCCCTCCAGAACCAGTGGAGACATGCATCCACTCTGTCGGTCCTACACAGGATGAAGCACTCTGGGCACCAGTCCCCCTCCAGAACCAGTGGAGACATGCATCCACTTGAGAGACTGTGGCTTTGCACTCCCCAGGATTGAACAGTGGGCAAGCCACCCACTTGTGAGACTTGAGAGACTGTGGCTTTGCACTCCCCAGGATTGAACAGTGGGCAAGCCACCCACTGTAGAGACTTGAGAGACTGTGGTTTTGCACTCGCCAGGATTGAACAGTGGGCAAACCACCCACTGTAGAGACTTGAGAGACTGTGGCTTTGCACTCCCCAGGATGGTACAGTGGGCAACCCACCCACTGTAGAGACTTGAGAGACTGTGGCTTTGCACTCCCCAGGATGGTACAGTGGGCAAACCACCCACTTGGGAGGCTTAAGAGACTGTGGCTTTGCACTCCCCAGGATTGAACAGTGGGCAAGCCACCCACTTGTGAAACTTGAGAGACTGTGGCTTTGCACTCCCCAGGATTGAACAGTGGGCAAGCCACCCACTTGTGAAACTTGAGAGACTGTGGCTTTGTACTCCCCAGGATTGAACAGTGGGCAAGCCACCCACTGTAGAGACTTGAGAGACTGTGGCTTTGCACTCGCCAGGATTGAACAGTGGGCAAACCACCCACTGTAGAGACTTGAGAGACTGTGGCTTTGCACTCCCCAGGATTGAACAGTGGGCAAGCCACCCACTGTAGAGACTTGAGAGACTGTGGCTTTGCACTCCCCAGGATTGAACAGTGGGCAAGCCACCCACTGTAGAGACTTGAGAGACTGTGGCTTTGCACTCCCCAGGATTGAACAGTGGGCAAACCACCCACTTGTGAGACTTGAGAGACTGTGACTTTGCACTCCCCAGGATACATCAATGGGCATGGAGCCCCCTCGTGGATCAGGCATGATGCACTCATCCGGCTGAGGTGCCCCCCCTTCTCTTCCCCCTGAGGTGCCTGTTGTATTTCTATCTGATGCCCCTGCAGTGTTCTCTCTGTTTTGATCAGGTATCTAGTGTGGGCCTCGCCCATGCATTTTGGGCCCAGTGGTCCACGGACAATGAATGGTGCATTACCTGCACTACTAATCGTGGTGTATATTTTGTTTAATGTGTATATATATATATGTATATATTTAGTTACAGTATTTTGATATATTACAATGGTTCAACTCATTTCCTTTTGTCTTTGCATTCTTCCGGAGGGGTTGGGGTTTGTTACTGTAATGTTTGGATATGCATTGGTGTGTGTGTTGTAGTGGGTGAGGGTCGGGGTGGGGTTTGGGATGTTGGTTGTGTGTGTCCCTGTGTTATTGCCTCCCCCTACCCTATGTCGTAGGTGCAGTACTCAACGTGGTCTTCGCCGCCGGCATTGATGATCCTCGTATAGGAGCAGGAAGACTATCGCTGGCAGAATATGGAGTTCCGGCTCCATGGTGTCGTCGTTCCTCGTGGAGTGTGTAGAGGTGAGCGTTTTCCCTTTGAAATGGCTGTTTCCGCCGTGTTTTTATCCGTGGTGAATCCGCCACGGAAAAGGTGGAGGATTGGTAGGTTGTGATACTGTGGGCGGTACATTATCCTCCGCCTGTCTGTTGGCGGTGACCGCCACGCTGTTTGTCTGTACCGCTGTGGCGGTCGGAGTGTTAAAGTGGCTGTCTTTGTTGGCGGTTTCTGCCACGGTCATAATTCAAGTTTTTTTACCGCCGGCCTGTTGACGGTTTTACCGCCGCTTTAACACCGACCGCCAGGGTTGTAATGACCACCAGTGTCTCTTAAAATTTTGAAAACATGGGTTGCTCTAACGTTTTGAAGCAGATCACCTCAATGCATTGTTTATTTCAGTGCATTGAGATGTACTTATTAAAAGTGATAGTTTTTAAACTAGAAACATTCATGCTTCTATGTCCTGATGACAATGCCATTAGTGAAATGATAGGCAAGTCAGCTGTCATGTGCATCATATGTGGCCCAGATTCTTATATACATAGATGAACATTATTGTCTATTAAATCAAACAGTGCACGTCCTTAACTCACATATTTGAAGTTCCTCCCATAACTAATAACGAACTAAAATAAGACTCCATGAAATAAAATATTTTTTGAGGATCACACAAGGTGGACAAGCAGAAAAGCCAGGTTTGATCCTAGGCTATCTAGCTTCACATTGTGCAATTCCCCCACACAGCGGGTATCTGTATCTCCCTTTTTCATATCAATGGTCAGTGCTATATCTTTAATTGTTGGGACATGAAGTTACAGCGTGGGGGGCAGGGAAAAGTCACATGAAGACTCAGCTCATTTTGGGCTTGAGGGACAAAGAGGGCCTCGATTTGAGCCAGAGTCAAGCATCTGGCTTTAGTCTGGCTTGAGCTTTCAATGGATTGGCCACGTCTAGCATGTCGTGGTGATATCCTTTTACTATAATGTCTGGCACATCTTGCAGGATATTATTTTTGTTCGGCTCTTGCTTGGAAGGATGTTACAGTTGTGTGTCCCTCGATATTGGAATTTGATCAGGAGTTGGTGGTGTTTGTTTGAGCAGGATTGGCAAGTGTAGACATTTAAAAAACTATACTTCTGAAAGCCAATTATCATATATTAAAGCCGGAACACTAGTCCATGTAAAAAACAGTGTGCGTGCATTTGAGAAAACACTACTAAAGGCCTGGCATAGGTAGGCAGATGCTCCTAGCCAACCTGAAAACAGGCAGTGGGGGGGGTAAATTTGTGGATGTAAGTGCTTTTTCATTCCTGCTACTAGAATCCCTAAGTAAGACAACTGTGACCTCGGGAAGGAGACGCCATTTGTCCATGATCACAATGCATTGAAGTTGGTAATAAGGTTTTAATCTCAGGTCTTCTGCTGCGAAGTATGAGATTTAATAAACCCTAATCAACACATCCAACCAGACATAGGCGTTCAACATTTTAACAGGTTCAGAACATGTCCATAAATCCGTTTCCCAAATACATACACATGGAGGTGTTGAAAGGTCATTTGTGTTGTGGTCAGGACCCCAAAATTGGCTCAAAAGGGGAAACCAGGATAGAATTCTTAATTCAACACATTATAGCAACTATATTACATTTCGTTGTTAAGGGTTCCTGTCAATATGGTTACTGGACTATTCACCCCTTGTCAGTGGGAACAGCTTTGTTCCAGCTGAGACATTTGATCTGCAAATGAGAGGTTTTCTGGAAGCTGTGGTCCTCATTTTCGGAAGTTGCATCAGTGAGAAGAACATAAATGATCATAATTGTACATCAAGAACACTACCACCACTTGCACAATAAGAGATGTCTGGTGTAAACAAGGAAAGGGGTCCACCAACGAACACACACATGGCAACATGCAGCTGGGTCAGACATGTGCTGCTATTCCAGATGTTTTTGATTGCTTGGATATTTGTCTGCTGTACCTGCAGAGGGGCATTAGACAACAAAAGCTTGCCAGACTAGGAGCCTGCAAGCACAAGACGGTCAACTGATTTATTTAGGATCACATACTATGAGTCCACTATGAAACAAGGATTTTAAACCAGACCCTCTGGATCTCGACTCAAACATTCCCAACTAAAGCTACATTGTTTCCTCCAACTGGTCAAAATAAATGGTTTTGGTCTATCAAATCTACAACCTTTCACCCCTCACCCCCTTTTCTCCAACTCACACTATCTGTTTCTTGTTTGGATGAGCTGTCTATAGATTTTCAAAGTACTAAATCAGCATAGAGTGGCTTAAATGCATTTTCCTATGTGGCTGCATCTCGGAACAGAGGCTTTGAGGCCTGGAACCCCAAACAATTGCCTGGTTATGGGGCAGCTAGTCAAGCGGCTACAATACATAACAAGACATACAAGATTTAAGTCCTGTTTATCGAAGTTTAGGGACGTGAGAGACCTACTTGAGGGTGGCGGTGCCAAAGCAGCTCTTTGCTGTGAAAAGCACCAGGCTGCTGTGGGCAGGTGTCCTTGGTACCTAGTGGACAAGAGAGAGGTTAACCAAGAGTGTTACAGAACACAGAGGGGAGCAGCAGACCAACAAAAGGGTCTCAAAACTGTGACTCACTGATGTTCATTGCACACACACTGCATTTCACCACATTCACAGCCAAATTGAGGGAATTTATTCCTAGGCCTATGATGCAAGCTGTAGGTGGGCTGCCAAGGATAAAAATGGCAACCCGATGATCATGTATGGAATGTATGGCAACGTTTGTGGGCTCCCTCTTTTAACTTTGAATGTTATAAATTATTCCTTAGGTTTATCATGTGTCTAGAGCCCAGTCACACTTTAATTCCCAAGTATGAACTTTATAAAAATGGGCATATAGATAGGAAAGGAGCAGAGCAGCTTGATGGACAGTCTTTAAAGTCAAAGTGTGTGTTTTGACATTTAAGCACCAATAAGAATGCTCACCTGCTGACACAACACCAGTGTTTGTCAAACATTTGATAAAAAAGGAACTTTGTTTCCAAATAAGTCAAGCTCGACAGTGTTAGGGTACCCGACTACTTCCATTTCAGTACTTCTCTGTTGAGACCTCACCACTACCTCTATTTCTAATGCCACTATGCTGGTCACAGAGTGCAGATTTAATCACTCAAGACCCTCATGTTAGCCTTTGTGTTGCAGGAGGACCTCAGAGGAGACTGTCATTAGTACAAGGCTGTTGGACCTGGCATCTTTGGTGAGGTTTCCTCTAACTTTTAGCCTTCAGAACTCCTGTTTTTGCTCACTTTCTTTTTGCTGACCTTAGGTTTCTGTGTACTTTACCACTGCTGACCAGTGCTAAACTGCTTGGTTTGCGCTCTTTCCTTAAACATGGTAACATTGGCATATACCCAATATTAGCATATTTAATTTACCTATAAGCCCCTATTGAAGTGCATTATTGGTGCCCAGGGCATGTACATTGAAAATGCTACTAGTAGGTTGGCAGTACTGATTGTGCCACCAACTTAAGTAACCCTTTAAACATGTCTTATGCTTGCAATTGCAGAGCCTGTGTGAGCAGTTTTGAACTGCTATTTCGACCTGGCAAAATGAAGCTTTGCCAGGCCTAAGCATTGCTTTTTAATAGATATAGTTCATCCCTAGGGTAGGTCCTGGACAGAACTGAGGGCAGGGTGCAATGTATTTAATAAGTAGGACATGTACTTTTAGGTATTACATGTCCTAGTGGTAAAAAACATTTAAATTCATTTTTCACTAGTGCAAGGCCTATCTCTCCCATAGTTTAACATTGGAATTGCCTTATTACACTTTATAAGCATAGTTTCCCAATGGGAAGAGACAACCTGTTCAAGTTTGGTGTTTCAGATCATACAATTTGAAATCCTAACTTATGGTGACATTTGATTTTATATGCAATTCTGAAAATGTCACTTTTTGGAAAGTTGGCATTTTCTTTTCTTATTAATTTAAAATCCTCTTTAATGGTAGAGTCAAATTTTAAGTCACAATTCTTAGAAGGCCACTTTTAGAAAATCGGCATGTTTCTGCCCTAACCATTTGATGCATGCAGCCTGATCCTGGGGCACATAACTAGGGGTGAGTGGTAGTTGACCTATATGTATACCACCCAGGCAGCCACACAATAGAAGGACTAGGGGGCATGTTTATATTTTTTTACGCCAAACTGCGATAATACAGTTTTGAATTAAAAATCTTAGCACCTGCTTGCGCCATTCCTGAGTGCAAGCCGGGCACCATATTAATTAAATGGAGCAAGCCGGCACAAAGAAATGGTAAGCATAAAAAAAATATGTTAACCATTGTGCCCTGTAGTAAATAAAAAAATGACTTTAATGCTGCAAAGTGGCTCAAAACTGTTTTGAGGCACGTAAACATGTTGCAAAAGGGATACCACCATTTTTAGCCCACATTAGCACCAAATTTAAATGCACAAGCAGGAAAAAATACAACTGAAAATGGAAGACTCAGGCCAGGAGAGACCACGGGGAGACCCCAAGTGCCCAAACACCAGCCAGGAGGATCCACAGAAGTCCCTGTAGAAGGAGAAGAAGAAGCGCAAGTGTCGCTTTAGTGAGGAGGAGGAGCACGACATCTGTGTCAGAGAGGTGACAGAGCATCAAACCCCGGCTCTTCGTCACCTCCAAATTGCCAGTTGGTAAGAGAGAGTCTATATGGCTGCAACCAGTGGACAAAATCAACTGCGTGGCAGAGATGAAGAGAACTGTCACTGAGTGCAAGAGGCACTGGCATGATTGCAAGCGTAGAACTAAGGAGAAATTGGCCAAGAACAGATAGGCAGCACTGCAGACTGGAGATGGATTCCTGCACCACAGGAGGACCTGGATGAGCTGGAGGAGATGGCTGCAGCAGTCATCCCGGAAAAGCTGGTCACAGAAATCCAAAGACAGGGCAGCGCAGACTACCAACCACCACCACAAATGCAGGGTAAGTGCCAGAAGCAGGAGGTAGATAGGACACACCCAATGCATGCCAAAGGAGTGCATGGGGACACATGCGCCCTGAATCCAGATGCCCCATCCCCATCCAAGCAACACATGTACACATGCCTTGGTTGTGCTATGCCCCCCAAAATATATACAAAATGGATATACTCCAATCACCATGTGGCTATACTCCACCACGTAAAAATGCGACTAGGACAGAATTCAATACCAATGAGTGGGATCACGGTGGTCTATCACGCAAAAATGCTCCCCTACCTTCTTGTAGTATTGCCAGTACACATGTGTGCCACATCTTGCAGCAAACATTGAAATGCCACCTTAGCTAACATGATTGAACAATTCAGTCCCTCAAGGCAGCCACTCCCACATCATGCATATGTCTGCCTGTCTGTGCAAATCAGTGCATCTGCAGGGGGAATGGCAGGGCTGTCCTGTATCCCAGTAAACATGGCACTTCCCTGCATAACTAACCTGGTTCAGTGTTGAACTACACATATTGCTGCTGGTCTGAACTGTGCCACAAGAGAAATATCTGCACTAAAGCTTGAAACCCGTAGAATTCAAAACACATACAGGGTAAACCCACAACTCAGACACAACCATATTACACACATGGGAATGGGCAAACAATTGAACAAATACAACACATGGTGCATGTCTGTGAACGTAATGGTGTCCTTTACGAAGTTCCCCGGCGGAGGCTGCCCGCTAAAGTCCTGTGTTAGAAAGACCGCCAAGGTAGTCTTCCCTCTGCAGTAGACATTACGAGATTCTGGCTGGGACAGTGGGTGGAAACCATGTCTCGGGTGCCAGCTCTGTGGGGAAACTCACCACAATATTGATGCTAACTTGTAATATAGCCAGCACCAATGTTGGGGTGTGCTTATCACTGCCTGTAAATTGGGCAGTGGAAAGCGCAAAGTGGCTGTTCATGGGGGCCCCTGCACTGCCCATGCCAAGTGCATGGGCAGTGAAGGGGCAGTGAAGGGGCACCCCGCACCCAATTACCACAGCCTTTAATTGGTGGAAGGATTGCCATGCAAAGGTTGGTGGGGAAGAGGGATAACAATCTGGTGGGTAGCACTGATTGCAGTGTTGGCTTGGAGGATCAAGACCAGTGGCACTACCAGCCCATAGGCTGGTGGCAACCTGACAGTGCCAGGCCATTGGACTATGGCACTTACACTGGTGTCCCAATGTGCCTGTTGGACCGCTGCAGTTGGCGGTGGTCCGAGCATCACTGTAAGTCAGGTGGGCATAGTACTGCCAGGCTCGTCATGAGGGCCCATGAATGCAGTAGTACAAGTAGCTGCAATCCCACCATCAAACAAGATAGAGGCCCTGATCAAGCTGGAAGTGAAGGTGAGTGTCTGTTTGCCAAATTAGGCTGGATCATGCACTGACATTTAATAAATACATTCTGGACCAAAAATCAAGAGCACATGGGTCATTCCTGTGTCCACCCCTATGCCGGTGGTAAATTAGTTGTCCACCCCAAATGCCACATCAGTTGCACCATAGTTCAAAGAAGGTTGTGTTGAGGTGGAGAATATTTTTGGGAGGAAAGGAGCACCTTCGTGCACAACAATAAACAGATAAGGCAATCTGATTAGTCCATGTGTTTAGTGTAATGCAGCACACATTGACAAAGGAAGCATGATGGGGAAATAAAGTATATGTCGACATTGCGCACTGCTAATGTCACCCCTGGGGTGGTGATAGATATTGGCGCAGCCTCAGGTCTACCAAAAAACGTAAATCTGTGGCTGCATCAAAATGCAATGGGTGTTGGCGTGGCCTGCCCACAACAACAGATATTTCATGCCCCTTCCACGCAAAGTGCTGCATGGGAAGGGGCCGATTTTTACAAGGTGGCATCAAGCCACAAGAAGTGGTTTAATGCAACCTAGTAAATACAACGTTACACTGCAGTGGCACTAGGGGCTACAAATATATGCCACATAATGTACAATAGCAACCTTGGGCCTTTAACTAGTCACTGAGTCTTCACTGCCAAATACATTATGGGGGTCATTCCAACCTTGGCGGTAAAAGCCGCTTACCGCTGTCAGAAGACCGCCAACATACCGCTGCGGCCGCTGCAAACCGCCACGGTCATTCTGACCCACAACAGGCAAACCGCCAAAATACAGACTTCCACAAAAGTCCACCACACCAAAGGCCAGCGAGAAACTGGCGATGACCAAACCTCCACCGTCACGCCAACAGAAATACGCCCACACTATCACGACACACGAATCCACGCTGCGGTCTTTCAACCGCCGTATTCCATTGGCGGTACACACCGCCGCGCTCAAAATACACACACATTTACAAAACACATCCACATTGGACAAATCGAAAAACACACACCTGATACACATACACACACCACTCCCACACACCCAATACAATATAAAACACACACCCACATCACCCACAAACCCCCACTGCTACAGAATCGGGACCACGCACTGAGAAAAAGAGAACTGAGCACCCAGACGCGCATTTTACTTTCACCCAGCAATATTGCCACGCACTTCACACAACACACCAATACACATCACCACACAATCCACCCCACACATCACCCACACCACCCTATAGCACCGCAAAGACACCCCAGGTTCTCCGAGGATGAACTCAGGGTCATGGTGGAGGAAATTGTACGGGTAGAGCCACAGCTCTTCGGGACACAGGTGCAGCACACCACCATTGCCAGGAAGATGGAGCTATGGAGCAAAATAGTCGATAGGGTCAACGCTGTGGGACAGCACCCAAGAAATAGGGATGACATCAGGAAGCGGTGGAACGACCTACGGGGAAAGGTGCGTTCAATGGTATCCAGGCACAACATCGCGGTGCAGCGGACTGGCGGCGGACCCCCACCTCCTCCCCCAGAATTTACAACATGGAGGAGCAAGTCTTGGCGATCCTGCATCCTGAGGGCCTCGCAGGAGTTGGAGGAGGAATGGACTCTGGTAAGTCTCATCTTCACTACTTCATCCTCCCCACCCCACCAGCATGCCAACTCATACCCCCACCCTCACCCTCACCCCCATCACATCCTGCTCCTTGCAAATGTCTCCACATCACAGCCCACCCATCCCAACCCCAAGCCCTGCATGCAACCACAAAGCATGGACACTCATCACCAAAGCATGCCCACTGCACATACCCATCCCCCACCAAATCACCGTCACAAAAGCCCCCACACGGGAATGCCAGCACTGGGGTACAAGGGCACCCACCCATTACACGCTATGGCACACACATATGCAATAACCATACTTTTATACCCCTGCAGGACCCAAACGCCACGTCACCGCGCAGAAGGGTCCACAAATGTCCACTCCACCCCCTGAAGAGGCCCACAGTGAGAACAGCACCTCTGTCGACCAGAATCTAGATGACCAGCCCGGCCCATCGGGGACCTCGGGACAGTCGGAACCCCTCAGACAGCCACAGCCCATAGCAGACCTTCCCCCCTCTGGGAACACCAGCACAGCACCCACCCAGCGGGCCCATCCCTCAGTCCCCAGGACACGTCAATCAGCGGTGTGTCCACCACTACAGGGCACCCAGGTTAACCTCCCACCCCAACAACAACAGGGACCTGGGGGCAATGGTAGTGGGCACACGGTCCAGGGGACAGAGGCACAGGGAAACAGGGGAACTGGGAGGGCTGCTGTGCGACAGGGGGGGGACAGGCCCAGGGAACCCACTCTCCATGAGGCCCTCTCCTCCATCATGGGAGCCTACCACCACTCCCAGGAGACGATGGCGACGGTCCTGGCCAGGTTTCAGGAGATCCAGCTTCTGCAGGAGGAACAGTATTTGGGGTTCAGGGAGGAACTACGAAACATCAGTTCCGCCCTGGCCACCATTGTAGGGGCTCTGAATCAGGTAGTCACCACATTGCGGGACACTGTGGCAGGACAAAGGGCCCCTGACACTAGCATGGACCAAGAACTGCCTACCACCTCCGCCGGCGCTAGTGGACAGGAGGCACCGCCACAGGACCAACAGGCCACCAGCACCCCACCCCCTGCAGAAGGAGAACCACCCCACAAGCGGGCCCTGAGATCCAGGAAGAAGACAGAGTAAGATGCCTAGACCCCCGCCAGGAAAGGATACCTCCCTGATTGTCATCCCACTGTCCCACATTGACACCCTGTCCATTCTTATACTGCCCATGCTCCACTTTCCACAGGCATTTGGACATTGCACCTGTGAGACTCATAGTCTGGACTCTGCCATGGACAATCCTCCACCATCACCCCTCACCGACTTGCAACCACCCACCAATATAGGACACTGAAATAAACAGTTATTCGACAAAACAATCAGGAGTCTGGCTGTGATTTTGTACTAATGTATTAGACATTACCGTCCCAAAATGCATATTTCCATTGTGATGCCAACATACCACTGTCACACAGCTGTAGTCCATGGGGAAACAAAGC
Organism: Pleurodeles waltl; assembly: GCF_031143425.1. Taxonomy (NCBI): domain Eukaryota; kingdom Metazoa; phylum Chordata; class Amphibia; order Caudata; family Salamandridae; genus Pleurodeles; species Pleurodeles waltl. The sequence goes on along the minus strand of NC_090437.1, from coordinate 1,034,214,373 downwards.
AGATGTCACGCAGTATGGCCCACATCTCTGAAATTGGAAGGGAAAGTCACAACTCAGTTACCATACACAGGGGGAAAAGGTCAGACAGTAGAGAGGTAGTAGGGGTTACGTATATGTAATATGACGGGTTGGACTCTTACCTGTGTGTCATTGAAAATACTGCTGTATTACTGTGTTCCTGTTGTCTATGTCGTCCTCTTCGTCTTCCTCTTCTTCACTCTCCACAGGCTCCACAGCTGCTACAACACCACCATCTGGACCATCCTCCTGCAGAAAAGGCACCTGGCGTCGCAAAGCCAGGTTGTGAAGCATACAGCAGGCCACGATGATCTGGCACACCTTCTTTGGTGAGTACAATAGGGATCCACCTGTCATATGGAGGCACCTGAACCTGGCCTTCAGAAGGCCGAAGGTCCGCTCGATCACCCTCCTAGTTCTCCCATGGGCCTCATTGTACCGTTCCTCTGCCCTTGTCCGGGGATTCCTCACTGGGGTCAGTAGCCATGACAGGTTGGGGTAACCAGAGTCACCTATTAGCCACACACGGTGCCTCTGGAGTTGACCCATCACGTAAGGGATGCTGCTATTCCGCATGATGGCATTAACATGGGAGATGTACTGGTCTGCCAAACACACCATCTGTACATTCATCGAATGATAACTCTTTCTGTTTCTGTACACTTGTTCACACCTGCTGGGGGGTACTAAAGCCACATGGGTCCCATCAATGGCACCTATGATGTTGGGGATATGTCCAAGGGCATAGAAATCACCTTTCACTGTAGGCAAATCCTCCACCTCAGGGAAAACAATGTAGCTCCGCATGTATTTCAGAAGGGCAGACAACACTCTGGACAACACCTTGGAAAACATAGGCTGGGACATCCCTGATGATATGGCCACTGTTGTCTGAAATGACCCACTTCCAAAGAAATGGAGTACTGACAGCACCTGCACTAGAGGTGGGATCCCTGTGGGTTGGTGGATGGGTGACATCAGGTCTGGCTCCAGCTGGGCACACAGTTCCTGAATAGTGGCTCGGTCAAGCCTGTATGTCAGTATAACATGTCTTTCCTCCATTGTCGACAGGTCTACCAGCGGTCTGTACACGGGAAGATTCCTCCATCTCCTCGCATGTCCGAGCGGACGGTGCCTATGAAGGACAACAGCGAGCACAGAGTCAATCAACCCACAGGTACGTAACCACAGCTTGCACATAACACGATTCTCACTCCATTGAATGCTTTGTATGAGTGTTGATGCAAGGCCTAGGTATGTGTGACGCAGTTAAAAGTAATCCATGTGGGCCCTTGAAATGGCGGCTGCCTGACCTGTGAAGTGTGACAATGGGATGTGAGGTCAATGCGCTGGCGTGGCACACCGTGGCGGTAGGCGGTCGAAGCAGCATTGGTTAACATTGAACCCTATGGGTCTCAGGAGCCAATGACGATGTGCGCCGGCGGTCGCGGTACGCACCGCCGCGGTACGCACCGCCGCGGGCGTGACCGCCATTTTCTAACAGCTTAATCACTCGATACCTGATCTTCGACAGGAGAGGACCTACACTGCAAGTGCTGCTGTGACCTCGGTCTGGAAGAGACAATGGCTCATGCGACTGGGGAAAGGGCCCCTGCCTTCACTGCTCAGGAATTGGAGAAACTCGTGGATGGGGTCCTCCCCCAGTATGCGCTACTCTACGGTCCTCCAGACCAACAGGTAAGTACACTGGGACCATGCTTTGGGGGCAATGCCTGTGTTGAGTCGGGTGGATGAAAGATGGTGGGGAGGGGAGCGAATGAGGCATGCATCAGACGACGGATGACAGGATGTGCCACATGGCAAGGGTAGGGATGGGGGGGCCACTCACATTGAGGGTGCAGAAGGTGATGACTCTTTTTCTCCCCCTGTACATTTCACATAGGTCAGCGCCCACCAGAAGATAGACATTTGGCGTGCCATCGCCAAGGACGTCCGGGCCCTGGGGGTCCACCAGAGACGGGGCACCCACTGCCGGAAGAGATGGGAGGACATCCGACGCTGGAGCAGGAAGACGGCGGAGGCTCAGCTGGGGATGGCCTCCCAACGTGGGAGGGGTGCCAGTCGTACTTTGACCCCCCTGATGTACCAGATCCTGGCGGTGGCCTACCCCGATTTGGATGGGCGCATGAGGACATCACAGCAGACACAAGGGGGTGAGTACAACCTTATTCTGCTGACTTTGCGCGCAGTGGAGGTGTCTGGGTGGGGGAGGAGGGCTGTGGGTATCCCTAGGCCAGGGCGATTTCTGTAGGCTAGGCCCCTCCATAAGGCATGGCCCTGTGCCCCCGCCCCCCACCTCTGTAGGGTGCCAAGTACAGTTATCCATGGTCCTGTGTCATCTATGTGTGCAGTTGTCGTCCATAGGCTTGTAGGCCATGTCCCACGGATTGAGTAGTGGACCCCAAGTGCGTGGCGTAGTGCAGGGGGCTTCTGTGTCTGTCCTCTCCACCAACGGTGTCGCCAATGCATGCACTCAACATGTCTTTATTCCCCCCCCCCTTTTTTGTGGTCTTCCTGTTCATGTGTGCATTAGCATCATCAGGCGGAGGAGAAGTGGCATCGGAGTACGAGGGAGCTGCATCCCACATGGCCCTGGAGGACCATGCAACGGATTCCGAATACAACAGTGGGACGGAGGGCGAGGGGAGCTCCACAGCGGGGACTCGTGCAGACATTAGTGACACGGACTCGTCCTCTGAAGGGAGCTCCCTTGTGGTGGCGGCAACATCCGTGCCCCCCGCACCAACAGGTACAGCCGCCACCCAGTGCACCAGCACCGCCCTCCCAGCAGCCCCTCAGCGTTTGCCCCGTGCCCGCTCACCCAGGAAGGTGGGCATCTCCTTCGCCCCAGGCACCTCAGGCCTTGCTCCAGTCACCCCTGCTGCGCTCAGTGAGGAGGTCATTGACCTCCTGAGGACGCTCATTGTTGGGCAGTCTACCCTTTTGAATGCCATCCAGGGTGTAGAAAGGGAGGTGCACCAGAGTAATGCATACCTGGAGGGCATTCATTCTGGTCAGGCTGCCCATCAGCGATCGTTCAACACTCTGGCCTCAGCACTGATGGCAGCAATTGTCCCTGTCTCTAGCCTCCCCCCTCCAACTTCCTCCACCCATAACCTATCACCTGTACCTCTGCCTATCCCAGACACACCACCAGACCAGCCTGCACACACCTCAACACCCAAGGGAAGCTCATCCAGACATAAGCACCACACATCACACAAGCATTCACATATATTGGATATTGGCACAACATTGGGTGCTGCAACTGTATCCTGAAAGGTGTTACATCATTAGTACATACATGTCATACATCATCAAGGCACCCGCTACACACACACAATTCAAATAATTTGCATGTGTGGTGTGACCTATATCAGTCACAATTATCATGGTGGCAGGACCATGTTGTGAAAACTGTTGACATCTGGGTCCATATTCATGGGAAAATGACAGAGCGCGATGCAGCTCTAAAATTTGCAGCACATTCCATTAATTTCATAACGCGAGGTTGTGCTGTATTTAATTGGATAAGGCACACACCTGTGTTGTCCCCTGCATTGGCCCTAAATTTAGCTGTCTGCGCCCACACAGGCATCCTTGCACCATTGTGCTTCGATGTTTGCTTTGAGGGGTGTTATTGTTCATGTGCGGGAAGGGTTCCCTTCCTGCACAAGAACAATCATTTTTGGCAATTTTGTTCTCAATATGCATGCTGCAGAACAGAGCACGCATAGAAAAAGCAAAAAATGTGAAGGATAAAAGCATTCCTCCTCGTAGTGCCCTGCTAATGCCACATCTGGAGTGGCGTTTGATTGTGGCGCTGCCTCAGGTTTACGGAATCTCGTAGATCTGAGGCAACATCAAAATGCAATGGGTGTTCCTGTGGCACATCCATAGCAACACCCATTGCACATCCTTCTGACACCAAAAACTGCGTTGGGGGGGCCCATATTTACAAGGAGACGTAACGCCACAAAAAATGGTGTTACACCTGGTAAATATGGAGCTGAGGTTAGCACGACTGGAGTGTCATGTTAATGGATGCTCCTGTGGTGCTAGGGGCTCTTTCATATGCCCCCTGGTGTGGGAGAATCATTGACCTTTGCCACAACCATCTGGAGTGGAGTTGTCCACAAACTGTGTACACTACTGACTGTTGTGCAGCACATAATGGCTCCCTGCTGTTCTACAAACACATTAGATCTGAAGGTTACTGAGGCACATGTGGTGTGTGTGTTCTCTACATAATCCCCCTAGTGACTTCTGCAGGTATAACCCACATTTGTACAATCATGTCAATAGGTGTATGCTAAATGTGGCACACAGTGCTGACAATGGTGCTGTGACACAGTGGCTGTCAACAGGCATTCTATGTACATGTACAGCTGCCATGTGACCCATTATGGTAGACAGCTATGAATATGTGGTCAGCCATAACTATTCCTATTATGCACAATTCCATGCCGGTAAACGTTTGCCTGTGAACTATACTCCATCCATTCTCATTGCATAACATTCCAACATACATGATGTCACTAACCATCCTCCTATGATATCAGATCATTGGTCAGGAGCAAATACTTCTGTCATTGCATTCCACACCTTTTACTGACTCACAGCTTTCCCTGGATTGGCTCACAGGACGCTCAATATGACACTCACCGGATGCTTCGGGGTCTTGTATATGTGCCACCTCTCCAATGGTGTAGGGGGCTGGTCCATCAGCAAGACATTAATGGAAAACATTGCTTAGTGTCAAAGGCACGTTTCAGTACATGGACAACATTGTACATTGTAAACTTGTTAGGCTGAATGAGGTAGTTGTCCTAGTGGTAGATCATAGTAACTGACCTACTTTTATGATCACTCTATCACACATAGGGGGTCATTCTGACCCCCGCGGGCGGCGGTCGCCGCCCGCCCAGTGGGAAAGCACCAGCAACGAGGAAGCAGGCTCCGAATGGAGCCGGCGGAGTTGCTGGTGTGCGACGGGTGCAGTTGCACCCGTCGCGATTTTCAGTGTCTGCCAAGCAGACACTGAAAATCTTAATGGGGCCCTGTTAGGGGGCCCCTGCAGTGCCCATGCCAGTGGCATGGGCACTGCAGGGGCCCCTAGGGGCCCCACGACACCCGTTCCCGCCATCCTGTTTCTGGCGGTGAAAACCGCCAGAAACAGGATGGCGGGAAGGGGGTCGGAATCCCCATGGCGGCGCTGCTTGCAGCGCCGCCGTGGAGGATTCCCTGGGGCCGCGGGAAACCGCCGGTTTCCCTTTTCTGACCGCGGCTGTACCGCCGCGGTCAGAATGGCCCCAGAAGCACCCCCAGCCTGTTGGCGGTGCTTCCGCGGTCGTTGCCAGGGTCAGAATGACCCCCATAGTCTGAGATACGGTAGACCCACGCACCTACAAACCATCACTGTCCTTGACACTCATGTGGTGCTTCTCACTGCACCATTTGTACATGACATTGTAATGCAGCTGTCTGGTAGCAGAACACCTCCATTACCATATGGGACTGCTTGATAATGTTTATTCCATCTCAGGGGCATGCAATGGTTGTCTCAGTGTCTGGCCCATTGTAATACCCATGGCATTTCAGCCTGCATCTGATGTTGTAAACATCTACACCATTGTCACAGCTAACTGACAAACTACTACTCTTTGGCTGTGTGAGTATTCAAAGGTCTTGAGGAATGCCATCATACATCCTTTAGTCAAGTAAGTAATCTGTGTGTGCTATCTCAAGGCACACATACTTTCAAAATAGCTATGGTAGTGTACACATGTGATGTTGAGGTACCTACTTACACACTGACTGGAGGAAATCATGGATGTAGTGCCAATAGTGTGTAGCCTGCCATTGCTGCCATGGTATACCATTGTTAGTCTACTGAGGAATTAGTACATGGGCATGGAACTACGGCTCAACACATACACACTTGGTCAGTGGTCAAAGGGTGCATCTGGTCTTGCAGGTTATTGAGTGGTATTGCAGTGATGGAGCTGATGAAAGGCAGCCCCATACTGTCAGTGAGAGGCAGCAGGCCTGTAGAACTGACTTAGCACATGTGTCTGGTTATTGACATCATATAGGCTGTCTGTGATACACAACAAACTGGAACATGAAACAGCCAGTAGCCTGGACCATTGCATGATCAAGCATCCTTACATGGCCTTGGCTATTTACACAAAGGGCCCGATAGACCTTCAGTTGTGCATTACCAATTGAATCTGTATTGTCCTTGTGGCCCTCAGTGCACCCCTTACTTACCACCCTGTGTATGCATAGTCAGACATATGTCACAGCATGATGAAAGTATCGTCCAACATCATCTATTCATGTGAAGGTCAATGATGCACTCAGCAGAAGATACAACAGCTCATCAAAGCTACTGCTGAGTAAATAGGGGCCCTTTTCATACATTTGTATGCCCACATTACACAGCTTCTAACAGCAGCTGTTCTGAGTGCTGGAAATTGATATCTAGGGAATTATCTTCTTACTCAGCTGATGAAATTTTGAGATCCCAACAATGTTTTGGGACTCCCTTTCAAGCATGTTGCATGGTGCAGCCCTCATTTGTAGCTGCTTATTACCTAGTAACACTATGCATGCATCACTTCACTTGGAGATGGTTGTGCATGGTAAATTATTCATCTGTCCTGCATTTCCTTCCTTGTTGTACAATTAAAATGCAGCCCTAACATGGGGCATAGACTCTTCATACAGATTGTATACGACGTGTCCACATCCATTACATGCAGCACTCAAACTTAACAACAACTGTCATGCATATGCTAACAAAATAAGGTTGTATGGCAATGGGAGACTTACCAACTGTTCCACCAATCTCTACTTCCAGATGATCAAGCAGATCCTGCTCCCTCAACACCAGAGCTACCCAGCGGTGCTTGATTTGGTGTTCATTCCTTCCTGTTTTGAAGATGCGGGTAAGATGATGGAGCTCCTTGCCCCATCACAGCTGCCTTGCCTCTGTGGGGTAGCTAGGGTCACTCGGCCACCCAGTTGCTGCATCATGGGGAGCTAGTGTGGCACAAGTCAGATGAATCCCCTCCCAGCTCATCAGCAGACATCCGGCGGATCCTCCCTTTCACAGACATTCCCAGTGGTGAAAGGAGGTCACCCAAAGAATAAAGAAATGAAACTTAACCCCTACTCCTACCCCAACTACCCAAACTACCCCAACTACACCAGACAAACTCCCAACAATACAGAGACAATTACAGTGCACTCAATAGAGAAAATACAAGTATTGACACAATAAGAATACAAAATTCACACAGGACACAGCAAAATGTACACAACACACAGAGCAAATACACAAAAATCCTCCAGCACCAGAAACACAACCTCAGACAGTCACAGGAAAACAGACTGTAAAGTGAAAGTGAGACTACACTCACTGTTTGCAGGCAGGATGTTCTGGTACATCACTTTCTGGGCATCTGCAACACATTTTTCAGTAATTTAAGCATGGCAGTTTTGCGCCGTATTTTCACACCATTAGCGTGAAAAAGGCCTGTGAATGTGCAATAGACACACAGGGGTTTGCGTCTATAAGCCTAGGGCTATTGTATGGCAAATGCGTATGCATGAATAGTTTTCACGCATGATGGTATTCGTGGATTTTTGGATTGTGTCCCTTGAGTGTACCCTGAATGACCTAAGATGTTACATGGGGTGTACAACTATGGTGTATAAGTGCTATGGCAAAATGTGAGTGTATATCCAGTACTGTCATTACGGTGACATTGGTATGTTGGACCTATAGGTTCGTTTGTCAGTATGCTGCTTGCGATTACTGAGTACCTCAGCACATGTGCATGTGTAGCTACACTGTGTCCACAGACATGTTGGCACATGTGTGCTATGTGTGTATACATGTGTACGTAAGCTAATTTTGATATGGACTACATTGTTATGTCTGAGATACAGATGTACACATACCTATGAAATCAACCATGTTTGGTGGCCTATGCCCAACACTTGGCAATGCATGTGCCAACCATGTAAACCTCAACACACAGTACTCAGTGGGCTTGGATTGCATTAACATCACATAAACCCAGCCAATTTGCCTGTGTATGTGTGTTCACTCTGTGCTGTGTCATTGGATTTTTCTTCATGTTGCTCTGCTACACGTGTGCCATTTGTGCCCCCATGCACCATAGTTGCAGGAGATGTCATGTACACATGTGTTGTGTAGGATTGGTATCTGCCGTGTGTGTGTATGAACATATGTGTTATGATTTCTGTCACATGTGATGACAGTGGTGTGTTCATGAAATGTGAAATCTCATATTACATTCTTCTTACATAGACAAATGTTGCCATTTGACAAATGCATGTATTGTCACATCAGTGCCACCCATGTTTCCATATGTCGGAACACATGTGTAGCTCATTTCTGTCAGTCACTGATCTTGCGAGACCTATGTCCTCCTTTGTGCTAGGCTGCCTTTTGCTATCAAGCCCTACACATTTCCAGGGCTGAGCCAATACAGTGGTCCATGTGTGCTGACAAATGTGGCATATGTGTGCACGCCATCAACTAGGCACCTATATTTGTCCACATCAATTTAATAATGACAGTCTCAAACAAGGGCATACCACTGTGTCACAGTGTTACAGTCTGGCATAGCTGTCAGCCTGCTCATCATCACAATAGTGTGAGTTGCTATAGCAACACAAAACCATGGTTGCATATGAAGATGTAAAACAATGGAGGCCCAGTTTAATCACACCCCTTTTCACATGCATCAGGCCCCTGACAATGTGATATGGTCATGTAGCAAGAGCAGTGGTGTGTGGGTTCATAGAGCAGGGACCTATCATCTTCATGTTTGCCACTCAGCATTACTTTGCACACTCCCCAGCAGACACATGTACAATTGTGGTCATACAGTCCTGGATCTCACATTTACCACTGCCGCACTTGATGTCAGCTATCCCCTCTTATTTACATCACTCTCATCTTGGAAATGCTGTACATTGTGACATGTTTTGATGCCCTTAGCATTTCTCTTAGCATTTCCCTTGGGCATTTTTTTGGCCTAGTATCTCTGTTGTGACTTCAACATTGGAAACATGCCAGGGTACAGATGGTGTTATCTGTCGCAGCCTCCTGTCACGGTGGCATGCAATGTGCAAATATCATTGTATGCAAGTGGGCAACATGACTGGGTGATGAACTGGCACAGCCACCCTCTCCATACATATATGAAATATTGACATGTACACTTTCATGTGTTATACAGTCAGTGTTGGTCTATATGTGTCCGTTCTTCTTGTATTCCTGCCCTACTGGTGAGGCATGTATTGTCACCTACATTGCTCCCATTCTTTAGTCTGTTAGCACGTTGTGCACATCTCATACTGCAACATTTATCTATATATACATGGACATGATGCAGCATATGACTTGTGTTCATGGAAGATGTTCACACCTCCTTCTCCTGCAAACTTGATTGGTATAGTTCCATTATTTGTATTGTGAGTTGTCATGTGTTCCACACCACACACACACATGACATCACTCCTGACACACCACTTCTGTTGTCTCCATTTGACATCCCATGTTGTATTTATAAGTATGTCTGGTTGTCTGGAAGCAGCCCATACAATATGCCCATTGTACATGTGTTAGCATTTCTTCCATCACGGCACAGCCTAGGTAACTCTTACAATGACTGACTGATATTGAGGTGTCACATCATCTCAGTGCTGGAGAGTTAATTAGCCAATTGCAACATATATGGGTAGATCTACTCCCACTCTGTTTGGCATTGTGTCTCAGACATATTTCAACAATGCTGGACAGAGTAGCACATCCTACACCTGAGTGCGATGTTGGAGGCCATGACATATATGGGACTATTGTCAATATTGCATCATGTACTTGTCCTGTCATGTGAGTGACAATGGGTGGAGTGTATTGCTTTGTGCTGTGTGATGTAGTTGTACCCAGCATACTAGATATACATGTTGTCACATCAAGCATTGTTGATCCTGGCAAAACTGTTGCTATCTAGTAAATACACCCATAAATCAGTTTGCCCATGTTTGCTAGATTTGGGCTAGCCATGTGTCAGGACATGAGATTTGTGTTACAAGTTTGCACCTTATGTACATTGTGATCATTTGTTACTCCAACTACATTCAACCCAATTGAATATGTAGTCATGCATTGTCCCACAATATCCATGGATGGTGACAATGGGTCATGTGTTTGGATAGTGATATTGTACAATAGCTACTTATGTAGTCAGGGCCAGCCTCTGCGCACTCCACAGCCAACTTGTGTGTGGCTGAGGTACAGCCAACCACCTGATCTGCCCGGGTTGTGCACATTGGCAGTGCTGTAAAACATTTCCATGGTTACACCGTGCAGGCTCAGCATGGGACATTGGTTACACTCCCTGGCCTTTAACTGAGGGACCAGAGTTCACATTGATTTACCACCCTTGTCACACATGTATCATGCGGGCAATGCTCCTGTCACCATGAGTTGTGAGAGTGTACTGTTCCTACATGACTTGTTATCCACTGGGTGACAGTCCCTACTTCATGTGTGCCCCCCTTGCATTCATCCTGTTATGCATGGTGTTGTCGTGGTGGAAGGGATAGGTATTGGCACCTTTCCCACTTGACAGGACAATATATGTGGTGGTGTACGGATCTAGACCTTCAGGATTCCACTGCCTGCAAATTGTGTGTCACTGATATTTTATATAGTGGCAGTAGACCCACTCATGTCACAAACATTGTTGCTACCATACTGGTCACCTTTGTGTTACCTACCTGCTCACTGTGGTTAGAGTCACATTCCAATGGAGTATGTAGTCAAGAATGAGTGACAAAGGAGATTCAGGTGCAAAGTGATTTATTAGTGCTATTTGCAAGGTGATGTTTAAAGTATTTTGGTCATGTGTAGAAGTTCTCCACAATGTGGAGCCTCCTATGAACTCCACTTGTTAGACTTTTCATCCTTGGCGTGGTCTCCCTTAACCTTTTGCCTCTGTTCCCAGGTTCTTGATGTGTGCTGGACTCAGATTTTGCTGTTTTTGTTACTCTGGGCCCTTTACCACTGCTAAGCAGTGCTAAAGTGCAAGTGCTCCTTTACAAAATGTGTATGTAATTGGTTTATCCATGATTGGCATATTTGATTTACTAGCAAGTCCCTAGTAAGGTGCACGATAGGTGCCCAGGGCCTGTAAATCAAATGCTACTAGTGGGCCTGCAGCACTGGTTGTGCCACTCACGTAAGTAGCTCTTTAATCATGTCTCAGACCTGCCACTGCAGTGTCTGTGTGTGCAGTTTTAACTGTAAATTCGACTTGGCAAGTGTACTCACTTGCCAGGCCTAAACCTTCCCTTTTCTTACATGTGTGGCACCCCTAAGGTAGGCCTTAAGTAGCCCCAATGCTATACCATTTCCGTGACTCTGCCTCTTTGAGGATTCCCTGTCTGGGTCAGTTTGACAGTTGGGCTGGTTGCACCTCACACTAGACAGTGACACAAAGGGAGCTGGGTGTAGTCTGCATTTCCTGATGAGCCATCTGTGGTAGGAGGGAGGAAGGAGTGGTCACTCACACCTGAAAGGGCTGTGCCTGTCCTCACACAATGCAGTCTCCAACCTCCTGGTGAGTGTCTGGGGCCTGGCCTGGGCTAGGCAGGATTTCACATTCATGAAAGTCTTTACTTTGAAGTAGGCCTACTTCAAAGGAGAAACTGGGTATAAGAAGGGCACCCAAAACCACAGACTTTAGAACACTTCTGGAAACCAAGAGAAACCTCTGCCTGGAGGAGAGCTGTAGAGCTGAGGAAGAAGAGCTGCCCATGCCTGTGACTGTGCTTTGTGGAGCTATCCTGCAGTTGCTGCTTCTGCCAGAGTAAGAGGGCAAAGACTGGACTTTGTGTGCCTTCCATCTTGTGAAGATCTCCAAGGGCTTGATTTAGAGCTTGCCTCCTGTTGTTTGAAGTCTCAGGGACAGCAAAGACTTTCCTCTGCCAGCACCTGGAATCTCTGGAGAGACTACTATTCTGCCAAGTGGTGCCAATCCAGTTCCTGGGACCCTGAAAGGAGAAGCTGGACTCCAATCTGCGGCTGAAAAATTGACACGCCGATGGCTTTGCTGCTAAAAATTGACTCTCGCCTGCAACGTGACCAAAGAATCGATGCACAGAGCTGGATAAATGATGTGCAGCATCGCTGACAGAGGTTGGGAGATTGCAACCAGCGCTGGGTGGTTTTCGGATGATCGTGCAGTTGGAGCAACGCAAGGACTGCCCGGACCCGAGAGTGCTGACCGGATCCATGCATCGCTCTCCTGCGGAGAGAAGAAACGGTGAGCCCGACCCGAAAAAAGGAGAAACGACGCAAGGTCTCACTCGTGAGTGAAATCGATGCATCGCAAGACCTTTTTGACTCAAACTCGCCTGTGTGGGGTTATTTTGATGCAGGGACATTTTCACGCTAACAGTGTTAGTGTGTGTTTAAAACTACTTAAAGACTCTTTTTGATTTTTAATTGATTACTTGACTTGTGGATTGTAGATTTTTTGTCGTTTTGGTCTTGTTTTGTTTAGGTAAATATTTTCAATTTTTCTAAACCTGTGTTGTGTCATTTTGTAGTGTTTTCATTAAGTTACTGTGTGTGTTGGTCCAATACTTTACACCTAGCACTCTGAAGTTAAGCCTACTGCTCTGCCAAGCTACCAAGGGGGTAAGCAGGGGTTAGCTGTGGGTGATTCTCTCTTACCCTGACTAAAGTTAGGGTCCTTGTTTGGACAGGGGGTAACCTGAATGCCAACTAAAGACCCCATTTCTAACACCACTGCAGTGTTAATTTGTTCCCCCTCCACATAACCTGCTCCATCATCATCCTTGTCCTCGCTGGGAACATCATCCTGTTCATCCCAGGGGATATTTGTCCGGGCACAAATATTGTTCAGGATTGCACATGCCAAGATGATCTCACAAAGAAGTGGGGGAGCATATAAAAGTCTTCCTTGTGTCAGGGCCAGACACCAGAACATGTATTCAGGAGGCCAAATGTCCTCTCTACCATATTGCGGGTTTTCCTCTGTTCCTCGTTGTAGGCATGAGGTTCCACCATTGTGGGATTAGCAAAAAGGCTCATCACCCACGGCTAGATGCCATACCCTTGGCCTGCTGCAAAGGATATAGAGGAGATGTGTTGTTAAGTGTTGATAGTGGTTTGCTGCGTCCCATGGCAATTGTACTTTTTTGTTGGATTTGTGACACAAACTTGCTTGTGGTGTACTGTATGTTCCTTGTGAAATGGTTTCTTTGAACTGTGTTGATGGACATGACAAACCTGGGTAGTGGCTCAAAGGCCTGGGAATATTTTATGTTGTCCCCAGAAGTGATGGTCATGATTTGTGTCCTATATGTTGTGTAGTCCATATTTGGAACAATGTACTTTTCTTACATGGCACATACCACTTCCTAGCAGCACAATGGTGTCAGATGGTGATACAGCATTGTTGCCCTACAAAGCAAGATTGTGCCTTTTTTTTCGACCTATTGCACTATGCATGCAGTGGACACTTAGGGGCATATTTTTGAGCAACTAGCACCACTACAGCATCACTTTTGTAGATGCTCCAGTGGCGCTATACCCTGCTCCATATTTAAAGGTGGTTTTATCCCATTTTTTGTAGCTTGATTCCACCTTGTGACTACAGCCCCTTCACACACAACCCTTTGCGTGGAAGGGACGTCCAATGGGTGTTGCTTTGGATGTGCCACAGCAACACCCATCATATTTTCTAGCTGCCTCTTATTTGGGATTTTTTGTAAACCTGAGGCAGCACCAATGCCTCCCCCACCCCAGGTGTGGCGTTAGCAAGGCACAACGAGAAGGAATACTTTCATTCCTCCTCGTGTTTTTGCGAATTCGGTGTGTGCTGCCTACTGTTGCCCAAACATAGTAGGAGCAAAATGCCAGACATGGTAGTTTATGAGCAGGAAGGTGTCCCTTCCTGCACATGAACAGTCACAGCCCTAAACGCAGACATCCTTGCATGATGGTGCAAGGATGCCTGGGTTGATGTGGTAGCTAATTTTTGTGCAAGCACTGGGGACAACATATGTGTGTGCTGTTTACTATTAAGCTAGGCGCATCCCTGAGCTGTGTTAATGAGGCACGGCAGCGCGGCGTATTTTGGCACTGTGTTGCACTCTGTCCCTTTCCTTGAATTTATGTGCCCTTTCGACCTTTTGTGGCAGATGATGGTTATGCCAGCCATGAAGTGTACGGGAGTGTGTGTCCCACACTGGTAGGATGAAGTGATTTGTTGCAGGAGTTTCTTCTGCCTTCTACTACATGATTTCTGACAGACACTTTCAACACTTGTGCAGTGCAGGCTTTGGGAGGGGTCACAGCTATTTTTCACAGGGGTCCCTTAGTATGGTGCATATAAGGTCTCCACTATACACCTACCATATCTGACTATGTCATCCATTAATGTCATCCATTAATGTTAGTGTTTTTTCACAGACACAAGACCATGGTGGAGCATTTCTGGTAGTTGGAACAGACATGGTGTTCTTAGTGGGCACTAGGGGTGCATGTGAGGTGACACTAGAGTAGGTGCTGCCCCATTTCTCATGGTCTTCAATGGCAAATATTTTTGTATATGTATGTGTGGGACACAATGCAGCACACAGGTGTATGTGAACACTACAGGTATGTCAGGTATGATTAGCTGATGCATACTTGGTTATGGCAACACTTGGGTGGCATTGGATTTAGGTTCTGCCCGAGGCTTACACTCCATGATTTACGTGGAACTGTGCCTATGTGTGACTTCCTCAACATGACCATAGCCTATGCCATTGACATACCTGTGCGCTTCTTTGTTTGGTGTAATGTATGTGTGTTATCTGTAGTTAGTTGTCAATCTGTTGACGATTGTGATCAGCTTCTGCATGCAAAGGAGACTTGGCTCTACCTGTCCACACATGGTTTGCCAGTCAGGGTGTTGCTGTGTTATGTAGATTTTGGTGCATGGCTTTGTGACATGCAATGTGTGCTGTGTGGTGCGGCATGTGGCATATGTGTTGTTGCCTGTATATCTCTGTGGCCCTGCCCATGTGTATTTATTGTTGTGTTTGTCTGGTTTGCCCTTGATGGTTGGTGTGTTGTGTAGTATGATTGGTGTGGTGACTTATCTATGAGTAGCCCATTGCCATATTCGCCGTCCTGGAAATGCTGGTTGATGGTGCAATGGCGAAAGTTGTATGTGTCATGGATGCTGCCGGGATATTTTGCCAGGATGTTTCTGAAGAGCTCACTGTGGTCCATGATAGCCTGCATATTGATGGAATGTGTGTGCTTGCGGTTCCTGTTGAGGTGTTCCAGCTGCAGGTGGCACCAGTTGGACATGGGTGCACTTCATTGTACCCAGCACATGTGGAAACCCAGCTATCTGATAGAAACCTTGATTGGTCTCATGCTGCAGCTGCTGGATGTTTGGGCAGCAGATGTGTTGTAGCGTGAGGCTGGAGCAGTAGCACATTACCCTGGCAGTTTCCAAGGCTCTTTCTGGGTTTTTTCTATGGGTGGTGGTGTGTGAGCCTATTTTTAATGCCTGGGTCAGACCAGGTGTTCATTTTTGGCGCTAATCAGACTTTGCACAATTTTTTCAGTCTGCTTCTTTCATTAGTGCTGTTTTTGCATCAGGAGATATATATGGCGCTAGGGGGTTAGCATTGTGTTTAGGACTGGAACGGCTACCCTGCATCTCATTGACGCAAGGTGGTTTCGCAGATCAAGACCATGGTGCTAACTCCAATATTTTGATGCTAGACGGGTCTAGACGGGTCTAGAATCAAAATATAAACATGGAGTCAGCTATGCGCTGTTGCGCTGTTTAAAAGTCAACATTTTTGGCGCTAATACAGCGCAAGCCAAGTATAAATATGCACCTATGTGTGCATGAACGGTCCATCTCAGGAAGAATGGCGAGAGGTGTGAGCAGCACCACTTGCACTTCAAAAGAATGTCACACACACACACACGCACACACACAAAAAGAACTTCAAACTAGTACTTCTGTGGGGGGAAGCTCCAGATGTTTCTCCCACTTCAAAGTGGGCAGCAGGTGTAAATAGGGTACCCCTAAACCCACTCTTCAGTTCTGGACCTGCGGATGGACTCTCAGATAACTGCCTGCTGTTGTGTATTCCACAAGGCTACTTTGCTGGACCTAGATGGACTGCTTTGCTGCTTGGAGCCTACCTTGCCCACTCAGAGGCCTGCCGTGCTGGTTAAGCCATGCTTCATCACCTGCTCCCAGAACTACCAGAGTCGCGCTTAGGGCTAGTTTGGTGGCCTCCTGTTCAGCCTCAGGAACAGAAAAGGCTCCCTCCATCTTGAATCCGGACATGGACTGTGCCTGAGTGAGTCCTGTCCCTTCATATGGTGCCCCTCCTTTCCTAGACCCTTGGACTTTGTGGTAAATGTGCCCAGACAGCCCAAAATCCGAAATTTGGGACTTTTCAACCAAAAAAAGTTTTATGAACTGAGAAGAGACTGGCACCTACCAGCTCGTCAATCCGCCCAAGGTGCATAGTTAGTCAGTCTGACTTCACGGCAGCTCCCACTACATTCTTCTCCTCAGCTGCAAACCCTGTTTAGCGTCTCCTCACAGAGGGGTATCCGGACTTGTGGAGCCCTTATCAGCTACAGCCTAAAGCTTCGTCTCGCTGGAGATCTTCAACTTCCAAAAAAGAGACTAAGGGCCTGATTTAGAATTTGGCGGACGGGTTACTCTGTCACAAATGTGGTGGATATCCTGTCCGCCTTATTATGATTCCTGTAAGACAAAATGGGATCATAATACGGGGGACAGGATATGTATCACATCTGTGACGGAGTAACCCCATCCGCCAAACTCCAAGTCAGGCTCTATTTAAACAAAGGAATCTGCACTGCAACTTCACCCAACAGCTTCCCTACAATTACACCGCTTCCTTGGACACCACCAGCTGCCTGGCCTCATTGACACTTTCCTTCTCAGTCATTTTTCTTGAATTTTTCTTTTAATTCCAAAGGGAAGCAGAGACTCTGCCCAATCTATTTCATATATTCGACCCATGCTCTACTGTGGTCAGCCATAACTTTATACTTTGCCCCAGTTTCGCAAAACTAGATGTCCGTGGTTGGCTCTGGATTTGTAGGTGCTATTTATCATTTTAAACTTTAAAATTACATACCTCCGGTTCTATTGATTGGAATTTTTTTCATTTTGGTGTTGAATAAGTTATTAACATGTACTCAGCTTCTTTAAATTGGTGTGGGCTTTATTGTGTATTGTTTTCATTTTGTTACTGTTTATGTGCTGCATAAATACTTTACACATACTTTAAGTTCAGCCTGACTGCTTTTGTGCCAAGTTACCAGAGGATTAAGCACAGGATCACCCTAACATGTTGTTGGTGGTTCACCCTGACATGGATTGTGGTTTTTGCTTGAGAAGGGCTCACAATTCTCTTCAACCCAATTTCTCACACAATCCTTGCCTCATTTGCCTCTGGGAATGGACAAGAGTAACAGTGGATCTTATCAAATAAACAAGACAGAGGAGATGTTACAGGTTTTTTATTAGTATATTCTACTGGGTAGCAGTACATTTCCAGGGACTTGGAATTGGGCCATTCATTATTAAACTGTTGGACTTTGTGTATGAGACTACTTGTTGACTTAGTTGGAGGGCTAGTAGGCAACCAACCTTTTCCCATCTTTCATAATGTCTCTGTCTTAGTTGAAAAATAGCTATTTCTGTGAAGAATGTATAGAATTAATATAATTTGCACTTCATTTGCAGAAGCTGGCTAAGAGTTTCTCTAGAATGGGTTTTGCCAAACTGATTAGTGAGGAGGGCAATTCACTGTTCCAGTGCCACCTGTGTTGTGCAGGCTTTCCGCTTCAAATTAGCTTAATCTTGCATCAGCACCCCCTATATACAGGCTTTCTCTGACTTTCGGAGAACCTGTGATGAAGTGACCGAGTGTAGACTTTCTTCTATATATCTTTTTTTGACAATCACTTGTAGCTTCCTTTTGGAGTAAAACGGTTTATACCTAGAGGTGTTAAACTGTCACTGGCCTCTAGGGGCCGAGGGAGGCCAACATCTGAACAGAGTTATATTGCATCGTGATGAGACTTGCTATTCAGTATGAGGTCTACCTTATGTATATACCGCATAATACATAGTAGTTTATTCTAGTTCTGATACCATGCACACATGAGGTAAATGCATAGTTTTGTGATAATTTCCTCAGGTCTATTAAAGAGTGGTATGTCATAATGTCCCCATGGAGGTATTTATCCTTATGTTTGGGCATTGTATGGTAGTTTGTCTTATCCATACACATTCCAGGAACATATTCCAGTCCCATACAAATGCCACTTTTTTTTTTAATTCTGTCAAGCTCATGGTGGAGTCAGAACTTGTCACCAATTGTGAGATATATAACGTCCAGGATCCCAGGATTTTTGGTGGATTTTTGCTATGATGTGTTTATAATTACTGCCCTGGTCCTCCCATGTATTGGATACTCCAAGTGGTAGATCTTTGCAGATCACGATCAACACTGCCCTTTCAACATGGATGTGTTGTTGTAGTTTCATACAAGGGTTGGGGCTCAAGACAGGCGTGATACCTCCTCTACTTTCATCTTGTAAAGGTATTATTTAATGGATAAATATCACATCAAGGCAAAATCAGTTGAGAGATATTAGAGTCTTTTCACTTGTTATACAACGGGTTAAGCCATCCACATTGAGGGATGGTAAGGGTCTGTGTGGCGTGCATTGACTGTATGCAGATGGAGCTTGGTTGCCTGCCCTCTGATATAAGTACTTGCGAGAAGTCCACGCGGAGAGCACAGGACTGGTGCTTTTAGGTGTTAGCTGAGAACTGTATAGTCTAATGTGGGATACCTCTGAGTTAGGACCATTATTTACATCAGAAACAGGGTACCCAACCATATTCAATAAAACAGCTGTGCAAACAATACAGACACCTTGCCAGGAGGGCACTTAACAGCATTGCTGGGTGAACTGTTTTTCTCACGTGTGACATCAGTCATGTAACGAGATGGGTCGCCTCTCTCAATATTGGGTAATAGACTATCAAATACTACTGAGGCTGTGTGTAGGTGACATGTTAGAGTTCTCTTGAAATGACATTGGTGTGAGACTACTATGGTAGAAGAAC
Source organism: Pleurodeles waltl (assembly GCF_031143425.1). Classification (NCBI taxonomy): domain Eukaryota; kingdom Metazoa; phylum Chordata; class Amphibia; order Caudata; family Salamandridae; genus Pleurodeles; species Pleurodeles waltl. Next base: position 1,034,195,060 of record NC_090437.1, on the reverse strand, counting down.
ATAACAGTGTTTACTTACATCAATTCCCATTCATCAATATGTTGGCCCACTGTATTAGCGCACCTATCAGTATATAGATGCCAGTATTTGTAGCACAACCTCCTCTTGCAGTCTCTAGGTGTCCTGATGAGTTGGACCAGTGTTATACTTTTGTTGTAATTAAGTCTATATCTGTGGTGTTAATTGTGTCAGTAGCCCATTATTGGAGGCCTTTGTGATCTTTACTGCTTTTACATTACTCATTTCAGTTGCAATTCATGGGTGATCTCAACTTGACACTCTGCGTTGATTTTCAGTTGACATATTTATGGTTTCATCTTTATGCCAGCTCCTGGTTACTTCCTGAATCTGATCTCTTTCTTGTAATGTAGATTGGGTCATGTGAACCATCAACGGATTGTCAGAGGATGTAATTGGTACGGGGACATGAGCTGTAGTCATTGAAGATTAGTCAATATAATCCAGGAATTGACCTGGGTCATCAAATTCTTTAATGCAGCCGTCTTTACAGTATAGATACGTCCATAGTAGATGTCAAGCTGCTTCAGTCAGGACCTGAGAGAAAGAAATCACCTTTGATTTTGTATCATCTCACTCGAAAATTCTTGGTTCATGTGAATCTTGTGGCCCTCAAAAAAAGGGACCATGTTGTCTGGTTTTTTTGATGACCTTTTGTGTTTGTTGGTGGTGCAAAAGTGGTGGTGCAAAAATATATTATGATCCGTCTCTGAGAGTCGATGTTCCTTTGGGCTCTAGAACTGATACTGTGAGCTCTCTATAACTCTGAAGACAGAGAAAAGGCAAGTTTATTGACTTCCAGAATAAACTGTAACATGAAGGCCATAATATTGCCACCTTCTGCCTTTCCTAGCACACCTGAACTACAGTTTATCTCACCCATTTCGGTCTCCTAATTCTGCTCTTTTTGCCTACATGTACTAGTGGTTTTGTTCCCAATCTGTGGTTTTAGTCATTTCTCTTTTGAGGAGATAGGTGTGTTAAACTTCAAAAGGTCTGATCTAAAAGACACAATTACAGATCAGGTTTTAGAGGTGTTATCCTCTATTGTAGGTAGGGATCTTAAAACCTTCTCATCTCGTTGAGAATGGCTTCTAAGGCTGCATCATGTGCCACCCTGTTGTGATCATTTGAAACCTTCTGTGCTTTCCCAGTGACAGTCTTTATGAATAATAGCTGATGAGCTGACTTCATGTGTCAAGCAGATAACATCCTCTGGCATCCATCCCTGCCCCCCTCTCACTGCTTCTGGTCAATAATTGTGGTCCAGTTCATGTGAACAGGGAAGAGAAGGAGAGGGACCTCCCAGAGTTACCCTACTCCACACTCTTGTAAGTGACGCTTAATCCAGATTACCATGAAGGCACAGTCAATAATGGGGCCCCAGCAGACTTGATGTATGCTTGTACAATGGAGATTAGAGAATTAATCTAAACCAGGTGTCTTAATTGGCCTGTCTTCAAATGAGCTTGAAATAATCGCCCAGCACTGCTGCAGTTGTGATGTAAGTGTAGGACAGTGGGTGAATGTACTGCATCAAAGGAGGCCTGTGTTGCCACTCTGGGTCTGAGTGCCTTATGTTATGCTTGCTGCCCTTGGTATAGCTAGATGGTTGACCAGGTGCAGCGAATCCTTACTTCCAGAGGTCCACTAGTTGATAAGCTAATGAGATGGTTTAGTCTGTTTGAACTATCATGGAACCCTTATATCACCAGCTAATGGTGTGCCACCATCTGTTCTGGTCAATGGGCCCCTGTTAGTGAACAAAGCTCTCCCTGTGAATTCCCACTAGCCAGTGAGTTGGTTCCACCTCCACGTCCATGAAGCAGGCTTGCTCGGATCACTCAGCACCCCTGAGACATGCTAGGCCTCAGACCCCCTCCCCCAGCATGGAGTTCTATCTAATTAGCTTCACTAAGCTTTGCCATTTGCAGCCTTATCTCCATTTTGCCTGTGAGGGCCTCTGTGCCTTTGTGTCGCAGGTCTCCATGTCCACATCAGGAATCAAGAACTGTAAGGCACCCTGCACTCAGGTGTTCCTCTGGTCAATGAGGGCTGTGTGTGAACGTATTTTTGCCTCACCACCTGGTTTAGCGACTTGGAACCAGATGTATCAAGCTCCTGTTTTGCATTTCTTAAATAGTGAATTTTAAGAAATCGCTATTTAAGGAATGCAAAATGGGATGTATGAATCTTGCGATTCGGTAATAGCAATTGCTTGAAATTCTCAATCGCTATTACCGAATCGCAATTAGAGAATGGGACTCCATAGGGGCATGTGCACGCTACATGTTATTTTAAAAAATGCATTTATAATGCATTTTTAAAAATTGCACATGCTTGCTACCAAATTGGATTTGGTGGTAATTGCATTTCCTGAATGCCCAATTCACATTTAGGAAATGGTTGATACATGTGCTTTGGAAATCGCAAATAGGAATTCCCTATTTGGGTTTTCCTATTTAGAGAATCGCAATTTACGATTCTCTAAATGGGGGTCACAATTTTAAGGAATCGCTATTTTTGGGATTCCTTAAAATTGCACAGCAAATGCCTTTCATACATCTGTAAAGGCATTTTTGTATTCGCAAACAGCCAGAATTTGCGATTTGCACCATTTGTGAATGCAAAATTGCTTGATACACCTGGCCCTAAGTGAGAGGCAGTAAGAGCAGAGCTCCACAGAAGCTAGCTCTGCCTCTTGGAATTATCACAGTTTGTAAATCTGTCTAGCTGTATTAATGTAATTATTACAGACAAGTGATTTTTTTCTTAGCAGTAGCAGTCATTCCTAATATTAAATATATGACTTAGTCACTATACTTTTCATAACTCAATTTTTTTTTGAATTAACCAAGGTTTTCTTTTTTTTGCCGAATACAGATGATAAGGCCTCCATAGAAAATTAGAATAAAAAGAATCTAGTACTTATCATTAACATAATAATAAACTGCTAGGCTCAATAGCTACCGTTGCCTGAAAGTTGCCTAACCCCTTTTGCATGACTTGCAGAACTTTGCTAGGCTAGCATATATTTTTTCCTTTAATTGTTTCTTTTATAACCTTTTTCTGACCTATGCAATGGCATCTTTCTTTAAAACAATATATGCTGCATTATTTACACTCTTAACCATCTACTAAATAGCTTTGGAATGCGCTGAGATGTATTTAAAAGTAATCATGCCCTAAAACCATTGGATGGCTGGTGTGAACTACGTGGGAGTTATATATTTACATATAAAAATGTGTTCTTTCAGATACTTAATGCAGATGAGAAAGGAACAATTGTAACTAATCCCGACATCCACAAAGATGTATTGTTTAAATGTGAAACATCATCTGAATATTTTTACATTGTAGTAATCAAATAATTATAAAAGGTGTCCTAGGGAGTGCAATGTTGTGAGTGCAGAGCAGCAGAATAGTGAGGTCAGTGCGGGGGCTACCCTGGGGCCCCCGGCACCCCATCTCCACCAGCTTTTACATGGCAGTGAAACCACCATTTAAAAGCCAGTGGAGAGCGGACTCATAATTCCTTGTGGATTAAAACCGCTGGTGCCGCAAGACTGTCAGGTAGGGAAGAAGTGGCGGTGTTGGAGGTCCGACCGTGGCTCGTTTGCCGCGGTCATAGTGTGGAGACCACACCATCGCATTGGTGGCAGTCAGACCGCCATCGCGAGTCTCGCAGTCCTGGCACCGCCTAACTGGTAATGAGGGCCTTAATGTGCTAAATAATTAACTGTTGTTGCAGCATTGTAATTCCTTTTGCCATTCTCTGATAAAGGTCCATATTGAGGGTCGAGACAGAAAGTGCACCCAGCACAGGGGTTTGACAACCCATGCAATGTGAATTTGCTGTGGAGGCAACATTTGTCATATGGTTCTCAATTTCTCAAACAGCACCATTGAACAAAAACTCAAATTCGAATCATGGAATATGGCTGTTACTTTAATTACTTCCCCAGTTACTAAAGAAATTTGAAACTTTTAAACAGGAAACAAATTCATTGTGGACAACCGACAAGTCAACAACTTTGATTTTCCAGATCAAAATGCTGAAAGGGAAACAAATAAACACAAGCATACTTCTTCTTGCCTATGTCAAGGTTCATGACTGTGTTCCTAAATCATGTGCCAAAGGGGTGTATAAAATTTCAAGATAAGACTCTTCATCTTTTTACATTTTGTTCATGAAATGTGTGTGATTTTTAGAATGTTTAACTAAATGTACAACAAGTTCTTGAAATGATGCTACTAATGTACAGTTTCATGTAACCTCCAACGCTATCATTCTGGAAACATTATTTTCATAAGCTAACAAAAATAGAGGGCATTTTCTTTCACTAACATAGCTTCACAAGTGCTTGAAAATGTATTTGATTTTTTGGGTGTCTGGAGAAACTAGTTTTTTTTTTTCCCACTTCCCTTCACTGTAACAAATAGTTTATGCCTCATGTAGAGTTTGATAGTAATGGAAAATTCTCCAACTTCTGGAGGAACTGCTAACTATGGTCCTCATTACAGCTTCCCAGTGACTGATACATTATTTATATTATTTGACAACCGATGAAATGACAATAACCTTTGGATCGGTATTTATCTTGGTGAATAAATAGCTTCTGTATGAGTTCCCCCTTACGAAATCTGCATGTCCTGACATTTACTGGGCCACTTTAAGACATGAAGAGGCATATTTGTACTTGTTTTGCACCGAATTTGCATCATTTTTTTTTTTTACACAACTTCCGTGCAAAACTAACTCCATATTTATACTTTGACGCTAGACCCGTCTAGTGCAAAAGTTATGGAATTAAAGCAATTTTTTGGACGTGGAAACCTAACTTGCGTCAATGAGATGCAAGGTAGGTATTCCCATGCAAAAAATGACTTTATGGCCTTAGTGTCATATTTATCCCCCATGCTAAAATCACGCAAGGGTGGAGGATGGGTCAAATAATGGTGCAAAGCTTGCTTTGCACCATTATTTAACACCAGGGTCAGGGCAGCGTTATGGGACCTTTGGGCATATTTCCATGGTGGACCACCATGGAATAAGCCCACAGGTGCCCTCCCCAGGACCCAAGGAAACCCCCACCCACACCAGAGGGACAGCGGAGGATGGGGGACCCTATCCAAGGTAAGTATAGGTAAGTACAGGTAAGTATTTTGTTTTTATTAAAGTCCTATTGGGGTCCCTGAAATGGGCCCCCTACATGACAATGGGTGCAATGGCCATGCCCAGGGGACTCTGGTCCCCTGTGTTAGCCACTGGGGTTGTGGGCATGACGCCTGGCTTTTCTAAGACAGGAATCATGTGGTATGGATGGTTTTGCATCATAAAATGTTGCTAGGCTGGTTAGAGTCATTTTTTTTTACTCTAACCTGCCTAATGTAATTTTTTGGTGCACAACCTTCTTCTCCCATACCGCCACCCCCACCCGGCTAACAGCATTTTTTTTACGCTAGTCTACCCTTTGCGCCGGCTTGCACCATTCCATAAATATGGTGCCCGGCTGGCACTCAAAAATGGTGCAAGCCGGTGCTAAACATTTTGATGCAAAACTGTGTTAGTGCAGTTTTGCACCAAAAAGTACAAATATGCCCCTAAATTTCAGCAAACTTCATCTGTGGAAATTTACATCTGCGTGGTCTTTTATTTCCTTAGGTGCATGTTGTTGTACACATTATCTAAGTTCCACAAAGTTTACTAACTCTTAGTTTAAGCCTGGATAGTTAACCCTCCCCATCCTGAGAGAATAAAGAGTACAAATAGAATAATTTGATTGTCTAAACTTTAGGCCATTTATATTAGCGCCCCTGGAGGAGATAGCACTCAGGTTTTGAAATATATAGATGTCAGATGTTCAGTGCATTTGAGAAACTCAGGTGAACTTCGGGTATTTTTAGCACAAACTCAATGAAAACATTGCATCACAACTTTCCAGAAATAGTTCAGTTTGAATTATGATTACCCTGTGTTCTTACTAATGATTCATGATGGCGTAAAACTTCTGATTTTGGTTTTGTAAGAAATGAGTCTAATGAAAACATGAGATGCCGTTCAAAGATTCTTATATTAATAATCCTCAAACTTTCATTATTGACTAAGTTTCACTGAATTCTCTGTTTTCTGTGAATGCTTTCCACTCTCTAATATTATTCTTTGCCTGCTCACAAATGAGAACCGCACACATTCAATAGCTACTGCCTGCACAGAAATCTACATTTTTACAAATGTTTAATAAAATGCTATATTGTTCAGAAGAGGGCTATTGATGTATTTTTTTACAGCTAACCCAAATCAGTCTACGTTTCATCAATAACTTAATGAAAATCTGTGGCAGCTTTCCCAACTGGGGTCCAAGCACATATTTCCATTAGCTGTTTTTGGATACAGCACTAATAATCGAATAGAAAGTGAAAACCACACGATGACAACTGTTCCTTCAAGGAACTAATTTGTAGGAGGCTGTGTTAAAAGTTCTGCAGTAAACAAGAAAATTAGGCAAATATAAGCTTTCAAACAGTATCAGGAATACATATCTATCATGTGTCACACAAATTTAAGTTACCATCGAACAGAAATTGTTCATATGCTGACAAATATGCGTCAGAATTAGTGCTCAAAGAAATCATTAAGGGGCATATTTATACTCTGTTTGCACCGGAATTGCGTCGTTTTTTTTGACGCAATTCCGACGCAAAACTAACTCCATATTTATACTTTGGCGTTAGACGCGTCTAGCGCCAAAGTCCATGGAGTTTGCGTCATTTTTTAGCATGGACACCTACTTTGCGTTAATGATATGCAAGGTAGGCGTTCCCGTCTAAAAAATTGACTCCGAGGCATGTGCGCCGTATTTACACTCCCGGGCAAAATTCACGACCGGGAGTGGGCGGGTCAAAAAAAATGACGTACGGCCGCTTTTGCGCCGTTTTTTAGCGCCTGGTCAGGGCAGGCGTTAAGTGACCTGTGGGCTCGGAAGGAGCCCAGAGGTGCCCTCCCATGCCCCCAGGGATCCCCCTGTCACCCTTGCCCACCCCAGGAGGACGCCTAAGGATGGAGGGACCCATCCCAGGGACATTAAGGTAAGTTCAGGTAAGTGGTTTTTTTTGTTTTTTTTGTGGCATAGGAGGGCCTGATTTGTGCCCCCCTACATGCCACTATGCCCAATGACCATGCCCAGGGGACAGAAGTCCCCTGGGCATGGCCATTGGGCAAGGGGGCATGACTCCTGTCTTTGCTAAGACAGGAGTCATTTCTATGGGGGTTGGGAGTCGAAAAAAATGGCTCAAATCGGGTTGAGGCGAAAAATTTGCCTCAGCCTGACTTGCCCCATTTTTTGGCACCCAAGCTCCATATCCCCCTACGCCGGCGCTGCCTGGTGTATGTCGTTTTTTTTCACGCACACCAGGCAGCGCCGGCGGCTAACGCCGGCTAACGTCATTGAATAAATATGGCGCCCGCATGGCACTTCAGAATGGCGTTAGCCGGCGCTAATTTTTTTGACGCAAAACTGCGTTAGCGCAGTTTTGCGTCAAAAAGTATAAATATGGCCCTAAGTTTCCAGATCTATTAGGAGCACGATCAATCAAATCAATAATTTTTTTTTATGACATATTGAAGTTAATCTTATTTCATCCAGGACTTTGGATTCGATTCTGGTGATTTAATCAATACCTTTTTACTGCTTTGTCGTCAAGTACTGCATTTATTAGAATCATTATTGATTGAAATTCACTAGTCATTTCCAGCATTCGAAATCACTGAAAAATTAGTTAACAATCTTTCAACGCTACAACTATTGATTACCAGGATGCACTGTAAATAAAATTCCAATTAATAAACGGAAAAGAATATCTGGATTGGATAAACATAGAACCACTGTAATGAAGGCAAATCAGGTAACTGCTGTAGCATCTTGATCTGAAAGTGACAGATTGGAGAACAGACATCAACTCTCTCACCTTTAAGTGGGCAAAGAGAAAGTAAAAAAAGGGCAAGGATAATTCAAAATATAGACTATAAAATATGTCCACTGTAAAAAAAATAAAAAAAAGGTAAAACAGCTAAAGCAGTAGCTGCCAAAAACAGGCTAGCAGCTGTATGGATAGAAATACCATTGTCTCTAACATTCAAAGGTAGGAGCATCATTAATTCACATTCTCATGATACACATCAGATATCATTCATGTTACTAAGGGTCTTCTGAAATATCAGTTTCATGACACAGAAAGGATTCAGCATCCAGGTCTAGCTTTTCAAAAGAATTACTCTGTTTCCACATTTACCATAGTTTCAGGATCCTTTTTTTCAAATTCTACACCTGAGTAACCAATCACATCTGGTTTGTGTTGGTAATATTATCAAATTTCGGTTATGTCCTGGGCAGCATCGCTCGGGTGCCCAGGACGTAACTGTGAGGCCAAGTAGGGGCCCTGGGGGCCTCACACCCACCTCCCCTGGGCAGGGATGGAAGGGGAATCTCTTCCCCTTCCACCCCGCCCCCCCAAACCCCTGTGGCTTCTGATGACATCAGCACGTGATCGCGCAATGAACTCATCAGAGGCCTACCCCTCTTCTAGAGCGGATCGGAAGAGAAATGCAAAAGCATTTCTCCTCTGATCACGTGGAGGGCCCGAGAGAGGCATCAAAGGATAGGAAAGGGATTTTTTTTATTTTTTATTATTGAGTATATTGACCCCCTGGGGACTGGCCCTTGCCAAAGGGGCCACTCCCCAGGGGGTAATTTATTTTTAGGACATTTCTGCCCCCCTTGCGGGCAGATCGGCCTATTTTTATTAGGCCCCAAGGGGGGCAGAAACCACTAGACACCAGGGTTTTTTTTGTTGTCATTTTCACATGAGGGGAGTGACACCTTAGGCGAGGGTCACTCCCCTTGGGAGGCAAATTTGTTGTAGGCCATTTCTGCCCCCCTTGGGGGCAGATTGGCCTATTATAATTAGGCCAATCTGTCCCCCGGGGAGCAGAAAACCCTAGACACCATGGATTTTTTTGGGGTCATTTTATTTTTTTATATGTGGGGAGTGACCCCTTAGGCAAGGTTCACACCCATGGGGGGATAATTGTATTTAGGCCATTTCTGCCCCTCTAGAGGGTAGCTCAGCCTATTTGTATTAGGCCAATCTGCCCCCAAGGGGGGCACAAATCACTAGACACCAGGGATTTAAATTATTGTGCATCAGTTTCACGCAAGGGGAGTGACCCCCTTAGGCAAGGGTTGTTCCCCTGGGGGGCAAATTTATTTTAGGACATTTTTGCCCCCCTTGGGGGTAGATCGGCGTATTTATAATAGGCCGATCTTCCCCCAAGGGTGGCAGAAACCACTAGGCACCAGGGATTTTTTTTTTGCACTAATTTCACGCAAGGAGAGCAACCCCTTGGGCAACGGTTGCTCCCCTGGAGGAGCAAATTTATTTTAGGCCATTTCTGCTCCCCTTAGGGGCAGATCGGCCTATTTCTATTAGGCCGATCTGCCCCTGGGGGGCAGAAACCACTTAGGCACCAGGGATTGGTGTGTGTGTATGTGTGTTTTGTTTGGGGGGCAGCCCCTTGGGCAATAATTGCTCCCCATGGGGGCACATTACGGTTGGCCATATCTGCACCTCTTGGGTGCAGATTGGTCTATTTTTGGAAGGCCCATCTGCTCCCAAGGGGGGAGAAAGCCCACCAGAGACCAGGGAAGATTTTTTTTCAAAATAAGAGGGTGTGGTATGGCCCTATCCCCACACCAAATAAATGGGGCCAAAGTTGTTCTGCCCACCAGTGGGCAGATGGGGCAATTACGCCTGATCCACACACGGGCTAGGGGGGCAGAAAGTCTACTAGATGCCAGGGAATTTTAAAAAAGTGAGGTGGTGGCTACCAACCAGTATGGGCCTGGTTATACCCCCACCCCAACTGAAGGGGTTAACAATCTTTCAGCTCTCCCCCCACACACTAAAACATCTTATCCCATGACAAGCAAGAGAACGTTTGATTATTTGGAGTTTTGATTTTACATTTGGGCCATGAGAGCTTGGCTAACTCTCAAAATAGTCCCACCGACCTAGACACATCTAAAAACTAAACATCTGGATGATTCCAGGGTGGTGTCCTCCTCAACCTCCAACTTTGATGGAAATCACACATTTTTCCCACATTTTTGTGATGGAATCTCCTGTAATCTGCAGGAATCCACAAAATTCCTACCACTCAGCAGTGTCTCATCTATACCACTTAAAATTCTGCCACATTTGTCAGCCTAAAAATGTTTTTTTTTCAAACTGCCCTTTTGGACCCGCTGTAGTTCCCCCTCAATTTCGACATGTTTTTGGCTCTTCCCTGCCACACGCACTTAGCCCACCTACACAAGTGAGGTATCATTTTTACCGGGAGACTGAGGGGAACGTTGGTTGGTAGCAAATTGGTCCCAGTGCAGTGATCTCACACAGAAATTTGGGAAAAATGTGATTTTTTTTAGCTAAATTTGAGGTTTTCTGAGGATTCTGGTTGAGAAAACATTAGGGGCTCCATGCAAGTCACACCTCCCTGGATTGCCTTAGGTGTCCAGTTTTCAGAAATGTTTGGGTTTGGTAGGTTTCCCTGTATGGCTGCTGAGCCCAGGACCAAAAACACACGTCCCCACCCCCCTCAAAAACAGGTAGTTTAGTATTTGATAAGTTTGATGTGTCCACGTAGTGTTTTGGGGAATTTCCTCTCGCGGGCCTAACTACACAAGTGAGGTACCATTTTTATTGGGAGACTTGGGGGAACGCTGAATGGAAGGAAGTTTGAGGCTGCTCTCAGATTCCAGAACTTTCTGTCACCAAAATGTGAGGAAAAAGTGTTTTTTTGGCCAAATTTCAAGGTTCGCAAAGGATTCTGGGTAGCATAACCTGGTGAGAGCCCTGCAAGTCACCCCATCCTGGATTCCCCTAGGTGTCTAGTTTTTAAAAATTCACAGGTTTGGTAGGTTGCCCTAGGTGCCGGCAGAGCTAGAGGCCAAAATCCACAGCTTGTCACTTTGCAAAAAACAGCTCTGTTTTCTTTGGGAAATGTGATGTGTCCATGTTGTGTTTTGGGGCATTTCCTCTTGCGAGCACTAGGCCTACCCACACAAGAGAGGTACAATTTTTATCGGCTGCTGAGCCCAGGACCAAAAACACAGGTCACCACCCCCCTCAAAAACAGGTAGTTTAGTATTTGATAAGTTGGATGTGTCCACATAGTGTTTTGGGGCATTTCCTCTCGCGGGCCTAACTACACAAGTGAGGTACCATTTTTTTGGGAGACTTGGGGGAACACTGGGTGTTTGGAAATGTGTGGCTCTTCTCAGATTCCAGAACTTTCTGTCACCGAAATGTAAGGAAAACGTTTTGTTTTTTACCAAATTTTGAGGTTTGCAAAGGATTCTGGGTAACAAAACCTGGTGAGAGCCCCACAAGTCACCCCATCCTGGATTCCCCTAGGTGTCTAGTTTTCAATAATGCACAGGTTTGGTAGGTTAACCTAGGTGCTGGCTGAGCTAGAGGCCAAAATCCAAAGCTAGGCACTTTGCAAAAAACAGGTCTGTTTTCTTTTGGAAAATGTGATGTGTCCACGTTGTGTTTTGGGGCATTTCCTTTTGTGGGCGCTAGGCCTACCTACACAAGTGAGGTACCATTGTTATCGGGAGACTTGGGGGCATGCTGGGTGGAAGGAAATTTGTGTCTCCTCTCAGATTCTAGAACTTTCTGTCACCAAAATGTGAGATAAGGTATTTTTGGCCACTTTTTGAGGTTTGCAAAGGAATCTGGGTAACAGAACCTGGTGAGAGCCCCACAAGTCACCCCATCTTAAATTCCCCTAGATGTATAGTTTAAAAAAATGCACAGGTTTGGTAGGTTTTCCTAGGTGCTGGCTGGGCTAGCGGCCAAAATCCACAGCTAGGCACTTTCCAGAAAACACATCAGTTTTCTTTGGGAAAATGTGATGTGTCCATGATACGTTTCCTGTTGCGGGCATTAAGCCTACCCACGCAAGTGAGGTATCATTTTTGTTGGGAGACTTGGGAGAACACAGAATAGCAGAACAAGTGTTATTGCCTCTTGTGTTTCTCTACATTCTGTCCTTCCAAATATAAGAAAGTGTGTAAAAAAGACATCTATTTGAGAAAGGTCCTGTAATCCACATGCTAGTATGGGGAGCCCAGAATTCAGAGATGTGCAAATAACCACCACTTTTCAACGCCTTATCTTGTGCCCATTGTGGAAATACAACGGTTTTCTTGATACCTATTTTTCACTTTTTATATTTCACCAAATGAATTGCTGTATACCCGGTACAGAATGAAAACCCATTGCAAAGTGCAGCTCTTTTATTGGCTCTGGGTACCTAAGGTTCTTGATTAACCTACAAGCCCTATATATCCACACAACCAGAAGAGTCCAGTAGACGTAACGGTATTTTACTTTAAAAAATCTGACATTGCAGTAAAAAGCTACAGAGTAAAACGTGAAGAAAAATGGCTGTTTTTTTCACCTCAATTTTAATATTGTCGGATCTACACAAATGACCCCTTGCTGAATTTAGACTTTTGTCTTCTTTTCAAAAATGTTTAGCTTCCCGGGATCCAGCATTGGTTTAACATCCATTTCTGTCACTAACTGTAAGGAGGCTAAAAGCACAAAAAATAGTAGAAATGAGGTATGTCCCAGTAAAATGCAGAAATTGTGTTGAAAAGTGTGGTTTTCTGATTCAAGTCTGCCTGTTCCTGAAAGCTGGGAAGCTGGTGATTTTATCATCGCACACCCTTTGTTGAAGCCATTTTCAGGGAGGAAAAAAACAAGCCTTCTTCTGCAGCCCTTTTTTCCCATTTCTTTTTAGAAAAGGAAAGTTTTTGCTGTATTTTGGCTAATTTCTTGGTCTCCTTCAGGGGAACCCACAAACTCTGGGTACCTCTGGCATCTCTAGGATGCTGGAAAAAAGGATGCAAATTTATCATGGGTAGCTTATGTGGATAAACGTTATGCGGGCCTAAGCACAAACTGCCCCAAATAGCAAAAAAAAGGCCTGGCACCTGAGGGGGAAAAGGCCTGGCAGCAAAGGTGTTAGAAATTGGTTCTTTGGTTAGCAGTCAGATTACCCCCTGTCCAAGCAAGGACCCTCACTCTAGTCAGGGTAAGTCCCACACAATCCAAATTATCTTGACTAGAGTGAGGGCCCTTGCTTGGACGGGGTAACCTGACTGCCAACCAAAGACCCCATTTCTAACATTGGTGATCAGCTGTGAGGATAGGACTTGTATTTGTGCGGTGACATACAATAGCTAAGTATTTCACTACCTAACCACAGTTGAAGGTCAACTTGATTTTTATCTCTTTTTGCAATTTCGATTTTTCCTGACAATTTTTGACTAAAATCCTCGCTCAATATGTCTCAGAAGCCCATTCAGAGGAGGATACTGAGGAGGAGGGTCCAGAGGACGGCACCTCAGAGGATTTTTTGCCATCAGTGGATGATGTTACCACTGCAATTGTGCCCCCTGCCAAACCAGGGAGCAGTGTCTCTGATCAAGGCCTGACGCAGAGGAAAGGAGAGAGGAGAGAGAGTTTCGATTGTAGATGGAAAGGTTGAAAATTGAGGTTCAACAGGAGGAAAGGAGAGCAGAGAGAGAAGCCAAGCAAGCTGAGGCTGAAAGAGCAGCCAAGCAGATTGAAGGTGAGCGAGCTGAAGCTGTAGCTGAGAGAACCTTGGCTGAGAAACAACTTTTGTTAACTCATGAACTGAGTTTCAAGGAGTTGGAGATCAAGGAAAGACAGTCTGAGTCCAGCAGTGATGGTGGCAGCATACATGCAGGACCTGTTGGGGAAAAAAAGGTTTGTATACCCAAGATTGTGGTGCAACGTTTAGCCCTGAGAGATGACATTGACAAGTGGCTGGCTGCCTATTAAGTTGCACTAAGGCCCCATGGGACCTCTGAGGAGCACTGGGGGGGTGGCCTTGTGGTTTTATGTACCAGCATTGGGGAGGGACACACGTCTTACACTAGCTCCACAGGATAGGAATGTCTATACTCACATGAAAGCTGATTTACTGGCTAAGTTTGGGCTGACCCCTGAAAAATGCCAACAAAGTTTTAGGGACAGCACCAAACTTTCCACACAAACTTGGGTAGATTGTTATGATTTCTCCAATAAGGCACTGGATGGATGGGTGCGGGGCAGCAAAGTAGATGATTACAAAGGGTTATATGACTTGATTCCGAGAGAGCATATGCTCAGCATTTATTTTAGAGTTGTGCCAGCACTTAGTAGATAGCAAGCTGACTGATCCCAGGAAGCTTGCTGAGGAGGCGGTCCTCTGGATTAGCACCAGGGTGTCCAAGAAGGCATCTGGAGGGACACCCACAAAGGTGGTCAGGGTTCCCAACAGAAGAAAGAGGGGGGAGAAAAACTTAAAGATAAGGAGTTCTCTAAATGCCTCCAAAACAATCCTCAAGGTAGGGGTGGTAACCATTCCTCTTCTAGATTTGGGAAGAAACCAAGGTTCTTTGACAGAAAGTTAGGGAAGTGTATCCCCAAATGCTCAGCGTGCTACCAGCATGCAACTCCCAGTGTTCCAAGAGAGCACAGTCCACCACTGGACAGACACCTGGGTTGGCTAGTGTAGCGCTTGGGGGGGGGGCAGTCCCAGTTAGCTTTGTGGGGGCAGACAGAGGTATCCCTAGTGTCCCTGGGAGATAGAGAGATGGTGCCTAAAGCTCACATGCCTGCAAATACGTTAAGTATAGGCAGTGGGTCGCCATTGATGGGCTCTGCATGACACAGGAGCCAGTATGACTACTGTCAAAAGTCAGCTGGTGTCAGCAGAGCAGATAGTCCCTAATACATTCCACCAGGTCATAGTCACTGACAATCGTGAGAGTCACCTACCAGTGACTCTGAATCCCTTTGAGTAGGGGGGGTCTCTGGTACTCTGAAAGTAGCTGTGAGTCCTGCCATGTCTGTAGATTTTCTGTTAGGCAATGATCTTGAGCATACTGCCTAGAAGGAGGTAGAGCTCAGATCCCACCTGGAGATGTTAGGTTTGCCTGAGTGGGTCTGCATGACCACAAGGTCCAAGGCTGCCCGGGAAGGGAGTCAAGGGCATCTGGAGCCTGGAACAGTGGCCCAAACAGCTGCAAAGAGGAAGGGCAAGAGGCGTGGGAAAACTGCTCCTGAAGTTCCCACAGTGATGGACAGGCCCCCTGAGGAGGAGGAGGACCCTGAGCCAACTGGAGAGGACATAGCTGACCTGGGCAACCTACCTGAACTTGCTGGCTGGCAAGTAGAGGGTTGCCCAACCAGGACAGAGTACTGCAAGGCGCAGAAGGAATGCACCGCCCTTGAGGGTCTGAGGCAACAAGCCGAAGCCCAAGCAGCTGGTGAAGCCTCTGGCACTCACCATATTTACTGAGAGAATGATCTCCTTTACAGTGAGCCTAAGGTTCCGGGCCCTGGGGCAGCTCATGTGTTGGTGGTCCCCCAGTGTTACCGGGCCTTCCTACTGGGTCTGGCTCACGACATTCCCCTGGCAGGACATCTGGGCCAAGACAAGACCTTTGACAGGCTTTTCACCCTCTTCCATCAGCCTAGAATGAGGGTGGCCTCTGATAATATCTGCAGAGCCTGCCCAACCTGCCAGGCTAATGAGAAGAAAGGGAAAAAGCTTAAAGCCCCCCTGATCCCACTCCCCGTCGTTGGCCCCGTCTTTGAAAGGGTGGGCATCAACATCGTTGGTCCCGTGGACCCCAAAACTGTCTTGGGCAACAGAGTAATCCTGGTTTTGGTGGACCATGCCATCCGTTATCCAGAGGCAATCCCTCTGAGAACAGTGACTGCACCGGTGGTGACCAGAGCCCTGCTGGGAATATTTACCCGTGTGGGATTCCCTTAGGAAGATGTGTCTGACAGGGGCACAAACTTCATGTCTGCGTACGTGAAGTCCATGAGGGATGAGTGTGGGGTAACCTACCGGTTTACCACCTCTTATCATACTTAATCCAATGGGCTTGTTGAGAGATTCAACAAGACACTGAAAGGCATGATCAATGGCCTGACTGAAGCCATGAGACATATGGGACATCCTCTTACCATGCCTGCTGTATGCTTATAGGGAGGTCCCCCAGAAAAGGGTGGGGGTCCAGCCCCTTTGAACTTTTCTATGGTCACCCTATCAGGGGACCACTAAGCATAGTTAAAGAGAGCTGGGCAAAAGCTCCCAAGACACCTCCCCAGGATATGGTCAGCTACATGCTGCCCCTCCGCAACCAAGACCAATGCTTCTGGAAGCAGGCCAAAAGTAACCTTGAGGGCAGTCAAGAGGTGATGAAGGAGTGGTATGACCAGAAGGCCACTCTAGTTGAGTTCTCACCTGGAGACAAGGTTTGGGTGATGGAGCCAGTAGCGCCTAGGGCTTGCCAGGACCGCTGGTCTGGCCCATTTGAGATTCAGGAGCGGGAGGGGGAGGCCACTTCTCAGTGGAACTCAAGACCCCTAGGCACCCCCTGAGGGTTCTCCATCACAACAGACTCAAACCACACTTTGAGAGGTCTCAGGGCGGTATGCTCCTAGTCACAAATGAGGGCATGGAAGAGGAGAGTGAACCTCTCTCCGACCTTCTCTCTGCAAAAGAAGGTGATGAGTCAGTGGAGGGTGTCATTCTCTCTGACTCCCTGACTCAATACCGGAGAGGAGACTGCTATGAGTTGTTAGACCTGTTCTCTTTCCTGTTTTCCCTTACTCCTGGACTTACCCATCTATGTGTCCATGACATTGACACGGGAGACAGTCCCCCTGTGAAGAACAAAATTTACAGGTTGTCAGATAAGGTGAAGGCCAGCTTCAGGGAAGAGGTCTCCAAGATGTTGACTTTAGGGGTTATTGAGAAATCCAGTAGTCCCTGAGCCAGCCTTGTGGTACTGGTTCCTAAGGCTGCTGCCCCCGGTGCAAAGCCAGAACTCCGGTTCTGTGTGGACTACCGGGGTCTCAACTCAGTCACATGGACTGACGCTCACCCCATCCCCCGAGCTGATGAGCTCATTGACAGGCTAGGCACTGCCAAGTTCCTGAGTACGTTTGATCTTACATCAGGGTACTGGCAGATCGCCATGACTGAGAGAGAGAGATCTGCATTTTACACACCTGATGGCCATTACCAGTTCCAGGCGATGCCTTATGGGTCGTAAAATGCCCCGCTACCTTTCCACGTTGGTTAACTGGGTCTTAGCTGGCAAGGATGCCTACTGCACAACCTACCTAGATGACATAGCTGTCTATAGGTCCAGCTGGGAGGAACACCTGCTCCACCTCAAGGAGGTGCTTCAGGCTCTGCAACAGGCAGGCCTGACCATCAAGGCTAGTAAGTGCCAGATTGGGCAGGGTTCCGTGGTGTTCTTGGGACACCTAGTAGGTTGTGGCAAGGTGCAGCCACTCCAGGCCAAGATTTAAACTATCAAGGCCTGGCAACCACCTAGAACACAGACCGAAGTGTGAGCCTTTTTAGGCCTCACTGGATACTACAGTAGGTTTTTCAAGGGCAATGGTACCATTGTGTCACCCTTGACAAAATGTACCTCCAAAAAGCAACCTAGGTTGGTGAATTGGACAGAGGCTTGTCAGAAAGCCTTTGATTCAATTAAGGAAGCCATACGCACAGCCCCTGTGCTCAAGGCCCCTGACTACTCCCAGGAATTTATTGTACAGACAGATGCTTCAGAGCAAAGCATAGGGGCTGTTCTAGCACAGCTAAATGAGGAGAGCTCAGACCAACCAGTAGTCTTTATTAGCAGAAGACTATTACCACAGGAACAGAGGTGGAGGGCTATTGAGAGAGAAGCATTTGCTGTGGTCTGGGTACTGAAGAAGCTGAGACTATACCTGTTTGGGACTCACTCTCAGGTTCAGACAGACCACAGGCCCCTCAAATGGTTCATGCAAATGAGGGGTGAGAATCCTAAACTCTTGAGGTGGTCCATTTCCCTACAAGGGATGGACTTTACGATGGAGCATCGCCCGGGTATTGACCACACCAATGCTGATGGTCTCTCCAGATACTTCCGCCGTAGCGATGAGAGCTCCCAGGAGGTTGGGTAGCTCTCCCCACTTTCAGCTGGAGGGGACACATGTTAGACCTGACAGCCTTAGGGTGGTCACCCCTAACTTTTTGCCTGCTTCCCTCAACTTTTTAGATCCTGTTTTTGCTGGTTTTCAGTCTCTGCACACTTTACCACTGCTGACCAGTGCTAAAGTGCATATGCTCTCTCCCTTAAAACATGTTAACATTGGACCATACCCAATTGTACTATTTAATTTACTTAGAAGTCCCTAGTAGAGTGCACTATATGTGCCCAGGGCCTGTAGATTAAAAGCTACTAGTGGGCCTGCAGCACTGATTGTCCCACCCACGTAAGTAGCCTCTTAACCTTGTCTCAGGCCTGCCATTGCAAGGCCTGTGTGTGCAGTTTCACTGCCAATTCAACTTGACATTTAAAAGTACTTGCCAAGAAAAACTCTCCTTTTTCTACATATAACACACCCCTAAGGTATGCCCTAGGTAACCCCTAGGGCAGGGTGCTCTGTAGGCAAAAGGCAGGACATGTACCTGTGTAGTTTACATGTCCTGGTAGTGTAAAACTCCTAAATATGTTTTTATACTGCTGTGAGGCCTGCTCCCTTCACAAACTAACATTGGGGCTGCCCTCATGCATTGTTTGAGTAGTAGCTGATGATCTGAAAGGAGTAAGAAGGTCATATTTAGTATGGCCCGAATGGTGATATAAAATCATGTTGACAGGTGGAGTTGGATTTAATATTACTATTTCAGAAATGCCACTTTTAGAAAGTGAGCATTTCTCTGCACTTAAATCTTTCTGTGCCTTACAATCAACGTCTGACTGGGGTTAGTTGACATCTCCTTGTGCATTCACTCAGACATACCCCAAACACAGGATACTCAGCCTCACTTGCGTAGATCTGCATTTTGAATGGGTCTTCCTGGGCTGGGAGGGTGGAGGGCCTGCCCTCACACAAAGGACTGCCACACCCCCTACTGGGACCCTGGCAGATAGGATTGAACTGAAAGAGGGCCTGGTGCACTTCTAAGCCACTCTTTGAAGTCTCCCCCACTTCAAAGGCACATTTGGGTATATAAACAGGGCCTCTGCCCCTACCATCTCAGTCACTTCCTGGAGAAGCAACATGCAACCAGAACCTGCATCCTGCCAAGAAGAACCTGGCTCCCCAAAGGACTCACCTGAATGCTTTCAGTGAATGTCTGCTGCCCTTGTGTTGCCCTGCTGCCTTGCTGCTCTCTGGCTGAGGTGAAGAAGGGCTCTCCAAGGGCTTGGATAGAGCTTGTCTCCCTGAAGTCTCAGGACCAAAAAGACTTCGGCCCTCATTCTGACCTTGGCGGGCGGCGGAGGCCGCCCGCCAAAGTCCCGCCATCAGGTTACCGTTCCGCGGTCGAAAGACCGCAGCGGTAATTCTGACTTTCCCGCTGGGCTGGCGGGCGGTCGCCTTCAGACCGCCAGCCAGCCCAGCGGGAAAGAGGCTTCCACGATGAAGCCGGCTCGGAATCGAGCCGGCGGAGTGGAAGCTGTGCGACGGGTGCAGTTGCACCCATCGCGTATTTCACTGTCTGCGCAGCAGACAGTGAAATACATGTAGGGGCCCTCTTACGGGGGCCCCTGCAATGCCCATGCCAGTGGCATGGGCACTGCAGGGGCCCCCAGGGGCCCCACGACCCCCCCTACCGCCATCCGGATCTCGGCGGTCCGACCGCCGGGATCTGGATGGCGGTAGTGGGGGTCGGAATCCCCGCGGCGGTGCAGCAAGCTGCGCCGCCGCGGAGGATTCAATGGGGCCGCGGTACACTGGCGAGACCCCGCCAGTGGTGCCGGTCCGACCGCGGCTTTACCGCCGCGGTCGGAATCCCCATTGGAGCACCGCCGGCCTGTCGGCGGTGCTCCCGCGGTCCTCCGCCCTGGCGGTCAAAGACCGCCAGGGTCAGAATGAGGGCCTTCATCTCTTCAAGAAGGACTCCTTGTGCGGCAAAAGTCGATGCATAGCCTGCCAGAAACGACGCACAGCCTGCACCACAGTGAAAATTTCACCACACGCCGACCCGGAACGACGCAGCCCGACTTCGCAATGAGAAAATCAACGCAGCGCCAGCGTAGTGATCGGAAATTTAACGCACGGCCCACTGGATCACCCCACAGCCAACCCGGAACGACGCAGCCCGACTTCCAGAGAGGAATCGACGCAGCGCCTGCTGTGAAGTAGAAAATTTGCTTCAACGCCCACCGGATCAACGCAGCTCCTGTGACTTTATCCTGTCAGCGCAGGAAATCCACGCATCGTTCCCGGGGCATCTGAAAACCCTGCAACCCGAAGAGGATCCACGACCTAGTACCGGAAATCGAAGTACAGCTGTCCCTGAAACTAAACGACTCATCACTGTGTACGGCTGGAGAAATTGACACACACCCCCTTTGTATCCACACTTCTTCTGTGCGGTTCGTTGTGGAGATTTTTCACACAAATCAGGTACTTTGTGCTTGAAAGAGACTTTGGGGGTCATTCTAACTCTGGCGGGCGGCGGAGGCCTCCCGCCAGAGTTCCCCCCTCCAGAATACCGCACCGCGGTCAGAAGACCGCTGCGGTTATTCTGTGTTTCCCGCTGGGCTGGCGGGCGACCGCCAGAAGGCCGCCCGCCAGCCCAGCGGGAAACCCCCTTCCCACGAGGAAGCCGGCTCCGAATGGAGCCGGCGGAGTGGGAAGGTGCGACGGGTGCAGTTGCACCCGTCGCGAATTTCAGTGTCTGCTGAGCAGACACTGAAATTCTTTGTGGGGCCCTCTTATGGGGGCCCCACGACACCCCATACCGCCATCCTGTTCCTGGCGGGCGAACCGCCAGGAACAGGATGGCGGTATGGAGTGTCTGAATCCCCATGGCGGCACAGCAAGCTGCGCCGCCATGGAGGATTCAGCAGGGCAGCGGAAAACCGGCAGGAGACCGCCGGTTTTCCTGTTCTGACCGTGGCCAAACCACCACGGTCAGAATGCCCTGCGGGGCACCGCCAGCCTGTTGGCGGTGCTACCGCCGACCCTGGCCCCGGCGGTCAAGGACCGCCGGGGTCAGAATGACCCCCTTTGTTTGCTTTTAAAAGACTTAAGACACTTTGGGGGTTATTCCAACTTTGGAGGAGGTGTTAATCCGTCCCAAAAGTGACGGAAAAGTGACGGATTTACAACCAGCCGTATTACTAGTCCATTATATCCTATGGAACTCGTAATACGGCTGGTGGTATATCCGTCACTTTACCGTCACTTTTGGGACGGATTAACACCTCCTCCAAAGTTGGAATAACCCCCTTTATACCACTTTTTAGTGATATCTCAACATTTACTTATTGCATCTTTGATCGTTTTGACCTTCATTTATCCAGATAAATATTATAGATTTTTCTAAACACTGTGTGGTGTATTTTTGTGGTGCTATATTGTGTTGTTGTATGATTTATTGCACAAATACTTTACACATCACCTTCTGAGATAAGCCTGACTGCTCAGTGCCAAGCTACCAGAGGGTGAAAACAGAATAATTTGGATTGTGTGTGACTTACCCTGACTAGAGTCAGGGCCCTTGCTTGGACAGGGGGTAACCTGACTGCCAACTAAAGACCCCATTTCTAACAGAAGGGGTATACTAAAGTTATATCCATTCTCTATTGACCAACAGCCAAGCAGACACGACTTTCATTTTGCAGCAACTGCTTTTACTACTTTAATCTGCCAAAAAAAGGATCCAAGAAATGTAAACATTCTGCCAGACATTTTAAGAAACCATCTGTTGAAAAATAAAACAACATCTCAGGAAGCCTAAAAGTCTAACGTGTTTAATGCAAAAATAGCAAAAAGTACATCATATGTTAAGGCAACAATTTCAAATGACCAGAGCTCTTGCTCAAAATGAGATTTGGAGAACATAATGCTAAAAATGCACACACTTTTGAACATCTCTCAAACACTTTTCTCTCAATACAAATCAATTGAGCATAAATGTGTGACAGAAACTACGCTTAACTACGAGATGCGGAAAATGTGGAGATGTACTAAACTGACTAGGTTTACGGGATTCATGAAACTTAGCATATACAATAAGGCTGATGAACTCTTCAGGGAATATAAAAGTGGTACATAAATTATATAATGTAATATACCAGTGCAAGTTGTGATATACATGGGCAAGGAAGCAATAATATTTAAGGTAACAAGAATGTTATGTGTCCTTATAATGCACGTGGAAGGTTGTTGAAAAGTGGATTATTGATAAGGGCAGGTAAGTACCTACACTTACCAATAGGACACGAACCTCACTAGGTTCAGTTAGGTCTCAATAAATTAACCCTAGCTCAATCCTTGATAGTTTGGCAATGAGCAACGAGGCTTAATTTACGAGACAAAGGGCCTGATTATGACTTTGCCGGATGGGATACTCCGTCACAAATGTCACAGGTATCCCACCCGCTATATTACAAGTTTCATTATGACCTTTGAAAATTGAAAAATGGTGGGTGAGATATCCATCACGTTTGTGGCTAAGTATCCCATCCGCCAAAGTTGTAATCAGGCTCAAAGGGTGTAAAGCATTCAAGTATCACAAAACAGTAATTAAATAAAACACAGGAAACAGTTTAAAAATCTGAAACCAATTAATAAACATAGAACATATTTTTTACTTTAATTTGACACCAAAACAAATAAAATCAGATAAGGGGAACCAGAGATATGAGTTTTTAAAGAATTCATGTTTTTTAGTGCATAGAAACAAAAAGCGCCAATCTGGTCGCACCTCGACTGAGGCAAAGTCAAGGTTTCAGACTGACTGCGATGGAGCCCTGCTCAGCTATAGCAAGCGGGAGGCCTCTGTCAAAAGTTTACCTTCGGACTTGGTCATTTTCTTGAAGATTTTCTTCAGCGGGACAAATTTACAAATCCGATCCGACCTCTGTGGAGCCCTCTTCAGACACACGTCACAGGAGACCTCAATGAAGATTTAGACGTTAGGACTTAGATTATTTTATTTTTCTGGACGAAATTCTTCGTCCGGGCCAAAGCTGAATTTTGATCCAACTTCCCTGAGCCCTCCTTGGATATGCTGCGTGAGAAGTCACTGTCAAGTTTTTACCTTTGGACTTAGTCACTTTTTTGGAGCTTTTTCTCTCCGACGTCAGACGACCCTCCACAGCAAGCAAATTTCGAGTCGACGTCGTCAGATTGCCCCTGGTGAAAACCTGGAAGTCCGGGGCTACGGAGATTTTCAGCGGGATGAACCTGCAAGTCAGGCCGGGTTGCGGTTGACATAAGCCGTCATGAGTCTCGAAGGTGGGTCAGTCCCTTTATAGAGCTTTTAACCAAAAGTTCTCCAATCTTCTCCAAACTTCTGGATCTTCCTCCAGAAGGTCTTTGAAGGTCCTTTAGGAGTCCAAAGCTCACCCCAATGTTACAGAAGCTCTGAGTTGCTCATTGAGGGTTAGGACTCCAACTCCTTAAATGCACCTGGCTCAAAGTCCAAAATGACCACTGAACAGTGGTCAGCTGGTCAGTTTCTTCAGGATTTGATGTAGCGGACTCTGGTTAGCTATTTTTCACCAGTAGCAAGCAGGGAGTCCCTTCTGGAACCAGTTGAAGCAAGCAAAGTCCTTCTTGTGGTGGAGCCCAAGTGTTCATCTGGTGCAGTCCTTCAGAGTGCAGTGTCCAGGTACAGGTCAGGGGTCCAACAGGGCAGTCCTTCTTCTTCTGATGTTCTTCCTTCTAGGGATTAGAGGTGTGGATACAGCTCTGCCATATTTATTCTTGCTACGGGGGTGGAAAGCAGGGAGGGCCTGGTTGTCCAATCACAGGCAGGCTCCTTCCCCCTTTGATGACCACTTCATGGGAATTGTGGCAAAAATCAATCCCAGAAAGCAACATTCTCCAAAAATCCAGCATGGCTGAAAGTGACTTATGGAGGCTAGATCTGGCTGAGTCCACCCACTTGTGTAGTTAAAAATCCTAAACTCACCCCTCTCCTGCCCTCTAATAATCTAATCAAGAAGGCAACTAATTGTTGGGGGTTGCAGGAAATGGGAGAAGGTCCAGAGCTGCTCCAAATGTCCTTCCCTGCCTTTGAACACCAGTTTGGCTGCTTTCCCACCATCCTGTTTCACAATCTGGTGAGGCACATCTCCTACCCCAGACACATCCTTTGTGTTCAGCCCAGGCCACTTCACACCTATCAAGGCAGCCTGGCCAGGCTGCCAGAGGCTGGCCAATCAGAGGAGGGCACAACAGAGCTGAAGTTTTCAACTTTCAGGTAGAGTTACCTGAACTAGTGATATTAAATCCAGCAATAGCAAGTTGTGGGATTTATTATAACAATATTATGATACCAAACTCAAGGTATCTGTCTCTTATGGGGACTTTGTTAATTAAAATAAAGTCTCCCCATGTTAGCCTATGGAGGCCTTTCACTACAGTGAGGGAAAAGAGAATTTGGCTATTTTACCTCAGTAGGGCTTATAAACAGTTTCTATAAGGTCCCTGCTTATAGTTACATGGCGACCAACCCTAGGGTCACATAGGGTACACCCTAGGGATGACTTATATGTAAAAATAAGGTAGTTTAAGACTTTGGAAGTACTTTTAGTTCCAAAGTCGAATTTGCATATAGCTTTAGCTTAAAAGCATCCAGCAAGTCAGACCTGCCTTTAAAATGACACTGAGCACCTCCGCACTACCTATGCTGGGTCCCTAAGCCTACATGCCCTACCATATACTAGGAACTTATAGGTAGGTTGATATGGCCAATTATAATGAGCCTAATTTGCATATCCACTCTACACAGAGCTCTGGCCCTGGGACTGGGAAGCAGTATCCAGGGCACAGCCAAGAGTCAGTAGCCACCAGCATCTGTCAAATAGCTTGGGGATGACCAGGGCAAAAAGGATGACATTCCTGCAAAGGTGGAAATACAAATGATTCTTTATCACAACGACAACCTGGCTCTTCAATTAAATGTTTCTGACAACCACTAATATATTGTCTCTGCAAATGGTTTCACAAATAGTGTGATTTCAAATGAAGTAAAAGGGGTGTTTGAATGTCTAATCAATTGTGATTATTCAGTAGCAAATGCAAAGCTCATACACCTATGTAGCATTATGTTTCATCCCTGCTACATGTGTGTGTCAAAGTAAATCAAACCTGTTAGTCCTGTGATCCTTAGTGTGGTCTTCCCCCAATGTTTTTGCCTTCACCTCTCCTGTATTCAGAATGTCATTTTTTTGTTGTCCTCAACTCTCTGTGACTTTACCTCTGCTAACCAGTGCTAAAGTGCTTGTGATATGTCCTCAAAAGCATGGTACAATTGGTTTACACCTGATTGGCATAGTTCATTAATTTATAAGTCACTTTTATAAAGTACTACAGATGTTCAGGGTCTGTAAATTAAATGCTACTAGTGGGCTTGCAACACTCATTGTGCCACCCTCTTAAGTGGCACAATGGGTGTCTCGGGCCTGCCACTGCAGCCAGTAATGCAGTTTTAAAACTGCCTATTTAACCTGGTAAAATACCCCTTTTGCTAGGCCTAAACCTTCGTTTTAATACATATGTCACCTCTAAGGTTATGGTAAGCCCAAGATGTCCACAGATGCAGGGATTATCGTAGCTAAAAGGAAGGGCAAGTGTAAGTTTTCAAGTCTCTGTAGTGAAAACTTCCTAAATTTGTTTTTAACTACTGCACGGCCTATCTCTCCCATTGGATAACACTGAGTTATTTTATTACATTTAGTAAGTGTGACCTTTTGATTGGGAACAGATAGAATTGTCAAATTAGGACTCCAATTAGTTGTAGTTTAAAATCCTTTTTAATAGTAAAGTTTGAATTCAAGTCACAATTCAGAAAATAATACTTTTAGACAGTTGCCATTTTCTTGTTGTAACCATTTGGTGCCTGTTGCATGGTAATTGGCCTTTGTGTATTCCTCCCAGACAGTGAGTCAAAGGGGCGTAGTTGCTGGCAGGATGGGTCATCCTGCCAGGATGGGTGGAGCTGAGCTTTTTCCTGCCTCACTAACATTTCAAAAAGACGCCCTCCAACATGCAAAAAGAAACCTTGCAATAATGCAGAGTCATCCCAGACTACTTGGAGCCTTTGCAGGGGGAGAGAAGAACTTTTTAGAACCAGGATGTTGGCCTCACTTCAAAGGCTGGCACCAGGTATAAATATTAGACATCCTGAATCACCTCTTACAGTATACATCCAGTCCTGTGGACACTACAGAAGGAATGCCTTTCTCCCAGAGGACTATCCTGCTGCTGGAGGCCTGCTTGTTCCCCAGAGGACTGCACTGCTTCTACCAGGGGATTGCTCTGCTTCCTTAGACCTACTTTGTTCCCCACTTGACTGCCCTACTGCATGTGGTCTGTCCTGCTTTCATAGAATGAAGACAGGTACTGCTCCCTTCATTCAGGTTATCCTGAGTGACTGAAAGGGCAGTTGGCTGACCTTCTTTTCTGAGCTAAAGGGACACAACAAGGTCCAGAGGCCTCTCTGCAAGTGCCCAGCGGATATGTTACACTGGACCTGCCTGAACCTTCAACTGGCCTTCCTGAATCCTGCTGGCCTCAACTAGAATGAGTCCCTGAGACCCAAGTGGTACTTCGCCAGGTCCTGGACACTTGGCTGGCACCAGAGTACACTTCTCTATAAAGAAAGTTGCAATTTTGAAGTATTGGGCTCTTCGCAACCCTAAACTGGCCTGTTTGCGCTGAATCTCATGATGACTGACTGGATCTTCATGTTACAGTGCTGACTGTCTCCAATGCCAGGCCTTCTCTTCACCTACACTGACAACCATCAAAAGCGCTATCCCTGCTCTGAAGGCTCCCTCCACTGTGAACTAGATTCTTCATACCGAACTGGTTCCTGTATCCAGCCCACACTCCAATGTTATCAGTCTGAGCTTGTGTATTTCCCCCAGTCGAGCACGACCAGATGACCATGAGTGGTGCTTTATGCTTTGTGCTTCTAGGTGCTATACTTACTTAAAACTTTGAAATTTAATATATCTGGGTCTCCTTCTGATACCATTTCATTTAATAAAATGCATCGTATATTTATAACTTTTTAAGGATTTTCCTTGTGTGGTGTTTTCACTTTATTACTGTTTGTGTGCTGCATAAATAATTGACACATTGCCTGGATGCCTGAATCCTGAATGCTTTGTGCCAAGCTACCACACAATTAAGAACAGGTTAATTTAGTGACTTTTGTGATTCACTCTAAGAAAGATTCTTGTTGTTGTTGTTTAAGTAATTTTTATTTTTAATTATACCAGACAAGGACACAAATATTTGTTTATACCTTGCTGGGTAATTTTAACAGTTATAGATTTCTTTATTTTAGAACGCAGTATTAGTATCCCTACCTTCATACACAAACATTTAGGTCCTTCTACCTTCCCCACACCTTCACCATAGGCAGATTTCTACAAGAAATATCAAGAGGTGCTCCCCTGCTTAGCAGAGTTGTAGCCTAGTCTGATGACAAATGTTGAGAGCATGAGAAGATACCTTTGAAGAAGCATGCCACTTTTAGGCAGGTGAGGGTACTCATCCTTTAAAAGTAAGGTTCTTTTGCATACAGTTTATTATATGTCGAACATTATCATTCAGTTCATTAAGTTAATCATTGGTTACTTTTTGGGTGATGCTATATATTGGGATGGTAGCCTTTCATTCACCACTTTTTCCTTTTTAGTATAAAGGTTGTGAAGGGTCCACTCCAGATGTGAGTACTATGGCAAACCTGTGATAGAGAACATCCTGATTTTTACTAAATGTCCTAAAGTAAACACAATCACTCTTCATTAGCCAAACCAACTAGTCATCAGCTATCATGGTACAGTAGGTAGTTTTTTTTTGTACATACACGTCAACTTGGACTGGTTCCTGTATCATAGTAGAAGCTCTTAAGTACTTTAAATGATATATGAGGTTGAACAGGTTCAACTGCTTAGTTTTTGCAATCTCTGAAACTTCAGATTGGTAGAAAAACAGATGATTAATTGAACTGCACCAAAGTGCATAGCAGTGAACTTTGAAATATTTTTTCACCAAAATAAATTATAAAAATATTTTTGGATTGCTCACAACCTTAGGCATGCTTATAAGTTATCATTGTGCATATTTGGACTCTGCAGCAATAAGTCTTAAATTATACAATCCATATATGCTAGGAGTAAAAAATGATGTTCTCTGTTAGACCTGAAACGCTGAGGTAGTGTTTCCCCAAACGTTTTTTGCTTTTTCTTGTAGGTTTGGTTGATTCTCTTTTAGTGGCCTTGGGGTTCTGGGCACTTTCCTACTGTAAGTATAGTGTGAAAGTGCGCATTCCTTTCCTACATATGTTAGGAAGTGGTGCTTACCTTGGTGTGAACAATTGCACCTATGGTGTTCTTAATCATGTGACCAGCCTGTCGTAGCAGACCTGTGTGTGCCCACTTTCACCTACAGTGGTCTTTAACATACCCATGTATTTTTCACTACCAATGAGTGCTGCTCTGCCTATAACATGGGGGAAGTTACAGTTACTCCTAGCTGCAATAGTGGATTGCAGTGGAGAAGCCTCATAATGTTTCCTGTCATTGGAATCATCCTAACAAACCCCTACCTATGGGAAAGGTGGTTTTGACAAACATAACTTAGAAATGCCACTTCTAGAAAGTGGGCTTCTTTATCCTCTAAAACACTTTTTTGTGCCTTTTAAATTTGGCTCTAATGCACACTGGATGCTGGGGGGGCACGTAAGTGCATTTCCCAGCTACTGATAAAAACCTTGGCTTCACAACTGGAACAACAGATCTCTGCCACTTGAGGCCCTGACTGGATACATTGGAGGGAGAGGTTTTGACACTTGGCTTCTTGGAGCCAGATTATAGCCCTACTAAAAATGCAGATCTGCATTGCACGGCCCCATGGTAGACAGGGCTGCAACTTAGGGGAGGCATCTGTGGTTCAAAGAGGAACCATTTGAATACCCCCAACTTTGAAGGCACACTACACTATACCTAGTGGTCCCACACTGCAGGAAACTAGAGATACGCTTGAGGAGAAGCAGGACTGTGTTTTGCACACTGCCAGAGGAATCTGTTATGAACAAGGAATAGTTACTGCCCTTGGAAGGGACCGCTCACCCTTGAATCGTGGCTGGCCTGGACTGACTGCCTGCTGCTGTGTGCTTTTTGAGGGCTTGTTGGCTTGCCTCCATTTCCTTCTGAAGGTCTAAGAGATATCAAAGACCTCCCACGATGGACCTACACCTTCCACCTGTGACATCTGGAGAGGGGTGCCCTCCTAAGTGCCCACATCGCTTGCTGGATTTCACTGGGTTGCAGCGGTGTGAGCCTGGGACTAAGCATAGTGCCTAGAGCTCTGATTGCTTGGTGCAAAGCCCTCAAAGTACTGTCCACATTCAAGAAGTGTGGCCCCTCCTCTTGGGGCCTCGACATGCATTATCATCTTGATGGTGGTGAGGTGATTTACTAGTTGTGGGACCCAGAATTGCCCACTTCATTGATTGTGCTGCATTTCTCTCATGGGATACCCCAAATGCACGTTTGTTGCATACGGTGTCTAGTTCACAAGTTGCAACCCTGGAGGGTGAGGACTACCTTTAGCAGTGCCGCATTCTACCTTGTGTGGCACCGCTAAACTTGCACCTCTGCATGTGTGAAAAGAATTGTCTGGTGCGACTCAAGTCATCGTGCATCACATGTTGTGCCTCATTCCAGGGAGATATGGGATTGATACCTCTTCGCATGTGACTGGAATTATCTGATGCGACTCAAGTCATCACGCACCAGATGCTGTACCTCATTCCAGGGAGATACAGAACTGGTAAATCTTCGGGTGTGGCTGGAATTGTTTGGTGCGACTCAAGTCATTGTGCACCAGAAGTTGTGCCTCATTCAAGGGAGGCACAGAATTGGCAACTCTTCATGTGATATCAGAATTGACTGGTGCGACTCAAGTCATCGCACACCAGACGTTGTGCCTCATTCCAGGGAGGTAGGAAATTGCTAAATCTGTGTGTGTTCGGAATTTCCTGGTGCAACTCAAGTCATGGTGCACCAGACATTGTGCCCCATTTCCAGGGTGGCGTGGAGAAGCAAATTCCTGTACTGGAGTACCCAGCTTGGTTGAGTGCTATTGTGAATGGCATGTTTTTGATGGTAACCCTTGGCAGAACAGAGCCCGTGCTGGAAAGCACAGTGCAGATACCTCTGAGGGAACTTCCCAAGTGGAGGCCAAACCTCCATTTGTCGACTGCTGCCTGATGAGCTTGTAATTTATTGTTTTCCCCCACCTTTTCTCCGGGATCCAGAATAAGTGTGACTCCAGCAGCAATTGGCCTTTGTTGGACCTGGCCCATTTTGCAGGGTCATATCCAAAACTTTGTTTTCTGCCTCCTGTTTTTCTGGCCTCTTTTTGTTTGCTCTCCCTTCTAAACTTGGTATAATTGGCTTACACATTATTGGCACATTTAATTTACTTGTACGTCTCTTGTATAGTGGTATCCCTTATTCCCAGGGACTGGAAATTAAATGTTAATAGTGGGCCTGCAGCGTGGCTTGCACCACACACAGAAGTAGCCTTTCAAACCTGTCTCAGGCCTGCCACTGCAGGGCCTGCATGAGCAGTTTAAAGGCACATTGGCTTAGCATCTAAATTTACTTGCCAGGCTTGGAACTCCCCTTTTACTACATATAGGTCACCCCTAAGGTAGGCCCTAGGTAGCCCTATGGGCAGGGTGCTGTGTAGGTAAAAGGTATTGCATGTGACTTATTGTGTGGCATGTCCTAGTAATGACAAACAGCCTATCTGGTTTCTCACTGCTTTGAATGATGCCTCTCTCATAGTTTTGTATTAGGAATGCCCTTGTAATGTTTAAGTGGTATGTTCTGATCTATGAGGAGTAACATAGTCATGTTTGGAATAGTAGTGAGAAATCCTGCTCTTTGGTACAGGTGGATTTTTTATTACAATTGTTGAAATGCCACTTTTAGAAAGTGGGCATCTCTTGGTGCTTATGACTCTTGTTCTTTGCAACCTGACTCCAATCCATGTCTGGGGTAGACTGACAGCTGGGCATTGTGCTTACTTTCCAGACAGCCATTGCACAGGGAGAGTGGAGGTGTAACAGGATTACATCTGCATACTGAATGGTCTTCCTGGGCTAAGAGAGGGAGAGGAGGGGCATACTTGCATTTTTATAGGTGTCTTGCCCTCACACAAGGGGCTCATTTAACTCCTACTGATGTCTGGAGTCAGGGCTGGGGTTGAAGAGAGGTGCTGTAGACTTCTTAAATTTCTTTGAAGTGCCTTCTGAGATCAAAGAGAAAAGGAATATAAGTACAGGTGTTTTTCCCATGTTTTTAGACACTGCGGGGACCTGAAACCGGAAGCTGCTAGAGGGGGCTACTATGTTCAGAAGAACCACCATTAGGATTAACCTGCTGTTGTGCTGACCTGTAGCCTGCTGGGTCATAGGCAAGACTGACACTGTATCTCAAGGACCCTGATGTGCTGACCTGCTGCATGCCCTCTGTCTGGTGTTCTACAGTTATCTCCAGGGGCTGGGTAGTGTGCTCCCAACCCCTCTTTTCTACTCCTGGGCACAAGGGCACACTAGAATACTTTGTTGGGAATCTCTGTCCCCTTGATGCCTCTGGCTCATTGCAGCCAGTGCGGGGCATACCTGGGACCTTTGCTCTATGTTTTTGGGAAGTATCATACTTAAGTGTTCCATAGGAACAAGCGTGTGGAGAGTGCTGTACTTGCAACTTCATCACAAGTGGTCCAATGCTAATCTTGAGATTAGCGTGTGGTGAAGAGCTGCAGCCTATGTTCCTATGAGTGGTTGGGGAATACTCCCATGTGGGGAGAGGTTCATTGAATGGAGGATTACAGCGATGGCTGCCGACAGTCCCTAAGGCGTGAGGACGAGTCGCGCACTGTCGGGTGTAGCCAGAGCACAAGCAGGCCCTCACCCCTGAGGGGAGAGCCTGGATCGAGGCTGCGGTCAGTGCCTCTTTAAACGGATACAGTACCTTCT
Organism: Pleurodeles waltl; assembly: GCF_031143425.1. Classification (NCBI taxonomy): domain Eukaryota; kingdom Metazoa; phylum Chordata; class Amphibia; order Caudata; family Salamandridae; genus Pleurodeles; species Pleurodeles waltl. The sequence goes on along the minus strand of NC_090437.1, from coordinate 1,034,162,854 downwards.
GTTGTGTTTCCCCCTTTTCCTTGTTCTTAGGACTTACCATGGTCCCATTACTGATTCTTTAATGATGATCTTCTCTCACCCTCAGAAGATGCATTTTACAGTTACCAGTACTTTGCTATACCTGTACATTAGACTTCTTCGTTTGCCCAAGTTGGAAAGAGGTATTTATAAGAGTAGCTTTTCTTTTCTTCTTTACCTGAACATTTCTATATCATTAAGTAGCCTTTAATAATCTTTTCCATTTTGGAGTTGGTTATTATTTTTTCCCATTTTCTCTCTCTTTTGATCCCTTTACAGTGTCCTCACACTTTTATTTAGATAGACATATATCTTCCTCTACAGTCTGGGTAGGCTCTTTAAATTGGACACCTGTTTTGTGTCTCCACTATTCATGGGTGGTTCTTTCTAACGTTTCTCTGTCTACACACCCCCTACTATTCATTCCTACTCTCGCCATGCATGTCTCACGTGGTTTGGTGAAGTTTTCCTCTTCTATTGAGACCTGTTGGTAATTTGTATACTGGCTTTTTAAGAGTTTTCGTTTGTATATATTTCTTTAATTCCAGAAAGTCTTTTAAAGACATTTCCTACTTTAATATATGCTTGTTCACCATTGTCATGTCTGATTCCCCTATCACTATAGATAAAGTTATCTATGTATATATTTACTATTTATCTGATGCCGACTACTTTGTACTATATTTGTTCATTATTACAATTTTTATTATTTCCTTTTACTATTTTCTATCACTTATGTATAACATATCTCTCACAGCCTTGAAAAAGTCACTGTGTGACGAAACAGGTGTTGGCTGTACATGAACACATTTATATCACAATTACTTGCTGATCCGAATAAATCACTTCATGAATATGAAGAGGATTACTGTACTTGTTACCTCATACTTTTTACATCGGAGTTCTATTTCCGTATTTACAAATGTTTGTGTTATGGGTGCTGAGGTCCTAGCTGTATCTCTTGTGTATTGTATATATATTTTGTATATATGATAACTGTTTGCCTTAAGGTAGTAGGGCATTTGACCATTGAGCACCTTTTTGAGTTGACATACTCTAAAAACTTACTGTGGACATAACAAGGAGGCGCATCTTCTCTGACCACTACTACCTTTTACAAATTGTATACATGATAATGCAGGTAAGATTGCTCCTGGGATCACCCACTCCCCTAGCACTGGAACTTCCTCTGTGTCATCCTCAACTGCCTCTTCCACCTCAACCTCATGCTTCTGTGAGGTGCATTATAGCAGTTGCACTTCTTCTCAAGCTCTAATGGCAGTTTGCTAGTCCTCCTTTTTAACTTCCTACAGCCAAAGCCCACTCTGCTTGCACATCTTCCTCCACTCTGCTATGCTGAGACTCTCTAGCATAGTCAAATCTACCTGCATATTTTTAAAATTGTAAGGTCAAAACATTTATGGAAGAAACTAATTTAGGAAAAACCAGAAATGACCTGATAAAAATAAAAAATCAAAAAATGAACTTTTTGCTGGCAACTTAAAAAAACTTTTTTTTAACTTCAACTTAAATCACTCTGTGTCAATGCAAAACACAAGTTCTGCATCCTAACACCGAACACCCATGTAAGAAATTGGGTTACTAGTCAATGGGTGAGAGGTGATTACCAAACTTGAGTATTGATGATAATCCTTGTCAGGGTGATTCCTTAGAGTCACTATAGTTACCTGAGCATAACCGTCTAATAACTATGGCACAGGGCAGACAGGCTCAACTTATGGCAATGCATGTGTACAGTATTTATGCAGTCATAAAACATTAATAAAGTCAACACACAACAGAATACAAATTCCTAATCACATCAGAAAAATTAGTAAATTTACTGAATAAAATGACACCAAAACAACAAAAATCTAATGAGGGAAACCAGAAATGTGAATTTTTAAATAGAAATATTGCCAAAAAACATTAAGGGTCAAGTGTGGTCAACTGATAGTGGTGGACTAGGATGTAGGTGAGATTTGAGGCCTATCATGACGTCCTTGTGTCAAATAGTGAAACCAGATTTGATCAGGTTGGAGGTTTTAACTTGGAACATAATCTTAAAAAATGGAAACCAATAATCGTCAGTGGGGCAAACCAGTAGGATGGAGCCGAAGAAGACTTTACAAAGCAGGTGATGCTGTTGGTTTTTGGCAGGAAAGCTCCAAGTGGGAGAAAATCAAATTTTGCGCTCAGGGATATCCTCTCGCCAGACAGATACTTTTGATGCCTTCACCCAATCATGATTTCTATGTTCACACCCAGTCACTTTTTCAGAGCTCAGAATCCTTCAGCAAGGTAAGGCTGAAGTTCCTGTGAGTTCCTGCTATGTCAGATTAGCTGCTACTGAGAAGTTGTGAGTAGTACAATAGTTAGCAAAAAGGCAGCATACCTTCAGAGGATGGGCTTGACAGGATTGTCCTGGTCCTTGAGAGGTCTTGAAGTTTAAAAAGTGTCTAAGTCCCAGGCTTTCAGGAGTATAAGGAGAAGGGCAGCCAGACACACCCAAGGGCTCCAGGATCTAAGGAATAGTACTTGGGGGTCAGAACTTACTCCATCAGGGGCCATCAGCAGAGTCCAGGGCAGGTCCATTTCGAACTCATCAGCTGAACCATTGCAGGAAAAGGCCTTTTGTAAATGTTTGTGTTTCTGTAACTGAAACAAGAGGTCACCATTATGACTTATGACCTTTGAAGTCCATTTCTGTGTCTTGGTAGAAGGGGTAGCAGGTTCAGCCCTTCAGGGCTCCCCTTAGGTCACAGGCAGCAAGTCCAGCCCTCTTCTGTTTATCTCAGGTCAAGAAAGGGTTCTGAATTGGGTACTAAGGGATGCCAAATTTATACCTACCACTAGCTTGTGGGCGGCAGTGACTCCTGGCCCTTCCTAACCAATGGGGTAAAAGATCTTAAGGGTAACCCTTCCCACTCTATTGTAGTCATTCGGCATCTGCCAGTGACAGGGTAGGCCTTTTTGAAGTAAAAGCAATTGGCACTGCACTGGAAGCACTTTTCAAACCTTATTCAGGGCCATTCACCAGCTGGGTGAAAGTTGGAATGTTAAGGCGTTTCAAGCAGGGAAAAGGTAACTTTATTAAAGTCAATTTTTCTTAATACTTATTAAATGTCCAACTTCACCGAGTTGGGCTTTTAATAAATATTAAATGGAGTCATTGAAAAACATTTCTGTCTGTTCCTTAACTGGAGATAGCATGATCAATATTTAAAATTGCTTTCTCTATGGGCAAGCCAGACTCCCTATAGTGAATTGCTACATGTCCTAGCTGACAAGCTGGTGTTTTGGATTGGTCTCTGTAAGAGTGACCTCTGGGCACTGGAATATAGAAACTGGCATACCAATCACAGGTTGGACTGCAAGAAAAATTATTCTGGTGATTAATAAACCCTCAAACTAGATCTTTATGATAGACTCTTTGCTACACAAAGTGAGTAACTAAGTCTGGGATCTGAGAGGTCAAAGGTGTTTTTCTATACTAAGAAGCAAAAAACAACTTAGCAGGAATGGTAGTAGCTCTTTAAAATGAAATATAAAAACATTGACCTCAATACAACCAGTGTCCCAAATATGAATAACTGGGATCATGCTTTAATTCATTGGCAGATCTTACATGTATTGCTCTGGTGCTACATAGATAAGCTTGCACAGGTAAGTGCTCCTCAAAGATAAGGGCTGATGCCGTGACTAGCATTCTCTGTACGACTGAGTACAGGAAAAGTTGCATGCTCATGTTAGGCTATATTAAGTAACTCTTCTCTAATGCTCGTAAACTCCCAAGGATTACACAACCTTGGTCAACAAGTCATGGTATGCCCATCCAGCAAAATGTCCTGCGGGAGGAAAAGAAGTATGCTTTAGATGTTTTGAATAGAAATGGAGAATCAGCTGCAAAGTGAAAATTTCACCCTATCAACCAACCTACCACTTCAGTCCAGCTACACCAAAACAACAGAATACAAACTAATTCTTCATGGAGGAAATCAACCATACCCAAGATTCAAATGAGAGTTCTCATTATTCATCTTTGGCTGAATGTAAAGGACACCAATGCATGAACTGCATTGGAATGAAGCTGAGAAGCTAAAAGCCAGTATGAGTGCTTATGTTCACAAGGAGGCTCTAAAGATGTTGCTTGTAATACCTGGTATTTTCATTGAGGTGTACAGTTGTATTAATGGGCTAGCTTGAATTCAGTGGTACAGTGAGCAAGGGACCCATGTCTGGGCATACACTTCCCACTTAGGGCAAAATTATCAACACAAAAGAATGATGGAGGAAATGTTGAAACTTTTTAAACACTCACCCCCAGTTACAGATCTGGGTTTAATCCATCAGATTAATATAGCCTGAATCATGAAGGGTGATACCCTGAAACCGGTCACAGGAAGCTTATTTCTGGGCCAGGGAGGACCTGGCCTGGCAGTTCGGGCTGGACTGTTCCCATGGGGAACAGGGTCAAGACTGTTTTGCATATGGCTGGATCCAGACTGGAATGCCATGGGAAGCAAAAAAAACCTGATAGATTAAACCCAGATCTGTGACTGGGGGTGAATTTTTTATTTGTTCTGCATTCTGTCCATCTTCTGTTGTTTTTGCATTTTTTACCCCAAGTGGAAGGGTATGCCCAGACGTGGGTCCCATGCTTGCTATGCCACCAGATTCAAGCTAGCCTAGCTGATGAAGTGTGATACCCTGAAACCAGTCTCAGGATGATTGTTTCTGGTCCAAGGAGAACCTGGCCTGGCAGTTCAGGTCAAGACTAATTTGCATATGACTGGATCCAAACTGGAAAGGCATGACAAGCAAAAAACTGATGGATTAAACCCAAATCTGTGACTGGGGGTGAAAGTTTGATTTGTTCTGCTTTCTGTCCATCTTCTGTTGTAATGCACTTTGAGAAAGTAGGCATTTCTCAGATCCCACTGCTCTGTGTGCCTGACAACCTGCCTCCAATACACATCTGGTTAGGGCTGGGTGACAACTACATTTGTGCAGTTCCTCCAGACCAGGGCGTTAAGTGGGCTGGGTCCTGCCGGTGATCAGCACCAGCAGTTCAAAAAAGCAGGTGCTGAGACGAGTCCCTATTAGGCTCTTCCTTTTTACCCTCACCCTTGGTGTGAAAAAGAATCTTAACTCTCCAGCAGTACCATCCAGTGCTCCCTTTGATATAACATCAAAGAGACTTGATACAGTCCTTTTACAGTCTCATCATTTCAGAACTGAAGTATTTTCAATATTTTATACAATGAAGCCATTGTTATTGCTTATTTATCTTATGCATCTAACAACTTTTGACAAAGCCAACAGCCCTGGCTTGTAGGTTGTAACTTGTTGTATTATATATCTGGATACAATGAGTGAAAGAAGCAGCAAAACGCCAGTCGGGTGGCACACTATGCAAAGCACAGATTTCTAGCTTAAATTGTTTTAAAGCCACACCCTTCATTACATTGGTCACACTCCTTTGAGAGACTCACTAGTTTTTCATCACACTTAAAGCCCTGCTCTAGAGGACACTCAACTGCATCTGCATTCATCTGCATACTGATGGGTCTTCCTGGGCTGAAAGGGTGTAGGGGAGCTCACACCTACACTTTAAGAGGGAAGTGTCTGTCCGCACACAAATAGATGATTCCCCCTACACGAGCCAGGGCTGGGTTGAAAGGGGGACCTACACACTTCACAGGGATCCTTTTAAATCACCCCCCATCAAAAGCACTTTTTATTATAAGTACTGGGGCTCAGACCCTTTAAGGTCAGTACACTTTGGACCTGAACAAAACTGTCATTGCCATCTTGCTGTGCCTGGCTGCTCCCAGGAACTGCTGCCCTGAGGCCTGCTGAACTCTGCCCTGCCAAAAAGCATAAGGACTAGTGATTCCAAGGGTTTGCTGGTTTGCCCCCTATTCTTCCCCAAGGTCTCAGGGACATCAAAGACCTTGTAAGCAACTTAACCTGAACTTGCCTCACTTTTCATCAAGTACTCGCTCTCTGTTTCGGGAGAGTTTTCTTGACTGTTCAGCCGGAGCCTAAGCGGGGCACAGAACTATCCTTTCTGCGCTCCTTCAGGAGAAGTTGTCCACTCTTGCACTTGGGATTTTCCTGTTGAGTGCGGTGCTTCACTGCAACCTGCACCAGACAAGACTGCTCAGTTACTATGAGCTACTCTGGGCACACCTTTGCTGATCTCTAGGAGGGCTGCTGCCAGAGGTGTCCAGCTCAGTTACTCAGGCAAATGCAGTGCATTGTACACACCTGCACCTCCCCAACCATGCCCCAGTCTCATTATGCTCTCATTCACAATGCCGATCTAACTAGGTACTCGGCCACAGTGGTGCAATTTCTTGTTTAAACTTGGATCCGAGCGGTTGCAACATTGTGATGCAACACTCCTTGCCACGGGGAAACACATTAGTTTCATCTGTGATATTGCCCTGATAAGGCTATAATTTACTTACGTCCACCAATTTCCATTATAGCATTATTTAACACTTTACCCAAGTTGTGGTAGAGACTCTAAGATGAGTCCCAACAAAAGCACTGCATTTGATATCTTGAAAAGTGAATAACTCTTATTCTAATAATTTGATTTTTGTTGTTTGTGGTCTTATTCAACTCAGATAAATATTCTCTATTTTTCCAATCCTGTGCAGAGTCCTATTTGTGGTGTTCTCATTGAGTTGCTGTGCGTATGTGTTGCACAAATACTTTACACACTGCCTCTTGATTTAAGCCTGCCTTTTCTATAGCAAGCTACCAAACAGTGAGCACAGGTTGATTTAAAGGGTGTGTCTGACTTACCCTGACTAGGATTGTGGTCCCTACTTGGGCATGGTGCATACCCCTTCCATCTAGAGACCCAGGGGCCTATTTACAAGTCCCATGGTGCAGGGCAGCCCTTGAAAGGGCAGACATGTGCTGTTTCTACAGGTTCCAGCACATTTCTGTCCTCTCATCCTGCACTGGTGCACAATGGGCTGCCTAGCACCGCCAAAGGCACCCTTGCACCATGGTGCGAGGATGCCTGTGTCGCTGACAGGATTGTTTCTGTGCAGGAAGGGAGATATTTGTGCACAAAAATAATTCATGGAGGCTTTTTCCTCCTCCTGCCCACAAAATTCAGCACGCAGAAAGAGGAAACAACGAGGAGAAATAAAGATATTTCTCCTTGTTGCGCCCCACTGGGAAGGTGTAAGACTTTGACACATTCCCAGGTTTACAATGCCTTGTAAATCTGGGAATGGGTCAAAACCCATGCGTGTTAGATGGAACAACCCACCACAATGCCCATGGAATAGCACCCTGAAGCAGTGTAACGCAACGCAGCAACTTCCCCTGCGTTGCCTTACACTACATCTACAAGGCCATGAAAAGCCGTGCAAAGTGGCTTTGTGTGGCCTTATAGAGATATGCCTGTACAATGCGCCGCCAGTGCATCACAAAAAGTGACGCACCTGTACCACACTGGGCTTGTAAATAAGCCCTCCAATTTCTAACAGGGAGACATAACAAAATGAACTATTCCAAATTATTTGGTCCTACATTTAGTGCTATTTGCATTAGTGTGCGCATAAAAACAGCAACTTTCGAGGTAAGCAATAGCTTGGAGTATGCAACAAGTAAATCAACACAACCTTAGATAATTCTTCATGACAAATATATTGAATGAAATAGCCTTCTGGATTTTCAATGCATCATCCCTGGGCAACACAATATACTTCTGCACTGCAGACTGCACACTAATAAAATTGGTCATAACAAATTAAATGATGTGGCGAATAAGGCAGTCAGTCATACACAACAAGATGTCATAGTGGAGCTTGAATATGTCACAAGAAAAAGTGCAACCAACTTTAAAACAGGTTACCCACTCAACAAACATTGACAAAGGCAATAGGTCTCACCTATTGGCTTTGGAAATGTTTTGAAGCCATGGTTTACAGCAGTGCGGATGCTTTGCAGTGTGGATAAAATTAATATTAAAAAGCACTATGACACAGCCAGGGCTCATATGTTTTTTTAGGGTAGTAGCTATGGGTGTATCATAGTCATTTTGTTGATTATTATTACTTTTTAGCCATGCCCATTTTGAACAGCACGAGCATAAGACAATGGCAGAGCCAATAGTTTTGAAAGTGAGTCCTATTGGCTTTCCCAATGCTTCTTAGTCTCAACGCACCACCGCAAAGATTCTGAGCATATTAGTTAATCTCCTCATGTGTTAGAAAGAAAATAAATAACACAGGCAAAAATATTATCCACCAGAGCAACAGTGCCCATTTCAATGTGTTTGTGAAAATACATTGGGAAGCAAAGTAGTAGATAGCATATGATGTTTTACAAACCATTCAGTTCAAAGAAGAGGCTTCTTTGAAGTGTGTGTGGCACAGTAAAACATGATGAGGTTCAACAAGGGCAGAATAAAAAAAACTTTGTGCCTTAATCACAGTGCAATAAGTGAGAGGACAGCATTCAAACTGAAGCAATTCGTAGTTGGTGCATCGGGTAGCTGAAAGAAGAGGAAGCAAAGCCAGAACACGCCAGACAATAAAAAGGCAGCAAATAGGAATGACAATGAAGCCAACAAATGTTATGCAATGAGCAGCTCCAAGCCCTTTGTTGTATGGCATATTTCTTGCAAGTGACAATGTACCTCAATGAAAAAATTATATTTATAAATAAAGATGACAGAAGTAATTTTTAAAGTTTCAGGAAAATAAATAAGGTTTGTAAATTCTTCTAGTGGTGAGTTGTTTTGTTTATTCCAATAGTTGCAGTCTCAGGTAGGACCTCTTAACTCAAAATCTGAGGCCATGACGGCTAGTTGGGGAGCAGGAGAGCTGGCATGCTTGTGATAATATGGCTGTAAATTATTAATTTTAGACACTGTACCCTCCCTAAAAAGGGTACAATACAGAGTTCCTACAGTTATTAAGGATCTGAGAGATTTTGTTTTCCAGGGAGATAGAAAATAAAAACCGTCTGCCTATTGACAAACTGAACACTGTCCTGTGTTAGTGTTGATTGATTTTACAAGAAAATAACTAGATCATGATGTGAAAAGATGTGACCTAGCTGCAGAGAAAGAAAATTGTTTGCGTTAGTGATGAATAATGTATGAATGCCTTCATTAAGCATGACCCACCTTCTCCCTTCACTAAGTGCAAAGGATCTAAGCCAATTTCAAGAAAACAAAAAATAAATAGTAACTCTAATTTCATGGATCATTAGACGGAAGTGCATAGTTGAAGAATGTACAGTTTCCTAGCTATGCACACTATAGTTGCAAGAAAGTTTTTCAAAGAAGCCTTTTCTATCTAAACACAGAAAGGTATATTGCATAGAAATTAAGTAGCGATGATGACTAATATTAAGCTCAAACCTCACTAGAAGGTTAGAATGACTGAAAGAATCAAACAGTTGCAACCGGATAAAACATTGTACCAACATTCAAAAGGAAAATTAATTATTCATTATAATAGATTATCTGCCTTTAGCCACATCTCTTCACAGCCTATTACATATTAATGCGCCTCTTCTTAGTATGTTTGCATATACTTAATTGCACACACATGTTGATTGCTAACTATCTAGAAAGTGTCAATAAAAGTAACTTGCTTTGAGACTTTTGATACAATAATACTTGGTTCATGTATGATTGATCTGAATAAGTGAACTGACAAAAGTGGGCAGTAGGTGTTTGAAATAATGAGGATACTCTGATACTGATAAGGTGTGTATTACCAGGAAGGGCAAAGGCAGCACAAACTCCCTGATCCCCAGCACAGCGGCAACATGATAGTGCAGTCCTCATTCTAATCATTCAACAAAATAACATTTTATAAAAAAATATATATTTCACCTCAGTTCATGTTAACTGAGCTTTGTTAGAAATAAGCATCAAATCTGACAATGATTCCAGCTCAAATGCGCCTGTCATAAATTCTATAATCCCCTTCTGAAAAGTGAATTATTCGTTTTGGTGAATTATACTCCATCACAATTAATTAAAGTTATTAATTTGTTAGGTCTAGTCAAAGGTTTCAATAACTTAATCTTGGGCTCAACCCTGATAGTTATGGCACAGAGTAGAGGGGCTTTACTTAACGAAAATGAGTAAAGCATTTAGAAGTAACAAAACAGAGAAACAGTTTTAAATCTAACACAATAAAAATCCAACTCCAATTCATAAACACAGAGAACATTTTAATACCCAAAATGTAATAAAAATGGCAAATATATTATAGGGGAATAAGAGATAATAATATTTCTAATATTTCAGAGAAAATAGCTCCCAGAAGTACAAAGCAACAATGGTAGTCAACAGGAATGATTGACCAGAATCGAGGGTTCATATGAGGCTGACCACGCTGGTGCATGACTCTGGATACATTTAGGAGATTAGCACACTAGGGAATGAAAGTAGGTAATTTTGAAAAGGTTTCTAAGTCCTAATTTGAAAGAGGATTTAGGTACGAATTAGATCTTTGGGGAGGGTGTGGGGGGTTACTCCGTCACAAATGTGACAGATATCCTATTCACTGTATTACAATTCCTTTATAGCCTATAAGAATTGTAATGCAGTGGACGGGATAACCGTCACATTTGTGATGGAGTAAACCCTCTGCCAAGATTTAAATTAGGCCCTTAGTCATTTTTTAAGGAAAAAATCTCCTCTGCGCTGGACAAACCTGACATCCAATCTGACACATGAAAGAGCCTTTGTCAGTCCGTTTGAAGCTTTGGAGCAAAAGTTTTGAAAAAGTTCCCAAACTTCTTTCGGTGCTCACACAACCACAGGGCTACATTTCCACACCCCCAAGACCTTGGGAAGAGCACTTAGAGACTTTCAGGATGTCAGGAAGAGGGCAAAAGCAAATTCCAGTCCTGGTTCAGTTGCTACTGGTCAGGTGAGGTTCTTCTCAGAAGTATCCTCCTCAGCTTTTATTTTCCTAATGGAGCATTTGAGGGGAGGTAGTTCTTTCATTGACTTTCAAGTAGAAGTGGTCCAACCTTCTTTGGTCCTTTTTTTACAGGTTACAGATGGCAAGGGCAGCAGGTACAATCTGCCTGGTACCCTTTCACAGGGTCAACAATGTTCTGAGGAAGGTTGAGTGCGGGTCCACCTTTGCAGGGCTTAAAAGCATGGGAGTGGTGACTACCATAAAACACTTGTAGTTCCTCTCTAATTGCGGGAGTAAAGATTCCCAGGCCCTCATTTGCTACTTTGGCAGTAGTTTTTCTCTTCCTTACTGCAGACAGCAAAAGATGACATGTGCAGGGCATTGTTAAGATTGTCAAATTCTTCAGCCACACTAAACCTGGGCTCTGACATTTCTGTGAGTGCCATAGGAAGATCGCCAGTGCCCCCTAATCTAACACTAATATACAGTGGGAAGCAGCAGTCACTATGCCCACATCAAACCCAGACACAGATGTCTGGTAGGACAATAGCATGGTCCTTTGACAACCAGACAGGGGATAAACAATAACTTTTTTGTCATTCTGTTCTTCTTCTCTCCCTTTCAAGTCTCAGAAGCAGCTCACCCGACATGTCAAGCAGGATTTGTCACTGTGTTATCACATGATGCTTGTAGCCCACCCTTTATATTTGCAGAGTGCAAAGGATTCCTCTCTGCACTACAAGGTCAGCTTATTGCTAGTTCCTGCAGGGCACTACACATATTTTTCACACCTTTGCACGGGCTGAGCACAGGCTGGGAGAAGCTGGAGAATTAATCCAAATTACCCTCCAGAAACTTCAGTGTCCAATAAAGGTAACTTTCTAAAGGTTTTCTTCTCATTATTATTTATGAAAAATCTGACTTTGCCATTGAATTGGATTTTTTATCACTATCAAAATTGTTTTTCTTTTTCTAGCTGTTCCCATTCCCGAGATACAATATTTCAATTTGTACTTGGGTTTTCTATATAGGACAGCTAGGCCTGCCATGGTGCACAATCGCTGTGTCGCCTTCCAGATCAACACAGCGCCTGGTCCTTCCCATCAACATGTTCTGGATTTTCAATGCATCATCCCTGGGCAACACAATACTTCTGCACTGCAGTGAGAAACCAAGGCTGCACTCTTGGAAATCAACACATCACCTTGCAGTGTGAAACAAAAAGATGCATTGTCTTTGCTGCACTGGAAAATCTGACGCATCACCTTACTTTTCAACACATCTCCTCCTTTGTGGCCCCTTGGCGTCATTATTTTTTAAGCATCCCAGGTACTGTGGGTGAAAAGGATAAAACAACTGATTCTTAAGGATCAAGACTTTTAAAAAGTGATATCTTGACTTCTGCCCATTGGATTGTTGTAATTTTGGTCTTTTTGTATTCAGGTAAATATTATCTATTTTCCTCGGCTGGTGTGGAGTACTTTTTGTGGTGTCATCACTGTGTTACTGTGTGAGGTATTACACTAATACCTAACGTATTACCTTCTAAATTAAGCCTGCCTGCTCTGTGCCAAGCTACCACAGGATGAGTACAGGATCATTTTGATTGTGTATTGACTTACCCTATCTAGGATTGCTGTACGTACTTTGACATGGGTGTATACCCCTGCTAACTAGTAACCCAGTTACTAACATCCACCGAATGCCAGCACAACAGATGCCAAACATTTGGCACTGTTAATTGTTCAGATGATGTTTTATTTTAATAAAATCTGTAACTCTTGTCTCAATTCTTTCCACAAGCTATTAAACATTTTTTGTTCTTCGTTTGCACTCAGCTAGCCATCGTACTTCAGAATTACCTTGTACTAAAAGACCATGGTGGTCATTGTGACCATGGCGTTATTCTGACCACCAGGGTTAATGTGGCGGTATCATAGCCAACAGACTGGCAGTAATGACCACCAAATAATGACAATGGCAGTAAGAACTCCCATAGACAGCAAATGTACCACACCAACTGCCAGTGTGGTATGAACACCGAACACGAAGGTAGCCACCTACAGGCAGGCGGAAGACAAGGATCCGCCCACCATATTATCACATAGCACACCGCCATGATTTCTGGGGCGATAGCAACAGCACCATAATCCTGACGGAAACACATCATATAAAAAGAAACACTCACCTCTAGGGGCACACAGTAGTCTGCAGCCGCCATGGAACCAGAACTGCCAGTCTTCCTGATGCTGTACAACGCCATGGCCATCCTGGAGCACCAACGCCGACGAAGACAACGATGGTGAGTACAGCTGCCTAGCACACAAGGGAGGGAGGGAGGGAGTGACACACACATGCACAACACACACCATACACACACACCACACACCCAGAACCAGATGCACAGGAAAATAACAGTAACAGAACCCCGGAGTAAAGAAACCCAGGACACATACACAGTTTGAACCACTGTATTCCTGTTGTATGAATATGTAAAAAGCAAAAACATACACAACTGCAGAAAGAAATACATGCAGGCCCAAAGGCCAGTCCAAAGTCACAAATGCCCATAGGACAAAGTCCAAGCCCCATCCTGACTCCTGACAACAATGGGACTCCACTGTTCTGGGGCATCAGGTTGGAAATGGGCAGGCAACTCAGGGGGCAGGGGCGTTGGGGGTGCACCCATTGGGATGGTGATTCCAGTCCACAGGTTCCGGAGGGGACAGCCTACCACTGGTTCTGGATGGGGCTGTCTGCCCACTGGTTCTGGAGGGGGCTTCCTGCCCACTGGTTCTGGAGGGGGATCCCTTTCCCTGCCCACTGGTTCTGGAGGGGGCTGCCTGCCCACTGGTTCTGGAGGGGATTGCCTGCCCACTGGTTCTGGAGGGGGCTGCCTGCCCACTGGTTCTGGAGGGGGATCCCTGCCCACTGGTTCTGGAGGGGGCTGCCTGCCCACTGGTTCCTCGAGGGGGCTTCCTGCCCACTGGTTCTGGAGGGGGATCCCTGCCCACTGGTTCTGGAGGGGGCTGCCTGCCCACTGGTTCTGGAGGGGGGTTCCCGCCCACTGGTTCTGGAGGGGGCTGCCTGCCCACTGGTTCTGGAGGGGGATCCCTGCCCACTGGTTCTGGAGGGGGCTGCCTGCCCACTGGTTCTGGAGAGGGCTTCCTGCCCACTGGTTCTGGAGGGGGCTGCCTGCCCACTGGTTCTGGAGGGGGCTCCCTGCCCACTGGTTCTGGAGGGGGATCCCTGCCCACTGGTTCTGGAGGGGGCTGCCTGCCCACTGGTTCTGGAGGGGGTTGCCTGCCCATTGGTTCTGGAGGGGGGTGCCTGCCTACTGGTTATTGATGGTACTCCTTGGCCTCTGGTTCTGGATGCTGCTCCTTGGCCTCTGATTCGGGATGCTGTTCTATAGCCTCTGGTACCGGATGCTGCTCCTTGGCTTCTGTTTCGGGATGCTGCTTGGCCATGGTTTCGACTGGGTCCTCCTTGGGCATGTTTTTTTGTGGGGCCTCCTTGGCCAGGTATTTGGGTGTGGCCTCCTTGGTCTTGGATTTGTTTGGGGCCTCCTTGGCCAGGGATTATTGTGGGGCCTCCTTGGCCAGGGATCTGGGTATGGCCTCCTTGGCCTTGGATTTTGTTAGGGCCTCCTTGGATTTTGTTGGGGCCACCTTGGCCTGCGATTTGGGTGGGGCCTCCTTGGCCCTAGGTTTTGGAGGTGGACCCGTGGTCATGCCAGTCTGTTTGGGAGGGAGCGGCACTTTAGCCCGCCATTTTGGGGGGGGGGAGTGTCCTTGGTTCAGGGGGCCGGTGACACACTCATGTGCCTCTTAGTGGCGGCTGCAGACTTTGGGGGTGGAGCTGTGTCAGACTGGGTGCTTGAGGTACTGGCCTGGGGTGGTGGGACCTTCCTCTTACAGGCAAGACTGGGGGGGAAGAGGTGAAGGCGGGTAAGGAAAAGCTTCTTAGGGACAAAGGAGCAGGATGTGGGAGGAGGGAAGGAAGTGGAGGTAGAGGGAATGGTTGTAGGAGGAGGAGGTGTGCTGGACTTGGGTGCAGGTGCATGGACAGTGTGTGTGAGGTGGATGGCTGTTGGGGGTCTGAGTGCAAGTGTGTGTGTGTCTCTGGAGGGGAGTAGACAGGGTGGGGGAGGACAAACAGGACTTGTGGATGTATGTTGTGGTGGTGTCTGAAAGTGAGGTGCGTGTGCTGTATGAGGTGGTGGTGGTGACTGCGCAAGTGGTGTGTGGGATGCATATCTTCGGGTCTGCTGTTGTGGTGACTGTGGGCAAGGCTGTGCAGGTGGCAGGTTCTGGGACTGTTGATGCAGTGCATGTGTGAGTGAGGATGTGACTGTAAGGGAGGAGGAGGAGGGGGACACAGTGGAGGCAGTGGATGATGTTCTGTGTGCATCTGTGTGTTGGGTGTGTGAATGCTTGTGGACTGAAGTGTGCTGCCTGTGTTTGCCTGTGCGAGTCTCGTGTGTTGTTTTGGGTGCATGCTTGCCGGAATTTGTGTGTGGGATGGGTTGGGGTGAGGAGACTGGGACTGGGTAGTGGTACTTCGAGGGGGGACGGATAACAGGAACACTGGCTATCGTCAGTGAGGAGGCCAGAGCCTGAAATAATCTCTCTAGGGCTGCCAACCCACTGTGGATTCCCTCCAGGAAGGCATTGCCTTGCTGCATCTGGGGAGCCAGCCCCTGGATGTCATTCGCTATAGTTGACTTCTCTATAGAGATGGATCTCAGGAGGTCAATGGCCTCCTCACTTAGGGCAGCAGGGCTGACTGGGGCAGGGCCTGAGTTGCCTAGGGCACAGGAGATGCCCACCCTCCTGGGTGAGAGGGCACGGGTAACTCGTGGGGAGCTACTGGTAGGGAAGTGCTGGTACAGCAGTGGCAGTCGAACCTGTAGCTGGGTGGTCCCAGAGGGGTCCGCCACCACCAGGGAGCTTCGATCGGAGGAGGAATCAGAGTCAGTGGTATCACCTCCTGTCCCCACCGTGGTGCTCCCCTCACCCTCCGTCCCACTGGCCCCCTCAGCGTCAGTGGATTCTGCCTCCTGGGTCCCGTGGGATGCTGCTCCCTCACTCGCAGGTGCCCCTGCTCTTTCGAAAGATATGCTAATACACAGATAGACAGGATGACAAAAGGAGAGAGGGGGGAGAAAGAAAGGGAGCACAGGGTCAATATCAGCACCAACAGCATAGATGGCAGACACATCACTGTCACACACTGAGACTGAGAATGGGCAGTATGGATCACACTGCCATATCATTGGCTAAGTACTACATCAGGTAGGAGCCAAATACTGCCAGCTACACACCAACTGGGACCGGCTAAGCACTGTCTGAAATGGGAAGCCACCTACCTAGCTCCCTAATACATGCGTTCCACCCTACCAACCTTAGCTGGACCATGCAGCAATGTCTGAATAAGCACTTTGGGGCATTCACTGACTAGTACACTGCACCCAAAGCCCATGTCAGGCAACAGAGGTGGTTGACAAACACACTGTACTCACCCCTTCTGGCTGCTGTGATGCCCCCAAGTGCACATCTAGCTCTGGTTAGCCACCACCAGTATGTGTGCCATCAAGGGGTCAGGTTACGGCAGGCACCCCTCCCTCGTTTGGAGGCCATCTCCAGCTGGGCCTCCGTGGTCTTTCGGGCCCAGAGTCTCAGGTCCTCCCACCGTTTCCCGCAGTGAGTGCTCCGCCTGCTAAAGACCCACAGGGTCCGCACGTCCTTGGCGATGGCACGCCACAACCCCTTCTTCTGATGGGTGCTGACCTGCAGAGGAAACACAGAAGGTGGGACACCATGAACATGACAATCCAGCCTGTCACACATATGGCCCACGAAATGCATTATCCCCTCATCAGGCACACACATGACCCACACCTTTGCATTAGTGCTGCCACCAGCCATATCCGTCCCACCTGACACATTCCCAGCACCCACACACATCTCCATGTAGCCATGTCGCATGCAACGTACCCTAGTGTACTCACCTGTTGGTCTGGAGGCCCATACGACTGCCCGTACTGAGGTAGGACCCCATCAACAAGGCACTCCAACTCCTCCGACGTGAAGGCTGGGGCCCTTTCCCCTGTTACATGAGCAGGTTCCAGACACAGGTCACAGCAGCACACACAGTGGAGTTGTCGTCCTGTGGAAAGTCAGGAATCAAATGAAGTAGTAGAAAGGAAATGGCGGTCACATCCGCAGCAGTGAACACCATCACCGCCGGCTTTGATCATCATTGGTTCCCATTCTCTAAAGAGGGCCATGTTAGCCAATGAGGAATTGCACGGCGGCCTCCCGCCATGACATGAACGCCAGCAGAGTGAGGCCACTTCCACCTGTCCATGAATAAAGGTCAGGCGGGTGGCACTTTCTAATGCTGGGACACATGTACAGATTGATAAGTGCATCATTGTAGTTGAATGCACTCACTTACACAATTCCAGTGTCCAACATGCAAGAGTGCTCTGTGTACACTGCTGTACTGTGTTCATGGTTCCTGTTGTCACTCCTTTCTTACATTTGGGTCCCTTAGGTACCAACCACTGCGGAGGACTAGTAAGAGGTACACACCCATGTACAGACCCCTTGTGGACTTGGCTACTCTGGAGGACTGGCACATCATACTCACCTATCGTCTAGACAGGGTCACACATTAAAGAGCTGTGTGAACAATTGGATCTCATACCTAATATCTGTAGCACTACAGCAATCCCCCCTCTTATGCAGGTGCTCTCAGTGCTCCATTCCCTGGCAACTGGCTCTTTCCAGGTGACAGTGGGCTTGGCTGCAGGGATTTCACAGCCAATGTGCTCTATTGTGCTTTCAAGGGTTTTGGCAACCTTGTTCAAACACATGTGCAGCTACATCGCATTCCCCCTGGTAGATGATTTACCTACTGTGAAGGCTGGATTCTATGCAAAAGGACATATTTCCACTCACTCAATGTCTAGATGGTGTACCTTGCTGACCAGTATATCGCCCACGTCACTGCCAAGTATCCAGAGTCAGTGCATGATGCCTTTGTTCTAAGGAATAGCAGTGTCCCACAGCTGATGGCACAACTACAGAGGCACAGAGTGTGGCTAATAGGTGAGCCTGAGTCTCCAACCAATGTACGTGAGTGTATGCCTTCAGGAGTCATAGCCCATGCCATTGTGCAGGGCTAATGTGTGTCCCTTACTTCTTGCAGGTGATTCCAGTGAACCAAACCTGTCATGGTACATGACCACTGTCAGGAATCGGGGAAAAGGGGCTGAAAATAGGTTCAATGATGCTCATGGACATACCAGGAGGATTGTAGAAAGGACCTTTGGGCTCCTGAAGATTAGGTTCAGGTGCCTCCATCTGACAGGTGGATCGCTATGCTACTCCCCTGAGAAGGTATGAAGATTCGTTGTTGTGTGCTACATGTTACAGAATTTGGGTCTCAGACGGCATGTGCCCTACCTGCAGGAGGAGGAGGTGACAATGCAGTTGTGGAAGCAGTGGACACTGAAGACAGTGAGGAGGAGGAAGAGGAGGAGGATGTTGACAACAGGTCACATTTGATCCTGCAGTACTTCCAAAGATACTCAGGTAAGACTGTTGAACTAAACATTTCTACATTTTAGTGTTGTACTGTGTAACTGCAGCATAATGCAAGTCATTCCCTTTGCATCCCACCTGACTGTCACCTTTGCCTTCTCTTATTGCAGATGTTCGTGTTGTTCCAACAGTGTAGTGCTGTGATGTTTCCAGACTGCTGAGGCACATTTGTTGGATGGATCAACATGTTACTGGACATTTATACAGGATCATGTAGCTCATTACAGTTCAATACGTTGTACATTACCTGTAGATAAAGCACTATTACTCAAGTTGTGTCCAAGGGTGTTTATTGAAAATTGGTATCAAATGAGGAGTGTAATAGAGTGGAGTTATGGTTGGGAATAGTCTGGTGAGGTGGGCCAGTCTGTTTGTAGCACAGGTCCAATGTCCAAGGGGCCATAGGAAGGGGAGCAAAGGCATTTCAAAGTGGACAAGGTGACATAGTGGAACACAAGGGGGACATTCAGTAGGGGCTGAGTTCCTGGCAGGGGTCTTTGTCTTGGCAAGTGTCTCTGGTGTCTGTCTGGGTCGCAGGGACCATTTGCGGGGTGGTTCACCTTCTGCAGGGGGAGGGGTGCAGGTGGCCTGTGAGTCCTGTGGCAGGACCTCCTGTCACCCAGCTGCAGCAGATGTGGAAGCCTGGCCAGTAGACTGGCTAGTGTAAGTGGCCCGCTGGTGTGATGTGTAGTCCATCATGATGTTGGCCATATCACCCAGCACCCCTGCAATGTAGATGAAGGTTGTGTTCAGGGTTTGCAATTCTTTCTTGATCTCCTGGTGGTGTTCCTCCTGCAGCCGCTGGCTGTCCTGCATGATGTCTAACACTTGACCCATCTTGTCCTGGGATAGTTGGTAAGCCTCCAGGACATTAGTGTGTGCCTCCTGGGCAGTCGGTTCCCTGGGCCAGTCCTCCCCCTGGAGCATGGCTGTCCTCCGACTGTCCCTGGCCCCCTGTGCCTGTGTCCCCTGAATGGTATGCCCACTGCCACTGACCCCAGGACCCTCATTGTCTTGCCTGTGAGGTGTGGACTGGGGTCCCTGTAAAGATGGGCACACTGCTGGTTGACGTGTCCTGGGGACAGAGGTGTGGGGACAGTGGGTGGCTGCTGTGGTGTTGGATACTGAGGGGGGAGGCTCTCTGATGGACTGGGTGTGGGCTGGGATAGCCCACAGACCAGTGCTCCATGATGGGCCAGGGAGTTCATCCAGATCCAGAAGTCCAGAGTTGCTGTCGACACTGGGGGCATCTTCTGGTGGGGGGCTGGGTAGCCGTGGCACCTCCTCGACGATGAAATTGGCTGGGTCACCTGTGGGTATGCAAGTGGTGTATTATGCTACAATTCATTGACATATTCTGCATCCCTAGCTTCCCCTATATTATTGCTGTTGCCCTGCCACCAGTGTTTGTGGATGGTGATGGATTGTGGGATTGTTAGTTCTCCATGCTGTGCATGCATTGGTGGTGAGTGTACATGCATGGCTGGAAGGGATGTGCATGCAGTGGGTATGACATGCAGGGTTTGGCATTTGGGTTTGTTAATCGTGGTGGCGCACTGTGTAGGATGGAGTAGGGTGATGGGTGTCAGGGTGAGGGGTGGTGGTGGCATGCAGGAATGGGGGGGTGATAGGTAGTAAATGTTGACTCACCCTTGTCCAGTCCTCTGGCAACTCCATTGAGTCCCTCAGGATGCACTGTTGCTAAGACTTGCTCCTCCTATGCTTTCAGCTGTGGGGGAGGACGTGGGGTCCAACCCCAGTCCTCTGGATAGTGAGCTGATGCCTTGCTGCTATGCTCACACCTTCCCCCACACGTCGTTCCACCTCTTCCTGTTGTCGTCCCTTGTTCGTGGATGCTGTCCCATGGCGTTCACCCTGTCTACGATCCTCCGCCATAGCTCCCTCTTCCTGGCAATTGATATCTGCTGGATCTGTGCTCCAAACAGCTGTGGCTCTACCCTAACTATTTCCTCAACCATGACTCGCAACTCCTCATCAGTGCAAAGGGGTACCTTTGTGGGGACATGGGTGTTGTGTGGTGTGCATTTTGTGCAGAGGGTATTGAGTAATGTGGTGGACACCTAGGGGAATCCAAGATGGGGTGACTTGTGGGACTCTGACCGGGTCCTGTTACCCAGACTCCTTTGCAAACCTCAAAATTTGGCAGAAAAAACACCTTTTCCTCTCATTTCGGTGACAGAAAGTTCTGGAATCAGAGAGCAGCCACAAATTTCCTTCCACCCAGCATTCCCCCAAGTCTCCCGATAAAAATGGTACCTCAATTTTGTGGATGGGCCTACTGCCCGCGAAAGGAAATACCCCAAAACACTATCTGGGCACATCAAAATTAACACAAACAAAACTACCTTTTTTTGCAGGGCACCTGCGTTTTTGGACCTGGGCTCAGCAGCCTTCTAGGGAAACCTACCAAACCCAGACATTTCTGAAAACTAGACACCCGAGGGAGTCCAGTGAGGCGTGACTTGCGTGGATCCCCCAATGTTTTCTTACCCAGAATCCTCAGCAAACCTCAAATTTAGCTATAAAATCTCATTTTTCCCACATTTCTGTCTGGGATCACTGCACTGGGACACATTTCATACCACCCAATGTTTCCCTCAGTCTCTCGGTAAGAATGATACCTCATTTGTGTAGGTGGGCCAAGTGCTTGCGAAAGGGAAGAGCC
This sequence comes from Pleurodeles waltl, assembly GCF_031143425.1. Lineage (NCBI taxonomy): Eukaryota > Metazoa > Chordata > Amphibia > Caudata > Salamandridae > Pleurodeles > Pleurodeles waltl. Next base: position 1,034,141,615 of record NC_090437.1, on the reverse strand, counting down.
AAAAACATGTCGATATTGAGGGCGAACCAAAGGGGGTCCAAAAGGGCAATTTGTAAAAAATCATTTTTAGGCTGACAAGTGCAGCAGAATTTTTATCGGTATAGATGAGACAATGCTGGGTGGTAGGAATTTTGTGGATTCCTGCAGATTCCGGAAGGTTCCATCACAAAAACGTGGGAAAAAAGTGTAATTTCCAGTAAAGTTGGAGGTTTGCAGGGGATTGTGGGTACAAAAATGGTGCAGGTGCATGTGAAACACACCACCCTGGAATCACCCAGATGTTTAGTTTTCAGATGTGTCTAGGTCTTGTGGATTTTTCTACATGGCAGCGTCCCAAAGTCCACAAAGTGCAGCCCTCACCATTCTAAGTGGGACAATTTTGAGAGTAAGCCAAGATCTCATGGTCCAAATGTAAAACTAAAACCCAAAATAATCAAATGTCTTCTTGCTTGCTGTGGGATAAGATGTTTTAGAGTGCGGGGGAGAGCTGAAAGACTGTTACCCCCTTCAGTTGAGGTGGGGGCGTAACCAGGCCCATACTGGTTGGTAGCCACCACCCCAATATTTTTTGTTTTTTTTAAATTCCCTAGCATCTAGTAGACTTTCTGCCCCCCCGGGGTGTGGATCAGGGGTAATTGCCCCATCAAACAACTTTGGCCCCATTAATTTGGGGTGGGGGTATGGCCATGCCCCCACCCTCTTATTTTTGAAAAAAAAACTTCCCTGGTCTCTGGTGGGCTTTCTGCCCCCCCCCCCCCTTGGGGACAGATGGGCTTTCCAAAAATAGGCCCATCTGCCCCCAATGGGGAGCAGATATGGCCAACAGTAATGTGCCCCCATGGGGAGCGACCCTTACCCAAGAAAACACATGCATACACACACCAATCCCTGGTACCATTGGGGGCAGATTGGCCTAACAAAAATCGGCCGATCTGCCCCCAAGGGGGGCAGAAATGGTCTAAATACAATTTCCCCCCCAGGGGAGCGACCCTTGACTAAGGGGTCACGCCCCACCTCTAAAAAACAAAACAAATTCTTTTTTTTTGGCCCTGGCACCTAGAGGTTTCTGCACACCTGGGGGCAGGTCGGCCTAATAACAATAGGCCGATCTGCCCCCGGGGGCAGAAAAGGCCTAAAATAAATTTGCCCCCCCTCCCCTGGGGAGTGACCCTTGCCTAAGGGGTCGCTCCCCACCTCTAAAAAACAAAACAAATTCTTTTTTTTTAGCCCTGGCACCTAGAGGTTTCTGCACACCTGGGGGCAGATCGGCCCAATAACAATAGGCCGATCTGCCCCCGGGGGGGCAGAAAAGGCCTAAAATACATTTGCCCCCCCTCCCCGGGTAGCGACCCTTGTCTAAGGAGTCGCTCCCCACCTCTAAAAAAACAAAACAAAACAAAAAAAAATCCCCCAAAAATGAATCCCTGGCACCTAGAGGCTTCTGCGCCCCCTGGAGGCAGATCGGCCTAATAACAATAGGCCGATCTGCCCCGGGGGGGCAGAAATGGCCTAAAATAAATTTGCCTAAGGGGTCGCTCCCCAACTAAAAAAACAAACAAAAAAAAACACACAAAAAAAGAAACAAAAAAAATTATCCCTGCTCCGAGTGGATTCCTGCTCCCTCCGGGCTCCAGGCCAAGGACGTAATGGTTACATCCTCGGCACAGGATCACTGTGCCGCAGGGCGTAACCATTGAGTCGGCGGCACAGAAGCGGTTAATGACATCAGCATGCCCGCTGCACGCCAACGTCATCAAATGCTTGGATGAGCTGGAAGCCATTTGCTGCCTGCGTCTTGAGCAAAGGGATAGGTTTTTATCTTTCCTTACAGACATTAGGAGAGCACTGGGGGAACGGAAACAGTTTTTCCTTACCTCCGGTGTCTCTCTAAAGTACACCCCTGTTGCGGGATCATGGGTGGGGCCGAGATCATGCAGCAGGACTCTGTTCACTAGGCAACAGGACATTTCTATACGTGCAGGGCGTGGTCCATTTGGCAATGGCTTTTTTTGCCCCTTGTAGGAAGATTGGCCCACTGGTTCTGGAGGGGGCTTCCTGCCCACTGGTTCTGGAGGGGGATCCCTTTCCCTGCCCACTGGTTCTGGAGGGGGCTGCCTGCCCACTGGTTCTGGAGGGGGATCCCTTCCCACTGGTTCTGGAGGGGGCTGCCTGCCCACTGGTTCTGGAGGGGGCTTCCTGCCCACTGGTTCTGGAGGGGGATCCCTGCCCACTGGTTCTGGAGGGGGCTGCCTGCCCACTGGTTCTGGAGGGGGCTTCCTGCCCACTGGTTCTGGAGGGGGCTGCCAGCCCACTGGTTCTGGAGGGGGATCCCTGCCCACTGGTTCTGGAGGGGGCTTCCTGCCCACTGGTTCTGGAGGGGGCTTCCTGCCCACTGGTTCTGGAGGGGGATCCCTGCCCACTGGTTCTGGAGGGGGCTGCCTGCCCACTGGTTCTGGAGGGGGCTTCCTGCCCACTGGTTCTGGAGGGGGATCCCTGCCCACTGGTTCTGGAGGGGGCTGCCTGCCCACTGGTTCTGGAGGGGGCTGCCTGCCCACTGGTTCTGGAGGGGGATCCCTGCCCACTGGTTCTGGAGGGGGCTGCCTGCCCACTGGTTCTGGAGGGGGTTGCCTGCCCACTGGTTCTGGAGGGGGCTGCCTGCCCACTGGTTCTGGAGGGGGCTGCCTGCCCACTGGTTCTGGAGGGGGATCCGTGCCCACTGGTTCTGGAGGGGGCTGCCTGCCCACTGGTTCTGGAGGGGATCCCTGCCCACTGGTTCTGGAGGGGGCTTCCTGCCCACTGGTTCTGGAGGGGGATCCCTGCCCACTGGTTCTGGAGGGGGATCCCTGCCCACTGGTTCTGGAGGGGGCTTCCTGCCCACTGGTTCTGGAGGGGGATCCCTGCCCACTGGTTCTGGAGGGGGATCCCTACCCACTGGTTCTGGAGGGGGCTGCCTGCCCACTGGTTCTGGAGGGGGCTGCCTGCCCACTGGTTCTGGAGGGGCTGCCTGCCCACTGGTTCTGGAGGGGGATCCCTGCCCACTGGTTCTGGAGGGGGCTGCCTGCCCACTGGTTCTGGAGGGGGTTGCCTGCCCATTGGTTCTGGAGGGGGGTGCCTGCCTACTGGTTATTGATGGTACTCCTTGGCCTCTGGTTCTGGATGCTGCTCCTTGGCCTCTGATTCGGGATGCTGATCCATAGCCTCTGGTACCGGATGCTTCTCCTTGGCTTCTGTTTCGGGATGCTGCTTGGCCATGGTTTCGACTGGGGCCTCCTTGGGCATGGTTTTTTGTGGGGCCTCCTTGGCCAGGTATTTGGGTGTGGCCTCCTTGGTCTTGGATTTTTTTGGGGCCTCCTTGGCTAGGGATTATTGTGGGGCCTCCTTGGCCAGAGATCTGGGTGTGGCCTCCTTGGCCTTGGATTTTGCTAGAGCCTCCTTGGATTTTGTTGGGGCCACCTTGGCCTGGGATTTGGGTGGGGCCTCCTTGGCCCTAAGTTTTGGAGGTGGACCTGTGGTCATGCCAGTCTGTTTGGGAGGGAGCGGCACTTTAGCCCGCCATTTTGGGGGGGGGGAGTGTCCTTGGTTCAGGGGGCCAGTGTCACACTCATGTGCCTCTTAGTGGCGGCTGCAGACTTTGGGGGTGGAGCTGTGTCAGACTGGGTGCTTGAGGTACTGGCCTGGGGTGGTGGGACCTTCCTCTAACAGGCAAGACTGGGGGGGAAGAGGTGAAGGCGGGTAAGGAAAAGCTTCTTAGGGACAAAGGGGCAGGATGTGGGAGGAGGGAAGGAAGTGGATGTAGAGGGAATGGTTGTAGGAGGAGGAGGTGTGCTGGACTTGGGTGCAGGTGCATGGACAGTGTGTGTGAGGTGGATGGCTGTTGGGGGTCTGAGTGCAAGTGTGTGTGTGTCTCTGGAGGGGAGTAGACAGGGTGGGGGAGGACAAACAGGACTTGTGGATGTATGTTGTGGTGGTGTCTGAAAGTGAGGTGCGTGTGCTGTATGAGGTGGTGGTGGTGACTGCGCAAGTGGTGTGTGGGATGCATGTCTGCGGGTCTGCTGTTGTGGTGACTGTGGGCAAGGCTGTGCAGGTGGCAGGTTCTGGGACTGTTGATGCAGTGCATGTGTGAGTGAGGATGTGACTGTGAGGGAGGAGGAGGAGGGGGACACAGTGGAGGCAGTGGATGATGTTGTGTGTGCATCTGTGTGTTGGCTGTGTGAATGCTTGTGGACTGAAGTGTGCTGCCTGTGTTTGCCTGTGCGAGTCTTGTGTGTTGTTTTGGGTGCATGCTTGCCGGAATTTGTGTGTGGGATGGGTTGGGGTGAGGAGACTGGGACTGGGTAGTGGTATTTGGAGGGGAGACGGATGAACCAGGAACACTGGCTATCGTCAGTGAGGAGGCCAGAGCCTGAAATGATCTCTCTAGGGCTGCCAACCCACTGTGGATGCCCTCCAGGAAGGCATTGCCTTGCTGCATCTGGGGAGCCAGCCCCTGGATGTCATTCGCTATAGTTGACTTCTCTATAGAGATGGATCTCAGGAGGTCAATGACCTCCTCACTTAGGGCAGCAGGGCTGACTGGGGCAGGGCCTGAGATGCCTAGGGCACAGGAGATGCCCACCCTCCTGGGTGAGAGGGCACAGGTAACTCGTGGGGAGCTACTGGGAGGGAAGTGCTGGTACAGCAGTGGCAGTCGAACCTGTAGCTGGGTGGTCCCGGAGGGGTCCACCACCACCAGGGAGCTTCGATCGGAGGAGGAATCAGAGTCAGTGGTATCACCTCCTGTCCCCACCGTGGTGCTCCCCTCACCCTCCGTCCCACTGGCCCCCTCAGCGTCAGTAGATTCTGCCTCCTAGGTCCCGTGGGATGCAGCTCCCTCACTCGCAGGTGCCCCTGCTCTTTCGAAAGATATGCTAATACACAGATAGACAGGATCACAAAAGGAGAGAGGGGGGAGAAAGAAAGGGAGCACAGGGTCAATATCAGCACCAACAGCATAGATGGCAGACACATCACTGTCACACACTGAGACTGAGAATGGGCAGTATGGATCACACTGCCATATAATTGGCTAAGTACTACATCAGGTAGGAGCCAAATACTGCCAGCTACACACCAACTGGGACCAGCTAAGCACTGTCTGAAATGGGAAGCCACCTACCTAGCTACCTAATACATGAGTTCCACCCTACCAACCTGAGCTGGACCATGCAGCAATGTCTGAATAAGCACTTTGGGGCATTCACTGACTAGTACACTGCACCCAAAGCCCATGTCAGGCAACAGAGGTGGTTGACAAACACACTGTACTCACCCCTTCTGGCTGCTGTGATGCCCCCAAGTGCACATCTAGCTCTGGTTAGCCACCACCAGTATGTGTGCAATCAAGGGGTCATGTTACGGCAGGCACCCCTCCCTCGTTTGGAGGCCATCTCCAACTGGGCCTCCGTGGTCTTTCGGGCCCAGAGTTTCAGGTCCTCCCACCGTTTCCTGCAGTGGGTGCTCCGCCTGCTAAAGACCCACAGGGTCCGCACGTCCTTGGCGATGGCACGCCACAAGCCCTTCTTCTGATGGGTGCTGACCTGCAGAGGAAACACAGAAGGTGGGACACCATGAACATGACAATCCAGCCTGTCACACATATGGCCCACAAAATGCATTATCCCCTCTTCAGGCACACACATGACCCACACCCCTGCATTAGCGCTGCCACCAGCCATACCCGTCCCACCTGACACATTGCCAGCACCCACACACATCTCCATGTAGCCATGTCGCATGCAACGTACCCTAGTGTACTCACCTGTTGGTCTGGAGGCCCATACGACTGCCCGTACTGAGGTAGGACCCCATCAACAAGGCACTCCAACTCCTCCGACGTGAAGGCTGGGGCCCTTTCCCCTGTTACATGAGCAGGTTCCAGACACAGGTCACAGCAGCACACACAGTGGAGTTGTCGTCCTGTGGAAAGTCAGGAATCAAATGAAGTAGTAGAAAGGAAATGGCGGTCACATCCGCAGCAGTGAACACCATCACCGCCGGCTTTGATCATCATTGGATCCCATTCTCTAAAGAGGGCCATGTTAGCCAATGAGGAATTGCACGGTGGCCTCCCGCCATGACACGAACGCCAGCAGAGTGAGGCCACTTCCACCTGTCCACGAATAAAGGTCAGGCGGGTGACACTTTCTAATGCTGGGACACATGTACAGATTGGTAAGTGCATCGTTGTAGTTGAATGTACTCACTTACAGAATTCCAGTGTCCAACATGCAAGAGTGCTCTGTGTACACTGCTGTACTGTGTTCATGGTTCCTGTTGTCACTCCTTTCTTACATTTGGGTCCCTTAGGTACCAACCACTGCGGAGGACTAGTAAGAGGTACACACCCATGTACAGACCCCTTGTGGACTTGGCTACTCTGGAGGACTGGCACATCATACTCACCTATCGTCTAGACAGGGTCACACATTAAAGAGATGTGTGAACAATTGGATCTCATACCTAATATCTGTAGCACTACAGCAATCCCCCCTCTTATGCAGGTGCTCTCAGTGCTCCATTCCCTGGCAACTGGCTCTTTCCAGGTGACAGTGGGCTTGGCTGCAGGGATTTCACAGCCAATGTTCTCTATTGTGCTTTCAAGGGTTTTGGCAACCTTGTTCAAACACATGTGCAGCTACATCGCATTCCCCCAGGTAGATGATTTACCTACTCTGAAGGCTGGATTCTATGCAAAATATTCATATTTACATATACAATATATACATATTTCCACTCACTCAATGTCTAGATGGTGTACCTTGCTGACCAGTATATCGCCCACGTCACTGCCAAGTATCCAGGGTCAGTGCATGATGTCTTTGTTCTAAGGAATAGCAGTGTCCCACAGCTGATGGCACAACTACAGAGGCACAGAGTGTGGCTAATAGGTGAGCCTGAGTCTCCACCCAATGTACGTGAGTGTATGCCTTCAGGAGTCATAGCCCATGCCATTGTGCAGGGCTAATGTGTGTCCCTTACTTCTTGCAGGTGATTCCGGTGAACCAAACCTGTCATGGTCCATGACCACTGTCAGGAATCTGAGAAAAGGGGCTGAAAATAGGTTCAATGATGCTCATGGACATACCAGGAGGATTGTAGAAAGGACCTTTGGGCTCCTGAAGATTAGGTTCAGGTGCCTCCATCTGACAGGTGGATTCCTATGCTACTCCCCTGAGAAGGTATGAAGAATCGTCGTTGTGTGCTACATGTTACAGAATTTGGGTCTCAGGCGGCATGTGCCCTACCTGCAGGAGGAGGAGGTGACAATGCAGTTGTGGAAGCAGTGGACACTGAAGACAGTGAGGAGGAGGAAGAGGAGGAGGATGTTGACAACAGGTCACATTTGATCCTGCAGTACTTCCAAAGATACTCAGGTAAGACTGTTGAACTAAACATTTCTACATTTTAGTGTTGTACTGTGTAACTGCAGCATAATGCAAGTCATTCCCTTTTCATCCCACCTGACTGTCACATTTGCCTTCTCTTATTGCAGATGTTGGTGTTGCTCCAACAGTGTATTGCTGTGATGTTTCCAGACTGCTGAGGCACATTTGTTGGATGGATCAACATGTTACTGGACATTTATACAGGATCATGTAGCTCATTACAGTTCAATACATTGTACATTACCTGTAGATAAAGCACTATTACTCAAGTTGTGATCAATGGTGTTTATTGAAAATTGGTATCAAATGGGGAGTGTAATAGAGTGGAGTGATGGTTGGGAATAGTCCGGTGTAGTGGGCCAGTCTGTTTGTAGCACAGGTCCAATGTCCAAGGGGCCATAGGAAGGGGAGCAATGGCATTTCAAAGTGGACAAGGTGACATAGTGGAACACAAGGGGGACATTCAGTAGGGGCTGAGTTCCTGGCAGGGGTCTTTGTCTTGGCAAGTGTCTCTGGTGTCTGTCTGGGTCGCAGGGACCATTTGCGGGGTGGTTCACCTTCTGCAGGGGGTGGGGTGCAGGTGGCCTGTGAGTCCTGTGGCAGGACCTCCTGTCCTCTAGCTGCAGCAGATGTGGAAGCCTGGCCAGTAGACTGGCTAGTGTAAGTGGCCCGCTGGTGTGATGTGTAGTCCATCATGATGTTGGCCATATCACCCAGCACCCCTGCAATGTAGATGAAGGTTGTGTTCAGGGTTTGCAATTCTTTCTTGATCTCCTGGTGGTGTTCCTCCTGCAGCCGCTGGCTGTCCTGCATGATGTCTACCACTTGACCCATCTTGTCCTGGGATAGTTGGTAAGCCTCCAGGACATTAGTGTGTGCCTCCTGGGCAGTCGGTTCCCTGGGCCTGTCCTCCCCCTGGAGCATAGCTGTCCTCCGACTGTCCCTGGCCCCCTGTGCCTGTGTCCCCTGAATGGTGTGCCCACTGCCACTGACCCCAGGACCCTCATTGTCTTGCCTGTGAGGTGTGGACTGGGGTCCCTGTAAAGATGGGCACACTGCTGGTTGACGTGTCCTGGGGTCAGAGGTGTGGGGACAGTGGGTGGCTGCTGTGGTGTTGGATACTGAGGGGGGAGGCTCTCTGATGGACTGGGTGTGGGCTGGGATAGCCCACAGACCAGTGCTCCATGATGGGCCAGGGAGTTCATCCAGATCCAGAAGTCCAGAGTTGCTGTCGTCACTGGGGGCATCTTCTGGTGGGGGCTGCGAAGCCGTGGCACCTCCTCGACGATGAAATTGGCTGGGTCACCTGTGGGTATGCAAGTGGTGTATTATGCTACAATTCTTTGACATATTCTGCATCCCTAGCTTCCCCTATATTATTGCTGTTGCCCTGCCACCAGTGTTTGTGGATGGTGATGGATTGTGGGATTGTTAGTTCTCCATGCTGTGCATGCATTGGTGGTGAGTGTACATGCATGGCTGGAAGGGATGTGCATGCAGTGGGTATGACATGCAGGGTTTGGCATTTGGGTTTGATAATCGTGGTGGCACACTGTGTAGGATGGAGTAGGGTGATGGGTGTCAGGGTGAGGGGTGGTGGTGGCATGCAGGAATGGGGGGGTGATAGGTAGTAAATGTTGATTCACCCTTGTCCAGTCCTCTGGCAACTCCATTGAGTCCCTCAGGATGCACTGTTGCTAAGACTTGCTCCTCCCATGCTTTCAGCTGTGGGGGAGGACGTGGGGTCCAACCCCAGTCCTCTGGATAGTGAGCTGATGCCTTGCTGCTATGCTCACACCTTCCCCCATACGTCGTTCCACCTCTTCCTGTTGTCGTCCCTTGTTCGTGGATGCTGTCCCATGGCGTTCACCCTGTCTACGATCCTCCGCCATAGCTCCCTCTTCCTGGCAATTGATATCTGCTGGATCTGTGCTCCAAACAGCTGTGGCTCTACCCTAACTATTTCCTCAACCATGACTCGCAACTCCTCATCAGTGCAAAGGGGTACCTTTGTGGGGACATGGGTGTTGTGTGGTGTGCATTTTGTGCAGAGGGTATTGAGTAATGTGGTGGACACCTAGGGGAATCCAAGATGGGGTGACTTGTGGGACTCTGACCGGGTCCTGTTACCCAGACTCCTTTGCAAACCTCAAAATTTGGCAGAAAAAACACCTTTTCCTCTCATTTCGGTGACAGAAAGTTCTGGAATCAGAGAGCAGCCACAAATTTCCTTCCACCCAGCATTCCCCCAAGTCTCCCGATAAAAATGGTACCTCAATTTTGTGGATGGGCCTACTGCCCGCGAAAGGAAATACCCCAAAACACTATCTGGGCACATCAAAATTAACACAAACAAAACTACCTTTTTTTGCAGGGCACCTGCGTTTTTGGACCTGGGCTCAGCAGCCTTCTAGGGAAACCTACCAAACCCAGACATTTCTGAAAACTAGACACCCGAGGGAGTCCAGTGAGGTGTGACTTGCGTGGATCCCCCAATGTTTTCTTACCCAGAATCCTCAGCAAACCTCAAATTTAGCTAAAAAATCAAATTTTTCCCACATTTCTGTCTGGGATCACTGCACTGGGACACATTTCATACCACCCAATGTTTCCCTCAGTCTCTCGGTAAGAATGATACCTCATTTGTGTAGGTGGGCCAAGTGCTTGCGAAAGGGAAGAGCCAAAAACATGTCGATATTGAGGGCGAACCAAAGGGGGTCCAAAAGGGCAATTTGTAAAAAATCATTTTTAGGCTGACAAGTGCAGCATAATTTTTATCTGTATAGATGAGACAATGCTGGGTGGTAGGAATTTTGTGGATTCCTGCAGATTCCGGAAGGTTCCATCACAAAAACGTGGGAAAAATTTGTAATTTCCAGTAAAGTTGGAGGTTTGCAGGGGATTGTGGGTAAAAAAATGGTGCAGGTGCATGTGAAACACACCACCCTGGAATCACCCAGATGTTTAGTTTTCAGATGTGTCTAGGTCTTGTGGATTTTTCTACATGGCAGCGTCCCAAAGTCCATAAAGTGCAGCCCTCACCATTCTAAGTGGGACAATTTTGAGAGTAAGCCAAGATCTCATGGTCCAAATGTAAAACTAAAACCCAAAATAATCAAATGTCTTCTTGCTTGCTGTGGGATAAGATGTTTTAGAGTGCGGGGGAGAGCTGAAAGACTGTTACCCCCTTCAGTTGAGGTGGGGGCGTAACCATGCCCATACTGGTTGGTAGCCACCACCCCAATATTTTTAGTTTTTTTTAATTTCCCTGCCATCTAGTAGACTTTCTGCCCCCCCGGGGTGTGGATCAGGGGTAATTGCCCCATCAAACAACTTTGGCCCCATTTATTTGGGGTGGAGGTATGGCCATGCCCCCACCCTCTTATTTTTGAAAAAAAAACTTCCCTGGCCTCTGGTGGGATTTCTGCCTCCCCCCTTGGGGACAGATGGGCTTTCCAAAAATAGGCCCATCTGCCCCCAATGGGGAGCAGATATGGCCAACAGTAATGTGCCCCCATGGGGAGTGACCCTTACCCAAGAAAACACATGCATACACACACCAATCCCTGGTACCCTTGGGGGCAGATTGGTCAAACAAAAATCGGCCGATCTGCCCCCAAGGGGGGCAGAAATGGTCTAAATACAATTTCCCCCCCAGGGGAGCGACCCTTGACTAAGGGGTCACGCCCCACCTCTAAAAAACAAAACAACAATTTTTTTTTTAGCCCTGGCACCTAGAGGTTTTTGCCACACCTGGGGGCAGGTCGGCCTAATAACTATAGGCCGATCTGCCCCCGGGGGCAGAAAAGGCCTAAAATAAATTTGCCCCCCTCCCCTGGGGAGTGACCCTTGCCTAAGGGGTCGCTCCCCACCTCTAAAAAACAAAAAACAAAAATAAATAAAAAATGTATCCCTGGCGCCTAGAGGCTTCTGCCCCCCGGGGGCAGATCGGCCCAATAACAATAGTTCGATCTGCCCCCGGGGGGGCAGAAAAGGCCTAAAATACATTTGCCCCCCCCGGGTAGCGACCCTTGTCTAAGGGGTCGCTCCCCACCTCTAAAAAACAAAACAAAACACAAAAAAAAACCCCAAAAATGTATCCCTGGCACCTAGAGGCTTCTGCGCCCCTGGGGGCAGATCGGCCTAATAACAATAGGCCGATCTGCCCCTGGGGGGGCAGAAATGGCCTAAAATAAATTTGCCTAAGGGGTCACTCCCCAACTAAAAAACAAACAAAAAAAAAAGGAAACAAAAAAAATGATCCTAGCTCCGAGTGGATTCCTGCTCCCTCCGGGCTCCAGGCCAAGGACGTAATGGTTACATCCTCGGCACAGGATCACTGTGCCGCAGGACGCAACCATTGAGTCGGCAGCACAGAAGCGGTTAATGACATCAGCATGCCCGCTGCATGCCAACGTCATCAAATGCTTGGATGAGCTGGAAGCCATTTGCTGCCTGCGTCTTGAGCAAAGAGATAGGTTTTTATCTTTCCTTACAGACATTAGGAGAGCACTGGGGGAACGGAAACAGTTTTTCCTTACCTCCGGTGTCTCTCTAAAGTACACCCCTGTTGCGGGATCATGGGTGGGGCCGCGAGCATGCAGCAGGACTCTGTTCACTAGGCAACAGGACATTTCTATACGTGCAGGGCGTGGTCCATTTGGCAATGGCTTTTTTTGCCCCTTGTAGGAAGATTGGCCATATTTTTAGGCTGTTCCGCCCTCAAGGGGTATAGAAAATCATTAGTATATTCATTTTAGATGTTGGGTTGTAAACCCTTGGGGCATACATTTTGCGATTTTCTGCCCCCTGGTGGAAGTTCCGCCATATTCTAGGCCCATCTGCCCCTCAGGGGGGCATAAAACCACTAAACACTAGGGATTATTTCATTTAAATGTCAGGGAGCGGCCCTGTGGGCAAGGGTACCTCCCAATTATTGTGGCAGGTGTTTTGGGGATTTTCTGCCCCCCCCCCAGGGCAGATCAGCCACATTTTAAGCCCATCTGCCCCGAGGGTGGTCAGAAGTCCACTAGACACCAGGGATTATTTTATTTAGATGTCAGGAGGGGGGCCCTTGGGCAAGCACCAGTTCCTATTATTGCAGAAGTGTTTTGTCCATTTTCTGCTCCCCCCCCCCCCCCCTTGGGGCAGATAAGCCATTTTTCAGTCTGACCTGCCCACATGGGGGGCAGAAAACCACTAGACACCATGGAATAGTTTTATGTATGTTCACTTGAGTTTGGCTGATGTTCTGGGTGTATTGGGGTTTGACTGGAGGTGTGTGTGGAGTGGTGTTTGGCCCATGGTGTGTTCGAGCTGGGGATTTTGCTGGAGGAGTGTGTGGTCTGGCTTCTGACTGGTGATGTGTGTGTCAGACTTCATACTGTTTTATAATGTTAACTGATTTTTTTCTTGTCCTCATTTGCTTCTGTGATCGTAAAGTGTTATGCCTCCTTTTCATTCTAGTTCTAAGCTTGGGCTGGAAGGATTACAATTGGAAGTGCTGAACTCAGGGTTGCTCCAAACATGATGCAGCCTGTATTGCCTGCCTTTAGTGGTGTTGCAACGTGTATGGTCAACAATGAAAATCTTTTCTCTATACATTTCTTTTAGGTGGTTATGGACAATGTATTTTTGGATGACATTGTTGACCAGATTAATTTGTGTGTTAAACAGTATTTGAGGAATAATAGTGCTGGACATAAGCCCCGCTTCTAGAGCTAGCCGGTGGACTCCGACAAATCTGGATGAGTTGAAGAAGTTCTTAGGTTGATCTTTTTTGAAGGGTTTGATAAGGAAGCTGTTGCTGTTGTCATATTGGTTTATTAATCCCTTTATGACACCAGCTATATTTTCTGCAACTGTGAGTTGTGATCCATATTTTCTTCTGCTTCAAATGCATTTTGTTTATAACGCTTCAGCATTGCGACATGCTCTTCCTGGTTATGACCGACTCCTCAAGATTCGTCCTGTCCTTGATCATTTTATAGATTGCTTTTCAAAGATCTAATTTAGTAAAGGGCTTTTAAACAAACGTTACCATTGATACCTAGAAAACATCTACACTGATGTGCAATTGTTCAAGGAATTAGAGAAAGTGGACACTGTTGCTTGTGGCACAATCTGCCCTAACCGTAAAGGTGACGCTAAAGAGCTTGTATGTAAAAAACCTCAGAGGGGAAAGTGCAGTGCCCTATGTAGTGATGAACTTTGAGCTGTGAAATTTCCAAACAGGAGAAATGTCCACATACTGACAACCATTCATGATGAAAGTACTTCACCTGTAACTGTTTGGGGTCAGGCTGCTGAAGTGTTCAAACCTGTATGCATTTTAGACTACAATAAGCACATGGGTGGTAAATATAGTGTAGCTCAGAGGTTGGAGCCTTACACTAATGTTCATAAGTCATACATTTGGTATAAGAAGTTTACTTTCCATATGTTTCATTTGGCAACCTTCAACGTTTTTGTTGTTTTCAAGGATTGTTCTCCAGATTCAAAGATGTCTTTTGTTCACTTACAGCATTCTGTGATTGGCAGTATTGTTGTAATGAAGCAAGCGAGTTGGAGTGGTGGATGATGTGGCTTGATTGAAAGAGTGCCACTTTCCTGATTATCTACCTACCACACCCAAATAAAAAATATATTTTTAGGAGATGTCGAGTCTCTGTCCAAAGAGGCGCGCAGGAGGAAAGTCATATGTACTGCCTGGAGTGTCCTCCTAATAATAGCCTATGTGCGCTGTATCTTTTAAATTGTACCACATGTAACTCAAGTATTGGGAGGAAACCTGAGCGTAAAAGTGTACTGAGGGGTCAGTATCGTTTTATATTTTTTGTTCAATTTCACGGTTGGCAGTGGTTTGATGTATTCAGTTAGACCTGTTATTTTTGTAGTCATAGTTTTTTATCTCCTTCAAATTGACTTGTGTTTTCTTTATTGTTAAAAGAAATACGATGGTGGAGTGTGGGGGGTGATTAGACAAAATATTGGATTAGAAATATAAGCTACATATGCATCGGGTTTTTAATATTGTGAGATTGAAATATTGGTATGCAGAAATATTGTTGACAAGAATATCAGTTTTTTGGTAAGCAATGTTTTCAATAGGATGTGTTGTTAGTATTGTTTTCAAACATATCTGTATTGTTATTGTTTTCAGTAATATAGTTGTATATATGTAAATAATATATTTTTCTAATTATCTTTATGTTCTTTAGTTCATATTTTGATTGTATATGTTATGTATTGTTTTAATAATTGTTAATAGTTTTACATAGTTTGTAATTTTAAGGTATAAATAATTTGTAATGTAATTGTTAATAGTGATATATTATGTCATAGTGGGTTGTGAGGTTTGCAGGGGTACAAGGTGGGAAGTAAAGTAAGTATAAATATTTAATAATTAATATTATTTATATAATTGATAATCATGTAAAATGTATAATTATTTTTAATTATATTTTAGGTTTGAGTTGTTGGTTTTGTAAGGGTATAAGGTGGCAAGGTAACTAATTATTAATTGATTAACAATTATTAAACAATTATTAATTTAATTGATAATTGATTATGCAAATAGTATAATTATTATATTTTCAAGTTAGCTTTTAGTTATGGGTTGTTGATTAATAATTAATTATACATTATTTTCTAATTAATTATTTAATTGATAAATATGTAAATTGTGTAATTATATTTTTTAAGTTCTATATTAGGTGTGGGTTGTTGGGTTTATAGAGGTATAGAGTGGGAAGTCAATTAAGTAATAATTAATTATCAAGGAAGTATTATTTCTTATTAACATATTACATTGATTTATATTTATGTAAATTGTTTAATAAATATAGTTTTAATGTTTATTAGTTGCAGTTCGTTTGTGTTTGAAACACGTGGGTGACAATTTATTAACAATTAATTATTCATTTATTAATAATTATTTTATTGACCGTTTAATATGTTAATTTTGTTATGTTTTGTATAATTTTAGGGTGCTAGGTCTGCTTGGGTAGAATGTAGGGGTTTGATTAAATATTCAATTAACAACATTTTAATTTTTTCATAATCATTTTTATTAATGTTTTTTTTTTTCATTTATATGTATAGTTTTTATTCGATTTTTATAGTTTTGGTGAGTTAATGAAGTTAATAAAATATACTATGTGTTTGAAGTGAACTACTTTCTTTTCTGTTGCACAGAGTAGAGATGTAATAGTAAATATTATCCCTCTAGAGTCCAACATTTTCCCTACTGTGGCACAGACTGGAGGGGGAAATAGTATATCCATTTTCCACAGACTTTGCTACTTTTTAATACTGTTTCTTATGTAATAATATTTTTGTTTATTTGTTTCATTTTATATTATCTGTATATAAATGTTTATAGTTTTAATTGTTTAAAATATTTTCAGTAAATTTATTTTTTATTATTTTGTTAATTTAAGAATTTGTATTTGATTTGTCATTTATTATGTTGAATATATATATTATAGTAGTACATTTAAATAAAATGCAAACAAGTTTCTATCATGTAAAATATATTTTTTATAATAGTGTTATGTTATATATATGTACATAGAAACATACAAAAACATACATTTATGTGTGTTTGCTTATGTGAGCATATTTATTATTAAATGTTGCATTTTAAAATATTGAAGATTTACTATAGTAAACTGCAAATTCATAATAAAAATCTATATTTTTGTGTTATTTTTACGATATTAATGTGAAACTATATTTTATTTTTGATATTTTTGTACTTACTGTTCTGAAGATAGGGAAATGATATTTGTTTCAATGTTATTTTTGACACACTTTTTGTGTAATCAATAATATATCAGTGATCTGTGTGTCTGGACTGGCCTTTGGCTGGCAGTGTGTGTAGACTAGCACTTTGCTGGTGGTGTATGTGAGCTGGCATTTAACTAGTAGTATGTGTAGTTACTTGTTGCTGGTCACTACACACACACATTGCTAGCCAAGCACCAGTCCCCACACACTGTCAACTGCCAGGCGGTGTGATTGCTATCAGTCCTATGGACGTATGCAAGTGATGGGCCCTTGAATGGTGCTGTTTGTAGATGTAAGTGTTGTAATGTGTGTGTCACACATGAAATGTGTGTGAATGGCCTGTAAAGTGGTTGAGCATTGTCATGGCTTTACAGCTCACGAGCTATAAGTCAATGCCTCAGTTTTTTAACTTTCAATTAATTTCCGTGAAATCTCTTGTTAATACAGTTTACATTTTAAACCTTTCACTCCCCCTCATGCTGAATCCAATCAGTATGTGTATGTCTACTTGAGGACTAGATAGTTGTGCAATAATATATGTCTTTTCTGTCTTTCTCTGCCAGGGTGTGCATTGTCTCTAAGGAAAGTCTACCAACTCTAGATATTTTCATAGACTAGGGACTCGAGATGGCTCACATGTATCCCTCAGAGAACTGGAATCTGCTGGGAGCCTCAAACGTCCTGCCACCCAGAGTTCCCACATATCTCCTGATAAATGTGGTACCTCACCTGTGTAGGTGGGCCTAGTGCCCACAAAGTGTGGAGTCCATGATGCAATGTGGCAATATGAACAAAAGGGATAGCTGAGGTTTTGGGGCCTGGGTTCGGTGGCCATCCAGGAAAACCTATCAAAGCCAGTTATTTCTGAAAACAAGACATTCAGGGGATTACAGGGTGGTGTGCCTCTTGTGAATCATATAACTTTTCTTACCCACAATGCCCTATACCTCAGAAGTTGACTAAAATTGCTCCTTTTCCCTGCATTTCTGTGCAGTGTTTTTACAGAATCAGAAGAAATCCACAAAATTCCTACCACCCCTTATGTTCCACTTGTTCCAATGAAAATGATGCCCCACTGGTGTGGCTGGACCTAGTGCACGCAACAGGAATGTATCAAGCTAATATTAATGGGAGTCCTCACAAGTGGACACTTGGGCCCTCATTATGATCCTTGTGGCCACCAGCGGCCAGCCTGGCAGTCTGGGCGGTTGTAATCCTCCTGGGCAGTGCTCCTTGCAGTGCTGCACGGGGGATTGCGAGTCACCTTTCCATCAGCCTTTGCATGGCAGTAGCCCCCCATGAAAAGGCTGGTGGAAAGGGGGTGCTGGGGCCCATGGGGGTCCCTGCACTGCCCATGCACTTGGCATGGGCTGTGTAGGGGTCCCCATTGACAGCCCTGTCATGTTTTCCACTGCCCGAATTACGGGCAGTGGAAAGCGCGTCCGGTGCTGCTGCACCCACCGCATTGCCACATTTGCTCAGGCTCCATTATGAGCTGGCGTCAATGTTAAGGCCCTGTTCATCGCACTGTTTCCGCCAGCCAGCCCTGCGTTGAACTCTTTATAGGAAGGGTGGTGTTCAGGCCACACAATAGGCCTGATGGCAATACAAGTTTGATGGGCGGCCTCTGCCGCCCGCCAATCTCATAATAAGGGGCTTAGTGACCTAGGGTTGACTGTTCTGTCGCACGCACTAGACCCAGCCACAGAAGTGGGACAGCGTTTTTTTTGGGATACGTGGGAGAATGCTGGATGAAACCAATTTTGTGGATTCCTGCTAATTGCAGAAGTTTACACCACAGAAATGCAAGGAACATGTGCAAAATAAGTCAAAGTTTGAGGTCTGCAAGGGATTCTGGTAACACAACCTGGTGAGAGCCATGCAATTCACCACATCCTGGTTTACCCTTGGTGTCTAGTTTTCAAACATGTACAGCTAGGTACTGACTAAGCTAGGGCGCAAAATCCACAGCTAAGCAGATTGCAAAAATGGTCAGTTTTCAGTGGAAAAATGTGATGTGTCCATGTTCCGATTTGGGCCGTTTCCTGTTGCCGGAACTAGGCCATCCCACACAAGTGAGGTACCATTATTTTCAGAGGACTCATGGGAATGCTGGGAGGAAGGGAGTTTTTGGCTCATCATAGATTCCAGAATTTCCCATCACAGAAATGTGAGGAAAATGTGTTTTTAGTCAAAGTTTGAGGTTTGTAAGGAATTCTGGGTAACACACCCTGGTGAGAGCCATGCAAGTCACCTCATCCTGGATTCTCCTAGATGTCTAGTTTTCAAAAGCATACATGTTTGCTTAGGTGCCAACTGAACCAGGGTCCAAAGTGAACAGTTTTGTGGAAAAATGTGATGTGCCCATGTTGCATTTTGGGAATTGTCTTACTGCAGGCACTAAGCCTAACCACACAAGTGTGGTACCATTTTCATTGAGATACTTTGGGGAACACAGAATAGTAGAACAGGTGTGATTACCAATTGTATTTCTCTGTATTTGTGCCTTTCAAGTTAACACAGTGTGTAAAAAAGAAGACATTTTGAGAAATGTCCTCTAATAATTCACAGGCTAGCAGGGTGCCCACAAATTCAAAGATGTGCAAATAGCCACTGCTTCTAAACTCCATATCTTGTACCCATTTCAGAAATACACATGCTTCCTTAATACCTGTTTTTCACTGTTTATATTTTACCATATGTATTGCTTCATACCTGGTCCACAATGAAAAACCATTGCAAGGTGCAGCTCAGTTATTGATTCTAGGGGTCTTGAGTTCTTGGAAAACCCATAAACCCTATATATCCAGAAGGGTCTAGAAAATATAATGGTATATTGCTTTTGTAAATTTTCCATTGTGAAGAATATATACCAGTGAAAACCTTGTCACAAATGCCCATTTTCTCCTACTAATTAACAATATCTTTTATTTCAACACTTAGGGCCTGATTTAGAGTTTGGCAGACAGGTTACTGCGTCACAAACATGACGGATAACCCATCTGTTGTATTACAATCTCCATAGGCTATTATGGGATTGGAATACGGTGGACAAAGTAGACCCCTCCTCCAAACTCTAAATCAGGCCCTTAATTTCTTTGAAAAAACCTTGTGAAGTATCTACACAAATGACCAATTGCTGAGTTCAGAATTTTGTATAGTTTTCAGAAATGTATAGATTTCTGGGATCCACCGCAGGCTTTACACCCATTTCCACCACACACTGGAAAGAGATTGAAAGCACAAAAAATACAAAAATGGGCTATCTTCCAGTAAAATGCCAAAACTGCTTTAAAAAATTTGTTTTTTTCTGAAACAAGTCTGCCTGTTGCTGTAATCCTTCAGCTGCAGGAGATGTATAAGCTGACTGCTGGCAATTCAGGAACGTGATGCCTGAGGCAGCTCCCATGGAGTGGAAGTGAACGAGAGTGAGCAGCTCGGGTCCTGGGCTCAAGGTCTGCCTGCTGGAAGATCACTGCATGGAGGAGGGGGCCATGCTGCCGATATCTCTAATGTGGAATTCAGGAGGCTCTTTATGGGAGATCTGCAGCCACAGGGGGTTGAGGCAGCCGTGTTGCCCATTTCTGTGAGGTGACGCTTTGTCGCAGATCCCTGCCACTGGTGTGGTGGGTGCACTGAGGCTCCACTAAGGGAGCACAACCTATGCAGCTAGCTGGAGAGTATGTGGGATAGAGGCTGACTGCTGGTCTGATATGTTCCCCGGGACTGTAAGGCATAGTAACAATAACCTGTGAGAGCTGGGGAAGACCAGCGGGTCCCTCTGAATACTGGAACGCCATGATAAGCCTACTGCCTGGCAACACCTCACCACTTGAGGGGAGGCCTTGAAGAGCCCTAATCACAGTCATATTGCACAGTGGGCACATGATGTTGCCCAGTGGGGGCCCGGCTAAGCAGTAAACTGGACACTACACGTAGGGCTCCTAATGGATGTTGGGGCCACTGGCAGGTCTGCACCAGGAAGATGGACTAGAAAGCAGAACATCAGGGATGCATGCTAGCAAGGTGGGTGCCACAGATGACCCACGGTGCCGGGGGCAGCCCTAGGTTTCTGGTGAGAAGCTCTGCAGGACTAGAGTGAGGCTGATTTGCCAATCACTGTGTGGAGTTGGGATCGTGGCCCATACTGGTCTGTTGCAAAAGTAGTTGTCCCCCTACCTGCTTTTGCAGCGGCTTGTAACTAATGGTGACAATCCATTTGGTGCTGGAGCATGGGAAAGGATAAACTGAATAAGTCACCACAAATGAACAAGATTGTGAACTACATCCACATGATCCCACCGGAGGAGGGAGACTCTGCCATGGGAGCAGAGGCAGGAGAGAAAGAAGGAGGTACCTTGACACTGGCAGATCTGATGGCAGAGATCAATGGCTCCAAGGAGGAGATAGTGGTAAAGATAGACTCTGTGGTCATAGATGTTAACTTTCTGAGCACTGACCTCAGGAAAATAGCGGATAGAGTAACAGAGACAGTTGGAAAAGTGTCAGAACTTCAACGGGAAGTAAAGGAACTGAAAGATACCATGACTAATGTGTCTAAAATGACTGCACATTTTGAAGAAATGGCAGAGAACACAGAGGGCAGGTCCAACAGGAAAAACTTTGTTGGGTTTCCTGAGAGGGTGGAGGGACAGTCTGCTGATCTCTTTTTGGAGGAATGGATTGTAACAGTGCTACATCAAAAAATGTTATCCAAATTCTTCAGCATTGAAAGGGGATACACAAGGTACTGGTCCTACCGCAGAGGCTTGCGGTGCCTTCAAGGACAATAATAGCCCATTTGTTCAATTTCAAAGATGAAACATCATTTTGCAACATGTTCATGTGCAGGTTACACTGCAGTTTGAGGAGAACAATATTTCAATTTTTCCTGACTACACTAAAAAGTTTCAAGACCTGTACAAAATCTTAGTGTTGTTTGAAAAAGCAGCTCCTGTATAAAGGCTGAAATACAGTCTGGTGTATGCTGCTAAACTATGGATTGAGCATGATGGAAAACTTGTTCTCTTACACCCCTGCGGAGGCGATGGAGTAGTTGGACTCGATGAGTAGGGATTCTTCTGAGGGCACTGCAGTGAGAGGACAGTATTGTCGAACCATGGTGAGACTGTTGGCGAGGCTGAAAGGGTTGTCGATGTCATCATCACACCATCTTCACACCAAGACACTGCGCTCCCAGACAGTGAGGTGGTACCGAACACTGCAGGCTCATTTTTGCACCATAGGGTGAGCCTGACCTGAGCAGCAATGATACTATAGCGATGATGGCTTGAATTCCTGAGGTTGTTTGGTATCTATGTAATCTTCACTGAGGATGTGGGGTGTGTGGGATGAAGAGGTGGGCCTCTGTGGAAGATGCTACATGTTTCCCTGTTGCTGCTCTTAATACTCTGGAATACTCGTGAGTCTGTATGTAATAAGTGGCAAGTGAAATTCTTAGTAATGTATATTTGGATTGGAATGATACTGTGTTGACCAGAGTACAGTGGCCGTGCAGCGTGGGGAGAGGGGCTTGAGTGCGTATAGCCTCCCCACTGCCCGTGGAAATGCAAAGAGATTGCCAGTTGCAGGGGTAGGATTATTGCATCCACTGCCAGAGGGAGAAGTTAGGAGGGGAATGTTCTGGTATTATGTTGCAGTTGTGTGTTGGGGATCGTTGACCTGCTCAAATTTGTTCAGATCATTGATCTGGTTACACCATGATGGGGTGGGGATGGAGAGAGTCCTCGAAGTGACAGCAGTGGGAAAATGGCTGATGGGTTTGAGGCTAACAGTGGCCTCTGGTACCACTAAAGTAATGTCCTAGAATGTCAGGGGACTGGGCCGTGTGGAAAAGAGACGGAGGGTTCATGCATTTGTGAGTCATTATGGAGTCTCAGTAGTTACCTCATATTCAGGGTTTGTGCTAGGAGCAGTGATATGGGTGGCTCCTGAGGTGCCCTGTGGGTACTGGGGGCAAAAAAGTTCATGAAGAAGGCAGATACGTGATCCTGTTTGGATCCCTGGAGAGGAGAGATATCTATCTGATTAAGGTATATGCGTCCAAGCATTGTTGCCCTAAATTTTTCGGCAGTCTGGTAGCAGATGCCAGTGCATACTTGGTGGCTATTGTAATAATGGCAGGAGACTGCAATTGCATACTAAATGGGCTGCTGTATTGGGATCCTCCATAACTTAACACAAAGCCTGCACTGAAGGGGTTCTGAGAGATGCACTCATGGGGCTGGGATTGGTGGGCATATGGCAGCTGCAACAGCCCAGGAGAGGGCTTACTCTTGTTTTATGCCAACTTCCAGCACCTACAGCAGAATAGATTATAGTTTCATATCAGGGACGATGACGTATAATGTGCAGGAGATTAATTACCTGGCTAGGATTATTTCTGACCATTCACCATCATTAGTGGGTGTGTGCCTTGGCCGGGGGGGGGCAGTGATACCCTTAAAGAGACTAAGAGCAGAGGCGCTGACTGGCCCAATCTTCTCAGCCATGGTTAGCGACCCAGCAGCTCATGACTTTGAGATGAACTGAAGAATCGCATACAGTGGAGCATTTGAATGGGAAGCACTGAGCGTGGTCCTTCGGGAGGAATGTCTGAAGAATACATATGGAGTCAAAAAACAACTGGAGAGTAGTCTGGACACTCATAAGATTGTGTTATGAAATCTTGATTGAGAACTGCTGCAATACCCGTATAAACTCCCCAAATGGAAAAACTGTAGAAGGGAAGCCCTTGAGGACTGGAGCAAGTTAGGCAAATTTGTATTTTGAGCCTATAGACAGAAATTGCATGTGGGAGGCGGGCAAAGTAAGAGCCTTGTTAGCCCGGCTGGCAACAGGAGGTGTGGCATGTTCCATTTTTGACGGTCATGGATTTTGACAGTCATGGATAGAGAGGGAAAGCTAGTTTGTACGCAGTTGGACATCAGTACTGCCTTTGCAGCCCAACTCCAAAAAACATATCAATCAGAGCCGGGCGTAGTGGCAGGGAAGTGTCAGTGATAACTGAGGGAGACATTCATGAGTAGGCTGACTGAAAATGACATGGAGTGCCTTGAGAATCCTATCTGCACCACGGTGATAATTGCAGCAATACACAGTCTCAAACCAGTGCTGGGCAGTGACAGACTACCGGTTGAATTGTATCAGAGACATGGGGGGGAGTTGGTGGAGAAATTGCTAGAGGTTTTTAAGGACTCTACCTCCAGGGCACAACTGCTAGGCTCAACGTGGGAAGCCTTGGTGACTCTTGCTGAAACTGGGCAAAGACCCGACTTTGACGGCGTCATATTGCCAGCTGTCAATGTTGCATATTGATGTGAAAATATTAAGCAGGGTTCTGGAGTCAAGCCCAATCTGGTACATCTGGACCAGTGCTGGTTCATACTGAAACATAATACACCGTATCTCGAATATGCTAAGCTTTCCGCCATGATATGTGGGATGGGGCCATCTTTCCAGCTGGAGCTGCCACAGTCATATACCCTAGAGGTACTTTTGAACATAGTTGAGGGGGAGGTCAGTGTCTCATCTATATAAAGCATTATGAGAGGACCAGCCTATGCCCCCACTGAAGGTCCAAGCAAGATGGGATCAAACTTTGTCGGGTCACTTGTGGCAGCGGAATGGGGGCATGGTGTATGTGTGATGCGGACTGTGTCTACCAATGCAAGATTCAAGCTAATACAATACAATTTCATTGATAAAGTAAATCTCGCCCCTAAAATGCTACATATAATAAATCCCTTGAGGGAAGATAGTTGTTGTGGGTTGACTTTTTGCATATTGCTTGGGAGCGTGACTCACTCGGACCCTATAGGAGGGAAATCACGGAGAAATTGAATGTGGCCTCGGGGTGAAATTTGCAACAGGATGTTGGGACGATGATGCTGGACTTGATCTCGCTCCCATTCCCAAAGGGCAGGAAACTGAACAGGAAGTTTTTGCTCCTGGTTCTGGTTCTGGTGCTGGCAAAGTGGTGTATAGCCATGAAAGGGTTAGCCAAAGAGCCCTCCCCCCACGATCAGGAAGTGGTTGAGAGTCGTTTGGGAATGGGCTATAGCTGAAGAGGTATACATCAAACAAACCAGATGAGATGAGAATGTGGAGGAAGATCTAAGGGCATGGTCGGCCATGTTGGAAGTCCTGAAAGACCCTCCTGACTCTCAGGCTCCTTGAGGGGGAGTGGATAAACTGATACTGGATTAACTGATACTGGCTGAATGCGGGGGGGGGGGGGCAGTAGCAAGAGGGCTGGCCCTAGAACTTGGTGGACTCGGCTGGCGTGTAGCCTCGGAGGCAGTTCTTGGTTGGGAAGCTTTTCGGGACTGAAACGCCTGGTTCTAACCGGATACTGTATTGTAACGTGTGTGCTATAGGTGTGCTAAATCAGGAATAATGTGCAACTGTACAAAGACAGCAACTGGAGGGAGGGGAGAGTTGGAGAGAGGTTTTTTGGCTCCTTTGTTGTAATTCTTGCAGGAAATGTTATAACATGGCGATATCCTGTGTTCACTGTAAAATGCAATAAAGGTTACAAGAGGATGTTGAATTGGCCCTGCTACTGGGTAAACATAGAGTTGCCATGTCCCGGGAGGGCAGAAGACCGCTGAAACATAATTGGTTGGCATATCTCTTGTCAAGCTATGAGTGTTCGAAGTGTATGTCTCTCCGTTTCCCAGCTCTGACCGCCTCAAGGACATCTGGAAGCAGATAAGGTTGTTTCGTACTGGGAAAAAATTCTAATTTTTAATTGCGCTGCTATGGTTTCGTTAAAAATGGACTCCATTGCCTGCATTTTGAACCATACTATGTTTGTTGATATATGTTGTAACATCGTGTTAAAAACTGCAAAATAAAGTTTAAAAAAGTCTGCCTCTTCCTGAAAGCTGGGAAGATTGTCACTTTAATACCACAAACATTTTGTTGATGCGATTTGCAGAAAAAAGACACTTTCTTCTGCATCACTTTTTTCTCATTCCCCCAACCCCACATAAACACAATTTAGTTATATTTTGGCAAGTTTCTAAGTTCCTTCCAGGGGAATTCAAAAACCCTGGGTACCTTTGTAATCCCTAGGTTGTTAGGAAAAAACGATGCAATTTTGGAATGGATTGCTTATGTGGATAAAAAGGGATGAAGGCCTAAGCGCAAATGACCCCCAATTGCCAAAAAAAGGGTTTAGCATTGGAGGGGGAAAAGGTACAGCAGCGAAAGGGTTAAAACATTTCTTTCTTCTCGGCTTAAACTGAAAACAGAAGAGATTCTTATGTGCATGAAAACATCACTCAACACAGCAGCCAATCAGGCTCTGAAATTTTTTTTTCCACTGGTCTCAGTTTGATAGTGGAGTGCCAGGAGAAGCAAGGTAGAACCGAGAGGGGGGGCACACTGTACAATTTCACAAAATGGACCTGATCACAGGTGGTGTGGAGTGGTATTCACCTGTGGAATTCCACTCCACACAATTATCAGTGGTCTCAGTGTTTCTGCACACAGATAACCCCGTTAGAGCATCAAACACATTTTTTTTCAGCAAGAAAATCCATACAATTACATCTCTTAAAGAAAGGTCTGCATTCACCATTTCTTGAAGGTTAACCCATACTTGCATAGTTCTTGTGGGTTGTTTCCTCACTATAAGTGTGTTTACAGGTGTGGCATTACCACCACACCAATGCCATGCAAGTCATAGTTGTGGCCTAAGCATTTGAAGAAATTTCCGCTCGAGTTGTCAAAGAGTCAATGACTAGAAAATAAACTAATCATATAACAAAACGATAGCCAAAATAAACCTTTCTAAAGATTAAAAACACAGTGAATCCATGCTGAAATAAAGGCAACAGAATTTTCCAATGATGTAATAAGTTCACGTTCTACTGTGGTCTAAAAATTGTTTCCTGCTCTGGATGACAAACAACTGCTTACCGATGAAATGCAGGTCACCTACTTTGTACTGTTCAGTTACTAAAATGTTTCTTCTTTTCACAGCTTCTCTTTCAATACCGGGCTAACACTATACAGTGGTACGACTTGCACAAGATGCTCTCTTCCCAATTTGATAGTTGCCACCCACTGTCCACTCCACAAAGCGTTAATGTCCAATGCAATTAACATCACAGATTATCCGGACAGCAGTCTCTGGGTGGAAAGTGCTTGTCACATGGAAATATGGACACTGAGGTTTGCAGACTTTGCATCATCTCATGCAAGTGATTCACTTTCTGTTTGATGTCAAGCAGTTTATTTTGAGGAGTGGGTAAGAGGTATGTCCTGTAATCAGATGTTAGTGGCTGTCAGAAAATGAGTTATTTGGGAAGAGGCACCCATACCAGCTTTAATAAATACACCCTTGTTAGGTTTCAACTAAAGTCTGGGTGGCAGTACCAAAAATGTTCAAAGTCAACATAATAAAATTATAAAACCAACTTAAAAATAAAGAGAGAAACATTTCATAAGTTAAAATACAACAAAATGATTACAATTGGATCATGGGAAACAGAGCTATGATTTTAGAAGGTCTTAAGGCAAAAAGAACATAGGGAATGAAAAGCTCCATTGTAAAAATATCAGTTTGCATCTGACTGGGACTAGGCAGGCTGACTGCAATAGAGAGAATGTCAGATACTCTAAGCGGGTCATCCAGTTCCTACCTCCTAACTAAGGGCTATAATAGCCTATATAGATACGGCGTAAGGGATATCGGTCATGAGGGAGTAACCCCTCCGTCAAACTCTAAATCAGGCCCTTAGTCTATTTTCTGCAAGTTAGAATTGAGAATGGAAGTCATTGGAGCATGGGTCACGTCTCTGGGTGGGAAAGGCTGCTCAATGTTGGATATCTTCCCATTGAGTTCCAGCTAAAGTCATTCATTTTGGTGCCAAAAACTCAGAGAAAGCAAAGCACTGAGACAGATTTGGTAGTGTATCAATTGCTAGTGACTGGGCTATAGGAGTAGATGCCCTCTAGCTCCCTTAGTCCATAGAAATAAAACAGTCCATGGTTATCAATATGTTGATATTTTTACCCCATAAACAGGAAACATACTGAGTTATCATCAGTACAGGATTCTAAGGCATTGAAAGAGGAAAAAGAAGGTTTGTTCTGAAAAACCTTTAAAGTGTTTTGGGGAGGTAATTGGTGTTGTCTTGGACTGTTTATATTTGGGGAATTTTTGAAGTTTATTTAATTTTCTTTTCTGATATTGTTGATTTACTTGTGGGTGGAGGGCTGTGCTTAATGTGAGATAGTTGTCGCTGATGGGGGCCAATAGCACTCATTTTTGGGGACCGGCACTTATTTTTCCCCTTCAGACATTTTCAAAAGGTGTAACAAGCATTCGGTAATATCAAGAAAAAACAGCTGCTCTGGTCAAGAAGCTTAATCCGTTACTTGAACACTAGTGAAAGGCTGCAAAAAAATCCTCCTAAGAGTACATATGTGCACAGTAATGGATCCACTGTACAAAAAGGCGATGTCCACTTTCATTCCTGTCTCAGTTTACAAGACGTGGATCGGCAACGAATCAGGTGATGGAGATAAAAAATGGCTTTCAATTCAAGGTTAGGGCTGGACTGAAATGCAGCCTTCAACTCCATACAGAGTGGTGGTGTTGGCTCTCAGCCAACACCATCACCAACTACAGCTAAACCTACAGCAACACCAGCTTCAATTTCACTGCCAACCTCTGCAATGAACTGTTTCGTATGTAAGGGTACAAATTAAACACACATTGAACAGGAAAAGCAGGCACAGCAAGTGGCAGCACAAATGATAATTAGACTATTGGATGACCTAACGCAGGTGTACCTGGATCATGACCCATTGACCTTTTGGCATAGGGAGAAGGAACAATGGAGAGAGCTCAGCAGGCTGAGGATAACGTATCTAGATTGTCCAGATGCCAGTTTATCTTTGAAACATGTGTTCAGTGCAGCTGGGACTCTTGTCGCAGCCAGAAGGACCAGTTTTGCTCTTTGAAGCATGGAGATTAACAATGATTAAAATGAATAATCACATGATACTGAAAAAATGAATCTGCTCCTGAAGACACAACCGTGAATGAAGGCAAATGTTCTAAAGTGTGGATAGCGATCATTCTCGAGATGACCCCACTGAGTTTCACGACGAGCCATACTTTCCTGATTATATATATAACTTACTGGCAGTCGGCAGTGGGTAGTTATAGTTAGGACCATGTTTCCATAGAAAAAGAGTTTGTTGATTTGCCTATGCATTTGGCACAATTTGTCGAATTTAGCCGGTGATTCTTGTTGAACATGGAAAGTTTTGGGATGATCTGTC
This sequence comes from Pleurodeles waltl, assembly GCF_031143425.1. Lineage (NCBI taxonomy): Eukaryota > Metazoa > Chordata > Amphibia > Caudata > Salamandridae > Pleurodeles > Pleurodeles waltl. The sequence continues at coordinate 1,034,113,077 of NC_090437.1, read as the reverse complement.
AAGCGGGGGATGAGAAAAAGAGGAGGGTGTCAAAAAACGTGCATTTCCCATTTTAAATCCCATAGGAGTTTTGAACACCACTACAGCCTGAACGGCTGAACAGGAATTACACCAAATTTTACATAAAGGTAGGTTTCGGTATGTAGATTACACTGTTTGTTATTTGGTGTAAATCTGTTTAAAAGTTTTAGAGAAATTAAAGGAAAACCAAATTTGTATATCTAGGGCTGCAGATCCATTGTGGCGTTTTTGCGATTATTGCAGTGAATTCACGAATGCGTGTGCCAACAGGAATGTTGTGATTGACTGGCCACAATCTGACCAGAAAGTTGCAGCCCCTATTTTAGGTAACGGGACACGGTCCCTGGTGCTGAAAATTAAAATTAAAAGTGGCATAAGGGGTCAGGGTGAAGGTACCCTGACCCCAGGGCTGTGATATAGTGGTCTCTGAGGGTGAAATTATCACCTCACAATTTTTTTCATGATTCATAATATTTGTGAATACAATGCAAAGTTCAGCGCAACCCCTCATGCAATGTTGCGCCAAATTCACAAACATCATCAAATTAAAACAAAAAAAATGCACTAATTCAATCTCTCATAGTAGCACTCTGACACTCATGCAGTTACTGACAGATCCACTCACAAAGTCACTAACATACCCACACAGACACTCACGCACCCACTCTGACCCTTATGCACCCACTTAGAGACCTACTCAAACACTGACACACCCACTCACAGACCCAATCAGACCCTCAAGCACCCACTCACAAGCTCACTCGGTCCCTCATGGACCCACGTACAGACCCACTCAGACACTCATGCACCTACTCACAGACCAACTCACACACTAATGCACCCACTCACAGACCAACTCAGACCATCACACATCCACTCACAGAACCACTCAGACCCTCACTGCCCACTCTCACATTTAGAAACACCCTCTCACACCTAATTCCACACCCAGGGAGACTGACCCTTGGGCAATGCATGGTGGGAGTTGGGTAGTTATGAGGGAGTTGGCCGTCCACGCCTGAAGACCGTATGAAGTGTGGGGTTGGGTGGTCATAGGGATTTGGCAGCATCCCCACCGCACATGGAGGAGTGTTGGTTGGATTAACACATAGTAATTACAAACATTTTACTTTAAAAAAAACATAGAAATTCACTGAAAAGCACAAGGGTTACAGGGACATTTTAGTTAGGAAATAGAATAAAAAAACATAGAAATTCACTTTAAAAACCACAGGTTAAGGGGACGTTATAGTTAGGTTCTGAATATACTCGTACAAAACCTTAAAAATTCAGCGGTTACAGTTAGTTATTTCAAGTAACTATAACTCGCCACCAAAGGTAACTACAACTTGCCCCCCCACCATGCAGTTTTTTCTTCAATAATTTGACTTCTAATGTTTTACTGATATTTTATGAGTGCTGTAATATCTGGGGTAATTGGTAGTGCATCGCGCACCCCTGTGTTTCCCCTAGCGCTGGTGCTAAATTTAGCTTCCTTGCACCAATACAGGCAGGGTGCCTGTATTGCAGCGAATGCTTGTTTATGTGCAGGAAGGGACCTCTTCCCACACATAATAGTCCTTCATGGCGTTTAGCTCTTTTAATGTGTGCTACTGAATGTAGCACACAAAAAAAGAAAAAATGAGGAGAAATAAAAGTATTTCTCCTTGTTGCGTCATGCTAATGCTGCTCCTGGGGTGGGGTTAGTTTTTGGCGCTGCCTCAGGTTTACAAGTCATCATAAATCTGGGGCAGCGTTAAAATGCAATGAATGTTGCAGTGAACGTCCACACCCATTGCATGCCCCTTCAATGCTAAGTGATGCGTATGAAGGGGCCATGTTTACAAGGCAGTGTTAGGCCACAAAAAGTAGCTTCACACTGCTTCATAAACATGGGGCAAGTCATTGCACCACCGGAGCGTCGTTTAAAAGTGATGCTCCATTGGCACAAGGGCCTTGTAAATGAGGCCCATAGTTCTGTAATGCGGCTTTTGCTGGCTATTGTAATTAAACTATAGTGCAATTTATTTGCCAGCAGCTGACTGAACGGTGAGAAGTGAGAAAGACTGATTCAATCTTCAATCTTCGGTTAAATTGTAGACTTTGAAATGAGCAATGGTATAAGTTGAAATTGAAGGGTACATTGCATTAAAAGAACTAGAAGATGTCTACCATCCCTATCTTTTGTTTCATTTTCATGCTGGGCTGGCAATGAAGGTTCAAAAGACTGCACTGTATTGTGTGTCACTTCCCAAGGAAAGGGGGCCAGATAAGTTAATGGACACATTACTTGGAACCGACAACTTGCACCAAAAAATTCTAAATGATGATGATTTATCTGATGTTTTATCATTCGGAATCAATGTTTGCCTTTCACATGTCACTCGGATAGTTACTTTACTTGATTTTCCATAGTTTAACTTAAGTCCATCATCTTTAGGTTCTTCTAAGACTAATTAGTTTTCCTAGACTTGGCTGATATTCAATTACTTTTAATTTTCTTGTTCAACAGGTTAATCTTAAGATGAAATCTCAAAGTACCATTGACAATAGATCCTATGTCTATCTACGTCTAAGAGAAAAAGAGGAATTAAATAGGACTAACACTGTGGACTGGTGAGAAGTGCATTGATTAGGAGGGTGTGGCCAAGATAGTGATGTGAGCGGTTGCCTTTCACTGAGGCTCCACTCTCACCAGGGCCCATCGACAGTCATCCTGCACATTTTTGCCCCAAATGTCCCCCTGAGAGCTGGATACCATACCCTCTGCAAGGTGCTGCCCTGATTTTGAGAGCCAGGGTCGTGGTCTGCTGGGGCTGTTGCTTGCAGACCGCCGCAGGCCACGATGTGCAGCGCAGCCTGTTCCGAATTGAGGACATGTGATGAACTCCCCTGCCGCTGGAGATATTCTGCCCATTGTGTGCCCCCACTTACCAGGTGAGAGTTGGGAGTGTGTGGAGGATCAGATGCAGTGACAGGCTGAGTTGTAGCAGGGCCAGCTCTGCTGATGCACCACTGGCTGCAAGGCTGGAAGTGCTGGATTTGCACCAAACGAAATCAGGAGTCTCGCAAAGGAGGGGTCGGAGGAGAGGGCACTGCATTCTGCAGCCCCTGCAGGCATCACAGAGCTGCAGGCCCGCTGGTGGTGAGGCCTGGAGCTGCTGAGCAATTGGAAGTGCTGTGTACTTACCCTCCTCTGAGATATGAGAGAGTGGACATTTGGTGGGTGAGACGCGGTGAGAACAGGGGAGGCTTCTGCTTTGAACTGTGGGATGCCCCCTGAGGGAAATCAGAGAGGCACAACAGAACACTGCAATTATTACCAGTGGGGAGGCTTGGCTACACATTGCTTTCCAGAGTGAGTGGGGCCAGGAGGGACCCCCTCTCCCGAGAAGAATGGAACCTGAGGTTGCTCATGGACTGTGGCGGGAGTGGGAGCCTGAGTCAGAATGGAAGGTGCCTTTTACAACTCCCTAGAGCCAGATGCCTTAGGACTGCCTTCCTTCTCGGTGGAAGACCAGCCTCTGACGCATGTAGGGAGACGGAAACTGCTGGCTGCGTGAGCTGAGTGAATGCTGGGCTCGGATGGCAGCTGCAGCAATTGGATTCAAGCAGGCAGTGGCTGGAGAGGTCAGCCATTGACTCCTGGGGGGATCAGAAATCCCCCCCCAATGTGCTCTATGGAAGTGGGCCAGATTGCCACACATAGCTGAGCAGGAGCTGCTTGCCAGGAGTAGGCCCCTGATAATGGCCCTCTGATGACATTTCATGACTGGGGCCATAAGCAGACGGGGGAAACTATTGACTCTCCAAGCCCTTCAAACTCCTTCTTCACAGTTAGTTTTGGTCTCCACTGTGGACCTCTGATGCAACACCTGATCTCTGTGCTCCAAAGTCATGTTGAGTATCTGGACGGACAGAGAAATGGGCTCCTCGAGATTGGCCCACGAACGCTGCAGTTTACTCGTTATACTACCCCTGCAATACGCTCTTTCTCCTGATTGCCGGCATTGGGAAATGGTGGGGCATTATTAAACCAAAGACTCCTAAGCCTCTGCCCCTCCAGAAGATGATTATGGATATGCATGCAGCCTCCTAAGCACCAGTGGATCAGGTACATCAGCTGGAATGCACACCTGAGAAGCACAGCACAGTGTTTGACCATGTGCTACAGGCTATTCAAGACTCTAAAACTGCCATGTAGCCCTGACTTGGGGCTATTCAGATGGAGCCAGGGATTCTATGTGTGGACCATGCCAAACTTATGGATAAGTTGGACAGGGTGGAGTCCTCCCTGACAACTATGCAGCCTTTCCTACTGACAGTCCAGGCCCAACTGAAGCTCTTACAGAAGGAGATTTCGAATCCTCAAGGAGAGTGTGAAAGATGCTGAAGGGCGCTCACGTTGGAATAACATCCACTTCTTGGGCTTCCCTGAGAAGGTGGAAGATCCCAACATGGAACTCTTTGTGGATGACTGGCTGTTGCAAACAGTATTGGCTAACCGGATACCCATGTTTTCTTTCAACAAAGAAAGTGCATTGTGTTCCTGGCCATCCCTCTGCCCTGGGAGCCCCACTGCGCTTGGTGATTGCATGCCTGCTTAAGTACAGTGACAGAGATCTCCTTCTACAGTTGTTCCGGGTGAAGGGCCCCTGGGCCCATAAGGGGAACCCCATTAAAGCATACCCTGACTAGCTGAGGTCTGGAGGTTGCGCAACACGTATGGAGCAGTTCAGTGATTGGGGCTGGCATATGCCCTAGTTTTCACTGCACAGGTCAGGGTGGTGGATGCTGACGTGACTCACATATTCTCCTCCTGGAGGAGGCCTGGATGTGGTGGTGCACCAATGGGGTACAGGATCAGTTTGGCCCTGAGGCCAAAGACCTGCATGGTTGTTCCAATGGGAGACCCAAATGCCACCTGCACGGAATGGGGTCGCACCGCTCTGTAGAGCAGGTGGCGCAAGAGTGAGCACAGTGGGTGGCTGAGGTTTCTCTCCAAAGCACTAATCGATTTCAGGTGTTGGCCACAGACACCAACAAGGACTCTGTGGCGGACAGACCAGAAACAGTGGATTCAGATGGACAATTCACCATTGCCTCAGTGAAGTTGCTTTAACGAGAGATACTAGAATAGTGACTCTGATTATGCTGGTGAGTGCAATGCACTATGTCTAAGGAGGGGGGTGGAAGGAGTGAGATGTGCACATGGGTTCATCTGGTGACCGTGCTGGACTGGGGTGAACTTTGGGGCATGTGTGTTTCACGTTGGGGGCAGGATGTGTCAGGGCTGGCTTTGGATTTTCTGTAGTGACCGCCAGGCCCTGAGGATCAGACCAACGCTAGACTGTTTTCCTCAGACCACTTGGTCAGGCACTCAGAGACTTCTGCAAGTACTATTCAGCAGTGAACCGTTTGATTTCTAACTGTTGTGTAGGGGACTTTGTCATGATGCCCATTGGTGTCCAAGCCTGGGGAGTGAGTGTTTTGGTTCTCTTTGTTCTTTTCCTCATCATTTACAGGGACTGGGTGGTGTGGTGGGGATAGGGAGTGGTGCTGAGTCTGCTAGAAAGTGACCATGGGATGAAGGTCCCCCTAACTGGAATGACACACACTCACCATGGCCACCACATATAATATGCTGACATGGAACATCATTGGTATGGAGACACCTGTACTCTGTATCAAATTTATGCATACCTCAAACTCAGGCATTTACCCATCGGAGGAGGCATCTGAGTTTGTGTCATCCCCTCCTGTCTCCGCTGTGGTGCTCCCATCGCCCTCCGTCATTCTGGTTCCCTCAGCGTCAGTGGACTCTGCCTCCTGGGTCCAATGGGATGCAGCTCCCTCTGTCTCCGGTGCCCCTGCTCCTCTGCCAGATGATGCTAATGCACACAAGGACAGGATGACAAAACAAGAAAGGGTGAGAGAGAGACAAAGGATACACTGGGTCAATGACTGCACCAACACCACTGTTGGTGTACACAGCACCCTCACACACAGGGAACAGGCCATCGCACTATGCATTGCACTACCAGTGAAATGGCTAGTCACCATGGCATGCGGAGGAGCACACACCGCCAAATGCAGCACACCTGGGACCCACGCAGCCCTGCCTAGAAGTGACTACTAACAAGCTAGGTTACCTGTATTTGCCATACAACCATTACCCTTCAGAGGACCCATGCTGCAATGTCTGGCCTGGCCTTAGGGGCACCCACTAACACACAACCATCACCCAGATATCAACCCACCATCCAAAAGTTGTAATGATACCCACTGTACTCACCCCCTTGTCTCTGCTGTGATTCCCTCAAGCTCCCACCCAGCTCAGAATAGGCCACCGCCAGTATACAGGTCACCTGGGGGGTCAGGGTCCGACGGGCACCCCTTCCTCGTTGGGAGGCCATCCCCAGCTGGGCCTTCGCGGTCTTCGGTGCCCAGCGTCTCAGGTCCTCCCACCATTTCTGACAGTGGGTGCTCAGCCTGCCACAGACCCCCAGGGTCCGCACCTCCTTGGCGATGGCACGCCATATTCCCTTCTTTTGATGGGCACTGACCTGCAGAAGCAATAAAGACAGGAAAACACCATTAAACTGACAGTCCAGGCTGTCACACACATGGCCCACCCTGCCCGTTTCCATCACCATTGGCACACACATTGACCAGCGCATGACATGTACAACATCAACAGATAATTACCCCCTTACACAATGCCTTCATGCATATCCCCATGCATCCATGCCACATGCATCATGCCAACAGTGTACTCATCTGTTGGTCTGAAGGCCCATACATCAGTCCATACCGGGGTAGGACCCTTCCACCAGTCACTCCAACTCCTCCGAAGTGAAGGTTGGGGCCCTGTCCCCAGTCACACAGCCCATGGTAGGTTCCATGCACAGGTCTTTTGTAGGTCTTCTCCTGTGGAAGGTCAGGAAACAAGTGGGAAATGATTGAGAAAATGGCAGTCACGTCCACAGCGTGTGTACACTGTCACCGCAGGAGTACATCCCCATTGGCCACTGTACCCCATAGGGCCCAACATTATCCAAAGAAAAATTGCACAGCGGTTCACGACCGTCTACCGCCACGACGCCCACTGTCGCTGGAATTACCTCACTTCCACCTGTCCCTCCACACAGGACAGGCGGTTGCCATTTCAGGGGGGTAACCACGCCTATTGATAATTGCTGCATCACAGTATGAATAGGCACATACTTTGAAAATTGCACTGTCCCAATACATAATTGCACGATGTGGACTGCTCCAGTGGTATAGTTGTTCAAATTGTGACAGCCTACTCAATCCTGTGCCTCTTAGATACCTACATCTGCGGATGAATAGAAGACAGAGACATACCCCGTGTACAGACCCCTGGTAGACTTAGCTACACTGGAGGACAGGCACATAATAATCACCTATAGACTGGACAGGGCCACAATCACAGAGCTGTGTGCCCAGTTGTAGCCTGACGTGATCTTAGTGAAGGCCAGATTCTGTGCAATGGGACATATCCCCAATATTATTGGTGCGATTGACGGAACACATATTACGTTTGTCCCCTCCCCCATGGCAGAATGAACAGGTGTACAGGAATCGTAAGAGTTTCCACTCCATGAATGTGCAGATGGTGTGCCTTGCAGACCAGTACATCTCCCACAACAATGTTAAATATCCTGGGTCGGTGCATGATGCCTGTTTTCTGAGGAATAGCAGCATCCCAAATGTGATGGGCCAACTACAGAGGCACAGGGTGTAGCTTATAGGTGAGCCTTGGTCCCCACCCAGTTTATGTTAGTGTATGTCTCTGCTGTTCTCCAAATACGATAGTGTGTGGCTAATTGTTGACTCTCAATACTTGCAGGTGACTCCTGCTACGTAAACCTATTGTGGCTGCTGATCCCTGTAAGGAATGACAGGACAAGGGCTGAAGAACGTTATAATGTGGCAAATGGGCGAACCAGAAGGATCATTGAGAGGACCTTTGGCATCCTGAAGGCCAGGTTCAGGTGCCTCCATCTGACAGGTGGATCCCTGTGCTAATCACCCGAGAAGGTCTGCCAGATAATAGTGGCATGCTGCGCAACCTGGCCCTCAGACGCCATGTGCCTTTTCTGTAGGAGGAGGAGACTGGAGATGCCCGTGTGGCAGTAGTGGACCCTGAGGGCAGTGAGGATGAGGAGGCAGAGGATGAGGATGTGGACAACAGAACATCAGTGATCCGTCAGTACTTCCAATGATGCTGAGGTGAGACCGTGCAACTGCACATATCTATGACTATTGTTGAATTCTGTGTGGCAGTGGCATGCTGGCATTACCCACTTGATACCTCTACATACTGTCACCTATGGATTATCATTTCACAGATGTTGGTGATATGACAACAATGTCCTGATGTGATCACTACAGCCAGCAACAGGTCATTCATTCTATGCTCTCACTATGTATAGTTCATTTGCAATGGATGTAGCTGCAATGAATGTAGCTGTTTCAATCAATACAAATTTGCAATACATGAAATACTAGTAGTCAACTTTATCCAAGGGTGTTTATTGTAGTACCAAGTACCAAGTACCAAGGGGAAAGTGCAATGGAATGGGGTGAGGATGGAGGGAAGTCCAGGATATTGTTCCAGTCTGTTTGTAGCACATGTGCAGTTTCCAAGGGGCCATAGGAAGAGGAACAATGGAAGTTCAAGGTGGACAAGGTGACTGAATGGGACACAAGGGGGGCAATCAGGAGAGTCTAATTTCCTCTCTGTGGTCTTGGCAAGTGTCTCTGGTGTCTGGCTGGGTCGTAGGAAACGTTTGTGGGTGGTTCACCTTCTGCAGGGGGAGGGATGCTGGTGGCCTGTCAGTCCTGTGGCAGGGCCTCCTGACCACTAGCAGCAGCGGAAGTGGAGGGTTGTTCAGTTGACTGGTTAGTGGTAGGGGCCTGCTGGTGTGCTGTTGCCTCCCTCATGATGTTGGTCATGTCTGCCAGTACCCCGGCTATGGTGGTGTTAACGGCCTGCAAGTCCTCCATTATCCACTGATACTGTCCCTCCTGCAGCCGCCTGTTCTCCTGCATGTTGCCTAGGGTCTGGCGCATCGTGTCCTGGGAATGTTGGTAGGCTCCCAGGATCCCCAAGAGTGCCTCATGGAGAGTCTGTTCCCTGGTCCTGTCCTCCCCCTGGCGCACAGCAGTCGTCCCAGTTTCCCTGTTGGCATGTGCCCCTGAACGGTGTGCCCATTGCCACTGACCCCAGGTCCCTGATTGTCTTACGGACGAGGTGTGGCCTGGGGTCCCGATACAGGTGGGCACACTGTTGATTGATGTGTCCTGGGGACAGAACTTTGGGTACACTTGATGGGCGCTGTGGTGTTGGTTCCTGATGGGAGAGGCTCTGTAGTGGTCTGTGAGTGAGCTTGGGTGACCGGCTGTCCAGTGGTCTCCCAGTGGTCTCTGATGAGCCAGGTAGCTCCTCCAGATCCAGAAGTCCAGAGTTACTGTCATCCCTGGGGGCATCTTTTGTTGGGGTACTGGATAGTATTGGTACCTCCTCTCCACTGACATCAGCTGCGGTACCTGTGGGGATGTAAATTATGTAATATGCTTCAAGTGTATGACATTTGTACTTCTCTAACTTCCCCTCTATCGTTGGTGTTGCCCTGCCACCTTTTGCTTGTGTATGGTGATGTATTGTGGGATTGTTAGTTTCCCTATGCTGTGCATGCTTTAGTGATGGGTGTCCATGAAGGGCTGGGAGGGGTGTCCATGCATTGGTATGGCATGCAGGGCTTGGCATTGGGATAAGTGAGATGTGTAGGTGTAGTGTGTGGGATGGGGTGGAGTTATGGGAGTGAGAGTGTGGGTGTGAGATGGCATGCAGGTTTGGAGGAGGTGATAGGTGTTAAATATTGACTTACCTGTGTCCAGTCCTCCGGCAACTCCAGCGAGTCCCTCAGGATGCAGTATTGCTAGTACCTGCTCCTCCCATTCTGTGAGCTGTGAGGAAGGAAGTGGGGGTCCACCACCAGTCCTCTGTATGGCAAGCTGGTGTCTTGCTGCTATGGAACGTACCTTCCCCTGTAGGACGTTCCACCTCTTCCTGATGTGGTCCTTTGTTCTTGGGTGCTGTCCCACAACTTTGACCCTGTCCTCGATTCTCCGCCATAGCCCCATCTTCCTTGCTATAGAAATCTGCTGTACCTGTGCTCCAAAGAGATGTGGCTCTACCCTGACAATTTCCTCCACCATGACCCTTAACTCCTCAGTGAAACGGGGGTGCCTTTGTGGTGCCATGGGTGTTGTGTGATGTGTGTTGGTGAGGGTGTGTTAGGTGATGTGGTGGGGTGTGTGATGTAGAGTGCCTGAGGGGTGTATAGGTGTAAGTGGTGTGTGTGTCTGGTAGTCTCTGTGCTCTTCTTCTCAGTCTCCTGGTGGCGATTGTTGTTCGTAATGTGGGTATGTGTTTTATAGTGGTGTGGGTGTGGTGTGTGTATGGGTGTCAGGTGTGTTTTTAGTATTGGCCAATGTAGTGTTGTTTTGTTTGTGGGTATCCATTCTGAGCGCGGCGGTATGTACTGCAAATGGTTTACCACTGTTAAATGTGTGCCCGGGTGATTTGTGGGTCATAATGTGATGGGCGTTGTTTTGTTGGCGTACCAGGATGGGTTTTGGGACTGCCACTTTATCACTGACCTTTGGTCTGGCGAATTTGTGTATGTTGCTGTATTCTGTCGGCTTGTTGTGTGTGTGTCATAACATGGTGAACGGATATCCGCCACCACATCGGTATGTTGGCGGCCGTCAGCATGGCGGTAAGTGGGATTTACTGCCAGTGTCCTAATGAGTACTTATAAACCACAGAGGGTAACCAAAAACCCAAAGGGGCTGGGTAAGGACTAGATATCAAAAACGACAGTTCCTCAAGGGAAAACAAAAGTTATTTACACATATCATAAAACAGCATAGGTGAACATACAAAAAAAGAAGAATATTTTTATTCATTTATATATAAACATTAAAATCATAACTCTATAATCATTCCATAGGAACAACCCATCTCAAAATCAAAAAACAGGAAGGACAAACCAGAGTGAAGAAAAAGTGCTTGTGATAAACAATAAAAAAGAAAAAGAATAATCAATATCTCAATAATCCAAAGACTAAATAAAAGTAAAAGGTAGCTGGTTGGTTATTCTTTCACTGCATTGAATCAATTTCAAATCATCAAGGAATCTAAATCTCTTTCTTGAATCCTTCCTTAATACCCTATGCAGAAACCAATCCAGACTGAAATATATATACGTCAACGTTTCAACCCCTCTATATCCTGGGCCAAATCACTGCTCCACAATGGGTCTTTTTCAGGACTAACTGATGGGAGTCCCCTATCATATCTTCTGACCCCCTTACTTGTTACGTATTCATACTTTTCAAACAGTTGAATCTATTTATATTTTATTCCAAGTATTTCCCATAGATGCCATCTTAAACATTTATCCAACTCAATCTCCGGAAGAGTGTATGTGCTCTTTCAAAAAGCGTCTCCTGATCACTTTGTAGCGGAGATTGAGTTGGATACCCTCACACAATGCAGTCTCCAACCCCCTGGTGAGTGTCTGGGACCTGGCCTGGGCAAGGCAGGATTTCACATTCAAGAGAGACTTTGCTTTGAAGTAGGCCTACTTCTAGAAATTGGCTATAAGAAGGGCACCCTAAACCACAGACTTTAGAACATTTCTGGAAACCAAGAGGAACCTCTGCCTATAGAAGAGCTGAAGAGCTGAGAAAGAAGAGCTGCCCTGCCTGTGACTGTGCTTTGTGGAGCTGTCCTTCAGTTGCTGCTTCTGCCAGAGTAAGAGGGCAAAGACTGGACTTTGTGTGGCTTCCATCTTGTGAAGATCTCCAAGGGCTTGATTTAGAGCTTGCTCCTGTTGTTTGAAGTCTCAGGGACAGCAAAGACTTCTCTCTGCCAGCACCTGGAGTCTCTGGAGAGGCTCCTACTCTGCCAAGTGGTTCCCATCCAGTTGATTGGAACATATTTCCAGGGACCCTAGGGGAGGTAATAGGGAATTAGCCCTGCGAAAAAGAGAAGCATTATGGATCATGAAACTCAGAACTGTTGAATGTGGCCTCAACTCTGATAGAGAGCTAGAATTTTTCTTAGGGAAATAAATTTATGACTTAGAAAATGTGTTCATACAATTTATATAATACACTGTTCATTGCAATGATTATAATAATTGAGTATCTCGAAACAAATTGGGTTATGAACTATGAATATATTCTTGGATTGCCAAATCGGTTAATAGGTAAGAAAAACCTTAACTATGTGCAAGACTTAGATAGATTGACCCAAAACTGGTATTTGACTAATGATATTTTTAATGTTGGTTGATATAATTGGATTTTTTCATGATTTTTTCATGGTTATAATTTCATGTTTGTAATAATCAGTCTATGTAACATGTTTAACATATTGCTTTCTGTAACGATTATAACAACCAAAATTCTCCAACAAGGTAAAAAAAATTTGGAACATGAATACTTCCTTAGGTTGCTAAATTGAGTAATAAGTTAGAACAATCAATGTTTAATTATTTGACTGATTTGAATCCTGGCTTGATCATTATTTAGATTAAATTTATAATTGCTGTTGGACCATTAATATTCCTAATTTCGGCTCATGGTGAGGGTGATGTGATCTGCGATATTTGTTAAAAGGAAATAATCATCTAAGATGTCATATTCCTTGTTGACTTTAATTTGGTTTGATTCAATAGGCACGTGTTGATTTTTACCGAGGAGCTGTTGTTTACAATTGTGATTACTAATATCTGTTTATTAGCTATATTGTAGTTTGCATAACTGTTTGAAATTAGTATTGAAATTGAGCAAAGTGTAAGCGGTTTGCCCGGTAGAACATGTGTATAAAATGGTGTGAATTTGAACATTACGGACATTACCGGCAGTCCGTTGTTTATTCTGACGATCGGGATTCAACCCAGAAGTGTATTTAACTTCCGAGTTCAGAAGACGAACGGTGCGTACTCGCAACTCGGCGCAGGATTTAACTGTTGTTGCTGTTTTGGAATCGTATCGGTGGTTCCAAGGTAAATTTATGTTGCGCTTTTTTACACTTGAAGGTTGTTGACTTGAGAGTAATGTTAAAAGTTTATCTTTTTCTATGCAGATCTGTTCGGTGATTTAATTGTTACATTGGTTTTACTCGACACGCTGATGTCCTGCGCCATTGACTACTGATTTTATTTATTCACGTGCACTAGTCAGGTGAGCGACTAAGTTAGGACAGTTCATTTTTAATAACTACTGGTACCTTGGATGACAACTAATGGTTATTATATATTTTACATTTAGAATAACACTGGAGTATTTCATGTTTAAGCTGTGATGGATTTCTTTTTTTGATTGGAGGACTCAATGTAGGTATTATCTATTCTTTGTGCTACTATTTTACCAAGGATTGGAATATAAGAGGTTGTTATTTCACTGGGATTTGTTTATTTTCGTTTGTGTAATAGAATCATATTGATAAAGACGAGTGGTGAGTTACCTCATGTATTTTTAAGACAGATGAAACTAAATCTGTCCTTTTTATGTTTAAATCAAGGCACCAGTAGTAATGGTTAATTGGGCCATTTGAGTGGATTTAGTTAGTGAATGGCATGCTACACAGAGGTGAAATTTAGACACTAAGGGATTTTCACTTTTTACACAGAGGTGTGTATTGGGTATTTTATATCACGGTGAAAGAGTAATGCATGACGTCAGCAAAAATTTCTCCCTTTTTCAAGGATACTTCATAGTTGTTTTGGGGTTGGGAAAGCCCCGTGGACATACATTTTTTGCCTTCTTTTCACTTGTCTCATCTTTCCTTTGGAATATAAGGTGGTCCTTCTTGATTATACTGGATTATGTAAATATCTTTTTATTTGGGACCCTTTATGACGTTTTTTTCAATCTCAAGTTGGAGCATTTTGGTTTTATGTATCAATATATATTCAAAAAATCTTTTCAGCCCTGAAGAAGTCGTTGGGGATATAAAGAAACATTGTCCCGAGACGAAACACGTGTTGGCTGATTTGAATCATGGCTTGATCACATATACAATATGGATACACTACAATAAATTGATTGTTACAATTTGGACTGACTTATGTAAAAATATAACAATGTATGATACTATGCACAACAATTAATGATGGGATTTGGTAGATGAATTATGAGGAATTGAGTGTTTGATCCATAAAAAGTTATAAACGTATCTGTTATTTACAGAAACTAAATTGTTTACGGATTGTCATAAGAGGTATTGCACTTTGTATGGTGCCCATCCAGTTCCTGGGACCCTGAAAGGAGAAGCTGGCAGCCTAAGAGGAAGAAATTCACGCACAGAACGCCTTGCGGGGAAAAGATCGGCGTAACTCTGATCTGAGGCTGAAAAATCGGCGCGCCGCCGGCTTTGCAGTGGAAAATCGACGCTCGCCTGCAACGCAACCAAATAATTGACGCACGGAACTGGAGAAACGAAGTGCAGCATCGCTTACGGAGGCTGGGAGATCGCAACCTGCGCTGTGTGGTTTTCGAATCATCGTGCTGCTGGATTTCCGATGCAAGTACCGCTGGGCGTGTAAAAACAATGCAAGGCCTGCCCGGACCCGAAAGTGCTGACCGGATCAATGCATTGTTTTCCTGCAGAGAGAAGAAATGACACGCCTGACCCGACGAAAGGAGAAACGATGCATGGTTTTGCTTGTGAGTGAAATCGACGCATCACAAGCCCTTTTTGATGCACAATCTCCTGTGTGGGGTTATTTTTGCCACATGCAAGGTACCTTTTCACGCTAACAGTGTTAGTGTGTGTTTAAAACTGCATAAAGACTCTTTTTGCTTTTTAATTGATAACTTTACTTGTGAATTGTGGATTTTTGTCATTTTGATCTTGTTTTGTTTAGATAAATATTTTCTATTTTTCTAAACCTGTGTTGTGTCATTTTGTAGTGTTTTCATTAAGTTAATGTGTGTGTTAGTACAAATACTTCACACCTACCACTCTGAAGTTAAGCCTACTGGTCGTGCCAAGCTACCAAGGGGGTAAGCAGAGGTTAGCTGAGGGTGATTCTCTTTTACCCTGACTAGAGTGAGGGTCCTTGCTTGGATAGGGGGTAACCTGACTGCCATCCAAAGACCCTATTTCTAACACTTATCAGCTGCCCTGGCAGTTCAAGATGTTTCGGTATCTCGGGGTAAATATTCACCATACAGATCGAGATCTCTTAGACAGCAATCACAGCCGGGCCCTGACCTCTTTGCCGCAATCCTTGGGATTCTGGACGCACCTGTGCTCTAGCTGATTCTTTATTTCTTTGCCTCGGTGCCGGCTCACCAGGGCCTTCTTCAGGGATCTCTGGAGATTGATGTCTGACTTTGTTTGGGTTGGAGTGCGCCAGCGCGTAGCCATTAATACACTCCAGCGGCCCCTGATAGAGGGTGTCCTAGAAGTACCTGATCTTGAACTCTAATTTGCAGCGGCACAGCTGCAGTGGCCTAAGTATTGAGTGGCAGAGGATACGTGGGCAAGGGTAGCTTGGTCAGGGAGGAACTGGGGGATGTAGAGTTGCTGGAGTATCTACTGATGCCCGGAGGACTGCCAAGGAGACTAGGAAGATTGGCATGCACTGTGAAGGCTGCGGAGCAGGTACATCCTGCCACAGAGAGAAGGTCTTAGGCCCTGCAGCTCCCACTTTGGAGTATGCCAGGAATGGAGTTTTGCTAGAGGTGCATGATTAAGGACCCTAGAGGGAGGTGGGTGTGACGGGTGCCTGATATAGATCTCAGTGGATGTAATGTCACAAACAAGACGCACATCTCGTACGCCATATTACGAATCCCATAGGACATAATGGGGTTGTAATACAGCAGACGAGATAGCCACCACATTTGTAATGAAATATTCCCCTCCGCCAAACTCTAAATCAGGCCTAGATTTGGGGACCTATTCCATTAGCAGTCCCTGCGCTCCTTTCCAGATTTTTAAACTGGTTATGATATGGGAGCTGGCCAATCCCTAGCATATTATGCCCTATAGATTCAAACCACTTGGGAGGTGGTTCAGGACCCCTACACTACAGTGAAGATTGTAGTGTATATTGAGGCATGGGTTGTGCAGTAGAGAAGTTACAGCATCTTACAAAATGTTGTGAGTTGCATGGGCAGAGCTTAAGGTACTGAGTAAGCCCTGTTTGGACACCTACTGCAGGAGGGATCTGATCAATAAGCAGTGGGAGATGGGCCTCAATAAGGTTAAACGCATGTCCGAGTATGCTCAGCTAAAATGTACACAATTCAGTTTTCTTCACCACACATACCTCATGCCACATCATCTACATAAGATGTTCCATGTGTTGGTCCCAGTGTGCCCAAGATGCAGGCATCATGATGCAATTTTCTTCCACATGGTGTGGGATTCCCCTCTGCTGGCCCGAATATGGGTGCAAGTTATAGAGCACTTGTCTATGGTGATAGAGGTACAACGTTCATCTAATTCCTTATACTATCTGCGTAGTGTCACACGACACACAAAACACTCTAAATATTATCTTAAGTATTCTGACCTGGCCATGGCCATTTTTATAAACACCTGATTGCTATTTCCTGGAAGGCAGCCCAGCTGCCCTTGATTGACTTCTGGCTCCGGGTTGTACTAAGGTGGATGACTGCAGAAGCAGATGCAATGCCTAGGGATACACAGACAAGGGGCAGGGGGGGTGAGGCCACCTCATTGGACGCTTATATACTCAGGATGCAGGACTTGCTGGATGCTCGCACATGAGCATAGATGTGGACCTGTGGACAGAGGGAAGTGAGGGGACCCTCCATTATACTTTCTCCTCCCCGACAATCCTCCATCACTAGATAGCACAAACTTTGACATACTGTAATCCTCCCACTGCCCCCAAGAGTCCCATTTTCTTTATTTATGTTGCACTGGTTAGGATGCTCAGTCACATGGGTTAATGTTCCTTATTTGAATATGTCTGGTAAGCAATGCGCTGGAGATGGTATTACAGTGGCTCACCTTTCTCAGAATGCAGGAGCCACTAAGCAACTCGGTAATGTGCTCTACATGTGCAATATATGTGGTTCTCTGACAGCCTATACTCTGATTCTGCACTTTTTGTGATCCTTATGCTGACACAGGATAAGACATGACTGTTATTGCAGCCCAGAATCCTGTGTCACTGTTATGTTTATTTGATAACATGAAAATAAAGAGATTTTTTTATAAATGTTCATTGATTAGGAAAATGCAGACATGTGGCAAGGTGGCAAAATCTAATTAGCTGGTTGTGGTCTGAACACGTTACATGACTGGCACAGTTAAATCTTTTTATTCTTTTGGTGATCAACTGGGTACATACAACTTGCTGTCTGGCTGCCTGTAATTGATATGTGTTAGAAATGGGGTCTCTACGTGGCAGAGGTATAAACCTTTGTCCAAATAGGGATCACAATCCTAGTCAGGGTAGGTGTAGGAGGCTGGCCTGGTTTGTAATGGTACCAAGGGGTACGTACACTCTGCACCAGGTCCAGTTATCCCTTATTAGTGTAGAAGAGGTGTCTAGCAGCTTAGGCTGATAGAAAAGGGTAGCTTAGCAGAGCAGCTTAGGCTGAACTAGGAGACCTATGAAGCTCCTACTATACCACTGGTGTCATATGCACAATATCATAAGAAAACACAATACACAGATATACTAAAAATAAAGGTACTTTATTTTTATGACAACATACCAAAAGTATCTCAGTGAGTACCCTAAGTATGAGGATAGCAAATATACACAAGATATATGTACACAATACCAAAAATATGCAGTAATAGCAATAGAAAGCAATGCAAGCAATGTACAGTCACAATAGATTGCAATGAGAGCACATAGGTATAGGGGCAACACAAACCATATACTCCAAAAGTGGAATGCGAATAACGTATGGACCCCAAACCTATGTGAGCTTGTAGAGGGTCGCTGGGACTGTAAGAAAACAGTGAGGGTTAGAAAAATAGCCCCCCCCAAGACCCTGAAAAGTGGGTGCAAAGTGCACCTAAGTTCCCCAGAGAGCACAGAAGTCGTGATAGGGGAATTCTGCAAGGAAGACCAACACCAGCAATGCAACAATGATGGATTTCCAGACGAGAGAACCTGTGGAACAAGGGGACGAAGTCCAAGAGTCACACTCAAGTCGTGAGTGGGCAGATGCCCACGAAATGCCAGCTGAGGGTGCAAAGAAGCTGCCACCGGATGGTAGAATCTGTGGATTCTGCAAGAACGAAGAGGACTAGGAACTTCATCTTTGAAGGACGGATGTCGCACGTCGTGAAGAAGCTTGCAGAGGTGTTTCCGTGCAGAAAGACAGCAAACAAGCCTTGCTAGCTGCAAGGGTCACGGTTAGGGTTTTTGGATGCTGCTGTGGCCCAGGAGGGACCAGGATGTCGCCAATTGCGTGAGGAGACAGAGGGAGCGCCCAGCAAGACAAGGAGCCCACTCAGAAGCAAGCAGCACCCGCAGAAGTGCTGGAACAGGCACTACGAAGAAGAGTGAACTGGAGCTCACCCGAAGTCACAAAGGAAGGTCCCACGACACCGGAGGACCACTCAGGAGGTCGTGCACTGCAGGTTAGAGTGTCGGGGACCCAGGCTTGGCTGCGCACAAAGGAAATCCTGGAAGAGTGCACAGGAGCCGGAGCAGCTGCAAATCACGCGGTACCCAGCAATGCAGTCTGGCGTGGGAAGGCAAGGACTTACCTCCACCAAACTTGGACTGAAGAGTCACTGGACTGTGGGAGTCACTTGGACAGAGTTGCTGAGTTTCAGGGACCATGCTCGTCGTGCTGAGAGGGGACCCAGAGGACCAGTGATGCAGTCTTTTGGTGCCTGCGGTTGCAGGGGGAAGATTCCGTCGACCCATGGGAGATTTCTTCGGAGCTTCTAGTGCAGAGAGCAGGCAGACTACCCCCACAGCATGCACCACCAGGAAAGCAGTCGAGAAGGCCGCAAGATCAGCGATACAAGGTTGCAGTAGTCGTCTTTGCTACTTTGTTGCGGTTTTGCAGGCGTCCAGAGCAGTCAGCGGTCGATTCCTTGGCAGAAGGTGAAGAGAGAGATGCAGAGGAACTCTGATGAGCTCTTGCATTCGTTATCTAAAGAATTCCCCAAAGCAGAGACCCTAAATAGCCAGAAAAGGAGGTTTGGCTACTTAGGAAGGAGGATAGGCTGGCAACACAGGGAAGAGCCTATCAGAAGGAGTCTCTGACGTCACCTGCTGGCCCTGGCCACTCAAAGCAGTCCAGTGTGCCAGCAGCACCTCTGTTTCCAAGATGGCAGTGGTCTGGAGCACACTGGAGGAGCTCTGGGCACCTCCTAGGGGAGGTGCAGGTCAGGGGAGTGGTCACTCCCCTTTCCTTTGTCCAGTTTCACGCCAGAGCAGGGCTGGGGGATCCCTGAACCGGTGTAGACTGGCTTATGCAGAGATGGGCACCATCTGTGCCCATCAAAGCATTTCCAGAGTCTGGGGGAGGCTACTCCTCCCCAGCCCTGACACCTTTTTCCAAAGGGAGAGGGTGTAACACCCTCTCTCTGAGGAAGTCCTTTGTTCTGCATTCCTGGGCCAAGCCTGGCTGGACCCCAGGAGGGCAGAAACCTGTCTGAGGGGTTGGCAGCAGCAGCAGCTGCAGGGAAACCCCAGGAAAGGCAGTTTGGCAGTACCCGGGTCTGTGCTAGAGACCCGGGGGATCATGGGATTGTATCCCCAATACCAGGATGGCATTGGGGGGGCAATTCCATGATCTTAGACATGTTACATGGCCATGTTCCGAGTTACCATTGTGAAGCTATACATAGGTAGTGACCTATGTATAGTGCACGCGTGTAATGGTGTCCCCGCACTCACAAAGTCCGGGGAATTTGCCCTGAACAATGTGGGGGCACCTTGGCTAGTGCCAGGGTGCCCACACACTAAGTAACTTAGCACCCAAACTTTACCAGGTAAAGGTTAGATATATAGGTGACTTATAAGTTACTTAAGTGCAGTGGTAAATGGCTGTGAAATAGCGTGGACGTTATTTCACTCAGGCTGCAGTGGCAGGCCTGTGTAAGAATTGCCAGAGCTCCCTATGGGTGGCAAAAGAAATGCTGCAGCCCATAGGGATCTCCTGGAACCCCAATACCCTGGGTACTGAGGTACTGGGTTTTACAGAACCGGTACTGATCCGGTAACCCAGTGGTGCCAGGGTACACCCAAAGACCTCGGGTACTTTCCTGATTCAGACCACAGAAACTCAGAGTCTTCTAGGTGAAGTCAAAGATCGAATTTATTGGCTGCAACCAAGTAACAAGCGTCCTAGAAGTACAACAGCACGGTTTGTATGTTCTCAGGAGACTGTGTGTCAATGCAAAGTCAGGTTTCCTTATATACAGTTTTTTAAGCTTCAGGCAAACATTCTTGACATTTTGGTTGGTCATTCACATGTTTTTACTACAAAGGAAAAAACAGTGTCATGATGAAACCTCATATTTCATGTCATCCAACCCATAATAAATTACCCGGCAAGGCCTAGTATTTTACATCAGATAAGTGTGGACCCCCAATAAAAACGGGCACCTCCCCCTCGTAAAGTAAGAAGAAGAAAAGAGCAGGTGCAGGTGTGAGCAAGATTAGGCAGGGTGTGTGAGCGATAATAAGGGTTTTATGGCATGGTGTGCCTTGATGCTATCTGATTGGCCACTGGGAGAGGGACTGACCAAACAGGTTTGGCCTGAGGCAATGGTTCCAGCTTGCCCAGGTCAGAGAAAAGTCAATCAAGGTGTACATGTCCTTGGAATCAAATCTGACTGTATTATAAGCCTATGTGAGGGCAACTTTTAAAAATGGCTGCCGTGTATAAAATGGGAGCCACGAGTGCAGGACGAAAATGGCAATTTCGAGGTGAAAACGCTGCTGGAATTGAGCGAAAATGCTCATGCTTAGTGTACTAGTCATTATCGGTCTTTTGATACTAAAATCGTACTGCTGTGGCAAAGTAAATTACATGGGTCCAGAATTTTTAGAACCACAAACCCTCCTTTTGCCCTTACATAGGCAATAAACCTATTCTCATGCTAATCTGAGTCCAGGTCTATGTTTCTAAAGTCGTTGACATCATCCTAGTATTTAGCTCGTCTCTTGGTGCAGTTTCCTTATGCATGATGTAACACAGAGGCCACATATCGCAGGAGCACACTGCACGCATAGACAGAACAGGAAAAGAATGGCCAAGATCATCCCAATGACCATCAGTATCTTCCATCCCCATGCTGATATCAGTTCCCAGAACCATCCCATTAATGACCAATCTCCTCTATCTAAATGAATAGATTCGGAAATTCTATGCAGTTTGGAGATGGCCTGGTATACTGTTGGAGCGTTATCTGGGACAAAAACACAGCAACTCGATTGGATCAATGTACATACTCCACCCCGGTCTGCAAGTATGACATCTAATGTGACCCTGTTCTGAAGGGTCATAAGACGATCCGACTGGAGCTCAGCAGTCAAGTTACCAAGGGCACCAGCGGTTTCAGCCACGGTGGATTCAACCACTCTTATCAATTGCCTTATGCTCCTGCTGTTACCTATTTGTCCCCAGAACGGCAGAAAACCCTTTACGAAGTCCCCAAATTCTTGTCCTGCAGTGTCTTCTTCACTGAAGACGCCTCTAACTATCCTTGTCTTGTGGTAATCTGCCGCTGCTGTGTAGGTAGGGGGCAACAGGAACGAAACAAAGCATGTGCCCGAAAAGTCAGGGGGCAACCATGTAACCATGTAAAGGCTCTATCATGGCAGATGAAATAGGTACCCTTAGCTGCCAAGAGCGGAGGGAAGGTCTGAGATGCGAAGACATATGTCTCAGTGCAGACGCTTTCCCCTAGCTGAGCTCTGGGATTCTTGCCAGTACCTTGCAGACACAGGTGACCCTGATGGGGTACAACCCAAATCAGGGAAGATATCTTAGCTTGCTGTTTCTCACTCATTGTGGCTTCATATCCGGTCATGTTCCATCCTATATATGCTATTGTCTCATCTCTGGGGATAGTCTCGTAGAAGATATTGTCCTTCATCATGTCTATGATACCTTTAACTAAAGCATTTTTCTTAGGGTTGTCTTCCGCAAAACGTAGGGGGTAGTGTGCATAGATGAATATCGTTCTGAATGCCCACACGGAACCATTGTGGCTGAAAGGCAGGATCAGATAAGGGATACCTTTATCTGCTGTGTGAGGCATAAGGCCACACACCCAACAGTTAGTTGTATTTATCACTAGTTGGTGTTGGTGCAAAAGCTGGATGAAGGAGTTATTAATTAACTCTAGTCTCCTAGCAGATTCATGTTTAGGGAGGAGTTGAAAAGAATGTGGGGAAACAGTGGAAGGAGGAGGTGTAGACGAGGTAGTGGGTGCCAATATCACATTAAAACAGAATAAAACATATCCTATAAAAAACATAAGTATACTAAATAACATAAAAATGCACAGCAGCAAAAACCGTTTCCTGGTTATCGTTTCACATATTCTCTTCTTGAAACTCAGTCTTTCAACATGTTCTCCATTTTGGAAAGATTCCATCCTCTAACCGTTGCCGTTCGTGGCAGTTAGTTTACTTCACTTAGGAGTGTTCTGAATGTTCCAGGCCACCCTAGAACAAACCAGACCTGTAGACCTTGTGTCCACAGGCTACCCCCCTAAGTCTTTTCAGCCACGATCCTACAGCTGAACCCGGATGGAGGTTCGAAAAAAAAAAAAAAAAAAAAAAAAAAAAAAGTTATTCAAAAATAATTTGCAATATTGGAGAACTTTGCTAAAGGGAAGAAAAGTAAACTGTTTTATTTGTCCTTTATTCTTGTTCGTAGATTATAACGGTTAGTCCCAGGTATCGTGTGGTCCTGAAAAAGGAGTTCAGGTTCTGTAGTGTCCAATCGAACTGACAGTGATACTGCTGATTGTAAAATGTCATCACTTTCTTTCTCAGTGAGTGTTCCTTTTATTCGTGCATCGCTGAAAGGCAGAAAACGTGGCACGGTTTCAGTCTCTGAGTCGGCGACACCTTCCTGAACCCACCGGTCATATGGCAGAGGTAGGGGTACCCTTTTGCAATGGGTCCCATGGATCCAGTGTTTCTTCCCTTCTACTCGAACAGCTGATCTTGTGGAGAGAAGAACGAGGTGCGGTCCGGTCCACCTGGGCTGCTCGTTTTTGGTTTGCTGAAAGTTCTTTATTAAAACCCAGGATCCAGGCTCAATGGGATGACCTGGAGATTCAGAGACCGGAGGCAGGGTGTCGTGGACCTGTTGATGTAAAACACGCAATTTAGCCGTCAATTCATACAGATAGTCAAGCAAAACAGGATGCTCTATCTCGCTAAACTTCTTGGGCCTGGGCACTCCCCATATATTGGCCGGGCAGCCAAAGACTATTTCATAAGGACTAAGTTTCACTCGTGAATGCACAGTCATTCTGGTTGATAGGAGTGCTAAGGGTAGAGCGTCAGGCCATTTAAGACCAGAGCTCGCTTGTATCGTGGCCAATTTTAGCTTTAGAGTGCCATTATAGCACTCCACTAATCCAGCTGATTGGGGGTGATTTGCAGCGTGAAACTTTTGGTTTATGCCTCGCCCTTCGCATACTTTCTTCATCACTTGACCCACAAATTCACTTCCATTGTCACTCCAGATCATTCTCGGCATTCCGAATCTAGGGAAAAACTCTTTCACAAGGGCTTTGGCTGTGGATAGCGCAGTATTGTCTTTTAGGGAATAGGCTTCCACCCATCTTGAAAAGGCACAAACAACAACGAGTACGTATTTTAAGTTGTTGCACCTCTCCATGTGGATGAAATCTAGCTGCAAAACCTCAAACGGATACGTAGGAGGTGCAAAATGACCAGCTGGAGTTGGGGTGCCTCTACCAGGGTTGTGTTTCAGGCATACTATGCAATTTGTAACCACATTTTCTGCGCACTTGGGAATTCCTGCATTTTGCCATACTGGGGCCAACAACTTACAAATCCCTTTCACACTGATGTGAGCCATTCCATGAGCCATTGTAACTACTGCAAGCACATACGCATCGGGTAGCAACCATCTTTGATGTTCTGACAACTCGACCCAACAACCATTCGCATCCAATTTACCCGTACTTTCTCTCCACACACTCAATTCTCTCTCTGTGGCTTCAGCTTGAAACGATTTCACGCTTTCTATCGTGTCTTCACACATTCCAACATCACCAATCCATCTTGCAGGGCCCGCGACATACATTCAGCTCATCACATTCCTTGCCGTTTCTTTTGCGACCTCGTCAGCAAATGCATTCCCACGACCAACATCATCAGTCACCTTTTTATGTGCGCTACACTTCACAATCGCAACTTGCAACGGTAAAGTAAGTGAATCAAGGAGCTCATTTACCAACTGACCATGCTGTATTTTAGTTCCATGCGAGGTCAGGAACCCACGTTCCTTCCACAAACGCCCAAAACTATGGGCCACACCAAACGCATATTGGCTATCGGTATAGATAGTTTCATTCCTTTTGATACTGTACATGCTCTTGTTAGGGCTATTAACTCAGCTGCTTGGGCTGAATTGTGTGGGATACGTGCAGCTTCAACAATCGTACACAAAGTTGTCACAGCATACGCCGCAGTCGTGTCACCATTCGTGAGCTTAAAGCATGAACCATCCACCCACAAAGTACCATCACTCTTTGCAAGGGGAGTGTCCAGAAGGTCTATTCTCCCTTTCGTTTCTTCTTCTGTTCTATGGAGACAATCAAGTTGTTCAGAAGTATCTAACTCCGTCACAATTGGCAATAACGTAGCTGGGTTAAGTGTAGTGCATCTTTTTATATGTACATGGCTTGCTAACAATGTCAACTCGTAACCTGACAATCGAGCACTAGTTAAATGCTGTGTCTTGGTTCTGTTTAACAACGTGTCCACTGCATGTCGAACCATTACGATTAATGTGTTATTCATCACTAAACCAGCAGACTGTTGGATAGAAACAGCAGTTGCCGCTGCCGCTCTTAAGCAGCTTGGTAGTGCCTTAGCTACTGGGTCTAAGGTTGAAGAGAAATAGGCGCATGGACGCTCCCTGTCTCCAAACTGTTGTGTCAAAACTGCTAACGCACAACCTTCTTTCTCATGGACATACAATGTAAAAGGCTTGCTGTAGTTGGGGGTACCCAACACAGGAGCTGAACATAATGCATCACGTAATTCAACAAAACTTTTCTGACAATCTTCAGACCATGGGACGGGATTTGGTGTATCTTTACAAGTTAATGCCACCAAGGGTTTGGCTATTAACGAAAAATTAGGTATCCATTGTCTGCAATATGATGTAATACCCAAGAAAGCACGCACTTCTCTCTGTGTTCTTGGCACACTCATTGCTGCAACAGCCCTGATTCTCTCTGGGGTCAGTTGCCTTCCCTCCTTCGAAAAGAGATGACCTAAATAGGTCACTTCTTTTTGACAATACTGTAACTTTGAAAGGGACACTTTGTGGTGTAAATCAGACAAATGACGCAATAATGACAATGTTGCTTCTTTGCAGATCTCCTTAGTATCTGCAGCAACTAGCAAATCATCGACATATTGAATGAGAGTGGCGCCATCAGGTAACATAAGAGTGTCAAGTTGTGCTTTCAAAGCCTGACTATAGATAGATGGACTTTCACAATAGCCTTGAGGAGCTCTCTTAAATCTGAAGCTTCGTCCTCCCAAATTGAAGCCAAAAATGTCCCTGCTCCCTTCTGCAATAGGGATGCTGAAGAAAGCATTTTTCAGATCTATCACTGAAAACAAAGTGGCTGAAGCTGGAATCTTTGTCAACAATGCAGTGATATCGGGGACGACTGGAAACTGTGGCACAACTATTTTGTTCACCTCTCTAAGATCAATTACAAACCTATAAACATGTGGATGAGTAGGGTCAGTATGCTTCAAGACAGGCAAAACAGGACTATTGCAAACGTTGCCTCTTGTCTCTTCAATTACATCCTTCTCAATCAGATCACAAATAATTGCTAACAACGCTTTTTCCCCTTCACTAGAGATCTTGTATTGGGGAATACGTGGCATTTTAACATTGGCTTTTAATGTTATCACATATGGCTGAATTTCCAAAAGACCTACATCATTAGGTCCAGTAGCCCAAAGAGTATTAGGAAGAGACGAAAATTCTGGTGGAAATCTGTCCTTTGACAAATACATTGGTGAAACCACTTTCTTACCCAATGTGAGTTGCACTCCAGAAGGAGAGCAATACAATGTCGCATACAATCTCTTTAACAGATCTAATCCTAACAAGTTCTCGCCACAACCTGTCGTCAAAATAAGGGGTGTTTCAAATTTACAAGGTCCAACAGAAAGAGATATAGGGTTAGAAATCGGATTTCTAACTGGGGCGCCGGAAAACCCTACTGATACATTTGTTTCGCCAGACAAAGGTGCGCCAGGGAGTTTTGAGTGCATAATAGAACTCTTGGTAGCACCAGTATCCAACAGAAAAGGTTCTGAAACACCTGATGCAATCACCTTAACATAAGGCCCACTCTGATCTACTGGAACTGAAACAACTCCCTCTCTTTGTCTATGGCTGTCCTAGCAATCATTACTGTCCAAATGCTCATCCTCTGTATAGTAATCATCAGTATAGTACCGAGCCGTCCTACCAGATGCATTAACCTGTTGATCAAATCTGTTCATTGAGTTTTGAGGGAGGAATGGGCGCGTGCTCTGGGGAACATATCCACGTCCTCTTCCTCTAGGTGCTTGTGGAACACCTCGACCTCTTAAACCAGAAGTACCATTTGCGCGCTGTAGCAAAGCAGGGCAACTATACTTGAAATGACCCTCTTCCTTGCAATATGAACATTGATTGGGACCTACTGGGATACGTGGTTGAGCATACTCAGCTCTTTGCGAGTTTCTCTGAAACGGTTGGGGCTGATAGTTATTCTGATAGTTGTTCTGATAGTTACTCTGTGCACCACTATTTTGACCACCACGTGGCGGGTACGCTTGTTGTAACAGAACCTTCATTTTCAATTCTTTAGTTTTCTTCTCTACTCTATCTCTCTCATCTTTATCTCTATTTTCGTAGTACTGTGCAGTAGCCAATATCTGCGCTGAAGAGGAAACTGCCCAAGAACTTTCTGAATCTTTTAACTTTTTACACAACTCAGGAAGCAGATTATGCACAAATTTATCGACGAACAAACGTTGACCACCTTCCGTGCTCATATCTTGACCACTGTGGTCCACAAACGTTTCTTCAAACCTGGTGAAGAAATCTGATACCGTTTCTTCTTTCTTTTGCTTACATGCAGACAATTTATCCCAGTTTACACGCATCGCAGGCATTATAGTTTTCATGTAATCAATAATCCTACCAGGAAGCTCTGTCACTAAAGGCTCAGGTTTAGCACCACCAATTTGTCGGGCATCTGCAGCAGCAATATTAGCCCATGTGTCACCTAACTCTTGAGCATGGTCTGTATGGCAAATCTTTCCCCATAAAGGCTGTGGAACAACATTCCCAAACAACATGTCTATGTCAGCTAAATTCATAATGCAAGACCCCGCAGTCTGTGACAATTCCTTGTAATACCCTGTAGGATTCTTACGGGGATCAGGCAATGTCTGCTTAAGGGCTAAAACTTCAGCTCGCTTCCATGGAACGTGTACCCATACACGCTGGAAATGAGGCAGGACAGGTGGATTAGCATTTGGGTCCCCTTCCCTCCATTGTGGGGGAACTTCTCTCATGGGGTACTGTTTCCCTTTCTTTTTAGCAGAAGAATCATATTTAAACAATAACCTGGAAACACCTTCAGTCCTAAACGACAATAACATCTCAACTGCTTTCTCGACATCTGAACCCACAATCAAACCTGTCGCAAAATCGAACCGTACACGACACAACTTAGGCGGATTGGGCTCCAAACCATTTTCCTCTAAATCCTCAGAAAGAAAAGTACACATTTTCTCAAAAACGTATCTCTGTTTCGGTTCTTCCCACTGATGGAAGACATCCATAACAGACTCTAGTTCATATCTCGCTGGTTCAGTAACCCATTTATGCGCCAAATAATTCAGTGTCTCTTTCTCCCTACCATCAGGCAATTGGCTACGCAATTGTTTACGCTCTGAAACTGGGGTAGTAGCTAATGACCCAAAGAGAGGGGATAAAAGACTAGTCACAGTGTTTGTCATTCTCTGACGGATAGAGGGAGAGGTTGACAAATGAACAGGAGGAAAAACAGAATGAGACAAGGCAGAGACAGAAGCAGTGTCAGAAACAATACCAGGAGTGGTAGTCGCTATAGTAGTCAAAGTTGTAGGAAGTAAAGGCAGAGCAGATGTCAAAGCCGGTGGCCCTTGAGGAGGCTGCACCGGAGGAATAGGAACCAACTGAAGAATAGCTGGTGGGTGCTGTGGAGGAGCAGGAGGCAATGCAACCACTGGTTGTGCAACTAGAGGTTGCGGAGGTGCCGTGGCATTCTGCGCATAGGGTGGTGGCGAACTTAGCAAAGGCGACATTAGGGGATCTTTTTCAGAGTCTTTTGCTGCATCTTGCTGAAGAGGCGGCAAAACTGGATAGCATTTATCTACTGTCATTTTATGTCGCCTATGCAACTGCTCATTCAACTGTTCTACTTCGTTATCTTTAACTGTATAGCAGCTTGCATAATCAAAATACCTTTTTCTCTCTTATTTTTCTTAGCTAATTTAATTTCCTTTTGCTTGGCTTCCTTACGCCATAAGCGGAAAGAATCAAACTTTGCCGGCCGGGCTTTCTTCTTAAAAAGTCTAACTTCAAGGTTATCTAAGATTTCTGTGTCAAAGCTACCATTTTGGGGCCATTTTAAAACACCATCTTTTCTGGTGTAACGGATCCATACTTCATTATATGTGATGGGGCCTACTCCGTGCTTCACATATAGTTCATAGGTTGGAGTTCCAATCGGAGGAACCGGACATGAGTCCTCCAACCGGGAGTCCCTTTTACAACCAAGACAAAACAAATTTCCAAGTCTGCTAAGACCAGGCATCTTCGCTCACTAGTCTAGCTTCAAACTTCAAAGGATTATCGTTTACGATAGTCTTGTGAATACACGAGTCCTTCGGCTTTGGTACTTGCAAGTTCCAAATCAAAGTGATCCCGAAGGGATACCAAACCAAATGTCCAACTAAGGACCAAACCAAGTGTCCAACTAAGGACTGGGAGACGCTCCACTTATACTTAACTGAAAATATCGATGACGTCACCAGAAGACTCGTCTTATCGTTTCGCTCTACCAAACATCAAGGGTCCAAATCAGGGCGATAGCCAGGGCAGCAGTCCTTCGTAGCCGTCGGGAAGCGGGGAACCTCGCAGCAAAGACTTTCGGACCACGTCGACATGCAGGGGTCGATGAAGTGGCGGCCTTCCTCCAGAATTTTCACACGAAGCTCCTCACGGACCTCAGGCTTGGACCGGTACCGCTGGTATCGCCCCACGTTGGGCGCCAACTGAGGTACTGGGTTTTTCAGAACCGGTACTGATCCGGTAACCCAGTGGTGCCAGGGTACACCCAAAGACCTCGGGTACTTTCCTGATTCAGACCACAGAATCTCAGAGTCTTCTAGGTGAAGTCAAAGATCGAATTTATTGGCTGCAACCAAGTAACAAGCGTCCTAGAAGTATAACAGCACGGTTTGTATGTTCTCAGGAGACTGTGTGTCAATGCAAAGTCAGGTTTCCTTATATACAGTTTTTTAAGCTTCAGGCAAACATTCTTGACATTTTGGTTGGTCATTCACATGTTTTTACTACAAAGGAAAAAACAGTGACATGATGAAACCTCATATTTCATGTCATCCAACCCATAATAAATTACCCGGCAAGGCCTAGTATTTTACATCAGATAAGTGTGGACCCCCAATAAAAACGGGCACCTCCCCCTCGTAAAGTAAGAAGAAGAAAAGAGCAGGTGCAGGTGTGAGCAAGATTAGGCAGGGTGTGTGAGCGATAATAAGGGTTTTATGGCATGGTGTGCCTTGATGCTATCTGATTGGCCACTGGGAGAGGGACTGACCAAACAGGTTTGGCCTGAGGCAATGGTTCCAGCTTGCCCAGGTCAGAGAAAAGTCAATCAAGGTGTACGTGTCCTTGGAATCAAATCTGACTGTATTATAAGCCTATGTGAGGGCAACTTTTAAAAATGGCTGCCGTGTATAAAATGGGAGCCACGAGTGCAGGACAAAAATGGCGATTTCAAGGTGAAAACGCTGCTGGAATTGAGCGAAAATGCTCATGCTTAGTGTACTAGTCATTATCGGTCTTTTGATACTAAAATCGTACTGCTGTGGCAAAGTAAATTACATGGGTCCAGAATTTTTAGAACCACAGTACCTCAGTACCATATACTAGGGAATTATAAGGGTGTTCCAGTATGCCAATGTAAATTGGTGAAATTGGTCACTAGCCTGTTAGTGACAATTTGGAAAGAAATGAGAGAGCATAACCACTGAGGTTCTGGTTAGCAGAGCCTCAGTGAGACAGTTAGTCATCACACAGGGAACACATACAGGGCACACTTATGAGCACTGGGGCCCTGGCTTGCAGGGTCCCAGTGACACATACAACTAAAACAACATATATACAGTGAAATATGGGGGTAACATGCCAGGCAAGATGGTACTTTCCTACAGAACCCCCCCCAAATGAAGGACAATAAGACTAGCCATGACCTGATGAGTCTTCATTGTCTAAGTGGAAATATCTGGAGAGTCCATCTGCATTGGAGTGGGTACTCCCAGGTCTATGTTCCACTGTATAGTCCATTCCCTGTAGAGATATGGACCACCTCAACAATTTAGGGTTTTCACCTTTCATTTGTTTTAGCCAAAGTAGAGGTTTGTGGTCTGTCTGAACAATTAAGTGAGTGCCAAACAGGTATGGCCTCAACTTCTTCAGTGCCCAGACCACAGCAAAGGCCTCCCTCTCTATTGCAGACCAACGCTTTTCTCTAGGGGTCAACCTCCTGCTGATAAAAGCAACAGGTTGATTCTGGCCCTCAGAATTAAGTTGTGATAAGACGGCCCCTACCCCTAATTCAGATGCATCAGTTTGGACAATGAATGTTTTGGAGTAACAGGGGCTTTTTAGGACAGGTGCAGAGCACATGGCCTGTTTCAGCTCCTCAAAAGCTTTCTGACAGCTAGCTGTCCATAATACCTTTTTAGGAATTTTCTTAGATGTGAGGTCATTAAGAGGGGCTGCAATGGAGCAATAGTTCTTTATGAACCTCCTGTAATACCCAGTGAGGCCTAAGAAGGCTCTCACCTGGGTCTGAGTTGTAGGGGGAACCCAATCTATAATAGTTTGGATTTTCTCCTGAAGTGGTGCAATCTGTTCTCCACCTACCAGGTGTCCCAGATAAACCACTTTCCCCTGCCCTATCTGGCACTTTGAAGCCTTGATAGTGAGGCCTGCCTTTTGCAGGGCCTCCAAAACTTTCCATAGGTGGACCAGGTGATCATCCCAGGTGGAGCTAAAGACAGCTATATCATCTAGATATGCTGCACTAAAAGCCTCCAATCCTTGCAGGACTGTATTCACCAACCTTTGAAAAGTGGCAGGTGCATTTTTCAACACAAAAGGCATTACTGCGAATTGGTAGTGCCCTCCAATGGTTGAAAATGCAGTTTTTGCTTTAGCATCCTCTGATAACTTGATCTGCCAATACCCTGCAGTCAAATCAAAGGTGCTTGAATACTTGGCAGATGCCAGTGTATCTATTAGCTCATCTGCCCTGGGTATAGGGTGAGCATCAGTTTTAGTTACCTGGTTGAGACCCCTGTAATCTACACAAAATCTAATTTCCTTCTTTCCATCTTTGGAATGAGGTTTTGGTACAAGTACCACCTAGTTCAAGCATTTTCTGAACCTCTTGTTTTATGCAGTCCCTGACATGGTCAGGCTGCCTATAGATCTAGATCTTACTTTTGACAGGCAAGCTGTCTCCAGTATCTATAGTGTGCTCACACCAAGAAGTGGTGCCTGGCACAATAGAAAAGAGTTCAGAAAATTGACCCAGGAGTTTTATGCAGTGGTCTTTCTGCTCAGCAGTAAGACAATCTGCCAGAACTACACCTTCCACTAGAGCATCTTGTTCTGTGGAAGAGAAGAGATCAGGGAGAGGGTCACTCTCTTCTTCCTGTCCTTCATCTGTTGCCATGAGCAGGGTGAGATCAGCCCTGTCATAGTAGGGTTTTAGGCGATTGACATGGAGCACCCTAAAGGGACTCCTGGCAGTGCCTAAGTCAACCAAGTAGGTGACTTCTCCCTTTTTCTCAACAATAATGTGGGGACCACTCCATTTGTCTTGGAGTGCTCTTAGGGCCACAGGCTCCAAGACCCACACTTTCTGCCCTGGTTGGTACTGAATCAGAACAGCCTTCTGGTCATACCATTGCTTTTGGAGCTCTTGGCTGGCCTGAAGGTTTTTACTGGCCTTTTTCATGTACTCAGCCATCCTAGATCTTAGGCCAAGTACATAGTCCACTATGTCTTGCTTAGGAGCTTTTAAATGTTGTTCCCAACCCTCCTTCACAAGTGTTAGAGGCCCTCTTACAGGGTGTCCAAATAGGAGTTCAAAGGGGCTGAAGCCCACTCCTTTTTGGGGTACCTCTCTGTAAGCAAAAAGGAGGCAAGGTAACAGGACATCCCATCTCCTGCGGAGTTTTTCAGGGAGTCCCATTATCATTCCTTTGAGAGTTTTATTAAACCTCTCAACCAGTCCATTTGTTTGTGGATGATAGGGTGTGGTGAACTTGTATGTCACACCACATTCCTTCCACATGGCCTTTAAGTAAGCAGACATGAAATTGCTTCCCCTGTCTGATACCACCTCTTTTGGGAAGCCCACCCTGGAAAAGATTCCCAGGAGGGCCTTAGCCACTGCAGGAGCTGTAGTGGTCCTTAGAGGAATTGCTTCAGGGTATCTGGTGGCATGGTCCACTACCACCAAAATAAACCTATTGCCTGAAGCAGTAGGAGGGTCAAGGGGCCAACTATGTCAACCCCTACCCTTTCAAAGGGGACCCCAACCACAGGTAGTGGAATAAGGGGAGCCTTTGGAGTGCCACCTGTTTTGCCACTGGCTTGACAGGTTTCACAGGACTTACAAAATTCCTTTGTGTCCTCTGACATTTTAGGCCAATGAAACAAGGGGACAAGCCTGTCCCAAGTTTTCATTTGCCCTAAATGTCCTGCCAAGGGAA
Source organism: Pleurodeles waltl (assembly GCF_031143425.1). Taxonomy (NCBI): domain Eukaryota; kingdom Metazoa; phylum Chordata; class Amphibia; order Caudata; family Salamandridae; genus Pleurodeles; species Pleurodeles waltl. Next base: position 1,034,079,673 of record NC_090437.1, on the reverse strand, counting down.
TGTCGTGGGCTAGAGTTAGGAGGAACTCTCTGTATTGCTGTGGAATCACCAATCTCCTGGCTGCTCCAGGTTTTGGATCCCTTGCTTCAGTATACAAGAGGTTGTCCTCCCAGTAAGCTCTGTGAGAGTCACTGATATCCCCATTCTGCTGTTTGACAGCTTGCTGTGTTAGACCCTCTAGTGTGGGACAGGTATGCTGTGCCACACTCAGCTCCTCCCTGGCAGGCCCCCCTCCACCCAAAAGCTCAGCAGTGTCTGCTTCCAGCTCCTCTGGTAAAGGTTCTGCACAGGGTGGAAATTCTTCTTCCTCAGAAGTTGAATCCACTGTAGAGGGAGGGATAGTAGGTAGTATTTTACCTTTACTAACCCTAGCTTTAGGGAGCACTTGGTCCATTGTTCCAGGATCCAAGTTACCCTGTCCTTTTTGCTTTTTGGCCTGAGCCCTTGTCAAAGCAAAAATATGCCCAGGAATGCCCAGCATTGCTGCATGAGCCTCCAACTCCACTTCTGACCAAGCTGATGTCTCTAAATCGTTCCCTAGTAGACAGTCTACAGGTAAATCTGAGGCAACCACAACTTTCTTTGGACCAGTAACCCTCCCCAGTTGAGATTTACAACAGCCATGGGGTGGCTAAGAGTGTTGTTATGAGCATCAGTCACTTGGTACTGGTGACCAAGTAGGTGTTGTTCAGGGTGGACCAGTTTCTCTATTACCATGGTAACACTGGCACCTGTGTCCCTGTAGGCCTGAACCTCAACACCATTTATTAGGGGAAGTTGCTTGTACTTATCCATATTAAGGGGACAAGCAACCAAGGTGGCCAAATCAATGGCACCTTCAGAGACTAAACACAGCCTCTGTGGTCTCCCTAACAAGACCAACCCCAACTAAATTACCAAAAGTGAGCCCAGCTACTCCCTTGGATTGGCTATTAGTAGGTTTGCTCCCACCACCACTGCTATTACTAGGGGCACTAGGTGTAGCAGTAGGGGTTGTGGTAGTGGGAGGCTTCGTGCTTTTCTTTGGACAACTGGGATCAGTTGTCCAATGGCTTTTTATTTTACATAAATAGCACCATGGTTTCTTTACTTGATTTTGATTTGAAGAGGATTTGGGCCCACCACCCCCACCAGAGTGTTTTTGTGGGCCTGATGAAGACTCATTTTTAGATTTGTCCCCACCCTTGTCAGAAGACTTACCATCCTTCTTCTTGCCATCCTTGTCACCCCCTGTATGAACTTTTCTGTTCACTCTTGTTCTGACCCATTTGTCTGCCTTCTTTCCCAATTCTTGGGGAGAGGTCAGATCTGAGTCCACTAGATACTGGTGCAACAAATCAGACACACAATTATTAAGAATATGCTCTCTCAGGATTAAGTTATACAGGCTTTCATAGTCAGAAACTTTACTGCCATGTAACCACCCCTCCAAGGCCTTCACTGAATGGTCAACAAAGTCTACCCAGTCTTGTGAAGACTCCTTTTGGTTTCTCTGAACTTGATCCTGTGCTGTTCAGTGGTTAAGCCATAACCATCTAGGAGTGCATTCTTAAGAACTGTACAATTATTGCCATCACTTTCCTTCACAGTAAGGAGCCTATCCCTACCCTTTCCACTGAAAGATAGCCATAGGTGTAGGAGGCTGGACTGGCTTGTAGTGAGTACCAAGGGGTACTTACACCTTGCACCAGGCCCAGTTATCCCTTATTAGTGTATAGGGTGTCTAGCAGCTTAGGCTGATAGATAATGGTAGCTTAGCAGAACAGCTTAGGCTGAACTAGGAGACGAGTGAAGCTCCTACAGTACCACTAGTGTCATATGCACAATATCATAAGAAAACACAATACACAGATATACTAAAAATAAAGGTACTTTATTTTTATGACAATATGCCAAAAGTATCTCAGTGAGTACCCTCAGTATGAGGATAGCAAATATACACAAGATATATGTACACAATACCAACAAATATGCAGTATAGTATTAGAAAACAGTGCAAACAATGAATAGTTACAATAGGATGCAATGGGGACACATAGGGATAGGGGCAACACAAACCATATCCTCCAAAAGTGGAATGCAAACCACGAATGGACCCCAAACCTATGTGACCTTGTAGAGGGTCGCTGGTACTGTAAGAAAACAGTCAGGGTTAGAAAATTAGCCCACCCCAAGACCCTGAAAAGTGAGTGCAAAGTGCACTAAAGTTCCCCAAAGAGCACAGAAGTTGTGATAGGGGAATTCTGCAGGAAAGACACAAACCAGCAATGCAACAACAATGGATTTCCAGTCGAGGGTACCTGTGGAACAAGGGGACCAAGTCCAAAAGTCACAAGCAAGTCGGAGATGGGCAGATGCCCAGGAAATGCCAGCTGTGGGTGCAAAGAAGCTGCTACTGGACAGTAGAAGCTGAGGATTCTGTAGGAACGACAAGGGCTAGAAACTTCCCCTTTGGAGGATTGATCCCCCACGCCGTGGAGAGTCGTGCAGAAGTCTATTCCTGAAGAAAGACTGCAAACAAGCCTTGCTAGCTGCAAGTTGTGTGGTTAGGGTTTTTGGATGCTGCTGTGGCCCAGGAGGGACCAGGATGTCGCCAATTGCGTCAGGGGACAGAAGGGGCGCCCAGCAAGACAAGGAGCCCTCTCAAAAGCAGGCAGCACCCGCAGAAGTGCCAGAACAGGCACTACAAAGAGGAGTGAAACAGTGCTCACCCAAAGTTGCACAAAGGAGTCCCATGCCGCCGGAGGACAACTTAGAAGGTCGTGCAATGCAGGTTAGAGTGCCGTGGACCCAGGCTTGGCTGTGCACAAAGGATTTCTGCCGGAAGTGCACAGAGGCCGGAGTAGCTGCAAAAGTTGCGGTTCCCAGCAATGCAGTCTGGCGTGGGGAGGCAAGGACTTACCTCCACCAAACTTGGACTGAAGAGTCACTGGACTGTGGGAGTCACTTGGACAGAGTTGCTGGATTCAATGGACCTCGCTCATCATGCTGAGAGGAGACCGAGGGGACCGGTGATGCAGTTCTTTGGTGCCTGCGGTTGCAGGGGGACGATTCCGTCGACCCACGGGAGATTTCTTCGGAGCTTCTAGTGCAGAGAGGAGGCAGACTACCCCCACAGCATGCACCACCAGGAAAGCAGTCGAGAAGGCGGCAGGATCAGCGTTACAGAGTTGCAGTAGTCGTCTTCGCTACTTTGTTGCAGTTTTGCAGGCTTCCAGCGCGGTCAGCAGTCGATTGCTTGGCAGAAGGTGAAGAGAGAGATGCAGAGGAACTCGGATGAGCTCTTGCATTCGTTATCTAAGGAATTCCCCAAAGCAGAGACCCTAAATAGCCAGAAAAGAGGGTTTGGCTACTTAGGAGAGAAGATAGGCTAGCACCACCTGAAGGAGCCTGTCAGAAGGAGTCTCTGACGTCACCTGCTGGCACTGTCCACTCAGAGCAGTCCAGTGTGCCAGCAGCACCTCTGTTTCCAAGATGGCAGAGGTCTGGAGCACACTGGAGGAGCTCTGGGCACCTCCCAGGGGAGGTGCAGGTCAGGGGAGTGGTCACTCCCCTTTCCTTTGTCCAGTTTCGCGCCAGAGCAGGGCTGAGGGGTCCCTGAACCGGTGTAGACTGGCTTATGCAGAAATGGGCACCATCTGTGCCCATGAAAGCATCTCCAGAGGCTGGGGGAGGCTACTCCTCCCCAGCCCTAACACCATTTTCCAAAGGGAGGGGGTGTAACACCCTCTCTCTGAGGAAGTCCTTTGTTCTGCCTTCCTGGGCAAGGCCTGGCTGGACCCCAGGAGGGCAGAAACCTGTCTGAGGGGTTGGCAGCAGCTGCAGTGAAACCGCAGGAAAGGCAGTTTGGCAGTACCAGGGTCTGTGCTAGAGACCCGTGGGATCATGGGATTGTGCCAACAATGCCAGGATGGCATAGAGGGGGCAATTCCATGATCTTAGACATGTTACATGGCCATTTCGGAGTTACCATTGTGAAGCTACACATAGGTAGTGACCTATATGTAGTGCACGCGTGTAATGGTGTCCCCGCACTCACAAAGTCCGGGGAATTGGCCCTGAACAATGTGGGGGCACTTTGGCTAGTGCCAGGGTGCCCACACAATAAGTAACTTAGCACCCAACCTTTACTAGGTAAAGGTTAGACATATAGGTGACTTATAAGTTACTTAAGTGCAGTGTAAAATGGCTGTGAAATAACGTGGACGTTATTTCACTCAGGCTGCAGTGGCAGGCCTGTGTAAGAATTGTCAGAGCTCCCTATGGGTGGCAAAAGAAATGCTGCAGCCCATAGGGATCTCCTGGAACCCCAATACCCTGGGTACCTCAGTACCATATACTAGGGAATTATAAGGGTGTTCCAGTATGCCAATGTAAATTGGTAAAATTGGTCACTAGCCTGTTAGTGACAATTTGAAAGAAGTGAGAGAGCATAACCACTGAGGTTCTGATTAGCAGAGCCTCAGTGAGACAGTTAGTCATAACACAGGTAACACATACAGGGCACACTTATGAGCACTGGGGCCCTGGCTGGCAGGGTCCCAATGACACATACAACTAAAACAACATATATACAGTGAAATATGGGGGTAACATGCCAGGCAAGATGGTACTTTCCTACAGTAAGTCACACACAATCCAAATTATCCTGTGCACACCCTATGGTAGCTTGGCTCTGAGCAGTCAGGCTTAACTTGGAAGGCAATTGTAAAGTATTTGTGCAATAAATCATGCAATAAGACAGTGAAAACATCAGAAAAATATGAGATATTTATCTGAATAAATTAAGGTCAAACAATCAAGATTTGATAATCACAAGTTGAAGGCCCGTATTTATACTTTTTGACGCTAAACTGCGCTAACGCAGTTTAGCGTCAAAAAATTTGCGCCGGCTAACGTCATTCTGAAGCGCCATGCGGGCGCCATATTTATTGAATGGCGTTAGCCGGCGCAAGCAGTCCGGCGCTGCCTGGTGTGCGTGGAAAAAAACCACGTACACCAGGCAGCGCCGGCGTTGGGAAAAGTGGCGCTAGGGCGTCTTAAAAATGGTGCAAGTCAGGTTGACGCAAAAAATCGCCTCCACCCGATTTGCGCCATTTTTAACGACACCCAGACGCCATTTACATGACTCCTGTCTTAGTAAAGACAGGAGTCATGCCCCCTTGCCCAATGGCCATGCCCAGGGGACTTATGTCCCCTGGGCATGGTCATTGGGCATAGTGGCATGTAGGGGGGCACAAATAAGGCCCCCCTATGCCACCCAAAAAAAAAAAAAAAAAAATGTTATACTTACCTGAACTTACCTGAATGTCCCTGGGATGGGTCCCTCCATCCTTAGGTGTCCTCCTGGGGTGGGCAAGGGTGGCAGGGGGTGTCCCTGGGGGCAGGGGAGGGCACCTGTGGGCTCATTTTGAGCCCACAGGCCCCTTAACGCCTACCCTGACCCAGGCGTTAAAAAGTGGCGCAAATGCGGGGTTTTTTGACCCGACCACTCCCGGGCGTGATTTTTGCCCGGGAATATAAATACGACGCATTTGCGTCGCCGTCATTTTTTTAGACGGGAACGCCTTCCTTGCATCTCATTAACGCAAGGAAGGCGTTCACGCAAAAAAATGACGCTATTTGCCCATACTTTGGCGCTAGATGCGTCTAACGCCAAAGTATAAATATGGCGTTAGTTTTGCGCCGAATTTGCGTCGAAAAAAACGACGCTAATTCGGCGCAAACGGAGTATAAATATGCCTCAAAGAGTCTTTAGTCTTCAAAAAGCAACAAGTGTCTCTTGCATGAACAAAGTACCTGGTATGCATCAAAATTACACGCACGGAGTCCGCAGATGAGGATATGCGTGGAAAAAGGTAGGTTTTTGTCGGAATTCCGGGCGCACACAGACGATGTGTTGATTCTTTTCCACGCGGTGAGGGTATTGCGTTGAATTCCGGCGTGCAGGATTGAATACTCTTTGCGATGCCGGGTCTTATGATGCCTAGAGATGATGCGTGGAAATCCTGGGCATGTCGGACAAAGTTACAACTGTCGATCTGGTGGACGATGCAGCTGAGTTTCTGTCACAAAGCTGGCGCTGTGTCAATTCCTCTCGCAGGAAGTCGGGCTGTGTTTTTTCGGCTCGGTGATGCGTCGATCCAGTGAGCTGTGCGTCGAAGTTTCAGTCGCAAGGCTGGCACTGTGCCAACCTCCACTGAGGGAGCTGGTCTGCTTTGTTACGGTTTGGCGATGCAGTGATTTTCTCACCGCTTGGCTGGTTGTGCATCTATTCAGGCAGGCTGTGCGCTGATTTTTGCAGCACAAGGAGTTTCTTTGCAGAGATGAAGTATTTTTGGCCCTGAGACTTCAGGAACAGGAGACAAGCTCAATACAAGCCCTTGGAGAGCACTTCTCAGCAGAGCCAGAGGCCAGCAAGGCAGCAGGGCAACCACAAGGCAGCAGACTTTTACAGCAAAGCAGTCCAGGTGAGTCCTTTGGGCAGCCAGGCAACTTCTCTTGGCAGGTTGCAGGTTCTGGTGCAGAGTGTCTTTCCTATGAAGTGTCTCAGTTGGTATTGTCAGGGACCCAGTTTACATACCCAAAAGTGCCTCTGATGTGGGGGAGACTTCAAAGAGTGGTTTTGAAGTGCACAAGGCCCCTTTCAGTACAGCCCTGTCTGTCTGGGTCCCAGTAGGGGGTTTGTCAGTCCATAGCATGAGGGCAGACTACTGTCCTTTGAAATGTAAGTGTCAGGGCCTCCACCCTTCCTGCCTAGGAAGACCCATTCATTATGCTGATGTGTGCAGCTGTGACTGTGCATCTTGTGTTTGTTGTTTGTGTGGGTGAAGTGCACAAGAGAACTGTCATCCAGGCAAAGCCCAGACCTGGATTGGAGACAGGCTGTAAGGCAGAGAAGGATTTTAAGTGCAGAGAAATGCTCACTTTCTAAAAGTGGCATTTCTAAAATAGTAATATACAATTCAAACTCACCAGTCAGCAGGATTTTTAATTACCATTCTGGCAATACTAAATATGACCTGTCTACTCCTTTCTTATCAGAATCTACTGCTCAAACAGTATATGAGGTTAGCCCTAATGTTAGCCTATGAAAGGAGCAGGCCTCACAGCAGTGGAAAACAAATTTAGGAGTGTTCTACTAACAGGACATATAAAAAACATAGGTATATGTCCTGCCTTTTATCTACACAACATCCTGCCCTATGGGTTACGTTACCTAGGGCCTACCTCAGGGGTGACTTATATGTAGAAAAGGGGGAGTTTAAGGCTTTGCAAGTACTTTTAAATGCCACGTCGAAGTGGCAGTGAAAGTGCACCCACAGACCTTGCATTAGAAGGCCTGAGACATGTTTAAGGGGCTACTTATGTGGGTGGCACAATCAGTGCTGCAGGCCCACTAGTAGCATTTAGTTTACAGGGCCTGGGCACATGCAGTGCACTTTACTAGGGGCTTACAAATAAATTAAATATGTCAATTGGGTTGCAGCTAATGTCACCATGTTTTAAGGGAGAGAGCATATTCAATTTAGCTCTGGTTAGCAGTGGTAAAGTGCGCAGAGTCCTAAAACCAGCAAAAACAGTGTTAAAAAGTGGGGGGAGGCAGGCAGAAAGTTGGGGGTGATCACCCTAAGGCTTTCAGGTCTAACAGTATGTGAATGGTTAATGACACACCACTGCACCAGCCTATGACTGCCCTCTGACTCCTCATGCACCATGCTTATCTTGACTCTATTGTCTTTTTCTTTTCAAGTTCCACAAGCCTTCTACTATGCAAAGAACCACCATGGCTGTATTGCTCAGCAATTAAGCCCTGCACCAATGGACAATGCCAGAAGATTGCATATCATATGTTTGTGGATAGTATCATCTTTATTCATTATTAAAAATGTTGAATTGTGATGGGCCTATTTTGCATTTTTCATGCCTATGTAATAAATAGCTATTACACCTGTTAGCCTTAAGGTAGTCTTCCCCCCATATTTTGTCTATCTCCTCCACTTTTCTGAACTCGTTTTGGTGGCTTTAGCGCTCTGTGCACTTTACTACTGCTAACCAGTGCTAAACAGCTTGTGCTTTCTCACCTAAACATGGTAACATTAGCCTATCCCAAATTGGGATATTTAAATTACTTAAAAGTCTCTAGTAAAATGCACTGCATGTGCCCAAGGCCTGTAAAATAAATGCTACATGTGGGGCTGCAGCACTAATTGTGACACCCACTTAAATAGCCCTTTAACCATGTCTCAGGCCTGTCATAGCAGAGCCTGTGTGCAGTTTTACCCTGCCATGTCGACATGGCAAGCTAATCTTTTTGCCAGGCCCAAACCTTACGGTTTTATACATATAAATCAACCCCTATTGTAGGCCGTGGATAATCAAGAGGGCAGGTTGCAATGTATTTGAAAGACAGAAAATGTCCTTTTTAGTTTTTTATGTCCTGGTAATGAATAAATCCCAAAGTCCTTTTTCACTAAAGCAAGGCCTAGCTTTTCCATAGGACAACATTGGGATTACCTTATTCCATCCTATAAATGTAATTCCCAATCTGGGAGAGATAAACTTTCTGGGTTTTGTGTCTCTGGAATCAGAAGTTAAAATCACAACTCATTGTGGAGTCGAAATTTAAATTGTAATTCTGAAAATGTCACTTTTAGAAAGTTAGCATTTTCTAACTCTAGCTATTGAATGCCTGCTGCCTGTCTCTGGTCACTTGTCTGAGGTGACTGACAGCTGGGTTTTGTTCCCTCTATACAGCCACACACAATGGGAGCTTAGGTGTGACTTGATGGACCATCCTGAGAGGATGGGATGGAGGGGCTGAACCCAGCCTCACCTATACCAGAATAGGATGTGTCCTGCCCCCACACAATGTGCTGCATGACCCCCTGTAGTAAGTCTGGAGCCAGGGTCGGAAGGGCAGGAACTCTGTGTACTTCAAAGGCCTGTCTTTGAACTCTCCCCTACTTCAAAGGCCCATAATGGGTATAAGTACTGAACCTCCGATACCACCAATTTAGTCAGTACACATCTGGGCCCGTGAATACCCTGCCAAGAAGAAGGACTGATGTGCTGCTGAAGGACTAACACTCTGCTAGTCTGCTGTTTTGATAGATTCCTGCCTTGCTGTCCTGCCCTGCTGTATTCTGTTCCCCTGCCTGGGTGAGAAGGTCTGGACCTGCATCACTTGCACCCAGAGTTGGCTGACTTCTGATCTGAAGTCTCAAGGACATAAAAGACTTCCAGCCAACCTGTACCTGGACTTTTGTGAGTATGCCCTGTCAAGTGGTGTCACCCCATTCCTGGACCCCTGGAAGTGGGTCTAAGGTGTTTGCTCCAGCAGAACCAACACATCCTCTAATGTGGGGGATGAAACAATGCATCAACTCTGTTGTGTGGAATAGGTTCAGCGCATCACCTCCAGAACCACCACTGCAATGCTTTTCCCACTGCAGGGTCCTCACATCCCTGTTGACAGCATCCTCAACGACAATGCCAAATCTTTGCATCACAGCCTCTGCATTTATTGGAACTGGCACATCGCCTGGACAGTACAATGCATCCTTGACACCGGTCTTTACATTGCAAGCCCTGTCACCTGGATCCTTGATGCTGATGCAGCAGGAACTTGTACCCTAACTCCCTCGCATCTCAGAACTGACACATCACTGCTGTTGTGTGGTGAAAACTATAGACTTTACGGCATGGTTCATAACTGAAACAACCATCTGAAACCAGAATTTTAAGTACCTTGGTTCAGCATGCCCAATAGGGTTCCTGCAGCCGGCCCCTTCTCCATCACGGTCATCCTGAACTTTTGAGTTTGTCCTGCCGAGCCACAACTAGATATCCCTGGTTGAGGCTGTTCCTTCTAAGCACTATTTTACAGGTTACATTTTAAAAATTCATAGCTCAAGTTCTACTTTTTTGGACTTTTGTCATTTTGGTCTTGTTGTATTTATTAAATTAAGTTATATTTTTCTAACCTGGTGTGGAATCTTTTTGTGTGGTGTTTACACTGTTTTACTGTTTGAACAGTTGCATAAATACTTTACACAATGCCTAGCTGGTCTGTGCCAAGCTACCAAAGAGTGAACACAGGTGAATTTAGTGTTTGCCTGACAATTACCATGACTAGAGTTGTGGTTGCTTCTTCACCAGTGCTCAGCCCCCAGTCAACTGACAACCCAATTTCTAACATTAGCTAAGTTGGGAATTTGCAGACTCCTAAAGACAGACTGTTTAAGTTTGGTAATTGAACTGTTATCTTTCTTCCACCGAATTGTATTGCATTATTTTGTAAATGGCAAGAGAGGAATAGATTATGAAAAGGTCATGAACGACTGTGTGATATTAGGCTAAAATGCGTCTGTTAGGAGTCACTGGAGCCAATGCTCATGTATTGGCACATAGCCTGCTGTTTCTTTATAGCGACACACAGAATACCTTACGGAGAGCCTATAGGGATACTGCGTACAGTGTGCTAACCACATATAGTGGGGGACACTTGCAGCCCAGCCCCTTGCAGAGGGATACACACAGTTTGCTGATCAATCTGTGTGCCTTGATAGGGGTCACAGCATGTAAAAAACAAGCCTGAAAATTTGGACACAGTCTTGTGGGCCATCGGCAGTGGGGACACAGGAGTTAAATTCTCTGGCAGACAATGTGAGCGTTGATAAGAGTCTTTTTGGGTTCATGAATGACTTCAGTTCTGCTAGTTCGGGCATATGTTGCTGTACCCCAGTGGTGCTGTCATTGTCCTTTTGGAAGAGGGATATCTGTTGTAGTATCCCAGTGGAGGAACACACACAGGATACAGAGCCCCTCATGTAGACAGGGAAAACTTTCTTCCTAGCATCTGGTGGTGAAGTGACGGCAAAGGCTGTGGTGCCCCAGTTAGGTGTGAATGGACTTCAGATCCCCTGGCTGAGGGGGGGTAGGGTTACATGCTTCATGGCACTGTCAATAGAATTACTTTTAGTGGGAGTGGTGCATTCACTGTACAGTCTCTGACATGAACAGAGGGAACAGTGCTCAAGTGAGGGATAAAGAAGGCAGCAGATCCTAGGGGGAAGCTGAAAGCCTCTACCTTGGTTCATAGACTACAGTACCCTATTAGAAGCACAGATAGACACTTAGGGATATCAAATAGTAGCTCAGGGAGGTAGAGGACATATTAATGGAAGGGAAATTGAATAATTACCTTGTAAATCATGGAAGCACAGTTGGAAGAAACCTTTGCAGACACACAAAATTCCAAATTTGGTGTTGCGTTCCGCCTAGTGTCTACTCATACTGTAATGATGCTAATGCAGTTCTATGTCAACTATAATAAAGAAGTAGAACCTAGAAGTGAGACATAAGTTTTGGACTTTGCCCAGAATAATTTGCAATGGTGAATGGAGTGTGGTTTAGAGAAGCATGAGAGAAGAGCATTTGGATTGAACAGCAAGTGCATGACAAACGTCAACCATTTATTCCAGCAATACTACCTCACTATACTATTTCCTACCTTTACCTGAGATGCACAAGATGAATGAAGCAATCATGTCGATTATTATTCTTGCACATATGGCTTCTTCATGGTAGATGCATACTCTGCTGAAATATTTTTTTGCAATACTCACTGTCAAAAACAATACTTGTGGAATGGGTGCCAGAGTTAGATTCCAACACTACTGTTACAACAGCAAATACTCATTGAATTGCTGTTGAACAATTTGTTATTACTGCTGTGTCGGCTATATGACGTATTATTTAAATCAATAATATTGTGACATAAAATATTGTGAAAAAATATCGGGAACCAAAATATTCTGTTTACATGCTTTGTAGGTAAACTACAAAATACTGAGACAAAAATATTGTGGCCTACAATATTGTTAAAAAAACAGATACGCATATCAAATTTACTCTGGCGCATTATATTTGATCCAATTTAAAAATTAAATTGTAAAATACTATTTTAATTAAAAATACATAATATTTTAAAACATGCTTAAATCAAATTCAATGCACAGAATCATACACATTGATAAACACCATTGTAATTAATAACATTAAATTATCCATAAAATTCTTACTATTATGCAAAAACAACACATAACTGACAAAACATCAAGGAAATTATGAAAACAAATTGAAAAGGATTATTCCAAAAAAACTAGAATATCAAAAAAAATTATAAATTATTCACAAATTATAAATAACATCAAAATATTCACTGAACTGTTAAAAGGAGTTGATGGAATTTGCAGAGATTGGTTATGCAGAATCACATCATTACCTTAAAATTCCACCAAATTCCATGGAATTCCATGACAAGGCGAAGTGGGCATTTGACATTATTTTCTTTGCGTGAAATCCACACTGCTATCCAAAAATGGATGCAAGGATGCCTTTTGCCTGAGAAAATATTGCAGCCAAATATTTCATCTGACTGCTCAGGATGGGCAGCACTTACATCACTGGAGAGTGTGTAAGGGCGCCATAGGATATTCAGTTTTTTCTAAACATGGTGGGAAGAGAAAGCAGTCCCTCTACATTTAAAAAGCACTGCAGTTAAAGTATTTAATTTGGCCAGATCTGGATTGCCAGATTATATCAGACATTCTGCATTACAAGAGTAGGGTCGAATTACTAAATTCCTCTGATTCAGACAGTGAAAATAAAATTCCGCTTAGGCCTAAAAAAAAAGACGATACTAATTACGCAATAGTAGGGAAAGTGTTAGACTTTGAAGGACTCAGATTGATCATTCCCACTCCATCGTAAGCAAAAGCAGGGAAAGTGCTTGATTTTGAAGGGGTGAGAGCTTCTATTCCCACTCCAATCTGAGCAACAGTAGAGAAAGTGTAGGACTTTGGAGAGGTCGGGTTTACTACTCTCACTCAAACGTAAGAAAAAGTAGGGAAATTGTTGGACCTTGGAGGGGTCACATTTACTATGTTAATTCCAACACAAGCAAAAGTAGGAAAAGTGTCAGATTTTCCAGGGGTCAGATTTGCTATTCCTCTCCAATGCAGCTGTGGCCTGTCCTTTAGGGCAGCAGAGCCACACCCCCCACCACCTTTTGCCCCTCATGAAGAGTGTCTGTCAACCTGACAGACACGCTTCATGTTCAGATCAGGCAGCCTGGAGCGAGACAGGCACGATTTGCGCAGACTCCTGGCTGCCTGAACTGAACTTTGCTGGGCTGAAGAGGTCACAGCTCCTATGGGCATGACCTCCTCAGCTCAGCAAAGGTGCCTCGAGACCCTTCCCCTCGGTGATGAGGGGAAGCATCACCGATTGACTTCGACCTGGGTGCTTGAGGTTTAAGCCCTGAAGCGCCCAGGTCGAGTGTCAATCAGTCAATCAATCAAAGATTTATAAAGCGCGCTATGTACCCGTTAGGGTTTCGAGGCGCTGGGGGGGTGGGGGGAGTGCTGCTAATATTCGAAGAGCCATGTCTTGAGGAGTCTCCTGAAGGTGAGGAGGTCCTGGGTCTGGCGAAGAGAGGTGGGGAGAGAGTTCCAGGTCTTGGCGGCGAGGTAGGAGAAGGATCTGCCGCCAGAGGTCTTGCGCTGGATTCGGGGGACGATGGCGAGGGCGAGGTTGGCAGAGCGTAGTTGACGTGAGGGAACGTAGAAGTTGAGTCTGGAGTTCAGGTAGGTGGGTCCGGTGTTGTGGAGTGCCTTGTGTGCGTGGGTGAGGAGTTTAATGGTGATCCTCTTTTCCACGGGGAGCCAGTGGAGGTTCTTCAGGCGGGGGGAGATGTGACATCGGCGGGGTACGTCGAGGATCAGGCGGGCGGCTGCGTTCTGGATGCGTTGGAGTCGTTTGATGTCTTTCGTTGGGATGCCTGTGTAGAGTGCGTTGCCGTAGTCGAGTCTGCTACTGACGAGGGCTTGGGTCACCGTCTTTCTGGTTCCTGTTGGAATCCACTTGAAAATCCTGCGGAGCATGCAGAGGGTGTTGAAACAGGAAGAGGAGACAGCGTTGACCTGTTTGGACATGGTGAGAGCGGAGTCGAGGATGAAGCCCAGGTTTCGTGCGTGGCTGGCAGGGGTGGGTGGCGGGCCGAGGGCGGTGGGCCACCAGGAGTCGTTCCAGGCCGAGGGGGTGCGTCCGAGGATGAGGACTTCCGTCTTGTCGGAGTTGAGTTTCAGGCGGCTGTTGCTCATCCACTCGGTGATGGATTTCAGTCCCTCGTGGAGGTTGGTTTTTAGTGGTGAAAGGATCTTTGGTCAGGGAGAGGACGAGTTGGGTGTCGTCGGCGTAGGAGATGATGCTGAGATTGTGTTGGCGGGCCAGTTGTGCGAGGGGGGCCATGTAGACGTTGAACAACGTTGGGCTGAGTGAGGAGCCTTGGGGGACGCCGCAGATGAGGTTGGTGGCTTTGGAGCGGAAGGGTGAGAGTCGGACTCTCTGAGTTCTGTCGGAGAGAAAGGATGAGATCCAGTTGAGGGCTTTGTCTTGGATGCCGGCCTCGTGGAGACGGTTTAGTAGGGTGCGGTGGCAGACTGTATCGAAAGCGGCTGATAGGTCTAAGAGGATCAGGGCTGAGGTTTCGCCGTTGTCCATTTGTTGTCTGATGTCATCTGTGGCGGCGAGGAGTGCGGTCTCAGTGCTGTGGTTTCATCTGAAACCAGATTGAGAGGGGTCTAGGATGGCGTTGTCTTCTAGGAAGTGGGCGAGTTGTGCGTTGACGATCTTCTCGATGACTTTCGCTGGGAAAGGGAGGAGGGAGATCGGACGGAAGTTTTTGAGATCGTTGAGGTCAGCCTTGGGTTTTTTGAGGAGGGGTTGGATTTCTGCGTGCTTCCAGCTGTCTGGGAAAGTAACGGTATCGAAGGAGAGGTTGATGATCTTGCGGAGTTTGGGGGCGATGGTGGCGTCGGCTTTGTTGAACACGTGATGTGGGCAGGGGTCAGCGGGGGATCCTGAGTGAATGGAGTTCATGGTTTTTCGTGTTTCGGCGTCATCTACTTGAGTCCAGGTGGTGATGCGGTAGGCGTGGGAGGAGTTGCTGGGGGTGGGGTCCGGCGGAGGTGAGGTGTTGAAGCTGTCGTGGATGGTTGCGATTTTCTGGTAGAAGAAGGTGGAGAGCTCGTCGCAGAGTTCCTGGGAAGGAAGGACGTCGTTGACGTTGGCGTTGGGGTTGGAAAGTTCCTTCACGATGCAGAAGAGTTCTTTGCAGTTGTGAGCGTTGTTATTGAGGCGTTCTGTGAAGTGGGAGCGCTTGGCGAGTCGGATCAGTTGGTGGTGTCTGCGGTTGGCTTCCTTGAGGGTGGCAAGGTTGTTGGGTGTACGCTCGAGGATCCATTTTTTCTTGAGTTTCTGGCAGGTGCGTTTGGAGGTGGTCAGTTCGTCTGTGAACCAGGCTGGTTTTTTCTTATCTTGGTTGGCGGTGGGTCTCTTGAGTGGAGCTAGGATGTTGGAGCAGTTGAGGATCCATTGATGGAGGTTGATGGCGGCGGAGTCCGGGTCGGTGGGGTCGGGTGGTGGGTTTTTGGCAAGGGTGCTGGCTAGTTGTTCTTCAGTGACTTTTCCCCAGCGGCGGTGAGGCGGTAGAGGGGTGCGTTGGTGTTCGGTGTTTTTCTTGAAGGTGAAGTGTACGCAGTGATGGTCAGTCCAATGGAGTTCGGAGGTGTGGCTGAAAGAGATGTGGTTGCTTGAAGTGAAGAGTGGGTCAAGGGTGTGTCCTGCGATGTGGGTGGGGGTGTTGATCAGTTGACGGAGTCCGAGGTTGGAGAGGGTGGTGGTCAGTGATGCAGTGTTGGCGTCATTGATGTTCTCCAGGTGGAAATTGAGATCTCCCAGGAGGATGTAGTCTGGAGAGGCGAGGGCGTGGGTGCTTGCGAGGTCGGAGACGGTGTCGCTGAAGGGGGCTCTTGGTCCTGGCGGACGGTATATGAGGGTTCCTCTGAGGGTGGTGTTGGGGTCCGTGTGAATCTGGAAGTGGAGGTGTTCGGCTGACTTGATGGTGTCGTCCGTGTGGGTGAGGATCTTGAGGGAAGATTTGTGGGCGATGGCTATTCCTCCGCCGATTCCGTTGGTGCGATCTCTTCTGGTGATCTTGTATCTGTCAGGGATGGCGATGGCGATGTCAGGGGCCGAGGAGTCGTTCCACCAGGTTTCGGTCAGGAAGGCCACGTATGGGGCGGTGGTGTCGAGCAGGTCCCAGAGCTCGATGGCGTGTTTTCGTGCGGAGCGTGTGTTGAGGAGGATGCAGTGCAGGTGGTTGGTGTTGGTTGTTGCTGGCTTCGTTGTTCTGTTGCAGGAGAAGTTGCAGGTGCGGCAGGAGAAAGGTCCTTTGGTGTGCTTCGGGGTGGCCTGGAAGCACTCTGTGGTGGGGCCAGGGTTGAGGGTGCGGAGTTCGCTGGCCAAGTAACGGAGGCAGGGGGTGCGGGGTGTGAGGACCAGGGGGGGTGGCGCTGGGCGCGGTCCAGGCACAGACGGGCGCAGACGGGCTTGCCTCTGGCGCGCCAGCGCCGCGTCCGATGCGCGGCCGCGCAGCGCCAGCCATTAAGAAGGGAGGGGGGAGGGAGGAGCAGCTGGGAGGCGGGAGGGAGCGGCGAATGGGGGTACGAGGGGGGCGGGCCGCATGGAGGCAGCGGCAAGGGGAGATCAGCAAGGGGGAGCGCCCAAGGGGCGAAAAAACGAGGGAAAATGGCACAAAACAGTAAGGAACAAGATTAAAAACAGGCACAAAATACAATTATGGCACAAGTTACACTCGGGGTACAGCAATCAGAGGGGCACAATGGGGGCAGAAGCGCAAGGAGGCAAGGCGCTGAAAGTTGGAAAAAACACTTATAGGACGGCGAAAAGCAGCACAATCAGAAGGGGCACAACGGGGGCAGACGCGCAAGGGGGCAAGGCGCTGAAATTAGAAAAACATCTTACAGGACGGCGAAAAGCGGCACACGGGTCAAGTGAAGCTTACAAGAGCCCACTAGACACCAGGGATGAGGCGCAGGAGGATGCCTGCGGGTGGAGGAGGGCCTCGAACACGCTAGCAGCAGCGTGGGTGGGGGTCAGGGACACGGAGACAGCAAGGTGGTGCTGCGGACGTGGGGGGGCGAGCTCTTGACCGAAAACAGGTCAGAGGTCGCTCACCCTCGACGCGCAGCGCCAGCCATTAAGAAGGGAGGGGGGAGGGAGGAGCAGCTGGGAGGCGGGAGGCGGGAGGGAGCGGCGAATGGGGGCGCGAGGGGGGCGGGGCCGCAGGGTGGCAGCGGCAAGGGGAGATCAGCAAGCGGGAGCGCCCAAGGGGCGAAAAAACCAGGGAAAAAGGCACAAAACAGTAAGTAACATCAGTGACACCTTGTCACAAAGTGGGGAAAGGTCAGAAGTCTCACGCGCCCCATCCCACTCTGTGACGAAGTTGGGACTGTTGCCTTCCCTCATTGGCTGACCTAATGTCAGCCAGAGAGGGAAGGCAGCAGTCCTAACCCTCCTGGGACCTCCGAACTGAAGGTATGTGTGTGTGTTTTTTTTTTTTATTAATGTTTGGTGCGTGCGTGTATGTTTGAATGTTGATGAGTGTTGTGAATGGATGTTCGTGCATGCGTATGTGAATGAATAAGTGTGAGTGTGAGTGTGAGTGTGGTTCCCACCCGCCCCTCTCCCTCCTAAAATTACTGTCCGCCACTGCTCCAATGTCAGCAAAATTAGGGAAAGTGTAGGACCCTAAAGAAGTCAGATTTCTCATTCCCACTTCGATGTAAGCAACAGTAAGGAGCGTGTTGGATTTTGGAGAGGTCAGATTTATTAGTCCCACTTAGTAGTGTAACTAAAAGTAGGGAAAGTGGGTCCAGATCTACTACTTCAACTCTAACGTATCCAATAGTAGGGAAAGTTTTAGACTATTCCTACTCCACCATTAACAACATTAGGGAAAATTATGGACTTTGGAGGGGTCACATTTACCATTCCACCTCCTAAATTATTTAAAATAAATATTTAAATATAGACCGACAATTTAAAAATGATTTGAACTCATATATATATTATTTTCTGAAATATAAATTAAATATAATCTAAATTAAAAATATAAATTGTACAACATAAAAATAAAAATGTACTAAAATATAAAAATATTTTAAATTAAAAACACTTCCCTCCATATTATCTTGAAAACTGAACATCAACAATTAAAATGAAAAAAGTTACAGTATAAAAATGTAAAATAATATTAAATTAATTTCATAAAATAATTGAAAATAAAGCCAATAGTATGTATAACTGTGATTTCCACAATGTATTAAACAAATAAACCGATAAATCAATTAACGATTCATTTAAAAAAATAGCTAGAAAAAGAATACATTATTTACCAATTAAAACTTAAATTACATAAATAATGAATTCTAAATTAAAAAACAATAACTTACATTTTAAACATTTTGTCACCCTGTTTAGGGCTCTATGAACTTTACCACTGCTAAACAGTGCTAAGGTGCTTGTGATCCTCCCTAAAACATCGTGATATTTGCTTATACCAGATTGGCATATTTCATTTCTTGTAAGTCGCTAGTAAAGTGGTATCCCAAATACCTAAGGTCTGTATATTAAATACTATTACCAGGCCTGCAGCACTAATTGCCACCGACCTAAGTAGCACCTAAAGAAATGTCCCAGGCCTGCTACTGCAGCTTGTGTTCTACTTGGCAATCTAACTCCCTTGCCAAGTCTTAAACTCCACTTTTATTGTACATAGTTCATCACTAAAGTAGGCCGTAGGTAGCCCTTGGGACAAAGTGCATTATAATTAAAAAGTTGGATATGTACTTTTAAGTTTTACATGTCCCAGTACTGAAAAATGCCTAAATACATTTTTAACTACTGTGAGGCCTCCCTCTCCCACACATTGGATTGCCTTATTACATTTAATAGGTGCTAACCTTTGATTTGGGAGAAAGTAGGACTTCATTTTTGGTGTCTAACAAATTGCAATTTAAAATACTCTCAAAATATAAAGTCAGATTTAAAGTCACAATATTGAAATGCCACTATTAGAAAGTTGACATTTTGGTGCCCTAGCTATTATATGCCTGCAGCCTGTTCCTAACTCACATGACTGGGTCTAGTTGCCAGTTGAACTTGTATATTCGTCCTGAACCGCCACACAATAAAGGAGTTAGTTGTGGCCGCATTGGTCATCACTGGCAAGATGGGGGAGGGGGCAGAACAGGGCAAAGCCCCACTTGCAAATCAGTAGGTTGGGCCCTGCCTTCACTCAAAGGACTTCACACTACCTCTTTGTGCCTGTAGTCAGGCTGGAGCCTAGGCAAGAGATGCAGTAATTTCACAGTAGAAACCTCTCCCCCTTCAAAAAGGCACCACGGCCGCATTACATATACAGCACCACTTTCCTGTTTGTGCTATACTGCACGTTTAAATAGGTATGCCATGCACAAACAGGGAATGAGTACTTTATTACAGTGAATGCACTGCTCCCGAGGACAGCCATGAACTTGTGCTGCTATGGAGTTTGCACATTTAAGTGAAATACAGAAGGCCTGCTTCAAAGCATGAAGGTGCCGTGGGTGATAGCACTTGTCTGCAAGGGGATATCTGGGGGTTCATGGAACTCACTTTCTCCCACTCTAGAGGGCTGCCTTTAGGAGGTGCTCTGAAAGTGGGCCTCCTGTTTGTGGCTCATTTTCAGTGTGCCTCCTAAAGGCATTTTGGCTCTGCCCCCGAACTATAATATAGCACAGATGCAGAGGCCAAGAGATTGCCTCATTAGCATGGGGCCCTGTTGAAATAGCTCTGGTGCCACACGTGTGCCAGTGCTACCTGGATTACAGAAGGAGCTACATAAGCATCTATGGCCCCTTCTGTAATACCAAAGTGCCACAGGGTGCACAAAGTGAGTCAACATGCCCTTGTGCCCCAGGGGCACTTTCAATAATATGGCCCCCACAAACCCATATATAAAAATAGGACACTCACATCCACTGTTCACTTTCTGGACCTACAAAGGGACTCTCAAATGACTGTCTGCTGCTGTGGCCTGCTGTGTGCTTCAGAAGTCTGCTTTGCTGCACCTAGAAGAATTTCTCTGCTACCTGAAGCCTGCCTTGAAACCTCAGAGACATGTCGAGCTACTTAAGCCCTGTTCCACTTCTTGAACCCAGAAGTGCCACAGTGACTGCAAGGGCTTGCTGGCATACCTCCTGATCAGAGCTTCAGGAACTGAAATGGTTCTAACCATCTTGAAACCACTCCTGAACTTAGCCTGAGTGAGTCCTGACCCTCCAAGTGGTGCCCCTCCAGTCCTGGGCCCTGTGCTAAATGTGCCCAGATAACCAAAATCCAAATCTTGGAACTTCAAATGGTTTTGGCTAAAAAGTGCTTGGAAAACCAAGAGGAGACTGAGACCAACCTGCTTGTCAATCTGCCCTAGGTGCATCACTGGTCAACCTGAATTCGCTGCAGCTCCTGCTATGTTTTTCTCCACAGCAGCAAATCCTCTTCAGCAGCCCTTCGCGCAAAGGCATATGGATTTTCCACTTCCAAAACAGAGATTTTGGCGGTCTCACTGCCAAACTGCCATAGTGGCGACCGCCAAAATACCGCCACATTGGCGGTCATGCAGACCGCAGTATTATGAGTTACACAGTCAGGACCAGCAAAAGCCAGACAAAAAATCCAGACCACTAGTACTGAGGAGGGTGGGAAATAGGCAGTCCAACCACCAGCACCAACAGCCGGTCAACCAACCACCCCAAGTATTACATTCAAAACTTGCAATGGTGGTCAGCCATGGCGGTCCTCCAATGGCGGTCTGAACCACGGCAGTTCATAGTCACCAAAGTAATACACAACATCACATTGAATGGATTTGAAAACAACACAGCTAACACACATTGCCACACTCAACACAACACACCTGCAAAGCACACTATAAAACACACCCCTTCACACAACACAATCCTTTGCTTCTCCAATGCCAAACACAGAAGCCAGAGCGCATCCAAAAACTTCTAAACTATAGAACAGGCACCCCTCCATCTTTCTCTAAGCACATATCCGACACCCTCAACACACTTCCATTTCCATTCACATCCATTTGCATTACCCAACGTCTTAAACATAGCATCACCTGTTCCTCCTTTTCATTTAACCCTAGAAAAATCCCACTTTGCCCGATGAAGAGTTAAGAGTCATGGGGGATAAATCATAAGAGTAGAGGAACAATTGTTAGGAGCACAAGTTCAAACCACTACTATCACCAAGAAAATAAGAATGCGGCAAAGGGTAGTCGACAGAGTGGATTCTGTAGGCCCCACCCTGCACACAAAGGACAACATCAGGAAGAGGTGGAACAACCTCAGGGGGAAGGTCCATTCCATGGCATCCAGGCACAAGCTGCAGGTCCAGAAGACTAGCGGTGTTCCCCCCCTTCTCTGTTACAACTCACGTCCTGGGAGAGGAAGCCTTGAGGGCATGACAGGAATTCCTGGGGGAGTCAAGTCTGGTAAGTCTCAACACAAAAATATCTCACCAAAATGTATTGTCATGCATGCTTACTGTCTCCTTTTGCCACCTTCATTGTCACCCCACTCACCAGCCCAGGGTCCACCTGTCCACAGAGCCCTGCCTTCCATCTCATATGTGAGGTAGACTCACCTGGGGGAACAACATCTCTGTATTGTGTGTGTAGTACAGGGATTGACCAACAGCAATTCCAAGCAGACACTGTCCCACAATTCCCAAAAAACAGAACTGTGTATCCTAGTCAAAATTACCTTATTTGTCAACTACCCATTAACGTGTACCCACCTGAGTGGATGGCATTTGTATAGTGTGGGTTGAACATAGCTCTCTTTACAGGGTCATCCCCAAACTTTTACCTCCTTGCTCCTATTTTCTGTTGGTTCTAGGACTTTGAGCACTTTATCACTGCTGATCAGTGCTAAAGTGCAGGTGCTCTCCCTGCTAAAGTTAGTATGATTGATTGACACCTAATTTGCACATTTAATTTACCTGCAAATTCCTTGTACAGTGCTATCCTTCCCTATCCCCCGGGGCCTGTAAATTAAATGCCACTAGTGGGCATGCAGCACTGCTTGCGCCACCCACACAAGTAGCCTTTCAAACCTGTCTCAGGTCTGCTAGAACATGGCCTGCTTGCACAATGTACTGCCCCAGGGACCTGGCATCTAAATTTACTTGCCAGGCCTGGAACTTCCTTTTTACTACATGTAAGTCACCCCTAAGGTAGGCCCTAGCTAGCTTATGGGTAGGATACTATGTATGTGGAAGGCAGGATATGTGCCTGGTTGTGTGACCTGTCCTGGTAGGGACAAACAGCCTATTTGGTTTCTCACAACTGTGAGTGCTGCCGTGCTCATAGAATTGCATTGGAAATGTTCTATCTTATGTCTAGGGGGTATTGTCTGATTTATGAGGGGTAGCGTAGGCATGCTTGGTATGGTTGTAATGGTAGTGAGAAATGCTGCTTACTGGTGCAGGTGGATTTTTTATTACCATTATAGAAATGCCACTTCTAAAAAGTGAGCATTTCTCAGTGCTTATGACTCTCATGTTCTGTGACTCCAATCCTCATCTGGGGCAGAGTGCCAGCTTGGCTTTGTGCATACGTTTCAGACAGCCTGTACACAGGGAGGGTGGAGGTGTCACAGAGGTGCATCTGCATATTGAACGGTCTTCCTGGGCTGAGAGAAGGGAAGGCGGGGCACACCTGCATTTGTAAAGGCTGCACTCTGGCATCACACAAAAGGCTCATTTACCCCCAACTGATGTCTGGAGCCTGTGCTGGAGGAGAGAGGGGACACTTCTAGAACCAGTTGTTATTGGCTGGAACCTCTTCTCCCCCTCTTTGTAAAATTTATGCAAAAACTGAGTATAAATACAGGGGATTTTCCCTTTTCTAGAGAGGCACTCTTGAACAACCAACATGGACACAGAATGCTGCTGGAGGGACTCACCAGGAATCGCCTTGGCCTGCTACTTCTGTGCTGACCTGTGAAGTGCTGGGTCACTAGTAGGAATGGTTATTGACTGCACCTTCCTTGTGCTGGCCTGTTGTTGGGCCATACCACCCTGTGCTTCCACGTGTGTCCCCAGGGGCTGGGTGGCATGACCCCTGCCCCCATGCAATTATTGGTTTCCCATCTCGAGGACAGCACTATATTTGAAAGCTCCTGTGCTGGAGCGTAGCACCTGAGGAGCACTTTTCTTTTATTTAATTAGCATCTTGAGATCTCTTTTCTTTTATTTACTTAGCACTTTCAGAGCACTTTTCTGTGGTTGCCGCCAGGAGAAATCACCGCCACTACCCGGGCAGGTTGTGGCATTGGAGCATGTCTGAAACCCATCCAGTAAGTTGCTCCCGGGGCACGAGAAGAGTGAAATCCAGAGTGAGCGCACTCCTAGTGGTACTCCGGGGTGATGTCTTTGGAAGAGACCACCCCTGGGGCACCAGTGGGACCCTCATCTTGTCCTTTCACTGTTGCAGCCTGGGAGGGTCTAACAAAGAGGCTTGCGCACCATGTCAGGGTGGAAGCCTCATTGGAGGCCCCCGCTCAACTGAGGCCCCATTAGGCAGCGAGCATCACGGGTGGGGTGGACTCCTTCTTAGAGTCCCCCCCCCACCAGGCCCCCATCCAGGATGCGAGCATCAGGGGCAGGATGGAAGCCTCATCGGAGCCTCCCCCGCTCCACCGAGCCTATGGTCCCCCATCCTCCCTGGGTCCCCCACAGGGTGCTGAGGACACTTAAACAGGCCGGGGTGGTGACCCTCAATGGAGGTCCCTGGTCCTGCCATCATTAACCTTGTGGCACAGCAGATGCGGAAACCAGAGCGCAGGAGCTGGACATTGGGGTACGGATGTCCCCGTTTTGGCCACGTTGTTTCAGGTTTGTGGCACCTCTAGAAGTATGCTGATGATGATATGGGTATAGCAGAATGTTCCATACTATGCATAATTTCAATGTCTGGGTATTTAGGGTATGTGTTTTACTATGACCCATGCATTTATGGTGATATGTTTTCATGACTTGCCATGTGTTCTCTGATGCCCTGATGTTCCTTTTATGGGCATTTATGATGGTATGGTTGTGCAAGTGCATTTTTAGTAACATGTTTACTGTGACCTTATGCCTTCTGGTAATATGTACTTTTACCCTGATGTCTGCATTTGGGGGAATGTTTACCTGTCTACTGCTTATGTTGATGGATAACCGATAACCTATGTGTTATATGTGACTACTGCTGGCTTTCGCAGAGTAATATACTTGTGTAGCCGGGTTTTCTGACATACTGTGTTTGGTCTAATGATGTTGTGTACAATACAGTTTATTTTTCTATAACTTGGTGTTGTGTTTCCTTTGTGGTGGTAATAGTGTGTTGCATGTGTTGTGTGTGAGTTGTTCAAATGCTCTACACATTGCCTCTGGCATAGCCCTGACGACTCATGCCAAGCTACCAGGGGGGTGAGCAGGGGTTTTCTTGGGTGAATAACTCCCTTGACCTGACTAGAGTGGGTGGGTTTTGCCTGGTTTAGGTGCATACCCTAGCCAACCAGAAACCCATTTCTAACAGTGTGTGTATGTAGGAAAGGTACTGACAGGACTCATAAGGCCAGGAGGCACTGCTGTTGCCTCTCCACTCAGCCATCACCATTGTTCACAGGGCTTTACATGATGAGGGTCCGATGTTCTTTAGAAAACGAATCCTTATCTACGCCCCCACCAGAAGTTTGAGATCATCTTCCTTCCGGCATGTTAATATTCCTCGGTTCAAGAGAGCCTGGGGAGGCAACTCCTTTTCCACCAAGGCTGCCCACCTTTGGAGTGATCTCCCCTCTGAGCTCCGTCATGAACCCTCAGAGCGGCTCTTCAGGAAGAAGCTAAAAACGATTCTTTTTTGTAGCTAATTTCTCTGGACTTTTTCTCTGTTCCTTGTAGTAGTCATGTTACGTCAGCGCTGGGATGCCCTAGGGTAACTACGCGCTTTATAAATCCTTTAAACTAAACTAAACCACAGTGTCCTCCAATCAAATGACCCTTTTCTCTGAACCCCCCATTGAATTGTACCCACCTGAGAGGATGACATCTGTATAGTGTGCACGTAGTACAGGCACTGACAGGACTGCTAAGGCCAGGAGGCACTGCCACTGTCACTCCTCTCAGCCACTGCAGTGTCCACTGGTCAAATGACCCTTGTCCCTGAGCCCCCGATTGAAGTGTACTCACCTGAGAGGATGACATTTGTATAGTGTGTGTGTAGTAGATGCACTGACAGGACTGCCAAGGCTAGGTGGCTCTGCTACTGCTACTGCAAATACCAGAACAGTGTCCTCTACTCTGAAGTCCACAGTACCTTAAAATCTAATATGATGTATACTGACTGGGGAGTTGGCATCTGTCAGGTACTGGAGAGCAGTGAGAGTGACAGGAATGCAACGCACAGCAGGCACTGTTCCTTAACCCCGAACAACAAAGCAGTGTTCTCCCCCAAAATACCCCTGTTTACCAAAGCATTGTTGAAATGTACTCACCTGGGAGGAAACCATTATAGTGTGTATAATACAGGGGGTAACATGGCTTACTCACAGGAGGCTATCTCACAATCACTCCAACCACAAGTCCAGTGTACACTTGCAAATATACCCTTATTTGGGGAACCATACATCAAGTGCGCCCACTTGGGGGAATGACATAGAACAAGTGCACGAAGTACAGGCAGTGGCATGAACACCTAATCCAAACAAAAGCCCAGTGTGCATCTGTCCAAATATCCTTTTTCATTTGCTCGCAATGGCAGTTAACTCACCTGGGATGCCAACTTATGTATACTGTTTGTGGTCCATGGCGCAACATGACTGTAATTCCCAGGAGGGCATTCCCTGTAATTTCAATCACCAGGCCAGTGTCCATACACTATAATGCATCTCTCTGTGAGCTCAAAAATGAAGTTTAATCACCTGGGAGGGAGCAAGAGACAGATCATGGTATACTCTGTGATGTGGCTAACCACCTATATCTATCTTGAGTAGCTAATCCGAGATGTAAATATGGGGGACAGGAAGGACAGTTCAACCTTTGTGCAACTTAAAAAATAACCCAAGGCCTCAAGGTACATCACCTGAATGGTATTGACAGCATTCGCAATTCACTGACCACATGATGAATACAATCACACATACAACAAAGGGTCTTCTCGCATAACAGTCAACTAGGCCTTGAAAGGATCAAAGCCACATCCTGCCCAGCCACTGTTTTGCCTGCAGTGGTGGCAAGATGTAAGTCTATGCCCATTTTCCCAAGTGTTAATGAACTCCTACATTCAACAGCTGGTTGACTGAAATGGAATTGGTATGTTTCACAAATATCAGGTCAGTACAATTGATAGCATGTGTACCTGTCACATAAGGAAAACCTGCCAATCCAATGTGTACACAGACTTTGTTAAATGCCACTGTTAACTATTGGAGGTAGATGTCACAATATAACCTGTAAAATTGTATTTCTCACATCAACAGATCGAGCAGCCACTGGGAACACTGAGACCACTGAAGAGACTACCACTACCCCATGGATGAAGCCCTTAGTAAGGACAACAGTCTGGATGTCTGGACGTTGAGTATTGTTCTGGACCATCAGGGCAACCTGGTCATACAACATCAGTGAGCCTCACCGTCTCACTGTGACCACATCGACTCTCAGCCTAATTGCATCAACATTGCAGTCAGCCATTCACCCCCCCCAGCCTGTGTCCCTAGGACAGTGACAACCATCATGTGCCCCCAGTCCAAGTTCCTGAGTCACAGCAACACACCTCCAACAAAAATGGTCCTGGAACAAGTAGTAGGGGGCAATCTGTGGCAAGGGCATAGGCAAGTGGGAGTAGGGTGCATGGGAAGAATATTATGGGCCAGCGACATGAGGCCTGTGGGGATGGCTTGGCCAGGACACCATCAGCCAAGTCTTGAGATCCTATCAAGAATCCCAAGCCATGATAGACCATGGAATTACTGAACTCAGGTAAATCAAGCAGCTACAGCGAGACTTCCATAGTGAATCACTAGAACAGCGGTAGGCCCCCAACACCATCCTGGCCTCCCTATCAGGGGTGTTCAGGGAGATAAGCAGTACCCTGATCAGGGAGTGTGAGCAACACCACACCCTGTCCTTTGGCTAAGAAACACCATGCTCTTCTACATCTGTGGCAGCCACTGGAAGGGAGTCCCTGTCAGGAGAAGGGCCCGCCTCAACACCCCTGCCTCTGTAGCAACAGAACCCCCTGTAAACGGAGACGTTCACCAAAGAATCTAGTAGCATCGGATGGCAAGACACCAACCACTGACAACAGGAGCCCCTTTCCTGATGGAACTCCTTTGTGTGCCACATATTTACTCTGTTGATTGTTCTTCAGCAACCTCCTATTTTCTATGGTAGTAGAACACTGGACTTTGGACTTCAAATGTTCTGGATTCTACTACATTGATTACATCCATCATATCTGATCCCTTCACTTTCCTTTTATGTTGCATATCAATATTACTTTCTGCGCTTACGTCAATAAACTCACCATCTGAAAATCATTGCTTGCTTGTTTCTGTTCCACATTTTGAAATATTGAGATGTAAGCCCATGCGATGTACATAAGGAAGACATAAGACATTAACGGAAGGAGGGACATGTCACAGGTAGTGTCATGCTGAGGATTAATGGCAACACACTGATACAAGTGTCTGGTCACATCAAACATTTTCTTGCACTGTACAGCACGTAGACTGTCAGAATGTCTGGACTGTCATAGCCAAGAATAGCTGAACCATGATGAGTCAAGGTAGATATACCAACTCACAGTCCCCCAGACCACAGAAGTAATGGCTGTGTCAGACCCCGTCCCGTAGAATAGGCTAACAGATTAGTAGAGGTTGTCACCAGCTTGAGCCATATCACATACCAAAACCAGGTCTGCCAACATAACGTAAGCCATGTCACAGACAGAGGGCAGTACAACAGTCTCTGATCATGGGTCCATCCTATAACATTTGTCAGTCATCTGCTGGTTTGATACAAACGTATGTCAGGGTTGTGGCACAGGCACTGTGACCTGCAATGAGGAAACACATCTACCGCTACAGACAGGTCATACAAGATAATTGGAAGTACAATGTGAAGAAAAAATGCATGGTTTGCACTTGATGACAACTTATCTCAAGGCCATTTGATCACACACTTGAGACAATTGGCCTAACACACCACATCAAACCAGTGTATTGTGAAATTCAGACTTCCATCCACACACCGACCAAGCTTCTTTGGCACAGAACTCACATACCCCAAATCTGTGACCAACATTACCTGGATCAATCCATCAATCCAGCAATCCACTTCCTATATCAGAACATCATCAGATAGTTGCCAATGTCACAACTCTGAAATGCCCACATGAGGATGTCAGGGTGAAGGTACCTGGATAAAATCAATACAAGGAGTTTAGGCTGGAAATGTATACCTATGACCAAAACTGCAAATCAAACATCAGTAGATACAGGTCTTAGCAAGTAACCCTTGGATGAATACAGCAAAGCATGAGGTTCCCTATCTCTTGCAAAAACAACATTCTACACACATCCTGGCAGCTACGGATATTATACAGTCACAGTATTTACATCGTATTACATACTTACACTCAGGCAAAGTAGTGATTGATGAGATCTGACCGCAAGTCTTCACATACCTATTCATCACTGTCATTGTCACTTGGCATTTCAGGATTCTCACCCAGTAGCACTACTAGCTCCCCCTCCACTGGGATGTATGGGGTATTCATTCACAGGGCTATATTGTAGAGCATGCAGCAGGCCACAATGATCTTATGCACTTTTTTGCATGAGTAGAAGAGGGCTTCAACTATCTTGTCCAGACACCTAAATCTGGCCTTCAGGAGCCCAAAAAGCCGCTCCACGACACGCCCTCGGCCTGGAACGACTCATGGTGGCCCTCCGTCCTCGGACTCCCACCCACCCCTGCCAGCCACGCAAGAAACCTCGGCTTCATCCTGGACTCCGCCCTCACCATGTCCAAACAGGTCAGCGCCGTCTCCTCCTCCTGTTTCAACACCCTTCGAATGCTCCGCAGAATCTTCAAGTGGATTCCAACAGAAACCAGAAAGACGGTGACCCAGGCCCTCGTCAGCAGCAGACTTGACTACGGCAACGCACTCTACACAGGCATACCAACCAAAGACATCAAACGCCTCCAACGTATCCAAAATGCCTCCGCCCGACTGATCCTCAACATACCTCGCCGAAGTCACATCTCCCCTCACCTAAAGGAACTCCACTGGCTCCCGGTAGACAAGAGGATAACCTTCAAACTCCTGACCCACGCTCACAAGGCACTTCACAACACCGGACCCTCCTACCTCAACACCAGACTCAACTTCTACACGCCAACACGTCAACTCCGATCCGCCAACCTCGCCCTCGCCATCGTACCCCGAATCCAGCGCAAGACATCCGGCGGCAGATCCTTCTCCTTCCTCGCCGCCAAGACCTGGAACTCTCTCCCCACATCTCTTCGCCAGACCCAGGACCTCCTCACATTCAGAAGGCTCCTCAAGACCTGGCTCTTCGACCGCTAATCCAGCAGCGCCCCCCCCCCCCCCCCTCAGCGCCTCGAAACCCTGACGGGTACATAGCGCGCTTTATAAATACCATGATTGATTGATTGATTGATGTTCTTCCATGGGCATCACTTGAAGTGGACTTCCCCGGGCGTAGTTGGATTAATCACCAGCATCAACAACCATGGACGGTCTGGTATGCAGAGTTCCCTGTTATGGAATGGGACATATACGCAACTATGAGTCCCTCTCATCTTAATTGTTGCAGCAGACATAGCACACACACATACATGACATATGTGACTTACCAACCAAACAGACCCTCTCTGTGTACAGTCATGACATCAGCTGGGGGATTGCGCTGTTCCACATAATGAAGGCATCATTGATTGAACCCGGAAAATGGGCACAGACCTGTGAAATGCAGAGATCCCCCAAACAAACAACTTTGACATTGATGGAATGAAAGCCCTATCTGTTGCTGTACACTTGTTCATTGCCATGCAGTGGGACAAAGGAAATGTGTTCCATCAATGGCTCCCACCACATGCGTGGTGTGTGCCAAACCATAAAAATCAGCCTTCACATGAGCAAAATCCTCACGTTAAGGAAACAGGATATAGCTGTCCAGGTGTTTCAACATTACTAAGACTACATTGTTCAAGACCAGACTGAACATAGGCTGGGACATCCCTGCAGACAGGGTCACTGTATTCTAGTGGAACCCTGTGGCCAGGAAGTGCAAAAGTGCCATAACTTCTGCAATGGGTGGTATGCTGTTTGCATGACGAATGGTAGGCATCAGATCTGGCTCCAACTGACAACATAGGCCACTGTGTTTGCCAGTGGTGTTCTCAGGCCAATGGCTGTGTCCGCTGGCAGTGACGGTCACGTTCTTGGTGGGCGTGACCCCCATGTTCTGCAAAATCCCACACTTGATTCCTGACACTGCCATCAGCAATACCTCCACTACCTGAGCTGCTGCATACCGCCTCTGGGAGCAATCATGCCATGTGCAGCAGGTGATAGGGCCCCAGCCTTCTCACCAGAGAAGCTGGTGTCTGAGGTCCTACCCCTGATGGGAATAGAGTTTCATGTAGGTTCGGTATGCTCAGCCTGCAGAGACCAGGACCTGCTAAATGTATGTCACAGTAAGTGTCTAAGTCTTGGCTAGTGTAGAATCACTTTTGGTATGCAACTGTGGCACTGTGCCCCCTCCTTGTATCCCAGCTGATTCTGTTATGAGGCCAAACTTTGCCTCTGTGCTTATATGCCGCTCATTGAGGCTCTTTCCTCTGATAACAATGCAATTGTTTTTATGTGATAGTTAAAGATCTGTGACTAATGTGCACTTGGCATCATTGCCAATGTGTGTCTCTCACCTTTGACAGGCCCCGTAATCCCACAGCCCTGTTGTCATCTTCATACAGGTCACAAATGTCCTGTACAGGTTCATTGCACCTCTGACATTTCCTGGTTGTTGTTTCCTGGGAACCCATGATAATTGACTCAGTTTCCTAGTCACATTGCAGTGAATGGACAATGTATGCCTATGTAGGTCTGATTGCAAGCTATGTAATATGGACACACATGTCCAAAAGTGTGTTCTGTGTAGATGATAAGACACACAGAACCCCACCCCCTGAAGTGGCATGAGTCTCCATTTGTAGTTGCACATGTCCACATATGGGCAGCCTAGAGTCTTTCAACACCCACCATGCCAGTTCCTTCATTGTTACCTATGTGTAATGTTAGAGTTTGTACCCTGGCAGTAGTGTGTACAGACTGTGTGCAGAGGATCATTCTCACAGAGTGTGAGTGGTTTGATGCATTCATGCCTAAGGAGTCTATCTTTCAAAAGGCATGGAGATGTGATGTGTGTCATAGTTTCTTAGATCTCAGAAGTGTTTGTAGTCATGTCCCTGTACTCACTGGCTAGTATGTGCCACATTTGGGCAGTATGGGCAAAACAGAATGCTCTTAGCTTGGTGTACTGACTCGGCCATTTCGGATGAGACTTCTGAACATAATTTCTTGTCTTGTCTATTGCATCCATACTGGTCAATGTCCATCAGAAGAAAGGGGTATAGAGAGCCATCGCTAAGAAGGTGCAAACACTGGGGGTTCACAGCCAGCAGAGGGTCCACTGTCACAAGAGGTAAGAGGACCTGAGATGCTGGCCCTGGAAGATCATCGAGGACCAGCTAGGGCTGTCCTCTCAATGTGGACGGGGTGCCTGTAATACCATGAACCCCCTAATGGCTTGCATTCTGGCGGTGGTCGAACAAAGCTTGGTGGATGTTTCAGGAGAGCACAGCAACCACAAGGGTGTGAGTACATAGCAAATTCCGGCCCATCCCATTACCAGCTGATTGAGTGAGGAACTGACTGCTTCACCTGACAATGAGGGATGAGCGATGTGTCACACAGTAGGTTGTTTCTGTTCCCATGTCATGTATATCAAAGTGGTGTGTTTTGTCTTTTGGACCTGGCACGAAGGGCAAAACTCGGGGGAGTCCTCAGACCACGTGCTCTGCAGGGAGCACAAATGGCTGTGTACAGTGACCATTCATGTCCTTTTTGTTGTTGTAGTGGGTGTAATATATATCCAAGGGATCACTACTCTTAAATGTTACAGGCCAAAGGTAAGTAGGTTATGGAACACTGTACTCTGCCATCTTTCCGGGAATATGTGTATGTTGACATCTGTAGGAGGCTGGCTTGGTTTGTAGTGGGTACCTTGGGTACTTACACCTTATAACATGTCCAGTTATCCCTTATTAGTGAAATGTAGTAGTGTTCTAGCAGCTTAGGCTGATAGAGGTAGCTATAGCAGAGCAGCTTAGGCTGAAATAGGAGACATGCAAAGCTCATGTAATACCACTTATAGTTACACAGTACTTATACACTAGACACCAAAATTAGACAAGTAAATAGTCATAGAACAATGCAAACAGTAGGAATTCCTATAGAATTCAATGGGAGAAAATAGGTCTAGGAGCAACACAAACCATATACTAGGAAAGTGGAGTGTGAATCACGAATTCCCCCCTAAACAAGTGCAGTGTGTGCAGAATCGATGGGAGAGTAAGAATACTGTAAAGGTAAGTAAATTTCCCCACCCAGAGCTCAGAAAAGCAGGAGTAAAGTACTGCAAGTTTCCTTAGAACACACTACACCTCGTTTTGGGGATTTTGCAGCAGCCAACCAAGTCTGCAAAGAACAACTGCTGGATTATTGGACCTGGAGACCTGCAAAGGAAGGGGACCAAGTCCAGAAGTCAAAAGAAGTTCCAGGAAGGACAGAAGCCCCTGCCAACCAAGAAGAGGGTGCAAAAGAAGAGTCCCTGGTTAGTCAAAGACTGCACCAATGCACCTGAGGAAGATGCCAGCGGCACCAACAAGCCTTGGCTATGACAAAAGTGTGTTTTGCATCAAAATGGCGCTGGATGGACCTAAGAGGGACCTGGGGGCCTCAACTCTGTGTGAGGAGGAGGAGGGGACTCTCAGCACTTTAGAGAGCCCTCAGGATGCCAGACACCACCCCCAGAAGCTGCAGGATCCGGGTTCAAAGGAGGTGTAAAATGCAGTTGATGCAGCACAGCACAACAAAAGAAGGTCCCACGCCGCCAGAGAACAACTCAGCAAGTTGAGCGTCACAGGATGGAGTGCTGGGGAAGTGGTGGCTGATGTGTGTGTGGGTGTCTGTTGAGTGCTTGCATGCTAGTGTGTTTGTGGTGATTGTGTTTATTTGTGCTGCTTTTTGTGTTGAGGTGGATTTGTGGGGATCTGTCTGTGTGCTTGGGATAGATAGGGGAATGGGGGATTTGGATTGGGAAGAGGGAGGTGTAGGAGGGATAAAAGGGGGGTGACTGGCTGCCAGCAGTGAGGAGGTCAGAGCCTGAAAAGGTCTCTGTAGGCCAGGCATGACACTATGAATACCTTCCAGGAAAGCATTAGTCTGCTAAAGATGGCAGTCCAGTATTCACAATGGCAGTCTAGCCCACAGAGATACTCCTCAGTAGGTCAATAGCCTCCCCACTGAGGGCAGCAAGGGGCTGGGATGGAGGTCCCTGTGGCAAAGAAGATGCCCACCATCTTGGGTGAGCGGGCACGACCAACTGGGTGGGAAGCAACAGGGAGGGTGGTGATAGAACTGGGGGTGGCAGACAAGGATGGTATTGGAGTATATCCCGATGGGTCTGCTACCACTAGGGATTGGCCACTGGCAGAGGAATGTGATGATGAGGATGTAGATCCTGTCTCTGTAGCACTCCCTTCATCCTCTGGGCCACTGGGTCCGTCTGTGTCAGTGGTGTCTTGACCAGGCTCCTGTAACCAGATGCTTGCCCACTCGGCTGTGCCCTGTCTCCTTAGCTTCCCTCGGCTGATGCTGCAAATACAAAGAGAAATAGGGTCATTGCATGTCCATGATCACACTTGAACAACAGTTCTGATTAGTAAACATTACCATGATGTTAAGTAGGGCCCAGCAACAAACTTCACCTGAGTGGTCCATACGTGTATCATACCATAAGCATGCATGCCATCTGAACTGTCAACAGATGGCATGCATGCCATCTGAACTGTCAACAGATGGCATGCATGCCATCTGAACTGTCAACAGATGCCCACAGAAAAATCAGGATCTCAGACAGCTACAATTGCCTGGCTGAAGTTGTGAAATCAAAGTAACCATTGAACAAGTAGGAGACCACATCACTTTCCATTCTTTGCCTCATGGAGCATACATCACTTACCTGATGTCATGCAACAGTAGGTCAATGCCAACTGCTTTCCCACATAACCTACACAAGGACAAAACAACAGTACAATAGCCTGGAGAAGGTGATATGGAAATACTCATGTCATAATGAAAACATATCAACAATGCACACAAATTCACCAAGCGAAATTTGTCCCAGTGGAATCATAGAAGTAGTACTAATGTTGCTCAGATATGCCACACATTTGGTATATAAATGTACACAGTAGAAATAAGGTGCAACATGGCAGGGAGATTTCTCTCTAAAATCAACAACACAATAAATAGGCAAGTCCCATAGAAATCACCACAAATCCGGCACCTCTTAAAATAGCATACCCTAATTACATCATTAGATGTCATTATTCCGTTGGATGTTGGAGAGGCCCAGAGATTTGCAATAACTTGTAGAAGGCCCTCAACATGTTGCCCAGTGGGAAGCTACATCACTATCTCAAATGTGGTCATGCTTACCCAGATGTCTGTGGATGAATGGTTGTACCCAAACACATGTGATTCCAACATAACTGCAAGTCACTCCATGATGTATACCAACATTCAGGTTACAAAACTTCCCCATTACAAATGTGTAGTGTTCTTTTCAACATGATGCCACATCAATGGCATGGAAATGCACATTGTGGCTGCAATATCTAGTCATGTCATGTTTTGTTCCTCAGTGCTACTGCAGTTGTACATGTCAAATGACAGGCTAGGATGGGATGTGTCAGCCAATAATCAATTGTGACACACTCCTATATGTGGAACCACATGAAATGTGAAATGTAAATGCCCTTTTCCACACACAGTTTGGCATGCACATATGTGAGGGAATACATAAATTATCCCATTAACACAGGTAGACAATGCATGAAACAGCAGGTTACAAATGTTTTCCAAAAGAGAAAGGGACAAATGCTGACATGTAGGCACAAGGAATGTTGGCAACAGCGATGGCACATAAATCAAGTCAATGGACATTTCCCACTTACCAAGGGAAAGTATTGATCTATAGCTGCACCCCAAAGAAAATAGATATATGCTGTGTCATATGGATAATGGCCATCCTCATATTACAGACAGTAGTGAGGCACCAGCAAACGTCACAAGCTGAAGACACGTCTCATTTCATCAGACACATGGCTGAGTACAGTGATTCATCACTACCTTTGCTGTCCTCACTACTTTTGTTTTGGCCTGTAACACTGAGAAATATTGGTCTGTTGCATGTAATTTATACCCACTACAACAACAAAAAGTACTTGATTGATCAATATACACAGCCATATGTTGTCCGTGGAGAGCAAAATGTTTGTGGGTTGTACACTGTTGTGTCCTAGGTACCTGGGCCAATAGGCAAGGTACATCAGTATGCACCACATAATGCCTACACAAATAATCACTCATCTACTATGTTACACATGGCTCATCCCCAATCATTAAGGGGAGCTGTCAGAAACTAACACATTCACTTGGCAATGTGACAGGGAGGAATATGCCCTGAACTCACCGCCTGGTGGCTGCTGTGCTGTCCTCAAACGCCCATCAAGGTCTGGGTAGGCCACCGTCAGAATGTGGGCCATTAGGAGGAATCATGGTATGGTTTGCGCCCCGTCCACATTGGGAGGACACCCCCAGCTGGACCTCTGCGATCTTCTGGGCCCAGCATCTCAGGTTCTCCCTCCTTTTCTGACAGTGGGTGCTGCACTGGCTGTGGACCCCCAGGGTAGGCACTTTCCAGGCGATGGTTTTCGATAGCTCCTTCTTCTGATGGGTGTTAACCTGCATGGGTGAAAAAGACAGATCAAGACATTACAATCAAAATTTTGTCCCCAAATGGATGAATCACATCGCATCAGAAACACCAAGCTAGAACATTTCAATTTGTTAACACTCCACAAGTGTGAAGCACAAAAGCCAATAAGTACATGGGCATGACCACAGACATATATATTTCCATCTGCAGACTAGCCCAGTACCCTGCTCAGGGCCTATAATGACTACACAAGCTTACTGACATCAGGTAGCCCATGCTCCAGCAACATGTAATGTGATGTGAGCCACAATGAAATACTCCACACCTGTGTGGCTTCTGAAGGGTAAACTCCTTAGGCCTGAATGAGCCAACACATTCATACTCTGTGAGATTGACTCACTGCATACAGTACCAGAGGCAACTAAAATAGCACAGACTTCACCATTACACTTGAGTGGCAATCAAGGGGTTGGCATGGTGGGTACAGAAAGTGTCTTCCTTGCTCATGTATTGACACGTGGTCTAACAAAGGCAGAATCATCCCACTTCAGGGGGTGAGTTCTGTGGTGTGTACCTGTACCACAAAATGCTCCTTTCGACATATGTGTGTATCCCATAGATATGCCATCCAACATACAAAGGCATGCATTTTAGAATTTCCGCTATGTGACCAAGCAACAGACTCACATATTATGGCCTCCTAGGAATCAACACACTGTCTGCACATGACAAATATGACCTGGGTGAAGGTCACAGCAGAGCTGTGGCATAAAAGAACTGTCATGAGTCAAAGACACTCATGGACAATGATGTAAAATGCACATATGGACTCGCTTAAATATTTACCTTAGTACCCATTCCTAATCTAGCACTGTGGGATTGTCATTTGTGCAATAAGCCAGGACAGGACACATATAACCTGTATGAAGGCAACAACAGAGCTGTGGGAGTAAAAGAAGTGTCACGAGTCAAAAACACTCATTGAAAATGATGCAAAATGCATATATGGACTAGTTTTAATATTTACCTCAGTAACCATTCCAAATCTAGTCAATGGACTGATGCATTTAGGGCAAATTTTGCCAGTACAGCATCATATTGACCACATGTCAGGATCTGTTGATGTACAGGGAGTGGGCACAGTGCAACAGTTGCATAGCCACAGTGACTCTCTCACAGCCTAGACAGGGTCCCATACTGAGAGATACATTTGACAGGCCCTGGTCTCTGCATGCCAAGGACACAGAACCAACATGACACTCCATTTCCAACCCTTCCAAGCATGATAGTATATCATGTGGCCATCAGCAATTTGGCATGTGCTGTGTGTGGCAACCTGAAGGGCAGAGTTAGTCAGGATATGGACTCATACAAGATGCATACACAGCTCATGCTGTCATGCACATACATGTTGTCCAACATTTACAACAATCATGAAGAATGAGATGTCATTGGATGCAGTACAGTCTCCTTACCTAGTTATGTGCATGCAAGTAGAATCTAGGACCCCAAAAACCTCACAAAAGACAATGGGATGACATTTAACACATGGTACTGTCCACCAATACCTGCACATTGTACATCCCATTGATGCCACACACACTGGACCAACAGGCAGACAGTGAGTCTAACTGGCACACAGGGGCACATTGTAGCCTGTGAGTAGGGAAAGGATGGTAAAGTACAGATAAAATTGCGCACATGAGGTACTTACCAGTTCCTCTGGTGAGCTATAAGGCTGTTCATACAGGGGTAGGACCTCATTGACAAGCCTTTTCAACTCCTCTGGAGAGATGGGGGAGTCCCTATCACCTGCTGGATGTGGCATGATTGCTCCCAGAGGCAGCACTCAGCAGCTCAGGTTGTGGAGGTGTTGCTGGCAGCAATGTCAGGAGTCAAGTGAGTGAATGTGCACAACATGGCTGTCACGTCCGCCACATACAAGGTCATCACCGCCGGCGGACAGAGCCATTGGGCCACAACTGCCACTGGCAACTGCGTTAGCATATGACTGTGTCCGCTAGGGTTGCAACCACCTACCGTCATCAAGACTTCTTCCGGTGGTCGTGGGTGGTTCCTAATGTACAGTAGAGTGACATCTGTCATTTTGGAGGCCTGAAATGCTGTATTGAGCTTTCTAAACTGTGTCACACCTACAACATATGTTTTGTGGCATCACAAACATCCTTATCATGTCTTGTCACGTAGGTCCTTCTACTCACCCACCACTCTAGTATGTTGCAGGGCACAGGTGGCATTTTACAGTGGTGCATGGTCCACCACCGCTGACGGTTATTTTGACAGTCGGGATATTCAGTCAAATTTCAAGTGACAATCGTGTTGCAGATCTATGAGTTATTTGTCCAAATCCATATTTTGGACACGTGTTGAAAACCATGGTGGTCACATGTGATATATGATATGTAAATGTATATAGAGCTGCTGATTCACTGTGAGGATCTCAAGGTGCTCTCCGTGGGCACAGGGAGATTACGTGATTTTCCCAGAATCACAGGATGTTGCGCCGAAGCGAGGCTCAAACCCAGACCTCTAACTCCAGTGTTGGTCACTCTGACCGATGTGCTACATCCTCTCCTCATCCTCTCCCATGTGACTCTTGTGAAGTTGGCAGCTGTAATGTGCACTGGGTGTCATGTCTATCCAGTCAGAATTGCATTGTCACATGATATCATTGGCATGCATCATGCATGTTGCTGTGGACACACTGACTAATGTCACAACACATGTCTTGTCACACATAGATACCCTGGGAGAGGGAGGATGTGACAATCTCCTGTCTAACATACACTGTCAGACCTTCAGAGCATGGAAGAATGCCATATCATCATGTACTACTACCTAGATAGACAAACAATAGTGGACTTATGCCGTCGTTCGAGCCAGATCTAAGTCCAGTTATTAGTTATCCAACCTGCATACCACCCATTGTATGAGTCATGTCAGTAATTCACTTCCTAGCCACCTGGTCCTTCCAAAGTGGCCCTATCTGCTGGTATGTCCCAACCTACATTCAGTCTGGTTTTGAAGGATTTCCTCTCAGCAATGTTGAAACACATTGACAGCTATATCAGGCTCCCCTGACGTGAGGATTTAGCCAATGTGAAAGCTGACTTCTATGGCTTTGGCCACCTCTCACATGTGATGGGGGCCATTGATGGCACACATGTTGGATTGGTGCAACTGCAGGCCACTGACCAAGTCTATTGCAACAGAATAAACTTCCATTCCATCAACGTTTAAATTGTCTGTGTGAGGGATCTCTACATTTCAAATGCCTATACCCGTTATCCGGGTTCAGCCCATGATTCCTTCATTATGAGGAACAGCACCATACCCCAGGTGATGTCACAACTGCATCCAGCGACGGCCTGGCTGGTTGGTAAGTCACTTGTGTGTGAGCAATGTCAGGTGATACAATCATGAAATCAGTGACTCATTGTTGCACTTCTATCCCATTCCTTGACAGGAGACTCAACATATCCAAATTATCCATGGTTGTTGATGCCACTAAGGAATCCAACTACGCCAGGGGAAGTCTGCATGAATGAGGCTCATGGAAGAACACGGGCGCCAGTGAAGTGGGCTTTTGGGATCCTGAAGGCCAGATTTTGCTGTCTTGACCAGACTGGTGGTTGAAGCCGTCCTCTACTCACTCGGGAAAGTGTGTCAGATCACTGTTGCATGTTGTTCCACAACATCGCCCTGTGAAGGAATATCCCGTACATCCCAGAGGAGGGGCAGCCTGCAATGCCACCGGGTGAGACTCCTGAAATGCCAAGTAAGATGACAGCAGTGAAAAGGAAGGAGCTGACTTGTAGGACTTTCTCACCAACAGCTACTTTTCATGAGATGTCATGACTGTGAATGTACATTGATCTACAATCGGGTTAATAACCCATAACCCAGGAACCAGGGTATAAACAGTATATCACTTTGCACTGCGCCGTCACCATATAGGAGCACCTTTCATATTATGATATTATATTGTGATGTTATGATACTTTGAATAAACTCCTTTAAAAGGATTTCCTTGCTGGAGGGCTTCTAATAGAATAACAAAAAGGATAGCCTAGGAAGTCAAGGGCAACACTCCCCCCTTGGGGACCATTTATGTCTGATACTGTGAATGTACAATGAACTGTATTTGTGAGAATATGTGGAGTTCAGTGTTTTAGAAGCAGCTATGGAGCTGACACTCTGCAATATTCAGCCAAAGGCTGCTTGATAAGATAACTTTTGACCCATCTCCATCTTGATGATGTTGCTTGGTTTGGTCTACTTTCCTTGCAATGTACTTTGTTTTCCAGTTGCTTGCATGGTGACTTGTGCCATAGATATTGTTTGAAGCCTATAATCCTTGTTTTGTTCTTTGTTCAGGAACCTTCACCATGTTATCCGTATGTGAACATTTCAAAGTTGTGACATTGGCAGGTATCTGATAATGTTCTTACATACAAAGTGGTCATGGATTGTTCCAGGTAATGGAGATTGCAGAGTGTGGATGTATGAGACCTCTATCAAGAGTATTTGCACAGTGTTTAGGTGGAGGTACAGGAGTGCATGCTGGACTTGTTTTGTGTCTTGTGGAAGGCCTGATGCATGATTTGTGTTATCATGTGGTCATAGGATCTGTAGTCCTAGTTTTTGACTGGCATTTTACCTTCACATTGGCTAAACACTATTTTTTTCTCTATCATGTGTATAGCTGTAGATGTGTGTCATCACTGCAGGCCACAATGCCTGTGGCCTGCAATTACATATGTTTGTATCCTACCAGAAGATGCATGAGCATTGAATTATGAAAGGCCTATGATCAGGAACTGTTTTACTGCTATGTGTCTGTATCTTGGATAATGTGATGTTGGATTACTTTGGTGTGGTACGTGATAAGGCTCAAGGTGGTGACATCAACCACTTTAACGTTTGCCTATTCTATAGTACAATGTCTGACAAATCCCCTTATTTCATGGTCTGGGTGTCTATACCTTGAAATATTTACTTTGACTCAATATGAGACACACATTATTGTTTCGAAAAGTCCCAACATATTGATAGTCTACGTGCTGTACATTAGAATTAAATTTTTGGTTTGACCAAACACTTGTACTGATGTATTTGTGTGTAATTGTTTTAATCCTGAGCTGGACACTGTGTGCCTGTAACATATACCTCTTTGCAAAGTAGCTTGTGTCTTCATCATATGGTTTACATGGTCTCACGTCTCAAGATAGCAAAACGTTGAAAATTAAGCAGGCAGAAAATGAGTTTGTGATGGGTGAATTAATTGCAATGCTAATGTAGTAACTACATTTGAGACATGAAAAACAAAAAAGTAAAGTGAAGGGGACAGTCATGGTGAATGAAATCATTGGAGTATACGCCACACCACTGGGAGTCCAAAGTGCAGAGTTCTCCTCTCATTGGAAATGGTCGGTGCTTCAGGATCAATCAACAGAGTGAATGTGTGGCACACAGAGGAGGACATAAAGGAAGAGGATTCTTGCTGGCAGTGGTAGGTGTCTTGCCATCCTCACCTCCTGGATTTTTCACTGGATGTCTCCACTTACGTGGTCAGGAGGATCAGCTGCTATAGAGGCAGAGTCTGAGCTGATTCTTCCTCTTCCTCCATTTCATTGGCTGGCACTGATGTCCTGGTGTTGATGAGCCAAATGAAGGGGTAGACTATTGTTGGAAAGCCTTGCTCAGGGTGGTATGAATGCCCCTCAGCACCCCGGTTAGGGAGGCCATGTTGGTGTTGTGGGCTTCCATCTATTCACATTTGTCTCTGTGCATGTCCTTCTGCAGCTGCTTGATTTTCCGTAGTTCGTTTAAGACTTGGCCCATCATGCCTTTGGACTCCTAAGAGACCTCACAAGACATGGCTGATGGTGTCCTGGCCAAGAGCAGCCCCAGTGGCCTCATCCCACTAGTCCACAGCATCCATCCTACACACCATATTCACACGGGCCTGTGCCCTTACCACAGAGTGCTGTCTCCAAGTTGTTCCTGGACCCTCATTGTCGGAAGTGTTGCACTGCAACTCAGTATCCAGGACTGGGAGACATGAGATGCTAGACACTGTGCTAATGGCACAGGTTGGGGGGTGAATGGTTGCCTGTGATATTGAGGCAACTGGGCTGGGAGGTGTTGATGTAGCTACAGTGAGACTCACTGTTGGTGTCTGACCAGGTTGCCCAGATGGGCCAGAGCCGCCCTCCATGTCCAGACATCCAAAAGTACCTTCTTCA
Source organism: Pleurodeles waltl (assembly GCF_031143425.1). Lineage (NCBI taxonomy): Eukaryota > Metazoa > Chordata > Amphibia > Caudata > Salamandridae > Pleurodeles > Pleurodeles waltl. Next base: position 1,034,037,279 of record NC_090437.1, on the reverse strand, counting down.
CTGAGGGCTTCATCCAGGGGGGTAGAGCAGGACCTTCTGTTGCCTCTGTGTGCCCAGTGGCAGCTTTACCTGTTGATGTAAAACATACAATGTTACAGGTTGTATTGTGACAACTACCTCCAACAATTTAGTGCTACTGTAAGCAGAGATCTTGTACAAAGTTAAGTTGCAGTCAATCCTATTGTGGCAAGTACCCATGGTATTAGTTGCATTGACATGACATTTGTGAAGCATGCCAATTCCATTTAAGTCAAGCAGCTGCTGAAATGTGCAGGTCATTAGCACTTGGGAGGATGGCTTGAGAATTCCATATTGCCACCAGTGCAGGTAAAAAAGTGGCTAGGCAAGATATGGCTTTGGCCATTTTGACGCCTAGTTGATTGTGATGCAGGCAGACCCAGGACTTTGTTGTATATATAAATGGAGTCATCATATAGTGAATGCACTGTGAATGTGTCTGCTGACAATACCACTTTGGTTATGCATCGTGAGGCCTTAGGGATCATTGTTCTGCACATGGGTAAGGTGTCATTTCTGTCCTCAAATATTTCATCTTGGTTAACAAGTCAAGATGGATCTATGTTGACAAATACATCTGTGATTTGGGCATGATCTGTGCTTGCTGACTCCCAGGTGAGTATACTTCATTTGAAAATTGACAAACAGATGTATTATAGTGTGTGACCACTGTGCTGGTGGTTGGAGTTAGAGAAACAGTGCCTCCTGGGAGTTGCAGTCATGTCACTCTCCATACTACACACACTTGACAAATGTTATACTCCCAGGTCAGAAAACTTCATTTGAGAGTTGACAAACGGGTATATTTAGAAAAGTGAACATTGGGCTGGTGGTTGGAGTTGAAGAAACAGTGCTTCTTGGGAGTTGCCTTCATGTCACTCTCTATACTACACACACATGACAAATGTTATCCTCCCAGGTCAGTCACCTTCATTTGAAAGTTGACTAACGGATCGATTTGGGCAACAGGGCCTATTGGGCTCTGCATTGAGGTCACTCTCTCTGCTTCCCACCACTATACACATGGTATCCTTTCAAATGAGTGAACATAATCTGAGAGTTCACTAACAGATAGGACAAGTGAACCCTGGTCTGGTGTTTGGAGTTACAGACACAAGGTCTCCTGGACGTGACAGTTATGTCAGTCCCTGTACTACACACACTATACAAATGTTATCCCCACCAGATGAGTACACTTCATTTGTGGGTTACCAAACAATGGTATTTGGAGAACAGAACACAGGGCTGGTGACTTGAGTAATAGAAACAGAGCCTCCTGGCCTTAGGACCCTGTCACTCCCTGTACCACACACCATACAAATGTTATCTCCCCACGTGAATTCACTTCATTTGAGACTTACCAAACAGGTGTATTTAGGCAAGTGACCACTGTGCTGGTGTTTGGAGTTAACAGGAACCGGGCCTCCTGGGAGTTGCAGTCAGGTCAGTCCCTATACTACACACACTAAACACATAGGTGGTCATTACAACCCTGGTGGTCGGTGTTAAAGCGGCGGTAAGACTGCCAACAGGCTGGCGGAAAAAAAATAGAATTAATACCGTGGCGAAAACAGCCAACAAAGACAGCCACTTTAACACTCCGACCGCCATGGCGGTACAAACAAACAGTGCGGCGGTCACCGCCAACAGACAGGCGGGAGACAATGTACCGCCCACAGTATCACAACCTACCAATCCGCCACCTTTTCCGGGGCGGATTCACCGCAAACAAAAACATGGCGGAAACAGGACTTTGAAGGGAAAACGCTCACCTCTGCACACCCCACGAGGAACCAGGACGCCATGGAACCAGAGCTCCACATTTTACCAGCCTTTATCTTCTTGCTCCTCTACCAGGAGCACAAATGCCGGCGGCGAAGACCACAGTGAGTACTGCACCTACGACACAGGGAAGGGGGGAGGGAAAAAACAGTGACACACACACGCAACACCCCCACCCCCACCCTCACCCACGACAACACACACTAATACAGCATGATACATTACAGTTACACCCCCCAACCCACCGGAAGAATGCAAATACAAAAGGAAATGAGCTGAACGATTGTAATATATTAAAATTCAGTAGTCAAATAATATACATACACTATTTACAGATATATACACCAAGAATATTAGTCCATGGTATTCCACCCTTAAAGTACGTGGACCACTGGGCCCACACTGCAAGGGCGAGGCCCACACAAGATACCCGAACGTGACAGAGAGAACACTGAAGGGCATCAGATAGAAATAAAACAGGCACCTCAGGCGGAACGGAAAAGGGGGGGCACCTCAGCCGGTTGAGTGCACGACGCCAAATCCACGAGGGGGCCCCATGCCCACTGCTCAATCCTGGGGAGTGCAAAGCCACAGTCTGTCAAGTCTCTACAGTGGGTGGTTTGCCCACTGTTCAATCCTAGGTAGTGCAAAGCCACAGTCTCTCAAGTGGATAACAGTCTCCACTGGTTCTGGAAGGGGCTTGGTGCCCAGAGTGCTTCATCCTGCCAAGGACAGAGGTAGTGGATGTAAGTCTCCACTGGTTCTGGAGGGGGCTTGGTGCCCAGAGTGCTTCATCCTGCCATGGACAGAGGTAGTGGCTGTAAGTCTCCACTGGTTCTGGAGGGGGCTTGGTGCCCAGAGTGCTTCATCCTGCTCGTGGTGACCTCAGTAGAGTCACTGCATTTGACACTCATGGGCCTGGGGTGCTTGTGGCGGTGGTGTCCTTGGCAGCGCTGCTTGTGGCAGTCCTGTCTTTGGCAGCGGTGCTTGTGGTGGTCCTGTCTTGGGCAGCGGGGCTTGTGGCGGTCCTGTCTTTGGCAGCGGTGCTTGTGGCGGTCCTGTCTTGGGCAGCAGTGCTTGTGGCGGTCCTGTCTTGGGCAGCGCTTCAGCTGCTGGCGGTCCTGTCTTTGGCAGCGGTGCTGGTGGCGGTCCTATCTTGGGCAGCGGTGCTTGTGGCGGTCCTGTCTTGGGCAGCGCTTCAGCTGCTGGCGGTCCTGTCTTTGGCAGCGGTGCTTGTGGCGGTCCTGTCTTGGGCAGCGGTGATTGTGGCGGTCCTGTCTTGGGCAGCGCTTCAGCTGCTGGCGGTCCTGTCTGGGCCAGGGGGGCTGCTGGCGGTTGCCTCCTGGGCAGCGGGGCTGCTGCTGGCGGTCCTGTCTGGGCCAGCGGGGCTGCTGGCGGTCTTCTCCGCCATGCCGATCTTTCCAGACTTGCCGGGTTTCTTGTGCCCCTTCCTCACCTTGGAAGGTGTCGCTGCTGACTCCACACTCCCACCTGTACCCCTGGGAGCAGCTTTGCTGGCTGTTGTCTTCCCCCTCTCCCGCCTGCACTGGACAACTTGTGATGCTTGACAGTTGGGGGACTGTCCGTGCTGTGGCTCCTTGCCACACTGGCTGCCCTGCTGCCTGTTGCACTCCAGAATCCGGTGACTACTGGCACCACTGGTCCCGCCGATGTTGTGGCTGAGGTGCTAGGTTGGGACCTGGAGAGTCGTGCCCTAGGAGACTGACGGGGTGGGGGAGGTGAGGGAAAGTGGTCAAGGTTGGACAGGAAAAGTTTCTTAGGAACACTGGGACGGGTAGCTGGAGGGGGTTTGGGAGTGGAGGAAGAGGTTGTGGTTGTAGGAGGAGTACGTTTGGTGACTTTGGGTGAAGGTGCATGCGCTGGAGGCTGTTGTGAGGTGGGTGGGTGTGTGCCTGCGTTTGTGTACCTTGGGAGGTGGCGTCACAGACACACTGGGAGAGGACACAGGGGATGTGTGAATGGTAGTGGGGGTGGTGACTGCACATGAGCAGGGTGTGGTGGTGGGTGTGCTGGTGATGGAAGTAGTGGCTGTAGATGTAGTGCATGCAGGTGTGAGTGGAGACAAGACTGGGAGGGAGGAGGGAGACGAGGAGGAGGGGGACACAGTGGAGGCAGTGGATGTTGCTATGTCTGCATGTGTGTGATGCTTGCGTGAGTGCCTGTGGGATGTGTGGTGCTTATGTTTGCCTGAGCTTCCTTTGTGTGTTGAGGTGTGTGCATGCTGGTCTGATGGTGTGCTTGGGGTAGGCTGAGGTACAGGGAATTGGGTCTGGGTGGAGGAAGTTGGAGGGGGGAAGGTAGAGACAGGGACAATGGCTGCCATCAGTGCTGAGGCCAGAGCCTGAAAAGCTCGCTGAAGGGCTGCCTGACCAGAATGAATGCCCTCCAGGAATGCATTGGTTTGTTGCAACTGTCTCTCTACACCCTGGATGGCATTCAAAATGGCAGACTACCCAACAGTGAGGGACCTGAGGAGGTCAATGGCCTCCTCACTGAGGGCAGCAGGGGTGACTGGGGCAGGGGCTGAGGTGTCTGGGGCGAAGGAGATGCCCACCCTCCTGGGTGAGCGGGCACAGGGCAAAGGCTGAGGGGCTGCTGGGAGGGTGGTGCTGGAGGGGGGTGGCAGCTGTACCTGTAGATGCGGGGGGCACAGATGGGGCCACCACCACAAGGGAGCTCCCATCAGAGGACGAGTCCGTATCGCTGGTGTCAGCTCCTGTCCCCGCCGTGGAGCTCCCCTCGCCCTCCATCCCACTGGTGAAATCAGACTCCGTAGTGTCGCCCTCCAGGGCCATGTGGGATGCAGCTCCCTCCTGCTCGGTGCCACTGATCCTCCGCCTGATGATGCTAATGCACACATGTACAGGGAGACCACAAAAAGGGGGGGGAGACAGAAGAAAGACAGGTTGAGTGCATGCATTACTGCTACCGTTGGTGGACACGACAGACACAGAAGCCCCCTGCACTACGCAGCGCACTTGGGGTCCACTATTCAATCCCTGGGACATGGCCTACAAGGCTAGGGCCAATATCTGCGCACATGGATGTCACAGGAGCCTGACTAGGTGTAATTGGCACTGTACCCAGGTGGGGAAGGTGCCACAGGGTCTGCCTGAAAAAGGGGACTTAACTAGCACACTCGCCCTGGCCTAGGGAAACCCACAGCCCACTTCCCCCACCCAGACATCTCCCCTGCGCGCTGAATCAGCAGAATGAGAGCTGTGATGCCCTCAAGTGCCCTTCCAACTCCGGGTACGCCACTGCCAGGATCCTGAACATCAGGGGGTCATGGTGCGACGGGCACCCCTCCAACGTTGGGAGGCCATCCCCAGCTGGGCCTCCGCCGTCTTCTTGCTCCAGCGGCGAATGTCCTCCCATCTTTTCCGGCTGTGGGTGCTCCGTCTGTGATAGACCCCCAGGGTCCGGACGTCCTTGGCGATGGCACGCCAAATATCCTTCTTCTGGTGGGCGCTGACCTACATGAATTGTACAGGAGAAAAAGAGAAGTTATTACCAACTGCACCGTCACAGTCATTGGCCCGCATCCCTATCCTTGCCATGTGGCACATGCACTCACCGTCGTTTCATGCATGCATCATTTCCCCCCCCCTCTTTTTCATCCACCCCTCTCCGCACAGGCATTGCCCATACAGCATGCTCACAGTGTACTTACCTGTTTGTCTGGAGGACCGTAGAGTAGCGTGTACGGGGGGGACCCCATACACAAGTTTCTCCAACTCCTCCGTGGTGAAGGCCGGAAGCCCTTTCCCCAGACTCATCAGCGATTTTCTCTTCTAGACTGAGGTCACAGCAGCACTTGCAGTGTAGGTCCTCTCCTGTCGAAGATCAGGTATTGAGTGATTGAACAGATAGAAAATGGCGGTCACGTCCGCGGCGGTGCGTACCGTCACCGCCGGCGTGCATCGTCATTGGCTCCTGGGACCCATAGGGTCCAATGTTAACCAATGAAGAATTGCGCCGCGGTCTTCGACCGCCTACCGGGACGGTGTACAACGCCAGCGCAGTTACCTCACATCCCATTGTCCCACTTCGCAGGTCAGGCAGCCGCCATTTCAGGGGCCCACATGGCTTTATTTATAACTGTGTCACACATACCTAGGCCTTGGCTCAACACTTATACAGGCAAAATTCGGGTTATGAATGGTTTTCTGAGTAAGCTGTGTTTACGTACCTCTGAGTTGGTTGACTCTGTGCTCGCTGTTATCCTTCATAGGTACCGTCCGCTGGGACATGTGAGGAGATGGCAGCATCCTCTGGTGTACAGACCGCTGGTGGACCTGTCGACAATGGAGGAAAGACATGTAATCATCACCTACAGGCTTGATCGTGCCAAAATCCTGGAACTGTGTACCCAGTTGGAGCCAGACCTGATGTCAGCTATCCGCCATCCCACAGGAATCCCCCCTCAAGTGCAGGTGCTGTCAGTACTCCATTTCCTTGCAAGTGGGTCTTTTCAAACAGCAGTGTCCATAGCATCAGGGATGTCCCAGCCTATGTTTTCCAACGTGTTGTCCAGAGTGTTGTCTGCCCTGCTGAAACACATGCGGAGCTACACCGTGTTCCCTCAGGTGGAGGATTTGCCTACAGTGAAAGGTGACTTCTATGCCCTTGGACATATCCCCAACATCATAGGTGCCACTGATGGGACACATGTGGCCTTGGTCCCCCCGCAGGAGTGAGCAGGTGTACAGAAACCAGAAGAGTTACCATTCGATGAATGTGCAGATGTTGTGTTTGGCCGACCAGTACATCTCCCATGTTAATGCCAAATTCCCTGGCTCAGTGCACGACGCTTACATCCTGCGGAATAGCAGCATCCCTTATGTGATGGGGCAACTCCAGAGGCACCGCGTATGGCTATTAGGTGAGCACCTGGAACCAAATCAGTGGGAATAGTTGTCTGGGTCTGGGGATATCCCTACAGGTTAGTGTGTGTCTAACAGTTGTCCCTCCCATTTGCAGGTGACTCTGGCTACCCCAACCTGTCATGGCTACTGACCCCAGTGAGGAGTCCCAGGACAAGGGCAGAGGAACGCTACAATGAGGCCCATGGGCAAACTAGGAGGATTATAGAGCCTACCTTCGGCCTCCTGAAGGCCAGGTTCAGGTGCCTCCATATGACATGTGGTTCCCTATTCTACTCACCAAAGAAGGTGTGCCAGATCATCGTGGCCTGCTGTATGCTTCACAACTTAGCTTTGCGACGACAGGTGCCTTTTCTGCAGGAGGATGGTCCAGATGGAGGTATTGTGGCAGCTGTGGAGCCTGTGGACAGCGAAGACGAGGAAGCAGAAGAAGAGGACATCGACAACAGGGACTCTGTGATCCTGCAATACTTCCAGTGAGACACAGTTAAGAATACAAACCTTACTACTACATGTACTTTAACACTACTACTTCTCTACTGTCTGTCCTTTTCACCCAGTGTATGGACACTGAGTTGTCACTTTCCCTTATGATTTCACAGATGTGGGTGCCACTGTGTGACATCTGCTTTGTTTCCTCATGGACTAAGCTGTGTGACATAGGTATGTTGACATTACAATTGTAAGAGCATTTTGTCACTGTAATTGCTAATACACTATTTCGAAATCACAGACATACTCCAGATTGTTTTTTGCTTTAAGGGTGTTTATTTAAGTGCTCAATATTGGAGGGGGTTGTAAAATGGTGAGGGGTGATGGTGGAGGAATGTCCATGGCAAAGTACAGTCTATTAGTCTCACAGGTGCATTGTCCAAAGGGGCATAGGAAGTGGAGCTGGGGCAGTTTAAGGATGGACAGGATGACAAGGTGGGACAAAAGGATGACATTCAGGGCGGTCTCATTTCTTGGTGGGGGTCTTGGCATCGTTCTCTGTGTTTGTCCTGGATCTCAGAGACCATTTGCGGGGTGGTTCTCCCTCTGCAGGGGGTGGGGTGCTGGTATGGTGGTCCTGTGGCGGTGCCTCCTGTCCACTACCGCCGGCGGAGGTGGTGGGCAGTTCATCGTCCAGGCTAGTGTCAGGGGCCCCTTGTTGTGCCACAGTGTCCCTCCTGGTGTTGAGGACTTCCTTCAGCACCCCTACGATGGTGCACATGGTGGAATTGATGGATCTGAGTTCCTCCCTGAAGCCCAAATACTGTTCCTCCTGCAGTCGCTGGGTCTCCTGAAACTTGGCCAGTACCGTTCTCATCGTCTCCTGGGAATGATGGTACGCTCCCATGATGTTGGAGAGGGCCTCGTGGAGAGTGGGTTCCCTTGGCCTGTCCTCCCCCTGTTGCACAGCAGCCCTTCCAGTTCCCCTGTTTCCCTGGGCCTCTGTCCCCTGGACCATGTGCCCACTGCCACTGTCCCCAGGTCCCTGTTGTTGTTGGGGTGGTGGGTTAGCCTGGGTTCCCTGTAGTTGTGGACACATTGCTGCTTGATGTGTCCTGGGGACAGAGGTATGGGCCCGCTGGGTGGGTGCTGCGCTGGTGTTTCCAGAGGGGGGAAGCTCTGTGGTGGCCTTTGATTGTGTCAGGGGAACCGACTGTCCCGAGGTCCCAGATGGGCCAGGCTGGTCGTCTAGATCCAGTTGGACAGAGCTGCTGTCATCACTGTGGGCCTCTTCTGTTGGTGGTGTGGACATGTCTGGACCCTCCTGTCCGGTGTCCTGCAGGGGTGTAAAAGCATGATTATTGCATCTGTGTGTGCCATGGTGTGCAATGGGTGGGTGACCGTGTACCCCAGTGCTTGCATTCCTGTGTGGGACCTTGTGTGAGGATGGTTTAGGGGGGTGTATGGGTGTGTGCAGTGGCCATGCTTTGGTGATGGGTGTCCATACTTTGTTGTTGAATGCAGGGCTTGGTGTTGGGATGTGTGGTTTGTGATATTGGGACATTTGTGAGGAATTGGAGTGATGGGGTGAGTGCGAAGGTGGGGGTATGTGATGGCATGCAGGTAGGGTGGGGGAAATAGTAGTAAAGATTTGCCTTACCAGAGTCCATTCCTCCATCTACTCCTGCGAGGCCCTCAGGATTCAGAATAGCCAAAAATTGCTCCTCCCATGGTGTTAGTTGTGGGGGAGGAGGTGGGGGTCCGCCGCCAGTCCTCTGAACTGCAAGGTGGTGTCTTGATAACACGGAACGCACCTTCCCCCGTAGGTCGTTCCACCTCTTCCTGATGTCATCCCTATTTCTTGGGTGCTGTTCCAATGCGTTGATCCTGTCCACTATTCTTCGCCATAGCTCCATCTGCCTAGCTATGGATGTGTGCTGCACCTGTGATCCGAAGAGCTGTGGCTCTACCCGGATGATTTCCTCCACCATGACCCTGAGCTCCTCCTCAGAGAACCTGGGGTGGCTTTGTCGTGCCATGGGGTGGTGTGGGTGATGTGTGGGGTGGTGTGTGTTGTGATAAGTGGGGTGATATTTAGTGGTGTGTTGTGTGAGGTGCGTGGATGTTATGTGGGTGATGGTATTGTGTGCCTGTGGATGCTTGGTTGTAGATTGTAGTGTCATCTCTGGCCTTCTTTCGGGATTTTAGTCGTAGGGGGTTGTAGGTGATGTGGGTGTGTGTTTTATATTGTATTGGGTGTGTGTGTGTTTTGTGTGTATGTGTATCAGGTGTGTGTATTTTGAATTGTCCAATGTGGTAGTGTTTTGTAGGAATGTGTGTGTTTTGAGCGCGGCGGTGTCTACCACCAATGGAATACCACGGTTGAAAGACCGCCACGTGGATAAGGGTCGTGATAGTGTGGGCGTATTTCTGTTGGCGTGACGGTGGAGGTTTTGTTTTCGCCAGTTTATTACTGACCTTTGGTGTGGCGGACTTGTGTGGGTCTCTAAATATTGGTGGATTCCGAGCTGTGGGTCATAATTACCGTGGCAGAATTCCGCTGCCACGGAGGTGTGTTGGCAGTCTTCTGCACGGCGGGAAGCGGCTTTTACCGCCAATGTTGTAATGACCACCATAGTATCCTCCCAGGTGAGTACACTTCAATTAAGAAATAATGAGAAGAAGTATTTGAAGAAGAGAACACTGGTCTGGTGTTTGTAGTTATAGAAACAGTGCCTCCTGGGAGTTGCAGTCATGCCAGTCCCTATACTACACACACTATACAAATTTTATCTCCCCAGGTGAGTACACTTCAATTGAAAGTTGCTGAATAGGGGCCTTTGGACAAGTGAACACTGTGTTTGTGAGCGAAGTAACAGTTAAAGTGGCAAACGGTAAGCTATGAGCATGCATGACATTGCATTTTGGTGACTTTTTTTGTGTTGTGACTTACCAGACTCCACTCCCCCAGGTATTCCTGTCAAGCCCTTAGGATGCAGGATGGTCAAGACCTTCTCTTTCCAGGTGAAAGAGTATTAATGGAGCCATGGAAGGTCCACTACCAGTCTTCTTGGCCTTTAGCTGGTGCTGGGAGACCAGAGAGTGGACCTTGCCCCTGGGGTTGTTCCTCCTCTTCCTGATGTCCTCCTTTGTACGCAGGGTGCTGCCTATGGCATTCACTCTGTCAACGACTGTGTCCCACATTTCCATTTTCCTACAGAGAAGAGTAGGCTGGACTTATGCTCGAAACAATTGTTTCACTACTCTTATGATCGCATCCACCATGACTATAAGCTCATCTTCTGAAAAACGGGGATTTTTAGAATGTGACATGGAAAAAGAACTACGGGTGGCAGTGATCTACTAAACAGGGGAAGTGTTTAAGGGTGTGAATGGACAAAAGAGTGCGCAGGGTGTTCTATGGGATGGTGAAAAAGGCACACCTAATCTATGGAGTGTTTGTAAAAAAAAGTCACTCTGGCTTCTGTGTGTTGCTTTAGGAATACAAAGGATTGTGGTCTGTGAAGGGGTGTGTTTTATAGTGTGCTTTGCAGGGATGTCTACTGTGGCAATGTGTGTCAGCTATGTTGTTTTCAAATTCATCAAATGTGCAGTTGTCTATTGCGCTACTGACCATAAACCGATGTGGTTCGACCGCCATTGACTGACCGCTATCGGGAACCACCTCGGCGACTGTGTGCTTGTAATTTGCTTGGTAGCTGGTCATGGTTCTGTTGGTGCTCGGGGTCGGACCAGCTAAATCCAGGCCACTGCACTGCTGACGGTCTGCCATTTTTCTTGGACATCGATGGTTCTACCTGTATAACTCGTAATACGGCATTCTGAAAGACCACCAACATGGTGGTCTTTTTGGGACCGACCACAGGGCGGTCTGACCATTCAACCTTCAAACTCGTAATGAGGCCCTTAGTGATTTTTGTGTTTCACTGTGACAGGGATTGAGCAAATTTCACACTTCAAACAACCAACAACTCGATTTCTCACAACACTATACTTGTTGATGTGTAAACTACACATATTTGCTGCAACCTAAATTCCACACACTGTTTATGCTCTGAACAGTTTTATCAGTAGAAATGTATGTCAGTGTAAATTTTGTGGTCATTTCAATGGGAAATGAGCTGTCTGTGCACTTGCACACCATACTTTAGCAATATATTTGTGACAATGTGTTCTGTAATGCACCACCAGTGATACAAACCATAGCCTTCACACTCCCCTGATGATTGGGTGTAGCTCATTTTCTAAAAGTGGCCTTTTGTGCATGCTTGTTTTTTTCATAATCCCTTTGACTTCAGTGATCTAACATTGATGGCACCGAAAATCTGAAATTTTTTCAGTTCTACTGGTTGAAATATAGGCCCATCATACGCCTCACTTGATGGTTTTTAGAATTAACAGCAGCATACGTCCTTGCCAAAATGTAGACGAAAAAGAATCAGGTGACTGATTTATACTTTCAGACGCTAAACTGCGCTAACGCAGTTTAGCGCCATTAAGTTTACCACCGGCTAGCGTCATCCATTATGGTATGACATTAGCCGGTGGTAAGGCAGGGTTAGCATCAAAATATTTGAGGCTAACCGGGTGGGGGAGGCGTAGGGAAAACTGAAGGTTGTGCGTCAAAGAATGGCACTATTCAGGTTACAGTCAAGAAAATGATTCTAACCTGATTAGTGTCATATTTTGGCGCACAACCCCCATGGACATGACTCCTGTCTGAGTAAAGACAGGAGACATGCTCCCCAGCCCTATGGCCCTGCCCAGGGGACTGGTGTCCCCTGGGCAGGGCCATTGGGCCCAGTGCCATGTAGGAGGGCCCAAGTTAGGCCCTCCAATGGCACTTAAAAAATATATAGATACTTACCTTTACTTACCTGGGATGAGGTCGCCCCATCCTTAGGTGTCTTCCTGCTGAGGGTGGGGGTTGGGTGGGGGTGTCCCTGGGGTCAGGGAAGGGCTCCTGTGGGCTCTTTCCATGGTCTCTGACCATGGAAATAGGCCCACAAGTACCCTAACACCTACCCATACTCAGGCATTAAATAATGGCACTAAGCAAGATCAGTGACAATTTTGTAATGCCCCATCCCCCATGCATGATTTCAACACAGGGGATAAATATGGCACAAGGTCTGCAGTGTCATTTTCTGCAAAGGAACGCCTACCTTGCATCTCATTGACGCAAAATAGGTGTCCACGTCCAGAAAATGACATTAACTCCATAACTTTGGCGCTAGAAGTGTCTAGCGGCAAAGTCTAAATATGGGGTTAGGTTTGCGCTGAATTAGTATAAAAAAAGACGCGAATTCGGCGCAAACAGAGTATAAATATGCCCCTAAGTTGTGAAAAAACTGTGCTGTACGAAGAGTAAAGAAATACATCACGTGGCTCTCTGTGATGAAAAAAGATATTTATAAAAAAGGCATGCTGTTAGGGCAGCTGGCAAGGCTTCTGAGCAATTATAGATCAGCAGCTCTTCTGCAGTTTTCTTTATCTTTGCAATCACTGCAAGTTTAAGTCTGCGGAATGGAAAGAGCAATGGCTCCTGGGCAACGGCTTTCTGCGAGTGACAATATGTTTGATCTGCAGCGCGCTAGAGACATTCTCAGATCATTAGAGCTTCCTCAGCTGAAGCTGCCGAATGTTTAGGTTGGGCGCTTCGATGAGCTTGCTCGGTGCCGCCAATGCAATGCCTTCGTGATCCGCGCGTATCATACTATTGATGGCCTAATGATAGCCTTTCAAAGCTCGCATTATTAAACCTGCCTGCAGAGCTACCCAGAGATATCGCATGTGGGCGAAGGCTTTCCATACTCGGGGAATTAAAAAGAAATGCATTTAAAGGATGAAAAGGATGTGATTGGGTCGAAGTGAAGGAAAGCAGTATTTACACTTCAATGACTGAAGTATTAGTGATGCAAAGTTTGCAAAATGTAATGAACGACAAAATTAAAAGAAAAAACTATATATATATATATATATATATATATATATATATATATATATATATATATATATATATATTCCACATTGCACTTCGCTTGTTCCCAAGCTCACTTTTGTGGCGGACCACCACGGGCTGCGATCTCCAACTATCTACTTGATGTGTCACTCCTCATACAGAACAATGTCCACGCTCCCAGCAGTAGTAACAGTTGGCACAAATGTCTTTCAGTCGTGAAGCTTTTTATTGTATTACAGCATACAAAACACCCAACGTGTTGCACAGTTTTCTCATCAATAATGTTATTGCAAACGTTGCAGTGATATCAAAGACGCCATACAAGATCTCATCAATGACATAATATGTGGAGTAATTAGCTGTGCATTGCGAAGGCGCAAGTTATAGTTGCCTTAGGGTGCGAGTTATAGTTACTTGAAAGAACTTTAACTGCTGAATTTCTATGGTTTTGTACGAGTACATTCAGAACATAACTATTATGTCACTGTAACCTTTGTTTTTTTCAGTGAATTTCAATTTTTAAAAAAAATCCAGACCTGGGCCTTTGGAAGTGGGTTTAGAGTGCTGCAGCTGCCAGACATCCTCACCCTTGTACCAATCAGAATTGGAGCATTATCTTCGACTCCATGCATCGTGGCTGCTGCAAGGATCAATAACACCAGATTGCTGTTGACACCGGTGCATTGCCACTGCTGCAAGGATCAGGATTACCTCATTGCTGACTGTGCGACTCATTGCTTCCATTCCCAACCCATCTCTGACTTTGCGTGGCTCAGAGCTGAGGCATCACCTACATTTGCAGGATTGATGCCATCGCATCACCTCCTTTGTTCCTCGCATCTTCTCAATATTGACGCAACTCCGAACCAAGACATGGTTTTCAGTGCTTCAAGGCTGGTCCCTGTATCCAACCCGTGCTCCATTGCAGTCAGCCTGACTTTTCAGATTTTACCTGGTCTAGCCCGACTGACTAGCCTTGGTAGGCACTTTATACTTCTAAGCTCTATATCTAAGCTTATTCTTGAAAAAGTCACATCTCAACTTCTACTTCTTGCATTTTTGTTATTTTGGTCTTGTTTGGTTCAATACATTAAGCCCTATGTTTCTAACCTGATGTGGTATCTTTTTGTGTGGTGTTGTCACAGTTTCACTGTTTGAAGTGTTGCACAAATACCTGACATATTGCCTCATAAGTTAAGGCTCCCTGCTCTGTGCCAAACTACAAGAGGGTGAGAACAAGTTAATTTAGATTGTGTATCTGACTTACCTTGACTAAGATTGTAATTGCTTCTTGGACAGAGTGCATACCTCTGCCAACCAGAAATCCAGTTCCTAACAGTGGTCCACTTTGTGGACGACATAATAGTTACTGCAGTCCAAACGTGGCATTTAACTTCTAGGCCCTGGGTGCATTTTCTGCACCAAATACTAGGGGCGTATAGACAAGATAAATGTATTTACTAAGAATAACCCAATTAAACTATGTTTAAAGGGGGAGTGTATGCCCTTTTCTCCTGGTTAGCAGAGGTAAAGTGCATAGAGTTTTAAAGTCAGTAAAAATAGGTACCAAAAAAAGACAAAATAATTGGGTCATGATGCAGAAAATGCACATTTCCTTCACTTTCTCTGCTCTTGCTCTAATGTTTTTAAGGATCACAAGCACATATATAGCTTTTGCCATAGCCCCTGACAGGTCTGAGATGGAAATAATTCTTCTAATTCAGCATACAGGTCCAGAGTGGCAAATCTGAAACCACAATTAGGCATGGAGAGAAGTGAGCAGGAGTGAGAGATACACTTATGTAGATATATATCATCGCTGCACTTGGCTGACAGAGTGATCAGAGAGCTCCTCCCATCATATCCCAACAAACTTTTAACTATTGTAATTGTAATTGTATTTATATAGCGCTTACTACCCCTGATGAGGCGTTGAAGCGCTTTTTGGCGAGTAGCGCGCTAGTTCTGGAACCCAAGAGGAATTAGAGGTGGATTAATATAGGGAATTATGAGTACAGTACTAGTATTGTTATGAGTTATTTTGAGCAGAGGATATGTGAGTTTGTTACTTGGATTGACTAGAGTAATGTAGGGATAGACAAGGGAAGAATCCTGAAGTGTTAATTGGGAGTTTTTAGTAAGAGGATGAGGCTTGGGATGAGTATAGGAGAGATGGAGGAGGGAAGAGTCTGTGGAAAGGGTTAGGGAGATCATAGTAGCAGGAGGGGTTTTGGATGAGTCAAAGGTGAGATAAATGAGGGAGAATTTAGTAGGGTTGTTTGGGAGATCATGGTAGTAACCTGAGGTTTGGGGTAAGCTAGATGTGGTAGAGGAGCTTAGGCAAGGTTATTTTGGAGAAGAAAGTAGTAGAATGGGTTTGGGATGTGCAGAGTAGGAATGGAGCATAGATTGATAGAGACATAGGGTGATGGGGAGACAGATACATTTATATTATTTGTATTTATTATATATATATATATATATATATATATATAATATATATATACATATATATATATATATTATATATGTATGTATATATATATATATATATATTTTTTACTTAAAAAAAAAATCTATTTATTTATTTATAATTATTATTATTCTGACAAGACAGAAGTCCTCATCTTCAGCTCCACCCCCTCTGCATGGGATGACTCCTGGTGGCCTGCCACTCTTGAAACCACTCTGACTCCCACCGACCACGCACGCAACCTAGGATTCATCTTGGACCCCTCACTATCCATGACTTCGCAAGTCAATGCCATCTCCTCCTCCTTCTTCAACACCCTCTGCATGCTTCGAAAGATCTACAAATGGATACACACCGAAACCAGAAGAACAGTCACCCAAGCCCTCGTGAGCAGCAAGCTGCATTACGGCAATGCCCTCTACATAGGAACCACAGCCAAACTCCAGAAAGATGGAAAACATCCAGAACGCCTCCGCACGCCATCATCCTAGACATCCCCAACCACTGCCACATCACAGACCACCTGAAAAACCTGCACCGACTCCTAATCAACAAGAGAATCACCTTCAAACTCCTCACCCATGCTCACAAAGCACTGCACAACACCGGACAAGAATACCTCATCAGACGACTCTCCTTCTACACCCCGACCAGGCATCTCTCGCCCTTGCCACCGTCCCACGCGTCCGCAGAACTACAACCGGCGGTAGATCATTCTCGTACCTCGCCACCAAAACGTGGAACACTCTTCCTACCTACCTGTGCCAGACCAAAGACCTCCTTGCCTTCAGGAAATGTCTCAAGACCTGGCTGTTTGAGCAGTAGCAGCACTTCCCCCCCACCGCCTTCTCCCTCCTCCCCTCCTCAGCGCCTTGAGACCCTCACAGGTGAGTAGTGCACTTTACAAATCCCTGATTGATTGATTGATCTAGATCTGTGTTAGTTGTGTTTCTAAGTCTTCAAAACTGAGTTTGCTCCATGGTCGATAAGTGCATGCATGTAAGTTGCTATGGAGTGTGTTGAATTGTGTTGTTTTATGTCAGTAAGGTTATCAAATGGTGGTCTTGACCATGTAATTGGTGTGATGCTATGAGCGGTAACTAGATCAGGCTTTGCAAAAATGACATCTAGGATGTGTCCAGCAATTTGTGTGGGATTGTGTGCAATCTGAAGAAGGTTAAACGCAACCGGGCCAGTGGTGATAGCTTTTGGATGAGGCATATTGGGTTTGTCAAACCAAATGTTTAGGTCCCCAAGAATGCAGAGGTTTGAGTATAATATTATAAGGTTTGAGACTGTATCTAGAAAAGTGTCTGGGAATGTTGAGTTGTTAGGTGGAGTTCTGTAAAGGATGACAAAGTTATGGGAGGAAGTTGGTGTAGGGTTGCATCTGGTGAGGAGGGCCTCACAACCTTGCATGGAAATGTTGTCTGTTTTACTGAGATTTATTGCTTATCTGAATATAATAGCTAGTCCACCTCCTTCCTTGCCTATACGGTTTTGTGTGATTGTTTGATAGTCCGGAGGAATGACTTAAGGCAACAGTGGAAACATTTCATCTCCCAACCATGATTCTGTTGCAAACAGTATGTCAAGTTGTGTGTCCATGAGCAGGTCATAGATGTGGTGTTTGTTTTTTAGAGTGACTGAGCATTTATGAGCAGGCAGTTTACAAAATATGTGTTAGTGGCAGCGTTGTTTTGTTTTGGAGATGGGTGGGCAGTACATTTTGAGCTTGCAGCAGGTCTGTTAGTTGTGATACCTGTGTGAGGGTTACAATAGTCCTGTTTTTCAATATAGTGTTCATCTTCCAGCAGGCTTAGAAGGCATTTTGTTGGGTCTGTGTGTGTTGGTGGTGCACTTGTTGGCTGAGAGAGACATGAAGAGTGTACTTTTTTTGTAGAGTAGCCTTATTATGTAATAGACAAGGGGATGCAAAGTTGTAAGGGTGGCATGTTGTTTATTTTGTTTGCGTCTGTTTATTGAGGAAGGAGTATGGGTTAGGGGTGGTGGAGGAGCATGTGGATCATAATGTAGGGCTTTAAATTGTGCAATGATGAGAGGCAGGTGAATGGATGTTGCAGTGCTGGGGTGCTTGTGGTAGGTGTTTGTGAAGAGTGAGAAAGTAGGGGTAAAGATTGGCCAGGATTTGTATTATTTGTGTAGTCTTAAGGGTGGGAGGTGGTGTGAGGGAAAGTATTATGAAAGTTTGTGTTCTTTTGATGTGCTGATGTATGTGGTCTGTCTTGTTTTTGTAGAATAGTTAGATAAGATATGGATGTAGTGGTTTTCTGTGAAGAATTTGTATATGAGTTATTGCTGCTGAGTGCTATTAGAATATTATAGGGGTGCTGATGTGTTTTAGAGAAGACTGTATAATGTGTATGTAAGAGGAGATGGATGTGGGTCAGTGGTGTTTGTGCTAGTTGTGATGACTGGAAGATGTAATATGGGTGGTGGAGTAGAGAGGATTGTATGGTTGTGTGTAATTGTTGAAGAGAGGGGGGCTGCTTGTAGATGGTGTGTTGGAAGGCTGGGTTTAGGTATTGTCATGATAAAAGGGGGTCTATGTGGAGCAAATAGAGGATAGTGCTGTTGGATTGTATAAACAGGGAGTGCATATCTGGATGGCTGAAGGTAATGTATAATGTGGTTTTGTGCTGTTATGGCGATGATAGGTGGTGTTAGTGGGAATGGACAGAGTAGTGTTTGCTGTAAGAATGTAAGAATGAAGGTGTTTTACTGTTGTAGGTGTGGTGGATATGTGTACAGGTGTGGTATGTGGGGTTTTGTGTTGGTTGATGAGACATTGCAATCTGTATGAGGTCAGTTTGTGATGCAAGAGTTGGAAGTCTTTGCTGATAATGTGTTTGCATGTTGATGGATATGTAGGGAGTAAGGTCCTTTCTGGTAAATGAAAAATTGGGCAGCATTTCTGGCTCCAGGTCCGACCAGTCCTGAACAGACCCAAACAGGCAAATGTCCTCTCCACCCTTAACCTCAATGCTTGGACTGAGACGCCCTGAGCCCTAGGCTTAAATAGCCCTATTGGCCAATAGAAACCTAGTCCTAACACTAAACAATGAGATTCGTAACCCTAGAGCCAATGCGGGACCTAGCCCTATTAACCAATAACAGCCCAAATCGTGACTACCAATCACAACACTAACCCTAAAACCACAAACCAATAGGAATCCCAAACCTAGTACCAATCACAACAGCAACGCTAAAAACATGAACCAATAGGAATCCCAACCCTACTACTAATCACAACACCAACCCTAAAAACATGAACCAATAGGAATACCAACCCTAGTACCAATCACAACACCAACCCTAATCCTTAAGGCAATAGAAATGCTAATCCCAATCAATCACAATAACATATTCAACAACCAATAAGAACTTATATAAAGGCCAAGTTAATTGAAGCCCAAGCCCCTGTAGGAAGGGAGAAGGGAGCTGCAGCTCTATTCAGAATCTCCTTGGATACAGACAGGCTGAATCCACACTTCCAAGCTAGCAGAGTCTACTTTCCAGGTGAGAGAGAGATTGTAAAAACACTGAAGTACTATGTTAGACTTTTCCTCCTTGGCATGGTCTCCCCTAACCTTTTGCCTCTGTTTCCCAGGTTGTTGATGTGTGCTGGACTCTGTTTTTGCTGTTTTTGTTACTCTGGGCACTTTACCACTGCTATTCAGTGCTAAAGTGAAAGTGCTCCTGCATAAAATGTATATGTAATTGGCTTTCCATGATTAACATATTTGATTTAGTGGCAAGTCCCTAGTACAGTGCACTAGAGGTGCCCAGGGCCTGTAAATCAAATGATACTAGTGGATCTGGAGACTAGTTGTGCCACCCACATTAGTAGCACTGTAAACATGGTTCAGACCTGCCACTCCAGCGTCTCTGTGTGCAGATTTTAACTGCCAATTCAACTTGGCAAGTGTACCCACTTGCAAGGCCTAAACGTTCCCTTTTCTTACATGTAAGACACTCCTAAGGTAGGCCCTAGGTAGCCCCATGGGCAGGGTGCAGTGTATGTCTAAAGTAGGACATATCGTAATGTGTTTTATATATCCTGGCAGTGCAATACTGCCAAATTCGTTTTTCACTGTTGCAAAGCCTATCCCTCTCATAGGTTAACATGGGGTCTACCTTTAAAAATGATTAAAGCATAGATTCCCTTTAGGAGCAGGTAGACATGTGGAGTTTGGGGGTCTCTGAGCTCATAATTAAAAAATACATCTGCTTGGAGAAGAGCTGAAGAGCTGAGAATTGCTGCCCTGCCTGAGTGTGCTTTGTGGCGCTATCTTGCAGTTGCTGCTTCTGCCTGTGCAAGAGGACAAAGACGACTTTTTGTTGGCATTCCTGCTTGTGAAGAAATCTCCAAGGGCGTGTCCTGAGCTTGCCTCCTGTTGTTGAAGTCTCAGGGCAATCAAAGACTTCTCCTGCCAGCACCTGGACTCTCTGCTGAGACTCCTGCCCTGCCAAGTGGTACCCTATCCAGTTCCGGGGGCCTTGGAAAGTGAAGCTGGCAGACTAAGACTGCAAATCCACGCACACAGTGCATGGAAAATATTGACGCACCTTCCGAGACGCAGCTGAAAAACGACATGCCACCGGCTTCGCAGCAGAAATCAATGCTCCACTGGCATCGCGGCTGGAAAATCGACGCACTAGATGGAACAATGACAGGCAACACCCGCTGACGGGGCTGTTAACGTTGCAACCCACATTGCGCGGCTTTGCTGATACCGTGTGGCAGGATTTTTGACGCAAACCTTGCTGGGTGCGGAAAAACAACACAACGCCTGCCCAGACCCGAGGTCTGCCTGGATCGATGCATCGCTCCCCTGCAGGGAGGATAAACGACGCAGATATACCCGACTGGAGAAGGAGAAACGACACATGGTGTCGCTTGCGGGTGAGAAATCAATGCACTGCTTACCTTTTTCGATGCACACACGCCTGTGCGTGTTATTTTGCTGCTACCCAGGTGCTTTTAAATGCTAACAGTGTTTTACCTGTTTTCTCAAGGATTTAAGGCTCTTTTTGCTTTTTAATTAATAACTGGACTTGTGTATGTTGGATTTTTGTTGTTTTGGTCTTGTTTTGTATAGAAAAATATTTCTTATTTTTCTAAACGTGTGTTGTGTCATTTTGTAGTGTTTTCATTAAGTTACTGTGTGTGTTGGTGCAAATACTTTACACCTAGATCTCTGAAGTTAAGCCTGCCTGCTTGTGCCAAGCTACCAAGGGGGTGAGTGGGGGTTAACTGAGGGTGATTCTCCTTTACCCTGACTACAGTGAGGGTCCTTGTTTGGACAGGGGGTAGCCTGACTGCCAACCAAAACCCCATTTCTAACATACTGCTTGTCATGCACTCAGAAATGTGGCTTTTTCAAGGCGAAAACAGGTGATTCAGACACTTTCTAAACACAATTTAAACCACAAAGACAGATTAAGCAGTCTCTTAAACACACTCTGGTTAGCCACTGAGGTGTATGTAGCCTTTTTGCTTAAAAAAGAGCGGGGGCTTTCTGCAGTCTTTTACAGCAGTTTAAATAGGCCAAGCTGCCTGAAACACAGGGATCCTACAGCGAACAGGCACGGGTAGCAGTACAAAACACTTTTTAACAAATAGCAAGATTTCCCAGAACAGACTGGGGCTCCTTAGCTAGGTCTCCTTGATCACTGGCCTGTATTAGGGCACAGTGAAAAGGCTGGGCTCACAAAATGGAGGCTGCTCTCTTGAGTTTCCTCAACAAACTATGCTTACTTTTTTATGGAACAAAGCACAAAGGGAGTGATGTTATACCTGGCATCCTTGGTGTGGTCTCCTATGTCATTTTTGCCTTTGCTTCCCATGTTTTGACTCTATGCTGAGCTCTGTTTTTGCTGGTTCTGTTACTTTGGGCTCTTTACCACTGCTGGCCAGTGCTAAAATGCAAGTGCTCCCTGTGTAAATTGTATGTGTAATTGGTTTTCAATGATTGGCATATCTGATTTATTAATAAGTCCCTAGTAACGTGCACTGGAGATGCCCAGGGCCTGTAAATCATATGCTACTAGTGGGCATGCAGCACTGGTTGTGCCACCCACATTAGTAGCCCTGTAAACATTATTCAGACCTGCCACTGCAGTGTCTGTGTGCAGTTTTAACCTGCCAATTCGAACTGGCAGTTGTATCCACTTGCCAGGCCTAAACCTCCCCTTTTTTCTTTTAGATGTAAGAAACCCCTAAGGTAGGCCCTAGGTAGCCCCATGAGCAGGGTCCAGTGTATGTTAAAGGTGGGACAAATTTGGTTTTCACTGTTGCAAGGCCTGTCTCTCTCATAGGTTAACACTGGGTCTGCCCTTAAATACATTTTAAGTGCAGTTTCCCTTTGGAAGCAGAAAGAAATATGGAGTTTGGGGCCTCTGGATGCACAATTTAAAAGTGCATTGAAAATGCCACTTTTAGAGAGTGGGCATTTTCTCTGTTTAAACATTCTGTGACTCCGCCTGCTTGTGCATTCCCTGTCTGGGTCAGACTGACAGTTGGGCTGTTTGTGAATCTCCACTAGACAGTGACACAAAAGGAGTTGGAGTGTAGCATGCATATTCTGATGGGCCATCTTTGCTGCCATGGGCATGGGCAGTGCAGGGGCACCTCTGTGGCCCCCAGCACTGGCTTTCCACCAGCCTTTTCATGGCAGGATCCCTGCCTTGAGAAGGCTTGCAGAAAGTAGGGTTGTAACCAACCAGTCGGTGCTGAGTTCTGCACCACCATGGCTGATTCCAAGCCCGACCACCATCAACCCTTTGGGATCCATGATACTGGCAGGGACGGAGGTCTTCAGGTGGGTCCACCTGCAAAAATTGTAGTTTGGTGGTCAGACTACAACAGCTGTAGCGGTCCGACCACCACCGCGAGTCTCATGACTACCAAACTCGTAATGAGGTCCTTAGTTCCAACTTAATGATCAGAAAAATAAAAACAATAACCTTTAAATAAATCTTTAAACATAAGTAATATAATTAATTATTTTATTAAGCCCTTGGGAAAAACCTTGGTCAGTCTTTCAGTCCTGCACACCGTTTTCTAAAGGGGAGGAGTTTGATTTATTTAGTGTTTTCTGTGGTTCATTGAGCATTGTTCAAGTATCTAAAACAACATGTGATTAATATTGTTCTTTATTGCATGTACATTGTGTTTGTATTCACACCACTTGATGTTAACTTAACACAAGGTTTCCCCCATATGCAAAAGGCCAAAAAGGCACTTCATGCAATCAATATATTTTAGTATCTTGTTTTTAATTGTTTGGTATTTTCCATCTATTATAAAACAGAGATGGTTTCTTAAATGATAGTTTCAGTTGTTTATCACAGTCAGTGGCCCGTGGGGCTGGTTTTTCAGTGTTTATGGTAAAGGTGTAATCTATTTAATAAAACCAGGTGTTTGACATCGTCCTGAAATCAAGGGGACCGTTCCAAAGAAATGTAAATTAGTGATGAAATAACACATGGGACTGAGCCTTCTTTCCCAGACACATCTCTGACATAGTAACCCATTTTGAGGTACATTTACAGTTGATACATTTGTGGTAGGAATTACCAGCAGTACATTGTATGTGTACACATAAGTTGCTCTTTCAATGGAGGACACAACTGTTCTGGTGGAGACAACTTCACTTCACTAGTATAGCAGAAGATTTGGTGATTTTTGCACACCTGCCTTGGCCACATGGATAGTTCCCCAGACTTTCAGATGAAAAATCCACCAGCTAATATTTGGAAGTCTCTGCTTAATACAGGCCATACTGATAACTGGGTTTCAATCAATCAATCAATCAGTCATTTGTAGAGTGTGCTACTCACCCATAGGGTCTCAAGGTGCTGTCGGGTTAGTTCTCAGGGTTCAATCAAAGAGCCAGGTCTTGAGGTCCTTCCTGAATTGAGGTAGCGATGGCAACTGTCTGAGGTGGAGAGGTAAGATCTTCCATCATTTTGCCGTGAGGTAGGTGAGCAATCGTCCTCCACCCGTGGACTTCTTTATGCGGTGTACGGTTGCGAGAAACTGCTGGGAGGAGCGGAGAGGTCTGGCAGGGGAGTACTATGTAATGCGGTGGTTGAGGTAGCTGAGCCCAAGGTTGTGGTGGGTGTGTGCTGTAGTGACTCTTCAACCGTAATCTAGACCCTTGCTAGGCAGACTTTATGAAGGTCAAAATTAGTAGAAGGTGACAGTGCTCACAAATGTTTATGCACGCTTGAGACAAATGACAAAATGCGCTCTCCAAGACGTGAACAGTGAGCTTATGGACCTCATTTTGAAAGAAAGATAAACAGTATAAACAGGTCCAGTTTGCACAAATGTGTGCTTTGACCACATTCCTACAAATTAGCATCATTATCCAACAGATAAGGTGTCCTTCTCCCTTTTTTTTCTTCAGTCAAATTGCAGATTGCAATATCACAATTTCTCATGTCCCAATGTGATTATAACATTTATTCATGTGGTACGCAAATCCTTACATTTTACTTCATGTCCTTTTTTAGAACATATTGATTTTGCTGTGTTGAGAGCTCATCAGAGGATTGTAGTAGCCCAGGTTCACAGATGCTGCTTATTCGTACATCATAGTGCAACAGCACCTTTTGAATTTGGAAAGGAACATCTCCACAGTGCACAATCAATGAACCATCGGGAGAATTGTATAGACTTACACAGGTCTGAAACCTTTCACTAAATCCTAGAGCAGGTTTCCCCAATGATAAGCTTGTGACCTACGGGTAGCTCACCAACTATTTGTAAGTAAGTATCCTGTTTGAAATCCCAGCCAACTAGTTGAGAAGCTGTTGTTTGGTTGAATTAATATATGTAAAACAGCATTGAAAAGTGTGTATCCGAGATAAAAGTGTGTCTACCTTCAGAAACTGTAACCTGATTTTTGGAGAAAATTGAAGAATTTTTGAGCTATTTTTACAGCTTCTATTTGATTGAAAAATCATGCAGTGTTGGATGTTCTGATGACTAACGTTATTACTGTTTTTTTTACGTTACTGCTGCAACCATGCCTGATGCACTGAGGTGATAACATATAGTAATATTGTATCTAGTGGCCACTAATGTAATCTTGTCTGAGGTGGTCACTATTACAACCTTTATATATTAGTAACTCAGGATGATTTTCATTGAACACAAGTAGTTCTTATTTCAGAAACGGTGGGAGACTTCTGTCCTAGAGCAGTATGAAGATCATTCCATTGCAAAAGTTGCTTATCAGGGGCCACATCAAACTTCACCTGGAGAACATGATCCAGTTTAAAGCTTTGCATCACCTGTGCATTCCTTCTCAGCTATGGTCTAAGTTGGAGAATGAGCCAGAAAGTGAAAAAGAACGCATTTTAGAGAAGGTGTGAGGGCGACCAACCACTGGGTTTCGAAACTACACCTAGAAAAATGTTATGAACTGCTTTTTTGTGCAAAGGGTTTCCCACTTGCATTTGTGCATCACATACATTTGTGTTGCTAAAATATATTTGGATGAGGTGAAGAGCACCTTTGTAAAACACATTTTTCACGAGTTAATGTTTTCCCTGTGGGGAGCCCCTTCCCCTAGACCCTGATTAACTTTGTCGGTGTTACTTCGATTCCAAATCGGAAAATGATTTAATGCTGTGGTTCAAATGAATCTCTGAACATTTCTGATGTCAGAATGCGGTGTGGTTAATATTGCGACTAACAACATACATGTGATTACTGGGTCTTCTCAGACTATTCAGGAACCACCCCGCACTAGAACGCCCACTCATGCTTAATATTATACCATACTGTGGTAATAAAACTCATTAGTAAGTCCCCTAATGATTGCAAATTCAAATGTGAATTTCAAAAGTCAGTTTACAATTGTAAATCGGACCATTTACAGTTGTAAATTGAACTTATATATGAATATGGCTTCCTAAATTAGGTCCTGAAAGTCTGCAGAGGAAAAAATACTGCATTGGGCCAGCATTTCCTCTAGGGCAGTATCAGGCTTCCCGGATGTGACAATCGATTAGAAGGAAACACTACTCTTAACAAGCAGAAATTCAATCTTGGCAGCATTTGATCCCCATTACTCGACAACCAGCTGTAGAACATGATAATGTTGGACTTTCTTCACTCGGTATAATAGCCCTACCTTTTCCAATGACATCGTTTAACGTAGTTTCATAAGATTATAGAAATATGCACCATTTATAATTGATTGCAATTAAAGATTAGGTAATTAAATAAAACAACTGCTCTGGAGAAAAATTTGAGTTGGTCAAGCATCATTAACTAGTATATTAAAACCGAATGTTGAATAAAAAAGAGATATTTTTTAAACACCACACATAATTTACATTGTTTTAAATTACACCTCAATAGCCTGTTAGTTAGTCGTTAATGTGGAAATAGGAATAAAAAGGCAGCGGCCGATTTATCTGAAACGATGTATTATTTTATGTTTGAAATACATACAACATGGACATAAAACTGATTAGCTGTTGTTGTATTTCTCATTCTCAGCAGCAATTACAGAGTTGTGCACATGCTGTCAAACTCACTTATTATTTGATTAATAAATCCTTTCATTTGAAAATGTTGAGATCGATGAGCGTGTTTTGTTCGAAATTTAGTTTTTTTGCCTGCAGGTTGCCAGTCTGCAATTAGACTTGACAAAGGTGCTCTGAAGGTTCTCCCCCTTTCGCGTGAATTAGATATATAAAAAGGATTGGCAAAGCCAATGGGTTTCGGCTTTGTATTTTCTTTTGCATTATATCATAGTAACTAGATTGTAAAATATTAGAACAAGGTTAAAACAATGTTTGTATTACATTTGATAAACCGTTAATAGTTGTTTATGTTGTGATATGTTGAATTAATATCACCGAGTTCTAAACTCGATATTTCTATCTTATTTAAAATGGTATGCTATCAGCGTCTACTAATGTGTAATTAGTAAGTGCCACAGCACCATTCAAATCATTATCCTTTTAACTTCAAGGTAAGCACAATTGTCACTGCCTGTTTATTGGTAAAATATTGTAATATTTGGTACATTGAGTAGCTATGACAACTTACGAGATGGCAGACATGTTTACACACATTTCAGCGCGAATTGACTTGCGTTCAGTTCATCTTTTTGTGTACAAACACCAACAAGCAACCACTCATCAAAACCGGAAGCTGCACTTCAGGCATGCTTCAGTGACAGCAGAACAGAAAGCAGAGTAGAAGAGGAGGAAGTGACCTGCTAGCCAATAAAAGGGTAAATTCAAACAACGTTGGAGGATGTTTGAATGAACAAACAAGAAATTCAGGTAAGTAAGGGGCAAATTAGGAGGGTGTTCTAAGTCCCTTTAAAGAATTCTTTTTTAGGAACATACGGCTTTGCAAGCACAGTACAAGCACTGTGCAGGTGTAACCTAAAAATACATTGTTGCTTTTTTAGCTCAGCGTGGATAGCGGATAGCGCTGGTAGAATTTTGCTAATCCTAAACTTAGAAACTCTGCTAAAAACAAAGACATTTTGGGTGTACAGATTTAGAGTGCCATTGGTATTCTACTCCATAAGCAGAGCAGCTCCCAAATTAAACTTGAGAACTACAACCCTATCTTTGTTTTACTATGTATGCTACACTCTAAACTTGTGAGTGTTTGATATATGCACACACACACACATCCATGCGCACACAGACACGATTCCCCTATCCAAACTTATAATGCTATTCGACTACAGGAAATGTTCTTCATAACTTGGTACAGTTTTGCTTTTCTACTATTTCTGCTGAAAGTTTTTTTCTGAGTTCTTAGACAAGGATCTACTGGAATAAGCCGACAAAATTCAGGTGACAAGTTCTTGCATATTCAGCCGACAAGCTACCTTCGCAGACACTGTTACATCAGCCAGAGAGGTGCATGAACATTGCAAGTAAATAAACCTTCCATTGATGGACAGATAGCCTTCAAATGTAATGTGAACTCTGTGCCCCTTGTCCAACCTTGCCCAATGTACCAATACACAGCCATATTCACACTCTGCTTCCAGGATATATTTTGGGTCAATTTTGCCTGGTTCAATATTTTGGTGCTCCCATTTCCATGCTCATCATTGCCCTGCATAGCATTTTGTTTTCGTTTACAGGACTTGTGATGTCCCCTGTGGACAATGTACCAAAGTTTGCAAGTTAAACAGTCCCCTATACAGTGTTCTTCACAGTAAGGTGAGCAGTCCTCTGCACACACAGTGTCACTCTTGCTAAGCAGTAAGCAATCCTCTACACACAGTGCCACACTCTGTACGTTAAGCAGCCCTTTGTACACACAACACCTGTATATGCCCTTTAAAATGTCACCTGCCCCACACACAAGCCCACACTCTGCCAAACACCTTTGTTGACTGACGTGAGACAAATTCACCTGAGAAAGAAGTAGACATTTTGTGAAGTAACGTGTCAGAGTGCCATGAGAAGTAGCCAATGCCTGGGAAGTTGAGCTAAGAGCCAGCGAACATCTCCAACATACTGCCCCATTACTGGGGCAGATTAGCCCCATCTCTGCAGAGGAGACCGCCTCCCCTCTCCAAAAACCCAGCAGGAGGATGGTTGCTGCCCGGTCAGCTGGTTGTAGGCTCTGTACTGCTTAGGGTGCAGTGCTAGCACCTATGCCCATACACACACTGATCTCATCCAGCTTCACGGTGCTTGAAAATCTGGTCCAGCATTGCTTTACGTCCTACCTTGCTTGCGAGAGATACTGCTGCGACCCATACCCTCTTAGTTCATGCTATGCTATTATGAGGGCTACTGGAAATATGCAATTCTGAAGCTGCTGCTTTTTTCACATAATGATAGACTTGTCACATTTGCTACACAATCCATCATCTGCTGCATAATCTGCAGACTTTAACAAAAATAAATAGCTTCTAGCTCAAATAGATCAAAAGTTACTTAAATCTAGGCCTGGGCTTGAAACTCCTCTATGCTGGTGGGATTTGTGGAATTTGAGCACTCCAAGCTACATAAAATAGAATGGAGTTCCCAAAGTCCGCTTTCCAGTGTGGAGAGGAGTTTCTTTGCGCTCATAAGATTGCGTTTTGGCACTCTCACGAGCGCTACGATTCTCCTGGGCCGCTATTGAATGTGCGCAAGACCTCGCATTCTCTTACATTGCTGCCACCTGCGCCAGCAGCAAAAACGGCCTGCTCGCGAGCGCAAACTCACCTCTGAAATAGATTTTCCACTCCAGAGCCACAAATCTAGTCAAAAGGAGCTTTTTTGACTAGATTTTCTCCCCCAATGGACCCTACAATTTGTTTTTCAGATTAAGAAGCCTTTTTTTTTCAAACAGTAAGGAAGTGTGTCAGAGACTTTGACTTCCTGTTCCTGTCCAGCAGGCTCCTCCCATTGCTTTGTCCATCTCCGGGTCACTTTTCACTTGGATTTCGAGGTAGAAGGAACACTAATTTTTTCTCCTGGATAATTATGGATTAATGACTTTGTTTTTGTGAAATCATTACACAAGTAAGTTCTAAAACTATATTGAATAAGGGTGTTGTTTGTTTGCTTGGGCATACACCAGTATTTCTTTGTACTTTAATTTGATTTAAAACATATATAATGGTGGTTGGCCTGAAGTTTAAGTATGGGTCTACATATTATTTATTTTGCATTTCATTGATTTTTCACCTTTTGTAAAGGAAAATTATTGCTCAGTTCAGTAGCTTTTCTACATGTTACCATTTGCAATATTATTTTAGTATGTGGCCTAGATTTCCAAAGGACCACTAAGCCAGCTTTCCCAGGCCAGTACTAGTAGTCATCAGTGCATGAAATAAATGTTTCAGTGGTATATGTTTTAAAAACCTCGTTTAGGGCAGGGACGGCAGTGGATTAATTTAAATTTAAAATGTTGGCTATTGTTTGCATTTCATTTTTTTGCAAAAAATGTATATATTGCAGGATAATAATATTAGAAGACATAGGAAGATGCAGTTTGACCATGTAGCTGGCTGTCAGCCATTTTGCCAATCCAGCCAGTGTCCTTTGCCATAGGCTTGCATGTTTTCTTTGTTTGCCATGTCTCCTTGCGCTTTGTTATTGTTGTTTGACCATGTGATGGGCAGCCATTTTGTGCATGCAGCCAGTATCCCTTTGCCGTTGGCTTGCATGTGTTCTTCTTTGTTCAGTTGCTCCTTGTTGTAGTGTGGCTGGCTGGCAGCCATTTTGCACATGCAGCCAGTGTCCATTGCCATAGGATTGCATGTGTTCTTTGTTCTCCACGCTTGCTCCTTGTTGTTGTCATTTGACCATGTGGCTGTCTGGCAGCCATTTTGTCCATCTGTACAGTGTCCTTTGCCATAGTCTTACATGTGTTCTTTGTTTGCCATGTCGTCTTCTTGTTGTTGCTTGACCATGTGGCTGGTGGTCATTTTGTGCCTGCAACCAGTGTCCCTTTTGCATAGGCTTGCATGTGTTCTTCTTTGTTCTCCTTTATCCTTGTTGTTTGACTCTGTGGCTGGCTGGCAGCTATTTTGTTGATGCAGCCAGTGTCCCGTCCCATAGGTTTGCATGCGTTCTTTGTTCTAATTTCTTCCTACTTGCTTCTTGTGGTTGTTGTTTGACCATGTGGCTGGCTGACAGCCATTTTGTGCATACACTGTGTAGCCAGTGTGTCTTTGAATTGACATAGGCTTACATACAAACATCGTTAATTATTGATCATTTGTTTTTTAAGTTTCTATTTTTATTTTTTCTATTTCATTTTTTACATTTTTATTTTTCATTTTCATTTAATTTTTATACCATTTTTTATTTCTTTTTTAATTTACATTTTTATTATTATTTTTATAATTTAGTTTTTTATATTTTTTCACTTTTTAATTAGAATTTTTAATATCCTATGTTTTTATTTTTATATTACATTTTTTAATTTGTATTTTTAACTTGCATTGGTTAAATATTGCATTTTTATATTTTACCTTTCTTATAATTTTGTATTTTAATTTTAATTTGGATTTATCTCTGCATTTTGGTTTGATCCATCTATCCGATCCATTTCATTCCTCCATCCATCCATCCACCAAAGCATTTCCCCTGGACCACCTTGCCGCCATAGGTTATTTTTAACCTGACTACCCCAGGGGTCTCCTAAAACAGATGTATATAAAGCAAAGAGCTAGGTCTGCCTTTTGTTCTCTCTGATTTGAAATGTCATTTTTAATGGTGTGGTGGTGTGACTTGCCTTTACAATAAATACAAGGTATATTACATAAGTAATCAACTGCCCTGAGATTGCATTTATCTGTACTATTTTCAACCTGTTGCCACAATGGCATACCACATTTCATTACCTCAATTTTTTTGCTTGTTTTCTTTTAGGTGTACAAGAGAAGAGACATCACATCACCCGCAGTACTGCCAAAGAGAAGGCCCTACAGTTACGTTGGTTTACAGGCACCAAACTCTTTCGCTTGTGCATCTTAGTGCCACTGCCAACCTAGAGACAGTTAAGATGGCCCCAAAGAAAGTTGATCCCGAGAATGTGGCCAGTGAGAAGAAGCATCTTTCCACCAGTGGTGTGTCAACTGTAACCTTTTTCAGGAGTCATGATCCTGCTGCCACACAGCCCTCCTGCGAGGAACCTGGGACCACTCCTGCATCAACAGGCAATGCAATCATGGCGACCCCAAAGAGCAGTGATCTTGAATTGGATTTGTTCCTTTGACAAAGAATTACCCAATCAGTTCAGGAAACAGAGCAAAGTGGACAGCTGCCACAGCCAGATCTTCCCGAAGTCTGAGAAGAACAGGAGGTTGAGCTTTCTGTCAAGCAAGAACCTTCTCTTTTAGGCTCCCATATCTCCAGCAAGAAAAAAGAAGGGTACTACTCCACCATCTTCTCCAAGCACCACTTCTGATGACGATGATAGGGACATGGTTTGGACCCTGGCAGAGTCCAGGAAATGTCAGGAGAGGCAAGGGAAAAGAAAAGCTCCAGAAAGCCTTATACTAATGGAAGGAGATGATGATGAGGATGATGACAATGACACAGTCACTTTAGAAGCTAGCAAAGAGGAGTCTGACATTACTATCCAACCTGCTGTAAGGGATGTGGCTTAGACAGCACCACCAGCTCCCATATTTGTAAGGCACCAGCAGAGACCTAACCCCTACCTCAGTACAATTATGCACTGCAGAGAGGCAATCAACACATTCACAACTACCTACATCCAGTTCTTCTTCAGGCATTGGCAGTGGCCAGATGAGAAAGTTCTTCTCCCCAGTTTGGGACTTTTTTTACAATTAGCAAACAGGAGGAGAACACAGACATCTGTTCCATTTGCCACACGAGTGTTTGTCGAGGTAAGCCTGGTTCCCATTGTGGTACTGGATGCCAGACAACACATATGAAGAAACATCATGCAATCCAGTGTGAGCAGCACCTTAAACAAACGTCTCAACGCGGGCTCGGTGGTGAGGATTAAGAGAGCCAGGAAACATTAGCTACACCTGGTCAAATCACAGTGGAAGGTGAGGAAGAAGAGGGTGACTTCATCTTCACACAAAGCCCTGCGCCAGAATCACCCACTTCAGCAACCTCTGAATGACACAGGAAGACTCGGGGTCAGATGGAGACATTGCCCCCCCAAAAGAAGAAAATCCAGGTTACAATTCCAGGCATGTTTAGGCAGAAGGGGCCATATGACCACAACAACCCAATGGCACTTTTGAACAATGGCAAGCTGGCTAAAATGTTAGCGCTGGACTTCCTACCTTTTTATTTTGTGGAAGGAGTTGGATTCTTAGAGTTTGTGGCAGCCCTCTGCCCGAAATGGAAGGTTACAGCTGGACCTATTTTGGCAGAGTTGATGTTCCAGCACTGCAACATGATGTGCTGCAATTGGTTGGACAGGCTTTGCAGCAAAGTGTTGTCCACACTATCCACCCGATGACAGACATGTGGACCAATTGTCAGGCAACTGATTACATGTGCATCACTGCACACTGGATCTCTTTTCTGGGGTTAAAGCAAAAGCTATCTTCAGGTCTTTGTTTTGAAGACATTTTTAAGAGCGTTTGGCAGAATGCAACAGTAGCCATGTTCACCATGGAGAAGTCACACACAGCTGAAAACATCTTGGAGGAATTTGATAGAGACCCAGTGGTCATTGAGTTGGATTTGTTGCTACAGACAATGGCAGTAGCACAGTCAAGTCCATGGCAGACGGTGGCTATTTCAGGGTCCTGTGTTTGGTGCACTGCATCAACCTTGTTGTGCAAAACTTTCTTAAAAAAGAAGACATAGTCAGCAACATACTGAGCACCTGCAGGTGCAGCTGCACTTATTCAAGCCATTCTTTAAAAGCCTGGAAACAGTTGCGACTCATTCAGCATCATAACTGAGTACCATTTAAAGTCCAGATACAGGAGGTGCCAACACGTTGGATCTCAACCTATTATATGTTGCAGTGTCTGTTTGAGCGGTACTCATTGATAAAGGAGCTGATGCAATTGGGAGAGCTATGACCATGGATGCGGACAAATGGGGCTGAGTCAAATGCGTCACACACATGCTTCTCCCTTTTGAGGTTTTCACATGGGAAGTTAGCAAGAAGGACTGTACAATGGGCCAAGCTATCCCATTATTGCATCTGCTACTGGAGCAGCTAAAGAGGGTGTATGAAAGGTTTGAATTCGGAGGTGTGAACAAAAGCCCAGAAAAGCATGCCTTGGTTACTAGCCTAAGCTATTGCTTGACTTATAATGCAAAACTGAAAAATGACAGCATCTCATCCAAAGAGTACATCTGTGCTGCCTACTTGATCCACGCTACAAAAAGATTCTTCCCGCTATCATTCCTTTCTCTGAAGGGGATGTTTCACAATACAAGAGGTGGATTGTTGAGCAAGCAGAAGAACTGGAAGAAGAATGGCTGGAACTTAGAGTCTCACTCCGCAGTTCTGGGGTGCCGCCTTCAACTTCCAGAGAGGGCAGCCTTGTCTCACATCCACCAACCCCACCAACAAGAAAACCGGAGACAACAGCAACAGAAGAATTGGATCCAACCACTGCATTGGCTTGTTTTCAAGTGGCAGGTATTAAATCCAGTGCAGAGGTGAAGGAAAATGTAGTCGAGCAGGTGGCAGCACCGAAGACCATTCAGAGGATGTTCCAGGAGTATTTGGATGACCGAAAAGAGGTGTATGTGGATTAAAACCCATTGGTGTATTGGTATTGGAAGATGGGCCAATGGCCAGAGCTCAGCAAGCTGTCAATAACGTTTCTGGCTTGTCCTATAGCCAGTGTATCTGCTGAATGTGTGTTCAGTGCAGCTGGTACAGTTGTTACAGTGAGAAGGACTAGTCTGTCTCCTCAAAATGTGGAGAGATTTACCATGATCAAAATGAACCTGCATTTCATACCACCTGATTACACTATTCTTAAAACACCACAGGAGGAGGAAGAGGATGATTGGTTCGAATCAAGTGTGTTAGCTGACCAACTTCTGGGTGAACCACCAGAGTTTGAGGATTAACTCTATTTCCTGGACTAAGAATGTCAGTGCCACCACAGAACTTTTTCATTATTTCTCATTCAGCTTCTTTTTCTCTTTCTTTGTTGTGAAAAAAATGCTAGTGCAACATTATGTTTGTGTCAGATTTCTGCTCCCCCACCATTGAATTTATAGACACATACAAGCCCCGATTGGAGTTAGACCCATGTGCAGTGACGAAGCCCCCACATAATCTTCAGGACATTGGAGATGCTGCCTTTCTCCCTCACATGCAATTGCCTATTCTATACATCACCTAGTAGGGCTGCTCTAGAAGATCATTGACTAAAAGACTGCCAATGCCAATTTCTAATTCCAATATGTGGATAGCATCAAAGAAGAGGTACCTTGTTCAACCACCGTGCTTGGAAGAGGTAACTAAGTAACTATTGCACAAAGGAGTGGTGATCGATTGATTGATTGTGATTGTGAATTTGTGAGTGATAACTCATGTATGTGGTGGCTGACAGTGAGAAAGTGTTAATAGTTTCTCTATTTGTTCTTCATCGGTAGTGCTCTTTCCTAGTCTACCTTGCTCAGTTTGGGACTGGGACGGAGTTACTCTGAATCTGGGGGAGGAAGATGGAAGGACTCAGGGCAGGACTATCTCAGCAGCTAAAAAGGAGAACGTTTTTGACTTCAAAGAGAGCCCATGATAATGGCAAAGACTCTAAGGCCTAGTACTTACTCAGCTCTGTGAACTGCAGAGAGGTGTATTGATTTGGAAATGCTGCTGAGTATGTGGTTGCTGCATTGCTAGGTCAAATGTGAAACTCCTCCTATGTTTTTGCCCTGCCTCTGTGTCTTCTTTGTACACTCCTCCTGAAGCTTACCTTGTTTTCATTTGTCCTTTTCCTTTACTCTATAATACAGCTACTGTTTTGTTCAATACACAGGCCTTCTTCTAGTCCTCTCCTGCACAAACAAAACTTGCAAAGCTCAAGACTCCAGCTTACCTACCGGACAGTTTCAGACAGGCACTGGAGTGACAGACATTCCAGGAAGAATGGAGATCACCCAATTTGGCAATAAAGTATCATTTTCCTTTTAACAATCATAATTTTTATAACTGGGTGGACTGCATTTAATTTTCTATATTTCAAAACTAGAAGACATAACACTTAAGATATACTATCTGGGGTTTTTCTGAGGCAGAAGGACTTTTTCCAAAGAATTTACTGAACTGTGCATGCTTTCTTACTTATCCCTTTATTTCCTTCCACAACAGATTGATGATGGTGTGCTGCTCAGCTGCCCAATGAATATTGTTGTGGTTTCTGTTGTATAGTGTTTGTCTTTGTCACATATTTCCTCAAATCCCTTTTCCCATCTATCCATTGAGCCCCTAACCCTCTTCCACCAGGCTGTGTGATTTTTTGAGGTGTAACCTAATTTTACACCATAAATGAATCACACACTTGCTGGGGCGGATGTGGTGAAAGTAAGTAAGCAACACCAACTCACTGCATGACCTTCTACCTTACCTGAGCAATATTCCACACCGGCACCATCAACACCTTCGTTCATGCCTTGTATTTGTGTGTGCCTTGTATGTGTGTGCCTTGTATGTGTGTTCCGTAAATGATCCAAACACTCTTGAGTCTAAGCCCACTTCTGACTCCATGATCTGATTTCCTAAATTTAATTTTATTATAGTATAGCTCCCCATCATTGCCCAGAAGAAATTAATATTTCTATATTTTATTATCATATCAGGTCTTCTTCTTTGCTGTGTGTCAATACTGTCATTGTGGTAGTCTGACCTCAGTCTTCCTACAGTTATGATACATGATGATGACCCATCCTACAGTTATAATATATGATGATGACCACCTAACTCTCTATTTTTCATCAATCTAGTTGACAGTGATGGATAACCCTTTGATTAATCTTGTAGTTGGAGTTGGCATAGGTGGGAGGGGCACTTTTTGTCAAGTTCTGTCTTCTCTGTTATCGTGCTAGCCTGCTACTACTACCTACCTACCGCCACCTTAAGATGCCATTGTGGGAAAATCCTGCAGTAAGAAGAAGACTCCCTCACTTCAACTATTTAGGAAGAAGTGCTATGGATTGAAGTGAACTTGTTTAGTTAGTATTTAACTCCTACTGAAGAAGATGATTGTGTGTACTGTTTTTTTGTAGGTAAAATAGGCATGGGCAAACATTCCCTACTGGTCAATAATAGTTGCAAAGGACAATAGAGCAAGGGTCTAAATAAATGACACACACTTTTGTTAGTAGATTTAAAGTAACAGGCTACACTAAAAGCCAGCAGTACCAACTAAAGATCTAAAACACCAAAATAAAAATTTGGGACGGAAATGAAGTACACAAAATCCCCTTTATTCTTTACAAATATAAAACCCTCCCTCCTCACACTCACTAGTCCCACCCTTCTCCCTGAACAACTATAACCCCGTCCCCAAAAAGTCCAATGAAAAGTCCAAACTTGTAGTCCATCCCGGCTCCTTCCTCACCGTCTCCAACCAAAACAAGTCTCTCCCACCAAAACAAAAAGAATTAAAAGAGGGGTTAAAAAAGCGCACTGTCTTTATGGGTCCGGAGCTGGTCGATGCTTTGCTCTATCCTGGTGACCCAGCTCTCCAACCCTTCCATCGGTTGCATGATGCATCTTTGAAATGCCCTGGTGGAGCGGGAGGGTGCAGCAGCAGGTGCAGTCAGGGACCCTGGCGATGTAGTGGCCGGAAGGCTGAGAGCTGACAAGCTCTTTTGCTGGGTCTTAGGTCCGAGGCAGCTATTTCAGCCTCTTCTCCCCCTAGGATCATCAGGCACTGGTACTCAGCCCGAATGTCCCCCAGCCTCTGCTGCCTCAGATGGGTCTCTATCTCCTGCCTAGTTGGGGTTGGTTGTCGGGCAGAAGTAGCTATATCAAGAAAAAGAAGAATAACAAAAGACAAATAGTAAACAACGGTCTGAACAAACACTTGTTCAAATGATAGTAGGTGGCATGGAAGCATTAAATCACTGGTCCCCTAGGGTTGATGGAATTTGGTGTGATTGTTATTTATGATTAGCAGAGTCACAGGGCCAATATTTTATTTGCTTACCTACACATGCCTCACATATGAAGCACTAACTGTATGGTAGAAACGAATTAGGGCAGAGTAAGACCAGATTAAAAAAACAGTGGTTTTTTTTTTTCTTTTAAAGGCTTTTCTGGTAACTAATTAGACTCATTTAGTGGAAAAATAAAAAAGAATTACCTCTTATTAGTACAAGTTGGTGTGCCAAATTATTAAAGGCAAGATACACAGGGCTTCAAGTATGCAGCTCGGGCAGCTGTGGCTGACAATTATCTATCTTTAATTCCAATGGCTCTGCTCTCCCTCACATGTCTTTCACTTAGTTTTATTTCTACCCCGACTCCAAAAGAGGCAGATGAATAAATATAAAATACATCACACATGTCATGTATGAAATGCAGATATATTTTCCTGTCTGCCATACGTAGATGGTGGAAATGATGCACTACACTACAGGGAAAAGAATGAGCTATATAGATTGTATTTGGCATGTTCTTCACAGAGTATCCCCTATGCCAAATATGAAATCAAATTGGACACTTACTAGTCCCACTTTACTCACTGGTCTCGCCCACCATCAGAAATTCTTTCCAACAAATTGATTTGCTGATCAGTATGGAAAGTAAAGGACCTTGACATACTCTACTGCAGAGTGAGGCAGATATATTAGGCAGGTAGGAGGAGCCTTACTATAAAAGGATAGAGGGGAGTCACAGATCTATCTACAGTAGAAGCAATCCCTACTTTATTTATCCAAGCAATTATTCAACCATCCTTTCATTCTTTCCCTATATAAACCCATAGCCATCATGATATAAACTTTACATTCTCTCATCCAGTCACTCACCCAAATTCACAATCCTTTATCCATTTATTAAGTACCCAAAATAGACATCCTTTCTTTCAATCATCCTTTCAACCATCCATCTATTTACCCAATGCCAATACCCACAAACGCAACCTTTTTCATCCACTCGCGATCCCTTACCTTGCACTCTTCTCACCCATCTTTTTCTTTTAACCTTCCGTTCTTTCCTGTTTCCATCAAGCCATCATTTTTAGCATACATTATGTGTGTTTTTGCTGAGTTGCAGACAGAAGATGCCATAAGTAACCCAACCACTGCTGTAGCTGTAATGCAGCGGGTTCATGAATCCGATCACGAAAAAGGCCTTGTAGCTGGTGAGTAAGAGTAATTGTCAATAAGCACCTGTCCCTGCCACCCGTCTCCCCCTGCTCCATATACTTCTGCAGCGGTCAAACATGAGCCAGCTCCTCCTAGTCCATTTGTGGTTGGTGTGGCTATAAAAAACAATATACAGTTTTTAGATGCCAGATCCCATTCTTAATTTTTGAAATAAAATGCAACCACAATCATTACAGTCCGGATAGCACTGCAGTATCTTCTCTCAAAAATATCACTCTGGGCATTTTGCTGGAATGTTAGAAAAGCCAGGTAGACAAGCCAACCAAAAGCTTTGCCTGAAAAGAGGGGCAGACAAGCCAACCAAAAGCTTCACGTGATAGAGGGACAGAGCTATAGCCTATGAGAAACAAAGGGGTGGAATACAAAATGGTCAATGAAATACAGAAAAAAAAGTTAATGCAGGGATAACAGGAATCAATTAAACAAAACTTGGATAGGTGAGTTGGAAAAAAGGGAGACAGTATACAAAAAGTAAACAAGGCAAAATTAAAAGTAGTATAAAAGTGGGGAGAGGTAAAAGTTAGGGAAATAACAAAAATAATAGGACTTACTGGGATGAGAGGAGACATCAGCACTGGTGGTCAGTGCCTCCCCAGCACTTGCTAGACCCCCCCATGCAGTACCCTTCTTCTTGCCTTTAAGTGCTGATGTAAGATTAGAAAGAAGATAAAAAAATACATTAGTGGAACCATTAATCTACACAAAATTATTATATAATAGGCAAAGGCGATAACATTGTACTTGAATCAGATTGCCTATGGCAATATACTAGTAAGATCAACTATCGTCGAGTTGGCTATACTCCTAAAATCCCTATTCCAAATTTCCTTAAGAAAATCTACATTTAGACCTAATGCATTGTAATGAATGATCTTTCATTCTATTCTCATTTCTCAAGCCCCTTAATGGGCCAACTCAGCCTGTCTTTTTTTTTGCAATGCATGCATACTCAATGTGAAATTGCTTGGGACTGTGTAAGCTACATAAAGTCACAGAGAATGCTAACTCACTGATATCACTAATGCACTATGGAGTTAGGAGGAGGACAGAGGAGTCTGCGTTGCAATGGCTTCTTCAGTAATCAGCCAAAGCGAGTGCCTGCCTATAGGTATAAAAATCAATGATGTAGCACCGAGCACCTGGTTAGCTCTAACTGGATCACACAATAAATAATAATCTAATGTAAACTAAACGTAACTGAGTGGAAGCTGCATCCCATTAGGAAAAAAAAGTTAGCGTTGTAGAACACAAGCATAATAAAAATATAATACTCACAAAGCCCTGGGATCTCCACGCCTAGCAGGTCGAGCAGGTCCTGCTCACAGTTGATGATATCCGTCCAGCTATGCGTCAACTGTTGGGTGGTGCGCTGGACCTGGGTAGCAGCCCTGACCAATTAGTGCACCCTAGCCCAGCACTGCCGACACTCCCACAGGGGATACTTGCTTCCAGGCCTGCTGCCAGTATGGAGGGGAGATGGTGCTACATAAAAAAAAAGTGGTGCCACCTCTTCCTTGCTGAAGATCGGGCGAGGCTGCACCCCTTTACGGTGGTACCGCCCACATGGCATGCGGCTGCTGTTGCCCCACTGCTGCTCTGCCATGGTTCTGGGTGGGTAGGGTAGGAAAAATAAAAAGAAACAGGAGGAAAAGGAAGGAAAAGGGGAAAAATAAACAAAAATGAAAAAGTAACAAAAACACAAAAAAACTTAAAAGAACTATAAAAATAATGAGACAGAAAAAGAAACACTAATACAATAAATAAAAAAAATGGAGGTAGATGAAGTATGGTTTTTTTTGCCTTTTTCCTGACCCTTGTTGGCTGCCGTTATAACTCTGAGCACTTTTTCACTGCTAATCAGTGCTAAAGTGTATGTGCTCTCCCTTGTGAAATTGGTATGATTGGCTTATACCTAATTGGCATATTTAATTTACCTATAAGTCCCTTGTAAAGTGGTATCCCTATACCCAGGGCCTGTAAATTAAATGCTACTAGTGGGTCTGCAGTGCTGCTTGTGCCACCCATTGACGTAGCCTTTCAAACCTGTCTCAGGTCTGCTAGCTCAGGGCCTGTGTGCGCAGTTTTCTACCACAGGGACCTGGCATCTAAATATACTTGCCAGGCCCAGAACTCCCCTTTTACTACATGTAAGTCACCCCTAAGGTACTCCCTAGTTAGCCCTATGGGCAGG
Source organism: Pleurodeles waltl (assembly GCF_031143425.1). Classification (NCBI taxonomy): domain Eukaryota; kingdom Metazoa; phylum Chordata; class Amphibia; order Caudata; family Salamandridae; genus Pleurodeles; species Pleurodeles waltl. The sequence goes on along the minus strand of NC_090437.1, from coordinate 1,033,996,672 downwards.
TTGCCATCTATGTAGAAGGCAGGACATGTGCCAGGTTGCGTGGCCTGTCCTGGTAGTGACAAACAGCCTAACTTGGTGTTTCACTGCTGTGAGTGCTGCCTTCTCATAGGATTGCATTAGAAATGCCCTGCCTTATGTGTAAGGGGTATTGTCTGATTTATGAGGGGTAGCGTAGGCATGTTTGGTATGGTTGTAATGATGGTAAGAAATGCTGCTTACTGGTGTAAGTGGATTGTTTATTACCATTACTGAAATGCCACTTCTAGAAAGTGAGCATTTCTCTGTGCTAATGACTCTGGTGTTTTGCAGCTTGACTCTAATCCACGTCTGGGCAGAGTGACAGTTGGGCTTTGTGCATACTTTTCAGACAGCCTGTACACAGGGAGGGTGTAGGTGTCATAGAGGTGCAGCTACATACTGAATAGTCTTCCTGGGCTGAGAGAAGGGAGAGGAGGGACACACCTGCATTTGTAAAGGCTGTGCCCTGGCCCCTCACAATAGGGTTGTTTACCCCCAACTGATGTTTGGAGCCTGTGCTGCAGGAGAGAGGGGCACTCCCAGGAACAGTTGTAACTGGCTAGAACCTCCTCCCCCCTCCTGATGAAAAACACACTGTAAACTGAGTATAAGTACAGCTGAATCTTCCCCACAATTTAGACATTCTTGAGACATGAATACCTGAAGGTAATTACTTGGAACTGGACACAGGGCTCTGCTGAATAGGACTCACCAGGACCAGCTTGGACTGCTGCTACTGTGCTGATCTGTGACCTGCCTAGTCACTTGGAGGAACTGCCATCACCTGCACCACTTGTGCTGACTTGTTGTTGGGCATGTTAGCCCTGTGCTTCCCCCCCCCTTGTCTCTAGGGGCAGGGTGCTGTGGCCCCTGACCCTGTACCTAACTCAAGCATGAGGAGTGCTTCCTTTCTTGGTGCCTACGGCCCTTGGAGAGCGCTTTCCTGGGCCCCTCTTCTCCTCTTCGCTTCTAAGTGCATCGCCGAGTGACGACCTCACCGCCGCTACCTGTGCTCTAAAAAACTGCCCTAAGCTTCCAAGCGCATCGCCGAGTGGCGACCTCACCACCACGACCTGGGTTCTAAAAAAACTGCCCCCAGAGGGGCCTAATACCATACCTTGAAGGGCGGGCGGGGTGGAAGCCTGATCGGGGGTTCCCCGCACTGCCAGGCTAGTTCTTGGGCATTTTGGTGCCCCCCCTCTTGTGGAAGGGCCACTGGAGGCCCAGGGGCCCTCCAGAGATCGCAGGCCCCAGGGGGGGCCCTTTATAAACCTCAGAGAGGGTGCTGATCGCCACTCTCCCTCAGGAGTAAAGTGTGGCCCCGGTTTAGCACACAAGAGCACCAGGGGCAACCTCCAACCTCTTGGTGTGTGGCTGGGGTCTCAGGGTGGTATTCATGTCTTTTAAGCACCTCTGCAATGGAAAACAAGTGGTGGGCATTTAGGGTCTATCACTGCTGCATGGCTTCCTGGTGGTTGCCCCTCTGCAGTTGCTTATCTCCCCCATCATGGTAAGTACCTGGCCCATCATGCCTTAGGAATGTTAGTAGGCTCCCAAGACTTAAGAGATGATGTTGTGGACAGTTGTATCCCTAGGGCGCTTCATCCTCTCTCCCACGCCATCCCGCACCCTACCCCCACATGTCTGTGCCCCTGGCACAGTTTGCCCACTCCCACTGGTGCCAAGTCCATCATTGTCTGGGTTTAGAACAGGAGACTCATGCACCTGTACTAGGGGGCACAAAATGGTAGACACTGTCCTTGGAAAGGTTGAATGGTTGTCTGTGATGTTGAAGCAACAGGGCTGGGAGGAGTTGATGTGGGCAGGGTGAGGGTGAGGTTGTTGACTGACCAGGTGTCCCCGATGGGCCAGCTTCATCCTCAATGTCCACACATCCAGTGGTGTATTCCTCACTGAGGGCTTCATCCAGGGGGGTAGTGGCAGTCTCGGATGTCATTTCCATGGTAACATTGGATAGGTTACCTGAAGGAGAAGTGGAACACATATTTGTTGAAAGTAATGTAACACGTGATGTCAAAGCAAGATATGCTATGTGACATGCAGATATTAGGCCTTTACTTGATCTCCTGATATGACAATGACACCTGCTTCAAAATCTGGGTTAGGCCTATATGGGACACAGAGATTTGCTATAGGATGTTGGAGTGTCTTTGTTGATAGATGACTGTTCATTGACTCATATCTTGTCTGGTTGATAACTTAACATTTTAAAGTGATCTCCAAGTTAGGTGTATAGCATCATTGAGTCAGCTAACAGCTGCACACTGTACTAAGATAAAAAAGCTGGCCAAAAGTTTAGGTGTAACCATTATACCTGGGCCTCTTTATGGGTGTACTCCAAATACATCTGGCTTCCTATTTTGGTGTCCGCATCCAGGTGAGTACATGACATTGTTTGAATGGTGTTTTAAAGGCCAGTGTAGTAGGGAACACAGCTGTAGCTGTGTGTTGCTTGTATTAATACTGGCAGATGGCCACAGCATTGTTGTCATTGCCATGGACTGTACAATAGTGAAGGAGTCAGGTGGGTTGATTTGATTGTTAGTTCTACATGCAAGGCTATTGAACTTGTAGTACAAAGTTCTGGTTTCCTTAATGGTAGAACAGTGCCTGCTGGGAGTTGTACTACCCATGTCATACACAGACAGTGTGCCCAAGATGAGTTTAGTTGACATGTGGTATGCCAGAGAGGGTATTTGGACATTTGGACGCAGGAGTGGTGAGTGGGTTGGCCAAAGGTGAACAATGAGCATGCAGGACAGTTGTATTGTGACTTACCCAACTCAACTCCCCAGGTAGTCCTGTCAAACCCTTAGGATGCAGGATGCCCAAAACCTTCTCCTCCCATGGTGTGAAAGTTGGGGGAGGAGGTGGGGGCCCACCGCCAGTCGTGATGATCGCCTGCTGTTAGCTGGCGGCCATTGAACATACCTTCCCCGTAAGGTCATTTTACCTCTTCCTGATGTCCTCCGTTGTGCGTGGGACACTGCCTACAGAATTTACCCTGTCGACTATTCTTTGGCACATCTTCATGTTCCTGGCGATAGATGTTTGCTGGACCTGTGCTCCAAATAGGTGTGGCTCTACTCTGATGACGAGACGGTGAGGAGAAATAAAATAATTAGGTAAATCAGTGGTGATGAGGTGTATGTGCTGTGATGTGAGTTGTTGACCAGTGGTGTTGAATGTGTGGGGTAATAATATATGTGATGGGTATGCTGTGCAGGTGTGGGATGACTGCTATGTGAAGTGTGTAGGGGTGCCTATTTTATGTTTGTTAAATATTTTTGTGCCGCCTCTATCTAGCAGTATATGGCACTCTGGTTGCAAAGGATTGTGGGGTGTAGTTTATAATGCAGTGTGTCGGGTGTGTGGATGTGTGTCAGGTGTGGGGTTTTCAAACTATCCAACATGGTGTGGTGTATTACTGATGTTTGCACCACCATTAGTCTTCCGCCATAGAAGAACCGCTATTGCAATTTGTTGGTAGGAGGTTTTTTGGCAGGCTGGAAATGCTGGTGGTGGGACCTCATCTACCCCTGTCTCCTGGCGGTTTCAGAATTTTGGCTGCATTTTGGTGAACTTCGATGTGTCGGCGTAATACTGCAGATTACCACCAACATGGTGGTCTTTTGGAGGCCACCACCATCTTGTGAAAAGACCACCAAAGTTGTAATTAGGCTCAAAGTTCTCAATGAACCACTATGATGCAAATATAAAATACAATATCCTTGTGTCCTCTACAGTTGTGGGAATGTCATGCCGGATATTGTGTTGAGGGCATCACTAATGTATTGGATCTTTTGAGAGCTGCTGTGGAGGACTCTAGTCGATAGGGAGGACCAGTTTGGCAGGCAGGAACTGGAGGGGAAGGGGCCACACTACAAGTGATAACACCGCTCCTTGCGAGGTGCCTTTCACTCCTTTCCATGAAGAATGATAGAATGCAACCCAGGGGCTGAAAAGTCTGATTTTTAATTCTTGCCTGCTCAGCATGTACTGCATGGCTCCTGGGTGTGGTGGCTGAGGCTAGAATAGTTTCATTAGGTCAGACTTTAACTAAAATCTGCAAAGCGAGGCACTCTGATGGAGTGCTAGAATACAAACAAAAATCAATTGAAAGGAGATGTGTACCAGAAGTAGTTCTTGGGCCCAAGGCCAGTCTCAACAGCACAATGACTGAGGTGAGGTAAAGAGAAGTTGACCAGCAGAGTTCATATGGAAGAGCCAGCCAATGGTAGGTAGAGCGATCTTGAGACCACCTAGGAGCCAGTCAATGGTAAGTAATGTGGGAGTCAGCCAATGGTAAGTCAAGGGAAGTAATGGGTTGGCTCTAAGTCCCCTTTAAGATTTTTTTTAACACAAAATATTTCACTAGCACAGCACAAGCACTGTGCAAGCAAAACCTAAAAAGTTACCCCATGTTTGAACATTGGGGCAGTTTTGAAATTGTAATCACACAATGCATGATTGTTAGGAAGGCGTGAAAGACTCCATGGATTCAAACTTGCTGCAGACAATCTTTGTTTTAATATGACGGCTAAAATCGAGGCAGTTTTGAGCTTGTAGTCACATAGGGCCTCATTTACAAAGGTAAATTTACACTTTTGTGTACGTTTATTCTTTTTCGGGACTCACAGAGTCTCCGCAGTCATAAAGTTAGTATTGAATCGTTTGTTTATGAATACCGAAAAGAGTGTATCCCGTGGGTCCAGTAACTCCAGCTGGATTAGTGACAAAATATTGAGTCTAAAAATATTGAAATAGACAAATGTAGTGTCAAAAATATCATTGACACCAATATTGTTTCCCTATACTTATAACAAGAAGTACTAAAAATATTGAACAGAAATATAATTTTACACTAATAACGTAAAAAATAGCACTCAAACATTGTTTTTCAATAGACAGTTTAGAATAGTAAATTTAAGAAATATTAAATATAAAAAAAACAAATACACCTGTGTGTATAATATACCACTATGATTAAAAATATATGTTACGTTATATATATGTATTTTTTCCATTTTACTATTATAAAAAAAAACATATATATGGATTTTTATATGTAAATACATCAAGAATAAAAAATCATACAATATCAAATACCAAATATTATTTGACTTACCAAAATAATGAAAATTGAAAAACACATTCACTATACTAATAATCGTTTACAATGATGGACCACGTTGTAGCCTGCGCGCTCTGACTGCTGGTCCCAGGCCTTCAAGTATTATTTGCTAAAAAACAAGAAGTGTTGCACTCCAGGAACAATTACATCCACTATATTTATTTTACCATAACAAGTGCCCCCACCACCCACGCACTTAGACCACTACGGTCTTGATCACAGATAAGGCTGTCCCTCCTCGATTACCATTATATTGTTCACCAGCCCTCAGGCATTCTGGTACTTGTAGTCCTTATGTTTTGTCTATTCGTTTGTACAATAAAGATTGTCTAATTACCGTGCACTGCTTTATAAGAAACATGGCATGATGCTGTATTGTCAACTAAGCATCCTTGTGAACATGCAATTCCCCATTTTTCCATTTATCAAGGTTTTGTGTCAAGTATACTTTGCAAGCAAGATACCCCAATAGTCACTGTTAAATTAAGTTAATAGCTAAGTGCTATTTTACATTCATTTTCATATTTGACAATTAACATTTGCGTAAGGATAGGATCAGATTGATATTACTTTCTACATTATAACTGTATAAATATATATATATACATATATTTTTTTTAATGAAATTAAAATAATTAAAAGTAATCAAATAATAATATTACATAAATGTAAACTACATCAAAATGTATGAAGGTCTGGTAATGATAGCATTATACTTTGTAGGGATAACATTTAATATTCCCGCTCCAGGCTGTGCAACAGTAGGAAAAGTGTTGGGCTCTGGAGGAGTAAATTCAGTACTCCCACTCCAGTCTGTGCAACAGTAGGGAAAGCATAGGACTCAGGAGAGGTAAAATTTGCTAGTCCCACTCCAGTCTGTACAACTGTAGGGGAAATTGGACTCCACAGGGGGAAATTTACTATTCCCACTCCAGCCTGTGCAACAGTATGGAAAGTGTTGGACTCAGGAGGGGTAAAACTTACTATTTCTAATCCAGTCTGTGCAACAGTAGAGAAAGCGTTGGACTCCCGAGGGGTAAAATTTGCTATTCCAACTCCAGTCTGTGCAACAGTAGGGAAAATGTTGGACTCCAGAGCGGTAATGTTTACTATTCCCACTCCTATCTGTACAACAGAAGAGAAAGTATTGGACTCCGGAGGGGTGAATTTACTTTCCTAATCCTAGTCTGTACAACAGTAAGGAAAGTGTTGGACTAAGAAGTGGTAAAATGTACTATTCCCACTCAAACTGTACAGCAGTAAAAAAGTAGTCTAAATATTATACTTTTTTTTTTTTTAAATAATGCCAACTAAAACATATTAATTGATTATTTAATTACATTCCCACACTATACTCTCACAAACTTTGCAACTCAGATGAAAATATAGTTACAATCAAAAATAAAAGTAACATATTAGGCAATAAAGAATTAATAAAAGAATAATGAATTGAGACTACAGACATATATATATTACGACTGCAGATTAACCCACTACCCTGCTCATGACCTACAAAGACTAAGCAAGCTTACTGACATCAGGTAGCCCATGCTCTAGCAACCTGTACTGTGATGTGAGCCACAATGAAACACTACACACCTATGTGGCTTCTGAAGGGTAAACTCCTTAGGCATGAATGGACTAACACATTCACACTGTGAGAATGACTCACTTCATGCAATCCCTACAGGCAACTGCCAGAGTACAAACTCTAACATTGCACATGCGTGACAATAAAGGGGCTGGTTTGGTGGGTACAGAAAGTGTCTTCCTTGACCATGTGTGGACATGTGGACTAACAAATGCATACTTATGCCACTTCAAGGGGTGGGGGTTCTTTGATATGAACCTGTGCCACCGAACAGTCATTTGGACATATGTGTCCATCCTACAGAGATAGTATCCAACAAGCAAGGCATATATTGTATAGTTTCTGCTATGTGACCAAGCTACTTAGTCAAATATCATGGCGTCCCAAGGATCAACACACTGAACTGTCAGTTATGCAATACGCCTGTACAGGGCAAATATGACCTGTGTGAAAGTGACAACAGAGCTGTGAGAGTAAGGCGTATATCATGAGTCCAGGACACACACTGACAATGATGCTAAATGCACATATGGACTAGATTAATAATTTACCTCTGTATCCAATCCTGATCTTGTCAAAGGAATAAGGCATTCAGGGCAGTTTTTGCCACTAGAACATCATATTGCCCACATGGCAGGATCTGCGGGGAGTGGGCACAGTGCCACATTTGCATAGCCGCAGTGACTCTCACACAGCATAGACTAGGTCCCATACTGGGAGATACATATGACAGGCCTGGGTCTTGCAGGCTGAGCTGACAGAACCTACATGACACTCCATTCCCATCACTTCCATGCATGACAGTACATCATGTAGCCAACAGCAATTTAGCATGTGGTGTGTGTGGCAACCTGAAGGGCCGAGTGACTCATAATATGCCTTCCACACAACAGTTTAGCAAGGGTAGATGTGGGTTGAAAGATCTTTGGTACTATACTCATTGCTTACATGACTGAACTGTCTCATACAACATGCATACACAGCTCATGCTGTCATGCATATACATGTTATCTGACATTTACAACAATCATGAGGAAAGAGATGTCAGTGGGTGGCAGTAATGACTCCTTACATTGTTATGTGCATCCAGCATATGGATGATCGAGGACCTCAAAAACCTCACACAACAGAATGTGACTGAACCTAACCTATGGCACTGGCCAGCAATAACTGTACTTTGTCCATCCTATTGATGCCACACAGACTGTAACAATATGCACACAAGTAGTCTAACTGGCACACATGGGCACAATTTAGCCTTTGAAGAGGGAAAGTATGGTAAAGTACAGAGAAAATAGCGCTCATGAGGTACTTACCTGCTCCTTTAGTGAGCCATAGAGCTGGTCATACAGGGGTAGGACCTAATTAACTAGCCTCTTCTGCTCCTCTGGAGAGAAGGCAGGAGCCCCTGCTGGACGTGGCATGATTGCTCGCAGAGGCAGCACACATCAGCTCAGGCCGTGGAGGTCTTGCTGACAGCAGTGTCTGGAGTCAATTGAGTGAATCTGCAGAACATGACAGTCACGCCCGCCACATATGCAGTCTTCAGCGCCGGCGGACACAAGCATTAGCCTGCGATCGCCACTGGCAACAGCGTTAACCTATCGCTGTGTCCGCCGTGGTTGCAGCCACCTACTGCCATGATGACTTCCTCCGGCAGCCGCAGGCAGTTCCTAATGTTCCATGGAGTAGATCAGGCAGCAGCCATTTTTGTGGCCTGAAGTGCTGTATTTGGCTATATAAGCTGCATTACACCTGCAAAAATTGATTTTTGACCTCACAAACATGCTTATCCTGTCTAATCATGTAGATCCTACTACTCAAACACCATTCTAGTATGTTTCAGGACATAGGTGGCATTTAACAGTGAGGTGCATTCCTCCATCGTCGACCGTCATTTTGGAGGTAGGGATATCCAGTCACATTTCGGGGAGCAATTGTGTTGCACATATTTGAGGTTGAGCCATATATATGTTGTTACCACATGTGTTGAAAACCATGATGGGCACATGTGACCCTTCTGTTATTTGCAGCTGTGATGTGTACTGGTTGCCATGTCTATCCATTCAGAAATACCTTGTCCCATGATATCATTGAAATGCATCATGTATGTTGATGTGGACACACTGACTAATGTTACAAATCATGTCTTGTCATACATAGGTACCCCAAGATGTGACAACCTCCTGTCTACCATCCACTGCCAGACCTATAGACCATGGGAGAATGACACATTATCCTGCTCTACTGTCTGAATAGGCAAACAATAGTGGACTTACGTTGTCAGTTGGCGCCAGATCTGAAGCCAGCTATTAGTTATCCACCAGAATAACACCCATTTCTGGTTGGTAATTCATATCTGTCCTGTTTGTGTGTGTGCAATGTCAAGTGCTACAATCAAAGTGAGTGACTCGTTGCACATATGTCCTATTTCTTAACAGGAGGCTCTGCATATCCAAACCGTCCATGGTTGTTGACACCACTAAGGAGTCCAACTACGCCAGGGGAAGTCTGCTTCAATGGGGCCCATGGAAGTACAAGGTGGGTAATGGAGCGGGCTTTTGAGTTCCAGAAGGCCAGATTTAGATGTCTTGATGGGACTGGTGGAGTCTTCCTCTACTCATCCAGAAAAGTGTGTCAGATCATTGTGGCATGCTGCATGCTTTATAACATCGCCCCATGGAGAAATATCCCGTACATCCCAAAGGAAGGGGAGCCTGCAGTGCACCGGATAAGACTACTTAAATGCCAAGTGAGGATGACAGTGGTGAAAAGGAAGAAACTGACAGTTGCTTCTTTTCATGAGTGTAAGTATGTCATGTGATGTAATGACTGTGAATGTACAATGAACTTTAGTTGGGAGAATGTGTGGAATTGAGTGTTGCAGCAACAACTAGGGAGCTGATACTTGGCAATATTCAGCTAAAGTCTGCTTGAAGAGTTAGCCTTTGACATATCCCCATCTTGATGATGATGATTTGTTTGTGTCAGTCTCATTGCAATGTAATTTCATTTCCAGATTCTTGGTATGTGATGTGTGTAATAGGTATGTTTACAAGTCTATACTCCTTGTTTTGTCTTTGTGCAGGTACCTTCACCATGATATCCTCAAGTGGGCATTTCAAAGTTGTGACATTGGCAGGCATTTGATGCTGTTCTACATACATAGTGGACATGGATTGTTCCAGGTAATGTAGGTCACAGATTTGGGGTATGTGAGACCTGGGCCAAGGCAGCTTGAATAGTGTTTCAGTGGAAGATCATAAGTGCATATTGGGTGTGGACTTGTTTTGTGTGCTGTGTTGGGCCGATTGCATCATGTGTGTCATCATGTAGGCATGAACTATGTAGTCATCAACTGCGAGCAAGGCATTCACCCTTCACACTGGCTAAACACTCTTCTTGAATGACCTGTATGTAGCTGTAGATGTGTTTCATCATTGCAGGCCACAGTGCCTGTGCCACTACACTGACATGGTTGTGTCATACCACCAAATGCATGCTCAGTGGATTATGATGGGTCTGTGATCAGAGTCTGTTGTACAGCCATCTGTCTGTATCTTGGATTATGTGATGTTGGATTACTTTGGTGTGGTATGTGCTAAGGTTTAATCTTTTGACATCATTCACTTTAATGTTTGCCTATTCTACAGGACAATGTCTGACAATTCCCTCCCTTTTGTAGTCTGGGGGGCTGTACCCTGAAATATGTATGTCACAAAAGTCCAGATATGGAAAGCTTATGTGCTGAACACTGGAATAAAATGTTTGTTGTAAGCAGACAATTGTACTAATGTGTTTGTTGTTAATGGTTGTAATCCTGAGATGGACACTGTGTACCTGTGACATATCCCTCCTTGCACAAGTAAGTCATGTCTTCAACAAATGGTTCACATGTTCTAACATTTCTACATTGCAAATTGTTTAAATTAAGCAAGCAGACAATGAGTTTGTGGTGGGTGAATTTATTGCAGTGCTGATGCAGTAAATATGAACAGTAAGAAATAAAAATAATAAAGAGAAGGTGTTAGTTGTGGTGAATGAAATCATTGGAGTAGATGCCACACCACTGGGATTCCAAAGTCCATAGTATTCTTCCCATTGGAACTGGTGGGTAGTTCAGGATCAGCCAACAGAGTGAATGTGTGGCACACAAAGGAGTTCTATTAGGAAGAGGTCACTTGCTGGCAGTGGTGGGTGTCTTGCCATCCATATATCTTGGATTCTTTGCAGACATCCCTGCTTGTGTGTGGGGGGGGTCTACTGCTACAGAGTCAGGGGTGTCTGGGGCTTGTTCCTCTGGCAGGGCCTCCATACCTGATGAAGAAGGGCCTGGTGTTGATGTACCAAAGGAAGGGGTAGAGAAGTGTTGTAGAGCCCTGCTCAGGGTGGTGTAATACCCCTCATCACCCCTGGTAGGGAGGCCATGTTGGTATTGTGAGCCTCCCTCTGTCTGTGCATATCCTTATGGATTTCCCTCTGTAACTTCTTGATTTCTCAGATTACGGTCAAGACCTGGCCCATCACGCCTTGGGACTCCTCATAGACCCCCAAGACATGGGTGATGGTGTCCTGGCTAGGAGCAGCCTCGGCGGCCTCACCCCAATGGCCCACAGCATCACTCTAATGCACCCTACAAACATGGCCCTGTGTCCTTGCCACAGGGCACCCTCTTCCACTAGTGCCTGGGCCCTCATTGTCAGAAGTGTTGTGCTGCAACTCTGGATCCAGGACTGGGGGACACAAGATGGTAGACACTGTGATCAGAACACAGGTTGGAGGACAAAGGGTTGCCTGTGATGTAGAGGCAACAGGGCTGGGAGCTGTTGATGTAGTCACAGTGAAATTCACTGTTGGTGTCTGAGCAGGTTGCCCAGATGGGCTAGACCCATCCTCCATGTCCGGGACTATCTCCTTCACTGAGGGCTTCATCCAGGGGGGTAGTGGCAGTGTCTTCTGTGGCCTCTGTGTGCCCAGTGGCAGCTTGACCGGTTGATGTCAAAGATACAATGTTACTGGTTGTATTTTGACATCTACTACCAATAAGTTAGTGTTGTATTAAGCATACACCTTGTACAAAGTTATTTTGCAGTTAATCTTTTTGTGGCAAGTAGTATGATATTGCTTGTAGTGACCTGACATTAGTGAAGCACAACAATTCCATCTAAGTCAAGAAGCTGCTAAAATGTATAGATCATTGGGAAGATGGCCTGAGAATGCCATCTTGCCACCAGTGCAGGCAAAACAGTGGCTCAGTAAGCTATGACTCTGGCCATTTTGAGGCCTAGTTGATTGTGATGCAGGCAGACCAAGAAGTTTGTTATATATGTGACTTGATTCATCATGTGCCCAGTGCAGAGTGAATATGTCTGCTGCCAATACCATTCTTGTGATACATCTTGAGGCCTTTGGGGTCATTGTTTTACAATGGGTAAGCTGTCCTTCCTGTCTTCACTAGTTTAATCTTGGGTTAGCTGGTCAAGATGGAGCTAGGTGGCCAGAAACATCTCCTAGTTGAGCATGATATGTATCTTGGTTCCTCCCAGGTGAGTAAACTTGCGTCCAGTTGAATTCAGCTAGATCAGTTTTCATAACCAGTCTTGGACCTGGCCATCTCTGCATGGTCACCCCCAAAGTTACTGTCTTTAGCATCCATTTTTTATTGAATTTGTTTAGCTAACCTTGGGACTCTGTGCATGTTACCACTGCTAACCAGTGCTAAAGTGCTTGTGTTCTGTCAGGATGGGAGGAAGGAACTGGGCACAGCCCCACCTACATTTGAATAGGCGATGTCCTGCCTCTACACAAAGGGCTGCATAGCCCCTGTAGTTAGCCTGGAGTTAGGACAAGAGAGGCAAAGGAGTGAGGATGTCTAGGGATTTCAAAAGAGAGCCTCTAGAAGCTTCTCTCCCACAACTGGATATCAATGCTGGGCCGCAGGCACCACCACCTGAGTGCACTTCTGGACCTGTGGATACTATGCAAGGAAGAAGGACTGTTGTGCTGCTAAAAGACAACCACTCTGATGGACTGCATCCCCGCTAGACTACTGCCTTGCTGGACTGCTGCCTTTCTATGCTGACCTGGTACCTGCAGCTCTCTTGCCTGGGTGGAAAGGACTAGACTTGCATCCCTTGATCCTACAACCCCAGAGTGACCCCAGGGGGTAATGAGCTGGCCTCCTGACTTGAGCCTCAGGGACAGAAGGCTCCAAAAACCTTGCTCCTGCACCTGACTCTCACATCTGTAAGTGTACCCTGCCAAGTGATGCGTTCCACTCCTCAACCCTTGAAAGTGGGCCTAAAGTGCACTGGCAGCCTCTGTAGGTCCAGCAGAAGCAATGCATCTCCTCTGCAGTGTTTCACAACCTCAAACACAACTGACTCATCACCACTACTGTGTGGATCGGAAACTCTGCAAAGACCCACTTTACATCACAGCCTGTCACTGCATTGGAACCACCACTGCGACACACATCTTCGGTGCAAGCCCTCACATCCATTGTGGATGGCAGCCTCAATGACAATTCCAGACCCTGCATTGCAGGCTTGCTGCTCCTTGGAAGCAACACATCGCCCCTATTGCGGGATGCATCCTCAACTCTGGACTTCACATTGCAAGCCCTCATTGACAGGATCCTCGATGATGCAGCAGGACCTTGCACCACTGCCTTGCTGCACCTCAGAACCTTTGCAGTGCTTCAGCTGCATGGCACATCAATAAACATGGATCCTCGCAATTCTCTGCAAGCCAGGATATAAGGTATTCTGTTCAGTGGACTTAACTGGGACCCTGAAGACGATCTGTACCCCATCACGGTTGGCTTAAACTTGTGACTTTGTCCCAGTGTGGCGTGACAAGAAATCCACAGTTGGCGCATTTTGCATTTAGGCTATTTACTAGTTAGCTTTTTGTCATTTTGGTCTTGTTGTATTTATTAAAATTAATCTTTTTTTCTAACTGCTTTGTGGGCTCCTTTTGTGGTGCGTTTTCACTGTGCTACTGTTTGAAGTGTTGCACAATACTTTACACATTGCCTCTGAGTTAAGCCTGACTGCTCTTTGCCAAGCTACCCAAGGGTTGAAAACAGGCTAATTTAGAGTTTGCTTGTGAATTCCTCCTGAGAAGAACTGCAGTTGCTGCTTAAGACAGGTTTCACCCTCTTCAACCAGTAACCCAATCTCCTACACTGGTGCTCAGCAGTGAAGATGTGGTCTTGTGTTTTTACAGTGCCATACAATAAATTTATGCTACACTACCACCCAAGTAAATAATCTAAGAACAATTTAAGTTTTTTAATTCTTTTTGATTGGCTTCTCTTTGTTATCCCAAATCTACTATCATTCCTACCACTGGACTGCCTGTGACCATACCTGCAGTGATAGAGTTCGAGCTGGCCAATTTGGAAGTTATACTGTGGCTGAGCTCAATCAGTTCTGCCAGGAAAGGAGGCTCCACATCAAGAAGGATACCAAGGCTTTGGAGCTTCAGAAAGCTCTGAGGACCTGGTGGGAGGTCAACCAGTCACTGACAACCACAGAGGAGCAGGATGATGAGGATAATGAGGAGGAGCAACACCAGGAGCTGGACATCAGACTTGAAATGTAGCATACAGTGGAGGACGATGACCCAAATCCTGAATTAAAACTCCCAGCAAGAGCAGGAAGCAGTGTGTCCTCCCATAGTCTGACCCCAAAGTAGCTAGTGGACAGCATGGCAGATAGGGTATTCAGGCTACAGGTGGCCCAACTTACGATGGAGGAAAGGAAGTTGGCTCTGGAGGATAAAATGTTGACTCATGGAAGGAGCCTCAAACAGCTGGAGATTAAAGCCAAAGCAGTCAGACTCCAGCAATGGTGGCAGCACTTCTTCAGTGTCTTAAGGAAATAATAAGGTCTGGACCTCCAAATACTTGGTACGCAGTTATGCAATCGGGGATAACATTGATAAATGGTTTTCAGCTTATGAGGTGACCCAGAAAGTACAGAAAATCCAGAGGAGCACTGGGTGGAGAGGGGGTGGTGTGTGGAAGCATATTCTTCCAGTGGGGAGGGACATTCTTCTGACCCTAGAAGTAGAGGACCAAACCAGGTACATGCCAATGAAATCCATTATTTTAGCTAAATGTAATCTTACTCCTGAAAAGTATTACCAGAGGTTAACGGACAGCCATAAACCCTACAATCAGTCTTGGGTACGTATCCTAGACTGGTCTAACAAGGCCCTGAATGGTTGCCTGTGGGGAAGATAAAATGATGAATTCGTGGGTTGTTTAATCTGATACTAAAAGAGCACATGCTGAGTACATGTTTTACAAAGCTGTGCCAGCATCTAGTTGATAAAAGGCTGACTGACCTAAGGACGCTTGAGAAGGAAGCAGACGTCTGGGTCAGTGCCAGATAGTCTAAGCAGACTCCTGGGACTGACTCCTAGAAGGGTGGTTAAGGTCCCCCCCAACAGAGTAAGTGGGGAGCTAAAAATGACCCAGACCAGTCCCATAGTAAAGCAGGGCAAAGGGTTACCAAGTCCTTTCTGAGAAATGGGGTGGTTCTGGTATGCAGTAGCTCAGGGCATTCTTTTTCCAACCCAGCTGCTTTGAACGCTCCAAGGTAGGACACAAGCAGGGCCATTATGTCCCTCATTATGACATTGGCGGTAAAAACCAAATATCACCGTGCTGACTGCCACCAACATATCGCTGCGGAGGCGGACATCCGTCCACCACATTATGACATATACATCCAAAACTGACAGAAAACAGCCACAACCACAAATTTGCCAGACACACTGAATGTGATAAACTGTTGGTACTACCACCCATACCGTTACGCCATGAACACTACGCCCTCCAAATAATGACCCACCAATCACCACAGCGGACATTCAATGACAGTAAACCATTGGCGGTGAACACTGCTGCGGTGAATAAGGCCACCCAAAGACAAAACAAGACATTTGCCAGAACTAAAAACCCACACCTGACACAAATACACACACCACACACACCCACCAACAGCACTATAAAACACACACCCACATCACCCACAATCCTTTGTCAACACGACAAGACCACAATAGCTAGCCTCGCAAATCACAGAGACTTCACACACACATCACAACCACCGATTCATGCTTCACGCACCACGCACCCCACACCCCACCACATTACTCTACAACCTCTGCACAATACACACACCACACAACACCCATGTCCCCACAAAGACACCCCCATTTCACTGATGAGCAGTTGCTGGTCATGGTTGAGGAAATAGTCAGGGTACAGCCTCAGCTGTTTGGAGCACAGATCCAGCAGATCTCTATTGCTACAGCATCCACGAACAAGGGACAACATCAGAAAGAGGTGGAACGACCTACGGGGAAGGTATATTCCAGAGCAGCAAGGGACCAGATCACCATCCAGAGGACTGGTGTTGGACTCCCACCTCCTCCCCCACAGCTGACAGCATGGGAGGAGCAAGTCTTGGCAATTCTGCATCCTGAAGGACTCACCAGAGTTGCCAGAGGACTGGACACTGGTGAGTCAATTGTGCTACCTATCACCCCCCATACCTGCATGCTACCACCACCCCTCACCCTGAAACACATCACTCCACTCCATCCCACACAGTGCACCACCACAATTAACTAACCCAAATGTCAAGCCCTGCATGCCATACTCACTGCATTCACATCCCTTCAAGCCCTGCATGTACACCCACCACCAATGCATGCACAGCATGGAGATCTAACAATTCCACAATACATCAACATACACATACAAAGGTTGCAGAGCTACAGCAATGATATAGGGGAAGCTAGGGATGCAGAATATGTCACAGACATGTAGCATAAAATACCACTTACATCCCCACAGGTGGCCCAGCCACTGCCAGCGGCAAGGAGCTTCCACGGCTACCCATTCCCCCACCAGAAGATGGCCCCGGTGATGACAGCCACTCTGGACTTCTGGATCGGGATGAACTCCCTGGCCCATCAAGAACAACTGGTCATAGGGATACCCCAGCCCACACCCAGTCCACCACAGAGCCTGCCCCCTCAGTATCCCACACCACAGCAGCCACCCGACGTCCCCAGACCTTTGTCCCCAGAACACATCAATCAGCAGTATGCCCACCTGTACAGGGACCCCAATCCACACCTCACAGGCAAGACAATGAGGGTCCTCAGGTCAGTGGCAGTGGGCACACCGTTCAGGGGACACCGTTCAGGGGGGCAGGGACACTCAGAGGACAGCTGTGTGCCAGGGGGAGGACAGGCCCAGGGAACCAACTGTCCAGGAGGCACTCACCAATGTCCTGGGGGCTCACCAACAATCCCAGGACAAGATGGGTCAGGTGATAGACATCATGCAGGAGAACCAGCGGCTGCAAGAGGAACACCACCAGGAGATCAGGAAAGAATTGCAGGCCCAAAACACCACCTTCATCTACATTGCAGGGGTGTTGAGTGATATGGCCAACATCTTGCCAGACTACACATCACACCAGCAGGTCACTTCCACTAGCCAAGTAGAAATACTAAGGGGTGTAAATTGAGGAAATATGGCGCTCAAGGTATCAATCTCCGTATGTAAAACAATGGGGAACCTCACAAGGGAAACACCCAACCCTCCGAGGTACAACAACCTCTGCATTAAGCAAAATCACACAACGAGGTCCCCTCTTGTGAACAAAAATTTCAATGACAAGTTCACATAAACGTAAATTGTTTCATTTCTCTTACGAAATATCAGTCCATATATCATCTAACTACACCTCTAGAAAAACAGTAGAATCAAAGAATAAGTCCAAAGTTTATTCAACATCTGATTGACATTCCATTGTATGAAATCCACAGGAACTTCTGTTTCCAGCCAACACGTGTTTCGTCTTGGGACAATAATTATATCCCTTACGACTTCTTCAGGGCTTAATTGTACATAAATGTTCTCCAACTCAAATTAATAATCTTGGTAACTCCAAGCTTTATCCTCTTCATAAATCAAATAATGATTTAATGGAAAACCAATCCACTTAATTGTTGATCTGTATTCAAGAACAACATTGGGTGTGCCACAATTATTTTTCTTTCTTTCAAATCCAAGTGTACTTCACACCTAAATAATGACTCAATGGGCCACCCAAATGACACAATAACAGAATATTAGTGCTCATATCGCAAGCCGCTTCTCCAAATCTGGCGATATGAGCACTAATATTCTGTTATTGTGTCGTTTGGGTGGCCCATTGAGTCATTATTTAGGTGTGAAGTACACTTGGATTTGAAAGAAAGAAAAATAAACAGAAGTTCCTGTGGATTTCATACAATGGAATGTCAATCAGATGTTGAATAAACTTTGGACTTATTCTTTGATTCTACTGTTTTTCTAGAGGTGTAGTTAGATGATATATGGACTGATATTTCGTGAGAGAAATGAAACAATTTACGTTTATGTGAACTTGTCATTGAAATTTTTGTTCACAAGAGGGGACCTCGTTGTGTGATTTCACTTCCACTAGCCAGTCTACTGACCACGCTTCCACATCTGCTGCAGCTAGAAGACAGGAGGCCCTGCCACAGGACCCACAGGCCACCTGCACCACTTCCCCTGCAGAAGGTGAACCACCCCGCAAATGGTCCCTGCGACCCCGACAGACACCAGAGACACTTGCCAAGACAAAGAAAACTCCCAGGAAATGAGCCCCTCCTGAATGTCCCCCTTGTGTTCCACTGTGGCACCTTGTCCACTTTGAAATGCCATTGCTCCCCATCCTATGGCCCCTTGGACATTGGACCTGTGCTACAAATAGACTGGCCCACTACACTGGACAATTCCCAACCATCACCCCACTCTATTGCACTCCTCATGAGATACCAATTTTCAATAAACACCCTTGGACACAACTTGAGTAATAGTGCTTTATCTACAGGTAATGTACAAAGTTTTGAACTGTAATGAACTGCATAATCCTGTGTAAATGTCCAGGAACATGTTGACCCATCCAACAAATGTGTCTCTGCAGTCGGTACACATCACAGCAGTACACTTCTGTAACAATACCAACATCGAAGGCAATTTATGATCCGTGACAACCGGCTGGTTGTTTCCGGATCTAGACGCGATCAGAAGCGTCTACACAGGGCATATTTAAACCATCCCCTCGCGCCGCACGAGTGTCTGCAGGCGCGCGGCCGAGGGTAGGTTTTCCCGTAGGACGAAGGAGACGACAATGTAAGTTTACTTTTTAAATACGGGGATTTTAACATTTGCTCCCCGCTTTTGATAGGTCGTTTTTCAGACTCGTTTCATGCCTTTTTATAAAAGTATACGAGATCAGATACAGATAGCAGTACCTTCCTGCTCATGCTTGATCCGACTGTCTCTGGCTTTGCTTTAGCCCTTTATATGATTACGTTGTACTAATTGTTTACAGTTAGGGAGGAGCAAATTCTCTCATATGCACAGGGCCCTAGAATTTGGATTTAAGGCCCATAACTCTGTATTTTAGGATTGAACTCATAAGAATTACCAGTCCTTTTATTGAGGCCTGTTTTTCAACTATCATTTGAGTTTTCCCACAAGTGATATGACTGAGTTTATTATGATGTATTTGACGCTTCCTCCATAATTTGTTAAGTAACATATTTATGCACAATTGTTTGTTACCATATTGTCTAGTAATTCCTCCTTGGTTGAAGCTAGCGCGGTCCTAGGAAGCTCATTCTCGAATATCGGATGGTAAGCCTTTCTACTATTTTTAGCTATGGGACACTGGGGTTGTGTTTGCTGTGATTGCACCGCAGTATGCGTTTTTTTGCACCTGTGCACTAATATTTATATTTTATTTCTCTTTCACCTGTATGCAGGGCGACCAATTGACCAACTGACATTGACGACTTGTCTTCAGTTTGTAAGTGACACTCCAGCACTTTATAGTATACAACAATTTTTTGAATAGGAGAAATAGTATTCTAGGTCCTGATGAAGCGTCATGGGATCATTTATTGACCATTAAAAGACGCGAAACATGTTGACCACAATTTGACAGGATTAGGTACACTACCTTTCTTCCTCTGTATAGTATAGTGGGACATTATTCCCACTGACACTCTGGTTATTTTTTAATCTTGGCCTGAACTTTTCCCCTGACTCATTAAAGTGATGCTTTAGGCTCAGAGCCAATTTTAACCTTTTCACACTCTCCTACACTTATACACATTTTTCTATCCTCTTAGTCAGTATTCGTTTCAGACCCCTACCTGGCAAATTGCCTTCGGTTCAGTGCCATCCCAGTTTTTGGGATGGTCCGCCAGACATTGCAGCACCGGTCTGACGAGGAGATAGCTCAACGATAAAACTTGTCACCCGACTGGGTGCTTGAGGGCTCTCCTGATATTAATGATATCTTCGACTCTCTTCGCCCTTGCATTCCTATTTTTTTGCTTTTGGAACAGTGTACTTGTTTTATATAACAGTTAACCTTGGGAGACTGTACATTGGACCATCAATCTCCCTGTCCCTCTTCTTGTATTTGACAATACCAACATCTGCAGTAAGGGAAGATACAGGTGACAGTCAGGTGGGATACAAAGGGAATGACTGGCATCATGCTGCAGTCACACAGTACAACACTAAAATGTAGTCTTGCTTAGTTCAACAGTCTTACCTGAGTGCCATTGGAAGTACTGCTGGATCAAATGTGACCTGTTGTCCACATCTTCCTCCTCTCCCTCTTCCTCAATGTCCTCAGTGTCCACTGCTGCCACAGCTGCATTGTCACCCCTCCTCCTCCTGCAGATAGGGTACATGCCATCTGAGGGCCAAATTCTGCAACATTTAGCACACAACAACAATTCTGCATACCTTCTCAGGGGAGTAGCATAGGGATCTACCTGTCAGATGGAGCTGCAGGAGACCCAAGGTCCTTTCGACAATCCTCCTGGTGCACCCATGGGCATCATTATACATATTTTCAGTCCCTGTTCTTGGATTTCTAACAGGGGTCATGAACCAGGACAGGTTTGGGTAGCCAGAATCACCTGCAAGAAGTGAGGGACACACATTAGTCTCGCACATTGGCAGGGGGTTTACTCCTGAAGGCATACACTGACATACTTTGGGTGAGGATTCAGGCTCACTCTGTGTCTCTGTAGTTATGCCATCAGCTGAGGGACACTGCTATTCCTCAGGACAAATGCATCATGCACCGACCCTGGATATTTGGCAGTGACGTGGAAGATGTACTGGTCAGCCAGGCACACCATCTGGACAATGAGTGAGTAGACACTCTTCTGATTCATGTACACTTGTTCATGAGCCCGGGGGGGGGGGGGGGCTAAGGCAATATGGGTCCCGTCGATGGCCCCAATAACATGAGGTATATGTCACATTGCATAGAATCCAGCCTTCACAGTGGGTAAGTCATTTACCTAAGGGAATGCGATGTAGCTGCACATGTGTTTGAGCAAGGCAGACAAAACACTTGCAAGCACAATAGTGAACATTGGCTGTGAAATCCCTGCAGCCAGGCCCACTGTCACCTGAAAGGAGCCGGTTGCCAGGAAATGGAGCACTGAGAGGACCTACACAAGAGGGGGGGATTGCTGTGGTGTTACGGATAGCAGGTATCAGATCAGGCACCAATTGTGCACATACCTCTGTGACTGTGACCCTGTCCAGACGATAGGTGAGCATGATGTGCCGGTCCTCCAGTGTAGCATTGTACACAAGGGGTCTGTACCACGGTGTTTGCCTCCTCCTATTCCTCCGCAGTGGTTGGTACCTAAGGGACCCAAATGTAGAAAAGGAGCATGACCACACTACAGCAGTATACACAGGGCATGTTTGTATTTTGGACACTAGAACTGTGTAGATTCAACTACAATGACACACTTATTAATCTGTACATGTGTACCAGCATTAGAAAATGGCACCCACCTGTCCTGTATTCAGGGACAGGTGGAAGTGACCTCACTCTGCTGGCGATGGCATCATGGCGGAAGGCGGTCAGCACCGCCATCCAATTTCTTATTGGCTAACATGGCCCTTCATGAAGTTTGGGAACCAATGATGATCAATGCCAGCAGTGACGGTGTTCACTGCGGTGAATGTGACCGCCATTTCCTTTCTACCACTTCACTTGATTCCTAACTTTCCACAGATCGACATCTCCACTCAGTTTGCTGCTATGATCTGTGTATGGGACCTGCCATGGCTCGTACTACAAGGGAAAGGGCCCCAGCCTTCATAGCAGAGGAGCTGGAGTGCCTTGTGGATGGGGTCCTACCCCAATACGGCCAGTTGTATGGTCCTCCAGACCAATAGGTGAGTATACCATGGGTACGTTGCATGTGACATGACTGCATGGAGATGTGTGTGTGTGCTGGCAGTGTGTCAGGTGGGGGGGGAATGGCTGGTGGCAGCGTCATTGCAGGGGTACAGGTCATGTGTGTGCCTGACGAGGGGAAGTGCTTTTTTTGGGCCATATGTGTTATAGGCTTGATTGTCAGGTTCACGGTGTCCCACCTTCAGTGTTTCCTCTGCAGGTAAGCGCCCATCAGAAGAAGGGATTGTGGTGTGCCATCACAAAGGACATGTGGACCCTGGGGGTCTATAGCAGGAGGAGCACTTACTGCAGGAAACGGTGGGAGGACGTGAGACACTGGGCCTGGAAGACCACGGAGGCCCAGCTGGACGGAGGGGTGACCATCGGAACCAGATCCTGCTGATGGCCTGCATACGAGCGGTGGCCTACCCAGAGCTGGATGGGCGCTTGAGAGCATCACAGCAGCCACAAGGGGGTGAGTACAGTGCATATGTCAACCATATCTGTTGCCTGGCATGGGATTTGGGTGCAGGGTACTAGTCAGTGGATGCATCACCATGCCAGTTCAGATATTGCTGCGTGGTCCAGCTCAGGATAATACGGTTGAAAGCATGTATTATATAGCTAGGTAGGTGACGTCCCATGTCAGGTAGGGTTTAGCTGGTCCCAGTTGGTGTGTGGCTGGCAGTGTTTGGCTCCTACCTGCTGTGGTACTTAGCTAATGGTATGCCAGTGTGGTCCACACTGCCCATTCTCAATCTCAGTGTGTGACAGTAAAGTGTTTGCCATCTGTGCTGTTGGTGCTGAGATTGACCCTGTGCTCTCCTTCTCTCGCTCCCTCTCTTTCTCTTTCTGTCATCCTGTCCATGTGTGCATTAGCATCATCTGGTGAAGGAGCATGGGAACTGGAGAGTAAGAGAGCTGCAGCCCATGGGACCCAGGAGGCAGAGTCCACTGATGCCTAGGGCACCAGGTAGACGGAGGTGGAGGGGAGCACCACCGCAGGGACAGGAGGTGACACCACTGACTCTGAATCATCCTCCGATGGGAGCTCCATGGTAGTGGCGGACCCCTCTGGGACCACCCCAGGTACAGGTTCTACCACCACCCTGTACCAGCACTGCCCTCCCAGTAGCCCCCTACTAAGTTGCCAGTGCCCACGCTCCCTGGAGAGTGGGCCTCTCCTTCACCCCAGGCACCTCAGGACCTGCCCCAGTCAACCCTGCTGCCCTCAGTGAGAAGGCTATTGACCTCCTGAGATCCATCTCTGTAGGGCAGTCATTCATTGTGAATGCCATCCAGGGGTTGGCATCCCAGATACAGCAAAGCAATACCTTCCTAGAGAACATCCACTGTGGGCTGACGGCCCTACAGAGATCGTTTCAGGCTCTGGCCTCTTGACTGACACAGCCAGTGTCCCTGTTTCATCCGTCCCCCCTCCTACTACCACTACCCTGTCCCAGTCTCCTTACCCCAACCCATCCCACGTACACATTCTGACAAGCATGCACCCAAAACAACACACAAGACTCACACACAGAAACACAGGCAGCACAATTCAGTCCACAAGCACTCACACAGCCAACACCCAGATGCACACATAACATCATCCACTACCTCCACTGTCTTCCCCTCCTCCTCCTCCCTCACAGTCACATCCTCACTCACACCTGCATGCACTGCATCAACATTCCCAGATCCTGCCACCAACACAGCCTTGCCCACAGTCACCACAACAGCAGACCCACAGACATGCACCCCACACACCACATGCACAGTCACCACCACCACCACATGCAGCACACCCATCTCGCTTGCAGACACCACCACAACATCCATCTACACATCATGTATGTCCTCCCCCACCCTGTCTGCCCCCTCCAGTAACACACACACTTGCACTCAGACCCCCAACAGCCATCCACCTCACACACCTCCATGCACCTGCACCCAAGTCCAGCAAACCTCCTCCTCCTCCTCCCTCTACCTCCACTCCCATTCCTCCTCCCACATCCCATTGTTCCCAAGAAGCTTTTCCTTGCATGCCTTGACCTCTTCCGTCCCCCTCCCCCTATCCTGCCCATAAGAGGAAGGTCACACCTCCCCAGCCCAGTACCTCAAGCACCCAAGTCTGGCACAGCTCCACCCCCAAAGTCTCCCGCTGCCACTAAGGGGCACATGAGCGAGAAGCCAGCTCCCCACACCAAGGACACTCCTCCCCCCCCAAAACAGAGGGCTAAAGTGCTGCCCCCTCCCAAACAGACTGGCAAGACCATGAGGCCACCTCCAAAACCCAGGGCTAAGGAGGGCCCAAAGAACTCCATGCCCAAGGAAGCCCCACAAAAATCAAAGGCCAAGGAGGAGCCCAAGAAATCAGAGGCCATAGGGGCTCCTCAGACATCCAAGGCCAAGGAGGAGCCCAAGAAATCAAAGGCGAAGGAGGCCCACCA
Organism: Pleurodeles waltl; assembly: GCF_031143425.1. Lineage (NCBI taxonomy): Eukaryota > Metazoa > Chordata > Amphibia > Caudata > Salamandridae > Pleurodeles > Pleurodeles waltl. The sequence continues at coordinate 1,033,972,132 of NC_090437.1, read as the reverse complement.
GACATCCAAGGCCAAGGAGGAGCCCAAGAAATCAAAGGCCAAGGAGGAGCCCAAGAAATCAAAGGCCAAGTAGGCCCCGTAGACATCCAAAGCCAAGGAGGAGCCCAAGAAATTCCAGGCCAAGGAGGTCCCCCAGACATCCAAGGGCAAGGAGAAGCCCCAGACATCCCTGGAGAAGGAGGCCCCACAGGAATCCCTGGACAAGGAAGAACCCCAGAAATCCCTGGACAAGGAGGAGCCCAAGGAATCCCTGGGCAAGGAGGCCCCACAGATATCCCTGGACAAGGAAGCCCACAATATAGTGGCCATGGAGCAGCATCCAGAACCAGAGGCCAAGGAGCAGCATCTGGAACCAGAGGCCAAGGAGCTGCATCTGGAACCAGAGACCAAGGGGCACCATCAGTAACCAGTGGGCAGCCAGACCTCTCCAGAACCAGTGGGAAGCTAACCGACTCCTCATCCTGCCGGCAGCCAACCCCCTCCTCATCCTGTGGGCAGCCAGCCCTCTCCAGAACCAGTGGGCAGCCAGCCCACACCAGAACCAGTGGGCAGCCAGCCCCCGCCAGAACCAGTGGGCAGCCAGCCCCCTTCTCATCCTGTGGGCAGCCAGCCCCCTCCAGAGTCACTGGGAAGCCAGTCCCCTCCCAAACCAGTAGGCAGCCAGTCTCCTCCTTATCCCGTGGACAGCCAGCCCCTCCAGAACCAGTGGGCAGCCAGCCCCCTGCAGAACCAGTGGGCAGCCAGCCCCCTCCTCATCCTGTGGGCACCCAGTCCACTCCACATCCTGTTGGCAGCCAGCCCCCTCCAGAACCAGTGGGCAGCCAGCCCCCTCCTCATCCTGTTGACAGCCAGCCCACTCCTCATACTGTGGGCAGCCAGTCCCCTCCAGAATTAGTGGGCAGCCAGCCCCCTCCTCATCCTCTGGGCAGCCAGGCCCATCCTCATTCTGTGGACAGGAAGCCGTCTCCAGAACCAGTGGGCTAGGAGCCCCCTCACAATGAGTTGCAATCCTCACCCATCCCACCTCCCCACCCCCTGAGGTGCCTGACCATTTCCAACATGATGCCCCTGAACAGGGGAGTCCCGATGTTGTCAGGAGTCCAATTGGGGCTTGGACTTTGCCCTGTGGGCATTAGTGACTTTGGACAGGCCTTTGGGCCTGCATTTCTTTATTTCTGCAGTTGTGCATGTTCTTGTATTTTCCATACTCATACAAAATGAATACAATGGTTGAAACTGTGCATATGTCCTGCTTTTATTTAGTCCGGGGCTCTGTTGCTGTTTATTCCTGCACACGTGTTACTTGGTGTGTAGTGTGTGTATGGTGTGTGTTGTGCGTGTGTATGTCCCTCTCCGCCCCCCACCCTTATGTGCTGGGTGGCTGTACTCATAGTCGTCGTCTTCATCGGTGTTGGCGCTCCAGGACGGACATGGTGTGGTACAGCATGGGGAATACTTGCAGTTCAGGTTCCATGGCGGACAAGGACTCCTGTGTGTCCCTGGAGGTGAGTGTCTCCTTTTAAATGATCCGTTTCCACCAGGACTTTGGTGTCATTGCTACGGCCATGGAATTCATGGCAGTGTGCTATGTCATAATATGGTGTGTGGATCCTTGTTTTCCGCCTGCCTGTAGCTGGCTACTGCTGTGTTCGGTGTTCGTACCGCACTGGCGATTGGTGTGGAACGTTGACTGTCTATGGGAGGGGTCACCGCCATGGTCATAATTTGGCATTCATTACCGCCAGCCTGTGGGCGGTGATACTACCACGTTAACGCAAGTGTCAGAATGACCACCTATGTCTGTCCAAAGAAACAACTCACTTGTGGGACCTCTACGGGGTGATCAAGATGGCCTTAAAGGCAAGTAGTCTCCAGGGGCAGGGTGTAGACCGTTCCATGATCTCCCTTAGGTGGATGCGCAACTCAGAGGTGAGCGTGTGACCCCTGATGTTGGGAGCTGTTACTTTCACCAGATAAAAGTGAATGGCTGGCTGCCCACTGGTTCTGGAGGGGGCTGGATGCCCACAGGATCTCTATCACGGCTCTGAGGGACACCAGGGCTAGCCAGACCATGATAGTGGAAAGGCTAGTTTCTCCAGAGAAGTACATAGTCAAGGTGTGTAGGATAGCTCAGGCTCATGAGCAGGTATTTTTCCACCCTATTGCCCTCGTGTCCCTGGAGTGGGGTGGGGAGGTGACCCAGGGGAGGATCATAGGTAGTCCTCAGATGCCTTTAGACTACGTTCTGGGGAATGAGTTACCCCTAGTGTCAGAAGAACTGAGAGGGGCAGCCCTCCTGATTGACCTAACAGTTCAGTTTTCTGGGGGTACCACTCCCAAACGGAGGGCGCGGTAACTCAGACCGACAGGTAAGGTGAGAGAAGAATCATCCCTGTCCCCTGCTAAGCCTCAGGGTATAGACCATGGGCAGAATGGTCAGTCTCAAAAGACCACCTCTGAACTGGTGAGAGGGAGAGTGGAATAACGTACCTAACACCCCGTGGTGTTGTCCCCACTTCCTGAGAAACTTCAGAGGGCAGAGACCCCTGAATGGCCGGGGGCCTGGCTGATGATGTTGACAGCTGTCAGTAGCCTCCATTGATTGGTGGTCTTATGGGCAGATTTCTTCTTGGGGTGCGGACAGATGTCTAATCCAATGGGGTGGAATGGGCCACGTCATTACGTTGGTCATGGTCGTACTGTCTGCCTACTGGAATGCATCTGTGAGCAATTTAGGGTTATGTGCTACACAGATAGGGTCCTCCAGTGAAGAGAAGGGTTACCCATGGGTCAGTCCGGTGGCTCAGAAGAGTGTAGACAGAGGTATCTAATTGAATTCAGAAGAACGTAGAACTGACAAGGGCCTTCTGCAGTAGAGGGCCATTCTCCACATTCTATTGCCTAAGCAGAGAAGTCCATTAAGGTACTTTTTATTCTCGGCTTGCTTTAGGCTGGAAGGGGGTTGTGTCGTACCTATTCCTCTCTACAGGGTCACCCCCAAACCATTTGCCTTTACCTTCCACTTTTTTCTGAATTCATTTTTGCTTGCCTTAGGACTCTGTGCACGTTACCACAGCTTATCAGTGCTAAGGTGCTTGTGCTTTCTCTTTAAAAACATGGTAGAATTAGCTTATACTCAATTGGCATATTTAATTTACTTATAAGTCCCTAGTAAATAGGTACTACATGTTCTGAGGGCATGTAAATCAACTCCTATTACTGGGCCTTCAGCACTGACTGTGCCATCCACTTATGTAGCCCTTTAAACATCTCTTAACTGCAATTGCAGCAGGTGTGTGCAGTTTTCATTTGCCATTTGACCTGGCAAAAGAAATATTTTGCAAGGCCTAAACCTTCATTTTCAATACACATAGGTAACCAGTTCAAGTTTGGCGTCTTTGGGATTGTAATGAAGAATCCTAACGTGTGTTGAAGTCAGTTTTTCAATTACAGTTGTGAAAATGCACCTTTAGAAAGTTGGCATTTTCCTGTCTTACCCATTTAGTGCCTGTAGCATAAACCTGGGTCACATGATTGGCTGCAGCTGACAGCTGTACTTTGTGTATTCCTCCTAGATAGCAACACAATGGGGTGCCTCGGTGTCCCTGGATGGGCCATCACTGGCAGGAAAAGAGGAAGGAACTGGGAACAGTCCACCTTGCACTTGATTATGATGTGTCCTCTTTTCACACAAAGGGCTGCATACCCCCTGTAGTTAGTCTGGACCCAGGAAAGGGGAGTCAGGTTGTCTGTGGACTTCAAAGGAAACCTCTAGAAGCTTCGTCCCCACTTCAGAGGCACAACTGGGTGTAAATACTAGACCTCAGATACCACCACCACTTGAGTACACTTTGGGACCTGTTTATATTCTGCTAGGAAGAAGGACTGCTGTGCTGCTAAAGGACTGCAACTCTGCTGGACTGTTGCCCTGCAGGACTACTGCCATGCTGCACTGCTGCCCTGCTTCTCGACTGGATCTTTGATGATGACACAGCAGGACCTCACACTGCAGCCTCACTGCATCTCTAAACTGATGCATTGCTTGGGCTTTGCAACAAATCTTCAATACGGATCCATGCAAAGCTCTGCAAACTAGGATTTAAGGTCTTCTGTTCAATGGGGCTAACTGTGTCTCTGTAGCTGGCCTGCACTCCATTCTGGCCATCTTGAAATTGTGATTTTGTACTGGTCCCAGCCAACCAGATATCCACAGTTAACACTTTGCAACTTTTAGTGCTATTTTTACACACAAAAAAAAAAAATTGAATATCGCTGGTTCTACTGATTAGATGTTTGCCATTTTGGTCTTGTTTTTGGTCTTGTTTTATTTAGTAGAAATTACTCTACTTTTTATAATTCTGATGTGGGCTTTTTTTGTGGTGTGTTTCACTGTGTTTCTATTTGAAGTGTTGTACAAGTAATGTGCATGCTTTACACATTGCCTTTGAGTTACGCCTGACTGCCCTGCGCCAAGCTACCCAAGGGTTGAGTGCAGGTTACCATAAAGTTCCACCCTCTCAACCAGTAACCCAGTTTCTTGCAGCCAGCTGTACACAGTGTATGCCTACAGGTGACCACCTGTTGTTCCAGACCGATTGTAAAGAATATTTGCCTTACCTTCCTGTTTATAATTAATGCAGTGGGTTACTCCATCATGAGCCCATCATGGATTCTATAAAAACAAGTTCAACCACTCAAATAACAAATAAATGTGAAGTGTATGTGTCCTATCCCTCTGTCCTCTTTTCTTTTAATCAGGATGAGCTGGGTAAAAGTGCCACCCTTGTTATGCATGCACAACACCAAATAACTCCTGTAGTATTGTAAGCACGTGCTATTATAACTGCACGCAGTTATGGTGGTGGAACCTTGTATAGGGATTCAAGAATGGAATGTGGGGAGTTGAGAGACGGTGGTTGGGAATAGACCAATACAGACATGTGAGGGCGTGCTCTCAATAAAGGATTACTACTACTTCCGACTCGTAGCATATGTCTACTACAAATCTGGTGACGAGTGGAGGAACTTGTACCCTACATGTGGCACTTACTGGCAGTGGAGAGAGCAGGTCCAGGATAGGCTGCCGGCCTGTTGTACCTCACGGGCCTCTTGGGCTCAACCTCTCAGGAGCTTGGGTTGAGCGCTGATGTTTGCTGATTGACTGCTTACTGGTGAAGGGCGGTGTCCCTTCCTTGTGGAGGTTCCTGGAGGATTTGTGAAAATTTGGGCCAGGTTGGTTCGCATGTGAACTTGGTGACAGTTGAAGCATGCGCCTTTCTGACAACGCGGATCGGATCAGTAGATGTAGTGACGTTGAACGTGCCGCCATCTTTAAAACAGGCAATTGGCATGTAGGATATAACGCGGAGTTGCATGCACATGCGTGCTGCCATCTTAAACTGTGTGTCATCGTATTTTGGAAGTAGTCCAGCTTAAATCAACATGGTTACGCATAGCGTACGTCCCGCCATCTTGGTATTTTATGCATTATAAACTAATTAGCCTGCCGCTCTCCATCCAGGATCGAAGATGTGATTAGAGAATGCGGCAAGAGCGGTGTTGTGCTAACCTTGATTGTCCATTTATGCACATCAGTTGGTCGTTTCAGTGGGATGCACACCTTTTTATTTGACCTCGATGATGTACACACCTGAATTATTTTAGTGCACAGTTAAGGAATTACATTTTATGTGGTATTCGGCATTATCAGAAGATTGTTAAGCAATGTTTATTTGACACAGTGTGTATTTACACAATTTTGTAAATTTTTCAAACATGTGTGCGCAGACGTTTTTACTCACCCCTCCCATTCCCTTCTTTCCCAGAGTGGGTGAGCCTGCAATGAAATGGGGTGATTGAAAAGAGTATTTCTTAAATTACATTGTTGCCATTGAAGAGGAGAGTGGAGAAGAATTATCCTGTGTAAGAAAGAAGCACATTCTTTTACATAGTTGAAGGACAAAGAGTGTTCACGCAGATGGAAAGAAAACAAGAGCAAGAGATGACTATGATGACTTCAATCATGCCTTGGATGCACATTACCAACCTGTTGTGTGCACTGCTGTAGACAGGTACAATTTCTTTCAGTGTGAGCAGGGCAAAGATGAGACGGTGAAAGAGTATGTATCTGCTCTCAAGAAGTTGGCAATTACTTGCAAGTTTAGGCAGCCACATGACAAACTGATTCATGATCAGATTATAATGCATTCTAACAATGTTGGGGTGCAAGAGAAACTATGGGTTAGTGGGGATGCTCCTTTGAATGAAATTATTGCTATTGTTAAGAAAGCAGAGTTATCTAAATGACGTGCTAAGGCGGCTTCGATTAATGGAACAGATGGAGACTTGGTGTGTAGAGTAATGCATGAAGAAAAAAAATGCCCAGTAATAAGTATGCCGTGCATAAACCTGGTATGAAGAAAAGCCAGCAGGAAAAAAAAAACTTTGTGCTACAGATGTGGCAACAAGGGACATTTCGCAAGAGACAAATGTTGCCCGGCAATTAAATCAAAATGTGCATTTTGTGGTGTCTTGGGGCATTTTGCAAAGGTTTGTAGGAAGAAAACTGTTAGGTGTGTAGGAGTAAGACAAAAATGCCATATTGAGCAGTCTGAGACAGAAGATGTGGATTGTATTTTAAGCTTAGAGAATATTGTATTAGGCATCAATGGGTTACATAAGAAGCCCTTATGCGATATAAATATAGGGGGGTATCAATTCTGATGGTGGCAGATTCAGGATCACTGTACACTAATATTTGTAGTGATGTGTGGGAGGAAAAGTTTGCTAAACAACATGGAAGTGAGTTATTACCTTCTTGCATTCAACCTGTTACATTTACGGGTGAGAAGATTCCGATGGTGGGATCCATGAATTTGATGTTCAAGGTCAAAGGGAGGGTGGCAGCTGGCACTTTGTTTTTGGCAGGGAAGGGACCTTCAGTGTTAGGGTGGAAGGATCAAGGGGCTTTAGGGGTCATTTTGAATCCCAGAAGTGACACACAAGTGTTGTCTCTGGAGAAGCCTGGTAAGGTCTTAGAAGCGGAGTTGTTGAGGACATTTCCCCAAGTATTTTTGGTAAAGTGGGTAAACTATCAAAATGTAAGCATAAAATTGTAGTGAAAGAAGTGAATTGTACCGTGTGCCACAAAGTGAGTAACATTCCTTTGAGCGTGAGAGACGCTGTTATGCATGAGTTGGACAAATTGGAGAATGATGGTACAATAGAGCCCATCGAAAGTGCGAAATGGTTAGTAGTGGCTCGTAAAGCCAAAGGACAAATTAGGCTCTGTGTGGATTTGAGAGAACTAAACAAGCATATTGTGGTTGATAAATTTCCTCTGACCAAGATTGACGAGCTGTTGACTAAATCTAAGGGGTGTCAGTGGTTTTCATCTATTGACCTTAAATCTGTGTACCATCAGATCCTGCAGAATCCTTCTAGTAAAAGGTTAACATCCATTATCACACCTTTTCGGTGTTCTAGGTTTGTTAGTATGCCGTTCAGGGCTAGCTTCCTCTGCGGCTGTGTTTCAAGAGCTGATGCACAAGATTTTAGGTGACATGGAAGGAGTCACTTATTTTCAAGACGACATACTCATCATGGGGAAAGATAAAATAGAACACGATGCTAAGCTAATGCTGTTTATGGGAAGGCTTACTGAAAATGGGCTTACAGCTGAGCTGGTTTAATGCAGGTTTGCTAGGGAATCTGTTACGTATCTGGGACACAAGGTGGGCAGGCAGGGCATTTCTTCTAAAGGGAAGTATATTGGCAGTAATTAGGAATGCTCGTGCTCTGAATTCTAATGAGGAAGTTAGGTCCTTTTTAGGACTGGTTGAATTCTATGCAAAATTTGTAAAACACTTTTTGACAAAAACTTATGAATTAAGACAACTGATTAAAGAAAAACAGGAATTAAAGTGGGATGATGAATTGAATAACAATTTTGAATGAATTAAACAAGAAATTTGTTCTGCAATTCCCCAACAAGGATTTGACAACCAAGAACAAAGTATACTAACTGTTGATGGTGGTAGAAAAGGTCTCGGGCGGTACTTACACAGAAATAAAAGGAAGGTTTCGAAAGTACAATTGCATTTGCTTCATGTGCTTTATCAACTATGGAACAGACATTTTCTGTCATCAAAAAGGAAATGCTGGCAGCAATTTGGGGCATGGAAAAGTTCAGACGTTACCTATAGGGTTCTTATTTTGTGTTGAGGACAGATCATAAACCTTCAGGTAAGGTTTTAACGACGAAAGACATCATGAAAGCTACTCCCCGCATTTCTAGAATGTTATTGCGATTATTGGACTATGTTTATGGTGTTATATTTCTTCCAGGCATAAGAAACAAAGTGACTGATTATTTGAGCCATTCACCATTACCCATTTAAGGAAGAAATGTAGGCGAGTGGGAGGATTATAGTGTCGCCATAGCAGATGTACTTGAGGTTGACCTTATCAATGGGGAAACTAATGTTGTAGTTAGGGAGGAATGATTATTTTGGCTAACAACAATGACAATATATTACAAACAATAAAGGATCATGTTAGAGGTGGCTGGCCTTCCAAGAATAAATTGGCCCAAGATTACATTAAGTGGTAGGAAGTCAGGGATGAAATGACTATTAATGATGATGACTTACTTATGACAGGTGATAAGATGGTACCTCCGGAAGGACTTAGGGAGAAAATTATTGAAGTGACTCACAAGGGTCATCTGGGAATTGTTAAGTCAAAGAAAAGAGTGAAAGTGTCATATTGGTGGCCTGGGTTAGACAGGATATTGAAAAAGTGGTGCGGAATTGCATGGTGTGTGCTTATGCGGACAAATCCTTGAAGGTGTTTAGACCCACCTTAGCTATGAGTTCATGTCCAGAAGGCCCATGGAAGATGTAACCGTAGACATATTGGGTCCAATATCCAATTCTGTTGATGATACTGTTGGTGACTCAAATATATGATTGTTTTATTAGATCTTTATTTTAAGTGACCTGAATACAAAGTGTGTGAAAGGATTGACTCATCCATGGTAATCTAATTTGTGTTGGGCATGTTTTTGAGAAAAGGCATTCCAAGATCCATCTTGAGTGACAGTGAACCTCAGTTTGTGTCTGAGAAGTGGAATAAATTCTTAGCTAGGAATGGCATTAAGGAGAAACATACTCCAGTTTACCATCCAGCTGGTAACGGGTCTGTAGAACACTTCAACTGTGTGATAATGGGTTCTGCACAGGCAGCCATTGGTACAGGTATGGATTGGGAAAGAGAATTAGCAAACATGGTGTGGGCTTAAAGGATTACTCTGACCCTCACGGGATATAGTCCCTTTAAGATACCTAGGGGAAGAGAGCCGTACTCTAAGAATAATAGAGCTTGATTAAATCTGACGATTCAGAGTAAGTGGTCCCCTGCGATGGTCAAGAACAACATTTTGAAGGCACAAAGAACTTATAACCCCTTCGCTGCCAGGCCTTTTCCCCCTCCTGTGCCGAGCCTTTGTTCGCGCCTAAGCCCTCATAACATTTTGTTCACATAAGCTACCCATGCCAAATTTGTGTCCTTTTTTCCAGCATCCTAGGGATTCTTGAGGTACCCAGACTTTGTGGGTTCCCCAGAAGGAGGCCAAGAAATTAGCCAAAATAGAGTGAAAATTTCATTTTTTTCAAACAAATGGGAAAAAGGGGCTGCAGACGAAGGCTAGAAGTTTTTTCCCTGAAAATGGCATCAACAAAGGGTTTGCAGTGCTAAAATCACCAGCTTCCCAGCTTTCAGGAACAGGCAGACTTGAATCAGAAAACCCAATTTTTCAACACAATTTTGGCATTTTACTGGGACATACCCCATTTTTACGATTTTTTGTGCTTTCAGCCTCCTTCCAGTCAGTGACAGAAATGGGTGTGAAACCAATGCTGGATCCCAGAAACCGAAACATTTCTGAAAAGTACACATAATTCTGAATTCAGCAAGGGATAATTTGTGTAGCTCCTACAAGGATTTCCTACAGAAAATAACAACTGAAAAAAAAAATATTGAAATTGAAGTAAAAAAACTGCAATTCTTCTCTACGTTTTACTCTGTAACTTTTTCCTGCAAAGTCAGAATTTTGAAAGCAATATACCGTTATGTCTGCTGGACTCTTCTGGTGGCGGGGATATATAGGGCTTGTAGGTTCATCAAGAACTCTAGGTACCTAGAGCCAATAAATGACCTGCAAACTGCAGTGGGTTTTCATTCTATACCGGGTTTACAGCAATTCATTTGCTGAAATATAAAGAGTAAAAAATAGCTATCAAGAAAACCTTTGTATTTCCAAAATGGGCACAAGATAAGGTGTTGAGGAGCAGTGGTTATTTGCACATCTCTGAATTCCGGGGTGCCCATACTAGCATGTGAATTACAGGGCATTTCTCAAATAGATGTCTTTTTTACACACTCTCTTATATTTGGAAGGAAAAAATGTAGAGAAAGACAAGGGGCAATAACACTTGTTTTGCTATTCTATGTTCCCCCAAGTCTCCCAATAAAAATGATACCACACTTGTGTGGGTAGGCCTAGCGCCAGCGACAGGAAATGCCCAAAACACAGCGTGGACACATCCCATTTTTTGACAGAAAACAGAGGTGTTTTTTGCATATGCCTACCTGTAGATTTTGGCCTCTAGCTCAGCCGGCACCTAGGGAAACCTACCAAACCTGTGCATTTTTGACAACTAGAGACCTAGGGGAATCCAAGATGGGGTGACTTGTGGGGCTCTGACCAGGGTCTGTTGCGCAGAATCCTTTGCAAACCTCAAAAATTGTCTAACAAAACACATTTTCCTCACATTTCCGTGAAAGAAAGTTCTGGAATCTGAGAGGAGCCACAAATTTCCTTCCACCCAGCGTTCCTCCAAGTCTCCTGATAAAAATGGTACCTCACTTGTGTGGGTAGGTCTAGCCCCCACGAAAGGAAATGGCCCAAAACACAACATGGACACATCCCATTTTTTTACAGAAAACAGAGGTGTTTTTTGCAAAGTGCATACCTGTAGATTTTGGCCTCTAGCTCAGCCGGCACCTGGGGAAACCAACCTAACCAGCACATTTCTGAAAACTAGACACCTAGGGGAATCCAAGATGGGGTGACTTGTGGGGCTCTGACCAGGTTCTGTTACCCAGAATCCTTTGCAAACCTCAAAATCTGGCTAAAAAAACACTTTTTCCTCACATTTCGGTGACAGAAAGTTCTGGAATCTGAGAGGAGCCACAAATGTCCTTCCACCTAGCGTTCCCCCAAGTCTCCCCATAAAAATGGTACCTCACTTGTGTGGGTGGGCCTAGCGCCCATGAAAGGAAATGGCCCAAAACAGAACGTGGACACATCACATTTTTTCACAGAAAACAGAGGTGTTTTTTGCAAAGTGCCTACCTGTGGATTTTGGCCTCTAGCTCAGCCGGCCCCAGGGGGGGTAGAAATGGCCTAAAATAAATTTGCCCCCAAACCCCCACGGGGAGTGACCCTTGCCTACGGGGTCGCTCCCCTTGCGTGACGGCGCAAAAAACAAGATCCCCAGTGCATAGTGGTTTCTGCCCCCCTTGGGGGCAGATTCACCTAAAATCGGCCGATTTGCCCCCAAGGGGGGCAGAAATGGTCTAAATACATTTTGCCCCTCCAGGGGAGCGACCCTTGCCTAAGGGGTCGCTCCCCATCTCTAAAAAAACAAACAAACAAAAAAAAACAAAAAAAATTATCCCTGGTGCCTAGAGGTTTCTACCCCCCCTGGAGGCAGATCGGTCTAATAATAGGCCGATCTTCCCCCAAGGGGGGGCAGAAAAGGCCTTAAAAAAATGCCCCCCCTGGGAGCGACCCTTGCCCAAGGGGTCGCTCCCTCATGCCAATTTCCTTTTTAAAATTAAATCCCTGGTGTCTAGTGGCCGTTTTGACAGCCGTATTGCTTTCAAGGCAGAGAGAGACTTCAAAGGGAAGGAAATAACTCTCTCTGCCTCCCCCACGTGATTGGAAGAGAAATGCAAAGCATTTCTCTTCCGATCGCGCTGGAGGCTGAGCTTCCAGCGCAATGGGAGGAGGCCCTGTGACAAACAGCGCGCAATCGCGCGCTGACGTCACAGGAGGGTGGGGGGGGCGGGACAGGAAGGGGAAGGGCTTCCCCTTCCATCCCTGCCTTGAGGGGGTGGGGGGGAACCCCACAGAGGGAGCGCTAGCGCTCCCTCTAGGCTGTGTGCCCAGGACGTAATGGTTATGTCCTGGGCACAGCAGAACTGTGCCTCAGGACGTAACCATTACGTCCTGGGCACGGAAGGGGTTATGGAACACTACGATATAAGTCACAAAGTAAAAGAGGTAAAACTAGAGCCAGGGGATTGGGTCAAACAAAAATTGGTGAGCAAAACACTGAAAGGGAATAGCAAGTGCTCTAATCCTTTTCAGGTTAAGAAGATGATTAAGAGTTCAGCTTTATTGAGTGATGGGAAATTGTGGCATTATGGTAAATTGGCTAAATGTAGTGGAATAGTGAAGCGGACCAAGGGAGGGATATGCTGGAGAAATCTGGATCTGACTTTGAGTGGTTATGGCCAGATGTGGTTGGGGGAGAGGAGAAGCACCTACATGATGAACAGGAACTTCCATTGGAACATGATCAACATGAACAACCAGCTGTTTCTACTCACGTTAGCAACCAAAGGGAATTGCCTCCAGTACATGAACAAAAAGAACATGGGGCGGTGTCCACTTGGGTTGGCAACCAAAAGATTTTCCCTCCGGTCACTACCCACAGTGGTAGGACGGTAGGACAACCAAAGAGGTATCAAGATTTTGTGTTAAATATTTAAACCAATGTCTAATGTGTATTTTATTTCTTTGTTCATGTATCTATGATTTGTTGAGAGCTTTAAACATACTTATTGATGGTCTTTTTTTTGTTATTGTTAAAGGAGGATGTGTAGTATTGTAAGTGTGTGCTTTTATAACTGCATGCGGTTATAGTGGTGGAACCTTGTATGGGGATACAAGAATGGAAGGTGGGGAGCTGAGAGACGGCAGTTGGGAGTAGACCGATATGGACGTGTGAGACCTGCTCTCAATAAAGGATTACTACTACTTCTGACTCTGAGCATATGTGTATTACAAATCCTACCTAAACCACACTGTAATACAATCCTAGGCAAAAGTTTCTCATACTGCCAATCCACCTGCAGCAAACCTTACTGTGTGCGGCCTCAAGTGAGTTACCAACCCAGACAGTACACGCTACCCTTTAATTTTTTCAGTGCATAAAGAGTGCATAGAGATATATTTTCAGTATACAGCGTGAGAGAAAGAGGGAGAGAGAGAGCAATTTCTTTTATCGATTTTAAATGAAACAATTTTAGCACTTCAATATCTCGATGGACAGAGTAATGAGCACCTTGTGGCATGAGTGCACATCTGTGCTGTGTATGGCCTCAAATGAGTGACCAACCCTGACAGTACACGCTAGACTTTATTTTTTCAGTGAGTATATATACATATAGATATATATATATATATGTATGCTCACTGAAAACTAAAGAGTAGCATGTAGCGTTTATATATATATATATATATATAAATATATATATATATATATATTTATTTATATTTATAAATATATATTACCTGCTGGAGGTCACCAGTAGTTAGTTATAGTTAGGAACTAGTTTCTATAGAAAAAACACTTTTGGCTTGCCTATATCTTTGGTGGCATTTGACAAATCTTCAGAAAGTTTTCCAAAAAAGTGTGCCCAAGAATCTTGTTGTGCATGGGAAGTTTTGGGGGGTGAGTCATCAAGAGGGAGCCGAGAAAAAGGGAGGGGGTAAAAAAGTGTGTTTCCTATTTCAATTCCCATTGATATTTTAGACACGACTACAGCCTGCACTACTGGACGTAATTATACCAAATTTGGCAGGAAGGTAGCTCTTGGTCCAGAAAGAGCGCTTTAGAGCTATACATGGATGTTATAGCTAGGAAATAGAATTAAAAAAACATTAGAAGTTCACTAAAAAACCAAAGGTAACAGTAATAGTATAGTTAGGTTCAGATTTTATATGCAAAAAAAAATAGGAATTCAGCTATTATAGTTAGAGGTAAATGAAGTAACCACAACTCATGCCTAAAGTAACTATGCATCGCGCCCTCACCACACACAGCTAATTAGTCAAAATATTACATCACTTATGACATCTTCTTTGTCATCATTGATAATATTACTGTAACATTTGCAGTAACATTATTAATGAGAAAACTGCGCATGGCTAGGGCGCAACATTAAAGGAGGAGAGCTGCACGGCCTTCTACTGGAGCAATTAATAGCCCTGGGGACAACTATCCTCTAAAGATGGCTCCTGCTATCTCTTAAAGTGTCCATCCTTGGGAGATGGCACTTTGCTTTAGCTTGGTTGGAGCTTTGACAGCTCCAGACAAACATGAGTAGACAGTAATGCTTGGAGTAGAGTTTTCATCTGTTTACCTACCCACTGTCATACAGGGAGAGAAACAGATGAAAGGATTGCTTCCACATGCAGGGGGCTGTTTGTTAAGCAGCTCCCTTCATGCTAGAGCAATGCTGACTCCTGCAGGAGATGGGGAGGTGGCTGGGACTGCAGGTGCGTTCAGGCTCCCCTATCAAAATACACTGGGTGCCCTGGGTGAGGTCATGGCAGCCAGGTACAAGTGGCTGGACCCCAAGGGATGGGATCCCTGGGACCAAAATCGGCCCAGGAGGGGGTCAGTGTGCCCCCGTGCCCCCCTTTAAACATTGTCTGTGCTCTGGATGAGGTCCCGAAGGCCAATATTGCCCCAGGAAGGGGGGTCCACCTCACCTAATAATTGGCCGGACCCTGGGGTTTTGGTTCCTGGGGCCAATATCAGCCCGGGAAGGGGGTCTGCACTGCCCGAATCCCTTTTAATAATTGCCACGACCTGGTGGATGGGATCCCAAGGGCCAAAATCGGCCCAGGCAGGGGGCCACACAGCCCCCTCCACTAATACTGATTGGCTGTGCCAAAGGAGATAGAGTGCCTGTGGTCAGAATCGGCTGGAGAAGCTGTCCGTGTAGCCCTAATCCCCTTTTTAATCATTGTCTGGGCCCTGGAGTCCCCAGGCCCTAAATTCTCCCAGGGAGGGAGGCCACAGGACCCCCCTCCCCTAATAATAATTTGCAGGGCCCTCGGACATGAGGTCCCTGGGGCCATAATCAGCCCAGAGAGGGGGGCTGCATTGACCCCTCCACCTTTTAATGATTTTCCAAGCCCTGAGGTTGGTGTCTCTGGAGCCAACACAGGCCTGGGGAGGGGGCCACATGGTTCCCCCTCACTCCTTCAAAAATTGGCAGAGTCCCGGGGGCCGGGGAGTAGAGGCCCAAATCAGGCTGGGAGAGGAGCCCTTTGGGGAGTTCGCTGAAGGTCCTGTCTGCAGGCCAGGCCCTGCAGCCAACCCCCATTGCGCACATCCAAAGTAGTTAGAGTTATTTGAGATTACCATAACTATAACTGCTGAATTTCTATGGTTTTGTGCGAGTAAAATGTGAACCTAACTACAACGTCCCTGTCACCTTTGGCTTTTTAAGCATATATATGTATATATGCGGTGAAGCACCACTTTTCTTGCGACCCATTGCGCCCCCCTAATGCCACCATGTGTGTGCCGTATTTAATATGATTTAATATACGGTGCACCATGACGCAGGTTAGGTAGTTGTACTTTGCAGGATTGGTGCCAAAAATGTTGTTGCTAGTCCTACAAAATACATGGATGCCCATTAGAAATGATGGTGTGCCTCCTATTAATGTCTGCTCTGTGTAGGTATTAAAAAATGCTGCAAAAAATGGTGTGGTGGAAACGTATAGATTCCACTGCGCCATTTTTGCAAGCCCCCAACAGGGGAACACCTCCCTTACACACATTATGCCTGACACAGGCATAATGTGGCACAAGGGGAGACAAAGTGGCACTGTGCATGCATTGTGCCACTTTGTAAATCTGGTGCAGCAAATTTGGCCTTGTTGAGCCACATTAGCGTCATAAAAATGATGCTAATGTGGTGCAAGGAGGAGCTAGGCCTTCTTAAATCTGGGCCAAAGTCTTTTCCCATTTGTACAGCTAAATCTTTAAGCATAGGATTGATACAGTGCCATTGTCACTGAGCTTCAAAATAACAAAAGCCAGTTTCCACCCCAGGAATAGTATTGCAGCTTTCGACTGGTAAAATACCATCCAAGCCAACCTGGAATGAGTAAAAGCAACCCCTGACACGTGCTTCACTATTATTATAGCTTTTCTGAGGGGTTTAGCTTTGTCCAGACACAGGGGAGCACCCAGTATTGGTCCGTTGACCTGCTAACACCCGATCACGTCTGCCAATCAGGGTCGGTGTGGGACAGTGGGAGCAGGCCTCACTTAATACATAGAAAACTCTGTGCTGCCGTTCCACACACAGAAATAACACCTGCACTCCAGGATCCCAGTTTGCTGTGAATTTATTACAAGGGGTGTTGTATTTTGACCACACAGGTCTTTGTCAGACAGACACAGACAGTCCTCCCCCTGACCTAACCCAACGCCGCCCATCACAGTTGGAACAAGGCCTCAAAGACCGAATGGACCAACACCCTCATTTTCAACCCACATCAAGAACAAGAAACACAGAAGATCCACCAAGCAAGCCAGCTGGTACACATAGGACCTCAGGACAGCCGAGCACCACTACGAGCATCTTAAGAGAAGGTGGCGAACCAACAAAGATCCAGTCGACAGAACCACCTACAAATCAGCACTCAACTTATACCTCTGTCAAATATGTGAGGCAAAAAATGCCCTGACATTGCGAATTTAAGATAAATCCAGTGACATTAAGGAGCAATTCTACATAGCCAAGGAATTCATGAACACCGCACCAGCGACTAGCTACATTTCTACCTCTCAGGACCTATTTGACAGCTTTGTCAATTCCTTTTACGTCAAAATCGCCAACATCAACAGAAATGTAAAACCCCAGGAGGAAAGGAGATCGGTTGGTGCACGAATCTGTTTTCAGTGTAAGTTTCCTGAGCACACCAATGGCTCAGACTTTTATTGCTCCCTGATTGGACCTGTCTCTAATACCAGTTGTCTCCAGTATTGGCATACGATAATGGCAGAAATAGGACAATGTTTTAAGGCTTTATAGGAAGGAATATTTAAGGAGATACATTAATTATATATTCAATAAGGTTTGCAGCACAGAACACAAATCATAAGTACAAAAAACACAGAAAAGTTCATTAATAAATCCAGATTACATTTGCCTAAGAGAGGGAAAATGAGGGTCCTGTCAACAGAAGAAATGCAAGCCCTTTTATAGGACTTTTGACATAGGAATCCTAACAGTACTACCTGGTACACGGTTCTCAGGATATGCACCAATGAGGAACAAGCAACAAGAAACTTTTTATTGCAGAATACAACCCAAGCTTTTCTCATAACATTATTAGATTAGATTCAGAGGTTCTTTGACTCAATTTAGGTGAGGAGAACTTTAACACTGTATACAGAACAGTCTGGAGCAGCTAGGTTGTCCTTCGTTAGGTACAGCTTAGTCTCAAAGACAGCAAAGTCTTCCCATGTAAACTCAGAATTATTTATTAGATCTAAAGCAGCAATGACAATGGTCATGTGTATTGCAGCTTAATTTCAAAATGGAAGACAGTACAATTCCAGGTATGTAGGCGCAGGCTCGATTTTAAACAACTTAGAGCCAGATGTACAACCTTTGTGCTGCAACTCGCAATTTTTGATACATTTGCAAATTGCAAATTGCAAATTGTGAGTCGCAAAACAAAATGTACAACAGTTTTTACTACACTGTTTGTGATTCCCAAATGGGTCACAAGGGGCCTGCCTCATTAATAGTCAAGAGGCAGGTCACAATTTGCAACCTGTAGGAAGTTGGCTCTGTATGCACTATTTCAAAGTAAGGAATAGTATGCACAGAGTCCAAGGGTTCCCCTTAGAGGTAAGATAGTTGCAAAAAGAGATAATTCTAATGCTCTATTTTGTGGTATTGTGGTCGAGCAGTAGGCTTATCAGAGGAGTAGTGTTAAGCATTTGTTGTACACACACAGGCAATAAATGAGGAACACACACTCAGAGACAATTCCAGGCCAATAGGTTTTTGTATAGAAAAATATATTTTCTTAGTTTATTTTAAGAACCACAGGCTCAAGATTTACAAGTAATACTTCAAATGAAAGGTATTTCAAGTAGGAACTTTAGGAACTTTGAATTAGCAAAATATCATATACAGTTTTCACACAAATGGCAAATAGCTATTTTAAAACTGGACACAGTGCAATTTTCAACAGTTCCTGGGGGAGGTAAGTGTTTGTTAGTTTTTGCAGGTAAGTAAACCACCTGCGGGGTTCAAGTTTGGGTCCAAGGTAGCCCACCGTTGGGGGTTCAGAGCAACCCCAAAGTTACCACACCAGCAGCTCAGGGCCGGTCAGGTGCAGAGGTCAATGGAGAAGGGGGTGCCCCGGTTCCAGTCTGCCAGCAGGTAAGTACCCGCGTCTTCGGAGGGCAGACCAGGGGGGTTTTGTAGGGCACCGGGGGGGACACAAGTCCACACAGAAAGTACACCCTCAGCAGCACGGGGGCGGCCGGGTGCAGTGTGCAAACAAGCGTCGGGTTCGCAATAGGATTCAATGGGAGACCAAGGGGTCTCTTCAGCGAAGCAGGCAGGCAAGGGGGGGGGGTTCCTCGGGGTAACCACCACCTGGGCAAGGGAGAGGGCCACCTGGGGGTCGCTCCTGCACTGGAGGTCGGATCCTTCAGGTCCTGGAGGCTGCGGGTGCAGAGTCTTTACCAGGCGTCGGGTCTTTGAAGCAGGCAGTCGCTGTCAGGGGGAGCCTCGGGATTCCCTCTGCAGGCGTCGCTGTGGGGGCTAAAGGGGGTCAACTCTGGCTACTCACGGTCTCGCAGTCGCCGGGGAGTCCTCCCTGTTGTGTTTGTTCTCCACAAGTCGAGCCGGGGGCGTCGGGTGCAGAGTGCAAAGTCTCACGCTTCCGGCGGGAAACGCAAGTTGTTTCAAAGTTGCTTCTTTGTTGCAAAGTTGCAGTCTTTGTGGAACAGAGCCGCTGTCCTCTGGAGTTCTTGGTCCTTCTAGATGCAGGGTAGTCCTCTGAGGCTTCAGAGGTTGCTGGACCCTGGGAACGCATCGCTGGAGCAGTGTCTTTAGAAGTGGGGAGACAGGCCGGTAGAGCTGGGGCCAAAGCAGTTGGTGTCTCCGTCTTCTCTGCAGGTTTTTCAGTTCAGCAGTCCTCTTCTTCTTAGGTTGCAGGAATCTGAGTTCCTAGGTTCTGGGGAGCCCCTAAATACTGAATTTAGGGGTGTGTTTAGGTCTGGGGGGTTAGTAGCCAATGGCTACTAGCCCTGAGGGTGGCTACACCCTCTTTGTGCCTCCTCCCTGAGGGAAGGGGGGCACATCCCTAATCCTATTGGGGGAATCCTCCATCTGCAAGATGGAGGATTTCTAAAAGTCAGAGTCACCTCAGCTCAGGACACCTTAGGGGCTGTCCTGACTGGCCAGTGACTCCTCCTTGTTTTTCTCATTATCTCCTCCGGCCTTGCCGCCAAAAGTGGGGCCGTGGCCGGAGGGGGCGGGCACCTCCACTAGCTGGAGTGCCCTGGGGTGCTGTAACAAAGGGGGTGAGCCAGGTGTTACAGTTCCTGCAGGGGGAGGTGTGAAGCACCTCCACCCAGTACAGGCTTTGTTACTAGCCACAGAGTGACAAAGGCACTCTCCCCATGTGGCCAGAAACATGTCTGGAGTGTGGCAGGCTGCTAAAACCAGTCAGCCTACACGGGTAGTTGGTTAAGGTTTCAGGGTGCACCTATAAGGTGCCCTCTGGGGTATATGTTACAATAAAATGTACACTGGCATCAGTGTGCATTTATTGTGCTGAGAAGTTTGATACCAAACTTCACAGTTTTCAGTGTAGCCATTATGGTGCTGTGGAGTTCGTGCATGACAGACTCCCAGACCATATACTCTTATGGCTACCCTGCACTTACAATGTCTAAGGTTTTGCTTAGACACTGTAGGAGCATAGTGCTCGTGCACTTATGCCCTCACCAATGGTATAGTGCACCCTGCCTTAGGGCTGTAAGGCCTGCTAGAGGGGTGACTTATCTATACCTGTAGACAGTGTGAGGCACCCTGAGGGGAGTGCCATGTCGACTTAGTCTTTTTATCCCCACTAGTACACACAAGCTGGCAAGCAGTGTGTCTGTGCTGAGTGAGGGGTCCCCAGGGTGGCATAAGACATGCTGCATCCCTCAGAGACCTTCCCTGGCATCAGGGCCCTTGGTACCAGGGGTACCAGTTACAAGGGACTTACCTGGATGCCAGGGTGTGCCAATTGTGGAAACAAAAGTACAGGTTAGGGAAAGAACACTGGTGCTGGGGCCTGGTTAGCAGGCCTCAGCACACTTTCAAATCAAAACTTAGCATCAGCAAAGGCAAAAAGTCAGGGGGTAACTATGCCAAGGAGGCATTTCCTTACAACTATTGTCACTGAGTAACCTTCCTGCCAACATCTAAATCAGGCCTTTTGTACCAAGGATGACAAAAGCATGGAGCCTTCCAGGAGCTCAAGAATCAGCCTTGCAGGGCACCTGGTCTTGGAATGCCAACCCATACAAAGGAGTTTGTGCTTGTTTGCATTGAGCGAAATGGGTGTGCTTTGTCTGTGTCGATGAAGACATATGGGGAAGATATGCAGCCCATAGGTTACTTTTCAGCTACCCTTGATTCTATGGCTGCAGCATTCCCTGGTTTTCCCAAGGCAGTTGCAGTGGTAAGCCTTACCATTTAGCAAATTGAATGAATCGTGATGGGTTATCCACTCATTGTGATGGTTCCACACTCCGTTGAAATTCTCATGGTCAGCAACCAACACCTGACCAACAGCTACTCAACCCACTATGAGAGAATAATTTTGGCTGCTGAGACCATCTCTATTAGAAGATGTAATACCTTAAAACATGTATTAAACCCTGATTCCCTATTACCAACCCCAGAGGAAGACAAAGAGGGACATTTCAACCACAACTATGTTACCAAGTTGTGCACAAAGCCAAGACCTGACATATTAGATATCCCCCTTCTCAAATCTGACCCTACCTTGTTTGTTGATGGCTGCTGTCTTCGAGATCAATGCAACATTTTGAGAGGCTGCAGATGCTGTATGCATCATGAGTGGTGTTGTGGAAGCCTTCGACCTGTGTCATGTAACGTCCGCACAGGTAGCAGAATTGCCATCATTGCAGCCTGTTGTACATCCGAAAGATCATGAGTTACCATTCACACTGACAACTAGCATGGATTTGGCATTGTGCACAATTTTGGGCAGTTATAGTCGCAGAGAGGATTAATGACTTTTGCTGGCTTACCCATTAAAAATAGGTTATATGTCTCCAATCTGTTAAAAGCCCTTCAATTATCAAAAAAATTGCTGTGGTGAAAGTTCTGCTCACAAGAGCACCAACATATTTCTTCAACAGTGGCAACCACTATTTGGATGAGATCATCAGCGCCAGTTAGGAAGGGGTGTTCCGAGGCGATCTCTTCCTCATTGCAACTCGCAGGGGAATGTAGGATTGTTTTGTGACCATGAATGCGATCGCAAAACAATTGCAGTTAACACCAATTTCAAATTGGTAATAACCCATTCGCAAACAGAAACGGGTCCCCATGGGACTCCTTCCCCCTTGTGAAAGGTAGCAAAAATGTTCAATTTAGTATTTAAGGGCTCCCCAGAACCTAGGAACTCAGATTCCTGCAACCTAAGAAGAAGAGGACTGCTAAGCTGAAAAACCCTGCAGAGAAGACGGAGACACCAACTGCTTTGGCCCCAGCTCTACCGGCCTGTCTCCCCACTTCTAAAGACACTGCTCCAGCGACTCTCTCCCCAGGGACCAGCGACCTCTGAAGCCTCAGAGGACTGCCCTGCATCTAGAAGGACCAAGAACTCCCGAGGACAGGGGCTCTGTTCACCCAAGACTGCGACTTTGCTACAAAGAAGCAACTTTGAAACAACTTGCGTTTCCCGCCGGAAGCGTGCGACTTGACACTCTGCACCCGACGCCCCCCCGCTCGACTTGTGGAGAACAATCACTTCAGGGAGGAGTCCCTGGCGACTGCGAAACCGTGAGTAGCCAGAGTTGCCCCCCCCGAGCCCCTACAGCGACGCCTGCAGAGGGAATCCCGAGGCTCCCCCTGACCGCGACTGCCTGCTTCTAAGATCCGATGCCTGGTAAAGACTCTGCACCCGCAGCCCCCAGGGCCTGAAGGATCCGACCTCCAGTGCAGGAGCGACCCCCAGGTGGCTCTCTCCCTTGCCCAGGTGGTGGCTACCCCGAGGAGCCCCCCCTTGCCTGCCTGCATCGCTGAAGAGACCCCTTGGTCTCCGATTGAAACCCATTAAAAACCCGACGTGTGTTTGCACACTGCACCCGGCCGCCCCCGTGCTGCTGAGGGTGTACTTTCTGTGTGGACTTGTGTCCCCCCCGGTGCCCTACAAAACCCCCCTGGTCTGCCCTCGGAAGACGGGGGTACTTACCTGCTGGCAGACTGGAACCGGGGCACCCCCTTCTCCATTGAAGCCTATGCGTTTTGGGCACCACTTTGACCTCTGCACCTAACCGGCCCTGAGCTGCTGGTGTGGTAACTTTGGGGTTGCTCTGAACCCCCAACGGTGGGCTACCTTGGACCCAAACTTGAACCCCGTAGGTGGTTTACTTACCTGCAAAAACTAACAAACTCTTACTCCCCCCAGGAACTGTTGAAAATTGCACTGTCTAGTTTTAAAACAGCTATATGTGATTTATGTGAAAACTGTATATGCTATTTTGCTAATTCAAAGTTCCTAAAGTACCTACCTGCAATACCTTTCATTTGAAGTATTACATGTAAATCTTGAACCTGTGGTTCTTAAAATAAACTAAGAAAATATATTTTTCTATACAAAACCTACTGGCCTGGAATTGTCTTTGAGTGTGTGTTCCTCATTTATTGCTTGTGTATGTACAACAAATGTTTAACACTACTCCTTTGATAAGCCTACTGCTCAACCACACTACCACAAAATAGAGCATTAGTATTATCTTACCTCTAAGGGGAACCCTTGGACTCTGTGCATACTATTCCTTACTTTGAAATAGTGCATACAGAGCCAACTTCCTACAATAGTGAAGGATATCCTATCAGCTGAAATCTAGATCCCATAGGACATAATAGGATTGAGATTTCTGTGGATGGAGTTACCCATCCACCAATATCAAAATCAGGCTCAGAGTCATTGACATCAGTGTGTGTCAGCCTCAATAGAGTTAGGGATCCACTGTTGGTAATAGCCAACCATGCCCATGCCCAAGCACATTCACACTTCTGTCTGTGCGCATGGGAATTTAATTTTAAGGACTGTTTCAAAGCATTCATTGAGCAATCACCTGATTCACTTCTCAATCTGATGTTCTAGGTACATGACCTGCTTCTAACAGTACTGCAGTTTTTCAGCCAAATGGTTGAACAAAGCATTTGTGTTTTGCTTACAAGCTTCTCTTGTCATTGATGCAAGGAGTAAATCATCAATATACTGAATAAGGTTCCAGCTGCATGGTAATTGCTAAGTTTCTAGGTTCTTTTTAAGTATCTGATTAAACTAGGATGGGCTCTCTGTATATCCTTGAGGATGCAACACTGAAAAATAGTCTTCTATTTGAACAGAAAGGCAAAGAGAAACTGGTTCTCTTCATGAGGCGGATCTGAAAGGAACTCTTGACAAAGGTCAGTTACCGTTAACCATTCAACGTCTGGGGGAATTTGAAACAGGATCATGACAGTATTCGGTACAACAGGATAGCATAGAACAACTTGGGTAATCTTTTGGAATCCTGCATGATTCGCCACTTTTTGTTCACTTTTTGCAAACCCATGATTGGAGAGGTAGATGAACTCCTGATAATTTTGTGCAGGATGCCCTGTCCTATCATGTCCTTGATTCCAGGGTCAGCTTGTAAGGGCATGTTTGAGGGAATAC
Organism: Pleurodeles waltl; assembly: GCF_031143425.1. Classification (NCBI taxonomy): domain Eukaryota; kingdom Metazoa; phylum Chordata; class Amphibia; order Caudata; family Salamandridae; genus Pleurodeles; species Pleurodeles waltl. The sequence continues at coordinate 1,033,948,029 of NC_090437.1, read as the reverse complement.
TGCATTTGTTTGAAGGGTTATCTTTAGTGGTTTGACACGCTCAATCAACCCAATCTCTTTCCCGATGAAATCCCACACATCGTCTTTAGTAATGACCAGGTACAACCTGACTACAGGTTCCAGGGCATGTAGTTTAAGCTCTGTGTCTGCTCCTTGGGTCTCTAAATCTACTCTATCTTGCCTGGACTGGATTATGCAATTGATTTACAGAGAAGAACCCTCTCTAGCATGTTTACAGAGCTTGAATCACACACAACAAACTGGTGCTTTTCTCTGTTGTCTCCAATATTTACTGGAACTGGGGCAGTGACCTGATTTGTATGCTGCTGATTTGTAATACCAATGACTTGGACTTCTTTCCCAAGAGAGGTAGGTTTGAGACCTCAACTGTTATGACAGTTGAGTGGTGGCTTCTGTGCCTGTCATAAAGGGCACAGGTTGTCTGTTGACCTCCCAATCTACATGTAGTCCACTCTGATCTACTTCCAGAACAGTGCCTATTACTCACTCCTTCTCCTCCCTCGGGAACTATCATTGGGACTGTTCAAAATCTATGGAGCTCTCAAATATCATGGGAATCAAAGTAGTCTCCAATGAAAATGGATTATGGGGAACTCTGTTACTCGATTGGGATTGGAGATTCCCTCCCTACATCTGCATATGTTCAGGGGAATTCTGCAGCATACCTAAATGTTGGATTTTGTAGGTCTGCAAAGGGGATCTGCGTAGGAGGACTGGGTACTAGGGGAAGCTCTCCCTGCTCTCAGTGCACTGTGAGGTTTGGGGTGTGGGCATCAAGCATCCCTGGATCATGATTGTTGTAACATTCCAGCTTTCATTTCCCAACCTTGTTACAAATGTGTCGAGGGTAACCTTCTTTAAAGCACTCATATTGTTGTAAGGCACACCTCCTTGACCTCTTCCCATTCCTGGTCATTCCCACCATATGCCACTGATACTCCCTGCAATTTATGCCTGCTCGGGGCCATCGTCTGGTCTTTGAATGGGCAATTTAGATCCTTTCTTCCCTCCATTCTGCACCCACTGGGTTTGACCAATCATGAACCTTTCTTTCAATCCCTTACGTATAGCCTTTAGTACTTCACTGCAATATATTGCACACTGCAGTATCTTGTCTATGGGTTTACTCTACCAGCAAAGAATGGCTTGTATGATTTGATTGCTAATTTCAGGTCACTGCCTTTGCCCGACAAGGTGAGAAGCCTTCCCATGTTTACCGCAAGCAGATTGGTTGGACCGCTATACTCCATATGGACCTGCATTAGCCTCTCAAAGAATGCATGTTTGGGTTTTTTTGAATCATGGGAGGTGCAGATGAATATGGGCCAATTCATCTCCTTTTGGGGGCCCTTAGTACTTAGGTGGTTTATCAATGCATCGTATTTCGCCTTTACCAAAGGCGAATTAGCATTTTAACCTGCTACCCTAGGAGGTTCTTGCATTGGACATTCCATTGCTCTCTTACATTCAACCCACAGATCCTTTGGGACCATCATTTTGAGCAACTCATTCAATTCCTCCCACAAAACCATTGCAATGGTAACAGTCTGATCCATCTGTGAATACAAACATTAGAAATTGGGTCTCTCATTAGTAGAGGTATGCACCCTGTCTAAGTAGGGACCATAATCCTAGTCAAGATAAGTCACAACATACCCTAAATTATCCTGTGCTCACCCTCTTATAGCTTTTTACAGTGTAGTTAGGCTTAATTTAGGAGCGAATGTGAAAAGTATTTGTGCAATACTTAAACAATTACACAGTGAAAACACCACAAAAATACTCCACAACAGGTCAGAAAATAGATTATAACTAAAAACACAAAATAAAACCAAAATGACAAAATCCATCCAGTAGAAGTTGAGATTTGATCTTTTTAAGGATTAAAAGCAAGGATAGCTCTGAGAAGCAAATAACGCTCAAAAAGTTAATTTGTCATGCTGGACAGGGACAAAGTCAGGAATTCAGTCTGCTCATGAAGGAGCACAGGCCAAATACAGAACCCATGCAGGGCCTGTTGAGCAAAAGTACCTTAGTTCTTGTTTCAATATGGGATGAGTTGGTGATGCCCATGCAGTTGAGGAGTAGCACCGAATTTCTCCATACTACTGCGATATTGCGTCGGGTCCTGGAGTGAAGTGTTGGTTACAAAATTAGGCGATTCCAAATGTGATGCGCTAGGTTTCTCCATGCTGTAGAAGTGATGCGTCAATCTTCTCCATGGAGTGCCTGCAATGCACTGGTTCTGGGGCAGTGGCTCCAAGTGTGATGCGCTGGTTCCATGTATGATGTGCTGATCCAGTTCCCAAGACAGCGGCAATGAGTCGATTCTGCTCTCACAACAGAGGATGCATCAGTTCCACTGGAGCAGACCATTTGGTTCACTTCTAAGGTTCAAGGACTGGGGTGTCACCATTTGGCAGGACAGACTCACAAGCAGATGAGCCCAAGGGTTGTAATAGGAGGGTTCTAAGTCTTTTGTGTCTCTGAGATGGAAGCAACAGGAGGCAAGCCAGCAAGTGTGATACAGCGGTTCTGAGTGTTATGTGTCAAAGTGGTTCCAGCAACAGTGGCGATGCGTCCCATCTGCTCTCGCAGCAGATGATGCATAAGTTCCACTAGAGCACATCCCTAGGTCCACTTCAAAGGGACCAGGACTGGGGTGGCACCACTTGGAAGGACAGACTCACAAGCAGGTGAGCTCAAGTGTTGAAACAGGAGGGAAGCTCAGCAAAGGAAGAGCACCTCAAGGTAGAGTTCAGCAAAGCAGCAGTCCAGACGCGTAGCAGTCCTCTCAGTGCAGCAGTCCTTCTTTTTGGCAGAGTAGTCACAGGTCCAGAGGTGTACTGAATTGGTGGTGTCAGGAATCCAGTACTTACACCCAGTTGTGCCTCTGAAGTGGGGGAGACTTCAAAGAAAAGCTTTGAAGTGAACAGGACACTTGCTCTTCCTACCCTGGCTCAAGACTCACTACGAGGGTATGCAGCTCTTTGTGTGTGGACATGCCCAGCCCTTTCAGGTGCAGTTGTCACCTCCTCCCTCCCATCCAGCCCGGGAAGACCCATCAGCCTGGTAATGGGTCATGAGGAAGTGAATGGCCCATCAAGCACACCTAAGCTCCTCTTGTGTGCGGCTATCTAGAAGGAAGGCACAAAACTCAGCTGTCACACACCCCAGAGGTGTATTGAAGACAGGCACAGAATGGTTTGGGAAAGAAAAATGCCCACTTTCTAAAAACTGAATTTTTAGACTTACATCGTAAAATCCAATTTCAAACTAAGGTGTGATTTTAAATGTGAGTCCAGGGACACCAAACTCAAAATGTCTATCTTATCCCAATTCGACATTACACGTATAAAATGTAATAGGGTATTCCCCAATGGAAGAGATAGGCCATGCTATAGTGAAAAATGAATTGGAGAGTTTTTCATTACCAGGGAATGTAAAATGTAAAAGTACATGCCCTGCCTTTTAATACACTACACTATGCCCTGTGGGTCACACAGGGCCTACCTTAGGGGTGACATTTACGTATAAAAAGGGAAGGTTTAAGCCTGAAAAGGGGTTTAAATTACCAGGTCAACATGGTAGTTTAAAACTGCACACACAGGCCCCGCAATGGCAGGCCTGAGACATGGGTAAGGGGCTACTAACATGGGTGGCACAATCAGTGCTGCAGGACCACTAGTAGCAATTCATTTACAGACATTGGGCACATGTAGTGCACTTTACTAGGGGCTTATATGTAAATTAAATATGACATTTTGGTATGAGCCATTGTTAGCATGTTTTAGGGGAGAGAGCACAAGCATGTTGTGCACTTTACCACTACTAACCAGTGCTAGAGTTCTAAAGCCAACAAAAACAAGGTCTGAAAAAGAGGAGGAAGAAGGTAAAAAGGTTGGGATGACCCTTTAGAGAGAGCCATTTTCCAACACAGACTTATCAGGATTCTCCCTCAATCTGGGGTGAGAATTTGTGAAATGGAAGAGATCTGTCCAAGACCATGAGACATGCACATATGTGCCTCACTGTGCTTCCCTTAAAGGTTAATCCTTTTCCATTTCCCAAGTAACCTCTCCCTTGTCCTCCTTGGTGACTTCCTTTTTCTATTTCACCTTGACCCCCTCCTTCTTGGACCACAGCACCCTGAACTTCTCAGCCTCACTCCAGTCCCTGATGCTCTCAATCAACTACCTTGCATGATTTCTTAACCCCCTCTGCTTCAACAATTTAAATTCCTTGTTACCGATCCTCATCCTGACATTCTCTTACAGCTTCTTTCTTTGTACCAAATCAAATCCACATCCATCTGCCACTTTTTCCATCCTTGCATATTCTTCTTGCCCCACCCTCACAGCTTCCTTGCTCATGTAAAGTAACTTGCTCTTATCATACTGTCCTAGGAAGTCCATTTATACAATGTCCCTAACAATTTAATTAAATTTAGAATTCAGTTGGGCAATTTAGGGGCAGATTTATGGAAAGTGGTGCTGCACCTAGTGCAGCTCCACTTTTCTTGTGCCCCTTAGCGCCCTCTAACACCCCCATTTGTGCGCTGTATTTAAAATACGGCACACCATGGCAGTAGTCAGAGGGACTAGCGTCATAATTTGTTATGCTAGTCTGGCGCTTTGCATCCTGCAAAGCACCCAGAGGCCCAGTGAACACAATGGGAGCCTCTTTTTAATGCCTGCTCTTAGTAGGTGTTAAAAAATGCCAATACAAATGATGCAAATAAATCTCATAGATTTCTTTGCACCATTTTTATGGCCCCCCTTAGTGCTAGAACACCCCTCTTGCATACATAATGCCTGGTGCAGGCATAATGTGGTGCAAGGGGTTCCAAAGTGGTGCAATGCAAGCTTTGTGCCACTTTGTAAACATGGTGCAGTATTTTTGACCTTCCAATGCCACATTAGCATCAAAAAACTATGGTAATGTGTGGTGTTAGAATGGTGCTAGGCCCACATAAATTTGGGTCTTAGTCTTGGCGGGTCTGTCCTTTACGTTATCAGGTGACTGGTGATGGAGTGTAGCTTTTATAATCAAAATTAATGCGACTACTTGCAAACTAATGTGTAATGAAGGTGCATAGAAAACCTGATAGACTAATATTAATGCACACGTTTGAAATGTGCCCACGGGGAGTGGCCATCAATGTATACAATGATTAATGAAATTGACTAATAATGAATTATTAATGTACTAATGCATGATTTTATATTAGCATTGAGAGTTATATGTTAAGGGTTTGTTTAATTAATCATTAGGCCTTAGTTAGCAAGGGTCTGGGCCTAGCTGCCTGGTCTCATATTAATTGTGTTTTCCTAATGTGCACTGTGCTATCTTGCTGAAGGACATGACGCTGTACTTTTCCAGAAGTTAGAGATGTGTGTGTAACCGTAGTAAATTCTTTCTCATGAGACCCGACTTGCTCAATGGGACATTCTTGCTGAATGTAACAGTGTAATTTGCAACAGGTACAAGGTCGCCCAAACTGGTAAAGACAATGGAGCTACTGACTGAAGTGAGGAGTGTAACTATTCCTACCTGACATTCTACCCGATGAAGACGTAAATCACAGGAGCCAATAAACTGCATGAGAACTGTCTTAAGTGAAAAGTTCTAGTACGGTGATCGATGGATCATTGGACAGAGATAATGATGCACCAAATATTGCCCAATTGGAAATTAGAAGCTTCTTAGCCGGTTATGATATAATGCCATGTCACCAGGAAAAATCAGGCATTGCATGCTTTTATCCTGCCATTTTTACTCTGCCATTGTGAGCCATCACGTGCCTTTTACTGAACCATTCATGCTGTCACTTTGACAATTTGCTTTAAGACTTTGCTGTTAAATTCTTTAAACCATCTTCACTTTTGCCTTGCCCGATACTTACTTCTCCTCCTTACGAGGGAAGTGTTCCTTATGGTCCTGACTTGCTGAGACTTTGCTGCTTACCCCGGATGATGGCGAATCGACTGATGTCCTGAGGACGAAGACTGACTCTGTATGCTGACCCATTACGGAGGGTAATTATATAATGATGAATTGTAATAGTCTGTTTGCCTTTCCTTTCTAGATACCAACTGCTCTTTTGATAGAGTCCATAGTTAGAGGTTTTCTAAATTTGTGTCACTAAATTGTTTTGCATGAAGCCCAACATGCGGATGCTAATTCGAGGTTAGTTAAGGAGTTCACTAAGCGGATGCAAATAGACAAATGACTGAATCCTGCTTTGTTGAATAACGTGCTAATGATACTCTGCTAAAGTTGATTCATATTGACGTCGTGCTTTGTTCTTATGTTCATGATCTTTGCTTTGCTTAAGTCATATTCATGTTGCCACATTGTGACATTGTTGATGTGTTTTCTGGTATTGAGACTAATCAACTTGCAAGTAGAGTGTAACCAATAGGGAATAAATATCATAAATCTTACTAAATTTGTGTGGTTATTCATGGCTGAAAGGTCATGTTGTGTTTCAATTCTTACTAATGCAATTAACTAATTTGATTGATTCGCTATTGTGAATATTGATGAGGTTATTTATCTAGTGATTGAAATGCTGAATGAAATCTCATCTTAAGGTGTCTCCAATCAGGATCAAAAGGTTCATTGGCCTAAAACGAGTCCCCGGGTAAGTTAAATTATTAAAGGCGGGACGCATTATCACTGGTAATGTTCCAGTGGTTATGTAACCTCCTGCCACAGCAGATGTCAAAGCCTCTCCCGCAGACGTGCCTGACACTATTACACAGACTCCTCCATGAGGTCCTGAGTGATGCTCAGAAGGATCTGACTCTGGGACATGTTAAGAGCAGTCGCAATGGGGAAGACATTCAGGGTTGCTGATGAGTACTAAATACATATTGCTACGGGGTCCAGGTCTGAACAGGGGGTAAAACTGTGGTCTCTGAGTAACTTTGGGGCTGAGCCACAAATCTGTTTTCAATGTAACATTTTTAGGACAACACCAACAGCTCGGAACGAGAGAGATGTATTCCCTATATGGACCTTGGTGCTCCCCAATTAGACCTAACTGTAGTACCAGTAGGCTCCAGTACTGTCATACGATATTGACATTCTCAAAACGTATGACAGACACAGGTCAAAGTTTTTGGCTTCATATGAAGAATTATTTAAGCAGTACATTAATTAAGTAGCAATGAAGAGAGATCAAAAATACAAAGAACTCAGTAAAGTTCAATAAGAAATCAAAAATGGGTTTGAGTGTGAAAATGAGGGTTCTGTCAATACAGGAAATACAAGCACTTTTATAGGACTTAAGCCAGCGGATTCAATCATTACTACACAAGTACATCATTCTCAGGATACGCACCAATAAGGAACAAACAAAAATTTTTTTTTTTTTTGCATAATACATTCCACAATTCTCTCATATGTCATTACATTGGATTCAGAAGTTCTCAGAGTCTATTCTGGTGACAAAAATTGTAATATTGTATGCAGAACAAGCTGGAGCAGCTAGGTTGTCCTTGGTTAGGTACATCCTCCTAAAGACCGGAATATCTCCAGTCTTTCTATGTAAAGCTCACAATTCCTTATTAGAGCGAAAGCAACAACAACAATGATAACATGGTGTATTGCAACTTCATTCAAAAATGGAAGACAGTACACCTATAGTTATGTTAGTGCAAGCTCTATTTTAAACATGTAAGAAAGGCAAATCAACCTTCACAAGTCTGTAACACAAAAAGAAAGCCTTTACCTTAATCTTATTACTAAAACCTGTCCTGATTTCTCCCCCACTTAATTGAATCAATAAATCCCTGAAAGGACTGCTTAATCTCAAAGTCCATCCTTTGTTATGGAATCAGGATGTTAACAAACTGGTGAACACATGTTAAGATACGAAGAGCTGATTAAGCTTCATCCTTGTGACACAACCATATAGCATTTCAAACAGGTAAAGTAGTTAAGACCTGTATATCATTTTTATTTAAGAAAATACAAATAATAAAACTACATTTTCACTTGATATAGAATTATACATGGAATTTACATTCAAAATGACAAAGCTATAGGATGAAGAGCATAAAAATATATATTACTTTACAAAGGATTTCATTAAAATAATCAATGTCTTTGATATTCCCAAAACAAAGAAAATATGCTGCTTTAAATGCCTATGTGTTTCTATAGGGAGGATGTTGCATTAGCAGGGTTTGGATATACTTTGTACTGGACTTACTCCAAGGCTGAGCCAGAGTACATGTACTACTGTTTATGGTTGTTTTTGTCTGCAGTAACTTTTAAAGTGTAGGTTGTGAATAGCACTAGTCTTACTCTTTTACTCCCTAAACTCCCTCTTTGCTATTTCCGTATCCCCACACATTTTAAAGTAATTATTCCCTATTTTCCAGCCACTACCCTCTGTCCCTCTTTCTTTTCCTTTAAAACCTACACCTATATGTGTGGTGATCTCTGCAGTCAGAACAGTGGTCTCTGCACATAAAAGGTAGGAGAGGTGGATTTCATTGCACCATTTTTGCGAGCCTCCTAATGCCGGAATGCCCCCCTTGCATACATTATGCCGGACGCAGACATAATGTGGTGAAAGGGGTCACAAGAAGCACAATGCATGCATTTGTAAATATGGCGTGGTGATTTTTGCCTCGTTGAGCTACATTAGTGTAAAAAATATGATGCTAATATGGCACAAGGAGGTGCTAGGGCCTTGTAAATCTGGCCCATAGTGTAGAGCAAAATTCCAGCTATGATAGCAAACACACACACATGCACATACACATTGTAGAGCGAGCCATTCACTACCATATGATCAGTTACATGACTCTGTCCCCGGACTCACTGTGCAGCTCCTATATCCGTGTCATGTTAGAAGGTTGGAATTCCACCCTATTTCTTTTGAAGAAATTAGAGCACAGTTGTAGGTCTGACCCTGCTGCTGTGCCAGTGTTTGCAGGAATGCTTCTCAGAGCAATAACTTAATGAGCAATAAAATAAAACACCTCATCCTTGATTGTTTCTTCTAATCAATGAGCAGACATCTAGTCTAGATATGCAGGCCTCACTTTCAAGGTTCCCATGCGCTGTGTACAGTGCACTTGTTCTGCCAACAGTGTCACTGGTTAGCCTCTATGTTTTTCATTACTTTAATAAATATAGACTGTAATTCACAATCCTATTACTATCCTTTGCGTAAATCCCTACAGCATCCTTGTGGAGCACATCAGTGCCACTGACATATCGAAAATAAATGCATTGTAAATAAACACAATTATACAATATCTCCCTGGATTAAGCTGACATATCTCTTTGAACTTTCAGTTTGAGATGGTGCCGGTACATACATTTACAACTACCTAAGTTCCAGCCTCGCTGCCTGACCAACTATTACTTTCACACACGCACACAGCCGTTCAGGCACACACAGAACAATCTGGAAGTGTTCTGAAGTTTACAACCAGGCGACATCTTGCGAGTTTCTAGGTAACTACTAGAAGTTGGTAGGTTTATGGCAGCATCAAACATCACAAACCATCTGCACAGGCTCTTGCAAATCACTGTAATGAGGCGTAACACCTGAATAGCTCCGGAGAGTAATGCACATCAATTCTCCCTCGACGTAGCAAGCACGTTCGGTGTCTCACTGATATAAGACAACCTAAGTCAATAACATGAGTTTGTTTTTCTTCAAGTATAAGCTATACGCTTATGGCTCAGGTTGGTATTACTGTAAATGTAACAGTTATTTGAAAAAGTGACCTATATTACTTAACCTGCTGGTTTAACTTTATGGTAAAAGGCCTCCTCTTCAATGGTTACTTTGAATATCAGGGGTCGCGGTGGTGCAGGCCTCCGTGAATTTCCTGCTTTCCTTCGGTGTCAGTGCTGTCCGCGGGCGCATACATCATGCTGCGGATATTGATTCATATGTATTGATCACTGTGACCCGCTAGCCCAATAAGAATAGAAATCTCAAACATTAATGGACCTGGCAGGCTGAAACCGAACTGCGTTTCTCTGCAGATCAATTACTCAAACTGTGATCTAGAAAATCAAACCCACCCTAAAATAAATTCTAATCAATAAGAACGACTCGAGGAGTTCACAAAAAACTCACGGCAATGTGAGTTACTGCTGTCAGGATCTATGTTAGTGAAAACAAAAGGTATCTTTTGAACTGACGGAATGAGCCTCAATTTCAGGTCCTCTGATCACCTTTAGACACGGCGCTTTTGAATGCATTCTGAAGATCTAGTCAGACGAGAATATAACCTCCTTTTCTCAGAGAAAGAACAGAAAGAAGCAGTATCCGTTTCCTCTTTGTTTTGTTAATTGCATGAAGTGTGGCTGTAGCAGCCTGGAAAAGATCTTAGATAAATCAAGTGCTGCTGAGAAAAACAAACACAAGCAAGTGAGAGATGAATAGGAGCACTGGCTGCATACAATCTGGCCGTATGAAGGAAAGAGCACCTTGGTTCCAGCTTGCATTACTGCGCAATATTAAGTCCTTCCTCCCATGTACTTCAGATTCACAGTTCAAGCCTTTGTATTTTTTAAACATTGAAGTAAAAAATCCTCTACTCACAACTCTCCATTAGTCATTTTTATACACCAAACAATGCTGTTTTTCATTCTATGGCTGGATGAAAGCACATCCAAAAAAAGATGAACTATATTTAATCTGCCTTAAGAGATCTACACTGCTTCCTTCTCAATGCTAGACTACAGTCTGATATACATATCTTTATCGAAACATCCTAGATAGAGAGAAAGAGTTAGTCTTGGCTCACTTCTGACTTGTGCTGATTGCATTTTGTGAAATGGGCACGGGACCTAGAACCGACTTCAGGCTGAATGTGATGGAGAAAGAATTGAATAAGCTTACTGGGTCACACTGGTCAAAGCTTCTACCCTTGGACAATATTACATTTCTGGTTCTCAAAATCCTTGAGTGGGCAAGGAAGGATGTCAAACCCAGTGAGGGTCTCTCACAGGCATACATTATCATTGAGCTCCTACTGAAGCCTTTCATTTAGCTAGATTTCATAGCCACCTGGGATTCTTCCCCAACGGGATGCATTTTTCCTGTGGTCCGAGTCCCAAGGCATATTCTTGGACATAGCCACTCTTAGACCTGGCAGCTCTTGGCGTGGTCCCTCTGTACTGTTTTGGCTTTTGACCTCCCTCCATTTTATTTTATCCGAGGCTGTAATTTAATTTTGCTGGTTTTGATGTTCGGGCACTTTACCACTGCTAACCAGTGTGACCTTTAAAATTAATATTAACATGAAAAGCTTGCAATATATTGTGTACCGAAGCTGCATAGAAAATGTGTTAACGTAGAAAATAATGCACATGTCTGAAATGTGCCCACGGGGAGTGGCCACCAATGTATACGAAGACCAATGAAACTTATTAATGATGAATTAATAATGTACTAATGTATGAATTTATATTAGCATATTGTAATTAAAGTCATACATCAGGGTTATGCTAAATTAATCACTAGGCCTTAGTTAGCGAGGGTCTGGGCCTAGCTGTCTGGTCTCATATTAAAGTTTTTTTCCTAGCGTGCAATGTGCTGTTTTCATGAAGGACACAACGCTGTACTTTTCCAGAAACTAGAGATGTGTCTGTAGCTGTAGTAAATTCTTTCTCATGGGACCCGACTTGCTCAAGGAGACATTCTTGCTGAATGCAACAGTGTAATTCGTAACAGGTGCCAGGCTGCCTGGACAAGGAGAAAACAATGGGACTACTGACTGGAGTGTAAAGTGTAACTTTTCTTACCTGACATTCCAACCGATGAAGATGTCAATTACAGGGGCCAATCAACTACGTGAGAACTGTGTTTTATGGAAAATTCTCGTAAGGTGCATGGAGAATTATTGGACAGAGATAATGATGCACCAAATATCATGATAATGATGCACCAAATATCATCCCATGGGGAATTAAGGGCTAGTTAGACAGTTTTGATATAACCTCATGACTCAAGGAGAAATCAGTCATTCCTCGCCATTCTTTGCCATTCCTTGCCATTCCTTGCCATTCTATCAAGCAATTATTAGCCATACTTTGCCATTATTCTTTTGAGACTTTGTTGTTTATTCTTTTGATAGCTGAACCATCCTCTAAGTAATTCTTACCCAATGATTACTTCTCCTCCATATGAAGGAAGAGCTTTATTCTTTAGCTATGCCATACTGAGACTTGGCCCCATCCTATCCTTGCTGATGCTGAATCGACTGATGTCCTGAGGAAGAAGACTGATGCTGATTGCTGATTCGTTGGAGGGGTAACTATCTGATGATAATTGTAATTGTCGTTTTGCCTTTTCCTTCTAGGTACCAACTGCTCTTTTGAAAGAGGCCATAGTTAGATGTTTTCCAAATTTGTGTTTGCTAAATTGTTTTGCATGAAGCCCAACATGCTAATGCTAATTCGAGGTTAGTTAAGGTGTTTACTACTATCTGATGCAAATAGACAAATGACTGGGTTCTTGATTTGTTGAATCTTGCACAATTGAGACTTTGTTAAGCTGTATCTTGCTAATGATGGGTTAATGCTGAACGTATATTCTCTATACATTTGAGAAATTGTGTTCTAATTACAAGATTTGAAGGAATACTAATGAGATTGATTGCTAATCAGATTAACAGAGATGATGTTAGATTGTAACTAATAGGGAAATAAACATTCTAACTCTTAACTAAATTGGTGTGGTTATTCATTGACTGAAAGGTCATGGTGTGTTTGCTTTATTGATCCTTATTAAATGTTATTGACTAACTTGTTGACTAGGTATTGCGAATATTGATTGAGTTATTGATATATTGATTTATGAGGCCAAAAAGATATCTCGTGCTGGGAAGTCCCCGAACGTGGTCAAAAGGTTCATCGGCCTAGGCGTATCCCCTTGTAAGTTTACTTATCAAGGTTCTGACGTGCTAACACCAGTGCTAAAGTGTAAGTGCTCTCTGTCTAAAAGATATTGTTAATTAGTTTTCCATAACTGGCACATTTGATTTACTGGTAAGTCCCTAGTAAAGTGTACTATGTGTTCCCAGGGCCTCTAAATCAAACGTTACTAGTGGGCCTGCAGCACTGATTGTGCCATCCACATGAGTAGCCCTATAAACATGTCTCAGACCTGCCACTGCAGTGTCTGTGTGTGTAGTTTTGCCCTGCCAATTCAACCTGGCAAGTGTACCCACTTGCCAGGCCCAAACCTTTCCTTTTAATACATGTAAGTCACACCTATAGTAGGCCGTAGGTGGCCCCATGGGCAGGGTGCAGTGTGCTTTAAAGATAGAGCACGTACTGATGTGTTTAACATGTCCTGATAATGAAATATTGCCAAATTCGGTTTTCACTATTGCAAGTCCTGTCTCTCCCACAGGTTAACATGGGGAATGCCTTTAAATATCTTTTAAGTGCAGTTTCCCATTGGAAGCAAATAGAGATTTGGAGTTTGAGGTATATGAACTCACAATTTAAACATACATCTTTTGGTGAAGTTGGCTTTTAGATTGTCGTTTTGAAAATGCACCTTTTAGAAAGTGGGAATTTTCTTGCTTAACCATTTTGTAGCTCTACCTGGCTGCTGAATACACGTCTGTGTCAGCCTGACAGTTGGACTGTTTGTGAGTTCACTCTAGACAGTGACAAAAAGAGAGCTGAGTTGTGTCCTGCATATCCTGATAAGTCTTCCTGAGCTAAAGTGGGAGGGAGGAGCTGACACCTGCACTTGAAAGGGCTGTGCCTGCCCTCACACAATACAGTCTCCAACCCCTTGGTGTGTGTCTGGGGTAGGACAAGGAAGAGGCAAGGTCTTGTGCACTACAAATACTTTCCTTTGAAGTTTGCCTACTTCAAAGACAGAAATGAGAATAGGTATTGGACTGTTGACTCCACAACTTTAGATTACTTCTGGATCAATAGGAACCTCTGCCAAGGAGAGTAGCTTGGTGCTTTAGAATGACCTGCTAGTCTGCCTGTTGCTTTACTGGGCTTGCCTGCTTCTGTTGCTCCTGCCTGAAAAGTAAAAGGACTAGAATTTGCTTTCTGAAAACCTGCTTGTGAAGTTTCTCCAAGAGCTTCAGCTGAGCTTGCCCCTGTTCTGAAGTCTCAGGGACATCAAATACTTCATCTGCCAGTGTCTGGGCTCTTCTGCTGAGAGTCCTGACTTGCTAAGTGGTGCAACATCCAGTCCCTGGGCCTTTACATGTGGAGGCTGGTAACCTGCGAGGGAAAATCCACGCACCGCTGTGTGTGTGTCCGAAAAATCGACACAGCACCTGTCCCAAGGCTGAAAATTCAACACAGCGCTTGCCTCAAGGCTGTAGAATTGACGCAGAGTCTGTTCTCAGCGTGGATCATTCGCACAGCATGTCAGAATTTTACACACACCAACTCTGGGTGTCAAAATGTTCGACATCCTGCACAGACCTGAGACTGCTTGTCCAGAAATTGACACATCCTTTCCCTGCGAGGAAAGAATTGCCTCATCTCTTAACCGGCAGGGAAAGAATTGACATACGGCCTCACTTGTGAGTAAGAAATCAACACATCGCTTGCTTTTCCGATGTTCGCCCACCCGTGCAGCTTTATTTTTTACCAGGTACTTTGTGCTAAAACAACGCATCCATTGGTTTCTATGGATTAAGACTCTTTTTGATTTAAGAAATATTATCTTTGCCTGTGTATGTTGGATTGTTGTCGTTTTGGTCTTGTTTGCTTTGGATGAATATTAGATATTTTTCTAAACTGGTGTGGAGTTCTTTTGTGGTGTTTTCACTGTGTTACTGTGTGTGTTTGTACAAATACTTTACACATTGCCTCTGAGATAGCCTCACTTGTGCCAAACTACAAAGGAAGTGAGCAGGAGTGTATCTCCCTTACCCTGACAAGAGTGTGAGTCCCTACTTGGACAGGGTGACAACTGACTTGCAACTGGAGACCCCATTTCTAACAGCCACTCTTGTGGTTCTTGTTTTCCTTCAGCCCAAACACGGTAAGATGCTTTTGTCAGTGATGGTTACACCGACTACAATAGTCCACTGTGGCTATTCTAGAGTAGCCTTGAAGACTGTATGAAAAAGACTTCAAGAGGAATAAATGACACAACTTTATTAGCTAGGTTGTGCTTTCTTCATCTTTGGTGCCTTCTCCCACTCTTATAGAAGACAGAAAAATGACTCCGTCCTAAGTTCTCCCTGATGCTCGCAGTTACATAAGCCAGTTGGGTGTAACCACCTTTACAGTACATTTTAAGGGGAAATTGCTTTCACTCTGTGTCAGTGAATGACAATGTCATAATGTATGATATACGAATGCAAGCAGAACTAACAGGAAAACATATGGTGATTGCTGATAAGTGATGCCATTCCTTATATAGCACATTGCTATGTGCAGCATTCCACTGCCCTCTCGGTCTAGATGCATGCTCTACAAAACTCCTCAAAAAAACTAAACTAAATCCGCCATTAGACATCACTACCATTTGCATAGACACAGCTCACACAATGTTGCATTTATGGCACACATCCTAAAAATAACTAAGGCTTGATGAATATCTAGTAACATTTCATGCATATAAAATGTTCACAGGGTATAGGTATATTTGTCTTAAACACCTGTTCATTATATTAGACCATGTTGCTTCTCCCTTCACCTATCTTCTTTAGCATTTATACAGAGCTCCTTCGCTTGAGCAAAACTACTCAGACAAGCAATGCCCACACAGGTCCAGGCCCTGAGTTCAGTACTCCTGATGTCTTCTGATAGCTCTGGATTATTGTGTATCTCAGAGTGTAGAGCACTGGTGAAATTGTAGGGTACTGTTGGACTTCGCCCTCTCTTCAGGATCATCCCATAATTTCTTGCCTCCATCCTCCTGTTTCTTGAACCCATTTTTGTTGGATTTTAGGACTCTAGCACTGGTTAGCAGTGGTAAAGTGCTTATTCTCTCTCCTCTAAACATGGTTAAATTGGCTTACACCCAATTGGCACATTTAATGCATAAGTACCTAGTAAAGTGGTATTGCATGTACAGAGGGCCTGTAAATTAAATGTTACTAGTGGGACTGCAGCACTGATTGTGCAACCCACCTAAATAGCCCTTTAAACATACATTAGGCCTGCCATTGCAGCCTGTGTGTGCAGTTCAAACTTCCATTTTGACCTGGCAAAATAAACCTTTTTCCAGGCCCAAACCTTCTTTTTTAATGCATATGTCATCCCTTGGGTAAGCCCTAAACAGCCCATAGGGCAGGGTGCAATATATTTACAAAGTTGGACATGTACTTTAAACTTTTACATGTCTTGGTAGTAAAAAATGAATGTGAACAACTTAAAGTCGTTTTTCAGTAATGTGAAGTCTGCCTCTCCCATAGGAGAACATGGAGTTACTGTTAGAAATGTGGTCTCTAGTTGGCAGAGGTATACACCCTTGTCCAAGTAGGGACCACAGTCCTCGTCCGGGTAAGTCCGCAAAATCCAAATTATCCTGTATCGACCCTCTGGTAGCTTTGCACTGAGCAGTCAGACCTAACTTAGAAGGCAATGTGTAAAGTATTGGTGCAATAAATCATGCAATAACACAGTGACAACACCACAAAAATGCACCACACAAGTTTAGAAAAATATAGGATATTTATCTGAATAAATTAAGGTCAAAACGATCAAGATTTGACAAGACCATATGAAATATCATGTTTGCAATGAAAAGTAGAGTCTTAAGTCTTCAAAAAACAACAAATGTCTATTGTGTGCACAAAGTACCTGGTATGCAGCACAATTACATGCACGAAGACCGTAGAGGAGGAGATGCGTGGAAGAAGGAAGGTGTGCATCGGATCTCCTGATGCGCACAGACGATGCGCCAATTCTTCCCACGCAGTACGGGCTTTGCATCGATTTCTGGTGCACAGTCTTGGATCTTCACTGCAATGCAGGGTCTTTTGATGTCTAAGGACAATGCGTTGAAATCCTGGGTGTGCGGGATGAAGTCACAGATTCTACGTCGAACCTGCTTGGCGATGTGTCAATCCGGTATGGCTGGGCATCGAAGTCCCGGTCGCAATGCAGGCGCTGCGTTGATCTCCACTCGAGGGCCGGGCTGCGTCATTCTGGTTCGGCTATGTAGCAATTCTTTCACCGCTCGGCAGGCTGTGCGTCAATTCTGGCAGGTTGTGCATCGATGTTCACCACACAAGGAGTTTCTTTGAAGAGATGAAGTCTTTTTGGCCAGGCAGCTTCTTTTGGCAGGTTGCAGGATCTGGTTCAGCATGTCTGTCCCAGGAAGTGTCTGAGTTGGTGGGGTCAAGGACGCTGTTTATATACCCAAAAAGTGCCTTTGAAGTTGGGGAGACTTCAAAGAGTGGTTTTAAAGTGCACAAGGTCCTCTTTTAGTACCTTTTTTGGTGTTGTGGGGCAACTATACAATTTTTAATAAGTTTTGCATTGAAAGATAATTAATAAATTGTAAATTTCTACATGAATCAGTGCATTAACATTATTTGAAATAAGAAATATTGGTTTGTTCTAAATGTGCATGTTATGCGTTGATGAAATCTCTGTTTTGAGGAATTCGCGGTTGGACCATTCTAGTTGTGTAATATGATTTACTCTGGTCCTTCTGGCTATCAATGGGTTACCTTCTGTGTGTTTAATGGTCACTTTCTAAAAGTGGCATTTCTAAAATACTAACATAAAATCCAACCTCACCAATGAGTGGGATTTTGTATTACCATTCTGGCCATAGTAAATATGACCTGTTTACCCCTTTCTGATCGGAATCTACTACTCAAACAGTATATGAGGTTAGCTCTAATATTAGCCTATGAATGGAGCAGGCCTCACAGCAGTGGAAAATGAATTTAGGAGTTTTCCACTACCAGGATAGATAAAACACACCGGTATATGTCCTGCCTTTTACCTACACAGCACACAGCACTATGGGTTACCTAGGGCCTACATTAGGGGTGATGTATGTGCAGAAAAAGGGGAGTTTAAGGTTTGGCAAGTACTTTTAAATGTCAAGTCAAAGTGGCAGTGAAACTGCACACACAGGCTTTGCAATGGCAGGCCTGAGACATGGTTAAGGGGCTACTTATGTGTGTGGCACAACCAGTGCTGCAGGCCCATTAATATCATTCAATCTAAAGGCCCTGGGCACATGTAGTGCACTTTACTAGTAACTTACAAGTAGATCAAATATGCCATTTTGGTATGAACCAATATTACCATGTTTTAAGGGATAGAGCATATCTACTTTAGCCCTGGTTAGCAGTGGTAAAGTGTGCAGAGTCCTAAACCCAGCAAAACAGTGTCAGAAAATTGGAGGGAGGAAGGCAAAAAGTTGGGGGATGACCACCCTAATGCTGTCAGGTTTAACAGTTACCTTATTACATTTAATACGTGATACCTTTCAATTGGGAGCCAGTAGAAAGGTCAAGTTTGATCTCTAAAGAATTGTAATTTAAAACCATTTTAATAGTAAAACAGGATTTTGAGTCAAATTTCTGAAAATAACACTTTTAGGAAGTTGGTATTTTTGCGACACTACTGTTTGATGTCCTAACCCCCTAAATGGTGCCCATCCAGTCCAGTACCATTGGAAGTGGGGCTCAGGGTGCCTTGCCAGCCCAGCTGTGGTCTTCACCAAATCTGGTATGAAGCCATGTAAAGCCTCACTTCACAGCTGCCAGCCTCAATGGAATCAAGGCCAAGTGACGCAAAGCCTCACTGCTCAGCTGCCAGCTTCTTCAGAACCAGTGCGACTCATTGTGAAGCCTCACCACACAGCTTCATTTGCACTGATGCAGCATAACGCACAGCCCCGCAGAGCCTTGCCACACAGCTGCCAGCCTCAACAGAATCAATGCCAAGCAACACAAAGCCTCACCAAGCCTCACCACTCAGCCGGCAGCTTCATCAGAACCAACGCAGCTTGAAGAGAAGCCTCTCAAAGCCTCACTGCAGAGCTTCATTAGAACCGTTGCAGAGTCACACGACCCGATGCAGTACCTCGAACTGTGGCCCTCGCAGCCTCTCGGAACACACACAGGACAACGTGAAGCCTAACGAATCCAGCCTAACTGGGTCCCTGTAGCCAGCCCACGCTACATCGTGGTCGGCATGAACATGTGACTTTGTCCAAGTTCAGCGTGACCAGATAACCACAGTTAGAGCTTTATGCTTTTAGGCACTATTTCTACTTCATTTTTTTAATTGTCATATCTCTGGTTCTACTGATAGGATTTGTCTCCTTGTGGTCTCAGATATTTTAGTTAATTTTTCTAAATTGGTGTGGGATTTTCTTGTTTTGTGTTTTCACTTTATTACTGTTTGGAGGGCTGCATAAATTCTTTAAACATTGTCGCTGAGTTAAGCCTGACTGCTTTGTGCCAAGCTACTGGAGGGTTAAGAACCGGTTATTTTGTGGTTTGCTTATGTTTCACCCTGACAAGCATTGTGGTTGATGCTTAAATAGAGATTCAACCATCTCAAGCAGTAACCCAGTTTCCTACAAGTACTATGTAGTAGAGAATGCAAAGACAGATAGTCTTTCCCAGCCTCAACAAGAACCAGCACTTCTTGAACTTCCTTGTTGTGTGCAATGTTGCAATGTGGAGTGCCTCATCACTGGCCGTGTGGCACGTTATTTAGGAAGCACTCATGAATTTATAACTTCTATGTTGTCCAATATGGCTGGCCTGGAAGAGGAAATAGACGGTAAATAGACAATTCACCACTACTGGACACACCAAGTTCCACCTTAACACGTTCAGTAAGTTCTTATTTACTCCAAATGGCTCAAGCCCTTTGAAAAAGCTTCTTCAGCAGAATGTCACTTGTTAGGTTTCTCAAATCTATAGCTCCAATGCTCAGCAAAATGGTGGGAAGGTGCAACTTGTCCCTGGGGTTTCTCTGCCACAGTATCAGTTTATTTTGTCCACTTAACCTTCTAACTCTTCCCAAGCATATGGAAAAAGATTCACTTGAGCAAAAGAGTGAACTGTCTACTTTTAACTGGACCACTATTTATCAAAAAGAAGGCAGCACTTTTCTCTCTAAAGGCTCTTTTTTATTCTCCATCGATAAAAAACAAGATCCACAGGGTTACACAGACTTCATTGGAAGGAGTTGGAGCCCTTATTAATTTTGGTTTAGCAAGAAGGGAGTGCCACAAGCTCTTGAAGTAACCTTAGAGTCCCAGTAATTGAAGGCAAAGAAAAAGTAACAGGCCTCTTTTTGTCTTCTGTAATGCAGACAAGATTTGTTTAAGACAACAATCAGAGAAGATACAATTCTACTTCTTTTACCATCCAAGCCTCTCCCATGTCATGTCCCCTGCAGTTTGCCCCACTTAGGATCAAAGAAAATCTCTAACCTCCCCCCCACCACCCCTAGTCCACCTTGGTATTAGCCCTTGTGCTATTGCGGCACTGAAGTCGGATCCTGCTCCCCCAGCTAAAAGGAAATGTATACTTCATGCTCTATTCACAAGTAGATTTTGTCTGGAAGTGTTGGGAAACATGTTTCTGACCCTAATAGGTGGGCAGATTATGATGGCCCTCTCAGTTTTAGGATAGATCGAGTGGATATTAGATATGACCCAGACTGGTCAGTAGTGTGAGACTCGGGCCAAAGTTTAATGAGGAGCTTCTTGGATGCTTCTTCTGTTTTGGCCAAGTGCAGTTAGCAGAAGTTGGTCGTAAGCGTTTAAAAAGTACATCAGAGAAAAAGTAAATATGGCATCTGCCACTATTTAGTGGTCTGACCACATAAGCTTCCTCATGATTAACAAAGATGGCAGGCTTGCTCGCAATTACAAAATCTATAAAATAATGTTGGAGGAGAGCAGGTCCCTGGAAAACAAGAGGCCTGAAGCATATTGCCCCCTCTTTATGACAGCCCAGGTGTAAAGGACAGGAGACCAGCAAGGAATATGCAAGGTCTCTTGCTTAATAACACAGTTTAGTTTTAGGCAGAATGTGTTTCCAAATTTAAAAGTGAATAGATCCATTCAAATAGCCAAAATCCAATCATTCGATATATTTTCTCACAGAGAAGTACTTATATATTGCGAAAAGTTATCAAAAAGGGACTTGTAAGTCAAATACTACATTTCAGAGTAGACTTTACCACGGAGAAGGCATTGCTGCCAAGTTGCTTGAGGCATTTGCTGTCTTAAGAACATGTCATATTCTCAGAAGCAAGTGTGAAACACTTATGCTTTATTGTTACCCTCCATATTTGACACTGCGAACAGTGCCCAACTGCACAAAATATTAGCATACACGTTTACTAAAGTATTAGTTATGGCAATTTTAAGGGGAAACTGTCCTCTTTTTAAAGCAGAGTGCATGTAACTGAGTCAAGGTCAGCAGGCCTCAGTTACACCAGAGGGCAACATACCAGATGTCCAGAGCAAACATTTTAGCAAATTGGAACTTCTTCAAAGAGAGTCTTCTTCCATAAACCTTCCACCACAAACACCCACATTCAACCACACATTTTGGTTCCTCTCACCAGATTAGATCCTACTGCATGGGTCCATAATGGGATATGTAAACGCATCCTCATGGCAGCTCACAGGCTGTTGCAGTCCCTTCATTTTCTTTCTACTCTCTCCTTACCATGGCTGTGCCCTCTCCTTAACTGCACATAACTTTGCCCTCTTGTCAATGTGTGTGTGTGCAATACACTGTGTGGTCCTCACAGTGCTGTTTAACTCTGTTAAAACTAGACAAACACCATCCTTGTGAGGAAGCTGTGCTATGCAGACCAGTCCCCATAGTGTGTTTCGGTACTTTCGAGCATGTGTGTCAAAAAACTAGAAGTGTGTGTCTGAGTGAATATCTGCATCTGCTGCACTTGTTCTTTGTGTAAGGAAAGTTTGTTTACACTTGCTCATTACGCTTTTCCCTGCATCCTGCCTCCACTTACCCCAGCTCTCCATTGTACCTTATACTTCCCCTTGCTCCCTCACTCCGACATTACATCCTATATTGCCAGCTCCTTTTAGCTTGCAGCACCTACTCCCTTGCGTCCTTCAATCACTATTTCCCCACTCTCTGTAAATCACAGCAACTGTACTGTGTGCTCCTCACATATTACACTGTGTTCTCTTCAACATGCAACCTGTGCTCAACACTATCTTACACCTCGGTGTTCCTTCCCCTTGTATCTTGCCCTCCTGCATATTCTGTGTATTAAGCTTCTGAACATATTTTTTTATTATTTTAAATGTCGAACCTATAGTCATTGCTTGTTGTAGTATGTATGTTTACATATTCCCCTCCATGCAAACCACCCTCCCCTTCCTCGCAGTAAAGACCACGAGCTGGGAATGCCTACTCTGAACAAGTCACATGGATTTTTTTTTTTAGAGAACATGTGTATTCTCAGTAAAGTTCAGCAATCCAAATCACTGTCTTATTGTGAATTTTGACATATCTTACCCTGGTCATCCAGCAAAAGCAGAATTATTTAGTTTTCAACAAAAACGTTTAAGCCACAGTAGGACCTTACTTGTCCTTTTTCTTTCACCCTGTCTTTACTCTGTTTATCTCTACCATTTGTTGTCATCTAGGCTTTCCATAAGTTGTGTACCTTTCACTCCTTTATCTCTGAAAATAATGTTCATGGTGTTGAGAGAGCATAACTTATATAATCTATATTAACATGAAATGTTTATGAATTAATGTGTGATAATTCCGCATAGAAACCGAAATAGTGATTTTGCTTAAACGCACACTTGAACTGTGACCACGGGGAGTGGCCGCAAATGTATACGTGGACTAATAATGATGACTAAAATGTTTATAAATGTTATACTGAATACGTTTTATACTAATTATTAATGATTACGCTATTGAATTTGTGCTGAAATCCTTGTAGGCCTTAAGTTAGCATGCGATGAAGCTTAGCTGCTTGGCTCTCATATTAAATGTATTTTTCCTATCTTGCAGTGTGCTGACTCGCAAAAGGACATGACCTCTTGTTTTCCTCAAACTAGAAGCTGAAATGTAACCATGCTAGATCCGTTCTCATGAATTCTTCATTGCTTGTAGGGTGATATTAACAAAATGCAACAGCGTAGATGAATGTAATGTACAAGGTCATTCAAACCGGTGAAGACAGTGGAGCTACTGACCAAAAGATGTGCAAAGAATTACAGAAAGATGAAATCATACCGGATGTGCCACCTTTGAAGACATCGAACAGGAGAATCAATGAGAGACTTGTAAAATAATATGGGGTGAAAGAATAATGACCTAATGTATTTTCTAATAGGTTAAAGATAGTGGGGTATAACCAACGACCAATGACATTTTTGGGGAATGTACAACGAAAAAGGGATAAAAACCCATGACACAGGGTGCCATTTTGGTGGGTTAGGGAATGCTATTGATTTTATCCAGAAACTTTGTCACTCTGTTTGGTGACTTATGGGTTCGCTTAGAACCATCCTCGCCCTTAGATTTGCCCATTGCACACTTTACCTCCTTATGAGGGAAGTGCCCCTTTTTGCCCCGGAGCTGAGTTCTGACTGATGGCGATTTGACTGATGTCCTGAAGACGAAGACTGAACCTGTGCGCTGACCTAAATTTTGGAGGGTAATTATGACAATGCATTTGTGATTTGTCTGTTTGCTTTTCCTTTCTAGGTACCAACTGCTTACTTTTTTATGTTCACACCGTGTTATGTTCTGATGTTTGTGATTCTCGCCTTAATGAAATCTTACCAAAGTTGCCATATAGTGACTATGTTATTATGTTTCTTGGTTTTGAGATTAACGCATCTACTTTTAGAATTGTAATCAATAGGGAATAAAACTTAAAAAATTCTACTAAACTGGTGTGGTTATTCATGGCTGCAAGGTCATGGTAGAGTCTTGAATTGATTAATGTCTTTGACTAAAGTGAAATGTATTGTTGTGATAAATATTGATGACTTTATTGACGTATTGATTGACATATTGATTAGCTATCTCGTCCTAAGGTGTCTCTCAACTGGGTCAAAAGATTCAGTGGCCTAGAACGAGTCCTGGGGACGCGTTAACAGTGTTAAAAGCTGTATTCTCCTAAGTACATTTGTTTGTTGACATGAAAGACATAGTTGCCGGCCTTGCTTAATAAGCTAACCTAAATATTTGTATAAGCCGGGAATTATTAAACTGACGTTACTTGGCATATTTCTTTCACAGTGTGTACATATCTATCTTTTATGCATTTATTTTGTAGATTTACACGGCACACACAAGCCAGAAAAGTGCTATAGAGCTGTAGTCTGTGAAAATAAACACACTATTATGCTGTTCTTTCATGAAGTGAAAACAAGTGAATACTACAAAAGTATATAATATAGATATATGTAGACAGAAAATATACCACGATATTCTCATTGTACGTTATATGATGAAGGATGAACCAATAATCAAAAACAACACGCCAATGTGTATGGAAGCATAAATCATTTATATGAACAGAAACATCCATGTGTGCAAGCCCTTTCACTCACCAAGCATTGCTACAATAATCCACTCGAGGCTGCACGCTGCTCATTCATGCACAGAGGGCACCTAAGTGTTAATAAGTAGAATATGCCATCTACATTTCCCATGAACGTGAAGTGTCCACAAATGCCGTGTAATGACACTGACGTAAAAAAAATGTCTATATTGTTGGAACCGCTGAGTGCTGTAAAGAATGCAACAAAGGCATGGCAACCTACGTTTACTGTACATTTAAAACACTGGCAGTACGTTGTCAGTAAACAATGTGACCTAACACTTTCCAGTGACCCCGGCAGAGAATAGTTGTATATGGGTACAGTATTTAACAATAGGTGGACTTAGACTTAGTTACAATACTGTGCTGCCCTTTTAAAGAAAGAAAGTGGGGGCCTTGCCCAGAAGCTGTTCATACCACTGGCTATGTGGGAGTAGGGAGTTAGTGTGTAGGCAAACACATAATCATCATAATGTATAGAATTTTCCAAGTGACCCAAGTATTCCATCCAGACTGTACAGGAAAAGATTTTCGTCGTTTCTGCAGACCTCTTGCCGATGTGTGAATGACACTTTTCTGTGTCCCTCGGCAGATCTATCTAGTTCCTAGATAGATTTGATGTCTGCCCACGTTAAAGTTTTCAGAAAATGAAAATGTTTTCTTTCCATTCCTAAAACTAATGTAGTTCATGTGGATTTGGAATAAAGAGCTGGTGTAAATCTCTAAAGGCACAACATTATAGTAGACGTTTTCCTGTCGGTCAGTAAAGAATGACTGAGAATCACCTTGAATTTCAGACGGCATTAACCATGCTCATTATTGAAAATTGTGACGAATCAACAATTGTTAGATGGGGTTTCTGACCAGTGGCAACAGCCCACTATAATCAAAGGTGCTTTGAACAATCCCAATGAGTATGAGACAATCCACTATAGAGGGAGGCATTTTCAGAGTTGTAGTGTTAGGGTTTATGTGAAATACCTAAAACAGTATTTTTTATTTTTGTATTGAGTGGAATGAATTTTTCAATGTGAATTTCCCACCCTTCTTGAAATATGTGGGGGTAGTGCAGATTTAATACTGTTGGATCTGGCCCTTTTTGCATGGTCATCCCCAAGTGTTTTGCCTCCTTCGTCCTATGTTTTCTAACCATTTTTTGTTGGCTTTAGCACTCTGGGCCCTTTACCACTGCTAACCAGTGCTAAAGTGCATATGCTCTCTGTGTAAATTGTATTGTTGATTGGTTTATCCATGATTGCCATATTTGATTTACTAGTGTTGGAGTGTGACTTTAAAAATCAATATTAACATGAAAAGCTTGCAATATAATGTGTAATGAAGCTGCATAGAAAATGTGTTAGCATAGAAAAATAAGGTACACGTTTGAAATGTGCCCACAGGGAGTGGCCATCAATATATACGATGATTAACGAAACTGACTAATGATGAATTAACAATGTACTAATGTATGACTTTGTATTAGCATTAAGGGTTGTGTTAGGGCTTTGCTACATTACTCATTAGGCCTTAGTTAGTGAGGGTCTGGGCCTAGCTGCCTGGTCTCATATTAACTGTGTTTTTCTAATGTGTAATGTGCTGCTTTCCTGAAAGACATGAAGCTGTACTTTTCCAGAAGCTAGAGATATGTGTGTGTGTAACTGTAGTAAATTCTTTCTCATGGGACCCGACTTGCTCAAGGAGACATTCTTGCGGAATGCAACAGTGTAATTCGCAACAGGTGCAAGGTCGCCTGGACTAGGAGAAGACAATGGAACTACTGACTGGAGCGCAAAGTGTTACTTTTCTTACCTGACATTCCACCCGATGAAGACGTCAATCACAGGAGCCAATCGACTGCGTGAGAACTGTGTTAGGTGAAAATTCTAGTAAGGTGTGTGGAGAATTATTGGACAGAGATAATGATGCACCAAATATTGCCCAATGGAAATTAGAGACTTGTTAGACTGTTTTAACATAATCACATGACTCAAGGAAAAGCCAGCCATAATTGGGACATTCCCCGCCATTCTTCTTCACAAATCCTTGCCATTATACTTTGAGACTTTGCTGTCCTGATACTTTAAACTATCCTCATTTTATTCCTTGCCTAATACTTACTTCTCCTCTTTATGAGGGAAGAGCCTTGTTCTTTATCTATGCCCTACTGAGACTTGCCGTCCTATCTTGGCTGATGGCGAATCGACTGATGCCCTGAGGACAAAGACTGACGCTGTTTTCTGACTCTTTCGGATGGGTAACTATCTGATGATAATTGAAATTGTCTGTTTGCCTTTTCTTTCTAGGTACCAACTGCTCTTTGATAAAGGCCATAGTTAGATGTTTTTCAAAATTTGTGTTTGCCACGTTGTTTTGCATGAAACCCAACATGCTGATGCTAATTCGAGGTTAGTTAAGGAGTTCACTAATATCGGATACAAATAGACAAATGACTGAATTCTTGCTTTGTTGAATAATGTACTAATGTTACTCTGCTAAAGTTGATTCATATAAACATTGTGTTTCATTCTAATGTTTATGATCTATGCTTTGATAAAGTGTTGCTCTGATTGCCAAGTTATAGTGGTTTTGATGTGCTTGTTATTGTTGAAACTAATAAACATGATATTAGATTGTAACTAATAGGGAATAAATATCCTAACTCTTAACTAAATTTGTTGTGGTTATTCATGGCTGAAAGGTCATGGTGCGTTCGCTGTATTGATCTATATTATATGTTATTGATTAGCTTGATTGATTAGTTATTGTGCATATTGATGGGGCTATTGACCTATTGATTGTGATGCCAAAAATATATCTCGTTCTGGGAAGTCTCCAAACATGGTCAAAAGGTTAATTGCCTAGATGTGTCTCCTTGTAAGTTTACTTATCAAGGTTCTGACGCGTTATCAGTTTTGGTAGCAGATGTAATGGTTTGGCCCTTTGTGGACCCAGGACAAGGGACCGCTGTTTGAAAATTGTTTTAAAGGGATGCTAATTGGAGAGATGATGTGCCCCTAAATCCCGAATTACTTTCCCGGAATCTCAGAGCTTGCTGAAGTGAGTTGGGTATGTTCTTGGCACCCCAGTGATAGTGTGAATGAAGTAGGGTTTGCGCTTGCACAGCTTATGCATTCCGCAGGTGAATTGTAAGGTTTGTGCGAATTTTAGACCAGGTGATGTTTTAGTAGGAGTGTGCGTACTCCACAGTAAGAGAGTAGGGAAGTTGGCGAACTTCATGTGAGTGTGGCGCTTTGTGCTAAAAAAAATTGTCCAGGTGGTTGTTGGTGATGTACGGACCCTGCGTGGTCTAAGACTCCGGAGTATACTGATAAGTGTATGAGACACTTGGTTTATGTTGTAATTTGTGCGGTTTAGTAGGTCAATCGGTGAAAACTTCAATGGAGATTTGGCGAGTCCTAAAGTGCACCAGGACAACCCATTGACAAGTCGAGAGTAGAATTGCAGGTCAAATTTTGCTTGCGAGTGCGGGATCTGAGAAAGAGAGAGTAGCGGCCGAGGCTGAGCAAAATCTACGTAAAGTTCTGAAGCGATTGTGTTACCCTTTCCTGTAGTAGACAGGCAAATTTGAGTTTTGATAGTGCTCTCAATATATTGCACTAGTTTTGTGTGAGCGGAGGGTGAGGAAGACAAGCCGCAAGACTTTGTCAGCCGCAGAGTGTGTGAGTTTGACGTCATTGGAGCCACGCTGGGATAGGTCGGTTAGTCAAAAGGGTCACGCACTGATTGGCAGCCGTCTGTGAGAGGCAATTGGCTGAGAAGGTGAGCGAAGAGAGTTCTGGGAATTAAAGTAACTTCCTGATTCGATTGTTAACAAAATAAAAGATGAAAAAAATGAAGTTTTTCAAGGCTTTAAAGAGCGTTTTGAGGGGAGATGTGTACATTACCGCGAGTGTATGGGAACCTACACCGCCAGAGGATACACCGACATATGCCGTAATGGAGGAGAGGGGAGTCGCGCCATGTCTTTGGCTAAAGCAATGGTGCAAAGTGACAGAGAAAGAAGGGTGTTTGGCGTTTCCGGAGCACGGAACGATCAATATAAGTATTTTGGAATGTTTGCAGAGGGTGTTAAATGAGCTAAAGCCACCTCCGAGGCCAGCACAGTTAGAGGCGCTAGCAATTTGGGAACTGATGGCAATACGACAACAGCAACAGAAATTTGAGAGGAGAATGAGGAAAGCAGAAAAGACACTAGCAGAGGCTAGGTGGGATAGCGCACAGAGGGTTTGGAGGAGAGAAACAATAGACGGAGTTAGGATGTTTCCAGCAATAACCCAAGGAGGGAAAGCCACTTGTAAGACGGATAAGGGTTCTAGCAAAGAAAAGGAGACTAAGAAGTCCTGGGCAGAGGCAGATGACTCGGATGATGATGAGTTCCTTAATCAGTTGCTAAATGATCGACCACCGCCATACGCCCTAGATGACAATAGACCAAGTACTAGTGCAGGTCCTATAAATTTGACGCAGAACCAGGGAACAACAAATACGGCACAGGTGAATACTGTTGCGACACCAGTTCCGGTGCAGAATAGTGTCAGTGTGTCTACTGCTCCAGAGATGCAACCTCAGTTACAGCCACCACAGGTTCAGAGGCTTTACCCTGATGTCCCAACACTAGAGACTACTACGAATTTGATGGTGCCGTCACATCCGGCATATATGAGACAAAAGCTGATACAGACTGAGCCAACTCCACTTTTACTGCCTCAGGCACAGCAACAGATGATTCCGAATTACTCTTCGGTCGCAGGACCGCAGTCAGCCATGGCATCAGGAATGAGTCAGAATATGGGAGTTAATGCTCCACAGGTTTTGGGAAGCAGGCAGACGCCAGACGCCAAATCCTTGCCCATTACAGTTGGTCCACCAGTACCATTGTATGCACAGGCGAAGCCTAGTGTATGTGATCAGGGAATAATGGCCCAAGAAATGACAAGAGGAGGGTTCGTAGGGAGCCCTCAAGGGATGACCCCAGTGGAACCGACATTCGAAAGATCTAGATCTCTGTTAGACTTCAGTCCGATTGGGGTTCCTCCAGATACCATGAGATAATCAGGTTTGGGACTGCTGACTCCGCAGATCTCAAGTGTGAATGTACCGCAAACACCAATGATGCAGGCTGGAAACATCTCCTTGCAAGGTTTGACTGCGCAACAACTGAATGAATGGTTAGACAAGTTAAATTCACCACAGACCACTCCTGCGACAGCAGAGCAGTCGGAAAGAGAAGAGTACCTGAATTTTGTGAGGTTGGGCATGGAGGCAAATGAACTAGTTGAAGGGAGCATGGGAGTGAATAGGCTAGAGTCATACACTGAAGCAGAATTGAGGTGTCTGTGCCCAAAGATAACTAAAGAAGTGGTCAGGGTGCACCAGAGGTTGGTGAACCTGGCAGATAAATATGGAATAGATTTAGAAAATACCAAACATCTGAAGAGAAGTTACAGGTTAGACTTTGAGCCTAAGGATTTTGAACACATGAGGTCTACGGGGATGAAGGCACACCTCAAAGAGATACTGCAGAGTGCACACGTTTGGGGAGCATTAGAGAAGTGGGAAGGCAGATGGGCAAAGAAAAGAGACAAAAGGAAGAGTGACGGCATAGAGCAGCAGACGAAAGCTGTGCCGGATACCAGTACAATAAAGATGTTACCCATGAGAGAAATGGCTGGAGGGGTTCCTGTCCATGTACCATGGACCAGAGGTGATATTTTGTCATTCACAAATGATTTCCCCAGGCTGAGGGAGAAGCCAATAGAGTGGTATCAGAAGACGGACAGGTTTGTGAAGACCTGAATACTCTCTTTGAAATCACAGTTCCAGCTGATTTGAGGCTTGAGTGCAAGAGGAGTGTGGATTGGCCGGCTGCGGAACCGGGAAGAGATAGAGTCACAGGAGTACCATCTCCTGAGGTGATGAAATACTACTATAAGGTGATTGAGTTCTTGAAACAGAGGGTATCGCCACAAAATATTGATTGGCAAAAGATTGATCGAACGGCGCAGGAGGCCAAGGAGTCGATACATGCCTACTATGAGAGATTGTTGAAGGCGTTCAAGCATTACAGTGGTAGAGAAGTCATAGAGGCGAAGGACATGAATCACCTTGTGTTCAGATTTGTTGAAGGATTGAGACCCGAGATTAGTTAGATGATTAAGAATCATTTGATCTGTTGGCAAGCAAAGCCGATTGACGAGGTGTTGCAGTATGCAATGTACTGTAGTGATGAAATTGAGTTGAAACAGAGAAAGTTGAAGGAGAAAGTGATGGTGATGCAAATTATGGCAGCACAGTCAGGGTTGCAGGGAGGTAGTCTACAGCAGATGGTGCAACAGCCACAAGGAAACGGGATGTTTCAGGCGCAAGTAGGAGGAAGAGGTCGAGGAGGTTTTGTGAACCGCGGTCCAGATTTTAATACCGTAGAAGTTCAAAATGATGTGCAGGGGATGAAGAATGTGTTACCTTGTCATGCTTGCGGGGGCGTCGGACACTGGAAGCGGGAGTGGCCGATGATGGTGCAGGAGGGTGTTGTTCAACAAGGCAATGATGTCAATGCATTCCAAAATGTTAAAGGACAAAGGATAAGCGGCCCTAATCCGAACTTCCAGAATAACATGGTTCAGATGCAGGGTCTCCAAACCATGCAACAAGTGCAGATGCCACATGTACAATCGATGGAGATGCAACAAATGCAACAGCAGGTTCCTGTGGTACCTAGACAGCAAATGCAGATGCCCTTAGCACCAATGGAACAGCAACAGGTGATGCTTCCTCAACAGGTCACAGGTCAAAGGATGAGTCAAAATAACACAGTACAACAATTCCCATTGCGTAGTGAGAATGGAGTAAACGATGAATGGTTGGATGAGAGTTCAGATAGTGAGGAGTGCAGGCTTGCTGCATCCCTAGATCAGAGAGGGCCCTATGTGCAAGGGAAAGTAATGGGTCACAAGGTCTCATTCTTTGTTGACACAGGAGCTACACGCTCTACAGTTAGAAGTGCAGAGGTTCTGAAATTGCCCCTTTCGGGACGTACAGTCAAGGTAGTAGGAGTGGTAAATCAACTCTTGACAAACCCGATCACAGATCCGGCTCAGGTTGAGCTTGGCACTTTCAAGGGGTTGCACAGGTTTGTAGTTTGTGATTCAAGTCGAGTGTCCCTACTGGGAAGAGACTTACTGTGCAAGACAAGATGTTCGATCACCTGTTCCAATGAGTTTCAGACAAACAGTGACAATGAAGGAGATGAAGGGCAGGTTTCAGTGCCTGAAACGGAGATGACAGATGAGGAGTATCCTCTGATTAACTTCTTCCCAATGTTCACAGTGACTAATTTGCCAGCAGACTTGCAGGGGACAGTCAAACAGAAAGTGTGGGACTTGACTGGGAAGGAAGTAGGACTGATAAAAGGAGTGGAACCAGTCAAAGTCAGTGTGAAGCCAAATGCTGTGTTCCCCCAGGTACCGCAGTACCACATGCCGCAAGATGTCCTTATAAAAGGTGGCGCAACTAATTGCACACTTTGTAAAGCAGGGAGTTTTGAAAAAAGTGATGAGCAGTCCATGTAATTCAACAATAATGGGATTGAGAAAGCCTTGTGGGAAGGTCCGGATTGTCTAAGACTTGAGAAAAATTAATGATATAGTGGTTACATTTTGCCCAGTAGTGCCAAATACAGCTGTGATCATGTTCCAGGTTCCATGTGATGCAGAGTGGTTCACAGTAGTAGATTTGTCCCAAGCGTTCTTTTCTGTGCCTCTTCATGAGGGCAGCCAATTTCTTTTCAGTTTCAAATTCCTGGATAAGGTTTACAATTGGTGTCAAATTCCTCAAGGGTTTTCGGAATCACCTTCCATTTTCAATCAGATACTGAAGAAGGATTTGGAGTCTTTGGAATTGCCTTTTCAATCGACTCTAGTACAGTACATTGATGATTTGTTGATTGCATCCAAAACGAGAGATGACTGCAAGTATGATTTGATTGCCTTACTGAACCACTTGGGAAAGAACGGGCATAAGGTGTCCCCAAAGAAGCTGCAATGTTGTCAGAAAGAGGTGAAATATTTGGGTCATCAAATTGAGAAAGGGTTGAGGAAGTTGTCCAGGGAAAGAGTGACTGCCCTGTTACAAATGAATCCCCCAACAACACGGAGAGATGTCAGGATTTTTCTGGGAATGGTGGGCTACTGTCGTCAGTGGCTCCCGATTTTTTCAGTCATCTCCAAGCCATTGGTGAGACTGACGGTTAAGGATGGGCCAGATATCATAACTTTGTCCGAGAAAGAAATGAAGGCATTTACTGAGCTAAGGGAGTGTCTGTGCAGGGCTCCAGCTTTAGGTATGCCTGATTACAGGAAGCCTTTTGTTCTGTTTTGTCATGAACGTGATACATGTTCTTTGTCTGTCCTGACACAGGTCCATGGAGGTGTAAACCGCCCAGTAGCATATTTTTCAGCTACTTTGGACCCAGTTGCAGCAGCCCTACCAGGTTGTCTGCGTGCAGTAGCAGCAGTTGGTCAAAGCCTCGCACAATGTGAAGGCATAGTGATGGGACATCCTTTAACAATTGTGGTCCCACACTCAGTTGAGATCTTGTTAACCGGTACCAAAATGCAGCACATGACAAATGCAAGACTGACGAAATATGAAACGATCATATTGGGGTCAACAAATGTAATGTTGAAAAGATGTACAGTGCTGAACTCGGCAACTTTGCTTCCAAATGAAAACACGGAAGTTGAGGATGCTGAAGATGTAGAACATGCTTGTCTTGAGGTAACAGAAATGTGCACCAAACTGAGGCCCGATATTAAAGATCCCCATTTGGAAGAAAATGACAAAATTATCTTTGTTGACGGTTCATGTTTAAGAGATTCGGTAGGAGTGCTGAGAGCTTGATACGCTGTATGTACGATCTCTGGTATCCTGGAAGCGTCTTGGCTTGAGAGAGTATATTCTGCTCAAGTGGCTGAATTGGTTGCTCTTACTAGAGCTTGCCATGCTGCTGCCCAGTTGAGAGTGACTATCTATACTGATAGCAGATACGGATTTGGAATTGTTCATGATTTTGGCCAACTATGGTCACAACGGGGTTTCCTGACCTCTTCTGGTTCCCCGGTGAAAAATGGGGAAAGAATTAAGGAGTTGTTGCACGTGATTCAGTTACCTCATGATATTGCCTTGGTGAAATGCAGTGCTCATTTGAAATCACAAGACTTTGTTTCAATGGGAAATGGGTATGCGGATCAAGTCGCAAGGTTTTGCGCATTGAACTGTATATCGTTTAAGGATCAGTGGGAATTGTTACCTGGAAAAGAAAATGAGACATGCACAGTTTACGATTTAAGGGTGGTTGACACGTTGGAGGAATTGAGATTGTTGCAAGGACACGCCAGCAAGGACGAGAAGCGTTCTTGGGTTAAGATGCAATGTGTGCAAAGACCAGATGATTTGTGGGTTTCAGATGAAGGGAAAATGGTTTTGCCGAACAGTCTCCTGTCACAGTTTGCGAGGTTTTACCATGGGCAAGCACATATTGGGAGAGATGCCATGATCAGACAGTTCAAAATTGACTGGTTTAACCTGAAATTCAGACAAGCTGCAGAAGTGATCTGTCACAGGTGTATCATCTGTCACCAGATGAATGCGGGTAAAGGGACAGTGGTGAATTTGAGCCACATTGGGCGAGCAGGAGGTCAATTTAGCAGAATGCAATTGGATTTTATTGAGATGCCTGTGTGTGGAGGTTTGAGATATGTGTTGGTGATTGTGTGTATCTTTAGTCACTGGATTGAAGCTTACCCTACACGCAGGAATGACAGTCTCACAGTAGCGAAGCTGCTGCTTAGGAAATTTATACCACATTTCGGGTTCCCGATCTCTTTAGAATCAGATAGGGGAAGTCACATCAACAACAAGGTGGTCAAACTATTGTGTGCAGCATTGAACATTGAACAGAAGTTGCATTGCAGCTACCGCCCTGAAGCATCAGGATTGGTGGAGCAGATGAATGGTACCCTGAAGTCGAGAATGGAAAAGATGTGTGCAGCCACAAATTTGAAATGGCCTGATGCATTGCCTTTGGTGCTAATGTCAATGAGAAATACACCTAACAAGAAAACAGGACTGTCTCCTCATGAAATTCTCATGGGCCGAGCTATGAGACTGCCCGCAGTGCCTGCAAATGCTCTTGTGAATATCACGGATGATATGGTGTTGGACCACTGCAAGGGTCTGGCTGACGTGGTCCGCTCTTTCTCTCACCAGGTGGAAGCAACCACACTGCCACTGATAAATGATCCAGGTCACAACCTGAAAGCTGGTGACTGGGTTGTCGTGAGGAAGTCGTGTTTGGAGCCACGTTGGAAGGGGCCATATCAATTCATATTAACGACTACTACTGCTGTGAAGTAAAGGCACCGGTTTGTCGCTCCCCGGTACTGTCCTTGATCAACCTGTCTCTTTCTTCTGGAGTGGTTCCCGTCAGATGGAAGCAGGCAGTAGTTACGCCAATTCTGAAGAAGGCGACCCTTGACCCCCTTAAACCAGAAAGCTACCGCCCTATCTCCCTTCTTCCTTGGGCCACGAAAATAGCAGAGGCCCATGTGAATGCCACTCTTACAGACCACCTTGGTAGGTTTAACATTCTTGATCCTACCCAGAACGGGTTCCGCGCGGGTCATAGTACGGAGACGGCCCTCCTCTCGATGGTCGAGCATCTGCGCTCCGTGATGGATTCCGGTCGGACGGCGGCACTGTTGTTATTAGATCTTAGTGCTGCCTTCGACACGGTCTCGCACGGAGTTCTGGTTCGGCGTCTTGAGGAGGTGGGCGTTTCGGGCTCCGCCTTGCACTGGTTTCGTTCCTTCCTTATGGATAGGTCATTCCAGGTGGCAATCCCACCCGGTAAGTCGTCACTCTACCCGTTAGACCAGGGAGTCCCACAGGGATCTTCACTGAGTCCCACCCTTTTCAACCTGTATGTGAGACCGTTGGCTGCGGTCGTCAAGCGGTGGGGCCTAACCATGGTATCCTACGCAGATGATACGCAGCTGGCGGTCACACTGAGTGGGGACTCAGACCTGGAGGCTCCCAGGTTTTGTGATGGTCTGCGGGAAGTGGCTAACTGGATGAAATCCAACTGTCTCCAGTTAAACACCAAAAAGACGGAGATTATGGTGGTTGGTAAACAGGTGGTTTTGTGGGAGGATAAATGGTGGCCTTCGGAGTTGGGTGTGACTCCCCTTCCAGCGGCAGAGATAAAAAACTTGGGGGTATGGTTTGATTCTTCTCTGAGTTTCATCTGTCATACCAAGAAGGTGGCGGCTTCTTGCTATGGCATCATCAGAGGACTTCGACCTATCCTCAAATTCTTTGACGCACCTACAAGACAGCTGGTGGTTCAAGCATCAGTGCTGTCTAGGTTGGACTATGCCAACTCCCTACTGGCGGGGATTAACCAGTCAGAATTTCGGCGGCTCCAGCGGGTTCAAAACGCTGCGGCCCGACTGGTGACTGGTCTCCCCAGGCGATGTTCGGTGTCCAATACTCTGCGCTCTCTCCACTGGCTTCCTGTGCAGCAGAGGATTAGATTTAAGGTTCTCTGTTTTGCATTTAAAATCTTAAAGGGTACTTCCCCGCAAATCATGGAGAAATTGCTGATTCCTTATGTTCCCTCTCGCACTCTTAGATCGTTAGGCCAGAACTTAGCAGTGGTTCCGCGCTTTAAGCTGAGCAGAATTGGGGGCCGCTCCTTTCGAGTCCTGGCAGCGAGTTGGTGGAATTCTCTTCCTCCACAAATTCTGGCCATTGATGAGCTCCTTCAGTTTAGGCGGGCTATTAAGACCTTTTTATTTGTCTAAGCTTATCTGTTGTGTTTTGTCTTCTTTTGCCCGCTTTTAGTGCTGTGTTGTGTTTACCTTCTCAAAGCGCCGGGACGCCCCTTTGCTGGGGCAGCTGTGCGCGGTACAAATAAAAATAACATAACATAACATAACAAGTGTGCGGGAATTCCGAACTGGATCCATGCCAGTCATACAAAAAAGGTGACGTGTCCAACTGATGAGGAAGTTGAGTTGTTGAAAGTACCAACAACAGAGAAGGAAGTCTCAGGGCCGGAGAGAAATCAAAGGGGAATTGAGACAGAAGGAGAGCCCGTTGAGGACAGCTTGGTCACTCCAATAAGAGACGAAGGAGAAAAGACCCAGAGGGGTGACGGTGAGCCTATCTCAACTGAGGCACCAGGAGGACCAAGTCAGAAGGAGGTTCTCCCAGAAGCAGACGAATGTGGAATTGAGCTAGAGCCCCTGACAGTCCCAGAAGGCGAAGGAGTTGAGACGGAAGAGAGTCAGAGTGTTCAGACTCCTCCTAAGCAAATTGCAGGTCCATCAAGAGAAAACACCATAGATTCAGAGGAGGGCGGCCAGTTGGCACAAGAAAGATCAAAGACCAAAGAGACACTAAAAGGAGATAAGTGGCCAGAACTGCAAGTGACTAAGGGAAAAGTGGTTGTCAAAGATGCAATAGAGGAAGAGGTCGATAAAACAAGGAGAGAAGATCTGATTGAAGGAGAGTTGCAGGGTGATCGCAAGTTGAAAAGAAAGAGAGTGGCAAACAGAAGGTACGCAGGTCCTGAGTGGGCGTACGCAACGTCAGCCGAATGGCAACAACAGTTCTTGGCATTCTGTTTTGATCGAGAAGTCCCAGGTCAGTACTTTGGTACCTGAGTCTGGCCAGAGAGACTGTGTTGACACGAAATTGAATTAAAGAAGAACATTTTAAGAAAGGAGACTGGTAAGTTACCAGATGTGACACTGTTAACCTGAACTGACTTTTGAGAACTGATTTTGACAAGCTGCTAACCTGAATTGACAAGGATCCTGGGAGTGAATGTGAAAGCTGTAAATAATTGCTGAAGAAAGACTTTCGCTTGAGAAAAAAAAAAAAATAATTCATAATAATAAGTTTCAACTGTCCTCTGTTGGTTATTGTTTGAACTAATAATACTTCACTTTCTGATTCTTTATAGATCATGGCTAATACTAGAGGGGATAATAGGGGAAGTAGGCGTTGCAAATGTTTGGGTGTTGGTTTGGGTGTTGTGTGTGTGATATTCATCATAGTTGTGATTGTGGGAATGCCATTTGTGGATAAGAGTGGAACTAAGAATGCTACCATTCCTGAGGCCGCTGCTGCACTAACAGCTTGGGAGAGGTTTGAGCAAGACACAAAGTATTTGCATGAGGGAACTAATGCTAAAGGGGAACTATCGACTAATGTTTTCTATAGCTTGCTGAGTTAGTATGTTGACACTATGGATGCGAAAGATTGTTATGTGTGTACACAGATTCCTGTTTCGGTGCAAGAGGGGGTTACCTATCATAGTTCGCCTTTAACGTATGGGATAAGCTGTAGTCTGTTACTAACAAGATTCTATAACCAGGAAGAGATTCAATATTTTTATTCCAATCATGACCTTGTGTTTTCTTATGTGCCTATCATAGAAGATTTGAGTAGTGTAGCTAAGTACTATAGCATCAAATTAGTTAAGGGGTTCTTTGAGGCAACATTAACAATTAGTACATCCTATGCACACCGCAATAATTTGACATGTTTGCTAACACCTGTAGAGAAAAGCTTTTTAGATCACACGGAAGATAGAAGGAGGGCATTGAAGGAGAAATTAGAGAAAGGATTGCAGCAGCGAGCTTTTGCTAGTAGTGAGAGTTATGGTGCAATTAGGGATCAAGGGAAATTAGCTTTAGACACACTACACATAGGGAAGCTTTGCATGACTCGACCAAAGTCATACTATGACAATGTGTTCGTGGGAACGAGTGAATGTAAGCATGTGTTTTTGTTTCAGAGTAAATGGACGTTCATGTTAAATGGACAGGATCCAGCGATCCCTGGGATCTATTATATATGTGGGCTTAATGCTTATTACCGTCTTCCAAAGGGATGGTATGGGACATGTTATTTGGGGATAGTTTTGGAGGACTTGAAAAGGTTTCCGAAATTGTCTGAATTACATCGTACTAGACAAAAGAGAGAGACTGCTGCTGGTGTAGTAGGAGCCATATTTGGGGCGATAATCCCTTCAGTGAGAGTTATCTTAAACTCCATAAAGATTCAAAAGTTGTCTACTATTGTGGATAACATGCTGACAAATTTTACAGGGGCTATACTCCTGATGGATACTGAACTTGCTGCGGAGAGGGCTATGACTCTTCAAAATAGGCTTGCTTTAGACATTCTTTTAGCAAAAAATGTCGGAGTTTGTAAAATGCTTAATGATCGTCATTGTTGTGCTTACATACCTGACAATAGTAACAAAATTATAAGTATGCTTACTAACTTAACTAGAGATAGTACGGATTTGAAGGAACTGAAAGAGCCAGGCGTTTGGGAAAAGGTTGGAAAGGGACTTGCTAAAGTGGGAAATTGGTTTAGTAATATTTGGCATGGGATATTGGCAAAAATAATACAGGGAATATTGATTGTTATAGCTTGTTTATTTGGATTATGGCTGTCATGCAAAATTGGTAAAAGAATTAAACTGAGAATAGCAAAAAATAATAAGAGGAGGGAAGAAAAAAAAGGGAAAAATTGTTCAGAGCAAAATAAGAAGGGGAACGATTGAGAGAAGAAATTGAAATGAGGGAATTCTCGGATGCAACTTGTAAGGAAAAAGTTTGTGTGATGACAAGAGTCATCAGAGGAGGGATTGTTGGAGTGTGACTTTAAAAATCAATATTAACATGAAAAGCTTGCAATATAATGTGTAATGAAGCTGCATAGAAAATGTGTTTGCATAGAAAAATAATGTACACGTTTGAAATGTGCCCACGGGGAGTGGCCACCAATATATACGATGATTAAAGAAACTGAATAATGATGAATTAACAATGTACTAATGTATGACTTT
This sequence comes from Pleurodeles waltl, assembly GCF_031143425.1. Lineage (NCBI taxonomy): Eukaryota > Metazoa > Chordata > Amphibia > Caudata > Salamandridae > Pleurodeles > Pleurodeles waltl. The sequence goes on along the minus strand of NC_090437.1, from coordinate 1,033,908,539 downwards.
GTATTAGCATTAAGGGTTGTGTTAGAGTTTTGCTAAATTACTCATTAGGCCTTAGTTAGCGAGGGTCTGGGCCTAGCTGCCTGGTCTCTTATTAACTGTGTTTTTCTAACGTGCAATGTGCTGCTTTCCTGAAGGACATGAAGCTGTACTTTTCCAGAAGCTAGAGATATGTGTGTGTAGCTGTAGTAAATTCTTTCTCATGGCACCCGACTTGCTCAAGCAGACATTCTTGTGGAATGCAACAGTGTAATTCGCAACAGGTGCAAGGTCGCCTGGACTAGGAGAAGACAATGGAACTACTGACTGGAGCGTAAAATGTAACTTTTCTTACCTGATATTCCACCCAATGAAGATGTCAATCACAGGAGCCAATCGACTGCATGAGAACTGTGTTAGGTGAAAATTGTAGTAAGGTGTGTGGAGAATTATTGGACAAAGATAATGATGCACCAATGGGAAATTAGAGACTTGTTAGACTGTTTTAATATAATCGCATGACTCAAGGAGATGCCAGCCATTATTGGGACATTCCCCGCCATTCTTCTTCACAAATCCTTGCCATTATACTTTGAGACTTTGCTGTCCTGTTACTTTAAACCATCCTCATTTTATTCCTTGCCTAATACTTACTTATCCTCTTTATGAGGGAAGAGCCTTGTTCTTTATCTATGCCCTACTGAGACTTGCCGTCCTATCTTTTCTGATGGCGAATCGACTGATGCCCTGAGGACGAAGACTGACGCTGTTTACTGACTCATTCGGATGGGTAACTATCTGATGATAATTGAAATTGTCTGTTTGCCTTTTCTTTCTAGGTACCAACTGCTCTTTGATAGAGGCCATAGTTAGATGTTTTTCCAAATTTGTGTTTGCCAAATTGGTTTGCATGTAGCCCAACATGCTGATGCTAATTCGAGGTTAGTTAAGTAGTTCACTAATATCGGATGCAAATAGACAAATGACTGAATTCTTGCTTTGTTGAATAATGTAATAATGTTACTCTGCTAAAGTTGATTCATATTAATGTTGTGTTTCGTTCTAATGTTTATGATCTATGCTTTGATAAAGTTTTGCTCTGATTGCCAAGTTATAGTGGGTTTTTTTGTGCATGTTATTGTTGAAACTAATAAACATGATATTAGATTGTAACTAATAGGGAATAAATATCTTAACTCTTAACTAGATTTATTGTGGTTATTCATGGCTGAAAGGTCATGGTGCGTTCGCTGTATTGATCTATATTAAGTGTTATTGATTAGCTTGATTGATTAGTTATTGTGCATATTGATGGGGCTATTGACCTATTGATTGTGATGCCAAAAAGATATCTTGTTCTGGGAAGTCTCCAAACGTGGTCAAAAGGTTCATTGGCCTAGACGTGTCTCCTTGTAAGTTTACTTATCAAGGTTCTGGCGCGTTATCACCAGTAGGTCCCTAGTAAAGTGCAATAAAGGTGCCTAGGGCCTGTAAATCAAATGCTACTAGTGGGCCTTCAGCACTGATTGTGCCACCCACACAAGAAGCCCTGTCTCAGACCTGCCAATGCGGTGTCTGTGTGTACAGTTTTGCACTGCCAATTTGACTTGGCAAGTGTATCCACTTGCCAGGCCCAAACCTTCCCTTTTTGTATGTGTAAGGCACCCCTAAGGTAGGCCCTAGGTAGCCCCATGTGCAGGGTGCAGTGTATGTTAACGGTAAGACATGTACTGGTGTGTTTAACATGTCCTAACAGTTAAATACTGCCAAATGTGCTTTTCACTGTAGCAAGGGCTATCTCTCTCATATGGTACATGGGGGCTGCCTCTAAATATTCTTAAAGTGCAGTTTCCCTTTGAGAGCAAATGGAAATGCGGAGTTTGATGTCCCTGAATTCATAATTTAAAAATACATATTTTAGTGAAGGTGGTTTTTAAATTGTTAGTTTGAAAATGCCACTTTTAGAAAGTGGGCATTTTCTTGCTTATTATTATTCTGTGACTCTGGTTGTGTTTTCCATGTCTGGGTCAGACTGACAGTTGGGCTGTTGTGAATTCGCTCTAGACAGTGACACAAAGGGAGCTGGGGTGTAGCCTACATATTCTGATGAGCCATCTGGGCTAGAGTGTAGGTATGAGTGGTCACTTACACCTGAATAGGCTGTGCCTGCCCTCACACAATGCAGTCTCCAACCGCCTGGTGTGTGTCTGTGGCCAGGCTGGGCAAGGCAGGATCTTGTGAACAACAGAGACTTTCCTTTGAAGTTTCCTTACTTCAAAGGCAGAAAGGGGTATAAGTATTGGACCCAAAACCCCAGATTTTAGATTTCTTCAAGATCTCGAACCAAGAGGAGCCTCTGCCAAGGAGAAGAGCTGAAGAGCTGAGGAGAAGTGCTGCCCCTGCTTGTGACTGTGGTTTGTTGGGCTATCCTGCAGTTAATGCTTCTGTCTGTGAAAGGGTACAAAGACTGGACTTTGTTGTGCATTCCTGCTTGAAGAAGAATCTTTAAGGGCTCAAACTGAGCTTTTCTCCTGTTTTGAAGTCTCAGGTCATCAAAGACTTCCTTTGCCAGCACCTGGACTCTCTGCTGAGGTTCCTGCCCTGCCACGTGGTGTCCTATCCAGTCTGTGGGCCCTTGAAAGGTGAAGTTGGCAGATCAAGAACTGAAATCCATGCACAGAACTGAAATTTTCAATGCACCAACTGCAACACAGCTGATAAATGACGCGCCACTCGTTTTGTGGCTAAAATCAACACTCCCCCTGCATCGCAGCTGGGAGAACAACACATTATGGCTGGAGAAATGACACAACACCCGCTGGCGGCTACTGATAACGAGGCGAATCCCATGCAGCACGGTTTTCTAACACAGTGCAACCTGATTTCTCAGGCGTTGTCGCTAGGCGTCAAAGTAATCGTGAACCTGCACGGATCCGAGGTGCCCTGTCCGGAAATTGACGCATCGCTCTCTTGCAGGGGAGAAAAACAACACATTGCCTACCTGCCCAGAGAAGAAACGACGCTCAGACTCACTTGCAAAGAATCGACGCATCACAGACTTTTCCTATGCACACTCGCCTGTGCTGCTTTATTTTTGACGCAAACAAGGTACTTTGTGTAAAATCAACGGTTCCATTGTTTTCGATGGAGTAAGACTATTATTCTTTTGAAAATTCATATCTTGACTTGTGTATGTTGAATATTTTGCGTTTTGCTCTTGTTTCATTTAGATAAATATTGCCTATTTTTCTAAACTGGTGTGGTGTCCATTTTGTAGTGTTTTCACTGTATTACTGATGTGTTGGTACAAATACTTTACACATTGCTCCTGGGTTGAACCTTTCCACTCCTGCCAAGCTACCAAGGGGGTGAGTGGGGGTTAACCAGGTGAGTTTCTCTTTTGCCCGGCTTAGAGTGAGTGTCCCTGCTTGGACAGAGTGCAAACTGACCGCCAACCAGAGACCCCATTTCTAACAAATAGATTTCCCTGTACTTATGAACTTACACCTGAATGACTCTGGAACACTGTCAGGATTTCACCGATATTCAGGCCAGCAGCTTCAATGCCAATCCCACTCCTTGCCTTTTCAGTCAAACAAGATCTACAAGGAACCCTAGAATCTAAAGTGATGGTACAAAAGCAAAAAGGGGAATAAAGGTATAGAGAAAAGTGCACTCTGTAAGCATCCAGGCCTTCTGACCTTAGGAGTACAGACTAGTGGCAGGTGAGCTGCAAGGACCCTCTGTCTGCAATTGACTAATGGTAAACCCAGTAATCCAATAAAACAAGGCTCCCTTAATCTAAGTATACTTGTATACAATAGCATAGAATGTCTTGTGAGTATCAGCAGACTGGATTATAAAGATATGAAAGCAAAGAGGCCATGATTAGCCCCAGGCGACCAGGATAGCGTCAGGGAGCTGAGGGCCAAATTTACAAGGCCTTGCTGCACCTCCCTGCACCACTGAGAAAAAGCAGAAATGTGCAGTGTCTACAAGATACGGTGCATTTCTGTCCTCTCCCCCAGCGCTGGCACAGAAATTGCTGTCATGCACCAGCACAGGCACCCTTGCACCATGGTGCAAGGGTGCCTGCATTGTGTGGATGATTGTTTTTGTGCAGAAAGGGACACCTTCCTACACAAAAACAATCAATGGAGAATACAGCATACATAGAAAGCGGAAAAACGGGGAGAAATTAAGATATTTCCCTCTGTTGCATTACTCTTAGGCCACCCCTTGGGTGGAGTGGACTTTTGACGCATTCCCAGGTTTACAAAACCTTATACATTTGGCAATGCGCCAAAATCCATGGATGTTGCATGGGAACACCCCACAACACCCATGGAAACACCTCCCTGTTGCAAAGTCAGGCGACGCAGCAACTTGCGCTGCACAGCCTTACTCCATATCTACAAGGCCATGATAAGCCATGCAGAGTGGCTTTGTGTAGCCTTGTAGATATGGGTCAGCAGCCTGCACCACCGGTGAGTCACTAAAAGTGACACACCAGCGGCGCAGGCTGCTTGTAAATATGGGCCTGAATTCGAAGGTCTGCCTTCAATAGTAGAGATGCTGGAAGCCAGGAAGACCTGGAGTGCACACTATGTAAGAGAACCCACCAACTGCTACTGCCAGGTGAAACACTGTGAAGTGTCTCCTTCAAGACTATTCTAGCTTTTCTAAAATGTTCCGACTTTTTCCCACTTTGCCCTGGAAGTGTTTATCTATGCTATCAAGTGATTTCACTCCCCTTTACCTTCCCAGCTGCCAGTGAGTCATCTTCCACAGTCCCCAGTGGCAGCCTCTGACAAGCTTGTATCGTGGTGCCTGAGAACTATGATCACATTCTTGCCACACTGGATGCGATCCCCAGAGAGCACTGACGATTCCTGACAAACACCTGTTGAAGTAGGTGCACCAAAAATCCCCATTATACAGGAGTCATTTTGTGGGCAGGACGTTTAATGGAAAAATTTAACTTGGGAGAATAGAGTTGGTTACATTTCTAAAGTGAAGGTTAAGACAATTAGAGAACTGTTAAAATATAATTTTGGTCAATAATTCTTTTCAAGAGTAATTATTTTCAATGAATGTCTTTTTATTCCACACACCTCCGATGACGAACTTATTATTAAATAACTTATTTTTGTTTATTTAGGTCAAAGTTTATTAGGTGAAATGCAGATAAATGTATGACATTGCAAACGTTTGTAAATGCCCACAAAGTTGTGATTGTGTGATTATTCCCCGTTTCTGGAAGGACCACGAGGTGTTACTTGCGACTGTTACATTTTTACACAACTGCGGAATATAAATGGTATCTCTGGCCCGAGTTTTGCATATCCTGATTTTGGAAATCATGAAATTACTCATGAAGTTAAAACGTTTTACATGTGCTAATCTGATTTATGAACGCACAACGTTTATTAATCCTATTTCCATACCACTGATACATATCTTAAAATAGCTGATGAAATGCCAGTTTTATGGACTCATCTACAGGCAGTTGTAACTGTCTGTCGGAGACCTCATTTCACCAATTCACACAAACATACATCCATACATGTATATATATAAGCATAAGCAGAAGGGGCTTTTTGTTAGCCCGTTCCGCCATTGACTGTTGGCATTGGACTGTCTCTAAACGCATAGCATTTACTGGAAAGTTACATAGTGCATTAAGTAATCCCCTCTTACTTCTTCACTGTTTTTCCATGCCACTCATGGTCTCTATGCTTTTCTTAACCTGCAGAATCACTTACCACCCCTCAGTGCAGAATGATGTCCCTCTGCCCCCCAACTGGCACCCAATGTCTATACCAGCACATTCCTATCACATCTAAGTTGGTGCTGTCAGTGCTCATTGATTTGCTTCACAAGCATTGGCAAACTCAAATCATTCCAAAAAGGCTGCTGTGCATGTGTGCCCAAATAGAGAGCAGTACCGTGGACATCTTATAAAGGCGTTTCAAAAAAACAGATGAAGCTCCATTAACAGATGTCCATACAGAATGTGGACGCACAAAAGGCTGCAATTACGCTTCTTATGGGTTTTTTAAACTGCATTGTAAATTGTCACTGTATATGTGCAAACATATTTGGTGGTGATCTTCTAATGGCGTTTAATGGAGTTAAAAAGAGTCCATTACAAAATGGATACTAAGGCAAGCTCTTTTACAAGATGCCTGCACTGCTAGCGTGCAAAATAAACAAGCATTTGCAATGCAATAGGTCTCGCATTTGTGAGAGTTAAAGCTATTGGCGTTGTAAATGCCTAATTTGACTTTTCTTGCAACATAAATTGGTCAGCCCTGCCTCATAATTTGGTCCTTTCTTGCCACATTATTCCAGTGGCCCTGCATATAACTAAAGCACTTCCATTTACCTTCTTCCTCTATCTGCAGCAAAAAATAAGAACATGTTGCCATTTAGCATCCTGAATTAAATCTGCCATGCTAATTACACTAGAATACTACTTTCACCACCCACCATCAGAGTTGCTGGCTGGCTAACATAATTCCCCCAAAAAGGCACAATACATCCACGAAGGAGGTCCAATGCTGTTTCTAGGGGCCTGGGGAGGCAGGTCTCTTGTTATGGAGCATAATCCCATGGATGTGGACAGTCGATAAAATTGGTTACAAATGTGTTTGGTAGATAGAAAATGTGCAATGTACATTTTCAAATGATGTGACAATTTAGTGATGGTTAAAGGAGTCACTATCCCGTTTCCCTCCTAGGTGTCTGAACATCACACCTCTCCTGTTAAAATCAGAACATACTAATTCTTAATTTCCATACAGATGTGGGCGAGTCCGTGGTAGTCACTGTAAGGTGCTTATTCGTTTTTTTTATTAGTTGGAGTAGAAACACTTCATAGAGGTTGCATCAGCCATCAGGAATCACAAAAATGGCACATGCATTTACTGTGGTGCCCTCTCCCACCCCCCGCTTTCTAACCAAAGGTGGGGGGTTCCCTGCTTCCTCTTGGAAAAATAGTCCCCTTAGGAGGCAGAAACTAACTGGGTGTGATAAACTCCGGACGTGGTCTGACGTTAATTGCCAGGAGCCTGAGTTTGAATTCTAGCTTCTCCTACCAGGCCAAAGTCTGATCTTGGGCAAATCGGTAAAATCTTCCTGATTTGTGCAAAACTAACCGACGTGCATAGATGTGCTTTTGGCAGAATGAGGTATATAGACTAGAGGAATAATTGATATCAGCCGCCCCAAACATTCAATAGTGCTGACAGAGGGAGGGGACACGCAATTGTGAAACTGTCTGAAATACACATCACGGGAGGGGGGGGTCAGTCACAGTTGCAGAGCCATTCACATCTCCAGCAGCCTGGCAGCATTCAAGCTTCAGTGGCTGGGATGGTGGCAGGAGATAAGCACGCAGGAAGTAATGTGTTCCTTCAATAACAAAACTGTGTTTTCAATTAATTAAAGCGCAGTGGTTAGAATATGTGGGTTGAGTTTATTCCTAAAATGAAATGCCATTTTGACACACACTGCAGAATAGTTTTCATGGCATTTGCTCTTTCTCTTTAAACCTACGTATAATGTCTTTTATACTGCAAGACAAAATGAAATCTTTGCATAGAGAGCAGGTAATGTTAACGCTGAGTTACTAACAAAATGATTAATGAATATGTTGAATTTGCTAGAAAATGTACTATGCACGTATTTGAAGGTGCGCCCACCAGAGTGGCCACCAAAGTTCACGAAGTGTACTTATTAATGCTTGTTAATATGAAATGTTGAGCTTATGTTTAATTAATGTAGCAGTATGTCATACTAAAGATTATTCATTATGTATTAGCTTTATTAATCATAGGGCTTAACTTAGCAGGGTCTTGGCCTAGTTGCACGGCCTGATGTCAAGCTGCTTTTTCTTAGGCAACTTATAAAATGGATCCATAGAGAATTAAATTGTGATTTGCCACTGTACTGTCCATGTGCTCGTAGCTGAAGTTCTTTCTCATGAGAAACTGCTTGCTAGAAGATGATGTGCTTGCTAGTGAAACAATGTTTAGTGTAATGTGTGTAAGACTGACCTTCCCAGGGGAAGACATTGGACCCACTGGCTTGAGTATAAGCTGCAACAATATTGATACCTGAAGAGCCGAATGAAGGGAGCGGGATAAGAGGAGCCATACATCGACATGTGAACCATGTACTAGTAAAACTGAAGATTTAAGGGTTTAGTTTCATTGAACTAAGTGTGAACATGCAATTCCCTGACCAATTAGGATGTGGGAAATAGTTTTGGGAAATCTAACTTAGCCGGACTGCACCATGAGAAGAAGCACCATTTCTTTCAAACTGCCCAAAGAGTCACTTTGGCTATTATTTTCTATACCGTCTTGAGAGGAGACATGTTTAACTTTACTACTTAGAGAGACTTTGCTTTTTCTGAACTTTGATGCTGAATCCTGATGTATTGCTGACCAAACTGATGTCCTGTTGACGAAGACTGTCACAGCTTGCTGAACCATATTGAGGACAGGTGGACCATGACTGTACAGATTGCTATGTCTGTTTGCTTTTGTTTCTAGGGACCAACCGCTATTTTGGTAGAGCCTTAGTCAGATGTTTTCCAAATTTGTGTGACTAAATTGTTTTGCCTGAAGTCCAAACATGCTATTCTAATATGGTGTTAGTTAAGGTTCTCACAGATGAAGTTCACTACATGTAACAACAGTTGATGTCTTTTCTTTGCTGAGTCTGAATGTATGTAATATAGTTTGCACAGTTATACTTGCTATCAATTTGCACTGTAACTTTAGAATGAGTATTAGCTCAAGCTTTGATTAGATAGCGATTTTTTGCCATTTTGGACAGCCAATGTTGTTTCTGTATGTTTATCCTTTGATTTTGAGATTCAGCTACGTGACATTAGCATTGTTAGTACAGGGAAATAAACAGTCTATCTTTTACATAAAGGTGTGGTTATTCATGACTGCAAGGTCATGGTGTGTGGAAATTACTGACTCATTGATTATTGATGTTACTGATTGATTATTGTCATTGATTTGTGCTGGTACGGGATATATGATGAGAAAACCTCAAAGCGAGTCAAAAGGTTAATCTGCTTATTCTTGTCTCCCTTGTAAGTTTACTTAATAAGTAACAGAGATGGTAGCAGAGATGGATGTTTTTTCTCCTTAAGAAACCATCATAGATGCCTGGTACATGGTTGGTCTCGTTAAGAGCCCATCATACGGCCCAGGGAGAGGTAGTAGAGTATTGGTCTCAGAGATTGTAAGAGAGAAATAACAGATGCCTCTGAGATGGTAGTAGGGCAAGGATTAATATCACACAAAGAGGAAAATAATTTGTAGATTTGGCCGAAATGGTGAAATTTTGGATTTTTCTAGATTCGATGATACCAAGTGGAAAGAAAATATGCCCCTAAGTACCTAAAATGACTTTCCCAGAATCTTGGAACTTGCCAATGGTTGTTTGAGGACGTTCTCGGCATTCTAGTGAGAGTGTGAATGCAGTAGGTTTTGTGCTTGCACAGCTTATGCAAATCGCAGGTGAATTGTGATGTTTGTGAGGGTGTAGGGAGTTTGGGTACTCCAAATGAAGTTATAGAAGGAGTGTGCATACTCCGAAGTGTGAGAGAAGGGAAGTCGTCGAACTTCACAAAAATTGTCCACGTGGTTCTTGGTATACGGACCCTGCGTAGTCTAAGACTCCAGAGTATATTGAAAAGTGTATGAGACACTTGGTTTTTGTTATAATTTGTCTGGTTTAATAGGTCAATCGGGTGTGTTCGACAAGTCAGAGTGTGAGTCAAAGTGAGTGAAATCATTTTTCGACTGAGATCTGGCAAGTCCTATGTGCACCAGGACAGACCCACTGATCAATTGACAGTGAAATTTGTGGGTTGAATTTTGCTTGCGAATCAGGGAAACTGAAAAAGAAGGAGTAGCTGCTAGAGCGAAACACAGTCAGTGAAAAATCCTTAAAGTTTCTGAAGCAATTGTGTTACCCTATCTGTAGTGGACAGACAAATTGGGTTTTGATTTTTGTTTGGTGCTTGCAATAATTTGCATTAGTTTCATGTGAATCTGAGTTTGGGAGGACAAGCTGAAAGACTTTGTTAGCCGCAGTACGTGTGAGTGTGACGTCATTATAGCTGCGCTGGGATAGGTTGGTTAGTGAGAAGGGTCGCACACGGATTGGCAGCCGTAGGTGAATCGCAATTGGTTGAGAATGTGGGTGAAGAGAATTCTGGGATTAAAAGTCACTTCCTGATTTGATTTTGAATAAACAAAGGTCAAGCAAATGAAAATTTTAAAAGCTTTAAAGAGTGCTTTAAGGGGAAATACGTACATTACAATGAGTATAGGGGTATTGCACCGCCAGCAGGTACACCAGCTTATATTGTAATCGAAGCCATGTCTTTGGTTGAAACAATGGTGCAAGGTGATAGAGAAGGATTGGAGTTTAGCATTTCCTGCCAATGGAACATTTAATTTGAGGAGTTTAGAGCATCTGAGGAGGGTGCTGTATGATCTGAAACCCCCTCCGAGACCAGCACAGTTCGAGGCATTAGAGATCTGGGAGTTAGTAGCCAGACAGCAACAGCAACAGAAATTTGAGAGGAGGGTGAGAAAAGCAGAAAAGACACAAGCAGAGTCTAGATGGGACCATGCTCAGAAACTTTGGAGAACCGAGACTTTACAGGGAATTAAAATGTTTCCAGCGATTACACAAGACAGTGAGGGAGAAGGAAGGAAAGCTACCAGAAAAACAAACAGCAGCCCTTCTGGGAGTAGGGAGCAGAGACCAAAAGAGTCTAGAAGATCATTAACATTTGAGGAAGAGTCAGATGATGATGAGTTTATTTTGCAGTTATTGAGAAATCATCCACCACAGTATGTAGCACAAGAGAACGGTTGAAGGGACTATGGGTGTGAACAAATTAGAGTCCTACACAGAAACAGAGTTGAGATATCTGTGCCCGAAGATTACGAGGGAAGTGAGCAATGTGCATCAGAGTTTAGAAGACCTGGCAGAGAAGTACAGCGTAGAAATAGAGAAAAAAAAGCATTTGAAAAGGAGTTAGAGATTACATTTTGACACAAAAGACTTTGAGCCCTTGAGATCTGCAGGGATGAAGACACACCTTAGGGAGTTACTCCAAAGTGTCCAAACAAGGGGAGCCTAAGACAAATGGGAAGGCAGATGGGCAAAGAAAAGAGATCAAAGGAGAAGGGATTCTGTGGAGCTGACTGCAAATGTGCAGCAGAGCAAGGATCCAGTGAAAGTTTTACCAATGTGAGAAATTCCAGGAGGGAATTTTGTTCATGTCCCTTGGAGCAGAAGTGACATTCTGTTCTATACAAATGACTAACCCAGGTTGAGAGAGAAGCCAGTAGAATGGTATCAGCAGACAGACAGATTTGTGAAACTTGCAAAGTGCCTATGGGAAGACTTGAACACTATATTAGAGATAGTAGTTCCAGCTGATCTGTGGATAGAATGCAAGATGAGTATAGATTGGCAAATAAAAGAACCAGTGAGAGATCAGGTTACAGGTGCACCATCTCCTGAAGTAATGAAATATTACTATAAGGTGAATTTTTGAAGATGAGAATTTCACCCCAAAACATTGACTGGCAGAGAATAGACAGGACAGCTCAGGGAGCAAAGGTGTTGCAGGCTGTTTAAGCATTACAGTGGTGCAGAGACAATTGAGACGAAAGACATGATTCATTTTGTGTTCAAATTTGTGGAAGGATTAAGAACTGAAATTAGCAAAATGATTAAGATTCATTAGATTTGCTGGCAAGCAAAACTGATTGATGAGGTGTTGCAGTATGCAAACTACTATAGAGACAAAATTGAGTTGAAGCAGAGAAAGTTGAAAGAAAAGGCAATGGTGATCTAGATTAAAGCTGCACAAACAGGGATGCAGGGAAATTTTCCACAACAGCAGCAGCAGGGAAATGTGGTGTTTCAAAATTAGATGAGAGGTAGAGGTTACGGAGGAATTGGTAATGGAAATCGTTGTCCTGATTTGAATACTGTAGTCATTCAGAATGATGTACAGGGAATGAAGAGAGTTTTGCCTTGTCACGCTTGCAGAGTGGTCGGACATTGGAAGTGGGAGTGTCCAATGATGGTGGAGGAAGGTGTCATTCAGCTGAGTGACATCAATTTGTTCCAAAACATGAGACGACCGAGAATGAGAGGGCATAATACAAATTTTCATAATAATGTGAATCAAATGTAGAATTTTCAACCCATGCAGCAGGTTCAAATGCCACGTGTACAAATTATACAGTTGCAGCCTATAAAACAGCAGGTTCCAATGGTACATAGACAGCAAATTCAAATACCTCAAGCCCCAATGGAACAGCAGCATGTGATGCTTCCTCAACAGGTCACAGATCAGAGGTCCAACCGTTACACTGTGAGAATGAAATAAACGATGATTGGGTGAGTGAGAGTTTGGATGAAGAGGAATGTGTGCTTGCAGCTTCTCTAGAAGTAGATCAGAATGGCCCATATAAGAAGGGAAAGGTAATGGGTCACAAGGTTTCGTTCTTGGTTGACACAGGAGCTATATGCTCTACAGTGAGAACTGCCGAAGTTCCAAACTTGCCCCTTTCAAGAAAGACAGTCCAGATTGTAGGAGTAGCAAGTCAGTATTTGACCAACCCAATTACAGAGCCGGTTCAGGTTAAAATTGACAACTTAAAAGGATTGCACAAATTTGTAGTCTGTGATTCAAGTCTGGTATCCCTACTGGGAAGAGACTTACTGTGAAAAAACAGGTGCTTGATTACTTGCTCAAATGATGGAATCGAGATACAAATGAATAGTGATGATGAGTATGACCCAGCCCAGAGACCGAGTGTGAGATGATAAATGAGGAGTACCCCCTGATTAATTTCTTTCCAGTGTTCACGGAGAAGGAGCTTTCTCCTGATTCGCCGGGAACAGTTAAAGAGAAAGTGTGGGATATGGCAGGGAAAGAGAGTGGCCTGATAAAGGGAGTTGAGCCAGTTAAAGTTCCTGTAAAGCCCAACACAATTTTTCCTCAGATTCCCTAGTACCACATGCTGCAGGATATTCTTATAAAGGTCGCTCAAATAATTGCAGTATTTGTAAAACAAGGGGTATTGAAAGAGGTGTTAATCTTTTTCCAATCAACCAGATTGCCGCTTTAAGACCTCTTCTGTTTTGGATTCGGCTATGGTCATCAGATTCCCTTATTCCATTCAGATGTGGGCTGCCCAATCTGGTGGGCCTCAACCTCAATACTAAAATCAATGGGTGTGTTTATGTCGAACGGTCTCTACTGCATCTCGGTCTGGGGTACTATTGGATGGATCCCTCTTTTATTCCCAAAAATGCTGTTCAGACATTGAAGGGCGCTTTTTGGCTCAAAGGTCAAACTTTTCAACTGGCCGATGTTGTGCCATTCTCTATGTCTGATAGCTTTTTGCAATTTAAATGTCACTATGAGTTTGAGCCCTTCATGGATGCAGCACTTTCTACATCTGCGTGTGCCCTTTTTATTAGATTTAAACCAGGGTTCTTTGTGTTCTTTAACTTATAAATGGTCTAATTCCATCAATAAGTCTAAGTTATGCCAGATGGGATGTAAGAATGAAGAGTCTGTCCTACATGTCCTTTTTCAATGTTGTGCATATGACAAACAGAGGGCCTCTTGGATTAGTCCCCTATGCAAACAAATGGGCTTTAGGAACTGTTTATTTGCCAAGAGAATTTTTAAATCTGATTCATCTGGTTATATAGTTTATCCTGTGGCAAAATATTTTGAATCAATATGGCGTTTTAGACTAACATTTAAAAAAAATAAGATTGGGTAGCTGTTTTTTAGATTTAGATCTCTTTATGTATATTTATTGTATTTTGGCGTATGCTATAAGCTTGACATTTTTATGGGACTGGAGGCGTTGTTTTTTTATTTTATCGGAGAAAGAAATCTTTTTTATGTCTGTTTTACCATGGTTTTAACACTTTTCTTTTTAATGTCTCCTACTCATTTTACTGCGTATTTTCTCTTATAACCTCTTTTTCGAATTGTTATGTATTGTACTTTTATGGTATGTTTTCTCTTACCGAAATAAAGTAAATGATGAATCTAGAAAGAGGTGTTGAGCAGCCCATGTAATTCACCAATAATGGGATTGAAAAAGCCCAGTGGGAAAGTTTGAATAGTCCAAGATTTGAGAAAAATAAATGACATTGTGATTAAATGTTGCCCTGTGGTGCCAAATCCAGCTGTGGTTCTGTTTCAGATTCCATTTGATGCTGAATGGTTCACCATCGTAGACTTGCCAGAGGCTTTCTTTTCTGTGCCTCTTCACGAGGACAGCGAATTTCTCTTTTACTTCAAATGTTTGGACCGAGTTTACTGTTGGTGTCGAATTCCTCAAGGGTTTTTAGAGATTGAAAAATAATTTGGAGTTGTTGGAATTGTCTTTCCAGTCGACATTGGTACAGTTCATTGATGACTTGTTGATTTCATCCTAAATGATGGATGAGTCCAAGTATGACACGGTTGCCTTACTGAACCATTTGGGAAAGAAAGGTCATAAAGTGTCTTCACTTAAACTGCAATACTGTTAGAAAGAAGTGAAATACTTGGGTCACCAGATTGAGAAAGGAGGAAGGAAAATATCCAGAGAAAGGGTCACAGCCATGTTGCAGATGAGTCCCCCAGCCACACAGAAAGATGTCAGGATGTTTTTAGGGATCGTAGGCTATTGTCGCCAGTAGATTCCCAATTTTTCCGTAATTTCCAAGCCATTGCAGTAGCTGTCCCATAAGGAGGTTACCTGTCCCCAAGTGTTAGACCAGGATTGCATGAAAGCATTTTCTGAATTGAGAGAGAATCTGTGCAAAGCTCCGGCTTTGGGTATGCCTGATTACACAAAGTCCTTCACATTGTTTTGTCATAAGCGTGATGCATGTTCTTTTTCTATCTTGACGCAGGGCCATGGAGGTGTAAACCGCCCAGTAGCATATTTTTCAGCTACTTTGGTCCCAGTTGCAACAGCTTTACCAGGCTGAATGCATGCAGTTGCAGTGGTTGGACAGAGCCTCACACAGTGTCAAGACATTGTGATGGGACACGCCCTGTAATGGTCCCTCACTCAGTTGAAGTTTTGCTTACACACACCAAGACCCAATATCTGACAGGTGCAAGATTGACCAGATATGAGACAAGTATTTTGGGGTCACCAAATGTGTCATTGAAAAGATGTGCCGTGCTGAACCCAACAACAACCTTACTTCCAAAGGAAAATGTTGAAATTGAAATGTTGGAAGACATTAAGCATAATTGTCTTGAAGTAATGGATCTGTGCACAAAACCCCAACCTTATAATAGAGATACCCGATTGGAAGAAAATAACCAAATTCTTTTGGTTGATGGTTCCTGTTTAAGAGACAATACAGGAGTATTGAGAGCAGGATATGCTGTGTGCACAATTACTGGTATAATGGAAGTGCCTTGACTTTGAGTAGTATATCCTGCACAAATAACAGAAATGGTAGCCCTTACTAGAGCGTGCCATGTTCCTGCTCAGCTAAAAGTTACCATCTTTATGGATAGCCAGTATGGATTTGGAATAGTCCATGATTTTGGCTAGTTGTGGTCACAGAGAGGTTTCATGACCTCTTCTGGTTCACCAGTGAGAAATGGTGAGAGAATTAAAGAATTGTTGCAAGCTATCCAAATGCCTGAAAAGATTGCCGTGGTGAAATGCAGTGCACATCTGAAATCGTAAGATTTTGTGTCAATGTGGAATGGATATGCGGATCAAGTCGCAAGGTTTTGCGCATTGAACTGCATATTGTTAAAACATAATTGGGAATTGTTACCTGAAGGTGATGAAACATGTCCAAGTTTTGCATTTAATGTAATAGATACATTGGAAGAATTGGAAACATTGCAGAATAATGTTGACAGAGAGTTAAAACATTCATGGAGCAAAATTAAATGTGTACAGCGACAGGATGAATTGTGGGTTTCAGAAGAGGGTCAATTGGTTTTGCCCAACAATTTGTTGTCTCAAATGGCTAGGTATTATCATGGTCAAGCAGATTTTGGGAGGGATGCCATGATTCGTCTGTTCAAACATAGTTGGTTCAATACAAAGTTTCGACAATTTGCTGAAGCAGTTTGCCATTGATGAGTCATTTGTCAGCAAATTAACGCATGAAAAGGGATAGTGGTTAATTTGGGTCACATTGGAAGAGCAGGAGGTCCTTTCAGCAGAATGCAGATGGCTTTTATTGAGATGCCTGTGTGTGGATGTTTGAGATATGTGTTAATGATTGTCTGCATCTTTAGTCACTGGATTGAAGCTAACCCTACACGGAGAAATGACAGCCTCACAGTAACGAAATTACTGCTTGGGGAACTGATACCACCTTTTGGGTTTCCGATCTCTTTAGAATCAGACAGAGGAAGTCACTTCAACAATGAAGTAGTGAAATTACTATGTGCAGCAATGAACATTGAGCAGAAGTTGCATTGTAGTTACCGCTCTGAAACATCAGGACTAGTGGAACAGATGAATGGTACCTTGAAGTCAAGAATGGGGAAAATGTGTGCGTCCACAAATTTGAAATTGCCTGTCACACTGCCGTTAGTTCTGATGACAATGAGAAACACACCGGACAGGAAGACAGGATTGTCACAGCACGAAATCCTCATGGGAAGAGCAGTAAGGTTGCCAGCGGTCCCTGCAAATGCGCTTGTGAGCATTACAGATGATATGGTGTTGGACTACTGCAAAGGTCTGGCTGATGTGATTTGCTCTTTCTCTCAGCAGGTGCCACACTGCCACCGATCCAAGATTAAGGACACACTCTGAGGGCTGGGTGGTGGTCCGGAAACACGTGCGGAAGACATGTTTGGAGCCTCACTGGAAAGGCACTCCCAGGTGGTTCTGACCACTATCACAGCAGTGAAGTGTGCTGGAGTTCCAAACTGGATACATGCAAGCCACACAAGAAAAGTGGCATGTCCTTTAGACAATGAAGAGGAGTTGTTGGGAGTACCAACAATGGCCAGACAAGACTCAGAACAGGAAGGAGAAGACAGAGGAACTGAGACCAGATATGAGCCCATTGAGGACGGTTCAGTCACTCCTGTAAGAGACAAAGGAGAAGACCTCCAGGAGGGTGACAGTGAGCCAATCTTAATTGAGGCAGCAGGAGTGTCCAGTCAGAGGAGGGCTTTCCCAGAAGTAGACAAGTTTGAGAGACAAACAGAACATACGCCAGACCCTGAGGGGGAAGCAGATGAGGTGGATCAAAGCCAATGTGATATGACTCTTCCTGATCCAGTTGCAGGTCCTTCAAGAGAAAATCCTGCAGAGCAAGAAGAAGTTTCAAGTTTCACACTGAAAAGAGCATTGACCAAGGGTCGACTGAAAGGAGATAAGTGGCCAAAGTCACAAGGAAAGAGAAAGGAAGCAGTTGTTGAGACAACAGTAGAGGAAGTAGTAGATATGACAAGAAGAGAACAACTAAGTGAAGGAGAACTGAATGGAGATCGAATATTGAAAAGAAAGAGAATAGCAAGTCGAAGGTACGCAGGTCCTGAATGGGCGTATGCAACTACAAGTGAATGGCAAAGATAATTTTTGTCATTTTGTTTTGAACGAGATATTCCAGGTCAATATTTTGGCACTTAAAAGAAGCAAATGAACTGAACTGTTGAGACAAATGTGAGAAAAGTGGAAATAGAAATAAACTGTTGAAAGTAACTGGATACAACTTTGATAGCCTGATTTGACAAGATAACTTTATTTTGACAAGCTGCTAAGCCAATTTTTAACAAGCTTACTGATGTTTGATAAAAAGGATCCTGGTAGTGAGATTGAAAGCTGTAAATAACTGCTGAAAGAAGATTGAAGAATTTTGTTTTTAATTTTGCTGCACAGTTAAAAAATTTCTCTTCTACTTTCTGATTCTTTACAGATCAAGGGTAACCTTAGCCAGCAGGGTAGGAAGAACAGGTGCTGTAAATATTTGAGTGTTGGTTTGGCAATTGTATGTGTGATATTGTATGTGATATTGATTGCGGGTATGACTGTTCTTGACTAGAGTAAGGCCAACCATACTGCAGGTTTAGAGACAACTACTGCATTAACAGCAATAGAGAAGTTTAGTTTAGATGAGAAGTATCTGCACGTAGATAGTGCTCAAGGGGAACTTTCTTCTAATGTCTTCTATCGCTTATTGAGTGAGTATGTTGAGATGATGGATGTGAAGAATTGTTTTGTGTGTGCGCAGATTCCTTCATCAGTAGAAGAAGGCGTTACCTATCATAGTTTGCCTCTTACATATGGGATAAGTTGTAGTCTGTTACTAACAAGATTCTATGACCAGGAGTACATTCAGTATTTCTACTCCAATCATGATGTGGAGTTTTCGTTTGTCCCCATAATTAGGTATTTGAGTAGAATAACTAAGGATGATGATGTAGTATTAGTGAGGGGTTTATTTGAGCCTAAATTAACATTTGGCACAGCTTATGCACACAGAAACAATCTGACATGCTTGCTTACACCTTTAGAAAAGAGCTTCTTAGATCACACAGATGACAGGAGAAAGGCCTTTAGAAAAGGGCTTAGAAAAAAGGACTTTTAGAAATGATTATGCTTATAGTGCAATAAAAACACAAGGGAAATTAGCTTTAGATGCACAACACACAGTGAAGCTTTATATATATATAGGCCTAAATCCAGTGCTGACACTTTTTTTGCGGGAATGAGTGAATGTAGGCATGTGTTTTTGTTTCAGAGTAAATGGTCATTTATGTTGAATGGACAGGATCCAGTGAGTACCGGCATAGATTATATTGTGGACCTAATGCTTATTACCGTCTTCCAAGAGGATGGTATGGTACATGTTACTTGGGGATAGTTTTCCAAAAGATTTTCCAACTGTATGGCTTAAAAAGATTATCCAAATTGACTGAGTTACATTATAGTAGAGAAAGGAGAGAGTCTCCTTCTAGTATAGTGGGAGATATATTTGGAGCAATAATTCCTTCAGTAGGAGTTGTTCTGAATTGGATAAAGATTTGAAAGTTCTCTAATATAGTAGATAACATGCTGACAACATTTTTCAAAAGCCATGATCCTGATAGATACGGAATTGGCCACAAAAAAAGCTATGACTCTTCAGAACCGCCTTGCATTAGGCATTCTTTTGGCAAAGGATGGCAGACTTTGCAAAATGCTTAATTCAAAGCATTGCTGTTCGTTCATTTCTGATAATAGTAAAGAAATTAGAAGCTTACTTACTAATCTGACTAATGAGAGGGCTGATTTGAAAGAGTTGAAAGAACTAGGGGCCAGATGTAGGTACAAAAAATTTTGCGCAAAAAACTGACTCACAATTTGCGAGTGGGTGTCGCAAATTGCGAGTTGCATGTAAATTGATTGCAGGTGCTGCAGAACACTCCAGAAACCACTCCAGAACACTCTGGAAACACTTCCTGGCACATGATGATGACATCAAAGCCAGGAAGTTTACTAATACACCTGGGAGGAGGGAGGACCACACCCATTTTTAACTGCTGAACTGCAAACAGGAGGAACAGCAGCTACAATGGCTGAAACACCTAGAAAACGAAAACTCAAATTCTCTGAGAAGGAGCTGGAGGTGCTGACAGAAGAATGCTGTCAGCACTATGATGAACTCTTCGGAAAGGCAGCCCTCAATGTGCCAGAAGCAACCAAAAAACAACTCTGGCTGGAGATCCAAGAGAAAGTGAACTCCCTGGGGGTGAGCCACAGGAATGTGGATGAAATAAAAAAACGGTGGTATGACCTCCGCTCCCGGACCAAGGAGAGGGTGACAGAAAGGCTCTGGGAGATGAGAGGCACAGGAGGGGGACCATCATCCGTACCACCACCCACACCCCTGGAAGAAAGGGTGGAGGAGACCCTGGAGCAGGAGGCAGTGACAGGAATATGAGATCTGGACACCTCTGAGCCCACTACATCAACCGGTGAGTACCATGTGATATGCCTGTACCCCCATCAATGCCATACCCCCACCCACCATGTACACAGGGGCATGCACAACCAAGATAGCTCCATTTCAGGGTAACAAACACCAGAATGATGCATTATATGAAATGTAGTCAAATAGGCAGTTCATAGGCAAATGTTTATTAGGAATTGTGCAACAGATAGTAGACACTGACAGTCTGTTCCCCATGTCCCACAGGTCTCCCACAAGACACCACCACAAGCCACAGCAGCCAGCCCCATGAGGACAGCACAGGAGCTGCCACCACTCCCACCTGCACAACCAACACCATCCCTGTGATGTCCACACCTGCTGCAACTGTGTTTCAGGAGGCTGCGCCAGCAACAGGCAGGAGTGCCACAGTAGAGCACACAGGGCATCCACCGCTGCGCAGGCGACGCAGGTTCAGGAGAGCAGGGCTGCAGGCTGCGTCCGTCCGTCCATCTACCACCAACAGCGAGGCACAGCTGCTCCGTGGTCAGCGCCTGCAGAACAATATATTAGGGCGTATTAGTGGGGTGCTGCACCGCTTTGTGAGAAGCAATGAGGCCAGAATGCAGCAGCTCCATTCCAAATTGGACGTGATTGGCACAAACACTGGGGACCTGGCCCTGTCCATGAGGGATCTGGTGGCAGGACTACTGGCACAGGGCGAGGGTGGACGGCGCAGGGACCGTCAGCTGCTACAGAGGCTTGACAGGATGGCCACATCAATAGGCAGACTGGCAGTTAACACCACTGGTCTGTCGAGAAGGACAGTTGGCCTCCAAGTAGAAATGGGCCATTTTGCAGGGGATGTGGCTAGAGGCCTGGGCCGGATCACACATGTGATTGATTTAATGGAGGCACAGCATCTGTCCAGGGGCACAGGGGACACACCCCGGGACAGCGAAGAGGGCTCTACAGTGAGCAGTGTCTCTGCCAGTGACACTAGGGTGCTCCGGAGTGGGAGTACCAGGCAGAGCACTGCAGAACCACCAGGGACCAGCCAGGACATAGACTGAACCCTGTCCCTGATGTTGGGGCACATGACAGCAATGTGCCCCATGCATGGTTTGCATTTTGATGAACATGAACAGTTAGTAATTGTAAATAGTTGTATTTCTGCACATATTAAATAGTTTTTTTGTTCCACCTAACAAATGGACTATTTGGTCAATAGGTGAGTATGGTTGAAGTTGACACGTACCTTCCAAAGTATTGGGTTGCGATGTGTTCCCGTCTCAGTCTGCCTTGATTTGCTATACTCCGATCCCCATGATGGCGATGTGGTTGCTCTTGCTCTTCATCCTCAGAATCTGGGTCTGCAGCGGTGAGAGGTAGCCCACGTCGGGTGGCAATATTGTGCAGGATGGCGCATGCGACAACAGTTTTGAATGCTGTAATGGGGGTATACTGGAGGGCACCTCCACTGCGGTGGAGGCATCTGAACCTTGCTTTCAGTAATCCGAAGGTGCGTTTGATGATGTTCCTGGTCCTCTTATGTGCACTGTTGTATCGCCTCTCTGAATCATTGCTGGGTGTTAAGAACAGAGTCATTATCCATGGCCGTAGAGCATATGCACTGTCACCTGTTGGGCACAAACATTACACTGTTAGAAAGTCTTGGTTGGTGTGCACAGTGACCTGTGTGTATGTCTGCAAGGTGTATGCAGCTCTACCTAGGAGGTATCCATCTCCAAACTCCCCACGTTCCAGGCGTTGGTGTATCCCACTGTGGCTAAAAATGTAGGAGTCATGGGTACTGCCTGGAAATTTTGCAACAATGTCGGTGATGACATAATGGGCGTCACAAACATCCGAATATTGAGTGAGTGGGTACACTTTCTGTTGCGGAACAGATGTTCCAGGTTTGCAGGGGGGCATATTTGAATATGTGTCCCATCTACACATCCTATGACATGGGGAAAGTTTGCAATCCGGTAAAAGTCCAGCTTGGTGCTGTTAATTTCTGCATCATTCCTGGGTAGGTATATGAAGTGAGACATGTGTGTGAGTATGGCATCTAGGAAGGCCGTGAGGAACCTTGACAGTGCACTTTGAGATACCCCACCTGCCACAGCAATGACCCCCTGATAGCTCCCTGAGGCCAAGAGGTGCAGTGAGCATAGCACTTGCACATGCGTAGGGATGGCGCAGCCGCGCAGAGTCTGGCGTTCTAGCTGTGGTTTTAGTAATTCAATTAATTCTAGTATGGCTGCGCTGCTAAGATGGTATTTGTCATATATCTCTTCCTCAGTTTGCTGAAAAAGAGTCTGCCTTGTTCTATAGATCTTCTCCTGTCTGTGGCTCCTCCTCCTCCTCTGCTGGGCTGCGTGGACTCTCCTCCTCACTGATATCAGGTATTTCTCCGCCATCTTGAATAACCCAGATGCTTTCTGGGTCTCCTTTTATACTTTGGTAATGATTACCACCTGCTCTGAGTTAGTGGTAAATGGGACTGCAAACTGGGCTTTTTGCGACTAGTCGCAATTTGCGAGTTGCAATTGCATATGGTTTGCGACTCGCAAATTGCGACTTCCTATTTGCGGGTCGCAAAATGGGGTTGCAATTTTTGCGAGTCGGTAACGGCTTGCATCACTTTTTGCGAGTTGGAAATGGGATTTTTGCATCCCATTTCCGATTTTGCACAGTCGCAAATAGCGATTCGGGCCATTTGCGACTCGCAAAACTTTGCTACATCTGGCCCTAGGTGTTTAGGAGAAAGTTGGCAAACGATTTGCTTCAGTGGGAAATTGGCTCCGCAACATTGGGAAAGGGATAATATTGAAAATAATACAAGTGATATTGATTTATTGATTTGTATAATTGGAGCATGGGGAATTTGTAAATTGTGTAAAATGATTAAATTGAAGAAAATTAAAAATGATCAGAGGAGGGAAAAAATTAAAAGAGAAAAATTGTTTAGGGGAAATTCAAAAAGGGAACGAAGATTTGAAGGGATATAGATGACAGACTTTTAGCTGATGCAACGATTTGTGTGAGAAGATTTGGTGTGATGACAAATGTAGTCATCAGAGGAAGGATTGTTACCCTGAGTTCCTAATGAAAATATTATGAAGATTCATGTATTTTGAGTGTTGAATTTGCGTAGAAAATGTTTTAACACAGAGAAAAAAAAAATGCACCTTTTTGAAGGTGCGCCCACCAGAGTGGCCGTCAATGTTGACAAAGTGTACTTATTAATGGCTTATTAATATGAAATAGCAAGGTCTTGGCCTAGTTGCACGGCCTCATGTCAAGATGCTTTTTCTTAGGCGACTTATAAAAAGGATGCTTAGAAATTTAAATGTTGATTTTCCACTGTACTGTCCATGTGCTAATAGCTGAAGTTCTTTCTCACAAAAAGCTGCTTGCTAGAGGATGATGTACTTGCTAGTGAAACAATGTTTAGTGTAATGTGTGCAAGATTGACCTTCCGAAGAGAAGACAATGGACCCACTGACTCGAGGTTAAGTTGCAACAATATTGATACCTGATGAGCTGAATGACGGGAGCAGGACAAGAGGAGCCAATCATCGACATGTGAATCATGTACTAGAAAAAATTGAAGATTTGAGGGTTTAGTTTCATTGGACTAAGTGTGAACATCCGATTCCCTAACCAATTAGGATGTGGGACGTAGTTTTGGACAATCTAACTTAGCTAGACTGCATCAGGAGAAGATGTGCCATTTCTTTCGAACTGCCCAAAGAGCCACTTTGGCTATTATTTTCTAGACCGTCCCGAGAGGAGACGTGTTCAACTTTACTGCTTAGAGACACTTCGCTTTTTCTGAACTTTGATGCTGAATCCTGATGTATTGCTCACCGAACTGATGTCTTGTTGCCGAAGACTGTCACAGCTTGCTGAACCATATTGAGGACAGGTATACCATGACTGCACAAATTGTTATGTCTATTTGCTTTTGTTTCTAGGTACCAACCGCTAATTTGAAGGGAGCCTTAGTTAGATGTTTTCCAAATTTGTGTGACTAAATTTTTTTCATGAAGTCCAAACATGCTAGTCTAATCTGGTGTTAGTTAAGGTTCTCACAGATGAAGTGCACTACATGTAACAACAGTTGATGTCCTTTCCTTGCTGAGTCTAAATGTATGTAATATCATTTGCGCAGTTATTCTTGCTATTAATTTGTGTTGTAACCTTAGAATGTGTAGTCTTAAGCTTTGATTAGATTGCAATTCTTTTGCCGTTTGGGACAGCCAGTGTTGCTTCTTTATGTTTATCATTTGATTTTTAAATTAAGCTACGCAACATTAGCATTGTTAAAATAGGGGAATAAACATTCTAACTTTTACATAAAGGTGTGGTTATTCATGACTGCAAGGTCATGATGTGTGGAAATTACTGACTTTTATTCCTTATTGATGTTATTGATTGATTATTGTCATTGATTTGTGTTGGTATGGGATATATGGTGGGAAAACCTTAAAGCAAGTCAAAAGGTTCATCGGCCTATACGCATCTCCCTTGTAACTTTACTTAATAAGGTCTGACGCGCTAACAGTAGGAGTGAACGGTTGACTCCAATGAGCATTAGCCTTTATTTATAAACCAATGATAAATAGAACTATTTCCTTCAGCACAATGTTCTTGTTGTGATCACAGAGTTAATGGTTCACGCTTAATTAAATATTGTCCCAGGTGCAACTTTCACAAGGCTAGAGATGTACAGTAATTGTATGTAGTTTTTTCACCTGCCATGCTGTGCTTAACAGGTGCATCAGATTATTGAAAACATTAGCTTGTGTTTCCAATACTTTATACTATTTATTGTATTCTCTTTTGTCATTGCAGTTGCATTTTAAGACGACAATAAAGGCAAAAGTAATATCAGCTAAATATAAGCATTTGCAATGTAATGGGTCTCGCATTTACTCGAGTTAAAGCTATTAGCGTTGTAAACTCCTAACCGGACTTTTCTTGCCACATAAATTGAAAATTAAAACAGTTTCACATAAGGAAGCCCACGGCCGCATGAGCGCAAAGCAAACACACAAAAGGAAACAGAAGTTCACTTGCAGTGAAACCTGACGGCAAAAGTGCAATTATCCATGTAACCGGCAAAAATGCAGTTATCCATGTAACTGCCAAAAGTGCAAATATCCATGTAACAGGGTCGATGTCATGCGAAGCACTCTACTACTGCCCAACAAGATTGCGCTGCCTATGAAATATAGAGAAAAAATAGTGCAGAAATCATACAAAAAACATGGAGCCTTGTATGTTTTCTGTAGTTGTCCGGTGCGCTCGAGGCAGGCTAAACACCAGAAGAGGCATAACATGTGCATGCCTTTCAATAATTAAATCAAGCTAATTTTCAAAGGCAAGCCCACAAACCAACCAAACTGATGGGTTTGACAGGGGCATGGTTAAAAGCCCACAGAGAGATTACACTAGGGACAGAGCTCTTTGCGCCCGACCCTAAAAATGGAATCAAAATACTTTAAAGCAGAATTTTACCACAGTGGATTCTCTTCAGCAGTACATGGCAGTGTGAGATAACATGTAGCAATACTGACTTTAAATATAAATCAGAGAAAAGTTTATATTTTGATGGAAATTAAAAAAGTATCTCACCTCTCTAATATTAAAAGAAACAGCCTTATTTAACAGAAAGGAGAAAATGTGTGTTAAGTATATATGACAGTGTGTGACAAACATGCCACCACCAGATTCAGAGAATCCTATCAAATTTAGTGGCATCACTGCTTATCCTAACTTTTCCTTTGGTATGGTGAGTAGAAGTCATAGGAGGTGCAGTCTGCACTAAATACTGGCAGCAACAGAGACTAGACGGAGGATGTGAGCTAGGCCCTGCTCTAAACTGGGCATTCTGAGTAGTAGGCACACCGGTCCTGACTCTCAACAATGAAGTCTAGACTCTACTGAAGGGTTAAAACCATCCCACGCCACAAGCTTTGCAGTTAGAGTTGTAGGGGCTTGGCTATGGGATACCTCTGGTCTGAAGTGCGTGCTGTGCCAACTCTGACTGAGGCAAGTCAGACTGGGCTCTGGGATTTCCCAAGCACTGGGAATGAGGACTCCTTCCGGTGCAGTAGGGCTCATCAGGACTGCTGCAATGGAAGAATCCTTGAATGGCTCTGGGTGACTAGATAAGGACTAAAAGCAGTAAGTGTGCAGGGCAGAGAAGAAACAGATTTAATCAGCCTTCCTTCTTTGTTGGACGCATGAGACACTATGGAGGTGGTGAATTTTGAGACTCCTACCAGTGCTGAGGAGAACAGTGGGATGATCCTCCAGGAAAAGTGCACAAGAATGACAAGAACACTGGAACTAAATAATGACAGCCAATGTGTTTGGGCCTCAGTAAAGCCAGTACGTGGAATTTTTACAAATACAATGGAGGTACAGGACTGGGCAGAAAGACGGCAAATAAGGGGTCTGTGAGACACAGGAGGCAACAGATCAGTGCAGGTGAGGCAAGGCCATATGATCAACCAGGGGAAAATTGGGGCCATTACATCTGATGCACAGAGAGAAATGCAGTGGGGATTGCTGTGTGTGCACAAGGTCAACGACCCAGCAACTATAGCTATTTCTGACTTCCTGGAGCTAAAACCAGGATTGCCATGGTACAGAGGATTCAGACACTGACTTGGTCCTCACCTAGGTCTTCAAAGAGCAGATGGCATCATATGAATCAGCGCTTAAGTCCAGAAGGGTGAAGGAATAAAAATAGATTTGTTCAGGAGCTTTTACAACATACGGTGGTGCATGATACCTTGTGGAGGCAGGGATGCCGAGGTGCTTTAGAGTGGAAGTGGGTGGTGTAATCGGCGCATTGTGATGGTGCTGTACAGGAAATCAAGTAACATCCAAGTTGGCGCAATATTGAGACTTCACCATAGGCACTAAGGGCCTGATATATGAAAAGTGGCGTAAACTTACAAAATATTATTTTATTTTGTACGTTTACGCCACTTTGGAGTCAAAAAATGATGCAAAGGTGGCGCTGACTTTTGGTAAATCAGGCCCTAGGTTGCATACTTTGTCTTCCGACTAGGCCAGGTAATTGGATAGTCCTATTACTGAGCAGGAGATAAGGCCCACAATTAAATAGTTGTATTCTGGCAAATCCCCACCAGTAGTGGACACCCATCAACGTTTTATGTTACATACACAGACCCTGTGGGCTTCAAACTGTTGGAAATGGATAAGACAGCTCACAACCAGTGAGGCCTTGATACTAGTATTGCCCTAGCCCCATTCCGACCCTCAAATTATGTCCTGGATTGCAAATGATTTCTCTTTAGTGGATGATTTACTGCCCCATGTTTGAAATATGCAAAATGCTAATGTTTTGTCAATGGAATTTGGTTGTAATATTGACGCATATCATAATACACTGCTGTTTGATATTGTTACTCTAAACTCACTCCTTCAACATAATAATTCATTATGCCCATCTAAATCCATTTTGTGATTCAGTAGCCTGTCACCAAAGCTCAAAAATGGGTTTTGTAAATTCCAAAAGCAATTTAGTGGTCACAAATCCTGTGAATTCACAGTTCTGTAAGTATTCCTCCCTTTCAACTATATGGAGATTTAACCTGTATAGAACTCAATAAAAAGACGCCAAACATATAACTCCCTTCACAGGTATCTGCAAGTTTTCAAATCGAGTTGATTTGCATTGGATACTGGTCTGGCTGGCAAAATTCAATTTCTGATTTAAAAAAAAAAAAAGGCCCATATTTATGGGCTTTTGGTGCAGGGCAGCGCAGCAAGTCACCTTGCTGTGTTGTCCTGCGTCAAATGGAAAGGACAGGAATTTACCCTATCTATAGCATACAGCACATTCCTGTCCTTTTCCCCTGCACTGGCGCACAATGGCCTGCCTAGTGACAACGCAGGCACTATTGCACAATGGTGCAAGGGTGTCTGAGTTGCATGCAGGATTGTTTTTGAGCAGGAAGAGACACCTTTCTGCACGAAAACATTCCTGAGAGGCCTTTTCCCCTGTCTATGTGTGCTGCAGAATGCAAAGGATAAAATGAGGGGAAATAAAGATATTTCTCCTCTACACCTCCACTAGGGAGGCGTAAGGTTTTGGCACATCCTCAGGTTTACAAGTCCTTGTAACTCTGGGGATGCATCAAAATCCCAAATGTTGCATGGAGATACCCACCATAATGCCCATGGAATGCCTCCCTTGCGCAGAATAAGGCATTGCAGTGACTTCTGCTGCCTTACCTTACTCCATATGCATGAGGCCTTTCAAAGCCATGTAATGTTGCTTTGCGTGGCCTCATAGATATGACTTCAAGGTTTGCGCTGCTGTTGCTTCATAAAAAGTGACTCAACGCCAGCACAGGGGACTTATACATATGTCCCCCAGTTTCTTGCTATACACATGAAAAGGTTACCTGAACTTTATATAATACATTAAGGGGGTCATTCTGACCCTGGCGGTACAGCCGCGGTCAGAAACGGAAAACCGGCAGTGTACCGCCGGTTTCCCGCTGCCCTGGGGAATCCTCCATGGCGGCGCAGCTTGCTGCGCCGCCATGGGGATTCCGACCCCCATACCGCCATCCTGTTCCTGGCGGTTTTGGCCGCCAGGAACAGAATGGCGGTATGGGGTGTCGTGGGGCCCCTGGAGGCCCCTGCAGTGCCCATGCCAATGGCATGGGCACTGCAGGGGCCCCCGTAACAGGGCCCCACAAAAATTTTCAGTGTCTGCCATGCAGACACTGAAAATCGCGACGGGTGCAACTGCACCCGTCGCACCCCTTCCACTCCGCCGGCTCCATTCGGAGCCGGCATCCTCATGGAAGGGTGTTTCCCGCTGGGCTGGCGGGCGGCCTTCTGGCGGTTGCCCGCCAGCCCAGCGGGAAACCCAGAATACCCGCGGCGGTCTTTTGACTGCGCAGCGGTATTCTGGCGGTCCCAGCCAGGCCGCCGGCTTCCGCCGCCGGCCGGGGTCAGAATGACCCCCTAAATCTATTATGTAAATATAAATTATTCCAAATCATGTATATATGGCTAAAATCATTCCAACGCTCTGAAAAATAGCTAAAGATATTCTCTGTTATCGATTTCTTAAAATCATACTGCATGTAGCTGTTAACACCTCACAGTTCACTGTATCAGAGCAGCAAGTATATCGCATTTGTCACTTACACATTTTGTATTACTCCTAAAGTGAAAGGAGTAACATTTCCTAAATTAAAAAATTTCTTTTTTTAAATTTGTATAATTTGTCAAACACCTCATGTCAGGGTAATCACTTCACAACTAAATCACAGAATGTATAGTTCTAGTAACTTTGAGGTATGTTATATACATACAACTTATTGCGGATAACCTTTTGCAGAAGACTACATACAAATGGATCCACTCCACTCAACTACTTCTGATGTATCTATAAGAGGAAAATTCAAAAAGCACATGCATTTTTCTGTGAGCACACAATTACATAAATATTGCAGTTTACTTTATTGTTGGGGAATGTGGCAGAAGAACAGTCACGGGATCACATGTATGTTGCCAAAGATGACCCATATTATTTTGCACACTAGGCAATAACAGTGGTGTACAAACATCCTGAATGTTGCACACGGATTTACACGTGTCCATCACACTAACTTTCTCTCCTTGTAAGTCAACACAATGAGATTGTTGTCATTCCACGAACTTGGAAACAGCTGAAGTCTAAATTATCCATTCAAAGTCCATAACTCTCCTCTGTCCAACAACTTGTCTTGATATTTTGTGTGTACTGTTTATTGCACTCTGCTTTATCTTCTCTATCCTGAAGACATTAGCCACACTACATCAGGCACAAGGCTATTGAATATTATTCTATCAGGGCAGGCCTATTCTTTATACAATGTAGGCACTACATGGGGTGCCATTTAAGGGGGGGGGGTCCTCACAGCAATAAGATATCTTTTTAATGAGTCTGACTGTGACGGTGTGTGCGATAGGCTTGCAATCTGTCGTTTGGCCAACAGCCTTAACAGTATGCGCGCCCTAATTGTGTCTTCGTTATTAGAACTTGTCATTTAGATTATTAACTGCATGGAGGTCCCAGCAAGATGCAGCAGGCACAGAAAAGTTGTATGTGCTCAGTAAGCCTGAGTAGTTTAATGTGGGTTTGAGACTGAGGAGCAACTACACGCCTCTCTTTTGACTCGGAAAGCTCATTCAATCAATTTAATGAGATAATCACTAAAGAGGTTAAATCAAAGCTCAAAGTGCAAATCTTCCCCAAAAAACACTACGTGTTCCCTGGTTTGACAAAAAATGCAAGAAAAGGGAAATTAACCTGAATCCTCTGATTGACAAAGTAAGTTGTCTAGTTTCAAACTATAATGTGTTAAACTGAGCTATAAAAAGTGCTTTCAGTTTAACAAAATCACAAATGTAAGTAATCCATGTGACCTGTTTTGGAAAACAGCACATGGCAAAAAGAAACAAGCATTCTCAAAATCAGTATCTGCAGGGTCAGGTGATATGACTGATTTGAAAGAACCTGCAAACTCACAGGAGAAGGGGCTGCAACTTGAAATCCATGAAATATATGCTGGTAATAATGGCTCAACGTATGTGTTCCGTGACCTGGTCTTCTTGCTAGGTGTCAAAGGACTGATATTATAAATGGCATCCCCAGGGACATGTAGTTTTTATTGAAAGTGGTCCCCACTTCTTATCATCATGTATTTAATGTTGAGACCACCTGAAGGCTTCCAATGGTTGTCCCAATGGCTTTCAAAAGATATAATTGCTTTATGTGAGTGGAAAATGTATGTCATGTGTGTAGAAAACTGCCCCTTTGGCATGGTTACCCTCCCCACTTTGTGCCTGATATTGATGGTGACTTGATTGAGAGTGTGCTGAGATCCTGCTAACCAGGCCCAAGCACCACAATCTTTACCATTGCTTCCACAATTGGCACACTCCTGGCACACATGTAGGTCCCTTGTAAAAGGTACCCATGGTACCAAGGGCCCTGTGGCCAGGGAAGGTCCCCAAGGGCTGCAGCATCTATTATAACACCGTGGGTGACCCCTCACCAAGCACATGCACACTGCATTTGCAGCTTGTGTGTGCTAGTGGGGAGAAAAAGACAAAGTCGACATGGCACCCCTCTCAGGGTGCCATGCCCACAAACCACTGCATGTGGCATAGGTAAGTCACCCCTCTAGCAGGCCGTACAGCCCTAAGGCCGGGTGCACTACGCCACAGGTGTGGGCATAACTGCATGAGCAATATGCCCCTACCATGTCAAAGTTCACTCTTAGACACTGTGGGCCATATTTATACTTTTTGACGCAAAACTGCGCTAACGCAGTTTTGCGTCAAAAAAATGAGCGCCGGCTAACGCCATTCTGAAGCGCCATGCGGACGCCGTATTTAATCAATGACGTTAGCCGGCGTTAGCCGCCGGCGCTGCCTGGTGTGCGTGGAAAAAAACGACGTACACCAGGCAGCGCCGGCGTAGGGGAATATGGAGCTTGGGAGCCATAAAATGGGGCAAGTCAGGCTGAGGCAAATTTTTCGCCTCAACCCGATTTGCGCCATTTTTTACGACTCCCAACCCCCATAGAAATGACTCCTGTCTTAGCAAAGACAGAAGTCATGCCCCCTTGCCCAATGGCCATGCCCAGGGGACGTCTGTCCCCTGGGCATGGTCATTGGGCATAGTGGCATGTAGGGGGGCACAAATCAGGCCCCCCTATGCCACCAAAAAAAATAAAAAAATGACTTACCTGAACTTACCTTAATGTCCCTGGGATGGGTCCCTCCAGCCTTGGGTGTCCTCCTGGGGTGGGCAAGGGCGACAGGGGGTGTCCCTGGGGGCATGGGAGGGCACCTCTGGGCTCCTTCAGAGCCCAGAGGTCCCTTAACGCCTGCCTTTTCCAGGCGCTAAAAAACGGCGCAAAAGCGGCCAGACGTAATTTTTTTTTACCCGCCCACTCCC
Source organism: Pleurodeles waltl (assembly GCF_031143425.1). NCBI lineage: Eukaryota > Metazoa > Chordata > Amphibia > Caudata > Salamandridae > Pleurodeles > Pleurodeles waltl. The sequence goes on along the minus strand of NC_090437.1, from coordinate 1,033,876,561 downwards.
GGGCGTGAATTTTGCCCGGGAGTGTAAATACGGCGCACATGCCTCGGAGTCAATTTTTTAGACGGGAACGCCTACCTTGCATCTCATTAACGCAAAGTAGGTGTCCACGCAAAAAAATGACGCAAACTCCATGGACTTTGGCGCTAGACGCATCTAACGCCAAAGTATAAATATGGAGTTGGTTTTGCGTCGGAATTGCATCAAAAAAAACGACGCAATTCCGGCGCAAACTGAGTATAAATATGCCCCTGTGAGTGCAGTGTGGCCATATAAAGTATATGGACTGGGAGTTTGTCATTAAGAACTCCACAGCTCCATAATGGATTCACTGAAGTCTGGGAAGTTTGGTATCAAACTTCCCAGCACAATAAACCCACACTGATGCCAGTTTTGGTATTATTGAAAAATGCAACCAGAGGCCACCTTAGAGATGCCCCCTGTATTTTGGCCAAACTTCTAATGCAGGACTGACCGATTTGAGCCAGCCTGCCACTTCCAGATGAGTGTCTGACCACATGGGGTGAGAGCTTTTGTGCTCTCTGTAGACAGAAACAAAGCCTGCACTGGGAGGAGGTGCTTCACACCTCCCTTGCAGGAAATGTAACACCTGGCAGTGAGCCTTAAAGATTCAGGCCTCTTGTTACAGTGCCTCAGGGCACTCCAGCTAGTGGAGATACCCACCCCCTGGAAAAAGCCCCACATTTGGCGGCAAGTCAGGTGGGAAAATTAGGGAAAACAAGGAGGAGTGACATCTCAAGGTGTCCATAGCTGAAGTGAACCCCCTCCTTGCAAAGTCCTCCATCTTGGTTTGGAGAACAGGGACCAATAGAGTTAGGTCTGTGTCTCCCTCTTCAAAGGGAGTGGACACCGAAAGGGTGTAGTCATCCTCAGGGACAGTAGCAACCGGGTACTGCCTTCTGACCTCGGTAACACCCCTAAATCCATGATTTAAGGGCTCCCCTGAACCTAGTTCATCAGATTCCTGGTGTGTCAAGAAGAAGGAAGAACTGCTAAGCTGACCCCCAGCAAAGAAGACTGAAGACACCAACTGACTTAGCCACAGCCCTACAGGCCTCTAACCAGCTTCTGAAACCCTGCAACCAAAAGGCGACACAGACGACACATCCTGCAGGACCACCGACCTCTTAAAAACCTCAAAAGGACTGCCTGCACTCCAGAGGACCAAGAACCTCCCATGTACAGCATCCCTGTCCACAGTTAAACACCAACAAAGGACGCCAGAACTGCCCCGGATCCGCAAGTCCTTCCCAATCTACACCTGACACCCACAGCCCATGTCCAGTTGGCCCAACTGACTAGAGCTGGTCCCCAGGCGACTCTGACCTGGTGCCCACCTTTGGTTGACCCCTCCTGTACAACACAATGGTGCCTGCAGCCTAAGTCCAGAGTACCCCCTGACCACGACAGAACCAGATGAAGATTTTCGACCCCAAAAGATACCCTTGCACTCGCAGCCCTCTGGCCCTGGGGAATTCGAACTTCAGTGCAGCAACATCAAGGAGGCGGCACTCCTCCTTGCCAGCCTTTGGTTATCTGGAACCGACCCCCTGGACTTCGCTTGCAGCATCTTTGTATCCCCAGGATCCCCCTGTAGGAAAGCACTGGGAGTCCGACACTGTGACTGTAGCCTGCACTCGGGTGCTTCTGCATTACTGAGGGTGTTTGTCTGGTGCTGACCTATGGCCCAGCGGTGCTCCTCTAAACCTGCGATGTCTGCCCTCGGAAGATGCTAGTACTTACCTGCAAGCAGGCCTGATTCCGAGTGCCCCCGTCTACATGTTATATCAACCTCAAATTTGACCTCTACACCAGTGTTGCTTGTGGTGGGTGTTTGAGGTTAACTTGAACCCCGACCTGTGAACATTCTAACCCCCAGAGACTGGAACTGTAAATCTTGCACTTACCTTGAAACTGTGCTAAATTTTCTTCCCCCAGAACTGTTTCTGAAAATTGCACTGTCAACTTTTAAAACAGATTATTGCTTTTCTAAATGGGGTCTCTTGGTGGCAGATGTATACACCTTTGTCCAAGTAGGGACCACAATCCTAGTCAGGGTAAGTCGCATACAATCCAAATTATCCTGTGCCCACCCTTTGGTAGCTTGGCCCTGAGCAGTCAGGCTTAACTTAGAAGGCAATGTGTAAAGTATTTGTGCAATAAATCGTACATTAACACAGTGAAAACACCACACAGGTTTAGAAAAATATAAGATATTTATCAGGTTAAATTATGATAAAGATTCAATAAGCACAAGTTGAGATACCACTTTTGAAAGATTAAAAAGAGTCTTAAATCTTAGAAATCAACAGTTGTCTCTTGTTTGCACAAAGTACCTGGTTTGCATAAAAAAATAACATGCACGGAGACCGCAGAGGAGGAGTTATGTGGAAAAATATGGTGTGTGTCAAAATTTCTGTGCAGCACAGATGATGCGTCGTTTTTTTCCACGCTGCAAGGGGCTTTCTGTTGATTTCTGGCATGCAGTCTTGGTTCCTCACTGGAATGCGGGGATCTTTTTGATGCCCAGGGATGATGGAGGAAAAATCCTGGGTGTTCGGGAAGAAGTCACAGGCATTGCGTTGATCCGGTAGGTGATGCGTTTAATTTTCTGTCACATGGCAAGTGCTGCATTGATTTGTCATTCGGAAAGTCAGGCGGCATCGTACTGGTTTGGCTGTGCATCGATCCGGTAGGCTGTGTGTTGAATTTCTGGTCGCAAGGCAGGCACTGCGTTAATTTGTGGTGCACAAGGAGTTTCCTGAAGAGACGAAGTAGAGCAGCAGGGTGACAGCAGGGCAGCAGTCCTTCTCAGAAAAGCAGTCCAGATGAGTCCTTTGGGCAGCCAGGCAGTTCCTCTTGACAGGTTGCAGGTTCGGGTCCAGAAGTGTCTGAGTTAGTGGGGTCAGAGACCCAGTTTATATACCCAAAAATGCCTTCAAAGTAGGGGAGACATCAAACAGTGGTTTTGAAGTGCACAAGTTTCCCTTTCAGTACAGGTCTGTCTGCCAGGGTCCCATTAGGGGGTTTGGCAGTCCACAATGTGAAGGTAGGCCACTAGACTTTGTAATGAGGTGTCAGGACCTCCACCCTTCCAGCCCAGAAAGACCTATTCAGTATGCAGATGTGTGCAGGTGTGAGTGAGTATCATGTGTTAGTGGTTGTCTGGGTGAAATGCACATGGAAGCTGTCAACCAGCCCAGCCAAGACGTTGATTGAAGACAGGCTGTCAGGCACAGAAGGATTTTAAGTGTAGAGAAATGCTCACTTTCTAAAAGTGGCATTTCTAAAATGGTAATATAAAATCCAACCTCACCAATAAGTAGGATTTTCTATTACCATTAGTGCCATACTAAATTTGACCTGGTTACCCCTTTCTGATCAGAATCTACCACACCAACAGTATATGAGGGTAGCCTTAATGCTTTCCTGTGAAAGGAGCAGGTCTCACAGTACAGTAATAGGAAACAAATTTAGGAGTTCTCCACTACCAGGACATATAAAACACACATGTACATGCTCTGCCTTTTTACCTACATAGCACCCTGCCTATGGGCTACCTATAGCCTACATTATGGGTGACTTATATGTAGACAAAGGGGAGTTTAAGGATTGGCAAGTACTTTTAAATGCCATGTCAAAGTGGCAGTGAAACTGCACACACAGGCTTTGCACTGGCAGGCCTGAGACATGGCTAAGGGGCTACTTATGTGGGTGGCACAATCAGTGCTGCAGACCCACTAGTAACATTCAATTTACACTGGCAGGCCTGAGACATGGCTAGGGGGCTACTTATGTGGGTGGCATAATCAGTGCTGCACACCCACTAGTAACATTCAATTTACAGGCCCTGGGCACATGTAGTGCACTTTACTAGGGACTTACAAGTACATCCAATATGCCAATTGGCGATGAACCAAGGTTTCCATGTTGAAGGGAGAGAGCATGTGCACTTTAACACTGGTTAGCAGTGGGTAAGTGTGCAGAGTCCTAAAACCAGCAAAAACAGTGTCAGAAAAGTGGAGATGACCACTCTTAGGCTGTCAGGTCTAACAATTGCTATTTATTCAAAAACTGTATAACTTACCAATTTGAAACAAAGTGTTATTGGATTCATATGTTGGATACTTACTTGCAAATGTACTTACCTGCAAACTGAATCTTGTGTTTCTAGAAACAAAGTATCAAAATATACTTTTGCTATATGACAACAATTGGTCTGGAGTTAGTCATTGAGTGTGTGCTTCCTTTATTGCCTGTGTGTATACCCAAATGCTTTGCACTGCCCTCTTATAAGCCTAACTGCTCGACCACACTACCACAAAAGAAAGCATTAGTGTTATCTACTTTAGCCTCTGCTTAGCCTCTGGGGAACCCCTAGACTCTGTGCACACTATATCTCATTTTTATATAGTATATACAGAGCCAGCGTCCTACAATGTGGACAACCAAGCATATAGATGACTGGCCTGTTGAAAATAATGTTCTAATGCAGCAGAACGCCTTCGGGGAATGGTATCACACTATAGCATTGCACCAGAAAAAGGCACTTAATTAAGCATATACTTTGGGTAGCATAGTGATTATGACAGAAAGGAATTTACTATGGAACAAAGGAATTTATTATGGAGCAAAATAGCCATGGATCCGACTAAATGTAATCATGCTAATTTAATTGGGAACTACTTCCATTCTATGTGATTATAGGAGGAGTATGATAATAACTTGCTGTTGGTGTTACTGTTAGTCAGTTAAGTTCAAAATTATGACCCATTATTCTGGGTGTGATGCAGAGATCTTCATTAGCTCACATGTAATTTATTCATTTACTATCCAAATGTAATGCTGCTGATGATTTTCAAGTCCAATGTATCTAATTCCTTTAGCAGGCTGGTTTAGCCACATCTTTTGTATTCTGATGACATGGTGTTCTATTTAATCAAAGAATGTCAATAGACACTTTGAAATGACTGTTGAAACTGTATCTTTCTTTTTAGTGTCTCTCTTAGAAATTGGGTTGCTGGTTGGCAGAGGAATGCATCCTGTCCAAGCAGCATCCTCAATCCTAGTCAGGGTAAGTCAGATGCACACCCTAAATTAGCCTGTGCTCACCCTCTGGTAGTTTGGCACAGACCAGGCAGGCTTAACTTAAGAGGCAAGGTGTAAAGTATTTGTGCAACATATAAAACCATAAAACAGTGAAAACACCACACAAAAAGATACCACACCTAATTAGAAAATTAGAGGCCCAATTTAGAGTTTAGTGGAGAAGATTACTCTGTCACAAACATGACTGCTATCCCGTCTGCCATATATTGATCCATTTATAGCCTATGGGGATGGTTATACAGTGGAAGGATATCCGTCACATTTATGACAGAGTGACTCGTTTGCCAAACTCTAAGGGCCTGAGTTAGAATTTGACGGACAGATTACTCTGTCACAATGGTGATGGATATCTTGTTCACAGAGTTCTAAATCAGGTCCTAAATCAGGCCCTAGATCTTACATCGGCACTCCATATTAGGCGCCCACAATTAATGGAGTCAGCGTGAGACATGCTATAAGGGGAACAACAGCTATAGTTCCTGGGCAGAGAGAAATGTCCTGCTCAATGAGGTGTGTATCCTATTTCCGGGATCGGGGGCAATGGCACTTCACATTAGACACCGGCGATTGATGGAGTTTGTTTAAAATATGCAGCATCAGGGTTTGTGGCTTTAGTCTCTTGTTAGAGAGAAAATTTCTCTGCAGGAGACCTCTAAATGAGTGGATATCTTGAAGAGTGTGTTGGCGATATAGCTTGGCAAAACTCTGACTAGATGTTTTGCATTTCTAATAATGATGTGTCTGCTTGCGGTGGTCATGTTATCCCAGGGATCACATGGTTGATCCTTGTCAATAGTACTGATTTGAGGTACGCAGGTCTGGAACATATTTTTTTAATACGAAATGCAGTGGAGGTTTCACTTGTGTTGTTTACGGAATAGTTTCAGCATTGCACTGATGATGGCAGAGGAGGCTAGTTATTTAATCTCCTGGTGTTCATCACTGAGTGGCATGTGTTGGTCATTATATGACTTTTTCAGTGATTTTAAAGAGTGGTTCAACATCTATAGCACCCCGAAGTGTCTGGCCTTAGTTTTGCATGATGGTGTAAGGTCATGAGATTGGATTGGTGTAGACCTTTTTTACAGAACAATTAATTTCTATTGATAGGTGCTTCGATATTCCTAAGTCCCTTTGGAGGAGCCATCTGTATAATTTTCAAGAACAAAAATAATTATATGGACTTACAAACTATGTGCTGGAAATGGTCCTCTCTACAGGTTCACCCCCAAACCCTTTGCCTTTCTTCTCCTCTTTTTTGTTAGACTTTTGTTTGTTGGTCTTATGACTCTGTGCATGTCACCATTGCTAAATAGTGCTAAAGTGCTTTTCCTCACATCCCTAACCATGGCTTGATTGGCATTTACCTGACTGGCAAATTTAATTAACATGTAAGTCCCTTGTACAGTGGTATAATATATACCCAGGGCCTGTAAATTAAATGCTACCAGTGAGCCTGGAGCATTTATTGTGCCACCGACTTAAGCAGCACTTTAAAACATGTCCCAGGCCAGCCATTGCAGCATGAAGGCAGTGTCCCACTGCCATGTCGACTTGGCACTCAAAGTCCCTTACCAATCCTTAAACTCCCTTTTTATTACATATGTCTCCTCTAAGATACACCCTAGGTAGCCCATAGGGTGGGGTGCTGTGTAATTCAAAGGTATGGCATGTATATTTTAGTTTTACATGTCCTAGTCATGAAAAACTCCCAAATTATTTTTTCTGCACCCCTCCAATAGGATAACATTTGGGATTCCTTATTAGATTTAATAAGTTGTAATTCCTGATCCACATATGGTAGATATATCATGTTTGGTATCTATGAACTTTTAATGATAAACCCTCTTTAGTGGTAAAGTTGGATTTATCATTACACGTTTCAAAAATGGCACTTTTAGAATTCTGTCATTTTCTTGCCCTTAGCCCTCTGTGCCTGAGGCCTGCCTTAGGTAACATGACTGGGTGTAACTAACAGTTCAGGCTTTGTGAATTCACCCCAGACAGTCACACAACAGTGGGATTAGCAGAGCCTGAATGGGCCATTAACTGACTTGATGGGGGGCAGAGGTAAGCACAGCCCCACTTACACCTGAATAGGCTGGACTCTGCCACCACACAATAGGCTTAATGACCCTGTATTGTCAGTGCAGCCAGTTAGGAGCCAGGTTGCGGGAGGCAGTAAACTCCTGGAACTTCAAAGCACCATTCTTGAAACTTCACCCAACTTCTAGGAGCAGAGAACCAGGGTATAAAACTAGGGGTCTCAGGATTACTCTTCAGTTCACTTTTGGACCTGTGGAAGGACTCTCAGAGGACTGTCTTCTGCTGTGACCTGCTGAGCATTCTACTAGACTGCTGCTCTACCTGGAAGGACTTATTTGCTGCCTGGGACCTGCCTTGAACATTCATATACCAGCCCTGCTGTGGAGCCCGGAATTTTCATCTGCACCCAGGACTTCTGAAGTGAGTCAAGGCTAGTTTAGCTGGCCTCCTACTCAGAGCCACAGGAACGTAACACGCTCCCACTATCTTGAACCTGCACCTGGATGCAGCCTGAGTGAGTCTTGAACACCTAATAGTTCTCTATCCAATTCTGGAGCCTTGGTTGTGTTGCTAAAGGTGCCCAGGTATCTATTTCTCAAAACGGAGGACTTGCTACTTTAAACCTTACACATTATTTTTTTTTGATAAAGAGTATTTATTGATTTTGCATGAAACAATGATACGTACAATTTAACATGATGCCAACGGGCATCAAACAATGGTCGAGTCCGAAGTCCCCAGCAACACATTGTTGATAAATGTTATACACAATCTAGAACTTAGAAGCCTGCCATGGCCTCCCATTTCCCCCATATCTTATTATGTTTATTTGAACATCCTCTGGCCTCATGTACAAGTTTTTCTTGCTGCGCACACCAGTCCACCCCCCGTCTCCATTTAACCAGTGTCGGTGCATTCCTGGCCTTCCAATCCGCCACTATATCCCTCTTGGCCACCAGGCATGCCACCCCTAGGAAGGTCCGATCTGCTCTTCGCAGCCCAGTGTCTCCCATGACCCCCAGAAGGAGAGGCAACGGCACCCTCTTTATATCTTCTTGTAAGACCCCAGAGACCTCCTGCACTATCGCTTCCCAGTAAGTCGCTATGGTTGGGCAAGCCCATACCATGTGGAAGAAATCAGCTGCGGGACTCCCGCAGCGGGGGCACTCTGCTGAGGGGCGAAGGCCCGCTCTGTGTAATTTGGTGGGCGTGAGATAGGCAGTATGAAGAAAGTAGGTTTGTATTAATCGGAAGCGAGTGGCCATTATAAGGGAACGTGGGGCCATCAGTGCTTCTGCCCAGTCCGTCTCCTCCATGGGGCCCACCCATTCCTCCCATCTTTGGCGAAGCCCTCCCAGGGAGCCTGCAGCGGCGGAGATTAGGGTGCGATATATCTGGGAAACACCTCCTCTGCCCAGGTCTCCCATCAATGCCTTTGCCTCCATGGGGCTATGTTCCGGTATGGTGTCCCCTGCCTGTATATGTACTAGTAGGACATGGCGTAGCTGAAGATACCGGTGGAACTGTGTCTTGTTTAAAGAGTAGTGTTTCTGAAGATCCTGGAAGGACCGCATATTTGACCCTCCCCAGATATCGCCCAGAGTGGAGATACCTATGTTATCCCAGTTCTGAAAACCCTCCAGGCCCACCACTTGTACCAACTGCTTCCCATGCCATAGCGGGGTCTGCTGGGTAAGACGTCTCCACCACCCCGTCAACTTCTGGGCCGTCCGCCATCCCTGTAATACCACTTTAGTCACATCTGGGACATCTCGGGGGATCGGGTTTCCGTATAGGGCGCCAAAGATCCGCAGGTAGCCCATTGTCTGTAGTTCTAGTTGATATGCGGGATCTGTCCACCCACCCAGTCATTAATTACGAGCGTGTGCATCGCAAGATAATAGTATTGGATATTGGACATGTCCAAGCCACCGTCGTATATGTCTCTCTGACAATTTTTGAGCGCCAATCGTGAGCGAGTGCCGCCCCATATGAATTGGCGCGCTAAGGAGTCCATTTCCCCGAACCATCTCATGGGGACGGGAAGTGGAAAGTTTTGCAGAAGGTAGAGGAGCCTGGGAAGGATCATCATCTTGTACAGCGCTATTCTGCCAAGTTAGATTCAGGGGGAGGGCCCTCCAGCGCAAGAGGTCGATCTTGATTTTCTTTGTTAGTGGCGTAATGTTAAGTTCCCAAGCCAACTCGGGAAGAAGTGAAATATGTACTCCTAAGTATTTGAAGCTGTTCCTTCGTATTGGGATGTTTCGTTGCCAGTCTATACAGTCGCGAGAGCGATGCAGGGGAATCAGCAGGGACTTGGCTGGGTTCAGGATCAGTCCCGAAGCTTCCGCAAAAAGGCCCAGGATCTCTAGAACGCGGGGCCGCTCTTGGGTGGGTTAGAGATATACAGGAGAACATCGTCAGCGTATAATGCCACTCGGTCCTCCGAACCGGAGGGCCAGCGCCAGCCCTCAATCAATGGGTCACCCCTTAATAGTATCGCCAAAGGTTCTATTATTAGCGCAAAGAGTAGGGGGGATAGCGGGCATCCCTGTCGAGTTCCACTGCCAATGGGGAATGGGTCGGAAACCACTCCGTTCACCCGGACTTGGGCAGTCAGGTTAGAATATAGGAGTTTCACTAATCCTCAAAATTTGGGTCTGAGCCTGTTTTTTCGTAGGACCTGTTCGAGATAAGACCAATCCACTGTGTCAAAGGCCTTTTCAAAATCAAGTAGAAGTAGTGCCAAGTGTGTGTGTGACAGAGTTTTGTGGTGCGCCAGGGCCAGATGTAACCGCCTGATGCAGTGCCTAGTACTACGGGTGGACATGAAACCACACTGGTCAGGATGTACCAGTGTGGGCATTACCTCCTTCAGTCTGGAGGCAAGGATCGAGGAGAGCACCTTGATTTCAACATTTAGGAGCGAGATGGGCCGGTACGCCGAGCAGTGTCGTGATGGGGGTTGAATTTTGGGGATCACCACAATTGTCGCTTGGTCAATCTCAGTAGGGAAGTGGCCTCGGTTTTCAGCTTCTTCGTACATGTTAAGCAAATGGGGACCGAGAATGTCGCTGCATTTACTATATAATTCTGCTGGGAAACCGTCAGGGCCTGGGGTTTTGCCCGATGCCATACCAGATATTGCAGATCTATGCGAGACCAATGGCCTCCTCCAACCTGTCTCTCGCCTCCGGGGACACCCTGGGAAGGGTAATATCGTTTAGCAGGGGGGTCTCTCTCTCAATAGCGGGATGGGGGTGTTTGGCATATAGGCGGGTATAGTAGGAGGCGAAACTATGTGCAATTTCCACAGATGTTTTGACAAGGGAGCCCGAGTCCTCTAAAATCTCGGGTATAATTCTGTTGGCCAAGGGGCGGGTGGCCAGCCAATGCAGCAGCTTCCCATTTTTATCCCCCCATCCATAAATTCGGGCTGCTGAGGCTCTCCACATGTGCTTGGCCGAATCCAGCATTATGTGTTTGATATCCTCTCTCACCCTAGTCAGCTGTCTCATGATAGAGGTCGATGCCAAGTTCACGTATTGGCGTTACAGTCTTAGGGCCTTGGTCTCCAGCTCAGAGATCCGGGAGTTCTGGTCTCGCTCACGGGATCGAAGGATATGTTTGGCATGCCCTCTAAGAGTGGCTTTACAAGCGGCCCATATTATTCCTGGAGATTGAACCGATCCCACGTTTAATTCAAAATATTGACTAAGGTGATTCCTGATCTCCTGCGTGTAGTCTTTGTCCTGTAGATACCATGCATTCAGGCGCCACATAGGCCGCCTGGTGGGATCTGCTCCGCCCAGTCGGACACGTATTGGCTCATGGTCCGAGACCCCCCGAGGGAGAATCTCCGCCCCTGCGACGTTTGAGAAGTCCAAGGCGGGCATGAACACAAGGTCTATTCTGGATTGCGTCTGGTGGGCAGCCGAAGTATGTGTGTATTGGCGTTCCCTGGGGTGCCAGGTGCGCCACACCTCGCATAAGCCGAGGTTCTCCGCCCAGTTGCTTAGGGCTGAAGCCCGATTGGATCTACTAGCGGTGATCCCCCCAGACATGTCCAGACTGGGATCAAGAACCGCATTAAAGTCGCCTCCCAGTAGGGTGGTCCCTTGGGGAAGTCTTGTAGTCACTCGGTGGAGCGAAAGTAGGAAGGCATCAAGACCTGACGGAGGAATGTAGGCGCTCACAAGGTTTATCGGGGACCCCTGAAGAGTCCCTGTGACTACTACAAATCTACCCTGTGGGTCGGACTGCGTGGCTGTGATTACCATGGGTAGAGATCGATGGAGCAGGATGGCCACTCCTCTAGAGCCTCTGGAGAATCCTGCATGGTATACTCTATCGTATCCTCCTCGCGCAAGCATGGGGCATCTGGACCCGAGGAGGTGGGTCTCCTGCAGGAGGACCACTGAGGGGGAGTATCTACGGAGAGTGTTAAATACTGCTGACCTCTTGATCTTGTCTAATAAGCCGTTTACATTCCAGGAAAGGACTTGGGTCATTGAGGGCCAAGCGTGGGTTGTGTAGGTGTCATACAATGTTGAGTGTGCGGCTGCGGGCCTAGGGACGACCATTTCAAACATATCGGTGGAACTTAAAATTACAAACCAGGCTAACTAACTCGTTGCCCTCTAAACCTAATTCAAACTCCCCCCCCTCCCAAACTCCCCCCCTCCCCATACTCCCACCCAGGAAGCATCTGTCGCCCAAATACCCAACCAGAACCAGACAGCCAATATAGCTGTCATTGGGGTGGAGTGGTGGACCCCTCCTTTCACTCGGATCAATTGCAATTAACGGTCACAAATCGAGTTTTAGACACCATACATTAGGAAGTCTTTGGTGTCATCAATGGCAGCCCCTCCGGGGCCCGCCAGAGCAAGCCAAGCGCGGCGAGTCCCCCCCGCGTCCATCGAAGGGGCCACGCACATCATGTCAGCCGAGCACCGGAGAATGACTCAAGCAACCGTCCTCCGCCGTCTGGGTCGACGTCCGAGGCCCCGGGAGGGCATCAGGGATGTTCTCTGTCTGTGGGCCAGAGTCCTGGGCCGCCTCATTGTCTGTAGGAGTATCCGGGTCCTTCCGCCTACCTCTTCGGGATCTGGTGCGCCGCCGGCTCCTCGGGGGCAATCCCGAAGGGGAGGGTTCGATATGCGGGGCTTTCCCAGTGGTTCTCGGGAGACCCTTTCGGGTTCCGACGCCCTCCTCTGTTAGCCAGTCCCATGCCTCCTCTGGTGATTCAAAAAAGTATGCTTTCCCAGCCATGAGGACTTTGAGCCGTGCGGGGAAGAGGAGCATGTATGAGAGTTGCATTTTTTTTGCGTTTTTGTTTAACAAGCTTGTATGACCTGCGGCGGGTTTGGACCTCTCGGGTGTAGTCCGGAAAAATTAGGATTTTGTGGTTTTCCCATTGAAGATCTTCCGATCGCCTCGCTTCCTTGAGGATATTGTCTCTATCTTTAAAATTAAGAAATCGTGCGATCATCGGGCGTTTTGGGCCGCCTGGAGGAGGGCGCGGTGCGAGCGCTCTGTGGGCTCGTTCAACTGCAAACAAGGGTGAGAGGGACTGGTCCGGCATCCAGGTTTTGATCCATCTCTCTAGGAACTCGGAGTCCTTGTCATCCTCTATGCCCTCTGGGAAACCGATGAAGCGCAAGTTATTGCGTCTTGACCGGTTCTCAGCATCCTCTGCACGGCGGTGAAGCTCGCTGGTTCGGGTCTGCAGCTGGGACACTTTGATTTTGAGGTCAGACAGGTCATTTTCATTCTGAGAGACTCGGGATTCCACCTCGTTGATTCGGTTCACTGCATTTCTAAGGTCTTGTCTGATGAGGCCCATATCCACTCGCACCTCTCCGATTTTGGTCTCCACGGCCGTCTGCGATGATTGAATAGCTTGGAGAATGGCGCTCACTCCTCCGGTGCCGGACCACCACCAGCCGCGTCCCCCCCTCCCCGCTGGCCCGTCATCGTCGTGAACTGGTCGATTTTTTGCTGGAAGGGTGGAGGTTGTTTGTTCGCCTTATCCTTTCCCATCTTGGCACCTAGGACGGGGGTCAGATATGTCGCGCCCTCCGTATTACGTTTCAAGCCCAAGACTTCAATGCGCTTTCAAATGTCCTGGACCCAGGAAGGAGACAACACGGTGTGGTCCCGCCGTGATGCTCAGTGCAGGGACGTCGGGGAGTCATAGTCTCAGGGGCAACCTCCAGTTTCCTTTACCCTCCTTTGGGCCCTGCAGAGGCATCTCTTGCCGGCTCCGCGGGAGGGCCGAGTCGTTGGTCCCCCTCTGACAGTCCCCTTCTCACCCTCTTCGCTCAGAGGGGAGGGACTCGCTCCAGTTTAGGGTCCAGCCCCCCCCATATCCAGGGTCTAGTATTTCAGTGGCAGGTCCCGTCTCACCTCAAGCTGGCGGCTGGTTTCCAGTCTCCTGTTTCGACAAGGACAAGCTATCTGTGATTCGGAGTCCTAAATTTCAATCCGTTCCGGGATGCTCTCCTCCACGTCTCAGATCTTGGTCTGCTCCCAGCCACTGTTGTGGGTTACGGTGAACCCCATCCGGTTGAAGGTCTGAGGGAGAGCAGAAAGCGGGCCACTGGGTCTCCTTTTTGTTATATTAGGGAGGGGAGAGGGGGATTCCCACTATCTCCACCTTCCTCTCACTCCTCCTCCCCTTTTTGGCCTTCAAATCGTGTCCTCCTCTCCACGGGGCCACGTTCGACCCTCAGCCGGGTCTTGACCCTCCACGCGGCCCCGGCCCTCACTTGAAGCCAGAAGGGACAGCGGGAGGAGGAGCAGCGGCCGCGGCAGCGGTCCTCTTTTCTCCGCCCGGCCGCCCCAGCTCAGTCCCGCGGGTCCAGCAGGACAGGCTGGGGGCCACGGCCTCCCGGCCAGCACCCGCAAACCAGCGTGCAGGGGCTGCGCCGCTCACCTGGTGCTCTCTTTCTGGGTCGGGGCCACGCCGGTCCCCCGGTCACAGGGGTCCGCGGCCGGAGCACGGCCCAGGCTCCCTGGGGATTCTCGCCACTCCCTCGACTCGTCGCGGTCGCCCCCGGGGGGGCCGCCGGCCCGACCTCAGCCCAGCCGGGCGTATCGCGTTGCAGCCACCATCTTCTTTTCCTCTCCCGGGATCAGTCGGGTTGCCGCGCGGGCGCGGGGTACAGGATCCCTGCTCGCTTGTCGCATCCAACCCTTCAGGGGATCCCAGGGTCACAGGGGAGCCTGGAGCGGTGTCTTTCTACCCATTCGGACCGCGTTAACCATGGGCGGATGACGGAGGGGTCCAGAGCACTCTCAAAGTGCGACCGCCATCTTGACGCCCGAAGCCACGCCCTAAACCTTACACATTAAAAATTAATTGCTCCAGTTCTATTAATTGGATGTTGATGATTTTGGTGTCAGATAATTTATTAAAATGTTCATTATTGTTCTAGTTTGGGATTTTTATTGTGTTGTATTTTCAATGTATTGCTGTTTCTGTGCTGCAAAAATGCTCCACACATTGCCTCTAAGTTTAGCCTGACTGCTTTTTGTGCTAAGCTACCCAGCTTTAAGCACAGGTTAAATTAGTGACTTTTTGTGGTTCACCCTGCAAGGGATTGTGGCTGTTGCTTGAACAGCGCTTGCACTCCAGTTAACGAACAACCCAATTTCTCACACTATGGACTGGGAATGATTACCCACTAATATAATGTTACTCAAGGACTACCTCCCTGTGGATTGTACATGAAGTAATGGGTACAGCCACACGTTGTTAGAAATATAAGGAAGACTCACGACAGGATATACTGGGTTCAGGTTTTGAATCAATGGGTGTATCCAATGATATTTTTTGTTGTTTTCTTTTACATTTGTTTCTTTTAAAAAAGTGTTCCGGGACGGGTTTTGTAAAGTTAGAAATACTGCACAGAAATGTTCAATGTGATTGATGCTGATGTCCTGGTGTTATATTAACTATGTCACTGTGGTAGAAGTAATTTTGCATTTAATACCCTCTGGATACCATGTTTATGGGTTGAAAGTTTAGCGCTCAGGTATTGTGGAGTAATTTGGGCGTACCCCTTTATGGTTGGTAGGATGTAGGCAATGCGTCAATTCTGAGCCGCACAATTGGTGATGAGCTGTCGTCGAGCTGCGGAATCGATGATGCAATGTCTTTGTCCTCTGCGGTGATGCATTGGTGCCAAGATTAGATGTGTTGGTTCAGACCAGCGTATCGAAGGCGATGCATAGATCTTGCAGTTGCAGAACTTTATACCCTCTTCCAAGGGCCCAGGACTGGATTGGTACCACTTGGCAGGGCAAGACTTGCAGCAAGCAAAGTCAAGGTGCTGTTGTAGGATGAAGGGAAATCCTTGATGTCCCTGATACTTCAGAGTAGGTGGCAAGCCACTGGAGTCACTTTGGTTCTGGGGATGTAGAGATGGAGGTCCAGTCCTTCTCCCTCCCAGGCAAACAGGGTAGCAGGGTAGGCACAGCAGAGCAGTAGTCCAGCAAGGTCCAGCATGGTCCATGAGTCACACCTAAGATCCGAGTCCCTTTGTGTGTGGCTGTCTGAAGGGAATGTACAAGAGCCCAGCTGTCACCCATCCAGACATGTATTCAGAGACAGGCAGAAGGCACTAAGGCCCTCATTACAATAATGGCAGTAAATTCCACATACCGCTGTGGCGACGGCCACCAAAAGACCGTCGCTGCGGCTACCATCCGTTTGCCAAATTATGACCACAGCTGGATTTTTCAGAAAACTACATTTTTCTAAATGTGGTTATGCTTAAAATCTGGCATGGACCCGGCTCTCCAGGACCAACTTTGCAGAACCCTGGCCTAGGTTAATTAAGGTTTCCAATAAGCTAACTCTAACCGATTTTGCCCACAAAATTCAGGACAAAGACCAGATGGAATTTCTTTCAATCTGATGATTTCAATCTATTCTACATGTATGTCTGATATCAGTTTTATAGTTGTGCTATTATTTAACTTGATTAAGCACTTTACCATGTTATGCACAGGAGCTGAGTTGGATATAACAACTGTGTTCTTTCTGCTACTTACAGGTCACAAACGTTATTGCTTATGTAGTTGTGCATTACAATGTACTTCTGAATTCCGTGAACCGAATTTTAAGTTGCTTTCCAACATCCTCTTTTCATGCAGTGACAGGCATACCTATCCCTTGAGACTGTAGTGAAGACAATATACATTTGTTGAAGAAGTGAAATGCAGTGGACAACAGTTGTCTCACTAAATAGTATTTTCTAAAAGATGCACCCGTTTCATTTTGTACATTCCAAATGAGATCCATTCACAACTCAGCCTAAGTTAAGCCTTTCAGTGATTCTGTATAAACCTCTCTATATTTAATAACCAGATGATTAAGAGCATCGGTTTGTCTGTTTCAGCATTTTCAAAACTATTGGTTGCGGCCCAGTGGTGGCAAGTGTATTTTTGGTGGGTCGAAAAAGTTTGAGGGAGTTTGGGGGATGGGAAAGCCCGACAGGATGTAGCCGCCATAGTGGCAACCACCCCGCCAGGCCTATTACGTGTTTCCTGCTAGGTTGACGGGTGGGAAACTCTTGTTTCTGCCCATCAGCCTAGAGGGAAACAGGTGGCAGCATTGTCTCTGGCTCAAAATTGAGCCAGCGGCAAAGCTGTTGCCTGCAAGCTGCAAGCTGCAAAGCAGACAGTGAAGATTGCCAACGTGCCGGTCAGGGGGACCCCTGCACTCGGCATGCTAAGTGCATGGGCAGTGCAGAGGCACCCCTGTGGCCTCTTGCACCTGTGGTTCGCTATCCTTTTCATGGCAGTGAAACCACCATGAAAAGGCTGGCAGAAAATGAAGTTGTAATCAGCAGGGCAGCGCTGCATTCAGATTACAACCTCCACCTGCCGTCAACCCGTCTGGATCAACGGTCTGACCGCAAGGGTCTAAATGTGGTGGTCAGACAGCCAAAGAAGAGGCAGTCCTGGCCACCACAGCAAAGTTGGTGGTCTTAAGACCGCCAGCTTCGTAAAGCGGCCCTATGTCTTTAACTTCTGTGTTTATCTTGTCAGTCAAATTTCAGGCTACGTCTTCTGACAAATTGCTGCTTATTCTAATATAAGATTGGTGGTAACCTTTCTTTCTCTGACTGCAAAGTGAGAGGAGTTTTTAAAATGAATTGTGTGACAATCATGCTAGAGTACAGGAAGTGTGAAATGAAAGGATGAAGGATGCCCTCTTTTTGCAGCGCACAACATGTAAATTATTTATTAACTCACATTTCAAAATTAATTCTCTTTACATTTCTAATCTAGAGAGAACCATCAAACTAGAAACTGATGTTCCTCTGGGACACCTTTTGATGTAACCTGCGAAGAGAGACCCTCAATTGTCTCCCTACCAAGTAGCCTTAAAGGAAAACATTCTCTTGAACAAGATCTAATTCTTGGTTACATAGTCATTGATTCTGTGGTGTGTAGTTGCTACCTAAAGACCTCCTAGGAAACATTAGGGCCCTCATTACGAGGTTGGCGGTCTTATGACTGGCAGCCACGCGGTGGCAGTCAGGACCGCCGCTGCTGTGGGAGTCCGACCACCACATTAAGACCCTGGCGGCCAGACTGCCAAGGTACCGCCAGCACCGCCAGATCCATGATCCTGATGGCCTGGCAGAGATTGCAATCAGCCAGGACGGCGCTGCATGCAGCCCCACCCTGCTGATTATGACCTGGTTCTCCGCCAGCCTTTTCATGGCGGTTTTACCACCATGAATAGGCTGGCAGAGAACAGGTGCTGGGGGCCACAGGGGGCCCCTGCACTGCCCACGCACTTGGCATGGGCAGAGCAGGATCCCCCAGCCCAGCACCATCGCAATATTTATTGTCTACTGTGGTGACATCATTGCCACCGCCTTGATTAAGAGCTGGAGACAATGCTGTCACTTGTTTCCCACTAGACTGGCAGGTGGAAGCATCGGTTTCCGCTCGCCAGCCCAGCGGAAAGCTCTTAATGGGTTTGGCGGGAAGTTAGCCACTGTGGTTGCAACCTTCCCGTCGGAAGTTCATTGGACGGTGCAAACCATCCGCCAAACTCCTAATGAGGCCCAGAGTCTATTGCAGCACTTTGTACCTTTGGATATCGATTAATTTCTGCAGATTTGACCGTTGTCTGCTCCCCTTTCATAATCAAGATTGGTCCCCTTTGAAAAAAGGACTGCTACATGGCTAGGTCTTGTGTGCTTTCTCAAGTGTACTGAAAGATTGTAGGATGCTTAGTGAAGCTATCTATACATTTTATACTCAGTACCGAAGCCCTAGATGATCATGACGCTTCGCATATTGAGGCCATATTTATACCTTTTTAGCACCACATTTGCGTATATATCACGCAAAAGCGGCACAAATTTACGAACTATAATTGTATTTTGTAAGTTTGCACTGCTTTTGCGTCAAAAAATTACACAAATGCGGCAATAAAAAAGTATAAAAATGGGCCTGAGTTTTTAAGATCTTCATGAACCCTGCATCAGAGGGCCAAGAGAAAAGCCAGACTGCTAGTTTCTGCCTTTCATTTTGAAACAAGTTTACCAAACAGCTACTTGATGTCTAAATGTGTACCCATTAGCTACTAATCGGTATGTACATAGCCAAAATGTGAATGGGAAAATTCTGCTGCATCAAATCTATAATTTCTCAGGCTGTGGGATATATTCTTGATTAGAAACCACTTAGGATTGCTTACATAGTTTATAACAAAATGATTCATTCAAGGAAAAGACTATGGCCCAGATTTAAGAGGTCCTTGCAACATTCCACGCCACATTAGCGTAATTTGTTTTAGGTTAATGTGGCGTTAGAAGGCCAAAAAGGTTGGGCCATAATTACAAAGTGGAGCATTGAATGCATGCATTGTGCCATTTTGTAACCCTTTGAGCCAGGCATAATATATGCAAAGGGGGCATTCCCCCGTTGGGGGGGGGGAGGGGCAAAAAAACTGTGTAAGGAAATCTAACAGATTTCCTTACTCCATTTTTTTAGGCACTTTTAACACCTGCGCAGAGTAGGTGTTTAAAGGAGGCCTCCATTGGTTTCACTGGGCCTCTGGGTGGTTTTCAGGACTAGCGTAAAAAATATGACACTAGTACCCCTAACTACCGCCATGGTGCGACGTATTTTAAATATGGTGCACACATGGTGGTTTTAGATGGGCGCTAAGGGGGGCAAGAAAAGTGGTGCTTCACTAGGTGCAGCGCCACTTTTCATAAGTCTTGCCTATCTGTCCAACAATCCATTGTTATACCCAGCTGGCGCTCTAAAGAGGTTTGGCTATGGAAATCCCAGGGCAAAGAGATGACTATCTCGATTCATTTCCATTGCCTTCAAAATAGCTTTTGCAACCACGTATGGAATGCTGTTAAATATGGTTCATACTTCAAGATCGATCCTATAAATGTGGAAATGAAAGTAAATTGTGCAAAGGTGTGCTGGTTACGATTGAAAATCGAGTTCGTTTTCTACCTGAGTGCTCAGGATACAGTAACTGTAGTAAGCTGTGATTATATGCACACTTTCTTGATCACAGCGTTGGATTGTCAACTGCAAAAGAGGCCTATGTTAACTATGTACATGCTGCTTTTATTGATTGTGATCTAAAAAGATGCCAGTTGAAGATTTTTGCTGTTGTATATTTTAATCCTTTTAGTGCAGAGGGGCTGACTGATATCCCTTCTGCACTACCTTTGCAGTGCTAGGGTCACATGCTTGCACCCAGGCCAGGAAATCCCCTAATGCTTCTAGCACAGGGTTTGCCTTTACAAGCCGTTATCTCGAGCTGCTTTGCAGAAGAGCTTCTCATGCAGGCTGGGGCTTTTATTTTGTTAATAAAGATCAGCACACAAGTCACTTTGGCATCACCACAAGTGAAATTGAAGTGGAAGGGGTTTCAAGGTTGCCTCTATTTCACTCCCTGCAGTAGTCAAGGACACAGCTGCAACCCTTAGCATTCATAACAATGCAAGAGATATTCATGGAAAGGGGTGAATACATACTTTCCAATGGTACCTCTTTCTGGTGGATCTCCATTTGGGTATTGCTGCAGGGGAGCAAGCCCTAAGCCCCAACCCACTAAGCATATTTTTTATGAGTGGGTGGGCCCCATGGCATAAGACAAGCCCAAATCCAACCACTCAGAGAAACGTCTGATTTTCTGCCTTCCTGAAAGGGTGCATCTGGTGGTTATCACAACCTTCACACTTATTAAACATTAAACACCATGCAAAAAGGAATTGCAGTGAGCCTGTCCCATCCTCGCATTGTGCCCCCCTTCTGTACCTGTGTACCATAAAGTCTCCTGCTTCCCTTTAGTGCAGATTGGGGCTTTGCCTCCAATCTGCCAACACCAGGGGGCAGAAAGCCAACTAGACTCCTGGTAAAATAATTTTAAAAAATGGAATGGGGAGGACGTTGGCCTGTCTTGGCATAAGGTTTCGTGCTCTAGGCATCCCACTGAGAGAAGGTGCAGGGGGTTCCATGTGGCTCCAGAGTATTTGGAAAGACAAAATAGAGAATTAATTTCAAGACGAAAGATTATGGAAATTCTCTTAGGTCAATTGTTTGTTAATAGCAATGTGCCATGGAGTCAATCACAATCAAGACATTAATTCAGGAATTAAAAATGGGGAAGCCAAATAATTTCAAAAGAGAAGGTTTTATTTTACCCCAAGTCCATCCAAATATAGGGCCTCATTATGAGTCTGGTGGTCTTTAGACCGCCAGATTAACAGTGGCGATTGGACCGCCACAGTTGTGGAAGTCCTTCTGCCGACACTGCCAGGCTGCCTGGTGGTTCCGGCGGTTGTAGTCCGCCAGGGCAATGCTGCAAGCAGTGCTGCCCTGGGGATTACGAGTCCCCATACCGCCAGCCTTTCCATGGCAGTTACACCGCCATGGAAAGGCTGGCGGAATGGGGCACTGGGGGGCCCCTGGGGGCCTCTGCACTGCCCATGCACTTGGCATAGGCAGTGCAGGGGCCCCATGCACAGCCCCATCGTGCATTCCACTGCTCGAAGTACGGGCAGTGGAATGCGCGACGGGTGCTGAGGCACCCTCTGTACTGCCACATTGCAGCCGGCTCGATTATGATTAATGTTACGGCCCTGTTCCCCGCTGGGCCGGCAGGCGTAAACACTGTTTCTGCCCGCCGGATCAGCTGGAAACTCAAATAGGGCCGGTGGAGTTTAGCCCGCAATGGCGGTCTGGTGGTGGTATGAGTTTGACTCATAATGAGGCCAATAGTGTGTGCTCAGAATCAATTGTAGGATCACTTCCTAAGGGTGTTGACTTATTTCGGCCACAAAGGTTCCTCCAAAAGGCCTTACTATGATAATCTCAAAGACCTGTATTGTGACAACATGCAGCTACGAGGTCACACAACATGGATGGATTTGTCAGGGCCAGGCATAGGCTGAGGCAGGCAGTGATCTATCAGGTTTATAACTGTTTACCTGCCATGGGGCTTATGTATTTTTGTAGAACAAGTCCCAGGCATCCAGGGCATTTGACTGCATCACTGAGTGCTGTGCAACATCAAAACAGATGTTTTTTTTCCTTCGCTGATTGAAATGCTGTGGAATGGAAGGCCTGTAAGGAGAAATAGTTCCACTGGCAACAGAATAACAACCCAAATTGAAGTTTACATTAATGCCTTGGCGGGAGGAAGAAATTGAGATACTGGTTAAAGGGGGTAGAACCCTACTCAAACAGAATGCTCAGTCCTTGTCAAGGTGAAGTCACACACAAACCATAAATTAATCTGTGTTCAAACCCCCTGATAGTTTGGCACAGAGCAGTCAGGCTTAACCACAACAGGAATCCCACATCTGACTCGTAATGTAGGACAATCTTTAATGAATAAAACAAGATTAAAACAACAAAAATCCAATCAATAGAAAAGGAGATATGAATTTCATTGGAAATAGCACCACAACGTGCAAAATACTAACTGACGCTATCTAGTTGCCGCGGACAAGGATAATGTCGTATGTTTAGGCCAAATGAGATGGAGTGCAGGCCTGCTACAGGGACCCAGTTAGGCCCGCTGAACAAGAGTACCTTAAATCCTAGTTGTGGAGCATTGCGAAATCCCGCTTTGTGGATGAGTCGCACAGTTGAGGCAATGTGTTTGTTCCGAAGGACTGTGAAGCGGCGATGCAATGTTCTGCATCATTGTCAATGATCTCAGTGATGAGGGCTTTCATGCTAAGTTCAGCGCCAAGGATGCATTGCACAGTTGCGGCAATGAGTTCCTTTGGAGCAGCTGCGAGGCTGCATTGAGAGAACCTGGGTTGTCGTCAAGGCTGCCGCCGGTGAGGGATTTGCAATGCAAGAGCCTGCATCGGGAAAGATTAGCATCGCAGGCTGTGAGTAGAGTCCTTGCGCTGAGAGAATCCTCACAGCAGAGGCAATGTGTTGGATCTCTATGGGATTCCACCGCACACCCAAGGAGAAGCATCAGTTCTGCTGGATCCACAGATGGATTGGCACCACCTGGCATGATAGGACTCGCACATAGCAGAGTCCAGGTGCTGCGTTTAAGGTTGTTGGAACCATCTGTCCCTGAGGCAGGACAATGCCAACTTGATAAAAGTGTCATTTTCAAAATTGTAATTCACAATCTAAACATGAACTGGCTACCTGTTCCTCTTTGAAAATTACAGCTTATTAAATGTAGACTTAACTCCATTGGTGTCCTGTGGGATAGGTATACAATGCAGTAGCAAAACCCAAATGTAAGAGTTTTTCACTACAAGGACATGTTCATGTCAAACCTTTTAAAATACATTGCATCCTGCCCTGTGGGCTGCTAAAGGCCACCCTAGGGGTGACATCTGTATAAAAGAGGAAAGTTTCAGCCTTGCAAGAGGTTTATTTCACCAGGTCGATATGGCAGTTTAAAACTGCACACACTGGCTGTAATTGCAGGCCTGAGATGTTTGAAAGGGTGACTTAGGTGGGTGGCATTGTGAGTTCTGCAGGTCCACTAGAAGCTTTTCATATACAGGCCCTGAGTACATATAGGGGGTGATTCTAACCCTGGCGGTCGGTGATAAAGCGGCGGCCAACCCGCCAACAGGCCGGCGGTCCAAAAAATTGAATTCTGACCCTGGCGGCAACCGCCAACACAGCCCGCCACATTAACACTCCGACCGCCACCGCGGTACAGACAAACAGCGCGGCGGTCACCGCCAACAGGCAGGCGGCAGACAATGTACCGCCCACAGTATTACAACTCACCAATCCGCCACCTTTTCCGGGGCAGGAGCCCCGCCGATAAAAACACGGCGGAAACAGACTACGGATGGGAAAGCGCTCACCAAAACACACTCCACGAGTATGGAGGACAGCATGGAACCCGAATTAAACATCCTACCTGCACTCGTCTACCTGCTCATCTACCACGAGTACGAACTCCGGCGCAGACGACAACGGTGAGTACTGCACCTACGACACACGGGAGGGGGGAGGAGGAAAGGTTACGGGCACACACATATGCGACCCCCACCCCCCCAAACTATGTACATACCAATGCAGAGCAACAATACACAGTGACACCACCCAAACCCCCCTGAAAAATGCAAAGACATAATTAAATTGTGAACCAAAATTTTATATAAAAATAGACTCTGATATGTATCAGCAACTATGCAAAATATCCATAACAAAATAATACTATGCACACTGCCATGGAGAACCGAGGCAATTAGTCCGCTACATCAAAGTCAAATGGAACAGTCCGTGGGCTACAGTGTAGCGACACAAGGGCAAAGCCCACACAGGAGACCTGAGTCCTTTGGAGAGAACACTGCAGGGGCATCTGATGAAAATACTACAGGCACCTCAGGGGGAAGGGAAGGGGGGGGGGGCACCACAGCCACATGAGTCCACGACGCAAGATCCACGAAGGGGCCACCATGCCCACTGTGCCATCCTGGGGAGTGCAAAGCCACAGTCTCTCAAGTCTCTACAGTGGGTGGGTTGCCCACTCTGCCATCCTGGGGAGTGCAAAGCCACAGTCTCTCAAGTCTCTACAGTGGGTGGGTTGCCCACTGTACCATCCTGGGGAGTGCAAAGCCACAGTCTCTCAAGTCTCTACAGTGGGTGGGTTGCCCACTGTGCCATCCTGGGGAGTGCAAAGCCACAGTCTCTCAAGTGGATAACAGTCTCCACTGGTCAAGGAGGAGGCATGGTGGGCACAGTGAACCATAAACAGTGCTTGAGATGAAGGGGCCCAGCGGAGCGGTGCTTGAGACGGCGGGGCCCAGCGGAGCGGTGCTTGACAGGAAGGGCCCAGCGGAGCGGTGCTTGAGACGGCGGGGCCCAGCGGAGCGGTGCTTGACAGGAAGGGCCCAGCGGAGCGGTGCTTGAGACGGCGGGCCCAACGGAGCAGGGCTTGAGATGAAGGGGCCCAGCGGAGCGGTGCTTGAGACGGCGGGGCCCAGCGGAGCGGTGCTTGACAGGAAGGGCCCAGCGGAGCGGTGCTTGAGACGGCGGGGCGCAGCGGAGCGGTGCTTGAGATGAAGGGGCCCAGCGGAGCGGTGCTTGAGACGGCGGGGCCCAGCGGAGCGGTGCTTGAGACGGCGGGGCCCAGCGGAGCGGTGCTTGACAGGAAGGGCCCAGCGGAGCGGTGCTTGACAGGAAGGGCCTAGCGGAGCGGTGCTTGAGACGGCGGGGCCCAGCAGAGCGGTGCTTGAAATGAAGGGGCCCAGCGGAGCGGTGCTTGAGACGGCGGGGCCCAGCGGAGCGGTGCTTGAGACGGCAGGGCCCAGCGGAGCGGTGCTTGACAGGAAGGGCCCAGCGGAGCGGTGCTTGACAGGAAGGGCCCAGCGGAGCGGTGCTTGAGACGGCGGGGCCCAGCGGAGCGGTGCTTGAGATGAAGGGGCCCAGCGGAGCGGTGCTTGAGACGGCGGGGCCCAGCGGAGCGGTGCTTGAGACGGCGGGGCCCAGCGGAGCGGTGCTTGACAGGAAGGGCCCAGCGGAGCGGTGCTTGACAGGAAGGGCCCAGCGGAGCGGTGCTTGACAGGAAGGGCCCAGCGGAGCGGTGCTTGAGACGGCGGCGCCCAGCGGAGCGGTGCTTGACAGGAAGGGCCCAGCGGAGCGGTGCTCTTCTGCACGGCGGGCCCTGTTCAGCGGTGCTCTTCTGCACGGCGGGCCCTGTTCAGCGGTGCTCTTCTGCACGGCGGGCCCTGTTCAGCGGTGCCTATCTTCACGGCGGGCCCTGTTCATCGGTGCCTATCTTCACGGCGGGCCCTGTTCAGCGGTGCTCTTCTGCACGGCGGGCCCTGTTCAGCGGTGCCTATCTTCACGGCGGGCCCTGTTCAGCGGTGCCTATCTTCACGGCTGGCCCTGTTCAGCGGTGCCTATCTTCACGGCGGGCCCTGTTCAGCGGTGCTCTTCTGCACGGCGGGCCCTGTTCAGCGGTGCACATCCAGTAGGTTCAAGGGAGCCAGACCTGGCCTGGACTCCGTGCTCAGACGCCCTCCGACCGTGATGTTCCTGGGCCCTTCGGTGACGGAGTCCTGGGCCCTTTGGTGTCCTCCTTTACAGCTGGGATGTGGCATGTGGGGCCCACCTGCTCCGCGCTCCTGCTGGCTGACGTCTCCACCCTGCTGCCCTTACGCTCCTTAAATGGGGCTCTCGGGCCCTTGCCTCCCCTAGACGTTGTGGCTGGTGAAGTGGGCGAACTCTGCTCCTTGGGGGCAGCCGTGTCAGTCTTCGCACGGCGGCCCTTGTGTTTCCTGGTCCTCTTGCCGGGGGTGGGCTGGATGTGTCCTTGCTGCTGATGGAGGTGTCACTGCTGGCAAAGGGTGGACTCCAGAACCCATGCACAACAGTGACACCCGAAGTTGGGCTGGTGGTGGCTGTGGTGCTCTTGGGACTCTTTGCAGATGGAGGGGGTAGGTCATCGGAGGGGAAGAGGTCAAGATTAGCCAGGAAAACTTTTTTAGGGCCAAGGTAAAAGGTAGGAGAAGTGGAGATGGAAGTGGAGGAAGAGGATGTGGTTGTAGGAGAGTCAGGTGTGCTGTCATTGGGTGAAGGTGCAGGTGCTGTAGGCTGTTGTGAGGTGGATGTCTGTTGGGTGGGTGTCTGCCTGCGTTTGTGTGTCTTCGAAGGGGTGGTGACAGACACAGTGGGAGAGGACACAGGGGACGTGTAAATGGCAGTGGGGGTGGTGACTGCACGCGTGCAGACTGTACAGGAGGGTGTGGTGGTGATGGAAGCACTGGCTGATGTTGGTGTGCATGCAGGTGTGAGTGTCGACGTCACAGGGAGGGAGGAGGGAGACGACGAGGAGGGGGACACAGGGGTGGTAGTGACTGTTGGGATGTCTGCATCTGTGTGTTGCTTGGGTGAGTGTTTGTGGGATCTGTGGTGCTTGTGTCTGGATGAGCTGCCCTTGGGTGTTGAGGTGTGTGCAGGCTGGTCAGATGGTGTGGATGGGATAGGCTGAGGAACAGGAGACAGGGTGGAGGCAGTCAGAAGAGGGAGGCTGGAAACAGGGACAATGGCTGCCGTCAGTGCTGAGGCCAGAGCATTGAACGATCGTTGATGGGCAGCCTGACCCGAATGAATGCCCTCCAGGTAGGCATTGCTCCGATGCACCTCCCTTTCTACCCCCTGGATGGCATTCAAAAGGGTAGTCTGCCCAACAATGAGTGTCCTGAGGAGATCAATGACCTCCTCACTGAGGGCAGCAGGGGTAACAGGGGCAGGGGCTGAGGTGCCTGGGGCGAAGGAGACGCCCGCCTTCCTGGGTGAGCGGGCACGGAGCGTAGGCTGAGGGGCTGCTGGGAGGGCGGGGCTGGTGCGCTGGGTGGCGGCTGTACCTGTAGAGGCCGGGGGCCCGGATGTTGCCGCCACCGCTAGGGAGCTCCCATCCGAGGACGTGTCGCTGTCGCTGCTCTCACCAGCGGTCCCCGTCGTGGTGCTCCCCTCGCCCTCCGGCTCACTTGGGCCCTCAGTGTCTGTTCCTGTGCCCACCGGGGCCTTGTGGCTTCCAGCTCCCTCGTGCTCTGATGCCAAATCTCCTCCGCCTGATGATGCTAATGCACACATGCACAAGAAGATGAAGAAGAAGGGTGGGGGGAGAAAGAGAAGACCTGGTTGAGTGCATGCAATGTCAACACCGTTGGCGGAGAGGACAGACACAGGAGCCGCATGCACTAAGCCGCGCATTCGGGGCACACTACTCAGTACTTCTGACTCGGACAACAGGTCAGGAGACGACAAACGCGCACATGTGTGAGGCTGGACCATCAATAGCTGGACTTGTCACCCTACGGAGGTGGGGGCCGGGAGCACAGGGCCATGCCTAAGGGAGAGGACTACACTACAGAAAGCGCCCTGGCCTAATGTCACCCCCAACCCTCCTCCCCCACCCAGACGCCTCCACTGTGCAGAAAGATAGCTGAATGTGCTGATACTCACCCCCTTGTGTCTGCTGTGATGCTCTCAAGCGCCCATCCAAATCAGGGTAGGCCACCGCCAGGATCCGGGACATCACGGGGGTCAGGGTACGACTGGCACCCCTCCTAGGTTGAGAGGCCATCCCCAGCAGTGACTCGGCGATCTTCCTGGTTCCGCAGCGGATGTCCTCCCACCTCTTGCGGCAGTGGGTGCTCCGTCTGACGTGGACCCCCAGGGCCCGGACTTCCTTGGCGATGGCACGCCAAATCCCGACTTTCTGATGGGCGCTGACCTATGTGACATGTACAGGGTGGGAAGGAAACATTCATCAACTTACTGCATGTTAGATGTGATTGGCCCCCCCTCCCCAACCTTGCAATATAGCACATGCTCTCATCTGTCATGCGTTGCACTCCTCATTCGCCCCCCACCCCACCAACTTACATCCACCCCACTCCACACAGGCATCGCCCATTCCATGTGCACCCGGTGTACTCACCTGTTGGTCTGGAGGACCGTAGAGTAACGCATACTGGGGGAGGACCCCATCCACGAGCTTCTCCAACTCTTCAGACGTGAAGGCAGGGGCCCTTTCCCCAGTCGCAGCACCCATTGTCCCTTCCAGACCGAGTTCACAGCAGCACTTGCAGTATAGGTCCTCTTCTGTGGATGATCAGGCCTCGAGTGATTAAGCAGATAGAAAATGGTGGTCACGCCCGCGGCGGTGCGTACCGCGGCGGTGCGTACCGCGACCGCCGGCGCACATCGTCATTGGCTCCTGAAACCCATAGGCTTCAATGTTATCCAATGCGGCTCCGTGTAGCGGTCTTCGACCGCATACCGCCACGGTGTGCTCCGCCAGCGCAGTGACCTCACATCCCATTGTCCCACTTCACAGGTCAGGCAGCCGCCATTTCAAGGGCCCACATGGCATAATCTCTACTGCGACACACAGGCCTAGGCCTGGCATTGCCACACATACACGCCTTTCAATACCTAGATAACCGTGTGCCATGCAAGCAGTGGTGAACGTACCAGTGATTATCTTGACTCTGTGCTCCATGTTGTCCTTCCTAGGCACCGTCCGCTGGGATTTGCGAGGAGAAGGATGAATCCTCGCGTGTACCGACCGCTGGTCGACAATGGAAGAACGCCACATCATACTACGATACCGACTTGACCGTGCCACTATCCATGAACTGTGTGCCCAGCTGGAGCCAGCCCTGATGTCCCCCATCCGCCAACCCACAGGAATTCCCCCTCTGGTGCAGGTGCTGTCAGTCCTCCATTTTCTTGCAAGTGGCTCATTCCAGACAACAGTGGCCATGTCATCTGGAATGTCTCAGCCAATGTTTTCTAAGGTTTTGTCTAGAGTGTTGTCTGCCCTGACGAAACACATGCGGATTTACATTATATTCCCTGAGGAGGTTGATTTGCCCACTGTGAAGGGTGATTTTTATGCCCTTGGACATATTCCCAACATAATTGGTGCCATTGATGGGACCCATGTAGCCTTAGTCCCCCCAAAAGACGATGAGCAGGTGTACAGAAACAGGAAGAGTTACCATTCTATGAACGTCCAGGTGGTCTGTTTGGCTGACCAGTACATCTCCCATGTGAATGCAATGTTCCCTGGTTCAGTGCATGACGCGTATGTGATGCGTAATAGCAGCATCCCTTATGTGATGGAACAGCTACAGAGACAACGTGTGTGGCTAATAGGTGACTCTGGTTACCCCAACCTGCCTTGGCTATTGACCCCAGTGAGGAATCCCCGGACCAGGGCTGAGGAACGGTACAATGAGGCCCATGGGCGAACTACGAGGATCATAGAAAGGACCTTTGGGGTTCTGAAGGCCAGGTTTAGGTGTCTGCATATGACAGGGGGATCCCTGATGTACTCACCAAAGAAGGTGTGCCAGATCATCGTGGCCTGCTGTATGCTTCACAATCTGGCATTGCGACGTCAGGTGCCTTTCCTGCAGGAGGATGGTCCAGATGGTGGTGTTGAAGCAGCTGTGGAGCCTGTGGAGAGTGAAGAGGAGGAAGACTCAGAGGACGACCCAGACAACAGGGACAGAGTTATCCAACAGTATTTTCAGTAGCACACAGGTAAGAATCACACACGCCATTTTAATTTTCCTGAATGCCTCGTGCTTCTCAACTTTGTCTATGACCCCCCAGTTATTTGAAACTGATGTTTGATTCTCCCTTCCCTTTTCAGTGCTGTATGACCCACTGCGTGACTTCTGCTTGGTTAGCCCATGGACTAATGCTTATTGATCTCGGTATGTGTTCAGCACAAAGTTTACAGAACATAATTGATCGGGAATGTGTTTTACATTTGTAAATAATACAGCCTGACTCCAGCATGATTTCAGTGCATTGCGTGATTTATTTTTGGTGCTAGATGATGGTACATGATATTCACACGGTGATGGGTGGGGGTGGAGTAATGTCCATGGCAGAGTCCAGTTCTCAGTCTCACAGGTGCATTGTCCATATGCCTGTGGAAGGATGGAGCAGGGGCAGTTCAAGGTTGGACAGGGTGGCAATGTGGGACAGTGGGATGACTTCAGGGGGTATCTCATGCTGGTGGGGGTCTTGACATCCTACTCTGTCTTTTTTTTGGATCTCAGGCTCCTCTTGCGGGGTGGTTGTTCTTCAGCAGGAGGTGGGGTTCTGGTGGCCTGTCGTTGTGGTGGGGCCTCCTGTCCACTAGCGCCGGCGGAGGTGGTAGGCTGTTCCTGGTCCGGGCTAGTGACAGGGGCCCTGTGTGGTGCCACATGGTCCCGCAACGTGTCTTCTATCCGGTGGAGGGCCTGGACTATGCTCCCCATGGCGGTAGAGATGTTGGTGAGATGATTGTTGAACCCCATGTAGCGTTCCTCCTGCTGTGCCTGGATCTCCTGGAACCTGGCCAGTACCGTCGCCATCGTCTCTTGTGAGCGGTGGTAGGCTGCCATGATGGTGGTGAGGGCCTCTTGGAGAGTCAGTTCCCTGGACCTCTCCTCCCCCCCCTGTCGCACAGCAGCCCTCCGAGTTGCCCTGTTTCCCCCGGACTCTGTCCCCTGGACAGTGTGCCCACTACCACTGCCCCCAGGTCCCTGTTGTTGTTGGGGTGGTGGGTTAGCCTGGGGGCCCTGTAGTGGCAGACACACCGCTGATTGACCTGTCCTAGAGACAGAGCCATGGGCCCGCTGGGTGGGAGCTGTGCTGTTGTTCCCAGAGGGGGTTGGGTCTGCTGTGGCCTGTGTGTGGGGAAGCGACTGTCCAGAGGTCCCCGATGGTCCGGGCTGGTCATCAGGTTCCAGGTCGACAGAGCTGCTGTCATCACTGGGTGCCTCTTCCGGGGGGGGGATGGACATTTCTGGACCCTCCTGGCCGGTGTGTTGCCGTTCGGGTCCTGCATGGGGTAAGAGAGTATGGTTATTGTTTCTGTGTGTGCTATTGTGTGCGATTTATGGGTGCCCTTGTCCCCCAGTGCTGTCATTCCCTTGGGGGAGGTGTTGTGGGGGTGTTTGGGGGGGGGGTATGTGCAGTGGTCATGCTTAGGTGATGGGTGTCCATAGTTTGTGGTGGCATGCAGGGGTTGGTGTTGGGTGGGTTGTGCTGGGGAGACATTCTCAGGGAGGATGCGTGATGGGGGGTTGGGGGTGAGGGTGGTGGTGGGGGTTGGCATGCTGGGGGGGTGAAGTAGTTGAGATTGTACTTACCAGAGTCCATTCCTCCGTGTACTCCAGCGAGGCCATCAGGATGCAGGATGTTTAGTACCTCTTGCTCCCATGCTGTGAATTCGGGTGGTGTGGGTGGGGGTCCCCCGCCAGTCTTCTGCACTGCGATGTTGTGTCGCGAGACCATCGAGCGCACCTTTCCCCGTAAGTCGTTCCAACGTTTGCGGATGTCCTCTCGATTTCTGGGATGCTGTCCCACCGCGTTTACCCTGTCCACAATCCGCTGCCATAGCTCCGCCTTCCTGGCTATAGTGGTGTGCTGCACCTGTGAGCCGAAGAGCTGGGGTTCGACTCTTATGATCTCCTCCACCATGACCCGGAGTTCTTGGTCCGAAAAGCGTGGGTGCCTTTGGGGTTCCATGGGGTGGTGTGGATGAGGTGTGGGGTGGTGTATATGGTGAAGAGTGTGTTGGTGTGTGGTGCTTTGTGCTTCTATGTGGTGTGTGTGATGGTGTAGTGTGCCTCTGTGTGATGTAGCTCTCTATTCTGTCATGTGTCTCTCTCTCCTTCGTCTATGATCTTCGGTCGTGGGGGTTTGTGGGTGATGTGGGTGTGTGTTTTATAGTTGGTTGGATGTGTGGGAGTGTTGTTTGTATGTGTGTCAGGTGTGTGTATTTCAAATTGTCCAATGTGGCTGTGTTTTGGAGCTGTGTGTGTATTTTGAGCGCGGCGGTGTGTCCCGCCAATGGAATACCGCAGTTGAAAGACCGCTGCGTGGATTCGTGGGTCAGAATGGCATGGGCGTGTTTGTGTTGGCGTGACGGTGGAGGTTTGGTCATCTCCAGTTTTCCACGGCCCGCTGATGAGGCGGCCTTCCTTGGATGTCGGGATTTTGGTGGTTTCGCCGTTGTGGGTCAGAATGACTGTGGCGGTTTACCGCGGCGGTAGAATGGCGGACTTCTGACCGGCGGTAAGGGCCTTTTACCGCCGAGGTCAGAATGACCCCCATAGTACCACTTCACAAGTGACTTATAAGTATATTAATGATGCCAAATCTTGGGTCTGATGGAGCCCCTGAGTGGATGGATTCCATGACAGTGATGGTGTCCTGAGGGTGAGGTTGTTCCAGGTGGTTAGCCTTTAGAGGATCATGTGTGTGGAAGTATGGTTATTGAAATGTCTTCCGGCATGAATTGGGGGTTGAAGTTTCTGTAGGTTTTGATGCTTTTGTCACCGAAGAAATCTGTGAGGCTGTTGCATAGGTCCTGAGAGGGAGAGAAGTTGCTTGTCACCATTGTGGAGTTGGTGAAATCATTGACTATGCAGAAGAGTGCCTTGCTGTTATTGTGGTTAGCTTTGGTGCATGATGCAAGGGCTTTTGTTTTCGGCTCACGTAGTTGACGGTGGTATAGGTTGAGTGCTGATTTGTAGGTGGGTCTGTCTGTTGGGTCTTTGTTGGTGCGCCACCTTCTCTTGAGGTGCTTGCAGTGACGCTTGAATGTCATGAGGTCCTTGGTGTATCAGCTGGTGGATCTTCTGTGTCTCTTGTTCTTGATGGGAGCAACAATATCAGCGCAGTCAGTGATTCAGGTGTTGAAGCTTCTGACATCCTGGTTCACATTGTTGTGGTTTTTATGTGGGTTTAGTTTTAGTCCATTTGGTCTCTGAGACATTCTTCCAGCTGCAAAGGGTGGCATTGGGTTGTGTAGGGGGGCAGGCATGGGAGTCATGATGATGAAGTGAGGATTGAGTGGTTGGTCCATGTAAGTTTGGTGGTGTGGCTATATTTGATGCAGTCGCTGGAGGTATATGTCGGGTGGAGCATGTGTGCTGCATTGTGGATGGGGTCATGAATGAGTTGGGTGAGGTCAATTTTGTTCAGGCTTTTGAGGAGGTTGGTAGAGTTGAGGTTGGTTAAGTCATTGAGGTAGAAGTTGGGTTCACCCATGATCATGTAGTCCTTCGAGACAATGGCGAGGAGGGTGATAAAATAGGTGATGAGGTGTTAGAAGGTGGTGGTGCATTTGATGGAGTCTCTGTGAATTATGGTAGTTCCTCCATCTGGCTTGTTGATGTGGTCGCTGTAGATGATTCTGTATACTGCTGATATGGTGGTGGCAGGGCTTGAGCGGGGTTGAGCCAGGTCTCAGTGAGGAAGATGATGTCAGGAGAGAGAGTGTTTGTAGGGTCCAGACCTCTGTGGCATATTTGCTGAGTGAGTGAGTACTGAGGAGGGTGCATGGAAGCTGGAGGTGGGTAGCTGTTGTTGCGTGTCATGTTGGCTTAGTGTTGTTGAGAGGGATGGGGGCATGCATTTTGTGGTATGTGAAGTGGCAGAGGGTGTAGGTGAAAGGTCTTAATGCAGACTGTGGTGCAGCACAGTGGCAGTGTTTGTGGCAGCATCTAAGATCAAGGATGTGGAGGGTGGTAGAAGTGTAGCTGTGGGCGGTTGTTGGACCAAGGTTCCTGGCACTGGGTGTGGTCCAGGCATTGACAGAAGCAGATGAGTGTGCATTTGGAACACCTTTGGTGCACCCACTGCATGGCTAGACTGTGGCCACCATTAATTAGGTCCTGGGAGGTGGAAGGGGCACTAGGAGGTGATGAGTGGGACTCGTGGAAAGGTAGGAAGGAGAGGAGGAGGCAGGAGGAGGTAGGACAGATGATACAGGAAGACCAGGAGAAAGGAGTGGGAAAAGGGCAAAATCAGACTAAAAGGGGCAGAAAAAAAACAAATTAAGAGAAAAAAGAATAAAGAAATAAGGTGAGAACAAAGCAATAGGGAAAAGACTGAAGTGAAGAGTAAGAAAAAAGGGCGGGAATTGGGCAGGAGCAGTAGTAAAAAGGGTGAGAAAGAGAGCATGGAATAGCAAAAAGTGCAATAAAGACAACAGGAAGACGCTTGAGAAGATAGTGACGCAGAAGCAGGAAGAGGAAGACAAATGCAGCAGAGAAGAGAGGTCCTGGAAGAACACGGATTCTGGAGCTGGCAGATGTAGGTGGAAAGCTGGGCCACGGCACCTGCTTAGTTGGGCGCACTGTGGCCACCATTTATTCAGTCCTGCAAGGGGGGAAGTGCATTAGGAGGGGGAGGGGGCTGGCAAAAAGGCAGGAAGGAGGGAGGGAGGAAGAAGGAGTTGTGGGAGGAGAAGGAAGGAGAAGGAGGCAGCAGGAAAAGGGCAAAAATGGACAGAAGCAAAAGTGGACTTAAAGGGCCCAAAGAGGGCAGAGAACATCAAAAAGGGTAGAAAGAAGCAAAAAGAGAGCAAAAAAGAATGAAACAATAGAGGAAAGACTGAAGTGGAGAGTAAGAAAAACAGACAGGAAACGGGCAGTAGCAATAGCTAAAAGGGAGAAAAGAGAGTAAGAAGAGGCTTGAGAAGAGAGTGCACACAAGCAGGAAGAAAAATGCAGCAGAGGAGAGAGGGCCTGGTGGAATGTGGTTGCTGGAGCTGGCTGAGAGCCAATAGATGTAGGTGGAGAGCTAAACCTGGGCACCAACAGGGGATTAGACAATGTTGCCATGTTTTTAAGGAGTGAGCACTTGCACTTTAGCACTGGTTAGCATAGGTAAAGTGCACAGAGTCCTAAGGCCAGTAAAAACCAAATCTGCAAAAATAGGAGGGGTGAAAACATAATGGCCCTCATTCTGACCCTGGCGGTCGGCGGAGAGATGGCGGTCGGACCGCGAACAGACCGGCGGTATTAAAAATGGCATTCTGACCGCGGCGGTCCCCGCCGCGACCGACCGCTACTTCTCCACTCCGACCGCCACGGCGGTCATGACCGCGGGGCTGGAGTTTGCGCACTCCGGCCCGGCGGTCGTCCCAAGACCGCCAAGGGTATTATGACCCTGCCTACCGCCGCGGTTTCTTGCGGGCGGGAACCGCCGTGCGAACCATGGCGGTAAGCACTATCGGGGCCAGGGAATTCCTTCCCTGGCACTGATAGGGGTCTCCCCCACCCCCCACTACCCACCCGAGTCCTCCCCCCACACCCTCCACCCCCCTGCCACCCCCCAGAGGTGGTACGAACCCCCTCCCCACCCCCACCTTGACATGCACATACATGTACCCCGACATGCACACACCCCCAACATGCACATATACACACCCCCTACACA
This sequence comes from Pleurodeles waltl, assembly GCF_031143425.1. Classification (NCBI taxonomy): domain Eukaryota; kingdom Metazoa; phylum Chordata; class Amphibia; order Caudata; family Salamandridae; genus Pleurodeles; species Pleurodeles waltl. The sequence continues at coordinate 1,033,841,140 of NC_090437.1, read as the reverse complement.
CACATACACAACGGGGACACATACCCGCACACATACATGCCGACATGCGCACCTGCCGAACAGCACACATTACCCATAGACACAGCAGCACCCCCCGCCCGCATACACGCACTCACACACTCCCTCTACACACTCACACGCACACCCCCATGCACGCCCACATCACACAACACCCCCCCACCCCCTCCCCTCACGGACGATCAACTTACCTTGTGCGTTGGTCCTCCGGGAGGCGACGGGAGCCATAGGGACGTGACCGCCAACAGAAGACCGCCAACAGAAGACCGCCACACAGAAATGTGGGTCGTAATTCTGTGGGCGGTGTTCTGCTGGCGTGGCGGTGGAGGTTGACCAGTCTCCACTTTCCCGCCGACCGCCAGTGTGGCTGCTGGCGGTTTTCCGGCGGAACGCTCCCAGCGGTCAGAATGCGCACAGCGGCACACCGCCGCGGTCGGCGGTCTTCACCGCGGCGGTAACTCAGCGGTCTTGCGAAAAGACCGCCAAGGTCAGAATGAGGGCCAATGTTTGGTGAAAGACCACCCTAAGACTGACAGGTCTAACATGGGTTAAGAACTGGAAGTGTCTCACACCTGACCAATTGGACAAATGTCTCCACCACTTCCAAGTGATGTGGCCCATTAATATAATGCACATCCATCTTTACATCCCATCCTCGGACACCAATTGCTTCTCACAATCTAACCTCCCAAGAGTGGACAGAAACCCCAGTTGACACCAGGTTTTTTGTGTCAATAAGGTCAGTGGAAACAGATATCTATTCACCTCCTTGCAGAAGATGAATGTGCAGTTTACAGCCTCTCTGTCAGCATATGTGTCATAATATGGTATAAGAAAATCCAACTTCCACTCACTTTTCATGAGGGATGTCTACAGTCTTTGGGCCACAGTCTCTGCGCACCAAGGTTACCCTAATATCCCTGGGCATTTTATAAAATATAGACCCTCATTCTGAGCTTGGTGGCAAACACCGCCGACCGCCGTGCTGACAGCCAACAAAAGACCACCAGTGGTGGTGGATTGTACACCGCTGTATAATAATGCCAAAAAGACAAACTGCCAAAAAATTGACAACCTCCACCCACCGCCAGGGCCAATGACGGCAGAAACGCAGTACCCATCACCCCACGACCGCCATGCATACAAACCAGCCTCTCATCAAATATTGATGCACAAATCAGCACAGCGGTCAGTGAATGTTGAACGAGCATTGGTGGTACCGACCACCGCGGTCAGCAATGGGAACCACCAACAACAAATGCACACATTGGAAAATTGGAAAAGCACACACCTGAAACACATCCACACCACTATAAAACACACACATACATACCCTACAATCCTTTGCAACGCCAATAGCACAACAGATATTGACACCTCAACACGCATACACCGAACTAACCATCACACAAGTCACACACACAAAACCACCACCAAAACTCAAACACTGTACACCCACCATCACAAACCACACACCCAACCACACAATACCACCGTCACCAACTCACCTACAACACAACATCCACAACACACACCATGGCACCCTCTAAGCACCCCCGCTTCCCCGACAGGGAGCAATGGACCATGGTGGACGAAATATTCAGGGTCAAGTCACAGCTATTTGGGGCACAGGTGCAGCAGACGCCCTTGGCTAAGAAGATGGAGCTATGGCAGAGGATAGTCAACAAGGTCAATGTTGTGTGAAACCATCCTCACACAAGGGATGACATCAGGAAGAGATGGAACGACCTTCGGGGGAAGGAGTGTTCCATGGCATCACAACACAACATCTCGGTACAGAAGACTGGCGGTTGTCCCCCACCTCCTCCCCCCGAATACACCAACTGGGAGGAGAGGGTCTTGGCTATCCTGCACCCAGAGGGCCTCACTGGACTACCTGGAGGACTGGACTTGGGTACGTCAACTATAATACCCTAACAGTCACCACACCTGTAATGCCTTTATCACCCCATCCCTCTCACTGCCACCTTGTCCCCATCCTCTACCCAGCCCACAACACCCAGACACTCCATGTTTCCTGCATGCCCACAACCCCCCATACAAATCACTATCCAGCCGCTGTGCACAGTCACCAACCTATGCATGTAATGTCAGGAGCACCACAACACCCAGAATGCACCACCACCCCCTCACTAAATGCATTAAAAAGAACACAAAGGGATTCTGCATGCTTCTACATTGGAATGTTACCACTAATTACTGGTGAGCAGTGCTGCAAGGACCAAGAAAGTGCAGGCCACCCACATCTCTATTCTCTCACACACAGGCACCACCAGCCATGCCACCTGGACAGAGACGTCAAGGAGTGCCAGTCTTTCACCTGAAGATGAAGGCCCCACTCAGGAGAGTGCAGAGGGATGTCTACACTCCCAGTCTCCTGTGTCCTTGTGTGCTTTGGCATCATCAGGAGAGGGAGCTGAGGCACCGGCGAGTGGGGATGCTGCAGCCCACGGGACCCAGGCGGCAGAGTCCACCGATGCCAAGGGGACCTGTGGATTGGAGGACGAGGGGAGATCCAGAGGGGAGGCAACTACCACTGGAGGTAGTGACTCCGACACCTCTTCCGATGGCAGCTACCTGATCGTGGCAGAACCTACTGGGCCCACCCATTCTTTGCCATCTTCCACCACCCCCCATACCATCACTGCCCTCCCAGTAGCTCCCCACCAAGATGCCCGTGCCCGCTCACCCAGGAGGGTGGGCATCTTCTTCGCCCCAGGCACGTCTTCTTTTGCCCCAGTCAGCCCTGCTACCCTCACTGAGGAGGCTATTGACGTCCTGGGAAACATCTCTGTAGGTCAGACAACCATTGTGAATGTTATACAGGGGCTGGTATCTGAGATGCAGCAATGTAATGCATTTCTGGAAGGCATTCACAGTGCCATATAGGCAGCACAATACACAAGGCCAAAAAGCACATACTAGAGTACAAACAAGCAATACGACACAATGATAAACATTATCCAGTGGAACATCATTTTGTGGAGACCCATTTTGTTCATGAAAACCTCCTTAGATTTGTAGTAATTGACACAGTGGAGCAGGAAATCAAGGGAGGAAATTCTAACTCCTTCTTTTTGACTATTTTAGTGGCAATATTTCACTGTATAGTTTTTTAGTGGTAGTTATGATTGTATAGTTGGCTAACAGTAGAATGTTAATTTCTGATTAACCAAGATCTGACCGCCGGGCGGCCGCCAATGCAGCCGCACTCCCACAGCGGTCATTATGAGATCCCCACTGGGCCGGCGGGTGGAAACCTGGTTTCCGCCCACCGGCCCAGCGGGGATCTCGAGCGCAGCACAGGAGCCGGCTCCAAATGGAGCCGGCGGTTTTGCGGCCGTGCGACGGGTGCAGTTGCACCCGTCGCACTTCTCACTGCATAGCAGACATTGAAAAAAGCTGCATGGGGCCCTGTCAGGGGGCCTCTGCACTGCCCATGTCAGTGGCATGGGCAGTGAAGGGGCCCCCAGGGGCCCCGCGACTCCCCGTACCGCCAGCCTTTTCCTGGCAGTTCAATCCGCCAGGAAAAGGCTGGCGGTCGGGGACTCATAATCCCCTGGGCAATGCTGCAAACAGCGCTGCCCAGGCGGATTATCACCGCCGGGGCAAATGTGGCGGGAAACCGCCGGCCCCGGCGGTGCGACCGAATACCCAAGATTGCACCGCCAGCCTGTTGGCGGTGCAATCGCCAAAACAGCCCTGGCGGTCTTTGACCGCCAGGGCTGTAATGACCCCCTTTGTATTTTGTTTTCACCTAGGTGTCTGCACTATCTGAAGCTCAAAGTAGACTTCAGAGCACAATTTTCTTCATTTGTTGATCATCACTTCACTTGATCCCCATCGAACATCCGAGGGTAATTTTTATGCATTGGCACACATGGTCGACATCAGAAATACTCATATAAGATTAGCATGGTTTCATGACTCAAGGGTCATTTGTCCATTTGGGAGGTAAATCAGAATAAATTCCTAGTGGGAAGCTTGACAAGACGTGCATGAGATTTATGTGGGAATATGTATGAGAGAGAGACCTGACATTATATTCCCATCAGGTTACAGAGACAACTGCAATAACGTTTTTCTAGCTGTTGCGCGCTTGCGTTTTTTTTTCTGTAAAATGCACATGCAGCATGTTAGTTTGATTTATCACCCTTTTAGAGGTGAAACCTGGAGTGGGGCTGTCAGCCAACTTGGGCAGGATTTATTTAGCAATTCTAATCTAGAGTCAATTGTGTCAGAGAGTGACTGTTGACAAGCCTTTTATATATCTAATCCAACAGCATTTATATTTTGCTTGATGCTTGTGCTTTGAAATTTAATGCATAACATTTATAACTATGCATGATGACCATGTTTGTATAGTTGCAAAACATATCATTTCATTCCGTTGCACATTAACTGCGAATTGGTCTCCCACATGAATTGTCTCATTGCAATGATTTTGATAAATTGGAATAATGTTGGATTCATGTTTTTGTAAGTTTAGAGGACAATATTGCTTTGTATGGAATATGTATTCTGAACTTTTGACATGGGGCATGCATGCATTAAAATGATGTTCTAAAATGTTGGCTACTGTTTAGCACAGACAGTGGGGTAGGGTGCATGATTAGTCTGTTTTCTCTGTTCACACAAGCAGTTTTTGTACCTGTGATTGGTTACTGCACTTTTTTCACCTGTGACCAAGGCTACACCAAAATGCATTGGGCAAGCCAACACAAATAAACGCGTTGTTTGCATACAGGAGAGTCTGGGCATTCTTTCCTTCCAAATGAGGAGAGTTAGTGTTTGAATATTTGGGCCTTCCAGGGCCCAGCCTGATGCATTACAAGCCTTTCAAACTCCGGGAACTCTTTGTGATACGTATAGGAAAAGTCTAACAATAATAGATCTAGTGTTCCCACTCCACCCTGTGCAACAGCAGGGAAAGTGTTGGACTGCAGAGGGGTAAGATGTACTATTCCCACTCCACTCTGTGCAACAGTAGGGAAAGTGTTGGACTTTCAAGGGGTAAAATGTTCTATTCCTACTCCAGTCTGTGCAACAGTAGGGAAAATGTTGGACTTCGGAGGACTTAAATGTACTATTCCTATCCAGTCTGTGCAATAGTAGGAAAGCATTAGACACCGGAGGGGTAAATTTACTTTTCCAACTCCAATCTGTGCAACACTATGGAAAGTGTTTGACTTTGAAGGGTTTAGATTTACTATTCTCATTCCAATCTGTTTGAAAGTAGGGAAAGCAATGGACTTTAGAGGGGGTAAATTTCCCACTCCAGTCTGTGCAACAGTAGTGGAAGCATTTGTCTTTAGAGGGGTTAAGTTTACTATTCCCACTCCAAATGTGCAGCAGGGGGAAAAGTGATGGACTTCAGAGGGATTACATTTACTATTCCCACTTCAGTCAGTGCAACAGTAGGGAAAGTACTTCACTTCAAACACGAAACATATCTAAATAACCCTATTGGTTTACAACAAATATACAACTATTAAAAAAGTTAATTAACCAAAAATAAATGATATGTAAAAACTAAAAACAAAAAAACTAATTACATGACTATTAAATAATGTAATAATTATCAATAAAACAATATTTTTACTACGTTACCTTATGCACTAAATCCCCACAAACCTAGCAACCTGCACTTAAAATAGAACTGCAATAAATAAATATAACACAATTAACATAATGAATAATCAATTAAATAATAATAGTTTAATAGTTTAATAACGTCCTACTCTGTGCCACTACAAACCCAGCAGCCCATACCCAATATATAACTTACAAATTATAATTATTACATAATTTACCTAGTTAATAATACATTAAATAATTAGTAATAAATTAATAATTGTTTATTAGATAATTATTGCTTCATTAACTTCCCACCCTACACCACCTAGCAACCAGCAACCAGTACCTAATATATAACAAAAAAATATAATTATTAGACAATTTACATAATTAATAATTAAATAACATTAAAAATGATAATTAGTGGTTTATCATTACTTAACTAACTTCCCACCCTTTACCCCTACAAACCCAGCAACCTCCTACAACACTATAAGTTACTATTAGCAATTAAAATAAACATTATAAATCACCTACAAATAAAAACTTTGTTTGAAAATATTATTAACAATTATGGAAACAATAATAACACATAACTAATAAATGAAGAACTACAACATTACAAAATTTATATTTTTGCAACTATATTAACAATTAAGATATTCTTTAAAATGTTATAACAAAAATATTCAATGTTATGATGTGTGTACCATGATATACATTTTTTTTATATTTCTGCAACTTGATATTTAAAACTCGATATTTTCTCCAAACACCCCCACACACAAGTGAGGTACCAATGTTACTGTAAGTAGTGTGCAAACACTGAGGGGAAGGACTCTTGCTCGTTGGCCACCAATTCTGTATCTTTACCTTAGAGAAATGTCTGAAATTTGCTTACTGCAGGGTATTCTGGATAAGAAAATGTAATGGGATTGACACAATACTACCCTGGAATCCCTTAGATGTCTAGTTTTCTGAAATATCTGGGGTTGTTAGGTTTCGTGGGTGGCAGCCAACCACAGGCTCGATTATATTAAATATTATGTCAGACAACAGTCACTAGAATAGTCTATCTTATTTAAATATCATTTCTTCTCTTTACAGGGTCACATTTTTGGGTCTTTGCTGTCCAGTGCAATAGACCCAGTCACACACGTGGGATATTGTCTTCAAAAGTAGAAATGTGGAACCATAAAATGGTAGGACATTTGTGATTACCTATTGAATTTATTATTTTTGGCTTCAAGTTGTAGTTTTGTGTGCACAGAAAACACTTTTTGAAAGCAGCCCTCAGAACCACCTGATATATGGGTAATCCCAATTTCAGAGTGGTATGGATAAATCTCAATCCTAAACTCAGATTATTGGGCACAGTTAAACAATGTGCAGCTTTCCTTCATGCCTATTATATAACATCGCCACATTTCAGTAAGAATTATGCAAAATGCAACAGAACCCCAAGAAGAGCAGCACACAACTCTTGTCTAACCACGCTCAGGGTCATGCACATGGAAATGCATCACCTTCCAAAAGCAAACTCCTAATTCATTAGAACACACTAGATGCATTAGCACTACACTTTAATGCAATTAACTGAGCATAAGATACCATATTTAAGGTGATATGCTTCTTTCTACAACAACACTACACAACACTACACACACTCGCATTTAACAGAAATTCTGGATAATTCTGCATCTGCATCTGCATCTGCATCTGCTGTGCCTTATAGCTAAATCCATGCAAAACTTAAAACCACCAATCCAGTTTGTCAAGAACACTGACACAGCAAAAGAATCTTCAAGACAAGCAACTCTCATGCAAACATAGAACCAGTGGCAGTATAGATGGCAATGTATCCAACAGCACTAAACACAACATGAGTGCCCACCACCCGAGTACAAAAGCCTGAGTATCAGGCAATGACATTTTCTGCTAAAACAGGACCATCTAAAATGCACACACTGCACCAAAGTGTTGCTGTATATCACATATATTGCAAAATATCATGGTTCTAGAAAATGTACTTTTAAGTCCTTGGAAAGCTAAACTCTGATGCTTTTGCATATTCTTGTTTTGAGTGGTGCTTGGGTGTTGGACGGTGCAGCTAATATTTTAGTCCATCTGAATAAAACCTCTAATGCAGGTGTCTCCAAAGAGTAGCTCATGAGCTACTAGTAGTTTATGAGATGCCCATAAGAAGCTCTCCTGTGTGCAGCCCAGCCTACAAAAACTGAAACATGGCTGATGTGATCACAAAATTATTAAGTATTAAAGTTCTAATAATATTTGGATGATTTTCGCTGAACGTAAGTAGCATTTACTGCTGAAAAGGTTGGAGACCCCTGCTCTAATGCTACTGGACCAAGGTATACAGCAACTCTAGATTTTTCTACCCAGTGCTGGCACCAGACAACCAAAGGGCACACTCTCATGCAACCGTCACAGCACAAAGGGTCTTGCACAAGGTGTGCCTCCAGCCAAGGCTCCTGCAGAGTCCATTACTCAGTAAACAACGGAATCTTCTTGTAGTCAAGAGTCATTCTGATTTTCTTTTCCTGGAACAGGCAAAGGGAAAGTTATTCACTTGACCAGTGGAGGCCAGTCTAAGTTCCAGAGTGCCACCAGGAGTCATGAGTCCTTGGAACATTTTCTCCAAACACATCCTTCATTCTTCAGTTATTGCCTTTCTGAGTCCAGGAGTGTTCTGAGGAGGTGGGGTTGAGGTGGCAGTCCTATCTTTTGAACTGGTCAGTGATTAGAGAACATTTTCCACTCAATTCTGTCTACGTTCTCATCCCATGCCCATCTCCGCTTGCGGCACTTCCTATTCCCTTTACTGCAAAAATTTGAGAAGCTCTAAATTAAAAATGTCCATCAGTAGGTGCCATGGCTCTCCCTTCTCCATGCCTTATTTAGATGTGGTAATCTCAACACTGTCAGGGTTTAAGATGGGTTCCACTTACTGTTGGGGTTGGAGCCGGAAGGTCTAGGGATACCCTGGGAATGAATGGAAGCAGATGCTGATGGCCCAACTGATATCTTCAAATCAAAAGAATCAAAAGTGGACATGTGAAGCCTGTCTTTTGTTCTGCCAACTGTTTGTGTGCTACTCCCAGATGGCTAATTCCTGTTAAGTGGCCATTTGTTGACAGCCCCTCGTCATCCTGGGCACAGAGGCTAAGCCATTCTTGTCTGTGAGTAGGGTTGAATGACAAAACTGGCCCTAAACTAGTTTTGAGAAAAGCAGTACAAAGTACACTTTTATACGATTTTTTTTCAACTAAAGTTATTAAAAATCTATTTTCATCATTGAATTGTGTTTTTGAAACTGACTGGAAACAACTTTGAATCATTTTCCTAGCATTGTTCCCAAACACAGACGTCAACCAAGATTTTAATCACATTTAGGCCTGCACATGGGAAATCCAACAGCTTACCCAAAAGCTGTTTTCTTTGCTTTGGTTACTTACTTAATGTGAGAGCACACTATTCATAAAAATGATTGTCCAACTTTTTTATGTATGTATTATTCATCCAGCCCTGTGGGCTTATAGGGCACAATTTAGGGATGATTTATTACTACAGATACCATTTTTTCCTGTCAATTGTTAGAGTTGTACTTATAAATTCCAGTCCAGTCAGAACACAACTGTGCTTCTGGCAGCTATACATTTTGTCATATTTGTGGGCGGTATAAATACACAATATGGCCCACATATGACCTTTAAATTCCACCCCGGGTGCAATTTTCTGCCCAACTTATAATGCTCTTACTTTAGAGTTAAATACACCAATTGACTAAAACCATGCAAGTGGCAAAGCATGTGTACTTTGGCACTAATCGGCTGTATTATAGCTCACAGAGCCCTAATACCAGCAAAAATAGGGTTTTCAAAATTTGGAAAAGCTAGGCAGACAAAGGCTGAAAGGATTTTTGCTACACCGCGTGATTAATAGTAGGTCTACCATCAGCTATGCTCTCAACCTCTACAACTTGGTCACACACAATGTGTTTCTGTCAAAATCTGGTGTAGAAGACTCACGATGCATCTTAGATTTAGCTGTTCATTACCATTCCTACTGGCTACGTGTATGCCTGTAGTCTAACTGAAGCTTTGAATTTCCCTTCAGATGCTCTACTGATTTTACATTTACTGTTGATGGCTCATGACATTATTATTGCAAGGGTCAAAACGTCAGCTTTCACAAGCAGATAAATAGGATCATGAAAAATGGCTTTTTAATTTATCAAAAACTATTTGTTTTGGGCTGATTGTAACATATCTTTATCACTGCTTGAATGTACTCGTGCAACTAGTCCAAAGTGTTCCTTGTTTTAAATGCACTCTATCTTCACTGAAACTGTGTTGCTTCCACTTCTTTGACTTTTTTATTTTAGTAAGTCTACCGTCCTTTGTAACCAAACTAAACCCATGTGTTTTTGTGAAAAGAAAATGCATTAATTTGCATTTTCAAAGTAAATCTATCATATTTCGTTATATATGAAATGTGTTATCATTTGATACTGGAAAAGCCATTGTTATAGCTAGGACATGAGTTGAACATTTACAACTGAAGATGTGGTCACATATTCTATTTCTGTCTATTAAACTCGATGTTCTAATATTACCAAATCAATAGATTGCTTATCATGAACTGGGCGATATTGACATCTGTTACGTAGAACACTTAAAAAAGCGGAAGTAGGCTAAGAGGCACCATATACAAACAAGTTATTTTATTATTCTTTAACTATCCTGATAGTGGCCACACTGCTTAGAAGTCACACTGTCGTAAACACTTTTCAAACAAGTCAGTGCAGATTTAAGAGTCGAATGAGGTGAAATATTTTGATAGATGTTTTGTTGGAGCATACCATGGCAACCTCAGAGTAACACAGTCTGTAGACACTTTTTAAGTTTTAAAAAAATCTTTTTTTAATCGTAGAACTATAAATATGAGTACCCCCTCGGAGAGAAGGAACGCAAAACAACTTCTGCTGATCTCTTGCCCTCGGGTGACCTTGGGAAAGGGCTGTACTGAAACTGTGTGCGGTGTAGGTGATCTAGGGGGATATGCATTTTCTACCGCACATTTCTGTATTCCCATAACCGTACGCTTTTTTCTGTTTCGAATTGCAAAAACCACATCACGTTGGATTTGACTGGCTTATTTTCACAACATCTCCACATGCTTCGCAACCCTCTTCGCATTTTCCAATATCAGGCTCAGTATGAGAAAACGTTTTTTTAAACTCCAGGATATAATCATAGTCACTTAGCCTCGCCAGGCATTAGTTTACAAGGAAGGATGCTGAGATCTTGATCCTGAACAAAACAAGAAAAAGCAGCAGTCAATAATGGAAAGCTCGCTATTAAACAACTCAGGGGGAGTGGGATCGGATTCCCAGCACTACAATTGCTCCTTTCTGATTGATGGCGTTTGTGGTGAAAGCTTTAGAGGAAACCGATTAGGAAGGATTAAGAAAAACCGTCTCCTTTAATCCCTTCTAAACCCTTTGATTTGAAAGAAGCAAAGCAATATACAACACAGGTGCTTTTAAAGTGATATTTACTGTTCTGTGTTCTGGCCCACGTGTCCTCTGTGGAGGTGTGCTGGCTGGGCATGCACCTCTTATTATTGCCCAAAGTATTAAGGAAAAAAACATTAGGTGGTCCCAAATACTATTAAAAAAATTAGATCATATTGAAAATAATAATGCATCAAAGTGAAATAAATGATTATCGTATACGTTTCTTTAATTGTAGTGTTTTGCTTTGCCATACAAGTTAAAAATAATGTTATGTCGTTGAAACTGATGGAGACAATACACAGAAATTTGTTTGGTTGCCTGACATGAAAACTGTCCAAGGGACTCGTGAACAAAAGAGTTTCAGCATCACATAGCCTTTGATTTTTAAAAACACAGGCCCTGATTTATACTTTTTGATGTAAAACTGCGCTAACGCAGGTTTGCATCAAAACGTTTAGCGTTGACTAGCGCCATTATTTGACGCCTCCCAGGCGTCATGTTTATACTGTGACGCTGGGTGGCGCTAAAAATAGTCTAGAGTAATTTTTCCCGATGTTATCCATGAAGACTTGTCATAAGGCAAAATTACATTAATAGAGGAAAAGTGACTCTAATTTGTTTTACGACATGTAAATATGTCTCAAAATGGAATTGCACAAGGTACCTACATGATGAAAGTTGATGCTGGTCTCATCCCCTACAAACAATTCACTGAGTATGTCAAAAAATGTTGAACACATGTATGCTTCATCCACTACATATGGCAGGAATGGCTGTGAAACAGTTCTCAGGAAATATCATCAGCTGGGAGTACCAGTAGAAAACATTGGTGTGAAACAGTGGTACTTAACCTCATCTGTAGTTGCCACTTGTCAGTTTAGCAGGATAGATATTAAATGTAGGCTGTTGTCAGATGTCACACAGTGCCCAACATTCCTACACAGGACCCAAACAATAACAGCTGAATTACCACACCTACCTGTCCAATACAAAGTTAACATAGTCACCTTGAGTGGTGGGTACACTGGATGGCAGATGCATGGATAAGTAGATGTGTTGTAGCTGCAAATGTGATAGCTCAGTTGTAAGAAGTTGATGAACATGTCAAGAGAGGGATTTAGAGGCAGGACGGAATCCCTAGGCCAACACACAATTTTCACTGTACACTCATGGGAAGACCCTGGACCCAAGCAATTGACACATGAAGTAAGAGAGTACCCAAAGGTTTTTAATAAGAAGTAAACTAAACTAAAAAGAATGAAGAACACCTATCCTAACCTAACCTAACCAATCCTGACTATACATAACCAAAACTGACCTTAACTACTCTATGCTAAACTTACCTAACAGATTTAACAACACACTCTAAACATTCCCCCCGCCCCTCTTATATTACAAGACACATGCAGGACACAATAAACTAAACTACACATATACTACATACTACCTATATATAAATAAATATATATTTTTTGGTATTTTTTATTTATATATATATATATATATATATATATATATATATATATATATATATATATATATTTATACAACACATAAATGCCCCAACTTTACCCCCCCCACCCACCCACAGAGTAACATGTAAAAAGTAGAAAAGACACCCTCCAAACCCACTTATCCTAACGAAATTACTAACCTGACACTAACCCCCTAAAACCCACTATAAAACATTAAAACAAATGAGGAGGGAGGGGACAGAACTGGGGGATACAATCACTAAGCCAATTACAGCTTGGTCCTCTTGAAGGTTTTTTTTATGAACTTAAATCTCTTTGGGTTCTTTTCTACCTCCTTCTCCAGACTGTCCAACTTTTTAAGGACCAGTGTTAAATCCCTCTGTAGCTCCTTGTAGCCGGGCGTCCCCGGCAGCCGCGGCTCGTCATGACGCATCGGAGCAGGCCGATGCGTCATGTCCGCGTCTCCCCGTTGCCGGGGCGACGCGATCCGACCGAGGCAGGGGGAAGGCCGTTGCCCGGGAAACCGGATGGGTTTCCCGGCGCGGCATAAACAAAAGGGAGGACGGCACCGGAAGGGAGAGAGAGGAGCAGGAGAGGAGAACCGAAGAGGAACAGGAGAGGAGAGCCGAGGAGGAGAGACAGGAGACGGAGGAGGAGCGGAGAACCGAGGAGAAGAGACCAGAGGAGGAGAAGTGGAGAGGCCAGGAGAAGGAGCAGGAAAGGAGAGCCCAGGAGAAGGAGCAGGAGAAGTGGAGAGGCCAGGAAAAGGAGCAGGAAAGGAGAGCCCAGGAGAAGGAGCAGGAGAGGAGAGCCCAGGAGAGGAGACCGGAGGCGCAGGAGAGGAGAGCCCAGGAGAGGAGACCGGAGGAGCAGGAGAGGAGAGCCCAGGAGAGGGAGACCAAACAAAAGACGGCAGGAGAAGAGACCGCAGCAGAGGAACGCCACAACGCCAGCCACGACCCAGGAGGGTCGTGGCTCACCAAGGTACGGTCCTTGTGGACCAAAACAAAGGCCATTTCAGACTAAGGGGGGGGGGAGGGAATATAGAAGTGGAAAGGGAGGGAACCGAAAGGGGCACGATAACGAGCACATATGGGCACCCCACAAAATCTATAATTAGAGAGTGAGAGCCCTTATTCACCCCCCCCTACTCCTCACAGACACCCCTCCTTATCGTTCCTACCCATACCCAGACAAGACTACAGTGAAAGAGTGAAATAATCCTTTTGGTAAAACCCCATACTTACCCAGGTGTTGTTTTCCTTTGTTTTCCGGTACCCGGGAATCCACCTGAGGGGATCCGCCAGACGTCTCCAGGGAAAAGAAACATTGCAACTAAATCAACACTACAGGAACTGAACCACAACACCGAACACCCTAAGGAAACCCCGCCCACTTGATTACATACTTCTAGTTTTTGTCTTTATTCCACCTTAATCTTAGAATAAATTCCACCATAAACTAAAACGCATATCTCGTCGTCATTTGTATATTGTTCGATCTGTCACACTCCTTTATTATGTTCATGTCCATGGCAGCAGGTGGTGTGGGCTGTGGTACAGATGTTGATGGTGTAGCAGCTGGAGCTGCAGTGGTGGTGGCAGCTGTGCCCCCGTGCACAGCTGTGGAGCTTGGCCCTCTCTGTGTGCCCAGTATTGGCCCCCCTTCGGTGAATGCCCACCATTCCCTGGTGGATCTCCCCTTGCGATAGCACTGTGCCATCCTCCGGAACCCAGATTCCACTGCCAGGATGCGCCTATAGCAGACTGCCCTCTTCTGAAATGCCTGCAGTTCCTCATTGTTCATGTTGGTAGCTGCTAAATTAAGACAGGCAACCATCAGTGTCAGCATTGTGCGGAGTATGTACAGATTATTAGCTGACAATCTACTAATTGCACATGCACTCCAACTCACATTCCAGATAAAAGAATGGCCCTGATAAATACAATGACAACGCTGCCTTATTATCATTTTATTGACACAAGCGACGTGCAACAAGGTTAGGAACAAAACCAAATTAGATGTACATTGATTTTGTGCCATGTGTAACAATGCAAAGGCAGCGTCAACTTCACATGGATCAGGGCCAATATTCCTCATCATCTGTGTCTATTTTCAACCATACATCACCAGTAGCTTGAATAAGTTATTGGGAGTATGGGATGCAGTTGGTAACCATAAGAGGTCAGTGTTAATGGGTACACAAGCAAGCCTGATCAATATGACTGTTACCTACACTGTGAGCATCACATCTACCTACAAATTTGTTATTCCCCTCCCCCTGTGCCTCAGGGGGGATGACCATGCAATCCATCATTTCAACTGTCCTGGTCATCCACCAAGGCATGCCCACTCATACATGGAGTCAGGGAGTGGACCATATGTTAGGAGGGCTGCCAACTAGAAAGCTGTTATCCATAGGTCTATGACATCTACATTCATGTGTCCAGGTGTAGACACTCATCAATACCTGATCTGCCAGTACTATTCCTTACACACCCATATCCATGCCAGTACACGTCTGTCCTTTAATCTGCATGCACGCTTATTACATTCCACATAAGTGTCACATAAATGGAGTACTAAATATGGAGCACCATGCTGGGGGACAATTGCCCACCCAGTCCTACATATACATTACAATACAGGGATGCACCAAATTGTGTACAAAATGATGCATCACTGTGTTGTGAAAAAGACTGTGTGCCCCAGTGCCAATATTCTCAGAGAAGTGCACTTCTTAGTCACGTATGGGCCTACATCTGGCTTGTCATCACCTTGTTTATACGATGAAGCCCACTGAGCACCAAATGTCTCACGAGATAAGACTCTCTGCTTGTGCATGCAGAACCACTGCAAACTCATGATGACACTGACACTCAGGTGAGTGAGAGCCACACATCTGCACACTTACACTGGGCATGAGACTCAAGTAGTGCTACACCCTGCAACAACCATATGGGGCCAGTCTAAAGAAGATAGAACTCCATGGTATGAGGGGCAGTTGGGTTACAAATACATGACGCTACCCTTGTGCTTTGCGAGACAATTGACTCAGGTATTCAGGCTTGTCATGTAAGGCACACAGAGGCAATTCGTACTGGACATGCAGCTCAATTATTAGTCTGCAATGATCATGCGTTGAGTAATCCATGACTGATGTGCCAAAGCTGTCTGATGGTATCAAATGCTCCATTTCCAGCGCCCCATAAGGCGGTTATGCCCCCTTTGCTAACATAATGACAGGGGTCATGTGTGTAAACTGATGACAATGTAGCGCTATACATGGATTGCCCTACTTTGTTGACACAATCCAGTTAAATATGGTAGACTGGCGGTGTTTGGTGTATCATACTGTACATGACACTATGCCGGGGCACAAGTGTTGCCATGGCCCCTGAAATGTGTGACTTAGTGATGGCTGTGCATGACTCACCAGACATCTGACCTGCATTGGTAAAATGGTAGGACATGTGAACTCCATGTCTAGACTGGTGCAGTTACACTTCATTCTGGTTGCATGCAACCTGTCCACAATCATTGCATGCAGCACTCCAACCCATTGCTACTTTCATTCAAGAGCTGTGAACAGTAAATAGTATGCCAATGGGAGACTCACCAACAGGGCCACAGATCACCACCAAGATGGTCAAGCAGATCCTGCTCCCTGGCCACCAGATCTGCCCAGCAATGCTTGAGCTGGTGCTCGTTCAGGGTGCTGCAAAACACCCTCTTCAGGTGGTGGAGCACCTTGCCCCACCGCAGCCGCCTCTGTCTGGTAACCATGGATTACACAGCCCCCATCTCCAACATTAATGGCATGTAGTGGGCTATCAGCCACACAAAGCCTCCCAGCTCCTCCTCTCCAATCCTTATCAACCTCCCCCTACCAGACATAATTACCAGGTACAGGTTGATGAAAAAAAGAAATAAATTAATAGAAAGGAAACTTAAGCCCCAAACATAAATCCCAACCAACCCAACTCATCAACTATCCCAGACAGACACCCCACATTACAAGTATAATGATAGACAAAAAACTACACAAATTTACTGACATTGGGACAAAGTCAAAAATACGAAAAACACAACAGGAGGGACACCGCAAGATACAATACTGAGCAAAAACACACCACCAACACCAGGACACAATCACACAGTCAAAAAAGGCACCGACTGTAAAGAGAAAGTGAAAGTGCACCCACTGTACCATGCCTGTAAACAGGATTTCCTATTGCATCACTTCCTGTCCCTGTGCGTCACGTTTTCTTTTATGTGTGTATTTATTTGATGCATGTGATATTTGCATGAGTATTTTGGACTCATGACCTACGTGCGTCATTTTTTTTTACGCATTACCTTTATGTTTAAAATTAGCAGAAAATCAGCACTCAGATGAGTGCGAAGGTGGAAGTCACACTAAGGGCCCCTGGGTCATATACTTTGAGTTTGCGGCTGTTTTCAACGCATTTTCGTCAATATTTTTTACTCTATTCCTGATTGCATGATTTTGTCAACATACAAATGGAATGGGCTGTGCTGCAGTGTGACATATTCTGTATGGCCACAAGTGGTAGTCCATGCAACAATGCGATTTGGTTGTGATTAGTCTGTTACACCTAAGTGTGTGTTACAGAGTTAACAGCATGCAAATATTTGCATGTCGTACATATGTATGCATGAGTGATAACAGTGTATCCACGTATGTATGGCAGTCAGTACTATGCAACAGTTCTGGATTGTGATTGTTAATTGTGTTTACTTATGTGATGTGTGTAGTTGTCTTACAGAGCATAATATTTAAGACAACATACACAGCTCGTGCATTGTTGATGATGGCTGATGAATGCTACCTAGGAAATGTTACCCATCAACTGTCTCCATGTGTAGATTTTGAGTTTATGGTGACGTGTGTGGACTACACATATGTCTGACATGTGTATATATTTGGTACATACTGTAATTGACACACTCTGGCTACATTGCATCCATATTATGTTTTGTCTACAAATGTTTGATTAAACACATTACATTTAACAATGGTTGTTGTTTTTGTGTGGTAAACCTGCAGCCCTAGCTGCATATGTTCTCATCCATTCTGATGTGCATTCCACAGACGTTTCCATGCAAAGTGTGAGGCCATGTGTACCCTGTGTCAGGATTGGGCCCCATGGCAGTGGCAGTGGCAGGACTCATTACCATGAATGCACTGCGCAGGTCCAAATAATTCCATTGCTTGTCATACCAGGGCTATGGCCATTATAACCAATGATGTCCCCCCTTGTCACACATGCTCCATGCAGCCATTGCAACTCTCACACTGAGTTGTGACAGTGGTCTTACTGTCTTACCAAATTTTGACATCCACTGCCTCATCAATCAATCAATGCATTTATAGAGCGCGCTACTCACCCGCAAGGGTCTCAAGGCGCTAGGGAGGGGGGGAGGGTTACTGCTGCTCAAAAAGCCATGTCTTGAGGCGCTTCCGGAAGGCAAGATGGTCCTGGGTAGTTCTTAGGTGGTCGGGGAGGGAGTTCCATGTTTTGGCTGCCAGGTAGGAGAAGGATTTACCTCCAGCGGTGGTTCTGCGGATACGTGGGATGGTGGCGAGGGCGAGGCTGGCTGAGCGAAGCTGACGGGTGGGCGTGTAGAACGAGAGGCGTCTGTTGAGGTATTTGGGGCCCATTTTGTGGAGGGCTTTGTGTGCGTGGGTGAGGAGCCTGAAGGTGATCCTTTTGTTGACGGGGAGCCAGTGCAGGTGTTTCAGGTGGGCGGATATGTGGCTGTGGCGCGGTATGTCGAGGATGAGGCGTGCGGAGGCGTTCTGTATGCGTTGAAGACGTTTCTGTAGCTTTGCAGTGGTTCCTGCGTATAGGGTGTTTCCGTAGTCCAGGCGGCTTGTGACGAGGACATGGGTAACTGTTTTTCTGGTTTCAGCGGGGATCCAACGGAAGATTTTTAGGAGCATGCGAAGGGTGTGGAAGCAAGAACACGAGACGGCGTTGACTTGCTTGGTCATAGTGAGGATGAATCCGAGGTTGCGTGCGTGGTCTGTTGGGGTTGGTGCGGTGCCCAGAGCTGTGGGCCACCAGGAGTCGTCCCAGGCGGACGGGGAATGTCCGAGGATGAGTTCAGCTTCAGGCGGCTGAGCTTCATCCATTCCGCGATGTCTTTCATTCCTTCCAGTAGGCTAATTTTGGCGGTGGTTGGGTCTTTGGTGAGGGAGAGTATCAGCTGGGTGTCATCGGCATAGGAGATGATGTTGTGTTTGCGAGCGATGTTGGCGAGGGGGCTCATGTAGATATTGAAGAGGGTTGGGCTGAGCGATGAGCCTTGCGGTACGCCGCAGATGATCTCGGTGGGTTCTGAGCGGAAGGGCGGGAGGTAGACTCTTTGGGTTCGGTCCGAGAGGAACGAGATGATCCAGTCCAGGGCCTGTCCTAGGATTCCAGTGGAGCGGAGGCGGGTTATTAGGGTGCGATGGCATGTCATGTGTGGGGCCATTGTTTACCTCCTATTTGGACATGTTGTAGTTGTGTGTGATGAGCTATTGTTGAACAAGTTGCCAACGTGGATGTAATTCATATGTTGTGGTTCATAGAATGTGTCCTTCAGTTGTCACATTCAAGTGATGAGGCTATTTGTGATGTGTGTGATGGTAACAGTACAATCTTACGCATCACATGTGATGTAGCAACAGTACTTTTCAGATTAGTGTTTGTAACATGCTCCTGAGGTTAGACTCACAATCCTGAGGTATATGTTGTGGAGATTGAAGAGGCCAAAGCCAGATTATGTGAATAAGTGAGGAGTTTATTGACAAAATGTACCAGGTGAGTTAAGTGATTTTTAAGTGAAGACGTTCTCAACTATGTGAAGTCTGCGGTGTATCCCAGCACCTGTATCCCATCCTCCCTGCTGTTCCCCCTCATTTTCTTCACCACCACCCTCCTCCTCCTCCTCAGGCAGGTCATCAACCTGCTCATAAAAGGGGACGTTCATCCACACACATCATTGTGCAGGATAGCACACGTCATTATGATCTTGCAGACAATGTGTGGGGCATACAGGAGGCTGCCTCCTATGATTTCCAGGCACCTGTATCTTGACTTCAGGATGCCAAATGTCGTCTCCACAATAGTCCATGTCCTCCGATGTCCCTCATTATATGCACACTCTGCTGCTGTGCTTGGGCTGGTAAATGGGGTCATTATCCATGGTTGTATGCCATAACCCTGATCCGCTGCAAAAGATTAAAGGAGTAAGTAGTAGTTAAGGCTTGCAACAGGTTTGTCATGTAGCATGGCAGTTGATATTTTGAGTTGGTTGTGACTCATGTGTGTTTGTGGTATGGTGTGAGTTCCTGGTGTTGTGTAAGGTCTTCTCAGCAATGGGTTGTTGGACATGACAATCTTGTGTTTGGCTCAAGGACTTGGGACATATGATTTGGATTCCTAACTGATGGTCAATATGTATGTACCATGCATTGTGTAGTGCACCTTTGTATCAGTGTGCTTTCACTAGAGGGAACATGACACATTCTCATAACACAATGGGGTGAGATGTGGTGGCAACATGGTAGCACTACAGAGCCTGGACATTGCATCCATTTTGACATGTGTCATTGCATATAATGTGCGACACTTAGGGCCATTGCCATGAAGTGACAATGCACAACACGTCTCCAAAATTGGCAGCACTGTAACATTTAGACTATGCAAAAATGCCCCATGTGTGACAAGTTACTAGGCAACCCTTTGTTGTCCCCTGTGCCAGTTGCTCATATGTAGCCGTGCACCTACACTATCTACCTTGCACCAGGGTACTTGGCTAGCTGCCCTGTGAAGGTTGATGTATCTGTGCAGGAAGGGACACCGCCCTATGCATATGCTGTTTTGATGGTCAATTGACTCTTTCTGTGTGTGCAGCAGTCTGCAGCATGCATTGGTGGCACAATCATCTGAGTTCAAAGCACAGTATACTTCCTATACTGCAACCTGCAAACAGCGCCCCCGTTGTTGGCACTGCCTCAGGTTTTAGATAACACCTACATCTGAGTCAACATCATCATGCTATGTATCTTGTGGTGACAGACCTGCAGCAACACACGTTGCACACCCCTTCCACACTACATACTGCATGGGAGGTTGGCTGATTTACAATGTGGCTTCAAGTCCTCTGCCAAGTTGTACATACAGTGCAGACCGTGACAATGGCACTGGTGATTCAGAGTGGCAGCTAATATTTGTGGCAGCCACAAAGTGTCCAAGGGTGTGTATCCCATTGTTACAGGATGATTAACATAACTACCAGTGTCACTCCTATCTTCAAACACATGATTCAGCATTTATGCTGTCAACACATGCACAGTGCAGGTTATGGGATGGAGCTCAGCTATTTAGTAAATGTGTCCCTTGGCACAGTACATGTGAGGTCAGTGATGTCCTGCTCTGCCGGAATATGAAGGCGTCATGGACACTCCCAGGATACTTGGCCAAAATGTTTATGAATAGTCCCTGGTGGCCCACTATGCCCTGCACGTTAATGGAATGCATGTGCTTGCGTTTCCAGTATAAGTGCTCTGTTGCTGCAGGTGGAACGTGCCGGACATGGGTGCAGTCAATTGCACTGAGCACATGCCAAAGCCATGGGTTTTGCCGAACCCCTGTTTTGTCCCCTGCTACTTTTGCTGGGTGTTGGGTAAGCTGATGTGGCAGGGTGTCAGGGAGATTATAGCGTCTAACACCATTGGTAGGAATTCAGAGAATGACGGCTGTGAGACACCAGCAACCAGGGCACCCGTTGTTTGGAATGAGCCACTTGCCAGCATGTGCAGAACAGCTAGCAGCTTTGTCAGAGGTGGTATGTTGTGTGGGGTCTTCAGGCTAGCTGTGATTTGCAGCTCAATGTGGTGCAGCAGGTGTCACATGGCTTGCCGGTTCAGTCTGTAGGTCCTAATTATGTCCTGGTCCCTGAGACCAAGGAGGGTTGTCCTGGTTCCGAAGACCCTCTCCTGCCTTCTGCGTTGCCTTTGTGAGCTGCGTTGTGGTGGTGGTGATTGCTGTAGTTGTTGCTGTCCTCTGCGTCGTCTCGCAAGCGGGATCAGTATCACCTCTGGGTTGGTAATGTTGCTTCTGTGTGTTCTCTTTAAGTAGTGATGAGTTTGCCTCATTTTAACGCCTGCCCTGAACCAGGTGTTAAATTTTGATGCAAATCATAGTTAACGTCATTTTTTGGGTCTGCCTCCTACCCGTGCCTCATTTTTGCCCAGGTGGATAAATATGGCAGTAGAGGGTTAGAGTCATTTTGTGGACGGGAACGCTTACCTTGCATCTCATTGACGCAAGGAGGTTCCACGCATCCTAAAAATGATGTGAACACCAATATTTTGACACTAGATAGGTCTAGTGTCAAAATATAAATATGGCGTTGAGTTTGCGCTGAATTAGCATTACAAAAATGATGCTAATTCAGTGCAACTAGAGTATAAATATGCCCCACAATGTTTACAACCTCAATACAACTTTTTAAAATGCATCAAAGCCCACTTGCAATCAGAAAATTCTTTCTAACACATAAAGGTCTTCTGCAAATCCAAACATTGCAAATATGGGGGTGTTGAATAAAGCACCCTCTTTGTATTTGATATTCTTGATGGAATGGGTCAGTTGTTTGTGACTGCAATTGTGGTTCCAAATCATCGATCAGTTACTAACCTGTGACTTAAGGGGATGGTAACTGGTTGTCAAAGAGGCAGTTGGTGTGATGGCTGCCTCTTCCCCACAGCTTTGGTGGTCAGAGTATTCTGACTGCCAACATCGTAATGAGGACCTAAATCTATTTTGCTAAATCAGCATTGGATTTTTCTTCTGTTGTGTTTTTGTTTTATTGCTGTTTAAGAACTGCATACTATTTTTCATTTTGCCTCGAAGTTAAGCCTTGCTGCTTTTGTGCCCAGCTACCACAGGGTTAAGCACAGATAATTTTGTTACTTTTTGTGGTTCACCCTGACAGGGATTGTGGCTGTCGCTTGAGAAGGACTCACAGTCCCCTCAACTAGAAACCCAATTTCTCACAGAAACAGTATTGCTGGGTGTTGATTTATGACACCTGAGTACTGCACAAATCGTAATCTGGGCTTCAGGAAGGATTTCTGCAGTTTTTTCAGTGGCAAGTGTAATTGCATGAGTCCAGTATGACATACTAAGCATTAGGACAGTGGTTCTCAACCTGTGGGCCGCGGACCCCTGGGGGTCCGCGAAGCCTTGGCAGGGGGTCCGTGGCAGCTTAAAAATTTAATAATATTAGGTCCCAGCTATCACTATTGACTCAGTGGGGGTCCCCTGGTTCCAATAATGATTCAGTGGGGGTCCCCGGGCTCCAGTATTGATAAAATGGGGGTCCACAGAAGTGAAAAGGTTGGGAACCACTGCATTAGGAAATTCAAATAAAATATTTACATTTAGGATAACAAGGGCACCACTGTCTCACCAAATTGAGTTCCCAAAGATAAGTACATCACGTTGGAGCTTTGAGTGCTATACTCTATGTTCTCTTCCTTTTCCCCGAGTAAAGCCATGTACCTGTCCTCTATTCAAAAGACAATGTCTATTTAGCCATGCTTGAAACCTTTTAGACCTTACAGAAGGATCTCACACATACATTCCACAGAAAATATGTATATTGTGCTTTCAGATGATATTTGCAAGTGGGTAAATTCAAAGGCTGACCATGAAGATCTAGGGGCCTCATTACAAGTGTGGTGGTGGTCTTCAGACTACCACAATCGCGATGGCAGTCAGGACCCCGCTGTTGCGGCGGTCCGACTGACATATTAAAACCCTGGCAGTCACACCACCACCACTGCCAGGATCCATGATCCTAATGGCCTGGCGGTGTTGGTGATATTAATCCGCCAAGGATGCGCTGCATGCAGTGCTCCCCTGCTGATTACGACCTTGTTCTCTGCCAGCCTTTTCATGGCAGTTTTACCACCATGAAGGGGCTGGTGGAGAACAGGTCCAGGAGGCCATGGGTGGGGCCTGTACTGCCCATGCAATTGGCATGGGCAGTGCAGGGCCCCCCCTACCCAGCACCATTGCAATGTTCACTGTCTGCTTTGCTTAGAGCCTGATTACGAGTTTGTCGGTCTTACTACCGTACCGACGCAGTGGCCGTCCCAAGAAGACCACTAAGCGGGTGGTCTTCTGCCCACCATATAAGAATGTTTCTATTGTGCTGCTGGTATCACAGTGGCGGTTCTCTGACTGAGATGGATGGTCATGCTAGGAACCTCACTTTTTGTAGGTTTTGTTGCACAGTGCTAATACATATGTGTGTATGTACACAAGCATGTCTGAAAATACACAGATAATTATTACACTATGGGTCAACAGTCATTGTGAAAGTGAAGAAATGTGGTGAGTGGCTTAACTTAGGAGTTGATGCCTATAGGGTGGATTTTCTTTGTGGGCAAGTGTCTTCAGCAAAGGAAGGACCTTGACGAGGGGTTCCGTGATGGGAAGAGGAGTGGATACTGGATAAGAGGTGAGTACTTGCCTTATGTCTCCTGTTTCTGCCATCAATGCTGTAGTGAATGACTGGCGTGGGCGGCGGGACACAGGAGGTCTTTCGTCAATGGGACCACCAGCATCAGAATTCAGCTGGCAGTCTGTCTAGTCGGAGGTCGAGGATTCCGACACCACCGCGACAGCGGTACCAAGACCATCAACGTTGTAATCAGGCCCTTAATGTTTAAATATTCAACCACTGTTGAATGTAAAGATGAATGCAGCTTTTTAAAATATTTTTATTTTACTTATTTAATAGTTATTTAAGCACACTAAAAACGTTATTTTTCATGGGGAATTTATTATTCAATTTAAACATTAACAAAATAATTTGAGTTTAATAATACATATTTAAATTAATTAAAGCATTAACTCAATATAAAGATAAGTGCATCACTGCTGAGCTTTGAGTTCAATACTTTATGTTCTCTTCCTTTTCTCTGAGCAAAGCTATGTACCGGTGCCCCTTCAAAAGTCAGCCCATCATTACGACCCTGGCGGTCATGAGACCGCCAGGGCCGCAGTGGAAGTCGGACCACCACCAAAGCAGCGGTCCGGCCTCCACATTATGACCCTGGCGGAGCTGCCACAGTCCAACCGCCAACACCGCCAGGTTGTCACCAGTCGACAGCCTGGCAGTGCTGGTGGTCTTAATCCACCATGGCAGCGCTGCTCTGGGGATTACGAGTGCCCTCTCCACCGGCTTTTGCAAGGAGGTTCCACCGCCATGCAAAGGCTGGTGGAGGTAGGGTGCCTGGGGCCCCATGCTGGCCCCTGTACTGCCCATGCACTTGGCCTGGGCAGTTGAGGGGCCCCCATGGATAGCCCCATCACGCTTTTCACTGCCCCGATGCACCACAACATTGCTGCTTGCTCAATTACAAGCCGGGGTCAATGTTGTGTCCTAGTAGTCCCAGAGAAAAACTCGTAATAGGGCCAGCGAGCAGAAAATCGTAGGGGCAGTTTTCCATCCTAAAGAGTTTGGTGGGCGGCCTCCACTGCCCGCCAAACTCAAAATGAGGACCTCAATGTCTATTAGGTATGCTTTGAACCTTTGAGAACAGATAGTAGGATCTTTACACACACATCCCACAGAAAATCTATATTGTGCCTTTAGATGATTTTCTGAGCAATCTTTCTTTTCTTCTACATTTAAAAGAAATATATAGAATTCTGTTGCATCAACATTTAACAAACTAATATTTTTAATGGTTTTTTTGAGTGATTAATTTTTTTTATCTTTCCCTCTACTTTAATTAATTAATTAATATTATGATTTCTATTTGGATTTACAAATAAAAGAAACATCCATTATTAATTAATTATACATAAATTAATATTAGTTCATTCTATAGATCACTTTTAATATTTAAAAGTGTGTAATAAAATCTACTTTCTAAGATAGGAATTTGTTTATTAATTTAAACTTAGGAAAAATCATTTTAATTAGATTTTTGCCATTATCTAAAGCTTTAATTCAAAATTAAGTTATTACTGCTGGGGCATTTTGTAGTGTGTATTACATTTAAAATAAATATATTAAAATAATTTACATTAACATTTAATATTTAAATATGTTTAATATTTATTTTAGAGTTAAATAAAATATTTAGATTTTCCTATACGTTACCCTGGGGAGGCACTTTAGCTGGGGCAAAGATTGTAAATTACAGGGAAAAATGTAAAACATAATTTATTTTGTAAAAAATATTAATACTATTTTATATTAAATGTTAATGTAAATTCAATGCATATATTAATTTTAAATGTAAAACAAAATGAACAAATGCCACAGTACTATTAACTTAGTTCAGAAACAAATCTTTAATTAATTAATAGAAATATAACAAATTAAAAGTATTCTTTCTGAAGATTAAATTAAAAATAAATTTGCACTAATAGTATTTTTTTGCATGAATAATTATTAAAAGTAACACATAACATAAACATGATGATGTTTAATACAAAAGTATTGCCACATTAATTTAACATTATTTCCAATTATGTTTTATTTTCATTCACTACATCCATTATTTCAAATAGGAGTTTATTGAAATATGAGTGGCTCAAAATGTGGTGCTTGGTTTACTATTTTTAGTAGTAACATACACTTAGATTTTATGAATAGTCAAAAGCAGAAAACTTGCTTGAAAGTGTAAGTTACCTTTGTGAATTAGGCCCTACACTGTGGAACCACAGGGAACACGGCAGTAAGAGAGTTTAGCAGCCTTGTACTATAACTTACTTTGCTCAGTA
Source organism: Pleurodeles waltl (assembly GCF_031143425.1). Lineage (NCBI taxonomy): Eukaryota > Metazoa > Chordata > Amphibia > Caudata > Salamandridae > Pleurodeles > Pleurodeles waltl. The sequence continues at coordinate 1,033,814,684 of NC_090437.1, read as the reverse complement.
TTTCACAAATTAGTCTATCTAAAACCTCATAATTTCTCCACTAGGATCATGTTGCCACAGCATTTATTCTTGCAGACAAGCTACACACTACAGATAGATAATAAGTATGTTGTAGCATTTGAAAATTATTTGCCCTCCTATTATAAATTTTATTCAGGTCAGGTTATGAATTATTATATTGTTTCTCTAAATCCGAACTAACACTTGTTTGAAAATTATCAATACAAATTGTACACTGAGGTGTTAGAGACTAGTTAAAACTACCAATGTTCCTCACATGCCCCGCCACTCTTAATATGCCAACTGATTGGTCAACAAGTTAAGAGCTCACTGCAGAAATGTAATTGCATGATCTTCAGGTATGAATCCTATGACAGCAAACTAAGGCCCAGATTTACACGAATCTGGAGCATCAGTACTGATGTGCCAGATTTCTTGCGCCCTTCCTCCTAACAACACCATGGGTGCACAGTATTTACAATACAGCACACCATGGTGCATGATAGGCCAATAGCGTCAACATTTTTGATGCTATGGTGGCGCTTTGCTGCACTAGCGTCAAAAATGTTGACGCTAGTGCAGCAAAGTGCAAACTTCAATGGGTGCGTCCTTTTAATTCGTGCTTTGACCAGGTGTTAAAAATTACTTCAGAAATGGTACAATGAAATCTTGTAGATTTCATTGCGCCATTTTTGTGGGTCTCCAACATCGGAACACCCACTGGAATACATTATGTCTGACGCAGGCATAATATGGTGCAAGGGGTCACACAGTGGCGCAATGCATGTATTGCACCACTTTGTAAATATGGCGCAGTGGTTTTGCCTCATTGAGCCACATTAGCGCAAAAAAATGATGCTAATGTGGCGCAAGGAGGCGCTAGGACCTTGTAAATCTGCCATAAGCCTTTTAGCATTCTGTAGTCCATACGCAGGGTGCCAGTGAATAATCGATAATAGTAACACGTTACGTGCAGTGTTTAGAAATAGTAAAAAGAAATGTGTTGTCAGGCTTATTGTCAGGTTTCAAACTGAGGCTTCTGGCTTGAGTTCAGTGCTGCTTCATGCCAACACTACTTATCTCAGAAGCCTTGGTGCCAACTAGGCGAAGCAAACTATGGCACAGAGGCAGATGGAAAAATAAGTTTTCAGAAGCAGAGTATCAAGATGCCTAAGCCAACTGAGATAGAGTTTTCAGGAGTCTAGAATCACAAGACTTGAAGACGATATTTGAATCCAAATAAAATCCTGAGGAAAGAATAATTGGACAAAAATGTAAAGGAAGAGGCAAAGAACATGAGGAAAAATACTATCAGCTCTGGGTTGAAATAGCTTCCTCTTAATTCAGCAGCCTTTCATACTAAAGAGGCATGAAATGACATTACAGAAGTGCAGAAGCCAACATGGATTGGAAAACAGTAATAGGAATTCACTGTGCCCATAGTATTGGGTTGGCAATGTAGAAATAGATTTTCTCCGTCTCTTCCCTTAGTTCTACGGGGCATGGAAGATTACAAAAAACAGGAAGTGACATCACAGGAAGTAAAGGCGCCATTTTTAATAGGGAAGCAACCATAAGATACCAAAGCACCCACTATTTTGGGTTGGGAATGATGAGAACTGAGAACTATGTGAAAGGTAAGGCAACATGGAGGATTCCAATGGGTAGGCTAATGTCTTCCTGAAATAAATAAATGTTCCCAAGCACTTTTTCCTCCTAAGATTTTTTTTGCAGAGTATGATACCATTACTTCACAGTTTGTACTTTGTGTTGTAGTAGTGACCTAAAACTCAGTGTTCACTGATGTCTGAAAGTGTTTTAATATGACATAATTAAGTGTATAATTACTTGATCTAAAGATAAGTGTGAACCAGGTAGCCCCTAAAAACAACAGCATTGAAATCTTGCTCCTGATATGGTCTACCAACATGAACATCTTCTTCATTGTCAACCACATCTTTCTCTGCTTCATATTAGGAAGTGGACCAGCACACTTAGGGCATAATTTTGAGTTTCGTAGATGGGAAAGCCTGTCCGCCAAACTCCAGAGAGGGTGGCTGTGGCTTTCGTTGCAACCAACCTGCCGGCCCTATTAGGAGTTACCCGGTAGCCTAGCGAGAAACAGGATACAGCTTTGTCTCTGGCTCATAATCTAGCAGCGGCAATGCTGTAGACCACAGGATGCACCAGCACCCTCGCAATGTACACTGTCTGCAAAGCAGACCGTGAACATTGCAACGGTGATGTGGAGACAGGCCCCTGTGGCCCCCTGCACCTGCTCTCCACCAGCCTTTTCATGGCGGTGTTACAGTCATGAAATGGCTGGTGGAGAACGACGTTTTAATCTGCATGCAGATTACGATCTCCACCACCACCAGGACATCAGGATCATGGATCCTGGTGGTAGTGGCAGAACCCTGGTGGTCTAACTGCCAGGGTCTTATTGTGGCAGTCAGACAGCCGCAACAGCGGCTTTCCTGGCTGCCACCGTGGGGCTGGTGGTCTAAAGACCGCCAGCCTCATAATCAGGCCCTTAGTTGCTGATGAAGACCCATGTCATGGGGTCTATGCAAGTCCTGGTAATCTGAGGCTCCCTCCTGGGCTGGCATTCTCCGTTGGTGCTGTTCACCTTCCTCTTGTTGCACCTGAATGAGGATCTGCTGTATCAGGAGTTAGATGTCATTTATGTCAAAGTAACATGCTGTATATGCTTATTGAGTGACTACTTGTCTTTGATCAGTCTGCAAATGAACAGCGAGGCCATGAGTGTGCACTCCTTTTATTGGTCATATGGGTAAACTGAGTCATTGTACCTTCATATTTTTGCTCTGTGCTTGTGCGTAGAAATTATTTTTATTTTTTTGTTATTATATTTCTGTGTGTTGTTATGTGCCCCATGTTTGCTATGCTCCGGCATTGGTTTTTGGACGTTAGTGCAATTTTTATGTTTGAATACTAGAACTTGCTCTGTACAGAGGGTAGTGGTTGCTGGTAGTTCTTCAGGTAGCACTGGTCACCACTGATCTCATAATAGCAGTTGTCTGATTTCTGCATGCCGATTTATTGGCTGATATTCCCAGGTGATTTTTTTGCAAGCAGAGAATTGTCAGGTGAACATACTGCTCAGTATTTCCAGGTGTTCAGAATGCGAAGACAGAGGCGTTTTAAGGCATGACCAGAATTGGCAATTGCCCATAGCCCCCACCTCCCAAGGCCTTACCTGGGAAAGTGAACTTTTTCTACAGTTCGCTTTTGTCTATTGCTGTGTCTGAACCTTTTTCATAGAATTCGATATTGTTTGACATCATGGGTCTTGAATTAGCAGTAAATGAGTAATAAAATTTATGTTTTTAATAAGTGCCTCCAAAATGTTTCTTGCACAGGGACCCCAAAATCCTTAAGATGGCAATGTGCGAAGGAACTTAGGCCCATATTTATATTTGTTAGTGCCGCATTTGCGTCGTTTTTTGACGCAAAATCGTCGCAAACTCACAAAATACAATTATATTTTATACGTTTTGCGCCGCTTTTGCGTAAAAAAACGACACGAATGAGGCGCTAAAAAATATAAATATAGGCCTAAAAACAGGGGATCAAAATGAATCCATGAAACGATGAAGAAATTGCATAATCCCCTACTCATGAACATGGTCTTAGTACTTTAATATTGTCCAGAAATACTTGTTTCAATCGCGTTGTTTCTGGGGTCTTGCTGAAAACTATGACAGAGTGGTTTGCAGTTATTACTAATAAATTAAATCAGGAGTGAGGAGGTTCTGAAGAAACAATTATATCATTGTCTTCTCCAAAAAACTGAAATAAAGTGTGACATAGCTGTACATAATGCATACCTTATTATTGATAAAACATATTTAGCAACATTTAAAACTTAGCTAAATTTCACAGCTATATTGCTAGAACTGTGATGACATCATTACATTGTTCACAATTGTCGGTGATATCATAAACAACGTTAGCATTAGTTGCTGCTGTTGTATTTGAACTATTTATTGTGGTTTAACAGCAGCAATATGTTTCTACCTTTTTTTCTGACTACCACACCACCACACTTAAATTGAAACACACCAGAATGCACCAAGTAATTTAGGGCCAGATGTACGAAAAAAGCAATTTGCGACTTGCAAATTGCGAGTCCCTGCGACTCGCAATTTGCAAGTCGCAAATTGCTATGCAGTACGGTGTCTCAGACACCAACTGCAACTCGCAATGGGGTCGCAATGACCCACCTCATGAATATTCATGAGGTGGGTCACAAATTGCGGCCCCATTGCGAGTATGGGCACTCGCTAACATGGAGGCCTGCTGACGTCAGCAGGCCTCCATGTTAGCGACCTGCTTGTCAATAAAGCAGTTTTTTTTTTTTTTTGAAGTGTAGCCCGTTTTCCCTAAGGGAAAACGAGCTGCACTACAAAAAAAAACCGAAACCTTTAGTTTCGGATTTTGCAGGGCAGGGAGTGGTCCCTTGGACCACTCCCTGCCCTGAAAAAATATTTTTGGGTGCAATCACAAACTGGAAGGGGTCCCATGGGGACCCCTTCCAATTTGCGATTGGGTTACCATCCACTTGAAGTGGATGGTAACTGCGATGCCATTTGCGACCGCATATGCGGTCGCAAATGGTATTGCATCCCAATGCGACTCGCAAATAGGAAGGGAACACCCCTTCCTATTTGCGAGTCTGAAATGCATTTTGCGAGTCGGTAACGACTCGCAAAATGCATTTCTGCATTGGGATACGCGTTTTGCGACTCGCAAACGGCAAATTTTGCCGTTTGCGAGTCGCAAAACGTTTCGTACATCTGGCCCTTAGTTGTTTGCATTGATTAAGATCAACTGCAAGTTCTAGGCTGTGCCTCACCATGCTTCACAGTTCATGAACAACACACGTTGTTTGGTTGTTTTTTGTTGCTGTTTTTTTAAAGAGGCCACAATGGATTATACTGATTTTCCCTTCAGTTTGTAAACATTGTTACAGTCAGTAGACCGGAGGCAGGAATTAGCTGCACTCGTTTCTGCTACGGTGCATCTAGTTCTCTGCCGTGGTTTGGCGTTGGCCTTTACTCAGACTACTTGTCTTTAAGATTACTGACTGTGTTCTGGATTTGGAATGGATAAAAAGCATTCATTTTTCTAAGCGCAGCTGCACTGGAAATGTGGGATCTGAATGCGGAATTAGTTCGCTCTAAGTGAATGTGAATCACCGCATTTGCATCGAAATTTCATGATTTGGTCACTTCATTTCAGGTTAAGAATAAACATATACGATTCTGTTTCACTGTCAACTAAAATATTTCTGCAAACATCATAGCCACGGCATTTTAAAGTTGGGAAATATTTTACTGCTGCGTCGCGATATATGAGCAAGGCTTCCGCAATTTTTTTTCTGAACTTCCTTTCATGGCAGTTGTCGTTGTAAGAAAATAAACACAGTAATGTACTTTATTGCCTTGACTTGGGCCCCTGCTTTCAGCGTTTGCGCACACATGATATAATAGGGAAACGCAATTGAGCCCCCTGGAAAGATTCTTGACGTGAAAGCAGTTTTTTATAATCAATACATTACACAATTTCCTATGGTCAAGCAGGGGCGGCTCTTCGCGCTCTGACGGAGGAGCGTCGCCTCCCCACGCCCTCCCCACCAGCACCAGAAGAAGCTGCAAACCTTAAAAAATAAAAGGATGCTTATTATCGTTTTATTTGTAAAGGGGCAGAGTCATGGGGGTGAACAGCATTCAGGGGAGTGCACAGAGCATCAGTGTGCATGTATGATTGGCCGGCCATCTCGGGCCAGCCAAACACACGTGCACAGGGCTTTCTCCAACCAGACACTGGGTTACCGGATTGGAGACAGCAGCCCCGGGCTCCCAGTCTGCCTTGCAACACCCAGCCAGGGTGCTCCAGCCAATCATAACCCTGCTCTGAGCAGTGTCATGGAAGCCTGTGTCTGTAGTGTAGCGGAGAGCGGCGATGCAAATGAAGTAAGTTTAAAAAAAAAATATATATATATGTTTTTGTTTTATTACTCCCGCCCGTGACTTTGCCTAGTCGTCAGCTATGACTGTTAGTCATCCTTTAGTAGATTATGTATGACGATTGCCACATACATGACTGTAGGCAAGTAGGAGGTAGCTCCAATACACAATAAAATTTTAAGGCAAAAATCTTGCAATTTATTCAGTGCATCTGATAATGCCTTACTATATTGCTATACGGTGGCCTCCGTAACCAGAACTTGTCTCACATGACTTACTCTACTATTGGTCAAAATGCCATACTATAATCTACCTAATGTATTATCGCAAAATCAGCACCCACTTCCTTACCACATGAACATTTCTGCTTATGCTTCTTTTTGTGAACTTGATGTTCACCGTAGAATAGTGTGTTGATGTGCGCTGCTCCTCACCCTTCAGCGGAAGAGAGAATTAGACAGCAAGTGTGTCACAAACCCCTCTTGTGCCCTCTGTTCTGTGGGTTTTGCGCACAGGCTCATGTTACTTTTCCCCTGCGGCACCTCACAGCCTCCTGCAAACCATTGCTCCTCTCCCAGGGCTCTTCACCCCATTGACACTCCTGTCCCGTTGCTCGCCCAGGTTGCACTCTTATAAGAGTATCACAGTTTCCTAGTTAATTAGTTCCAACCTACATTATGTATTGCTTGCAACCGTTTACGATTATTTTTCCACTTGTCTTGTTTATTGGTGCCAACTGGCGTGACCTATAGACTCTAACAGCTAATTCTCTTGGTTCCAGCTGTTTGCTAAATTGATTCCAACTGCCACTTGACCCTGTCATCAGCAAAGGTCACATCCATTAGGTTAACATGTGTTTTCACCCAGGTTTCCATAGGAACTTTCCAGTCGTTCCATGTGAGCCATGTGCCCTTCTGGAACAGTCTTCGCATCAGGTATAAATATGTCGTCTGAACCAGAGTCAGGGCTTGGCTTCATTACAGTCCTGCGCAAACATCTTCCCTGCACTCACCTTTTAAGTCATCCAGAACCCACAGCGCGCTTGTCTTCCAAGCCTTCCTGTGATCCTGACTCCGTTGTTGTCTCCAGTGTCTTTACATAAAGAGCTGCAATTTTACCTCCTCTTGTGGCTTCTTGCTCCTCATCCTTCAGCCTTCCTCTGTATTCCAGTTGAAGAATCAAAGACTAGGCTAAGTACTTGATTCTCAGGTTATTGCACAATAATCCTTAGTTACGATTTAAGAATTGTCAAAGGCTGAGTTCCTTCAAGGAGAAAATACCATTATTGGAATATGGACATTTTGGGCCTGGTTACGACCTTGGTGGATGGGATACTCCGTCATAAACATGACTGTTATCCTGCACGCCATTTCACAAGTTCCATAGGATAAAATGGAACTTGTAATACGGCGGACGGGCTATCCTTCACGTGTGTGACGGAATATCCCATCCACTAAGGTCGTGATCATGTTCTATGATTTCGAACATGTTGAAAGTTCTAGCGCTCCGAACACTTTACCTTGAGGGTGTTTCAAACTTTATTGGACTCTGAAATGAATGTCTTTATGCTTGTATTCTTGACAAGTTTTTGTATTAGGTAATCGGAAAGTATTTGAGTACACCGTCTTAACTTTCAAGTTTAGAATAGAACCTTGTTGTGTTGGACATTCTGTGGCGTGCCAGAAACATCTGGCATTCCTATGAATTTGTATCAATTTTTCGAGTCTTACTTATGATGAAGCCTGTGTTATTGTTGTAAATAACAGTTTAAACACCTTATGCTAAGAATTGTTAGTAAACTACTCTTCCTGTTGTTCCTAGTGCACTGCACCCACATCCACACACAAAGGTACAGGGAGAACAGATCCTCCTGTGCAGTGTTGCAAAGCAGCACAGCAGACCTAGTGACACAAGACTTGTTCTTGTTTTATCCCAACCACTCCTTCCCCTCAGAGGCATTGGATGAATTAAGGTTGGTATTACTTGTTTCATTTGCTGCCCCACATGGATCAGAGGTCCAGTATTGTCCCTGCGGTCTGAATCAGGTGAGTGTGTGACAGAGTAAGGGGAAGCTGGTCAAGAAGGAAGAGGCAAATGCAAAGGAGAAAGGAAAGTGCATTACCACTTTGGAATCCTGAAACCAAAGGCTCCATTCTAGGGCGTTTTACAGACAAAGGATGAAAACTACACTGGATTAGAAGCATGGATGTTATTTAGGGGTCACAGCTGCAACTCCTGGCATGCCCCTTGGGACCACTGGCACTGCATTTGCAACCGCTGGCCGCAGAGGTGGTAAAATCAATGTAAGTAACATAGAGAAGCTCATTTCCTTGTTTTTCATCAATGTTTTTTACTACACTAATAGTGAAAAATAAAATATGGCAGCAGAGGTAAGTAAAAATTGTTTTAAAATGTACCTTGTGTACATAGGTGCAGATGAGATTGTGTTTATGTGAGAGTATGTGGGATTGGGTGAGTATATATATAAGTGTGTGTGAGTGAACGTATATTTACATTAATGGAAAGTTCTTAGATAATTACTGTAAGGAAATGCCTCCTTGGCATGGTTGCCCCCTGACTTTTTGCCTTTGCTGATGCTATGTTTACAATTGAAAGTGTGATGAGGCCTGCTAACCAGGCCCCAGCACCAGTGTTCTTTCCCTAACCTGTACTTTTGTATCCACAATTGGCAGACCCTGGCATCCAGATAAGTCCCTTGTAACTGGTACTTCTAGTACCAAGGGCCCTGATGCCAAGGAAGGTCTCTAAGGGCTGCAGCATGTCTTATGCCACCCTGGAGACCTCTCACTCAGCACAGACACACTGCTTGGCAGCTTGTGTGTGCTAGTGAGAACAAAACGAGTAAGTCGACATGGCACTCCCCTCAGGGTGCCATGCCAGCCTCTCACTGCCTATGCAGTATAGGTAAGACACCCCTCTAGCAGGCCTTACAGCCCTAAGGCAGGGTGCACTATACCATAGGTGAGGGTACCAGTGCATGAGCATGGTACCCCTACAGTGTCTAAACAAAACCTTAGACATTGTAAGTGCAGGGTAGCCATAAGAGTATATGGTCTGGGAGTCTGTCAAACACGAACTCCACAGCACCATAATGGCTACACTGAAAACTGGGAAGTTTGGTATCAAACTTCTCAGCACAATAAATGCACACTGATGCCAGTGTACATTTTATTGCAAAATACACCCCAGAGGGCACCTTAGAGGTGCCCCCTGAAACTTAACCGACTGTCTGTGTAGGCTGACTAGTTCCAGCAGCCTGCCACACCAGAGACATGTTGCTGGCCCCATGGGGAGAGTGCCTTTGTCACTCTGAGGCCAGTAACAAAGCCTGCACTGGGTGGAGATGCTAACACCTCCCCCAGGCAGGAGCTGTAACACCTGGCGGTGAGCCTCAAAGGCTCACCCCTTTGTCACAGCCCAGCAGGGCACTCCAGCTTAGTGGAGTTGCCCGCCCCCTCCGGCCATGGCCCCCACTTTTGGCGGCAAGGCTGGAGGGAACAAAGAAAGCAACAAGGAGGAGTCACTGGCCAGTCAGGACAGCCCCTAAGGTGTCCTGAGCTGAAGTGACTCTAACTTTTAGAAATCCTCCATCTTGCAGATGGAGGATTCCCCCAATAGGGTTAGGATTGTGACCCCCTCCCCTTGGGAGGAGGCACAAAGAGGGTGTACCCACCCTCAGGGCTAGTAGCCATTGGCTACTAACCCCCCAGACCTAAACACGCCCTTAAATTTAGTATTTAAGGGCTACCCTGAACCCTAGAAAAATTAGATTCCTGCAACTACAAGAAGAAGGACTGCCTAGCTGAAAACCCCTGCAGAGGAAGACCAGAAGACGACAACTGCCTTGGCTCCAGAAACTCACCGGCCTGTCTCCTGCCTTCCAAAGATCCTGCTCCAGCGACGCCTTCCAAAGGGACCAGCGACCTCGACATCCTCTGAGGACTGCCCCTGCTTCGAAAAGACAAGAAACTCCCGAGGACAGCGGACCTGCTCCAAGAAAAGCTGCAACTTTGTTTCCAGCAGCTTTAAAGAACCCTGCAAGCTCCCCGCAAGAGGCGTGAGACTTGCAACACTGCACCCGGCGACCCCGACTCGGCTGGTGGCGATCCAACACCTCAGGAGGGACCCCAGGACTACTCTAAGACTGTGAGTACAAAACCCTGTCCCCCCTGAGCCCCCACAGCGCCGCCTGCAGAGGGAATCCCGAGGCTTCCCCTGACCGCGACTCTTTGAATCCTAAGTCCCGACACCTGGGAGAGACCCTGCACCCGCAGCCCCCAGGACCTGAAGGACCGGACTTTCACTGGAGGAGTGACCCCCAGGAGTCCCTCTCCCTTGACCAAGTGGAGGTTTCCCCGAGGAACCCCCCCCTTGCCTGCCTGCAGCGCTGAAGAGATCCCTAGATCTCCCATTGACTTCCATTACAAACCCGACACTTGTTTCTACACTGCACCCGGCCGCCCCCGCGCTGCTGAGGGTGAAATTTCTGTGTGGGCTTGTGTCCCCCCCGGTGCCCTACAAAACCCCCCTGGTCTGCCCTCCGAAGACGCGGGTACTTACCTGCAAGCAGACCGGAACCGGGGCACCCCCTTCTCTCCATTCTAGCCTATGTGTTTTGGGCACCACTTTGAACTCTGCACCTGACCGGCCCTGAGCTGCTGGTGTGGTGACTTTGGGGTTGCTCTGAACCCCCAACGGTGGGCTACCTTGGACCAAGAACTAAGCCCTGTAAGTGTCTTACTTACCTGGTTAACCTAACAAATACTTACCTCCCCTAGGAACTGTGAAAATTGCACTGTGTCCACTTTTAAAACAGCTATTTGTGAATAACTTGAAAAGTATACATGCAATTTTGATGATTTGAAGTTCCTAAAGTACTTACCTGCAATACCTTTCGAATGAGATATTACATGTAGAATTTGAACCTGTGGTTCTTAAAATAAACTAAGAAAAGATATTTTTCTATATAAAAACCTATTGGCTGGATTTGTCTCTGAGTGTGTGTACCTCATTTATTGTCTATGTGTATGTACAACAAATGCTTAACACTACTCCTTGGATAAGCCTATTACTCGACCACACTACCACAAAATAGAGCATTAGTATTATCTATTTTTACCACTATTTTACCTCTAAGGGGAACCCTTGGACTCTGTGCATGCTATTCCTTACTTTGAAATAGCACATACAGAGCCAACTTCCTACATTGGTGGATCAGCGGTGGGGTACAAGACTTTGCATTTGCTGGACTACTCAGCCAATACCTGATCACACGACAAATTCCAAAATTGTCATTAGAAATTCATTTTTGCAATTTGAAATTTTTCTAAATTCTTAAAAGTCCTGCTAGTGCCTTGTGTGTTAAGTCCCTGTTTAGCATTGTCTTTTTAGAGTTTAAAAGTTTGTTAAAAGTTTGAATTAGATTCTAGAAACAGTTTTAGATTCTTAAAAAAGTATTCCAACTCTTAGCAGAATAATGTCTGATACAGAGATGCAGGTGGTGGAACTCGACACCACACCTTACCTCCATCTTAAGATGAGGGAGCTAAGGTCTCTCTGTAATATAAAGAAAATAACCATTGGCTCCAGACCTACCAAAATTCAGCTCCAGGAGCTGTTGGCAGTGTTTGAAAAAGCCAACCCCTCTGATGATGACATCACAGAGGAAGAAATTAGTGACTTGGAGGCCAATGTCCCTCCTCCAGTCCTAAATAGGGAGAACAGGACCCCTCAAGTCCTGTCTCCAACTGTGTTAGTCAGAAATAGTGAGTCCCTCACAGGAGGGTCCCACATTTCTGAAATCACTGAGGATGCTCTCAGTGAAGATGACCTCCTGTTAGCCAGGATGGCCAAAAGATTGGCTTTAGAGAGACAGCTCCTAGCCATAGAAAGGGAAAGACAAGATATGGGCCTAGGACCCATCAATGGTGGCAGCAATATAAATAGGGTCAGAGATTCTCCTGACATGTTAAAAATCCCCAAAGGGATTGTGACAAAATTTGAAGATGGTGATGACATCACCAAGTGGTTCACAGCTTTTGAGAGGGCTTGTGTAACCAGAAAAGTGAACAGATCTCACTTGGGTGCTCTCCTTTGGGAAATGTTCACTGGAAAGTGTAGGGATAGACTCCTCACACTCTCTGGAAAAGATGCAGAATCTTATGACCTCATGAAGGGTACCCTGATTGAGGGCTTTGGATTCTCCACTGAGGAGTACAGGATTAGGTTCAGGGGGGCTCAAAAATCCTCGAGCCAGACCTGGGTTGACTTTGTTGACTACTCAGTGAAAACACTAGATGGTTGGATTCAAGGCAGTGGTGTAAGTAATTATGATGGGCTGTACAATTTATTTGTGAAAGAACACCTGTTAAGTAATTGTTTCAATGATAAACTGCATCAGCATCTGGTAGACCTAGGACCAATTTCTCCCCAAGAATTGGGAAAGAAGGCGGACCATTGGGTCAAGACAAGGGTGTCCAAGACTTCAACAGGGGGTGACCAAAAGAAAGGGGTCACAAAGACTCCCCAGGGGAAGGGTGATGAGACAACCAAAACTAAAAATAGTAAAGAGTCTTCTACAGGCCCCCAAAAACCTGCACAGGAGGGTGGGCCCAGAGCCTCTTCACAAAACAATGGGTACAAGGGTAAACACTTTGATCCCAAAAAGGCCTGGTGTCATAGCTGTAAACAGCATGGACACCAAACTGGAGACAAGGCCTGTCCCAAGAAAGGTTCCACTCCAAACTCCCATCCAGGTAACACTGGTATGGCTAGTCTCCAAGTGGGATCAACAGTGTGCCCAGAGCAAATCAGGGTCCACACTGAAGCTACTCTAGTTTCTGAGGGTGGGGTGGATTTAGCCACACTAGCTGTCTGGCCGCCTAACATGCAAAAATACAGACAGCAACTCTTAATTAATGGGACTAGAATAGAGGGCCTGAGGGATACAGGTGCCAGTGTCACCATGGTGACAGAGAAACTGGTTTCCCCTGGCCAATACCTGACTGGAAAAACTTACACAGTCACCAACGCTGACAATCAGAGAAAAGTACATCCCATGGCAATGGTTACTTTAGAATGGGGAGGGGTCAATGGCCTGAAACAGGTGGTGGTCTCCTCAAATATCCCAGTGGACTGTCTGCTTGGAAATGACCTGGAGGCCTCAGCATGGGCTGAGGTAGAACTAAAAACCCATGCAGCAATGCTGGGCATCCCTGAACTGGTGTGTGTGAAAACAAGAGCGCAATGCAAGGCACAGGGTGAAAAAGTAGAGCTGGAGTCTGGAAAAATGGCCCAGCCTACCAAGAGAACAGGAAAGTCAGTTGGGAAACCAACTGCAACACAGCAAAAGAAAGGGAACCTCTCTTCTCAGGAAGAAGTTCTGCCCTCTGAGGGAACTGAGCCTTTGGAGCTTGAACCTTATCAGGTTGAGCTCTTAGGCCCAGGGGGACCCTCAAGGGAGGAGCTGTGTAAGGGACAAGAAACCTGTCCCTCTCTTGAAGGCCTTAGGCAGCAAGCTGCTGAAGAGTCCAAAGGCAAGAAAAATGGAACACATAGGGTCTATTGGGAAGATGGACTCCTGTACACTGAGGCCAGAGACCCCAAACCTGGTGCCACTAGGAGAGTGGTAGTGCCTCAGCTGTTCAGGAAGTTCATCCTAACATTGGCCCATGACATTCCCCTTGCTGGACATTTGGGACAAACCAAGACGTGGGAGAGGTTAGTCAACCACTTCTACTGGCCCAATATGTCCAACATGGTTGAGGAGTTTTGCCTCTCCTGCCCCACCTGTCAAGCCAGTGGTAAGACAGGTGGGCATCCAAAGGCCCCCCTCATTTCACTTCCAGTGGTGGGGGTTCCCTTTGAAAGAGTGGGTGTGGACATAGTTGGTCCACTAGAACCTCCCACAGCCTCAGGAAATATGTATATCCTGGTAGTAGTGGATCATGCTACCAGGTATCCTGAAGCTATTCCCCTTAGGTCGACTACTGCCCCTGCAGTAGCCAAGGCCCTCATTGGTATCTTTACCAGAGTGGGTTTCCCTAAGGAGGTGGTGTCTGACAGAGGTACCAACTTCATGTCAGCATACCTAAAGCACATGTGGAATGAGTGTGGAGTGACTTATAAATTCACTACACCATACCATCCACAAACTAATGGCTTGGTTGAGAGATTCAACAAGACATTAAAAGGCATGATCATGGGGCTCCCAGAAAAACTCAAAAGGAGATGGGATGTCCTCTTGCCATGTCTGCTTTTCGCTTACAGAGAGGTGCCACAGAAGGGAGTAGGATTCTCACCCTTTGAACTTCTGTTTGGTCATCCTGTAAGGGGACCACTTGCCCTTGTTAAAGAAGGCTGGGAGAGACCTCTCCATGAGCCTAAACAGGACATAGTGGACTATGTACTTGGCCTTCGCTCTAGAATGGCAGAGTACATGGAAAAGGCAACCAAAAACCTTGAGGCCAGCCAACAGCTCCAGAAGTTTTGGTATGACCAAAAGGCTGCACTGGTTGAGTTCCAACCAGGGCAGAAAGTCTGGGTTCTGGAGCCTGTGGCTCCCAGGGCACTCCAGGACAAATGGAGTGGCCCTTACCCAGTGCTAGAAAGGAAGAGTCAGGTCACCTACCTGGTGGACCTGGGCACAAGCAGGAGCCCCAAGAGGGTGATCCATGTGAACCGCCTTAAGCTCTTCCATGACAGGGCTGATGTGAATCTGTTGATGGTAACAGATGAGGATCAGGAGGCAGAGAGTGAACCTCTCCCTGATCTTCTGTCATCAGACCCAAAAGATGGCACAGTAGATGGAGTGATCTACTCAGACACCCTCTCTGGCCAACAGCAAGCTGATTGTAGGAGAGTCCTACAACAGTTTCCTGAACTCTTCTCCCTAACCCCTGGTCAGACACACCTGTGTACCCATGATGTGGACACAGGAGACAGCATGCCTGTCAAAAACAAAATCTTTAGACAGTCTGACCATGTTAAGGAAAGCATCAAGGTGGAAGTCCACAAGATGCTGGAATTGGGAGTAATTGAACGCTCTGACAGCCCCTGGGCTAGCCCAGTGGTCTTAGTCCCCAAACCTCACACCAAAGATGGAAAGAAAGAGATGAGGTTTTGTGTGGACTACAGAGGGCTCAATTCTGTCACCAAGACAGATGCCCATCCAATTCCTAGAGCTGATGAGCTCATAGACAAATTAGGTGCTGCCAAATTCTTAAGTACCTTTGACTTGACAGCAGGGTACTGGCAAATAAAAATGGCACCTGGAGCGAAAGAGAAAACAGCATTCTCCACACCTGATGGGCATTATCAGTTTACTGTTATGCCCTTTGGTTTAAAGAATGCCCCTGCCACCTTCCAAAGGTTGGTGAATCAAGTCCTTGCTGGCTTGGAGTCCTTTAGCACAGCTTATCTTGATGATATTGCTGTCTTTAGCTCCACCTGGCAGGATCACCTGGTCCACCTGAAGAAGGTTTTGAAGGCTCTGCAATCTGCAGGCCTCTCTATCAAGGCATCCAAATGCCAGATAGGGCAGGGAACTGTGGTTTACTTGGGCCACCTTGTAGGTGGAGGCCAAGTTCAGCCACTCCAACCCAAGATCCAGACTATTCTGGACTGGGTAGCTCCAAAAACCCAGACTCAAGTCAGGGCATTCCTTGGCTTGACTGGGTATTACAGGAGGTTTGTGAAGGGATATGGATCCATTGTGACAGCCCTCACTGAACTCACCTCCAAGAAAATGCCCAAGAAAGTGAACTGGACTGTAGAATGCCAACAGGCCTTTGACACCCTGAAACAAGCAATGTGCTCAGCACCAGTTCTAAAAGCTCCAGATTATTCTAAGCAGTTCATTGTGCAGACTGATGCCTCTGAACATGGGATAGGGGCAGTTTTGTCCCAAACAAATGATGATGGCCTTGACCAGCCTGTTGCTTTCATTAGCAGGAGGTTACTCCCCAGGGAGCAGCGTTGGAGTGCCATTGAGAGGGAGGCCTTTGCTGTGGTTTGGTCCCGGAAGAAGCTGAGACCATACCTCTTTGGGACTCACTTCCTAGTTCAAACTGACCACAGACCTCTCAAATGGCTGATGCAAATGAAAGGTGAAAATCCTAAACTGTTGAGGTGGTCCATCTCCCTACAGGGAATGGACTTTATAGTGGAACACAGACCTGGGACTGCCCATGCCAATGCAGATGGCCTTTCCAGGTTCTTCCACTTAGAAAATGAAGACTCTCTTGGGAGAGGTTAGTCTCATCCTCTTTCGTTTGGGGGGGGGTTGTGTAAGGAAATGCCTCCTTGGCATGGTTGCCCCCTGACTTTTTGCCTTTGCTGATGCTATGTTTACAATTGAAAGTGTGCTGAGGCCTGCTAACCAGGCCCCAGCACCAGTGTTCTTTCCCTAACCTGTACTTTTGTATCCACAATTGGCAGACCCTGGCATCCAGATAAGTCCCTTGTAACTGGTACTTCTAGTACCAAGGGCCCTGATGCCAAGGAAGGTCTCTAAGGGCTGCAGCATGTCTTATGCCACCCTGGAGACCTCTCACTCAGCACAGACACACTGCTTGGCAGCTTGTGTGTGCTAGTGAGAACAAAACGAGTAAGTCGACATGGCACTCCCCTCAGGGTGCCATGCCAGCCTCTCACTGCCTATGCAGTATAGGTAAGACACCCCTCTAGCAGGCCTTACAGCCCTAAGGCAGGGTGCACTATACCATAGGTGAGGGTACCAGTGCATGAGCATGGTACCCCTACAGTGTCTAAACAAAACCTTAGACATTGTAAGTGCAGGGTAGCCATAAGAGTATATGGTCTGGGAGTCTGTCAAACACGAACTCCACAGCACCATAATGGCTACACTGAAAACTGGGAAGTTTGGTATCAAACTTCTCAGCACAATAAATGCACACTGATGCCAGTGTACATTTTATTGCAAAATACACCCCAGAGGGCACCTTAGAGGTGCCCCCTGAAACTTAACCGACTGTCTGTGTAGGCTGACTAGTTCCAGCAGCCTGCCACACCAGAGACATGTTGCTGGCCCCATGGGGAGAGTGCCTTTGTCACTCTGAGGCCAGTAACAAAGCCTGCACTGGGTGGAGATGCTAACACCTCCCCCAGGCAGGAGCTGTAACACCTGGCGGTGAGCCTCAAAGGCTCACCCCTTTGTCACAGCCCAGCAGGGCACTCCAGCTTAGTGGAGTTGCCCGCCCCCTCCGGCCACGGCCCCCACTTTTGGCGGCAAGGCTGGAGGGAACAAAGAAAGCAACAAGGAGGAGTCACTGGCCAGTCAGGACAGCCCCTAAGGTGTCCTGAGCTGAAGTGACTCTAACTTTTAGAAATCCTCCATCTTGCAGATGGAGGATTCCCCCAATAGGGTTAGGATTGTGACCCCCTCCCCTTGGGAGGAGGCACAAAGAGGGTGTACCCACCCTCAGGGCTAGTAGCCATTGGCTACTAACCCCCCAGACCTAAACACGCCCTTAAATGTAGTATTTAAGGGCTACCCTGAACCCCAGAAAAATTAGATTCCTGCAACTACAAGAAGAAGGACTGCCTAGCTGAAAACCCCTGCAGAGGAAGACCAGAAGACGACAACTGCCTTGGCTCCAGAAACTCACCGGCCTGTCTCCTGCCTTCCAAAGATCCTGCTCCAGCGACGCCTTCCAAAGGGACCAGCGACCTCGACATCCTCTGAGGACTGCCCCTGCTTCGAAAAGACAAGAAACTCCTGAGGACAGCGGACCTGCTCCAAGAAAAGCTGCAACTTTGTTTCCAGCAGCTTTAAAGAACCCTGCAAGCTCCCCGCAAGAGGCGTGAGACTTGCAACACTGCACCCGGCGACCCCGACTCGGCTGGTGGCGATCCAACACCTCAGGAGGGACCCCAGGACTACTCTAAGACTGTGAGTACAAAAACCTGTCCCCCCTGAGCCCCCACAGCGCCGCCTGCAGAGGGAATCCCGAGGCTTCCCCTGACCGCGACTCTTTGAATCCTAAGTCCCGACACCTGGGAGAGACCCTGCACCCGCAGCCCCCAGGACCTGAAGGACCGGACTTTCACTGGAGGAGTGACCCCCAGGAGTCCCTCTCCCTTGACCAAGTGGAGGTTTCCCCGAGGAACCCCCCCCTTGCCTGCCTGCAGCACTGAAGAGATCCCTAGATCTCCCATTGACTTCCATTACAAACCCGACACTTGTTTCTACACTGCACCCGGCCGCCCCCGCGCTGCTGAGGGTGAAATTTCTGTGTGGGCTTGTGTCCCCCCCGGTGCCCTACAAAACCCCCCTGGTCTGCCCTCCGAAGACGCGGGTACTTACCTGCAAGCAGACCGGAACCGGGGCACCCCCTTCTCTCCATTCTAGCCTATGTGTTTTGGGCACCACTTTGAACTCTGCACCTGACCGGCCCTGAGCTGCTGGTGTGGTGACTTTGGGGTTGCTCTGAACCCCCAACGGTGGGCTACCTTGGACCAAGAACTAAGCCCTGTAAGTGTCTTACTTACCTGGTTAACCTAACAAATACTTACCTCCCCTAGGAACTGTGAAAATTGCACTGTGTCCACTTTTAAAACAGCTATTCGTGAATAACTTGAAAAGTATACATGCAATTTTGATGATTTGAAGTTCCTAAAGTACTTACCTGCAATACCTTTCGAATGAGATATTACATGTAGAATTTGAACCTGTGGTTCTTAAAATAAACTAAGAAAAGATATTTTTCTATATAAAAACCTATTGGCTGGATTTGTCTCTGAGTGTGTGTACCTCATTTATTGTCTATGTGTATGTACAACAAATGCTTAACACTACTCCTTGGATAAGCCTATTGCTCGACCACACTACCACAAAATAGAGCATTAGTATTATCTATTTTTACCACTATTTTACCTCTAAGGGGAACCCTTGGACTCTGTGCATGCTATTCCTTACTTTGAAATAGCACATACAGAGCCAACTTCCTACAATTACCACATGAACAAATAAATCATTGACTTTCCTTGCAGGGAAATAAGAGGTTCTCAAAATATGAGGAGAAAGCTGGTGTCAAGCACTTCTGCTTAAGAACTTGATAAGGTGGATGTGAAAATTAACTAGGCAGACCATGAAACATAACACTCTGAAGTAATTAGGATACATAGGAACTGAGAACAGCTGAACCACAATGAAGCACAATTCCCTTTTCTTTTTTTAATTGAGAAGTATTATATTGGCTGACTTTGTATTGTAATTGACATCCAGGACTGTTACTAGAAATGAGAAAACAGAAAAGATTTCTGGTTATGCCATGCAGTATGTTGGCACAGTGCTGAAGCTCTGGTCAAAGTAGCAGAATTTGAGAAGTGGCAAACCAGTGTTTTTTTTTCGGTTGTCAACATCTTTTTAGGATCTTAGACCACTGTGGGTAGAAAGGGTGAGACTTTACTTGGTAATTTATCTATACATTTTCTTAACATTTAGTCCATCATTTATAACCACAGTGCAGTGGCAATTGTGCATTGAAAAGAGGCACATCTCCTCTGACTTATCAGGAGGAAATATTGTCTGAAAATGGTTAATCAGATGCAATGTGTTCTAAAAAAAAAAACAGATGTATAGCTCTGCACTTTTTATTAAATGTATTTACTCAGACTTAGAATTTGAGTATCTTGCCCAATGCTGGGCTTAGTGTTTCGCTTGATAGTAAAACACTTATCCTACTACCTGCAGGAGTTATTTTATTATTCTTTTCAACAGAGTTTAGGCTTCCAAATGATGTAATCCTGGCTAAAGCAGATGTAAAACAGATTGGTATTTATGAGTCAAATTAAGTGAATCATATAATTTCATAAGTTAGGTGTGTTAGGCACACATTTCTGACAGTTTCTTCTTTACACTTCTATCCTTTTTTCATAATCTTTATTTCTATTCTAACTTTGGTCCCACTCGATATTTTCTCTGTGCATGTTCATATTAGTTCATATGTTCTATGTTTCTCATATATATATATATATATATATATATATATATATATATATATATATATATACACATATATATATAGATATATATATTCATTGAAAAAACCAAAGATTACAGGGACTTCATAGCTAGGTTCTGAATTTACTCGCACAAAACCTTCGAAATTCAGCTGTTATAGTTA
Source organism: Pleurodeles waltl (assembly GCF_031143425.1). Classification (NCBI taxonomy): domain Eukaryota; kingdom Metazoa; phylum Chordata; class Amphibia; order Caudata; family Salamandridae; genus Pleurodeles; species Pleurodeles waltl. The sequence continues at coordinate 1,033,794,523 of NC_090437.1, read as the reverse complement.
GAGTTATTTGAAGTAACTATAACTCGTGCCCTAAGGTAATTATTATTGTTTTCAGACATGAAACATTGGCAAGCATATCCATCCTGACCAGGCAGGATCTATACCGGGACATAATGCGCCCCAGAATATCAGGCAGCTCCTTACCTTAATAGAAGCAGACACCTATGTGTTTGCCGTTGACATCCAGAAAGCATTCAACAGCCTAGAGTGGAGGTTTCTATACGGAATACTAGAACACTTGAGGCTGGGCAGAGGCTTCCTTGTGTGGACGAAGTTGCTATATGCGGGCCCTAGCGCTACAGTGCAGACAAGCTGAATTGTTTCTGAAACTTACACGGTGGAATGGGGTGGACGAGACAAGGGTGCCCTCTCTCTCCTTTGCTATTTGTGCTGGTCCTGGAGCCCCTGGCCAGTCAATGCGAGAGCCAGATCCTGGTACCAAGGGATACTATTTGGCAGTATTCCTCACCGCTTTCTACTCTATGAAGATGATCTGTTGATGTTCCTAAGGACCACATCAACAGACCTACAAGGTGACAGGGATCTACTCCAGAAATTTGGTTCTTTGTGTGGTCTTCAGGTCAACCGGTGGAAATCGAAGCTGTTCCCAATGACGGTCGACTGGGAACCCCCTGTGAGACTGGACTTATTACATTGGGAGAAACAATGCCTGCCCTACTTGGGAGTGAAAGTGTAGGAGGCTGGCCTGGTTTGTAGTGGGTACTAAAGGTACTTATACCTTATACCAGGTCCAGTTATCCCTTATTAGTGAAATGTAGTCAGTGTCAAGAAGTGAGGCTGTCTAGGGGTAGCTGTAGCTGACCAGCCAAGACTGAACTAGGAGACATACAAAGGTCTTGCAATAGCACTGTAGTCACACAGTACTCACACACAAAAGAAAATACTCAATGTTACAAAAATAAAGGTACTTTATTTTGGTGACACAAATGCCAAAAATACCTTAGAGACTATACACCCTTAGGGGGTAGGTAATATACACAGTCTATACCTTAGAATCCAAAAACGGGTAAGTAAACAGTTAGAAAACAGTGCAAATAGTGACAATCACAATAGGTTGCAATGGGCTTGGGGGGAATACAAACCATATACTAAAATAGTGGAATGTGAAAGTCGGTGTCCCACCTAGGCAAGTGTAGTGTTTAGAGGAGTACTGGGAGTGTAAGAAAACACCAAAGTTAATCAATAGAACCCACCCCAGAGCCCAGGAAAACAGGAGTAAATCACAGCAAGTTTCCTGGAACACACAGGAAGGCATGATAGAAGATTATGCAAGAACCAGAAGAGACTGCAAGACACCAATAATGGATTCCTGGACTTGAAGATCTGTGGAAGAAGGGGACCAAGTCCAAGAAGCACTGAAGAGTCCAGGGAGAACAGGAGCCCTTGCTAACCCGGATGAAGGTGCAAAAGAAGAACCACTGGTGAGAAGACAAAGCCAGTTATGCACCCAAGAAGACAGATGCGGGTTCTTGGTTGGTGCAGAAGATGTCCCATGCTGGATGGATGATTGCAGTCTGGTTTGCGTAGCTGGATTCCACCAACAAGCCTTGGCAAACGCAAAGCTCGCAGTCAGCAGAAAATGCTGCTGCCTGGGACCAGGAGGAACCTGGTGGACTCTACCCAGGAGAGGAAGATAGAAGGGGTTCTCAGCAACTCAGAGAGCCCTCAGAAGACCAAGCAGTGCGCACAGGAGCCCCACAGCATGGGGACAAAGAAGGTGCAAATGGAGGCCCATGCAACACAACACGGAGGGATCCCACGCCGCCAGAGAACCACACAGGAAGCTGTACATCTCAGGATGAAGTGCTGGGGGCCTAAGTTGTGCTGTGCGTAAAGAACCTCTTGGAAGGTTGCACACAAGCCTTGGCAACTGCAAGTCATGCGGTGCACAGGGCACTGTCTTGCATGGGAAAGCAAGTTCTTACCTCCCCCAAAGTTGGACCAGCTGGACCTTGGGACTGGTGGGGTCACTTTAATCCACCTCCACGCTCGTCATCTGGAGAAGGAACCCACGCCACCATTCGTCGGTGCAGAGAGGTGTCTGTTGAAGCAGGGAAGTGACTCTGTCACTCCACAGGAGATTCCTTCAGTTTTACTAGTGCAAGCAGAGGATGCATGACCTGGAAACAGTTGCAGTTGCTGGCAGGAGCTGAAGATACAATATTGCAGAAGTCATCTTTGCTTCTTTGTTGCAGTTTGTAGAGTTCCTAGAGGGTTCAGCTGCGGTTCTGTCGCTAGAAGATGAAGTGAAGGATACAGAAGATTCCTACTGGATTCTTGCAATCCGAATCTGAAGAAACACCTAGAGGAGGGACCCTAAATAGCCCTGAAATTGGGATTGGTCACCTAACCAGGTAAGCAGCTATCAGGGGAGGGCTCTGACATCACCTGCTGGCACCGGCCACTCACATGCTCCTAGAGTGCCCCACCACCTTGGAATCCAAGATGGCAAAACCCAGGGACACTCTGGAGGAGCTCTGGTGATGGACAGGGGAGTGGGCACTCCCCTTTGTCCAGTTTCTCTCCAGAGCGGGGCCTGGGGGTCCCTGAACCAGTGTAGACTGGATTATGCAAGGAGGGCACCATCTGTGCCCTTCAAAGCATTTCCAAAGGCTCTGGGAGGCTACCCCTCCCTGTGACAACTATTTTCACAGGGAGAGGGTGTAACACCCCTCTCCCAAAGGAAATCCTTTGTTCTGCATTCCTGGGATTGAGCTGCTCAAGCAACAGGAGGGCAGAAACTTGTCTGTGAGTTGGCAGCAGCTGGGGCTGCCTGGAAAACCTCAGAAGGCTGAAATGGCAGTACTGAGGGTCCACTTTGGAGCCCCCAGAGTGCATGGGATTGTACTCAGTACTAGGGCACAATTGCCAATTGTTAGACACCTTACATGGCCATATTCGGGGTTACCATTTTGAAGCTGGACATAGGTATTGACCTATGTCCAGTGCACCCATCAAATGGAGTCCCTGCACTCACGAACTCCGGGAAAATGGTCCTAGATGATGTGGGGGCACCTCTGCTAGTGCAGGGGTGCCCTCACATACAGGTACTTTGCACCCAGCCTTCAGGGTTGGAAGGCCTGACATATAGGTTGCTTATAAGTGACCTGGTGCACTGAAAGTGGATGTGAAAGGGTGCATGCACCGTTACATGCTGGCAGTCGCTTCCTGGGCAGCGGGGCTGCTGCTGGCGGTCGCTTCCTGGGCAGTGTGGCTGCTGGCGGTCCTGTCTGTGGCAGCAGGGCTGCTGCTGGCAGTCACTTCCTGGACAGCGGGCTGCTGGCGGTCCTGTCAGTGGCAGCAGGGCTGCTGGTGGCGGTCGCTTCCTGGGCAACGGGGCTGGTGGCCATCCTGATCTTCCCAGACTTGCCGGTTTTACTGTGCCCCTTTCCCCCCTTGGATGGTGTCGCAGCTGTCTCCACACTCTTTCCCCTCTCCCGCCGGGCACTGTCCAACTTTTTATGCTTGACAGGTGGGGGACTGTCCGTGCTTGGCTCCTTGCCACACTGCTTGCCCTGCTGCCTGGTGCACTCCATACTCCAGTGACTACTGGCACCACTGGTCCCGCCGATGTTGTGGCTGAGGTGCTAGGTTGGGACCAGGAGAGTCGGGCCCTAGGAGACTGACAGGGTCGGTGAGGTGATGGAAAGAGGTCAAGGCTGGCCAGGAAAAGTTTCTTAGGAACACTGGGACGGGTAGCTGGAGGGGGTTTGGGAGTGGAGGAAGAGGTAGTGGTTGTAGGCGGTGTACGTTTGGTGACTTTGGGTGAAGGTGCATGGGCTGGAGGATGTCGTGAGGTGGATGGCTGTTGGGTGGGTGTGTGGCTGCGTTTGTGTACCTAGAGGACACAGGGGATGTGTGAATGGTAGTGGGGGTGGTGAGTGCACGTGAGCGGGGTGTGGTGGTAGGTGTGCTGGTGATGGACTTAGTGGCTGAGGATGTAGTGCATGCAGGTGTGAGTGGAAACGAGACAGGGAGGGAGGAGGGAGACGAGGAGGAGGGGGACACAGTGGAGGCAGTGGATGTTGGTGTGTCTGCATGTGTGTGATGCTTGCGTGAGTGCCTGTGTGATGTGTGGTGCTTATGTTTGCCAGAGCTTCCCTTGTGTGTTGAGGTGTGCGCATGCTGGTCTGATGGTGTGCTTGGGATAGGCTGAGGTACAGGGTTGTGGGTCTGGGTGTGGGTGGAGGAAGTTGGAGGGAGGAGGCTAGAGACAGGGACAATGGCTGCCATCAGTGCTGAGGCCAGAGCCTGAAAAGCTTGCTGAAGGGCTGCCTGACCAGAATGAATGCCCTCCAGGAATGCATTGGTTTGTTGCAACTGCCTCTCTACACCCTGGATGGCATTCAAAATAGTAGACTGCCCAACAGTGAGGGACCTGAGGAGGTCAATGGCCTCCTCACTGAGGGCAACAGGGGTGACAGGGTCAGGGCCTGAAGTGCCTGGGGCGAAGGTAATGCCCACCCTTCTGGGTGAGCGGGCACAGGGCAAAGGCTGAGGGGCTGCTGGGAGGGCGGTGCTGGTAGGGGGGGTGGCGGCTGTACCTGTAGATGCGGGGGACACAGATGGGGCCGCCACCGCAAGGGAGCTCCCATCAGAGGAGGAGTCCGTATCGCTGGTGTCAGCTCCTGTCCCCGCCGTAGAGCTCCCCTCGCCCTCCGTCCCACTGGTGAATTCGGAGTCCGTAGTGTCGCCCTCCAGGGCCATGTGGGATGCAGCTCCCTCCTGCTCCGGTGCCACTGCTCCTCCGCCTGATGATGCTAATGCACACAAGTACAGGGAGACCACATAAAGGGGGAAAGACAGAAGAAAAACATGTTCAGTGCATGCAATACCGCTACCGTTGGCGGACACGACAGACACAGAAGCCCCCTGCACTACGCCGCGCACTTGGGCTCCACTATTCAATCCCTGGGACATGGCTTACAAGGCTATGGCCGATTTCTGCACACATGGATGTCACAGGAACCTGACTAGGTATAGTTGGCACTGTACACAGGTGGGGTGGGGTGCCACAGGGCCTGCCTGAAGAAGGGACCTTAACTAGCAAACTCGCCCTGGCCTAGGGGAACCCACAGCCCACCTCCCCCACCCAGACACCTAAAATGTGTGCTGAATCAGCTGAATGAGAGTGTACTCACCCCCTTGTGTCTGCTGTGATGCCCTCAAGCGCCCATCCAATTCCGGATACGCCACCGCCAGTATCCGGAACATCAGGGGGGTCGAGGTGCGACGGGCCTCCACGTCTTCTTGCTCCAGGGGCCGAATGTCCTCCCATCTTTTCCGGCAGTGGGTGCTCCGTCTGTGGTAGACCCCCAGGGTCCGGAGTTCCTTGGCGATGGCACGCCAGATGTCCTTCTTCTGGTGGGCGCTGACCTACAGGAATTGTACAGGGGGAAAGAGAAGTAATTACCAACTGCACAGTCACAGTCATTGGCCCGCATCCCTACCCTTGTCATGACGCACATGCACTCACCGTCGTTTCATGCACGCCTCATTCTCACCCCCCCTATCTTTCATCCACCTCACTCCACACAGGCATTGCCCATACAGCATGCTCACAGTGTACTTACCTGTTTGTCTGGAGGACCGTAGAGTAGCGTGTACTGGGGGAGGACCCCATCCACGAGTTTCTCCAACTCCTCCGTGCTGAAGGCAGGGGCCCTTTCCCCAGACACACGAGCCATTGTCTCTTCCAGACTGAGGTCACAGCAGCACTTGCAGTGTAGGTCCTCTCCTGTCGAAGATCAGGTATCGAGTGATTGAACAGATAGAAAATGACGGTCATGTCCGTGGCGGTGCGTACCGTCACCGCAAGCATACATCGTCATTGGCTCCTGGGATCCATAGGGTCCAATGTTAACCAATGCAGAATTGCGCTGCGGTCTTCGATCGCCTACCGCGACGGTGTAGAACGCCAGCGCAGTTCCCTCATATCCCACTGTCCCACTTTACAGGTCACGCAGCCGCCATTTCAGGGGCCCACATGGCTTTATTTTTGACTGCGTCACACATACCTAGGCCTTGCCTAACCACTCATACAGGCAAATTTCGATTTATGAATATTTTGAGAGTAAGCTGTGTTTACGTACTTCAGAGTTGGTTGACTCTCTGCTCGCTGTTCTCCTCCATAGGCACCGTCCGCTGGGGCATGTGAGGAGATGGCGGCATCCTCCGGTGTACAGACCGCTGGTGGACCTATCGACAATGGAGGAAAGACATGTGCTCATCACCTACAGGCTTGATCGTGCCACAATCCAGGAACTGTGTGCCCAGTTGGAGCCAGACCTGATGTCAGCTATCTGCCATCCCACAGAAATCCCCCCTCAAGTGCAGGTGCTGCCAGTACTCCATTTCCTAGCAAGTGGGTCATTTCAAACAACAGTGGCCATAGCATCAGGGATGTCCCAGCCTATGTTTTCCAACGTGTTGTCAAGAGTGTTGTCTGCCCTGATGAAACACATGCGGAGCTACATCGTTTTCCCTCAGGTGGAGGATTTGCCTACAGTGAGAGGTGACTTCTATGCCCTGGGACAGATCCCCAACATCAAAGGTGCCATTGATGGGACACATGTGGCCTTAGTACCTCCCGCAAGAGTAAACAGGTGTACAGAAACCGGAAGAGTTACCATTCAATGAATGTGCAGATGGTGTGTTTGGCAGACCAGTACATCTCCCATGTTAATGCCAAATTTCCTGGCTCAGTGCATGACGCTTACATCCTGCGGAATAGCAGCATCCCTTATGTGATGGGGCAACTCCAGAGGCACCTGGTGTGGCTATTAGGCGAGCACCTGGACCCAAATCAGTGGGAATAGTTGTCTGGGTCTGTGGATGTCCCTATGAGTCAGTGTGTGTCTAACAGTTGTCCCTCGACATTTGCAGGTGACTCTGGTTACCCCAACCTGTCATGGCTACTCACCCCAGTGAGGAATCCCAGGACAAGGGCAGAGGAAAGCTACAATGAGGCCCATGGGCAAACTAGGAGGATTATTGAGCGGACCTTCAGCCTCCTGAAGGCCAGGTTCCGGTGCCTCCATATGACAGGTGGTTCCCTATTCTACTCACCAAAGAAGATGTGCCAGATCATCGTGGCCTGCTGTATGCTTCACAACTTGGCTTTGCAACGGCAGGTGCCTTTTCTGCAGGAGGATGGTCCAGATGGAGGTGTTGTGGCAGCTGTGGACCCTGTGGATAGTGAAGAGGAGGAAGTTGAAGAAGAGGACATTGACAACAGGAGCACGATGATCCTGCAATAATTCCAACATTGCCTGCTACATCTGATTTTAATCCACTACCTCTCATCTGTCTGTAATTTTCACCCAGTGTATGGTCACTGAGTTGTCACTTTTCCTTACGATTTCACAGATGTGGGTCCCACAGTGTGACATCTGCTTTGTTTCCTCTCGGACTAGAGCTGTGTGACATAGGTATGTTAAAATTACATTTGAAATAGCATTTTGCCACTGTAATTGCTAATACACTATTTCGAAATCACAGACAGACTCCTGATTGTTTTGTGCTTTAAGGGTGTTTATTTAAGTGCACAATATTGGAGGGGGTTGTAAAATGGTGAGGGGTGATGGTGGAGGAATGTCCATGGCAGAGTCCAGTCTATTAGTCTCACAGGTGCATTGTCCAAAGGGGCATAGGAGGTGGAGCTGGGGCAGTTTAAGGATGGACAGGGTGACAAGGTGGGACAAAAGGATGACAATCAGGGTGGTCTCATTTCTTGGCAGGGGTCTTGGCATGGTTCTCTGTCTTTGTCCTGGATCTCAGGGACCGTTTACGGGGTGGTTCTCCCTCTGCAGGGAGTGGGGTGCTGGTGTGGTGGTCCTGTGGCGGTGCCTCCTGTCCACTAGCGCCGGCGGAGGTGGTGGGCAGTTCATCGTCCAGGCTAGTGTCAGGGGCCCCTTGTTGTGCCACAGTGTCCCAGGGTGGAATTGATGGATCTGAGTTCCTCCCTGAAGCCTAAATACTGTTCCTCATGCAGCCGCTGGGTCTCCTGAAACTTGGCCAGTACCGTTGCCATCGTCTCCTGGGAATGGTGGTAGGCTCCCATGATGTTGGAGAGGGCCTCATGGAGAGTGGGTTCCCTGGGCCTTTCATCCCCCTGTCGCACAGCAGCCCTCCCAGTTCCCCTGTGTTCCTGGGCCTCTGTCCCCTGAACCGTGTGCCCACTACCACTGCACCCAGGTCCCTGGTGTTGTTGGGGTGGTGGGTTAGCCTGGGTTCCCTGTAGTGGTGGACACACTGCTGATTGACGTGTCCTGGGGACAGAGGTATGGGCCTGCTGGGTGGGTGCTGTGCTGTTGTTTCCAGAGGGTGCAAGCTCTGTAGTGGCCTGTGCCAGTGTGAGTGGAACCGACTGTCCCGAGGTCCCAGATGGGCCGGGCTGGTCATCTAGATCCAGTTGGACAGAGCTGCTGTCATCACTGTGAGCCTCTTCTGTGGGTGGAGTGGACATATCTGGACCCTCCTGTCCGGTGACGTTGAGTAGAGGTCCTGCAGGGGTGTAAAGGCATGATTATTGCATCTGTATGTGCCATGGTGTGCAATGGGTGGGTGACCGTGTACCCCAGTGCTTGCATTCCTGTGTAGGACCTTGTGTGATGATGGTTTAGGGGGGTATATGGGTATGTGCAGTGGCCATGCTTTGTCGATGGGTGTCCATGCTTTGGTGTTGCATGCAGGGCTTGGTGTTGGGATGGGTGGTTTGTGATATTGGGACATGTGTGAGGAGTAGGAATGATGGGCGTAAGGACGAGGGTGGGGGTATGTGATGGCATGCAGGTAGGGTGGGGAATGTAATAGTAAAGATTTGACTTACCAGAGTCAATTCCTCCAGCTACACCTGCGAGGCCCTCGGGATGCAGAATAGCCAAGACCTGTTCCTCCCATGTTGTTAGTTGTGGGGGAGGGGGTGGGGGTCCGCCGCCAGTCCTCTGCACCGTGATGTGGTGTCTTAAGACCACGGAACGCACCTTTCCCCATAGGTCGTTCCACCTCTTCCTGATGTCATCCCTATTTCTTGGGTGCTGTCCCACTGCGTTGACCCTGTCCACTATTCTTCGCCATAGCTCCATCTTCCTAGCTATGGATGTGTGCTGCACCTGTGATCCGAATAGCTGTGGCTCTACCCAGATGATTTCCTCCACCATGACCCTGAGCTCCTCCTCAGAGAACCTGGGGTGTCTTTGCTGTGCCATGGGGTGGTGTAGGTGATGTGTGGGGTGGTGTGTGTTGTGATGTGTGGGGTGATTTTAAAGGTGTGTTGTGTGAGGTGTGTGGATGCTATTTGGGTGATGGTGTTGAGTGCCTGTGGATGCTCGTTTGTAGATGGTGGTGTCTCTCTGTGGCCTTCAGTCGCAATTGGGGTCGTAAGGGTTTGTGGGTGATGTGGGTGTGTGTTTTATATTGTATTGGGTGTGTGGGAATGGTGTGTGTATGTGTATCAGGTGTGTGTATTTGGAATTGTCCAATGTGGCTGTGTTTTGTAAATGTGTGTGTATTTTGAGCGCGGCGGTGTTTACCGCCAATGGAATACCACGGTTGAAAGACCGCCGCATGGATTAGTGGGTCGTGATAGTGTGGGTGTATTCCTGTTGGCGTGACGATGGAGGATTTGTTATCACCAGTTTATCACTGACGTTTGGTTTGGCGGACTTGTGTGGGTGTCTAGATTTTGGCAGATTACGGCCTTTGGGTCATAATGACCGTGGCGGAATTCCGCTGCCGCGGCGGTGTGTTGGCGGTCTTCTGCACGGCGGTATGCGGCTTTTACCGCCAATGTTGTAATGACCCCCTTAATGTGTCAAAAGTTGTATCTGAATGATTGCAGTGCTTCCATTTTTCACAATTCTTAAAAAACAGTCTGAACCTTCCTTCAGATTTACATTTCTGAAAGACAGGACACTAATATATATTACTTATTAGGATGTAATGCTGACAATAAATACAAAAGGTTTAGGGCCACAATACCAGAGACATCTAAAATTCTTCATAGATTGTCTAGGACTGCAACAAAAACTGCCTCAAAACCTAGCTGTAAATGAAGAGAGATCAGTCGATAGCTGGCTAAGTTATCTAGATCAGCTGTGGAATTCTTACCTAACTATGGTTTACTCCGGACAGAGAGGGAGAAAGACTGTATTAAGAAGCAAATTAAGACAACCACACATCGCTAATGCCATTCTGTTCTTTTTTTAAGGTAAATCAGCTTAATTAAAATCAAAATACATATGGATCTCATAATAACAATACAAGATATATGTCACAACGATAATAATATAAATTTGAAAGGAATAGTAAAAGCTGTTTAACATTTTAAAATGTAAAATGGGGGAAAACAATAAAAACAGAACAAGACTAATGAAAATAAGAAAGATACAATGGGTATTAAAAATCTAAAAAACAGTGATATTCAGTAAAGCATAAAGTTGAGCTGAAGTTAAATTCAATCAAGAACAGAGAAAACAAACCATTCATGGTGGCGTAAAATTCTCAGATAATGTACAATTAGTAGAATTGCTATAAACAGCATTAAGATAATTAGCCAAAGGTAACCAATACAGATCTCTATTTATTGAGGGGCAGCATAAAGAGGTAAAAGCAAATGGCAGTCTATGGCAGTGGCAAACATTATACCACCAAGCCTTATAGGAAATGTTGGATGAATTTTTCAAATTAAGAGTAATTTACTGAAAGGCTAAAGCTAACACGAGATCCAACAACTTTAAATTATCATCATATGAAACAATGTCAGCGGAGAGGCTACAGAAAAAAAGCACTGAGGGAGATAAGTGGGCTCGCAAATGAAAAATGGAAGTAAGCTGACGCCAAACTTTTCTCCAGAAGGAGACGGTGGGAGGACATTCAAAGAGGATATGCATAAAGTCTCCCTTTGGGCTATCGCAACACCAACAATTTGAAGTTGAGGATACAGAAAATGTAAATAGAGTAGAGGGGGTAAAATAAAGCTGTGGTAAAGAAAGAAAAGTGGATGTGTGGTAGAAGCTGATCTAGATATTCTATAAGATCTATGCCATATTTTATTCCAGAAGGGAATAGTCCAGGTACATCCCAAATCCAATTCCCATTGAGATTCAATTTTAGATTTAGGCCGTGTCAAAACAGGAGAATGAAAAAGTTTATAAATATTTGATGTCTTAGGAAATGAAGTAAGAAAGGAGGACAAAGAAAAAGGTAATTCTGAAGAAGAAGGAAGGGAAGGCAATGAAAAACGTAGATCAAGAATAATATTAATAATAATAAGATATTTAGGCATAAATGAATTAGGACAATGAAATAGAAGTTGGAATTGTAAAAATGAAAGTGGAGTATCATTGAAAAATAAATCTTTGACCCACGCTATATCTCTTTGTCTCGAGGATTTCCAAAACAAAGGTTTTTTATTGATAGTGATGAGACAGTTCTAAACACAGAGCTTGACAAGGACTTGACGCAAAAAAAAGGATTTGTGATACAGTCGGGAATCAGGAAAATTGGCTCCCCCCTCCTGTTTAGAATGACAAAGTTGACTAAGTGAAATTCTAGATTTCTTATTGTTCCAAAGAAATTTAGACAATCTGGAGTCAAGTTGTTTTAAAAAAAGTAGCAGGCAGAGGAATCGGAATCATGGATAGGATATATAAAATGTTAGGAGAAATCATCATTTTGGTAGAGTCAAGATAAAAATAAGGGATTCCATAACAAAAGAGATCTATCAACCTTCTCTAAAGCATCAGAGATATTGACTTCAATGGACTTTTTAATGGAAGAGGTGAACCAAATCCCTAAATATTTAATCTTGGAAGTATTCCAATGAAAGCCAGAAATATCGATCAATGATCTAAAACAACATTTTGTTAGAGAAAGGATTTCAGTTTTATCTGAATGTATCTTATAACCCAAAATCAAAGAAAAGTCTTATATCTCCCAAAGTAGAGATGGAATCGAGAGTTCAGGGTTTGAAATATATAAAAGTATATCATTTGCATATGCTGTTAATTTTAGGTGTTCCTCACCATAATGGAAACCCTCAATTTTAATGTTATTTCTAATACAGGATAGAAGAGGCTCCAGAGCTAAGGTAAATAGGAGTGGAGAGAGCGGACAACCTTGACGAACGCCTCAACTTAATAAAAAGTATCTAGACAATTTCCCATTCACCAATATCAATGCCATTGGGGATTGATAAAGCAAAGAGATAAATTAAATGAAATGAGACCCTAAACCATACCAGGCTAAAGTTTTTATTAGAAAAGACCAGTCTAACCGATTAAACGCTTTCTCAGCATCTATGGAAATTGCTGCTATGGAGTACGAAAGAGCAGAAGCTTTGCTTAGTACATTGAAGTATGTTCTAGAGTTGTCAGAAGCAAGTCTACCTTTGACAAAATTAGTTTGTTCCTTACTTATCAGCGCAGGTAAAAGGGGATCAAGACGTAAGGCAAACAATTGAGCAAAGATTTTATAATCTGTATTGAGCAGAGAAATTGGCCTGTAATTTTTACAAAAAGTATGATCCTTGCCTTCCTTTGGAATTAAACAAATCGAGGCTTCTTGAAATGTTCCCCCTCTACAGCCAGAGCCCGTGAATAATTGAAAAAGCTGTAAAAGTTTGGGAAGTAAAATGTCAGAAAAATGTAGAAAAAATTCCACTGTGAATCCACCCGGACCAGGAGTTGTACCTTTTTTAAGAGACTGAAGGGCTTTAAAAATTTCTGACGAAGAAATAACTACTTCAAGTGAAGAAACAACAACTAGAGTCTTATTAGGGTTTGGAATTTTCTTTAAATAATCATCAATCTGTAAGGAGGTCGGGACTGACTCAGGAGTATAAAGTGTTTGGTAATAATTGACAAATTCAGCTAAGATATCGTCATCTCTAAAAAGGGACTTACCAGTATCTGTAATTATAGACTTCACTATGTGGCGTTGCTTTCATACTTTTAAATAATTAGCCAGAAGCTTCACCGATCTATTTCGACTCCCATAATAGCGGGCACTACTACGTAGAAGAAAAGAGGAGGCATTATCCATTGAGATTTTGTTAAATTGCAATTTTGCTTGAATAAGTTCTTGCAGATTAAAATTAGAAGAGGAAGAATAATATTGATGTTCTAAACGTTTAGTTTTTAGAAGGAGAGTTTGATGATGTGCATTAAAAGTTTTCTTTTTATTAGAGACAAAATTTATTATATGTCCACGAGCTGCAGCCTTAAACAAATCCCATAACAATTGTGGGAAACATGAGAATCATCATTAAATCGGAAAACGTCCTCCGCAAAGGCAACAAAAGATGTGGAAAATTTTGAATCAAGCAACAATGAATTATTAAATCGCCACCTATTGGATTTGGGATGCACCAGGAGCAAATCCAAATCCGTAATGACTGGAGCATGATCAGATATTACCATAGGTTCAATGGAGGAATTAATCAGATTTTAGAAAGTGATTTTGAAACGTATATAGTCAACGTGTAGAAGGACCAGCCGTTTCCATAGGGTTTGTAGAGTGTACGAGAGGTATATGAAGTGGTCTTATTGTGATATGTTACTTGCACATCGCTGACTCTTTGCTCCAAAACAGAGACTCTCAATTCAATTTGAGACCACTTGGTATCAACATTTTGCATCCGAGAATTATTTTCTTCAATAAAAGGACACAGTGCACGTATTTCGTCAAGTACAATTTCAAGAGAGATCGGTGAGGGAGATTTTACTGGTGAAGGTGGGTCTTGTTTGACCCTCTTATGAGTAGTTGTAGAAAATTCTGAGAGACTTTAGATGAAGAAGAAGATGAGGAAGACCTCTTTGACTTGATAGAAGAAGACGCTGCAGCAGAAGTACCCAATTGTAAAAAACTGCGAAAGTTTGTCAGTTGAAGAGAACTGATGTGACAGAGATTTTCTTTAGTTTGCCCATATAAAAATAAAAGCCTTCAATAAGGAAGCGAGTGACACAGGAACTCCAGATATATATTAATGTGGCAGCAAAAATAAATGACATGGCTTGTGCAAAAACTGCGAGCCAAGCCATAGAAGATTCAAAGATCAAACAAATAAGAACATTGTATTGGTGAGCAATAATTATTCAAGATGGTCGCTCTTGTGAGGAGAAATGTAAAAACATATTTTAAAAGTCAAGAAAAGAAGCTAGGCGACATTTAAAACATTAAAAATGCTCACCAAAACATCCAACAGGTTAATATGTGCAAAGCGCCATGAAAACAGAAGAAAAAACTGCTCTGGCTCCTAAAATGCGTTTGACGATGCGTGGAGCTCCGTTGTCAGGCGGCCATCTTGGATGGCGGCTCACGTGCATCAACGTCATTCTGTTCAAATAGATTAAAAGTTCTGCTTAACTATCAACTCTAATTGAAAAAAGTTACACCTGTTGTACCCACTTGGGCCTCCACTAATAGAGACAGTGCAAGTTTTGATATCTACAAACCATTAAGAAAAAAACTCTTATAGAAGGTAGGGAGAAGGAGAGTGGGAAAAAGATAAACATCGATCTTGTTAAAACTGAAGTTGTGTAACTAATTTTCTACCCTATTGTCTACATGGGGCCAGGATGCTTGCTGAGGAAGGGTTTACGAATGTGGCTCATATGGGAACCCTGTTATAATGCTAATGAGCATGGCAAGTCTCCAAAGTTGCAGGGAGGTATTTAAGTCTGCATACCTGTGATATACACTTATTGCCTCATTTCTATACTGTCCTGTAGCCTATGGCAGATCGCATTGTATTATTCATGTAACATGTATGGATGGGTGATCTGTCATCAATGTATCTGAGCCACTGCTGTTGACATCACCCTTTTGGTTCTGGTTGTCCATGTTATCCCAGGATGCAAGCTGTCCTTTCCTCAGTCTGAACTTCTTTGCTCTTAACTGACATACCATCATCAGTCCTCCAGATGCTAGATTCACAGATTGTTATTTTCCGGTATAGTATGTTCATCTGAAACAAAAGCAAGTAACATGTCAGTGGTTAACACCAGAACTGCAACAAGGACATTGTGGCGACATTAGCTACTCTCATTCAGTAAGAACCTTGTTCGCTGATATGTTAAGAGCGTTTTCTGAATGGAAAATAATTTTAGCTGGATGTGGAGACCAAGGGGTATGTTTATACTCTGTTTGCGCCGAATGTGCGTCAAAAACTTTGACGCACAATCGGCGCAAACCCTGCCCCATATTTATACTTTGACGTCCGACCCCACGGGCGTCAAAATTCCACCATGTGCGTCATTTTTTGGAAGGGGGAACCAGCCTTGCGTTAATTATATGCAAGGTAGGCGTTCCCTTCCCAAAAATGACTTTAAGGCCTGTGCCCCATATTTATACTCTGACGTCATTTTGACGCACAGGAGGGGGTGGGCCTTAAAAAACGATGCACAGCCTGATGGGCGCCGTTTTTTAACGCCTGGGTCAGGGCAGGCGTTAAGGGACCTGTGGGCTCGGAAGGAGCCCAGAGGTGCCCTCCCCTGCCCCCAGGGACACCCCCTGCCACCCTTGCCCACCCCAGGAGGACACCCAAGGATGGAGGGACCCATCCCAGGGAAGTAAAGGTAAGTTCGGGTAAGTATTTTTTTCAGATTTTTTCTGTGGCATAGGGGGGCCTGATTTGGGTCCCCCTACATGCCACTATGCCCCATGACCATACCCAGGGCACACAAGTCCCCTGGGCATGGCCATTGGGCAAGGGGGCATGACTCCTGTCTTTGCTAAGACAGGAGTCATGTCAATGGAGGTTGGGCATAAAAAAAAATGGCGCAAATCCGGTTTGAGGCCTGAATTTTGCCTCAGACCTGACCTGCCCCATTTTTTGACGCACAACCCCCATTTTCCCATACGCCGGCGCTGCCTGGTGTGAGTCATTTTTTTTTACGCACACCAGTCCGCAGCGCCGGCTAACGTCATTCCATAAATAAGGCGCCCGCATGACGCGTTGGAATGGCGTTTGCCGGCTGTAAAATTTTTGACGCACAACTGCGTTGGCGCAGTTGTGCGTCAAAAAGTATAAATATGGGCCCAAATTGGTTTCCTTAAGTGTGAATATCTGGCAAGGTTAGACTTTTCCTGGATTCCAAGGCTTCATGGGTTTTCCGTGTACCTGTGATGGTCACTCTGAGTCAACCAGTATTTTTTCCACTACAAAATTTACAAAGCGCATTTTACAGTTGAAGCGAGGATATCATAGGTCAGGAGCAAGATGAGTTGAAAAGCAATGGCAAGTACCTCTGACTTTGTGGGTAACCTTTGTTGATAGTAGGCGACCAAAATCACATGCATATTTATACTTTAAAAATACCCTTTTCCACGTTCAGAAAGGCACTGCCATCTCCTTGTCTGACTCTCTGGTTGCACGTAAAAGAGGTTTAAGTGCCACTAGCTGAGAAGGAAACTAAAGAGTAGAAGGCCGACTGCGACCAAGAATAGACTATTTAGCAGACGCCAGTGCATTGACATTGTTAACATATTTCTAACAATTTTAAAAAATAAAGCTAAGATAAGAGGCAAGCACAGAAGAGGAGGCAGTCGAAACTTAATAAAATGGCATAGGAGTAATTTTCCACTAGCTCTGAAGTGATAAAACGATGTTCTGTCCAAGGGTGTGGGTCACGGTAATGTACAAATTTATGGCTGCCCACATGAGAGGGGACAATGACCCACTGATTCAAAGCGTCAGTACTTCAAGAGTCAAAAGCTGAATATAAAAATCAAGGTGATCTGTGCATCATAGACTAGGGTCTCCTGAAACAACCATCTTGAAGGCTTCAGGCACTAAAGTGACTCAAGCTGATAAAGACAAAATCATACATTCTTTTCTGTTTACCTCCATGGTCGTAGAATGGTAAGATGACTTCATTGCTCAGTTTTTCAGTACAATTTGATGTGATCTGTTCCATTCAGTGACATAAAATGACCTACATTACTTTTTGTGTCATTCCATAACAACAATACGCTTTTTCTGATGTAAAAATATCCACATCTTCTGAGGAAAGCATGATTTGCCTTCGTCTTTGATACTATAGCCAGTGAACAGCAGACCCGCGCAGACGACTCTCGAGCCACTTTCAATACATTTACTGTTAGACACGCAGAAACATAAATGCCCCACTTGGATATAGTTAGTGGCAACATAGGGTCACTCATATTTTCGACTCTGCTACATTGTATCTCTCAGACAGCAGGGACATGCAAACTCTCACAGAGCTGCTCCTAGTAGATTATCTGGCAATGTGTATTTTGTTTGGAGGTATTTTTGAATTTTAATCTCCCAAGATCTACTACGGATTAATGACAGCAGTGTCATAGCTTCCAAGCATGGCACATAGCGATCTAGGGGCCACATGTAGGAAAGGTTTTAGTGGACGAAATGGTGAATCGGGCCATTTGCGTCAGCTAAAAAGCCTTTTTACATGTACTAACCTTATTTTGCAAGTCAGTAACTTATTACCGACTTGCAAAATAGGGTTTGCGATTTAATATTATGAAGCGGCGCGTTAAGGGCGTCCCTTCCTGACAGTGAGTTGCAGGGGCATGTATGAATGTTTTGCAACCGGAATGCCATGGAAAAACATTATACTTCACTGACTCTGTGAAGGAGGTGGTAACCCACTCGCAAATGGGAAAGGGTTCTCAAGGGGCCCCTTCCCCTGTGTGAATATGGGAGCATAGCATTTTTAAGAGCCAGCAATTGTCCTACAGACCACTGCCTACCCTTAAATAATGAAAAGAACACTTTTCATTTTTAAGTTTGAAGTGTATCCCTGTTTTCCTTTCAGTAAAAGGGGCAACATTCAAAGGAAAAAATTGCTTTATTTACAAAAGCAATCTCAAACATGGTGGTCTTCTGACCCCAGCAGGCCACCATCCCTGTGAGTGCAGGCCATTCCCAATGGGTTGCAAATTGCGACCTGCCTCATGAATATTGATGAGGCAGGTCCTTTGGGACCCATTTGGGAATCACAAACAGTGTCTGAGACACTGTTGTATACTGCATTTAGTAACTTCCTAATTGCGAGTTGCAAAAAGAAGCAATTAGGAACTCACAAAATGTTCCAATCGCACATGTGGCCCCTAGTCTCTCTGATGGTGAAATGGTAATAGAATGAATCCGTGGGTAATGTTTTTCTGAGCTTTTCATCACTGGAGTGATCCCTCTTTGCTCTCTTTTCATTGCGATCTAGATGACAAACGGACTCGCTAAAGTCATTACGAGCCATATATCACATATTTATTAGTAAGTTTCTAACTAATGGAGAAACTCTGTGAGACAGATATATATTAAAAGATCCCCCCCCTCACTCGGGTTTAGGCAGGTTTCTGTGGATCACACATTCATTACCCCCTCATGAGGTCCTCCTCATCCCAGTCCTAAAAACTGAGGGGACTGCCCCTCCCATGACAGCTACAGCATGTAAGTGCTTTTTTATTTCAATTAGTTTGGATTTTTTTAAAGCACTTCTCCACCCTCACCTCTTCCTGTTTTTGTTCGTGTCGCAGCAGTAAGTACATTCATTCACTATATGTAAGTCACCTTCTGACTTTCATGTGCTGAGCTGGGGTAGGGAGCAGTCACCGGCGTTCTCAGTCAGGCCGTTCGGGAGACATGTTGTGAGGTATCCCATCTGTAATGATATTTGTATTTTGACCACTGACTCCATGTTGCACCACATTTTACTTAGCTTAGTTTGTCCACTGTCACATTAGTGGTCACCAGCTACAAACTACATTTTGTATTTTGCTTATCCTTAGCTTCACTGCCACGTTAAAAGCTGCAAGTATTTTTCCATGCCCATGTTATGCAATGTGCTTTTTGCTCATGGTTTTATTCTACATGTCTGTGTGTTCTTTCTCATCAAGAGCTAAGGCATAACGTGGGGGAGTTAGGCAGATAAGAATGTACTAGGATGATTTTTATGGTATGGGAGAGAATGGTTTGGTTTCAGGAAGAGCACCTTGGGAACCTGGCCAGTTCCAACATGTTGCTTTCTAAACTGATCTGAAGTAGTCAGCATTTTTTAACAACAAACTATGGAGCCGGGTGGGTACTAGAAATCTCCTCTCTGGCTTGTTTAAGGTATATAAGAGTCCCGGGATTGACGTTTGGGGGATTCAGAGACCTCGGGCAGGGGCAGGACGCTGATGCCTGTCATCCTGTGAGGGTAGATCTCATTCACAGTAGATCTGAGGTCTATGACTTGAAGTGCTAGGAGAAAGATGAGGGAGCAACTGTGTCCCATGGTATTGAATTTCTACTAATTATCTGCTTTGCATTGTGTATGAATATATACATATAGGTATCTGTATCTTTGCATATATATTTCCTGTTTTATAGATTGAAGATTCTTTGTATATGTTTTCATTTCATTATTGCACACATTTTAAATGGGCACTTTCAATTGTACTGACCTTCCTTTATGAGCCTTGCAGAGTGATTTAATTAATATATTCTCTAGACTAAGAGGTGCATTCCAGAGATTCTTTTCAGTGTGTGTGTGTATTTTAGCTCTGTCAGCAGTGAAGCAAAGCACCATCCCCCACCGGTGTCTTGTTGGACATGCGTCAGTGGTGAAAGGTTGCAAATTCGCTAGGTATTCAGTTCTCATAAAATGAGATCACGTTGCAAAGTTATCAGTATAGAACAGGGAGTAAAACACCACTTTGAGTGTGTTGCAGTGCTTCCAGGCAAAGGAACATGTCAAAGCAATTGGAGAAGCATCCACATCATCAGCCCCTTGAACAAGGGGACACTGAGGAGTGGTTGCATATTTCTAGAGGAGATCTGCAAGCCCTCATTAAATAGGCAGTTGATACAGCCATGAAAGAGAAAGAGCTCCCTGCTAAACGGTTGAGGCTTGATGAGGATGCAGAAGAGCCTGATGACTGAAAAGGCAGATACATTTAATATGATCATCTTAAAGAGGTGTTGAGCACATATTACAGACCTCCTGGATTTACCTCTCTGGTCTCTGAAGAAGAGGAATTTCTTACACAATGTAATACAATGAATAAGGACATTTTGGCTTTTCATGATGTGATTCAGAACTTGTTTAAGAAAGAGTGGAAGATCATTGATAAGCTTGCTGTTCCACGTTTTATTTCAAAATGCTATTTGTTAGTAGGGTTTGAAGATGAGTTCCCTCAAATGCCGAAAGTAAATGCTATTTTGGCCTCCTTGTCCTCTTCATCCTCTTTGGCCTCGGAGGATGCTGTCCTCTCTGATCCTTTGGATAAAAGGATTGAGTCTGACTTGAAAAGGGTGTATGCTGCCTCCAACTATGTTATCAAAGCAAATAATTATGCAGTGTATGCTACGCAGGCTCTCCTGAATTATTTCCATGCTTTATTTGACTGTCTTCAAGCACAGGTGGACCCTACTACTCTTTTGGCCAATATGGAAATGTTATCACAAATTTTTGTCTTTGGACTTCTACATCTGCAGCAGGAGCTTCCATCTTAAGGTGTTGGACTCTGTGGTTGAAATTAAGGCAAACGTTAATTGGACCTGAACTGAATAATATGGTTGAAAAAGCAGTGGAAGAGAAAAATATTTAAAAGCCATTTAAACAAGTTTCAGATAAGAAACAATTTTGGTACAGAAAAAATGTTTTTCAAACCACCAAAAGGCATTGTTATTGATGACGGGCCCATGGTTGGGGGGGCACTTTTTAAAGCAAGTCCTGGCACATATCCTCCAACGCTCTTGATGTCCAGCAACAGAAATTACGACATGATGGTGGGGGGTTGACTCCGTCTGTTTCTTCCACAGTGGAAGAAAGAAGTGACAGATTCATGTGTCCTTTCAATAGCGGAACATGGTTATCGGATTCAATTCAAAGGGCTTGCCCTAGTCCTCTTTTTAAAATTACCCTTTCTCCAAAGGATCCCCTCAAGCTTCAATGTCTCAGGTCAGGGATCAAGTCACTCCTACAGAAGCCAGCAGTTACTTAGGTCCCAGTGGAACAAAGGGGTTAGGGGTTTTATTCAGATCTGTTTTTGGTGCAAAAACTAGATGGGTCATTTAACCTGATCCTCAATCTGAAAGCCTTAAATGCTTTTGTTTTATATGAGAATTTCAGGATGGTATCTCTTCAATACATAATTCCCATGCTCATGAAGGGGGATTTCTTGGCAACACTGTACTTACAGGATTCCTTTTTCATTCATGTCCCAGTACATATGCAAAGCCAAAAGTTCCCGACGTTCACAGTGGATGATCTTAATTTTCACTTCCAAGATGTTTGTTCTGACCAAGTCTCCCGGAGAGTTCACACACCTATTTGCCTCAATTATTTATTTCTTACATTTACATAGTGTTGCTTTGTAGCCATATCTGGATGATTGCATGATTGGTTGTTGACTGTTCCCTCTCTTTTTAGGGCATGACATGATGTGGATTTGGTCCTTCAAAAACTGCAAGATTTTGGTCTTCTGTTGAATCTTTCAAAGTGGCATTTCCCCCTTTGCAAAAAAATACATTTTTAGGAGCTCAACTAGATACTTGGATGGGAGCAGCTTTTCTTCCTGTGGACACAATGAGTTCTCTCCATTTGGGTGTGATGGACTTTTTGACACATTCACAGAGTTCTGCAAGATGCTGGTTAAAAGTGCAAGGTCTCTTGGCAGCCTCAAAAGCCATGGTCCCATGGGCACAATTTTATTTAAAACCAATTGTGAACTACATCCTCAAACATTGGAATCCCAGCTCGCAGGACTATGAACAATTGATTCCCCTATTAGGTCACCTTGCGCATGACCTGTTTTGGAGGCTCGTTCAAGATAATCTGTTGAAGGAAGTTCCTTTCCAATTACAGCCTCCTGTATTCTTGACGATGTATGGCAGCATGTGGGGCCTATGGTCACAGTGGGAAAATCAACAGCCTTCAAACTGGAGGGAACTCTTGGGTATCAGGAAGACCTTGCTTGTTTTTCAGGACATCTTAAGAGGTTACAATGCAGTGGTTTGAATGGCAGGAAATCTTGGGAGGGGCTGCCCCAAACCACACTTACATTTAGAAGGGTTTTGCCTCCTGCACACACAAAGCAACCTGACACCAGGCCTACCCTATCTTTTGTCACCCCAGACAGTTCGGGGCCTGGGCAGGGGAAGATCTTTTCAAAACCAGATATGTGGGTAGGCCCCCACAAAGAGACTGGCACCAGGTATACATTTTGGACCTACAAAGCCACTCTTCTGGACACCACTGGACATGTGGAAGTTACAGATGAAGGTCTGTCCTGCTACCAGAGGACTGCCCTGCTGATTGAAAGAACACCTTGCTGTCTAAGAAAGAAGGCTGGATCTGCTTGCCTTCATCCCAGGCTAAGCAGAGTGACTCAAAGCGTCAGTTGGCTGATCTCCTGTGTGAGCTACAGGGACATAACAAGCTTCAGAGGCCATCCGGCAAGTGCTCAGCAGAACTTCTGCAACTGGACCTTTCAGGATCCCTGAGCACTGCTGACCTCTGCTGGAGTGCACCCAGATCCATAAAAGGTCCACGAATGGTGCCTTGCCAGGTCCTCGACTCGGCTTGCATCAGATTGTAACCTCCTCAAGAAAATCCAGAAGTTTGAGCTCTTTATGACCACGAAAGTGCCCATTCTCTGTAAGACTGTGCTGCCCACAATGACTGAAAACCTAAAATTCCAGTGAGACATACTCTTTGGGCCAACAGCGATGGTCAGCGATGACCTGCAAAGCAAGAACTCCACTGCATACTACAGCAACAACAGCCCACAGTGACTGCCAAAACGAAGCTACACCAACCACAGCTGACAAAGCCTGGCCTGTTCTTAGTGCTACAGTAATGACCATCCACAACACTGTTTCTGCTCCTTGTGGCCTCCTGCAACTTGCGACTTTCCTCTGGGCTACTGGGACCAAATCACTGCGAGTGGCACTTTTTTGCTTCTACACTTGGAGTATGTTGTTGTGTCATATTATGCCGAGCTGGGACTGGCTTAATTTATTTGTGCAAAGAATTTACTAGATGAGCAGCAGACACAAATGAAATATTGACAGAATTGGCTAGGAAATATGATATTGATCTTTTAAAACGCTTCCCATTTTAGAAGAGTTTCAAGGTACATTTTGATGATGAAGCAATTGAGACAATGCGTTTTTCAAGGGTACGATTACACATTACTGAATTAGCAAAATGTATTCAAAGATAGAGTGAATTTGACAAATTAGAAAGCAACTGGGAAAAGAAATATGAAAAGAAAAGGAAACAATGAGAGGCATCTGAGGTAAAAGGGAAGCCACCTCCAGGTACCCCAAATGAAGAAGGAGATTTGGCTTATCCTTTAAGAGAGGTACCATTTGGAGGGCATGTTAACGTGCCCTGGAGTAGGGGAGATCTTGCATCATTATGTGCTGTGGATCGATTTGAATACATTCTTTGACATTGTGGTTCCGGATGATTTGTAGATTGAATGCAAAATTGCTGTACATGGACCAAATATAGAGCCACTGAGACAAACCACACTGATGCACCACACCATCATCTATTGTGGTGTATAAATTTAATGAAGTTATTACTTTCCTGAAAGGTAGAGTTCCTCTGAAGGATTTGGATTCTGTGCGGTTGAACAGAATACAACAAGAGGTGAGAAAGTCTGTGCTTGATTATTATGAGGGATTGTTGGCCCAGATGAAAATGGCAGGGAATGATTTTCAGAATCAGTTGTTTGCAGGAAATGTGGGTGCAATGCAAGATGTCAGTGTTCAGAGTGACATGCAAGGAGTTGGATGTCAAGCTGCAATTCCAAGAGTTCAAGAAGGTTTTGTTAGGAATTCCTATTGATTCAAATTCAGGTGAGGATACTGCAACATTAAAGACAATGACTCCATGTCACTTCTGTAACAAGATCAAGCATAGAAGAGTAAGTTTAGGCTAACTCCAGATAGAATACAAGGAAAAAATCAGGTGCAAATGCAGAATGTGTCCGTTCAAAAAATGCAAGTGCCAAAGGAGATACTGTTTCCAGTGATGGAGTTTTCACGATTCCTGATCGCCCGCAGAATGTGGGTAACCTCAGATTTAACACAAATCAAATAAATCAAATGCCCAAAGTTAAGAAAGATTCATTTCACCCCCAAAACCATTTCAACAGTTCCCCCTTTCTAGACAATGAAAGCATTGGCTTTAATAATTCTCAACGGTGCCTGGGGTGGGGAGATTGCGTGTCTGGTGTGGTCTTAGAGGTAGACCAGAGTGGACCATTTACAGAAGGTAAGGTAAATGGCTACCAGGTGTTATTTCTTTTTTACAACAATGCTACCCATTCCACTGGTAGAAAAGCAGAAATACCAAATCTACCTCTCTCTGGAAGGAAAATCCATGTTGTAGGCATTACAAATAAACAGATTTAAATCCATTTTCAAAAGAAGTTCCTGTAAAAATAGGCTAATATGAAGTAAGTGCCAGTTTGCTGTACGTGATTCTAGTCCTGTATACCCATTGGGCCGTGTATTTGCTGTGCAAGTTAAACTGCATAATCTATTGTACAATGAATGGAGTTGAGTTTCAAACACATGATGAAGACATTGAGTTTAAATGAGTCCAACAAGATTGTGTAGGATTGTACATAGTAAGAAAAGAAGAGAAATTGCCCCTCCGATATAAGAGAAACTGTGAACCCAGAAGTACGGGATTTTACAGGAGAAGACACCAGACAAATTAAATGTGTAGAACCAGTCTGTCTTACAGTGAAACCAAACGCTGTTTTCCCAAGAACTCTGCCACATCATTTCCCCCAGAGACTGTGGCAGGAAGTCAATAATTGAGGACATGTTGAGGAAAGGGATCCTGAGAGAGATAGTTGAGGATCCTTGTAATTTACTAATCATAGGTTTGCAGAAGTCCAGAGGCAAGTACAGGATTGCCCAAGATCTTTGAAAGATTAACAATATAGTTGGTACATGTTATCCCATGGTACCAAATCCAGCCAACATTCTATTTCCAATTCCATACACTGCAGAATGCAAGACCATTGCATGAAGACATCCAATTCCTATTCTTTTCCATGTTTCGAGAGAGAGTTTTGGCATTGTGCTGAGTTCTACAAGGGTATACAAAAAGTCCTTTCATTTTTAATCAGATTTTCTTGAGTCTTTGCAACTGCCTTGTGACTCTATTCTAATGCAATATATTGATGATGTACTTGTGCCATCAAGCACTAGAGAAGCTTGCAAAGGGAATACTATTGCACTGCTTTTTCACCTAGCTGAGAATGGACATAAAGAATCATCAAACAAATTGCAATACTATCAAAGAAAAGTCTGTATTTGGGAAATATAATTGAAAAAGGAATGAGAAAGGTGTCACAGGAAAGTATAGAAACAATTCTGAGAATGAACCCACCCTAAACGCAGAGAGAAGTCAGAATGTTCCTGGGAATGGTTGGCTACTGTAGACAGTGGATACCCAACCTTTCCCTAGAGGCTAAGCCACTACTGAGGCCTAGTGGCTAAGCCACTACTGTGGCCTTCACTGAGGCTAACACACAACAATGTGCCTGATCCACTTCCATGGGCCAATGAATGCTTGAAAGCTTTACTAGAGTTAAGAGTAAGTCTCTTTCATGCCCCAGCACTAGGTATACCAAATTACAGTAAAATGTTCATATTGTTTTGCAGTGAGGGAGATGGCTGTGTTTTTTCATTGCTTACCCAAATGCATGGTGACTCAAGTAGACAGGTGACCAATTTCTCAATTACCCTTGATGATATGACTGCAAAGCCGGCTGGTTGTCTCAAATCAGTAGCAGTGGTCGGTGCCAGCATTGAAAAATGCAAAAGCATACTGGTCAGACATACTTTAACTGTTATGGTCCCGCACTTCGTTGAAATTTTGCTTACCAGAATAAAGACCCAGTACAAGTTCTCGACTTACTAAATATGAGCAGCAAATCCTTGCTCTAGAAAACATAATAAAGAGAAAGTGCAGGTTTTGAACCCCAGTAGACTACAGCCTTTGCCTGAAAGTGATGTATAGGATGACTTTGAACATGATTATCTAGATGTCACAGACTTATGAACCAAGCCAAGACCAGACATAAAAGAGAGAACTTTTTAGCAAGCCTGATTATGTAATTTTTGTGGATGGCTCATTTCTGATAGCCAATGAAGGTTCCCTGAGAGCAGCCTATGCTTTCTCTACCAGTCAAGAAATGTGGAAGTCTCCTGGCTTCAGGTTGTAACCCCAGCACAAGTTGCAGAATTGATTGTCCTTACCTTGTAGGAGGCATTCTGCACCGGAATGGACTTACTACATGAACCAAGTGATGAATGTTCCAATATCAGACCTGCTTTATTTAAGTAAAGAGCTGTTCGAACCTCCTTGATGACACATTGAATAACATCGGAAAAGCTGCTGAAAAGATTTTGAAAAACACAAAACGTTTTGAAAAACTAATTTCAAAGAACTATTGAGGCTGAATTAAAACTAATAAGCTGCTAAACAAGAGCAAAGGAATAAGAAGATTTCCCTAGGCCAGAGGCCTAGAAGAGATAACATTTTAGAAGGTGAAGGAGTAGAGTTATTGAAGTCTATACGAAGATTCCTGTAAATAAAGTTGAAAGAACTAACTGAACTAAAAGGAAGAAAAAGTATAACTTTTTGAAGCTATTTTGAAATAACTAACTTTGAAAATGAACGAATAACATTTCCTGTTGTTACATATCTGTTTTAAAAAGATAAGAATTTACATAAGCATGTGCTTCCTAACCAAAGCTAGATGCCAGATTATTATGACTGATACATCTATAGTTATAGTATTAGTAGTCGTAGCAGTGCTATTAGTGGCACGTTTTACACTAGAGAAAAATAATTCTGTATTTTTATTTACTAACATGACATTGGCCCAAGATATGGATGAGGAGAACTTGAATGCTTCATTTGTAGATTACATGAAAGTAGAGTACTCAAGTAATGTTTCTAGGTGGAGAAGTGTGCTACAATGGCTAGAGCCCAGGACCAGGGTTCAATTCTCACCTCGGCGGGTCTTGGGCTCAATTCCCTTGGACCAGATAATTCTCGCCTTGGTGCCTAATCTAATTAATGGGTCCCACTCTGTAACTCTGGGCAATAGCTTGCTAAATCTCCACAACAGCCCTGACAGCGCTTGGATGCCTGGCTTCACCCTGGGGATTGCCCAGGAGTAGGCCCCCTTACAGCGAAAAGCCAAGAGGGGTTCCACAGCAGTATGCGTACAGTGCTTTGAGACCCTAACGGGTGAGTAGTGCGCTATACAAGTGCAAAGTTTACGTTTAGATTAATTCAAGAATACACACAAGCAATAGACACAAAGGATTGTTATTAGGCATGGGTGTAACTCTCTGAGTTCTGCTTCATGGAATTCCACGGAATGCCAAAAAACGCCATAAGATTCCACCTCACTCCACGAGTTGGCAGAGTTGTGCTCCCCTGCTCCTTTGTGCTGATTGGTGACAGTAGCGTTTTCCACCTGCAAAGAGAGCATGAACGGTCACATGCATATGTGGGCATTTTGTTGTACCTGTTCTGTGGATGGTGCTGGACCTCTATTTAAATCTAACCTTAATCTTTGTAATCCCTCCCCTATCTCACTCATCTACCCCTATTTTATCTTTATTGTATTAGAGTGAGTTTGTGTATTTTATGTTTTTGACATTACATTTTTCTGTGACTTCTTGTACTTTTTTGGGGTTTTCCCTTTACTTCCTCATTTCTTCCTTTCTACTCCTTCCTTTTTTCTATTTCTATTTTTTTTCCTCCACCCAATGCCATGGCAGCGCATGGGTGAGGTGGCGCCAGTCAGGTGCTAACCTCACACCTTGCGGTTGTCGACACCACCAAGGGGTACAGCCCTTGACATTTGTTCTGAGGCGGAGGTGGTCGCACCTGTTTTTACTCTGCAGTGCCATCTCCCTTCTATGCAGACAGCAGGTGGCAGGCCCAGGAATGGGTATGGCCTGCAGGAGGGTCGGCTGCTGTAAGGGAGGGTGTGCCAGAAGTGAAACTGGAGGCCAGTGCACCCAGCAGCAGTTGACACAACGCTGGGCTGACATGTTACACGTAATATGTGATCCAATCTGAGTGAGGCAGATGCTCAGTGCTACCAAGTTGTCGCTTGGGCTGATTGTTAAAGAAGTCATGCAGACTCCTGTGTCCTGTCACTAAGGTAGTGGTAGTAGTAATATCAGTGAGTTAACATTCTCTGTGTCTTTCTTTTTATGTAGGTCATACAGCCCCAAAAAATCTCTCAGTCATGTGTAGTATGTATCTATGCAGTGAAAAGAGAAATTGACTGAGATGGGTCATCAAAGGGGGCTGAGAAGCAAAGATCATTCATTGTAATGCATTAGTATTTCCAAATGTAGTTTAGGAAATTTGGAATAGGGCTTAGGTTTAGTAAGTTAGAAGTAGGTCAGCTCGATACTAGTAATATAGGTGATTTGATTTAGAAAAGTAAGATGCCATTATGTTACCATGTTTGCTTTTGGTTGTCAAAATATTTTCTAGGAGATTAACTGTACCACTGATCTATTTTTGTTATCTTCTTTATTTATTACATCAGCACCGAAGGGCAAGAAAAGGGCATCAGAGGGTCAGGCTGAGGAGGCTGCCACCACCAGTGCTGCAGCTGGTGGAAGTACCACTGTCAACTACAGTGCTGAGACCACGGCTAATGGCTCTGCTGGCCCCAGTAAGTTCTCCTTTTAATATTATTTATTTTCCCTAAATTTTGCATCTCCCCATTTAGGATAATTTTTCCTTGTTTCTCCTATACCGTGACTATTTTTTTTCAAATCATCTGCATTCTATTTAATGTTTGTTCAATTTTGCTATCCCTCCTTGCATTGTTCTTTTTTCTATATTTCATATTTCTGTAGCTAACATCCT
The DNA here is from genome assembly GCF_031143425.1 of Pleurodeles waltl. Lineage (NCBI taxonomy): Eukaryota > Metazoa > Chordata > Amphibia > Caudata > Salamandridae > Pleurodeles > Pleurodeles waltl. Next base: position 1,033,765,595 of record NC_090437.1, on the reverse strand, counting down.
CCTGTCGGTACTAATCTGTAGCAATCTTCTGCTTTGTTATTAAACTTTCCTTCTGCCTTACCTTATATATTCTATGGACTTGTACTGTAAGACTAAGATAATAGAATAGGTACTGTACTGTGAAGACTGCAGAGTTTGCAGACCCGAGCAAGCTATTCTACACTTGCTTGAGAATACTTTCTTTTTCTTGCTCAGACATAAACAATAAAATGATGAGAGAGGGGCCATGGTTATGGTGACCCCTGCCAATGTTGTGTTGTATGCATTATATAGTGAACTAGCAGTTTCAATGACAGTGCAGCATAGAAGGAAAGTAGTATGAGGATGGCCCCATTGCATTTGCCAGCCAAAACCATAAGTGCTTCATTGACCAGATTATTCTAACCTTTCATTGCACATCAAATTACTCACAGTCATCATTACATATCTTCCCCTCCAGAATACAAAATGTATTTGAATGGCTTGACTACCTGGCTTTCCTAACATTGTCAACCAACAAAATTCCTGAAGTGGTATTTTCAATACAATAGAATATTCTATTAACCAAACAGTAGTGATGAGAGCAGGTGTATCAAACGGGGAGGCGTATCTGGCATGTAAAATGTGTAATATTTTTCTAACTGCACTACTACCTAGACCACCAGTGCCAGGGCCAGTGCCAGTGTGCCAGATGCAGCGGCTGTCAGGGGGTCCCAGGAGGTGGCAAGGGTGGCCATGGTAATTCACACTGCTTGGTTGCTGACAATTACTAGTATACCCACTGTATTGTTAAGCCAGGCAGATCCCATCCATCATCATTCTTGACTTCCCTGCCCATGACATTTCCCAACCCATGGGCCATGACCTAACTGATGCATGGTTCAGTTCGGCACTGCAGTGTTGGCTGTACAATGTGAGTCTACTTCAGTTAATGTGGCATGTTCAAACCAAAATAAAAACAAGGTGTGTTTTTCTCTTCACTTCCAGTGCCCGCTCAGTCACCTTGTATTGCTTCACTCCTTTATTCATTCCTAAGTTCTGTCCCAGCCTACCAGAAAAAAAAAAATCCATTATTGGCATGTGGCACGTTTTACAGGCCAAGTGGTTCATATATTTATTTAATAGCTTCCACAATGGATTTAAGCCTATACAAGTTTTTACCTTTTGATATTTGTCAACTTTCAACTACAGTAACTGACTATGCCAAAACTTAGGCATTTGATGATCAGTTACACCCTACTATTCCATAGCATAACCTTTACCTACCCAGCCTTTTCCCTCTAACTTACAGTAAATCAAGTTTCCATTCCTCACTACCAAGCAAATGTGTTTGTTTGAAATAATTTGTTTGAGGGCGAGGCCCGGAAGTAAAGTGGGATTAAGTGTGTTGCTTAAATGTAGATTTACCTTAAAGAAATGCAAGACAAGAGGTGTTTGGCAAAACAGGAACAGTTGGTTTAATTAAACGCAACGACCAGGAGAACAATACAGAGTTGGGGTCTGATGACTGTCTTGAGGTACATTGGTTCTGAGTGCCCTTATATACAGTTCTCAAAGCATCATAAAACAATTCTGTGTATTCTTTGGTGAAAGGAATCTGAGCCTAGTCACACAGTCATAAACCTGACCATTTGAAAAATTGCGCAGGTGGGTCTCAACCTTAAATGAACATAATGCAGGCCAGTAGGCAACATGTCCGGATGTCCAGCATGGAGAGCACCTGATCACTGTGTGTTGTGTGTGTGTTGTGTTCTGATTGGATGAGTGCTGCTAACTTTATGTGGCGTCTAACTTCTGTTTTTTTGGGAACATACACCCCTCACACAATATGTTTTATTGGGGACCATTTTGAGGGATTGATCTGGGTCTTCCTCTTTGCACATTCGTCTACAGACTACGTGTCATCCCACCAGTGATCTGTCAATCAGTAGCTTCAGACCTAGGATGCAGGGCTTGCCTGACCAGGTATTTCAGACATGGGGTTGATGAGGAGGTCACATTGGGTGAATTTGACAACAGTGATGCAAGTTCATTGTTATGCACTTATGCATAGTGTACACTGACATTGTTTTTATCGATATTAACTTTGCCCCCTCTAGTTGAATTTGTAACTGAATTATCCACCCCATACTTTATGACAGTCACTTTACTTGAGGTTTGGTGTATTTCTATTGTGTCTATTTTTATTTCCCTAGTTACTTGCATTCTACCTAACTTGAGGACTGTTTTTACAGCAGGAAATCCCCACTTGTAGGAAACAACACAAAAACAGCACAAGGATGAAGATTGACAGCAATGACATGCCCAGTCTTGTCACCCACCGGGAGAGCCAGAAAAAACAATGTAATAACCAGTCCTGCTCAGGGGCACCTCCCTCTTTCTTCATGTTGGCTTGTAAATGATGGAGTGCTTGGATTGCAAAAGTTAGTGTCAGATTGTTCAGGTCATTACCGGGGATACACCGATCTTGGTGCACACCCCACCCTCCATCGCAGTCATCAAGTCCAACACATACTGATGTTTCATCACGGTGAGGCGGATGGTTCTTAATTCAGCATCTCGCACCTTGTTATTTGCAACCAGGGGGTGTTTGCTTTTGTCAGTAGGGTGAAGAAGGGTATGGAGCCTCCTGTGATTACTTGAGCATCAGTGAATAGTCTAAGTGTATCTGGAATGCGCTTATACTGAGCCCAGTCAAAATAATCAGCAGTTCCTTTCTCTTAAGCCTGATGCAACAGAATTGTTTTCTTCTATAGCGGATGTTGAAACAACTCAGACAGATCCTCTCCGGGGAAGGAATACAATGTAAGTTTCTGTACAATTAGTACCTCCCTTCTAACCATGTGTACCTATGTATCGCAGCATCCCAGTTTTCCTGATATGGGTGTATATGCTGGTATTCAGTCCTCCTCTATGAGACTCATTTCCCCTTGTATCATTGCGGTGGATGGGAAGGAAATTCATGCCTGGGGTCCATTTGTTATTAAAGAAGACTTCCCCAGATACTCTAAGGGCCACCCTGGGACCACAGACAAAGGTGGAAGTAGATGCATTTATGCACTGGCATGTTAGTTTTGCTACCTCCAAGAACCTCTTTTCTTCAGTATCTCCGGCGAAAGAGTGTCCTCCCCTACAGTGTGTCACATGAGCATTGTCTAGCTCGGTTTGAATATTGCTAGGCTGAGTGTAAAGGTACAGTGCAGTGGGATTAGTCTCATATCAAGTGATGTTTACTACCAAATTAAGGGTTCCACTTTAGTGGGTTGTAACTTGGCCCTAATCCTACATAGGTACAGATGTATGAGACATTTTGCTTTCTCAGGGGCTAATTCTTAGGATAAATAAAGCCTATTGGCACCCATGACGTGTGGTATAAGTGAACATACATAGCACAGTCTGGCAGATGTCTGGGTGCCCACGACAGTCATGTGCTGATACAATGTTGTGTAAGAGTGTGCTGTGTAGTGCGTGTGGAATGCTAACATTAGGTTTAGTGTAATAATAAGTGATGTGGGAAATTCCCCTGCGCAATTGCTGTAGAAATGTCGAGGTAGGCTCCATGTCACTAGGAGATTTCTGACTATGTATAGATGCAGCCATTCCCACAGCAAACAGAGTGTATACAAAGGTGCAAAAATACATACATTTTGGAACTTTGCAGGTTTCGGGATGACTTCCTGGGAAAACATCTGCAGGCTTCTGGCTATTGGGGGTGTCTCTGATCTTCATAAAAGTGCTGCTGTACAAGGGATGTCTTGGCTTTTGGAAAAAGAGTTAGTAGAAGCCTGTCTGAAAAAAAGTCTAAAACAGCCTGTGGGTCTTGTTGGGATTCTAGAAGTTGTTGCTGAAGAGGTGGCGGCCCGCTGTAAAGGTGATGCATTCCGTATTTGGCTCGGTCACAGACCTGTTGGTTAAGAGCTGTGGGTTGTATGTAGCTTTATAAAAACACATATCGTTGTTTAGTCTCTGGAGATTACTGTGCCTTTAGTTTTTGAGTATGTTCTGCACACTTATTTTGAAGGTGGTTCAAGTTGGGGCAACTATTTTTAGGGAGCGATCAGTGTTTTTATTTAAGGATTGCCTGAGATTTATATTGCAGCCTATTTGGTCCCCTCCTCCCACCATGACAGAGGAGAGTGTTTCTATGGGGTGATCATCATGGGATTTGTTTTTTCTGACTATTTTCCATGACGTGTGTGTGAGTGTGTGTGTGTGTGTGCTTTACTGATTTGGATGGAACCTCTTGACGTACATGTGTGTGGAACAATGTGAAAGAAAGGGTACATGTAGCAATTTGGGGGTTGCTGGTGATTGCAATGTGCTCCGAGGACTTGAGTATGTCTCTTTCCGTCCCTGCACATGTCGTGCAATGAGGTTCTCCCTAATGGAGTCAGTTGTCTTGGCAACACCCTTTTTATGGGAAATTTGTTTTGCTCTACATTTTTTAATGTTTTGTGCGCTTCCTTAGTTGTTCATGTAATGCTGTTTTTATTGTGATATACCAGAGGGGGTCGGAGAGGTGCTCTGTGGTCCCCTTGTTATTTTGATGCAGCAATGACTGGAATCTGGCCTATTGCCTCCTCGGACGGCATGTGGGAGGCCTTGTCTGATCTGATCGACAGGCCGTACACAGCAGTGAGCATATCTGTGCACCTCTATGGGGCTATGATGGCCATTTACAAAATCCCTTTCCGTCGCGACACCCCCTCTCTCTCGGACCTAGGATTTTTTGTGTCTGCTGCCCCGGCTGGGACATGAAACTTCTACCTGGTGACACGCTACTCTCGCTGTTTTGGAGGGACATGATCCGATGAGCAGTCTTTGGACATTTGAAAACCTTTAAGGGAGAGGAGGAGGCAGAGCTTCTGCTTACGATGGGAGTCAGATGCATGACCAGGATCTGTCGAGACTTGCCCGATACATGTAACAAACTGGGATGGCTGACTGGTCTGGTAAATCTAACTACTGATTTAGGCCCAGGGTTAATGTGGCGGTAGTACCACCAACAGGCTGGCGGTACATACCTCCAAATTATGCGATTGGAGCCAACCCGCCACTTTTCCACTCATACTGCCAGGGTGGTATGAGCCACCATGCCGGAGATGTGAATCTCCTGCCCGGCATCCCACAGAGTACCACCCCTGGCATTAAGAGCCGGCCTACAACCATGGTTTTTGTGGCGTCATCAACGCCACAAAAACGATGGCGGTAGGCCCTACCGGTGACAGGGAATTCCTTCCCTGTCACTGGTAGGCAGCTTCCCCACCCCCTCAACACTCACCTGATGCCCCCCTCCATCCAAACTCACCCCACACCCACCTCTGCCTGATCCAAACACACACACAAACACCCCGACATTCAAACAACCCAACCCCCATACACGCACACATCCACAGATATGCACACACCACACAACTGTCCCCACAGCCACACATGCACATATCACCCCCACTCGTCCACCCCCACTACAGTCACAGCACCCCTCACCCCTCCCCGCATACACGCACACAGACACCCACACGTACCACGCATACACTAACAATGCTATACACTCATTCATACACATACTGCCATACACGCATTCATACACATGCATACAACCACGCATACAACACAATACTCACAGACACATTTACACAGACAATCACAAATTCATGAACACACTCAGACTCACACACAGCACCCCTGACCCTCCCACCATCCCCTGTCAGAATACTGACTTTTCTTGGTCGAGGAGGTCTTCTGGCAGGGAACGGGAAGGAGCGCTGCTACTGTCAGCAGCACCCCACCAGCAGAACACCACCAGGCCATATTACTGGTCATAATACAGCTGGCGGTGTTCTACTGGCATGGCGGTGCTGGTGGTGGCAGCGCCAACTTACCACCATCTACCACCATGAGCACTGCCTGATTTCGGCCCTTATTGTGGCGGAAGTCAGGCAGTGCTCATGGACAGATGGTAGCTGCAGTGGGGGTATGTTGGCAGACGTCACTGGGGCGGTAGGCGGTATTTACCGCCAATGTTATAATGAGGGCCTTAGTGTCATGTTGTTCCTTCGTAATCTGTTGGATTTGTCCATGGACTTTTGAGTTTTATGGGACATCATTTTCCCTAGTGTGTGGGAAATCTGGTTACTGGCACTGGAACATTGATTCGTTTTGGAACTGAAAGAGGGCCTTCATTATCTGGAGGCCTGTTGTTAAAGAATTGGGTCCTTAGGTCTTAGTGACTTAGGTGAGGGGGGCTGAGTGCCTGTTTTTATGCACTGGTGGGGGACTGCCCTTCCCCCTCTCAGCCTACCTTTCCCCTAGGGCGTGGCCTGCAAACCCCGACCTGGGGGACCAGCAGCGGAGTGGGGCCAGGGTCCATGTCCTGGGAGACAGCTCATTGTTTGTACTCTCGCATGGATTCCTAATCGACAGTGTGGATAGTGGCCCTACGTTTCTCCAAATGAGAGTAAGGCTTGAGTTTTTCTCCTAATTTTGTCACTAGACTTTATTTTCTAAATGAGTTTTGAAGTGGGTATGATTTGAATGTAAACCTATCGAAGGTTTAGGACTACCTGTGTTTTGGGATTTTGCAATTGTATAAAGGGATTACCCTTCCAGACAGTGACTCCTTCCTGCCGTGGCTGTGGCCCCATTCCTTGCTGGCCTCAGTCCCTGTCTGCTTTTGCTGTTGTCATTTGTATGGTCAACCACTTGGTCCCTGCTGAAGTGGTGTGGTGGCTGTCTGATTTCTCTGCGGCTAAATGTAGGATGCATTTGGGTTGACATGGGTTTCATTTTGTGGATGGGGATTTTGCAGGGACTGCCCTAGGTTTATCGCTCTTTCCTCGTGACACGCCTTTAGGCAGCATTGGTTGATCATGTGGCCCATTGTTACCAGCCTACCTGACCTCGCCATAAGGACTGGGTGGAAACCCTCCTGGGTTCTGAAGTGGATCTCCCTTCAAGACTGGTGCCATTTGCACGCTTGTGGTCAATGCGGCTACCACAAGGGTGATCTTTTTTAATTTATATTGGACCAGCTTAGTGGTGTCTCTTTGGGCTTGCTCCTGCTTTTCCCTGTTTTTCCTGTTTCTTTCTGTAGTAGTGCAATATGTGGGTCTGTATTTTCCACCAAGATTTGGTGTCTATTCCTACTACGTTGCCCAATCTACTCTGCATTTCAGTGGGCAGGCCCTTTTTGATGATTTTTTAAACAAAGTAACCTAGGGTTTCATGTTGGTCCATGGCTGTCCTTTTTCTTGTCCCCATCATTCCATCATTCTCTCTAGAAAGTCAGTCATGGTTTCCCTAGGCTTGATGCTATCCGCCATCAATCCTCCCATGTCCGACAATAAGGGAACATTTCCCTCAGGGCCATCCATATCTTGTGCTCGAATTAATTGAGTGTGGCCCTATCATGCTCGGTATTAGTCAGTGTGACTGCTGGGATGCAGGATCAGGAACACACAGTGTTAGTCTGCTCTCTGATGGGGCTACTGAGCAGCCTATTGACATTGCCTATTGTTAGGTTTTTTCCCGCTGTGTTTTTCTCAAAACATGACATCTAATTTCCTGCTCTGTCCATCAATGGGGGCAGTTTGGTCCTGAGCCCTTCTTTATCCATCTGTGCCCATGGCCCATAGATGGTCCCTAATGTGCCATTGTGTAACAACTGGCATATTTTGGCTTGGAGCATCTCCGCTGTTTTTTCCTTAATGTAGTGCTGCGATCTTCTCAGGCATTTCTGCATGTAGAGGAAATTCCGTTTAGGATCTCCCCATCCGTGCTGGATACAGTCTTCCACAACCGCCATTTCCTCTGGTTCAAAGGATTCCTCCTCCGACCATGGTTTATCATACTGATCTTCCCTTTCGGTCCAGTGGTCAGTATGTGGCAAAATGGTCATGCAAAGTCCTTGCCTTCTTTTTTGGTCACTATCTCTCTAGGGATCAGTTTGTCTGACCAGCATGTTAGGAGGGAGTGGTGGACATCTTCATCACTGCTCTCCTCATGCGTGCGTAGAGGTGCCATTCTGATTCTTGTATACTTTAATTGAGTTTGAACTAGGCTACTTTAATCTCCTATTTCTTGGTCAGCCCCTCTCCTATGCTGATGATCTGGTGGGGTTTGGGGCCTCTCTTCATGTGGAGCCCGGGGCCTAGCTTCGCTCTCCTCCGGGGGAGGGCATGTTGTTCCGTTCCCCCTTTGTGCTTTCTAGATCAGAGCTCTTTCTCTGTTTCCTTAGCCCACGCCTTTCTTCAAACTCCCACCTGGCTGTCTCCTTCACTCAGTGCTGTGCACAGGTCTATTTGGTGGGAACATGCCCTCATGCTCTCTTTCTGTCATCTCTTCCATTGCCTGGGCACATCTTAGGGGAGTGTTCTCTGTGGCTCCTCCCTCAACATTGGGCCCTGGAAGGCTGGAAACTTTTTCCAAACTCTCCCACTAGTGGTGTCACTGTCCAGGACTGCTATGAACCTCCCAGTCACATGAGAGCGCTCTACCGGACAGATTGGAGTATATGCTCCCCATGCTGCTTTTATTCAAACAACTGAACATGACGGAAGGGAGAGTCGAGCTTGGGGGAAACCTAGCACCAACCTGGGATGGGGCTGGAATCATCTGCTGGTCTGGCGACCCCCCCCATCCCTGGATCCAGCACCTCGGTGCCAGGTTGGGGGCCCTCTGTGCCCCATAACTGGTGGATTGGTGTAACCTAGTGCAGGAACGGCTGGGATGACAAGCATCAGAGCGAGCACCTCCATACCTGCTTATGGTGGGTTCTAGGTAGTTACAGGTCAGGGCCACCTTGAAAATGGTCCACAGTTCTAACCATGCCTCTCTTTAGCCTTCTTTTACCGCACAAATTTGGTCTCAATGTGTGTCCTCATGTGTTCTATTATGTTGGTGTTGAAGGTTCCCCCTCTGCCCAGGGGAACTCGTATGCCTTAGCATGTGCACGCCTTTCACTGCAAAATTTATCTTACATTTTATCCTGTGTTGGGGAATCTAGTTTGAATGTGGCTTAATGGTGATTTCATGATTGGTTGAAACCCTCTTTTAAGGGATCTGTATAGTTCTAACTTTCTTGAGTTTTGAATTATCCTAAATTCTATTCTGATCATAGGGAAATATGTACGCAGGATTATGCCGGCAAAAACTATTAGCTATGAGCGACTTCTTCATGTGCACATTAAGGGTCTGTGTATGAGTTTGGGGGACTTGGTACCACCGTAGTGGTGGCATTGGATACACTGCTGCAGTGTTTGTGGTCCGACTACCATATTACGATGCATTCGGTTACATAGATGAAAGACTGCCGGGGTACCGCCCACACCGCCAGCAAATCTAGACTGAGGTGGCTGTGATACAGGCCAATGTGCTTTTTGGAGGATGGACTGCCAGTGTTACTCCTGGACCAATTACAAAGTGCCTTCACATTGATGTGAATGTGGCTGTCCAACCACCACATCTGAGCTGGCGGAAAGGAGGGATATAAGGCTGAAACCCACCTGTACTCAACTTCACACACCCTCTGCTGCCATGGAGAAATCATACACGCACTTCGTGGACATAACCAACAGTGAGCTACACACTTACCCATTTCCATCAACTCCACAGAAAATAGATGCCCCACCATGGACCTGACAAGAGGATTGTGGTCCCTGGGCCAAACATATTTAGTGTGCCCCTGTTTGGATTTGTTCTCAATGTATGACCCAATCACAGTTCTATGATGACCTCCTTGGCCAGGTCATTGTCATTGCACAGCCACACTCTACCAAAGTTGATATGTGTGCACATCTTGTGATCAGGGATAGCGATGTGTGTATTAAATTGTGTCACACAACAGCACCTCCTCATCAAAATCACACCTATTTTTCTAAGTGGCACCCTCACATTGCTCACATGCTATGGCCTGTTGTGTTATCAAAAATACATCTGTATGAATGTGTCATGAAACTGAAATGCATCTTATTCCCTTAAATCTCTGTAATGGGCTCTCAAATATCACCCATGTTTAAAGGTAATGTTAGGTAAATGGGATGCAAACTAATACGTGTGAGAAACAATCCAAGTTCACAATGTAAAGACTCTTTGCTGAATAGGTATGCCTCAACCAGGGGGACTCCTGGAAGGCTGTTGCTCTGGTCCAAAATTCACTTTGCACATTCCTCAAAACCACTATTTGCATAGTGCTAGAGTCACCAGATCCTCGGGGTCTGCGCACGTTCCCAACATGTCCACCACAAGACAGCTCCAATACTCTGATTAGAATGTTACAGAGTCTAAGAGACTCCAAGTGGGGAAAAGGGGATTAGGTAGGGAACAGCTGGGAAGGAGACCTGTAGGAAGTAAAAAGTTAAACAACACAACATCAGAATAAAATCACATTTACTGTCACTAGGTTATGATTATTAGTATTGTCTTACTGTTACCATGGATACTCTAAGGAGTGATTTAACTAGGCCTCAAGAACTCTGGATACCTGTAATAAAATCAAGGATGATTAATGCAATGTTTCATAAAAGCTTTTCATAACATATCAAGTAATGTCTGGAAATACAAGAACCTTCTAGAATATAGCTTCAGAACAAACACTGCCTTTCGTTTTAACATGAGGACTAAAGGCTGTCTGAAAACCACCTCTGGAAAACAATTGGAATTATGCTAGGAACGTAATATGCACAAGAACGTCACATTTAGGATTTGTCATCTTAACAAAAGAAATGTGTGCACATTAAATAACATTACAATTCAGAGGTTTTTTTGTATGGCCATGAAATGATTGCACACACTGTTTCCGATGTGGGAATCAAGTTTCACATGAGGGAAATGAATTGTGTACTCTGCCGATTCCAACAGGAATATGTAAATGTCTTGAAATGATCGCGCAAGCCTTTGCCGATCTGAACACCAAGTTTGTCATGCAAGAAATGAATCGCGCACACAGCCGATTCTAACCAGAATATGTAAATGCCATGAAATGATCGCGCAAGCCTTTGCCGATCCGAACACCAAGGTTGTCATGCAAGAAATTAATCGCGCACTCAGCCGATTCTAACCAGAATATGTAAATGCCATGAAATGATCGCGGAAGCCTTTGCCGATCCATACACCAGGTTTGTCATGCAAGAAATGAATCGCGCGCTCAGCCGATTCTAACAAAATATGCAAATGCCATGAAACGATCGCGCAAACCTTTGCCAATCCGTACACCAGGTTTGTCATGCAAGAAATGAATTGTGCGCTCAGCCGATTCTAACGAAATATGCAAATGTCATGAAACGATCGCGCAAACCTTTGCCGATCCGTACACCAGGTTTGTCATGCAAGAAATGAATTGTGCGCTCAGCCGATTCTAACAAAATATGCAAATGCTGTGAAACGATTGCGCAAACCTTTGCCGATCCGAACACCAAGATTAACATCAAAGCAATGCTTTGCGTACTCTGAAAGTTTTCGAGAATAGGCCCAAAAGTTCAAGAGTCTTTTTAGAGCGGGGTCGGGGGTCCAGCCCGACCACCGCCTTACCACCCTGCTCTAGGATCACCAAGATAATGCTGTGCAGGCCTGGAACTTCAAAGTAGGCCTCCAGAACAGGAGCTCAGGAAATTGCTGCTGCTCTGCACTGGGACCTCTGAATAGTGAGCACGTGGAACTGGGCTGGCTCCCTTATATAGAGTCTGGCCCAGCCCACAAACCACACCCAATCATGCTGCAGGGAAAGCTTCTAGAAGGGCCTAGAAAGGGACCACACCCTAACACATTTAGTAAGCCTGCAGCAACACATTGCAAATGAACTGTTATTGCAAACATCATTAATAGTGTTTTTCAAGGTTAAAGTTTGCAATGCAAAAGGTTAACATACTGCATATAAATACAATGCATGAATTATGCTCTTGCATAAAGGCTGGGTTTTTGCATTTTCGTCACCCGAAGGGTGCGCACTGTCCTGATGTTGACACATAGGACCTGTCACTTGAAGTATATCAGGGACAACCAATAGTATAACCAAGTGCCATGCATATAATGGAAATGTGTAAGTGCAAGTCATGAAAGCAAACATAGCAGTGACAGCATTGGTCACACATTGAGATAAATAAGGAATAAGTTACACACATGAAAATGGACGCAATTCCATTACAATGTACACAGAGGTATGACTACTGAACACTGCCCGTGTGTGGAGAAACAAATCTCTAGCTTGCACATATTAAATAAATATCCAACCTTCATCATAAAGAGAAATGCAACCTAATAGATGTTGACATAGGCCAAGTCAAGATGAAATACGTACCATATGAAATACCACCCAATGCAATGTCAGCCTTAATTAGATTACATCTAACATATCAATTCATTACACAATTCTCTTTGTCCTGGGTGATTCCAGCACTGATTCCAATGTCAGAACATACCAACCACATCAAATGCATCATCAATCAGGGTGAAACAAACACAACTGTAGTCATACATCCCAAAGTATCCATGAACATCAAATTGGTAGAAAAGTAATGGCAGTACTAATGTGTAACAAAACGAGCAACTTCTTTTTTTAATTGATAACAATAGACACGTGTAGTAAAGGCTAATGGCCAGTCCAATAGTACAATATGTGGCCCAGCAAACTTCTGTGCCGCTAAACTTGCCTCCAAGAACACTGCCATGGGAACCTCCCCAGGAAGGGGCATCTAGTGGGCAGCCAGGCACCTCAATGATGTCATTTTGGAGGGGAGGGGTCAGTTTTGGGCTAGGTGGGATTGGCTTTTAGAGGGGTGGGCCTGACTTTGGGAGGAGTGTCCTTGGTTCTGGGAGGGGATTTGGTTTTATGTTGGGTATGGCTGGGTTTAGCAGTGAAGGATCAGGTTTCACAGGAGAGGATTTGGATGTGGAAGGGATGGGTTGGGGTGTGGAAGATGTCCCTTTGACTTTGGGAGGGGGTGGTCTTGACAGGGGTAATGGCAAGAGCACATAATAAACTCTTCTTGGGAAAATGGATAGGATGTCCAGGAGGGATTAGGGCTTGGGAGGTTTAAGGAGCAAGAGTGTCAGTTGTGTGTGTGGGTGTGGTTTTGGTTCTGCTATCTATCTGTCTGAGGTATATTGTTTGTGTTTTGTAGGTATCTGTTGTGTAGGTGAGTGTGGGCATTTGCTTTTTTTGGTGGTGTGTGATGTGGACGTGCCAGGCATGCTGAGGTGGTGGATGGGTCTGTCAGTGTGGTTGTGCTGTCTGGGGGAATTTTGGGGATGGTGGATGGGTCTGTGGGTGTGAATGTGAAGTCTGGGGGGGTTCAGGGGATGGTGGATGAGTCTTTAGTTGTGGGTGTGGTGTCTGGTGGTATGTTGGGGATGGTGGATGGGTCTATGGGTGTGGATATGGTGTCTGGCAGTATGTTGGGGATGGTGGATGGGTCTATGGGTGTGGGTATGGTGTCTGGCAGTATGTTGGGGATGGTGGATGGGTCTGTGGCAGTGGGTGTAGTGTCTGGGGGGTGTTTGAGGTGGCAGATGAGTCTGTGCATGTGGGTGTGGTATCTGGAGTATGTTGAGGTAGTGGTGGTAGTGGCAGATGAGTGGCTGGTGAGTGGTTGTATGCTTGTGTGTTTTGTGGCAGGTATAGGAACAGGGAAATTGGGTGGGGAAGAAGCATGAGGTGGAAGTTTGGGATGGGTGGAAGGCTGCCATGAGGCAGGAGGCCAGAGCTTGAAAAGATCTCTGTAGGGCAGACATAGCAATGTGGATGCCTTTCAGCTAGGCCACCATCTGTTGCTGATGCCCTGAACCTGGATGGCTTTCAGTAGTGCCACCTAACCCACAGAGATGTTTCTCAGGAGGAAAATAGCCTCCTCACTCAGGGCAGCGGGGTAACATGGGCAGGGGTTGAGGTGCCTGGATCGAAGGAGACGGCTCCTCTCTTAGGTGAGCGGGCCCTGCCAACTGGGTGGGGAGGAACAGGGAGGATGGAGATGGTAGTGTGGGTGGCAGACAAGGATGGTGCAGGAATGATCGTGTGTGTTTCTCCACCACTAGGTAGTGTACACTGGAGCTTGACTCTGATGATGAAGACATTGAGGCCCGTATTTATACTTTTTGACGCTAAACTGCGCTAACGCAGTTTAGCGTCAAAAATTGTTGCGCCGGCTAACGCCATTCTGAAGCACCATGCGGGCGCCGTATTTATTGAATGGCGTTAGCTGGCGCTAGCAGACCGGCGCTGCCTGGTGTGCGTGGAAAAAAACCACGTACACCAGGCAGCGCCGGCGTAGGGAAAATGGCGTTAGGGCGTCTTAAAAATGGTGCAAGTCAGGTTGACGCAAAAAAATCGCCTCCACCCGATTTGCGCCATTTTTAACAACGCCCAGACGCCATTTACATGACTCCTGTCTTAGTAAAGACAGGAGTCATGCCCCCTTGCCCAATGGCCATGCCCAGGGGACTTATGTCCCCTGGGCATGGTCATTGGGCATTGTGGCATGTAGGGGGGCACAAATCAGGCCCCCCTATGCCAAAAAAAAAATATTTAAAAAAAATATATATACTTACCTGAACTTACCTTGGGTGGGTTCCTCCATCCTTGGGTGTCCTCCTGGGGTGGGCAAGGGTGGCAGGGGGGGTCCCTGGGGGCATGGGAGGGCAGCTGTGGGCTCATTTTGAGCCCACAGGTCCCTTAACGCCTGCCCTGACCCAGGCGTTAAAAAGAGGCGCAAATGCGGGGTTTTTTGCCCCGCCCACTCCCGGGCGTGATTTTTGCCCGGGAGTATAAATACGACGCATTTGCGTCGCTGTCATTTTTTTGGACGGGAACGCCTGCCTTGCATCTCATTAACGCAAGGAAGGCGTTCACGCAAAAAAATGACGCTCTTTACTCATACTTTGGCGCTAGACGCGTCTAACGCCGAAGTATAAATATGGTGTTAGTTTTGCGCCGAATTTGCGTAAAAAAAAACGACGCAAATTTGGCGCAAACGGAGTATAAATATGCCCCTGAGTCTGTGCCCTCTATGGTACTCCCATCACCTTCTGGGCCACTTGGTCCCTTCATGTCTCTAGTGTCACAATCAGAGATACCGTGTCCAGCTGCTTCTCCACAAATGTCGGCCCTGTCTCATCCGCTTGCCAGAGATGATGCTGAAATGACATATACAAATATGTTTATTGCATGTGCCATAACACAGGGGCCAACAGCTTTGATCACACAACATTAGCAAAATGTACAGTAGACCCAAGCTACAATTCCCACTAAAGCGACTTCAACATTAGCAAGACTACATGCACACCTGCTACATTGCCTGCAAACGGCTGCTGACAGTAAATTAATAATCACAACAGCTCCAATTGCATGAACGAAGTTGTCTTATCACAATACCCATATATCAAGAAGGAGACCTCATCATCTTGAATAGTTCGGCTGTTGCAGCATTCATCAGTAACCTGATTTTATAAAACAGTATGGCAATGCCAAATTAATTCATACAGATTCCACACAAGGTCCTGCAATCAGCAAATGTTCCTATACCTATTACCACTTAATGATGAAATGATTGTCAATTATGTACAGCTATGTTGCAGCAATATGTATAGTAGAAGCAATAGGGTGACATGGAAAAACTAATTTCACACTGTTAATACTTCCCAATGGTAACTTCCTTATGTCACCATTGTCAGAATAGTATCATGAAAGTTGTACTTATGTAGTTACGCTTTGTAACACGTCACACAGAAAAGTAGACTGGAGAAAATCTGGCCAAAATGTCTGGGAGATTTATCTACAAATATCCAGAACATAATGCATCAGCTAGGGCTAGGGAAATCACCAGTCCATATTTATACTTGTGAGAACACCACTGAAACACTGCATAGCTAAAAGTCAATAGCCCATTGAATGTTTTTGAGGCACAGGGAATCTTCATTACCCGAAGAGCTGGTTTTATCTGTTTCCTAATGCGAAGGCATATCACTGTACCTTTTTTCATGCACACACAAATTCAGTTGTATTACTAAGTGTACACACTCACATGTGATTCTCACATTTCTGCAAGTCACTCTCTGATGCATGTAAATAATCAGTTAATGACCCTTCACCAATAATCATGTGTAAATCACTTTGGTGAATAATTCTACATCAACAGCATGGAGATTCACATTGTGAGAAATTACTGTAGGTCTTCCTGTCATGTCCTTCATTGCTTCAGTAAATTGACCTGACTAGTGACATCAAGTAATGCCCTAGGGTATGTGTGACCAGCCAATAAATATTTACACACTCCTGTCTGTGGTAATACATGAACTGTTTACCCATCACAAACAACTATTTTCAAATACAGTTTGGCCTTCACACACATGTAATAGAATCAGACATCATCCCATGAAGATACGCTGATCATGTGTGAAACAGTAGTGTAAATGATACTGGAAAAGTAAAAGGGAAACGTGCCAAAATGAAGACACAAATACTTATGGCACCAGTGATGTTTACTAACTCATGTAACTGTACAATCACCACTTGCCAAAGGGAAGTATTGCTCAACGACTGCACCCAAAGTGCATTGTCTGCTATGTCACATGTAAGAGAGCCACCATCATATGAGACACAGTAGAGAGGTAGCATCACTCTTGACACAATGAAGACATGTGCTGTGTTGGGTACAAATGTCACCCACAACATCAAACAACATGAGCTGATTAATCACTGTACTCTGCCATGTGTCTGCTCAAGACAGTAATTTGTTAGTGGACTGGACTCTGCTGTGTTCCTGGTCATAAGGACAATAGGCAAAGCACACCAGCATGCACCAACTACCAGACCTACACAAACAATTACTTTTCTTGTGCATCACACATGGGCCACCCCCAAAGTTGGTGGTGAGATGCCTGCCTGTAACAGACAAAGTTGGCAATTTAAAATGTATGACACTCACCTCCTTGTAGCTGCTGTGAGTCCCTCAACTGTCCAACGAGCTCCAGGTACACCACCTCCAGTATGCAGGTCATTAGAGGGGTCAGGGTCCGGCGCCCATCCGGGTTGGGAGGACATCCCCAGCTGGACCTCAGTGATCTTCTGGACTCAGCGTCTCGGGTCCTCTTACCTTTTCTGGTAATGGATGCTGTGTCAGCGATAGACTCCCAGAGTCTCACCTTTGGGGTGATGGCTCACCAAATGACTTGTTTCTGATGGACATTGACCTGTATGGATGCAATTGATGAATAAAGAGATTATAATTGCATATTTTAGGACACCTGTTTGGTTAACACACATTTTGTATACACCTAGCACAAGCATTTTGAAATTGTTAACACACTACATGTGTAATTATCACATGCTGAAACGTACAGGGACATAAATACACACTTTTGTAGTCATCTGCTTACTATCTTCAACCCTGGTAATGGCCTACACTGACTAAGCCAGTCCACTAACATTCTGCAGCCCGGGGTCAACCAACATGTACTGTGATGTGAGCTACTATGAAACACAACACACCATTGTGACCTTCTGAAGGGTAAACTACCTCTGCATGATTGTACAGGCCCATTGACTAGTTGCATATGGTCTGTTAGACCTGACAGCCTTATGGTGGTCACCCCTAACTTTTTGCCTGCCTCCCTCCACTTTTTGGACACTGTGTTTACTGGCTTTTAGACTCTGCGCACTTTACCACTGCTAACCAATGCTAAAGTGCATATGCTCTGTCCCTTTAAACATGGTGACATTGGATCATACCCAATTGGACTATTTAATTTACTTATAAGTCCCTAGTAGGGTGCACTATATGTGCCCAGGGCCTATAGATTAAATGCTACTAGTGGTCCCGCAGCACTAGTTGTGCCACCCACTTAAGTAGCCCCTTAACCTTGTCTCAGGCTTGCATTGCAAGGCCTGTGTGTGCAGTTTCACTGCCAATTCGACTTGGCATTTACTGTACTTGCCAAGCCCAAAACTCCCCTTTTTCAACATATAAGACATCCCTAAGGTATGCCCTGGGTAACCCATAGGGCAGGGTGCTGTGTAGGCAAAAGGCAGGACATGTACCATGTACATGTAGTTTACATGTCCTGGTAG
Organism: Pleurodeles waltl; assembly: GCF_031143425.1. Classification (NCBI taxonomy): domain Eukaryota; kingdom Metazoa; phylum Chordata; class Amphibia; order Caudata; family Salamandridae; genus Pleurodeles; species Pleurodeles waltl. The sequence goes on along the minus strand of NC_090437.1, from coordinate 1,033,747,561 downwards.
TGTAAAACTCCTAAATTTGTTTTACACTGCTGGAGGCCTGCTCCCTTCATAGACTAACATTGGGGCTGTCCTCATACATTGTTTGAGTGGTAGCTGCTGATCTCAAAGGAGTAGGAAGGTCATATTTAGTATGGCCAGAATGGTGATATAAAATCATGCTGACTGGTGAAGTTGGATTTAATATTGCTATTTTAGAAATGGCACTTTTAGAAAGTGAGCATTTCTCTGAACTTAAGTTTTTCTGTGCCTTACAATCCACGTCTGGCTGGGTTTAGTTGACAGCTCCTTGTGTATTCACTCAGACACACCCCAAACACAGGATACTCAGCCTCACTTGCATACATCTGCATTTTGAATGGGTCTTCCTGGGCTGGGAGGGTGGAGGGCCTGCTCTCACAGAAAGGACTGCCACACCCTAGCAGACAGGATTAAACTGAAAGGGGACCTGGTGCACTTCTAAGCCACTCTTTGAAGTCTCTCCCACTTCAAAGGCACATTTGGGCATAGAAACAGGGCCTCTGCCCCTTCAAACCCAGACACTTCCTGGAGAACAAACTTGTAACCAGAACCTGCATCCTGCCAAGAAGAACTGCCTGGCTGCCCAAAGGACTCACCTGACTGCTTTCTGTGAAGGACTGCAGCCTTGCTGATGCCCTGCTGCCTTGCTGCTCTCTGGCTGTGGTGAAGAAGTGCTCTCCAAGGGCTTGGATAGAGCTTGCCCCCTGTTCCCTGAAGTCTCAGGACCAAAAAGACTTCTTTCTTGCAACTGGACTCCTTGTGCTGCTAAAATTTGACGCACAGCTTGCTAAAATTGATGCACAGCCTGCCCGGCAATGAGAAATTCACCGCTCGCTGAACCGGAACGACACACCGTGTCTTCGCAAGGAGAGGATCGATGCGGCGCCTGCGTTGCGACCGGAACTTCGAAGCACGGCCCACCGGATCGACGCACAGCAGACCTGGGATGATGCAGCCCGACTTCTAGAGGGGAAATCGACGCAACGCCTGCCGTGCGGAAGAAACTTCCACGCAACGCCCATCGGAACAACGCAGCACTTGTGACTTCGCTCCGCAAGCCCAGGATTCCACGCACAGACCCCAGGGCGTCTGAAAACCCCACAACCCAAAGGGGATCCACGACCGAGTGCCAGAAATCGACACACAGCCGTCACTGCGTGGAAACTAAACGAGGCATCGCCGTGTGCAGCCTGAGAAATCGTTGCACACCCCCTTGTTTCTACGCATCTCCTCCTCTACGGCCCTTTGCTGAGATTTTTCATGTACTTTGTGCTTGAAAGAGACTTTTTTGCTTTAAAAAGACTTAAGACACTTTATATAACTTTTCAGTGATATCTCTACATTTACTTATTGCATTTTTGATCGTTTTGACCTGCAAATATCCAGATAAATATATATTTTTCCAAACACTGTGTGGTGTATTTTTGTGGTACTATATTGTGTTATTGTATGGTTTACAGCACAAATACTTCACACATTGCCTTCTAAGTTAAGCCTGACTGTTCAGTGCCAAGCTACCAGAGGGTGGGCACAGGATAATTTGGATAGTGTGTGACTTACCCTGACTAGAGTGACGGTCCTTGCTTGGACAGGGGGTAACCTGACTGCCAACCAAAGACCCCATTTCTAACATTGTCCATACAGGCTGCTACCATAGTATAGCCTTCATTCTAAGACGTAGGTCACAATGAAAGGAGTGGCATGTGTGTCACTGACAGCTGCCTCTCTGGGAATGGGTGGACATGTGGACTACTTAATGGAATATCATACTACGTCTGATTGAGTTTGCATGGTATTTACTGGTACCACAGGATACACATTTCACCATATGTGGCACTGTTACAGAGATGACATTCAACATTCTATGGTATGTTTTGTTTGGATGAATGTAAGAAAGCTAGTGTTTCATATGTGATGATCGCTTAAGAATTAACAAACTAGCTTCACTGTGAATTTGTCAGTTGTGCAATAGGCCTATACAGTGCAGGCATGTGACAACAGACCTGTGGGAGTAAGGGGGCTGTCATTAATAAATGTCACACAATGCCAATTTAGGTTAATGCAAAGATGTACCAGGTCAGGTGGTTACCTCAGTCACCATTCCAAATGTAGTCCGTGTAAAATAATTCAGGGCTACTATTGGTTTAGAAGACTCATTTTGGGAAAATCCAAAGATCTGCAGGTCTGCAGGGAGATTAATGTGTGCATCAGTTGTATTGTCATAGTAACTCAGCCCCAGCCTGGGCCATGGCTCATAAAGGGCAAAACTCTTTGTCAGGCCTTGTTCTCTAGAGGTGGAGCATACTGAAGCCACACGAGCATCACATTTCTACCACTTCAATACATAACAGTACATCTTTGGGCCATTCTATATGAGAGCTCAAGGTACAGTAATCTAAAAATCTCTGTGGAACTCAGAGGCACATTGTAACCTATGAGAAAGGAAAGGATGGTGTTAAACAAAGTCAAGTATGTATATGAGATAGTTACCTGTTCCTCTGGTGAGCCATAGAGCTCACTGTGCGGGACAAGGACCTCCTCAGCAAGTTTCTCCATCTCCTCTGGAAAGAAGGCATGGGCTCTCCCACCTGCTTGGCCTGGCATGATTGCTCCCAGAGGTGGCAGACAGCAGCTAAAGTGGAGGAAGTGTTAATGCCAGTAGTGTTAGGAGGCAAGTGAGATATTTTTCAAATCATGGTGTAAATTAAGCCACATATGCTGTCATCAGCATAGAAAGGCACAGCCATTGGCCCATGACCGCCAACAAAGTTAGCCCATGGCTGTGTCTGCTGTGGATGAAACTTCCCACCACGCGGTTGTCTTCTGCCAACGGCAGCAGCTTCCAAAAGTCCAATATATGAGGTCATGCATCCACCATTTTTGCTGCTGAAACTACAGTATTGGTGACTGGTAAATGTGTCATCACCGCTACAAATGTGTTGTAACATATTTACGTATGTACTACTCCATTGATATGTAATTTCTTTTACACAGTCATCAGTGTAGTGTGTCACTGGGTGTAAACGCTATATAACTGCTGTGCACTGTACACTGCCGGTGAAGGTATTTTAGGAGAACAAATCAAACTTTACACTATCAAGGTGCTTATGGGAAACATTTAGGTGTATAATGTGCACATATATGTTGTAGACACATGTGTAGACCAGAACGGGATTTATAACTGGATGTTGGGTAGCAGACCATTGTAATGTGAAAAATGTGTAATGGTTTTTGAGCCAGTTATGTTTTGTCACATGACTTTTGGCTCACTCATCATATGTGTTACTCTGGACACAGTGACCAATGCTCCAATTTATTCAATTCCACACATAGGTACCCTGGGAAAGGGGGGAGATGACAACCTCCAATTTGCCACCCATTTGCAGACCTTCAGACCATGAAAGAAAGGGATGTTATAAAGAAGTTTAGTCTGAATAGGCAAACAATACAAGATTTAAGTCATCAGTTGGAGCCTGATCTCATGTCTCAAAACACTAATCCAACATGTATACCACCTATTGTGAGATTCATGGCAGTCTTACACTTTCTGGCCACAGTACCCTTTTGATATACAGGAGCTATATCTGGTGGTATGTCACAACTTATATTCAGTGGTGTATTATAAGATGTGCTATCACCAATAATGAAACACATTGACAGTTATATCAGATTCCCCAGGTGTGAGGATGTAGTCACCGTGAAGGTAAACGTCTATGGATTTGGTAAAGTACCACATGGGGTTGGAGCTATTGATGGCACCCATATTGCATTAGTACCACCACAAGCCAGTGAGCAAGTCTATAGAAACAGAAAACACTTCCAGTCTATCAACTTGCAAGTTGTCTCCTTGCCAGATTTGTATGTTTCAAACGTCTGTTCCAGGCTCAGCCCATGTTACCTTTGTAATACAGAACAGCACCATACCCCAGTACCATACCACAAATACAACCGGAGAGGGCCTGGCTTGTTGGTAAGATATAGCCTTCCTTTGTGTGTGCAATGTCAGGGGCTATAATCAGAAAGTGTGTGACTCACTGAAGCACTTATGTCTTATTACAAAACAAGAGACTCCATATCATAACCGTCCTTGGTTTTTAACACCACTAAGGAATTCAACTACACCAGGGGAAGTCAGCTTCAAGGAGGCGCATTGAAGTACATGCAGCCAGAGGAACAGGCTTTTGGGCTCCTGAAGGCCAGATTTCAATGTCTGGACAAGACTGGTGGAGCCCTCCTCTACTCACCCAGGAAAGCGTGTCAAATCACCGTGGTCTGCTGCATGCAACAAGATTTCATCAACAGCTTCTTCTCATGAGTGTAAGTATGTCGTGAGATGTCATGGCTTTGGCTCCACTATCAATTATTTTTGTAATGTTGTGAGGAGTATGTTTGTTGAAAATGTTAGGTAGCTGAAGCTCAGGAAAAATCTGGCAAAAAGTGTTTGGTGAATAAGGTTTTGAGACATTCTCATTTCATCAATGTTGCTTTGTTTAGGTCAGATTTTTGTCTTGGACTGTGTTCTCCAGAGGTTTATTATGTGAATTGTGTCATGTGTATTGTTTCACAGCTAATCACTTTGTTCTGGTGTTTCAGGTACCTTCACCTTGGCATCTTCATTTGGACATGTCAGAGTTGTGACATTAGCATGTGCATGATGCCGTTGAGACATACAAAGGGAAAAGGGTGGTTCCTGGGAATGTATGTCACAGGCTTTGGGTGGGCAGTGATAGGATGGAAGTTAAGGAGACTCAATTAGATTTGTTCCTTGTTGTGTAGTGCGTATAATGCATTATGTGTGTCATCATGTGCTGTGTAATTGTAGGCCCAAATCATGTTAGGTTCCCCTCACATTGGCTAACTACTCATTTTGTGTGAAAGGTATGTAGCTGTTGATGGGTTTCATCATTGTAGGCCAAAGTGTTTATGGCACAGCACTGACATTTGTTTGTGACATACCCACAGTTGCAGAAGCATTGGATTGTAATGACTCTGTGATGAGAAACTGTTGTACTGCCATCTATCTCAGTCTTGCTTTAAATAATGTGGGATTCCTTTCGTAAGGTAAGCAATATGACTCCAGCTGATCACTTAGACCTTTTCCATTTTTGCCTATTCTACAGGACAACGTCTTATATATACCTTCATTCCAAGTTCTTGAGGTCTGTACCTGTAAATGTGATCCCTTACAGAGTATAATGGAGTCATATATGAAGCGCTAAATTTCTGACATCTTGTCAGCCTATGATTAGAACAATGCAATAAACATGTTATGTATGCTTTGGTGTGACATGGTTGTGATCCTGAGCTAAACATTGTGTACATGCAACATATCCATGCTTACACAAGTAGCTTGTTTTGTCATTGTATAATTCACATGCTATTACATACTAAATTACTAAATAGGAAATTTACAACAGCAGACAACGAGGCCCTCATTACGAGTGTGGCGGTCTTAAGACCGCAACACTCGCAGTGGCGGTCGGACCGCCGCTAAAGTGGCTGTCTGACCGCCACATTACGACTATATAGAAAGCACCACGGTCAGACAGCTGGCACCGCCACTTTTAAGCCAGCCAACGGCCTGGCGGTGCCGTCGGTCTTAAGCCGCCAGGACAGTGCTGCTAGTAGCGCTGCCCTGGGAATTACAACCCCCTTATCTTCCAGGTTTTGCATGGTGGTTCCACCGCCACGCAAAGGCTGGCAGAGACGGGGTGCCAGGGGCCCCATGGGGATCCCTGCACTACCCATGCATTTGGCATGGGCAGTGCAGGGACACCCATGGACAGTCCCGTCACGCTTTTCAGTGCCTTAATTACATGCAGTGAAAATCATGACGGGTGCTGTCGCACCAGACGCACCGCAACATTGCTGCTGACTCGATTACGAGCCGGCGTCAATGTTGTGGTGAGTTTCCCGCTAAGCCAGCGGGCGGAAAACCAGAGTGGGGGTCTTCCGGCCCTAAGAGTTTGGCAGAGGCCACCCGCCAAACTCAAAATGAGGCCCTGAGTTTATGACTTGAGAATTTATTAAAGTGGTAAAATTTAGACATACTTAGTGTAAAAACAAACATAAAAGAAAAGTGAAGTAGTCAGTCATGGTGAATGGAAGCATAGATGTAGATGCCAAATTCTGTGAAATTCAAAGTCCAGATTACTCCTCCCATTAGAAGTGGAAAAGTGTCCAGAATTAGTCCACAGAGTATATGTGTGATACACAATGGTGGAAATTAAGGTTGAGGTTTCTTGCTGGCAAAGGTGGATGTCCTGCCATCCACACCTCCTGAATATTTACATGGATGTCCCCACTTGCAAGGGTGGGTGTTCAGCTGCTGCAGAGGCAGGGGTGTTTGAAGGTGTTTCTTCCTCTAGCAGGGCCTTCCTTCCTGTGGCTGCTGCAGATGTAGATTGGCTTGCTGTAGTTGCATCACAGGAAGAGATATTTGGTGGTGGAAAAGCCCTGCTCAGGGTTGTATGGATGTCCATCAGCTCCCACTTTAGGAAGCCCATGTTGGAGTTATGGGCCTTCATCTGTTGGTACATGTCCCTCTGATGCTGCTTAATTTCCCCCAAGTTTGGTAAGTCCCTGACCCATGGCACCTTGGGACTCCTGATAGACACAAATGACTTGTCTGATGGTGTCCTAGTTGTGTGTGGCCCCAGTGGCCTCACTCAGCTGGCCCACAACATCTCTCCCACTGACTCTACCCCCACAAGCTTGTGCCCTTGGCCCAGGGTGCCTTTCTAACTGGGTCTTGGTCCCTCTGCGTCAGGGCTGGTGATTTAAACTTTAGGATCCAGAATTGGGAGCACAAGATTTGACTTACAATGCTTGGTACACAGGTTGGCCGGAATGTTGTTAACTGAGACGTTAGTTCAACTTGGGTGGGTGGTGTTGGTGTGGGCACAGTGAGACTCACTGTTGCCGTCTGCCCAGGCTGATCAGATGTGCCAAGTCCGTCATCCATTTCCACATGTCCAAGAGTGTTGTCATCACTGAAGGCTTCATTCGGTGGTGGGTTGGAAGTCTGTTCTTTGGACAATCTCTGCCCAGGTGCTGTGGCAGATCGACCTGTTGTGAAAAATAGAACATTGTAAGTGGTAGAAGTTTGGGATTTACATCTGAATGTTTTGTGTCACAGTAAGTAGAGACCTAGGAAAATCTTAATAGGTTGTGTTTCCTATTGTGATATAGATCCATGGTATTGAATTTGTTGACAAGACATGTGTAGAGGTTTCAAAACTGTATTGGAATTGAGCAGCTCATTAGATGTGCTGATAAGTTGAATTTTTGATGAAGAAATAAACATGCCATCTAACAAACAGTTAATCCAACATAGTGGAGAAGTAACGTGTATTTGATATTTTCAAGGCCTGGTGTATACAATCCAGGTGAACACACAATTTGGTTGTATATGTAGCACTAGTCATCATGTGTGCAGTTCGGAGTCAATGGGTTACCTGCCACTGCCAATTGGCTGAAGCAACTTAATGCCTTACAAATAATTGATGTTCACACTTGGTAAAGTTTCATTCATGCCATCAATAGTTTCAATTGTGACCAGGACAATATCAAGCTAGAAAGGCAGACACGTCTCTGAGTAGAGCATGATATGTAGATTTCTCCTTCCATGAGAAGTAAACATCAGTTGTGTCATGGCCAACAAGTGTAAACGGGCAAGAGCACAATAACCTTTTGTTTTGAATTACAGAAACATGTCCTAATGGTAGTTGTAGTCATGTCACTTTATAACTCCCAAACCTACAGAAATGGTAAACTCCATGATAAGTGACCATCATTTGTGAAATGGCAAAAAAGTGAAAGTGGGTAAGAGCACAATAACCTCTTGTTTTGAGTTACAGAAACAGGGTCTCACGGTAGTTGTAGTCATGTCACTTTCTAACTCCAAACATTAGACAGATGGTTAGTCTTACCTGTTAACAAACTGCAGTTAGGTTGAACCATACATTTATTTACATATTGATACATACCATGGGTCCTGGAATGATATTTTAATACTAACACACCTACAGATCCCATTACAACATAAGACATGTAATGGAGATTGATACATGTGATCACATATAACAATACACACTGACAATCTAACATCTCTGATACTTTGGATATTGCATGTTAGCAAAGTGGATGGACCATACAATGGCAAAAGCTGAGATGAGAGCATACAGGACATTGACGTTTTATGACCGTTATTGTGGTGTAACTTATCAGACTCCGCTCACACAGCTATTCACGTCAAGGTCTCATGAGGCAGGATGGCCAAGAGCTTCTCCTCCCAGGGAAAGAGTTGTAATGGGACACTGAGAGGACCACCACCAGTCTTCTGGGCCTCCATGTGTTTCATGGAGGCCAGGGAATGCACCTTCCCCCTCAGGTCATTCAACCTCTCTAATATCCTCCTTTGTGCACAAGGGGGTGCCTACAGCATTCACTCTGTTGACTATCCTTTGCCATATTTCCATTTTCCTATTGAGAGGAGTATGTTGGACTTGGGCTCCAAACAACTGTGGCTCCTCTCTTATGATTTCATCCACCATAACTGTCAACTATGCCTCTGAAAATGTTTGATTTTTAGAACCTGACAGGACTGTAAATGAAAGTGGGTGACAAGGACTAAATAAACAAGACAGTGATATTGGAGGAAAAAAGAGAAGAAGTGTGTGGAAAGTGTTCAATTTGAAGGGAAAAAGGGCTGCCTTATCTGATAAAAAATTAAGCAATGATGTGTGGTCTCTGTCTTGCTGTGCTGCTGTGGCCAGGCAAAGGATCATAGTCTGGGTGTGTTTTATAGTGTGATTTGCAGGTGTGTCTACTTGGCCAATGGATGCCAGCTATGTTGTTTTTCAAACCATCCAATGAGCACTGTTCTGGTGCTTTGTTGAGAGCATACTGCAGCGGCCTACAGCCATCAGGTAGCCGCCGCAATGGGACCCCCAGTATAGCTGGGTTTTCATAAATGGCTCAGCGGTTAGCTGCGGCCACGATGGCAATGAAGTATGCACGGTCAACATTGCAGCCTGCCGTTGACAGGAAACACTTTTTCGACATGGTCAGTGGTTCAGGCTGCACACATCATAATACAGTGGATGGGAGACTGCCAGAACAGTGGTCTTCTTGTGAGTAACGCCACGGCGGACTGGCGGTCCCACCGCCAAACTTGCAATCGGGCCCTAAATCATTTAACAAGACATAAAATTTCAACATGAAATATAATTGCATTAGTTTATCAGCACAAAAACATCAACAAAGCATTAATTAAAAACCACAAAGGAAGCAAAAAGAGAATAGAGAAAAAAGTGACAAAAATAAGCCCTTAGCCCGATCCTAGCGCATGCAGCCCAATGCGAGTGGAGCCTCTGGGTGGGACATGGGCCCAAGTGAGCCTTATAGTCTGTCAAAATTGGCTCAGGGACATAGATAGCAACAATTTTCATGGAGAACAAGGAATAACTCAACAACTACAGGCCCTCTTCGGCCAAGCACAAGCTACACCTAATCTCCAAGATCCAAATCTTTCCCTAACATCCGAATCACACCCTGTTTCATACCCGAGCCTTATTGTACAATCTGTGTTATGTGCAGCGGTCCAAGTAAACAGCTCCCACTCCTTTCAGACACCACCAGGGTTTATGAGACCGGTAGTACTAAAAAAAAACCTTTGAGACTAAAAAATAAGATTGAGGTGTTGGCCCTATATCATACCCAGGGCCTATGCTTACCGTCTGTGCTATACCCTGTGTTCCAAGCGGAACCAATCCCTCCTGTCTGGCTCATCAAAATGTTGCTCGAAAGTGGATTTCACTTAAAGAAAGGAAAGACAAATGGCGTTTGGCAAAACAGAAACAGTTGGTATAGTTAAATGCAGCAGCCAGGAGAGAAGAACAGAGATGGGGTTTGATGTCTCTTTCGAGGTACATTGGTTCTGAGCACCCTTAGATACATTTCTTGTAGTGACTTAAAATAATTCTACGCATTCTTTGGAGAAGGGAATCTGGGCCTAGTCATAGAGTCATAAATATGTCCATCTGATAAATTGTGCAGGTGGGTCTCGACCTTGCGTGGACATAATGTGGGCCAGTAGGTAACATGTCCAAATGTCCAGCATGGGGAGTGAATGATCACTGCGTGTTGTGTGCGTGTTGTGCTCTGTTTGCCTGAGTGTTCCTAACTTTATATGGCATCTAACTTTGATGGTGTTTTTGGTGTTTCATGGTGTTTTGGGAATGTGCACCCTTCCGGCCAAATGTGTTTTATTGGTGTCCAATCTCCTAGGACCATTGCAGTGTCACTGCCAATCTGAGGGATTGATCTGGGTTTTTCTTGTTTGTGCATTTGTCCATGGGCTACGTGCCACCCCACCTGTGATCTATCAACCAGGCCTAGATCACAGGGCTTGTCTGACCATGTATTTCTGACTTAGGGTTGATGAGGAGGTTGAGTGGGTTCGTCAACAGTGATGGGAGTTTGTTGTTATGCGTACACATTCCATGGCATACATTGACATTGTTTTTATCAATACTAAGAATTGCTTGTGATTTTGTATTTTACGGATGGTATACTCAATGACACATGTGTCCAATAAAATCTTTATATCCTGTTCCTTTCCCTGTACTGTAGTGCATTGCTTTTCCCACCATCTACTTACGGAAAAGGGGATATATGCTATCCACATGTTATACATGACATGTGCGGCATATATTATTCATGTGCCTTTTTGGAATCAGGGTAGAATTGAAAGGCATTTGAAGAAGAGCGGGGCCACTTGGATCAAAGTAAGATAGTTGTCCATTACCGTGCCTCAGCTGCAGACTGTAGAGAGTAGCAAATTAGTGCCTGATTCTCTAGCTAGCATGCCTCCATTCATTTACTATACTTGACCTCCATAGTGGATAATGCCTTACTCGTTAATGAGAGTTATTTTTCTTTTTCCACACAAAGTGTCTGAGTGGTCTTTTAGAACATCCTTCACAAGAAACAAATCTCTCTGTTTTTTTCTGAATTTATGCTGCCTTAATTTCTGTCACCCAGCCAGTGCTTTTATGTGAGGCATGTGTTGTTAAAATCATGTCCCTGTAACTCTCCTAATCACATCAAAAATTCCAATGGCCTCACGGGACAAGCAATGTACTGCCTGCTACTGTGTCACTATATAATTTTAAAGAAGTGTTTGCACAGAGCATTGCTAACAATTTGTCATTTTTTAATTGTTTTTCTTATTTTCTTTCTTACTCCTGCTGGTTTACCACTACCACTGATCTGGCAGGAAATAGCAGCCCGGCTGTGGTGGCAGAGATTGGAGGCTACCTGTGTGGAGTATAAGTGGATGGATGAGGAGTAGGGTGAGGCACTTGCCCCTGCAATAGGCCCCAGTTCCTCCAGCCAGTTGCCTGCACCTCTAGCCACCAGGCCACATTAACACCAGCACAGCCAGCAGCTGCCGGCTGCCCACGCACAAATCACCAGTGCTGCCCCCCTTGGACCGCCTATTACATTGCTACATGAGGTGGCGCATTTGGGCCATCAGATTGGACACCTCTAAGTCCAGCTACAAGAACTGCATACCTCCTAGAGAATGCCCTCTTCTGAGACCTTTTTACATTTTTTTATTTTGGTGGGAGGGAGTTGTGTTTTGGGTGGAGAGGGTGGGAATTGGGCAGGACAATTTCTTTTGGACTTTTACTTTGACATTTGGTTTTGGACAGTGGTTGGGGCGATATTGTTTGGGGAGAGGGGTTGGTCTGTTGTGGGTGTGGAGGTTGGGTTTACTTATATTTTTGAACTTTGTTGTTGTTGAGTAAAGGGAAGAATGGTATTATACTTTATGCCTCAAGATGTTTTTTTGCGTTCCACTTTAACTTTGCACTAATTACTTTTTCAACAGCCAATTGTTTTAATCCTCTTCTCCAAGCGTATGTCAGTTAATTATAGTTATTTATACCCTTGTCTTACCACCTTCTGTAATGTTAGTGACCATTAGGGGGAGTATACTGCCATTCCCTACATTGCGTACAGCAACCTAGATAATCAATTACTTATCTGCAGTAGACTCTAGTTTCTTACTAACTAAACTAGTTCACTTAATTCCATAGTTTTCTTGTCAGAATAGATAAAGCAATGGCTACCACCTCTCTCTTCAATCTTCCAAAACCTTACTTTTGGGTTTCTTAGGATGCCTGCTTAACTGGCGTGGCAATGGGCTGACAGGGAGAACGTCACAGGTGAGGTCCCACCCCCACTTAGATTATCCATCACAGGCAAATAAATTGAAAGAGAAAAGTTAGTGGGTTATACATTTATATTATAGCTTTAGACTGAGACAAGGCTGCTGACACCATGACACAATATAGAGTACCAGATGTTATAATAAAAACTAACAATAATAAATTATTCTGAACAATAGGGAGCATGGAATTTAATGAAAACCGAAGTTAAGAAATCCTCGATTCAGAAATGGCCCGAATGCTGATGTTGACAAATGATGATCTTGTATGCATGGTTGGTTAAGTGGGGCTGGTGTGGACTATTACTCTGGAAATAGATCCTACAGTGAGTTGATGTTGCATTTAACCACACACCCCCTAACAAGTGTGTGATCTATTTGGTGTAAATTAAGTCACACTTCAATAAATCACATAGACCGGGGGAGGAGGGTTAGGGATTTTTTATGAATGGATGGAAAAGGGGATTTGGGAAGAGGTGTGACAAAGACAAATACTATACAACAACAATATTCATTAGGGTGATGAGCAGCACATCATCATCAATCTGTTGTTGAAGGAAATGAAGCACTGAGTATGACACAGTTCAGTTAAATGGATTGTAAACAGTCCTTGAGCAATAGAGACCCAAGTTATTATTAGATATCTAAATGTTATGTCATCTAGATTTCAAAAATTCAAATTATGTATGACTGAAGGGGACACACATAGTTTTAAAAACAATATGATACTGTATGGCAGAATTGGATGGTGCATCTGCATTCTTCTCAGAATGTCTGTCACTCTTTGGGTGCCAGGCTGCACTGGTCCGGTATGTAAGTAGACGTGTTGTGAGTTCATCTTTCACCTTTTGTTTGTGCAGGAGAGGGGAAGGCCTGCAGATTGTAAAACAGAATCTGTATTGTAGAGCCAATAAGAAGGACAGAAGGAAAGTAAGCATCATGACGAGCATCCCAAGAAGAGCAGAAGGCATAGCAAAAACAAGAAGAGTTTTATGTTTGCCAGCAGTGCAGCACACATGCTCAGCAGCATTTCCCAAATCAATACACCTCTCTTCATTCCACAGAGCTGAGTACTAGGCTTCAGAGTCATCATCATCAAGGTTTCCCTTTGAAGTTGATAACTTCTTTCTCCTGGCTGTTGAGGTAGTCCTGGCCTGAGCCCTCCTTCTCCTGACTCCGAGTAACTCTGTCCCAGTCCCGACCCAAGTGAGATAGATCTAAAGTGCACTGCAGTTGAAGAGTAAGTAGAGAAACATAATTTGATAAAATGAGTAGACCCTGCAGGTAAATTTCAATAAGTTTGAAAGGGCCAATCACATTCAGGAAAAATGATCATGCATCGGGATCAAACATTGCAAATCATCAAAGTTCAGTTTACTAATTCATTGAACACCCTCCCTCACTGTCTGCCACCATTTAAATCTACACTCACAAGCACTCATTGGTGCAGTAGTTACCTCTTCCAATCCAAACACGTTGGTGGGTACACAATTGTATCTCCTCTTTGATGTAAGCAACACACTGGGATTTGGCAGTCTTGTAAATCAGTGATCTTCTGGGGCATCCCAGCTAGGTGGTACAAAAAAAAGGATAGGCATGGGAGGGAGGCAAGCATTGTCTCCAATGTCCTGAAGGGAATGAGGAGGCTTCTACCCTTCACACTGGTTCAACTCCTATCTGGCCATACATGTGACTAGGAATGGTGGGGCAGCATAAATCAGACACAAACATAATGTTCCAACAGCTATATCTTTTTATTTTGCAAAAAAAGAAGATCAATAATAAACATTTAAAAAGTACTATGGTGGCATACTCTGTCAGGGAATTAGAGCTCGCCTTCAAACTTAGGTGCTTCACCTAAAAGTTGGTCAGCTAACATACTTGAGTCTGATCAATCATCCTTCTCCTCCTGTGCTGGTTCAGAACAGTTGAATTGTGGGGCATGAAATGTTGGTTCATTTTGATCATGGCCAATCTTTCCATGTTTTGAGTTGAGCGACTGGTCCATTTTACTGTGACAACTGTGCAGGCTGCACTAAACACATGCTCAGAAGACACCCTGACTCCCAGACAAGCCAGATACTTTATTGCCAGCCTGCTGAACATTGGCCATTGGTGTATCTTAGCATAGCAATACACCAATGGGTTTTGATCCGCAGAGACCTCTTTTGGGCCACCCAGACACTCCTGAAACATCCTCTCAAAGGTCACTGATGCTGCCACGGGATCATTCTCTCGTGCCTTTGCCTCAGCACTGGACTTAAGACCTATCAGTTGAAACCAAGCCAATGCAGATGTTGGGGCTAGTTCTTCTTTTCCTGTAGTTGTGCTTGTAGCCAGTGTTCTTGTTCCTGGTATTGGCTGCTGCGAGACAAGACTGCCCCCCAGGACCTCTGCCTGGGAGTGGGACTCTAGTAATTTCTAGCCGTTCATCTTCCAGGTCTCTGGCTTGCTGAACAACCTACCTCATACATTTTGAAACATCCCCTTCAGAAAAAGAAATACAAGTGGCCTGAATTTGTTTGTACTTTGGATCAAGTGGTGTAACACAGATGTACTCCAAGCAAATGATTAAGCTTTCAACCAAGGCATGTGCTTCTGCATTTTGATTCACACCTGAGAGTGCGAACCATTCAGACACCTTCTTTAAATGCCCCTGTAGCAGACACAACAACAGGATAGCTTGCCCTTCCTATTGTCCTCCTTGCTAATGTGAAGAGTGCAGTCCAGCAGAGTGCAGTCATTTAGCAGCACAGCAGTCTTTGTTCCTGACAGAGTATCCACATGTCCAGAAATATACTGAAGGGGTGGTGCCTGAGGTCTAGTAGCTATATGTTGGTGCCCTGGTTCTGGAAGGTAGGGGGAACCTTTAGACAGTGGCTTTGAAGTGCAAGTAATTGCCTGCCTCTTCTGCCCTGGACTGGAGCGACAATATAGGCTCATGAGGCCATTTGTGTGTAGACAGGACAAAGCCTATTCAGGTGTAAATTAGGCTGTGTCCAGCTCCTCTGTCCCATCCTTTCCAGGTTGGATCACTAAGTGACACCGAAGCTCCCATTGTCTGTGGCTGTCTAGGAGGAATACACAAAGCTGGACTCCAGACTACACCTAGTCATGTGACCAGAAAAGGTCTGCAGGCAAGAAATGGCTAAGGTAACAAAATGCCAAATTTCTGAAAATTATGTTTTCAGAATTGCAATTTAAAATCTGAATTCACCATGTTAGGATTTTAAATTGTGATCCCAGAGACACCAAACATGAATGAATGATCTCTTCCGATTTGAAAGTTACATTTATCAAATGTAATAAAGCAACTCCAATGCTATCCTATGGGAGAGATAGGTCTTTCAGTGTTGTAAAACACATTTAAGAGTTTTTCACCACCAGGACATGTAGAACTAAAATGCACATATCCTACTTTTGAAACACATTGCACTCTGCCATCTGGGCTGTCCAGGGCCTACGGTAGGGGTGACATATCTATTAAAATAGAAGTTTTGGGCCTTGAAAAAGTTTTATTTTGACAGGTTGAAATGGCATTTTAAATCTTCATAAACAGGCTCTTCAATGGCAGGGATGAGGCATATTTAAAAAGGCTATTTGATTGGGTTTCACAATCAGTGCTGCAGGCCCATTAGTAACATTTAATTTACCGGCCCTGGGCACATGTGGTGCACTTTACTATGGACAAATATATGTAACCTGAATGTGCCAATTGGATATAAGCCAATTGTGCCATGTTTCAAGGAGTGAGCACATGCACTTTGACACTGGTTATCAGTAGTAAAGAGCTCAGAGTCTTAAGGCCAACAAAAATGAATTCAGCAAAAAGGGGAGAAGGTAGGCAAAAAGGTTTGGGGATGACCATTCAGAAAGGGCCTGGTCCAAAACCCAGTCACTATGATATACCTATGTGTCTTACAATGAATGACAAACTGTCCCAATTGCTTAAAAGTCTCACTTGTATTACCTGGCAGAAACATGTTTTGCTTCCATCGAAAAAAAACTGATGGCTGTGCAAACATCTATTTTAAAAGAGCTACCTTCTAAGCAAGGAAAACATACCATTATTGTTCCTCCCCTACCAGCACTACAAGAAGCCCAAAAAAACCATCCCAAATGCTTGTGTATTACACCAAAGATGAGTACAGTGGGTCTCTTCTTTAAGTTCAGTGGATGTAAAGATTCAGTATGATCCCTCTATTCCTACACAAGCTTTTCTCCAATATCAACAGCATGTTACTCTAACTCCAGTCACTTTATCTGTTGAGTTTTACTAGGGATATTCAATACAGGTGGCTCTGCCCAACCTTTGGTAGGAACAAAATATAAGTACTTCAACCTGTGCAGCAATAGAAGGCACTGTGAAGAATGGTGAATTCATCCCACTGTGCACCCACAATAAAATCTTAGGTGACTGTACTTCACAACATGCAAAATTAGATTCCCTGTTACTTGCACTGAAAAAGGCTGACATGTCAGTTCCCACACTTACTGTGCCCGACTCATCGTTCTGTGTGCAAGATTACTAAGTCAACTTGCAGCAGTGACACTTGAATGGATTCAAGGATTTAAAGGGAGAACCTAAAAATAATAAAGAGCTTTGGGAAAAGGTAGGTGTCTTACAAGACAAGCTTCCATTGGTCCACGTGAGGCACACTTTGGGCCATCAGCATGATGGCATTCATGACAAAGGGCACTGTGCAACTGACCTAGCAGTAAAGGCTGTATATCAGACTGTTAGAGTAGCATTTCTAACTGGATTTCACATGAAGATCTACACAGATATTTTAACAGCCATCAATGCAACCTAGCATAGTGGGAAACCTGCTACAGGTTTCCCTTCCAGATACCCTTCCAGACTTAATTCAGATATTGTTCGAAGTCATGATACAGGAGTGGAAGACAGCATAATACCCAATAGCCTGTCTAGATTAGACAGAAACTCATAAAGAATGGTATCTGCATATGCAGGAATTAACACAACAGTAGAAATGCTACAACAATTCTACAGGTGGCCTAATTCATACAAATAGACTAGGGATTATATTAGGCAGTGTGACATTTGTCAGCAGATTAAACCTTACACTGTCAAAAGAGCCTGGCCAACTCCTCTCATGATCTCAACCATTCCCTTCTGGATTATTTATTTAGATCATATTGGGCCCTCCCTTCAGCTAACCGATATGTCTACATATTAGTGGCTATTGATTCATGTTATCAGTTTCTATGGGTTTGGCCATAGAGAAATACAAGAGCTTCAGCATTAGTAAAAGATTTGCAGTGCCTCGTGGAAATTGGGGCAGTTTTTTTCATGTCATTCATGCAGCTGTACTACGTTCACATCTAAGACTTATAGGGATTCAGTGTCTTCTCTGAGAGATTGTACAAGATCATACGGCCAGACTTGTATTGCTAAATCTGTCAGAGGGTCACGGAACAGTGATTCACCTAAGAGAGGGAGCCAGACCAGCCGGTCACTCACAGCTGCTGTGACCCGTTATTCACAAATTAAAAGACTGGCCCTTGGGATCAAGTGGGGCTGCAGACACTTCCATCTATACCTATGTAGATGGGTGTTTGAGGTCACCACTGATCACCAGCCTTTGATTACCCTGTTTGGTGGAACTACTCCTCACCTTTCCTCCCTAGAATGAAATGATGGACAATTCAGACACAACAATATTGATTCACAGTGGTATGCAGGCCTGGTGTAAAGAACACTTTAGATTTCCTACCTTTGCGTGCAGTAACCCAAGAAAGGGACACTGCCAACAAGAGTTCAGTTATGGAAGACTAAGGTGGTCATTACGACCCTGGCGGTCGGAGACCGCCAGGGGTAATGTAGCGTCCGTACCGCCAACAGGCTGGCGGTACGAAGGCCCTCATTACGACCGCGGCGGTAGTGCCGCGGTCGCACCACCAGGGCCGGCGGTTTCCCGCCATTTTAGCCCCGGCAGTGATAATCCGCCAGGGCAGCGCTGCAAGCAGCGCTGCCCTGGGGATTATGACATCCCTACCGCCAGCCTGTTTCTGGCGGTTTGCACCGCCAGGAAGAGGCTGGCGGTAAGGGGTGTCCAGGGGCCCCCTAACAGGGCCCCGGCCAGCTTTTCACTGTCTGCATAGCAGACAGTGAAAAGCGCGACATGTGCAACTGCACCCGTCGCACGGCCGCAACACCGCCGGCTCCATTAGGAGCCGGCTCCTATGTTGCGGCCTCATCCCCGCTGGGCTGTCGGGTGCAAACTTGGTTTGCGCCCGCCGGCCCAGCAGGAATGTCATAATTGGGGCAGCGCGAGTGCAGCCGCATTGGCGGCCGCACGTCGGTTACCGCCTGGCGGGCGGCGGTAGCTGCCCGCCAAGGTCGTAATGACCCCCTAACTGTTGCTAGTGAGTGAGTTAGCCCTCATGGGTTATCCGGGGCAGAAAAGATGAAAGTTCACCTCAGAGAGAAGGTATGGCTCCCAGGGCTCGTTTTCATAGTTGATAACCTGGTGAAAGACTACACAGCCTGCCAACTAATAATCAGAGCTGAGGCTCATTTGCTGGTGGTCTTGAGGAGCACTGTGATGCACCGTGGTCAAAGCTTAGTCTTGACTTTGGTAGCTTCCTTGATGGGCACCTAGCCTTGGTGATGATTGATGGGTATTTCAAATACCCAGATGTAGAGCTGGCCAAATCAACAGCATTCTCCAAGATCTGTCATCTCCTGGAGGAGCTCTTCACCATGTTCGGCATACCAGAAGTACTACGGACAAAGACCCCTGTTCAAAGGGACCATATTCAAGACATTTTTGGAGCAACTAAGGATTCAACACAGAAAGATCACACTGCAGTGCCCTCAGACATACAACAATGTGGAATGCTTTATGCATACTCTAAACAAGATGCTCCATGTACCAACAGACAAAAGGTCAAACC
This sequence comes from Pleurodeles waltl, assembly GCF_031143425.1. Classification (NCBI taxonomy): domain Eukaryota; kingdom Metazoa; phylum Chordata; class Amphibia; order Caudata; family Salamandridae; genus Pleurodeles; species Pleurodeles waltl. The sequence continues at coordinate 1,033,728,384 of NC_090437.1, read as the reverse complement.
TGGAGACCAGTTTACACAGGTTCCTGGAGTGAGCTGGAGCATTCCCTACTGCACAACTCAATTCTCCCCGTGGCAAATGTTGATGAAGGGAGATGAGTGTGACATGATACCCACCTGCCCTGGATGGGGAGTGCCAGTATACAATCCAGATGAAAGACAGAACTGAAGAAAGTGCAAGCCATCCCCGGAAGGCCTGAATCCCCCATCTCGTGACAAGGGACCAAGTAATAGTATGCGACTAACGCCCCAGATGGAACCTCTGCACGCCATATGAGAGGGGGTGGTGGACAGTAACTGCAGTCAATGGCACTCGAATATCTGATTGACACAAAGCTGAACCTGTAGCCAGAAATGTGTCCTGCTTCAAAAGGGTGAGGGTACATGCAGAGGAAGGGAATGAGGACATTTAAAGAGGAACTAGCTGGAATACCCCTGAATTGTGGAGAGAGAACCAGAGTAGGCCCAAAACCTCAACAACAGATGTGAGCAACTAGAGCCTGGATTAAGGGGCAATGCCCCTTTAGGTTTGAACATCCACACCAACTGAGGAACACCTTAAGGTAGCCCAGGCAGCTATCAGAGGCCATCCCTCTAACCTTAGATCCAATCCTACACCAAGCCAGAGGCTTTGCGAATTTGTTTCTCTCACATAGACACCTCCAGAGAAGAACAGATGTGGACTGACATTGGAGTGAATCTAGTGAGCCACCCTACCCACTGAACTGATCTGTGACCCAAGGTTGATGTGCCACACACCATGTAGCTGGGCACTGCTGCAGGGTATAAATAAAAATGGGCTGGGATCACACAAGGTGTGTCTCAAATAGCAAGTGTGTGTCCATGTGTTCTCTGTTGAGCAGAAGCGTGACGGATGTCCTTAGCATGCTAAATACACTGGCCTTGCATTTGCACGTGGTGTCTGAAATAATTTTCTATAATGAAAGAATCATTCCTATAGTCCTTTTAGTTTGTTCAGTAGAAGAAGTTTTTTCAGGCACCATATATCGGATGTGTTTATGATGCAACGTTAACACAAAGGTTGCAGGCCTGAGTTATTTCTTGTAAAAGGTATATGTTAGTCAGTAGTCTTCTAAGGGTGCATTAAAATTTGTTTTTGATTTATTAACTTCAGTGATATTTGAACATGTTGATTATAGATCAATAAACCTATAACCTTGCCGTTCCAATCTTGTTCTTGGTGCTGCACTTGTTCAAAATTTTGAGGTCCGTCTGTGACTGCAAGACTCTCCCCGAACCCACCCCTCAAATCTATTGATTGGACACACAATCCAAGAGCCTAGGCCTCCCATTCCGTTAAGTGCAAGGTTATTGTAAGAGACCACAGAGCAATCTTATTGCCAGCAGCTCAGAATGAGAACAAATAGTACCTTAGTTCTATTACTAGGGGCTCCCACGAGTGCTCAAACAAGAACCCTGGAAGATGCGTAGGAATAAAAACATCCTCTAGTTAAGCGAAAGGGTGGACCCAGGTGTTTACAGAGACCCGGACAGTGGCTATAAGACATGCATTGTCAACATTTGTCAGGCTTTGAGGTGGAGTTAGTTAGTCTTGAAAAAGTTCTTGACACCTTAAATGTTTGCTTAACATAATTCCACGCTGTACAGTGGAACACGGTCTATTTTACAGAACCTTCTATGACTTCAGAATAATCGGAGGGCCTATTGTCAAATAAATCTATAACGATGTCCTTGTCTAATGCACCATATACACCACCCTTGGTTTTACAATAGGTATTTTAATTCGAAGGAAGGTTTGCTCGGAATACCATCTATACCTATCACACCACACAAAATAACAATCACAATAAAGAGGTCTTAATCAGCGTAACTTGTTCTAATGTTCCCGACTATAGTGAGGATTGAGAATGCGCTTTCTCTCTCGGAGACGCCTGCGGATTGCTGATAAACAGCGGGTTTTGGATTAGGAGATGGATGACATCCCCTAAACATTTTCTGGAGAAGGATGCCTCTTAGTCAGATGTTCTGTGCGGTCATTACTGAGCGCTGCCCTTCACTGCTCTGCCAGGAGCTCTTCTTGATTCTCGGTGGCGCCATTTTACCACAACATAGTCAAAAGTGAATGTAATGCCCCTGAAATCCTTTTAGAAGCCTTTACCTTTGCTGGAGCAAAAGCAAATTGGCACTTCTTAACCTATAGACTTTTAAACTAGAGATTCAATCTCATAATAAAAGTAAAAATAACAGTCACCAATACTCCAAAGTGGAAATGCAAAGGGCGTACAAACCCTTAAACACGAAATATTGTAAACGAAGAAATGTGTGTCAATACCCATATTTAAAAGGGTAATTTACATACTATACCTGGCCATACCTCTAAGCGTTCTTGCAATTTACTGCTGGTCCCTCTAGATCCATTTGCAGGACATTTCCATCATATCAACCGATGACGACATTTGGTTTCTATAATATTCTGTAGCACGTTATCTCTTCCCTTTCACCTTTGCGAGCGCTAATTCCTCTGTATCTAGAGCGCTCTGATGTGAGCGTTCAGTTGTGTGAAGCGCGGTTTTAATAAACCAACAAATTTGTGTTGCTTATGGTAATTTAATGGGTCATAAACAGGGTGCTTCCGGGAGGATAACTCATCATATATATGTAAAAAAAAGTCCATATTTCATATAGCAAAGGACTGCACCGCTGGCATCATTATGGTTAATATGAAGGAACATTTTACGAGAGAATGTATGACACCAAATTTACATTGTAGGCGGATCGCATAAAAATTCTAAAGATCTGGTCAGAACGTCAGTTAAGTTTCTAGTACGAATGGCATAACACACATTGGTAAAGCCAATAGATTTGGCTTTAAAGAAATGTTGTATAGTAATGTGAAGCATTACAAGTAAACAGCAAATGCATTTGTGTAGAAGCAACGATCTGTAGAATATAATTGGTGTATGGGTAAAAATCAAGTTACAGTTGCACTGTCAATCAGACCTAAAAATCCATGTAGGTGAATGACTGCCCTCCTCCCACCTGTGCTGCTGCCAGAGAAAGACAAACACCATAGATTATGGCATCGGTGGAGGGCAAGCTGTTTTTTGTGGAAGCAGACAACTTCCTCCTAATCAAAACATGTACACCTGGCTCCCAACATGAGGGTAGAACCAAAGCCCCTCTCTTGTAGTACCCACATAATTATCAGACAACAGCTGCACCATCAAGCCAGATCATATAATGGATTAACATATGTAGAAATCCCTTTAATTGTGTTAGTAAAAACATACAAATACATTTTAGAAGTCCTAGCCTACTTTTTATTAGGACTTGTGTAAACCAAAACCATTTTTACTGCAATTATATATATAAGATATCTATTATATGGCCTTTCAGCCTGCCCTCTTAAACATTTGGTCTGGTGTTGTGTCACTCTCATGTTTCTTCCATCCACTAAAGCATATAGCATGGAGCAAGTCAGACACTTGCTAACTTCACTGAGAGTGATGACATTCTGCTCTTTCACAAGGAGCATATTTTTACACAATGCCCTTCAGTGTCAGGAATTACTATTGCAGTGTGTGTGTTTTTGGGACCAAAAAAGGTGATTTGCTTTTATCCACTCTTTATTTTGATGAGTGCCTGGCAGTTCATTCGGCAATACAGTTTTAAAAATGTATTGCCAAAAAATAATAACTACTGACAAAGCTAAAAGGCTGGCAGTCAACACCAGATCTATTGGCTTTGACAATACTTGTTTAAAATTGTTAGCTTTATGCCTTAACTAATCATAATAACACTTGCTTCAATTCCAATACAATGGTCAAATCATTTAAGCAATGGGAATGCAGGGCCTTTCATTTGATAACACGAGGAGAACACAGAAGGTGTTTTACCATTGCCTTAATAGTTTAGGCAACGCTGAAAGATTAATGGCTTACTTTCTCTTCAAAGGCCAGTGCATATGGTCCTGCGTGCAGGCTGCAAGTCCTTCTCATAAATCTTGGACTGGATCTCAATCATTAATTTCTTCTGAGGCCCTCATTCTGAGTCGGCCGAAGAGATTTCTCTAGGAGAATGCCAACACACTTGATTACAAGTGTGCTAATGCACTTATTGAAAATGAAAATGCTTCTGGCACATTTTCTAGTTTCTCTTCTTTTGACAGACCTTCATAAGAGTTCTAAGGGGTAAAGGGAGTCAAAGTCAACACTTCTAATCATTTAACAGTGTAATCTATTTGGTCACACATTATATCTCAGAGTCTGAGAATAAAGGGCCAGATGTATGAAACTTATTTGCACTCGCAAATGGTACGAATCGCAAAAATCGGCTGTTTGCGAGTGCAAAAAAGTGGTCTGCGATGCATGAAAGGCATTCGCAGACTAAAAATAAGTAATCGCAAAATGTGCGATTTTTTGCGGTGTGACCTGGTTTTGCGACTCCCAATTTGCGATTCAGTATTTCCAGAAGGGAATTGAGAGGCGCAAAATCCAAGTCGCAAAGAGATGCATCAAAAAATCGCAAATTGCGATTTTTCGCAGAATGGCATTTTGCACATGCATACTTGATCTGCAGCGCAGAACACTAAGGACTCACAGCATACCCACCCATGTGCAGGTATTATGCTCCCTCCACTTACTCGCCTCAGGGAGCTATCAAGGGGTCATAGCAGCAGCTGGAGGGGTTTCACAGAGTACCCTCTCTAGATTTTTCAATGCATTCATCAACGCCATGCTGAGCAAACTACAACAGTACATCAGATTCCCCCACACCCCACAGGAATTACAGCAGACAAAAATAGAGTCTTACCAGATAGCACAGTTCCCCCACGTCCTAGGTGCCATAGATGGCACACATGTGGCAATCTGTCCACCATCAGCCACAGAGTATGTGTACCGCAACAGGAAATACCAACATTCCATGAATATACAGGTGATATGCAATGCCTCCTACATCATTACTGATCTCCTGGCCAGGTACCCAGGGAGCACACATGATTCTTACATCTTTCGCCACAGCGGGATTCACACAAGACTGCTAGCTGGGGAGTTTGGTGAAGGATATCTACTAGGTATTGTCCCTCTGTACACTGGCGCATTGATGGCGTGCCGATGTCAGATGGCTCAGTTACTCATCATACCCTCTGTCCCTTCCAGGAGACAGTGCCTACGCAGTGCGCACCTACATGATGACGCCCTACCTCAATCCTACAACACCTGCTGAACGGAGATACAATGCAGCACACAGGGCGACCCGCAACGTGGTGGAGCGCACATTTGGACTGCTGAAGAGTCGCTTCCGGTGCCTCCACAAAAGTGGAGGGGCACTACAGTACAGTCCAGAGACTACATGTAGAATAGTGGCTACTTGTGCAATCTTGCACAATATAGCTACCACCAGGGGCATACCTGTAGAAATATGTGAAACTGAATCAGATGAGGATGATGATCCCATACCACCTCTTCAGCCAGCAGACAGGACCAGTGCAGCAGAGGGAAGGCAAAGGCGTGCCGACACCACACACAACCATTTCAGACGTGAGTATTAATGACACAAATCCTCTGACAACTGTACCTGTAGTGAAATAAATTTATTACCTTAAGTCAGGTAATGCACGTGTGAGTAATAACAAAAAACAGGTAATGTGATAAACGCAAAACAATGAAGGACCAGAGTTATGCACTATTACTTCATAGTGTCAACAGCAGTCCACTTGCAGCTAGAGTCATTTTTTGCGCCCACGCACACCACTCGGGTGCCCAGGTACATCACTGGCACCTCTATTGTCACCCTCAGTGGCAGTGCTGTGCCTGGCAGTGCGCCGTCTGGTGTCCACTGCTGGTACGGCAACACTGCTGAGGCTGGAACTGTTCTCAGTGTCCCCCAGTGCTAGCTCACTCGGAGTGGCTGAAATTGGTCCCATAATGTGTTCGATCACATTGGTGATCTGCACAAGTCCATTTACAACGTCCCTGCTGATGTGTGCTGCCTCCACTTGCGCAGCCACTGCACGTCGGGCAATCAGTGCTGTAGAATTTGCCACCCTGTTAGAGGAACGACAGAAGCTGCCAAAAATGGTACGAAATCTGCGCTCCTGTCTGCGCTGGCTCACCCTCTCATGGCGCAGCTCCTGGCAGAGTTCACGGACAGCACTTGTGAGGTCCCTGGTGTCCTGTGATGCCTGCACCTGTCCCTCACGCAGCTGTACAATGTTATCATTGAGGGAGTCAAGTTGGCGATGCAGGCCCATCATGTTGCGGTTATGTTTGTGCAAGTTCTTATCTAATGCAAGGATCCGCTTATTTTGTAGACGCTGCTGCTGCAACATAGCAGCTTCCAGGCCACCAAATAAGGAGGGACCCTCACCTGCCTCATGCTGCTGTGCCCAGGAATCTGTCGCCATCCTTCGTGGTGCTGTGGTTGGATGACACCTGACCTCCGGAATCTGGCTGCGCCTGTCTGTTGCTGATGGGGTACTTGGCCCTTCCTGCTGCTCATCTGAGTCGTTGCTGAGCTCTGGCAGTGGCAGTGCCCTGGGCCTGCGTTATACAGTCGCTATGTTGAGGGACCCACTGGTGTTAGAATCAGAGGCCAGATGGGTGTCTGTCTCGCCTACCCGTGCAGATGCTGTGGCTGCTGGGCCTGGCCCACCTGCAACAACAATATGCAGCATGTCAGTTATGTATGTTACATTTACGGTCAGACAATGGTAATAAAGGTACAGGTACTTCTCTACACGGTGTTGTGTGTGTTGTGTTCCTCTGGGTGTCACTCTACTTAAATACATTGTTTGTGCTACTTTCAGTTCTGGGTTGTGGACTGCCACTACCATAATGCATTGTAGTGCTGCTTCTAATATGTGGACTGGACTACTTCTCACACTGTATAACATTACTTGCTAATTCCTAAGGGGCTTTTGTGCATGCACATATGGGGTTACAAATCAATATTGCACTTACCTTGGCTGGTACTTGGTGTGCCGGAGGTGTCGATCTCTGTGACCCCAGTCACAGCTTCAGGGAGGAGTGTGGACTCGACTACGTCCTCCACTGGTGTAGATGGTGCCTCTGTGGGTGGACCGCCTCCTGTGCCCCTGGCCTCCGCAAGTCTCCTTGACACCCTCTCCTTTGCACGGGACCGCAGGTCATACCACCTTTTTTTTATCTCTTCGATGGAACGCTGTGCCATTCCAATTGCGCAGATTTTTGACTGCATGTCCAACCATAGTCTCCTCTTCTCACTCTCAGGCACCTGGAGTGAGCTTTTTTCCAAAAAGGCGGTCATGGCTCCTGACCACCTCCTCAGTTAGCACCTCAAGCTCCTGCTCGCTGAATTTCAGCTTGCGCTTTCTTTCACCCTTCTCCTGTGCTTGGCCTGGGGTATCCATCCTTGCTCAGGTGTTCTGGCTCCTTCTGAGTGCTGCTCTGTGTGGCTGGGCTGCTCTCTCTCAGGATGCTGGTTTGGGTGTGGCACCTGAAACTGCCTGGGATGACTCATTTCCTGCTGGTGATGTCATCAGGCTCCTCCAGGTGTGCTTTCTCGAATTTTCTTGTAATTTGCGATTTTTTACCGAATCGCAAAAAAATCGCAATTTGCGAAAATGCAAATTGCGATTCGGTAAATGGGCCTCGCAAATCACAAATAGTGATTTTTAAGAAATCGCTATTTCCGAATCGCAATATTGTTACATGGCCAATTGTGACTCGGAAATAGCGATTTCTTAAAAATCGCTATTTGCGATTCGCAAGCTCCTGTTTTCATATATATGGCCCAAAGTTCCTAAAGGTTTATTACAAATTTAAGGCCAACCGTATGCCTCAAGAACACACTATATAATTACAGAATCATCAAAGGTGAAGTAAAGCATTGAATGATATTAAATCATACAATGGTAAGGCATACAATAATCTCAGTTGCAGCAATACAAAAGATGAGGAACAGAATTTGATGGTCTGTATATAAGTCAAGGTCCTCTTGTCTAATCAGTTGAAAACTAATTTAATCTGAATATTCTAATTAAGCTATAGTGGAAATCCTAACTATCTCTCAGGAAATATAGGGAAGTCAAAATAATCAGAAAGTGTCAGCATAATAGAAACATCAGTAGAAGTTCTGATACAGGGGTGTGCATAGCATGAAGCCACTTAACCAATTAAGAATAGAGATGTCTATACCCCTCTGTCTCGGGGGAATCCACTCTAGTCAATGGTTAAAAAGGGTCTGCGGCTGTCTAACTAAAAGAATGCCAATTTAAACCTAGTAGACCCTTTGAGAATCCATGTTAACTCCAGAAATGTAAATCTTTCTTGCGCAGTTGGAATTTGCAACTCCAATCAGACTTTCATCCCACTAAAAAAAGATCAGGACAACCTTGGGTATCTCCCAGATAGTGATGCACACAGGGGAGTCTTTTTCTTCTTCATTTCTTTAGCACTCCTTTTTCTTGCCAACATATCCAAACGTACCCCACTATCTCAAATACACAACATACCTTTCATTAACTGTAAACTTGTGCAGGCTCACCTACAAATAAAGAATGATACAACATGAGCAAAACTCCATTTGAAGGTTAAGCATAGAAAAACAACATGTCAGGCTTTCATTTGAGCTAACTTAGTGGATGATTCAATGCACATTCACGATACATAGGTATACTGTACATGCATTTTCCTTCATGAATGTACCATAATTATGAATAGCTTTTATTATACATCTTTCAAATTATAATCTAATCCAGGTACATTAATCTAAATTCATAGATGTCTTATTTTCCAAACCATTAGTCATTATTAAACACACACATAAAAGTATTAACTTGTTACATGTGAGAGCACCTTGAGTAGTATGATTTTGATGCACACTTGACACTAGTAACATTTAAACACACTATATATGTGTTGTTGATTACACTTTTGTGTCACTCCTGCAGCGCATAATGTCACAGCCATGTTCTGTGTTGTCAAAAACAAATGTACTTTTGCAGGAGAAAAATGTGCTTCTACAGTGGAAGAAAATTTGCACACATATTGGCCTGTAACTGTGAAAGGCATGCAGAATTTGACCGAGTTTATGAGCACATAAAAATTAGATAATATTGGTAAATTAATAGAATTTGCTTTAACATTTCCCCAGGTATTGTTGGATTTGATAAACAAATAGTATTGTTCTGAAAATTGGCAGTAGATGTGCTCCATTACAAAGGATTGCTTTATGGCATCATTGAAAGTAGAGTCTCTTCTGCTTTTTCAGTTTTAATTCAGACATAGAAGCATACATTTCTTGCTAGGTAAAGACAAAACAAGAGTTGGGGATTGGGTATCTCTGAATCCTGACAATGAGATCAGTGGTCAGTGTCCTCTAACAACGTATAAGGTTGCACATTGAAATGTATTTGCTAGCTTAATAGAAAGGAAATAGAACATATAGGAGTAAAACTCCACAATTCATAACTACCTTCATAACTAATTATTAATTTCATAAAACATTCTTATATTTAATGTTGAATAGAAGAAGATTGGATGGCACTGGAGTGTGAGATGAATAATAGGCTATCATTTGAAAGAAGGTATAGAGGAAGCAAAAGAGCTGGGATTTTTATCCTTGACCTGACTGTCTCCAGGCAAAAACAGCATCCTGAATGCCAAATGATGGTTGTGGTTCATTCAGTTTGTGCTGCACTACCTACTTCCCTCTGATCATTCATGACCTATATGTACACCATCTCCTCAACTCTTGTGTTTAGTTGAATAGTAAGTATCATGTGTGAGAAATTGGGTTGTTGGTTGAGGGGGTGAAAACCTACTCAAGCAACAGCCACAATCCTTGTCAGGGAGAAACACAGAAAGCCACTAAATGAACCTGTGCTTAACCGTCTAGGAGCATAGCACAAAAGCAGCCAGGCTTATTCGGAGGCAATGTGTAAAGTGTTTATGCAACACACAAACAGCAATAAAGTGAAAACACAACAAAAGAAAAATCCCACACTGATTTAGAAAAATAGAGTACATTTTAATAAATTATGTGACCCCAAAATTACATAAATCCAATCAGTAGAACAGGAGTTTTGAATTTTAAAAATTTTAAAGTGGAAAATAGTGCCTAAAAGAATCAGAACACCACCTTGTTCAATTCCTCAATTGCCACAGCCACCTTTCCAGAGGACTGGAAATACACAGAAGTCAATGCCCTACTAAAGAAACCATCAACAGACTCCAGCGAGCTCAACAACTACTGATTGATCTCCCTGCTCCTGTTTCCAGACAAAGTATTAGAAAAAGCCACCAACCAACAACTCTTCCCACATCTGGAACAGAAACTCTTACTCAAGTCCTCCAAATCCATATTCCACCGAAACCACAGCACAGAGACAGCCCTCATTGCGGCTACCAATGACATCTGAGCCCTACTCGACTGAGGAGAAATTGCAGCTCTAAACCTCCTAGACCTATCTACAGCCCTCAAGTCTCCCACCACACACTCATCACAAGACTGCGCAACAAAGGTGTTAGAAATGGGGTCTTTGGTTAGCAGTCACGTTACCCCCTGTCCAAGCAAGGACCCTCACTCTAGTCAGGGTAAGTCACACACAATTCAAACTATCCTGTGCCCACCCTCTGGCAGCTTGACGCTGAGCAGTGAGGCCTAACTTAGAAGGCAATGTGTAAAGTATTTGTGCAATAAATCATACAATAACACCATATAGCACCACAAAAATACACCACACAGTGTTTAGAAAAATATGTAATATTTATCCATTAAGATGCAGGTCAAAACGATTAAAATGCGATAAGTATATGTTCAGATATCACTGTTAAAGTGATATAAAGGCCCTCATTATGACATTGGTGGTAAGAGCCGCTTACTGCCATGCTGACTGCCGCCAACATACCGCGACCACGGGGGTATACTGCTGCGGATATTATGACCCACACATAGAAATCAACCACTATACAGACACACACACAAGTCCGCCAGCCCCAAGGTCAGTGGTAAACTGGCAGTACCAAAACCCACACCGTTATGCCAACAGAAATACGCCCACAGCATTATGACCCTCGAATCACAGCAACAGACATTCAACCGCGGTAAACCATTGGCGGTACACACCGCCGCGCTCAAAATACATACACACTAACAAAAGAACACCATATTGGACAATTCAAACTACACACACCTGACACACATACACACACCACACGCACACCACTATAAAACACACACGCACCCTACCCACAACCCTTTACGACTCAAAAAAAATCTACAACAGAGAGAGAGCGAGAGACACCAAGAGCACCCACAGAACCAGAGCCACAGAACACCATCACCCATACACCATCCACGCACCTCACAGCACACTCCCCAATACATCACCCCACACACCCTCACACACACCACTCACACTACACCCATGGCACCACAAAGACACCCCTGGTTCTCTGAGGAGGACTAAGGGTCATGGGGGAGGAAATCATCCGGGTAGAGCAACAGCTATTCGGATCACAGGTGCAGCAGACATCTATTGCAAGGAAGATGGAGCTATGGTGGAGAGTTATGGACAGGGTCAACGCTGTGGGACAGCACCCCAGAACTAGGGATGACATCAGGAAGAGGTGGAACGACCTACAGGGGAAGGCGCGTTCCGTGGTAGCAAGACACCAGATAGCTGTACAGAGGACTGGCAGTGGACCCCCACCTCCTTCCCCACAACTAACAACATGGGAGGCGCAAGTCTTGGCGATCATGCATCCTGAGGGCCTGGCAGGAGTAGCAGGAGGACTGGACTCTGGTAAGTCAAATCTCTATTACTATCACCCCCCTACCTGCATGCCATCACATACCCCCACCCCTGTCCTCACCCCCATCACTCCACCACCTCACATATACCCCGCCATCACAACCCACCCATCCCAATACCAAGCCTTGCATGCAACACCAATGCATGGACACCCATCACCACAGCTTGCACACTAGTGACAATCACTTAGCCAACCAAATTGCAACTCACACAAGCCAAAGCTGCCTTGCTAATAAGAACCATAGAGGAAATCATACCCATGCACAAGATGGCACACGCAGAAACAATAACACTGCATTTACATCCCCACAGGACCCCCACTCAACGTCACCGGAGAGGAGGTGCCACCAACATCCAGCCCCCCCGAAGAGGCCCACAGTGATGACAGCAGCTCTGCACGCCTGGATCAGGATGACCAACCTGGCCCATCAGGGACCTCTGGACAGTCAGTGACCCAGCCACAGTCCCAAACCACCACAGAGCCTCCCCCCTAAGGAAACACCGGCACAGCACCCACCCAGCGGGCCCATCCCTCTGTCCCCAGGACACGTCAATCAGCAGTGTGTCCACCACTACAGGGACCCCAGGCAGCCCCACAAGCACAGGACGATCAGGGACCTGGGGTCAGTGGCAGTGGGCACATGGTTCAGGGGACAGAGGCACAGGACAACAGGGAAGCTGGGTGGACTGCTGTGTGACAGGGGGAGCACAGGCGCAGGGAACCGACTCTCCACAAGGCACTCTCCAACATCCTGAAAGCATACCCACATTACCAGGAGACCATGGGCCAGATACTGGCCAAGCTGCAGGAGACCCAGCAGCTGCAGGAGGGACAGTACCTGGGGATCAGGGAAAACCTGAGGGACATCCACACCACCCTGGTCACCATTGCAGGGGTGCTGGAAGCCATGGCCAACACCATGAGGGAGGCAGTGGCACACCAACAGGCCCCTGACACTAGCCACACCGAAGAACATCCCTCCACCTCCGCCGAGGCTAGTGGACAGGAGGCCCTGCCACAGGAACAACATGCCACCAGTACCCCACCCCCTGCAGAAGGAGAACCACCACGCAAAAGGTCCCTGCGATCCAGGCAGAAGCCAGAGAACATTGCCAACACCCCCACCAGGAAATAGGACTGCCCTGATTGTCACCCTTATGTCCCACCCTGTCACCCTGTCCACTTTCAACTGACATTGCTCCACTTCCTATGCCCCCTTGGACAATGCATCTGTGATACCAATAGACTGGACTCTATCCTGGACACTTCTCCACCATCAACCCAGGCCATTGCACATCCCCATTTACTTTTCAGCCCTGAAATAAACACCCTTGGAACTAAAACAAGTATGGAGTCTGTCAATTGATTGAAATATGTATTAGTTTAACAAGCTGTAAACATTGCAATTCAAATGTACTGTAATATTTAAATAGGTATGACCTGTAGTGGGCAGCAGTAAACACACCAGGAGCCAGAGTGGGGCATAGATATCTGAAAATAGAGATGCCAAAGGGTACAGTAAGTGGCCATAGAAATAGGGAAATCAGGCTGCCATGTTCAATGTCCAACACAAAACTGCAATGGATGGTGAAGTTACAGTGTCTTACCGGTGTGTCACTGGAAGCACTGTTGAATTATTGTAGTTCTGTTGTCCACATCCTCTTCCTCTGTCTCCTCTTCGTCACTGTCCACAGGCTCCACCACTACCACACGACCATCTCCAGCCTCATTCTCCTGCAGAAAAGGCACCTGGCGTCTCAAGGCCAGGTTGTGCAACATGCAACATGCAACGATGATCTTCTTGGGTGAGTAATACAGGGATCCACCTGTCAGATGGAGGCACCGGAATCTGGGCTTCAGGAGGCCAAAGGTGTGCTCAATGATCCTCCTTGTTCACCCATGTGCCTCATTGTAACGTTCCTCTGCCCTTGTCCTGGCATTCCTCACTGGGGTCAGTAGCCATGAGAGATTATTGTAACCAGAGTCAACCTGTAAATATTGAGGGATACCTGTTAGCCACACATTCACCCTTAGGGCCAACACCACACCCAAGTACCTACATCAACTGGGTGGGGACCATGGGACCAACTATTAGCCACACCTGGTGCGTCTGGAGTTGAGACATCACACATGGGATGCTGCTATTCCTCAAGATAAAGGCATCATACACAGACCCTGGATACTTTGCATTGACCTGGGAAAGGTCCGCTAAACACACCATCTGCACATTCAGAGAGTGAAAGCTTTTTCAATTTCTGAACACCTGTTCATTTCTCCGGGGGGGGGGACAAAGGCAATATGTGTACCATCAATGGCACCAATGTTGTTGGGATATGTCCCAGTGCATAGAAGTCAGCCTTCACTGTGGCCAGATCCTCCACCTAGGGGAAAGCGATGTAGCTGCGTATGTGTTTCATCAGGGCAGACAACACTCCGGTGAGCACGTTTGAGAACATAGGCTGTGACATCCCTGATGCCATGGCAACTGTCGCTTGGAAGAAACCACTTGCCAGGAAATGAAGCACTGACAGGACCTGCACTAGAGGGGGATACCTGTGGGGTGGCGGATAGCTGAAATCAGGTCAGGCTCCAGTTGGGCACACAGTTCTTGGATTGTGGCCCTATCAAGTCAGTAGGTTAGGATAATGTGCCTGTCCTGCATTGTCACCATGTCCACCAGGACTGTGCATGGGGGAATATCTCGATCTCCTATTTATCCTCAGTGGTGGAACTCTAGGGTGAAAAACGGTGAGCAGAAGGTCATATTCAAGCATGTTCTCAGGTTAATATGCAATTTTTGCTTTACAGAAACAGTATGTGAACTTGTAAGTCAGTTTATGTGCCTATGTCTGCCGTGACGCAGTTAGTTGCCATGGTCTGTACCCCCCTGAAATGGCAGCTGCCTGACCTGTGAGGAGGGACAAGTGGAAATGAGGTAATTCTGCTGGCGCTGTGCGCCGTTGCAGTCGGCGCTCGATGACCGCCATGCAACACCGCATTGGTTATCATTGGGGCCTATGGGTTCCAGGAGCCAATGGCAATGTACGCCAGCGGTGACGGTACACATCACCGTGGGCGTGACCACATTTTCTATCTGTTCACTCATTTGCTACCTGACCTTCAACAGGAGAGGACCTACACTGCAAGTGCTGCTGTGACCTGTGTCTGGAAGCGACCATGGCTCAAGTGTCTGGGCAAAGGGCCCCTGCCTTCACCTAGGAGGAGTTGGAGAGACTGGTAGATGAGGTCCTACCCCAGTACCCTTTACTTTATGGTCCTCCAGACAAACAGGTGAGTACACTGTGAGCATGATGCGTGGGGCATGAATGTATGGAGTGCTGTGTGTGTAAGCCTCGTGTAGGGGGGTTCTGAGGGGTCCTGGGCAGAGTGCTGCATATATGGTGGTCAATGTATGTGCATAAGGGGATGGGAGGGATATGGTGGGCCATGAGTATAACAATCCGGACGGTATGACTAATACCTTTTCTGCTGTATTTTTTCTGCAGGTCAGCTCCATCAGAAAAAGGGTATTTGGCGTGCCATTTCCAAGGAGGTGCGGATCCTGGGGGTCTTTGACAGGCAGAGTACCCACTCCCGCAAACGGTGGGAGGACCTACGCCGCTGGGCAAGGAAGACGGCAGAGACCCAGCTGGGGCTGGCCTCCCAACGAGGAAGGGGTGCCTGTCATACCCTGGCCCCCCTGATGTTCTGCATCCTGGCGCTGGCCTATCCGGAGTTGGATGCACGCTTGAAGGCATCACAGCAGCCACAAGGGGGTGAGTACAGATTCAGAATCATGACTTTGCGCGCATTAAGGTATTACCTGGGTGGGGGATGTGGGCTGTGGGTGCCCCTAGGCTGGGGCCAACATGGCAGGGTAGGTTCCATGATAGGCAAGCTCAGATGCACTCCAACCCCAATTATGTTAGTGGGCATCTACTACTGGACAGGGTCCTGTGGGTTTCAGGTGTGCAGCTAATGGGGTTAGGCATTGTACTCCATGGCCTGGTGACTAGCATTGTAACTGGTAGTGCATGGCCTAGTGCATAGGGCTGTTCCCTGTGAGTTGTGTACGCCAACGGTAGTGTTGTTGCTGGCATTGACCGAGTGTATCCTCTGTCCCTCCCCCGTGTTGTTTTGTCACCCTGTCCTTGTGTGCATTAGCATCATCTGGTGGAGGAGCAGAGGCACCGGCGACGGAGGGAGCTGCATCCCACATGGGCCTGGAGGCCGAATCCACCGACGGTGAGGGTGTGGCTTGCACCCCCGAGGACTAAGCAGTGGGCAAACCACCCACTTGATAGACGGTGGTCTTGCACTCCCCAGGACCAAGCCGTGGGCAAACCACCCACTTGAGAGACTGTGGCCTTGCACTCCCCAGGACCAAGCAGTGGGCAAACCACCCACTTGAGAGACTGTGACCTTGCAGTCCCCAGGACCAAGCAGTGGGAAAACCACCTACTTGAGAGACTGTGGCCTTGCACTCTCCAGGACCAAGCAGTGGGCAAACCACCCACTTGAGAGACTGTGGCCTTGCACTCCCCAGGACCAAGCAGTGGGCAAACCACCCACTTGAGAGACTGTGACCTTGCAGTCCCCAGGACCAAGCAGTGGGAATACCACCCACTTGAGAGACTGTGGCCTTGCACTCCCCAGGACCAAGCAGTGGGCAAACCACCCACTTGAGAGACTGTGGCCTTGCACTCCCCAGGACCAAGCAGTGGGCATGGAACCCCTTCCAGGGCAGTGGCGTTGAACCATCTTCTGGCTGAGGTGCCCCCCCCATCCACGTCCCCCTGAGGTGCCTGTGTTTTTTTGACATGATTCCCCTGCAGTGTTCTCTCCTTATTGAGTCAGGAGTCAAGTGAGGCCTTGGCCTATGTGTTATGGCCCCGTGGGCCACTGACATTTTGGAGTGGGCATCGTCCATCCTTTTGCTTATATTGTACATACTGTTTATTGATTTAAGTACGTATTTATCTAAAATGTTACTATTACACTCATTTTAATCCATTCCTTTTGTCCTTGCTTTATTCCTGAGGGTTACGGGGTGTATATGTAATGTTACTGCATCTGTTTGTGTGTATGGTATCGGGGGTGAGGGTGGGGGTGGAGGTGTTGCGTGTTGCGTGTGTGTATCACTCTCTTTTTCCTCCCCCCCTCCCTTGTGTGCTAGGTGCAGTACTCATTGTGGTCGTCTTCACCGGTTTTCGTGTTCCTGGTGTATAAGGAGCTACACCAGCATTGGAAAAATATGCAGCTCGGCTCCATGGCGTCGTGGTTCTTCCTTGAGTGTCAAGAGGTGAGTCTTTTCCCTTCAGAGTACTGTTTCCACCGTGCTTTTGATGGTGTTGATACCGCCACGGAAAAGCTGGCAGATAGGCCTGTTGTAATGCTGTGGGTGGTACATTGTCTTCCACCTGGCTGTTGGCGGTTACCGCTGAGGTGTTTGTTGCTACCACCGTGGCAGTCGGAGTGTTAAAGTGGCTGTCTGTGTTGGCGGTTTCCACCATGGTCATAATTCCATTTTTGTTACTGCCGGACTGTTGGCCGTATTACCACCGCTTTATCACCGACCGCCAGGGTTGTAATGAGGGCAAAAGTGTCTTTAGTCTTTTAAAAGCAAACAAAGTCTCTTTCAAGCACAAAGTACTTGGTTTGCGTGCAAAATCTCCGCAAAGAACCGCAGAGGAGGAGATGCGTGGAAACAAAAGGATGTGCGTCGATTTCTCGGGCCAAACATGACGATGCGTCATTTAGTTTTCATGAAGGGACGGCTGTGCGTCAATTTCCGGCACTCTGTCATGGATCCTCTTTGGGTTGCTGGGTTTTCGGACGCCCCAGGGATGATGCGTGGATTTCCTGCGCTGGCAGGATGAAGTCACAGGAGCTGCGTTGATTCTGTGGCTGTTGCATAGAATTTTCTACCGCACAGCAGGCGCTGCATCAATTCCTCTCTGGAAGTCAGGCTGCGTCACTCCGACTCGGCTGTGCGTCAATCTGGTGGTCCAAGCCTCAAAATTTCAGTCGTTACCCTGGTGATGCATCGATCTTCTTGAAGGAAAGTCAGGCTGCGTCATTCCGGTTCAGCGTGCAGTGAATTTTTCACCGCAGTGCAGGCTACGCATCATTTCTGGCAGGCTGTGTGGCGGATTACGCCGCACAAGGAGTTCTTCCTGTAGAGATGAAGTCTTTTTGGTCCTGAGACTTCAGGGAACAGGAGGCAAGCTCTATCCAAGCCCTTGGAGAACACTTCTTCACCACAGCAGGAGAGCAGCAAGGCAGCAGGGCAACAGCAAGGCAGCAGTCCTTCACAGAAAGCAGACAGGTGAGTTCTTTGGGCAGCCAGGCAGTTCTTCTTGGCAGGATGCAGGTTCTGGTTCAAGTTTCTTCTCCAGGAAGTGTCTGAGTTGGTAGAGGCAGAGACCCTGTTTAAATACCCAAATGTGCCTTTGAAGTGGGGGGGACTTCAAAGAGTGGCTTAGAAGTGCACCAGGTCACCTTTCAGTTCAATCCTGTCTGCCAGGGTCCCAGTAGGGGGTGTGGCATTCCTTTGTGTGAGGGCAGGCTACTATCCTTTGACATGCAAGTGTCAGGCCCGCCACCCTCCCAGCCCAGGAAGACCCATTCAAAATGCAGATGTATGCAAGTGAGGCTCAGTATCCTGTTCGGGTGTGTCTGAGTGAAGGCACAAGGGAGCTGTCAACTAAACCCAGCCAGATGTGGATTGTAAGGCACAGAAGGATTTAAGTGCAGAGAAATGCTCACTTTCTAAAAGTGGCATTTCTAAAATAGTAATATTAAATCCAACTTCACCAGTCAGCAGGATTTTGTATCACCATTCTGGCCACACTAAATATGACCTTCCTACTCCTTTGAGATCAGCAGCTACCACTCAAACAATGTATGAGAGCAGCCCCAATGTTAGCCTATGAAGGGAGCAGGCCTCACAGCAGTGTAAAAATTAATTTTGGAGTTTTACACTACCAGGACATGTAAACTACCCAGGTACATGTCCTGCCTTTTGCCTACACAGCACCCTGACCTATGGGTTACCTAGGGCTTACCTTAGCGGTGTCTTATATGTAGAAAAAGGTGCGTTTTAGGCTTGGCAAGTACTTTTAAATGCCAAGTCGAATTGGCAGTGAAACTGCACACACAGGCCTTGCAATGGAAGGCCTGAGACAAGTTTAAGGGGCTACTTGGATTTGCACAATCAGTGCTGCAGGCCCACTAGTAGCATTTAATATAGGCCCTGGGCACATATAGTGTACTCTACTAGGGACTTATAAGTAAATTAAACAGTCAAATTGGGTATGATCCAATGTTGCCATGTTTAAAGGGATAGAGCATATGCACTTTAGCACTGGTTAGCATTGGTAAAGTGTGCATAGTCTAAAAACCAGCAAAAACAATATCTAAAAAGTGGAGGGAGGCATACAAAACATTAGGGGTGACCACCCTAAAGCTGTCAGGTCTAACAATAGGCATTGACAAGCCACTCTCAGATAGATCACCTCTTTCCTCACAGAAATAATGCAAAGTCTGCCTTCCTTCCTTCACCTTCAAATGCAAGGAAATCATCTGTGGAGTACCCCAAGTATCCTCACTCAGCCCCACCCTCATCAATACCTATATGAAACCTATGGCCGGAATTGTCAAATTCCACAGACTTAACAACATACCCTACGCTGACGACACGCATCCTCTCCCTCTCCAAAGACAACACCAACGCTGAGATCAGCTTCCACAACTGCATGACAGACATCACCAACTGGATGAAGAACAAGTGCCCAAAGCTCAACATGGACAAAACAGAGGTACTGATCTTCAGAAACAAAAGCTCCATATGGGACACATTCTGGTGGCCCTCAGAATTCAGACCCTCCTACCCTCACTGACCATGCTAGAAACATAGGCATCATCCTGTACAGCAAGCTAACCATGACGAATCAGTTCAACTCCATAGCCTCCTTCTGCTTCTTCATCCTCCACATGCTTTGTAAGATATTCAAATGCCTACGCCAAAACTCAAGAGGCATTATTATCCAGACTATCATCTCCAGCTAACTTGACTACTGCAAAGCTCTCTACATATGGATCTCAGCTTACCTCCTACAACGACAACAGAACATGCAGAGCACTGCAGCTAGACTCCTCCTGGATCTCCCTAGATAAACCCACACCACCCTCTACCTCAGGGAGCTCCACTGTCTCCCTGCACAGAAAAGATGCCAGTTCAAGCTCCTGACCCACTTGAACCACCACCTAAACTTCCATCAGCCCACCAGACACCTCTGCTTCATTTCCCTTTCTCTAATCTTTATCTCCACATCCGACGTAGTAGATGTGGAGGTCGCTCCTTCTCCTACCTAACAGTAAAGACATGGAATGAGCTATCCTTTCACCTCAGGACCCAGTGCTCTTTGAAAGTTCCAAAAGTCCCTAAAGACCAGGCTATTCTGCTGATCAATTGGACTCTGCCAGAGCCTAGATACCATCATGTTTGACAAAAAGTGCACTACAAATCTACTGATTGCGCGATTGATTAACCGTGGACATCTAGCTGCGCGACACTGGGTCAAGAAATATGGCAGACTGCAATGGAGCTCGAGTCAGATACAAAAGGTGTTTCAGACCCGGTCAATGCTTACCTTCAGACTTAGAAACATTTTAAAGGAAAATGTTCTGATAAGGTAAAGTTCAGCAGGGCAAGGCTGCATGCAGTGTACGAGGAGAGAGCATCATCATCGGGGAGGCCCAGTATGAAGTCGCTGTGAAGATTTCTACGTTCAGACTTAGTCACTTTCATGGAAGTTGAAATTCTCCAGCAGGATGAGACAGGAGACTGTTGCCGACGAGAGTTCCAGGAAGCTGGTTCCCCATTGGCGAAGGACCACTGAACAGGATTTTCTGCTGCAGAGAAGAATATAGAGGGAGCTGCCACAAAGTGAGACCAAACGCTGATGCACCTCAGAGGGATCCTGGTCTTCCATGGATTCTCAGAGCAATTTTTAGACAAAAATTCCAACGTTTTGCATTTTGGCTATCTGGGTACATTTAGCACCACCACCAAGTGTCCATACCTGAATGAGTACCACTTGGGGAGTTAGGACTTACTCAGGCTGGGTCAAGGTGTGGGTTCAAGATGGCGGGAGCCTTTTATGTTCCTGTGGCTATCAGCAGGAGGCCATAGATTTAGCCCTTAGTGTCACTATGGTAGTCCTGGGTTCAGATAAAGAAGCAGGACTCGAACAGCAGGGCAGGCCTCTAAGGGTCCAGGTAGCAAAACAGTCCAAATGCAACAAAGCAATCTTGTGAGGTACACTGCAGGCCACAGCAGCGGGGAGTCTTCTGTGAGTCCTTCTGCAGGTCCAGAAAGTGAACTAAAGAATTGACCTGAGAGCCCTATTTTTATACATGGTCCCTTCCTTGATATAGTAGAATTTTCCAGAGGTTTCTCTTTGCTTGGAATGTTCTGACTCCCCTGCTCTAGATCAAAGCTGACTGCAGAGACAATACAGTGGAAACAAGATGTTTGTTTGAAGGCAGAGCAGAGCCTATTCAGTTGCAAGTAGGGCTGTCTTCAGCTCTGCTCCCATCCTGCCAGCAAATTGCCCATTCAGACATACTTAATCCCTCTATTGTGTGACTGTCTGAGAGGAATTCACAAAGTCCTAACTGCCAACTACACCCTGTCATGTGACCCAGGGGAGGCATTGTTATTATTATAATTATTATTATTATTTAGATTTGTACAGTGCAAGACTATCCAAAAAAGGGTTTCTCAGAGCTATACTACGGTGAGGAATCCAGAAGCACACCAAAAGGCTATTCCCATTGCTGGCTCTCAGATCAGGGGGTGGAGAGTAACACAACTTAGGGCCTAAGTAGAAAAAAGCTTGGCCTCCTTGCCGGAATCTCCTAATTCTAGGAATTACAGCAAGATCAAGATTGCTTGATTGCAGGGACCCACTTGGTATCTATGGTGACAACTGAGATCTAAAATAGATGGGTCCAGAGTTAGAAAAGCATTTATGCACATAGCAAAGTGCACTGAATTGAACGCAGTGTTCAATTGGTAGCCAATGAAGTTCACAGATCAGGCTAGCTGTGGAATAAAACTTAGGGGGAAGAAGTAGGAGTCTTGCCCCCAAGTTATGCACTATCTGAAGCAATCTGAGCAGGCTCTGAGTGACACCTAAGTAAAGAATATTTCCATAATCTAGCCCGGAGATGACCAAGCCTTGAATAACAGTTCAATGGGCAGAGATAGGGTGATATCCCAAACCTTTTTAGAGCCATCTTAAAATACCAAAACAGGTAGCAGCTACCTTGGTGATTTGGTGGTTCATGGATAGTCTCTCATCGAGCCAAACATACAGATTCTTGACCACGGGTACAGCAGTGGGGACAGTACAGTACAGTGGGCCCCAAAAGTGAGGGAGGTTGCCCACCAGCAGAACCTTGGTCTTATCCCTGATCAGCTTAAGGGAGTTAGCGTTCATCCAGGAAGAGACTTGTGTGGGGCTGCTATTTAAATCCTTTCCTAAGGTGACAGGGAGACAATGATCTGAGTATTGTCAGTGTATGAGAGATGAATAAGATCACAGTTGTCCACAATATCTGCAAGTGGCCTTACGTACAGGTTAGAAAGGGTTGGGCCAAGAGTGGTTCCCTGAGGGACCCCAGAAGGTATAGGGTGTGGTTTAGAATGATGCTTGGGTGTGGACATGGAAAACATGATCTTGCAGGAAAGAACCCAGCCAAGACAAGGCCGTGTCCTGCTCATCCAGAGGCCCAAATAGGTAAGGGCATGAAAATGCCAACTTTCTAAAATTGGCATTTTCAAAATTGGAATTTAAAACCTGACTTTATCATTAAAGAGGATCTTTAGATACAATATCATAGATACCTAACATGAAATGCTTATCTGTCCCCATTCAAAAGTTAACACAGTATTATCCGGTGGGACAAGTAGGCCTTACAGTAATGAAAAAACAATGTAGGAGTTTTTCACTTCCAGGACACCAATAGTTTTTCAAACTTAGAAGTACATGTCCAATCTTTTAAAGAGAATGCACCCAGTCCTGTGAGCTACCTAGGGCCTACTCTAGGTGTGACTTATATGCAATAAAATGGTAGTTTCAGGTTTGGCAAACAGTTTATGTTCCCAGGTTGAATTGGCAGTTTACAACTACATTTAGGCTGCAATGGCAGACCTGGGACATGTTGTAAGGGGCTACTTAAGTGGGTGGCACAATTAGTGCTGCAGGTCTACTAGGAGCATTTAATTTACAGGCCCTGAGTATATGCTATGCCTCCCTACAAGGGGCTTATAAGTAAAATATAAAGGCCAATCGGGTATAAGCCAAAGTTACCATGTTTAAGGATAAAGAGCACAAGCACTTTAGCACTGGTAAGCAGTGGTAAAGTGCAGAGTCCTAAGGCCAACAAAAACAAATGTCAATAAAAAATGGAGGAAAACAAACAAAATGTTTGGGGGGAGACTACCCCAAGGCTGACAGGTCTAATACAGTCATACAGTGCACACTCCACTACCATATACTCCCATCTACCTTGGACACTTCCTTGTCATCTGGAAGACTCTCCTTCTTATTAGGTTTTCAGGGGAAAAAAACATAATATTGTTCTTTACATTCAATAATTTGATCATGCTATTTCCTCTTTACTGCTTAGCACCAACACACTTTCAGGTGCATGCTGCACTTTACAAAGTCCCTATAAAACACAAAATGCACTATACAGACACTAAGGATGTAGTGAGGGACCTGGCCATAAAACGTAGGCAAAATAAATAAGGGGTGGGACGACAGGCCTCTCACCCTGTAAAGAGAGCAGGGAAGATGGCATCATCTGTGACTACAATTAAAAACATACACTGGCACTATTGCCAAGCCCATGTCAGCCACCAAGGGAATGTGATTCCACTTAATAAAGAAGGCAGACTTGGTATGCCCCTCTGGACTACAAAGGCCTGTGCTTTGAGACTCATACACCATTACACTAAGTGGTCATCATAGTACCTGCATGATGGACATGTAGGTTCCAGAAGCACCAAAAACACTGTAGAGACTTGTGTTAAGGTAACTCAGGGCAAGGGTGCAGGCTTGCAAAACCATACAGGGGACATTCCTGTCCCAGGTTTTTCAATATCTCATTGATTCTGTGCTTAGAAAAGTTTCAGGACCAGGTATTTTCCGGGCATTTACAGCAAAAGAGTGCCCATAACTCTCTTCCTGTGGGGCAGTAGAGGTGTCCTGATCTTTTCATTTTGCTTATAATGGTGTGATGTCACTAATGAGGTAGGGTGCCTGATATGGTCTTGAGTATGAATCATAGACACACAATAGGATAGTATACGACAGGATAAGATAGGATAGGATAGGACAGTACAGGATAATATATACCTCCACATAAGCAGCTACCCAGGCTAAGTATGTACATGATAGTATAGTTGCAGCTGCTACTCCTTCACCTGTTTGTGAAATGGGTACTGTCATGTTACGTTACAGGCATGACAAACACTGGAAATAAGAATGAAGAGCAGGCAATTAATGTTGAATTATGTGGCCTGTTGTTATCTTCTTATGTAACAGCCCGCACAGCAAGCTCAGGTATGTATTAGAGAATCTCGTAAAGACGCACCTGCATGGGCTTGTGTACAAACTGCAAACTTGTGCACAGTAGAGAGGAGGAAGGTCCTAGAATGTGTTAATATTAGTTTCTATCGCTTTTACTGACAAAACAATTAGTAATACTAGAATAAATATCAAACTAGGCCTGGCCAATTCATATACCTCAGTAAAAAGATTGTTGTCCAGAGATTTGCATTATTGATTTGTGTTTTTGTATCATTAGAGAAGTAAGTTAGCTTGGATAGACATTGCTAATCCTGACCAATTTTTTCTGGACAACATTGTTAAAAATGGTGGATGTGTTACAGTGATGATGTAATATTTCAGGAACCATGACACCTATATACTTCATTTTTTAGTCAAAACATAGGTTTGGGGGGGTCAAGTAGTCTAATAGAGACAGAAAATAACTCCTCAGAGCAACATTATCATAATGTTCCAAAACGGAAGCTCGTAAATGATGTGTTTTAGCAATCATATTGGTAATTCATTTAATATGATTTTTGTTTCAGGGTTTCCGTTGCTTCAAATTCGTAAAACATGAGTGAAGTATTTGGTAGCAGAGGATTTTTACCTCCTGACAGAGTGTTGTTAACTACAAAATCTGAGGACTCCTTCAAAAAGAAAAATGTGTCATATGCCAAAGTAAGCTGACGGAAAAGCTAACATCAACTGTGGCTGGACAGAGGAGAGTTTGAGATGCTGCAGAAATATGGCAAGATGAAGTTCACAAAAGATTGAAACAAATGGGTGAACAGGATCAAATAATGTTATAATTGTAACAACAAGTCATATACAATGGAAAAAAGCCTTGAAAACAATTGTCAAAAAATTACAGAAACCAGTGAATCACAACAAGAATCTGAGTCTTCTGAGAAAGCAACGACAACTAAACTCAATGCCCATTCACTTAGAAGATCAATGGCTACCCCTCATTCACTGCCAACAACTGATCAGAAAGCAGAGGATCTTTAATGTGTTATCTGTGGTTTAGCCAGAACAAGTGCCCAGGTGATTGGAGAAAGAACAAAGTACAGAGTATATGAGTCTCAAAGGGCAAACATGTTTTTAAGTGCTGATAATTTTTTTCAGGATGAGGTTTTCAGCCAAGTAGCTGATCTAAACAGCGAGTTGAATGTATTTGCAGTGGATGTGTATGCCCACCCAAAGTGCATGTATGCATACATTAAAAAATATGAATGTACAATCAGCTCCCAGAAAAAACGTAACTGCCAGCCCTCGGTTAAGTTTGTACTCTTTGAAAAAGCAAATAAAGTTTTAAAGCCACTCTTGAGTGCTGGCTATGGTTTACACTCAGTGAGATCAGAGAAATAATGATCAGCATTTATAAAACTGTATTGATGCATAATAATGAAATTAAGATGTGGTGAGAATGTACAATGACAGAATTCATTTTTGACAGTCTAACAAAAAGAAAGAACCACTTATGGTGGTATCAGATGATTTTAATCCTGAAGTTCTTGCTGCCAAAATAAGATCACATGGTGCAGTAAGAAATTTAAGAAATGTCCTGAAAGATTTAGATTTTGGACTTAATGACACATTTTGTGATGTGCAAGAGCTTAGCAAATCATGGAAATCAAAAAGAATGTATGATGTTTTCTTAAATTTTTTTACATCTTTGTTTAATATTAGCAAAGCAAAAACAGTTACAAACTGAAGTTCTTGAGTTTGGAACAGAAACTGACAACAGTGATGATGGCTTTGAAGATGTAAGCGAAAAAGTGGATGACAATCAAATGAACCATCAGGCTTATGCTGTTCAGATGCACTGTCTTTTCGAAGTCATGTTTTATGAATTACATCACAGCAAAAAGAAAACTCCATTAACATGACAAGTGCAAAAGTAGAGAGCTAATCACTTCAATTAATAGGATTGGTGTATCAACAAGTTATAATGACATAGTATGGAGCAGGAACTTGTTAGCAGCTCATGCTGTAAAATCTTGTGAATCCGACAGCACTCCACTTCCAAGTCACTGTACTAGGAAAGGATTTACAATTGCTGCCCTTTGCAACTTTGATTTTCAAGACAGACAAGGCTTCTTTGTCTTGAACATCCAGCATGCGTGATACTGCCATGGTGCTTTTTCAAGACTGTTCCAATAAAGAAGCTGCTGGAAAGCTAGCTGTGTCAGTTGTAGGCATAAACAAACAAAGCTGCAAACTTATAACCACACTGCCTTGACAACATGTGCAAAATCACTACAAGCCATGAACATGTCCCAGTCTACCAGAAAGTTTCAAAGCAGCTGAGGACATGGATCTTCTTCTACCCAATACTGCGGTACACAAAGCTGATTTAACTGAATTTATCATATCACTTAACTGGTGTGGACTGAAGGATGAAGAAAAGCCAGTTCCTCTGTGGGCTGGAATTCATGCTCTGATCTCCCAAAATACTGTCCCACTGAAGAAGGTTGGGTTTTTACCAGTAATACCATCTCCAGTCACAAACTACTCAACAGTATTGTTGGACCTGGCCCTTTTTGCAAGGTCATCCGCAAGCATTTTGCCTCCTTCCAGCTATTTTTCTGACCTGTTTTGTTTGCTGTCCACTGTTAAAGTGCAAGTGCTCTCTGTCTAAGTTGTATTGGTGATTGGTTCCCCCAAGATTGGCACATTTGATTTACTAGTAAGTCCCTAGTAAAGTCCACTCTGTGTGCCCAGGACCTGTAAATCAAATGCTACTGGTGGGCCTGCAGCACTGATTGTGCCACCCACATGAGTAGCCCTATAAACATGTCTCAGACCTGCCATTACAGTGTCCCTGTGTGCAGTTTTAAACTGCCATGTCGACCTGGCAAGTGCACCCACTTGTCAGGCCCAAATCTTCCCTTTTACTACATTTAAGTCACCCCTAAGGTAGGCCCAAGGCAGCCCAATGGGCAGGGTGCAGTGTATTTGAAAAGGTAGACCATGTACTGGTGTGTTTTGTATGTCCTGATACTGACTTACTACTAAATTAGTTTTTCACTATTGCAAGCCCTATCTCTCCCATATGTTAACATGGGGATTGCCTTGAAATATCTTTTAACTGTAATTTCCCATTGGGCGTAGATATAGATTTGGAGTTTGGTGTCTCTGAATTCCCAATTTAAAAACAGTTGGGCTGTTTGTGAATTCACTCTCGACAGTAACACAAAGGAAGATGAGGTGTTTCCTGCATATTTCTGGTGAGAGTTCCTGGGCTGGAGTGAGGAGCTGTCACCTGCCCTTGAAAAGGCTGTGTCTGTCCCCTCACAAAACAGTCTCCCACCCCCTAGTGTGTGTCTGGGGCAGGGCAAGGAAGAGGCAGGGTCATTTGCACTACTGTTAGACTTGGCATCCTTGGTGTGGTTTCCCCTAACTTTGTGCCTCTCTTTCCCAGGTTGTTGATGTGTGCTGGACCCTGTTTTTGCTGTTTTTGTTACTCTCGGCACTTTACCACTGCTATCCAGTACTAACACGCAAGTGCTCCTATGTAAAATGTATGTGTAATTGGATTTCCATGATTGGCATATTTGATTTACTGGTAAGTCCCTAGTAGAGTGCACTAGAGGTGCCCAGGGCCTGTAGATCAAATGCTACTAGTGGGCCTGCTGCACTGGTTGTGCCATCCACATTAGTAGCCCTGTAAACATGGCTCAGACCTGCCACTGCAGTGTTTGTGTGTGCAGTTTTAAACTGCCAATTTGACTAGGCAAGTGTACCCACTTGCCAGGACTAAACCTTCCCTTTTCTTACATGTAAGACACCCCTAAAGTAGGCCCTAGGTAGCCCCCGGGGCAGGGTGTAGTAGATGTTTAAGGTAGGACTTATACTAATGTGTTTTATATGTCCTGACAGTAAAATACTGGCAAATTTGTTTTTCACTATTGCAAGGCCTATCTCTCTCATAGGATAACATGGGGGCTATTTTTAAATATGATTAAAGTGTAGATTCCCTTTGGGAGCAGATGGACATGTGGAGTTTGGGGTCTCTGAACTCACAATTTAAAAATACATCTTTTAGTAAAGTTGGTTTTGAGATTGTGTGTTTGAAAATGCCATTTTTAGAACGTAGTCATTTTCTTGCTTAAACCATTCTGTGACTCTGCCTGTTTGTGGATTCCCTGTCAGGGTTAGTTTGACAGTTGGGCTGTTTGCACCTTTCTCTAGACAGTGACACAAAAGGAGCTGGGGTGTGGCCTGCATATCCTGTTGGGCCATCTGTGTTAGGAGGAAGGGGAGGAGTGGTCACTTACACCTGAAAGGGCTGTGCCGGCCCTCACACAATGCAGTCTCCAACCCCCTGGTGTGTGTCTGGGGCCGGGCCTGGGCAAGGCAGGATTTCATGATAGAGACTTTCCTTTGAAGTAGGCCTACTTCAAAGGCAGAACTGGGTAAAGGAAGGGCACCCAAACCCCTGAAAATTAGATCACTTCTGGAAATCAAGAGGAACCTCTGCCTGGAGAAGAGCTGAAGAACTGAGGAGAAGTGCTGCCCTGCCCGTGACTGTGCTTTGTGGAGCTATCCTGCAGTTGCTGCTTCTGCCTGTGAAAGGAGACAAAGACTGGACTTTGTTGTGCATTCCTGCTTTGAAGAAATGACCAAGTGCTTGTCCTGAGCTTGCCTCCTGTTGTTGAAGTCTCAGGGCCATCAAAGACTTCCCCTGTCAGCACCTGGACTCTCTGCTGATACTCCTGCCCTGCCAAGTGGTGTGCTATCCAGTTCCTGGGGCTTTGAAAGGTGAAGCTGGCAGACAAAGACTGAAAATCCATGCACAGACCGCCGTGCAGGGAAATTTTCGATGCACATTCCGAGATGTGGCTGAGAAATGACGCGCCGCCGGCCTCGCGGCTGAAATCAATGCTCCACCTGCATCGCGGCCGGAAGATCGATGCACGTGGCTGGAGAAATGACGTGCAACACACGCTGACGGAGGCTGATAATGTCGCAACCACATAGCGCAGTTTTTCTGATACCGTGCAGCAGGATTTTTGATGCAAACCTCACTGGGCGTGGAAAAACGACACAAAGCCTGCCCGGACCCGAGTTGCTTTTCCAGATCGATGCGTTGCTCTCCTGCAGAGAAGAAAAACTACACACTCCGACCGGAGGAGGAACGACACACGGTCTCGCTTGCGAGTAGGAAATCAACGCATCGCTGACCTTTTCCGATGCACACTCACCCTTGCGGTTTTATTTTGACGCAACCCAGGTACTTTTTCAC
Organism: Pleurodeles waltl; assembly: GCF_031143425.1. Lineage (NCBI taxonomy): Eukaryota > Metazoa > Chordata > Amphibia > Caudata > Salamandridae > Pleurodeles > Pleurodeles waltl. Next base: position 1,033,698,733 of record NC_090437.1, on the reverse strand, counting down.
CCTATTAGCGTTAGCACTGTTTTCTAAGGCTTTAAGACTCTTTCTTGCTTTTTAATTCATAACTTGACTTGTGTATGGTGGATTTTTGTTGTTTTGGGCTTGTTTTGTTTAGATAAATATTACCTATTTTTCTAAGCCTGTGTTGTGTCATTTTGTAGTGCTTTCACTGAATTACTGTGTGTGTTGGTACAGATACTTTACACCCTGACTCTGAAGTTAAACCTGCCTGCTTGTGCCAAGCTACCAAGGGGGTCAGTGGGGAATAACTGAGGGTGATTCTCCTTTACCCTGACTAGAGTGAGGCTCCTTTCTTGGACAGGGGGTAACCTGACTGCCAACCAAAGACCCGATTTCTAACAACTACACAGGCTTTCCTTGAAGTTTGCCTACTTCAAAGGCAGAAATGAGTATAAGTATTGGACTGCTAACCCCACAGCTTTAGATTACTTCTGGATCAGGATGAACCTCTGCCAAAGAGAAGAGATTGATTCTTGAGGAGGATCTGCCACTCTGCCTGTTCCTTTGCTGTGCTGGCCTGCTGCTGCTGCTTTTGACTTAGGAAGGAGAGGACTGGACTTTGCTTTTTGAAATCCTACTTGTGAAGTTTCTCCAAGGAACAGCAAAGACTTCATTGTGTACTGTGTGTTTGTACAAATACTTTACACATTGCCTCTGAGATAAGCCTGACTGCTTGTGCCAAGCTACCATGGGGGTGAGCAGGGGTTATCTGAGCTGTGTATCTCCCTTACCCTGACTAGACTAAGCGTCCCTACTTGGACAGGATGCAAACTAACTGCCAACTAAAGACCTCATTTCTAACAAGTATGCATAATCTAAAAAAATTCAAAAATGTGTGTGGTGAGCTTGATGACCAGCCTATCTTGCCAATTTCTTACGATGAAGGTGTTTGCCATATTGTAGCTGACATATTTAATGAGCAATCCAGTAGAACTTGATGATCTTTATCCAATGATGGGTGTTTTCCACATAACAAAAGTTGCATTGTGGTGTGGAGGAAGTTATCTCAGTGGATGTGGCATAGACTATGCAATTATTGAGGCTGAAATCTTTGGAAGCAAAACTGTCCAGTCAGTATTGAGTGGAACTCATTATGTTCATTAGTTACAAGGTATGCTAATCATATCTGAGGCTATGGAAACACTGCATTGGAATGCTTTCTGGAACAAGAATGGCACATTAGGTTTTGTATATGTTATCTCAGATGTGAACAAGGCACAGGGTGCACTTCGTTCAAAAGACATAGAGGGTCATTCTGACCCTGGCGGCCGGTGGCCGCCAGGGCCACCGACCACGGGAGCACCGCCGACAGGCTGGCGGTGCTCCAATGAGCATTCTGACCGCGGCGGTTCAGCCGCGGTCAGAAGCGGAAAGTCAGCGGTCTCCCGCTGACTTTCCGCTGCTCTTTGGAATCCTCCATGGCTGCGGAGCGCGCTCCGCAGCCATGAGGATTCTGACCCCCCCTACCGCCATCCAGTTCATGGCGGGAAAGCCGCCATGAACAGGATGGCAGTAGGGGGGGTCACGGGGCCCCTGGGGGCCCCTGCCGTGCCCATGCCAATGGCATGGGCACGGCAGGGGCCCCCGTAAGAGGGCCCCGAAAAGTATTTCAGTGTCTGCCTTGCAGACTCTGAAATACGCGACGGGTGCCACTGCACCCGTCGCACCTTCCCACTCCGCCGGCTCGATTACGAGCTGGCATCCTCGTGGGAAGGTCGTTTTCCCCTGGGCTGGCGGGCGGTTTTACTGGAACCGCCCGCCAGCCCAGGGGAAAACTCGTAATACCCGCCGCGGTCTTTTGACCGCGGCGCGGTAATTTGGAGGGCGGGATCCTGGCGGGCGGCCTCCGCCGCCCGCCAGGGTCATAATGAGGCCCATAATGCAAAGCCAGGCAATGTTCAATACATTCAGGTCAAAATCAGAAAACCTGCAAACCAAGTTTGTAGAGTTTATCAAAGAAAGTGAAGAAATATCAGAACATTGCAAGTACTGGGGAAATGTTTTACAAATTATAGCTCTAGTGAAAAACTTGGTACATGCTGACTGGGAAGGTGATTGGGAGGTGCACGTGATTATTGTGTTTTGTGAACTCCATAGCATAACTACCTGAGATATGGGTCCTGTTATTGTGGAAAGAGTGAAGAAGCTAGACGTGTAAAAACCATACCTCAAAAGAAAATTGATCAAAATACATTTTGTGGTAAAAGGCAGAGAGGGAAGGTTCAATGCTGTGGCTCCAGGTTTGAAAATGAAACAGACGATGCAGGTATCACAGAAAAGCTCCAAGGGAATTGTTGGTCAGACACGTAGAAGTGAATATGTTGCTCAGTGGCAGCTAGTTTACCATGAAATCCTTTCTATTTGGTATGTTTTCAGAGAGATGACAAATTGAAAATTAATGGACCATCGTAAAACTGTTCCTCACCAAAAACGTGTGGGAAAAAGAGGAGAACATTTTAAAAAGACATGTTGACAGCCATCTTAATTTCATGCAGCAGCAAGGAAACCCCTTTGAAATGACTGAGCCTGTGCGACAACACAACTTTGTGACCAAACAATATGTGGATAACAATATTAAGACATGTCTACTAGATGTCCAAGAACATGGATTAAAACTGTATGCACATTTGAACCAGATCTGCAATGTCTACTCGAGCTAAAGTACATCTCTAATGATCCAAACAATTTTTTTACAGGGGTATATCAGGGGCCGGGATTAAACTGAGTGAGACAAAAGTCGTCAAAAAATAGCTCAATAGATTAAAACGTTTCGCAGAGATTTATACATGCCAAATTTGAGTGCATGATTTTATTAATATTATTGTAATCATAATTTCTAAAACACAAACTCTTCGAGTACTGAACAAATCAGAATTTACAGCAAGCACAAACATTAGAACACATCCATCATACGTTGTACAAAACGTTACCAATTTTTACATGAAATACAGCAGATCCCCCCCCCCAAAAAAAATGGAAATAAATTGCGCACATAAAATGGGATCAGGAAATTATTTTAAAAATACTCTATTAGTGATTTTAAGACGTGTAGAAACAAAATAAATCGATATCACCTCTTATCTTTAAGAACAGGACACGGAAACGATTATGATGAACGAGAAAATAGTTTTAGCTGTTACCTGGAGACAGCTTTAGCAGCCTCATGTATTCATAAAAAATGTGTAACAAAAAAAGCATACATATATGCTTAGATCACAACATGGGGAAACGGATGACCCTACTTAGCCCACTGCCTCTCTTACATTGTGAGAGACTGCATTTTGCCTGCTGTCGTGGCATACCTTCCTGCAAAGAAGTGCACTTGTTGGGCCAATAGTTTGCTTTGCCAGTTAATTTTTCTTTCCATCCTTTTTTTTTTTTTTTTTATATTTTCCACATTCTTGTGTGTTCAAACTATGTCTTCAGGGTATCATAACTCAAATCCAATATTACTGTTTATTTGAACTAGTGAAAAACACATTTCCTACAATATGCAGTAAAACTGAATATGGGTGCTAATTTGGGTAGCAACATGTTTTCCTTTGTTATTTTGTGGCATAGACTTGCAACTAGAAAAAAAGAAGTAACCTTTGCATCAGCTTGGCAATGCCACACCTATTGGCTTTGCCAACGCTTGCTTTATAGACACTATGCAAGCAAGCACATTTACAGCATGCTCAAACTTTAGACAATATTAACATGCAATGTCTTGCGCTCTGCTGTTGTGTAGTATAACAGATTTGTTTTGTATATAGAAGTTGTTTGCATTTTGCTGCTACTATTGTCCTGGCAGTGAGGATTGCACTCTTTAAAATAAACATACTTACCCTTGGCAATATTTCCTCGAGTGAAAAACATTTTCTGAGCGAAGTGCAGTTAATCTATTAAAGCATACCAACATGACACTGAAGCTAAGAAATAAATCAGAAAACTTCAATATAAATCACATAAAAGTGACTCAGTTGCTACTTGATCAATATGAACTACTACACTACAAATCAGCCGGGAAGGCTAGGACTGCTGGATAACTATATTACTTAAATGTATTTTCTAAAGAAGAGAGTATAACGGACGTCTTGAATAGACAATCGTAAGTGGTAAATGTTAGACCTGAGGTTTATGGCTGTCAGAGTATGTACCTTGTACAGGAAGGGAACACCACTTTTAGTCAGGGCAAGCTAGATACACACTTAGAGATAACGTGTGCTCATCCTCTGGTAGCTTGGCATAGAGCAGTCAGGCTTAGCTAAGGAGGCAATGTGTAAAGTATTTGTGTAACACACACACAGCAACACAATGAAAACGCCGCAAAAATACTACACACAGGGTTACAAACATAGAATATACAGGGAGTGCAGAATTATTAGGCAAGTTGTATTTTTGAGGATTAATTTTATTATTGAACAACAACCATGTTCTCAATGAACCCAAAAAACTCATTAATATCAAAGCTGAATATTTTTGGAAGTAGTTTTTAATTTGTTTTTAGTTTTAGCTATGTTAGGGGGATATCTGTGTGTGGAGGTGACTATTACTGTGCATAATTATTAGGCAACCTAACAAAAAAAAATATATACCCATTTCAATTATTTATTATTACCAGTGAAACCAATATAACATCTCAACATTCACAAATATACATTTCTGACATTCAAAAACAAAACAAAAACAAATCAGTGACCAATATAGCCACCTTTCTTTGCAAGGACACTCAAAAGCCTGCCATCCATGGATTCTGTCAGTGTTTTGATCTGTTCACCATCAACATTGCGTGCAGCAGCAACCACAGCCTCCCAGACACTGTTCAGAGAGGTGTACTGTTTTCCCTCCTTGTAAATCTCACATTTGATGATGGACCACAGGTTCTCAATGGGGTTCAGATCAGGTGAACAAGGAGGCCATGTCATTAGATTTCCTTCTTTTATACCCTTTCTTGCCAGCCACGCTGTGGAGTACTTGGACGCGTGTGATGGAGCATTGTCCTGCATGAAAATCATGTTTTTCTTGAAGGATGCAGACTTCTTCCTGTACCACTGCTTGAAGAAGGTGTCTTCCAGGAACTGGCAGTAGGACTGGGAGTTGAGCTTGACTCCATCCTCAACCCGAAAAGGCCCCACAAGCTCATCTTTGATGATACCAGCCCAAACCAGTACTCCACCTCCACCTTGCTGGCGTCTGAGTCGGACTGGAGCTCTCTGCCCTTTACCAATCCAGCCACGGGCCCATCCATCTGGCCCATCAAGACTCACTCTCATTTCATCAGTCCATAAAACCTTAGAAAAATCAGTCTTGAGATATTTCTTGGCCCAGTCTTGACGTTTCAGCTTGTGTGTCTTGTTCAGTGGTGGTCGTCTTTCAGCCTTTCTTACCTTGGCCATGTCTCTGAGTATTGCACACCTTGTGCTTTTGGGCACTCCAGTGATGTTGCAGCTCTGAAATATGGCCAAACTGGTGGCAAGTGGCATCGTGGCAGCTGCACGCTTGACTTTTCTCAGTTCATGGGCAGTTATTTTGCGCCTTGGTTTTTCCACACGCTTCTTGCGACCCTGTTGACTATTTTGAATGAAACGCTTGATTGTTCGATGATCACGCTTCAGAAGCTTTGCAATTTTAAGAGTGCTGCATCCCTCTGCAAGATATCTCACTATTTTTGACTTTTCTGAGCCTGTCAAGTCCTTCTTTTGACCCATTTTGCCAAAGGAAAGGAAGTTGCCTAATAATTATGCACACCTGATATAGGGTGTTGATGTCATTAGACCACACCCCTTCTCATTACAGAGATGCACATCACCTAATATGCTTAATTGGTAGTAGGCTTTCGAGCCTATGCAGCTTGGAGTAAGACAACATGCATAAAGAGGATGATGTGGTCAAAATACTCATTTGCCTAATAATTCTGCACTCCCTGTATTTTTAGGAGTAAAATAACACCAAAACAACAAAAATCCAATCATTACAAGTTGAGATATGATTTTTTTGAATAATAAACCAAAAATAGTGCTTGGAAGTTTACAGTGCTAAAAGGTTACTTGAGGTCGTGCTAGACTGGGGTGGATCCAAAGTTCAAGCTGACCATGATGGGGGGCAGGCCAGCTACATAACCAACACAGGGTACTCTGAGAAAAGTACTTTGGATGGAAGAAGAGTCAACATTGAGGACTCAATGCGAGGAGAAGAGGAGGAGATGCATCGCTATCAATTGACAAGATGTAGGTGATGCGTTGGTACGGAACTGCACAGTGTCGACTCCGCATCAAAGATCAGGCAGTGTTAGGTGCTGAGGCGATGTGTCATTGTTGAACCACTAGGTTGGAGTGATGCATTGGTGCCGAGCCGCATGGGTTGAATGTGTCGGAATCTGGTGGACTAGTGTCACTCAGTTGGCAATACAGTGTCCACAATTTGGGCAGCAGCAGCAATGCGTCAGCATTGATAGGAAATGCCCTGATTCCAATCGGTGCAACATCGTCAATGTGTGCATTTGTTTTTAGTTGCAGTATAGATACTCACTTCCAAGGGTTCAGGACTGGGTTGGCACCACTTGGCGGAGCAGGGATCACAGCAGCCAGAGCCCTGGTGCTGCTGGTAGGTTGTATTTGATGTCCTCAAGACTGCAGGAGAACAAGGGGCAAGCCAACAAGCCCTTGGAGTCACTCTGGGTTCAGGTGAGAGGGTTCCGGTCCTTCCTCAGCAGGGCAGAGATCAGCAGGTAGCAGAGTAGCTCATCAAAGCAGAGAGCAGTCCTTATGGAAAGCAGTCCATCAGAGTGGCACTCCTTGTAGCACAAAAGTCCTTACTCCTGGCAGAGTCTTTCACATGTCCAGTAGTGTACTGACTTGGTAGGGTCAGAGACCCTGTTCCTATACCCAAATGTGCCATTGAAGTAGGGTTGACTTCAAAGTAGGTTCTTTGAAGTGCACAGAGGTAATTTTTACTTCAGACCTGGCTCCAGACTATCAGTAGGGGGTAATCAGCCCTTTTTCTGGGGATGGAAACTCCCTACTCAGGTGTAAATGTCAGTTCCCCTCCACCCTTACTGCCCAGGAAGAGCCATTAGAATGCAGATGAATGGAAATGAGTGCTCAGGCACACCTACCTTCCTATGTTTGTGGTTATCTAGAGGGAATGCATAAGGTGTATCTGACACCCACCCCAGGCATGTATTGGAGACCAGCTGCAGCACACCAAGCAGAAAAATGTCCACCACTAAAAGTGGCACTTGTAAAATAGTAATGTTAAATCTGACTATACTAGTAAAGAGGATTTATCATTACCAATCCAGTGATATGAAACAATCTGACTTTACTAGTAAAGAGGATTTATCATTACCAATTCAGTGATATGAAACATGATGCACATTCTCCTTTTTGGTCAGGAATTACATCTTAAAATTATATTAAGGAATTTCCAGTGTTGGCCTATAAGAGGAGTGGGTCTCACAGTAGTGAAAAACGACTTTGGGAGTTATAGACTACAAGGACATGTAAAACTTAAAAGTAAAAAAAAAATCCTGCCTTTTACTTACACAGCACCCTGCCCTATGGGCCCTATGGGCTCTCTAGTGCCTATCTTAGGGGTGACATATGTAATAAAAAGGGAGTTTAAGGCTTGGCAAGGGGTTTTAAATGCCAAGTCAGAGTGGCAGTGACACTGCACACACAGGCTCTGCAGTGGCAGGCTTGAGACCTGTTTAAAGGGCTACTTCAGTGGGCGGCACAATCAGTGCTGCAGCCCCACTAGTAGCATTACATTTACAGGCCCTGGGTATATGGAATACCACTTTACAAGGGATGTATAAGTAAATTAAATATGCCAATTGTGAATACACCAATGTTACCATGCGTAGGGCAGAAGCACATGCACTTTAGCACTGGTCAGCAGTGGTAAAGTGTCCCAAGGCCAACAAAATGAGGTTGAAGGTTCTTATGTCACATGATTAGACGATATATGCCTTTTTTTGCACTGTCATCCCAAGTTGTCCACCTTTTTCTGGACCCTATTTTTGCCGTCTTTACCTCTGTGTATTTTACCACTTCTAAACGGGACTTTAAAGGCCTATAAAACATGGCTTCAGACATAACGATGTGTATCTTGAGTTCAAAAATAACCCTTTTTGCTTTTAAAAATTGGCTAGTCATCCTTAAATGCACCCTGTCGCTCACATGGTACGGTGCTGATATTTAAAAGTGGAACATGTATGAAATTAAAGTTGCCATGTTCTTCCAGTGACTTGCCTCAAAAGCACATTTTCACTGGCAGCGCTGTAGCTGAATCTCACAAATGTATAAATTCAAATTATAAACTTAATTTGTACCTTTTGACAGGAAATCGTTAAACTAGTCATTTACAACAGAATTCAATTCCTTTAATTCATAATGGACTGTTTTTCATAATTATTAAAAGGCCATTTGATTGATGAAGTTGGACTTTTAACAGCATTTAGGAAAAATATTTTTTAGAAAGTTAAATTTTCACTTCCGTAACCTCATGAAAGTTAATAGATTTTGGAGTCGAATTTGCACTAATTTGGCAGCAGCTGCCCAGGCTGTGAAGACCTTAATAAGGTGCAAAAACTGCTCCCAGAATAGACCTTCGGCCTAGGGTTGGTGAGGGGATAGACTGGGTGTGGGGTATTTAATCCCACTCAGCTTGGAATGGACAGTTAGGGGTGGGCTTTGTAACTTCAGTAACTTGAAAGGGACAGTGGTGAGGTCTGTCCATTCATAGTTTAGGGTAAGGAGAGACCTAAAGAAGGGAAATCCTTGTCCCCAAGGCCCACACTAGCAAGACTGGCTCCCAGCTCAGTGGGAGGAAAGCTACCACAGACCTGGGTGCAATGAACACAGTGGAGGGGAATGCTCATGTCCCTGGCCACACCTCTGGGTGGACACTATAGGTCTGCACAAGGGAGAAGGGATTTCCCCAGCTTGGATTTTAGGAGTGAGGGGCACTGTGGTATTGTTTGTAGTAGGAGAAATAGGAATGGCTGCAAAATCGGGTAAGGTTTCCCCTGGCACCATTTCTCCTATTGATAGAGTGGTACCCAGGAGTCAACCCCCACCCACTGGCTAGTGCCAACCATAGGTGTTACACCCCACTCTACCATACTCGGAACACTTTCTAGACCTGAAGAAGATTAAAAGATCTGTGATGGGAGAGAAACCCTGACCAAAGAATTAGACTCCAAAAGTCAGTTGGTGGGCCTCCTTTGTGGCTACTGGCACACAACAAGTTGCTAGACACTTTTTGTATGAAGAGACCAGTATACAAGTATCAACTGGACCTGGAGTGGACCTTGCTGGTGACCTCGGCTTGTGTCTGGCCTGATGCCAAAGTAGTTACCCTGAGATCCTGGAAGTGACCCAGAGTAGCTGCTCCAGAAATCCAGAAAGATTGGGACTTACTAAATGTTTGTATTACAAGACCTCAAGAGCCAACAGGGGGACTTCACATTAAAGGTGTACTATTCTTATGCAACTTCCACTGATACAGCTTCAAGCATGTCTCACTGGAGGACTTTGAGGGGGTTACTCTGTCACAACAGTGAAGGATATCACAACTACTGAAATCTAAATCCCATTGGATATAATGGGATTTATTTTTCGGCCGATGGGATGTCCGTCACTATTGTGACTGAGTAACCCCCATGCCAAACTCTAACTCAGGCCCAAAGTCAGAAGTAAAAGTTTTGACCAGGACAAACTCACTTCCGGTATCCAGCTGACACTCCATTGCAGTCATGCTGAAATCTCACCTAAATCCCAGTCTACTACTTCCATAGACTAATATTGACATACAGTATCTCCAGTCCCTTTTACTGGATTGTTCCTGTTTTGCTGATATTTTGTTTACTAAATTTAACTGTATTTCTTTTTTGAGTTTATCATAGGACTCTTACCATGGGGGTAAGACTGCTGGTTTTCAGGTGGCAGCACCACCATGTGTGGGTGACTGAGTTGTTCCCCCACTGGTTAGAAATTGCCAGCCAAACCATTTTGGCTTTCTAGTGAGAGAGCGTAGCTTATATAATCTATATTAACATGAAATGTTTATATCAATGTGTGCTGATGCTGCATAGAAAACTATAATAATAGTGAATTGCTTAAACGTGCACCTGAGTTGTGATCACGGTAAATGGCCACCAATGTATACGCAAATTAATAATAATGAATAAAGTGTTTATGTTATGATTAAATAAGCTTATATTAACATTCATATTACTGCACTTGTATTGAAAATCTTTATAGGCCTTAAGTTAGCATGAGCTGCGGGATTTAGCTGCCCAGCTCTCATATTAAATGAATTTTTCTGTTTTTCCAGTGTGCTGACTCGCAAAGGGCCATGACCCTGCAAATGTTCTTTTGTTCAACTTGGAAGATGAATGTAACCATGTTAATTCCGTTCCCAAGCGCATATTCGGGGCCTTGGTTTAAAAGTTATGAGAAATTGAAACAAATGTAGATTAATGAAATGTACAAGGTCACTTAGACCGATGGACAATGAATCTGCTGACCCAAAAGACGCGCCAAAGAATGAAGTAACGCCGGATGTGCCACCTCCGAAGACGTCAATTATGAAGACCAATCAAAGAACCGTGAATTAATGTGGGGTGACAATTGGGATTACCAAATGCTAGATTTTATAGGTTAAAGATAGTGGGGTATAATAAGTGTCCAATAGAATTTTGGGGGAATGTACTACGAAAAAGGGATAAAAACCCATGTCACAGAAGGGTCATTAGAATTAGGTAGGGAATGCTATTGATTTTATCCAGAAACTCTGTCACTCTGTTTGGTGACTTTGAGACTTATTAAAACCATCCTCACCCATAGACTGCCCATTTACACTTTTCCTCCTTAAGAGGGAAGTACCCCTTTGCCCTTTAGTTGAGCTTTGCCTGATGGCGTTTGACTGATGTCCTGAAGACGAAGACTGAACCTGTGCGCTGACCTAATCCTTGGAGGGTAATTATGACAATGCAATTTGTAATTTGTCTGTTTGCTTTTCCTTTCTAGGTACCAACTGCTTGCTTTTGACAGTGACTATAGATAGATGTTTTCCAAATTGGTGTTCTAAATTGTTTTGCATGAAGCCCAACATGCCAATGCTAATTAGTGGTTAGGACAGGTGATCATCAAATTGACGTAAATAGACAAACGACTGACATTATGCTATGTTGAACTGACGCGTATTTGACACTCTGCTATATTCTGATCTATGTTTACGTCGTGTTATATTCTAATGTTTATGATTTTTGCCTTATTGAAATCTTACCAAAGCTGCCATATCGTAACTATGCAGTTGTGTTTCTTGGCTTTAAGATTGACGCACTTAATCTTAGATTGTAACTAATAGGGAATAAAATTCATAAAATTCTATCAACTGGTGTGGTTATTCATGACTGGAAGGTCATGGTTGCATCGTCAATTTGATTAATGACTTTGGCTAAAGTGAAATGTATTGTTGTGATAAATATTTATGACATTATTGATATATTGATTGACATATTGATCAGTTATCTCGTCCTACGGTGTCTCTCAACTGGGTCAAAAGATTCATTGGCCTAAAACGAGTCCTAATGTGTAATAAATAAACATAAAAGGACGCGTTATCAGTTCTGGTAGTAGAGGATGGTTTGGCCCTTTGGGGCCCTAGGACGGACAGTCATTGTTTAAATTGTTTTTCTGTGATAATGCAAATCGGAGGTATGATGGGTTTCTAAATTCACCATGACTTTACCGGGATCTCGGAGCCTGCCTAAGTGAGTTGGGGATGTTCTCGGCGTCATAATATGTGTGGTATAGGGTTTTGCGCTTGCTCAGCTTATGCCTTTTTGCAGGTGATTGTGAAATCAGTGTGTATCTAGACCAGGTAAATGTTGTTTTAGTAGGAGTGGGCGTACTCCGCAGTATGAGAGTAGGGAAGTCGGCGTACTTCATATGAGTGTGGCGCTTTGGGCTCAAAATTATCCACGTGGTTGGTTGTTCATGTACGGACCCGTCGTGGTCTAAGACTCCGGAGTATATTGACAAGTGTAGGAGATACTTGGGTTTATGTTGTAATCTGTGCGGTTTAATAGGTCAATCGGGCGTGGTTGACGAGTCAAGTTTGAGTTGAAATGTATGTGTGAAACCTTCGATGGAGATTTGGCAAGTTCTAAAGTGCACTAGGACGAACCATTGACAAGTCGAGAGTAGAATTTGCGGGTTGAATTCTGCTTGCGTATGCGGGAGCTGAGAAGGAGAGAGTAGCGGCCGAGGCTTCAAGTGAAATCTCTGTAAAGTTCTGAATCGAATGTGTTACCCTTCCTGTAGTAAACCGGCAGATTTGTGTTGTCAATAAAGGTGCTCGCAATAATTTTGCATTAGTTTGTGTAAATTCAGTGAGGGGCGGACAAGCCGCAAGACTTTGTCAGCTGCAGTGTGTGAGTGTGACGTCAGTGGTGCCGCGCTGAGATAGGTCAGTTGTCGAGAGGGGTCGCGCACGGATTGGCTGCCTTCCGTGAGAGGCAATAGGTTGAGAAAGGTGGGTGAAGAGTGTCCTGGGAACTAAGTCACTTTCTGATTAAACACAAATAAGAGAAAAATCGCAAAATGAATTTTGTCAAGGCATTTAAGAGCGCTCTGAAGAGAGACGCATATATTATGGCAACTGATGGGGAGCCTACACTGCCTGAGGGTACTCCGGCTTACATGGTTATGGAGGAGAAGGGTGTCGCGCCTTGTTTATGGATGAAACAATGGTGCAAATTAACAGAGAAAGAGGGATGTTTAGCGTTCCTAGAACATGGGACGTTCAATCTGAAGGTGCTAGAGAACTTAAGGTGGATGCTAAGTACACAGAAACCACCTCCGAGGCCAGCTCAATATGAGGCTTTAGCGATTTGGGATTTGATGGCTCTTAAACATAGACAAGAAAGGTTTCAGAGAAGGTTAAAAAGGGCAGAAAAATCCTATGCAGAAGCTAGGTGGGATAACGAGAACAAAATGTGGAGACGAGGAATTGTTGACGGATTAAAATTGTTCCCAGCAATAGCTCAGGGAGAAGAGTCACAGGGAAAGAAAGCCTCCTGTAAAACAGATAAGGACTCTAGTAAGACTAAAGAGAATAAGAAATCTTGGGAAGAGGAAGACGATTCTGACGATGAAGAATTCATGGACGATTATTACATGATCGCCCGCCACCTTATGCGGTGAGCGACAGTGTTCCAAGCACTAGCGTGGGTCCTGGGAACCAGACGCAGGAGAAGGGAGTTACTGATACGGTACAGACTAGTGATATGACTTCAATACAGAATGGTGTCAGTGTACCCACTGTGCCAGATATGCAGATACAGTTACAACCTCCACCGCAGATACAGAGAATCTATCCAGACGTTCCAGTACTTGAGACTACTACAAATCTGATAGTGCTGCCAGACCCGATATATACAAAATCAAGGTTGCTGCAGATTGAGTCAACTCCGAAATTGCTCTCCCAACCGCAACCACAATTGATACCAGGGTACAACTCAGTAGCTGGTCCTCCATTAGTACCTGTCCCGGGTACTTTGGAACAGACCTATGGAGTCACTGCTCCACGGAGTTTGGGACCAGGTCAGACACCTGCTGCAATATCATTACCAATTACTGTTGATCCACCAGTGCCATTGTATGCACAAGGCAAATCTGGCGTATGTGATCAGGGAGTATTGACCCAAGATGGGATAAGAGGAGGGTCTATAGGAACTCCCCAGATAATGGCCCCAGGAGAACAAGCAGCTGAAAAGCCGAGGTCCTTAACAGACCTTAGCCAAGTAGAAGCACCCTTAGAAGCAATGCGTCAGACAGGATTAGGGATTTTAACTCCACAGACGATAAGTACGAACACTTCACAGTCGCCAGTGATACATGCAGGGAACATTTCACTGCAAGGTTTTACAGTGTAACAGCTGAATGAATGGCTAGAAAAAACTTATACTTCACAAAAGAATACAGTGACTGCAGTGGAACCGGAAAAGGCAGGGCAAGATGACTACCTAAATTTTGTGAGACTAGGAGTGGAAGCTCCTGAACTAGTGGGCGGGACCATGGGGGTAAACAGATTGGAGTCATACACTGAAGCAGAACTGAGATTCCTGTGCCCTAAGATTACCAAAGAAGTGGGCAAGGTGCATCAGAGGTTAGCAAACCTGGCAGACAAATACAATATTGACATTGAAAGCACTAAACATTTGAAAAGAAGTTACAGATTAGACTTTGATTCAAAAGATTTTGAGCACATGAGATCTGCCGGAATGAAGGCGCCCTTAAAAGAACTATTGCAAAGTGCGCAAATTTGGGGTGCATTAGAAAAATGGGAAGGCAAATGGGCAAAGAAAAGAGGCAAGGAAAAAGGTGACAGTCCAGGGTCAAGTCAGGCCAAAGCCTCACCTGATACAGAATCAGTAAAAATACTACCCATGAGAGAAACAGCTGGTGGTGTTTTAGTACATGTACCGTGGTCCAGAGGAGACATCCTATCCTTTACTAATGATTATCCCAGATTGAGGGAGAAACCGATCAAGTGGTATCAGCAGACAGACAGGTTTGTGAAACTTGCGAAGTGTCTCTGGGAAGACTTGAATACTTTGTTTGAGATCATTGTTCCGCCTGATTTGTGGCTCGAGTGTAAGAGAGGGGTAGATTGGCCGACGAAGGAGCCGGCAAGGGATAAGGTGACCGGCGCACCCTCTGAAGAGGTGATAAAGTACTATCATAAAGTGATTGAGTTTTTGAAACAAAAGGTGTCGCCGAAAGTGACTGATTGGCAGAAAATTGACCGGACCTCGCAAGAGGTTAAGGAATCTATACATGCTTACTATGAGAGGTTGTTAAAGGCATTCAAACATTACAGTGGTACTGAGACTATTGAGCCGAAGGACATGAACCATCTCGTGTTCAGATTTGTTGAAGGGCTGAGACCAGAGGTCAGTCAAATGATCAAGAATCATTTAATTTGTTGGCAAGCAAAGCCGATTGATGAGGTGTTGCAGTATGCGAAATATTGTAGCAACGAAATTGAGTTGAAGCAGAAAAAGTTGAAAGAGAAAGTGATGGTGATGCAGATAAGGGCTGCACAGGCAGGAATACAGGGAAATGGAGTTCAACAGATGATACAACAGCAACCGCAAATGAATGGTGTGTTTCAGGTGCAACCGAGAGGTTGAGGCCGAGGGTTCGTGAATCGCGGTCCAGACTTGAATACTGTTGTGGTTCAAAATGACGCACAAGGGATGAAAAAGATGTCACCATGTCACGCGTGTGGGGGCGTGGGGCACTGGAAATGGGAGTGACCGAATGTGGTGCAGGATGGTGTCGTTCAACAAAGCACTAATGTCGGTACATTGCAAAATGTAAGAGGTCCAAAACTGAGACAGCAAAATCAAAATTTTCAAAATAACCTGGTACAGATGCAAGGGGTACAGCCCATGCAGCAGATACAGATGCTGCGTGTTCAGCCAGTACAAATGCAACAAGTACAACAGCAGGTTCCCATGGTACCTAGACAGCAAATGCAATTACCAATGGCTCCAATGGGACAGCAGCAGGTCATGCTTCCTCAACAGGTCACAGGTCAGGTAATGAGTCAAAATAATACAGTACAGCAATTCCCATTACGAGGTGAAAATGGCATGAATGAAGAATGGTCGGATGATAGCTCAGATAGTGAAGAGTGCAGGCTTGCAGCATCTTTAGAGGTAGACCAGAGGGTTCCCTATGTGGAGGGGAAGGTAATGGGTTACAAAGTTTCATTCCTGGTCGATACCGGAGCTACACGCTCTACAGTCAGGAGTGCGGAGGTTCCAAAACTACCACTTTCGGGACGTACCATAAGGGTAGTCGGAGTAGCAAACCAGTACCTGACAAACCCGATTACAGATCCAGTGCAAGTTGAGATCGGCAACTTTCAGGGACTGCATAGGTTTGTAGTCTGTGATTCAAGTCCGGTATCCCTATTGGGAAGGGGCTTACTGTGTAAGACAAAATGTTCGATTACCTGTTCCAATGATGGAATCGAAGTACAGACAAATAGTGACGATGAAGGAGATGAAGGTCAGTTCTCAGAAGAAGAGACAGGGACGGCAAATGAGGATTATCCTTTGATTACCTTGTTTCCGATGCTTACAATGATTGACCTACCTGTTGAGCTACAGGGAACTGTGACAGAGAAAGGGTGGGATCTGACAGGAAAGGAAGTGGGACTAATAAAAGGTGTGGAACCAGTTAAAGTACAAGTGAAACCAAATGCAGTGTTTCCCCAGGTGCCACAATATCATATGGCACAATATGTTCTTATTGAAGTGTCACAAATAATTGCAGATTTTCTGAAACAGGGAGTCCTGAAGGAAGTTCTGAGTAGTCCGTGTAATTCTCCAATAATGGGTCTGAAAAAGCCCTGTGGGAAAGTTCGAATTGTGCAGGATTTGAGGAAAATAAATGAGATTGTGGTAAAATGTTGCCCCATAGTGCCCAATCCAGCAGTGATCATGTTTCAGGTTCTGTGTGGTGCTGAATGGTTCACCGTTATAGACTGTCACAAGCTTTCTTTTCGATACCACTTCACGAGGACAGCCAATTTTTGTTCAGTTTCAAATTCCTGGATAAGGTGTACAGTTGGTGCAGAATTCCTCAAGGGTTTTCTGAATCACCGTCCATCTTCAATCAGATATTGAAAAAGGATTTAGAATCCTTAGTACTGCCTTTTAATTCGACTCTAGTGCAGTACATCGATGACTTACTGATTGCATCCAAAACTAGGGACAACTGTAAATATGATACAATTGCCTTACTGAATCATTTGGGAAAGAACGGACACAAGGTGTCACCCAAGAAGCTGCAATACTGTCAGAAAGAGGTGATATACGTAGGGCATCTAATTGAAAGAGGGTCCAGGAGAATATCGAAGGAAAGAATAACAGCCATTTTGCAAATGAACCCTCCAGCGACAAAAAGGGATGTCAGAATGTTTCTGGGAATGGTGGGCTACTGTCGCCAGTGGATACCCAACTTCTCGATTATCTCAAAACCTTTGATAAAACTGACAGGCAAGGAGATCAAGGATGACCCATATACCATAGCCTTGTCCAAAGAAGAGCTTGAGTTATTCATGGAATTGAGAGAGTGCATGTGCAGGGCACCAGCGTTAGGTATGCCTGATTATACGAAACCTTTTTTACTGTTTTGTCATGAAAGTGATGCTTGTTCTTTGTCTGTCTTGACACAGGTCCATGGAGTTGCAAATCGCCCTGTAGCGTATTTTTCAGCTACCTTGGACCCCGTCGCAGCAGCCTTACCGGGTTGTTTGCGCACAGTTGCAGCAGTTGGTCAGAGCCTTACGCAGTGTGAAGGCATAGTCATGGGATACCCCCTAACAGTAATGGTTCCGCATTCAGTCTAAATTTTGTTGACTCGAACCAAAACTCAGCACATGACAAACGCCCGTCTTACTAAATATGAGACAACCATACTGGGTTCACCAAATGTTTCTCTGAAAAGATGTACTGTGTTAAACCCGGCAACTCTACTTCCTGCTGAAAGCACTGAAGTCAATAATGAAGAAGAATTTGAGCACGATTGTCTTGAGGTAACGGAATTATGTACCAAACCACGACCTGATATTCAAGATACACAGTTAAAGGAAAATGATTGCATTATGTTTGTTGATGGGTCTTGTTTGAGAGACTCCATCGGTACACTGAGAGCTGGTTATCCCGTATGTACCATAGCTGGTATCATTGAAGTTTCCTGGCTCGAGAAAGTGTTTTCCGCACAAGTGGCAGAATTAATTGCCCTTACTAAGGCATGCCACGCAGCTGTGAATCTGAGAGTCACTATCTATACTAACAGCAGATATGGATTTGGAATTGTACATGATTTCGGCCAACTGTGGTCGCAAAGAGGTTTCATGACCTCTTCTGGTTCTCCTGTGAAAAATGGTGAACAAATAAAGGATTTGTTACATGCAATTCAGTTACCTCTTGAAATTGCCGTGGTGAAATGCAATGCTCACGTTAAGTCACAAGACTTTGTGTCCATGGGAAACGGTTATGCAGATCAAGTCGCAAGGTTTTGCCATTGAACTGTATATCATTCAAGGAACAGTGGGAATTGTTACCGCAAACTGAAAATGACACATGTTTGAACCTTGCATTAAGGGTGGTCGATACTCTAGATGAGTTAAAGACATTACAGGGTCGTGCTAGCAAAGAGGAAAAACGTTCCTGGCCAAGAATGCAATGTGTACAGAGGGCTGATGATTTGTGGGTCTCAGAGGAGGGGAAATTAGTCTTGCCAAACAGTCTTTTATCACAATTCGCTAGGCTATACCATGGACAGGCTCATCTTGGGAGGGATGCAATGATCAGGTCATTCAAAATCGATTGGTTCAACCCAAAGTTCAGACATGCTGCAGAGGTTACCTGTCACAGATGCATCATCTGTCAGCAGATGAATGCAGGAAAAGGGACTGTGGTAACTTTGAGCCACATTGGGAGAGCTGGTGGTCCTTTCAGCAAAATGCAAATGGACCTCATTGAGATGCCTGTTTTTGGAGGATTGAAGTACGTGTTGGTGATTGTGTGTGTTTTCAGTCACTGGAGTGAAGCCTACCCCACACGTAGAAATGACAGTCTCACAGCTGCAAAGCTGCTGCTTCGGGAACTAATACCAAGGTTCGGGTTTCCGGTCTCTATAGAATCAGATAGGGGCAGACACTTCGAAAATGAGGTGATTAAACTCCTGTGTGCCGCACTAGACATCATTGTAGCTACCGCCCTGAAGCATCAAGATTAGTAGAACAAATGAATGGTAGTCTGAAATCAAGAATGGCAAAGATGTGCGCAGCTACCAATATGAAATGGCCAGATGCATTGCCCTTAGTGCTGATGTCAATGAGGAACACCCCTGATAAGAAAACGGGACTGTCCCCCCATGAGATCCTCATGGGCAGAGCTATGAGGTTGCCAGCAGTACCTGCGAATGCTCTAGTGAATATCACAGATGAAATGGTGTTGGACTACTGCAAAGGTTTGGCTGATGTGATTCGCTCTTTCTCTCACCAGGTAGAGGCTAACACATTGCCACCGATTAGAGATCCAGGTCACACCCTACAAGCCGGTGACTGGGTGGTTGTCAAGAAGCACGTGAGAAAGTCGTGTTTGGAGCCGCGTTGGAAAGGGCCGTATCAAGTAATTTTGACGACAACCACTGCTGTGAAATGTGCAGGCGTTCCAAATTGGATACAAGCCAGTCACACAAAGAAGGTAACATGTCCAACTGACGAGGAACTTGAAGTTTCCGGCACAACAGTTCCAGGAAGAGAAGTCTCAGGGCCAGAAAGCAGCCAAGAAGGAACTGAGACTGCAGGAGAGCCCACTGAGAACAGCCTCATCCCTCAAACAGTGAATGAGTTCGAGAGAGGTGATAGAGTGCCTCTCTCAGTAGAGGCGACAGGAGAACTAAGTCAAGGAGAAGTTCTCCCAGAAGTAGACGGATACGGGTTAGAACTTGAACCCATTACAGATCATGAAGAAGAGGAAGAAGAAGAAGGGGAGATAATAGAAAGAGATCAGAGTGTACCGGCATCCCCTGAGCCAATTGCAGGTCCATCAAGTGAAAACACCATATTACAGGAGGAGGGTGCTGTCCAGCGTCCTGAAAAGACATATCGGAAGAAGACGCATAATGGTGATAACTGGCCAGAGAAACCACTTTTAAGGATAAGAAGTATACCATGTGAAACAATAACAGAGGAAACTGATACATCCCGAGTGGAAGATCTAAGTGAAGTAGAACTGCAAGGTGAACGCAGATTGAAAAGAAAGAGAATCGCAAACAGAAAATATACAGGTCCTGAATGGGCATATGCT
Organism: Pleurodeles waltl; assembly: GCF_031143425.1. Classification (NCBI taxonomy): domain Eukaryota; kingdom Metazoa; phylum Chordata; class Amphibia; order Caudata; family Salamandridae; genus Pleurodeles; species Pleurodeles waltl. The sequence goes on along the minus strand of NC_090437.1, from coordinate 1,033,678,827 downwards.
ACAACATCTGAATGGCAACAAGAATTCCTAGCATTCTGTTTTGATCGAGAAGTACCAGGTCAATACTACGGTACCTGAATTAACTCAAAGAAAAGACTTTGATAAAAAACAAAAAAAATCGAAATTGAAAGCTAAGAAAGAGACTTATAAATTACCGGATGTGACATTAGAACCGGATTTGACTTTGAGAAACCTGATTATGACAAGCTGCTAACTTGATTTGACAAAGGGGTCCTGGAGCGAGTGAAAACGCTGTAAATACACGCAAAGAGCAAGAAAAAGAAAAAAACAAATCTATATCATACTCGAGTTGATTGTTATTCTGCTATCTGATTCTATACAGATATGGCTTATAATAGAGGTGGTTACAAGGGAAGTAAGGTGTGTGGTTGGTTAAGCCTTATAATAGGTATTGTGTGTGCAATAATAATTGTGGGAGTGATTGTGGGAATGCCGTGGTTGGAGAAAAAGACTATTAACGCTACTTTAAAACCTGAAACTACAACACTAACACCGTGGGAGAGGTTTGAGCAGGATGCAAGACACTTGCATGAGGGAACTAATTCAAAGGGGGAACTTTCTACTAATGTCTTCTATCGCTTGCTGAATGAGTATGTAGAGACCATGGATGCGAAAGACTGTTATGTGTGTACCAAGATTCCTTCATCTGTGCAAGAAGGGGTTACCTATCATAGCCTTCCTCTAACCTATGGGATTAGCTGTAGTTTGCTACTAACCAGATTCTATAATCAAGAGCATGTGCAATACTTTTACTCAAATCTGGATGTTGTGTTTTCTTTTGTGCCTGTGATTGGATTCCTGAACAAGTTAGCTAAGGAACATGATATAAAAATAGTTAGAGGATTCTTTGAGCGGACGCTTACATTTGGAACTGCTTATGCACATCGCAATAATCTGACCTGCTTACTGTCACCTGTAGAGAAAAGCTTTTTAGATCACACTGATGATAGACACAAAGCATTAAAAGAAAGATTAGAAAAAGGGTTAAAAAAACGCACATATGCAAATGATTATGCTTACACTGTAATCAAAACGCAAGGCAAACTAGCTATAGATGCATTACATGTAAGTAGGCTTTGTGTATATATAGGCCGAAATCTGAGCAGGACAATTTGTTTGTGGGAACGAGTGAATATAGACATGTGTTCTTGTTTCAGAGTAAGTGGACATTTATGTTGAATGGACAGGATCCAGCGATCCCTGGGATCTATTTCATCTGTGGACTTAATGCTTATTACCGTCTCCCTAAGGGATGGTATGGGACATGTTATTTGGGAATAGTTTTCCCAAAGATTTACCAGATTGATGACTTAAAGCAAATACCTAAAACGTCTGAATTACAACATGCTAGACAAAAACGAGAATCAGTGGCTGCTGTCATTGGTGATATATTTGGAGCTATAATCCCTTCAGTAGGGGTTATCTTGAATTCTATGAAGATTCAAAAGTTGTCTACTATTGTGGATAACATGCTGGCAAATTTTACAGGGGCTATACTCCTGATGGATACTGAACTTGCGGCAGAAAGAGCTATGACTCTTCAAAATTGGCTTGCTTTAGACATTCTTTTAGCAAAGAGTGGAGGGGTCTGCAAGATGCTCAACGAGCGTCATTGTTGCTCATTCATTCCGGACAATAGTAAAAAGATTAGAGGTATGCTTACTAACCTAACTAGAAATAGTGCAGATTTGAAGGATTTGAAGGAACCTGGAGTTTGGGAGAAATTTGGAAAAGGAATTGCCAGAGTAGGGAGCTGGTTTACCAACATTTGGAATGGGGTACTTGCAAAAATACTAATGGGTTTATTAATTGTTCTGGCCTGCTTATTAGGATTATGGGGGGCATGCAAAATTAATGATAAAATTAAAAGAAATTGGACCAAAAGAACCAGGAGAAATGAAGAAAGTGAAAGAGAGAAAATGTTCAATGAAATTTGGGAAAGCTCACATAAGGGACAAGATGTTGAAATGCGCATTATGCGTAAAGTGAAAAATTAAAATGAAAGGTTAAAGGGAAAGGTTTGTGTGATGACGAGCGTCATCAGAGGAGGGACTGAAAGAGCGTAGCTTATCTAATCTATATTAACATGAAATGTTTATATCAATGTGTGCTGATGCTGCGTAGAAAACTATAATAATAGTGAATTGCTTAAACGTGCACCTGAGTTGTGATCAAGGTAAATGGCCACCAATGTATACGCAAATTAATAATAATGAATAAAGTGTTTATGTTATGATTAAATAAGCTTATATTAACATTCATATTACTGCACTTGTATTGAAAATCTTTATAGGCCTTAACTTAGCGTGAGCTGCGGGATTTAGCTGCCCAGCTCTCATATTAAATGCATTTTTCAGTTTTTCCAGTGTGCTGACTCGCAAAGGGCCGTGACCCTGCAAATGTTCTTTTGTTCAACTTGGAAGACGAATGTAACCATGTTAATTCCATTCCCAAGCGCATATTCGGTGCCTTGGTTTAAAAGTTATGAGAAATTGAAACAAATGTAGATTAATGAAATGTACAAGGTCACTTAGACCGATGGACATTGAATCTGCTGACCCAAAAGACGTGCCAAAGAATGAAGTAACGCCGGATGTGCCACCTCCGAAGACGTCAATTATGAAGACCAATCAAAGAACCGTGAATTAATGTGGGGTGACAATTGGGATTACCAAATGCTAGATTTTATAGGTTAAAGATAGTGGGGTATAGTAAGTGTCCAATAGAATTTTGGGGGAATGTACTACGAAAAAGGGATAAAAACCCATGTCACAGAAGGGTCATTAGAATTAGGTAGGGAATGCTATTGATTTTATCCAGAAACTCTGTCACTCTGTTTGGTGACTTTGAGACTTATTAAAACCATCCTCACCCATAGACTGCCCATTTACACTTTTCCTCCTTAAGAGGGAAGTGCCCCTTTGCCCTTTAGTTGAGCTTTGCCTGATGGCGTTTGACTGATGTCCTGAAGACGAAGACTGAACCTGTGCGCTGACCTAATCCTTGGAGGGTAATTATGACAATGCAATTTGTAATTTGTCTGTTTGCTTTTTCTTTCTAGGTACCAACTGCTTGCTTTTGACAGAGACCATAGATAGATGTTTTCCAAATTGGTGTTCTAAATTGTTTTGCATGAAGCCCAACATGCCAATGCTAATTAGTGGTTAGGACAGGTGATCATCAAATTGACGTAAATAGACAAACGACTGTCATTATGCTATGTTGAACTGACGCGTATTTGACACTCTGCTATATTCTGATCTATGTTTACGTTGTGTTATATTCTAATGTTTATGATTTTTGCCTTATTGAAATCTTACCAAAGCTGCCATATCATAACTATGCTGTTGTGTTTCTTGGCTTTAAGATTGACGCACTTAATCTTAGATTGTAACTAATAGGGAATAAAATTCATAAAATTCTATCAACTGGTGTGGTTATTCATGACTGGAAGGTCATAGTTGCGTCGTCAATTTGATTAATGACTTTGACTAAAGTGAAATGTATTGTGATAAATATTGATGACATTATTGATATATTGATTGACATATTGATCAGTTATCTCGTCCTACGGTGTCTCTCAACTGGGTCAAAAGATTCATTGGCCTAAAACGAGTCCTAATGTGTAATAAATTAACATAAAAGGACGCGTTATCACTAGCACCACCTCACCCAAATCTAGGAAGTAAAGGTGATTGGTGGCTGTCTAGAACACATGACACTCTGACTCCTCTGGGTAGTCGTGGTTGGCAGATCTTGCCCTTTGCACTCTCTTTAAGCACAAGTGTCACTCATGCAAAGGCAGACAGAAAAAGATGTAGGACAATTTTTAAAGTATTTATTGAAAGGATTGAATTCTATGATAATAAATATAAGCTGCAATAATTAGGAAGATGAAAATATCACAGTGCTGATTGTGACAACTAGAGAGAAACAAATAAACATTCCCAGCACCTCGGTAATAAGCATGTATCTAAGGATTCCTACCTACACTTCTTAGCATCTATGTGAGAGCATAGCAGAGATAACCCTTTCTGCCCGTACTAGTCCCTGGAAGGAACTCCACGCCCATACCTGGTAAGAGGGGTCTGCCCGTTGTCTCCTCAGTTGGCTGTAGAAATAGGGTTGAGGTCAGCAAAGTTGCAATGAGGTGCCGCACAGCATAGGATGGCTCTTCTGGCTGGAATTACCTCTCTAACCTCCTTTAGCCTCCTTTAGCGGTGTGATGTTTTTATAACAAAACATGATTGGGCATATTTGCAAGCCACTTGCACTGCTTAGTGGCACACGACCATTCATTGCTTGATGCTACGGCAGTGCTAAACAGGACCTCACCCTTCACCGTATTTACAAAGTGGAGCAATTGTAGCATTGCGCCACTTTGTAAACCCTTGCGCCACTTTATACATATAGTACAATAGAGCTAACAACAACACTTGCGCAGAATAGCAGCTGATTAAAAAAATAAAACATTATTCAAAAGTCATTAAAATGAATAAATGCAATAAAAGCCTGTAACTAGGTAAAAGGGCACAGGCTGCAGGCCTAAGTTAAAACAAGTGTGCCCAATCAAGATGCCAAAATGAACCCACAACACCCTCCCCATTGTTGGCACAATAGTGCAGTGTCCAAGACATAAAATAAACTACACCTAAGACTATGACACGAAAAGCCCACTAACATATACATAAATGAGATAAAAATTTCGAAGTTGACAAGCAAATCAGGCCAAAAGGTGATCCAAATCAAAAGGACAATTTAAAATTTGAATCAAATATACCAAAGGTCATATTTAATAATAATCATGATCCTGCAGGAAATCGCTGATGTCATAAATGAAGATGGAAGCCAGAAAGGACCCCACTTCGGCAGGACATAAGGTGACCAGCTCAATAGAGGTAAGATAGAAGGAGCACACATGGGCAGGTGCCTCAGCCATAGGGCCAACCAAGGAAATAGCATTCTGAGCAGTGCCAGATGTAGAAGCCCAAGGAGCTGTGACATCCACAAGGGGCAGCTCATAGGATGCCTTGCGTACCAACTGCAATCTCAAAGGGCATGTCAATGAATGAACACTCATCGGGAACATTAACAGTTCTGTGTCCAAGAAGGCACAAGCTGCACAGCAAGACACACCTCCTGTGCACACTCAAAGAGGCACCACAAGCAACAGAAAATTGGCTGCACACAGGTGAGAACCGGTCTGAATGACAGCGACCAATTCAATTCAAGTCCCTCCAGCAATGATACTCCTCAATACTACATCACGCATTCACTACACAGTTCGGCTGGTGGGAGGTCCATCATTCTGCTTTGTTGAGATGGGACAGCCATTGCCAATCAAAAACAGCAACAGCAGAATACCACCAATTAGTGCCAAAGTTATTGGGAATCCACCCAAAACACTGGAAAAAGGTGATTGGATGGCTGACGGTGTAACTCCAAACACAGTCTGGAAAGTGCTGACAAACCCAGATGTGAGGTCACCATTCTGCTACTTTTATCTCAGGCATGGGGGAATAACACATAAGTCAAAGCAAGTTACAGTTTGTGAAACCAAAATTACCTAGACAATTTCAGGTTTCATACCACAGCCGACTTCATCACTCAGCATTAAATAACTTCCATTCAAAAGTATTTGAAACACTGGGCGAATTAAAGAAACAGGAGTATCCTTCAGATAACAAGCCAGGTTTGCCAAGGCCGCAATACATGTGCCATGGAAGGACACCTATTTATAAATCATAGAATGACTTACAGAAGTCTGACATTCGATTCCGCTGAGAAAGACCTCTGTTGGCATTAGACATCTGTAATCGAAAGGTAACTCCCACATCTTGTAGATATAACCGTCTCCTAACTGCTTAAATCTGCCTCCAGGAAATTGTTTTAAACACAGAGTGAATTGGAAAGTTGAAATGGGCAGTTTAATCACTCAATATATTAACCGTACTGATGACGGGATTTCTGCAACAGTAAAAGGCAACTTTACGATGTTAAGCATGATGTAACTAGCTTTATTTTAGCCATTATCTGTTGCTGTCATGTTAAATTAAATGCTGCAAACAACTCATTAGGGTTAATGTGCTGCCAAAGCAAGGTGTTCATGATGTAAAAATGACATGTCATTTTTAATAACTTTCAATTGCAGATGACACAATGTTATTTAGTGTGTAGATGTGGTTGGGCAATGTGTTCATACCTTTATCAACAATAGCTAGACCTTCTCCATGTTTTCCTTATAAATTTGCCTTAACCAGGCTGTAGCTTCCATTTGTGAAAGCTTCCATATTTCATTATATTTTGCATATAAGAAACATTTTGAGTGTGGCTTTCTAGGTCCTAACAAGAAATAGTAACCATTGTTCGCACAGTTTGCCAACACTCTATATTGAGATGATACCTGAGTTTTGTGTGATGATGTAACAAGGGTCAGGTCTGCTCAATCTAAAACCCTGTGTGGGGTTAACAAAAGGTGCGTGAAAACCATTTGTTTCCACTGGCCACAATAACCACCTGTTGGAACTTTAAAGTAACAAATTAAAGGTACCATTCTGTACCCAACCATTTAGCTGTTCTTCTGTGACATTTAAAAGTTTTTGCCATTTGTCAAATTTTGCCAAGATGGGAATACTGGGCGCATTCAGTTCTTTTATTTTTGCTAACCCAAGGCAAGTTGTTTGCTGGGCGGTGTCATTTTTTAAGAAAACCATTTGTAAAGTAATAAGGCAAGCTCTAAATAAAGCTTCCCTACACTGTATTTGTGTCCCCATGCACTCTTCAAATCAACAGATTTCTTCCGTAACTCATAGCCCTCAACAGTCAACTGGGAAACAAAGGAATCCAAATAAATCAATTTGGAGTCGGTTAGCAATATTTGTCTCGCTTTAGATGGAGGTCATCTGAAACAGTATAACTTAGCATTCTTAGCATCATGCCCAGTAAAATATGCAGACCTATCTACATGTGTTTTAGAACTCCCCACTGGCGAGCTGGACAATGTTCCCATTGCACAAATATAAACTACTCTTAGAGAACCAGCGCAGTTCAGACAATGATGTCCATAATGGTGATAACAAAACACTTCGCTATAATTTGCAGTTGTCATGTAAACATCTTCACTTTCAAATACAGTGTAATATCCAAGCTTGGAAATCATAGAATGAACTGTTTTCAAATCCCAGTCATCCCTTCAAGAACTGGAACAGCCAAAATGTTCAGTTGGGACAAGTCTCTTCGGACCTTATGTGAAGATAGGTAAGGTTTTAAAACCTCATCCATTAGTTCAACACAGCAGAGTGTTCAGGAAGTTGGTGACATTGTATCACTAGAAAGAAAACAATGACAAAACCAATCCCAAGCTGGAAGGCAAGTAGTGTCAGTAGTATGACGGCAAACAGGGTCAGTAGTTTCTGAAGAACATTGTGAGTCCTTTTACAGCTTCATGTAGTAACTTTGGTGTTCTGACCACTCTCCTCTCTCACTCTGTTTGTTTGATGAGTACTGGAAGGAACAAGACAGGCGAGTGTCAGTATATTGGTATCTGTCAGGAATATTTAAAGTTTCCCTATTTCTAAGTTTGTATCGTTTTTTCTGAGGTCTGCGATTGTAGAGATTCTCCTCTTTGGCTTTTTCTATCTTTATTAGATTTTTGTTTATCCCAGTTTTTTTTAGAGATCTCTTTTGCCTGCTTAGTACTCTCCTTGTCAGAGGTACTCTGTAGTTGTGGTTTAGTTGGTCTGGTCCCCAGACTATCTTGAGCTATACTACTATACGTTTCAGAAATAATCTTTGGAAGATCCTGTTCCTATTCCTGAATTGTGCATCAATTTCATTCCCAACTCCAGGGCTGCCCCATGTACATTTTGAATTTGTTTCAACTCTTTCGGAAGATTTGCAAGTGTTAGTGTACTATGTGTTTTGTAAATGTAAATTAGCACTTGTATAGCGCACTACTCACCCGTTAGGGTCTCAAGGCGCTGTACTCATACCGCTATGGAACCCCTCCTGGCTTTTCCCTGTGAGGCGCCCACTCCTGAGCACCCCCAGGGTGAAGCCAGGCATCCAAGCGCTGTTGGGGCCGTTGTGGAGATTAAGCAAGCTATTGCCCAGAGTTGCAGAGTGGGACCCATGAATTAGATTAGGCACTGAGGCGAGAATTATCCGGTCACGGGGAATTGAGCCCAAGACCTGCCGAAGCAGGACTTGAACCCTGGTCTTGAGCCAGATCTCTGCTTCAGGGTTTGCCGCTCTAACCATTGAGCCACACTTCGATTTTGTGTGTGGTATATAGTGCAGCAAAGACTGTCCCCCACGTGGCACAATCCTCTATAGAGAGAACCATTCCAAAATGCATGCACATTGTGAGAATTCTCTGTTTATCTTGGAGTCTCATATGGGGAAATACTGCTTCCAGCTGGTTTGGTTTTTGTGCAACCCAGAACAGAATCTTCTCCCACTCAGTGGGTGCTTTTCCCATTACTGAATGGACAGGTTGGGATTTATTCCTGTGATGGCCAATTGATTTACAGATGGAGTAGCCCTCACTGGGGCGGTTTTTAAGGTCCACAATATGAATTGTATTAAGCATCTATATAAATCAACAAGATTGTGGTATAAAGTATGCACTTCATCTACTTGCATAGCTTGCACCTTAGGATGTGGTGTATATGTAGCCAATGTTGGCCATGTAGATCCATCATTTCTTAAGGGACATAACCTAACCTGTTGTATTACATGTGGGAGGGTGACATTAAACCAATCATGGTGTTCTTGATAAGTTAGAAGTATCTCTAAGATTTGGTATCCTCTATACCTCTGAGGTACATTAGCAATTGTGTATGTGTGAAATGTATTTGAGTCTGTGTATGTTGCAGGAAAGCTGACCTATAAGTCAAATGTTTCTGTTCTGTGTGGGTTGTGTGCCTCCACCACGAACGTAACATTCCCACCCTCCTTTGTTAGTCCATTCGCTAAAAGAAACTGCATGATAGGCTGTCTACAGTTTTCAGGGATTTTTACTGTTTTGGCATTAGCCATATCAAAAAGACAGGGATCAGAGTTAGGAACACCAATGGGGGAATCCTTTTAGGGCTCAAGCTTGAACAACCTACAACCTAAGATAGGTACTACCTTTTCAGCTAAGGAGGGTTTTCTCTAACACCATGGACGTCTCGGTATAAGGTAGTCAGAGTACCTTTAGCTTGAGCGAGAGAAATACTCAGACCTGTAAAATGAGTGGCTTACCAATACTGGTGCCGCTATGTCGTAGGACTCTCACCGTGGGGGAAAGGCTGCTAGTTTTGGGCCAGCAGCACCACCATGTGTGGGTGACTGAGTCGTTCCCTCACTGGTTGGAAACTGTGAGTCTAACCATTTCAGCTAGCTAGCAGCACTTCACGCAAAACTAGGAAACAAGGATGATTTGTGGCAGCCTAGAACACAACACTCTGACTCTTCAGGGAAGTCGCGGTTGGCAGATCTTGGACTTTTCTCTCATTAGTGCAAGTCTCACTCACACAAAGACAAAGAGATGCAGGAGAGTTTTCAATGTATTCATTGAAAGGACTGCATTCTATGAAAAACAAATTGAGTTGCAGTTATTAGGAGGATGAAACATATCATAGTGCTGATTGTGACCATTAGTGAGAAACAAATAAACAGTCCTAGCATCCTGTAATAAACATGTACCTAAGGATTCCTACCTACACTTCTTGGCATCTATGTGAACCTTTCTGCCCGTGCTACTCCAAGGAAGGAGCTACTGCCCATACCTGAAAATAGTGGTCTGCTTGTCATCTCCTCAGTTCGCTTTAGAGACAGGGCTGAGGTCAGCAAAGTTGCAGTGAAGTGGTACACAGCATAGGATGGCTCCTCTGACTGGAATGACCGCTCTGACCTCCTTTGGCCTGTGTGGTGTTTTTTTTTTAACAGAACATGATGTGTTCTGAGAACAGGCCTGACGTGATAATTCGTAAAAGTGTCAAAGGCTGGCCCTGCATGCTTGTGGTGGCAATACCAGATAAACTATGAGGTGCATCCTTGAGCAGGGGCACCGTGTGAAATATTATGCAAAAGAACTAACAACACTTTCCCAAATTAGCAGCTGATTAGAAAAAAAAAACATCTCCACTAAAAGCAAGTCATGCTAAAATGAATTAAGATGAATAAATGAAATAAAAGCGTGTATCTAGGTAAAAGTGCACAGGTGACAGCCATAAGCTAAAACAAGTGTGACCAAGCAGGATGCTAAAATGAATCATTAACAAATCTAGATTGGGATATTTTTTGTTTGGTGTTTTCACTTTATTACTGTTTTGGTACTGCATGTATACTTTTCAGATTGCCCTAGATTAAGCTTATGTTCTCTGTGGCATAGTTACTAGGTTCGGGTAATGTAGTAATTAGTAATTTAGGGCCATATGTAGCAACATTCAGGATTGCGATCCACAAATTGCGAGTCAGAGCGAACACCATCTTGCGTCCCTAACACCATCTGCGATTTGCAAGGGGGTCGCAAAGGCCCACCTCATGAATAATCATGAGGTGGGTCGCAATTTGGGACCCCCTTGCGAATGGTGGCCCTCACAGGGATGGTGGCCTGCTGCGGACAGCAGACCACCATGTCTGTGACTTCTTTTGTAATGCAGCCCATTTTCCTTAAAGGAAAATGAGATGCATTATAAAAATGAAAAATGAAACGTTTTCGTTTCATAGGACCACTGCCTGCTCTGAAAAAAAGGTTTACAGTGCCATTCACAAAGGGGAAGGGGTCCGATGGGGACCCCTTCCCTTTTGCGAATGGGTTAGCACCCATTTGACATGTGTGTAAAATGTGATTGGTTTGCAACCGCGTTCGCGGTCCCAAACCAATCCTACATTGCCCTGCGACTCGCAATTAGGAAGGCAACACCCCTTCCTAATTGCGACTCGCAAACCCGTTTTGCGATTCGGTAACCAGGTTACCGAATTGCAAAACGAGGTTTGTGCATTGCAATGTGATTTTTGCACGTACAAAAAGTTTTCTACATCTGGCCCTTAGTAACTTAGATGTTCACCCTGGCAAGTTTTTGTCATACTTTTTGGAGGTGAGCTACCACTCAACCCAAATAATAATACACTTTCTTACAACTCCTTATGCTTCCTATGATATGATGCCCAATGCTCCTAAAGACAGGTAGGGGGCATTTTTTGATTAGGCAGAGAAGTTACTTTAAGATTGACAGAAATGTTATGCTCAATTTGCAGTGTAATGTGATCTTCATGTTTTTTAGGACAAAAAATATAAAACTAGCTAAGATATAAAACAACAGTTCAAAAATCTGAAAACAATATGTAAAAAATGTAATGTGTGAAGAACCATTGTAAGAATATGCCATATATTTCACTGGGAAGGAAAGCTAAACCTTTCATGTAGGTTGTGACATGTGGGGTTGGCAGCCCACCAGATAAAATCTCTTTTTGTGTTTCAGTTATGAAAGAAGGCAGCCTTACCTAAGTCTTAATGATCAAGTGATTATAAGAAACTGAACTGTACTATATCTGAGAAGAATGAGGGAAGCAAACATTTTACCTTCCCCGTCTAGCTTCCTCATCAAAGTACAAAGCAGCGAGCACTTTGTGTTCGATACACTGAGTTCACGCATACAACTAAATAACAGTAATTTCCTGGCACTACAGGAAATAGTTGGCACATGACCTATAAATATGTGCTGAAGCCTTGGACTTTCCTGTTTTTTGCCTGTGTAGTCTGAACTATTACTCATAACAAAGTTAAGTAGTTCTTTTGTTTTATTATTTTTAAATTAATCTATGCTATGGTTGGCACCACATAGGCTTGCTCTAGCAGCTGGTGCAATTTGTGTTGATCTTTTCTGGTAGATTGCTTCTCCTGCAGAGAAACTGGGAGGCAGCCACTTCCTTTACTTCATAACAGACACTGGTGCAATGGAGGTTTGAGGGGCAGCTGACCACAGGGAGGTCTGCACCCTGGGGATTTTGGGAGAGTGGAGCAGTCCAGTGACTGCCATTTTGTGAATTGTGCTGTTTTAGACCTGGCATCGTTTGCCATGTTTCCCCTGTCTTTTTGCCTTCTGATCTCTTGTTTTTATGGTATACTGAACTCTGTTTTTGCTGATTTATTGTCCCTGCACGCTTTACCACTGCAGATCAGTCCTAAAGTGCAAGGGCTCATATGGTAAATTGTACTGGTGATTTGTTTATCCATGACTGGCATATTTGATTTACTAGCAAGTCCCTAGTAAAGTGCACTATGTCTGCCCAGGGTCTGTAAATCAAATACTACTAGTGGGGCTGCAGTACTGTTTGTGCCACCCACATGAGTAGCCCTGCAAACATGTCTCAGACCTGCCACTGCAGTGTCTTTGTGTACAGTCTGGCACTGCCAATTTGACCTGGCACGTGTACCCACTTGCCAGGCCCAAGCCTTCTCTTTTACTATATGCCACTCACCCCTAAGGAATGCCCTAGGTAGCTCAATAGGCAGGGTGCAGTATATTTAAAAGGTAGGACATGTACTGTTGTGTTTTACATGTCCTAATAGTGAAATACTGCCAAATTCGATGCTCACTATTGCATTGCCCATCTTTTCCATAGGTTCACATTGGGGCAACCTTTATATCTTTTAAGTGTAGTTTCCCACTGGGAGCAGATGGAGATTTGGAGTTTGGGGTCTCTGAATTTGAAAATACATCTTTGGTAGAGTTGTTTTTTAGATTGTCTGTTTGAAAATGCCACTTTTAGAAAGTGGGCATGTTCTTGCTTAACCATTCTGCGCCTCTGTCTGCCTGTGGAATCCATGTCTGGGTCAGACTGGCAGTTGGGCTGTTTGTGAATATCCTCTAGACAGTGACACAAAGGAAGCTGGAGAGTAGCCGGCATATCCTGATGTGTCTCCTGGGCTAGATTCGGCAGGGAAGAGCTGACACCCGCCCTGAAAGGGCTGTACCTGTCCTCGCACAACACAGTCTTATGCCCCCTGGAGTGTATCTGACGCCAGGCCTGGGCAAGGCAGGAACTTGTGAATGACAGAGACTTTCCTGTGAAGTTTGCCTTCTTCAAAGACCAGAATGGGTATAAGTAGTGGACCAAAAACCCAGACTTATAGAACACTTCTGGATCAAGAGAAACCTCTGTGAAGGAGAAGAACTGAAGAGCTGGAGGAGGAGTACTTCCCCTTTGCTGTGTATGCTTTGCTGGGTTGGCCTGCAGTTGCTGCTTCTGCCTTAAAGAGGGCAGAGGCTGGACTTTGCTGTGTAACCTGCTTGTAAAGTTTCTCGAAGGGCTTGAAGTAGAGCTTGGAAGTCTCAGGCATATCAAAGTCTTCAACTTCTTGTGCCTACAGCACTGGGAACTGTGTGTTTTCTGCTGCAAAAGAAGAAAAACCAGTGCAAGCCATCTACGACGCCTCTGACTGCACCGTGACCTGACGAAGAAGCACAGAGCCATACCCCACTTCGCACCACAACCCTGGTCTCACCAACACCACCACATGACGCCGTCACTGAGCCGCTGCTTGCACCGTGACCTGTGGGCCTTGCTCTCCACATCACTTTGCTCACACCGCAGCATTGGCATTCCCGACTACAATGCTCCACGCTGACATGGACACCGCTGCCTGCATTGTGCCTTAGGACACTGCTCATAAGGTACATGCCACACCGTCCTGTCCTGCACCTCAGCCCTGGTCCACTGATGCCATAGACTCCAGATGTCATCAACAGATGCCCCTGTCTGCACCGTGACCCGTGGGCGCCGCATGGAGCCTGCCCTGTGCCTCACAGCTACCTAGGCCTACCGATGACAATGCTTCAGCAACAATGACGCCCCTGCCTGCACCGTGAGCTGGAAACACGGTACGTGGCACCGCCCACTTCACAGCGCCTCCCTGGTCTCACTAACGCTGCAGGATGCCACCACAGATCCGCTGCCTGCACTGTGACCTGTGGACACTGCACATCGCATCATCCTGCTTCGCACCGCAGCCCTGAAGCCATCAATGTCTGGCACTCCTGACTTTGTGATCAGCCCGGAGTTCGATCTACAATGCGTGTGACTTCAAGAGCCAATGTCCCCAGCACCGACCTCTTGAACCTAGGACTACAAAGCCAGAGATGCTGCTCTCTGGATATCAACGGGAGGATAACAACGCCCTGCGTTTCCAAGGTACTGTTTGGAGGTCTTCCCAACACCGTAGCTGGCCTGTGATGGGCCTGAACTGGCCTGAACTGTTGGATTTGATGTTCACTGTGCCGTGATAGCCCCAGATGGAGCTATTGATTTCAAGGAACGGCATATTTAAGTTAATTATTGCAACATTCATATCTTTATGTTTGAGTGTTGGATTTTTTCCTTTTTTCTCAATTTGGTCATGTTTTACAAAGATAAATATTAGCTATTTTTCTAAAACTGGTGTGGTGTCCTTTTGTAGTGTTTCCAATGTTTTATTGTGTGTTATGTGCAAATGCTTTACACATTGCTTCTGAGATAAGCTTGACTGCTCATGCCAAGCTACCAAGGGGGTGAGCAGAGGTTGTCTTAGCTGGGTATCTCCCTTCTCCTGACTCAAGTGAGGGCCCCTATTTGCTTTGTGGCAATTTAATCCACTATATTGCACCTAGTATGGAGTCTGCTGAAATAAAAGACGCAGAGATGATGCAACTCCTCCCTGGAGCTGTGCGGTTGGACCTGATTGTTGGAGTTCAGGATGCATCAGGTTTGGCTCGCCTGCTGTGCTGGGCCTCCAGTCATGTGCTCACAGTGGTGTTTCCTTGTTGGTTGCCCAGCAGTGTGAGGGTGGCGGCTGCGGCATCTAAGGTAAGGACAAGAAGCTACCCAGCTATGAGACAAGAGACCCGTTTTAGTGGGGAGAAGGGTGAGGCTGCCGCACCTTGTGAGGGCCCCGCCATAATTGCAGCACAGGTTAATGCAGCCTGGTCATGAAACGGGGTTGCAGAGTAATGCAGGAGGCATAGGGAGTGCTGAGACAAGTAGACAGGGCAGCTGTACACACGACAGGGGCATCAGCAGCAGTCCTATGTGCACGGGGCCACTGTAAAAAGGAGAAAAGGGACATGGAAGGACGATGCAGGGCCTCCCGTGAGCACAATAGCTGGGAGGAAGCAGGGCAGCTGGGGCAGTGGCAATGAGTGCCAAATAATTCAAGGAATCTAGGCCTTCAAAGCAGGCTGGGGAGAGAGACAGGGATGAACCCCAATCTCTTATGGAGCTGGGGCTGGGCCTGTGGCACTGGGATTGAGGTCACGCTGGGTGACCAGGGGCCCTTGGGGTGAGAAGGGAAAGTATGGTACAAGGTTGCATGATCCAGGGCAGTACCAATTGGGGTTGGAAGTTGAGCATGAAGCGTGGAAAGAGGCGGTGGCCCCCTCTGGCTCAGGGCCCTGAATCTGCATTAATCACGGCAGTGTTGGATGGAATGAGGAAGAAGATGAAGGGGTGGCTGTAGAATAGGGGATTGGGGTGGCTAAGGGTGAAGTGCAGCTGGGTGGTGGAACAGAGGTTTGGCTGGGACAGTATCTTGCGGTGAGGCAGGGATTGGCGCAAAGGTTGAAGACTGGCCGAGGATCCCTGTGGTCATAGAGGTGAGGAGTCCTTGGGCATTAGTTCCCAGCACACCACTCCTATCATCTCTTTATCAGGGTGAGGAGGGTTGCTGCTGTCCAAACTAGGTAGAGCTTGGTTCGGCTCCAGTGCACAAGCAGAAGAGATGGCAGGGCCCAGTGTGGCTCACTGTATGTCTGTGGGGGACCCAGTCACAGCTGGCAGAAGAAGGTCCTGTATGGCCTCATTGGCTCCACCGGCGGGAAGGTCTTGGACAGCCTCTGGCTACTACAGCACATCAAAGAGCGAGTTGCATTGGCAGACCGGTATGGTGAAGTTTATACGGCCCCCTTGGATTCCACGTGTTGCTGCACATAACAAGCTAATTCAGTGGTAACAAAGCTGAGTGTGAGTGTATACCCAAGTTGGGCCTTAGCGAATGACACTTTGGGTGTGTCATTGGTGGATTATGAGGAGGATAGCGCTGAGGAAGGTGACGTGTGGGCAGCAAAGAGCCTGTGAAGGCACAGTATGGGGTGCAGAAGGGGGAGTTCCGCCTAATGTTTTCCAGCCTAAAATGGTGCACACAAGTGCAGCTTCACCAAGTGCAGGAATTAGGAGGCCACTGGTGAGGTGGCAAGCAGCTGTACGGGCACTGTCCTTGGAGCCAGGTAAGGGCCAGGTTGCAGGTGTCGGTCTGGAAATGGTGTCCACAGGTGTGGTCGTGGGGCATAAGCAAGGGGGGCAGGCGAGCCATTGCATAAGGACAAGTGTGTGGCAAATATAGGTGTAGGCACAGAGCCTATGTCAGATAGAGGGAACAAAATAGGACGTCAGTAGGTAGCGGGACTAGCAGTAGGGGTGCCAGCAGGGAAAGTGCAGATTGAAAGGAGAAGAGAGAAGTGTTGGAGAGCAAGGAGCTCAAGATTAACCATTTGCCATATATAGGGATCACAAAGCACTTGGGGGGTGCTTCTGATGTTGGCAACTAAAGAGAAAATATCGAAAGGAGAGTATGTTGAAATGCTCAAGCTTTTGCATAGAGAAGTGCTTCCAAAGGAAAGGTATAAAGAAGAATAATATGAGCTTGCAAAGAGACCGAGGGTGCCTCTGACCATAGAGCGTTAGGATGCAACTTTTTAAATCTATGCCAGCGTATACCTGGTCGCTGTGTGCCCATGTTCAAGTATGTGGACATGATCCGTAAGGTTCAGATTACCAGGGTAGGTAATTCTTGAGCACAATATGATGAGGAATTCCAGGCATGTCTGGCTTGGGACCCTAAAGCAAAGTGAGGAGCGTTGGATTTTGATCTAGGGCAACACACTATAGGGGCGACCAAGTCAGGGAAGACGATTTTCACAGCCAGAGGCTTACCAATAGTCTATCGGCTTCCTTCAGGGGCACCCCACAGGGTAAGGGAAAGGTTCCACAGCAAAGAGACAGAACAGGAGGACCTTGCTGGAATTAAAACAAAGGGTTCTGTACACGTAAGTACTGCAAGTTTCAACATGAGTGCTCCAAGTGCTCGGGCAGGCACATCTCACTTGTTGCTTTGGGGTAGCTATCAGGGACAGCAGGCAGTACAGTGGCAGCCTTACAATAGCAGTCAGGAGACAAATCAAAAGCAGCATTCGTACAGCAACAGAGGGGGCAGAGGGGCACAGGAACATGGTGCAAAAGGCTCATATTCCAGTTAAAGTGGGCGGGTTGGAGAACTAACTGCAGTTTTATAATTGACTGGAAGAGACAAGGGTGCTGCGGGATGGTTTCAGATTGGGTTTTCGATTGGGGTATGAGGGCCCCAGGGTTCTGAGATGGGCAGTCAATTTACAGTCCACGAGGAAACACAAACAGGCAGTGCAGGAATAACTGGA
This sequence comes from Pleurodeles waltl, assembly GCF_031143425.1. NCBI lineage: Eukaryota > Metazoa > Chordata > Amphibia > Caudata > Salamandridae > Pleurodeles > Pleurodeles waltl. The sequence continues at coordinate 1,033,661,350 of NC_090437.1, read as the reverse complement.
CAAAGAGGTCTTGGAGGGAAGAATGATGGGCCGATTTGACAAGTGACCCATGGATCATCTGATTGTATCACCAATTGGTGTGGTGCCCAAGAATCATCAATGGCAGTTTTGGTTAATCCAGCACCTCTCCTGGCCAGCGGATGGGTCGGTAAATGATTTGTTTGCAGAGGAGATGGAGTCAGTGTCATATTCCTCGGTAGACATGAACATGTAACTGATGGTGACCTGAAGTCAGCTTTTCGGCTGCTTACGGTACATTCAGCCAATTTTCAGCCCTTAGGCATGCAATTTGAAGGAAAATGGTATGTTGACAAGGCACTGCAAATGGGTTGTTCTATTTTTTGCACACTGCTTGAATGCTTCAATTTGTTTCTGCAATTGCTGTTTACATGGCACACAGGCCACACCCTGGTGACGCATTACCTATATTATTTCTTTTTTTGTGAGCGCACCCGGCTCAATGCTGTTCAGGGTAGACAACATGTCTGTAGTCCCAGTAGTGAATAGACTGTCAGACAGAGATGTACAGGAATTAAAGCTGATGTGTCTGTTTGTGTTGGGTTGACTGCCACATGATATCTCGTTCAGGGTCTAGCATGTGCCGGGAGTGGACAATGACATTGTGGATGCTTTGTCTCATTCACAGTGGGAAAGATTCCATGGGTTGGTCGGGATGCATACAGCTGCAAGACGCCCATGACAAAGGAGTTGTGGTCTGTATGCAGTACAGGATGGTACAACTGCGGGTAGGGTCTCTAGCCGAATCAACATGGAGAGTGTATGGTAAGGCTTGGGCACAATTCCTGGTGTCAGGGGCTCAGGGTGGCGTAGAACTGCAAACTTGGTAGAATTTATATTGGATGGACAGGGGTTTGTCGCAACTGCCAATTGCTGGCAAACCGGCAGGTGTGACGTTTATGGGAAAATTGTTGTGGGGTTATGAACCACCCGCTGGGGAACTGGAGCAGAGGATGCTGGAAAATTGGGTGAGAGAGGGGGCCCAATCTGGGAGATGTCCACTGCCATTGACATGGCAGATGTATTGCATGGCTCTAGGGTACCTGCCAGGGGTGTGCCGGGGAGATGAAGAGGTTTGTTTGTTCTTCATACTCATGTCCTGGATGTTCTTTGGAACATTCAGAGTGTTGGAACTCTTGGGGCGCAGGGGTCAGGGAGGATTACACTGGGAAGATGTCACGAGAAGGGAGCACAGGTTTAAAGTTTAACTGTAGCTCCAAGACTGACCAGAGAGCAAAGGGTAAGAAGGTGGTCTTACAGGCAATACCTGATCCCAACTTGTGCCCTGTGGCATGGGGCAATAAGTGGGCAGCATGCTGTGAGGTGTACAGCAGGGCAGTCTTTAAGAGACAGAACAGGGCCCAGCTGATGGCTTTCAAACTACTTTCAGTGCTGCACAAAGTGAAGATGGCATGCAGGGTCTCTCCGCAGACTACAGGACACATTTGTTTCGTATTGATGCGGTGAAAGAGGATGGCAGCTGTGGCTGGGAGTGAGAAAAAATCATGCCCTTGGGGAGCTGGTCATCTTATTCCTTTAGCAGATAAGGGCACTTCGATGGGGAGGGTAGGGGAGTGTTGTGATGTGAGAAAGAATGCTAATACGTAGTATGGAATCCACTGACATAGTTTAGCTTCGTGCCGGGGATTCCATACTACGCCAACGGGTGTTTGTGCTGATGGCTTTCTCTGTGCCCCGTTTCTAACGTGTAACTTTGTTTACATGTTTTTCACTACGAATAAATCTTACCTAATAAGATGAAGGCTGGTTTGTCATTACGTTCCCCACATTTTTGGCGACGAGGATGAACGGTTGATCAAACACAAGGAGCCTTTTGTTTCCTTCTTCGCTTCGGTCGCCGTGAGTTGTAACGGCCGAAGGCTTTGTCGGCCCCTGTCAGGAGGCACCGGAGCTTCGTTGGTTCATTTTCAGGAGGCAGCGATTTGGGGGCACAGAGTAAGTCCTATCTTTTTCATTTTTTTTTTACTTTTCCGCATTTTTTTTTTTCATTTTCATTTTTGCTCTGCCGACTATCACACGCACGTTTAATTGCAAACGCTCGTGCCTCACTGCTCTCTCCTCGCGCGTGTCCGCGCGCTTTCATTCCAAGACTGTGTGCCGCTCTGGACTCGGCTTCTGCATCTTCTTGTGTCAACATTGTGGAAACTGGACACGTGTTTGTAGGAGGCATTTTTGAATTACTGGATTTCTACGCATCTGAAGACCTAAGAAACAAAGGAAGGACACAACATTTTTTTTCTTTTCTTCTTCCTCTTGAAGTAAAAGAAGGACTATTTTTTTTTTTTTAACATATTGGTTCGGCCATCTTTCATTGGGACACTGTGTAAACTCAATTTTTTTTTTTGTTTGTTTGTTTTTTATTTCTTTTTCTTCATTTTCTTCACTTAAAGAAGAACTTTGAAAAAAAAGGAAATGCAGAATGTTATGCCACCTGCTCTTTTTTTACAGGACCCTGGCGAACCCCCTTTGGAATGGAAATTGGTTCCTTTAAAGCTTTTTTGGGTGCTATTGACGGCCATAAATTCAGGCCGGAAAGGAAAAAGAGTTTAATGTATTATTATCTGGGGGTGGAAGGTCAAAACATTTTTGATCATTTACCAGTTTATGAGTTACGTGAGGATGAAGAATTAGATGAATTCGAAATGGCTGTGGCACAATTGGATAAGCATTTCATTAAAACAAAAAATATAGTGGTGCATGGGTGCAAATGTTTCACGAGATCGCAGAATCCCAATGAAAGTATAGATTTATTTATAACAGCGTTAAGAGTTTTGGCTGCTAAATGTGAATTTGAAAATCTTACTTCTCAACTCATACGTGACCAATTAGTTGTGAGGTGTCATTCTAAGAGAATCCAGGAAAGGTTGTTAGCGTGCAAAGACCCATCTCTAGATAAAGCTATTGACATAGCAAAGAGCATTGAATGTTCGCTGGAGGACGCAAAGCAATTGGAGGTGTCATTGTCTAACATTTCTGTTTCAGGTGTAGTTTTAAACTCACAGAACAATGACAACAAGAAATCGGCTCGTGCGGAAAGGAGACAAGAGGCCATCTCATTCTCCAGAAATACTTCCTCTTCCAAGAGCAACTACAAGACCATGTGTTTTAGATGTGGTTCTGTGAACCATATTTCCTCCTTTAAGAACTGCTCTGCAGTCAATCAGCAGTGAAGGAGCTGTAACAAACTTGGACACTTTTCACAGGTCTGTAGGAGCATCAAAAAGGGTAATGTTCATTGTGTATTAGAGAAAGACAAGGAGATTCATCAACGCGGAGACAAGGAGATTCATCAACGCGAAGACAACAACAACGAATTTGTTTTGGTAGTCAGAGACACTTCTACAGTTAATAAGTTAGTTGTGGATCCTGATATTGATGTGTCGATTGGAGGAATTATGGTCAAATTATTGGTTGATACGGGAGCTCGCATCACAATTGTTTCACTAGAGAAATTCAATGAGTTTTGGGGGGAGAAAACTCTTTCTCCTCCTGATGTCGCTACACTGGCCTTTGAAGGCAGCAAGATTGATTTAATTGGATACTTTTGGACCTCATTATCTGTCTTTAGTGAAACCATTCAAGGCAAAGTTTATGTAGCTAGGAAAGGTATCAATGTCTTGGGGCTGATTCATCAGGCTGAGTTTAAATTAATCATTAAACCAGGAAGAGTGAAACCAGTCACTGTTGAAAGGAGTGATAAAAACTGCGTTCAAACTGTTTTCCCACACTGCTGATATTTGGCAACAGAAATGTAACAATTTTTTTCAAGACAAATTAGGAAAAATAACAAATTTCACACACACAATAAGGATAAAACAGGCTGCGGTACCTATAAAACATAAATTAAGAAATGTTCCATTTAGTGTGAGATCAGATTTATCCAAGTTGCTGAAAGATATGTGTGAACAGGGCATCATAGAGAAAGTGGAAGCTACGCTATGGTTGTCTCCCATAGTTCTGTCAAAGAAGAGTTCTGGGGAATTGAGAATGTGTGTGGACTTGAGGAGTTTGAATGAAGTGATCTGGGTGGATAGTTTTTGGTTACCTCGTATTGATGATCTCATTACGAAAGTAGGTTCTGCCAGTTGGTTCACGAAATTAGACATGAGATCGGCCTATCATCAAGTTGAATTAGATGTTAATTCGAGACATCTCACGGCCTTTGTGACTCCTGATGGGACTTTCCAATTTTGCAGATTACCATTTGGCCTGGCATCGGCTGCTGCCGTATTTCAATGATTGATGACTGATATGTTTTCCAACAATTCTAATGTGGTGGTGTTCCAAGATGACATATTGGTTTTTGCTGACACAGTTAGTGCACATGACAGAGTTTTGGAAGAGGTCCTGAAGACTTTGGAGGATAGGGGGGTAACCCTAAGGAAGGACAAGTGTATTTTTAGGACTAGGGAAATTGAGTACCTGGGTCATGTTATTTCTGATAAGGGGGTCAAACCAGGCTTAGTAAAAAGTATTCTTGAAGCCCATGCACCACAGACCAAAGAGCAATTACTATCATTTCAAGGGCTGTGTGAATTTTACGTGAAATCTTTGAAGGATTTTGCCAAGTCCACAGATTGCCTCAGATTGTTACTCAGGAATAAACAAGCTTTTGTTTGGTCTAAAGAGTGTAATGAAGCATTTGAGCAAATTAAACAAAGCATTGTTAAATCTCCAGCATTACAACCTTTTTCAGAAAAGTGTAAAACCATAGTTACAGTAGATGTGTGTGAGTATGGTTAAGGTTGGTTGGCCAAAGGAGAAGAGTTTGTCACCAGAATTGCAACCTTTTTGGAAAGTGTCAGACGAATTATCTATTGAAGGGGACAAACTTATTAGAGGTGATAAACTCGTTCCTCCTGAATGTTTTAGGAGAGATTTGATAATCAAAGCATATTCTGGTCATTTAGGTTCAACAATCACCAAAAGGAAATTGAGATCAAGCTTTTGGTGGCCTAAGATGGACAGAGAAATTGAGGAATTTGTGAGAAATTGTACTAGGTGCTGCTCAAGTGACAAGGTACTCATCACTCAGGAGGCTGGGGATTCTTTTGTTCCATTTCCAGCAAGAGCTTGGCAGAAAGTAGGGTTGGATTTTCTAGGGCCCTATTACGTGTTACCACCAGACATGAGGTATTTAATTGTAATTGTAGATCATCTTTCAAGATGGGTGGAAGTTTTACCAGTTAGGTTTCCAACTACACAAAGTGTTATCAGATGCTTGAGAGATGTTTTTGGTCATGAGGGCTTCCCAGAACAGATATTAACGGACAATGGTGTTCAATTTGTTTCCGGGGAAATGTGTGAATTTTTAGGCAAATGTGGAATTAAACACATAAGGACCCCATTGTATCATCCTCAAAGCAATGGCATTGTGGAACATTTTAATCGTGTGCTTGTGGAGTGTATTCAGGCTGCTCTCAGGAGCAACTTGTCGGTGGATCAGGCAATTAAGGAATTAATTTGGTCTCATCGCACAACACCTCATGTTGCCACCAGTAGAAGTCCCTTTGAATTAATGAGAGGCAGAGTTGCTACAACAGAATGATGTCCTTTTTGGATGATTGAGTTGTTTCATGATGGTAGCAACTTGAAAGAAATCTGGGATACCGCAAGACATAATTCAGATTTTATTGGCAGGAAAAGACTGATTGGATCCCAGGGTAACAATACTTTGCAGGTGGGTGACTGGGTGAGAGTGAAGGATCCCTTAGCGGTCAAGAAAGGCATGTCAAAGTTCAGAGAATCTCAACAAATTCTTGAGGTACGCAAGAACGCTGCCAAGTTAACTGATGGTAGTTAGTGGGGCATCACAAGACTAGTGTTGGATCCCAGTGTTCGACGAAGTGTTGCGGAGAGTAAGGAGCATGGGCACAAATCTTTGGTTCGAGCTAAACAAGTAAGAAATTAAGTATTTGCTGAACAATTAAATATGGGGATTAGAAGGAGTGTGAGAAAATGCCACAGGCCTGCAAAATTTCAGGACTATGTTTTGCCCTAAAAAAAAAAAAGATATGTATAGTAAATTGTTAAGACATTAACTGTTTCTCTTAGATATGTTTCTCTCTTAGATATGTTTCTCTTTGATTATTTAAATTGTGCATTCTCTTTGTATTTGTAAAAGGGGGAGAAGTGTTGTGATGTGAGAAAGAATGCTAATACGTAGTATGGAATCCACTGACATAGTTTAGCTTCGTGCCGGGGATTCCATACTACGCCAACGGGTGTTTGTGCTGATGGCTTTTTCTGTGCCCCGTTTCTAACGTGTAACTTTGTTTACATGTTTTTCACTACGAATAAATCTTACCTAATAAGATGAAGGTTGGTTTGTCATTACGTTCCCCACAGGGTGCTTGAGGGCTTCCTGTATGAATATATACTACCTTTTCTGTTTCAGGTTCAGAGGCTGGTCCAGTAGCAGAAGATGTGTCGATTTAGGTGGTGGGTCACTCATTTATGAAATGGGAGGAGCGACAGGAAACACAGAGGGACTATGGGGTGAATTAGGGGTTTGAGCAGCAGTTGTTTTTATTACGTGCTGGAAAAAAGTGTAGTTCTTTTGAGGGTGATGAAACAGAACCTTTTGCAAACTAAGGCAAGGTGGGCAGGTTGCTTTGTTCCATGGATGGAGTTCATGCCGCAGAGAAATTGAAGGGGGCCAGCAAGCCAGCGGACGATTGACAGGGCCTGCACGAAGATAAATAGAGAAGTGAATATGTTTTGTCTGGAGATTGGATTTGGGCGTATTAGACACATGGACATTAAATATGATTGCTTGGTTTTTAAGAGCAATGGTGTTCATCTCTCCAGAGTTGTGAAGGAACTAGACTAGTTGGAACTTAGATAAGTGTTAGGAAGGACTCTTAACATCTGTAGTTAAGGCCTGGCTGGAGGACTTACAAGAACATCTTTAGGGAGGCAAAAAAGTCAGCATGCAGCCTTTTTCTGGGTGGCAGGGGCCTGGAAAGCTTTGCATGAGTGTAAAGAAGCTTGATTGGTGTTGCCATTGGTAAATCAAGTCAGAGGGAGGATAGGCAAGAAGTTCAAGGCTAAGGACAGTGTTTTGTTGTTTAGAGGTTAATACTAGCAGTCATAAGCTGTAGGGGAGAGTTAAGGTTGCAAACCGTTGAAATGCACTACAATATCAAGGAGATGATTGCGGGTGGGGTATGTGGGTGGGACTTTAGGGTTCAGGTAACAGATTGTTTAGTTTATTGATGGATAGTGATGTTTTAGTACTGCAAGGTGGTTTGCCCGGGTAGATTTTTGTTATATGCACTGGTTGCAATAAGTCAGTCTTTTTCACAAAACACAAGTGGTCATTGGTCTGTTCTGCACCACTCTCTCCCAGTAAGTAGTTACTGTGGTGCGGGATCGCTCCGCTGGTTTTTAATACGGCTGCAATTTTATATTTCTAGTTTTACAATAGTGAAGGTGCTTCCCCCAGGAATGATAGAAAGGCAGCTGCTAACAGTGGTTGCTATTTGAGCTGTGTTTCAAGAGCTCTTCCCTGATTTAAAGATGATGGTGGTTTTTCTATAATCATAACACCGTGCATCTCAATTGCTAGGCAAGTGGAAGACACAGGAAGTGTTACATCTCTGATTCCTGCTCCTATCAAAGAGAAGCCTCGCTTTCCCTCCTATGGCTCCTTTATGTGAGGCGTCATCGAAGGAAAATAAGCAACAAAATGAAAGAATATTTCTCAGCCTAGCTCAGAAGAGGATATTTCTGCTAATAGATTTGTTTCTGGAAAGAATCTTGGAATGGCTTTAGATATTCTCCAGATCATTATAAATAAAGGTGTTGAATCTTCATTTCCTGCAAGAGAAAGTTAGTCATCTGCTAAAATTCGGCAAATATCTGCTCCAGAAAAAGCTAGTCATCTGCTCAAATCCAGAAAAATTCTCCTCAGCCAGATCCTAACTTGGATGGGTCAGAAGATGAAGAATGGAGAAGATACATCAAGGGGTTAGAGTTAATGGAGACATTGACCCTCCTAGGGGACAACCTGGTATTCCCTGCAACTGTACTCCACTTGAAGGAAGAAGATTTGTTTTTTCTTCTAGTATGGAAGTAAAAAGCCAGAAGTATTGGCAATTTGTGAACCTACCAGTGGTCTTTTATCCAGGGAATAGGCAGATGTTGAGAAATCCATGTTTCCAAGATTCCTTTCAAAGGAGTATCCTTTTCTAAACTTACAGGAAGAATTTCCTTCCAATAATTAGGTGGATTCATTAATGGCTGGTCTTGCTTCTAGTCGTACCATTGTTTCACAGGATGCTTCTATTCATGATCAAGTGGATAGGAAAGTGTATAATGGAGTGACAAGAACAAATTCTGCATCCAAATTTTCCACCAAAGCAGGAGCTTATGCTGCTTACACTGTTTAGTCTCTGCTCCATGATTTTCATGCTTTGTCAGAAGAGCTGCAGCAGAGCATGGATGTGAATGCAGGACTATCAATTATGGAGCAACAAGTGGGACTATCAATTATAGAGCAACAAGTGCAGTTTCTGTCTGATATCACGCTTGAATCTTTATCAGTAGCAACTGCATGTTCTTGGTACATCATATCAATAAGGCACCATATCTGGATGCAATCTTAGAGAATGGGCAGTGCTCAAAAGTCTCACCTGAGCCACCTCCCATTCAGTGGTTCAAAACATTTTGGTCTCCAGCATGAGGAACTCGGACAAATGGTGTAAGATTGTAAACTTCTTAATTCTATGAACTTTCCCTCTAGGGAAGGAGGTTTTGGTTTCAAGTGAGTTTTTGGACGAACTTCAACTGCTACAACGGGAATAAATCAGCTCTTTTTTGGGAGGGGATATGGCCTGCACTTCAGCCAATGACAAGTCGTGGCAATAGCCTTCAACTTCTTCAACCTCCTCAAATCTCCCTAAAGCATGACTATCTGAGGGGGGAAAGGATGATTCAAAGAGTTTTTCTCAGTCTGAGAAATGAATGTCTCTGACACCTGGGTTCTCAAGTTGTTGAAAATCAATTATGTCCAATTTTCTTTCTTTCCACCGGATGTCTTCATCCATTCCCAGCTCCTCGAAATCCTTAGAGATTCCATGGTCTCCTAAAAGGGGTTCTAGACTTTCTCCAAAAGGGAACCATTGTTATGGTTCTGAAAAAGGAAAAGGCTTTTGGATGCTATTCCCTCACGTTCCTAGTTCACAAGAGAGTGGGGGAGTATTGTCCTGTTTTGGATCTAAAGACTGTCAATCAATCTATCCGTCATCATAAATTCAAGATGGTGAGTTAACACAAGATAATGCCTACATTCATTTTCATATTCATCCACTTTCTGAGAGATATATGAGATTGTTTGTTTTTGGACAACATTTCAAATTCTGTGTACTCTCTTTTGGCCTTGCCTTTGTTCCAGAGGTCTTTACTAAAACCCTAGTTCCTCTGGTAGGAATCCTACATTCGTGTGTGTTATAAGATTTCCCCCTATTTGAATGATTGGTCAGTTTCTTCCTCAACTTTCCTTAAGGGCCGAGAGACTGTACAAATGGTTTGCAAGTGCCTGTAAAATCATAGATTGTTCCTCAATATCAACAAGTCTCATCTTCTTCTGACTCTGAAACTCATCAGTGCCCTGTTCAACATGAGGTTGGGTAGAATGTTGCTTCTCCATGACAGCAGAAACTAATGAGTCAACTACTGATTCTGTTGCAGTCGCAGAATGTTCTGGGAAGAAACTAGCTGGGAGTGCAGAGGGACATCACTGTTCCCCTCTGTCTTGTGCTTGTGCTCAAAGGCACCTCTTCCACTTGGTCTATCACATTCTCTCATGCTGGAATCCAAGATCTCAGGCAGAGGAGGCTAGAGGCATTAGGGTGTTCTTAAGGGATTGCCCTTTCAATTCAGAGCTTGAGAAGGGACAACACTTTTAAAAGCTATGAGAGACATTAAAATGACTTTTCTTCTTGAGTGTTACACAAGGGGTAAGGTGTTAGAATTCCTTAGGAATGGTTTCCTTTTGGGGTTATCTGTTTCCACCCTGCATAGTCAGTGAGCAGTAGATAAAGCTAATCGAGGGCCATCCCTTCTGCAGTTTGAATCCTTGGCTTCTCATTTACTCAGGAGTTTCTACTTTAAGAGACCAGTTGTACATTCTTCAGACCCACCTTGGGATTGGCCTCTGGTCCTGACTGACCTCTGATTCCTTTTGAGACCCTTTCCTCAGACTTTCTTGATTTTTCAACTCTCAAAGCATTTTTCTCAGAGCCATTACCTCTGGCCAGACGTTAGGTAAAATTGGGGCTTTGCATTCTCATATGCTCTTTTTTAGATTTGTACAAGGTACGGTAGGCCTTTGACCTGCTCCTTCTCTTTTTAACAAAAATTACTTCAGCCTTCCATCTCTCTCAGGATATAGTTCTGCCACCATTTTTACCTCTCTGTCTACAGTGTAAGAAATTATTTGGAATTGTTTTAATTTGCTGCAATCCCTCATTATTTATCCTGAGAGTACTGCTTCCTTTAAGAATGTTGATTTTCTCTTTGTCACATTTGGGGTAGCAAATAAGGGTAATTGTCTTACTTTTTCGATTCTGTTGTGATGGATTAGGACAGCAATTTTAGTTGCCTGTCAGAAGTCAGGGTTTTTCTTTCCCCTGCAGTTCAAAGCCCTTCAACTAGATGAGTTGCATCCTCTTGAGCAGATTTTAAGGGTGATTTATTGAAGCAGCCTTGTGGTCCTCCCCAAGTACTATTATTTTTCATTATAAATTGAGGATGGGGTAAACTCAGGATTTGGAAGTCTTTGGAGTTTGAGTCAGTGGTTTTGCCCACTATTCACTAATGATTTGTGTTGGATGATTATTCTCATGTGAACAAATAATGAAGCATTTGCAAATGTCTTGTCAATTTTTTCTCAGTATTTTTTTTTTACGCTCACTGATTAGGACTGTGATGAGGAAGATTGAGTAAAGTAATGACTCAGTTAGTTACTAGTAATCTTCATTACTCTGAGTCATACTGAAGCAGCACAATTTTTGCTGCACGTCTACACATTGCAGAACAAACTTAATGTAATCAATATCATATATATTGTGTGCATTAAACAAATTGATATAAAGTGAAGGATCAAGCTACATTATCAAAAGTGCACTCACTGTTGAAACTAGGGGTTTCATTTAAGTCTGAGTTCTAATACTTGGCTTTACCGTGAAAATTGTAGTTCTCATTTATATTTCCATTTATATTTCAAAGTATTGAATTTATTGAAAAGAGACATGCTCATATGTGCATGATTTATTGTTCATGTTTGCATTTATCCTACTATTATGCTTGACATTATAACAGAGTGTTTAAAAGTGTATATTAGTTGTGGCATGTTAAGCTAGCATAGGCAGGTGTGGCGCGTTAAGCTAACATAAGCAGGCCATCATTTTAGCTCATGAAATGTATTTTCTTTACTTTGCATGTTTTTCTTTTTGCAGGTGCGCACTTTTGATTGCTTAGCTACTGAAAGGAATATTGTGTTTTAGAGAAAGAAAGGCTGAGCAGGAAGACCTTGATGCTGACTGGATGATTTGATGAGCCTCCTATTCATTGTCTATCTGGAAAAAAGAAACTCAAAATCGACTTGGTTGTTAGTGTTCCGTGAGATGTGAGAATCACTCCATGTTGCGAATGTGCTATGTGAGAAGGGAAAAATGATTGAGTTTCTGGTGACATGTTCAAAAGATACAGATGCTCCTGGATCTTTACACATTAATTTAATGTTCACAGTGAATGACTTACAGCAGAATTATTTTAGACTCTGAGAGGTGTAGACCTCCTAGGCCCGTAGTCCTCAGTGCATGATTCATGCTAACACTAGATTTTTTATTGTCGAAAAAAGACTTCTACTGAAGTCTTGGCAATGCTGAAACCTACCTTGTTCTGTCCCTAGACCCTTAAAGCTAGTCCCATTTAGTCTAGAACATAGCTAGAGGCCCTTACTTTTATTCTTGCTAAGTTGAAGAAATCTCAATTCCTTTATGGAATGCCAGTTCCTATTCCTTAGTTTTTGCATTGTTGTGAATGTAATCCTTATATGCCTTATACTGAAGAGACTGAACCTGATTCAGTGTTTCAGCTTGCCGATTTTAATTTGGTACCTTCATAACCTGATTTTGATGTGCTCATGTCCTGGAGTGATTACTAATTTGTAATACATCAACTAAACTTCACAATTCATTTTTGGTCCCCTCTTGTGTAGCCAAAAGGGCTTCCCAGAATTGTAAAGATTGATTTGATGCTAAATCCTTTGTCCCCCAGCACTCTCAAAAGATCCAGAAGAAGACTGACCACCGCATCCATGCATGCTCCTGCAATAGCCTTCCTCCTCACAGTCATAAATCCCTCCTTCCCTCCCAAAGGGAGAAGGGTAAAAATTTTACATTACTAGCACAAGCTTGGGATTTCAGGTTGATCAGAGATTTCAGTTCACCGTTATAGGTCATATGACAAGCACTTCCTGTGGGGGCATTTTGGATGAGGAAATTTATTTAGTTTTATATACATGTGGAAACTCTGTGGATCAAACATAACATGTCCACCGCTTAGGACTGTGACGAGGACGACTATGTATGGTTTCGAGTGATGAACATTACGGTAAGTAATGGGATCAGTAACAGCAATACTTCTCCCTGTGGCTGAGCTGGACCCCTTAATGGGTTCAGAAGGAGATAAATATCCTAATCCCTGTAGATGTTATAATTCATAATGGAATGTTGAGTTCAGATGGTGGCCCTGAAGATCATATAATTCCAAACTGAGTGTTTGACATTGCTGGGTCTTTGAATGGAAATACACAGAGGACAACAAACAGTCTTTTCTTCCTTTCACCTTCACTATTTATGTACCTTTATTTACCATGTTTCTAACTTCACCTGTATTAGTTCTTTCATTTGTAAATTATCTCCTAATTGTCTATTTTGTTCTCCTGTTTTGTTTTTGATTCATTTCACTTAATTAGTTCTTAGCATGGTTAAAGCCCTTGGGGTAGCATGGGCTGCCTAATGATGTGTATTACATATTATTACATAATATTACTTATGAATTGCTCTCTTTCTTTAATAAGATTGTTCTCAGGTTTTCTCCTTTATTTTCTCTATGATAATATGCTTTCATTATTGAACCACCTTCTTTGCCTTACACTGGAGAGCTCTGATTCTTGAAACCAGCTCACATTGAATATAAATTGGCTCTGCTACTCACTTCCCAGTTTCAACAGAAACTCTTTGCCACATCTAGTGTCACTCCATTCACAACTATCATGCTTCCGAAGTAGAGTTTTTCTGCTGCTTTTTGTGTCTCAGATAGCCACCAGGTGGTGAGTTCACATGGGTCCTTTAACCAACAAAATACAAAGTTCTTGGTTGGGGGGCCACAGTCCAACCCACCATTCTTTAATCTCTTTTCTGCTTCAAAGGACTGTATTACATACATTCCTAGGTCTGTCTTCACTAAATTCTCAGACTTCCAGCTGCGTTCTGACTCTTGTTAACCTCCCAAGGCTGGGCTTTGATAGCTAACCAAACACACACATGACCTCCCACTGCTTTCTTCTGAGGGGCTGAGCTCCATAGCCTATTTATATTGATCCCCTTCCATTGAAAACTATGACTGGTCTCATCCAAATTGATTTTGTAACTCATGATCTTAGGCTTCCATGAAAGAACAAGCTATATATATATATATATACATATTCAGTTAAAAAATAAAAGTTTACAGGGACGTTATAGTTAGTTTCTGAGTTTACTCACACAAAACCATAGAAATCCAGCAGTCATAGTTAGTTAGAGCTATTTTTAAGTAATTATACATCGCAGACTAAGGTACCTATAACTCTCACCCCCGCTATGTACAGTTTTTTCTTCCATAATTTGACTGCTAATGTTTAATTGATATTTTCAATGATGTTATAAAAGTTGTCATGGGTGTTGTAATATCTGGCGTAATTAGCAGTGCATTCTGAGGTCACGAGTTATAGTAACCTCAGTCCGTGAGTTATAGTTACTTGAAAGAACTCTAACTATGACTATTGAATTTCTCTGGTTGTGTGTGAGTAAATTCAGGACCTAACTATAACGTTCCTGTAGCCTTTGTTTTTTTAAGTGAACTTCTATATTTTTAAATTCTATTTCCTAACCATAATGTCCCTGTAACTTAGTTTTTTCAATGAATTTCTATTATTTTTAATGTAAAGTAATTTTCATTACTATATGTTAATGCAACAACTTTAGCACATGGCCTTTGGTTGTGCATGGACGGGGTTGGTTGCAGGGTCTGGCCTGGGGCCAGGCCCTGTGGCCAATTCCCTCTAACCACCCAACCCTGTGCTGCATACAGGCAAAGGTCATGCGCGGTGGGGATTGGCTGCAGGGCCTATCCTCCTAACCTCCCAACCCCACACTGGAGCACATGGATATGCCACCAGTGTCCTTGTGTGTGTTTTGGCAACATGATTGTTCCTATTGCCTGTTTCTCAATAAATCTGTGAGAAGATTAATCCTTCTATAGAGAGGCCTCTGACACTATAAAGACGTAAATCTCCACCAAACCAGGGTCCTTCCTCTTATCTATATGAAATAAATGCTTCTGTGTTTTGTGGAGATGTTCTCATATTCCCCTGCATCAACAACGACTATCAAAATCTATGGGAAATGCACTGGGGGCCATTTGGGAAGCTGTCCATCACATTGGCAAAAGAGTGGAAGACATATATACTACTAAGGTGGATGGAGTGAGGCCAAGTGGGCATAGCTTCCAGGTGATCCGCACATTTGCACACTCTTAGCAATTAAAAAGGAGGACCATGGAATCTAGGGAGAGGGGATGCATGGTCCCCCTCCCCCAGCCTATTTCAGCCCTGAGGACCCCATCTCCCAGGGTCCACCTCTAGTCAATGAGGGAGGGGGCCTGTGCAACTCTCTCCCTTGGCCTATTTTGGCCCGGGGGACCCCATCCTCTAGAGCCCACTTCTATTAAATGGAGGAGAGGGTGCACGGCCCACATCCTTGCGCTGATCTCAGCCTCTGGGACCCCATCACCCAGAGCCCTGCCTTAATTAAATTGACAAGGGAGGCACCGTGACCCCTCTCTCTGGACCAATTTTGGCACCGGGGACCACATCCCCTGGGGCCCAGCCATCTCTCCTGGGTGTGTTCCAGGGCACCCAGAATACAATGAGACCATGGGAGGAGCCTCAAGGCCCCCACGGTCCCAGCTGGCTCCTCATCTCCTGCAGGCAGGGAAACGGAGGAAGCCTCTCCTTCCAGCAAGTGAGAGCTGTTTGACAGCTCTTGGTTGCTGGGAGCAGAGTTGTCTTTGCTCTGACTTGGCTCTGCCCCACCAAGTCAGAGCAAACAGCTATGTCCCTGGGGTGGGCACCCTGGGACATGGCTGGAGCTGGCCCTGGTGGGTGGTGGTCTCCAGGACCATTATTGACTCCTTGTGGGGGCTGTGCAGCCCCCCTCCAACCTTTAACTTGGCCCTGGGGCGGTGGCAGTCACCAGGGTTACGGGGGGCTGCAAAGCCCCCCACCTTATTTACAATAACTTGCTCTGGGGAGCTGGTGGGACCTGGGCCAGGGATCTGCAATGAACCCCTAGATCATTTTAATTCAGCTCAGGGTCTGCAACGAACCCCTAGATCATTTTCATTCAGCCCTGGGGATGTTGCAGTTCCCGGGGCTGCAGGGGCATGGCCCCACCGATTAGCAATTGATTGCCCTGGGGAAGTGGTGATCCCTGGGGCTGGGGGTCCACAACGGACCTCCTTCAACATTTTCATTTAGCCCCGGGAAGATGGTGGTCCCTGGGGAGGTCGCACAGGCAACCTGCATAAATGAAAGATTCAGCCCCAGGGAGGTGGTGGTACCCGGGGCTGAGGGAGAAGCTGTACAGGCTTCCACCCTTAATACAACTGTTTTGCTCCAGGGAGGTGGCGACCTTCACACTGAGCTATAAGTTATTTGAGTTTTTAAAAACAAATCAGCCTGTTATGGGCTATCTGGGACTGCGAGGTAGCCCTCAAGGGCTCCCCTGCAGCCCTTCCTCATTTATTTATTACCTTTTTCTTTATTACTTTTTTAATAAAATGCCCTTTACGGGCTACCTGACATTGCAGGGGAAGTCTTAGCTTCCACTGCAGTGCCATTGCTTCAGCAAGCACAGAGGTGCTTTGACACCAGCTCCCTGCTTACTGAAGCATTTCATCTCTGTCCCCTGCATGCGTACAGGGTACAGAGATGAAAGGTCTGCTGTTTGACAGCGGGACCCGCTTTAAAGGTCCCGCTGTCAAATAGCAGAGTGTTTGCTGTGGTTTACCCCCAGGACATAGGAGGAGCGTGCCCTGTGGGTGGCGATCCCCCAGGCCATCAGTGGCTCTGTGAGGGGCCTGTGGGGCCCCCTCCAATGTAAAGGTAGCCCTGGCGGGTGGTGGTCCCCAGGGCAATCTGTGGCTCCAACACGGGGGCCACAAGGCCCACCTCCAAGATGGACATTGCCCCGGGGAGGTGGTAGTCTCCAGGGCTAAGGGTGTCTAAAATGGATCACCTTTCCATTATTTTATTTAAATACAAGCCCCATGGAAGTAGTCGTCTCCAGGGTGCTGGGGGTTCACAGGCCTCCCCTTACATTATGTTTGATGCCCCAGGGAGGTGGTGGTCATAAGCGTGGGGGAGCTGTGGGACCCCCTGCTTTTATTAGAATGGAAGCCCCGGGGAGGTGGTGGTCACCAGGGTGTGGGGGACACAGGCCCCTGCATATATTTAAATACAAGCCTGGGGAGGTGGTGGTCTCCAGGGTGATGAGAGGGCCAGGAGGACCCCCACACTACATTTTTAATACCCCCGGGACCTGGCCGCCAGAGGCCTATAAAAAAGTGGGTAAGTCTGCGTTTTTTTTTTTTTTGCCACTAATTTGCAAATATCGCAAACCTGCAGCAAAAAAATAATTTACAAAAATACTTTTTTGACCTGGGGATCTGGAGTGTCACTCTGGGACCCCCCCCCCCCCCCCCCACCAGTGATAAGGGGTCAGGGTGTCTCTATCCTGGTCCCTTTTATTTTATTTGTACTGTTTTTTTCTGGGACTTGGCTGAAGTCGAGTCCCAAGATGGCTGCCAGCACTACCTGGTTTGAAATGTTGGCAGCCAATTAGAGCTGTGATTTCCCTGCATGAGCTCGTCTTTGTTCACGAATACTTCACGGTCAGAGATATACAAATTTGAGTTTCCCTAAATTTCTCAAAAACTACTGAACGGATTCACACCAAATAAGCAAAAGTGTAATCTGTATAATGACAGCTAGTTTGCTGCCAAATTTGGTGTAATTTCGTCCAGTTATTCGGCCTGTCGTGTCTAAAGAATCCTATGGAAATTAACATGGGAAATGGTGCCTTTTTTGAGCCCCCATATTTTTAGACGCCACTTGACAGATCACCCCGAAGCATTCCATGCTCAACAAGGATCACAGCAACACTTTTTTGAGTACATTTCATGAAGATTTGTCAAACGATGCCAAAGAAATAGGCATGTCAAAAAATGCTTTTCCTACAGAATCATGGTCCTAGCTGTAATGACCTACTGACTACAGCCAGTAGGTAATATGTGGAGGTCATTACTAGGTAGCTATAGTTAGCACCTAGTTTCCATAGAAAAAGCAGTTTTTTCCTTGGCAATATCTTAGGCACCGGTTGATAAATGTTCCTCAAATATTCCCCAAAAAATTGACACTCATATCAGCTGCTGTCTGGAAAGTTTCGGGGATATCCGTCAAGTGGGGGGCCAAGAAAAAGGGGGGTCAAAAAAGAGCATTTCATATGTTAATTCCCATAGGGAATTTGAACAGCGATAGGGCCCGATTCAGTGGACGGAATGACACTAAATTTGGCAGAAAGGTAGCTCTTGGTCCAAAAAAACCTCTTTTTCTTGTTTGTTGTAAATCTGTTCAGTAGTTTCTCTAAAATTATAGAAAATCCAAATTTGTATATATATGTGGATGCGGATCCATTGAGACTCCTACGCAAAGCGTCACAAACCTTTATGCCATGAGGAATACTGTGATTGATTGGCCTCAAACTGTTCAGAAATTTGCTGCCATTTTATGAATCGGAGCATGGTCCCAGAGGATTGGAAATTAAAGCTTAGAATAATAGAAAGGGTCAGAGTAGAGATACTCTAAGCCCATGGGGACTATTAAAGGGTGTTTGAGGGACCCCTTGTTACGTTTAAAAGAATAAAAACCTTTTTATGGCCACGTTCACGGAGTTGCTACTCTGTCGCAGAGCTCAACACAGCCCCCCCGCCCAGGTGAAAAGCAGCAACAGAGTTGCGACTCCTGCTGAGAGAGGAACAAAATACATACTTTCACACACAGTCCCGCACACACACACCAATGCACACCACTTACAGCCACATTCAGACTATCACTCACCTGTTCGCAGACCTATAAATACACTCATTCAAACATTCAAATACACACTCATACACTGATGCACCCTCTCACAGACCCACCCACACACTTTTCAACACATTCACATATGCACTTACACACTTTTCAACACATTCGTATATGCACTCACAGAGTCCAACACCTACTCACACACTGATGCACCCATTCTCAGACACTCATGCACCCACTCACAGACCCACTCTTACACTCATACACTTACAGACCGACTAAGAGACTTATGCACTCACTCACAAACCCCCTGAGAGACTCATGCACTCACTCCCAGACCCACTAAGAGACTTACGCACCCACTCACTGATCTACTCACAGACTTAAGCACACACTCACTAACCCACTCAGACACTTGTGCACCCGCTCACAGACACAATCAGACACTGATGCAGCCAATCTCAGACCTACTCAGACACTCATGCACCCATTCACAGATCCAGACACTGACTCGCTCAATCTAACAACCAGTCATACACTGATGCACCCACCCACAGATTCACTCAGAGCCTCATGCACCCACTCACAGACCCACTAAAACACTCACACACCCATCCACAGACCCATTCACAGACTTATGCACTCACTCACAGACCTACTAAAAGACTTGTGCACCCACTCACTGACCCGGTAAGAAACTTATGCACTCACTCACAGACCCACGCAGATGCTCATGCACTCATTCACAGACCCAATGAGCTGCTGATTAAACCACTCTTAGACCCACTCAGACACTCATGCACCCATTCATAGACCCACTCAGACACTGATACACCCAACCTCAGACCCAGTCAAACACTGATATACCCACTGAGAGACCCACTGAGAACCTCCGTCAGACCCTCATGCACTCACTCAGAGACGAGTCATACACTCATGCACCCAATCACAGAACCGCTCAGTGACTCACACACCCACACACAGACCCACTGAGCAACTTATGCACTCACACATAGGCGTATTCAGAGACTCGAACACTCACTCACAGAGCCACTTAGACACTCATGCACCCACTCACAGAGCCACTCTGACACTGATGCACCCACCATCAGACCTAGTCAGACACAGCCAGGCCCACACATACATACTGTGATTGTTTGGCCACAACCTGTTGAGAAAGTTGTAGTCCATTTTATGAACTGGGTCTGGGGCTGAGACCAATAGAATGGGTCAGAGTAGAGTTACTCTGAATCCATGGGGGCTATTCTATTAAAGGGTGTCTAAGGAACCTTGTTATTTTCAAAAAGATTAAAATCCTTATTTTTCTATGATCACGGAGTCACAACTCCATTGCAGTGGTCAATGCAGCCCCCTGTGTAAAGCCACGATTGAGTCGCGTCTTGTACTGGGAGAGGGAAAAAATATATACTTTCACACACTAATGCAAACCACTTACAGACACATTCAGGCTGTCACCCTCTCACAGCCCTATAAATACACTCATTAAGACACTCACATACACACTCATACACAGATGCACCCACTCACAGACACACTCACACGCTCTTCAACACATTCACATGTGCACTCATACAGTTTGGCACCTACTCACATGCACTCACTCACTGATGCACCTACTCTCAGACCCACTCTGACCCCCATGCACCCACTTACAGACCCACTCATACACTCATGCACCCACTCAACTACCCCCTCAGAGACTTATGCACTCACTCCTAGACCCACTCAGACACTTGTGCACCTACTCACAGACCCACTCAGACACTGATGCAGTCACTCTCAGACCCAGTAAGACACACATGCAACCACTCACAGACCCAGTCAGAAACTCAAGCACCCACTCACAGACCCCGTCAGACTTCTGCACACACTCACTGACCGACTCAGACACTCGTGCGCCCACTTACAGACACATTTAGACATTGATGTAGCCAATCTCTGACATACTCAGACATTCATGCACCCATTAACAGATCCACTCAGACACTGATGCACCCAATCTCACACCCAGTCAGACACTATTGTACCCACTCACAGACCCACTCAGACCCTCTTGCACCCACTCACAGACCCACTAATACACACATGCACCCACTCACAGACCCTCTCAGAGACTTACAGATCTAAGAAACAGACCCACTCAGACCCTCATGCACCTACTCTTACACTCATGCACTTACAGACTGACTCAGAGACATATGCACTCACTCTCAAACCCCCTCAGAGACTCATGCAAACACTCCCAGACCAACTAAGAGACTTACGCACCAACTCACTGATCTACTCATGGACTTAAGCACACACTCATTGACCCACTCAGACACTTGTGCACCCACTCACAGGCGCACTCAGACACTGATGCAGCCAATCTCAGACCTACTCAGACACTCATGCACACATTCACAAATCCAGCCACTGACTCACTCAATCTCACACCCAGTCAGACACTGATGCACCCACCCACAGATTCACTCAGAGTCTCATGCACCCACTCACAGACCCACTAAAACACTCACCCACCCATTCACAGACCCACTCAGAGACTTATGAACTCACTCACGGACCTACTAAGAGATTTATGCACCCACTCACTGACCCAGTAAGAAACGTATGCACTCATTCACAGACCCAATGAGCTGCTGATGAACCCACTCTTAGACCCACTCAGACACTCATGCACCCATTCATAGACCCACTCAGACACTGATACATGCAACCTCAGACCCAGTCTAACACTGATACACCCACTGAGAGACGCACTGAGAAACTCACTCAGACCCTCATGCACTCACTCAGAGATGAGTCATACACTCATGCACCCATTCACAGAACCACTCAGTGACTCACACATCCACTCACAGACCCACTAAGCGACTTATGCACTCACTCATAAACCCACTCAGAGACTCAAACACTCACGCACAGAGCCACTTAGACACTCACGCACCCACTCACATTGCCACTCTGGCACTGATGCACCCACTATCAGACCCAGTCAGACACAGCCAGGCACACACATACATACTGTGATTGGTTGGTCACGACCTGTTGAGAAAGTTGTAGTCCTTTTTATGAACCGGGACATGGAAATAGGGTCTAAGACCAATAGAAGGGGTCAGAGTAGAGTTACTCTTACTCCATGGAGGCTATTAAAGGGTGTCTAATGGAACTTGTAATCTTCAAAATTTGCTAAAATCCTTTTTTTGCCATGATCACGGAGTCACAACTCCATCTCAGTGATCAATGCAGCCCCCTGTGTAAAGCCACGACGGAGTCGCGACTCCTACTGAGAGAGGGAAAAAATACATACTTTCACACACTCCCTCACACACAAATGCAAACCACCTGCAGACACATTCAGGCTGTCACCTTCTTCAGCCCTATAAAGACACTCATTAAGACACTCACATACGCACTCATACACAGATGCACCCACTCACACACTCTTCCACACATTCACATGTGCACTCATACAGTTTGCCAGCTACTCACCTGCACTCACTCACTGATGCACCTACTCTCAGACCCACTCAGACCCCCATGCACCCACTCACAGACTCACTCAAAGACCCCCTCAGAGACTTATGCACTCACTCCAGACCCACTCAGACACTTGTCCACCCACTCACAGACCCACTCAGACACTGATGTGGCCACTCTCAGACCCACTTAGACACTCATGCACCCACTCACAGACCCAGTCAGAGACTCAAGCACCCACTCACTGACTCCGTCAGACTTCGGCACACACTCACTGACCCACTCAGACACTCATGCACCCACTTACAGACACACTCCTACACAGATGTAGCCAATCTCAGACCTACTCAGACATTCATGCACCCATTCACAGATCCACTCAGACACTGATGCACCCAATCTCACACCCAGTCAGACACTATTGCACCCACTCACAGACCCACTCAGACCCATATGCACCCACTCACAGACCCACTAATACACTCACGCACCCCCTCACAGACCCTCTCAGAGACTCACGCATCTGAGGAACAGACCAACTCAGACCCTCATGCACCCACTCACAGACCCCCTATTACACTCATGCACTTACAGACTGACTCAGAGACTTATGCACACACTTCCAGACCCACTAAGAGACTTACGCACCCACTCACTGATCTACTCACAGACTTAAGCACACACTCTCTGACCCACTCAGACACTTGTGCACCCACTCACAGGCACACTCAGACACTGATGCAGCCAATCTCAGACCTACTCAGATACTCATGCACCCGTTCACAGATCCAGACACTGACTCACTCAATCTCACACGCAGTCAGACACTGATGCACCCACCTACAGATTCACTCAGAGCCTCATGCACCCACTCACAGACTCACTAAAACACTCACACACCCATTCACAGACCCACTCAGAGACTTATGCACTCACTCACAGACCTACTAAAAGACTTATGCATCCACTCACTGACCCTGTAAGAAACGTATGCACTCACTCAAAGACCCACTCAGATGCTCATGCACTCATTCACAGACCCAATGAGCTGCTGATGAACCCACTCTTATACCCACTCAGACACTCATGCACCCATTCATAGACCCACTCAGACACTGATACATGCAACCTCAGACCCAGTCAAACACTGATACATCCACTGAGAGACCCACTGAGAAACCCATTCAGACCCTCATGCACTCACTCAGAGACGAGTCATACACTCATGTACCCATTCACAGAACCACTCAGTGACTCACACACCCACTCACAGACCCACTGAGAGACTTATGCACTCACTCATAGACCCACTCAGAGACTCTCACATTCACTCACAGAGCCACTTAGACACTCACGCACCCAGTCACAGAGCCACTCCGACACTGATGCACCCACTATCAGACCCAGTCAGACACAGCCATACATACTGTGATTGGTTGGCCACAACCTATTGAGAAAGTTGGCTGCCATTTTATGAAACAGGGCATGGTCCCAGGGGATGAAAATACGGGCTGATACCAATAGAAGGAGCCAGAGCAGAGGTTCCCTGACCCCATGTGAGTATTAAAAGGTGTCTGAGGGACACCTTGTTAGGTTTAAAAAGATTAAAACCCTTTTTTGGGGCATGATCAAGGAGGCCGAGACTCTGTCGCAGTGCTCAGCACGGCTCCCCTCCCCAGTGTGAAACTGCAATGGACTTGCGACTCTGGCCGAGAGAGGAAAAACAAAATACACATTCACACACTCCTTCAAACACTAATGCACACCACTCACAGACACATTCAGACACTCTGACACCCATACACACACTAATATAAACAATAGGTTTCCTGTGTTTGCTGTTGTACATTGAATGTGTGCATTTGGTTTGTGAATCCACGATGGAGTCACGACTCTGAAATTTTTGAAAAAAAATATATATACTACATTTTTATACACAATTAACTAGTGTTTGGAATGTAGTGTGGCTCTAAGAAGAGCTTTTGAGTTAATTGTATTTATATGAGTAATACAGATAAGAGCAGATGCAGAGTTTAAAGTTACTCAAAAGCACCCTGTTGCCTTCATTTGTGAAGTGAACTTCTTCTATATGTCAAAGCGCAGGTTATTATTGTAAATACAGCCCATGTTATGGCCTCTGAGGTATGCTGAAACTGTTTTATTAACATGTTTCCTGGCTTTGTCAATCTGTGGACAGAATGTAGTTGACAAGTTCCATTTCTGTCTCTGGCATATGTTTGAGAAGACAAATGCTGTGTGATGGAAGAATGCCATTAATTGATTAAAGGTGTCCTTCTCCAGTCAGTGTGGCTAGGTCTTTTCTGCCACAGTGCATGCTCATGAGGTGAGGTGGGTGGCTGTCTCCAATGCTTTCAACCAATGGAAGCAATTTCTGCCACTTTAACCCTCTCTAGACAACCCAAGTAATATCTACATTAGGCAAACCCAGGTCTCTGTTAATGCCACTCTTTCTAGAATACTTACTAGCCCAAAAGAGATAGCTCTGACCTCAATCCACACTCTCAGAATTTTGTTTTCAAAATGTGAGGTAGTTAAAATGGAGGGAAGCACCAGCTTTAAAAAACAAACACAGAATTGATTGGATTTTGAAAATATATTGGTAGATAAAATAGGTAGTTATCTAGAGTATCAAGCTAGTAAATCTCTGATTGGGTGACATTATTTTACAAAGAAGCTATGGCATTTTGGGTAAGCTTACACTCGGTTACAGTCAACCACCCCTGCTACATAAGAAACTGAAAGCTAGTATGCTGCTTACAGACAGTGCTGTGAACTTTTGAACTACTGCTACAGTGGAGTGCTCCAAAGGATGTTGCTATTGTAGCTGAAGTGAAAGACTATAGGGAGAAATTTGGTGGCATTCAAGGATAGTGGAATTGTAGAAAAAGGAGCTTTTTACAAACCCAGTGGTGCAGGGCAGTGCAGCAAGTATCTTGTTGCGCTGCCCTGCGCCAGTGGAAAAGGGCAGAAATGCACCATATTTACAAGATACTGCACATTTCCATCCTCTTCCCCTGTGCTGGTGCACAAATTGCTGCCTGGCGCCAATGCAGGCACCCTTGCACCACGGTTCAAGAATGCCTGTGTTATGGGGAAGATTGTTTTTGTGAAGGAAGGGACACCTTCCTGCACAAAAGCAATCAAGTGAGGTGTTTTCCTTTTTCTATGTGTGATGCAGAATGCAGCGCACATAGAAAGAGGAGAAAATGGGGAGAAATAAAGGTATTTCCCCTGTTGTGTCACTTCTATGTCACCAACGAGGTGGCCTAGAAATCTGACACATTCCCAGATTTGTAAATCTGGGAATGTGTCAGATTCCTTAGCATTCCTAGGGAATTGCATGGGAACACCCACAGCTACACTCATGGAACACCCCTTTCACACAGTTGTATGTTTGAAAGGGGCCCATATTTACAAAGCCATGAAAAGCCAAGCTAATGGAGTGTCAAAATAGATTTTGCTGCTGTGGCGCTGTGTGCCAATAGGGCGTTGTAAGTGAGACCTAAAGTGTTTTTGAGTATGAGCTGGAAAAGAAGATTTTTTTCCAATTCAGTATTATTATAATAATTATAAGTATGTATTACATCTGCTACAAATTAATTGAAAAGCAATTGTTTGTCCATTTCTGAACCCCTGTCTGGAATTGCAACTCTGTCGCAAAGTTACACAGGGGGGCTGCACTGAGCGCCACGATGGAGTTACAACTCCAGTAATATGCACTGGCAAATTGGTCTTCTTTATGGAAGGAAAACAAGAGGTTAACAGCCACTAACTTTTCAGGTGTTAGGAAATAGAAAATAAATATGAAAGAAATTTTTGGGTTTGTTAACCATGACAATAACACTCAGAGCAAAGTTGAATCATCTTCGGCCCCAGCAAAACCATATGGGACGACTCCTTGTGGCCCACCGCCCTAGGTTCCCCACCAACACCCTCAAACCACGCACGCAACCTCGGCATCATCCTGGACCCTTCTCTCTCCATGACCCAGAAACTCAACGCCATCCCCTCCTCCTGTTTCAACACCCTCCGCATACTCTGAAAAATCTTCAAATGGATTCCCATAGAGACCAGAAAGACCATCACCCATGCACTCACCAGCAGCAGGTTTGACTACGGAAACGCCCTCAATGCCGGTACCACACTCAAGCTCAAACGAAAACTCTAGAGGATCCAGAACGCAGCTGTCCATCCCATCCTGGACCTCCCACGCCATGAACACGTCTCCTCACACCTCAAATCCCTTCACTGGCTTCCGATCGAAAAGAGGATCACCTTCAAAATCCTCATCCAAGCACACAAATCCCTCCACGACACGGGACCAACCTACCTCAATGAAAGAGTGAACTTCCACACTCCCACTCGCCACCTCCGCCGACCTCGCACTCGCCACAGTCCCCCGCATCCAACGCGCCACCACTGGAGGCAGATCCTTCTCCTACCTCGCCCCCAAGACCTGGAACTCCCTCCCCACCAACCTCCGCAAGACTCAGAACCTCCTGCTCTTCAGAAAAAACCTCAAGACGTGGCTGTTCGAACAGTAATCATCCTCCCCTCCCCCCAACCACTCCCCTTACCCCAGCGCCTTGAGACCCTTATGGGTGAGTAGCGCGCTCTATACATTTTTTGGATTGATTGATTGAAAAGGTTGCCATTAAGGTTTCCTTGGTGTGAGAGTGGAGTACCATTCTTATGATTAGGTTTCAAGCTTACAGAAAGAAAAGACTAAAAAAGTTATTGTGAGACTATTTTAACTATCAATGAAAGCTATTTTTAAGAGGTATGTAAATTAGAGTATATATGTTATAACATATGTATAATCACAGATACATGTATAAATATGATTGATAAAAATGTATATAAGATACAGAAAAGTATACTGCATGAGACAGAATGTGACAGGTATTGCAGCTCTCTTTTAAATGTATACTAAGACATTTATTGTATGACAAAATAAAGAACCCTAGTTGAATGCCAACTATGGTTTTTACATAGTATCACACGTTTGCAATGGGAACTTACCTTTGTGTTTCCAAACATTTACCAACACTTACAGTATGTTTTTAGTTTGAGTGAGTAAAAATTAAAGTATGCTATATGTAGACTATATGGTGTATAAGGTAAGAGTTAAAGTTTCATTCAGTTGTTTCTCACTTCTGCAGTTTGAGGCCTCATTTGTATGTTTTGGCACAGGGTAGTACTGCACATCTTTTTGCGGCACTGTGCTGTGTCCAAAGAAAAGTTTAGTTTTACTACATATGAAGAAGGTATGATGCAATCTTGTATTTCTACCCTAAGCTGGCACACACACTTCTACCTAGAAGCAATGCAGACACTTTTCTACCATAGTTTAAGGGTAACTATGTTGTATTAATGAGTGTTTATATCAAATAAGGGATCCTTTCCTACATATAAATAATAAGTACTTGTGTTTTTCTCTTTCCATGTGTGGTGTAGAATGCACCAGACATACAAAGAGCAACAAATGGGGACAAATAATGTAATTTGTACCTGTTCTACCACTTTCAACTGAGTCATGAGGTGCCATCAGAGTGTGACATTTCCAGGTTTGTAAATGTGGGAATGCATCATATTCTTACATGTTCCATGATTGTTGAATGGGCACACCTCAACAAACACCCATGGAAAACCATTTCATACAGTATTATTTGTGAGAGGGATCTATGTATAATAGGCCTTTAAAAGTCATGCATACAGTCATGCATTCACTAGGATATCTATGTACATATTCTTTCCAACAATAAGACACCCAGACATGCACTCATCCCAACAGTAACATCCTCTGTTACACACTAATACTTACACTGAATTGCCCAGAGAAATAGTGATGTATATAGCTGCAAACAGATAGTTACACTGAGAACTCCAGAGGCACACTGCTGCATTCAGGTATATTCACATATACATACTGATGCAGACAATGACACACCCAGGGACGGACTTATGTATACAGAGACACACCCAGGAACAAATGGATGCAGACGATAATACACCCAAGATCACTCTTATGAATATATAGTAACATACTTGGACACACAGTGATACATGTGATAAAATACCAAGGCAGAAAGTGATCTATGCGGTTACACACTGAAGTACACATTGATGTATGCAATAAAATACTGACTGAGTGAAACAACCAGACTCACATTGATGCATACAATTAGAAAACTAGGCCGACACTAATGTAGACACGAACATACTCATTCACACACTAACACATGCTCCGAAATACTGAGATAAATACTCTTATATACCATAATAAATACAAGCAGACACTGATGGATAAACTGACATACCAAGGCAAAAGTCATATATGCAGTGGCACACACAGTGACAGAATACACTGATATACTCAGTAACATAGTGAGCTATACAGTAACACACTTAAGCACATAGTTATGCGTCCACTGACACGCCCAGAGATAGATGGATTCATATGGTGAAACACTGAGAGTCACAGTTTTGTATACAGTAATGTACCTACAGACAAAGGCCCTCATTATGAACACGGCGGTAAACACTGCACCGCCGGCACCGGTGGTAAAAACCGCCAACAGATGTGCGGTCCGGACTGCCAAATAATGAACCAACTAAAACACAGGCATCCTGAAAACCACCCACCGCCAGCAGAGGAATGCCGACAACGACCGCAGAGCCCGCCCACAGGCCAACGGAAAAGCCCTACCCGCCCATCAAATAATGAAGCACTAGACCACCATCAGTTCCCGGGCGGGAACCACCGCCACGCAAAGCCAGGCGGAAACAAACCAAATATAAGGAAACACTCACCGGAGGCTCACACAACACGCCAAATCAGACATGGATAGAGAGCTGCAGATCATGCCAGCCCTGCTCCTTGCCATATACCTCCACGACCGAGACCGCCGACGAAGACGACGACAGTAAGTACTGCAGCCTACGAAACAAGACAAGAAAGGGCACAGTTATATACACACCCACTCCACCCTCTCTGCAACGCTCCCACAGCCCTTCACAGAAGCACAAGACATACACGCCACAGCAAGAGAGACTTACCCGACACAAGGCAAATCCAACCTGTCGAAAGTACATACATGTGCCCAACACCCACACCACAAACAATGGGATCCAGAGTGTGCCACCATAAACACAGGCTACACATCAACCTTTATTATACTCACTGAGCAACCGAAGTGGATATAAGGCCAATGGCCAGCTGTCTGAAGACAAGTCCGATGGGCCACAATGGCCCCAACTTGACTCCCACAAGTGCTACGGTACTCCACCTCATAGGGGCAACAATGGGGCATCCAGGCACCTTAGGGAACAGGGGCAGGGGGGTGGTGGGGTAGGGATTTACGACAGGGGTGGGGCTTAGATTTTCATTTGGAAGGTGGAGGGGTTTTGGGTTTGGCCTTGGAAGGTGGGGGAGTGTGCTTGGACCGGGTGGAGGCAGATGGAACAGGCTCAGCATGGGGCTTCTTCCTCTCTGGGGTGGGGGCATGGGAATGTGAAGGGCGGACAGGGGCGGGCTGTGACGTGGAAGGAGTGGATAGGGCAAGGAGGTGTGCACGTTTAGGGACGAGATGGAGTGGGCCAGTGGGTTGGAATAGGTCAGCACGAGAGAGGAAAAGTTTCTTTAGTGCAATTGGGTTGGGCCTGGGGGAAGGCGTGGGAGTGGAGGTAGAGGGAGTGGTCGTAAGTGGTGTAGGTGTGCGTGATGTGGGTGCAGGTAACTGGAAAATATGCTGAGGTGTGTTGGATGTGTGATGGGTGGGTGTTTTGGTGCGTTTGAGTGTCTTGGGAGGAGGAGGGGTGGACACAGTGGGACAAGACAGGCTGCCAGTGTGAATGTATGTTGTCTGGGTGTCTGCAAGTCTGGTGAGTGTGCTGCATGTGTCAACTAAAGTAGTTGTGGTGAGTGCAGGTGTGGTGTCTGGGGTGCATGTATTGATGTGTGCTATTGTGGTGACTGCAGGAATAGGCTTAGCAACAGTGAATGAAGGTGCAGTGCCTGGGGGTGTGCATGTAGAGGGGACAGACAGGGAGGCGGAAGAGGTGGGTACACTGGGGGAAGTGGATGTTGTTGTGTGTGCATGTGTATGTTGGCTGTGTGAATGCTTGTGGTGGGAGGTGTGGTGCTTGTGTTTTGAAGTGTGCTTCTTGTGTGTTGAGGTGTGTGCCTGCATGTCAGAATGTGTGCTTTGGACGGGCGAAGAGAGTGGGGTGCTGGAAGGGGTAGAGGAGGTTGGAGGTGGGACGGAATGACCAGGGACACTGGCTGTCATCCAAGAGGACTTATAAACCACAGAGGGTAAGCCAAAAACCCGATCGGGCTGGGTAGAAGATAATCATTACATACAACAATGCCCTAACGGGGAAAGATCGACAAATTATTTATATATCATAAAACAACATAGGTGAAAACAAAAAAACTATTTATTCATATAAATATATATTCATTTATTCATTTATTTACTTATACATAAATATCAATTTAATATATTCATCCTATATGGACAACCCATCTAGTAAAACAACACACCAAAGGACAGATAGTGTGAGAAAAAGTGCTCGTGATAGATAGAAAGAATAATAATACATATTCCAATTAATCAAAAACCTATACAAAAAACATTAAAAACAGTCATTGGTTCTTTTCTGTTTGCTGCATTAACTCCATTCCAAATCCTCAGAGAGTCTAAATCAATTCCTTTAATCCTCCAAAGATCCTCTGCAGAAACCAATCCAGACTCTGATATATCCGTCGATGTTTCAACCCCTCTATACCTTGGGCCAAAGCCCAGCTCCACAATGGGTCTTCTTCAGGACTAGTACGATGGGAGTCCCTTAAATATATCCTCAGACTTCTTCACTTCTTTTACTTGTCTACTTATGAGGAGATCATATCTAATTTTAAAATATCATTCCTCCTCATATACCAGGTCACTGCACTCTTCATTCACGTGTGAGCCTTCAGAAGATGAGCGTTCACAAAATTATCGTACTAGTCCTGAAGAGACTAGTGCCCAGAACCCTGCTCTACAGCCATTCCCCAAATAACTTAAGGACCTGATGTGTAGTACACCTGGCCAAAACACCCCTACTCCCCACGGGGGCCATCATGTAGATGGACATCAGTCAGAGTCCCTGCAACTAGGCAGCATAATCCGAATGCACACACACATGCATCAAGGGTCAATTAAATGGTATGTGTAATCACCCCCTTGTGACTGCTGTGCAGCCTTTAAACGCCCATCCAGGTCTGAGTATGCCACCACCAGGATGCATTGCATAAGGGGGGTCAGAGTCCGACGGGCACCCCTTCCCCGTTGGGAGGACATCCCCAGCTGGGCCACCTCTTCCTGCAGTGGGTGCTCCACTGGTTGTAGACCCCCAGGGTCCGCACCTCCTTGGCGATGGCATGTCAAAGTTGAATGGAAGCATACCTCCCGTACAGAACCTTACTTTAATGAAGAAGGTTATTTGAAGGAGAACACATTAGTACATGCAGTTGATTCAATTGGTCGATGTTACGAGATTGAGGACAGGAGTCCCATTGAAAAAGAGGAGGTTCTTCATAGAAAATGGAAGAGGTGATAGCTGAAGAGGTTCAGGGAAGTCATAGACAGGGCCCTGTTTACAAATGGAACTGCAGCAGTATTTGCAGCATTCACCAGCAATCTATAGATTTATTTAGATTTTTGTATGTGGCTTTCCATGTAGAAGTCTCAGGCAAAAGATTAAAATTTTGAAATGACTAGGTCCATGCAAAGTAAGAAAAGATACCAATTTACAAGGACAGTCATTAGCGTGTTTATCCAAGAAAGTGTGCGAAAGCACCTTCCATCACTTTAGGATGTTGGCAGTTCACCATTCAAAAATACAAAGTTTAGTTAGGAGACTTTACTTTGTGAAGAGTCCAGCATTATGTTTAGGAAAGATGAATAGAGTACTTTTACATGGTACCGTAAAAGAGGTAGAAAAAGATCAGCAGTTTTGGTTCTTTAGTCCTGAAGACGAATCTAAGGAGAATGAAGAATTCATAGGCACAGGTATTGAGGAAGAGAGCAAATGTATTGCTACTGACAATTTTGGACAAAAAATTATAAAGTTAATACAACTTGTTCTTAAAAACCAAACTATGTTTGCATTTGCTGTAGATGTACTCACTATAAAAGTCAAACACAAAATGTAGACGTGTTTTCCAAAACTGAAGGAGATAACAGAGAAAAGTGGCAAGAAATTGCTGCTTATTTATTTGCAGATGAGCATTTTGTCTTTTCCACTCAGCAAGTTATACAAGTTATGACAAGTTAGAGGATCAGAAAACACCATCTATAGCAGAGTATAACAGGTTATAACTTGTGACTATTCAAGAACAACTTCAAGACTTAAATGTATATGAATCTATCCTAATATAATCTGTAAATCTATTTAAAGTGATTATATGATTGGAGCCAAAAACAGGTAAAATGCATCCAACAAACTTATTGAAGGGCCTTAAAGGAAGAGTAGTGTATTTGCCATTAGACTTTAAAAAAAAATGTTGCAACTGTAGGGATAGAGAAAAACAACGAAGAGCCACTTATTATCCTGGTAAATGGTGTGCCAACTAAGAATAAAACAATTTGGCAAGATTTAGTTGATGTTAATAAAGTTAAGCAAGCAACATCATACCTGGTACAAAATAATGTTTATTATAAACATGTTGATGTGAAACCTGGGGCCAGATGTATCAAAGGATTTTGCATTCACAAACGGTGCGAATCGAAAAATTCCACTGTTTGCGAATGTAAAATTGCCTTTCACGATGTATGAAAGGCATTCGCAATGCAATTTTAAGGAATTGCTAAAATAGCGATTCCTTCCAACTGCAACGAGATAATGCGAATCGTATACTGCAATTCGCAAATTCCGTATTGCAATGCAATGCATCAACAAGTCGCAAATTGCGAATATTCGCAGAATGGCTTTTTGCACGTGCAATTTTCCACGAATTGAATTCAGGTGGTAAACCGGTGCAACCTATATAAAGAGGCCCAGAATGACCCAGCCTCTTTTCCACAATGGCTTCACTCTATGTCATGAT
Source organism: Pleurodeles waltl (assembly GCF_031143425.1). Lineage (NCBI taxonomy): Eukaryota > Metazoa > Chordata > Amphibia > Caudata > Salamandridae > Pleurodeles > Pleurodeles waltl. The sequence goes on along the minus strand of NC_090437.1, from coordinate 1,033,628,279 downwards.
GGGGAGAATGAGGATCCTGACAGGTTTAAGGAGAGGGAGGAGGAGGCAGGAGGGCATTTTCAGAGTGCGCATTACCCTTTTTGACCAGACAGAGGAGGAGATGTATGATAAGTACAGGTTAAACTCAGCCATGACACTTGACCTGATAGCTGATCTACAACCCCTACTGCAGTGAAACACACACACAGGACCAATAGCATACCCACCAATGTGTAGGTATTATGTTCTCTGCACCTCTTTGCCTCAGGGAGCTATCAAGGGGTCATAGCAGCTGCGGGAGGTGTCTCACAGAGAGCGCTTTCACGCTTCTTCAATGTATTCCTCAATGCCATGCTTAGCAAAATCCATTAACACATAAGATTTCCCAACACCCCACAAGAATTGCTACAAACCAAATACAATTTCTACCAGATTACACAATTCCTACATGTCATTGGCTGCATCGATGGGACACATGTAGCTATCTGTCCACCATCGGCCATAGAGCATGTTTATCGTAACCGAAAGAGTACACATTCCATGAACATACAAGTCATAAGCAATGCCTCCAACGTTATAACGGATCTTGTGGCCAAATACCCAGGTAGCACACATGACTCCTACATCTTCAGGCACAGTGGAATACACACAAGACTACTTGCTATGGAGTTTGGAGAAGGATACCTACTTGGTAATGTAATAGTTGACAAAGTCGCCTTGATGTATATGTGATGTCACGGATAACAAATACTCATTTTACTCTCCTGTCACTCTAGGAGACAGTGCCTATACAGTGCGCTCCTTCATACTTACACCCTATCTGAATCCTGCCATGCTAGGCAAAAGGAGGTACAATGCAGCACACAGGATGTCAAACAGCGTTGGAGAGAGGACCTTCGGCCTGCTGAAGAGCTGTTTCAGGTGCCTGTACAAGAGCGGTAGTACACTGCAATACAGCCCCGAAAACACCTGCAAAATTGTGGCTACATGTGCTATGTTGCACAACATCGCAACAACGAGGGTCATACCAGTGGAACCCACAGAGCCTGACTCCAATGAGGATGACGATCCCTTGCCACCCCTTCAGCCAGCAAACAGAAGCAGTGCAGCAGAGGGCAGACAAAGACGTTCTGAGACCAGGCACAACTATTTTTGATGGAAGTAATGACAACACCAAGTCAACATTTATGTATTGCTGTAGGTAGCATCTTTATTGACGTGACTTAAGGTAATATATGTGTGATTAGGACATAGGTAAGCCCTATACACAAAGGTGCTAGTTACAGTGTCACACTATCAGCATCATGGTATCACTGCATTGCTACATGATATGCAAGTCCCCTGTACCTCTCAACATTACTTTCTACGTCCACACACTCCACTTGAGTGCTCTGTGGTCTCAGCTGCACGTCTTGTTACGGGTTCCAAGACAGTACTGTGTCTGGTACTGCAACGCCTAGGATCCATCACAGGGGCTGTGAGACTGCTGAGGCTAGAGAGCTCCTCACTATCCGCACCACCCAGTTCGCTGTTTGTAGCACTCTGTGCTGTGTGCATTGTCTCCCAAACATTGGTGATTTGCACCAATCCTTGCGCAATGTCCCGACTGCAATGTGCCATCTCCACTTGCATGCCCACAGCACGTTGTGATACCAAAGCAGTTGTGGTAGTGAGCCGATTGACAGATCTGCAGAACCCATCCATCCTGCCCATCAATTGGTGATGGCGCCTACGGTGGCTGACATGCTCCTGCTGCATCACAGTGCAGAGTTCTCTAATGGCATTTGTCATCTCTGTTGCATGTTCTGCTGCTGCTTGCTGTCCCTTATGCAGCTTGCACATGTTTTAATTGAGAGACTCCAGCTGCTTGTGCATTGATCCCATGTTTTCATTGAGTGACTCCAAATGCTTGTGCATTGATCCCATGTTGTCATTGTGAGACTCAAACTGCCTGTGCATTGCTCCCATGTTAAGATCGATTGACACCAACTGCCTGTGCATTGACCTCATGTGTTTACATTGCAGGTGCTACACTTTCAGCATGGAAGCCTCAAGGCCACCAAACAGTGATAGGCCTTCACCTCCCTCTGTGCACTGTCTGCCTTCTTCTCAACACCTCCTGAGGGGAGTGGACTGATGCTGGGGCAGGTACTGCTGTCTGTCGGTGCATCTAGCCTCTGGGGGTGGTGTGGGTACTTCATCCGGCATTTCATCAGAGTCCAGGTTATACTCAGGGAGGGGTAGCACTCTTGCACTGCGTCTAGTTGGTGCTTGTATGAAGGGCTCACTGGTGTTTGAGTTGGACTGTGGCTGACTTTCGCTATCCCCCACATTTCCACCTTCTGCTGCGTCAGGGCCCGGAACATCTTCCTCAACAATGTGCAGCATGTCATTCTTGGATATGTATTCACACAGTTGCGTAATGGGATTAACTTTACCCTGGCATAGTATCTCTGGGAATCTTTTGTGTTGTGTATCTGTTTGGTCTTACACTATCTCGCTATTTATGTGGTAGTTGCACTTTAGGGCTGTGGACTACCACTTCCATAATGCATTGTTGTGTTGTATGTAAGATGTGGCCTGGACTAATTATCACACTGCATAGTGCCATAGCTATTTTCTAAGGGCCATTTCTACATGCACGTATGGGGAAACAAATCATTATTGCCTTTACCTTTGCTGGTGCTGGGTGTGCCTGAGGTGTTAATGTCAGTCCACACTGCTTCTGAAAGCAGTGTAGACTCCACCATGTCTTCCATTGGTGTAGACGGTGTCTGGGTGGGTGGTCCTCCTCCGGTATGCCTTGCCTCCTTCAGCTTGCTTGCTACCCTCTCGTTGGCACGTGAATGCAAGTCGTACCAGCGCTTGGGTATCTCCTCAACGGAGCGCTGCGCAACACCCACTGTGCATATTTTGGTCTGGATGCTTCCTCTCGCCTTTCTCCTTCACATTCCCATCAGTAGCCATTATCCTGTTTGGTCCTGGCTGACTCTCAAGACTGCCTCCCTGGTGCTTGGCTGAGTCTCTCTACCTGCTTCGGTGGCTGGGGCTTCTGGAATAACTTCGGTATTTGGAACTCTCAAATCGCGATTGCGATTTTTAAGAAATGGCTATTACTGACTCGCAATTTTCATACATCCCATTTTGCATTTCTTAGATAGCGATTTCTTAAAATTTGCTCTTTAAGAAATGACAACCAGGAGCTTGATACATCAGGCCCCTGATGTACTAAATGTTGATGATGATAGTTTGCCAGGAAGTGGACAAATAGAGAAAGTAGATCTATCCCAATCAGAGCAAATTTAGGAGCACTACAGCATACATCTGTTACATTCCAAAGAAGTCATTGGTGATGCTATTGACCTTTTCCAAATGAAGCAAGTTAAAGGAGCTCCCATGAGTGTGTGGGGAATAGTTTAGAGGCTCGCTGTTTTCCCCACTTGTTTCCCTCTGGAGTAGGAGGCTGGTATGATGACCAGCCCACACAAATACCAGCAGCTGAATACCGATCAACACAATTATATTCTGAGGATCCAAGATTCAGACAGTGTATCCCATACATATTGCACCTTCTAAGAGTCACTTGTCTGGACTTTCGTATGCAGTAAATCACATTCTAAAAACAGGAGTTAATCTTCTCATATGTCTGCCAGTGATTTTGTTAACAAAGTTCAAGAAAAGGATGACAACTTAGAATACAACTTGATTAATTTATTGGCATGCCAACGTGGTACCAATGAATATTTGTTCTGTTGTCATGGAGAACTGAAGAGTATGCTGAAAATCTGGGATCACCAACCTGGTTTTTGACATTGAGTTGCGCAGAGTATGTGTGAGATGACCTGATCCAATTTTTGAGAGAAGCAAACTCTAACCTAAAAGATATCAATTTAAAGACCGCTGGAGAACTGTGCTTATTAGATCCTGCTGTTTGTAGACATTTCAACCCACAGATTCTGAGTAATGCCAGCTTTTATCTGCATGAAAAGCAATCCTCCTCTTGGAAGTAAGTGATTTATTTTGGCAGAAAAAGTACCAGGCAAGAGAGACTCCTCACATTCACATGCTACTATTGATAAAAGATGCACCCAAATTTGGAGCAGAAAGTGATGAGGCTGTTTTGTCTTTTATAGAACAGTATGTTGCATATACCAAACCAAAACACACTGGTCAAAAAGGTCTCAAAAAACAAGTTTTGTGTTTCCAAACACATAGGTGTGGGAAGTACCGTCATCAGATATACAGGTATCAGATATACAGGTCCAAAGAAACGTTTTACACTAGACGTCGATTTGGATTTCCACCACCTATCATTCAGAAGGAAGAGTAAAAGGAAGAGTAAACAGCTTCTTGTCTTCAGTCAGACATACTCTGACACAGAACTCACTAATGAACACATATAACTTAAAATGACTGAGGATTCCAAATATATTAATGACTACAATCCTGTGATTTTAAAAATGAGGAATGCTAACATGGACATACAATTTGTTGCAGACAACTCCATCGCTACGGCTCGGTATGTCACATCGTACATTACGACATCTGAAAAAACTGAGATGTGGGAGAAGATTTCTGCAGAGAAGACACTTAGCAAGAAAATGTATTCCTTCAGCTTGAAAATGCTTTCCCTTGGGGAAATGGGGTCTTATGAAGTCTGTGACAGGTTGAGTTTGGCAACTTTGTTCTCATAATCAAAAGGAATTGTCTGGGTAAGTCTTGGTCTATCTACTATAAGAAACAGAATATTGAAGTCTTTCCCTGAAATTCAGTACCTGGCAGAGTTTGAACCAGAAAGCACAGACATTGTAACATTCATTATGTTGGATACATACTATTCAAGAAGTCCAAATCTAGGAGACAAGTGCCTTAATGAAATTCTTCAAAACTATAGATACAGAAGTAATGTAAGTAAAAACATAGAAGAATGGAAATAATCAGTATGTGGATGTGTCCTCGTGGACAACCTATTATTGAAAATGAAGCTGCAATAGCTATGAATGAAGTGGAAACTGCAATGGAACAAGCAAGACAGAAATCTGTAGATCTGTAACAGTTAGTTGGACAACTCAACAATTAACAAACCAACATTTATATTGAAGTAAGAGACAAAATAGAACATGGATTTTTTCATGAGAAGAAAGAATGCAATTGCTCGCCATTCAAGCCAATATCGTTAGATATTAGTGGTCAAGCTGGTGCAGGAAAAAGCTGTTTAATTAAAGTTATCTCTACTTACCTACAAAGGACTACAAATTCAAACATATTGTCTGTGACAACAGCAACTACTGGACTAGCTGCACACAATTTCAAAGGAACTTTTTCACTATTAATGCTAGTGGTTTGAACATGACAATACCCTGGAATACCAGAAGTTATCTAGTGAAGCTTGTCATGAGGTAGCAAGAGTTTTGAGGGAAATTAAGCTTTTGACTATTGTTAAGGTAAACATTGTTTTGAGTCTAATGCTTGCTCTTGTTCACCTAATAATGCAACAGATATTAAAAAGTGAATTCAACATCTTGTTTGGAGGAAAGCATTTGATTGTATTTGGAGACCTACTACAACTTGCTCCTGTAAAAGGGCAGCCTGTTTTCAAAACATGTTCCCTTAAGAGATTCTAAACTCTTTGGGAAGTATTGGCAATGTAAACATGTGGCAATATTTTTACTAGAAGGAACTTGTGAAATATATTCGTCAAGCCGCTGACATGAAGTATGGAAACCTTCTAAAGAACATTAGATTAGGAGTTCTGACAGAGGAGGGAAAACTGATGTTGGAAAATAGACTTATTAAGAAACTGTTTTCCTGTAACAAGATGGCAGCAGAGCTAATGTATATGTTTTGTAAAGAGGGGAAAGCCATAGTTTGATGCCTACACTGTAAGAGTGTGCTGAATTACTGAAGATTTACCAAAACTGGAGAATGAAGACATTTTGGAGATTACTGCTATTGAAGAAATGGACCACCAAGGAGTATCTGTACTTCTCAGTGAAAAATTACAAGATAAATTGAACTCTTTGGAGAAATCTGTATCCAGAACTGCTGGTCTAGAGAAGTGTCTACGTGTCTGTAAAAACTGTAGAGTAGTTTTAAGACGTAATTTAAATGTTGAAGAAGGATTGGTAAATGGTGCCATGGTTAAAGTTGTTGATTTAATCAATTTTTCTAACTGTGATGAGATTGAATTCCTATCTATGAAGTTTGATCAGGTTGATGACATTAGGCAAATTGGATGAACTGTTGTATGCTTTTTGTTTGTAAAAGATTTGTATGTGTACTGAAAACAGTTTCCAGTCTGTCTTCCGTATGCTGTTACTATCCACAAGTCTCAAGGTTTAAATGATAATGCTGCATTTATCAATATTGGAAGTACGGTTTTCAAAGAAGGAATTTTATGTGCAGCATTGTCACGAGGTTGAACATTATTTTGTTTGTTTCTGGTAGATTTTGATGAGAAGAAGCTAAGTGCCAATGCAAATTGTGTGAGTGAGTACAACAGATGAAGAAGTAAATATGCTAAATATGCTAGGACAGTATCCTGTTTATGAGAAACGGGTACTATGTCCTAAGCGGAAACTAACAAAACAATTAAAGAAAATTATAGAAAAGACAGAAAGTAAAGTGAAAAAAGAAAATGTGAAAAAAAGAAAACTGGAAAAGGATTGAGATATTGTAGGCTGCCAGTTGGCTAACACTAATGTTGTACTCAATGTTCTCTTCCACCTAACACATGTTGTAAACCCAATTCAGGACAAATAGAGGAACACATTGTGAACAGCATTATTTAATTGTTTTCAACGCATATATCATAACAGAAGTGTAATCTGCTTCAGGAATTTGAGAACCCGTAGACAAATATAGTGGATGTATAGCCTCTACTCTAAATGCTCAACAAGACGCATTGCAATTTATCATGGTAATCCTTGGAGTTTTAGAAAAAGAAGATGCCACTGAATTGAATGTGAGCAACTTCTATATTTAACTGTGTCAGATTGCAAAAGTGTGTCTTTTGATAAACTAATTTTAAAAAGTGACCAAAACATGACCTGTCCAAGTTGTCTACATTGCTTATGCAGAGGAGTGGTAAATACATTATAGCAATGTTTCAACGATGTAGAGCAGATGGATCAAAATTGGACATTGAGATTACAAACTTTAAAGCAGGTCAAATATCGATTTCTGGGAGAACATACTGTACTTTGGCTATTATCTTCCATAGTAGCCTTAATATTACATCCGGAAATTATAGTGTACATGTTGTAAACCCAATCCAGGAAAAACTGTGGAGCACATTGTGAACGGCATTATTTAATTGTTTTCAACGCATATCTCACAACAGAAGTGCAATACAATCTGCTTCAGGAATTTGAGCACTAGTAGACAAATATAGTGGATCTGTAGTCTTTACTCTAAATGCTGACCAAGATGCACTGCAATTTCTTATGGTAATCCTTGGAGTTTTAGAAAAAAGAAGGTGTAAATATTGATGATATATTTGGACTGAGTTATACATGGAACAATGAGTGTGAAGATTGCTTTTTCTCATCTACCACTGAATTGAATGTGAGCAACTTCTATATTTAACTCTGTCAGATTGAAAAAGTATGTCTTTTGATAAACTAATTTAAAAAAGTGACCAAAACATGACCTGTCCAAGTTGTGTTCATTGCTTATACAGAGGAGTGGTAAATACATTATAGTAATGTTTCAACGATGTGGAGCAGATGGATCAAAATTGGACACTGAGATTATAAACTTTCAAGTAGGTCAAATATCGATTTCTGGGAGAACATACTGTACTTTGGCTATCATCTTCCATAGAAGGCTTAATATTACAACTGGAAAGTTTCCCTGTCTTACTCATCCTCTTTCTTTCTCTGTTTTCTGCCTTTCTCTCTGTTTCTGAATGGAATCTCAGTGGCAAAAAGGCGCAAACTGAATGGACAGAATGCAATGATGGCAGTCTGCGATTCAAACTAAAACAAACCTTTCAAACTTCCTAATTCTTATTTATTGTTTCTTCAACCAAAGTTTTAAGGCAGATGAGTGGCAGTGTATTGGCTATAGTGTTCTTTCTTTGTGGCTCATTACTTACTACTTACAGCATCATTCGGCCTAACAAGGGTGATGTCTTTAAAAAGATGTCAAAAAGTGTTGTGTGCATGAAAGGCATTCAATTTGTTTTCAAGAAAAAAATGGATATACAGCCCTTTTTGTTCGTCGATCTTGACTGCTTAAGATATCATTCAATCTATCAAGGGTGATGTCAAGAAAAGCTATAGAAAAATAAACTGTGGATGAATATGTTCATACTATTTGAATAACAAAAATGCCTATACAGTCTTCTGTGGACATAGATAATAGTTATTTTAGACAATATTCAACCTACTGGGACTCATGTGTACAAAAGGAAATTAAAAATTTATAAGGAGGTTTAAATCTGTTCATAGTTTTATACTAGGTATAATAATAAGCAATATGTTAATAGTATCCATACTTTTGTTTAGTCTAGTAATTGTAGCTTAAGTAAAACATTTTAGAAATTGTAGTTAATGCAATTCACAGTAACACATATTTGGAGTGAAATACTGTGAAGTGACGACTGTGATGCATAGTATAGTAATTTTAAATAATCTACTAGGTGCTTATGGGTTTTTGTTCAAGTTCATATGACTGTATTTCCCCCTACTGTTCAGTGATGAACAGCTATGCACACTTCTTTTGTAGTTAAAAGGTATAGAAGCTGAGAATAGTGGATAAGGGAATATAATATGGCTACATAATATGTTTCATTGCAATAAAAAAAACAAAATTTGGTTGTGTTTTGTTATTAATAATATATTTTATATTACTGATTAATACGTTTTAATAGATATAATAATTATGTCAAAGTTTAACTATTAATTGTCTTCTTTCTCTTTAAATGCAGATGAAAGGATTTGTTTTGGCAGTAATGCAGGTAAGTAATTAAATGTTAATTAATAGATAATCCATACATATATTTACACACCCATGCAGCCCCTCATGTACCCATTCACTCACCCGTATAGCCACTCACACATACAGCTACTCACTCAGGCACCCATTCAATTACCCATGCAACGACTTACACACTGACTCATTCACCCAAACAGCCACTCATGCACCCTATCACTCATCCATACTGCATATCATATACCCAGTGACTCACCCACACAGCCACTGATGCATGCAGTCACTCACCCATACAGCTACTCAGGGCCCCATTCACTCACCCACTTACATACTCATGCACCCATTCACTCAGACATACAGGCACACATACACTGACTCACTCACCCATAGTTACTGATGCACCCAGTCACTCAACCATACAGTCACTCATGCAGACATTCACTCACTCATGCAAGCACTTATGCACCCCGTTACTCGCTCATACAGCCACTCATGCACACAGTCACGCAACTATACAGCCATTAACACACCCATTCACTCAGTCACCCAGGCATTCACACACTCATTCACTCATCCATACAGCTAGCCATGAACCCAGTCACTCACCCAAACACCCACTTATGCACTTACCCATTCAGCTACTCAGGCATCCATTCACTCACCCACATAGGCACTTATGCACCCATTCACTCAGTCATATAGCCACTCATGCACCCATTCACTCACCCATTCATCCCTCATGCACCCATTCAATCACCCATACAGCCACTTATGCAAGCAGTCACTCAAACATGCAAACACTTACGCAACCAGTCACTCATCCATACAGTCACTCACACATTCAGTCACTCATCCATACAACTACTCATGCACCCATTCACTTGCCCATACAGGCACATGTGCACCCTTTAAATAATCTATACAGCCACTCATGCACCCAGTCACTCACCCATACAGGCACTCACACAACCAGTCACTCAGTTATAGAATCACTCATGCAAACACTCACTCACAAATTCACTCACTGATGCACCCAGTCATTTAACTTTACTGCCACTCACACCAAATCACTCAGTCATACAGCTGCTCACACACTCAGTCACTCAGTCATAAAGCCACTCACACATCCATTCACTGAGCCACACAGCCACTCACCCACCCATTCACTCAGCCACACAGGCACTCGCACACCCAATCACTCATCCATACAGCTACTCACACACCCCGTCACTCACCCACCTACCCACTTAGACACCCAGCTAATCACCCTCAAATCTACTCATGTACACAGACACTCACCCATAGAGGCAATCATGCACCCAGTCACTCAGCCACAGAATCAATCATGCAAAGGCTCACTCACACATTCACTCACTTACGCACTCAGTTATTCACCTATACTGGTACTCTCACCAAATCATTCAGCCACACAGCTAGTCACACACTCAGTGACTCAGCCATAAAGCCACTCACACACCCATTCATTGAGCCACTCACATACCTATTTCCTCACCCATACAGCTACACATGCACCCACTCAATAACTCATACAGCTACTTACACACCAAATCACTCAGTCATACAGTCTCTTATGCACCCAGTCCCCCTTACAGTCACTCATGCACCCTATTACTTATCCATACAGCCACTCACACACCCAATCACTCATGCATAAAAGGAATCATGCAACCATTCACTCACCCATAAAGCCACTCATGCACCCATTCCCTTACCCATTTTTTAAAGTAAAGGAGTTGGTTCTAACAAGAACCGTTAGTTTTTTTGTGTTTTTAAACATGTTTTGTACTTATTAAACAATTTTGAATTTTTTTGTGTTTTCCTTTTAATTTTAGGAAACAAATGAACATGACTTGCAATGGCACGTAACAAAAATAACAAACTGTGAAATAGCCTCAAATGTGAAAAAAATAACATTTGTGTGCATTAACGATCTGCACTAGTGTATAGACCACCTGTTCAGCTACACTTAAAGTTTTTTTGCATTTTGGGCAGAAAATGCCGACTTTTGCAAACTCAGGTATCATTGCTGGAACTCCAGTAATCTGCCCTCCTGCTGTTGATGACCCTGGCTGATTGTCCGTTGCACTAGAAGTGCCTTGCTCCAGTTCCAGCCTCTGCATTTCAGCTCTTGCAAGCCGGGTGGAGTGCACAGTACTCAGGTGCTTCTACATGCTGAAGTTTCCGCATGAGTACTTTCTTTTGCTTCCACAAGATAGTATTTGTGCAGAGTGTGGAGGTCACTGTGTGTAGGTTGACTTTTTTTTCTCATTCACGGATGAAAAAAATTGCCAGACAACACTCTCTTTTAGTTTTTTTCAGCACAGGTTACTCTTCAACCAAAATATTCTCTTCCTCCTCTTCATGATGGCGTGCAGAAAATGCCTTGATGTTCAAGATTGGAAAAGACAAAACAGCCAGTGAAACTGCAAAGGACAAGGTTGGAAGAAGAAGTGTGAAAAGTCACAGCCACTCCCAAATGAAAGAAGAATGGTTGGGACCTTTTCAAATTGAAGAAAGAATGGAGTTTAACCAATTGTTGGAAAATGGGTTATTGGTAAGGGCAGGTAGGTACCTACACTTAGCAATAGGCCACTAACCTCCACTAAGGTCCAGTTAGGTCTCAGTAAATTAAACCCAGCTCAACCCTTGGTAGCTTGGCAACGAGCGTCAAGGCTTAACTTAGGAGACAGAGTGTAAAGCATTCAAATATCACAAAACAGTAATTAAATAAACCACAGGAAACAGTTTAAAAATCCAAAACCAATTTATAACAATAGAATATATTTTTATCTTTAAAATGACACCAAAACGAATAAAATCGGATAAGGGGAACCGGAGATATGAATTTTTAAAGAATGATTATTTTTTAGCGCCTAGAAACAAAAAGCGCCAATCGGGTCATCTGGTTGCACCTCGACCGGGGCAAAGTCAAAGTTTAAGGCCGACCGCGATGGAGCCCTGCTCGGCTACAGGCTGCGGGAGGCCTCGGTTAAAAGTTTACCTTCACACTTAGGGGGTCATTCTGACCCTGGCGGTCACCAAGAGGCTGGCGGTGCTTCCTGGGCCATTCTGACCGCAGCGGTAAAGCCGCGGTCAGAAAAGGGGAACCGGCGGTTTCCCGCCGGTTTTCCCCTGGCCCAGGGAATCCTCTGTGGGGATTCCGACCCCCTTCCCGCCACCCTGTTCCTGGCGGTTGTTACCGCCAGGAACAGGATGGCGGGAACGGGTGTCGTGGGGCCCCTGGGGGCCCCTGCACTGCCCATGCCACTGGCATGGGCGGTGCAGGGGCCCCCAACAGGGCCCCATAATGATTTTCAGTGTCTGCTTTGCAGACACTGAAAATCCCGACGGGTGCCACTGCACCCGTCGCACCCCAGCAACTCCGCCGGCTCCATTCGGAGCCGGCTTCATCGTTGCTGGGTCTTTCCCGCTGGTCCGGCGGGCGGCCTTTTGACGGTCGCCCGCCGGCCCAGCGGGAAAGTCAGAATGACCGCCGCGGTCATTTGACCGCAGTGCGGTCTTCTGGCGGTCTCCGCCCGGCGGACGGCGCCTGCCGCCCGCCGGGGTCGGAATGACCCCCCCTAGTCTTTTTTTCGAAGATTTTCTTCAGCGGGACGAACCTGCCAGTCCAATCCGACCTCCTGGAGCCCTTCTCCGGATACGCGATGCTGGAATCCTCGGTGGAGATTTTTACCTTCGGACTTAGTCGTTTTTTCGAGGTAAAAATCCTTCGACCGGGGTAAACCTGGATCTTGATCCGACGTCCATGGAGCCCTCCTCGGATACGCTGGCTGGGAGGTCCCGGTTAACTTTTTACCTTCGGACTTAGGGGGTGATTCTAAGCTTGGCGGGCGGCGGGAGCCGCCCGCCAAGTGGGAACCGCCAGAAGACCGTACCGCGGCGGTCATTCTGGGTTTCCCACTGGGCTGGCGGGCGACCGCCAAAAGGCCGCCCGCCAGCCCAGCGGGAAACACCCTTCCACGAGGAAGCCGGCTCCGAATGGAGCCGGCGGAGTGGAAGGGGTGCGACGGGTGCAGATCATTATGGGGCCCGTGGCATGGGCACTGCAGGGGCCCCCAGGGGCCCCACGACACCCGTTCCCGCCAGCCTGGTTCTGGCGGTCAAAACTGCCAGAACCAGGCTGGCGGGAAGGGGGTCAGAATCCCCATGGCGGCGCTGCCTGCAGCGCCGCCATGGAGGATTCTGCAGCCCAGGGGAAAACCGGCGGGAAACCGCCGGTTTCCCTTTTCTGACCGTGGCTTTACCGCTGCGGTCAGAATGGGCCTGGATGCACCGCCAGCCTGTTGGCGGTGCATCCGCCGTCCCCTACCCTGGCGGTCTCGGACCGCCAGGGTAGGAATGACCCCCTTAGTCTCTTTTTCGGAGATTTTTCTTTACCGGGATGAACCAGCAAATCAGGACGGGTCGCAGTTGAGGCAAGCCGGCTAGAGTTGCTGCGGCGGGTCGGTCCCTCTATGGAGCTTTTTTTCAAAAGTTGTCCAAACTTCTCCAAACTTCTGGGGCTTTTCCCAGATGTCCTTTTAAGGTTCTTTTGAGGTCCACAGCTCACCCCAAGGGTCCAGAAGTTCTGAGATGGTCCTTGGGGGGTGCGGACTACAACTCCCAGAATGTCCCTGGCGCAAACTCCTTTTTGGCCACTGGACAGTGGTCAGCTGGTCGCTTTCTTCAGGAGTTGGTGCAGGGGACTTTGGTTAGCAATTTTTCACCTGTAGCAAACAGGGAATTCCTCCTTGAACCAGTTGAAGCCAGGCAAAGTCCTTCTTGTGGTTAAGCCCAAAGTGTGCAGCTGGTGCAGTCCTTCTGAGTGCAGGTTCCTGGTGCAGGCCAGGGGTCCAGCAGGGCAGTCCTTCTTCTTCTGTTGTTCTTCCTTGTTGGATGTGGTAGGGAACTGAGGTGTGGGTGCAGGTCTGCCAGTTTTATCCTTGCTCCTGAGTGAAAAGCAGGGGGGTCCTGGTTCTCCAATCAGGTGCAGGATCCTTCCCCCTGTGATGACCGCTTCCTGGGAAGTGTGGCAAAAATCAATCCTAGGAGGCAACATTCTAAAAAAATCCATCATGGCTGAATCTGATTTTTGGAGGTTACATCTGGCTGAGCCCACCCACTGGTGTGGCTAAAAATCATAAACACAACCCTCTCATGCCCTCTCCTAATCTAATCAAGGGGGCACCTAGTTGTCTGGGGTTGCAGGATGTGGGGGTGTTGCTGGTTGCTCCAAATGTCCTTCTCTGCCTTTGAAGACCAGTTTGGCAGCCCTCCCCCTTCCTGCCTCACCATCTGCTGAGGGGAGATTCCTTCCCACAGGCACATTCCTTTGTGTGAAGCCAGGCCACTTCACACCTCATCAAGGCAGCTTGGCCAAGCTGCTCAAGGCTAGCCAATCAGAGCACAGCAGCAAAAACAATGCAGGGCTGAAATTGGCAACTTTTCAGGTAAAGTTTAAAACTCTTTACCTGAACAAGTTATATTAAATCCCACAACTGGAAGTTGTGGGATTTATTACAACAATTAATTTGATACCAAACTCTTGCTATGCATCATTTAAGGAGACTTTAAAAATTAAAATAAAGTCTCCCCATTCTAGCCTATGAAGGCCATTTACTACAATGAGGGAAAAACGAATTTGGCAGTTTTTACCTCACCAGGGCTTATAAAACTATTTTTATAAAGTCCCTGCTTATAGTTACATGGCACCCAGCCCTAGGGGCACATAGGGCACACCTTAGGGGTGACTTATATGTAAAAATAAGGTCGTTTAAGACTTTGGAACTACTTTTAATTCCAAAGTCGAATTTGCATATAACTTTAATTTAAAAGCAGCCAGCAAGGCAGGCCTGCCTTTAAAATGACACTGGGCACCTCAGCAGTGTACCTATGGGTGCACCACCTATGCTGTGGTCCCTAAACCTACATGCCCTACCATATACTAGGGACTTATAGGTAGGTTAACTTAGCCAATTATAATTAGCCTAATTTGCATATCCATTTTACACAGAGCACAGGCCCTGGGACTGGTTAGCAGTACCCAGGGCACCATCAGAGTCAGGAAAACACCAGCAAAAAGTGGAAAATGGGGGCAAAAAGTTAGGGGGCCTCTGCAATCAGCCCTGTTTTCTCACACCAATGAAATCCTTTTTTCCTATGTCACATGGGATGCATGACGGCGCCGTCACAATGGAGAAGTGACTCTGTAAATACTATTTAAATTGCGTTCAAAACTTATTTCTTCTCTACAGATATTCTTTTGACTGCAAGTAAACCTCTCTTTACCTTTAACATAAAAAATGTCTATATATGGTTTTAACTTCGTTTAAAAAATGTTGAAGACCCATTCTCTGCGTGATTCTGGAAATACGTGCCAGCAGGATGTGCAATGACATCACGAATCCCATAAAATAGTAAAAGCGCAATTTGAAGATGTAATATATGAATTTCTCTGGCATTTACTAAACTGTATTACTAAACTTTTTTAACTAAAATACATTTTAGTAAGTTATGTATACATTTTTTGTAAATGTAAAAATCAATGTAGAGTCATGTACTGTTTGTCATAATAAAAAATATGACATCACTAGGGTTGCCTAAAATAAAGTATGTATAATTTTTTCAAACTTCATCAGTATTACCAGGTTGGGAGCATGGCCTGCTCGCAACTCAGTTCCTCCTGCCAACCGCCCCTGTGCATAGGTAAAGACAATGCATGGGGGGGGTGGGTACATTAATATACATATCTTATATTTAAAAAAACATAGACAGTCACAATAAAAACAGAGGTCACAGTGACATTATAGTTAGGAAATAGAATTAAAAAAACACAGAAATTAATTTAAAAAAATATAGTTAGGATTACATTTCACATTTACCAAACCATAGAAATTCAGCAGTAATAGTTATCTGAGCTAAGTATAGCTTACGCCTCTCAATGCACTGATTATGACCCCACATATGACATCACTCATGACATCGGCCATGACATCACTGATGACATCATCCACCTAAACTCATCACACACCCTCACACACATATACAACCTCTCATACAACTGCTAACATAACTAGTAACATACCACAATATTGCCGGTATTGGTGGCTGGGAACATGGTGGCCGTCTAAGGAGCCGGTTGCGGAGGGCTCCGCTCCTGAAATAATATGCTGAAATAATCAAGCCTTACCGGGGGATCGCGAAGGCTTGATGAGTTGGCGGAAGGGGTCAGTTTTGCTCTTCTTATGATTTGGCGGCGGTGTGGACGTCGAGGGAGCTGGCGGGAATACGGGACACTTTGGAGCGCGGGGTTGCTCCGTTGCTGAGTGTCTCCCTGGAGCTCTATCGGGTCAGGGAGGCGGCGGCTCGTGTTTCCCTCTGGGGAAATCAAGGCAGAGTCAGCACAGGATCGGATTTCTCTGGAAGGAAGAGCAGGAGTTTCAGGATTTTTCAGCGTGTCGAGGACTTGGTGATTTTCGGTACTGGTAGGAAAAAAACAAGATTTGAAGGTTTTTGGCTCCAGGGTCATGTTATTTTTGGTATAAATCCTGTAGAAATGTATTTTGACCTTATGGTGGACAGGGTAAAGGAGCAGGTGGGGTTTGGGAAAGAAGAGGAGAAGGTGGCATTTAAAAATAGTTTTGGTCAAGTGGCATATTCCCTCCGTAGCACAAAGAAAAGAAAGAAAAGAGTGGAAATTGAAACTCTGATCCCCCCCCCAGAAACCCTCTACAGTGAGAAGTAAGGCGGAACAAGATAATAGTTCTGTTATAAAGAAACTGGATGCAAAGAGTTTTGGAGGATTGAATTACAGGAAAGCCCGTGTTACCCCTTCAGTTAGGACTTATTTTCGAGTACTGCCAGGCTCTCCCAGAATGTTAGCCGGGGCTACGAATATGCAAGAGCCGTATAAATTGGTCAAATTAGAGTCTGCTGCTAGTTGAGAGGGTAGCGGCCTAGACCTCCGGGTGGATGGGGGAAGTGTTTTACAGCACTCTCTTTCTGGGAGGTCCATAGAGAGGCAAGCAGAGGTGAATGTAGTGCAAGGTTCCCAACCCGTCGGAGAGGGTCATGGGCAATAACTTGCGGATATGTTGAAAGCATTATCTGTGGAACTGAAGAGTGGCTTTGAGACTTCTAATGGCAATCAGGTAGAGATTAGAGGTCTCTGTGAAGATTTAGGGAAGAAAATTGACGATTTGGCAGGTCATACAGCCGCTTTGGAGGAGGAGGTGGGGGAGTTAAGGGTGGCGGTGGAAGCAAATAAGGAGCAAATAAGATATTTAAAGGATGGGGAAACAGTGGTGATGGCTAAAATGGAATCCCTGGAAAATAATCTGAGGAGGAATAATTTAAGGTTTCTCAGGGTCCCGGAAGGGCTGCAAGAAGGTTACTTAAAAGGTTTTATGGCTTGACTGATAAAGCAAGAGGTGAATGTGGATATATCAGAGGAAGACATTGTTAAAGATATTCAAAGGGTGCACCGGGTCCCGGCAAAAATGCCTT
Organism: Pleurodeles waltl; assembly: GCF_031143425.1. Taxonomy (NCBI): domain Eukaryota; kingdom Metazoa; phylum Chordata; class Amphibia; order Caudata; family Salamandridae; genus Pleurodeles; species Pleurodeles waltl. The sequence continues at coordinate 1,033,610,837 of NC_090437.1, read as the reverse complement.
CCAACAGGGACAGACCAAGGAAAATTCTAGTTTATTTTCAGACATACTCTCTGAAGGAACATATTCTCGCCCTTGTTTTAAAAAAGAAATCGTTGATGGTAAACAGATCCCCTTTTGAAATTAGGTCGGACCTTGCGTCTGTGACTTTGAATAAACAGTTGGAGCTTGGTAAAAGAATAGATGTTTTGAAAAAACTTGGGGCAACAGCTCAGTTGAGATTTCCTGCTTCTCTAAAAGTTATGACAAATAATAAGATGTATACTTTTACAGACTGGAAGGAGGTGGATGAGTTGATTATGAAAATTGAGAAAGAGAACAGAAACGAAGCAGGTCTAACCTAAGATTTGATTGTTCCCCCGGTGAGGAGGTTTTGTGGGAGATGCCCTAACTTAGGAGCAGTGACCCTCCTCTGACCTTGGTCAGGTTAATGTTTTGGTGGGTTCCCAGGGGAGGAGGGGGATTGGGTGACGTGCAGGATGATGGTGGAGGGGAGCACTGAGTGGGAAGTATAATAGGGGAAAAAAGACCCTCCTTGTTGTAAGTAGATCGGGGGGAGGGGGAGTGAGTCGTGGTGGTGGGGAGCACTGGGTGGGGAGAATAATTTGGAAAAAAAAGATCCTCATTGTGGTAGGTAGACCTGGGGAGCGGGGGTGATGGGTGGGGGGTGGAAGAAGGTAGGTGGTTTTGATGTCGGAAAATGGCAGTAAAGAACTTGAGACTCCTGTCTTGGAATGTAAATGGTCTTAGGGTAAAGAGTAGGCAGAAAAGGTTGGTGCAATATTTGAAGGATGCCCCGTTTGATGTTTTGATCTTACAATAGACCCATCTTTCTAGGGAGGAATGTTTTGAAGTTTTTAAGGCATGCGGGTGGGTTCAGCAGATAGCTAGCTCAAATTGTTTGAGTGGTAGTAAAGGGGTAGCTGTTTTAATTAAGAATCATGCCAACATTACTTTTCTGGAAGGCACCATAGATACCTCAGGGAGGTGGGTGTTGGGGAAGCTGTCTGCTTTTGAATATGTCTTTACCTTGGTAGGATACTATGGTCCTAATAGGGATGATATAGGCCCATTAAGGGAACTCTCAGATTGTCTTTTACAATATTTAGATTTTATAATATGGGCAGGTGACTTTAATGTTGTATTGAACTATGAATTAGATAGATCAGCGGGTAGTAGGTCCAAAATAAACGAGAAAATGCAGGGTCAGATTCGGGCAATGATGTCCCAATGGGGGTTATATGATGTTTGGAGGGATAAGAGGGGGTCAGAGAGAGGTTACTCTTATAATAATAAGAAGTATTGGCATTAGTCCAGAATTGACTACTTCCTTTTGGATACTGTTTTGAGGGACTTTGTTGAGTCAGTAGTACATATTGGGGCCCATTTATCGGATCACCCAGCGGTTAGTTTAGCTCTTAGGTTGCCAACGAAAAGGAGGGAAAAAGGTGGACTTTTGACAGAACTCTGCTTTTGGAAGATGAGGTGGTTACGGAATTACGGGCGGTTTCAGAGGAATTTTTTAGGATAAATTTGGGTTCAGCTCCCTTAGCGATAGTTTGGGATACATTTGAGGCCTTTTTGAGGGGATGTCTGATTAGGATAGCTGCACACAGGAGGAAATTATTTAATGAAGAAATAAGCAGGTTGGAGAGTCAAATACGACAATTTGAGCAGGGAATGTTAATTAAGGAGCTGGGTGAGGAATTTGACGATTTATATAAGCAACGTCAGACAGCTAGTTTGGAGTTGGCAGCTCTTTTGGATTGCAGGATTAGATTGAGATGTAAAGCTAATAGGGTGATGCATTTTGAGTACAGTGAGAACAGCAGTTAATTGTTGGCTTGGAAGTTAAAATCAGATAGGGTCAGGAATCGGGTGACAGAAATTCGAGATGAAGACTCGGGCGAGATCAGAAAAGGTGGTGAGCAGGTGGAAGAAGGTTTTTTTCAATTTCTTTAAGGACTTATATACGGAAGATTTGAAGCTGCCTTTGAAGGTATTGAAGGGGTGGCTTGGGGAATTAGATTTACCTACTCTGAATGAAGAGGAGAGAAGTGCGGTTAATGATCCGTTGCAGCTGAGTGAGGTAGAATGGGTAATTTTAGCTGGCAAATTGGGGAAGGCATCAGGACCAGATGGGTTACCTATGGAGGTGTATCAAGTTCTGGGTCGTAGTATTTTAAACGTTCTGAAGCAATTATGTGAGAATCTTTCTCCATCTTGGAAAGAGGCGATTATTACGTTAATTCTAAAACCCGGTAAAGACCCCAGAGAGTGTTATTCATACCGTCCAATATCACTGTTAAATTATGATTATAAAATCTTTGCTAAACTCCTGGCTGATAGACTAGGGATGGTAATGGGGAAACTCATAGACACAGACCAGAAAGGGTTTTTGAAAGGTAGGCATATGCATGAATTGACACAGGGATTGATAGGGTCGATTGATTTAGCCACTTCAATGCATATGCCTTTGGCGGCGGTAATGGTGGATGCAACAAAAGCATTTGACAGGGTTAATTGGATGTATTTGATTACAGCATGTGCATCATATAAAATTGGAAGCCAATTTATTAGAACATTGCAAAAAATCTAGCATGACCCAAGTGCAAGAATTTTGGTTAATGGTATGCTCACTCCTCCAGTAAAAATAGAAAGAGGGATGAGACAGGGGTGCCCATTATCCCCATTGTTATTTGACCTTTATATTGAACTATTAGCTTGTAGAATTGGGAAAGATAAGAGAATACTTCCTTTCCGGTGTGGAGATCTGGTCAGGAAGGTCTCTTTATATGCGGATGATTTAATGATTTAAACAGCGAACTTAAGTCAGGCTAAACCAGTTCTACAAGAGTTAACAGAGGATTTTGGGGGAATTTCTGGTTATCCTGTTAACAATCAAAAGACCAAAATTATGGCATGGAATATGGAACTAAATGAATTAGTGAATGTAAAGAAAGAAGTTAAATATTTGAGGATCACTGTCACATGATATATGTAAAATGGCAGAAAATGGCTTATTCTTCCACTAACTAAAATAGGTCAGATTAATGTTGTAAAAATTATGATTGTTCCGAAATTAACTTTTATTTTCAATGCATTGCCATTAATGTTTAATAAGGCTGCTTTAAAGAAATTGCAGGGGGAAATTAGCAGTTTTATTTGGGCATCTAAAGATGTTCGTATATCATGGAAAAAGCTTAGGAGGAAGAAAGAAAAAGGTGGTCTGGCAGCTCCTGATATGCAGTACTACACATGGGCATATCTGTTAAAAAATTTAAGAGAGAGCATGCATTACATCATTCTGAGCTGGGGCAGGTGTTAATTGCTATGATGGAAGGCCAGGAGGTCCAGAGAAGTTTTTTGTATAAGTTCGGGGACTCGAAGTTCTTTAAAAAAATTCAATTTAAGATATTACATGATTGGGCAGTGCTGTGGTATGAGGTGAGGAAGATCACAAAGTTGTCATATTATAATGATTATGCGCCGATTTGGGATTCTCCTGGCTCCCCAGAGTGGACTAAAGACGCCCTGGCTATTCCTCTGAAAGAGGCAGGTTTTTTGCAATGGAGACATCTCTGTCATAATGGTGAACTTAGGGAGTTTGATAACCTTAATATGGAGGCAGGAGGAAGGCTGTCTAAGTTTAAATACCTTCAGATGAAGACATGGTTAGGAATGTGACAGAGGAAGTGGGAAGTACTAACAGACTGGTGGACCAGATGCAGCTGGATATTCCGATGAAGAAAGAAGTGGCTAGATGGTATTGGCTGATGATGGACATTGTGGATGGTGAATTTAACCTCCCAGAAGAAATGTGGAGGGAGTGCTTGCCGGAGCCGCAGCTTAAAGACCTTTAGAAAGTATCCACTAGACTTCTGTATAATACTGTTAAACCTGCTGGGTTATGGAGAAATCATCTATTTTCTATCCACAGAGTCTTTTGGACTACCAAAAAATTGTCCAGGCTGAGACAAGAGAACGTGGTGAGGTGTAAGAAGAGTGGTTCTGCATCAGCTGACGGTCTACATATGTTTATTGATTGCCCTGTACTCCTCAAGTTTTGGCAAGAGGTGGGTGATGCAATTAAGGAGATTCTTCCCACAAGCCCGAAGGTAAGACCTTTCATAGTGATGCGTGGCTGCTCATATGAGGCGCAGGAGATGGGTAGAGATGGAGCTAAACTGTTGTTTTATTTGATGCTTGTGGCAAGAAGGGAGATCTGTAGGAAATGGATCAGCCCTGTTCTCCCTACTTTTGTCTAATGGAAAAACTCTCTAATTTACCATCTTAAGTTAGACTGTCATAAAGTTTGTAAGAGGATCAGATTTTGGAATCCGCTGAAGCAATGGTTGGGAAGCGGTGAGGTATGAATAGATAGGATGTGATGTGATCCTATGAAAAATATTCTTTCCTCTGCTTTCCGCACTGGAGCGTGGGTGGAAAGTTTGTCCCAGACAGGGGCGATGAGGTCAGGGATGGGTGGTGAGCACTTGTGTGAGAACCTTCGCTGCTCCCCCCGCTCCGGTCATGTGAGGGAAATTTGGAAGGTAAATGAGGATCACAAAAAAATAAAATAGTATCATACCTATTGTAGTGCTCACAAAAATACTTGCTCATCCATAGAGCATCTCACAGACTCTTTTGGTCACTCATACAGTCAATCAGGTACTCACTCACAACTACACAAGACAAGCAATGATGCACCAACTCACCCACCCATTTAACCAGTCATTTACACGCTCACTCATTCATACACACATTAATGCACCCATACACTTACACATGTTAGCACTCATACATACTCTCACTCATCCACATACTAACTTACACACCTGCTCACTCACTATATCATGTACTTACCAATCCACTCATTATCTATTCTACACATATTAAAACACTCACTTATCCATACAACAACTCACATAAACAGTCACCCGTACACCTACTCATACACCTAATCACTTACCCATACTAACACTCATACACCCATTCACTCACCTATACAGCTACTCATGCACCAAACTACTTGGTCCTATAGCTATTCATAAACCCTATGAAAATCCCATAGACACACTCTTGCACACAATCACACACATACAACCACTGAAAGAGCCTACCATTCACCCACAAAGCCACTAATATATTCATTCACTTACCAACACAGTTACTCACACATCCGCTCAATCAATCATACAGCTACTGATGCACCCAAATCAGCAATGCAAGTATTGACACACTCACAGTGTCAAGCTTGTACCTTTTCTGCAAGAATGAAATATACACAATGCTGTTCCTAGCTTCCCTGGGGAGCAGGCGGACAATATAGTTGTGTCTGTCCCATCTGGACGAAGGTGTGAACTTTGACCAGGACCAGACCAACTTCTTCTTGATAGACTCAAATGTTCTAAAATGTAACCCAAAACTTTTTTAGTATTCCCAGTTATACATGAATACTTATCATGATATTCAAGACTAATCACATTGAATACCTTATGTCCCTTCTCCATTTCTTTTAGGGGGTGGTACCTTAGGACTGGTGTGAGAAGTGTGCAACTTCAAAATGAAACAGAACTCATAAGATTATAACAGTTGACAAGCAACACATCTATGCATAATATCATACGTATGCCTATAGAAAATACCTGTTCTTTATATCATGAGAATATACACCAGTTCTTCAGATGTCAAGGCTCTATTATGTTTAACTGTTATAAGTCATTTGTCATTTCTGAAACAAAACTACAAACATTGAATTGGAACCCACAGATACAGAGCAATCAATGTTGTTACTATATGCCAAACACTCTTACTGGAAATCTTCCAGTCTTTTGACATGTAGGAGCACTTGTAAGCAAAAGCAATGTCCAAGTATTATCCTTTTTACTTAAGGTTAATGTAGGGTGCAAGGAAATGGTTAAGCCTTTACTAGACCTTGCCTACAAGTTCTTCAGAGGAGAGATTACAAAAAGAAGTTACTTTAGAGATTACCAATATAAAGTTCTCCCAAACGTCTTCACTCCACTTGTGAAGAGATATAGCAATGCGAAACTTGTGGCAATCCATGCGGAGAAAAATCCAGTAATAGCGTAGGAAAAGAACAAAACAAAATCAGGGATCCTGATGCAGTGCAGCCTAAAGCCGAGCGCTTGTGAAGGGAAAACAATGCTAACCAGAAGAATTCAGGTAAGTACAAGGGGACGGAGGCTGATGACGAGCAGCCGTTGTGGTGTAGTGCGTAGCCTTAAAAGTTACGCACTCCACTGTACTTGGACCACCACCACTTTCTTAAAGATGCCACAGCTGTGATGTATGCTGAACTCAGGGGCCGTGCCGATGAAGACCGGCTCGACTGGCCAGCACCTGACACACACATCTAATCGTGCACACATTTACTCACCAATCTGACATGTACACAACTTTGCACACATTAAGACAGTCACATGTATACTAATTTGTACTATACTTACTATATTAACTTAACTTTTGTATGGTATTAGTAATTTATTTATTTACCATTCATAAACTCTAACGAGATACTTGCACTCACAGGATGATGTCATCAGTGATGTCATGTGAGATGTCATCAGTGATGTCATGGATGATGTCATCAGTGATGTCATATGTGAAGTCATAAGCAGTGCATTGTGGGGGCGTAAGTTATAGTTAGCTCAGGTAACTATAACTGCTGAATTTCTATGGTTTGGCACATGTGAAATGTAATCCTAACTATAAAATCCCTGTGAACTTTGTTTTTTTAAATGAAATTTTTTATATATATATATATATATATATATATATATATATATATATATATATATATATATATATAAATAATCTAGCAATAGGTGCACTCAGGCGCGCTCTTACCATCGGTGCCCACATCAGGGAAGGACCTTTTCACTCACAGGATTCTTTGAATTACTTCTTTTAATCTACAACTGATTATCCCAACACCTTTGTGTCAAATTTGTGTGGAAATATATATATATATATATATATATATATATATATATATATATATGTATATGTATATTTATATATATATATATATATATATATATATATATATATGTATGTATATATATATATATATATAAATATATATATATATATACACACATATATATAGTCACTTAAAAAATCAGGTCCTCCCTGGACAGAAAACAAGCATCCTGGGACCGGTTTCAGGGTATCACCCTTCATCAGCCAGGTTAGCTTAAATCCAGTGGTGCAGTCTGTGACTGGGGGTGAGTGTTTGAAAAGTTTCAACACTCCATCCATCACCCTTTTGTGTTGCTAAAGTTGCCCTAAGTGGAAAGGGTATGCCCAGACGTGGGTCCCTTGCTCACTGTGCCACTGGATTCAAGCTAGCCTAGCTGATGAAGGGTGATACCCTGAAACCGGTCCTAGGATGCTTTTTTCCGGTCCAGCGAGGACCTGGCTTGGTAGTTCAGGCTGGAGTGTTCCCATGGGGAACAGGGTCAAGACTGATTTGCATATGGCTAGGTCCAAACTGGGGTGGCATGGTGAGCAAAAGAACGATGGATTAAACCCAGATCTGTGACTGGGGGTGAGTGTTTGAAAAGTTTCAACACTCCATCCATCATCCTTTTGTGTTGCTGGAGTCCTTTGGGCAGCCAGGCAGTTCTTCTTGGCAGGATGCAGGTTCAGGTGCTCTTCTCAAGGAAGTGTCTGAGTTGGTAGGGGCAGAGGCCCTGGTTAAATACCCAAATGTGCCTTTGAAGTGGGGGAGACCTCAAAGAGTGGCTTAGAAGTGCACAAGGTCCCCTTTCAGATCAATCCTGTCTGCCATGGTCCCAGTAGGGGGTGTGGCAGTCCTTTGTGAGAGGGCAGGCTACTGTCCTTTGACATGTAAGTGTCAAGCCCTCCATCCTCCCAGCCCAGGAAGACCCATTCAAAATGCAGATGTATGCAAGTGAGACTGAGTATCCTGTGTTTGGTGTGTGTCTGAGTGAATGCACAAGGGAGCTGTCAACTGAACCCAGCCAGACGTGGATTGTAAGGCACAGAAGGACTTAAGTGCAGAGAAATGCTCACTTTCTAAAAGTGGCATTTTCCAAAATAATAATATCAATCCAACTTCGCCAGTCAGCAGGATTTTGTATCACCATTCAGGCCATACTAAATATGAACTTCCGACTCCTTTCAGATCAGCAGCTACCACTCAAACAGTATATGAGTGAAGCCCCAATGTTAGCCTATGAAGGGAGCAGGCCTTACAGCAGTGTAAAAATGAATTTAGGAGTTTTACACTACCAGGACATGTAAACTACACAGGTACATGTCTTGCCTTTTGCCTACCCAGCACCCTGCCCTATGGGTTACCTAGGGCATACCTAAGGGGTGTCTTATAAGTAGAAAAAGGGGAGTTGTGGGCTTGGCAAGTACTTTTAAATGCCAAGTCGAATTGGCAGTGAAACTACACACACAGGCCTTGCATTGGCAGGCCTGAGACAAGGTTAATGATCCTCTGACCACGTCCCTGCGGCTAATTATTTAACTACGATGCATTTTGGCTCAACGCTCTCCAGCTTCCAACAGCCACACGGGCTGTTTCTAGTTTTCATACACGTTTCAGTCTCGAGCGACGTACTTAACCAAACATTATCATATGCTTCACTTCTGCTTTTAATAACGGGTATTTACGTCACTACAAGCGCACTAGCTCATTGCTTGATTTTCAATACCCGACCGCACGGGCACTTTACTGTTGTTATATGTCCACGATGGTTCCCTTATGTCTACAGTCCTCTTGAACCGCACCCATGATAGCTTTTCGCTTTCATCTCATCTTTAGTTTTTTACCATCTACATTGTTTAATATTCCGGTACCGACTACTCTGCCTGCTTTAATTTTTAATACCCGACCGCACGGGCACTTTACTCTTGTTATATGTCCACGTTGGTACCCTTATGTCTACAGTCCTCTTGAACCGCACCCATGATAGCTTTTCGCTTTCATCTCATCTTCCGTTTTTTACCATGTCCATTGTTTAATATTCCGGTGCCAACTACTCTGCCTGCTTTTATACTTACTTTTTACATTTTTTCACCCTGTTAGGACCCCCTCAATGCCTTCTCCAAATAAGACTCACCATTAGTCCTGTCTCTTATTTCTTAACCCCTGACTGGCTCACATTTTATCTCAATCATGTTTTTTTCACTCCCCGCATCCAGGCTAAAACCCGTTCTTATTTCATTTATTCGTGGCATTATCATAGGTTATGGTGACAGGCTTATCAGGGCCTCCTCTATCTGCAGTATCATACAAGCTCCCCACCTACGCACCTACAGCTGCTTGGCGCAGCCATACTAATTACAGCTTTATGACTATACTAAGGTATGTGTTTACTGACCCATTTCTTCTTTCTCTTGCACTTTACTTTTTACCTTCGAACTACCTTCTCTATATTTTTCTACGCTTACTTTCCAATTGTCCTCCTACACATTATTATCTATCCCCTCCCCCAGTTCTATGCTCTTTTCTTTATTTGTCTCATGTTACTCACTTTCTCTACAGCCCACTCAATCAATTATTGAGCAACTTCTCTACCAAGTACTACCATCACCCATATTGGCTAACTGCCCCAGGTATGAGTGACGCATGTCTGCCCTCCGGGGCCCCCCACCCGCGCAATTTCTCTGCTTTCTCATTTTTACGCTTAACGTATCTCCCCTCTCTTTTTGTTGTTTTTCACTCACCTTCTCTTCCTGATATCTCTTAGTCCTGCACTACTTTACCACTTGCATACCAATTGTTAGATAACACTGTTTCTCTCTACATAGTTCTTTAGATTTAAGCTTTCCAATACTGTTTGTTGTCGACGTTATCCACATGACCACGGTGATTGACTGTGTATTTCCATGCCTTTTAAGTTTGGTCCCAAACACTACTCACCTTTTTAGCCATGTTCACTAATTGCTCTCTTTCACTAAATTTTACCACTGGTTTACGGTTTGTGGGTTCCATAACGTACACACAAAACACACATATATATCCAATGTTTGCTGTCTTTACTGTATTACAGCCTTGATGAAGTCACCTGTGTGACGAAACACGTGTTGGCTGTATCTCCATGATGACTCAATGATTTCTAACACCTACAAATAAAGATACCATCTGCAAACAGGATTTGAGACTCGCTTCAACTTCATACTTCTCCCAACTCACATCACGACACCAGGATTACCTATTCTCGTTTTACTGTTGGACATTACTCTCTGTGTGCTGTGGCCATCTTGTCCCACAAGGTTAAGGAGCTACTTAAGTGGGTGGCACAATCAGTGCTGCAGGCCCACTAGTAGCATTTAATCTACAGGCCCTGGGCACACATAGTGCACTTTACTAGGGACTTATAAGTAAATTAAATAATCCAATTGGGTATGATCCAATGTTAACATGTTTAAAGGGAGAGAGCATTTGCACTTTAGCACTGGTTAGCAGTGGTAAAGTGCACAGAGTTTTAAAACCAGCAAAAACAGTATCTGAAAAGTAGAGGGAGGCAGGCAAAAAGTTAGGGGTGACCACCCTAAGGCTATCAGGTCTAACAATATATAGGTGTGTTATTTGAAACTTCACTGTACTCTGTGCACTGCTATTACAAATTGCTCACCTCAGTCCCCCTTAGGAAGGTGGCTATCCCCTTCTCCGCCGGCTTAAGTTTGTAGCTCCATATGAGGTCATGCAGAAGGAATCAATCCTTATGCACCTTTGTCATGGAAAGAACAAGTAAGTTGTGTACTTTCAGCATAAAGGAAACACGTGCAATGAGAAACCGTATAGTCATTTCTCAGTCTGCAAAATAAACATACCAGCAGTATCGAGCAATGATCAAGTGTGAGGTAGACGGATATTTTCCACACTGCCACTCTGATGAGGAGAAATCTAACTTTTCCCTTTTTTCTGTGTAAAGACAACACCTCACGGACCATCTGCTAGCTTTGCTGTGGTCTCCGCCTTTGATGTTACTGCTCTGTAGGCAACACTAACTTCCATATCAGCAGTGCTTAATTTGTATATAAAAATGTGCCATGCCCAAAGCTCTGCTCTGAAGCATGTGGCTGCTGCAATTAAATGTGTGAGCTCGGAATACTGAGGCAGCGTAATCTTGAAGCCATCTAGGGACTCTTTAATCCATTAACAGCCATTCCCCGTCCCTTCAGTTCACTCTTGCAGCTTTCTGCCTTCTCCCTTTGTGATGCTTTTTCATTTTTCTGCTCCCCGTCTTTCCCATATGTGTCTTTTGCTCACACTAAATGCTTGAGGCAAAAAATAAGTGCCAGCCCTCAAAAATAAGTGCTGGTGCCCGGCAACGGAAACAACCGGCTAAAATTCCCTTCGTGTAAGTGTCTTGTCTAAGCTAAGGACTGCATCCTGATCCAAAATAGACAATCTTTTCATCAGCACCACAGGCCAACGCTTCTCCTTTACTTCAGCCATATCCTGGCTGAGTTTAAGGGAAGCAATCCATTTTTGAATGGCAACCCGCCACTTCACATTTAATTTCTTTATCTTTAGGGTAACAGATATGGACCGTCTTCACAATCGGTGTTTCACTCACCTTTTCATTGATTCAACTTCCATCATTTCTAGTCCCAGAAAACTTGCTGAAACTTTAATTGAGTTCATCTGAGTTCAGCCTCATGCACTAACAGTGCCTTGCATTCTTCAAGTGCAAAAGGTGCTTTACTTTTTTCCAACACAAGCAGAATTAATAAACTGGCGTACTTCTCTGTACTTGGGATGATGTTGTTCAAGGGTCTCTTACTAGCAAGACTATGGGTTTAATCAAATCCCTGTTTTTCCTCTGGAGCAACCGTGCATGACAGGTTTCTTGCCATGTGCTCAGTACAGTTTCCACCTCAGTTTTATTAGCCTGCTGCTAATCTAAATACACCATTCTTGACATTGAACTTGCATTTCAATTTGGATTAAACCAAACAATATTGTCAACTCTATATAGTCACTAAACGTTCCTGTGCAATGCTGTTAGAAAGGGGGTCTCTAGTTGGCAGTGGTTTGAACCCTGTCCAAGTAGGGACCCTCACTCTAGTCAGGGTTAAGGAGTCACACAGCTAAGGTAACCCCTGCTCCCCCCTTGGTAGCTTAGCACGAGCAGTCCGACATATCTCAGAGGCAAGATATAAAATATTTGTATCCACGCACACACACACACACACACACAGTAATACAGTGAAAAACACCACAAAGGTATTCCACACCAGTTTAGACAAATAGCCAAAATGTATTTGAGTAAAACAAGGCCAAAACAACAAAAATCCAACATACACAAGTAAAGATACAAATTTTTAAAGATTGACTTTTAGTATAGCTCTTAGAAACACAAATGCTCCAACTGGGGCTATCACAACATCCTGACGGAGTACTTCTCAATAGTCCGACGTCACTCATGAGAGAGTGTGGGCCAATCATGGAGTCGCACGGACCCCAGGTACAGTACCTTGGAAAACAGTGAGGAAACAAATGTTGCAGGGAGTCGGGGAGGTGAGGCATAACAGGAGGCAGTGCGGCATCAGTTCCTTACTGCTACTGGGGAGGTAAGGCATTGATTCCTTACTGCTAGGCTGGGGAAATGAGACATTGGTTCCTCATGGTTTCAGGGAAGGTGATGCGGTGTCAGTGGCAAGGCGTTGGTTCCTTACAATCCAGCAGCGTGGATGAATCTAGCAGGTCAAGATGCAAGGCGGCGACTTCACCATGTCGCAATCACATCATGGGGATAGACGTGCTGCAGTGGAGTTGTGTGTCACGGACGTTGGTGACATGGCACTAGGGACTCACCTTGTGGCAGAACTTCGGAGGTGCGGTGGTGACATCAGGCCTGCAGTGTCGGTCACGGTCATTGCACTCAGTGGGGTCACAGCTCCGGTGCAGGTAGCGGCACAGAGTCAGACAGTGACACCTGTTCCGAAGTTACTCTGGAATCGATGTACTTGGTTTCTTCGTGGTTGCAATCCAGGGGATTATGAACTGGATTTGGCACCACTTTGCAAGTCTTTGCAAGTCAATAAGAGAGCCCAGGTGCTGGCAGAAGAAATCTTTGATATCCCTGAGACTTTTTAACAGGTGACAAGTTCAGTCTAAGTCCTCAGAGAACCTTAGGAAGCAGGATGTAGAAAGCCAAATACAGTCCCTTCACTCCCAGAACAGAAGCAGCAAGCAGCAGGCCAGCACAGCAAAGCAACAGGCAGAGTGGCAGTCCCTCCTACAGCATCCAGCTCTCCTTCTCGGCAGAATGTCCTCAGTCCAGAAGGATTCCAATTTAGTGGGGCCAGAAGTCCAGTACTTATACCCATTTTTGCCTTTGAAGTAGGCAAACTTCCAAGGAAAGTATTTGTAGTGCACAAGGCCCTGCCTTTCCTGCCCTGGCCCCAGACACACTCCAGGGGGTTGGAGACTGCTTTGTGGAAGGACCCGCACAACCCTATTCAGGTGCAAGTGTCAGCTCCTCCCACCACTCTAGTTCAGGAAGACCCATCAGGATATGCAGGTCACACCTCTTTGTGTGACTGTCTAGAGTGAATTCACAAACAGCCCAAATGTCATCCTGACCCAGACATGTATTCCACAGACAGGCAGAGGCACGGAATGGTTAAGCAAGAAAATGCTCACTTTCTAAAAATGGCATTTTCAAACTTACAATTTAAAAACCAACTGCACCAAAAGATGTATTTTTAATTTGCGAGTTCAGAAACCCCAAACTCCATATCTCTATCTGCTCTCAATTGGAAATTACACTTAAAAGATATTTCAAGGCAAACCCCATGTTACGCTATGGGAGAGATAGTCCTTGCAATAATGATAACAGAATTTAGCAGTATTTTTACTATCAGGAGGTGTAAAATACACCAGTACATGTTCTACCTTTTAAATACACTGCACCCTGCCCATGGGACTGCATTGGGCCTACTTTAGGGGTGGTGTACCTATAATAAAAGGGAATATTTGGGCCTGGCAAATGGGTGCACTAGCCAGGTCAAAATGGTAGTTTAAAACTGCCTACACAGACATGGCAGTGGCAGGTCTGAGACACGTTTACAGGGCTACTCCAGTGAGTGGCAAGGTCAGTGCTGCAGGACCACTAATAGCATTTGATTTAAAGGCCCTGGGTGCACATGGTGCACTATACTAGGGACTTACTAATAAATCAAATATGCCAATCATGGATGAACCATACCATTTAAACAGAGAGCACTTGCACCTTAGCATGGGTCTGCAGTGGTAAAGTGTCCAGAGTCCTAAAGCCAACAAAAACAGGTCCAAAACAATAGGAGGAAGAGGGCAAAAAGCTTGAGGATAACCATGCATAAAGGGCCATTTCTAAGAATTGAAAACAAGTGGACACTGGAGGCTTCATCAGATTCAAACAGCAGAGCATGACTCCTAGTTCCAGACTGCCTCTTTCCTCAGTGGCAGTACAGTTGGATGAGAGTCAGCAGCCTTGTACAGGCAGGCACAGATCACAGCTTCCAAACTTCACAAAGTTCCTGTAGGGTATCTCTGGTTTCCATCTCCTTAGCAGACAGAGCCCCTTTGTCGTTTCTGAATCTGTTAATGCTAGAAATGGCACTCGTTAGTGGCCAGTTTATTCCTCAGTACATGCTGACTGACACCAGCTTTCTCCCTTTCCATTGAAGAGTTCTTGTTCCAGATACCAGCTTGAAGTGAGTGGAAGTTGGCTTCATCACTCACTTCCCAGTTTCAACAAATATTCTTCGCAAAGTACAGTGCTAGATTGGATGCAGATGGTCAACTGGTCTGCTGCAGAAGAAGAGCCATGTAGTTGCTTTGTTGTGTCTCTGGAAATTCCCAGGAGATTAGTTCACACTCATCCTTTTACTTACAAAACATGCAGGGGCCACATTCCAGCTCGCAGTTCAGTAGTCTGTCATCCACTTCCAAGTCCTCAGATGCAGGCTTTGTGGGCCAGTCTGTCAAGATTTTAGCTATGTTCTATCTCTTGGGAGCATCACAAGGCTGGACACAAAAACACCCCGCCCCCCACTGCCTCCTTCTGATCTGGGGGTCTATGTCCCAATTTTGCAGATTACAGCAGCATACGTGTGCCTATGTAAATTCAATGAATCAGTCTGCAACACCACCATATATATCACCAAACAGAGGAGGTAGGGAATGGCCATACTCTGATCTCCCATCCCAAGCTTACTGGTTTTGTGTCTGAATTGCGTCACTCACTTCTTGGTCGCAAACCAGATGACACAAAAGTCAAGTTGCATTGCTTTGTATTAAAAAAGAAAAACAAAGTAAAGCAACGTAATGCATTGCGTTGCCCAGGAAGGTGCTACATGGGTGGTGCAAGGGCATTCCTGGGCATCCACTGATGGATTTAGATGCAAAGCCACATTTTCAAAAAGTTGTTGAGTTGGGTTTGAATGAAAATGGTGTTTCTTTTTGAGGCTGGTGTAATGAAGAAAAATATCTATCTTTTTTCTTGTGTGCTGCATTTCGCAGCACACATACAAAGGGGAACAAGTATTGAATCATGTTTTTGTGCAAAAAGGTACTCCTTCCTACAGTTCCAACCATAACGCAGCACCCTTGCATTATAGTCAGCGTTGACGCTAGGCAGTTTAAAGTTCACCAATGCAGAGACCAGAACTGTGCAATTTCTTTAAAAGTATGAAAGTTTGCTCTCTCCCTTTCAGACAACACAGCACAGCAGCTTCAGATGCTTTACTCAGTTGTGTGAAATGTTTGTAAACCCAAGCCTAAGTGAGTGGTCAGTTTGAAACTTTCAAAATGTTATTAGAGTAGTGTGCAGAAATAGGGCTACCGTCGTGCAACCAATTGGCGTGATTCCATTAAATGGAAACACAGGGGTGGTCTCACAGGAAGGGGTTTGGTGACAGCAGGTGGGCAGGGTTGACTAGGCCCACACAAACATGATTCTTGGCCCTCCCAGTCACGGCATAAAAGCCAATGCAAAATGCATTTATTAAATTCCCCCAACTTCTCCTGTGTTGTCAGCTGTAGGTTTTGATGTTTTCCCAGTTCCTATTTACTTTTTACTGGCATTGCGTGATTGGGCCAGGGTCTCTGTCTCGAAGGAGATCCAATCACTTGTCTTCTTTTAAAGAGGTGGGCTTTGTTTCCACACACGAGTACAGGTACATTAAGGGCACCGCTTAATTTGTAAATAAAAAGGTGCCAGTACCCAAAGCCCTCCTCTTGAACACGTGGCTGCTGCAATTAAATGTGCGAACATGGAATACTGAGGCAGCGTAATCCTGAAGCCATCTCGGACCTCTTTAGTCCATGTAAAGGCACTCCCTGCCCCTTCAGCTCACACCTGCAGCTCTCTGCTTTCTAACTTTGTGACACTCCTTTGTTTTTCTCTTCCTCCGTCTTTCCCAAACGTGTCTTTTGCTCGCAGCAAATGCTTGAGGCAGGAGACTAAGCGCTGGCCTCAAAAATAAGTGCCGGTGCTCAGGACCGGAAACAAGAAGCACAAATTAAGCACTGATTAAGGGAATGGTGAGGTGGTTGAATGCATTCCTCCCTTTACATCGGGTGATTTGGATTTCCATCTGCTCTTTGTGTTTTTGGCTCTTTAGCACCTTTTACTCCTGATCCCTATAGCTACAGTTGTATCGGATCATGCTATGAGGCAAAGTTTGATTTTAAAGTTGAAAGTAGGTAACTACATGTTGTGGAGACATAGGCGGTCATTCTGACCGCGGCGGGCGGCGGTCGCCGCCCGCCATGCGGTTACCGCCGAATGACCGCACCGCTGTCAAAAGACCGCGGCGGTCATTCCAACTTTCCCGCTGGGCCGGCGGGCGACTGCCAAAAGGCCGCCAGCCGGCCCAGCGGGAAAGCCCCTGCAACGAGGAAGCCGGCTCCGAATGGAGCCAGCGGAGTTGCAGGGGTGCGACGGGTGCAGTGGCACCCGTCGCGATTTTCACTGTCTGCAAAGCAGATAGTGAAAATCCTTGTGGGGCCCCCAGGGGCCCCACAGCACCCGTTCCCGCCATCCTGGTTCTGGCGGTGGACACCGCCAGAAACAGGCTGGCGGGAAGGGGGTCGGAATCCCCATGGCATGCTGCAAGCAGCGCCGCCATGGCGGATTCCCTGGGCCAGGGGAAAACCGGCGGGAAACCGCCGGTTCCCCTTTTCTGACCGCGGCTTTACCGCCGCGGTCAGAATAGCCCAGGAAGCACCGCCAGCCTGTTGGCGGTGCTTCCGCCGCCCTCCGCCATGGCGGTCATGGACCGCCAGGGTCAGAATGACCCCCATAGATACGTTTGCGTGTATGAGTTGAGCTGACCCCTTTCCCACAGAAAAATACGGACCATTTGTTCAAATTTTTTAGATTCTGCAAATGCTTGTACATGATCATAACTAAAGTGTAATCCAAAACAGCTTATTTTCATTTTAACAATTACCTTTCTGATTTTGTTTAATTATCAGTCCGTCATATGTGCAACTGTGAACATATTTTAAAGTGAATTCTTCTTGTATTTACTGCTTCAAGTATGAAAGAGTTAACAAAACCGGCCTTGGGTGATTCTACTAATTTTTGTACTGGTTTCAATATTACAATTCCAGCGAGTCCTGCATAAAACAGGCTATGCTGCACCCTATGTGTGGGATGTAACACCCCCAAATGTTTGACTATTGAGCTGCAGGATATAGTTTGAGGAAGTGACATATTTTAGAGAGAGTGGATACTTTTGGTGGAGGCTAGGGATGTTGGAGTGAGGATAGGACAGGTACCCTGGTAAGCACAAGAAACGAGATAACAAGGTGCGGCAGGTGCAGTGGCAACAGAGGCCATAGGGGACCACTGAACCCTGATTATTGCATTATTTGACAGTTCAAACGGGGATCCCATTTCCTAATTTGCACTTGAACCCATGACACTATGGTACACCACTGACAGATACCAGATGTGAAGACTCTTTAAAGTGAGGCTTTTGTGTTTTTTTCATGTTTAATATTATAGTTGAACACTAACTCCTTGCTCAACTATTGGAGGTCTTGTGACGTAAGAACACAGTTCGTTTTCTCAGGACCGCTGTGGGGTTGACATACTGGTGTGGTGAGATCCCCTGGACCCCGATTGAGCTAGATCAATCCTAGTAGCATAACATAAAATAATAGGGCCATCCTGAAGAATGTCATGAGGGGCACCGGAGCCTCCAGTATCTCTATAAATGTCTATTCGTTGGTTGTGGTTTGAATGGGGGCCCTAAGAGTTCTGAGCTCCACTGTACCATATGAGCTGTAAGGGTGTGTGTTACATCCATGATCATTCCGTTGTAAGCTATAATCAATGTAGAAATATGCAAAATTTAGGTGCGCTGGGACAAAGCACTCACATTTAACTTACAAAAGGAAAATTGGATTTTATACTTGAAAACTTTGACACACTGTCATGGGTATAACAGCGCAGTTTTAATCAGCTTTTTTGGACTTCGATTAGAAATGGACAGATTTTGTAATGGACTATCAGTGGTTTCCATTTGCACTTAATTGCATTTTAGGGGCGGGAGCTCAAATCTGGAAGAAGGAACAGAGCTCCTGCTTGGGGGCACAGGGTTTATCTCCTGTGGTAATTAGCAACCTATTCTTGTGAAAGAGGCAAACACTTTATAATTGATTTAGGCCAACCTTTAAGCCAGTTGCAAGCCTGGTGCTTGTAGTCATAGCTCCACTACACAGCCAGTATCACTGCAAAGTTTTGTGTAGATGCACCAACAGACTAGAGGAGAGATTGACCCAGAGTGAGCTACTATGAATCTGATAGAAGTGAGCTACGCTGCCCGCAACCAGCTTCCTGGCTGTGTGGGATAAATGGTGCTATTTTGTTGTGGGCCGTGTAAGGAAATGGCTCCCTGTTGCAATTACCACACACTTTTTGCCTGACCTTAGACATTGTAAGTGCGGGGTAGCCATAAGAGTATATGGTCTGGGAGTCTGTCAAAAACGAACTCCACAGCTCCATAATGGCTACACTGAATACGGGGAAGTTTGGTATCAAACTTCTCAGAATAATAAACCCACACTGATGCCAGTGTTGGATTTATTAAACAATGCACACAGAGGGCATCTCAGAGATGCCCCCTGTATTTTACCCAATTGTTCAGTGCAGGACTGACTGGTCTGTGCCAGCCTGCTGCTTAGAGACGAGTTTCTGACCCCATGTGGTGAGAGCCTTTGTGCTCTCTGAGGACAGAAACAAAAGCCTGCTCTGGGTGGAGGTGCTTCACACCTCCCACCTGCAGGAACTGTAACACCTAGCAGTGAGCCTCAAAGGCTCAGGCTTCGTGTTACAATGCCCCAGGGCACTCCAGCTAGTGGAGATGCCCGCCCCCTGGACACAGTCCCCACTTTTGGCGGCATGTCCAGGAGAGATAATGAGAAAAACAAGGAGGAGTCACCTACCAGTCAAGACAGCCCCTAAGGTGTCCTGAGCTGAGGTGACCCCTGCCTTTAGAAATCTTCCATCTTCATTTTGGAGGATTCCCCCAATAGGAATAGGGATGTGCCCCCCTCCCCTCAGGGAGGAGGCACAAAGAGGGTGTAGCCACCCTCAAGGACAGTAGCCATTGGCTACTGCCCTCCCAGACCTAAACACACCCCTAAATTCAGTATTTAGGGGCTCCCCAGAACCTAGGAGACTAGATTCCTGAAACCTAAGAAGAAGAGGACTGCTGAGCTGAAAAACCCTGCAGAGAAGACGGAGACACCAACTGCTTTGGCCCCAGCTCTATCGGCCTGTCTCCCCACTTCTAAAGACACTGCTCCAGCGACGCTTTCCACAGGGACCAGCGACATCTGAAGCCTCAGAGGACTGCCCTGCATCTAGAAGGACCAAGAACTCCCGAGGACAGCGGCTCTGTTCACCAAAGACTGCAACTTTGCAACAAAGAAGCAACTTTGAAACAACACGCGTTTCCCGCCGGAAGCGTGAGACTTGGCACTCTGCACCCGACGCCCCCGGCTCGACTTGTGGAGAACAAACACCACAGGGAGGACTCCCCGGCGACTACGAGACCGTGAGTAGCCAGAGTTGACCCCCCTGAGCCACCACAGCGACACCTGCAGAGGGAATCCCGAGGCTCCCCCTGACCGCGACTGCCTGCTTCAAAGACCCGACACCTGGTAAAGACACTGCACCCGCAGCCCCCAGGACCTGAAGGATCCGACCTCCAGTGCAGGAGCGACCCCCTGGTGGCTCTCTCCCTTGCCCAGGTGGTGGCTACCCCGAGGAGCCCCCCCCTTGCCTGCCTGCATCGCTGAAGAGACCCCTTGGTCTCCCATTGAATCCTATTGCGAACCCGACGCCTGTTTGCACACTGCACCCGGCCGCCCCCGTGCCGCTGAGGGTGTACTTTTTGTGTTGACTTGTGTCCGCCCCGGTGCCCTACAAAATCCCCCTGGTCGGCCCTCCGAAGACTCGGGTACTTACCTGCTGGCAGACTGGAACCGGGGCACCCCTTCTCCATTGAAGCCTATGCGTTTTGGGCACCATTTTGACCTCTGCACCTGACCGACCCTGAGCTGCTGGTGTGCTAACCTTGGGGTTGCCCTGAACCCCCAACGGTGGGCTACCTTGGACCCAAACTTGAACCCCGTAGGTGGTTTACTTACCTGCAAAAACTAATAAACACTTACCTCCCCCAGGAACTGTTGAAAATTGCACTGTGTCTAGTTTTAAAATAGCTATATGTCATTTATGTGAAAACTGTATATGCTATTTTGCTAATTCAGAGTTCCTTAAGTTCCTAAGTGAAATACCTTTCATTTAAAGTATTGTTTGTGATTCTTGAACCTGTGGTTCTTAAAATAAACTAAGAAAATATATTTTTCTATGCAAAAATCTATTGGCCTGGAATTGTCTCTGAGTGTGTGTTCCTCATTTATTGCCTCTGTGTATGTACAACAAATGCTTACCACTACCCTCTGATAAGCCTACTGCTCGACCACACTACCACAAAATAGAGCATTAGAATTATCTATTTTTGCCACTATCTTACCTCTAAGGGGAACCCTTGGACTCTGTGCATGCTATTCCTTACTTTGAAATAGCACATACAGAGCCAACTTCCTACAGGCCGCATCTGGAAATTATGATTACATGGGATCCTGAATCCCATGGGATAGGAGCTCTTTGGAAGTAGATTGTGGAAATGTGTAGATCTCTGTTATGTTAACCTACTCTTGCTTACCTTCCTTACTACTTTTATTCAGTAGTCTGGGGTGGTAAAAGTGTGGTTTTAACATTTCCACATAACATGATGTCCCCAAACTACTGTGCAAATGACAGGAGGATTACGGCCCTGAGAGTGTGTCATTTCAATACTGTAGGAAAGTACCATCTTGCCTGGCATGTTACCCCCATTTTTACTTGTGTGTCAGTTTGTTTTTGCCTGTCTCACTGGGAACCTGCTAGCCAGGACCCCAGTGCTCATAGTTTGTAGCCTAAATGTATTCCCTGTGTGGTGCCTAATTGTGTCACTGAGGCTCTGCTAACCAGAACCTCAGTGCTTATGCTCTCTCTGCTTTTAAAATTGTCACTGTAGGCTAGTGACCATTTTCACCAATTCTGATTGGCACACTGGAACACCCTTATAATTCCCTAGTATACGGCACCTAGGTACCTAGGGTATTGGGGTTCCAGGAGATCCCTATGGGCTGCAGCATTTTTTTTGCCACCCATAGGGAGCTCAGATCAATATTACACAGGACTGCCACTGCAGCCTGAG
Source organism: Pleurodeles waltl (assembly GCF_031143425.1). Taxonomy (NCBI): domain Eukaryota; kingdom Metazoa; phylum Chordata; class Amphibia; order Caudata; family Salamandridae; genus Pleurodeles; species Pleurodeles waltl. Next base: position 1,033,589,060 of record NC_090437.1, on the reverse strand, counting down.
TGAAAAAGCCATTTTTCACTGCACTTAAGTAACTTGTAAGTCACCTATATGTCTAACCCTCACTTAGTGAAGGTTAGGTGCAAAGTTACTAAGTGTGAGGGCATCCTGGCACTAGCTGAGGTGCCCCCACATAGTTCAGGGCAATTTCCCCATACTTTGTGAGTGTGGGGACACCATTATACGCGTGCACTACATATAGGTTAATACCTATATGTAGCTTCACAATGGTAACTCCGAATATGGCCATGTAACATGTCCAAGATCATGGAATTGTCCCCCCATGCCAAATATGATATTGGGGTGCCAATCCCATGCATCCCCGGGGCTCCAGCATGGACCCCGGGTACTGCCAAACTAGCTCTCTGGGGTTTTCACTGCAGCTACCGCTACTGCCAACCCACAGACAGGCTTCTGCCCTCCTCGGGTCTGGGCAGCCCAGTTGCAGGAAGGCAGAACAAAGAATTTCCTCTGAGAGAGGGTGAAACACCCTCTCCCTTTAGAAATAGGTGTTAAGGGCTGGGAAGGAGTAGCCTCCCCCAGCCTCTGGAAATGCTTTGAAGGGGACAGATGGTGCCCTCCTTGCATAAGCCAGTCTACACCGGTTCAGGGATCCCTCAGCCCCTGCTCTGGTGTGAAACTGGACAAAGGAAAGGGGAGTGACCACTCCCCTGTCCATCACCATCCCAGGGGTGGTGCCCAGAGCTCCTCCAGTGTGTCCCAGACCTCTGCCATCTTGAATGCAGAGGTGTGAGGGCACAATGGAGGCCTCTGAGTGGCCAGTACCAGCAGGTGACGTCAGAGACCCTTCCTGATAGGTGCTTACCTGGGTAGGTGGCCAATCCTCCTCTGAGGGCTATTTAGGATCTCTCCTGTAGGTTTCACTTCAGATAACGAATGCAAGAGCTCACCAGAGTTCCTCTGCATCTCACTCTTTGACTTCTGCCAAGGATCAACCGCTGACTGCTCCAGGATGCCTGCAAAACCACAACAAAGTAGCAAGACGACTACCAGCAACATTGTAGCACCTAATCCTGCAGGCTTTCTCAACTGTTTCCTGGTGGTGCATGCTCTGAGGGCTGTCTGCCTTCACCCTGCACTGGAAGCCAAGAAGAAATCTCCTGTGGGTCGACTGAATTTTCCCCCTGGTAACGCAGGCACCAAACTTCTCCTTCACCGGTCCTCTGGGTCCCCTCTCATCCCGACGAGCGTGGTCCCTGGAACACAGAAGCTGGATCCAATTGACCCAGACAGTCCAGTGGTCCTTCTGTCCAAATTTGGTGGGGGTAAGTCCTTGCCTCCCCATGCCAGACAGTAATCCTGTGTACTGCGTAAACTGCATCTGCTAGGGCTTCTGTGCACTTTTGCAAGGAATCCTTCATGCACAGCATAGCCCAGGTCCCCAGCACTCCATCCTGCATTGCTCAACTCGCTGAGTTGACCACCGACTTCGTCCACTTGAACCACTGAGCAATACAGGATAAAGTTCAGAGATACCAGAAAAGAGTCCTCTCAAGATTGGACAGACTTTGTTGACTGTTCAGTGAAAGCCTTGGAGGGTTGGTTACATGGCAGTAAGGTGACTGACTATGAAAGCCTGTATAATCTAATCCTGAGAGAGCATATTTTGAACAATTGTGTGTCTGATTTGTTTCACCAGTACTTGGTAGACTCAGATCTGACCTCTCCCCAGGAATTGGGAAAGAAGGCAGACAAATGGGTCAGAACAAGAGTGAACAGAAACGTTCATACAGGGGGTGACAAGGATTGCAAGAAAAAGGATGGTAAGTCTTCTGACAAGGGTGGGGACAAAGATAAAAAAACATTCTGAGTCTTCATCAGGCCCACAAAAATCCTCTGGGGTGGTGGGTTCAAATCCTCTCCCCACAGTCAAAAGAAGCCATGGTGTTACTTATGTAAAAGTAAAGGCCATTGGGCAAGTGATTCCACTTGTCCAAAGAAAAACACCAAGGGGCCCACTACCACAACCCCAACTGCAACTTCGAGTTCCCCTAGTAATAGCAGTGGTGGTAGGAAGTCTACTACAAATAGCCAATCTAAGGGTGTAGCTGGGCTCATCATTGGTAGTGTAGTTGGGGTTGGTCTTGTTAGGGAGACCACAGAGGCTGTTTTAGTCTCTGATGGTGGTATTGACTTTGCCACCTTGGTTGCTTGTCCCCTTAATATGGGTAAGTACAAGCAACTCCCCCTAATCAATGGTGTTGAGGTTGAGGCCTACAGGGATACAGGGGCCAGTGTCACTGTGGTGATTGAGAAAGAAAGTTGTGATAGTCACTGAATTACCTGTAGATTGCTTACTAGGCAATGATTTAGAGACATCAGCTTGGACTGAAGTGGAGTTGGAGGCTCATGCAGCAATGCTGGGCATTCCTGGGCATATTTTTGCTTTGACAAGGGCTCAGGCCAAGAAGCAAAAAGGACAGGGAAACTTGGATCCTGGAACAATCGACCAAGTGCTCCCAAAAGCTAGGGGTAGTAAGGGTAAATCCTTGCCCAATATCCCTCCCTCTCCAGAAGATTTTCCTTTTGAGGAAGAGGAATCCTCTCCCTGTACAGAACCTACACCAGAGGAGCTGGCAGCAGACACTGCTGAGCTTTTGGGTGCAGGAGGGCCTGCTATGGAAGAGCTGAGTGTTGCACAGCAGATCTGTCCCACACTAGAGGGTTTGAGACAGCAAGCTGTCAAACAGCAGAATGGGGATGTCACTGATAGCCATGAGGTGTATTGGGAAGACAACCTCCTGTATACTGAGTCAATGGACCCAAAACCTGGAGCTGCCAGGAGTATAGGGAGTTTCTTCTAACCTTGGCACATAACATTCCTTTGGCTGGGCATTTGGGCCAGAGTAAAACTTGGGACAGGTTTGTTCCATTGTTTCACTGGCCTCATTTGTCAGAGGACACTAAATAGTTTGGTCGCTCTTGTGTGACCTGCTAAGCCAGTGGCAAGACTGGTGGCACACCATAGGCCCCCCTAATTCCACTTCCTGTGGTTGGGGTGCCCTTTGAATGGGCAGGGGTTGACATAGTTGGCCCCCTTGACCCTCCAACAGCTTCAGGCAATAGGTTTATCCTTGTGGTAGTGGACCATGCCACTAGGTATCCTGAAGCAATTCCCTTAAGGACCACTACAACTCCTGCAGTGGCAAAGGCCCTCCTGGGAATCTTTTCCAGAGTGGGTTTCCCTAAGGAAGTAGTGTCAGACAGAGGTAGTAACTTCATGTCTGCATACCTCAAAGCTATGTGGAAGGAGTGTTGTGTAACTTACAAGTTCACAACTCCTTATCATCCACAAACAAATGGTCTGGTTGAGAGGTTTAATAAAACTCTCAAAGGTATGATTATGGGACTCACTGAAAAACTCAGAAGGAGATGGGATGTCCTGTTGCCATGCCTCCTTTTTGCTTACAGGGAGGTACCCTAAAAAAGGAGTGGGCTTTAGCCCCTTTGAAATCCTCTTTGGGCACCCTGTGAGAGGTTCCCTTGCACTTGTGAAGGAGGGTTGGGAACAACCTTTAAAAGCTCCTAAGCAAGACATTATGGACTATGTGCTTGGCTGAGTACAGGAAAAAGGCCAGTAAAAACTTTCAGGCCAGCCAGGAGCTCCAAAAGCAATGGTATGACCAGAAGGCTGTCCTGACCCAGTACCACCCAGGACAGAAGGTGTGGGTATGGGAGCCTGTGGCCCCAAGAGCACTCCAGGACAAATGGAGTGGACCCCATCTCATTGTTGAGAAAAAGGGTGAGGTTACCTACTTGGTAGACCTGGGCACTGCCAGGAGTCCCCTTAGGGTGCTCCATGTCAACCAACTAAAACTCTGCTATGACAGGGCTGACTTACCCCTGCTCATGGCAACTGATGAAGGACAGGAAGAAGAGAGTGACCCTCTCCCTGATCTCTTCTCAACCACTGAAGCTGATGGCTTAGTGGAGGGAGTGGTGCTTGCAGATTGCCTTACTGCTGAGCAGAAGGACAACTGCATAAATCTCCTAGGCCATTTTTCTGACCTCTTCTCACTGATACCAGGTACAACTATTTGGTGTGAGCACACAATCAATACTGGAGACAGTTTACCTGTCAAACGTAAGATTTATAGGCAGACTGACTATGTCAGAGATTGCTTTAAACAAGAGGTACAGAAGAGGCTGGACTTAGGAGTGATTGAGCCTTCAGAAAGCCCATGGGCTAGCCCAGTGGTGCTTGTCCCAAAACCTCACAGTAATGATGGTAAAAGAGAAATGAGGTTTTGTATTGACTACAGAGGTTTCAATCAAGTAACCAAAACTGATGCTCACCCTATACCCAGGGCAGATGAGCTAACAGATACACTGGCTTCTGCCAAGTATCTAAGCACTTTTGATTTAACCTCAGGGTATTGGCAGATTAAATCATCAGAAGATGCTAAACCTAAAACTGAATTTTCCACCATTGGAGGGCACTATCAGTTCACTGTGATGCCCTTTGGTTTGAATAATGCACCTGCCACTTTTCAAAGGTTGGTGAACACAGTCCTGCAAGGTTTGGAAGCTTTTAGTGCAGCATATCTAGATGATATAGCGGTCTTTAGCTCCACCTGGGATGAGCACCTGGTCCACCTATGGAAAGTTTTGGAGGCCCTGCAAAAGGCAGGCCTCACTATCAAGGCTTCAAAGTGCCAGATAGGGCAGGGGAAAGTAGTTTATCTGGGCCACCTGGTAGGTGGGGAACAGATTGCACCACTGCAGGGGAAGATCCAGACCATTATGGAATGGGCTCCCCCTACAACCCAAATCAAGGTAGGAGCCTTTCTAGGCTTCACATTGTACTATAGGATGTTCATCAAGAATTATGGCTCCTCTTAATGACCTCACTAGTAAGAAGATGCCTAAAAAGGTACTGTGGACAGCTAGCTGTGAAGAAGCTTTTGATGAGCTCAAACAGGCCATGTGCTCTGCACCTGTCCTAAAAAGCCCTTGCTACTCCAAAAAGTTCATAGTCCGGACTGATGCTTCTGAATTAGGGGTTGGGGCAGTGCTATCACAGCTTAACACTGAAGGCCAGGATCAACATGTTGCTTTTATCAGCAGAAGGTTGACCCCTAGAGAAAAGCATTGGTCTGCCATAGAGAGGGAGGCCTTTGCTGTGGTCTGGGCACTGAAAATGTTGAGTCCATACCTGTTTGGTACTCACTTTATTGTTCAGAAAGACCACAAACCTCCATTATGGCTCAAACAAATGAAAGGGTGAAACCCCTAAATTGTTGAGGGTGGTCCATCTCCCTACAGAGAATGGACTATACAGTGGAACATAGATCTGGGAGTACCCACTCCAATGCAGATGGACTCTCCAGACATTTCCACTTAGACAATAAAGACTCTTCTGGGCAAGGTTAGCCTATTGTCCCTCGTTTGGTGGGGGGAGGGGGGTTGTGTAGGAAAGTAGCATCTTGCCTGGCATGTTACCCCCGTTTTTACTTGTGTGTCAGTTTGTTTGTCTCACTGGGATCCTGCTAGCCAGGACCCCAGTGCTCATAGTTTGTGGCCTAAATGTGTTCCCTGTGTGGTGCCTAACTGTGTCACTGAGGCTCTTCTAACCAGAACCTCAGTGCTTATGCTCTCTCTGCTTTTAAAATTGTCACTGCAGGCTAGTGACCATTTTCACCAATTCTTATTGGCACACTGGAACACCTTTATAATTCCCCAATACCCATGGTACCTAGGTACCCAGGGTATTGGGGTTCCAGTAGATCACTATGGGCTGCGGCATTTCTTTTGCCACCCATAGGGAGCTCAGACCAATATTACACAGGACTGCCACTGCAGCCGGAGTGAAATAACATCCACATTATTTCACAGCCATTTTTCACTGCACTTTGGTAACTTATAAGTCACCTATATGTCTAACCCTTACTTAGTGAAGGTTGGGTGCAAAGTTACTAAGTGTGAGGACACCCTGGCACTAGCCAAGGTGCCCCCACATAGTTCAGGGCAATTTCCCCGGACTTTGTGAGTGCGGGGACACCATAACACGCGTGCACTACATATAGGTCAATACCTATATGTAGCTTCACAATAGTAACTCCGAATATGGCCATGTAACATGTCTAAGATTATGGCATTGTCCCCCCATGCCAAATCTGGTATTGGGGTGCCAAACCCATGCATCCCCGGGGCTCCTGCATGGATCCCGGGTACTGCCAAACTAGCTCTCTGGGGTTTTCACTGCAGCTACTGCTACTTCCAACCCACAGACAGGCTTCTGCCCTCCTCGGGTCTGGGCAGCCCAGTCACAGGAAGGCAGAACAAAGAATTTCCTCTGAGAGAGGGTGTTACACCCTCTCCCTTTGGAAATAGGTGTTAAGGGCTGGGGAGGAGTAGCCTCCCCCAGCCTCTGGAAATGCTTTGAAGGGCACAGATGGTGCCCTCCTTGCATAAGCCAGTCTACACCGGTTCAGGGATCCCTCAGCCCCTGCTCTGGCGTGAAACTGGACAAAGGAAAGGGGAATGACCACTCCCCTGTCCATCACCACCCCAGGGGTGGTGCCCAGAGCTCCTCCAGTGTGTCCCAGGCCTCTGCCATCTTGAATGCAGAGGTGTGAGGGCGCAATGGAGGCCTCTGAGTGGCCAGGGCCAGCAAGTGATGTCGGAGACCCCTCCTGACAGGTGCTTACCTGGTTAGGTGGCCAATCCTCCTCTGAGGGCTATTTAGGGTCTCTCCTGTGGCTTTCCCTTCAGATAACGAATGGAAGAGCTCACCAGAGTTCCTCTGCATCTCCCTCTTCGACTTCTGCCAAGGATCGACCGCTGACTGCTCCAGGATGCCTGCAAAACTGCAACAAAGTAGCAAAACGACTACCAGCAACATTGTAGCACCTAATCCTGCCGGCTTTCTCAACTGCTTCCTGGTGGTGCATGCTCTGAAGGCTGTCTGCCTTCACCCTGCATTGGAAGCCAAGAAGAAATCTCCCATGGGTCGATGGAATCTTCCCCCTGCTAATGCAGGCACACAACTTCTGCTTCACCAGTCCTCTGGGTCCCCTCTCATCTTGACGAGCATGGTCCCTGGAACACAGGATCTGGATCCAAGTGACCTCGACAGTCCAGTGGTCCTTCTGTCCAAATTTGGTGGAGATAAGTCCTTGCCTCCCCACGCCAGACAGTAATCCTGTGTACTGCGTGAACTGCAGCTGCTAGGGCTTCTGTGCACTTTTGCAAGGAATCCTTCATACACAGCAAAGCCCAGGTCCCCAGCACTCTATCCTGCATTGCTCAACTCGCTGAGTTGACCACCGACATCATGGGACCCTCCTTTGTAATGTTGAGACGACCGCCATGCTCAGATTTCTTGAATGCCTGTTCAAGTGCTTCTGCGGGTGCTGCCAGCTTTTGTGTGGGCTCTCTGTGCTGCTGAGCGCCCCCTCTGTCTCCTCCTCCAAGGGGCGACCTCCTGGTCCTTCCTGGGCAGCACCCATTTTCGTCAAACACGACCTTTGCAGCTAGCAAGGCTCGTTTGGGGTCTTTCTGCGTGGATACAACTCTGCATCCTCCAGCACGCCGTGAGACATCTTCGGTGCAAAGGTGAAGTTCCTGGCATCTTCCGTTGTTGCAGAATCTTCAGCTTCTTCCACCCGAAGGCAGCCCTTTTGCACCTTCATCCGGGGTTTAGTGGGCTCCTGCCCCGCCAGACACTTTTGTGACTCTTGGACTTGGTCCCCTTCCTTTACAGGTCCTCAGGTCCAGGAATCCGTCTTCAGTGCTTTGCATTCAGTTGTTGTCCTTGCAGAATCTCCTATCATGACTTTAGTGTGTTTCTGGGGAAGTAGGGTCATTCTTATGATATAGTGCTATATGATATAAGTGGTATAGTAGGAGCATTGCATGTCTCCTAGTTAAGCCTAAGCTGCTCTGCTATAGCTACCTCTATCAGCCTAAGCTGCTAGAACACTACTAATATGCTAATAAGGGATAACTGGACCTGACACAAGGTGTAAGTACCATCAGGTACCCACTATAAGCCAGGCCAGCCTCCTACAAATACCAATTCCAGATGTTCTGTCTAGGCCCCATTCCATTTAGGACACTTTTTCCCATTTAAATCTGGAGGTATCAGATGCATCCATCTGTGTGTAGGATGACAACTTCCATCTATGTAATCACAGACAGTGTTTTCTGTCCTACATTTTAAACTCACAAATCATTGGTATTCACTGTTTGTCTAAATATTTTGATAGAAGCAAATTTAGACTATAGCACACAAAATGCTTACATCTCTTTATTGCTAGCCATCCCATACTCTAAAATTACCCTTATACCCGTTCTCCATTAGCCACCCCTAAACCCCAAAATTACCCTTACACCTCTCTACCACTACCTACCTCTAACCCTAAAATTATTCTTAGTTCAATTTACCACTACCCACCCTGTACCCCTAAAATCACCCTTGCATTCCTTTACCACTACCTCAACCGTGGAATCACCCTTATATCCCTTTACCACTACCCACCCCTAAACCTTAAAATCACCCTTACATCTCTTTACCACTACCCATCCCTAAACCCAACAATATCCCCAATATACTTATTATGTGTGGTAAAGGCCTATGTATGAGAAAAGCATGTGTGGTAAAGGCTTAATTGTAAAATCTGTGCATGGTAAAGACATAGGGCCTAATTTCACAAAGGTTCTCTGCACTTGTGGCGGAGGCCCTGCAGTTGTGGGGGAGTCTCTGCATTTGGGGTAGAAGCTCCGTAATAAGAATTCTCATTGGGGAGATTTTGCCCTGAAGTATGGAGGCTCCCCGACAACTGCAGAGTTTCTGCCACAAGTGCGGAGGCCCTTCGTGAATCAATTCCAATGTTATGAAGGGTGTTTTCCAAGCAATATGAGTCGTTTTGTGATTAAAACCATTTACCTACGCTATCAGTTAGAGCATCACTATAATGAACATAGCTATCAGTCTGTAGGCTGCAAGTTGGTACGTATTGCTCATATAACCCACCTTTAAAGACATACCCTACTCCAAAGTGTATTATAGTGTTTGACACTTTGGAAGAGGAGGGTCATACTAGTAACACCTTCAATTTATATTGGCAATCATTAGGCTATCCCTCAGTCATTCTTGGCTGGATGCATGGTGCATATATGCTGGCTACCTTTAACATCTTGACCCTTTTTTGCATTGAATTGTTCCTCTGTTGATGCTAGATTGACCCAAAGTCATATATCTATTTGCCTATTACAAGGTAATGTACATGCTATACTTTCCTCTTGTTCCTGAATGGAGCCTAGGCAGATATACTCTGGCAGCCTGCGACTGATGCACTCCTTTGGACTGCTCATCATCACTGTTGATTGGACTCAATATTATTCGCCATGGCTGACTGTATGCAGTACATGACTGCTGAGAACTCACCTGTCTATCTGGGGGATTATATAGAGCTGTACCAAGAGGATGTCATGGATCACTCATCTGTTGCAGCTAGGTGGAACCCAATGAGACTGTCTCAATCAGATAATATAAATCACATGTATTACATCACTCACTTCTTCCTGCTAATAAGAATCTCGTCAATTGCTGCCAAGATACCAGGATCCATGCTTGACTAATTAGACAAACTCTGTTTTGTTCCTTATAATTCTGGGACTTGTAGTTCTAATTAAATAAGACTACAGACCCTAGAATTCTAATAAAGAAACTGGACTGGCCTTGGTAGAGTGGACTTGGGAAATTTGAAAGCCATGCTAGTTGCAGAGAAAAAAAAGGATAAGAGCATAACTGTGAGCACTCATGCTCAATAGTGAAACACTCCCTATGTAGTTCACACTGCAATGCATCACTCTTTCAACTAAGCACTCCCTCAGACAGGATAATTTTGAAAACCTAATGAAGATAAAAATAAAATCGAACCAGTCCCCATGAACCATAGAAATTATGCATCTCACTAAGGCTACAAACCGCTAAATCAGAAAGCCTTCAATTGGGGGAAAGAGTTGAAATGGATCCCATGTATAGCATATTCAGTTAATTACCAAAGCAGCACAGTACCCTCATTTGAGAGTTTATAATTCAAAGCTCTTATGTTAAAGGCAATGTGCAATGTACAGATATTTCAAGTAACTCTCTGTGTGCTCTATATAAACACAGAATGTACCCTTTGTATTGGCATGCCAGTTTGGAAGTAGATATCATGTAATCAAGGGTTTGTAGGCTACCTGAAGGAGTGACAAAAATTGGGCCTGTAGTGGCGCATCCAAATGTACCCTTGGCCCATTCAGATAAAAATCCATGGAGTAGGTTCGGTTTGGTGACCCCCTAATCTTTGGCTTTCATGAAATAGCAGGCCAGAAATCAATTTCTCATTATGCTGTTCGAAGATTTAATGTGGGCCGAACCCTCCACTCTCTTACACATTTCTACCTTATCTATTCATGGTGTCTCCTAAGAAGGTGGCTGGCAACTCTCCTCCAGCACAGACATGTGACATTCTGGAAGGGGTATCATCCCTTCTTTGGTTTTTCATGCAGAGAACAGGCAGGTTGAGCACCTTCAACTAAGAAACTAATTACAATGATCTTACATGCCATAAATTAACACATACACTGAGAAACCAATTAGTGGTTTCTCAATGTGAAGAGTGAAAATACCAGCAGTGTCTGGCATTGAAAAAGGATGAAAGCCATGCAATAAAGCAAATTGTTTACCGAGAGGTATTTGCAATTCTAATTATATATGGCAAGCAGGCGGGTTGAATCGTTAAAGGGGGGGGCTTCTGAGGACTGCCCCTTATCTATTATTCTTTGTCCCGTTCTGGTGCAACCAGATTTGCTTCTTAAACGCTATTCTACAGTTTATTCTTGAAAAATTCACAACTGAATTTCTAATGACTGGATTTTTGTCTTTTTGGTGTGGAGTTATTAAATTAAGTTCTATTTTTCTAATCTGGTGTGGGGTCCCTTTTGTGTTGTGTTTTCACTGTGTTACTGTTTGAAGTGTTGCACAGATACTTTACACATTGCCTTCAAGTTAAGCCTGACTGTTGTGTGCCAAGCTATCAGAGAGTGAGAGCAGGTTAATTTAGGGCTTAATTATTCCTTTCCCTGACAAGAATTGTGTTTTCTGCTTGACCAGGGCACAACCCCATCAAGCAAAAGCCCAATTTCTCAAAATTGCTCTTAGATTTTCTTTGTGATTCAGGTTTCAGATTCTAAGATGTTATCCCTATGTCTGCAATACCATTTGAAACTGTTATCCAACTCCTACCACTTAATTTTATGTTTAGGGGAAAGTACCATGTTATCTATTTCACAGAACTATGGTTCAATTTCAAGCTAGCAGACAAAGGGAACAAGGGCCCTCTCCAATGTGTCTTAACATGGTACGCAGTTGACAACACTGGAGAGTTCTAACGGACTTTTAGACAACTTGTAGTCTACTTATCCATAACAATACAGCCTGAATAACTTGACATTAAGAGAGGCTATACCTGCTGTACAATGCAGTTGTTGAGGGGGAAGTGCATTGGTCTTGCTAGACTACAAATTTCACAGAGTACCACATTTTCATACAAATATAATTTTGTTTATTTGACTAAGTGAATGAATTTGCTAATTTGGAAATGTAGGATTTAGAAGAAACACCTACAATTTGATTGTACTATTAAGATTATTTTCTTTTTTATTTAAACATATAAAAAGGTTCCTTTCCTGGTGCAAAAACTCATCGGCTGAATATAATATTGGACTAAACATGCTTAATGGGACCGAGATACAACAATGTATTGATATTTTGAGTGTGTGCCCACAATTGGGTACTAATCGCAGTGGAACCCATAGCAGGATATGGGAACATGCTTATTTGCAATCAACGTAACAACATATAAGGGATTCATCTTAATGCACTCGGCATATGATTAAGACAAGAGACAGAACCAACAAGAACTCGTTATTCTTTCAGTAGCTTTACTGTGGAAAGACTGTAGCAGGTCAGTGAATCCACACTAGGTACTTCAGGTTTTTCAGGCCTAGGTACAGGCTAAGATCAGACTATAGAAGTGCTTGAGGAAAGTAAGGCACTGCCTACAAGAAGGGTCATCAGAAGAGGAAGCACCTGAAGGTGTTTGCCCCATGCCCAGTTCTTTTCAGGAGCCTACATGTCACGTATTGACATATTTACTGATCGCCAAATAAACATCAATGAAGGTGGGAAAGCTGGGAGCAGGTGAAGTCCAAATCTGTGCCCACATGGACCTCGATATCAACCTGTCGCAGCTCGGCATTAGTCAAAATGATGCCTTCTAAGTTTGGACTTAGAAACTTTTCTTAAAGTCCGATCTCCTTTAAACCTGCAAGCTGATTCCCATCAGCGTTTTGACACTGATGGCTGTAGCTTCAGCAGCAATCCTGGGCACTGCGGGTTCCTTAGGCAGATATTTGGCAATAATTTTTGAAGTCCCAGCATTTGCAGTGTGGACAAGAAGAGTACACTCTAACACCAGCAAAGGGGTCAGGGCCAGAACCTGTGTCCTGCATGACATTTGGGACCATGGCCCAACAAAAGCTTCTGACATGCCTCCTCTTTCAAAATGTGACTATATGCACTGCTATGTCACGGACTTGACTGCTTGGACTGCGAGTGCCAGATAGGAAATAAGGTGCACTGTCCCTGTTTGTGCTGTGGCACCACTTAAAAATGCCCAGGAGCAAAACAGGGACAGTTCACTCTACTACTGATAATTTTCTTCCCCAAGGCAGCTGCAAACTAATGCTGTAACATGGGCAACATATTAGTGAAAGATGGAACAACTGTTTGAAGCATCTTCTTTGTCTCTCACTTTGCAGGCAGCACCCACTTGCCCTTCAAAGAGGGGACAGAGATCCCCTGCACACATAGGTGCAGGGAGTGACTTCACCCGCTTGCAGGGGATGTGTCCATGGGTTGCTCCCAGGTGACACCCTCACTGTGTGCCAGTATTTGGAATTTAATCACTGTGTTTTCTGATGGCCTCTTCAACTCTCCACCCGCATCCATAAAGTGGCACAGGCATAGAAGCAAAGTGTTACCTTATTACCTCTTTGTACTGGTTTCACCATAACTAATTATGTAATGAGGCTACCGCACCTCAAAGACAATCCACATTTTTAACTTGTATGCCCATACCACCTTCACCACTTCCTCTTTTAGTTGTGTCTTCCAGAACACCCGGGAGGTTGTGACATAGCTGTGACTGCAGCATTGTTTATTTATTGATTTAATTTATTTGGAACAAGCCTGAACTTTGTTGTAACCCCCGGGCCCAGGTGAGACGCTGAGTTGTAGTGAGGAGTCAGCTTGTTTGGAGATCATTGTCTGTTGCACTTCCAGGGTCAGAAAGTGGTTGGTGCTGGGTGCACCCATGGGCTGCAGAGACACTGCTCGAGCAGCACAGGATTATCAACTAGCCACGATGAGTGGCCATCACGCTTGGGGCATTCTGCTTGCGGAGGGCATTCGCCTGCATCTCCGTTTGCTGGACCCCAGGGGAGGAAGTTTGGGGAAGTCATCTTTGAGGCAGCTCAACACCTCTCAGGGACGCACTGAAAATTAACAGGAGGAACGGGGAGCCCAGGGCTGGTGAAGTGCTCTTGTTAGGCTGCCAGAGAAGAGTTGATGATGATAAGTGGAGGCATCTCCTGGGCTTCATAGTGTAAGGGGAGACACTGGCTGACTGATTTATGGCATGAAGAGTCACCAGGTGGTTTGTGCTTGCTTTTATGTTTAAAGATAATCTGGGACAACTTTCTCAGTTGAGCAATTGCCTTAGTCCTGCTGGTAATGTCTGGTATAACTGAAAGCGCATGTTTTCTTTGAGCTCTTCCATTGGAAATGTGATTGTATAATGATCAACTATGTGTTTTCTGTCAATGAATGTGAGCAGTTGATTAATTGGTGACCATGTACAGGAAAAGGGAAATTTAATGAGCCCTAGCTTTCTGGCAGTTGTGACTTATTCTTCCATGGTGTATGATGTGTATTACTGTTATGGAGAGCAAGAAGTATGCTCAGAAGAGGCAGTTGGTTTCGTCTATCTCTGATTCTGAGAGGAGCCTGCCTGGTGGTCAGAGATATGTCATGACCACACAAACTTGCCAAGTCAAATCAAAGAAGTGCATGAGAAAAGCAAAGAGATATCCTCAGTGGAGACAGCAAAGCCCAAACTGGAAGAAGGTTTGCAGAGTAATCTTGCGCTTATTTCAAAGGAAGAATCAAGAAGAGATGATCCAAGATGGCCGCTGTGAGTCCTGAAGGTTAGTTACAGTTCTAGTCTTGCAATCGGTTGGTTGCTAGGTTACGAGCTCTCCAGCTGGAAGCCTTGCACTTCAACTGAGGTCTGACAGGAATCAGCTGTGTGGAGAGAGAGCGCGCTTCACAACAGAAAACTCCTGTGAGGTAAAATTACATTTGAAGATTATATTACAGAAAACGGATAAATATTGTCAAGGTTTATTCGAAGAGTTTGATAGTAGACCGTTCCCGTGGAAGTCGGCAAGGCTACAGAGTTAATGTATGAATTAACCTTATGTTTACAAGGTTCTTGTTTAAGATATTAAAGTCAAAGAAAAAACGAACTTTAAAAGAGCAAGTATCTACAAATCTCAAGGTTATAAACAAAGGCCAAGTTTAAAGGAGAAACGAACTGTTAACAAATAAGCGTTTACAAATTCAATGGTAATAAACCAAAATAGAGTTTAAAAGAGAAACAAACTTAAATAAAAAAGCATTTACAACTACAAGTTATCGACAGATGTCGAAGTAAGGAAGGAGAAACTAACTGAAATAAACAAGCATTTACAAATACAAGTTATCAACAAATGTCGAAGTAAGAAAGGAGAAACGAACTTTAATAAACAAGCATTTACAAATACAAGTATTGACAGAAGTCACAATAAGACAGGAGAAATTAAATAACATCAGCTGATTTGAAGAACGCATTATCATCAACTATCTATATATATATAGCAACATAAAACCAATCTCTAACAAAGGTTGAGAAGTTCTTCCAGAATCAGTAATAAGCATTTTTTTAAGAAGAGCTATCATTTATAGAGAGAAGCAAGGCTACAGAGAACTCAGGGTGAGTGAAGAAATAATAGAATTAAAGAGAATTAAGTGTTGAGAGTAGAAAGTGAAAAACTGATGTTGTATGTCCCTAGTAATTGCGACTGTGACTCTTGCATGTGCTGTATCCAATCTTAGATGTGAAGAGGCAGACTGAGTACTGGCGTTCATCATTTCTGTGGCAGTCTTTCTACCATCCCATTCCCCTTTCCCCCCCCCCCGGTACTCAGCACAAAGGATTAATATTCGTTGTGAGTAGCTCGGGTCGGGACTGAGGAGTTATCTTCTGGTTCTGAGGAAATCGAATTAAAGTATCCTGACAGATTGAAGTGCAAACACACTAATTTTAGGGAAAAAACAGATTTCCTCCTGAGCAGAATGGCAGAAGGAATTGATATAAAAGCATTAGCCACCGTTTTGGAAGGGTTACAGAAACAATTAAATAACACTATAGAAGAAATAGTCCAAATAAAACAGCGAATAAATGAGTTAGGGAACACCGCTAAATCAAATGAATCTGTGTTTTCACAAATCCCTAGCCCTTCACAGTCTGCAGGTATATCCACTCAAGTAATTCATGCGGTTTCCCCTATTATTCCTTTGGCTCAACCCGAGCGCTTTGGTGGGGATCCAAATAAGGCGCAGATTTTTCTGACCCAATGCTCATTGCATTTTTTATGTAGACCAGTCATTTTTTCCGAAGACCAGTCCAAAGTGGCATTTATATTGTCTTATCTGACAGGAGATGCGGCCGCATGGTCAATGCCAATAATTTCCAGAAATGATCCTGTTTTATATAATTTCCAAAATTTCAAGGAAGAGTTCTTAAGAATATTTGATCGGCGAACTGCAGCTCAAGCCACTGACAATGAACTACTGGAAATCAGGCAAGGTAATAAAGATCTAGTAGCCTATCTGGCTCATTTCAATAAACTAATTGTAGAGACTGCCTGGCCGGAGTCAAAAAGAGCCGCCATATTTTATCGTGGACTGAGAGATGAATTGAAAGATGCCTTAGCACAAGTTCCAAATAGACCCACCGAAATTTCAGAGTTAGTTGATCTTGTGTTACAGATTGACCACCGGTTAACTGAACGAAGAGCAGAAAAGAGAAGAGAGTATCGACCATTTCCCCTGAGAATTGATCGTGTAAGAAATTATCATACGAGAGCCGGAGAAGGGATAACGATAGAAGAACCAATGCAAATTGGTTCCATCCGAGGTCCTTTATCTAAGGAAGAAAAAGAGAAAAGAAGAGTGAATCAACTATGTTTATATTGCGGTGCATCTGGGCATTTTGTTAAAAATTGTCACAAGAAACCCAAAGCTCTTCAGTCGGGAAAAGGCCAGCTTCATCAGTAGAGGGAGTTGCCCTGATGAAAGCAGAACCCAAGACAACTCCTTTAGATCAACGAGTGGCGAATACCTTACAAACCGCAGCGCCACATTTGGTACAAACAGTATCAGTTAAGACCCTTGAGAAGGAAATTCAAGGGATCTCAGTTATGATAGACTCTGGATCTACGGGCAACTTCTGTGATATCAAATACGCTCGTAAAATGGGTATTCGGTTTATCAAGAAATCTACTTTGGAAGTAGTAAGAGCTGTGGATGGAACCAATCTTTCTTCAGGACCCATTTCCCATGAGACCGAACCAATTCAGATGCTAGGTTTTGGTGGACATCAGGAGCAGATAATCTTTAATTTGATAGATGCTCCACAATTTCAACTCATTTTGGGTCTGCCCTGGCTTACAGAACATAATCCACAAATTGATTGGAGCAAAAGAACGATCAAGATGAATTCCTCTGACTGCAAAGAGAATTGCTTTCATGATGGAGTGGAAGTGTCCACCAAGTCCCAAGCAGCATGTTTATCATCACACTCTTCAATGATCTGTGCACTAAAGACAGCAGAAATCCCAAAAGAATATGAGGATTTAGTCGCTGTTTTTGATGAAAAGGAGGCTGAGAAATTGCCACCACATCGACCCTACGACTGCAAAATTGAACTGGAGCCAGGTGCGATATTGCCATGTAGCAGAATATACGCATTGACCGAAGCAGAGAATCAACATTTAAAGGAGTATTTGGATCAATATCTTGCTAATGGTTTTATTCGTCCTTCTGAATCTCCAGTGTCATCCCCACTATTTTTCATACCAAAGAAGGATGGGAGTCTTCGAACTTGCATTGATTATCGAGCCCTCAATCAGGTTACCATCAAGAATCGATACCCACTGCCTTTAGTGTCAGTTTTATTAGATCAAATAAAGAATGCTAGAATCTACACCAAATTGGACCTGCGAGGAGCATATCATTTGATTCGAGTGGCTTCAGGGGATGAATGGAAAACCGCTTTTCTGACTCGATACGGATTATTTGAATATCAAGTGATGCCTTATGGGTTATGCAATGGTCCCGCTGCCTTCCAGCATTTCGTTAATGATATATTACGAGAATTCCTCGACCGGATTGCCGTGGTTTATATAGATGACATTTTAATCTTTTCCGACAATCTACAGGAGCACATTTCCCATGTTCGATCCATCCTCACAAGATTGCAAGAAAACCATCTCTATGTAAAATTGGAGAAGTGTGCATTTCATGTGGAACGAGTTGAGTTCTTAGGATTCATTTTGTCACCAGAAGGAGTTAGTATGGATCCTGCCAAGATAAAGACAGTGCAGCATTGGCCTTCTCCTTGCAATGTCAAAGAGATCCAGAGTTTCTTGAGGTTCGCTAATTTTTATCGAAGATTCATATCCAATTTTTCTCAAACAGTTACACCCATTACTCGATTGTTGAGGAAAGGAGTGAAGTTTGAGTGGACAAAAGAAGCTGAAAATGCTTTTAATTTTTTGAAGAATTCCTTCGTCTCAGCTCCAATCTTGCTCCACCCCAATCCAGATGAGCCATATTATGTGGAGGCAGATGCTTCAGATGTTGCCATAGGAGGTATCCTTTCCCAGCGTCATAAAGATACAGGTCAATTACATCCAGTGGCCTATTTCTCTTGAAAATTAACACCACTAGAGATAAATGATTCAATTGCGGATAAGGAGCTATTGGCAGTCAAAGAAACTTTTCGTGAGTGGAGGCATTACATTTTGGGAGCTAAGCATAAAGTGACCGTTTACACGGACCACCGAAATTTACAGTTTTTAAAATCAGCTCGAACTCTAACAGCTAGACAACTGCGTTGGTCCCTATATTTTGCAGACTTTGATTTTGTTATCACTTTCAGACCAGGAAAAGTAAATGGGAAGGCAGATGCTCTATCTCGAATTGATACCGGTGCAGTTAAAGAGCCTCCAGAAAAATAATTGATTATTCCACAAGAGAAGTTCATATCTGCCATATTGTATGAAAATTTAACCAAAGAAATTCAAGAAAACTTAACATTCGAAGGAATGCTGAAGTGGTCCAAAGAAGGCCAAGGAAGAGAAATCAAAAAAGGTTTGCCATACTTTAAAGGTGCACTGTATGTTCCGACTGTGGAGCTGCAAGAAAAAATTCTTCAGGCTTATCATGACGATCAATTGGCTGGACACAAAGGAATTCAAAAGACTCAAAATCTAATACAACGAGAATTTTGGTGGCCAAGAATGAAAATTCAGATAAGACAATATGTGTCATCTTGTGACAAATGTCAAAGAGGGAAATCAAATAGAACAGCTTCACAAGGTCTGTTAAGACCTTTGCCCACTGCACCCCATGCCTGGCATACTGTTTCTATGGATCTTATAGTGGACCTCCCTAGTAGCCAAGGTTTTAACACTATCCTAGTTTTTGTAGACACTTTCACTAAAATGGCGCTTTTCATTCCTTTGAAAGAAATCCCTCGAGCCCCACAGGTTGCACAGTTGTTTACACAACACATAGTACGCGCCCATGGTATCCCAAAAATTCTAGTTTCAGACAGGGGGTCCCAATATGTTTCTCGCTTTTGGAAGGCCTTTAGTAAAAGATTAGGAATTGATTCCCGTTACTCTACCAGTTACCATCCTGAAACCGATGGGCAAACAGAGAGAGTGAATCAAGAGTTAAAACAGTATTTAAGACTCAATTTATTCGATAAAGAGAAGGAATGGCCCGAGTTGATGTGGGCAGCTGAATTTGCTTACAATAATGCTGTTCATTCCACCACTGGGTTCACCCCCTTTTATCTGAACCATGGTAGACATCCTAATGTAATGTTGGGTAAAGAAGATGATTCAGTGCCTGCAGTAGAAGAGATGGTGAGGGATTTGCAGACCACATTAGTTAGGGCTAGAAAAAACATCATTCAAGCAAAAGACTCATATAAGACTCAGGCTGATAGAAAAAGAAGAGAGAGACCCATTTATTCGAAAGGAGACAAAGTTTGGTTATCCACTCGTCATTTACGTCTCAAAGGAAATCGCAAATTTCAGCCACGATTTATAGGCCCATTCAAAGTTGACAAGATGATCAATCCAGTGGCAGTTTAATTGCAGTTGCCAGCTCATCTAAAGATACATCCTGTTTTCCATGTCTCCTTGTTAAAGAACAGTCCTCCAAATTTACGTCAAAACTCCCCTCCAATTCCTATCCAGATTAGCTCTGCAGAAGAGTATGAGGTCAATCAAATCTTAGATTCCAAAATCCGTAATGGCCAGCTTTATTATCTAATTGATTGGAAAGGTTAAGGTCCAGAGGAACGATCCTGGGAGCCGCACGAGTATGTACATGCTTCAAGATTAGTGAGAAACTTTCATAGAACCTACCCAAGCAAACCTAAATTGGAGAACCGTTCCTTGAGGGGGAGTACTGTCATGACCACACAAACTTGCCAAGTCAAATCAAAGAAGTGCATGAGAAAAGCAAAGAGATTTCCTCAGTGGAGACAGCAAAGCCCAAACTGGAAGAAGGTTTGCAGAGTAATCTTGCGCTTATTTCAAAGGAAGAATCAAGAAGAGAAGATCCAAGATGGCCGCTGTGAGTCCTGAAGGTTAGTTACAGTTCTAGTTTTGCAATCGGTTGGTTGCTAGGTTACGAGCTCTCCAGCTGGAAGCCTTGCACTTCAACTGAGGTCTGACAGCAATCAGCTGTGTGGAGAGAGAGCGCGCTTCAGAACAGAAAACTCCTGTGAGGTAAAATTACATTTGAAGATTATATTACAGAAAACGGATAAATATTGTTAAGGTTTATTCGAAGAGTTTGATAGTAGACCGTTCCCGTGGAAGTCGGCAAGGCTACAGAGTTAATGTATGAATTAACCTTATGTTTACAAGGTTCTTGTTTAAGATATTAAAGTCAAAGAAAAAACGAACTTTAAAAGAGCAAGTATCTACAAATGTCAAGGTTATAAACAAAGGCCAAGTTTAAAGGAGAAACGAACTGTTAACAAATAAGCGTTTACAAATTCAATGGTAATAAACCAAAATAGAGTTTAAAAGAGAAACAAATTTAAATAAAAAAGCATTTACAACTACAAGTTATCGACAGATGTCGAAGTAAGGAAGGAGAAACTAACTGTAATAAACAAGCATTTACAAATACAAGTTATCAACAAATGTCGAAGTAAGAAAGGAGAAACGAACTTTAATAAACAAGCATTTACAAATACAAGTATTGACAAAAAGACAGGAGAAATTAAATAACATCAGCTGATTTGAAGAACGCATTATCACCAACTATATATATATATATAGCAACATAAAACCAATCTCTAACAAAGGTTGAGAAGTTCTTCCAGAATCAGTAATAAGCATTTTTTTAAGAAGAGCTATCATTTATAGAGAGAAGCAAGGCTACAGAGAACTCAGGGTGAGTGAAGAAATAATAGAATTAAAGAGAATTAAGTGTTGAGAGTAGAAAGTGAAAAACTGATGTTGTATGTCCCTAGTAATTGCGACTGTGACTCTTGCAGGTGCTGTATCCAATCTTAGATTTGAAGAGGCAGACTGAGTACTGGCGTTCATCATCTCTGTGGCAGTCTCTCTACCATCCCATTCCCCTTTCCCCCTCCGGGGTACTCAGCACGAAGGATTAATATTCGTTGCGAGTAGCTCGGGTCGGGACTGAGGAGTTATCTTCTGCTTCTGAGGAAATCGAATTGAAGTATCCTGACAGAGATATGAGTCCTGCTTTTTTGCCTGAGGCCCGGGTTCAGTCAATGATTGAGGTGGCAGTTGCTAAAGCCTTGACTGTTAAACCTATGAAGAAGCAGAAAAGGTTTGGGTCCTCCGGGTAAAAGGAGTTGCTCAGGACCCTTCTTCATATTCAGCTTCTGAGAGTCCTATTACTTCTGCTTTAGGGAAGTATATTTCCAGAGAGAATCTTGTGTAGATTACAGATCATGTCAGAGGTGATTTGGGCTTTGTTAGGCCATTCTGCTCAACCAGAGGAGAAAGGCTACTTCACCTAGTATGCCAAGCCTTCGCTTTTGTCTTTACCACTCATATGAGGATTAAGGAACTAATCTTCAGGCACTCGAAGGAGTTGGATCAAATCGATGCCCTCAGGTTCCTCAAAAATAGAAGTATACTCCACTGAAAAGGAGGAGGCGATTTTACCTACATTTATAGTGAATTACATTATAGCACCTTAGAGTAGCAGGACTATGATTAATCAAGAGGATTGCTCACCATTGAATGCCTTGGATCTTAAAATTGACAGTACTTTCAAGATATCTTCCACTGCCAACTCATACCATAAAGACAGCTATGGATGCAGCTCCCACAGCAGAGTCTTAAGTTAAAGACATTGAGGGGGTCATTACAACATTGGCGGTAAAAGGCGCTTACCGCCGGACAGAAGGCCGCCAAAACACCGCCGTGTCCGCGGAATTCCGCCACAGCTATTATGACCCACATCTCGGAATCCGCCGAAATTCAGACACCCACACAAGACCGCCACACCAAAGGTCAGTGATAAACTGGCGAAAACAAAACCTCCACCATCACGCCAACAGAAATACGCTCATGCTACCACGACCCACGAATCCACGTGGCGGTCTTTCAACTGCGGTATTCCATTGGCGGTACACACCGCCACGCTCAAAATACACACACATCTCCAAAACACCGCCACATTGGACAATTACAAATACACACACCTGATACACATACAAACACCACTCCCACACACCCAATTCAATATAAAACACACACCCACATCACCCACAAACCCCTATGACCACAATTGACGGACGAAGGCCAGATAGACAGAGAGCACAGCAACTGAGAACCCCACCACACAGAGGCACACAACACCATCACCCATACAACATTACACACACAAAACACCACACACCACTACACATCAACACACACATCAACACTTACACCACCCCACACATCACCCACACCACCCCATGTCACGCCAAAGACACCCCCGGTTTTCCGAGGAGGAGCTCAGGGTCATGGTGGAGGAAATCCTACGGGTAGAGCCACAGCTATTTGGCTCACAGTTGCAGCACACATCCATAGCCAGGAAGATGGAGCTATGGCAAAGAATCGTGGACAGGGTCAACGCTGTGGGACAGCATCCAAGAAATCGGGAGGACATCAGGAAGAGGTGGAACGACCTACGGGGGAAGGTGCGTTCAGTGGTCTCCAGGCACAACATCGCGGTACAGTGGACTGGCGGCGGACCCCCACCTCCTCCCCCACAACTAACAACATGGGAGGAGCAAGTCTTGACCATCATGCATCCAGAGGGCCTCGGAGGAGTCGGTGCAGGAATGGACACTGGTAAGTTAAATCTCAACTATCATATCCCCCACCCTACCTGCATGCCATCACACACCCCCACCCTCACCCCCTCCCCTATCACTCCAACTCCTCACTAATGTACTCATAACACAAACCACCCATCCCAACACCAAGCCCCGCATGCAAAAACAAAGCATGGTCACCCCTCACCAAAGCATGCTCACTGCAAATACCCAAAACAACCCCCTAACCAACATCACACAAACCCACACACTGGAATGCTTGCACTGGGGTACACAAACACCCACCCATTGCACACCATTACACACACACATGCAATAATCATGCTCTTATATCCCTGCAGGACCACTATGGAAAGTCACCACACCGGAGGGTCCAGACAGCTCCACTCCACCCACAGAAGAGGCCCACAGTGACGACAGCAGCTCTGCCCTACTGGATCCTGATGACCAGCCTGGACCATCGTGGGCCTCGGGACAGTCAGTTCCCCTTGCACAGGCACAGCCCAACACTGACCTTCCACCCTCTGGTAACACCAGCACAGCACCCACCCAGCGGGCCCATACCTCCGTACCCAGGACACGTCAATCAGCGGTGTGTCCACCACTACAGGGAACCCAGGATAACCCACCACCCCAACAACAACAGGGACCTGGGGGCAGTGGTAGTGGGCACACGGTCCAGGGGATGGAGGCACAGGAACACAGGGGAACTGGGAGGGCTGCTGTGCGACAGGGGGCGGACAGGCCAAGGGAACCCACCCTCCACGAGGCCCTCTCCTCCATCATGGGAGCATACCACCACTCCCAGGAGACAATGGCGACGGTCCTGGCCAAGTTTCAGGAGACCCAGTGCCTGCAGGAGGAACAGTATTTGGGCTTCAGGGAGGAACTCAGAACCATCAGCTCCGCCCTGGACACCATCGTAGGGGTGCTGAAGGACATACAAAAAACCATGAGGGACACCGTAGCACTCCAAGGGGCCCCTGCCACTAGCATGGACGATGAACTGCCCACCACCTCCGCCGGCACTAGTGGACAGGACGCCCGCCACAGGACCACCACACCAGCACCCCACCCCCTGCAGCCGGAGAACCACCCCGCAAGCAGTCCCTGAGATCCAGGAACAGGACAGAGCACGATGGCAAGTCCCCCGCCAGGAAATGAGACCACCCTGAATGTTCTCCCACTGTCTTACTTTGTTACCCTGTCCAGATTGGAACTGCCCCAGCTCCACTTCCTATGCCCATATGGGCAGTGCACCTGTGTGACTAATGGACTGGACTCTGCCATGGACATTCCTCCACCGTCCCCCATCACCATATTACTACCCCCCTCCATTTTTGAGCACTTAAATAAACACCCTTGAACCACAAAACAATCTGGAGTCAGTCTGTGATTTGGTAAATATGTATAATCAATGACAGTGTCAACATGTGTTTCCAATTGTAAAGACAACATACCTATGTCACACATCACAAGTCCTTGAAGGATGCAAGCAGATGACACACGTTGCTAACCACACCTGTGAAACCGTAATGGAAAGGTACAACTCAGTGACCAAATACTGCTATGAAATGACAGACAGGATAGAGGTAGAAGTGTAAAAGTGAATGTAATGGTAAAAAGAAAACTGTGTGTCACTGGAAATATTGCTGTATGACTGACTCCCTGTTGTCTATGTCTTCTTCCTCAGCGTCCTCCTCATCACTGTCCACAGGCTCCACAGGCTCCACAGCTGCCACAACACCGCCATCTGGACCATCCTCCTGCAGAAAAGGCACCTGGCGTCGCAAAGCAAGATTGTGAAACATCGAGCAGGTGATGATGATCTGGCACACCTTCTTCGGTGAGTAGAATAGGGAACCACCTGTCATATGGAGGCACCTGAACCTGGCCTTCAGGAGCCCGAAGGTGCATTCGATCACCCTCCTAGTCCGCCCATGGGCCTCATTGTAGCGTTCCTCTGCCCTGGTCCTGGGGTTCCTCACTGGGGTCAATAGCCAGGACAGGTTGGGGTAACCAGAGTCCCCCAATAGCCACACCCGGTGCCTCTGGAGTTGACCCATCATATAAGGGATGCTGCTATTGCGCAGGATGTAGGAGTCATGCACTGAGCCAGGGAACATAGCATTTACCTGGGAGATGTACTGGTCTGCCAAACACCATCTGTACATTCATTGAATGATAACTCTTCCTGTTCCTGTACACCTGTTCACTCCTGTGGGGGGGGACCAGAGCTACATGGGTCCCATCAATAGCACCTATGATGTTGGGGATATGTCCAAGGGCATAGAAGTCACCTTTCACTGTAGCCAAATCCTCCACCTGAGGGAAAACGATGTAGCTCCTTACGTGTTTCAGCAGGGCAGACAACACTCTGGACAACAAGTTTGAAAACATAGGCTGGGACATCCCTGATGCCATGGCCACTGTTGTCTGAAAAGATCCACTTGCAAGGAAATGGAGCACTGATAGCACCTGCACTTGAGGGGGGATTCCTGTGGGATGGCGCATTGGTGACATCAGGTCTGGCTCCAACTGGGTACATAGTTCCTGGATAGTGGCACGGTCACACCTGTAGGTGATGAGTAAATGTCGCTCCTCCATTGTCAACAGGTCCACCAGCGGTCGGTACACCGGAGGATTCCGCCATCTTCTCAAATGTCCCAGCTGAGGGTGCCTAGGAAGGACAACAGTGACCACAGAGTCAACAAAATCCCAGGTATGTACCCACAGATACACAGAACACGACACCAAAGACAAATATATTCCTGTATGTGTGTCGAGTGTATGCCTAGGTATGTGTGACGCAGTTGTAAATGAAGCCATGTGGGCCCCTGAAATGGCGGCTGCCTGACCTCTAAAGTGGGACAATGGAATGTGAGGTAACTGCGCTGGCGTTGTACACCGTTGCGGTAGGCGGTCGAAAGACCGCAGCGCAATGCTGCATTGGTTAACATTGGACCCTATGGGTCCCAGGAACCAATGATGAAGTGCGCCGGCGGTGATGAGACGCACCGCTGCGGACGTCACCGCCGCGGACGTGACCGCCATTTTCTATCTGTTCAATCACTCGATACCTGATCTTCGACAGGAGAGGACCTACACTGCAAGTGCTGCTGTGACCTCGGTCTGGAAGAGACAATGGCTGCTGCGTCTGGGGAAAGGGCCCCTGCCTTCACTGCTCAGGAGTTGGAGAAGCTCGTGGACGGGGTCCTCCCCCAGTACACGCTACTCTACGGTCCTCCAGACCAACAGGTAAGTACACAGGGATATGGGCTATGCCTGGGTGGAGAGGGCTGGTTGTAAGAGGGAAGGGGGGCAGAGTGCAGTGAACATGAAAGACTGTGAATGCATGTGCCACATGGCAAGGGCAGGGATGTGGGCCACTCACTTCGACGGTGCTCTTGCTAATGACTTCTCTTCTTCCCCTGTGCATGTCATGTAGGTCAGCGCCCACCAGAAGAAGGACATTTGGCGTGCCATCGCCAAGGACATCCGGACCCTGGGGGTCCACCAGAGACGGGGCACCCACTGCCGGAAAAGATGGGAGGACATTCGCCGCTGGAGCAAGAAGACGGCGGAGGCTCAGCTGGGGATGGCCTCCCAACGTGGAAGGGGTGCCCGTCGCCCCATGACCCCCCTGATGTTCCGGATCCTGGCGGTGGCCTACCCGGAGTTGGATGGGCGCTTGAGGGCATCACAGCAGACACAAGGGGGTGAGTACACCCTCAATCTGGGGACTTTGCGCGCAGTTGAGGGGTCTGGGTGTGGGAGGAGGGCTGTGGGTTTTCCTAGGCCAGGGCGACTTCCATAGGCTAGGCCCCTCCGTAATGCAGGCCATGTGCCACTCCACCCCACCGCAGTAGAGTGCCAAGTACAAGTATACATGCCCCTGTGGCATCCATGTGTGCAGATGTCCACCATAGCGATGTAGGCCATATCCCAGGAATTGCATCTGTAGAGGCCAAGAGCACGGCGTAGTGCAGGGGGCTGCTGTGTCTGTATTGGCCGCCAACGGCAGCGGTAAGCCATGCACTCAACCTGTCTTTCTTCTGTCGTCGTCCCCCCTTTTTGTGGTCTCCCTGTTCTTTTGTGCATCAGCATCATCAGGCGGAGGTACAGTGGCATCGGAGCACGAGGGAGCTGCAACCCACATGGCCATGGAGGGCCACACCACTGACTCAGAATGCACCAGTGGGACGGAGGGCGAGGGGAGCTACACGTCGGTCACCAGATCACCAACCAGCGACACGGACTCATCCGCCGATGGGAGCTCCCTTGTGGTGGCGGCACCATCTGTGCCCCACACTTCTACAGGTACAGCCGCCACCTCCCCTACCAGCACAGCCCTCCCAGCAGCCCCTCAGTGTTCGCCCCGTGCCCGCTCACCTAGGAGGGTGGGCATCACCTTCGCCCCAGGCACCTCAGCCCCTGCCCCAGTCACCCCTGCTGCCCTCAGTGAGGAGGCCATTGACCTCCTCAGGTCACTCACTATTGGGCATTCTACCATTGTGAATGCCATCCAGTGTGTAGAAAGGGAGTTGCAACACTGTAATGCATTCCTGGAGGGCATTCATTCTGGTCAGGCTGCCCTTCATCGAACCCTGCAATCTCTGGCCTCAGCACTGATGGCAGCCATTGTCCCTGTGTCTAGCCTCCCCTCTCCAACTTCCTCCACCCAGACCCAATCCCCTGTACCCCAGCCCATCCCAAGCACACCATCAGGCACGCATGCATACACCTCAACACACAAAAGTAGCTCAGGCAAACATAGGCACCACACATCCCACAGGCACTCACACAAGCATCACACACATCCAGACACACCAACATCCACTGCCTCCACTGTGTCCCCCTCCTCGTCATCTCCCTCCTCCCTCCCAGTGTCGTCTACACTCTCACCTGCATGCACTACATCTACAGGCACTAGGACTCGCACCAGAACACCCAGCACCACACCCCGCTCACCTGCACTCACAACCCCCACTCCCATTTACACGTCCCCTGTGTCCTCTCCCAGTGTGTCTGTGACGCCCCCTCCCAAAGTACATAAACGTGGGCACCCACACACCCAACATCCATCCACCTCACGACAGCCTCCAGTACCTGCACCCAAAACACCTAAAGTGACACCTCCTACAACCACCTCCTCTTCCTCCACTCCCAGACCCCCTACAGCTACCCATCCCAGTGTTCGTCAGAAACTCTCCCTCAGCAACGTTGACCTCTTTGCCCCCATCCCCACCACTCCAATTCATAAGTCCTGTGGTAGCGCCTCAGCCAAAAAGACTCCAGTACCAGTGGTGCATGTTACAGGTGTGTGGAGTGCACCGGCCACCAGGGCAGGCAGTGTGACACGGAGCCAAAGCACTGCCAGTCCACCCCCTGTAAAGCATCTCAAGTTGGAAAGTGGCCGACGGGACAGGGTGAAGACTCCTGGCGGCAAAACTGCTCACAAGGGTCCCAGGGGGGTTGCAGAGTCAGTTGTGACTCCTCCAAAGGTGGTGAAGTGCCAGAAGAAGTCTGCACAGTCTGGTGAGAGCAGCACGGCGGAGAAGGGCTCCATCCTCCCCGTCGGCCGGGACGCCACCGCCATCACTGTTGTCACTGGTCAGGAGACCACCGCCGGAGTCATTGCCCAGGAGGGCAGGAGTATCGTCACTGGTCAGGAGACCACCGCCGGAGTCAGTGCCCAGGAGGGCAGAAGTATCGTCACTGGTCAGGAGACCACCGCCGGAGTCATTGCCCAGGAGGGCAGGAGTATCGTCACTGGTCAGGAGACCACCGCCGGAGTCATTGCCCAGGAGGGCAGAAGTATCGTCACTGGTCAGGAGACCACCGCCGGAGTCAGTGCCCAGGAGGGCCCCGGCTGCCACAGCCCCGCTGGGCAATGAGGGACCGTCATGTCACACACCAATGCACAGGTCAGAGACCGCCATGGCAAAGCACCGCTGAACAAGGGAATCACCGCATGGTGAAGACCGCTGAACAGGGCAAAGCACCGCTGAACAGGACAGAGAACCGCTGAACAGGGCAGAGACCGCCATGGCAAAGCACCGCTGAACAAGAGAATCACCGTCATGGTGAAGACCGCTGAACAGGGCAAAGCACCGCTGAACAGGGCAGAGAACCGCTGAACAGGGCAGAGACCGCCATGGCAAAGCACCGCTGAACAAGGGAATCACCGCCATGGTGAAGACCGCTGAACAGGGCTAAGCACCGCTGAACAGGGCAGAGACCGCCATGGCAAAGCACTGCTGAACAAGAGAATCACCGCCATGGTGAAGACTGCTGAACAGGGCAAAGCACCGCTGAACAGGGCAGAGAACTGCTGAACAGGGCAGAGACCGCCATGGCAAAGCACCGCTGAACAAGGAAACACCGCCACATCAAGCATCGTTATCCCATGTACAGCTGGGCCTGTGACGGAACAGGAACCGTCACAGGGAGCCCAATGTAGTGTGGGCACCATTCCCCCTCCAGAACCAGTGGAGACTGTTATCCACTTGAGTGACTGTGGCTTTGCACTCCCCAGGATTGCACAGTGGGCAACCCACCCACTGTAGAGACTTGAGAGACTGTGGCTTTGCACTCCCCAGGATGGAACAGTGGGCAAACCACCCACTGTAGAGACTTGAGAGACTGTGGCTTTGCACTCCCCAGGATGGAACAGTGGGCAAACCACCCACTGTATGGACTTGAGAGACTGTGGCTTTGCACTCCCCAGGATACATCAATGGGCATGGAGCCCCGTCGTGGATCTGGCGTGGTGCTGTAATCCGGCTGAGGTGCCCCCCTCTTCCCTTCCCCCTGAGGTGCCTGTTGTATTTCTATCTGATGCCCCAGCAGTGTTCTCTCCGTTTGTGGACAGGTATCTATTGTGGGCCTCACCCATGCATTTTTGGACTAGTGGTGCACGGACATTGATATGTGCATACCTGCACTACTTCTCGTAATGTATATACTTTTGAATGTGTATATATATATCTGTATATATTTGGTAACTGTATTTTGATACATTACAATTTTTTAACTGATTTCCTTTGGTCTTTGCATTCTTCCGGGGGGGTTGTGGGTTGTTACTGTGATGTTTTTAAATGCATTGGTGTGTTTGTTGTAATGTGCGAGGGTGAGGGTGGGGGCGGGGGTGTTGCGAGTGTGTCCCCCTGACTTTTGCCTCCCCCCCCCCTATGTCGTAGGTGCAGTACTCACCGTTGTCTTCGCCGCCGCCGTTGCTGGTGTTCGTAAATGAACAGGAAGACAAGGGCAGGTAGGATTTGTAATTCCGGCTCCATGGTGTCCTCCTTCCTCGTGGGATGTGTACAAAGTGAGCGTTTTCCCATTGCAAAAGCTGTTTCCGCCGTGTTTTTATTCACGGTGAATCCGCCCCGGAAAAGGTGGCGGATTGGCGGGTTGTGATACTGTGGGCGGTACATTGTCCTCCGCCTGTCTGTTGGCGGTGACCGCCGCGCTGCTTGTCTGTACCGCCGTGGTGGTCGGAGTGTTAAAGTGGCTGTCTATGTTGGCGGTTTCCGCCACGGTCATGATTCCCTTTTTTTGTCCGCCGGCCTGTTTGCGGTATTACCGCACCTTTAACACCTTCCGCCAGGGTTGTAATGACCCCCTGAGTCTCTTTCCACTGCCATCCATGAGAATGTGGATTGTTCTGAGCTAATTTAATAGGTAGAGCAAGAGGCAAAATTGGTGTCTTTGGATATCCTCGGTGGGGGCATCTGGGCTTTCCATCTGGTCACAATGGAATTTATGTACAAGGAACTGAAAAACTGATTATGTGGAGAAGGCCTTCTTCCCTAAAATAACCTTTGAAGGGAAGAAGCTTTTTGGGGATCAGCTGGATGCTACCATTAAAAAGTCTTTCAAGGGCACAAAGCACACTTTTCTGTATAAAGGTGCTGCTCCCAAACCCTATATGTCCTGGAACAGGGAGTCTAGAGATTTTTCTAGAAAGGATTTGTGAGAAAGTCATCCTTTTAGCCCTGTTCACCTCATTCTTTCCTGGCAGATACTGGTGGTAACTGACTCTGATGGTGCCCTGAGCTATGCTAACCAGGCCCTGGGGAAGTGCTCTAATTAAGAAGTTATATAGTAATTAAGTATAATTACAATTGGCAATGGCAGGCACCTGTAAGTCCCTAGTAAATAAGAAGGCAAGGGGGATTCAAACTAGCTATATGTCCCTAGTATATAATAGGACATGGAGGTTTAGAGGCCCAGTGGACTTCCTCCACTGGAATGTGCACCTCTGTGTTGCCAACTGTCACTTTCAAAGGCAGCCCTACTTTGCAGATTGTTTTTAAAATTAAAATATATGCACATTCAACTTTGGGATTAAAGGCACTTCTAAAGTGATATTCTACTATATTTTTATTTATAAGTCACTCCTAAGGTCTTCCCTAGGTGCCCGAGGGGTGGGGTGACACGTAACCATAAGCAGGGATATTATAAAATATGTTTTATATGCCCTGGTAAGGGATAAACTGCCCATTTCATATTTCCCCAGTGTAGATACCTAGCTCCATAGGCTAACATTGGAACATTTTATTTAGGTATAAATATTGTTAGGGAGGAGCTAGAAATACCATTCAAGGACTCAAAAGACTGGTAATGATAAATCCAACAATCAGCCACTGTTGAATTTATCATAACTATTACCGAAAATAGGTCATAAGGCTTCTTTTCTGAGAACCAAATTTCAGCCTTCTAGCAGCCCCTCCTGATTGATCAGCCTTAACAGGCTTAGCCAGGCCACTCTGATGAGGTGATAAGTGGCCTACCTAGAGCAGAGGTTTTCTGGTGGGGGGAGCTCTGCAGCTGCCTGCATAGCACAGGCCAGAAAGGGGGCTGGATAAATCAAATGGGGCTTCAACAAGAACAAAACAGAATTTAATCCCAGCCAGGCCTACCCCCTTTTCTTGTACCCCACAGCCAGATAGCAGACAAAGGAATGGAATATGAAGATGGCCTGGAGGGGGGTGTTAATGGAAGTGAGCCACACCAGTAGGTATGTTTGGCCAGATCTTACTCCTCTGGAGAGGAATCCTCCATCTTGCCCCTGGTCAAATTTCAGGTTTGTCCCACTGAAGCTTCAGGAGGTGACCAGGAGCTCGAGCTGAGCCAAGCTGATGACATTGCATCGGATCCCAGCCTGAAACCAAACAACGAGAAGGAAAGCTCCAGAAAAATGACTACGTCCGAAGGTAAAACTTTAACCGAGGCCTCCTTCCCAGTGTATCCAAGCAAGACTCCATCATGGTCAGCTTCAACTTATGACTTGGTCCCGATCTACCGCAACCAGATGTCTGCAGTTGGTTTTTAAGCACTAGAAAGCACATGTTTTTATTTCATCTTTAAAAATGTATATCTCTGGTCCCCTATATTCGATTTTAGTAATTTTGGTGTAATTTTGAAGATAAAAATATTTCCTATTTTTAAGAATTGGTGTGGCATTTTTATTGTGTGTTGTGTCTTACTTATTTACTGTACTGGTGTGTTTGAATGCTTTACATACCTTTCTCCTAAGTTAAGCCTGCCTGCTTGCATCCAACTACAAGGGGTTGAGCCAGGGGCTAATGTGCTGAGACCTTGACTGGAACTTATGTTGGGGGGTGGCCTTATTGTTAATGATGGCTACATGTTTATCCCTGCTAATAATCCATCCTCTAACAAGATTCCAAGGGATATTTATCCAGAAAAAAGAGATTTGATTTCAGCCCAAGAAGTCCTCCAAGACTCAGAAGTCTGGACTGGATCAGGCAAGAATCATTCCTAACTAATCTTTCCTTCTGGATGAGGAATGCCCACTTGGTGGAAGGCTGGTGGACTTTGGCAACGTTTGGTAGGATTCCATCAGGGATTAATGACTGTTCAGTTTGATCAGGCGAAGCTATGAGATTTAATTTTTCCAGAAACCTTTTGATTCTGGCACCATCCCTATGTCTATCCCCAGGGATCCTGGTAAAATGGAAGCTTTGTGGTCCAGTGTTCTAGCCCTGTTGGAAAAGAAGGCAATTGTTGAAGTTGCTGCAACAGAAAGGGGCAAGGGAGTCTATTCTGTGCTATTTCTAATGTAGAAGGCAAATGAAGACTACAGGCCGGTGCTCCACTGACAGGGAGTGAACCAATGAGTAAAGACCATCAATAGCAAAATGCTCTCTTTGCAGCAATTTATTTGTTTAGTGTCAGAATGAAACTTCCTGGCCACTTTTTATTATCAGGATGCTTTTTTCCACATCACCATTTACAGACATCACCAAGATTTCTGTGATTTGAGGTCTATCCTTTGCACTTCCAGTTTTGGTTGCTACCTGTCAGTCTACAGTTAGCACCAAGGGTCTTTACCAAATCCTGTCTCAGCTGGTGGGAGTGCTGCATCAGGTAGGCATTGCAATTCTTCTGTACCTGGATGACTTTCTAGTGTTCTCTTCCTCCCTGGAGACCACATTGGTCATGTAACAAGAGAACGTGCAGTGCTAGAACTTCATTGGTTTCTGTTGAAGCTGTACAAGTCTTATCTGATGCCTACTCAGGGCCAGACTTTCATTGGCACAAGGTTTCTAACCAGCATAGGATTGGCTTCCCTGACAGAGAATAAGATTGACAATATTCACACTCATTTGTCAGAGATTATGTTACAGGACACTCCAAATGCAGCTTACTGGTTGCAGTTCACGGGGATTTTGCAGCAACGATTTTTCTGGTACCTTGGCCCAGGTTTCATTTGAACATGCTGGCTCATTGGCCTGTGGTATCTCAATACTTGGCTTTAAGAATGCCTCTGACTGTGGTCATGAGAGAGGAGCTTTCTTGTTGGATGGAGTATTCAAACATCAAGTATGGAATCAGCCTGACATCCCAGACACCAATCATCTTGACAACCAATGCCAGCTCAGCAGTCTGGGGAGCCTGGAAGGGATCTCGGCAGGTCCATGGGCTTTGGTCAGGGGTCCAGCAGTTAAGGTCCTCCGACTGGAGGAAACTGGTGGTGGTTCATCAGATGCTGTTGGCATTTGCTCATCAGCTGGTAAACAAAAGTATTCTTGTAAGGTCTGACAAAAACACAGCCAAGTCCTACCTCAACAAACAAGGGGCCACTGGCTCTCCTGTATTTATCAGGTAATTCCAACCAGATTTTCTGTGGACACAGGACAACATCCTAGACCTGAAAGTGATATACATTCAAGGCAAACTGAGTGTCAGGGCGAGCAAATGAAACACAGTGATTTCTTCCTCTCAAGAAATCTGCCTGCACAGACAGGCAAATATCAGGATTTGTCAAGGATGGGGTCCTCCAGTGGATTTGTTTGTATCAACACAAACTTTCCCCTATTCTGTTCAAGACTGGTGGAGGAGAGTTCTTGGGCAGAGGATGCCCTGTCCTGCCCTTGGCAGAAGGGGGGCTTCAGGGCTTTCTTCCTTTCCCTATACTTCTGAGGTTTTTGATCAGGCTAAAACAGGAGAAATCGGTAGTGTTCCTGTTTTCTTCAGAATGGACCTACTCTGGCTGGAAGCATCTGAAATAGAGCTTGAAGGTCAGCAAATGGTTTCTGCTTGCAGTAGTCCCATCTCCCCTAGCATTTATTTGTCTTTAGGCCAGGTCCTTGAGAACCCTCATGCTGATGGATTGGAGGTTGAAAGGGCAGGGTTAAGGATAAAGGGAGTCTCTGATAGGGTTGCTTCCTCCATTCAGGAATCAAGAAGACCTTACGCTCTTTCCTCCTATTCAAGGCATTGGACCTCTTAATGCGATGGTGCAAACCCAAACACTTGGTTCTGCAGTTGATTGAACTTGTCAAAGTGTTAGATTTCTTACAGGATTTTATTTTCTAGGATTGAAGGTCTCTACACTGAAGATCCAATGGGCAGCCATTAAGGCTTTTAGAACATCTTGGGGTAATCTGCAAGATGAAGATGGATGTATTCAGAGAATTTTTAAAAGTTTTTCTAATCTAAGACATCTGACTAGAATGATGTACCCAGCCCAGGATCTTTCTTTGGTTATTAATAATTTAAAGCTGTCGTCTTTTGAAACTCTGAAGGAAGTAGAGATGAGGTTGTTCACTCTGAATATTTTCTTCCTGGCAGCAGTTACTTCAGGGCGAGGTTGGGGCAATTTGGTTCCTTATCACTAAGTCATCCAT
Organism: Pleurodeles waltl; assembly: GCF_031143425.1. NCBI lineage: Eukaryota > Metazoa > Chordata > Amphibia > Caudata > Salamandridae > Pleurodeles > Pleurodeles waltl. The sequence goes on along the minus strand of NC_090437.1, from coordinate 1,033,554,106 downwards.
CCTTTGTGGCATTTGAGGCCAGGGTTGTTCTCTTGCCTGGTCCATCTTTCATTCCCACTGTGAATTCTGTTTTTCACAGGGAGTATGAGTTTTTTTCCCTATCCAACTCCCCTATAGAAGTGGAATTGCAGTCTTTGGATGTTATGTGGGCTACCTGTATTTATTTGGATAGAGTTTCTGATTTTAGGATTGTGCCTTCGTTGTTTATTCATTTTGAATCTGCTAGCAAAGTGTCTAAACCCTCAATTCAGTCTCTGAGTAGATGAGTCCAAATCCTGATAGCTTTGGTGCATAGATAGTCAGAGACATCTTGTCTGGCTAGGCTGGAGTATAGTTCACTACAGCCAAGTCCACTTCCATTGTGGAATCTCAGGGAGTATCATCGATTGAAATTTGTAACGCTTCAACATGGGCTATGCTCTCTACTTTAGCTTGGCATTACAGAATAATGCTTCAATTACTTACCAATAATTGCATTATTCTAAATAAATTATCATCATAATTAACTAACCCCTTCCCTCCATCCTGCCATAGCAAGGCCAACTGTATTAGGTGGGGGCTTGTGTCAATTAGGTGGGAGGGGCTTTTCTACATTTTAAAATTTAGGGTGTGTCTGTGAGGTTCGTGGCCTCATCATTGCGTAGTTAATTATGGTGAAAATGTACTCAAAGTAATGCAATTACCGGTAAGTAAATGAAGTGTATGCATGCTTCCATTCAAAAGAGGGAACATCCTCTTAGGATAGTGTAGGCACCAGGGGCTTATTTACAAGCCCCTAGTGCCACCTTGCACTGCCATAGCATCATTTTTTTAATTCTAAGGTGGTGTTAAGAAGGCCTTTCTTCCGCAATATATTTACAAAGTGGCGCAATGTTTGCATTATGCCACTTTGTAAACCCTTGCTCCACATTATGCCTCTTTCAGGTATGATGTATGCAAGGGGGCGTTCTGATGCAGGGAGGCCTGAAAAAATGGCACAGTGAGATTTACAACATTTCACTCTGCCATTTTTTCCTTCATTTTTAACGCCTGCTCAGAACAGGTGTCAAAATGACGCACCCATTTTAAGCTATGGGCCTCCTGTGCTTTGCTGCAATAGCTTTAACATTTTTGACGCTAGGGCGGCAAAGCACCACAATAATGGCAAAAATGTTGACGCTATTGTCATAACGATTGTCATGGTGGCTGTATTCTAAATACGGTGCAACCATGGTGTCATTATTTGGAGCAGGGGCGACGCAAGAAAAGTGACGTATCAGGACCGATGTGTCACTTTCTTGTAAATATGCCCCTCTATGTGCACCAGTAGAGGCCACCCAATCATCTGCTTCCCCTTCCGAACTAGGGGGGGTGCAAAAAATGTGCGTGCACGCCTGTGGAGCCTCCAGGGCACTGCATGCAATATGGCCCCCAGCAGCTGAATGCCTCATTTACCTACATTCGTGTGACAGTAGTATGTACTAGGCTTGTGCACAACTTGCGTACTTCTTTCCTCTGTAAATACCACAAAATTACTCTTAATTATGCATAATAATGTGAGAGTGTAATTGTTGGACCTGGCCCTTTTTACAGGGTCATCCCCAAACGTTTTGCCTCCTTCCTCCTATTTTTCCTGACCTGATGTTGTTGGCTTTTGAACTCTGGGCACTGTACCACTGCTAACCAGTGCTAAAGTGCATATGCTCTCTGTGTAAATTGTACTGTTGATTGGTTTATCCATGATTGGCTATTTGATTTACTTGTAAGACCCTAGTAGAGTGCACTAGATGTGCCTAGGGCCTGTAGATTAAATGCTACTAGTGGGCCTGCAGCACTGGTTGTGCCACCCACTTAAGTAGCCCCTTTACCTTGTTTCAGGCCTGCCATTGCAAGGCCTGTGTGTGCAGTTTCACTGCCACTTCGACTTGGCATTTAAGAGTACTTGCCAAGCCTAAACCTCCCCTTTCTCTACATATAAGTCACCTCTAATGTGTGCCCTAGGTAACCCCTAGAGCAGGGTGCTGTGTGGGTAAAAGGAAGGACATGTACCTGTGTAGTTTACATGTCCTGGTAGTGTAAAACTCCTAAATTCGTTTTTACACTACTGTGAGGCCTGCTCCCTTCATAGGCTAACATTGGGGCTGCCCTCATACATTATTGAAGTGGTAGCTGCTGATCTGAAAGGAGTAGGAAGGTCATATTTAGTATGGCCGGAATGGTAATACAAAATCCTGCTGACTGGTGAAGTTGGATTTAATATTACTATTTTAGAAATGCCACTTTTAGAAAGTGAGCATTTCTCTGCACTTAACTCTTTCTGTGCCTTACAATCCACGTCTGGCTGGGTTTAGTTGACAGCTCCTTGTGCATTCACTCAGACACACCCCAAACACAGGGTACTCAGCCTCACTGGCATACATCTGCATTTTGAATGGGCCTTCCTGGGCTGGGAGGGTGGAGGGCCTGCCCTCACACAAAGGACTGCCACACCCCCTAATGGGACCCGGGCAGACAGGATTGAACTGAAAGGGGACCTGGTGCACTTCTAAGCCACTCTTTGAAGTCTCCCCCACTTCAAAGGCACATTTGGGTATAAAACAGGGCCTCTGCCCTACCACCTCAGACACTTGCTGGAGAAGAAACCTGAACTAGAACCTGCATCCTGCCAAAAAGAACTGTCTGGCTGCCTAAAGGACTCACCTGACTGCTTTCTAAAAAGGACTGCTGCCTTGCTGTTGCCCTGCTGCCTTGCTGAGCTCTTGCCTTGCTGCAGAAGTGCTCTCCAAGGGCTTGGATAGAGCTTGCCTCCTGTTCCCTGAAGTCTCAGGACCAAAAAGACTTCTATCTTTCAACTGGACTCCTTGTGCGCCGAAATATTCGACGCACAGCTTGCTCCGCGGTGAAAAATTCACTGCACGCCGACCCGGAAAGACGCCGCTCGACCCCGTGAGGAAAAGATCGACGCGACGCCTGCGGTGCGACTGGAACTTCGACGCACGGCCCGCCTGGACAACGCTGCCCGACTTCCAGAGAGGAGATTGACGCAGCGCCTGCCGTGAGGGAGAAAATTCCACGCACAGCCCACCGGAAAAACTCGCAGCCGGACAACAAGCCCAGGATTCCACCCACAGACCCCGGGGCGTCTGAAAACCCCGCAACCCACAGAGGAGACTGTCCGCGCACCGGAAATCAATGCAACGTCTTCCCCGCGTGAAAAATAACGACGCAAGTCCGTGTGTGAAGGGGCGAAACCGACGCACACACCATTTTCCACGCATCTCCTCCTCTGCGGCCCTCTGCGAAGATTTTTCACTCCAAACCAGGTACTTTGTGCTTGAAAGAGACTTTGTTTGCTTTTTAAAGACTTAAGACACTTCATATCACTTTTCAGTGATATCCCTACAATTTCTTATTGCATCTTTTATCGTTTTGACCTCCAAATATCCAGATAAATATTATATATTTTTCCAAACACTGTGTGGTGTATTTTTGTGGTGTTATATTGTGTTATTGAATGATCTATTGCACAAATACTTTACACATTGCCTTCTAAGTTAAGCCTGACTGCTCAGTGCCAAGCTACCGGAGGGTGGGCACAGGATAATTTGGATTGTGTGTGACTTACCCTGACTAGAGTGAGGGTCCTTGCTTGGACAGGGGGTAACCTGACTGCCAACCAAAGACCCCATTTCTAACAGTAATCCACCAGTTAGCATTTAATAGTGTGAGTGTAATTCAGCATTTAGCGCAAAATACACCTTTGAGGTCGAAATGGGCCAGAGGATCTATTTTACACACTACATGGTACAGGACAAACTGCAGCAGCCAGCAGCTGCGTGCGCATTTTTCCTGTGCTCCTGCAGTAGTATTTCGCTTAATTACTCACACTGGCATAAGCACATCATTTCGGTAATTTCCCATCACAAGTGTAATGCGTAATTAATGAAATGACGGATTATTCTGGCATACTTAAAAGGTCTCCCAGCCCTATTATGTATGTACATATGAGGTATCTGTGTAGCACAAACATTGCCGAAAGGCAGCTCAACGCTGTGCAGAGTCAAAAGTAAAGATGCAGCCAAGAAGTGATGGGGGATATGCTTCAAAACTGAACCCTAAATGCACTTTTCTTACTATGTCCTTGGTCATTCGACTATACCGTCAATGCTACACCACGGAGCCCATGTGCAGCAGTTCTGCATAGGTAACAAACTACAAGAGGACAAACAACGCCACAAAAACAAGCCTTTTTCATTTTACGACACCTCTGACAGTAATTCTCCTTGGAGATGGAAAGCCTGCCAATAACAACAGATGCGTTTAGACAAAACACGAAAGAACACTGAAAAACGGCAAATGCTTGCAAGGGAGCGTAAACGAGCGACGCCCGCTAGTCAAAGCATGCCTCTCAAGTCAACCTGTCAAACACAGTACCACCAGCAGAAAGTGACACAGCAGCCTTCTGGCGGTGCGGCGGCGCTGCCGCGAGAGCTCGCTTTAAACGTGCGTTGTTTGCACACGCTTTAATCACATCTCGCTCGTGCATAAGGAAGCAGCAGCATCTTTAGATGCAGAATGAAACTTGAACTGTTTACGTGGGAGTCAGTGAGACGAACGCACTGCCAGTGTGCGTCGCTAATTTGCCCACACGGATGTTAGGATAGAAGTGACAGGCACGCACAAAGGGATTCCGTACTGACACAAAGTGTGAACAGGCTCCTGTTCCCAAACAAGACATCTTGTGTCTAATTGGAGCCGTCTGTTGGAAGACGCTCGTCTCAGCTGTAGCAAAATGTGATGCTCTTCAAAGGGACTGAGCGCCCTCCTGTTATAGCTGAGTGGGGCGTTTGCAAGCCGGCCTGTCTGTGTGCGACTGTACCAGGTCGCAGTGGGGAGATGTCACTTGGGTGGAAATAGGGTGGAACCTCACTCTGTGAGCATAGGTCCAAGTTCTTCAGAGATCGTTCGAGTACAAAACAACGGAGAGTTTAGCTCAGGCTCCAATGAGCTGGAAAGCATGCCTCTATTAACGGGGCTGACGACTCACTCAAAAATAAAAAGTAGTACTTTATTCATGTCACCTTTCCACTTGAAAACGCAATCCGATATGGTATGCATTGCATGTATAACCAAGAGAAAAGGCCATTTAGATTGTTGCTGGGACATAACACGTCAGTATGTATGTCTGACCCTTGCGCATTTGGTAAAGAAAACCGGCCAAACCCTACTGTGCATGTGGAGAAACAATTCTTCGCTGAGCTTAAGGATCCCCAGTGACATTTGGGGGTCTAGTAAACGGCTCTGGCTCTATTGGCACATCAGACACTATGCTGCAAGAGCCTTCTAGAGGTGGCGGCTGCTGCCCCTTGAAAGAGTCTAAAGGGTGGTTAGGATGGGATGTTTATTCATCTTGCCTGCACCGCACAGCGCCGCGACTCACTGAGGGAATTAGTGGCCCGATTGAGCACATGACGCGCCCAGTGCAGCGAGTGAGGCACCGCCCAGGGGGCTCTACTGAGCAGCGCGCCGGGCTGGGATTGCTCTCTACCCAGAGCTCCTTCGGGCCCTGCGCGCATCCCCCCTGCGGCCAGACTGGAGAGCTGCCTGCCCTGGGATGGACGCAGGACCAGCGTGCAGTGTAGTGGGAGGCGCATCTTGACAGGCTGGCTGGAGGGCGTTCTGCCTGGGCGCAGCCGAGCTGAGCGCTCATCCCGTGCGTGTGCACTGATTTCCCCGCTGTGCCTCTGGTGGTGGGAGCGGATACCGCCTGAGAGGTGGTTCGGCTGGCAGCAGGACGTATCTCATCCCTGGCACTGGAAACAGAGAGTGCCCTGGCAGAGAGAGACCCGCTCCTCTGTGTCAAACCCGCTCTGCTGGACAGATTTCCAGACTGCAGGGGCAGCAGTCTCCATGCGACCCTTTCTGCCTTTGAAGTGTCACACAAGAAGCCTCCGGCTGCTGGGGCTCATAGGGGGTCTCCAGCTGTTCCTCCCGCCCCCTCAGAGTCCCTGCTCAGTCTGAGCCCCGCAAACAGCGTGAACCATCTGCCCCAACTCTCGAAGGCGTGTCGAGCAAGTGGGCAAGGAGCTGCTTTAAAAAGCCGCGGAGCTACTGCTCGTCCTGGAATGCGAAGAGACAGGTTCATCTCTGTGATAAAGCTAACGCCCTCCAGCAGACTCTGGCCAGAGCAGAGGACCCGTGCACTCACTGAAGTCTGGTACATGTAGCATACAAGGATCTGCATTTAACATAGTGACAAAAGGCAAAGCGCACCTGCCACGCGACGCCGTTGTGATACCGCAGGGTGGGAATTGCGCAGGACAGCATCTCCTAAACTGGGGGCAGTTTCCTGGCGCCAGATCAGTTTTTACCTCGCACCATTCCTGTATTTTTAAGCATGTTGATTTTTAAAGAGAGATACAAACCTCAAATAAAACAGCCGTCATCTTCACTTGGTGTGGCAAGGAGCGCTGTCTGAAGCGCATAGAAGCCAATTACGATATAATGTGCAGCTAGAGGAGTGTACTATCTGAGTAACGCGAATTATTTAAACAGTACCCTGATGTGAGGGTTGTAAGCCGACTGAGTATGGTGTGAAGCTGAACGGGCTGACTGCAAGAGTCCGGTGCCGCTAGGAACCGCTGCGGTCATTTACCAGCTTCCGAACTGCAGCCTAGCGGGAGCCACACTGAGGAGAACCGGGGCAGAGCCGGGGGGACACGCCGGGAGCGCTCCATGGCCGCGTCGCCCGGCGGCAGCGCGGTCCCCAGGGGCGCCGGAGGAGGGGGGTCCTTCTGAGCTCTCCAGAGCCGGGTCCACGCCGCTGCGGAGAGCAGGACGAAAGCTCCCATCCGCGCCGGGAAGGATGTGGCCCTCCGCGCCTGGCACCCGGCTGCCCGGGATCAGGGATTCTGCGCTCCGGCGGGCAGCCTTTTCTGGGAACCTGGCGGCACTGCCCGCTCACCAGGTGCCCACAGGCCGGAGTGTGCGGGTCTTCATCAGCGCCAACCCCGAAGGTGAGTGAGGGCTAGGGGAAGAGGACACTGTGGGGTCAATCAGGGGAGATGGGTCCTCGTGGCTACACTGCAGTCTGTGAATTAGAGGTACGGCATTTAATCTTTGCTCCCCCCGTTCTACAGGCGTGTGATCAGGGGCATCTCGCTGTTCCTGTGCCTCAGTTCAAATATCAACCAACCTCGGGTGCACTTCAAGCCTTTCAGTTCACTACATGCGTTCAGTAAAGCCAATCTCCCGATGTTTTCCAGAGTTGGGCAGGGTCTTTCTTCCCCCTCTTCCCACAGGTACATTTGAAACAGGCATCGACGGCTTGCCACCTGTCAGCCCAGGCCCAGCCTGCAGCTAAGGCAGCTTTCCCACTATTTCTGGCAGCTTTCCTTCCAGTGTTATGTACTGTGCGTGTCTGTGCCGAGGTTACCACTTGACACTTCTTTCTGGTACTTTTCTCTCCATTAGCGGCTCAATAGATTGCCACATCATAGGAGTGATCTAGAAATCGAGGTGGGGCTGACTTAAGCTGGGTCCAATGTCGCCATGCAGCGACAGCTCTCACAGGGTGACTGATGCAAGAAGAAATGTAACTTCCTACTGCTGCTCCCACCTATGGATTTCCTGCAGTTTCTTGCGTCTATTGCAGGAGCCCCTTCCCGATGTACTCCTCTGGGTTGCGATTTTACTCAGTCCTTTTTTAAGCTGTCCGCTCCTTTGATTTGCATTTGATTCTGCAGGCCCAGCGTGGGGGTTTGGTCATCTAACGGGCAGTTGCTGCTGCAGTCCCTGCCTGGCTTTCTGATGTGAGTTGATCGTGGTGCTGCAATGCCAGTTTCATCCTATTCCTTGCCCTTTTTGCTGTAGTCGCTAGTTGGTTGTGCCTCAGTGGTGGCGGCTTGTTTTATCCTGCAAACTGCACTGATTGCTAAAGTCCCTTTCTGGTTTTATTTGTATTTTTCACTTGCTGTTTCAGTCCTTTCTTTGAGTTTTGTTGTTATTTATACTTACTGCAGCAGTACCAGTTTCTTCCTGTGACTTGCACTGCCTGCCTAATTTGTGATGTGTTTTAAATGTGTTTCTACAGTGGCAGTTTCTCCCTGTAACTTGCACTTAGTACAGCAGTCCCTGCCCGGTTTGTGATCTGTTTTGAATTTGTTTTTACAGTGGCAGTTTCTCCCTGTGACTTGCACTAAGTTCAGCAGCACCGGCCTGGTTTGCTGATGTGATTTGAACTTGCCGCTGTTGTACCAGTTATTTCCCCATCACCGGCTACAGCTGCTACAGCCCCTGCCTGGTCGTTGATGTGAGGTGAACTTGTAGTTTCACTGCCAGTATCTCCTTGTGCCCTGCACCCCCTGCTCGGAGCTTCTCTGAATGATTTGTGGGGGCCGCCAGGGTCGCTGTCTGCGGTGCTTCTGTGGTCTGCACATGCAGTTGCCGTTCGCGCCTGTCATTTTCTGCCCTCCGTGTTCTCGTTATGTGCACGTGCTGCTGCAGTCTCCTCCTGATTTTCTATTGTAATTTTCAGATGCTGCAAACCTAATTTCCTCGGCGATTTGAACTTGCTGCTGCAGTACCCCGTTAAGGCGATCGCGTGAATCTCCCTTGCTACCGCAGTCCTGGCTAGTTTGAGCCTGTGATTTACACATGCTGTTGCGGCACCCCCGCGAGGTGCCCCTTGGATTTACTGTTGTGGCAGCAGTTCCTGCTTGAAGTGCTCATGTGCTATGGAGTTTGCACATAATGCTGCAGTCACTGTCTGGTTTGCTCCTGTGAGTGGCACTTGTCGCTTCAGTCTCTACTTGGTATGAGCTTGTGATTTTTTGTAGACATCTTGCTGATTTGCTTCTGAGATTTACGCATGCGCCTTAAGTTCCTTGCGTATTTGCTCCTGTAAAGTACGCATGCCCCTGCAGTCCCTTCTTAGATCTCTCCTGTGACTTACACATTGTGCTTTCCCTGTGTGCTATACTGCTATGCCTTACACACTGAATGCAGTCCCTGTGTGGTTTGCTTCTGTGATTTACCCATGCAACAGTCCCTGTGTGGTTTGCTCCTGTGACTTTCACATGCAGCAGCAGGCCCCGTGCGGCCTGCTCTTGTGAATTACACAATGCTCAAGTCCCTGCGAGTTTGTTCCACTGGTTTACACATGCAGCAGTAGTCTCTGTGAGGATTTCTCCTGTGATTTACACATGTAGCACACAGAAGACCAAGTGTGGTTTGCCCCTGTGAGCTACAAACACGACTGCACCCGCTGTGTGCTTTGCTCTGTGGTTTGCTCACACTCGCAGACCCTGCGAGTTTACTCCCCTGGTTTACAAATGCTGCCGCTGTCGTGCCTGACATGATATCTTGTCTCTTGGATTTCCGTCCCCGCGGGGCCCATATGATTTGGCATTGGTCCCCAGGCTGTTGCATATTTGTGCAGGCTCGAGCTACGGCCCTGCCTGTTTGCATGGGATGCCAATCGATGCCAGGCCAGCCATGCGGGTAATGTGCTCATCCCTTGCCCGCCGAGGAACCGCCTGCCTGCTGGTTCCTGTTAAGAACATATCTGAACTCAGCAGTGGGCATCAACTCATCTCGTGGGTGTGAGCTCACAGCGGTCTCGTCCAGCTGCTGCCCCCAGAGGACGGTGGGAGGGGCACCGCATGGACGTAACGGTAGCAGATGGCTCCATGTCACCAAAGACACAGTACTTTTCTTTTTACAAATCATCGATCACAGGTGTGGTAGTTTTCGCACATCAACTGAAGTGTACCAGGGCTACAACTTCCAGAATGCATTAATCTGTTAAACCAAAAACTCTGGACTGGAGTTTTGCATTCTTGGTGACGTGGAGTCATCAGGTATCCTCCGAGCTAGCAAGGCTGTTGGTGCTGATATAGGTTCGTACTGCTGAGGAAGTGTAAGGTTCGTAGAGCTAATGGCTACTCCATCCTACAGTGTTAAAACAATCCCCTCAATAGCTTTGTAAAAGGAGTCTTTGCAAGAGGGAGTGGGAGGATTTTTCTTCAACCCTAAAGGGAACGGAGGAGTTAACACTGTGGACATTCAGGGCATTCCAGATGCTGGAACTAAATGTTTAACTATCACCCAGGCCAGGATTAATATTATGCAAGTATTTCAACAAAGCTTATGGTCCCTCTTGTACTGGTTATTTGGATTTGATATACCCTGGGCTTAAACTAACGCTGTACGTAAAATACAGACTGGGTGTCCTGCCGACCAGGGACTACTTAATCGGTACACTCAGGCTTCCGGGTGGACTTGAGCACTGTCGCTTCGGAGGAATAGACACGACAACCTAACCCATCTTATCTTGTTTTGCAAAAAATATGACTCGGACGGCGGCGGTAGCTCCTCCATTTCTTAAGGTCCTCTGGGTAAAAATGTGTCAAAGCAGCACTGGCGGTCTGTGCTAGGCCAGGTGATATGAATGTGCACAACTCTATAGCATCATATGTATGGTCCGCATAGCCCTGTCTGAGAGAGCTGCCAATTAAACCCGACCTTGTCCCTTCACGAGAATGCCTCGAGTCTGCAGGGCTGTACTTACAAGCTGAATGATTCTGCCAGATAAACCCGTGGCACTGCTTCCTGTCTGAGCAGTTCTATATATATTTCGCCGCGAGCAGTACTATGCATCAATGACTACATTCTCATTTCTCTAAAGTTATTTATGTTCATGCACTTTGGCACAATTTGGGCCTGTATTGGTAAACTGGTTAGGTGTATACTATGAACTGAATAAGGTACTTGGGGCTATATGTACGAAAGCTTTTTCCCATAGACACAGAATGGGTAAAATCCTTTCGTACATCTGGCCCTTAATGCAGTGTGCTGTCACGGCATCCAGTTGACCATATTGTACATGTATGCTAACCAAATTCTGTTTGTATTAGCAAACTAGAAGATTGTATTATCATGACCGATTTTTGCTGAAACTTTACTTGTTGACTATACTGCACGTTTTTATGATGCACTTTTCAATTCTTAATGTTTTGTTCTTTACTATTTTTCTTCTTACTGCTTTTAATTACTGTAAGTCTAACAGTTGAAACAATAAATAAATAAATGGAATTACATTGATAATTGTTTGGGAAAAAAAGTGTCTAGTTTTTCAGAAGCAGCACATGTATTCTTCCTGTCTCATCTAGTTCGGTAGAGAGTTTCATAGTATAGAGGCAGCCACAGCTCTACTAAGATTTAACTTTTCCACTTTCAAGGTAGAGGGATGATTTGCTCATCTGCTTTTTCACCACTAGAGATGTGCAGCAGGGAGTGAAGGTAGTATGGGTGACCTATTTTTAAGGCTTCCGTGTCAAACATGCAAGTTTAAATTAAATCCCCATGTTTTGTGGGAGTCAGGGGAGGTTTATATAGTGATAGTATTGTAGATGGATGTTGGTGCTAAAGACGTATGGCAGTGTTCGGACTTGACATAAATGACTAACGCATGCTAACAAAGTCCTTCTGTGCTGAAGGTGGGTGGTGGAAATGAAGCTTAGTTGTCTTGATGGGAGGTAGCCTTGGGTATAAAGGAAGATGAGAGTGAAGTGGTATCTAATGCCAAAGAAGGACTATGAAGCTCAATCTGGCCGCTCAGGCTGTGGCTCAGAATCAGTGGTGCTGGTCAGTGGTGGTGGGAATTTGGGGATAAATAAAGGAAACGAATTAATGCTGCAACTAAGGTAGGTCTTAATTTCTGATAAAGAATTGTTTGCACTTGGCAGGATAGCAGTGCCATAGCTGAATGATATTAATGATTGGTACTGGAAGGTTTCTAACGCAGCGCTGTGGTTTGTGTGGCTGCATTTGTTGGTGGTAATCATGGCACTGATTCAGGGTAGCTGGATGTTATTTCTACATTTTCTCTGCTGGTAATAATGAAAAAGAGATGTGGTGCGGTAGGAGTGCAGTGTTGAGGAAGAATATTGTTAACTGTACCTCAGAAGGAGGTACTTGTGAGTGTGCTGAATAGAATGAGTAGTGGTGGTTAGGAAGCGAAGGCTGTGGCTAGAGCGCAGTGCAGAGACCTGGCATTAGTGCTAAGGTAACATTTTGTTTGAAGCAGTCGATTAAGAATCGTCTTTTTCTTCCTGACAAGTTTCTTTCTCTCCTTGGGTCGGTTCTCTGACATATTATTGTGGTAAAATATTGTTCTCAAAAATATCGTGTAAAAAATATTGTTAACCACAACATCTCATTCTTATACATATAATGCAAATGACAGAAATATCGACTCAAAAATATTGTAGAAGATAATATCATCCAAAACAGCTAAAATTATACTTTCTTAATATATATACAATTATGTAATGAATTTAGAATGTTAAACTATATAAAATTAAGTCATGCAAATTAATTTATATATATATATATATATGTATGTATATATATATATATATATATATATATATATATATATATATATAAATCAACCAATCAGTCATTAGCTTGATTACACTTTGTTTTGCACACTTTTATATTGCACAAATGGGCACAAAGGAACAATGAAGTACAATTTCTAAAAACAGAAAGTAGTCTAGAAAAAGAAAAAAAAAATACAAAAGGGTTATAACCATATGGTAGTAGCAATGTAAGAAGTATCCAGTGAGCAAGGTCTAAGGGGACCAAAATGCGTTTTGCCATTCCACTGCCGCAATGCGAATAAAAAGGAACTTTACTCCTGATGTGCAAGTGCGACTCAACTCAATCTGTTTGCAACAGTAACAGGTCTACAAGATAGGAACACCACCAAAGCAAGAGCTCCACAGAGCCTGACACAGGATGGGGGGCTTGTGGGGGGGGTGGATGTGGGTGTGTATGTGTGTGTTTGTGTAAAACACACAAGAGAGAACTCTGGGTAGTTCCCAAATTTAGGTGGAGAGCAGCTCTAGTAAGGAGCACTGTAAAACACCAGCGACATTTTAGATTTGCTCACCTCAAATGTCTGTTTATCTAGCAAAGTTTTTAAGCATAGGATCAGCACAGTGCTATCCATGCCGAGCTAGATAGGGACAAAGTCTTTCACCATTTGTGCAGCAAAATCTTTAAGCATAGGATTGACTCAGACTACCCAGAGTTCTCTCTTGTGTTTTGCATAATTTATGCGTCACTCTAACCCTGAAAGGGACTTGTTTTGATATATATATAAACAAACACACCAGTTCCACAATCCTAACGGCCTCATCCACGATTCGTAGCTGATGGAAAAAATGTGTGCAGGTCCTGTTTCAAAATGCTAAGAAGTCCTTCAGCGTTATATTGGAAAACAAATCCACACACAACGTGTTAGCGTCTGCAAGCAATTTATTCAGCTACATGTTACAACCCACAAGGGATCTTCTTCATCACAACTTTGTTTAAAAATTGTGCCCAAATCACCACAGAAATATACTTAAGTCAAACAAACATAGAAAAATACGTTTTCCTTTTCATTTTTTCTTTTTGTCTTTTTCACAATATCCATGATTCACATAAATTCTAAATTATAGGTAATAAAATGTATTGTTTTAAATTCAACACTCATTACAAAAATGTTTTTTTAGAACGTCATCTAATTACAAAAACTAATAATAATAATAAGAGGATTTAATAGTAGTCACATAAATAGAAACTTCTGGTAAATGCACACTCAAGATCTAACCCTTTGCTTATTATTCAAATGTATGCAGAGAAATATATATTTGGAACAAAGGTATATAAATCACATATACAAGATATAGCAAACATAAAACAGAAATAACATAGTTAAATTCACAGTGATCAAAGTGGATCAAGTGGCCCCTTTCAGAAAAAAAATCTCTTCCATATCTAAATCCATTATTCTTATACTTTCATAAATGTATCCGTCTTCTATATTGGAGACCACATCTACCTTTAAAACCCTAAGTATATCACCTATTGAAAAAGAAAAACGAAATTGTATAAGTAAACAGAACCCACACAAGTTCTTGTTAAACATTGTAGATTCAGATAAAACACCAAAAGTATTTTATATCTACGTTTCAGATTGTTGAATGGGAAGGGGAGTACCAAAGAAGAGGGAAAAAGAGAAGAAGGAGAAAAGGTTCCTAACCCTAGGGAAACTCCAGCCAAGTTAATAGTATCACATCGTCCAATGTGTACATAACGTTCTACATTCTCATTTAATCCTCCCAGAGATTTGCTACCAAGTAATATGATATATTCTGATTCCTTGATTCTGAGCCTCCTTTCTCTGTCTCAACCACATACATTCTTCTCAATCCTATCAATACCAAAAAACATCATAAGATAAGCATCCTGGTTATGTACTTTAACCCAATGCCTGGAAACAGGGTAAGATATATCAACATTTTCGATTTCCTTGTAATTTTCAAGAACTCTCCTTTTGACCGAGCAAATGGTACCTCCCACATATTGATGCCCACAAGCACATTACAGAACCATATACTCAGGTGATGAATTTGTTGATCCTCATGGTCTTACCCATAGAAGCATTATATATTTTAATGTTCTTACTCCTCTTGCATGCCTTGCACCTCCCACATTTATAAAAGCCTTTCTGATCTTGTATGCAATCTGTCTTCGAATGCCACTATGTACCAAAATATCTTGCAAAGATCTAGATTTGCGATAAGTAACCTGAGGAAAAGGAGTCACTGTTTTACCAATCACTGGGTTCTGTTTAACCAAATGCCAGTCCTTAGCCACCATGCTCTTAATAGCCACTCTCTCACTATTAAAGGTTATAATCAATTTGATCGCATCCTGTTCTTCACCATTTGTTCTTCCTCTGGTGGTTAAAAGAGCTTCCCTCGTAATGTTGGACACTTTCATTCTTGCTGTTCTAAGGATTTTCATCAGATAGCCCCTTGCCCTAAATCTACAATTCGATTACCCTTCTTCCTCCTTGTAAGCCTGGTGGGTGACTGCCTGCATGAAGAATGCTGTTTCCCACAGTTCTCTTACCATGTAACTTTGTAGGCACCTCACCCCCATAACCTTTACTGTTACAGCAAGAACATCCATTTGGGTGGGGTGGACCTTGCATGTAAATGCCAAGTTTAAAGTCATCTGGAAAATGCACCCCGAGAATTCTTCCAGCTCCTGGCTTGATCCCTCCCAGATGACAAAAAGGTCATCAATATATCTTGTCCAAAGTGTAATGTGTCTAGTCCATTTTTCATTGTCCTGCCCACAAACATGAGCGGCCTCCCACCAGCCCATAAAGATCCCAGCATCTTTGAGACAAAGCAACTCCCCTTTGCTGTGCCGACTAGCTGATGGCACCATACATTATTATTCAGACAGAATTTTAACATTTCCAATAACATCATGAAGTGATCATATTTGCATATTGGCCGATCTCGGAAAAAAATATCTGTATGCCTTGCTCCCTAGTTCATGCCCAATACAGGAATGTAATGATACCAAGATCCATGGTAACATGTAAATAATGTGATTCCCAAGGAATATTATCTACGTTGGTAAAGTCAGTGCTACCCCTACAATAAGATGGTAAAGCTAAAAAATATGCCAGGAGGAAAAAATCAAGATAAATGGAAGTGTGTTCGGGGAGGCTGTTATTGCCAGAGATAATCGATCTCCCCCATGGGTTTTCCTTATCCTTATGCACCTTAGGTAACATATGAAAAGAAGGAGCAGTTGGTTTCTTAACAAAAATAAATTGAAATTGATATTGATACTGATGGAGGAATATCAATTTCATTTGAAGAAATAAAACACATCTTAAGAAAAGTAAAAATAAATTTACTTATGATAACATTCACCTGTCGAATTGCAAAAAATGACAACATTGTAAAGTTATTAACACGTATTTATTTGAATTATTAATTAAAAAAATAAAATTTAAAAAGAAAAATTATTTCACAGAAAAAGTAAGAAATCTCCTATTATATTAATTATTTATTTTACTTGAACTCTTAATTAAATGCTAGGTACAACATTGAAATTATACATAATTAATAATTTACATATAAATACCCATTAATATACAAAAATATACATAAGATACAAAGAATAACAGCATCTAAAAAACATGCGTAAAAAGCATAAAAATGAAGATACACACTAAAGGGAATAAAACACTACAAAAATTACAGACTTATAAAATCAAGTAATTTATTTACTTAATATTCAATCAAATATTAAATTAACATAAAAAAATTAATGATAAATTCAAATACATTTTATTTTAATTAATGTCCCACCATATTTCCCTACAAACCTAACAACCCACTACTAGAATATAACTTACTATAACTAATAATACAATTTAAACATACATTAAAATTAACAAAATAATCCAAATAAATAGTTTACATATTTAATAATCAATTGAATAATTGATTTAAAAAAAAAAAGAATTTAGCATAATTCACATAATTTAAATTAATTATAATTTAATCAACTTCTCGCCCTATTCCCCTACAAAGCCGCCGCTACACTATAAATTACTAATCAAGTATAAAAAATCAATTACTCAAACACAAAAAAATTACAAACTATATTTAAAAAAATTATACTGACAACACTAACATCTAAAAATGAATATATTAACTAAAACATATGAAATTATTCAAAAAATTATATTTTTGTAACTATATTATAGCAACTGGCACTTCTTACAAACAATTATTTTCTTGCCAACAATATTATATCCCACAATATTTTGGTAGTAACAATATTTTTCTACAATATTTATGTCTCACAATATTTCAAATTCAATATTGTTTCTACACACCGTTTTCTTTCATACTTGTTTCTTTTGACCCTCAATGTCTTTCCTCTGCAGATGACATCTTTGCCTCTTTATCTTCTTTCTGTCTCCCAACCCTTGTTGTCGCTGCTTACCATGCCTCCGTCTCCACACCCTACGCTGAGAGTTTCAACCTCGATGATGCACTGCCACACGAGTGCTTCCATAGAGGTTGGTCCACTGTCTTACAAAGATATTGGGGGCACACGGAAAGGCAGTAGTGGGAAGTAGGGCATTAATTCACTTGTTTCCAGTGCATGGGCAGGCTCTCAGTGGTAAAATCAAACCAGGGTGGTTGGTGATTCAGTGACACGTTGGTGTGGCTGAGTAACACAGATAGTATTGTATCACAGTGGCACATTTAGGAAACTGAGGTAAGACAGTAGGAATTTGCATACTGAGACTAGGTAGACCATGATGCTAGTGATGGTGATAGCACTGGCATGGGATGTAAACTTAGAAAATCAAGGCAGGTATGTTGAGGGGCACGGTGATTTGCACGAGGGATTTTGCAGAATCAGACATCAATGACACAGTCTACATGGCAACACTTGGAAAGTGCTGTAGAAGCTTCTATTCTGAGCACTAGCCTGAGGCTAGAACTCATACACCCTTTAATCCCTGTTTATGATTTGCAAAGAAAGGGATAATTGAAGAAAGCGTCCTAATTTGGATTCCTGGCAAGAAATTGGATGTTTCTCAACTCTTAGACAAAGTTGGATTTACTTGGATTGCATTGACTTAAAAGTCTCACACTAATTCGGATTCAGATTTCAAAGAGGCAAAGTTCAATGCTTCCTTCTCCATATAAGACACACATTTCTGTTTTGTTCCTTTTTGGCATACTAAATGCTAATTTTATTCTTATTCATTAAAATAGAAGCTGTGTTTCTCCTGTAGGTGCAGATTCACAAACTTAAAAGTAAGTTTCGGAATCGCTGGTTTATGTGTTTGAGTATTGTAAACTTGCTAATTTTTGCTATGGCAGAGAGAGGGCATTCCGACTGTGTTGACAGGGAGGCCACTGCACTGCCCACGACATGGGCATTGGTAGTGCAGGGGCCCCGTGTGGTCCCTTCTCTGCCTTTCTGCTGATCCTTTCATGGAGGTGTCCCCCCCATGAAAAGATTGGTGGAAAGGCAGGTCATGATCAGCATGGTGGTGCCAGCATCAGCACTTCTGTGACTGACCACAGCTTTCCGTACCAGCACAACCGTGGGATCTTAGATCTTGGCAGTTGCTGTGGTGTTGAAGTGATCCAAATGCCATCCTCGAAATCTGGCTGCTGGACCACCGAGGATGTGGCAGTCAGACTGTCACTGTGGGAACATCAGTCCCAGGACCTCTGTACTCATAATCAGGCCCATAGTCTTGACTCAGCTCTTTATATCTCTACAGACAGTTGCAATTGTATTTCTGACAGGCTTTATATATTTTCACTGATTCGGATAAACATTCCTTTTGCCTTCTTCCTACTTTGTGCTCCCTGGCCAGTGGCTGGTGGTTGTGGTCTGCACAAGAATTTCCCGACACATAGTTTGCCTTTTGTTTCAGAGGTTGTTTTTTCATTGTGTGCTTTGTTTCTAAAGCAAGTGAGCTTCCTTCATTGTGAAACTTATATATGTAAGTTGCTTTATATTATGTTATATGTTTTTGTAAAGCGAAAGTGCACTTTTTTGGATCCTATCTCACTAACATTTTACCGATCGATCGTAAAGAGCCACATTTTCCGTGCTTTCTGATCCTGAAAATGTTTAGCTTATATCAGATAAAAAGAGGAATTTTGTGCAGTAACTCAGCTACCAGTACCCTGAATACTCGACCACCTGCTTTGTTTGCTATAGTTTTTAAAATAGTGAACTAATTTCTTTTTGTGATGCCAAGACGAGGCTTGGTGTGTATCTTGGTTGGCCAAAAAGGTAGTCCCTATATGGGAGAAAACCCTGTAGCCAGGGATCTTCAACTTTTTCTGTAATATGGGTTACGTATCTGCAAAAAGAATCATCCTAAGTTACTAATATTTTTTAGTGTTGTAATAATGACTACATCAGACAGGATTCTATTAGTGACCACACCATGCACGATTACCTGTAGTGATCACGCTCAGTGAATCTAGTAGGTTTGCCAGTGGGGTTGCAAGCAGTAACGTAAAAAGGGTTTGCCAATTTTAGATTGCATTTACATGGATAATACATAACAGCCATAGCTGGAATACCCCTGGCCCAAACTAAGAATATCAATAACAGTTCCCCCAATGGCAGATAATTTATCATTCATGTATCAGCTTTAAAGATAGTTTGTAAATCCAACCATTTTTCTTAAAACATCAGCTTATGAGTTTTGAAGACACACATATTTTTGTTATCTTGAATGCATACTTTTCAATTGTGGTATGCATTTGTTGTTGGAAATTGGGTTACTGCTTGAGGGTGGTGACAACCTGTTCAAGCAACAATCACAATCTATGCCAGGGTGAAATACACAAACAAACCTCAAATTAACCTGTGCTTAACCCTCTGTTAGCTTGGCACAAAAGCAGTCAGGCTTAAGTTAGAGGCAATGTGTAAAGTATTACAGCAGCACTTCCAACAGGAATAAAGTAAAAACAACACCAGAAAAATCCCACACCAATTCAGAAAGAGAGTAACATTTAATAAATTATTTGACACTAAAACAACAAAAATACAATTAGTCAAACAAGAGATATGCCATTTTGAAGATTTCAGGTAAGTACAGAGCCTAAAAGCACAACGCGCCGCTCACAGCCATTTGGTTGGGCGAGACAGAGTGAAAGTCACAAGTTTAAGCTGATTGCGATGGGGTGCAGGTTAGTCCCAATGAAAGAGTTGCTTCAAAGTCCAGCATTAAGAGTTCCATTCACTGTGGAAGGGGCCGCGAGGAGCAAGGAGAGCATTGTGGATGGTCGTTAACATAGCGCGGAGAGCAGGCCGGTCATCACTGTAGAGTGGAGATCCTGTCATTCGTTGAGGACAGCTGTTGCTCAAGCTTCACATTGGTGGTCAACATGAGCTGTCGATGCTTTAGTGCAAATTGCAGATATAGTGCTGCCGGCAATGTTGGCAGTTTCTGTGGCACAAAGAGTTGGGTTCACTGGAACTTCATACTGGTGAGAGGCAGGTTCCTAGCTCGAATGGACCTGCTGCCAAAGATCCTAAAACTTTAGAATATCTCTTTTTCTTTGGAGAGGAGCTCAAGTGAGGCCACACCAATGGCCCAGGACCTGAAGGGTATCTCTGGGGGGTCAGGAAGTCACTCCAGCAGAGGCCAGCATGACTCAGGCATGTCCAGGCAGCAGATCAGCTGGGCAGTTGCAGGAATACATCCCAGTATCTAAAAACAAGGAGGTCGGTTAGCAGTCCTTTGGAGTTACTTTAGCCTGGGATGATGGCTGCAGATTCAATCTTTCTTCTCAGCAAGCCAAGCAACAGTGCAGCAGAGCAACAGGGCAGGAGAGTGTCAGTTTCCCTGGCAAAGCTGCACAGCATTTCTTTGTCTGTAGTATGCACAGGTCCAGGAGTGTTCTGAAGAGTTGGGTCTGATGGTCCACTATTTATTCCTAGTGCCTTCTTTGAAGTAGGAAAAGTTTCTATAGAATTCCTTTTTAAGTTATTGAAGTTTCCTGATCCCCTGCCCTGGCTCCAATCTGGCTGCAAGAACAATGCAGTGACGAAAAGTCCTTTGTGTGAAGGCAGGGTACAGCCCATTTAGTTTCAGGTGGAGCTCTTCCCTGCTTTGCCCTCTAATCCTGCCAGTGGTTGTACCATCCAGGCACACCTCATCCTTTTATTGTGTGGCTGTCTGGGTGGAATAAACAAAGTCTAACTGCCAAGTACACCTAGTCTTGTGACCCAGAAACAGGCTGCAGGCACCGAATAGTTGGGGCAGGAAAATGGGAACTTTCTAGATGATTTGTATTTACAATTTCTCAGACAGCAAACTCGACATTCCTACTTGCTTCTAATTGAAAGCTAGCACTTACATTCAAAGAGCCCTGTGTTATCCTATGGGAGAGGTAGGTTTTGCAGTAGGGAAAAATAAATGTAAGAGTTTGTCCCTACCAAGATATGTAAAGCTTAAAAGTACATGGCCAACTTTTTAAATACACTACACCCTGCCCTTCGGCTGTCCAGGGCCTTCCATAGGTGTGAAATACTTATTAAAAAGGAAGGATTAGGTCTGGCAAAAAGTTGAGTTTACCAGGTGAAATGCCAGTTTAATTTGCACACACAGGCTGCATTTTCATGCCTAAAACATGTTTAGAGGGATTCTTAGGTGGGCGACACAATGAGTGCTGCAGGTCCACTGTCACTATTTAATTTACAGGCCCTTGGTACATGCAGTACAACTTTACCAGGCCCTTTCAGTAAATTAACTGATCCAATTGGTTGTTGGTCAGGTTTGCCATGTTTAAATGAGAGCGCACAAGCACTTTAGCACTAGTTAGTAGTGGTAATGTGCGTAGAGTCCTAAAAACGAACAAAAATGGGTTCAGAAAACAGGAGCATGATGGCCAAAAGTCTGGGGAAAACTATGCAGAAAGGGCCATGTCCAGCATATGTGAATTCAGCCAAGGAAAAGTTTATAATTTTGTAGGATGGGCTGCCACAGGAGAGCTACTTACAGGTAGCTGGAGAGCTATCAGTAGCTCATGAGCTACTAATTGGAGAAGCCTGCTGTAGTCAATGCAAGTTTATTTGAACATAATTATTTTATGTACTGGTAACAGAATTGATTCAGAAAGGATAAAACACTATAAATTTTTTGCAAGTTGAAAGTTAGTCTTACAGTGGCATTTGTAATCAAATGTAAATTATTCATGTCATTCTCAGGAAGGCCAAGATATATTGATATGCAGAAGTCAATTTGAGAGTGAATGAAAGTGTTGACAGTGCAAACTAATTGAGAAAAAGTGAGTATTGGAAAAAATGTTTCAGAGTGTGAAGAAGGAAGAGGCATGAACTAAACATTGAAACAACATATGTAGAGAAATCTACACTAGTGATAAACTCAATCCTAAGTTTCTGCATGTGTTTAGCTATACTGGGGGCATCTCTAATTGAAGGGGGCAGGATCATGAATCTGAGGAATTGATTTTATATACTGTTACCAGAATTTCCATTTTAGCTGAATCAAGTTTTAAAAAGTCCCTTCCCATCCAGCACCCCACTCTCTCGAATGCAGCCATAAATCCTGAGTTATCTGATCGGATTCTGAGGTTGACCACAATCTGAGTGTCATGAGCATACATGCAAGTGATTACTTAGCAGTCAGGTGCATAGGTAAAGGCCGAAGGTAAAGATGAAAAAGTTACGTAAATTAGAGCAACTTAAGGGGAACTTCCAATCCATGTTCTTCTAACCTTAACTGTAGGAATGTAGTTGCATAAATTGGACTCAGCTGGAAATAAGGTGGTAACCAATATAATGCCTGGTCTCTTATACCAATCTCAAACAATCTGCAAATAAATATAGTATGTTATGCTATTCTGCTTCTTTCCATGCACGTGTTAGGAAATTATCTGGAAAAGCACTTTGCAACTGAACTCCATCACATGACATCAGAGATCTCTTTGCCCCTCAGTTCTTAAAAAAACCCTCACCAGAATCTGGCATGCTATTCTTCCCTAATCAGACTATGCAGTTCCTATTGGAGCAGGAACACTCTGATTTGTATATAGTCGGATCTTATCTAGATTGACATAGTAGCCAAAAATGAAGGACTTCGAATTAGTTTCAGCCAAAGGCAATTAATGGGCCACATAAAACATTCAAACCATCACTTTTTTGCTTTTTATAAGTCTGCCCTTTCCGGCATAGGAGTGCAATTTTTGTACTAATTAACCAATCAACTGTCCATGGTATCATTCATCCACCTTTCAGTAAGAAATCTGTAATGCGCGATCTTGGATGAAGGAGGTGTGGCTCCATTGATTCTTTTTGACCTGTCTTTGATCTTCTACACTGCGAACTGTCTCACTCTTCTGGATAGACCAGGGGTCATTGGAATCAATAGGATGTCATATAACTGGGTCAAACCTTTTCTATTTGATACACAACATGTGATGTCGTTGCCTCTTCACTTCTGTGCTTTCTAAAATGTTGTGCGGTTTCAGACAAGGATCGTCACTGTAAATCCATATGTGAAGCCACTGGCTAGTTTTGTCTTTGTGTTTATGTTCTTGTAAAGTGCTCTATCACCCTTACTACGATAAACCACCAAAGCCAGGAGTTCAACAGCCTTCTGAACTTCAGTAACATAAGTTCAGAATAGAACTAAAGAAGCAGCATATTCCATCTTGCTACAGCTGTGAACGAAAAAGCTGTATCACACATAGATTTTAGATGGGGTTTGTGGGTTGTGAGAAGGTAAGGATGTGCTAATCTTATTGCAAAAGAGGGGGTGCACAATCTAGAGAGAAAAAGGCTGTGTGAACAAGATAGAGCAATTTAAATAATACATAAAAAATATGCTCCTTCACCAGCAGCCAAAGTAGGCAAGCTAGAACAGGGGAAATATTTTCCCTACAGTTAATGGCGTTAGCCAGTCTGTTTGGATAATACTGAATCAACTGCAATCTAACAATCAAACAAGAGGGCAAACCCTGGTAATGAGTATTGCAGTAATCTAAGCAACAAGATGCAGGCATTCAGAATCTGAGGGGCATATTTATACTCCGTTTGCGCCGAATTTGCGTCGTTTTTTTCGACGCAAATTCGACGCAAAACGAACTCCATATTTATACTTTGGCGTTAGACGCGTCTAGCGCCAAAGTTCATGGAGTTAGCGTCATTATTTTGCGTGAACACCTTCCTTGCGTTAATGAGATGCAAGGTAGGCGTTCCCGTCTAAAAAAATGACTGCGATGCTATTGCGTCGTATTTATACTCCCGGGCAAAAATGACGCCCGGGAGTGGGCGGGTCTAAAAAACCCGCATTTGCGCCGGATTTTAGCGCCTGGGTCAGGGCAGGCGTTAAGGGACCTGTGGGCTCAGAATGAGCCCAGAGGTGCCCTCCCAAGCCCCCAGGGACACCCCCTGCCACCCTTGCCCACCCCAGGAGGACACCCAAGGATGGAGGGACCCACCCCAGGGAAGAGAAGGTAAGTTGTGGTAAGTATTTTTTTTAAAATGTTTGTGTGGCATAGGGGGGCCTGATTTGTGCCCCCCTACATGCCACTATGCCCAATGACCATGCCCAGGGGACAGAAGTCCCCAGGGCATGGCCATTGGGCAAGGGGGCATGACTCCTGTCTTTGCTAAGACAGGAGTCATTTCAATGGGGGATGGGCGTCGTAAAAAAATGGCGCAAATCGGGTTAAGACGTTTTTTTTGCCTCAGCCTGACTTGCCCCATTTTTAGACGCCCAAACGCCATTTTTCCCTACGCCGGCGCTGCCTGGTGTACGTGTTTTTTTTTCACGCACACCAGGCAGCGCCGGTCGGCTAACGCCGGCTAACGCCATTCAATAAATACGGCGCCCGCATGGCGCTTCAGAATGGCGTTAGCCGGCGCTAATTTTTTTGGTGCAAAACTGCGTTAGCGCAGTTTTGCGTCAAAAAGTATAAATATGGGCCTGAGTCTTTTTGGTTGGACTGCAAAGGGAAAGCACACACTTCGAGGTGCAGAGTTGGAATGACAAGATGTCACCACTTCTGACACCTGCTCTGCTAAAGTTAGCGCCGAGTACATGTTTTTTCTAAGATTTGTCATCATTTTCACTGGTAAGAGGCTGGATCCAGTGAGGAAGGTCAATATGAAAAATTTAGAAAGTCCGGGTTTTTTGTGAGCATAAATTTGCAGCCTTGCTTTCATTCAGTTTTAGAGCATTTTTGTTCATCCATTGCTGAAGCATTAGGAGGGATTCATGCAATTTGGTTGTTGCAATCAAAGGGTCACCTTCAAATATGATGATCATTTGAGCATCATCTATCTGTATTAAGTGGTTAAAAAAGGAATTGAATAAGGTGAGCCTAATCGTTAAAAAGAAGTGGGGATACGATGGAACCTTGAGGAATCTCGCAGTGACACGGTCTTTGAGGAATTGAAAGAGGCCCATGCCACCCAGAAAGATTGCTGGGATTGGTAGCTTGCATCCCAGAATAATGCCTAGGCAGTAATGCCCAGTTCAGAAAGCATGGTCAGAAGAACGCTGTGAATGACCATATCAAAGGCTGCTGCTAGATCTAATAGAAGTGGAAATGCCAGTATCAACAGCCTGTCACACACTGTGTAGCACTGAAACAATATTCGGTTCAGTGCCTTAGCCATCTCAGAAGCCCATATGAAATGGATGAAGTAATCTGTAGGTGGTTAATATATTTAGAAAGTTGTTGAAATACTGCCCTTTCCATTAAACTAATGAAGAATGGCAGTTACAAAATAGGTCTGTAACTTGATAAGTTGTAAGGATTCAGAGAAAGTTTCATCAAAAGGTGAAGTATATAGGTCTTTTTAAAAATATCCCTGACATATCCCGCTATTAAAGAGGAGTTACTGGTGACTTTTGCCCAGGTGGCATGAATCATGAGATATGCTTTATGCATGGCTACTGGGGATGGGTCCCACAGAGACCCCAAAGGTTTTGCTTGTGTCAACAACATGACAAATTGTTTGTTGTTTCAAGGTAAAAAAGCTGCTAAAGTAGGATGATCTAGACAAGGAACTATATAAACTGCGGGTAGTTGAGGAGAGACATCAAGGGACAGCTTGATACCCTCATTTTTGTTTATGAAGACATCTGCAATATAATAGCATTTGGAGTTTGAATTTATAGCCTCTTTCTGAGGAGATGGTTTCTAGATGCTCTTGATAACAGAGAAAATCGCTTTCTAGGGGTTGGTGTAATCTAAGGTTTCGCCGGAATAAAACACTGACTTAGTCTTCTGGATAGCTTGTTTGTAATTGTAATTCAGCTGTTTTCGTTCAGCATTGGTGCTGGAATTATAATACTGCTGCCAGTGGCATTCAGTCATAAGCAACGATAGTTTAAGAGCTTTGAACTCCAATCTGTGCCAGCCACTGTCTGAAAGCTTATTCTTAGTTATTCGTTTGGCTGAAGCTAAGATGTCTGTTGGCGACTGAAGCAGAGTACAGTATCGGTGCACTGGGGCAGATGTGGAGCACGCTACATTCAGATTACTTGAACTGAATGAGGGTATGGCATTTCATAAATCCTCATCTGACACCATTTTCCAGTATCTTGCAACAATGGTGGCAAAGGATTTAGCACATGAGGAATTAACGGTATGCCCCAATAGGTCTGTCAGCACAAAGAGTCTGAACAAATAATATTGAGCAAATGACCCAAGTTATGGGTAGAGTGAAAGGGACTGGGGAAAACATCCAAAAGTGTAAATAAGTCCAGATATTTCGTTGCTAGAGGGGTAAAAGTGAATATTTACATGTCCAAGGAGGATCAAATATGAGTTAAGACTAGTTGCTTCTGCAGGAGGTAATGCCAAAGGCTAATATGGATCTGCAGTAGAAGAAGATGGACAATAGGCTAAATTGCATGACCACAAAGTACCTGAGGAATTTTTCAAATTTAAAGTAAGCACTTCTAGTGCCGAACTACAATGTTAAAATGTTCTACACTGTTCCAGGTCTATTTGATTGTGATGGAAAGACCTCTACCTCTTTCACCTGAGTGGTGTGATTCATGAACTGAAAAAGCCTCATGTGTAATGTCTTTGTAGACATGCAGTGTAAAATCAGTAAATCATGTTTCCACAAAAGCCGGAAAATGTAGGTAAAAACTCACAATCATTTAAAAAAAAAAATATAGCATTCTGCACTGTAGAATAAGTGTTTATTAATAGACCGTATGCCTTCGAATTGTGACTATGAGGAAGATGCTGATTGGGAAAGGGAAGGAAAGTTTGTCATCTAGTAGGTCCAACTCTTTTAGGGTTTACAGCATTCTACAAGCTCATATGAAGTTGAAAAGAGATGAAGCAGGGGAGTATTTGTGATTGGTATTACATTGGAGACTTACTAAAAGAAGGCTAAACTCAGAAGCATGACTCGTCCAGTCATGGAAGGGTGCAAATGGGCTTGCCTTTGGTGTGCCACCATTGTGGATGAGCTGCGGATTCCATTATATATCTTCTTCACCACAGGCAAACTAGGCCGACAAATAAAATGGCATACAGGTTATGGCACGTTAAGAGAAATTTAAAATGATGGTGCCGGCTGAAACAGAGCTACCCATTTCTGTTCAGTTCACAACAATCTAAATTAAAAAAGTCCCCATGATCCTATCTGATCATATGATTTTACAAACCAAACTATTCTGAGCTCGGAAAAAATCCTAAAACACTGCAACTTGCTTTAAAAATGGTTTGTCGAGACTACCGGTGTCAGGTGTTCCCTCTAAATCTCTAAGGTTAAAAGTGATATATTGGTTTTGGTTGACCAAACTAATCTAAGGAACGCCTCTTTCTGACCTTCTAACCTGGGTTCTCCTTTCTTCTTCTGCCTCCAGTATTCACAGCCAGCTAGATATGTTCAGTAAAAAAAGTTTCCTTGGCACTTCAGGTAAATTAACTAAGGCTGCTTTCCCACTTTTTTTTCCCACCACAAATGTAACTCGTAAAAAGATTAATGGTGAGTGCAATGACCATCCCAAGACTAGAGTATGAGCAGTTCCTATCTGACCTTCCTGAAATATCTGATACACCCCCTTCAAGTGGTGCAGAACCTTTGCTCATTAGCTAGCACTGCCACTTCCTGTGAGTCAACAGTTGAATTTCTGCCAGGGGGTTAGTGTAGCTAGAAGAATAGCACTTGGAGTGGTGTGCCTAGTCCTTCATCCAAAAAGTGAATGTGATTCAGCTTTTTTGAAGCCAAATCGCTGTGTCCCACACAGGACACAGTTCCGTTTTTTCTTTCTAAATACTTAAAATATAGAATATTGTTAATTTGTTCAATACCTTCAACAACATACAAACTGATGATTCGGCATGGGTACACATGCAATATTTGAATATGATGCTTTTATCAATTCTTGAATTAATTACATATTGTACATATTTCTCGTTGACTAGTAGATGTAGTATTAATCGCAATACTCCGATGACCGCCGCGTCCGGATTATCTCGTATTCATATCACTTTATATTTCTGCCCATGCACAATGTTAATAAGATTGACAAAATAGAAGCATTGGCCCATTAGTATTATGCACAAACTAGCTGTAGGGCACACAACAATGAAATGATGGTAGTTCTGTAGATTGCATATATTCACACAGCAACACATAGCTTTGTATAAATGCAGTGCCTTGCTCTACTTGTACCAATGCTCACTGGAAAACCTGGGTTAAAACAAATTGTGTTTTAAGGAAATGTTTGAAAGAAAGATCCATCACAGTTGAATATCAAAGCTGGTTGAATTGATACATCTCAAGAAGTATGAAAACGGGTATTTAATATAGTACTTCCTCATATTTAGCGAATGCATGCTTTCGAATATCATTTATGGGCACGGTGATTAATATATTACGATTTGTAAAATATGAATTTCACCTCACAGAAGGGATAACAAGTCATTCTTTCTCTTAGCTTTTATTAAAAGTAAATTAAATGAGTTTACCAGACATAACATGTAAGCATGTCATAATTAAATCTCTCTGTTTATCCTTCATATTTTCTTTATTAAGGTGATAACTGTAGTTGAATCATCTCTATTTTGAGAATGTGTTACTTTTCAGACAAAAAAACTCAAAATACTTTACAACTGTGGGTCAGGTTGCAAGATATAAAACGACTATCATTTCTGACAGTGAAGAAAGAAGCACACATATAACTCTGAAATTAAGTCTCTTAGGTCTCAGTATTTCTCAGCAGATTTAGAAAGCGCAGATTATATTTTCTGTCCAATAGTCTCAGCATTTACACTTTATTGAATATTTACCCCATTTCTCTACGAATCTCTAGTGTAGATCCATAGCATTTGTATTTTGTGTATCCCAACACCATGGATGTTTTTATGAATAATTTCTTTCTAATTTAACCAATATTTTTTTATGATGTTAGTAATAATATTTTGTTCGACGTTTATTGCTCCATTGCACTCCAAGGCCCATATTTATACTTTTTGACGCTAAACTGCGCTAACGCAGTTTAGCGTCAAAAAATGTAGCGCCGTCTAACGCCATTCTGAAGCGCCATGCGGGCGCCGTATTTATGGAATGGCGTTAGCCGGCGCTAGCAGACCGGCGCTGCCTGGTGTGCGTGGAAAAAAACCACGTAGACCAGGCAGCGCCAGCGTAGGGGGAAAATGGCGTTAGGGCGTCTTAAAATGGGGCAAGTCAGGTTGAGGCAAAAAAATCGCCTCAACCCGATTTGCGCCATTATTTTCGACGCCCAGACGCCATTTAAATGACTCCTGTCTTAGTAAAGACAGGAGTCATGCCCCCTTGCCCAATGGCCATGCCCAGGGGACTTATGTCCCCTGGGCATGGTCATTGGGCATAGTGGCATGTAGGGGGGCACAAATAAGGCCCCCCTATGCCACCAAAAAAAATAAAAAAAATAAAAAATTATACTTACCTGAACTTACCTGAATGTCCCTGGGGTGGGTCCCTCCATCCTTGGGTGTCCTCCTGGGGTGGGCAGGGGTGGCAGGGGGGGTCCCTGGGGGCAGGGGAGGGCACCTGTGGGCTCATTTTGAGCCCACAGGCCCCTTAACGCCTACCCTGACCCAGGCGTTAAATAGTGGCGCAAATGCGGGGTTTTTTGACCCGCCAACTCCCGGGCGTGATTTTTGCCCGGGAGTATAAATACGACGCATTTGCGTCGCCGTCATTTTTTTAGACGGGAACGCCTTCCTTGCATCTCATTAACGCAAGGAAGGCGTTCACGCAAAAAAATGACGCTATTTGCCCATACTTTGGCGCTAGACGCATCTAACGCCAAAGTATAAATATGGCGTTCGTTTTGTGCCGAATTTGCGTCGAAAAAAACGACGCTAATTCGGCGCAAACGGAGTATAAATACGGGCCCAAATATCTAAATTGAATCTATGAATATATTTATTTAGTATTTTTACTTGGATTACTGTTCCTTCAACCTGCAATTTATCTGAATTTGAAATATCATACCCCGTATGTTCAATTTAAGATGTACCTTAGATGTACCCAGTCTGCTAGCTGCCTCAGTCGAAAAATGTATGATTATTAAAGCATGCAGATAACATGAAATGCAAGTGTATACCATGTATGGCTTAGCCGCAAAATCTGTGCACATTTCAATGCCATTTTAAAGCATTATTTTGAAATTCTTTTGAGATTTAACCCGTAGAAATGTGTGCCTGCTGATAACGTAGACCACTCCAATCATAAATTCATGCCATGCTTCTTGTCTTTCTAGAGCGTAGGGTATGCCAGTGGGATGACATCTTAGTGCAGAGTTCTGTCAAAGTTATATAGTTATGAGTAGCTATTCAAGTTCTTCTCTTCAGGAGATGCTCAAAGTAATTTTGAATATCACAGTTCATATATTTTAGTCATTTTTATAAAACTTGTAATGGCCTTCATAATGTGTTTTAAAAACATTGGGGTTTATTTTGAAAAACCAACAATACATATTGCAGGCATAGCTTTGATGTGCTGTTTGTGCATTAGCTACATTGATGTTTTTGCACAACTTTACATAATACAAAAAAGTGTTGATTACCTTCTCCCACAATCATGAGTTTAGTTGTTGTGGCATTGGTATTGATTATTTAAAACATAAATATTAACAACATTACCACTAAAATATTGCTCTTTTAATTCATACTGGCCAGGTTATTATTTTTGGATCTAACTCTGGTAACTAGGCACAAATATTGACTTTGAATTTAGACTAAGGGCCTAATTATGACATTGGAGGTGCCACCATGGGACTGCCAATGCCGTGGGGAGGATGACACCGCCCTGTCAGCGGCGTCCCCCCAGTCGTATTACAATGCTCCCGCTGGGCTGACTGGCAGGAACATCATATTACAATGTTCTCGCTGGTAAGCCCGGTGGGAACCTTGGTACAGTATTGGTCTCGGCTCCCCAAAGGGAGCCAAGGCCAATACCATAACACACAAGCACCCTCGGAATGCGCACATGGCAGATAGTGCGCATTCCTATGGTGCTGGGCGGGGGGGAGGGGGTCTGGCACTGGCTTTCCACCAGCCTTTTCATGTTGGGGTGACCGTCATGAAAAGGCTGGTGGAAAGCTGAGTTGTAATCAGCACGGTGGCACTGAGTTCAGCGCCGCCATGGCTTAGCACAACTCAGACCACTGTCTAACCATCAGGAACCACGTTCCTGATGGTGATGGCGGTCTTTAGGTGGTCACACCCTCCATGGTCATAATGCGGTGGTGGGACCGCCAGAACTGCGGCAGTCCACCGCCACCATGAGTATGGCAGTCTGAAGACCACACTCATAATGAGGCCCTTAGACTTTTAGCCTGACACTTTGATGGATAGATATTTATAAAGTACCTTATAAATTAGCACCGCTCGTCCATTAGGGGAATCTGCTCTTCATTTATTGTTGTGAGCCATCATCAGCCGGTGCCTATTCCATTCCTACAGGGTTTGCTTCCGTGATGGTAAGTCTGAACTAAGTAACACCCTCAACAATTAATACTGCTAATAACCTGAAAGGCAACAGCTTGTGACTTTCAGATTCTGAGAAGGTGATGAGTATGTCTCACAGAGGTATTTAGAAAAATATCTTCACAAAGGGTTCCTGAGGACAAGTACTTTGCAAGTGAATGCAATAAATATTTTCTTAATTTGTCAAACAGATTTGAAAAAGTATCCAACAAAAGTTACTGTTTGGTAGGTCCCTTCAAGCAGATGACAAAAGTCGAAGAGCAATTCATTAGGAGTCCCAGGTGAGACAAAGTGTAATTAAAGTTGGTTTATTGAAAATACCTAGGGAAGTTAACACTGGATAGTTAGATACATTTTCATGGAAATTTCCAATTTATTTTCATTTCATATCATAAAGGTAAAAACTACAGAACCTTGCTTTTAAAAAGCACTGTAAAGAATAGTTCTGATGTTTTAAGAGCTGTAAATAGTTATTACTTTTACCCAGTTTAATTCTGCTCAATCTACTGACCTCAAAAAAATAGGAGTCGACCTTGACGGTATTCAAACTCATGACATGCAGAGCATACCAGATGGCAGAAACAAACATTTAGGTCACTGAGGTATCTTACTAGCTATAAGTAGCATGTGCATATCAGTCTATTAAATAGTGAAGAAAATAAAGTCAGGCTTGTGGTAAGCTCAAGACATCACAGCTACAGACCTTGAGCATGGTGAATTTGACACATTCTCGGTGGAGAGCTGTACAACAGTGACACTTATTTCGGTATGGCCACAGTGTCTGTAGCCTTAGGTCTGTTCCTAGTACTTTCTCATTAAATCAACCTTATTGTGACCATTACAGCTAACTTTTCAATTAAGAAGAACCATGTGTTTTTACGTTCATCTGATGGCACCACTCTTGAGCATGTACAATATTTCGACTTTCACCCACACTCATCTTCAGAGTACTTCTTCCAAGTGCATGGCTAGCTTAGACACTTGCCTTGACAATGTCTTGTGTAAGCCAGTGCTGCTGATGACGCAGAAATGAAGGTTTTAAATTTATTAGCGCATAAACGTAGTGCCGCAATAATCAAGTGTGACTTTAACCGAACTAATAAAGATTGTACGGGGACAAATGTGCCCTCAGAGTAGTTCGCCAACATTTATAAGCGTGCTTTATATAACGTGATGTATTAGAATTGTACTAATCTGGCATAACCGTAAACGTGTGCCATGATTTGCTTGTTTGAAATGTTTTAACTTAGCATAACTTTAGTGGAGGCTTCGGCCTAGTTGCCTTGTCTCACGGTTTAGATGCTCGTGTTTTTCTAATGTGCTAATAAACGTGTATTCTTGCTTGAAGCTGTACTTTTCCAGTGAGATCGGTTCACATGCTTATCTTTAAGGTTTCGTGCCAGCCTGGCAACTTCTTCTTTGCTCCAAGGTCAATCTGCAGGTGCAGACAATGGAAGCTCTGAAAGTGAGTTAATTGGTAAAATATGTTGCAACTTACGTTCCCGACTCCAAGGATAATGTATGCCTAGGTAGAAGCTTGTAAATTGTTGTTTTTGATTGGACAATTTGAAGCCAACCTATGAACCCTCCAATGGAAGACCCTACTGGATTTGAACTGTTGATTATTTAAACCTGGTGCACAAGAAGAAAGCGGCCATTACCCATTAGCCATTAGCCATTACCCGCCATTGGCCATTACCCGCCATTTGCAGGACATTGCAGCCATTACGGCCCATCTTGCCGACCTCGTCATTTTGCCATCTTCTACGATGCCAATTGATGTTCGACGCCATTTTGAATGAGACTTTGATGCTTTCTCTAATCGAGAGAAAGAGACTTTAAGTAATTCTCGCCCTAGAGACTTTAACTTTGATTTGCCCCTTTGCATAAAGTAGTAGTTTTGTCCTTTTATCTTGCCGCTGTGAGGCAATTGCCCCGTCCACCCTGAACCTTGCCCCCGTCCCATGCTGATCGAAACCGGTACCTGTGAGACGAAGACTTCCTTGAATGCTGATTGAATTTGGTAAATATGAAAGGAAAATGTACAATTGCATTGTGTTTCTTTTTAGGTAACCAACTGCTGATTTTTGATAAGAGCCCTAGTTAGGAGTTTTTCCAAATTAATGTTGCTAAATTGTTTTTGCATGAAGTCCCACATGCAGATGCTAATTTGAGGTTAGATGAGGATTCATTTGTTGCACGATGCAATTTGAGACCTTGTTATGCTGACTAATGTATGCAATTAGCCCATTAAAGATTATAGTTTTAGTGGTTTGCGTTGCTATCATCGAATGCATTGTTATTCAAATGCTGCATATATTGCATCTTTTTCGCCGTTATGGACAGCTATTAATGTTCATTTACATATATCATTTGGTGTTGAGACACATTTATATCGTGCTAGCTTTGTTAATATAGGGAAATAAATTCATTAACTTTGAATGAACTGGTGTGGTTATTCATGGCCGAAAGGTCATGGTTCGCCGAAATGTTTTCTGGATTAATTGTGAAGTGTTATGTTGATCAGGGCATTGCTTATGTTCGTTATTGATTATTGATTTGATTAAATTGACTAATCTCGGGTGAAGAGAGCCCCACTTGGTCAAAAGATTCATCGACCCAAGAGCGTCCAAATACAGGTAATTTATTAGGACGGAACGCTCTATCAGTAGATGGTAGCAGAGGACGGTTTCGCCCTTTGGGACCCCACTCGAGAGGTAACGGTTTCGCCCTTTGGGACCCCACTCGAGAGGTATATGGTGTTGAATTGAAGGTTACGCCCTTTGAGACCCCACTCGAGAAGTATATGGTGTTGAATTAGATTTTCTTGGGTAAAACAGATTGAGAGAATGATGATGCCCTAAGTCCCCCGCGACTTTCCCGGGATCTCGGAGCTTGCGAATGGAGAGAATGGAGGTGTGAAATCGGCGTTGGCGGTACTAGTGACGGTATGAGTGAAGTTAGGATTTTGCTCTTGCACAGCTTATTGCCGCAGATTGTTTGAAAAGGTTGCGAGGATTTTAGAGAATAGCAGAGGTGCGACTCCGAGTGTGAGAGTAGGGAAGTCGTCGAACTTCATGTGCATGTGGCGCTTTGTGCAGAAAAAGGTCCACGTGGTTGTTGTTGTTGAGACGGGCCCTGCGAGGTCAAGAGACTCCGGAGTATGTTGAAAAGTGTATGAGACACTTGTTTTATGTTGTGGTCTGGTCGGTTTAATAGGTTGACCGGGCGTGGTCAACGAGTCGGTACGTGTGTTAAGGGAGTGGAAGAAAACTTCGACTTCGGGCTTTGACAAATTCTAAGTGCACTAGAATAGATCATTGACAAGTTGAGAGCAGAGTCTGCGGGTCAGATTTGCTTGCGAAAGTGGGGACCGAGAAAGATGGAATAACTGCCGAGGCTAGTGAAAAATCCCTAAGGTCCTGAAGCGATTGTGTTACCCTTCCTGTAGTAAACCGACAGATCTGTTTTATTATTATTTGGTTGCTCGCGATACATGCCAGAAGTTGTTACGAGAGGAGCTGAGTGAAGGAGGACAAGCCGCAAGGCTTTGTCAGCCGCAGAGTGTGTGAGTGTGACGTCACTAGGAGCCGCGCTGGGATAGGTTGGTTGCAGAAGAAGGGTCGCGCATGGATTGGACGCAGTCCGTGGGGCTCGATTGGAAGGGGAAAGGCAAGCGAAGAGTATTCCGGGAATTAAAGTCACTTATTGATTACAAACTTTGTGAAATAAAAGACGAGAAAATGAAATTTTTTAAAGCATTAAAGAGTGCGATGAAGGGGGAGTCTTACATTAAAGCGAGCGTAGGAGAGGAGACGCCACCCGAAGGTACACCAGCTTACATTGTAATGGAGGAGAGGGGGGTAGCTCCGTGCCTTTGGCTAAAGCAATGGCACAAGCTGACAGAGAGACATGGGAGCGTAGCGTTCCCGATCCATGGGACATTCAATATAAGGATCCTAGAGAATTTGAGATTCGCGATGTACGACATGAAGGTACCTCCAAGGCCAGCACAGTTTGAGGCTCTAGCGATTTGGGAACTAATGGCTAGACAGCAACAGCAAAAGAAGTTCGAGGCCAGGATAAGAAAGGTAGAAAAGACACTAGCGGACGCTAGGTGGGATAATGCACAGAAGGTGTGGAGGTCAGATATATTGCAGGGGATAAAATTGTTTCCCGCAATTGCTAAGGAAGAAGAGGCGACAGGCAAGAAAGCTACCTGTAAGACAAACAGGAGGTGTTTCAAAGATAGAGAGGACGAGGAAAAGTTAAGGAGAGAAGACGAGTCAGAGGATGAGGAGTTCATCATGCAATTGCTGAACGACCGTCCACCACCTTATGCAGAGAGTGAACAAGGTCCAAGTACCAGTTCTGCCCCTCCGGCACCGGTACAGAATAATGAAACTCCGAATTCAGAAACGCCATCGGGATCTAAGGACCCGAGTTTACTGTTCACCCCGCAGATACCGCAGGTTAGGAGAATATATCCAGATGTGCCTATATTGAAAACAGCAGAAAATTATCAGCCGCAGGTCCCAAGGTACTACAGCAGTGACAACAGTACGGGAATGACTCTAGATCCAACCGTAATGGGAGTACAGAATGGTCGCAACCCAACATTGGCACAAGCTGAATCAACCCAGCTTTTGATGCCTCAAAAGCAGATGCAGGGGGGAACCGCACATGCTCAGATGACGGGGAGTCAGACGGGCATGCCGGCAATGATGACCCATAGTGTGGGAATGAACATGCCTCAGAACCTGGGGAATGGACAGAACCCAGATGCGATATCCCTACCCATTACTGTAGGTCCACCGGTACCTTTGTACATTCAGCCTAACTCAGGTATGAGCGGTCAAGGATCAATGGTGCAGAATGGGACGGAAAGGAGGTGCATAGAAAACACTCCAGAGACAACTCCGATAGCGGCTCTGCCAACTGGATCTGGGTCCTTGATGGAGTTTAGTCCCATATGTGCTCAGTCAACAGTGGTGAGGTCGAGTCCCCCACTGATGATACCGCTATCATCGAACACTGAAAAGTTGCCGCAACCATCAATGGCAGTCGATGTGAATGCTACACTGATGGGGTTGAATGCGCAACAGCTGACACAGTGGTTCAACAGTCTGAATTCCACACAAAGCTCAGCCAGTGGGAAGGGAGAAGATTATCTGAATAGGGTCAGGTTGAACATGGAAGCAGAAGAATTGGTGGAAGGGACTATGGGTTTGAATAGGTTAGAGTCCTACTCGGAAGAAGAGCTGAGGTATCTATGTCCCAGGATTACGAGAGAAGTGAACAAGGTACATAGAAGGTTGCAAGAAATAGCTGACAAAAACGGGGTTGAGATAGACAAGACAAAACACTTGAGCAGGAGCTATAGATTGGATTTCGGGACCACAGACTTTGAACACATGAGGTCAGCAGGCATGAAAATGCACCTTAGAGAATTGCTGCAGAGTGCACAAGTGTGGAGGTGCTTAGACAAATGGGAAAGTAGATGGGCAAAGAAAAAGGAAAATAAGAAAGATAGTGTACCAGAGCATAAGGAGAAAAGACCACAGAGTAGTGATGCAATAACCATGTTACCAATGAGGGAGACAGCAGGGGGAAAATTAATACATGTACCGTGGCACAGAAGCGACATTCAGTCTTTTACGGATGATTTTCCCAAACTGAGAGAGAAACCGATTGAATGGTATCAACAGACTGATAGGTTTGTG
Source organism: Pleurodeles waltl (assembly GCF_031143425.1). Classification (NCBI taxonomy): domain Eukaryota; kingdom Metazoa; phylum Chordata; class Amphibia; order Caudata; family Salamandridae; genus Pleurodeles; species Pleurodeles waltl. Next base: position 1,033,517,007 of record NC_090437.1, on the reverse strand, counting down.
AAGCTTGCAAAATGTCTTTGGGAAGACCTGAACACCCTCTTTGAGATTGTGGTTCCGGCAGATTTGTGGGAAGACTGCAAAAGGGCTGTAGGTTGGCCGACAAGTGAACCAGAGAGGGACAGGGATACGAGTGCACCATCACCTATGGTAATGAGCTTGTACTATAAGGTGATTGAGCATTTGAAGACGAAGGTGGCCGCGAAAAATGTGGATTGGCAGAAGATTGATCGAACTGCCCAAGAGGCTAAAGAGTCGATTCATGGTTACTATGAGAGGTTGTTGAAGGCGTTCAAGAACTACAGTGGCACGGAAACAATAGAGGCGAAGGACATGCTTCATTTTGTGTTTAGATTTGTGGAAGGGCTGAGACCAGAGATAAGTCAGATGATAAAGACGCATTTGATTTGTTGGCAGTCGAAACCTATTGATGAGGTGTTGAATTATGCGAAATACTGTAGCGACGAAATTGAAGTGAAACAGAAAAGGTTGAAAGAGAAAGTGATGGTGATGCAACTTAAGGCAGCTCAGACAGGTTTGCAAGGGTTGCAAGGGTTCCAACAGCAGATACCGCAGCCGCAGCCGCAGGGAAACATGGTGTTTCAGCCACAGGCGAGAGGCAGAGGAGGTTTTGGGAGTAATGGTCCGGATTTGAACACTGTTGCGATTCCGAATGGTGTGCAGGCAATGAAAAGGGTGATGCCGTGTCACATGTGCGGAATCGTCGGGCATTGGAAACGCGAGTGCCCGATGGTGGTGCAGGAAGGTGCAGGTGTTGGTCAGCAAAACAATGATGTCAATGCATTCCAGACAATGAGGGGACCGAAAATGAGAGGTCCAAACCCAAATTTTCAGACCATAAATCAGCTGCAGGGATTACAGCCCATGCAGCCGCAGCAGATGCAGATGCCCCGTATGCAGATGACGCAAATGCAGCCAGTGCAACAGCAGTTTCCCATGGTACCTAATCAGCAAATGCAAATACCTTTGGCACCAGTGAGTCAGCAGCAAGTGATGGTTCCTCCACAGGTCTCGGGTCAGGTGATGAATACAAATGGCACAGTACAACAGTTCCCATTACACAGTGAGAATGGAATAAACAATGTATGGGAGAGTGAAAGTTCAGATGAGGAGGGAAATTGTGTGCTTGCAGCATCCTTGGAAGTTGATCAAAAGGGTCCATATGTGGAGGGAAGAGTCATGGGTCATCGTGTTTCATTCTTGGTTGACACAGGAGCCACACGTTCAACTGTTAGGAGCATTGAAGTACCAAATTTGCCACTCTCAGGGAGAACAGTTCAAGTAGTGGGAGTAGCAAACAGGCACCTGACGAACCCAATCACAGATCCAGTACAAGTCAGAATTGGTAACTATCAAGGGACACATAATTTTGTGGTATGTGACTCAAGCCCGATAGCACTGTTAGGGAGAGACCTATTGTGAAAATTGGGATGTTCGATTATGTGTTCGAACGATGGAATTAGAATTCAGACGAGCAGTGATGGGGAAGAAGAGGACAGTGTAGAAGGGGATGAGATGGAAACTGTCGATGAAGAATATCCTCTGATTAACCTTTTTCCGATGATAACTGAAGAAGATATTCCAGCTGAATTACGGGAAACAGTCGGAAAGGAAGTGTGGGATATGACCGGAAAAGAGGTGGGATTGGTGAAAGGAGTGGAACCAGTGAAAGTGACCGTAAAACCCAATGTAACCTTTCCCCAGACCCCACAATATCACATGGCACAAGACACCCTCATGAAAGTCGCCCAACTCATTGACGAGTTTGTAAAACAGGGAGTACTGAAAGAAGTGTTAAGCAGTCCATGTAATTCACCAATCATGGGACTAATAAAGCCGAGTGGAAAGGTCCGAATCGTGCAGGACTTGAGGAAAATAAATGACATCATAATTAAATGCTGCCCTGTAGTACCGAATCCAGCTGTGATAATGTTTCAAATCCCTTGCGATGCCGAGTGGTTCTCAGTCATCGACTTGTCACAAGCATTCTTTTCGGTGCCTCTTCATGAGGACAGCCAATTTCTCTTTTGTTTCAAATTCTTAGACAGAGTTTACAGTTGGTGTCGAATTCCTCAAGGGTTTTCTGAGTCACCGTCAATTTTCAATCAGATTCTAAAGAAAGACTTGGAAGCGTTAGAATTGCCATTCGAGTCAACCCTAGTACAGTACATTGATGACTTACTGATTGCATCTAAGACAGAAAGTGGCTGCACAGCCAACACCATTGCTCTACTGAACCATTTGGGAAGGAATGGACACAAGGTGTCTCCTTCAAAGTTGCAGTTCTGTCAGAAGAAAGTGAAATACTTGGGTCATCAAATAGAGAAAGGGTCACGGAGAATAATGAAGGAAAGAATAACAAGTGTACTTCAAATGAGTCCACCAAAGACAAGGAGGGAGGTGAGGAAGTTTTTGGGGATGGTGAGCTACTGTCGCCAGTGGATTCCCAACTTCTCAACTCTAGCAAAACCTTTACTGAAACTGACCCAGAAGGATGCCTTGGATGAAATTGAGCTGAAAGGAGATGAGATGGATGCTTTTATTGAATTGAAAGAATGCATGTGCAGGGCTCCAGCTTTAGGTATGCCTGATTACACAAAGCCTTTCACATTGTTTTGTCATGAACGTGATGCATGTTCTTTGTCTGTCTTGACCCAAGCCCATGGTGGCATAAACAGACCAGTAGCGTATTTTTCAGCTACTTTGGATCCGGTCGCAGCAGCACTGCCAGGGTGTTTGCGCGCCGTAGCAGCAGTTGGTATCAGCCTCACTCAGAGTGAAGGAATAGTGATGGGACACCCATTAACAGTCATGGTCCCTCACTCAGTTGAGATACTTTTGACCCGCTCCCGAACGCAACACATGACTGGAGCAAGACTCACAAGGTATGAAACAATAATTCTGGGCTCACCGAATGTGCAGCTGAAAAGGTGCACTACGTTGAATCCAGCAACCTTGCTTCCCAGTGAAAATGCTGAAATTGAGAACGCTGAAGACGTCGAGCACGACTGCCTTCAGGTGACTGAATTTTGCACCAAACCCGACCTGATATTAGGGATACTAAGCTTGATGAAAATGACCATATTATTTTTGTTGATGGTTCATGTCGAAGAGATGGGTTGGGAATTTTGAAAGCAGGATATGCTGTATGTACTGTAACAGGTGTCTTGGAAGCGTCCTGGCTTCAAGGAGTCTATTCCGCACAAGTAGCAGAGCTTGTAGCCCTTACAAGAGCATGCCAACTGTCTACATTGATGAAGGTTACCATTTACACTGACAGTCAGTACGGGTTTGGAATTGTGCACGACTTTGGGCAATTATGGTCACAGAGAGGTTTCCTGACCTCTTCGGGGTCCCCAGTGAAAAACGGGGAGAGAATAAGGGAATTGTTACACGCCATTCAGATGCCAGCCGAAATTGCAGTGGTAAAGTGTAGTGCTCATACAAAAGGACAGGACTATGTTTCCCTGGGAAATGCATATGCGGATCAAGTCGCAAGATTTTGTGCCTTGAACTGTATATTGCTCAGGGATGAATGGAATTTGATAAGTGAGCCAGAGCTCGAACCAGCTGAAGCATTTGCCTTGAAGGTCGTGGATACAATGGATGAACTAAAAGCATTACAGAATAGCGTCAGGGAGGATGAAAGAGCTTCCTGGATTAAGTCACAATGTACAAGGAGACCAGATGAGTTATGGGTTTCAAATGAAGGAAAACTTGTTTTACCAAATAGTCTCTTATCGCAGCTAGCGCGGTTCTATCATGGGCAGGCTCACCTAGGGAGAGAGGCCATGATAAGATTGTTCAAAACTGATTGGTTTAACCCCAGATTCCGTCAAGTTGCAGAAGCAGTTTGCCATCGTTGTGTCATTTGCCAGCAGATGAACCCAGGAAAGGGAACGGTTGTGAACATGAGCCACATTGGCAGGGCGAGTGGCCCGTTCAGCAGAATGCAGATGGACTTTATTGAGATGCCTGTGCATGGAGGTCTGAAGTATGTGCTGGTGATTGTGTGCATTTTTAGTCACTGGATTGGATACCCCACACGTAGAAATGACAGCCTTACAGTTGCAAAACTATTGTTGAGGGAGTTGATACCACGTTTCGGATTCCCGATCTCTTTAGAATCAGATAGAGGAAGTCACTTCAATAACGAGGTGATAAAGTTACTTTGCGCAGCGCTGAACATTGAGCAAAAACTGCATTGTAGCTATCGCCCTGAAGCCTCAGGACTGGTGGAACAAATGAATGGTACACTGAAATCAAGAATGGCGAAAATATGTGCATCGACAAATTTGAAATGGCCTGACGCATTGCCTTTGGCGTTAATGTCAATGAGAAACACCCCTGACAGAAAGACTGGATTGTCCCCGCACGAAATTCTCATGGGCAGGGCCATGAGACTTCCTGCAGTTCCCGCAAACGCGCTTTTGAATATTACAGATGATATGGTGTTAGACTACTGCAAAGGTCTGGCTGACGTGGTTCGCTCTTTCTCTCACCAGGTGGAAGCAACCACCTTGCCACCGATCCAAGGTCCAGGACACACACTGAAAGCAGGTGACTGGGTCGTGATAAAGAAGCACGTGAGGAAGTTGTGTCTGGAACCCCGTTGGAAAGGCCCTTTCCAAGTGATCCTGACGACCACTACTGCTGTGAAGTGTGCGGGAGTTCCCAACTGGATTCACGCCAGTCATACAAAGAAAGTGTTGTGTCCCACAGATGAGGAAGTTGAAGCGCTGAAACTGCCAGTACCTGATAACAAATTGCCGAGCGCTGAGACAGAGCAAAACAGAACTAGAAGCGAACAGGCAGAAATAGAGGAGAGAGAAATCTTCTCTGAGGACGAAACAACCGATTCACTTGGGGAAGACCAAGGAGAAACCTCAGACAGCGACGAAGCAGCTGAAGGTAACAAAGAGCCTGAAGCAGCTGAAAGTGACAAAGAGCCTGAAGAAAGTAACGGTGACAAAGGGCTCGAAAGAGGTGAAGAAGCAGGAGAGCCTGATCAGAGGAGGGCTTTCCCAGAAGCAGACGGTACAGAAAAAGAAAAGGAAAACCTGATTGACTCCCCAGAAGGAGGGGACAAGGCAGAACAGAACGAAACTGTTCAAACTTCCTCAGAAGAGATCGCAGGTCCATCAAGTGGACACAGTGCAAAGAGAAGACCAAGTATATCACCAGTAAAACTAAGAACTAGAGAAACGTTGAATGACAGTGAAGGGCCAAGAGTGAAAGAGAAAAGAAAGGAAGTGTCTGTCGTGGTACCAACATCAAGTGAAGAAAAAGACTTGGCCAAAGAGGAAAGTACCAGTGAGGCAGAATCAAAGAGAGATGCAAAATTGAAAAGGAAAAGGATACCAAACAGGAGATATTCCGGTCCAGAATGGGCATATGTAGTCAATGACGATTGGACCGACGAATTTGTATCTCTTAGCCTCGAGAACAAAGAAGAAGAGATACCAATAGAAAAGAAAAGTTTTATGGACAGTATTGATTGAAAAACTGATAAATGACATTGCTTGCTATAATCTAACGTGATACAACCAGCTGAGACATTGCTAAACCGGATGAGACATTTGCTAACTTGATAAGACTTTGATAACCTGATTGACTCTTAAACCCGATTTGAGACAACGTTGCTAACTGATAAAAGACTGAGTTATTGCCGAATTGAGACAAATGCTGCTAACCGATAAGTAACTGGGCTCCTGAAGAAAACTGTGTGAACATTGCGCTCGTTCAGCTTTGTAACTAATTGCTAAATAGTTTCTTTATAAGTGCTTCTAGCTCTCTGATTCTATACGGATCATGACTAAGTACGCTACACAAAACAGTAGAGTGAAATATTGTAAATATGCGTGTATAGGCTTGATAACTGCATGTGTACTAATAATAATGGCAATAGTGCTTGCAACGCGTGGTAAGGGTGAGAATGAGAAAATTGATGCTTCTACTTCTGCTCCTGTTACTGTCACTGAACTAACCGCATTGAAAAGACTAGAATTAGATGAGAGACACTTGCATGATAAGAAGGAACTTTCGTATAATGTTTTCTATCGCCTACTAACAGAATATGTTGAGACTATGGATGCGAAAGATTGTTATGTGTGTACACAGATACCGACATCGGTAACGGAAGGGGTGACTTATCACCACATGCCTCTTACATATGGGATTACATGTAGTTTAGTAACTTCTAGATTTTATGGTCAAACTAACATACAGTATTTTTATTCAAATTATGATGTTACCTTTGCATATGTTCCTATAATAACGCAACTAAGCCAGATTGCTAAAGATTGGGATGCTAAAATAATGAGGGAATTTTTCGAGTCAATGCAACCTTTTGAAACAGCTCACGCTCATAGGGAAAACCTTACCTGCTCGCTATCTGCAGTAGAAATAAGCTTTTTAGATCGCACAGATGATAGAAGGGCACAAATGAATGCGAAATTAGAAAAGGAGCTAAGTAAGAGGACTTCAGTAGATAATTATGCTTTTGCCGCAATAAAAACACAAGGAAAAATAGCTTTAGACGCTTGGCATGTAGGGAAATTTTGTATATATCGTGGTGAATCTTATTATGATAACATTTTCGTGGGAGCGAGTGAATGTAAACATACGTTTATCTTTAAGGCCAAATGGACATTCATGCTGAACGGACTTGACCCTGTCATACCTGGTGTATATTACATTTGTGGGCATAATGCCTATTATCGTCTTCCAAAGGGATGGTGGGGGAGATGTTATTTGGGTATAGTGTTCCCAAAGGTTTATCAACTGGATGACCTATCAGTGATTCCAAAGACGCCTGGATCTCATCGTATCCAGAAAAGAGAGACCGCAGCTGCTGTGGTAGGAGATATATTTGGAGCCATGATTCCTTCATTGGGAGTTGTGTTGAATTCCATCAAAATAAGAAAGTTGTCTACTATAGTGGATAACATGTTGACAAAGTTTTCAGGTGCTATAATTCTGATGGATGCTGAACTTGCAGCAGAAAGAGCTATGACTCTTCAAAACAGGCTTGCCCTAGACATTCTTTTAGCAAAGGATGGCGGCGTTTGCAAAATGCTTGGTGCGCGTCACTGTTGCACGTATATACCAGACAACAGTGTGAAGATTAAAACAATGCTTGCAAATCTAACAAAAGAGAGTGCAGACTTGAAGGAATTGAAAGAACCAGGAGTTTGGGAGAAGGTTGGAAAGGGAGTTGCTTCAGTGGGAAATTGGCTTGGTGGCATTTGGAATGGAATATTACTAAAAATAATACAGGGAATACTAATAGTACTAATTTGCATCTTTGGGATTTGGGGAATAAAGAGGGGAATACTAATGATCATGGCAAGAATTAAGAGAAGGAAGGAAGAGAAAATGATGAAAAGAATGGCAGAAGAATACAAGGCAAGAACAAGGGGAACTAAAAGGCAAAGAGAACTGACAGAATTTTAATGGAATAAAATTTGTGGGAATAGTTTTGTGTGATGACAAATAGTCATCAGAGGAGGGATTGATGACGCAGAAATGAAGGTTTTACATTTATTAGCGCATAAACGTAGTGCCGCAATAATCAAGTGTGACTTTAACCGAACTAATAAAGATTGTACGGGGACAAATGTGCCCTCAGAGTAGTTCGCCAACATTTATAAGCGTGCTTTATATAACGTGATGTATTAGAATTGTACTAATCTGACATAACCGTAAACGTGTGCCATGATTTGCTTGTTTGAAATGTTTTAACTTAGCATAACTTTAGTGGAGGCTTCGGCCTAGTTGCCTTGTCTCACGGTTTAGATGCTCGTGTTTTTCTAATGTGCTAATAAACGTGTATTCTTGCTTGAAGCTGTACTTTTCCAGTGAGATCGGTTCACATGCTTATCTTTAAGGTTTCGTGCCAGCCTGGCATCTTCTTCTTTGCTCCAAGGTCAATCTGCAGGTGCAGACAATGGAAGCTCTGAAAGTGAGTTAATTGGTAAAATATGTTGCAACTTACGTTCCCGACTCCAAGGATAATGTATGCCTAGGTAGAAGCTTGTAAATTGTTGTTTTTGATTGGACAATTTGAAGCCAACCTATGAACCCTCCAATGGAAGACCCTACTGGATTTGAACTGTTGATTATTTAAACCTGGTGCACAAGAAGAAAGCGGCCATTACCCATTAGCCATTACCCGCCATTGGCCATTACCCGCCATTTGCAGGACATTGCAGCCATTATGGCCCATCTTGCCGACCTCGTCATTTTGCCATCTTCTACGATGCCAATTGATGTTCGACGCCATTTTGAATGAGACTTTGATGCTTTCTCTAATCGAGAGAAAGAGACTTTAAGTAATTCTCGCCCTAGAGACTTTAACTTTGATTTGCCCCTTTGCATAAAGTAGTAGTTTTGTCCTTTTATCTTGCCGCTGTGAGGCAATTTCCCCGTCCACCCTGAACCTTGCCCCCGTCCCATGCTGATCGAAACCGGTACCTGTGAGACGAAGACTTCCTTGAATGCTGATTGCATTTGGTAAATATGAAAGGAAAATGTACAATTGCATTGTGTTTCTTTTTAGGTAACCAACTGCTGATTTTTGATAAGAGCCCTAGTTAGGAGTTTTTCCAAATTAATGTTGCTAAATTGTTTTTGCATGAAGTCCCACATGCAGATGCTAATTTGAGGTTAGATGAGGATTCATTTGTTGCACGATGCAATTTGAGACCTTGTTATGCTGACTAATGTATGCAATTAGCCCATTACAGATTATAGTTTTAGTGGTTTGCTTTGCTATCATCGAATGCATTGTTATTCAAATGCTGCATAGATTGCATCTTTTTCGCCGTTATGGACAGCTATTAATGTTCATTTACATATATCATTTGGTGTTGAGACACATTTATATCGTGCTAGCTTTGTTAATATAGGGAAATAAATTCATTAACTTTGAATGAACTGGTGTGGTTATTCATGGCCGAAAGGTCATGGTTCGCCGAAATGTTTTCTGGATTAATTGTGAAGTGTTATGTTGATCAGGGCATTGCTTATGTTCGTTATTGATTATTGATTTGATTAAATTGACTAATCTCGGGTGAAGAGAGCCCCACTTGGTCAAAAGATTCATCGACCCAAGAGCGTCCAAATACAGGTAATTTATTAGGATGGAACGCTCTATCACTGCTAATGAATTCTCTATATGCCAGGTCAGAGTTGGTGTTTAGTTTTGAAGGTCATACTGGGTTTTCCACAAATGTGGTTGCCAACAGCAAGGTATGCTAGAGGTGATCATGCAAGCCAAATCTATCTCTCCAAATCATATACACTATGTCCCATTAAGTGTGGTAATTGTGGGTTAGTCTATTCTACTCTGAAAAAACTAAACAATATATACATAAAAGTGCCATAGGTATCCAGTATACACTGTCATAAATCAGAATAATTGATAGTCCTTACAGTGTATGTGTAAGGGTTACCAAATATATGACTCACAAACACATACTACCCGCCCTGTTTCTCAATTTCCATCACACATGATATAGCGACATCATTGATGCTGTAATTGGTGTTGCCATTAGAGATATCATGGAGGGGTTTTGCTGTAAAGCAGCAATTTTCTTTCTCAACTACTTGTTTATATCTAACAACACACCATTCATTTTCAAAAGGAAAAGAGACAAATACAGAGTATCATTAAACTCATTAAAATACTTGCAAGGCAACTAGTGATAAGAGTGCAGCACACTCGGTAGTGTAATGTGTTCAAATTGACAAATAAAATAGTCAAACTAAAATACACCATTTTACCAAGAAATTGTCTGCACAATGATCCAGTTCTCAAAAATATTAATCATTTAAGGGCCACTGATGACTTGTAAAAATGTCAACTCTAGGGTTTGAATCACAGAGCCAAAATATATACTGTAAGCATCTGAATACAATTGTCCACTTAGGTCATAAGCATCACAGGCTATTCAATTGAGTCAGGGATTGAGTGGAGGTCCATAACAGGTTGGTGTAGCCTAAATTAAGCCAAAGCCAATAGAGGATAACAAGACGTCTCTGCACTCGGCTTAGTGTGATAAACAGCGTAACACAATCTCCAACCACTGTGAATCGAGTGAAACAAAATTACCAGTGAACTACTGGCAGGTGAAAACTGTCTCGCAGAGCTGCGCAACGCTGTGCTCAATATATGCTAACTGGCAAAGTTAAGCTAGACCACCAGGCTTTTAGGAAACTGACACTAAAAAGGGCTGTTGATCGTTCACTCCAACAGCCATTATTTTCTGCCAGAGGTGACAATGGGTATGGACCACAAACTTTGCTCAACAATGTGAGAAATCTTGCAGCAGTGTGAATAAAGCAATGTCTGCTCCTGTGTGGTTCCACGGCAGGTCACTTTTAAAAATAACTTCTACTTTGGTACTACTAATGGATGTGTCTACTTGACTCCACATGGAAATTGTGTGTCTTTTCCAACATTCAACACCTTTTATGGTGTGTCTTTGCCAACATTCAGCACCTTTTGAAGAAAACAGATAAAGGCTAATTTTAGAACCATGCTGGGTATTTGTAGCAATACTGTCTGGTTTTCCTAACTTTGTTACTCATCTGTTAACCTGAAAATCTGCCTTGTATCCCACTCTCCTCCTCAGCTGATGTTGGACAGCCACAAGCTTAGATTATACACATTTAAAACAGATGCAGCCTTATGAATGTTAGATATAAGCTAAATTTCCCAACTGACCATCCTTAGCTGGATGGGCATGGATAATGAGTTCTCTATTGGGCACATGTCTAGATACTTCTTTATTCTTCTTCTAAAAGTGTTGCAAAGCACCCTTTTCCATTGTTGGACAGGGGAACAGTGAAACAAGTAGCATGAAAATTGCCCAAAAACTCTTGTTTCCTGATTCATAATTTGTCAAGCCAGTTTTATTTTCACATTCAAATGTACTAGCTTGACATGGAAACCTATGGACATGGGTTCTATTCCTATGTTTAGAATGTGGACACAAAATATGCGATCATGAGTAAATTGGGGAAGCTCCTAGAGTCTCAAATTATAAACATGTGTGATGCAAAAAAATATATGAGTAATGAGTACATTTCCTGCACAGGAAAAACATGTTGCTGTCTACCAATCTTCATTAAATTCTGTTTTTTGTAACCTAGCTTCAACCAAACCCCAAGCAAACAATATTGGTGTGTGTGTGCAGCATAATACATTTGAGAAGCTCTGGTCAATGCTCTAGTGCTTCTTGGAGTGAGCTTCATATCAAATCATATAATATCTTATCACATCAAATGCATAATATTAAATATAAGTGATCTGTTTGGTGCATATGTTTTAGCCCACCAAACAAGGTTTTTGATATTGGAACCTGTGACCTGCAACTTATACACCAACCAGAACAGTAGGCAACCTTTTATGGTACTTCATCAGGACTATACACTGTAGTGTGCTGATGACGCTGTGTCCTTGACCTGTGCTCAATGGATGTGAATGCCTTTAAGAGTGCTGTTTACTTTTAATAATGTTGCCCTCCCTCTAGCCCTCCAGTGCATACCCTTTAACCTAAAATTGGTGATCCACTACTACATCTTATTGTACTATATTGTATTGTGTCTACGAGCTGATGGATAGGAAACAGACTGTCTTCATCTTTGAGTGAACCAATATATACATACCTGTCCGTATGTAGTACTCTCCTTGATTGGTCTAGGCTCACTCTTTAGGGAAACCTGTAGCTATCGTTGGACTCACACATCCCATGTAGAGTTACACAGTGTAAGCAGCGGAGGAAAGCCCAGTGCTGCGCTGAGGCCCTGAGTGGACACTGTGGAGCTGAACTAGAATGAATCTCTGAAAGACATAACATGGGACCTCAGAGTGGAAGACCCAAGCAGAAATACGCCCGGGCCCTGCTTCACCCCGTAGCCACAGCCATGATTTTAGCCCAGAGTTTTTTAATCATATTGACTGGTGGTTTATTACATTGGTAGCTCTTCATCCAGGGAATCAGCAACTTTATTGATTTTTTTGATATCTTTGGGACTATAGGGACTGGTCGTTATTGTAGATTACATATGCTATAGGGCCTGAAGCCATTCTATTTTATATTACATACTATTAAAAAGGGATTGCCAGCATACTTTAAATGGTCAGACTCATCCCACTGAAAACAATATGGCATGTGTGGGCCACGTGGGTACACAGCAGGGGACAGTTTGAACTAGACAGTGCGTGAGACCTTCTCTCTGCTAAGAGCATAGGAGACCTACCACAGTGAGGGAAAGCTACTGCACCTACCACTCATGAAACGTTATCTTATTCTGTTTTGTTTGGATTTCCGAGAAGCTGGAGAATGTATTCAATTATCATCAGTGTCAAGGACGCTGTGCGTGGTTACAGTAATTTTCGACGGTAGTTCCAAAATCCACTGAATGAGCTAAATAACTGAACAAAGAAGTAATCCTGTTCAGTTTATTTCTGTAATTCGTTTCCAAAGGAAGGTTTCAGAAGCCTGCAGTGTTTAACTGAACCATGTGCCTTAACTGCCTTTCCTCAACTTCACAGCAATTGCTACAAGCCAATAACACGTACTGCTCATTGAGAACCCTTTTTTTCAGGGATGCCAAGCGGTTGATTCTTGGCGGGGAGTTAGTATAGGGGGAGCTACAGGATGGGAGTGTGAACCCCTTCATATCTATGCAGTTTATGGGAGAGGTGTGAGAGGCAGCCAGCTTCGAGGGAAAATTAAAAAATCAGCCCATACGTTAAGTTTTAAGAATATTTCAGTGATATTAACACAGCTGCATCACAGTACAATGTCGGCCGACACCACTGATTAAGGCCCGTCTCATGGGCACACAATACATGTTTGCAGAATTGGAAGCGCAAAGTGACATTGATACAATCACAGTCCCAAATTCGAGTACACTTTTGCCAGCAGCCATTTGCACTACAAATCTTTCTTTTGCTATGACGTCTGTGCACCCGGAGCATTCGGGCACGTGAAAAGCACAGGCCAATGGCGAATGGCAAACAGTGTCTCTGTTCACAATAATAATGTCAATAACCACCAACATTGTGACTCCTTTCTGGCTATCCCAGTCGGGATCATATCAAGTACAGCTGCTATATTCACTGAAAAAAACTAAAGGCTACAGGGACGTTATTGTTAGGTTCAGAATGTCCTCGCACAAAACCACAGAAACTCAGCTGTTACAGTTATGGTTAACTTAAGTAACTATAACTCGTGCCCTAAGGGAGCTATAACTTGCGTCCCCGCAATGTACACTTTTCTAATCAATAATTTTATTGCAAATGTTACAGTAATAATATCAATGATACCATATAAGTTGTCATCAATGATGTAATTTGTGGAGTAATTAGCTGTGCATGGCAAAGGCGCAAGTTAAAATTACCTTAGAGCACGAGGTATAGTTACTTGAGTTAACCATAAATATAACTGCTGAATTTCTATGTTTTTGTACAAGGAAATTCAGAACCTAACTATAACGTCCCTGTAGGCTTTGTTTTTTTCAGTGAATTTCTCGGTTTTTAGTGCGCACAGACGTAACTATAAGCAGCGCCGTCCATGGCCTTTAGGTTTCCCTTCCTGCACAAAAACAATCCTGCATGCAACAGAGGAAAACTTGCACCATGGTGCAAGGCTGCCTGCATTGGCACTAGGCTGCCAAAAGGGCGTCAGCACAGGGGAAAAGGCAGGAATGCATCGTATTGACTTAAATACTGTGTATTCCTGCCCTTTCCCTGCCACGCAGCGCAGCAAGGTGACACTGCATTGCACTGCATCACAATCTCGGAAATATGCACACAAAAAAAAGTGCCACGCTCACTGGCCTGACCTGAGGTCTTAGGGCCTCAACAACCTGGTAGCCAGGGAGACTTTATCATAATAGAAAGTGCATGTGTGAAAGCTGAATTAAGTACTAATACATTTCGTAATGATTAACTGTTAAGAATTCCCCTGAATTAGGATAACATAGAGAAAATTGTGTGTCATGGAAATGTGCCCACTGATGTGGCCACCAAGGGATGTTTGAAAATCAATAATAAACTCACGTTTGTAGTCTAAATAAGGTGCACACATAGAATAAAATGTATTAGTGGGTCACAGTAACATATTAGTGATATGTACTTGCTTAAAAATTTATATTAGGCATTGATTAGCTAGTCGACAAGCCTCATGTTAAGTTTCAAGACAGAAATAATTAAATAAATGTACATGTTCTGTGAAAGCCGAGAATTAATCTTGTCTATTGTTCACATGGAGCTGACTAAGCGATTTGTAAATGTCTTAAACTTTCTCATGAGAACTGCCTGTTAGAATGTCTTGCACTAGAAAATGTTACTAAAGTATCCTTGATGCGTGAGGCAGCGATGTTCCCAGGAGCCAACAATGGATGCACTGACTACAGCTAGGACTGCAACAAAACAGTTACCTGACAAACCTGACAATGGGAACTGGGGAAGAGGAGCCAATCATTGACATGTGAAAGACTGTTCAGTTATATTTTAGATTTATAGTTTATAGCTCATTGATCCTACTGTAAACATTCGATTTTCTAACCAATGATGTTGTGAGAAGATACTTTAAGCAAGTTTAACTTAGACTGTTCGCACTTAGGATAGTTAGTTCCTTTCATAATTGCTTTGAGTCAATTTTTCTGATCCTGCACGATCCATTAGTTCTACCCTTGCTAGAGTCCTATTTGTGGAGCACCACAGTTGCATGTATTTTGTTAATTTGTGTTAATGCCGATTCTTTAGCTTCAATGTCCCTGAGTTGGTTCAGTTAACTTAATCGCGACTGAGCCAATCCCCTTCCTCTGCCCATTGCTGATGCTGACCAGACGGATATCCACTTGAAGAAACCGCCTCTTGTTGACTCATTGAGGAAAGGTATAACGAAATGCTATTTTATAGTGCTGTATTTGTGTTTTCTTTTAGGTACCAACCGCTATTTTGACAGCTACAGTTAGATGTTTTCCAAATTAACTTTGACAAAATAGTTTTGCATGAAACCCAACCATGCTATTCTAATTGGAAGTTTAGTTAGTATGCCCAAATATTGACCATTGTCATTAACAAAGAATTGATTCTGTTCATCTGTTGAGTTGAGATGTATACTATTTCTGTTTTTCAGCTATTACTGTTATTGATTTGTACTGTAACTCTTGAGTGTTTAACTATAAATGCTTTAGCTAAATTGAGATTCTTTAAACGCTTTTTTCAGCCTGTGTTGTTTGTATAAGTTTATCATTCGGTTTTGAGATTAATCTGTGTGATATTAGCATTGTTAATCTAGAGAAATAAACACTTTAACTTTACCAAAGGTGTGGTTATTCATGATCAAATGGGTCATGGTGCGTAAATATTATTGACTTCAAGCATTTATGGTATACATTGATTATGTTTGGTGTACTGTTGCTAAAGATATGACTTATGGGGGAATTACTCTAAGCATAGTCAAAAGGTTCATCGAACCTCTAACGCGTCCCCTTATCAATTAAATTATAAAAGACCAAATACGGCCAGACGTGCTCACACATGTATCCTAATTTCAGACCTGTTAGTGATGTTTGCAGGTGCCTAAATGGCACTTAGAAGCAAGTCTGTCCTTGAGTGTGTCCTCTATACATGCAGATGTATAACTCTGAAATTTCAACCAAGCTTTCCTTGGCTTCTGTTTCATTGAAATAAGCTCACATACTATATGGAGGCAAGTTAAAAATCTTTATCTTCAGCTCACCTGTACAACGTCTTCTACAGCCGTGTGACAAAAGCAAAATCAATCATTCAGGAGTAAACAGTGCAAAATTTCCATGTATCGGTAACTAAATAATTATTGCTAGCAGTGGTTTTACTTACAGTAGTAAAAGACAAGTAATAGATTCAGGATGTAGACTTAATACTTGTAACTCAACACTCCTGGTGAATTTACCACCTGCTTCTGACCTCTGCTCCACACTACGTTAATATAAAGCACACATGCTAGGTGTAGCTCAGTAGAGGGCCGAACCCTGCAATAAGTAAAGGAGTGAGGTAAGGCGGACATTTAACAAAGCACTCCGTAGATTGAAATTTGAAAAGCACAGAAAGAAAGACGGTATTGGAGGTGGGTGAACTCAACATGGAAGCAAGTCTACACAGCAAACCACGACTACCCCCTCACATTTACCCTATCATCATTAGCACTTTCCCACAAACTAAAAGAAGAGTGCGAGGGACAGGCACCACAAACAGCTACCACGGGCGCCAGTTCGCCAAAATGCCAGGGTTAGTGGAAGTGATATCACGTCACAAGCACACACATTCACAAAATAAGGAGAATGGCGCCCCAACAGACATTCAAGGGCGAGCTATGGACGAGTTGCCGCTCTATTCCAGGCGCTGAGTTCAGCTTCGCTGTGGCTGACCACAACTAGGACCACCATCAGCCCATCAGGAACAATGTTCCTGGCGGTGACAGTGGTCTTTAGATGGTTCCACCCGCCAGGATCGTAGTGTGGTGGTGGGACAACCAGAAGTGCAGCAGTCCCACAGTCACCGCAAGTGTGCCGATCTGAAGACTGCCACATTTGTAATGAGGCCAATAGTTTGGATCGTCACCAATAAAGCCAGATGCAACCAGATTTACAAAGCACAATCATAGATAATTATAACTTGCCAAAGAAAGTTGTGAAGAGAAGTCCTGCAAGGCAGAGATCAATCGGAAAATGAAAACTGACATGTAGAAAGGAGGTAATAAATAAATTACCAAGACCATCGTTCATCGTGCCACAGCATTTAATGAAGTGGCTCAAGGGGAAGTGCTCAGAGTTGTGCCTATAGAGCTGTCCCTACCCAAAACAGTTGCCCACCAAGCTGCAGAGTGGGACTCAGAACAATTGCATAGGTCTTCAAAGAGCAAAGAATTGTAAGCAACATAGATTCATGAAATTTGACAATGGCAGCTGAGAGAGGAGACACCAGTACAATGAATCTCAAAGGCGAAATTGAGGCCCACACGTCAAACAACTCTAGAGAAAGTTTTCATAAACATGATCAAACAGCACCAGAGAGTATGTTACTTTCAACATCAGTACGTTCCAAGCTAGGGTACAATGCTGCTGCCTTCCTGAAACCACCACCTTTCAATACTTCCACAAAGCAAAATTTTGGCAATAGATGGACTGCTTGGATAGATACATTTGAGGACTTCATTGATGCACTCGAAGAGACTGATTACGATAAGGTTATGAAGTATCTCAAAAATCTTGCTGGTTATGGTGTAAAAGAAATCATATAGAAAATGCCATGAGCTGATGAAGAAGTCATGTACCACCAGATTAAATATGCTTTGAGTATCAAGTTCAATCCAGCACCAAAAGTTGATTATGAATGATACATTTTCAATCAAGAAAGTCAAAGGGTTGGTGGAACCATAGATGGGTTTGTGGAAGGACTCTTATCAAACACTGTAAGTTCAATTAATTTAATGAGGAAGAATCTATGTGTCATAGAGTTCTTGATGGATGCTTGTCAGATTCATTTAGACAACAAATGCTGAGAGAATCTCTTAGTCTGGAGCGAGTGATAATGGCTGCCAAAGCTGAGGAGTGTGCTGAAAGACAAGCTGCTGACATGGAGGCCGGAAGTGCCCAGAGAGAGTCAGTCATGAGTGTAAAGAGTAAGCCCATACAAAAGACTGAAGGACACAAAGTGATGTCCACACATGAAAAGAAGTTATGTTTTAGATGTGGATTTTCATTTCCACAGGAAGGAGCTTGTCCTGGCATTGGACAGACATGTAAAGGCTGTGGGAAAGAGAACCATTTTGTGACGATGTGCAAAGCAAAGGAAAAAATAAGCGTGTCACAGCGTGAAGACAAAATGGCCACCAGAATGTTTCAGAAGCAACATTGTATGTGCGGTCACAAGGCCAAGTGGCGACATCAGTTGAGGCAAATTGATACTAAACAAAGTCAATCATCATATGAATCAATGTCAAATATTTCTTCCATGACAATGTTTACCTCAGAGAAACGTGCACATTTTGGTCTCATGTGAAGAAAAATGTCAATCAAAGAAAAGTCAACATGCCAAAGCAGCAAAATCATATATGCAGTGTCCAAAGATTACATTGAAAAGAAATGGTTGTTCAATACTGTTCATTATTGACAGTGGTGTGTCTATAAACATAATGCCTGAGGAGAAATACAATGAACTGTCTCCATTACCGTAGCTTACGCCATCAAAGACCAAAATATATACATGGGCTGCATCGACTACCATAAACAGTCAAGGTTCATTTGTAGCAACAATGAAACATAAGAAAATGAAGATTCAAGCACCAATCCATGTGCTTCAGGGTACAGCATCAAGTGCCTGTTTACTCAGCTTCAATACGGCTGCTGATATGAGACTGGTTTCTGTGAATTACAACATGAATACTTATCACAAAATAGTAAGTCAATTCCCCTCATTGTTTTATGGGTTAGGAAAGTTTAAGACTATGAAAGTTGCCCAGACACATACAAGAATTGCTTTTCATTTACAAGATGATGAAAAAGAACTTGAATCACTACTTAACATGACATTATTGAGTATTCCACTGGTCGAACACCATGGGTTTCTCCAATAGTTGTGGTGCTCAAAAAGGACAGTGAAGGAGCTGTACGCATCTGCGTTGGCATGTGTCAGGCAAACAAGGCAATTGAACAAGAGCAACATCCAGGTTCACACATTACTGATACAATAATACAATTGAATGGTGCAAATGTCTTTTCTTGCCTTGATTTAAATAAAGGTTATTATCAGTTGAAACTTGAAGAAGGTTGCAGGTACATTACAACATTTTCTACACATGTTGCTTTGTTTTGATACAAAAGACTTGGGGCCTGATTTAGACCTTTGCGGAGGGGAATACTCTGTTACAAATGTAACAGATACCCCGTCCACTGTATTCCGATCCCATTAAATCCTATAGAGACCATAATTTGGTAAATAGGATATCCGTCAAGTTTGTGACAAAGTATTCCCTCCATCAAGATCTAAATCATGCCCTTATTTTTGGTGTGTCATCGGCTGCAGAACTTTTTTCAAGATATCATTTGACATATCCTACAACCTGTTGTGAATGCATTCAATTATAGAGATTACATGTTAGATTGCGGAGCAAGACAGAAGGAGCATGATAGAACTCTCACACAAGTATGTTGTTTGCTTAGTGATGTAGGATTGACTTTGAATGCAGACAAGTGTGAGTTCAGCAAGGCAAACCTAAGGGGGTCATTATGACCCTGGTGGTCACTAGACAGCCTGGGTCCCGGTCCCGGTTGGACGGCTGCCAAAGTGGTGGTCCAACCACGACATTATGAACATGGTGGAGCTGCCATGGTCAAACTGCCAACATCGCCAGACTGCAGCCAGCCTGAAGCCTGGCAGTCCCAGTGGTTGTAATCCACCAGGGCAGCGCTGCCCTTGGGATTACGAGTCCCCATCCGCCAGCCTGTCCATGGCGGTAAACACCACCATGGACAGGCTGGTGGTATGGGGACCTCGGGGGCCCTGCAATGCCCTTGCACTTGGCATGGGCAGTGCAGGGGGCCCCATGCAGAGCCCCATCGCGCATTCCACTGCCCGAATTACGGGCAGTGGATTGCGCAACAGGTGCTGCTGCACCCGCTGTACCACCCCATTGCCATTAGGAGCCGGCTGCAATGTTAAGGCCCTGTTTCCCACTGGGCCGGCGGGCAGAAACTCTGTTTCCACCCGCTGGCCCAGAGGGGAAGCCATAATAGGACCGGTGGGGTTCAGGCGTTCTGATGGCGAGATGGAATTGGCGAGTGGCATCCGGCGTCCGGCGTCTGCCAATGTCATAATGAGGGCCTAACTTTCTTTGCCCATATCTTTTCTTAAGACACCTGATCCTGCAAAAGTACAACTTCTGCCAAATGCTGATCCCCACACCCAAGTTGTTTCAATGGTACATTCCTTTCTTGGCATGGCCAGTTACTGTTCAAGATACATACAAGTCTTTGCCAGTGTAAGTGCTCCATTACGTGAGTTAACAAAGAAAAATGTTTCTTTTCAATGGGTCACAAGAAAGTCAGAGATGCTTCAAGAGGATCAAACACACCATTGATAATGCTACTGAAAAGGCATACTTTAATCCAAAGCTTCATACAGAGGTTGTTGTTAATGTCAGCCCAGTCGGGTTAGGCGCTATCCTTGCACATCATAGTGGGCGCCCAAATGCTCAATGGCATATTGTGGCCTATGTTAGTAAAGGTTTGCCCTAAACAGAATGTGCTCACTCACAACCTGAGAAAGAATGTTTGGTCGTTCTATGGGCTTGTTAACATTTCCATTTATTCCTGTATGGAAAACCTTTCATGCTGGTAACCGATCTTCAAGCTGTACTGACCATGTTTGGCAATCCAAAAGCCAAGATGCTTCCTCGCATTGAACAATGGGGACTCTGATTGCAAGAATACTTTTATACAAATGTGCATCTTTTAGGAAAGAATCAGAATCCTGCTGACTACTTTTCTGGAGTGCCTATACAAGGTCACAGTACTCCATCCAAGACAGGTGAAGCTTACATTAACTTCATCGCAAAGTCAAATACACAAGGTGCTATTTCATTAGACCAGATTATAACTGTCACAAGCCATGATAGTGACCTGCTGCAGTTGAAGGACATAATTGCACATCAGTCGTGGAACCAACACTCTCCACCTCTCACCAATGACAGTGAATATAAACAAACAAAAATGTCAAGGATGAATTGTGCATAGCTCAAGAAGGAGTTATACTACGAGGGTCGAGAATTCTGATTCTGGAGAGTCTGCGATAGAAAGTAATTGAAGTGGCTCACAAAGGACACAGTGGTATTGTTGCCACAAAAAGAGCTCTCCGAGACAGAGTTTTGTTGTCATACTTAAATGTAAGAGTTGAAGGAGAACTCAAGGCCTGTCATATTATGCAACTGATGTTACTCATATGTCAGAAGTTTCTAAGCATGCATGGGAGAGAATAGCCTTTGACTTCTTCGGCCCATTGGACAATAGACATTACTTGATGGTGATTGTTGCTGAATACTTTCGGTTCTCTTTAGTTGAAGATCCGTCATCTACAATGGCATCTTTGTGATTTGGGGCCTTCCAGACACTGTGAAGTCTGATAGTTGCCCACCCTTTGACAGTAAAGAATTCAAAGAATTTCTGGAGCATCTGAAGATAAAGCATCAAAAGATCACCCCTTTGTGGTTGCAGGCTTATTGACTTGTTGAGCATTTTATGAGTATGCTAAAGAAAGCAGTTTAGCGTGCAACTCTTAAGAAACTCAGTTTGAAAACAGTACTAAATTCTATCCTACAAGCTTATAGTTCAACACCCCACTTGGCCACAGGTGAAAGTCTTGTGACTTTGTTGTTTGGGAAGCATTGACAACTTAGTTACCTGAATGGACAACCAAAAGAGACCAGAGTGAGAGCGATTCACACAAGGAACTTGTTTAACAAGCAGAAAATGAAAGCTTATGCTGACAAAAGGCAACATGCAAAAGACATCACATTTTAAAAAGATGACTGGGTGATTCCCCCAACAGATGAGCAAACGAAAATCTAATGCTCCATATGATGCTGAACCGTTACAAGTGATGTCTACCAAAGGACACATGGTAACTGTCCAGCACCCTGGGAAGTCTGTTACCAGTGATGCTTCTCACTTCCATCCTTAACAATGACTGGCACTGAAGTTGATAGCTCACAGCTTCCAGGACCCAGATCAGGTTGAATCACCAAAGCCCCAAGAAGATTGATCAAAGAGGTATAGTTATACATAGGCATATATATATATATATATATATATATATATATATATATATATATATATATATATACATATATATATATATATATACAAGCACACATAATTATGTGTGTGTGTGTGTCTGTGTGTGTGTGTGAATGTCTACTAATTTTGTAAAAATTTTAATTTTTCATTCAACAGAGGGGGAGATGTAGTGTCTTGCAAGTTTTATGATGGAACCCTTTTGACTTTGAATGGACTTCGTAGCAATGGGACGGAATTGCTAGAATAGAATGTTATGAAAGCTTAATTTAGAATATGGGAGCTCACAGGTACATTCAGTAGAATAAAGACATGAGATTTGCAGCCCCATGTGTAGCGTAGTCATTGGTGGGAACCTAGGCTGGGGAGGACACTGCAGTCCATACAAGTTAATTGTAGTTTTGGCTCTATTTTTAGCAATAACCTGTTGTCACCCAAGAGTCATTCTCCAGGTCTGTATCGCAATCACATACTGGCCGGTTAGCCAAGAAAAAAATAAGACTGCCAATAATGTGCTCAGTCACACATCGTCAGCAAGTGACCTCAGTAACACTTTTATTCCAACTTACTCTTTTTTTTTTTTTTTTTTAAGGACACGCAGCGGATTACATGTTTGCAATAATAAAGAGAAAAACAATAAAAATAAAAAAAAGAAGCGTAAATACATCAATATTGTCGTACAGGTGAAGCAAACATTCTAAACAAGAGTCATTGATAATAGTTTCTGCTCTTAGGGATCTCATAAATTTACTTATTTAGTCGGCACATTCTCGGGGCCCAAGAGCCATACGGAGAAAGGTGCCCAAGCTCTAGTGAATCTTTTACAGGCCGCTGTTCCTTTTAGTTCATACAGGCTATTCTCCAGGTGATACATAGATAAGAGTTGTGAAAACCATTGATTGAACCGTGGGGGATCAACATCACGCCACAGAGATGCTATGCAGTTGCGAAATACTGACATTGCTATGAACAGAAAGTATCTATCTCGACTATTGCAGACTGAATGATCAACTCCCAGTAAAACCATTTGAGGTGTCAGATAGATAGTCTGTTTCAAGATTTTCTTCAATATATTGCATATCCCAGTAATCAAACTTCCCAGTTTTACACATTGAAAGAACATATGAGAGAGATCTGCTTTCGGGCTACCGCATCGTGGACACATAATACCCGCCGTTTTGCCCCAGCTCGCAATCTTAGCAGGTGTATAATATAAATTGTACAATACCATAAAATGTTGAGCTTGCGGGCCAGCAGACACTAAAACAGTCCGTGCCATTTCCATAGACTCACAAACCTCTGTCTCTTTAGCTCCAACCCATGCTTCCCATTTTTTGACCAATGACGCCAGGTCATCTTGTATAGCATTTAAAAGCAGTGGATACAGGTTTTTAATACCACAGCTAGTGGGGTGTCGTGAGACTTCCATTAGATTAATCTTATCCGTGTGCCAACCTTGGGTCATATTAGTTAGTAAGAAGGCTCTAATCTGTAAGAATTTAAAAAAGTCTATTTTTTCCAACGCAAATTCCGCACTCAGTTCCTCAAATGATTTGAGGTGGCTGCCAGAGTGAAACAAGTCCCCGACTTTGTGAATACCCCGATTGCTCCACCTCAAGCAATAGTGGTCTTTAAATATTGCTGGAAGCGTGGGGGTAATCCACAAGGGAGTGTAGTGGCAGATTCGTCCTATACCTATCTTACGCTTAACCTGGGTCCATACCTTAAATGCAGCATGAATTACCGTAAATTTAACCTTTTTATAGTAGCTGGGTTCCAGAATCCGCAGGAAAACTGCGTCTGCTTCTTTGCCCAGAATCAGGGTATATATCGAAGGGAGAGCATCTTGCCCGGGTCTATCCGTAACATAAAATATCTGTGCATACTGAAGCACTGCTGCCAGATAATAAAGTTTAAAATTGGGAAGTGCCCACCCCCCTTGCTCTCTTGGGAGAGTCATATAATGGAAAGCCCGGCGCGGCTTTGTATAGGACCAAATGAAGCTATTAACCAATCCCTCTATTAATTTGAACCAATCTTGCCCAATCTCTAAGGGGATTGTTCTAAAGAGGTAGAGTACTTTGGGTAGAAACACCATTTTTATCACATTACAGCGTCCCATAAGTGACAAGTGCAGATTGTTAATGCGAGCGAGATCTTTCCTAGTCTTTGTTAAAATTGGGCCCATGTTTATTTTCACCACTTCGTCAAGGTTTGCTGTAAGTTTAACACCTAAATATTGTACCTGTGTCAGCACCCGCTCGTTGTTAAAATCTACTGATTCATTCACCAATATTTGGCATTTACTCTTGTTCAGCAAATAACCAGATCTTTTCCCAAACTGCAGGGCTTCCTGCTCTATTTCCAATATAGCAGTCCTGGGGTCCGTGGTCACCACCGCGATATCGTCTGCATATGCTAAAATCTTAGTACACCCTCCTTTCAATGAAACTGGCATGATCCGACCATTCCGGATCATTTTCCTGATCAAGGGATCAATACATAGCGCAAAAAGCAGTGGTGAACACGGGCACCCTTGTTACGTACCTCTCTGAATATTAATTGAGGACGACTTTAGCCCGGCAACTTGTATCGTAGCCGTTGGGTTTTGGTAGAGCTGTTGAATTGCCTTGACAAACCCGGGACCGATGTTGTTTTTACGCAGGACAGACCATAAAAAGGGCCAATGGACCCGATCGAAGGCTTTTTCCGCGTCTAACAAGATTACTGCCATGGGAAGCCTGGCTGTTGCACTAACATCAAGTAACGTAATAACTCGTCTTATATGATCTGCCGTGCTTTTCCCCGGGATGAAGCCATGCTGCCATGGAGATACTAAACCTGAGATTACCAAACTCAAGCGGCTAGCAAGTATTTTAGCGTAGATTTTGGCATCGCTGTTAATTAAAGAGATTGGGCGATATGAACCAGGCTGAGTGGGTTCCTTGTCCTTTTTAAAAAAAACTACTATCCTAGCCTCCGCCCAGGAGGCCGGTTGAGGAGCCCCTGCTTGTACTTCAATAAATAAGTTAATTAGCTGTTTACATATCTCCACAAAAAAAACTTTATAGAATTCTAGTGGAATTAGATCTCCCCCTGCCGCCTTCCCGCTTGCCAAGGCACGAGTTGCTACATCCAATTCTTCCAATGTCATAGGTGCTTCTAAAGCTGCCTTATCTTCCTCTCTTAACTGACCTGATAACTCATTGCCCGCGGCATCAATCCCTTCCTCTTTCTGACTGTTCTTCCCGGGTATATAATTTTTGATAGAATTGTCTAAAGACTTCCATAATCTCAGGACCGTTGTGTACCATCCGCCCTTCTTCATTCACTAAACTTTTAATACTCCCAAATACCTGCTTTTGTCTTATTCTTAAGGCCAGCTGTTGGCCCACTTTCCCGTTATACTCATAGCATTTCTGACGATATACTTAAAAATTTGCAGCAGCCTTATCCATGAAAATCTTGGCGGCTTCTGCCTTAATGATATTCACATCACACAGAATGTCTGAAATATCTACTCCACTGCGGATCACTTCCCCTAGTCGCTGCTCAGCTTTAACCAGCTTTGTCTGAACTAATTTTAGCTGATCCGTACGTATTTTCTCCTTTCTTAACCCATAACTCAGGGTTTCTCCTCTGACAGCAGCTTTAAAAGTATCCCAAACTATCTGGCAAGAAGCAGAGCCCTGATTTATCTTAAAGAATTCCGGGATCCATTCCTTCATTTTATGGATATACACTGGATCAGCTAATAGTGTCCTATCAAATGTCCAAGATCTAGGCTGCAGGCCCTTTCTCCCGATCTCCAGAGCCAAAACCAATGGGTTGTGGTCTGATATGATTCTAGGAAGTCTATTGACCCCTATTTGGTTTTGTAGAGAGGCTGTCACAAAAAAGTAGTCTAACCTGACTAATTTCTTATGCGGAGCAGAGAAAAAGGTGGACCCTGAATCCTGCGGGCAACACAACTGCCAGACGTCGATCAAGCCATGATTAATGGCCAATGACTGAAGTGCCCTAAAAACTTTGTTTTTTCAACCCAGGTAGAGTGTTTGTTCCTGAATGGGTTCTTTACTATCTAAATGTATATTGAAATCTCCACACATTATGATAGGTGTTGCCCAATTCGTAAGTTCTAAATTAAGCCAATCCAGTATCTCTGGATCATCTGTGTTAGATCCATAGATAGAACATAGAGTAAACCTTAGTCCCTTAACCGAGCATTCCAATAGAGCAAGCCTGCCAAGATTATCAGCAAATTGTTTATGTATAACCAGAGTACTGATCTGAGTTAGTATCGCTACCCCTCTAGTTGTTGTGTGTTGTCGTGTAAAAACCGCTAGCTTCCACCCATAAAACTCCATTAGCTGCTTTTGTGTACCTGGAATACGTGTTTCCTGCATACAAATAATATCGACATTCCATGACTTGAAAACCTCTCCTACAAACTGCCGCTTCTTGTTATTATTGAGCCCACAAACGTTCACTGTGGCAATACGTATTTCACTTTGCTGTCCCATTTTTGTGGATGCTGGTCCTTCTAATTCCCCTGTATGCCTCGTTCGACTTTGCTGCTTTCACACCCTGCCACCTTTTCCACTGATAAGAGCCAACCCCACTCCCCCTGCTGCGTGTCCCATTGTCATTTTTGTCCCTGTGACCCCCCCACCCTCCTCTAACCCACCCCCCAACCCTTACCCCTACAAATGGAATCGCCAGGCTCCTAAGCCTGTAAGATGGTATTGCCAGTCCCGTTAGCCCGCCCATACGTAAAACACCTTCACACAATTATGGCTTGCCAATCCATACACGCGGCCCCTCGTCTTCACCCTCCCGATCAAAAAACCCTTAACCGATATATGTTCAAAAAAGAAAGAAAAAAAAAGAAAAACATCCCAAACAGTATCATATACATTTACATATAAACAACTATTCACAGCAGTCCCTCCCCCCCCTTCTCCCGTACCCCCTGCACTTGACCGGTTTTCAGCTGCTGTACATATTCCCCCGCCTTAATTTCTGAAAGAAAAAATCTTGTAGTTGTTTTGGAGACAACTTTTAGACGCGCAGGGCTTAGCAAGTAGGCTTCTGCCCCCAACTCTTGAAATTGAGCAATCATCTGCCTAAGTCGCCACCGTCTTTCTACAGTGGCATGTGCGAAGTCTGGCCTGTTAAAAGAATGATACACCTTCCACCATCACCTTTGAGTTGGGGCGAGCTTTTTCAAACACAGCCTGTCTCAGTAAAAAATTACCAAAATACACTATAATGGCCCGTGGGTAACTCTGGTCTCTATTAGTAGCAGTCAAAGCTTGTTTTTTCCTCATTAACGGAAAACGGTGTGCTCTCTGAATCTCCTTTTCCCAATCCCACCCTTTCAAGTCTGGGAATGCTTTCTTAAAAAGTGAAGCTATATAAGCCCTAGTATCCTGCCCCTCGAGGTCCTCTGCTATACCCAAGATCCTCAAGTTATTCCGCCGCTGACGGTTTTCAGCATCTTCCAGTTTCCATTGAATATCTGAGATCTGCTGCCCTTGTGTCGTCGTCTGTGCTGTTGCTGCTTTAACTTCGATTTCCAGCTCCTCCATTCGAGTCTCCATGGTGGCGATGCGTACACCAATATCCTGGCAGGATTTGACCACTTTTTTAATAGATAGTTGTAGCTGTCTGCTTGCTGCTTTCATTTTCCTGCTCTCCCTCTGAGTCTGTTCATGATTCTGAACCATTGTCCTGTAAATAAGATCCAAAGAAGGAGGTTCTGCAAGGTCGCCCGTGGGGGGGGGCAACAGAGTACTACAGGCCGAATCCCTTTTCGAAAAGGCCTGTTGGGTGGCCGTATAATCCCACTGCATTTCACCATCCTCCTCTTGAGGCTTAGTCGGGTCTCTCCTAAGCTTGGCCCCTGAACTGCTCCTGGCTTCAGTTTGCTCATCTGATTTTCTTCTGCATGTTAAATAGTTCGACACCCAGATACTTGCAGCAGAGCTACTCTCGATATCTGAATCTGTTAAAGGAATTTCTTCGTCCAAATCTGAGTCTTTAGACTGATCGGAGAGAGAAAAAAAACTCTCTGCTGTATCAAATGGCCCCTGATCGGTGTTTTTTGGTTTCGCCTCTATTCCCCTCTGGGCAGGAGCTGGGAGGGTGGTCTCATATATCGTTGAGGACTTGGCCATATCATCAATTTGTTGCAAATTTAACTTGCAGCTTGATGGGCTAGATTGTACTACACATTTCTCTGGAATGGATTCCTGAGACCTCTGATTTGACTCCTTAAGTTCCTGCTCAGATAGCTTTGCACACCCCATTGGGGGGAGGGCCGCCCCCTCCCCACTATTTCCTGGACTTGTACTGGCGGTCTCTTGACAGGGTGGCTCCCTCCCCACTGCATCGAACATAGGACTGAATGCTTCAGGAGATGTAAATGCAACAGGTACATGCTCATCGTTGACTCCTAACACGTTTGATTGCGCATCACAAGCTGCATTTTCCGTGGACCTTTGCTTAGGCCGCATTATACTAGAAAACATTGTTGGAACAGAGTACCTTGCGTCTTTTTCCATGTCGGTTGTTTTATGCGGGCCCCCTTTCACATGAAGATTGCTGTGCTCCTTTGATCCGGGGACCGGTAGCTTTTTGTCCTTTCTGGTTCCTCCTGGGTCTTGGTTCTGCCGTGCCCGTAAGGAGCGAGGGGTCCTGATTATTTTCGGCGCCATCCGAGCGTGCCACACGCCCCAAACACCAACTAATATTGCCAGGAAGCGGCGGGAATCACGCTTAGCCGAGAGGGACGAGAGCGCGGGTCTGGAGCGAGCGCCACGCTCGCCTATTCTTGCGGGGCCCTCCGGTGCCTGCCGTTGCGGCCCCGATCCTGGCAGGGACAACCAGAAAGCCGAAAAGCGCCGCAGCGGTCCGTGCTGCCGGCGCACAACGTCCGCGGCATCCGCGGCCGCGGGTGAGTGAGAGCCGCGTGTAGTCTGGGGATGGGCTAGAGCGGTAGTGGCGATCAGCCGGGAAATCCGGCCGCCATCTTGGATTCGCAAAAACCAAGGTGACTATGGTTCCCCTTTATTCCAACTAGTTCTACCCCAAAAATATCCATTAGAACTTTTCCATGGGCAAGCAGGCCCTAAGTTATGAGCCGCATACACCACTTCACCAAATCACAACATACTGCACATACCGGAACGAAAAAACACAAGCTGAAAAACATAATATAAGAAAGTAGAACACACACATAGTCAACAATGAAATGCTCAAACAAGTGTGTGCTTAAACTGAAGCCAGCTAAATATGTCATTAAAGGTGACACATGGGTAATACACTGCAAAACGTTTTTGATGGTTACCTCATTACAGTGTATTCTCCATGAATACCGAATCATCCAGTGGCCAGCATTTCGAGTTCAATTCAAAATAAGACAACGTGATGAGTAACTCTCTCATCTGGGCAGTATTATAAAAAGGATAAAACAGCACAATTATACCAGTATGGTCCATGCTGGCAAAACATTAAAGGAACCTGCCACTGTACAGAATTCAGGGGTGGGAAAAAAAAGCACGAATAAAGCTGAAAAAAAAGAAAACAGACCAAGGCCAGGTGAAAAAACAACTACACAGCAGAGGGCAACGGGAATCACAGATGTAGGAATGAGGGTCTGTAGTTCATATTTATACTTTTTTAGCGCCGCATTTGTGTCATTTTTTTACGCAAAAGAGGCACAATCTTATAAAATCTTATTATAGCCCATATTTATGCTTTTTTAGCGCCGCATTTGCGTCACTTTTTGACGCAAATGCAGTGCACACTTACAAATTACAATTGTATTTTGTGAGTTTGTGCCGCTTGTGCATAAAAAAATGACGCAAATGCGGGCTAAAAAAGTATAAATATGGGCCTTGGTCCATAACCATTATAGCGATACAGACCTAACAAACCTGCTTCACACTCTCCAGAGCTCCATTTTACATCACCTTCTGTTATTCAAATTGAAGTATGTCCTGTTCGCTCCATACATGGATTCACTTTCATCCACTCCATTTATCCTTTGCTTGATTAAAATGTTAAAATGTCCCCCATTGGCATCATTGACGCTCTATACATCTTTTAAGATGAGATAAAGCAGTGTTTTGGCTACATATGACGAAGAAGACTTTGAGCCAGTCCTGATTCTTTATACAACAATAAAGTTTGCTTTGGCGTTAACTTTCACTGTTCTCATTTTGAGCGGGAGTTTACCTGTCCTTACATGCTTAGGGGTGTTACATGAAAAACGATCTAGAGTAAATGCAGGTCTCCACACTGCCATAGGCTAGATGGACGAAACTACTGCAATTAGTTTCATTATTCAGCCTTGTACTACATATTACAAGAGTTCAGGCCATGCCCAGAAATGCTAAACACTCTGGGAACCTTTTTAAAAGAGCAACACATCAGAACAAGCACTGGAACAACGAATAGGTCTGGCTTCAATGTGCTGATGCATGCATGTCTAGGCACGCACAAATGCTTTATGTAGGTGTTAGCACATTAAAGCTAGCTATGTTGACTCTGCCAGTACTTGTTTAATTTACATTTTCATTCATACTGAGAGAAATATAGAGAGAGACTGGACATAGGGCTGTGTCATTCTGCCCAGAGTTTGCAAAAAGAAAAGAAAGTATGGGCCAGATGTAGCAAAAATCCAATTTGCGAGTTGCAAATTGCGAGTCCTTCCGACTCGCAATTTGCAACTCGAAAATTGGTATGCGGAACGGTGTCTCAGACACCGTCTGCGAGTCGGTATGGGGTCGCAAAGACCCACCTCATTAATATTAATGAGGTGGGTTGCAAATTGCGGCCCCATAGCCACTATGGGCACTTGTAAACATGGAGGCCTGCTGTAGTCAGCAGACCTCCATGTTTGTGACTGCTTATAAATAAAGCAGTTTTTTTTTTTTAAGTGTAGCCCGTTTTCCTTAAAGGAAAACGAGCTGCAGTTAAAAAAAAATCAGAAACCTTTAGTTTCGGTATTTTTTCAGGGCAGGTAGTGGTCCCTGGGACCACTACCTGCCCTGAAAAAATAATTTGTGGTCCATTCACAAAGGGGAAGGGGTCCCATGGGGACCCCTTCCAATTTGCGAGTGGGTTACCATCCACTTCAAGTGGATGGTAACTGCGACACCATTTGCGACCGCATATGCGGTCGCAAATGGTATTGCATACCACTGCGAATCGCAAATAGGAAGGGAACACCCCTTCCTATTTGCGATTCGGAAATGCATTTTGCGAGTCGGTCCAGACTCGCAAAATGCATTTCTGCATAGGAAACTGAGATTTGCGACTCGCAAACGGCATTTTTTGCCGTTTGCTACTCGCAAATCGTTTCCTACATCTGGCCCTATGTGTTTTGCATGGCTGACAATGAGCATGGCTGACTAGCATGAATACCAGATTCGAAATCTGGTTATTACTTGCAATTATGTGCCGAAGGTGGGAAAGCAAAGTTGTTTCCCACTTGCTAGATCATAAAGGAATTCCAGGTTGCACTGGCAGGCCTGTCACAGTACTTTGCTGAGTCTCTGCTCCTCTTGACAGCAACGATTACAGCTTCAAGAGCAGAGGGAAGGCAGAGACGGTCCTGGGGTGGATGGCAGATGGCTAGATATTTTTTTACATTTGAGACAGGGAGAAGAGGCCAGGTTATATGTGGGACACCGTACTCCTCTGTCCCTGTATAGCAATTAAAAGGAGAGGTATATGACTTTGGAGTACATACATAACATAAAATTAAAGATGGGTCAAAAGTGAATAATTCATCTTTTCCGTTTCGGGGTCCTGAACGACATCATTAACAACTTGTGATTCACTCCTGTAGTTGATTTGTTGTCACTCAAAGTCCCGTGGAGAAAAACATCACCATTGTTCACTCTTGCCCATCAATTATTCTATATGTAGCTCCCAATATAGTCTTAAGTACTCCTTTATGCATATTGCTTACAGCTCAACATATCTCTTGTGTTCCTCCTGTAGACATGCCATTAATGGGTGGCATGCTAGTTTACTAGAATTAAACCGTGATAAAACTGAAGTCGAGACATTCTGTGATCCCTTATCGCTCTGGTCTTCGGCCTGGTGACTTGCAAATCCAGAACCGGCTTCCATTCCCGTTGAGGCACCAAAGAGTCAGAGGGGTGTAATTTGACAATGAGATACAGATCTCAAATCAGTGTGACTCGTGTCTGTTATTTGTAGTTTTTACACAAAGTTGCACCCTTTTTGCCGCTAGAGCAACGTAAAACAGTTATTTAATCTGTGAACCTTACCAGTGAAGACTTTTGCAATGCTCCACATATTAGGCTACCTATCATTGTTATGAATAGGCTCAAACGAACTATGGCAAGGCTCCATCTGATTAAAGAGCTCATATTACCTCCTATTGTCTTTCACAAACCCTGAACCCTAAGTTCCTCATTCGGGGCACTACTGTAGGTTTCCAAATTAAATTCAAAAACCGTATTCGGTCAAATTAAAAGACCATGAAAATACAGATACAGAAATATTTCATAGTAAAAAACATTAACACATAATGTAAATAACTAAAATCAATTCCAAAACTTTATCAATAGCAATTAAAATACATATAATAAGTATAAAATAATACCCCAAGCATAAAAGGTCCTTAAATCACATCTCATGGCCAATTAGTTACATCTCTTTTTAATTGCATATTTCTTTCTAATGGTTAGTGCGACTAACAAATAACTTAGCACCTCTACACAGGTTTTTATAGGTAGCAGGCACTGCAAATAAAATAACCCTTATTTATATGAGGAAAACCCTGTATTCAAATGAATGGGACGCAAAAATATCCATGTTATCGAATAGTACAGAGGACAGAACAACAAAATATGTGCAGTTGTTTGCGCTGTTACTCCTTGCCAATTTTTAGCCACTGGAAAGGCAAATAAGTGATGAACAAGATTCAGCCTTAGCCAAGTAAGATAAAACCTATGTTATAATAAGTATGGCTCTGGGGCACTTGACGTATTTATTTGCATGTATCTCATTACAGAGGACATATTTAAAGTGCTAACTATCCTCAGTTCCTCCCTATTAAACTGGCAACGTTTAATCACTTCTGCTTTACAATTCACCGTGACTTGTTCTAGATATTCAAACCAGTGTCCATACCCAATGTTATATTAACTTATCCAATTTCCCATTTGAATCAAAAAGATTGCCTGAGTAATTCAATCAATCAGTCAATCAGGGGTTTTTAAAATTCGACTACTCACCCATAAGAATCTCAAGGCACTGGGGGGCGGGGGGGTGGGGATTGCTGACTGGAAGTTGTGGTTTAGTCCAAGGGCCAGGTCTTGAGTTCCTTCTTGAATTGGGGCAGCGGCGGAGATAGCCTGAGTTGGAGCGGCCAGGTGTTCAAGGTTTGGTCTTATGGACCCGTGGGACGGTGGCCAGGGCCAGCTGGGCAGAGCAGAGGTTTCTGGTGGGTGCAGGGAATGAAAGGCGGTGGTTGAGGTACTCAGGTCCGGCATCGTGGAGGGCTTTGTAGGCATGTGTGAGGAGCTAGAAAGTGACTCTTTTGTTGACAGGGAGCCAGTGGATTTCTCTCAGGTGCTTGGTGAGGGTGTGTTTAGGACAAGTCTCGCAGTGGCATTTTGGATGTGCTGAAGTTTCTTGAGGAGTCTCTGGGTGACGCGGGCGTAGAGTGCTTTGCAGTAGTCGAGTCTGATGAGTGCGTGGGTGTTGGACCTGGCTTTTTGAGAGGGTCATCCCCAAACTTTTTGCCTTCCTCCTCCTCTTTTTCTGAATTCATTTTTGCTGGCTTTTAGACTCTGCGCACTTTACCACTGCTAACCAGTGCTAAAGTGCATATGCTCTCTCCCTTTTTAAACATGGTAACTTTGGATCATACCTGATTGGACTATTTAATTTACTTATAAGTCCCTAGTAAAGTGCACTATATGTGCCTAGGGCCTGTAGATTAAATGCTACTAGTGGGCCTGCAGCACTGATTGTGCCAACCACTTAAGTAGCCCCCTTAACCTTGTCTCAGGCCTGCCATTGCAAGGCCTATGTGTGCAGTTTCACTGCCACTTCGACTTGGCATTTAAAAGTACTTGCCAAGCCTAGAACTCCCCTTTTTCTACATATAAGTCATACCTAATGTGTGCCCTAGGTAACCCCTAGAGCAGGGTGCTCTGTGGGTAAAAGGCAGGACATGTACCTGTGTAGTTATATGTCCTGGTAGTGTAAAACTCATAAATTCGTTTTTGCACTACTGTGAGGCCTGCTCCCTTCATAAGCTAACATTGGGGCTGCCCTCATACATTGCTGAAGTGGCAGCTGCTGATCTGAAAGGAGCAGGAAGGTAATATTTAGTATGGCCAGAATGGTAATACAAAATCCTGCTGACTGGTGAAGTCGGATTTAATATTACTTTTCTAGAAATGCCACTTTTAGAAAGTGAGCATTTCTTTGCACTTAAATCTTTCTGAACCTTACAATCCACGTCTGGCTGGGCTTGGTTGACAGCTCCTTGTGCATTCACTCAGACACACCCCAAACACAGGGTACTCAGCCTCACTTGCATACATCTGCATTTTGAATGGGTCTTCCTGGGCTGGGAGGGTGGAGGGCCTGCTCTCACACAAAGGACTGCCACACCCCCTACTAGGACCCTGGCAGACAGGATTGAACTGAAAGGGGACCTGGTGCACTTCTTAGCCACTCTTTGAAGTCTCCCCCACTTCAAAGGCACAAAGGGCCTCTACCCTACCTCATCAGACACTTGCTGGAGAAGAAACCTGAACCAGAAACTACATCCTGCCAAGAAGAACTGCCTGGCTGCTCAAAGGACTCACCTGTCTGCTTTCTACTAAGGACTGCTGCCTTGCTGTTGGCCTGCTGCCTTGCTGAACTCTTGTCTGGCTGTGAAAGCTCTCTCCAAGGGCTTGGATAGAGCTTGCCTCCTGTTCTCTGAAGTCTCAGGACCAAAAATACTTCTCTTTTTCACTTGGACGCTTCGTGCGCCGAAATTTTCGATGCACAGCTTGTTCCGCGGCGAGAAAAACGCTGCACACCGATGCTGATCGACGCGACGCCTTCGGGATGACCGGAACTTCGACGCACGGCCTTGCAAGGACAACGCCGCCCGACCTCCGTAGGAGAAATCGACGCGACGCCTGCTGTGAGAGCGAAACTTCGACGCGCAGCCCCGCAGAACGACGCGCAGCCGGAAAACAAGCAGGAGAATCCACGCACAGAGCCGGGACATCTGGGAATCCGTGCGATCCACAGAAAGAGACTGTCCGCGCGCCGGAAAACGACGCACGACTTTCCCGCGTGAGAAAAAATAACGACGCAAGTCCGTGTGTGCTGGGGAGAAATCGACGCACACACCATTTTTCCACGTATCTCTTCTTCTGTGGCCCTCTGAGGATATTTTCCGCTCCAAACCAGGTACTTTGTGCTTGAAAGAGACTTTGTTTGCTTTTTAAAGACTTAACACACTTTATATCACTTTTCAGTGATATCTCTACAAATTCACATTGCAACTTTATTCGTTTTGACCTACAAATATCCCGATAAATATTATATATTTTTCTAAACACTGTGTGGTGTATTTTTGTGGTGCTATATGGTGGTATTGTATGATTTATTGCACAAATACTTTACACATTGCCTTCTAAGTTAACCCTGACTGCTCGTGCCAAGCTACCAGAGGGTGGGCACAGGCTAATTTTGGATTGTGTGTGACTTACCAAGGCTAGAGTGAGGGTTCTTGCTTGGACAGAGGGTAACCTGACTGCCAACCAAAAACCCCATTTCTAACAGTTGGTGACCATCTTCCTGGACTCAGTGGGGATCCATCTGAAGATTTTTTGGAACAGGTGCAGCATGTGGAAACAGGAGGATAAGACGGCATCGATCTGGTGGTTCATGGTGAGCAAGGAGTCCAGTATGATGCCGAGGTTTTGTGCATTGTCTGTGTTTGTCGCTTGAGCGATGGGAGGTGCTGGAGTGCGGTGATGGGAGAGGGTGCAACGGTAGTTTCGGCAGTAGAAGAGGCCCAGGGTGTTGTCCAGTGTTGCGAGGTGGCAGGCAGTGTGGCGTCTGGGGTTGAGGCCGTGAAGGTTGCTGGCATCATAGCAATTAGGAGTCAGACGGCCAGGGTCTGTGATGCTTGGCGTGGTTCGGTGCGGTGCAGGCACAACAGGCGCAGACGGGATTGCCTTTGGTGCGCCAGCGGGGCCACCGCACATTGGCTGCCATTAACTAGTGTGTAGGGCAGGCTGGACAGCTGGGAGGCAGGAAACACAGGGAGTGGGAAAAGTGGGTAAGCGGGAAAGTGGGAAAGCAATGCTGGAGAGGGGTGGGGCTGTAGGGAATTGCAGGGGCAAAGATTTATTTCAGCACTCCCTCTGTCGTTCCTTTAACAACGAGGTTGAGTCTGCCTAGGTAGTACTATCTTACCTTGGTGGGGCTAGGTGGTCAAATGATGAAGACACTATTATGTGTGTGAGACCACCTAGTCCGTAAAAGGAACTCTCTCTTGTAGACACAGCCACTACCATAGACACTCTCTACACACAGCCCTTATATGAATTATGCGCTGAATCAGCACCATCAGTGAGGTTCCACTAATCCAGTTTTACCCTCATTTGATCACCCAACAACTCCAGTGGATATGGATGTGCTCTTTCCTTTCAGGAGTACGTGTGGGGTTGTATTACTCCTGCCATTCTCTTTTGTGTTTTAATAATTTTTGGGAGAAAAAAAATGGCAGGTCAATTAAAGAATGTTTTGGTGTTCTTGGACATTCCTTCTGCTTTACAAATGGCAAACAAATACCTTTTGAAGCCTGTCCTCAAGGATTTAGGGGGTATATGGATCGCTGACCTGGTTAAGATTTGTGAACCAACACAGAGAGGTGGGAATGTAGAGGGGCATATTGTATATACTACTCCACTAGATTTGGGATAGATTCATACCATACAAATACCACACACATATGCACATATTGTGGCGGTTTTCAGTCCCTCTTTCTCCATTCTCATGCACTTTCCATTGTGAACCTCCAGACAGAACCACGCAGTGTGGGGTTGTTACTGCTCCCTTTGATTTTTGTAATGTTTTTTCTATGACGTTGCTTGTCTGTAAGTTGTCTCCTACTGTTTCACGTCACGAAGCAGATCCCACGCATTTCCATCACTCAGAAACTTCTTTATCTGTAATTAACATCATGTTAGCCAGGAAGAAGATTTTTTACTTCCCTCCGAGTTCCACAAATTGTCTTTTCAGAACCCCCTTGGCTTGTCATATTTAAATTGCAGTTGTGGTTATTAGCCAATTGACGTTTACCCTTCCCTTTGGCTGTCAACAATATTATTTCATTTACCTCTACAGCATACTCATGATTGTTGGACCACCCTTTCTATTCTTTATATTTTTTTAGGGATTTGGGACTTTTAGATGAAAACCCCTGCATACAATTTAACAGATTGTCTATTTTGGTGTTAAATAAAAGCTCCCTTTTTCCATTTTTACCGATTTTTACATGCTTACACTTAACAATATAAAATGCAGAAATGACATATTAAGATCTTTCCATGCTGTCTGTAATCACTGCCAGGCAAAGCATAAAGAGTTGTTAAAAAACATATGACATTTCCAAAGAAAGCTTAAATATGTGCAGATATGTTTGTATGTGGTACTACAACACTGATGTGTTCAGTTGATTTTATTGTTTGATTTTGATGTGGCTACTTAGCAGACTAAAGTCATACAATCATCAAAGTGTGAGTGTTCTTTTATCGCCTGATTTAGAGTTTGGTGGATAGGTTACCCGGGTCACAAATGTGTGTATTACAAGGACCATTGGATTTAATGCACTTTTTCAAGGAGTAACGCATACATGGAACTCTAAATAATGCCTTATGTCCCTTAATAAATATGGAAACATACTAGTTTAAATTTAATAGATTTTCAAAATAAAATATGGGTAAATAGCACTAAGACGAGAATAAATAAATATGGTTAAATCAAGAAATGCCAAACAAAATTAAAACCATAAAACCAAGATGCCCAGTTATAAAGTACCACAAAACACGGTTTTGAATGCTAGATTAAATTCTTTCAATTGCAACATTTTCCACATCATTTTCTGCCCTTTCTGCCTCATCCAGTTATTTTGTTCCCATCTAGAGATGAAAAACTGCTGCTTCCTGTTTGGCACAGTTTGATTTGTGGATGGATAAAAATGAAAATATTTTTGTCACGTTTTATAAAAATGCCACATTTTACATTTCAAAATAAAGTGCACTTCCCTTTTCAGCACCACTGCCATTTTTCCGTGGGATAACTTGGCTGATGTCAGTTTATGTCCAGGGGTTTACATAAATATGTCATTCAAAATTAGATAGTTTATTTTGAAATCCTAACTCGTGTGGTTTTAGTTTCTTTCTCAGGAGTTCCAATTTTATATCACCATTTTCAGCACCAGTCTCAATCAAACATTCTGTGCCCAAAGAGGGCCTTTTCTCTACAGCGCTCATGGCAAGAATAGCAACCAAAAGCAGTCCTGACAAAAAATAAGTTCAGAACAGCCTTGCTCCCTGCTTCCCCTTTTTCTCTCTCTCTCTCATTTCATCCATTCTTCCCTTCTCTGACTCGTCCCTGCTCTCTTCTCCCTCTCTCTCCGTGGCGTCTCTTCATTCTCTCCACTTTAGCTCTCTTTCCCTCACATCCGATTTTATTTCCTCAGGAGCTGAAGAGAAATACAGTGGTGAAAATTGGCCCTTCAAAAACGGCCCCCCAGAGGCTCCAGTGCCCCATAAAATGCCCAATAAATTAAATGGCCAATCCAGGGCTCACCGAACTTATATCTTGGTTTGGGATAGAGTAGTTTAGCAGTCTCAGAGTGCTCAATATGAAACACGTATTCTATTATGTATGTTACACTAACCAGACTGTCAGATAGGGTTTGGAAACCACTAGCCACCACTCTGCCAGAACAGTGTCATCTCGCAGTGCATCTAATGCCAGGCTTCAATTAGAGAACTTAGGCACACAATCTAACCTTAGCAACCTACAAGATATGCCACCTTACAGTGATATAAAGAGCTGTGCGTCCTCAGACGTGCTTCTGCTGTTTCAACTCTGATTTAAGCCTGTCAGTGATTAACAGTTCTCACCTAACACGTTATTCCACCGTCAGTGTACGTTTCCCTGTTGCCTTTAGGGGAGAAACTGCTACCCCTGACTCGTCCTTAGTTATCCCTTGCAACACCCGGTTTGAGAGGTATGAAGCAGGGGAGGGGAGGCAAAAGAAGATAAACAGGGTTCCCAGAGACCTGCGGACCCTGCTCTTCCCCTATCACATATGCAGCAAGGGGGAAACTGTTGAGTGCCAATGGACAAAACAATGTGACTTTTCTGTGATAGGGTTGGGGGGTCAAAAAGTGTGTGATGTTATGTTGCTATTGGCTGTTGGTGACTCAACGTCCATATGTTTTTCACGAGTTTCTGAATGTTCTGGTTGATGCTTAGGTCAAACTCCTGCAGTTTTATTGTATGGATTGTTAACAACTGATGTCCTGGATGGCCACGTTTTTAAATGCAGTTTATAGGTCTGGCACTTATGAGTTGCATTAGGGACGGTAAAGTTTCCTACAGTGCAAAGTCTAATTAATTGTTCCAAGATCATCAGGTTTGCTAAGACTAAGTAAATTGTGTTCTAGTGTTAATACCAGCTCTGCTTATTAGTGCAGTTAAAAGCCATCCCTCGATTACTGTCTACTTAGTGCCACTGTAAGTAGCCACAAAGAGCAAGAGGTTGTGTTAGAAATAGTTTGCCAATTTCTTGACATGGGCACTCAAAAAACATGGATTCAGATCCACAGAACTCAAAGTGATGGAGATTCTGTTTGAGGGTGGGTCATTAGTTGTGTGGCCTGCACAAGTAATGGGTCCGCACTCGACCACCCCTGGGAACCAAACACCCCACTGTAGGGCTTGACTGTCATAGAGCAGCACTGCAGAGCAATCTAAGGCTTACTAAAGAGAGGTGGTGTAGGTCAGTAATCACCATTCACAAGCACACAAGAATAACACTCAATAAATGATTGTCCAGTCTGTGCTTTTCCTTTTGATAAAGTAAAAGCACATTTATTACACACACACTACTCAATACTGTGCAATAATTTAGAAATATACACAAGCTGAGGGAATTACTTTTGAATGACATTGCATATTCATTCTTGTCTCTCCCAAAGAGAGATATGAACCAACAACCCACATGGCAAAACATTCACTTGTATTCCAATGCAGTATTTGACTGTAAATTGGAGTGAGAGCACCTAATACTGGCAATAAAGTACATCTACTTTGATCACTAGTGGTTATCAGTATCATTACTCAAATAAACTCAACAAGGAGCATGTCCAGGCAGGTTAAAGTGGTTTGTGCTGTTACGATTACCCTCAGCATGGATCTATGCAGTCTACCCACACCCCTAGAGGGCATGGGCCAAGGTTCATCATATTCCACATTGAAACCTTCAACATAAAAATGATGCACAATTGACACAGTCCCTAAAGGACATTACTTAGTTGTTAATCATTATATAATACCATCTTTCACCTCTAGAGGGTACCTGTTCATATGACCCTACACAAGTAATGTCATTGGCCACAACGCTGCAGCCATACATTTCGAATC
Source organism: Pleurodeles waltl (assembly GCF_031143425.1). Classification (NCBI taxonomy): domain Eukaryota; kingdom Metazoa; phylum Chordata; class Amphibia; order Caudata; family Salamandridae; genus Pleurodeles; species Pleurodeles waltl. The sequence goes on along the minus strand of NC_090437.1, from coordinate 1,033,476,414 downwards.
ACAATTAGCATAAATGCTACTATTTTGACCATAGTCCTTAAATGACTCAATTTCTGTATCAACACATGTAATGACAGCCTTTCACCCCCTAGATGGTGTTCACCATTGTTACAATCCATTTTTATCACCATTCAGACCACAAGGACTACAGCCATAATCTTCACCCCTATGGGACACAGTTCCACCACACTAAAACAAAAAGTCCAGCTGGGACTGGCTTGAAAACACATTAAAACCATTGAGAGATCATCATTTCCATGTACCCTGAAAATGAGGTTGGGACGGTTGATAGCTTCTTGGGGAGAGGCTGCGCTCTTCTTGCAGCTCCTGTCCACATGTGGTGATGATTTTGGTGGTGATGCTACTCTCTGAGGAGTCACCACTGCGCCAAAACACTCTCCTCTGGGCCTTTCTACATTTCTGCATTGCAAAGCATTATGGGGCGCTCCCTCACAGACCGTGAATATTAAATGAGCAGCTCTCTCGCTGCTCTGGGAAAAGCAGCTGTGGAGGTTTCCTTCATGTGTTTTGCTTGGGGGTGGCTGGTCCCACCCAGACACCCCATGGCCTTCACATAATTGGAGAGCAGCTTGGGGAGTCCACCCCAGCTACTCTCACCTGCTCCCCACCCAGCCAGCACCTTCACCTGCTGTAGCAGGAGCTGGCTCTTCACTGGGAATCTGCCCACGCAGGCAGACGGGTTTGGTGCTGCAGCTGGGCTGGCCGCATGAGGGATGCAGCAGCACTCCCCCCCCTCCTTTTCCAGTCATTGAGGGCCCAGGGATGGGGTCTGAGTCCTCCTCTTCATATTCACGGGCGGCACAACAGCATCCCCTAACTTTGCTTCACTGTGGGCCCCAGGATGGGTTCCAGGGCCCCTCTCTTCATCTTCATGGAGGCCCAATAGTGTCCCCTGACTTTTCTTAACTGTGGGGCCCAAGGATGGGGCCTGGGGCCCCTCTTTCCATATTTGCAGGGGTGCAACAACATCCCCCGAATTTTCTTATTTGCCGGGCCCCTCTCTCATCTTCATGGGGGGAGCAACGGCATCCCCCAGCTTAGCTTCTTTGTGAGGCCCCGGTATGGGGTCCGAGGCCCCACCTTTCACCTTTGAGGGAGCACAATGACACTCCCTCAATAAAGCATGTTCGCCGGGACATGCAACAGCGCCCACAAGCTCCATTCCTTTTTGGGGACAGCCCCTGGGTCCTTGCCCACCCTGGGGTCAGTATTCCAGCATGATGGCAGACCCCCACATGCTTGGCCCTTGGCAGGGGTCAAAGGTCACCAAACTTTGGATGCAGGTGTCTCGGCCACCTGGAGGCCATTCTCAATGATCTTTGGCTCATTTTGCTCCTAGTGGTGAGCCCTTGCCACCTGGAGAACTTTTTTTTGGCCCCCTGGCCTAGAAGGTCCCCAACTCGGTAGGGAGCCCATCGCACTAACTCTCTGCACCAGCCTTTCATTTGGGTGCCCTCCTGTAAGGAAATGCCTCCTTGGCATGGTTGCCCCCTGACTTTTTGCCTTTGCTGATGCTATGTTTACAATTGAAAGTGTGCTGAGGCCTGCTAACCAGGCCCCAGCACCAGTGTTCTTTCCCTAACCTGTACTTTTGTATCCACAATTGGCAGACCCTGGCATCCAGATAAGTCCCTTGTAACTGGTACTTCTAGTACCAAGGGCCCTGATGCCAAGGAAGGTCTCTAAGGGCTGCAGCATGTCTTATGCCACCCTGGAGACCTCTCACTCAGCACAGACACCCTGCTTGCCAGCTTGTGTGTGCTAGTGAAGACAAAACGAGTAAGTCGACATGGCACTCCCCTCAGGGTGCCATGCCAGCCTCTCACTGCCTATGCAGTATAGGTAAGACACCCCTCTAGCAGGCCTTACAGCCCTAAGGCAGGGTGCACTATACCATAGGTGAGGGTACCAGTGCATGAGCATGGTACCCCTACAGTGTCTAAACAAAACCTTAGACATTGTAAGTGCAGGGTAGCCATAAGAGTATATGGTCTGGGAGTCTGTCAAACACGAACTCCACAGCACCATAATGGCTACACTGAAAACTGGGAAGTTTGGTATCAAACTTCTCAGCACAATAAATGCACACTGATGCCAGTGTACATTTTATTGTAAAATACACCACCGAGGGCACCTTAGAGGTGCCCCCTGAAACTTAACCGACTATCTGTGTAGGCTGACTAGTTTTAGCAGCCTGCCACAAACCGAGACATGTTGCTGGCCCCATGGGGAGAGTGCCTTTGTCACTCTGAGGCCAGTAACAAAGCCTGCACTGGGTGGAGATGCCAACACCTCTCCCAGGCAGGAATTGTCACACCTGGCGGTGAGCCTCAAAGGCTCACCTCCTTTGTGCCAACCCAGCAGGACACTCCAGCTAGTGGAGTTGCCCGCCCCCTCCGGCCAGGCCCCACTTTTGGCGGCAAGGCCGGAGAAAATAATGAGAATAACAAGGAGGAGTCACTGGCCAGTCAGGACAGCCCCTAAGGTGTCCTGAGCTGAGGTGACTCTAACTTTTAGAAATCCTCCATCTTGCAGATGGAGGATTCCCCCAATAGGGTTAGGATTGTGACCCCCTCCCCTAGGGAGGAGGCACAAAGAGGGTGTACCCACCCTCAGGGCTAGTAGCCATTGGCTACTAACCCCCCAGACCTAAACACGCCCTTAAATTTAGTATTTAAGGGCTACCCTGAACCCTAGAAAAATTAGATTCCTGCAACTACAAGAAGAAGGACTGCCTAGCTGAAAACCCCTGCAGCGGAAGACCAGAAGACGACAACTGCCTTGGCTCCAGAAACTCACCGGCCTGTCTCCTGCCTTCCAAAGATCCTGCTCCAGCGACGCCTTCCAAAGGGACCAGCGACCTCGACATCCTCTGAGGACTGCCCCTGCTTCGAAAAGACAAGAAACTCCCGAGGACAGCGGACCTGCTCCAAGAAAAGCTGCAACTTTGTTTCCAGCAGTTTTAAAGAACCCTGCAAGCTCCCCGCAAGAAGCGTGAGACTTGCAACACTGCACCCGGCGACCCGACTCGGCTGGTGGCGATCCAACACCTCAGGAGGGACCCCAGGACTACTCTGATACTGTGAGTACCAAAACCTGTCCCCCCTGAGCCCCCACAGCGCCGCCTGCAGAGGGAATCCCGAGGCTTCCCCTGACCGCGACTCTTTGAACCTAAAGTCCCGACGCCTGGGAGAGACCCTGCACCCGCAGCCCCCAGGACCTGAAGGACCGGACTTTCACTGGAGAAGTGACCCCCAGGAGTCCCTCTCCCTTGCCCAAGTGGAGGTTTCCCCGAGGAACCCCCCCCTTGCCTGCCTGCAGCGCTGAAGAGATCCCGAGATCTCTCATAGACTAACATTGCGAACCCGACGCTTGTTTCTACACTGCACCCGGCCGCCCCCGCGCCGCTGAGGGTGAAATTTCTGTGTGGACTTGTGTCCCCCCCGGTGCCCTACAAAACCCCCCTGGCCTGCCCTCCGAAGACGCGGGTACTTACCTGCAAGCAGACCGGAACCGGGGCACCCCCTTCTCTCCATTCTAGCCTATGTGTTTTGGGCACCACTTTGAACTCTGCACCTGACCGGCCCTGAGCTGCTGGTGTGGTGACTTTGGGGTGGCTCTGAACCCCCAACGGTGGGCTACCTTGGACCAAGAACTGAACCCTGTAAGTGACTTACTTACCTGGTAAAACTAACAAAAACTTACCTCCCCCAGGAACTGTAAAAATTGCACTGTGTCCACTTTTAAAACAGCTATTTGTCAATAACTTGAAAAGTATACATGCAATTTTGATGATTTGAAGTTCCTAAAGTACTTACCTGCAATACCTTTCGAATGAGATATTACATGTAGAATTTGAACCTGTGGTTCTTAAAATAAACTAAGAAAAGATATTTTTCTATATAAAAACCTATTGGCTGGATTTGTCTCTGAGTGTGTGTACCTCATTTATTGTCTATGTGTATGTACAACAAATGCTTAACACTACTCCTTGGATAAGCCTACTGCTCGACCACACTACCTCAAAATAGAGCATTAGTATTATCTATTTTTACCACTATTTTACCTCTAAGGGGAACCCTTGGACTCTGTGCATGCTATTCCTTACTTTGAAATAGCACATACAGAGCCAACTTCCTACATTGGTGGATCAGCGGTGGGGTACAAGACTTTGCATTTGCTGGACTACTCAGCCAATACCTGATCACACGACAAATTCCAAAATTGTCATTAGAAATTGATTTTTGCAATTTGAAAAGTTTTCTAAATTCTTAAAAGACCTGCTAGGGCCTTGTGTTAGATCCTGTTTAGCATTTCTTTTAGAGTTTAAAAGTTTGTAAAAGTTTGAATTAGATTCTAGAACCAGTTGTAGATTCTTAAAAAGTATTCCAACTTTTAGAAGCAAAATGTCTAGCACAGATGTGACTGTGGTGGAACTCGACACCACACCTTACCTCCATCTTAAGATGAGGGAGCTAAGGTCACTCTGTAAAATAAAGAAAATAACAATGGGCCCCAAACCTACCAAAATACAGCTCCAGGAGCTTTTGGCAGAGTTTGAAAAGGCCAACCCCTCTGAGGGTGGCAACTCAGAGGAAGAGGATAGTGACTTGGAGGAAAATTCCCCCCTACCAGTCCTATCTAGGGAGAACAGGGTCCCTCAAACCCTGACTCCAAAAATAATAGTCAGAGATGCTGGTTCCCTCACAGGAGAGACCAACACCTCTGAAATCACTGAGGATAACCCCAGTGAAGAGGACATCCAGTTAGCCAGGATGGCCAAAAGATTGGCTTTGGAAAGACAGATCCTAGCCATAGAGAGGGAAAGACAAGAGATGGGCCTAGGACCCATCAATGGTGGCAGCAATATAAATAGGGTCAGAGATTCTCCTGACATGTTGAAAATCCCTAAAGGGATTGTAACTAAATATGAAGATGGTGATGACATCACCAAATGGTTCACAGCTTTTGAGAGGGCTTGTGTAACCAGAAAAGTGAACAGATCTCACTGGGGTGCTCTCCTTTGGGAAATGTTCACAGGAAAGTGTAGGGATAGACTCCTCACACTCTCTGGACAAGATGCAGAATCTTATGACCTCATGAAGGGTACCCTGATTGAGGGCTTTGGATTCTCCACTGAGGAGTACAGGATTAGGTTCAGGGGGGCTCAAAAATCCTCGAGCCAGACCTGGGTTGACTTTGTTGACTACTCAGTGAAAACACTAGATGGTTGGATTCAAGGCAGTGGTGTAAGTAATTATGATGGGCTGTACAATTTATTTGTGAAGGAACACCTGTTAAGTAATTGTTTCAATGATAAACTGCATCAGCATCTGGTAGACCTAGGACCAATTTCTCCCCAAGAATTGGGAAAGAAGGCGGACCATTGGGTCAAGACAAGGGTGTCCAAGACTTCAACAGGGGGTGACCAAAAGAAAGGGGTCACAAAGACTCCCCAGGGGAAGGGTGATGAGACAACCAAAACTAAAAATAGTAAAGAGTCTTCTACAGGCCCCCAAAAACCTGCACAGGAGGGTGGGCCCAGAGCCTCTTCACAAAACAATGGGTACAAGGGTAAAAACTTTGATCCCAAAAAGGCCTGGTGTCATAGCTGTAAACAGCATGGACACCAAACTGGAGACAAGGCCTGTCCCAAGAAAGGTTCCACTCCAAACTCCCATCCAGGTAACACTGGTATGGCTAGTCTCCAAGTGGGATCAACAGTGTGCCCAGAGCAAATCAGGGTCCACACTGAAGCTACTCTAGTTTCTGAGGGTGGGGTGGATTTAGCCACACTAGCTGTCTGGCCGCCTAACATGCAAAAATACAGACAGCAACTCTTAATTAATGGGACTAGAATAGAGGGCCTGAGGGATACAGGTGCCAGTGTCACCATGGTGACAGAGAAACTGGTTTCCCCTGGCCAATACCTGACTGGAAAAACTTACACAGTCACCAACGCTGACAATCAGAGAAAAGTACATCCCATGGCAATGGTTACTTTAGAATGGGGAGGGGTCAATGGCCTGAAACAGGTGGTGGTCTCCTCAAATATCCCAGTGGACTGTCTGCTTGGAAATGACCTGGAGTCCTCAGCATGGGCTGAGGTAGAACTAAAAACCCATGCAGCAATGCTGGGTATCCCTGAACTGGTGTGTGTGAAAACAAGAGCACAATGCAAGGCACAGGGTGAACAAGTAGAGCTGGAGTCTGGAAGAATGGCCCAGCCTACCAAGAGAACAGGAAAGTCAGTTGGGAAACCAACTGCAACACAGCAAAAGAAAGGGAACCTCTCTTCTCAGGAAGAAGTTCTGCCCTCTGAGGGAACTGAGCCTTTGGAGCTTGAACCTTACCAGGTTGAGCTCTTAGGCCCAGGGGGACCCTCAAGGGAGGAGCTGTGTAAGGGACAAGAAACCTGTCCCTCTCTTGAAGGCCTTAGGCAGCAAGCTGCTGAAGAATCCAAAGGCAAGAAAAATGGAACGCATAGGGTCTATTGGGAAGATGGACTCCTGTACACTGAGGCCAGAGACCCCAAACCTGGTGCCACTAGGAGAGTGGTAGTGCCTCAGCTGTTCAGGAAGTTCATCCTAACATTGGCCCATGACATTCCCCTTGCTGGACATTTGGGACAAACCAAGACGTGGGAGAGGTTAGTCAACCACTTCTACTGGCCCAATATGTCCAACATGGTTAAGGAGTTTTGCCTCTCCTGCCCCACCTGTCAAGCCAGTGGTAAGACAGGTGGGCACCCAAAGGCCCCCCTCATTCCACTTCCAGTGGTGGGGGTTCCCTTTGAAAGAGTGGGTGTGGACATAGTTGGTCCACTAGAACCTCCCACAGCCTCAGGAAATATGTATATCCCGGTAGTAGTGGATCATGCTACCAGGTATCCTGAAGCTATTCCCCTTAGGTCGACTACTGCCCCTGCAGTAGCCAAGGCCCTCATTGGTATCTTTACCAGAGTGGGTTTCCCTAAGGAGGTGGTGTCTGACAGAGGTACCAACTTCATGTCAGCATACCTAAAGCACATGTGGAATGAGTGTGGAGTGACTTATAAATTCACTACACCATACCATCCACAAACTAATGGATTGGTTGAGAGATTCAACAAGACATTAAAAGGCATGATCATGGGGCTCCCAGAAAAGCTCAAAAGGAGATGGGATGTCCTCTTGCCATGTCTGCTTTTCGCTTACAGGGAGGTGCCACAGAAGGGAGTAGGATTCTCACCCTTTGAACTTCTGTTTGGTCACCCTGTAAGGGGACCACTTGCCCTTGTTAAAGAAGGCTGGGAGAGACCTCTCCATGAGCCTAAACAGGACATAGTGGACTATGTACTTGGCCTTCGCTCTAGAATGGCAGAGTACATGGAAAAGGCAACCAAAAACCTTGAGGCCAGCCAACAGCTCCAGAAGTTTTGGTATGACCAAAAGGCTGCACTGGTTGAGTTCCAACCAGGGCAGAAAGTCTGGGTTCTGGAGCCTGTGGCTCCCAGGGCACTCCAGGACAAATGGAGTGGCCCTTACCCAGTACTAGAAAGGAAGAGTCAGGTCACCTACCTGGTGGACCTGGGCACAAGCAGGAGCCCCAAGAGGGTGATCCATGTAAACCGCCTTAAGCTCTTCCACGACAGGGCTGATGTCAATCTGTTGATGGTAACAGATGAGGATCAGGAGGCAGAGAGTGAACCTCTCCCTGATCTTCTGTCATCAGACCCAAAAGATGGCACAGTAGATGGAGTGATCTACTCAGACACCCTCTCTGGCCAACAGCAAGCTGATTGTAGGAGAGTCCTACAACAGTTTCCTGAACTCTTCTCCTTAACCCCTGGTCAGACACACCTGTGTACCCATGATGTGGACACAGGAGACAGCATGCCTGTCAAGAACAAAATCTTTAGACAATCTGACCATGTTAAGGAAAGCATCAAGGTGGAAGTCCACAAGATGCTGGAATTGGGAGTAATTGAGCGCTCTGACAGCCCCTGGGCTAGCCCAGTGGTCTTAGTCCCCAAACCTCACACCAAAGATGGAAAGAAAGAGATGAGGTTTTGTGTGGACTACAGAGGGCTCAATTCTGTCACCAAGACAGATGCTCATCCAATTCCAAGAGCTGATGAGCTCATTGATAAATTAGGTGCTGCCAAATTTCTAAGTACCTTTGACTTGACAGCAGGGTACTGGCAAATAAAAATGGCACCTGGAGCAAAAGAAAAGACAGCATTCTCCACACCTGATGGGCATTATCAGTTTACTGTTATGCCCTTTGGTTTAAAGAATGCCCCTGCCACCTTCCAAAGGTTGGTGAATCAAGTCCTTGCTGGCTTGGAGTCCTTTAGCACAGCTTATCTTGATGATATTGCTGTCTTTAGCTCCACCTGGCAGGATCACCTGGTCCACCTGAGGAAGGTTTTGAAGGCTCTGCAATCTGCAGGCCTCTCTATCAAGGCATCCAATTGCCAGATAGGGCAGGGAACTGTGGTTTACTTGGGACACCTTGTAGGTGGAGGCCAAGTTCAGCCACTCCAACCCAAGATCCAGACTATTCTGGACTGGGTAGCTCCAAAAACCCAGACTCAAGTCAGGGCATTCCTTGGCTTGACTGGGTATTACAGGAGGTTTGTGAAGGGATATGGATCCATTGTGACAGCCCTCACTGAACTCACCTCCAAGAAAATGCCCAAGAAAGTAAACTGGACTGTGGAATGCCAACAGGCCTTTGACACCCTGAAACAGGCAATGTGCTCAGCACCAGTTCTCAAAGCTCCAGATTATTCTAAGCAGTTCATTGTGCAGACTGATGCCTCTGAACATGGGATAGGGGCAGTTTTGTCCCAAACAAATGATGATGGCCTTGACCAGCCTGTTGCTTTCATTAGCAGGAGGTTACTCCCCAGGGAGCAGCGTTGGAGTGCCATTGAGAGGGAGGCCTTTGCTGTGGTTTGGTCCCTGAAGAAGCTGAGACCATACCTCTTTGGGACTCACTTCCTAGTTCAAACTGACCACAGACCTCTCAAATGGCTGATGCAAATGAAAGGTGAAAATCCTAAACTGTTGAGGTGGTCCATCTCCCTACAGGGAATGGACTTTATAGTGGAACACAGACCTGGGACTGCCCATGCCAATGCAGATGGCCTTTCCAGGTTCTTCCACTTAGAAAATGAAGACTCTCTTGGGAAAGGTTAGTCTCATCCTCTTTCGTTTGGGGGGGGGTTGTGTAAGGAAATGCCTCCTTGGCATGGTTGCCCCCTGACTTTTTGCCTTTGCTGATGCTATGTTTACAATTGAAAGTGTGCTGAGGCCTGCTAACCAGGCCCCAGCACCAGTGTTCTTTCCCTAACCTGTACTTTTGTATCCACAATTGGCAGACCCTGGCATCCAGATAAGTCCCTTGTAACTGGTACTTCTAGTACCAAGGGCCCTGATGCCAAGGAAGGTCTCTAAGGGCTGCAGCATGTCTTATGCCACCCTGGAGACCTCTCACTCAGCACAGACACCCTGCTTGCCAGCTTGTGTGTGCTAGTGAAGACAAAACGAGTAAGTCGACATGGCACTCCCCTCAGGGTGCCATGCCAGCCTCTCACTGCCTATGCAGTATAGGTAAGACACCCCTCTAGCAGGCCTTACAGCCCTAAGGCAGGGTGCACTATACCATAGGTGAGGGTACCAGTGCATGAGCATGGTACCCCTACAGTGTCTAAACAAAACCTTAGACATTGTAAGTGCAGGGTAGCCATAAGAGTATATGGTCTGGGAGTCTGTCAAACACGAACTCCACAGCACCATAATGGCTACACTGAAAACTGGGAAGTTTGGTATCAAACTTCTCAGCACAATAAATGCACACTGATGCCAGTGTACATTTTATTGTAAAATACACCACCGAGGGCACCTTAGAGGTGCCCCCTGAAACTTAACCGACTATCTGTGTAGGCTGACTAGTTTTAGCAGCCTGCCACAAACCGAGACATGTTGCTGGCCCCATGGGGAGAGTGCCTTTGTCACTCTGAGGCCAGTAACAAAGCCTGCACTGGGTGGAGATGCCAACACCTCTCCCAGGCAGGAATTGTCACACCTGGCGGTGAGCCTCAAAGGCTCACCTCCTTTGTGCCAACCCAGCAGGACACTCCAGCTAGTGGAGTTGCCCGCCCCCTCCGGCCAGGCCCCACTTTTGGCGGCAAGGCCGGAGAAAATAATGAGAATAACAAGGAGGAGTCACTGGCCAGTCAGGACAGCCCCTAAGGTGTCCTGAGCTGAGGTGACTCTAACTTTTAGAAATCCTCCATCTTGCAGATGGAGGATTCCCCCAATAGGGTTAGGATTGTGACCCCCTCCCCTAGGGAGGAGGCACAAAGAGGGTGTACCCACCCTCAGGGCTAGTAGCCATTGGCTACTAACCCCCCAGACCTAAACACGCCCTTAAATTTAGTATTTAAGGGCTACCCTGAACCCTAGAAAAATTAGATTCCTGCAACTACAAGAAGAAGGACTGCCTAGCTGAAAACCCCTGCAGCGGAAGACCAGAAGACGACAACTGCCTTGGCTCCAGAAACTCACCGGCCTGTCTCCTGCCTTCCAAAGATCCTGCTCCAGCGACGCCTTCCAAAGGGACCAGCGACCTCGACATCCTCTGAGGACTGCCCCTGCTTCGAAAAGACAAGAAACTCCCGAGGACAGCGGACCTGCTCCAAGAAAAGCTGCAACTTTGTTTCCAGCAGTTTTAAAGAACCCTGCAAGCTCCCCGCAAGAAGCGTGAGACTTGCAACACTGCACCCGGCGACCCGACTCGGCTGGTGGCGATCCAACACCTCAGGAGGGACCCCAGGACTACTCTGATACTGTGAGTACCAAAACCTGTCCCCCCTGAGCCCCCACAGCGCCGCCTGCAGAGGGAATCCCGAGGCTTCCCCTGACCGCGACTCTTTGAACCTAAAGTCCCGACGCCTGGGAGAGACCCTGCACCCGCAGCCCCCAGGACCTGAAGGACCGGACTTTCACTGGAGAAGTGACCCCCAGGAGTCCCTCTCCCTTGCCCAAGTGGAGGTTTCCCCGAGGAACCCCCCCCCTTGCCTGCCTGCAGCGCTGAAGAGATCCCGAGATCTCTCATAGACTAACATTGCGAACCCGACGCTTGTTTCTACACTGCACCCGGCCGCCCCCGCGCCGCTGAGGGTGAAATTTCTGTGTGGACTTGTGTCCCCCCCGGTGCCCTACAAAACCCCCCTGGCCTGCCCTCCGAAGACGCGGGTACTTACCTGCAAGCAGACCGGAACCGGGGCACCCCCTTCTCTCCATTCTAGCCTATGTGTTTTGGGCACCACTTTGAACTCTGCACCTGACCGGCCCTGAGCTGCTGGTGTGGTGACTTTGGGGTGGCTCTGAACCCCCAACGGTGGGCTACCTTGGACCAAGAACTGAACCCTGTAAGTGACTTACTTACCTGGTAAAACTAACAAAAACTTACCTCCCCCAGGAACTGTAAAAATTGCACTGTGTCCACTTTTAAAACAGCTATTTGTCAATAACTTGAAAAGTATACATGCAATTTTGATGATTTGAAGTTCCTAAAGTACTTACCTGCAATACCTTTCGAATGAGATATTACATGTAGAATTTGAACCTGTGGTTCTTAAAATAAACTAAGAAAAGATATTTTTCTATATAAAAACCTATTGGCTGGATTTGTCTCTGAGTGTGTGTACCTCATTTATTGTCTATGTGTATGTACAACAAATGCTTAACACTACTCCTTGGATAAGCCTACTGCTCGACCACACTACCTCAAAATAGAGCATTAGTATTATCTATTTTTACCACTATTTTACCTCTAAGGGGAACCCTTGGACTCTGTGCATGCTATTCCTTACTTTGAAATAGCACATACAGAGCCAACTTCCTACACCTCCTTTCTAGTGGGAAGCATGCTCTCCTTGCCCCGGAGAACAGTCTTTTCCCACCTGGTCTTCAGGAGACTAAGGGGACCAGTTTACCTGGTCCTGGTGTATGCCCCACTGGGTCTGGGGGTCACTCAGGGTCAGAGTCCTTGCCCCAGGGGCAGTTCTTTCCAGTTGTCCATGACACCCATCTCAGTCCCAGTGTTCTGCAGAGAAACACAGCCAAGAGAGAAAGCTCCCCTCTGTTCAAGACCTTTTAAATGGGGGTGAAATTGTCCAGCAGGGCTCTGTCTCTGGCCTATCCTGATGTGCCACATCACTTCTCCACCCCTGTCCCAACCTTTCTGCACAGTCTTCTGTAATAGCTCCAACATGGTGTTGTCTAGGAGTCAGTTGCCACATGTACTCTGAGAGACTCAGCCCCTCCTCCCTGACATTCCTGCAATGGCCTTTCCCAGCAATTTCTCCAAGAAGCCCCTCCTCACTGAGAGGCATGGGGCAGGCCCAGTTCCTGGCAAGGAATGACAGTTGGCTGATTGATGCAAGACCCTGCTCCTGCAGCTGGACAAAACAGTAATTGGCCCTCAGCCTGAGCTGAGTCAGAGGACAATGACCCATAAGCTGTACAAATATGCTTTTATAACCTACTGCATTATTGCAACTCTGGAGTCTTCAGACCCTAGGGAACTGGACTTGCGCCCTAGGCCAGCCTTTCCCATTGACATATAATGAAGTGTCACTGCAATCAAGACAGTAAGCACACTGAATATCCCTCACATGTGTACACCCATCTCATAAGGCCGACTCCAGGTCACCACGGACTCCACATGGACTGTTCTGCTCCAGGCTACCTAAGCGCAGTTCTTGGGATGCACACGCCAGGAATCCTTCCTGAACAGCCCTTACATGGGTGCCCACGTGTGTGCACAAATGAGCACGTGTAACTAGCCTTGGACCTCCTACTCTTGCTGCATCACAGCAGCCTTTGCTGAACAAGGCGACACCGGCGGTAAACATGTGCCGTCCATTTTACCATGAGTTTACTGTGGGTGAGTCCCAAACTATGAGGCGCCCTCACAGTAAAAGCTCAAAAACCTGGTGATCCAAAAGCAAAAAACTGTGCACACTAGATAGTCAGAACCATCCTCTCACAAACTCCTACCACCAAATTTTCTGTTTCAAATAGTAGTGGTACTGTATTCACCATCCATCATTATACCACTTACTAAACTGTGCTAATATTCCCCTCATGCCTACATTTCACAATGGATGTCACACAATATACACAGACTAGGCTCATGACTATAGTTGATTTGTAGGTCACAATTTCACCTAAACTGGCTCTGTTAATTCTTTTCTGTGAGAAAGCACAACAAATGGCCAAAGAATACCACTGTTTGTGAAGTCGGCCCTAACAAAAGTTCCCCAATAAGTAAATAGTTGGTCAGTGCTTCTGCTAACAACGCATTTTAATACATTTGTCTCCTTGGTTTTTGTGGTCTCACTTCAGACAATGCCAGCTGTCTGTTGGAAGACATTGTATGCCGTACTCCATACAGCCAAACCCTGCCCAAGGTTGGATAGCTTTCATCTCAGTCTTAGTTATTTCGCTCATTTTTAGTGCTTTCCTCCCTTCCTGTGTATGACCCACCAACAAATACTTTTTGTTTCACAGTGGTTGATTTGTATTTGTTCCTGCTCTGAATGCATCATTGCAAACAGATTCATGTTTAAGTTTGCTGCCTTTCAGTACCACATAGTGGTCGAGAGAAAAACTACAGCAGAAATATGTAAGATAAACACTGATCTTGAACAACTGCTATAAACAAGCATTGACAAAGCCAATTGGTCTTGCTTGTATTGGGGGATACGCAACAGCTACTAGCATTGACAGTGCTTGTTTACCTTTAATGCGTTCTATTGCCACATCCATTCTACATACTTCTAAATGAACAATTAGCCCAAACTAATGTTACTCAGGCCAAAAGAGACCAGAAATGATAGTACGATGCTTTGATTTAAAATCTCTTTAAAATATTTTCATATTTGGCATGTTGAAGAATACTAACCATGTAGAAATGGGTAGATGTCACACGATGCTACTGCCAACATAAAAGCAAGTTGCTTGTTTTTATTAAAAGGGTGATTTGCTCCAATACAATTACTAAATTATTTAGTTTTGAGAGCACAGCATGTTAGGTGCCTATAGAAATCCCCATATACATTTTATTCTTTTGAAATATATCTTTTAATGTACAGTGGGGTGAGGGGGCAATAGTGAATGGAAATTGTCATACAGAGATGTTATGGAACACCAATGAAGAATGGTCCTTTTCTCTCTTACCCTCAGACTTGGAGACACTGATGAACAACTTTAGAAATTGTTGCAAGTGACTTGATTTTATCTGGGTAACATCCAAATATAATTAGGGCGCTAGAAACACTGCTAAATTGGACCACTTTAACTATGAGGTATTGCCCTTGAGACAATATCTGTTATTGTCCAGCATCTATTAATTTTGGGTGTATTTTATTAGAATGTGGTAACACACAATGCATGCCTTTAACGCACATTTTTTACCCCACATTTGTTTTACTCATACATATACTTTTACAATGCATACATTTACCACAAGATTGATAGTCTATCTAAGGTAAGTATTAATAAGGTAAATATATGTATATATATATATATATATATATATATATATATATATATATATATATATATATATATATATTACCACATCAAGTTCCTGCCTTTCTTCCTGAACTCACCAGATGGAATCAGTGCACAGTTATGGGTATATATGTGTGTATATATATAATATATATATATATATATATATATATATATATATACCTTGTGGCGGTCACCACTAGGTAGTTATAGTTAGGGCCTAGTTTACATAAAAAAAATGTTTTTTACTCGCCTTTATCTTTGCCGCCGCTTAACGAATCTTCACACAATTTTCTCCAAAAAACTGACAGTCACGTCAGCTGCTGTCTGAAAAGTTTCTAGGTGATCCGTCAAGCGGGGACTGAGAAAAAGGGGAGGGTTAAAAAAAAGGTGTTTTTCCCATGTTAATTCCCATAGGGATTTTGATCAGCGATAGCGTCCAAATCAATGGGAGAATCACATAAAATTTGGCAGAAAGGTGGGTCTTGGTTCAGAAAGGGCCCTTTGTGTTGTTTGGTGTAAATCCATTCAGTAGTTTCTGAGAAATGAAAGAAAATCCAAAAAAGGTGTATATAGGGATGCAAAGGCGTTGCAAACTCTCCCGATCTCGCACTGAGATCTGGGGCCAGAAGTAGCAAAGGGTTTTACCCATTCTGTGTCTATGGGAAAATGTGTTCATACATATGGCACCTGATTGGGTGCCAACACTTTAACAAGGAAGTGTTGGCAGCCATCTTGGGACTCGGCTTTAGCTGAATCCCAGAATAAAAGATTAAAGAAAACAAAAGGGTCCCAGATAAGTACACCCTGACCCTTTGCTTTGGTGGTGGGATCCCAGAGGGACCCCCCCCACCAAGAGCAAAAAAGGCAAAAAATGTTTGCCAAGAGCTGTGGCGGATCTGCTGATAATAAAACAGAAGAACAAGGGTGGACTCCCTTGCTTGATAATTCTGAAGCCCCAAGGTGGGCCAGGTCCCGGGGACATTGCTATTTTAATGTAGGGGTTCCTCCTTGTTAGACCTGACAGCCTTATGGTGGTCACCCCTAACTTTTTGCCTGCCTCCCTCCACTTGTTGGACACGGTTTTTGCTGGTTTTTAGACTCTGCGCACTTTACCACTGCTAACCAGTGCTAAAGTGCATATGCTCTCTCCCTTTAAACATGGTAACCTTGGATCACACCAAATTGGACTATTTTATTTACTTATAAGTCCCCAGTAGAGTGCACTATATGTGCCAAGGGCCTGTAGATTAAATGCTACTAGTGGGCCTGCAGCACTGGTTGTGCCACCCACTTTAGTAGCCCCTTTACCTTGTCTCAGGCCTACCATTGCAAGGCCTGTGTGTGCAATTTCACTGTCATTTCGACTTGGAATTTAAAAGTACTTGCCAAGCCTAAAACTCCCCTTTTTCTACATATAAGTCACCCCTAATGTGTGCTCTAGGTAACCCCTAGAGCTGGGTGCTGTGTGGGGAAAAGGCAGGACATGTACCTGTGTAGTTTACATGTCCTGGTAGTGTAAAACTCTTAATTCGTTTTTAACACTACTAAGAGGCCTGCTTCCTTCATAGGCTAGCATTAGAGCTGCCCTCATACATTGTTGAAGTGGTAGCTGCTGATCTGAAAGGAGTAGGAAGGTCATATTTAGTATGGTCAGAATGGTAATACAAAATCCTGCTGACTGGTGAAGTTGGATTTAATATTACTATTTTAGAAATGCCACTGTTAGAAAGTGAGCATTTCTCTGCACTTAAATCTTTCTGTGTCTTACAATCCACGTCTGGCTTGGTTTAGTTGACCGCTCCTTGTGCATTCACTCAGACACACCCCAAACACAGGGTACGTAGCCTCACTTGCATACATCTGCATTTTGAATGGGTCTTCCTGGGCTGGGAGGGTGGAGGGCCTGCTCTCACACAGATGACTGCCACACTGCCTACTGGGACCCTGGCACTCAGGATTGAACTGAAAGGGGACCTGGTGCACTTCTAAGCCACTCTTTGAAGTCTCCCCCACTTCAAAGGCACATTTGGGTATAAAACAGGGCCTCTGCCCTACCATCTCAGACACTTACTGGAGAAGAAACCTGAACCAGAACCTGCACCCTGACAATAAGAACTGCCTGACTGCCTAAAGGACTCACCTGACTGCTTTCTACAGAGGACTGCTGCCTTGCTGTTGACCTGCTGTCTTGCTGCTCACTTGCTTTGCTGCAGAAGTGCTCTCTAAGGGCTTGGATAGAGCTTGCCTTCTGTTCCCTGAAGTCTCAGGACCAAAAAGACTTCTCTCTTGCAACTGGACTCCTTTTGCGGCGAAGAATTCGACACACAGCTTGTTCCGCAGTCAAAAACTCACTGCACGCTGACCCGGTACGACGCCGCTCGACTTCGCAAGGAAAAGATCAATGCGGCGCCTGCGGTGTGACCGGAACTTCGACGCACGGCCCACCAGATTGACGCACAGCCGACCAGGGACGACGAGGCCCGACTCCCAGAGGGGAAATCGACGCAGCGCTTGCCGTGAGGGAGAAATTTCCCCGCATCACCCACCGGAACGACGCAGAGCTTGCCAACAAGCCCAAGATTCTACGCACAGACCCTGGGGCGTCTGAAAACCCCGCAACCCGACGAGGAGGCCCGTCCACACGTTGGAAATCGACGCAACGTCTTCCCTGCATCAAAAATAACGACGCAAGTCCGTGTGTGAAGGGGCGAAACAGACGCACACACCATTTTCCACGCATTTCCTCCTCTGCGGCCCCTTGCAGAGATTTTTCACTCAAACCAGGTACTTTGTGCTTGAAAGAGACTTTCTTTGCTTTTAAAAGACTTAAGACACTTTATATCACTCTCCAGTAATATCTTTACATTTTCTTATTGCATCTTCTATCGTTTTGACCTGCAAATATCCAGATAAATATTATATTTTTTTTTAAACACTGTGTGGTGTATTTTTGTGGTTCTATATTGTGTTATTGTATGGTTTATTGCACAAATACTTTACACATTGCCTTCTAAGTTAAGCTGACTGCTCAGTGCCAAGCTACCAGAGGGTGGGCACAGGATAATTTGGATTGTGTGTGACTTACCCTGACTAGAGTGAGGGTCCTTGCTTGGACAGGGGGTAACCTGACTGCCAACCAAAGACCCCATTTCTAACACTCCTGTTCCCCCTCCCACAGCCCTGATGGCCACCACCTCCACAGGGCTACAAAGATTATGTGTGCAGGGGCCACCTAGTCCCCCGCTGCCCCAGAGACCTCCGCAGGACAGAATATGTAAAGTGATGAGGGGGGCTATGGCCCCCCAAAGCCCTGGAGATCACCACCTCCACAGAGCAGAGTATGAAAAGTGATGAAGGGGCTGCAGAGCTCCCCCAGCAGTCCCAGGGACTACCACCTCCCTGGTGCAGCCTCCCTCGTTGAGCCTACAATGGCTCTGGGCTGGCTCCTGCTATGTCCCAGGGTGCCCACCCCCAAGACATAGCTGTTTGCTCTGACTTGGTGGGAGCCTTGATAGCTCCCACCAACTCAGAGCAAACACTTTGATCCAATGAAGGGAGAGCTGATGCACAGGGTGGCACAGGTAGCGTTTCGGCATAAGAGCCTTGCTCATACATGATTGACTGTGAAGCACAGCCACCCCGTGTGTAAGCAAGGCTGTTATGCCGAAACGCATCGCAGGGGCTGGACCTCTTCATAACACCAAGAGGACAGGCTTTCGTTTTTGCAATTTTGGCATATTTTAGTAGCCGGTTGCATCTTCGGCTTTCACACGCTACTCCTATGGAGCAAGTTTGGAAGTAGTAGTCCTGTTGTAAAACATATATGAATATATATAAATACATATATGTATGCATATGTTTGTATGTATACATATGTATACACACATTTAAGGTTTTAAGTTTAGCATTGGGTCGGGGTGATTCCCCATTCTTGGTGTTCATCAAAGTACATTGCCACAGAGTTCTTGGTGAGTAGCACATTAAAATGACAAATTACCACATACCGAACGTTTTGATTAGCTGCCCAGATCTCACTGTTCTAATGCCGTTCCAAATGGTTTTACCCTTATTGAACAGAGGTATAGCATTGGCATAACTTGAGTCAGCCATGATTTCTTGCTCTTGTTAATATTTCCAAAAGGAAAGTGCCCTTGTCGGATATGGAGCTATTTCCACTTCCTAACTCCCCAGAGGAGAAAATGAAGTTTATATTATCATTACTATTTGTAGTTCACCTACACTTGTTGTCATGGTCTCTGCCTAGACAGCACTTGTATTTTTAAGAACTAATCCCACAACCTTGTTTGAACATTTTGAGTGCTGGTGCTCAGTGGGCGGGCTCCCTTTAACCATACATGGGGAAATTCTGGCTGGTTGACTCTAGGGTTCAAAAACTGTAAATTTATATTTTGTTAATAAACCATTTCAGACTTTGATTGGCATGTTAGTCTGACTATTCTCAGATGTGTCAAAATATTCTATCAACAGTCATACATAACATGATTTGTATAAAGCCTACTAAGAAAGTGTCTATTAAAATGCCACCAAGTGGCTTATTATAGGCTGTATCATAAAATCCTGACTCCCTGTGCAAATCCTTATTTGAACAGGGATCGGAAATTTGAGTTGAGCGGAATTTATCACAGTAGATAATTACATGAAATGTTCACATTTCTACAGTAAAATTTGGCAGGTTAAACCTTCCAGAAATTAATAGGCGAAAAAGGACTGGGTATTGCAAGGGCATTGTTGATGTGGCAAGCTCCAAAATGTCCATGTGACTGACCATTAAGGGAAAAATGCTCAGAATAGTTGGAATTCCCACACCTCATAAATTGTCTTGATATTGGATTGTATTTGGTGTGATACATTCAGTAAACCTCCTCTAAGGCATTCGTAACAAGACCCCTAGTTTTACTGGACAATTTATTCTGTTTCCTACGTAATAATTGTGCTAGTTGTCTGAAATAGTGTGCTTGGTGTTTGAAATACATAGCCTTATTTGATGATGTATTTAGAGCTATATGTATTTTTTATATATTTTATTTTATTTATATATATTTGCTATTTTACTAAGCGTTCTCCTGTTTTTTCCTTGTACTATTGTTTTGATTTGTATTACTGCAGCAGGAAAGCAAGATTAACCATCAACGTCTGATATGGTGACCACATTTAAAAAGTTAACTTTTAAAAACGAATCAAGAAAAAAACGAAATATGCTCATTGTTGTGTTAGTTGTCAACCTATTATAAACAGAAAAGGCAACCTAAAATTTTAAATGATAAAACTTACTGGCAGACCTTGCAATGAGGAATTTAGGATGCAGTTGCTGTTTTTTTGCTTCTGCTTTTTACATTGAAACATAAGCACAGTGCTGCTGTCTTCCTCCTTTGCGTGTGATACATTCAAGTATCAGGGTGATAGAAATATCCCATTTCCCACATTGACAGAAAGGGAGTGTCCATAATGATTCTCTGTACACGGGCTGTGATTGTTGTTTACAGATAATTTCAGTAAGCAAACACTTTAGAATATGTTCAGTACACCAGCCGAGTTGACATGTTAATGAGTTCAGCATTACACGTATCTAAGGGCCATATGTACGAACACATTTTCCCACAGACACAAAATGGGTAAAACCCTTTGCTACATCTGGCCCTAATTGTACCTCTGCCCTACTAGCTCATCCATTCACAGAGACTTCTCTCTATAAACTTCCCGGGCAAAACGGTCTCTCGGTCTTCCCACATGGAGCAGTTGATTGCCACTGGTTGTCAAGGGTGTCTCTCAAGTGCTTAGTAGGCTCTGTCATAGCATAGGTGCTGCAAGTAGGTGTGCGGGGTGCTATAGCACCGCCAGAAATGACCATGTAGGAGTTAGGAAGGTGAATGAACCTTTATATTTTGTTACATTTCCTGTGAGTTCAAAGACAGAGGTCAAATGTCAGGCCGTGTCTTCAGACAGCATTAAACATACACATTATTTACTTTTTGTTCTCTGACTACAAAGTGAGAGGATTTGGTGAAGTTAACAATTATGCAATCTTGCCAGAGTACAGAAAGTGTAAAAGGAAAAGCTGTAGGATTTAATTGTTTGCTAACAGAACAAAACTAAGCACCTGATAAAATACTGGACAGATATTTCAAAATATTCAATTACTTAAGAAAGCAGAAAAGAAGGACTCTTTTGTAATTGTGCAGGGTAATGGAAACAAAGATTTTTAACAGGATCAAAATAAATCAAGGCACTTAGGGGGTCATTACGAGTCTGGCGGTCACTAGACTGCCAGACTCACAAATGATAGTTGCAGTCCAAGCACCACATTACAACCCTGGCGGTCGGGCTGCCAGGGAACTTCCAGCTCCACCAGGATCGGTGATCCCTGGTCTGGATGTGGTGGCCATCCAAATCCACCGGAGAAGCACAGCAAGCAGCGCTACACTGGGGATTACGCCCCCTTTCTCCAACAGCGCGTTCATGGCGGTACCACCGCTATGAAAATGTTGGTGGAGCACGGGTGCAGGCGGCCCAGGGGGGCCCCATGCAGTGCTTGGTTCCTGTTCCACAGAGAGGAATGGAAATGATGCTAGGCCTGCAGTGACAAATTCTAAATCTGTAAAGAAGAGTTCCATGCTAGCCAACAAAGGGTAAGTAGAGGAAGGGCTCCAAGCTCTTTACTGTAGACAACAGAGCCTCGCAAGTGAAACACCTGTGCTAGCGCATGCACTCTCAGGCTCGACCCTAAAATAAGGGGTCTACGGAAAATGCAAGAATGAAAAGATCAAAGAGAAACACCATTCTATGTTAATATTTTCCCTGGAAATGAATATGAGATAAAAGCGTGGTTCCTTTGTAATTTGTCATAATGTATGTTCCAATTAAAGGAATGTACTGATGTCAGAACATGCCTCTAGAAAGAAAATGTCATCACTACTTGCTTCTAATAATTTATAACAAGCAGGTATTAGCATAAATGTGCTGCGTCCTTCACAGAAGCACACAGCAGGTAGCCATTTTCCTCTGAAACTTAATGAAGAGTGCCACCATCAGAACAACCTGTATATACACCAAACGCATAGAAAAAATGTGAACTCATATCTATTTTGGAACAAAGAAATGGTGCTAGGCTGGCTGCGCATATTAATCCTCACACATTTTAAAGGGGCGCTAACTCAGCTTATAAGTATAGGCGTCTCCTCATAGAAGAGTCTCTCATGAACAGACTGAAGCATCCGCACACTGAGCTGACCTACAGTTGTAAGCAGCACTCTCGCTTTCCAATTGAGGTTTCTTCTCGAGGGTGCGAGAGCATCCCCCCTCCATCCGCTGTGAGCCGCACAGACAAAAATAAAATGGCAATGAAAAACTGTCATTGACATTTCCTTTTTACCTATGCAGTGCGCACCAGCCCATAGACATGCTGGCAGCAGAGGACAGGAGCAGGTCTGACAGGATGCTCCAAAGTGCGCACTCACTTTGGCCGCCTGTTTTGAAGCTCTCCACTCAGCTCTCTTAAGACAGCTGTATGTAGACCCAGCGCAGGCCTCGAGGGCCTGAAGTAGCGTCCAGCCAGGATGCTTCATCCAACCCAGGCACTTATTTCATGCTGGTTACCAGCATGAAAGCAAAGTTTGGATTGGTTAGGGCAGCTCTTTTGGCATTGATGAAGGAGAAGAGCACTGACGAGGATGCTCAGCCCGTGAGTATGTGCCGTAAATGTGTAGTGCATGTATGTGTAATGCATGTATGTGTGTAAAGCATGTAAGTGTAGTGTTGGTTCGTGCTTAGTGTTATGGTTTAGGCTTTTGGAGGGAGGGATGTTTTATTTATTTATTATCTTTGAGGTTGTGGGGCACTTCACTAGCCCCACCACTTTCGAAGGATATCAGCTGCCACTGCGGCTTTAATTGCATACCATCTCTATCTCAAGGAAATGAAAAGAGCAGCATGGCCCCGCTTGTGAAAGCAAAACTCCGCTCCCAAACTAGCACTTTGGAATATGTTGTTTTCAAAAGCCACTTAAAGATTCTTTAGCAGTGAATGGACATTTTACACTGGTGAAGGAAAGGACATTTCAAGACACCGCAGATTTTCCATCACTTCTAAAGGAACTAGGCCAGCAACATCATTTCATTATATGGCAATGGAATGCCTCAGTGATTTGTGATAACTTTATGAACTGTGGGGCTGCTTTAGTCATATTTAATTGGATTTCATAAATTGCTTAGAGTAGTGTTTTTTTGGTTATGTTTATGTACCCTGAAATGCTATTTAGACCTGCGTTACATGTTTGTAAATAGTGCTCTATTTTGTCTTTTTTCATTTTGCAGCAGTAAAAATCACTTTTCGCATGTCATGTAAAGGACTTCACTGACTGATGTTAAACGTGGGACAAAACAGCACACCATTTACACACACACACATATATATATATATATATATATATATACATATATATCTCGCAGCCAACACTCCTTATATTAAAGAAGCAAGGGCACTCCCAGCAAATATACGTTCTTCTGATTTGGTAACACTAGCTGAAGCCGACCAACACTTGTCGGTCCCTACAGGACTTTTTTCATAATTGAAAAGTGTAATTCAGATGCATGTAATTAAGGAAACCATAACAAGCATAGACATAAATGACAGACCAGAACTCTATAGTCCCACATCAACAGAAAAATATGCTGGCCATCTTGTACTCTCCTAACAATACAAGAATCAATCTCTATTTTATATGTTTCCCCCCCTTATTACAATTCTTCTTATTGTCCATTTTCACAAAATGTTGCAAGCACTGAATTATATGTTAGTTTTCATACATGGCCATCTTAGATGCTAAGTTGCAACTCTCACCATAATAAAAAATGTTCTATACCATCTTCATTGTCAAAGGCTCGAATAGCCAAAGAGAAAACATTTTTTACATTTAAAAATCATTTTTTCTTTTTCTTAACAATACTGCTATTATTCCAGACATTCATTGTCCAACAAAATGTTCCCCCTTCATTGTTATGAACTATACCGCCCAAGTGGGCTAACCCTCATAGTTATCCTTTATCACAGCTTTTAATGCACACATTTTACAGCCTCAAGGTTTCCACAAGAACTTAATTTTTATGTTTATGCTACTCTCTGTAACTGGTCACATCATAACTGAAAAATAAATACTTACAATCATCCTAAAAGATCTTTAGAAAAGAAATTAGAGGGAGAGACAGCAGGCATTGTCATCAGATAAAAACATGTAACTGAGCATTCCCATTCAACCCATTATGTTCTAATGAATCAAGCTTTAAGATATATCTTATGTCCAATCTTTTCCAAGCTCTCTCCCTGTTCCCACCCCTGGGGCTCCCAGAGATGAATCTATTACAGAAAACTTCCGTTTGTCAATATCCCTCTTATGCTTTTTGCAGAGATGTCTGGATACTGGTTAGGAATTATCTCTGTTCTTTATTGCCCTCAAATGCTGCAGAATCCCCTCTGGGCCTGTAAAATCATACTTTCCACATACACCCGATCACACTCACATTTCAGCATATATATGCCACATATTTCGTTCTACATGTCAAGTGTTTATTTATCCTCCATTCTTGTCCAAAAAGTGTCCTCACTTATGTAACATTCTCACCATGTCTACAAGTCTTACTCTTGTTACATTTGATTAAAAAAAACAATTCTGGTTTCAACCACATGACACTTTTACTCCTTATGTCACTCTTAACCAGTCTATCATTAAATTATGTACATATTACCTAGTGACAATCTCCACTATGTAGTTCTAGTTAGGACCATGTTTCCATTGAAAAAACATGTTTTGACGTCTATATCTTTGACACCATTTAATGAATCTCCACTAAATGTTTCACATAAAGTGTGCCAGTGATTCTTGTTGTGCATGGAAAGTTTCGGGGTGATCCATCAAGCGGGGGCCGAGAAAAAGGGGGGCCAATAAAGTTGCATTCCCCTTGTTAATTCTTATGAGACCTTTCAACATGACTACAGCCTGAACCACTGGACGGAATTGCCCCAAATTTGGCAGAAAGCTAGCTTTCGGTATGCAGGTTACACTTTCACTTATTTGGTGTAAATCTGCTCAGGGGCAAGTTATAGTTACTTGAGTTAACTCCAACTATAGCAGGTGAATTTCCGTGATTTTGTATGTTTAAAACGTGAGTCTAACTATAACATCCCTGTGACCATTGGTTTTTAAAGTATATATATATATATATTTATACATATATATATATATATGTATATATATATATATATATATATATGTACATATATATATATATATATATATATATATATATATATATATATATATATATACCCTCTAATGTCCTAAAACCTGGACCCCTTCAACACTCTAAGTATAGGTCAGGTTCAAAAACAGGTAACACAGCCAGATTCCAAATCGAGCCAATTTTATTCCTCCTGTATTCTCCAGTGCAGGAACAACACCAGTGGTGAAGCGTTTCGGCCAGAGCCGTCAACTGGCCATAAATTCATTTGCAAAAAGGAGGACAGTCCCCTCCTCCCCAAACCTTTACATCATTGTGTGAGAAGCCTCAGCGAGCACACACAATACATTTATTTTTTCAGTGTTGGTTAATTTGCATCTTTCCATCCCCTCATAATTTCTTATCTCATTCCCTATTTTATTAATTGTTTTTCATTTTTTCTCTCTTCTCATTTATTTTCTCCCTCTCCATTTATTTCCTTTGTAATTGATTCACACGCTTTTGGCTTTTATATTCATTATCAAGGGTCTAACCATATAATCCATCATGCATTCTGTCAGTGCCGCAAAACCCATCTGAGAGCTTATTTCCTTTTCTTTGTGAAATACCATATAAAGTCATCACAGGGCACTATATTTAACCTCATCTCTTAAACCGGTTTGCCAATCGGCATGTACAGACATAAATTCAAAAAGCCTGAAATACCTGCATCGGAATGTATTCCCTTTTCCTTGTAAAATACAGAATAAACTCATTTTCAGGGACTACATTCACCTCAATCTATCGGACCTATTCACCATACAACATGTATGAATGTAAGTTCAGGACAGGGAAATAGGGAAGAACCATAAAGGAAACTTCCAACAATTCTTATGACGAACCTCTCAAACAAGACGATATATCCAACCTTATATAGGCCACAAAGAGACTCCACTCACATCCCTCATGTATAGTCATGGGCCCATCATATTGGTATGCACCATGTTCATAATGAAGACTAATTGCAAATGCTCCAGCGGTGCCAGAAGTAGGCTCACTCCATAAAGTGCAATGTGAAATTACATGCATATCGCACATATGTGCAAAATACAGATAAGTACAATCATTCCCACTCTGTGCCCTGGATAGAAATGTATCCAACCCAAGATCGTTATGCACTTACTAAGTTATTCTCTCACATATTCCTTACTCAACAGGTCGCAAACAATGAAACTAATTTAATCATAATTTATACATTGATCCTCAGCATTAAAGTGCAATGTGCAAATCACAATAATGTGCAAACAAGCGCAATTGCACTCACAAAGTACAGCAAGATATAGATAGACTCTGTCTTCATTACGAAAGTGTAATGTGCAATTATGTGCAAATCGCAAAGAATGTGCAAAATGCACACAAGCGCAATTGAACTCATAAAGTGCCGCAGTATAATAAAAACTAATATCCTCAGCCCCAAGTTAATAGACAGCTGCTAAACTCAAACATCCCAAATGTAAGCAAACACTTCATTGAGATTTTCATTGTACAAGAGTACCATGATTTCTACTTGAAGGGATAAATTATAGACTGAAAGGTAAGTCCATCCTGTTTCATATTCTCATACTTAAACAGCAATCCACTTCAAATTCGCACAGGAGGGGGATGATTCACATTTGTTGTCCATACTTGAGATTCACTCCTTACACCCTCATAGTCTTTTATATAGTTATTTGCAGGTTCAAGCAAAATGTAATGTGCAAGACCAATTTAAGGTGCCATAATACTATATTCATCCAAGTAATCTACTCAGTGCTGGTTCATGCAATCAATTTAACAGTTTGTTCTTGCAACTATTTTCCTCAATCCACATCACCTGAATAGATTCTGACTCTCAGTTCTCCTCTTCTTATTTCCTCAAGTTAAATGCACATGGAGTTCAGCATCCACATTTAGGCCCCAGGGTACCCCTCCTCCTATCTTAATGATCCCTCTAGACTCCGCTTTCCGCAGCTCTAACTCCTGATTACCTCCTCTGGGTGATTTCCATATTTTCTGTAATCCATAATATCAAAGCTGAGACATATTTCCTCCATGGCATTCTCAGATGTGTTTAGCCATGGCATACCGAAAAAGCCCTACTGGTAATTGCTCTCAGATGTTGCAAGATACATAGTTTAAGTTTATTCATAGTGCTTCCTATATATTTTTTCCCACATGTGCACTCCAAAATGTAAACCACAAATATTGGTTCACATGTTATTCTTTCTCTGATTTGATCAGTTTTACCATTTTGTAGCAAAAATTATGTCCTGTTTTGTCCATAACTGCAATCTGTGCATCTCGGCCAACACCAAAAGCCCTTCTGACCATCCTTCGGCCACTTTGAGCCTTCTTTAGCTTTATTCTTCAAAAAACTACTCATCAGGAGATCGCCCTGATCAATGTGCTTTATTTTTGGGACCAAGAGTTCCATTCTTTTTCACTGTTCAGCCCTTTTCAATGCATCCTCGTATTAGAATTGGATACCCTCTACTCAGAAATAGCTTAAATATGTTCTTTGCTTCTTTGGCAAATTTATCATCCTCTGAGCAATTTCGTCTGGATCTTAAGAATTCGCCAAACGGTATACTCCATTTTAGCGTACGAGGATGTCCACTATTGGCATGTAAGAACTTGTAAGTGCTGGTGGGCTTTCTATGGAGCTTGGTGAGTTTTACATCAAGAAAAGTTATTTCTGTGGCATGGATTTCATGAGTAAATTTCAATTTCAGCAAATTGTCATTCAAAGATTTCATAAAGATAGTGAGCTCTTCTTCACTTCCATCCCAAATCAAAAACACATCATAAATGAAGCGAACCCATAAAATCACATGTTCCAAACTAGCAGCATTCACCTCCGTCCAGACTGTCTCTGCTTCCCACCATCCCATTTTAGGTTCACAAACGTGGGGGCGAGTTATAGTTACTTGAGTTAAGTCTAACTATAACAGGTGAATTTCCATGGTTTTGTACATTTAAAATGTGAGTCTAACTATAATGTCCCCATAACCTTTGATTTTTAAAGTGATTATATGTAAATATATATATACACACACACATATATGTACATATACATATACATATATTCAGTTAACCCCTTCGCTGCCAGGCCTTTTCTCCCTCAGGTGCCAAGCCTTTTTTTGGCTGTTTGGGGCAGGTCGCACTTAGGCCCTCATAACGTTTTGTCCACATAAGCTACCTAGATTCTAGAGGTAGCCAGACTTTCTGGGTTCCCCTAAAGGAGACCAAGAAATTAGCCAAAATACAACAACAATTTCGTTTTTTCAAACAAATGGGAAAAAAGGGCTACAGAAGAAGGCTTGTTGTTTTTTTCCCCTGCAAACGGCATCAACAAAGGGTTCGCGGTGCTAAAATTACCATCTTCCCAGCTTTCAGGAACAGGCAGGCTTGAATCTGAAAACCCAATGTTTCAACACAATTTTGGCATTTTACTGTGACATACCCATTTTTACTATTTTGTGCTTTCAGCCTCCTTCCAGTTAGTGACAGAAATGGGTGTGAAACCAATGCTGAAATTCTGAATTCAGCAAGGGGTAATTTGTGTAGATCCTACAAGGGTTTCCTACAGAAAATAACAGCTGGAATAAAACAAATATTGAAATTGAGGTGAAAAAACAGCCATGTTTCCCCACGTTTTACTGTGTAACTTTTTCCTGGGATGTCAGATTTTTGGAGGCAATATACCGTTTCATCTGCTGGACTCCTCAGGTTGTGGGATATCTAGGGGTTGTAGGTTCATCAAGAACCCTAGGTACCCAGAGTCAATAAATGATCTGCACCTTGCAATGGGTTTTCATCCTATACCGGGTATACAGAAATACATTTGTCTAAATATAAAGAGTGAAAAATATGTATCAAGAAAACCTTTATATTTCCAAAATGGACACAGGATAAGGTGTTGAGAAGCAGTAGTTATTTGCACATCTCTGAATTCTGGGGTGCCCATACTAGCATGTGAATTACAGGGCATGTCTCCAATAGACATCTTTTTTACACACTGTCTTCCATTTGGAAGGCAAAAATGTAGAGAAAGACAAGGGGCAATAGCACTTGTTTTGCTATTCTGTATTCCCCAAAGTCTCCCGATAAAAATGGTACCTCACTTGCTTGGGTAGCCGTAATGCTCACGACAGGAAATGCAACATGGACACATCACATTTTCCCAAAGAAAACAGAGCTGTTTTTTGCAAAGTGCCTAGCTGTGGATTTGGGCCTCTAGCTCAGCTGGCACCTAGGGAAACCAACCAAACCTGTGCATTTTATTAAAACTAGACACCTAGGGGAATCCAAGATGGGGTGACTTGTGGGGCTCACACCAGGTTCTGTTACCCAGAATCCTTTACAAACCTCAGAATTTGGGCAAAAAAACACTTTTCCCCCACATTTCGGTGACAGAAAGTTCTGGAATCTGAGAGGAGCCATACATTTTCTTCTACCCAGCATTCCCCCAAGTCTCCCGATAAAAATGGTACCTCACTTGTGTAGGTAGGCCTAGTGCCCGCAAAAGGAAATGCCCCAAAACACTTTCTGGACACATCAAAATTATCAAATACAAAACTACCTGTTTTTGCCGGTGGGGGCACCTGTGTTTTTGGTCCTGGGCTCAGCAGCCATCTAGGGAAACCTACCAAACCCAGACATTTTTTTAAACTAGACACCTTAGGGAGTCCAGGGAGGTGTGACTTGCGTGGATCCCACAATGTTTTCTTACCCAGAATCTTCAGCAAACCTCAAATTTAGCTATAAAATCACGTTTTTTCCCACATTTCTGTGTGGGATCACTGCACCGGGACAAATTTCCTAGCACCCAACATTCCCCTCAGTCTCCCGGTAAAAATGGTAACTCACTTGTGTAGGTGGACTAAGTGCCTGTGACAGGGAAGAGCCAAAAACATGTTTAAATTGAGGGGGAAACAAAGTGGGTCCAAAAGGGCAGTTTAAAAAAAAACATTTTTAGGCTGACAAGTGCAGCAGAATGGTTATCGGTATAGATGATACAATGCTGGGTGGTGGGAATTTTGTGGATTCCTGCAGATTCCGGGAAGGTTCCATCACAAAAATCTGGGAAAAATTTGTGATTTTGAGCCAAGTTGGAGATTTGCAGGGCATTGTGGGTAAACAAAATGGTGCAGGGTGCATGTGAAGCACACCACTCTGGAATCAACCAGATATTTAGTTTTGCAGATGTGTCTAGGTCTTGTGGATTTTTCTACATGGCAGTGACCCAAAGTCCAAAAAGTGCACCCCTCATCAATCCAAGTGGGACAATATTGAGAGTTAGCCAAGCTCTCATGGCCCAAATCTAAAACCAAAACCCAAAATAATCAAATGTCCTCTTGCTTGCTGAGGGATAAGATGTTTTAGTGTGTGGAGGGAGAGCTGAAAGACTGTTACCCCTTTCGGTCGGGGTGGGGGCATAACCAGGCCCATACTGGTTGGTAGCCACCTCCCCACTATTTTTTTTTTATCCCCTGGCATCTAGTAGACTTTGTACCCCCCCTGCCCCACAGGTGTGGATCGGGGGTAATTGCCCCATCTGTCCACTGGTGGGCAGAACAACTTTGGCCCCATTTATTTGGGGTGGGGGTATGTCCATACCCCCACCCTCATATTTTGAAAAAGAAATCTTCCCTGGTCTCTGGTGGGCTTTCTGCCCCCGCAGATGGACCTTCCAAAAATAGTCTGATCTATGGGCAACAGTAATGTGCCTCCATGGGGAGTGTTAGCACGTCAGAGCCTTGATAAGTAAACTTACAAGGAGACACGCCTAGGTCGACGAACCTTTAGACCACGTTCAGGGACTCCCCAGTACGAGATGTCGTTTTGGCATCCCAAATCAATAGATCAATAAACCAATCAATAATCACACTAACTAATCAATAAACTAACCAATTACATTTAGTATGAATCAATAAGTTGAACACACCATGATCTTCCAGTCATGAATAACCACACCAATTTAGTTAAGTGTTAGGATATTTATTTCCCTATTAGTTACAATCTAATGTAATTTCTGTTAATCTCCTTACCAATAAACCTCATTAGAACTCTTCTAATTAGCAATTTAGAACACAATTAATCAAATCATAGAGAATATTCATTCAGAATTTAGACACATCATTAATATGAAGCAATCTTAGCAAAGTCTCAGTAATACTTGATTCATCAAAGCATGAACTCAGTCATTTGTCTATTTGCATTAGATATTTGTGAACGCCTTAACTAACCTCAAATTAGCATTAGCATGTTGGGCTTCATGCAAAACATTTAGAAACACAAATTTAGAAACCATCTAAACTGTGGCCTCTATCAAAGATAGCAGTTGGTACCTAGAAAGAAAGGCACACAGACAATTACAAATTGATAGTTACCAATCCAGCAGATCAGCAAACAGCGTCAGTCTTCGTCCTCAGGACATCAGTCGATTCACCATCAGAAGAGATACGATGAGGCAAAGTTTAATTATAGCACAGCTACGGAATGAACTCTCTTCCCTCATATGGAGAAGTTAGCATCAAGCAAAGAATAGGTAGAGGATGGTTTAGAGTATCAGGACAAAGCAAAAGAGTGGAAAGTCTCTGTGAGTGAGAGAAGTTTCTCCTCTGAGCTCTTCATTAAATCAAAACTGTCTAATTAGCCCATAACTCCCTATTGGATAATAATTGGTGCATCATTATCTCTGTCCAATAATTTTTCACAACTTGACAGAATTGTCCACAAACCACAGTTCTCATGTCGCGGATTGGTCCATGTTATTGACATCTTCATCGGTTGGAATGTCAGGTAGACAAAGTTACAGTTTATGCTCCAGTCAGTGTCTCCATTGTTTTCCCTTACTACAGCTAACCTTTCATCTGTTACAAATTACACTGTTGCATTCAGCAAGAACGTCTCCTTGAGCAAGTCGGTTCTCATGAGAAGGAATTTACCACGGCTACACACATAACATGTGGATAAGTACATCTTCATGTCCCTCAAGAAAACAGCACATTGCACGTTAGAAAATTCAGTTTAATACGAGACCAGGCAGCTAGGCCCAGACCCTCGCTAAGCTAAGCCCCTTTAATTAATAAGCAACTCCTAATATATCACTCTAATTATGATATGCTAATACAGATTCAAAACATTAGTATATAGTTAAGTCAGAATTAACAATTTTCATTAGTCTTCGTATACATTGTTAGCCACTTCCCGTGGGCACATTTCAAACGTGTGCAGTATTTTCTATGTTAACACATTTTCTATGCAGCTTCATCGCACAATATATTGCAAGCTTCTCATGTTAATATTGCTTTTAAAAGACACACTCCAACAGGAGCGACCCTTTCCCAAGGGGCTGCCCCCCAAACGAAACTCATACATACACACACCAATCCCGGGGGCAGATCGGCCTAATAGAAATAAGCCAATCTGCCCCCAGAGAGAAAAGAAATGGCCTAAAATAAATTTGCCCCCCCAGGGGAGAAATCCTTGCCTAAGGGATCACTCCCCTTGCGTGAATTTACGCAAAAAAATAATCCCCGGTGCCAAGTAGTTTCTGACCCCCTTAGGGGCAGATCAGCCTAATAAAAATAGGCCGATCTGACCCCAAGAGGGGGCAGAAATGGCCTAAAATAAATTTGCCCCCCAGGGGCACGACCCTTGATGCAAAAAAATTAAAATCCCTGGTGTCTAGTGGTTTCTTCCCCCCTTGGGGGCAGATTGGCCTAACAAAAATAGGCCAATCTGCCCCCAAGGTGGGTAGAAATGGCCTAAATACAATTTCCTGCCAATTTTTATGGTGTGTTCTTGATACGGAGAATATGAGGGCATATCCACTCACTCACTATAGCAGGTGAATTTCCGTGATTTTGTATGTTTAAAACACTCACTGACTCTCCCACTGATACAGTCACAAACACACTCCTTCACTCACCCATACAAGCACATATGCACCCACTCACCAGTACAGCCACTCCCACTCACACATTCATACAACCACTTACACTCACCGGGTGGTGTCATCAGTGATGTCATTTGAGATGTCATCAGTGATGTCACTAACCATGCCATGAGTGATGTAATATTTGAAGTCATAAGCAGTGCATTACCGAGGCACAAGTTATAGTTAGCTGAAGTAATGATAACTGCTGAATTTCACTTGTTTTATACGTGTGAAATGTGAGTTTAACTATAACGTCCTTGTAATTTTTGTTTATTTAGTGAATTTCCATGTTTTTTTTGTCGACGTAAAGTAATTTTCATTACTATTCGCTAATCCAACCACTGCAGTGCATGGGTGAAGGCCACGCACAGCGGGGTTGGCTGCAAGGCCTGTGGCCAGGCACAGCAGCCAACCCTCTATAACCACCCAACCCTGCGCTGAGCACGGCCAAAGGCCATGCGCAGCTGGGTTTGGTCACAGGGCCTGGCCTGCAGCCAAACCCTGCGGCTAGCCCCCCGAACCACTCAACCCCACTCTGCGCACGGCCAAAGGCCATGCGCAGTGGGAGATGGACACAGCTTGTCTTTCTGGGTGTGAGTATATGAGTGAGAAGGTGTACCTGGGTTTGAGAGTGTCTGGGTGTGAGAGTGGGTGCATCAGATTACTAGTGGGTCTGTGAGTGGCTGTGTGTGATTCTGAGTGGATCTGTGAGTGGATGCATGACTGATTGGGTCTGTGAGTGGGTGCATGAGGGTCTGAGTGGGTCTGTGAGTGGAGGCACAAGGGTCTGAGTGTGTTTCTGAGTGGGGGCATGCGGGTCTCAGTGGGGCTGTGAGTGGGTTAATGAGGGTCTGAGGGGGTCTGTGAGTGGGTGCCTGGGTCTGTGAGTGGGTACATAAGGGACTGAGTGGGTGTGTGGGTGGGAGAAAGATTGAAATAGAGAAATTGAGAGTGAGAGGCAGAGAGATAGAGATTTCTTTTAGGCTTTGATGAATGGTATACTTGGAATGAAAAGTTTCCGGAGAAATTGAAAATAAAAACGTATTTGTCAATAAAAAAGAGCGAGATCACCTTTCAGTATGAACCTTCACTAGAAAGTTTACCAATTAAAACACTAGTAACACACTGCAATACCATACTAGGATTTGAATTTTAGCCTACTAAGTGTCAGCACAAGACCTTGACCATTAGGACAGAAGCAGTGCTTTAAATGGGCCAGTACTCTCCGGTACTGAGTACCGGCACTTTTTTATTTTGAGAGGGAGAGTACCGGCATATCTCAAGAAAAACGTAATACTTTTAATTGGAGAGTACCGGCACTTCTCAGAAACAAGCAGATACGCTATTAGAGAGTACCTGCACTTATATTTTTCCATTTAAAGCACTGGACAGAAGTAACTCTGTTCTGTCATTGTATGGAGAGACCATTTCAATGACAATCTCTATCTCTCTCTTCCATCTGATTGTGGGATGGAAGTGAGAGAGTGACAGGTCTGCGGGGGGAGCCTCAAGGCTCCCACGGACCTAGCCAGTTACCTGCATCCTGCGGGAACAGGCATTGCTCTCACACGCATAGAGCTGCTTTAAATAGTAGCTCCCTGCTTGTGGGAGCAATGTTTTCATCTGTTGTCATGTAGCACATTTGCGTGCAGGGAAACAGATGAAAACTCTGCTTCTGCCAGCTCCCACTGTTAGAAAGTGGACTTTGTTTGATTTTGCTTGGTGGGAGCTGTCAGCTCAACCCTGGGACATAGCAGGTGGCAGTCCCAGAGCCATCACTGGTTCCTTGAGGGGGGCTTCTCCAACGACTACTGCCCAGGGGAGTGTTGGCCCACAGGGACCTGCAACAGATTCCCCTCAATTTTGTAGTGTAGGCCCAGGGACCACCACCTCCCAAGGGATAAACTACTTGGCCTACCAGGGGGCTTCATGAAAACCACATGTTTGTTTTTTAAATATCAGAAAAATCCACAGATCCAGATGCGCAGATTTTTCTGAAGTTTAAAAAAAATGCTTTTAAGCCCTGGCAGGGTCAGGGTGTCCCTATCCTGGCCCTTTTTTTCTTTTACCTTTTTTTTCTGGGGCTCGGCTGAGTTCCAAGATGGCTGCCAACACTTTGAAGTGTTGGCAGTATATTAGATATCAGCTCGAGGACAATTGGATCCGCGAATGATCTGCATCTCTAGATATCTACATTTTTTAAACTCTAATATCTCAGAAACTACTCAATGGATTTACATCAAATTACAAGAAGCACGATTTTGGAACCAAGAGCTAGTTTTCTGCCAAATGTGGTGTAATTCCATCCAGCGGTTCGAGCTATAGTTGTGTTACAAAATTTGAATTTCCCATTGACTTAAAATGGGGACAAAGTGTTTAGGGACCCCCCTTTTTCTCAGCCCTTGCTCAGAGGATCACCCCGAAGCTGAAACAAATATATATATATATATATATATATATATACATATATATAAATATATGTATATATATATATATATGTATATATATATATATATATATATATATATATATATATATATATATATATATATATATATATATATATATATATATGTGTGTGCTACGTAATATCTTAGCACAAATAAGCACTTAAATCATATAGCCCCAGCATAGGCACTGGAACATGTCTACAAGAAGAAACTTGTGATATTAAGTATGTCACTTTCTTGAGAGGGACGATGCCTCACTTCAAAGTAGATGCAGAGGGATGCTTGGATATACTTTATTCCAAGCCAATCTGTGTTCTCAAGCAGTAATTAAACAAGTGAACCCAATTCACGTAAGTCCAGTTAGAATAGTCGGACATTTCCTCTCTTAGGAATACCGCAGCAAACCTGCAAAACTCAAAGTTTCGCTAAAGTGCTCTAATAGGTAGAATGTATGCAGTAGTTAATATGCAGTAAGCGTAAACTTCAACCTATATTTTAATACAATTGTGCCTTTGCTCATCTGACGTTTTTATTTTCACACTGGAAAACATATTTGCCCGTGATTAATCATTTTCTCTCTGCATTCCAATTATGTCTGTAGGTGTTAATCTCCGTTACACACTTAAAATGATCTAATTAACATAAATTTCCAGACTAGGGAAAAACAAGAAATTGGTATTTGATTGTCAGCAAATCCGAACGTCTGTAGGTGTTTACTTGGGCAGGCTGTCTCCCCTAAAAGTATCCCACACCCACATCTAAATACACCTTGCAAACCCAAAATTTCACTAATCTTGCTTCTGGGATTCAAATTCTAACTTTCTATTCATAACGTGATAATTCTGTGACCTCACATTAACTTAGATATGCATCTGACTGTATTTACGTGTTTACTGTTTAATTTCAGCCTACAGTGAATGATGCAATGGTGTCATCAAGAACCACAGACTTGGGCGTCATTTAGCAGCTGATACCGCTGTCCTGCCCTTTGCGGCCACTGGCAGTTCCCCTGGCCTCAGGGGTGGCAAAATTGCTGCCAAGAACATAGGGGCAGCTCCACATTCTTTATTTGCAACCCATTTTTCTTTATACTAATAGTGAATAACACGATATTATTCACAAAAGTGTAATGAAAGATGGCAGACACTAAGGCCCATATTTATACTTTTTTAGCTCCGCATTTGCGTAATTTGTTGATGCAGAAACGGCGCAAACTTTAAAAATACAATTGTGGCCCATATTTATACTTTTTTAGTGCCGCATTTGCGCCGTTTTTTACACAAAAACTGCGCAAACTTACAAAATTCAATTGTAGCCGTTTTTGCACCAAAAAATGACGCAAATGCAGTGCTAAGAAAGTATAAATATGGGCCTGTATTTTGTAAGTGTGCGCCGTTTTTGGGTCAAAAAGTGGCGCAAATGCGGCACTAAAAAAGTATAAATTTGGGTCTAAGTTGGAACTGGACCTTTGTTGGAAGCATGGTAAGAAAAAAAGGCTTTAAATGTATGATGTGCGCATGCTTGCAGGTGAGAGTTTTTTTATGTGAGAGCGTGTGTATATTTGAGCATGTGTGTCAGTATGTGTTTGTCAATTAAACTGAGCGACAGCCTGTGACAGGTAGTGAGTGAGATTGTGTGAGACTGAGACCAAGATTTACTATTCTTGGACACAAGGCAATTCTGCACCGAAGATGCCGCACTGTCTTCCGTCAAAGGAAGAGAGGCAAAATGTACCATATCTACATTGATATGTTGCATTGTTTCTCTCCTTGTGCACTGGTGCACTTTTGGTGACCATGTGCCAATGCACAAACCCTTGCGCCATAGTGCTATGGCATGTGCTTTACCTGAAGTACAGGATTAGTGTTGGAAGGGGTCCCTTCCAATTCAAAAACTATGCTTTTAGCTTTTTCCCCCTTTGTGTATGTTCGGTACACTGCAGCAAACATGTAAAAGTGGAAACATTGCTCCTTGCAATGACTACTGTTGGACATGACCCTTTCTGCAGGGTCATCCGCAGACTTGTTGCCTTCCTCCTCCTTGTGTTCTGACCTTGTTGTTGTTGACTCTAGGACTCTGTGCACTTTACCACTGGTAGCCAGTGGTAAAGTGCTTGTTCTCTCTACTTAAAACATGGTAACATTAGCTTCCTCACAATTGGCACATTTAATTTACTTGCAAGTCCACAATAAAATGCACTATATGTGCCCAGGGGCCAGTAGCACTGATTGTCCCACCCACTACAGTAAACCTTCAAACATGTATCAGGCCGGCCAATGCAAAGCCTGTGTGTGCAGCTTTTAACTGCAATTTCCATATAAGCCATCCTTAAGGTAGCCCCTAGTTGGCCTCAAGTGTAGGGTGTAGTGTATTTAAAAAAGTTGACCATGTACGTTTAAGTTTAGCATGTCCTGGTAGTGAAAAACTACTAAATTCATTTTTCACTAATGCAAGGCCTATCTCTTCCATAAGTCAACTTTGGAGTACCTTGAAGCAGCCTTTAAGTGTAACTTCCAATTAGGACAAGATAGAACTTTGGAGTTTGGTTTCTCTGGACTCACAATTTAAAATCACAACTTATGGTGAAGTCAGATTTTAAATTGTAAGTCTGAAAATGGCACTTTTTAGAAAGTTGACATTTTCTTACTTTAACCATTCTGTGCCTCTACCTATCCTTGAATACACCTCTGGGGTGGATGACAACTGGGCTTTGTGCATTCCCTCTGGACAGTCACACACAAAGGGAGCTTAGGTGTGACTTAATATGCCTTAATGGGCCATTAACTGCCTTGATGGGGAGGGGCAGAGCTTAGCATTGCCCTACTTACACCTGAATAGAACTGTTCCTTTCTCCACCCAAAGGGCTACATAACCACTTGTAGTGTCTGGAGCCATGGAAGTATGGGCAGGGTCCTTGTGATCTTCAAAGACGTCTTTGAAGTCTCCCCCTCTTCAAAGGCACAATTGGGTATAAGTACTGGACCCCAAACCCCTCCAAATCAGTACACTTCTGGACCTGTGGATACTCTGCCAGGAAGGAGTGCTGCCGTGCTGCCAGGAGGGGCAGTCACTGTGCTGACTGAATTGCTGTGTTTGCCTGCTGCTTCCTGCCTGGGAGTTTGAAGGACTGGACTTGCATCCCTGCAACCTGCAACCTGTAACCCAGAGTGACTGCAAGGGCCAGCTGACTAGCATCCTGTTTTCTGACATCTCAGGGACACAAAGGACTTCCAACCAACCAAACCTGCTGCTGCACCTAGACTCTGCCATATGTGATTCTGCCCTGCCAAGTCGTACCACCAAAGTCATGGACCCTTGGAAGTGAGCAAACATCTGATATCTAAAGACCCAATTTCTAACGCCTGCTGTTAGGAATTGGGTTTCTGGTTGGCAGAGGTATTCACCCTGTCCAAGCAGGAACAACAATCCTAGTCAGGGAAGGTCAGATACACACTATAAATTAACTTGTGCTTACCGTTTGGTAGCTTGGCACAGAGCAGGCAGACTTAACTTAGAAGCATTCCAAAAAGTAGAAGTCGAGATATTAATTTTTAAAGAATAAACTTAATTGTAGTGCTTAGAAGCAAAGATCATACTAGATCGGGTCAAATATGAACAGTCAGGCCAACTTCGATGGAGCGCGGCCAGATATAGGGACCAGCCATGGTCTGCTATAAATAGTATCATGGTTCGGGGTTGCGTCGATGTCGATAGCAAGTTACGAGGAGCAAAGGGGGTGAAGCGTTGGGATCGATCCTGAAGATGACAGTAATGAGTCAGCTCCAAGCTGCCCAAAGTAGAAGATGTGTCAGGAATCGAGGCAATGCGTTATGCATCGAAGGAGATGAGCTGGTTCTGATCGGTGCAACCACGTCCGTGCGCTGGTTCTGGCAGTTGCAGCAATTTATACCCATTTCCAAGGTACCAGGACTGGATTGGCACCACTTTGCAGGGCAAAACTTTCAGCAAGCAAAGTCCAGGTGCTGTTGCAGGCTGAAGAGAAGTCTTTGTTGTCCCTGAGACTTCAGAAGAACAGGAGGCAAGCCAGCAACCCCTTGGAGTCACTTTGGTTCTGGGTTGGAGAGATTCAGGTCCAGTCCTTCTCACTACCAGACAAGGAGGACAGCAAGCAGCAGGTCTGCACAGAGGAGCAGAAGTACAGCAGAGTTCAGTAGAGTCACAGTCCTTTCAGCAGCACAGCAGTCCTTCTTCGTAGCACAATATGCACAGGTCAAGAAGTGTACTCAGTTGGTGGTGTCTGAGGTCCAGTTCTTATACCCAGTGGTACCTTTGGAGGGGGAGATTTCAAAGAGATGACTTTGAAGTGCACAGAATCCCTGCCCCTGCTCTAGGCTCAATACAGGGTTTATGCAGCCCTTTGTGTCAGCTCAAGACACAGTCCAGTCAAGTTTAAGAGTCAGGTTCTCCCTCCCATCCTGCCCAGGATGGCCTATCAGGCTGTTTACTGCACTTAGTCACACCTAAGCGCCCTTTTTGTGTGGCTATCTGAAGGGAATACACAACAGCCCCACTGTCACCCACCTGGATGTGTATTCAAAGACAAACAGAAGGCACCGGATGGTTAAAGTAAGAAAATGCCAACTTTCTAAAAGTGGAATTTTCAGAATTACAATTTAAAATCCAACTTCACCATACGTTTTGATTTTAAATTGTGATTCCAGAGAGAGCAAACTTGGGGGTCCCATCTCTTACCTATTGGAATTTACACTAATACAATTTAATAAGAAAATCCCAATTTCATCTTATGGGGGAGACAGGACTTGCAGTAGCACAAAACAAATTTAAGAGTTTTTCACTACTAGGGCATGTAAAACATCAAAGTACATATCCTATATTTGAAATACAATGCACCTTGCTCTTGGGCTTGTCTACAGCCTACCTTCATGGTAATCTATATGTACTAAAAAGGAAGATTTGGGCCTGTCAAGAGGCCTAATTTGCCGGGTCAACTTGGCAGTTTAAAAATGCACACACAGGCTCTGCAGTGGCTGGCCTGAGAAATGCTGAAAGGCGATTTAAGAGGGCGGCTCAATCTGTGCTGCAGGCCTACTAATAGCATTAAATTTACAGGCCCTGGGCATAGGTAGTGCACTTTACTAGGCACTTATAAGTAAATTAAATAGGCCATTGTGGATAAGCCAATATTTTAAGCAGAGAGCACAAGCACTTTAGCACTGGTTAGCATGGCAAAGTGCCCAGAGTCCTATAGCCAACATAAATGAATTCAGCAAAAATAGGAGGAGGAAGTTAAAATGTTTGCGGATGACCCTGAAGAAGGAACAGGTCTAACACATACCTCAAGGAGTCATAGGAATTTGATACAAATTCCTCTCACCAATATTTGTAGATAGGTATTTCCATCAAAGCCCATGTGTGGTTGCATGGGAACGCCCACTAGACACAAAATAATGCCAAGCAGTGCACAGTGCAATTTTGCATTACTTTGGCATCAGGATTTGCATTAGATATTAAATCCCACTCTAACACTTTGAGTCGGGTTTGTGTCTCAAAAGTAATGCAAACACAGTGCAAAGTATTAGTAAACCTGGGCCTGAGTATCACTAAGTGTGAATGAGTATGAGTGAGATTTAGAATGAATGCAAGTGAGTGAGTGAGAATAGATCGGAATGACATGAAGGCGGTGTAGAGAGTGTGAGTGTGATATTAGGATTATATGACATGGCTTCTTAGAAAAGCTCTGGGTCAAGGATCACATGTTGTCACTTCCTTTTTTGTCATTAAGCTCATAGGATATGTTATGGCACTTTCTCTACCGTTGGCATTTCAGTGAATCGACGCCCATGTGCAAGAACTATTTACATCCAGTCATTTGATCCATTTTCTGTCACAAGGTGCTGAATATCAGCCTCGGTGTCACCTGAAAAGTATTAGTGATGCATGGGACGGTATGGTGGATAACTACATGAAAAATCTGGTTAACAGAATGCTTTGGACAGATCTCTCCCTAAATAATGCACATACACATTGTAACTTCTAGCATAGTTGCCCAACATATACCCTACTCACAGACTTTAAACTTTAAGCTATTTGCTGTTTTTATTTCCTTTATACTTTTTTGCTCCTTTTCTTTGTCTAGTCGTGGTCTTTGTGTTTGCTTTGTTTGCTTGCAGTGTGATTTCTACATATATCATAGACCCACTGAGGTTTGTCTGTGCATGCTTCGTTTCTTTTCACTGGGCACAAGTGATAACAATGAAACATGAAATGTTTAATCTGCAGACAGAGAGATACGGTTCCTCTGATTCAGACATTTGTTTTCCGCTGGTAAACTTCCTGATGTTAACCTATTTTTTAAAATAAAAAAAGACAGAACATTCATGCCATAATTTAAGAAGGCAAAAGAGCTGTATTTGTTAATGTTATCTTAATAACTTTTCATATAGCACTCGGCACTCTAGGTTTTCTCTGAGTTAGAAGTGAACTGCCAGCCAGAATAAAATAAACTAATATGGAATCTAAATAGACTTAATTTATGGCCCTTACGATACAGACTTAAGATGGAAATGCACAGTATAGTTGATTGCAAAGCACAGCAGCTGGAGCCGAGAAACATCGATCTTCTCATCAAGCCTGACATTTTGTCCTGCATGGTCTGTGAGTTAAAACAGAGAAATACGCTTTAAAGTGAAAACGGGATTGAACAAAAAGGACGCAGGGAGAAATATAAAGTGCATTAAAATGAAAGTGCTGTTTAGTAGGGAACCTGTGTGGAGATGAGAATAAAGAGCGTTCATGACTGTACTTGCTAGCTGGGTAGCCAGGTATCTGAGAATTTGAATACACTTTAGGAGGTAGTTAGGAACACTGAGATAGCTGAATCAGCGAATCCGGCTAGGAACAAACAATAGCTGCCTTTTCAAGCTTTCTTCGGTTACTCTGAAGAAAAGAAGGATTTATTTTAATTTTTGCATGTAATTCGAACTCGTAGTGTAGAAATTTGAGAAACAATAGGGAGTTTAGAATCAAACTTGATACCAAACTTACTGACTTTGGGCTGTACTGTAGGGTGGTAAAGTTTGAGAATGATCAACTAGTGAAACACGCGTAAGTTATTCGGCTAGGCACATTTGCAGCCATGTGGTAGGCGGGGAAATATATGTATCTTTTTATGGACCTTGTTGCGTGCAGACATATCCAAGTCTTGCATCAAATCACTGGACAGTCATTGGTGCATGCAGTAAATAGGTATGTATGAGTAATATATGGGGCTTGTGTGTGGCTGCACTTATGTGGTTTCATCCTGAGGCCTTGAAAGATCGGCACTGAAAAAGAGGCTATCTAATATAGAGACGTGTGTTCCAAGCCATCCTTAAATTGACCCAACTGCATGTGCCCTAAGGTCTCTCTTCCTGATCCTTGCCAAATACTCCAACCTTTGTACTTCCTGTCTCTCCCGGGGATTGCAGGTGTTTGTTACCTAGTCAGATGTTATGTTTTCTTTACATGTGGTTATTATGTTCCTATGGGATGCTTTCTAAAATGAGGTGTTCACACAATGGAAGGACACCCCTTAATAAAAGTGAACATTGTGTATGGTTAATATACCAGCGGCGATGGTAGGATTTACCCAGGGCACACATTTCAGTACATAGAGTTAGGCACTGTTAGAAATGAGGTCTTTGGTTGACAGTCAGGTTACCCCTTGTTCAAGCAAGGACCCTCACTTTAGTCAGGGTAAAAGAGAATCACCCTCAGCTAACCCCTGCTTACCCCCTTGGTAGCTTGGCAGAGTAGTAGGCTTAATT
Source organism: Pleurodeles waltl (assembly GCF_031143425.1). Classification (NCBI taxonomy): domain Eukaryota; kingdom Metazoa; phylum Chordata; class Amphibia; order Caudata; family Salamandridae; genus Pleurodeles; species Pleurodeles waltl. The sequence continues at coordinate 1,033,433,367 of NC_090437.1, read as the reverse complement.
TCAGAGTGCTAGGTGGAAAGTATTTGTACCAACACACACAGTAACTTAATGAAAATGACACAACACAGGTTTAGAAAAATAGGAAAAAATATTTATCTAAACAAAACAAGACCAAAACGACAAAAGTCCAACATACACAAGTCAAGTTATGAATTTTTAAAGATTAAATTCAAAAATAGCGCTTAGATACACAAAATGCTTCGATGAGGTGTTAAGACGGCGTCGTGACGGGGTCGTTCCCAACAATCCGACACCAGCGGCACTGGCCAAAGAGTCACGCAGACCCCCAGGTACAGTACCTTGGTGAAGAATGAAAACAAGCCGATGCACGAAGTCGGGGATTGCGGCGTTTGTGCAAAACGTTGAATCCGCGCACTTCGAGCGGCTTCAGTCACGACGTGGTGCGGCAACTTCCACGGAGTCACTGACTTCGGCGGAGCTGCAGCGGTGTCGGGCCTGCGAAGGTCGTCGTGTTCCAGCCAAGATCACGGAGTCGGTTGCAGGCGGCGTTACCGAAATTCAGCAGCGGCGTCGGTCCGGAGTCGTCCGGAGTCGTCCGAAGTCGATTCCTTGAATTTTCACCAGCTTTCCCTTTCAAGGGCCCAGGGACTGGATAGGGCACCACTTGTCAGGGCAGGAGTCTCAGCAGAGAGTCCAGGTGCTGGTAAGGGAAGTCTTTGATGGCCCTGAGACTTCAGAACAGGGGGCAAGCTCAGTCCAAGCCCTTGGAGAGTCCTTCTCAAGCAGGAATATACCACAAAGTCCAGTCTTTGTCCTCTTGCACAGGCAGAAGCAGCAACTGTAGGATAGCTCCACAAAGCACAGTCACAGGCAGGGCAGCACTTCTCCTCAGCTCTTCAACTCTTCTGCAGGCAGAGGTTCTTCTTGATGTTCAGAAGTGATCTAAATTCTGTGGTTTTGGGTGCCCTTCTTATACTCAGTTTCTCCTTTAAAGTAGGCCTACTTCAAAGTAAAGTCTCTTTAGAATGTGAAATCCTGCCTTGCCCAGGCCAGGCCCCAGACCAGGGGGTTGAAGACTGCATTGTGTGAGGGAAGGCACAGCTCTTTCAGGTGTGAGTGACCACTCCTTCCCTCCCTCCTAGCACAGATGGCTCATCAGGAAATGCAGACTACACCCCAGCTCCCTTTGTGTCACTGTCTAGTTTGAGGTGCAACCAGCCCAACTGTCAAACCGGCCCAGACAGGGAATCCACAAACAGGCAGAGGCACAGAAATGGTATAAGCAAGAAAATGCTCACTTTCTAAACGTCTTAAAATCAACTTTACTAAAAGATGTATTTTTAAATTGACAGTTCAGAGACCCCAAACTCCACATGTCCATCCGCTCCCAAAGGGAATCTACACTTTACACAGATTTAAAGGTAGCCCCCATGTCAACCTATGAGAGGGACAGGCCTTGCAACAGTGAAAAACAAATTTAGCAAAATGTCACTGTCAGGACACATAAAACACATTACTATATGTCCTACCTTAACCATACACTGCACCCTGCCCTTGGGGCTACCTAGGGCCTACCTTAGGGGTGTCTTACATGCAAGAAAAGGGAAGGTTTAGACTTGGCAAGGGGGTACACTTGCCAAGTCGAATTTACAGTTACAACTGTACACACAGACACTGCAGTGGCAGGTCTGAGGCATGATTACAGAGCTCCTTATGTGGGTGGCACAACCAGTGCTGCAGGCCCACTAGTAGTATTTGATTTTTATGCCCTGGCACCTCTAGTGCACTTTACTAGGGACTTACTAGCAAATCAAATATGCCAATCATGGATAAACCAATCAACAATATAATTTACACTGTGAGCATATGCACTTAGCACTGGTTAGCAGTGGTAAAGTGCTCAGAGTTCAAAAACCAACAGCAACAGGTCAGAAAAAATAGAAGGCAGTAGGCAAAAAGATTGGGAATGACCCTGCATAGGCAAAAAAGTCCAACAGGCACAATAACACTAGACTGTGGGAACCTTCTTTCTTAAAAAATGTTCACATTTTAAAATTATTGGCAACCTAATCACCTCTTTTGTGTTAGGCAAGGAGCACTACTAGATACAATACATATTACAAACCTGGGATATACTATTGTTTTCTCATTCAGGGGTTATGTTATGTTATGCTCCCAGTGACACGAGAGAGAGTGACAGACATTGCATTTGTGCTTGCATTTGCATTATTGCGTGCATGTGTGTGTCTGTGTAGTTGCATTTTTCTTGGTCATGAGACAGAGGTGCATGAACAGAGCTGAGATTAGTAAAATGTGAGTCTTGTTTACCACTAGACTGACCCTTTTCAAGAATCCCTATACTACTCAACAGCCGACATAATGGCTTAGTGACTTGAATGTTCACTCCTGAAATGTGCTGTAATCTAAAGGTCATGAGTTCAAGGCCGTCTCAACCCTCCATATTTCTTACACCAGAAAAGTAGATACCAATACAATGTGTAATCGTAACATCCGTTATTTACAACATTTAGAAATGGCAGGGCTGTAATATAAAGGGCCACACAGAAAGCATGTTTTTATTCTGCTCTCCGATACTCTATGTCTATGGCCAAGGTCGGCAACTTGAAGTTCGAAGGGCCCCAATGGCTGTAAATAACATGTCTTTCTCTCATTGTAGTTCACCCTCTACTGGTATAAGAACACACCTATCTGTACACCATACAGGCGTAATTTTTAAGTCAATATTGTGTTTCTGTTCAATTATTTGAGGTTGCAGGTTCTGGGAAGGTGTCATCCTTCTCAATATTGGTGCAAGTAATCAAGGCCCTTTTCAGAACTTTTAAACACTATTAAGTTTTAGAGAACATTATTGTAAGGATTATTTCCTCGTCTGCTAGACCAGTCTGACTGGGTTATGCTGGACCTGCAGTGCTTAAGAGTAGTAATGGTTAGTCAAGCAAAAGAATTTGATAAAACAGTTCCAGGAATTTGGTGTCCATAATTGACATGTGGCATGGTTCAAATATTCATCAGAGCAAATGTTATAGCACTTAAGCAATTTTTTTAAGCTGACTTCAAGTACATCTAGTAAGGCTGGATACAGGTAATATAACATCACTGACTTCTTCTCCCCCCCTCACCATGGTCTCTAGAGCCTACATACTCCTCAGTAACCTTAACTTCCACCTGGAAGACAGAAACGACCCCTGCTGCACAGCACTTCCAGAAAGCCTGGGCAACATTGCACTCACTTAGCTCATCTTAGAACCAACACACATTGCAGGACAAACCCACTGGACCCCATCTTCACCACCAGTGAGAGCATCAAATAAAACTTCACCATGCCGCTCACATGGACTGACCACTCCATCATCCGCTTCCAAATCAATAGCCTCAAGTCAACACCACAACCAGTATCAGCATTCCAAACTGCAGCTGGGTAAAATATCGCAGACTGTCTCAGCGCCCTTAGCATGGATCAACCCTTACCCAAAGACAACCTTGACTAGGATATCAACAACTTTAATAACTCAAGAGCTGCACAGACTTCCTCGCACCCTCAAACACAACAAGCAAGGTAGATCAAACAAGCAGGCCAGCTGGTACACTTAAGATCTCTGAGAAACCCAAGCAAAACTGTAAACAACTAGAAAGTAAATAAAGAGCAAGCCACAGCACCACTGACAGAACCACCTAAAAGGCCACACTCACTTTATCACCAGAAAATAGGAGATACCAAGAAGAAAATTGCTAATGGACCATCGCAAAGGAAGCTCCAATAGCTGCATGGAGAATTTCTCGATTGTCAAGGACTTCACCTCACCTCAGCTGCTGTCAACAGTTCTACTACCTCCCAACACCTCTGTGACAAACTATCCACGTTCTTCCACAGCTAAACTGTAAACATCTACAGCAACTTCACATGACAACCAAACCCTGAGAAACTCATCGCCAACCTACAACCCTCAATTAAAATGGCCAGCAGACCAAATGGACAACTCTCACCAAAAATGAGACAGCAACAATCATGTGAACCATCAATTCAGAGACCCCAACGGACCCTTCCCCCCACCACATCTACAACCTTGGAACATCGCCATCAGCACCACCCTGACCCACATCATCAACACCTCCATCACATCTGCCACTTTCCTGGATGAATCAAAACTAACTGAAATCAATGCCTTACTCAAGAAGCTACAGCTGACCCGAATCAATTGAGCAACTTCTGATCCATCTCCCTGCTGCCCTATCCAGCCAAAGTGAGTAAGAAGGCATCAACAAGCAATTCACAACCCACCTTCAGTTGTTCTTGCTTCTAGAATACCCAATCAGGATTCAGAAAGAATCACAGCATTGAAACAGCTCTCATCGCTGCAACCATCAACATCCAAATAATTCTGGACCAAGGAGAAACAGCAGCTCTCATCTTGCTTGACCTGTCAACATCCTTCCACACGGTTTCCCAAAACACCCTCATCAGAAGACTCCACGAGATTGGCATACAAGGATCCACACCCAAATGGGTCTGCTCCTTTGTTAGAACTGTCAGTCTTAGGGTGGTTTTCCCTCAAAAGGGTTGCCTTTCGCCTCCATTTTTTGCTCATCTTGTTTTTACTGGCCTTAGGGCTCTGTGCGCATTACTACTGCTAAAGTACTAAAGTGCATGTGCTCACTCCTTAAAACATTGTAACATTGGCTTATGCCCAGTTGGTAGATTTAATTTACTTGTAAGTCTCTAGTAAAGTAGTACTACATAAACCCTGGGCCTGGCAATTCAATACTACAAGTAGCTCTGCAGAAACTGATTGTGCCACCCACTTAAGTAGCTATTTAAACATGTCTCAGGCCTGCTATTGCACCCTGTGTGTGCACTTTTAAACTGCCATTTCGACCTGGTAAGATTAACCTTTTGCCAGACCCAAACCTTCCTTCCTAATACTAATAAGTCACCCATAGATCACTCCTAGGGTAGTCAATAAAGAGCCCATGTTCTGGAAGAGAAAAGGTTAAATTTGTTTTTCACTACTGCAAGGCCTACCTCTCCCGTAGGATAGCACAGGGGTTACCTTATTACATTTAATAAACTGTAAGTTCCAAATAGGAATAGGAAACTAGTTCACATTTGGTGTTTTTGGAACTGTAATGAAAAATCCTCTTTCATGGCAAAGATGGATTTTAAAATACAATTTTGAAAATGCCATTTAAGAAAGTTGGCATTTTCCTGCATTAGCCATTTAGTGCCTGTATCATGTCCCTGGGTCACATGACTGCGTGTCGCTGGACTTTGTGTACATAACCTAGACAGCCACACACATTACAGAGCTTAGGTGTTCCTGGATGGACAATCACTGGCAGGAGGGGAGGGTGGAGTTGGGCCTAGCCCTACTTACACTTGAATAGGTTGTGACATGCCTTCACACAAAGGATTGCATACCCACTATAAGTAGTCTGGAGCCAGGACGGGCGAGGCAGGATGCCTGGTGACTTCAAAGGGAAAATTCTAGAAGTGTTCCACCTTCCAGATGAAGGGCACCAGGTGTACATATTGGACCTCAGACTGCAAATCTTTAGTACACTTCTTGGCATGTGATCTAGGAAGAAGAATTTCTATGCTGCTGAAAGGATTGCCCCTCTGATGGACGACTGCCCTGCTGAGCTGACCTGCTGCCGTCTTGCTGGGTGAGAAGGACTGAACCTGCATCTGTTGAACCTAGTACCCCAAAGTGACTCAAAGGGCTAATTGGCTGACCTCCTGACTAGAGCCTCAGGGACAGAAGGCTCCAACATCCTTGAACCTAACACCTAGACTCTGCCAAGTGATGCCACCCCCCTTCAGGACCCACGAAAGTGGGCTAAGGTGTCCTGTCAGCCTCTATGAATCTAACAGAACTGATGCATCTCCTCTGCGTCATGGCCCATCTGCAGCAGAAACAGCGTATCGCCTTTGCTGTTAGATACATCTCCTTCAGAACCATTACATTGCCTCTGCTGCCAGGGTTCTTCCGATGTGGGGGACTACACATCGACCCCATAGCTGCATCGGAACTGCTGCCTGTGCAGAGATTTCCCAGCACAGGCCCTCGCATCTCTTAATGAAGGCAGCCTCAACGACCACCCAGGTTCTTGCACTGCAGCCTCACAGCTCCTCTGCTCTCAGCTCTCTCCGACCCATTGCCTCAACTGCATGACATAGCCTCAACACATTGCAAGCCCTCATCAATGGGATCCAAGACTATGATGGAGAACCTCGCATCACAGCTCCGCATCACCTCGGCCCTGTGATGCATCCTTGGTGAAGAACCTCAGAACGCTATGTAATTCAGGATTTAGGGTACTCTTTTTCATTGGGCCCAACCGGGTCCCTGTAGCCAGCCCATGCTCCATTGCATTTGGTCTGAACCTGTGTTTTTGCCCTAGTCCAGGGCAACCAATTATCCACAGTTGGCACTTTGTGCTTTTTGGCACTATTTTTGTTATAATCTTTAACCCTGTATTTTTCTAGTTCAACTTAGTGGATATTTGTCATTTTTGTCTTGTTTTTTTTACTAAACATTACTCTATGTTTCTAAACTGGTGTGGGATCCTTTTGTGGATTGTTTTTACAGTGTTACTGTTTAAAGTGTTGCACCAATGCTTTCCACAATGTCTTTGGGTTAAGGCTGACTGCTTTGTGCCAAGGTACTTAAGGGTTGAGCACAGGTTAATTTAAGGTTGCTGTTGGCTTTGCTCAGAGAAGATCTGTGGTGGCTGCTTGAAAAGGCATTCACCCCCCTCAATCAGTAACACAATTTCTTACATCAAACCTCATGGTATGAACCCAAAGAGTCAGTCAGCCACCTTTCACATCAGACACCAAGAATCTGAAATGGGGAGTCTCACAGGGATCATCCATCAGCCCCACCCTTTTCAACATATACATGACACCACTCATCAACATAATCCGATCACAAGACATCACCGTCCTCTCCTACGCAAATGAAACTCAACTCATCCTCTCCCTGATGGACAAGATAACCAACCTCAGAACCAAATTCAACAACTGCATGACCATGGTATCACACTGGATGTGAACCAACTCCCTGAAGCTCAGTTCTGAGAAGATGGAAGTACCGGTATTTTGCAACAAGACCTCCCCATGGGACTCCACCTGGTGACCATCAGAGCTAGGACCAACAGTCACACCCACAGACCACGCAAGAAATATTTGGATCATCCTTAATGACAAGCTCAACATGAGAGCAGAAGTCAACACAGTGATCACCTCCTGCTTTCACATTCTACACATTCTTCCAAAGATCTTCAAATTGTTACCACAAAACCAGATAGACCATCATGTAAGCATTCATCACCAGCAGGCTAGACTACGGCGACAGTCACTACACTGGAATCTCCAAACAATTCCTACACAGACTTCAGACCATCCAGAACTCTGCAGCAAGACTCATGCTCAGACTCCCACACCATACCCACATCATACGACATCTCAAGAAGCTTCACTGGCTCTGCATTCACAAGCGCAGCCAATTCAAACTTCTCAGACACACAGACAAAGCTCTACACAAGACATGACTGGAATACCTGAACAGCCACGTACAATTTCATCAGACACCTGCACTCTGCCTCACTCTCACTTGCACACACACCACTCAACCGCAAGAGCCAAGCAGTAGATCACTCTTTCACCTTCATTGCACACAAATCATGATACAACCACCCTCAACCAATGAGAGCCTCCTCCTGACCTTATTGAGTTCCACACAAAGCAGAAGACCTTTTCAAAATAGACACTGAGAGGACCACACATCTACAACCGTGCCCTAGCACCAGGATATACTCAATGAGGATAAGAGCGCTATACAAATTGACATAACATCATACAATATACTGAACATTTTTGACATCCAGATCTCCAAGTCTGCAAAGTTTAATCTTAATATTCCCTTCCACTTTACAGCATTCTCCATAACAGTTTACAGGCTGGTATAATGCAATGTAAAATGAAGAAATAACAGACGCAATGATGGTCTACTGAAGTCAGTCCAGTAACACAAAGTTGGAGGGGTACTATAATTGAATAATACAATTGAACCAACCGTTGATGGATTCTCCAAATTTCAACCTTTCCCTAAATTTATAGTGTTAACTTGTTACTTATGTTTTTTATGCTTGGTGCTCTCAATAATCCAGACCGCCAAAGAGCATTCACATCATACATATTTAGGAGGCATGGCATGTAAGATTACAATGAACATGTGCTCGGATGATAATAGACATTTACTCGACATTGACAACCTGATAAAAAATGTTGATTTAATTGAAATCTATCCAGACAGTTTAACAAATCGAGTAAGTTAATACTAATTTGTCAATCACATGTGCAATTGCTGTTTGGCCCAAACCTAAACAACCTATTGCTTGAAGGTTAATTTCCTTCTGAATGAATCTACATTTATTAGTTTCTCGTACTTATTAGACCACCTGCAATTTGCAGTTTCGCAGTAGCCTAAAAATGAATCTATTTTGCCAGAATACAGACAGTGACCCAAATACATGATGGACTCTGATACACTCTTTAAAATTTCCTTATGCCTACTTCTAAACGAAATATTTTTTTAATCAATTGTGTACTCAGTGGAGCCCATGACAATTTGGAGTTTGAATGTACACTTAAATAATCATAGTTAGATCACTGTTGATGCTCATCTCTCAAATGATCAAGAAAATCGATTTTTAACTTTTCTAAAAGACTATAATTTTGTTTTATCAAAACTATTATTATGTAATTGGCATTGGTGTAGACCTTCAACTGCAAACCAATATAAGTATTATGAACTAAGACCAAATCTTCAATTATAGGAACATGAACTCATAGCTATCTTAGGTGATCAAATGAACCTACAAGATAAAAGGGAATGTGGCGCCAATACAACTCAGACTGTTGTGGTAGCAATCTTTATAGTGGTTGCACCATTCATACTCAATGGCATTCTTAACCATGCTTCCTTATAAAAGTCCTTGAATAACCAGAGAAGGCTAGAGTGTATACCATATCTCAACAAATGTTTCTACAGTCTGGTCCTGGCGATTTTATCAAATGCTCAAATAAAAAAAACAGCTATAGACACATGCATTTCTCACTTTCTGCACTGTTGATGCAATCATGATGAATTGCATAATATTGTTGTTAGTTCCATTTTCAGGCCTCACTTCCATTCAGGAAGAGGCCAAGAAAGACTATTATTTGGAGTTAACCAACCAGCTAAACACTGGAGCTGGTATTCAGCAATCACTTCGATATCTACATCTAAAAGTGCAATTAACGAGAACAGTAGACTGCTGTTATAAAAGAGGATAGATCTCCTTCTTTGAAGATTTCCCTTTCTAGGTCACTGACTGTAGCTTGTAGCTCGCTCGACTGAAGAATTTTAAGCGAGGTGTTTTTGCAAGATCCTATGTTTCTATGCCTATAGGTGAAAACACAAAAGCACAGATTCATTACAATATTAGCTAAGAAAACTTCTTGAAATCAACCCTTAATTGCTTTGAGGGAAAATACAACTTATCAATAAAATGTTCTCTATTGTCCCTATACCACTTGCACAAAATCTGCAAACCTTTTTCTCCTAAGGGCTCATCATCCACGCCCAAGTTATTGTAAAGCCAGGCAGTAAAGCACTGTGAAAATAAAAAGCTTCAGCAGAAAATAAGAGAAGAAATATGGGATAAATAGTAAGGCTGGCCTGTATTTAAGCCAAACCTGCAACAGTTTTGTTTTTCGAAAGAGAGCTACATCTTCTTCAGAACATTTTTGATTTTAGGAATGCTAATGTGATAGGAAGCATCTCAAGATAATAACAATTTAGAATGCATGTACCGTAAAATAGGGATCTCCTACATTGGCCTACAAGACCCAAACCCATGCCCGATTTTCAAAATAAGCATTGTATATGTAAACGACTCCCATTCAGATTCATTTTCTGTAAATATATCATGTAGATATTCGGAAAAGTTGACACATATCCCTCTCTCGTGACTAATCTTGAACATTCCTAGCCTAATATGTGCTCTCATACTATATAAGTTTTAATAATAATTACATCAGTAACTATAAGCTTGGACCCTAAGATAACTGTAATTCGCGCCTTCACCAAGCACAGCTAATTACGCCACACATTATATAATTGATGAGATCTTGTATGGCATCCTTGATATTATCACTGCAACATTTGCAATACAATTATGGATAAGAAAACTGTGCACGGCAAGGGTGTGAGTTATAGTTACCTTAAGGCTCAAGTTATAGTTACTTAGTTACTTGAAAGAACTCTAACTGCAGAATTCAGAACCTAACTATAACGTCCCCGTGATCTTTGTTTTTTCAGTGAATATATAGATATTCAATGAAAGAACATAGGTTACAGGGACTTTATAGTTAGGAAATAGAATCTAAAAAAAACATAGAAAAAATTAACTTTAAAAAAACCCAAAGTTTACAGACACGTTATAGTTAGGCTCACATTTTAAACATACCAAACCATAGAAATTCACAAGTTATAGCTGGAGTTATCTCAAGTAACTATAACTTGTGCCCTAAGGTAAGTATAACTTGTGCCCGGCGCATGCATAGTTTTTTCATACAACATTTTTCTGCAAATATGGCATTGATGTTATCAAAGATGTCATGAGTGCAGTAATTTGTGGGGTAATTAGCAGTGCATGGCGAGGGCACGAGTTATAGTTACCTTAGGTCACGAGCTAAAGTTACCTGCGATAACTCTAACTATAACTGGTTAATTTCTTTGGTTTGGTCCATTTAAAATGTGAGCCTAACTATAACCTCCCTGTAATCTTCTTTTTTTTTTAGGTGAATATGTATAGTTCTACACACTAGTCATTAGCATATGAGACATACTCATAGGAAGGCCATGCTACTCTCAAGCACATGCTTTTGCCGAAAAATATATTCCAGCGGAACAGGTGACTGAAATATTTATAATTTTCAATTTGCAACCGTAATGCATTTTAGCAAACCACTTTTGAATTATTAAAATGGTTTGAAACACGAACTGCACTCGGCAAACAGGCTTTATGCGCATTCTTCTCATGACTGTGTAAGTGCAGATAGTGCAGTAAAAAAAGATCCATTATCCACGGTCTGATGAGCAATTACATTTCAGATTATTCCAGAAAGATACAACATCCAGCATGCACATAATCAAGATTTTGTACTTAAAAAATGAACAAATTTTTTAGGGATAAACGCCTAATCAGTAAACAGCTTAGTGCATGGTTAAGCCCTATGCATGCTTCAAGTAGTGTAGATTGCTGCTGTATCCCTAAAAAACAACAAGTGCTAGAGAGGATAAGAAAGTTGAATTTAGCGTTCATATGAGGCGAAGTTAAGCAAAGAGCATAAACTCTGAGGAGGCTGATTCATAAACACAAAGGGGGTCATTCTGACCTCGGCGGTAAAAGGCTCTTACCGCCGGTCAGAAGTCCGCCATTCTACCGCCGCGGCAAACCGCCACGGTCATTCTGACCCACAACTTCCAAACCGCCAAAAACCCGACATCCACGGAAGGCCGCCTCATCAGCGGTCAGCGATAAACTGGAGATGACCAAACCTCCACCGTCACGCCAACACGAACACGCCCATGCCATTACGACCCACGAATCCACGCGGCGGTCTTTCAACCGCGGTATTCCATTGGCGGTACACACCGCCGCGGTCAAAATACACACACCTTTACAAAACACAGCCACATTGGACAATTCGAAATACACACACCTGATACACATACACACACCACACCCACACATCCAATCAACTATAAAACACACACCCACATCACCCACAAACCCCCACTACTAGAAATTCGGAGAGAAGGCGAGAGAGAGAGAGAGAGAGAGAGAGCACAGCTATCGCAAACCCCAACACACAGAGGAACACAACATCATCACCCACACTACATCCACGCACAAAACACCACACACCACCACACACACCACACTCATCACCACAAACACCACCCCACACCACCCCATGGCACCCCAAAGACACCCCAGGTTCTCGGACCAAGAACTCAGGGTCATGGTGGACAAAATAATCAGGGTAGAGCCCCAGCTATTTGGCACACAGGTGCAGCACACCACAATAGCCAGGAAGGCTGAGCTATGGCAAAGGATCGTCGACAGGGTCAACGCTGTGGGAGAGCATCCCAGAAACCGGGAAGACATCCGAAAGCGCTGGAACGACCTACGGGGGAAGGTGCGGTCGATGGTGTCAAGACACAACATCGCTGTGCAGAAGACTGGCGGCGGACCCCCACCCACTCCACCCGAATTCACATCAAGGGAGCAAGAGGTCTTGAACATCCTGCATCCTGCGGGCCTTGCTGGAGTAGGCGGAGGAATGGACTCTGGTAAGTCTAATCCCAAATACTTCACCCCCCCCAACCACCAGCATGCCAACCCGCACCCCCAACCTCACCCCCAACCCCCCAGCACACTTCCTCCCTGCCAATGTCTCACCAGCACAACCCACCCAACACAACACCAATCCCTGAATGCCAACACAAACCATGGACACCCATCACCCAAGCATGACCACTGCACATTCCCATCCCCCCCCCAAACCACCCTCACAACTCCTCCCACAAGGGAATGCCAGCACTGGGGGACAAGGGCACCCACAAATCGCACGCCATGGCACACACAGAAGCAATAACCATACTCTTTTACCCCTGCAGGGCCCGAACGCCAACACACCGGCCAGGAGGGTCCAGATTTGTCCATCCCGCCCCCAGAACAGGCCCCCAGTGATGACAGCAGCTCTGTCGACCTGGAACCTGATGACCAGCCCGGACCATCGGGGACCTCTGGACAGTCGGTTCCCCACACACAGACACAGGCCGCTGCAGACCCAACCCCCTCTGGGAGTACCAGCACAGCTCCCACCCAGCGGGCCCATGCCTCTGTCTCCAGGACGCGTCAATCAGCGGTGTGTCCGCCACTACAGGGCACCCAGGCTGACCCACCACCCCAACAACAACAGGGACCTGGGGGCAGTGGTAGTGGGCACACCGTCCAGGGGACAGAGGCCCGGGGAAACAGGGCAACTGGGAGGGCTGCTGTGCGAGAGGGGGTTGACCGGCCCAGGGAACCCACTCTCCAAGAGGCCCTCACCACCATAATGGGAGCATACCACCGCTCCCAGGAGACGATGGCGACGGTACTGGCCAGGTTCCAGGAGATCCAGGCACAGCAGGAGGAACGGTACATGGTGTTCAGAGAAGAATTCCGGCACATCGGTACCGCAATGGGGACCATCGTCCTGGCCCTCAACCAGATAGTCACCACATTGCGGGACCATGTGGCACCCCAAAGGGCCCCTGTCACCAGCCCGGACGACGAACAGCCTACCACCTCCGCCGGCGCAAGTGGACAGGAGGCCCCCACACCACGACAGGCCACCAGAACCCCACCTCCTGCTGAAGATCAACCACCCCGCAAGCGGAACCTGAGATCACACAAGAAGACAGAGTAGGATGCCAAGACCCCCGCCAGCCTAAGATACCCCCTGATGTCATCCCACTGTCCCACATTGTCACCCTGTCCAACCTTGAACTGCCCCTGCTCCATCCTTCCACAGGCATATGGACATTGCACCTGTGCTACTGAGAACTGGACTCTGCCATGGACATTACTCCACCCCCACCCATCACCGTTTTACTATCACGGACCTATACGCAGCACTTAAAATAAATCACCAATTGCACTTCAAATGTCAGGAGTCTGCTTGTATTCTTTACAAATGTATTACACATAACGGTGCAATAATGTTCATTTACATTGTGATGACAACATACCAGTGTCAATAAGCATTAGTCCATGGGCAAACAAAGCAGAAGTCACGCTGTGGGTCATACAGCTCTGAAAAGGGAAGGCAAAGTCAAAAATCAGTGAAAAGGAACTGGGGGGAAACACAGAAAGTAGAGATACAGGAGGCCAGAAGTAAATGTAAAATGGCGTGGGTGATTCTTACCTGGGTGCTACTGAAAATACTGTTGTATAACTGTGTCCCTGTTGTCCGTGTCGTCCCTGTCGTCTTCCTCCTCTTCACTCTCCACAGGCTCCACAGCTGCTACAACACCACCATCTGGACCATCCTCCTGCAGGAAAGGCACCTGGCGTCGCAAAGCCAGGTTGTGAAGCATACAGCAGGCCACGATGATATGACACACCTTCTTTGGTGAGTACATGAGGGATCCCCCTGTCATATGCAGGCACCTAAACCTGGCCTTCAGGACCCTGAGGGTCCGTTCTATAATCCTCCTAGTTCGCCCATGTGCCTCATTGTACCGTTCCTCTGCCCTGGTCCGGGGATTCCTCACTGGGGTCAATAGCCAAGGCAGGTTTGGGTAACCAGAGTCACCTATTAGCCACACACGGTGTCTCTGTAGCTGTTCCATCACATAAGGGATGCTGCTATTTCGCATGACATACGCGTCATGCACTGACCCAGGGAACTTGGCATTTAGATGGGAGATGTACTGGTCAGCCAAACAGACCACCTGGACATTCATCGAATGGTAACTTTTTCTATTTCTGTACACCTGCTCATTGTCTTTTGGGGGTACTAAAGCCACATGGGTCCCATCAATGGCACCAATGATGTTGGGGATATGTCCAAGGGCATAGAAATCACCCTTCACAGTGGCCAAATCACCCTCCTCAGGGAAAACAATGTATCTCCGCATGTATTTCATCAGGGCAGACAACACTCTGGACAAAACCTTAGAAAACATAGGCTGAGACATCCCTGATGACATGGCCACTGTTGTCTGAAAAGACCCACTTGCCAAAAAATGGAGTACTGACAGCACCTGCACCAGAGGGGGAATCCCTGTGGGTTGGCGGATGGGGGACATCAGGTCTGGCTCCAGCTGGGCACACAGTTCATGTATAGTGGCTCTGTCAAGTCGGTATTGAAGTATAATATGTCGTTCTTCCATTGTCGACAGGTCCACCAGCGGTCGGTACACGGGAGGATTCATCCTTCTCCTCGCAAGTCCCAGCGGACGGTGCCTAGGAAGGACAACATGGAGCACAGAGTCAAGCAACCCTCAGGTTCGTTCCCACAGCTTGCACATTACACGATTCGCTATGCATTGAATGGCTTGTATGAGTGGCAATGCAAGGCCTAGGCCTGTGTGACGCAGTAGAAATCAGGCCATGTGGGCCCTTGAAATGGCGGCTGCCTGACCTGTGAAGTGTGACAGTGGGATGTGAGGTCACTGCGCTGGCGTGGCTCACCGTGGCGGTAGGCAGTCGAAGACCGCGGCGCAAAGCAGCATTGGTTAACATTGAACCCTATGGGTCTCAGGAGCCAATGACGATGTGCGCCGGCGGTCGCGGTACGCACCGCTGCGGTACGCACCGCCGCGGGCGTGACCGCCATTTTCTATCTGCTTAATCACTCGAGACCTGATCATCCACAGGAGAGGACCTATACTGCAAGTGCTGCTGTGACCTCGGTCTGGAAGAGACAATGGCTGCTGCGACTGGGGAAAGGGCCCCTGCCTTCACTTCAGAAGAGTTGGAGAAACTTGTGGATGGGGTCCTACCCCAGTATGCGCTACTCTACGGTCCTCCAGACCAACAGGTAAGTACACTGGGTGCACGTTGAATGGGCTATGCCTGGGTTGTGTATGGTGGATGTAAGATGGTGGGGTGGGGAGCGAATGAGGAGTGCAAGGCACGACAGATGAGAGCATGTGCCACATGGCAGGGTTGGGGAGGGGGGGGCAATCACATCTAACATGCAGAAAAATGTTGAAATTTCCTTTCCCACCCTGTACATGTCAAATAGGTCAGCGCCCATCAGAAAGTCGACATTTGGCGTGCTATCGCCAAGGAAGTCCGGGCCCTGGGGGTCCACACAAGACGGGGCACCCACTGCCGAAAGAGGTGGGAGGACATCCGCCGCGGGACCAGGAAGACCGCCGAGTCACTGCTGGGGATGGCCTCCCAACGTAGGAGGGGTGCC
Organism: Pleurodeles waltl; assembly: GCF_031143425.1. Classification (NCBI taxonomy): domain Eukaryota; kingdom Metazoa; phylum Chordata; class Amphibia; order Caudata; family Salamandridae; genus Pleurodeles; species Pleurodeles waltl. The sequence continues at coordinate 1,033,417,355 of NC_090437.1, read as the reverse complement.
AGTCGTACCTTGACCCCCCCTGATGTCCCAGATCCTGGCGGTGGCCTACCCCGAATTGGATGGGCGCGTGAGGACATCACAGCAGACACAAGGGGGTGAGTACCAGCACATACTGCTATCTTTACGCGCAGTGGAGGTGCCTGGGTGGGGGAGGAGGGCTGTGGGTGACATTAGGCCAGGGCGCTTTCTGTAGTGAAGTCCCCTCCTTTAGGCATGGCCCTGTGCCCCCGCCCCCCACCTCTGTAGGGTGCCAAGTACACCAATCCATGGTCCAGCATCACCCATGTGCGCATATGTTGTCCATACCTGTTGGCCTAGTCACAAGTACTGAGTAGTGTACCCCGATTGCGCGGCGTAGTGCATGAGGCTCCTGTGTCTGTCCTCTCCGCCAACGGTGTTGACAATGCATGCACTCAACCTGTTTTTATTTCTCCCCCCACCCTTTTTCTTTGTCTTCTTGTGCATGTGTGCATTAGCATCATCAGGCGGAGGAGAATTGGCATCGGAGCACGAGGGAGCTGCAACTCACAAGGCCCCGGTGGGCCATGCTACAGACACCGAGGTCACCAGTGATACGGAGGGCGAGGGGAGCACCACAACGGGGACCCGTGGTGACACCAGCGACACCGACACGTCCTCGGAAGGGAGCTCCCTAGCGGTGGCGGCAACATCCGGGCCCCCCGCCTCTACAGGTACAGCCGCCACCCAGCGCACCAGCTCCGCCCTCCCAGCAGCCCCTCAGCCTTCGCTCTGTGCCCGCTCGCCCAAGAAGGCGGGCATCTCCTTCGCCCCAGGCACCTCAGGCCCTGCCCCTGTTACCCCTGCTGCCCTCAGTGCGGAGGTCATTGACCTCCTACAGACCATCATTGTTGAGTAGTCTACCCTTTTGAATGCCATCCAGGGGGTAGAGAGGGAGGTGCATCGGAGCAATGCATACCTGGAGGGCATTCATTCGGGTCAGGCTGCCCATCAACGATCGTTCAATGCTCTGGCCTCAGCACTGACGGCAGCCATTGTCCCTGTTTCCAGCCTCCCTCTTCTAACTGCCTTCACCCTGTCTCTGTCTCCTGTTCCTCAGCCTATCCCATCCACACCATCAGACCAGCCTGCACACACTTCAACACCCAAGGGCAGCTCATCCAGACATAAGCACCACAGATCACACAAGCATTCACCCAAGCAACACCCAGATGCAGACATGCCAACAGTCACTACCACCCCTGTGTCCCCCTCCTCCTCGTCTCCCTCCTCCCTCCCTGTGACGTCTACACTCACACCTGCATGCACACCACCATCAGCCAGTACTTCCGTCACCAGCACACCCTCCAGTACAGTCCGCACACGTGCAGTCACCACCCCCACTGCCATTTACACGTCCTCTCCCACTGTGTCTGTCACCCCCTCTTCCAAGACACACAAACGCAGGCAGCCACCCACCCAACAGCCAACCACCTCACGACAGCCTACGTCACAAGCACCTGCACCCAAAGACAGCACACCTGACTCTCCTACAACCACATCCTCTTCCTCCACTCCCATACCCACTACACCTACCCTTTACATTGGTCCTAAAAAACTTTACCTCTCCAAAACTTAACCTCTTTGCCCCACCTGACCCACCCCCTCCATCTGCTAAGAGTCCCAAGAGCACCTCAGCCACCACCAGCCCTGCTTCAAGTGTCACCATTGTGCAGGGGTTTTGGAGTCCACCCTTTCCCAGCACAGATACATCGGCCAGCAGCAAGGGAACAGCCAGCCCCCCCCCCCGGGAAGAGGACCCGTAAAATCAGGGGCCGCCGCGAGAAGACTGACACGGCTGCCCCCAAGGAGCAAAGTCCTGGGCCCTCACCTGCCACAACATCCAGGGGAGGCAAGGGCCAGAGAGCCTCATCGAAGGAGGGCAAGGGCAGCAGGGCGGAGAAGTCAGCCAGCAGGGGCGAGGACCAGGAGGGTCCCACAAGCCCCATCCCGGGTGTGAGGGAGGACACCCACGGGCCCAGGACTCCGTCACAGAAGGGTCCAGCAACTGCACGGTCGGAGGGCGCTAAGCAGGGAGTCCTGGCCAGGTCTGGCTCCCTTGGATGTCTGGACAAGCACCGCTGAAGAGGGCCCCGCCGTGCAGAAAGGCACCGCTGAAGAGGGCCCCGCTGTGCAGAAAGGCACCGCTGAAGAGGGCCCCGCCGTGCAGAAAGGCACCGCTGAAGAGGGCCCGCCGTGCAGAAAGGCACCGCTGAAGAGGGCCCTGCTGTGCAGAAAGACACCGCTGAAGAGGGCCCCGCCGTGCAGAAAGACACCGCTGAAGAGGGCCCCGCCGTGCAGAAAGGCACCGCTGAAGAGGGCCCCGCCGTGCAGAAAGACACCGCTGAAGAGGGCCCCGCCGTGCAGAAAGACACCGCTGAAGAGGGCCCCGCCGTGCAGAAAGGCACCGCTGAAGAGGGCCCCGCCGTGCAGAAAGGCACCGCTGAAGAGGGCCCGCCGTGCAGAAAAACACCGCTGAAGAGGGCCCCGCCGTCTCAAGCACCTCCCCTCTGGGCCCTTCCTGTCAAGCACCGCTCTGCTGGGCCCCGCCGTCTCAAGCACTGCTCCGCTGGGCCCTTCCTGTCAGGCACCGCTCCGCTGGGCCCCGCCGTCTCAAGCACCGCTCCGCTGGGCCCTTCCTGTCAAGCACTGTTCCGCTGGGCCCCTTCCTGTCAAGCACCGCTCCGCTGGGCCCCGCCGTCTCAAGCACCGCTCCGCTGGGCCCTTCCTGTCAAGCACCGCTCCGCTGGGCCCCGCCGTCTCAAGCACCGCTCCGCTGGGCCCTTCCTGTCAAGCACCGCTCCGCTGGGCCCCTTCCTGTCAAGCACCGCTCCGCTGGGCCCCCGCCGTCTCAAGCACCGCTCCGCTGGGCCCTTCCTGTCAAGCACTGCTCTGCTGGGCCCCTTCCTGTCAAGCACCGCTCCGCTGGGCCCCGCCGTCTCAAGCACCGCTCCGCTGGGCCCTTCCTGTCAAGCACCGCTCCGCTGGGCCCCTCCTGTCAAGCACCGCTCCGCTGGGCCCCGCCGCCTCAAGCACCGCTCTGCTGGGCCCCTCCTGTCAAGCACCGCTCCGCTGGGCCCCTCCTGTCAAGCACCGCTCCGCTGGGCCCCGCCGTCTCAAGCACCGCTCCGCTGGGCCCTTCCTGTCAAGCACCGCTGGCCCATTGGCAGTCCCGGTTCTGTGTCGGGCAGGCCTTCACGGCGCACTCTGCCCACCATGCCTCCTCCATGACCAGTGGTCTCTGTAATCCACCAGATGGACTGTGGCTTTGCACTCCCCAGGATGTAACAGTGGGCAATCCACCCACCTTAGAGACTTGTGAGACTGTGGCTTTGCACTCCCCAGGATGGCACGGTGGGCAACCCACCCACTGTAGAGACTTGTGAGACTGTGGCTTTGCACTCCTCAGGATGGCACAGTGGGCATGGTGGACCCTTCGTGGATCTGGCGTCGTCGACTCATGTGGCTGAGGTGCCCCCCCTTCCCTTCCCCCTGAGGTGCCTGTAGTTTTGTCATCTGATGCCCCAGCAGTGTTCTCTCCAACGGACTCAGGTCTCCTGTGTGGGCTTTGCCCATGTGTTGATACACTTTGGCCCACGGACAGTGGAAATTTAGGTGACTGTGCAGGACTTATTGCCTATGTTTATCGGTTTCGTAATTTTCTTACTTGATTTTTTACTATTCATATTGCTATTTTACCATGACTTCAAAGAACCTCTTATATACATAAATGTTGTTTCTCACTTTAATTATGTCTTTGCATTATTCCGGGGGGTTTGGGTGGTGTCACTGTGACTTGGTGCTCTGCATTGGTGTGTAGATAGTTGGGGGGGGGGGTCGCATATGTGTGTGCCCGTAAGCTTTCCTCCTCCCCCCTCCCCTGTGTCGTAGGTGCAGTACTCACCGTTGTCGTCTGCGCCGGCGTTCGTACTCGTGGTAGATGAGCAGGTAGACAATAGCCGGTAGGATGTGTAATTCGGGCTCCATGCTGTCCTCCTTCCTCGTGGAATGTGTATAGGTGAGCGTTTTCCCGTTCGTAGTCTGTTTCCGCCGTGTTTTTATCGGCGGGGCTCCCGCCCCGGAAAAGGTGCCGGATTGGTGAGTTGTGATAGGGTGGGCGGTACATTGTCTGCCGCCTGGCTGTTGGCGGTGACCGCCGAGCTGTTTGTCTGTCCCGCCGTGGCGGTCGGAGTGTTAAAGTGGCGGGCTGTGTTGGCGGTTCCCGCCAGGGTCAGAATACCTTTTTTTTTACCGCCTGCCTGTTGGCGGGTTGGCCGCCGCTTTATCACCGGCCGCCAGGGTTGGAATGACCCCCAAAGTGTTTCTATACTAATGCAGCATTATTAACAATTTGTGTAGATAGTTGTATTGCTAGGAACACTGAGCCCAAAGCTCACAACTGTGTAGTGTCCACGTTGGACAAATGATACAATTTTCTGGATAGCTTAACAGTGCATTGCACATTTATTTTTACCCACAATAAAAACATTATTCATGTGAAGGCATGCCTTTAAATTACACTTCCTAAAAATTGGGGTGTTATGGACATTTTCTCACATTTATTGCATCACTGACTCCTACGTGCCTTAGGTATAAATGAGGAAGTGCAATGTGTGATGGAAAAATCATCATCTATGTTTATGAATACTCACAATGTTATAGCAATTCCACTTTCTGTGGCACCAACTCTGATTGTGCTGCCTGCATGTCCAGACTAGCGGCCAGATTTAGAAAAATTCACGCAATGTGGTGCAGCAACTGAAGTTGTTGCGCTACATTTCTTGAAAGGGAGAGAGCAGAACTTCACCTTATTTTCTAAGAAGTGGTGCAGCCCTACTCCCTTCCCTTCACCAGTGCACTTTTGCCAGCAATTTGTCAACTCAGACACCCTTGCGCTGCAGTCCAAGGGTGTGTGCACTGGGGCCAGCATAGTTTGTATGCTCGAAATGGTTCTCTTCCTGTTAAAAGAAAGCCTATACTTTAAGACCTTTCCTCTTTGCATGTGTATGCAATGCAGTCAGTACAAATTAACTAAATGGTTATTTTAATCATTAGTTGTAATGAATCATATATGAATAACTTCTATTTAAAAAACTTTACTTTGTGATGGCGCAGTGGGTGTGAAGTGAGAAATGTGCTCAGTGCTCTTATCAAAGTGATACATATCTGAACAAATTGAGTGATCATAGTTGTGTATCTTAAAAACAAGAACAACACAGCTCATTAATGTATAATATAATCAATCTTTTGACCGTAGTTGTAGTCAGCGAGGTTTTGATCCTTCAAGAAGATGGGTGGACCAACATCAGGTTTCATAAGATGAAATGGAGTCACATTTTTACCCCCACCCGTTAGCACCCCATTTAATTCCTTACTTTCGAGAAACTTGTCTTAAAAGGCATCCACGACCTTCAGAAAAGAAAAATCTTCACACCATACGACATTTCTCTAGATGAACATAAGTCTGTAAATGATCTCAAAAACAATACATCTCTGATAATCAAACCAGCTGCCAAAGTGTGCAGCATTGTATTAGAGGCTAGGGATACTTACACATCAAAGATACATTGCCAATTATCTAATAAGGATCAATATGTAAGACTAAATAAGGCCCCACCGGTGAGATCCAGCAGAGATTCTTAGGCTCACAACAGCTGCTAAAGAAGAGAGGATCCTCAGCCAAAATGAATTATTTTCCCTGACTATAAAGAACCCTCGTATCCCTGTGATGCCCAAAGTGCACAAAAACCTATCCAATTCCCGGGCAGACCCATTGTATCTGGGTGTGGTTCTAAACTGGAACCTATATGCAATATATAAATGTCTTTGTAAAACCTTTTACGACCCTTGACACCTTGCTACATAGGACACTCTGGACATCATTAATCTAGTTAAAAAGATGCCTTTCTCACAATCAAAATGTCTGTTAGCGATCATGGACATCGGGTCACTAAATACATTACATACCACAACAGGAAAGGATACAGGTTATCAGAAAGCTCTTTACTAATAGACCTAAACCACATTATTCCTGAAAGCCTTCATAATCTATTTACTTAACCTGGCCTTTTTTTCACATTTAGAAATTACTTTTATATACAAATATAGGGGACTTCTATGGGAGCGATTTTCCCCCTGGATTTTGAAATCCTCTACATGGATAGTTTGCAAGCTCTGTCATTCTTACTGATGCCAGTCAATTCAGAGAACATATCATAACTTGGAAATGGCATATTTATTATATTGTCTTGATCTGAAAGGGTATTCCGGAGGCTTTGACACTATTTCATAGATGGTTAAACCAAAACTGCAAAAGTCTAACATTTACTTTGACAAGTAATAATAAAGAGATCCCATTTCTGGATCTGATTGTCACAGTGGGTAATGACACTACATATACTACACTGGTACTGGAAACCCACTGAAAGAAATACCTTGTTGCAATACACATGCTTCCATCCCCACTCATTGAAAGACTCATCCTATAGTCAGCTCTCATGATGGATCTGACTTCTTTAGAGTAGAGAGTTGGTGAAAATCTCATTGCCAAGAGTTATCTTAAATGCTTTGCAAAATGCTCTCTGGTAAGGGCGTGGTGATGCCTAAGGGAGGCATTACTATCTATAAAAACCAAGAGAGAAACTTCTGAAAAACTTATATGTATGACTACCTTCTCTCCAACTTCTAGATTAGTGTCTAAAAGCATTAAGAAGCATTGGACGATATTGGCTGCAGGGGATCTTGCTCTGGAACCTGAAACGTTCTCCTACAAATTTTGTAAAAGAAGTAGATAGACCACTTTGCAATGGCCACACGCACACCAGAAAAATCACCGGAAACCTCTATTGATCATTGGGCACTACCCCCAGTTAGTGGACACATTAAATGTGCCAGTTATGAATAAAATCTAAATCAATTCAACATCCCAGCATTGAGATATTCCTGAGTGGTCTCCCCACTTGCAATACCTGTAATGTGATCTACAGTATAAAGTGTCAATATGGTAAACTATATATTTTGCAAACCCCCCAAAAAATACAATTCTGTCAACATCCGAGTCGTATCCGGTGCAAGGTCTGCAGTCCCCCTCGGTAGAACACTTTACTGATGAAGGTCATACAGAAAATGCCATGAGATGGCAGGGCAGGTGATCAGGGACGGCCCCTTTGTCCCACCGACAGAAGCAATCAGTCTTTGCTCTGTGAGTATACACTCTTTATTAAAGGCTTACAGTGCACACCATAACACTGTTCTTTCTGAACTATATTTATTATACTTTCTTCCAGCCCTTCTACTCCTTGTTTCAGGCTCCTCTTTATCTTATGAGTCCTGATGATACCCCCTCCCACCTTCTTGAGAGATCGAAATGTTGTTGACTACCATTATGGACCCCAGATACATTATGTCATATATAAATAGGCCATTTTGTTCTTGGTTTGAAAATATGCACCTTTATCACTGAATTTCTTCACATGTGTGTATCACTTTGATGAGACCATCGAACATTTCTCATTACACATCCACTGCGCTGTCACAAAGTAAACGTATTTTCTTAAAAGTTTTTTATATGATTCATTATAACTAATGATTAAAATAAACATTTGGTTCATTTGTATTGATTGTATTGTTTTCAACTGTGGGACTTGTGTTTCATGTGCATGTATTTACCCAAAGAAATGGGTGATCCTTGATAACTGCAACTCTGCATACAATGCAGTACACATGCAAAGAGGAAAAATCATAGCAAAATGAAAATATTTCTTCTGGTTGCTCCTAACTCAAGAAGGCACAGGATTTTGGCCAAAATCCAGGTCTACCATTCTCTGTAGATAGGGATTTGCAACAAAATCCATGGATGATTTCATGGGAATGCCCATAGACCACCCATTGAATGCCCCTTTGATGCAAAGTAGCTCCAGACAGAACATTTTGTTGTGTTGCTTTATTTTGGGTTGTAATCAAACACAAACAACAATTTATATTGGATTGTAAATCCCACCAGTAGAGCTTGTGTCTTGTCTGTGTTAAAAGAGTAATACAAAGGTTCTGATTTAGATCCTTTTGGAGGGGAATACACCGTCACCAATGTGACGGATATCCCGTCTGCCGTATTATGATCCCATTATATCCTATGTGGTTTGGAATACGGTGCACGGGCTATCCGTCACATTTGTGATGGAGTATTTCCTCTGGCAAGATCCAAATCAGGTCCAAAGTCTTTTTAAACCTGGGTCTAGATTTCCAGCAGAATATTTGCAGATGTAATATTGGTGGAGTTAGGGGAGTGACCAAAAGGGGACTTGTCCCATATGGTTTCCTTCATATTTCCTGTGAGTTCCTTGCCTAGCACCCAGAGGGTTGGGGGGGGATCACACTTGACAGTTGAGTACAATTTTTAACATTTATTGTGCTGGACTTGACCCTCTCTGCAGGGCCAACCCCAAAAGGTTTGCCTTCGGTTCTCCTGTTTTCAAAACCCAAATTTATTGGCTTTTAGGGCTCTGTGCACTTCACTACTGCTAACCAGTGCTAAACTGTTTGTGCTCTCTCATTTATACATGGTAAAATTGGCTTACACTCAATTGTCATATTTAATTTACTTGTAAGTCCCTTGCGCATTAGTACCATAAGTACCCAGGGCCTGTAAATTAAATGGCACTAATAGACCTGCAGCAGTTATTGTGCCACCCACTTACGTAACCTTTTTAAATATATCACAGGTCTGCCATTACAGCCTGGATGCAGTTTTAAACTGCCAATTGACCTTGGCAAAATAAGTCTTTTGCCATGCCTCAAAACTCTCTTTTTTTAATTTTGTATAATCACCTCTCAGGGAAGGCCCTAAGCAGCCTATAGGGCATTCTGCATTATATTTAAAATGTTAGGCATGTACCTTTCAGTTTTACACCTCCTGATAGTGAAAAACTCCCAAATGTTTTTTTCATTGTTGTGAGGCCTACCTCTCCCACAGGATAATATTGGATTACCTTATTACATTTAATAAGTGATAACATTCATTTGGGAGCGGATAAAATGTCATGTTTGGTGCATGAGGCATTGTAATTTAAGATCCTCTTTAGTGGTAAAGTCAGATTTTAAATCACAATTCTGAAAAGGCCACTTTTAGAAGGTCGTCATTTTCTTGCACCAACCATTTGGTGCCAGTTTCCTGGGTCACACAACTAGGTATAGTTGGCTTTTGTATATTCCTTCTCAACAGTGTCACAATATTGTGCCTGAATGTTGGCAAATGGATCATCCTGACTTGAGGAGAAGGGCAGAACTGTCACTACCCATCCTTGTATTTTAAAGACATTGCCTCGACTCACACACAAAGAAGTTCACACTAGCCTATTGTGACTGTAGACAGATTGGGACCAGGGTAGAGAGACAGGAAATTCCAGACACTTCTGTGGGAATAAACTACAGAAATTTCTCCCACTTCAAAGCTGCCATCAGATATAACAATGGGACCCTAAGACATACTCTTCAGACCACTTGAGGACATGTGGACAACTCATAAGAAGGACTTCTCTGCTGCCCTGCTGCTGAAAGGACTGACCTGGTGCAAGGAGGAATGCTCTGCTGCCCTGCTGCCTGAGGAAAAATGACAGATAGCTCCTTTCGTTTCATGAACCTGAGTGACTTCAAAAGCTTGTTAGCTGGCCTCCTGTTCTGAGCTACAGGAGCACAACAAGCTCCAAAAGCTTCACTGCAACTGTGCAGGTGATCAGCTGTACTGGACCTGTCTGAACCTGCAACTGGACTAGCCTGAGCACTACTGGCTTCTTTAGAGTGAGTTTGTGATCACCAAAAGGTGACTCCTAGGTTCTGGACTCTTGGTGTGGCATTAGTTGAGCTCCTCCTGGATGAAAAGGAGAAATCCTAAAGTTTTGGACTTGTGACCGCAAACTGGTCAGATCTTGCCACCCATTCCAATCTCCAAAGCAAAGCTCCTGTGAACCTCTTTGCTCTACAGCGAAAACCGGTAATGCAAGATCTGTACTTCACACTACAGTGACCACCATGGACAACCAGCTACTCGAGATCTGCACTTAGCACTACAGCATCAATAACCAGTGGCAACCACCAACATAAAGATCCAACAATGACCCTCTGTGATGCCCAACAGGATATTCAGTGAAGACCTTCTGCAATGTTCTCCCTGCTACTCACGGCCTCCTCTGCCGCGAAATGGACTCTTCATGATGGAATTTTAGAAGGTTTCACCTCCTCAACCAACAACCTGATTTTTCAAAAATTGATAGCATTTAATCTTTAAAAGTTTAGTCAGTCTTGTAGCAGTAGGTCTTCCAGCTGAAGTCCCAAAAAGTGTGCTTTTTGGGTCTCACTTTATACAACCCATGTGCCGTGATCTGTGAGACATTTTGTTGCCTAAAAGGGGATTGGAGTCTGCCCATTGCTTACCATTCATTGGCTTCATTGTCTTTCTTTCTTTCTGCCTCCTAATTGGCCATCTTGTGCTTGTTTGACTTCCTCCTCTTTTTGTTTGGAGTATGGACAAAGTACTGATTGCTATATGTTGATTAATGTGCTTTCTCTCTGATTGAGGAACTAATTTTTCTTTCTTATTCCCCTGCCATCTGTGTTCATCATTCCTTCTTCCCTCCCACCGTCTAGTTCTCCATGTTGCTTTTTGTCTCTGACACTTCCATTGTCTGTGTTGCTTCTTTCTTACCACCCTTTCTTTGTCTATGTTGCTTCTTCGCTCCTGCCTTCCCTTTGTTCGTGTTACCTATTCTTTTCTCCCACCTCCTTTTCTATTTTCCTTGTTGCTTTTTTCTTTCCAACTCCCACCCTTCCATTGCCAGTGTTACTTGTTCCTTTCCAGCCCCTCTCCTTTTGTCTGTGTTGCTTTTCCTCTCCCACGTCCCACTCTCCCAATGACAGTGTTGCTTATTTGCTCTTTCACTCCCTCTGATTGCCTGTGTTGCCTCCTCACCCACATAAGAACCCTCACTTTCTCTGTGTTGCATGTTACCTCCCATCCTTGTGTTTTCTGTGTTGTTCGTTATCCCATTGTGCTTGTTGCCCTTCTCCCCTGCACGCCATAAGAAAAAAGTGCTAAGGCACAGTCAGTGCTGGCCATGTCATAGCACTTTTTTGGTAACTTTTAGTCATGCTGGGTAGCCATGCTACTCTACGAGGTAGCTAGAAGGCATTGTCAAAGCCAATCACTCTCTGATAGGCAAGACTTACTGGCTTTGCAAATGCTTGTTAATGCTAAATGGTGATGGCTGTGGCTGAGGTGCTCTGTTATGTATAGGTCAGTAGCAAAGTGAGCAAGTTTGGTTGAGAAGCTTATATTGGAGTCATCAAGCGGTGAGCAGCAGCAACACATAGCTGGTATTCTTTAGACACTTGGACAGGATCATTTCATCCCTTCTTTTCTTGGCCAGACTTGGGATTCACGTCACTGGTGTTAGCGTGTCAGACCTTAATAAGTAAACTTACAAAGGGACGCGAATAGGTCGATTAACCTTTTTACTCGAATTTAAGATGTTCCCACCATAGATCCAATACATGCAGATCAAGAATCAATAATTAATCAATAACATCAATAATCAATAGGAGTACCAAAGTTTCACACACCATGACCTTTCAGTCATGGATAACCACACCTTTTAGTAAACCTTAGAATATTTATTTCCCTATATTAACAATGCTAATGTCACATAAGATAATCTCAAAATCAAATGATAAAAATACAGAAACATCACTGGCTGTCCAAACCTGCGGAAGTAACGCAATCTAATCAAGGCTTGAATAATAACACGTTCTAAGGTTACAGTGCAAAGTAATAACAAGAACAATTGCGCAAACGATATTGCATGAATTTAAATTCAGCAAAGGAAAGACATCGCCTGTTACTCCCTATAGCGAACTGTCATTAGTAAGTATCATTATCTAATTTCAGATTAGCATTAGCATGTCGGCCTTCATGCAAAACTACTTTATCAACATAAATTTGGAAAACATCTAACTATGGCTCTATCAAAATAGTGCGGTTGGTACCTAGAAAGAAAAAGCAGATAGGCATAGCAAAACACATGCGTTACAATATGCCTCTCCTTAATTGGATCGGCAAGCTAAGACAGTCTTCTTCATCACATCCGTTCGGTCAGCAAGGCATCCGGATTCAGCATCAAAGTTCAGAATGGGCAAAGTCTTTAAGCATTAAAGTTAAGCATGTCTCTTCTCGAGACGCAAATTGAACAAAAGCGGTGTCTTCTTCCAGTGCAGTCTGGGTAAATTAGATTTCCTAAAACTACATCCCAATTCCCTATTGGTAAAGGGATCGTATGTTCATACTTTGTCCAATAAAACTAAAACTTTAAATCTATAGTTTCTGCTAATACATGGTTCACATGTCGCTGATTAGATTCTCTTGTAATGTCCTCATCATCCGGCCCGTCAGGTAAAAATATTGTTTCATCTTATACTCCAGTCAGTGTCTTCTTTGTTTTCTCCAAAGAAAGTCAGTCTTACACATATTACATCTACAATGTTTCATTCAACAGGAACAGCATCTTCTAGCAAGCATTTCTCATGAGAAAGACTTTTAGCTACAAGCACATTTGGTCAGCGCAGTGGAAAAACACAATTTAATTCTCTAAGCAAACATTTAATTAATCGGTTTAGAAATACAGTTTGACATGAGGCTGTGCAACTAGGCCAAGACCTCCGCTAAGTTAAGACTTACAATTAATATATCTAGGACATAATGCATAACCCTCAATATGATATACTACTACATTAATCAAACATAAGCTCCATATTTCATATTAATAAGCCATTAATAAGTATACTTCGTGAACATTGGTGGACACTCATGTGGACACATTTTCAAATGCGTGAATTATTTTTTGTAAGTTATTACATTATTTACGCAAATCCATTACTCATAATACATTAGTATTCATTACTATTTTTGTTTTAAAACACCTGCTCTAACAACGGCTTTCACTGATTCAGCAAAGGCTTGTGAAACACCAGGAAGAATGAAGAGCCACAGAACACCAGAATGTGAAAATAGGCTTGGCATCATGTATCTACATTCTTGCTCATGTCAGGAGACTTTAAAAGGAAGAAGGTAGGGGCCGACTAAAGAAGGCTGTCGGGCAGTGTGTGAAACTTTGGGAGACCTAAACGGTACGTGTGACGGTGTGGGAGAGTAGAAATGTAAGAGACTGCTGGAGCTTCTAGGGGGAGTGCAGAGCACTGTAGTATGTTATAGGAAGCCGTTGGGCAGTGCGAGAAACTATTTTTACACTTGGGAAGCTTTTAAAACTGGAGCGGACACAGCAATGTAATACAATAAGGATGGATGCCATAATCAGCACTGTGCTAGGTTTAAGGTTTACTTTTCTCCATTGTGTTCTACTCAAGTAGTTAGGTGGGCAGTGTTCACAGTACACAAAAAGAGAGAATGCACGAAAAATGGAATAAGAGAAGCCTAAGTAAATAACATGTTGAAGGTACAGGGTCTGTGTAAATGAGACAAAATAGAAAGGGAGACTGGCAAGGCAGGACCTCCAGTGTGCATTGGCGTAAGGCACTGCACCTCACAGCAAAGCAAAACACAAACGCTGTGGGATAGCGTAACTGGATGGACGGAATGCGGAACCAATCAAACATTCACCCCCAGTCACAGATCTGGGTTTAATCCATCCATTATTTTGCTCACCGTGCCACCCCAGTTTGAACCCAGCCATATGCAAATCAGTCTTGACCCTGTTCCTCATGGGAACAGTCCAGCCCGAACTGCCAGGCCAGGTTCTCACTGGACCGGAAACAAGCATCCTGGGACCGGTTTCGGGGTTTCACCCCTCATCAGCCAGGCTAGCTTGAATCCAGTGGCACAGTGAGGCTCAGATCTTTACTTTCACTCCAGGTGGGGCAGTAGCTTTAGCTAAACGTTTTCACTGCTATATTCTACTTAATGTAGTGTTGCTTTAAGAATGGAAAGTTCATGCCAGGAGCCTAGAGTGCAGTGCTTAATTTGTAAATAAAAACATGCCGGTGCTCAAAGCCCTCCTTTTAAATATGCTGCTGCTGCAATTAATGTGCAAACACGGAATACTGAGGCAGATTAATCCTGAGGCCATCTCTTCAATCCATGTACAGTAACTCCCTGCCCCTTCAGCTCACTCTTGCAGCTGTCTGCTCTGTCCCTTTGTGACGCTTTTTCGTTTTTCCCTTCCTCCGTCTTTTCCAAATGTATCTTTTGCTCGCAATAAAGGCTTGAGGCAGAAAATCAAGCGCCGGCCCTCAAAAATAAGTGCCGGTGCTCCGCACCGGAAACAACAAGCACAAATTAAGCACTGCTAGAGTGGAATGTTATAAGACTTGCGAAGTGCAGCCAAAGAGCACTGCCGGGGTCCTTGTTACTTCCCATTCAATTTTAATAAATACACTTTTACTAAAGGACCTGAATCAGTTCTTTAAGTGGTGATAAGAATGGAATGTGGAAAATCAAAGGACTGTTGTTAACCGGACCCTATCTGCAGTTGTATTTTATACAAGACTACAACAGCTACATATTATTAGATGTAATAGACAGTGCTATCATCAACAAGCTTTGGCTTCGGTGGAGCCGTTGGACAATTGTAAGTGAGTCTTGCCATTTGTCTGTGACCTCACGCTTTATGACAAACTGAATTTAAATGCTAATTGTTTTTTCATGAGACTAAAACCGCATAATTTAGAAATTGTTTTGCGGGTATCTAGCGTTTGAGCGTGGTACGTTGCTGGTCGGTACAGTTTGGACAGCAACAATTAAGCTTATTTCATCTGTTGGGTGCAAGAATAATCCCAATGAAGAAGTGAATAGGAAAAAAAGTTGACTTCATGTTTGAAAAATGCAGCAGTGACACCAAACAACACAGCAAACGTTCCATGAACGAGGGCGTGGTCTGAAAGCTACTTGATGCCTGCGAGCTGTGAGGGAGGCTGGGCTGTACTTGCGCTCAAGTTTGCTTCACATGTCAGCTGTGAGGAAGTCAGCGGCTGCACAAGCCCTCTGCTCCAGTGGCTTAAAATAAATTCTCAGGCCACGATATCCAGGGTGCCCCCCAACTTCTCATGCCGGCATTGATTCGACTTTGGTGTGTGAAATTTTACCGATTCGCTGCCTGCGTATTGCACAGAGAACCAGTGGCGTCACATTAGCCCATCGGTGTGGAGAGGCCCCCGAGCTCCATGGTACCTGTCGTGTCTCAAGACGCACTAGCGCGCGGCTCAAAGTAAAACTCGGAGCCGCCTGGATATATTTACAGACTTCTTTATTGCTTCTTAACTCTAACCAACAACCCCTTTCCCGCCTCCTGCTTCCCTTTTTATCTCTTCCCCCCTGTCGTCATGGTGCAAACCATCTTGCACCTTTGGAGGAGGGGTGGTTCTCCATTTCCCACTTCCTTGTCTCAGTCTGTGGTGTTGACGGCTTCCGGCGTCAAACACTACATCCCTCCCCAACGGGGAGGAGTACGAACAAAACTTTAAACAGAACATTTTAAAGCGTCTTGGTTAAAACTGGTGGCCACTGTCAAGCCTGAAACTGTACTTGGGCTGCTATTTCTGTAAATCAGTCACATGCAAAGTCGGCATGTCGCTGTGATGGGTCAGGGTTGCGTCTTAGCATGTATCTTCCTCTGCCGGACCGCCCTGATGCTTGGATTCTCTCTTCGCTCGGGACAGGTGTTCTTGTTCCTGTCGCCTGGTCTAGCTCTTGCTCCATTGGCTGATCTGTCTGGTGCTCCAGGTTAGTTCCTGTTCCTTCTCCTGCTGTGTCCCACTCATCGGGTTCCATGTCTGACTGTGCTGTTTCTCCGGTACTGTTCCTGTCACCTCCTCTGGGTGTATCCTGGGCCAGACGTTTAAACAACTCCACGTTTCGGGTTACGTCTCAGATCCTCTTTGGGCTGTCACCATGGTGCCTTTTACGGCAGTCACCGTCCATGGTCGTGTTTCGAAAGGCAGACGGAACTTGCTGCCTGGGTGGCGGTCTGTAACAAGGACAGTATCTCCCACTTGTATCCTTGTCTCCCGTGTTTTCCTTTTCTGGGAGGCGTGTCTGTTTGTAGCATTTCTCCTTTCCGCTGACTTGTTTGGTTGCGGGGTTCTCATCATCCAGGACGGGTGATGGGGATGGCGTCCATCACTGTTCTGCCAAAACAGAGTTGGCTGGGAGTGGCCCCTGTGGTGGCGTGAGGAGTTACTCTGTATTCTCTCAAGAAGGCGTAGATTGCTCTTTCCGTGTCTTCTGCTTCCGCTATACGGATGACTTTTTTCAGGGTTCTTACGAATCGTTCCACTTCCCCAGTTGCTTGTGGCCATCGAGGTGTGATGCGTAGGTGTTTGGTGTTGATTGACACTAGGAAGTTGGTCCACTCATGGCTGTTGAATGGGGGCCCATTGTCCGTACGTATCTCTCCGAAGAACCCGTGAGTGGCCATTAGTTTTTCAAATTTGGGAATGACGGTTTGCGCGGATGTTGACTGCACTATTTCCACTTCCAGATAATGTGAATAGTCATCGACTACAATAATCATGTGTGACCCATCGGGTAGATGTCCAAAATCGGCACTCACTCTTTGCCATGGAGGGGAAGGTCCTTTCTCTGTTATGACTGGGGCTGGGGGGGTCAGGGT
The DNA here is from genome assembly GCF_031143425.1 of Pleurodeles waltl. Taxonomy (NCBI): domain Eukaryota; kingdom Metazoa; phylum Chordata; class Amphibia; order Caudata; family Salamandridae; genus Pleurodeles; species Pleurodeles waltl. The sequence goes on along the minus strand of NC_090437.1, from coordinate 1,033,400,667 downwards.
TTCCACTGGCTTGGCAGACAATGCATCTTTTAACTGTGTCTTCCACTAGTTTGTCCAGACCTCGGAACCAGACATTGTTTCTCAAACGGGCTTTGGATTTGACGATTCCTTGGTGTGCTCCGTGTGCAAGGGACACAGCTCGGTCTGCGAGACTGGAGGGCAGCACGACGCGGAGACCTCATAGTAAGCAGCCCTCTTCACTTACAGACAGCTCCTGGCGGATATTGAAAAGGGCATGTAGGCAGATTTGGGCCTGTTGTGTGCGGAACGAGTCTGGTCGCTGGAGTGGTCTCCATTCCCCTGTTTGGGTGGCTGCTATGGCGAGCTGAGGCATTCATCTTGCTCGGTTGCCGTCACCACTTCACTGAGTGGTATGGGTAAAGGTTGTGCTCGTTCTACTATCAATCTCACATACTCTTCTGTTTCCTGGGCTTCCTCCTGTGACGTGGCTGGGCGTGCATGTCTGGATAGGAAATCCGCCGGGTTTTTTGGGCCGGGTTGGTAAATGAGCGTGAACTCATACTCTTGTAGTTGTAGGATCAACTTTTCGATTCTTGGTGGAGGTTTGGAGGATAATCCTTTGACTAGGGGCAGCAGGGGCTTGTGGTCGGTGACGAACAAGAACGACTTGCCATAGAGGTAGAGATGAAAATGGCGGCACCCCCAGTGGATGGCGATGGCCTCATGTTCAATTTGTGAATATCTTTGCTCTGTTGGTGTGAGCGCGCGGCTGTCAAATGCGAAGGGGGCCCACTCTCCGCAGTCCTGTTTTTGTGCTAAAACCGCTCTTAGGCCGGTGGGGCTGGCGTCTACCACCAACTGTGAGTGTCGCTGGGGGTCGAAAAAAGATAAGGTGGTGTCGGCCGAAAGTGCTTCCTTGATGGCTTGAAAAGCCGCTTCTTGCTCCTCGCCCCATATCCATGGTTGGTTTGCCTGTGTGAGCTGCCGCAGCAGTCCTGTGATGTTGGCCAGGTTATTCATGAACCTCCCGCAGTACGTGACCATTCCCAAAAAGCTCCTCACTCCTGTGACCGTTGTTGGTGCTGGGGCTTCCTGGATGTCCTTGACTTTCTGGGGGGCCGATCCCACCCCATGTTTCGAAAAATAGTATCCAAAGAAGCAGATTTCTTCCTTGAGGAAGTCGCACTTGTCTTTGTGAAGTGTCAGTCCTTGTTTTTGCAGCCTGATGAATACGGCTCGCAGTCGTCTTAGGTGTGTTTCGATGTTTGGTGCGTGGACCAGGATGTCATCACTTACATTCAGGACTCCTGGGAGCCCATGCAGAACTTCCTTGATGACGTGTTGGAAGACTTCTGCAGCGCTCGATATGCCAAAATTAAGTCTCTTGTATCTCCACAATCCATTGTGAGTAGAGAAGGTGGTTATGGGTCTGGATTCAGGGTGTAGCGGGATCTGTTGATACCCTGACCGAAGGTCCATTTTTGAAAACTAGCAGGATCTTGTTAGCTCGCTGAGGATATCGTCGATTGTTGGGGTGAGGTGTCGTTCTCGTTTAATTGCCAGATTGGGCATGCGCATGTCAACGCATATCTGGACCGCAGCCAGCTGTTTGGGTTTCTTTGCGACCACGATTGGGGACACCCACGGTGTTGGACCCGTGACCTTCTCAATGATGCCCGCTCGTTCTAGCATTTGGAATTCTTGTTCCACTTTGGGGCGAAGGTGGAATGCAACACGTCGATGCCTGAGTGCCGTCGGGGTGACAGACTTATCGATGTGGAGCCGTAGCGGGGGGCCTTTCAGGCAGCCTATGCCTTCGAACAGTGTGTTAAATTCTTGTGTGAGGTGATCAAGTGTCTGTGAGTGGATGCTGAAAGCAAAATGTACTAGCTCCAGATCTTGGGCCGTTTGGCAGCCTAATAGGAACCCAGTGCCGTCTTTGGAGACGTATACTTTTGTGGTTTTCCCCGTGTCCACGTGGGAGATATCTGTGGTGAATGCACCTGCTATCACTAGAGGGCGGCTGTTTCCAAATGTGAACACTTGTATCTTGGTGGGTATTAGTGGCGGCAGTGGCTTAGGCAGTTTGTTGTATATGTCCATGGCCATCAGATTTATTGAGGCTCCTGTGTCTACCAGTGCCAGTATGGGTGTTTCTTGGACCGTGACTTGACAAGTGGGTAGGCGTCGGCCCCCAACAGCATGTATGATGTGCACCACATGTGAGTCATTGTCCATGTCGCTGTCAGACTCTGGGTCTAGGGTAGTTTCTACCATTTTGATGGTTTTCTTCGGCCGGTGTTTGTTTGTTTAGATGCCGATCTGCACACTTTCGCGAAGTGGTTTATGCGCTGCATATTTTGCCCCACGCAGGGCAGGTTGTTGGGTGTGGTGCTGGGCCTCCGCACCATTTGCACAATCTGTTTTTGAGTCTTCCCTTGTAGGTGTCTCTTTGTCGCGACCTATCGGTTGTTACTGCGTTGGCCGTTTCTGCCTTCGGTTGGGTTGCCGGGGCTTGTTCCATATGCGTTGCTCGGGCTCGTGCCAGTTCCTGTGACCGCCCCAGTGTGAGGATATCTTTCATGGCCATGTTTGGTTGCTGCAGGACGCGCTCCCGAAGTTTTGACGACGAGCATCCCTGAATGAATTGTGCTCTGATTTCGTCCTCTTCGTCGGGCAGTGTGCACGTGCTGGCCAGTTCTTTGAGCCTGGCGTAGAAGACATCAACTGACTCGTCGGGCTTGACGCAGGAGGAATCTCTCATAGTCTGTGTTTGCATATGGCTCGAAGTGCGCTGTGATTGCCCCTTTTAGAGTTTCATATGTCCGTGGCCTCGCCTCTGTGACGGACTGAAAATTTTGTGTATGTCTGCTCCTCAAATATGGAGAAGGAGGGGTCTTCTCCTTTCTGGTTGCACATCAAGTGCTTCCAAATATGTTTCGAGGTGCTCTAGACAAACTTTTCACCTTGCTGCTTGGGTGGGGGGCGCACCTGTGACTGTGAAAGGCTCTAGTGGTGGTATGCCAGCCATGCTGATTGTGGCTCAGGTGTGGGTAAAGGCTTTAATTTGTAGGCCTTTGTTGATCCTCTCCCTTTTTTTTTTTAAATTGACCAAAACGGGCGAGAGAGAGAGAAAAAAAAACACCTGTGTAGCACGCGTGCTTTGCGGTGAACCTTTCCTCCTTGCGGCGTGCTGTCTTTAATGTGGATTATGCACCAAAAGTTTGTTTGTGTAATTTAAAAAATATATATATATGTCTCTCTTTTCTCTTCTTTTCCTGCTTATATGTGCTTACAGACCTGCGCAGCGGAGTAGTAGCTATTCAGTTATTTTATTTTTTAAAAAGGGAGCTCCTTTTTTTGTGTGCAGAATCCGTAGAGCTTTTGTGTTATTATTTATTTTTCGTTGTTGCAGAAATGCGCAGCGGAGCTCACAGTACCTCTGGGGTATCCTTGATGCCCCGGTAGGCTTGTCTCCTGTGAGCCAGGTGGCGCAACGGAGCTGAAGGCTTTGGCCGGGACTGTGCAGGGGCGTGTCAGGGGAAAATCCTCCTCACCTGACACGCGTTGTCTCTCTTGGTGTCTCCGTCAAGTGCGGGCCGCAGTTCCCAGAAGCGCCGCCTCCAGGAGTCACGTGGGCCTTGGTACACCGGAGCTCCGGTCGCCGCGTTGTCAGACGCCGGCCGAAGCTGAGCAGGGCAGCAGCGAACCTCGCTGGGCAAACCCGTGTACCGGGCCTCCGGCGGTCAGGACGCGGGAGCGAACGGCTGCAGGTGGTTCTCGCCTGCAATGCCAGGTAGGACCAGGGTCCGCCGTCTTTAGCTGTGGGTCTGGGGTTGGCCCACTTTGTCGCCAAGTTGTTGTGTCTCACGACGCACTAGCGCGCGGCCCAAAGTAAAACTCGGAGCCGCCTGGATATATTTACGGACTTCTTTATTGCTTCCTAACTCTAACCAACAACCCCTTTCCCACCTCCCGCTTCCCTTTTTATCTCTTCCCCCCCTGTTGTCATGGTGCAAACCATCTTGCACCTTTGGAGGAGGGTTGGTTCTCAATTTCCCCCTACCTTGTCTCAGTCTGCGGTGTTGACGGCTTCTGGCGTCAAACACTACAGTGCCCCCTCAGTAGAGTGCCCTGGCCTGAGAGCCCCTGAGAGCACCTGGCAGAGTCGAGTGACCAATGATGGTGTAATAGACATATAGGACAATGCGGGAATGCTTAATATTTAAGGACTAAACCTCTGTATTCATTAAATTGGGTTTTACAGTGACAAGGGTAACTACTTTTGTTGTTAGTTTTTTTTTTATTTGTATGTTAATATTTGCTTCTCTCACCAGTGTCAACGGTGGCTACTTTTTTTCCATTAATTCATTTTCTCTACTTTTTTTTTACTGTAAGCTTGCTAGAGGATTATGGAATCTGTAATAGTATTACCAAAGAGTTTGCAGCCGGTTGTGTTGTGGTAATATTGGTGAAATGCCTTTAAAACCTATTGGGAGGTTCTTGGGGGGCACTATTATTCCAAAAAGGAAATTAGCTGTATGAAAGCACAATTGGTCTGTAAAAGGTAGGAACATTTTCTAAAACGTACCCATTTCTGATAGGCAAGAAGAAGACGGTATGGAATTAGATGAAGATAATGATGTATTGTAAAGTGCCATCAGGGCATTGAAGGAATACTATTGTAAATAAATGAATGCTGAAGTTGAAAGGCACACATTTTTCTATGAGTCAGTTGCCTGGAAAGAGTGTGGAACAATATGTGAAAGCTTTACAAATCTTAGCTGCTACATGCAAATTTAAAGATTTGAGGGATTCGATATTGAGGGACCACTTAATGGACTGCACTAATAATCTTAAAATTCAGGAAAAGATTTTGTGTGTGGGTGAGTCAACATTATAGAAAGCTATCACAATTGCTAAGGATTGTATTAAACCTAATTTGAAATGTACTGAAAGTGCTCCTAGTTCGGCTAATAAAGAACATATGAGGTTATTTCTCAGTTTAGCAGAGTACTATGCCAAATTTGTTGATCATTTTACCGATTTAATAAAACCCAGGAGAGCATTATTGAAGATGTGTGAAAGGTATATTTGGAACAATATGTGTGAAATATTTGTTGTGTGAAGAAGAGCATTTCCAGGCTCCAAAATGTCACCTGTTTGATTCCCAAATACAAAACAGTCTTGGGGATTGCTTTTCAGGACTACCTCTATTGTCTATGGAGATTGTGAAACTGAGGTTTGGATAGTTGTCAGTGTAGCCATTGAGAGGAGTCATTAATGTACATGAATGGAGAGTGCCTCTAAATGATGATGTAGAGATAAAAGAGTGAAAAGAAGTTGGCTTGGAAAACGAAGTGGCTTCATGATGATTTGCTGGGAAAATATACATTGGTTTGGTTACAACTGTCAGTGATGAATGATCATATAGAATGAGCAACAGATTGGTTGTGCTATAGTCAATTTGAGAGAGGCCTATAATTCTGTTCCACGAGACATGTTGGCCTTGAAACGGAAGGCACGTATGGATGTTTGATGGCCCGCATGACTAGAGACATAGAAAGATTTGCAAAAAATTGTGATTGCTGTATGTTGAGTGTTAGGATATATGTAGTCCGGGAACTTCCATAGTAACGATCGAATATTCTATCAGACCATGGAAAAACTAACTATAAACATTTGTGGTCCTTTTTCTTATGGCAGTTAAAGTGGTGATTTTGCTGTTGTGACAGTCGATCATTACTGGACATATGCAGCGGTCAGCATCATAATGAGGTGAAAAGTGACAATGTGATACATTTTTGTAAGGACGTATTTGTTAGAGAGGACCTACTTTAGGAAGTTGTTATGAACAATGGCCCTCAGTTTGTTTCTAAGAAGATGTCAGAACTTTTCTGGATCCACAATATCCAACATCCTAGAACAGCATTATACCACAAAGAGGAAACAGTTTAGTTGAGACATTTGACAGAGTGCCATGTGACTGTTTGCAGTTGGCCATCAAAAACAATTTGGAGTTGGAGGAGTTGAGAAATATGCTATGGAATTATAAATCTACTGCAGTCATTCAGCCGCTGAGGCACAGGGGGGCACCCAATCCCTGAAAGGCCCCAAGCCTATCAGAGGGCCCCATTCCAACAAAGGCCAATGAATATCTTCAATATATGGAAGACGGGTTTGCCCTAGCCACAAGCTGTCACCTATGCACCATGGGAGACTGTTTGCCAATCTGAGTGTGCCCAATGCAAACTATGTAATACTGCTCTGAATATATTTTTACCCTGAATGCAATCTTTTTGCAGGAGCTTGTTTATGTATTTAATGTTTGATTAATGCTATGAATGATAAACATAAAATATTGTAAAGTAAAAATGATTTTGAAATTTGCGCATTTCACTTTGATACCCAAATCATTTGAAATGATTTAAACACGTTTGCCAATTCCTTTCTAATACCATATTCAATAACAAGTTTAGTTTAAACATCCAGATGAGAGAAAATGATTTCAAATCTTTTACTTAATTTAAAGCATTCTCAAATATTTCTTTTAATTTTACAGTTGACTAGATCTTTAGTATCAGAGTTCTGGTCACCACCGGTGCAGTCACCGTCCTCAGAGGGATTACCTCTGGGTAGTGGGTTTCATGGTCCACCAAAACAAGAATAAACCTGTTGCCTAGGGTGGTTTTGGGGCCCAATGGACCAATGATGGTGATGCCCACCCTTTTCAAAGGGGGTGTCAACGACGGGATGTGGGATCAGGGGAGCCTTGAGCTTTTTCCCTGTCTTGGCGCTGGCATGTGGGACAGGACCTACAGAATGTATCTGCAGCTGTCTGCATTCAGGCCAATAAAAGTATCTGACAAGCCTGGCAAAGGTCTTGTCTTGCCCCAAATGTCCTGCTAGGGGTATATTGTGAGCCGGGCCCAGTAGGAAGGCCCGGTAACACTGGGGAACCACCTACACACGTGCCACCCCAGTACCCGGAACCTTAGGCTCACTGTAAAGGAGATCATTGTCCCAGTAGATAAGGTGATCCCCAGAGGCTTCACCTGCTGCTTGGACTGAGGCCTGTTGCCTCAAGCCCTCGAGAGTGGGACACTCTTTCTGCACCTTGCAGAATTCCTCCCCGATTGGCCCACCCTCAACTTGCCAGCCAGCAAGCTCAGGTAAGTCACCCAGGGCGTCAATGTCTTCCCCACTTGGCTCAGGGGCCTCCTCTTCAGGGACCCCATTGACCTTGATAACGCGTCTAGCCCTTATAAATTACCTGTACCTGGACACGTTGGAGGTCTTTTAGCCGAGTCGGGCTCTCCTCATCCTAGAATAGCCGGGTCACTCTGATCAATAATCAATAACTATTGCAATCGGTAATCAATACTCAATTAATAGATCAAAATAACACCTCGGAAATCAATAACAGTTGGTATTTCGGCGCACCGTGACCTTTCAGTCATGAATAACCACACCAGTTTATTAAAGTTAATGATTTTATTTCCCTATATTAACAAAGCTAACACGATGTATGTGAGTCTCAAAACCAAATGATATATGTATATGAACATTACTAGCTGTCCATAGCGGTGGAAGAAACGCAATCTACGGAAAATTTGAATAATGATATATTCAGTTATGGCAATGCAAATCACTGATATGAGTAACTGTATTTGACTAATTTCATACATTGGTCAGCATAACAAGATTTCAAATTAACATGGTGCATCGAATGAATACCTCGACTAACCTCTAATTAGCTTTGGCATGTGGGGCTTCATGCAAAACGAATTTAGTCAACACAAATTTGTAAAACTTCTAGCTTGGACCCTATCAAAATAGCAGTTGGTACCTAAAAGGAAAAACACAATGCATAATACAATTATCCTTTCATATTTACCAAATACAATCAGCATTCAAGAAAAGTCTTCGTCCCTCAGGTAGCGATTCGATCAGCATGGGGCAAGTTTCAAAGGGGCAAAGTTAAGGGCAAGCTTCCTTGCAGCGGCAAGGAGAATGGGGCAAAGTTATTTCATGGGCAAGATGGGGCAAATCAAAGTTAAAGTCTCTAGGGTGAGAATTCTTAAAGTCTCTTTCTATAGAATAGAGAAAAGGGCATCAGGGTGTCGTCCAAAATGGAGTCTGGCATCTGGCTTCAAATTGGCGTCAAGGAAAATGGCTGACTTCTCTTTGTCCAGTGGGTTTAAATAAGAAACATTCCAAATTCTGCAGGGTCTTCCATTGGAGGGTTCATAGGTTGGCTTCAAATTGTCCAATGAAAACTATCTTTTTACTAGCTCTCATTTATGCATACATTGTCCTTGGAGCCTTGGAACACAAGTTGTAACATGGTTTGCCAATTATTTTACTATCTGTACCTTCATTGTCCGCACCTGCAGAGACTGACATTGTATCAAAGGGGATGAAACCGGCCTAGTACGAAACCTTGGAGATAAGTGTATTAGTCATTTCTGCTGGAAAAATACAACTTCAAGCAAGAATATATGTTTCATTAGTTCAAGGAAAAGCCACGCAGTTAGAATTTGAAACCAAGCAACTAGGCCAAAGCCTCTACTAAATTTAAGCTAAGCAAAACAGTTTCAATAAGAAATCATGGCCTACATTTGCAATTATGACGGATTACTAAATTTTTCAATTCTTCATGATTAATAAAGCTCGTTTATAACGATGGCGAACTACCCCGAGGGCACAATTTCCCTTGTACATTATTTTCTTTACAAAAATCGCACTACATTATATGCTTTTGATTACGTGATATGTATGAATATATGTTGGACCCTCTTTTTCTGCGTCATCAACCTCCACCGCAGGAACTTCTGGGATCAGTTTACCATGCCCCTTGCCCCTCTCTTTGGCAGCTGTCTGGGCCATTCTTCCAGGCTCCAGACGCCCTTGACTTCCTTCCCGGGCAGCCATAGATCTTGTGGTCATGCAGACCCACTCAGGCTGTCAGGTCTAATATGTAGACATTCAAGAGAGATGATGAATGCTCCGTTATCCTATAACAGGTATTAAGTCTTTCCACTTTTCCTTTGCAAAGGTGTGCATACGACTATAAGATGCTGTAGTAATAAGTCAATTCTGTCAGCAAAATGGCATACTGTCAATGGAGACTTGGCTCTATATTTAAGATTCCATTTTAATTGCTGTGTTATTTGACCACCCCTTACTTTTAACATGCATCTCCTTATTTCCTTTGAATGCAAATTTCGTGGATAACTGCCAGGAATACATTTCCCTTCAAGACCTACTAATATTTGTACAGTGTGAAGAATCATAAGAAATGTGTTTACTTATCAGCTTTAAGGTTTGATTCCATACTTTGTTTTTACTCTGACCACGCCAAATATATGCCTAGAGCATCAGTCTTAGTAGTTCTTAACTATCCTATATTTAAATTCGGAGTTGTCACAGCGTCTTTTTATATCAGATATGTCACGGAGCCAAAGGAAGCTGTTTTGATGCTGTTCCAATTATTTCATTTAATTGATTGCAGGAGTGCTGGGCATGCAAATGTGTTCTCCACAGAGTAAAGTAACATTACCTTCAATGGCAGCCCCCTAAATTGAGAATGGCCATGCGTTATATCGTATCTAATTTTGTTAAGAGAGGCCTGTTTACTCCATTCACAATGATTGTCTTGATAGGCACGTTGTTTTCCGGTTGTGCCAAAAATATGCATCATGATCTTTCTAGGATACAAAGCACCCGATCCTTTTTGAGTGAGACTGGCAGCTTCGACCAGAGTTTTTTATTTATAAAAAAGAAAATCAATCAAGATGGAAAAATAAAGCATTTCAATATTTGTTTATGTAAACTTTGAGCGCCCATATTTAACAAGAGTAATTTCAAGCAATAAAATGTAATTGCTAGTTAGAAGCAATCACTTAAAGCAATGATTGAGGACTATAACAGTGATTGAGAGTGCTAGCTTACCAGTGCTGGAATGTCGTACACCATGGTGAAGTGTAACCTCACTCCTATCTTACAATGAGACGTAGCAGAAAAGTGTACACAAGGGTTGTAGAAATGCACCTGTTATTTGTAAATTAACATCACATGAAATAAACTGTAATACCTCCACATTAAAGAGGCCCTCCAGTGTATGCCCAGTCATGCCCCTCTAACAATCACGAACTACAGGCATTCTAGTGTATTTGTTTGATAATGTTAGCTGGGATTGTGAGATTTGTCTGTGACATCCTTCCCCGGCTGGCCCCTTTATAGTACATTTGTCAGTTGTTTGTACCACCAAAATTAAACACTGGTTGGCAAAGTCTGTGGTTCTAACGTATCTGAAAGTGCATTGTCTGTCACTGTGCATTGTTAGGCACTTAATAACTCATCATACATGCTCCCTGTCGCACATCCTTGCACTCATGCAGCCATTCTTCCATTGAATGGTTTATTCTTACATTCTTCCAATCACTCTTTACAGTAAACCACACAAATAAAATCAACACTCGCACACAAGATAAATTAAAAGAATAAAGTAGAAACAGCAAAATACCATAGGTCTAAATATGCATATGCTTGCAACAGAAAATAGGTTAAAAAAAGTTAAACTCCGGGGAAACCATTTTGGAATGATACTATGCATAGTGTGTGCATTTTGTAATAACAATCCACCCTAAAGGCCTATTGACTTTAACATATGCTTCTCACAATAAATATCAGGCCTAATGCCTTTGTCTTAACTTTTGATAAAAAGCCAGTCAGACCAATGGCATCTGACATAATGTTTGCCAACCAAGCAATCAGGCCCTTCATCTTTGTCGTTGGCCATTGGCATAACCAATTTAGGCCTACAGTATTAAGCATAACGCTTTTCATAAGACAGCTATCAGGCATTAGAATCATAAAAATACAAACATATCCAATGTTACAGTTCCCCAACGTGTCCCGATAGAAACACTACCCCACTGGTGTGCCTGGGCTTAGTGCCTGTGACGGGAATGGATCACACATCGGTCAATGGTAGTCTTTACATAAGGGCTACTGTTGACCCTGGAGTGATACATTCCTGACGTAGGCACAGGCACACATGTTAGGTAGCGTTTTTATCAGGAATATGGGGAAATGCTGGGTGGTAGGAATTTTGTGGATCCCTGCATATTCCTGTAGTTTGTGTGACAGAAATGCGAGGACAAATAGAGTTTTTATTCAAAGTTTCACATTTGCATGGTATTCTGGGTAAGAAAACTATGGGGAATCCACACAAGTCAAACTTCCATTGACTCGCCTAGGTGTCTATTTTTCAGAAATGTCTGGATTTGGTAGGTTTCCCTTTATGGCCGCGAGCCTAGGACCCAAAACGTAGGTGCCCGCCTTACAAAACCAGGTTGTTTTGTGATAGATAATTTTGATGTCTCCACAATATGATTTGGGCCCTTCCCTGTTGCAGACCTGTGCAAAGATAGGGGTCACCCAAACCATGCGAGTCAATTAGCAGGACTGTGAGGTGGGTTTCTGCACTACCCCCATTTTGAGTGTAAGGCCCAAAACTATCTTCAACTCTGCCAGCAAAGTGGGAGTCCACTGACGTGCCCTAGAACGGGGCCCTAGAGTGCCTCTGTGCTCTCTCAGAAATTGTGCTGCATGCAAATTTGTCTGCTGCACAATTTGCTGAAAGAAGTCAACATCCAAAGAGATGAATGTAGTTGACTGGGAAAAAGTTGGCCGTATCGACTTTACATCCAGTGTCACCAGTAAAAGATGGAATTTGGGGCTAAACCAAATTGGGGGGCTGCCAAAAGAGCACACTGTCTGTGCTTGCCAACGCAAGCACCTGCTCTCTGGTTTGGGCTAACCTGCTGTTGTCCCGCTGCATAGATGCTTTGAAGGGACAGCATGACTGTCCTCATCGTCTCCCTCAGAATAAATGGAAGAGGTGTCATCGGACGAGACTTCGTCATCTGAAAAATCTCTCCCAGATTCTGCTCCATTGTCCTCTCCCTCAGATGCTGTCTCAGTCTCTGATCCTGCCTCAGAGCTGTCTGCCTTAACCTGAGTTATGGCTTCAGCAGCAGTCATCCAATGGGATGCCTCCTTTGCTACTGGCAAAACTGTCCCTCTAAAACACTATCCTACGTAGGTGACAGATATGGTGACAAAATTGCTAGCGGGTATGTGTGTGTGATGTCTGCAACAGTAAATGACAGTCCCCTTACCATTGGTTCTTCCCTCAATCAGCAGGTTCACTGAAGACACTGAAAAAAACAAAAAAGACACACCATTACTTCACCTTGCCAGGCACCCATCATCACAGCCTTTAGCACTGGTGGCGCCCATTGCAACAAGCTTTTTTGCCGCTCCCCCTCCCATGACCTTCTCCTTGGATTCCCTCACTACCACCCAGCAAAACTGCCATTCATCTCTCCATTGCCCCCCTCGTACATACATTTCATTTGTTTTAACGCACAGGTAGCGGCTGGCTTTACTAATTCACTGAGCAATTCACATACACTCTGTTCTTTGCAGAAGGCATATAAACCTTCTGCGCTACTTTATGGCATCAAAGCGTCCACTAGACAAAAGTACAATCTCTTTTTCTATCAGGAACATAACCACAAAAGATATTATATATATATATATATATATATATATATATATATATATATATATATATATATATATATATATATATATATATATATATAACCTATACACATTTATATGTGTGTGTCGATCGAAGCCACAGGGAAACCACACATGCAATGACAAAAGTGATCTCTCTCTCTCTCTCTCTCTCTCTCTCTATATATATATATATATATATATATATATATAAAATATATATATGTGTGTGTGTGTGTGTGTGTGTATATATATATATATATATATATATATATATATATATGAGGGTGATATGTGTGTGTGGTTTCCCTGGGGGCTGAAACCACACATGCAATGACAAAAGTGATCTCTCTCTCTCTATACATATATATATATATATATATATATATATATATATATATATATATATATATATATATATATATAATACATAAATACATACATATATATAAATATATATGAGGGCGATTTCTCTATAGCGACTCTCTCTATATATATATATAAATATGTATGTATATATATATATATATATATATATATATATATATATACACACACACACATATATATTGATTTTTAATAGATGTGTTTTTACCTGGGGGGGCGATCAGTGTCCCAGTTAAACCACACATCTATTAAAAAAAATTGGCCAACACACGCACTGATAGGGTTAAGGACCTAAAGCCTTTAAGATATGTGTTTCATAAGAAATAAGTCAGGCCTACTGTTTTTGCCTTAACGTTTCATAATAAACATATCAGCCTTGAACATTGTTTTGTCGCCATAACCAGATCATTCCTACTGTCGAGTTTAAGCTTCCCCAAAAAGGCAAACAGTGCAATACAGGCTCTTGTTTTCAATGGAAGCAGAACCTTCGGTCCAATCAAAAACTTGTAGAGAGGGGGATCATCAAATCGTCAGTCTAAGTCCATTTTCTCAGTACTGACTCATAAAGCTCTTTTTCTAGTGATCTCAAAAGGTCTGGCAGCAGCTGTACTCTCAGGCCAGAGCTAATAGGAAAACATAGAAGAGCAGCATATATTATCAGTTAATCCTACAAAGTCTTTCACCTGCACGAACAAAACACATTTTACTGCTTTGCCGCATGCAGCTCAATAACATTTCCATTAATGTTTACTTATTTTAGAAATTAGGTGCAATTTGTTAATAAGCAGCTTAATGGGTGCATACTGTCGCTGGTATGAAGGGAGACTGTACAATTATCTTGTGCTTTGCAGTACCCTCATCGCTGCTATTATCATATGTTTCTTATCTTATTGTATGCCCCATAGTGCCCTCTCTTGGAAACAACTTTAAAAGAGAGAATTCTCATTAAACACGTCATATCTATTACACCAATATTCTTCCAAACACTCAACAGCACACCATACTTTAAGACCATATGGTGGGTGGTTAAAAGAGCATTTTAAGCAATCATCGGGGTTATGCAACGAGCTGTCAAAACAATCATTATAGAACAGAATTAGTAAATTTGTTTGTAAACTCTGTATATGCCATGAAACTCGCCCGCGGGGTTCAGGTTATTAAAAATAAAACAGCCAGGAATGTATGGCATTTGCAAAATGATTCCTTTGTTTGCCTGTGATTTACTATAGAACCTTTGCATGGCCAGATATGTTGGCCATATGCTCTGATGTATTTGTGCAACCTCTGAAAAGCGTCCGTACACCAAGTTCCAAGTGCAATGCACATATCTATGGGAAGATCCTCTTTGTTCAATCGCCGTTATATGGCTGCTTGCACCCACTCTACAACAGCTTCAAAATATTATTAAAGGGGCAGGGTTGGGAAGGGAGCCAGGAGGGAGGCAGTGGATGGACGGAAGCCATCATCAAATTTGAATTCTTAGTTGGTGACAGGACCAGGGGCTAATAGGAAGAACTGGGGTTAACACCTGTCAGAATCATAGATAAGCACATCTGTGCTTTAAATGAAAGCAAAGAAGATTGAGGAGATGAGCCTTGTGTATGAAGCGTTCTCCTGCTAAACCATCTCAGCGGACAGTAACTCACAGCAGACCAACTTTGGATGTTGCTTATGCTGATAGACTGGGAAGACCTTGTGAAATCATATGAGATTCAAATGTAAGCATTACTGACACAGTAAATTGACAAATGCAGTCATAAACACACCATAGCAGTCCAGTGGCTGTAATGGCAGAGACAAGCCAAATGTAATGCCCGATTTTGGTGTGATATTGTAGAACGCACATATTTATGCCAATAGTACAGTATGGGAGCGTAACCATTGGTTGTGAGGTTAACCAACACCCATGACATTTGCTGTAATATGTGACACAATGGTATTGTGGCACAAGTTGTAACAAGTACTAAAAAGATATCACGAAGCAGGACACATGACTACATTTTTATGATGTTACTAGCAGCAACAAACCTGTTTTTACTACTCTACAAAAGAAGCCCTAAAGGCAGCAGGTTGTAGTTTTAGGACAAGCAACAGAGTAAAATATATAAGGAAAATATGCTAAAGAATTTAAACCCTTTCCAGTATAGCTTGACAATAAAGAAGACGGATTACAAACATTTCACTGTGAGAAAGAATATTTTTTGGGTGGTCTCCCTTGATTGTTAACTTTAATTAGTCTGGAGAATTCGGTATATTTTGAGCCTGGATACTGTGAAACTGCTAAACAGTTACCAGTAAACATGCACTAACTCTTTTTTTTTTTTTTTTTTGTCCTCATTTCGTCACCCAAGCTTTGGTTAAAGGGGAAAAGCACAGGGCACGGCAGACAGCAGCATGCCTCCAGGTATATGATCCATACCTCAGTTGAGCCGTCCCACCTGTTCTACTTGTTGTTCTTTTCCCAATCGTATGCCATCGACCAAGTATTATTACTTTCTTTGACCTGATCATAACCAAAGCAGCACCCAAAAGGGTAAGGGGAGTTCTAATCATTGGACTTAAGATTTCAAAATTTCAGGAGGATGAGACCAAAAAAAAAAAAAAAAACCCTATACAACACAAAATGATAAACTATTGATAAACATTTTCCCAGTACATCCAAAAATTGTCTTTTCTAGAAAGGGGACCTCATTGTTCCATTGTACACATTCGATTTACAGATGTTTGCCAGTCCAGAGCACGGGGAGGAAGAGGTTCAATCCATTTACGACATATTTCTCGTCTAGCTAAAAGCATTAATATAAACAACAAATGCTCCTGGTGTACTGACAATCTCTGGTACTTTATACCCTGTTCACAAACCCCAAACACCACCATAGAGAGATTTAACTCTAAGTTAACGTTAAAGATTACCTTTAAGATGTTTCCTATATCCCCCCAATAATTCAACAACCTGGAACATTGCCAAAACATGTGAATATCATCTGCCTTGTCTTCCTCACATCTTGGACAGTTTTTCTGAATTTTCCCAATAGCTGTTAATCTAGCCGGTGTCCAATTAACCCCATGGAGTGTGAACAGGTGATTTTTCTTCAATGCACTAACTCTTAAACACTGTAACAGATATGGCTAACCCCAATTGGCTGGTCTATATTTTACAAAAGACCACAGTACAATGGTACTCAAATGGCACCATTGACATAAATGTTGGCTGTCACATGTGGACTCAAATAAGTCACTTCAGGACTGCCACAGAAGCCCCTAACTGTTTTGGGCAAGACTGTGAAACACATATGTCATAAGAAGCTAATTTTGACATTAGCTAAATATCCTATAAGTAGTATCTGGGAGTCCGCCAGGTCTTGGAGTATAACATCTGAAATTAGGACGTCTAATTTACATTCGTTTGTCTTTGTAGTGAGAGGATGCAAAAAAAATAAAAATCAAAGTGTGTTTGCAAATAAAACCGATTTTCCCTATGTCACAATGGGAAGAAAACTACAGACAGAGATCACTGGCAGCAAAAAATTAACTTAGTGGTCAAAAAGACTTTTGTTAACCATGTGGCAAAGAAGATTTAATTTAAAATGTGTTTATTTCTGACTGTGAGCCTCTGCAGTCAATAATGTAGTTGTACTAACCTCTCTTCCTTTCAGTGGCAGTGGTTAGCTCTTGGGTGATGTATGGGAAGAAGCTATAGGCCTGAGCCTAATGATAAGAAAGGTGAAAGGAGTAATTACTGACATATCTTGGAATGTGGCGAGCATGGTGGATAGGAAGAGTAGATTAGATTGGCCTGACAAAGGACTGTCAGGAATGTCCAAGAGCAGCATGTTGTACTGAAGAGTGCTGTGTTGTGAGGGGCCCTATGAAGCTACTCTGCACCCAATAAGGCTCACTCTGCTACCACCAGAAAGTGATAACTTCAGATTCATCCGGGAATGGATTTCAAAGAAGGTCCCTTATTCAAATATGTACTCCCCTGGATAGAAATATTTACTTTCACCCACTAGCATTGGAGTGCTGCAAATTAAACGACCTCCCACAGCAAGACATCCTGGGTTAGTCTACCAGCAAAATAACCTGGTTTGCTGATGGTTTTGGCCAGAAAAACAATTCCTAGGATTGGTTTACAACTTGCCACCACTCACACTGGCCAGTGTGTCCTATTAGGACATCTTCCCAGTACAACTGCACTTGAAGGCAATTCTACTTCTTCTTGTATTCTTGCTATGGAGGTGCTCTGAAGGGATATATCATCTGTCCTACTGTAGCATCACAGATAGAAAAGGCAAAATAGAGGGGCTCCTCTGTGGAAGAACTAGCTAATCAGTTAGGAGTAGGCTTAGGTGGGAATAATAAAGCCCTTGATAGAGTGAGTGATTGAGCTACCCCCCAGTGCTAAATAGAGGTCTGCACCCTAGAAGCCCAAATGTTTAGGAGTTGCAGGAGTGTCCAGGAAGAAGTTATCAGGTATCTTCATAGGTTGGGACTTAGACATGTTGTCAGCCTACAGAAGACTGAAAGGACAGGCCAAGGGGCCCTAAAGAGGATGTTATCTCAGTGGGCAAGATTTACTAGTTTTTACCTCTTGGAGCTTTTTGGTAGAAGGTTCAAGGCTACCACAGAACCACTGTAAATAAGTATCCATCCTTTTACAGCCCATATTGATGAGAGCAACCTGTTTAAACCACTACAGTACTGTGTGAGAGCAGTGACCATGCAGAACAGTTGTGAAAGCACAATTGAGTTACCCCAGTTCTTACCACCATCATAAGTGATCCATCAGAGAATTAAAGAAAAATATAGTTCTGGATTGTCTTGTACTCCTCAATAGTTTTTGTTAGAAATGGGGTTTCTGGTTGGCTAGGGTATGCACCTAAGCCAGGCAGAACCCACCCACTCTAGTCAGGGTCAGGGAGTTACACACCCAAGATAACCCCTGCTCACCCTCTTGGTAGCTTAGCACGAGCAGTCAGGCCTAACACGGAGGCAATGTTTAAAGCGATTGCACAACACGCATACAACACACATGACGCACTATCCCCACCACAAAGGAAACACAACACCAAGTTATAAAACAATAAACTCTATTGTACACAACATCATTAGAACAAACACAGCATGTCAGTAATACCCTGCTACCCAAGCAGTTGTGAGAACATTACTGTTACTTTGCAGAAATCAGCAGTAGTCACATATAACACACAGGTTACTCATTATTCTGCAACATAAGCAGTAGTCAAGAAAACATTACCAAAGAAATGCGCTTGTCATAATATCATAATAAATGCCCATAACCGGAACATCAGGAAATGTTTGGCAAGTCAGGAAAACATTGTAGCATAAATGGATGGGCCATAGTAAACATGTCACTAAGCAGAAAGCACATGGCAAGTTCCGAGAACATATCAGTGTAAATGCATGGGCCATAGTAAACATGTCACCAAGTAGAAAGCACCTGGCAGCCATGAGACCACCTTAGCATAAATGCATGGGGCAAAATGAGAATATTATCAACAGTGCAAAGGCATGACCCTTAAGGCACCGGTGTTTATGGCATGCGCAGGCTAGTAACCCCGGATTCAGGTGTGGAACGCAGGAGCTCCTGTGCTCCTCATACTGAAGGCACTTGTGGGCCCTCGGCGGGACGGGGCCTACGATGTGACCTCGGTCCATCCCGCAACGTATTGCCCCTTCAATCAAGGCCCTCATGATCCCCTTAAGGACCCGGGGACGGGGAAAAGAACACTGGACCAGCCTGTGGAGACTGGCGGCGACCCAACTCCTCGCCCGTGGGCCACATTCAACAACAAAAGCCTCCCAGCTTTATGCGGCGGTCCGGTCCGTGAGCCCACTCGGGGCTGGGATGTCAAATCACCTTCCCAGCCTGTAGGGATATGCGGCTCCAGAATGCGGCTTCACTTCCACCCAGCGGTCAGGAGCGGTCAAGCGCTCCTTCCTGGGTGCATTGAGGACAGGGCAGCTCCTCTGGCCCACAGGGGAGAGACCCACATGTTTGGAACTCAGGCAGCTGCGGTGAGCCACCACGAGTAGGGGCCTGCCTATGCCCCGGGGGAGCTATTCACAGCACAGCATTGGCATGGGGGTACTTTGGAGAGTGCGTATCGGACGCGCTTCGATATCCCACGTTGCTGGGTCGCTGTAGTGATTTTTCCTCAGTAGTAACACTCCCAAGGAGCTTGGGACATAAAGCAAAGATGCCCTTGAGGAGCTAGGGGAATAAGGGAAAAAGCGAGCATCCAGCACTCTGTAACAGCTGCAAAGCACTCCTTTGCGCTGCACAGCCTGCAGATGCTTGGGGCAGGCACCCAGTCCCAGGTGGACACAAGGGGAGCACAGGTTGCAGGGCCCAACAACAGGCCAGCACAAGGAGGATGCAATCAGTGGCAGTCTATCCTAGTGACCCTACAGGTCACAGGTCAGCACAGCAGCAGCAGTCCAAGGCGGTTCCTGGTGGGTCCCTCCAGCAGCATTCTGTGTCCAGTTCCAAGTATGTTTCTTGTGTGTCTTAATGGGGAAAGATCACCTGTACTTATACTCAGTTTTGCAAACCATTTTCAATGAGGAGGGGAGGAGGTTCCAATCAGTTACAACTGGTTCTAGGAGTGTCCACTCTCTCCTCCAGCACAGGCTCCAGACATTAGTTGGGGGTAAACAAGCCCTTTGTGTGAGGCCAGGGCACAGCCTTTACAGATGCAATTGTGCCCCACCTCCCCTTCTCTCAGCCCAGGAAGACCATTCAATATGTAAATGCACCTATGTAACACCTCCACCCTCCCTGTGTACAGGCTGTCTGAAAAGTATGCACAAAGCCCAGCTGTAACTCTGCCCAGACGTGGATTGGCATCAAGCTGCAAAACACCATAGTCATAAGCACAGAGAAATGCTCACTTTCTAGAAGTGACATTTCTATAATGGTAATAAAAAATCCACCTACACCAGTAAGCAGCATTTCTCACTACCGTTACAACCATACCAAACATGCCTACACTACCCCTCATAAATCAGACAATATCCATAGGCTAAAGGCAGGGCATTTCTAATGCAATCCTATAAGAAAGCAGCACTCACAGCAGTGACAAACCAAATAGGCTGTTTGTCACTACCAGGACAGGCCACGCTACTAGGCACATGTCCTGCCTTCTACATACATAGCACCCTGCCCAAAGGGCTAGGAGGGCCTGCCTTAGGGAAGACTGATATGTAGTAAAAGAGGAGTTCTGGGCCTGGTAAGTAAATTTAGATGCCAGGTCCCTGTGGCAGTAAACTGTGCACACAGGCCCCGTGCTAGTAGGCCTGAGACAGGTTTGAAAGGCTACTTTGGTAGGTGGCACAAGCTGCTCTGCAGGCCCACTAGTAGCATTTCATTTACAGGCCCTGGGTATAGGTATACCACTGTACAAGGGAATTATAGGTAAATTAAATGTGCCAATCAGGTATAAGGCAATCATGCCAAGTATACAAGGGAGCGAACATGCACTTTAGCACTGATTAGCAGTGATAAAGTGACCATAGTCATAATGTCAGCCAAAAAGGGTCAGAAAAATTAGGAGGAGAAGGCAAGAAGTTTGGGGAATGACCATGTAGAAAGGGCCAGGTGCAACATGACCTCCTACCAGTCTAAAGCCTGGGGGAAACAATTAATACCTTGATGGACTTCCCTGCTTGAGGTGATAGAACATGGACCCTGGCCCGCAACTGCAGGGGAATGAGTCAGTTCTACTCTAATCTGAACCCATTTGGATCCCTCTGTCTATGCTTCCCAGGCAACCTATGCTAACCCATTGAGGCGTCCTAATTGTCTGTGGCCAGAGCCAGGTCTGAGTGGGGGGGTTGTAGCCCCAGGTGCATAGCATCCTCTCTCCTCTCTACTTCCCATCAGTTCAGGGGTTCTACCCTGCCACTGGTCCCCCAGCCTAGGGACTGGCCCCATAGATTGAATAGGGGTCAGGAGAGAGTCCTTCCTCCCCTTCCCCCTCCTTCTAGGGTTCCGCACTCTCCGTTTGATAGTGGTACCACCAGAATCTTGAACTGCCAGGGCACTGGTGTGAGTCGTCCTGCCCAGCTCACCTGCCAGCTCAGGGGAGCCCCTCTGTGACTGGCTTCTGAAACAAGGGTCCTCCCCCTCAGGTTGAGCTGGGGTCCGGGAAGAGTCCTTCCTTCCCTCCCTCTCACCCTTCTTCTAGAGCTCTGGACCCTCCTTTCAAAAGTGGTATCCCCAGAAGAAACGGTAGAGAGGCTGGGAACAGCTGTCTGTACCGCCAGGTCTAGGGGGTTGCCCTGGACCTGGTTCTCCAACCTAGGGTCTGTGCCCTTGGGCTGGTCATGAGTTAGGGTAGAGTCCTCCCTCGCACTCAAACCATTCCCCTCAGAAGTGGTACCTTTAGAGGACAAAACAGTAGAGACGCTGGTAACAGTGCCCTTTCTCCCCAGGTCAAAGCGGTTTCAAATGGACCTGGTTTCCCAACCTAGGGTCTGTACCCTGGGGTGGAACTGGAGTTAGGGGAGAGGTGCCCCCCCCCCACAAACCCATCCTCTCAGAGGCCTGCACTCTCCTGATAGGAGTGGTGTTCCTAGGGGACAAAATAGTAGGGATGCTCGGGACAGCTGTCTCTACTTTGGGGTCAATGGGGTTGCCCTGGACCTGGTTTCCCCACCTAGGATCTGTACCCTTGGGTGGGACTGGAGTTAGGGGAGAGTCGTCCCCCTCCCGCAAACCCCTCTGTAGAAGCTTCTGAACCCCCCCTTGCTGGATGGTACTACCGGTCAGCAGAGCTGGTGCAACACTGATTCCAGTCATCCTCCCATGTTCTCCTGACACTAGGGGATCCACTTCAGTGGATGACTTCTTGGCATCGAATAAGTCCCCCCCGGGATCCCCTCGAGGTGCCCTCCAGGGTCTGCGGTCTGGCACAGGACCATCTAGAACCTGCACCCTCCCCACTCTGAAACCGGCCTGGATTGACTGAGTTCCCTCATTGGGCTCCCTCAGGGTGCCTTTCAGGAACTGCAGCGGAGTACACGACCATTTAAAACCTGCACCCTCCCCCACTCTGAAACAGTCTGGGTTACTCTGAACTCTCCCCACCCCCTGGTGGGGTAAACCTGAGCCATTCCCTTTTGGGTCACTCCCCAGTGCCTTACCAGCTACTCTAGCACTCAGCCAGAGGTCGGCCTTTTTGCAAGTTTCCTGGGGTCAGAGAACTTGGTGACAGGTGTTGGCATAGCCCTGGAAAACAGCAACGGAACATGTGCTCTCTGACAATCAGATTGAACAGCCCTTTCTAAGTGTTTGATGTGCTACCCTTCACCCATCCTTCTAGTGCTTTGCAACAATTCTCCACAAAATACTCCCAAGACTGGTGAGACCGCTTCCTGCTGCCTCTGAACCTACACCTGTAGTCTTCAGGGGTGAGATCCTACCTTTTTATCAGGGCCTCTTTGATGAGGGGATACGCCTGCCTGTCACACTCTTCTAAGGCCAGTAGGGCGTCCCTCCCCACCTCAGGAATATAGCTCCCCAGGCCAGTCTCCCAGTCCTTCTCAGGGATCCTACGCGCAACCAGAGCTTCTTCATACTTCCTCACCCACTGACATAAGTCGTCCCCCTTCTTGAACCCAATCACCAGGTCTGTGGGTAATTAGGGATAGTGACTAACACTACAATCAACTACGCTTCCACCACTGGACCCCACCTGCAGTGCTCGTGAGTCCAGACTTGTCAGACTGTGCTCTAGAGCGAGTCTTTCCCTGGCAAAGGCCCTTTCAGCATCTGCCATCCTCTCCTGGACTAAGGCCTTCTCTACCTCAGCCCTTCTCTCTTCTACAGCCAGCTGGGCTACCTGAAGCCTCAGGTCCATCTCTCTCCCCACCTACCTCTGAGCTCTTCAGGGGGCAGGGAATATGTGGCGTTACTGCTGCTAGACAAGGACCCAGTAAGGGACTCCCTATCTATGGGGTCCTCTCTCTCTACTGGAGTCCCTCGCCAGTCTTCCTCTCCCTCAGTGTCAAACTCTCTAGGGTACCTGTCCCCCTGGAGTACGGACTGGGGACCCTCCCCTCAGAGTCCTCACTACTCTCAGGGTCCTCTTTAGGGTCACCCTCAGAACCATCACCCCCTTGAACCTCCTTAGCTGTCGCTACCCAGTGCACCTCCTCAAAATTAAACAGGGCTCTCCTAAGGTCCCCCATATCAGATTCTCCACATACAGGTATGACCCTCTGCCTGCAGAATCCCTTTAACTCCTCTAGAGTGTAGTCCCACAACTCGTCCATGTCAAAGGTAGATTCCATTTTTATGAGAGCAGCCACCGGTGTAAAACAACAAGAGTCCCAACTGCACATATATGACACAGAAGGGTTAAATCAAAATGACTGGTTTGAGAGAACAGGAGAATAATTTACAAAAAAAAGAGAATTAGAGCATTTAATGGTCTAAGTGCAATTTGTGGTGCAACAATAAGCCACAATGGTATTGTGCAAGCGCAAGTCCCATCCTCACTACTGACAACCAATGTTAGAAATGGGGTTTCTGGTTGGCTAGGGTATGTGTCTAAGCCAGGCAGAACCCACCCACCCTAGTCAGAGCGAGGGAGTTACACACCCAAGATAACCCCTGCTCACCCCCTTAGTAGCTTGGCACAAGCCTAACCCGGAGGCAATATGTAAAGCGATTGCACAACACACATACAACACATGTGACACTCTATCCCCACCATAAAGAAAACATAACACCAGGTTATATAAAAAATAAACTGTATTGTACACAACATCATTAGGCCAAACACAACATGTCAGTAATACCCTGCTACCCAAGCAGTTTTCAGAACGTTACACAGTACTGTTACTTTGCAGAAATCAGCAGTAGTCACATATAACAAACAGGTTAATAATTATTTTGCAACACAAGCAGTAGTCATGAAAACATTACTAAAGAAATGCACTTGTCATAAAATCATCATAAATGCCCCTAACCGGAGCATCACAAAATGTATGGCAAGTCATGAAAACATAGTAGCATAAATACATGATGCGTCATAGTAAACATGTCACTAAACAGAAAGCACCTGGCAGCCATGAGTCCACCTTAGCATAACTGCATGGGGCAGAATGAGCATATTATAGACAGTGCGAAGGCATGACCCTTAAGGCACCGGTGCTTACGGCATGCAAGGACCAGTAAGCCCGGATTCAGGAGAGGAACGCCGGAGCTCCTGTGCTTGTCATGCTGAAGGCATTGGTGGGCCCTCGGCGGGACGGGGCCTCCAATGAGACCTCCGTCCACCCAGCAACATAATGTCCCTTCAATCAAGGCCCCCACGATCTCCTTAAGGAGCAAGGGAGGGGCAGGAAGGAAAAAAGAACACTGGAACAGCCTGTGGAGACTGGCAGCACCCCCACTCCTCGCCCGGGTGCTGTCTTCAACCACAAAAACTTCCTGGCTTTATGCGGTGGTCCAGCCCATGAACCTGCTCAACTCACCTTCCCAGCAGGCAGCGACATGTGTCTCCGGAATGCCGCTTTTCTTACACCTGGTGGTCAGAAGGGGTCAAGCGCTCCTTCCTGAGTGCATCAAGGACAGGGCAGCTCCTCTGGCCTCACGGGGCCCTCTGCTGCAGGTCCCCCACAATAGGAGAGACCCACGTGTTTGGAATTCAGGCTCTTTTGGTGAGACACCCCAAATAGAGGCCTTCCTGTGCCCCTGGGGCGCTCTTCACAGCACACGTCGCCCTGGTGGTAGTTTGGAGCGCATGAATTGGATGGGCTTTGATATCTCACATTGCCGGGTCGCAGCAGTGATTTTTCCTCAGTAGTAATGCTCCTGAGGTGCTTGGGACATAAAGCGAAGTTGCCCCAAGGCACTAGGGGAATAAGAGAAAAAACGCCCATCCGGCACTCTGTGACAGCGGCAAAGTGCCCCTTTGTGCTGCACAGCCCGCAGATGCACGGGGCAGGAGCCACAGCACCCAGCTCCTGGCGGACACAGGGGGAGCACAGGTGGCAGGGCCCAACAACAGGCCAGCACAAGGGGGATGCAGTCAGTGGCAGTTCAGCACAGCAGCAGCAGTCTAAGGCGGTTCCTGGTGAGTCCCTCCAGCAGCATTCTGTGTCCAGTTCCAAGTATGTTCCTTGTGTGTCTTTATGGGGAGAAACCCCCTGTACTTATACATAGCTTTGCAAAGTATTTTCAATGAGGAGGAGAGGAGGCTCCAACCAGTTACAACTGGTTCTAGGAGTGTTCCTCTTTCCTCCAGCACAGGCTTCAGACATCAGTTGGAGCTGAAGGAGCCCTTTGGGTGAGGCCAGGGCACAGCCTTTACAAATGCAAGTGTGCCCTGCCTCCCCTTCTCTTAGCCGAGGAAGACCATTCAATATGTGGATGCACCTCTGTGACACCTCCACCCTCCCTATTTACAGGCTGTCTGAAAAGTATGCACAAAATCTAGATGTCACTCTGCCCAGGCATGGATTGGAGCAAAGCTGCAAAACACCATAGTCATAAACACAGAGAAATGCTCACTTTCTAGAAGTGGCATTTCTATAATGGTAATAAAAAATCCACCTACACCAGTAAGCAGCATTTCTCACTACCATTACAACCATACCAAACATGCCTATGCTACCCTTCATAAATCAGACAATAGCCCCTAGACATAAGGCAGGGAATTTCTAATACAATCCTATGAGAAGGCAGCACTCACAGCAGTGAGAAACCAAATAGGTTGTTTGTCACTACCAGGACAGGCCACGCTATTAGGCACATGTCCTGTCTTCTACATACATAGCACCCTTCCCATAGTGCTAGCTAGGACCTACCTTAGGGGTGACTTATATGTAGTAAAAAGGGCATTCAGGACCTGTCAAGTAACTTTAGATGCCAGGTCCCTGTGGCAGTAAACTGCGCACACAGTCCCTGTGCTAGCAGGCCTGAGACCGGTTTGAAAGGCTACTTTGGTGGGTGGCGCAAGCTGTGCTGCAGACCCACTAGTAGCATTTAATTTACCGGCCCTGGGTATAGGGATACCACTGTACAAGGGACATACAGGTAAATTAAATGTGCCAATCAGGTATAAGCCAATCGTACAAAGTTTACTAGCAAGATCACATGCACTTTAGCACTGATTAGCAGTGATAAAGAAACCAGAGTCAGCCAAAAAGGGTCAGAAAAATTAAGAGAAAAGGGGAATGACCCTGTTGAAAGAGCCAGGTCCAACAGTTTTTATGATTGAAAAATAGTAGTGGAAGGGTGGGGTGGGAAGGGAATGCAGATCTGAATTGTACTGCACCCTTGATGTGAATCTAAGAAGAGTAACTGTTCATATTGAAGTTATGTGAATAAAATAAAACATATTTATCTAAAAAATGTGTGCGGGCATGAATCGAAAGTGCATTTCACTTAAAATAAATGTTAGACCTGTCCCTTTGGGCAGGGTCGCCCCAGAATGTTTTGCCTTTCTCTGCCTTCATTTGCTGAACTTGTTTTTGCTGGCTTTTAGGGCTCAGTGCACTTTTTCCCTGCTAATCAGTGGTAAAGTGCTTGTGGTCTCCCTTTTAAACATGATACAATTGGCTTACACCGGATTGATACATATAATTTACTGCTAAGTCCCTAGTATATGGTACTACATATAAGCAGGGCCTGTAAATGAAATACTACTAGTGAACTGCAGCGCTCAGGGAGCCACCAATAAAAGAAGCCTTTTAAAACATGTCTGCAGCCTGTGTGCAGTTTTAAACTGTCATTTTGACCTGCCTAAATAAACTTATTGTCAGGCCTAAATCTTCCTTTTTAAAATTTATAGATCACCCATAAGGTATGCCCTAACCACCCCTGGGCAGGGTTCATGATATTCAAAAAGTAGGAAATATGGGTTTAAATTTTACATGTCCTGGCAGTGAAAAGCAAGTCATTTTTTCACTGTTTAAGCCCTGTCTCTCCCATAGACTAACAGGGGTTACCTTATCACACTTAATAAGAGGTAACTTCAGATTGGGAATGGATACGCCAAGCGGGAACCGCCAGAAGACCGTACCGCGGTCAAAAGACCGCAGCGGTCATTCTGGGTTTCCCACTGGGCTGGCGGGCGACCGCCAAAAGGCCGCCCGCCAGCCCAGTGGGAAACACCCTTCCACAAGGAAGCCGGCTCCGAATGGAGCCGGCGGAGTGGAAGGGGTGCGACGGGTGCAGTAGCACCCGTCGCGAATTTCAGTATCTGCTAAGCAGACACTGAAATTCTAAGTGGGGCCCTCTTACGGGGGCCCCTGCAGTGCCCATGCCATTGGCATGGGCACTGCAGGGGCCCCCAGGGGCCCCACGACACCCCATACCGCCATCCTGTTCCTGGCGGCCGAAATCTTTTTTAACAGTGGAATTTGATTTGCAGTTACTATTTTAGAAAGTTGCCATTTTCTTCTCCAAACCAACTGTTCATTTCTGCCAGTGTCCTGGGTCACCTGACTTTGAATGGCTCTTCAGCTGTGGCTATGTATTGCATCCTGGCAGTGAGACAACAAAGCCTAGGTGTGAGGCAGAGAATGTTCCTGACCAAATGGCTAGGGAGGAGCTCCAACCTGCCACAATTACACTTCAAAGGGCCTTGCCTGCAGCGCAAAAAGCAACCTGACTCCAGGCGATCTCTTGCCTTTGTAACCCTACTCAGTTTAGAGTCAAACCTAGGGAAAGTGGAAGAACTGACCAGGGTAGGTCAGGGTTTTTCCCCACACAAAGGTGGGCACCAAGTATAAATGTGGTATCTTCAGAACCTCTCATCAGAACACTCCTGGACCTGTGGAGGATTCAAAAGAAGGACGGCCAGAAGGACTGCCATGCTGCTTGATGGACAGCCTTGCTGCCCGAAGAAGGAAGATTGGACCTGCTTGCCTTGATATTAGGGTTAGTTGGTTGGCTTCCCTTGTGATCAAGAGGGACAAAAGCAATTTCCAGAGGCCTGCCCTCAAACTGTCCAGCTCAGCAGCTTTAAGTGGACCTGTCTGAGGGCTCTTTGCTGGCCACTGCTGGAGCCCCCCACCCAAGAGATGCCCCCAGGTCCTGGTCCCTTGCCTGGCATCAGTGTGAACTCCTCCTCAACAAAAAGTAAGAGGTTTGGGCTACTCCATTTAGTGGGAAATAGTCCCCAGGAGCACAGGGCAGAACATGCCCTAGTCTTCCTTAGTTGGGAGATGGACTCAGAGAGTAGGCTTGTGATCCCTTAGGATGGGAGTCGTCACTTCCATAAGATCACAGTAAATAAGATCCCGGTAACTGCTCTGACGGGTACTGGTGCCAGGCAGACCATGGCAGAAGTAAGTCTGGTTTCCCTAGATCAGTACACTGGGCAGCTGTGGAGGGTATCCCAGACTATCCCAGACTCTGGTATCCCTAGAATGGGATAGGGAAGTGACCTAGAGGAGGGTCTTAGTCACTTCTCAGATGCCTAGTGGCTCCATCCTTGTTAATGAGTTACCACATGTGTCCTGAAAAGACAGTAAGGAGGCCCAGATAGAGGGGCAGGATGTGAAGACAGTCCACAGTGGGAGGATCAATGGATCATGGGTTGCTATGTCTGACAGATGAAGACCCCAAGATTTACCCTGAAGAGACCACCTCTAACCTGGAGATGCTGACTGTGCTGTCACAGACAGGAGACCTGCACTAGGCAGACTCCTGCATGGCATAGACAAAGTGTGTCACCCTTGGGGTGGGATTTTCCGATTAGAAGTCCTGGCTTGCCAGGTATCTGCTCAGCCTCAGGATACTGACCCTGGGCTGGGAGGACAGTCTCAGGATACCACTCCTGAACTGGTGGGATGGAGAGTGTAGGTAGGGAGCTTATCACTAGAAGCTGTTGCCCCTCACAGGCCAGGAAACCTAACGAGATGTAGAGAACACCTTGCCAGCCCCTAGGCTGGAATTGAGGCCTGCCCATGGTCCCCGGTTGGAGCCTCTACCCGGCAGAAGATGGCCCAGGGCCTGACTCTTGAAAATGATAGCTGTCAGTGGCCTTTGCTGTTTGTTTTCCTTATAGGCAGAATCTTTCTCGGGTTGGGGGCAGAAGTCTGGTCCAAGGCGTGGAATAAGCCACACCACCTTGTTGGCCATGGTGGTGCTCTCTGCCTACTGGGATGCATTTGTGAGCAAACTAAGGTTAGGAGTCTTAGTGATGGGGACCACATGTGAGAAGTCTTTCCCATGGGTCAGCCTGGTGGCTCAGGAGAGTGTTGACAGGGGGATGCAATCAGGTTCAGGAGGGCATAGAACTGACAAGTACCTCTGCAGAAGAAGGCCATTGTCTACATTCTGTCTCCTAAGCACAGAAGAACATTGATGTATTGATTAGACTACCTCAGCTTTATGGCTAGGTTGGATTCATTTTGGATCTGGCCATTTCTGTAGGGTCTCCCCAGACTTTTTGCCTTCCTTTGCTGAGCTTGTATTTTTTGCTAATCGGTGATAAAGCACTTGTGCTCTTTACCTTAAACATGGTAAAATTGGCTTACCCCTAATTGGCACATCTAATTTACTTATAAGTCCCTGCTATATGGTACTACTTGTAACCAGGGCCTATAAATAAAATTCTGCCAGTGGGCTGCAGCACTTATTATGCAACCTTCTAAAGTAACCACAGTAAAATATATGTCAGGCCTACCTCTGCAGCCTGTAGTGCAGTTTAAAACTGCTATTTTGACCTGCCAAATACATTTTTCACCTGGTCTAAACCTTCCTTTTTTAATACTTAGAACTCACTCCTAAGGTAGGTCCCAAAGGCTCATATGGCAGAAGGCATGGTGTTTAAAAAGTAGAACATATGAACTTAAGTATGAATTGCCCTCACCGTGAAATACTTACAAAGTCATGTTTCACTGTAGCAGGGCTACCTCTCCCATAGACTAAAACAGGGATACCTTTTGACACTGAATACGTTGCTAGTCTACCACCACCACAACACTCCTACAGTATCCTTCTTTTTGCATCAGCAATGACTGTCTGCATTTCCCTCAAACAGAAGCACTGACGGTGGCCTGCTCTTCTCGCCAGCAACATTCTCCTTGTAACTTCTTCTAAGGCTCCAGCTGAGGCTTCTCACATGGAACTGGACTGAGTGAGAAGGTAAACTCTCCACTAGGATGTACCTGGTTCCTGTACCCGACCTGATTGGCGTTTTGTGCTTCTTGGTGCTATGTTTTACCCAAACCTTTAAGAACTCAAAGCCTTGGTACTACTTATTGGATTATTGATATTATGATGATGTGATATTTTATTTATTAAAATTGACTATGCTTTTAAATTGATTTAGGAATGTTATTGTGTTGTGTCTTTACTTCATTGTTGTTTGAGTGCTGCGTAACTACTTTACACATTGCCTTTAAGTTAAGCATGACTACTTTGTGCCATGCTGCAAGAGGGGTAAACACAGATATATTTGTATTTATTTTTTTGGTTCACCCTTAAAAGGATTGTGTTTATTACTTGAATGGTACTCTCATCACTTTCAACTGATTACCCTGTTTCTTACAGCTGCTGGGATACATTTGCCATCTCACCCCACTTTCAAGTGCTAGTCCCTTGTTACAACTTCCTCAAACCTTCGTATAAGGCCAGCATCACTGTCACTGGCCCATCAGAAATTATGAGGTCCACAGAAACACCACATACATGCATTGTTTCTCACCATTCTTTTTGCTCTTCAAAATAGCTGAACACACTGTGGGAAACTGCATAGAGAAATGGGAAATTACTAGGTGAATCAGGCCTTGAATTATTGATTTGCCTAGACATTTGCTGTTGGAAATGGCCCTCTCTGAAGGGTCAACTCCAAACCTTTTGCCTTCTTCCTTCTACTTTTGCTAGATTTTTGCTTTTGTTGGCCTTAGGACCCTGTGCACTTTACCACTGCTAGTCAGTGCTAACATGCTTGTGCTGTCTCTTTAAAACATGGTTTAATTGGTGTACACCCGATTGTCATATTTAATTTACTTGGAAGCCCCTTTTAGAGTGCCATACCATATACCCAGGGCCCCTAAATGAAATGCTACCAGTGGGTCTGCAGCACTTATTGTGCCACTCACTTAAATAGCACTTCAAACCATGCCCCAGGCCTGCCATTGCAGCCTGCATGCAGTGTCCCAAAGACATGTCTACTTGAACTCCCCTTTTATTTCATATGTCACCCCTAAAGTAGGCCTGAGTTAGCCCATAGGGCAAGGCTCTGGGCAGTTAAAAGGTAGGACATCTACTTTAAAGATTTACAGGTCCTGATAGTGAAAATCTCCCAAATTCATTGTTCACTACTGTGAGGCCTACCCCTACCATGAGATAACTTTGGAGAGCCCTTATTACATTTATTAAGCTGTAATTCCTAATTAAGAGGAGGTAATATGTCATGTTTGGTACCTATGGAATTGTAATAATAAACCTTCTTTAATGGTAAGGTCACATTTTTCATTACAGTTTTGAAAATGCCACTTTTAGAAAGTTGGCATTTTCCTGCCCTCAGCCTCTGTGACTACAGCTTGTCTTGGGGTCTCATGATTGGGTCTAACTGACAGATGTTGTGAATTTCGACCAGACAGCCACCAGTCACACAAAAGTAGGATTAACTGTGCCTTAAGGGGCCATTCACTGAATTGATGGGGGGACAAAGCTGAGCATAGCCCCACTTGCACTTAAATAGGCTGTGCCCTGTCTCCTCACAATAGGCCTAATGACCCTGTATTGTCACTGCAGCCAACTTGGAGCTAAGGCAGTGGAGTCAGAAAATTCCAAGAACTTCAAGGAACCTTTCCAGAAACTTCTCCCGCCTTCTAGGAGAAGGACACCTGGGTATAAAAGTAGGACTCTCAGACCCACACTTCAGCTTACTACTGGACATGCAGAAGGACTCCAAGAGGACTGCCTGCTGCTGTGACCTACTGTGCACTCTGTCAGACTGCTGCTGTACCTGGAAGGACTGCTTTGCTGTCTTGAGTCTACCTTGAACTCTCAGAGTCCAGCCCTGCTGTTGAGTCCTGCTTCTACACCTGCACTCAGGACTGCTAGAGGTGACTCCAAGGGCTAGTTTTCTGGCCTGTTCAGAGCCACAGAGACATAATAGGCTCCCACCATCTTGAACCACACCTGGACCCAGCTTGAGTGAATTCTGAACCCTCAAGAGGTCTCCACCTACTCTTGGACCCTTGGTAATGGTGCCTAAGGTGACCAGAATATGGTTGCCGCTTGTATCTTTTAGGCGCTATTTTAAACCTTAAACTTTAAAAATTCATAACTTCGGTTCTCCTGATTTTGTTATTTTGGTGTCAAATAATTTATTACAATTTACTCTATTTTTCTGAATTGGTTTGGGATTTTCCTTCTGTTTTGTTTTCATTGTTTGTGTGCTGCATAAATACTTTACACATTGCCTCTAAGTTAAGCATCACTTTTTTTTGTGCCAAGCTACCCAGGGTGAAACACAGGTTAATTTAGAGACCTTTTGTGGTTCACCCTGCAAGGGATTGTGGCTGTTGCATGACCAGGGCTCACATACTAGTCAATCCAATTTCTCACATTTGCCCAGTAATTCCACATTTCTTCATGCAGTCCCCATTCCTCAGCGATACCTTAGATTTGCATTAAGAATAGTATTACTATATTATTATTTTTAACACGTGCACGGTTATCAATTTATCCCAGAGCTCGCTTAGGGTATCCACTTTTGCTTTTCAGCTTCTAAAATAGGAAGACAAGAGGGGAATTTAGAATATTACATAAAAAGTGAGTCTTTAAAAATGTACAAACTGTAAAAAAAATAGTTTCTGAACATAAAGTGAATGGCAGATTGTTCCAGGCCTGCGCTATACATCACTGAAAAAGGCGCATCCTCCTTATCTAACTCTTCAAAACTTGGATACATCAAGCAAGAACACACAGTAGGAGCAAAGCAGTCTACATGGAACATATGTTCTGAACAGACTAAAAATATAAGTAGGGCGAGCTGGGGTTGTAGGATAAAAGGACTTGTGACATGTACAGAGAGCTTTAACCTAACAGTACTTTTGAACTGGAAGCTAGTACAGTTTCTGAAGATGGGCAGACACACTGTCAAAACTTTAACTATCATAGAACAGTCTGGCTGCCGTATTTTGGATTATTTGTAAATTTTGCATAAGATAGGGAGGTAAAATGACATGTAATGCAATCAATTAATCCAGTTTCTAAGAATCAATGCTTGGATTAACAACTTCCTAGAATATTGCAGCATGAGAGATAAGATTTTATGTAACTCTTTCATTATTAAAAAAAATGTGCATGTTAATTTGTTTATATGATGTTCAATTTATAGTTTATTATTATCAAATAAACCCATAACTCATTTAGAATTCCTATTAACCTGACAACCCCACACCCTCAGTTAATGGGACCCCAGTAACAATAACAGGATCACTTAGGCCCTCATTCTGACCCTGGCGGTCTTTGACCGCCAGGGCGGAGGACCGCGGGAGCACCGCCGACAAGCCGGCGGTGCTTCAATGGGGATTCCGACCGCGGCGGTAAAGCCGCGGTCGGACCGGCACCACTGGCGGGGTCCCGCCAGTGTACCGCGGCCCCATTGAATCCTCCGCGGCGGCGCAGCTTGCTGCACCGCCGCGGGGATTCTGACCCCCCCTACCGCCATCCAGATCCCGGCGGTCGGACCACCGAGATCCGGATGGCGGTAGGGGGGGTCGCGGGGCCCCTGGGGGCCCCTGCAGTGCCCATGCCACTGGCATGGGCATTGCAGGGGCCCCCGTAAGAGGGCCCCTACATGTATTTCACTGTCTGCTGCGCAGACAGTGAAATACGCGACGGGTGCAACTGCACCCGTCGCACAGCTTCCACTCCGCCGGCTCGATTCCGAGCCGGCTTCATCGTGGAAGCCTCTTTCCCGCTGGGCTGGCTGGCGGTCTGAAGGAGACCGCCCGCCAGCCCAGCGGGAAAGTCAGAATTACCGCCGCGGTCTTTCGACCGCGGAACGGTAACCTGACGGCGGGACTTTGGCGGGCGGCCTCCGCCGCCCGCCAAGGTCAGAATGAGGGCCTTAGTCCTTTATTCTGGTTGTCAGATTTCATTCAACATTGCAAGGTAGGATACTGTTGTTCTCCACAATGTTAATACTTATTCATGGTGGTCTATGAGAAGCCCGAAACCTCAATGAAAAAACTCAAATTGGCCCGGAATGACAATTCTTAACCTGTAAGAATGTTCCTTTGTTGGCAGGGCTTTTGATGCCTTTTTCTGGTCCTCTAAAGGGGAGCTAAATTATTAAGTGCTAATTCTTCTTGAATTTGAAAAGTCAGTGCTGATTTCTTCTATATCTCCCAGGTTTTCAGGGTAAGACAAACAAGTACATTCTAGTCCAGCCCTGACTCAATCAATGGCGGAAGAACTTCTACAGACTTGTGTGCCCCTGAGGAAAAACCGGGTCGTGGCTATTTGCACCTTGAACAGCAGATTTAGTCAATGTGCTCAAGTGAAAATTAGGAGACATGTCAGGCCTCTTCAGAGGCCACACAGGAATGTTCCTTCTTCTTATATTTTCTTGTAGGCCCAGTCATGCTTTCAGGAGCTGGTGGTGGCATACTCTTCTTACTCAGTAGACTGCTTGGTGACCAGTAGCTTTCATAAAGCCAGTCAATACAGAATTCTCATACAAATTCTCTTTTCAGTTCTTTGACTTTATCACAGCCTTATATTCCAGGTGGCAGAAGGCAGGTTCCCCTCTCAGGTGCTCCAAGTCCCATTCATCCTGATCTGGGAGCAAGTTTTGTTACTGCTCTGGGCAGAGACAGGTCTGAGAGGGTCCTCTTAGGAAAAGGCTTCTCTCAGCTGGGCCTACGAGGGCCATCTTCATGGCCAAAAGGAAGGCTACATTTTGGTCTTTCTGTTGCCATCTTTTACAGATCCCTACCCAATGTCCAATCACAGCTAAGTAGCCATTTATTGCCTCACAATAGCCTTCTTTTAAGTAGAAGTAGGTAAGTAGGTGTGTTTTTCCTGGAAGCATACATCTTTGCAACTAATTGGGGTGCTCATTTCTAGCAGGGGAGGGAAGGGAAGGTAGCAGAACAGATTTAGTACTTTTAGGCCACCAGCAGGGAATATGAGTTTGAAACGTTACCTTTCCGCCCCAGAAATAAAAATTCTACTTTTACTGTTGAACTATATGCCTGATGAAAAATTAAAAAAAGGTGACTTAACAAGCCATTTTCTTGGTCAAAATAGTAAAATGATACTTTTATTCAATCAGCCATCGCCATAAGAAAATGGCACATTACTTATTCAAAGACAAACATTATCATAATGCACTAAAAGTTATGGGATCACATGGCAAACTTAGAGATGATAGAGCTAATGAAAAAAAGTAGATTTTCCTACATGGCAGAACACGTTCGTCTTTATTTTACATGATTAAGGACAAAGCACATTTAAAATGGCACTGACTGGCAATGTCAAAGTACACAGAGCATAAAGCAAAACATTAAATTATGAGAACTCTGGAGAGACACCACAGAAAAGGAACAATTGCTAAAATCCTCTGAATAATTGGTGTTTTCTTCCTGACAGAGAGCGGACGGTGGACAGATTCCTTTGCCCAATGCACTAGCATCAATGTATCTGGTCAACCTACTGTATATTAACGCGTGTGGTATTTCTGAGTGCTGCAATGGTAAAAGAAACACGTTGATATTGAATATGGTATTTCAGATAGCCACTGTAAAACGCACTGATACTAAGGGAAAAGTGACAGCGAATTCTCTTTTTGAGAGGAGTTAACGCATATGCAGATTATAGAAGATTAATGACTTTAAAAAATGTTGATGGTGCGTAGCAAGTGGTTAAGGTATAATGGTAGTTAGCCAATATCCTAAATACTGTGCACATTCTCTTATGAAATCACTTTCAATTTATCTGTACTATCTAGTAGTAATTTGGTACATGTCAATGTCAAGTAACCTAATCAAGTTACATTCCATGGCAGTTTTGCATCATGCATGTCTTAACCCGTGGAAAGTAATGCCGCCCAAAAATATTTACTTCTTTTTACAATTTCCTACGCTTGTCTCGAATTGTTTATGAGCTAAAGACTGCAGCAAGCCTTGTCCATCTCCCCGAATCACTTTGCTTTATATCTACTTGAGACACAATGTCTGCGATGCCTTGTTCTCCTATTGATTGTCACTGATTCAATGCCTCCAGTGGCTCAATAACAAGCTTTGTCTGCTGTCTAGGAGAACCAACTCATTCTTTTTCCCTCGTTGTTTTCCCTTGTCTGATATTGTGCCAGGAAATCTACAACAGTCTACTAATCAGTTTGTTTATGTCACATTTGGTTTATTTTCATTTTATATGAGTGCATCAGATTATCTCTCTAGATCATTTGAAAAGCATTCACTTAAATGTTTTAATCAGTTGCATTGTCAATACTAAAAATGTACATTTCCATAGTTTGAAAAATTGAAAGGGTAAATCTGACAATTGCACTCACAGTCACACCTCATAGAAGGTGCTGGATCATTTTCATCCTCCGCAAGAATCAATGCTCATCGAGGCTGACGGACTTTTGGATCCTGCAACAGGGTGTGGTAGAACCATTCAACTTAATTTCAATACAGGCCAATGAAATTAAAAGGTATGGCCCATTTGGCCATACAAGGAAAACTGCAGTCAGGAATAAAGTAAGGGATTTATTACAAACTGAAGCTCACAGTCATGTAAATAACTCTCAAGACGAAATTCTAAAGATACAGAGTCATCAAGGGTTGCCCCAGGCAACACAATACATTCAGGCAAACTAGCAATAATAAACTGAAACAATCAATGAAGAAAACACAAAACATTAACAAAATCAATTGTGATATAGAAAGTAAATGTTGCTCAGGTTTAGCAAGCATCAGTAGGTTCAAGTCATTATAATTACAGTTTTCAGCTGGGCTATGGGAAAACCCTACCATATCCAAAATAAGGACTAGCATATGTGGGACGAAACACATGCGAGCAAAAGACAAAAACAACAAAAAGGCAACAAAATGAAATTGGAAAAAGGAAACCTTGGATAACAAGGTACTATCTAAAGTGTGCAAAAGATAGGTAAAAAGGGAAAATGTCAGAATGTCAGAAGCTCGATCAAGAGTGTTCTGAACGGGGATAGGAAGATAATCTCTAAGTCTCAAGTCTCAAAGCGGCATCTCAAATGGGCAAAGCAGAGAGGAAGATAATTCTCCAGGGGCTCAGCATACAGGGCTCTACATTATCAAGGGTTCAGGACAAAGGGCATCTGGAATCTGACCCAAGCCCAACTGGTTAACAGTATATTACATTTGATAAACTAATTTGATGATCTGAGAAGCAGTCCACATTACGTTGAAGGGACATCATCCAATCACAATCGATCACACAACTCCAGGTTGCAACATCCACTTCCATTCCCAGGTCTGGTCATGGGAATCGCATTCATCCATGTAGCTCCACACGTGTTTGAAACATTTGTATAAGTTGTTAGTCCATCTACTCTGGATGTTCCAAACTCAAGGACACAGTTGCACATTATGGGGGTCATTCCGACCCTGGCGGTCCATGACTGCCAGGGCCGGGGACCACGGAAGCACCGCCAACAGGCTGGCGGTGCTTCCAGGGCCATTCTGACCGCTGCGGTAAAGCAGCGGTCAGAAAATGGGGACCGGCGGTTTCCCGACGGTTTTCCCCTGGCCCAGGGAATCCTCCATGGCGGCGCTGCTTGCAGCGCCGCCATGGGGTTTCTGACCCCCTTCCCGCCACCCTGTTTCTGGCGGTTCTTACCGCCAGGAACAGGATGGCGGGAACGGGTGTCGTGGGGCCCCTGGGGGCCCCTGCACTGCCCATGCCAGTGGCATGGGCAGTGCGGGGGGCCCCTAACAGGGCCCCATAACGATTTTCACTGTCTGCTTTGCCACTGCACCCGTCGCACCCCTGCAACTCCGCCGGCTCCATTCGGAGCCGGCTTCCTTGTTGCAGGGTCTTTCCCGCTGGGCCGGCGGGCGCCCTTTTGGCGGTCGCCCGCCGGCCCAGCGGGAAAGCCAGAATGGCATCCATTTGGCGGTGACCGCATGGCAAGCGCATCGACAGGTAAAAAGGGTATCACAGTATCCCCTAACCACCCTGCCATTCAGGATACCATTCCTGTGGTGGGAGAAACCTCTCCTGGGGTGGCACCTGTTCCAAGGGAATCATCAGCTGGCAAAGCTGTACTCCCTGAGGTAAAAGTACCTCTCTGTGGGATAACTAACATTGGTGACAAAAAGAGCACCATTTTAGTTAACATGGAGCATCCCTCCAACCCTCCCAGAGAAACTTTAGTGCAGAAACTCTGCACTGCCTCACAACACTTAGGACAGCATCCCTGCCCCAGTGTGGAGCTCATAGGACAGCATCCCTGCCCTGCTCCAACCCAAGAGAAACAGCATCCCTGTTCTCTCTTCCAGCCATATGGACAAAGTTTTTGCCCAGCTATGGCTTTTCTGAGACAGCATCCCTGTCTGGCATTTCCATCACTACAAATAGGTTCAGTGGACAATTCCCACCGCTGCCACCAATGTAGGAGGCTGGACTGGCTTGTAGTGAGTACCTAGGGGTACTTGCACCTTGCACCAGGCCCAGTTATCCCTTATTAGTGTATAGGGTGTCTAGCAGCATAGGCTGATAGATAATGGTAGCTTAGCAGAGCAGCTTAGGCTGAACTAGGAGACGAGTGAAGCTCCTACAGTACCACTTAGGGGGTCATTCTAACCCTGGTGGTAAAAACCGCCAGGGTGAATGACCGCGGTAGCACCGCCAACAGGCTGGCGGTGCACCGCTGGGCATTCTGACCGCGGCGGTTCAGCCGCGGCCAGAAACGGAAAGTCGGCGGTGTACCGCCGACTTTCCGCTGCCCTTGAGAATCCTCCATGGGGATTCTGACACCCCCTACCGCCATCCTGTTCCTGGCGGCTCTCCCGCCAGGAACAGGATGGCGGTAGGGGGTGCCGCGGGGCCTCTGGGGGCCCCTGCAGTGCCCATGCCAATGGCATGGGCACTGCAGGGGCCCCCATAAGAGGGCCCCAAAAAGAATTAGACACTGAAATTCGCGACGGGTGCTACTGCACCCGTCGCACTCCAGCAACTCCGCCGGCTCCATTCGGAGCCGGCTTCATCGTTGCTGGGTCTTTCCCGCTGTGCTGGCGGGGGCCTTTTGGCGGTCGCCCACCAGCACAGCGGGAAAGCCAGAATGGCCGCCGTGGTCTTGTGACCGCGGTGCGGTCATTTGGCGGTAACCGCATGGCAGGGGCCGCCCGCCGCCCGCCGCGGTTAGAATCACCGCCTTAGTGTCATATGCACAATATCATAAGAAAACACAATACACAGTTATACTAAAAATAAAGGTACTTTATTTTTATGACAATATGCCAAAGTATCTCAGAGTGTACCCTCAGTGAGAGGATAGGAAATATACATGAGATATATATACACAATACCAAAAATATGCAGTATAGTCTTAGAAAACAGTGCAAACAATGTATAGTTACAATAGGATGCAATGGGGACACATAGGGATAGGGGCAACACAAACCATATACTCCAAAAGTGGAATGCGAACCACAAATGGACCCCAAACCTATGTGACCTTGTAGAGGGTCGCTGGGACTATTAGAAAATAGTGAGGGTTAGAAAAATAGCCCACCCCAAGACCCTGAAAAGTGAGTGCAAAGTGCACTAAAGTTCCCCAAAGGACAAAGAAGTCGTGATAGGGGAATAAGGCAGGAAAGACACAAACCAACAAAGCAACAGTGATGGATTTCCAGTCGAGGGTACCTGTGGAACAAGGGGACCAAGTCCAAAAGTCACAAGCAAGTCGGAGATGGGCAGATGCCCAGGAAATGCCAGCTGCGGGTGCAAAGAAGCTTCTACTGGACAGAAGAAGCTGAGGTTTCTGCAGGAACGAAAAGGGCTAGAGACTTCCCCTTTAGTGGACGGATCCCTCTCGCCGTGGAGAGTTGTGCAGAAGTGTTTTCCTGCCGAAAGAACACCAACAAGCCTTGCTAGCTGCAAATCGTGCGGTTAGCGTTTTTGGACGCTGCTGTGGCCCAGGAAAGACCAGGAGGTCGCAAATTGGACCAGGAGGTAGAGGGGACGTCGAGCAAGACAAGGATCCCTCTTAGCAGGAGGTAACACCCAGAGAAGTGCCAGAAACAGGCACTACGAGGATGCATGAAACGGTGCTCACCCGAAGTCGCACAAAGGAGTCCCACGTCGCCGGGGACCAACTTAGAAAGTCGTGCAATGCAGGTTAGAGTGCCGTGGACCCAGGCTTGGCTGTGCACAAAGGATTTCCGCCGGAAGTGCACAGGGGCCGGAGTAGCTGCAAAAGTCGCGGTTCCCAGCAATGCAGTCTAGCGAGGTGAGGCAAGGACTTACCTCCACCAAACTTGGACTGAAGAGTCACTGGACTGTGGGAGTCACTTGGACAGAGTTGCTGGATTCGAGGGACCTCGCTCGTCGTGCTGAGAGGAGACCCAAGGGACCGGTAATGCAGCTTTTTGGTGCCTGCGGTTGCAGGGGGACGATTCCGTCGACCCACGGGAGATTTCTTCGGAGCTTCTAGTGCAGAGAGGAGGCAGACTACCCCCACAGCATGCACCACCAGGAAAACAGTCGAGAAGGCGGCAGGATCAGCGTTACAGAGTTCCAGTAGTCGTCTTTGCTACAATGTTGCAGTTTTGCAGGCTTCCATCGCGGTCAGCAGTCGATTCCTTGGCAGAAGGTGAAGAGAGAGATGCAGAGGAACTCGGATGAGCTCTTGCATTCGTTATCTAAGGAATCCCAAGAGACAGAGACCCTAAATAGCCAGAAAAGAGGGGTTGGCTACCTAGGAGAGAGGATAGGCTAGCAACACCTGAAGGAGCCTATCACAAGGAGTCTCTGACGTCACCTGGTGGCACTGGCCACTCAGAGCAGTCCAGTGTGCCAGCAGCACCTCTGTTTCCAAGATGGCAGAGGTCTGGAGCACACTGGAGGAGCTCTGGACACCTCCCAGGGGAGGTGCAGGTCAGGGGAGTGGTCCCTCCCCTTTCCTTTGTCCAGTTTCGCGCCAGAGCAGGGCTAAGGGGTCCCTGAACCGGTGTAGACTGGCTTATGCAGAAATGGGCACCAAATGTGCCCATGAAAACATTTCCAGAGGCTGGGGGAGGCTACTCCTCCCCTGCCTTCACACCATTTTCCAAAGGGAGAGGGTGTAACACACTCTCTCAGAGGAAGTCCTTTGTTCTGCCATCCTGGGCCAGGCCTGGCTGGATCCCAGGAGGGCAGATGCCTGTCTGAGGGGTTGGCAGCAGCAGCAGCTGCAGTGAAACCCAGGGAAAGGCAGTTTGGCAGTACCAGGGTCTGTGCTACAGACCACTGGGATCATGGGATTGTGCCAACTATGCCAGGATGGTATAGAGGGGGCCATTCCATGATCATAGACATATTACATGGCCATATTCGGAGTTACCATTGTGAAGCTACATATAGGTAGTGACCTATATGTAGTGCACGCGTGTAATGGTGTCCCCGCACTCACAAAGTCGGGGAATTGGCCCTGAACAATGTGGGGGCACCCTGGCTAGTGCCAGGGTGCCCTCACACTAAGTAACTTTGCACCTAACCTTTACCAGGTAAAGGTTAGACATATAGGTGACTTATAAGTTACTTAAGTGCAGTGTAAAATGGCTGTGAAATAATGTGGACGTTATTTCACCCAGGCTGCAGTGGCAGGCCTGTGTAAGAATTGTCAGAGCTCCCTATGGGTGGCAAAAGAAATGCTGCAGCCCATAGGGATCTCCTGGAACCCCAATACCCTGGGTACCTCAGTACCATATACTAGGGAATTATAAGGGTGTTCCAGTAAGCCAATGTAAATTGGTAAAATTGGTCACTAGCCTGTTAGTGACAATTTGTAAAGAGAGAGCATAACCACTGAGGTTCTGGTTAGCAGAGCCTCAGTGAGACAGTTAGGCATCACACAGGGAACACATACCTATAGGTCACAAACCTCTGAGCACTGGGGTCCTGACTAGCAGGGTCCCAGTGACACATAACAAACATACTGAAAACATAGGGTTTTCACTATGAGCACTGGTCCCTGGCAAGCAGGATACCAGTGAGACAGTGAAAACACCCTGACATATAATCACAAACAGGCCCAAAGTGGGGG
Source organism: Pleurodeles waltl (assembly GCF_031143425.1). NCBI lineage: Eukaryota > Metazoa > Chordata > Amphibia > Caudata > Salamandridae > Pleurodeles > Pleurodeles waltl. Next base: position 1,033,358,482 of record NC_090437.1, on the reverse strand, counting down.
TAACAAGGCTAGAAAGAGGCTACTTTCTCACACAACCCCCCCCCAAACGAAGGACAATAAGGCTAACCTTGGCCAGTTGAGACTTTGGGGGTCATTCTGACCCTGGCGGTAAATACCGCCATGGCGGAGGTTGGCGGTAGCACCGCCAACAGGCTGGCGGTGCTCCGCCGGGCATTCTGACCGCGGCGGTACAGCCGCGGCCAGACGCGGGAAGCCGGCGGTGTACCGCCGACTTTCCGCTGCCCATGGGAATCCGCCATGGCGGCGCAGCTTGCTGCGCCGCCATGGGGATTCTGACACCCCATACCGCCATCCTGTTCCTGGCGGTTCTCCCGCCAGGAACAGGATGGCGGTATGGGGTGTCGTGGGGCCCCTGGGGGCCCCTGCAGTGCCCATGCCAATGGCATGGGCACTGCAGGGGCCCCCGTAAGAGGGCCCCACAAAGAATTTCAGTGTCTGCTTTGCAGACACTGAAATTCGTGACGGGTGCAACTGCACCCGTCGCACCTTCCCACTCCGCCGGCTCCATTCTGAGCCGGCTTCCTCGTGGGAAGGGTGTTTCCCGCTGGGCTGGCGGGCGGACTTTCGGCGGTCGCCCGCCAGCCCAGTGGGAAACCCAGAATGACCGCCGCGGTCTTTTGACCGCGGTACGGTCTTCTGGCGGTTCCCGCTTGGCGGCCGGCTACCGCCGCCCGCCAAGCTTAGAATCAGAGCCTTTATTGTCTAAGTGGTGATAAGTAGAGAGTAGCTCTCAGAATGACCGCCTATATGTCTAAACAATAGTGCCTATTTCTAAACATAGTCTACTCATGGGAACAAAGTCTGAAAGAAACTCATGTCAGTAAAATGAACCACCATTTCCTGAACAGTCACTGAATACAACACTAACCGGCCTCATTTAGGCTAATGCAAGTGAATTAAAGCAATACTTTTAATTAATATGTATTAATAAGCACACTTTTAATATGCAAACTGATAAATTCACATTAATAATGCTTCAAAAATGTTCATGTTACATTAATTTTAAACGAAAAAAGACTCTACTAATGCATTTCAAAGGATATAACACAATACTGCATTTCTCAATTTTTACGCACGTATTTAAACCATTATTCATTAGAAATTGAATATTGTTTCAATATATTCTGTTAGTCCAAGGTCCAAATGATAACATCATATCATTAAAATCTTGCAATCATTTGACTTATAAGCGATACCGCCGGAGTTTCTAACATTAGTTTAAATAAATATACAGTTAGAATGGTTTCTCAAGGCATCTCTCCACATTCAAACTATAGTAGTTTGGCTAACATAATACCTATATTGTCACCTATTGATGACTTCCGTGACATGAGGGACAGCACAAAATTATCGACTACATCAGCTATACAGAAACTTGCCAGTGTTAGGTGGTTGTACTGCAGCCACCTAAATCCACAGTGTAACTTTGCCAGGAGCTGTAAGGTTGCTCAAAATGTTCAGCTAACTGTGCAAACTGTTTGCTGTGCTGCCAGAAATACATCTATAGGATGGACCTGGGACAGTGAGACAGCAAGTGACCAAAGGGGCGATATATGTTTTTCTTCATACTCCTTTGAACAATGTAGGCCACTTTGCCGAAGCCCATTGTGCTCTTGTAGTAGGACATCAAAACTATGATTGGGCCTTATCATGATGCTGCTTTGCTGGAGTGAGGCCAGTTCATGACTGAAATGGGTTCCATAGGTGCCCACCTGAAATCCAGAGAGTGAACAGTGAACTGACTTCAGAGGAAAGTGTTTGTAGTGTGCCCAGATGACCTTGATCGTTGACTTTCAGCATCTATTAAATATGTTTTAGACAATGGATTGTTTTTGCTCTTGCAAAGACACAAAGCTAAAGGTCTGTTTCATTTTAGACCTCACATAATGGTCTTCATCAATATATATTTACTACATATTTTTCAAATTTTAATGTTTTTCTAAAATCTTATTTATTTATGTATTTTTTTCTCTATTTTGCCTTTTTATAAAAATATGTATATGGATAACGAAATGGACGAGTAATGGTGTACATTTTGTAACATTGTTTTGCATAGCATAAATTTGCTTAAAATTATATTATTGGTTAAGCTTAGAAGAAGTAGTAGGCTTAACATTTAAGTTCTATGTATATATGTATGTATGCATGCATGCATTGCTGGGAAACAAGGTACAATGAACAGAGTGCAAGACACAATATAGTTATATATGAGTGGTAGATTAGGCTTTGGTTAAGAAGTAGTGTTAGAGTTTTATATATGTATATATTTACGCAGGAGGCACATATTTATCTCAGGCCTCACCAAACGTGAGGGCGAATATGCAGGTGATGGTGACTGAGCAATACCACTGACCTGGTCAGTGACTGCTCTGCCTCCCGTGGCTCCACCTAATAAGTAGAGCCCTTTCCCTGGCTCCTCTGAACTCCTGACCCCTGTCAGGAATTCGAGGCCCTTCTCCACCCGCAGGCTTCTGCCTGCGCCTCATCCCTGGTGTCTAGTGGGAGAGCTCTGCTTTCCTACTAGGCAACCTTATGCCTCTCTCCTCCTTTTTTCCTCCTTTCTCTGCTTTGCTCTCTGCTCTTCTGTCCCTTAGTGCTCCTTTTGCTTCCCTACTCTATTCCTCATTTTTCACTCACTCTGCTCCTTCTCTCACTTTCGCTCTCCCCCCTCTCTCTCTTCCCTGCCGCTGCTGCCCCCACAGCCATGCCCCCTTTTTGCGGCCCACCCCCTTTTCACGCTGTTTTTCCCACCTCCTAGCTGTCCCCTTTCCCCCCACCTCCCTACTTAATGGCGCACCAAAGGCAACCCCATCTGCGCCTGTCCGTGACTGGACCGCACCCAGTGCCAGAACCACTGGCTCCCGTCCCCCTCACCGCCGCCACACACATCTTCATTATGATGACGCCACCCTCTGCACCCTCAACACCGGCTGCTCTACCGCCTGCCTCCAAGTGTCCCCGCAGACCCTTCTCCTGTCGCATCTGCACCTTCACCAGCCTCCACGCCAACGACCCACCTACCAAGGCAAGACGCAACCATCTCAGATGTATCCTCCTCAACACCTGCTCCATCCACAAGCATGCAGTAGAGCTATGGAATCTACTTTACTCAGCCTCCCCAGACGTCGCCTTCCTGACCAAGACCTGGATGAACCCCTCCTCAGTGCCTGACATTGCCATAGCCATCCCGGATGGCTACAAGATCACCTGCAGGGACAGCTCCAACAAACCAGGAGGAGGCATCGCCATCATCCACAAGAACACCCTCAGGATCACGACCAGCGCCAAAGACACCCTCAGCACCGCCAAACACCTCCACTTCCAGATCCACACTGACCCAAACACCACCCTCCGAGGGACCCTCATCTACAGGCCCCCAGACCCCTGACAACAGTTCAGCGACTCCATCACCGATGTCATTAGCACACACGCTCTCACATCCACTGACTACATGCTCCTCGGGGACTTAAACTTCCACCTTGAGAACACCAACGACAACAACACCGCCACCCTCCTCGACAACCTCTCCAACCTTGGCCTCAAACAGCTCATCACAACACCGACCCACTCCGCAGGACAAACACTTGACCCTATTTTTCCTGCCAGCAATCACGTCTCCTTCAGCCACACCACCGAACTCCACTGGAAAGACCACCGCTGCATCCACTTCTCCTTCAAGAAACACACAACACACCACCACCCACAACGGATTCCCCCACCGCAGTTGGAACAAGGTCACGAAAGACCAACTAATCGCAACCCTGTCCAGGATCCCACCTATCGACACCACCAACACTGATGCAGCTGCCCGAAACTTCAGGCAATTGGTTGACACCTGTGCCAATACACTTGCCCCAATCAAGAATCCCTCCAACAGACTCACCAACAGAAAGGCCTTCTGGTTTACTGCCGACCTCAATGAATCTAAGCAAACCTGCCGAAGACTCGAAATAAAGTGGCACCAAGATCAGACCCTGTACAACCACACAGCCTTCAAAAACACCAACTCATCCAAGCCACCAAGAGAACGGCCTTCAAAAACCCAATCAACAACAATGCACACAGCCACAAGGAGCTCTTCAACGTCGTGAAGGAACTCTCCATTCCTAGCTCCAACGCCAATAACATCCTGCCATCCCAAGACCTCTGACACTCCCTAGCCTCCTACTTCCACAGCAAGATTGCAATATTTCCACCACAGCTTCAGCACCCACACCCCTCCGGCAACCACCAACACCACATATTCACCCCCGACCAACCTCCTGCTCTCCTGGACCCCCATCAATGACAACGACACCATCAAAATCATGAACACCATCAACTCCAGCTCTCCATCTGACCCCTGCCCTCACCACATCCTCGACAAAACAAGCTCTGTCATGGCATCCCAACTACGGAAGATCATCAACAGCTCCTTCGAGTCTGCCACCTTCCCGGAGAGCTGGAAACACGCCGAGATCAACGCCCTCCTCAAAAAACCCAAGGTGGACCCAAAGGACCTCAAGAACTTCCGGCCTATCTCCCTGCTCCCCTTCCTGGCAAAAGTAATTGAGAAGGCTGTCAACAGACAACTACCCGCCTTCCTCGAGGAGAACTGCACCCTGGACCCTTCCCAATACGGGTTCCGCAGCAACCACAGTACCGAAACTGAACTCATCGCCGCCATCTATGACATCAGAACCATACTGGACAGTGGCGAAACCACGGCCCGATCCTCCTGGACCTCTCAGCCACGTTCAACACCATCTGTCACCACACCCTACGCTCATGCCTCAGCAATGCAGGAATTCGCAACAGAGCCCTGGACGGGGTCACCTCCTACCTCACCGGCAGAACCCAGAGATTGCGCCTCCCCCATTCTGCTCGGAGGCCACCGAAATCATCTGCGGCGTACCCCAGGGTTCGTCCCTCAGCCCGACCCTCTTCAACCTTTACATGGCCCTGTAGGAGGCTGGCCTGGCTTATAGTGGGTACCTTGTGGTACTTACACCCTGTGCCAGGTCCAGTTATCCCTTATTAGTAGAATAGAGGTGTTTCTAGCAGCTTAGGCTGATAGAAGGTAGCTATGGCAAAGCAGCTTAGGCGGAACTAGGAGACATGCTACGCTCCTACTATACCACTTATATCATATAGCACAATATCATAAGAAAACACAATACTCAGAGTTACTAAAAATAAAGGTACTTTATTTTAGTGACAATAAGCCAAAAGTATCTCAGAGAATACCCTCACTTAGGAGGTAAGTAATATACACATGTTATATGTACACAAACCCAAAACAGGTAAGTAATAGTAAGAAAAGTAGTGCAAACAATGTAGAATCACAATAGGATGCAATAGGTGAACATAGGTCTAGGGGCAACACAAACCATATACTCCAAAAGTGGAATGCGAATCACGAATGGACCCCAGGCCTATGGAAGCTTGTAGAGGGTCGCTAGGACTGTATGAAAACAGTCAGGGTGTCCAAGATACCCCACCCCAAGACCCTGAAAAGCAGGAGTAAAGTTACCCTACTGCCCCAGAAAGACACAATAGTCATGATAGGGGGAATCTGCAAGAACCACAAGCACCAGCAAAACCAAGAGTCGCGATAGTGTCCGGGGGGACAGGAGCCCAGGAAACCCCGGATGAAGGTGCAAAAGGGCTGCGTCCGGGTGGAAGAAGCCGAAGATTCTGCAACAACGAAAAGGGCTAGGAACTTCTCCTTTGGATGGAAGATGTCCCACAGCGTGCTGGATGTTGCAGAAGTGTTTCAACGCAGAAAGACTGCAAACAAGCCTTGCTAGCTGCAAGGGTCGCAGTAGAGGTTTTTGGGTGCTGCTGGGGACCAGGAAGGACCAGGATGTCGCCCCTTGGAGGAGGAGACAGAGGGGGCACTCAGCAACTCAAAGAGCCCCCGCAGAAGCAAGCAGCACCCGCAGAAGTACCGGAGCAGGCACCTGGAATTTCTGTGAACTCAGAGTCACAAGAGGAGGGTCCCACGGCGTCGGAGTCCAACTCAGAGGGTTGAGCACTGCAGGACGGAGTGCTGGGGACCCAGGCTAGGCTGTGCACAAAGGAATCCTTGGAGAAGTGCACAGAAGCCGGAGCAGCTGCAAATCACGCAGTACACAGGTTTGCTGTCTGGCATGGGGAGGCAAGGAGTTACCTCCACCAAATATGGACAGAAGGGCCACTGGACTGTGGGAGACACTTGGACCCAGCTCGTGTGTTCCAGGGACCACGCTCGTCAGGATGAGAGGGGACCCAGAGGACCAGTGATGCAATCTTTTGGTGCCTGTGTTAGCAGGGGGAAGATTCCGTTGAGCCACAGGAGAGTTCTTCTTGGCTTCCAGTGCAGGGTGAAGGCAGACAGCCCTCAGAGCATGCACCACCAGGAAACAGTTGAGAAAGCCGGCAGGATGAGGCGCTACAATGTTGCTGGTAGTCGTCTTGCTACTTTGTTGTGGTTTTGCAGGTGTCCTGGAGCAGTCAGCGGTCGATCCTTGGCAGAAGTCGAAGAGGGAAGTGCAGAGGAACTCTGGTGAGCTCTTGCATTCGTTATCTGGAAACCCCAAAAAGGCAGTTTGGCAGTACCCGGGTTCTGTGCTACAGACCCGGGGGATCCTGGAATTGTCCCCCCAATACCAGAATGGTATTGGGGTGACAGTTCCATGATCTTAGACATGTTACATGGCCATGTTCGGAGGTACCATTGTGACGCTACACATAGGTAGTGACCTATGTGCAGTGCACACGTGTAATGATGTCCCCGCACTCACAAAGTTCGGGGAATTTGCCCTGAACGATGTGGGGGCACATTGGCTAGTGCCAGGGTGCCCACACACTAAGTAACTTAGCACCTAATCTTCACCAAGTGAGGGTTAGACATATAGGTGACTTATAAGTTACTTTTGTGCAGTGAAAAATGGCTGTGAAATAATGTGGACGTTATTTCACTCAGGCTGCAGTGGCAGTCCTGTGTAAGAATTGTCTGAACTCCCTGTGGGTGGCAAAAGAAATGCTGCAGCCCATAGGCATCTCCTGGAACCCCAATACCCTGGGTACCTAGGTACCATATACAAGGGAATTATATGGGTGTTCCAGTGTGCCAATGAGAATTGGTAAAATTAGTTACTAGCCTGCAGTGACAATTTTAGAAAGCAGAGAGAGCATAAACACTGAGGTTCTGGTTAGCAGAGCCTCAGTGATACAGTTAGGCACCACACAGGGAACACATACAGGCCACAAACTTATGAGCACTGGGGTCCTGGCTAGCAGGATCCCAGTGACACATATCAAACACACTGACAACATAGGGTTTTCACTATGAGCACTGGCTAGCAGGATCCCAGTGAGACAGTAAAAACACCCTGACATATACTCACAAGCAGGCCAAAAGTGGGGGTAACAAAGCTAGAAAGAGGCTACCTTCCTACAGGCTCGCTCGCTAACATCGCCCGATCCCACAACCTCAACATCATCTCATATGCCGACGACACCCAGCCGATCCTCTCCCTCACCAAGGACCCCGCCAAGACCTACCTCCACAAAGGAATGAAGGCCATCGCCAAATGGATGAAGAACAGCTGCCTCAAACTCAATTCCGACAAGATGGAAGTCCTCATCTTCGGATCCACCCCCTCCACATGGGATGACTCCTGGTGGCCTGCCACTCTCGGAGATGCTCTGACTCCCACTGACCACGCACACAACCTAGGATTCATCTTGGACTCCTCATTATCCATGACCCAGCAAGTCAACGCCATCTCCTCCTTCAACACCCTCCGCATGCTCCGAAAGATCTACAAATGGATACCCACCGAAAGCAGAGGAACAGTCACCCAAGCCCTTGTAAGCAGCAAACTACGGCAATGCCCTTTACGCAGGAACCACAGCAAAACTCCAGAAGAGGCTGCAACGCATCCAGAACGCCTCCACATGCCTCATCCTGAACATCCTCTGCCACTGCCACATCACAGACCATCTGAGAAACCTGCACTGGCTCCCAGTTAACAAGAGAATCACATTCAAACTCCTCACCCACGTTCACAAAGCACTGCACAACACCGGACCAGAATACCTCAATAGATGGCTCTCCTTCTACACTCCAACCCGACATCTCCGCTCCGCCGACCTCACCCTCGTAACCATCCCACACGTCCACAGAACTACAACCGGCGGTAGATCATTCTCACACCTCGCCGCCAAAATGTGGAACACTCTTTACACCCACCTGCGCCAGACCAAAGACCTCCTTACCTTCAGAAAACTTCTCAAGACCTGGCTGTTTGAGCAGTAGCAGCACCTTCCCCACTTTTGCCCCACTTCCCTCAGCGCATTGAGACCCTCACGGGTGAGTAGTGCATTTTACAAATTCCTGATTGATTGATTGACTGTTCAGCTGCTGCATATTCATTTTCTGCTGCACACTATGTGACATAGGAACTAAACCTGCTGATGGCATCATGACACAGCCCTTTCTCAACTGTTGCTGAAATCCTTATATAGGTGCGTGTATATATATATATATAGAGAGAGAGAGAGAGAGAGAGAGAGATAGAGAGAGAGATATATAGAGATATATATAGAGAGATATATATAGACATATATATATATTTATGTATATTAAAAAAGATATTCATCGCACTCCAGAACTCCAATTAAAGCGTCTTTATTCAAAGTTTAACAGCCACCAACGCATTTCAACTCATGTAGAGTCTTGCTCATGGTCAGGGAGTCCTTCTTTACTTTCCTTTATATACAATCACTCCATACTGTCAACAATGAAGCATATTTTGTAATAAATATATACAAAATAAAAACAATTTACATTGTATATAAATTCTGTGATTCATAATCTATTGATGATGGCAACATATGATTTCTATACAGACTATTCTCTATATATGATTGGCACCAAAACTAGGAGTATGTTGATTGATTACAATTATGCACTAGTCAATAAATCAGATTTCAAGCTCTGTGCTTAATTACCCATGATTTATCCTATGGATGCATACTAATCACCGCATCCCTACAGTTATTTCTTTTGTTTGCTTAGTGAAATTTATTTTTAAATTAATGTTTATAGGGTGCTTCTGATTATTGACATTTAGATAATAATTAATCAATCTAATTTCCCATCCTTTTAATCTCCTATTTACTTTTCTAGAGAGAAATTTTCAGCTGCCTATCTTTCAGAGCTTATGTATATACCTTTCAAATTGGTATTTTGCCCATATCTCTTGATACACCTCCTTAATTTTAATCTTTCCCAACTGGAAAATATATAAATTCATAAATGGACAAATAATTCTGTATCCATGTTTAATCCATGAGGTGTCTTTGTGCATAGTTGGATGATAATTCTACTTTCCAATTGTCGTAGTTTAAGAGTCCTGTTACCACCACGTTCGGCTTTCTTTATTTGTGCCAAACCAAAAAACCTGATACTTTCCCATTCTTCCGTATGTTGTGTCATATAGGTGGTCATTATGACACTGGCGGTAACTGTTAAAGTGGAGGTGATACTGCCAGCAGTCTGGTGGTAATTACCACCAAATTATGACCCTGACGGTGATACCTCCCATAGACAGCCAATGTACCACACCAACCGCCAGTGCGTTAACACCACTGACCACGGTGGTAGCCATCAACAACCAGGTGGAAGCCAAGGTACCGCTCACCATATTGTGACATAGCAAACCTCCAGGATTTCTGGGGTGGTACAAACGCCTGGCGGAAACACTGCACAGACAATGAAAGACTCACCAACAGGGACACAGAGGATTCCGCCGCCGCCATGGAACCAGAACTTCAAGTTTTCCCGATGCTCTACTATGCCATGGCTGTCCTGGAACACCAACGATGATGAAGACGACGACGGTGAGTACAGCTTCCTAGCACACAAGGGAGGGAGGGAAAAGGAGAGTGACACACACGCACAACACACACCATTCACACACACACCATACACAGAACCAGCTGCAGAGTAAAACGAAGGTCACAGGACCCACGTTAAATTAAAACAAGAACAATTAGAGTGAACGAATACTGTAATTTGCTGCCAACAGCCACCATAATGCTAAATCAAATGCAAATGCAGGTGTCAATGCCCAGACTGGGTCAATGGCCAGTCCAAAGTACAAAACGGCCACATGGCCACAGGGCACAGTCCAAGACTCAACTTGACTCCTGACAGCTTCCCGACTCCACTGTTCAGGGGCATCATGTTGGAAATGGGCAGGCACCTCAGGGGGATGGGGGGGTGGGGGTGCACTTCAGCTGAAGTGGGTAACATGCCCACTGGTTCTGGAGGGGGCTCCTTGCCAATTGTTTCTGGTGGGGAGTGCAAGGCCACAGTCTCTGAAGTGGGTAACATGCCCAATTGTCTCTGGTGGTGGAGGTGTCTCCGTGGCTGCCTCTGCTGGAGGTGAGGGCTCCTTCCCCTCTGCTGGTAGAGGGGGCCCCTTGCCTTTCTTTGGTGGTGTAGTGAGAACCTTGCCTTTCTTTGGTGGTGGAGTTGGAACCTTGGCTTTCTTTGGTGGTGGAGAGGTATCCTTGGCTCTCTTTGGTGGTGGAGGGGGATCCTTGGCACTCTTTGGTGGTGGAGGGGGATCCATGTGTCCTCTCTTATGACAGGCCCATTTTAACTTTGACATGTGCCTAGGAGGTGCCTCCACTGTCCCCGTCCACTATCCCTTGGTTTTCACCACCCTAGTCCTCCCTTTCTGAGGCAGAGTTGTACTCTTACTAGGAGTGGCTGCCATCACACTCAGGGGGCCCTTTGTGCCAGCAGCTGATTTTTTGATGGAAGCAGTGGCAGACTGTTTAGCTGAGGTGCTGGGCTGGGTTGTTGGGACCCTGCTCTTACAGGCAGGACAGGAGGGGTGGGGGAAGGAAGTGGTCAAGTTGGGCAAGAAAAAGCTTCTTAGAGACGTTGGGGCAGGATGTGTGAGGAGGAATGGGAGTAGAGGGAGTGGTTGTCGGAGGTGTATGTCTGCTGGACTTGGGTGCAGATGCATGGACAGTGTGCGTGTATGAGGTGGATTGCTGTTGGGTGTCTGAGTGCGAGAGTTTGTGTCTCTTGGGGGGGCAGACAGGGTAGGAGAGGACAAACAGGACGCGTGGATGGCTATTGTGGAGGTGTCTGCAAGTGAGGTGTGTGTGCTGCATGATGTGGTGATGGTGGTGGTGGTGGCTGTTGAGGAAGTGTATGCAGGTGTGAGTGCGGACATGACTGTGAGGAAGGAGAAGGAGGAGAGAGTGGAGGCAGTGGATGTTTTTGTGTTTACAACTATCTGTTGTTTATGTAAGTGCTTGTGGCCTGAAGTGTGCTGCCTGCGTTCGTCTGTGCCACTCTTGTGTGATGTTTTGTGTGCATGCTTGTCCCCTCCATACACCTCCATACATGCATGCCACATGCATCGTGCCCACAATGTACTCACCCGTTGGTCTGGAGGCCCATACAGTAGTCCTTACTGGGGTAGAACCCCACCCACCAGTCTCTCCAACTCCTCAGAAGTGAAGGCTGGGGCCCTTTCCCCGGTCACACGGGCCATGGTAGGTTCCAGACACAGGTCACAGCAGCACATGCAGTGTAGGTCCTCTCCTATGGAAGGTCAGGAAGCAAGTGAGGAGTCAGATAGAAAATGACGGTCACATCCACGGCGGTGCATACCGTCACCACCGGCGTAGCTCACCATTGGCCACTGTACCCCATAGGGCCCAATATTAAACAATGAGGAATTGCACAGCGGTTCCCGACGCCTCCCGCCATGGCGCACAACGTCAGCGTCATTACCTCACTTCCACCTGTCCCTCCACACAGGACAGGTGGACGCCATTTCAGGGGGGCAGGCCTATGGAATAATGCTGCATCACAGGAGAAATAGGCACATACTGGACAAATCACACTGATCCATTACATGTTTACAAATTGCAGACTAATGTTGTGGCTCCATTGTTCAGTTTGTGACAGGCTCCTCACTCTTTAGTCCCTTAGATTCGTACCACTGTGGATGAATAGGAGATGGAGACATACCCCCATGTATAGACCCCTGGTGGACCTGGCTACACTGGAGGACAGGCACATAATACCTATAGACTGGACAGGGCCACGATCACAGAGCAGTGTGCCCAATTGGAGCCTGACCTAATATCAGCTATCCGTCATCCCATTGGGATCCCCCCTCTTGTGCAAGCTCTATCAGTGCTCCATTTCCTGGCAACTGGTTCTTTCCAAGTGACAGTGGGCTTGGCAGCAGGAATGTCACAGCCAATGTTCTCAATAGTGCTGACAAGAGTATTGTCTGCCCTGATAAAACACATGTGCAGCTACATTGCATTCCCCCAAGTTGAGGATTTGGCCACTGTGAAGGCCGAGTTTTATGCAATGAGACATATCCCCAATATAATTGGCGCGATTGACGGGACACATATTGCATTTGTTCCCCCGGCCAGAATGAACAGGTGTTCAGGAATCGTAAGAGTTTCCACTCTATGAATGTGCAGATGGTGTGCTTGGCGGACCAGTACATCTCCCACATCAATTCTAAGTACCCTGGGTCAGTGCATGATGCATTTGTCCTGAGGAATAGCAGCATCACAAATGTGATGTGCCAACTACAGAGGCACAGGGTATGGCTAATAGGTGAGCCCTGGTTCCCACCCAGTATATGTTGGTGTATGGGTATGGTGTTGGCCATATAGGATAGTGTGTGGCTAAATGTTGTCCCTCAATATTTGCAGGTGACTCTGGTTACCCAAACCTATCATGGCTGCTGAGCCCTGTGAGGAATGCCAGGACAAGGGCAGAAGAACGTTATAATGAGACACATGGGTGAACCAGAAGGATAATTGAGAGAACCTTTGGCCTCCTGAAGGCCAGGTTTCGGTGCCTCCATCTAACAGGTGAACCCTGTACTACTCACCCAAGAAGGTCTGCCAGATACTAGTGGCATGCTGCATGTTGCACAACCTAGCCCTCTGATGCCATGTCCCTTTTCTGCAGGAGGAGGAGACTGGAGATGCCCCTGTGACAGCAGTTGATCCTGTGGACAGTGAGGATGAGGAGGCAGAGGATGAGGATGAGGACAACAGAACAACTGTAATCTGTCTGTACTTCCAATGACACATAGGTGAGACAGTCTAACTTTACATTTCAATAACTTTGGTTGTATTCTGTGTTGCATTGGCATGCTGGCATTTCCCATTTCTATGCCCACTTGCTGTTGCCTCTGGCTATTCATTCTCCAGATGTTGGTGATTTGACAAATACTCCTGATGTGATCACAACAGCCAGCTACAGGTCGTGAATTCTATGCTCATTCTATGTACAGTTCTTTTGCACTGGTTGTACCTGTTTCAATCAATACATATTTGAAATACATGACATACTCGAAATCGATTTTTATCCAAGGGTGTTTATTGAAGTGCTAAAATATATACGGGAAAGTGCAATGGGATGGGGTGATGATGGAGGAAAGTCCAGGGTATTGTTCCAGTCTGTTTATAGCACAGGTGCATTGTCCAAGGGGACATAGGAAGGGGAGCAATGGCAGTTCAAGGTGGACAGGGTGACTGTGTGAGACACAAGGGTGACAATCAGGAGAGTCTCATTTCCTGGCGGGGGTCTTGGCAAGTGTCTCTGGCTTCTGTCTGGATTGCAGGGAACGTTGGCAGGGTGATTCACCTTCTGCAGGGGGAGGGGTGCTGGTTGCCTTTGAGTCCTATGGCGGGGCCGCCTGGCCACTAGCAGCAGTGGAAATGGAAGGCTGTTCAGATGACTGACTAGTGGCAGGAGCCCTCTAGTGTGAGATTGCCTCCCTCATAATGTTGGCCATGTCTGCTAGCACCCCTTCTATGGAGATCAGGGTGTTGTTGGTGGCCTGCAAGTCCTCCCTGATCCCCTGGAACTGTCCCTCCTGCAGCCGCCTGTTCTCCTGCATGTTGTCCAGGATCTGGCCCATCGTGTCCTGGGAATATTGATAGGCTCCCAGGATCTCTGAGAGTGTCGCCTGGAGAGTGGGTTCCCTGGGCCTGTCCTCCCCCTGGCACACAGCAGTCCTCCCATTGTCCCTGGTGGCCTGTGCCTCTGTCCCCTGAACTGTGTGCCCACTGCCACTGACCCCAGGTGAGATGTAGCCTGGGGTCCCTGTACAGGTGGGCACACTGCTGATTGACGTGTCCTGGGGACAGAGGTTTGGGGACGCTGGGTGGGCGCTGGTGTTGGATACTGATGCAGGAGGCTCTGTGGTGGTCTGTGACTGGGTGTGGGTAACCGGCTGTTCAGTGGTCCCTGATGGGCCAGGTAGATCGTCCAGAGTTACTGTCATCACTGTGGGCCTCTTCTGTTGGGGGACTGGATAGTGATGGCACCTCCTGTCCGGTGACATTGGCTGGGGTACCTGTGGGGATGTAAATGATGTGTTATGGTTAACATGCATGACATATTGTCGTCCCTGGCTTCCCCTCTATGGTTGGTGTTGCCCTGCCAGCTTTTACTTGTGTATGTTGGTGTATGGTGGGATTGTTAGTTCTCTCTGATGAGCATGCTTTAGTGATGAGTGTCCATGTAGCACTGTGAGGGGTGTCCATGCATTGGTACAGCATGCAGGGCTTTGGGATTAGTGAGATGTTATGGTAGGGTGTATGGGATATAGTGGAGTGATGGGAGTGAGGGTATGTGATGGCAAGCGGGTATAGGGGTGATAATTATTGAAAGTTGACTTACCAGAGTCAAGTCCTCCTCCGACTCTGGCCAGGCCCTCAGGATGCTGTATTGCCAAGACTTGCTCCTCCCATGCTGTGAGTTGTGGGGTAGGAGGTGGGGGTCCACCCCCAGTCCTCTGTATAGCGAACTGGTGTCTTGCTTCTATGGAACATACCTTCCCCCGTAGGTCGTTCCGCCTTTTCCTGATGTTGTCCCTTATTCTGGGGTACTGTCCCACGGCATTGACCTTGTCTACGATTCTCCGTCATAGCTCCATCTTCCTTGCAATGGATATCTGCTGCACCTGTGTTCCAAACAGCTGTGGCTCTACCCTGACAATTTCCTCCACCGTGACCCTTAACCCCTCCTCTGTGAAACAGGGGTGCCTTTGTGGTGCCATGAGTGTCATGTGATGTGTGTTGGTGAGGGTGTGTTGGGTAATGTGTTGGGGTGTGTGAAGTGGGGTATGTGAGGGATGTATGGGTGTATGTGGTGTGTGTATGTAGTTGTGTCAGTGGTCTTTGGTGTCAGTCTTGTGTCAATTAATTGTGGGTATTGTGGGTTTGTGTATTGTAGTGGTGTGGGTGTGGTGTGTGTATGGGTGTCAGGTGTGTGGTGTTTGAATTGTCCAATGTGGTGTTGTATTGTCTGTGGGTGTCCATTGTGAGCACGGCGGTATATACCGCCAATGTTTTACCGCCGTTGAATGTCCTCTGTGGTGATTTGTGGGTCATAAAGTGGTGGGCGTTGTTCTGTTGGCGTAACGGTGTGGGTTTTGATACCGCCAGTTCATCACTGACCTTTGGTCTGGCGGATTTGTGTCTGTGGCTGAATTCTGGCGGATTGGTGTGTGTGTGTCATAATATGGTGAACGGATATCCGCCACCACCGTGGTAAGTTGGCGGCCGTCAATATGGCGGTAAGAGGGATTTACCGCCAATGTCATAATAAGGGCCTTAATCTCCCTACACCTACAAAAATGAATGTTTCCTTGTGTAAAGTAAGGGGTGCTCCTTTAGAGCTCTCCAATACCGAGTCAAGTTCGTGCTATAAAAACTGTAAAACAAAAAAAAAATCTGAGTGCTGCATTGTAAATCCGTAGAGATGACGGCCCAGATATAATCCGCCTATGCAAATTTTGAGGTCTTTCCCTAGGGGGGAGGAGGGAGTTTTCATGGAAGGAGCTTCTGCAGACAAAGCTGGGCTCGTTTCAGCAAAAAACTAAGATGCGGGAAGCCTGAAAGGCCAAACCGTATTTTTTTATTTTTCATAGACAAATGTTCAAAGCGTGGGTTTGTTCTGCAAAGTGTGTTTCGCTGCATATGTGGAAAAAAGATGTAAAAAAATTGTATGAACCCGGTGGCGCTAATGACAAATGAATGACCCAGGACACAGTTTATAAACAGGAAATAAAGGGCCATATGTACAAACACTTTTTCCCATAGACACAGAATGGGTAAAAACCCTTGCTACATCTGGCCCAAAGTGTACTAAAATTGTAGTCTAATAGCAAGAAGAAGGATACCTCAGATAAACAAACAAAACAAAAAGTGTTGCACTGCCACTGTCTTTTTGTTGCAAAGTGTGGCACCAACAAAGTTGTGCCAAGTTCAAGACTTTCATGAAGAATGAAATGGAGATGACATAACAAGCCAGAGACATGCTTGGTCAATTACCCTGAAGAGCGAATATCATGAGCTGCTAAAAGTTCACAACAAATGCAGGACCAATCAGCCAGTTATGTAGCACCTCATATGCGGCTATAGCTTGGACTGAAGGACTGTTACTCATTATAATGCTTGAGTCTGTTAGCTCTGCTTTCTCTCGCCTGCAGAGGAGAGTGCATGCATATGTTATGACTGTTTCAAACTGCTACATTACCAAAAGTGCATTTCTTAAAACTCCAGAGGATTTTTCATAAGTCTCTTATTTGTATTTTAATGGAAGCAGTGCGTGGGCACCAAGCAATGCAGAGGCTTCCTGTGCACGCACCAGGTTTTTAACTTGGATTACACGATCCAAGCGTAAATTATTGTCTCTCTCTAGTGTAATGTCCTGCTGTGATTTAAATTCATACGCACATTCTCAGACATCTCATTACTAAATTCTTAGTGGAAGAGAGGGCTCTAATTGCAGCGGAGAGATCCTAAACACTCAGTCCTACAATTAAACCCAATGAATACATTGACAGCGTTGCTGTAAAGTAATAAAACACCTTGCATTTCGGTTTAAAATACAGGGTGATTACCCTCTAGAATAATAAAGAATACATATGAGACTTTGTGTACTAAGATCTGTGTTTTATGGCTCTACTGAGAATTATTTTGTAAGCAGTGTTTTACAAACTCCGTGTCTTGGAGGCTTTAGTGCTTGTTTACCTGTTTATACAAAAGCTATGTCTTGATACCATTGTTTCCTTACCATCTCTGCTGACTTGAGTTGACATCTCCTTCTGTGCATTCCCTTTTCCATAAGCATAATTTGCCTCCTAGCATTGCTTACAATATGTAAATATGGTTTAAATGTGTGCTCTGAAAAGTCTGACTTCAGTTAAGAGAGCACCCAGTTCGGTTAAAGAGCTGTGGAGAGTAGGACATATGAATCTGATAGGTCTATAAAACTGAACACTATGGCCCTCAATACAACCCTGGTGGTCGGTGTTAAAGCGGCGGTAACACCACCAACAGGCCGGCAGTAAAAAAATGGGATTACGACCATGGTGGAAACCACCAACATAGACAGCCACTTTAACACTCCTACCGCCACGGCGGTAGCAACAAACACCTCGGCGGTCACCACCAACAGACAGGCGGAAGACAATGTACCGCCCACACTATTATGAGAGGCCAATCAGCCAGCTTTTCCGGGGCGGTGCCAATTTCATCAAAAGCACGGCGGAAACAGTACAACGAAGGGGAACCACTCACCTTTCGACACTCCACGAAGAACCAGGACGCCATGGAGCCCGAATTGCAGATCCTCCCCATGTTGGTGTATCTACTAATACACCATGAAGTAGAAAGAAGGCAGAGGCGGCGACGACGGTGAATACTGCACCTAGCACACAGGGGAGGGGAGGAGTGAAAAGAGAGTGATACACACATGCGGCATGCAACACCCCCACCCCCCACCCTCACCCACAACACCATACACACTAACACATACAACAACAGGACAGACACACCCCGTCACCCCTTGGAAGAACGCAAGGACAAAGGGAAAAGAGTCTAGCCAGTGTTATTTTGAAAAATTCAGATATACCAAGAGAAAATCAAATAATCAGTATATACAAAAGTTCACATTATATACACAAGGCCATACACTGTCCCTTGTAAATGTCCGTGGACCAGTGGTCCCCAAAAATTTGTGCGAAGCCCACACATGACACCTGCCTCAAAACGGAGAGAACACTGCAGGGGCATCAGGTTGAAAAAACACAGGCACCTCAGCGGGAAGGGGAGGGGAGGCACCTCAGCCGGATGATGGTACGATGCCACTGCCCCTCGAGAGGGCTCCATGCCCACTACTTGGTCCTGGAGAGTGTAAAGCCACAGTCTCTCTGGTGGGTGGTTTGCCCACTGTTTGGTCCTGGGTAGTGCAAAGCCACAGTCTTTCAAGTATCCCAAGTGGGTGGTTTACCCACTGCTTGGTCCTGGGGCGTGCAAAGCCACAGTCTCTCTGGTGGGTGGTTTTCCCACTGCTTGGTCCTGGGGAGTGCAAAGCCACAGTCTCGCTGGTGGGTGGTTTGCCCACTGCTTGGTCCTGGGGAGTGCAAAGCCACAGTCTCTCTGGTGGGTGGTTTGCCCACTGCTTGGTCCTGGGGAGTGCAAAGCCACGGTCTCTCTAGTGGATGGCTTCTCCACTGGTTCTGGAGGGGGCTTGGTACCCACAGTGCTTCATCCTGCCAAGGATTGGGTGATTTGATGCCTATCTCCACTGGTTCTGGAGGGGGCTTGGTGCCCAGTGATGCTGCACCTGGGGTGTGGCAGTTAACATCCTCTCACCTGGGTGTCTGAGCCACGAGATGTACATGGAACAGGTAGCATGATACTCCATGGAGGCAGAGCCACACTCCATTCTGCGGCGACTTAGGCTGCCAACTGCTGGTCATGCCAGTGCTGGTGCCTCAATTTGTGTGTCCAGGGTCTAGGATGTCCCCTGCAGCCTCGGACGGCTGCTCACTGGTGATGCTGCTGACGTTCAATATAGTGGTACCAGCTGGGCACGTGGCGGTGCAGATGGTGGTGCAGGTGGTGGCGGCTGTGGCGGTGGCTGTGGCGGCGATGCTGCTGGTGCTGGCCATGGTACAGGTGTCTGGTGTGGTGGAGGGAGACACCATACTGTCTCCGGCAGCCTTGGATGGCTGATCCTTGGGGAAGATGCTGCAGACTGACGTTGTGGCAGCGGCGGTTCAGGGGGCGGTGCAGGTGGCGGTCGTTGCAGCGGTGGTGACTGTGGTACAGGTCACTGGCTTCCCTGAGGAAAGGGTGGTCACCAGCCCCTCACCATGAGGCATCGTGCCCTGAGGTGACTTGCCCTTTGTCTTGTGTCCCTTCCCCACCTTGGCAGTCGCTGCTGGGACTGTGGCACTGTCCTCTCGGTGTTTGGGTGAGGCCTTGCTGGGTGGGTGATGCGTCCTTCTCCTGCTGGAAGTCGGCCCCTTTTTTACCTTGGCAGGTGGCGGAATCGGGTGGTCTTTCACATCTGTATGTGGCACACTGGCAGCTCTGATGGGTGCCCCCTTCAATCCACCCCGACTTGCACGGATCACAGCAGACGCAGATGTGGTGGCTGGGGTGCTGAGCTGGGATCTAGACATCCTGGCCCTGGGGGACGGATGGGGGGAAGGTGTAGGGAAGAGGATCAAGTTAGCTAGGAAACGTTTTTTAGACACACTGGGACGGGAAGATGGGGGGTGTAGGAGTGGAGGAAGAGGTAGTGCTTGTAGGAGGTGTACATCTGCTGAGTTTGGGTGAAGGTGCATGGGCTGGAGGCTGTTGTGAGGTGGATGGCTGTTGAGTGGGTGTGTGCCTGTGTTTGTGTACTTTGGGAGGAGGGCTCACAGACGCACTGGGAGAGGACACAGGGGACGTGTGAATGGTAGTTGGGGTTGTGATGGCACGTGAGCAGTGTGTTGTGATGGGCATGCTGGTGATGGAGGCAGTGGCTGATGATGTAGTGCATGCAGGTGTGAGTGGAGACAAGACTGGGAGGGAGGTGGAGGAAGAGGAGGATGGGGATACAGTGGAGGAAGTGGATGTTGGTATGTGTGCATGGGTATGGTGCTTGTGTGATTGCCTGTGTGATGTGTGGTGCTTATGTTTTCCTGAGCCACTTATGTGTGTTGATGTGTGTGCATGCTGGTCTGAAGGTGTGCTTGGGATAAGCTGAGGTAGAGGGGATTGGGTCTGGGTAGTGGAAGTTGGAAGGGGGAGGCTGGACACAGGGACAATGGCTGCCATCAGTGCTGAGGCCAGAGCCTGAAATGCTCTCTGTTGGCCCGCCACGCCAGAATGAATGCCCTCCGGGTATGTATTTGTTTGCTGCAAATGCCTCTCGAGATCCTGGATGGCATTCGGAATGGTTAACTGCCCAACAGTGAGGGATCTCAGGAGGTCAATAGTCTCCTCACTGAGGCCACAGGGATGACTGGGGCAGGGCCTGAGGTGCCTGGGGCGAAGGAGATGCCCCACCCTCCTGGGTGAGCGGGCACGCTGAGGGGCTGATGGGAGGGCGGTGCTGGTAGGGGGGGTGGCGGCTGTACCTGTAGTTGGGGTGGGCACAGAGGTGTCCACCACCACCAGGGAGCTTCCATCAGAGGAGAAGTCACTGTTATCCCCTTCTGTCCCCGTCATGGAGTTCACCTCGCCCTCCGTCCCACTGGTGCCTTCACCCTCCGTGGATTCACCCTCATGGGCCATGTGGGATACAGCTCCCTCCATCGCCGGTGCCCCTGCTCCTCCGCCAGATGATGCTAATGCACACAAGGACAGGGTGACAAAACAAGAAGGGGGGAATACAGAGGACACAAATGATCAATGCCAGCAACACCACTACTGTTGGCGGACACAACACACACTGAGATGCCCTGTACACTAGGCTTTGCCCAACCAGTCACTATGGTAGTCACCACTCAATGGGGTACATTGCCTAACGCCAACACATGCACACCTGAAACCCACACGACCCTGCACACTAGTAGCTGCCCAATCGTACCATGGGGTAGGGGTGCGTCTGAGCCTACAAAACAAGGGATCTACCCTGGCATGACCGCCCTGGCCTAGGGGCACCCACAGGTCACCCCCCACCCAGATCCCTCGTAAACCGTGCAGAGTCAGCTTTATGACACTGTACTCACCACCTTGTGGCTGCTGTGATGCCCTCAAGCGCCCATCCAACTCCGGATAGGCCACCATCAGGGGGGGTCATGGTGTGATGGGCACCCCTTCCACGTTGGAGGGCCAGCCCCAGCTGGGCCTCCGCCGTCTTCTTGCTCCAGCGGCGCAGGTCCTCCCATCTCTTGCGGCAGTGTGTGCTCAGTCTGTGATAGACACCCAGTGTCCGCACTTCCTTGGCGATGGCACACCAAATACCCTTCTTCTGGCGGGTGCTGGCCTAGAGGGAAAGTACAGGAGGAAAGGAAATTACTCACCCGTCCAGACCGTCATACTCATAGCCCACCAGTTCCCACCCATTCCCTGACGCACATACACTGACCATCCTCACATGCAGCACTCAGCCCCCCCCCAACATGTGGCTTACATCCACACCACTCCAAACAGGCCTTGCCCATGCATCATGCTCACAGTGTACTCACCTGTTTGTCTGGAGGACCGTAGAGTAGCGTGTACTGGGGGAGGACCCCATCCACCAGTTTGTCCAACTCCTTCGCAGTGAAGGCAGGGGCCCTTTCCCCAGACACTGTAGCCATTGTCGCTACCAGACTCAGGTCACAGCAGCACTTGCAGTGTAGGTCCTCTCCTGTTGACGGTCAGGTATCAAGTGAGTGAACAGATAGAAAATGGCGGTCACGTCCGCAGCGGTGCGTATCGTCACCGCCGGCGTACATGGCGATTGGCTCCTGGAACCCATAGGGCGCAATGATAACCAATGGTGAGTTGCGCGGCGGTCTTCGACCGCCTACCGTGACACTGCACAATGCCAGCGCAGTTATCTCATTTCCCCTTGTCCCTCCTCACAAGTCAGGCAGCCGCCATTTCAGGGGTGCACATGGCATGGCACCTAACTGCGTCACACCACATATTGGCACTTATACGGACTAACTATTTCACACATGGATTCACTAACATTACTGCAGACACAGTTGTGCTACCTATGTGGTAAATTACCCTCTGCTCACCATTCTCCTCCATAGGCTACAACCGCTGGGGCAGATGATGAGATGGCGGCATCCTCCGGTGTACAGACCAGTGGTGGACCTGTCGACAATGGAAGAGAGACACATCATAATCACATACAGACTTGATCATGCCACAATCCAAGAACTGTGTGCCCAATTGGAGCCAGACCTGATGTCAGCTATCCCCCAGCCCACAGGTATACTCCCTGTAGTGCAGGTCCTGTCAGTGCTCCATTTCTTGGCAAGTGGCTCCTTTCAAACTACAGTGGCCATGGCATCTGGGATGCCCCAGCCAATGTTTTCTAATGTGTTGACCAGAGTTTTGTCTGCCCTGCTGAAACACATGCGCAGCTACAACGTGTTCCCCCAGGTGGAGGATTTGGCCACTGTGAAAGCTGACTTTTATGCCCTGGGACATATCCCCAACATCATTGGTGCCACTGATGGTACACATGTGGCATTTGTCCCCCCCGCAGAAATGAACAAGTGTACAGAAATAGAAAAAGCTACCATTCGATGAATGTGCAAATGGTGTGTTTGGGGGATCAGTATATCTCCCATGTGAATGCCAAGTACCCTGGCTCTGTGCATGCCGCCTATATCTTGCGGAATAGCAGTATCCCATATGTGATGGGCCAACTCCAGACGCACCGGGTGTGGATAATAGGTGAGCCCAAGGTCCCCACACAGTATGAGTAGGTGTCTGGGAATGGGGTAGTCCCTAAGGGTTAGTGTGTGTCTAACAGGTATCCCTCGAAATTTGCTGGTGACTCTGGTTACCCCAACCTCTCATGGCTACTGACTCCAGTGAGGAATGCCAGGACAAGGGCAGAGTACCGCTACAATGAGGCACATGGCCGAACTAGGCGTACTATTGAGAGGATGTTCGGCCTCCTGAAGGCCAGATTCTGGTGTCTCCATCTAACAGGTGGCTCCCTATACTACTCACCGAAGAAGGTGTGCCAGATAATCGTGGCATGCTGTATGTTGCACAACCTGGCATTGAGACGCCAGGTGCCTTTTCTGCTGGAGGATGAGCCTGGTGATAGTCTTGTGGCAGCGGTGGAGCCTGTGGACAGTGAGGAAGAGGAAGCAGAGGAAGAAGATATTGACAACAGAACGAACTTCATCATGCAGTACTTCCAGTGACACACAGGTAAGAGACTGTAACTCCTCCCATTTCAGTATACTTTAGGACATTGTACATGTCAGCCTCTTAACCTCTGTCTATGGACACTGACTGTTCCCTTTGGATTTCCTTTTTGAAGATCTAGGTACCCCATTCTGCCTTCTGCTATATGTACTGCTGGCCAACAACTGTCATACATTGGTATTAGTAAATGAACATTTACATTGCTATTTGTTGCTAATGTTTAATAATACATTTGTGAAAGATCAGACTGACTCCAGATTGTTTTTTGATTAAAGGATGTTTATTTAGGTGCTAATGGGTATAGGGGTATGTGCAAGGGGCTGGGTTGATGGTGGAGGAAGGTCCATGGTAGAGTCCAGTCTATTTGTATCACAGGTGCATTGTCCAATGGGGCATAGGAAGGGGAGTAATGGCAGTTCAAGTTGGACAGGGTGACATAGTGGGACAGAAGGGTGACAATCAGGAGAGTCTTATTTTCTGGCGGGGGTCTTGGCAATGTTCTCTGTCTTCTGCCTGGATCGCAGGGACCGTTTGCGGGGTGGTTCTCCTTCTGCAGGGGGTGGGGTGCTGGTGGCCTGTTGGTCCTGTGGCGGGGCCTCCTGTCCACTAGCGCCGGTGGAGGTGGAAGGCTGTTCCTAGGTTTGGTTAGTGTCAGGGGCCCTTTGTTGAGCCACTGCCTCCCTCATGGTCTTGCCCATAAAAGCCAGCTCCCCTGCTATGGTGACCAGGATGGTGTAGATTTTAGTGAGGTCATCCCTGATCCCCATGTAGTGTCCCTCCTGCAGCCGCTGGGCCGCCTGAAACTTGGCCAGTACTGTGCCAATGGTCTCCTGGGAATGGTGGTATGCTCCAATGATGTTGGAGAGTGCCTCGTGGAGAGTGGGTTTCCTGGGCCTGTCCTCCCCCTGTCGCACAGCAGTCCTCCCACCTTCCCTGTTGTCCTGTGCCTCTGTCCCCTGAACCGTATGTCCACCGCCACTGACCCTAGGTCCCTGATCGTCCTGGGTTAGTGGGGTTGCCTGGGGTCCCTGTAGTGGTGGACACACTGCTGATTGACGTGTCCTGGGGACAGTGGCATGGGCCCGCTGGGTGGGTGCTGTGCTGGTGTTTCCTGAGGGGAGAGGTTCTGTGGTGGTTTGGGACTGTGGCAGAGGACCCAGATGGGCCAGGCTGGTCATCCTGATCCAGGCGTGCAGAGCTGCTGTCATCACTGTGGGACTCTTCTGTGGGGGGCTGGCTGGCACCTCCTGTCTGATGACATTGGGCATGGGTCCTGTTGGGATGCAAATGCATTGTTATTGTATCTGTGTGTGCCATCTTGTGCAATGGGTGTGTTTCCCTGTATAAATGTGCTTGTACTGTCACCTTGACCTTGTGTGATTGGTGATTATGTGGGCTGGGTGAGTCTATCGAGTGTGCATGCAGTGGTGATGGGTGTCCATGCAGGTCTGTGATGGGTGTCCATGCATTGTTGTTGCATGCAGGGCTTGGTATTGGGAGGGGTGGGTTGTGATAGTGGGGTATATGTGAGGTGTTGGAGTGATGGGGGTGAGGGTAGGGTTGGGAGTTTGTGATGGCATGCAGGTAGGGTGGGGGGATAAAGTAGTAAATATTTGACTCACCAGAGTCCAGTCCTCCTGCTACTCCTGCAAGGCCCTCAGGATGCATGATCGCCAAGACTTGCTCCTCCCATATTGTTAGTTGTGGGGGAGGAGGTGGAGGTCCACCGCCAGTCCTCTGTCCAGCAATCTGGTGTCTTGAAACCACGGAACGTACCTTCCCCCATAGGTCGTTCCACCTCTTCCTGATGTCATCCCTGGTTCTTGGATGCTGTCCCACGGTGTTTACCATCTTCCTTGCAATGGAGGTCTGCTGCACCTGTGATCTGAATAGCTGTGGCTCTACCCGGATGATTTCCTCCACCATGACCCTTAGCTCCTCCTCAGAACACCTGGGGTGCCTTTGAGGTGCCATGATGTGTTGTGAGTGATGTGTGAGGTGATGTGTGGTGTGCTCTGTTGTGATGTATTATGTGATGTGCGTGGATGGTGTATGTGTGATGGTGTTCTGTGCCTCTGGGTGATGGTGTGGTCTTTGCTTTTTTCTCTCTTTGCTTGTTCTAATTTGTTTGTTGAAAGGGTTGTGGGTAATGTGGGTGGGTGTTTTATAGTGGTGTGAGTGTGTGGTGTGTGTCAGGTGTGTGTAGTTTGAATTGTCCAGTGTGGTGGTGTTTTGTAAATGTGTGTGTATTTTGAGCGCGGCGGTGTGTACTGCCAATGGTTTACCGCGGTTGTAAGACCGCAGCGGTGATTCGTGATACTGTGGGTGTATTCCTTGGCGTGACGGTGTGGGTTTTGCTATCGCCAGTTTATCACTGACCTTTGGTCTGGCGGACTTGTGTGTGTGTCTGTATAGTGGCGGATTTCTCTCTGTGGGTCATAATACCCATAGCGGAATTCCACCGTGGTCACGGTATGTTGGCGGCCATCGGCACGGCGGTAAGCGGGATTTACCGCCAGGGTTGTAATGAGGGCCTATATATGTGTTTTTGGTTGTGACCTGCATGCTCTGCAAATGGCAATGACCCGTGTTGTGCACTGCAGGCGTGACCTTCCTTATGGCAGTTCATTTAACAAAGTGCCAATCCCATGATGAGCGCCCCATGCATAGCTTAAAGACCAATAGAAAAATAGGCAGCCTCTTACTCACTTCTGTATAATAACGTTTTGGCTAACTGCGAATTATAGCAAGCTTTATTGATTTCATTAAAGGTATATGCTGACCAAAGTTTGTTAAATCACACAAAACAGTGCCATCTATGTACATCGAGATATTCCCCACGCCTAGTAGGCAAACGTGTTAACCGTTCAGGCAAACACCTGTATATGGCTATTTAAAGTTCAACTGGAAGAGGCCAAGGGGCAGATTACATTAATCCATTTTTTATTATAAAAACCTTGTGCGCATAGAATGATGAAGAGAGGGTCAATACATCATAAGACATAAATATAACATAATATAGCACATTCTAACATGTTTCTTCTAGCCTGACAGGACATATGCACTTGGAAGATTGTCAAAAATATACCACACCTAGCTCTATGAATGCAACCGAAGGAAGCAGGTACCTCTCTTTAAGTCCCACGTCAGGTGGCTAACCTTATTTACTCTTGTGGGTTCTTCCTTTAGAATTGCTTCTAAAATGCCATTTTCCCGTCAGCCTTCAGCCATCTGTTCTTGAATATTCTGCTCAACATTTGCTCATTAGTATTATACTTATGCAGCTGGATAGTGTTTTTCAAAACACATTGACAGCATCACAGGCAGTATGTGTAACTGCTGTTTAGAAATTCAGTTAAAATGGATTGATTCAGACCTTTTGGTTACCTATGTTGTAATTCCACAGCAGTACATACAGCTAGGTAAGATGGATCAGTTGCACTGTTGGGAGAGAATGTTTGACAGGTATAAATGATACTTTCTGTTTCTGTCAACTCGTCTCTCTTTCACATTGGTCAGCTTTTCTTTGTCTGTAAAACAGTACTCCAACATGCTGAATTTGCGCCAAAGCTGACGGAGTACATGCATCAAATAACATAAGTTTTGTAGCTTTAAAAAATCAGTTATTCAGCTTTTAAGCTTATGCTATGACTAATTCATCAGACACTCCAGCATGAGTATGGAGTATCAGTTTATGCCATCCCCCATGGCCTTCACTTCTGCTACCGTTGTTAGAGTGATGGAGGGGAAGCACTGTGGCTCTGCGGTTGCAGCCACACTGCATACTGTGGGAAGTGGTAATCCCCAGGTTGTGATCCATGGCACTGCACAACAGCCTGGATGCAGAGTCAGGCCATACCCACAGCAGAACAGCTAAAAAGTAGGGAAGGAGATTTGGCACTAGCATGGAATGACTGCACTGGAGAAATTTGGTGAGTCGATGTGGCAGGTATGTAGGCTTTTGCAGACTAGGTCATCAAAACGTTCTGGTATTGTGGAGCAACAGCAACATCTAGTGTTTGTTTGATCATCTGTATGATAGCGTGCTTCCCCCTCCATCATGTCCAAGAAGCTTTGTTTTGGCGGCCATACAGCCTGATAATATAGACTTAAAGTTCAGCAAATCTTCATTCTCAACCCTTAAAGATGAATATTGTAGACAGTTGTGAGCAAGGGTGACCTGGACCCTAATGCAAGCCAGAAATAAGGCACCATACCTCCTGGTTTGGTAGTAAAAAACAGCTACTAATTGGGGTGAAGTGACCTCCTCAGACACCTAGGTCCCGATGCCACTGCACCGGCTGCAATATTGCTAGCTACACCCAATTGTAGAGGTACTTCTTCACCCCTTTTTTATTTATAGATTCTCTGGGGCATACATTCATAAATGCAAATTGTTAGACTTTGGCCCTTTTCGCAGGGTCATCCTCAAACTTTTTGCCTTTACCCTTCTGTTTTCTGAAGATGGTTCTGTTGGCTTGTAGGACTGTGCACTATACCACTGCCAGCCAGTGCTGAAGTGCTTGCGTTTCTCCTTTAAACATGGTGAAATTGGCTTACACCCATTTGTCACATTTCATTTACTTGTTAATCCCTAATAAAGTAGGACTATGTGTACCCAGAGCCTCTAAATTAAGTGTAAATAGAGAGCTTGTAGTACTTATTATGCCACCCACTTAAGTGTTCTTTGAAACATGTGTCAGGCCAGCCATTGCAGCCTGTGCAAGCAGTTATAAACTGTAATTTCGACCTGTAAAGATAAACCTTTTGCCAGGCCCAAAACATCCTTTTTAGTACATTTGGCAAAACAGGGGTAGGCCCTAAATAGTCCATAGGGCAGGGTAGAGTGTATGTTTAACTTTTACATATCCTGGGAGTGATAAACTCTCAAATTTGTTTTCAACTACTGCAAGGCCTACCTTTTCCATAGGATAACATTGGGTTACTGTATGACATATATTAAGTGCTACCTTTCAGTTGGAAGCAGGTGGAAATATCAAATTTGGTGTCTACAAATGTAATTTAAAGCCCTCTTTAATGATAAAACCACACGTTATAATTCCCATTTGATGCCTGCAGCCTCTATCCAGGGTCACATGACTAGATGTAGCTGGCAATGGGTCTTTGTGTATTTCTTCCAGACAGTGGAACAAAGGGCAATAGGTGTTTGCAGGATGGGCCATCTCTGAGTTGATGAGGGGGAGGAGCTGTTACCTACCACACTTGCTCATCACAAAGCCTTAGCACACTCACAAAGGGATTGACACTGGTCTTTTGTGACCCCAGACAAGCTGGAAGCAGGGCTGGAAGGCAGAACATTCCGAACACTTCTGGGGATGAAAACCTCAAGAACCTTCTCATACTTCAAAGTGGGTACTGGGTATAAATAATGGATCCTCAGTCCCAACTCTTCAGGACACCTCTGGACCAATGGAAGACTTAGAAGGATGGCTGTGCTGCCTTGCTGCAAGAAGGACTGGTACTCTCCTGCTGCATGAGTGGGAAGGAATGGGCCTGCATCTTGAACCCAGGATGACCAGAGTGACACCAAGGGGCTCCTGATTAGAGTGTCAGGGACAGAAAAGGTTCTAACCACCTTGAACCCTGCTCCTGGACTCTGCCTGCTGTGAGCTATACAGCCCCCAAGTGATGCCACCCTAGTCCTTTACACTTGGAAGTTGGTCTGAAGGGGCTCTGCCAGCCCAGCTGTAGAAACTATCAGAACAGACGCAGAGCAGACGCAGAGTGACGTAAAGCCTCACCACACAGTCAGCTTCATCGGAACAGATCATGTGAAGACTTGCAAAGCAACACGTTCCCCATGATTTAAGGAACTTTGACCAGTGGATCTAACTTGGCCCCTATATCTGGCCCATGCTCCAATACAGTCAGACAGAAATTGTGACTTTGCACTGGACTGGCATGACCATGTAACCACAGTTGATGCTTTGTGCTTCCCAGCACTCTTTTCTCTTAAATCTTTAAAATTGCATATCTCCGTTTCTACTGATTGATTTTGTTGTTGTTTAGGTCTTAAGAAATTTGCTACAATTGTCATAATTTTTCTAAATTGGAGTGGTATTTTTTTATGTGGTGTTTTCACTTTATTACTCTTTGAAGTGCTGAATAAATGCTTTACGCATTGCCTCTAAGTTAAGCCTGATTGCTTTTGTACAAAGCTACCAGAGGGCTAAGCACATGTTAATTTGGGGTTTGGGTGCGAATTCACCCTGACTAGAAATGTGATTGTTGCTTGAGTAGGGTTTCACCACCCACAACCAGTACCCAATTTCTAACACAGACTTAGATACAGTGTAGAAAAAGTCTGGTGTTACACTGAGAGAGAAGAAGTCTATAATGGGAGAAATGGGTCAGTCCATATGGAGGGTTTGATCAAATTGATCGTGGGGTTGATCAAATTGATCTTATTCTAGGTTTAATCACTCCTGCAACCCATCTTCCAGTCTTATCTCAACCTGGAGCTGGGTTTAGATAGCACACAACACTGAATTGCATATAACTTGGTCCAGACTGAAGTGGCATAATGGGTAAAAAAGGATTGACTGGGATGCGGCCCAGGTATTTGGCAGTGGCTGGAATTAATTCAAGCATTTGATCCATCACCTTGTTCTTGTGACTGTTGCCACCCTAAGTGCGACGGGTATGTCCTGAGGTGATCAACCTCCTGTGCTCACTGTGCCACTGGAACCAAGCTATACCTGGCTGATCAACCCTAATCAGCAAAAAAGCAATCCTATGTTGCTTGTGTTTCAGTTCAGGAAGGATCTGGCTTGGCAGTTTGGGCTGGACTGTTCACATTGTAGCAGGGCAAACAGTAATTTGCATATGGCTAGGACCAAAGTGAAGTGGCATGCTGGGTGAAAAATGATGGACTTGAATGCGGCTGTGAGCATTTGGCAGTGGCTGAGATGAATTCAGGCATTCCATCCATCACCTTCTTGTTGTTGCCTTTGACAATTAAGGTAGGCTCTTCTCTGGCATATCACTATTACTTTCAGATGTTCATCCAGTTGCTGATGCATCCCTTTTAATGGGATCTTTGAATTAATTTCTCTGTTGAGCAATGATATGTGGCATTGCTTAGCTAATAACAAAACATTAATCATGATATGTATCTTCTGAGATACAAAGCCACATGGAAAGCATAAGAGAATATTGATGACCAGTTAAAATTGGCTCTGTTTCAATCATTTTCTTGCATTCAGTTTTAGTACAGTTCCACTCTCAGTTCATCTTGGCTTGGAAATGTTTTAATTGCATAAGAAATATGGCTTGTGCAATTTCTCTAATGGTAATTGAAATATCTAATAAGTCAATACTATTATTTGTGAGAGAAGAAATTTGAAAGTTGTCAGAAAGTTTGTTCATTTTCTCAAAATATAAGTCCTTATAGACATTTTGAAAGAGTTTATTTCTTTATTCTTAACAATACTGTTCTACTTTGTCTCTTTTACTAAGATGACTTTTTTTATTATTCATCAGCTGTTTCAACCTACAGGCTAACAGTTTGGCTCATTTAACACTGCCTTCTCAGTAATATGTTTTATTCTGTCTTTTTGAGATGCATACTTTGTTGTGTTTTTTTTTTTTAAACAAAAACAGCACATTAAGTTCCTATTTGCATTTTGGAGCTCACCGTTGACTATTGAGTCATTTGTTTTGAATTTATGTTCATTTAAGTTAAATATTGTTTTATCAACCTCAATCTTATTTTACATTTCATATTTCTAGTTTATTACTGTTTGTTACATTCTGTTGACGGGTAGGTTTGTAGTTTACAGAGACCATAAAGGTCATGGAGATACAGGATACCATCATTTGAGAGTACATTATGGTGAATCCTGTCACCTTGATATTGAAGCACTTTAACATTATACACAGATGTGATTATACCCCAAAGAATATATACATCCATTTTCCTCCGATACTCAAGATGTCCAAGTTGTAGACCTACAAAAGCCAACATTGCTTCTATGTTTGTTACATAACGAGAGCTTAAAGGAGTTTGGATCAATATTTTTAAGAAACAATTTTTTTACTGATACTAAAGTGTGCCCTCTTCTAAACTGATCTTATTTGTTATCTTGGAAAATCTACCCACTGATTTAAGAGGAATATTTTTAGTTTATATCATTATGTCCCTAATAGGTATTGCTAAATTTAAATTAAAGAAACGGCGTCCCCAGCTTTGACATTGTGAGATAGTTTCATAGATTTTTATGGTATGGAAATTTTTATCTTGTAAAGTGGTGAGAAGAGATGTAGGATAATGCAGATTTGGGGTCTATTAGCCACTGTTTAAATAGACTGGAAGTTGTGCATCTTGGTTATGGGTTACAGTCTCTGAATCTTGAAGGTATTAATTATGCAGTCTCTATCTTATTGTGTTATTGGTCTGTCAGAATGAATCAATGATAATCTCCTGAACAAAGGTAGTTGTTTTCTGAGATCTTCTCAGACCACTAAGCTACATTAGATATTCGTAATCGAGTCCTTCAGTTTGTAAAATTTGTCAACAGCAAGATGCTATAAGCAAAAGCCAGTAAGAGACTCACAAAGTAATTGAAGAATTCAGGTTACATAGATTATGACTGAGCTCGCATCTATCTCCAATGGTAAAATACCTTTGTATGCAGAGTTGGGAAAAAAAGTTGTTGAAAAGTGAATTGGGTGAAATCTGCCTTTCTAGCCTACCTCTGGAACAAAATTGTGCTGAAAATCCCCTAAAATCCTCTATTACTCAAGCATGTTTTATTTATGACAGACTGCTCCCATTACATGTTAAATCATATAATATTCCAAATATAAGTGATGATTTATGTTATGGTCATATCATAGAAAGGGGGATTTCCTTCAATGTTACTTTCTTGAGACAAAGTTTATAGCTTCTGGAGTCTAGTTTGGAATAGCATTAATCTTAGTCATACATTTTATCTTTTACTTTACAAAATGAATGGATTCACTTATGTTTTAGACAGCAGTTACATTCTTGAGACAGGTAACATTTAGAGTCTACTTTGGAATAAAAAAGTCCTAGTCATACATTTAAACTCTTTCTTTGCCAAAGGTATGGGTTTACTTTTTTTTTAGGCAGCAGTTGTAATTATGATACGATTTTGGATCTTTTTGTCTCTGTTGCTTTTCACCAAAAAACTTAATTTTGTAAAGACTTTTGTAAACAGTCCAATGTATCCTGGAGAAAGGTATTTGTGGAAACAAGAGAACTGATAACCAAAATACAGATTAAAAGAGATATGTTGTTACCGCTATCTGATGTATAATTCTTTCAGTACTTTAGTTATTTATTAAAAAAGGGGCCAAACGTAGAAACTATCCACTCAAATCTGCTCTTTGGGTGGTTTAGAGAATAAAAACGATTTCTAGCATGAAAGCAAACTGCCCCAATTGTAGGAACTGCCTTGCATTTGTAATTTTTCAGTGGTTAATAGACCACTGTGAAAATAACACTAGCAGTTTGTGATCCAAAAAATGGTTTAACCTAACATATGGGGCCAGATGTAGCAAAAATAAAAATTGCGACTCGCATTTTGCGAGTTGATGCGACTCGCAAAATGCGAGTCGCAAATTGGAATGCCAGAAAAAAAAGCGATCCGATTTTGCGACTCGCAGCCGGACTCGCAACGCTGTGTGCGAGTCCGCAGTTTGCGAGGTCGCAATTAGCGAGTGGGTGTCGCAAATTGAGAATACCTTCAAAATTGCTTGCAGATGCAGCAGAACACTCCAGAAAGCATACCAGAACACCCTGGAAACACTTCCTGGCACATGATGATGACATCACAGCCAGGAAGTTAACAAATACACCTGGGAGGAGGGCTCAACAGTGAGCAGTGTCTCTGCCACTCACAGTAGGGTGCTGAGGAGTGGTAGGCACAGCACCATGGATGCAGCAGGGACCAGCCAGGCTGGCAGGAGGGGCAGGAGATCATAGATAACAGCCAGGACAGATTCATGTGGCACATGGCGTTAATGTGCCACATGACTGGTTGGCATTTTCCTGCCCATGGACAATTTCAACTTGTATATAGTTTCTTCATGACATTAATAAAACAGTTATTTTTGTTCCACTTAACAAATGGTTAATAGGTGAGTATGGTGGGAGTTGACACGTACCGTCCAGAAGATTGCGTTGCAATGTGTTCCCGTCTCAGTCTGCCTTGATTAGCTAGACTCCTATCCCCATGATGGCGGTGTGGTTGTTCTTGCTCTTCCTCATCAGGATCTGGGTCTGCAGGGGTGAGAGGTAGCCCACGTCTGGTGGCTATGTTGTGGAGGATGGCGCATGCAACCACAATTTTGAAGGCGGTAATGGGGGTGTATTGGAGGGCGCCTCCGCTGCGGTGGAGGCATCGGAATCTTGCCTTCAGGAGTCCGAAGGTGCGCTCTATGAGGTTCCTGGTCCTCTTATGCGCACTGTTGTATTGCCTCTCTGAATCATTGCTGGGTGTTAAAAATGGAGTCATGATCCATGGCCTTAGAGCATATGCACTGTCACCTGTTGGGCACAAAAGTACACTGTTAGTAAGTCCAGATAGTCGTGCACAGTGACCTGTGTGTATGTCTGCAAGGTGTATGCAGCTCTACCTAGGAGGTATCCGTCTCCAAACTCCCCACGTTCCAGGCGTTGATGTATCCCACTATGTCTAAAAATGTATGAGTCATGGGTACTGGCTGGAAACTTAGCTACGATGTCCGTGATGACGTAATGGGCATCACAAACAACCTGTATGTTGAGTGAGTGGGTACACTTTCTGTTGCGGAAAATATGTTCCAGATTAGCGGGGGGCATATTTGAATGCGTGTCCCATCTACACATCCAATGACATGGGGGAAGTGGGCAATGCGGTAAAAGTCCAGCTTCGTGCTGTTAATTTCTGCCTCATTCCTTGGTAAGTATATGAACTGAGACCTGTGCGCTACTAAGGCATCTAGGAATGCCCTGAGGAACCTTGACACTGCACTTTGGGATACTCCACCTGCCACGGCAATGACCCCCTGATAGCTCCCTGAGGCCAAGAGGTGCAGTGCGCATAGTACTTGCACATGCGTAGGGATGGCGCAGCCACGCAGAGTCTTGTGTTCTAGCTGTGGTTTTAGTAAATCTATTAATTCTAGAATGGCAGCGCTGCTAAGGCGGTATTTATCATAGATCTCCTCTTCAGTTTGCTGGAAAAGGGTCTGCCTTGTTCTATATATCTTCTCCTGTCTGTGGCCCCTCCTCCTCCTCTGCTGGGCTGCGTAGACTCTCCTCCTCACTGCTATCAGGTATATGTCCGCCATCTTAAGTGACCCAGATGCCTTCTGGGTCTCCTTTTATACTTTGGTAATGGTTACCACCTGCTCTGAGTTAGTGGTAAATGCGACTTGCAAACTGGGCTTTTTGCGACTAGTCGCAATTTGCGAGTTGCAATTGCATAAGGTTTGCGACTCGCAAATTGCGACTTGCAATTTGCGGGTCGCAAAATGGGGTCGCAACGGATGCGACTCGCAAACGGGTCCCATCGCTTTTTGCGAGTCGGAAATGGTCTTTTTGCATCCCATTTCCGATTTTGCACTGTCGCAAATTGCGAATTGGCCCGTTTGTGAGTCGCAAACGTTTGCTACATCTGGCCCATGATCTCTTGACGCAATATCTTTAACAAGAGATGTATCCTTGGAAATGCAAAATAAGAAATGAAAACGAGTCAAAAGTTAATCCAGTGTAATGCAAGTTTTACCTTAACGAGAAATACTGGACAAATCAAATTGTTATCCTTACCTGGGCATAAAAAATGATAAACAACTACTCATTGACTGATCATGTAAATGATGCAATTGCAGAGCCTGAGAACACTATGACAGATATTATGAGCTTGGGCAATGTTTCAGGCTGCAATAATGTATGTAACCCATTTAAATAAGGCTACGAGATCGAAAGTAGGAGGAATATTTACACACTTTGCTTGAGTATAGACTTCCACGCCCAGTAGAAACTGAAGAGGGAAAGGTAAAAGAAAAGTTTGGACGCATGACCTGTGAGTACCAAAATTCCATCTTCCTCCGCTTCACTTGACAATAGTACCTACATATGCATGACAAAACAAGCGAGACTGCGTGACGAGGTAAAAGAACTGAGTCCCATATTTATACTTTTTTAGCGCCGTATTTTGTAATTTTGCGCCTCGTTTGCGTCAAAAAATGACGCAAATGTTGCGCTAAAAAAGTATAAATATGGGCCTGAATGCTAGAGAGGGCACCTACAAGTAATACCACATACATGAGACAACAGAAAGAAGGATTCTAAGAGTTAGTGGTAAACTTGCACTTAAATGTGTTTTGGCCATGGTAAGTGGGTTGCAAATTTGGTCAATGTCAGTGATACTCTTAAATGTGGCTGTTTCCAATATGATCTTCATGTAGTTGATTTGTTTATTTTTTTGCACGATTCTCCGACCTTTAATCATGCAGAATGATCCTAGAATGGTGAATCTCTGACTTGACAGACTATCCTGGATTTCTGGCACGCAAGCTCCAATCTGTGAGCTTTTCCTGGTTCATCACTTTGCGTGCTGAGCACTTTCGCTCACAGGCCACAAGAGAGGAAAGCCACTGGGCTGTAGGCCTATATGAGTGCCTCTGCCGTGACACCAACTGCTTCGTGGGGTGGCTTAATGCGACGAAGGTGTCCATTTTATTAAAACGTCCCTCACAATTACATGCTAATCCCTTGAATTGGCAGTACACGTTGCCTCCTATATAAACGGAATGCTTAAACCGCAATTTAAAATAACGCAAAAAAGGATAAAACATACTTGACCTAAAATTACGTGTGGAAGCTAAATAAGATAATGAATCGCAGCATTTCATTTAGTTAAATTCGGTTGTCGGAAACAATTAGATCAGTGAAGTTTGCAATCATAATTATGTGGAGGCAGGTACACACAAGTACGTTATTTAACTTACTTAATTTGGTGCATCATTTTAAATTACATTCGACCAACGTTTTCAGAATATGAAGAAGGTAAACATGCTGATTAAAAAAATATTACATTCCACTTCTAAACTAGTCGCTTTAAACTTGTTTTATAAAGGATCTAGTCTGTGTGCAGTTGCAATGGCAGTGGCAGCTAAATATTTTAGGGCATATTTAAGAGCCCCTAGCGCCATTCTAACTCCACATTAGCGTAATTTGTTTTACGCTAATGTGGCGTTAGAAGGCCAAAAACGCAATCAATGCATTGCGCCACTTTGTAATCCTTTGTGTTACATTATGCCTGCTGCAGGCATAATGTATGAAAAGGGGGAGTTCCACCGTTAGGGGGGCAAAAAGATGTCGCATTTCCTTGTGTCATTTTTTTCCGCACTTTTAAGGCCTGCTCAGAGCAGGCATTAAAAGTGGGCATGCCATTGAATACAATGGGCCCCCACGTACTATGCAGGAGTAGCGCCAGCATTTTGGCGATTCTCATGCAGAGTACTTCAGTAGCGCAAAAAAAATGACAAAATTGCCACCTACCCTGCGCCATGATGCCCTGTATTCTAATTACCGGGCACACATGGTGGTGGGCCCTAAGGGACACGCCACTTTTCTTAACTATGCCCCTAAATTCATTAAGGTGGTAACACAGGTTTTTTTTTCAAATGAACCGAGGAGCGCTTGTGTGTTTTTAAAGACGTTCGACATCGTTATTGGCTCTTTGCTCGGCAATTTGTAGTTAGGCCTTGCAGAATTTGTACAAAGTGTTTTAATTTGCGTCTGCATTGTAGTCTTCCTTTCTTTGAAAGTAGCTTTTTCTTCAAGAAACTACCTCAGTGATAAGGTCTTAAAATATTACAATTGGATGAAATTGAAAAGGGAATTGTTCGCTCCTTATCGCTTTGAACAAAATTATATATCTGGCAGAAACATAGGCGTTTCACCAAAATGTGCCACGGCACTGTTAGACATTGTCTTACTCGCTCCAGTCTGTGGCCTTTTCATTTTTTTCAGTGAAGGATGGTCTTTAAAGAACTGTTCTTTATGTCATGATGAAAGTATGCAATTATTACTACTCAAGGCAATTCATACATGCCAACCATTTATTTAAATATTTAATACCTGTTTGAACATCTCAATATTTTAGTGATGCTGGATCGCAATATAGTTCCTTTACGATTTGTATAGTTAAGAAACCTTTCGAACTACTGAAGGTTAACGTGTCTCCTATTTCCACTGAAAACTTGCCAGTTAAACGTACACAGAGGTTCCTTCTCTCAAAACGCCCTCACTGAAATCATCATTTTCTGCTTATTGTGTGAACAAACGCAGAACATCATATACCTTATTCAGCCTTGGCGGGAAACCATCCCGACCACCCTAACCTCTTGTGCTGAAGAGCACTTGTTTTCATGGTCTGAAATAAGAAAACTCGGCTCCCTTTGTGGCAGGTGAGTTTGCTCAATGGACTCAGTTGCTTTCTACAGAGATCTAAATGTAGCCTGCTAGTCACAGACGTCAAGCACGGGAGATCAGCCCGACCTCTTGTCACAGACGTCAGAGGTCAAACCAACCTCTCCCACCTTAGAGGTCAATAGAGAATGAAATAACCAGACTCACCAGGCTGACAAGGGACTATGGTGCCTTTTTATTTAATTATGTGGAAGCTTTTCATTGTGCAACATGTAATCATTCAGCTACTTTAGAGCACTTTAGGAGGACTGTGACTGTTAAAAACAACGCAAAGAAAAGTGATGGGGCAAAGGAGAAGGCACATGAATAAGTGTGGTGGGTTCCCATAACTGATGCACTAAAACCATAATTCTAGTGCAGTTCCAACCTGTGTTCAGGCGTCAGCGTTATGATTGGAATGGTTGCAAATGCAGCTGAAAAAACCCTGGATTACATGATTTATGTACTTGCTAGTGCTTAATTTGTACAACAATAAGTGCTGATGCCCAAAGGTTTGCTCAGAATTCTTCAGCTATCACTATGAACAATGAGGGTGCTTCATACCAAGCCTTTGTAATCTTGCTGCCACGTTATTCCTCTCCATCCACCACAGGACACCCCTGCCACTTTATCTCACACTTGAAGGTTCTTTTTCACCTGAGCTTTCTCCCTTTGTCATTGTTTTTCCATCTTTGTCTTCTTCTTTCTTTCTTCCTTTTGTGTTTTTTTCTCTCTCTTACTCCATGTGATAATCTTATGAGGAAAAGATGACTGCTGGTCTCCCAAAATGAGCGCATGTGGGTCCCACATGTAAGTACCATCTCAAATTAAGCACTGTAGAAGCCATTGCTGATCTTGCTCAGAAGTGGAAGTAGGTCCCCATTTTGGATGCATGCTGTATTTGATAGCCAGGGCAAAACATTAACATGTCAGTTTTAGATTAGCCCTCGTCAAAATCTCAGAATAACAGAAAAGACTCCCATGCCCCAAACTGAATTATATTGAATTGAATTATTTAATTAAAGTGAATAAAAAAAAAACTAAAATGAAACTAAAATGAAAGAATTAGGTGGGCATTGTGAGGGCTGTGTGCAGCTGCTGGTGGCTAATATAGTGCAGCCCTGTGTAAAGCCTGCAAAAAAATGGCCAAGAGCAGAGAGACACACTTCCTGCTCACCGCTCCCTCAGCTTCATGGCACTGTCAGCCTCATGCCATAAAAGATCATCAAATCCATTTCAGCGCGCCAACACTGATCAGCATCTGATGACATTGAACTCTCCTCCAACATAGCTGTCAGCATTGCCCCTCTGGAGTAATCAAACTTTTAGAAAAGCATCCAAGCCCCATGGTAGAAAGCTTCACTGGGCCTGACGCCAAGCAGCATCCATTCAGCATCAATGACTTCCTGGGCACAAACTCTGGACTTTTTGTGATCAGAGCTCTTCCTACTGTCGTTGACAGCTTCACTGAGACCTCCTCATTCACCAACCCTCGTTGATTACCCCGTCTTTGGATCCAGCCTACTACCTTTCCCAACTGAAGACTTTTTATAAGTCTGAAGTTAACTCTTTGATATAGCTCAATCTGGTCCTCATATCCGACCCATGCTCCATTGAAGTTGGCCTCAAACTTTACCCTTCTCCTGGTCAAGCATGCCCAGTTGCCCACATTTGGCACTTTGCATTTTTTGACGCTATTTTTATTTAAAAATTAAAAAATATATACACATATCTAGTTCCCCTTTTTGGATTTTTGTTGTTTTGAGGTAATTTTGGTCAATAAAAATATAAATTTTTATAAATTGAAATGGGAGTTCTATTGTATAGTGTTTTCTACTTTTTAAATGTTTTGCTACTTCTAAATTCTGTATGCATTTTCTTAAACCCGTTTGTTCTGCACCATACTTAGGTGAGGTTGAGCTTGTTTGTACTTACTGAAACCTTTACTGCACCTAACAAGAATAGTGATGCCATTACTTGTGCTAGACTACCCTCGACCCCAATTAATAATCCACTTTAAGGTGTTTTAAATAATGAGATCTAGCAAAATATGCACAGTAATCTAGAAAAATGAGAGTCGAAAATAAACTGGATGAAGTCTACTTTATTAAGGTTGGGGATACAAATTTCTAGATGGTGAGGAGCGGTAAAGAGAAATCATGAAAAGCAACATTAATAACTAATAAACAAGCACTGGCAAAGCTAATATCTCTGGGTTTAATCTAATAATTCCTTCAAACACAGACATGTGCAAATGTGCATTGATTGTTAAATACAGAACTATTGGTTTTGCTATTGATTGAACAAAATATTGCTGGGGCATCAACCCCACAAGTCCACGCAAGCTGGTGTAGATGAAATTAAGGGTATTTGTTGTCAGAGTCCTCTCTATTTTGTCTATTCTAAAAACGTTAACACTGCAAGTTCAATCTCTAGCCTGTTAAAGACAACCATCCTCTTTATATTTGATCTTAGCCAAGACCTTTCAATTTTTTACTTAAGTATATATTACAAATACTTATAGGCTTTCAGCTGTTATTCTTCATCCGTTGTTCTGTTGTTATATCATTCCCATTTTAATTTCTCCCACCAAGCTTATGCCAAGAGACAAAGGGTCAACTTTCTTCAGCCTTTGGTTAACTTCATTCTGTTCTTTCAGTCGCAGCACATCCACACAGAAAATGTTCCTTTAACTACCATGAACTACTGTGACAAAGTGCATTTTTTACATCAAAAAAACTATTTTTGCTTTTAGCCAATTTTTTTGCATTTGTGAGGTTCCGGCAGCTCTATCTAAAATAAAGCTTTATAAAAATAAGACATCAAAATAAAACAAGCACTGAGAAGATAAAAGACTGATGGTCAATGCAAGACCTACTGGCTTTGCAGTGCTGGTTTGGATTAGTACCTGGTCTTCTCCTGGGTTTGCCTACAGTGTACTCCTATTTTACGGTGTTCCCAATAACTTTAGCTGAGATTCTCATAGAAATTCTGATGTCACTGAATGATCCATCATAAATTGAAATATATGTACTCTAGATCCACAGGAACCAGTTCTCACCCATTTAACTTAACGCACCCACTCACTTTTCAACAGCAGGCTAATCATTTCAGTCAAAGGTAGCCCAGAGACAAGGTGTAGGTTATATGTAGGCAATGATAAAGAATACAAGTCAGTTGTTTTACATCCTTAATGTTTTGTTATGCACAGCAATATTATTTTATTTGTGTTATACAGCCAAGTACCTCTGATCTGTTATACTATGTTAGCACCCATTGTACAGTACATTTTTATCACTCAATGGTGTCATGCATGTGGAATGCATGATATAGTACAGAACGGTATGATGTGGTATGGTGTAGTGTGGTATGTCATGTGCAGCATTTATTTATATTCGCATTGCATGGATCTTCCATTGGAATGGTTTCATGGTACTAAAGACTGTCTTGATAGGAGAGTGACACACAACTTTGGGCTGTTTGGTAATGTCTTAACAGCTGACCAGCGAGTTCTTACTCATGTAATGTTTTAATATAAACCAAAAGCATTCCATTTTACACTTTCCTTCAAGGGAAATTCTTATTTTCAGTATGTCCTGTAATTAGTAGAGATAATATACTGATAGGATGAGTAACCAATAATACCCGAATTCTCCGGTATGGATCCTTCAGAATAGTTACTTTCCCACCATGGGAGTTGGTAGGAGGGGGTTATACACATCATGTCTTAAAGTGTGAAGTCTAACACATCAACATCTCCAGAAAATGATGCACTGCCTAAGTGTCTGAAAGCCTCTGAGTGTAAAACTTGTCATGTGGCAACAGATGGTCCTACATACAGATGTAATTAGATTAGTATAAATACTCCTCTCCAGCATTATTTAAAATAACATTTGCCACTCATACCTTTACTCACAAAGTAATCATGACCTGATGAACTGATGAAAGACCTAGATGGTGTCCTCTGTAGTACATAAGACATTCCAATACATAAAAGAAAATGCTGTTTGGATGAAAAATGCCATGGTGCTTCATAAAGCATTTCTAAACTCTAAGCAGATTTAGGTGACGAGGTTGGGGAATATTACACTAAAGCAGCCTAAAGTTATCCATGTGCCTCGGAGGGAATACACACACTCAGCTGTATAAGTCACTAACTGAAACAGATTCCATATTTTTTTTTATCAATCAGAAAATCTCACAGCTCATCCCCCAATACTGCCACCCTCTGCGGGTCACATGAATGCTAAACTTCTCAGTATATATATTTATTATCCAGTGGCAGTCACCACTGGGTAGCTATGGTTAGGATGTGTTTCTATAGGAAATGCATTGTTTGTGTTGCTAATAACTTTGCCCAAGTTTGATGAATCTCCACAAAACTTTCCCAAAAAGTTGTACCTTTTGACTAGCTTGTGGAAGGGGTTTCTCCCCGCAACCTAAAAATTATTATGGTGTGAGGTGCACCGCGTGGGCACTGGGCTCCCCGTAGATTAACAAAAAGTGCTGGCTTTTTTGGGGCCCCATGAAATGAGGCTGCTTGGAGGTAGCCAGTGGGGCCAAAGGTGTCTTGGTCCCCTCCACCCAAAAGTATGCCCTCTATAAAAAATAAAAGCAGGAGGTTGCTCAGGCAGGAATCGGACAGTAAGAAACAAAATGAAAAAATAAAACAGTGAATAATAACTGAGCGGCTAGAGACGCTGATTTATTAGTCAATGCTCCTTCAAAGAGCACCTCATAATGCCCTGGGAGGGCTATTTAGATCTATTTTGCTTTTGGTGATGTCTCTAGAAGGGACAGGGACAGCACTGATTGTTTTTTAGTGTTGTGGGAGGCAACACTAGAAATAAAACTATAGTTCTCCAGGGTCAAAAGCATTTCCCAGGCTGGAACTTTTGCTGTACAGCTGAAGTTGCAATGCCACCCAGGGGCTAGTAATATGGTTGCAGTTTATATGATAAAGGGTATATTATAAACTGCAAGGCCTTTATGTGACTGTTTCTATGACTGCATTTTTTGAGACGTAAAATGTTAAAAAGCAGATCTAAGAGATAGAATTTATTTTGTTGTTTTTCGTAAGGAAAAAAAATATATTTCTCTGACTACTTATTTTCAAATTTTTCACCCCAAAAATGTAATAATAAAAACTATATAAAAAGAGAGTCAAATACATGTAGTTTAATAAAACTTTATTAAATTAGTTTTAAGTGATCAATAATATTAAACACTGTATTATATTATTGAAATATACATAATTAAAATTATTGCTAAATTTTGGAGAAAGATGATACATTTCATATAGGGTGTTGGGTAGGGGTAAAGGGAAACTGGAATCAGGGCGGGCTCACCCCACACCGCCCACGCTGCACACAGCAGTGCACAGCAAAGGGCTGGTTTACAGTTGGCTTATGTTAAAAATATCCTAGAAATTCACTGAAAAATACAAAGGTTAAAATAATGTTATAGTTAGGTGAAAAGTTCAATAATAACCTAACTTTTAAACTCTAAAAATCACAACAATTCACTAATTATAGTTACCTTAAGTACCTAAAACCTGTGCCCTAGGGTAACATTAACTCATGCCCACGCCATGCATTGCTAATTCTTCACACATTACATCACTTACCATCTTCTATGACATCATTGGTAATATCACTGCAACGTTCGCAATGAAATTATTGTTGAGGAAACTGTGCATGACGGAGTCACAAGTTATAGCTGCCTTAGGGCATGAGTCATAGTTTCTTGAGGTAACTATAGCTGGTGAATTTCTGTGGATTTTAGGGTATAAAAAGTTATGTTGGTACTGAACATTTCAACATCACAAAACAAAATAAAATAAAATGATGGACTGAGTGTTGAAACTTTTAATCCATTGTTATGTTTGGTCGCCACATCACCCCAGTTTGGCCCCAGCCACATGCAAAGCCGTCTTGACCCTGTTTCCCATGGGAACAGCCCACTCGAACTGCCAGGCCCGGTCCTCCTTGGACAGGAAGCAAGCATTCTGGGACCAGTTTCAGGGTATCACCCTTCATCAGCCAGGCTAGCTTGAATCCAGTGCCGCAGTGAGAAAGGGACCCACGTCTGGGCATACCCTAGTCACTTAGTGTGCACAAGACAACATCGCAAAACAAAATCAAATAAAATGATGAACAGAGTTCTGAAACTTTTCAAACACTCACCCCCAGTCACAGGTCTGGGTTTAATCCATTGTTATTTTGCCCGCCACGTCACCTCAGTTT
Organism: Pleurodeles waltl; assembly: GCF_031143425.1. Classification (NCBI taxonomy): domain Eukaryota; kingdom Metazoa; phylum Chordata; class Amphibia; order Caudata; family Salamandridae; genus Pleurodeles; species Pleurodeles waltl. Next base: position 1,033,314,559 of record NC_090437.1, on the reverse strand, counting down.
GGATCCAGCCGTATACTAATCATTCTTGACTCTATTTTCCATGGAAACAATCAAGCCCAAACTGCCAGGTTAAGTCCTCCCTGGACACGAAAAAAGCATCCTGGGACAGGTTTCAGGGTATCACCCTTCATCAGCCAGGCTAGCTTGAATCCAGTGGCACAGTGAGCAAGAGCCCCACATCTGGGCATGCCCTAGCCACTTAGGGAGCACAAGGCAACATCACAAAACAAAATAAAATAAAATGAAAAATTCACCTAACTATAACATTACTATAACCGTGTTCCATGAATATGTGTGTGTCAAATAAGGTGACTTTATTTTAACATTATCTCCTATGGGGTTTTATTTTAAGTCCCTCCATTATTTTCTATGAAAGGATGTTGCAGTTCCAACGATTGACATGTTGATGTGCTGGACTTACTCCAGATCTGATCTGGAGTATATTTACCACTGTTTTGGAATTTGTGATGGCTTTTGTAGTTTTAGAAATGCTCTTTGTGACTAGCAATGGGCTTACTCTTTTGTGGGCGGGTGTCTATCCCTCTTAAAGCTCCTCATTGGCCCTCCATAACTCCCTTCCTTAGTCTTCCCTAAGTCCCTCCCATTTAATAGTAAGTTGCCCCCATTTTCCAACCACTCTATCATGCCTCCTACATTCGGTCATAAAATATAGGCTTACATGTGCTGAGACCTCCAAAACATGTGTGGAAATCTCCACATAGAAAAGATAAGAGAGGCAGTGTGACGTTTCCGCTTATAAGTCTGTGAATAGCATTTTGTGCTACATAATAATGCTATTGTAGTACTACTAAACATTCTATAACATGCAGTTTGTGAGTCCGCCCCATACCCTTTTACTGCCACATGCCTTTATGAACTGGTAGCAAACCATCTAAAATGGAGATAAGATTGACATATTCAGGGAATATGTATATGCAATTAGTATAATTAGAAAGGACTGTGTCCACTTGGCAATTTTACGAATAGGGAGTTGGACGTTTCTAGCTGATTGACAAAGGCATGTAGGAGTATGTAAAGGAGTGATTTAGTAGTATAACCTTCCGACTTTCCATCCTCAAAAGCTCTTGAGAATTAACCCCTTAATGTTGAATTCAGCTTTTTTTTTGACTGATTGAACCAATTCACTCGCTCAAGCCCATAAGGAATACATCCCAGGGATGTGTATGCCTGTTACACAGAATCATGCTGCCTTTCAAATACGGTGCATTGCAGATTTTCGTGAGCTTTGTCTCAAGCCTTTAGAGAAATGTTGCATTAAATATGAATTTCCGTTTCTATTTCACGTCCCTCGAGCAGATGGACTGTGCAATCCGTGCCAAACGTGGCTTTCATTCAGTACAGTCAGCAGCGCGCTGCTAATGCAGCGTGTGGAGCAAGCAGAACCCTCTAAAGCAACAAGAGATCAGACAAGTGGGATTCAATGTGTCCTCAAACGTAATGATGCTTTGCGGAAAACAAGTGCACGCACAAGTTACAGTTGTCACCCTCATTGTAAAGTAAGTCACCAAGATCTTAAGCCGTAAAACATGAATAGTTTTCATATTATATGTTTTTACATCCCAGGCATGGATTTTTGTTGCTGGTGCCGTTTTATTGTAAAATTATTTTGGCAGGCATATTCAGGTTCTCTCTAAGGGATAGACTCTTGAACGTTTGGAGGCAAATTCAAAATTATTTTCCAGGAGTAAGTGAGACTTACTCCCAAGTATCGCAGTCCTATACGGACCGCATCTGCTCAACTGCGGACTTGTCGGATACCTGTCGCTATATTTAGAATAGTGTAACACTCCAAAGACATGCGGTTCTTTATCAGGGACAAAACACAGATCCCTGTAACCCCTGCGGTGCCGGAGCAGCGACACATCAGGGAGCCCCCCAAACTTTCACGAGGCCCCCATTCAGCCCAATGCCAATGAAAGTCTGTACTGCAAAGGGGCCCCATCATTTTACGACACCACCGCTGGTTATGAAGTCCTACCTGCCTCCAAGGAGTTGGATAGGTAATTGCTCCCAGTGGAAGGAAGAATGCAAATGATGTGAAGACCCACTAAAGCATTACTTTTTTATAAGCGCTAAAAAATATTTACCAGGCCTTCCTTATCTACTCTTCTGAATGTACATCTTTGGTGACATGGTCTGAGCGGTGCAGTGACGTGGGAAGGTGCATGAAACTGTGCTCTCTTTTTTTTGTAAAGGGTTCATGGGCCATGTACAAGGGCTGAAAGCAGTCCTGTGAAGTATTTTAGTACCATTCCTGTATTAGGCAGAGTGCAGTAAGTCTGAAGCTGTTAAGGGGCTTATGATTCAGTTCAGTCCATAAGAATTCAACTTATTAAGATGAGTCAAACGAACAGTTCACAGAGCAGTTTTACAAATATATTTAATTAAAAAGATATAGATACCAAAAAGCAGTCCTCAGGAATATCCCAGTACTTCCCATATATGTATATAATTCAGAAACTCAGTTTTTCTGCAACTGCAAATCACGTGAATGCCTGTTGGACAACCTGTGTGCCGCTCCCTCAATGCTGCTTTAAGGACTAGAAATGCAGATGATGACTCAGTCCATGCAGCCCGGAGGGCAACTCCTTGTCTTCCACCCTACCAGAGTTTCATCATATGTTCTACATTGGGCTTCGGGTTACAAGGCAAGAGAATTCTTCAGGATGGGACATTGCTTTCTTGTTAAAACAATAAAAGAAGGAAAAAACTGTGTGTGAAAGATTCACAAAACATTCTCCCCTAGAGTAGTGTGTCTTTTTCGTGAACATTCAGAAGCAAATCACCCCTACGTCTGGAGTAAGACACAGCCACTCACAGTACAAACTCTGTGAATCATGCCATGTGGAATCTCACAGTAACCACTTCCCTATTCTGGGGGCCGTCCTGCAGTGAAGGCAACTGTTTCACATGAAGCAGGGGTAAATGTACTTCACTGAATTTATGAAAACTGGTGTATTTCTAAGGTGTATTGCTAGTTTTTGTGAACTGGTTAACAGTGTGAAATATCAACATTATGAGCAAGTACCAATGTTGAAGAGCCTGTGGTTTTGAACATTTTCAATGGAAAATAATTTGCAGGGAAAAAGTGTCTCTCACATTTCTTCTATGTTCTGCCCTTCTGCATTGGCACTATTGGCAAACAAATGTACGCTGTACTCCCGAATGACACCGAGTGTGAGGAGCCCAAGTCACTTCTGAAAGCTCAGCCTAACGGTGCTGCAAAAGCCACGTGGTGCTGCTTCAGTCTTGTTGTCCTCAGCGCCACAGTAGCAAAGCCCTGCAAGCCCCACAAACTCCAGAAGCCTCACACAGCAGAGACCCACAACCGCACGGCGCTGCAGCACGAAAACTAACTTGCATGCTGTAATGCCACAGCAGTCCCCCAGGCTCCTCAACACTTCGTTCTGTCTGCCCCAACATACATTGCCTACCACCGGCATGAGGGGGTCAGCAGTTAGTGGGGGCAAGGCAATCCAAAAGACCTAGACATAGAGCAGTCCCATACTCAGAGCGGTGAGCAGATGGGGGAAGCTGGGGTAATAGAAATGGCCGTGGACTACTGGGGGCTGCAGCAAAGGACTTTTGGTGCTTAGCGCTCAGCAGTGAGGGTAATCCACGGGTCACGGGTCACGGTCATTGTGGTTCGGCACCTTAGGGCCTTGGGGATTGGCATAGCATTAGAGGTCGCTATAGAGGGTTTAGCTGGGTTAGGCGCAGAAGTGGCCTGGCTAGATCTGCGTGTTGCTTGCCCCTTCCTGTGTAGTTCCCCCACCGCCAGTCACCATGTTGGCCATGCTGGCTTCCCAGTGTCATTATCAGCTCCCTCATTCGCTCTTCCTGCATCATCAGTACTATCAGCGTAAGTGGCAGCCACACCAGCAACGTTTAACACTCAGCCACTTGCTCTATCTGATTTCCACAGCGTTACTATCTGAAACCCATCCGGCAAAAGACAGTGGCTTGTCAGGGGTGATTGACTATAAAATTGACTCAACCACTAAGTTTGTTCACCTTCCATCCTTATAAGCTACCCAATTTTACCCTCCAGATCCGATTTCCATCTCCACACCATCTCTGTCTTCATTCATCGCCCATCATGAGATCAGGGAAAATCCATGGGGCAACAAAGTCAACCAAAAAACATGGGGGCACAAGGAAGGTGAATCCTAAGGCAACTCCGAGATTCTCTCTACTGAGTCATTAGAGGGGGAAAGCAGGCTGGACAATAGGCTAATAGCAACCAACTGCACCAGTTTCTCGGGCCCAAGAAAAATAAAGATAACTGATTTTTCAAAATCTGCCTCAGAAGTGCACAATTCTCCCTCCCTTGCTAATGGAAGTTCTAGGTCAAATCCACAGCAGGCATCATCCCTCAGGCCACCGTGTGGGTTGGGAAAGGAACATGAGCAGGTGCACCAAGCCCCATGCAGCTCCCAAACTCCACTGAATCCATTGATTGAAGCCCCCAGTCAAACATCACAAGCAACCCCTGGGAAGATTTCACCGCAGGCCTTACCATCTGGGACAGGGTGTGAAAAGGGGCAGGAACAAGAACCTGTGCAACAACCCTTTAGCTTTCCAATTTTGCAATAAGGTTAATCATGGGTAGGCACCCTAAGACCCTGCATGCGGTCCAAGCCCAGGTACATGCCACAGAGCAGGCATGAAACCACCAAAGGCTTCCAGCAGGTAGTTCAAGCACCCCGAACACAGGGACTCCCAAGCGATTTTCTGGGCAGAATCTCCCTAGAGGATGGGTTCCAGCTGCAGCCTCGGATGAGTCTGATATGCCTGCCTTCCAACAGATTAAACTATGCCTTATTGGACAAGGCTTCTGAAGACTCCCTAGTGTTGCGAGAGATGCTTTTAAGTCCGTTTGACCAATCCAATGAAGGACCCATTGATAAGCACAGCATATCTCATATTTTCAGGCCAAAGCATGATTATAACACCCTGCTCTCACCCATCAAACTGCCACTCGGGAATCCAATCACCCCAGCGAAAAAAAGTCATTGTGGCAGGACCATCAAAGATGACGTAACAAATAGCAACTAATATTTGCCCTCAACTTCACTATGACTCAAGGAGGAACAATCCAGTATATCACACATTAAGATGGAGAGGCTATTCTCAGACATGACAAATTCTCCTCCATTCACTGGTCTCCCCTGCTCAACACCATGGAGGTGATGTTGTCAGCATTAACTTTTCATGCAGGCAAACTGGAAATAGAGGTGGACCTATTTAACATCCTTGCAGTCCATGTGCAGGGCATTGACACAAAGCTGCAGGCACTCAACGACATGAGTAAGAGAGTACAACAAGACCCAGCTACATCCTACTGCTCTTGACAATGCGCATCGGCGCTGGGTGTATTCTCACCAGTTTCCACATCTCTATCCAAAATACTGAAGTTAAGGACTCAAAAGCCTATCCTTCCCCTCACAACCCTCTGACATTGGTTATGAACTTGGGTGACCGTCAACTTAAAGGCTCGCTGAATACTCATCCTAAAGAGCACGACCCCAAGGAAAGCAATGAGCCAGAGAATTAGCCAAAATCACCCAAGGGGGCACTACTCAATCAGTGCCCAGATGAATCAACTGGTAAACAGTCATCCCCTTAAAAAGAGCAAGATCTAGATCTTTCCTAAACAGGCCCACCAAGATTCTCTCAAAGAGGGAGAGACAGCTCCTTAGAAAAGCAAGAAAGAATTGAGCAACTGTCGTGAAGTGCAACAATAACTCACAAAACCGAGTACACTAAAGCCACCTCAAACATAAAAAAAGGGATGGATTCTTCTCGAGAACAGGAAACAAATCCAAGTTCTTCACTAAACCTGATATTTCGGCCAACATAGGGCTTTAAAAGGGCAATTGTGCCACTCAGGGCCCTATCCGGCAAGCCGTTGCCCTCTCTACAAGTTCCAGCAATGTTTTTTTCCCAAAAGCCCCCACAGCCTATTTCTGTTGATGAAACAACCTCACCAGTCCCCATTTGGGGTGCAGACAGACGTCGCAAATGTGTCATCATCCACAGCCAGAGCATCAATTCGGCAAGACACTACCAAGTTTGACTTTTTGCGTTCATCTCACCCAATTGGCCACTGATGCAGCAAGTCATCTGCCAGCCTGGTAAACAATGGTCTCTGCATGATGGCCCCTGCAATCCACAATTCATCTAATCCAAGAGTCCACCCAGGCATGACCTCCCCTTGACAGGCAAAGATGCACTCGCTAACATCACAAACGTCTGTAACAAGGGATGATCCACCAGGGGCAGGCAGCATTACCCTGGACATGATGATGCGGGAATTGATATCCAATTACACATCCAGAAGGCACCATGATATTTTAAAAAGGAGTGTGATACTAGAGCGGACCAGTGCACTACAAGGCCTGAAACATTTAAGATGCAGCAACATAGAGCTAATTGAATTCAAGTCCAACCCATTGTTACCAGGATATTAAATCACCACCATCACCTGGTCGGACACAGGTATTGCAACCCAAGATTAGCAGTACAGGGAACAATTTTCATTATGGGGCATTGACATGAAGAAAATGGGACCTGTAAGTTATCAAAGCCCATTGCTCCTGGCATCGCCTGCAGCGCCGAAGATACTTAGCGCAAATAATGAGTTGTTAATGGGGGCAATCAGCCCCGTTTATCCAAAAGCAGCTCGGAAGGGCTTACAAATAAGAATTAAACAGTAAGGTCGACTAGAAGCACAACTAACAGCAGAATATGGAGTTCAGCAGCCAGAGTTGTATCTCAGCGCCAGGTCTTCAAGAGAGGCATGCGTCCAATGGCATAGGGCTTCCACTACAGCCCAGCCATCAAAACGTTGGTCTTTGCTCATGGAATTTGAATGGTCTCAGAAGCAAGAGGAGGGAGAATGAATTTACAACCTTCTTATGTGACTTTGACTTCCTGCTTTTACAGGGAACCTATATGGAGACACCCACACCTCTTACCAGTTTCAAGGAATACCACAATGAATGGCTAGAAAAGCCTGCAGGTCAGGAAGGGCAAAAGGTGGTCTCTCACTTTATATTGACACAGACCTCCTGTGGGATCAAGAATCTTCACACCTGGGTTTACCCTGGATCCAATATGTCAGACTCTCAGCGCCCCACCCCCAGAGCAGCAGTTCACATTATTATTTTGAATTTATGCATCCATCCAGAAAAGAAGAGTACATCTGAAAAGATTGAGAATTTCATCGGCCTGCTGAAAATCCTCCAATTTGTCCACTCAAAATCTCATATTGTGTTGTCTGGATAATTTAATATGCATTTACTGCAAGGTCCACATGAGAGGTTTCACCACAGACCCCTCAGGAACCACTGAAGACAACTTCTAGTCATGTCAGAATAGGCCAGCACCACAAGGCTTGCATCAGGGTTCTTGAAATAGTCTGGATAGGCTAAATAGGTGCTGTCCCCAGGACCAGCCCTCAGCGTTCACTAGACTGTCACACAAAGCAAATTCCATCTTAGACTATACTCTGGTAGATGCTGAGTTATTTCTGAGGATCAGCAAATTCACCAAAAATCCTGAAGTGGAGAGTGGTCACTTTACTCAAACTTTTGTTTCAAAGATCAATCCAGCAATGGCCACTGAAGTAACTGGACTATCTCTGCCTTCATAGGCTTTCAACATGAGGTGTCTAATATTGAATGACCCTGTGCTAGCTAGGATTATAGATTTTTCCACTTTCCATTTGGAAATGGAGATGCTGAGAGTGACCACTACCAAATCTCCCATACAGGCCTGTGAGGGCTTTGTTAATTCTCTCATGATCACATTTCCAACTAAACCCTCTCTCAAGCAAGGCCACAGACCAGCCGGGGCAGAATAGTTCCTTCCACAGCTGCTGCTACTGAAAAGGCAATTTAACAGGGAGATTAGACGGGTACTCACATTGGACCCACAGCCCAACAGAGAAATTAAATCTAAAATCATCACAATGTGGCAAGTCTATAAGAAGGCAGACTAGATGGCTAAGTCCAACTTCCTGATAGGTGTTTGGACCAAATTGCTCAATGCAAGGAACAAAAAAAACTGCAAACTGTTCTGTGTCGAAATTAACAAACTAGTAAATGGAACCCATCGACATGATGACGCTGACATCACGGAGACTGTCTTGTCAATGTACATAGCCGCAGTTTACGCCCCATTTGAAACTGGTCTGACATCTAGGCTACAAGTGGAATCTCACAGGCTCAATCTTTCTAAGCATAACATCCTCAATGTCTATCACCATCAGAGGCACTTTACCCCATGTTGAATCACTCACAGGAAGTATGAATCCCAAAAAGGCTCAGTCAGAGGAGGCACCAGAGCCCAATGGACTTCCAAACAATTTATTTAAAAAAGATCCCTCATTTTGGGCCACCGTTGTTCAATTATGTCCATACTATATTCCTGGCGTGATGGTATACTCCACCCAATTTACAAATCAGGCACTCAAATTCTACAGTCTAATCGGCCTAACTTATGTGGGGGCAAAGCTTTACACCTCAAAACTGGTCTTAGCTCTGGATGCCTGGTTTAATAAGGAAAACATTATTCCGAAAACACAGACCAGCTGCAGAGCAGGCATGAGTACAATAACAAACTTCCTGGCAGTTACTCTTCTACTAGAAAATGCAAAGGCAAAAGCCAACAAACTCTTTGCCTGCTTCATCGATCTGAAGACAGCTTTCAATAGGGTCCCAAAGGGATGTCTGTGGGAAAAAATGGCTCATTGAGGGGTTGCCATCAAGTACTGGATGCGATCATCAAATTTTGCACTCACACCTGGGTACAAATCAAGGTTGAAGATTGCTGGATAACCACACGCAAGATCAGCACTAACATAATCCTGAAACAGAGCAGCATTTAGGCTCCATGCCTATTTATTATTTACATAGCCAGCCGCGATAGTAATCTGGTCCAAGTGGTAAGCGACCTTCCCAAGCTAGCCCGACAACTACTACGATGCCTCCAATATGCTGATGACGTTCTTGTTCAGCCTATAGGCCTGCAGCACCTAATTGATCAATTGAGTGGACATATGCAAAACCTTCACTTGGAATTCAACCATAGTAAAACTAAGGTGGTTTGCTTCTCGAGCTTCTCCATCAAATCAAAGCTCATGTTCACCTTGTGGGCAAATAGACAAGTACTCCCATCTAACATTAAAAGACCACCTCTTATCCAGAAGAACCATGGCGAACAAAAAAAGACTTTGACTCACTGCCTACTTCAGGTTATCAGTGCACAGTTTATGCCATCGGTCACTTATGGCCCTGAATTGCTGAAGGACAATGATGTACCCACTTTAAACACACTTTAGTCGACCCTTTTCTAAAAGTTGTTTGTGACACCACAGCATGTCTCACAATGCAATCCCAAGTCAGAGTAGAGTTTGGCCTCTTCCACCAGGGTCCAGTAAGGAACAGGAATCTTGTCAAAATGTGTTGGAGGCTGAGATCACCCTCACCCACCCCGACACAGTAGCCTATCCTTGCTGGATGGAAATTGAAAAGCAGCCCCATGACAAGGTCTCATGGCACTCTGTCTTACAGCAATCAATTCATGCTTTGAAAGTAGAGGAAGCCTGGACCACAACCATGGTAAATGCTGCCTTCAAGCGTGTCACCAGAAAAGCTGCCAAACTCTTAACATGAACTTTAGACATGGCAGAATTTGCTCACAAACATCATCGCTGGGCAGATCTGCAATCATATGCTGCTGCCTTACTTCATACTCACTCATCATTTCCCTCACCGAAGATCCGGACAGAGCCAAAAGGAACTTCCACTCAGGAATGGAAGCCGTTGCCACCTGGATGAGAGAAAGCTGCTTCAACCTCAACTCCAACAAGACTGAGCTCATCATCTTCAGAAACCCCACCTCAGCTTGGGAGGACTCCTGGTGGCCCACATCCCTCAGCGCCCCCCCGCTGCACCGACTGAGCACGCCCGCAACCAAGGCATCATCCTTGACTCCTCCCTATCCATGACCCGCCAGGTAAACTCAGTCGCCTTCTCCTGCTGGCACACACTTCGCAAACTTCAGAAGATCTTCAGATGGATCCCAGCAGACTGTCGCAGCACAGTCACCCACAAATTAGTCACAAACAAGCTCGACTATGGCAACACCCTCTACGTTGGCGCCTCGAATAGAAACATCAAAAAACTACAACTCATCCAGAACACCGCCGCCAGACTCATCCTGGACCTCCCACGCCGAGAAAACATCTCCCAACACCTGAGGGCTCTCCACTGTCTACCAGTTGTGAAACAAATCACCTTCAAGCTTCTCACCCACACGTACAAGGCAATACACAACGCAGGACCAGCCCACCTGAACCACTGTGTCTCCTTCCACACCTCCACCAGATCGCTCCGCTCTGCTCAGATGTCCATGGCCACCATCCCTCGCATTCGTAAAACCACCTCCGGAGGACGATCCTTCACCTACATCTCAGCAAAGAGCTGGAACAACCTCTCCCTGCTCCTCAGACAAAGCTCGTTGCTCACCATCTTCTGGAAGAACCTCAAGACGTGACTCTTTGGATGAGGCCCCTTCCCCCAGCACCTTGATACCCTCACGGGTGAGTAGCCGCGCTTTACAAAAACTGATTGATTGATTGATACTTTACCTCCCATTTCTATGCATCCAAGAAACATGCTTTGCTGCTTTTTCACCTTGGAGTTTTTCCATCAAGGGATTGGTCCCCACTTGGAAGCAATACCTTCCCAACAATCATTGTCGCTTATGCCGGTACAACTAGGAAAGTTTGCTGCATCTACTTTGAGTGCGCCCTTTTAGCTCTCAGGCAGAAACCCTTGAAGCCAACTTTAAGAGTTCATCAGGTTAGGTTGTGTCGCTTAGCAGTGATTGGACTTCTAAATGGGAAATCAATCCAATTGTCCTGCAAGGCAGTTAGGTTCCTCAATCATGCATCTAAGAAGCTGGAACAGAAATTGTTTAGCTGTAGCAATCAACATGTCCAAGGCCAGTTAAACAAGTTGCCTAAAGGTGGAGTTTGCACCATTAGGGCCACTTCCAATCTAAAATATCCAGGGGAAAGGCCAGGCTCTCATTAGGTATTATTAGATTCCGAGGAGCTGAGTCGTTGTCCATCAAACATGTACCAGCACTTTATGCTTTGGTTTGGTTTATCTAGTTTGTGGACAGAGGGATTTTATTGGTTGATTTAACTTTTTTTTATACATGTTTATTGTAAACAATTCGGCCCATATTTATACTTTTTTAGCGCCGCATTTGCATCGTTTTTTAAAGCAAAAACAGTAAATACTTACAAAATACAATTGTATTTTGTAAGTTTGCACTGCTTTTGCGTCAAAAAGCAACGCAAATGCGCCGCTAAAAAAGTATAAATATGGGCCTTCATTACTAATGCGCCCCAGGAAGATTCAGAGATTCAATCAATTGAGGGCAACCGGTAGAAACAGCCGTCCCTGTTTGTTTCACCTAAAAACACCGCCCCAATACATTACAGACTAAGTGAGTCAAATCTGAAGCACTTTAATCTGTCCGCAAACCCAAAATGTGGGAAGATAACAATTCCTGATGCTCAACATGCACCAGCACTTTGTGTTTTAGATTGGACCGTTAGCTCTCCATCTTATCGTTCATTGACTTTTAGTGGAAATCATCTCCAAAGAGGGAGTTTGCTCCTTGGTTCCCTATGAGCCAACATGGTTTTTATTGTCCGTCCTAATATTTGTATTTATGTAAATTGCCATGATTTTAACTAAGCTCTAAAGTTCTCTTACTTGGTACTATTGGCAATGCTTTCACTTTCCTGCAGAGGGTTATGGAAATATTAGTGTTATCAACAAACATGTATGCAAATGATTACACGTGTCATGTAATGCAAGTATGTGTAGCAAAATAATGTGTGTGTCAATCCAAACAGTAGTAACAGTAATAATCTAGGTCTATGCTAGTCACCAGTATTTCTACCTTCACAGTTCCAATACATATAGGGCATCATTACAACCCTGGCAGTCTTGAGACCACGGACAGACTGCCAGCACCGGCAGATCAAGACTTTTCATCGGTCTGGTGGTCCTAAGCCTTACATGGCAGTAACCCCACCATGAAAAGCCTGGTGGAGACGGGGTGCAGCGTCTACTTGGCATGGCCAGTGCAGGGGCTCCCCTGGCCAGCCCCGTCATGATTTTCACTCTCTGGCTTTCAGACAGTGAAAATCGTGACAGGGGCTGGTGTACCCTACTCAGTACAGCATTGCTGCTGGCTCAATTACGAGCCGGCATCAATGTTGTAGGCCATTTCCCGTTAGGCCAGCGGACGGAAACACTGTTTCTTTCATTGATGGCCAGGGAGGGAGTTGGATTAGGTGCGCCAGTGAGTGTCACCCTTTGAAGCATGTGTGACTACAAGGGGACACCCACCTTCCCCAAGACCGGGGCCTATTTGCCCTCAATGACAGGGCCTCCCCTGTTAAGCATTCCACAGGTAGGCCCTTCTTATTACACAAATTTAGCCACCTCCTACTGAGGTATCCCCCCATTTTTTTAGTACATCACCCTTTAGTGCATGAACCTAGGGACCCCAGGCCCTGACAAATGCCCCTACACCTCCCTTGGCTTGAGTTAGCGGGCAGAAACGTGTTGGCCAGTGAATTGTTGGTGACTCTTTGAGTAATTATCCTCTAGAAGCATCCCATTGTGTTTTTAATCTCACCAACAATCACCGCAAATAAAGGTGTAATACTACAAAGGTGATTGATTAGGTGATTTTAGATTTTCTGTAGTACAACTGGATCCCGTTATTATCCAGATAATCTTTATCTCCACACTCCCTACAAGTTCTTTTAACAACGAGGTTGAGTCCGTCCAGGTAGTACTATCCTACCTGGATGGGGGTAGTTGGTCATATGATGAAGCATGACACTATATAGTGTGTGAGACCACCTAGTCCACAAGGAGAAATTCCCCTCCTGACAACCACATTCAGCACACAAACAAGTCCCGAAGTCTGGGATATACAGGCGACCCAGGGCAATTTAACTCAATTTTGTACCTACGTAACACCCCATACTTCTTGTGTATTTGGAAACTCGGTTTCCACTCGCTGATCCAGCGGGAAACTCTTAATTGGACCAGTGGGAAGGGGACCGCACTGCCGTTTTCCATCCGCCAAACTCATAATGACCCACATAATGATTAATAATGTGTAAAGACGTTATATTGATGTGTATTCTGTACTTGCTAATTAACAAGACACGTTTCTTAATCACAGATACAGAAGCAGAAAGAAATTCACTGAGAGAGCATGTGTATCCCAAGCTGAGGGAGTTCTGCAGAGAAAATTATGGACTGGAGTTCCAGGTAGAGTGATAATATATATTTTTTCATAATCTTTTTCAAGCAAACTATACACGAAGTCTAAAAGGAATCCCAAATGTTTGTCCTCTTGTGAAAAAGAGATTTTCCTCAGTTCCGTTTAACAACGAAGAGTTTATTATTAATGTCTTTTTACTATTAAATGGGTAATATGTATCATAATAATAAGATGAGCTCCGTATCATCTATGACTATCCTTCTATTTCAATTATAATTTTGACATATATTGGTATCCATGTTATGTCTATAAATGTCGTATTGTGACATGGTAATTACTGAATTTCTAAGAAAAAGCAAGGCACTCACAAGAAGCCACAGTATTGTACCTGCATTAAAGTTGCTCCAGCTAATCTCCTTTCAGATCTTTGAGGTCTACTGGCACTTTTCTGCTAAGGATGCCTACACATAAATTAGATCATAATTACGATGTCATTTTTTGGTTTTACTTGATGCTGAGCTGACTGTCGAACTAATGCTACTATTTGCTTTAAAACATATAGACGGTGTGTATTAGCTTCACCCAGAGGAGTATTTTCTTTCCCTCATGCTGTTCGCTGTTTAGTGCATCATCCACCTTCTGTGTTTTGCTTGCAATGCACAAAGGAGTATTTTACATTTTAAATGTACACAAAATTATCACACATTACATTCCTTCTGTAATACAAGCACTGTTACAGAAAACAATCGCTTTTGTTTCGTGTTTGTACTGCAGCAGGTTTAAAAAAAAAAAGATTTCATCAAGACTTGCATTGTTCTTAATGGAGGATTTCATTTTGCAATGATAAACACGCTATGGCAAAGATGATACGTCTGGCTTCAATATGCTATCACCAGTATACACATATAGTGTTTGCATACATTTGTAGACTGAAGCCAAAACTATAGGCTTTGTCAATGCTCTTTTGAGTTGGCTCCAAAAGGTGTAATGAGCATCGCTAACATCTCAAAGCAATGCACATTTGTTATCAATATTAGCTTGCTGATGGGCTACCTTTCTGAGCACGTACACAGTCTTTCTTCTGTCTGATACCCTCTATGAGTCTTTACTTCGCAAAGGAATGAAACGGAACGAAATACGTATCCACGTGGCATAATTTGTCACCATGTCAGCAGCCACAGGGTGAATACGGGAAGAGTGATAGAGCAGCTTCGTTCCTCGATTAAGCCTTACTTTATGGGCAGAGTGACTCAAACTACAATGTTGTTCTGCACCAGTGTTTATATGTGCTGCAGTGGGCTGCGCATTTGATCCCGGGAGGAGTGTGCAAACTCTTGGATAATCCTCTGGCGGATTTGATACGGGCATGCAAGAAACGCCAGGTTAAACTCACCACCCTGAAATGTGAGTTGGAGAAGGGAGAGCTGAAAGTGCCAGATATTGACTTATAACACATGGCTGCTCAGTTACAGCACTCAGTACACTAACATTTCTTTAATGAGCATACCGATATATATTATTTACATTCATAAATTAGAACACGTACATATAGGTAGGATAGAATGTGCTTCAACAAAGAAACGGAATGGAATAAAATCCATTCTCAGATTACTGCATATGTTACTTATGGATTATCGGAAATTTCAAAAACAATTTTCTGCTTGACTAAATACAACAAGGATTGAATAGGTATAAATAATTGTTAATTGAAAGGAAAATACATTTAAAAAGGAACGAGCGGGAGGCACCAAATTACAGATTACTGTGTATGCATTTTCATTCCACAAACTAAAAAGAAGCAACTAGCATCAGCATTATTTTCCTATTGCGCAATAATTCTTGAGTGGATACATAGTGCTTGTGCAAAGGGGAACGTGAACGACGCATGTGAAGCAGGTGAGGGAAGTGCAAACAGACACCCACAGCGACATGAGTAATGATTTTAAATATGAGACATGAAGGGTTAGTAGAAGCCTTTCGCAGAATCATGTCATAAGTCATTGGCTGTACAATACGTTGAGTAAATGTCAACAGCGTTTCGATCCGGATTATTTGAGGTCATCATCAGGACAAGAAAGCACAAACGATAGTTGAATCACTGCACAGTAGGAAAATAATGCTGATGCTGTCTTTCCTCTTCTTTGTTTTGTGGAATGAACTGTTACTGGGCAGAAGTGTGGGGCATACAATTGTATTTTGTAAGTGTGCGCCACTTCTGCGTCAAAAAGCAGCGCAAATGTGGCGCTAAAAAAGTATAAATATGGGCCTAAGTGAGACTAGGAAGGCAAATGTTTTGTGCTGATGTGCACACCTTACACACTGAGCTTGTTTGGTGGGTGTAGATTGTTCAATTTCAGAACTGAGGAGTTAGAGATAATGGCTGAGTGGCCCCTGGGGACAGGTTGGCTGTAGGGAATCTGGCTGTGTCAAGATTCCGGCTGCAACTACAGCAACAGAGTGCAGTGCGGTGATAAAAAGCAGAGGCCTTTGAGGCAAGCAGCCCATTCTTTGTTATAAGTGGTTGGGATACAAGGAGGCAGCATCCACTAATGATAACAACTCAGGAATAAAATAAAGATAGGTGCCTGGGAATTGTTGATACACAGAAGCTCTGAAATATTAAAAGAACACCACAACAGGGCCAGCCTCCAGATCATTAGCTTTACTGCAGTCTTTTAAACCCCAGACCAGGAACCTTCCTTTGGCAATTAATAAGTGCTGGCGATTATAGTAATGAGAAATGAGCTATTTTGCACTGGTTCACCCAATCCTGTGGAAAGGGGGTAGGGAAGAATATCTCCATTCAACATCACAGCTTTCATGGACACTCATGACCTGTATTCAACTGACAAGGAAACAATACTGCAGACAGTCATAAGCATTGTGCATTATTTTAGGTTGCATTATATACAGCAATACCCATTTCAAGCGTGTCCTTTATTATCTTATTCAAAATCAGACAGCTGTACACCACCACAAATGCTGCCTTTGAATTGGATCCTAGCCAGTCGTTATCTAATCCGGAGATTTATAGCTGGCGTCTGAGTCAAGCCATAACAGTATCTACCCACATTTCAATACACCATAACAGGTGCGTGTGAATATTACAGAGTTCTAATAAATAACTAAAATGTTCACCTAGCTGACAGAATGTGCCTGCACTAGGATACATGATGCTGAAGAAGAGAGCTTCAGAATAATTCACTCTCCAACACAGAAGGCTGATTACGTGCATCAAAACATCTCTCATCTCTTCTGTTAAAAGGTCCTTGAACGAATGAGACTCCCAAAACATTCTTTTCCATGTGTTGGTATTTTGAATTTAAAGTGTCCCCAGTCTGTACGACTGCGTAGTCTATGAATGCTTTCACTGTGTTTTTAAATAGTATCCTCATATTTGTTGTCTGATTTCTAACATTACTATTTTAAAATGTTTTAATTAATTATCTTTGAATGTAAACGAGTATAAGGTATACAGAAAAGCAAATGTATATATATATATATATATATATATATATATATATATATATATCATATATATACTTATGTATTTTATCAGTTCAACATATCTAACTCACAATAAAAATTCATTTGAACCAAGTGGACATTCAGGAAGGAAGATACAACTCCAGACAAGAGTTAATGGAAAAAACATTAAAAGAAAAAAATGCATGCCCAAACAGCAACTACTTCAGAGGGTATCACTACCCACTGGACCACCCACCTATTACGTTTAACCTCAATATGAGATTAGCCTGTAAATAGCCTTCTGCACGTGTAAAAAAAATTCTGACATACATTTAAATAAGAGTTTAATAAATAACTTTGATATCTACCAAAATATTACTATTTTAAAATTAGGGAGATATGAAGTGCCAGAGAAGATCCTGAATAGACATAGAAAGGGATGCTGGTCTTCTTTTTATCTGTTTTAGCTCCCTTAAAAATGTATAGCACTACCTCAAATGACTAAAAACCCCTACCTCGCTTCACATTTTTATCAGCTGTTTTTATAGCGCCTCAATACTTATTTATTCCAGAGGCTTTCAATTCAGTAGCTCCAAATACAAGAGAATTGTACTCTCAAACTCCTCAATTTTGTCACATATACAGAATTATAGCACTGTAGTTGTTTGTTAGCATTTTTGGTAAAGCTACAGTAGATCACTATGGAGTTAACTGAAAGTGTGCTGCTGATGTTGGAAGTACAGTTTTCCTGTAAAATGCCAGATTTTGTTTTCTGACATCAATGAGGAAAACATTTGAGCATTTATAGAAAATGTCCTCATTTTAGCTTTCTAGAGCACTAATTAAACTTTATATGACAGAATGAAACCCCTCCTCTCCATCTCAGGTAATGCTTTCAGTTGTATATTTCTGGACGAGCGATATGGCTTTCAGGTGTGTTTCACATTTGCCATGAATATAGAAATTTAGCACCCTAGTTGTGCATTGGTACTCTCTGTTGAAACTGCAGTAGAGCACTGGGGAATCAATTATTTGACAGCTGCTACGGCAAGGATATGTTTTTCTCAGCGTGTCAGTCTTTCTTTTAACATGTCTAAGGAAGATATTAGTGAATTTCTAGAAAAATGTGTTCTCATTCTAGCTTCACTTCATGAACACCTTTCTTTGAATCTATATGAAAATCATGAGAGGAAACTGTATTCTCTCAACCATCATTCATCACATCTAAAACAAAGGATTGCCATTTTTACACATTTAAAAGTACTCTAACGTTCACCAAAATTCCTAAAATTGGTATTGAGACCACCAACAAGTGATTTACATTGTAAATAAAATCTGTTATCACCCTTTGTATTTATTCCTTTTTGTGACCCTCAAAACCGAAATTCGTGACAATGCATTTCAATGGGCCAAAAATGTTGGAGCCTTGACATCTAGTAGTCTTTCAACTAAATTGCCCAAGAAAACACATCATCTGACATTTTTTTGTGAATTTTACTCAAGACTTTATGGGTGTGATATGAGATAGCAATATTATCCAAGAGGGAGGGCACTCCCAGGTAGATATTGACCAGGGTCAACAAGGGCCCTCTGGTTCACCCCAAAATCCTGTTATTCCCCTGCAGTCAACTAATATTGAGGAGTAATACCCCCTTGCATAATACCTCTTAATTACAATCGATTTCTTTTGCAACAATTATTTTGTAATAAGACACCAACTTTGGCATTGCCAACAGATCTGGCTATTTTATAAGTGAAAGTGATTCATTGTTTTGTGCGTTTATGGTTATAGTTCTGTGAAGGCATGAGTGTGTGATGTAATAGTGAGCTCATGATTGAATGGGTGAGTGACTGCATGGATACATGTAGGATGAGTGAGTTCATAGATGAATGCATTCTCAAATATAATAAATGAGTGCACTGATATATGGCTGGATGAATTCAAGAGAGTGCATGAATGGATTAATGAATACATTAGGAATGGATTCCGAAGTGTTACAATACTATTCAAGGCAGAGATCTCAGATAGCAGCAGTAATAGGCTTACCACAAAACCAAGAATTAACAATATTATGCCAATGCAAGAATTCCACGAGGGTTGTGCTGCAGCATTGTGTTCAGAGTGATATATATATAAGAACATAAATAGTCACTGAAAAAAGAAAAAACAAAGGTTACAAGAAAGTGATAGGTAGGTTGACATTTTACCCTTACAAAACCATTGAAATTCAGCAGTTATACTTATAATTATGTTAAGAAACCGTACCTCGTGGCCCAAAGTTACTTAATTTCATGAGTTATAGTTTCTGCAGGTAAGTATCAATATAACAATGACTACTGAATTTCTAAGGTTATGTATGGGTACAACATCAGCCTAACTATGATGCCCCTGTAACCTTGATATTTGTCAATGATTCTCTATGTTTTTTCAATGTAAAGTAATCTAATTACAGCACATTAAGCCAACCACCACCGCTCACAGCCTTTGGCCATGCGCTGCGGGTTTTGGTGTGAGTAGGGTTTTTATTTCATTGTTTTCTGGATCCGCAGATCCTTTGTGAGTTTACACCGAGGACCACACTGAGTGATGCGATGCGATTCAGCCCAAAAATAAATTAGCCACTTTTTGCCCATGAGGGGTCCTCTCTGTTAGACCTGACAGCCTTAGGGTGGTCACCCTCAACTTTTTGCCTGCCTCCCTCCACTTTTTGACACTGTTTTTGCTGGTTTTAGGACTGCTAACCAGTGCTAAAGGGCATGTGCTCTCTCCTTAAAACATGGTGATATTGGCTCATACCTAATTGGCATATTCAATTTACTTGTAAGTCCCTAGCAAAGCGCACTACATGTGCCCAGGGCCTGTAAATTAAATACAACTAGTGGGCCTGGAGCTCTGGTTGTGCCACCCACATAAATAGCCCCATGGCTTAGGCCTGCAACTGCAAGGCCTGTGTGTGCAGTTCCACTGCCACTTCGACTTGGCATTTAAAAGTACTTGCCAAACCTAATACTCCCCTTTTTCTACATATAAGTCACCCCCAAGGTAGGCCCTAGCTATCCCACAGGGCAGGGTACTATGTACATAAAAGGCAGGACATGACCATTGGTGTTCTATATGTCCTGGTAGTGTAAAACTCCTAAATTCATTTTCCACTGCTGTGAGGCCTGCTCCTTTCATAGGCTAACACTAAGGCTACCTTCATAAACTGTTTGAATGGTAGATTCTGATTAGAAAGGGGTAAATAGATCCTATTTAGTATGGCCAAAATGGTAATACAAAATCCTGCTGACTGGTGAAGTTGGATTTTATATTATTATTTTAGAAATGCCACTTTTAGAAAATGAGCATTTCTCTGCACTTAAAACCTTTTGTGCCTTACAATCCATGTCTGGGCTGGGCTGGTTGACAGCTCCCTTGTGCATTTCACTCAGACAACCACAAACACATGATGCTGAGTCACACCTGCACACATCTGCATACTGAAAGGGTCTTCCTGGGCTGGAAGGGTGGAGGGCCTGACACTTACATTTCAAAGGACAGTGGCCTGCCCTCACACAATGCACTGCCAAACCCCCTGCAGGGACCCTGGCAGACAGGATTGTACTGAAAGGGGACCTTGTGCACTTCTAAGCTACTTTTTGAAGTCTTCATCCTGCACAACCAGGATTTCTCCAAATCATCCCCGGGGCATCCGATGCCCCACAACCCGAAGAGGATCCAAGCCTGAATGTCAGAAATTGACGCAAAGCCCTTGCTGCGTTGAAAAGCATCGACTCATTGGCTGTGTGCGCCCAGAGAAACTGACGCACACTTCCCTGTTTTCCATGCATCTCCTCCTCTGGGGCCTCGTGCAGATAATTTAGACGCAAGTAAGGTACTTTGTGCTTGCAAGAGACACTTGTTGCTTTTTAAGAGCCTAAACCTCATCTTATCATTACAAAAATGAAATTTCAACTTGTACTTATCAAATCTTGATTGTTTTGACCTTAATCTACTCAGATAAATATTCTATATTTTTTCTAGACCTGTGTGGTGTATTTTTGTGGTGCTTATACTGTGTTATTGCATGATTTATTGCACAACTAATTTACGCATTGCCTACTAAGTTAAGCCTGACTGCTCAGTGCCAAGCTACCAAAGGGTGGGCACAGGATAATTTGGATTGTGTATAACTTACCCTGACTAGAGTGAGGGTCCTTTTGCTTGGACAGGGGGTAACCTGCCTGTCAACCAAAGATCCCATTTCTAAGTCTCTCCATCTCTCCTATGGGGTCAGGATAACTGTATCCTGACCCCTATTGTCATTTATCATTGTTTTTATGTCCTCCCGAACCGATGCAAAAAAGAAGATGGCAGCCATAACTTTCCTCTCAGGTTGCGGCTGGTCAAACAGGGCCTTGCTTTTTCCCAAGATCCACAGAACCACTCGTGAAGGATCCACAGATATGGGGAAGGATCCTAATAGGATCTGCATCCCTAGATATGTATATTTATTTTTCCACTTGCCATGTGGATGTTAGTAAACGCAAGTATGGCAGCTAGTATTTGGACAAGGATAGCAGCAGTACTGTTCCACTTGCCATATTTCCATTCACTAATGGAAATGTTTTATACCTTTTTAAACTGAGGTGATAATTAGTTTGGTGCCATGTGTAAGAGTGTTGAGAAAGGCACTGTAGCCAAAATGTGTCTGTTCAGAACAAGAATACAGGATTTAACATCCCATGAGTGGCCCTTGTCTGTTTGTTGTGCAATATGTGAAACACTCCTGTTCACTAAGCGAGATAAACACAGAGGCTCTGATCCTGAGTTGATGATGAATACAGAGTTTTGCAAAGAACATCAGAGTGTGAGAAGGATCCTTACACAGCACTGGCATCTAGCCAGAAGCGATACCCTCATAGGACACACATTACACAATAAACCTTTGCTGACTTTCCACAGGGCTAGATCTAAGTGGCAGGATTTAGTAGTCAGCAGTCCTGAAATATCCTCTCCTGGGGGTTGGTTGGTGGGAAAACCTGTTTTTAAAAGATGTAATAAATGCAAAGCATGCCACTATGGGATGACTATGACTGAAATAACTCTGGCCCTTTCCAACACCAAAGTTAAAATTCTGGGTGCTTTTAATTGCAGAAGTGAGTGAGTTGTCTCTGTATTACAGTGTACTTGTCTTAAAGTTTATGTAGGGAGTACTATTCTGCAAGTACACATGAGGATCCTCCAACATATAAGGACCATCAAAAATAAAGACCAGAGCTATCCAGTAGCACACCAATGTGATGAGTTCCACAATGGTAATGTTGCTGACCTCTGCTATTTTGTAATAGATTCTGTGCCTAAAACATTAGAGGTGGCAACAGAGAGAAGCGCTTGAGAAGGCTGGAATCAAGGGGTATCCTAAGTATGAGCAGTAAGGCTCCCAATGGGCTTAAGATTGAAGAGGAGTTATTTGTACATGTATAATGTCTCAATTGTTGGAACATTCTCTGTTTTCTGTTAACCGGCAAGTGGATTTCAAATGTATTGGTTTGTGTTGCACATGGCTGTATACACAAAGGAAGAGCCGCAGACACAATCAAGCAGGTGTAGGTGCCAGGGTCTCCTTATCTACATATTTTTTCTTTTCCTTATTGTTGTACCAATCATGTGTCATGAAGGAGACATTCAGGTTGCAATGTATGTTTTAATATATTGCATTCTCATTTTGTTGTGTATCTATCTGGAACCAAATAGCATGAATTATGAATCAAGAGATTCGAGTGGCTCTTCCATGTCTATGTTAGTGCTTTTTTATGTAGGGGTTTGTCATGCTTAAAGGTCTGGGCAACATGGCGTTTGCCTGTTCGAAGAAAGGCGAGTTTGCGGGCAAGACACGTCACCCCGTGGCCACACCAGACAATAAAATTTAAGATTGGGTAAGAATGGTGTAGGAGCCTGTTTTTCGTAACCGCAAGCAGACGGTTGGAGTTTTGAAAGTCTTCGAGTTTGCTGGCACTGATGACCAACATGCACCTCATTCAGGAGCACCACAGCTGTTAGCAGGAGAAGGAGCTTGTGTGAAACTACATGCGGTGGAGCCCACCAAGCTATAGCTGTAAACTGTTATGGAGGAGCGAAGATTGTGACCGGCAGCTGGTGTTTCAGAGGGTGCCCAAGTCTGCAGGCAGGTGAGAATGCAACTCATGATTCATGTTAAGTTTGGCAATTAGGGAGAGGCAGCTGCAGTATTTGTGCAGCGTGGATGGGATCCACTTTTCAAAAAGTGAAGCGAGATGGCCACGGACTGGTTAAAGGAGAAGGTGGATGCGGCAAAGATAATGTTCAGTGAGGAGAGTGATGCACTGGAAGGAGCTGGTGCAGGGAAAGTGCCCACTGGAGATAATGAAGCAGTGGATTTTCAGGCAAAAGTGAGGAGACTTGAGAGAATACATAAAAATTAGATCTCTAAATGGTGGGAAAGCAGATCTCATTAGAATTATCTAGAAAGGGGCAGAATTCACAGAGGTCCGTGCATTTTGTTTGCTTCAACCTATGATAATTCTAATCAGGACATGCTTAAAGAATGGGCTGAGAACAACTCTGATGCGTCAAGAAAAATGAAGTCAATTTTAGTGACGTATGGTGACATTGACTGCAACAGAAAATTAGAAGAAATACAGGCACTAAGGCAAGAACTGAAGGACTTTCCTGAGCAAGAAATGATTTGGGAGTTTTGAAAAAGTGAAGAAAGATCGCCTAAAAAATATGAACAGCCAATCAAAGATCACAAAACTATCAAATTTAAACGAGATAAGCTAGACTATCAGAAATGACAGATTTATACGTTCTTGAGGCCCTTTGACAACATACACAGACAGAAGATGTCTGAGAGGACACAGGTTAATGTACCAGCAAAGCACACTGAAAACAGCTCTGAGTTTAGTTTTAGTTCTGATGTGGAGACTGATCCTGAAGAAGGTATCTTGCACAGTGTGGGCTCAATGAAAGATATCCCCTTTGTAGTTGAATAACTATGTTTTGTGCGATTAGACAGAACACTCAACCTCAGGCCATGCTTATATCATGAAATAAAAGCAAAAGTAGGAGGAAAAGGAAAAACAGATGCAGAGGAACAACACCAAAAACAATCAAACAAGTCCAAACAGTTCAGAGACACAAAGAAGTGAAGCAGATGGAGACTAAAATTATTTTAAACCTGTCTGATATTGAAATATCACTTGAAGAGGAACAGATTTTATCTTTGAAACGCACATTTTGCACACCTACGAAGTTCAACTATGGGTAAACAAAAATAGATTTGTATAAATGTATTAATAAGATGAAATTACAGAAGTGTTGCTGCAATTGGCAAACTACTCAGGAAGATAATGCAAGAAGCATTCAGAGAGAACCCGTTAACCTTCAAGATTCAGATAGCAAACTGTGCACAAAACTGGATGAACTTGAAAAAGAAAGTTCAGGAATTGAAGGGACAATATCTGAACAGGAACTGATTTCCATCCAGGGATTGGAGGTGCATGGCAGCTCGACAACACCGTTCAAACCAAAATCTTCCTTTTTACTGGTAATGCCCAAGGACTCTTTTGACATCTTTTCGGAACTGGTGATCCACGACCTAAAAACCTTCAAAGTAAGATTCCTCAATATAAGGAACGCAGGATAGACCATCGCCATATTACCTAACACCACCTCATGGACAGACTGAAATCAAGGCCAGATGTGGCAATTCGACAGGCTGATAAAGGGGGAAATATTGTCCAGTGATCTCTGACCATGTACAAAATTGAGGCAAGGTGGCAACTTAAAAACCAAGATTGTTATTGCAGAGTGATGAGAGCTGATATGCAGAGTGTATATGCAGCATACTTTGCTAAGCTAGCAGAATGGCATGGGTAGGGTCTGTTAAATCAAGAAGAGTATTTGTGTCTGAAGGTTGATTCTCCCATAAAACCTGTATTATATTTCATACCCAAAGTGCACAAAAACACCAGTGTTCCACTAGGAAGGCCAACAACATCAGCCATTGGAAGCCTTTTTGAAAATACATCCAGATATTTGGATTATTTTCTACAAGAACATGTTCAGAATCTGCCCTCATATATTCAAGACACAAGTGATTTTCTGAGGCGCATCTATGATGTAGCTTGGGAAGATGACTTTGTTTTAATAACCATGGATGTGACATTTCTTTATACCAGTATCTCCCACCAACATGGCTTACAAGCTTTAAAACACTTTCTTGGTGCTAGATCAGTATCATTGTAGGAGCACACTCAAATGCTACTTAATATGGTACACTGGTGTTGTCACAATAACTTTTTCCTATTTGACAAAGTAATCTATAGACTGATGACAGCCACACATACAACCAACAAAATATCCAGGGAAGCCCTCCTGTTCACAAAGAAAGATAAACACGGAGGCTATTATCCTGAGCTGAGGATGATTACAGGGTTTTGCAAAGAACATTAAAGTGTGAGGAGGATGCTTTCATGGCACTGGCATCTAGTCAAAAGCCATCCCCTTTTAGGATACACATTGCAAAATAAACCTTTGCTGACTTTCCCAAAGTTCATATAGGGAGTACTGTTCTACAAGTACCAAAGAGGACCCTCCAACACATAAGGGCTATCACAAATAAAGACCAGAGGTATCCAGTAGCCTTCCACTTTGATGAGTTCCACAATAGTAATGTTGCTGATCTCCGCTATTTTGTAATAGATTCTGTGTCTAAAAACATTAGAGGTGGCAACAGAGAGAAGTGCCTGAGAAGGCTGCAATCAAGGCACATCCTAACTTTTAACAGCAAGGCTCCCAATGGGCTTAATATTGAAGAGGAGTTATTCATACATTTATACTGTCTAGACTGTAGGAACATTCTATGTTTTCAGTTAATCAGCAAGTGGATTTCACATTTATTGTTTGTGTCTTACATGGCTGTATACACACAGGAAGAGCCGCAGACACAAAGAAAGAGGTGTAGGTGCCAAAGTTGCCTTATGTGCACATAAATATATGATGCTCCTATTTCTTTCCATTAGTGTGTGGTAGGCAACAATGAAAATGAGATATTTATTGTGCTCAGCCCCTTAATGTGTGATAATCATTATCAATGCCTTTTGAGAAAGTGATAGGGTCAAGAATAGCCACCCACTTGGAAAGCTTCTTTGATGAGTTTTCAATGAGGTTGTGATGAATGAGCTAGCCCACTATGTCACAATTCCATGAATACTGTGATTAGTTATTATTACACACCTGGATAAGGTGTATTGTCCTTATTGTACGCACACCACTCAGGGCCCTTTTAAGAAATGCAAGAACTTTTTCAGTAGAGGGAATTATTGTATTGAATGTTATTCCCTTAGAGCTGCGCCTGCAAGGATATTTTATATTAATATCTGCATTTGCACCACTGCGCAGTTCACATGAAATTATCTTTTTTCCTTTCCTTATTTTTGTCCCAATCTTGTCATGAAGGGGACATTCAGGTTGCAATTTTTGTTTTAATTTATTGTATTCCCATTTTGTTTTGTATTTATCTGTAATCAAATGGCATGAATTCTGAATCAATCAATCAATCAATCAATCATCATATTTATACAGCGCCCTACTCACCCGTGAGGGTCTCAAGGCGCTGGGGGGGTGGTCACTGCTGCTCGAAGAGCCAGGTCTTGAGACGCCTCCGGAAGGCGAGGTGGTCCTGGGTGGTCCTGAGTTGGGTGGGGAGGGAATTCCACGTCTTGGCTGCCAGGTAGGAGAAGGATTTCCCACCTGCAGTGGTTCGGCGGATGGGAGGGACGGCGGCGAGAGCGAGGCTGGTGGAGCGAAGTTGACGGGTGGGCGTGTAGAAGGTGAGGCGACGGTTGAGGTATTCGGGGCCCTTGTTGTGGAGGGCTTTGTGTGCATGGGTGAGGAGCCTGAAGGTGATCCTTTTGTTGACGGGTAGCCAGTGCAGGTGTCTCAGGTGGGCGGAGATGTGGCTGTGGCGGGGTACGTCGAGGATGAGGCGTGCAAAGGCGTTTTGTATGCGCTGAAGACGTTTCTGAAGTTTTGCTGTGGTTCCTGCATATAGGGTGTTTCCGTAGTCCAGGCGGCTTGTGACGAGGGCATGGGTCACAGTTTTTCTGGTGTTGGCGAGGATCCAGCGGAAGATCTTTCGGAGCATGCGAAGTGTGAGGAAGCAAGATGACGAGACGGCGTTGACTTGCTTGGTCATGGTGAGAAGGGGGTCCAGGATGAATCCGAGGTTGCGTGCGTGGTCTGAGGGGGTCGGTGTGGTGCCCAGGGCCGTGGGCCACCAGGAATTGTCCCAGGCGGATGGGGAGTTTCAGAGGATGAGGACTTCCGTCTTGTCTGAGTTCAGCTTCAGGCGGCTGAGTTTTATCCATTCTGCGACGTCTTTCATTCCATCCTGCAGGTTGGTTTTGGCTGTGGCTGGGTCTTTGGTGAGGGAGAGTATCAGCTGGGTGTCGTCGGCGTAGGAGATTATGTTGATGTTGTGTTTGCGTGCGATGTCGGCGAGGGGGCTCATGTAGACATTGAAGAGAGTAGGGCTGAGCAAGGAGCCCTGTGGGACTCCGCAGATGATCTCGGTGGGATCCGAGCAGAAAGGCGGGAGGTAGACTCTTTGGGAGCGGTCAGAGAGAAAAGAGACGATCCAGTCCAGGGCCTGTCCTTGGATACCGGTGGAGCGGAGGCGGGTTATTAGGGTGTGGTGGCAGACAGTGTTGAAGGCAGCCGAGAGGTCGAGGAGGATGAGGGCGGCTGTTTCTCCGTTGTCCAGCAGGGTTCGGATGTCGTCAGTGACTGCGATGAGGGCGGTTTCCGTGCTGTGGTTGGCCCGAAATCCGGACTGGGAGGGGTCGAGCAGGTTGCTGTCTTCAAGGAAGTTGGTCAGTTGCTTGTTGACGGCCTTCTCAATGACTTTGGCCGGGAAGGGGAGGAGCAAGATGGGGCGGAAGTTTTTCAGGTCGCTGGGGTCCGCCGTAGGTTTCTTCAGGAGAGCGTTGACGTCCGAGTGTTTCCAGCTCTCGGGGAAGGTGGCAGATGCAAACGAGCTGTTGATGATGGTCTGGAGATAGGGGGCGATGCTGGCGTCGGCTTTGTTGAAGATGTAATGTGGGCAAGGGTCCGATGGGGCACCGGAGTGGATGGTGTTCATGGTAGTTTTGGTCTCTTCAGCGCTGATGGGTGTCCAGGCGTTTAGGGTCACGGCTGGGGCTGTGGGTTCCGTGGTGGTCGGCGGGATATGTGGACCGAAGCTGTCGTGTAGGTCGGTGATCTTTCAATGGAAGAAGGTAGCCAGGGAGTTGCAGAGTTCTTGTGAGGGCGTGATGGAGTTGGAGCTGGCGTTGGGATTGGAGAGCTCTTTGACGATGTTGAAGAGTTCTTTGCTGTTGTGGGTGTTCTTGTCCAGTCTCTCTTTGAAGGATGCTCTTTTGGTGGCGCGGATCAGCTGGTGGTGTTCGCGGGTGGAGGTTTTGAGGGCTGACATGTTTTCTGCGGTGTGTTCTTTGCGCCAGGTTTTCTCGAGGGTACGGCAGGTTTTCTTGGATTCTTTGAGGGCGTCTGTGAACCATTGAGGTTTCCTGGTGTTGGTCTGTCTTGGGAGGCGTCTGAGGGGGGCGAGGTTGTCAGCGCAGTTGGTGATCCACTGTGTGAGGCTGAGGGCTGCGTTGTTGGCGTCGGAGGTGATGGTAGGTTGGTTGTGGTTGAGAGTGGAGAGTAGCTGTTCTGTGGAGATTTTGTTCCAAGGTCTGCGGGTGATAGGTTGTGTGCGAAGGTGGAGAGTTTTGCGTCTGAAGGTGAAGTGGACACATCTGTGGTCTGTCCAGTGTATTTCGGAGGAGTGGCTGAAGGATACGTGGTTGCTGGCGGAGAAGATGGGGTCGAGCGTGTGTCCAGCGATGTGGGTGGGGGTGTTCACCAGTTGCTTGAGACCGAGGTTGGTGAGGTTGTCGAGCAAGGTGGTGGTGTTGGTGTCGTTGTTCTGCTCCAGGTGGAAGTTCAGGTCTCCGAGTAGGATGTAGTCTGGCGAGGCTAGGGCGTGCGGGGAGATGAAGTCTGTGATGGATTCGCTGAAGAGGGCGCGTGGTCCAGGGGGCCTGTAGACGAGAGTTCCTCTGAGGGTGGTCCTGGGGTCGGTGTGGATCTGGAAGTGGATGTGTTCGCGGTGAGGAGGGTGTCTTCGGTGGAGGTAGTGACGTTGATGGAGCTCTTGTATATGATGGCGATTCCTCCTCCGACTTGGTTGGGGCAGTCTTTCCTGGCGATCTTGTAGCCGTCGGGGATGGCTATTGCGATGTCGGGGCCGATGAAGCGTTCATCCAGGTCTCAGTGATGAAGGCGACGTCCGGTGCGGTAGAGTCCAGGAGGTCCCATAGTTCAAAGGCGTGCTTGTGGACAGAGCATGCGTTGATGAGGATGCACTTGAGGTGGTTGTTGGCGCGTGGGCTGGTGGACGGGATGCAGTCGCAGTGGAAGGTATGCTTGCAGGTTTGACAGGTGAAGGGTCCATGAGTGCGTTTCAGGCTGGCTTGGAAGCAGGTGGTAGTACGTCCCGGGTTGAGTGCGTGGAGGGAGGCGGCATCGTAGCAGTGCTGGGGGTTTTGGGAGCGCTGGGGGCCAGGGGTTCTGGCGCTGGGCGCGGTCCAGGCGCGGTCCAGGCGCGGACGGGCGCAGACGGGCTTGCCTTGCGCCAGCGGTGCGGCCGCGCAGAGGCCACCATAAGAGGGAGGGGGGGAGGAGGGATCAGCTGGGGACGGGAGGCGGGAGGGAGGTCGGCCAATGGGAGCAGGGGGGGCGGGGCCGCGTGGGTGGCAGCGGTGGGAACGCAGAGAGCGGGAGGCGGGAGGCCGAAAAAGAGAAAAAGTGGGAAGAAAGGGGAAATTCACAGAATAAGGGCGAAGATGGCAGGAAAGATCCAAAAGTAGAAAGAGTCAAAGGGGTAAAGAAAGCGCAGTGGAGAAAGAGGGGCGAGATCCACAGGAGTCTAAAGGTGCAGTGGCAGAGTGTAGAAGGGGAAATTCAGGAGGGGAGAGCCAGGGGGAGAGGAGAAAGGGCGAGGAGCTGGCCAAAGCGAGAGCACAGAGGAGAGGAGGAGAGCACAGAGGAGAGGAGAAAAGACGAGCTGGACAAAGCGAGAGCACAGAGGAGAGGAGGAGAGCACAGAGGAGAGGAGAAAAGACGAGCTGGACAAATCGAGAGCACAGAGGAGAGGAGGAGAGCACAGAGGAGAGGAGGAGAGCACAGAGGAGAGGAGAAAAGACGAGCTGGACAAAGCGAGAGCTCAGAGGAGAGGAGAAAAGATGAGGAGAGGAGAAAAGACGAGCTGGACAAAGCGAGAGCACAGAGGAGAGAAGAGAAACGGGAAACTGGACAGGGGAGAGCCAAGAGGAGAGTAGAAGAGCGAGGAGCTGGACAGAAGAGCGCGCAAAGGAGCACTTACGGTCTGCTGGAGGTGGCAAGGGCCTGGGCAGGAGGAGCTGCAGCGGCAGGGGAAGCGACCTACCCTAGGGTCAAGGGTCGCTGTCTCATCAAGAGATGTGGGTGGCTCCCTCATGTCTAATGTTGGTGCTTTGTGACGTGGTGTTCATGTCATGTTTAAAGGTCTGGATAATATGGTGTTCGCTTGTTCGAAGAAGGCTGAGTTTCAGCCAAAACGCGTTATCGTGTAGCCACACAGAGAATAAAATTTCAGATTGGGTCCTCAATATCGTTGGAGCCTGATTTTCATAATTGCAAGCAGGCGGTTGAAGTATTGATTTATGGATATATCTATATAGATAGTTGTCCTGAACTGTGTTTTATTATTTTGTTTGGCTTCAGCAACCCACTTGGGATTTAATTTTAAAATGTGCAGGACTACCTTTACTAGGATGCACTTTACATCTTACTTGTGGTCCACTGGGAAAAAAACTGGTATTCAACTGATATTAGGTGCCTGCAATTAAATCTGCTGAGCAGCCAGGCAGTTGGCTTTTGAAAAAGGAAGGAAATGTTTGTTCTCTACTGATGAAGGGATTGACCCAGAAACACGTGTCCAGAGATGTTTGTAAATACAAGGGCTGAAATAATGAAAATGCCAAAGAATTCTCTGTAAGTTGCTGACTTTGTTACATTCTATAATGACCAGTTGCGAGTGCGCTTTTGTTCAGGACAACTCTCTCTTGTGTGTATATATATATACATATATATATATACACACACACACATATGCACAAACAAACAGATATAGATAGAAATAGATATATAGATATATGTAATAGATAGATAGGGATAGATATCAAGCACTAACATTGTTAGTCCAGTGCACGCATTGCAGTAGAACTGTGCCCTTTTGTTCAAGGAGTGTGTATAGTATGTAAAAATAATACCACCATTTTACCTGGGTAAGCATTACACAGGAGTTGGCTACATCATGCCAGGAATGCTATCTCTATGTTAAGAATTACCGCCATTATGCATGTTCAAGTTTGCCTCATAACTCAATCCGAACTGCAGTTTAGATTTGACCCAACAACCAGCAACAATTAGAGCTTGTTTAGAAATTAGCATTAGGTAGATTTGTACCAATAATTTAAAAAATTGTTAGCACAACACATTTGCACTATAACTCATCCCTAACATATGTTAACATTAGCATGTTGTCCGTCTTTCACTGATTTCATTGGTGATATTAATACAGCATTTTATGTTGAAATCATACAATAACTAGGTGGATGACACAGCATTTCTTCGCATCCTTCACCAATAGTAATGTCTTTATTTACTCATTCCTCTTTAACCTACTAACTTCACACATGTGCAGTACTCTCAGATGTCAGCAGAAACATGCATTACTTCAGGCCATTACTAGAGATCACCCTTAAATCAATATAGTGGTTGCTGTAACTCAGATCATTACTAGAGGCCTCTCCCATCTGGAGAAAGGGTAATTTACATCAGGCCATTAGTGGAGGTCTCTCTGAAGCTAGCAGAAAATTGCAGTGTCTCAGGTGGCACTTGAGATGTCGCCAAAGTCAAAATAAAGGCTGTGGTGTATCTGAACACTTCTATTTGGATCTCTCAATTAAGTAGAAAGGTGTACTAACATTATCTGTTAGCAGATGCTCTGTGCCCAAAGAAGCCTCTCACTACCCACATCAGGGAACATTTAGATGTGCTTTGATTTTCGCCTTGCACAATGATATTCTAAAGGCACTGTGCAATAAACTAATCTTATTTGAAAAGTAAGTTGAACAGACTATGGCCCTCATTCTAACCCCGGCGGTCTCAGACCGCCGGGGCCAGGGTCGGCGGGAGCACCGCCGACAGACCGGCGGTGCCCCGCAGGGCATTCTGACCGCGGCGGTTTGCCCGCGGTCAGAAAGGGTAAACCGGCGGTCTCCCGCCGGTTTACCGCTGCCCTTAGAATCCCCCATGGCGGCGCAGCTTGCTGCGCCGCCATGGGGGATTCTGACACCCCCTACCGCCATCCTGTTCCTGGCGGTTCGCCCGCCAGGAACAGGATGGCGGTAGGGGGTGCCGCGGGGCCCCTGGGGGCCCCTGCGGTGCCCATGCCAATGGCATGGGCACGGCAGGGGCCCCCGTAAGAGGGCCCCACAAAGTATTTCAGTGTCTGCCTAGCAGACACTGAAATACGCGACGGGTGCAACTGCACCCGTCGCACCTTCCCACTCCGCTGGCTCAATTCTGAGCCGGCATCTTAGTGGGAAGGTTGATTTGCCCTGGGCTGGCGGGCGGCCTTTTGGCGGCCGCCCGCCAGCCCAGGGCAAATCCCAAAATACCCTCAGCGGTCTTTCGACCGCGGAGCGGTATTTTGGTGGGGGAACTTCGGCGGGCGGCCTCCGCCGCCCGCCGAAGTTAGAATCACCCCCTATATTCTTTGGCCATGTTCCTAAAACATTTAAGACAGCAGGCAATGCCCCAGGGAAAATGAATTACCCGTGGAGCTAATATGGCCAGAGTTACTGGTAAAAGGAGCATCAAGGAACTTGTCTGGCGGATATGGTAAGGATCTTACATCCAGATTCTGCATTTGGGGCTTGGCATTGTGCTTTATGTCATTTAAGGAGCTTGCACTCTTCCTAGTGTATGCAGCTTCATCTTGATATGCATGAACAAATGTATGCTTGTACATAGATGCACTTTGAGATCCCATGTTACCAAAATCACCAAGAGGCAGTATTTACATATGCCAAAAGGCTTTCTGAAGCATCAAGTTCGTAATTGGAAAACATCATGGAGAAACTGATAGTTAATAGAACGAGAGTGCCAGATGTGAGAGAGGGAGAATGGAAAGTGTAGGCAGGATCATACATCCTCTTTATCTCAGTCTTTTACACAATCAATAATCCTTCAAGGTAATTTTTATTAGAATAGAGACAAGTGTTAGATGTGCTCGACAGTGTATGTAAAGGGGGATTTGATTTACAATGTATGGTTGACATTTCTGGAGTAACACACTCTATTATTACAGGCAGTTTACTAATAGTACTATTAGAATAGCGGTTTAATGCGCCAGTGGTAATTAGGAAGAGGACCCGTTATACTGTCTTTCCTTTTCATTCACTTGTGCCTTATATGGAAGTCATTTAGATTTATTGATAGTTTTTTGGGATATACAGCAATCTACGGGTGAGATTCTTAAAAGGATTAGTCTCAGAAAATAGACTTCTTGCAACCAGTCTTTCATTTTGTGATGTCACTTAAGAACTAATTTATAGTATTACAAAATCTACAGGTGCAGGGGAACACAGAATTACCTGCCTAATGAATAATATTTAGGCAGTTTGCTACTTGGATACTGCCTTTGATTGGCTACAATCACAGGTAGAGTGACACGGAAAGAAAGTAAGATCGCTATCCCTCTGTTTACTTTTCTAAAACAGACAATTTTTTTAAACAACCCATGTTCTTTAAAGGAACAGTGCTTCTGCTAGGAAATGCCTTTTTTTGCATGTTTACCCCTACTTTTTTAGACTGATGCTGCTGGTTTTCCGAGTCTGAGAGGGCACAGAGGTCTGCTAACCAGACCTCAGTGACAGTGTTTTAACCCCATACAAATTACAGGTCGAATTGGATACCCCCAATCTGCTAAGCCTGACTTACTCATAAGTTCCTAATATATGGGAACAATGTCATGTAAGACAGAGTGTCCTCTCGGGCTACAGCACTGTTTGTGCCATCCTTTGTGCGACAAGGTACAAAATGGGTCACAGCCTACCACTGCAGACTGGAAGGGCACTGTTTCACTGCCAGTTTGACTTTTCAGTTGAACCCAATGGCAAAGCCACCCTATTCGTTAATATTATATATGTCTCCCCTTAGGAAGGCCTATGAAATCCTATGGCAGCGAGCTGTATTTTGTTAAGTAAGACATATTTTTTGAGATGTCTTAACATGAACACTTCCAAATTGTCATTTTGCTGTGGGTAAGTTTGGTAGCCCCATTGGCTAACACAGAGTTACCGGGCAGCATTCCAACCCTGCAATATTTTGATTGGGACTACCAAACTGGATCATGAAAGGTATAAAATTAATCATGGCAATAAAGGTGACCTGATGGTTAGGTCAAAATTAATGTTACTATTAAAGGTGTGCAACCTGTAGAAAGCTGCCACTCTGTGCTCTGCTTACCCAACAACCTCACAAAGGCACACACACAGACAGCTTTCTGATCAGCTGGGAAAATGCGTGAATGACTTCTAGGCTCAGGAACAAAGGCAGTGCTGCAGCAGAGAGGTGTCATCTCCTCTGCCAGGATAGCGACTGGGAGGGTTAGCCCAGAGGTAAACTTCAATGGGGAAGATGCCTTTGATGAGCCGCCTGCCCAACACCCCTGAGCACAATGTCTTTTGTTTCTGTAGACAGCATGGAGACAGGGCCAGAGAGGGAAAACTCACCACGAACCGGTTTTACAGTGGGCATGTAGCACTCAGGTAGCCACACATCTAGGATCTAGCATTTCAAATATCTGCAATCTCTAATATAGTTGCAAACTATTTATGTATTTCATTGTGAATAGCAAATTGGTGGTGACAACCTTTTCATACCCCCTCCTATCTGTGATTTGTAACTGTTAACCCAAATTTTGTGATTTAGCCAGGCTTGACAAATTGTAAAATTCATTTGATACATGGCAAACACAATACTCCAGTTTCAACCTGTGTGATTTTTCAAATCGCTGGGTTTGTAAATGTAAAATGGTTTTGTACATCTAGTACTGTCGTTCTTATACAACTAAAGGCTTAATTAGCTTGGGGTTTCATAAAATAGCAAAATAAACCCTAACAAACAGTTCAAATCTTAAGAAGGAATCATCTGTTGTAACTAACAACTAAATGGTATACATCAAAATATGAATTGTACTTCCTACTTGTGATGTAAAAACTTCAATAAAAGTCAGGGACAAGTCTATTTATAAATGTTTAAAAAGTGGAAAGAGAAAGAGTATGGATATCTTTGAGAGACTTCTGAGGCTTCTCATCATTGGATCGACCTTCAATGACTGAAGACATGCTGGGGTACTTTTCCTAAGACTACCTCCTGTCACTGTGTGAATTTTTTAATAGGATTTGTGCTGCATTACCTAAGATTAATGCATCTATCTGCCATATCCCCACCTCGGAGATGGAGGAGTCATTAATGAGTCTAAACAGCCATATCAAGCAGCTACTTGCCAAAAGAATAATGCTGTGTGACTACACTGATAAATCTTCATTCATTGTGTGCCAAAATAGAAAAATACATTTTCATATAGACAGTGCCACTGGAATTACATGGGAGTGGTGGACTACATTTGTCAGCTTTGTTTACTAAATTATGCATCAAGAAAAGGCAAATTATTCAGCTTAATGAGTCACATTTTGTGATAGTATTACTTTCATATTTTGCCCCTTATATACAGAATAACAGTGTCTGGGCAAACGTTTCCTATCATTACCATCAGTTTAGCATCAATAAGGAACAGAAAGGGGACCAGTCAACATTTCCAAAAGGTCTCACAGTGCACAGCAACACATGTCACTGTGTTTTTAGTAACTTTTGATCCATGTGCCACCCAGAAGCGAAATCCCATAATTTCAGTGGTCCTGTTTAAAGGTACGTTATAATGAAAGTCAACCTGTTTTACAGTTGTTTAACTATGGAGTTTATTCACCAGTAAATTCATAAAAAAAGACTACTTATATGCTCCCTGTCCTTCAAGTGAGTAAATGAGTGCCTCCGCATATAGAACAGTGTCCTTGAAAATACTCCATATTTACATACTATCCATATTTATCATGTTAGGAAATGCATATTCATATTGTGTTCCTCAAATGACCCACAGCATTTATTTAACCAGAAGTTGTAGGTGAACGCCATCAAAAATTGGGTTTCAAATGTTTGGGAGGGTAACCCCTTACCAAATTAATAAACGCCATATGATTAGGCTAAAGTATATTTCCTAGAGAACCTCTGCCTAACACCTGGTGGATATGGCACAAGCAGAAAGTAATCTTCAGAAAAATGTGTGTTGAGTTAGCAGTACCAATAATTTCTAAGTAGTTTAGAAAAGTAGAGCAAAAGGTTGGATACACCAAGCACGTCACCCCAGTTATAGAGTTTTCCTTTTCACTCAGTCTCTGAAATCAAAATCAAAATCCTTTGTCGCGTAGGCTCTCATTATCCTAATGAGACTACTGGATTTTTGGGCGGCAAGATCGTTCACAGTGTGGGGGACTAAGTCTGACCCACGGCAAAGGACCCTTGTCACCCCAAATCCGGGTTGTGCTCCGGCTAACTAGCAGTGCCTTATCTCTCCCAGAGGAAAGAGACAATTGGGCAGCCGAGCGCATACATCTTAGTGCTTCCCAGGGAAGTTGTGGTCACTCAGGTAACAACCAGTTCTCTTGTACAAAGTGCAGTCTCATATATAAATGACAAAGGCAGTTCGAGTTTTAAAGATGGGTTTAATAAAACAACTGAATTTTAGATAATAAGGCGTGAGCCGCAATAACCAGAACCATACAACACAGTAGGATTGAAATAGTAACGAGGAGAGTGAAACATAAGAATAATGCTATCATAGTGCAACTAGATTACGTTCTCTCTCTAAGTTATATTTTGAGCACAGCATGTGAAGCTCTAAGCCTGCCTTTCAGGTTCCCCCGGGAGGACATCAACCCTCATACCTGAGCAAAAGCCTGTGATCTGGATCAGCATCTGCAACAGGACAGTCAGCATCTGGTTGTGTGTTCCTGGTCGGAATCTCCCTCTTACGTGTACCAGGACTAGAAAGTGTTTTTATAACTAACACGCCGGTGTTCTAAGAAACGTCCCTACGTAAGAATGTGTACTTTCTACGAACCCTAAAGACTAAACTTCTACCACGTCTATCAGCAATGTACCAGACTGTATCCTTGACTGAAGCACAGAGCGAGCAAGAATGTATTGTTTGAGAACTTCAGTGCTGAAGTACGCTAATCAGTGTGATAGAAGAAAATAAAACAAGACCGTGAAACTGGTTATTGTAAAATAACAGGTCAAGGCTAAATAAAATGCATCTAGGGCAAAGTGCAAAGAGGCCTAATACTTTAAGCAAACGTGCAGAAAGCTACATTGAAAATGGCTACACTACATCTTCAGCATGGCGAGATGAAAGGCTACAGCTGGTTAGGGTCCCTTTGAATACGGTACATTTTCAACAAGGTCCTTCTGTAGCCATTAGATTTGCCCCCAAAGCTCCAAGATGGACAAAGCTGGATTTTGGAGCCACCTCAGTCACTTTGGGAGCCAGATAGTTTTGCTGCCTTGCCTAGTTGAAGCTTTTATCTTTAGACATAGTCCCTGTTTTGGTTCTCAAAATCTTCTAGTGGGACAAGGCTGGAATGAAAGTGAGAACACAAGAGGGCAATGTCCTTCTAAGTTGTTACTGCAAGTGCTATGTTTACGATCATTCATTTCAAGATTTGAAGTGTAAATAAAGTATCCTACAAAAATAGAAACAATTGACACCAATAAAAGACAGAATAGCTGTAGCGTAGGTCTCGTTCACAAAGGGATAGTTCTCTCACTTATAATGTTTTCGTTCTCCAACTGCATTAGGCACTGTCGTCACAGTTAATGCTAGCTTGTATTTGGTGCTACCACTGCTGAATCCTGCTCTGGATCACAGATGTCACAAAAAAAGAAAGACTTCTCATGCATATCTCACCGATAAATTTGTATTGTACTGTTGCTTTAAAACGGTTTTACAATCATTATAGTTTAAAACAATGTCTCATCTGGCCATGCCTAAATTCGACTTTGTGATGGAAAACCTCAATCAATGTCAGGAATGAAGACAAAAATCCTGCTGAACCATCCTCCCCGCTAGCTGTGTGAACAATATATCATATTACAATAATATAATACAATATCATGCCTAACCTTACCCGCCATTATGGAACCATCCTTGCTGACACCTTTCCCATGCTCTGTCCTATTTGTAGAATATCCTCAATTCTCAAACTGGGAAGCAGCCCTGATCACTATGCTACGTGAGAATGTCCTCAGATACAGATGCAAGTCTGTATTTTTTAACACCTTGGACTCAGCACTGAATGCAAACACCTGCTGAGCTGTCAGCCTAACTACGTTTATGCTCAGAACCCAGCAATATGTGCATTAAGCAGCTGATGTGCCACACTGACTAACTCGTTTCGACTAAATAACGTGTCCAAAAAAAGGCCATTAACTTAATAAAGAACTCCACACTTCAGAGAACAGCAACGGTAGGCGGCTTGGCTGTACCCGATTTGAGTCCTATTGTTTAGCGGCACAGCTTCAGTGGCTAATGCAATGGATAGCAGCCAAATTCACTGCTGGGAGAGAAGTGGGCCCCTTTGTCCCTGATCGTCTTAGATTGGCTAAAATTCTCAATAGACTTCTGAGCCCCGGTTCTGATGACATCACAGAATTCCAAGTGCTCTGATGGGCTAGAAGTCTACAGCAGACACGGGTACAGATACCACACTTCCCTGACATTATGACAGGATTCCCGGTTGAGCTTCCGCACAGGGGGGACTGGCACGGATTGGCAGGCCCTACAATGATTGGAGCCCTCTTTGAGGCTGACATACTCCTTCCATTTGAGGTTTTCTACCTCATACATGAGTTGCTTCTGGGTCATTTCCTTCTTCATGGTATGGTCACAATGGCTATTCGTAGACACTGTAAGAAGGACATAGCGGTATCACTGCAAGTTGCAAGCTGCCAGTACGTGGTCACCTCCTAGGGGACGATTAAAGCTTTTAATTGCTTATATAGAAGGAAACAGGGGGACATGTTGCAACTCCTGGCCAGCCTTAATCAATCAATCAATCAATCAATCAGAGTATTTGTAAAGTGCACTACTCACCTGTGAGGGTCTTAAGGCGCTGAGGGGAGAGAGGGGGTTGCTACTGCTCAAACAGCCATGTCTTGAGATGTCTCCTGAAGGTAAGTAGGTCCTGTGCCTGACGCAGGTGGGTGGAAAGAGTGTTCCACGTCTTGACGGCGAGTTGGGAGAACGATCTGCCACCGGCCATTAGACCATCAGCCTTATGGCGGCGATCTTACCACTGCAAACCCGGAAGTAAAGACCGCCACATTACAAGCTGTGGGGTTTGGCTGAAGCCAAATTGGCCAAACACACCCGGTGACAGGAATCCCCATTGCTGTCGCTGGCACACCACCCCCCCACATGTCCAAACGCCTCCATGCACCCCACCCACCTGTCCACACACCTCCATGCACTCCCCACCCAAATGCACATATCCATACAAACGCCCCAACCCACTCTCACACTGACATACACCTACCCCCACCCGCAATCACACATATACACCTGCTCCGCAATCATTAAAACCCCACCGCACAGCTGACAGGACTCTGCCACACCGTATTATGTATCGTAATACGGCAAGTGGTGTCTTGTGGCAGTGGCAGTGTTGGTGGTGGAACCGCCTCTTCAACTCCGTCGGCCAGGCCGATAGAGTCAGGTTTCTGCCCGTTAACAGGCAGAAGTCCGTTCAGGACTCCTAATATGGCGGTCAGCAGAACACCAGCACTGGCAGTCTGTTGACTGTAGCGGCTTCAGCGGTCTTTGACAAAGACGGATTAAGTCATAATGAAGGCCTCATTTTTATGTATTACACAGGATGTATCTCTCAGCGGGGAGGATTAATAGATACTTTGCTTGACTGATGCGAAATGCTCCCGATACGGAGAAGTGGGTGCTGAGTTCTTTCATATGTCTTGGAACTGCCCTGAACTGGCCAGTTACTTGGAGGATATTACAGGGATATTAGCTGAGACCACTGACAGCCTTTTGAGGTGATTTCTGCATACTGCTAAGACTAAGGCCACAAGCAAGTTCCAGGACTTGGCTTTCAAAGAGGGAAAATTGTGAGAAATTGGAAGACCCCAAGTGGCAGCATGGAAGAGAGAATTGATAAAATGGGCAGGTTATGAGAGCATGGTGAGGCTCCGAGAAGCCAAACAGGGTCAGGGCTCAATTGATGTGGCTAGGGCTTGGGAGGTATTAATGGACACACAGCAGCACCCTGACCCCCTCATCCCCTGAGGAGTTGTAACACACCCCAAGACCAAACGGCAGGGTAGCCTTCCACATAGAACCTCCACATGGGAGATACCTGAGGATAGAATTATTTGGAACACTGCAACAGCTCCTCATATTGAGTAGGCCTCTTCCACAGCACCTTTGGCACTCACATAACCTACGAATGTTGGGACAGATTAGGGCACACATGAGGGGGGAAGGGTTGAGAGGGAATCCAAGGTCTTGGTTGAATGCGAGACCTAGATGAGTGTATGAGAGGATGTGACACACCACTGTGTGGTGTTCATGAAGTTCTTATTCACCAATTGCTAAGTGCCTCCAATGACCTTTTTTGATGTATCCTTTTACTCGCAGTGTAGGTTTTGCCAATTTGTACAGAGATGCACACTGAATGGTGGTGTATTTTTTTATTAAAACTATAATAAACTTTGCTTTAAAAAACGTATTAAAGAGCTCTTTAAAACACAGTAGCGATTGGTGACTCTTTAGGAATTATTGGAGCATGGCAACAGTAGCCTTGAACCTTTAATTTGGGTGTGAACGTCCGAAGGATTAAAGATTAGTCTATGACTATTGTTCCCCGTATGCAGGAATAGTGTTTGATAAAGTGAAGACTAGTTGTCTACCCAGGAGAGAACCGCACAAATGTAGCCACTGGTCAAAATGTAGTATTTGATGCCTAGTCATTGTGAATGGTAAGGATTGGGCCCCACAGGAAGGGAACCCTCCACCGTACATTGCAAAAATGACAGAACACTCCGCCAAGCTGTTTGGCCAGTCTACTTTATGATAGACCCAATACTAAATACCTTTCTAGGCCAACTTATCTATTGCTTGTTAATGAAAAGGAAAATGCTGTTGTCCTCATTTCAAAAAAGCATTAACTTAGCTCCAGTACAATGAATACATGGGCCTTGAAAAAACGCCTGGAGCAAAAGTTACCTACAGTCCATGCTGAGTATTCATCTATGCCCTGCCTCTTCGTCCTCTACCTGTGATGGGCTTACAAACTGTGATTTCGTCTGTGGCCTTTTCCGTTTCAGTGCCTGATGCACCACCATCCCTTGGGTATCATGAGACCAAGAGGAATTGTGA
Organism: Pleurodeles waltl; assembly: GCF_031143425.1. Taxonomy (NCBI): domain Eukaryota; kingdom Metazoa; phylum Chordata; class Amphibia; order Caudata; family Salamandridae; genus Pleurodeles; species Pleurodeles waltl. Next base: position 1,033,273,052 of record NC_090437.1, on the reverse strand, counting down.
GACACAGGTTTATACCCACTGCCTATTGCCTGCTGATGACCACATCTGGGTCAGATATTGCTTGGAGTAGTGCAGTGGAAACAAGACAATATGGTACTAAGTCAGGAGTGCAACGGTGAAGTAGAGAAGGTAGCCTGGCCAAGAAGATGGCTAATTGTCTTCATGTTGGAGTGACTAAACATGCATCTCCCCTATTTGTGGTACCTCTGCAAATCCCTAAAGCTGCATGTTTTCCTTTTCTTGCAATATATCATTAGTGAGTTTTTGAAACTCTCATATGATTTCTTTTCTATACATCTGAAAGTTCACCTCTTCTGTGAGGGGTTATAATTAACGTGCACAAACGCAGAGTTGTTTCATTGTTAGGTTTCTGTGCAGTTCAAAATCAGGTTTTTGAGGGATCGAGTATTTTGAGTAACAAGCCACCTCCCCATATATATATAATGATGATCTTGCAGGTAACATCTGGGGTCCATTACATTATAAAAGACTTTGCAAGAGGTTTTGCATTTTCCTGATAACATTCCCATATATATATTTTCCCATATATATATCATGAATGGCAGCGGTCACAGCTTACTGGTATCATTTGGCGAGTATTAAAGAGCAGCTTTAACAATAAATCATGTTTTTCTCATGAATGGTAGGGAGTATTTCATAAAGCACACCGCGTTATTTGCAACAGTTCTCCTTTTGGAAGAAAGATGTCGTTTTATTTCACCATCTATTTCTAATGTGAAGCGTCAGTCTCATTTAAGACTAGACATTGGTCCCTTTGAATGCGAGCCCCTTTCCTTAAACTGCTTTTGAGCCTGATTAAATCCGGAAGTGGGCAATATTCAGCTCACGCTGACCACTTGACAGACTTCCGTGTTAGATTAGGTCAGACAGTGGCCGCGTGACGAGAATCGGTAATTGTTTTGCGAGCCGCTGATAATGTATTCAGTGCTCCAGTTTTCTCTACCTCATCTGGCTCCATTGATAACAGAGACATTGGTTCTACAGAACAAAGCTGTCAGCCTTCCAAAGGCTCTGAAATACTCCATCTGGAAAACACTTGCAAAACTGTCTGAGGGAAATCAGCCCAGATTGTTACACCCTTGAGCAAGCCTGGTTTCAGAGCAGTTGTGTTGCCTTTGATGTCTTCATTCTTGTTTGACCTTTTAAACTCATTTTTATATTTAAAAAAATGTTTAGGTGGAATGCAATTTAAAATGTTCATTCTACAGGCACTAAGGATTATGCAACGATATTGTTGTTGTGCCGGCTTCCAATTTCTTTACCTGCCCCTTTCCCTAATTACTGCTTGACATAGGAGCTGCAATTTCAAAACAAAGTCCAACCTCCAAGAGAAGGTTGCATACTATTATATTTCACCCACCGGAAATTAGTGCATACTTTTTCTTTCGAGGATAAGCATTATGTTCATTTTGACAAAGCTAAAATACGTGTTTGTATTCCCCGGCTACGTTTACTGAGCACCCTCAACATTCACTGAACATCTGCTGTTCAGCTCTGAGATGCCCACGAAGTCAGCCTGTGATATATAGCCAGCGTACGAGGAACACCTGGGCCTGGTGGCTCAGTGGCCTAATATTTCCACTGCAGGGATCTGTGTTTGGCCTCACGAGCACAGGTTCAAATTCCAGAAGGTTCAATCAGCCTTTCATCCTTCAGAGGTCTATAACATGAGTACCATTGAGATGGGTAATAGTAAACACCTGTTATTTCAGCGCCAAGATACCCTTCCGTGTAAATGTGTGCTTTACAAACATAAATGTAGGAACAGCTGCCTTTAAATCCTTACGCACTGTTGCTTAGTCACAAATATCCATTTGACCTATTTTAACTTCTCTTCATATATCTTATTTGATTTACTCGCCATTTCTATATGCTGTGCTCATTTAATTTATTTAAATTAAAACATTTTGTATAAGGTTAACAATCTATAATTGACTATTTGCATGAAAGTTGTCCATTGACTGGTCCCAGCCTCTCTCATTGTAATCAATACTTTGAGTTCTTAATACAAGAACTGACACCCGGACCAACCTGCTCTTCTTTGCTTGTTGAGGTGAACAAGGTGATTAGACAGCTTACACCGAATCATACAGCGCATCCAGGTTTTCCAGGCACATGTTTTAGTAGCTCATCCAGCCCGAGCATTTTGCTTTGCATTCATGGACTTGTAGTCCTGGTATAATAATAAAATATATAGCACTACATATTGCAAAGTGCAAAACAAAAACCTGTACCCGGTGAGCTACCAAAGCATGGATCTGCAAAGGTTGAGAGCTTCATTCTTATTACTCAGCAGCATAACTTGAGAGTTAATGTGATCATTCTGCTGTCTTATTTTTAGCAACTGTCCGTGGACAGTGATTCTTATTACCAAAGAGTTATCCTCTGAGGTGATCCAAAATGAGATTGGCACTCTGTGGCCAAAATTTTAAGGGGACCTCAGCTGACTGATGGTTGAAGAATGTTGATGTAAAGATCCCATCTGTATGTAGTATTACCAGAATATAATGCATTCATTTTTGAGATCACATGAGGCTGGGAAGTCAGCTAAATCTGTCTCTACGCCACACCTAGTCATCAATATTTCTAGTCTAGTGCTTCTCAAACTATTTAGAACCACAACCCAGGTTTTAGAAAGACAAACATTTGCAACCCACTTAGCTTTAATGGACATTAGGTGGACAATTTTTTAATGTAACTAAATAAAGCATTGTGTGGTAGCGCAATGTAACTTGCAGACATCACATTTTCCATTGAAATGGCCACAATATATGCACATATGTAGTTTTACTATATTGCACACAAATGATGTGTGGAAATTTGGTTTCAGTGAATATTTATCAGTTGTGCATTACCAAGTAAAGTATTTCTTTCCATCATGTTTCAGAAGTACAAAAAATGTGCTTAATTTTTGCTTTCATACCTGTTGAATGTGTACAATTAATTTACAGGTACTTACAGATTGCTGTATATTAAAAGACAATGACATCCTACAGCCTTTCCCTTCACACTTGCCTGTGCCCCTGCACAAAATTAATTTTACATTTCCTTCTCTGAATGCAAAATGAAAGGAGTTTGTCAACACCAATCCCCATGTTAAAACAAATGAACAGCAATTTGGTAGCATACATAGCCTGATATGTGACCTCTGTCTTTGAAAAGCAACAAATGTGACTGATAAATGTAGAATTTAAAGGCATCTTATTTATTGCTTGGACTTTGCCGACCCACAGTTTGGAAAACACTGTTCTATTCAAATACTCAAACTAATCAGTGGTGCTAAATCCACTAATCAATGGACCTACACACAGAGAATGTTCTGAGACAACATCAAATTGGCCAGTGTGAAAGGTCCTCTGCCTGAGCACAGTTAATGCTCTCTCACCCTATGATAGCTTCTTCACTGGTTTATTGCAGTGCACACTTTTAAAGTGACAGGATCCAACCCAGTACAACTACTTGAAAAACTGTACTACAACAGCACCTACATTCTTCATGTAGGACAAGACTCTACATAAGAAAACATGTGTCTGCATGTAAGTAGCAAATATGCAATATAACATGTACTTGGAATTCTTGCAAATCTGTGGAGAAGGTGTCAGCACATGAGAGAGTATGACAAAGCATTGCTTAAGTGAACATTTCTTTCTATTCCACATTCATCAGGATTGCCTACAACAAAGAAACAATCTCATCAGATTCAACAAAGAGACCATGGATCCAACTAGCATCTCAACTGTATACCACCCAAGAACACCTTGAAGGCCCTTTCAAAGGTCTTCAGACTGAGGAGTCAAATCCAGGCAACAGGCATAATCATGAACCATTCATCAATGGTTAACCAACTTTCAAGGTCTCCTTCATCTCAATTGAATTTGACCCCTTTGCGATGAACGCCTCTACAGAGGCTTGAAATGTCAATTCAAAAACAATGATATAATTACATTGTTATACTATTTTAAAATAATTAAAAAGCCGATACCGAAGGCATATTGTACAGACCCTATATGCAAAGCTCATAATACTCTCCTGAGTAAGCAACAGTCTAATAAATAGACTTGCAACAAGGGTAGGGCAAACAAATAAATGTTCTGTTATGGTTGGTACATCACAATGACATGGGTTTCATATTTGGTGTGGTTGTGCAATACCAGGCCAGGATCCTCTGGCTTAACCCACTGAAAGTTCTTCATATTTAAAAATCAGATTAAAAAAAATGCAACCGTGCCTCAGGGTTACCCACATAAAAATAAGAGAGGTCTATTTGTGCAGTTAAACCTAGCAGGATTAGTTGAGTAAGCTGTTTAAGGATTCATGTGTTTTGTAACTCCAGATGGCTATAGTTTTATGCAAGCTTTAGAGCTTTAAGGACACTCAATGGGGAATAAATCAGACCCACCAACCTTAGAAAAATTAGCACAGTGTGATCATTCAGCTCAGTGGTTTCCAACCTGTGGTCCAGGGATCTCCTCAGGGGGCCTCCTCAGGGATTCCTTGACTCCTTAGAAAAATAAATAATGGTATCAGATTAGGTCCCCAGCTTTAAGTATTGACTCAGTGGGGGGGGGTTCCTGGATTCCAGAAATGATTCAGTGGGGGCCTCTGGTGTCAAGTAATGATAAAGTGGGGGTCCACAGAAGTCAAAAGGTTGGGAACTACTTGTTCAGGTTATTCACAAAAGTTAGTTTTGGAACAGATAATGTGCTCAGGGCTGAGTCACACGAGTGAAAAAATGGAACATACACATGCTTAATTTCAGAGTGACAAGTAGTCTATTAATTGCTGCAAGGTGCAGGGCTATTACTGTGTATTAAATTATAACATTGTAAACATTTGAGAGTTGTATATTCACTAGCAGCTTTGCAGTGTTTTGTTTGCTAGTCAATACTGCTCTGGAAGATGAACTCACAGTTCTGTTTCTCCACCCACCCGAACCTAGGCTTTCAGGTCTGAGCTGCTATTTCTTTAACACAGGAATCAACAAGCATAGACCTTTAGTTTTAGGAACCTATGGGTAGTCCTTAATACATGTTTGTCCATAAGTGTACATGTCCAGATCCTATGTTGACCAATGTTCCCAATTGCATATAAGTTTGAACAAACCTTTTATCATCAGAACCTCACATTCTCAGTTTGACATGAACCTTCTTTTGACATTGCCTGTCTGACTATAATGGTTGCAGAAAGAGATACAGTTTGGGCAATTTGTCAATAATGGGATTTTCTACCTCATACACTTTTTCAGTACCAGTATCGCTACCTGGTGTTTAGCCCAAGAAGTGACTGGTCCTTCTCGTACTGCACATGTCATAGTTTCTGGTTCTGTAACTGAATTGTCCAAGTCCTATTCAATAAAAAAATCAACCATGGTACATTCAATGGTTGAAGTGTTCCAAAGTTGGTTGCAAGTCCCTTGCCTGCTTAGCTCCTGGACACCCTCCTGGGTGAGAGAGCACAGGATGAGGGATCAAAAGAGAAATTATTGGAAAAGGAGATTGGGACATTAGTTTATGGTGAAACAGATGTGGTATTATGCACCATTTTCAAAACATATTTTTCAAAAATGGCTTGTAGTTGTTGGGATAGCCCACTGTGCTCACTCAGCACAGTTTGGTGGCTAGTATGGTTGTAATTTGCATAATCTGATTTTGGTTCCCAGTCCTGCCTTGACTGACCTCAGAGTAGGAACATTCAGTGCCAAGAACATAGGTGTAGCTTGCCTTTTTGGGCATCATAGTTCCACCCTCCATTTTGTGTTTTTTTGTTAATGGACCTTCACTGGCATCAGAGGTAATAAATATGCTTTTAAATGTAGATTTTGCATGTGCTTCAACCAATCAATCAGTCAGGGTGTATTTGTAAAACACAGCTTGTCACCCGAGTGGGTATCCATGTGCTTCCTGCAGGTATTAGTCACAGTGCTAGGTCTTGAGCCCTTTCCTGAAGTGGGTGAGTGAGGGTGAGGTGCATCGGTGGAGTGTGTTCCACGCTTTGGCGGCAAGGTGGGAAAAGGAGCGTTCTTGTGAGTGGCATATGTGAGGTATCTGTGTGAGGGCATGGTGTGTGGATTGGCGGTTCCTAGGAGGTCGGTGGAAGTGCAGTTGGTGGTTTAAGTAGGCAGGTCCTTGGTTGTAGAGGGCTTTGTAGGAATGGATCAGCAGACTGAAGTGGCATCTCTTCTGGATCGGAAATCAGTGGAGGTTCTTCAGGTGCTGGGCGATGTATGTTCTCTTGGGCAGGTTACCTAGCAGCTACTTTCTGGATCGTCTGGAGTCTTTGCATGAGTTTGCTGGTGGTGCCTGCATAGTGTGCATTGCCATAGTCCAGTCAGCAGGTGATGAGGGCCTGCGTCACTGTCTTTCTGGAACCGAAGGGGAGCCATTTGAAAACTTTACAGAGAATGTGGAGGCATGCTGAGGAGACAGCTTTGATCTGACAGTTCATTGAGAGTTTGCTGTTGAGGATAATGCTGAAGTTGTGGGTGTGGACTTTTGGGGTGGGGGTGGGTCCAAGTTCCGACATCCACCAGAAGTTGTTCCAGAGGGTCCAGAGAAGTCCATGTTGAGCTTCTGGCAGTTGTCCCTCATACAGGCTGATACATTATTCATACAGTTGTGCGCGTTGGTCTTCGTCTGGGTGGGGTCTGCTGAGAGCGAGAGGACGAGATGCATGTCATTGGGAAAGGAGATGATGTTGATGTTGTGTGATATGACGATGTCCGTGATGTATATGTTGAAGAGGGTGCTTGTTGCTAAAAGTGTGACGGTGAGGGGTGTGGCCTACAAGATGGCCAAATAACACTGTATTCTGCGAGGTCCCCTGGCTTGCCATCAATCCTGCAAATATCCAGCCCTAGCCTGCCATCCAGCCTGAATCATGGCACCCCCGGACATTGGGGGCCCCTGTGAAGATGAGAGGCCCTGCTATTTTCCCTGAAAGAGGCCCAGAAACTAACCGTGAAGAAGGTGGATGGGAGCATGGCCTTAGAGAAAATGGTGGCAGATGGCTGGTACAGAAGCCAGAGGGACAAGTTGAGGTAAGGGCAGCCACAGAGGTGGCTGATAAGTGTCGGAGGCTGGCCTGGTTTGTAGTGGGTACCTTGGGTACGTACACCTCACACCAGGTCCAGTTATCCCTTGTTAGTGAATGTAGTAGTGTTCTAGGAGCTTAGGGTGATAGAGGTAGCTATAGCAGAGCAGCTTAGGCTGAACTAGGAGACATGCAAAGTTCACGCAATACCACTTATAGTTACACAGTTCTTATACACAAGTAAAGACAATACTCAGTGTTACCAAAAATAAAGGTATTTATTTGGGTGACACAGTACCAAAAATATCTTAGAGACAATACTCCTTCTGGAGGTAAGTATTATACACAATATATACACTAGACACCAAAATTGGACAACTAAATAGTCATAGAACAATGCAAACAGTAGGAAATCATATAGAATGCAATGGGAGAAAATAGGTCTAGGGGCAACACAAACCATATACTAAAAAATTGGAATGTGAATCAGGAATTCCCCCCCTAGACAAGTGTAATGTGTGCAGAATGGCTGTGAGAGTAAGAATACAGTAAAGGTAAGTAAATTACCCCACCCCAGAGCCCAGAAAGCAGGAGTAAAGTACTGCAAGTTTCCTTAGGACACATTACGCCCTGTTTTTGGGATTTTGCAGCAGCCAACTAAGTCTGCAAAGAACAACTGCTGGATTATTGGGCCTGAAGACCTGCAAAAGAAGGGGACCAAGTCCAGGAGTCAAAGAAGTTCCGGGAAGGACAGGAGGCCCTGCCAACCCAGAAGAGGGTGCAAAAGAAGAGCCCCCAGTTAGTTGAAGACTGCAGAAATGCACCCTGGGAAGATGCCAGCGGGTTCCTGCATGATGCAAAAGATGTCCCACGGTGTGAAAATTGTTGCAGATGAGATTTCGTGTTGGAAGGCTCCAACAAGCCTTGGCTACGGCAAAAGTGAATTTTTCATCAAAATGGCACTGGATGGAACCAGGAGGGACCTGGGGTCCTCAACTCTGTGTGAGGAGGAAGAGGGGGCCCTCAGCAATTTAAAGAGCCCTCTGGATGCCAGCCAGCACTCCCAGAAGCCGCAGGATCCAGGTTCAAAGGAGGTGCAAAATGTGGTTGATGCAGCACAACGAAAGAAGGTCCCATGCCGCCGGAGAACAACTCAGCGAGTTGAGCGTCACAGGGTGGAGTGCTAGGGACCTGGGCCAGGCTGTGCATGAAGGAAGTTTGCAAAGAGTGCACAGAGGCCTCAGGAGGTGAAGAAGACACAAAACACAGGGGTACCATCATTCTCGGGGAAGGCAAGGTCTTATCTCCTCCAAATTGCGTCAGCAGAACCTCAGGACAGTGTATGTTGATGATGTCAACACTCTGTGTCCTTAGGAGCATGCTCATCACCATGAGAGCAGTCCCAGGGTACCGGTCGTCGCCTTGGAAGGTGCCTGCTTGGAGCAGGGGAGTGATTCCATCACTCCACTGGAGATTTATTTGGTCCTTCTGGTGCAGGATGAAGACAGGGAGTCCCCAGAGCATGCACACCAGGGAAACTGTTGCAGTTGCTGACTTAGAGCTGAGGTTGCTGAAGAAAAGTGTCTCTTGTAGACACTTTGTTGCAGTTACAGCGTTTCTTGGAGCAGGCTGCGGTTGATCCGAGGTCAGAGGATTCTGAAGTTGTTGCAGAGGATTCCTGAAGGAAACTTGCAAGCAGAATCTGAAGAGAACCCCCAGGAGAGACCCTAAATAGCCCTGAGAGGGGGATTGGATACCTTATCAGGTATGGACCTATCATGAGGGGTCTCTGACGTCACCTGCTGGCACTGGCCACTCAGAGCCCTCCAGAGTGCCCCCACACCTTGCAAAGCAAGCTGGTTGAAGTTTGGGACACACTGGAGGAGCTCTGGGCACCACCCCTGGGGTGGTGATGGGCAGGGGAGTGGTCACTCCCCTTTCCTTTGTCCAGTTTCCCCCCAGAGCAGGGGAGAAGGGTTCCCTGAACTGGTGTAGACTGGTTTATGCAAGAAGGGCACCATCTGTGCCCTTCAAAGCGTTTCCAGAGGCTGGGGGAGGCTACCCCTCCCCAGCCAGTAACACCTATTTCCAAAGGGAGAGGGTGTAACACCCTGCTCTCAGAGGAAATGCTTTGTACTGCCTTCCTGGGACTGGGCTACCCAGACCCCAGGAGGGCAGAACCCTGTCCGTGAGGTGGCAGAAGCTCTAGCTGCAGTGCAAGCCTCAGAGAGCTGGTTTGGCAGTTCTGGGGGTCCATGGTGGAGCCCCCAGGATGCATGGAATTGGCTCCTCAATAACAGATTTGGAATTTGGGGACAATTCCATGATTACATGTTACATGGCCATATTCGGAGTTACCATTGTGAAGCTACATATAGGTATTTACCTATATGTAGTGCACACGTGTAATGGTGTCCCCACACTCACAAAAGTCCGGGGAAATGGCCCTGAACTATGTGTGGGCACCTTTGCTAGTGCAAGGGTGCCCTCACACTTAGTAACTTTGCACCTAACCTTCACCAAGTGAAGGCTAGACATATCGGTGACTTATAAGTTACTTAAGTGTAGTGAAAATGGCTGTGAAATAACGTGAGTGTTATTTCACCCAGGCTGCAATGGCAGGCCTGTGCAAGGGTTTGTCTGAGCTCCCTATGGGTGGCCAAAGAAATGCTGCAGCCCATATGGATCTCCTGGAACCCCAATGCCTTGGGTACCTAGGTACTATATACTTGGGACTAATAATGGGGTTCCAGTATGCCAATTGAAATTGGTAAATGAAGTCACTGGCCTACAGTGACAAATTTAAAAGCAGAAAGAGCATAAGCACTGAGGTTCTGGTTAGTAGAGCCTCAGTGACACAGTTAGGCACTGCACAGGCATACACATTAGGCCACAAACTACGAGCACTGGGGTCCTGGCTAACAGGATCTCAGTGAGACAGGCAAAACACACTGACATATAGGTTTTTATCTATGAGCACTGGGGTCCCTGCTAGCAGGATCCCAGTGACACAGTAAAAACACACTGACACACACTCACAAACAGACAGAAAGTGGGGGTAAGCATGCTAGAAAGAGGCTACTTTCCTACAATAAGGCAAAGTGGAGTTGCTCTGAGGCCTGGCCCACTGCCTGAGGTGCTGAAAAGTCATGGTGAGCAGTGTGTAGGCGAAGGAACTGTGGTGAACAGCGAGCAACTACAGGGAAGCTGTGAGAGTTAGGAGCCTGAGTGCCAGAGCTCAAGTAGCTCCAAAGCAGGAAGGCTCACTGCTTTTGACAGTTTCCACCTATAGAGACATAGCTAAATACACACCTGCGCCAAGAAGGAGCTCTCCTTCTTCACTTCTCCGCACCTGAATTGAACGCAGGTCAGTGCTGCGGGTCACAGTGCAGAGCAGCGAACAGCTTTCTTCCACGCTCATTGCCAGTTCCGTAAGAGAGAGACGGTGGGTACCTGAAAGGATCGTGGGGCTTGCGCCATTGGTGACTCCAGAACACTACAGTGCAACCAGGATAATGGTGGGCTGGTGCTTCTGGATAGTGAAGGATATTACTGGGCTGCCCACCTGATAAACATCAACAACTGGATATATGCACCTGGAGATCAACGGACATTCAGGCACTATTAGAGTGAAAACTCAACTACACTACTTGTATGAAGGAAAGTGGCCCCAGAGCTTGCGCCGGCAACTCAGGTGGTTTGGCAGATTGGGATAACGCTACAAGGACACTGGGATGGGTACACAGGATCACACAGGCCACACCCCTCTGGAAGGGGGCATGACAGAGAGATCAGTAAATTGCAGGGTTTGAGAGGTGGAACAATATAGGCATATCAATGGTGGGCAATGTCCTCGAACAGAGGGACTTCATGTCTTTCTCCTCTGCACAGCAAAAATACAAACTGCATCCAAATACATTTTTAAAATATCCTCAACTGCACCATGCAAGGCAGGCTAAGGGATTGGAGGGCATGGAGATCCTGAACTATGCCCCGCGAGGGGTGCACATTACTGGATGAACTGGGTAGGGACGTAGTCTACCAAACATATAGAACACATATCAACAATATGCTGGACGCAGTGGGCCCACTTAAAGAGATATGGGCAGAATGTGGGTGACCCGAAGACATAGACTGGGAGGTGGCACTGATTCACCTGCAGGAGGCTGCAATCAAGCCACGCTCCCGCCTGATCCAATTTGAAATTCTCCACAGGGTCTACTACCACAGACACAAGCCGCATACTATGGGGGGAGCGTCCTCACTGCATTGTATGCGGTGTAAGGAAGCAGTAGGATCCTTTATGCATACAATATGGGAATGCCCCTATATACAAACTTACTGGAACATAATCACACAGGAACTCTCTGCAGTACTGGAGATCTCCCTCGCAGTAGCCCTGAAATATGTTCTGTGAGGAATTCTGAATGGCATTCACATCCCGTACTAGAAGCTTCTCTTTAATGCCCTAAGCCTAGAGGTGGTGACAAGGGATGTGGCAAGATCCTGGGTAGTGTCCAGTGGTGACCACAATACATGAGTGGAGAAAAAGGATGGACATTTATATGGTAGCGGAGAAGGTCATATAACAACGTAGAGGCTACCCCTGCAATTTCTCTAATATCTGGGCATGGTGGAGTGCATACTATGACTTGAGAACCACAGAGGATAGCCTTTAAGCATCGTTCAGCCCTATTGCCTGATAGTTTTAGAACCACTGGAAGAGTGTGATACAAAGTCCTTTCTAGCATATTACCTGAATGTACATGTATCTTCCGAAGTGAAATGTACATTTCTTTTGATATACTTTTTACTTTTATTCTATGTTTATGGGCAATAGTGCCAACTGCACAGGACTATGTGACCTCCTTTTGGCTTATATTTACATATAAAATAAAAATAGATTTAAAAAAAAAAGAGTGTGATCCAGAGAGTGAAAGCTTGTGTATGTGTGGGCATTTGTGTCTGTGTGTGTCAGCATGTTTGTGTGAGTGAGACTCACTAACAGATAGTGAGTGAGCATGAGTCAGATTAAGATAAAGTGAGTCAGACTGAGTATGAGTGACTGCAGGTGAGTGAGAGTGGGTGAGTGAGAATGTAATAGCAAGAATACATGTGAGGGAGTGTTAGACATTGTGAATGAGAATTGGTGAGTGTTAAACCTGGCATCCTTAGGGTGGTATTATCCCAGGCGTTTTACCTTTTACCTCCTGTTTTGTTGCTGTATCTTTTTGTTGGCCTTAGGACTCTGAGCACTTTACCACTGATAACAGTGCTAAAATGATAAAGTGGCATACCATATACCCTGGGCCTGGAAGTTAAATACTACTAGTGCACCTGCAGAACTGATTATGTCCCCCACTTTAGTAGTCCTCTAAACATATCTCAGGCCTACCACTGCAGACCCTGTGTACGCAGTCTCACTACTACCTAGAAGTGGCACTTAAAACCTCTTGCCAAGCCTTAAACTCCTCTTTCTTATTTCACCCCTAAAGTACACCCTAGGTAGCCCATAGGGCAGGGTGCCATGTAGGTAAAAGGCAGGAGATGTGCTTTTGAGTTTTACATATCCTGGAATGGTCATGTTTCATTACTGTGAGGCCTGCCTCTCACAGACCAGCATTGAGAGTGCCTTAAAATACTTTAAAGCTGTAATTCCTGGTCAGAGAAGAGTAGCTGCATCATGTCTAGTATCATTGGAATGGTAGTGATAAATCATCTTTACTGGCAAAGTCAGATTTATTATTACTATTTTAGAAATGCCACTTTTAGAAAGTACACAATTCTCTGCTCTCACTCCCCTGTGTGCCTACAGCCTGTCTCCAATACACATCTGACCTGGGCTGGGGGACAGCTACACTTGTGCATTCCTTCTAAACACCCACAACACATGATACTCAACTGCATCTGCATTCATCTCCATAATGATGGGTCTTCTTGGGGAGGAGGATGGGAAGGGCTCACACTCATACTTTAAAGGGCAGTGACTAGAGCCCACACAAAGGGGCTGATTACCTCCCACTGATAGTCTGGAGTTGGGAATGGGCTGAAAGAGGGACCTGTGCACTTCAGAGAAACCTTTTAAAGTCATTTCCGACATCAAAGGCAATTTCTACTATAAGTACTGGGTCACTGAACCCCTATAATCAGTTCACTTCGGGACTTAAGCAAACTCAGCTGGTGTAAAGACTGCTGTGTGCCAGGATCGCCACCTTGCCAGGATTGACTATTGCCAGGAGCTTCTGCCCTGCCTCGTTGTGCTGCTATGCTGCCTGCTGATCTCTGCCCTGCAAACCAAGAACCAACAACTAACCCCCAGATTGCTAACCTGCCTCCGGGTCTAGTACAGGTCTTCTGGACATCAAAAACTCCAGAGCGGCTTCACTGCAACTAGCCACTTGTTTTTATCAAAAAAATCTCTGAGCGGCCCCTGAAGCTTGCCACCCGCTTTTGCCAAGGATCGCAGAATGGCTTATCTGCAGCTTCCACCCGCTTTTGTAAAGGATCCCAGAGCCAATTCCCTACAGTATGCGGCCCACTTTGTCAAGGAACGCAGAGTAGCTTCAGTTTGACTGCCCCCACACTCCCTCCTTCCTTCTCAACCCATGGCGGTGTTTTACATGGTGCCGCTGGCCCCCTAGCAGCTCCCCCGTGGTCTTGACAGTTTCTTTCCACCACGCTGGAGAGAGGTGTACTTGAGAACACACATTTAGCTGCTCTCGGGGAAGAGTGCAACCGGAACATTACCGTACTGTTCTTAAAAGGAGGGCAATCACATGGCAGAGTGGCCCTCATCGTCTTATTCACCACGTAACCTTCTACAAGCAATGTCGTTGTTAACTTTGAATTCCCTTAGTTGGATTTTTTTCACTTTGGTCTTATTCTATAAATAGTGTCTATTTTTCCTAATGCTCTGCGGAGTCTTTTTGTGGTGTTCTCATTGTGATTACTATAGGGGGGGTGCACGAATACTTTACACATTGCCTATTAAGTTAAGCTTGCCTACTCTGGCCAAGCTACCAGAGGGTGAGCAAAGGTTAATTTAGGTTGTGTATTTGACTTAACCTTACTAGGATTGTGGTCTCTACTTGGACAGGGTGCATACCTTTGCCAAATAGAGACCCAATTCTAGCAGTGAGTGACAGTGAGTGAGTGTAACCACAAGTGTGTGAGAGAGAATAAGCGACAGTGAGTTGGAATGAGTGACTGAAAGTAAAAGAGAGTTTAAGTATGAGGATGAATGAATCGGAGTACAAATGGGTGAGAATGAGTGCAAACGAGTGAAAGTAAGAGAGTGAGACTGAATGAGTGCAAATGACCGAGAGCAAGTGCCAATAATTGAGAATGGGAGTGAGTGACTAAGTGAGGGAGACTGGAAATGTAATGTTATGTTTATGAGTCTTGGATTTGCCCAGGCACACTCAAGAATTTTTTGGCTAAGAGAGGCTGTTAAAAATGTGGTCTCTGGTTGGCAGTCAGTTTGCACTCTGTCCAAGCAGAGACCCTCACTCTAGTCAGCAATGGAGATACACACTTAAGATAACCCCTGCGCACCCCCTTGGTAGCTTGCACAATCAGTCAGGCTTATTTCAAAGGCAATGTGTAAAGTATTTGTACCAAAACACACAGTAATACAGTGAAAACTTTACAAAAATTACACCACACCAGTTTAGAAAAGTATGCAATATTTATCTAAATCAAACAAGACCAATACAACAAAAATCCAACATACACAAGTCAAAAGAATAATGCCCATATTTATACTTTTTAAGCGCCGCATTTGCGCCGCTTTTTGATGCAAAAATGGCGCAAACTCACAAAATACAATTGTATTTTGCAAGTTTGCACCGATTTTGCGTGAAAAGATGACTAGGCACGGGCGATTTTATTTTTTGCGCCAATTTCACGCAAGGGGAGTGACCCCTTAGGCAAGGGTCGCTCCCCGGGTGGGGGAAATTTATTTTAGGCCATTTCTGCTCCCCTTGGGGGCAGATCAGCATATTTCTATTAAACCGATCTGCCCCCGGTGGGGGGGGAGGCAGAAACCACTTAGACACCAGGGATTGGTGTGTGTGTATGTCTGTGTTTTCTTCAGGTGGGCAGCCCCAACATTACTGTTGGCCATATCTGCCCCCCTTGGGGGCAGATTGGCCTATTTTTGAAAGGCCCACCAGAGACCAGGGAAGTTATTTTTTTCCAAAATAAGAGGGGGGGGGGGTATGGCCATACCTCCACCCCAAATAAATGGACCCAAAGTTGTTCTGCCCACCAGTGGTTAGATGGGGCAATTACCCCTGATCCACGCCACTGGGCGGGGGGGCAGAAAGTCTAATAGATGCCAGGGAATTAAAGAAAAGAATTGTGGGGTGGTGGCTACCAACCAGTATGGGCCTGGTTTATGCCCCTACCCCAACTGAAGGGGGTAACAGTGTTTCAGCTCTTCCTCTAAAAAATCTTATCCCACAGCAAGCAAGAAGACATTGATTATTTTGCGTTTTGGTTTTACATTTGGGCCATGAGAGCTTTGCTAACTCTCAAAATCGTCCCACTTGGAAAGGTAAGGGCTGCACTTTATGGACTTTGGGACGCTGCCATGTAGAAAAATCCACAAGACCTAGACTCATCTGAAAACTAAACATCTGGGTGATTCCAGGGTGGTGTGTTCACATGACCCCGCACCATTTTCTTACTCACAATGCCCTGCAAACCTCCAACTTTGCTGGAAATCACACATTTTTCCACATTTTTGTGATGGAACCTTCCGGAATCTGCAGGAATCCCCAAAATTCCTACCACCCAGCATTGTCTCATCTATACCAATAAAAACTCTGCTGCACTTGTCAGCCTAAAAATGTTTTTTTACAAACTGCCCTTTTGGACCCGCTTTGACTCCCCCTCATTTTCGACATGTTTTTGGCTCTTCCCTGTCACAAGCTCTTGGCCCACCTACACAAATGAGGTATTATTTTTACTGGGAGACTGAGGGGAACGTTGGGAAGTGTGAAATGTGTCCCGGTGCGGTGATCCCACACAGAAATGTTGGGAAACTGTGATTTTTTTAGCTAAATTTGAGGTTTACTGAGGATTCTGGGTAAGAAAACATTGGGGGATCCACGCAAGTCACTCCTCCCTGGACTCCCTCGGGTGTCTAGTTTTCAGAAATGTCTGGGTTTGGTAGGTTTCCCTAGATGGCTGCTGAGCCCAGGACCAAAAACGCAGGTGCCCCCGCATAAACAGGTAGTTTTGCATTTGATCATTTTGATGTGTCCAGATAGTGTTTTGGGGCATTTCCTTTCGCGGGCAATAGGCCTACCCAAATAAGTGAAGAATCACTTTTATCGGGAGACTTGGGGGAACGCTGGGTGCAAGGAAGTTTGTGGCTGCTCTCTGATTCCAGATCTTTCTGTCACCGAAATGACAGGAAAAAGTGTTTTTTTGGCCACATTTTGAGGTTTGCAAAGGATTCTGGGTAACAGAACCTGGTGAGAGCCCCACAAGTCACCCCATCTTGGATTTCCCTTGGTGTCTAGTTTTCAAAAATGCACAGGTTTGGTAGGCTTCCCTAGGTTGCGGCTTAGCTAGAGGCCAAAATCTACAGCTAGGCACTTGGCAAAAAACAGCTCTGTTTTCTTTGTGAAAATGTGATGTGTCCATGTTGTTTTTTGGGGCATTTCCTCTTGCGGGCACTAGGCCTACCCCCACAAGTGAGGTGCTATTTTTATCGGGAGACTTGGGGGAACGCTGGGTGGAAGGAAGTTTGTGGCTCCTCTCTGATTCCAGATCTTTCTGTCACCGAAATGAGAGGAAAAAGTGTTTTTTTGGCCACATTTTGAGGTTTGCAAAGGATTCTGGGTAACAGAACCTGGTGAGAGCCCCACAGGTCACCCCATCTTAGATTTCCCTAGGTGTCTAGTTTTAAAAAATGCACAGGTTTGCTAGGTTTCCCCCAGGCTGAGCTAGAGGCCAAAATCCACAGCTAGGCACTTTGCAAAATGTGACGTGTCCATGTTGTGTTTTTGGGCATTCCCTGTCGCGGGCGCTAGGCCTAACCCCACAAGTGAGGTACCATTTTTATTGGGAGACTTTGGGGAATGCTGGGTGGAAGAAAATTTGTGGCTCCTATCTAATTCCAGACCTTTCTGTCACCAAAAAGAGAGGAAAAAGTGTTTTCTGGCCAAAGTTTGAGGTTTAAAAAGGATTATGGGTAACAGAACCTGGTCAGAGCCCCACAAGTCACCCCATCTTGGATTCCCCTAGGTGTCTATTTTTTCAAAACTGCACAGGTTTGCTAGGTTTCCTTAGGTGCCGGCTGAGCTAGAGGCCAAAATCCACAGCTATGCACTTTGCAAAAAAACAGCTTTGTTTTCTTTGTGAAAATGTGATGTGTCCACGTTGTGTTTTGGGGCATTTCCTGTTGCGGACACTAGGCATACCCACTTGGGGGAACGCAGAATAGCCAAACAAGTGTTATTGCCCCTTGTCTTTCTCTACATTTTTTCCTTCCAAATGTAAGACAGTATGTAAAAAAGACGTCTATTTGAGAAATGCCCTGTAATTCACATGCTAGTATGGGTACCCCGGAATTCAGAGATGTGCAAATAACCACTGCTTCTCAACACCTTATCTTGTGGTCATTTTGGAAATACAAAGGTTTTCTTGATACCTATTTTTCACTTTTTATATTTCAGCAAATGAATTACTGTATACCCGGTATAGAATGAAAACCCATTACAAGGTGCAGCTCATTTATTGGCTCTGAGTACCTAGGGTTCTTGATGAACCTACAAGACCTATATATCCCTGCAATCAGACGAGTCCAGCTGACGTAACGGTATATTGCTTTAAAAGATCTGACAGCGCAGACAAAGGTTACAGAGTAAAACGTGGAGAAAATGGCTGTTTTTTCACCTCAATTTCAATATTCTTTTATTTCAGCTGTTATTTTCTGTAGAAAAACACTTGTATGATCTACACAAATTACCCCTTGCTGAATTCAGAGTTTTGTCTACTTTTTAGAAATGCTTAGCTTTTTAAGATCCAGCATTAGTTTCTCACCCATTTCTGTCACTACCTGGAAGGAGGCTGAAAGCACAAAAAATAGTATAAATGAGGTATGTCCCAGTAAAATGTCAAAATTGTGTTGAAAAATTTAGTTTTCAAACTCAGGTCTGCCTGTTCCTGAAAGCTGGTAACATGGTGATTTTACCATAGCAAACCCTTTGTTGATGCCATTTTCAGGGAAAAAAACATGAGCCTTCTTCTGCAGCCTTTTTTTCCCATTTTTTGGAAAAAAATGAAATATTCACTGTATTTTGGCTCATTTCTTGGTCTCCTTCAGGAGAACCCACAAAGTCTGGGTGCCTCTAGAATCCCTAGGATGTTGGGAAAAAAGGACGCAAATTAGGCATGGGTAGCTTATGTGGAGAAAAAGTTATGAGGGCCTAAGCACAAACTGCCCCGAATAGCCAAAAAAAGGCTCGGCACAGGAGGGGGAAAGCCCTGGCAGTGAAGAGGTTAAAGTCACATGACATAACCTCCTGGAAAGATTCAGGGTCAAAGATTGTATGATGTCACTTCCTGTGATGTCATTAAGGTCAAAGGTTGTATGATGTCACTTCCACTACCCCTAGCATTTTGGTGAATCAAGGTCTATGGCCTTGGCCCAGGGAGTAATGCCCATACCTCTCGGGTGAGACTCAATTTAATTTTTATTTACCAGTGCACACATGGAGTATCTGTTTTTGAGCTCACAAATGTCAATACAAAACACAGGACTCAGCCCCAGCGAGAGGCCCACTGAGAGCTAAGAGCTGAGGGGGCAGGGTGCCAAGTACCAAGACTATGGCGCCAAAGTCCCGCCGTCAGATTACCGTTCCGCGGTCGAAAGACCGCGGCGGTAATTCTGACTTTCCCGCTGGGCTGGCGGGCGGTCGCCTTCAGACCGCCCGCCAGCCCAGCGGGAAAGAGGCTTCCACTATGAAGCCGGCTCGAAATCGAGCCGGCGGAGTGGAAGCTGTGCGACGGGTGCAGTTGCACCCGTCGCGTATTTCACTGTCTGCGCGGCAGACAGTGAAATACATGTAGGGGCCCTCTTACGGGGGCCCCTGCAATGCCCATGCCAGTGGCATGGGCACTGCAGGGGCCCCCAGGGGCCCCGCGACCCCCCCTACCGCCATCCGGATCCCGGCGGTCGGACCGCCGGGATCTGGATGGCGGTAGGGGGGGTCAGAATCCCCGCGGCGGTGCAGCAAGCTGCGCCGCCGTGGAGGATTCTATGGGGCGGCGGTACACTGGCGGGAGCCCGCCAGTGGTGCCGGTCCGACCGCGGCTTTACCGCCGCGGTGGAATCCCCATTGGAGCACCGCCGGCCTGTCGGCGGTGCTCCCGCGGTCCTCCGCCCTGGCGGTCAAAGACCGCCAGGGTCAGAATGACCACCTATGTGTCAGCCCTGGCTCAAGGGTGACAACCCAGCTGTAATTTTTTTGGACTCCCCGTAAATTAGACTTAATGTCCATTGTCCGTAATAGATATCTTAAGGGGTGGTGTTTGTCCATAATTCAGCTTTTCAGCTGAATCGTTAAAGTTACTTTATTGCAATTCCCCAGCTGAGGTGAAAGTCAGGGAGTCTCCTATGCTGTGTTTCAAAGGGAGGGGCAGACAGATAAACAAGAAACTAGCCTTCTTGCCAGGGTGTCTGCTTCCCCAAAGAAATGCAAATGTGTGCAATTGGTTAATCTGTAAATGTATTGGGTGCTCTGAAGCCGGGATAGGCATTAATTGATGGAATCACTTGAAGCTTCCTGAAGACAAATAGATTTTCTTTTTGAGAAGTATTGTAAGGGTGCTCCAAGTTGAGCTGTGGAGTATGTACTTTTAAAGGATAGTTATGAAAAATGTTTGCACGAGGGATAATCTACATATTACTGAAAGAAGCACTTTTATCTTTAACCTAAATTTACATGCACATTTTGTGGTAGCCTAGATTAAATTATGTGTAGTGCATGTTTAAAATAATGAGTTAAGCATTCACTGTGCTGTCAGGGACCTTCTAGCACTAAAATACACATCACACTTCCCTGCTGTACAAAACATGATTCAATTCTATGACTCTCTGTTTACACACATTGACATCTGCAGTGATCACATTAACCAATAGAGGTTTCATACCATAAAATAGTGCCCTTATCACTGATTAGCTTAACTTTCATTTATTTTTCACTTAAGGTGTGGGTAAATTTCCATGTAGTTACTTGATAATGAAAGGTTAACAAAATAGGTACAGAATATTTTGTTCTCTTTAGCCACTCCTTTGATTCTGCCGCCATGCTCACTGACCCAGTCCCAATTGGAGTACTTTTTTTAATGCACTTCAACCGCTGCATTGAATTGCTTAGAGTTCTGCGAGCCAACAATTATCAATGAGAGCTAAGACAAGGGTCTGCCTCAGATCTTTAGGCCCATACACCTGATATGTTCACTATGTAAATCATACAACAAACATCACTTAAAATATGATACAGTTGTTTCAAAAGAAGTGTATTTTTTAACGTGAAGCATTGACTTTAATTGGTCACAATCTAGCCATTAAATCAAATACAATAGGTTTTTGTACAGCTGGTATTTGGAACTCAAGCATTTCGAAGTGATTTAACCCCTTCGCTGCCAGGCCTTTTCCCCCTCCTGTGCCAGGCCTTTTTTTGCCTATTTGGGGCAGTTTGCGCTTAGGCCCTCATAACTTTTTGTCCACATAAGCTAACCAAGCCAAATTTCCGTCCTTTTTTTCCAACATCCTAGGGATTCTAGAGGTACCCAGACTTTGTGGGTTCCCCTGAAGGAGGCCAAGAAATTGGCCAAAATACAGTGAAA
This sequence comes from Pleurodeles waltl, assembly GCF_031143425.1. NCBI lineage: Eukaryota > Metazoa > Chordata > Amphibia > Caudata > Salamandridae > Pleurodeles > Pleurodeles waltl. Next base: position 1,033,252,136 of record NC_090437.1, on the reverse strand, counting down.
ATTTCGTTTTTTTCAAATAAATTGGAAAAAGTGGCTGCAGAAGAAGGCTTGTGGTTTTTCCCCTAAAAATGGCATCAACAAAGGGTTCACGGTGCTAAACTCAGCAGCTTCCCAGCTTTCAGGAACAGGCAGACTTGAATCAGAAAACCCAATTTTTCAACACAATTTTGGCATTTTACTGGGACATACCCCATTTTTGCAATTGTTTGTGCTTTCAGCCTCCTTCCAGTCAGTGAATGAAATGGGCATGAAACCAATGCTGGATCCCAGAAACCTAAACATTTCTGAAAAGTAGACAAAATTCTGAATTCAGCAAGGGGTCATTTGTGTAGATCCTACAAGGGTTTCCTACAGAAAATAACAACTGAAAAAGAAAAATTTTGAAATTGAGGTGAAAAAAAATCAATTTATCTCTACGTTTTACTCTGTAACTTTTCCCTGCAATGTCAGATTATCGAAAGCAATATACCGTTACGTCTGCTGGACTCCTCTGGTTGCGGGGATATATAGGGCTTGTAGGTTCATCAAGAACCCGAGGAACCCACAGCCAATAAATGAGCTGCACCCTGCAGTGCATTTTCATTCTATACCGGGTATACAGCAATTCATTTGCTGAAATATAAAGAGTAAAAAATTGATACAATGCTGTTCGAAGATACGGAAACGCTGCAGGGTGTATTGGACCGCGCAGCTGTTTCCCGAACTTAAATTTAATTTAGATACCAACCGAGAGATACGGACGGAGACTACCTCGTTATAGGAATTGTTTTGGACTGATTATATGGCATTAAGACTTTTCACCTAATTATTGAGAATTTCTCAACTTCACAATCCAATTGAAATGAAGCCCTGATGAAGTCCTCAAGAGAGAAACTTCTCAGAGGATGAAACACGTGTTGGCTGTTCTTGTGGAGGACAATAGAATACTATGAATAAAACTGGACTCTGAGACAAACACGAGTTTGTTGTAATTTCACAAAGGAGATTGGACATTTGAGTTTACTTCTAATTTGATATCATGAGTGCTCTGACATCTGTTTTTTTGCTGTCTTGTTTCCCTTGAGACATTGGAGGACTAAGGAAGATCCTCTTGTCAGAAGCACCGTGCCATGAACGGAATGTGTTTGATTTTAATGGACGTTCTGTGAGCGCCCTAATCCTATGAATTTCTTCCTAACCGGCACTGTTTTGACTACAGAAAATAACAACTGAAAAAGAAAAATATTGAAATTGAGGTGAAAAAAAAAAAAATTATCTCTACGTTTTACTCTGTAACTTTTCCCTGCAATGTCAGATTATCGAAAGCAATATACCGTTACGTCTGCTGGACTCCTCTGGTTGCGGGGATATATAGGGCTTGTAGGTTCATCAAGAACCCGAGGAACCCACAGCCAATAAATGAGCTGCACCCTGCAGTGCATTTTCATTCTATACCGGGTATACAGCAATTCATTTGCTGAAATATAAAGAGTAAAAAATTGATACAATGCTGTTCGAAGATACGGAAACGCTGCAGGGTGTATTGGACCGCGCAGCTGTTTCCCGAACTTAAATTTAATTTAGATACCAACCGAGAGATACGGACGGAGACTACCTCGTTATAGGAATTGTTTTGGACTGATTATATGGCATTAAGACTTTTCACCTAATTATTGAGAATTTCTCAACTTCACAATCCAATTGAAATGAAGCCCTGATGAAGTCCTCAAGAGAGAAACTTCTCAGAGGATGAAACGCGTGTTGGCTGTTCTTGTGGAGGACAATAGAATACTATGAATAAAACTGGACTCTGAGACAAACACGAGTTTGTTGTAATTTCACAAAGGAGATTGGACATTTGAGTTTACTTCTAATTTGATATCATGAGTGCTCTGACATCTGTTTTTTTGCTGTCTTGTTTCCCTTGAGACATTGGAGGACTAAGGAAGATCCTCTTGTCAGAAGCACCGTGCCATGAACGGAATGTGTTTGATTTTAATGGACGTTCTGTGAGCGCCCTAATCCTATGAATTTCTTCCTAACCGGCACTGTTTTGACTACAGAAAATAACAACTGAAAAAGAAAAATATTGAAATTGAGGTGAAAAAAAATCAATTTATCTCTACGTTTTACTCTGTAACTTTTCCCTGCAATGTCAGATTATCGAAAGCAATATACCGTTACGTCTGCTGGACTCCTCTGGTTGCGGGGATATATAGGGCTTGTAGGTTCATCAAGAACCCGAGGAACCCACAGCCAATAAATGAGCTGCACCCTGCAGTGCATTTTCATTCTATACCGGGTATACAGCAATTCATTTGCTGAAATATAAAGAGTAAAAAATTGCTATCAAGAAAACCTTTGTATTTCCAAAAAGGGCACAAGATAAGGTGTTGAGCAGCAGTGGTTATTTGCACATCTCTGAATTCCGGGGTGACCATACTAGCATGTGAATTACAGGGCATTTCTCAAATAGATGTATTTTTTACACACTCTCCTATATTTGGAAGGACAAAATGTAGAGAAAGACAAGGGGCAATAACACTTGTTTTGCTAATCTATGTTCCCCCAAGTCTCCTGATAAAAATGATACCTCACTTGTGTGGGTAGGCCTAGCGCCCGCGACAGGACACGCCCCAAAGCGCAACGTGGACACATCCAAATTTTTTAAAGAAAACAGAGGTGTTTTTTGCGAAGTGCCTACCTGTAGATTTTGGCCTCTAGCTCAGCCGGCACCTAGGGAAACCTACCAAACCTGTGCATTTCTGAAAACTAGAGACCTAGGGGAATCCAAGGAGGGGTGACTTGCGGGGCTCGGACCAGGTTCTGTTACCCAGAATCCTTTGCAAACCTCAAAATTAGGCTAAAAAAACACATGTTCCTCACATTTCTGTGGCAGAAAGTTCTGGAATCTGAGAAGAGCCACAAATTTCCTTCCACCCAGCGTTCCCCCAAGTCTCCCGATAAAAATTATACCTCACTTGTGTGGGTAGGCCTAGCGCCCGCAACAGGAAACGCCCCAAAGCGCAACGTGGACACATCCACATTTTTGAAAGAAAACAGAGGTGTTTTTTGCGAAGTGCCTACCTGTAGATTTTGGCCTCTAGCTCAGCCGGCACCTAGGGAAACCTACCAAACCTGTGCATTTCTGAAAACTAGAGACCTAGGGGAATCCAAGGAGGGGTGACTTGCGGGGCTCGCATCAGGTTCTGTTACCCAGAATCCTTTGCAAACCTCAAAATTTGGATAAAAAAACACATGTTCCTCACATTTCTGTGGCAGAAAGTTCTGGAATCTGAGAGGAGCCACAAATTTCCTTCCACCCAGCGTTCCCCCAAGTCTCCCGATAACAATGATACTTCACTTGTGTGGGTAGGCCTAGCGCCCGCGACAGGAAACGCCCCAAAGCGCAACGTGGACACATCCAAATTTTTGAAAGAAAACAGAGGTGTTTTTTGCGCAGTGCCTACCTGTAGATTTTGGGCTCTAGCTCATCCGGCACCTAGGGAAACCTACCAAACCTGTGCATTTCTGAAAACTAGAGACCTAGGGGAATCCAAGGAGGGGTGACTTGCGGGGCTCGGATCAGGTTCTGTTACCCAGAATCCTTTGCAAACCTCAAAATTTGGCAAAAAAAACACATGTTCCTCAATTTTCTGTGGCAGAAAGTTCTGGAATCTGAGAGGAGCCACAAATTTCCTTCCACCCAGCGTTCCCCTAAGTCTCTCGATAAAAATGGTACCTCACTTCTGTGGGTAGGCCTAGCGCCCACGAAAGGAAATGGCCCAAAACACAACGTGGACACAACATATTTTTTTCACAGAAAACAGAGGTGTTTTTTGCAAAGTGCCTACCTGTGGAGTTTGGCCTCTAGCTCAGCCGGCCCCGGGGGGGGGCAGAAATCCCCTAAAATAAATTTGACCCCCCCAAACCCCCCCTGCCCGGGAACGACCCTTGCCTACGGGGTCGCTCCCCCTGCGTGACATTGGCGCCAAAAAACAAATCCCCGGTGCCTAGTGGTTTCAGATTGACCTAAAATCGGCCAATCTGCCCCCAGGGGGGCAGAAATGGCCTAAATACAATTTACCCCCGAGGGGAGCGACCCTTGCCTGATGGGTCATTCCCCATCTCTAAAAAAACAAACAAACAAACAAAAAACACCAAAAAAAATGTCCCCTGGCGCCTAGAGCTTTCTACCCCCCCCCCGGGGGCAGATCGGCCTAATAATAGGCCGATCTGCCCCCAGAGGGGGCAGAAATGGCCTAAAATAAATTTGCCCCTCCAACCCCCACCCCCCTCCCCCCGGGAGCGACCCTTGCCTACGGGGTCGCTCCCCCTGCGTGACATTGGCGCCAAAAAACAAATCCCAGGTGCCTAGTGGTTTCTGCTCCCTTGGGGGCAGATTGACCTAAAATCGGCCAATCTGCCCCCAAGGGGGGCAGAAATGGCCTAAATACAATTTGCCCCCCAGGGGAGCGACCCTTGCCTGATGGGTCGCTCCCCATCTCTAAAAAAACAAACAAAAAAAAAAAAACACCCAAAAAAAATTTCCCCTGGCGTCTAGAGGTTTCTGTCCCCCTGGGGGCAGAAATGGCCTAAAATAAATTTGCCCCCCCCAACCCCCTCCCCCACGGGAGCGACCCTTGCCTACGGGGTCGCTCCCCCTGCGTGACATTGGCGCCAAAAAACAAATCCCAGGTGCCTAGTGGTTTCTGCCCCCTTGGGGGCAGATTGACCTAAAATCGCCCAATCTGCCCCCAAGGGGGGCAGAAATGGTCTAAATACAATTTGTCCCCCAGGGCAGCGACCCTTGCCTGATGGGTCGCTACCCATCTCTAAAAAAAAAAAAAAAAAAAAAAAAAAAAAACACAAAAAAAAAATTCCCCTGGCGCCTAGAGGTTTCTGCCCCGGGGGGGGCAGAAATGGCCTAAAATATATTTGCCCCCCCAACCCCCCCCCCGGGAGCGACCCTTGCCTACGGGGTCGCTCCCCCTGCGTGACATTGGCGCAAAAAACAAATCCCCGGTGCCTAGTGGTTTCTGCCCCCTTGGGGGCAGATTGACCTAAAATCGGCCAATCTGCCCCCAGGGGGCCAGAAATTGTCTAAATACAATTTGCCCCCAAGGGGAGCGACCCTTGCCTGATGGGTCACTCCCCATCTCTAAAAAAAGAAACAAACAAAAAAAAAAACACACAAAAAAAAATTGCCCTGGCGCCTAGAGGTTTCTGCCCCCCCTGGGGGCAGATCGGCCTAATAATAGGCCGATCTGCCCCCAGGGGGGGCAGAAATGGCCTAAAATAAATTGCCCCCCCCAGGGAGCGACCCTTGCCTAAGGGGTCGCTCCCCTTGCGTGAAATTCACGCAAAGAAAAAACTCCCTGGTGTCTAGTGGTTTCTGCCCCCCTTGGGGGCAGATTGGCCTCATCAAAATAGGCCAATCTGCCCCCAAGGGGGGCAGAAATGGCCTAAATATAATGTTCCCCCAAGGGGAGCGACCCTTGCCTAAGGGGTCGCTCCCCACCTAAAAAAAATTAAAAAAAAGGAAAAAAAAAGTTTTATCCCTGGTGCCTCGAGGTTTCTGCCCCCAGGGGGTCAGAAAAGGCCTTCCCGAAAAAATGCCCCCCCTGGGAGCGACCCTTGCCCAAGGGGTCGCTCCCTTATGACAATATCAGAAAAAAAAAAAAAAATCCCTGGTGTCTAGTGGGGTTTCAAAAGCCGGATTGCAAGCAATCCGGCTTTTGAAACCCTCGGAGAGACTTCAAAGGGAAGGAAATACATTTCCTTCCCTTTGAAGCCCCTCCGGGCCTCCCCCACGTGATTGAAAGAGAAATGCTAGAGCTTCCAGCGCGATGGGGGAGGCCCCTGTGACTAATCAGCGCGCGCTGACGTCACAGGGGGGGTCGAGGGGGTAAGGGGTGGAAGGGGAAGGTCTTCCCCTTCCATCCCCGCCTTGGGGGGGGAGGGGGTACACGGGGGGCGCGCTAGCGCTCCCCCAAGTTCCCCTGTGCCATGGCCGAGATCATCTCATCCAAGGCACAGGGGAACTGTAGCCTTGGACGAGATCATCTCGTCCAAGGCACAGAACAGGTTAATATGCATTAATGACGAAAAAAGTTTTGGTGAAGGAAAATATTTGCCTAAGATCACAATCACACACTTTAAGCGGGGAAGCTGCAAATTATCCAAGTTTCTATTTTAACTTTGTTCAGATCAGTCAGGAAATGGGTATGTATTAGACTTTTCCTTTTGATAAGGCTTTGGTTTGACTACTTTGTGCATTTTTTTTGCAGTTTTTATAGAGCATGAACTCAACCCAAAGGTATTGGAGCACTTTACATGAGCACCACTTACATTACACAAGGTCACATGCATTGTTTTTGGCATGGGGAGATTAAGTGGTTTGTCCAGAATCACAGGATGTTGAGCCGATGCTGAGACTCAAATCTGATTCCCCAGATCCCAAGTCGACAGCCCTGCCCCTAACATCACATACTGGGTAGATGGAGGGGATAGGCAGAAGCCATATGTAAGCTTAGCATGGTATGAGTTTGCGGTTCCAAGGGGACTTAAAGCTGAGATAGAGCCAAGCTTTAAGCTCAAGCCTGGCTCAAGCTTTCAGTGACTCTCCCACCTCTAGTAAAGCTATATGTTTAAAAAGCCAGTGATATTAGCATATGGTGTTTTGCGCTCCCTTACCTTGATTATGGACTGTTTTTTATAGATAGTGTCAGGTTAACCTGTGATTTCTATTTGTTTGAAATCTAGTAGCTCTCCGGCAACAAACAAATACCCCAATTTGGAGAGGTCTGCAGCATGCTACTGATGTAGTTGCCCTGAGCGAAACGTCATGTGAGTGGGCCGGCGAAGCAAATGTACTGCGTCAGTGAAGGGTTTTTTCATGTTAGTGAGTTTATGGGTTTTAATAAGGCAATAAAAAAAAAATCTTGCTCTAAAACCCCGGATGGCATTAGGTAGAATGGTCAGTAAGAAACAATGAGTAGCACAGTAAGCCTTCCTTAAAGTCGTTAGAGGTAAGCCCGCCTCATGCGAGGGGTGGCCAGACAGCCAGCAAAACACCCATTGGGACTGTGCAGCTAAATAATAGCATTTTAAGTTCTGAAGGGGTAATCGACCAGCAGTCACAGGTAGCTTTAAACTGGAAAGAGATACCCCGCGGCGTCCAGACACCCAAATCAGACGTGGGACGTGTTGAGTTGTCTGAAGAAGTAACGAGGGCTGAGCATACCTTAATGTAGCATATCCAGAGACAATCACTAAAACATAGTGAATAAATAGTGCTTTGTATAAAAAAGTAAATACAATACACTGATAACGTTTTGGGGTAAGGCCTCTCCTTGAATGGGTCATTAAAATGTACCCTTTGTCCTGAATTTTGATTTTTCTCCTGACATTTTGTCGCTAATGTTGACCCTTTGCTCTAAAATTTTTACTATCCTGTCCAGAATTTGCCTCTATGCCTGGTGATCGCCCTACCGGGCTCCATTTGATGGCCTGTGCACGGGTAATGTGTTGGAGCTCATTGTTAAGAAATTCATTCTTCGTTTATCACATAGTCTGAAACGCTGGCATGGTGTTTGCCACACCGTGCTTGCCTTGTGTTTCAATGCGCGCCGTCGGGGGCCCTGATATCACAGCATGTCCGAAGCTTCGGAAGAGTGTTTGCAGCGCACACCGTGGTTGCCAATGGAAGCAAGATGCAATCCGATCGCAGCTCTTCCTAGGGACTGACTGACCTTTAAACGGAATTACAGAGGACCTTTACAGTGAGATAAATGCTACGAACGAAAACACAGGAGTGGAACATTTTTCAAGGTAAAATCAGTTACTTTAGGAGGAAATATGTTTTACATTAATTGGGCATCGGTTTTGTTGCTTTATTTACTAGTTATTAGAAATCGTAACGTTCAACCGCCATTCTTGAATCATTTCTGTGCACTGGGAATGTTTTTTCAGCTCATTAACCTAAAACAGCAGAACCTCGAGGAGTCTGATAATCAGCCAAGTTCCCAAAAAGCACACACCAGGATGAGCACAGAAAAGTAAAGCAATTTTCAATCACTTAGTGGTATTACTGCTATCAGCAATCACGCACGACATTGCAGGGTTAAACTTCCCCAGTCTTGCCTGGATAATCAGCTCTCCCGCAGAAGAGACCGCTCAGGCCTGGGAGATTTCCATCTTCTTCGTTCTCGCTCAGTCCATATCTAATTACTCGTGAGAGCTTCATCCCCCCAGCCCAATCTGATAAATGTTATCGGAGTAGTGCACAGTAATACGTCATAGGTGCACGGCGAGATAAACAATTAGCAAATGAAAACAACAGTATTAAGAGTTCCCAGCTCACACCTCCGTTTTATTTCGAGTACAAACGTCCATTTTTGCTTTACAATAAAACCTCAATGTTCAAATGGGGGGACTATATTTGCTAATAAAATTACTTATCTGAAGCCACAGAATAAAAGTGGAAAATGTAAATCGAAAATCTATTTAGGGCGCAGGTGGCATGCAGCAGTTGTTTAGACAACATGTAAGTGGCAAGCTCTTTCAAAGCCATGTTTGAACTTGTCATTTTAAGTGAGACCAGTGTCTCTCTCTTGGCACAGGCACAATGACAGCCTTTAAATTTGGGTGTCAAAAGTACCCCTATTTTTGTCTGCATGTACCCAGGGGGCCACAAAATAACAGAAGATATTTCAATGTTGATCTAGAAGGGGCATTGTAAAAAATGCATAGCTTAGTTCGTTACAGTCAATGACCCTTTTGGAGATTTATATTACACACAAGTATATTCTGTTCACAACCCCCTATTTGATACCCCAGTACCATACCGGTCTTGTAAAATGATTGGCCTGCTGGCTTCTTTCTCATAGATTCTACCTAATCTTCAGATTCTTCCATAGTAGCATTGTAGTGAGGAAGTAAAAGACACTGCCAGAGAAGTTCTGTTTATGGGTAGGCCTACGTCTCCAGAAATTATCCAAGCCCTCTTTCTCCAGAATTCCAGCTAAATTGATACTTTTACAATCACGTCTTCTATTTAAATGGTATAATCTCATGAATTCCAATACATCCACATTTGCATTTTTTACTAAATTATTCTAATAAGCTATACAGTTCTACCTTGCCCTCGCCGCCGTCCCTCGCATTCATCGAACTGCAGCCGGCAGAAGATCCTTCTCCTACCTCCCCGCCAAGACCTGGAAAACCCTCCCCGCCCACCTTCCACAGACCCAGGACCTCCTGACCTTCAGAAAACACCTCAAGACCTGGCTATTCGAGCAGTAGCAGTCCATCCCCTCCTACCACCCCCCCCCCCCTCCTCAGCGCATTGAGACCATAACAGGTGAGTAGCTCACTTTACAAATGATTGATTGATTGATTGATTGCAAATCCCAGTTAGTTCATCTTATTTACCCTAATCTATGACTTGTATACTATTCACAATTTTTCTTAAAGACTAAAAATTCTATTTCATGGATCCGAATCCATTCACAGAAAAACAATTAATAAACTGGATGACGGGGGAGCAAAAGCACAATAATGGAACTGCATTACTTCCATTGTGCCACAGTTGTAAGTTCTTTCTAACGTCCTCAAATAGCTAACCTCTTTCAAAATACTCTATTATTGACTTTGTTCATAAAGTGTCAGCTCAATTTTACCACCTTCATCAGGATATGGATATGTTTTTTGCCTTCAAAGTGCACATATATTAAGTTTCACAATGTCTTTTTATAGATGATGTATCATGTCTCCTCTTAAGCTGAGACTGGATATAGATGTCACATATGAAATGTTATGTGACCACTCTTGCATATGTGGTGCTATATTAGGAGTCACAATTTCTTATATCATCACTCAAGCCCCTTTGGAAAGGAAAGTGGAACTGAATGCCCAGGACAGTCTTCTACTAAATCATGTCAGTTTAGTGTCGGCGCCCAGTATGAGCCTTAACTACGCTATGGTTGAAAACATTACAGAGTTTATAGGTGCCAACATTTTTCTACACCAGACAAAACATTGAGTACCTGAATCACAGATGTATTTGTAGTTTAACTTTAATCTCGATTTATGCATGCAAATGCCTTAATTTGCAACTCAAATTTCAATTTTGTAATTTGCAAAATGTGAATTTGCACTCATACTGGGATTTATTTATCTTGCCTAGCTGAAATATGAAACATAGTTTATTCTCCTACCTATTTACTTTCCAGGGCACAATGTTGTGGAAAGGTGGAAAAACTCACAAACTCGCGTATTCATAATTTTTTCATTACTTATTTCCACTGTGGATGCTGTTGGTGATATAATCCTCTCAAAAGCAGAAGTAAATCCATATCCGAGATGGGAGTGGGAAGGAAAAAGTTAAAAATCAAAATGCATTCCCGATCTATTAGTAGTTGCTTCCTCAGGGAAGCTCTGGCTAGATTTACCAAACATTCACAAGCACATTCGTTAATACAGATTATACTTCTTCTAGATTTGTAACAGCAGTGCATTCTAATGTATCCCCAGATCTTAAAACTCAACCTCACATCGTAAGCAACCCTTGTCTGCAGTCCTTTCATTAAATTTTTATTGGTTTCAGGTCATAGTATTTGTCAAGATTACTCTTTTGAAGAGTTGGGTGCTATGACGAGAGTAAAATGGTGAGGTGTAGAAGGTCAAACACCCAGCTCAGATGTTCAACTGATGGCTTGTTCACAAATCTGTCTATCAAACCGAACCAAGAAATTCTCCGAGTTTTTAAGCCTTGAACACATTAATGTAAATACAGCCACTCAGATGGCTTCAAGTGATACAAGAGCTCATTGGCAGTAATGCAGAAAAATAAAACATTTGTGTGGCACGAAGCAAGGGTGCATTTTTGACTGACACCTTGTTAGGTTTAATGTGGCAGTTACCCCACAAAGAATTGAAGAGGCCTATTGCGTCCCTCAAATGTAGGCCGATACAAATTTTACATCATAAAGTATGCTGACACACCGTGAAAATGGATCATACCCCCTTTGGCTTTCATAGGTCACTGAACAAACAGAATGACCATATGTTACTTAATGCGTTATCAATAAACATTAGACAAACTAAAAATTGGGTATAAAGTGCTCAATGCAAGAAGCATTTTGTGTCTAAGTAAAGAACCAATTGAACGGGTTTTGTATCATTATTATGTGGGCATCACAATGTCAACAAAATAGTCCTGTAACTACAACACTCTCTACAATTAAATCACGTTCACATTCTATATTTAAGTGATTGAAATAGTTTTCTAATCCTTCCACTAAACGAATTTTAATTGTAACTCTAGCCAAATAAAACGTGACAATGTTATACAGTAGTGATATAATTTTGGACAGTTTAAACACGGAATGTGTAATCTGATCATGTAATGCATCGTAAGTTTGTTGTCACCCCAAATTTATCTCCGTGTCATATTGCCTGTGCAACTCTCCTACATTGCTGAAAATGCCTTCTCAACAAAAGAGCCCAAATAAGGTGCTCTACCAGCCCTACTATTGGAAATGAACTATAGGAGTAAAGCCATAGGTCAATCTAAAATTGATGCCATGTGTACGACACCTATTATCTGCTCCTATAAATTGCATGCCATGTGAGAACAGGATCATTTTACCTCGAAGGCTTTAAACAAGCCTAACGAAAGGGAAGTATATAATACATCTTGGTTAAAAGTTACTGCATCTCCAAGTATGAAAAACGTTTTAAAAATACATCATAAATAGCTATGTCTCACCAGATTCACTAGGATAGCTAGTGAATATTATTTTGATGCCACCTGAAAATTTTGAATCAGCTGTTTACAGGCAGAATATGCATCCATGAATGCTCATTGTGTGGATACATGAATGCAAATCTTTTCCACCTTATCTGCTGCTGTCCAGGGCTGTTAGCTAAATGTAGATTCTATGCGAAAAACCTTGTATATAATTGGCTTAGGTTTGTGCCACCTCTCCCCCCAAAAATAGACCCGTTTATTGGAGCATCTAACCCGTTATGAACTTTACAGTTTCTTATTTAAATTCATCACAAAAATCACAATAGACAACTAAGTTGTTAAAGTATTTGATCTTGTTATGTTTTGTTTCTGTTTGTGATTACAATGTTTCAGATTCTATCAGAAGAGCCATATTCCACATGTGGTTCTGTCTGCTGTTTGTTTTTATTTAAGGCTTAACTTTTTTATTCCAATGAATTTTATATGTTGCTAATGCTTTATAGTAAAGAGACATACTTGTTTGCTTCCTTACCTAATATGATTATATTGAGTGGTAAATTGTGATACAAGTTCCAGGACAAGCTTGGTTTTGTAAATCTCTGGAAAACTTTGTTACTGTTACAGAAAAGTATATTTCACGTTCTCTTGACAGACGTGAAGATTACAGTCAATCGCCATGAACATTTGGGAAACAACATGATTTTTCTACAAGTACAAGGTGCAAACCACATTGGGACTGTCATTGCACATTATTTAAAAGCCTGCACATTTGTCAAATGGTGGCAAAATGAAACAGAGCCTTCCTTAGAAATGGTCCTTTTAAATTATATATTTTCAGTAATGTTAACTAGTTTGGGTTCCATTCGTCACACGAAGGGCAAGAACCTGAACATATTTTCAATGGATCACTGTAGCATCTCAGAAATAAGGGAAGGTTAGCTTTTGGGACATATGCTAAAGAGAACAGGTATCTTACATATTTTTGTTCCATGTCTCTCAAAAAACTGGAAGCTAGAAAAAAATATGCTATACATTATCTATTAGAGCACCTTATGAAACTAGTTAACTTGCAAATTTCTTAAAAAGTAGATTTCTCCCAACATATGAATAAAATAAAGTGAAGACTCAGCTAAGAAGAGACTAATGAGGGATATCTAGGTATTATTTCAAAATAATTCACCTTTATTAGTGACGAGGATGTCATAGCCTAATCAAAGTATCTCTACCATTTCCTATAGATTACTTTCAAACAATCAGTGAATGTTGAGTAGCTATCTTTTTTTACAGCTGTTGTTTGTCTTGCACAATGTATTCTAAATCTAGCCTTCTCTACCAGCAAGGACCAGGGACCTAAGAATTTAAGGTAGCACTATACAGTTAAAGACCTCAGGTATTGCTGTGGGACCCATATTCATGAAGAATGGGAGGACGTGTGTAATCTTTATATTGCTGAAAGCATGTAAACCTAGGAAACCTAAAGAAATGCTCCCTTAAAAGCAATTTAGGAAATAGTTTCTCTTCTGTATATAATAATACAGCAATCATGCTGTATTTTACCTTCCCTTAGGAACTGGTGTAGCATAGGGCCATATCAAGGCTGTAGGATATGAAAGTTAACATTGAGCTGAATACGTGGTATAATAGATTTGTTCAGCAATCCACATAACATTTAAAAACATAAATGGGATTCCATTTTGACCAGCAGCCCTTGAGGTTTTGATAACTTTAATTTGTGATGCCACTCTCTCTTCCTAGCAATTTATTGATGACGTTTACACACGTGTGATGCTCCAACCGAATAAAATCCTCACCTTCGGAATGAATAAAGAGATATGTCACAAAATCTGAGATTTGTGATGGCATTTGGTGACAGAGGACTTCCTGGGAAAAAAACGGAGTTGGTAGTGAAGCCACAAAAATACCTTGGTGCTCCTTTAGCAATAGAAAGGAGGGTGACCTGCCAGCCAGTGAAGAGTTTCTAGAGGTGTTTAACACCCACCTCCCAGGTGGATGACCCACCGCTATAATTAGAGTGCTCTACTGGCCTATTGGGATCTCGCTGTAGAGAGTGCTGCTTAATGAGTAGGCAGAATATTTGTTGGTCTGCTCTGCATTCTTTTTTAAGACTATTGACACAAAATGCCAAAGCAGGAGTTTGTTTCTTAAAGAGAAAAAACAAAACAATTCCCCTGGAGTGTAGGAAGGTTTCTCCCTGCTCTCCAGAGCTATTTTCATTTCCACTGCCTGTGACTGTCATACAGGTAAAATCAGTGAAAGCCACCTAAACAGGTTTTAACCGCTGTCACTGTGACCCAGCAGGCTTATGGTGGACAAAGTGACAGGTTAAGGGCAGTGTATCATTTGTAAAGAGTAAGGTACCAAAGTTTGCTCAGTATCCCAGGAGTCGTGCTGCTGCCGAATAACAAGGCTTCCTAGTTTGATTCCAACGTATGCTCCATTAAGTCACCAACAGACACTTCCTGCCCCTTTGTCTCACTTTTGCAGATTCTTTTTCATCCCTGCTTTCTCCTTTTGTCACATTTTCCCATCTTTCTCTTCCACCTTCTTGGTCAAGGTCTGATGAGTAAAAATAAGGGCCTTTCCCCAAAAATAACTGCCGGTGGGCCCCACCTGTGACCACCAGCTCAATCTAAGCACTGGTTAAGAGTTTCCATCAACGAAGCTAACTGATACTTAACTGTCAGAAATACAGGGGTTCCTGGACTGTCAATGAGGTGGGGAATCTTAAGCTCTGAAGGCTTGAGCTCACTGTTTCTGATGAGCTCCCACTTTGTCAAAAGCTGAATGACACCAATTATCCACATTATTTGAATGCATTTTTCAGCCATGTATTAAACAGACCATTGATGATTTTTTCAAAAGTTACAAAGGGATGTTGTTATAATACATCAATGGAAATGTAATAAGAAAACAGATAGTATTGGTTGATAATGGCTACCAGGGCAATCTAGTTGACCTATGTTATTGCAGTTTCTTGCACTATATTCCTTTTATCGCTAATACGATTATTGCTGTTACTGTCTGGTTACTAATGGTGATGTGGCATAAAATGCATTCAAGTATAGTCTCCTTAATCACAGTGTTAGAAATGGGGTCTTTGGTTGCGAGTCAGGTTAGCCCCTGTCCAAGAGAGGACCCTCACTTTAGTCAGGATAAGTCACACACAATCCAAATTATCCTTTGCCCACCCTCTGGTAGCTTGGCACGGAGCAGTCAGGCTTAACTTAGAAGGCAATGTGTAAAGTATTTGTGCAATAAATCATACAATAACACAATTTAGCATCACAAAAATACACCACACAGTCTTTAGAGAAATATATAATATTTGATCTGATAAATGCAGGTCAAAACGATTAAAGATGCAATAAGTAAATGCTGATGTACCACTGAAAAGTGATATAAAGTGTCTTAAGTCTTTTAAAAGCGAACAAAGTTACTTTCAAGCACAAAGTACCTGGTTCGCATGAAAAATCTCTGCAAAGAACTGCAGAGGAGGAGATGAGTGGAGACAAAGGGGTGTGCATCTATTTCTCGGGCCGCACACAGTGATGCCTCGTTTAGTTTTCACGCAGGGACGACTGTGCGCCGATTTCCAGCGCTCGGTCGTGGATCCTCTTCGGGATGCAGGGCTTTCAGATGCCCCGGGGACAATGCATGGATTTTCTGCACTGGCAGGACAAAGTCACAGGAGCTGCATCGATCTGGTGGGCGCTGCATCAAATTTTCTACCGCACGGCAGGTGCGCTGCGTCGATTCTTCTCTGGAAGTCGGGTTGCGTCGTTCCAGCTCGGCTGTGCATTGATCCAGTGGGCCGTGCGTCGAATTTCAGGTCACTACACCGGTGTTGCGTCGATCTTCTCATCGCAAAGGCGGGCTGCGTCATTCCGATTCGGCGTGAGGTGAAATTTTCACCATGGTGCAGGCTGTGTGTCGTTTCTGGCAGGCTGTGCATTGAATTTCGCCGCACAAGGAATCCTTCTTGTAGAGATGAAGTCTGCTTGGTCCTGAGACTTCATGGAACAGGAGGCAAGCTCTATCCAAGATCTTGGAGAGCACTTCTTCACCACAGCCAGAGAGCAGCAAGGCAGAAGGGCAACAGCAAGGCAGCAGTCCTTCACAGAAAGCAGACAGGTGAGTCCTTTGGGCAGCCAGGCAGTTCTTCTTGGCAGGATGCAGGTTCTGGTTTCAGTTTCTTCTCCAGGAAGTGTCTGAGTTGGTAGGAGCAGATGCCCTGTTTATAGACCCACATGTGCCTTTGAAGTGGGGGAGGCTTTAAAGAGTGGCTTAGAAGTGCAAAAGGTCCCCTTTCAGTTCAATCCTGTCTGCCAGGGTCCCAGTAGGGGATGTGGCAGTCCTTTGAGTGAGGGCAGGCTACTGTCCTTTGACATGCAAGTGTCAGGCCCTCCACCCTCCCGGCCCAGGAAGACCCATTCAAAATACAGATGTATGCAAGTGAGGCTGAGTATCCTGAGTTTGCGGTGTGTGTGAGTGAATGCACAAGGAGCTGTCAACTAAACCTAGCCAGACGTGGATTGTAAGGCACAGAAAGATTTAAATGCAGAGAAATACTCACTTTTCTAAAAGTGGCATTTCTAAAATAGTAATATTAAATCCAACTTCACCAGTCAGCATGATTTTGTATCAACATTCTGGTCATACTAAATATGACCTTCCTACTCCTTTAACATCAGCAGCTACCACTCAAACAATGCATGAGGGCAGTCCCAATGTTAGCCTATGAAGGGACCAGGTCTCACAGCAGAGTAAGAACGAATTTAGGAGTTTTACACTACCAGGACATGTAAACTACATAGGTGCATGTCCTGCCTTTTGCCTACACAGCACCCTGCCCTATAGGTTGCCTAGGGCATACCTTAGGGGTGTCTTATGTATAGAAAAAGGGGAGTTTTAGGCTTGGCAAGTACTTTTATATGCCAAGTCGAATTGGCAGTGAAACCGCACACACAGGCCTAGCAATGGCAGGCCTGAGACAAGGTTAAGGAGCTACTTAAGTGGGTGGCACAATCAATGCTGCACGTCCACTAATGGCATTTAATCTACAGGCCCTGGGCACATAGAATGCACTCTACTAGGGACTTATAGGTGAATTAAATAGTCCAGTTGGGTATGATCCAATGTTACCATGTTTAAAGGGAGAGAGCATATGCACTTTAGCACTGGTTAGCAGTGGTAAAGTGCACAGAGTCTTAAAACCAGCAAAAACAGTATCTACAAAAGTGTAGTGAGGCAGGCAAAAAGTTAGGGGTGACCACCCTAAGGCTGTCAGGTCTAACACATAGGTGCTTCAAGTCGGATATTGTGAGCTGACTATCAAGTTTCACCAGGAATCTTTACATACACACAGACATAAAAGCACACATAATCGTCCTCTCTCTGTTTTGAAAGTCTTCAAAAATGTTGCCTATTTTACAAAATAAGGTTTTCTCTCACTCAGTATCCCTACCAATCTGCATTCCTCTCCCTTTCCACTTCCCATAAGCCCCTCTTAAAAGCCCTGCTTGTCGCCTAATATGTTGAAACAACAAAATGCCAGCGTGATTGCTGGAAAATCTGAAGCTCACCCCATCCCCCAAATCTTTCTGACTAAGCTACTCCCCTGCTTACTCCCAAATTTCCAAAACACAATGCTGCTTCTTCTTTTAATAGGGATTATGTTGTCTAATTTGAGGCAATAAGCCAAACAGTGGGAAATTGTATTTTGGCAAATATTCAATAAGGATCAGTGCACCACAGGAACAATTGTTACAAGACCATAACTATAATAAAAGATGAGTAAACTAAAATAATAATGGGATCATTTGAATCACTCAATCGCAGGGACTGATTTTAGCTGATTGGCCACTATCATTATTGTGATGGTGGTGTATCTGTAATGCGTTTGCCAACCAACTCATTAGGTCTAAATTTTCATGTCACTTTGGCAGGTATTTTTCAACTGCTGCATGTGAAAAGGTGACTAACAATCATTGACCTTGTTTCTACCATGGACCAAGACATGTGATAAACCCTCACAGACAAAGCTCACCTCATTGTTCTTTTGATTGGCAACAGCAACCCTATGTAAGTTCCCCTTCCTTAACATTGCCTCAGCCTTGGCCCGAGATGGGTTCTGGAAATTTATCTCTCATCCTAGGACAGTTCCAGGGCTCTCATTTGTATTCTCACTTTGTCTTGATGCCATCAGCTAGCATCATAGTCAACATTATGGTATTCCATATTGAACAATTGGTCGTCCTTTTAATGTATTGTTGATCTGGAGAGAATAAATCAATCTTCACTATTCTGTTAGCTAAAACGTTATCAGAAGCTTTACTGTCTTAATTTAGGAATGAAGAAGCTCCTTATGACGTACACAATGCTGAGTCCTTCCCCCTTTTAGGATATTCAAAGTTTTCACATCTTTTCAGATATACTATGCTTTTCCTGACACAAACATCTGTATTTAAATAAATGTAATAAGATCAGATTTACCAGAATGTGCTACACTATTCTGTTCTGTAGCCTTGCTGTTCTTTAAGCTGGAAATAGCATGTTCAGTTTCTTTAAACTCATCACTGATCATGCTTATGTGGTGTTTCAAAGTATTATGGAGACATTTCTGACCAGTGGTATCAAGACCAAGATGCTCCAACAATCAAATCTAAACACAACCAGTACTCCAATCACATCAAACACAATAGTTTCTTTGGTTACTAAGTGCTGTACCCTAGATGAAAGCAGAATGATATGTGTCAAGTAGGTTATAAGAAAGGCAATCAATTCTCTTCATCAGTTGAAGCAGGCACCCTTAAAATCTGTTAAAATATGTCCCATGATGGATAGGTTTGCTGTAGGGTGATAGTTCAACGAAAAGGATCAACATTTTATTAGGTCTCACGTACGGACAGTCTGGTTGTGAAAGGGGGGTTACATCCCACCTATTGCTTTCTTTTGATTAGCTTTTTTGGCACTCACATGTGCTTGCTTTTTTTTCAATGGCTTGCCTTCTTCTTCTTGTGTTTGCCCCTTCCCCAAAGGACAGCTTTTTTGTGATCCTTTTTATGGGCTGACTTGCACGCATCCATTATAGGAAACTACTATTTTCTTCATTCAGCACGTCTTAAGTGCATGTATTTTTCAACTCGCTTCCTGTAGTGCTGCTTTCTTCTTTTAAACATCCTCACATTCTGTTTTGCTCCTCACGCCTCACAGGCGGTCCGTAAAAGCACAGCAACACAGTAATTTCTGATGTGGTATGGCTGAAGAGCAGAGTTTAAGGGTTGCACTTTGCTTTATCTCCAGCACTCGCTTTGGCATACGAAGGCCCTTTATGGCTCTCGGGGAAGGGCCATCTAAATGCAATTACTCACCTGGTGTCTGTGGTAGAAGGTGTACTAAGGATGACACTTCTCCTGGAGGCCCATATGTCAGCTCCTTAGGCTACTACAAAGGTCCAAATGGCTGAATCTTGTGTGAAGTATCCTTCTTAATTCTGTTCAGAGTTTCTTGACTGAAAAAGTATTTGAAAATAAACCAATGGGTTTATAAAGATTGAAGACATTGAGTTGAATGTACAGTTTTGAGATACATTAAGAAACGGTTTTGCTTTTCCTCCATCCTCCATCATCCTTAAACATTTTTTCAAAGAATACTTCACAGACAAACATTGTCAAAGCCAATAGCTCGACACTTGTGTTGTAAAGGCAACACCTATTGGCTTTGTCAATGCTTGTTTTTAAACAACGTGTTGTCTTGCTCCCTTTTGAAATGTTCTAGATAATTATCCTGAGAAATCAAGCATTTGAGAATGGATGCCTAAAGTCTGACAAAAAGAGCAAACCACCATTAGATACTGCTATAGGTATGATTTTACAGGATTTTTATCTCCTCTATCCCCTCCCAAAAGTGAATGCGTTGTTATTGGATTAAAGAGTGATCAAGATGAATTAATCTGAGTCAAGGAGGATGTTTCCTTAGCTCCTAAAAAAGTATGATAACAGGATCATGATTTGCTTAATCAGCATCTGCAGTTTTGTGAGGGTGCAGATGACACTTACTTTTGTAGAAAGCACATTACGTGGTCCAATTTTCTGTAGTTGCGAATGTGGGAAAGAGGATGGAATATGGTCCTATATTGCTAATGTAGGTAACCCCCACAATATCATGACTGTATGAGTAATCACAAGTATTCGCAATACGCAGTTCATATCTACGCTTGTGTTTACCAAATCTAGCATAAATGGTGTAACAAGTAAGAGAAAGTGCCCTGAAAACAGTGAACCTTTCCAGGTTTGTGGGGAAAAAAGATGAAAAATGTGCACATAGTGATAATTCATATGTGTTGAATTATAACTGATGGAAATAACGCTATGTTTTTTTTTTTTTTATATGCCCGAGGTCTCTGAAAATCTCAAGCTTAGAAGTACCTATATAAATGGCTATATTTTTATATTTTTTAGAACCTATATTCTTTTTGAAGTTGATTTGGCACAGTGTGTATGATGCAGCTTCTGTAATTAAATGTTAAATTTGAGTATGAATGGACGGCTTTAAGTAATTCCTAGAGAAACACTGTTATTTTGTATCAGTATGTGGAAGAATTGATGTTTACAATATTTGTTCTATATCTCTGCTTAGGCCGTCATGCCACGAGGGACAGAAGTTCCAATTTTAGAAGAAATAGGAGTATACGCCTGAATCAGAATCATAATAGATGTATAAAGTGCCTTATCCCACTGAGTTTTTGAATGATTGACATCATGATAGACTTAGAATAGATGTAAGTATTACCTCATCCAGCGGAGTTTCGTCTACATGACTGGTGGGATTCATGCGGGCAAACCTGCATTATTCATCACTGCAACCTGCACCATTGCATGGTTGCATGCACATGGTATTACCATATAACCCTCATTCCAAAGTGTAGCCCTTGGATTGATGTGGAAATAACACACCTAATCCCTTGTTATCCATTTGCTCCTGGTGCGGTATGACCTGAAGTAATTGCCCTCATTGAATGACAGCTTTAATGTTCTGATTGTGGGGTGATTCCATTTTAGTTTCCAACTGGGCACAGGAGTTAGCTAAGCCTTTGGCTTGCAGGCCTGTTGCTCCTGTCACCTAGTGCCCTTTGACCCACTTAGTATGCTTTGTTTTATTCAATGTATTTTATTATTTCTTTTAGCTTGCTGCCATTGCTTACATTTTATAAGAAATGTTTTGATTTTCTTTATCAGTGCCATTCTGAAAAGGCGTCATTATTGGTGTCACTATCAGTGATGCATGTAGGTATTTTCATCATGTCTCTTTCTTACTTACATGTGATAGGAACATCATGTGCACTTGTTAGAGATTGTTTATGCAATTGCCGATACAAGTCTGCAACATTATCAGTTGTTTAAGAACATACATGAGTCAGAGATCCTACATGATCTATATAAATACACCTCACAGGGACAAGGTCATTAGCGGGGTTCCTTCCAGATGCCATCTATGCTGCTCGTCACCTTGCTGCAGAAGTCAGCCTTTGTGTCACCATGGAGTCTGACCTAGAGACCGTATTCCATGGTAATGAGGGCTGTGGGGAGCTTTTCATGGACATGGTACTGGCAGAATAGAGGACATGTAGGACTGCTCCTTCTTTTCCCTGGTGGGACACTGTGTGCTATGGCTCTTTCCACTTTTCCACCAGTCTTTGCGCTATATAGCTCTGCCTCACCCCCGCAGCGTGAGATGCTCCTGGGTGTGGCCCAGGTGCAGACTGGGCCAATAGTTGGCCCATCTGAGCCCATCAGAGCTCAAAAGAGGCTGGGCTGGGCCACCCTTCTTGGTTTTTCTTTTTTTGGAGTCAGTTGAAGATCAAGCACGTAACTGTTTCTTTTTGATACACTTTTGTCTCTAGCGATCTACCTTTGATACATAGTAACATTTGTTTTCTTCTGTGTGGAGTAATAGACTTGTCCTAACTCACAACATATTTAGTAGTAGTGTGAGGCGTAATTCCTCATAATTTAGAATTTGGCAGTTGTGAAAAAAAAATGGGAAAAAGGAAAGCTGTTAATGCTGTTCAAGGCACTGCTAGGAAGAGATCAGTAAAACAAAATTATTGTACTCTTAGGGAGATTGATCTCCTGAATGAGGAACTGGAGTTGCTGATTAGTGTCCATGCGTCAGTGCAATCAACACAGGGGGCACTTTCACATAGTTCTAGTAACAAGGCCCCCACAAATAATTAGTTTCTAATTCAAACCACATTCCAAAACCCCTAAAAACTAGGAAGGGAAATCCCAAACAAAATCCAAAGCATCACATCCAGAACATTAGAAGTTATTTTCAAAGTCCCCTCCACGATAAGGGTTTCAGTGATCCAACTATGGACCAGTTCTCATCTGTAACAGGCAAACCGCCTGCTAAATGAAGGGTAGCTGAGCAGTTACCAACTATTTCATGCTCCAATTGTTATGATGTTCTTTCGGACACCATGGGATCTCTCCCTACACTACGGGGTAGGCCACAAAATGGTAATGGAAACGATGACACACTTATTTCAGCCACTGAAGTGGGGGGTGATTTACCCAAATTAATATGTCAAGTGGTAGAGCTCTGGAAGGAGGTAGGGGATTTGAAGAATAAGGTCTCCCCAGTATAACTCCAATGTCTTACTTTCATGTGCTGTTGCAAAATATGTGGGGTCGTTTTGGGTTATTGGGAATAAGGATTATGCTCTATTCAGTGATCCTCTTTCTCATCTTTTTAGTCAACGAAATTTGGGGTGATCTTATTTAAATAGTGAATTGTTATAGTTTGTTTTATGAGTAATATGTTTTATTCTGCTGTATCAAATGGCTTAAAGATCTATGTAATCACCCGGATATTTTTGTACCATCTTCTTTTGATGGCAATGAATGTTTGTAAGATTTCTTCTCATATATTTAGTTTTATCATTGTTTTAGTATTAATAATTATCCTCAAGTTTGATACCTTGCTGCTATGTATATACTAGGAATTTTATTTATGCTTTTATATTGCTTTAATGACTCTGTTTGCCAAACAAAACTAATTATGAGATTAGGTTTATCATACCTCGCTCTTGTTAGGGTAGAGAAGTAGGCTTTTTTGGTTAGGAATTACATCTTATGTTTATTGTAAAATTGTGGGGGGTTTCATATTCACAACTCTCATCTTCACAATCCTAGTTTTATTTCTGCTTGTTATCCTAATCATTGTAGGACATGTATTTTATTGTAGTTTGTAGTCTTTTCATACATTTATTGAAAACGCTCCTACATCTCCTTCAGTGCATAATTCTGTCTGAGACTTATTGTTAACAAAAGAAAAGGGTAACGTCTGTTCCACCAAGACTTTTCTGAGAGGTCCTATGTCCATGTTTAAGGCTGCCAGAAATCACTTTTTCCGTCTGAGTTTTGGTGCAGTAATGTTTGTAAGCCAGGAGAGTTGGGTCGACAGTTGCAATTTGTTGTAGGAGTGACTCAGTCGCCTACAAACAAAAGTGCTCTTCATCCCTAAACCAGCAGTCTCTCTTAGGAGCGAGATTCCAACTACGACAATTGTATTATCTATTTATTAGGTTTTAATAACGGAACAGCTCAACAGAACAGAACTTCAATAGTGCAGATGTGAGCATACATTCAAACATAGTTGCAAAACAGTGTTCTTCTTTAAAAAAGCATATCCATCACAACCCCCGCACCCCAACACCGATCCAGGGTAGAGTGACCTGAGGTGGGTTTACTATTTGCTTGTAGACCTTATTGTGAATAATCCAGCACTCGTGTAAGAAAGTGTTTCTTTAGGCTCATGGTATTGTGCTGAGATGCCCCTTGGATTGGGGAAACACATTAATGTTGTGCACTACCATGATTGCTCAGCTATTCGAAGGGTGTTTTTGAATGTGTGAGCTGTTTTATGAATAAAACATGCCACAGCCTACCAAACCAAAGTGCCCGGCAGGTGGATCTTTTTTCAGGATAAAACTATTGTCTTCATGATATATTCTACTAGAGTCCATTTATTGGTTGTCGTGCCTACTGGGTTGGTGGACCTGAGCCGCAAGATTGTGGGACAGGTCATCAAGGAGTGGATGCTCTATACCATTTTTGATTTGCCCTAGAACCTCTTTCCAAAAAGGTCTTAATTATCGCACAACGCCACCAGATGTATGAAAAGGTAAGCCTCTCAGTACATATCCAACAATTAACTTACTCCGGTACAAAGATCCAGTAGAAACCTGCTGGTGTAAGGTACAATTAGTAGAATTGTTTGTATGCTGCCTCTCTCAGTGAGATATTTCACAGTCTCACCCATTTTAGTACAGGATCGTTCCCTGTAGGTCCAATTCCCATCTTTGTTGTAAAAGATATTTACCTTGGGACATGCTAAAACGTAATGTCCAATATGTGTTTAAGATCAGGTCATTTGAGCCTGAGAAACATTTCACCAGTTACTGAAATGGGGGTCACGGACCTAATGGCAGCCAGTTTGTTTTGGGAGTCCAGTGCCCAGTGTCTGAGTTGTCAAAATTGTGGATGGCTTGATTCAGGAACTGGGAAGTCTTTTGTAACATTCTTGGAAGGATTTTATGATTGCGCACTTCTTGAATAGGTCACCCAATGTACTACATTCCCTTTTGGTCCAGTCGGTTTCTCTTTTATGGCTGTTGTGAAGGTTTTTTAGATTATGTGTTATTGGAGTGTAAATTGATGGGAATATTAAGACCCCAACCTTAGTCACTAGTCCATCCCGAATCTCCATCACGGTTCTTGTTGGAGTAGCAAGGAATGCATTTCTAGGGTGGCAAAATCAGTCTATCCACGCAAACCTTTTTGTGACCGCTCTGTCCATAGAGATCTAAATCTTGTGGCTCTCTCTCATTGACCATTCAGAGATTAACCGAAGGTGAGCTGCCCTATAATAAGTAGGGGAGTCAGAAGTGTCAATTCCTCCCCTCTCTAGGACCATTACTAATTTTGTGGCAATTCAGTCTCTCTTCCTTCCAGATTAACTCTATTGCATTCTTTAAAAGTTACTTTTTTTATCTGAGGGTTTAGAGCATCTATGCCCTCCTTGAGAAAATATTCATTTTTATGACATACGACCCAACCATGAAATGTAGAGTGTGCACCATTTTCTAAGATCCTCCACGATGACCTATCTAAGGCTGTCCCAGTTAGCCAGTCTCTACATGTCTAGGAGATTGGTTAAAATTAGATCCATTTATTGTATGTGTATATGTATGCATATGGTATTTCTATGGTGCAAACCTAGGCAAAAGGCAGCAGAGCCCTACTGTATATAGTCATGCACAAGCTTAAAGTTAGTGAGTAGTGGGATAGGAAGACAAATTGTAGATAGTTAATGCATTATGATGTAGTGTTCTTTAAGGAGTGTGAGTCTTCATCTCTTTTCTACATATGAGCAAATTGGTGTGGTCCTGATCGATATGGTGATACTGTTCCAGATCCTGGGTGCATATATGGAAAAGGTCTGTTTGACTTATTTTTACATTTATACACTTCTTAATCTGCAGTGTGATGGTGTAATGGTTGCAGGTGTGGCGAGAACTGCTTCAAATGGTAACCTTATCAGTAAGATAAGCAGGAATGCTGGTTGTGATGGCTTTGTAAATGATGCAGCTGGTTTTGAAGATGGTGCGGACTGTGAAAGAAGGACAAGGGGGTACCATCAGGGTGTGGATGATGTGATCTTATGTCTTTATTATTATTGAATGTTCTTCCCAGGTAAAGGAAGTGGTTAATTTTAATGGAACAATTTCTGCCTGTGACACTGAGAAGTTTAGAATGACTTTTTTTATTTACTTTGAAGTCAGATACCTTCTCAAAGCACTCTGTGCCAAAATTGCTGAACGTGATTGGGCTGGTTCCATGAGCATGAGAATAATGTCATTGATAAGTAAACATCCCTTATGTGCACTATCTGCAAAGGGGATACCATTTATCACTATACACTCTCTAGCGTTAATAGCTAAAGGTTTAGCTATCTGGTCCAATATAAGGGGAGAGGAGGGAAATCTCTGCCTTGTGTAAAGAACAGGAACAAGTGTCTTTAACATGAATTGAGGCCACCAGGGATCTATAGCCTGCAATTATTCAGCTCTGCATTTGAACTGTCATCCCTCTCTTGTCCAGGACAGATGTAAGGAAGTTTCAATCAACTCAGTCAAAAGATTCCTTAGAAAGCTAGATAGCCTAGATCTGTTTCATGTGGGTCTTCTTGATTAAGTGGGCTACTCTCCTAAAGTTGTCACAGCCTTGTCTGTTTATTACACTTTTTCTCATTCGGGTCTGTTAGATGGGGCATCAGAACTTTTTTCCATAATTTCCTTTAGTTTCGTTTGTTAATGTTATGTGTTTATGTAATTATAATAACGGTGTGAGCAGTTGTATAGAACGTTTTGTTCCCATAGTTTTTGTCAGAACTTATTAACATGGGGAGATTGTTGATAGAAAAAAGCCTAAAAGAAAAGACCAACAATGTTGAAAATAAAATAGATAATAAGTCTATTCGAGTGAGTAATTAATTTCCTCACTTAGGATTTATATCACTTCAATGATCTATCTCGCACGTATATACAATTTGTACTAGCTGTTTGTTATAACAGTCATAATAGATGTTATGTTCTCTTAATTGAGTGTTTTTTATTCTGTCATTCCAGTGTAGTAATGTTTTTGACCAACTGTACTTCCACTATTCTCATTCCATAAGCACTTTCTATTTCAATTCCTATGACTGTTCCCCTGATTGATGCATTGTAAGCATCCCAAACTATATCTGGTGTGACCTCGTTGTCTGCATTAACAGCAAAGAAGTCCTTCGTCATCTGCATTCTTTAAGTCCTATTGACTGGCTCTCCTACTGACTCTGGCTTTTTATTTCTACCTAGAGATAGCTTCCTGTCTCGTATCCCATTGAATCTCTGTGTGAGTTTTGCCCTAAACTTAGATGTCTGACATTGAGATGCATTCTAGACCTCTGAAGAGTGGATGTGTTATAAGGATCTAGTCTCTTTGTGAGTAAGTAATATAAATGTGTGAGTAGTAGGATATATCTTTTTGGTCAAGGTTAAGGTGCCTCCAACTATCGAGGAGCCCCATATGAAAGATCTTTTTAGATAAAGTTGACATATCTCTCCTAACCCCCATTAGTTTGTTCACTCCATTGCCATCTCTGGGAGCACACGTCCCCTCCTCAAATAGTTCTCAGATGCTGGACAACTTCTACTTTAGCTTTCTCATTGTTGTATGAAAGGGCCCTTCTAATCATATGTTTTTTATGACCAGTCGCCCATTCCTGTTGTGGTTCCTGGCTACGATCTGTGGCACAGGCTTTGGTCTCTTGTCCGTTTACTCCCAGGAGACCTTTTGCCACACTTTTCACTCCCTTACAGGTGAACATTAAATGGAAGTGCTCCCCCCCAAAGTTATGGGATACCTTGTTCTCTAAGAAAAGATTTGGGCAAAAGTCTCTATGTGTTTTTTGATGGTTGACAGATCCAGGAGTATTATGTCCCCTGAATCTGAGGGCCCTTTTCTATCTCACCTTTTCATGATAAATAATTTTTGGTCGAAGAAATGGACCCTGTGAGGGTATCCAGGGAGTGTAGGGAGACTCTGCAGTCCTGCAGTGAGAAGAGCCTGTAAAACCAATCCACGGGGATTTGTGGTGCCTCTAGGAGACCATGGATGTAGTGCAAAAGATGATTCCCATAGTTCTGTATGTCATCTCTCTCTGCTCCGCTGAAAATCACACCAATGTACGTCTTTTCTCAGCAACTTTGGTGTTCTACGTCTTCTTGATTTGTCTGAAATTCGATGTTTTGGTCCTCAAGTGTACATATTCTATGGTCCAGGCACCAGCAAAGGTTGGTTGAGATGTCTCAGAGAAATGCTTGAAGCCCACGTGGGTTTTACCTGGAACCACATATCTGGAGTTCAATATTCTCTGCAGATTAAACCTTTCACCATCCCGCTGATGGCCCTTGGGGAGCTCAGGGCTGCTGGGGAAGTCAGAGTCCGCCCCAGTAATGGAGATTGAGGTATGCCCACCTGCCATCTTCTCTACCCTTCACAGGACCCCCGGGAATTCCTGACCACCAATCAGTGGGACTCTACACCTCTCTCACCTTGGCCCCCCAGTTGGCATCTCCAAGCACGGCCCTCCAACAAATAAGGCAAAGCAGGAAGGCACTTTTCAGGCATCCTCCAAGATGGCAGTGCAACCCCCATGTGTCTGGACAGCAAGGCTCGGGCCCCAGGATATTTGGTGCCGCCATCAGGATCATCACTGACAGGGTGCTGGCTTCTCCCTGACATTCCTTGCAGGATGAGGGAGATTGGCTGGGCTGCTGGGCGCTATAGTCCACTGTGATAGCTGGGCCGCAGCAAAGATTAAACTCTTGACATCTTACTCCATGCCCCCTTAATGTTCTATTGTCATAATTTAAAATTTAAAATATCATAGAGTGATATTTTATATGAACCTTTGTACAAAAAGTAATCATTTTGTAACTAAAAAAGGAAATGAGCAGAGAAAAGGATTCAACATATTGCAACTAATATTTAATACAAACTGATAATACACATGTCAGTGTTAACCATTGGTAGTGAATAACAAGGAAATTGAAACTATAGTCTGCCATGGAGGACTGTTCCTATGAATTGAAACACCCAGGGCCTGATTCATGAAGGTAAACTTACGCTTTTGCGGTTTTTTTTGTTCTTTTTTTAGTATTCACAAACTACGAATTCAATTTTATTATTTGTAATTTTATGACTTCGGAGTTTCCACAGCGAATTCAGCACATAAAAAGGTAGGACATGTCTCTCTTTTAATGTGCAGAACCCCCGCCACGAGTGCCGAGTCTCCAAAGTCTTCTTTTTTTACTATTAGTAAAATTGAACTTGTAGTTTGTGCTCACCTTGTGCTTAAGCTTACCTTCCTGAATCAAGCCCCTAATCTTTCCTTAATGACAACTAACTTTATTTTAAAAAAAAAAAGGATACTGCCACAAATAGCTAAGTTGCCATTAAGTGGGGTGTGTGAAATACTGAAATATTTTATGCTTTGAACCACGATAACACTAAACACACGTGGGTGGTCATACGTGACGGATGCCTTTGTATACAAAAGTCACACAAGATACCTGCTCATTGTATTTTCCATAGAAGTTATAAAGAAATGCAGTGAATGATGCTAGCACATGAAACCAAGGCACATAGTGCACATATCCTGTGAAAAGTTTTCTGCCTGACAGAGTCTCACGGGAGAACATTACAAGAAAAAGTACAGACGGAAGAAACAAACCGATGCAAAATGTGCACAATCCGATAATTGGAATCTACAAAACACTTAAATGGAATATTGACTAATAGAATGGTATAAAGATTTGTAAATGTTCGAAACACTCTTTTAAGAAGCATTGCATTTGCTTTCGACTAAGTCGTTATAACACTGAAGCATTTATTAATTATTGTTTTCTGTGAATGCCGGTATAGCTGACTTAAGTTCCTAGCATGAACCCGTTTCACAGACAGGCAGACTGAAAGGATCACTAAATGGACAGGCTTTAAACTGCTTGATTCTGAAAGGGATAGAAAATTAGATTTTGCTTTTTGCATTGATCTGTTGGTCATTAACTAGAAGAGTAAATTACATTTTTAAAGCATACTATAATACGTCTTGACTAAGTAAAAGCTTTACATGAATACAAATGTGGGCACCTTCTGCCAGCTATTGATTTTTGGGACATTGCATACAAATGAGGCTGAAATACAGCTTTGTATATCTCATACCTTTTTCGAGTGACCCTGTGCATCTGCCTCCTTAGTCACTGTGGTATGAGTTTTGCTTGGCATAATCTAGCATTTGATTGACAAAAATAAGATATGTGGTCCAATAGTCTATCAGAAATTATGCTCGTAGATTTCCACTGCCAAATGCAAATTCACATAAAATAATAAATTGTACTCTACAATAGCAGATGAAGGACAATCTGTAACGCACACACAGAGGGCCCAATTCACAAAGGTAAATCTATGGGCGGCCATTTCACAGATATGGATTAATCCCAAAGTTTGGGCATGAATTTCCATTTACAAACAATTCACTAACTCCAGGCTAAGATTTAGGACTAGTAGTAGGAATATGTTTCTCACGACCTTATATGAGTGGATTGTAGCATGTAGACATCAAAATGAGAAAACATGGCCACATTTTAGACATAAATGGGACAAAAAAGTTCTGTATAGAAAAGGTAGAGATCGCCTCCAATGTTAAGTAGAAATAAAAGTTGAAAAAAATAGGGAAACAGGCACAGGCAGAAAATAATACCCACCTTATAAACATTACAAGTGGAATCGGATAAATAGGGATCATACCCTGTTATTCCCCTGTGCTACAATTTATTGTGGTCCAGACACCAGCTCCAGTTGTGTTGTGTGACGTTTATGTGCATGTTTGAAAAATAAAATATTTAAGGATTTGTCTTTCACAATGTGTTGAGCAGTGGTGGATGTAAGATGAGTCCGTTTTTATTGTAATTCATTAACAATTCGCATATGTGTAATTTTCTATTGTATGTACATCTGTAATGTTTACATTTTTATAATGTGATTTTTATAGGTGAGTGCTCTTCATATTGTTTTAACGTTTGTACACACAATGGGATGTATATAGATGTATACAATGTTTAAATTTACATGACCACGTTCCTTTTAAGGGTCGAGTCTGCGTTGCATGCGCTCGCGCATGCGTATCGCAGCGAGACGCTTTAGTGTTTAGAAGAGGGCTCGGAGCCCTGTCAACGTCACCTCAGTGTTTTTTATTGGTTTGTGGTAGGGTGACCACCTGGCATTGAGGCAAATTCTGGACAGGACTGTAAAAAATTCAGGACAAAGGGTCGAAATTCAGGACAAAAATTCAGGACAAAGGGTCAAAATTCAGGACAAAAAATCAAGAACAAACGTCAGTTTTACAGACACATGCAAGAGAGGCCATGCCTCACTATGTTGTCAGTGCACTTATGTATTCTTTTTTAACACAGCACAATTTATTCACTGTGGACCTTTTGTGATTGCCTCCTGGTGTCCTACTTTTAGGTGTCACATTACGTCCTTGTTCAGTAGTAAATTAATCCCCTTCACGACAAGGCCATCACCCCTACCCAAATCTACCCGATCTTTCCTGAAGAGAAAGTAACAGCAACATTTTGATTATGTTTCTGAACATTTCAAAACCCCTGGCAAACAGTTTGGGAAACATTAAGGTAATTAACCTTATGCTAGTTTAAACAAATTGAACAAAAACATCTGGCTTACCCCAACCGCCCATGGACTTTCAACCTAATTTTTTTTAAAGAGGCAGGGCAGATGGTGTGGGTGATAGTCTCACACCTAATGTCAGTATGTGATGTACCCATAACTTGTCTGTAGTCTCACTGCACTAGAGTGTATGTTTGGGACTCTACATTTATCTCAGAAATGGGAGCCCGGACTACCAATCAAAGATAATAAAAGAGTAGGATGAAATTGAGATCAAATGGGAGATCCACGGCAAGTAAATCAAAGTGTTGTTGCTAACAACTGGATAAAGAAGAGAAGAACAAGGTTGGACAATTCCTAAAATCAGACAAGATGGGTCCACCAACACTATTTGAAGGTATTGGGTACCTGGGGAGTTGTCTGCACACAGGAGCGAAACAGAAGGGGCACTGTCAAGTGGTTGAAGAATCAACACCCATCCACCTTGGCAAACTCTTCTGGTGCAATGGTTCGCTGTTAGTGCTTGTAAAGGGTGAGCAGGGGCCAGACCCCTTGCAAGGTTGTGCAAGGCAATTGCCCGCTTAGTCCATGTCTTTATATGGTTTTGAAATTGAGCAAAAGCCAAACTAGAGATCTGGGTTATCCCTAAGTGTCAAGTACACATAGAATCTTCAAAATATTTGGGATGTAAATTGCACAAACAAAATTTACAAATTTTAAAATTGAATTAGTGTTTCTTTAACATATGGCACTGTTTCCGCCTTCATACACAGTTAGATCTCAGATTGAACTGGGAACCAGTTACCTTTTGATACCTAGTGATTAATATCTACCATTCTTACACTGATTTCCAGGATGAAAATCTCAGCAGAGCGAACGGTCCCTCCAAGCCCAGTTTGCGTTTTGGTCTTCTCTTCTGCTTTCTGTAGAGGCCATGTGGCACTAGGGAAGATGGTGAGCTACCCCAATGATAGTATTATTTTGCAAACCTTCCCCTGCTCATCCTTCATTCCTTCTTCAGACAGGCGACACATCTGATTTGGTCGCTGCAGCGCCATCGGGACCTCTTTCCACTCTATAGCTAACTGTGACTGTGGGTGGATTAGATCTTCTGGACTTTGAATGCTTTTATTCAGCTGCAGATGTCCAATGGGTGGCTCACTGGCTTTCTGCCCACCTCCCTGCATGAGATGGGGTTTACCAGTAAAGACTTTTAAGGAAGGCTTAATGCACTGCTCATCGTTTCCTACTGACCATTCTATGGATCACCATCCGGGGTTATCATGCATGGCTTTCTCTTGCCTTGCCAGAACCTGTAAACTCACTTTCACGAAGAAACCCTATGCTCCTGCACTACCTTTGCTAAGCCTTCCCACTCGCACAGGATGGCTGTGCTCAGAGCAACTCCATCAGTGGCATGTTGCAGGTGTCTTAAAATTGGGGACTTTGTTTCTGAACAGTGAGCTACTAAATTTCCAAACCCTTGTGGCAGACTACCATCTTCACCCCGGTCAACTCCTTACTTATAACCACCTTAAATAATCATTAAATGCCCTATTTCATGTCTGCTACCTAGCACTAACCCTACAAGAGGTGTGCCAGAAGCTCTGTACCATAGGAAATGGTGGCAAACTGATAGAATGGGTGTACAGACCTATCCTGCAACATGGAAACCACTCCAGGTCTTCTTGTCATACTACCTGGGTGATTGATGTAGCCAAACCTCTGCAAGATATGGACTAAAATACTGGAATTTCCCCACAGCTGTCACTTTAAGTAAATTCATACTGCTTCCTTGTGAATGCATTCTGCCCGTTGCTTGCTATTGGCCTTGTGGTTTGTAACTCACAATTTGTTGCTCTCAATTTGCTGGCTTTATTTGTTTTAGGCTATGCAGCTTGAATTCGTCCCTTCCCTTGCCAAACCCTTATTTACAGTATCCTGCCGAGTGCTCCCTTTCTGTAAACAGGCCTGTAAACCTTGTTCTTATCTTATCATATTTGCTGTGCATTCAAGGAACAAAGTCAAATGTCAGGCTCTGTCTTCGGTGGGAACTTAGTGTTTACTTTCCTTTCTCTGACTTCAAAGTGAGAGGATTTATGCAACAATCTTGCTGGATACTGGGGTTAGGAAAGAGTTTTTTCTATCACATGACAACATTTAAATAGACTTCAGAATATATCAGAATTGCACCCTACTCTGTATCACTCCACTTTACGCCACTCCATGCCACTGTTCTCTTCACCATTCGGAACCACTCCACATTATGCCTCTGCTCTCTATGCTCCTTCACACTATGCCTCTCTACTCTACTCTGTACTACTCTACTCTAAGCCACCGCACTTTGCGCCTCTCTACACCACTGCGCTCTGCTCGTCTGCACGATATACCACTCCAGTCTAGGCAACACCAATCTAATCCACACAACTCCACTCTCTGCCACTCTGCAACGCTGCACTGTACGCCACTGCACTCTAAGCTAATACACTCTATGCTAATGCACTTTACTCTGTAACACTCAACTCTATGCCCCTGCACTCTACATCAATACACTGTACATCATTCTAATCTACTCTGCACCTCTGCACTCTATGCCACGGCACTCTACACTACTTTACTCTATGCCATCACACTCTATGCCACTTTATGCAACTCCACTCTAACCTGCACTTCTCCACTCTAAGCCACCTCACTCTACTGTGAAATAATCTACTTTATGCCACTGCACTCTGTGCCACTGCATTCTATGCCACTGCACTCTACCCTGCACCTCTCCACTCTATGCAACTGCACTCTACTCTGAAACAATCTATTCTACGCCACTGCACTCTATACCACTCTGACCACTGCACTCTAGTTCAGTGCACTTTACACCACTGCAAGCTGACACTCTGCAACACTGCTCTGGCCGCCACTATACTCTACACCACTCTGCCCTGTACTACTGCATTTTGCACCAATATACTCTATTCCACTGCATTCTATGCCACTCTACTCTGCCCAATGCCACTCTATGCAATGGCACTCTACACCAGTGCACTCTAAACAACTGTACTGCCCTTTACTCTGCACCACTGTACTCTATGCCACTGTTCTCTGTTCCACTCTACACCACTGCACTGACACTCTACTCTGCAACTCTGCACTCTACACCACTCTACTCTATGCCACTGCACTCTAGGCACTATACTCTACTCTACAATACTCCACTCTGCACCACTCTACACCTCTACACTCTATGCCACATGAGTCTACTCTGCACTCTATGACACTGTACCACTCTGCATTACTGCACTCTCTGCTACTCTATTGTATGCCACTCTACTCCACTGCACTCTATGTAACTCTACCCCATGCCACTCTATGTCACTGCACTCTGCGCCAATGAACTCTAAACAACTGCACTGTATGCCACTGCCCTCTACTCTGTACCACTGTACTCTACGCCACTGCTCTGTGCCACTCTACTCCACCCTACATCACTGCACTGACACTCTACTCTGCAGTGTTGCACTCTCCACCACCGTACTATACACCAATGTAATATGTACTACTGCACTCTATGCCACTGCACTCTATGCCACTCTACTCTACATCACTCCACAGCACTTTGCCCTACTCTTCACCACTCTACACCACTGCACTCCCTGCAATGTGAGTCTACTCTGCAATCTATGCCACTGCACCACTCTACACTACTGCTCTCTCTGCTACTCTATTGTATGCAACTCTACTCCACTGCACTCTATGCCACTCTACTCTGTCCCATGCCGCTCCATGCCACTGCACTCTACGCTAACACACTCTAAACAACTGCACTGTACCCCACTGCACTGTACTTTGCACCACTGGGCTCTACTCCACTGCTCCTATGCTACTCTACTCCACTCCACACAACTATGCCACTAGCTTTAAGCCAGGCTGAACAGCAGCTACTCTGGTGTATAACATGGCTAATGGCTAAAACACATTAGCAAAGCCAATAACGCTTTCGTAGATGAGACCTATTGGCTTTGCCAATGTTTGTTAGTACTATGAGGTACCAAGGTAGCTGAAAGAACTGTGAAAAATACAATTACATCATAATAAAGGCTGCTACAAAATGTGCAAATACATTTCGGTTAAATTAAAAAAAAAGTGTTTTTCAAATACAGATTTGAATAATATACAGTTTATACCTAGTGATAAAAAAAATTATAACACTCCATTAAAACCACACACTCCACAGCTCACCTTGGAACACCATTAAAATACCTCTCTGAAAGAAATATCTTTACCACCAGAAAACTTCAAGTGACTCCTTTTAGTAAAGTCAATGCAGGTTTTCAAGCCCCTTTGTATTTGTAGATTTACCAGTTGCCCACAGTTGCATGTCTTTAGGGAAGGAGACCCCCTGGCAAGAAGGCCTTTTCTTATCTGTCTGCCCCTCCCTCCCTCCCTCAAAGCACAGGAGACCCCCTGCCTTCCAGCCCAACTGGGGAAACTCCTCTGCCCGTAATTTCGCCCTGCCTCCTTTGCCCTTTAGGTGAAAGGCTAAAATTACGGACAAATGCCGTCCGTTAAAGCTTTCATCACGGACAACTGACAGCAGGGCGAAATTACGGACAGTCCGTGAAATTTACAGACGGGTGGTCACCCTAGTTTGTGGGCTTGGCTAATAAAATCAGCTTGCTTTCATTAGTCGAAGGCACGCATACGTCATGCCTTTTCCGGTGGTGAGCCCTCATCGAGCGCAGCGACCAAGTACAGAAAACATGTGAGACTCGCTGTTTTCCATCGGGCTCGTGGACTTCTTTTTCTCTCATTTACCAGTGGGATCTCCCTTGGCAGAAGTCGAGCGCTTTACATAATTCATTTCACTTTTTCGGGTTTGGTACATAAATGCACTTTTGCCCGATAGGTGAAAAGTCGGGTTAGGAGTTTACAACGCGATCAGCTCTAACATGAGCAAACGCGAGACCCGTTGCATTGTGTTTATTGCTTCCACTTTGTTAATCTGTCTTGTCCGTAAACCCTTCTTTTGTTTCTCTCCACCCTACTATAAAGTAGGACGAGGATCTTTAACTGGAAGGCGGTAGAGCCCGCTGCCCGGTAAGTGTTACTTTAAAATAATGCTGTTCATTTTCTTTCATCTGTCTTCTCATTTTCTTTAATCTGTCTAATGCCCTCTTTGGCGACGTTGCTCGGATCCGACTTGTTTCCACAACAAGAGAACATCAGTCAAAATAACACCAGGCAGAGCTGTGTTTCCGCTTGAATTGCCATTGTATTTGCATACGCCGGCTGCAGGCAGCGCATTAATACAGGTGCGCCCGACTGAAAGTGGCACATGGAGCAGGAGGAGCCCAGGGTGTGAGGGGAGAGAGGCGGTGTGGAGGCCTTAAGTGAGTGTTCTACTGCGAGGATTTCAGAAGGAGGGACGGAGACTGCAGGGTGAGCGAGCAAAAGATCTAGAAAGAGGTGACATAGGAAGGAATGGGTACTATAGCGAACAGAAGCCTGCTTATAGCGCATTCTGTCTTAATGAATTTAAAAGCATGGCACGAAGGTCAGGTTAGGCTTACCGTTATTCTCCATGTCGTGCTAACACCGCGACATCGGTTCTTGGCATTAACGTGAAAGCCGAGTGACACCAAGGTGCATTCTGGGATTAGTAGGCCTTGATTTCGCCATGAATGTGTTCTGACTCCATTAGCTGGTAAAAATTATTTCTGACAAAAAGTCCAAAACTTTATGTATTAGCAGCCTAAGGATGCTCTAACTCGTTTGAGGATGTTTCTTTGATCTTTATAAGTATTTTATATTCATATTAATTAGACACAGAAACCTCTATCCACTCCTCTTTCTGTCCATGTACCTTATTAAATTGTAAAAGTTACAGAAGCTAGGAGCTAATTAATATGAGCCTGCTGATACAAAATTATCAATATAACTTCATCAGGTTGTTAGTTTAGCACATTAATTATGTAAATGTAAACTTTAGTTATGTGCAATGGGCTAATTTACAAAGCATGCTCTAATAATGCTGCTCAACTATATATAAAAAAAAAAAAAAGGAAACCACTTTTCCAGATGACTTGAATTGATTTTTGTCATTGCTAAGCGAGGTTTCTTCTCTCGGACTCTTGGCTGAGGAAAACTAGAAACACAGATCAAGTTTTTGATGGAGTCCATCTCTGGCCATAGGAGCAGATACTCAGAGGCTAGGTGCGATGTGGGACACAAAATATGTCTTTAACTATGTGTCTGAGACCCACAGAAGAGACTTGGCAGCCATGTCATGCTCATCAGACCAGTAGATCAAACATGACCCACTGGAGTATAAGAGGCAAATAGGGTATAGGCCAGCTATATTTTTTTTAATCAAGCAGCGTGTTTTGGGAGTAAAGCATAGCCACATCTCACAAGCCCAGCACTACAGTCTCTCAGAACATATTGTGAAAAATATTGCTGCATCTTCACATCAGAAAAGCAGCTGTGAAAACTTGGTTGCATTGACTATAATTTTATTGATGAGGTGAAGGCGGGCTATAGTAGATAGGTGTGTCAATGGCTTCTTTTAATCAGCTTGCCTGGGTATAAGAATTGGATTTGGTTTCTGAATTTTTTAGGGTCGAGAGCAAAGTGCTCTGTCCCTGGTGTAATCTCTCTGTGGGCTTTTCATCACGCCCATCAGTTTAGTTGGTTTGTGTGCTTGCCTTTTAAAATTTGATTCATTTCTGAAAGACATGCATACGTTATGCCTTTTCCGGTGTTTAGTCCTCCTTGAGCGCACTCGTCAACTACTGAAAACATATGAGGCTCCGTGTTTTCCATATGACTTCAGGACTACTTTTCTCTTTATTCCGTAGCCGTCACGATCTCGCTGGGCAGCTGCCGAGTGCTTTGCATGACATCGACCCTGTTACATGGATAATTACACTTTTGCTGATATGTTTCACTGCGAGTGAACTTCTGTTTCCCTTTGTGTGTCTCCTTCACACCAATGTGACTCCCTTATGTGAGACTGTTTTACTTCTCATTTTTTTCCTTTGTGTTACTTTTCTTTTATTGAAACCGTGCGGCCTGTGTGCATATGTTGGCTACGTGGTAGTATGAGAAGGCAGGCAATGCCATTGGAACACAATGCACTGTTTATAATTGGTGTGAGCTTGTGTTTTGTGTTATTTCACTTTTATTAAAGAATAGCAGTGTGTGTATATGTTTTTGCTACTTATACAGTGAAAAGGCAGCCAACGGCCTTGCAACATAAAGTGAGGCACTTAAATGGCACAAGCCTCTGTTGGTGTGTTGTTGGGCTTGTGTTTTGCATTTGGTAATTTGGTTTGTGCAAAAATGATGGCGTGTGGGATAGCAAAACAAAAGATAATTAAGAACGATAAAGTAGCATGGGTGCGCACTTGTGAACGCTGTTTTCTTTATTTTTAGTGTCGAGCCTTCGTATCGCTTGCAAGACTCTAAAGTAGTTAGAAAAGGGCATGGAGCCCCGTCTATGTCACGCCAGTGTCTTTCATTGGTTCGTGGGTTGCCTTTTAAAATCTGCTTGCTTTCATTAGTGAAAGGCATGCAAACATCATGCCTTTTCTGGTGGTTAGCCCTCCTCGAGCGCAGCGACGAAGTACTGAAAACATACGAGGGTCGCTGTTTTCTGTCCAGTTTGTGGACTACGTTTTATCTTTTTTCGCAGCGCGATCTCGCTTGGCAGAAGTCGAGCGCTTTGAATGACATCGACCCTGTTACATAGTTAATTGCACTTTTGCCGGTTAGGTAGATAATTGGACTTTTGCCGATAGGTTTCACTACAAGTGAACTGTAGCAGCGCGATCGTGCTCTTTTTCCCCATTTAATGTGGCAAGAAAAATCTGGTTGGGAGTTTACAACTGCTAATAGCTCTAACTCGGAGAAAAGCGAGACCCGTTGCATTGCAAATGCTTGTTTTATTTTGTTTGGTCATTGGACCATGTGCTGGAAGTACTATTCTTTGCCCCCTATGATTTTTATATGGCTTCTTTTCAATAGATGAGAGTGATCATATGTGGTATGTGATTTAATTCAAAGCTTAGCTGCACTAAATTGCAAGAACCTTTTTCACCCACTCGAACACAGTGAATGACAAACAAAATGGATAAAATGAATCTCGTGACAATCCCATGACAAGAAAGTGCTGTATATAGAGCAACTTGCGATGTTCAAACAATGCACACAGCACTGAATGATGAAGTTGAAATGGGTAAACAGTGGGTTATCTTAGTAAATTAGGATCAATATTGCAAAAGGTAGAAAGACACAATAAGATGTGCACAGTACAAACTGTTCATAACAATAGTAACAATAGTAAAAAAGGGTGACATGAGTAACATTGTCACATCCATGGAAACACTGGTGCATCTATGCTAACCTTCAGAGCCATTTAGTTGCACTGGGTGCTTGCTTGACATTGCCATGGTAACCTTAGGTCATGACATGATGTGGGTGCATATAACAATCAATCAAAAGCTTTATTTTAATGATTAAATAATAATCCTAACAGCAAATAGAATCCAAATCAACAGGATAACAATAAAGTATTAGAGAGTCTTCTTCATCATAGGACGATAAATTCAACAAGGATAAAAACATCAAAGTTACTAAAATGAGATAAAACCCAGCCGCTAATCCCCTGGTCAAAAAAGCTTCTCACATTAAGTTTAAGAAAGGTGAAAACAATTGAGCAGACGTCAGGGTAGTTAAGAATTGGATATGTAATGAATCAAGTCTACACACTGATAGACCTGAATGCCTTAGAACAAGAAATAAACATTTCCTTGTTAACGGATACACAGATTGACAGAAAATATAAAATAGAGCAGGCTGTCTTGGGATCTGTCATTATAAGGACAAACAAGGAAAGTGGAAGAGTCGTACTGTCCCAGAGAGAAATAAAGATGAGATCTAATAGTCCCAATCCAAATCTAGTCAGGAGCATCCTATCCTATGTATTTGTCAGCAGGTCAATATACAGCTCCTAACCTGGTGACGTTTTGATCAAGATTTATTCACCATTTTGGTATTTAGTTAGTTCCGCTGGCTCCATTTCCCTCTGCCTAAAGTCCATAAAAGGTTTTCTGCTCCAAGATCTATCCATTTTAGTTAGCTTATGCTGCTTGGAAGAAATGGTTGGGATGCCCCATATCATACAAACCTGCATAATATAACCAAACCACGAAATCTGATGGACCAAATCACAGAACAAAAAATGATCAATGATATCTCTATTAAGCATGGCATTACAATGACAACAGACTGAACACCGCAATAACAAAGAAGCCACGTTAATGTCGTCATCCACATTCTCAAGACCAAGCTCTTGTTGATTAGCATAAATAGGACAGCTTGGTGAAAGACATAAAACACGCCTGCAAGCTTTATTTTCCTTAGCCTGTAAACCACTAAACGTTCTGTACCATCACAATACTGAACCATAAGTTCAACTGGTATGTATTTTTGTCGCAAAAAATTCAGGATGAGAGTAATAAATAGGCTTCTTACCAATTGTTGATTCCAAGTTAAAGACAAATCTAACTAAGTTCATAAAACACTGTCTTTTCCTCAAAATACACGGAGCCCAGGTGCCCCACGAACCAACGGTAACTCCAGGTACAAGAACTCTTGAGGATCAAACAATGTTTTTTTAAGTTTCTGGGAACACACGCCATGAAAAAGGTTTGTTTTCATGGTTCAGTTTAGCGATGTATTAAACATACAGA
Source organism: Pleurodeles waltl (assembly GCF_031143425.1). Classification (NCBI taxonomy): domain Eukaryota; kingdom Metazoa; phylum Chordata; class Amphibia; order Caudata; family Salamandridae; genus Pleurodeles; species Pleurodeles waltl. Next base: position 1,033,211,340 of record NC_090437.1, on the reverse strand, counting down.
TTCAGCAGGATTTTAAGACTGTTAAATGTTCTTGACAATAGCACAGGGGCAGCCCTATTCTGAATAACTGGCATATCTTGGCCCATAGTGGCCAGGACTGCGTTTAACCCATTGATATACAATAAAAAAAGAATTGGGGCAATAACACAGCCCTGCAAATCCTCTGACCCAAGCGGACAACTCCGTATATTCGACATTCAGACCGAAACTAACCGAGGCTGTTTGATCATAATGTAAGGCACACAGGAAGTCCACTAAACCCTTTCCAACCCCCGTGGATTCCTAACCATGCTGTCAAAAGCTCACAAAAGGTCCATAAAGGCTAGGTAAATGGAGCTTTGCTTGGCAACTGTATACTTGCCTATCAAAAAATGTAAGTTGTGGCATTGTTCCTTGTCCCTAGCCCAGCCCTAAATCCATTTTTGACTGAAGAGATAACATCGTTATCAGAAACCCATAAGGCTAGTCTTTCTAGAGTGATCCTACCTATGACCTTCACTGTGGAATCTAGCAGGAAGATGGTTCGATAGCAACTATGATTCTGGCAGTTCCATTTAAAACACATTGGCATAAATATGACTGTTCTCCAGGTCTTGGGAAACCAAGATTAGCAGGCTTGGTTAATACAATTATTAAGAGGAGCCCACAGATCAGCTTGAGCTTGCAAAGATCCATCAGGAACTATCCAGGCCCAGGAGCTTTATTTGGTTATATATAAAATATATAATGAACAAAAAAAAAGTACCTTTTTCCCATCGCCGCCGCTGCTGCATCCTGCCGCGGTGCTCCTCTGGTCTTCTTGTGGTGTCCCAGTATTTGCTGGGGCATCAGCACAGGCTCCTCAGCAATCCTCGCGCTGCTTACATGCTAAATATAGCATGTAAGCGGCATCAGGATTGGTCTGAGTGGCTCGGAGTGCCGGAGAAACCTAAGTGTGCATGTGTGTTTGGTTTAGCCGGCCTAAGAAGGCCAGCTAAACACATGTGAGCACTTAGTACACTCTCCCCTCCTTCCCCCTCCCACCTCCCACAGCCCAGCCCCACCTTGAACACACTGCTGGCTGAGCCAGCAGATGAAAAATAAAACAATAATTAAATACTTTTTTATCTTTCATCTTCTGTCTTAGCCAGGGGGTGAAACTTCTTCGCCATTGCAAAGGAGTCGCCCCTGCATTGTTCATGAAAACAGTCTTGCACAGCATACAGTGTTGGCACAGATACATGTTACTGATGTCTGCTAGAACTGAATTATACATCAGTATGAAAGCTGCTGCTCTGTAGGCCATAGTTGTCCTGCATAATCTATCTTGCAAAACCAGCTCAATTATAGAGTGAATTCTGATGGCAAAGAATCAGAGACTCAGGAGATAGGTGACTCTTTTTTACCCTCACAGCCAATCACTGCGCAGCAATGTAGTCAATTTGTGAACTTTTTTTTTGAGTTTATGATCAATGTCATCAGATATCTGGGCCCATGTTTACATTGTTAGCGTTATGGGCAGTAGATGGTTATAAGGGCATGTGTTCTTTACAGAATCTCATCTGTCACCAACCATCAGTCCAAAGTCTGGTCAGCGAATAGTAGTCACTCTGTAAATCAGGCTTCTCCAATGATTAACTCTCCTTTGTGCAGCCAACCCTACTAACTTAGAAGCTTTTGAAGGAATATATGTTTACTAACATGCAAGAAAAAAAAGGCTTATTTTCAGAGCTCATTAACTGATGTTTAAAGAAAAAGGCTGTTGTTTCAAAATATATATATATTTATAGCTCATATTTTATTGATACATCATAAGGTTCTGGGGTGCCTTGGTACTAATATTATTACCTTTGTGCGGGAGGAGCATTGCAGTTTTGGCTGATATGTATTATGTACAGATGCCTTCCATATTGACAAATGTAAAAAACAACAGATGATGGACGGAATGCAGAGCAAATCAAACATTTACCCCCAGTCACAGATCTGCCCTGCCATTCCAGTTTGGACCCAGGCATATGCAAATTAGTCTTGACCCTGTTCCCCATGGGAACAGTCCAACCTGAACTGCCAGGACAGGTTCTCCTTGGACCAGAAACAAGTATTTTAGGACCGATTTCAGGGTATCACCCTTCATTAGCCAGGCTAGCTTGAATCTGGTGGCATAGCAAGCACGGGCACTCGTCTGGCCATACCTTCCCCACTTAGGGGCGACAAATGCATAAACAACAGATGATGGATGGAATGCAGAGCAAATCAAACATTCACCCCAGTCACAGATCTGGGTTTAATCCATCAGTTAATTGATGAATTAAACCCAGATCTGTGACTGGGGTGAATGTTTGATTGGTTCCGCATTCCACCCATCATTTGTGTTTGTTTGTTTGCCTCCATATTGACAAAGCATTTTTTACATTGCCCTCAACCGTGACTGATGAATTGAGGTGATAACTGCTAGAAATCTTGCATATGGTGGCCCGTGATGTAAGGTTGTCTAAAGTTGTCACTATTACTACACTAATAATACTAGTAACTAGTGATGATTTTAATTGATCATAAGTAGCTCTTATTACAGAAAAGGTTGAAGATCCCTGCTGTTTGGGGTACCAGAAGGCACGCTTGTTCCCTGGCTCACCAGCAGGCAATGTTGAACTATCCCATTACAGTGTTTTCATGAAATGTATTAAAATGTTCTGTTCATTTTTGCCTCTTCACATAGGAAGAAGTCAGTGAAGAGAGAAGGAAATAACTCTAAGCATGCGTATATTGTCTCTATATAGAACATCTCTGGTAGATGGCCTCACCTTTCGGATTTGTTAGCATTCAATTATTCAAATCCAAACATTACCTATTTAAATTAACAGACTATGGCTTTCAAAATGATTGAGTCTTTCTCTGTGATTGTTAAACACATTAGGCTCGTATCGGGGCTGGAAATGGAAATCATTTTTCTAGGAACCCATAAATTGGAAAGGGGGTGGATTCACAAGGGGTAGAGTCATCACATGCGGAGTCTAATAGTTAACGTATACATTTGTTTTTTTTAAACTATGCCACAAAGAAATTGGCAACAACAACAAATTACAGTAATCTGTTCTAGATTATTTAACTGTTCACAAAGAGGCTGAAATGTAAAATATCTTACAGTGCTAAGGTACTTGCGAGAGAGATTTTTGTGTGGCCAGCCATTTCCTGGGGGATAATAACAGTAAGCTAATGCAGTTGCAGTAGTGATGTGTGTTTTGTCTAGTCACAGTTTTGACTCAAAGTAGCATAGAGAGTTAATGTGCCTGCTGTAAAATGCATTGTGTAATATTCAGATCACAGATTTGCAGTTTATGTAAATATGTAAGCCTATTACTGCTGCTGCAGTTCATGATTTGTAATCCTCAAAAAAAGGCACAGGCATCAAGAAGCTACATGCAAATTGCAAGACATGAATTTAGAAACGTATGTTTTTTTCAAATTGTCACACTCATCATCTTATGTAATGCTTCTTATATAATGATTTACACATGTATAACTTATTGCCTCTGTACAGTGTGTGTTAGCACAATAATATAATTAAATAGTAAAAAAAATAATAAGTACCATTCCAATTGCTATTGGTGCAATCACATACAGGCATGCCATTCTTACATACAGGAGTTGAAAAATCATAGGGTCTCTTATGTACTGTGAAGAGATAACAAGCATTAGCCTTTTTCATTGTTATCTAGGTGTTAGGCTCCATCTAGCTCCCAGCCAGAATGATACTCAAGCAAAAGAAAATCTGATGGCCCTTCAAATCAGGTCTTTGTTTGGACCCAGCCAGAAGTGAAAATAAGAACATACCCTCACCACCTCTAGGTTGCTGCTATGAATGGAAAGGAGACAATGTGCATGCACAGCTTATTTCACTGGGGTCGCCTGGATCTAGATCCAGGAGCCAGTTGGACCCTCTTTATTTCCTCACTAGCCTCACATCATCGGGCCGAATTAACAAAGATTGGACAGCTAGCAGGTGTGACTCCCTTTTAGGTATTCCAGGCTTACTTATGAATTTCAGGAGCAAGCAAGTAACTCTACAGGCTTACTCTTGGCTTACAGCTGAAATTCACCAGTACCACACAAGAATATAACAGCAAAATATTTGTAGATCAGGTTAACAGGGTTCCTTGCTTTGAAAAAGGTGTTATTTAGGGCCAGATGTAAGTAGTTTCTGAATTGCGACTCGCAAATTGCGAGTCAGAGAGACTCGCAATTTGCGAGTCGCAATTCAGAATGTAGGATGGTGTCCCTGGCACCATCTGCGACTCGCAAGAGGGTCGCAAAGGCCCACCTCATTAATATTAATGAGGTGGGTTGCAATTTGCGACCCCCTTGAGACTCGCAGCACTCACAGGGATGGTGGCCTGCTGGAGACAGCAGACCACCATGTCTGTGACTGCTTTTAAATAAAGCAGTTTATTTTTATTTTTTTGTAATGCAGCCCATTTTCCTTAAAGGAAAACGAGATGCATTACAAAACTAAAAAATGTTTGCTATGCCCATACACAAGGGGGAAGGGGCCCCATGGTGACCCCTTCCCTTTCGCAAATGCCTAGCACCCATTTGAAATGGGTGATAACTGCGATTGTTTTGCGACCGCGTTCGCAGTCACAAAACAATACAGCATCGCGTTGCGACTCGCAATTAGGAAGGGGAACACCCCTTCCTAATTGCGACTCGCAGTCCCGTTTTGCGAATCGGTAACCAGGTTACCAGCTCGCAAAATGGGGATTGTGCATCGCGATGTGCTTTTTGCACATCACAAACAGCAAAATTTGCTGTTTTCGATGTGCAAAAAGTTTTGAACATCTGGCCCTTAGCCTCTTATGTTTTGGGGATTCCATCTGTGTGACCAGGCCATCTGGGATTGTGAATATCTCCTGGTACACACATAGCGATGTATTTCAATTCAATTTATAAGCCCTTGAGACTTTGACAGAAATACATCATATAGGCTTCCCTATAAATACAATGGGCCTGATTCACAAAGGTAAACGTAGACATTTGTACAAGTCTACGCTTTTTCAGTATTCACAAAACTGCCTTTAACAGTAAGTTTATGATTGCAGAGACTCCAGAGTCGGGGTGGAGATCACCACACATAAAAAGATAGACTTGTCCATTCTTTTTATGTGCAGAGTTCTTGCCCCAACTGTGGAGTCTCCGCACTCATAAACTTACTATTGAAATGCATTTGTGTGAATAATGAAACAGTTTAAACTTACTCAAACATTATCGTTTACTTTTGTGAATCCGGCCCCAAGGCCCTATCTCGCATGTAAATACAAAATGAAAAAGAGGGTGTTTGTCATGAATGACTAAAAGTCACCTACATTTTCAGAATTTTCAGATAGTTTTTAAGGTATTTGAGAACCATGTAGTTCATGGTTGTTAGACCTGACATGCCTTAGGGTGGTCACCCCTAACTTTTTGCCTGCCTCCCTCCACTTTTTGGACCCTGTTTTGCTAGCTTTTAGACTCTGCGCACTTTACCACTGCTAACCAGTGCTAAAGTGCATATGCTCTCTTCCTTTTTAAACACGGTAACCCTGGCTCATACCTGATTGGACTATTTAATCTACTTATAAGTCCCTAGTAATGTGCACTACATGTGCCTAGGGCCTGTAGATTAAATGCTACTAGTGAAACTGCACACACAGGCCTTGCAATGGCAAGCCTGAGACAAGGTTAAGGGGGCTACTTAAGTGGGTGGCACAACCAGTGCTGCAGGTCCACTAGTAGCATTTAATCTACAGGCCCTAGGCACATGTAGTGCACATTACTAGGGACTTATAAGTAGATTAAATAGTCCAATCAGGTATGAGCCAGGGTTACCGTGTTTAAAAAGGAAGAGAGCATATGCACTTTAGCACTGGTTAGCAGTGGTAAAGTGCGCAGAGTCTAAAAGCCAGCAAAACAGGGTCCAAAAAGTGGAGGGAGGCAGGCAAAAAGTTAGGGGTGACCACCCTAAGGCATGTCAGGTCTAACATGTGTCCCCCCCAGCTGAAAGTGGGGAGAGCTACCCGACCTCCTGGGAGCTCTCATCGCTAAGGCGGAAGTATCTGGAGAGACCATCAGCATTGTCGTGGTCAGCCCCTGGGCGATGCTCCACCGTAAAGTCCATCCCCTGTAGGGAAATGGACCATCTCAAGAGTTTTGGATTCTCACCCCTCATCTGCATGAGCCATCTGAGGGGCCTGTGGTCTGTCTGAACCCGGAAGTGAGTCCCAAACAGGTAGGGTCTTAGCTTCTTCAGTGCCCAGACCACTGAAAATGCTTCTCTCTCAATAGCACTCCACTTTTGTTCCCGTGGTAATAGTCTTCTGCTAATAAAGACTACTGGTAGGTCTGAGCCCTCCTCATTCAGCTGTGCTAGAACAGCCCCTATGCCATGCTCTGAAGCGTCTGTCTGAACAATAAATTCCTGGGAGTAGTCAGGGGCCCTGAGCACGGGGGCCGTGCACATGGCTTCCTTCAGAGAATCAAAGGCTTTCTGACAGGCCTCTGTCCAATTCACCAACCTAGGTTGTTTCTTGGAAGTGAGTTCAGTCAAGGGTGTCACAATGGTGCCATAGCCCTTGACGAACCTGCGGTAGTATCCAGTGAGGCCCAAAAAGGCTCTCACCTCAGTCTGTGTTCTAGGTGGTTGCCAGGCCTTGATAGTTTCAATCTTGGCCTGGAGCGGCTGCACCCTTCCACCACCTACGAGATGTCCCAAGTACACCACGGAACCCTGCCCAATCTGGCACTTACTAGCCTTGATAGTCAGGCCTGCCTGTTGCAGGGCCTGAAGCACCTCCTTGAGGTGGAGCAGGTGTTCCTCCCAGCTCAAACTGTAGACAGCTATGTCGTCTAGGTAAGCTGCACAGAAGGCATCTTTACCAGCTAGGACCCCGTTAACCAACCGTTGGAAGGTAGCGGGGGCATTTTTCAGCCCAAATGGCATCACCCGGAATTGGTAATGGCCATCAGGGGTGGAAAAAGCAGATCTTTCTTTAGCCCCCTCAGTCAGGCCAATCTGCCAGTACCCGGAAGTAAGATCGAACGTACTCAGGAACTTGGCAGCGCCTAGCCTGTCAACGAGCTCATCAGCTCGGGGGATGGGGTGAGCATCAGTCCGGGTGACTGAATTGAGACCCCGGTAGTCCACACAGAACCGGAGTTCTGGTTTCGCACCTGGGGCAGTAGCCTTGGGAACCAATACCACAGGGCTGGCCCAGGGACTACTGGATTTCTCAATAACCCCCAAAGTCAACATCTTGGAGACCTCCTCCTTGATGCTGGCCTTCACTTTATCTGACAACCTGTAAATTTTGTTCTTTACAAGAGCACTGTCACCTGTGTCAATGTCATGCACACAGAGGTGGGTTAGTCCAGGTGTAAGGGAGAACAGGGGGGAGAACTGCTCTAGCAACTCATAGCAGTCCCCTCTCTGTGTTGGAGTCAGGGAGTCAGAGAGAATGACACCCCCTACTGACCCATCCCCTTCTTTGACAGCGAGGAGTTCGGGGAGAGGTTCACTCTCCTCTTCCATGCCCTCATCGGTGACTAGGAGCATACTGACCTCAGACCTCTCAAAGTGAGGTTTGAGCCGGTTGTGATGGAGGACCCTTAGGGGTTGCCTGGGGGTCTTGAGGTCCACTAAGTAAGTGGCCTCCCCTTTACGCTCCTTGATCTCAAAGGGGCCAGTCCAGCGGTCCTGGAGAGCCCTGGGCTCTACTGGCTCCATCACCCAAACTTTGTCTCCAGGTGAGAACTCAACTAGAGTGGCCTTTTGGTCGTACCACTCCTTCATCACCTCTTGACTGGCCTCGAGGTTACTCTGGGCCTCTTTCCAGAAGCGTTGGGTTTGTTTGCGGAGGGCCAGCATGTAGCTGACCACATCCTGGGGAGGGGCCTGGGGAGCTCTCTCCCAGCCCTCCTTAACGATGCTTAGGGGTCCCCTGACAGGGTGACTGTTGGACTTTTGCTTTTGCAGGGTCATCCCCAGACTTTTTGCCTCCTGCCTCCTATATTTTTCTGACATGTTGCTGTTGGCTTTTCAACTCTGAGCACTTTACCACTGCTAACCAGTGCTAAAGTGCATATGCTCTCCTGTTTAAATTGTATGTAAGTGGTTTATCCATGATTGGCATATTTGATTTACCAGTAAGTCCCTAGTAAGGGGCACTAGAGGTGCCAGGGCCTGTAAATCAAATGCTACTAGTGGGCCTGCAGCACTGGTTGTGCCACCCACATAAGTAGCTCTGTAATCATGTCTCAGACCTGCCACTGCAGTGTCTGTGTGTGTATTTTTACACTGTAAAGTCGACTTGGCAAGTGTACCCACTTGCCAGGCCTAAACCTTCCCTTTCCTTACATGTAAGGCACCCCTAAGGTATGCCCTAGGTAGCCCCAAGGGCAGGGTGCAGTGTATGGATAAGGTAGGACATATAGTAATGTGGTTTATATGTCCTGACAGTGAAATACTGCCAATTTCGTTTTCACTGTTGCAAGGTCTGTCTCTCTCTCATAGGATAATATGGGGGCTACCTTTAAATATGATTAAAGTGTAGATTCCCCTAGAGAAGAGATGGACAGGTGGAGTTTGGGATCCCTGAACTCACAATTTAAAAATACATCTTTTAGTAAAGTTGATTTTGAGATTGTGCGTTTGAAAATGCCACTTTTAGAAAGTGAGCATTTTCTTGCTTAAACCATTCTGTGACTCTGCCTTGTTTGTGGATTCCCTGTCTGGGTCAGTTTGACAGTTGGGTTGTTTTTCACCTCACACCAGACAGTGACACAAAGGGAGCTGGGGTGTGATCTGCATTTCCTGATTAGCCATCTCTGCTAGGAGGGAGGGGTGGAGTGGTCACTCTCATCTGAAAGGACTGTGCCTGCCTCTGACAATGCTGTCTCCAGCCCCCTGGTGTGTGTCTGAGGCCTTGCCTGGGCAAGGCAGGATTTCACAAGAAGGTGTGAGTCCCCTTTGAAGGAAGGTGACTTCAAAGACTAAAATGGGTATAAGAAGGGCACCCAAACTTACAAATTTTAGAAACACTTCTGGAATCAAGGGGAACCTCTGCCTGGAGAAGAGCTGATCGCTGAGGAACAAGTGCTGCCCTGCCTGTGACTGTGCTTTGTGGAGCTTTCCTGCAGTGCTGCTTCTGCCAGAGTAAGAGGGCAAAGACTGGACTTTGTGTGCCTTCCATCTTGAAGAAGAAATCTCCAAGGGCTTGATGTAGAGCTTGCCTCCTGTTGTTGAAGTCTCAGGGATAGCAAAGACTTCTTCCTGCCAGCACCTGGAGTCTCTGGAGAGACCCCTACTCTGCTCTGTGGTGCCCTTCCAGTTCCTGGGACCCTGAAAGGAGAGGCTGGCAGCCTAAGGACAAAAATACACGCACCGAGCGCCGTGCGGAGAAAAGATCGACGCGAATCCGATCGCGGCTGAGAAAACGACGCGACGCCGGCTCCGCAGCTGAGAAACGACGCCGCAGGAAACGCGACCGGAGAATCGACGCCCGGAGCAGGAGAAACGACGCGCAGCATCGCTGACGAAGGCTGAGAGATCGCAACCTGCACCGCGGGACTTTCGGACCGTCGCGTGGCTGGCTGTTTCGACGCGCATCGCCGTGCCGAGTTGTTTTCGACGCATATAACCGTGCAGGGTTATTTTCGACGCACACCGCCCGTGCGGGGTTATTTTTGCCGCAAACCAGGTACATTTACACGCTAGCAGCGCTAGTGTGTTGTTACAACTACCTAAAGACTCTTTTTATTTTAAACCTTTAAAAAATCATAACTTGACTTGTGTATGTTGGATTTTTGTCGTTTTGGTCTTGTTTTGTCTAGATAAATATTTCCTATTTTTCTAAACTGGTGTTGTGTCATTTTGTAGTGTTTTCATTAAGTTACTGTGTGTGTTGGTACAAATACTTTACGCCCAGCACTCTGAGGTTAAGCCTACTGCTCTGCCAAGCTACCAAGGGGGTAAGCAGGGGTTAGCTGAGGGTGATTCTCTTTTATCCTAACTAGAGTGAGGGTCCTTGCTTGAACAGGGGGTAACCTGACTGTCAACCAAAGACCCCATTTCTAACATTGGTGGCAGCGGTGGGATTGGACTTGTATTTGTACTTGACATACAGTGATTAAGTGTACCCTACTGTTTTGATCTCAGACCACTACGTGACCACATACTACTTGTCTTGTGATTCTGCTTTTTGTTCTCTGATGTCCTCCTGGAAGTATTGATGATATTTTTGGACTTTGTTTTTTGGTTGTGAAGCCTTTGCAGAATGGAAGTCAATTTCTGGCACCTATTTATGTATAAAAAGTGGCAGCTTAAAGCATTTTGCATGGAAAGGGGACTGGCTGTGAACAAGAAATCCAGAAGGGAGGATCTTGAGTCAGCCCTGTTTCAGTATGAATTGAAACGTTGTCAGGCAACACCACCAAATGAGTCTGAGGAGGATGACTACTCCGAAGAGGAGGGAACAGAAAGAGATGAGTGGCTCCTAGCTCGAATCCGGAGTCTGGAAGAGCTAGATGCAGAGCTTGAGAGGGCTGAGGAGCAGAGAGCCTTAGTCCTGGAAAAAGAAAGGATTGCAGCTCAAGAGCTGAGCTGTGAAGAGCTGAAGCTGGAGGCCATGAGGGCTGAATCCAGTTCAGATGGTGGCAGCAAAAATCTTGTATCCAGTACTGCTGAAGAAGTGCACATGCCCAGAGAGGTGGTGCCCTACTTGAAGGAGGGAGTTAACACACGCCAGGAGGTTCAGGGGTATGAGGTAGCTCCAGTGATGCACAGGGTCTCTGAGGTAGATTGGGGAACTGGCATGGGGAGTCATATTCCTACTGGTGGGAGGGACACTCTACTGACTCTAGTTGAGAGTGACAGGGAGAGGGGTTCCCCCCAGGTAGAAGTCCTGGTTATGGAGTGTGAAAACATCCCAGAAGAGTGTGGGTTGAGTGTCAGGGACAGTCAGGTACTGTCTCACCAGTCTCAGGAGGGTGAGGTGGGGTGCTTTTTCAAAGCAGAGTCACTGGATGGTTGGGTGAAGGGTACTTTGGTTAATTCATGTGAGGGGCTGAGTGATGTAATTGCTGGAGAGCATATGTCTAGTCCTTATTTTCCAGAGCTATGCCAACACCAGGTGGAGTGTGAGTTCTCTGACCCCAGGGAGCTTACAATGGAGGCAGACTTCTGGGTGAGTACCAGAGAGTCTGAAGAGGCATTTGGGGGTGCTCCTGAGAGGAGTGGTCTAGGTAGTTCCCAACCAGGTGAGGTAGGGAAGGATTGTAGTGTCCCAGGTAGGTCCCAGTGTAGTGGGATGGGTGAGGGACCCCATGTCCAGTCTCAGAGGAGAGGGAATGGGGATGGGTTGAGGCCCAAGGTGCCCGAGATCCGGTCCCAGGTCCTGGAGGGTTCCCTGCGGGAACCCCAGGAGGGGAGCCTAGCCTGTACCATAGGGCCATCTGTTGAGGGAGACCCCACAGTGTCAGGAGAACTTGGGGGGGCCGCTGTAGCCAGCGTCCCACCAGTTCTGGTGTCTGGCAGTACCACTCCTAGTGAGGGGGTGCAGAAGTCCAGACAGAGGGTTGAGAGGGGGTTGCGGACCCCAGTGGAGAACCTGGAGGGTCAGGGGTCAGCTCTGAGAGCAGAGCCCCCCACGAATGACCTTGGTGAGACCATTTCTGGGTTGGGGGGAATCCAGACTCTGTCAGATGGGCAGAGGTCAGGAGACCTGCGCCAGCCAGACTCTTGTGTGGCCCTTCGGGACAGTGTGTCCCTTGAGGGGGGTAAGTGTGCCCCCCTGGAAGTCCTGGTGTGCCAGGCAATGGTTCAACCGCAGGGTGGTGACTCTGGGTTGAATGATCAGGTTCAGGGGGTAAACTCTGACCTGATGGGGGGTAAGTGTGCTCCCAAGGAAGTCCTGGTGTGCCAGGCAGTGGTTCAACCGCAGGGTGGTGACCCTGGGTTGGATGACCAGGTTCAGAGGGTAAACTCTGACCTGGTAGGGGGTAGGTATGCCCCCCAAGAAGTCCTGGGTTGCCGGGCAGTGATCCAGTCTGTGGGTACAGGCCCTGGATTGGGAGGCCAGGTTAAGGGTGTCCCCCCTGACCTGGAGGAAGGGGCTACTGCTAACAGTGCCCCTACCATGTTGTCTTCTGGGGGGGCCGCTCCTAGTTGGGTGGTTCAGGACCCCAGAAGAGAGGGCAGGGGGAGGGAAGCCTCACCCCTGGCCCTGGTCCAACCTGAAGGTACAGACCCCAGGTTGGAGGATCAGTTGCAGGTTAATATCCCTGCACTGATGGAAGAATTGTGCAGGACTGCTTCTACAAGCACCCTGACAGTTTTTGACTCTGGGGGTGCCGCTTCAGCAGGGAGGGTACAGAGCCCCAGAGGGGAGGACCAGGGTCAGGTTGTCATCCCTGACCTGGTGGAAGAGAGAGTGGTCAAAGGGTGCCAGGCACCTGGGGCTACCACCCCCCACTCTCCACAGTCACAGTGGTTAGAGAGGCCTGAGGTCGGGCTCTCATCCCTGACAGTTGTCTGGGGCCACTGTGGCTTGCTGTCCTGGTGGACAGAGTTGCCCCTGGGGGGGGAAGGACGAGAGTCACACCCCAGGGGTGGAGTGGGCAACACCATTGTGTTGGCCCTGGTGGTACTATCTGCCCATTGCAATACATCTGTGAGCAAAGTAAAGTTAGGTGTTGCACAGATGGTGTCTGTAGATGTGGAGAAGGGTTCCCCATGGGTTAGCTTAGTGGGCCCTGAGAGTATGGACAGAGGGATCCAACTGGAGTCAGGAAGGCGTAGAACTGGAGCAAGCCCCTGCTGTTGTGGGCCTGGGTCCCTGTTCTATCGCCCCAATCAGGGAAGTACATCAAGGTATTGATTGTTCTCCCCTGGCTTTAGGCTGGTAGGGGGTCGTGTTGGACTTTTGCTTTTGCAGGGTCATCCCCAGACTTTTTGCCTCCTGCCTCCTATATTTTTCTGACATGTTGCTGTTGGCTTTTCAACTCTGAGCACTTTACCACTGCTAACCAGTGCTAAAGTGCATATGCTCTCCTGTTTAAATTGTATGTAAGTGGTTTATCCATGATTGGCATATTTGATTTACCAGTAAGTCCCTAGTAAGGGGCACTAGAGGTGCCAGGGCCTGTAAATCAAATGCTACTAGTGGGCCTGCAGCACTGGTTGTGCCACCCACATAAGTAGCTCTGTAATCATGTCTCAGACCTGCCACTGCAGTGTCTGTGTGTGTATTTTTACACTGTAAAGTCGACTTGGCAAGTGTACCCACTTGCCAGGCCTAAACCTTCCCTTTCCTTACATGTAAGGCACCCCTAAGGTATGCCCTAGGTAGCCCCAAGGGCAGGGTGCAGTGTATGGATAAGGTAGGACATATAGTAATGTGGTTTATATGTCCTGACAGTGAAATACTGCCAATTTCGTTTTCACTGTTGCAAGGTCTGTCTCTCTCTCATAGGATAATATGGGGGCTACCTTTAAATATGATTAAAGTGTAGATTCCCCTAGAGAAGAGATGGACAGGTGGAGTTTGGGATCCCTGAACTCACAATTTAAAAATACATCTTTTAGTAAAGTTGATTTTGAGATTGTGCGTTTGAAAATGCCACTTTTAGAAAGTGAGCATTTTCTTGCTTAAACCATTCTGTGACTCTGCCTTGTTTGTGGATTCCCTGTCTGGGTCAGTTTGACAGTTGGGTTGTTTTTCACCTCACACCAGACAGTGACACAAAGGGAGCTGGGGTGTGATCTGCATTTCCTGATTAGCCATCTCTGCTAGGAGGGAGGGGTGGAGTGGTCACTCTCATCTGAAAGGACTGTGCCTGCCTCTGACAATGCTGTCTCCAGCCCCCTGGTGTGTGTCTGAGGCCTTGCCTGGGCAAGGCAGGATTTCACAAGAAGGTGTGAGTCCCCTTTGAAGGAAGGTGACTTCAAAGACTAAAATGGGTATAAGAAGGGCACCCAAACTTACAAATTTTAGAAACACTTCTGGAATCAAGGGGAACCTCTGCCTGGAGAAGAGCTGATCGCTGAGGAACAAGTGCTGCCCTGCCTGTGACTGTGCTATGTGGAGCTTTCCTGCAGTGCTGCTTCTGCCAGAGTAAGAGGGCAAAGACTGGACTTTGTGTGCCTTCCATCTTGAAGAAGAAATCTCCAAGGGCTTGATGTAGAGCTTGCCTCCTGTTGTTGAAGTCTCAGGGATAGCAAAGACTTCTTCCTGCCAGCACCTGGAGTCTCTGGAGAGACCCCTACTCTGCTCTGTGGTGCCCTTCCAGTTCCTGGGACCCTGAAAGGAGAGGCTGGCAGCCTAAGGACAAAAATACACGCACCGAGCGCCGTGCGGAGAAAAGATCGACGCGAATCCGATCGCGGCTGAGAAAACGACGCGACGCCGGCTCCGCAGCTGAGAAACGACGCCGCAGGAAACGCGACCGGAGAATCGACGCCCGGAGCAGGAGAAACGACGCGCAGCATCGCTGACGAAGGCTGAGAGATCGCAACCTGCGCCGCGGGACTTTCGGACCGTCGCGTGGCTGGCTGTTTCGACGCGCATCGCCGTGCCGAGTTGTTTTCGACGCATATAACCGTGCAGGGTTATTTTCGACGCACACCGCCCGTGCGGGGTTATTTTTGCCGCAAACCAGGTACATTTACACGCTAGCAGCGCTAGTGTGTTGTTACAACTACCTAAAGACTCTTTTTATTTTAAACCTTTAAAAAATCATAACTTGACTTGTGTATGTTGGATTTTTGTCGTTTTGGTCTTGTTTTGTCTAGATAAATATTTCCTATTTTTCTAAACTGGTGTTGTGTCATTTTGTAGTGTTTTCATTAAGTTACTGTGTGTGTTGGTACAAATACTTTACGCCCAGCACTCTGAGGTTAAGCCTACTGCTCTGCCAAGCTACCAAGGGGGTAAGCAGGGGTTAGCTGAGGGTGATTCTCTTTTATCCTAACTAGAGTGAGGGTCCTTGCTTGAACAGGGGGTAACCTGACTGTCAACCAAAGACCCCATTTCTAACAGTGACCATAGAGAAGCTCAAAGGGGCTGAACCCACCCCTTTCTGGGGCACCTCTCTATAAGCAAACAACAGGCAAGGTAAGAGAACGTCCCACTTACGCCTAATGGCCTCAGTCAGGCCACCAATCATGCCTTTCAGGGTCTGGTTGAATCTCTCAACCAGCCCGTTGGTTTGAGGATGATAAGGGGTGGTAAACCGGTAGGTCACCCCACACTCATCCCACAGGGTCTTCATGTATACAGACATGAAGTTTGTGCCCCTGTCAGACACGACCTCCTTAGGGAATCCCACACGGGTAAATATTCCCATCAGGGCTCTGGTCACCACCTTTGCAGTCACTGTTCTCAGAGGGATTGCCTCTGGATAGCGGGTGGCATGGTCCACCAAAACCAGGATAAACCTGTTGCCCAGGGCAGTTTTGGGGTCCAAGGGACCAACAATGTCGATGCCCACCCTTTCAAAGGGGGTGCCAACGACTGGGAGTGGGATCAGGGGAGCTTTAAGCCGTTTCCTTGCCTTCCCACTAGCCTGGCAGGTGGGGCAAGCTCTGCAGAAGTTATCTGAGGCTTTCCTCATTCTGGGCCAATGAAAGTGGGTGTTAAGCCTGTCAAAGGTCTTGTCTTGGCCCAGGTGTCCTGCCAGGGGAATGTCGTGAGCCAGGCCTAGTAGGAATTTCCGGTAACACTGGGGGACCACCAGCACACGGTGTGGCCCAGGACCTGGAATTCTACGCTCACTGTAAAGGAGATCATTCTCCCAGTAAATATGGTGAGCGCCAGAGGCGTCACCTGCTGCGTGGTCTGTGGCCTGCTTCCTCAGACCCTCAAGGGTGGGGCATTCTCTCTGCGCCTTGCAGAATGCTTCCCTGGTTGGCCCCCCCTCTACTTGCCAGCCAGCAAGTTCAGGTAGGTTACCCAGGGCAGCTATGTCCTCCCCGGTTGGCTCGGGGGCCTCCTCTTCCTCAGGGACCTCGTCTACCCCCGTGGGAACATTGGAGGCGGGTTTTCTGCGCCCCAGGCCCCCCTCTTGGGTGGCTGTCTGGGCCATTTTTCCAGGCTCCAGACGCCCTTGACTCCCTTCCCGGGCAGCCATGGACCTGGTGGTCATGCAGACCCACTCAGGTAACCCTAACATCTCCAGGTGAGATCTGAGCTCTACTTCTTTCCAAGCAGTGTGCTCAAGATCATTGCCTAACAGACAATCTACAGGCATGGCAGGACTCACAGCTACTTTCAGAGTACCAGAGACCCCCCCCCCACTCAAAGGGAACCAGAGCCACCGGCAGGTGTCTCTCACGATTGTCAGCGACTATGACCTGGTGGAATGCATTAGGGACTATCTGCTCTGGGGACACCAGCTGACTCTGGATAGTAGTCATACTGGCTCCTGTGTCACGCAGAGCCTCCACCTTCTGCCCATTAATGGTGACCCACTGCCTGTACTTGGAAGTATTTCGGGGCATGTGGGCTTTGGGCACCATTTCTCTTTCTCCCAGGGACACTAGGGAAATCTCTACTTGCTCCCCAAAGCTATCTGGGTCCATCTCCCCTCCAAGCGCTACACTAGTTATCCCAGGTGTCTGTCCGGTAGTGGACGGTGCCCTTTTGGAGCACTGGGGGTCGCCTTTATAGTGACCATACTGGTAACACTCCATACATTTGGGGTTGGATCTCCCTGACTTATCAAATGTCCCTGGCTTCTTCCCAAATCTAGAGAAGGAATGGTTGCCACCCCCTCCCTGGGAATTCTTTTGGGGGCCTTTTGAGAGTTCCTTATCTGTAAGTTTATCTCCCCCCTCTTTCTTCTGTTGGGAACCCTGACCACCTTTGTGTGAGTCCCCCCCAGGTACCTTTTTGGACACTCTGGTGCTAACCCAGAGGTCCGCCTCCTCAGCAAGCTTCCTGGGATCAGTCAGCTTACTATCTACCAAGTGCTGGCGCAACTCTGTAAAAGTAGTATTAAGCATATGCTCTCTCAGAATCAAGTCATATAACCCTTTATAGTCATTTACTTTGTTGCCCCACACCCATCCATTCAGTGCCTTACTGGAAAAGTCAAAGAAATCTACCCATGTTTGTGTGTGTTGTTTGGTGCTGTCCCTGAACCTCTGACGGTATCCCTCAGGGGTCAGCCCAAACTTGGCAAGTAAAGTGGCTTTCTGAAGTGGGTATGTGTTTTGATCAGGTTGATCCAGTGTGAGAAGTGTGTCCCTCCCCAAAGGTGGCACATAACCCCACATAGCTACCCCCCATTGCCCTTCAGGAACCTCATGAGCCCTTAGTGCAACTTCATAAGCAGCTAACCATTTATCTATGTCATCTCCCACCACAAAACTGGGCACCACATTTTTGGGTATACGAACCTACTTTTCTCCAGCAGGTCCTGTCTGTATGCTGCCACCATTATTGCTGGATTCAGACTGTCTCGCCTTGATCTCCAGCTCCTTGAGACTCAGTTCATGAGCCAACAATAGTTTCTTTTCAGCCAAAGCTCTTTCAGCTTCCACCTGTTTGGCTGCTCTTTCAGCTTCTGCTTGTTTGGCTGTTCTTTCAGCTTCAATCTGTTTGGCTGCTCTTTCAGCCTCAGCTTGTTTGGCTTCTCTCTCTGCCCTTCTCTCCTCCTGTTGAGCCTCAATTTTCAGTTTTGCCATTTGCAATTGGAACTCCCTTTCCTCTCTCCTTTCCTCTGCGGTCAGGCTTTGCATAGAGACACTGCTCCCTGGTCTGGAAGGGGGCACAATTGCAGTGGTAACACCATCCACAGATAGTGAAAATTCCTCTGAGGTGCCATTTTCTGGCTCCTCTTCCTCATCATCCTCTAAATGGGCTTCTGCCCAGGCCCTCAGCGCCACTTGAAAGTCCTCCTTTCTGGAGGCCCCTTGGGTGGGTACCCTCAGTGCCCTGCAGAATCCTCTTAGTTGTTTGACCGTATATGTATCCAACTGGACTAGGTCAAAGTCCCCTGTCTGAGACCCAGTCAGAGACATGTTGAGTGAGGATTTAGTTTTTGAAAAATGTCAGGAAAAAAATTGGGTTTTCAAAAAGAGATAAAGACCAAGTTGACCTTCAACTGTAGGTAGGTAGTGAAATACTTAGCTACTGTATGTCACTGCACAAATACAAGTCCTATCCTCACCGCTGATCACCAATGTTAGAAATGGGGTTTTTGGTTGGCAGTCAGGTTACCCCCTGTCCAAGCAAAAGCCCTCACTCTAGTCAGGGTAAGTCACACACAATCCAAGATTATCCTGTGCCCACCCTCTGGTAGCTTGGCACGAGCAGTCAGGCTTAACTTAGAAGGCAATGTGTAAAGTATTTGTGCAATAAATCATACAATACCACCATATAGCACCACAAAAATACACCACACAGTGTTTAGAAAAATATATAATATTTATCAGGATAATTGTAGGTCAAAAACAATAAGGTTGCAATGGAAAATTGTAGAAATATCACGGAAAAGTGATATAAAGTGTCTTAAGTCTTTAGAATCTAAACAAAGTCTCTTTCAAGCACAAGTACCTGGTTGGGAGTGGAAAAATCTCCTCAGAGGGCCACAAGAGAAGAGGTACGTGGAAAAAGGGTGTGTGCGTCGATTTCTCCCCAGCACACACGGACTTGCGTCGTTATTTTCCACGCGGGGAAGTCGGCGTCGTTTTCCGGCGCGTGGACAGTCTCTTTCTGTGGATCGCGGGGATTACCAGATGTCCCGGGTCTGTGCGTGTATTTTCCTGCTTGTTCTCTGGCTGCGCGTCGGTCTGCGGGGCTGCGCGTCGAAATTACGATCTCACAGCAGGCGTCGCGTCAATTTCTCCTCTAGACTTCGATCTGCGGGGCTGCGCGTTGAAATTACGATCTCACGGCAGGCGTCGCGTCGATTTCTCCTCTAGAGGTCGGGCGGCGTTGTCCTTGCGAGGCCGTGCGTCGGATCTTCGATCGTCCCCAGAGCGTCGCGTTGATCAGCGTCGGAGTGCGGCTTTTTTCTCGCCCCGAAACAAGCTGTGCGTCGAAATTTTCGGCGCACGGAGCGTCCAAGTAAAAGAGAGAAGTCTTTTTGGCCCTGAGACTTCAAGGAACAGGAGGCAAGCTCTATCCAAGCCCTTGGAGAGCACTTTCACAGCCAGACAAGAGTTCAGCAAGGCAGCAGGGCAACAGCAAGGCAGCAGTCCTTTGTAGAAAGCAGACAGGTGAGTCCTTTGAGCAGCCAGGCAGTTCTAAGTCTAGAGGAGAAATCAACGCGACGCCTGCCGTGAGATCGTAATTTCAACGCGCAGCCCCGCAGACCGACGCGCAGCCGGAGAACAAGCAGGAAAATCCACGCACAGACCCGGGACATCTGGTAATCCCCGCGATCCACAGAAAGAGACTGTCCACGCGCCGGAAAACGACGCCAACTTCCCTGCGTGGAAAATAACGACGCAAGTCCGTGTGTGCTGGGGAGAAATCGACGCACACACCCTTTTTCCACGCACCTCTTCTCTTGTGGCCCTCTGAGGAGATTTTTCCACTCCCAACCAGGTACTTGTGCTTGAAAGAGACTTTGTTTAGATTCTAAAGACTTAAGACACTTTATATCACTTTTCCGTGATATTTCTACAATTTTCCATTGCAACCTTATTCTTTTTGACCTACAATTATCCTGATAAATATTATATATTTTTCTAAACACTGTGTGGTGTATTTTTGTGGTGCTATATGGTGGTATTGTATGATTTATTGCACAAATACTTTACACATTGCCTTCTAAGTTAAGCCTGACTGCTCGTGCCAAGCTACCAGAGGGTGGGCACAGGATAATCTTGGATTGTGTGTGACTTACCCTGACTAGAGTGAGGGCTTTTGCTTGGACAGGGGGTAACCTGACTGCCAACCAAAAACCCCATTTCTAACAATGGTTATTTGAAGTTTGTTCCATAGATTACTCATATAATTTCTAGCTTTCACCTTTTGCTGTAATATGTTTAACTAACATGCCAGAGCGTGTGTCTACAAGATCTCTTTTGGCGTGCAAGATTTGCACCCTTAGGTTTATTTTCTTAAATGCAATAAACTGGTTGTAGGCCTTTCATATTCAGACAAAGATATGGGACCCTCTGCTTATTTTGATTTTATTTTGCCAGAAGCCGTTCCAGGTTAGCTCGTGACTCACTGTATGACCAGAGCATTCTGGGGCAAACAGAATCCTGATCACTCTGGCCTGCACTCCTTGCATACTGCCAGCAAAACTCTTGTGAAGAGCCCAGTATACTGCATCACGCTAATGGATTCTTCATAAAGCTAATACCTGCATTAGCGCATTTTTGTTCTACAATGCACCAGGAAAGGAGGGAAGACTTGAATTGGAATTAAAAATCCACGACCGAAAAACTAGAATAGATTTAAAAAGCAGGCCCAGATTCAGCATCCTTAGACAGGGTGTCGGAAAATGACAATTCAGGTCCTTTAAATTGCTTTACATTCATTGCTGCACTTGCTCCACTCAAACTAATCTGTAACAAAATACTTTCCTCTAGAGTCCTTGTAAGGGTGTAGCAGTATCTGGGTTTCCTCTACCTCCTTAAATATGTAAGGCCGAAGTCCCCTATTAACTTTAATAAATGCTACTGGTACACATTAAATAGCAGGGGCTAGGTAGCTTACATTCAGGGAACTTCCCCATTGACCTTTCAACACCCCGGTCATTAGCTGCACTGTCCCACATACTGCCCAAATGCGGAAAGTAAAGAGTAGATTTAACATAAAGCAGCTCCATAAATTCATTTCTTATGTTTTAGCTAAACAATCACTACTTAATGTTCATGATTATGGTACGCATCTGATTCAAAGGTCTTGGAATGGGTAAGTAGAAATGACATTGGTCTTTGTGTGAAATTCATAGAAACTGCTGAACACCAGCTTGTGTAACATGTCTACTTCAGTTGTCCTCCTACCTGCCACTTGTCAGCTTTATGATCTTCTCAAGTTGGGAATTGGGCATGTTTAGTATCTTCTCAGTGGCAACATCAGTGTGTTAAAGCTGAAAAGCATTAAGCTCTCATTTCTATTTTGATTCTTTGTCTCATTTCTGCATATGGCACGTGGCAGGTATGTTGCTGATTATGTGTTTGTACTGCAGTTGCCATTTATTTTCTTTCTATCATCACTAGCTTTGAAGACCTTTGTGTGTTATTAGTAGGGCATCCTTTGTGTTCATCCTAGTTTAGTATCAGCAGTTTATATACATTATACTGTTACACTAAGTACACCTTCCTTTAGGCTTGTAGGGTGCCCTCTACAGCACGTCAAAACATACAGACTTTTTTGTCCAAAATGTAAAAGCCAGTCCAATGTGCACCCACACAGTGCTCAATCCCTCTTTCCTAAGGGTTATCTTCGATTAGTGATACCCAGATATCCTCTTCATGCTGTTGGTTGGGGGTTCTTTTACAAATAGCAGATTTCCCATCCTTGTGTTCAGTAACTTCAGAAAAACGTTTTTGTGTTCTATAACTTCAAGTTCTAAATGCTTTGCACTGCTAAACGTCTTCAGTTGAGTACATATTCGAGCATCTACTCTAAAAAGCATCACTTTTCGACACCAGATCTCCAAGTCCTAAGTGCTCTCATCTGGATTTTCACTAGGTAATTCTTTGGACTTCTTGACCTTTTGCACTTCATCCTAATCCAAGGTGTTGTTCCCAAAACACCCTTAAGGGACATTACAATGAACCTCACTTGAGGTGCCCTTACACTTGCATGATGTGCCTTTCATGCTTTTGACAAGGGCACATTTGAGATGTTGCCTGAGGCATTAGCATTCAGCAGTGTCACAGTGTGCCTTTGGGCCCTTTTGCAGCTAAACTCTTGACATCATTTCGGGCTTCCTACTGGACCACTGTTTGAGGCATGTTTTAGGACTTATGTTATCTGGCCAGCCCTCATAAATTTCTTTGCTTGGACAAGTCTGAGGAAACATTGTGGGTTCTCATTGGCTGGTCAAGCAAGTTAACAATATCAGGTCCTGATTATCATGCCATGACTGTGGCAGGCTTCTGGACATGGGAAACTGGGCCTTTGTAGTCCCCTACATGTTTGCTCTTTCCAAGTTGCCCTCACAGTACCAACTGAGGACTTTGCCTTAGAATACACTTGGTATATTCCTCAGGGACTATTGAACAATGCACACTATTTGGTGCTCCCCGGTCGTATCTGAGGCACTCCCCATGGCCCTTTTCACTTGGTTCAATGGGCTGAACTGTTACATTCTTTCAGCCCTCTCCGATGGAGCCTTGTCAATCAATCAATCAATCAAAAAAAATTGTAGAGCGCGCTACTCACCCATGAGGGTCTCAAGGAGGTTTCTAGGCTTAACTGGTGTACTATACCTGTCCACTTATTGGCAACAAGTAGCTCAAGGGGTCAACAGTTTATTACTATCACGTTCATCTTAGTAACCCCTTGCATGAGATAGCTTTACTGTGCTCCCCCAGGTTCTGCAAGAATAGTTTTCTATGTGGCTGTACCCAAGTGGTCTTTACTGGGACATGCCAGAAGTGCTATCTGGGAAGTCACACGTGGCACCATTCAACCTTAATGTCCTTGTCACTCTTGAATAGGGCTTCACTAGAACTCCCTCAGCACCACACACAGGAAGTATTGAGGGTATTACCTGAGACTCTATTAGCATATTTAGGCTCTTTCAAGGTATTTTGTAGGGATTTCACCTGGAAATGTCCTTGACTTCAAGGCTATTGCTCAGTTTCAGGGTGGTCACAGCCTCGTTCCTTATGGGTGTGTATTGTAAATTGTTAGTGCTCGTGGCATTCTATAATAGCTCAGGATTATATTCATTGATCATAAGTAGTCAGACTGCCAGGAGACCGCTGCCTCTGCAGGGATCCAGATGGATTGGAGGCAGTAAAAGTCATGGTCAGCCACGGCAGTGCCGAGTTTGGCACTGCCATGCTGATCACGACTTTCCTTTCTGCCAGCCTTTTCATGGCAGGGTCCCCGCCATAAAAAAGCTGGCAGAAAGGCAGAGTTATGGGTACAGGGGGGCCCCTGCACATCCCCAACCATGGGAGTGTAGCTGCTCCCCTGTCAGTACTGACGGAATGTGCACTGAATGCTATGGCCTGAGGGAACCGAGGCCAATGCCGTCATACTGTTTCCAACGGGTTGACCAACTGGAGCATCGTAATACAACATTTCCGCTGGTCAGCCCAGTAGAAACATAGTAATAGGACGGTGGTGAGGCTGCCAGTTTGACTGATGCCTCACCACTGCTATATTGAAGTTTGGGCGGTTAAACCACCAAATTTGTAATCTGCTCCTATATAATGTGAGAACGATTTGACCCAATTATGATTTGAAGTTAGCACATACATTTATTTGACCTTCTGGTCCCATATCATCAAGATGTCAAACAAGAAACAAATATGCTTGTTATCACAGTATTGATGTCAGATGCCAAAATGAATATTGTGCTGCATATGACTACCATTAGAAAATGGGTTGTTTGCAGGAGTGAGCCCTTCTCAAGCAACAGCCGCAATCCCTGTCAGGGTGAACCACTAAAGTCACTAATTTAACCTGCGCTTAACCCTGTGGTAGCTTGCCACAAAAAGCAGTCATGCTTAACTTAGAGGCACTGTGTAAAGTCTTTATGCATCAAGCAAACAAAAATAAAGTGACAACACAAAAATACCACATCAGTTTAGAAAAATGGAGTAAAATGTAATGCATTATTTGAGATAAAAATGACAAAAACCAAAGCAGTAGAACTAGGGAATACACAATTTTAAAGATTTGAGTGAAAATAGTGCCTAGGAGTACAAAGCGACAACTGATGTTATCTGGTCATGAAAACATAACACAAGAAAAATCCCTCAACAATTTAGAAAGTATAGTAACATTGAATAACTAAAATGACACTAAAATAACAACAATTCAGTCAGTAGAACTGACAATATGCAAGTTAAACTATCTAGGTCAAAATAGCATCTAAAAGCACCGTTATCTGGAAGGGTTAGGCCTCATTAAAGGTTTATTTTGCCTGGTTGAAAAGGCAGTTTTTAACTTCACACACAGGCTGCAATGCCAGGCCTGAGGCATATTTAAATGTCTACTCATGTGGGCGGCACAATCAGTGCTGCAGGCCCACTAGCATTTAATTTACGGGCTCTGGGTACAGGTAGTACCACTTTACTAGGAACAAGTAAATTAAATGTGCCCATGAGGTGTAAGCCAATTTCATCATGTTTAAAGGAGAGCATAATCACTTTAGAAATGGTTAGGAGTGGTAAAGTGTGCTGAGTCCTAAGGCTAACAAAAACTAATTTAGCAAAACTGGACCAATGACTGGCAACACGTTTGGGGGAAGACGTTTGGGGGGAAGACCATCCTATGGCTGACGGGTTTAACAACTACTAATAAACCTGGCCCCCTTTGTTTTGAGCATGTCAATGAAATGTATGTATACACTTCTGCAGACTTAATTATGTTTTCGTTAAGTTGCTTTTGCTTTGAGATGCAGAGTTGCTGAGAAATAAACCCGCAGAGTACCACAACAGCCAAATAAATTTGTGTACAAAAAATACAATTGTTGAAACTCAGCAATTCAGACCGTTCTTCAAGATCTTCCATGTCATATGAAGTGCTGTTAAGAGTTTTATTCTGTTTAATTTCAGGTCGTGGACTTGTACTGGGGGACAGACCCAGAAGAATGGGACAGCCCTGATCTGCAGAGAACACGGATGAGGTTGTTGGAAGAGTGCCTGAGAACCTCTGCAGGTCCATGTTTTGTTGTGGGTATAACAAATAAAACTTTATATTTAAATGTGTGTATTGTGCGTCTGTGTGCGCACAAACGTTTGTTTGGGTGTTTTTGCTTGCATGCATGATAAATGGGGTCGTCTGTGTATGTATAAAAGGAAACACATTTTTGTTGTCATGCTGTCATGTCCTTGCACTTTTGTCTCAAGTCACGCCTTTTCACCTTGCCTAGCAATACCAAAAAGTTAACTTCGAAAACCTTTGAAAGGTATTTTCAGTGATATAATCAACTGGCAGAATTAGCCTTAGGTAATGAATGATGCATGCATTGTTTTCCCGACAATTGTTTCAAATTGCTGCCATGTTGCTGCACAAATATTTTTAATGTCCGCCAAAGCATTTCACATAAATTATATTCTGTACAGTTCAGCTTGGAATTATTGAATGCGAATTGGGGCGTCTAGAGTGAAAATATGCGCATCAGACATCTACAGGGCAGGGTTGAAATGCATTGATAAAATATAATTGAATGATTAGGTTTTATGCTACTTATGAGCAAAGTCCCTCTAGTAGAGGCCTGGGAAATTTATTTTTGAGCTAAATATCGTCATGT
Organism: Pleurodeles waltl; assembly: GCF_031143425.1. Classification (NCBI taxonomy): domain Eukaryota; kingdom Metazoa; phylum Chordata; class Amphibia; order Caudata; family Salamandridae; genus Pleurodeles; species Pleurodeles waltl. Next base: position 1,033,185,933 of record NC_090437.1, on the reverse strand, counting down.
GGAACCTGCCCATACTGTTGGGAGAAAAACGCTCAATATTTATCAGAACATGTGGATTTTGGTTTGGTAAACAGCAAAGGCTGCATGTTTAAAAAGTTGTAATTGGTATTTAGAGCACATTTCAACATGGCAGGGTAGGATTTTATCAGGTGCGAAAAATAACACATAATTTACAGGGACACGCCTAATAAGGGCAAAGGGGATCAACAAAAGGCCTGATAGCAACTGGCCCATTAATTGATGCTCCAAGACTTGTTTGAGCAAGGAACACATTTAATAAGCAGAATGTTATCACACCAGGACCTCTATTACACAAAGCGATGTGGGGGCACAACAGGCATTGGCACCCCCTTCGAGTGCCCCCGGGGCACTTTGGCATTACAGAAGGGGCCACAGATGCTTGGGCAGCCCCTTCTGTAATATAGATAGAGCTGGTGCACATGCACCACCAGGTCTATCATTAGGCACTATTAACTTCTTTGCATGGGCGTGTGGCCCCATGCAATTGAGGGAATCCCTTTGCCTCTGCACTCATGCTGTGTTACCAATGTGGGCGCAGAGGCAAACATGCCCTTAGAAAGCGCAGGTGGTGCACTGTCAGTGAGCTCCCTGACGCAGCCCTCTTGAGGGATGAAAGTGTGTCCCGTGGATCGCCCCAGACATCCTGCTGCAGGCAGGAAAAGTCACTCATTGCACCCGCCTTCAAGGGGATCTTTGAACCCTTTTGAAAATGCAGGTGGTGTTACCGCCTGGTTGGAAAAACACGGAGCAGCTTTTAAGCAGGTGTCTATGGGGAGTGATAATGTCCGCATCTGACACAGTTTACTCGTAATCAAGCTCACAGTCAATAAAGTGATGCCATTGGAGACTGTTTTACATTCACAGAGCCAAATGGTGTCATAAGGTCAGTTTCTTTACATGCACCATTCTTTCTTCTAGCTCATTAAAGCAACGTAACATTCCTATGACGGGGACATGCTGCTTCATCTGAGGATATGCATTTGCATGCTTTTTCAGTATCTGATATTTAACATACAAGCCATGCAGAGTTTAAAAATAGAAGCTGAGAAAACACATCGAGTGTGTGGTAACTGTAAAAATGTACCTTCTTTCAAGAGGTTCAAGCTTTACACAGTGGCACTGCAACAAGTATGCAGGGGGAGTGTGTCTACAGCACTCTCATAAAACTAGAAGGAGCTCTGATGGTGTATAAACAATAAAGGGGACATTCAAAGATTTTTATTCTGGCAGCATTTTTGTGCGTTAAACAAAAAAAAGGCTTTCAAAGACCCCTAGCCCTTTACTGAGGTCACATTGTTGGACATCACTAACACGCTAGGAATCGTTCCAGCACCTCAGATGTTACATACCTATGTTGTGAAATCCTCTCTGCAGTTTCACTCTCATTAAAGTGGGTTATTTATAGTTGTACGTGTTGCAGTAAGTGTATGTCACTTTTATGATTACATATATATCTTGCATGAGTTTTAAAGGCAGTTCTCCATATTCAGACACAACATTGAACTGTGTGTGATGTATTCCCAATGTGAACTGCTGGGATTTGCTTGACTTTCAATATATTTGTGTGTGTGCTTGTATGTGTGCAAATGTGCATGCATGCACATGTATATGGTGCCATGATATGCCAGGGTCTTGTCTTAGGAAAAGGGCAGGCATACATTAAGGGCCCAATTTATAAAGCTGGAGAGACGATTCTGTAAACTGTGCAGTGCATAAGTCTCCTTTTAAAATGTGTGTAGTCAACTACCTTTGGGTAAGTACACCCAGAAATGTGATATTCACATACAATGATGGCTTCCACCCTTTTTTAACTCTATACATGCACTGAATATATTACACATAGTGGAAGGAAAAGCATGGTCCCAGGTGTTGGCTTTAATGCATCTGTTTCTTGTTACCAAGATTGTTATTCATATACAAGGCACTCCCTCAAACACCTATCCCGTGAAACAGGACATAGTCATATTACATTTTTGCCTACTTTCTGCATTCTTTCCTCTTTCACAATCTCAGTGTATAAATCAGTAGCTTGGATACGTGTAAAAAATGCACCCTTGTGTATGTTTTGAATACATAAAATGTTACTAAATGAGAGTGGTTATCTAATTTGAATTATTTTGACCACCTTTCTCACTCCCCTAAGTTTGCCTACTCTTCTAATGTAGGTCAAAATATATGTGCACAATATATGCATGTGTACATCACTCATATACATTCCTCTAAAAATGGTTTAGAAAAAATAATTATGACGTCTGTCACCCCAGAAAGAGCAGTTTGACTCATTACTTTGTTTTCTGTCAGATTCAAAGATATCTATAGTTATGTATAACAATATCTTTAGAGACCACACTGCAATATTAAACTACCATTTGCAAAGCCAATAGGGCTAGCTTTGGCAACCTTTCAGTGTTTTGTTGATTTCTTTTTTGGTAAACATTCAATATATATTAAAAGTGTGAACGTTTCAGGCTTAGAATGCTACATACATTATGCAAACAAGGAAGCAGGGAACTCTGAGTAGTTACCACGTTTAGGTGGAGAGCAGCTCTTTTATATGGAGCGCCCTAGAACACCACTGACACGCTGAATCTGCTCCTCTCAAATGTCTGTTTCTAAGCATAGGAATAGCACAGTGCCATCCAGGCCATGCTAAAAAGTGACAAAGCATTTTGACATTTTTACTGCAAAGTCTTTAAGCATTGGATTCGCTAGTGCCATCCATGCTGAGAAATGACAAAAGCTTTTTACCACTCCAGGGTAAATATAACAATTTTGGATTGGGAAAATACATCCCAAGCCAATCTGGAATGATTACAAGCAATCCTCTAAATTGTATTTATCAACCTCACAGTTACTTTTGCTATGTGTTCATAGTAAATGAAATCTATAGTTTTTAAAATGGCCAATTAGTTTCACACTAAAGTTGTGCCTTATCTGGGATTATTTCTGTAAAGAAATTAATTATGGAAAATTAACATTTCATACACCATGTTTTTACACTGCATTTTACATATGAATGAATTATTGCAACTGAATACATTCACCTCTTTACTTAAGGCGTGGTTAACCATCAAGTTCTTTGTGAATGTACATGGTATTTCTACAGCACAAACCTGGCCAAAAGGCAGCAGAGGGCTGTATGTGGTGAAGTTATTTTCATATTCATTGTGACATACCATTATTAATCACCTGAGCATGCTCAAAGCGTCCTGCATCTATATTCTTTTTAGAGTTTACAGTTGTTTAGCTATATTATTAAAACACATGTAATTCTCCCACTCCATTCATATTTGCTCATATATTTCATCCTGTATATGAGAATTATTCCATAACTGTTGGATCACATACCCCCTCCTAGTTGCCTTGTGATGTTAAACTATTAAACACGGTAGTTTCTTTCTTTCGGTACCACAATAATGCTGATCCTAATTATTGGTCCCAGATCAAGTATGAATGTTCCATTCAAATCATTATCCCGATATTGCCTTGTTGTGGTTTATTTAATGCTTTTGTCTCATGTTTATGTCCTTTTATGATATACTATGGTACTGTCTGGTTATTCAGTAAATCTATTGTCCCTTATTTTCATCTTAAGGTCACTATGCTTCCATAGCTGAAGCATCCGTTTTGTTTCCTCTTAAAATGACTACGTGCCTCTGTGATAGTTATTGGTCGTAAAACACACACTTTGGTTAAATATCTTCAAGTATACGTGTACGTGTCTAGATGCAGACATGATCAATCTATCTCTGCTCATGTGACTTGTCATCTGGGCTGAGTGTGTTGATCACATCTCACACTTGGCTAGCCAGACTGTTTCAATCAATAGCCGATAGGACATAATTAGGAGCACATTGTTTGATAAAAACTATACTCTCAACTGAACCATATTTGATATGGGTGACTAACTCCCTTTATTGCCAGTTATTGACAAGGTTTAGGAATAATCTGTTGGTACAATTAATCAGCTTTCTCAAGGGCTGGTCTGCTCATGGCTTTATAGGCCACTGTGATTGCAGTAAAACATCTGCCCAGGCTATTTATTACACATCTTGTATTATTTTGTCCGTATTTTTTTTCACTGGGCAAGGAAAATATTTTAAATACCTCTTTTAAAAGATTTCGAATATAAAGGCCTCCTATGCTACACCTCCCAATGCTTCAGGATGTTTATACATGCATGTGTGTAGGCAATTTTCTAAGCAGCTCGGTCACGCTTTGGAAGGCGTGGGTTTAATCTCATCAATGGCCTTCAGATCTTCATGAGCTGTGGTCTTTGAGTAGGCATCAATTCCTTGTTTCATAGACAGAACATAGTGGATCAAGCTAATGTTTTTGCACTGCCCGAGGATATATTTTATGTTGAAAACTGCACTGCAATTTCTTTTGTAAAGGCTCAAATGCAGGTCAGACATCATATTATGTGTTCACTGACGCTCTCTTTTGGACATTTGCCATAATATATGTTTGTATGCTTTTACAGTCTTTTTCTAATTTAACATAACTATTACCATTGTACTGTATTTGAAGTTATGGTTTTCAACAGATTTTATGTATTTTTTAAGGTTATATTTTTAACCGAATAAAGAATGTTTGAATTAGAAGCACAGTTACATTTTGAGACACCAGGTACATTTCTATCTACTAGTTATTTGTCATTACAGGGCCTGTTTCAAGCTGGATTTTAGTGTGAGATTTAGGAGGATACTGGTGATTACCATAGTACACCCCCCAACACATCGACAACCCTCAGAGGCCAAGTTTAGTGTGTCTATTGATGTCTTGAGAATGCCCTGGCACGAATCATTTTTTAACTGTGTGCAGTAAGTCAAAAAGGAACTCCTGAAAAAGTAAGAAGGCCTGTCCTGGGAACTTTTAGACCATTGTTTAGGACGTTCCCAGAAGTCATCTCCAACCACAGGCCAGTGCTAGCCATAAATGTGGCACACCACAGCAACTGCCAGAACAGTTTCTGGATCTACGGAGGAAGAGAAGATAACCTACCACATAAAATACCCGACTGGCAGTTCCACTGTATTGTGTAGAATTTTCAGATTCGACCCCTGAAAGACTACATCATCTCTGGAAAAATGACAAAGTCTCTTTTGGTTTTTCAAGCAATATCCTCAAAAGCCCCAGATCCGTAGCAAGACCATCCTGCTGCAGGTATCTGACCAGCAGATCCAAAGCAGCAGCAATAATTTCAGATTTGCCCCATGGGGAAACAAGTTTTTTCTTTTAAAAAAACTCCCTTTTTAGATTAGTGCTTTGAAACATTTGCACTTTTTCCACCTCCAAGCTCAGCGCGCCAATCTATTTGGTGTATCCAACCAGAACTCCTTTGTAGTTGACCTCCAGTCGTGCGTGATTACTGAGCTATCGTGACTATTGACTCCAATTGTCCTGTTGTGATTTTTGGTGTCTTATTTTCTAAAACGTAAAAAACTTATATCTCTAGCCCATCTTTTCAGATTTTTTTTGTTTTGTTATAGTTTTGTTCATTAAATGTTACTGTATTTTTTATAAATTGGAATGGGATTTTCACTGCGTTGTTTTCTTGACTTTTTAACTGTTTCGGTAATTATAAATGCTTTACACATTTTCGCTAAGTTAAGCCTGTCTGCTCTGTGCCATAGCTACCTGGGGTTGAGCTTGGGTTTAAATTACTGAAACCTTTGACTGAACCTAACAAGATAGTGACTTTAAAACTTGTGTTGGGCGCCAATCTTCTCTGAGCTAATAAACCACTTTCTGACAATTAAGCACTAAGTAAAGTGGTGAATGTATTTAGCTGCATTCATTAAAACATTGAAAGTTACATTGTTCAGGAAGTGCACAATGACGTCCCATTCAACACTTCTTTATATTCCACATTTATTCCTGCTTCCTAGCTGTGGTAGTGAGCCGTGATGTACAGAAATAAGGACTGGGTGCACAAATAATTTATTATGTGAGTGAAGTGTTGCATAAATTCCTAATCACTTGCTTCTGGAGTTTACAGATTTTCTGACTTCTAGGCCCTTGTTGGGTTTTGCACAGAAACAGACACGATAGGGCTCAATATGACCCGACGGTACAACCGCCTACCGCCGCAGCGACGCCTGCCAAAAGACCGTCGCAGCAGCTACCAGCTGTCCACCAAATTATGACCACAGCTGGATTTCCGCCAAAAGGATGGTGGAAATCCGGCTGTGGCCATGCCGGCAGATGGTGGTAAGGTGGCACTGCTGCCAGCAGCAGCGCAATGCCAGTAGACTGCCGCTAGCCATATTCTGAGAATAATATGGCCTGGTGGTGTTCTGCTGGCAGACGCAGCCGCTGGCAGCAGCACCTCATCCCGTCACCTGCCGGAGGACCCCCTGTATCCAGGTAAGTGGGTGCTCTGACAGGGGAGGAGGTGGGGGTGTCTGTGTGTGGGGGGAATGGGGATGTATGACTGTGCATGGAAAAATACCACAAAAGACTCCACATTGGATTTAAAACACAGAGAATATTTACCTGGGTAAAACAAGACCAAAATGACAAAATTCCAATAAGTAGAAGTCGAGATAAGAATTTGTAAAGATTGAATGAGAAAGCAGTGCTTAGAAGTCACTAGTGGTCAAAAGGGACAAGTGCAAATCCAAAATCCAGGCCAACCGTGATGGAGGGTAGGCCGGCTACAGAACCCATGCAGTCTCGGCTAAAACAGTACCTTTGATGGAGCAAAGCGACAATCTTGAGGAGACAATGCATTGGGATTTTCCACTCATTATCAGGGCTCCACTGAAGTGAATGTGATGCACAGCCACACAGAGCGTCATTGTTGGGTTGTACAGGCTGTGAATCCGCTGTCATCAAGCAGCCACTGCGTCAGCATTGAAGGAACAATGCAGCAGAATTTCTCACTCATTCGAAGTGATGCACAGCTTTTTATAGCAATCAGCTGCAGAACCCACTTCTGAGGCCCAGGACTGGAGGGCGGCACCTCAGGCATGGGTAAGACTCACAGATGGCAGAGTCCAGTAGCACCAGGAGAGTTGCAGGCAGTCTTTGATGTCCCAGGAGAACAGAGGGCAACCTAACAAGCCCTTGGAGAATCTTGGTTTCAAGGATGTAGAGAACAGGTCCAGTCCATCTCACTCCAGGCAAGAAGCAGCAGGCAGAAAGCCAGCATAGCAAAGCAAGTAGCTAAGTTGCAGGCCCTCTTACAGCACAGCAAGCAGTAGGCCAACACAGCCATGCAGGTGTAGAGTGGCAGTCCCTACTGGCAGCACAGCAGTCCTTCTTCTTGGCAGAATGTCATTTGTTCAAGTAGCGTTATGATTTGGTGGGGTTTGGGGTCAACTACTTATACCCAAATGTGCCTTTGAAGTGGGTGAGACTTCAAAGAGGCCTTCAAAGATCACAAGGTCCCTGCCGATTCTTCCCCGGCTCCAGAAACTATACAGAGGGGTATGCAGCCCTTTGTGTGACGAGAGGCACAGCCCTGTTCAGGTGTAAGTGTCAGCTCTGCATTCCTACTTAGCCCAGGAAGACCATCAGCCTGGTGATGGGGCATCAGGATACAAATGTCACACCCAAGATCCCTTTCTGTGTGACTGTCTAGAGGGAATACTCAAAGTCCAGCTGTTATCTATCCCAGACATGTATTCAGAGTCAGGCAGAGGCACAGAATGATTAAAGTAAGGCAATGCCAACTTTCTAAATGAAGCATTTTCAGACTTACAATTTAAAATCCAACTTCACCAAAAGTTGTGATTTTAAATTGTGAGTCCAGAGATACCAAACTCCATATTTCTATTTTTTCCAATTGAACAATACACTTAAAGGATGCTTGAAGGTAACCCAAATATTAACCTATTGCAGTAATAAAAAATTAATTTAGCAGTTTTAACTACATGGACATGTTAAACTTAAAAGTACATGTCCAACTTTTTAAATAGACTGCATCCTGCCCTTTGGCCTAATCCGGGCCTACTTTAGGGGTGACTATGTAATAAAAAGGAAGGTTTCAGCCGGGCAAGTGAGTGACATTTGCTTGAAATAGTTTTTGATTAACCGTTGTGCCTGCTTGACAAGGCCAGACATATTAGGTGTTTGTGTCTTTTCTCCTTTATAAAATAATTAATTTATTGTTTTCTGATTCAATATGTTTAGTGGGTGTTTTCACGTTAAGAATTTTTAAAGAAAACTGCTCCATATTTTAACATTTATGAAGTGAAAAATGTCTACATTTAGAAATAGTGTAAGTGCTTAAGATGTACCTAAACTGTACTGAGATTGTGAACTAAACATTATTGTTGTGATATACTATTTATCATGACACACACATGAAACAAATAAAGACAGTGTACTGAACTGAAAATGGAAGAGAAAACTATTAGTGAACAACAGTGCAGAGAGACAGCAGAAGATATCAGAAACAGCAAAGGTTCTCCCCTACGGTTTGGCTTTTCAATGGGCTCTCGGACCTTTTATGCACGGCAGAAAGGTAGCATGTGCATGGGCACACAAGCGGGCACCTAAGAGGGAACACAGATTAGATGTCTCTGGCATCACCCTTGCATTTGGCTAATGACAATGGTAGTATAGCATAAACCCGAAAGGGCAAATCCAGAAAAGAGATCTTTTGCACTTGGGAGTAGTGGAAAGGCTGAAGAAACTTACAAATGATTGGGCTGTAATGGTACATGAAAGTCTGACAGATCTGGACTCTGGGAGGCTCATTCTATCCCCCATGCAAGTCTGGGTGGTAACTGACCATCTGGTAAATACAGATATCGTAGGATGCAGTATTTACTAGGCATGCAAATGCCGCACCGTTCTGAGTTTCAGAACTGCAGATAAGGCTGTATTACTGAACATTTTCTCCTTTCATGATGCTCAAAATCAGGACCGGACAGGCTTTTCATTCCACTGGGCATTTCCCCTGTAGACTGGCTCCCAGGTGAGTCTTCAAGAGAGCGAGAAAAGAGAGGGAAAGATGGGGAAAAAGCAATCAGAAACATAGAGATGAAGAGAGAGAGAGAGAGAGAGAGAGAGAGGGGAAGAATGGATTGATGGATGAATGGATGGATGGAAAGAGAGTGATCGCATGAGAAAAAAGGAGCATCATCGGTTTGATCATTTTTGCCAGGCCAGCTTTTGGTCCCCCAGTCCGACCTTCCTCAAAATCAGAATGTACAGTGCTTGCGCGCACTTTCTGTCGCAGGTTTTATCACGAGGTATGCCAGTTGTAATACAAGTATGGGATCAAACATGTTTCTGCCCGAATCAGGATTTTGCAGGGAGTGAGGACTTTCCTAGCATCACGATCTGCTAAATAGGTGGTGAAATGGGAAGGCTAAATGGGTCACGATCTGCTTCAAAGTGGTGTGTGTTGGGGTGGGCCGTGTGTGGTTTACTTGAACTTCTTTGGCACAAATATTTGTAGAGTTGTCAGGCACTGTATTTGTGTTTTCCACCTGTTAATTCATATGCATTGTTCATCATCCGCATGACAATCACCAGCCACATGCACGGTTTCACATTAAACATGCTTCTGTTTTGGAAAAATTAAAAATAGCCAGGTGTGCAGATGTTTCGCTCTTTCTTGTGATTACTTTCACTGTTTCTAAGAATGATCAAACTCTTCAATACAAACAGAAAACACGACCCGAAGGGTGGCTGAAAAAATGTTTCCATAGCTAAACCTTTTTTGTACTTTCTAAAATGATTTATCTATCTCTACATTCTGCATTTTCCATGATAGTAGTTTTCTACTCAATGTTCCTTCTGAGCGTGGTTCACATTAAAAGCTATTGATGGAGCGAAGAATATGGGAAACTAAGACGGAAACCTCCACTGCTGTGGGTACTTGCGGTAGACTGCAATGTGCTTCCAGCACGCAGATATCACAAGGAAAGTTTCATTGTTATTTGTTTTTTGTTTTTTTAAGTCACATGGAAGGGCTTGCTTTGAACGCTTTGTACTGCTATATTTTTTTCTATCTATATGTTTCTTTAAAAACGTAGCAACCATACAGTCATTTTCCGGTGTTGTGATGAGCAATGGAAACTGCATTGTCATCTTTTGCATTGATCCTTGAAAAGCAACTTGTATTTTTAAGTTATTTACACAATCTTTTGTGGAAGGAGGTTTTGTATATATTTTCAACAGAACCCCAGTGCTCTTTACAGGTATAATGACTGTCCCGGAAATAAGAACTTTCACATCTTGATTGATTACATTATTTGCACGATTAATAAAAACTAATGCATCAGCTACAAAACAAAGAGTTAAAAGAGAAAACAAATCACACAGACAATTCATTAAAAACAAAATTACAATATAAAAAGTAAGCTAAAAGTCCGAAGGACTATCCATACCAGCTAAATGTGAATACTTCAGTACTTGTTATTGCGAAGGAAAGGACTGGAGGAGGATATGACATACCGCGGACCCCGCGTTATCACAAAGACCAAGCGGCCAAAGGCATAGGGAGTCAATGGGAAGTTAAATGGAGTGCAGATTGTCGACTAGAGGGAACGAGTCAGCAACGTAGCAGGAATTGTTTATCTACCACATTTAAACTCCCTTCTGGATTGCTTGTGACCTGTTTAATCAGGTGGTTCACTTTTAAATTGAATTCTGCAAAACATGCCATGTATTGAGGTTTCAGTCCCTTTAGACAGAAAAGACTTGCATGACAGCAGGTCCTGATGATGTTGGTGTTTAAGATGTTTCAAAGATAAGCTTTAAGCCACAGAAGGAGAGCTGGACATATGCAATATATGTGAAGGAAATCCTCTAGTGAGTATGAGTAAAGCCCGCATCCTTTAAAGTTTGATCGCTGAACCCATTTTTGAGCTGCATCGAGTGAAGGGAGCAGACCAAGGGGTTGATTATGACTATGGCGGATGGAAAACTCTGTCCGACAAACTCCCGACAGGGTGGCTGCTGCCTACACGGCGACCTCTCCACCAGAGCTATTATGAGTTTCCTGTTAGGTTGGCCTAGCGGGAAACAGGCTACAGCATTACCTCCGGCTTGTAATCGAGCCAGCGGCAATACAGTCACCTGCAGGGTGCACCAGCACCCTCGCAATGTTCACTGTCTGCAAAGCCAACAATGAGGCATATTTGAGAAAGACGCCCTCTTGCACTGTTAGCGCGTAGGACCTTAATAAGTAAACTTACAAGGGGACACAAATAGGCTGATGAACCTTTTGACTCGCAATTAAGATGCTCTTACCATAACTCCATTGCATGCAAATCAATAATCAATAACCAATACACAAGATTTATAATCAACAACAATCAATAACATTAATAATTAATAGAGTCAGTAATTGTCACGCACCATGACCTTTCAGTCATGAATAACCACACCTTTTAGTTAAAGTTAGAATATTTATTTCCCTATATTACCAATGCTAAGGTCATGTAGATTAATCTAAAAATCATATGAAACAGATACAGAAACAACACTGGTTGTCCAAAGCTGCAGAAGAAACGTGATGTAATCAAAGCTGGAACTACAACACATTCTAAGGCTACTGTCCAAATTAATAACAAAGTCAACTGCGTCAAAGTGATTGCATACTTTTGAGTTCAGCAAAGAAATTCATCAAGCATTATTCCCTATTAGCACAATTTCATTAGTGAGGATCCTAAAGATCTTTCACCATACTTTAGCCTCTTAAGAACACTGTTTGATCAAACCAGATGAGTGGCAATGCAGAATCCAGACAGCAAAACAGTGATGTGCCAGCTGCTGAATGTAGTCAGGACCTCTGTCCCAGTAGGCTTTTTCAATAAAGCAGAGTGTATTGAACATTATCATGAATTCAGCTGGAAGCCAATGGAGAGCTTTCAGGGCTCGCTAGATGCGCTCCCATTTCCAATATACACAGGCCCATACTTTAGACCAAATTTTGCAGTGTTTGCAGTCTGATGATTTGGATTTTAGAAAGTCCGTTTTAGGTTACATACAGTAGCCCAGCCAAGCCATGAGCACATGCTAGGTCAATCTAATAGTGAGTCTGAAGAAGAGGGAGGATTCTCCAGAGGTAAGAGAGTTGAAAATTGGTTTCCTTGACCAATCCATTTGTTTGTGAGGAAAAAGTAGGTCCAAATCAAAGATTATCCCAAAGTTTTCACCTACTGGTATGTGGAATCATCCACATATGTCTGGCAAGTCACTTACTGGTAATGTAGTACTTGATCCAGAGGACTTATGCAGATATTAAAGAGAAGGGGAAGAAGATAAGGGGGAGGGGCTCCAATGCCCTACAGCTCTGTAAATGAACCATTTGAGATGCACTTTTCCAAATGTTTAGCAGACATCTCCTAGAGCTTTTGTCATGTTTGTCTGGATTCCCAGAATATTGACTGGAGAATGTATTTTTGAATCTAAATAATTTAGGTATGGACTCGAAGTTGCAATTTTTAAGCATCTTCAGTCACTTGATAATCCACGAGTGCACGTCTGCAACAGGGAGAACATGTGCAGACTGTTAGACCTGACATACTTGAGGTAGTGTTACCCTAAACCTTTTTTGTCTTTTCCCATAGGTTTTGCTGATTCTGTTTTAGTAGCCTTAGGGCTCTGGGCACTTTTCCACTGTAAATACAGTGTGAAAGTGTGCACGCCATTCCTACTTCTGTTAGGACGTGTCGCTTATCAGTATGTGTGCACTTGCACCAAAGGTGTTTTCAAACGTGTGCTAAGCCTGCCATTGCAAGCCTGAGTGTGCACCCTTGCACCATGGTGTTTTAAACGTGTCCAGCCTGCCATTGCAGGCCTGTGTGAGACACATTGCACCTATGCTAGGGCTGGCCTTTCTAAATCCCCAGCCAACCTTGAAGAGCCCTTTCACTACCAATAAGGCACCCAATGGGTAATTCCTGAAGGGGTGAAGCGACTGGTAGGCGAAAGACATGGCAGGTACACAGAGGTGTTCTCTGCCCAGATAATGAAGAATACCCATGTGTGTTTCCCTACCTGGGAAGATTGCTCTTCCCATAAAACCAACATAGGGGATTGATTAAAATCCCTCCAAGCTGCAAAAGTGGATTGCAGTGGAGCAGCCTCATAATGTTTCCTATCATTGGTTTCCAAAGACAAACCCCTTCCCATGGTAAAGGAGGTTTTGGCATTACTAGCTTACAAATGCCACTTCTGGAAAGTGGGCATTTCTCTACTCTAAAATTATTTATGTGCCTTTCTACTTGGCTCTTATTCGTGGTGGAGGCTGGGGGAGCACATATGTGCATTCCCCTTTGACAGCTATAAATATTGGGCATGCAACTGGATCAATAGACCTCTGCCATTTGAGGGCCTGGATGGATAAACTGGAGGGACAGGTTTTGACACTTGGCCTCTGGGAGCCAGATCATGGCCCCACTAAAGATTAAGAGCTGCATTCCATCGCGCCATGGCAGACAGGACTGAAATTTAGGGGAGATATCAGAGGTTCAAAGGGAGAACCTCTGAACCACCCCAACTTCAATAGGAACCCTACAGTATAACTACTGGTGCCATACTTCAGCACGGCAGAGATACACTTTTGGGACATGGGACCAGAGATTCTGGTCTGCAAGGTGCACACTGCCAGAGGAATCTGTTGTGCAGAAGGAGGATTACTGCCATTGGAAGGGGCTGCGCACCCTTCCTCAATAGTGACTGGCCTGGGCTGACTATCTGCTGCTGTGTGGCACCCTTAAATGTTCTCTCAAGGGCTTGTTGGCTTGCCCCCTGTTCTCAAGTGGTGGTCTCAAGGACATCAAAGACTTCCCTCGAGGGATCCACACTGACTACTGTCTGCTGCGACCCATATCAACCCACACTGGGCATTGTGCCTCATTTCCAGGAAGGCACAGAATTTGCATCTCTTTGTTGTGTGTTATCAGAATTGTTTGGTGTGACCCGTATCAATGTACATCAGGCATGCTGCTTCATTTCCTAGGAGGTACAGAAATGTATAACCCTTTGTTGTGAGTGTTCGAAAGTGTCTGGTGCGACCCGGATCAATGTGCACCAGGCTTTGTGCCCGGATTGCCTGTGTGTGACTCTGATCAACATATACCTAACAGGGTGCCTCTCTCTTCCAAGAGGCTCCCCTGCTTCCTTCCCCTTCATTGTTAGTTCCTTTTGTGCCCTCCTTGCGGTGAACTACTTGCCCTCTCCTCACCCGGCCCCTGCCGACATTGTGATGCCAGATAGAATTGCCCAGACTGGGTCTGGGTGGTGAGAGTAATTGAGTGGGCTGAAGGAACGTTTCTGAGAGTGAACTGAAGTAGGTCAGGAGACTGTGGGACCTCCTCCCCCCTTGCTTCGCAGAACTGGGCTGGTGCCGAAAGGCGCATTATGGAATTTTTGGGTTGAACAAACTATTGCCCTCAACCGCTTCTGCTCCACATCCTGAGGGTGAACTTCCATAGTGGTGGCCAAACCCCCCATTTGCCAACTGCCTCCTAATCAGTCCTGCTACCTGCTCCCTACCTTATCCCCTGGGATCATGACTGAGTGTGACTCCAGCCGTGATCAGCCAAGTATAAGCGGGGAGGATCACTTCTCTCCAACCCGTGGGTGTGGGGTTGTTGGTGTGAGCTGGACGATGGAGAAGGGCTTGGGCCACGGGGTCAGCATTATGCTATCAATTGATCTGTCTGATATCAGTTGAACTGCATGGAGGTGCTGCATGTGTGTTTGAGCAAGTGTATTCCATATGAATCTGCCTGATATCCGGGGCACCGCATACTGTTGCTGAGTGAGGGCGTGTATTTGGGAGTGACTGCCTGGGGACCCCCTGTTAGCGATTACATCAGCCAGTGGTGTTGCTTTACACTTTGATTTCTTGCCAACAGAATACTACATTTGACATCGGTTTTGTCCATGCGGCCTTGGATGACGGTGCTGCTTAAGAGCGTTGTCATTATCTATGTGTACACATTTATGATATATCTGTGATATGGAGTGCATCCTAAACTGTGTGGTATTACATTATAATAATCACCAGGGTGGGCCTAGGGTTGATGCGCAGCATAAATGTGCTAGGGGAGTAATGTAGGCTCTCTACCCAGTGTGCATACTACTGATGTAATTTTAACCCGGTTTGGACCTAGTACTGCTAGTAATATATCAGAGTGTGATCTAATCCCAGAAATTCACAATGTTTATATTGTGTTAATGTGTGTGTTGAATACAACCTTGTTTTACATACCACATGTGTGAAGTCTCTTTTGTGATGCTCAGTGTATATACAGTATTGTGGGAGTGCTGTGCCAGTGCTTTACATACTGGCTCTGTGATAAGCCTGATTGCTCAGTGCCAAGCTACCCAAGGGTGAGCGCAGGTTATGTAGTAAGTGTAATCACCCACCCCTGAAGGGAGTGGTAGGTCCTGCTTGGCTGGGGCACCATCACAGCCACCCATTACGGGCTGCTTCCAACACAAACAGGGACCATTTACGTGGATATGATAAGCTTCCCCAGTCACATAAAAAATAAAATACTAAAATCAATTACACATCTTATCTGTCATTCAAACCTCATTCAAAGTGCATAGACCAGCCTATCACTTTTGTTTCATAATCTAACTGGGTTAAATGAGAATTGTGATTAAATGTCCAAATCAAATCAGTTGCAAGATTGTTCCCTTTTCACCATCAAAGCAGTGTTCTAAACCCTGCATGACATCCACTATAATACCTTCATCAGGCCACATTAAAAATGACTATATTTTTTAGAGTAAAAAACTTCACCAACTTTTGTGTTGCGTAAAGAGTGCTGGCCGTCACCTTTAAACAAATATACAGGACAACCAATGGCAATTCTACATTTTTTGATAGGAGGTGCTAAGAAAAAAAGGTTTAAATTCTATTTGACAAAATTAGGACATTTGTTAAAAATGAAGATCTTTGCTTACTCATTTATTTACTGCAAACGTCAACAGTTGATTCTTCATACTTGCTACCCATATTTGTATCCATACGATGTCTACTCAGTTCATAGAATATTTATATATTAATGTCAAAACAGACTCATTTGTTAAGGTGAATAGTTCATACTCCTGTTCCATTCAGAATTATTTTACATTGGTCCCCACGACTATTCGTCGTTATTAAATTATACTTTCAAATGTTGAGGTAACCTTCTTACCTGGAAGAAAAATAAATAAAATATGTGTCATATCGAACCTCGTAAATATGCTGGATAACCATCCTTTGTCGCTCAAAGTGGGGGGGTACTATAGTGATTAATAATCATAAAGCTGTGCAAACATCTAGGAATAAATGATCATCCAATCTCCAACGTCATCACCATTAAAAGGAATTACACAGAAATTGTATGTGGACTTTATATTGTAGCTGAAATAGTTCAAGCTTAATGCCCCCCCATTGTAGTTTTATTCGAGACACAACTCCCCATTGACACTTAAAATAGAAATATCTTGAATATATGATTTGAATGTTTGAGCACAATTTCCATGCTATGTAAGAGGGTCGTTTGGCATTCCGAATGAGTAGTTGATTTCAGTTTTTACTCTTTAGATGACGGGATGTGTCAGATTAATTTTGTTTGTATAAAACATTAATGCTTTTATTTTGCAGATAATAATAATGAGGATATCTTGCCCGATTTTCTCAAAGCGCATGTTATTATTGAACCTTATTTTTTATTGTTTGCACATGCACATTCTCCAGAGTGAGCACAGTTTTATTAATTTGAAATAACCTGGAATTAGCTGACTTTGATTTACACGTGTATTTTTCCAAAGGATGACAGAATTCACACATGAGGGGATTTACCCAAGTCCATAATATCTCGCTGTTGGAAGGACTGATTGCTAATCATTAAAAGGGGCGGAGTTTTTTGTGTGTAATTTACTTAGTTTACTGCCAGTGTATTTTATAGCCGCTATAAAAGTGTTTTACAGTTACAAATCTGAGTCACCTCTTATTTCTCTTGGGCATGCATGCAATACATTTTTGAGCTACAGTTAGGCTTTACATGTGAATAATGCTCTCCTATTGTAATATGTGTAATTTAGTCTCCGGATTCCACAAGCAGGCATAATTCTTTTATTTTCTCAAAATCAAGAGTAAATATGAATAGTTGGCCCAAAATGGCATGTAATTGATACTAGGACAAACCATATTCCATGAAGCTGGCAACCTGTCAGTCCCCTCTACAGTAGCAAAAACATTCTAACTCCCACAACTGCACTTTTTCATGGTGCATTGTGCAGCAGCTGGAATGTCAGTTCCCATTCTTCTTACTTCCAGTGCTTATCCTACAACTGTTCGGTGCAGCCTTCTGTGTAATGAACTTTCATCGAGAGCTATTATCGCTTGCTATCGAAATTAATGAGTGCACATGAAAAGGTGTTAGGTGATATTGACGCCTGTGACTATGCTCTTTTCTTGCAAGATAGAAGATTTTTTGTATATTTTATTTGAAGCATATAATATAAAATTTCTTAACAGCTGCCTTCAATATCATTTGGGCATATAGCATCACAGTCCATGTGAGACGGTTTGATTTTTGCATTACACAGCATATGTTATACATTGTTTTCTTTGTGATAATAAGTAGTATTATATTATAGCTCATTTAATGATGGAATAGGTGTAAACATGTTGTATTACAATATTAAGCCAAAATATGAATGTGTAATCAAAAACCAAACTCGTATTAACTTATAGTACCGTGCAGTCATGTCACTGCTCAATGACAATTGAAAGCTGAAGTAATAACCCCAGTACCATAAGAAAAGTGACCATGAGATACGCACATCTATATCAACCACTGAATGTGCACTATCCAAACACCGATAACTTAAGACAACAGAGTAATCCTATCTAAATTTTAGACTGCTCCATAAAACGTTAGCCTACACTTTGATCGGTAATGCAGTAATCAGTCACTTGCAGCAAAGGGGGATGAAAAAACTGCTGAGACATATGCTCATCCTCCAGAAAGATCTTCTAAAATGACGAAATACCGTGCATGAGAGTTAAAAATTTACCTGGGTGTGTCACACATACAGAATTAGGCATGCAATGGAGCAAGCTAATGGTGCCAGCCTTCAGTTTACCAGACATATGATTATCCTGTTGAAAAACAGGAAAAATCAACAGGTAAGGAAGCTGGGGCTCTGAATTAGCGTGCTGTTCATTCATTCATTAGCTTTATTTCGGTAAAAGTAAATACCATAAAAGCACATCACAATTAACAGTTTCGTGGTTTAGCAAAACAGCAAGCTATATAAAAGAGATTTTCGAACATAAGAGATTGAGCTACATAAAAAATGTTAGGCATAAGCATTTTTCCTACTGGAAATTCATACCATATTATAGAGTTGTATAAAAATGCATAGTGGGTATTAAAAGTCAAATACAAACCTAGCCAAACATATCACATAAAATAAGACATTTCTGTTTAAAAATATAAAAATATCTAAGCATAAAAAAGAAGAAAGAAATACATCTAGGCAATGTAAAGTGATAAGTGCATACAAAAATGGATTAATCAATGACCGTTCCCCGCATCCATTGTTAGCTTTTCCTCTATTTTTTTTTTGCGTATTCAGGGCCGTATTTATACTTTTTGGCGCACAACTGCGCCAACGCAGTTGTGCGTCAAAAAATTTAACGCCGGCTAGCGCCATTCCAAAGCGCCATGCGGGCGCCTTATTTATAGAATGACGTTAGCTGGCGGAGCTGACTGGTGTGCGTCAAAAAAAATGACCCACTCCAGGCAGCGCCGGCGTAGGGGAAAATGGAGCTTGGGCGTCAAAGAATGGGGCAAGTCGGTCTGAGGCAAAAAATCTGCCTCAACCCGATTAGCGCCATTTTGTTTTGACTCCCACCCTCCATTGACATGACTCCTGTCTTAGCAAAGACAGGAGTCATGCCCCCTTTCCCAATGGCCATGCCCAGGGGACTTCAGTCCCCTGGGCATGGTCATTGGGCATAGTGGCATGTAAGGGGGCACAAATCAGGCCCCCCTATGCCCCCAAAAAAAAAAAAGATACTTACCTGAACTTACCTTAAGTTCCCTGGGATGGGTCCCTCCATCCTTGGGCGTCCTCCTGGGGTGGGCAAGGGTGGCAGGGGGTGTCCCTGGGGGCATGGGAGGGCACCTCTGGGCTCCTTCCGAGCCCACAGGTCCCTTAACGCCTGCCCTGACCAGGCGTTAAAAAATTACGCTAAATCGGCTGGACGTCATTTTTTTTGACCCGCCCACTCCCGGGCGTCATTTTTGCCCGGGAGTATAAATACGGCGCACATGCCTCGGAGTCATTTTTTAGACGGGAACGCCTACCTTGCATATCATTAACGCAAGGAAGGTGTCCACGCAAAAAAATGACGCAAACTCCAAAATCTTTGGCTCTAGACGGGTCTAACGCCAAAGTATACATATGGAGTTAGTTTTGCATCGGATTTGCGTAAAAAAAAAAACAACGCAAATCCGGCGCAAACAGAGTATAAATATGCCCCTCAGTCTATTATGCCAGAAGGAATCTAGATATTTTGCCAGGCAGCAAGCCACTAAAACAGATGAGTCAGATTAAAAAATTCTCAAAGCCAGTGAACAGTTTTTAAAACCCATTTTCCTCATAAAGGAATAATCCAACGGACTCTCTGTTTGTGGTATGCAGGGCATTGGAAAAGGATGTGGGTTATAGATTCTTCTCTGGCACAGCCATCTGGCACATCTTAGAAGTGCAACTAGTGTTAGACCATTTATATGTAAGGGTACGCAGAGGAAGAGAGCCTATCCTGAATCTAATATACAATGCACGTGCATGTGGGGAAGAAACTATGTCCATATATTGCACAGATTCATAGTGGCATTTGAATTGTAGGAAGTTGCCCGTCATGGAAGATGGCGAGACAGCAGACAATTGTAAAAGTTGGACATAGAGCCAGAATGCGTCCTTTAATGTCTGTGTTGCATTTTTTGGGATAGATAGCGTGTCCTTCCAGTAAGACCCCAAACCAAGTAGTGAGAAGGTCCGTTCTACGTATACACACCACTTGATTTTTGGACTGGTGTTGTTGCCCATCAGATTGACTAGCCCACATCTATAGGGAGCAAGGTAGTCTAGTGACCATTGACGAATCCAATATAACAAGGGCCTAAGTGCAGCGATCTGGCTGATGGGGGGGCAGGTTTAAATCCATTCGAACTGGGAGCATTGGGGTGCTGGAAGGAACTCTTAGCAACGACCTTAAGAAGGAGTTTTCCACCTTTGTCAGATCGTCTAAACTACGGTGGCCCCACAGTTCAGCTCCATAAATGGCCCCCCCTCTTGCTTGTGATTTGTAAATTTCGACAGCGGGCGTCATGGCAAAGCTAGGAGATCTAGCGTGCTGTTCACCACTGAAAACAGATTATTTCAAGGTATTATAGCCCCGTTAAAGGCAATTAGTATTCCCTCAGTGGCAGGTTTTTTTTTTTTTTTCTTTTTTTTTTTTTTTAAAACACTACCAACACCCAGCACACACAAAGGAAAAATAGAAAATAAACATCAATAAGGCGCATAAGTGAACAACGTCAATAGAGCTTATTGTTCCAGTATGCTCCTATGAGTTCACTGATTGTTTTTCCAGATAGGTAGGGAATTCCCACTGCTTTGTCTAGATGGACAGACGTTAGTTTCCTTACAGCGGGAAAGCTATTTGCAGACAGCCATGGTATTCCTATAGCATAGTCGGATGATTGTGGGCTCTCCCCACCACAATTCCTCAAGTATTAATTTATGTCCACTTTTTCCAACGAAAATGTGAACTGTGACTCACTAAACCTCATACCTATTAATTAATTCAACTACGTTTAACAATGGGAAATGTTCAGCATTTTATATCTTGGCTCCATACATCCTTGTTAGACATGGTTAAGATTCCGTTGACAATACTCAGAAAAAAATTGGAACAGTTCCTAAATAAATACTTAAGGACTCAGACAAGACTTTGCTGTACAGAAAATTGTTTTCTCGAAATATGAGATCTAAATACACATAATTCAACTACTTGCATAGGACATATATGACCCCAAAACACCTCAAGTATATCAAAGTTTGTAGTGACATATCGTGCCCTAGATGCATTATTACTGATGCTATGTCCATCTGTCCAATTGTACTGGGAGAGAGCGAAAGATTGTCTAGTGATCTGCTCAACAGGGTTGGGCTACATGCTGCAAGGGTTTGTTTGTTGGGAATTTGAGGAGACCTAAGTGTAGAACAGCCTGGAACACATTCCTGGATTTGGTGCTAGTCCTAGTTAAAACAATGCCTTCTTATGCATTGGAAATGTTAATCTCCACCTCTATTGGACATATCGGCCCTCATTATGAGTATGGCGGTCCTAAGACCACCAGACTCACGGTGGTGGTCCGACCACCGCGGTAGTGGCGGTCCGACTGCTGCATTATGACCGTGGCAGAGCCACCACGGTCTGACTGCCAACACCGGCAGGTTGCTGTCAGTCGACAGCCTGGCGGTCTCGGCAGTTGTAATCCTCTAGGATTGCGACTCCCTAATCCGCCAGACTTTTCATGGCAGTTGAACCACCATGGAAAGGCTGGCGGAATGGAGGCGTCGGGGGCTCCCGGGAGGCCCTGCACTGTCCATGCACTTAGCATGGGCAGTGCAGGGGCCCCCATGGACAGCCCTGTCACCCTTTCCACTGCCTGAATTACAGGCAGTGGAAAGCGTGGCGGGTGCTGCTGCACCTGCCGCACCGCCACATTGCT
This sequence comes from Pleurodeles waltl, assembly GCF_031143425.1. Classification (NCBI taxonomy): domain Eukaryota; kingdom Metazoa; phylum Chordata; class Amphibia; order Caudata; family Salamandridae; genus Pleurodeles; species Pleurodeles waltl. Next base: position 1,033,164,184 of record NC_090437.1, on the reverse strand, counting down.
GCCGACTCGATTACGTCAATGTCAAGGCCCTGTTTCCTGCTGGGCTGGCAGGAAACTTGTAAAAGTGCAGGGGGTGTTCTGGCCGCACTGGCAGTCAGATAGCGGTATGAGTTTAACAGGCGGCCTCCGCTGCCGGCCAAACTCGTCATGAGGGCCATGGTGTAATGATGTTAAACTCAACTGAAGATATGGTTTTACATTGCATAGAAAGGTTGATACGCCCCAGGGATCCTCTTGCTGCTGTCTGGAATGAGACTCTGTATACATTTGAAAATCTAGATACTTCTGTGCTTATGTAGTCATAAGAGGAAACCAATTTCAGCTGCCAGGGACCCTGCATCTTGCAATGTAGGGGTATGAGAACCCATCATACTTCATTATTCTAGCAATGAACTTAAAGAGATCAATGCCAGGGCCTTTTTTTTTTAATGGAAAGGCATCTCACGATGCCATACACTCATTTCACTGGAACCGAATACCCTAAGTAAATGTGAAATCAGTAGTTTCACTTTCACCACTGATCTTCCAATGATGACCTCTATCCACTTGAAAAGCACATCCTCTATGGAGGGCCCTAATAGAACGTATTGCTCTTTCTCTAGCAAACTTTTGAAAACAAACACAAGTGACACAGATCAGTTCATAAAAGTCCCATACTGCAACGTACTTTCCCTCACCAAACATGCTACCGAAATATGGGCTCTAATAACCATTCATCAGTCCGAGAGATGCTTTCTTACTGAAACCTAGCTTCACCCACCGGCTAACCCCTGGATCCCCAAAGCCATTCTGAAAAACTATAATGGGGAGGCAAAAAAAGAGGGCAAAGTTGCTGTTACCTTCCGCAACCTGGTTAAAGTTACTCTACCTTACACTATCTGTGAGGAATGGATAGAGATCTCCATTTTTAGCTTAGAGACTCTGCCGGGTGCTCCAAGGAAAGGTGCCTGTTAGAAATTAGGTCTCTAGTTGGCAGAGGTTTGCCTCTTTTCAAAGTAGGGACCATAATCCTAGTCAGGGTAAGTCAGTGACACTACATAAACTAACATGTGCTCACCCCCTGGTAGCATGGCACAGAGCAGTCAGGCTTAACTTTAGAGGCAATGTGAGAAGCATTTGTTCAATACCTATTACAGTAGCACAGTGAAAACACCACAAAAAGACTCAACACCAGATTAGCAAAATAGATAATGTTCATCTGATTAAAGCAAGATCAAAATGACAAAAATCCAATCAGTAGAAGTCGAGATATGAATTTTTAGAGATTACATTTGAAAACAGTGCTTAGAAGTCTATAGCGGTAAAAAAGGTTACTTGAGGTCATGAGGGACCAGTGCAAATCCAAAATCCAGGCTGACTGCGATGGAGGGGAGGCCGGCCACCCAGTGTCCGCTAAACAGTACCTTTGTTGGAGCAATGCATCAATGCGAGGACACGCTAGGTTGATATTTTTGCCACGCTTGGGGCGATGCATCATTGTCACAAGTAGATGCAATGCATGGCTGGAGGGCCACACAGAGCGTTATTGTCAGGCCACACAGTAGGTGAAGCCGCTGTTGTCAATAGCCGCTGCGTTAAAATTGTGATGCGTCAATTTTTCTGCTGCACATGGGGTGAGATGCTGCTTTTTGAAGTTTGTAGCTGCAGAACCCAGTTCTCAGGCCCAGGACAGAAGAAGGACACGTCAAGCAAGGGTAGGACTCACATTGCAGAGTATACAACACCAGGAGAGTTTCAAGGAGTCTTTGATGTCCCAAGCCAGCAAGCCCTTGGAGACCCTAGGACTCAAGGGTGTAGAGAGCAAGTCCAGTCTTTCTTACTCCAGGACAGAAGCAGCAGGCCGCAGGCCAAACCAGCAGGGCAAACAACAAAGTGGCACTCCTTCCTACAAAGAGCGCACAGCAGCACTAGGCCAACACAACAATCGAGTTGCAGAGTGGCAGTCCCTCCTGGCAGCACAGCAGTCATTCTTCCTGGTAGAGAGTCCTTGGTTCCTTTAGAGATATGATTTAGGTTTGGGGTCCAATGTTTATACTTTGGTGCCCTGGTTCTGTAAGGTGGGAGAAACTTCCAGGCCTTACTTTGAAGTCCACAGGTCCCTGTCTTGCCTTCCCTGGCTCCAGACACATTACAGGGTGTTATGCAGCCCTTTTTGTGAGGAGAGGCAAAACTCTATTCAGGAGTTAGTGTCAGTTCCTCCCTCCCATCTAACCCAGAAACACCCATCAGCTTGGTGATGTGCCATCAATATGCAAATGCCACACCCAAGCCCCCTTTGCGTGTGACTGTCTAGTGTAAATGTACAAAGCCTAGCTTTCATCTAACCCAGATACATATTCAGAAACAGGCAGAGGCACAGAATGGTTAAAGTAAGAAAATGCCAACTTCTAAAGTGGCATCTACAGAATAACAACTTAAAAACCAACTACACCATAAGTTGTGATATATATTAAATTTCAGTCCAGGTATACCAAACACCATATCTCCAACTGGAAATTACACTTAAAAGATGCTTTAAGGCAATCCCAATGTTATCCTATGGGAAAGATAGGCTTTGCAATAATAGCAAACACATTTAAGAGTTTTTCAGAATCTGGACATGTTAAACTTAAAAGTACACGTCGAACATTTTAAATACATTGCACCCTGCCCTTGAGGGTAACTAGTGGATAACTTGGGGCAACATACATGTAAAAAAGAGAAAGGTTTGGGCCTGACAAATAGGTGCACTTGCCAGGTCGAAATAGCAGTGTACAACTGCACACACAGGCTGTGCAGTGGCAGACCTGAGACATGTTTGAAAGGCTACTGTAGTGGATGGCACAATCAGTGGTGCAGGCCCACTGGTAGCATTCAATTTACAGGTCTGGGACTTACAAGTAAATTAAATATGCTAATTGTGGAGAAGTCGATGTTACCATGTTTAGAGTACAAAGCACCTGCACTTTAGCACTGGTCAGCAGTGGCATAGTTATGCCAATACTAAAAGTTAGCAAAAATGAGTTGGAAAAACAGGAGGTCAGAGGGCAAAAAGGTACGGGGAACTACGCAAAGAATACAAGGACTAACGGTGCCCTAGCATATTGCCCCTGGCCTAAAAAACATAACTCCTTACAGAAATCTGGAAAATCTAGTGAATCAACAACCATCACGCTATCTGGAATCCATCTCCATCCTAGACAATTCCCAGCCTGGCCTTAGAGCCTCTCATAGTAATGAAAGTGAACTTATGGTGGTTCTAGACAACATCAGACTTTCCATTGATGATGGCTATCAAGCAATGCTGGTACTGCTTGATCTGTCTGCTGCCTTTGACACCATCTCACACTCCATCATGATCCAGGGACTTTCTGAGATTGTTGTCACTGGTAAAACATTAGGATGGGTACATAGGCTCCTCAAAGATAAACCACAGAACATTTAAATCATATGTCATGTCCATAGACAAGGGCATCCCACAGGGCTCATCCCTGAGTCCCAGGATCTTTAATAAATATGGTGCCCCTTTAGCCAGAGTAGTAAAATCCTATGGTCCAGAGATCATCTCATATGCAAATGACACACAGTTGATCATATCAATGGGTTCTTACCCTGTATCTATAAAACCTAAATTTGTAGACTGCATGAGGAAAATTGTTTCCTGAATGTCTCAGGACTACCTGCAGCTGAGCAGCAGAAATGTGAGATCCTGCTGTTTGGCAAAGCCTACACCTACTGGGAAGATGACTGGTGGCCATCTGAATGGGGTACTGCCCCTCAACCGAAAAAGATCGGAAAAAACTTATGCATCCTAAAAGATGTCAATCTCACTATGAAAGAGCAAGTTGAGTCTATATGTGGTTCCTATTTAGAATCATACTTAGGAAGGCATTCCAATGGCTACCTCACCATACTAGAAAAACCCTTACGCAGACATTGATAGTCAGCTGCCTGGATTACTGAAATGCCCTATTGGTTGGAGATGATGAAACTCTACCAGTTCATAATAATACTGCACTCACTGCTTGCAAATGACCCCCCCACCACCACCCCACACTCCCTCAGAGCCCATACTTGGATCTCTTCATTTGCTCCCAATTAGGAAACACACCATTTTTAAGCTTTTATGCCTAGTACACAAATCTTTTTTAGGAAAAGGACCTGCCTACTTCCATAACAAACTTCACCATTATCGTCCCCAAAGAAATTTGGATCCAAAGGCTAGCATTTGGTCTGCTACTGACACATTTGCACAGTCGGACACAGCAGTCATTCTTTCTCTTACCTTGGCCCCCAACACTGGAACTAAATCCGACCACTTCAAAAAACTTTAAAAAACTTGGCTATTTTAATCTCTCACTCCTCCTCTTTTAATTTACCTGATTTGTGTTTCAGGGCCGAGATACCCCCTTGGGGGTGATTCGCCATGCTATATTAAGCTCACTAAAAATAATCATCTATTATTTTTATGTTCGAAAAATTAAGCATTATGCCACCAAAGATACTCTGCAAATAATGGTGACGTGATGTGGAGCTTCGTTAACAGGTTTGCTCTTACTTCACCAAGGAATTTTGATTTAGTGGAATTTAGGCCCATATTTATATAATACAATTGTATTTTGTAAGTTTGTGCCGCTTTTGCGTCAAAACATGACACAAATGCAGTGCTAAAAAAGCATAAATATGTGCCTTAATTTATTGTAATAGACATGTAAGTGTAAAAGTTGCAACCCAATATCTTTGTAAATACATTTGTCTTACAATGTGCTTTACACATACCATGCATACATCTTAACAAGACACAAGGATTTCATCCGATTTCACTCGCCCTGGTTTCTGCCATTATTCCAATGTTGAAGCAACTGTGAACATCCAGACTTATGTAATAGACAGCTCTGGTAATGTGCATGTTGCCTTTTCTGCTTTATTATTAGAACTTGGTGTTTATGATCAGTGGTTTGAGAATTGAAATAGGCTAATAAACAGATTTAAGAAAAAGCTTCTTGTTGCAGTTATTACAATGATAGCAATAAATTAAGCAAGTTTAAAATGGGTCTAGTTTGACTACCAGGGCTTACATTATAGACAAGGGCACTTTGCCCCTATGTGCACTATGGTACCTATAAAAAGGTGTGCCAGACATAAACAGTGACAGTATGCCCAACTATAATTAATGCACTGCCCTCAAGGCAGCCAAAAACCTACACATACCCTGATGATAGTGCATTCAGTGTAATATAGAGCCACTACTTACAAGCCCCTCTGTACTTTCAGTGAGTGACTGCACCCGCCCGCTGGGGGATGTCTGGAAGATGTCTGGGGGATCCAGGGCCCCCTCTTTCCCATCTCCAGAGTGATACTTTAAGAAGTTGCACTGAAATTACACCAACGTTTTGTGGTGCACAATTAATGTGCTCTCTAAACGCATATTCACCACTGCACTAACATCCATAATACCAGATAGGCGCACAGGCAACGTGATCCCCTCATTTGCGTGGGGGTACACCTCTATGCAAATGAGGGAAGGTCCTCTCAACATAGCTCAGGCACTACATGTGTGCTGGTACATTATAACAGAAAGAGCCCCTACACATCTGCAACCCCTTCTGTAATACCATAGTATTCCAGGTGCACACAAAGCGGGCACACACATCTTTTGTGCCACTTGGTATAGTACAGCCTCAGAAATCCTGATATTCTGATATAGACCTGTGTGCTGGAAAAAGAAATATGTATTTCTGACATTAAGGCTACGTCAGTTAGCATCACTTTGCTTAATAGGAACATAGGCAGAAATTAATGAAAATAATTACTTAAGCTGTATAAGTACATGAGATGCAGAAACTGTCAGGGGGTTGAAGCATTTGTACTATTGCTATCTGAAAAGTTGATTTCCACCACATTACATTAGAACATCTCTTAAAGCCAAAAAGCTATATAATGAAGGACATACAGCTTTTTAAAATAAATTATTTTGCTCATTTGATAAAAACTTGTGTAAAATAATTTGAAAAAGCCCCACTTAAATTAGGTCTTGGCTAGCCACTGGTCCAGTAGACTTGGCCATGCAAGGAAATATGTTTTATTAGGATTATGCAATGTGAACGTTATCATTTAGGTTGAACATTCAAATAACACAATTATAGGTTATTGGATCATAAAGATTGGCATTAAAGAAAATCTCTATGAAAAATTTACCTACGATTGATGAAAGAGGTAATCATTTCATATACTTTGATGGCCTTACTGTCATGACTTACATATTGATTTTAGACCAGTTTATTTGGGAAGTATTAGTACATATTTTTTTGCAGTTTTTGATTAATTGGGTTTAGGTTATTTTTGCTTTGTGAACATCTTGGATTTTTTGGGATATGTAATTTGATCACATATCAGTGACTAATAATTTATGTTCTCTACTGTATTACCCAGAGTTGTTGTGTAGCCATGCCTCCAAGACTCTGCAGTGTTTATTAATTTTTTTTAACTCTGTGTAGAGTTGCAACTTCGAAAGGCTTTTGAAACAACAATTCATTTTTAAGTTTTGCCTGCACAGCATTTGCACTCTGCTTGTGAAATGTATTATATTTAATACAATCTTAAAAGGGGCCTACATCCCACCCTCACTTGTCATTTGTCTGTGTGCTTGCCACTTACTTTTCCTCTGTTTCTATTGGTTGTAGCATGCTATCTCCTGTTGTTCCTTGTGTTTCTCTTATCATTGTCCCATTGCCCAAGTATTCCTATTCATCCCCTTTGGTGGATGGAACTTCTTTTATTACATTTTCTTTGCACAGCATTTACTCTTTACCTTATCTCTCTATGGCTGCATGCATTTCAAGTACCTTATCTCCCTCTGGCTGCATGCATTTCAAGTGTGCTGGTGCTTGTCAGATGCATTTTTTTGTCTGATGCCTTTCATTTAATCTCCTCGCGTCAGCACGCATTTTAAGTGTGCATGTTTTTTAAAGCCAGGAGATTAAGTGATACTGCCCAGAATCACAGGATCTTGAGCTGACGCTGATACTCGATCCCTTTGTTCCTTAGTTCCGAGGTAGGCAGCTCTGACTGTAGCATCACATCCTTCTTCCCCCTCCCTCCTACTCCTCTACTCAAGTTGAGCATAAAAAGCAGGCTTTCTCAGTGAATTTTTTTTTAATTCAAGTTCCTGCTATATAGAATAAATATGCTGTCACCGTTGGTAAACAAATTAAGCAATAATTCACACTTAAACTCATTGCAGCACGCATTTCAAGTGGGCTTGTTTTTTAAAGCCAGGAGATTGGGGGATACTACCTAGAATCACAGGATGCTGAAGCGACTCTGAGACTTGAGCCCCTTGTTCTTCGGTTCTGAAGTTGACTGCTCTGACTGCAGCACCACATCCTTCTTTCACCTCCCCCCTACTCTTCCACTCAAGTTGAGCATAAAAAGCAGAGGCTTTCTCTTTGACATTTTTTTAATTCAAGTTGCTGTTATATAGAATAAATCTGCTGTCACCACTGTTAAACAATATATGCCATAAGTCACACTGAAACTTGCTGGGACAATTTTTGAGAGTGTAATGAAGATAGCTTTAAATGTGGTATCGCTGTTGTAAAGTCTGTAGAAATATGAGAAATATGAAAGTATCTATTTTTATGCCCAAAATAAGCAATCCCCAAAGAGGCACAAAAGAAGCAATACTGCAGTCAATAGTTTTGACTTTCTACGTTTATCTACTCAGAACATGAGCATATGGGCAGCAGTTGAAGCTTCCCTTAGAGAGAAAATAGGTACAGCAGAGCCAGTGCTCGATCAAGCATCCTTTAAAAAAGAGCAGGCAAAGTATTTCATGTTCAATGTTCTCTTGGAGTCACACGCTGAGCGTGCATAGCAAAGGTAAATAGGTTCTCCTACAGGATACATGTACCCACAAGGCAGCTGCATTTCAAGGCTCCTTTACGTTTGCAACTAACACAATATATCGATAGAAGTTGTGGTTACAGACATTTTCACAGCAGAAGCTCCATCTTTTGTATGGATCACTACAAGCAGAAGTGTTTATTAAGATCCTCCTCTTGTCCCTTCAGCTTTTTGAAGTCTGACAATCTCAGATCGATTTTTTTTACTTTACGCTATGTAGCACAGCAGCTCACACCGCTGTGCAACATTAAAAAAAAATGACAAAGCCAATAGATCTTGCATAGGCAAAACCTACTGGATTTCCAATGCTTGTTGAGTTATATATCTTATATAATAATTCCTGATGATAAAGTTGTGATCATTGTGCCACATAATAAAATGTGCTTACATATTTTATGAGCCATACATAGATTGCATTGCATTAACATTATATTTCAAAATGTATCAAAATCTAAAAATTTCTTAAACTGGCAGGCTTGTCGTTCCATACCTTCAGTGTCTCTTCACTCCCTGCGCCCCTACTGCACTTATTCTATTGGTTGCTCTATGTTTAATTTTGCTCTCATAATGGAAAAGCGTAAATCAGGATTCTGCATGTTATAACACCTAATTATTGGCAGTGTTTTTTGTTTTTTTTCATTCAGAAGGAAAATACTACTAAATCGTTACATATAAATATTTAGAATGCCAAACAAAGTGAATAGCTTCTGAAATGTTAGGCTAGGAATGTTATGTCTTCCTCTCCAAAATGTTTATTGAAATTATGTTTGTGGCACGATTAAAACATACATGCGTGTCTTTATATTCCCACTCAGCATAGTTTAGCAGTTGATGAAGAAACCTAATTGTTCCAACCCTTAAGAGAGGTGGTTCGAGGAATAATTTTACCCCTCTACAATAGACTCAGGCAGGTCCAAAAGTTCATTGAGCATTCATTATTATTGTTTCTTCTTAAACAAAAGGCAATTAATGTTGAGTCGGTTTTGTGAAGGTTAATTTACAGTATGTATAGTTAGTATGTTGCTATACCACGTACAGCTGAGTCTGCTATAAGATTTTTTAAGCTAACTCAATCAAAACATACATCTGGGGTAATATGCAAACGAGGTTGGAAAAAATGCACAATGGCATACATTTTCAGTAGTATGTATAGGAACCTCCTGTCTGGCTGGTCAGGCCTAAGGTTCCTTCCACATTTGTGTTTTGATATCTAATTTTTGCGGCAGTACCATTTTGGGGGGCACTTTTAGCGCTGAACAGTCTAAGCCCCATTATTACTTGTACAAAATAAGTGTTTTTTGGGCTATCACATCTCTTTTCCAATCCAAACCGTACTTTTTCAAGTCTTGGTAAAAATATGAAAAGAAATGTTCCTCCATCTGATAGATTCTTCAATATCAATTAATACTAAAGGGCCCATTTTTGGCTACATTGTATAGCTATATGAGTCCTCCCATTAATTTCTTAGCATGATGGTTATTTAAGGGCCACTTTTGCTTAGCTTTTCTCAAAGGGGAAAGAAAGTGCAGCCTATTTCTTTGCTACAGGAATGCTTGGTGTAGGGGAGGATGGATCCTCTTGGCCTGGTTAATGTAACAAGTGATGATTGATTAAGATAATGGAACTAAATGAAGAACTGGTGTTGGGGATTATAACAGACTGAGAAGGAAAGATAAAAAAGGTATCAGTCAGGGGCAGGGTACCTAATAATAGCCAACTAATATCATCTGATTAAGTACAGTAGAATGATGCCAATAGAAAATCCTGTCTGCATTAGAAGGCACAGTTTTAATGACAAAAGATTATCAGTAAAATAAAGCTAAGCAGGCATTATAAAGTTCCTTAATTTCATATAGGTTTCTTTCTCAAAGAAACTCCTATGCACGAAACAATGCATGCACATTTAATAGAACCTGTAAATAAGTTCTGAAAGGTTCCACAAGTTGCGAGAAACTGATTTCTGTTCTGTCCTTCCTTGTGAGATCTGCAGGAGAATGTTGTGAGGCTGTCTGAAGTTTGTCAGCACCCGGAAAATAAATTGTTGATTATTACTAAAGTATGAATGGAAAACACCAGGTCACAAAAGTGGGCTGACCAAACAATAGTGGATGCTCAATTAACTTGTGCACTTGCCCGAGTCTATAGTAGCCCCATGAAAGGAAAATGCATTTAGTAGTTTAGAGTCATATTTCTGATGTACTAATCTCTTGCATTATTGTGTATTTATTTACTTAAATATTTGTTTATTCACAGTTGTTATATAGGGTGTAAAATCATGTGGGTATTACAGAACTCTAAATAGCATGAGCAAGTAACTGAAGCTGCAATTTACAATAGTGCCTTGCACAGAGTGCATTACATTTGTTTGTGTTTAAAGTGCAGTTTACAATACAACGTTTGCTGATATTATTAGATTCCATTTGCTCAATATCATCTTCTTTTGTGCATTTCAGGTTTTCGAATAAGGTATTAAATACTTGAGGTCCATACTTAAGTGTTGAAGGTTTTTTTCCCTCACCAACATCTTGTCCAGGACTTGGTTTTATATGCAGTACTGAGGCCCTTTATAAGCACGGAGAGTTTCAAATATAGTTGCCTTCCTAGTGAGATAAAGTTTATTTTGGTGGCTGTCTCTCTATATAGTCTGCAAAAACAATGTACACTGTGCAAAGAGCAACCACACCTTGATATCCAGAGGCAAAAAATAGATCACCTAATTCTCCATTTTTGTGGTAGCTTGGTCGAGCAGTTAAGCTAATCCAGGAGATGTGCTAAGCATTTATTGTACTCACAGTATCAATTAATGTGGACACACACTTGAAAAAAAAATTTAGACTAATTTACAAAAATACTTCAGATTATTATAAAATCTTTAAGACCAGGATCATCAGAATCAGGTAAGTCCTCTTTAAGTTATGATTTTTCAAATTTTAGAAAATGTTCTGTTTCTGTAAGTAATTATGCACCATAGGAATCAATGGGAGAAAACTGGAAAATTGCATATAAAATCATGCAATGCTCTCACAAGTATCACCTTTTGTTTCCAGGTCGAGGTCGTTGAGATGTCCTGTGGACCAGCCGGAGAAGTTCAGGCGGCTCCTCGTTCCAGCGGGGAGGTGACCACTTGGAAATGCACTGCACAGGAGGACTTAGATGCAAGTCTGGTGGGTCCCCTTGGAGGGTGGCGGTTGCAAGGGGTTACGGACCCCTAGAGCACAGCTGGTTCTCCGACGCAGGGGCCAGTGAGACCAGGTGCAGAGCTGATAGGTCAGCCAGCAACTATGCCAGGTTTTGTAGGGTTTGCAGGGGCTCCTCTAAGGTGGCCCCTGGGTACCAAGAAGCCATCATGTACTTGGGAAACTCTTAATTACCAGTGTCCAACACATGTACTTGCTATGGCTCCTTTGTACATCTACTATGCCTTAAGGTTTTATAAAGACACAGTAGAGGCATATTTGTTCATACAACTATATGCCCCCACATGCATTATAGTGTGCCCTACCTTAGGGCTGTGAGGCCTGCCAGAGGGATGACTTACCTATAGTGCATGCAGTGTTAGTGGACAGGGCACTCTTGGTGAGTGCCATGTAGAGTTTGCAACTTTTAAACACATCTTGTCATGCACTTCAAGGGGAGTCTGCATGAGGCTGGTGTGGGGCTTCTCTGGGTGACACAATTGGAGCTGCAGCTCCAAGGGACCCTCTTCAGCACCCATGCCCTAGGTACCAGGGGCACCATTTACTAGGGACTTACAGGGGTGAATGAAGTGCTAATATGTAGTACATTTTGGGGGAAAGTGATCTTGCCCAGGGCACTTACAATTTTGAAATTGCAACTTTTTTCAGGGACAAAGTTGCAGGCTAACCATGCTAAAAGGCCTCTAGCACAGTTTAACCTGTTCTGTGCCTTGGGGCTACAGTTCCCGTGTGCCTTGGACGAGATCACCTCGTCCAAGTCACAGGAACTTGGGGGAGCGCTAGCGCGCCCCACTTTGCACCCCACCCACCCCCCCAAGGCGGGAATGGAAGGGGAAGCCCTTCCCCTTCCACCCCCGATCCCCCCACCCCCCGTGACGTCAGCACGCGAGCGTGCGGTGATTTGTCACAGGGTCTCCCCCATCGCGCTGGAAGCTCTGCTTCCAGGGTGATTGAAAGAGAAATGCTCAGCATTTCTCTTTCAATCAGGTGGAGGAGGCCTGGAGAGGCTTCAAAGGGAAGGAAATGTATTTCCTTCCCTTTGAAGTCTTTCCCAGGGTTTCAAAAGCCGGATTGCTTGCAATCCGGCTTTTGAAACCCCACTAGACACCAGGGATTTTTGTTGTTGTTGTTGGAATTTGGCATAAGGGAGCGACCCCTTGGGCAAGGGTCGCTCCCAGGGGGGCATTTTTTTGGAAGGCCTTTTCTGCCCCCGTCGGCAATGGTCGCTCCCGGGGGGGGGGGTTAGGGGGGCAAATTTATTTTAGGCCATCCGCCCCCGGGGGGGGCAGAAACCTCTAGGCGCCAGGGCAAATTTTTTGTTGTTGTTTTTTTTTGTTTGTTTGTTTTTTTTAGAGATGGGGAGTGACCCATTAGGCAAGACTTGCTCCCTTGGGGGGCAAATTGTATTTAGACCATTTCTGCCCCCCTTGGGGGCAGATTGACCGATTTTAGGTCAATATGCCCCCAAGGGGGCAGACACCACTCGGAACCGGGGATTTGTTTTTTGGCGCCAATGTCACGCAGGGGGAGCGACCCCGTCGGCAAGGGTCACTCCCCGGGGGGGGTGCGGGGTCAAATTTATTTTAGGCCATTTCTGTCCCCCCGGGGGCAGATCGGCCTATTGTTAGGCTGCTCTGCCCCCGGGGGTGCAGAAACCTCTAGGCGCGAGGGCAAATCTTTTTTTTGTGTTTTTTTTTGTTTATTTTTTTAGAGATGGGGAGCGAACCATTAGGCAAGAGTCGCTCCCCTGGGGGCAAATTGTATTTAGACCATTTCTGCCCCCCTTGGAGGCAGATTGGCCGATTTTAGGTCAATCTGCCCCCAAGGGGACAGAAACCACTAGGCACCGGGGATTTTTTTTTTGGCGCCAATGTCACGCAGGGGGAGCAACCCCGTAGGCAAGGGTCGCTCCCGGGCGGGGAAGGGGTTTGGAGGGTGAGGGGTCAAATTTATTTTAGGCCATTTCTGCCCCCCCCCCCCCCGGGCCGGCTGAGCTAGAGGCCAAAATCTACAGGTAGGCACTTTGCAAAAAACAGCTCTATTTTCTGTGATTTCACATAAGTGAGGTACCATTTTTATTGAGAGACTTACGAGAACGCTGGGTGGAAAGATATTTGTGGCTCCTCTCAGATTCCAGAACTTTCTCTCACCGAAATGAGAGGAAAAAGTGTTTTTTTGGCCAAATTTTGATGTTTGCAAAGGATTCTGGGTAACAGAACCTGGTCAGTGCCCCGCAAGTCACCCCATCTTGGATTCCCCTGGGTTTCTAGTTTTCAAAAATGCATAGGTTTGTTAGGTTTCCCCAGGTGCCGGCTGAGATAGAGGCCAAAATCCACAGGTAGGCACTGTTTTCTATGAAAAAATGTGATGTGTCCACGTTGTGTTTTGGACCATTTCCTCTCATGGGCGCTAGTCCTACCCACACAAGTAAGGTATCATTTTTATCGGGAGACTTGGGGGAACGCTGGGTGGAAGGAAATTTGTGGCTTCTCTTTGATTCCAGAACTTTCTGTCACCAAAATGTGAGGAAAATGTGTTTTTTTAGCCAAATTTTGAGGATTCTGGGTAACAAAACCTGGTCAGAGCCCCCCAAGTCACCCCATCTTGGATTCCCCTAGGTCTCTAGTTTTCAAAAATGCATAGGTTTGGTAGGTTTCCATAGGTGCCGGCTGAGCTAGAGGCCAAAATCTACAGGTAGGCACTTTGCAAAAAACACCTCTGTTTTCTTTAAAAAAATTTGATGTGTCCACGTTGCGTTTTGGGGCATTTCGTGTTGCGGGCGCTAGGCCTACCCACACAAGTGAGGTATCATTTTTATCGGGAGACTTGGGGGAATGCTGGGTGGAAGGAAATTTATGGCTCCTCTCTGATTCCAGAACTTTCTGTCACCAAAATATGAGGAGAATGTGTTTTTTTAGCCAATTTTGGGGTTTGCAAAGGATTCTGGGTAACAGAACCTGGTCAGAGCCCCACAAGTCACCCCATCTTGCATTCCCCTAGGTCTCTAGTTTTCAGAAATGCACATGTTTGGTAGGTTTCCCTAGGTGCCGGCTGAGCTAGAGGCCAAAATCTACAGGTAGGCACTTTGCAAAAAACACCTCTGTTTTCTTTCAAAAAATGTGATGTGTGCACGTTGCGTTTTGGGGCATTGCCTGTCGCGGGCGCTAGGCCTACCCATACAAGTGAGGCATCATTTTTATCAGGAGACTTGGGGGAACGCTGGGTGGAAGGAAATTTGTGGCTCCTCTCTGATTCCAGAACTTTCTGTCCCCAAAATATGAGGAAAATGTGTTTTTTATCCAAATTTTGAGGTTTGCAAAGGATTCTGGGTAACAGAACCTGGTCAGAGCCCCACAAGTCACCTCATCTTGGATTCCCCTAGGTCTCTAGTTTTCAGAAATGCACAGGTTTGGTAGGTTTCCCTAGCTGCCGGCTGAGCTAGAGGCCAAAATCTACAGGTAGGCACTTTGCAAAAATCACCTCTGTTTTCTTTAAAAAAATGTGATGTGTGCACGTTGCATTTGAGGCATTGCCTGTCGCGGGCGCTAGGCCTACCCACACAAGTGAGGCATCATTTTTATCAGGAGACTTGGGGGAACTCTGGGTGGAAGGAAATTTGTGGCTCCTCTCTGATTCCAGAACTTTCTGTCACCAAAATGTGAGGAAAATGTGTTTTTTTAGCCAAATGTTGACGTTTGCAATGGATTCTGGGTAACAGAACCTGGTCAGAGCCCCACAAGTCACCCCATCTTGGATTCCCCTAGGTCTCTAGTTTTCAAAAATGCATAGGTTTGGTAGGTTTCCCTAGGTAATGGCTGAGCTAGAGGCCAAAATCTACAGGTAGGCACTTTGCAAAAAACACCTCTGTTTTCTTTAAAAAAATGTGATGTGTGCATGTTGCGTTTTGGGGCATTTCCTGTCGCGGGTGCTAGGCCTACCCACACAAGTGAGGTATCATTTTTATCGGGAGACTTGGGGGAACGCTGGGTGGAAGGAAATTTGTGGCTCCTCTCTGATTCTAGAACTTTCTGTCCCCAAAATATGAGGAAAATGTGTTTTTTATCCAAATTTTGAGGTTTGCAAAGGATTCTGGGTAACAGAACCTGGTCAGAGCCCCACAAGTCACCTCATCTTGGATTCCCCTAGGTCTCTAGTTTTCAGAAATGCACAGGTTTGGTAGGTTTCCCTAGCTGCCGGCTGAGCTAGAGGCCAAAATCTACAGGTAGGCACTTTGCAAAAATCACCTCTGTTTTCTTTAAAAAAATGTGATGTGTGCACGTTGCATTTGAGGCATTGCCTGTCGCGGGCGCTAGGCCTACCCACACAAGTGAGGCATCATTTTTATCAGGAGACTTGGGGGAACTCTGGGTGGAAGGAAATTTGTGGCTCCTCTCTGATTCCAGAACTTTCTGTCACCAAAATGTGAGGAAAATGTGTTTTTTTGGCCAGATTTTGAGGTTTGCAAAGGATTCTGGGTAACAAAACCTGGTCAGAGCCCCACAAGTCACCCCATCTTGGATTCCCATAGGTCTCTAGTTTTCAAAAATGCATAGGTTTGGTAGGTTTCCCTAGGTGCTGGCTGAGCTAGAGGCCAAAATCTACAGGTGGGCACTTTGCAAAAAACACCTCTGTTTTCTTTAAAAAAATGTGATGTGTCCATGTTGCGTTTTGGGGCATTTCCTGTCGCGGGCGCTAGGCCTACCTACACAAGTGAGGTATCATTTTTATCGGGAGACTTGGGGGAACGCTGGGTGGAAGGAAATTTGTGGCTCATCTATGATACCAGAACTTTTTGTCACCAAAATGTGAGGAAAATGTGTTTTTTTTAGCCACATTTTGAGGTTTGCAGAGGATTCTGGGTAAGAGAACCTGGTCAGAGCCCCACAAGTCACCCCATCTTGGATTCCCCTAGGTCTCTAGTTTTCAAAAATGCATAGGTTTTGGTAGGTTTCCCTAGGTGCCGGCTGAGCTAGAGGCCAAAATCTACAGGTAGGCACTTTGCAAAAAACACCTCTGTTTTCTTTAAAAAAATGTGATGTGTGCACGTTGCGTTTTGGGGCATTTCCTGTCGCGGGCGCTAGGCCTACCCACACAAGTGAGGTATAATTTTTATCGGGAGACTTGGGGGAACGCTGGGTGGAAGGAAATTTGTGGCTCATCTATGATCCCAGAACTTTCTGTCACCAAAATGTGAGGAAAATGTGTTTTTTTAGCCACATTTTGAGGTTTGCAGAGGATTCTGGGTAAGAGAACCTGGTCAGAGCCCCACAAGTCACCCCATCTTGGATTCCCCTAGGTCTCTAGTTTTCAAAAATGCATAGTTTTGGTAGGTTTCCCTAGGTGCCGGCTGAGCTAGAGGCCAAAATCTACAGGTAGGCACTTTGCAAAAAACACCTCTGTTTTCTTTAAAAAAATGTGATGTGTGCACGTTGCGTTTTGGGGCATTTCCTGTCGCGGGCGCTAGGCCTACCCACACAAGTGAGGTATCATTTTTATCGGGAGACTTGGGGGAACGCTGGGTGGAAGGAAATTTGTGGCTCCTCTCTGATTCCAGGACTTTCTGTCACCAAAATGTGAGGAAAATGTGTTTTCTTAGCCAAATTTTGAGGTTTGCAAAGGATTCTGGCTAACAGAACCTGGCCAGAGCCCTACAAGTCACCCCATCTTGGATTCCCTAGGTCTCTAGTTTTCAAAAATGCATAGGTTTGGTAGGTTTCCCTAGGTGCCGGCTGAGCTAGAGGCCAAAATCTACAGGTAGGCACTTTGCAAAAAACACCTCTGTTTTCTTTCAAAAAATGTGACGTGTGCATGTTGCGTTTTGGGGCATTTCCTGTCGTGGGCGCTAGGCCTACCCACACAAGTGAGGTATCATTTTTATCGGGAGACTTGGGGGAACGCTGGGTGGAAGGAAATTTGTGGCTCCTCTCTGATTCCAGAACTTTCTGTCACCAAAATGTGAGGAAAATGTGTTTTTTTTAGCCAAATTTTGAGGTTTGCAAAGGATTCTGGGTAACAGAACCTGGTCAGAGCCCCACAAGTCACCTCATCTTGGATTCCCCTAGGTCTCTAGTTTTCAGAAATGCACAGGTTTGGTAGGTTTCCCTAGCTGCCGGCTGAGCTAGAGGCCAAAATCTACAGGTAGGCACTTTGCAAAAATCACCTCTGTTTTCTTTAAAAAAATGTGATGTGTGCACGTTGCATTTGAGGCATTGCCTGTCGCGGGCGCTAGGCCTACCCACACAAGTGAGGCATCATTTTTATCAGGAGACTTGGGGGAACTCTGGGTGGAAGGAAATTTGTGGCTCCTCTCTGATTCCAGAACTTTCTGTCACCAAAATGTGAGGAAAATGTGTTTTTTTGGCCAGATTTTGAGGTTTGCAAAGGATTCTGGGTAACAAAACCTGGTCAGAGCCCCACAAGTCACCCCATCTTGGATTCCCATAGGTCTCTAGTTTTCAAAAATGCATAGGTTTGGTAGGTTTCCCTAGGTGCTGGCTGAGCTAGAGGCCAAAATCTACAGGTAGGCACTTTGCAAAAAACACCTCTGTTTTCTTTAAAAAAATGTGATGTGTCCACGTTGCGTTTTGGGGCATTTCCTGTCGCGGGCGCTAGGCCTACCCACACAAGTGAGGTATCATTTTTATCGGGAGACTTGGGGGAACGCTGGGTGGAAGGAAATTTGTGGCTCATCTATGACACCAGAACTTTTTGTCACCAAAATGTGAGGAAAATGTGTTTTTTTTAGCCACATTTTGAGGTTTGCAGAGGATTCTGGGTAAGAGAACCTGGTCAGAGCCCCACAAGTCACCCCATCTTGGATTCCCCTAGGTCTCTAGTTTTAAAAAATGCATAGGTTTTGGTAGGTTTCCCTAGGTGCCGGCTGAGCTAGAGGCCAAAATCTACAGGTAGGCACTTTGCAAAAAACACCTCTGTTTTCTTTAAAAAAATGTGATGTGTGCACGTTGCGTTTTGGGGCATTTCCTGTCGCGGGCGCTAGGCCTACCCACACAAGTGAGGTATCATTTTTATCAGGAGACTTGGGGGAACGCTGGGTGGAAGGAAATTTGTGGCTCATCTATGATCCCAGAACTTTCTGTCACCAAAATGTGAGGAAAATGTGTTTTTTTAGCCACATTTTGAGGTTTGCAGAGGATTCTGGGTAAGAGAACCTGGTCAGAGCCCCACAAGTCACCCCATCTTGGATTCCCCTAGGTCTCTAGTTTTCAAAAATGCATAGGTTTGGTAGGTTTCCCTAGGTGCCGGCTGAGCTAGAGGCCAAAATCTACAGGTAGGCACTTTGCAAAAAACACCTCTGTTTTCTTTCAAAAAATGTGATGTGTGCACGTTGAGTTTTGGGGCGTTTCCTGTCGCGGGCGCTAGGCCTACCCACACAAGTGAGGTATCATTTTTATCGGGAGACTTGGGGGAACGCTGGGTGGAAGGAAATTTGTGGCTCCTCTCTGATTCCAGGACTTTCTGTCACCAAAATGTGAGGAAAATGTGTTTTCTTAGCCAAATTTTGAGGTTTGCAAAGGATTCTGGCTAACAGAACCTGGCCAGAGCCCTACAAGTCACCCCATCTTGGATTCCCTAGGTCTCTAGTTTTCAAAAATGCATAGGTTTGGTAGGTTTCCCTAGGTGCAGGCGGAGCTAGAGGCCAAAATCTACAGGTAGGCACTTTGCAAAAAATACCTCTGTTTTCTTTCAAAAAATGTGATGTGTGCATGTTGCGTTTTGGGGCATTTCCTGTCGTGGGCGCTAGGCCTACCCACACAAGTGAGGTATCATTTTTATCGGGAGACTTGGGGGAACGCTGGGTGGAAGGAAATTTGTGGCTCCTCTCTGATTCCAGAACTTTCTGTCACCAAAATGTGAGGAAAATGTGTTTTTTTTGCCAGATTTTGAGGTTTGCAAAGGATTCTGGGTAACAGAACCTGGTCAGAGCCCCACAAGTCACCCCATCTTGGATTCCCCTAGGTCTCTAGTTTTCAAAAATGCACAGGTTTGGTAGGTTTCCCTAGGTGCTGGCTGAGCTAGAGGCCAAAATCTACAGGTAGGCACTTTGCAAAAAACACCTCTGTTTTCTTTCAAAAAATGTGATGTGTCCACATTGCGTTTTGGGACGTTGCCTGTTGCGGGCGCTAGGCCAACCCACACAAGTGAGGTATCATTTTTATCGGGAGACTTGGGGGAACATAGATTAGCAAAACAAGTGTTATTGCCTCTTGTCTTTCTCTGCAGTTTTTCCTTCCAAATATAAGAGAGTGTGTAAAAAAGACATCTATTTGAGAAATGCCCTGTAATTCACATGCTAGTATGGTCACCCCAGAATTCAGAGATGTGCAAATAATCACTGCTCCTCAACAACTCATCTTGTGCCCATTTTGGAAATACAAAGGTTTTCTTGATAGCTATTTTTGACTCTTTATATTTCAGCAAATGAATTGCTGCATACCCGGTATAGAATGAAAACGCACTCATTTATTGGCTCTGGGTACCTTGAGTTCTTGATGAACCTACAAGCCCTATATATCCCCGCATCCAGAGGAGTCCAGCAGACGTAACGGTATATTGCTTCAAAAATCTGACATTGCAGGAAAAAGTTACAGAGTAAAACGTAGAGAAAAATTACTGTTTTTTTCACCTCAATTTCAATATTTTTCTTTTTCAGTTGTTATTTTCTGTAGGAAACCCTTGTAGGATCTACACACATGACCCCTTGCTGAATTCAGAATTTTGTCTACTTTTCAGAAACGTTTAGGTTTCTGGGATCCAGCATTGGTTTCACGCCCATTTCTGTCACTGACTGGAAGGAGGCTGAAAGCACAAAAAATTGTAAAAATGGGGTATGTCCCAGTAAAATGCCAAATTTGTGTTGAAAATTTGGGTTTTCTGATTCAAGTCTGCCTGTTCCTGAAAGCTGGGAAGCTGGTGATTTTAGCACAGCAAACCCTTTGTTGATGCAATTGTCAGGGAAAAAACCACAAGCCTTCTTCTGCAGCCACTTTTTCAAATATTTTTGAAAAAAACGAAATTTTCACTGTATTTTGGCTAATTTCTTAGCCTCCTTCAGGGGAACCCACAAAGTCTGGGTACCGCTAGAATCCCTAGGATGTTGGAAAAAAAAGGACGCAAATTTGGCTTGGCTAGCTTATGTGGACAAAAAGGTATGAGGGCCTAAGCGCAAACTGCCCCAAATAGCCAAAAAAAGGCCTGGCACAGGAGGGGGAATAGGCCTGGCAGCGAAGGGGTTAAACCAAATCTTGCACACTTAGACAAATCAAAACCTGGCTATTTGATCAGTAATCACAAAATGCCTCACCCAACCACAGCTTAATGCATCCTAGTTTGTGCACTTCACAGCAACAGACAGATATGTAGATAGACAGACAGACGGACAGACAGACATAGAAAGATAGATAGACATATCGCAGTCTTGGAAACATAGGCTCTAAAGTGAAAAGAAATTTCATCAGGGATCAGGTGACTAGCTATTTGCTTTTCAGGTGTTTTCAGTACTTTTTGTGACAATGGGGAAGGGGTATAAATTTCTGATTTACGGGTCCAGTTCCAAATTTTTGGGGCATGTTCAAGCTCTGGATAAAGCAGTTTGTTCTTTAATGTGTGGTGTGTTAAATAGGAGTATGTTTCTGCCAGATGTCCGACCTTTTAGTTTGTGACTGTGTAAATTGCAAGCTGCAAAACAAAATGTACAACAGTGTTAATCACACTGTTTGTGATTTCCAAATGGGTCGCAAGAGACCTTCCTCATGGGGCAGGTCACTGCACTCACAGGGATGGTGGCCTGCTGGGGTCAGCAGACAATCATGTCTGTGACTGCTTTGTAAATAAAGCTGTTTTTTTTTAATGCAGCCCATTTTCCTTAAAGGAAAAAGGGATGCATTTCAAAAATGAAAATTAAAAGTTTTCTTTTCACTCTTTCAGAATAGGCAGTAGTCTGTGGGACCACTGCCTGCTCTTACATTTTTTTTCACTACCATTCACCATTCATATTTGGGCTGTTCCAGTATAGAATCATTAAAACAACATATTTATGCTTCCCACACCTAACCACATGTTAGACGATACAACTTTTTCCCTAACACTAAACAAAAATATGGTTCCCCCTCTTATGGGATGAAACCATGACTGTTCACAGCTACCAAGCTGTGAACACATTTTGCACCCTTCGCAGGAATCAAATGCACATTGTGGTCGACAAACCCTTTGACCCAGTAAGGTGTGTGGTGAACCATTGACAATTACTTCAACACCACCCCAATAATTTAGACACCATGACCTATGTGGCCACGGAACGAAAACTCCAATCAGGAATATAATTCAAAGCTTTATTAAAAGCTCAAAGTAATGTAGACTATATGCAAAACCACCAAGGGTTGCCCATGGCGACGAAATAAGTTCAGGCGTACTAACATCAATAAAACTAAGCATTCAAGAAGAATGATACAGTAAGTTAAAAGGAATGTCTGCTATGACTGCACAATCATTCACTCGATTCAAATTCAATAATGTCAATAATCATTGGCTGGGCACAGGTCAACCATACAGCTGACCAGATAAGGGGCATACATGTGTGATGAGTAACACATGAGGGCAAAATACAAAAAGGACAAAAATAATTTGTTAAATAGAATAACTTGGGCTACTAGGCACTAAATAAGAAAAATGAAATAAGCATCAACATTGTGTAGTTTCTTACCTAAAAGGGCATGTCAAGGGGCAAGAGCAAGTGGCAGAAAGAAGAATCCTCTCCAAGGGACAGAGCATTCAGGGAATCTTTGTCAGAAAAACATTTGGTTAGCAAGCATCAGCATAGTGTCATGAGAACATATCTTTTTGTGAGACTCCAAATAGTTGTAACGATTTTGTACAAATCTGACCATGTTCCTGCATTATATCCAATTCTAGGCCAAATAAGCTCATTTTCCTCAGTTAAGCAATAGATATTTTACAAGTGTGGCTTTGCTTCTCATGGAAAAGAAATCTGAAAGAAGGTTTCACGTTATGAAAAAACAAATTCGGCATGTTTACATGAATGTGAAATGGAAGCTCTGGAGGCCTTATTTATGCTAACACAAGAAAATATAAAATGCATTTAAATATTCTTGTTAATAAAACACACATAGTATGCAACTTATAAATTCAGCATTAATAATATATCATCAGAATAAGTAAAACATGTCATCATAAATTGTAAAAGCTTTGTTATTGCATTGCATTAAGTATAACAGAAGTGCATTTTCTAATTTCTGCATATATCTTTAACTTATAAAACAGTCATTATTCATTAGAAATATAAAATCATTTCTAGTTGCACACTTAGGGCCAGATAACGACCTTGGTTTACCAATGCTGTGGTGGCTGTCCGACCTCTGCAGTTGTGGCAGTCCGACTCCTGCATTACGAGGTCGCGGGCAGCCCCCCCAACCTACCAATGTCCCCGCTAAGATCCTGACGGGGGTGAAGTTTGCAATCAGTGAGGGCGGCTCTGAACTCAGCGCCACCCTGTGGATTCCAACCTTGTTCTCTGCCAGCCTTTTTCATGGTTGTTTCACCACCATTAAAAGGCTGGTGGAGAACAGGTGCAGGAGGACACGGGGGGCCTGCACTGCCTATTCAGACAGTGCGCATTTCAAATAATTAAGTTCATCCCAGAATATCACTTGAATAGCGCGTTCTATGTCTCCCTCAATTTGAATTTTTAAATCATATACCATATTGGGTGGAAGGACGCACCCGTCCACTGTTTCAACTGCACCTAAATCACTAGTTGCTGTCGCATCCAGATGATCTTTCAGACTCTGGCGACATATCGTGACCTCTGCTGCGCTGTCTAACAGTGTCACTGCCCACGTCTTGTTCTTCAGCAATGCTCTCAAGTGTACTGGCATTTTTAAGTGCTGCCACCTTCCTCTTTTTTAACTGTAGCTTTTGTTGTGGGGACTTATCTTCTTTTTTGTCCAAAGACTGCAGCAAGTCTTTCTTTTGTTTCACCTATTCAGGGTGTCGATCAGGATGACCCCCTCTCTCGCTGCGTCTATCCGGTGCATCCTGAAAGGAACGAGAAGGACGTGAATCAGTATATCTCTCAGGAGTTTTTATACTTTCCCTATTTCTGAGAGTGTTTCTCCTTTTGGAGATCTCCGGATGTGGAAAATCTGCTCTCCTATTTCGTCTATCATTAAATTGTTTTTGTTTATCCCAGTGCTTCTTGGTATTTTCTTGTTTTTGTTTGGCACCATCTTTAAGGGTGGTACTTTGTATTAAAAGCTTTTTCGGTTTGGCTCCCAAACTATCCCGTCCTATACTAGTATAGGTGTTGGAAATAACTCTTGATAGCTCTCTCTCTTGATCCAAATGTGGAATCTCTCAGAGACGCTGGCATGTAGCCAGTGCTACCGCTTCCCCTTTAATATTACTCAGTATTATTGAGGAGACCATGTCTAAGTAATGCATTAGTTTCATCCCCGAATCTAGGGCTGGTGCAGCCCCGTGTTTATTCTGTATTTGTTTTAACACTTCTGGTAAATTAGCAAGTGTTGGGGTATCATGTGTGGTAGTGTATATTGCATCAAAGACTGTACCCCATGTGGCATAGTCATCCACTGAGGGGACCATCCCGAAAGGCAAGCATATAGTGAGAATTCTATTTTTCTCCTGTGGTCACGTATGGGAAAACACAGCTTCCAGCTGATTTGTTTTCTGGCCTATCCAGAACGGTATTTTCTCCCGTTCCATGGGTACTTTACCCATAATGGTATGTGCTGTTTGTGGATTACTCCCAGTGGCAAATGGTATCCAGCAGGTGCTGTTGGTGCTGGATGCGCTGGTGTTGTATTCAGTGTTCGCATTACGAACTGAACCAGTCGTCTGTATAGAGACACTAATTCAAGATATAATTTGCACAGGTCTGCTGCCTGCATGTTTTGTATACCTGGGTGAAGTGTGTACGTGGCAAACATAGGCCACGTCGGTCCATCATTAACTAAAGGACCTAATCTCACGCATTGTATAACATGTGGTAGAGCGCCTTCGAACCAGCTCTGATGCTCTTGGTAAATGAGCAGCATTTCATGATACTGGTATGCTTGGTATCGTGGAGGTACGTTTACAATTCTATATGTGTGGAATGTGACTCACCTGCGGTCTTCCTTAGGAAAGGTGACCCAGGAGTAGAATATTTCTGTTTGGTAAGCTTCATTAGCTTCTACTATGAATGTAACATCCCACCCTCTTCTGTTAAGTCATGCGCTACTAGGTGTAAAGTTAATGCTTGTCTAGCATTCTCAGGAATGTCTATGGCATTAGCCATATTGTAAAATGAGTGAAGAGATGGAACACCAAGTGGGGAGTAAAGTCCTTTTATGAGTTCGAACTCAAACAACCTACAGCCTAATTAGATAATCCCTGTTCAGCTGAGGAGGATCTTTCCCAAGACCACAGCGTCTCTGTTTAATGGTGCTTAGGGTACCTGTAGTATGTGAGACCGTGATATTTGGGGTATCCGTAAATTAGTGCATAAACACCATCGTTGGTGGCGCCATGTCACAGTTGGACTCTTGCTCTATGCAAGACTGCTGGTTTAAGGATGACAGTAGTTATGTTTGTTGGTGACTATGCCAATCCTACAACAAAATGCAACTGTCGTCCCAACCCTTCCGACTCACAAGCAGCACCTCACCTAAACCCCAAACAGTTAAAGGTGATTTGTGGCCGCCTTTATGCATGGACTCAAAAGTGTGACATCTCAGGGAGCGTTGTGGTTAAATGGAGATTACCCCTTTCTCACATTAACACCATGTCTCAACACACACAGGCAATGAAGAAGATGCAGTAAAGTTTCAATAATATGTATTTAATCAAAACTGCAATCTGCATCTTGCATGGGCTGCAATGATTAGGATAATGAACAATGCAAGGAACAGAATTGTAAAGACGAGTCATTAACACAAAGACCCCCACCATCTTGCTATATCACTCAATGTCATGAAGTGTGCGATATATCCTAATACCCTAGTCTATAGGCCTAACCTCTAACCCAGAAGAGAGCTAGGTATGTTAAACCTCAATCTGCCAATACCATGTCCATGAGAAGAAGAGCCCCCAACGCTCATTACCTTGGAATGAGGTCTCTGACTCAGAATCCGCAGGAACACGAAGACTGGGTCAGTGTCAAGGCAATGTGCCATAGCGATAGTAGCGATGGCATCTAGTCAGAATCCTTCTGCCTATCTGATAAAGTGAGGAGTATATATACAGATCTGCCTGGACCCCTGACGTAGACAATAGATAACAAGCCATGCTTGGGATAGTAAATAGCATGAACAATGCCCTCGAAAGCATGAAGAGGGAACCTAACGGGGACACCTTCAGTTTGTTTGTATTTGTCACCTGATCTTGACTCCTTAGCATGGCAGCACTGTTAAGGAAAATCATGACATGGGCCTAAATCAAAACAAGGCAGCCATCTTGAAAGAAATAATTAAATAAATGCGCTAAAACAGAGCGTAAAAGTCACTAGGTGACGGGGCCCGTGTCTGCAAGCCAACAGCTAAGCTTACTCCTGTATCCCTATTAAAACACACTAGGATTCACCACAGGTGCTGGTGTCCCCTGCATGCGGCAGCCTTGCAGCTTGCTCTATTATGAGCCAGTGACAATGCTGTTGCCACTTCCCAAATGGGCTGACCAGCGGAAACTTTGGTTTCCACCAATCAGCCCAGTGGGAAAGTTCAAATTGGGCCAGCTGGGAGGTCGCCAGCAGCCCTTCCATCGGCAGTTTAGCGAACGGGTGTTCCTGTCCACCAAACTCATGATCCGGACCTTAGTCTAAAGTCTAAATTACATTTTAACATAACTTTTAACTTTCTAGCATGTGATTAAATTAGAAAGACACAAAGTTGAGTTTGAAATACAAACAAAGTGCACATTTAAAAAGTGTGCCAGTGCAGCTTTCTACTTTAGTTTTTCTCTCCTCTACATTATGACTGAAACTTGTCATAGTCTGCTGACTTCAGTTGCACAATTAACTGGGCTAAAATGTATGCTCTGTCACTAACACACAAGCCATATCTAAAAACTCCATATTTGTGAGAAGTTCCATTGCCTATATTTAAAAAAAAGCAGTTTTAAAATCAAACATCGTCTAATCTTAAACTGCAAACAATAAATTTAAATTTAAATTTGCGCCTCGTAACCCATAGATACAGTTGGTAGCAGAATCAAATAGTGTGTCAAACTTCTCCTCTTTTCGATAACGAAGATTCAATACCACCCGAAATTTTAACAACAGTTTTGGTTAGAAAGTGGCCTGCTGTATGAAGCATAACCTTTAATTGGGCAAGGTGATATTGTGAAAGAACAGTGAGTAGGGCCCATCTGTAGTGCTAGATGAAGATGACTAAAATTTCAATTGCTGTTTTAAGATCTTGTTGGGAAATGAAGGGTTTGAGGTTTTTCACTTGATGAAAGTTGCATCTCGATGACCTTGCCTTTGCTTCTAAGCATTATTTGAAGCGTGGTTTTTCATTAAGTAGGTAGCCAAGGAATTTTTCAAAAGTAGCTTGTTTTACTATGTTTGAAACTTCAAAGACTTGTGTGGTGTTATGCAGAATGTTTATACTTTGGCTAGTGATCATCAAGAGAAATTCAGTTTTTGCAACTTTAAATCAGTGATGTCTTTGTGCTGTCTACTGATGAATGTGTGTGAGCTGCAATTTTTATTTTGTGACAGATTCTTGGGAGTTACACTTTAGAGATAGCTGTGTATTGTCTGCATGCTGGTAAAAGAAAATATTGAGTTCAGACATTAGCTCACTGTTGTACCTGGCTTTTTGACAGGGTGATCCCCAAACTTTTTGCCTCCTTCCTCCTATTTTTTCTGACCTGTTGTTGTTGGCTTTTGACCTCTGGGCACTTTACCACTGCTAACCAGTGCCAAAGTGCATATGCTCTCTGTGTAAATTGTACTATTGATTGGTTTATCCATGATTGGCTATTTAATTTACTTGTAAGTCCCTAGTAGAGTGCACTACATGTGCCTAGGGCATGTAGATTAAATGCTACTAGTGGGCCTGCAGCACTGGTTGTGCCACCCACTTCAGTAGCCCCTTAACCTTGTCTCAGGACTGCCATTGCACGGCCTGTGTGTGCAGTTTCCCTGCCACTTCGACTTGGCATTTAAAAGTACTTGCCAAGCCTAGAACTCCCCTTTTTCTACATATAAGTCACCTCTAATGTGTGCCCTAGGTAACCCCTAGAGCAGGGTACTGTGTGGGTAAAAGGCAGGACATGTACCTGTGTAGTTATATGTCCTGGTAGTGTAAAACTCCTAAATTCGTTTTTAAACTACTGTGAGGCCTGCTCACTTCATAGGCTAACATTGGGGCTGCCCTCAGACACTGTTGAAGTGACAGCTGCTGATCTGAAAGGAGCAGGAAGGTCATATTTAGTATGGCCAGAATGGTATTACAAAATCCTGCTGACTGGTGAAGTCGGATTTAATATTACTATTCTAGAAATGCGACTTTTAGAAAGTGAGCATTTCTTTGCACTTAAATCTTTCTGTGCCCTTCAATCCACGTCTGGCTAGGTTTAGTTGACAGCTCCTTGTGCATTCACTCAGACACACCCCAAACACAGGGTACTCAGCCTCACTTGCAAACATCTGCATTTTGAATGGGTCTTCCTGGGCTGGGAGGGTGGAGGACCTGCCCTCACACAAAGGACTGCCACACCCCCTACTGGGACTCTGGCAGACAGGATTGAACTGAAAGGGGGCTTGGTGCATTTCTTAGACACTCTTTGAAGTCACCCCCACTTCAAAGGCACAACTTAGTATAAAACAGGGCCTCTGCCCTACCTCATCAGACACTTGCTGGAGAAGAAACCTGAACCAGAAACTACATCCTGCCAAGAAGAACTGCCTGGCTGCTCAAAGGACTCACCTGTCTGCTTTCTACAAAGGACTGCTGCCTTGCTGTTGGCCTGCTGCCTTGCTGAACTCTTGTCTGGCTGTGAAAGTGCTCTCCAAGGGCTTGGATAGAGCTTGCCTCCTGTTCCCTGAAGTCTCAGGACCAAAAAGACTTCTCTCTTTCACTTGGACGCTCCGTGCGCCAAAATTTTCAACGCACAGCTTGTTCCGCGGCGAGAAAAACGCCGCACACCGAAGCTGATCGACGCGACGCCCGAAACTTTGACGCACGGCCTCGCCGCCCGACTTCCAAGGAGAAATCAACGCGACGCCTGCCGTGAGAGTGAAATTTCGACGCACAGCCCCGCGGAACGACGCGCAGCCGGAAAACAAGCAGGCGAATCCACGCACAGACCCGGGACATCTGGTAATCCCCGCGATCCATAGAAGGAGACGGTGCGCGTGCCGGAAAACGATGCACGTCTTCCCCCGAGTGAAAAATAACGACGCAAGTCCGTGTGTGAAGGGGCGTAACCGACGCACACACCATTTTTCCACGCATCTCCTCTTCTGCGGCCCCCTGCGGAGATTTCCCACCAGAAACCAGGTACTTTGTGCTTGAAAGAGACTTTGTTTGCTTTTTAAAGACTTAAGACACTTTATATCACTTTTCAGTGATATCTTTACAAATTCATATTGCATCTTTGATCGTTTTGACCTGCAAATACCCAGATAAATATTATATATTTTTCTAAACACTGTGTGGTGTATTTTTGTGGTGATATATTGTGGTATTGTATGATTTATTGCACAAATGCTTTACACATTGCCTTCTAAGTTAAGCCTGACTGCTCGTGCCAAGCTACCAGAGGGTGGGCACAGGATAATCTTGGATTGTGTGTGACTTACCCTGACTAGAGTGAGGACTTTTGCTTGGTCAGAGGGTAACCTGACTGCCAACCAAAAAACCCATTTCTAACACTCACTTACTGACACACTACATAAGTTTAAAAGTATGGATGCTAAGATAGATCTTTGTGGGACAGCACATGGCACATGAATGTTTGACAGAAAAGGTATTTGTGATTTTGACAGGTCTTGACAATCCGATAAGTAGATTTTAAATCATTTTAGGTTTTCCCAACTATTTCCATCTTATTTTTCAGTGGGGCTATGAGAATTTAATGGTATTTGGTATCGCAAACAACTATAAAATGAGGAAGTAGGGGCACACTTCATCAAAATATCATTAATGATCAGAAATTAGGAAGCTGAAACAAGGTGTGCCTCAGGGCTCTGCTATTAGACCTTTTCTTTTCAACATCTATATGGGCTCTCTAATTGCATTGATTAAGTTATACAACTTACAACTGGTCAATTATGCCGATGACACTCAATTAACTTGCCACTGGCGGGCAACTAGGATTTGATCTCTTTTCATGAATGTATGCAAGAGATCAGGCAGTGGCCTAGTTCCAACTCTCTTACATTCAATGGTGACAAGACAGAGCTATTGTGCTGCATAGGCAACAAAGCGGTGATAGTGCTCCCCCCGACTTTTTGGCCTTTTCTGTCAAATGGAAAGAGAGCACCTGTAGACCAGGTGTGGAATTCGACAGCAAGCTTAGCCTGGAGAGCC
This sequence comes from Pleurodeles waltl, assembly GCF_031143425.1. Classification (NCBI taxonomy): domain Eukaryota; kingdom Metazoa; phylum Chordata; class Amphibia; order Caudata; family Salamandridae; genus Pleurodeles; species Pleurodeles waltl. Next base: position 1,033,134,531 of record NC_090437.1, on the reverse strand, counting down.
ACTTAAACAAAACTACAGGCACCTGCTTTGTGCTCCTGAGAGCCCTGCTGAAGATTCTCCCTATGCTCCTTTCTTCAGCTAGAGCAACAGTGGTACATAGTTTTCTTAGTCAGTAGGACTACTGCGATGCTCTGCTATTAGGTGCGCCAGCCTATTTGTTACTCTGCTTGTCCAGAGCTCAGGTCTTGGCGACAAAACTTATTTTGAACAGACCAAGAAGGGCCTCAGCTTCCGCAGCCCTGAAGGAATTACACTGGCTGCCGATCAAACAAAGAATTTACTTTAAGTGCCTCTGCATTGTTTTTCGAGTGCTGCACGGATGGGGTCCGGTCACCCTGCAAAGTGGCCTGAGGAGATATGAGCCAAGCAGAGATCTTCGCTCATCATAGGCCAACCTGGTTCAGGTGGCTAAGTTCAAGAGAGCTAGACAATGTGGGTGGACTTTTATGGTCAGGGCAGCGGGGCTCTGGAACCAGCTTCCGGTCTTCCGCAGATTGTTTACAGACCTGCTGACATTTAGAAAAGCTCTTACGACATGGCTCTTTCCTAAGTAGCCATTTGTTGAGCATTGTATCCAAGTGGCCATTTATGAACTGTCTTCTGTTTATAGTCAGCACCAGGATACAAGTCTGGTGGCAGTGCACTTATATAAAAGCCATAAATAAATAAATAAATACATTAATTAATTAATTAATTAATAAAGCAATGAGGTTTGTGTTGTTTTAAACAAAGGCCTATACATATATTGGGATTTTCTAAGAAGGGCATAATTCTGGATGTTGTCTTTTAATTAAGTTTGGTCTAAAAAGGGAGTCCTGAAATGGGTTGGCTGTTTTCACGGATTTAACATGTCCTGTTTCTGGACGTTCTGGCATTAATCCATTTTGGAGTGAGCCTTTGGTTAGTAAGAGCTATTCTGCGTGCATGTTATGTCACAGTTCTGGTGTGGTGGGGCCAGTCTCCACTGAACACTCAGGGCTTGTTTTCATATATGATATTAAGGAGTGGGTCCTCTCAAGCCAACTCCTTGAGTAATAACATTACTCAAGAGGATGGTTGATGAGGTATTAGGGATTACATTATTTGTGTTTGTGAAGTCAGCTTTCATTTTAAAAAACACAGGTGCAAAGTCATTGCACTTAGCTTGTCTATGTCCCTGTCTACATATTTGAGATCCAAGGCAGAAGCTGCTGACTCCATGGGCAGTGTTTTTCTATAAATTGGTTTCTCCTTTTATCCAATTAGGAAATGGGCTGGAATAGAAATGTTTCAATGCTTTTTCAGCTTTTCTAAATGTCTTTCTATGTTACCTAAATGTGTTGGAGAACCATTTGAAGGATTTGCTATTGCTGGTTATTTTTCCCATGAGATGTTAATGCAATTCACAATGTTGTTATGAGTTGCATTGTATGCCTGGAAGAGGGCTTGTGTGTCATATGAGGTGAATAAGGATTGTTGAGTGGAGGAAATCTTGCAACTTATTGTCTTTGACTATTTTGGGGGAATATTCTCACTTCTTTTGGACTTTGTTGCCTAGCTCAGGGCCTGAAATGGTAAAGGTGATGATGGATTAATTGTTAAACTAGTCTACTTGAATGGCATCTGACACTTGTACTAAGTTTGGCTACAAATCATGGGAAAAGAATAGCTCATTTGATATGTGTAAGTTTTACATAACATAGTGACAGGCAGTTCAGAAAAGGAAATAATGTGAGTTTGAAAACATCTGTTACATTTACCTTTGAAATTGTCAATGAAAATTGTATTGGCCTAAATAAGAATGTTAGTGGTGAAAAGTTCTGTGCTACAATTTTGAAGAAGTTGTTGTCACCTATGGATGCTAGAGGGCAACAAATCACAGTTTTGAGAGGGTTAAAGCACAGGCCGCAATTTGTAGAATTTCAAAGGATTTGAAAATATGGGCCAGAATGATGGAGCATGTTTTTTTGTGAGTGATGGCTGATTGACCTCCATTTTGTTCTTCAACTAATTTTCTTAACATCAAGTAGTTTAGTGGCTGAATAATGTCAATGAAGTTCTTGGATGTGTGGTTCACCCACAACTCAGTTGGACAAAAGAAGTCTAGGCTATGATCAAAGATGGTTGCTGCACCGCATGTGCAGTTTGCAACTGTAGATCTTCAATTTAGGAATGTTCACTTATATGTGAGATTGTGTTGTGCTATATTGGTGATTGTGTCTTGGACATTAAAATAACTGTAATGTGTGTTGCCTCTGTGTAAAGTAGATGTTCATTTATTTATTTTATTTTTTTGGAGTGAAATGGGATGTGTTATAGAGGAGCACATGAGGGACAATTCCAGAGACATTTTGTCAAGTTTATCTGCTAATAATTCTACAGTGAAGCAGTGTGGGTTAGGAGGTGGGGTGTGTGTAATAGAGTGATCTGTTTTCTGTTCAGAGGTGGAAGATTAATGGGTTGGAGAAGTGAGTTCTGGATGAAAATGGGCTATAGGAGACATCAGGAATTGCTGAACGATAGAGTCAATGTAAGAAAGACCCACTATTCATTCTGTGGTTTTGGTGTAGAGAGACTTTTCTTGGAAGGACATGAAATCACTATGGGACTCTGAGCTGGCTGCGTAGTCAGAGGAGGTTTAGAGGAAAAATGTGGTGGCATATATGCCATAGATTGATTTCATTTTCACCATCCTAAATGTGGTGGACTACTTCTAGTATGCAGCAGTTTGCTCAAATTAGGTTTTCTGAAGGATGTGTATTTTACTGGTAACATTGATGTGTGCACTTCAAAGCATAATTAAGTGGTTTGAGTCGTACTTTCCCCCTGTTTTGGAAACAGAAGTGAGATTTATTCCCGAGAGGATTAGGGCACACAGGATCCCATACTGGCACAAGAGTTTGTCCAATGGGATGTTGAGTACCATGCAATGGCTTCAGTGTCCCCACAGTAATGTCTATGGTCAAGCTCTCTTCTTCTGGATGGAGGAGGAGGAGGATTAGACCAATGAGCGACTTTAACACTGACTTTGATCCCACCCTTCTGTTAGTGCGTCTGCCCTTAATAAGTATACTTACAAGGGGACGTGAATAGCTCGATGAACCGTTTAACTCGTTTAAGATGTTCTTGCCATAGCTCAATTTCATGAACAATAATCAATAATTGATACACAATAGTCAACAATTATTAGCAATCAATAATCAATGGAGTCAGTTAATATCACGCACCATGATCTTTCAGCCATGAATAACCACATCTTTAGTAAAGTTTAGTAAGTTTATTTCCCATATATTAACAATGCTAATGTCATGTAGATTAATCTCAATATCAAATGAAACACATATAAGAACAATACTTGTTGACCAAAGCAGCAAAAGAAACGCGACCTAATCAAGGCTTGAATCACGACACATTCTAAGGCAACGGTGCAAATCAATAGCAGTCAGCTGTAACAAGGACATGGCATACATAGAATTTCAGCAAGATAATTTGTCAAAACAATAGTCCCTGTAATTCGTCATGTGAATACCCTCATCTAACCCAGATTAGCATCAGCATGTTGGGCTTCATGCAAAACAATTTAAACACGAATTTAGGAAACATCTAGCTATGGAACTATCAAAACAGCGCAGTTGGTACCTAGAAATAAAAGGCATAACATGCAATTCAGTCACATTGTCATAGCTATCTATCCACAGTATGGGTCAGCAAGCAGAATCATTCTTCGTCCTCAGGTCATCAATTGAACAGCAAAGCATCAGGCTCTCAGTCAGAGAGTGTGAGCCCAATGACAGAATCTCAAGTCTCTTCTTCTCTCAATATCGCAGTAATTCCCTAAAATCAGAATAATTCTCCTCTGTTGTGCTGTTATATCAAAGTCACTTTAACTATCCCCTTATTCCCTCTTGGTCAGAAAATCATATGTTATTACTTTATCCAATAATATTTCTATACCAAATCTATGAATTCTACTATTTCTTTCTTCACACGAAGTTGATTGGTTCACTTTACGATGTCCTCATCATCCGGCTCGTCAGGTAATAATTTGTTGCATCTTCCTCTCCAGTCAATGTCTTCGTTGTTCGTGTCCTGGGAAAGTACATCTCACACACATTACACACAAGTCGATACATTATTAGAGACTTCATCTCCTATCCGTCAATTCCCACAGAAAGCTTCAGTTAAGCACTTTTAATAAGACAATGGACTTTTCACAGTTTAATTCACTCCATCTGCATTTTACTAAACCGCTAAGAAATACAGCTTCTACATGAAGCCTGGCAAACTGGGTCAAGACACTCGCTAAGTTAAGGCCTACAATTAATAAGCTATAGCATAATTTCATAACCCTAAATATGACATAGCAGTACATTATTCTAATACATTTTCAATATTTCATCGGTATTAATCATTAATTAGTACAGTTCATGAACATTGGTGGCAATTCTTTGAGGTCACAATTTTAAACGTGTGCATTATTTTTCTATGTTATTTAATTTTCTATGTAATTCATTTATCCAAAATACATAAACATTCATTAATAAAGTGTAATTAAGACACCTGCTTCAGCACTTCCCATCTTATCACAGGTTGGGTGGGCTGAATCAGAGGGACCCAACCCAGCCTGTTAAAAATGTGAAAGATGTTGTCAGAGAAGGAGTTTCCTCCTTCAACGTCAGAAGGGAAGACACGTACTACATACAGACAATACATCAGTGAGAGACTCCTCCTCTAAGACTATCCCTTTCAACTTGTGACAGTCCATGGTTTAATCAAGGAGCCTGGCTGGCAGTTATGCTGTGAAAAATGCCTTTGATTGCAGAAGGTGAAGTGTGAAAAAATAGTGATGTGCAGCCCAATCATCCTCATTAAGAAAAAAACATTTAAGTATAATAATGTGATAGAGACTATAATATTTGTTTTTTATTAATTTATAAGTTAACAGTATTTCAAATAACATAATAATATACAATGTAGCCTCTTTTATTAAATAATTGCTTCTTTTGGGATCATCGCCTTTTTATTGGTAAAATGTATATCTACTATATGATTAGCAGACAGTCATTTTTCAGGTCAAGCATAGCAGGGCGCAAGCACTGCTTTCCCGACATGTATGTATGTGTGGGCTTTTAATCCCACTCCCACCTCACGCCCATTACAACCACATGTTCATGGGCATGCCTTCAAAAATCCTTTGATGACATTGGTAAAGGGTTTATGTTTGTCCCTCCTTGGGGAGGTTTTATTACCGCCTTGGCCATCGCCCAGTTACATGTATAATTGCACTTTTGCTGATAAGTTTGACTGCGAACAAACTTCTTTTTCCTTTTGTGTGTCTCTTCTCTGTGTGTCTGATGCTCATGGTGGCCGTGTCGCGTGTCGCTGTGAATTGGCTCGCTTATGTGAAACTGCTTTACTTTTAACTTTCAATTGATGTGGCAAGAAAAGTAGGATTAGGAGTTTACAAGGCTAATAGCTTTAAATCGAGCAAATGCGAGACCCATTGCATTTCAAATGTTTGTTTTAAATGTATGTTTAAAGCACAATCTCAGCTGTTTCTAAAGAGTATTGTTGAAATATATGCCAAGCGTCTCTACAAATTCACCTCTTTCAAGAGAACTGACAAGCATGAATGTTTTTTTAGTCGTCAGCACTTTCCTCCTGGCAAGGTTGCAAAAGCCGCTGTGGCGGTGTTCTCCCATGGTTCTTCTGCTGAGTGCTTTCCACTCGATTCCAGCTGTTGATCAGGTTCTGCGGCTGCCTTTATTTTGCATAATAATATTTTTTTTGGTCTGTGAATCTCCACGATTCCTGTATTTTACAAGTACTGCACGCTGGCTCCTAATTTAGCTTCCCATGAGATGTTTGAAAAACACACTGTTTTCGTTTTTACTGCTCTTAACATCTCCTTTAATTCTTGTTTTTTTGTACCGCTTTACGGATTTTAAAGCAGACAGGTTCCTGAGTAAAACTACGTGGTACATATTCTCACAAGTTTACGAGGTTTTAAAGTAGCGCTTCGGATGTTCTTGAGTCAGTCCATTACTAACAGTTACAATTAAGTAATTTTTCAAAGCTGCGTATCAATCCACCAAACAGTCTCACATAACTGCTGACTTTTTCATGGCCTCTTCTTGATGTCAAGGCGAGGTAGCATTTCATTGACTGTAGAGGTAAAAACCCTGTGGCGTCTGCGTGCAAAAATAGAATGCGAGTTACATTATTTTGTGCATAGTAATCAGACACCACTTCCTATTTGCAACACTGAAGTAGCTTTAATGTCAGTCCTGCAAATGCACAATTCATTGTTCATGATTCAACTCATTTGTATACATTGTCTTCAGACTTCAAGGTGAAAATATATACCGAAACATAAAAGCTGATTTGTAATCTTATGAAAAAAAACTCTCACAACACAAAGGGGCTGTTTCAGAAAGGCTTTAATGAGCAGTTGAAGTAGTCAAGTAGTCTTATAGGTACTCACATGCCATTGTGAATCTGCCGGAAACATCCAGCTCTCTATTTGTGAAAGGACAAAAAGGAGGTTCCTACTGTGTTTCCATTTCTTATCGTTGTATACGAATAAAACCATTTTATCCCTGTTTTAGATATTTGAGACCAATTCACAAAGGCTGTCAAAGGAACATAGAAGCATACTACAGCAGTACTACTTTATGTACTCCAAATCGACATTGGGATTTTGCCCCATGTGCAGAGTGAAAAAACTAAAACACTGCAGATGAAAGAACATTTTAGAGTATGCCTATTTTGAGGCTAGTCAACATATATATATTAGCAGAGCTAACTAGAACTTGCGCCCCGCCATGCACTGCTTACATCACTCATGTTCTATGACATCATTTATGACATCGCTGATGGCATCTCAAATTACATCATTAATAACATCACTGATTACATTATTCAATGAGAGTGTTGGTTTATTTTATATTTTTCATAGTGGCACATAGCTACCATATTGCCTTCCTACCTAATTTCGTACAGCCTGTGTCCAGCTAATGGGTGTATGCATTTACAAAATGCATGTGTGTTAGACTTTTCATCCTTGGCGTGTTCTCCCTTAACTTTTTGCATCTGTTTCCCAGGTTGTTGATGTGTGCTGGCCTCAGTTTTTGCTGTTTTTGTTACTCTGGGCACTTTAACACTGCTAACCAGCGCTAAAGTGCAAGTGTTCCTATACAAAATGTTTATGTAATTGGTTGGTCCATGATTGGCATATTTTATTTACTAGTAAGTCCCTTGTAACGTTCACTAGAGGTGCCCAGGGCCTGTAAACCAAATGCTACTAGAGGGCCTGCAGCACTGGTTGTGCCTCCCACATGAGTAGCCCTGTGTACCCACTTGCAAGGCCTAAACCTTCCCTTTTCTTATATGTAAGGCACCCCTAAGGTAGGCCCTAGGTAGCCCCAAGGGCAGGGTGCAGTGTATGGTTAAGATAGGACATGTAGTGCTGTGTTTTATATGTCCTGACATTGAAATATTGTTACATTCGTTTTTCATTGTTGCAAGTTCTATCCCTCTCATAGGTTAACATGGGGTCTACCTTTAAATCTGATTAAAGTGTAGCTTCCCTTTGGGAGCGGATGGACATGTGGAGTTTGGGGTCTCTGAGCTCACAATTTAAAAATACATCTTTTAGTAAAGTTGAGTTTAAGATTGTGTGTTTGAAAATGCCACTTTTAGAAAGTGAGCATTTTCTTGCTTATACCATTTCTGTGACTCTGCCTGTTTGTGGATTCCCTGTCTGGGTCAGTTTGACAGTTGGGCTGGTTGCACCACACACTAGACAGTGACACAATGGAAGCTAGGGTGTAGTCTGCATTTCCTGATGAGCCATCTGTGCTAGGAGGGAGGGGAGGAGTGGTCACTCACACCTGAAAGGGCTGTGCCTGCCCTCACAAAATGCAGTCTCCAAACCCCTGGTGAGTGTCAGAGCCTGGCCTGGGCAAGGCAGGATTTAACAATCAAGAGTGACTTTGCTTTGAAGTAGGCCTACTTCAAAGGAGAAAATGGTATGAGAAGGGCACTCAAAACCACAGACTTTAGAACACTTCTGGAAACCAAGAGGAACCTCTGCCTGGAGAAGAGCTCAAGAGCTGAGGAAGAAGAGCTGCCCTGCCTGTGACTGTGCTTTGTGGAGCTATCATGCAGTTGCTGCTTCTGCCAGAGTAAGAGGGCAAAGACTGGACTTTGTGTGCATTCCATCTTGTGAAGATCTCCAAGGGCTTGACTTAGAGCTTGCCTCCTGTTTCTTGAAGTCTCAGGGACAGCAAAGACTTCTCTCTGCCAGAACTTGGAGTCCCTGGAGAAACTCTTCCCCTGCCAAGTGGTGCCCATCCAGTTCCTGGGACCCTGAAAGGAGAAGTTGACAGCCTAAGAGGAAGAAATCCACGCATTGACCCCCGTGCGGGGAAAAGATCAACGCAACTCTGATCTGCGGTTGAAATATCGACGCACCGCCAGCTTTGCGGATGAAAATCGGCGCTCGCCTGCAGCGCGACCTGAAGAATGCCCGGAGCTGGAGAAACGACGCACAGCATCACTGATGGAGGCTGGAGAGATCGCAACCCGCTCTGTGTGGTTTTGGGATCACTGTGCAGCTGGATTTCCGACGCAAGTACCGCTGGGCGTGTAAAAACAACGCAAGGCCTGTCCTGACCCGAGAGTGCTGACCGGATCGACGCATCGATCTCCTGCGGAGAGAAGAAATGAAGCACCCCGACCCGACGAAAGGAGAAGCTGCGCAAGGTCTCACTCGTGAGTGAAATCGACGCATCGCAAGCCCTTTTTGACGCACACTCGCCCGTGCGGGGTTAGTTTTTGACGTACCTAAGGTACATTTTTATGCTAACAGTGTTAGTCTGTGTTTAAAATTACATGAAGACTCTTTTGCATTTTTAGTGATAACGTGACTTGTGTATTGTGGATTTTTGTCTTGTTTTGTTTAGATAAATATTTTCTATTTTTTTCTAAACCTGTGTTGTGTCATTTTGTATTATTCTCCTTAAGTTACTATGTTTATTGGTACAAATACTATACACCTAGCACTCTGAAGTTAAGCCTACTGCTTGTGCCAAGCTACAAAGGGGGTAAGCAGGGGTTAGCTGAGAGTGATTCTATTTTATCTTGACTCGAGTGAGTGTTCATGCTTGGACAGGGGTAACCTGACTGGCAGCCAAAGACCCCATTTCTTACAACGTGCTTCTAAAGCATCATAGAGGTGTAGAGATACTGAACATATTATAAATCTTTGTATTGAGGAGTTTCTGTGTATGCAACAGTTCACAACTTGTGTCCAGTTTGTTCCACACAAGTTTTTTGGTTCCGGAGAATAGGTTTCCAACAGGGCAAAGATTGTATGTAGTAGATACTAAGGGCCTGATTATGAATCTGGCGGTCTTTAGACTGCCAAGCTCGCGGTGGCGGTCAGACCGTCACGCTACTGGAGGTCCAACCACCAAATTATAACCCTAGCGGTCGGGACCCAGGGGTCCACCGCCACTTCCAGAACCAAGGTTCCCGATGTCTAGGTGGCAGTCAAAGTCATGCTCATCGATGGCGGTGTTTAAAGAAGCACTGCTGTGCTGATCAAAAATTCACTTTCCGCCAGCCATTTCATGGCAGGGACCCGTCATGAAAAGGCTGGCTTAAAGCCAGTTCTGGGGGCCACGGTCATGTTGTGGGCAGCGCAGGAGCATCCTTGCCCCCTGTAGCAGACAGTGTGTATTCTGAGGGTGCTGGGAGCACCTTCTGTGCAATGGCATTGGCCCAAGTTCAATGAGGAGCCGAGGTCAATGCCACCTCATTGTTTCCACTGGGCTGACCCATGGAAAGCTCACATTTCTGAGGATTCCGCTGGTCAGCCCAGTGAAAACCTTGTAAAAGGGCCAGGGTGGAGTCCGCCAACTCTGCGGAGGTCTCCCCTCCACAAGGCTGGCTGGCCGAAAGTATAACCTTATAAAGAGGCCCTAAGTATTGTAAGCAACCTTGAGTTATTAGACATATTCATCACAGCATGACAGTTTCAGCATAACATAGAAAACTGTGCGCACCTAGTACTAACCTATTTAGATGTACTTCTTTTGCTTCAAAAGATGGGTTATCTGTAACTTTTTCACCACAATATGAAGGAGACAGGTAGATAATCTTAAGCACCTTCAGACCTTGTTTTTTTGCCAAGTGTTGCATAGAGTGTACACTGGTATTATTAGATACCTTTTAATACTCTCTGGTGTCTTTCTCATGAGAGTTTCACTGTTTGCAAACAGTGTAGCACAGAGTAAAGTCTCTCCATAGAATCAACACTATTTATAGTACACTTTTCTACTCATCTCCCCTTCATATCTCAATGTAGGTTTGGTGGCAGTGAGGTGTTTGATACAGATAAAAGCTGTCCAGAGTAGGGAATTCATTTTGGAGCATACATGGAGAATCTAGAGGAACCAGGTTTTCTCTGAACAGTTGTATACACAATGAACACTGCATGCAATGAGGGTTTCCCATATGTCTCTGGTTGATTTAAGTAAAGTGTATGATATGGGTCAATGTTGCACATAACCCTTTGCTAGCTACACCCAAGGGTGTTCTATCTGTAATGGCATAGATGATGCTTAATATTATTCTGAGATATTTTGTACTTACTTTCAGGCCTCTAATGCCATACTGGTTTATAGAGCAATGTAACCAAAGAAGCTTGAATGGTGTCATCAGTGATGTCATCAATGATATCATGTGAGATGTCATCAATGATGCCATAAATTATCTCATTCAACATGTTGTGTATGATGTAAATGTGAGGTCATAAGCAGTGCATGGCGGGGGCACAAGTTATAGTTAGCTGTGCTAACTATAACTGGTGTATTTCTATGTTTTCAAGTTCAAAATGTTAATTTTGTCTCTGACATTCAGCTAACTATAACGTTACTTTAACCTTTGCATACTCTACAATACAGCTGTGTACGTGTAATTTTGGCATTCAATTGTTCTTCGAGTGCCTCCATACAGTGCCAAAATGAATCCTTCTATAGAGAAGACAATGAAACTACAGACAAAGAGTTGAATCTCCACCAAACAAGGGTACTTCCTCTTAATTATATGAAGTAAGTGCTTCTTTGTTTGGTGGAGATGTCCTCATCTTCCTCTGCATCAAGAATGCACCATCAAAATCAGTGGGTAACATGCTCAGGTCCCTTTGGTAAGTTGATACGTACATCAACATTTAAAATGGCAGCAACACCGTTTATTATTTTATAGAGGAAGGTGGCCCACCTCCCTGAACAGCTTATGGCGTGTGCCCAAAAGTAAAATAAAAGGGAAGGGGATTGCATGCCCCCACTCCCCAACCCTTAGTAAGCCATGGGGACCCATGGCCTTTTTTTTTTTTTTTTTTAAAGGAAAGGGGGTAGCCTGGCCTGCTTATCAAGCCATTATAGGCCCCAGAGAGCCCACCCCTGGGGTCCAACCTTACAAGAAAGGGAAGAAGTCCCCCCTCCCTGAACCTTAAAAAGGCCCTGGGGACCCAATCCCCCAAGGCAGTGTATTTTAATAAAGGGGTAGGGCGGCCACGTGGCCTGCTTCCCCAAGCCTTTTTTTTAGCCCCGGAGACCTCATCCCATGGGGTCTGGCTTTAATATGGTTGGGTGCCCTGGCGCCTATCCAGAAGCAAAATGAACAAATGATGGACGAGATGCTGAACAATTCAAACATTCACCACCAGTCACAAAAATCTGGGTTTAATCCATTGTGTGTAATTCCATTCAGTGGTTTTTGCTAAAGCCCTGCCTGAAGAAGTCTATAGAAAATGGATGGGGCTTTTACATTGTGGGACCCCTCTTTTTCCTGGGCCCCACTTGAGAGGATGACCCTGAACCATGCACAAACTAAGCAAAAAAGAACACTTTTGGGGGATGTTTTGTGGAGATTTGTCCAACAATGCAAAGTTATTAGCATCCCAAAAAACACATTTCCTATTGAAACCCTGACCTGGCCTATGACATAAATATTATTTTATGGAAGATTGCCGGCCTTGCCAGCAAGTGGTGGGGAGAGTGGTGCTGAAACAAGTTTTAGACTGGGTTAGGGAGACTGAACTGCTATCAGAGACATAGTATTGTTTTCCATGAGTTCCATGGCATGATGGAGCAATGTCTTAATTTGCCCCTGCTGATTAGCAAATACACTATCGCCAAGAACAGCTCCATAGCATGGCCGTTATGGACCCCTCCTGCACTTTTGATAGTGTGGTAAGACCCAAACTCTGGGAGATCTTGAGATCTTGATTGACATAGGGGTTGAGGGGGGAATAGTTCAGTCCCTCAGAACTCTGCATTATGACCTCTCTGCTTCAGTTAGGTTTGTCCCCCAGGAGAGAGGGCAGGCTTTTTGAGGATAGGGAGAGGGGTACACCAGGGGTACATCTTAGCCCTGTTGCTGTTCCTCCTGTATATAAACAGCCTACGTACTGCTCCCTCTCTGCCAAAGTTTCTGATGCCCCCTCCATTGGTAGGAGAAAGGTCACTGTCCTATTATATGCAGACAATGCAATCTTACTCTCAAGCAACCCAAGTGGCCTTAACATTTTGTTTCAAGAATTTGTCACCTTTATGGGCTCTCTTGGTTTGGTCACCAATCAAACTGAAACTTTTATAATGACATTTAATCCCAAGCAAACCAAGATGCCCCTCAATTTTCTCTTTTATACTATTATGACACTCAGATTGTAAGTTCCGGTTCCTGACATTTGATTCCCAGGGGCTCTATCCACAGACCGGGGATGGTAAGCCTTTATAAATTGTACATTACTACATTTTTAGTTCGTTTTCTGCGCATGATGTATTTAACTAGTATGTATTCGTGTGCAATCACTGGGGACTTTATTTTCTACACACTATTGCCTTTTTTATTTTTTAGGGCGACCTTGATTGACATATATAACAACTTCACAATAAGTTACTGTGTTTCCTTTATTTTCACTCCTATTGGGATTTTTTTTTAATTTTTGGAGAAGATTTTTCACTTTGGTCCTGATGAAGCGTCGAGGGATCCGGATGGACCATTAGACGTGAAACATGTAGACCCCCATTCTAGAGGAGCCACTTTTGGGTTTACCCTCTTATACATATTGTTTGTGCGAGTAGACGAGCATTATCACTCAATTTTTACTCCCATTTTGCTTTTAACTTTGGTCTCCATCACATTATTACTGATTAAAATCATGATTATTGATTGTTGATGGATAACCAATTTTATTTTTGCTATGTTTTCTCTCCTATATTGCTCGGGCATCTTGTAACCAGATACCCCATCAGATTGATTATTTATCTCTAACTATCAGTAGAGCAAATACGGTTAAGAGCCCCCTCAGTGGAGCCCGTTAGGCATTGCAGCACCGGCCTAACGAGGAGCTTTCCCAATGATGAAACCAGACATCCAATGTGATGCTTGAGGGTTCTCGCTCCTGTAGAAACTAATCCCAGTGATTTAGCGTTTGGAACAGTGTACCCTTTTTTCTTATTACTGTATGCGGGAGACTGTACACTGGACCATTAACCTCCCAGGTCCCTCCTCTTTGTTTTCTGTATAAATGTTCACACATAAGTCAGTACTAAGCTCACATGCTCGTGTCAAAGCTGTTAGTTCAGCTACTTGAGCTGACTTCTGTGGTATACGAGCTGTCTCCACTACCGTGTGTATTGTGGTGATTGCATATGCAGCTGAGGTCGTACCATCTGGCAACTTCAAACAAGACCCATCAACCCACAATTCCCCGTCTACATCTGGAAGGGGCGTATCTTGTAAATCAATACGACCCTGTGTCTGTTCTTCGGTAAGGAATATACAATCATGTGTTTCTTGTGACTAAGGCTGAGTCACCGGATATGGCAACAAAGTGGCTGGATTTAGTGTTGCAAAGCTCTTCAGTGTAATGTGAGGAGCCAGCAATGTCAACTCATATCCTGTTATATGGGCGCTAGTTAAATGTTGTGTCTTTGTTTGATTTAAAAGAGCATCAACCGCATGGGGTACTAACACCAACAGCTTATGTGACAAAACTATCCCTTCACTCTGACGTATTGACACAGCTGTTGCGGCAACTGAATGAAAACACCCAGGCAACGCTCGAGAGACAGGATCAAGTACTGCTGAAAAATATGCACAGGGATGCTGCTTATCGCCATGTGTCTGTACTAAAACTGACAATGCACATCCATCTTTCTCATGTACGTAAAGTGCAAAAGGCTTCATGTAATCTGGAGTACCTAACACTGGTGCTGAACAAAGGGCTTGTCGCAGCTGCCTGAACACAGTCTCACATTCATCTGTCCATGGGAGGGGCATTGGAGTATCTTTAGTCAAAAGTGCTAGCAAAGGTTTGGCAATGTGTGAAAACCCTAATATCCATTGCCTACAAAAAGAAGTAAGACCAAGGAATGCACAAACATCTTTCTGAGTAGAGGGTACTGGTGTGTCTAAAATTGCTTGAATACGATCTGATGTGAGTGCACAGCCCTCCTTAGACAAAAGGTGACCTAAATAGGTTACCTTTGGTCTACAATATTGCAATTTCTTTCGTGACACTTTATGATGGTGTGAAGCAAGAAAAGAAAGTAAGGACAAAGTGCACTTTTCACATTGCTCAGGGGTATCAGCCGCCAACAAAATATAATCGACATATTGTATGAGAGCCACACCTTCAGGCAAAACAAAAGAATCAAGTTGTCATTTTAACGCTTGACTATAAATACTTGGACTCTCCGTATAGCCTTGAGGAACTCTGCAAAATCTATTTGATCGTTTATTCAAAGTAAAACCAAACAAATATCGGCTGTCAGGATGAATAGGGATCGAAAAGAAAACATTCTTCAAGTCTATCACAGAGAACGTAGTTGCTGTTGGGGGAACCAAAGTAAGAAGTGTTGTGATGTCAGATACCACAGGATATTGTGGTATCACAATCTTATTGACTTCTGGTAAATCAATAATGAATCGTTAAATCCTGGTATCAGTATCCTTTTTCAGAATAGGAACAATCGGACTGTTACAAACATTATACAGAACTTCCTCAACAACTCCAACTGCAATAAGATCATGCACAATTCGTGTGAGTGCTTCTTCGCCCTCCTGTGAAATTTTGAATTGAGGCAAACGTGGCAATACAGCTCCCTCCTTGACACTAATATGTACCAGTGGAATAATCATTTTTCCCACATCAGTATCTGAAGTAGCCCACAAAGTACTAGGGAGTGAAGCTAATGCAATATCCTCTTTAACAAGACAAACTCTTTCCATCACAGGATGATTATCATTTAAAATAACACGCACCCCTTCAGGAGAGCATCGTATTGTAGTCCTGAAATACTTGAGCATATCAAGACCCACAATATTGTCTGGTGTATTTGGAGAAAGCAAAAATGGACATGGAGCAGTAAATTTATCAACATGGAATGCAAGTGGTTGTGACAATGGGCTAGGGGAAGGTGTTCCATTGAAACCTATTGATGTAATGGTTAAGCCAGACAGGGGAGCCCTTGGAATCAATTGTTTAGACAAGGCGCTACGAGTAGCTCCTGTATCAACCAGAAACTGATCAGTAGAACCCAAAACATGTGCTGTAACATAGGGACCCCTCTGATCTACTGGAACTTCAACTGATTCCTTACCCCATCCTCGGCAATCCTATGCATAAGCAGAATCTTGGAAATCAGGCTGCACATGGTTAGACATCTGGTATTGGTTCCGTCTATCAAAAGTGTTAAACCCATCCTGCCCTCGTACATTAGCATCAACCCTATCATGATCATTCGTGCTTCTTCTAGGTCCTGAATATCCTGAGCGATTTCTCATTTGTCCCTGACCACGTGAACACTGCTGAACACGTAATGCTGGACAATCGGCAGCCCAATGCCCAAATTTCTTACAATACGCACACTGATCAACAGACAAATTCGAACGAGTGTAAGAAGAACCATAAGATCCACATCCACCTCTATCACTACCTCTAAAAGGCGGACCATACGCTTGAGCCAACATAACCTTCGTCTTTAATTCTTTAATCTTTTTCTCCTCGCTACCTTTTGCTTCTAATTCCTGACGTTCATAATACTGAGCCATAGTCAAAAGAGAAACCGGAGTAGAGGTAGTCCATGAACTTTCACTAGCTTTTAGACGACTAGCTATTCCTGGTAACAGATTTGCAACATATTTATCGACAAACAAATGTCTGCCCATATCATCTGACAATAACTGGCTGCTAAAATCATGAAATGCTTCTTCAAAGCGTGTAAAGAAATCAGAGACCGATTCATCTGCCTTTTGCTTACAAGACGCTAAAACAGTCCAATCTATCTTTTTAGGGGGAATAATCGTTTTTAACTTAACCAATATGGCTGCAGGAAGATCTAGAATCAACTGATATGGCTTTTTCGCAGGTTCCCTATCCCCGTCCATCTGTTCTAATTCTTTCCATGACGCCCCAAAAACTGCACGATCATCAATTTTACGAACAGTTCTCCACATATCTGGCGGTAGTATCAATCCGAAAAATAAATCAATGTCAGCCAAAATCATAGTACAAGAACTAATTGCTCCCTCAACTTCCTCATAAAAGGCGGCTGGATTTTTCCGCGGGTCAGGTAATGCTGTTTTAAGTGCCATTACATCTGCCCTATTCCAAGGAGCATACACCCAATTATAAATAAAATAACCCTTAGCATCAACAGAAGTTTTATCATCACTTGTTCCCAATCCTTTAGGAGGAACATACAAAGGCGCGGCCTCCCGCATTGGTTTCGTGTGAACTATCATAGTCTTATCTGTTCCGAAGATGGAAGCTACCACCCCATCGGTTTGAGATGTCCGTGCAACTATGTCCACATCCCTTTTCTCCTCTTGCAAGCGGACTGCCGTAACACATAATTTCACCAAACGCCTGATTGCATCAGCCACCTGGGAGAAAACAAAAAGACCATCACGCATTTGCTTATGATCAGCTGCTACATCATCGGGCTCTAACTCATCAGAATATTTCCAATATAGTTCAATAACTTCTGAGCCAAATGCCTCAGTAAAATATAGCTGCTCCTTTTCCGTCCACCCTTTCATGTTGTCTAAAAGTTCAGAAGCAGAGACGCTACGAATTGTTTTACGAGCAATAGGTCTAAGCTCAGACGCACGGTCAGCAGGCAACATAGAGCGACTGTCTCGCATCTTCTGTTGCTCCGAACTGGAGGCCTTAACTAACTCATGAGGGGCAGAAGGAACGACATACGGAGGTGGAGAGCGATCTAATAACAATAAATCATCCTGTGGTTTATTAAGGATAGGATAGAGAGGTTGCCTAACGGTGTATTGGCCAGTTACCTGTAATTTACGTTCTTTCTCTTCTAGCTCCTTTAAGTCATTTATTTCTTTCTTTCTCATTTCCAATGCTTTCACATATACATTCTTCCGCTGCTCATTCTCAAGCAAGGCTTGCTCACGCTTCACTCATCCACGCACTTCTTTCTCCCACATTCGTACACAGTCAAACATATCTTGCCTAGACTTTCGCTTACACATACATTGTTCCACATACTCAATCTTTTGCAAATCAAATGACCCATGCATAGGCCAACGTAACTCAGGATCCGCACAAGTGTATTTATTCCATAATGTGCTGTACATTATAGAAGAAAGACCATGTTTAACATACATATCTCTATTTGGCGTCCCCTCTGGGGGTGCCGGTTGCGATTCTTCCAGTCTCAAATTGGTACCATTACAAAAGCAACACATCCTACGAAGTGCGCTAAAAACATGCATGCCAAATAATAATGCAGAATATGCAATATTATAATCAAAGTAGCACTTAAGGTGCCGTTCAAATCAAAATTAAATTGGAGAAAATTCTCCTCATTACCTGCCTATATAAATTGCAATTTATATATCAATTCAAAGGACACAAATTGACTAGTCACCCAAAACACGAGAGCCACAGTAAGTAGTGCTAAACTACATTACCAAACAAAGGCATCAAAACCCACAGCAAGTGCCGTAAAACGGCTCTTACCAATCACAGGGTGTCCAGGTTCCAACTGCCAAATTCTAAAATCGACCAAATGGTCACTGCATGACGAATGAACAAAAAGGATCTCAGTCGAGGACCGGCGCCACCTGGATGGTCAAATCAGAAAGAAGGGAAAAACACCGTGGTTGCCAAGACTCGGGTCTCCTCAGGCATTGATCGTCCGCAGCGAGATCCCAATCCTTCATCGCAACCAATCCGTTGGGCATCCGAGTTGCCGATGAGTCCCTGTTCGGGCTCCAATTTGTTGAAGTAAGCCTCAGCAAGGCCTACTAGTGCAAGGGGTTCACCTTTCTCTGCACAAAGTCCTCAGACCATGTAGGAAGAAGTTGGCACAGAAACTGAAATAAAAGACAAAGTTTATTAACCCCATGAGGTGGTACTACAGTTGAAACAGCACCCTTCGGTAATGTTTGAAGTAGCACACTGAACTGAGAGAGCATGGTCCTTTTATACCCACGCAGGGGCTAAAAGGAGGTGGTACAATTATAGAAGCAAGACTTGCATACATGTAAGGTCATGTGGAAATGCACAGTCGACAGGTAGGAGGAGCTGACAGTTTTCAAGGACTAACAGCTGCAGACCTTACTGAGCATGTGCGAAGTGGGAGATGTTAAATATAACTTGTCACTAGGCAGATTTTCAAGAGTAGTTAACAGAAAGGTAGGACAGAGCACATGGTGAGCACATGGCAGCATGTGGCAGAGAAAATGGCTGCCATGAATACAAAATGGGTTCCGCAAAATGTTCACAATAGTTACTAAATACAAGATGTCTTCTGCTAATGCTTAATCTAATCGCTGCTAAACTACAACACAATGGCCCCATTGTTGGAGATGTTCAGAAGAAAGCGTCACCCAATATTAACGTATGGGTCAGTTATCTTAACTCAGGTTTCTCAAGAGGGCAGAGATGTGGCTGTGGCAGGGTATGTCCAGGATGATTCTGACCTCTGTGTTCTGTATTCTCTGGAGTCTTGTTTGAAATTTCTTTGTGATGCCGGCATAGAGTGCATTGCCATAGTCGAGTTTGCTGCTGACAAGTGCATGGGTGACCGTCCTTCTTGTTTTGATGGGGATCCACTTCAAATTCTTCCAGAGCAGGAGAAGTCTGTAGAAGTACGGCAATGAGACACCATTGACTTGGTGGACCATGGACTGCGAGGAGCCGAGATTGATACCAAGGTTGCATGTATGGTCAGTGGCGGTTCCAAGGGATGTTGGCCACCAGGATTCATCCAAGGCAGTGGGTGTGGGGCCTAGGATGAGGATCTATGTCTTGTCCGAATTGAGCTTGAAGCAGCTGTCTTTCATCCAGTCGGCGACTGCTCTCACTCAATTGTGGAAGTTGCTCTTGGCTGTTGATGGTTCATTGGTAAGGGATAGAATTAGCTGTGTGTTGTCAGTGTAGGAAACAATGTTGAGGCCATGGTGTCTGCTGATCTTGGTGAGGGAGGTAATGTAGATATTAAAGAGGTTGGGGCTCAAGCAGGAGCCCTAGGAGACTCCACTGCTGGTTTCTGTTGGTTCCGAGATGAATGGTTGGAGTCTGACTGTGGGTTCTTCACGTGGGGAAGGAACGGATCCACTCCAAGGCCTTGCCGCGGGTGCGTGCGTTGTGTAGTCTGGTGCATAAGGTGGTGTGGGAGATGGTGTCATGCTCAATTATGCACCACATCTGACCTGGAACCATATCTGGAGTGGATAGACCGCTCATGGGATAGAATGTTACTTCCCTGCTTTAAACTGAGATTTGTGAGATGGCTCTTAGGTTTCTCCTTGGGTCAGTTTGACTCCTCCAAAGTTTTGCTGTGTCCATATGATGAATTCTAACCCAGAGCTTTTTACATTTTACCTTCCTTTGTAAATTTTATATTGGTTTTAGTAAACTGTTTTAATCCCAAATATTAGGAAACGGGACATCAGAAGCCTGGAGACGGCCCTGGAATACCTGTGGCAGCTAGTGTATCTGTCCAATTGTGTTAACAAACGTTCCTTCCTAAAATGTGTCATTAACAGAAGGAAATCAATGTTTTTTAAATGATGTGGATCCTCCTTCTGGGTGGTTTGTACAACCCCTAAAATATTATCAAAATTTGGGCTACGTATTTTATTTTGGCCTGAATTTTACGTATTGCGGCTGTTGCCACTTAGTAACTATGTTTTTTTGTTCATAAGTTGGTACATGCACTTTACTTACGTTTGTCATTGTAGGGTGAAGGATACTCAAAAAGGGGGCTGATACAACACCCATGTGATATGCTGGTGACTCCTTGATGTTTTGATTTCTGTATTGTACTGGTGCATTGTTGCTTTTGATGCTTGTATCTCTATGCATAGTGTTGTTTTGAGATGTTTTAACATAGTGCTTGTTCTCTGTGATGTCCTTTTATACTCACCTGGGTAACCAAAATAATGTTTGACTTCTTCTAGGAGGTGAAAGGACTTAAGAGAGTCTAGAGAAATTGTAAGGGGAAAAACAGTGGAGATGGGATGCAAAACAGCAGTGGCTGCTGGTTAAGTGTGAAAGTGGAGGGGTGTAAAATGAATTTGCCTGAGCGAGCACGATTATCCTAAGAGGAGTTCAGAACTGATGCTCCCCACGAGAATTTAAAAAAAAACATTGGGTAAAACGGTACAGCTCAGTTTTTTTTTTAATCATATGATGAAAAGCAACAGTTTTTACAGAGTTTTTTAAAGAAACAAAGTCAGATGCTCTTGATGTACATGCTCCATAGCCCCGCTCCTCAAGGCCTTTGTGCAAAAAAATATTTTGGGATTGGAGGGGTAGAGGAATGAAGTTCCAAAACAAGAAGCATTGATGGAGTAAGAAGTATTGTGTGCAATGTTTAATGAATATGTCACACGAAAGCAGTGCTCTGAAGTGACTTCTCCCTTTTTGCTTCTGCAACTATGCAGAAAGTGAATACACTTTTGTTTAGTAAAGGCAGCTTTCTTTATCTACATAGATTGTTAAGGGACTTGTGCTTCCCATATATACACATAAATGCACAGCATTTTCATGTACGCCTTATTCACACCAATTATTCTACCTCTACTTGCTTCGAGTGGTTGCAAAATCATTGACTTTGTGGCAGCTATTAAAGTGTCCTTCTAAACACTAATTAGAACTTTTAACATACGAACCATGCACGTCCTACCCACTTCCTAATGAGTTTGTCCAGATCCATCCTGCATGTTTGTACATGATAAAAAGAAATCATAGTAACCTGATATGCTTTGTGCCCGTAGCCACTTTTATACCACTCACCTGGTAACCATACCTTTCCAAAACCAATCACAATTTATGCCTCTGGTGTAGGATGGCTGGACAACCAGGATTTGCTAGGACAGCCACGGGTTTGTCACATCTATCCCAGCAAATTTCTGTAAATTTGGTAAATGTCCCAATTTTCTGAGAGGGCCCACTAATTTAAGTTTTGATGTGCTACAATGCAAGACTTGTTAGTGGAACGTGTTGGAAAGCACTTTATTTAACACAGCAAGTGATACTGTGTGTTAAATTTATACTTAGAAACTCAATGGCAGTCATTTTTATGTTGGTGAGCACTGTTACTCTAATTATTCTGCATATCTTGCAGATATATTTCCTTTAGAAAATTCTGTGTAACGCACGTATGACTAAGATATTTTGACATATTTTGGTGAGCTTTTGATATCTTTTACGATTTCTTTTACTCCTAGGGAGGCAATCATGGGTGCTTCATGGAGATAGCAAGCAGCACAAAGATGTGTATCGTAAGACTAGTATGCTTGCTTTCATTCTCTTATATCTCATTGCATTTGTGAAATAGGACATGGATTATAAAATCGGTCAGCCAACCTCCCTGCACACCTCACACACCCTCACAGCATTTGTGAGGGGGTGTCATATTGCCCTGTGGTTTATGGAACAGTAAAACAGCAATATAACCATTAACATGGAATTTCAGCATTTTCAATTGGTGGCAGATGCTCCAATTCAAAAGTCACAATAATAATTTGAAGCAACTTTGAAATTAAGATCTCTGGGTGTGGGTCATGCTACATCAAGGATTTTTCACATGGAGAAATACGGGCTAACACGATTTTGTTGCATGCCTTGTTTGGGAAATATTTACAGGGATTGGGTCGTACACAGGCTTTTAGAGCCAGTGCCAATCCTCACCTTTGGCTCTCACTGTTAATTTCAGGAACACCCACTTCTACCCTGCACCTTGTGCCTTTTCTTCTGGTGTCTGAGAAGGGTCACATGATGTGGGCCAAACAGCTGAAAACAAAACAGTTCTGCAGTGTAACTCCTGCAGAATCTGACCAGATGTATTTTGAGTGCAGAAACTGTGCATTGGATTCTGAGCATTGGATCAATTAAACTTGAGCTGACTGCGCAGAATCTTGTGCATCTTCCTGCCTACACCGTCTAACTCCACCCTTGTTCAAATCGTCACAGAGTGGGGTGGGGTCAGTGAGGCTGCAGTCCTTGACAGATGAGAAGCCCGTGGCTCTACAGGGCTTCACCCTGAAGCGCCCAGGGCAAGCATTTATGAGATGTCATCATGGGGTGGAACACAGCTCAGAAAGCTGGTGCTTTGCTGGGCTGATGACCTCACAGGCCTCAGGGCTGTGAGATCATCAACCTGGTAATATGATTGCTAGCATACTGAGCATAGTGTGCATGTGTGCCATCCATCAATTTTAGGAAATGGAACAGATGGGGAGTGCTGTGCGTGCATGTGTATATGAGAGAGAGAGAGTGACTGAGGCCACAGCGCTGTGCATTAGCCATTTTAAGTAAGGCATCTTGCTCATGGACCATAAGCATATATTTAACACTGACTTTGGAAAAGTAGCAGCACAGTCTTAAAATCCTTGTCTTTGCTCCCTAGCAGCTGAAATGTCATTGTGACAGATTTCAAGTATGTCTGATTTATCCAAGTCTCTTTCACACTGAGCTTTAACAAAGCACGTGACCTTTAGATTTCCAAACGTATCACACAATCATATGCTATCCTTCCTTTACTCCTAAAAATTATACTGGTACACTAGGTTGAAGTCTACTCAGAAATAACCAATAACAGTGGCACATCTAAATTGAAAATTTGACAAGATGTGAGCTTGCTGAGGTCTTGGTTACAGGCACCTGTGATAACTCCCTATTTCGTGTCTTGGTAATATTACATTGAATATAGCAACTGACCTTGAAAGAGTAATCAACGCAGACCAGAGGTATAGATCTGACCATCTGGTCTGCAGATGGTAAATTGTGGATGTCAGATGAACTACTTTCCCATGTGGGATGAATAGATCATGCCTATATTGCCATTGGAGCACTTCTTTGGCCATGAAGTTCAGATGGTCTGAGATATTGTGATATGCCTGGAAAACAGGGATCCGGGCGGATCAAAAAGAAGTAGAGCAAAGGTGTAGAAGCACTGCTTGTTGACCTTATACTGAATGTTGATCACGCCACCCTGGATCTCTAATCTGGGGACACACCTGTGCTAAGCATTGGAAACCGGCAGCATGTGCAACATAAGGACGCCTTTGGTGTCAGGTGGATGGGTCAGGTGTTTGTGAGGATTTACCCTTGTGGCTCATATGGGCAAGAACTATTTGCCCTATACTCTGGATGTGGTATTTAACTCAAAATTCTCTTCCTGAGACTGACAGTAGAATTCTGCCTGCTTCTCTTATCCAGTTGTTACAGCCTATGAAGGGCGTTAGAAGAACAACTAAATTGAGATCTCATAATTATCACCATCAGCATTCAGAGGAATAGGAGTGTGGCCAATAGGCTCTCAAGAACAAATTATGTTGGCACTTCACTAATCTGCTCAAAGGGTTTGTGATTCTTAGTATCCACTGCTATGGCCTAGTCAAATAAGGTGGTGGTGGGGGTGGTCACCATTGCTGGGTGTACTGCAGATTATTTCCCTGCCCTTTAGTTACCCACATGAATGATGATCAGTTGACTTCAGGATACCCTTCAGTGTTATTTTGTCTTGGCTCCTGAATATACTGTTATAATTGATCCTGAATGGCTGTCTGAACATATTGGCAGTTTATTATATAAGGGCCACCAACTTGTGGATTGTGGCGTTGGAAGTGGCCCACTGCACCCTTAATTAAAGCTCTGTTAATTGGGCAGAAGACTGACAGAAAGAAGGATAAGGTTGTTCCTCCCTGATCTCAATCTGTAATTAATGTTCTGGTGTTGTAGATTGACTTGTATGCTCACTCTACATAAGGAGGCTTACAGCTGCTGATCCCAGAAATTAAAAAGGACATAGCTGCATTACACCAGGACTTCACTAAGGGGGTCATCGGGGGCCAGGGTCGGCGGGAGCACCGCCGACAGGCCGGCGGTGCCCCGCAGGGCATTCTGACCGCGGCGGTTCGGCCGCGTCAGATGCGGAAAACCGGCGGTCTCCCGCCGGTTTTCCGCTGCCCTTTAGAATCCTTCCTGGCGGCGGAGCGCGCTCCGCCGCCATGGGGATTCTGACACCCCCTACCGCCATCCTGTTGAACAGGATGGCGGTAGGGGGTGCCGCGGGGCCCCTGGGGGCCCCTGCAGTGCCCATGCCTATGGCATGGGCACTGCAGGGGGCCCCGTAAGAGGGCCCCACTATGTATTTCAGTGTCTGCTATGCAGACACTGAAATACGCGACGGGTGCCACTGCACCCGTCGCACATACCCACTCCGCCGGCTCCATTCGGAGCCGGCTTCCTCGTGGGGAGGGGTTTCCCGCTGGGCTGGCGGGCGGCCTTCTGGCGGTCGCCCGCCAGCCCAGCGGGAAAGCCTGAATGGCCTCATATGGCGGTTCCCGCGAGGCGGGTGGCTACCGCCGCCCGCCTCAGTTAGAATCAGGCCCTAAGTCTTCAACATCAACAGATCTGGAGTGCAATCTAAAGAGGCAGAAATTCAACTTGATCATATCAAAACAAACCTATCTGAGCAGGTGCATTAACGTGATTACCTATTTGTGAGATTGACCACCCTTAAAAATCAGCACAGGGACATTCTTGAGATAGCAGAAGATGGAGAGACTCACTTTATGTCTAACAATGCTTGAATTAGGGGAACCAACTGTAATGTAGCAAATGAGCTTGAGGGTCATGTTCAGTGACTGTTGCATGACTTTCTGCAATCCTCTGGTGACTTTGAAATCATCCCAGACCATAGTTGGTGGGTGATCTTTACTTACTAAGTACACAACCATATACCATCTGGTCAGTGAGTGAGACTAACATAACATTGAATCTTTTCCATCTTGAGACCTCAGAAGAAGGAATCACGGGTTCTCTCATTAACCCTATAAGTGCAAGTGTCGACCAATGGCCATCAGCCCCAATATCTTCCGGGTACATGTATCGGGAAGGGCACCTAACTGCCCCTCTGGTGGTCTGCACCAGAGGGAGTCCTTTATTTATTTATTTTTATCAGGCTACTCGGGAAGAGCATCCTTAGCATTCTGATTATTTTTTCCCCTACAATGACAATCGACACACAGGGCGCACTGACGTCATTGTAGTAAAAGTAAAAGGAGCCAATTACATTCTTATACTTTCCCTCAATCAGTGCTCTGGGGGTTAGCACAGCCCCCAAGCACTTATTCTAATGGGATATGTTTCATTAGAAAGGGGAGAATATTCCCTTTCCAAAGGTACCTCTGCTCAGTGGATCCAAGCAGGCATCCACCAACTAGCTACCAGGGAAGGGAGAGTGGCCCCTCGGGCAAGGGCTTGTGCTCCCCCTGGCCTTTGGATTCTACAATGCAGCCTTTCTGCCCCCTTGGAAGGCAGATGGGACAAATAACACCTGATCTATGGACAGAAAGCCCACTAGACATCAAGGATCCTTTGATAAATTGAAATATAGGGGTAGGGGTTTCCCACCATGGACAAGGCCATGCTCCCATCCCAAATACTTGGTGCACAGTCTTTCTGCCACTGGGGGGCATATAGGGAAAATTACCCTGATCTGCCCCCCAGGTGGGCAGATAGCACACTAAACACCAGGGAATTTTTTTCTTTAAAAAAAAAGAGGGGTGGGGATGCCAATTATAAGCATGGCCATGCCCTCACCCCAAATAAATGAAGAAACACAGTCTTTCTGTATCCTTGCAGTCAGATGGGGGTAATTACCCAAATCTGGCAGAAAGCCCACTAGGGACCATGGAATTATTTTAAAAATAGGGGTGGGGGCTGCCCACCATGGTCATGGCCATGCCCCCACTCCAAATAAATCAGGGCACAGTCTTTCAGCCCCCTTGGGGCGCATATGGGGCTAATTACCCAAGATCTGCCAATCAGGGGGGCAGAAAGCTAACTAGATGCCAGGGAGTTTTTTGTTTTTTTAAATATAGGGATGGGGGCTGACAATAGCTTGAATCTCATAGTGTCATTAACCAAAGAGCTCAACATCTGCACGTTACACCCATTTAAAGCAGAATATCTAGCATTGTAGTAATTGATTACTACCAGTTTCCTTACACCTGAGGAAAAGAGCACAGCCTTCAGTGCTGGGGCGCCAGGACATAGAGCCTCGATCTTCCCCCTATTAGCCAATGAAATTAATATTGTCAGTCCACCTTTTGCTCGACCTGCCCTTGAACACCCGGCCAGGGTGAAAAAGGTCTCCAAGTTTCCCTGTGATCCTTGCCACCTTCCAGTTAACAAATCTGCATAAACTTGTAAACGTGCACCCTGCATGCACCTGTAAGTGTGAAATCTCCGTATTAACCCTAACTGCCGCCTCAGTTAAAACCTCGGGGGCTCTGCACCACTCATCGGTGCGGGATTCCACAAAGCATTCTCCCCCAGTCAATCACAAACATCTAAATTGGATAAGGCATCAAAGTTGTTAACTGAAGCCAGGGCCGGGTGGTTTGCAGACTCAGATGCCCTTGCCATTTTCTGCCATCCTGGAGCTTACCAAGGATTATGATTATAAACAATTTGGGGGGCTGATAGAAGAAGCCCAACGGAAATTCCCTGATTGAAGGTTCAAAGCCATTGGAGGAGGGGCCTCTAAAAGAGTCAATACCACTCCCGACACATGCAGTCTATCAAAAGTGGACACTACACAATTGCTCTTCAAGGACTTATCACCTTTTTCCACACAACTGACTCAATATGATCCGGCCACCCACACAGTCCCCCAAGGCCGTATTTAGGCCTAACCAAAGCAACACTGTATTTCCTAGTTGGTAAAAAAAACTCCTGTGTGTCAGATCTGAGAGGGGGCCCATTACCCAAGACAACAACATAGGGAGTGGCTTCTTGGGCTAAATCCAGGATTACCTGACTAGGTGAAAGGTAAAACACAGGTTGTTCCTTTTGCAGTCCACCATGGCCTTTTTCCCCATCATCAGTCCCCCTTGCATTACAACACCCACCCGTCATGACTGGCCCCCACTCGCACAACCTCCATCGACCACACCACCCCTTTTATGATGAGAGGAAATGGCGGGGCAAGACATTCACCCCAAATCCCCCATCTGTGTGTTTGAAAGTGCTCCCAGATCTTCCACTGCGGTGGCCATCGGCCCTAGTGGGCGCACACCACCCTGCCAGCTGCAGCCTCCTGGAAAAGAGGTAAACGGTAGGTTCAAGATGGCTGTGGATTAAGAGGGATCCCCTTGATGCCCCTGGTGCCCCATACCAATGTTTCCTAAAAGGCTATGGAGGTTGGTCAAGTTCCCCTCAATTGCTGATAAGTGCTGGTGAATAGGTTCCAGTTTGGCATCCAAGGTGGCAACAACATAAGTATTAGGATTCTAGGACAGTGTTCATATTAGGGTGCCCCCCTTACACAGTGTGTCACCTCCTCCTAAAGAGGCCTGGGAGGACCTAGGGTGCTTCTCCTTCCCGCTAGGCTCCAGTCTCTTCCTTTTCTTGTACCCTTGTGACACTCTCTTCAAACTTTCCCCTCTGCAGCACTCCAAGAACATTCTGCCCCAGCTTGTAAGGAGGCTTCCTGAGCCGAGTACAACTACCTGGGGCCTTCCTGCCCACACCCCAGGCTAGACAGCACAGCTGGCAGCAACAGGCCCAAGCCCTCCCGACTTCACTCACAGGCAACATCGAACGCAGATGAAGCTCCGTGTTCAAGTCAGTAGGAGATGAGACAACCTGTGGGTTGCTAATTCAATCTCTTTATCTATAATCCCCGAATTCCTTGTCAGGAAGGTGCCCATATTGAAGGACGGCTTGGGTGGTGCCTTGCGCTTTCCCATATTCCTTCTTAAAGACACCCTCAGCAATAAAGTGACAACCCAGGCACCCACAACTAGCAATGGGCAGTATTTGAAAAAATAAAAATGTGCTCACCATCCAACACAATAACGTCTAGCACTGAGACAAGGGGAATGGCCCAGCCCAGTCTCTTCCAGCCACTGACAGGCACGGACAGGCCCACCCTTGGCCTGGGCTTAGCCTGGGCGCGGCCCACAATGAGGGAGCCTGCAGGGTCTGATAAGCGCCTCCAGGCACGATGACATAACAGTTCCTCACGTGGAACGTGAGTGCTCCTGGGGCTTGAGTCCAGCTCCTCCAAAAGCAAAGTTGCATTTGCAGGGAACACAAATTCCTACCACACAACATTCCTCAAGTCTCCTGATAAAAATGGTACCTCAATTGTGTGGGTGTGCCAAGAGACCTTGACACAAAAGGCCCTAAATTGCTACATGGAGAGATCAGCAATATGGGTAGCTATGGAGTTTTAGGCAATGCCTGGCCTCCACCCATGACAAACTACCAGCCACAGACATTTCTGAAAAGTAGACAACTAAGAGGTGCCAGGGTAGTGTTCCTAGTGTCATTCCCGTGAGGTTCTCTTAACCACCGTGTCCTGCAAACCTCAAACTTTGCCTAAAATCACACATTTTCCTTACATTTCTATGATTAAAACTTTTGGAATCTGCAAGAATCCACAAATTCCCTACAACCCAGCTTTGCTCCACTTGTGCTGACAAAAACATGCACCACTTGTGTGGTTTGGCCTAGTGCCAGCAAGAGGAACGGATCAACGAAGGCTGATAGAAGTCCCAACACAAGCGCTTTATTGACCTTGGTTTGACAGAAAAGCTAGGGCCAGGACAGGGAAGCAAGACATTCCTAACATCTCTGGGGTGGAAACCTCCAGAATTTTCTCCCACTACAAAGTGGGCACCAGGTATGAATAATGGACCCTCAGACCCAACTCTTCTGTACACTGCTGGGCCTGTGGAAGACTCAGACGGACTTCTGTGCTGTTCCACAAGAAGGACTGCTACTCTGTTGCCCTGCTGCTCAAGTGAGAAGGACTATACCTGCATCTAGAACACAGAACCACCAGACTGACTCCAAAGGCCTGTTGGCTGGCCTCCTGTTCAGAGCCTCAGGGACAGAAAAGGTTCCAAGCACCATGAATCCAGCACCTGGAAATGCCTGCTGTGCGTCCTACCCCCAAGTGGTGCCACGCCAGTCCTGGACACTTGGAAGTGGACCTGAAGGTGCTTTGTAAGCCCAACTGTGGTCCTGTGACCAGAACTGATGCAGTGGGACACATCTCCTCACAGTGGCATTGGAATCACCGCTGCAGCATGCATCTTTAAAATAGGACCTCGCATTGCAGCCCGCAGGTTTTTTAGAACTGGTGCTGCACAGCACATCCTTGACGCAGGCCTTATCATCTCAAACCCTTTGTCGATAGCATTGGCATCCTTGATGACAATGCAGGACTTTGCATCACATCCCCCAGCTTCCTCTAATTGCTGATGCGCAATGTATTCCTTGAAGCAGGACTTTGCATCTCAACGCCCTCATCAACAGCATCCTTGACAATGATACAGGACTCCGCATCGCTTCACTCCAGCTACCTCAGAACTAAGAGATGTGACCTTCAGGCAGGATTTAAGGTACTTTGTTCAGCAGGCCTAACTTGGTGCCTGCATCTGGCTCGAAATTCATTGCAGTCACCCTAAACTTGTGACTTTGTCCCAGTCTGGCGCGACCAAATGACCGCAGTTGACCACAGTTGGGCTTTTTTCTTCTAGCACTATTTTCACTTAAAACTAAATGGCATATCTCAGATTCTACTGATTGGATTTTTTATGTTTTGGTCTCAAGTAATTCATTAAACTTTACTGTATTTTTTCTAAATTGTTGTGGGATCTTTCTTCTGTTGTGTTTTCAGGTTATTACTGTTTCACGTGCTGCATAAAACTGTACACATTGGCCCTGTTAAGTATGTCTGCTTTTGTGCCAAGCTACCTGAGAGTTAAGAATAGTTTAATTTAGGGTTTGCTTGTGTTTCACCCTGAAAGGGATTGAGGGTCTCACTTTCCTCAACCAGTAACCCAATTTCCAACATCCCTCTTGTATGAATAGGATAGAGTAGATAGTGCAGACACCGATATTCAGGCAGTGCTGGATAGGGCAAGGGATAGTGTCAGCCACACTGGCTTCCCAAAAATTACCTTGGGCCATGGTACTTATTTTTTAACCAAATACAGCACTAGGGTGCCCTAACTGACTAATCTCAATTCCCTTCTGGGATGCAGCTTTATTTGTTCACTTTGTCATAATTCTTTAAAAGCAAGTTATATCCAAAAAAACAAATGCTTTTGGCGTGGAAGATGATGGAGCACCAAAGAGGTAGGTCAGCAATGACTATATAAGTCATACTTTGAGCACAGTGTATGGATTGTGTGTGGTAGGAATAGAGGGTGGAACAAAAGATGCCATGTAATCTTAGTAATTAACTTACAGCTATGAACATTTCCTCAAAAGCATGTTTAAATGGTTGCATGTGATTTCAAAGAAAAACTATTTAATGGAATACCATTACTGAGATAGAATGTCACCTAAAGTGTTTAATGGAAATTTACAAGGTGAATGATGTTCATCATTTCATAGAAACTAATTCATTGAATGGGTTTTTGTTGAAATTGGCTTTTGCATTCTTATTTAAAGGTGTAAATATAATGGCTGCACGTCTACATTCAGAAGCATTTTTACCGGATGGATAGGTTTCAGGGGACATTACTTCAGATGTATATATTTTACATTTTCAAATGATTACATTGGATGCTTTTAATGTGCTGAACCCTCACCACCCCTAAGCACCATCCATCTTGGACTCGCTCACA
This sequence comes from Pleurodeles waltl, assembly GCF_031143425.1. NCBI lineage: Eukaryota > Metazoa > Chordata > Amphibia > Caudata > Salamandridae > Pleurodeles > Pleurodeles waltl. Next base: position 1,033,103,340 of record NC_090437.1, on the reverse strand, counting down.
TCCCCTAAACTCCATCCATGCTTGCCGTCTAAAATCCCCTCATAACGCTGAAGCTCAGCCTATCCTTGACCCATGAACTCCACCCATGCATGAATCCTTAAAGCCCTTTATACCCCTAAACCCCACCCATCTCCGAATCCTAAAAACCGTTCACTATTCCTAAACTCTAGCCATTCCTGAATGTAAGAAGCCATCAATCTGCCTAAACCTCACCCATCCCTGAGCCCTTAAAAGTCCTCACCATCTCTAAACTCCATCCATTGCTGAACTCTACAGTCTAACACTACTCCTAAAGAGCACACATTGCTGGACCTTAAAAAACCCTCATCACCCCTAAAAAATACCCTTCCCTGAGTTCTAAAAAAACCCTATTAACCCATAGGCCATCCATCCCAGACCCTTAAAAAACCCTCATCACCCCTAAACTCCATCCATTCTTGATCCCTTCAGGACCTTTCTAACCCTAAACTCCACCAAGCCCTGAACCCTAAACACCCCTCACCATCTGTAAACTTCACCTATCCCAAAACCAAAATAACAATTTCTGATCTAAACTCTACCCATCCCTGAACCATTAAGATCCCTTGCTACCCTAAAATCCACCCATTCCTGAACCCTACAACACCTTCTGCCCATAAACTCCACCCATCCATGAGCCCTTCACCAGCCAAAACCTCTACCCATCACTAAACCTTAAAAACCTTTCACCAGCCCTAAACTCCACCCATGCTTGAACACCAAAAACCAACCCTGCCCCTAAACTGCACCCATTCTTAGCCCCTTAAAACATTAATTATCTTTAAACTCCACCCAATTTCATCTCCTTCCGATTCTGTTTGAATTTCCTTACACTTGTCTTTCCTTCAAATTGGTTTTCCATGATTTGGTTTCTTCCAATGTAGTATCTAATTTTGTTTTTCCATTAATTTCCACACATCGGTTTTAACAAGTATATCACTTTGTGCATGTTTGGCTGTGCACATGGCTGCTCATGTCGAACTGCTTATTATTATGTGGATGTCATGATCCCTCTTTTGTACTCTCCAGGTTTTAACAATGCTCAGCTAGGTGTGCTTTTCCACATCTACTAGAAAATGCTTGTTTATAGTCCTTGAAGTCTGAATGGGATGTAGCGTGTCACAGGGATGATGGCTCTGGAGAAAAAAACTTGTGAAATAAATAAATGTGAAGCGGTCTCTTGCAGTATAGTATATGTGACTTAAATCTGTGTAATTCAGTGGTCGACCGGAAGACACTCATCTCCTTTCATATTGGAATAAGACTTTGGAATTTGCATCCATCACTTGTCTCCATCTATATTTGATTTCTGTCCCCAATCGGTTCTCCACCCATTCATCACGCATTATGCATAGAGATGCTGTGTACCATCTGTACCATCAATCCATTCACCAAATAACCCATTCCTCACTCCAGCAAGGACTTAAAGCACTTGACACAATTTCATTTCTACCTCTAAATTAAAAATAAAAATAAAATCCTACACTCAAATGCCCAAAGTGGCTGAAATCTGCATTGCTGACAGGGAACATATATCACCTCTGCCTGCACTCCATTTGGCATAAATCCTGCTCCAGGCCAGGACCGCAAAGAGGATAGGGGGGTCTGTGGCAGCTATAGATCTTCATGCAAACCTCTATGAATAAACGATGTGCACACTACTAAAGCTCTCCACAATCACAAGAAATGGCAATTCAGTTTGTTCCACAGGCAGCTCGTTGGCATGCACAAATCTCTTCTATGAATTTGCAAAATGCACAGATATAGCTTTTTAGTAAACATTGAGCCTGTGATCAGGATTTCCAGTTCAGCAGATCTTGGGATATAGATGGCCAGACAGGTCAGGGCGGAGGAGTTAAAGGGTTGCATTGGGGCACAGTAGAAGAGCTGGAAGCATAGGCAGTGACATTTAGTCATTAAAAAACGTCAATATATGTAAACTAGATGCCATAGGAAACAGAGAGCTGGTTGAGTTCCTGAAGCAAGCTTGATTACAAAGGCCTGGATTCATTATTCATAAAACTTGTGAATCAAATCCATCCACTCGTCCAAGGCTCATTCACACAACAACCTTCAGACCTAATTACTCCATTCCCTTTGCGGCCACTCTTCCCTCCAATGGTGCTATAATTCATTGTAATGGCAGCAAATGCATGCCGTTCTCCTTCTAGTTCATTTCTGCATAGTCTCTGGCCATTAATCAACTTATTTTAATATTACTTTTTACTGTTATGCCTGCTTTCTATTTATTGCCTTCGTTTTACCGACTTACTGCCATGATTGCAATGCCATATTGTTTTGATTTACAGTTTGATATGCTTTAGGTGTTTTCCCATCTACTCCTCAATCAGGTTCTGATCCATACATGTTCCTAAATAATTCTGGGAACTCATCAACCTATTATCCTTTGTCTTGAGACCCTAATCTTTTTTTTTTTAATTTCTAAAAATGTGTTTTCAACACAAGCAAATAGTTTCTGTGTAATAAAATGATTCTGGATAACCAACAGAAAAATTGTAAGTGATGGCCTGGTCTTAAAATAGGTGACTAGAGTATCGATGATGTCCTGCTTAGAGCAATGCAGTGGGAACACCGGCTATCACTGACTTAACTTTGAAAAATTAGGAGAGGTGGAGAAAGAGGGGGAAAGGGGTTCAGACAATATTTTTTGGTACAAACCTGAAGTTTGTCATGCACCTTTCTTTCTAATATATAAGGATGAAAATTAACATTAACTTGTCCTCTTTGTTTTAGTGTGTGTGCGATAAGTCCAGATGCCCTCCTAACCCTCACTGATTTGTTTTGTTTCTCTTCTCTGTTTTCTGATGTAATTGTGTGTGCCTCTCATCCCCTCCTAGTCTGTAGCACATAAATACTCTGTGCGGTGATCGTCACAGAAGTCCTAGCCGTCAGTAAAATTATGGCAGCTCTCTCAAATTATGTTTTTCTTCCATCATTTTCTCAGTAGCACCATCCATACAGTTGTAGCTCTTTTTTTGGTCTTACGGGTTTAGGGCTTTTTTTGTATTTCGTTCTGCTGGTAGGATTTTCTCCCTAATTCTGACTTGATTTTTGTGTGTCTTGCGCTAAGCTAGCGGTGCACTTCAGGAGGCTTCAAGCTTTAGTATGTCACCGCTGGGCTCTTGTAGTAAGAAGGTCCACTTCCTCTTCACTCTGTTGCCTTTTACAACTCTTCTCTGCTTTCCCTGGCTATCCCGGGCCTTCCGAGACGCAGTTTGTAACTCTCCCAAATGCAAACTGTACTTTGTATCATTATGTTTTTTCCTCAAGCAGGGCAGGGTGAACATATTGTTATTGTTAGATGTACCTTGAGGCAGGAGAGGGTCATTCACACTGAGCACTAACCAGAAGGTAAAAACGCCCTGATGATACAGAGGGCACCTTCTCTGGTGCCAGATTGCACCTACTGCATAAAGGATAAAAAATACTCTTTGATTTTCCATTTGAGGAACAAGGCTGTAGCACTTCCAGGTGGGACTTTTATTGCACATTGACTTTAAAGGATCTATTCTGGTGCATTATCTTTTTAAGAATGCATCATCGTAATACTTTACAATGTTTGTTTAACGTATTACAGTAAATATGAATTATTTAATTAGTGCATGTATTTGGAAATCGAAGGAACACGTTTCTCTTTGAAATTGTGCTAAAAAGCCATATTGCCACGTTGACATTTTTACATTGGTATTATACAGTGCTTAGCATTACTCTTTGCCAATTGAGAGTGTTGATTTTATTTTTGTCCTGGAAATGAAAAATAGCTGCCAAGAGAGTGTTAACGTTAATGGCAATTTTAAAAGCTCCGTAGCATATTTGAATTGATTTAAATTAACACTTGGCTACTGCAGAGTTAAAATATATAGGTAATGTTTTATTTTATGACAGTGACAAGCTGTATTAGAAAACTGCTGACTGAACTAAAAATAGCCTAACAACCTATAAGGCTATATATGTTTTGTACGTGGATTTGATGAGGTTGCTGCCATGCATAGGTTTTGGAATTAATTTAAAGTATGGCATGTCTGGTAATGTTCAGTCTGTTGTGCGGTGAAAATACGAACCCAAGGTGGATATCTTCACATAATTATCCTTTTGAAGAATAGAATAAAATCTGGAAAATAAATAGTACATTTTAAGGGTCGAACTGCAATGAATGTAAAAAAAGACAACTGCCTGTGGTATAGGTCCAAACACTCCAAGTGATAGCATCTCAATTTGGAATAACTGATAATAAAATGCAATCCATGTGCAGTGAATAAGGTATCAAGGTCCTATAGACTTTCTATAAAAGAGGATACTTCATGGGTCAGAATAGAAGGTAACCTTAAAACTTATTACGTGGACAAAAACATATTTCTTTGTAAACTGCATAGCTACGCTATGACTTGAATTTGGCATTATGTGTGTGCTTTCAAATACTCATAACCAATTTAGGAACAAAGCATTGACAGATCCTTTGGCAAACCCACAGAAACAACAAACCTTTGAAGAAGTGCACTACCGGATAAACCAGATAAGGATTTGTGTTGTCAGACAAAATGGTGACAGTAGTGAATGTGTTAGATTCTTCAAACCCTTCTGGTGAGACATGACTTTTATACAGGACATCCATCAGGATTACTCTAGTAATTAAACAGTGTTCTCAGGCCAAACTGTTGTTTTGGGAATCTTTATCTATATGCAGTCTCAAAACAAGACAGCATAGTGTATCCTAGCCCTAACATAAACCTGTGCTTTGGACTTCCTTTAGCCTTGTCAAACCTCTTTAGAAGTAGTTCTTACCAGAAAGAAACTAAACGTTTAAGCCTGCAATAGTATTTTGCCTAAATCAGCAACTACATAGTCTATGGCTTTGCATTGACAACATGCAAGTCTAAAATAGTAGTGTATAGACCCCATATTAGCATAACAAAATCCCTTATTATTCTCAGTGATTCCAAATCACAGTAGAAATGAAACATGTCACTCGACAGTAGTGCATGGCTATAACTGTTTCAGTTAAGACTCATACCTGTTAGAAGTACATTTATGCATATGTTCCTCCATGAGCCAAAAAGCATGCATACTTGTGACGAATTTAAAGTTGGAGGTCAATTTTCAAAGATTCTTTGATTTCCCCAATATTTCTCAGGCCTGAGCAATGATTATCAGAGTGCTTACCCAAAACAGCAATTGACTTCTGTCCACTTTCCAATACACTTAGGAAGTAGGCTTTGATCTATTGATCATCATTTTTGATAATGCTAATTAGTGGCATTCCTCCATCGCTCCGGAGTGGCACACTTATTGGGTGTAGGTCTCCTTATGGCAGCTCTTAATGAACGATTGAAATCTCATCCAGTTTGTCTGACTCGGTACGCTTTTTACAGAGCATACAGTCTAGAATATATATATACATATGGTCACATCTCATTGTGTGCCTGAGTACAATAGATGGTTTTGTGTGCCTCTCATGGACACATAGGGCCTGATTACGAGCCTGGTGGTCCTAGGACCGCCAGACTCGCGGTGGCTGTCGGACCACTGCAGATTTGGCAGACCCGCCAACCTACCACCGTCCCCTATGGGATCTCAGATCCTGACGGGCTGACGGCGGTTTACGTATCAGCCAGGGTGGCGCTGAGCTCAGTGCCGCACTGCTGATTACGACCTGTTTTTCTGCTATCCTTTTCATGGCAGTTCTACTGCCATGAAAAGGCTGGCCGAGAACAAATGCAAGGGGCCACGGGCCCCCCTGCCCAGCACCCTCAAAATGCGCCCTGTCTGCTGGGCAGACAATGCACATTTCAAGGGTGCTGGTGCCCCCTGCGTGCTGCAGCATTACCACCGGCTCTATTATGATCCAGCAACAATGCTGCTGAACCTTTCCCAATGGGGTGACGGACAGGAACCCTGGTTTCCATCCGTCAGCCAAGTGGGAAATTTGTGATAGGGTCAGCAGGGAGGTCGCCAGATTGGCAGTGGTCACCCCATCGTGAGTTTGGCAGACATGTGTTCAAGTTGAAACATCAATTTTAAAAGTAGTCTCTTTGTTACCCACAGTACCTGGGATGCTTCAAAAATAATGATGCACAGAGACCGCAGAGTAGGAGATGCATGAAGAAAATGTTCAATGCAGCACAGGCGATGTGTAGTTTCTTTCCACGCTGCAAGGGGTTTGCGTCTTTTTCCTCATTGCGATGTGGGGATATTTTGACACCCAGGGACGGTGCATTGAAATCCTTGACGCGCTGGAAGAAGGCACAGGCGCGGTGTCAATCCGGTAGACGATGTTTTGAATTTTCCATCACAAGGTAGGTGCTGCATCGAATTTCCAGTCTGGAAGTCAGGGCTGCATCGTTCCACTTGGCTGTGCGGCAATTTCTTGCCAGCAATGCAGGGTTTGTGTCGATTTCTGCAGGTGTTGCATCAATATTCAAGGTACAAGAAATTTCTTGAAGAGGTGAAGTCTTAGTTGGCCCTGAGACTTCAGAAACAGGAAGCAAGCTCAATCCAAGCCCTTGAAGGGCACTTGTGGGGAAGGCAGAGTCCTTCCAACAAAGTTAGAGGCAGGGCAGCAGGGCAAAAGCAAGGCAACAGTCCTTTCCAGCAAAGCAGTCCAGATGAGTCCTTTGGGAAGCTAGGCAGCTCCTCTGACAGGGTACAGGTGTAGGTCCAGAAGTGGCCAAGTTGGCGGGGTCACAGACCCAGTTTATATACCCAAATATGCCTTTGAATTGGGGTAGAATTAAAGAGTGTTTTTGAAAGTTGCCCTTTCTGCCCAGTCCTGTCTGCCAGGGTCCCAGAGGGGGTTATCAGTCCCTTGTGTGAGGGCAGGCCACTGGCCTTTGAAATTCAAGTGTCAGGCCCTCCACCCTTCCAGTCCAGGAAGACCCATTCAGTGTGCAGATGAATGCAGATGTGACTGAGTGTCCTGTGTTTGTGGTTTTCTGGGTGAAATGCACAAAGGAGCTGTCAACCAGCGCAGATCAAATGTTGATTGGAGGCAGCATGTAAGGCACAGATGGTCTTAAGTGCAGAGAAATGCTCACTTCTAAAAGTGATTCAATATCGAAGTTGGATTTTTATATTTAAATAGGCAGGAAAGGTAACTTTTTAAAGGTTATACTTTATATGCCTAAAGCCGCTGCAGGATAATTAGCATTGGCTTGTCTGTGCTGGTTTGATGAGCTTTGATGAGGTATGAAACACTGTTCTCAAACCAGAGACAACTGATTTGCCCTGCCAGAATGGCTGAGGGGAGGAATGTGACCCAGCTTAAACCATACAGAGCAGCTTAGGAGTGTCCAGGAACTTTACTAACTAAAAAAGTCTTGTTCCTTTATAGTCTAAAATAAGTAAAGCCTAGAGCAGAGGGGTTTTTTGATGGCAAAATAGCCAACTGCCTCTTGGCTTTAGTTTGAGGGGTGGAAGAAGCTGACCCCAGCACCAGTTTAAAGTGGTTGAGGAGAGTGGATGGCACACTACCTTAAACACACACCTATGTGTCCCAAAAGCTCCTACAAGGAGCAGAAAGACTTTGCCACAATGTATTTTATTAAAACGGTGCACAGTAGGATAGTTTCAAGTGAGGCAAACAGGTTTGCCCTTGAGAACTTTTTGCCCTTTGGATAAGGAGTTTCTAAGAGTCACCCCGCTCACAGGCTAGTGGATTTAACAAAAGTAGCACCTCATGCACATCTCTTCAAAGCAATTTTCTGGACAAGCTGAAGAACAAAGAGGCCTACCTCTGCTGCTTAAAACATCTGAGGAGGCTTGAAGGGCAGGACCTGATCCTACATGTACCCAGGACAAAGAAGTGGACTTCAGGGGTCAGTGGACAGATCTCTTGTATGGCTACAGGGACACAACAAGCTGCAAGAGGACTTTTGCTCAGCTGGCCAGTAGCAGTTGGAACTCAGCTGGTCCCTGCCGGTGGCCTCTGGAAGTGATTTCTGGCCCCTAAATGCTGTTCCGCAGATCCTGGGAGCCTTAGAAGTAACAAAGAGGAGCTGCTGCAGAAGTTCTGAAAAGGTGGGACTTCTAAGACCTCTAGGGCATCAGTGGGACCTCGCAACACAGGTATCCATTTTCAATAAGGCTTCATCAGATGCAGCTTCAGCCCTCCCCGTTGGAGGGTTTTTCGCTCCAGAAAAAGACTAAAGCCCTCATTTTGAGTTTGGTGGACAGGAAAGTCAGTCATCCAAACTCCTGACAGGGTGGCCACCGCCCGAGTGGTGAACACACCGCCAGACCTATGAGGAGTTTCCTGCAAGGCTGGCAGGCGGAAACCTCGGTTTCCGCCTGCTTGGCCAGCCGGAAACAAGCTACAACATTTGCTCCAGCTCGTAATCGAGTCGGTAGCAATGCTGTAGCCAAGAGGGTGCACTGGCACCCTCGCAAGGTTCACTGTTTGCACAGCAGACAGTGAACAATGCGAGGGTGCTGGGTAGGGGGACCCCTGCACTGCCCATGCAAAGTGCCCCTGTGGCCCTCTGCACCTGTTCTCCACCAGCCTTTTCGGTGAAACTTCCATGAAAAGGCTGGCGGTGGCGGAGATCATAAACCACAGGGCAGCTCTGTATGCAGCGCTGCCCTGGCGGATTTGGATCTCCAACACAGCCAGGCCATCGGCCCTGACAGTCACCACAGGGCTGGTGGTCTGAAGACCACCAGCCTCGTAATGAGGCCTTAAGTCCAAAGGTAGAAATCATAGAAAGCATGAAAAGTATCCTGCCGACAAGTGGACCTGGTCATCAGCAACATTTGAGATTTTCCTGCAAAACCTAACAGCTTCAGCGGCAGCTCGTCCAGCAGCTATCTGGCTTTGAGAGGACTTTGGTGGATGCAGCATAAAACTCTGCCCCACTGGTGAATGTCGACTTCCTTTTCAGAGACTGCCCGATAGTACAATCTTTGACTGGAATTAACCCACTTTTTGAATCTGCCACATGCTGAATCATGGCCGGCCTGAAATCGCACCTAGTTTCTGATCAAACGCAAACTGTGGCTACTTTTGGCATTTTACTTTTTCTTGCTAATTCTTAAATTCATATCTTATGTTCCCCTCATTATATTCTTGTCATTTAGGTGTAATTTTTCTTATTACAAGTTTCTACAGTTTAGAAATTAGCTGTGGGATTTGTATTTGTGTTGCAAAATACTGTGTACATTTTCCTAAATTAATCCTGTCTACTCTGTGTCATAGCTACCAGGAGTAGAGCCCAGGGTTAAATTATTGGCATTTTTGATTGGATGAATATTTTACTATGCATAATTTACTATTTTTTTTGCATAAAATATATCTTAAAATATTAGACATGGAAACTAATACTTAAAATCTGATAAATACTTCAAAAGGCGAGACTTCAATTTGCATTCAAAGTTAATCATATAGCTAAATGAGTTTATTGAGCCTTAACTTTTTGGTCCGCTGTTATTGACAGTTTAGTAAACTTGCAGTTTGAATGAATATCAAGTGAGTTAAAAGAGGCAATAATAGCTAGTCTTTATGTGTGAATGCCTCTGTTTTTTAAAGGGCCCCTTTAAAAAGGCTTTCCTGTCTAATAAAAGCTTGGGCAAATACACAAGAGTAAGCTTAAACTTCTGGTTGCAGCCAAAGTAAGGTAGAGGCACAGGCTGGGAGGTGACCAAATCAAAAGTCCATAAATTTATTTTTTAGGCGCAGCGCCCGTCCTGCCATCAAGTATTTTTGCATGCTAAGAATTTCATAGTCCTTTAATATCATCCGTTAATGAGATGTTTTTGCTTGGGCAGCCTTAGCCTTAATTATGGAGAGCTTCTTCGTTGAGCGAGTGGGTGCCTTTTTAAAGACTGCAGGCGAGGTGTTTAGATCCCATAGTGTCTGTGCACCTAATGAGAGCAGACTCTAGGTATATCCAGGGAGGGGATTTTCGATTGTTTAACACTTCTAGCCATAGAATGTTGTTCAATGTGTCCGCACCTGACACTTTCAATTTCTGCCACGTCTTCAGGTATGCACCTTTCCCTTGCTATTTCTTGTTTGATTAGTTCAAACTCTAAAAGAATGTGGCCAGGGGAGGAATTAGGCAGCAGTTGAAAAGTCCTTGAAACAATGGTGTCAAGAACACTTGAGTACCCTTAATGAAGAGCTTCACTGCTGTGTGTCATGGTTAGAGATAGTTTTGTAGTGACAACTTTTAACAGTGGTTCAAAGCTCTGGCCACCCACTCATCTTTTAATAATTTGGATAGCAATAGGTAGGGCCTTACCATTTCGTTGTAGATCCTGCTTATGCAGTAGGAAGGTGCCTTTATCGTTGAAGAGGACACCAAGGTATTTATATTCGCAGACTTGAGCTAGCCTGTGGCTGTTTAGATACCCTAAGTGAGTGTTCCTTTTTCTATATTTGACCACCATTGTCTTGGTTCTTTCATGAGTGACGATCAAGTAGCTCTCTTTTGCATATTTTACTAGTTCATCAGAAAGATGCTGAAGTCAACTTGCGTTTGACTTATCAATATTATATCATCCACATACAAAAGGTTTGAGAGTTGATTGCCTACTAGATTCGGTGCATGTGAGTTTACTATGCCAAGGGCTTGTGATAAATTAGCCAAGAAGAGATTAAATAGATATGGGGCAAGGACACACCCTTGCTTTAACCTGTGTTGAGTAAAAATCTTTCTTGAAAGTGTGTGATCGTCACCTATTTTTACTCTCACCCATGTTTCCGAGTATCAAAGTTGTATTGCCTTTAATAGAGTGCGCTGAATTAGTTAATTTTGCCCAGAGTAGGGTGCACTGATTTGACATCAACGTATCATAAGTACAGTGATTTAAGATTTGACTTTGCATTGTCCATTAATAGTGAAAGTGCTTTGATATTTGTTGTTGTCCCTGCTCCACACGTAAACCCAGTTTGGTTGTGTGGGGTTATTTTATTATCCAGTGCCCATAACATTAGCTCCTTCAATAAAACACTTGTAAAGTACTTGGCCTCATGATCTAGAGGGCAATAGGTCTAAAACTTTCCAGATGCTGCCTGTCTCATCCTTTAGAAATTAGGGCAATCGCTGATCCCCTCTAAGAGTTTGGAATTACCTGTTGCTGAATCGCATATTCAAAAACTGCCGAAAGCGGGGGTTAACTTTAAACAATGCCTGCCACTGGGGCTCGGGGCTCCATCTCATTGACCTTTGTGTTTCTCCCTTAATATTTTTTCACACGTATAGTGTGCTGTGGCTTCCACTATTGGCAGAAGCAAACTTGTTTAATTCTGCTAATGTAAATGGCGACTCCCCGTCGGGAACAGTTTTTTTTCCTAGCTTGAGAGTATACATTACCCTCTGACAATCTGAAATTTCTGATTGGATAGGACTCACCTTCCTCCTCAACTAATAACCTATTTTCTTACAATATCAATTCTGTCTCTTTCAGAATGCAAACACATTTGAAGAAAGCTGTTCTAAGTAATACTTCTGGATTCAGTTCAGTACTAAGGGCCAGATGTAGGTACAAAAAAATTAGCGACTCGCAATTTGCGAGCATGTGCGACTCGCAAATTGCATGACGCTAATACGAATTCAGGTACAATTTCCGGGGACAAATTGTGACTCGCACCCGGATTCGCAACGCAGATAGCGAGTCCGCTGTCTGCGAGGTCGCTTTTTGCGACCGCGCAAAAAACGGACACGCAATTTGCGAGTGGCTGTCACAAATTGCGAGTATCATGTAAATTGATTGCAGGTGCTGCAAAACACTCCAGAAACCACTCAAGAACTCTCTGGAAACACTTCCTGGCACATGATGATGACATCACAGCCAGGAAGTTTACCAATACACCTGGGAGGAGGGAGGACCACACCCTTTTTAACAGCAGAACTGCAAACAGAGCTACAGCAACAATGGCAGACAATCCCAGAAAGAGGAAATTAAACTTTTCTGAGAAGGAGCTGGAGGTGCTGACAGAGGAATGCTGTCAGCACTATGATGATCTTTTTGGGAAGGCAGCCCTCAATGTGCCAGACTCAACTAAAAAACAAATCTGGCTGGATATTCAGGAAAAGGTGAACTCCCTGGGGGTCAGCCACAGGAGTGTGGATGAGATCAAGAAGAGGTGGTATGACCTCCGCTCCCGGACCAAGGAGAGGGTGGCAGAAAGGCTCCGGGAGATGAGAGGCACAGGAGGGGGACCATCATCCGTACCACCACCCACACCCCTGGAGGAAAGGGTGGAGGAGACCCTGGAGCAGGAGGCAGTTACAGGATTCGGAGATCTGGACACCTCTGAGCCCACAACATCAACCGGTGAGTACCATGTGATATGCCTGTACCCCCATCAATGCCATACCCCCACCCACCATGTACACAGGGGCATGCACAACCAAGATAGCTCCATTTCAGGGTAGCAAACACCAGAATGATGCATTATGGGCAATGTAGTCAAGTAGGCAGTCAATAGGCAAATGTTTATTAGGAAGTGTGCAACAGATAGTAGACACTGACAATCTGTTCCCCATGTGCCACAGGTCTCTCACAAGACACCACCACCAGCCACAGCAGCCAGGTGCCAACAGTCAGCCAGCCCCATGAGGAAAGCACAGGAGCTGCCAACACTCCCACCTGCACCACCAACACCTGCTGCAACAGTGGTTCCGGAGGCTGCACCAGCAACAGCCAGGAGTGCCACGGTACATCCCACAGTGCATCCACCACTGCGCAGGCGACGCAGGTTTAGGAGAGCAGGGCTGCAGGCTGAGTCCGGGCATCCATCCACCACCATGACCGAGGCACAACTGCTACGTGGTCAGCGCCTGCAGAACCAAATGTTAGGGAGGATTAGTGGGGTTCTGCACCGCTTTGTAAGGAGCAATGAGACCAGCATGCAGCAGCTCCATGCACAATTGGACGTCATAGGAATCAACACTGGGGACCTAGCCCTGTCCATGCAGGAACTGGTGGCTGGACTGCAGTCACAGAGCGAGGGTGGGCGGCGCAGGGACCGCCAGCTGCTTCAGAGGCTGGACAGGATGGCCTCATCAATTTGCAGACTGGCAGTCAACACCACTGGGCTGTCAAGAAGGACAGTCGGCCTCCAAGTGGAAATGGGCCACTTTGCTGGTGATGTGGCAAGAGGCCTGGGCCGGATCACCCATGTGATCGATCTAATGGAGGCACGGCATGTGTCCAGGGGACACCCCACAGGACAGCGAAGAGGGCTCCACTGTGAGCAGTGTCTCTGCTGGTGACACCAGGGTGCTCCGGAGTGGGAGTACCAGGCAGAGCACTGCAGAACAACCTGGGACCAGCCAGGCTGGCAGAGGCCGCCGTAGGTCATAAACTAAACCCTGTCCCTGATGTTGGGGTACATGACGACAATGTGCCCCTTGCATGGTTGGCTTTCTGAACCCCCTGAACAGTTTGTCATTGTAAATAGTTCAATTTCTGCACATATTAAATAGTTTTTTTGTTCCACATAACAAATGGAGTTTTTGGTCAATAGGTGAGTATGGTTGAAGTTGACACGTACCTTCCAAAGTATTGGGTTGCAATGTGTTGCCGTCTCAGTCTGCCTTGATTTGCGATGCTCCGATCCCCATGATGGCGATGTGGTTGCTCCTGCTCTTCATCCTCAGAATCTGGGTCTGCAGGGGTGAGAGGTAGCCCACGTCGGTGGCAATATTGTGCAGGATATAGCGCATGCAACAACAATTTTGAATGCTATAATGGGGGTATACTGGAGGGCACCTCCACTTCGGTGGAGGCATCTAAACCGTGCTTTCAGCAATCTGAAGGTGCGTTCAATCAGGTTCCTGGTCCTCATATGTGCACTGTTGTATCATCTCTCACATTCATTGCTGGGTGTTAAGTACGGAGTCATAATCCATGGCTGTAGTGCATATGCACTGTCACCTGTTGGGCACAAACAGTACACTGTTAGAAAGTCCAGGTTGGTGTGCACATTGATCTGTGTGTATGTCTACAAGGTGTATTCAGCTCTACCTAGGAGGTATCCGTCTCCAAATTCCCCATGTTCCAGGCGTTGGTGTATCCCACTGCGCCTAAAAATGTAGGAGTCATGAGTACTGCCTGGGAATTTTGCGAAAATGTCAGTGATGACATAATGGGCATCACAAACAACCTGAATATTGAGTGAGTGGGTACACTTTCTGTTGCGGAACAGATATTCCAGGTTTGCAGGGGGGCATATTTGAATATGTGTCCCATCTACACACTCAATGACATGGGGAAAGTTGGCAATCCGGTAAAAGTCCAACTTGGTGCTGTTAATTTCCGCCTCATTCCTGGGTAGGTATATGAAGTGAGACATGTGTGTGAGTATGGCATCTAGGAATGCCCTGAGGAACCTTGATAGTGCACTTTGAGATACCCCACCTGCCACAGCAATGACCCCCTGATAGCTCCCCGATGCCAAGAGGTGCAGTGAGCATAGCACTTGCACATGCGTAGGGATGGCACAGCCGTGCAGAGTCTGGCGTTCTAGCTGAGTAATTCAATTAATTCAAGTATAGCTATGCTGCTAAGTCGGTATTTGTCGTAGATTTCTTCCTCAGTTTGCTGAAAAAGAGTCTGCCTTGTTCTGTAAATCTTCACCTGTCTCTGGCCTCTGCTGGGCTGCGTGGACTCTCCTCCTCACTGCTATCAGGTATATCTCTGCCATCTTGAGTAACCCAGATGCCTTCTGGGTCTCCTTTTATACTTTGGTAATGATTACACCTGCTCTGAGTTAGTGGTAAATGGGACATGCAAACTGGGCTTTTTGCGACTAGTCGCAATTTGCGAGTTGCAATTGCATATGGTTTGCGACTCGCAAATTGCGACTTCCTATTTGCGGGTCGCAAAATGGGGTCGCACATTTTGCGAGTCGGTAACGGCTCGCATCGCTTTTTGCGAGTCGGAAATGTGATTTTTGCATCCCATTTCCGATTTTGCGCAGTCGCAAATAGCGATTCAGGCCATTTGTGACTCGCAAACCTTTGCTACATCTGGCCCTTCATTATGATTTCAATGTTGGAGAAATAAATAAAGTAGTCCCTTATTCTGTAGGCCTTATATAGTGTTGTTTCCAATGTGAAAAAGCATTACTCTGATTGTGCTACTTGTTATTAAATGAAATTCCTACTTTACATTTTATTGCATGCTGTTTGTCAGAGTTGGTCTGCAGTGCAGAAGTGTGGCTGCTTTGCAGCTCTGACATTTCTTGCACTGTGTAGTGCACAGCAGGGTATTTTTGCATACTGTGCTCCTTAATTAAGCAAAAAATCATTCAACTTTCATTATCTCACATTCCCAGCATGGTATTATCATTATTCAGAGGCCTTAACTTTCCATATGGCATTCTAATGTTTCCATTTAATTAATCAACAAAAAACAACTAGACCTTGCGAAAAACAGCACAGAATCACAATTATAATGTATTTTCTTCCAATAGTACAAATGGTATAAATTGGAGAGGGGCAATTCATGTGCTTCCCCACAATGTTTAGAATGTTTTTGAGGTGCTTCTGGTTCTTTTTTGAGAAAACATATTACAGTATTTTACATATGAAATGAATCATTTTAGTTCCCTAAAGTAAAGCATGGCAAATCAGTAACTTATGTTGCTATTCAGTCTTATGCTGTTAACTTGGAGTTTCTAAATATTTATCTTACATGTACAGCTTTGGTCACTTCTGCCTCAACCTCATAAGAAGTATGCAGCCTGGACTAATATATTTGGGCCTCAGTCTAGGCCAGGGCTGACCTTCAGCTGACAAGAGAGTAGAGGATTAATGACTCACAGTAAAACAATGCCTGTCCATGATGTTCTGATTTCAGTCTCAGGAGGGGAGGAGAGGTGCTGGTTGTTGGGGAGTACTGGACCTGGCCCTTGTGGTAAGTTCATACCCTGACTTTTTGCCTCCTTCCTCCTATTTTTTCTGACCTCTCGCTGTTGGCTCTAGGACTCTGAGCACTTTATCACTGCTGATCCGTGCTAAAGTGCAGGTGCTCTCCCTTCTAAAGTTGGTATGATTGGCTTATACCTAATTGACATATTTTATTTACCTATAAGTCCCTTGTACAGTAGTATCTTTATACCCAGGGCTTAAGTACTACTAGTGGACCTGCAGCGCTACTTGCGCCACCCACTGAAGTAGCCTTTCAAACCTGTCTCAGGCCTGCTAGCGCAGGGCCTGTCTGCTCAGTGTTCTGCCACAGGGACCTGGCATCTAACTTTACCTGCGAGGTCCAGAACTCCCCTTTTACTACATGTAAGTCACCGCTAAGGTAGCCCTAGATAGCCCTATGGGCATGGTGCTATGTATGTAGAAGGCAGGACATGTGCCTAGTAGCGTGGCCTGTCCTGGTAGTGACAAACAGACTATTTGGTTTCTCACTGCTGTGAGTGCTGCCTTCTCATGGGATTGCACTGGAAATACCCCGCCTTTTGTCTAGGGGGTATTGTCTGATTTATGAGGGGTAGCATAGGCTTGTTTGGTATGGTTGTAATGGTAGTGAGAAATGCTGCTTACTGGTGTAAGTGGATTTTTTATTACGATTACAGAAATGCCACTTCTAGAAAGTGAGCGTTTCTCTGTGCTTATGACTCTGGTGTTTTGCAGCTTGACTCTAATCCATGTCTGGGCAGAGTGACAGTTGGGCTTTGTGCATACTTTTCAAACAGCCTGTACACAGGGAGGGTGGAGGTGTCACAGAGGTGCATCTGCATTTTGAATAGTCTTCCTGGGCTGAGAGAAGGGAGAGGCGGGGCACACCTGCATTTGTAAAGGCCGTGCCCTGGCCTCACACAATAGGGTTGTTTACCCCCAACTGATGTTTGGACCCTGTGCTGGAGGAGAGAGGGGACACTCCCAGAACCAATTGTAACTGGTTGGAAACTCCTCTCCCCTTCTTTGTTAACACATTGTAAAACTGAGTATAAGTACAGGGGAATTTTCCCCACAATCTGGAGACACTTTGAAACTTACCTGTAACTGGACACAGAATGCTGCTGGAGGAAATCCCAGGAACTGCCTTGGACTGCTGCTGCTGCTGTGCTGACCTTTGACCTGCCTGGACACTTAGAGAGTCTGGCTGCATCTACCTTGTGCTGGCCTGCTGCTTGGCCCTGCCGCCCTGTGCTCCATCCTGCTGTTGTCCCCCTAGGGCTGGGTGCTGTGGCCCCTGACCCCTGCCATCATCTATCAAAGCGCATGGAAAGCGCTTCTCTTCTGATGCTATATCACATGCTCTTAAAGCATGTTGCTGCGTCAAGAATTGCCTCTTTGTGCTGTGTACGTGCTTTGCTGCTTCCACAGTTCACCGCCGCGTGTCAGAGACACGCTACTGCTGGTGCACCGGGGCACGAAGGAGTGCAGATGGGAGCTGCTGTGATCCTCTAAGTGCCTCCAGGTTGAAGAGCGCCGAGAGAGGAACCCCGGGGTTTGAATGGAAACCTCACTGGAGGTCTCCTTCCCTGCTGAGCGTGTTTCTCTGTTGGCTGTCTTACAGTGGGAGAGAAGCCTCATCATAGGTTGCCGTCCCCCACCGGAGCCTCTGATTGTTGTTCTGGCATCCCCCCTCCTGGAGGGCCAGTTGTGGCCCAGGGGCCCCCAGAGATTGCGGGACCTAGGAGGGGCCCGTTATAACAGTAGGATGGAGTGCGTGCAGTGGGACGCCAGGGGCCCCCTTTGTTCCCTGCAGGGCACTAGAGGTGCTGTAACATTACCAAACAGGTGCTTTTCAAAGGACATGTAATTTATAATGTTCCTTGAATGGACATGTTATATTATTATGTAACCTGTTTCTTTCACTGATGTGACATATATGTTTGCTGATGTTCCTTTTATAGGCATTCCTTGATGATATGTTTTCATGACTTGCTATATGTTTATAATGTTCCTGATATGGGCATTTATGATATTTCCATGACAAGTACATTTATTTAGTAATGTGATTCCTGACTACTGCTTATGTTACAGAATAATAAGTAACCTGTGTGTTATGTGTGACTACTGCTGGTTCTGCAGAGTAACTATTGTGTAATGTTCTGACAACTGCTTGACTAGCAGGGTATTACTGACATGTTGTGTTTCGTCTAATAATTATGTTGTGTACAATACAGTTTATTTTTATATAACTTGGTGTTGTGTTTCCTTTGTGGTGGGGATAGTGTGTTGTGTGTGTTGTGTGTGTTGTGCAAACGGTTTACACATTGCCTCTGGGATAGGCCTGACTGCTTGGGCCAAGCTACCAAGGGGGTGAGCATGGGTTATCTTGGACGTGTAACGCCCTTGCCCTGACTAGAGTGGGTGGGTTTTGCCTGGCTTAGGTGCATACCCTAGGCAACCAGAACCCCCATTTTCTAACAGGGAGCTCTGTAGCCTTCCTGCCGGAAGCCTAAACTATCATGCAAGTTGCACAGTGGTATACAGTTTCCCACATCCAGTTCAACAAACCATGGCAAAGTCAAGCTTTTTCCTACGGCATAGTATAAAAAATATTGGCAAACCTAATAGTCCTGGCTTTGCTTGTTATCCTTCTGGCTTGGTTAGCCCTTATTTTATTTTGACATTTGTAGTAATTGTGCAGAATCACAGAAGATTTCATAATCCTTTATTCCAAGTATACCAAGTAGTACAATGAGCATACCTCCCAGGTTTCTCCTTCTTCCTCTCCTCCCAGGCTTCTTCTCTCGCCAACCTTCCAATCCATAGAATGCCCCTCTAATTCACATTCCACTCCATAGTCATAAGCACATTACTACAACATTGTGTTATGCAAACCTGTGTTGGAGAAGCTGCTGGGTCCTTGTCAATACAAAAAAACTAGACTAAAAACAAAGATCATTTTTGGCCTCAAAAAGCACGCGTTGTCATATTAGTCCCTAGCACTGAAGGCAAATACTTTGTGTATGGATGTGCTCCCTGGAAAGGGTAAAATGCCATACCTCATAGTGAAGTTAACCAAAAGCTGAAGTGGGCTGACCAACCGACCTATGATGCATGCCTTAGAGGGCGCAAAAAAGTGTGAATGGCAGTAACAGGCCAATCGATGAAGAGGGCTCACTTAAAGCTCCTAAAAATAAGTATACTATATATATTATGTTAACAAAATGCTTGCCTATCACCAGAAATAAAAGTGCCACTGCTCAGACACAGATAGGCACATAAGCTGGGGAAGTTAGAATTTGGAGGAGACTGCAAGCAGAGAGGGAAGATGATTTTGCATCCTGTCTGAGAAGCCTGAAGGCTCCCCAAATAGGATTTCAACGTTATTTCATGAATATGGCATACTCTGTGAAAAACTGATTTCATCTAATAGAAGAACTACTGCTAGTCTGATTCTGTGCCTCGTTTCCAGCTAATTCGTCTTTGACCAGGTCAATGCACTTAGCTAATGGCTGCTTGAAATCACTCTGTAGAGTTTCATCATTGCCCTTTGTTCTTCATGAAAGCTAAGCAAAACCTGAACATTGTAATTGCAATCAGACTCCATTGTTCTGCAGATATGTGTTTTAAAAAGGGAAATTGTGTTTCTCTCAAACCTTGCATTCTTAACAATATAAATAAATAGGCTCCCATCTTGTTACAGCAACCTATCACGCAGCATAATCTACGTCATTGGCCGCATGGTTTAAAATATCACTAGACCTTCTACACACACACATATATATATATATATATATATATATATATATATATATATATATATATATATACACACACACACACACACATATATGTGTACATATATAAATATGCACAAAAGAAGCAGAGAATTCTGGGTAGTTCTTAAGTTTAGGTAGAAAGCAAATCCTGTATAGAGCATCCTACAACACCAGTGACACTAAATTTGCTCACCTCAAATGTCTGTTTTTCTAGCAATTTTTTTTTAGTTTTAAGCATAGGATTAGCACAGTGCCATCAATGCTGAACTAGAAAGGGACTATGGGGGTCATTATGAACATGGCAGGATTCCCCGCCGTGGTCATGCTGGTGGTCTAAACACAGGCCACCAGCCGTAGAAGACCCCGCTGGCCCTATAATATACATTCCACTGGGCAGTGTTTCCGCCCGCAGGCCCAGCGCAATGCTGGGCCAGGACATTGCGACGGCTCCACATGGAGCTGTCGTCAATGCTGCAGTGCGGCGGGTGCACCCCGTAAATTAGGCAGTGACCTGTGCGACAGGGCTGTGCACGGGTGCCCCTGCACTGCCTATGCCAAGTGCATGGGCAGTGCAGGGGCCCCAGAGCTCCTCTTCCACCAGCGAGGGAAACCTCCAGGGAAAGGCTGGAGGAACAAGGATTCTTTATCCAGAGGGTAGGGCTGCTTGCAGCACTGCCCTGTTGGATAAAGAAATCCACCATCGTCAGGCTGCCTGTTGGCGGTAGCCTGGCGGTGGTGGAGGGCCTCCCGTGGCAGTCTCCCTTTGTTTATTATATGGCGGTCCAGACCACCATGCCGGTGGCGGTGATTTCCACCACCATGTTCATAATGAGCCCTAAAGTCTTCTGCCATTCATACAACAAAGTCTTTAGGCATAGAATTAGCACAATGCCACCCAAGCTGAGCTGAAAAGTGACAAAAGCCTCTTACCACTCCAGACACAGTATTACAGCTTTGAAATGGTGAAGGCCAATCCAAGCCACCCTGGAATAAAGAAAAGCAAACCGTGACACGTGTTTTGCTATCATTATATCACTTCAGAGAACTTTAGCTTTGTCCAGACAGTAGGGAGCACCCAGTATAAGTCAGAACAATACCCTTTCAGGTTTATAGGGCCACTTAAATTATGGATAATTCTCTAGTTCAGAGGGAGAGCAACTTCTGTATAGAACACCATAAAACACTAGCAACACTCTAAATTTGCTCACCTCAAATGTCTGATTTTCTAGCAAAGTTTTTAAGCATAGGATTAGCACGGTGCCTTTCACTCTGAGCTAGAAAGGGAGCAGATAGATTGAAAGAGTGTTTTGCTTCAAACATGGAAATGTTTAATGAAAACAGAAAGAGGAATCAATGGGAAACAAGGGTTTTTTTCCATTTGCATGATGTTCTGGGGTTTTCTGCTAAAGACAATGGAAGAGGTTATCTTTTCATACATACTTTGATATTTGCTGTGTTTTCTGGGTAATACAATGTACGGATATTCATGTAAACACTATCACCATGAACTTCCATGTGTTTGTATTTTTCATGAGTGTTGGTAGTTGATAGGTTCCCATGGGTGACGGCAGATCCCAGGCCCAACTACTGCCTACATCCCACTTGGAATCTCTGCTAATCAAAAACATTCCCTTTTGTCTAGTTATTAGAAGACCCACACTTCTGATAATTCCATAATCAGAAGGAGTAGGAGATTAGGGTTACACTGTGGCAAAGATATGTTCATGTGTAAGAAAGCCTAAAGGAAATTACCATGCCTGTGGGCAACCAGAGCCACAGAAAGCCTGGGCATATCTTGTATCCCCATGCTTGAGAGACCCAGAAGAACAAAGTTGGGGGTAGATCATTGACAAGTATATGTTCTTGCATGAGGAGACAGGAGGTAGTTACCATGTTTTTGGGGATAAAAAGCTACATTTCTGACAAATATATTCAGTGTGATCTCCTACCAGTCAGCCAGGTAGGGATGTCTAACACTCATCAATAGAAACCTTAGGATGTGTGGAAAAATATATGGTTGTTGTATATTTCCATCCAGCCCACAGGTGATATATGTTGCCAAAACATGTACCCTAACTGGCATTTCCATTTGCAGATGCCTTCCAAATTTCCAAAATACACTGCAGCCAGTTCATCACATATACAGACCCTCCAGGATTTCGTGATTTGCAAATAAAGTCGCAAATCATCAATTTTATAAAAAGCCCATACTTTTTACAAAAGTGCCCGTGAAATTTGAAGGAATGTGACCCTTCTTGTATTGATCCGGTGGCATGTGCCACTGGGCAAATAGAAGGAGAGTCTCACAACAGGCAGGTGAGGTGGTGTATATCTACTCCTCACCTGCACCTAAACCTGCCCTGCCTGCTGTTTGGGCCACACAAGACAGAGACAAGGGATACAAGCAGGCAAAGACCAGGCACCACAAGTAGGGCACCCTAATCCTTGTTTTTTGTACATTTCCTTGCCTGGGGCACCCTAGGTGCTCTAGTCAGGGAACTCTGATGGTGTTTTTTGGCTCGCCGCACACAGGGCACTGACAACGGGCCCAGGGGCATTTCTGTACTTTTTAAAATGTATACAGCGAGCTGCCCACTGCATGGGTGGCCGGATGCATGCATTTAAAAAAAAAAAAAAAAGGCCCCCGGTCCTGCCACCCATGCCCTGTGTGCAGCAGGCCCTAAAGTAAATAAATCCCTTCTCCCCCCATGGGCCAGGGGACATTTCTTTTTGAATGTTTAGGGCCTGCCGCCTACTGGGCAAGGATAGCAGGCCCCTAGGGGCATGTATTTTGTTTTTCAATGTTTAGAGCCTGCCGCCAACTGGGGGGCATGTTTATTTTTTTAATGCTAGAGCCCTCAGCCCACTGGACATGGGTGCCGGAGCCCTGAGAGGCAGGCATTTCTTTTTTATGTTTAGGGCCTACTGCCCACTGGGCAAGGGTAGCAGGGCCCTAGGGGGACTGTTTTGTTTTCCTTATGTTAGTGCCCGCCGCCCACTGGGCATAGGTAGCTAGGGCCTGAGGGGCATGAGGAAAAAATCTGCTGGTTTTAGAGCCATTGGGTAGTCTGGTTACTACACTATACGCTTGCTGCTGTACAGTGCAGGTAAGTCTTGGTTTCTGTACACTTCTGAGGATATAAATAATGCAAGTGAAGAACCTTGAGGTCTCCACCCAGATTTGTGAAGTCGTACTTGCAATGGGTGGGAGGACGCAGTTTGCATCATGTCTATTCCAGACAATCCATCCAAGTGCCGAGATGGTCCTCTTTTCACAGGAGTAGCCCAACGTCAACTCATAGTTTTGCTGAGGAATTCTCTGTACTCCTGTGTCTTTTTTTAATTTGTCTTCATGTATGTATTTATTTATTTATTTATGTTCTACAAATTAATACACTCTGTATGGGTTTTGGATACACACGATTTATAGCATTTGGCCGAAAGGCATTGTTTCTACAGTTGTTTTTTTTATTGCTTTTTTTTGGGCAGTTTGGAACAACTTTTGGATTTTCCTTACACATCCTTTATGCGCTGTTGGCCGCTCTTATTCTCCCCTCCCCACCCACAGTATAAAAATCCCAATTTCAACTAATGGTTTTGCTGATGAAATTTGTGTATTCCTGTATTTTTTTTAATCTGTATTTATGTGTCTATGTAGGTTTTACAAATTAATACACTCTTTGGGGGGGGGGTTTGGGTACACAGGAGTTATAACATTTGGCCCAAAGGTATCCTATATACAATTTTTTTATTTTTTTATTTGTTTGGAGGGGGGGCAGGGGATTTGTTGGGGTGGTGTGGAACACCTCTTGGATTTTCCTTACACATCCTTTATGCACTGTTGAATGCTCTTATTCTACACCACCCTGAGTGCACGCTTATGAGTCCCTATATTCAAAGTATGTGTGTACACATGTTTTTAACGTTTTTAGGTTTTCCTTTCTTTGCAGGTGGCTTATCCTGCCCTTTTCAGGGTTGAGTGCGCAAGCGCTCTGGCTTGTTGTAATCTCTCTGTGGGCTTTTAACCACGTCTATGTCACGCCCATCACTTTCATTGGTTCGTGGGCTTGCCTTTTAAAATTCGCTTGGTTTCATTTGTGAAAGGCCTGCATATGTCATGCCTTTTCCGGTGTTTAGCCCTCCTGGAGCGCACAGGCCAACGGCCAACAACTGAACACATAGGAGACTCAATGTTTTCCGCATAGTTTCTGGACCAGTTTTTCTTTTTATTTCCTACGCAGAACGATCTCGCTGGGCAGTATTCAAGCCCTTTGCATAACTACCATTTTAATTCTATTGTTTATCCTAGCGCTTCTTGGCGAATTCAAGATTTACACAGCGTGATCACACTCGTTTTTTTTTTATTTATTTGTAATTTTTCCCAGTCCCCATACCCACCCCACCCACCCCTCCCCTTGTTTAAAGGTACTAAAGTTCAGCAGGGAGAGGGGCTTTAGGAGTTTACAATGCTAATAGCTCTAACTCAAGCAAATGCAAGACCCATTGCATTGCAAATTTGTGAGCTCTGGAAACATTTTGTAGCGCCTACTCAGTTTTTTCCACTTTAAAAAATGTTTATATTTTTCTTTTCCCCTGTTCACCTCGAAGCCCTTCCTCATATATTAAATCTTTGCCAGGTCTTTCACTGGACATTAGACCGGGGGTGACAGTAACATTGAGTTTGCGTCCGAGGCGGGCCAATGCCAGACTCAAATAAAACCTGCTTTTGAAGCTACTCCTTTTTGTCAAACATGCCATAATCCTGAAGTTAGAAGGGAAAGACTGCTTTGAAAAATGACCTTGCTTGTCGCGCTTCACAGAAGAGAGCTTTTTCTCATGCTTCTGGTCATCTGAAACATGATGCACTGAATGCTATCATCACAGATATGAGAAGAACCAGATGCTTTTGCAAACTGGGCAGCGTGATACGAATTTACATTTTACCATGATATTTTAATTACCTAAAATTGCAAGCCAGAGCCTTGTGGCAGTTGACCACTTGAATCGTTTTAAAGGTACACGTTCTTATCTCTGACCGACTCTTTTAGATAATAAGCAGTTGTTAGATTAGCATAAAGTTACAGCTGTACGGGGTGTTCTATGCTCATATAAATATTTGAATAGTGATATAACATAAACAAGGTTAATCTGTGCAGCAGAGATCTTGCTTCAAAAAGAATTGTATGCAGAAGGAAAGATTTTTTTAATGAGAAAAGCTTACTGTGTAGTAAGTAATTTGCTCCTTTGCCTTGATTATAGCTTGAATGCAGAATCCAAATTTATTAAGAGAACAGTTTTACTGATAGTACTATCTTGATAAATAGATATCTGATTTGTGGCTGAATAGGTTGGCAGTTTTCCCTAGTGACCCCATTCTACTATAATCTTGGTGCATTGAAATGTTATCTTTCAGCTTGCCCTTCACTAGGGCGGATTCGCCTATAAGGCAGACTGGCAGTGCCCAAAGGCCTGGCCTGGCAGATTAGTGAGTGGGCTGTTTTTGGGTGTTTGTCGGCCTCTTTAATGAACCAGGGGCCAGTTTTTACTGTTGATTTCTCTGATATCACCATGGACATTGACTGTTTCAAGCAGAAATGCATGCAGTGTTCCATATCCAAGACAGTCTTCTTTTACAAGTTTAACCTGATTTTCAAATGTGGGACATTTTAGCTATCTGATTTGTTAATGGATGCCACTTTTATTTTGGTGCCCGGGCACATTTTACATTCAAGTCCAATCTTGCCCATCACTTTATGTCATCTAGCCAGAGGCATGCTATAACTGTTGCATTTGAAAGCAATACTATTTTAGATTGAGCGCACAAGCAATTTGACCTCTTGTAAGTATTGTGGGCTTTTAACCATGCCCACGGCACGCCCATCACTTTCACTCGTTTCTGGGCTTGCCTTTCAAAAATTCCTTATCATTGGTAAATGCTTGACGTTTGTCCCTCCTTAGGGCAGTTTTGTTACCACCTTGCAGACTGCCACTGCTACATGGATAATTGAACAATTGCCGATACGTTTGTCTGCGAGTGAACTTCTTTTTACTTTTGTGTCTCTCCTTCGCGCTCATGCTCATGGCGGCCATGGCACTTTGAATCAGCTTGCTTATGTCAACTGTTTTACTTTTCATTTTCAGTTTACGTGGTGAGACAAGTCCAGTTAGGAAGTTACAAAGCTAATAGCTCTTACTTGAGCAAACGCGAGACCCACTGCATTGCAAATGCTTGTTGTCCTTTGTCAGCATCCATCCAACCTCATTTGGAAAAAATGTGTAGTTTTCCATTGTGGTTCCATTTTAGTTTCCATTGTCATTCAACTTTTTAGTTTCCTTTCTGTATGTATTTAAACTCCATGTATGCAACATGGCTTCAAAACAGTGCACGTTTTCCTTCCTTTACAACTGGCCATGTGTTTGCTCAACTCCATTTGGGGGCTGCTTATTTACAGTGTGGCTTTGTTTCCCCAAGTGTGCATGTTTTCCCCTTATTTGCAAGTGCATCCGAGTTTAATGCATTTTTTAAATCATTGATTTCCCACATATATGTATACCTTTCGGATTCCTAGGGAGCGACGAGCCACCACACCAAAAGCAGGATAGAGACGTTTTTGCAGCCTGTAAAGGCTGTGAAGCATCGATCGCATCTGGCTACCTAGATAACAGCAGCAGAACGGGCCACAGCGTACAGCGACATGATGCATGCTGATTGTGGAGTGCTATTTTGCAGTGTGTTCAATGTGGCGGTAGACCACATCCAAAAACACACAGTGGATATACATGTGTGGTCCCAAAAACACTTGAAGCACTGCTCTGATACTACGAACCCTCACTCATCTCCGAAACGTGCCCGTCAGATGACTGTGAATTCACTGTTCACAAAGTGTACAGCTGCTAGTGCCTCAAGCCAAAAAATAATAAGTGAGTGGGTCAATGTCTACACAGCACTAAAACTTCCATTGAGCAAAACTGACCACCATGTTTTGCACAAGTTTGTCCACGAGCGATTACGGAATGGTAGAGAACCCTGGAAGTCATCAGCTTCAAGAACATTATCTACCAGAGAGATATATACGAACTAAAGATGATCTGAAAAAAAATGCAAAATCAGTGGTATATGTGATGAAACAATAGATGTCTAAGGATGATGTGCATTGAATATTTAATTTGCAGTGGCCTCTTCGCAGGGTGGCCATCAAATCCACACCCACCTAGCAGACACAGTGTTCCCGTCACAGTGCAACCATGGAACTGTATCACAAGAAGTTGTGAGTGTGCATACCTACCAACATAACCTATCAAGACACTATTTCTTTTAATACAGATAATGCACCATACATGCTCAAGGCATACTATGTTGAGAAATCTTTATAAAAAACTCCATACACGACACCTGCTTGGCACACATAATTAACGCTGTTGGTGAGTCATTCTGCAAGCCTTTTGTGGAGCTAAATGCCTTCCTTCTACATGGACAGTGGCAGAACGCAAAGGTACCTGCAATACTTTGCTGAGAACCATGGAATAAAACTACGGATGACAGCTGACCCTTGCAATACACACTGGAATTCTTGGTTTGCTGCTGGCCAGTACAACTGAAAGCATTTGATGCCCATGCTGTTTTCTTTTTTAGTCTGAGATGCAATTCAGCAAGTCTCCCCCAGATTCCCTGGAAAATCTACAGAGGATTCTGAACAGTGACCAGAAAAAGTGTTTTAAAGTTCATTTGGACACGGGCAATATTAAAACCAGGTTCACTGGTTATCATTCCTTTACAGGTTTATGTCATATGTGTAGCCAACAACTTGTCTCAAATGTAAATAACATAAAATGTAAATAACATAAAAATAAGATCCCTGTGTTTGGTGCTTAAAGAATTGCAAAATATAGTGCCGCAAAAACGCTTCAAGTTGGCCCCCAGAGGAAGGTCTGCCTTTTAGGTGTGGCATGAAGGGGGTTTGGGAGTTGGTTATTTCAACTGTTAGTGCGTCTTCATCCTTAGCAGCAGGCCTAAAACCTCAGTAATACAGTTGAAACTGACTGTATTTTATTTATGGCATAGACTTACTTCTTACCTTATTTCTGCAAGGGTGTGCAAACAATGGTACTGTTTTTCCAAAGTGAGTGACTCTAATCTAAGAATTAATTGTAGAATGATTGATCGGATGGGCCAGGCCAGTGTTATTAAAATGCAACCAGTGCAACACTTTGTTGTGTTTTTGTCTGGCTGCATCTGAATTCTGCTTTTTTTTTTTTAACTAAAGACTTATTTTAAGAGACATTCTTTGCTCTAATAACTTCCAGTTGTAATCAACTCAATACATTTGTGATTAATTAATATTTGCATACAAGGCAAATTGATATTTTCTAATTACCTACTTTTGTATAGTGCTTCATTGTTCAATTCAGCCATTTCTGTGCACAAGTGCTATGTTACCTAATTTGATGGCATTCAGTTTCCTGGATTATGAAGGCTACGCATTATGCAATCTAGAGTTCTGACATCAAAACCCTTAACTAAAGCAGGAAGCGCAAGATGAAATAAACAGGACAGGATCTACTACTTGCATGTGCCATGGGGATACTGCCTATGTCAGAATGAAGTGTTGCTTCTAACTACAATGTACCTGTAGTGCGCGGTATAGCACAGAAGCTTGCCTGGCGATCTGTCCTGTACCTACTCTGTGTTTGCAAGCAAAGCTCGCACTGTTGCTTCCAGTACAGAAACTGTTCTGGGTATGGGAGAAGGTGACATATGTGCTGCTTTTTGTACACTGAACCATGACATTAGGAGGTGCAGACTTGAGTTAATAGGGTGCATCAATTTGTTTTCAACCCAGGGCACTCTCAGTCCAAAGACAGACCCTGGTGGGTCCTGTGAGGTAGCCAGTGTGTCATCAACCCCAGTACAAAGAAGGAAAAACATCCTAAGCCCCAGATTTTTGTTTGAATTTTTAAGTATTGCAGTCATCATGGTTCAAATGCCCCCCACCAGGCTTCTGGGCCTCGGTGCCACTGCACCAGCTGCACCAATGGAAGCTACGCACCTGTGTGAGGCAAAGTCATCAGCAAACAGTGAATGTCACAGTAGTACCTGCCTCAGTGGAAAATGTATACTGTTCAGTCAGTTCAATGCACGACCCACAACACCTGAACCGTTAAAAGCTACACAAGTGCCAAGGTCCAGCGTGCTTTTGATATACTGCATAAATCACATGTCCCATACCGCTGCCTGGTTGGCTTTCTTGATGGCAGAAGCAGCCTAAATGTTAACTGTTGGAAGCCAGTGGCTTCATTGTCAACCACATATCTCCACAGTATTTGAAAATGTGTTGGTGCTTTGTGTTGAGTTGTGCATTTGTTTTGGGAATTTGTGTAATCATGATTTATTTGCTGACCTGACTTGTTGAGTTCAGCAGGATTCCTCATTCCAGTATAGAAAACGAACACTCTCAGACACTTTGAACATGCCTATTTCAAAGTGGAATACTTTGCTAAAACAGTTTCTATTGATTTAAGGCTGAAAAGGAATGATCATGAGTAAAATAAAGTGCTGCAATAATGGTGCAAAATTTAAATCTTTGTACTGCAAAATTTCAATTTTTGTGCCACAAAATTTGCAAATTTATGCCGCAATATCCTGGGGGATCTGAGGCATCGTAAACCCATAGAAAACCATCCATGTCTAGTACACCTATGGAGACCAAACCCAGAGGAAAATATATGGGGGATTACATGCTGGCAAGATATGTTTTTATGTGAGGGAACATGTTGAGATTTGCCAAGTTTTGAATTCTTTTTTAAAAATCCGACAAACTTCACGTTCGGTGTCTCCACCAGCCAATAAGGGTGAGGGAGGTCGCGCAGCCAGCAATATTATTCTTATGATGTATACCTAGTAAAACTATATGGTTGGTGTATGGTGCGTTTCCTTTTAGCACAAGGAGGATAGGTGTGCCCAAAAGAGGGATACCCGAACCAGCATTTCATTTTGACTTGCTTTCCAAATTTTAAAAATGCACTAAACCTAGTTTATTACCTGTGGCCACTGATAACCTATAGAAAACCCATAGATGCCAGGTACCTCCATGTTCAGGACAGCCAGAGAAATGTAGCTAGAAACCTTAGAATGTATATGCTCCTGAGAGAGGGAGAAGTAAGAAATTACCATGTTTTGAAAACAGTTGCTACAAATCTGGATTGCATTCATGGATTCCATACGTTAGGTAGAATTAGAAAATATATAGTTTTTATAAGTTCTATGTAGTCCTGAGTTTGATATCTGTCATCAAATGAATGTGCACCTTAAAAAGTTATTCTGCAAAGATTCTGTGATCTTCACTAGTATCATATATTATATATTTACTGATTGAGTAGACTACATTCTGGAAGAAAACCCACACATACTCAATGTTTCCATACTCCAGGCATTCAGGGCAACATTTGCTTGGTAATTGTGCCTTTATTGTTTGCCCATTTGAGAAATGCAACAAACATTTGAGCAAACTTGATAATACAATTACAATTTTTCAATATTGTTCATTATATCTTTAGGCAGCTTTGAAATATTGGTGTGGGCTTTGAACCAATGCATACATGCACAAACACCCTGGCAGTAAGAGGGTCAAGCAATGGACAATGGAATTTGGTTTATGGGTGTTTGTTAGAAATGGATTCTTTGGTTGGCAGGTTACCCCCGGTCCAAGCAAAGACCCTCACTCTAGTCAGGGTAAGTCATACACAATCCAAATTATCCTGTGCCCACCCTCTAGTAGCTGGGCACTGAGGAGTCAGGCTTAACTTATAAGGCAATGTGTAAAGTATTTGTGTAATAAATCATGCAATAACACAGTATAGCACCACAAAAATACACCACACAGTGTTTAGAAAAATATATAATATTTATCTGATGACATGCAGGTCAAAATGATTAAAATGCAATAAGTATATGTTGAGATATCACTGAAAAGTGAAAAAAAGTGTTTTTTAGTCTCTGAAAAAAATAACAAGTGTCTCTTGCAGTGCAAATTAGCTAGTTTGCTTTCAAAAATCCTCGCAAGGGGCCGCAGAGAAGGCGATGCGTGGAAAACGGGGAGGTGTGCGGCAGTTTTGCCCCTTCGCACACCGACTTGCGTAGTTATTTTCCACACACGGGACAGCTTTGCGTCGATTTGCAGCACATGGACTTGGATCCTCTTCGGGTTGCAGGGTTTTCGGATGCCCTGGGGTTGATGCGTGGAATCCTGGGCTTGCGGAGTGAAGTCACAGGCGCTGCATCGATTCGGTGGGCTTTGAGTGGAACTTTCTCCTGCAAGGCAGGCTCTGCGTCAGTTCCTCTCTGGAAGTCAAGCTACATCGTCCTGGGTCTTTGTGCGTTGATCCTGTGGGCTGTGCGTCGAAGTTCCGGTCGCTAGGCTGTCGCTGCGTTGATCTTCTCGTTGCGAAGTCAGGCTGCGTCGTTCCGGTTTGGCGTGCAGTGAATTTTTCACTGCAATGCAAGCTGTACGTCGTTTTTAGCAGGCTGTGTGTCGAATTTTCTCCACACGAGGAGTCCAGTTGCAGGAGTGAAGTCTTTTTTGTCCTGAGACTTCAGGGAACAGGAGGTACGCTCTATCCAAGCCCTTGGAGAGCACTTCTCAGCACAGCCAGAGAGCAGCAAGGCAGCAGTCCCTCTCAGAAAGAGCAGTCCAGGTGAGTCCTTTGGGCAGCCAGGCAGTTCCTCTTGGCAGGTCTGCTTCAGGGATTCTTCACCAGCATGTTTCTTGCCCAGAAGTGTCTGTGAGGTAAAGTGTCTACCCCAAGAAGTGTCTAAAGTCTGTGGTTTTGGGTGCTCTTCGTATACCCATTTTGGCCTTTGAAGTAGGCTTACTCCAAAGGAAAGTCTCACTTGTTTGTGAAATCCTACCTTGCGCAGGCAAGGTCTCGGACACACACCAGGGGGTTGGAGACTGCATTGTGTGAGGGCAGGCACAGCCCTTTCAGGTGTAAGTGACCACTCCTCCCCTCCCTCGTAGCACAGATGGCTTATCAGGATATGCAAGCTACACCCCAGCCCCCTTTGTGTCACTGTCTAGAGAGAGGTGCTAACAGCCCAACTGTCAAACTTACCCAGACAGGGAATCCAGAAACAGGCAGAGTCACACAAAAATGGTTTAGGCAAGAAAATGCCCACTTTCTAAAAGTGGCATTTTCAAACACACCATCTTAAAATCAACTTTACTAAAAGATGTATTTTTAAATTGTGGGTTCAGAGGTCTCAAACTCCACATGTCTATCTGCTCCCAAAGGGAATCTATGCTTTAATCATGTTTAGAGGCAGCCTCCAAGTTAACTTATAAGAGAGATAGGCCTTGCAACAGTGAAAACCGAATTTGGCAGCATTTCACTCTCAGGACATATGAAGCACATAAGTATTTGTCCTACCCTAACCATACACTGCAATGTGCCCATGGGGCTACCTAGGGCCTACCTTAGGGGTGTCTTACATGTAGGAAAAGGGAAGGGTTAGGCCTGGCAAGGGTATGCTTGCAAAGTTTAAGACTGCACACACAGACACTGCAGTGGCAGGTCTGAGACATGATTACAGGGCTACTTATGTTGGTGGCATAACCAGTGCTGCAGACCCACTAGTAGCATTTGATTTACAGGCCCTGGGCACCTCTAGTGCACATTACTAGGGACTTACCAGTAAATCAAATATGCCAATCATGGATAAACCAATCAACAATACAATTTACACAGAGAGTATATGCACTTTAGCACTGCTTAGCAGTGGTAAAGCGCCCAGAGTCCTAATGCCAACAAAAACAGGTCAGGAAAAATAGGAGGAAGAAGGCAAAAAGTTTCGGGATGACCCTGCAAAAAGGGCCAGGTCCAACATTGAGATATCAAAAGTGATATAAAGTGTCTTCAGTCTTTAAAAAAGCAATAAATGTCTCTTTCAAGCACAAAGTACCTGGTTTGTGTGCAAAATCTCCGCAAAGAACCACAGAGGAGGAGATGCGTGGAAGCAAAGGGGGTATGCGTTGATTTCTCTGGCCGGACACAGCGATGCGTTGTTTACTTTTCACGCAGGGACCACTGTGCGTCGATTTCTAGCACTTGGTCATTGATCCTCTTCGGGTTGAGAAGTTTTCGGATGCCCCAGGGACGATGCATGGATTTCTGGATGCTGACAGGATGAAGTCACAGGTGCTGCGTCGATCCGGTGGGTGTTGCGTGGAAATTTCTACCGCAGAGCAGGCGCTGCGTCGATTCCTCTCTGGAAGTAGGGCTGCATTGTTCCAGCTCGGCTGTGCGTCAATCCAGTGGGCCGTGCGTCGAATTTCTGATCGCTACACTGGCGCTGCATCAATCTTCTCGTGGCAAAGTCGGGCTGCGTCATTCTGGTTCGGCGTGCGTTGAATTTTTCACTGCAGTGCAGGCTATGCTTTGTTTCTGGCAGGCTGTGCGTCGATTTTCGCTACACAAGGAGTCCTTCTGGTAGAGATGAAGTCTTTTTGGTCCTGAGACTTCAGGGAACAGGAGGCAAGCTCTATCCAAGCCCTTGGAGATCACTTCTCACCACAGCCAGGGAGCAGCAAGGCAGCAGGGCAACAGCAAGGCAGCAGTACTTCACAGAAAGCAGTCAGGTGAGTCCTTTGGGCAGCCAGGCAGCTCTTCTTGGCAGGATGCAGGTACTAGTTCAGGTTCTCTTCTCCAGGAAGTGTCTGAGTTGGTAGGGACAGAGGCCCTGTTTAAATACCCAAATGTGCCTTTGAAGTGGGGGAGACTTCAAAGAGTGGCCTAGAAGTGCACCAGGTCCCCTTTCCGTTCAATCCTGTCTGCCAGGGTCCCAGTAGGGGGTGTGGCAGTCCTTTGTGTGAGGCCAGGCTACAGTCCTTTGACATGTAAGTGTCAGCCCTCCACCCCCCCAGCCCAGAAAGACCCATTCAAAATGCAGATGTATGCAAGTGAGGCTGAGTATCCTGTGTTTGGGGTGTGTTTGAGTGAATGCACAATGGAGCTATCAACTAAACCCAGCAAGTCGTGGACTGTAAGGCACAGAAGGATTTAAGTGCAGAGAAATGCGCACTTTCTAAAAGTGGCATTTAAAAAATAGTAATATTAAATCCAACTTCACCAGTAAGCAGGATTTTGTATCACAATTCTGCCCATACTAAATATGACCTTCCTACTCCTTTCAGATCAGCAGCCACCACTCAAACAATATATGAGGGTAGACCCAATGTTAGCCTATGAAGGGAGCAGGCCTCACAGCAGTGTAAATGAAAACTACACAGGTACATGTCCTGCCTCTTCCTACACAGCACCCTGCCCTAAGGGTTACCTAGGGCATACCTTAGGGGTGACTTATGTGTAGAAAAAGGGGAGTTTTAGGCTTGGCAAGTATTTTTAAATGCCAAGTCTAATTTGACAGTGAAACTGCACATATAGGCCTTGCAGTGGTAGGCCTGAGACAAGGTTAAGGAGCTACTTACGTGGGTGGCACAACCAGTGCTGCAGGCTCACTAGTAGCATTTAATCTACAGGCCCTGGGCACATATAGTGCACTTTACTAGGGTCTTATAAGCAAATTAAATAATCCAATTGGGTATGATCCAATGTTACCATGTTTAAAGGGAGAGAGCATATGCACTTCAGCACTGGTTAGCAGTGGTAAAGTGCACAGAGTCTTAAAACCAGCAAAAACAGTATCTAAAAAGTGGAGAGAGGCAGGCAAAAAGTTAGGGGTGACCAACCTAAGGCTGTCAGGTCTAACAGTGTTGTTATGACTTTGAAGCTCTTTTTTCACAGAGACGGTGAAATGTATAGGTTTTTATACAGCTGTATTTTGTGCAGGATAATGAGCCAATCTGTATCATGTTACATGTGTAACATATGCACAGATATTATTAGGGTGTGTATTACTATTGTTGAGTGTGGAAAGGGGCAATGACTCACAAGAAGGTGAAGCATCTAGTGTAGTGGTTTGTAACATTTTAACTTCTGTGGACCACCCACTGAATCACTACTGGAAGCCATGGCCCTTACTAAGCAATTTCTAGAATTAAAAACACATAACAATACACAAAAATACACAAACAAGTATACTTCAAACATATACACAAATTAGATACTTTATTTAATTCACAAACAAAAAAACTAAACAAAAATCAAAATGTTAATTTTAATGGAAAGATTGGAGCTTTTTTAAATGTATTTTTTTTTTTTCAAAGAGATGAAGCAGTATGTTACACTCTGGCATATCACTATTTTGTCTGCTACTAACACATAGTATATTTTTGATGACACACAGCGGTGCTGCTTCATTTCAGGCCACCTATCGTCCATTCTAGATTCAGTTTGCTGTACGTGTACTGCCCTCACAAATTAAGGTAAGAATGGCAACTTAATTTTAAGTATCAAATTTCTTCACATTTACCAAGCATTTTAAAATGTTCAATATAATTAAAAATTACTAGATTCATAAACAGTCATGTCACCCTGAATAGGCTCCAGAGATCATACACAACAGGAGCTACAGAGGGACTGGAAAAGTAGCAAGGTTGTCCTCCACCCAAACCAGTACCCCAAAAGGGCTCCTGGTGCTAGTCACACTGAAAAATACACAGGATACTACCCTCAGGCAAGTGTCATCTATAGGATTAGGTCATGCTCCTCAAACAACTCAGAGTCAGACCACAGGTCCAGGTGTGATCATTTTCAAGATCGGTGCCTAGGAACATACAAAGAATATGCATAAAAATTTCTGAAAAAATTATAGGAAGTGCCTAATGTAAGTGACCACATGGGCAGGTTGGCTTTTGCTCACCAACTGGCTCACTGCATCATCATCCACAGCTTTCCTATAGTGACAGGAGGACCATACATCATGTAAAACACCAGTGGTGCTCAATGTGTATAACTAGTGATCCACATTACAAAAACACCAGCCTCCTGTAGATGCTCATCATTGAAGAACATGGAGTAATACTTTACTCAAAAACTATAAAAAATTAGTCACATATGGCATATCACATGCATCCTTACTCTAATCCTATGCTCATGATTAAAAACAAGGTTACATGTTTAGAATATTTTGTTGTGAATGGCTGACAAGAGATTTTTGCTTGCTTGGATGACATCACTTTAGAAGTTGCCTCTCTATATTCCGATGGCGTTCACTTCGGTATATTTTCCCACACTCCTTCATGGGTCTCTGAAGAATGCGGCATGCTATTGGCATTTGGTTTTGGTACTATGCTTCTCACTACACACAACCTTCTTTAGTTTCTACCTGGGTACTGTTAAATTTCAGGCGTTCTCTTGGTGTTTTTCTCCTTGTGTTTTTCTAAGAAAATGTTCATGACAAAATACTATGATAGTAATTTCTGTCATAAAAACATGTATATTTACATACTTGAAAAAGCCACTGTTGTGAAGAAGCACATGTTGGCTGTTTTTGATGTTAAGAGTACATGAACAATTGGATCTACTATGAACTTTGTCTCACATAAATACCTTTGGTTTGGCTTTTCTTCATACCCTTCTTGGGGGATATGATTGTGTAGACTACTATAAGTGTGCTTCCGTATCTTTGAGTACTTTCTCATGGTTTGATAGACCCTTTATGTTTATTGTCAGGAACATGCCTTTGGGTAGTAGTGTAGTGGAAACCAAGTAAGCACCACCATACATTATACTGTTCCCTACACAAAACCCAATGACTAGTCCATTAAGGAGGTATGATTTCTATACCACTACAACCGACTCCTCAGTTGTAAATATATTTATTAAGTGCAAACGTTTGATGGGGAACTGGTTGAAAAGTCATGTTTGGTCTCAAATAAATTGCAATTTAGTCTTCTTTAATTGTAAAGTTGGATTTTGTCACAATTCTGGAAATGCCACGTTTAGAAATCTGGCATTTTTCTGTCCTAACCATTTGGTGCTTGCTGCCTCTGTCTTGGGAAACATGACTGTGAATAGATGGCAGTTGGCTTTGTGTATTCCTCCCAGACAGTGAGACAAAGGGGGACTAGGTGTCGGCTTGAAGGGTCATCATGCCAGAAAAAGGCAGTGCTGTTCCCTGCCCCACTTACATTTCAAAGGGGCTGCCTCAAACACACTCACAAAGATCTTGACACTAGTCTTTTATCACCTTAGACCTCTTTTAGCCTGGGCATGTGAGGAAGAAAATTTCCAAAACCAGATGTGGGGGAAGTCAAGACATTTCTCCAACTTCAAGGGCTGGCATCAGGTATAAATATTGAACACTTGTACCAACTCTTCACCTGGCACTCTGTTACCTATCCTGCTGGAACTACACTGACCAGAAACCTTTACACCAGAGAGGAGGAGAGGGCTGTGGGGGGAAGCGCTATTTAATGTGCACGGCCGTCCTGCATGTGGGACTCACATGGAACTCTGTCCCCTATCACGCTGGGACTACACTGACCAGAATCCTTCGCCCCAGAGAGGAGGAGATGGATGTGGGGGGAAGCTCTATTTAATGTGCACCGCCGTCCCACATGAAGAACTCACCTGGAACTCTGTCATCCATCCTACTGGGACTACACTGACCAGAATCCTTTGCCCCAGGTAGGAGGAGGGGGCTGCAGGTGGGAAACATTTAATGCACTGCCCTTCCACACGCAGGATGCATGTTGGATGTACCAGGGAACATCTTGGGCCAAGAGAGAGCGTGTCTGCTCCCAGCCAATTGAGGCTGGCCTGGGCCAACCCTCTTAGCCTCATTTTCGGGTTCATTGTCTTCATGGAGCCTAATTGATCCAGGAAGATCCCTGTGCCATGGTTAAGAGGAAATCAGCTACACACTTGCTTCCTCCAAAGGACCGACCTCTAACCACTAGCATAACTAGCGTCCTCATAAATGCCATGGGTGTGCTTAATACACAGATTGAAAGTGTGGAAAAAGGTTCACTAGGAAAGCTTTTTCGCCTGTCCAGGACTCCAAAACTAATGTGCTCAGTACTCCCCCGTGCCATGCTCTAAGCAAGGAATCGGGGAAAGTGTCCTCCAATTCGTGTATATACAAAGAGGATTTAGTAAGTAACACTAGTATTTACCCCATTCAGTTACCACCTGGAGCTACCCCGTTTGTGAAAGTGCTTAAGAACGTCCCCAACCAAGTTGAGGATGATAGTCAATGAAAGAATAAAGTAGTAGACTGGTTGGAAAGAATCATGGCACCCTATAGTTGTGATATCTTGTATAGTAACATTATAAATGTGAGAAGAGTCAGTTGGATGGGATGTAGCCTTAAAAAAGAAGCTGGGGACTTCATGGTTATCAACTTTAGGGATGCAGATATGGTAGGTGATCTATTAAATAAGCTGTTTTATGAAAGATTCCTTCACACCAACATCAAAGGGTCCCTTTGGGTTATTTTTATAAATCATTTACATGGTGCTTCCCACATGTAGCAGGTTCCCACCTCCCATGGGTAATCCATTTACCATCTCGACCCACAATCATTTCTCCCCGCTTGAACAGGTAGTCTGACGCTGCAGCATGTCACTTCTAATGAGTGTAAGAGCCAATATCTACCAAATTGAAGTGGTAGAGTCCAAGCTGAGATCAAAGGGGCAATTGTACCAAAGCAGGGCTGGCCCGGTTTCCAGCTCGCCCAACACACAGACAGACTGCTGGGCTAACAGCTCTTTCAGTATCTTCATAGTGTGATGTAGATACTTCCTTTGTTATGGATAAGCGTGATTGAATGTCCTTATAATTTCGATCCGATACATCTTTTAACTCACAGAAAGCTGCTTTTATGACAGATCCTGATTGCCTATTCTGGAATGTGGCTGCCTTATCAAACAAGTTGACTGCTGCCGTTTGGACCGGCCTTATTAGGAACCGCCACATCATCTGCCTATAAAAGACGCTGGAATGTAATGCAATATTTATTTATGGGTTTGTCTTTGTATCTCCTCTGGATATCTATTCTAGAATGTGCCATCATATGGGTGATCTGTTAACTCTGATTTCCACCACATTAGATGTTGGGATCTTAAAAGTAACTTTGATTCACCTAATTTTCATAATATATGTTCAACAATAGAGACCAAGGTAATGTTTATCATAACTAATTCCTATCATAATTTTATCTCATCCAATGCGGAAATGCAAGACTCCCTCGACCAAGCTCTTATTAAGGTCCTGAGCAGCTTAAAAGGGAAATGCATTGTAATTTGGGAGGAAGATTTTAATTGTAGTCTCTGTTCCATCTCTAGTACCTTTGTCTGTGCTGCTTTGGGATGCAATAATGAGGATTATTTTCACGTTCAGCATAGTCCTTGTGATGACAATGTTAATGCAATGATTAGTAAGCATTCACTTTTATTTGCACTAGACTTTATTACTACCCCAACATGTAAACACACCACTTTTACCAGCAAAGGTTCCAGAAGCCTAATTGATTTTATCATTTTTTCAGAAAAGTATAGACATAAAGTTGCTGGCTTTTCGATTATAGACAATTGTGTGAGTGATCATATACCACTGACTTTTTCTTTGTCCGTGGGCAAAGTCCCATCCTCCTCTGCCTTTTTTATGTTACCTATAGAGGCCAATTGCAACAAAGTTAATCATCGCAAGTGGACAACGGTTGATCCAAAGGCTTTTCTAGCTGAACTTGTAGGTACAAAAGGAAGGAAACAGTTGAAGGCATGCCTGAAAGATGAAATAGACCCCTTCTGCACTTTGAATGCATTTATTGAGATTTGCAGTACTGTATCTGAAATGCTAATGCTTGCAAGCACCTGTAATGATCCCCCACTCAGAAGTGGCTTGATGGCGCCTGCTCACTGGCACATACAAATCTTATTCTTGCCCTTAAGCAGGTACCCACAGTGGTGAGGGAAGTGAAGCTATGCAGATGGCTTGATGAACAGGCCATCAATAAAAGGAAGTTAGCCATAAGACGCGGTGCATGGGAACAGCTCCTTGTGGCCAGCACCAAGAGTGACATCCATATCTTTTGAAAAGCAGTTAATGTCCCTTTCTGTGGGGACACCTACAATACAACTAGATGTTACCAGTCCACAATATAGGTGCGTAGAACATTACTCTAGGGTCTATGACAGTAGTTTTGTTTTAGATAATTACACTTATTCCATTGTGGACACTCTGTAACATGGTACCTCAGAGCTGGCACCGATCAACTTAGAGGAGATTATGGGGGTCATTACAACCCCGGCGGTCTTTGACCGCCAGGGTTGTTGTGACGGATTTCACCACCAAACTAGCGGTGAAATCCGGGGGATTACGACCGCGGTGGAAGCACCGCGGTCGCACCGCCGGGACCGGCGGTTTCCTGCCACTTTTGTCCCGGCAGGAGTAATCCACCAGGCCAGCGCTGCTTGCAGCGCTGTCCAGGGGATTACGAGTCCCCCCTCCCGTCAGCCTTTTCATGGCAGTTTGCTTAGAGTGGAAAACCCTTACAAGAAAATGTTTAAGCTAAGCCCAGGCATGGGGTGGCTGCCACAAAGGCATTTCTTAAAGGGGCATCAGTAAAGGACATTTGTACTGCTGCAATGTAGTCTACCCCTTACACATTTATTACTCATTATAGACTTCAGGTGGGAGGGAAATAAAAATAATACATCAATGCGTGTAGCAGATGTATGTTGCGTATCCGGTTTTACTGGTTGTTTGAAGTCTGTTTGGGTATATACTCCACAGATAAGGACTGGAGCCAGGGAGATGGGTGCAAAGGGTAACGACCAAGTTACTTACCACTAATTCTCATTACTCCAGCTGCAGGTCTTCCTTGCCATATGCTAGTTCACCCTTCCTCCCTACCAGTGGGGTGTGTTCAAGCAGCAAATATTTATTTTCTAATTGTGGTTATTAACAATTACTCAGGCCCAACCTGGTATTACATGCAAAAGCAGGAAATAGTGTGCTGTCACTGTGGTAGTTTATTTTCTGCTCGGGAAGCAATCTGAGATGGGAGAGAACTTCACAGGTAAGGACTGTTGTGAAGAATACCTGGGGCTGGCTGTATTGTACATAAGGTGCACTTTCCCTGTTTGCACCATGGCTCACCTTTCAAAAGGAGTGCCAGGCACAAACAGGGACAGCATACCTTATTAAAACAATGCACTGCCCCCAGGACAGCAGTGAACTTGTGCTGTCATGGGGGCAGACATTCAAGTGAAATACGGAGCGGCTGTTTCAAAGCTTCAAAGCATGCCGACTGCACTTTGAAGAGCAGAGAGATTTACCCTTGCAGGCAAGTGAACTGAGTGACTGCACTAGCCTGAAGGAGGATGTCTGCAAGGGTCCATTGCGCCCCTTTATCCTGCCAGCACGTCAGAGCCTTGATAAATAAACTTGCAAGGAGATGCTTTTAGGTCAACAAACCTTTGGGCACGTTCGGGGACTTCCCAGTACAAGATGTCTCTTTGGCATCACAAATCAAATTTCAGTTGCTGTTGTCATATTGCCATCAGTTCCCAAATTGCTAATGCCTCAAACTGTGCAGGCCTCGGAGGTGGCTTTAGCTCATTTAGCACCCTCTGCAAATTTTCCAAAACCCTCAAATTGAACGTTACATGCTCCGTAAACGCTAAACACCCTTCTTTCTCTGTATCTTTGCACCATTGCTTTAGCCAAAGACATGGCGCGACACTCTTTTCCTCTATTACAGCATAAGCCGGTGTATCCTCCGGCGGTGTAACTTCCCCTATACTCGTGGTATTATATACGTCTCTCCTTAAAGCGCTCTTCAAAGCCTTGAACATTTTCATTTTTGCGTCTTTCGCAATCGAATCAGGAAGTGACTTTAATTCCCAGAACTCTCTTTGCCTACCTTAACCAATTGCCTCTCACGGACAGCTGCCAATCCGTGCGCAACCCTTTTCACTAACCAACCTATCCCAGCGCGGGTCCAATGATGTCACACTCACACACACACTGCGGCTGACAAAGTCTTGCGGCTTGTCTTCCCACTCTCAGATTCACACAAAACGAATGCAATATATTGCGAGCACCAACAAAAACAAACTCAAATTTGCCGGTTTACTACAGGAAAGGGTAACACAATAGCATCAGAACTTTACAGAGATTTCGCCTAGCCTCGGCCGCTACTCTCTCCTTCTCGGATCCTGCACTCGCAAGCAAAATTTGACCCGCAAATTTTACTCTCGACTTGTCAATGGGTGGTTCTAGTGCACTTTAGAACTCACCAAATCTCCATCAAAGTTTTCATTGGCTCACTTTGACTCAAACTCGACTTGACGATTTCACCATCGACATATTAAACCACGCAAATTACAACATAAACCAAGGGGCATATTTATACTCCGTTTGCGCCGAATTAGTGTCGTTTTTTTCGACGCAAATTCGGCGCAAAACTAACGCCATATTTATACTTTGGCGTTAGACGCGTCTAGCGCCAAAGTAGGAGTAAAGAGCGTCATTTTTTTGCGTGAACGCCTTCCTTGCGTTAATGAGATGCAAGGTAGGCGTTCCCGTCCAAAAAAATGTCTGCGACGCAAATGCGTCGTATTTATACTCCCGGGCAAAAATCACGCCAGGGAGTGGTCGGGTCAAAAAACCCCGCATTTGCGCCTCTTTTTAACGCCTGGGTCAGGGCAGGCGTTAAGGGACCTGTGGGCTCAAAATGAGCCCACAGCTGCCCTCCCATGCCCCCAGGAACCCCCCCTGCCACCCTTGCCCACCCCAGGAGGACACCCAATGATGGAGGGACCCACCCGAGGGACATTCAGGTAAGTTCAGGTAAGTATAATTTTTTTTTTTTTTATATTTTTTTTTTGGCATAGGGGGGCCTGATTTGTGCCCCCCTACATGCCACAATGCCCAATGACCATGCCCAGGGGACATAAGTCCCCTGGGCATGGCCATTGGGCAAGGGGGCATGACTCCTGTCTTTACTAAGACAGGAGTCATGTAAATGGCGTCTGGGCGTCGTTAAAAATGGCGCAAATCGGGTGGAGGCGATTTTTTGCGTCAACCTGACTTGCACCATTTTTAAGACGCCCTAGCGCCATTTTTCCCAACGCCGGCGCTGCCTGGTGTACGTGGTTTTTTTCCACGCACACCAGGCAGCGCCGGTCTGCTTGCGCCGGCTAACGCCATTCAATAAATACGGCGCCCGCATGGTGCTTCAGAATGGCGTTAGCCGGCGCAAATTTTTTTTACGCTAAACTGCGTTAGCGCAGTTTAGCGTCAAAAAGTATAAATACGGGCCCAAGTGTCTCATACACTTATCAATTTACTCCGGAGTCTTAGGCCACGCAGGGTCCGTACATCATCAACAACCACATGGACAATTTTTTAGCACAAAGCGCCACACTCACA
Source organism: Pleurodeles waltl (assembly GCF_031143425.1). Lineage (NCBI taxonomy): Eukaryota > Metazoa > Chordata > Amphibia > Caudata > Salamandridae > Pleurodeles > Pleurodeles waltl. The sequence goes on along the minus strand of NC_090437.1, from coordinate 1,033,060,334 downwards.
TGAAGTTTGCCGACTTCCCTCCTCTCATACAGCGGAGTACGCACACTCCTTCTAAAACATCATCAACTGGCCTAAAATCCTCACAGACTTCACAATTCACCTGCGAATTCCATAAGCTGTGCAAGCGCAAACCCTACTTCATTAACACTATCACTAGAACGCTGAGAACATACTCAAACTCCCTTCAGCAAGCTCTGAGATTCTGGGAAAGTAATTCGGGACTTAGGGGCACATCATCTCTCCAATTTGCATCATTGAAAAAGAAAAAAAAAATTCTAATCCAATTTTCTGATACACCTTGCTTACTTCCAAACCACGCTCATCAATTCATCAATTCCTACCAGACCCTTTGAACCATCAACTCTATTCGTTATCAAACGGTGATCTTCCGTACTGGGGCCCCAAAGGGCCAAACCGTCCTCTGCTAACAGAAACTGCTAGTGCGTCATAGCTTCGATAAGTAAAATGACAAGGAGACGTTTAGGTCGACGAACCTTTGGGCCACGTTCGAGGACTTCCCAGTACGAGATGTCTCTTTGGCATCACAAATCAATAGATGAATAAACCAATCAATAATTTTCAATAACTAATTAGCAACCTAATCAATAACATTTAGTAAGAATGAATAAGTTGAACAAACCATGACCTTTCAGTCATGAATAACCACACCAATTTAATTAAGTGTTAGGATATTTATTTCCCTATTAGTCACAATCTAATGCCATTTGTGTTAATCTCATTAGCAATTCATCTCATTAGTAACTCTTCAGATTTGCAATTAGAACACAATTAATCAATGCATAGAGAATATTCATTCAGTATTAACACGTCATCAATAAGAAGCAGCTTAGCAAAGTCTCAGTAGTGCATGATTCAACAAAGCAAGAACTCAGTCATTTGTCTATTTGCGTAGGATATTTGTGAACGCCATAATTAACCTCTAATTAGCATTAGCATGTCGGGCTTCATGCAAAACATTTAACAAATATGAATTTGGAAAACATCTAACTATGGCCTCTATCAAAAGAGCAGTTGGTACCTAGAAAAAAAAAAAGGCAAATAGACAATTACAATTTTGCACCAGATAGTTACCAATCCAACAAATCAGCAAACAGCGTCAGTCTTCGTCCTCAGGACATCAGTCGATTTCATCATCAGCAAAGATATGACGGGGCAAAGTCTCAGTATAGCATAGCTAAGGAATAAGATCTTCCCTCATATGGAGAAGAAGTAAGTATCAGTTAGGAATAGGTATATTATGGTTTAGAGTATCAGGACGAATAAACTGCAAAGTCTCAAAAGAATGGTCCCCTTCTCCTTTGGTTGTGTGGTTAAATCAAAACTGCCTAATTTGCCCTTAACTCCTCATTGGATAATAATTGGTGCATCGTTATCTCTGTCCAATAATTCTCCACGCACTTCACTAGAATTTTCCACAAAACACAGTTCTCATGTAGTAGATTGGCCCATGTTATTGACGTCTTCATCGGTTGGAATGTCAGGTAAGGAAAGTTACACTTTACGCTCCAACAGTGGCTCCATTGTTTTCTTCTACTCCAGGCAGCCTTGCACCTGTTACGAATTACACTGTTGCATTCAGCAAGAATGTCTCCTTGAGCAAGTTGGGTCTCATGAGAAAGAATTTACTACAGCTACACACATAACTTCCGGAAAAGTACAGCTTCGTGTCCTTCAGGAAAACAGCACATTGCACGTTAGAAAAATGCAGTTTAATATGAGACCAGGCAGCTAGGCTCAGACCCTCGCTAAGCTAAGGCCTAGTGATTAATGAGCAAACCCCTAATACATTACTCTAATTATGTTATGCTAGTACAAATTCAAAACATTAGTACATAATTAATTCAGCATTAATAACTTTCATTATTCTTTATATACATTGGCAGCCACACCCCATGGGCACATTTCAACGTGTGCATTATTTTATAAGTTAACGCATTTTCTATGCAGCTTCATCACACAATATTTTGCGAACTTTTCATGTTAATATTGCTTTTAAAAGACACACTCCAACAATTCCTCACAGCGTGCTTTGTAGCACACTTTCATTGCGCCTCCTAAGGGCATGTTTGCCTTTGCACCGCATTAGTAATACGACGCTGGTGCAGAGGCAAAGTGGTTTCCTCATTTGCATGATGCCACACCCCCATGTAAATGAGGGAACACCCTCTCATGATTGCAAAGGTGCTACATGTGCACCAGTGCTATCAGTAGTCTGCGGACCCTTTTGTAATACCTTTGTGGCTAGGGGGTGCACACACCTGTTGCGCCCCCTAGGCACAATGTGTAATAAGGCCCCTGGAGTTGAAGGCATGAAGATTACAGGTAAGTAACTGGGTTAACATGCACCAAGATTTCAAAGGAAAGCACAATGCATTGATGTTAAAATGGAGAGAATGAGGGAGCCATCTAGTCGTCATTTGCATAAAGTGAGCCCAAAAACACTGGCACCAATCCTGGCTTCTCCAATTGACCCAATTGTGTGATCCTAAGCATATATTTTGTTTTATAGTACATTTCTTTTTCTTTGTTGTCACATATGAGAGCACCTCCCAGTATATGATTTCAAGGTGTGCACTATACAAACAGGTTCTGAATCTGATGTATTAAGGTGAAACGCTTCTGCATGTTAGAGAAATACTTTAAAAAAAAAGAAAATCCAAAATACGCCACTCAGGTGTTCTATGTAAGCACCTATTAAAGTTTCGTGCCACATTAAAGGAAGGTATCCCAAAATGCTCGATAATTCATTTATAATTTTTAGGTTTCTGTATTCTGCATCTTCTTTACTAATGGATTTGCAATAAATTATATTAGCGTATGCTTGGAACAAACACAAATAACTGAATCCTAAGTGTAGTGGCGCCTTCTAGCCAGTGACCATGCAAGCAGTGTTTCCGAAAGGAAGCTGTTATCAAAGCTGCCAGCTCTGCTCTATGCGCCATCTGATATAAGAGACAGAGCACGCGCTCGCCCCCCTCCCAGCTGCGAACCTTGGCGCGTCGTATCTGCCACGCTCCGGCTGGGCTGCGCTTGTCTGAGGGAAATAACGTCTTCAGCATTCTCTCCGGCCTTTTCAGGGTGCCGGCCCGCATACCGGAGAGAGCAGGCCGCCGACGAGGCTTGAAATGTAATTGAATTGTGTACCTAAACACAGTTACTGGAGTTTCCTACTTAGAAATCCGAGCCATTGTAATCGTGTCTGATGTGGCACAATGTTTCTACACCAGAACTAACAGTTCATTTTATTTACAGCTTGGCAGATGCTAAGCTTTGCTAAATGGCATCATTCGGGAGCGGAGACAGATTTTTTCGCAGCACGGAGGGAGGAGTTACTCTAAGTTTGTTTTTCAGTTAAACCATAAATGTGAAAGTCTGACACACAGATTATTCTAGGTCCTTCCACTTTGATTAATGTGTCGGTTTCTCACTGAGATGGAATGGTTCTCTTCGTGTTTGCGTCAATATTACCACCTCCAGTGGTGTAAAGCAAAATGCACCCCGGCGGAATGCGATGCAGGGACATTTTGTCGCAGGTATCTCACAGATCTTCGTCGGTCTTGGACTGAATGAGGGCCCAACAAAGGATCGGGCGGCGCCTGTGCTGCAGAGGTCTGGTGTTACGCCTCTGGCCTAATCACACTTTTACTACGCTGTGTTGTGATTTGAACGGCAAAGTTCAGCTGGTAAACTATGTACCCAAATCATATGTTATTGATGTACGTGTTTTTCACACGCACCTCTGCTTTTTGACATAGAGCATATACAGGCAGCACTGCTCTACATCATGGAGCTCGGAGCTACGTCTCCATCTGTGATTGGTGGCCGCCTGCTGCTGGACCGTACATGTCCTGTCTCACTCTTAATTCCTTTGAACTCTACTATGCCAACCACAATAATATTACCTCCTTCCCTGCAACTGGGATGCTGGTTTCATTACCAGCCATTCAAAGTTTTGGTGGCCGCTGGAACTGCCTGAAGCCACATACTTTACAGATAATGCCTTACTGTGATTATGCCTTCCAGCTTCTTCCTCAACCCTGGCCCTCCAGCTCCTCCTACCTTTACCTCCCACTCTGCCAGTCCCAGCGCATCTGCTCTTCCCTTGTAGGTTCATCTAGGTGGACCTTGATTTGCTACACTTTTTTCTGTATCTCTACACACAAGCTGGTATGGTCTCTATGGTCCCGATCAGTCACCTTTTTAATTTTGAAGTCTTTGGCATTGCATCACTTTCTATTATTATACACTGTCATCTTTTGTTATTGATTATCTAAAGCAGAGTTCTTCAAACTTGGGGGCGGGCCCCCCAGCGGGGCCTCAAGTGATCCCAGGGGGGGTGCCAGACTCTAGCCAAAAGAAGCATTATACAGATAACAGGCCTTTGTTTTAAGCAGAAAAAGTGTTATTGCATTCTTTAAAAGGTAACGTACTTAACTGCAATGTTTAAATAGGTCTACACGTATTTAAACATTGCCATCTTTATAAAATAATTGTGAAAAATTCTGAAGGGGGGCCCAATGATTTTTATTTTTCAACTGGGGGGGGCGCAGCATTAAAAAGTTTTGAGACCACTGCTCTAAAGCAATGTTGCATACTAGAGTGATGGAAGATAAATCGTTAACTTTTTTTATTTGAAAAGATCAATGGCAAAAATGTAACACAATCACTCTGTGTGTAAGTGAGAAACAAAATGTAGATCACAATTTCAAATAATTGGTGGCAGTAATCAGTATCAAATACATTAAAATGTGGATCTTTTCTAAGTGATCTAGATTACATGGCCAAGTTTTAACTTAGAAAGACCCTTTAAAAACCCACTCTGACTTTTGGGAATTGTTGTTTTCATGCAGCTCAGCACTTTGCTACATCAGGTATACTCCTCTTCCACAACTGCCTTTCTTCCTTCTAACCTTGCTACCAGAATTTGAGCTGGGCTGCATTTCCTTCCCCAGCATATGTCGCGCCACAAACACGTCGGTGCAATATCCACTACGTGAGGCTGAATAAATGGACGCATGAATGTCACTGCCTTGAATGTAAAGCTCTTCCAAGCTGCACTACTTAACCTGGATGTAGACCCAGGGTGATCTGTGCTCCTGAGTAGGAGAGTAGAAGGAGATCAACAAATCCTCAAGGGTCATTTTCATTGTAAACAGGATAATTAGTGGGAGACAATAAATCTACTGACGTTTCTAGCACATGAGAAAACTAAGGGCCAGATGTAGCAAGACTTTTACGCCTCGAGGCGCAAAACCCACATCGTGATGCCCATTCCCATTTTGCGAGTCGGTAACCTTGTTACTGACTCGCAAACTGGGACTGCGAGTCACAAATAGGAAGGGGTGTTCCCCTTCCTATTTGCGAGTCGCAGCGCAATGTGAGATTGCTTCGAGTGACCTCGAACGCAGTCGCAAAGCAATCGCAGTTACCACCATTGTCACACTGGTGGTAACCCATTCGCAAAAGGGAAGGGGTCCCCAGGGGACCCCTTCCCCTTTGTGAATGGCCTTGACATTTTTTTTTCAGAGTAGGCAGTGGTCCTATGGACCACTGCCTGCTCTGAAAAAATGAAACTGACACGTTTCATTTTTTCGTTTGTAATGCATCTCGTTTTCCTTTAAGGAAAACGGGCTCCATTACAAAAAAAAAAAAAAAACTGCGTTATTTAAAAGCAGTCACAGACATGGAGATCTGCTGTCTCCAGCAGGCCACCATCCCTGTGAGTGCTGCGACTCGCAAGGGGGTCGCAAATTGCGACCCACCTCATTAATATTAATGAGGTGGGTCTTTGCGACCCCCTTCCGACTCGCAGATGGTGTCAGGGACACCATCCTGCATCCGCCATTGCGACTCGCAAATTGCGAGTCGCAAAGCCGGATTTTCCTACATCTGGCCCCAAATCTTGTCCAGAATGTATAGTTCTTGGAATATTTTACACCAAATCTGTTAATGTCCACGCTAAAAGATGCATTATGCGTGAATCCAAATGGCTCCCGCACTTTGAAAGTATATCTTATTTATTTAAGATGAAATGAAGAAGGGGTCGCAGTTCTTTTGAAGAAAGTATCTTTGTCTTTATTTTTGTAAGCTTCTGTTAATGAAAATAAACACCTCAGCCTACAGGTGCTTCTCTCCCCAGTCTCCTTCTTCCTCTCTATCCTCCAACTGCTGTTGTCACCTTGGAGACCCTCACATTCCAAAAAATGCATTCTAAACTCAGAATGCCACACATCTTCCCCTTATCAACAAAATCAAATTACAACACCCATTCCATTTAAGAAACAAACAAATAATGCAAATTATAAATACAGTTACAGAGGTTAATGAACAAATTGTAAATATCGTTACCTAAAGTCAAAACATTTGAGAACTACATATTTTCTTAACAAAAGAAGTAATAAAAACATTTACATTGACACATTTGAAATGTGAAACTCACCCCCAATTATGTTTAAACAAAGTCTTCTAAGAATCTAGGACGTCTAATGGACCTGAAGCTCTTTCTCAGTTTTACACCGCCATCCTCTTGTTCACCCCTTTTTTTACAACTTCCCACCAATTCACCTTTCGCAACTCCAGTGATTTTTACTACTCTCCCAATGTTCCATACTTTGTGATCCTCAGTCTTCACAGCATTTTTCATAACTTTTATCACTTTGAGAGGCAAGGAAAATTTAGAAAAACTCGCGGACAGACCAAAACGGGGATTCTTCACTTTAACATAATCCCCCACACAAATGATTTTTTTTTTTACTGCTTTCCTCCTGTCAAAGCTGGCTTTTCTTTCAAAAGCCTTTCTAATTTCCCTGTCCATCTTACGTTCCACCTTACTCCCAACATCCAGTTCCAAGCCCATTTTATCATTTACCCATGAAGGACACACTTGTGTGTTGGGTTTCCTGCGCCTAAACAACTCAAACGGCGTAAGACCTGTACTCGTGTGAGGAGTTAACCTATAACTCTTAATTTTATTCAAAATTTCCTCCTTCCAGCATTTGTTATTGGCTAAAGCTAGTTGGATAGTTTCTTTTAAAACCCTGATTAACCTCTCCACCATACCATTTGTCTCAGGATGGTAGAGAGAGGCTTTCTTATGTAAAAGTCCTCTATCACTAAGAAACTTACCCATGTCATGAGACACAAGATGTACCCCATTGTCAGTAAGAATGGAAGAAGGAAACCCTTCCCTATCAAAGATTTGATTGAGAAAATCTATGACTACCCGTGTTTCTACAGATGATGTAATTCCAATTTCTGGCCACCTTGAAAACATGTCCATCAAAACTATCACATACTTGTCTGTGTTGGAAAATCTGATAGGCCCCAAAATGTCTAATGAAACTTCCTGCCAAGGTTCACTTGGTAGTTCCCTCACTTCCATAGGTTGAGTTCTACACATTAACATCTTATCAGCCCTGGAACACTCTACACACTCTCTAACACTCCTTTCAATTTGGACGTCCATTCCTGGCCACCAATATGTGAGTCTTAATCTCTCCTTAGTCTTAGAAATTCCGGGATGACTTTCGTGAGCTATTAATATAAATTCCTTCCTAAGCTTCTCTGGAGGAATTAATTTAGTCCCTCTCAATAATAAACCTCCCTGAGAGGACAATTCATCCCTGACCCTCCAAAAGCCACACAAATATTGGTCTTGCTTCTCAGGGCCAGCCCATCCATCTTTGATTTTCTTAAGAACCTCCTGCATAACCACATCCCTCCTAAGTTCAGTCATCCACTCACTCTCTCTAATAATACCTTCCCTGATCATACAAACATCAACGTCTTCAAAACCTCCAACAAACTGATCCTCAGAATCTGAAACATCATCCACAAGCCTAGACAAGTGTAGGAAGTTGGCTCTGTATGTACTATTTCAAAGTAAGGAATAGTATGCACAGAGTCCAAGGGTTCCCCTTAGATGTAAGATAGTGGCAAAAAGAGATAATACTAATGCTCTATTTTATGGTAGTGTGGTCGAGCAGTAGGCTTATCAAAGGAGTAGTGTTAAGCATTTGTTGTACATACACACAGGCAATAAATGAGGAACACACACTCAGAGACAATTCCAGGCCAATATGTTTTTGTATAGAAAAATATATTTTCTTAGTTTATTTTAAGAACCACAGGTTCAAATTCTACATGTAACATCTCATTTGAAAGGTATTGCAGGTAAGTACTTTCGGAACTTTGAATAATCACAATAGCATATATACTTTTGACATAAAACACATATAGCTATTTCAAAAGTGGACACTGCAATTTTCAACAGTTCCTAGGGGAGGTAAGTTATTGTTAGTTCTTGCAGGTAAGTAAACCACCTACGGGGTTCAAATTGGGGTCCAAGGTAGCCCACCGTTGGGGGTTCAGAGCAACCCCAAAGTTACCACACCAGCAGCTCAGGGCCGGTCAGGTGCAGAGTTCAAAGTGGTGCCCAAAACACATAGGCTTCAATGGAGAAGGGGGTGCCCCGGTTCCAGTCTGCCAGCAGGTAAGTACCCGCGTCTTCGGAGGGCAGACCAGGGGGGTTTTGTAGGGCACCGGGGGGGACACAAGTCCACACAGAAAGTACACCCTCAGCAGCGCGGGGGCGGCCGGGTGCAGTGTGCAAACAAGCGTCGGGTTTGTAATAGGTTTCAATGAGAGACCAAGGGGTCTCTTTAGCGATGCAGGCAGGCAAGGGGGGGGGCTCCTCGGGGTAGCCACCACCTGGGCAAGGGAGAGGGCCTCCTGGGGGTCACTCCTGCACTGGGGTTCCGATCCTTCAGGTCCTGGGGGCTGCGGGTGCAGGATCTTTTCCAGACGTCGCGATTTTGGATTCTGCCAGTCACGGTCAGGGGGAGCCTCGGGATTCCCTCTGCAGGCGTCGCTGTGGGGGCTCAGGGGGGACAACTTTGGTTACTCACAGTCTTGGAGTCGCCTGGGGGTCCTCCCTGTAGCGTTGTTTCTTCACCAGTCGAGTCGGGGTCGCCGGGTGCAGTGTTGCAAGTCTCACGCTTCTTGCGGGGATTGCAGGGGTCTTTAAATCTGCTCCTCTGGAAACAAAGTTGCAGTCTTTGTTGAACAGGGCTGCTGTTCTCTGGAGTTACTTGGTCTTTTGGAAGCAGGGCAGTCCTCTGAGGATTCAGAGGTCGCTGGTCCTGGGGAAAGCGTCGCTGGAGCAGTTTTCTTCTGAAGGAGGGAGACAGGCCGGTAGGAGCTGGGGCCAAAGCAGTTGGTGTCTCCGTCTTCTCTGCAGGGGTTTTTCAGCTCAGCAGTCCTCTTCTTCGTAAGTTGCAGGAATCTAAATTCTTAGGTTCAGGGGAGCCCTTAAATACTAAATTTAAGGGCGTGTTTAGGTCTGGGGGGTTAGTAGCCAATGGCTACTAGCCCTGAGGGTGGGTACACCCTCTTTGTGCCTCCTCCCAAGGAGAGGGGGTCACATTCCTATCCCTATTGGGGGAATCCTCCATCTGCAAGATGGAGGATTTCTAAAAGTTAGAGTCACTTCAGCTCAGGACACCTTAGGGGCTGTCCTGACTGGCCAGTGACTCCTCCTTGTTGTTCTCATTATTTCCTCCGGCCTTGCCGCCAAAAGTGGGGCCGTGGCCGGAGGGGGCGGGCAACTCCACTAGCTGGAGTGCCCTGTGGTGCTGGAACAAAGGGGGTGAGCCTTTGAGGCTCACCGCCAGGTGTTACAGCTCCTTGCTGGGGGAGGTGATAGCATCTCCACCCAGTGCAGGTTTTGTTACTAGCCACAGAGTGGCAAAGGCACTCTCCCCATGTGGCCAGCAACATGTCTCGAGTGTGGCAGGCTGCTAAAACCAGTCAGCCTACACGGGTAGTTGGTTAAGGTTTCAGGGGGCACCTCTAAGGTGCCCTCTGGGGTGTATTTTACAATAAAATGTACACTGGTATCAGTGTGCATTTATTGTGCTGAGAAGTTTGATACCAAACTTCCCAGTTTTCAGTGTAGCCATTATGGTGCTGTGGAGTTCGTGTTTGACAGACTCCCAGACCATATACTCTTATGGCTACCCTGCACTTACAATGTCTAAGGTTTTGCTTAGACACTGTAGGGGCACAGTGCTCATACACTGGTGCCCTCACCTATGGTATAGTGCACCCTGCCTTAGGGCTGTAAGGCCTGCTAGAGGGGTGACGTATCTATACTGCATAGGCAGTGTGAGGTTGGCATGACACCCTGAGGGGAGTGCCATGTCGACGTACTCGTTTTGTCCTCACCAGCACACACAAGCTGACAAGCAGTTTGTCTGTGCTGAGTGAGGGGTCCCCAGGGTGGCATAAGATATGCTGCAGCCCTTAGAGACCTTCCCTGGCATCAGGGCCCTTGGTACCAGGGGTACCAGTTACAAGGGACTTACCTGGATGCCAGGGTGTGCCAATTGTGAAAACAAAAGTACAGGTTAGGGAAAGAACAATGGTGCTGGGGCCTGGTTAGCAGGCCTCAGCACACTTTCAATTCAAAACATAGCATCAGCAAAGTCAAAAAGTCAGGGGGTAACCATGCCAAGGAGGCATTTCCTTACACAACCCCCCCCCCAAACGAAAGAGGATGAGACTAACCTTTCCCAAGAGAGTCTTCATTTTCTAAGTGGAAGAACCTGGAAAGGCCATCTGCATCGGCATGCGCAGTCCCAGGTCTGTGTTCCACTATAAAGTCCATTCCCTGTAGGGAGATGGACCACCTCAACAGTTTTGGATTTTCACCTTTCATTTGCATCAGCCATCTGAGAGGTCTGTGGTCAGTTTGAACTACAAAGTGAGTACCAAAGAGGTTTGGTCTCAGCTTCTTCAGGGACCAAACCACAGCAAAGGCCTCCCTCTCAATGGCACTCCAACGCTGCTCCCTGGGGAGTAACCTCCTGCTAATGAAAGCAACAGGCTGGTCAAGGCCATCTTCATTTGTTTGGGACAAAACTGCCCCTATTCCATGTTCAGAGGCATCTGTCTGCACAATGAACTGCTTGGAGTAATCTGGAGCTTTTAGAACTGGTGCTGTGCACATTGCTTGTTTCAGGGTGTCAAAGGCCTGTTGGCATTCTACAGTCCAGTTTACCTTCTTGGGCATTTTCTTGGAGGTGAGTTCTGTGAGGGCTGTCACAATGGATCCATATCCCTTCACAAACCTCCTGTAATACCCAGTCAAGCCAAGGAATGCCCTGACTTGAGTCTGGGTTTTTGGAGCTGTCCAGTCCAGAATAGTCTGGATCTTAGGCTGGAGTGGCTGAACTTGGCCTCCACCTACAAGGTGTCCCAAGTAAACCACAGTTCCCTGCCCTATCTGGCATTTGGATGCCTTGATAGAGAGGCCTGCTGATTGCAGAGCCTTCAAAACCTTCTTCAGGTGGACCAGGTGATCCTGCCAGTTGGAGCTAAAGACAGCAATATCATCAATATAAGCTGCACTAAAGGACTCCAAGCCAGCAAGGACTTGATTCACCAACCTTTGGAAGGTGGCAGGGGCATTCTTTAAACCAAAGGGCATAACAGTGAACTGATAATGCCCATCAGGGGTGGAGAATGCTGTCTTTTCTTTTGCTCCAGGTGCCATTTTGATTTGCCAGGACCCTGCTGTTAAGTCAAAAGTACTTAAGAATTTGGCAGCACCTAATTTGTAAATCAGTTCATCAGCTCTAGGAATGGGATGGGCATCTGTCTTGGTGACAGAATTAAGTCCTCTGTAGTCCACACAAAACCTCATCTCTCTCTTTCCATCTTTGGAGTGAGGTTTGGGGACTAAGACCACTGGGCTAGCCCAGGGGCTGTCAGAGTGCTCAATGACTCCCAATTCCAGCATCTTGTGGACTTCCACTTTGATGCTTTCCTTAACTTGGTCAGACTGTCTGAAAATTTTGTTTTTGACAGGCATGCTGTCTCCTGTGTCCACATCATGGGTACACAGGTGTGGCTGACCAGGGGTTAGGGAAAAGAGCTCAGCAAACTGTTGCAGGACCTTCCTACAATCAGATTGCTGTTGGCTAGAGAGGGTGTCTGAGTAGATCACTCCATCTACTGAACCATCTTTAGGGTTTGATAAGAGGAGATCAGGGAGAGGTTCACTCTCAGCTTCCTGATCCTCATCTGTTACTATCAACAGATTCACATCAGCCCTGTCATGGAAGAGCTTAAGGCGGTTCACATGGATCACCCTCTTGGGGCTCCTGCTAGTGCCCAGGTCCACCAGGTAGGTGATCTGACTCTTCTTCTCTAGCACTGGGTAAGGGCCACTCCATCTGTCCTGGAGTGCCCTGGGAGCCACAGGCTCCAGAACCCAAACTTTCTGCCCTGGTTGAAATTCAACCAGTGCAGCCTTTTGGTCATACCAAAACTTCTGGAGCTGTTGGCTGGCCTCAAGGTTTTTACTTGCCTTTTCCATGTACTCTGCCATCCTTGAGCGAAGGCCAAGTACATAGTCCACTATGTCTTGTTTAGGCTCATGAAGAGGTCTCTCCCAGCCTTCTTTCACAAGAGCTAGTGGTCCCCTTACAGGGTGGCCAAACAGAAGTTCAAAGGGTGAGAACCCTACTCCTTTCTGAGGCACTTCTCTGTAAGCGAAAAGCAGACATGGCAAGAGGACATCCCATCTCCTTTTGAGCTTTTCTGGGAGCCCCATGATCATGCCTTTTAATGTCTTGTTGAATCTCTCAACAAGGCCATTAGTTTGTGGATGATAGGGTGTAGTGAATTTATAGGTCACTCCACACTCATTCCACATGTGTTTCAGGTATGCTGACATGAAGTTGGTACCTCTGTCAGACACCACCTCCTTAGGGAAACCCACTCTGGTAAAGATACCAATGAGGGCCTTGGCTACTGCAGGGGCAGTAGTCGACCTAAGGGGAATAGCTTCAGGATACCTAGTAGCATGATCCACTACTACTAGTATGTACATATTTCCTGAGGCTGTGGGACGTTCAAGTGGACCCACTATGTCCACACCCACTCTTTCAAAGGGGACCCCCACCACTGGAAGTAGAATGAGGGGGGCCTTTGGATGTCCACCTGTCTTACCACTGGCTTGACAGGTGGTACAGGAGACACAAAACTCCTTAACTTTCTGGGACATGTTGGGCCAGTAGAAGTGGTTGACTAGTCTCTCCCACGTCTTGGTTTGTCCCAAATGCCCAGCAAGGGGAATATCATGGGCTAAGGTCAGTATGAACTCTCTGAACGCCTGAGGCACTACCACTCTCCTAGTGGCACCAGGTTTGGGATCTCTGGCCTCAGTGTACAGGAGCCCATCTTCCCAATAGACCCTATGTGTTCCAGTTTTCTTGCCATTGGACTCTTCAGCAGCTTGCTGCCTAAGGCCTTCAAGAGAGGGACAGGTTTCTTGCCCCTTACACAACTGCTCCCTTGAGGGTCCCCCTGGGCCTAAGAGCTCAACCTGATAAGGTTCCAACTCCATAGGCTCAGTTCCCTCAGAGGGCAGAACTTCTTCCTGAGAAGAGAGGTTCTCTTTTTGTTGTTGTGTTGCAGCTGGTTTCCCAGCTGGCTTTCCTTTCCTCTTGGTAGGCTGGGCCCTTTTTCCAGACTCCAGCTCTACTTTTTCACCCTGAGCCTTGCACTGTGCCCTTGTCTTGACACACACCAGTTCAGGGATACGCAGCATGGCTGCATGGGTTTTCAGTTCTACCTCAGCCCATGCTGAGGACTCCGTGTCATTTCCAAGCAAACAGTCTACTGGGATATTTGAGGAGACCACCACCTGTTTCAGGCCATTGACCCCTCCCCACTCTAAAGTTACCATAGCCATGGGGTGTACTTTAGTTTGATTGTTAGCATTGGTGACTGGATAAGTTTGTCCAGCCAGGTATTGACCAGGGGAAAACAGTTTCTCTGTCACCATGGTGACACTGGCACCTGTATCCCTCAGGCCTTCTACACTTGTCCCATTAATTAAGAGCTGCTGCCTGTATTTTTGCATGTTAGGAGGCCAGGCAGCCAGTGTGGCTAAATCCACCCCACCCTCAGAGACTAATGTAGCTTCAGTGTGACACCTGATTTGCTCTGGGCACACTGTTGATCCCACTTGGAGACTGGCAATTTCAGTGTTAGCTGGAGTGGAGTTTGAAGTGGTACTTTACTTGGGACAGGCCTTGTCTCCAGTTTGGTGTCCAGGCTGATTACAGCTACGACACCAGGCCTTTTTAGGATCAAAGTTTTTACCCTTGTACCCAAAATTGTTTTGTGAAGAGGCTCTGGGCCCACCCTCCTGTGCAGGTTTTTGGGGGCCTGTAGAAGATTTTTTACTATTTTTGTTTTTGGATGTCTCAACACCTTTCCCCTGGGGAGGCTTTGTGACCCCTTTCTTTTGGTCACCCCCTGTGGAAGTCTTGGTCACCCTAGTCTTGACCCAATGGTCCGCCTTCTTTCCCAATTCTTGGGGAGAAATTGGTCCTAGGTCTACCAGATGCTGATGCAGTTTATAATTTGAACAATTACTTAACAGGTGTTCTTTCACAAATAAATTGTACAGCCCATCATAATTATTAACACCACTGCCTTGAATCCAACCATCCAGTTTTTTCACTAAGTAGTCCACAAAATCAACCCAGGTCTGGCTCGAGGTTTTTTGAGCCCCCCGAATCTAATTCTATACTCCTCAGTGTAGAATCCAAAGCCCTCAATCAGGGTTCCCTTCATGAGGTCATAAGATTCTGCATCTTTTCCAGAGAGGAGTCTATCCCTACACTTTCCAGTGAACATTTCCCAAAGTAGAGCACCCCAGTGAGATCTGTTAACTTTTCTGGTTACACAAGCCCTCTCAAAAGCTGTGAACCATTTGGTGATGTCATCACCATCTTCATATTTAGTTACAATCCCTTTAGAGATTTTCAACATGTCTGGAGAATCTCTGACCCTATTTATGTTGCTGCCACCATTGATGGGTCCTAGGCCCATCTCTTGTCTTTCCCTTTCTATGGCTAGGATCTGTCTTTCCAAAGCCAATCTTTTGGCCATCCTGGCTTACAGGAGGCCCTCTTTACTGAGGCTATCCTCAGTGTTTCCAGAGGTGCTGGTCCCTCCTGTGAGGGAAGCAGCATCTCTGACTATCACAGTTGGAATCAGGGATTGAGGGTCCCTGGGTTCCCTAGTTAGTACTGGAAGGTGGGAATTCTCCTCCAGGTCACTAACATCCTCCTCTGGGTTGTCATCCTCAGAGGGGTTGGCTTTTTCAAACTCTGCCAAAAGCTCCTGGAGCTGTAGTTTGGAGGGTCTTGAGCCAATTGTGATTTTCTTTAGGTTGAAGAGTGACCTTAGCTCCCTCATCTTAAGATGGAGGTAAGGTGCGAGGTCGAGTTCCTCCACATTCATCTCTGCACTAGACATTATGGGGGTCATTCTGACCCAACGACTGCGGAAGCACCGCCAAAAGGCTGGCGGTGTTTCCTGGGCCATTCTGACCGCAGCGGTAAAGCCGCGGTCAGAAAAGGGGAACCGGCGGTTTCCCGCCGGTTTACCCCTGGCCCAGGGAATCCTCCGGATTCCGACCCCCTTCCCGCCATCCTGTTCCTGGCGGTTTTTACCGCCAGGAACAGGATGGCGGGAACGGGTGTCGTGGGGCCCCCTAACAGGGCCCCACAATGATTTTCAGTGTCTGCTTTGCAGACACTGAAAATTGCGACGGGTGCCACTGCACCCGTCGCACCCCTGCAAATCCGCCGGCTCCATTCGGAGCCGGCTTCCTCTTTGCAGGGGCTTTCCCGCTGGGCCGGCGGGCGATCTTTTGGAGATCGCCCACCGGCCCAGCGGGAAAGTCAGAATGACCGCCGCGGTCATTTGACCGCGGTGCGGTCTTTTGGCGGTCTCCGCCCAGCGGGCGGCGCCCGCCGGGGTCGGAATGACCCCCTATGTTTCTAAAAGTTGGAATACTTTTTAAGAATCTAAAGCTAGTTCTAGAATCTAATTCAAACTTTCACAAAACTTTTAAACTCTAAAAGAAATGCTAAAAAGGGACTAACACAAGGCCCTAGCAGGACTTTTCAGAATTTAGAAAAATAGCTCAAATTGCAAAAATCTATTTCTAATGACAATTTTTGGAATTTGTCGTGTGATCAGGTATTGGCTGAGTAGTCCAGCAAATGCAAAGTCTTGTACCCCACCGCTGATCCACCAATGTAGGAAGTTGGCTCTGTATGTACTATTTCAAAGTAAGGAATAGTATGCACAGAGTCCAATGGTTCCCCTTAGAGGTAAGATAGTGGCAAAAAGAGATAATACTAATGCTCTATTTTGTGGTAGTGTGGTCGAGCAGTAGGCTTATCAAAGGAGTAGTGTTAAGCATTTGTTGTACATACACACAGGCAATAAATGAGGAACACACACTCAGAGACAATTCCAGGCCAATAGGTTTTTGTATAGAAAAATATATTTTCTTAGTTTATTTTAAGAACCACAGGTTCAAATTCTACATGTAATATCTCATTTGAAAGGTATTGCAGGTAAGTACTTTAGGAACTTTGAATAATCACAATAGCATATATACTTTTTACATAAAACACATATAGCTATTTCAAAAGTGGACACACTGCAATTTTCAACAGTTCCTAGGGGAGGTAAGTTATTGTTAGTTCTTGCAGGTAAGTAAACCACCTACGGGGTTCAAATTGGGGTCCAAAGTAGCCCACCGTTGGGGGTTCAGAGCAACCCCAAAGTTACCACACCAGCAGCTCAGGGCCGGTCAGGTGCCGAGTTCAAAGTGGTGCCCAAAACACATAGGCTTCAATGGAGAAGGGGGTGCCCGGGTTCCAGTCTGCCAGCAGGTAAGTACCCGCGTCTTCGGAGGGCAGACCAGGGGGGTTTTGTAGGGCACCGGGGGGGACACAAGTCCACACAGAAAGTACACCCTCAGCAGCACGGGGGCGGCCGGGTGCAGTGTGCAAACAAGCGTCGGGTTTGTAATAGGTTTCAATGAGAGACCAAGGGGTCTCTTTAGCGATGCAGGCAGGCAAGGGGGGGCTCCTCGGGTAGCCACCACCTGGGCAAGGGAGAGTGCCTCCTGAGGGTCACTCCTGCACTGGGGTTCCGATCCTTCAGGTCCTGGGGACTGCGGGTGCAGGGTCTTTTCCAGGCGTCCCGATTTTGGATTCAGACAGTCGCGGTCAGGGGGAGCCTCGGGATTCCCTCTGCAGGCGTCGCTGTGGGGGCTCAGGGGGGACAACTTTGGTTACTCACAGTCTTGGAGTCGCCTGGTGGTCCTCCCTGTAGCGTTGTTTCTTCACCAGTCGAGTCGGGGTCGCCGGGTGCAGTGTTGCAAGTCTCACGCTTCTTGCGGGGATTGCAGGGGTCTTTAAATCTGCTCCTCTGGAAACAAAGTTGCAGTCTTTGTTGAACAGGGCCGCTGTTCTCGGGAGTTTCTTGGTCTTTTGGAAGCAGGGCAGTCCTCTGAGGATTCAGAGATCGCTGGACCTGGGGAAAGCGTTGCTGGAGCAGTTTTCTTCTGAAGGAGGGAGACAGGCCGGTAGGGCTGGGGCCAAATCAGTTGGTGTCTTCATCTTCTCTGCAGGGGTTTTTCAGCTCAGCAGTCCTCTTCTTCGTAAGTTGCAGGAATCTAAAATTCTTAGGTTCAGGGGAGCCCTTAAATACAAAATTTAAGGGCGTGTTTAGGTCTGGGGGGTTAGTAGCCAATGGCTACTAGCCCTGAGGGTGGGTACACTCTCTTTGTGCCTCCTCCCAAGGGGAGGGGGTCACATTCCTATCCCTATTGGGGGAATCCTCCATCTGCAAGATGGAGGATTTCTAAAAGTTAGAGTCACTTCAGCTCAGGACACCTTAGGGGCTGTCCTGACTGGCCAGTGACTCCTCCTTGTTGTTCTCATTATTTCCTCCGGCCTTGCTGCCAAAAATGGGGCCGTGGCCGGAGGGGGCGGGCAACTCCACTAGCTGGAGTGCCCTGTGGTGCTGGAACAAAGGGGGTGAGCCTTTGAGGCTCACTGCCACTTGTTACAGCTCCTGCCTGGGGGAGGTGATAGCATCTCCACCCAGTGCAGGTTTTGTTACTAGCCACAGAGTGACAAAGGCACTCTTCCCATGTGGCCAGCAACATGTCTTGAGTGTGGCTGGCTGCTAAAACCAGTCAGCCTACACGAGTAGTTGGTTAAGGTTTCAGGGGGCACCTCTAAGGTGCCCTCTGGGGTGTATTTTACAATAAAATGTACACTGGTATCAGTGTGCATTTATTGTGCTGAGAAGTTTGATACCAAACTTCCCAGTTTTCAGTGTAGCCATTATGGTGCTGTGGAGTTCGTGTTTGACAGACTCCCAGACCATATACTCTTATGGCTACCCTGCACTTACAATGTCTAAGGTTTTGCTTAGACACTGTAGGGGCACAGTGCTCATGCACTGGTGCCCTCACCTATGGTATAGTGCACCCTGCCTTAGGGCTGTAAGGCCTGCTAGGGGGGTGACTTATCTATACTGCATAGGCAGTGTGAGGTTGGCATGGCACCCTGAGGGGAGTGCCATGTCGACTTACTCGTTTTGTCCTCACCAGCACACACAAGCTGGCAAGCAGTGTGTCTGTGCTGAGTGAGGGGTCCCCAGGGTGGCATAAGATATGCTGCAGCCCTTAGAGACCTTCCCTGGCATCAGGGCCCTTGGTACCAGGGGTACCAGTTACAAGGGACTTACCTGGATGCCAGGGTGTGCCAATTGTGAAAACAAAAGTACAGGTTAGGGAAAGAACACTGGTGCTGGGGCCTGGTTAGCAGGCCTCAGCACACTTTCAATTCAAAACATAGCATCAGCAAAGGCAAAAAGTCAGGGGGTAACCATGCCTAAGAGGCATTTCCTTACAACAAGCAATCTGCAATAAGATTTTGAGTGCCAGGTACATATTGAACAACAAAACAAAATTCTTGCAGAGACACTACCCATTTTCTAATCCTTCCTGAAATAGCATCTAGGCCTTTTTTCTCGAAAATTTCCTTCAAAGGTTTGTGGTCAGTTCTCACAAAGAATTTACTACCCCAAACAAATTTCCTCAGCTTATTCACTGCCCAATACACAGCTAGTGCCTCCTTCTCAATCACAGAATAATTCAATTCTGCACCCTTTAGACACCTTGAAATGAAGAGTATTGTTTTCTCCCCACCATTGTGAATTTGCAGTAAAACAGCGTCGAGACCTTTGGCACTAGCATCAGTCATAATAATAGTTTGTCGCCCTGGTTCAAAACTCTGTAAACATGGAGCACACTTTAGGTTGTATTTTAGATTCTTAAACTCATTATCACATGCTTTGTCCCACCAAAATGTAACACCCTTTCTAACTAACCCTCTAATGGCTTTGGTTTTTTCAGCAAAATTGTCCACAAACTTACTATAAAATTCAGCCATACCTAAAAACTTCATCGACTCTTCTTTTGAAGCAGAACACGCAAGATTATCAATTGCATTGACTAGATTTTCTTTTGGCTCAATACCATGAGAAGAAATCTTGTGACCCAAATAATCAATTTCCTCAAGATTGAATCTACATTTTTCAGCTTTTAATGTTAAGCCACTCTCTCTTAGTTTCTGAAGAACCTGCCGAACCCTGAAGTTATGTTCAGCTACATTTCTCCCATGTACTAAAATGTCATCTTGGTATATCTTGATACCTTGTACTCCTTCAAGGAGTCTCTCCATGGCACGTTGAAATACCACAGCCGCAGAGACTAAATCAAAAGGCATCCGGACAAACTTGTAAGGGCTAATAGGTGTTATGAAAGCAGTCAAGTGTTGTGAATTGTTGTGTAACCTAATCTGATGATAAGCAGAGGTTAAGTCAATAGATGAAAATCATCTTGCATCACCAAGAAGAGCCAACATTTCATTTATGTTAGGCAAGGGATAATGATCTATAATCACACATTTATTCAACTCCCTCAAGTCAACACACAATCTCGGCTCACCATTAGCTTTTACGGCCATCACAACTGGGGCCAACCACTCAGTGGCCTCTACCCTCTCAATTATACCATCAAGTTCTAGCCTTTCTAACTCCAACCTCATTTTTTCCTTGACCATCAAGGGAACACCTCTCACTTTGCTGACCACAGGAGTAACACCCTTTTTTATCTTGATTTCATGAACATACCCCTTTAAACAGCCAAGCTTAGACTGAAAGAGATCAGGGAACTCCTGCTCATAAGAAGGTCTGACATTTTCCACTGAATTGACACAGCCATGATCTTTCAGTCTAACCGACGGGGTCTCATTTGGATCAAGATAAACTCTTAAATCTTTCTGGTGAGACCAACTTATGAGAGAATCTCCTCTGATGGAGATATATATCTTGCCAGCTGTAACTCTATCCATGTATTGAATAGAACCTATAAAATAGCCCAACAACTTGATGGGTTCCCCACCATATCCTTTAGGAGAAATGTCCGGCCTGAACAGCCTTACAGAGGATCTCAATTGTTTGTCAAAAATACTCTTGGGAATCAATGTGATCTTTGCACCTGAATCAAACATCATAGGGACACTTACTCCTTCAATGTGTACAACTTCCACCGGACCACTTACTCCATTTTTTATTTGTAAGTCGAATTCTGTTGGAGAATCGTCATCCTCTAACGTTATTTCCTGAACCCCCTTATTTTTTTTTTAATTTTTACAACATGAAGCGACATGCCCCTTTTTTCCACAGGATTTACAAAAAACTTTCCAACCTATACAATCTTTAAAATTGGCATAATGACCAAACTCACCACACCTGTAACATCTACCCTGCACACTCTTCTTGAATCCCGAGTTGTCATAACTACTTTTTACAGATTTCTGAGGGTTTGACTTAACCTGTATGTAACCTCCTTGATTGACAAGATGAATTTCATCTTCTTTTCCCTGCAAACTTGTTTTTTTGATTTCAATGAAGACAAGCTGAGCTATGTTCATGTGTTTTGGCTATAGATACTATCTCATAGAGTGACGGATTGTCTTTAGTCCAAAAGGATTCTTTTGCTTTATCAATGTTGCAACCCAACATAAATTGATCCCTCAAGCACTCATCTTTGCTGCTACCAAAACCACAAGTTGAAGCTAATTTCCTAAGTGCCGTAATGTATTCTTCTACCGATTCTCCTGGTCTTTGAAACCTTATCCCAAAATGATATCTTTCTAAAACTGTGGAAATCTTCGGTAGATAGTGTAAGTCAAGTTTTTTTATACATATTTCAAAATCATTGAGATCACTAGCCTCTTCGACTGTAAGTTCAGGTAGAGTCTCAAACACTTCTTGTCCTTCAGGACCTAAACAGTGTAATAAAAGAGACATTTTCCGTTCTGCACTTAGAGAAGTTCCACAAACCCTGGCATAGTGCGCAAAAACACCTTTCCATTTTTTCCAAGGAATATATGGTTCACCAGGAGAAGACAAGAAAAATGGCGGACATGTAACATTCTGCATGTTAAAGATCTTGTAGAGTGTAATACTATTAACACAAAAATTAAAAGCCTGCAAGAAAAGTTATTGCTTGATAAGTACCAAAAAAAAATAGTTGACCACAAATGTTGAGAGGATTTTTTAGTACTACAAGATGGCTGGCAAAAGAAAAAAAAAATATGTTGCTATGCCCAGTGCAGCATGTAATGGTCACCAGCAGCTTCAAATTCCAATTTCTTAACTCAGCAAGATGGCCGCCGTGTCCTGAAAACGAGGCTTGAAACGCACTGTTACATTCAGGAAGTACAAGATAGTGCAGAAAGACCCGTCCCGGAGCTTCTTTGTGGCAGTGAGAGAGAAGAACAAAGCTCCACCTTGTGCAAGCGAGGGTCGTGCGTGTTTGACCGGTAAGAAGTAGTACGATGAGTAGGGAGCAGAAAATACTGTCTGAATAGACAATGTGCAGCGCACACAATCTATTCTCAGCACCAGCAATCCACTTCCAGCGCGTGCAGAGCCTGTTAGAATTGCGCATGCGATGATTCACTTCCAGCGCATGCAGAGTCTGTTAAAGTTGCGCGCAGTGCATGCGATCTGCCTCCAGCGCGTGTCGTGCCGGTTTAAGTGTTGAGCCTAGCGACGCCAGACTGGTCGAAAAATAACATACACCGGGCCAAAAATTAAAGTAAGCCGTCTCCAGACACAGTAGTTTGGCACAAGACAGTCACAAACAGTTAACAAAGGTCGCACTGTACCCGAAGTAGTTGAGGTGTTTAATGTTCCAATTGTACCTCAATCAGAAGCTTCACCATCCTCGTCGCCAGTGAAATGAGGAAGGGGTCACAATTCTTTTGAAGAAAGTATCTTTGTCTTTATTTTTGTAAGCTTCTGTTAATGGAAATAAACACCTCAGCCTACAGGTGCTTCTCTCCCCAGTCTCCCTCTTCCTCTCTATCCTCCAACTGCTGCTGTCACCTTGGAGACCCTCACATTCCAAAGAATGCATTCTAAACTCAGAATGCCACACTCCCGGACTTTGAAAGTATATCTTATTTATTTAAGAATGTATTTTTCTGGATTTCCTGGCTGCAATATTGAAAAGGGGGCCTTCCTTGCAGAGCCTTCCATTTTAGCCCATTGCAAAAGAGAAACTGATGTACAGAAGGCCCAGAAAGCCTGTTAATGGATTTTCATAAGCGTTTTTTTGCTGTATTTAGCGGGTATAGAGCATGAATACCATTCCAGAGCTCCACCACAGCCCTGAAAATGGTAACTATGCAGCCCTCTGTAGTGTGTCCATTAAACGCAGATTTTCCACACCAAGCTTCTTAAGTAACCTCATCATGTATCAAAACTCAAAATTTGTGACACACCGACAAGATAAGTTCTAATAAAGGGACGTGACAATAAAAGTTTTGTTTATTTTTTACAAACCATTTTACTCCACGAGTTTAAAGGGTGTGGTGTTAGTAAAATGATATGCCTGTGTTTCCATGTAGGACAAAATCATTATTTGTTGGTGAAAACAATTTTCAATAGGATCTGGCTTATGTATAGTTATTCTTAAGATACCTCTGCATTTCACTTTGCCTTGGGATTCCATTAGTACACTATATGTCAACATGACAAATAGCAAGCTAACACTGCCACAGGAGTTTTGCATTATGCTTAATATTTTCCCTTTTCTTGTTGGGTAGTGGAGTAAGTCCTACTGCATGATCTGATCATCCAGTGCTGCTTATTCTAGCAGCCATGACCATAAACCACACTCACACAACCCACTCTACACTCGCTCACTCAGTTCTGCACTGCTTGTCACCCACCCACACATACACGCAAATACAAGCTTCATAGCTTGGCAGTAGAAGAGGGTCATTTGGATACATTAGTGTACTAATATGGACAATGTCCTTGTGTTAAATGCATAAAGTAAATTGTAAATTATTGGCCTAAAAGTTCACGTGGCTCTCACTGCCATTTGTGGGTATTACATCCTCAAGTGCAGACACTGAATGGTATTTCTAATGGATAATTTTATGGAGGCTAACATGAGAACTACTTATGAGTACTAAACACACTTGGGGATGCTCACAATAGCAGAACGGTGGAATGGTTAGTCCATTACATTCCAATGAGGATATTTTTACGTCATCTATCATCGCCATCTAACATTTCTCACTTCCACATACGTATTTAAAAAACGAGTAGTGCGGATATCAAATGGCATCACTTTTCTTCTGTTACCCAGCCACTGCCTACCACATTACAACAGTGTGTGATCTATGCAAAGGCATATGTGCTTAATTATTGGTCATCAGTGTACAGCAGTGCAAAATGCTGGGCTGCAATCTAGGTAGGCCACAGCCATCATTCTTCCCTAAACGCTAGGCCCACAGCCTGGAAACGTGTCTCTGTGTTGCCAGCAATCGTCAGTTATATTTTAATAACAATGAAATGAGCAAGATTGTAGGCAGTTGATAGTGGCTGTTCGGCTAAGGTGAGATGGCTCATTTACATATTTAGCCATGGCTGTAAAAATAAATGTAGCCCGAGTACACATGTTTAGAGTGCCTGTACTAATAAAGGCACGATCAAACGTGTATTACTAATGTGAGAAAGCGTTATTCCAGGTTATGACCATAGTACAGCAAAACTAATAGAAGAAAAAAAAGAGGTCAATTCAGTCTGATTTTTGCTAAATGTACAAATTGAATCCATGCTGAAAATGGCCCTCTTTTAAGGGCTATTCCCAAACTTTCTGCCTCCTTCCTCCAATTTCTTTGGTATGTTGTGGTGGACTTTGGAACTCTAGGCACTTTACCAATGCTAACCAGTGCTAAAGTGCATGTGCTCTCTGTCTAAAATATATTGGTGATTAGTTTCTCCATGAGTGGCTTATTTGATTTACTAGTAAGTCCGTAGTATAGTGCACCTGGTGTGCCCAGGGCCTGTAAATCAAATGCTTCAATTGGGCCTTCAGCACTGATTGTGCCACCCACATGAGTAGCCTTGCAAATGTCTCAGGCCTGCCACCGCAGTGCCTGTGTGTGCAGTTTTAAACTTCTGTTTTGACCTGGCAAGTGCTCCCACTTGCCAGGCCCAAACCTTCCCTTTTACTACATGTAAATCACCCTGATAGTAGGCCCAAGGCAGCGCCTTGGGCAGTGTGCAGTGTATTTAAAAGGTGGGACATGTGATGGTGTGTTTTACTTGTCCTGGGCATTTTCTTGTTCAACCGTTCTGTGCCTCTACCTGTGTGCTGAATACATGGCTCGGTCAGGATGACAGTTGGGCTGTTTGTGCATTCACTCTAGACAAACACACAAAGGAGGCAGAGGTGTGCTCTGCATATCCTGATGGGTTCTTCCTAAGCTAGGGTGGTGGGAGGAGCTGACACCTGCACCTGAATAGGCCTGTGCCTGTCCTCTCACAAAGCAGTCTCCAAACCCCTGGAGTGTGTCTAGGGCCAGGGGAGAGAAAGGCAGGGTCTTGTACACTACAAAGACTTTTCTTTGAAGTTTGCCTCCTTCAAAGACAGAAATCGGTATAAATACTGGACCTCTGACACCACACAGTTAGAATCCTTCTCGACTAAGGAAAGTCTGCCAGGAAGAAAAGATGGATGCTGTAGGAGGGACTGCCACTCTTCCTGTTGCTTTGTTGTGCTTTCCTTCTGCTTGCTGCTTCTGTCCTGGGAGTGATAGGACTGGACTTTGCTTCTACATCCTGCTTCCAAAGGTTCCCCAAGGGCTTGGACTGAGCTTGCCTCCTGTTAAGAAGTCTCAGGGAAATCAAAGCCTTTACCTGCCAGCGCGTGGGATCTCTTGCTGAAAGTCCTGACTTTCCAAGTGGTGCTAAATTCAGTTCCTGGGCCAATGGAAGTGAGCAATGGTGCAACCAAGAAGAAACTAAGCACATTGACTTCAGAGCGACTTCAGAACTAGCGCCTCTCTCCAACTCCGTGCACTATACTAGGATTTAATCTTTGAAAATGCGTATCTTTACTAGTGTATGTTGGATTTTTTTGTTGTTTTGGTCTTGTTTTACTCAGCTATATAGTGGTTATTTTTCTAAACTGGTATGCAGTATGTTTGTGGTGTTTTCACTGTGTTTCTGTGTGTGTACGAAGACTTTACACGTTGCCTCTGAGATAAGCTGAACTGCTCAAGCCAAGCTAGTAAGGGAGTGAGCAGGGGTGATTTTAGCTGTGTGATAACCTTACCCTGACTAGAGTGAGGGTCCCTACTTTGACAGGGTGCAAATCACTGCCAACTAGAGGCCCCATTTCTAACATTCCTTAGGCCTTTGTTAATGTTAAACACATTTTTAAAGCAAATACTCTTAAAAATGCCATGGCATAAACCACATTTTCAGATGCACAGGTTCTATTAATTACTATTGTTGAGGGAGGGGGGTGGCCTCTCGCCACTCAAGGCTTGCCTCTTATCAGTCACAGTCCTTCTCCATACTCAACATTGGTAATAAATTGATTACTACACTCTGCAAACCTGCATACATACTATTTTGTTGACTTTTACAATGCATTTTATCAAGTTTTTGATGTCACTAGATTTTACTGTTTCTTTCTTCTGTTTGTCATGGAAGAATGTGTTGAGTATAATATATGATATTTATTTATGAAAATCAAGTCCATGGTACAGCCCTATTGCAAGTAGTGAAAGTATAATGTCACAGGAGGTCACAGGAGAATAGAACGGTTATGACCAGCGACATGTACTGTTTTAGTGGAGGTTGAAATCATGCGGGAAAATCTGATCACAGGAGGAGGTGATTTGATTAGTGCTATAATATGTAATTTCCACACTGAGGCATTACAACAAGGTGGAGTTTATTGATTTAATTGAATTTAAGGGAATTTTGTGGATAAAGGCAACAGTCAGTCAGGATTTTCTCCTCTATCGAGGTGAAGGATCTTGAATCCTGGTGGTAAGATTGTAGTAAAAAGTTAAGCAGAACCAGGTTGATGTGAGTGCATCAAAGTCACAGTCATGAACTAAGGAAAATAATAAAGTTGCATTAGAATGCAGACCTACTTTTCAGTAGGTCACTTTTGATCTTTTGTGCGGGTGATTGTTGGGAGTTGGGTCATTAGTTGTGTGGCTTGCTCTTCCTTGTGGGGCCCCGTGCTGGGGCCTCTACAGCCATCTTCATGGGGAACGACAGCGCACCGAAATTTGCTTTTGTGAGGGGCCCTCAGGATGGTGTCTGGGGCCCCTGGTCGATCGTCAAGGGGAGCGCCGTGGATTCTTCTTCAGTGGCCGGCACCTCCCTCAGGCACCAGCCATCTTTGTGGGGGGTGTGATGGCACCACCCCAGCCTTCCTTTTGGTGGGGCCCCGGGGCGGGGTCTGGTGCCCCTTCCAGCATTTTCACGAGGAGCGCAACAGTGCTCCAGGATTTTGCTTTGGGGCGACGGCCCCGCCCATATCTTCGCAGGGAGCGCAACAGTGCTCCCTGACTTGTCTTCTGCCACATGGGGCCCAGGGATGGAGACCAGGTCCCCTTCACCATTGTGGCTTGTGGGCCCCCGTGTCTTCTCCAGGGCCAGTCTCCACTGGGCCCTGGGATGGGGTCCGGGGCCCCCTCTTCTGCCACAGTGGGAGTGTGACGGCAAACCACCAGCTTCTCTTCTTCTTGGGGGCAGCCCCTGGGCCCTGTGCCACCCCAGGGGCACAGCCTGGAGCAGCGGTGGAGCCCCTCGTGCTTTGTGACTGACTCCTGAAAGGTAAAAGGTCTCCTTTTTATATCTCAGGTCCCCAAGGTCTGTTTTGGACAATCTTGGTGTCATTTCATTCCTGGTGGCGGGCCCTTGCCACCAGGAGCACTTTCATTAGGTCTCCTGACATAGAAGGATCCCAAATTAGTAGGGAGCCAGTCCCACTGACTCCCATTGCCAGCCTCTCCTCGGGGTGCCTTCCTTTTCTTCTGGGCTACGTGCTCTCCTTGCGCCAGCCCAGTCTTTCCCCCAACTAGCCCTCAGGGAATGGTAGGTGGGCAGCCTACCTGGCCCTGGCATGCACCTCGCTGGGTCTGAAGACCTTCAAGGACAGAGTTCCTGCCTCAGTAGGCAGTCAGGGGGTCCTTCTGTCCACTTGTCTGTGATGCCCATCTGCAGTCCCAGGGTCCTGCAGTGAAGCACAGCCAAGAGAGAGAGCAAGACCTTTTAAGTGGGGGCAGAACTCACCAGCAGGCCTGCACCTCTGGCCTATCCAGATGTGCCACATCACTTCCTTACCCTGTCCCCTCCTTCCTGGGCAGTCTTCTGGGATGGGTTGCCACATGTGCTCTGAAAGTCTCAGCCCCTCCTTCTTGACATTCCTTCCAGGGCCTCTCTGACCAGTTCCTGGCACGGAATGACAGCTGTCTGTTTGATGCAAGACCCTCCTTAGCCAGATGAACAGAGCAGTAATTGGCCCTAATTCTGAGCTGATTCAGAGAAAGATGGCATTCCTGGATGACTAATAAGTTGTACAACTATGCTTTTGTAACCTACTGCATTATTCTTTCCATACAGGTTACAGTGTACATTGGTGTGACTATGGTCTCTGTAGACCCTAGGGGAGTAGAGTTGCACTCTAGGCCATCCTTCCTCATTGACATTTAATGGAGTGTTCCTACAGTAAAAAGACAGTGTGCACACTGACTATCCTTTACATGTGTACACCCATCTAATGAGGCCTACCCCAGGTCACCACCCACTCTGCATAGTTCCTTCTGTGACAGGCTACCTAAGCGCAGTTCTTGGGCTGCACATGCCAGGAATCCTCACCATGCAGCCCTCTCACCGGTGCACATGCATATGCACACATGATCACGTGTAACCAGCCCTGGGCCTCCCACTCTTGCTGCATCCCAGCTGCCTGTCCTTAGCAAGGTGGCCCCAGCGGTAAACATGCGCAGTCCATTTTACCATGAGTTTACTGTGGGTGAGTCCCCAACTATGAGGCTCCCTCACAGTAAAAGGTTAAAAAAAGGTGATCCAAAAGCAAAAAATCAGAGCGGACCAGATAGTCAGAACCGTCCTCTCACAGTGATGATTCATTCAGCTGAGAGGAGATTGAAGGAGGCAATTCCTACATTGTTGCTTGAGCAGATTAATTTTTGAATGTGTTTACAAAAGGCACCTTGTAAGATTGTGATAGTAGGATGTATTGTGGGATCTGTAATTAGAGATCACTTGCATGTGTGGGGTGCATTACAGTTAAAGTGCATTGAAGAATGATGCACAGCACTGAGGTTGGTGTGTGCTTGCCTTTTCAGGAGTAGGTGCATCAGGTGAGGTGTATTCAAGGATGTTAATCCTTAGGAGGACTGTGTTTACTGCAAAAAGCTAGTGAGTTGGTTTGCATCTCATGCCGGTGACTAAGCTTCAGTCTGTCAATCAGTTCATTTTGGGGAGTGGATATGAGATTTCTGCTCTTTTCAACAGTAAGTGGCTGTAATTATGTATGAATCGAGTAACCACACTTCTCATGTGACTCATACCTCTTGATGATCAGGTCCTTCAGTGACGGTTTGTGCAATGCTTTTGCTGGACTAATCGGGAGATTGCCTGACAAAGGAAGCCTGTATCGAGGGGCAATGGTGGCTTCCAGAAGGTCTACCAGATTGACCGTTGGCATCATTTTGGTGCATTTTTCTGTGAAAGTAACTTTGTTCCAGATTATCAAGTATGCATACAATATGCGGTCTGATGTAATTCCTCATGGGATATGTTGGTGATGAGGAGAAGATGGGGTCAATTAATGACATTTAGGTGCAAAATCATCCTTGGTGCAGTCAACATGAGGGATACTACATTTAGGTGCATGTTCACTCAGTACAGAGTGAAAGTGCCGTTGTAAATCGTCATGTTTGGTGGAAACTATGTGTCACATTTCGGTGTGAGCAAATAGAGGTATAAAATAACACAGTGCAAATGATGAATGTGGACAGCATTTAGAAGCACAATCACGTTTATGATGACAAACACATGTAGGATGAAAATTACATTCAATTGGAAATCCATTCTTGTAAGATCAGCAGGACTGTAGGAATGGCTGAAGGTGTGTGGCCCAGGCAACCTATGGCTTAATGGGGCAGCACCCCCGACGTTTTTGCTGCTAATCACGTGAGTTCTGTGACACAGCTAGAATGACTGTATCCGGGCCAGAAGGTCCCAGCCAAGTACAGGAGTGAGCATGCATTTTAGCATTAAAATAGTTAAATTGAAAAGAATGCACTTGCTAGATTAATTGTGCTAATGTTAATTTCATACTACATTGTTTGCATCACTGAAGAAATCTGTATCGTGAAATTAAGAGAAAAGTGTTTTGCTTGTGGGCAGAGTTAGGCCCATATTTATACTTTTTGACGCTAAACTGCGCTAACGCAGTTTAGCGTCAAAAAGTTTTGCGCCGTCTAACGCCATTCTGAAGCGCCATGCGGGCGCCGTATTTATGGAATGGCGTTAGACGGCGCAATCAGACCGGCGCTGCCTGGTTTGCGTGGGAAAAAACCACGTAGACCAGACAGCGCCGGCGTAGGGGGAAAATGGCGCATGGGCGTCTTAAAATGGGGCAAGTCAGGTTACGTCGAAAAAATCGTCTTAACCCGACTTGCGCCATTTATTTTCGACGCCCATCCCCCATCAACATGACTCCTATCATTGTAAAGATAGGAGTCATGCCCCCTTGCCCAATGGCCATGCCCAGGGGACTTCTGTCCCCTGGGCATGGTCATTGGGCATAGTGGCATGTAGGGGGGCACAAATCAGGCCCCCCTATGCCACCAAAAAAATATATAAAAAAAAAAAAATTATACTTACCTGAACTTACCTGAATGTCCCTGGGGTGGGTCCCTCCATCCTTGGGGGTCCTCCTGGGGTGGGCAAGGGTGGCAGGGGGGGTCCCTGGGGGCATGGGAGGGCACCTGTGGGCTCATTTTGAGCCCACAGGCCCCTTAACGCCTGCCCTGAGCAGGCGTTAAAAAGTGGCGCAAATGCGCCGTTTTTAGCCACGCCAACTCCCGGGCGTCTCTTTTGCCCGGGAGTATAAATACCACGTAAAGGCCTGGGAGTCATTTTTTAGACGGGAACGCCTCCCTTGCATATCATTAACGCAAGGAAGGGGTTCACGCTAAAAAATGACGCACATTCCGGGAACTTTGGCGCTATTCGCCTCTAACGCCATAGTATAAATATGGCGTTAGTTGGCGTTAGTTTTGCGTCGAAATTGCGTCAAAAAAAACGACGCAATTTCGGCGCAAACGGAGTATAAATATGGCCCTTAATCTTTTGAAGCTCGTAGAGGGTGTATAATGTGAAAGCGATAAAATAATATTCTGGTCGCAATAAGCGGTTTCAATATTCACATTGTAAGACTGCCATCTACTGTCTGTCTAAATGACTGCAGTAACCTTAAGGAAAGGCATCTACTACTTACAATTTCCCAGGAGTAAATAAAACGGCTTTATATTCTGATTCCTCTTTAATTAAAGGAAGAGTAATTAGATAGTAAAAGATTCACTCTAAAACTTGTACTTGTATTTTATGGTTGTTAGCAGTGTGTCTCTATAAAGTAGCATAACAGCAAGAATTGACTGTTTTGATCTTCCACATGAACTTTGCAGAAACGCTGAGGACAGCCTGCACCTCTTTACAAGGTGGCAAGAAGGGAGGAACTGGAGAACAAAGGCTTTCTTACAGAACTGGTACACGTTTATCTGTAGAGATGTTTTAAGGAGGAATGCGGAGACCTGCAGTGAAGCAGTAATAAACTAGCAAAGTATTTGCCCTATAGCCTTTTATTCAGTCAATCAGAATGCCATTAATCTGATTGAGGTATTGCCCTATCGACCTCCGCTTGAGATATGCAACAAGCAGGTATTGCTTTTGAAAAGGAACACTAAAGAGAAGAGAACGCAGGGAGCTGAGTTTCTGCACATACAATTTAAGATATCCTCGACATTGTTGATTTTCTTACTTTCTATCAATTTATCTTGTTTGCGTGAGTAAAGGGTGTTGACTTTCACAAAGAAAGAGTGGTTGGTACTATTAACCAGGTGCACAAGGGGTTAACTTGTACATAGTCACTGTCTAAATACCAGGTGGAACTCGCACAAATATAGTTCTTAAATAAGTACATTATTTTAACATTACATGCTAAAGAATGTACGTCCCGAGCCATTTCGTTTTCAGAATGTGGGGCCTAGAAAATTTGCATTTCAGAAATAGCGTAATGTAGAAGGTTACCTCAAACGTAAATCAATCAATGCCAGTGTTCGTTTTAAAAAGCGCTACTATGTAATACATCATCTTAGAGGCATAATAAAAATATTTTCTCATCCCTATTTCCCAAGTACTGCTAATTTAATCAGTGATGACAATGCAAATTCATTTTGTGGCGGTGTCTCTGTCATCCTCTGCCTCACTAACCCTTCAATGGCAAGCCAAATTTTAAATCGCTTGCATTACACACAGAGTGCTGCACTTCTCTTCACCCTCCTATCTAAACGACAAACTAAAATCTCCAGTGCAAATAGAGGGTCCAGAAATGCCCGATCTCTGCTCCTGGAACCCCCCCTCCTTCAGTCAGGAATGATAAATGAACCAGTACTTCTCTGGTAGCTCCACTAGAATCTGGAACTCTCTGCCTCCCTCACTCTGTCAAACCACCTGCCTAGCAACCTTCAAGATGGATCTCAAGCTCCTCCTATTTGACACACATCTTGGTTAAATCACCCCAACCAGGCCTATTTACTTTCTCCACTGTGTCCTTATCTGCCCTAGTTTAGCCATTTATGCCCTATTATATCCTGTATTCATACACTGACGTAAACATCTGAGCTTAACTATTATTAATGTAACCCTCTGTAACCCTGTATCGTATGTTGTAAAGCACTCTGATGCCTTCAGGCCTTGTTCACGCTAAACAATATTGCAAATAAATAACTAAAAGAGAGGGGCGGAGCAATGATTACCAGCTCTCAGTGAGATCTGGCCAGCTGCCCTGCACTTTTCCTTATCTGGCTTACTAAGTGGCATTTCTTGCGGTTTCGCAGAAGGAGGTGGATTGGGGAATAGTGACCCTCCCTGACTTTTTGCCATCCCTCGGAAGGGTGTGGTGTCTTGGTAAGGAGCCCTGAGCTCTGGGGGCATCAACCGATCCAGCCTTGAAAAAGGTGACTCTGTGACAAGACTCCAGTGTCTTTTGGATGCCAGACCACTTTGCCTGCCTGAAGTTATGTGGCTTTGTTCAAAGGGCATAGCCATTTGGAGGCTACACACACTGTTTTTCCTTGGAGGACTGGACCTTGGCATTACCTCATCGGCCTGGTTATCTGCTCCTGAGTATGACAGCCATCTTAACGGCAGTCAAGGATATGGGACACCTCCATCTCCTCTATACATTGGCCATCTTGGAATCAGGCATATACCCTTATGGCACAATTTTTCACAATTGTAAGGGCCTCATTGTTATTCTTGGAGCTGTACAAACTACAGAGGCTTTCCTGGTTGCCCTAACATCTGTTGAGGGATAAGCAACCTGACACTGCTTACTAGCCCAACTCTACTCAATGCCTTAGCAGATTACTCACCAACTGACGCTTTCAGAAGTGGTCGAAAGCTCCCACAGTACACCAAAGACATCCCCTTCCTCTAGTACTAGGGAGTCATCCTCCTTTGACGCTCTAATGAAGGAGCTTCAAGACATTAAGGGGGTTATTCCAACTTTGGAGGAGGTGGTAATCCGTCCCAAATGTGACGGATTTACCACCAGCCGTATTACGAGTTCCATAGGATATAATGGACTTGTAATACGGCTGGTGGTATATCCGTCACTTTACCATCACTTTTGGGACGGATTACCACTTCCTCCAAAGTTGGAATAACCCCCTAAGTCTACTCTGAGGTCACTGGAACCATCATCTTCGGAGGTGATGGTGTAGATAAAATCCCTGTGCTCTGAATCATCCAAACATCACCATTACTGCTTTAGAACAACAGCAGTCAGCAGACCCAGACTAGGGCTCAAACTACCTACTGCCCCAACGGCTAACAGCTTGTGAAGGCAGGAGCAGATGGAACAATATACAAACCTATGGGGTGCGGAAATCAGATGACAGGAATAATTTAAGACACTTTCTGTAATCCTTTATTCCTCTTCTCCTGGGCCTCATCTTTAGACCCCCTTTGGAAATAGAGCAGGTGCGCACGATACTCTGAGGGACTAATGTCTCATCCTTCTCAACCAAGGCTGATTACTGTATACCTCTTGCGATATACCCATGTCCACCTAATTTTGCAGATGGATATGTCCCATGGTCCTTATGCTTATCAAAATGGTCAGGTGACTCTCTGCTGACTTTTCCCCCACGACTAATGTCCTGCGGAAAATGTTCCTAGCCCTCCAACCGATGCCTAAACAGAAGAGTAGCCAGTATGGTCTACTACACCCAGATGATCTTCTTCTCATGTTCAATGGCATTACAAGGAATCTGAGGACTATACTGATACATTCTAAACCTCAGAGATGGAGACAACCTAGATTTCTCTACCACTTTCTACTGTGGATGGACACGTTCCTGCTTCTGACTATCACGGCAGGGCCAGGAACAGGATACCCAACACAAACCATGGCAGATTTTGCCCTCATGGCTTGGAATCACCTATGACTACTTCCTAGAGAAGGGTCAGCTGTTGTCCCGGATCCTGGACTGCACGATTGGTGAGAGCATGATCTCTGATCATGACACAATTTTGCTGTCACTGGATTTACAACTACACTCTACACTCAATTTCTTCTTCTGGATGAACACCAAATTCTATCTAGAAGTGGACAAAAAGGAAACTGCGGGCACTCCTTCAAGAGTACATCAACCTAAATGAACATTCGGTTACCTCCCAGCGAACCCTCTTGGCCGCAGGCAAAGCTTTTATCAGTGGGCTCCTGATGAAGGCGCAGGCAGACACTCAGCACATGACAGACACTTTGCAATGGCAGCTGGAGAGGGAGGTTCAGGAGGCACACAATCATTATATATGACTTCCGATCACCACCCATTTGTAAGCACTGACCAAGAAAAAGTATGACTATAACATCCTTTTACTCACAAGCAGCAAAAAAGGCACTCATTGGTTTTGACAATGGCATTATGAACATGATGAAATGGCCGGCCGACATCCTACCCTTACCCATCCTTCCAGCAGCCCTGTGTGTCTGGATCAATGGTGCTATGACAATTGCTAAAATT
Organism: Pleurodeles waltl; assembly: GCF_031143425.1. Taxonomy (NCBI): domain Eukaryota; kingdom Metazoa; phylum Chordata; class Amphibia; order Caudata; family Salamandridae; genus Pleurodeles; species Pleurodeles waltl. Next base: position 1,033,025,682 of record NC_090437.1, on the reverse strand, counting down.
GGAGATGCAATGAAAGACGTGACCTCAGGCAAAGCTTCAGGGGAAGATGTTTCCCGATTTTAAATTCTACAAAATCACAATGAAACACTAAATTCCTTTGCTGGTAAACTGTTCCGGGAAGAGTAGATTGAGGGCAGCCTTAATCCGGAATACCTGCATGCTTACATAACATGGTTGCTGAAACCTGGCAAAAAAAACCTCCAATGTGCAAGCTACGGGCGATCTTATTTATTAATGGTGATGTGCAGATTTTTTTCAAAAGTGATGGCCAAAAGGCTAAAAGTGGCACTTTCCTATCTGGTACATAAATCACAGATGGGCACTGTTCCCAGTCAATCATCTTGGAACTATTTGCTCGCACTGCTTCATCCAATTTTGGTCTCCAGATCTGCGACTGATGAGAGGGTGTCTCTCTCCCTCAATGTGGAAAAAGCTTTTGATAGAGTGGAGTGGGAATGCTGCTATCACACTGTGGCCCACATGGGGACTGGGCAGACTTTCTGGCTTTAACTGTCTCTGTGGGCCACTCCAGTCAGCAATGATTTTCATTCATGTGCCATATCCCTTCGCCATAAAACGTGGCAGGGCTGCCCACTTTCTCCTTTACTCTTCCTGCTGGCATTGGAGCCTCTGCCCATCACAATCCATCTGCTCAGATATGAGACATCCCTACAGCAACTGGTCAAATAAAACTAATGCTGTATTCCAATTATATTTTGCTAAAGCTTTCTTCCCCTGAGCCTTCAGCACGAGCATTAATGTTGGTCCTGGAGGAAGTCTTAAGGTTTTTTTTAGATACAAGGTTAACTGGACCAAGAGCATGACCCTTCCATTAACTTCTAGAATCAAAAAAAGAGACTTCCTTATCCTCTCTAACCTTTACCTGGACGTCCATTCAAATGAAGTACCGGGCATTTGGATTCACACCTCTGTTTATGCCATGGTTCAGGCCAACCTGTCTTCAAATGCAGAAGGATTTTAAGCATTGGAGCACATTGCATCTATCTCTGATGGACGGGGTGCAAACAATTAAAAGAGTGGTGACCCCATGCATTAATTATGCAACCGGGCATGCTGTCAATCAAGATTCTGCTTTGTTTCCTCCAACACCTGATAAAGTTTTACGTCTGGCTCGACAGCAAACCTTGCTTGGCCTTGTCTAAATTGTATGCAAACACCAAGTCTGGTGGTCTGAGACTTCTGAAGATTACTATGTTCTAGTATGTGCAACACCTTTCACAACTGGCTTACTATTTGTTGTCTGACCTTGAAAAAACAGACTGGCTAACTCTTGAAACAGAGCTTTGCCAAAGTCTGTCGGGTCTCCATTTGCTCTGTTCAACACCTAATGCCTCCCTGAGGGCACTTTGCATAACTCTGTACTATTGTTTGCATTCCATATCTGGAAGAAAGTGCCCCTTCTTCTATACTCAGAAGATGCTATTCATCCCTAGGCACCCTTTGGGACAATGCTAAGCTGTCAATTGGTGGCACTCCTTTCAGCTGGGCTTCCTGGAAGCAAGGAGGTATCCTTGAGTTGTCTCAAGTTTTGATGGCAGGGAGGGTAAACACCTTTCAAGATCTGCAAGACCAATTTCAGTTACAAAGCAGCACTCTCTTTCAATAGCACCAGTTGCAGAGCTGCCTCAGGGTCATCATCCACTATAGGAAGCATGAAATAGATGACTCTGCACTACACATGTATTTGCTGAAGTGGGGAGCGTAGAGGAAATTGATACCAGGACTTTATGACTTGTTGATAACCATGCTTTACTCAAAACCAATCTCTCATGCCCTGCTCAATTGCTGCTGTCACCATTTGTCTAAGGACCCGATGAATAAGACTAGGTCACACATGACAAGTACCTTGGAGAAATCCGAGTGAAATTCAGTTATTTAAAAAATAATACATGGTTGGCACTGGACCCCAGACAAACTGCTTCTTTTTTTAATAAAAATAATATTTGTATTGGTTTTCATAACTGACAAACACATAAGCATGTACAAACCTGATTAAGCAAGACGTAGGGCCTTATTATGACCTTCAGAGAGGGGTTTCCTCCATCACATATGCGACGGATATCCTGTCCGCCATGTTACAATCTCCATAGAATATAATGGGATCATAATACAGCTGATGGGAGAAGTAAAGTTTTGGGCTATGCCTCCTCCCATTGCCTTACATCTACTTTTTTAATTTAAAACAGGCATGGCATAACAAGAAATGAGAAAGCTCCCTTTCCAATGGCAGTTTGAAAGTTCACGTAACAACTTCCAGTAACATTTCTGTGACTACAAATACCAGGATGGGAGACAATTAGGCATACAGTATCATTGGGGTTAGCCCCTCACTCATCTAGGAGCAAAAGGAAAAGGTAACCTCACCAATAAACTAAAGAATAAAGACATTTCTGTATCTGAAAGTTTGAATTTCAGACAACTTTATTTACAACGGTTAGAATCCCTCACTCTCACAGCAGTGTTTCATCATTCAGAGAAACGCTTCACAAAATATTAAGAACAACTCTACTTGGACTCTTACTCCTGGAAGTGGTATACCAAAACCACTGTGCCCCACCTAAGAAGGAAGCTTTACTTTTTTATTTTGATATTGTTCAAAGATACAAAGATACAAAGAAGCCTGTGTCCTTTCAATTGATCAGTAATTCCAGTGGTATTAAGCCAGCTTTTCTCTTAAAAGTGATAACCATCGATGGACTCAAATTTGGTTGGCTTTCAGGCTACTACTAAACAAGAAAGAAAGGCCACTACAATCTGTTTTTCTTCATTACTATTGAACACGTTGATGGAGGATGCCCAAGATTCTATTTAGTTCCTTCGGGTAGCAAACATGGCAGACAGAAACATCGATCATAAAGTGACGTGCCCAAGTATTGAACTCAGGCTTGTTACCAAAACAAGTCTATTTTAATAATTATAATTCTCTCTCAGATGTTCAAAGAAGCAATATCCTATTGTCATCTGTGGCAGTTTTTTAAAAAAGTCCACTGTTCCCCAATTTTTGGCATCTGACTTCCACGCAAATTTCTGGTCACTCTTAATCTAAGTTGTATCAAATCATCATGAATACTCCTGCGGTTTAAATCTCCTCCATGTATGGAATGCTCATAGTTTTGATAAGATATTTAAAAGTGGTACGTCTACTGTGAACGTGGAAGAAAATCAGACACTCTGACATCAGGAGACTTGGCTGTGTGAGTCCAGGAGACTTGGCTGTGTGAGTCCATTATCTAATGGTCTACTAGATTCACTAAAGATGCAATCATATTAAATGTACTTCCCTTCTTGGTAGGACTTTTAACATTAGTGTCGACCACAATTAGTTAGGATATCTACATTTTCCTAAATGTGTACCCTTGGATTATTTAATGCATGCACGTTTTTGTTTAACGAGAAACTATATCAAGAAACCATAGTCAATGTAAATTAAATCCAACAATGTATATCACTTCTCAGCTCGTAGAGGCCAATAACCGCATTAGCACATTTCTATCTGTTTCTAATTCAAAACTAAGATGTGCAAATTAATGGCCTCTCTTGGAATGATGTGCTTAAGTGGTCATAGTATTCATAAAATCTTGCATGGGCAGACTTTGCGTTTAGGTCTTCCAAAGTGCCAACAAGTTTAATAGATTATGGCCCGTATTTATACTCCGTTTGCGCCGAATTTGCGTCGTTTTTTTCGACGCAAATTCGGCGCAAAACTAACGCCATATTTATACTTTGGCGTTAGACGCGTCTAGCGCCAAAGTATGAAGAAAGAGCGTCATTTTTTTGCGTGAACGCCTTCCTTGCGTTAATGAGATGCAAGGAAGGCGTTCCCGTCTAAAAAAATGACGGCGACGCAAATGCGTCGTATTTATACTCCCGGGCAAAAATCACGCCCGGGAGGTGGCGGGTCAAAAAACCCGCATTTACGCCTGAATTTAACGCCTGGGTCAGGGTAGGCGTTAAGGGACCTGTGGGCTCAGAATGAGCCCACAGGTGCCCTCCCCTGCCCCCAGGGACATCCCCTGCCACCCCTTGCCACCCCTGCCCACCCCAGGAGGACACCCAAGGATGGAGGGACCCATCCCAGTGAAGTACAGGTAAGTTCAGGTAAGTATAACTTTTTTATTTTTTTTATTTTTTTTGTGGCATAGGGGGGCCTTATTTGTGCCCCCCTACATGCCACTATGCCCAATGACCATGCCCAGGGGACACAAGTCCCCTGGGCATGGCCATTGGGCAAGGGGGCATGACTCCTGTCTTTACTAAGACAGGAGTCATGAAATGGCGTCTGGGCGTCGAAAAAATGGCGCAAATCGGGTTAAGACGATTTTTTTGCGTCAACCTGACTTGCGCCATTTTAAGACGCCCTAACGTCATTTTTTCCCAACGCCGGCGCTGCCTGGTCTACGTGGTTTTTTTCCACGCACACCAGGCAGCGCCGGTCTGATTGCGCCGTCTAACGCCATTCCATAAATACGGCGCCCGCATGGCGCTTCAGAATGGCGTTAGACGGCGCAAAAATTTTTGACGCTAAACTGCGTTAGCGCAGTTTAGCGTCAAAAAGTATAAATATGGGCCTATATTTTTTTTAATCTCTTATCAGTCTTTTAACTAAGTTAAAATACTGCACCGCTATGGCAGTGATTGCTTGCCTCATTGTGGTCACATGCTTGTAGAGTTTTCCCCTCTTGGAAATTACATTATTCCATCCCTAGTGGAATAGATACCCATAAATGAATCACCATAATGGATGCTTTTGTCTTGCTCCGGTTGAAAGACTGTTGTCCTCAAGTAGAGAATGTTGGACTTATAGAGTACAAAATTAAATGATATAACATATTACTAAATAAAGTGGTTGAATGTTGGCTGCCCTTGCATAAAGTTTTCGCCTTTCTCTAGGCACCATTTGTGGTGTGACAGCTCTTTCCATGCGTTAGAATGTAAACTTAGAGTGGAAGATAAATATTCAAGTCAAGTCAAAGTCAGTTACACTTTAATGTGACCAGCTTAACAATCAATTGAGGTAGCCAAAAATATTCCCGTCGATTAGTGACAAAAGGCTGCTTGAATCCTGAAATCACCTCTTCACATGCGGTCCCTGAATAAGCTTTAAAAAACTAATTTGACAAACCTGTCTGACTTTCAATGAAAGCGGCCCTATATTTATTTTCGTTTGAGCCAGGTAGCTTCCCCAGATAATTTGCCTGCAGTCATAATAAACCCTGATATAAACAAGTCAGCTCAATAGTTACTTCCTTTTTTGTGAGTAATCTGTAACTAGCCAGTTTCTCTTCAACCTGGGTTGGCGCCACAGTCAAAATGATTTTCAAAAAGGGGAATGAAAATGTTCCAGCAAATTACAGGCTAAAAAGACTTGAGTATTGTTTTCAAGGCATATTCAATCATACTGTTGTAGAATAGATTGGTGTGACTAATGTAGACATTGTTGAAGGAGGTTTCACAGAAAGTCATTCAAGAATGAATTACAGTTTTGCTCTTTGATCATTCATATAAAATTCAATAGAGCAAATAGGGAATCACAACTGTTGCTCTGTCGAATCTTTTGAAACATTGAGTGGATTCTAATATCTGCCTGAGTCTTCTTTCGGTCTTGTGTGCCCTGCCTCCTCCAACCAGGATCAAGTGGAAGAAGGCTACTCTGGCCATCTGTCTCAAAAAACCGGGATCTGAATAGATTCAAACAAAGCTGCATGCTGGTCCTTATTTTATTTGGCCTGTTTCTATCTGATTTATCTGTGAAATTGAGGGGCTATAATTCTTTTTCACCAACAATTATTGGGGCTCATATTTTCTGCCTTGTATATGCAGATGACTCAGTGCTAATGGTTTATACTCCCACTGAGCTACAAACAAATTTGGCAACTTTGCAGTCTTATTCTACACTACATTTTATTGTGCACTAAATGTTGATATTGGATAGGAAGTGTATAAAATCTTCCTGGGTTTTTGCTGGTAATATTGTGGAAAGAGTGAATTCTTATAAGTTCATAGTCTAACATTCAAACGATCAGTGTCTATGTGGGCTACCACTGTAAGATGGGGAGGAGAACTTCTAAGGTTCAATGCGGAATATCAAGGTCTTGCTACATCATAGCTAATTACCTCTTTTAAGAGTAAACCCACCCCGTCCCCATGGTCCTGTATGGCTACGAAGTCTAGGCCTGTGATCATTCTCTTTCGTGGGATTCCATTGAGAAGCACACTTGAAAACACATTCTAAATTTATCAATAAACACAATGACACATGCCCAAAGACGTGAATGGGACTCATGTTATGACTTGGAGTAAACCGGTTTATGATTCACCCTTCAACCTATCATCAGGAGGCCAAACAAAATTTCCTTGAGGTGTTGGAGAGAATTCCAAATGACTGACAGGAAATTGGCCCTAGCAATAAAGAACCAGATAAATCTATAAAAAATGCAGCTATAACAATGACAAGATCCAGCAATAGAGCTGGCGTAAATTAAAAGAGACCTTGAAATTGTTAATCTCAATATAATAAGATGGGCAGTATTTGAAATTTTAAACATTGGTCGCACTTACGAGAGACTGTTAGTAATATCAGTATCTTTCAATAGTGTCTACCTGACTACAATATGAGGTTTTTGATGATGAAAATTAGACTAGGTCTGATTCATCTGTTTGAAATACTACAGATAAAGGGTAATGAAGGAAGATTTATGTATGGATTGAATGTGAAATGTTCAGCTTTTGTTTATTAAATGTTTAATTTCTTTTATTGTTGCAATATGTTATTTTAAGATTAAGACTCTTTCATATAAAATATAGGTCAACATCTTTCAAAGCAGCCTTGACTTTATTTTATGTAGTTTAGGTTTTTCGTTTTGGTTGTGTTAAAATGTATTAGCAGTAAATGTGTTTTGAGGGTTTTATATTTCACTCTGAAGTCTTGTAGTAACAAACTGGTTTATAGACGCCTAATTTACAGTAACATATTTATTTTCCTAAAAGGACATTGAGCAATAGAACATATTAAATCAAGCACAAACATCGGTAGGAAAACGGTTTCTTTTCATATCTGGAAATGTAGAACCAAAGTGTAAAAATGGAGAACTTAATTAGCAATTCCATGTTTATCCCTCAAAGTGTTAACCGTGGATTATTGTTTTTTTCCTCCAACTTTGTTGTAAGGAATCTCGTATTTCTACGAGACTGCTGGATAAGGGGCGCTAGCACCTCTGTTTGTAGGTGACTGAGTCACTCCTACACTAGTTTGCAGCTGTCAGCCCAATCGTTCTGGCTTTCTAGAAGCACCTCACCAAAACCCAAATAGTAAAGGTGATTTCTGGCAGCCTAGCACACGGACTCTGGAGTCTTTTCTGGGAAAATCGTGGTGGAACAAGTGTTACACTTTTCTCTCATTAGAAATGAGTCCCTTACACACACAGAGAGGCAAGAAAGATGATGCAGAACAGTTTTCAATACATTTTTTGGAAAGACTGCAATCTACGATAAAATATGCGAGCTGCAATAATTAGAATAATGAAAAGAGACAAAATTAGAATTGGGAGAAAAAGTGATGTGAATATGAACAATCCCAGCATTTTGCAATAAACATGAATACACAAATTTCTCCCTAAAATGTATTTTCTACCCTAAAGAGAGCAAGGCATGATAAACCTAATCTGCCCAAGCCATGTCCATGAGAAGCTCCTGAACCCCTGTTACCTTAGGACATGGTCAGCCTTCAATTTCCAAACTAGGCGGTGTAGAGGCACAAAAGCTGAGTTCTGCTGCAAATTGGCGTGCAGTATGGATGGAATATCCTGGGTGCAACCCCTTCTAATGCCCTTGTTTTACAGAGTGTTTTTATAAGGCCCATGGTACTGCCCATGCAGACATTATGACGTGGGTATGTACCTAAGCATTAGATTGTGTGTGCAAACTTGGATCAACAATATCATAACAAAATGCCTGACATGTCCACATTCTGTTCTTGTCTAATGTGAAGCAAAGGGACATGATGACAATCCAATATGTACATTACTGATAATGACGCGTTCACAGAATGGCAATTGATTATAAAATAAAAACATTTCTTATAAAAATGAATAACAAACCAGACCATGTTTATCTAGGTAAAAGGGCACAGGCATGCAAGCCAAAGCTAAGCTAAACTCCTATACTCAAGCAACTAAAATGGATTCATGACGCTCTCCCCTACTGACGAAACAACTATGCAAAATCCTTTAAAAATGCTCTAAACTAAAAATCTAAAAGCAAATTTAAAATCATACATAAGAGATATAGGGCCTGATTACAACTTTGGCGGAGGGGGTTAATCCATCCCAAATGTGACAGATATCCCGCCCACTGTATTACGAGTTTCATAGGATATAATTGACTCGTAATACAGCGGGTGGGATATCCGTCATATTTGGGATGGATTAACCCCCCCCCGACAAAGTTGTAATCAGGCCCATAATGTTAGCAGTGACAAGCAAAATTGGCCGGCAGACAAACCGAATTAAAAGGCAAAATGGTGTCACACTTATATAGTTTAGAAAAGGCCAATGGTTAAATCAACAATAATCATGGTCTTGCAAAAGGTCTTCAATGTCATCAATGGAGATTGAGACCAGAAGGGACTCCACTTCGGCAGGCAATAGATGGATGGAAGGATTAGCAGAGGGTTCCAGGGAGCAAAAGTGTGCAGGAAACTCAAACGCAGAATGACCTGAGGTGGTGGCACCATCCATTGTGCCAGATGTCGTTGGAGCTGGGAAATCCACAACTGGGGGCTCATAAGATGCCTCACGCATCAACCTCAGTCTTAAGGGGCATGTCTGAGAACATCAACAGATCCTTGTTCCAGGAGGCACAGGCTGCACAGCAAGATACCCTATTGGTGCACATTCAAAGGTACACCAAATGCAGTGGAAAACCGGCAGCATACAGGTTAGGATTGCTCTAAAGGATCCTCTCTGTGATCTTAACATAATTGGAAAGATCTATGTGCATCACAAACCCATGTACTTGATACTTCTGTCGTCTGACCTCAGAAACGGATGCGCGGTAAGAGGGAGTTGGGAAAATAAAATCCAAGCTTCTGCTTCTGATGTAAAGTGCTCTCATGAGGCCTTCAGTATGCAGGTTGCCAGCTGAGCTTTCTCTGCTGTGGCAGATGCTAATTCGATAAGGAATACTGGAGTAGTCGCTACTAGGCACATAGGAATAGAAACCGACTATATGGCCTATAGAAGCAAAGAGATCAAGAAGGGTAATAATAACAGAAAAGAAATTAGAACTTTCTCATTGAGAAATTTATTTAAAGAACCCAAAGTTGTAAAAGCAGGGAGTGGGTAGCACCCAGCCCTTTACTTGCAATATTTCACAGAAGGATAATGAATGCTTCATCAGTAAATACACCTTTTAAAATAAAAAGGACATATGGAATAAAGGAATAAAGTATAGGAAATGTTTAAAAAATCTGCAGAAAAAGTGATTGGAAAATTCAGTTTGCTGTCAGCGCAAATGAAGTGACAATTAGTTCTCGCTGTGGCAACGTCTTCTGCTCTAGTCGTCAATGTCACAAATGTTACCATTCTATCATTGAGGGTGCTGTTGATAATATTTTAGTAGCCAACGCAGATAAGGGATCAGTCTCTCCTAGTGATGACCTTAGGCAGTAATCACAGATTCATGTCTAAATCCTTTTGTACAAGCATTCACTCTGACAAGGGCAGCTAACACTTCTAATACTCTGGCCACATAGAATGTTCAGAGTAGCCGGCGCACCAGAAAAATGAGATTAGACCACTTTTTTAACGTTTCATCCATCTTCGATTTTATCATTCTGTTTGATGATCATGTTAAGCCTATTAATGGATCATTTCTTACATTTCTGAAATTGATATGATATATTTAGAGGAGAACCGTGATATTCAGTCTGTATTTTTAGTGAACTCCTACCATGGATTGCGTTCAAGGGTTAGACTTGGCATCCTTGGCATGGTCTCCCCTAACGTTTTGCCTCTGTTTCCCAGGTTGTTGATGTGTGCTGGGCTCTGTTTTTGCTGTTATTGTTACTCTGGGCACTTTACCACTGCTAACCAGTGCTAAAGAGCTAGTGCTCCTATCTAAAATGTGTATGTAATTGGATCTCCATGATTGGCATATTTGATTTACTAGTAAGTCCCTAGTACAGTGCACTAGAGGTACACAGGGCCTGTAAATCAAATGCTACTAGTGGGCCTGCAGCACTGTAGTGTGCCACCCACAATAGCAGCTCTGTAAACTTGGCTCAGACCTGCCACTGCAGTGCCTGTGTGTGCAGTTTTAAACTGCCAATTCGACTTGGCAAGTGTACCCACTTGCCAGGCCTCAACCTTCCCTTTTCTTACATGTAAGGCACCCCTAAGGTAGGCCTTAGGTAGCCTCATGGGTAGGGTGCAGTGTATGTTTAAGGTAGGACATATACTAATGTGTTCTATATGTCCTGAAAGTGAAATACTACCAAATTTGGTTTTCACTGTTGCAAGGCCTAGCCGTCTCATAGGTTAACATGGGGGCTGCCTTTAAATATGATTAAAGAGTAGATTCCCTTTGGGAACGGATAGACATGTGGAGTTTGGGGTCTCTGAGCTCACAATTTAAAAACACATCATTTAGTAAAGTTGATTTTAAGATTGTGTGTTTGAAAATGCCACTTTTAGAAAATGAGCAGACTCTCCTGTTTGTGGATTCCCTGTCTGGGTCAGTTTGACATTTGGGCTGTTTGCACCTCTCTCTAGACAGTGACACAAAGGGAGCTGAGGTGTAGCCTGCATATCCTGATGAGCCATCTGTGCTAGGAGGGAGGGGAGGAGTGGTCACTCACACCTGAAAGGGCTGTGCCTGCCCTCACACAATGCAGTCTCCAACCCCCTGGTGTGTGTCTGGGGCCTGAACTGGGAAGGCAGGATTTCACAAACAAGAGAGACTTTCTTTTGAAGTAAGCCTACTTCAAAGGCCAAAATGGGTACAGGAAGGGCACCCAAAACCACAGACTTGAGATCACTTCTGGAAATCAAGAGGAACCTCTGCCTGGAGAATAGCTGAAGAGCTGCGTAGAAGCGCTGCCCTGCCTGTGACTGTGCTTTGTGGAGCTATCCTGCAGTTGCTGCTTCTGCCTGGCGAAAGGGGACAAAGACTGGACTTTGTTGTGCATTCCTGCTTCTGAAGAAATCTCCAAGGGCTTGTCCTGAGCTTGCCTCCTTTTGTTGAAGTCTTAGGGCCATCAAAGACTTCCCCTGCCAGCACCTGGACTCTCTGCTGAGACTCCTGTCCTGCCAAGTGGTGTCCTATCCAGTTCCTGGGGCCTTGACAGGTGAAGCTGGCAGACCAAGATTGAAAATCCACGTAGAGACCGCCGTGTGGAGAAATTTCTGATGCAACCTCCGAGACGCGGCTAAAGAAACGACGTGCCGTGGGCTTTGCCGCTGAAATCAACACTCCGCTGCAGTGCGGCTGGAAGATCAACATACGCGGCTTGAGAAACGATGCCCCAAACCGATAATGGAGGCTGGTAACATCCCAACCCACACAACGCGGTTTTGCTGATATTTTGCGGCAGGATTTTCGACGCAAACCTTGCTGAGCACGAAAAAACAACGCAACGCCTGCCCGGACCCGAGTGCTTGCCCAGATCGACGCATCACTCTCTTGCGGAGAGGAAAAACGACACACGCCGACCCGACCAGAGAAGGCGAAACAACGCACGGTCTCGTTTGCGGGTCAGAAATCAACGCATCGCTCACCTTTTTCGGCGCACACTTGCCTGTGTGTGTTATTTTGATGCTACCCGGGTACTTTTCAATGCTAACTGTTTCTACTGTTTACAGAAGGATTAAAGACTCTTTTGCTTTTAAAATTAATATCTTGACTTGTGTATGTTGGATTTCTGTCGTGTGTTGTGTCATTTTGTAGTGTTTTCACTGAGTTACTGTGTGTGTTGGTACAAATACTTTACGCCTCAACACTGAAGTTAAGCCTGCCAGCTTCTGCCAAGCTACCAAGGGGGATAGCCGGGGTTAGCTGAGGGTGATTCTCCTTTACCCCGACTATAGCGAGGGTCCTTGCTTGGACAGGGAATAACCTGACTGCCAACCAAAGACCCCATTTCTAAAAATTGCTAACCTTGTTTTCGAAAACTGTGACTACTTTTTGACTTGAGACAAATATTTCATACCTTTTTTTTTCACACATTAGTGAGAACTTTTGCTTCAAAGCCAGTGGAGACAGCGTAGATCAAAATGATCTAAATTTTAATCTCTGCATGATTCAAGAAGATTTCTTAAATGAGCACAGAACACCGTAGTCTATTTTTAGGTGCATCAGGCGGGTCGGTTACATTATTCACACAGTAAATATCAACTGCCCCCTGGGAGACAGTGGATCCCTTTAAAAGGAACTGTTTGACAAATTCACTAAATTATAGATAACTGTCCTGTCACAGATTTATTTGACATTTGCAATGCAGATCTACAAATTCTCTCCTGGAACATGGTAGGTAATACACTGAAAAAAGCAAAAATGTAGCCTCTCGTACAGTTTGAAGGCAGATATTATCTGTATCTACCAGACCTGGTGTTCCACAGCATTCACCTGGATAATTACTTTACTTTTAGTTGTCCTGCAAAAGCATTCAAAAGAGGGTGCACAAGTAGGGGAATCTCTATTTTGCTGAGCACTGATTTTTTCAGGTCATGTCATTTGTTGGAAATTGCCTTTTCTGCAGGTTTATCCCTAAATATTTTGCCTCTGAGCTCCTATCTTTGAATGTGTTCTGCATTTCCTTTTTGCTGACTTTAGGACTCTGGGCACTTTACCACTGCTGACCAGTGCTAAAATGCAAGTGATCTCTGCTTAAGTGGTATCTGTGATTGGTTCATCCATGATTGGCATATTTGATTTACCAGTAAGTTCCTAGTATAGTGCACCAGGTGTGCCCAGTTCCTGTAAATCAAATGCTACTAGTGGGCCTGCCGCGCAGATTGTGCCACTCACATGAGTAGCCCTGTAAACATGTCTCAGACCTGCCACTGCAGTGTGTGTATGCAGTTTTAAACTGCCATTTCGACCCGGTAGGCAAGTGCACCCCTTGCCAGGCCCAAACCTTCCCTTTTACTACATGTAAGGCACCCCTAAAGTAGGCCCAAGGCAGTCCCATGGACAGGGTGTACTGTTTTGAAAAGGTAGGACATGTACTGGTGTGTCTTTTTACGAGTCCTGATAGTGAAATACTGCTAAATTTGGTTTTCACTATTGCAAGGACTATCTCTTCCATAGGGCAACCTAGGGATTGCCTTGAAATATCTTTTAGGTGTAATTATCACATTTGGAGTAGATAGAGATGTGAAGTTTGTGGTCTCTGAACTCACAATTTACAAATACATCTTTTGGTAAAGTTGTTTTTTTAATTGTAAGCTTGAAAACGCCACTTTTAGAAAGTGGGCCTTTTCTTGCTTAACCATTCTGTGTCTGTTGCCTGGCTCTGGCATACACGTCTGGGTCAGGATGACAGTTGGGATGTTTGTGAATTCACTCTAGACAGTAACACAAAGGGAGCTGAGGTGTGCCCTGCATATCCTGGTGGGTATTCCTGAGCTAGAGCGGTGGGAGGAGCTAACAGTTGCAACTGAATAGGGCTGTGCCTGTGCTTACACAAAACAGTCTCCTACCCCCTGGAGTGTGTCTGTGCCCAGGGCAGGACTATTATTTCAAGTTCAGGTTTGGCCACTTTAAAGGCAGAAATGGGTTTAAGTACTGGACCTCTGACACCACAAAGTTAGAATCCTTCTGAACTAAGGACATTCTGTCAGGAAGAAGAGGTGGATGCTGTAGGAGGGACTGCCACACTGCCTGTTGCTTTGCTGTGCTGGCCTGTTGCTTGCTGCTTCTGTCCTGGAAGTGAAAGGACTGGACTTTGCTTTCTACATCCTGCTTCCAAAAGTTCTCCAAGGGCTTGGACTGAGCGTGCCTCCTGTTAAGAAGTCCCAGGGACATCAAAGACTTCATCTTCACCTGGCTTCTCTTGCTGAGAGCCCTGATTTGCCAAGTGGTGCCACATACAGTTCCTGAGTAGTGAGTTCTGGTGTAACCAAGAAGAAACAAGCACAACAATTCCAGAGTGACTTTGGAACCAGCACTGCTGACCAAATCAATGCTGCTGCCTGCACCGGAGTGGTGGTCTCCACTGAGTGTAATGACCATGACTGGCGGTGCAGGCCGACACCACTGCAGCGCCTCCAAAGTCCCGCCACAGTGTGAGTCCCAAGTGCGTGTCACTGACTCCGACGCAGCAACTGTGGACCCGTGATGTGATCACGACACTGCACAGTCGACGCCTCACGTCTTGACCTGCTGGATTCATAGACCCCAACTTGTCGTAAGAAACTGACGCCTTGCCACCGATGCTATATCACCTCCCCTGCAACCGTAAGGAACTGATGCCTCACCTCTCCTGCCTAACAGTTAGGAACTGATGCCTCAACTCCCCAGTAGCAGTAAGGAACCTACTCTACACCGGCTCCAGTGACACCTCACCCCTCCCGACTCCATGCAATGCCTTTGTTTCCTCATTTTCCAAGGTACTGTACCTGGGGTCCGTGCGACTCTGTGACCAGCCCACACTCCCTAACGAGTGATGTCAGGGTGTTGGGAACGACTTCATCAAGACAACATGATAGGCCCAGTTGTGGTTCTAAGCGCTACACTAGGTTTAATGTTTGAAAATCCGTATCTTTGCTTGTGTATGTTTGTTGTTTTGGTCTTGTTTTACTCAGATAAATATTGGTTATTTTTCTAAACGGGTGATGGAAAAATAAGGTGTGTGTAAATACCTTTCACATTGCCTCTGAGATAAGCCTGACTGATGGTGCCGATCTACCAAGGGGGTACGCAGAGGTTAACTTAGCTGTGTGACTCCCTTACTCTGACTAGAGTGAAGGTCCCTACTTGGACAGGGTGCAAACCACTGACAACCAGAGACCCCATTTCTAACATCACTGTTTTACCCTTGTATCTAATGTAGCCCAATGTATTAAAATAACTGGGAATCAAACTCAGTCTTTGGTTAATCCCTCACTGTTGTTTGTAAATCTTTCCATGCCTCCAGGTTTAAAAAATAATTTATTGGCAAACACATTGTTTTCTTCTGTGTCACAGATTATTGTTTCAGAGGAATGCTCAATAGCAACAATAATAGGAGACCTGAATGGCAAGTTGTCTATGTTACTGAGGCGTATGTAGACTTGGAAAAGGCTGAAGCATTTTATATTCAGGTCCATCTTTTTAAATCGCTAACAAAGTAGATGCAGAAGGGTAGTTATTACTTGAATTCTTGAGAAAAAAATGATTGTATGATTGTTAACAGCAGCATTACTAAAGATATGCCATCTCAGTACACTTATAGTTGTAGTTCAGAGTTTTCCATTCACGACTATGTAATTTCATCTCACTTCACATTTGGGCTTTTTTCAGTTTGGCTGCAGGTAATTCATTGGATGTCCACAGTATCTTATTCTGTGTTGACTTAACAGTAGTTAAAACTACCTCTTGTAATCAAAAGAAACCCAGTCTCCATTAATAAATCTAATAGACGCACTTTTGGGATGCAGGGAAAGATGCAGCTTTAAGGTCTAGAAAGGCAATTGAAGTAGTAACAAGCCCAACTAAAAATCTGTTAATAAAGTTTACATTTTGGATTAAGGGATTTGCAAGAGAGAAAATAAAAATGGCAATTCTAATTTTTTGAAGCATAATGCCCTGCAAGAATCCCACCAGCATAAATGTAAACTGCCTAAGGAGATTTCTAGAGCAATCAATTACTTGATTAGGCACCAATTTTTATTGTTCTCTATTGAGAGGCAGATAGTGTAGGAAAATGGCTCCCTGTTGCATTTAACCCCCACTTTTTACCTGATATTGATGCTGACTTGACTGAGAACTGTGCTGAGACCTTGCTAACCAGCCCCCCGCAAAAGCGGTCTTTCACTAAAAATGTACCATTGTTTCCACAGTTGGCACACCCCTGGCACACAGATAAGTCCCTTGTAAAATGTACAAGTGGTACCAAGGGCCCTGTGACCAGGGAAGGTCCCTAAGGGATGCAGCATGTGTTGTGCCACCCTAAGGGACCCCTCACCTTACACAAGCACACTGCCATTGCAGATTGTGTGTGTTGGTGGGGAGAAAAAGGCAAAATTGACATGGCATCCCCCTCAGGATGCCATGCACACAGAATACTGCCTGTGGCATAGGTAATTCACACCTCTAGCAGGGTTTACAGCCCTCAGCAGGGTGCACTATACCACAGCTGAGGGCATAGCTGCATGAGTAATATGTCCCTACAGTGTCTCAGTCCATTCTTAGACATTGTAAGCACAGGGTGGCCATTAAGTATATGATCTGGGAGTTTATCAAGACAAACTCCACAGCTCCATAATGGCTAGACTGAATACTGTGAAGTTTGGTATCAAACTTCTCAGAATATTAAACCCACACTGATGCCAGTGCTTGATTTATTTAAACAAATGCAAACAAAGGGCATCTTAGAGATGCCCCCTGTATTTTACCCAATCCTTCAGTGCAGGACTGAATGGTCTGTGCCAGCCTGCCACTGAGACGAGTTTCTGACCCCATGGGGTGAGAGCCTTTGTTCTCTCTGGGGCCAGAAACAAAGCCTGCACTGGGTGGAGGAGCTTAACACCTCCCCCTGCAGGAACTGTAACACCTAGCAGTGAACCTCAAAGGTTCAGGCTTAGTTTACAATGCAACATCACAAAACAAAATAAAATGATGGACGGAGTGTTTAAACTTTTCAAACACTCACCCCCAGTCACAGATCTGGGTTTAATCCATCGTTATTTTGCTCGCCACGTCACCCCAGTTTGGACCCAGCCATATGCAAATCACTCTTGACCCTGTTCCCCATGGGAACAGTCCAGCCCGAACTGCTAGGCCAGGTCCTCCCTGGACGGGAAACAAGCATCCTGGGACCGGTTTCAGGGTATCACCCTTCATCAGCCAGGCTAGCTTGAATCCAGTGGCGCAGCGAGCAAGGGACCCACGTCTGGGACACTCTGCACCTGACGCCCACGGCTCGAGTACAGGACAACCAACACCGCAGAGAGGACTCCCAGGCGACTCCAACGATGTGGACACCCTGAATCGACCTCCCTGCACCCCCACAGTGAAGCCTACATAGAGGAGCCAGAGGCTCCTCCTTACTGCAACTGCCTGGTAAGAAAGGAACCAGATGCCTGGACCAAGCACTGCACTCGCAGCCCCCAGGACCGAGAGGAACCACCTACCAGTGCAGGAGTGACCAGCAGGCGGTCCTCATCCTAGCCCAGTCGGTGGCTGGCCCGAGAAGCCCTGTGTGCCCTGCCTGCATCGCCAGAGTGACCCCCCGGGTCTCTCTATTGCTTTCAATAGCAAACCAGACGCCTACTTTGCACACTGCAACCGGCCACCCCTCTGCCGCTGAGGGTGTGTTTTGTATGTTTGTGTGTGTCCCCCCCCCCAGTGCTCGACAAACTCACCCTGGTCTGCTCCCCGAGGACGCAGGTACTTACCTGCTAGCAGACAGGAACCGGAACACCCCTGTTCTCCATAGGTGCCTATGTATTTTTGGCCCTCCTTTGACCTCTGCACCTGACCGGCCCTGTGTTGCTGGTGCTGTGGCTTTGGGATTGCCTTGAACCTCCAACAGTGGGCTGTCTATGCCCAGGAGACTGACTGTGTAAGTGATTTACTTACCTGAGAAACTAACCAAAACGTACCTCCCCCATGAACTGTTGATTTTTGCAGTCTCCACTTTTAAAATAGCTATTTGACATTTTAACCAAAACTGTGTGTACTACTGGTTTAAATCAAAGTTCTATACTTACCTGTGTAAAGTACCTTGCATTTTATGTACTTACCTCAAATTTGAAAAATTAAGAAAATATATTTTTCTATATAAAAACCTATTGGCCTGGAGTTAAGTCTTTGAGTGTGTGTTCCTCATTTATTGCCTGTGTGTGTACAACAAATGCTTAACACTACCCTCTGATAAGCCTACTGCTCGAGCACACAATCACGAAATAGAGCATTAGTATTATCTAATTTTGCCACTATCAACCTCTAAGGGGAACCCTTGGACTCTGTGCATATTATCTCTCACTTTGAGATATCAATGTATTTTCAATCAATCAATTTATAAAGCGCTCTACATACCCATGAGGGTTTCAAGGCGCTGGGGGGGTGGAGGGGGTGCTGCTACTGCTCGAAGAGCCAGGTCGTGAGGTGTCTTCTGAAGGTGAGCAGGTCCTGGATCTGTCTTAGGTCAGACGGGAGGGTGTTCCAGGTCTTGGCGGTGAGGTAGGAAAAAAATCTGCTGCTGGAGGATCTGTGCCGGATCCGGGGGATGGAGGTGAGGGCGAGGTTGGCGGAGCGGAGTTGCCGGGTGGGGGTATAGAAGCTGAGTCTGCTGTTCAGGTAGGTTGGTCTGGTGTTGTGAAGTGCTTTGTGTGCGTGGGTGAGGAGCTTGAAGGTGATCCTCTTGTCGACTGGGAGCCAGTGTAGGTCTCTTAGGTGGGGGGTGATGTGGCTGTGGCGAGGGATGTTGAGGATGAGTCGGGCGGACGCATTTTGGATGCGTTGCAGGTGTTTGGACGGGATGCCTGTGTAGAGTACGTTGCCGTAGTTGAGCCTGCTGCTGACAAGGGCCTGAGTTACTGTTTTTCTTGTTTCAGTTGGGATCCATTTGTAGATTCTGCAAAGCATGCAGAGGGTGTTGTAACAGGAAGTGGAGATGGCGTTGACTTGTTTTGACATGGAGAGGGATGAGTCTAGGATGAAGCCGAGGTTTCGTGCGTGGTCAGTTGGTGTCGGTGGGGTGCCTAGCAAGGCTGGCCACCACTAGTCGTTCCAAGCAGAGGGGGTGGGCCCAAGGATGAGAACCTCTGTTTTGTCCGAGTTCAGTTTCAGCCAGCTGCTTCTCATCCAGTCGGCGACGGCCTTCAAGCCCTCATGGAGGTTGGTTTTGGCGGTGTGTGGGGCCTTGGTGAGGGAGAGGATGAGTTGGGTGTCGTCGGCGTAGGAGATGATGTTGAGGTTGTGTTGACGGGCCACTTGTGCAAGGGGGGCCACGTAGATGTTGAACAGCGTCGGGCTGAGGGATGAGCCCTGGGGTACGCCGCAGATGATGTTAGTGGCTTTGGATTGGAACAGGGGGAGGTGGACTCTCTGGGTTCTTCCGGAGAGGAACGATGTGGTCCAGTTGAGGGCCTGGTCTTGGATCCCTGCTTCGTGGAGGCGGATTTTCAGAGTGTGGTGGCAGACAGTGTCGAAGGCAGCCGACAGGTATAGGAGGATGAGGGTTGATGTTTCTCCATTGTCGTGATGGCTTCTGATGTCGTCTGTGGCGGCAAGGAGGGCGGTCTCAGTGCTGTGGTTTCGTCTGAAGCCGGAGATAGTATATACAGAGCCAACTTCCTACAGACAGTAATTATTTACTTAAAGAAAAAAAGGAATCAACAAAGAGCTTGAACTAAACAACACTATGTTGCCAAAAATGGATTGCCTTTATGGAGGCTGTAGTTTCCAAGAACCCTGGGTGGTCCTGGAAATTGATTGTCGAAGCCTGTGGTTCTAGGAAAGACACCTCCTAAATTTTCATTAGTGATGCAATCTGAATGCAATATATAACTGATCCATATGCCGTTCCCTGAAATGGTTTCCACCATTGAGCTCCTTGATGAATATGGTCTGCCTTCAGCGGCATCAAAAGTTTTGAATTAAAATCAAGACATTGAAGTGCAATTAAACCAGATGAAATTTCAAGTTCTGTTAGAAAAGAATGTTGCTACCCTTTGGTCCTCCTTTTTAGCCCCTATTTAAAAAATTTGTTATCAACAAGGAGTAATGTCTTCGTCCTTTAGGGGTGTCATAGTAGTTTGCTTTCATAAAAAGGGAGATAGATCTTCACCCCACAATTAGAGACAAATGGCACTGTTAGATGCAATTGCAACATTTTTCACTAAGCGTATTTTAGAACATTCACAAGAGTGCATGTCAAATAAGTAAATTCTGACAACTCAACAACCTGACTTGAGGGCAAACTGCTGTATTGTTAGATAATATTGGGAGAGTTCAAGTTATCATTGACAAATATGTAATGATAAGAAAGCATTTCATCTATGTTGTGTTGATTTTTCCCACGCATTCAATTGAGTATAGAGGCCTACACTGTGGAAGACGTTTTTGGCCCTGGGGATTCCACCATTGTTGTTAGGTCAAATTGTGGCCCTTTATGCGTTTACCTGTTTTCATGTACTTTCGGGTGGGAATCAGTGTGTTATGGTCTAAAACTGGGTTGCTTGTTGGCCCCTTTATTCTCCTTCTATATATTTGACTTACCAACCGCCTTCAATAAAGTTAGGGGCAATGCTTCTAGGGTAGGTGGCCCAAAACTGGCCTACTATATGCGGGTGATATTGTGATTCTTGACTAGACCCCTAAAGGCCTCCAAAACAGATTGGATAGTCTCAACATGTATGCAGAAGGCCATTGTTTGAAAATTAATATGATTAAAAGTAAAATTCCAGGATTCAAGGGAAAACATCATCAGAAAAAGGATGTATTTCTTTCTCTGTCCGGTTCAGAGCTATAATCTTTTTTTATATGTATTTTCCCTTTACTTTGTATGGAGCTTGATATGGCATTTTGATATAAGAAAGGCAAAAAATAAATGATTAATTCCTCCTGTTGGGTGAAAAATCTGCAACCGTAATTGAAACTGATTATAGTACATGGAGTTTGTCATTTAATTCTTCTCATAAGACTGAATATGTTACCATTAATGAGTGTTATTGGGGCATGGAAAAAGCTCAACATGAAAGTTAGATTATGCAACCTCTGGAAAGAGGAGGGTTCAAGACTTTAATCATGTTGTTTTTGCTTGTCCAGCTTTGTGTTATGTTCGTTGGAAGTAGTTAAAACCTTTTTTAGTCGATATGTCATTTTTATGGTGGATATGGCATGTGCATTTTTAAATTCTTCCAAAAATGAAATGATGTGTTTTAAAAAATTGTTTAAAGTTTTTTTGTGTGTGTGTTTTTTTTTACTTATGTGTGTATGTATAACGTGGAAGCTATTGGATATCAAATGTAATAAACATATGAAGTTTTGGGGAAGGATTTGTTGTTTTATGTATGACTTATTGTGGTCTTTAATGGAAAAATGAAGGAATAAAGATCTTTGTATCCCTCGTACTAAGTCCGCACTGGGACAGAGCTTTTGAGTCGTTTAACAAATGCGTTTTTTCCAGCTTGCACTATTAGTTAATGCAGACAAAAGAGGGCAGCACACATTAAGCGCACCCATTATGATGTGGCCTTATATGGGGATTTAGTTGAAGACTGCATCCAAAACTGTCCCTGAACACCCTCAAGCCCATTGTGAATGAAGTAATTGGGTAGCAGTATAAATGCCTCCACTTCTGGTGGCACACAATTCATTTTTCAAAGCACTCTGTGCTTATGAACCTACATCTGCAATGGATGCATATACCCACGGTTCTTCTGAGACAACTTAATAAAAACGCTGGGAAGTTTGAATGATCTATCTCGATCAGGGGTCTCCAAACTTTTCTGTGTTAAGAGCTATAAAAGTTAAATGGAAATCATCCTGGGCTACTGATATTATTGTTGTAATAGTGACCACATTAGATGATACATTAGCGGCCACAACAGGAGCGACCAACTCAGTTCATGAGACACACTTGACAGTAGTAATGCAGAAATGCCTTAGTAAATTTGGAATGCTTCTATGTGGCTAATGCATGATAGCCACAGCTGCAGTGCCCCTGGCAACAAGATAAGTGCTGGAAGGATATTCCAACTAGATGACTACGAATGTATGCTGATTGCTGAGTGCTTCGCTGCAGCTGCTTATGTAGACTACAGGCCTCTTGCTCAGGTTTGAGGGATTATGTCTTCCCAGGGAACCTGAAGGGCAGAATTACAGTGTAACATGCTGTGCTCTAACATAGCCTAGGTAGGAGCTATTTTCAACGATTCTAGTGACAATATGGTAGGGTTATTTTTATGTTTCACTCTCCTTGTCACAATTTTAATCCTGTCATGCTTCATCGTCCTAGTTATTGCAGTACACGCTTTATTATCTAAGATGCAGTTACTTCAATGAAACCTTATTACACTCTATTCTGCCTCTGATTGTCCTTGCAATCTAATGTAACTGAGAGAAAAAGATGAGATCTGAGTGACCATGATTTCCCTGAGGAGTCAATTGTGTCATGCGCTCAGTTGCCCAGTGATCCCTACTCTTGGGTGGAGATGAGGCACTGCTAGTTAGCCAGAGCAAAACCTGGATTAGGCCGCCAGGTGTCACCTGTAGTGGGTTCAGACTCAGTACCCCACAGTGCAAGTGATTCTGCCTCCCAAATCCAGTAGTCTCATTAGGATAAGGCTAATGAGACTACTAGGATAAGGCTAATGGGACTCCGGGATTTGGGCGGCAGAATCACTTGCACTGTGGGGGACTGAGTCTGAACCCACTTCAGATGCATGAACAAAATGCTGAAACAGTGGCTGAAGTTGGCTGACCCACTTCCTAATTTGTAGGCTGTGGTGGGTGGAAGCAAAACGTAAAAGCACTTGAACAGAATAATGGTGGGATGACAAAAAACCCTCTCTCAGCCTTGTCAAGTGCAACGCATACAAATGGCACCAACACATTTCATTGAGGATCACTGCATGTAGGTAGCTCTAACTACCTGTTCATCAGGCCTACACTTGACTAGTGGGGAAACAATAGCATCATATTTTCAAGGTGCAGAAAATAACTCATTTTATTATGAAAACGTTGTATGTATGACATTTATCCAAACATTTACCTTAGAAGTGTGTTGTGGGCAATGATTATCCAAACTGGCCTGGTGCACGTACAGTATCTGTCAGGTGCACTCAAGTCACATGGGACACTTTCTACAAAAGAATCTGCAACATGTCACATTTAACATTAACTGAATGGTTTAAAAATCCAAACATGCAAATGCAGTTTGCTACGAGAGGGGGGCACTAACAGTCGCTCTTGACACGACATGGGAGTAACTACTGGGTATGTTTTTTTTGGAAACACTGGGAGAATTAAAAGAGCTTGTTCATGTTAGGATTCGAGTTCATGCCAACCAACATTTTAAAACAAGTAGGGGAGTTTTGGGATTTTTTTTTCTTTTTCTCATTGACATATATTGAAGCAAAGGCAATATCAGGCGGGAAACATCTAGAATTAAGCCATTTTGGGCTTAACAAAAATCTGATTCTCCCGCATGAATCGGATCTGTTGGCATGCTGTATCAGGACTTCAAAAAACAAGCAGATCTCAGGAATGGGTGAACAGCGCGGAACCCCAAAGACTTAGTCCTCCCAGGACACTGCTTCCTGTCCTTACAAAACTGTGGGGAGGAGTATGACATTCCATCAGAAAATAGCGTAGGAGCAGCACATGTGGCGAAGACATTCATAACAAAGAGTAAATTCTATTGCAACTACCTGACTGGGTGTCTTGTCCTCATGCAAGCCTGGACACAAGAGGTTGCAACCAGCATAGGTCTGCTCTTCCTCATGAGTTTACATGTGAGGTTCTTAAACAGAAACAAGTATTTGCAATGCAATGGGTCTTGCATTTGCGTGAGTTAGAGCTATTAGTGTTGTAAATTCTTAACTAGATTGTTCTTGACACATAAATTGAAAATGAAAAGTAAAACAGTAGGCACAAGAGAGCTGATTCAAAGAGCCATGGCCCCCATGAGCGTGAAGGAGGGACACAAAAAGCAAAAGAAGTTTGTGCGCAGTCAAACGTATGTGCAATCGTGCAATTATCCATGTAACAGGGGCCGTCTGAAAAGTGGTAACAAAACCGCCCCACAGAGGGACAAACGTAAAGTATGGACCAAAGATGATAAAGGATTTTTGAAAGGGAAGCCCACAAACAAGTGTGTGTGTGATGGGCGTGCGGTGGGCGTGGTTAAAAGCCCACAATACTTGCGTGCTCGACCTAAAAAGGGATTTTTTTTTTATTGCTTTACCATGTGCGTTTGTATTATTAATATCAAATGCGTTGGTGCTGATGAGAAAGTACGTAAGCCTTTTGGTGATGTAAATTAACCAGCAAGTTAGTACTTGATTTAAATCCCGCAATAAGACAAATGCAAAAGGTACGCTTTTCAAATTAAACCAAACATAATTCGGTTGTGCTCAATTCCAGCACCCGGGTCACCAAGTGATAGGGCACATGTTCACGTATGGGAAAATGTCTGATCCTCAAGACGGTTTACAAATAACTCTATTTAAACACACTCCCTAAATTGTCCCATTCAGCGCCTTTCACAAAACAGACTTCTTATGCTGACTTTGGCAAATGTTTGAACTTCCTCGTGGCCAGATTTTATACAATTATCTTCGCATAACGCTTTGTTCAAATTTTCACCGCTAACGAAACTTCTCAAATGCGTGCAGATACACTTTTTGCATAGGTGTTAGCGCGTCAGAGCCTAGATAAGTAAACTTACCAGGAGACGCGTTTAGGCCGACAAACCTTTGGACCACGTTTGGAGACTTCCCAGTCTGAAATATTTTCTTGTCATTTGCCAATCAATAGATCAATAATCAATTCAATAACAATAATCACTAGTCAATAAACATTTGATAAAATCAATAATTGAACACACCATTAATTTCTCAGTCACAAATAACCACACCAGTTTAGTCAAAGTTATGATATTTATTTCCCTATTGGTTACAATCTAATATCATATCTGTTAGTCTCATTAACAATAAGCCCATGACAAAACAATCCAATCAATAATCAAAATGCTATTTTAATCAATACATTTACTAATTTCATTTAGCATCTAGGCACATCATTATACGAATCAACTTAGCAGAGTCTCATTAGTTCATGAATCAACAAAGCAAGAACGCAGTCATTTTTCTATTTGCACAAAATATTAGTGAACGCCTTAACTGACCTCAAATTAGCATTAGCATGTTGGGCTTCGTGCAAACATTTAGTGAACACGAATTTGGAAAACATCTAAATTAAGGCCTCTATCAAAATAGCAGTTGGTACCTAGAAAGAAAAGGCAAACAGACAATTATAATTTGCATCATATAGTTACCAATCCAACAGATCAGCAAACAGCGTCAGTCTTCGTCCTCAGGACATCAGTCGATTCACCATCAGCAGAGATAGGACGGGGCAGAGTCTCATTATAGCATAACTACAGAACGGATTACTTCCCTCAGATAGAGGAGAAGTTAGCATCAAGCAAAGAGTGTACAAAGGATGATTTAAGGTGGCGGGACAACAAAACTAAATTATGGCAACTGGCAAAAGGTTCTCTAGCAAAAGGTCTCATAGCAAAGGAATGGCAAATGGCAAGGGTAAGAGTCCCCGTTAAAGTGGAAGATGAAGTGTGCGTGTATGTCTCCGGTTTTCCTCGGGTTACGCCGTTAAATCAAAACTGTCTAACTACCCCCTAATTCCTCATTGGATGAAGTTTGGTGCATTATCATCGCTATCCAATAATTCGGTAAGTACCTTACTAGAACTTTCCACAATTTGCAGTTCTCACGTCACGGATTGGTCCAAGTTATTGACGTCTTCAACAGTTGGAATGTCAGGTAGGAAATGTTACATTTTGCGCTCCAGTCAGTGTCTTCATTGTCTTCTCCTAGTACGGTTAACCTTGCACCTGTTACAAATTACACTGTTGCATCTAGCAAGAACGTCACCTTGAGCAAGCCGGTTCTCATGAGAAATAATTTACTACGGCTACACACACATAACTCCTGGAAAAATACAGCTTTGTGTCCTTCAGGGAAACAGCACATTACACTAAGCAAAGGCCCTCTGATTTAATAAAGCAAACTCAACACACAACTCTAACTATGATATACTAATACAAATTCGTATACATTGGTAGCCACTCCCCGTGGGCACATTTCAACTCGTGCATTATTTTCTACGAGAACATATTTTCTATGCAGCTTCATAACATTATATTTCGCAAGCTTTTCATATTAATATTGATTAAAAATAACACACTCCAACATAGGGGCATTTGACTGCATATTCTATTCCCATTTTCCTTTGCTAAACTGCTTTAGAAATAAACTTCTGAAAAAAAGGTTTAAATCCTTACAGTTGAGGAGTTTATTTTTAGGTTCGAACCTGCCAGTGCATGCGCTTGCGCACGCGTCTCGTATGCGACAGACTGTTGTGTGCAGTAAAGGGCTTGGAGCACTTCTGTCAAGCTCACCATTTGCTTCGTGCAAACATTTAGTGAACACTTTGGTGGTTTTCCTGGCACACTTCTTTAAAGCCTCGTAATTCCTCAAGGCATGTCTGCCATAATTTCTGTTCGTCTGTGGTGAGCAAGGATCAAGCACTAATTGATGTCAACTAAATTAGTGCCCGTCGTCCGCTGCTCCCCACGTGATCGAGGTACTTTTTTGTTCTAAATTCCAATGCCCCGCAAACAGAAGCCTTCTGACTGGCAAACACATGTCCAGCAGGACAAACGAAACTGCAAAGTTTTATATTTTAAAGCTAACTTTATTTTATTTTGTTAAATCGTATTTTCTCAGTTTCCACTTTTTTTTGCTCGTGGACGCTGTTGTCAAAAGATGACAACTTGTACAAAATATGCGAGACGTATTGGATTGCAAATGCGTGTTCCTTTATGTGTTCACTTCTCGATTGCGGGATAAGGGCTAATTCTGCCATCTAGTGGTTGAATTACACATATGCTTTCAATAATACTTTTCCAAATGGTATCCTTTGTGTGCATCATATCCCAGAGGAACTATATACTTTGGGTGACAGACGACACACTGTGTGGTCCACTAATTAAATTCGTTGCGTATTTTTCCTTTATAATAACAATTATATAGATAAGAACAATGAAACGCATGCTTTCTACCTGTATGTCTCCACTCGGTTCATACAAAGAAGACAATCACAAGAAGACAATCACAAAGTCTTCGACAATCACATGGTCTTTGGCCCTTCACTTTCTTTGCATGAGACCAAACATTATTTTCTCTTTATATTGCTTGGGTTTTAGCTGTTCTTCCTTCTTTCTAGCAGAACATTCAAGTTTACCAAGTCAATGCCTGAGTTTCTCGTACTGTTAACCCATTCTAAAATCAATACTACTGTTATGTTGTCACGTTGTAGAATGCTCGTGTGAGCATTTCTTGGCGACCGCATAGCCTGCACAATAAAGGATTCTGCCCCAGTTCTTGCTGTTCAACTTCCGCATGTTCGTTGGAAGAACTACAAGTCCCAGAATGCTGATCAAAAGCTTGAACTGGACAAGCTACTCACGCGGCATAGACACGAGAAACCCTCTGAGCTCTGAGGTGCTGTAATACCTCATTAAATATGGCCAAGTGTGCGTTTTAGTCGTAATATTCAGCAGTGTTCTTTCTTTTCTTGCTTCGAACCTTGAGCTGTTGTTCCGCTTTTGTGTTTAGAGATTTCTGTTTTCACTTTATGTATTGTACTGCCAATGTATTTTTGGGCCTCCCAGAAGAGAAAGGTATAGTTGTACAGGTCAAATATGCTGATGTACTGTGTTTTTGTGTTTCTATTTCTGCATTTCTTTCTTGTTGCTAGCATGCTTGCACATATAGTCGCATTTCAACAGCTGTGGAGACCAACAAGGTTAATGAAGTATTCAGGTATGTCTACCCAGATGTCGGGTCCGCTTCTAAGGCCTTACAGAGCGCGCGCAGGCAAAATGAATGGCGCCGACACCAATTACTGTAGTTCTCCTATTATTATCTTCATTTCCCGCGTCATGGTAGTTACCATGTGACCACACATGAGGGGATACAATAGCCAATTCCCCTTCCTTCACGTTGCATAATGGGATGACCAATCCCATCAAAACATTGATTCTTTACCCAAACCAAATAAACTAAAAAAACTCAATTAAAATGGCACAAACATTTATTGCATTGAAACTAGGCGATCGTACAGGTACAACATTGCTGTCTAGCAGTAAAAAAAACAGACTCAGCTCAGTACAGAATCCATTAGCGTTGTGGAAGTCGCTGGCTAAGATTACAGATCATACCTATCCATGACTTGTCTGTGGGAAACTGCCTCATCTTCTTTCAGCTCACTTTCGCCAATTCAGAAGTCATCTCACCGACCATTCTTTGGTTAGTCAGGTGAATTTACCATATGTTGCTGGTCTTCTATCTGTCAGGCAAAACAAGCATTTTCAATGCAAGGGGTCTCGCATCTTCTTGAGTTAGAACTATTAGCGTTGTAAAGAAAAAAAACGCAGCGCAATCACACTATGTAAATTGCAGCGCGATTTCGCTGTGTGGAAAATAAACAGATAAAGTAGTCTGGACCCCATGCTGAAAACATCGAGCCTCGTATGTTTTTAGTAGTTTACAGGTGCTGTGTAGGTGGGCTAAACACCAGAAAAGGCATGACATATGCATGCCTTTCACAAATGAAAGCAAGCGGATTTTAAAAGGCAAGCCCACAAACCAATGTAAGTGACTGACATGACATGGGAGTGGTCTGAAGCCCAAAGAGAGATTACAGAATGGATGGAGCGCTTTGCGCTCGCCCATAAAAAGGATGATTCACAGGCCTCACCTCGCAGATCGCTAACATTGTCATCATCATTGTCAGTTTGATCTGTGGACTGAATGTCCTTCGCTTTCTCTGGTTCGGGGTCTGGCTGCCAGCATAGTTTAAAGAACAATATATTTCTTCTGATTGTCTCATCCTCATACGAGCAGTGATCATTGTTTCCTTTATGTTACTCACTTTCCATGGTTCAATCTTGAATGACAACCTGAACTTGCTCCCTGTTTTTTAGAAAAAACAGGTCACCAATATGGACATCACGTCGCTTTGTGCGCCTCTTCCTTGAGATGCGGTCATTTCGGGGGCTGGGTCGATGCAACCCATCGTATTGCAGGAGGTTCTCCAACATGGGGATGATGTCTCTCACCATCCAGTTCATACAAAGCGGTCTGGGGTACACTCTAGTGGTAGCATGTGAAGTGAGCTAATACTTACTGAGAAAAGCATACAAAGCACACTCTCAAGACCTTGTTTAATGTCCTCAGAAAGTGCTCAGCTTCACCATTCGCTTGCGGCCAGCAGGGTGTGAGTTTGCCATGATGAACCCCTCTAGAAGCTAGGTACTCAGCAAACTCTTGATTAGCAAATGGTTGACCATTTTCAGTCCTGATTTCATATAGTAGTCCATGAGTGGCCATAACTTTCTCTAAATAAGGCATAGGTTGGGCCGCCGTGATTGAATCTAACATCTCCACTTCAGGATACTTTGAAAAATGATCTATTATCACCAACATGTGGAGACCATCCAGTAGGCTCTCAAAGTCTGCACTGTATCTTGGGACGAAGGGAATGGACTCTATGATGATGGGTGCTGGTGGCTCAGCTGGACCAACCACTTGACACATAGAACATTGTCTCACTGTATGTTTAAGCTGGTCATCCAAACCAGGGTACCATACTTTGCACCAGAGTCTCGACTTTGTTTTCCGTACCTCGTGATGGGCCGAGTGGGCCAAGTCCACCGCCTGCTTCTGCAACAAAAGTGGGAATTACCAGTCGAGAGCCCGTCATGAGACTGGGGAAACAGCAAGCTTGTGCCTGACATGGTGCAATGATGATAAAGTCAAGCGAGCTTCTTCTGTTCGACGGGATACATTGTGCATCAGTGAGTGCCAGTTCCCTGAAGTTACTGTTGAGCTCTCTAATTGAAGACATTCATCAGACTTGGTAGCCACTATAATGTCAGCCAAGGAGATGGGTAGAGGGCCTGACCGTTCCACCTCCAGAAGTACATATTCTTATGCATCTACAGCGTAAGACACCTCACTGATGGTGGCTGGTCATGCATGCCTGGACAAAAAGTCAGCCAGATTTTGAGATCCTGGTCAGTACACTACTGAGAAATGGTATTCTTGGAGCTGAAGAATCTACTTCTCAATCCTGAGATGTGGTTTGAATGATGATTCATTGCACAGAGGTATGAG
Organism: Pleurodeles waltl; assembly: GCF_031143425.1. Classification (NCBI taxonomy): domain Eukaryota; kingdom Metazoa; phylum Chordata; class Amphibia; order Caudata; family Salamandridae; genus Pleurodeles; species Pleurodeles waltl. The sequence goes on along the minus strand of NC_090437.1, from coordinate 1,032,995,533 downwards.
AAGTTTATGGTCCATGTGAACTGTGAACAGTTGGCCGTAAAGATAGAGATGGAAATGGCGACACCCCAATGATCTGCAGTAGCTTCTTTTTCAAGTACGAGTATCGCTGCTCAGTGTCTATTAGAGCTAGACTAGCATATGCCACAGGGGTCCACTTACCATCCGCTCTTTTTTCAGTTAGAACTGCTCCGAGGCCAGTGGGGCTGGCGTCCACCAACAGTTTCTATTCTTGGCTTGGATCAAAGTATGCTAAGGTAGTGTGTGTAGACAGAGCATTTTTATTTGCTGGAAACACCTCCTCTTGGGCAGGCCTCTATTCCCAAATGGTGTTGGTTTTGGTTATTCCTCAGTGCAGAGCCGTGAGGATGGTCAAATTTCGAATAAATCACCCACAGTATGTAACCATCCCCAAGAAACTTCGTACACCTGAGACATTGGTAGGTGCTGGGGTGGATTGAATATTTCAGACTTAGGCTGTATCAGGCATGACTCCATTGTCAGAAAATCGGTACCCGAAGAAAGCAATCCCTCTCTGGAGAAAATTGCATTTCTCACAGTGTAGGGCAAGTCCATTGTCCTGTAGCCATCTGAATGTTGCCTTCAGCCTGTAAAGAGCTCTTCAGTAGTTAAAGCATGTACTAAAATGTCATCACTGACCTTGATGACCCCTTCTAGTTCAGCCAACATTTCCCGGATGGTGTCTTGAAAAACGTCTGCAGCATTCCACATTCCCAAACTGAGGAGCTTGAACCTTCTTAAACCTTCATGGGTGGAAAATGTTGTAATAGCTGTTGGCTCCAGCTCCAACAGCAGCTGATGGTATTGTGCTTGGAGATCTATATTAGAGAACCATTGCGATCAACTTACTTCTGCAACAATGTCACACAGATTCTGACCTCACCAGGTTGTTTAGGCTAGCAAGCAACTACAATCAGGGATACCCAGATGTCAGTCTTGGAGTCCTCCAGATGATATTCCCCAGGAGAGAACAGACAATATTCTCTGTTATGGAAGGGGAAACTTCCACACAAACACCAATGTGGCTCTCTATTCTTAGGGCCCCACTGTAGATAACAATCTTCACCATCCCCCTAACAAACGATACACAGTAAGATAGCAAGGGCTCTTTAAGGAGGTGTGTGTCACTGTGAAGGCAGCGGCATGTAAGGAAGATACTGGAGAGCATGGTAGGAGTTTTGCAACTGGAAAGAAGATCTGAAAGGGAACCGGGGACGAGCAGGAGGAAAGTGATTCACTATAGGTACTCACCATCAATCCGGGACCCGTAGGATGGCTGCTGTTGATGATGCAGAGAGCCCAGAGGGAAGAGATCAGCTGTTTCACGATCAGAGAACCAGACAAGCGGAAGCCGGATCGCCGTCTGGACGAAAAGCCCCGCTACAGCTCAGGAGAGTCGTGGTTCTCCCAGGTGCGTACACTCTGGGGTCGTTCTGAGGCTACAAATAATGAAGCTTCAGAGAAGCTTTAAAGGGAAATAAGGGGGGAAGGCAGGCAAAATCCTGGGTATGTTTTGTTTTGGATTTTTCCCTCCTTTTCTTTCTTTTTCTCGTGAAAGACTCCTTTATGGACTAAGAGGTAAAGTCCTAAGGACGACCTGAAAGTAAAGACGCATGTTCGCATGCATGCACTGATTTTGTATGAACCCCGTGTTAGAAATGGGGTCTCTGGTTGGAAGTCAGTGTGCACTCTGTCCAAGCAGGGACCCTCACTCCAGTTAGGGTAATGGAGGTACACACTCAGGTAACCCCTGCCCACCTCCTTGGTAGCTTAGCACAAGCAGCCAGACTTATCTCAATGACAATGTGTAAAGTATTTGTACCAATACACACAGTAATACAGTGAAAACAATACAAAATGGACACTACACCAGTTTAGAGAAATAGGTAATATGTATATAAACCAAACAAGACCAAAACGACAAAAATCCAACATATATAAGTCAAGATATGAATTTTCAAAAGAATAAGAGTCTTACTAAATATAAAACAATGGAAACGTTGGTTTTACACAAAGTACCTCATTTGCATAAAAAATAAAGCCGCATGGGCGAGCGTCCATCAGAAAAGTCAGCAATGCGTTGATTCTTTAATCACAAGTGAGGCCGTGCATTATTTCTTCTCTGGTCGGGTCGGCAATGCCCTGCTTTGCTGTCCCGCAAGAGAGTGATGCTTTGATTTCCAGAAGGCCATCTTGGATCTGCGTAGACTTCCATTTATTTTTGACGCCCAGCAATGATGCGTGAGAAATCCAGCTGCACAGTTTTGGGAAACTGCGCTGCTTGGGGTTTGCATCATTATCAGCAGCCGCAAGTGGGTGTTGTGTCGTTTCTTCAGCCGCGATGCGTTGATCTCACAGCCACGATGCAGGCGGAGCATCGACTTTAGCGGCAAAGCGAGTGGTGTGTCATTTTTTAGCTGTTTTGCAGGTGGTGCATCAACATTCTCCCCGCACAGTGTTCTTTGCATGGATTTCAGTCCTTGTTCTGCCAATTTCACCCCTCAAGGGCTCAGGGACTGGATGGGGCACTACTTGGGGCAGGAGTCTCTTCAGAGAGTCCAGGTGCTGACAGAGGAAGTTTTTGATGGCCCTGAGACTTCAAAACAGGAGGCAAACTCAGTCCAAGCCCTTGGAGATTCTTCACCAGCAGGAGCATACCACTAAGTCCAGTCTTTGTCCTCTTGCAAGCAGAAGCAGTAACTGCAGGTCTACCCAGCAAAGCACAGTCACAGGCAAAGGGGCAGTACTCCTCCTCCTCAGCTCTTCTCTTTGGCAGAGGTAATCTGAAAATCTGGAGTTTTGGGTCCACTACTTATACCCCTTTCTGCCTTTGAAGTAGGCCGACATCAAAGGAAAGTCTCTGTTGTTTACAAAGTCCTGCCTTGCCCAGGTCTGGCTCCAGACACACACCAGGGGGTTGGAGACTGCATTGTGTGAGGGCAGGAACATCACATTCAGGTGTATGTGACCACTCCTCCCTCCACTCTAGCTCTGATGGCCCATCAGGATATGAATGCTACATCCCCAACTCCCTTTATGTCACTGTCTAGAGGGGCTTCACAACCAGCCCAACTGTCAGTCTGACCTAGACAGGGAATACACAAGCAGGCAGAGGCACAGAATGGTTTAAGCAAGAAAATTCCCACTTTCTAAAAGGGGCATTTTGAAACTGACAATTTAAAAAACAACTTTACCAAAAGATGTGTTTTGAAATTGTAAGTTCAGAGACACCAAACTCCAAATTTCTATCTGCTCCCAAAGGGAAACTGAACTTAAAAGATATTTAAAGGCAGCCCCCATGTTAACCTGTGAGAGACATAGGCCTTGTAACAGTGAAAAACAAATTTGGCAGTACTTCAATGGTAGGCCATGTAAAACACATCAGTACATTTCCTACCTTCAACATACACTGCACCCTGCCTATGGGGCTATCTAGGGCCTACCTCAGGGGTGCCTTACATGTAGAAAAAGGGAAGGATTAGGACTGGCAAGTGGGTACACTTGCCAGGTCAAATTGGCAGTTTAAAACTGCATCCACACAGCAGTGGCAGGTCTGAGCCATGTTTACAGAGCTACTCTTGTGTGTGGCACAACCAGTGCTGCAGGCCCACTAGTAGCATTTGATTTATAGGACCTGGGCACCTCTAGTACACTTTATAAGGGACTTTCTAGTAAATCAAATGTGCCAATCATGGAAAAGCCAATTACACATACATGTTACACAGGGAGCACTTGCACTTTAACACTGGTCAGCAGTAGTAAAGTGCCAAGCACACAGCCAAAACATGGGAGGCAGAGGCAAAAAAGACAGAGGAGACCACGCCAAGAATGCAAGGTTTAACACCTTGCGTAAGGGACTTCCCAGGATGTTGGACAGTCACTGTGTGTCATTTGCTGATTATGACATGCAATGGCTTAGTATTAACTGGAACATCACACTTACGAGCATTTGATCTCCTCTAGTGAAGAAAATATCTTTTGCATGTTGCCTCTTATCTGCATAGGCCTTAATTTTCCTCTGACGATCAAAGTCTTTGATGCAGGTTTCTTCCTCTGTACTTGATCTTGTGTTGACCAATTGAGGATTGGTTGTCAATGCTCTCCTGAATATCAAAGTTGCAGGGTGTTCACCTTTGGTCGAGTGAGGAATCAAACGGTAAACTTGCAGGGTATAATTCAAGACAGTTTTAGGATTTAGATTTTCCAAGGCAGCACGCTGAACTGCTTTCGTTAATGTACTCATGAAAGGCTCAACAAGGACATTAGCCTGTGGCCAAAGAGGTATGCTCTTCTGATCCTTTGCGTAAGATGACCTAGAAAGTGTCTGAATTCTCAACTGTTGAAAGGCAACAGTTTGGAACAGACATTCTCGGATGTTAAGATCGCAGGAATACCCTGTGTTGCAAAGATGCCATCTAATCTATGGTTGACTCTCTCTTGAGTGATAGATGAGAGATCTTCTATATATGGAAAACAGGAGTACTCATCAACAATCACCATCAGGTAATGTCCATTATCAAGAGGACCGAAAAAGTCAACAGCTGTTCATTCCCATACATACTTTGGCAGCTCTGACATGCTTTAGGGGTGTTGAGTGGTTTTCGTTCACAGACAGTTGCTTTGATGACAGGCCTTCCACTCTCATTCAACTCCAGACTCAGTCTCTGACAGTTTTGTGGCAATGATTTCACAATGTCCTTCATGAGCTACTTCAGTTATCTGTTGTCGCAAACTCTCTGGAATAACAATTCTCAAGCCAGTCAGGATAATACCTTTTAAGTCACGGTCAGTTCATCTTTGACATTTTTGAACTTCTGGTATTCACTGGCACAAGGTCGAGCATGCCGGAACCAAGACTGGTGTGTAACAATGTCGTTCAGTTTTAACATGTCTATATCTTGACTCATGGAAGTTTTTGGATCCTGAAAGACTCCGTAGGATGATGACTTAAGTGTTAGAATATGTCGATGTGAATGCAGGTTTAGAAGGTTGAGTTTGCGATAACACACTGGAGAATAAAGTGTAATACATAGCTCATTGTGTGGCGTATTCACTGGTGGTTACCCAGGTTGGGAAGGACCCTACAATTGGTGATGAGATAGGGAATAGGTAACCTGAAGTGCTCTCCCAGAGAGTTTGCTGTGATCCAAGCAAACTGCTTGTGCATGCAACATGTGTCTTCTTTGAAGAGCTGAATCGACAGTTGGAGTCAAAGCGCAACTCCAGTGGATGTAAAGCAATTGAACATTAAGAAAGCTTTACTGAGAAGTCTAGGCATCAGTGGATAAGAGACTACGACCAAGGCCATACAGAAAGGTACTGCACTACTACCCAATATAAAAGTGTACTTTATACGGAGCACTACTCCTGAAGGCGGATACAACCAGGTTTTGGAAGTGCAGCAATTAGCAATTGCAGACTATGCAGTAACGCTGCCATCAGAAGTGCTGCAAGGCAGAGATCACCCAGGTGTAAAAAAATCACAAAAAGAAAGCCTGAAAACAAGACCACTCAGATACATGAAAAGGTCATCTGCTTACCAAAAGTCAGAAAAGAGAGTCAGCATACTGCTACTGAAGGTGACTCAAAGAGAAGTGCCTGGAGTTGTGGTTACAGAGCCATTATACCTACAGCGACAAGAGGCTCAGCATAAAGCCTTTCTGCCAATGGAGACCATAAAAGATGATCCTGAAGCTGGCACATCAGAGGGTCTGGTTGGGGGTATGAATGGTACAGAACATGATTTCTGGCAGATGGAGTCAGAGAGAGCTCTTTTCGCAGTGTTAGGCAATCCTGTGAACAGTTACTATGTTGGCATTTTCCTGAAACCACCACCACCCTTCGTTACTGACAAAAAGCAAAATATTACCAATTGACTGCTTGGATACATTTGATGATTTCATTGATTGCCTGGAAGAGACAGATAGCAAAAAGATTATCATATACCTCAAGAATCATGCTGGTGATGGTGCAAAATAAGTCATAAGTAAAATGCAGCAAGCTGATGAAGTTATGTGCTGTCAAATTAAAGAAGCCTTGAATCTCAAGTTCAATCCTGTGCCGAATGAAAATTACAAAAGGTACATTTTCAGTCAATAACGACAAAGAGTTGGTGAAACCATAGATACAATTGTTGAGAGACTGGATACGCTCATAAATACTGCAGATTCAATTAATTTAATGATGAAGAAGCAATACGTCTCAGAGTTATTGACGGATGTCTGTCAGGTTCATTCAGACGACGAATGCTGAGAGAAACTCTTAGTCTGGAGTGATCTCTCATGGTTGCCAGAACTGAAGAGCGTGGTGATCAACAAGCTGCTGACATGGAGGCCAGAGGTGCCCAAAGTGAGTCAGTCATGAAAAGTAAGCAGAAACACAAAGCTGAAGGACACATGGTGATATCTCCATTGAAAAAAAATAAGTTGTGTTTCATATGTGGGATGTCATGTCCACATGAAGATAATTATCGTGCCATTTGACGGATATCCAAAGGCTGCGGTAAAGAGAAGTGTTTTTTAATGCTTTGCAAGGCAAAAGAAAAAGTGAGTGGCTCACGGCGAGAAGACAAAATAGCAGACTGATCATTCAAGAAGCGATGCCCACAAGGCCAAGAGACATCCTTTGAGACAAATCGATATCAAACGGAGTTGATCGTCATGCAAATCATTGTCAAAATGTTTGTCAGTATCGAGTGAAAGTGAAGATGTTTGTGCAATGTCAATGTTTACCACAGAGAAATGTACACATGTTGGACTGGCCACATGTGAAGAGAAAGACCAGTCAAAGAAAAGCCAACATGAGAAAGCACCCAAGTCATTCAAACATTTTCAGAAGCTTTCACTGTATATAAATGGTTGTACAATACCTTTCATCATCAACAGTGGTGCGTCAATAAATATTATGCCTGAGGAGAAATATTATGAACTATCTCCACTACCACAACTGACCGCATCAAAAACAAAAGTGTACACATGGCCTGCATCGAACCCCTTTGAAAAGTAAAGGTTCATTCATAGAAACTATAAAGCAGAAGAAAACAAAACTGCAAGCTTCCATTCACATACTTTAAGGTATGTGTTTTTTAAACAAAATTTTATCAGAGCAGTCAACCCCCGGAAGGGCTGGAAGTCATTACAGCATGTATGTCCACATGCCATATACTTCAACATTGAAACAATTGCTATGAGCATAGTGAGGAATTGTAATACAAGGCACGCCATGAATATATTGGTACAACCCTCCCCACTTGAAAACAAGTACTCCTGCCATCCCCCTTCTCATCTAATGCATTCCCCTGCCCCTACACAAGGCACTCAACATATCCCACCCTGAGTGTTGTACTTTGCATTCCACTGCAGATAGGAAGTTAGAAAGTTCTCATTCTCCCGCACCATTGGACACGCTAGCAGGTGAAGGGGGAACACTTAGGGGCATCTGGGTTGGGTTCTTTGAGGCAATCTACCAGGTGGTCCCAAGCCTTGGCCTTATCTAGTGACCCATGCCTTCTTCGCGATTCTTAGTACAGCACTGCACTCTCATATCCTGCTCATCTAAGGAGACCTTCTCTCCATTTAGTCAGTATTGGGCCCGTGGAGCTTTCCAATACATGGTAATCTCATGCTTCACAAGGATGAGGGCCAAGTCTACAAACCTGGTTGTAACCTTAGGTTTATAGGGAAGCAGGAGCCTCTTTAGTAGGCATGCCAAAGGAGAGCAGTGAAGAGACTTTTGAGTAACGATACACGCAACCACCATTTCCCAGAAAAAGGTAACTTCTGGACAAGACCACACCATGTGAAGCACTTCAGTTCCCTACTCCCCACATCTGGGGCAGCCAGTCAAGGTCACATGTTAGAGCTATGCAATCTTACCAGAAGTGAGATATGCCCTGTGTAAAAAACAGAAATTGATCAATTTAAATCTGACATTCCTAGAGATAGTGTATATGTTACTAAGTATCATGTCCCATTCAGAGTTGACAATTGGCAGTTCCAGGTCTGCCTCCCACTTCTCATGTATTTCCCTCAGGGACATCATAGAATCTGCCTGTATTGCCTGATAACAACTGGTCAACGGCCCAATATGGCCCTTTGTATTGCACATGATCTGGAAAATCGCTTCGGGGGGAGCTCCAGTTAGGTCAGTCTGCCAATGGTTATGAAGTGTTGCTACTGCTGCTCAGTGTAAGAGAAATCAGCCTTAGGTATTTCAAAGGTGTTTGAGAGGTCGCCAAATGTCAAAGGTTCTCCGTCCCTGTATAGGTCACTGTGGGAAAGTGCCTCTTTTGACATGGTTAGCCCTATATTTATTGCCTTGAAAAATGATGTGGTGTCAAACTGTAAGTGCTAAATAGGTTACCAGGGCCAGATCTCTTTTCCCCAAACTGTACTGTGATTGGCACTTCAGCCACCCTTGTAAGGCCCTAGTAAATGGTAACCCTGGTACCTATGGGATGGGTACAGAAAAGGGCACCCAGAGCTGTAGCACCAATTGTGCCACTTGGAGAGGCCCCACACCAGCCTCATGCAAACTGTCATTGCAAGTTGCATGACAAGATAACCCCTTGCAGGCCTTACAGCCCTAAGTCAGGGTGCACTATAATGTAAGCGAGGACATATGTGTATGAGCAGATATGTCCCTAATTTGTCTTTGCTAAATTATTTGACATAGTGAGTGTACAGGGAAGCCATAGTAAATTCATGTGCTGGACACTGGTCCCCAGCTACATGATGGCCTCTTTGAATCCTAGGTTGTTTGGTATCAAACAACTCATAATAATAAATCAACACTGATTCCAGTGTAGGTTTTATTATAAAATGCAACCAGAGGGCACCTTAGAGGTGCCCCCTGGAAAACCTAATGCCCTAGCATGGTTGCTGACTGGTCTTAGCCAGCCTGCCACCACCAGACATGATTCTGGACTCTTGGGGTGAGAGCCTTTGCTCTCAGGAGCCAGAAGACAAAACCTTTCCTGGGCAGATGTGTCACACCTCCTCCCCCATGCAGGGCCCTGCTCCAGTGGTCAGTTTCAAAGGCCTTGCTGTCTTTGAAACTGACCACTAGAGCAGGGTGAAATCTGACCCAAGCCTTTACTGCTAGCATCAGAAGGCAGGCCACAGGTTGTACCTCAACTTTAGGCATGAAAATCAGCAGGAAACCTTGAGAGAATTAGGGAAGTGGCCACTCTCAGCCTGCACCACCCTCAGGTGTGGCAGGCAAGGTGACCACTCGATTTCATTTTCCTCCATCTTGGATGGTAGGAAAAATAGCCAATTAGGGTCAGGGTTGTGTCCTCTTCCCACAGGAAGTGGTCATTTAGTGGGTGCAGCCACCCTAAGGTAGGTAGCCCATTGACTACCACCAGATACTCCCCATAACACTCCCTAAATACAGTATTTAGGTGGCATGCCATGACCAAGACCTTAGGGTTGATGGACACAAGAAGACCAGGACAAAGAAGACCCAAGGCACAAAAACTGAAGCTCTGCTACACAAAGAAAAAAGGTGCCAAACCCTGCCTGCTGCTCCAAGGATGTTCCAATCATCACTGAACTGTCACCTAGAAACCTAAAGGACTCCACAAAACCACAGAGCACCTCCAGCCTTCTGAAACTTTCCAAGAACCTCCTTCAGAGTGAAGGCACCACTCTCCTGCGCCCTGCAGGCAAGGAACCCGTGAAGTCCCTTTTTTAACCTGCTGCTGACCAACGACTTTGGCGCAGCAACCCAGCCAAAAACCATACAACAGCTCCAAAGGAGCTCCAGAGGACCTGCCTCCTTACCAACCTTAGTGGCAGTAGGACCTTCCACGGCTGTGGTACCCTGGGTACTGGCCCACGGTAACGGACCCCCAAAGGCAGACACCCAGAAGCAAGATCTATTCTGGACTCCCAAAAGTCCTGAAGCAGGCACCTGTGGAGGGACTTCAGGACACCTGAGACCCACCACAAGAGTGTCCCAGTTGACCACAATCCACTCTCAAAGCTGCCTGCTCCTGACCGCAAGGACTCCAAGATGTATGATGCCTGGCTGACCTATCCACGCTTCACACAGCCTCCCTGGCCCCTACACCAACTAACCAGCTGTGATCCTATGGTCACCAAGCCCTTGTGACCTCCTCCCTCGGACTTACCTTTAAGTACCTCTGTGCAGTGTGTTTCCAAGTGGCCCCATTGCCCTTTGTACACCTGCTCCAGGATCTTCAGTCGCTACTCCCGCTAGAACCGGGAACCACCCGAACCTCTCCAGCTGGACCACCATTGGAACTTTCCATTACCTCATCCTAAAAATAGAAGGTGACACTTGTGACAGCATTGCCTTATTTTATATGCATTTTTCTATTTTTACCATTGATCCCAATGGTGCATATTTATTCATAAAACAGTGCATTTTCAGAAATTCAAAAAAAGTACTGACCGTGTAATGAAGATCTTGGTCTTAAACAATTATAAAAATATACATTATTTTTGCCTACGTTACCCCTCATAAATCAGACAATACCCCCTAGATAAAAGGCAGGGCATTTGCAATGCAATCCTATGAAAAGGCAGCACTCACAGCAGTGAGAAACCAAATAGGATGTTGTCACTACCAGGACAGGCCACACAACCAAGGATAGCTAGGGCCTACCTTAGGGGTGACATACATGTAATAAAAGGGGAGTTCTGGGCCTGGCAAGTTAATTTAGATGCCTGATCCCCGTAGCAGTAAACTGCACACGCAGACCCTGCGCTAGCAGGCATGAGACAGGTTTGAAAGGCTACTTCTTTGGGTGGCTCCAGCAGCACTGCAGGCCCACTAGTAGCACGTAATTTACAGGCCATGGTTATAGGGACACCACTGTACAAAGTACTTACTAGTAAATGAAATGGGTAAATTAGGTATAAGCCAATCGTACCCAGTTTACAAGGAAGAGCACATGCACATTGGCACTGCTGATCAGTGATAAAGTGACCAGAGTCATAACGTCAGGAAAAAGAGTCAGAAAAATTAGGATGAGGAAGGCACAATTTCTCCTGTGCACAACAGATTCCTCTGACAGTGCGCACCACACAGTACAGGGACTTTGTCCTGTGTTCCTCCAACTGTAGCTCTCCATTGATGAAGTGGAGTCCCCCTAGTTATACTGAAGTTGGCCTTTGAAGTTGGGGTGGTTCAAATGGTTCTCCTTTGAACCACAGATGCCTCCCCTAAATTTCTGTCCTGTCTGCCATGGGGCCCTGGAATGAAGATCCGTGTCTTTAGTGGGGCCATGATCAAGATCCGAGAGGCCAAGTGTCAAAACCTCTCTCTCCAATCTAGCCAACCAGGCCCTCGGATGGCAGAGATCTGTCATTTCAGTTGTCCAAGCTGTCACTGGGGAATGCACTGATGTGTTTTCCCTCAGTTAAATGAAGCTTGAATTAAAAGGCACACAAAAGAGATTTTCGAACACAGAATTGCCCACTTTCTAGAAATGGCATTTCCAAGTTATTACTGACAAAACAACCTTTAGAATTGGAAAAGGTTTGTTATTGGGAATATAATGATCCACAGCAATCCCCTGTTGCAGCTAGGATTAATTATAAACTTTCCCCCATATTAATCTATGGGTGGAGTAGCTCTCAATGGCAGTGAAAGCACACCTGGGCATTCTTCACTCCATGCGCACATGTGCTGTGGTCCACACACAAGTATGCAGGGGTAGGCTGGACACAAGCTTTGAGAACATCCCAAGGACGCAAGTGCACCCATACAGTCCTGCTGTGTCAGGTTCTGTACATAACTGTTAGAAATTGGGTCTTTGGTTGGCAGTCAGGTTACCCCCTGTCCAAGCAAGGACCCTCATTCTAGTCAGAGTAAGTTACACACAATCCAAATTGTCCTGTGCCCACCCTCTGGTAGCTTGACACCGAGCAGTCGGGCTTAACTTAGAAGGTAGTGTGTAAAGTATTTGTACAATAATTTTTTATAACACCACAAAAATACACCACACAGTGTTTAGAAAAATAAAGAATATTTATCTGGTTAAATGCAGGTCAGAACTATCACGATTCAACAAGTACACATTGAAATATCACTTAGAAAATTATAAAAAGTAGTCTTTAGTTCTTAAAAAGCAGCAACTGTTTCTTGCAAGCACAAAGTACCTGGTTTGCGTTCAAATTCTCCGGAAGGGACGGAAGAGGAGGATGTGTGGAAAACGGGGAGGTGTGCGTTGGTTTCTCCGGGCACACACAGACAATGTGTTGATAATTTTCCATGCAGGGAAGGCGTTGGAACGATTTCCGGCGTGCTGACTTGGATCTTCTTCCCTTGCCAGATCATACTACCACTGTACAGCACAACTAAAGAAGCCATTGGTAAGAGCTGGGATTATGGTTCAGAGGGAGATGAAGGGTGTGACACCCACTTCTACCAGGTACAGCAAAGCATTCTCACTATGAAGTTAACTCTTGACAAATGCATCACCTCCTTACATGTAAGCATGACAGGAAAGGCTTGCCCAACCCTCATGTCTGATCTTCCTTTTGTTCCTTGTTAGAATTTTCATCCTTGGCATGGTCTCCCTTAACTTTTTGCCTCTGTTCCCCAGGTTGTTGATGTGTGCTGGACTCTGATTTTACTGTTTTTGTTACTCTGGGCACTTTACCGCTGCTAACCAGTGCTAAAGTGCAAGTGATCCTTTACAAAATGTGTATGTAATTGGTTTATCCATGATTTGCATATTTGGTTCACTGGTAAGTCCCTAGTAAAGTGCACTAGAGGTGCCAGGGCCTGTAAACCAAATGCTACTAGTGGGCCTGCAGCACTGGTTGAGCCACTCACATAAGTAGTTCTGTAATGATGTCTCAGACCTGCCATTGCAGTGTCTGTGGATGCAGTTTTACCTGTAAATTCGACTTGGCAAGTGCACCCACTTGCCAGGCCTAAACCTTCCCTTTTCTTACATGTCAGACACCCCCAAGGTAGGCCCTAGGTAGCCCCCAGGGCAGGGTGCAGTGTATGGTTATGGTAGGACATATAGTAATGTGTTTTATATGTCTTGACAGTGAAATATTGCTAAATTGATTTTTCACTGTTGCAAGGCCTGTCCCTCTCATAGGTTAACATGGGGGCTACCTTTAAATCTGATTAAAGTGTAGATTCCCTTTGGGAGCGGATGGACATGTGGAGTTTGGGGGTCTCTGAGCTCACAATTTAAAAATACATCTTTTAGTAAAGTTGATTTTAAGATTGTGCGTTTGAAAATGCCACTTTTAGAAGGTGAGCATTTTCTTGCTTATACCATTTCTGTGACTCTGCCTGTTTGTGGATTCCCTGTCTGGGTCAGTTTGACAGTTGGGCTGGTTGCACCTCACACTAGACGGTGACACAAAGGGAGCTGGGGTGTAGCCTGCATATCCTGATGAGCCATCTGTGCTAGGAGGGAGGGGAGGAGTGGTCACTCGCACCTGAAAGGGCTGTGCCTGCCCTCACACAATGCAGTCTCCAACCTCCTGGTGAGTCTCTGGGGCCTGGCCTGGGCAAGGCAGGATTTCACATTCCAAAGAAACTTTACTTTGAAGTAGGCCTACTTCAATGGAGAAACTGGGTATAAGAAGGGCACCCAAAACCACAGACTTTAGAACACTTCTAGAAACAAGAGGAACCTCTGCCTGGAGAAGAGTTGAAGAGCTGAGGAGAAGTGCTGCCCTGCCTGTGACTGTGCTTTGTGGAGCTATCCTACAGTTGCTGCTTCTGCCAGAGTAAGAGGGCAAAGACTGGACTTTGTGTGCCTTCCATCTTGTGAAGAAATCTCCAAGGGCTTGATTTAGAGCTTGCCTCCTGTTGTTTGAAGTCTCAGGGACAGCAAAGACTTCTCTCTGCCAGCACCTGGAGTCTCTGGAGAGACTCCTGCTCTGACAAGGGGTGCCCTATCCAGTTCCTGGACCTCTGAAAGGAAAGCTGGTGGAAATCCAAGAAAATCGACTTTGGACGACTTCGGACCGACGCCGCTGCTGAGCCCGGTGACGCCGCCTGCAACCGACTCCGTGATCCTCGCTGGAACGCGACGATCTTCGCAGGCCCGACACTGCTGCAGCCCTGCTGAAGTCTGCGACTCCGTGGAAGTCGCCGCACCACGTCGTGACCGACGCTGCTCGAAGTGCACGGAATCAACGTTTCGCCCCGACGCCACGATCCCCGACTTCGCGCATCAATTTGTTTTCGTTAAACTGGTGTTGTGTCATTTTGTAGTGTTTTCATTAAGTTACTTTGTGTGTTGGTACAAATACTTTACACCTAGCACTCTGAGGTTAAGCCTACTGCTCTGCCAAGCTACCAAGGGGGTAAGCAGGGGTTAGCTGAGGGTGATTCTCTTTTACCCTGACTAGAGTGAGGGTCCTTGCTTGAACAGGGGGTAACCTGACTGTCAACCAAAGACCCCATTTCTAACATTCCTTCAATAGAGAGGGTTTCTTCAATGAACATGGGTTCTTCAGCCCCCCTTCTTGAGTCTGAATCTTTTTTGGCACAACAAATACTGTGGAGTGTGAGGTTGTAGGGATGTGTGAGTGAATGATAATGCAGGTGGTGAAGGCGGCTGTGTATTGTAAAGGAATATTGTGCAGTACAAGGGGCTGCCTTGCTCAATGTGAGAGTATTTTGTTCGGTGTGAGCGGCACACCAGTCTGGTGCTTAAGCATAGAGATGCTGTAGTGATGGCACAGAAGCAGCCAGTGTGAGAGCTCCCAAATCCCCCAAAGAAAGCACATGGAACGGTTGTGGGGTGCATGGGATGTCTCTGCAGGAATCTGGGGGATCCAGGGTCTGAACGAGCTTCAGGGGAGAGACATTTATGTTTTTAGGCAGTTTTGTCTGAGGACACAAGGGCTTCCCTGATTGCATGATCTGCAGGTGTGGCACATCCAGATCCAATGAGTGCAGATGGGCATTCCAAGGACAGACTTGGCATCTGCCTGCTAGGAGATGGGACATAGGAGGGCAGGAGGCCAGGAGAGGGACCAGATGACCCAGAGTAAAACCTAGAGATTAGCAACACTTTGAAATTGATATAGCCAGGAGATCCCAACATGGCAACCAGACATGCATGTTGCTAAATTCACACAGTGCGTGTGCCTGCTGGCCATTTTGGTGTAGTTGTAATGGAGTGATGGAGTCTGGCACCAGCAGCCAGAGGTTCTGTGATAGTGGTGTTAGAGAAAGCAGTGGCCAGGACTATCAACATGAGGCTTAGTGATGGGGTTGGTTGCCACAGAGTAGCTAGGTCCACCAGTATGGAAGGGAATTGGGAAAAAGGGGACACTGTAGCCACCCCTCTCAAGCAGCACTATTTTATGTCCATCAGAAAAAGTTAACCAAAGATGTAGAGGTCCGTCGGCTGGCACTACTAGATCATGGACAACCCAGAAATACAATGGCTCAACCAATGGCATATGAAGACTCACCCTAAAAAGGTAGTTGGGGAAGGGGGAAGAGAAAAAAGAGACAAAGAGAGACTATATTTTTGGTTGTAGCAAGAGGCCTGGCAGACAGCTAACGCTTATGTCTAAAAAATTATTGTAAATATTAGAGAATACTGACTACAAACATACAAAAAGCTTCTGGAGAAAGGTAGTCAACAGCACTGCCACCAGTACTGTTCAAAACAGGTAAAAATATTATATGTTGGTCTTCCAGCTTCTTGGGCAATGTGTTCAGTCAGATGGGTAATTTAAACTTGTACACCAACCAAGAAAAACCGAGGAAAATGGTCACATTTTGTTACAGCAGCTAGTGCAGAGATAAATTGTTGGTAATATTTGGCCATTATTTCAGCTGGAAGATGGTGGAGTTGATCGGTCTGGCAGATTTGGAAACAAACAGATTACAAAAAAATGACTTTCCTCATTTTATCTTCACTTTCCTCTGCAGAAAAGAGACTGAATGAATGACACCAAACTTATCATGAATTTAGGACTTTTCTCAAGAAAGTGCCTTTGCTTGGTTTGGTGTAAATTAGCTCAGTAGTTTTCGAAATATTAAGGCCCTCATTACAACCCTGGCGGTTGGCGGAGAAGTAGCGGTCTCACCGCCAACAGGCTGGCGGTAAAAAAATTGGAATTATGACCATGGCGGTTACCGCCATGGTCATCCGCCACTTCTCCGAACTGACCGCCAGGGCGTAGACGACCGCTGGGCTGGAGACTTGGGTCTCCAGCCCGGCGGCCGTCACAAGACCGCGGCGGTATCATGACCCAGCTGACTGCCATTGATTTCATGGGGTTGGGCACCGAATCCCTTCCCTGGCACTGATAGGGGTCTCCCCCATCCCGAGTCCTTCCCCGACACCCCCCTCCCCACCCATACCCCGACATCACTATACAGACACACACCTGACACGCATGCAGACACCACCAACACACATACCCGCACACACACGAACAAACATGCCAACAGACACACACACAGTCATACACACACACCCACATTCAGACATACACGCACACATCCATACAGACATACATACAGGCAGACACGCACACATTTCCAAACACACTACACCCCGCATGCATACACACACTCACACACCCCCTCTTCATACTCACACGCACACCCCCATGCACGCACACAACACACAACACCCACCTAGCCCCTCCCCTAACGGACGATCAACTTACCTGGTCTGTTGATCCTCCGGGAGGGGACGGGATCCATGGGGGCTGCTCCGCTACCAGCACCCCGTCATCAGAACACCGCCACGCCGAATCACGTAACGTGATTCGGTGGGCGGTTTTCTGTTGACGGGGCGGTGGAGGTTGAGCAACCTCCACTTCCCCGCCGACCGCCAGTATGGCTGCTGGCGTCTCTTCGTCCGGAAAAGGACAGAGGGCTGCCAGCAGTCATAATTCGCTGAGCGGTCCCTCGGCGGTCTTGTGAAAAGACCGCCGAGGTTGAAATGACCCCCTAAATGTTATGCTTCCTGCCTCCTTTTCGCCACTCGACTTTATTTTGTTTGGTCATGCCCCATTTTAGATCTGTTTTTTTTTTTTACAAAGAGAGTATTGTGTGTTTTTGTTATGGGGTTTTATACTGTTGTCCCCAGTTCACTCCTCTTTTTCTCCCAACTGCACCTTCCGTAACCTCTGTTTGCGAATATGGTGCTGGCAAGTAAATGAATGGTGAATGGTGAGGGGTTCCAGTGGCACATTAGTCATATAGCCTTTACTGGTATGTCTCTTTTGTCTCACGCCTTGATTCATGAGTAGCTTGTCCCACTCACGCTATATGAGAGAAAATCAAGCAAGCTACAAGAAGGACAAGAAGTCTGCTTGGAACATCAGTTTTGATAAAGTGACTATAAATCTAAAAGTCAACTTTCTCACATGGAAAGTCATCTATGCTTTTAGAAGTTTCTTGAAACCAAATCACGATTGTCAGGGTAAAATGCCACAATTTCTAATTCCAAAGATTCGCACAGACAAATGCACATAAATTGAGCCTATCTGCCTTAGTGATATTCTGAATTGGGCATGCAATTCCCACTGAGGAGCAACCTTGTGATTGGCATGCATATCAGGATTTACAGTCGTGTTTTTTTATGTATATGTTTAATTACATTCTACAAACGAATTATTTATAGTAAACTGCATACTAAAATACTGTCCTTTCTAAAAATGAGTTGTAGTCAGAAAGCACAGTTTTTTTCTGCCCCTCCATCCCCCCCGCAGCTTGCCGCAACTCTATAATGTTTTCTTTACATATGTACAGGGGCTTCTGGGAGAGAAATATGGGACCATCCGGATACCTGGAGAAGTTGAATCTTCAGAGTTTGAAATGATCCTGGATGCCGCCATCGAGGCAAAACTGGAAACAAGGCTTTTAGAGGAATGGTATTGCAGAGACGAGAATGCTGTGCCGCCAGCTTATTATTTGAAATCAAAATCTGAAATGTTAAGGAATTGCAATAATACAGTAAGTTGCTTTTCAGTCATTGTTATATTTTAAACCTTCGCATTACTTACCTACACATCCAATTATACATTCGCCTTTCTGACAACTAATCTAATCTAATCGTGTAATTTAGAAGCTATATCCTGTACATTTCTTTTCTAATTCAGAAAGGTTTCTGATTATCAGTATAGCTGCAGGAGCTTGTAAAAAGCAGAACAAACGTCTCGAAAACACGCCATATTTAAAATGTTTTAAGCTTATAAAGTTGTGCCTTAAAATGCTTCATCAATGTATTTAACTGTTTTGAGATCTGGTAACATAGCCACCACCGCATTACAGAAAAACAGTTGGAGCATATATTTGCAGAGACAAGGGGCAGCAACAGAGCAGAGCACTGTCCCACAAAAGGGATTGGTGAACACCAGCGTCACCTACAAACAGGACAGTGGGGAGATATTTGAAAAAAATGAGGACGGAAGTACAGGAAGTGCGCATAAATTATAGAAAACAGAAGTTGACGGTCAGAGCTTCATATGTGGTCGCCTCCAAATCCCAGACAGCGCCTAGGCCTTCAATACCAGAACCCTTACCCAGTGTTGGAAAGGTCCCTGCAGTATTCCCTGCCTTGCTCTCTGGCCATGACCTAAAGCAAGCTCCTCAGGTCAACCTCCAGTTTCCATTTGCAATCTTTTCAGATCCCACTATGAAGAAGATGTGGTGGTTAAGACTTCCCTCAAGTTGGATGTGTAGTCTTTTTACCTAGAAGACAGAACTGTTCCTAGTTGGATGTCTGTGGCCAACAATCCTGAGTTAACGAGGCCTAACCCGAACTCCCAACCAGCACAGAATGAAATATTCAAAATTGATTGTAATAAATACTCCAAGGGATATCTATTGATTACGAAAATGTGAATACATAGGTATTATCATTGACCTTTGAATGTGCATCTATGACCCGGTACTGTTGCAATAAAATATTAGAATGTTTACCTATGTTGCATGGTAATAAAATCAGCCAGAACCAACATGGCGTCATATTTGAGCCCATAAAGCTAAATAAATAAATCAATACATTAGTACATTTCAGCTTGACTACATGTACTCTTGCCTCCCCCAACCTTCTCAACCACTCAAAGCCAAGTAACTTTACACTTTCTCAGATTTCAATGCTTCCTCTCTGTTTTTTCCCAGATAGAGTCAAGATTGGTTCTTCTTATGTGTTTTGTGTGTTGTTGATTAGTATCAGATGTGGATATATAATTTACATACTGATGTTTGAATATGCAGATGTATGTCGAGAAGAAAAGTTCAGTGAAGCAGCATAGAAATGCTGCCACCTGCTGCAGTAGTCTCATTATAGCACAAGGTACATCACACATGTTCCAGATAGTGGTGAAATATGGGCAAGTATTAGGTATTAATAACATATGCTACGTTTTGTCATCATATGGGCTTGTACCTTCATACCCTTAAGCACATGCAGGGGTGGCCATCTCTGACTGGGTTTAGCTGAAGTAAAAGAAAAAGATTTAAAATATGGCAACCCATGCACGTGAAAGTGAGCATACGTACACAAACACAAGCAGAAATTTTCCAATGGTTTTATAGACAATTAGAAGATTAACCCTGCCAAAGGTGGCAGAGTGGGATCTGACTTGTTGCAAGTGGGTGTGAATGCTTGATAGCAGTGTCTGGGAAGGTAATGGGGCCTCACTAAGAAACAGCAAAAAGGTAATATTTTAAAAAAAGAAAAAATAATGTTCCTGGCACAGAAGGGGACTACTTTTTTTGAAGACATGTGGATTGGGCACAGGCCTAGCCCTTATTATGACAATGGCGATAAATGCCACCTACCGCCGCGGCGAAAGCAGCCAAAAGTCCGTTGCCGCGGCTACCATCCATTCGTCATAATATGACCTCAGCCGGATTTCCGCCACAAGAAGGGCGGAAATCCGGCTGTGGCCATGCTCGTGGACGGTGTTAAGATGTCGCTGCTACCACCAGCAGCGCCACACCCGTAGACCGCCGCCAACCGTATTATGTCAAATAATACAGCCTGGCGGTGTTCTGCTGGCGAGCTCTGCTGGTGGTAGCAGTGCCCCATCCTGTCCCAATCCAGAAGACTCCCTGGATGCAGGTAAGTCGGGTTTCCGACAGGGGACAGTGTGGGGGTGTTGTGTGTGTGGGGTGTGTGCATGAATGTGTGACTGTGTGCGTGAATGCAAATGTGTGTGTGGTGTTGTTTGCGTGTGTGTGTGCATGTGTGAGAATGTGTGTACGGATGTGTGCATAAATGAATAGATGCATGCATATATGAATGCGTGTATGCCTGTGTGAGTAAGTGTGTGAATGCTTGGTGTGTGCCTGCAAGTGTGCGTGTATGGGGGGGATTGGAAGGGAGCTTGGATGGAAGGGGAGTGGGGGTGCATCTGGGGGAGTGTCAGGGGGGTGGGTGGGCCTCCTACCAGTGACAGGGAGCGAACTCCCTGTCACTGGTAGGGCCTTCCACCATGGTTAAACCATAGCGGTAGGCAGGGTTAAAATGCTGCTGGCAGTACATTAGCGGCCGCCGGGTTGGAGATTGTTATCTCCGGCCCGGCAGCTGCTACCGCCATGGCGGTCGGTGTGGTATATTGGCAGGTTGGCTTCGGCAGGTTGGCTGAAGCCAACCTGCCATTGTCATAATGTGGCGGTATGTACCGCCACATTTACACCGACCGCTGGGGTCATAATGACCCCCTAAATGCCATCACTCATAGCGAGGGGAGGTAATGACTCAAGTGGGTTCTCCTATTGCCTCCTAGCATATCCTGTGGTTGTTGGGTCACAAAATTTAAATGACACTACAACTAATCAGTGGATGAAGTGAGCTGACTGAAATCCCCACATCTATATATATATGTATTTTTTAAGATAGTGTTTGGTAAAACAAACATTCACGGCTAATGCTAGAACTAAAGAAGGGCCATAAATATACACGCCTAACTAAGATCTTCAGTTAAATCAAAGTATAGTTCCTTCTAAATTAGTGGTGGTATTAAAAATGGGAATTAAAAAGAAATCGGGGAGATGATTCTAAAGAGTTCATAATAGAAAGTCTAGACCCAGTTGGGCATTACTTTTGTAAACAATATTTTGTACACAATATTTATGTTTGGTGATGTTTCTCTATATGAGCAGCTCTCTATGGGCACATGTTCATGCCAGCTCCCTCAGAACTTAAGCAGTTTATGGTACATTCATGTCAAGCAAACTCTTCACTGTTCCACAGCATTAAGGCTTCTTATGCAAGTTTCTCCACCTGGGAGTGTTTTCTGAGAAGAGGATTCAAAAGGGCCTTGTGTACCCAAAGATGTTAGACTGCGGATATGAATTCTGGGAAATGGTCATAGAATGCAACAGTTCCCATGATCTCAGTCAGACAGCTAGCAATTCTTTAGTGTAGCAAGAAGAGACATCTTCATCAGCCCCAAGTAAATTCACCCTTGCTTAAGCAGGTTTAATGGATGGTTTAATGGATGCATGACAGGGCTAATGATGGCAACCCTTAGGCAATCCTTAAAACCTCCCACTCTCCCTAATCTCAAATCTTCAGCAATGTAATGTACTTCCTGTTCCAGGAATTTCCTTTGTTGAATTAAATCCCAAACGCATTTATAGGTACGTAAAATCCAAGTTGGTGAAATATTGTTTCAGCTGTGTAGAGGTGACACCTACTTCGCAGCATTGCTATGGGGTTTATTACAACTTTGGAGGAGGTGTTAATCCGTCCCAAAAGTGACGGTAAAGTGACGGATATACCACCAGCCGTATTACAAGTCCATTATATCCTATGGAACTCGTAATACGGCTGGTGGTATATCCGTCACTTTACCGTCACTTTTGGGACAGATTAACACCTCCTCCAAAGTTGTAATAACCCCCTATGTCTTTTCCAGGTCATCCCACTGAAAAAGATAAAAGATAAAAACTCCTTCAGCAATCACATGGTCCATGCTTTCCACATCAACCCAAATCAGAAGGGCATATTCCACTAAAGAAGAATGGTGTTACTAAACCCACTCACTAATAGGATTTCTGCTGTTGTGAGGGCCCTTTTAGGACCCGGGTTTGTCATCCCTGTTTTAGCTTAGTTTTACAGTTTATGTTTTATTCACGCTTCATTCATGTTAGCAAGACTGCTTGTAGGAAAGGCTTTTACACATTTTATCAGTTTTCTTTTATTCTACGAAAGCAAGGAACATGGTGCGTATTTAGATTAGCCTTTGCCCGACATATATAACCAGTACTTTCTGTCCAAGGCTATGGAACACAGCACACAATATGCTAGTTTGCGTTGCCCATACATGAGACACTTTCTATCACCCAGACACAGCATTATATAAGAACTGTATCCCCAGTGTGATATGGTTTATTATATAAACCGTGCACTGACCCAAGGAGGGCATTACAGCCACGACAATCCTGGGACGCATACTGTGTGACATGCAGCTTGGTTGGCGCTGATCTGGCCGCTTCCTGAGAGGATTACCATCTACACAGCAGGCTGATTCCTTACACTTTATCCAGGTATGGTGCTCAGGCTAATCCCTTAGATTGGGCCATCCAGAGGGTTGCAGCCACTATGCTCTCAGAAATAGATATAGGGTTTGGTAGGAACCTCTAGAACATGTAGATCCAAATACGCCATGTCTGGATGGTTCATATCCTTTATCATGTTTGTAATGCTGATTATCTTGCTTTGTTTCATCTGCCTAAATAGCACAGCTCTCTCTTTATATGCTAGATTGCTATTGTTTCAGTAAATACATTGAAAACATAGCTTGCATCTTTGTGTCCCACCTTGGCATGCATGAGTAACTGAGTCAAAGGGGTATGATCTGTTTCCACGGCTTCCCTGGGAATTTGGAGTGTTATGATCAGGTTGCCATAATCACCTTTTGCCCTGGTGGGTTTGAAGGTTTGGGTGAGGCATTGTGAGCTAGCCAGGAGTTAGGCCGGCAGGTCCTGACTGCGTGGAGAGACTCAGTCTCCCACACTTTTGCCATTCTGCCACCCTAAAAATGCAGTCCTGTTGCCAAAGTGGAACCACATAACATGGCGCCTCCAACATATGAATGTACTTATTTAGCATACTTATTTAATGGCCCTCCTGAGTAGTTTTCTCTTGTATGCCTGAGGTGCCCTATTCATCTCTATACAAAGACATATGTGATGTTAGGGAACTATCCTTCTCAGCTGTATAGGTAGCATCTATATTTTCTTGTAGATTGTCTGAGCTTAAACATTTTAAAGGATATCCCACTTGATGGTTCAATCGCTGAATTCTACAAATGACAAATTCAGTAGTTATTCCAGTAAACTGTAGACATGCTGCCTCACCAATATCAAAAGAGTGCCCTGAAAACTGAGAATAAAGGAGCAGAACAGGGACTAAATCAAGAACAAGCAAAACAACCCACCTCCAGAAATGGTTCCACAATGTGGAGTCTTACATAGTGGTTGGACATGAAATTTTATTTTATCCTTCTCTCTATTGATCCCGGACTATATGAATTTTGATGTTCAACTCTAAGAATGATGAACCTTGATGATGGGAATATAAGGATGTATCAAGCAAATTGCAAATAATTATTTGGAGTCCAGAAATATTGTGACCTGGCTAAAAGAAAAAGTTGAATCATAGTATATCTGCTCCTTTCAAAACCCAACACTTTGCCTACAGTAGCATAGGTTGGAGTGACAATTTGCTCCATCTAAAGTCCACTACTTTCCCTACAGTTTCTTACGTTGGAGTGAGAATAATTAATCTGATCCATCCAAAGCCCAACATTTTACCTACTGTTGCTCATGTTTGACCCTCCAGAATCCACCACATTCTCTATTCTTGGTTAGGTTGGAATGGGAGTATTAAATCTAATACCTTCTAAGTTCCAGCACTTTCCCCACTGTTGCTTATGTTAGAGTGGGACTAGTAAATGAGATCCCTTCAAAGTGCAACACGTTGGGTGAAGTGGGAGTAGTATATCTGTCCCTTCCAAAATCCAACACTTTTCCCAATGTTGCTCAGGTTGGAGTGGGCATTTTAAATCTGTCCCCTCCAAAGTCCAACAGTTTCCCTACTGTCACTCAAGTTAGAGCGAGAATGGAAAACTTTACCTCTTCAAAACCTTCCCTACTATTTATTTGAGATGGGAATAGTAAATCAGACCCCTCAAAATGCAAAATTGTTTCTCCTGTTGCTCAGGTTCCAAAAGGAATAGTAAATCTGCCCCTTGTGGAGCCCAACACTGTCCCTACTGTTGCTCAGATTAGAGAGGGACTCAAAAACCTAAACCATCCAAAGCCCAACACTTTGCCTACTGGCTCATATGTTTGAGTGGGAATAGTAAATCTGACCCCCTCTAAAGTCCAACACTTCCCTGTTGTTGGTGAGGTTGGAGTGGCAGTGGTGAATCAGACCCAACCGTACTTGTAAAGATTTATCCTCAACTAAATAAGAACCATTCTATGAAGAAACTAAAAGAAGAATGATTCTATCCTGTGAGCATTTTTCTTAAGCAAAAAATGATGCACACTAGCTGACTTATAATGATTTTGTTTTTTGTTTTAGTTTAAGAAAAATCATGAAAAGAGGCTACCGCATTCGCTTGAGCACACCAGTGCTCAAATTGTAATAATTATTCTTGAACTAAATGAAAAGCCAGTGCAGGATGGCAGCCCCACATGTGCACCTGCATGGTAGTGATCTTCTAACAGTTTAGCTTTTAGTTTAAGAAAAACCATATTGAGATAACCACCACACACGAGCACACATTCTAACCATTCTAGGTTGAACGAAAACTGACAGCAGCAGGTGGTGGCAGGAAACTTATGGGTTAGAGAGGCAAGAACTTCATTCTTTAATAAAGTGTTGGCAGAAAGTAGACGTGGAACAGAAAGACACAGAAAGAGAGAACACATAGTCCTTCAGTTAATGAACAGTCTGACCTCAGCAATAGAAAGATACATTCCTCCAATCAGTACACAATGAGGTGGAAAATTTCCTAGGGGGAGACAGAAGAGGAGTAGGGGGGAATTCCACTGAATCAGGAGCTGGAAAGTGAGATAGATAAGAAAACTATTGATTCATTAGCCAGGGCCAGACACAAGCCTCACCACAAATCGGTAGTGGATGCAATATTTCTTATTTCCAAACAATAGCAGAAGCTGTCTGCACGTGAGACCTAAAAAGACAAATCAGCTACTTAGGTAATTGTAATGATGATATAAAAATGGTGCAAAGTACTCCTCTATATGAAAATAAAATGTGTCTATTGCACTGTGTCTAGAGGTATCACCTTTCTCAATAAAAGAAGTCAAATCACTACACAAAAATAAAAAGCAGCATGCATTTAAAATGATTACAACAAAAAAAAAATTACACATAAATTGGAAAATATAAAATATATACAATATGAATACAGTAGTTGGTACTACCATTACAATCTTGTTAGAAGGTCAGTACCCTCTTTACTATGATATCTCATTCTATCTAGCTGTCTACTCCACATTTAGCTGATTGCCCCATGTCCCATCTTTGAGCTCCCTTGTTCCGATAATGAAGTAACAATGTACTATGTCAGCCATACTTAGGGCCTAATTACGAGTGTGGAAGTCCTCTGACCTCTACACTCCTAGTGGCTGTTGGACACCACGGCTGTGGCGGTCAGTTAGCCACATTAAGAGGTTGGCGGGCAGCCCGGCAAACCTATCTCTGTCTCTGCTGGAATCAGAGATCCTGACGGGCTGATGGTGCAGGTTGTAATCAGATGGTGTGGCTTTGAAGTCAGCACTGCCCTGCTGATTACAACCTGGTTCTTCGCCAGCCTTTTCATGGCGGTTTCACTGTCATGAAAAGGCTGGCAGCGAACAGGTGTAGGGGGCCGCATGGGGACCCTGCCCGTGGCATGGGCTGTTCAGGGGTCTCCCTGCCCAGCACACTCATAACGTGCACTGTCTGCTGTGTGCATTACTAGGGTGCTGGTGCCCCCTGCGGGCTGCAGCACTGCTGCTGGCTCAATTTTGAGCCGGCAACAATGCTGCTTCAACTTTCCCGCTGATCTACCGGTGGAAAGCTTGTTTTCCGCCTGTCAGCCCAGCAGGAAAGTCTTAAGGGGGCCGCTTGGGGAGATAGCCATCATAATGGCAACCAAAGGAGTTTGGAGGACGGGTGTTCCCCGTCAAATTGTAATTGGTACTTCTTTATACTTTTATTTTTTGCATTTAACTCCCAACTACAAATGGTAGATGTACTTTTTTATGATAAAAGACTTCGGTCTGGGGTTGTCCAGCATTCTGGGAGGTTGTGAGATGGGAAGATGCACTAGATATGCATATTTGGTTATTGTGGTAAGGTGTCCCAGAAGAGACACTTTTTTAACAACAACAAAGTAATTTACTGTTCTAACATCCATGAATTAATATCATAAATGTTCAAATTTATGAGAAAGTGTTTTATTTGCATGGCCACTCCCATTATTTTCCTGGTTGGCATTGCTAACATTTGAACTCTGCACACGCACTGCTGTCTAACCTCTGTACATGTGCTAAAACATGATAAGATTAATTAATCTCAGACTGATGTATTTATCTTCATAGTAAGGTCATAGCATATGGTGCAGGAAAATATGCCAATTGCTTGGAAAGGGGAATGTCACCTGTGAAGTCATCAACAAGTGTGTCAACCACTAGAGTGGCAAGAAAAATATTGTTTCAGATCTCCATTTTGTGCCTAACTCCAGGTGAACCTGTCAAAATAATCCTTTTTGACAGGTGAAAACCCAACTTTTAAACATTAAGTTACCATAGGTAGGTCTTTTAGCCACATGTAGTTGTCTTGTATTTAAAAGTACTGCATGCAGAAATTTTATTTTGGGATTATATAGTGTAACTATTCCGCAAAAGCTTTTTTCACTGTAAAGGGGGGTTGTTATCCTATGAAAAAAACTAGGAATCATAATAAAATTACAAATTCACTATCTCCAGTTTGGGACAAACTACTGGCATAATTCAAGAATTATTTGTAATGTTTATTAAAAATCCACTTCTCTGGTGAAATTGGATTTTTAGTTCATATATACAAAAAGTGACATTTAAGAAGTTAGACTTGTCTGCCTATGCCTCCAGTAGGCATATTAGCATTAGCCTACTGGTAGATAGTCCAGTCTGTGCTTCCCCTAATGAGGTATCAAAACTGCACCTACAGCAGAAATAATGTGCGAGCATTGGGTTGTTTGTTGAGGGGGTGTAAGCCTTACTGACACAACAGCCACTATTCTTGTCAGAGTGAACCCCAAAAATCATTAAATTAACCTGTATCTATTCCTCTGCTATTTATCACAAAAGCAGCCAGGCTTCACTTAGAGACAATTTGTAATGTATTTATGCTGAACTGATACAGTAATCAAGTAAAAACACAATACTAGAAAAATCCCACACTGATTTATAAAAATGTAATAAATTGAGACCAAAACAACAAAAAACAATCAGTAGAACTGGAGATATGCATTTTCAAAGATTTAAGGTAAGTATAGTCCCTAAAAGCACAAAGAGCCAATCGTGGTTATCTGGTATTGTAAGACCGGGTAAAAGGCACAAGTTCAGGCTGATCGCGATGGAGCATGGGCATGATACAAGGACCAGGCTAGTCCCACTGAAAAAGTTACCTACTGGAGTCCAGCATGAAGAGTTCCATTTGCTGACAAAGGGCCCTCTTGGAGCAGGGAGAACATTGTGGATGGTTGTCGCTGTAGCAGGAAGAGGAGGCCTGAGGTCTCAGACAGTCGTCACTGTAGCATGAAGATTCTGTCGGGTGTCTTTGATGGTCGTTGCTGAAGATTCACATTGGCCAAGCCTGTAGGTGGCAATGTTGTAGAACTAAGTGCATCTCCCACATTGCCGGTGGTCACAGGTGGTAGCTGTAGCATGAAGAGGCTGTGCATTGGTGGTTGGCACAGGTGGCCAGATATTTGAATGAACAGACCCTTTCACAGCCACAAAGATCCCAAAACTTCTGGATTTCTCCTTTTTTGCTAGGAGGTGCTCAACTGATACGACACCAAGAGTCCATGACCTGAGAGGCACTTTTTGGGGATCAGGAACTCACTACAGCAGAGGCCAGCAGTGGTCAGGGAGGTTCAGCTGCAGGTCCAGACAGGTCCAAGCAAGTCCAGTGCAGCAAGTCAACATGGAAGTTGCAGAAGGGCCTCTGAAGCTTATTGTGTCCCTGTAGCTCAGAGCAGACTGTTGGTCAGCTGACTCATGCACTCGCCTCAGCCCGGCGATGAACGATGCAGGTCCAGTCTTCCTTCTCAGACAGCAGGGCAGGTCTTAGGCAGTAGGGAAGTCTTCTGCAGCTGTGCAGTTCTTCTGTAGTATCCACAGGTCCAGGAATATACTGAAGAGTGGGCCTGAGAGTCCCATATTTATACCTGATGCTACCTTTGAAGTAGGAAAAGCTTTTGGAGTGAACTCCCAGAGATGCATCTGGAATTTCCTCCCTCCCTGCCCTGGTCCTAGTCTCTCTGCAATCACAATAGGCTAGCTGAGGCACTATATTCGAACTGCAAGTGTGACAGGTGACAGCTCAGCCCCACTCATCAAGTAAGGACGGCCATCCTGCCAACATGAAGGGCCTCTATTGTGATACTGTCTGGGAGGAATACACAAAGGCCAACTGCCACCACTACAAGGACATGTGCAACATAAAAATACAAGTCCAAATGTTAAAATACAACGTACCCAGCATTATGGGGTGTTTACAGCTTAACCTAGGAGTGAGTTTTTTGTATTAAAAATGAAGATTTAGGCCTGGCAGACCCTTATTTTGCCAGATCAAAATGGCAGTTTAAAACTGCACTGATAGGCTGCACCATGGTTTAAAGGGCTACCTAAATAGCACAATAAGTGCTGCAGGCCCACTAGTAGAATTTAATTTAAAGACCATTGGCACCTATACAACCACTTTATTAAGGACATAGACATAAATAAAATAGGCCTATTGGGTTAAGATAATCTGATCATATTTTAAGGGGAGAGCATAACCACTTTAGCACTGGTTAGTAGTAGTAAAATGAGCAGTATCCTAAAGCCAACAAAAATGAGTTCAGAAAACAGTAGGAGTGAAGGCAAACAATTTGGGGGTGACCCTGCAGAGAGGACCAGGTCCAGCACATTGGTGTAGGCTTTTTCACAGGAAGACCTGTGTATGAGATGTGTGAAACATGTCAGCTCAGGAAGGGCAGCTGGGTAGTGTTCAGGAACTTTATTACCTTAAAAGGGATCAGGATGAGAATTGCCCATTCATACTTAAGCATAAAGGAAGTCCTGGGAAAGAAAAGGCTTTTGTTCCATATGTCCTCAGATACCCAGTTTGGCACCAGCCCTGTAGGAAGGACAGCTGCTTCCAGAACCAATTTGGTGTAGCTAAGGAGGAGTGGACTTCTCATCTCCCTAAACACACACCTGAATGGCACACATGCTTCCTTCAGTAGCAGTAAGATTCTGCCATGTTGTATTTGCCAAAGAATAATGTACTGTGATAGCTTGCAGTAAGGAAACAAGATGAGCGGCAAAGGTTGGAAAGGTTGCCCCAGGGATGATTTTCTCATTGATGAGTGTCCAAGAGTCACCCCCACCCACTGGCGAGTGAGACCTGCAGAGCTGGCACCTCACTCATAGCTTATCAGAAAACGTGAAGGAGAACAAAAGAGGACTGGACTTACTCTTTGAGACCTGAATGACTGAACTCGATCCTACATGTACTCAGGACTGAGCAGTTGATTCAAAGGGTCCTGTGTGGCTACAGGAACACAGCAAGCTGCAAGAGACCTTTTGTCCTATCGTTTCCAGTGGACCGGTAGCATCTGGACCTGGACTGGACCCTGATGGTGCTGAAGAGAGTCTTGATACCTTCCTTGCTGTATCTGCTTTTATGTGATATCACATTAAGTGAGCACTGGGGGCGCTGAGTTCAGACACAGTCTCTGCCACAGTAATGGGCTAAACATATTTACTGTGAAGATGAAATCTCCGCTGGTGACTTTTTAAAGTGGTGGGGCTGGGAGTAAGAGGGTGAAAGTTCAAATGCTAATTAAGGGTAATGGGACTTTCACCAAGAAAAAACTGGAAAATGTTGGCAGCCTGCCATGAAAGACGCATGGCCAATCACTATGTAGCTTAAAAATAAGGCTTCACAGTGATTGGCTACTCATATAATTCTCCTGACCCCATGCAGCCTTCTGTGCCCTAGCCACCAGAACCAATCCTCGCGCTGATATCAGACTATTTTCAACAGCAAACAGAATAAGAACAGTGCCAGGGTTAGTTGGATCAGGGAAATCCATCACAAGGGAGACTAGGAAGCTGTGTCAGTGTTCCACTGGCTCCCTAATATAGCCCAGATTTGAGAGGACTAAAGTGTACATGTAAGGCTGTACAGAACAAGACACCCGTCCAAACCGGCATGCACACTTAAGGCCCTCATGTGAGTAATTACTCTCACTGTCTTACTGCCAAGCATTGGCCGTACCGTCTGAGATACCTGACGCACGCAGCAGCGCAAAGGAAAGTCATTTTATTGAAACTATGGCAAAAATGTCCTTTGATTTATCATTTTAATGTGTAGTGGCAACTCGAGGGCAGGGGGTCAACTCCCTTTCCACTCCAATAGCGGAACCGCTCCTGCAATACATTAGCTCCGTCTGCGCCTATATGGAAGCAAGTGCTTTCCTTTGATTTGCCATTTATAAAGCGCGAACAGCTACTTCTTATTAAGTGTCCCGGAGCTCAGAGGAAAATCAATCCCTACCAAAGCAAGCAAGTCTTCGTAAACTGAGATTTCACGGTCAATGATTTCCCTACAGCCCCAAATACTAACCAGGATTTGGCTCTGAGCTTTCAACTGTAGCAAACCTCATAAAGAACAGAAAAGATTACACCAAATTCTCTACTATTTTATCTGCCGGCTAGTCAGCAATTTCATTCCATGAGTCATGGTAGCAAACAGCCTTTACTAACCTGGATTATTGGATCGATTTCTGTACTCAGTAAATCAAAATATAAATGTTTAAGTGCAAATGTTAACTTAGCTGCCTTAATCTTCCCTGAGGAGATGTGGGGTCTGAAATCCCCTTTTCACCAAACCAGACTCACAAATAACAGTAACTGGGGACGATCCTCATGGGCTGCCTGCATACGAACCACTGGCCACTTCTGTCCCGTTATTTACCTCTGGCCTCCTAACAGAAGGAGGAATGAATAAAGGTGGGGTGAATGTTATTAACATAGGCTAGCTTTACTATACCCTCTGCCACTCCTAGTATATTCCAGGTTTTCTAGTTACATTGCAAAAAGAGCAAGTATGCTGCATTATGTGGCACGTTCTGTGGCAGTTTCCTCTTACTGTTTTGCCATCTTTAATGCAAAAATAAAGGTTTCTTAAGAAAGAGAAGTATACATGTTTATTACATCCTACTGTAAAAGTTATTCACCAAGAAATACATTAGTGTTGCGTGAAAGCTTATTTTTATTTTGGGATACCATTTTATTACATTCTAATTTTAAAAGTCAATTAGTCTGTGTAAAACATACAGGCCCTAATTACGAGTCTGGTGGTCCTGGGACTGCCAGACTCATGGTGTCGGTGTGACCGCTGCCAAAGCGGTGGTCAGACCATCACATTATGACTGTGGCGGTTGAGCCCCAGTCGAACCGCCAGCACTGCCACTTTTCAGCTGCCCGACAGCCTGGCGGTGCCGGCAGTCCCAATCCGCCAGGGCAGCGCTGCATGCAGCGCTGCCCTGGGGATTACGACCCCTCTCTCCACCGGTGTTTAGATAGCAGTTTCACCGCCATGTAAAGGTTGGCGGAGATGGGGTGCAGGGGGGCCCCTGCACTGGCCATACACGTGGCATGTGCAGTGCAGGGCAGGCGGGAAGGGGACCGCACTGATGGTCTCCTGAATGCGGGAGTTTGGCAGGCGGCCTTTTCCGCCTACCAAACTCATAATGAGGCCCACAGTGTGTACTCAGCAGAGACCAATCCTTGTGCACAGTGTATGTAATAAAAGATGTGACTTGTTTACTATGCTGATTCCTGTCACAATTTATAAGTGCTCTTCAGTTTTTGTTCCCCTCTTTTTCCACACACTGGGCCTCTGCAAGTGCTAATATCTACCACTCAACAGCCCTGCAGAACACAATTTTACACAGCATAAGAATTATTAACCACAAGGTCAAGTGCTCAACGCAACAGTCCCATTACTATTCGTGTCTACACCAACGTGTAATTTCTTTGGCAGATAGTAAGCTGCCATAAAAATGTCTTTCCTACTCTATTTTATATTACCTACTCAGTAGTTCCTGCCTTTGATGCACCATTTCAAGTTCCTGCCTCTCCATTTCCAATTGTTTAGCATTTTCTTCATTACCCTTTGGTCTTCTTTTCTCTCATCAGTTTCTCTATGCATTTCCCAGTGTACTTTGCACTGTACTAAGCAGATATTGGTATTTTCGTGAGTTTTCCCCAATGTGTTTTTGGCTTGTCTAACTCAGACTACCCATCCCTTGCTATTGGACTGTGTCACATCTGCTTGCTAAGAAAACGTCACTTCATACCTACTCTCTTCTGCCTCTAAATCTGCTCTCCAGGTCCTTCCTTGAGATATTACAAGGTGATGCTGATTTATAAACATAGCCATCTGTGAAAGTTCATTGGGAGTTTGGCTTGCCCCCTTATTCTTTTACAGGTAGCAATAGTAGAGTTTTGACTTGTGACAGTAATTCAGAATCACTGACATTGATTTTCCGCATACCCGCTATTACTGATTGCTTTTCTGCACCTTCACTCAATGCCCTGCATCTCAAGGCACAGAAACATCATGAAGCTGAGGACAGCCCGAAAGAGAGACAAAGGAACTAGTAGAGGACACCCTTCAATCGGATGCAAAAGTATCTCTGACCATCCTTCACCATAGGTATTGTGAAGAATGTGTCCTTTAGGTCTAACTTCACCAACCCATCTTTTGCCTGTAAAATACCTCTCAATGGATGAATCCCTTCCCTCTTGAAGTGCCTGTAAACCCTAAATCTGTTTAAATCCCTTAAATATATGACAGGATCCCAATACTTCTCATTCTTTTTCACTAGAAAAACTGTACTCACAAGACCCTTTGTCTCCTCTCAACCTTTAACTTAAATCAAAGCCCCTTTCGCTAACATCTGGACCACCTCTGTGTCTATCAGGTTGATTTACTCTGTACCTAATGCTAATTCCTTTGGCTGGTTTGACTTGTGTTTCCCTGACATCAATTATGAAACCAGCCACAGTTTCTAAAACCTACCTATTTCCTGTTATTTTCTTTGCAATTGTGGATGAAGAATCTCAACCCTTTCCCCAACCTTTACATGGGAAGAATCAATAGTACTCACCTTGTGATCCGGTGCCCTGAGGACTTGATCTTCCACCACAGCAT
The DNA here is from genome assembly GCF_031143425.1 of Pleurodeles waltl. Classification (NCBI taxonomy): domain Eukaryota; kingdom Metazoa; phylum Chordata; class Amphibia; order Caudata; family Salamandridae; genus Pleurodeles; species Pleurodeles waltl. Next base: position 1,032,962,085 of record NC_090437.1, on the reverse strand, counting down.
ATTGAATTTCTCCCTCTCTAGTCCACTACATATATGATGAATAGTTAATTTCAGCAGCACAGCTAAACGTCCTAGAAGCAGGAAGGCTTCAGATCTGATCTAGATGCTTTCTGCACTCCATAATCCACCTACTCATGAAAAGCAAAATGCAATAAAAATCGTAACATGTGCAGCATAATGATATTAATACAAATATGAATACAAATACAACACATCTTTCTCAAAAGGAAAACAAGATGAGAGAGAAACTGATCTAATACCTAAGTTACATTTATAAATAAGAGACAAAATTGGCAAAATACAAATGGGTTTTAGACAATGCACATGTAACAAACTCAGCAAATTTCCTAGGAGGATGGCTGATCTTGCGTGCTTCTTTTACTCTGGAAACTAATTGAATTTCCAATCTCTTCCCCACTGTCAGACAATACAGTGCAATCAATATTTCTTCCTTTATGGTAACTATGTTGCATCCTATTATCAAATGTCACCAGAAATCCTTTGTTATAATATTCTTCCCTTTTATTATCTTCAACTTCTGCTCCTGTACATTTGGCTACTCTTTTTACATTCCATACTTTTCCATCTTGGGTAATCACACAATTTTTGAATACCTTCAGTACTTTCATAGCCTTACCAAACTTGGACAAACCTTTGCTGATTAATCCTAGTTTTAGTATTCTCAACCAGTCTCTTAGCTTTGTACTTAGCAGCATACCATTCCTTTGATTAATTTTGTTTCCCTCTCACTCTTTCCACTACATTCTTAACAACACCCTTCTCCTTCACTCTTCTCCATTTTTCTTTAAACCACCATGGACATAAACTGGAAGCAGAATCTCTTCCTTCTAACAATTTGAAAGGACTAACCTCAGTGATGGTATTGGGGAGTTATACGGTACAAACCATACCCTTTCTATCAAGGTATTTTCCAATCACCTTCCTGTCCATGTACTTCTACCACATAACCTTTCACCACACAGTTGAACCTTTCCACCTGACCATTCTCAAGTGGGTCGTATAATACCGTGGTTACATGTTTGATGTTACAGTGCATGAGGAAAGATTCAATTTCTACAGATGTAAGTTGAAATCCATTATCTGTCACCAAACTAGAGGTACAACCTTCCCTGGAAAACACTTACTTGAAAAATTCAATATCACACTTGTGGTAGCTTGTGACTCAAGCTTCACCTCTGGTCATATAGAACGATAGTCTATCAAAACTAAGGCAAACTGAGTTTTCATGGGAAGAAATTGAGTGGACCACATATATCAAAAGCCACCTTTTGGCATTCGCCACTTCGGCCATTTAATATTTTGTATTGGTGCTGTACTGATGCTCAACGTTTTTTTCAATTCCACCACACACTTCACATTCCCTCATCATTCTGTCTATCATTCTTTCTATTCCAGGCCACTTAAAATAACTATGAGTCATTTCATAGCAGACATACCCGGATGTCCCTTATAAACTTCTTTGAGAATCAATCTCTATACCTCTCTCAGAGGAACACATCACCCTCCTTTAAACAAAAAATCACCCTCTGTTTCCAATTCATCCGCAACCTTATACATGGACAGCCACTCTGGTTCGACTTCTCTCCTCTTGGGCCACCCCTCCGAACACATCTTCTGGCAGCTTGCAATATTCCAGCTTCCGGAATTTTTCACAAATGTCTTCAAACTCTTTTACTGCTATCTCCTTAGTGGCAATTATTTCCCCTTCTCTAGTAACACACTGATCATCCTTCTGGTATGGCAATTGTGACAAACAATCAACTGTCATATTTTAATTCCCTGGGACATATTCTGTCCTAAAACTATAACCAGGTAGCCTAGAGATAAGCCTGGCAATCCATGCTGTCGCATTTCAACCTTCCCCAGGGGACAAGATATTACCCAGCAGCTTGTGATCCGTACTTTTAAAAGAATTTGCTGCCCCATGTAAAGTTTCTGAAATGTTCATGGCCCAGACACATGCAACTAGTTATCTCTCAATCACAGCATACCTACCCTCTGTCTCTTTTAAAGTGCAAGCAGCAAATGCAACATTCCATTTCTCCTTGGCCCTCCTTTGAGACAAAACACCACCAACTCATACATACTAGCATCTACTGTGATCACGCATTCCTTTTGCTCTTACAAATGGTCTCAGTGTGCAAGCTTTCACAATTTCCTGTCGGTTTGACCAAACATAAGTAACATTTTGCCTCAATAACTCTCTAAGGGGCTGCTTTTTGATGGCAAAATGTTCTATGAACTTGCTATAATATTCACACGTCAGCAAAGGATAGAAACTGTTCCTTATTGGTAGGTGTAGGTGCTTTCAAAATGACTTCTACATAAATTATTTTTGATATTATTCCATTACTGGACAAAGAGTGACCCAGACACTCCACAGATATTTTAAACATTTTGCATTTGTGCCTTTTGAGAATCAAACCATGGTTTTTCAGCCTACCACACACATGGAACATATGTTGCAAGTGTTCTTCTTCTCTCCTGGTAAATATCCGACTGTCATCTTGAAAACATTTCTCATACTTATCAATGTCCTTAAATATATGAAAGATAGCTCTTTGAAACACAGAGGCCGCAGAGGCAAGACCGAAAAGCATTCTAGTAAATTGATCAAATCCTTAGGGAGAGATGAATGTAGTTAATTGTTTGGATTCATCGGCCAATTCAATTTCATTGTACGTTGATTCAAAGTCCAAAGTAGAAAAAATGTTAGCACCCTCCAGCCTAGATACCACTTCATTAAGAATGGGCAAAGGGTGACAATCAACTATTATGTTTGAATTCTAAGCCCTTATGTCAACACACAATTTCAATTATTCATCTGCCTTTCGAGCCAAAACAATGGAGAAACCGACTCAGCTGACTCAATTTCGCTAATTATTCAGTTTTTCTCTGTCCTATCTGCTTTTGTAACACCAACGGAATTGTTTATTTGTGTCCCAATTGCAATATATGTGTCTACACAATGTTCACAAGTGCATTTGACAACACAAACATCCTTTCTCTCCATGTATTCTTGCACTCTTTATCATCGACATCCATTTCTCAGATGGTTCTAACACCTTTGCCGTGTAAATAGCATCTAGTAACTTGGGATCACCCACAACTGTTCTTGGGTTTTCTTATTTCCTACATGTACTATTGATCTGGTTCCTGATCATTTCATCTGTCATAGTGTCAAAATTGCAAGACATAGGTAATGCCTTTAAATTTGTCAAGAATTAATCAAATAATTCTCCTTCTTTGTGTGCTCTAGTATAAAACTTAAATCTATTTAAAGCTATATTCGTTTTATTAGTGGTAGGTTTGAATCTCAGCTCCATCCTCAGAATAGCTTCCTGATATATATCCATTTCACCTTAGCCCTCTGAAGGCATAAATTAGGGCAAGGTTGTTAACACAACCTGGCTTCAGAACCAATACAGTATAATATTAAGTTATTTTTCTGCTCCACCCCTATGCAGTCACCATCTATGCCCTTCATATAAGTAAGAGACTCTTCTTTCCACCTGATCCATGGAACGGGAGGCTCTCTTTGTTTTGTAAAAATTTGATTGGAGGGTCTAACTATATAGCGTCTATAACCAGCTCTGACAGTATATAACACTGTGCTAGAAATTGTATTCATATTTCATTAAATATTTTTTCATGTCAAACTGTGTGAAGTAAAGATAATAAATGTAAAGTTCTGTCCAAATAGCACACAAAAAAGTACTAATCCAATATCCAGTAGTAAAATGTTCCCAATTAGTTGAAAATACTATAAATAACTTGCCAGAAATGCCAGCACAGTTATGGTTGGAGTGCTTCAAAGTTTAATTTTTCCAACCTGAAATGATTTCCACTTCGAGCATACACATGTGATACGATGCAGTTTGTAAATTACATTCTGTCCCAAATATAAATGGCCACGTGTCGAGCATGATGGCATTTAGGTGTGCCAACTTGATGATGCAGAGCAGGAATCCAGTTACACGTGCTTGCAAGCTAACAGAAATCCCTCAAGCCCGTTGTAGCAGCACAGCATCTGAGAAACATTTGAATGGCACAAGGTAAGAAGCAGGGCAGTGTTAGTTTTTAAAAGTACACAGTAACAGTGGTACAAGTTTTGCTGCAATTATTTGTATAATCCTATGGTAACTTAAGTAAGGTTGCTTGTATTGAAACACTCTTACCAGTGATAATGTTTAACACGTTAGACTTTGTTCCAACGTTGAGTCCAATGCATATAGGAAGTTCTTTCTGCAAAATGGGTTCATGGGATGTAATCCGTTCTTGAGCTGCAAACATAGACAAGATTCCTCCATCCTCATCGCCAATTGTTGTAATGCAGTCCACTACATGTATGATGAATAGCTTATTTTGGTTGCACAGCTAAGTGTCCTAAAAGCAGGACAGCTTCGGATCAGATCTAGATGGCTTCTTCATTCCATAATCCATGTTCTCATGGAATGCTAAACACAATACAAATCATAACAGCATGTGAAGCATAATGAGAATATTATGAATACAACACATGTTGAGGTGGTAATCCCTACCATAACTGCCATAGTTTCAGGCAACCTGGGCGTAATATTCTGACCTGAAGGAACCACAGCTGACAGCCAGTCCCTTCATGTCAGTCTGTCCAAAAACAGCCATTGAGCAGAAGACTCTTCTCAAATTGGTTTGAGCATTGCTGAAGGCCGTAAAGGTTGAAACATACTTCCCAAGGGACTTGACAAAGCTCTCCCCAAACAGTAGACCCTTTGGATCTCCCATGTCACCTCTAGTGGACAAATTGGCCAGCTTGGGGTTCATCCTCCTTAGGACTGCTCTTCTCCTCTCTGTAATCAGGCTCGCATTAGTGTTTCCCAACATACAAATGGCATGTTGTGCCAAACCTCTCAACAGACCCACACTAACCCTGATATTTTTTGTTTCTGGCCACCTCAACCATACTCAACCATATTGAGTATACTAGTCAAAGAACCCAGCATATAAAGGACCTTATCTTGATATAGTGTTGGGTACCTCTCGATCTCCTTTCTGGGGCCCTTGCCAAACTTAAAAAGGTTATAAGCTCAGGGTCTAGGTTGGGAGTAGTACAGGTCTTGTCACCAGTAGATGGCCTAGGGCACTCAGACCTCAACATATTATGGGTATCCTTGTCCAAAGACTTTCTGACCCATAGATTTAGGAATTTGGCTATGTGGTCCATGGGCCGCCATTCCTCAATCTGCGGATGTTTTATCATGTTAGGATTAAACATCTCTCCCCCAAAGGGGTCCTTCACCTCAGCAGAGGTAGATGCTTATTCCAAATCATCATATAAGCTCTCCAAGAGCTCAGAGTTATCCTGCGGGTCAATTACTTTTTTGTCTCACTCGTCCTCCTTCAAAAACATCTTAAAGAAATCTCTCATCAGATCAACCACAGGATGAACCTGGGGATTTGTAGGATCCCTTACAGTGTAACAGACAGACTTGAGAAAAAGGCCAGGTTTGTAGCCCTAAGGGCAAGAGTAACTGAAATTCTTTGCTAGATAATATCATAACTTCAAACAGTTCTAATTGAATAATATCAATCAATACTCATTGAATTGCATTTCAATCATGCCAGAGGATAGGCAGGATCTCAATCCCCTTCAATGTATGCCATAGTGCATTAAATAGGGCAGTAGAGGGAGAGTAGGGACTGGTAAAAGGCACAGATTGAAGAAAGAACAAGCTTTTGAAAAAGCTTAACTCAGCGTGATGAGACAGACTGTAAAATGCCCGTTTTCCATTACAAAGGTCCCACACAAAGTATGTGGTTGCCTAAGGATGCCATACGTGAGCGTACTTTCTGCAGCCTCATTCAAGGGTCAGTAAAGTTGCTTGGCAACCTGCACTCTGTGACACGATATTGCCAGGCAGCAAGTCCCAACTTTAATTGAGAACTCCTAGTCCTCTTTTCAATTTGTTAGTAGGCATGCAATCGCAAACCCACAGCTTCTGCAATCATGCCCTCCTCCCCCACAGTGAACAGCACCGCTGCTGTGTGCCATCTGAAGCAGCTGCACCATTGAGGGCCGAATCATGCAAGAACAAAATGGGAGGCCCTGCTTGTAGGAAAGGGAATCCTGCTTGAAGCGGAAGGCCTTCCCAGAAACACAACACAGCCTGATTATCGGCAAGGGGCTGATTGATCTGAAAGAAAGGCTAGCGAGGTTTTAAAACAAAGTGAAATTTCTGCAGCAAACAGTCTTTTCTAAATTAAAATAAGACTGATAGATACCCAAACTTACCAGACTCAACCATGAATTTAAAGGGCAATTCCTTTAAAAAATGAATAACTAGATACATGATAATAGCAGTAGTCATATAGCAAACAAGACACATACACGATATCAGAAGCACTTATCTGTAATGGAGCAGCACTCAAAAAAGGGGATGATGACTGCGTGCACTGAATATTTATGTTGACAAGACATTCTAATGCTTTATGATGTTTTATTGTTCTTTAAAGGGCTACATGTTGGGGCAGCCATAAAAGGTTATTGCATAATGGTAGTCTCCAGTCTTTTAATGAGATTCCCTTGCCCCACAACTCTATTGATGAAAGTAGCAGTTAAGGTCCAGTATTGCACGCTATCAATTTAAAAAATCACCAGTCCCTATACTCTAGGAGGTTCATTTTACAGTTTCTTCACTGGAGCATATATGCATGCATTTCGTATGTTTATGCCTGATGTGTAAAGGATTATTGAGTTGTGTGAACTAACAGTAAACATTCAAGACTATGCTAAAAATTATTCATCCTTCACACAGACCTGCACCATGCATACTTTGGTACAACTAAAAAACCTGCAAGAGAGGAACCTAGAGCACCAGGGCTTTTGACAGTTTACTTGTAAGGGCATAGTCAGTACCAACAGTGTAAGTGGGTGGCAACTGTGGTGGAAATGGGTGACTGGAACAGTGGAGTGGACAGCACCCAACGTGGATATGGATGGTGGCCTACAACAACAATATTGGACACTTTTACTTATTTTCTTTACTATTTAGGCACGGAATAAAATTATTTCAATTACAACAAGCAATAAAAGAAAATTATCAAGCCTTTCAGTGTTTTCTTCAGGTGTACTCAGCCAAAAATGTGGTCTCATGTTGACAAAATTAAGTCACATCAGTATTAGAACCATCCCTCGCAAACCACATGTAAAATCAATGATGCATACGCTGAAATAATCTCCTGCCACACCTATGTGCTGGAGAGGCATCCACATTAGCAAACTTCAATCTTTCATAGGCATTCACCAACAGATTCCAGTTGCCACCACCCCCAACCAAAAGGCCCCAAGATATCATTCGTCTCCCCTTGTCCCCAATATATGTTAATATGCAAATTTAGTGCCTGATTTGTAGCGGAGTAACCTGTTTACCAACCTCTAAATCAGACAATTACTCTCTAATCCCAGTATACCCAGACACCCTACCAGATATGTCGCTTAGTTTGAGAAAAACTTCACACAGTAGGTTTTTGTGTACATATTAGGCTCTTAATTCTACATCTTATGTGATATTTGTTTGTGCAAACAGCAGCTCATGGACGATTACTGGACACCCTCAGCCAGTGGCACTGAAGGAATGCAGTTGCACCTTACATGTCTATTGTCTGGAAACCCATTGTGGACAACACATGTCTATTAGTTCCACCACCTTCCAGAAACCAGTAAATAAATAATTCAGTCTGCACTCATCAAATTTGTTACCAAAGTCATCTGAGTCCCAGTCTGTAAGGAAACATTTCAAAAGATTTTCTGGGATTAAGGAATGTTTAACTGAATGGACATCATCATGGTACTTCTGTCTGCTACTGCCTCAATCAGTATTTAGGCCTGTGCTTAATTTGAGTTGATGTTTGCTGATGCTTATCATATCCACAATATTCTCAAGACCAGTACTGGTTACAGTTCGCCATATGGTGGGGCTGTTTGTCTATTTGTGAAGTGAACACATCAGCAGAGTACTAAACAAATATGCATTAAAGTTAATAATGGCAGCATCTCCAAACCATTCTTACAGCTGTGTGTGGCACTAGTATGAGTGTGATGATTACTAGTTGAATTGGTACTGGAATTTAGTAGCTCTGGCAGCAGCAGTGGCTGGTGCAGGCTCCATAGGCCTCTTGAAAACTATCTTGGACCCTAACACTTGTTTATTTTTGTAAATTAAATGCTGGTTTGGGCTGCATGGGCCTATTGAGCAAATACAGCCTCTACTTCAGCATAATATAAATTATTGCTAAAACTATGGGTGCATGGAAGTCAGACATACATGTGCAAATAGCCTGATTAATAAGTGCAAAATAATGTTTCCAATTCAGGGAACCTGCAAATTGATTTACTCACATTTATGTTTATGTATAAGTGTATTAACTCATGTGGGTGGGTGGGAAGTACCTGTTCCAAGGTAGGGTGCCCTGGTAGTTTGAGCACACTCACAAATGTACACATTTGTGGTATTCAGCGAAATCCAACCTTTTCACAACTTGGATAAAAGGAAAGAATAAATTCCCATACAATGTGGATTGGGAAAGAGAATGCCCCTTTGCCTCCACATTAGTGAGTGTGTTGGGGAACGTTATTTTAATATAGATAATTTCCCCATGTAGGAAAAAGTAAGGGTGGGTGAAAAATTCCGCTCTACCGACAGAGTTCACGGAGTTTTGCCCACTCTGCCTTCCGCTTGGAGCGCAGAGTTCCAGCACAGCTCTGCCAACTGCCTCATAATATTGTTTTGTTCTCACTTGTGGCTCCCCAACATTAGATTGCAAAGCGTGAGCGAGAATTTTCATCCCCTGGCATGATTTTTGGCCACTAGAATGCACCCTTGTGAGATTTCTCAATGCGGGTGGTCTCAGCAGGTCGCGACTGATCCCGTTGAGAAAGCCGCTGTTCAAGTAAAAATTCTATTCAGGCGGCAGAAAGAAGCAGTACCCTCTGGAGTGCTGCATGGTGCCGTTCATGCTGATGTTACAGTGGAGATCAAGCTCCTGGCGCTAAAAAAATCCGCGTGAGCAATGCAACATGCCTGAATTCCGCCTGCTCACAGAACTCCACGGAATCTCGTGGAGTGCTTATGTAACTCTGCAGAATGCCGCAAAGTGAAACTCCACGAGTTCCGCCCAGACCTGGAAAAAAGTGCATTTTAATGTGAGAATATACATGTGATGTGATACATGTGATTCCATTCATGAAAAATAGAAATCATGAAACATTTCCAAGATTATGCAGTAACAGTGCAAAAGGCAATCATATGCACGCTATTTAGAAAAAAATATGTTTTTTACGGTATGTAAATTGAATTCATAATAACTTTCCTTTATTTTGTGTAGCATGGTAAGTGTTTATCAAATGTGACACTTTGTTCTCAATACAGAGGTATATTCTTGAAAAACTTTACAATTGGGAAACATGCTAAACAATCTCTTTTTTTTTTTAGGCCAGTTTTCACACTTCTAAATTCCTGGATATGTTGCAGTTTTATATATTAAGACGTCATTTTTTAAATCTTATTAGCGATGAAAATGTTTTATGTATGCATTTTGAAAGTGAGAACTATTTAGAAAAATATCACCATATAGTTCCAGGTCACTGTAATGATTGTTGACTCATAATCCTTCTTATACCCAAATAAAATCTAAATTCTGAACTATTAGGACATCATGTTTTAAAATTATGACTACTACATTTTTTAAATGTAAACATTTTCAAGACGTATTATTTTACAAAGTACCTTCCGATTGTTCAAGTACCATGCTGGTCATTTTGCACTCCTATTCATTGATCTGGAATCCTAAGGGAGTCTGTGATTAGAAATACTGAAGTGTTTAGTAGGACGATTGTCCGCTGATTCCATAATATGCAGCTGGATTCGCGAGCTAAAGTGAGCACTCCAAGGGCGATTTTACGACAAAGTCGTTGCCACAGTTTCGGCCTGGCTGGTGTTTAAATAGTTGAGGAGCTGGAGCGGCACTACTTTCCCACTTTATACGATGGTAAATGGTTCATTGTCGCAGGACTTTAAGAAAAGTGCTGGTTTGGATGGAGATGCCTTGGCATTTGTTGACATATTTCAGATAAACAACTGTGCATAACACAATAACATACACAAAGCCACATAGCAAAACAGTTGAAACATATAAGAGCACAACACATTAGTTAAATAAAGCACTTCCGAACCACAATACAACACAACATCACATGCCAACAATGCAGCACAAAAACACAGAAGCACTGAAAAACAGAGCACATTACCACCACAAAATAATACCAAAAACAAATTTTATGCCTAAACATTCTTCCTGCACATTTCGTATTTCTTGCCTGCTTAATAGGGTGATAAAATGTTTTTGCGCCAAGCACTCCTTTAACTTACCATCAAGGACATGTTAGCACTAGTCAAAAACGCGATCTGGCTCCAGTACTCACAAAATGACAGAATAACTTATTTGTATCTCTGTTAGTGGCAAGTGTTGAGAAATGCAGTACTTTTATTAAGATTCTAATACCAACTAATGGACTGTCGCACCTATCATTTTAAAAGTGTTGTGACAGATAATTTGCAACTATATTTTATTATGATGTATTGCAGATGGATTCTTCACTAAACTCTGTGAATGAGAAGAAATGGAGAGACATATCAAAAGAGATAAAGAATATTTTTAAGACTGCTGTTACGATGCTGCACGAAAATGGAAAAATGAAACTGAACCAAGCTAAGAGATATCTGTCTTCAGGTAACATTTAATTCCGACACATACATGTGGTGCACACTCAAGGGAAGCTACAATGGATGAAGAGAAATCATAAACTTTTAGGGGAAAACATTCATATTTTTTGTGAAAATTACACCTACTACATTACATCAATTTTACTTGTTTGACTGAACGTTGTACCTGAAGGTATACTCAAATACAAAATCCACTCGATATACCTCTGGCAGGCTGGTTATAGCAGAAAATGTGTCATTGTCCCAGCTCATATAGTAAGAAGGTATAAGCCTGACATTAAAAAGCAGAGACTTGAAGTAACATGAAAGACATCACCAAATAAAACTAGAGGCATGAACTTTCAAAAATCAGGACTGTCAATGCTATTAAAATAAATAAAAGATTTACCCTTTGGGTTTAATAAGATGTCGAGGCTGTATCCCAGGGACTAACTCTAACTCTGGTTCTACAGTCCCAAGCAAAAGGAAAAATCATTTAGAGAAGTCATGCAACGCTACTTTTGAAATTATCCACACGTGGCTTGTGGTATTCACCTGTACTCTCACCCTCCTCAAGTCACTCAATCCAACTATTTCTCTTTTATCTCTTTAAATAATGCACCACGTTATTTTCATCCTACAATGATGAAAGCGTGAGTCAGTCGAGCACCAAATTAAACCCATCATCTACTTTTACCACAGATGTCTAAACCGGTGGTTCACAAAGTATTTATCAAATTCGGAAATCTATGCATCATACGTTTCCTTCTTGAATTTACATAGACTTACTACTTGCATTATATTTATAAAGAACGAAAGACGTGCACATTGCCATGCCTATTCCTACGCGCCTATATATACCCCCACTGCTGGGCTAGGAAACCAACAGCAGCCCCACTGCCTTCCTTACTTCGCGCTCTCTCCCCATCCATCCGTTATCTCTCTCTTTCTCTCTTCTCCCTCTCTGATCTCTTTTACTCCTCCTCTTTTCTGTCACTTGAAGCCACTCTATGCCTGATGCACTAGGCCTTGGGGAGCTGCTGAAAGAGACAGGGGCATCAGCAGTGACCATAGGCTTTTGAAAGCGGTTTCCAGTGGCTTCAGCCCAATGGGAAAACGGCCAATGGAATAAAAGGTCATTCTGGCTCTGCATACACTCGCGCAGAGGGTGAACTATCCCTCAGGGGATCATGCTATAGCGGATATGAGGTTTTTATTTTTTGTTCTCCACTATTTTTACAGGTGGAAATATTCCTTTTACACCACTATGGAAACGTGCAGAGTTAAGTGTTCTCTCAACACTTGAAACTCTCTTTTGAAGGAGTAGATTGCCGTAGGGCTGTAGGTTTGTATTAATCAGACCAAATAGTTATGCGTCAGTCTGTTTGTATGGCCAGAAATCTTGACACTCCCCTAAACTTCTCTTTTCTTAGGGCTACCCATAAACAGGCAGCTCCAGAAAGTCCTCCATACTGCTGGCCATTCACAAGCCTGAATCTGTCAATTAGTATTTGGGTTTTAGGTCTCCAGGTTCAACTTCTAACACATCTAGGTGACAGTAAGCAGGCACCGGTTCGCAGCTTGATACATTTTCATACCCATTCTCCTTTGTGTTATCTGTTCTGACATGGGACAGGATAACAAAAAAAATGTATTTCTTGGCTGGCACATTGTTGTGGTAATGATGTTTTCTGTTGTTTTGTCTCCTGTTGAGTTTTTGCGCTACATTATTGTAAGTTGATGATGTTGTCTTGTGCTTTTGCTCATTAGCGCCTTAATTATGAGTCATGTGGAACGAAATGCCCCAGTGGGATACAGCTTCACCTCATTTTCCGATCTGTTTTACAAAGCCAAACTCATAATTCTGATCCAAGCATAAACAGTTTTTTTTTTAGCAACTCGTAATCAGGGCGGTAGTTTCTAATTATATCAATTCTAATGCAAACTGATGAAAGTCTAACCCAATGGAACCCCGACTCTCATTGTGTTGACTCTTCTTTATGATGTTACCACCTTAGTATGAGCAGCCATTGGATGATGGATTCTAGCACTACATTATCTACTATTGCTGAATGACATCTCTGCATCTGGTACCAAAAGCCCCACAAGAAAGAAACTGTTTTAAACTCTTGCGGCAAGCCCACCAAGCATGGTGTGATGTGACACAGACCGTGGCACCTGGGCAGAGGAGAAGGACTAAAATTATTATGCCTAAATACCTAGAAAATATTTTTATAGCCTGGTTTATTTCCTATGGAGACCCTAATAATCAAAGGGACTGCCCTATATATGAAACACAGACTGGAGCAAGACCAACATGTATTATTAGACCCAAACGATCACTTAATTAGTTTATAATTTGAAATTAAAATTTACACAGATAACATGACAAGTGGTGGTGTAATTATATCGTTACCAGAGTACTTAATTGTTAATATTTGTATCAAACATATCTGCCAGAGAGCATAATTAAGTGTTAAACTGAAAGTGTTAATACCAGAAAGTTAATTAAGTCACTTCATGGAATGGTGCATTCGAGTCTGAATAGCGACAGCGTCCCATTGAAAGTACAACGGATGGTCGTAGAGAGCACCTACCATATTTCAATCTTTACATAATCTGTAACATGCTACATAAACTATTATCTCCCTTTTGAAATAGAAATTCACCACATTATAATTTCTGGGCGCTCGGATGCTATCAGAGAACACTTTTCAAACCAAGCAAAATGGTTTTTAAGGCTTATATAACACATAAAGATGTACATTGGTACTAATAAATAAATAACCGTGGAAACAAAATACGTCTCTTTTATAAACACGTCAGTGACATTTCTACTTTCTGAAGAAAGGGAAAAAATATCAATGTTTAAACACAAAATATCACCCCGTTTAAAGTTGCTTCAAATATTTATGTTTTAGAAAGACAACTGGGCGCCGGCAGAAATCTTAAAATACGATAACTTCTTTCAGTAAATTAAATTGAGCGGACACCCTGTGTCTGAACAAGAGTAGAATAAGCGCAAACCCTTGTTCAAGCAGCCTTTAAGTGTTCTGGTTGATATGAATGAGCACTCTCGCTTTTAGCTGTGGAAATTGCTTTCAAATTTGTATCAATGGACATTGCCCATGTAGTGCAATTGACTTTTTACTTGTGACAAAAAACAGACCCTGCAATGAATATTTATAATTCGATGCACTGTTTTTAATTGTTTACACATTGTATATCCAATGTATAATGTACACAGTCAAGACTTAATTAGAGGTGTGACATTTGACTACCTGAGCATAGTAATGGAGACCTGCACCATGGAGGGCTCTGGGCACCTAGTTCAGTAGCTTGTAATATGCCCTGCTTGGTACATAGCCATCGAGCTGGGTGCTGATGAAGTGAGATAGGTGATGTTAGGACAACTGATATGATGTTCCCATAGCAAAGAAAAAGGAGGAAACAATATGAGCATGTATGTCATAGAGGTTGCATGAGAAACCAAAGGGGGGTAATGTTACTAAGGGAAGTAGTGAAATGGAAAATAGGAGTGTCCCCAGCCCTGACATTTAGAGTGCATGGACTAGTAAGGGGTGTTGCAACAAAGGTCAAAGGCTTCAGAAGCCCAGGAATAAACAATTGAATCAATTGTTGAAGACAATTACAATACAAGGAAGGTGAGTGTGGCAGAGTTATTCATCCACTATCCAATTTTACAGTTCTTTAGTTCACAGTCATGTCCTCTTGCTGCCATAAAAGTCATGCTCATTCTTAGGTGGCCAGGGGATACCACAACAACCATAGCTTTTGACATTACTTTTGGGTTTGCTGTCTGGACATACCAATGTAACAGCTACAGCATAAACTGATGGCATATGAACCAACATCCTAGGATGGCATCAGCAGGTCTGATCACAATTCTACTCCGTTTTTCTCCTCTTAGTTAAGTCCTCCAACAGGACTACCTGTCATCAACTATTGTTTTCCTATTGTTATTTTTATTGTAGAAAGTCATCAAGTGCACATTCAACAGAGAATAGAATAAACTGCAGTAATTCATCAACACTGCATTAAGTATGTATGTACCGAACAATGTCCCCTAAGGTGAGCTTGGTGAACTAGCTGTGGTGTCCTGTTTTGTGACACTAGGACCACTAGTGATACTGGTAACCAGATAACAACACATCCGTGCATAGGGTAACTGCTCCTGCTTGCTATGAAATACATCCATAGATGCTCTTCTTGCTGCTCTGCATCTCTAAATCCACTGGTATAACGTGTATGACACTTTTATACTTAGGTTATATTTGCCCCTTATTAATTTTCATTTTGGGACACCCCTTACTACGAGTTCCTAAAAATACAGTATTAATCATTGTGAAGTGGTATCTTCTTTAGGTTGACAACATGAGGCAAATAAAAGATCCGAGTCCTAGTAACAATAGCGTCCTCTCATTCTACCTGACATTTAGTAGAAATAGGCAGCACATATATGCAAAATCCGTGTTTCAATGATGTCGAATTTACATCGTATAGTGGATTTACTATGTACAGACTAACCATGGTTGATGGAAGTCCATTAAAACATTGTCTTAAAACTAGGTTGCGCCTTAACATGCACATAAAGCACAATATACCGTGCTGCCCCCACCATCACGTGGCTCCTACATACTAATTGAGGGTCATATACAGAATTATGGTTGGTTTTTGCTTCAAGTTTAATATGTTCTCTCGGGCTCCTTGCATCAGTTTTCTGTTTCCTGGCTTGTTCTAACACAATCTGCTTTGGATGCTGTCTCAGGCAACAGCAACTAGCAACAACACTTTCTTTAAGTCAGTCAAAGGAAAAAAAATATCCCAACCCTTAGCTGACCTATCAAAACTTGGAATGACAGAGGGGTAAGGGAGCCCAGGCTCCACTAAACATATATGCACCTCTCGTCAATCGATCACAAATTGACTGAATTTTTACTACTGCCTTTTGGTGCCTTTTGGCCCTTGCCTTCCTAGCCCATTTCTGAGTAGTCATGAAATTGTGGTCCTGAACATAAAGTATATGGGATACTGAGAGCCCCACTAATGTTCTTTATTTTTAATTATTCCCTAACTCTTCAGCGGCAAACAAGAGGCCATTGAGTTTCTATAGGTCGAACAAGAAATCATCCTTTTTTGATGACACACCAGCACCTACATAGGTATTGATAGCGCGTCAGAGCCTTGATAAGTAAACTTACAAGGAGACACGCCTAGGCCGATGAACCTTTTGACCACGTTTGGGGACTTCCCAGTACACAATATCTTTTTGGCATCACAATCAATATGTCAATAACTCAATCAATATTCACAATAACTAATCACTGACCTAATCAATAACATTTAATAAGAATCAATAAAGTGAACACACCATGAACTTTTAGTCATAAATAACCACACCAATTTAGTTGAGTTAGGATATTTATTTCACTATTAGTTACAATCCAATATCATCCCAGTTAATCTCAGTAGCAATCAATCTCATTAGTAACTCTTCAAACTTTATAATTAGAACACAATTTAATCAATGCATAAAGAATATTTATTCAGTATTAACACATCATTAAAAGAAGCAGCTTAGCAATGTCACAGTAGTACACGATTCAACAAAGCAAGAATTCAGTCATTTGTCTTTTTGCGTCAGACATTAGTGAACACCTTAACTAACCTCGAATTAGCATCAGCATGTTGGGCTTCATGCAAAACATTTTAGCAAAACACAAATTTGAAAAACATTTAACTATGGCCTCTATCAAAAGAGCAATTGGTACCTAGAAGGAAAAGGCAAACAGACAATTATAGTTATCATCAGATAGTTACCCTCCAACGAACCAGCAATCAGCGTCAGCCTTCGTCCTCAGAACATCAGTCGATTCACCATCAGCAAGGATAGGGCAGAACAAAGTCTCAGTATGGCATAGCTAAAGAATAAGACACTTCCCTCATATGGAGGAGAAGTAAGTATCAGAAGGACTTAGGTAGAGGATGGTTAAAGTTTCAGGAAGAATAAACGGCAGTCTCAAAGGAGCAATGGCAATGGCTTAAGGTAGAATGTCCAATAATGGCTAATAATGTCCGATTACTCCTTGGGTCATGCAGTTATATCAAAACTGTCTACTTTACTCCTAATTCCTCATTGGATAATATTTGGTGCATCATTATCGCTGTCCAATAATTCTCCACTCACCTCACTAGAATTTTCCACAACCCACAGTTCTCATTTCGTTGATTGGCCCATGTTATTGCCGTCTTCATTGGTTGGAATGTCAGGTAAGAAAAGTTACACTTTACGCTCCAGTCAGTAGTCCCATTGTTTTCTCCTACTCCAGGCAGCCTTGCACCTGTTACGAATTACACTGTTGCATTCAGCAAGAATGTCTCCTTGAGCAAGTTGGGTCCCATGAGAAAGAATTTACTATGGCTGCACACACATATCTAGCTTCTGGCAAAGTACAGCGTTGTGAGCTTCAGGAAGTCAGCACGTTGCACGTTAGGAAAAACACAGTTTAATATGAGACCAGTCAGCTAGGCCCAGACTCTTGCTAACTAAGGCCTAGTAATTAATTTAGCAAAACCCTAATACAGAACTCTAATTATGATATGCTAATACAAATATAAACATTAGTACATAATTAATTCATCATTAATAAGTTTAATTAGTCTTCGTATACATTGGTTGCCATTCCCCGTGGGCACATTTCAAACGCGTGCATTATTTTCTACGTTAACATATTTTCTATGCAGCTTCATTACACAATATATTGCAAGCTTCTCATGTTAATATTTATTTTAAAAGACACACTCCAACAGTATAAGGGTTTTTCCACTGAGACCAATGTCATTGTATATCTTTTTTATACTTGCAATAAAGAGTGGAAGAGTGATTCAACTTTCTTTATTCCAGAGGAAATGTGTTTTCATGATAAAAACAAAAATGAATGTTTCTGGTGCGATCACCACATGTAATTTCTTTTGATATTGCTCCCTCATAGCATCATTGAAAACTTGTTTGAATATTATTTGCTGACGCTGAATATAACTGTTTAAATAACATATATTGCTTCAATCTGTCTTTTTCAGCTATTGAAGATGAATTTGATTTTGCTTTGGGAAAACAAACACAAGCATTCCTAAAAAAGTGTGTTTGCTATATTCGGAAAATTTCTAATCTTGACCGCTATGTTAAAATCCCGGAAATGGAAAGATACATGGACGTTGTACTCTTGAACACTAAGGTGGTCCGAGATCCAGATGCCCTTGAGAAACTGATAAAACTCCGAGATGAATTTATTCCTACTATTGTAGCGTCATCTAATCTTCGAGTATATACGTCAGTCACTCATTGTGACATGAAGCTTGGTTATTCACAAGATGTAGAGAATCATTATGTGGAGGGTCTTGGAAAACAGTTCTATGAAGACATGATTGATATAATTCAAGCAACTGTGCAGCAAAATTTTGATACTGAAACCGATCCACTTTATGACGAAGTTTTGCAACACTTGTCCTTATGCAAGACGTATTCTTCCTTCTACGAGTATAGATGTGAATCCCTCAACCTTGTGCAGAAATATATTTTGCCCAGCAAATCAGGACACATAAACCCCCTTGTTGTCTTTGGAGGGCCGTGCACTGGAAAAACACTTTTACTAGCAGAAGTTGCCAAGAAGGTGAGAATCATTCTTAACAAATGATTATTTTTTTAGCAACGGTTGTGATTTTGCATAGGGTTTAATCTTTGATGAAATCCGATAGTTTTAAAGAAATGTTTTTTTCTTTATTTAAATAGCTTTGAAGACGTTTTCATATTTATTGAGGAAGTCTTATTAAGTACTGAATTATTTTAATAAAGTCTATTACTACACAAAAGCAGGTTCAGCTTTGACTTTCTCGGGCATAACTGAGATGAAATTCCTGACAGAATTATTGGCCATAGCTCATATTGATGTTTTCAATTAAACGAGAGTACACCTGTGCTCTCTTGGCATATTCTCAATGCCTTTATCCCTGTTGTTGAACTACCAAATGTCATTTAGAACTATAATAATGGAAGTGGTCTGCTAGATTACTCTGAGCTTGTTAGAGACAAAAGGACAGATGTTCGAAGCATTTTTCTAGTCGCAAAGGGACCGATTTGCAGAATGGGCCCATTTGTGACTAGAAAAATGCTTTTTGAGATGTACAAAGCCCAAACTGCGATTCGGTAATTTCTTAGCGAATCGCAGTTTGGGTTTTGCGATTCGGTATTAGGAAGGGGCGTGGTCCCTTCCTATTACCAAAACTAAAAGGTAGTAAGATTGTTTTGTGACCGCGAATGCGGTCGCAAAACAATCACAGTTAGCACCAATTTCAAATTGGTGCTAACCAATTCGCAAAAGAGAAGGGTTCCCCATGGGACCACTTCCTCTCTGTGAATGCGTGTGAAAACATTTTTTCAGACCACTGCCTTCTCTGAAAAAATGAAAAGAAACCTTTTCATTTTTGTTTGCGAAAAAAAAGTACTGCTTTATTTAAAAGCAGTCACAGACATGGTGGTCTGCTGACACCAGCAGGCCACCATCCCTGTGAGTGCCGCCATTCCCAATGGGGTCGCAAATTGCGACCTACCTCATAAATATTCATGAGGTAGGTCATTTGTGACCCCATTGCGAATCCCAGACAGTGTCATTGACACTGTTGTACATCCGGTTCGAGTCGCAAAACTGGATCTTCGTACATGTGGCCCAAAGAGTGTGGATGTCTGAGCATTTTCTCTCCTTTGTCATTGCTCCTCAGCTTTGACAGAAGGTCATATGAAACATATCCGATTATTATTATCCAGACAAATTAAAGATTTTAGCCACAGACGTGATCTCACTGGGGTGCAAAACAGCCGCTCATTTGGAGGGCTCTGCTGCCTGACCACCACTAACCCTGCATAATCTGCTCATCTGTGTGCCATCCAGCCCATTGCCCTGGTGACACGGGACCCCTGTGACATTGCTATCTCATGGAGATGATTGCTGCCTGCTGAAGTTTGCCGGATTGCTGTTGGGCTGGGTTTGGGCTGGGTGTGGCCCGGCAGGCTAGCTCACTACAAGGCCAGGGAGGGGTGTGAGCCTTGTAGGCCCGGAGAGGTTGGGTACAGACAGCCCTGACCTGCTCTTCTTGCCAATACGGACTCGAGCTCCAGACTTGCCAGATGCAGCTTGCCTGGTCATGGCCCAGGGGTGGCCTGGCTGCTTCGGCATGCTGTGTGGTTGCCTGGGGCTGAGGTGGGAGGCCCCGGTAATTAATGTGCTGTCTGGCGAAGTTGGTGCCCTGAAGAGGACGCAGAGCCTGAGGAATGGAGGCCTTAGGGGTGGCCGCTGGTCATTGTGTAGAGCGACAGTTTGCAGCACGCCATCAACAGCAGAGGCTGGTGAGTGTGGAGGTGATCCCTGGACCGCACAGCCACCTTGGCACGTGCACCCCTGAAGATCCCCGAGTGGAGCTGCTCTCGCCTGTGGTACTGCACCATCTGAACCGTCACTTACTGGCACTTACTCTTCCATGGGGGCAGACGGGGCGAACTCTTGGATACACAAAGACACTATCTCTGATGCCCTGGCTCCACTGCCAATTACTGAGCGGGCCTGAGACCCCGAGGCGGGGCTCCGGAGGACTTGGCTGTCACATGGTTACAGCGAGCTGCTGCTCACCACAGCTTTACCCACAGAACCTAGGTCCTCTGCACTGCTGCTCGGATTACCTCAGTGTCGACTGCCCTTGAAAACTAGATATCCTGGCCCCCCATAAGGGCTGTGTGGGACAGGATCTGACTGAGTGCTCTCTGTCCAATTGGGTGCTTGAAGCTCTACTGTGCCACCATCTGCTCCCTATCCCCCGTGATAGTATTGCAGGAACCCACTGAGCGAGCCTCTTAGAGCCTGCTCGTGCGCACTAATAAGAGGAGCATTACAGGGTGTGGCGGGGCTCTATCGAACGCTTGCTCAAGACCGTTGACCATCTACTGCACTTCGCCCATGCCCGCTGGGGCACCCCTTTGGTGTGCTCTTGACCTGTGACTTTGGCCTGGTGGAGTGTGTGAACGCTTTGAGCCCTGGCCCATTTGCCATCGATATTTGCCCAACCATCTGCCTGATCATGGGCAGGCTCGATGCTAAACAATCAGATCTTAACTTCGAGGGCAAACAGTGCTGTCATACAGAGGGGGAGACAAGCTCTGGAGCCGCAATGATCCCCAGGATGATGAGGACTCAAGGGAGATCGACCTCAAATAAATACTCCTGGATGTAAAAATAAGTCTGAAGACCATTGATGCCAAATTACATCTCCTCAGCACCCGCCTCGACCAGGTCAAGCAGAGCATGGATTAAAGACTGGATCTTATGGAGTCCCACATTTCTGGCATCAATGACCTGCAAACTGCCTCTAAGGAACACCTTCTCAGAATGGACAAAATCCCGAACTTAATAAAGTGAAAAAAATGAAGATCTAGAAGCCAGTTCCAAGCAGAACAATCTTTGCATTGTGGATGCCACAAAATCCATTTCTATCTCGAAAATGGAGGACTTTGTCGACTTCATGCTCCGTGACTTCTTTGGCGATGACCTATCCCCAGTATTCATTGTAGAGCAGGCCCACCACTCGCTTGGCCCCTGTGTCCCCTGGGCATGCTGGCCATAACGATAATTGCCAGACTCCTAAATTATCAGGATCCAGATGTGGTCCTTGCAGCTTGCTTGCGAAAAAGGCCGGATACAACATCAAGGTAACACCATCTTGTTTTTCCCAGACTTCACCCAGAATATGCAGGCCACCCATCGTGACATTCTACCTGTTAAAAAAATGCTGCAGAAGGCGGACAGTTCATATGCTCTACTATATCCTGCCAAGCTTTAGATATCCACCGAGGGCAAGTTACACTTCTCAGATGCCCGCTCCGCACTGAAGTATGTCAAACTTACAATCAAAAAACGCCGCTCCCCCAGGAACTCGCCTGTCACTAGGGAACAGGCCTCACTGAGTGACAATGACTGAATCATATGAGCGGCCATTGGTGACTAGATCCCCACCACTCCCAGGAACCCGTAGATTAATATGGCTTCTCCGTGGCCGAGGCTGCCCTACGACCTGGCTGGACTGTTGCACTTTCATTTCTAATGTCATTAATTGTTCTGTGTTCATCTCCGTGTTTACTACATACACAAATCATACTCATTATTCCTAGTTCAGCCACCTGACCTTTTGGCTGGGTCAGTGCCCGGTGTTACCCCAACCTCAGGGTTGTTTCCCATCACTGTTCTTTTTTTGTGGGTATTGGGTTGCTTGGCTGGGGGAAGGACAAATTCCTCAACCAAGTTCAGGGGTTGGATTGGGTGGGGGGTGGAATGGAACTGGATGCTTTGTTAAATCCTTTGTTCAGTTGCTTTTTTGTCATTTTCCTGGATTCACACATCTAGGCGTTTCTCTTCTATGGCACACGTCACCACTTGGTTACACATCAGCTATGAGCTGTCATCTCATATTACCCTGCACGCACGGCTGCTAAGGCCAACCTTAAATGTTTAACATGGAATGTATGTGGACTAAATGATAGCAGAATGGCCTGCCCTGTCCACTCCTACTTACAAAAAAATAACATCAATAGCTGTTTCCTACAGGAAACTCAACTTTCGGACTCCAGGTCCCGTGGCCTACATGCCCGCAGCTGGAATGCACCCTATTCTTCAACATATTCAGATTATGTCAGGGGTGTAACAATATTATTACGAGGGGGATTTGCATGGCAGCCATCACACACTGTTCTGGACCCGGAGGACAGAGACGTGATCCTTGCAGGATCGCTATGTAGACTACCCGTTTACACTGGCTGCAGTGTACGGTCCCAATGTGGATGATCCTGAGTTTTTTCTAAGCTCTGGACCAAGATCAAAGCTTGGGCCCCTGGGCACTGTTCTGGGGTGGAGACTTGAATGCCATTCCATATGATCACCTGGACAGATCCATCATTTCCAGATGTCTATATCCTAGCACTTTCAAAATGCTCTACATGATTATTCGTGGCGACCAATTACAGGACATCTGGAGACTCATTTATCCTCATTCACTCGAGGGATCATGTATCTCGACATATCATGGCTCCTGGCCCCGACTGGACTTCTAGCTAGTCTCTCCCGATGTCAGTACATGGTTGTTCGGTGTCACTGATTTGCCACACACTTTATCAGACCACACTCCGGTTCTGCTGGCGCTCCAGTTCCCTGACTCCAGGGCCTCGGGCCTTCTCCCGGTGGCAGCTCCCGGGTGTGCTGCGAGACAGGGTATTTCACGAGGAGATCCATAATGAAATGGTTGAGTGCTTTGCCCACAATGCAAACTCAGTAGACTCCCCTTCCACACTATAGGATGCCTTCAAGGTCGACATAAGAGGCACGTGCATATCAGTAGTCACTGGCCAACTTCGAACAAGAAATTAGGGGCCAGATGTACCAAAGGATTTTACCCATTCTGTGTCTATGGGAAAAAGCTTTCGTACATATGGCCCTAGATCCTTAGAGGACCACTATTTTCAGTCTAAAGATACTGAGCTCTTGGCCACCATAAGTTCTAAACTGAATGATTTCCCAGAGGAGGCTCTTCAGGAGACCCATTACCTCCACAAGGATGCCCAGACACAGAAGTATGGAGAGGGTGACAGTCTCCAAGACTGCTATGACCTCCTTACACTGCCACTTACATAGTTGAACTTTTTGACTCTGACCATAACCCTGCCCCCACCATACTGGAAATATTGCGGATGACTTCCTCTTTTCATGCACAGGTGTACACTGCAACCACCACACTCATTGGACAGTAACTCTCTGAATACCTTGACACAATACAGCTGGTGTGGCTCGATTGCTCCTACCTCAACACTCCCATCACAACCGAGGAGATCATACAGGTCATTGTGAGCCTTCCCGGTGATAAGGCACCGGGTGGATACGGCCTCCCAAGCACCTTTTACAAGGAATATGCCTCCCTCCTAGCCCCACACCTCCTGGCCATGTATCAGGACTCCCTCAACATGGGCCATCTACCCGCTTCCTACAGTAAGCCATTATAGTGACTGTTCGAAATGGGGTTTCTGGTTGGCTAGGGTATGCACCTAAGCCAGGCAGAACCCACCCACTCTAGTCAGAGCAAGGGAGTTACACGTCCAAGATAATCCCTGCTCACCCCCTTGGTAGCTTGGCACGAGCAGTCAGGCCTAACCCGCAGGCAAAGTGTAAAGCATTTGTACAACACACGCAACACACGTGATGCAAGATATGCACCACAAAGTAAACACAACACTGAGATATGTCAAAATAAACTGTATTGCACCTAACATGATTCGACCAAACATTACATGTCAGTATTACCCTGCTACCTTAGCAGTTGTCAGAATGTTACACAAGTTACTAATACTGTGCAAGAATAAGCAGTTGTCACATTAGAACACGTAAGCACTCAGGATTCTGCAACATAAGCAGTAGTCAGGAAGCACAATAAAGAAATATGGTGGTCATTACAACCCTGGCAGTCGGTGTTAAAGCGGCGGTAAAACTGCCAACAGGCTGGGGGTAAATAAATTGGAATTACGACTGTGGCGGAAACTGCCAACATAGACAGCCACTTTAACCCTCCGACCGCCAAGGCGGTACAAACAAACACCACGGCGCTAACCGCCAACAGACAGGCGGAAGACAATGTACCGCCCATGGAATTACAACAGGTCAATTTGCCACCTTTTCCGTGGCAGATTCACCGCGAAAAAAAACACAGCGGAAACAGGACTTGGAAGGGGAAACGCTCACCTCTACACATCCCATGAGGAACCAGGATGCCATGGAACCGGAACTTCAGATTCTTCCAGCCTTTATCTTCCTGCTCCTCTACCAGGAGCACGAACGCCGGTGGCGAAGACCACAGTGAGTACTGCACCTACGACACAGGGGAGGGGAGAGGGAAAAAACAGTGACACACACGCAACATGCAACACCCCCACCCCCACCCTCACCCACGACAACATACACACTAATACATCATGATACATCACAGTTACACCCCCCACATCCCCCTGGAAAAATGCAAGGACAAAAGGAAATGAGTCGAATAATTGTAATATATTCAAAGACAGTAATCAAAAATATATACGTATATAAAGATATTCACACTATAAACAAATATATACACTAAGAATCCAAGTCCAAGGTATTCCACTCTCATAGTCCGTGGACCACTGGGCCCAAAAGGCATGGGCGAGGCCCACACTCAGTACCCGAACAAGATGGAGAGAACACTGCAGGGGCATCAGATAGAAATACAACAGGCACCTCAGGGGGAAGGGAAGGGGGGGGGCACCTCAGCCGGATGAGTGCACAACGCCAGATCCACAAGGGGGCTCCATGCCCACTGTTCAATCCTGGGGAATGCAAAGCCACAGTCTCTCAAGTCTCTACAGTGGGTGGTTTGCCCACTGTTCAATCCTGGGGAGTGCAAAGCCACAGTCTCTCAAGTGGATAACATTCTCCACTGGTTTCTGGAGGGGGCTTTGTGCCCAGAGTGCTACATCCTGCCAAGGACTGAGGTAGTGGATGCCTTTCTCTGCTGGTTCTGGAGGGGGCTTTGTGCCCAGAGTGCTTCATCCTGCCAAGGACTGAGGTAGTGGATGCCTTTCTCCACTGGTTCTGGAGGGGGCTTTGTGCCCAGAGTGCTTCATCCTGCCAAGGACTGAGGTAGTGGGTGCCTTTCTCCGCTGGTTCTGGAGGGGGCTTTGTGCCCAGAGTGCTTCATCCTGCCAAGGACTGAGGTAGTGGATGCCTTTCTCCACTGGTTCTGGAGGGGGCTTTGTGCCCAGAGTGCTTCATCCAGCTCGTGGCGGCCTCAGTAGCATCGGAATCTTTGGTGCTCACTGGCCTGCGGTGCTGGTGGCGGTGGCAGTGAGGGGCATGAGGAGGTCAATGGCCTCCTCACTGAGGGCAGCAGGGGTGACTGGGGCAGGGCCTGAGGTGCCTGGGGTGAAGGAGATGCCCACCCTCCTGGGTGAGCGGCCACAGGGCAAACGCTGAGGGGCTGCTGGGAGGGTGGTGCTGGTAGGGGGCTGTACCTCCAGATGCGGGGGGCACAGATGGGCCCACCCCGCAAGTAAGCTCCCATCAGAGGAGGATTCTGTATCGCTGGTCTCAGCTCCAGTCCCCGCCGTGGAGCTCCCCTCGCCCTCCGTCCCACTGGTGAATTCAGACTCCGTTGTGTCGCCCTCCAGGGCCATGTGGGATGCAGCTCCCTCCTGCTCCGGTGCCACTGCTCCTCCGCCTGATGATGCTAATGCACACAAGAACAGGGAGACCACAAAAAGGGGGGGGAGACAGAAGAAAGACATGTTGAGTGCATGCAATACCGCTACCGTTGGAGGACACTACAGACACAGAAGCCCCCTGCACTACGCCGTGCACTTGGAGTTCCCTAATCAATCCCAGGGACATGGGTTACAAGGCTATGCCCGATTGCTGCACACATGGATGTCACAGGAGCCTGACTAGGTGTAGTTGGCACTGTACACAGGTGGAGTGGGGTGCCACAGGGCCTGCCTTAAGAAGGGACCTTGCATAATAAACTCGCCCTGGCCTAGGGGAACCCACAGCCCACCTCCCACACCCAGACACCTCCAATATGCGCTGAATCAGCAGAATGAGTGTGTACTCACCCCCTTGTGGCTGCTGTGATGCCCTCAAGCTCCCATCCAACTCCAGGTACGCCACCGCCAGGATCCTGAACATCAGGGGGGTCATGGTGCGACGGGCACCCCTCCCACGTTGGAGGCCATCCAAAGCTGTGCCTCTGCCGTCTTCTTGCTCCAGCGGCGAATGTCTTCCCATCTTTTCCGGCAGTGGGTGCTCCGTCTGTGGTCCGGATTTCCTTGGCGATGGCACGCCAAATGTCCTTCTTCTGGTGGGCGCTGACCTACAGGAATAGTACAGGGGAAAAGGAGAAGATATAACCGTCTGCACCATCACAGTCATTGGCCCACATCCCTACCCTTGCCATGACGCACATGCAATCACCGTCGTTTCATGCACGCCTCATTCTCACCCCCCCAATCTTTCATCCACACCACTCCACACAGTCATTGCCCATACAGTATGCTCACAGTGTACTTACCTGTTTGTCCAGAGGACCGTAGAGTAGCGTGTACTGGGGGAGTACATCCACTAGTTTCTCCAACTCCTCTGTGCTGAAGGCAGGGGCCCTTTCCCAAGACACATGAGCCATTGTCTCTTCCAGACTGAGGTCACAGCAGCACTTGCAGTGTAGGTCCTCTCCTGTCGAAGATCAGATATCAAGTGATTGAACAGAGAGAAAATGGCGGTCACGTCCACGGCGGTGAGTACCGTCACCGCCGGCGTACATCGCCATTGGCTCCTGGGACCCATAGGGTCCAATGTTAACCAATGCAGGATTGCGCCGCGGTCTTCGACCGCCTACCGCGACGGTGTACAACGCCAGCACAGTTACCTCATATCCCCTTGTCCCACTTTACAGGTCAGGCAGCCGCCATTTCAGGGGGCCACATGGCATTATTTTGGACTGCGTCACACATATCTAGGCCTTGCTTAAACACTAATACAGGCATATGTCGATTTGCTAAAATGTTCCAATTAAGCTGTATTTACGTACCTCAGAGTTGGTTGATTCTCTGCTCGCTGTTCTCCTCCATAGGCACCGTCCACTGGGGCATGTGAGGAGATGACAGCATCCTCCGGTGTACAGACCACTGGGGGACCTGTCGACAATAGAGGAGCAACATGTGATCATCACCTATAGACTTGATCGTACCACAATCCTGGAACTGTGTACACAGTTGGAGCCAGACCTGATGTCAGCTATCCGCCATCCCACAGGAATCCCCCCTCAAGTGCAGGTGCTGTCAGTACTCCATTTCCTAGCAAGTGGGTCTTTTCAAGCTACAGTGGCCATAGCATCAGGGATGTCCCAGCCTATGTTTTCCAACATGTTGTCCAGAGTGTTGTCTGCCCTGCTGAAACACATGCGGAGCTACATCGTTTTCCCTCAGGTGGAGGATTTGCCTACAGTGAAAGGTGATTTCTATGACCTGGGACATATCCCCAACATCATTGGTGCCATTGATGGTACACATGTGGCCTTGGTCCCCCCCCCCGCAGGAGTGAACAGGTGTACAGAAACAGGAAGAGTTACCATTCGATGAATGTGCAGATGGTGTGTTTGGCAGACCAGTACATCTCCCATGTGAATCGCAAATTTCCTGGCTCAGAGCATGACGCTTACATTCTGAGGAATAGCAGCATCCCTTATGTGATGGGGCAACTCCCGAGGCACAGTGTGTGGCTATTAGGTGAAGACATGGACCCAATACAGTGTGACTAGGTGTCTGGGTCTGGCGATGTCCCTATGAGTTAGTGTGTGTCTAACAGTTGTCCCTCGACATTTGCAGGTGACTCTGGTTACCCCAACCTGTCATGGCTACTGACCCCAGTGAGGAATCCCAGGACAAGGGCAGAGGAACGCTACAATGAGGCCCATGGGCGAACTACGTGGACTTTAGACCAGACCTTCGGCCTCCTGAAGGCCAGGTTCCAGTGCCTCCATATGACAGGTGGTTCCCTATTCTACTCACCAAAGATGGTGTGCCAGATCATTGTGGCCTGCTGTACGTTTCACAACTTGGCTTTGCGATGACAGGTGCCTTTTCTGTAGGAGGATGGTCCAGATGGAGGTGTTGTGGCAGCTGTGGAGCCTGTGGACAGTGAAGACGAGGAAGCAGAAGAAGAGGACATAGACAACAGGAACACAGTGATCCTGCAATGCTTCCAGTGAGACACAGGTGAGAAGACAACACTGCCTTCTACATCTGATTTAATTCTACTGCCTCTCATCTCTCTGTCATTTTTACCCAGTGTATGGTCACTGAGTTGTCACTTTCCCTTACGATTTTGCAGATGTGGGTCCCATTGTGTGACATCTGCTTTGTTTCCGCATGGACTAGAGCTGTGTGACATAGGTATGTTGACATTACATTGGATATAGCATTTTTCCACGGTTATTGCTAATACACATTTTCGAAAGCACAGACAGACTCCTGATTGTTTTGTGATTTAAGGGTGTTTATTTAAGTGCTCAATAGTGGAGGGGATTGTAAAATGGTCAGGTGTGATGGTGGAGGAATGTCCATGGCAGAGTCCAGTCTATTAGTCTCACAGGTGCATTGTCCAAAGGGGCATAGGAAGTGGAGCTAGGGCAGTTTAATTATGGACAGGGTGACAAAGTGGGACAGAAGGATGACAATCAGGGTGGTCTCATTTCTTGGCGGGGGTCTTGGCATTGTCCTCTGTCATTGTCCTGGATCTCAGGGACCGCTTGCGGGGTGGTTCTCCCTCTGCAGGGAGTGGGGTGCTGGTGTGGTGGTCCTGTGGCGGTGCCTCCTGTCCACTAGCACCGGCGGAGGTGGTGGGCAGTTCATCGTCCATGCTAGTGTCAGGGGCCCCTTGTTGTGCCACAGTGTCCCTCCTGGTGTTCACGAGTTCCTTCAGCACCCCTACAATGGTGCGCAGGGTGGAATTGATGGATTTAAATTCCTCCCTGAAGCCCAAATAATGTTCCTCCTGCAGCCCCTGGGTCTCCTGAAACTTGGCCAATACAGTTGCCATCGTCTCCTGGGAATGGTAGTAGGCTCCCATGATGTTGGAGAGGGACGTGTGGAGAGTGGGCTCCCTGGGCCTGTCCTCCCCCTGTCGCACAGCAGCCCTCCCAGTTCCCCTGTGTTCCTGTGCCTCTGTCCCCTGAACTGTGTGCCCACTACCACTGCCCCCAGGTCCCTGGTGTTGTTGGGGTGGTGGGTTAGCCTGGGTTCCCTGTAGTGGTGGACACACTGCTGATTGACGTGTCCTGGGGACAGAGGTATGGGCCCGCTGGGTGGGTGCTGTGCTGGTGTTTCCAGAGGGGGGAAGCTCTGTAGTGGCCTGTGCCAGTGTGAAGGGAACCGACTGTCCCGAGGTCCCAGATGGGCCGGGCTGGTCATCTTGATCCAGTTGGACAGAGCTGCTGTCCTCACTGTGGGCCTCCTCTGTGGGTGGAGTGGACATATCTGGACCCTCCTGTCTGGTGACTTTTTGTAGGGGTCCTGCAGGGGTGTAAAGGCATGATTATTGCATCTGTGTGTGCCATGGTGTGCAATGGGTGGGTGACCGTGTACCCCAGTGCTTGCATTCCTGTGTAGGACCTTGTGTGATAATGGTTTAGGGGGGTGTATTGGTAGGTGCAGTGGCCATGGTTGGTGATGGGTGTCCATGCTTTGGTGTTACTTGCAGGGCTTGGGATGTGTGGTTTGTGATATTGGGACATACGTGAGGAGTTGGAGTGATGGGGGTGAGGGCGAGGGTGGGGGTATGTGATAGCATGCAGGTGGGAGGGGGATGAAGTAGTTAAAGGTTTGACTTACCAGCGTCCTTCCTACTGCTACTCCTGCGAGGCCCTCAGGATGCAGTATAGCCAAGACCTGCTCCTCCCATGTTGTTAGTTGTGGGGGAGGAGGTGAGGGTCCGCCGCCAGTCCTCTGAACCACAAGGTGGTGTCTTGAGACCACGGAACGCACCTTCCCCCGTAGGTCATTCCACCTCTTCCTAATGTCATCCCTAGTTCTTGGGTGCTGTCCCACTGCGTTGACCCTGTCCACGATTCTGCGCCATAGCTCCATCTTCCTAACTATGGTGGTGTGCTGCACCTGTGATCCGAATAGCTGTGGTTCTACCCTGATGATTTCCTCCACCATGACCCTGAGCTCCTCCTCAGAGAACCTGGGGTGTCTTTGCGGTGCCATGGGGTGGCGTGGGTGATGTGGGGTGGTGTGTGTTGTGATATGTGGGGTGATATTTAGAGGTGTGATGTGTGAGGTGCTTGGATGTTGTGTGAGTGATGGTGTTGAGTGCCTGTGGATGCTAGTGTTGTTTCTGGTGGTGTCTCTCTCTGGCCTTCAGTCGCAATTGTTGACGTGAGGGTTTGTGGGTGATGTGGGTGTGTGTTTTATATTGTATTGGATGTGTGGGAGTGGTGTGTGAATGTGTATCAGGTGTGTGTATTTCGAATTGTCCAATGTGGTGGTGTTTTGGAGATGTGTGTGTATTTTGAGCGCGGCGGTGTGTACCGCCAATGGAATACTGCGGTTGAAAGACCGCAGCGTGGATTCGTGAGTCGTGATAGTGTGGGCGTATTCCTGTTGGTGTGATGGTGGAGGTTTTGTTATCGCCAGTTTATCACTGACCTTTGGTGTGGCGGACTTGTGTGGGTGTCTGGATTCTGGCGGATTCCGAGCTGTGGGTCATAATGACTGTGGTGGAATTCCGCGGCCGCAGCCGTGTGTTGGCGGTCTTCTGCACGGCGGTAAGCGGCTTTTACCGCCAATGTTGTAATGACCACCTGTATGTACTTGTCATGAACACATCATAATTATCCATAAAAGGAACATTAGAGAACATATCACAAGTCATAAAATACATCTCATATGCCACGCCCATAACGGGAACATGTAGCCAATATATATGGCATTAGAAAAATAGGCAGGGAGCATATCCTCCTCCCAGTGTCTATACTAGGCTCCTAAGTCCCTAATATGTCCCCAAAAGTACCTGGGTCCTGAGGAAAAGGCACTCCTAGTGCCTGGAAGAGGAAGGTGGGGCCCCCGGCGCTCCTGTGTGCTAAACGGGGGCCACGTGTGGCTCCTGGGGGAGAGGGGCAGTAGGCACCCTCTCTGCTGTTTGTAACAAGCCCCTCCTGGGGCTCGCCTTTACTGGCCCTTCCACAAGGGGGGGCCACCACAATGCCAAAGAAAACTAGCCCGGCGGCACGCGGAGCCTCCAATGAGGCTTCCACCCGCCCGCTCTTCAAGATCGGGTATCGGTCCCCTCTGGCGGCCCGCGGCCTCTGGGGGTCTCCCCTGGGCCTCAACCGGCCCTTCCACGAAAGTGGGGGGGCCAACAGGGCCCCAAACAACAAATGGGGCCCAATGGGAGGGAGCCTCCGATGAGGGTTCCTCACCCCCCCGCCCAGCTCAGGATCCACACAGTGAGCCGGTCTGGCACACTGCAACGTGCAGGCACCAAAGCAAGTGCCTGTTTGTGCCCCGGGGGTGCTCCTGGCAGCGAGCTCACCCCGGGGGCACGGTAAGAGAGCGCGCGCTCCTGTTCCTTCTATTTGTGGTGTCCCACGGGCACCGGGGACAGCGCAGCTCCAGCACATCTTCTAGATGAAACCGGGCCGCAGTGGTGAAACTCTCAGAGCAGCAGAGCGCTTTTTAGAAGCGCAGGGGGGCCTTCCACAAGCCCAGGTCGCAGGGGGTAAAATCTGTAGCGAGGGAGTGCTTTTCAAAGCGCACAGTAGTTTTATTAGCCCGGTTCACGGCAGTGAGCCTATTTCACAGCAACTGCGCTACGAAGCACAGGGGGGTGCTCTCCAGGCGCTGCATAAGCAGACAAGAAGCACTCCTCGTGTTTTTGAAAAGTACAGGGGTCAGGGGCCACAGCACCCTCCCTCTGCAGATAAAAGGGAGGGTAGCACAGTGCTACCAGGCCTCAACAACAGGTCAGCACAAGGGATGCAGATGGTGGTAGTTCCTCCTAGTGACCAGGCAGGTCACAGGTCAGCACAGCAGCAGCAGCATTCCAAGGTGGGTCCTGGTGAGTCCATTTAGCAGCTTCCTGTGCCCTGTTTCTAGTAAGTCTCTGGAGTCCCAAGAATGTCTAAATTGTGGGGAGAATTCCCCTGTACTTATACTCAGTTTACAGTG
Organism: Pleurodeles waltl; assembly: GCF_031143425.1. Lineage (NCBI taxonomy): Eukaryota > Metazoa > Chordata > Amphibia > Caudata > Salamandridae > Pleurodeles > Pleurodeles waltl. The sequence goes on along the minus strand of NC_090437.1, from coordinate 1,032,929,481 downwards.
TGTTTTTTAACAGGAGGGGAGAGGAGGTTCTAGCCAGTTACAACTGGTCCTGGGAGTGCCCACTCTCTCCTGCAGCACAGGCTCCAAACACCAGTGGGGGGTAAACGACCCGATTGTGTGAGGCCAGGGCACAGCCTTTACAAATGCAGGTTTTCCCCGCCTCTCCCTTCTCTCAGCCCAGGAAGGCTTTACAATATGTAGATTCACCTCTGTGACACCCCCACCCTCCCTGTGTTCAGGCTGTCTGAAAAGTATGCACAAAGCACCAACTGTCAGTCTGCCCAGACGTGGATTGGAGACAAGCTGCAAAACACCAAAGCCATAAGCAAGATAAATGCGGATTTTCTAGCAGTGGCATTTCTGTGATAGTAATAAAAAATACACCTACACTAGTAAGCAGAATTTCTCATCACTATCACAACCATACCAAACATGCCTACTCTACCCCTCATAAATCAGACAATACCCCCTACACATAAGGCAGGGCATTTCTAATGCAATCCTATGAGAAGGCAGCACTCACAGCAGTGAGACACCAAGTTAGGCTGTTTGTCACTACCAGGACAGGCCATGCAACATGGCACATGTCCTGCCTTCTACATACATGGTACCCTGCCCATAGGGATTGCTAGGGCGTACCTTAGGGGTGACTTACGTGTAGTAAAAGGGGAGTTCTGGGCCTGGCAAGTAAATTTAGATGCCAGGTCACTGTGACAGAAAACTGCGCACACAGGCCCTGCGCTAGCAGGCCTGAGATAGGTTTGACAGGCTACTTCAGTGGGTGGGGCAAGCAGCATTGCAGGCCCACTAGTAGCATTTAATTCACAGGCCCAGGGTATAGGTGTACCACTTTACAAGGGACTTATAGGTAAATTAAATATGCCAATTAGGTATAAGCCAATCATACCAATTTTGTAAGGGAGAGCACATGCACTTTAGCAGTGAAAAAGTGCTCAGAGTCAAAACGTCAGCCAACAAAGGTCAGAAAAATAAGGAGGCAAAAAACAAAAAGTTTGGGGAATGACCCTGTAAAAGGGCCAGGTCCAACAATCTGGAATTCCTAGGTCTGAGGGGACTTTTTTCAGTTGGACCCTATCAGACTGTATGTGCAGCATGCTACCTATATGGAAACAATGTGTTGATGGATGTTTATTATGAACAAGCCCTGATATAAATAAATAGCTTGCATAGGCTAATGACACTTTGTTTCAACTTTATATACAGACAACACCTTCAAGCCAGTGACTCATCCTATTCTTATCAAGTTAACTTTGTCTATTTCCCCCTTCGGCTTAGCACCTATACACTACAATGGTAAATCATGGTTAGCACATTAGAAAAAAGAGAAAAGTTGTGTTGCCTAAGTCCTGTTAATGGCTACTAGCCGAGAGATGCTCTTAGGAAGGATTAAAACATATTGGCTACACCAGGAAGGGATAAGGTATGCATGGCCATAGTCTTTGTTTTGTTTTTAACAATCTGCTCGAGAGACATCAATAAAGAAACTTTAGTTTGCCCAGTGACTCAATTTGAATTCCAAGTCTTGACTACCACCCACTATTCCTTGTCCTTTACAGACCTTGATGAGAACTCCAAGTGAGTTCACCTACAACACTGTTTGCTGGTGGAGTAGCAACCCCAGTGAGGAAGTATGCCACCTAGCGTGAATGAGGGGTTTGAGTCCTTTTCATAGCATACAGTAGAGTACCACAGAATCCTATTGTACCAATTCTCCTGAGACCTAGGAATTCCCGACAACCAAAGTTTTCATTTGCAAAAGCAGTGTATTGTGATTTTAATACCTTATTATACCCATTCTAAGTTTACATAAACAAGGCTAAGTTCAATCCACCAAAATCAGAGGAGCTCTTGGAGCCTTTCTCAAAAGCATATATCTTGTCTGTGGCATCTTGCTGTCTCTCCTCAAAATAATTTACTTTTGTGTTCTGTACCATAAATGTACATAGATTTCCTTTGTACATTCAGGAATCCTCCTGATTACATTGTTATGCAAATATTGCCCCTTTACATAATGGATCATATATCCATTTTATTCAAAGTATACACAGTTAACCATGCTGTGTTATGGTAAAAATAATTGAAAAAGTACACATTCACCAGATGTCTCTGGGCCCTTTACAAAGTGAGTATCAGGAAAAGAGAAAAGGAACCTCCTATAACCTGTTCGAGACTTGAGAGAAACAACCTGGCAAAAAACGAGTCTTCAAAAGGAGTTTGAACCTAATTGAAGAACTTTCAAGTCATTGTGACGTTGGCAGAAAGTTACAGCGTTTTGCTGCACAGGCAGGAAAACTATGTCCACCACACCTATGCTTGTTAATCCTGGGCACAGGAGAGTGAAATAGTAGATGATGAGCAGAGAATCTTAGTTTAAATCAACAGGTGATAAAAGAAGAAGAGTTACCCAAAGGTGCCTAATGCATAATTCAGAGGTACCTTGTGAATAGTGATGGATAGGGCATGCTTGAACTGCTTGTGGAGCACAGGAAAGTGGCTGCGTTTTTTATAACGTGCATTTTTTGAAGGAGAAATTAAGGAAAAGCAAGATATAAAGAGTTAGCATGATCTATGTGAGAGCCTTTTAGAGCAGCACCTGCCACATGCTCTCCCTCAGAGGATACTGAAGAGACTTTGGGCCAGATGTAGCAAAGGGTTTTACCCATTCTGTGTCTATGGGAAAATGTGTTCGTACATATAGCCCTTGATCTGCTAAAGATAGATAGCTGTCATTCTTAATGCCTGGATGCTTCATTGTTAGATGAGGCCAGACGATGTCCCTTCTTGGTAGGCCAGTAAGTATCGAGCTAAATGTCACTGTTTCCAATGGAGATGTCTAAGTAATCTATATTAGACTTTAATTTGTGCCATTAGCTTGTTACTACCCATCCACTGTCAGTAAAGTCTCATAGTTTGTTGAAACAATGCATGATATGACTAATCATTTGGTAGCTGAATATAATCAACACATATGTATGATCTGAGAGGGCTCTGGCAAGAATGCTGATATATTTTAAATAGATGAGGAGAAAGTGTGGAAACCTGTGGGGCTCCACAGGTGATTAAGAGTTAAAGGCTAACCTCACGGCATGAGTACAATCATCCAAGAAATAGTGGGCCAAGGCTTCCTTTGAGGTGTCATTGCATCTCCTTCTCTCTAGCTTTCAGACAAATTAATAGGTTGTAATCATTTAGTGGTAAGTCAATCGCGGTTCATAAATTTGTTATCCTCATCTTCAAGGTCCTTTTCATTTGGAAACAAGTTGTCCAAGAAACAATTAAGGTGGTATACCATTGTGCCCTACTTTTGATTGTATCAATTAAATGTAAATAAGGACAACAATTATCATGCAACAGTAGAATCACAAATTTACGTTCAAATTTTAAGTTCAAGGCAAATGTGTTTTTCCAGGCTTGAATAAAACTTTAAATAAACCGTTCTCTGATGACATGGCAGCTGCATATTGTTTTTTCTGTAATTTGCAGAACAACATGGAAGTCAATATTATCTCCAAGTAGATCTTTGACAACATTTAACACTATATTGCATTTCTGTTTATAAACCTGTAAACATTTACAGTAGGGATTGGAATGCATCTTTCTTCTGATTGTTGGATTATATGATGTAGCTTTCCTTTAAATACTTTTCTAAACAGTTACATTGTTTTTCTGTCTTCCTTGCATAGTATTTTCCTACACACCTCCAAAACGTGTTGTAGTTTTGTTTTTCAACTGTCTACCAAACTTTAACCTACCAAACTTTAACCAACTTGATCACATTTTCCTGTCTGCATTGACAAGTCATATGATAATATTTTTCTTTACTCAATTCAGATATAATTATAAATTCACAGTTTTTCAACAGGTTTTTTTATTCTTAGCTCTTCTGTTTTTTTTATGATGCCGACAAGTAATTTCCTTTTCAGAACAATGATGTTGTTTTTATATGAAAGCCATAAATCAGTCGATGTTGACCTCCCAAGGGGATACCAATGAGGCAATCATCCAGTAGTTCAAGTATTTCACATCATATGAAGTTCTTTCCAAATAACGTTAGGGCCTGAGAATATCTGTAGTTTTTAGCAATAAATTAAGTTATAACCCAAATTCACTTTCCCTGAGTTGCAACATTTAATTAGTTTTCCTGGATGAGCCATTTTTGTTCTGCTAATTAGCATTGTGACAATCAATATATTAGCATTTAATATAAACTCTGGTGTATTTTACTCTTATTTTTTATTTGCCACCAGTGGTGCCACCATATCCCATCAGTGGCGCAACAAAGCTTGAGGGGGCCTCTCTTCAAAGGTACATGGAGGGGGGCCCTCATCCCCAGCCCACCACCTGCTACCTTTGCTGAGGGCCCCCTCTGGAGCTTTGGGACCTTCCGCACCACTAGTCTTGCAGGAGCTTATGTTACACCACTGTATCCCAGCACCATGCATAAGCAATAATTCAAATGGGCAACAGAAAGCTGAAGGCACTGAATATCCTTATATTTAAGTCTCCAATTTCTCTAGATTATCTAGTGAGGATATTGAAGTGTTTTGCCGTCATTGTTGGTCAGGTGCATTTTAGGTGATAAATAGAGTTTGCATTAATTACACACCTCTTTTAGAAGACAATAGCTAACTTTATACCATTAACATTTTCATCAGAGAATCCAAGACAACAAAGTCCCAATTGAAGCACTCTGGGAGTATGATAACTAATCTGCCCTTTACATGAGCCCTTTTCACAAGACGTACCATGCTTTAGCAAAGTCAATAGTTCTGGTTTGTATTTGGATTCTGCACTAAAAAACATTAAACATCTTCTGCGGTGAGAATATAAAACAAAAATCGGTAGTTTTCTGTATACAGTGTACTTTTTGAAGTTAAGCATTTACTCCGGCGATTCAATGCAGTTTTGTGATGTAAAGAAACCAAAACTGCCAATAACCTGAGAGTAAAACCCTATCTATCTATATTTTGAACCACGCACAACACAAGGCATCGCAGACAGCAGTGATGTCAAACCAGATCTAAATATATAAGAAAGCAAGAACTCTGTTGTCTATGTCTCCTACAAACTGTTAGGAATTTGATAAGAAGGATGTTGATGCTAACACTTTGCCTTCCCCAAAGCCTGAATGTAAGCAGTTAGTGAAGGAACAAGTGCTGTATAAGACCATGAAAAAACAGGAAAGATGGAAGAGGGAATGTTTAATATTCCCCCTGAGGCAAGTCCGCCACCATAATCGATAGAAGAGTGGCACTCACAGCTTGAGGAAAGGTACTCCAGCAGTGGGCAGTGAGGAGATTAAACAGGGTGGATCAGCACCAGTCCAGAAGCTGAAAATGTGGAACACACTGAAGAATACATAAATAAGCACAGGAGGGACTGAAGGGACCCTCCAAAAAGAAAAAAAATGTTCACAAGGAGGGAAGCCAGGTATGTCAGCAAAGTTTCTCAACAAACTCACAGTTGCCATCAAAGAAGCATTGATTTGACATGTTTACACACTCTCTCTGCCATGAGTGACCTAGAAGTGAAAACATCTTCACCATCTTGGGTAGGAGAATTCTCATGCTCCAACCCAGTAAAGATACCATGATGTGAACAGAAAGGACACCAACACTTGCAGAAGCATGTGGTTGGATTCCTTATCCTCCATGTCTTTTGAATATACTTCAGCTTTTTTATGTTTCTTGTGACGAATGACACCTTGAATTTTTATACATCATTGACGGTGATCACTAGGAAGGTAGTTACAGTGAGAATCACTTTCAACTCTAACACAAGCATTCCAAGCCTGTGCACAACAAAAACCTTTAAATAGTAGCCAATAAAAATTTCCAGCTAAGCGGAATTTCGCTACATCACAAAAAGAGACAAATTAGGTTTGCAGATTACCATTCTCATCTTTAAGAATTAAAGCTGTTGCACCACTGTTAGAAATGGGGTCTCTAGTTGACAGAGGTATACACCCTTGTCCAAGTAGGGGCCACAATCCTAGTCAGGGTAAGTCACACACAATACAAATTATCCTGTGCCCTCTCTCTGGTAGCTTGGCACTGAGCAGTCAGGCTTAACTTAGAAGGCAATGTGTAAAGTATTTGTGCAATAAATCGTGCAATAACACAAGGAAAACACCACGCAGGTTTAGAAAAATATAAGATATTTATCTGAATGAATTAAGGTCAAAACAATCAAGATTTGATAAGTACAAGTTGAAATATCACTTTTGCAATGATAAGAAGAATCTTAAGTCTTTAAAAAGCAACAATTGTCTCTTGTGTGCACAAAGTACCTGGTATGTGTCAAAATGACACGCACGGAGACCGCAGAGGAGGCGATGCGTGGAAAACTTACGGTGTGGGTCGGATTTCCAGGTGCACACAGACTGTGTGTTGATTCTTTTCCACGTGGCAAGGACTTTGCGTCCAATTCTGTCACGCAGGCTTGAATCTTTTTTGGGATGCGGGGTTTTTTGACCCCCAGGAACGATGCCTGAAAATCCTGGTCATGCTGGACAAAGTCACAGGTGATGCGTTGATTCGGAGGGCGATGTGGTGGAGTTTCTGTTGCACTGCAGGCGCTGAGTCGATTCCGCGTGCAGGAAGTCAGGCGGTGTCCTTTTGGCTTGGCGATGCGTAGATCCGGTGGACTGTGCTTCAAAGTTCCGATAACAACGCTGGTGCTGCGTCGATCTCCACTCAGGGAGCCGGGCTGCATCATCCCAGAATGGTGATGTGGTAATTCTTTCACCGCTAGGCAGGCTGAGCCTCGATTCTGGCTACCTATGCATCGATTTTCACCGCACAAGGAGTTCCTTTGAAGAGAAGAAGTGTTTTTGGCCCTGAGACTTCAGGAAACGGGAGGCAAGCTCAGTCCAAAAACTTTGGACAGCACTTCTCAGCAGAGCCAGAGGCCAGCAAGGCAATAGGGCAACAGCAAGGCAGCAGTCCTTCACAGCAAAGCAGTCCAGATGAGTCCTTTGGGCAGCTCCTCTTGGCAGGTTGCAGGATCTGGTTCAGAGTATCTGTCCCAGGAAGTGTCTGAGTTGGTAGGGTCAGGGACCCACTTTACATACCCAAAAGTGCCTGTGACGTGTGGGAGACTTCAAAGAGTGGATTTGAAGTGCACAAGGTGCACAAGGGAAGTGCACAAGGTCCCCTTTCAGTACAGACCTCTCTACCAGGGCTCCAGTAGTGGGTATGGCAGTCCTTTGTGTGAGGGCAGGCCACTAGCCTTTGAAATGTAAGTGCCAAGCCCCTCCACCCTTCCAGCCCAGGAAGACCCATTCAGTATGCAGATGTGTGCAAGTGTCACTGAGCATCCTGTGTTTGTGGTTGTCTGGGTGAAATGCAGTGGATTGGAGACAGGCTGGAAGGCATAGGAGGATGATTTTAAGTGCAGAGAAATGCTCACTTTCTAAAAGTGGCATTTCTAAAATAGTAATATAAAATCCAACCTCACCAATCATCAGGATTTTGTATTACCATTCTGGCCATGCTAAATATGACTTGTCTACTCCTTTCTGATCAGAATCTACCACTCAGACAGTATATGAGGGTAGCCCTAATGTTAGCCTCACAGCAGTGAAAAACGAATTTAGGAGTTTTCCACTGCCAGGACAAATAAAAAGCCCAGTGATATGTCCTGCCCTTTACCTACACAGCACCCTGCCCTAGGGATTACCTAGGGCCTACCTTAGAGGTGAATTATATGTAGAAAAAGGGTAGTTTAAGACTTGGCAAGTACTTTTAAATGCCAAGTCGAAATGGCAGTGAAACTGCATACACAGGCCTTGCAATGGCAGACCTGAGACAAGGGGCTACTTATGTGGGTGGCACAACCAGTGCTGCAGGCCCACTAGTAGCATTCAAGCTAAAGGCTCTGGGCACATGTAGTGCACTTTTTTTAGGGACTTACAAGAAGATGAAATATGCCAATTGGGTATGAATCAATGTTACCATGTTTTAAGGGAGAGAGCATATGCACTTCAGCACTGGTTAGCAGTGGTAAAGTGCGCAGAGTCCCAAAACCAGCAAAAACAGTGTCAAAGGAGTTGCGGAAGGCAGGCAAAAAGTTGGGGTTGACCACCCTAAGGTTGTCAGGTGTAACAACTACTGTATTGCATTCGCCCAAACTAACAGGAAACGATGCCAAATAATGTACCACTCGTAATCTGAGTAATAAATGTATTAAGGCACTTCCTAATATCAAATAAAAGGCACACAAATATATGAAAGTAAGCATATAACTCAAATGTAGTAAAAACATGCATATACAAGAATAATCACAGCAGTTAAGCAATCACAGAAAGAAATGTGCAAAGGTTCAACTGTGAAAATATATATATATATATATATATATATATATATATATGTGTGTATAAGCTAAATAATCAAGATTTAAAATGCATCACCATTGGGTATGTTCATCATCCTTGCCAGACAGACTGGGGAACCCTGGATCAGCCAAGGCAGGAGACCCCCAAATTGGGATCAAAGAGATCCTGGGCAGCGTGGCCGCTACACAGGTGAGTTCCTGTCTTGGTGCTAAGTCGCTCTGTCGTTTATACCTTAAAACAAGCTCAAGGAGAGATTCTAGAAAACCCTTCTCTGTTATGAAATTAAATGCTGGCTGTGCTTCGTCTGTATCTAAAAAACACGCAAGAGAACTGGCCAGGTTCCCATGCATATTTAGAAGAGAGAGCTGTACATTCTTCTGATAAAAACATTCTTAGCCTTGTGCACTCATATCTAGTCTGCATACCCATAATATGTTCTAGGACGGTATGAGAAGAGAAAAACAAGTTCTGTGTGGAAAACAAGTTTTGTTTGAAAAAACAGGTGCGCTAACTGTAACTGAAGCAGGGCACAAAATGGAATCACTCGCACAAAATGGAGTTGATGGTTGTTAGAAATGGGGTCTTTGGTTGGCAGTCAGGTTACCCCCTGTCCAAGCAAGGACCCTCACTCTAGTCAAGGTAAGTCACACACAGTCCAAATTATCCTGTGCCCACCCTCTGGTAGCTTGGCACTGAGCAGTCAGGCTTAACTTAGAAGGCAATGTGTAAAGTATTTGTTCAATAAATCATACAATAACACAATATAGCACCACAGAAATACACCACACAGTGTTTAGAAAAATATATAATATTTATCTGGGTATTTGCAGGTCAAAACGATAAAAGATGCAATAAGAAATTGTAGAGATATCACTGAAAAGTGATGTGAAGTGTCTTAAGTCTTTAAAAAGAAAACAAAGGTGGTCATTCCAACCTCGGCGGTAAAAGGCGCTTACCGCCGTGCAGAAGACCGCCATAACACCGCCGCGGCCGCGGTAAACCGCCACGGTCATTCTGACCCACAACAGGCAAACCGCCAAAATACAGACATCCACAAAAGTCCGCCACACCAAAGGCCAGCGAGAAAGTGGCGATGACCAGACCTCCACCGTCACGCCAACAGAAATACGCCCACACTATCACGACACACGAATCCACGCGGCGGTCTTTCAACCGCGGTATTCCATTGGCGGTACACACCGCCGCGCTCAAAATACACACACATCTCCAACACACAGCCACATTGGATAATTCGAAATACACACACCTGATACACATACAAACAACACTCCCACACACCCAACACAATATAAAACACACACCCACATCACCCACAAACCCCCACTCCTAGAGATTCGTGAACACGCACAGAGATAAGAGACCCGAGCACCCTGATGCGTAATTCACTGTCACCCAGCAATATTACCACGCACTTCAAACTACACACCAATACACATCACCACACTTAGCACCACACAATCCACCCCACACATCACCCAAACCACACCATGGCACCGCAAAGACACCTCAGGTTTTCTGAGGCTGAACTCAGGGTCATGGTGGAGGAAATTGTATGGGTAGAGCCACAGCTCTTCGGGACACAGGTGCAGCACACCACCATTGCCAGGAAGATGGAGCTATGGAGCAGAATAGTGGACAGGGTCAACGCTGTGGGACAGCACCCAAGAAATCGGGACGACATCAGGAAGCGGTGGAACGACCTACGGGGGGAAGGTGCGTTCCATGGTATCCAGGCACAACATCGCGGTGCAGCGGACTGGCGGCGGACCCCCTCCTCCTCCCCCAGAATTTACAACATGGGAGGAGCAGGTCTTGGCGATCCTGCATCCTGAGGGCCTCGCAGGAGTAGGCAGATGAATGGACTCTGGTAAGTCAAATCTTAACTACTTCATTCCCCCACCCCACCAGCATGCCAACTCATACCCCCACCCTCACCCCCACCCCCATCACACCTACTCCTTGCAAATGTCTCACCCTCACAACCCACCCATCCCAACACCAAGCCCTGCATGCAACCACAAAGCATGGACACCCATCACCTAAGCATGCCCACTGCACATACCCATCCCCCCGCCAAACCACCGTCACAAAAGCCCCCACACAGGAATGCAAGCACAGGGGTACACGGGCACCCACCCATTGCACGCTATGGCACACACAGAAGCAATAACCATACTTTTATACCCCTGCAGGACCCGAACGCCACGTCACCGCGCAGGAGGGTCCACAAATGTCCACTCCACCCCCAGAAGAGGCCCACAGTGATGACAGCAGCTCTGTCTCCCTGGATCTAGATGACCAGCCCGGCCCATCGGGGACCTCTGGACAGTCGGTTCCCCTCAGACAGCCACAGGCCACAGCAGACCTTCCCCCCTCTGGGAACACCAGCACAGCACCCACACAGCGGGCTTATATCTCTGTCCCCAGGACAAGTCAATCAGCGGTGTGTCCACCACTACAGGGCACCCAGGTTAACCCACCACCCCAACAACAACAGGGACCTGGGGTCAGTGGTAGTGGGCACACGGTCCAGGGGACAGAGGCCCAGGGAAACAGGGGAACTTGGAGGGCTGCTGTGCGGGGGGGACAGGCCCAGGGATCCCACTCTCCACTAGGCCCTCTCCTCCATCATGAGAGCATACCACCACTCCCAGGAGACGATGGCCACGGTCCTGGCCAGGTTTCAGGAGATCCAGCTTCTGCAGGAGCAACAGTATATGGGGTTCAGGGAAGAACTAAGAAATATCAGTTCCGCCATGGGCACCATCGTAGTGGCTCTGAATCAGGTAGTCACCACATTGCGGGACACTGTTGCACCACAAAGGGCCCCTAACACTAGCATGGACCAAGAACTGCCTACCACCTCCGCCGGCGCTAGTGGACAGGAGGCCACTACACAAAGCCAACAGGCCACCAGAACCCCACCCCCTGCAGAAGGAGAACCGTCCCGCAAGCGGGCCCTGAGATCCAGGAAGAAGACAGAGTAAGATGCCAAGACCCCAGCCAGGAAAGGATACCTCCCTGATTGTCATCCCACTGTCCCACATTGACACCCTGTCCAACCTTACACTGCCCCTGCTCCACTTTCCACAGGCATCTGGACAATGCACCTGTGATACTGATAGTCTGGACTCTGCCATGGACAATCCTCCACCATCACACCTCAACGATTTGCAACCACCCACCAATTTAGAGCACTGTAATAAACACACTTATTGCATAAAACAATCTGGAGTCTGGCTGTGATTTTGTACAAATGTATTAGACATTACCGTGCCAAATGGCATATTCACATTGTGATGCCAACATACCAATGTCACACAGCTGTAGTCCATGGGGAATTAAAGCAGATGTCACGCAGTGGGGCCCACATCTCTGAAATCGGAAGGGAAAGTCACAACTCAGTTACCATACACTGGGGGAAAAGGTCAGACAGTAGAGAGGTAGTAGGGGTTAAGTATGTGTAATATGCCGGTGTGGATTCTTACCTGTGTGTCATTGAAAATACTGCTGTATTACTGTGTTCCTGTTCTCTATGTCGTCCTCTTTGCCTTCCTCCTCTTCACTCTCCACAGGCTCCACAGCTTCTACAACACCACCATCTTGACCATCCTCCTGCAGAAAAGGCACCTGGCGTCGCAAAGCCAGGTTGTGAAGCATACAGCAGGCCACGATGATCTGGCACACCTTCTTTGGTGAGTACATTAGGGATCCACCAGTCATATGGAGGCACCTAAACCTTGCCTTCAGGAGGCCGAAGGTCCGCTCGATCACCCTCCTAGTTCTCCCATGGGCCTCATTGTACCGTTCCTCTGCCCTTGTCCTGGGATTCCTCACTGGGGTCAGTAGCCATGACAGGTTGGGGTAACCAGAGTCTCCTAATAGCCACACACGGTGCCTCTGGAGTTGACCCATCACGTAAGGGATGCTGCTATTTCGCATGATGTACGCGTCATGCACTGACCCAGGGAACTTGGCATTAACATGGGAGATGTACTGGTCAGCCAAACACACCATCTGGACATTCATGGAATGATAACTCTTCCTGTTCCTGTACACCTGTTCACTCCTGCTGGGGGGGACCAAAGCAACATGTGTCCCATCAATGGCACTAATGATATTGGGTATATGTCCAAGTGCATAGAAATCAGCCTTCACTGTAGCCAAATCCCCCACCTCAGGGAAGACGATGTAGCTCCGCATGTGTTTGAGCAGGGCAGACAACACTCTAGACAACACCTTGGAAAACATGGGCTGGGACATCCCTGATGATATGGCCACTGTTGTTTGAAATGACCCACTTGCTAGGAAATGGAGTACTGACAGCACCTGCATTAGAGGGGGGATCCCTGTGGGTTGGCGGATTGGTGACATCAGGTCTGGCTCCAGCTGGGCACACAGTTCCTGTATAGTGTCTCGGTCAAGCCTGTATGTCAGTATGACATGTCTTTCCTCCATTGTCGACAGGTCCACCAGCGGTCTGTACACGGGAAGATTTCTCCATCTCCTCGCATGTCCCAGCGGACGGTGCCTATGAAGGACAACAGCGAGCACAGAGTCAATCAACCCACAGGTACGTAACCACAGCTTGTACATAACACGATTCCCAATGCATTGAATGGCTTGTATGAGTGTCGATGCAAGGCCTAGGTATGTGTGACGCAGTAGAAAATAAGACATGTGGGCCCTTGAAATGGCTGCTGCCTCACCTGTGATGTGCGACAATGGGATGTGAGGTCAATGCGCTGGCGTGGCGCTGGCGTGGCACACCGTGGCGGTAGGCGGTCGAAGACCGCGGTGCAAAGCAGCATTGGTTAACATTGAACCCTATGGGTCTCAGGAGCCAATGACGATGTGCGCCGGCAGTCGCGGTACGCACCGCCGCGGGCGTGACCGCCATTTTCTATCTGCTTAATCACTCGATACCTGATCTTCGACAGGAGAGGACCTACACTGCAAGTGCTGCTGTGACCACGGTCTGGAAGAGACAATGGCTCATGCGACTGGGGAAAGGGCCCCTGCCTTCACTGCTCAGGAGTTGGAGAAACTCGTGGATGCGGTCCTCCACCAGTATGTGCTACTCTATAGTGCTCCAGACCAACAGGTAAGTACACTGGGACCATGCTTTGTGGCCAATGCCTGTGTTGAGTGGGGTGGATGAAAGATGGTGGTGAGGGGAGCCATTGAGGCATGCATCAAACGACAGATGAGAGCATGTGCCACATGGCAAGGGTGGGGATGGGGGGGGCCACTCACATCGAGCATGCAGAGGATGATGATTATTCTTCTCTCCCTGTACATGTCACATAGGTCAGCGCCCACCAGAAAATCGACATTTGGCGTGCCGTCGCCAAGGACGTCCGGACCCTGGGGGTCCACCAGAGACTGGGCACCCACTGCCGGAATAGATGGGAGGACATCCGACGCTGGAGCAGGAAGACGGCGGAGGCTCAGCTGGGGATGGCCTCCCAACGTGGGAGGGGTGCCAGTCGTACTTTGACCCCCCTGATGTCCCGGATCCTGGCGGTGGCCTACCCCGATTTGGATGGGCGCGTGAGGACATCACAGCAGACACAAGGGGGTGAGTACACTCAAATCCTGGTGACTTTGCCCGCAGTGGAGGTGTCTGGGTGGGGGAGGAGGGCTGTGGGTATCCCTAGGCCAGGGTGATATCTGTAGGCTAGGCCCCTCCGTAAGGCATGGCCCTGTGCCCCCGCCCCCCACCTCTGTAGGGTGCCAAGTACAGCTATTCATTGCCCTGTGTCATGTATGTGAGCAGAGGTCGCCCATAGGCTTGTAGTCCATGTCCCACGGATTGCGTAGTCAACCCCAAGTGCGTGGCGTAGTGCAGGGGGCTTCTGTGTCTGTCCAGTCCGCCAACGGTGTCGTCAGTGCATGCACTCAACATTTCTTTATTTTTCCCCACCCCTCTTTTTTGTTGTCTTCCTGTTCATTTGTGCATTAGCATCATCAGGCGGAGGAGAAGTGGCATCAGAGCACGAGGGAGCTGCATCTCACATGGCCATGGCGGGCCATGCAACAGAATCGGAATTCACCAGTGAGACGGAGGGCGAGGGGAGCTCCACAGCGGGGACTCGTGCGGATATCAGTGACAGCGACTCGTCCTCTGAAGGGAGCTCCCTTGTGGTGGCGGCAACATCCGTGCCCCCCGCAACAACAGGTACAGCTGCCACCCAGCGCACCAGCACCGCCCTCCCAGCAACCCCTCAGCGTTTGCCCCGTGCACGCTCACCCAGGAAGGTGGGCATCTCCTTCGCCCCAGGCACCTCAGGCCCTGCCCCAGTCACCCCTGCTGCCCTCAGTGAGGAGGTCATTGACCTCCTGAGGACGCTCATTGTTGGGCAGTCTACCCTTTTGAATGCCATCCAGGGTGTAGAAAGGGAGGTGCACCAGAGTAATGCATACCTCGAGGGCATTCATTCTGGTCAGGCTGCCCATCAGCGATCGTTCAACACTCTGGCCTCACCACTGATGGCAACAATTGTCCCTGTCTCTAGCCTCCCCCCTCCAACTTCTTCCACCCATACCCAATCCTCTGTACCTCTGCCTATCCCAGACACACCATCAGACCAGCCTGCACACACCTCAACACCCAAGGGAAGCTCAGACAGACATAAGCACCACACATCACACAAGCATTCACACAAGCAACATCCACATGCAGACATACCAACACCCACTGCCTCCACTGTGTCCCCCTCCTCCTCGTCTCCCTCCTCCCTCCCTGTCGCGTCTCCACTCACACCTGCATGTACAACATCTTCAGCCACTACGTCCATCACCAGCACACACACCAGAACCCCCCGCACTCGTGCAGTCACCACCCCCACTACCACTCACACGTCCCCTGTGTCCTCTTCCAGTGTGTCTGTCACCCCCTCTTCCAAGCTACACAAACACAGGCAGCCATCCACCCAACAGCCATCCACCTCACGACAGCCTCCAGCCCAAGCACCTGCACCCAAAGACAGCAGACTTCAAACTCCTACAACCACAACCTCTTCCTCCACTCCCATACCTACTACACCTACCCGTCCCTCTCTTCCTAAACTTATTTTCCTATCAAAACTTGACCTCTTTCCAACAACTCCCCCACCCCGTCCATCTAATAGGACTCCAGTCAGCACCTCAGCCACCACAAAAGCGGGCCCTGTGAAGACAGTCTGCCATGGACTGTGGAGTCCCCCACCCTCAAGGTCAGCCAGTTCAGTAGCCGGCGCGAGAGGCCTGAAACACCTGGGACCAAAATCCCTACCATGGCTCCGGCAGAGAGTGTGGTGCCAGCTGGCACACCGCCAAAGGTGGGGAAGGGCCACAGGCGAACAGGGAAGGCTGGGAAGGGCAGCACGCCCGACAAGACTGCCAGCAGCCCAGCTGTGCAGGAGGGCCCCGCATGCCCCATCCCAGGTGGGCAGGAGGACACCAACAGGCCCGGTACTGCAGCCCAGGTGGGCAGGAAGGCGCAGCCAGCCACAGGTCAGGTGGCGAATGACCTCCACGCCATGGGCGGATCCGCTGAACTGGGCAGTCATCCGAAGCACCGCTGAACTGGGCACCGCCGTCTCAAGCACCGCTGAACTGGGCACCGCCGTCTCAAGCACCGCTGAACTGGGCCCTTCATCTGAAGCACCACTGAACTGGGCACCGCCGTCTCAAGCACCGCTGAACTGGGCACCGCCGTCTCAAGCACCGCTGAACTGGGCACCGCCGTCTCAAGCACCGCTGAACTGGGCACCGCCGTCTCAAGCACCGCTGAACTGGGCACCGCCGTCTCAAGCACCGCTGAACTGGGCACCGCCGTCTCAAGCATCGCTGGCCCATTGGCGGAAGGGTCAGGCCTGCATCTGTGTCGGGCAGGGCTGCACGAAGCACTCTGGGCACTAGTCCCCCTCCAGTGCCAGTGGAGACTGATATTGACTTGAGATACTGTGGCTTTGCACTCCCCAGGATGTAACAGTGGGCAAGCCACCCACTGTAGAGACTTGAGAGACTGTGGCTTTGCACTCCCCAGGATGGAACAGTGGGCAACCCACCCACTGTAGAGACTTGAGAGACTGTGGCTTTGCACTCCCCAGGATGGAACAGTGGGCAAGCCACCCACTGTAGAGACTTGAGAGACTGTGGCTTTGCACTCCCCAGGATGGAACAGTGGGCAACCCACCTACTGTAGAGACTTGAGAGACTGTGGCTTTGCACTCCCCAGGATGGAACAGTGGCCATGGAGGCCCCTCGTGGATCTGGCATCGTGGACTCATCTGGCTGAGGTGCCCCCCCTTCCCTTCCCCCTGAGGTGCCTGTAGTTTTGGTATCTGATGCCCCTGCAGTGTTCTCTCCATTGGAGTCAGGTATCCTGTGTGGGCTTTGCCCATGTGATTTGGGCCCAGTGGTCCACGAACAATGCCTGATTCAAATATCGGACTGGACTATTTATGTATATAAAAGTTTTAGATGTGTGATATATTTTAAAGCCAGTCATACAATATATTCCAATGTTTATAATCATTTCCTTTTGTCTTTGCATTCTTCCAGGGGGTTTGGGGGGGTAACTGTGATGTCTTGCTATGCATTGATGTGTGTGTTGTAGTGGGTGAGGGTGGGTGTGTCGCATATGTGGGTCCCCGTAATTTTTTGCCTCCACCCTCCCCTGTGTCGTAGGTGCAGTACTCACCGTTGTCTTCTGCGCCGGCGTTCGTGCTCCTGGTAGAGGAGCAGGAAGACAATCGCTGGGAGGATGTGGAGTTCGGTTCCATGCTGTCCAGATTCCTCATGGGGTGTATGGAGGTGAGCGTTTTCCGTTTGAAATGGCTGTTTCCGCCGTGTTTTTATCGGCGGGGCTACCGCCCAGGAAAAGGTGGCGGATTGGTGGGTTGTGATAGGGTGGGCGGTACATTGTCTCCCGCCTGTCTGTTGGCGGTGATCGCCGCACTGTTTGTTTGTTCCGCCGTGGCGAGCGGTGTGTTGAAGTGGCGGTCCATGTTGGCGGTTTCCGCCAAGGTCGGAATTGCATTTTTTTTACCGCCAGCCTGTTAGCGGTTTTGCCGCCGCTTTAACACCGACCGCCAGGGTTGGAATGACCCCCAAAGTCTCTTTCAAGCACAAAGTACCTGGTTTGGAGTGAAAAATCTCCGCAAAGGGCCGCAGAGGAGGAGATGCGTGGAAAAATGGTGTGTGCGTCGGTTTCGCCCCTTCACACACGGACTTGCATCGTTATTTTTCACGTGGGGAAGATGTGTGCCGATTTCCGGCATGCAGACAGGTCTCCTCTGTGGGTCGCGGGCTTTTCAGACGCCCCAGGGTCTGTGCGTGGAATCCTGGGCTTGTTGTCCGGCTGCACGTCGTTCCGGTGGGCTCTGCGTGGAATTTTCTTCCTCACGGCAGGCGCGGCGTCGATTTCCTCTCTGGAAGTCGGGCGGCGTTGTCCAGGCGGTCCGTGCATCGAAGTTCCGGTCACACCGCAGGCGTTGCGTCGATCTTTTCCTTGCGGGGTCGAGCGGCGTCTTTCCGGATCAGTGTGAATTTTTCACTGCGGAACAATCCGTGCGTCAACATTTTCGGCGCACAAGGAGTCCAGTTGAAAGATAGAAGTCTTTTTGTTCCTGAGACTTCAGGGAACAGGAGGCAAGCTCTATCCAAGCCCTTGGAGAGCACTTCTGCAGCAAGGCAAGAGTTCAGCAAGGCAGCAGTACAACAGCAAGGCAGCAGTCCTCTGTAGAAAGCAGTCAGGTGAGTCCTTTAGGCAGCCAGGCAGTTCTTCTTCTCAGGATGCAAGTTCTGGTTCAGGTTTCTTCTCCAGCAAGTGTCTGAGGTGGTAGGGCAGAGGCCCTGTTTTATACCCAAATGTGCCTTTGAAGTAAGGGTGACTTCAAAGAGTGGCATAGCACACTGGGCGGAACCATGAAAAAACATGCCTAGCCCATCAATTATTTTGCTATATTTTTCATAATGGGAAGTAAAACATTGTGTGTGAAGGACATTGGGGGTCATTCCTACCCTGGCGGTCCATGACCGCCAGGGCCGGGGACCACGGAAGCACCGCCAACAGGCTGGCGGTGCTTCCTGGGCTATTCTGACCGCGGCGGTAAAGCTGCGGTCAGAAAAGGGGAACCGGCGGTTTCCCGCGGGTTTTCCCCTGGCCCAGGGAATCCTCCATGGCGCCGCTGCTTGCAGCGCCGCCATGGGGATTCCGACCCCCTTCCCGCCAGCCTGTTTCTGGTGGTTTTCACCGCCAGAACCAGGATGGCGGGAACGGGTGTCGTGGGGCCCCTGGGGGCCCCTGCACTGCCCATGCCACTGGCATGGGCAGTGCTGGGGCCCCCTCACAGGGCCCCATACAGATTTTCACTGTCTGCTTTGAAGACAGTGAAAATCGCGACGGGTGCCACTGCACCCGTCGCACCCCTGCAACTCCGCCGGCTCCATTCGGAGCCGGCTTCCTCGTTGCAGGGGCTTTCCCGCTGGGCCGGTGGGCGGCCTTTTGGCGGTTGCCCGCCGGCCCAGCGGGAAAGTTGGAATGGCCGCCGCGGTCTTTTGACCGCGGGGCGGTCATTCGGCGGTAACCGCATGGCGGGCGGCGCCGCCCGCCGCGGTCAGAATGACCGCCATTATCTCCTAAATGTCGAAATAAAAATTATGTGTTGAACCCTGGGAACTTTATTGAAGGTGATCTAAGATCCAAATCAGAAATAAAGCCATCTCTGAAACAGCCATCATGTTGGAGTTGTAGGATATCTCATAGGTCACTCTGTAATTAAGTGTTCTGCTGTAACAATGTTGATTAAATGAAAAGTCTATGACAGTGTCAAATTACTATTCAATAAAGAGAGCTGATTTCTTTCATTAGTGCAACTCGGCTTTATACCGTCATCGATTGTTACATTTACTTATACTCACTTCTTTTTAGGTCTCTCCTATCAAATTCTTTATCTGTGGGAGCTCATGCCATTATGCAACACGCAACGTACAATAGAAAACGTAACTTTTGGACAGCCCCTTTCAGCCATTGAATACTGTGTTTGTTCTGAATTTCGGCCTCACCTTTGATGGAGCAGGGAGTGGGATTTGCACCATACAAAGCCCTGGTACAAATTCACACACAAGCTGTACAGAAGTAGATGGATCTTTGTCTCGAATTGAGGCTTAACATCAGCAGTTCAATAGCATATCAATAACAGTGAAGCATATTTTGCCCCTCAAGAATGACAGAGAGTTGTAGATTTGCAAACCATAAAAGTTTATTTAAAGTTTACTTACAAACAATCATATGCAAATTGCATCAAATACAATTCCCTTAAAGGGAAGTACTCTAAAGCTAAACTAGAGTTTCAGGAGTGATGGTGGAAAATTAAGCAGCAGGTGTCAGCAAGTACAGCCTCTAACAGTGGAACCAAATGAAGGTTCAGTCTAACAAATGAAAAAAAAAAGATTTGCTCAAGAGTTAACCTCTGGTAGCAAGGCAGTGTGAGTATAGAGTCTCAAAAGATAAACAGGCACCTAGGCCCTCATTATGAGTCTGGCAGTCTTCTGACTGCCAGACTTGCGGTGACGGTCCCCCCGCTGACGGGCCGGCAGTGTGGACCACCATATTACGAGGGTGGCAGTTTGGCCTGTGCCACACCGCCACTTTCCTGTTCCTACCGCCAGGGCGGTTGGACCGCCCGGCCGGAGATAAGCATCTCCAAGCCGGCGGTCCACCAAAGACCGCTGGTGGAATTAGGAGTCCCCTTTCTGCCAGGGATTTCGTGGTGGTAGCACCGCCATGAAAGCCGTGACGGAAAGGCTACTGGTGACAGGAATTTGCATTCCTGTCGCTGGTAGATGAGTCCCCCAACCACCCAAAAGCCCTCCACCCTCCCCTTACAACATTCCCAACCCTCACCCCGATCCCCCAGTAAACTTCCCACCCCCACTCCTAGTAGTAACCCCCATCCCCTGCATACACGTACTTAGCACCCTCCCCTATATCCTTACTAACCCCTCACCACCTGCATACACGTACTTACCCCACCCCCACATACACTCAAGCACCCACAGACATGCACACCCTGACACTCACTCACAGCACCCATACACTCACGTGCACACACACACACACACAACACCCCCCCAAATCTACACTCACATGTACACACGCACACACACACACACAACACCCTCCTCCCCTTTCGGACGGTGACCTTACCTGGTCGTCAAGGTGGTCGTCCAGGAGGGAACGGACCCTGGCGCTTGCACCGCCGCCAGCGCCCCGCCAACACAACACCGGATTTTCGAATTGAAATACGGCCAGTGGTGTTTTGTTGGTGTGGCAGTGACAGCAGTGCAACTGCCACTAGACCGCCGACCGTCAGTACGATCGCTGGCAATTTTCCACCTGGAAAATAGCAAAAAGTCACCAGCAGTCACATTATGGCGGTGTGAGGACCGCCGTGCTGGAGGTCTTTTGGCAGCCGCCAGCACGGTGGTCGGCAGTCTTATCTGCCGAAGTCGTAATGTGCACCCTAGTCTTGAAAGAGAAGATAGGAGCCAATCAAATTTCAGCAATTCACCAAAGAAGAATCATTATCCCCCTTCTGAGGTATCACACAAAGAAGTCTCAAAGCTGCACCGCCTTCAAATTTTCTCATTCTGGCTGGTTTCTCATGGTCAGGCCATTTACAACAGAGGTGCAAAGCACTCATGAATTTGATGTTGCTGAAACTCAGATGCGTAACCATTTTACATAGAAACTACACATTGGCTGTCACATAAACAAAGTTACTGCAGCTCAGTTTCTAAAATGAGAGAGAGAATTTGCTAATGCATGGTATCCAAGGGCATGTTTAAAAATTTAACATGCATTATTTAGCTTAGGCCTACATCAACTATGGCTAACTTAACGTCAACACACTCTAACTATAGTTAATTATTAACGTAAGAATCATCATTATGATCAATCTAAACAAAAAGTCATTCTTGGAAATAAGTATGTAATTAATATATATGATATACATTAGCAAGCTGTCAAATGAAAATGAGAAAAAGTGACATTGGTTAACCAGCTTTAGAGGCTGCCAACAGTGCTTGTATTAGCACACAGGATTTAACGTACGTGAACTATTCAAAAAGCGTTACACACACATGCACACACAAACACACCTCACAGATTCTCATCAGACACAATAAGAAGCACTTTACTGGAGGAATCACAAAAGCAAATTAATGAATAACAAAATGGGGAAAGCAAATGCAACTCTAAAGGTTATAATTAAAATGTAACTCACACCACCAATAGTTCAATAGTTAACATGTTAACCCCAAGCTTGCCATCGTTACAGTAAATTATGTGAAAGTACCACGGCTGAATAAAATGCCTCAAGATTTTTAAATATGGAGAACTATGGTGTGTAGATGTTTGCTAATAATCCACAGCTGAGGCATCACTTTTGACAGTGGAAATGAGTCTCTTACCAAGTCGGCTCAAATATACTGTAGATGTATCCGTACTGTTCTATATGGAACAAAGACGAATTAAGAATAAATGGACTTGATGTGCAAGGCCTTTTTGTGGTCATAAAGCTGTCAATTCACAAGCTTTCTGACCTTAAAAAGTAAGTCACAATATATCTTAGGACTATGTCAAGTTGTCGACGATTTGTTTCTCAAATTTTTAATGCTCACTTTGGAACTCATTTTGATTAGGAAGGTCGTGTGCGCATGGAAGGGATGCCCTTCTTTTCCTCCCAAGCTGCAAAGCCATGTAGCAATGATTTGCCACTGCAACTGAAGTTACAAACTAGTGTTTAGCTACCAACACACAAAAGAGAATGGCATTCATTCACAAAGTAAAAACTGTCCCCATGAAATAGATTCTATATTCTGAATGTGGAGTGTCAGCACTGAAAGCAGTAGTCATCAGCCCAGGGTATGCTGTATGCTGCCCAATGCAATTTACAGAATGCCTCCTTTATTTTCAATGTTATCCCTGTTCTTTTAAGGCATATGGGCTGGGATTAAAAAAGAGGTATAATGCAAACGCAGAGATGAAGGTCTTCTGTCCCTTGCACGCCTCCGTTTCTCCATTTGCGGCCTTTTCAGTAGAGTTTGTAAGGACTCTTGAGTTTTTAATATTATTGGGGCAGGGCTCTGCGAATCCTGCTCAATGGCAATATTGCAATGTAACAGATCTGTACATCAGTCGTAGTATATAATGAAGACTGGGTTACAAAGTAGTATATGTGTAAAACCATCACCGAAGTTGCTGCCCGACCTTTAGTACACGGGCCCCATATTTTTAAAGCAGACAGTGCAAACCTAAGTATTTATACGGGTTTCCGCAGAGTTCAGAAGACAAACATACCGCTGAGTTTTCCATTGAACAAATGTTAAGCTGTCTACTGTTCAGCCTGAGAAATTGCTGTTTTACATCGCCTCAAATGAGTAACATTGAAAAAAAGCATTGTCCACATTCAGAACAATGAAGACTATATAATCTCCTTTTTCTCCAGATAAGAGAGTATAGTCATATTCTGAGATTATCTTTCACCACTCTAAATGTGCATTGTTTTATATATATTAATATTAAACCTCAGATAATCTAAAGTGTATATATTTACTGAGCCATGTAACTTTGGAATGCAAACTCACACAAAGTATGCAACAAATAAGATTTCTCTTTTGTATTGCAGGCTTATTCCTGGCTTCAGGATGAATTGGGACCTGAATCTGACCCGGTCGTGCTTGTGAGGTTTATTGGATCAACAGACATGAGTACAGAGTTGAAGAATTTACTTCAAAGCATCTGTGAACAATTATCGATTAGCTATCGTTGCTTAGTACAGTCCTTCCCTAAAAAGATCCTTGAACTTAGAGAACTTTTCATAAACTTGTTAAACGAGTCTTCGTTTCACAGACCTCTTGTCCTAATATTTGACAGCCTCGAGCAACTTCCGGAGGCCGACGACGCTAGAAAACTTTGGTGGCTTCCCAGTCACCTGCCTCGAACGGTACGGATCATTCTGTCTACACTGCCAAACAAACATGGGATCCTGCAAAAACTAAGGTGCCTTATACATGAAGATGATAACTACGTAGAGTTGATTCCAAGAGACCGGAAGATGTGCAGTCAAATACTCAAACACCAGCTGCTGCGTGTTAAAAGAAAGGTCACTTCTGGACAGCAAATTTACGTAAATGAAGCATTCTCCAAGTGCACTTTGCCTATGTTTGTGAATTTAACCTTCAGGGAAGTTCGGACCTGGAGATCTCACAAGGACGTTGATGATTCTTCACTTTGTATCACTGTCCATGAAAACATAGAACAGTTATTTATATCACTTGAAAACAAATGTGGGCCAAGGCTGGTGTCAAGGGCCCTTGGTTACATTACAATGGCAAAAACAGGTCTTAGTGAAATGGAATTGGAGGACATTTTAGCCCTTGACAATAGTGTTATGAGTGAACTGATGTCAAGTGTCAAACCACGTAATCCTTTGAGGATACCATATCTAATCATTGCAAGGCTCAAAGAGGATCTAACAGGATACCTGATAGAACGACAGATACGAAACGTGACTCTTCTTGTCTGGGCGAATAGGCACCTTCATCTTATTGCTCAGAAACTGTATCTGAGCAATGAAGAAGATTTACAAGAGATGCATAGTATTATGGCTGAATACTTCCTAGGTGTTTGGTCAGGTGGACGAACCAAATCCTTCTATAACGAGCCTCAGTATTTTAATGACTTCATCGACAATGAAAGCAGAAGTACCAATGATCCAGACACACCGTATAATGATCAAACGTCTTTTGACAGACAGTCCCCTGATCAGCCATGGGTATTCCAGTGCAATCCTTTGGAGCCAGATATCTTTTTTGTCAACCACAGAAAGATGACTGAACTTTTACATCACCTGACAAGAAGTGGAAAAACAGATGATCTGTTGTACGGAATTACCATGAACTTTAGCTGGCTTTATACCATGATCAAAATAGGTCAATTTGAGAAAGCACTTTCTGACATTGAGATGGCATACAATTACTCACAAGAGAAAGAGCTGAAATTTCTGGCAACCACCCTTCGCAGTATAAAGTTCAAAATACTGAAATCTCCAGGTTCCCTCTCTGCAGAACTGCAACAAAGACTCCTTCCAGTTGCCAGTTCACTACCTAAATTTAGACAATTGCTTTTAGAATGTGATAAGGATGGCCCCAAGTACTGTTCAATTGTTCCTTTGCACTCATCTATGGATGTAACATACAGCCCTGAACGACTCTCTCTGTCATCCAGTCATGTGCATATCACTGAGGTTCTTCCAACATACAACCCAAGTACTATCATCTCTGCTCTGGAGAATGGGTCCATCAGCACTTGGGATGTTGAGTCTCGCCAGCTGCTAAGACAAATTACAACATCTCAATCTGTCATTTTAGGTATGAAACTCACCATTGATGAAAAGTATCTTGTTGTTTCCACAACAAATAACACACTTTTGATATATGACAACTTGAATTCATGTCTTTTATCTGAAGTAGAAATAAAGGGGTCTAAACATGGTGCAGTGGGAGCAACCTGCACTGTAATAAATGGATTCACTCTTTCCAGCACCCATGCACTGGCTTGGCTCGAGGCAAGCAAAGATGTGACTGTCATAGACCTTCTTTATGGCTGGCCTCTTTACCACTTCCACTGCTGGTATGAGGTTACATGCGTTCAATGTTCTCCTGATGGACTGTATGCCTTTTGTGGACAATACCTCAACACCACCACAATATTTCATTTAGGGAGTGGAGAAAAGCTCTCAACAGTGACATCAGAGTTTTCAGGTGGATTTGTAAAATTCCTTCTTGTACTCGATATCGCCCAAGAAGTTGTCATGGTGGACAATGAGGGCAGCCTTTCAGTTTGGAATACGGATGAAATAACAAACCCACAACTAACAGAGGACTTTGACTGCAGGAGGGAAGAGAGCGAAGTTGTCAGCATCGAGCTTTCTGAAGACCAAAGTGCAATTTTAATTTGCAAGGCACTCAGTTTAGAACTTCTGGACACTAGCATGTGGAAGGTAGCTGAAAAGTTTAGAGCGAGACGCAATGAACGCTTCATATCTGCAGTGCTGTCCAAAAACTGTGACTGTATAATTGCTTCCATGGAAAATACCTCATCTATTTTTGTCTGGAGGAGAGACACAGGGCAATGTATGGCAAGTTTACAGGAAATCTCAGGAAACATAATCAAATTGGTAAAATCAAATCATCACAACATGCTGCTATCCATAACTACCAGTGGTGTCCTTTCTATATGGGATGTGGATATCATAACTGCTATGTCCAACATCGATAAAACTGGGAAAGCTATCCAAAGAGTGGTGCTGCCAGGGAGAGGAGATTTCATTTATATACTTGATGGGTCTGATGGTGTTCATAAGTGGAACTTTAGTACAGGATACATTGACAGTATCTTCAAGCATGAAGGTGTTGTTGAAAATTGTGTGCTAACAGCGTCTGGTGAATTAATGGTGACCTCAGATGAGAAGTGTAGCCAGTATGTCTGGCACACTGTGACCGGTGAAAATCTCTTCCGCATTAATGGGCAAAGAATATCCCAGCTGCTGATTACACATAATGATCAGTTTGTTGTTTCACTTTGTGAACAAAATGCATCAAGGGTATGGAGACTGGCCACAGGGCACAAAGTTTGCAATATTTTAACAGCCTTACAGAATGCCTCAATAACATCTGCAAATACATTTTTAGTGGGCATGACAAAAAATAAGTTACTAGCTGTAAGTCTCTGGACAGGAAGCATTACCAAGAAATTTTGCTGTGATGATGGACAAACCATTGTCAACTTCAAACTGATCCCTGACTGCCCTGAATTTGTGCTTTTTATAACATCTACTGAGACTGTGAACATATGGAGCCTCACAGAAGAAGCAGTCTGTAGAAGAGTTCAGCTTCCAAATAATTTCTTGAAAAATTTGGAGGACTTCCTAATATCCCCCAATGGAAAACTAGGAATTATAGCTCGTGGGGATGAAAATATCAACATCCTGGATCTGCACAGTGGTAAACTTCGTGTGGTTCATGCGTCAGGCATCATCTGGCAACAAAAACTCTCTCCAGATGGGCGTTATCTGGTGTACATTTGTTACTGCTCTGGGGAAGATGAGGAGGATGATGGTGTAGTCTCTAGTTTAATTGTAATGAGGCTTGCTGATGGTAAGAGTATTGGTGCGTGTTCCCTTTACAAAACCCCCACATATCTCGCCCTCTCACAAAGACATTTAAATATTATCATTGGCTTTGATGATGGGAGCATTAGCATCTACACAGTAGTAGATAGGGTAGATGCTGCATTGAAAATTAAAATTGCTACTTCAAACAGTCGTCAAATTTTCAGCAACAAAACACAACTGGTAAGACCAAAGTGTTCTCATTACAGTTATAAGACAACAGCAGACTGCCTCTGGAGAGAGTCTACTGAAGTCTTTGCCAGGGATAGCCCAATTACTGTATCTGATTCTGGAGATGCAACAGACACGACACCATCCAAAAAGTACAACTATTGCTATGATAAAATGTGTTCTGCTATAGACTGCAGAGGGCATGCTGTTACAGCTGACAATTGATAGCATCCTCCCATTATTTATCTTGGGTAGATATATTAAATTGCCACATGTTTGCCCTGGGGAAGCTTGCTGCGGCTGATGACTACAGGAAGTGATACAGTGGAATCCCAAGCTGTTCCTATGGTTGTGACAAATACACTTGCACATGCAAGTACACATGCATGCCTGCAAGCACACGCATGCACGAGCACACATGCACGCGCGCAAGAAGTCAAACAGAAACACACACACATTTAAGTTTCTTTTAAACACTGGACTTCAGGGTTTTCTTTCCGAATTTTGTGTAGTGCTTAGCCCGAGATTAATAATGAAAGGACCTTGGCCTAATACTTTCTAGCAATAGTTTTTTAGATCTACGGTGTGACACGTTGTACCTAATTGTTTAGTTTTATTTTTTGTTACCAAAGGTGCAACTTCTATAATTGAAAATAGACTGGAGAACCATGCTGAAGTTACAATGCAGTTCAGCTGTTTGTGTTCCGGAAGTGAAGCCACGAAGTTGTGTGCAATGGGTTGCACACTATTTAGCTGTGTGTAATAGAAGTGCTGAGATATATTGAGGGAGGACGCACAACGGCAAATATACCGCAGTCTTTCCATCTTAAATAGCATTAAAGAAGAAGTGACTGAAAAGAGGCTGGATCAGTGATCCGGAGCTCAGCAGAGCAAGTGCAAGTCTTCTACAGAATACGATTGTTTGTTTCAGAATACCATGCGAAGGTTTCTAGTTTCTGCCTGATAACAGATACTCAAAAGCGTACTAGACCATTCTTGCTGAGCGCCTCAGCAATGCTGCATTTTTTCTGTGCATTGCACAGTGCGAATAAGATTTGGATGTAACGGATATGTTTTCTAAGAGAAAGAACGATTGCGGATAAACAGTTAAAACACTTGTCCACTTTGATGTGTGTTCAAATGCCGACCTCTCGTGTCTGTCTGAAACATGATATCTTAAAAGACCCTGAAAATATGAGATTGTCTTGAAAGAAAACCTCCTAACACGTCATGTTAGGCGACATTTGCCTTAGTATGGCTCTTGTTCTGTGTTGTACACAGACCAGAATACCAAACACTCTGGGCCTAGCAGAATTCCTGCTTTTTTTGCTCAAATTTTCAGTGAAGTCTTACAGATATCCAAAGGTACTATTGGATTCCATTTCAATTCTTCGAAAACTTACTATAGGTGTTTTATTTACACTTCCTCTGTAAGGAATGTTACCAACTTTCTGTCTAGCATTATGACTTTTAATGCGATTTTAGTGAACGTAATGCAAAAAATACTTTCGAATTTTAACAAAAATGTGCCCCTAACCTTTTAAACACAGGCATGTCCTTTATAAGATTTCCTATATTTTTCATGTGATACGTGTTTTTATGGAAGTTTAGAATTATGTGCCACAAAATGGTAGAACCTTAACAATTGAATGCCAAGCTAGGATACAGTATTGTGTGAATGTCATGTTGAAACAACAATATAGTATATCAAGTGAACTGAATGATTTTCTTATTTTGTCTGCAACTAATAGATCCCAATGAATGTTTTTATGTAAACTTTGTATTGTTGGGAAGGAATACCCACACAGAGATTTATATTTTCATAAATGTTAAATTTAGTTACATTTTGTTATAAAGATGGTAAAATTAGAAAACTATTGCAGTCTTCAAACAATATACAGTCTTGTGTATGCATTGTTTGTATGAATAAATAAACCTTACAACCATGATACCTCGTTATGTAAATATCTGGTAAGGAAAATCGATTTGAAGGCTCATACGTGTATTTCAATACAGAAAAGGCACTAAACTCGTGGTTTATATTATGAAAAATGCCATTTTTAAAATTACCACACAATCACTTTATTTCCCCCCCTTTATCCAAGAAAGAAAACATCTTATGCTACTCTGTTGTCTTTGAATGCATGAGTGAATGAAGGAGTGAGCAAGTGCATAAACAAATAAGAGATAGTCGATGAGTGAGTGAGCGATAGAGAAGGCAATCAATGAGTCAGTAAGGGAGTGAGTGAGCGTGTGAAAGAGTGAGTGCATACATAAATAAATGGGAGAAAGTGTATGTGTGAGTCAGCAAGAGAGTAGGTGGTCATTATTGTGCGAAAAAGGGAGTGAGTTAGTCAGTACTGAGTAAAGGAGACAGTGAAAGCATACATAAATAGTAGGCGCTGGATAAGTAAGTAAACAAAAGAGAAGGTAGGTGTTAGAAATGGGGTTTTTGGTTGGCAGTCAGGTTACCCCCTGTCCAAGCAAAAGCCCTCACTCTAGTCAGGGTAAGTCACACACAATCCAAGATTATCCTGTGCCCACCCTCTGGTAGCTTGGCACGAGCAGTCAGGCTTAACTTAGAAGGCAATGTGTAAAGTATTTGTGCAATAAATCATACAATACCACTATATAGCACCACAAAAATACACCACACAGTATTTAGAAAAATATATAATATTTATCTGGATAATTGTAGGTCAAAAAGAATAAAGTTGCAATGGGAAATTGTAGAGATATCACTGAAAAGTGATATACAGTGTCTTAAGTCTTTAGAATATAAACAAAGTCTCTTTCAAGCACAAGTACCTGGTTTGGAGTGGAAAAATCTCCTCAGAGGGCCACAAAGGAAGAGGTGCGTGGAAAAAGGGTGTGTGCGTCGATTTCTCCCCAGCACACACGGACTTGCGTCGTTATTTTCCACGCGGGGAAGTCGGGCGTCGTTTTCCGGCGCGCGGACAGTCTCTTTCTGTGGATCGCGGGGATTACCAGATGTCCCGGGTCTGTGCGTGGATTTTCCTGCTCGTTCTCCGGCTGCGCGTCGGTCTGCGGGGCTGCGCGTCGAAATTACGATCTCACGGCAGGCGTTGCGTCGATTTCTCCTCTAGACGTCGGTCTGCGGGGCTGCGCGTTGAAATTACGATCTCACGGCAGGCGTCGCGTCGATTTCTCTAGAGGTCGGGCGGTGTTGTCCTTGCGAAGCCGTGCGTCGGATTTTCGGTCGTCCCAAGAGCGTCGCATCGTTCAGCGTCGGTGTGCGGCGTTTTTCTCGCCGCGGAACAAGCTGTGCGTCGAAATTTTCGGCGCACGGAGCGTCCAAGTGAAAAAGAGAAGTCTTTTTGGTCCTGAGACTTCAGGGAACAGGAGGCAAGCTCTATCCAAGCCCTTGGAGAGCACTTTCACAGCCAGACAAGAGTTCAGCAAGGCAGCAGGGCAACAGCAGGGCAGCAGTCCTTTGTAGAAAGTAGGCAGGTGAGTCCTTTGAGCAGCCAGGCAGTTCTTCTTGGCAGGATGCAGTTTCTGGTTCAGGTTTCTTCTCCAGCAAGTGTCTGATGAGGTAGGGCAGAGGCCCTGTTTTATACCCAAATGTGCCTTTGAAGTGGGGGAGACTTCAAAGAGTGGCTAAGAAGTGCACCAGGTCCCCTTTCAGTTCAATCCTGCTGCCAGGGTCCCAGTAGGGGGTGTGGCAGTCCTGTGTCTGAGAGCAGGCCTTCCACCCTCCCAGTCCAGGAAGACCCATTCAAAATGCAGATGTATGCAAGTGAGGCTGAGTACCCTGTGTTTGGGGTGTGTCTGAGTGAATGCACAAGGAGCTGTCAACCAAGCCCAGCCAGACGTGGATTGTAAGGCACAGAAGGATTTAAGTGCAAAGAAATGCTCACTTTCTAAAAGTGGCATTTCTAGAATAGTAATATTAAATCCGACTTCACCAGTCAGCAGGATTTTGTATTACCATTCTGGCCATACTAAATATGACCTTCCTGCTCCTTTCAGATCAGCAGCTGCCACTTCAACAGTGTATGAGGGCAGCCCCAATGTTAGCCTATGAAGGGAGCAGGCCTCACAGTAGTGTAAAAACGAATTTAGGTGTTTTACACTACCAGGACACATAACTACACAGGTACATGTCCTGGCTTTTACCTACACAGCACCCTGCTCTAGGGGTTACCTAGGGCACACATTAAGGGTGACTTATATGTAGAAAAAGGGGAGTTCTAGGCTTGGCAAGTACTTTTAAATGCCAAGTCGAGGTGGCAGTGAAACTGCACACACAGGCCTTGCAATGGCAGGCCTGAGACAAGAAAAAGGGGCTACTTAAGTGGGTGGCACAACCAGTGCTGCTGGCCCACTAGTAGCATTTAATTTACCAGCCCTATGCACATAAAGTGCACCTTACTAGGGACTTATAAGTAAATTAATAGTCCAATCAGGTATGATTCAAGGTTACCATGTTTTAAGGGAGAGAGCATATGCACTTTAGCACTGGTTAGCAGTGGTATAGTGCGCAGAGTCTAAAAACCAGCAAAAACAGTGTCCACGAAGTGGAGGGAGGCAGGCAAAAAGTTAGGGGTGACTACCCTAAGGCTGTCAGGTCTAACAGTAGGCATAAGTGAATGAGTTTCTGATAAAATTCACAACGCTGTTTCTGATCAGTGATGCAACCCTGGATTGAGAAAGTGCATTTTTTATCCACAGTCCCACATATGGATTACGAATCAGGATTCAGCGAGTTACCAAATGTGAATGATATTTATGCTAAAGGAACATCCGCTAAGTTGGTAGTTTTTTACTTTTGTAAACTTTGGAACTTATATACTGTAGGAAATTGGATTATTTGGTTGAGGTGGGAGGAAGCCCCACTCAGGCAACAACCATAATTCTTGTTATGGTGAACCACAAAAGTCACTAAATTACCTGTGCTTAACTCTTTGGTAGCTTGGCACAAAACAGTCTTAAAGTATAGAAGCAATGTGTAAAGTATTTAGGCAGCACTTCAAACAGTAATAAAGTGAAAAACACAACTCCCAAGAAAAATCCCAAACTAATTTTGAAAACCAGACTAAATTATAACAAATGAAATGATACCAGAATGTAGGAAACCCAATCACAAGAACTGGAGCTATTTAATTTCAAAGTTTGGGAGAAAACTAGCTCCAAAGCACCCACTGCGGTCATCTGGTTGCACTGGACCAGGACAAAGTTACAAGTTCAGATTGTCCATGGTGAAGTGTGGGCCGAATACAGTGGCCAAGTTAGTCTCACTGAGAACTGTACCTTTTGTCCACGTTGCAAGGCTTTTCGTTGTGCTTCGTAATTTCCAATGAGGAGCTGTAAGGTTTGCGATGCAAGGTCCTGTGCCGAGTGGGGTTGCACTGCATCAGTTCAGATGAGACTGCCAATCAGGAACTGCGATGTGAGGTTCTGCGTTAAGTTGTGTCATGCTTTGTTGGTTCTGATGAGACAACCAGTCAGCAGCTGCGATGCAAGTCCTGTGTCGAGTTGTGTCGGACTGTCAGCTCTGATTAAACCCACTATTATTCAGGGGGAGTACTCAGATTGTTGCCAGCCAAGTGTCCAGAACTTTCAGGGCACCCCTTGGGGATCAGGACTCTCTCCAGGCAGAGGCCAGCAGCAGGGCTTAGGCAGCTCTAGTTGCAGGTCCACGATGGTCCAGTTGCAGCAGATGAGACAGGATGGGCAGTTGCAGGGAGGCCTCTGGAGATTGTTGTGTCCATGTGGCTTAGACAGGGGAGGTCAACCAACTCTCCTTTGGAGTCACTCAGGTTAGCCTGGGCTGAATGTAAGCAGGTCTAGTTTTCCTTCTTAGAGAGCGAGGCAGTCCTCAAGCAGCAGGAAAGTCTTCTGGTAGCAGCAGGGCAGTCTTCTGGTAACAGCAGGGCAGTCCTCTGGTGCTGGGGCAGTCCTTCTTCTGTAATATCCACAGGTCCAGGAGTGTACTGAAGTGACTCTGCTGGTCCAATATTTATACCTGGTGCCAGTCTTTGTGTGTGGGTAGACATCCTGTCCAACCTCTACACCTGGTTCGGGAAAGTTCTATCCTTCCCCATCAAGGCTCCAAACTGTTTGGGGTGACAAAACGCTGTTGTCCGGTTCCTTTGTGTATACTGGAGGCAATCCCCTTGAAGTACATGTGGTGTAGGTCCCAGCTCCATCCCCGGCCATCATGCAAGGATGACCCATCCTGCCCACATCTAGTTCCCTTTATGTCACTGTGTAAGAGGTACATAAACCACAACAGTAGAGTTATTCACAGTCAATGACCCACAACTCTGATAGAAGCTACAAATGTTTAGTAAAGGAAAATGCCAACTCTCTAAAATTAATAAAGTATTAAAAAAATGATGGATGGAATGCTTCAATTAATCTCAGCCGCAGCTAATTACGCAGGCCACATCCCAATGCATTGTCATTTCTAAAAGTGGCATTTTCAGACTTGTAACTTAAAATCTGACTTTACCTTTAAAAGAGAATTTAAAATTACAATTCATTTGAGTGTAAGCAGTATGTCTCTATCTACTCCCAATTTAAAGTAAGTACTTATTAAATGTAGTAAGGTAGCCCAGCGTTAGTCGATGGAAGAGAAAGACCATACAACAGATAAAAATTACTTCAGGAGTTATTCACTCTTAGGAGATGTAAAACATGAATACACACGTCTTACTTTTTAAATACAGTGCATCCTGCCCTTTGAGCCTTTAGAGCCTCCTCTAGGAATGACTTACTGTAAGTGGAAGGTGTAGGTCTTGAAAAAGGCTTATTTTCCAAGTTGAAATGGCAGTTTAAACCTGCACTGCAGGCTCCATTGGCAGGCCTGGCACAAGTTTTAAAGTGCTACTTTAGTGGGCGGCATGAGGAGTGCTGCTGGCCCACTAGTGGCATTCAGTTTAGAGGCCCTGGTTATTTGTAGTACCATATTTAAAAAATGTGGAAGCGCTAGGTCCTGAAAGAAAGATTTCTCTCCCCGGTTATGGTTCATAAACCATCCAAGCACACAGGTGAGACACCATCCCCTTTTCTCACCTCTCAAGGTCGACTAGATCTTTGGAATTAGCAAAGAGCGCAGTAGTCAGAATCATTCAATCACAAATCAATGACATTATTCATGAACAATATTAAACACTAAGAACAATTCAACGCTAAATCAAGCTCCAAACTGAATAAAGTTTCAAAGCTTTATTACAATCCCAAAATCAATGTCAAATATATGGTGCGCAAAAATAAATTCTAAACATGAATGAAAACCATAGCCTGAACAAATTAGTTCATTAAATATCAATATTGTTAAACACTCCAAAAGAATTATATAAATTAGAAACAACACAATATGTACATTAATAGTAGGTTTCAAAGCAGATGAAGATAAAATCAGTATATCATCAAAATACAGCTCAACATTCAAGTTCAGATTTTAGGGCTGGGCCATTCCTGTCACTAACACGAATTTGAACTTACATGTGTGGGAATGAACTAACACATGCACTCAAAGCAAAAATAAAGAGACAAAAATAATTTAGAAAAACATCTAACTAGGAAAACTAACTGTGAAAATATGCTGGTGTAAGTACCTAACTGAAAAGAAACCACATTTAGTTATTCCTCTCCTGATGGGACAGCATATAGCAGCAATTCATCAGGCAGGACGGTCATGTTCTTCTGGCTTTAGTTATCAGCAGCATCAAGGTAGTGAAGAACACGGGCTACACACAGGACAATTCAGCAGTTCAGAATTAGTTTGGCTTATTAGTACTGAACCACATAACAGGATAGGGCAATGAGACTGAGATGAGAAAACTTATCTAGAGACATAGAGAATAGGAGAGTGAGAGCAGACTTAAGCAGACTCCAATAGAGCATCAAAGCAGGGGACAAAACCAAAGACTGACTCCAAAAACACTAACTGAAGAACTGAACACAAATTCAAGGTTTCTCACTAATTAAAATATTCACAATCCATTTATTGGTTCTTCAGGTGGGCACACTTCGGACACCAGATTCTGCATCCAATTGCTGAAGATGGCACCACCAATTCTGCTACTTTTTCAGATCTTCTCAGAAAAAGTCCATTGTCAATCCAATGACTTCATATAATTCCAACAAAATATTACATTCTCTAACTATTTGTTACTTCAGCATTTTCTCTCATGGAACTAAACCTGTTTCACATAGAATTATGAATTTCCTGTCCTATTCGACAGCTAGAACAAATAAAGCAACATTGTTGATTTTAAAACATGTTTCTTGCCTTTAATACAATAGGACATTCAGCATCACATTAACAACCTAGGAAAATAATTCAGCTCAGAAGGGACAGAATAAACAAGTGATTTTCCATTACTGCTGCATAGTGAATCTTTCAGGCGTAGTCAAACAAAAAACCTAAATACACATCATTAAAAATAATATGTTAATAAACATATCGCGCACCTTACAAGTCAAACCAAATATGCAAATGAATTATTAAATTGCAACCATTATTTATGTCATGTTAAAAAATTGTAAACATACATTTATTTTTCTGCACACATGTAACCAACGTTAATAAAACTCATTTACTTAAATATAAGTATACTTTATTCATACTCATTTTAACACTTCAATTCTTAATCTACATTTTAATAAAGCATTCTTTAATGTTAACTCATTTTGGTACTTTCAATTAATAAAATGCAAAACTCCCAAGTTACAGCACGGTGCACAATACGAATGATGGCCACATGATCCACCATAATTCAAACATGCACATTTTACAACTCATGTTATTTTCTCTGTTAAGCCTTTTAAATGTAGGTTAATTAGTTACCATATGCTAACTCTATGCCATTAATGCATTAATAATATTTGTTCTTTCTTAAAGGACATCAAAGTAAATTTAATGTTCCATTCAAGTTTAGTCCAATTTTACCATGTTTTAAAAAGTGAGCACAGGGAATTTAGCAATTTTTAGCAATGGTAAGGAACACAGAGCCCTAAAACAAAAACAAATTCAGCAAAACAGAAGGGGTGAATGCAAAATGTTTGGGGGTGATCCCGCAGATCGCGCCAGGTCCAACAATACAAATATGTGCTCCCAAGGGGGTGTGAAAGCATATTGTGAGCACTGTGACCACATAGCATGTTGGACCTTTGTGGGCATTAAAAAAAAATGGCCTTTTAATTTAATTACATTTGCAATGTAAATGTGCTCTAAACAAAAAATGTATAGTAAATGTATATTTTGGGTAAGATTATGCGCTATACAATAATTCTCAGGAGACTTACAGGAAAGGTTTTTGCCACAGGAGAAAAAGATTTTCAACTTGAAAAACAGCAACAAGAAAAATATGTGCAATGTTTATTTTCATTGATCTGTAGGGTAAGAATAGAAGTGGGTCTATTACAATACTTGCTTAGTATGATCATGGACTGTCTGACACATTCTTTGTGGACTATAACAGGCTGTTAGACCTGACAGCCTTAGGGTGGTCACCCCCAACTTTTTGCCTGCCTCCCTCCACTTTCTGGACACTGTTTTTGCTGGTTGTAGGACTCTGCGCACTTTACCACTGCTAACCAGTGCTAAAGTACATATGCTCTCTCCCTTAAAACATGATGACATTGGATCATACCCAATTGGCTATTTTAATTCACTTATATGTCCCTAGTAAAGTGCACTAAATGTGCCCAGGGCCTTTAGATTAAATGCTACTAGTGGGCCTGCAGCACTGCTTGTGCCACCCACTTAAGTAGCCCCTTCACCTTGTCTCAGGCCTGCCATTGCAAGGCCTGAATGTGCAGTTTCACTGCCAATTCGACTTGCCATTTAAAAGTACTTGCCAAGCCTAGAACTCCACTTTTTCTACATATAAGTCACCCCTAAGGTAGGCCCTATGTAACCCCCGGGGCAGAGTGCTGTGTAGACAAAAGGCAGGACATGTACCTATGTTGTTTCCATGTCCTGGTAGTGTAAAACTCCTAAATTCGTTTTACACTGCTGTGAGGCCTGCTCCTTTCATAGGATAGCATTAGGGCTACCCTAATATACTGTTAGAGTGTTAGCTCCTGATCTGAAAGGAGTAACAAGGTCATATTTAGAATGGCCAGAATGATAATACAAAATCCTGCTGACTGGTGAACTTGGATTTAATATTACTATTTTAGAAAAGCCACTTTTAGAAAGTGAGCATTTCTCTGCACTTAATTCCTTCTGTGCCTTACAATCCACGTCTGGCTTGGTTCAGTTGACAGCTCCCTTGTGCATTCGCTCAGACAACCCCAAACACAGGATGCTCTACCACACTTGCATGCATCTGCAAATTCAATGGGTCTTCCTGGGCTGGGAGGGTGGAGGGCTTGACACTTATATGTCAAAGGACAGTAGCCTGCCCTCACACAAAGGACTGCCACACCCCCTACTGGGACCCTGGCAGACAGGATAGAACTGAAAGGGGACCTTGTGCACTTCTAAGACACTCTTTGAAGTCTCCCCCACTTCAAAGGCACATTTGTGTATTCAAACAGGGCCTCTGCCCCTACCAACTCAGACACTTCCTGGAGAAGAACCTATACCAGAACCTGCAACCTGCCAAGAAAAACTGCCTGGGTGCCCAAAGGTCTCACCTGATTGCTTTCTGGGAAGGACTACTGCCTTGCTGTTGCCCTGCTGCCTTGCTGCTCTTGTGCTGTGCTGAAGAAGTGCTCTCCAAGGGCTTGAATAGAGCTTGCCTCCTGTTCCCTGAAGTCTCAGGACCAAAAAGACTTAATTCTTGCAAGACGGACTCCTTGTGTGGCGAAAACGACGCACAGCCTACCTTGCGGTGAAAAAATCACTGCACGCCAAACCAAATGATGCAGCCCTACTTTGCAAGGAGAAGATCGACGCAGCACCAGCGTAGCTACAGAAAATTTGACGCAAGACCCACTGCATTGATGCAAAGCAGAGCCAGAACGACACAGCCCGACTTCTTGAGAGGAATCGACGCAGCGTCTGCCATGCGGTAGAAATGTCCACGCAATGCCCACCGGATCATAGCAGGCCCTGTGACTTCGTCCTGCCAGTGCCAGATTTCAACGCATCGTCCCTGGGGCGTCCGAAAACCCTGCAACCCGAAGAGGATCCAAGTCCGAGTGTCGGAAATCGACGCAAAGCCTTCCCTGCGTGAAAAATAAACGGTGCATCGCCATGTGGGGCCTGAGAAATCGACGCACACCTCCCTGTTTTCCATGCATCTCCTCCTCTTGGGTTCCTTGCTGAGATTTTGAACGCAAGCCAGGTACTTTGTGCTTGCAAGAGACATTTGTTGCTTTTAAGAGGATAAAGATACTTTACAGTGATATTTCAAAATATACTAATTGCATCTTAATTGTTTTGACCTGCATCTTATCAGATAAATATTATATATATATATATATATATAACACTGTGTGGTGTATTTTTGTGATGTTCTACTGTGTTATTGCATGATTTATTGCACAAATACTTTACACATTGCCTTCTAAGTTAAGCCTGACTGCTCAGTGCCAAGCTACGAGAGGGTGGGCACAGGATCATTTGGATTGTGTGTGACTTACCCTGACTAGAGTGAGGGTTCTTGCTTGGACAGAGGGTAACCTGACTGCCAACCAAAGACCCCATTTCTAACACAGGCTATGTAGAAGGATGGTCTGACAATATCTTTAACTTTGGAAGCTAGGATTAAATTCAAGATATGTTATCTGGATTTAAAGAGTGTGGCTAATCACCTAGGAAAGTATCCAGGTGCTGAGCAGGTCAAGCCTGAGTGGGGGAGGAGGAGGTCATGCCTGCTTTTTCTGAAAGTGCCATATCTTGAGGTTCCTTTGAAAGTCCATGAGGGAGGGGGGTGGTTCTGAGGTGTTGCAGGTCATTCCAGGTCTTGGCTGTGAGGTATGATTAGAAGCGCCCTACACTTCTGGTATTCTTGATGCGAGACAGGTGTGCTCTTGCTTGCGATGCAGATCAAAGGTGTCTGGGGGTGGTGGTTGAGGTATGCTGGGCCAATGTTGTGGCCAGCTTTATAGGCATGGGTGAGTTGTTTGATCTTACATCTTTCCTGGACTAGCAGCCAGTGGAGATTGTTGAGGACTGGAGCAGTGTGGTTAATTTACAGGATGTTCAGGATGAGTCTGGCGGCGGCATTGTGGGTGGTTTGAAGTCGGTGTAGAACATACGCTGGGTTTCTGAAGTAGAGGGCGTTCTCATAGTGAAGTCTACTTGTGGTAAGAGCCTGGGTGACTGCTTATCTGGTGTTAAGTGGGATCTACTTGAAAATCCTGCGTAGCATTTGCAGGATGTGGAAGCATGAGGCAATGGTGTTGATCTGTCCTCTCATGGAGAGGTTAGTGTCCAGGGTGATGTTAAGGTTCTTGACAGGGTTCAGAGGGATGATTGGAGGGCCACGTTCAGAGAGCCACCAAGATACATCATGGGGGAGTGGTTGTTGCAGATGTTGCAGATGTGTTGAGCTGGATATTAGAAAGTGAAGCTCTAGCAGGATAGATTCATCATAATGGCAACACAATCACTTATTAATTGTTATCAGTGTACAGAAGATTTTTTTAACTAATTACTTAAATATTTTATAAATGCGTAGAAGTTTTATGGAAATAACCAGAACATCATCACTATGCAGAGCAAAACAAGTATCATAGACAACAAGACATATGCATATTATTCCTGGTACAGATTAAGCTACACTCCACATGTGTCTTTTTCCCTCCCACGCTCGTGTCCCCTGACCAGTGCACTAACGCCACTCTGACTGGCGGGTCTCCTTTCGGAACACAGATGCGATCTGAATTACCCCAGAGCAGCTTGAAGCTACGAGCATACTGCACAAGGCCTTCAGCAGCTTCAATAATTGCTCCCTTGTTCTTACATCCGTGCATCGTGGCATCATATACACGCTGAGTGCCATTGGATCGTTCCAGCATTTGCTGCGCCAATTCATTTGTACATGCCCTTGCCTAAAGTACTGAAAAGGCCTAGAATCAGAAGACTGAAATGCATCAACCCCCCTACACCAGGAGCTTGCCTCACAAGATCTACAAATCAATGCTAAAGCTCTTCCTATAGACTATTGCTTGAACTTTATAGAGACAATTGATCAATTACTCTATGAGCAGGTACTCTATCTTGTTTCTCTTATTCTAGGCTACCTACGTGGAGACGGCTCTTATATTCCAAACAACTGATTCAACCGTCTTCTTTCACACATTGTACATTCAGCAAGGATTATGCTTGCTATATATACATATATAGGTTTGTATAAAAAACATGCCACCATAAAATGTTTTTGATTGCACATACACTTTAATGTACCTTTTTGGTGTACTTTTTTCAACTAAACGCTAGTCAAAAACAAATGCTTCATCTTGTTGTCTATTATACTTGTTTCGCTTTGTATAGTAATGATCTCCTTGTTAATATCAGAAAACATTTATGCATGTATAAAATGTTTAAGTAATTAGTTAAAATTTCCTCTATTCACTGATAACAAATAATAAGTTATTGTGATGCTTATTGTGTTGCTATTTTGATGGATCTATCCTGCTAGAGTTTCCCATTCTAATATACTGTTGTAATAGAGCCTAGGCTCTAGAGGGTTACATAGGCCTAACACTTTTGGTTTACCTTGTTAAGCTGAGGCAGTTGTTTTCCATCCAAGCAGTGACATTGCTCATGCAGTTGGCAAAGTTTGCTTTGGTTGTGCTGGTTGAGTTGGTAAGGGAGAGGTGGAGCTGTGTGTCATCAATGCAGAATACTATGTTGATGCCATCGGCTGAGACAATGTCAGCGAAGGGCATCATTTAGATGTTGAAGTGTGTTGGGCTGAACGAGGATCTTTGAGGGGCTTCACAGGTGAGTTTCTTGAGTTCTAAGTTATGTCAGTGATGACGGAAGGTATTGACTTGAGAGCCAGTCCACAGATACCCAAGTATCTTTCTGATGTGTGAGTTGTGGGAGACCTTATTGAAGTTGCAGAGAGGTTGAGGAGGATAAGTGCAGCCGTTTCTCTTCAGTCGAGCATGTGTAACACATAAAACTTTTTATATACTGACCTACCGTAATGCCTGAAAGAACAACTTCCCACCACAGGCTGTAAAAGAAACACCAGCAACTAAAAACATTTAATATTGAAAATGAGTATGTAAAAAGCAAAGCAGGCTTACTGTTGCCTAGCTTACATATGGTCAAACACGATCCTGAATCACATCATATTGAATCCTAATCATCTTACATTCATGTTGCCAAACTATTCCTCCCTCACTAATAGTTGCTCCTAATTATGCCTTCACTCCTACTTCTGGGCAAAAGGTGTAGTCTTGCCCTCATTGATTATAAAGTGCTCTGCTGCCCTTGAGGCTACCTTTGCATTGGTGAAAATAAGTAATACATTTTGACAAATAACGTTAATATTCTGGAAAGATTTTTCTTTAAGCTAAGGTCTTCAGTGGCCTGCAAACCTCGGTTTGTATTCCTGCAAGGCCAACTCAGACTTCCACCCTTCCATGTTCAGTAAATTGAGAAACCTTAACTTGGGAACCCGTTTAAACTGTTAACAAGAGTGCTGGGAGATGGCACAAATGTGAAAGTGCTGTGTGACAAAACATTACGAATTGATGTTTTGCTAAATCTAACTCGTGTTGCTGTAAATTTTCATGAGGCTCAGATGCATAGTAAGGCTTAGTTCAGATTGTTCAGGAACAGTGATTTGGCCCTGACCTATGTAAAAGGTATGAATGGGTCCCCATCATCAGTTTATTTGAAAGATAGACATGTATCTCACAGGAGTGCTACAAATAAATAAACATTTGCTAGAAGAATTAACTTTGAGCAGAAGGCAACACAGAATGGGAAGATTGTTTGTAGAGATAGGTAAATGCCTGTCACAAGTGGGAGTGGCAGCAGAGAAAACGATGTGTGTGAGACAGTGATGAGACAACAAATGCCCCATCAGAAAATTTATGTGCCAGTGGATATCAAGAGGCATGAAGGAATCAACAAAATTGAAGATCCTAGGACATGAATATTTGTGCAGATATCAGCAGCGAACAATAAGGTGGAGTGACGGGAAAACATTTTTTTGCTGTAGGGGAAGGGCTCTGGTGACAGTGGCAATTTTTTCTGGCCATGAATTTGAACAAGCACATCGGCCGCTGACCTACAATGAGGGTGGAAACACTTCTGCTTCCCTTCGGCACTGTTCACAGTCACAGTAAGGTGTAATATGGTAATGTAATATGGTACTGATGGCTCCTTGCTGTCTCCACACATTCTGTTTTTCTGACTCATTCTTATGTCATGTTCTAACAGTGACACCAACATCTGGATAATTCCAATATAAACACGCTTTAGTTGCTTGGCAAGTAGTTATCTAATTTACCCAGACTTTCCTGATATAACAGGCGGTAGTGAAAATGGTGTGCAGTAAAATCTGCCTGTAATCAGTACTTGTCTTTCTTGTGCACCCCTCCTTCTCTAGTGATCCAAAGAGGTAAAGAGCACAGAGAGCGAGCTGGAGGAAACCTACTGTAATAACATCTATATTTCTCTTACCAGAGTAGTAAAATCTATATTTCATTAGCTATGCGTAGGTTTAGAATTTCTAC
The DNA here is from genome assembly GCF_031143425.1 of Pleurodeles waltl. Classification (NCBI taxonomy): domain Eukaryota; kingdom Metazoa; phylum Chordata; class Amphibia; order Caudata; family Salamandridae; genus Pleurodeles; species Pleurodeles waltl. The sequence goes on along the minus strand of NC_090437.1, from coordinate 1,032,887,079 downwards.
CAAGGTATAATGGTTTGCAAGGAGCAGTCATTTCGACACTTATCTCTAAAGACTGTCTTCTTTTATTTTTTCAATACTCAATCACTTTTGCTACTCACCTCTGGATATGTGATTGTGAGGAAAATAGTTACTGCTTGTCTAGCCTTTGGAAGCTAAAATTATTTTGCCCAGATAATACACTTCTGAACTTTAATTCCACTGCCATTGGATGGAGCTAACCGGTTCCCATCTTGTCTTCCGGGTCCAATACTAAAGCACCTACCCGCCATGCCTAGATCTCTTTCAGGAGACATGATTTTCCATGGTGAAGGTGTTCAAGGAAGGTATTTCTCAAAAGCAAACTTTAAGTGCAATGCTACGATATGTTCTTAGGTGAGTGTGAATTGGATGGGCATCTCTTTGTATTTATTACTTAAACTTGTTATTTGCTATTCAAGAGACTGAGCTTGTGTTTCATTAGGTCTGTATCCACTTTATTGTCTCTTCAATAAGCGGTATGCCCCCTCTACTAGGGATTATATGCTCCAGTGACAGGCGTAGCCCATTTGTTTCTTCTGTTGCAGATTTGTCAATAACTGCAGGCTCTGAATCCAAGCAAGTTGGTTAAGGGTGTAGGTGAAGCTCTGCAATCAGAGCTCTGTCATTGGTGAGTAGAATGGACTGCAAAGTTAACGTTTTCTGCAGTATTTTTACTTCTTGAAATCAAGGTTGATGTTCTGACTGGTAGTGAAAGTGCCTTGGTCTGAGCCTTTTGACTTAACCTTGGAAACTCAGGATTAAGTCAAGCCTAAACCAGGAATGAATTACACACATGCAAAGAAAAATAACTTTGTGAATCATCCCCTATGTGATTTAGCACTGATACATGGTTTGTTCACTATCTCATCATTGCTCTTCAGAGGCTTAAAAAACTCTGCTATAGTCTCTTTATCATACGATACCCTATCATTCTCCCTAGTATTGCATTCCCAAGAGACAATGCATCACCCAAGATAATTGCATCCCTTGAATTCTGTAGCATTTGGCTGTACCTTCCATTCAGAGACACAGTTACGACATGTTTGTTTAGGACCTTAGACCATATTCTAATATTTCCAAAATGAATTTAGTCCTCAGCGCTGATGTATTTAGACAGGTGAACATTCTCCACAAGAAGGGCTTGATTTTCCATTTCAAATGTTTGCTGTATGGTTCATTTGTATATTGATGTTTTTCTTGGATGTCCCACCTCCCTACTAATATACCTTTCATCCTGCACATGGTCACGCAGCGATGTGTTTGGACTAAGTCCCCTTTGATCAGAAAGCACTAACCCACAGGCTCCACTGTGCACCCATTGATACACTACATCTCAGTCTCAGATGAGTCGTTATGAAAAGCTGAGCCATGTCCTTTATCTTAGCCTCCATTGGCATGCTCTTCAGCTTCCTCATACAACTCCATCTCTCTCACGTGCTAATAATGACTGTTAGAAATTGGATCTCTAGTTAGCAGAGTTATACACTCTGTCCATGTAGGGACCACAATCCTAGTCAGGGTATGTCACATCACAGCCTACATTATCCTATGCTCAACCTCCGGTACCTTGGCACAGATCAGGCAGGCTTAACTTAGAAGGCAATGTGTACATTATTTGTGCAATAACTCATAAAGTACACAGTGGAAGCACCACAAAAAGTACTCTACACCAGTTTAGAAAAATAGATAATATTTAGCTGAATAAAACAAGACCAAGACGACAAAAATCCAAAATGCACAACTCAAGATATCACTTTTTAGAAGTCTAGGGAAGTCTTAATAAGAATCAATGGATGTATCTTTTTAGCACACAGTACTTGGGTTGCGTCAAAAATAACCACACAGAGGGCCACAGAGGAGGTATTGTATCAGAAAGCTAGGCGATGCATTGATTTTTCTGGCATGGGAGAGCTGATGCATTGATTCTTTCCTCACAGGCAAGGTGATGCATTGATTTCCACGCGAGCAGCCTTGGCTCCATACTGCAATGTGGGGATAATTTGGTACCCAAGGACTATGCGTTGTAAATCCAAAAAGCGCTGTGAGGATGAATCAGGTGCTGCGTCGATTTGGTAGGCACTGTGGCAGTTTTCCTGCCGCTAGACTAGAGCTGCATCGATTCTGCAGGCAAAGCATCAATTTTTGCAGCTGTTGCATCGATTTTCTGGCACAGTGGATTTTCTCTCTCTGGTAAAGTCTCTGATGGCCCTGAGACTTCTTAACAGGAGGCAAGCTCAGTCCAAGTCCTTGGAGATCACTTGTGGGTGAAGGCAAAGTCCTTCCAGCAGAGTCAGCGAACAGCAGACAGCAGGGCAAAAAAGCAAGAGAGATCAATCCTTCTAGAAAAGCAGTCCAGATGAGTTATTTGGGCAGCACAGCAGTCCTTCTGACAAAGTTCAGTCGTAGGTCCAGAAGTGTCTGACTTGAGGGGATCACAGACACCATAAATATACCGAAATGTGCTGTTGAAGTGAGGGAAACATTAAAGAGTGCTTTTGAAGTGCACCAGTTCCCCATTCAACCTAGTCCTCTCTGCCAGAGAATCTGTGGAGGGTTATCAGTCCTTTCTTTGACGTCAGGCCACTAGCCATTGAAGTGTAAGCAATAGACCCTTCACCCTTCCTGCCCAGGAACACCAATCAGTATGCTGATTAATGCAGATGCAGATGAGTGTCTTGTGTTTATGGCTGTCTGGCTGGAATGCACAAGGGGAACTGTCAACCAGCACAAAACAGACGTGGATTGAAAACAGGCTGGAAGGCACAGAGAGCAGTACGTGCTGAGAAATGCCTACTTTCTAAAAGTAGCATTTCTAAAATAGTAATGTTAAATTCAACTTCACTAGTAAGCATGATTTCTCACTACCATTCCAACCGTACCAATCATGACAATGCCACTCTTTACAGATCAAAAATGACTACCAAAAAGTATATAAGGGAATTTCCAATGCTGGCATATGAGAGGACCAGGCTTTCACAGTAGTTGAAAAACGACTTTGGGAGTTTTTCGCTATCAGGATATGTAAAACTTACAAGTACATGTCCTACTTTTTACTTACATTGCACTCTGCCCAATGGGCTACCTAGGGCCTACCTTAAGGGTGACTTATATTTAATAAAAGGGGAGTTTAAAGCTTGTCAAGTAGTTTTAGATTGCCAAGTCGAAGTGGCAGTGAAATTGCACACACAGGCATTCCAGTGGCAGGCCTGAGGCATGGTTAAGTTGCTACTTATGCGTGTGGCACAATCTGTGCTGCAGGCCCACTAGTAGCATTTAAATTAGAGGCCTTTACTAGCACTTTACTTTACTAGCATAGAGTACATACACTGTAGGACTGGTTAGCAGTGGCAAAGTGCCCAGAGTCCTAAAGCCATCAAAAACAAAGTCAGAAAAAAGAGGAGGAAGTCAAAAAGTATGTGGTGACCCATCAGTGAGGGCCACTTTCCAATAATGACACTTCATATGATGCTGTCCTTGTAAGTCTCAATAATTGGAACCTGGGCTGTGTTATGCTTTTTTGCATTACCTGAAGTCCAAGAATCCCAGGTGAACTACCCAAATGTGATTCACAATCTTCCCTACAGAGAATTGCACAACATGCTTCTCAGTATAATTTTCATTTTTGGGACACACGAATCTATGACTGGACTGGTAGATGAAGCGAACCATCAGAGAATATTAATGACAGGTTCACATTCCACTGAACAATAGAGATTAGCGAGCAAGTATAAGTCCATGCAGATTGAACTGTAGGGTTCTCCATGCGCCTGCCCCAACAGACTGATGTTTCACTATGTCTCTAAGGGCAGCCCAGTACTGCCCCTCAGTGATGGTTCAGGAGTACAAATCGAGGCGAAGATCCCTTTGTTCCATTCCCATCTCCTCTGGAGATTTAAACTAAATCAAAGAAAGCCAAACCAGAAGTTAGTTCTAAGCGTGACTTTGGACAGTGTGAAAACTAAAACAATGACAAACCATAGTTAACTATGGTTGCCCATTCCATAAAACATTAATGGTGATTATTTGTCAATGAACATAAAAATTGGTTAAGGACTTTCAGTGAAATACCTGATCATTATGATATGTATGCTGTTTAGAGTCAGGACACTTTTTCACTGGAGTAGAATGACTACAGCCCGTTGCTTCCTTCATGAATATCAGCAAGATTAAGTGTGTTGCAGCAGGCTGTTGATCTTAAAGGCGTTTCTTTTAGATGTGACCAGTGTTAAGTTTATGAATAGCTGTTAAAAATTGCATGGACATAATGTATATACCTTTGGATGATGGTGCTATGCATCCACCTACACATCCCTTGGCCCAAACCTTCATCGTGGTTCTGGTCTTGAGCAGGGGAAATAGCCTAGATTCATCAGTCATTCACCTTTCATTAGGAAGAAATAATTTGTACATCCAACTGTAAGTGGTATGGCAAAATGCTTCACTTTATACATGTCAGGCAATTGTGAATGTAATCTTAACAGAATGCAACAACAAACTGTGTAAGTCGCCGATGGTAAACTTTCTGAAGGGAAGAATGGAATGTTCCAGATGCCAACCAGAGCAAAAAATACTCAATGAACATTTCATACTATATTTTCAGTATCAAACTATAATATATGTGCGTAAAAGTGATTTACATCAAGGTAACATTTGAAATTGAATTGGAGAGCGGGTCCCACTTCAGTCATACACAAGTTGGAGTCCAGAGGACGTGAAAGGAGAATTTCATGGTGAGAATATCATTTGACATAAATAGTGTGCCCTTAATATCATCTATAGCAACATTGCCCCACTGGCGTTAATTATTGAAAACGTGCACCCAATAGAATGATATTTTGCTAAACAATAATATATTTGTGTGTACAATATTGTGACATGCAATCATATAGTGATAGTGAGAGCCAGTCTAATTTCTTCAGGGCGATTGTTCAGTTTGTGAAATTGTTTGAGAGTCAGAGGTTTTGTGCATTACTATCTGTTATATCTAAGTTCTTAGAACTTTGGTGCGTGTGGGAGGAATGTGGAATGAGAGGCTCGGGAAGAGTGTAGAGTGCAAGGAAGCGAGCGGACGGTGGTCGGGATGCTTTCTTTACGGATGAAACTTCAATCTGTACAATAAAGAACAAGGATTGTTACTTAACTGAGATCAGCTTCTTCGATTGCGACACTGGCGACGAGGATCCGGAATGAGAAGCTCCTGCGCATATGATTAGAAGGCATCCTGATCCAGACTAAGACTTCGGGCCACCACAGGAACGAACGCTCTGCTGTGGGACTCTTCTTTTCCTATTTGTTGGACCTGGCTTTTTGACAGGGTCATCACCAAACTTTTTGCCTCCTTCCTCCTATTTTTTCTGACCTGGTGTTGTTGGCTTTTGAACTCTGGGCACTTTACCACTGCTAACCAGTTCTAAAGTGCATATGCTCTCTATGTAAATTGTACTGTTGATTGGTTTATCCATGATTGGCTGTTTGATTTACTTGTAAGACCCTAGTAGAGTGCACTATATGTGCCTTGGGCCTGTAGATTAAATGCTACTAGTGGGCCTGCAGCACTGGTTGTGCCACCCACTTAAGTAGCCACTTCACCTTGTCTCAGGCCTGCCATTGCAAGACTTGTGTGCGCAGTTTCACTGCCACTTCGACTTGGCATTTAAAAGTACTTGCCAAGCCTAAAACTCCCCTTTTTCTACATATAAGTCACCTCTAATGTGTGCCCTAGGTAACCCCTAGAGCAGGGTGCTGTGTGGGTAAAAGGCAGGACATGTACCTGTGTAGTTTATATGTCCTGGTAGTGTAAAACTCCTAAATTCGTTTTTACACTACTGTGAGGCCTGCTGCCTTCATAAGCTAACATTGGGGCTGCCCTCATACATTGTTGAAGTGGCAGCTGCTGATCTGAAAGGAGCATGAAGGTCATATTTAGTATTGCCAGAATGGTAATACAAAATCCTGCTGACTGGTGAAGTCGGATTTAATATTACTATTCTAGAAATGCCACTTTTAGAAAGTGAGCATTTCTTTGCACTTAAATCTTTCTGTGCCTTACAATCCACGTCTGGCTAGGTTTAGTTGACAGCTCCTTGTGCATTCACTCAGACACACCCCAAACACAGGGTACTCATCCTCACTTGCATACATCTGCATTTTGAATGGGTCTTCCTGGGCTGGGAGGGTGGAGGGCCTGCCCTTACACAAAGGACTGCCACACCCCCTTCTGGGACCCTGGCAGACCGGATTGAACTGAAAGGGGACCTGGTGCACTTCTTAGCCACTCTTTGAAGTCACCCCCACCTCAAAGGCACAATTTAGTATAAAACAGGGCCTCTGCCCTACCTCATCAATCAATCAATCAATCAATCATTACATTTATAAAGCGCACTATGTACCCGTCAGGGTTTCGAGGCGCTGGGGGTGGGGGGGGTGAGCTGTTAGCGGTCGAAAAGCCAGGTCTTGAGGAGTCTCCTGAAGGTGAGGAGGTCCTGGGTCTGTCGTAGTGAGGTGGGGAGAGAGTTCCAGGTCTTGGCGGCGAGGAAGGAGAAGGATCTGCCGCCGGAGGTCTTGCGCTGGATCCTGGGGACGATGGCGAGGGCGAGATTGGCAGAGCGGAGTTGAGTCTGGAGTTGAGGTAGGTAGGTCCGGTGTTGTGTAGAGCCTTGTGAGCGTGGGTGAGGAGTTTAAAGGTGATCCTCTTGTCCACGGGGAGCCAGTGGAGGTCCTTCAGGTGAGGGGAGATGTGACATCGGCGGGGTATGTCGAGGATCAGGCGGGCGGATGCATTTTGGATACGCTGGAGTCGTTTGATGTCTTTTGTTGGGATGCCTGTGTAGAGTGCGTTGCCGTAGTCAAGTCTGCTACTGACGAGGGCTTGGGTCACCATCTTTCTGGTTCCTGTTGGGATCCACTTGAAAATTCTGCGGAGCATTCGGAGGGTGTTGAAGCAGGAAGAGGAGACGGCGCTGACCTGTTTGGACATGGTGAGGGCGGAGTCCAGGATGAAGCCGAGGTTTCTTGCATGGCTGGCTGGGGTGGGTGGGGGACCGAAGACGGTGGGCCACCAGGAGTCGTTCCAGGCCGAAAGGGTGCGCCCGAGGATGAGGACTTCCGTCTTGTCGGAGTGGAGCTTCAGGCATCAGACACTTGCTGGAGAATTAACCTGAACCAGAACCTGCATCCTGCCAAGAAGAACTGCCTGGCTGCTCAAAGGACTCACCTGTCTGCTTTCTACAAAGGACTGTTGCCTTGCTGTTGGCCTGCTGCCTTGCTGAACTCTTGTCTGGCTGCAAAAGTGCTCTCCAAGGGCTTGGATAGAGCTTGCCTCCTGTTCCCTGAAGTCTCAGGACCAAAAAGACTTCACTTTTTCATTTGGACTCCTCGTGCGCCGAAACATTCGACTCACAGCTTGCTCTGCGGTGGGAAATTCACCGCACGCTGATCCATAAAGACGCCGCTCGACGCAATGCCAGCGGAGCAACCGGAACTTCGACGCATAGCCTCGCATGGACAATGCCGCCCGACTTCCAGAGAGGAAATCGTCGCAACGCCTGCCGTGAGGAAGAAAATTCCATGCACAGCCCCCCGGAACGACGAACATCTGAATAACAAGCCGAGGAATCCACACACAGACCCTGGGACATCTGGTAATCCCGCGAACCACAGAAGGAGACGGTCCGCGTGCCGGAAAACAACACACGTCTTCCCTGAGTGAAAAATAACGACGCATGTCTGTGTGTGAAGGGGCGAAACCGACGCACACACCATTTTTCCTCCCGTAAAACGACGCAGGTCTCCCCGCGTGACAAATAACGACGCAAGTCCGTGTGTGAAGGGGCGTAACCGACGCACACACCATTTTTCCATGCATCTCCTCTTCTGCGGCCCTTTGCAGAGTTTTTCCACTCCAAACCAGGTACTTTGTGCTTGCAAGAGACTTTATTTACTTTTTAAAGACTTAAGACACTTCATATCACTTTTCAGTGATATCTTTACAAATTCATGTTGCATCTTTGATCGTTTTGACCTGCAAATATCCAGATAAGTATTATATATTTTTCTAAACACTGTGTGGTGGATTTTTGTGGTGCTATATTATGTTATTGTATGATTTATTGCACAAACGCTTTACACATTGCCTTCTAAGTTAAGCCTGACTGCTCGTGCCAAGCTACTAGAGGGTGGGCACAGGATCATTTGGATTGTGTGTGACTTACCCTGACTAGAGTGAGGGTTCTTGCTTGGACAGAGGGTAACCTGACTGCCAACCAAAAACCCAATTTCTAACACTATTTTAGTGGTCTCCCGCGGCCGTTGTTTTGTTCTCCTTTTCCTGGACGCTCGAGCGCAAAGCTTCATCCTTGAGCTCAATCAAACAGTCCTGGCGTTGCGCACTTGTTCTTCTGCGTGCCGACACCTTCAGCAACTCCAACGTCACCACGTCAATCCCACGCTACTTTCTGTCTGCTTCTGTCTCCCAGGCAACCACCACCCTGCTCTTTTCTTTCTCCGAGTCAATTCATTTACAACCACGGTAACTGATAAGTCGTGTCTCTCTTCTCCGGTGCCTCTAAGCTTCATTTACTGCGACAGGCATGCAAAATCCTACGGTGTTCTGACACTGTTATTTTTCTTCTTCTGAGCCACTTTATTTATACCCACTGCGACTGGCACGCAACATTAGGGATGGACATCATTTTTTTAAACTTTCCGATCAATAATGCTAAAGTATTGCTTATCAATTCCTTCAACAAGGGGCAATGTTCGATCACAATTTATTAGAGCCTTCTCATGACGTGGAGCAATAGTCGGTGCTTTGGAACACAAATAATCAGCTTGGATGATGTCTTTCTCTTCTTCGAGAAATATTCCCAGCTCTGTCAGAGCATTAGCATGAACAGGGTCTATCTGGAGAGCATGCAGGAGTAGCTTGTGAGTTTTTTTCTCATTTTCCCTGACGTTTCATTTCTACATCTTCTGTGACAGAGACACTACATCCTACTGTGTCAGACCAAATACTTTCACATTACTGCTGCAAAGTTTTTTTTTTCCTATTGCTGACTCGCTTCATTACTTTTTATATATATTTTTTTCTCCTCTTCCTAACAATGCAGAATGTTGCTGCTCCTCCTTTTTTCCTCTCCACACCGGGAGATCCTCCAATAAAGTGGAGCAAGTGGAAGAAAGTATTCAAGAGATACGATAGAGTTTGTGGAACTTCATTGAGTACCGAAAGGAGGACTGCCCTACTACTCCTCTGCCTAGGTACAGAGGGTCAAGAGGTTTTTGACCATCTCCCTGACATAAATGATAGTGAAGCCATCAGTCTAAATGAATATGAAGTTTGTATTAGAAAATTGGATTTACATTATCTACCAAAGGTCAGCACCATTTTGGAGAGGTATTATTTCGAAGACTTCAAGTTGAAGGAGAAACTGTTAAGAACTATTTAACTGACTTGAGACGTTTAGCCTCTTCATGCAAGTTTGGTTCATCATTTGATGAACGAATTTGTGATCAATTTATGTTGGGATGTGGAATTGATAAAGTGCGTGATGAGTTATGGTTATTAGATGATCCACATCTAGATGAGGTCATTCTTCTTGCAAAAAGAATTGAACACTCCTTAAAGTGCGTTGAGGTAATGAAGAAACATGCTTCTAAGGAGGTGGCAGTGGTGAGGGATGGTAAACTTAAAAGTCCTTACCAGGGTTACACAAAAAAGAAAATATGTTTTAGATGTGGCAATGAAGGGCGTTTTGCTAACGACAGGATGTGTCCTGCTATTCTCAGTTCTTGCTCATACTGCAAGAAGAAGGGTCATTTTGCTGTGGTGTGTAATCAAAGGAAGTCTAAACAGACGGTCAACTCCATTGATAACCACACTAATGAGACTCAAGTAGTTGATGACTTTCAGTGTGGCCAGATTGTTTTGCAAGTTTCTGACTGTAAAGTTAAGGGGCCTGTAGATTATGTTTTTGTGGAAGGGGCAAGAACATTGATGCCATTTGACTCAGGTGCCAAGATCACAATAGTATCTAATCAATTCTTTCAGGAGCATCTAAAGGGGAAGATCCAATTATCTAAACCTGGTACCCGAACATGCGCTTATGGTGGAGAACCCATAGAGTTACATGGCTACTTTCGGCTCGCTTGAGTATGGGGCAACGTATCGCTTCAGGCAAAGTCTATGGTGGTCATTCTGACCTCGGCGGTAAAAGGCGCCTACCGCCGGTCAGAAATCCTCCATAATTCCGCCGCGGTCGCGGTAACCCGCCACGGTCATTCTGACCCACAGCAGCCAAACCTCTGAAAATCCGACAGCCACAACAGACCGCCAGACCAGCGGTCGGCGGAAAAGTGGAGGTGACCAAACCTCCACCGTCACGCCAACAGAAATACGCCCATGCCATTACGACCCACGAATCCACGCAGCGGTCTTTCAAACGCTGTTTTCCATTGGCGGTACACACCGCCGCGGTCAGAATACACACAAACGAACAAAACTCAGCCACATTGGCCGATTTGAATTCCACACACCTGATACACATACCCACACCACTCCCACACACACAATACAATATAAAACACACACCCACATCACCCACAAACCCCTTCGACCAAAATCCTAAAAGAAGCACTGAGAGACACATCAGCGATCACAGAATACCATCACACAGAGGCACACTACACCATCACCCACACAATATCCACACACAAAACAACACACACCACCACACTCAACACACTTAACTACACATACTCCACCCCACCCATCATACACACCACTCCATGGCACCCCAAAGACACCCCCGCTTCTCAGACGAAGAACTCAGGGTCATGGTGGAGGAAATCGTTCGGGTAGAGCCCCAGCTCTTCGGCACACAGATCCAATACACCAGCATTGCCCGGAGGACGGAGCTATGGCAGAGGATTGTCGACAGGGTCAACGCTGTGGGACAGCACCCCAGAAATCGGGAAGACATCAGGAAGCGATGGAACGACCTACGGGGGAAGGTGCGTTCCATGGTATCCAGGCACAACATCGCCGTGCAGAAGACTGGCGGAGGACCCCCACCTCAACCCCCACAATTTACAACATGGGAGGAGGAAGTCTTGAACATCCTGCATCCTGACGGCCTCGCAGGAGTCGGCGGAGGAATGGATTCTGGTAAGTTGAAGCTTCACTACTGCTTCCCCCCCACCTGCATGTCAAATCATACCCCAACCCTCACCCCCATCCTCGAACCCCACCCTCACCCCCACCCCCATCCTCACCCCCACCCTCACCCCCACCACCATCCTCACCCCCACCACCATCCTCACCCCCACCCCCAGCACACCTATTCCCTGCCAATGTCTCACCATCACAACCCACACATCCCAAAACCTAGGCCTGCATGCGTCCACTAAGCATGGACACCCATCACCAAAGCATGCCCAATGCATATACACATCCCCCCCACAAGCCACCCTCACCAAAGCCCCCACACATGAATGCCAGCACTTGGGGACACGGGAACCCACAGACACACCCATATGCCACACATTGAAGGTATAACCATACCTCTATACCCCTGCAGGACCCGACTGTCAACACACCGCCACGGAGGGCCCAGAATTCTCCACACCCCCCACCCAAGAGGCCGTCAGCGATGACAGCAGCTCTGTCGACCTGGACACTGATGACCAGCCCGGACCATCGGGGACCTCTGGACAGTCGGTTCCCCTCACACAGGCACAGGCCACTACAGACCCAAACCCCTCTGGGAACACCAGCACAGCTCCCACCCAGCGGGCCCATGCCTCTGTCTCCAGGGCGCGTCAATCTGCGGTGTGTCTACCACTACAGGGCACCCAGGATAACCCACCACCCCAACAACAACAGGGACCTGGGGGCAGTGGTAGTGGGCACACCGGCCAGGGGGCAGAGGCCCAGGGAAACAGGGCAACTCGGAGGGCAGCTGTGCGACAGGGGGGGGACGGGCCAAGGGAACCCACTCTCCACGAGGCCCTCACCACCATCATGGGAGCATACAACCGCTCCCAGGAGACGATGGCGACGGTACTGGCCCGGTTCCAGGAGATCCAGGTACTGCAGGAGGAACACTATCGGGGGTACAGGGAGGACATCAGAGCCCTCACCTCCACCCTGGTTACCATGGTAGGGCTGCTGCAGGAACTCATCAACACCAGGACGGACACTCAACAACAACAAAGGGCCCCTGCCACTAGCCTGGACCAAGAACAGCCAACCACCTCCGCCGGCACTAGTGGACAGGAGGCCCCCGCACAACAGCAGCCCACCAGACCCCCACCTCCTGCAGGAGAAGAACCACCCCGCAAGAGGGCCCTGAGATCTCGCAAGAAGACAGAGTAGGATGTCAAGACCCCCGCCAGCAAAGGATACCACCTGATGTCATCCCACTGTCCCACATTGTCACCCTGTCCATCCTTGAACTGCCCATGCTCCATCTCTCCACAGGCCTATGGACAATGCACCTGTGTGACTGTTACTCTGGACTCTGCCATGGACATTCCTTCACCATAGCCCCCACCCACTTGAAACCACCCATCCCATTTTGAGCACTGAAATAAACACCTATTTTGCACAAAACTATCTGGAGTCTGGCTGTGATTTCAAAATATTGTAATTGACATGACAGTGCAAATATGTCCTTGTACATAGTGAAGTCAACAAACAGCTGCCACAAAGCTGTAGTCCATGGGGAAACGAAGCACAGGACTCGTAGTGGGGACCCCAGATCTGAAATAGGGAGGGAAAAGCCACAACTCAGTCATCATACACTGGGGCAAATAGACAGGCAGCAGAGATGCAGGAGAGTAGTTCACATTTACTAAATTATGTTTGAATTGTTACCTGTGTCCTATTGGAAGTACTGTTCAATGATTCTGTCCCTGTTGTCTGTTTCAGCCCCGTCGTCTTCCTCCTCGTCACTCTCCACAGGTTCCACAGCTGCCACAACACCACTGTCTCGACCATCCTCCTGCAGGAAAGGCACCTGGCGGCGCAAAGCCAGGTTGTGAAGCATGCAGCAGGCCACGATGATGTGACACACCTTCTTAGGTGAGTACATTAGGGATCCACCTGTCATATGCAGGCACCGAAACCTGGCCTTTAGGAGGCCGAAGGTGCGTTCGATCACCCTTCTAGTACGCCCATGGGCCTCATTGTACCGTTCCTCTGCCCTGGTCCGGGGATTCCTTACTGGGGTCAGTAGCCACGACAGGTTGGGGTACCCAGAGTCCCCCAATAGCCATACACGGTGTCTCTCTAGCTGTTCCATCACGTAAGGGATGCTGCTATTCCTTAGGATGTAGGCGTCATTCACTGACCCTGGGAATTTGGCATTTACATGCGAGATGTACTGGTCAGCCAAACACACCACCTGGATGTTCATGGAATGGTAACTTTTTCTGTTCCTGTACACCTGCTCCCTGTCTCTTGGGGGAACCAAAGCCACATGGGTCCCATCAATGGCACCAATGACGTTGGGAATATGTCCAAGGGCATAGAAATCACCCTTCACTGCAGCCAATTCGCCCACCTCAGGGAAAAGGATGTAGCTCCTCATGTATTTCATCAGGGCCGACAACACTCTGGATAACACCTTCGAAAACATGGGCTGAGACATCCCAGAAGCAATTCCCACTGTTGTCTGAAATGACCCACTTGCCAAGAAGTGAAGTACTGACAGGACCTTCACCAGAGGGGGAATCCCTGTGGGTTGGCGGATGGGGGACATCAGGTCGGGCTCCAGCTGGGCACACAGTTCATGTATAGTGGCACGGTCAAGCCGGTAGGTCAGGATAATGTGGCGTGCTTCCATTGTCGACAGGTCCACCAGCGGCCTGTACACGGGAGGATTCATCCGTCTCCTCGCCAAACCCAGCGGACGGTGCCTAGGAAGGACAACATGGAGCACACAGTCAAGCAACCCACAGGTACGTACTCACAGCTTGCACAGTAAACGATTCTCTATGCAGTGAATGGCGTGTCTGAGTGGCTATGCAAGGCCTAGGCCTGTGTGACGCAGTTGAAATTGAGCCATGTGGACCCTCGAAATGGCGGCTGCCTGACCTGTGAAGTGTGACAATGGGATGTGAGGTCAATGCGCTGGCGTGGCACACCGCGGCGGTCGGCGGTCGAAGACCGCGGCGCGAAGCCGCATTGGTTAACATTGAAGCCTATGGGTTTCAGGAGCCAATGGCGAAGGGCGCCGGCGGTGGCGGGACGCACCGCTGCGGTACGCACCGCCGCAGACGTGACCGCCATTTTCTATCTACTTATTCACTCGCGACTTGAACTTTCACAGGAGAGGACCTATACTGCAAGTGTTGCTGTGACCTCGGTCTGGAAGGGACAATGGCTGCAGCGCCTGGGGAAAGGGCCCCTGCCTTCACTGGAGAAGAGTTGGAGAAACTTGTGGATGGGGTCCTCCCCCAGTATGCGCTACTCTACGGTCCTCCAGACCAACAAGTGAGTTTAATTCAATATGGATTTGGGGCCACTGGCTGGCTTGGGGGCCTGGCGGGGATGGGGGGCATGTTGGGCCTGGCGGCGGGCCTGGCGGGGGGCCTGGCGGGGATGGGGGGCATGTTGGGCCTGGCGGGGGGCATGGCGGGGGGCCTGGCGGGGATGGGGGGCATGTTGGGCCTGGCGGGGGGCCTGGTGGGGATGGGGGGCATGTTGGGCCTGGCGGGGGGCATGGCGGGGGGCCTGGCGGGGATGGGGGGCATGTTGGGCCTGGCGGGGGCATGGCGGGGGGCCTGGCGGGGATGGGGGGCATGTTGGGCCTGGCGGGGGGCCTTGCGGGGATGGGGGGCATGTTGGGCCAGGCGGGGGGCATGGCGGGGGGCCTGGCGGGGATGGGGGGCATGTTGGGCCTGGCGGGGGGCCTGGCGGGGGGCCTGGCGGGGATGGGGGGCATGTTGGGCCTGGCGGGGGGCATGGCGGGGGGCCTGGCGGGGATGGGGGGCATGTTGGGCCTGGCGGGGGGCCTGGCGGGGATGGGGGGCGTTGGGCCACTGGCAACAAAAATGCAGACAAACTTGAACGTGGTATTTCTCCCTCCCTGTATGTGTCACTTAGGTCCGCGCCCATGAGAAGATCGGGATTTGGCGTGCCATCGCCAAGGAAGTCCGGACCCTGGGGGTCCACCATCGACGGGGCACCCACTGCCGCAAGAGGTGGGAGGACATCCGCCGCGGGACCAAGAAGACCGCCGAGTCTCTGCTGGGGATGGCCTCCCAACGTAGGCGGGGTGCCTGCCGTCAACTGACCCCCCTGATGTTCCAGATCCTGGCGGTGGCCTACCCTGATTTGGATGGGCGCGTGAGGGCAGCACAGCAGACACAAGGGGGTGAGTACAAGCATTATCTACTCTGTTGTCGCGCAGTGGAGGTGTCTGGGTGGGGGAGGAGGGCTGTGGGTCCCCCTAGGCCAGGGCGATATCTGTAGGCTGGGCACCCCCGTAAGCCCCTGTGTCCCCAGCCACCACCCTCAGTAGTGTGCCAGTACAGCCATCCCTGGGCCGTGTCATCCATGGGTGCAGTTGTCAACTCTAGGCGTGTAGGGCATGTTCCACGGAATGCGTAGGGGACCCCAAGTGCGCAACTTAGTGCAGGGGGCATCTGTGTCTGTCATGTCCGCTAACTGTACCGGTGATCCATGTACTCAAAATCTCTTTATTTCTCTCTCCCCCCCCCTTTTTGTTTGTCTTTCTGTGCTTGTGTGCATCAGCATCATCAGGCGGAGGAGAAGTGGCATCGGGGCAGGAGGGAGCTGCATCTCACATGGCCCAGGAGGGCCATGCCACAGAGTCTGACTGGACCACTGAGACGGAGGGCGAGGGGAGCTCCACAAAGGGGACGACTGGACCCTGCAGCGACACGGACACGTCCTCGGAAGGGAGCTCCCTTGCGGGGGTGGCACCATCCGTGCCCCCCGCCATTACAGGTACAGCCGCCACCCAGCGCACCATCTCCGCCCTCCCAGCAGCCCCTCAGCGTTCGCCCCGTGCCTGCTCTGCCAGGAAGCCGGGCATCTCCTTCGCCCCAGGCACCTCAGGCCCTGCCCCTGTTACCCCCGCTGCCCTCAGTGAGGAGGTCATTGACCTCCTCCGAACGCTCATTGTTGGGCAGACTACCCTTTTGAATGCCATCCAGGGGGTGGAGAGGGAGGTTCATCGCAGCAATGCGTACCTGGAGCGCATTCATTCTGGTCAGGCTGCCCATCAGCGATCGTTCCAGGCTCTGGCCTCAGCACTGACGGCAGCCATTGTCCCTGTCTCCTGCCTCCCTCTACTAACTCCCTCCTCCCAGTCTCCTGTTCCTCTGCCTGTCCCACCCACACCATCAGACCAGCCTGCACACACCTCAACACCCAAGAGCAGCTCATCCAAACATAAGCACCACAGATCATGCAGACATTCACACAAGCAACATTCCGATGCAGACATGCCAACAGTCACTACCACCTCTGTGACCCCCACCTCCTCGTCTCCCTCCTCCCTCCCTGTGACGTCTACACTCACACCTTCACTCACCTCACCATCAGCCAGTGTTACCATCACCAGCACACCCTCCAGTACAGTCCGCACACGTGCAGTCACCACCCACACTGCCATTTACACGTCCCCTGTGTCCTCTCCCACTGTGTCTGTCACCCCCTCTTCCACACCACACAAACGCAGACACCCACCCACCCAACAGCCATCCACCTCACGACAGCCTCCCGCTCCTGCACCCAAAGACAGCAAACTTGTCTCGCCTACAACCACATCCTCTCCCTCCACTCCCATACCCACTGTACCTACCACTATCCATTGTCCCAGGAAAATCTATCTCTCTACTGCTACCTTCTTTCCTGACCCTGAGCCCCCCCCTCCTTCTCGTCGGGGTAAAAAGAGCACCTCAGCCACCACCAGCCCTGCAGCCCCCTTGACAAGGGTGCAGGGGTATTGGAGCCTACCAGCCCGCAGGTCTGGATCTTCGCGAAGCAGCAAGGGGACAGCCAGCCCACCCCCTGGGAAGAGGAGCAGAAGGCGGAAGGGGCGCCGCAGGAGCCCGGGTTCTATATCCCCCCAGGACACTAGCCAGCCACCGTCAACAGCCACAGCTCCAAAGGGAGGAAAGGGCCACAGACTCCCGACTAAGGAGGGCAAGGGCAGCAAGGCGGAGAAGTCAGGCAGCAGGCCTGCTGCCCATGGAGGACCCGTCACAGCTGCCCAGGAGGAGCCCGCAACCCCCATAGCCGCTGCCCAGGGAGGAACCGGCACAGCTGCCCCGGGAGAGCCCACCACCCCCATAGCCGCTGCCCAGGGAGGACCCAGCCCAGCTGGCCAGGAGGGCCCCACCACCCACAGCCCAGGTGGGCATTGAAGGAGCACCATCCCCGCTGCCCAGGAGGGCACCACCAGGCAATGAGCAGTTGGCCATAGAATGGCCGCCGTCTCCAGCACCGCTCCGCTGGGGACCGCCGTCTCAAGAACCGCTGAACTGGGCCCTTCAAGGCAAGTACCGCTGAACTGGGCCCCGCCGTCTCCAGCACCGCTCCGCTGGGGACCGCCGTCCCAAGAACCGCTGAACTGGGCCCTTCAAGGCAAGGACCGCTGAACTGGGCCCTTCAAGGCAAGGACCGCTGAACTGGGCCCTTCAAGGCAAGGACCGCTGAACTGGGCCCGCCGTCTCCAGCACCGCTCCGCTGGGGACCGCCGTCTCAAGAACCGCTGAACTGGGCCCTTCAAGGCAAGAACCGCTGAACTGGGCCCTTCCAGGCAGGAACCGCTGGCCCTTTGGCAGACGTGGCAGGGCAGGATCTGTCTCGGGCAGGGCTGCAGGATGTCCTCTGGCCAACATGCCTCCTCCAGTGGCAGTGGAGTCTGTTATGGACTGTTTGGACTGTGGCTTTGCACTCCCCAGGATGGCCCAGTGGGCAGGCCACCCACTGTATGGACTGTATGGACTGTGGCTTTGCTCTCCCCAGGATGGCCCAGTGGGCAGGCCCCCCACTGTATGGACTATATGGACTGTGGCTTTGCTCTCCCCAGGATGGCCCAGTGGGCAGGCCCCCCACTGTATGGACTGTATGGACTGTGGCTTTGCTCTCCCCAGGATGGCCCAGTGGGCAGGCCCCCCACTGTATGGACTGTTTGGACTGTGGCTTTGCTCTCCCCAGGATGGCCCAGTGGGCAGGCCACCCACTGTATGGACTGTATGGACTGTGGCTTTGCTCTCCCCAGGATGGCCCAGTGGGCAGGCCACCCACTGTATGGACTGTTTGGACTGTGGCTTTGCTCTCCCCAGGATGGCCCAGTGGGCAGGCCACCCACTGTATGGACTGTTTGGACTGTGGCTTTGCTCTCCCCAGGATGGCCCAGTGGGCAGGCCACCCACTGTATGGACTGTTTGGACTGTGGCTTTGCTCTCCCCAGGATGGCCCAGTGGGCAGGCCACCCACTGTATGGACTGTTTGGACTGTGGCTTTGCTCTCCCCAGGATGGCCCAGTGGGCAGGCCCCCCACTGTATGGACTGTGGCTTTGCTCTCCCCAGGATGGCCCAGTGGGCAGGCCACCCACTGTATGGACTGTTTGGACTGTGGCTTTGCTCTCCCCAGGATGGCCCAGTGGGCAGGCCACCCACTGTATGGACTGTATGGACTGTGGCTTTGCACTCCCCAGGATGGCCCAGTGGGCAGGCCACCCACTGTATGGACTGTGGCTTTGCTCTCCCCAGGATGGCCCAGTGGGCAGGCCACCCACTGTATGGACTGTTTGGACTGTGGCTTTGCTCTCCCCAGGATGGCCCAGTGGGCAGGCCACCCACTGTATGGACTGTATGGACTGTGGCTTTGCTCTCCCCAGGATGGGCCAGTGGTCATGGAGTCCCCTCGTGGATCTGGCGTCGTGTACTCAAGTGGCTGAGGTGCCCCCCCTTCCCTTCCCCCTGAGGTGCCTGTCCTTTTTTCTTTCTGATGCCCCTGCAGTGTTCTCTCCGTGGAGTTCTTGTCGTGGGACTGGGCCTTGCCCCTTTGCTCAGGACCCCTGTGGTCCACGGACAGTGGTTGGACTACATTTAGTAGATGTATATATTTTGTACATAGTTTGTTTATTTATTGGGATTACTGCTGTCCATTTTTCAATATATCTGCCCGTTTAAGATCTCTTCTTTTGGTCTTTGCATTATTTCGGAGGGGGGGGTTTGTGGGTTGTGACAGTGATCTGTGGGAATGCATTGATGTGTGTGTTGTAGTGGGTGTGGGTGGGTGGGTGTGTGCGGGTAATCTTTTCCCTCCCCTGTGTCGTAGGTGCAGTACTCACCGATGTCTTCCGCGCCGCCGGGCGTGCTCCTGGTACAGGAGCAGGTATAGGAGTGCGGGGATGACCTGCAACTCGGGTTCCATACTGCCGGAATCTCGCGTGGAGTATGTGGAGGTGAGCGTTTTCCCGTTCGTAGTCTGTTTCCGCCGTGTTTTTATCGGCGGTGCTCCCGCCCCGGAAAAGGTGGCGGATTGGTGGGTCGTGATAGGGTGGGCGGTACATTGTCTGCCGCCTGGCTGTTGGCGGGGACCGCCGCGCTGTTTGTTTGTTCCGCCGTGGCGGGCGGAGTGTTAATGCGGCGGGCTGTGTTGGCGGTTCCCGCCAGGGTCAGAATTGCATATTTTGGACCACCGGCCTGTTGGCGGGTTGGCCGCCGCTTTATCACCGACCGCCAGGGTCAGAATGAGGGCCTATGTCTCGAAAAAGGGGACAGCATAATTAGTTGGTGGCATCAAAAGGATTTGGGGGTGATGCTTGACCCTAACCGTTCTCCTCCTATCATTCTTAGAGAACAGCTGTGTTTTGGAGAAGTTGGCAGTACAGTAACAAGCCCTGATTTGGTTACTACGCTTCATCGTGATTTAGAGATCTCTTCAGTGACAAAATAGGGTGCATGCAAGACTATTCACACAAGATCAAACTAATCCCTGGTTCCATTCCTTTCTGCAGTAAGGTTCGGAGTGTGCCTTTCTCCATAAGGGATGATCTTCAAACTGAACTAGCGAAATTGAAGGTCCAAGGTATAATCGAAGAAGTGCAGGGCACTGAATGGTTGACCCCCATTGTTATTGCAAGGAAGGCCAATGGCCAGATTAGGATTTGTGTGGATCTTCGCAAGCTCAACAAGTGTTTTGTAGTTGACAGGTATCCCCTTCCCAATATTTTTGAATTGCTAACCACAGTTTCAGGAGCTAGAGTTTTTTCTACAATTGACCTTACATCGGCTTACCATCAGATTCCATTAGATGAGTCGTGTAGGAACTATACAGCCTTTATTACTCCGTATGGTACTTTCAGATTTGTGCATCTAACTTTTGGCCTAATTTCTGCTGCCTCTGTATTTCAATGGTTGATGTGGCGTGTATTGAAAGGATTGTGTGGTGTGTGTGTGTGCGTGTATCAAGACGACATATTGGTATATGGTAGAGATGCTGAGGAACGTATGACAAGACTCAGAGGGGTTCTAGAGAAAATAACAGAATGTCGATTGACCATCAAGGTGGAGAAGTGTAAGTCTGGTGTGGATGCTATTGATTATTTAGGACACACCATTTCTGGTGGAGGTGTATTACCCAAGAAAGAACTCGTTGACGCCATTCATTGTCTATCTTCTCCCACCTCGAAAGAAGAATTGGTGCGTTTCCTTGGCATGGCTGAATTTTACAGTAAGTTTGTCAGGAATTTTGCCTGTTCTTGTTTAAATATGAGGGGTCTGTTAAAAAAGGGAACTGATTATGCTTGGGATGATGAATGTGAAAGAGAATTTTGCAGTCTCAAGGAGTCTCTTGCGATGGCACCTGCTCTCAAGAATTTTAATCCAAACATGCGTTCTATTTTGACAACTGATGCTAGTAGTAAAGGTTTAGTAGCTGTCCTACAGCAAGGAGGTTTGAATCCCGAAAACACCATTGCTTTCATTTCTAGAAGTCTTAAAGTTAAAGGTGCTGAGACCAAGTATTCTGTAATTGAGAGGGAGGCACGTGCTGTCTTTTGGGCAATCAAGAAGTTTAAAACGTTTTTGTGGGGAGGTCCATTTGTCGTGAGGTCTGATCACAAGCCATTATGTCAAGTCTTCCATTCCAAGGAGATCGATGCTGTGGCTAGTTGGACCACTAGATGGATTGTGGGACTACAGGAGTATGATTTTGTTGTGGAATATGTTCGTGGCTCGCACAATTTATCGGCTGACATCTTATCAAGATTAGTTCCAACGGAAGGTAAAAGCCATGAAGGAGTGAATTTGGATGATGATGATGCAGAATGCTTCAATCTAGTGTGTGAGATTGATTTTGAAATAGTCCCTGAGGCCAAATGGCGTGAAGAAACCTTGAAA
The DNA here is from genome assembly GCF_031143425.1 of Pleurodeles waltl. NCBI lineage: Eukaryota > Metazoa > Chordata > Amphibia > Caudata > Salamandridae > Pleurodeles > Pleurodeles waltl. The sequence continues at coordinate 1,032,865,673 of NC_090437.1, read as the reverse complement.
AATGTTGTGTTACAAGAAGTCATCAAGTGGTTACAAGATGGTTGGAGGACGAAAAACCAGAGTAGTGGTGGAAGTGGGGAATTTTGGAATGTGAAGAGTGAATTGGTATGTGTTGATGATCTGCTATTAAGAGGTACAAGATTAGTCCCTCCCTCAAAGGTCAGAAGCCAGTTAATTAATCAAGCTCACAACAGTCACATGGGAATCTCAAAAACGAAAGAAAGGTTGCGTTCCTCCTATTCGTGGCCGGGTATGGACATTCAGGCTGAGAGGGTTGTGAGAGATTGCCTGCTGTGTGCTGTGAGTGAGAAGACTTTGAAACCTCGTGTCCAACCCATGGTTACTAGGGATACACCAAAAGGCCCATGGCGGGACATTGCCTTAGACATTTTAGGACCCATTCATGGGAGTGGCCTAGCCGAATACGTGATTGTGGCAATTGACATGTTCTCGAGGTGGCCTGAGGTAGGTTTTACTAAAAGTATTGAGACGAACAAAGTCATTGCATTCATTAAGGACTTGATAATCCAAGAGGGCATACCCTCTACTCTTCTCACAGATAATGGTGTGCAGTTGGTTTCCAGGGAAAGTAATGATTTTTTGAGTGGGTGTGGAATTAAACACAAACTGTGCGCTCTGTACCATCCTGAATATAATAGTATGGTAGAACGTTTCAATCGTGTCCTCAAAGAAACTATCTCCATTGCTAAGAGCAATCAATTGGATTGGAAGGAGGAGGTGTTGAAAAAGGTATAAGTCTATAGACACATTCCTCATGCATCTACAGGTGAGACACCTTTTGCTCTGTTTCAAGGTAGGCGTGGTAACTCTGAGTTGGAGCCCAATTGGGTTAATGATCTTCTTGATGGTAGGGGTAGAGTGGTGGTGGATAATAATTGGATGCTTAGAGAGCGTGCGAGGAAGGTGAAGAGTAAAAGTAATTTCGATAGGACTCATGCTGTAAAAAAACCTGTGATTAAAGTTGATGATTGGGTTTTTATCAAGAATACTCTCAGGGAAAAAAACTCTCTGGTCACGTGAAGGTTGTGGAACTATTTACCAATGCTGTGAAAACAGATGATAACAGAATTTTGAACTTTACTAGGGTTGTCAAGTGTTGTGGAGACCCCAACATCTTGCAGAACCCAGACTCAAGGAGACCGGGAGATACGACTAAAGAATTCCCAAGGAGTTCGGGGGTGAGAAGATCGAACAGGTCTGTCAAGCTACCTTCATATCTCAAGGACTTAGACCTGTTGTAAAAAGATTATTTCTCTAATATTATAATCTGTTGTTATTTCAAATATTTATATTTTTTGTTTCACTTTAAGGGAGGGAGAGGTGTTATATCTAAGTTCTTAGAACTTTGGTGCGTGTGGGAGGAATGTGGAATGAGAGGCTCGAGGAGAGTGTAGAGTGCGAGGAAGCGAGCAGACGGTTGTGGGAGGAAACGGAGGTCGGGATGCTTTCTTTACGGATGAAACTTCAATCTGTGCAATAAAGAAAAGACTATAAAAAGAAAGACCACATCCTGAGGTCTTCTTTTATACCTGCTGACAAGCGCACTTGGTGGTGCGGCAGCCATTTCCCTGTAAGTGCTAGTTCCAGTCCTCTGCAAGAGTTCCTATCAGTCCTGACTGCCCTGCAAGCAAAATTGAGGTGACCCAGTAGCACCTGAACCTCCTTCACCTTCACTTTCGCTTTATCCAGCATAACAGCCACCAACGTTAGCATTGCTCCTTTCTTGTCTCTTGAAAGCCTCATCTCCATATGTTCAGTGTCCACTCTATTCCCAGAAAAGATAAAACTGTGCTAGGACCTTCGGTCTTCTCAGGCACTAGCAGACCCCCAGGTCTTCCATGAGATTCTGGAACCTGGCCAGCGCTTGCCCTGCCTGTGCCACCAATGCTATAGCCACGTCTACTGATGACTAATATACTGGCACCATGTCTTTCAGGATAAAGTTATTCACTGACCCACCCTCTGGCTATAACAAATGTTGAATGAGAAACTGTCCATAATCTATGGGGTACACAAAAATGTTCTCCGAAGCCAGTCCCGGAGAGGGCCTGCCATTCTCGCTTCCTCTACTTCTTTGTTGAGTTTGTTCTGCACTGTGTCTTTATATTCAAGGGCACTGCACAGATTATCCACCCGCCTTCGTACCCAGGTACACCTGTATCCCAAATGGAAACCACCATCTGAAACTGTCCATTAACATCTGTGTTTCCATCAGCCGGTCAAAAAACTGTAACCAATGTCCCAGTTTTGCAATTTAACTGCTATATGAGCCCTTCCCAGCAGGTCCTTGTGCCCCCCCGTCCTCTCTACTTGATGCCTATTGTGGGTGTTGTGGCATTACTTGCCCCCCTGTGTATTGCCTCCACTGTCCCCTGGACTGCCCTTGATGATTCCCCGCCTGTCCTGAGCAGCAAATGAGTGCATGCTGGCCTATACACTTGGAGTATTCGTGTCATTAGTCTTCATCATCAGGTGCGCCCGAGAGGTTTTCTCATCCCCATGTAGGGGAGACATGTTATTTTAAATTCCTTGCTCTCTTTACCTTCTTTAGCCTTACTTTAGTGCCCTTCAGCCTGCTGCCCATCACCTCTTGAACTCACTATCACTTGCAATGTGCCTCCATCCTTTTCCAGTACCTCTTTCACCAAACCAGCCCCTTTTTCAGTTTGCTTACCAATGTCTGCCATGTATTTAGGTCAACTTAAGCACTCCCCCGCCCTTCTGTAATGCAACTAGCAATGTTGGGCCCTTGCCCATCACAATGCTCCTACCTGCTTCCAAGGACAGTGCCCGTGCAGATGCTCGCTGCCTCGCCAGTGGCCTTCCTTTGTCCGAGACTGACCAGTGCCATTCCTGCAATGAGCTAAACAACATAACATTAGCAGTGCCCCCACTTTTGTCCTTGACTGTTCCCTCTCTGTTTCTTCTTCCTCATGCACCTCCTCTTCTTCGAGGCTCTCATCTCTGTAATCCAAAACTGACACTTGCGATGTGTCCTCCTGTCTAGCCACAGGCATATTGCCTAGCACATGCTGCCCATACTGTTGTTGAAATCTCTCCTGTGCATACCAACCACTAGTGCCCAAGGGGGCTGTCTTGACCCCACTAGACCAGTGTGTTGGCTCCCCGCTGCTATCATCCACCACCAGTGTGCCGGACGACATCCCAGACCTACCCGCTGTTGGAGCCAACGAGGTCGTCCTGGCCTACTTTAGCTGGCTGCACTGGTCTTCCTTGCATGCATCTGGTAGGCCACCAGGGGCCCAACCTTCTCTAATCCTCAGAGCTGCCTCAAGCTCATCTGAGTCAGGAGTCTTGTGATGTTTCCCCACCTGCAAAAAGGAACAGAGGACTGGTGTGCTGGATACCACTGCCCTGGAGGACCCATGTGTCCCCATGCAATGCAATCTGACTGTTTTAAACTTCCCAAGTGACCTAGTATCAATATCTTGGTAACTCTCCTCCTTTGGGCACCCAATGCACTTGATCACCCGGCTCCCTGCCTCCTGACTGGCCACTTGTGAAACCCATCCATCATCATCCCCTTCCTCGCCACTCCATTCAAACGTATCTGCTGGAGACAGTTGTGGGCCACTGTGGGTATGCCTCCTCTATCTCCTGTGTCCCTCCCCTCCCTCCACTTCTCCCTGTAGGGTGCGGTCACATTCCTACCCTGTTCTCTCAACTGCCCAGCTATATTGCACCCCTTGGGTGCACCTTCTTTTCCCAATCCCACCTACCACACCAAGGGTCCTCTCATCCAAGGATGTATCCCCCCCCTCGGCTGTCCAATCTGGCTTGATGGCACTCCCACCAGTGAGACCACCTGGCCCAAATTCCAAGTGGGCCTCTTCTTTTTCTGTCAAGGCTTGTTCTGTTATTTGCCTAATATTAGGTTCAAGGTCGCTGCCTGGTCCCCTTTCTCCCACTGTGCCTCCTCTTGCCCCCATGTGCTTTATTTTTCTGGGCCATATATATTTTGGGCTACAAGCTGTCTAAAAGCTGCTCGCCTTCTTCTGCGTGCATTCTTCCACCTTTTTGATGGCCAGCTGGCCGTTTTTTAAAACTGGGAGGCTCCACGTAATCTCCGTTAGCCTCCTGCATGTCCGATGCCCTCGTGTTTTGCACCGCGTCCTGCTCAGCTTAACTTTAGGCTGCGAGGACTGGGTGGCACGTTCTGCCTTTTATGTTTTCTAATGCCTCCTGAGAGGCAGCCCTCAGAGAAGCAGAGCGGTCTTTCCTTACCTCTGTGCTGTCGACACTCAGCTGACAGGGCAGAAAGCGCACCGCAATGAAAAGTGCCACCTGTTCTGAGGTCCACCGCACAGGCCTCCCTTCTCTTTCTCATGCTGCCTTCCTCATGAAATTTATACTGCCCGCCTCATTCAACAAACGCATTGCTGTTGCGATCTTCTCTTCATCTGACATCTTTTACCGGCTTGGTAAGTGTTATTACCTAAAAACTTTTTTTACTGACAAACGCAGCAAGAAAAAAAAAACACAGCAAACTACTGAAGCTCCAGCCACTCCAATTTGTTAACATTACTGTCCCTTCAGCACCACCAGGAGTAGTAGTAAGCGCAATATAAATACAATTTTATGGCAAGACCGGAGGCTCCTATTATGCGTTTCTTTTCTTACTTTAATAAACAGCAGCAGTCAAGAAACACTACAATTCCCAGAAGGCCAGGAAACCCTAGCCAATGGGAATAAAAACGTAGTTCAAACAGTATCAGCCAATCATATCACATACATATGCATTATGACATCACTTGACTGCGAACAGCCCTCTCTTCTTGCTGCTCGCAGTCAAGTTAAGTACCCTTTTCACTTGTCTTACGCATATTTACTTTATTTTGATGTTATATTTCTTTTTAAGTGTGTATTCAGATTAATTTTGATTTCCAATGATGTATTATTCATGACACTCGTGTGGTAAATGCATTTCCTATGCGAGTCGGCAAGTTGCCGCATTTGTGTCACGCGCGGCGCCTCGCGCGCTCTGTTTTCCAACCGTTTGAAGTTTTAACGGTTGGTCTGGAGCGTTCGAGGCCTCACAGAAAGTGCGGCGCGTCTTCCCCTGAGCGCGCTCTTACCGCGTTAGTTTATTTGGCCTTTCTGACCCATTACCGGGATTCCTGTCCCTCGGAGCTCTTCCTCAGCACGTCCTTCAGTCGTCTACACTATTTGCTGAGCCGGCAATTTCCTGCTCTCCTCGTGGTTCGACGCCCATAGGCGGGGCCAGCCACTTTCCTGAATCCTTCTCCTGTTAACCCCATAACTGCCAGTTTTTTCTTTGGTACAATGAATCCTGACGAATCCCCAAGTTTGCAAGATGTGGATGACATTAGGCAGGAGCTCTCTGCCTTCATAAAATCTTCGGTGCAACAAGCTGTGAATTCATCCATTCAAAAAATTTCAAAAAATTTGGAATTCTCCCTTTCTGACATGTTTTCTCGTTCTATGTCGGCCCAGGCTGCGGGGGAATGCAGTCAGCGCCTCCCTTCTCCAAAAAACCCCCAAAAAACACGGAAACCGGCGCATAAGATAAGTGAGTCTACCTCACATGTGGCAGAGGACGCGGTTCCTCAAAAGGCTCCCTCCAAGGAGTATAAAAATTTGGACATTGGGAAATCAAATGTAAAACATAAATCCAAATCCAAAAATATTATTGCCCCTCTGATAATTTTGTCTTTTCCTGACTCAGACGACGACGGGTCGGATCTGGAGTCTGTCTCCAGTGCTTCAGACGATGGGGACGACGCTGCTGTCTCCCCTCCTCCTCCTAAGAAATCTAAATTGACCTCGTCTTCCCATAAAAACCCGATTCCCCTCCTTGACCCCGAAGGTTTCCCAATGTTTGACCCTTCAAATATTCTCCATCCCAATTCCACCGAATCGGCATTTACGAAGAGGCCTCTCTTATTCAGATGTCATTCCTTTGGATATAGACGCACGCACAGAACTCCAATGGTGGATAGACCATTTAGATGCTTGGAACGGAAGGACTATCTTCGCATCAGCCCCAGATCTAGTATTAGAATCAGATGCAAGCCGAACCGGTTGGGGGGCCCGGTGTGGACCAGTCTCGACTGGAGGCACATGGTCGTCAGAGGAGTCCAAAATGCATATCAATTGTTTCGAGATGCTTGCCGGCTCCTTTGCGATCAGAAGCCTCGCAAAAAACAAGGTCCGTTGTGCCATTCTTCTCAGAATGGACAACATTTCAGCGGTTCGCTATATCAATCATCTCGGAGGCACAAAATCCAAACCATTGGCGGAGCTAGCCAAGGCCTTCTGGGAATACTGCCTTTTAAACCACATTTCGGTTCATGCAGAGTATCTTCCGGGATCTCTCAATACAGTAGCAGATTGGCAGTCTCGTCATCTTCGAGATTCAAGCGATTGGAAACTTCACCCTTCCATTTTTCAGAACGTTCAGAATTTCTGGGGTCCCCTAATAATCGATCTTTTCGCGTCCCGTCTCAACTCTCAGCTTCCCCAATTTTACAGTTGGCGCCCAGACCCTCTAGCGTTAGCTTCAGATGCCTTCTTACAGAACTGGTCTTTTTCCCTCAATTACGCTTTTCCTCCTTTCCTCATGATCAGCAGAGTTTTGGCGCAAGTGAGGCGCCAACAGGCTTCTCTGGTGCTCATAGCCCCCTTCTGGCAATCTCAAACTTGGTTCCCAACCCTCTTAGAACTGTCAATAGACTTCCCTATTTTGATTCCGTCCTTCCCGTCTCTTCTTCTAGACCCTTTAGAACGTCCTCACCCTCTCGTTCTAGACAATGCATTGACTCTCTCCGCATAGAAAGTCTCGGGCAATCCCGTTTTTTCCCTGGCATTTCGACAGAAGCTTCACGATATATCTCCCAGTCCTGGGCCCCAGGTACAAAGAAAGCTTATCAATCAGCTTGGTCTGTTTGGCACAGCTGGTGTCTGGGAAAACACATTGATCCCATTTCAGCAGATGTGATTTTTATAGTGAACTTTTTAGCGGCAGAGGCAAGCAAAGGTAAGGCTTTCCGTACCATCAACTTATACAGGTCAGCCATATCCTCCAACCACTCTTTTGTTAATGGGAAACCAGTCGGAGAACATCCTCTCATATGCCGTCTTTTAAAGGGAGTAAAATTTTCCAATCCTCCTCTTCCAAAATATAACCAGTTATGGGATGTTAATATTGTTTTGAAATTTCTGTTGTCATGGCCTGACAATCTCATGCTCTCTCTAAAAATGTTATCTGCAAAGTTAACCATGTCACTATGCCTTGTTTCTATTAAACGCCTCTCAGATGTTAAAGCGTTAGATATTTCCAATCGTCAATTTACCCCATCTGGAGTTTTGTTCACTGTGGTTCGACGAACCAAGACCAATTTATCTTCTGTGTTTTACCCGTATTTTCCGGATCATCCCAAACTATGTGTCGGTCAATGTTTAAAAGCGTATGAACAAAAGACTGCAGATTTGAGAATTCCTTCTCATTCCCAACTTTTAATTTCCTTTAGGAAACCTCACAAACCTGTTTCGGCCGCTACCTTAGCCCGATGGGTCAAATGGCTTATGTCCTTGGCGGGTATAGATACCTCTTTGTTTGGAGCTCATTCCTCCAGGGGTGCTATGGCTTCCAAAGCTTTCTGGGCGGGGTCCCGTTTAGAGGACATTCTCAAGTCTGCAGATTGGTCTAATGACAATACTTTTAAAGTTTTTTACTTTAAACCTGTCAATAATGTTTCATTAGATGTAATTAATATGCTTTAAACTCGCATAATAGGAGCCTCCGGTCTTGCCATAAAATGTAGATTTTCCTATTCCCATGACGGAAAGTCTTAATTTTATTAAAGACTCGGAGGCGAGTATTATCCCTCCACTTATCTTAACTTTGTTCATTTTTTCCCACCCTTCTCTAGCTCCACTGGCCATCACTCAACCTTCTACATAGAACTTCCAATGGTTCATCAACCTCCGCTAGCCAAGATTTCAAGATGCAAGTTACTGCTTCAGTTGCTAGGGATCAAACTTACCAGAATTCCTTTTGGTTATCTCGGACTTTGAGCTTTTGTTCTGATGTCTTATCGTTCCTTATGGCAATTTTTATTGTGTTCACAATATTTCCTTTGTTTAATAATTGACTCTCTCGCAAGAAAAGAGGGCTGTTCGCAGTCAAGTGATGTCATAATGCATATGTATGTGATATGATTGGCTGATACTGTTTGAACTACGTTTTTATTCCCATTGGCTAGGGTTTCCTGGCCTTCTGGGAATTGTAGTGTTTCTTGACTGCTGCTGTTTATTAAAGTAAGAAAAGAAACACATAATACTCGCCTCCGAGTCTTTAATAAAATTAAGACTTTCCGCCATGGGAATAGGAAAATCTACATTACCATCAAAAGCACACACTTCACAGCCCAGTTGTTAACATTTTGCACTACCACTCAAAAATAATTAATCTTTGTCATTATAAAGTTTTGATTGATGCGATCAATTAAAGCCAGTACCATCTCCCAAGCATCCTTTAAAATTGCAGATTAACTCATTGCACACATTTGCATTTCTTTCAGGTAGGCTGGCAGGAATGCTTGTTTAGCTGTCTGTGCGGCTTCAGTTTCACAGCACAAGAGACTCACTGAATGACACTTCAGGTGAAGCAGTTAAGCCTTGGAATTAACCATTCCGGGTCAGTTATCTTTTAACAAAAAATACGAGGCCAGTCCTTTATAAACCATAAAAGTATGAGCATGTCATTCCCGCCGATCCTGCCCACTTTGACATCTTCTAGTTGGAGATTAAACGATTTTAAATGAGAGTTACTTCTTTTGTGACTATAGGATTCTTAAGAGCAGAAGTGTAGCATGAAGTGAGAATTGCATTGCTGTGATTTAATAAAGTATTGGCATTAGATATCAAATAATTTTCAGTAACAAATGAATAAGTGGTCACGAGTTTAGCCGAAGCAAACATGGGCCAAGTCATCTTTCTGTGAAAGAAAAGAGTCTATGATCATTTATTAAATAAGTATTTCGTTGATTTATTTCTTTGTCTTTACAAAGTGCATTTTCCCCTAAAAAAACTCATAAAGTGTATTTAATGCAATTGGAATGTGTGGTAAATGATGATACAGGGTGACTAGTATTATAGGTGAAACAGGATGAGATTTATTCACAAGGTAGGAATCTCAGGCTACAGGTAGAAGATTTTATGAAGGTAGCAGAAAGGCCCCACCGGGAGCAGCATCCTTGCTGCCCAGCCCACGCATTCCAAATGACACTCACTCAAACCATGCACACAGCAGCAATCTATTACCTCACAGTCACAATGGCTGAGCAGCAGGAGAGATATAACTACAGAGAAAATGCATGGGATAGAAATGAGGATACCACAGAATGAATGTTTAGAATTATTTAAATTACAACTAGAAAACTCAATAAACTTTGAAAACCTTAAGGGAACTTACTGAAGAATTATTTTATTACATGGAGTTTGGGAGTTAATTTCCCATTAAGGACTCAAAGAAATTGATTATTGATTAGAGTGTACATAAAATAGTCAGTAATTTGTTTTAAGTTCACAGTAAAAGTAAAGCACGTTCATGACATCTCGACCAAACTGAATACAGATTGAGCATATTGAGTCTGATTGTAAAGGGATTGCAAGGGGTATAGCTGTGGTGAAAACATCACAGATCTTTGAAATTCAAAGATAAGAGCAGTAGGACAATGATGAGGAGGAGGAGTCAGAAGAAAGGCACATTCCTGCTGGTGATCCAAATGATGATGATAACAATCATCAAGATGACAACGAATGGAGAGAGAATTTATCGCTACTGAAGAAGGTGAAAAGATCCTGCACACACTGAGTCACCACAAGATAATATTGCTTGCTTCTATTATTTGATATAATGAGCAGTGAAAGGTTTAACCTACCAGTAGTGACAATGGAACTACAAGACTACATCTTCTAATTCAAAAAACTGTTTAGGATGTCAGGTAATTCTATTCCAATTCTGAATTAAATTTGAAAGGAGGACCTGAAATTGCTGCAACACCTGCTATGGTCAGGCTATCATAAATTGCTGCAACTCCTATTATGATTCAGGTTAGCATATCACACCTGCAGAAAATATGCACCAGGCTCAGCATCACTCGTCATTATAAGCTTGATCCCATCTTTGTAGCTGCAGCTCAAAGAAGATCCAAAAAAAACTACCAAACTGGGAAACTCAAAGACAACCTTGGGCACAGTAGATCAGCTTCATGGCTTCAACCTCCATTAAAGCAACCAACATACTATTCATTCTGAGGCAATCCTGTTGAAATGGTTATCTTTTGCATGGAATTCTCCAAGCTTTTTACCATCACTGCCATATTGATTTGCTGAACCCGTTATGTTGGCTTTAGGACTGCTAAATAGTGATAAAGTGCTTGTTTTCTTACTCCCAAATATAGTAAAATTCTTATACACATAATTTGCACATGTAATGTACCTTTAAGTATCCAGTGAATAGTACTACATGCATCCATGACCTGTTATTTAATGCTACAAGTGGGCTGCTGCACTCATTGTGTCACCCACTAAAGTAGCACTGTAAAACATGCCGTAGGCCGGCCACTGCAGCCTGTAGTGTAGTTTTAAACTGACATTTTACCCTGGCAAAATAAACCTTTTAGCAGGAATAATTCTTCATTTTTAAAACTCTTAAGTCACCCGTAAGGTAGGCCCCAAAGGATCATAGGGCAGGGTGCATACTATGTAAAAAGTAGGATATGTGTACCTAAATCTTACATATTCTGGCAGTGACAAATCTCCAAAGTAGTTTTCCACTATGGTAAGGCTAGCCTTCCACTGAACAACACTGGGTTACCTTATTATATTCAATAAGCAATAACTTCAGTTTGGGTACAGCTATAGAAATACTTTTTCCATTCATTTAAATTGTAATTTAAAATCCTGCGCAAAAGTAATGTCGGATTTTAACTTACTATTTTGAAAATGCCACTTTTACAATGTTGGCATTTTCCTTCCTAAGTCAAATGTGCCTTTTGCCAGTGTCTAGAGTCATAACACTGGTAATGCCCCTCTTGTGGTGTGATGTATATTCCTCCCAGACAGGGGACAAAAGAGCATTTTGTATGGGGAATGGTGTTCCTCTCCTGAGCAGTATAGCCTGTGTGTTGTGCCTAGCCCCTTCCTGAGATTCAAAGGTAACCCAGCCCCCTCCTGACTTCAGAAGATTCCTGCCCTGTCACTGGCAAATGCAGTTCACACCTGGGCCTGCCTGTCCTGTGTTTCAGTAGCCAGGCTAGACCCAGTCCCAGGGGAAAGGAAAGAACTGACCAGAACCTGTTTAGGGTTAGACAAAAGACAGGCTGGCACGGGGCAGAACCTCCCATCAGAATACCCCTGGACCTGAGAACATTCAGAAGAAGGTCTATCCTGCTGCCTGATGAAGGGAGATTGGACCTGCTTGCCTTGAACCTAGTCCCCCAGAAGTGACTCCAAGCTCCAGTTCGCCAACTTCCTGTTTGAGCTTCAGTGACACAACAAGCTTCGAGAGGCCTTTTACTGCTTCCTAGTTAACAAGACCCAACTGGACTTCATCTGGTCACCTCAGCTGGCCTTGTTTGGGTCCTGACCCATCCAAGTTCTGTTCTCAAGATCCTGGACCCTTGGCTAGACTCAGAGTTAACCCCTCCCAGCTCAACTGAAGCTCACCTGAAGGTTTCACTGAAATCAATGCAGCATGATGCAGTCAAACGCAGTGCCTCGCATCACAACACCAAACAGCTCCAGATTGGTGGCTTCACCTGATCCGACACAGAATGGTACAGACTGATGCAGGGCCTTTCATCGCAGCACCTCGCAGCTCCTTATCAGGGCTTCACTGGATCTGATGCACCTCAGAGCAGAGCCATGGATCGCAGCACCACACAGCTCTTGATCAGCAGTTCAATGGACCCCATGCAGCACGAAGCAGAGCCTTGCATTGCAGCACCACACTTCCCATTCCAAGAACAAAAGATACAGCTCCTAGCAAGTTGCCTCTGGTCCCATACCCGACTGGTTCTCAATTGCAGTTTCCCTCAACGTTTGACTTTGTTTTGGTCCAGCACAACCAGATGCCTGCAGTTGCCGCTTTCCTCCATTGTGGCTTTATTTTTGCCTTAAACTTTAAAAACTCATATCAGTTGGATTTTTGTCATTTTGATATAATCTTATTTATTTGTATTTATTTAATGTATTGTTTATGTAATAGACATTAATCTGATTTATTATTTTTTATTATTATAATATTCTCTGATGTTCTAATTGGGATTCTTTTTAGTGTTGTAATATTACTGTTTGAGGGCTGCATAAATACTATACACATTGCCTTTACGTTAAGCCTGACTGCCTGTGTGCAAAGCTATTAGAGGGTTAAGCACAGGTTTATTTGGTTTACATGGTGTGGCACACCTAGAAAAGATATTTAGTCTGTAGAAAATTCTGCAATTTCGAGTATCAACTTTTAATACAAATTCAAAAAGTCCATTTAATGCTTTACATATTCGCTCCTCATAGGTATAAACATATCTCCAAAATGGTACAATTCAAGCTGGTACAATTCAAGCCAACACGTGTTTCGTCTTGGGAACACTTCAAATCGATCCCAAACGACTTCTTCAGGGCTAAAATTGTAAATGAAATTGATTAAGTTAAAAATCAAAATCCTACAACCTAATCCTCAGAGTTAACAAAGAAAGTGTTAGTGGACATTCTAACTTAAGTCCCAAACAAATTGGCCGAAGTATTAAACCGTATAGTATCATTATCTCTAATAGTGTCCCTTAATCAAAAGGAAAAAGGAAAAAGAGAAAAGAAAAGAAAAGAAAAAGAAAAACGATGTGAAATAAGTGCCCAGATAATCCCCAATGGATTATCAATGTGTAAGAAGTTCGAGAGGTGATTATAAATAATCTACAAAACAACATCTAACCTGTATTAGACCCAAATTCCAACAATCCATGATGAAAAAACACCCCTGTGTCAATTATCGTACAGTAGCCTACAAAAAATCATACCTCTTAATTTTTCAAAAGGTTGACCCAACTTCAACCATCATCACGCACCATCCACGAAAAATCACACAAAAAGTAAGTGATGATTATCTGAAACAAGAATATTAATGCCTATTATATTTCCTAAATCGGAAATGCTCAAATAAAATTAAGTCAACAAGGTTCGCAATACAGCTACCTCTCATCACAGGATTTCTAAAGTCCAATGTACGATTATGAACCATCTATGTTGATCATTAGTCCAAGAATCAATGAATATCCAATACAATAACCTTTATTGCGCCTCCAGATCTAGCAAACAGATAAACAAAATCCATAGCAAGTGAATAACGATTTCATGAAAATAGTCTGTATACCATGTTAACAGGGGAACGTACTTCAATTGTTCAATCTAGTGCGATCTCAGGAAGTCCCAAAAGCAATTTACTCATACCATTACGATTAACTAGGGGCACCCTCAACCATCAAAAATCAGTCAACATTGAACACACGTGGACACTATTCAAGTGCCGACAAACACCCCCACATCAGGGTCTTTTAACAAACAACAAAAACATAATCTCGCTCAAGAATCCACCCAAAACTCACCGTATTAACAATATGAGCAGGAATAAGCTCCAAAAGCTGCTACGTGAAAGACGGAAAGGCGAGTACGCTAGTCTTCGGCTGAGTGATGTTGTAAGACCGACAGGAAACGCGAGTACGCGATTATTCCAGCTAGCGTCTGGAACCAGGAAGTCCAAATACACACAAAATCAGAAACATAGAAAACGGACTCCCGGCAAAATCGAAGGCATCATCATAAAACTAAACAAAAGACTCACATTAATACCAAGTGCAAAATATCTTCAAAATGCCTCAGAAGAAAACCCCAATGTTTATTATCTAGACTGCTAATTTAAACTCACTACTTGAACAAGACTGATATAAACACTAGCATTCAAATTAGATGAAAATCCAAAATGCCCCTACAAATATTGAAAGCAATCGAATCATCCTATTAAATGGATGACCTCACCAACTCTAATATATCAATTCAAAGGGCATAGTTACCCAAATTGAATAATCACAGGTGTAGAATAGCGATTTTTAGAGATAAGAAGATTTTTATATAAAATATGTGTGTTAATTTGGTGATGGAGCCCGATCGAATAATCCCCGTTCAATCATCAGGAAATGAATTGAACCCCTGACGACTTCATTGAAAGATTTTGATTAGTAACTGAAACAATACAAATCTGTTAGCAATAAAGAGAATAAAAAACAAAAAACACACATGTATAACATACAGCACATTCAATTGACACATAGAATAACACATGACAACAATATTGATTGAATGATCGATAACATCAATGCCTAGGTCACCCATTTCTTTGATTATTCTACAAGAAAGAATTCCAACTCCCTATCAGTATTAAGACCAAACTCCACGGCCTTTAATCTCATAATCCAGAGTGCCTCTCTTTGTCGCAGGGCTAGTTCCCTATTTCCACCCCTCGGGTCTTTGGCGATGTGTTCCAACCCAAAGAATTCAAAACTCTTGTGATTGGTCTGTGAGTCACACATCATTATGTGTGTCACCAAAGGATATCTCATATCCAAATTCTTTAGCGCTCTCATGTGTTCACCAATTCTAATTTTAAGTGCACGAATTGTGCTGCCTACATAAATTTTCTGGCATTTACAACGTATAATGTAAACCACAAAAGTGGTGTTACAGTTAATCATTGAGCTAATCTTAATTTGTGTTTTGCCATCCGAAAATTCTTTCATCTTGTGACAGGCCCAGCGGCATACTCCGCAACATCCACACCTGAAAAAACCAACCGTTTTAGTGGAAAGCCATGTCGTTTTAGGAGAATTAGCAGTAAAACTGGGACTCAATATGCTTTTTAGATTACGACCCCTCCGGAATGTTACTGATAATCTTTCAGGCAAAATATCCTTCAGTGATTCATCCTGGGATAATGACGACCAATGTTTATTCATACATTTTTGTAAAATTAATGAAACCTCATTATAGTCAGTAATAAATCGGGTTATATTTGATTGATTAGTCCTCTTAATGTTGCTGATCTTTTTTAATATGTCATCTCTCTTTAAGCTTTTAGCTCTATGATGGGCCTTCCTGACCAATTTATGCGAGTAACCTCGTGCTAAAAATCTTTCACCCATGTTATCTAACTCATGGAAAAATTCTTCATCTAAGCTACAATTACGTCTAGCCCTCACAAATTCTGAGTAAGGGATAGATGCTACTTGATGCCTAGGGTGCGCGCTGTCTGCATGAAGTATAGAATTGCAAGCTGTGGTTTTGCGAAATAGTCTGCTCTGAATTTTGCCATCAGCAATGAAAATTTCAATGTCTAGAAATTCAATGCTTGTGAAACTATATTGATGTGTAAATTTCACGTTCATGTTATTAGAGTTTAAAAATTCACCAAATTCCAAAAATTTCTCTTCACCACCCGTCCAGATCATAAAACAATCATCAATATATCTTCCCCAGAATAATATATAGGTTTGCCATTGGCTTGCATCAGGGCCCCAAATCCATTTATGCTCGAACCACCCCATAAACAAATTTGCATATGAGGGGGAGAATTTGGAGCCCATGGCCACACCTTGCTTTTGTCGAAACCAATCATTATTAAATAAGAAAAAATTATTGGTCAATATCAGGTTCATCATTTCAATTAACATGTCAGTATGCTCCCAATAACTCGCTGATCTTTTGTGTAGAAAGAAACGGACAGCTTCTTGTCCAAGTTCATGATTGATACATGTGTATAATGCAACAACATCCAATGTTACCAACATCATGTCATTGTCCCACTCCACATCATTCAGGATGCTCAGAATATGCGTGGTATCTTTAATAAAAGATGGTAGATTACATACTTGTGGTTGCAAAAAGCAATCAACATATTCCGAAAGCTTCTCCGTAGGACCTGAAATCCCTGAGACAATAGGTCTGCCTGGCGGAAAAGGCAAACCCTTATGCACCTTGGGCAGTGTATAGAGACACGGAAATCTGGGATGATCTATTCTCAAGTACAAGTATTCTTCTTTGTTTAAAAGACCCTTTTCCCGCCAGGTCATCAGTTTTTTGTTTATTGTGCGAGTTAGATTGGGAATGGGATTTTCACATACCCTCTCATAACATATTGCATCGTTAAGTTGTGATAGGATTTCATTGTCATAGTCAGTTTTATTCATCAGAACCACATTCCCTCCTTTGTCTGCCTGCCTAATAATGATATCTTTACTCTGCTTCAAAATCATTAATGCAGTTGATTCCTCCAATTTAATGTTATTCGTATGTCGTTTAAATTTGATCTTATTTAAACATTTGTCAAAATCTTGACACACCAGGTCGAAAAATCTATCAAAGCAATTCAGACTACAAGACCTGGGTGTCCAACCTGATTTTTTCTTTAAGCCACTAGGAATACTCACTTCCGAATCAATGTCCAGATCTTGAAGCATCCTGGATACAATGCCAGGATCTTCATCTCTCTCTGCAAGAGATAGAATAAGTGCTGTATCATGTACTTGCTCAATAGACAGAGTACTAGGAATAGATCCACCTGAATTGGCACTGGAATCCGTTGTAGGATGCTGGTGAAAGTATTTCTTGATTTTAAGTTTACGCACAAATTTAAATAAATCAATCTTGGACCTACAAGGGTCCCCAAAAGATCTGGGGCAAAAATTGAGTCCCCTCGCCAAAAGACTCTTTGTTCCTGTAGTAAGTTGAAATTTGGAATAGTTAATCACATTGATGGAAGCCGATTCATCATCCTCTAGGATTTTTTGTTGTTCCGAGATCTTGTCGATACCCCATCCCTATCCCTTGTCTTGACTCCTTTTTCTTCTACCGCCCCTTCTTGTTTTTTTGTGCTTTTGTTTTGGATGAATTTGCTCCGTTTCATCCTCATAAGTTCTTGTAAAAAAATTGAATTACTATCAGCACTGGCACCCCCTGGGGTAGATATACCTATAGTTCCATCTACTTCACTATCGCTAGTGGCCGGAGTACTGATTGATGTTGAATCTGAAATATTTGATGTACTCGGACTCCTAGATGTCAAGTTAGTGTGAATTAAATAATCATATTTACTGGCGAAAGTAAAAACTCTCCCTGTCAAATAGTCCTTTTCATCTCTTTTTAATTTACGTGCTTTCCTCTGTGTTATTTCTTCTTGAAATTTAAGTATAATCTCATCCAGAATCTTATAGTTTTTTTCAGTTGGTTCCTTTAGATTTAAACCATCAATTTCTTTTTCAAGAGTTATAATCTCAGCCTGTAATTTAGATACCTTTCTCTCCGCATTAATAATCAATATTTCCATGAGTTTTGTCGAACTCGCTGTTAATTCCTTGTACCATACGGTCAATAAATCAGGGTCTAGATCATCATAAGTTGGAAATATCTGGGATCTTAACCCCCTAGGGATACGATTCAATTTAATGTATTGCTAGATCTGGAGGCGCAATAAAGGTTATTGTATTGGATATTCATTGATTCTTGGACTAATGATCAACATAGATGGTTCATAATCGTACATTGGACTTTAGAAATCCTGTGATGAGAGGTAGCTGTATTGCGAACCTTGTTGACTTAATTTTATTTGAGCATTTCCGATTTAGGAAATATAATAGGCATTAATATTCTTGTTTCAGATAATCATCACTTACTTTTTGTGTGATTTTTCGTGGATGGTGCGTGATGATGGTTGAAGTTGGGTCAACCTTTTGAAAAATTAAGAGGTATGATTTTTTGTAGGCTACTGTACGATAATTGACACAGGGGTGTTTTTTCATCATGGATTGTTGGAATTTGGGTCTAATACAGGTTAGATGTTGTTTTGTAGATTATTTATAATCACCTCTCGAACTTCTTACACATTGATAATCCATTGGGGATTATCTGGGCACTTATTTCACATCGTTTTTCTTTTTCTTTTCTTTTCTTTTCTCTTTTTCCTTTTTCCTTTTGATTAAGGGACACTATTAGAGATAATGATACTATACGGTTTAATACTTCGGCCAATTTGTTTGGGACTTAAGTTAGAATGTCCACTAACACTTTCTTTGTTAACTCTGAGGATTAGGTTGTAGGATTTTGATTTTTAACTTAATCAATTTCATTTACAATTTTAGCCCTGAAGAAGTCGTTTGGGATCGATTTGAAGTGTTCCCAAGACGAAACACGTGTTGGCTTGAATTGTACCGGCTTGAATTGTACCATTTTGGAGATATGTTTATACCTATGAGGAGCGAATATGTAAAGCATTAAATGGACTTTTTGAATTTGTATTAAAAGTTGATACTCGAAATTGCAGAATTTTCTACAGACTAAATATCTTTTCTAGGTGTGCCACACCATGTAATCCTTTTTGTTGGGTTGTTTCTAACCTATAAGGGGGAAGGGGGTGTTCCCTTGTGTAGGCACCCAGGTTTTTCTTTGTTTTCATGTCTACTTGATTTATAATTGATGCTATTTGTTGATCCTGAGCGCCTATTTAACCCCATTTTTCACCCCACTAGCAATTTTGTATTCATCACTTTAGGGGGGGTTGCTTGGACATAGAGCTTGGATACAGCTTAATACTTCATTATGGATAGAGATAAAATGGCAGAGGATTTGTTTGATAGTTTAGCTAGGGGGGTTACACCCCAAAATATATGGCGGAACGATGTACATACACCTAATGAAGGATTGAGGAATAAATTCATTAGATTGGAGAAACTTAAGAGAAATGAATTGTCCAAATGGTGGGATGGGGCCACTTTGAAACAATACATTAAATTGAATCGTATCCCTAGGGGGTTAAGATCCCAGATATTTCCAACTTATGATGATCTAGACCCTGATTTATTGACCGTATGGTACAAGGAATTAACAGCGAGTTCGACAAAACTCATGGAAATATTGATTATTAATGCGGAGAGAAAGGTATCTAAATTACAGGCTGAGATTATAACTCTTGAAAAAGAAATTGAGGGTTTAAATCTAAAGGAACCAACTGAAAAAAACTATAAGATTCTGGATGAGATTATACTTAAATTTCAAGAAGAAATAACACAGAGGAAAGCACGTAAATTAAAAAGAGATGAAAAGGACTATTTGACAGGGAGAGTTTTTACTTTCGCCAGTAAATATGATTATTTAATTCACACTAACTTGACATCTAGGAGTCCGAGTACATCAAATATTTCAGATTCAACATCAATCAGTACTCCGGCCACTAGCGATAGTGAAGTAGATGGAACTATAGGTATATCTACCCCAGGGGGTGCCAGTGCTGATAGTAATTCAATTTTTTTACAAGAACTTATGAGGATGAAACTGAGCAAATTCATCCAAAACAAAAGCACAAAAAAACAAGAAGGGGCGGTAGAAGAAAAAGGAGTCAAGACAAGGGATGGGGATGGGGTATCGACAAGATCTCGGAACAACAAAAAATCCTAGAGGATGATGAATCGGCTTCCATCAATGTGATTAACTATTCCAAATTTCAACTTACTACAGGAACAAAGAGTCTTTTGGCGAGGGGACTCAATTTTTGCCCCAGATCTTTTGGGGACCCTTGTAGGTCCAAGATTGATTTATTTAAATTTGTGCGTAAACTTAAAATCAAGAAATACTTTCACCAGCATCCTACAACGGATTCCAGTGCCAATTCAGGTGGATCTATTCCTAGTACTCTGTCTATTGAGCAAGTACATGATACAGCACTTATTCTATCTCTTGCAGAGAGAGATGAAGATCCTGGCATTGTATCCAGGATGCTTCAAGATCTGGACATTGATTCGGATATGAGTATTCCTAGTGGCTTAAAGAAAAAATCAGGTTGGACACCCAGGTCTTGTAGTCTGAATTGCTTTGATAGATTTTTCGACCTGGTGTGTCAAGATTTTGACAAATGTTTAAATAAGATCAAATTTAAACGACATACGAATAACATTAAATTGGAGGAATCAACTGCATTAATGATTTTGAAGCAGAGTAAAGATATCATTATTAGGCAGGCAGACAAAGGAGGGAATGTGGTTCTGATGAATAAAACTGACTATGACAATGAAATCCTATCACAACTTAACGATGCAATATGTTATGAGAGGGTATGTGAAAATCCCATTCCCAATCTAACTCGCACAATAAACAAAAAACTGATGACCTGGCGGGAAAAGGGTCTTTTAAACAAAGAAGAATACTTGTACTTGAGAATAGATCATCCCAGATTTCCGTGTCTCTATACACTGCCCAAGGTGCATAAGGGTTTGCCTTTTCCGCCAGGCAGACCTATTGTCTCAGGGATTTCAGGTCCTACGGAGAAGCTTTCGGAATATGTTGATTGCTTTTTGCAACCACTAGTATGTAATCTACCATCTTTTATTAAAGATACCACGCATATTCTGAGCATCCTGAATGATGTGGAGTGGGACAATGACATGATGTTGGTAACATTGGATGTTGTTGCATTATACACATGTATCAATCATGAACTTGGACAAGAAGCTGTCCATTTCTTTCTACACAAAAGATCAGCGAGTTATTGGGAGCATACTGACATGTTAATTGAAATGATGAACCTGATATTGACCAATAATTTTTTCTTATTTAATAATGATTGGTTTCGACAAAAGCAAGGTGTGGCCATGGGCTCCAAATTCTCCCCCTCATATGCAAATTTGTTTATGGGGTGGTTCGAGCATAAATGGATTTGGGGCCCTGATGCAAGCCAATGGCAAACCTATATATTATTCTGGGGAAGATATATTGATGATTGTTTTATGATCTGGACGGGTGGTGAAGAGAAATTTTTGGAATTTGGTGAATTTTTAAACTCTAATAACATGAACGTGAAATTTACACATCAATATAGTTTCACAAGCATTGAATTTCTAGACATTGAAATTTTCATTGCTGATGGCAAAATTCAGAGCAGACTATTTCGCAAAACCACAGCTTGCAATTCTATACTTCATGCAGACAGCGCGCACCCTAGGCATCAAGTAGCATCTATCCCTTACTCAGAATTTGTGAGGGCTAGACGTAATTGTAGCTTAGATGAAGAATTTTTCCATGAGTTAGATAACATGGGTGAAAGATTTTTAGCACGAGGTTACTCGCATAAATTGGTCAGGAAGGCCCATCATAGAGCTAAAAGCTTAAAGAGAGATGACATATTAAAAAAGATCAGCAACATTAAGAGGACTAATCAATCAAATATAACCCGATTTATTACTGACTATAATGAGGTTTCATTAATTTTACAAAAATGTATGAATAAACATTGGTCGTCATTATCCCAGGATGAATCACTGAAGGATATTTTGCCTGAAAGATTATCAGTAACATTCCGGAGGGGTCGTAATCTAAAAAGCATATTGAGTCCCAGTTTTACTGCTAATTCTCCTAAGACGACATGGCTTACCACTAAAACGGTTGTTTTTTTCAGGTGTGGATGTTGCGGAGTATGCCGCTGGGCCTGTCACAAGATGAAAGAATTTTCGGATGGCAAAACACAAATTAAGATTTGCTCAATGATTAACTGTAACACCACTTTTGTGGTTTACATTATACGTTGTAAATGCCAGAAAATTTATGTAGGCAGCACAATTCGTGCACTTAAAATTAGAATTGGTGAACACATGAGAGCGCTAAAGAATTTGGATATGAGATATCCTTTGGTGACACACATAATGATGTGTGACTCACAGACCAATCACAAGAGTTTTGAATTCTTTGGGTTGGAACACATCGCCAAAGACCCGAGGGGTGGAAATAGGGAACTAGCCCTGCGACAAAGAGAGGCACTCTGGATTATGAGATTAAAGGCCGTGGAGTTTGGTCTTAATACTGATAGGGAGTTGGAATTCTTTCTTGTAGAATAATCAAAGAAATGGGTGACCTAGGCATTGATGTTATCGATCATTCAATCAATATTGTTGTCATGTGTTATTCTATGTGTCAATTGAATGTGCTGTATGTTATACATGTGTGTTTTTTGTTTTTTATTCTCTTTATTGCTAACAGATTTGTATTGTTTCAGTTACTAATCAAAATCTTTCAATGAAGTCGTCAGGGGTTCAATTCATTTCCTGATGATTGAACGGGGATTATTCGATCGGGCTCCATCACCAAATTAACACACATATTTTATATAAAAATCTTCTTATCTCTAAAAATCGCTATTCTACACCTGTGATTATTCAATTTGGGTAACTATGCCCTTTGAATTGATATATTAGAGTTGGTGAGGTCATCCATTTAATAGGATGATTCGATTGCTTTCAATATTTGTAGGGGCATTTTGGATTTTCATCTAATTTGAATGCTAGTGTTTATATCAGTCTTGTTCAAGTAGTGAGTTTAAATTAGCAGTCTAGATCATAAACATTGGGGTTTTCTTCTGAGGCATTTTGAAGATATTTTGCACTTGGTATTAATGTGAGTCTTTTGTTTAGTTTTATGATGATGCCTTCGATTTTGCCGGGAGTCCGTTTTCTATGTTTCTGATTTTGTGTGTATTTGGACTTCCGGGTTCCAGACGCTAGCTGGAATAATCGCGTACTCGCGTTTCCTGTCGGTCTTACAACATCACTCAGCCGAAGACTAGCGTACTCGCCTTTCCGTCTTTCACGTAGCAGCTTTTGGAGCTTATTCCTGCTCATATTGTTAATACGGTGAGTTTTGGGTGGATTCTTGAGCGAGATTATGTTTTTGTTGTTTGTTAAAAGACCCTGATGTGGGGGTGTTTGTCGGCACTTGAATAGTGTCCACGTGTGTTCAATGTTGACTGATTTTTGATGGTTGAGGGTGCCCCTAGTTAATCGTAATGGTATGAGTAAATTGCTTTTGGGACTTCCTGAGATCGCACTAGATTGAACAATTGAAGTACGTTCCCCTGTTAACATGGTATACAGACTATTTTCATGAAATCGTTATTCACTTGCTATGGATTTTGTTTATCTGTTTGCTAGATCTGGAGGCGCAATAAAGGTTATTGTATTGGATATTCATTGATTCTTGGACTAATGATCAACATAGATGGTTCATAATCGTACATTGGACTTTAGAAATCCTGTGATGAGAGGTAGCTGTATTGCGAACCTTGTTGACTTAATTTTATTTGAGCATTTCCGATTTAGGAAATATAATAGGCATTAATATTCTTGTTTCAGATAATCATCACTTACTTTTTGTGTGATTTTTCGTGGATGGTGCGTGATGATGGTTGAAGTTGGGTCAACCTTTTGAAAAATTAAGAGGTATGATTTTTTGTAGGCTACTGTACGATAATTGACACAGGGGTGTTTTTTCATCATGGATTGTTGGAATTTGGGTCTAATACAGGTTAGATGTTGTTTTGTAGATTATTTATAATCACCTCTCGAACTTCTTACACATTGATAATCCATTGGGGATTATCTGGGCACTTATTTCACATCGTTTTTCTTTTTCTTTTCTTTTCTTTTCTCTTTTTCCTTTTTCCTTTTGATTAAGGGACACTATTAGAGATAATGATACTATACGGTTTAATACTTCGGCCAATTTGTTTGGGACTTAAGTTAGAATGTCCACTAACACTTTCTTTGTTAACTCTGAGGATTAGGTTGTAGGATTTTGATTTTTAACTTAATCAATTTCATTTACAATTTTAGCCCTGAAGAAGTCGTTTGGGATCGATTTGAAGTGTTCCCAAGACGAAACACGTGTTGGCTTGAATTGTACCGGCTTGAATTGTACCATTTTGGAGATATGTTTATACCTATGAGGAGCGAATATGTAAAGCATTAAATGGACTTTTTGAATTTGTATTAAAAGTTGATACTCGAAATTGCAGAATTTTCTACAGACTAAATATCTTTTCTAGGTGTGCCACACCATGTAATCCTTTTTGTTGGGTTGTTTCTAACCTATAAGGGGGAAGGGGGTGTTCCCTTGTGTAGGCACCCAGGTTTTTCTTTGTTTTCATGTCTACTTGATTTATAATTGATGCTATTTGTTGATCCTGAGCGCCTATTTAACCCCATTTTTCACCCCACTAGCAATTTTGTATTCACAGGTTTATTTGGTGACTTGTGTGGTTTACCATGACAAGGATTGTGATTATTACTTGAGTGAGGCACTCACTCCTCTCAATTAATAAACCAGTTTCTTACAAGTATGATCTCCTCTGGAAGATTTCATACTTGAAGAGGGGAAAGAATGAAAAGAAGCCCATTGCTAAAGAGGGAGTGAATGCATCAGCAGCCCCAGTTGATGCAGCCAGGGAGGTTACAAATGCAAGCTTCCACCGGTTAGCAGACAGTGCAGTGATTATGTGGCAGGACTGTTAAATTTCACCTCCATCCACTCTGTGGTACAAGCACAATTTCGCAACATAGCCTCTGATGGGAGACAATCATTGTGAACAATGCACTGCAAGCATTAAAGACAGACATGATCTCTGCTCAATTTCTGGGCACTCTCCAGCACAGACACCCTTCCTTTCATTGCTCCAGGATATCACAGAAATATAAAGATGACACTGGCCAGTACAATGAGCAAGCCAGACCTTCCTTCCTTTCAGACGCTATTCCTGCAGGTAGTCAGAATATGACCAATTACACCTCAGGCAGAGTAACCAGCAGCATTAACCATATCAATAGCCCTCTGCAAGAAAACAGGAGCATCCAAGTTCCACTCTTAGGACAACATCAAATGCACCCTACTTTCTAAGGCTGGCTTTACCATCACCCTCCACACAGACAATGCACTTTGCATCTAAACTGAAACAAACAAGATCAACTGCTTGGTGCTTAAAATTGTATGATCAAGACACAGTATGGAGTTCAGGGCACACTGTGTAGTTCCTAAACAAGTCACCTGATCACTGATCTGCAAAGTATCATCCCTTAAAATGTCCAGAGCTAATGCTGAATAAGTTTATCATTCTCCTCCAAGGACCAATTGAAAATTTTGAAAAAGGCAAGTAAATGGAGCAACCCTCTACTCTTTGGAACTCAACAAGTTTCTAAAAATATAGTTATTTCCGGTAGTAACTCTTGAAAAGTGTCTTCTGTTGCTGCAGAAAATAAACACCTACCTGGATCTAAAGGATGCTTATATTCACACCCTTATGCAGGACACACCGCCGGCTGTATTTGAGATTCTAAGTGGCAGGGTAGCACTCTCAGTTCAAAACACCCCCTTTATGCCTGAAATTTTTCCCTTGGATATTCGTGATGTGTCTGGTACATGTGGCACAACTTAATCAGAGGCAGGGCCACCACATATTCCCATTCCTGGATGATTGCCTTGTGAAATCCTTCTCAGCAGAGGAAACTCACACCTTCATAACAACATGCATCACCTTGTTCATTTAACTCAACCTGATACTCAAGCCTGGAAGAAAATGTCCATCTGCCTTGCTACATTTAAGCAGTTTCAGGGAACAAGGCATTACCATCGGCAGAAACAATGTCTCCAAACCTCTGCAGGCACAACACAATCTCAATAAGAACCTTCAAGGCATTTCTAGTTGTGATGTTTTTCTGCACAGGACACACTCCTTTCTGCTGCCAACTGAAGAAACAGATCCAACATGAATTAGAACTCTAGTGGCAGTAAGCAAAAGGTTCATGAGGCTATGTTATAAGAGTCTCTTGACACCTTAAGCTGGTTCTGCCATGATGGGGAGTCCCAGAAAACCTAAATACAGATCACCCGTTTCAAAGTACTCCAGCCAGTATCCTCAGATGTTCCTGTCACATCTAGTGAGTCAAGCTGTTTCAACCATAACTGATAACATGACCTCCATATATCACACTGCCAAACAGGGACACATGAAGTCTCAGTATCTGCCAAAGGAGGCAAAACTATTATGAGACTGGGAAATAATGAATTAAGTAGATATCTCCATTCACAATCTACCAGGGATTCCGAATGAACTCTCAGATGACCTCAGCCATTTCAGCAACTTCAGCAAATCTTCAGTGAGTAGGATCGTCCCAACCTAAGCCTACTCACCATTCGGTAGAGCAAAAATGCTTGTCCTATGCAAGTAGACACTGGCAAGGGGGCTCCAGAAGCAACGCCTTTTGTTTGACATGGTTGAAAATATTCACCTTTCTACTATTTCTCCTCCTCCCCTGGGTACTGTAAGAAGCCAAAACAATTAATTTTCACTGATATTGATAGCCCCAGTGTAGCCACATCAATTTTGTTACATCAACCTTTTCAGCTGTGGTGATACATGCTGATCCCACTGAAGATACATCCTAAGATTCTCTTCAGACACAATGGTAAGATCTTGCATCACAACCTGAAGTTAATACACTTGGCAGCTTGGTCCCTGACCATCAAGATTTCAGACATTTGGACAATTCTGTGGAATTGCAGGGTCATACTGGTGCATGCACATATCCCTGCTACTGCTAAAACCTACAATGTGAAGAGGAAACTTTTCTGCAATAAGGGCAAGAGTACAGCTAAACCAGATTCTACTGTACTAACTCCAGCAGGTCTAGAGAAGGTCAGCATGACACTACCATCAGGATTCATCTGGCAGCAATATCTAGGTTCAAAATGTGTGCTGATTCTCCAGTGTTGTTTCTCAAAAGACCATCAAGTGTTCCATGAAGGGCTTATTTGGAGCCTTTCTAACTGACCAACAAAATCCTGTGAAATGGAATTTGAAGAGAGTTCTGTGTCAGCCTATGCTAATGCTACTCAAAGTGGATCTCAAATTGCTCTCAGGGATGGTCTTGACTTTAATCAGAAGAGTAAGGAGAGTTACACCTTCCCAATTAAGGAACTAAATCAACACTTCATTAAGGACATGAATCCAGAGTTCATCAAAGGTCATGCCTAGCGTACCTGCTATAGTTCATCCATTCTTTCCTAACCCTTCGACATAAACTGAATGGACATCTCACTTGCTAGATGTTTGCAGGTGCATCAAGGATATAACACCATCCAACCAACTCTAAGCCTCTTTCAGTTGCCTTGGTTAGATCTGCCCACTATCTGGAAAAGCATTGTCACTCAGAGGAGACACTTTAGTTTCTGCCACAAGAAAGTGAAGTGGTGCTTCTTTGGAGGTATAGTGATGGCACATTTCACCAGATACATGTTGGCACACATCTGCTCTTCAGCTGGAAGATGGAAGAGGAGGCACCTATTCACCAGGCAATACTGCATGGGCATAAGTACACCAGAGGACACTTCAGCTGGTCAAGCCGTCTTAAGCAACCTGTTTCACTGTGAGCCTTCTTCCCGCTTATTAGATATTTTTATACTGTTTGCTATTCTGATGAAAGCATGTGATTTAATGAATGGTGGAGAAGAAATGTATTACTTTCCTGGACCTCTAGTTCTCCAGAACTGATATTTTTCATGGATTCATGTGCAATCCTACCTCCTCCCGAGTCAGAGGCACAATAGCTATTGTTGGTATCCTTCCAATCTGTGCTGTGGAATCCAAGTTATTGTGAGCTCTGGGGGAGCACAGAGCTTAGCACAGCTCCCTCATTGACGGATGTTTAGGCTGTTTAAAATGAAGTGGGTGTACTAATGAACAAACACCTCTTGTTGGGCACATTTCTATGTTAATACTGGTTTTGCTAAGTAACTAATTTCTTAGAACTCATTTCTAAATATAGTTTCCAGAAAGATAACTCTATCTTATTATCAATTCTTATCTCTTTTCTCAGTAACAGGATCAGAGGAATTTTGAACTCATATCATCTCAGATGGGCCAAATTTTCTCCACCCACCAAAAGAAAGCAAACCTTTGTCAAAAGATAATACAAAATGAGACCTGGAGTGATTGGTGTTACGATCTAATATTAGGAGCAAAAACAACTCCAAATATTAGTAATATACAACACTTCTACTTTATTTTTTCACAACCACCAATCAGTTTTGATCACCCTGGTTCCGTTTCCAAAACACATCACACTCCGCAATACAGTATTTATTTTTAGATTATTTTGCTCATTATATTGTCAATGAGTCTATGAGTGTTATATCTATGAGAACCAAGTTGACTCCATCCACCACTATGGAGAATTCATGATCCCTTAGACAAAGAAAAAGCATGAACATTTTCCAACCTGTAAATATTTAGTAAGTATAAAAGAGGAACCAAGAAGCAACCCAGGTTAAAACTGTTATTGATGTTCGTTTTGTCTGGATATCCATTTGAACACCCTGCCAGAAGCCAACCCTAATTTCAGCAGAATGTTCAATTAGTGGTCCCATTAAGAATGCTGTGTAGTCTCAGGTTATTTAACGTCTGCATAAATGCATCCTACCTATTCAGTTAAAAGTATCTGCAAAAAACCCTCTAATTGGTACATCAAACTTTAGCTTCTGACCACCCACAAACCTATCAACCTGTAGCCTCAAAGCAAGTGAGTTGTCTAGTGTAGAACATCCATGGTGAAAATTAATTGAATTAGATGTTATCAACCTATCCATTTGTGTACTCAAATTCACATTCATAAAAAAAATTCCAGAAGCATCAAATTGAGAATCTGCAGGGTCATATATATATATATAATATATATATATATATATATATATATATATATATATATATATATATATATATATATATATATAAAACTATAATCTAATCTTGCAAGTCACTGGGATATTTTTTTATTAAAAACAATCTCCAAAATGTTCTCCAACATGTTGGCACAGTTCTCAGGTTGTAATTTGAAAAGTGAAATTAGCACACCATCAGGCCCCTGCACTCTAGAGACCTTTATTTGCCACCGCATCGTCACTATCCCAATTTTTGAAACATCATTTTTCATACAGCTGTAAAACCACTTTAATGGCAGTTCAACAGAAGGCAAAATTATAAACATGTCTTTCACGACACATAACTTGGATAAATAATCCCTGCAAACAAAAACAATGGTGGGAACCTCGGTCTTTGCTCCTCACCGAGCTCAGTTGACATGTGAAATGAAAATGAGAACTATATTTTCTACTCCTCTGAACTGTTTACCTGAAAGGAACAACTACTAACAGAATGGGGACATTAGTGGCAGCATGCTTATTTTTTCACAGCTATTGTTTGTTGCACAAAAGCAGAAATCTCTTTTCTTGTTTTCACACTTTGTGCAATCTAACTGTCTTTTGAAGTGACCTACATTAAACTGACTGTAATATATTTAGCTACCTTAAAGTTAGTGTGTTTAATTTCACACCACAAAGTCTGCATTTGTTTTGTACCTCTACAATCATACTTGTTTACATGACGGAGAAAGAGATCAAAGATTTTTGTTTTTTTGGAAAAGGAGTGCCTGCGTGATCATGCATTACAAGGAATAAAATACAATTTGCTGTATGTTAAAACTCCTTGGTATTTCATGACATTGCAAAACAATATGTTTATTTTCCTTAATATGCTCATAGACATCCTTGGCGACTTGCCGAAGGTGGCAATATTCAATGACGCATGTCTTATTTTAGGACGAGGGCTAGTTTAGCATGTGAACCTCCTTAGGGTCAAGGAATATACCACCCAACATAAGAACTCCTCAATCAGTGAGAATACAGACACAGCACACACCAGGTTCCTTAAGATTTCTACAAACTTTTCCTGCCGTCATTTTAATTTGTCAATACGTTGTCCTTTTAGCAATATTCATGATATGGAGAACCATTGGCCTCAATCCACACTTCTGACCTGTTACGAGATCTTTTGTACCTTCACTTAAGTTCCACTCCTCATAAACAACTGTTCTATTCAATCTCTCACAATTTAGAGATTATTCTTCTCTAGAAACCTGTCCAACATT
Organism: Pleurodeles waltl; assembly: GCF_031143425.1. Taxonomy (NCBI): domain Eukaryota; kingdom Metazoa; phylum Chordata; class Amphibia; order Caudata; family Salamandridae; genus Pleurodeles; species Pleurodeles waltl. Next base: position 1,032,835,773 of record NC_090437.1, on the reverse strand, counting down.
ACCAGTAAGATGTCAAACCCGCTGGCCCCTAGAGTGCCTGACTGTGGGAAGGTAGCCGCATAGCCTTGATGGCTGTTGAAATAACCCTTAGGGAATCTCCACTGTGAGGGAGCACTTTCCCCATCCTCAGCCTGCTTCCTGTAGTTGTTGGCCCCTGGAAGCTGCTAGGCTGCTTCCTTTCCTGCTAGGTGTCCTATGTTGGGAGAAATATGACGCTGTGTTTTGCGGGTCAGATCACAGCCTGTGAGGATGTGAGTTGGTGGAGCGGATCCTGCTCTGTGGCTTGTCGGTTTTCTTGCAGCCGATTGCCCTGCTGGTGCGGACTCGTCACTGGAACTGAGAGGCCGATAGGCCATGGATGAAACCCTGACCCAGGGGTTTATCAACTGGGACAGCTGGCATGTCAGTGTGCAGGAGAATTGCCCAGGCGTGCAATGTTGTAGTCCCCATATCAGGTGAGGAGAGTGAGAAGTGGCCAAACTGCATTGGTGGCATCCCTGTCCCCCCAGCAATGATAGATGCGCTGCAGTCAGCAGGAGAGGCGGCAGAGGGGCCTGCCTTCCTCGTGGGCACTGTGTTGAACAGTCCAGAAGCTGTGCTTTTTGGGGCCTTTTTGGGGCCTGCAGTCAGTTGATGCGAGTGTGACACTCACATAGAAAACTTGCACCTACACAACATAGCCCATAAGCTGGTGGCACCAGCTGGATGTGGGGGTCTGCTTATACCCCCTAATTATGTTGGGAGGTGTCCCCTAGAGGCAAACCCACCTCCCGATATTGCTGCTGTCATGACATCATGGCAGGCCTGTGTACAGTGGCAGTCACTCACGAGGGGCTGTCTGATGGAAGTTGGGTCTGCTCATGCCCCCTGACAGTGCCAGGGTGTGTCAGGGCCCCAGAGCCAGCTTGCCTTGCATGATGCAACAGCCAGCTCTTTGACTCAATGCATCAGAATGCCTCCTGCCTGGGGTTTCCCCTCTTCGATGACTGTGTGTTTCCTGGTTGCCCGCTGTGCTCCTCTCACCCATCTGATCAGTGCAGGGCGGGAAGGAACCCTAAGTACGCCATAAATTAGCGAGCCATGGGGATGCATTGGAACCAAGTTCCCACGCCGCAAATGCTTCTACACGATGGGCAAACAAGAATACAGGCAACCAAAACTAACTTTTGAGAATAAAAGAGGACCGTGTACGGCTGACCGCCATAAATTAGCGAGCCATGGGGATGCATTGGAACCAAGTTCCCACGCTGCACATGCCTCTACACTATGGGCAAACAAGAACACAGGCAACCAAAACTAACTTTTGAGAATAAAAGAGAACCGTGTATGGCTGACTGGGACCCGGAGGCATCTGACCCCTCAGCATACTAGGCATCGGATCAGGAACTAAAAGTTGCTGGCGGAGATGAAAGACAGCCTCCACACCATTGACTCAAAGATAAATAACCTCACCATCAGGATTCGTCACTTTAAGGAGAGAGTGTACAAGCACTATGGCCGCCTTGATTACGTGAAGGACACCACGGCCTCCAGGAGTAAGCACCTCCTCCGCATGCAAAAATTCCTGGAAGTCATCAAGAACAAAAATGAAGACCTCAAAGCGCGTTCTCGGAGCAATAACCTTCTCATCCTCAGAATCCCTGAATCAGCTGACACTGGCAAAATGGAAATGTTTGTTGAAACCATTCTGCAATCCCTGTTTGGTGTGGCTTTGTCCCCAGTCTTTACAGTAGAGTGCGTTCACCACACACTGGGACCACGTCGCCCAATGTGGCCAGGCTCCTCAATTATCGTGACTGGTATGTGATACTACAGCTTGCTTGGAACACCAAGAAGCCAAATACCAGGGCACTCTACCAGGACCACTGTGTCACTGTACCCAGATGTCATCCTCTCAGTCCAGACTGCCCAACAAGAACTCCTCCCCATGAAATGTATCCTGCAAAAAGCTGTAGTCACCTACTCCTTGCTCTAGCCAGCCAAACTACACCTGGATGGCTAGCATAATTACTTCACTGACTCCCAAGGCCACTGTGTAGTTTGCACAGACATTAGCACCAACAACGGGGCTGTGGCCTCCTCTCCCCTGGTTAACATCACTGGCTGATTCAACGGTAACAATTGAGAATGTGTTGCTTCATTATTGCCCAACTACTCACCACCACACAGTGAGTGCATATGGACACCGCACGGTGTGAGAGAGAACTGCTCACTGGGGTTGGATGACATTTGTTTCAGGCCCATTCCTGCTACCCCCGGGCGAGCGTTGATGGCCCTTTCGTCCAGATGTAAAAACTCAGCCCTCTTGCAGCCATCTACCAGTGCTACCTTTTGTTGGCCACCCAGCAGATACCACCACGGGTGTATGCCTGATTTCTAGTGGCCTGAGGAATGTTTCCCACAATGTTACATATCTTTTGGGAGCTTTATATTGTTTTTCAACGAATTGAGGCGGTTGCTGTAGGGGTAGGGTTGGTAACTCTTGTTTCTTTTTCGTTTTTCCCAGTGTGCACTGCACGACTCACTACAGACGCTTTACCTTTGATTTCCTACACATGCAGACTGTACTGACTCAGTACATGACACATCAGCCACACATCTATTGGATGGTGGATGTCGACTGTTCGATACTTAACCTAGAATATCCTTCGGCTTAACTACTGATGCAAATCACATCTAGTATATGCTTTTTTTACCTGCCGTCGAATATATATATGCTTCCTCCAAGAGTAACATTATTCTGAGTCAACCCGGGCCTGCATTGGAGCAGGATGGGCTGACAAGACCCACACCTCATTATACTTTAACTCTGCCCGTGGCATGGGTATCTTTGCCAATAGCGCACCCACTGGACACATGATTATTGGCTTGTCACACAGGATGTACTCACGTGGACCACCACTGGCAACCATCTCCCAGGAACCTTGTCAGATCATGCTCCAGTCTTAGCCTAGAGCTTCACCATGTTAGCCCCAGGGCATTCTTGTGGAGGCTACCACCTCATACACTCCGAAACTCAATGTTCTGCAATGAGATCTGCACAGTAATACTTGAATATTTCACTCAGAATAAACTCTCAGAAGACTCCCCTGTACATTCTGTGGGAGGCGTTCAAGGTAGTCATCTTCGACACCTGGCTTGCCAAGCAGTCAGGAATTCTAAAGTCACTGCACACACACTTGTCCAAACTGGAAACTGACATCCACGAGTTAGAACACCAGTTAGAACTTATTTTAAGACTGGAGACTCTCAGAAGCTGGCAGGGATCACGGAGAAACTAACTGAATGCCATGACATGGCACAAAATCGACCCCTGATGCTGACACCCTGAACATGCTTTTTGATACAATTCAACTCCTATAGCTGGGAGATGCACACCACCAATACCTCGATGTACCATTCATGGTGGAGGACATAAACCAGGTTATTCAGAACCCGCCTCGGGACAAAGCACCCGGCCTGGATGGCCTCACCACTTCCATCTCTAAAAAATATGCCTCACTCCTCATCCCTCATTTACTGGTGATCTATGAGAAATCCCTATGGTGGAGCACCCTGCCGCCCTCTATGCGTGAAGCAGTCATTGTCACTGTGCTGAAGCCCAGCAAACTGGCTAACAGGTGTGACTCCTATCATCCTTTACTGATGTTTAATGTTGATAATAAAATACTGGTGAAATTGCTTGCAAATCTCCTACTGCTCCTCCTGCCTGACATGGTCCAGCCCGACCACTCAATGTTTGCTGTCATGTATGGCATAGACCCCTATTTATAAGCCATGGCCTAACTATTAGATGACATCAAGCTGTTTGATTCCCTGAAATGGCCATAATTATTCTAACTCCTAGCAAAGACTTGGGATCAGAACCCGCTACCTCAGCTTAATCAAACAGCTCTACTCCTCGTCCACAGCGTGACTACGCATCAATGGCACAATCACTTCCTCGTTCCCTCTGTCTAGAGGCACCAGACAGGGCTGCCCTTTGTCACTACTTCTGTTTCTGATAGCAAATGGACCCTCGGGCAGCCCGGCTGCGACAACATCACTCCCACAGGGGCCTGTCCTTCACAGCCAGGAAAATATTGGTGTCCCTGTATGGATGATGTGACCCTCTACGTCCACGACCCCCGATTAACATCTCGCCAGCTATACTTGAAGTGACCCACTTCATCAGGCACACCAGCACCACCATCAACTGGCCCAAATCAGTTATCTTCCCACTCACCCCGTGAAAGGAGAATTTGAATCTGGGTACAGTCTCCAATTTACAATGAAAATGGTTAGCTATCTAGGTACCTGGCTCAGCCGAGACCTGGATTAGTTGAGGAGGGCGAACTATGGAAAGCCATAGATTGACTGGATAAACAGGTCCCAATCTTGTCCAGATACCCTCTATCTATAGTGGGCGGAATTGCTATTGCTATAATTGTTGTCCTCCCCAAGCCTTTTATTTATTTCTCTATATTCCCATCCCCCTCATGAAGAACTTCCTTAGACAGCTCTTCTCCAATCTGGTGACCCTAGCATGACTGGTCGGCACACTATAGTTGCGCAGGAAACATTGACTTTTCCACTCTTGCAGGGTGGATTGGAAGCCCCAAACATGGATTTATACTTCTACTACAGATAAGTCCAGTTTGTCCACATGTGAGTATATCCCATGCTTTTCCAACCACACACTGCCCTGGAGGCAGACAGTGTGGACACCTACCTACTAGCTACAGAGTTGTAGTTGCATGTAAGATGCAGATGCACTGCCATAGACATGTGCACGCTCTGGGAGTTGGACAGCCTATGTCATCATGCCCAGCTCAGCTGCCTTTATGCTCCCACAGCAGCGGCTGCTGCAAATGTCAAGAGGGGATCAGAGGGGCAAGAAGGAAGATGGGGGAAACATATAATAAAAAAATCACTTACTGTTAGACTTTTCATCCTTGGCGTGGTCTCCCTTAACTTTTTGCCTCTGTTCCCCAGGTTATTGATGTGTGCTGGACTCTGATTTCACTGTTTGTATTACTCTGGGCACTTTACCACTGCTAATCAGTGCTAAAGTGCAAGTGCTCCTGTTTAAAATGTGTATGTAATTGGTTTTCCATGATTGGCATATTTGCTTTACTGTTAAGTCCCTAGTAAAGTGCACTAGAGAAGCCCAGGGCCTGTAAATCAAATGTTACTAGTGGGCCTGCAGCACTGGTTGTGCCACCCACACAAGTAACCCTGTAATCATGTCTCAGACCTGACACTGCAGTGTCTGTGTGTGTATTTTTACACTGTAAATTCGACTTGGCAAGTGTACCTACTTGCCAGGCCTAAACCTTCCCTTTTCTTTCATATAAGGCACCCCTGAGGTAGGCCCTAGGTAGCCCCAAGGGCAGGGTGCAGTGTATGGATAAGGTAGGACATATAGTAATGTGGTTTATATGTCCTGACAGTGAAATACTGCCAACTTCGTTTTTTCACTGTTGCAAGGCCTGTCTCTCTCATAGGATAATATGGGGGCTACCTTTAAATATGATAAAAGTGTAGATTCCCCTAGAGAGTAGATGGACATGTGGAGTTTGGGGTCCCTGAACTCACAATTTAAAAATACATCTTTTAGTAACGTTGATTTTAAGATTGTGCGTTTGAAAATGCCACTTTTAGAAAGTGAGCATTTTCTTGCTTAAACCATTCTGTGACTCTGCCTTGTTTGTGGATTCCCTGTATGGGTCAGTTTGACAGTTGGGTTGTTTTTCACCTCACACTAGACAGTGACACAAAGGGAGCTGGGGTGTAACCTGCATTTCCTGATTAGCCATCTCTGCTAGGAGGGAGGGATGGAGTGGTCTCTCTCATCTGAAAGGACTGTGCCTGCCTCTGACAATGCAGGCTCCAACCCCCTGGTGTGTGTCTGAGGCCTTGCCTGGGCAAGGCAGGATTTCACAAGTAGGTGTGAGTCCCCTTTGAAGAAAGGTGACTTCAAAGACTAAAATGGGTATAAGTAGGGCACCCAAATCTACATACTTTAGAAAGACTTCTGGAAGCAAGAGGAACCTCTGCCTGGAGAAGAGCTGATAGCTGAGGAAGAAGTGCTGCCCTGCCTGTGACTGTGCTTTGTGGAGCTTTCCTGCAGTGCTGCTTCTGCCAGAGTAAGAGGGCAAAGACTGGACTTTGTGTGCCTTCCATCTTGTGAAGAAATCTCCAAGGGCTTGAGTTAGAGCTTGCCTCCTGTTGTTTGAAGTCTCAGGGACAGCAAAGACTTCTATCTGCCAGCACCTGGAGTCTCTGGAGAGACTCCTGCTCTGACAAGTGGTGCCCTATCCAGTCCCTGGGCCCTTGAAAGGAAAGCTGGTGGAAATCCAAGGAAATCGACTTCGGACGACTCCGGACCAACGCCGCTGCTGAATTCGGTGACGCCGCCTGCACCCGACACCATAACCTTCGCTGGAACGCGACGCTCTTCACAGGCCCGACGCCGCTGTAGCCCCGCTGAAGTCCGCGACTCCGTGGAAGTCGCCACACCACGTCGTGACTGACGCAGTTCGAAGTGCATGGATTCAACGTTTCGCACAGACGCCGCGATCCCCGACTTTGCGCATCGGCTTGTTTTCACTCTTCACCAAAGGTACTGTACTTGGGGGTCTACACGACTTCGTGTCCGGCGCCGCTGATGTCGGCTTGTTGGGAACGACTCCGTCACGACGCCGTGTTAACATCTCATCGAAGCATTTTTGTTTCTAAACGCTATTTTTGAGTTTAATCTTTAAAAAAATCATTACTTGTGTATGTCGGATCTTTGTCGTTTTGATCTTGTTTTGTTTAGATAAATATTTCCTATTTTTCTAAAATGGTGTTGTGTCATTTTGTAGTGTTTTTCATTAAGTTACTCTGTGTGTTGGTACAAATACTTTACACCTAGCACTCTGAAGTTAAGCCTACTGCTCTGCCAAGCTACCAAGGGGGTAAGCAGGGGTTAGCTGAGGGTGATTCTCTTTTACCCTGACTAGAGTGAGGGTCCTTGCTTGAACAGGGGGTAACCTGACTGTCAACCAAAGACCCCCTTTCTAACACTTACCGTTCCCGCCGCCGTTGCCTCCTGCCGCCTCGCTCTTCTGCTCTTCTGGTGTCCCAGCATTTACTGAGACACCAGCACAGGCTCCCCAGCAATCCTGGCACTGCTCTCATGCTATACCTAGCATAAGAGCAGCATCAGGATTGATTTGCGTGACTTGGTTTGCCACTCAGACAGTGCACTGGGGTACGTGCACTGTCTGAGAAACCTAAGTGCGCATGTGTGTTTGGCTGGCTTAAGACGGCCGGCCAAACAAACATGTGCACTTAGTGCACTCCACACCTCCTCCCCTCCTCTCATGGCCCATCCCCGCATCTCTCTGTACATTCTGGTTGAGCCAGCAGCAGAAAATTAAAACAATAATTATTAGGTTTCTGTTGCTGGCTCTTAACCAGTGGGGTGACGCTCCTCTGCCATTGCAGAGGAGCCGTTCCTGCGCTCCCAGCAACCAACTGGCCTGGCACACTACTGTCCCTGTGATGCAGGATGAGGTGGCCTGCCAGCGATCCCACCTCTTGGGGCTAGAGCTGCTGGTGACCTATGCCCAGAAGACCAGGTTATTCATATACAAGGCATTGTGGAGGATCCCTCGCACACATCCCTGGTCATTCACCTGTACTACCTACTCTGGATGACATTGCACACCTTGCACAGCTCATTACCAAAACCTCCCCCAACACTGAATGCATTGAACAATATACTAACACAAGTATCACCACTCAGGCATATCACCCAACTCAATGGCACAATGCAAGAGAAGAGAAGGCCCCTGTAATTGTTTCAGGGGCTCATAATGCTTATAAGGCCAACACGTCCCCTCCTACCACAGAGGAACAATAACGCTATTGTTGTGTTCAATCTGCCATGCTCTCCCCCAAATATAGACTCAGAGTAATCCATTTTAACTTTCTACACTGAATATATCGCACACCTGCCCAAATAGACTGGGATTTGTAGAAGAGGCACTGTGCTTACGACTTGCAGTGCCCATAGCCACGTTCCTGAACTTTGCTTGGTACTGTCCAGCTACTGCAACATTGTGATCATGGGTCTATGCAGATATAACTTCGATCACTGCCCACAGCATTTACCACTAGTTGCCCTACTAGACTGTCAAGGAGGTAATCCCTGTGCCTAGATGGCTGAACGCAATGATGCTACTCCTGGCTAAATGAAGAGTGGTTATACACTGGGACAGGCATCCGGCCCCTAGCTCAAACACTGTTGCATGATGTGGCATACTGCCAGGAGCAAGTTGCAGCCTGTTAGGAACTGATGCCGGCAAAAGCACGGCCTAAAGACATTTGGAGACCACTGACTACCTATTTGAGACAACAACATGCAATTTGAACTCGAAGCCCAGCGCCTGTCCTGGAAGGTCCAGGAGAGTCCTCTCAATTATCTGCACCCTCATCCATGAGCCTCTAAACGCTCTTGGACAGCCTAGCCCACGAGTAGACTGCCCCAGTCATGATGGTCCCGAGGTCAGTGGCCCTAAGCAACGCTGCTGTGGGCCTCAGTGCTGTCCACATGCTTTCCGCTATTAGCTCATATTCTGCACTTCTAGATCTGCGAGGTACGATCCATATTGATTTGTGTGCCGTGCACTGGTGCCTGTTACATTGTGCACTGGTACCCTGTCCTTCGACTTCCATGCACCACTTCCTTGTTCTGTGTTATTGCTGTATGTTGCAAAACTAATTAAAAAAATGTCAAAACCCTCCGATTGGATAGAATCCGCATTTTATTTTACAAGTTTGCATACCACAAATAAACAAAAAATCACTACTAAAGAGGTCTGAATATTTATGTATTCTTTACCTAATTGCACTCACTACATTTAGTTAAAGTGTCCACTCAATGCAAACTATACAACATATTCAAGCAATTAAAAGAAGTAACATTCCTGCTCAATGGGAATGGATCTACAAAAGGAACTACGAAGGGATCAACAGTATAACCCTTGGTTACCTGTTGCCTGAGCTTTTACTTCAAATAGACTACACTGGTAGGTCAGAGGGCAATCAGAAGAAGTATGTTTAGTCCTCCTCTCCTCCAGTGTAGTGGAACTCATCAGTAAATTCAATAAGATCTCTCCCTCTCACGCCCCATTACTTCTGTGTGTATTCCTCATTTAGAAACAAGAAAAGGGGTCTACTGGCACCTCACCTTACCTTCTCATTTATGTAAGAAACACCTAAGCCCTTTTTTTAGATTCTTCCTTAACCGTATCCTTGCTTAAGAAGACCTTTGGGAATTCTGCACTTTAGTCGTTAATTCTTGGGTATTCATTATACTCAAAGAAACTGTGATAAACACCTTTCTTGGATTTATTCTTCTGATAATTGCTCGAATGTTCATGTATACTAAAAGGATACTGGGCCTTAGTATCAATAGTCTCTCCAAATGGAATACATAAAGTTAAAGAAAACTAATTTTATTAGATCTTTTCTAAATCCATCTCCACCTTATTCAGTCCTCTTCTCCTTCTCCCTTTGACCTTCTTAGGGCTCGAACAAGAAGGTACCAAATTAACACTGCCAACACAGCCCCTATCTAATTAATTTTAAAAAACAATCAGTAATTGAGTCATCAGGAGTACCCCCGATTAATTGTCCTAACCTACCTAAATCAATCTGCTTTGTAAAGTTACTTTAAACTGGGACATCTGATTTCTCTTACTAAAATATGAAGTATTTTACTAATCATCTTTAAATAGCTGACTTGCTACATAAAGGGATTTGATAGAAAGGAGTGTAGCATGTATCGCTGTTTTGTAAGCAGATAAAAGTCAATCCACTAAATTCTGAAATGGACCATTTTGGAATAAATTATCCCTAACACGCAAATGTCTCTATCTGTGGCTGTGACAGAAATGTTTTTAATTCGGACAGGAGCAAACAAAGAACCTCTAACTGGGTACCTCATGCAACAATTCTTGGTGGAACAAAGCCACACTGGCTGAGGCTCAGCTTAATCCAGCAAAATATAGTCATGAACATGGAATTTGCCAACCTTTACTGCAGATAATCATACCTGCTTTAACTTGATAAAATTATCCAATGTTTCCCCTTTTGTCCCTTTTGTCCCTTCTGTGTAATGTCACCTCTATTTCCATCATGTTACCACCATTAATATTAATATCTAGGACTTTTTTTTATCCATTCACAGATACACCATCTACCTCTCTCATTCTGCAAGGTGGCAGAGCATCATAATTTGGGAAATAATCAAGGATAATTGTATTCCCCTCTTTACTAACATTATAAGGCATAAAACACAATCAACATCACTATAGTCCATTAACACTATCAGATACTTTCTCCAGGTACCGTATCTTTCAAAAGAATAGTCCTTTACCTATGCTGTCATGCTTTGGGTGACTTTTGCTATTTATGTTATATGTAGAAGGTGCACAGAAAGATAAAACAAAGGTAATAAATTAAGCACACAATTTTACTTAGACTAGAATTTCTGTCCCATACTCAAGGCTTTCGGCCTGTTGGCCAGTCGGCACTGGCAATTTTGAGATCACTGGTGTGTGCCGACAGTTGTATCATCAGTATTCCAGCTTTAAACCACTGACAAGTATAAGAGGCCGGTACACGGCCAGTAGCCCAAGACCAGTAGCGTAGGGCTAGACCCCAGTTCAACCTCCTTCCAACAGACCATTTCAAATGAACCACTGCATAGCTCTAACAAGAGACTTGGGGGAGAGCATGCTTGCACTATTGTGACATTATTGAGAATAGACGCCGAAATAACCTCATTGACAGAATAGAAAGACTTCTGAACAGGTTCCTAGAATTCACCTTATTTTATGAAAGTATGACAGTATAAAACACTTCATAGTGTACCAATGGCTTCTGATGGATGACAGAATTACACAGGATATTTACATAAATTACCACCCTCTATATTCCCAACTGAAATCTAGACCATGTCATACCCGGAACCCTAATTGTATGGTGGAAATGAATTGCAATACTTAAAACTGAACTGTTCTGGTTGGCCTACAATCGAAATTCATATGAACTGGGATTAAAATTCTACCTTTGATACATACCCTTGCAAGCTACAAGGGAGGGGGCGCCACAGATTCGCTCCATTTTATCTGTGAATCACAAGACCAAACAATGCGATTAAAGTATTATATAGACATTGCAAGTGGCTAATCAGTTCGTGGTCGTAACAAACCTTTAGTAGATTGTGATTCAGGACTTTGAACTGTCAAAGTCTGCAATTCTGCATATCCAAGGCTTTTTGAGTTCAAATCCATTTAGTACCTCATTCACTACTGCAAGTAGAGATTGATTCTATTATCTATATTTAACATATGATTTGTAGAAAGGTTTGCATGTAAAATGTGTTATCTGTGCATGCAAATAAAAGACAGTACAGATTTTAACACATCTACAGCACAGCAACACAACTCAATTTTGACATTGAGTACATTAAAAAACGACCTAATACAGAAATAAATCTGGTGTCTCCAACCTTGTCTCTGTGAACATGTTCCCTACAGTGTACCTGACCCCAGAAGCGCCTCCCTGACCCATAGTCATGGGACTGTTGCACTGGCATGACAGAGATATGTTCCTGCAAGCAGCAAGAAGAATAGTCATATCTTTCATGGTTCAGCTACAATTGTTTTATTCCTGGATCACAAAAGCATAGGACAATGGCACTAAATTGTTAGAAAATGCCTCTGCTCCATAAACTTCCAATACATGTTAATGATCCTAGCATTCCCTAGAGTCACCGGTCATTCAAGAAGCAACGGGGAACAACGTAGAATCCAAAGCCTCTTGGTATTGAACTTCTCATGTCCCCAGTTGTTATAATGATGATGTACCACTCTACTCTGATGAAGCATGGTAAGTTGAGGTTTGTGCTATTTCTGCCTGTAGGTTGAAAATCTTCATAGAAGAAAGCTAGAAACTGTAGTTGATAAGAGCTGTAAAGGTCTGGGTATGACTGTTGCATAGACAAGCTGCAGCATTAATCCTCATGGTAAATAGCTCAGAATGGGAAAACCAACTAAGATGAAGCAACCCACATGTCCTCTTTTTTAAATGCAAGGCACCCTTTCTTATGATCACTTATGGCCTACTTTGAAGGTGACATAAGTATTAAAACGTAAGATTTTAGGTCTAGCATAAGAATTATTTTGCCAGGTAGAAATGGCAGTTTAAAACCACACTATAAGTTGCAGAGGCAGGCCTTAGAAATGATTTAAATGCCTACTTTAGAGGATGATACAATGTGTGCTGCAGGCCTACTAGTAGCATTTAATGTACAGGCCCTGAGTGCATGTAGCACCTTCTACTAGAGACTTACAAGTAAATTAAATGTGCCAATCAGGTGTAGGCCAATTTTACCATGTTTGAAGGAGAGAACACAAATACTTTAGCACTGGTTACCAGTGGTACAGTGTGCAGCATCCTTATACCACTAGAGGAATTCAGCAAAACAGGAGCTGTGGAGGCAAAAGTGTTTGGGGGAATACCACACCAAGGATGTCAGATCTAACAGTTTGGCTTACAAATAGAGACAAAAATGTGTATTTCGTAGATCATCTGTGGTGGCTTTGAACTTGAGTAAATGGGAAACTTAAATTATAAATCATGAGGGTAACAATCCAGATCTGAAAAATCTTTTTGGTGCACTTTGAGATATGGGAAGTGGCATCACACGCCATTAGATGAAACACATTATGTTAGTCAGTGGGGACTAATAGAAATGGTTCATCACTTTCGACTTTGCAAAAACACGAAGTAAGCAGTATAGTGAGAATGATTTCAAACATAACTTGTGATATGAGAGGATAATATAAGATATGAAGATGTGACTACTGGTTTAGAACAAAAGATGCCAGCACTGCTATTTGATTTAGTTACAAATTTATTGTAGGCTTGAAAACATGGAGAATGCCAAGCAATGTTAACACCATCTGAAAACATAGGATTGATATCAAAAGATTATGGTGCAAAGTTTGTATTACTCTGGAAACATAGGGTTAATACCAAAAGATTACAGTGCAATGTTTGCACCACTCTGGGAACATAGTGGTAATATCAAAAGATCACAGAACAATGTTTGTAACACTCTGGAAACATAGGGTTAATATCACAAGATCACAATGCTATATATGTAACACTCTGGGAACATAGGGTTAATATCAATAACACAAGCAATTAGTTATATCACTGTTACATCACAGCGTAAGTTGAGCATAGCAATGAAACTTTCAGGCCATTCACAGAATGTTCCATATCACCTGCACCAATTATGCAAATGTCATATTAAACTTATGGATAACAAATGTATTCACAATACATCAGGTTTATGATAATTGCACAAACGAATTTCCTTTATGCGATATATAGCAAACAACAACGATAAGGGTTACTACGCGACTAGCTGCGAGCTTCCCAGTGAACTTAAACACTAATGATTTGCCTTCCTAGGTGCATTGCACTCCAAAACATCTGACTTTCGAATACCAAGTCAGCAAGTGTCAAGTTTTAACAAATAGATGCTTTTTGAGCGCATGGAGTGCATTACTGCTTTTATAGTAGTCAATTCTCTTGATCTCTTCAACTCCTGAGAAGCTGCAACCAGGATACGGGACTGAACACAAAGATCAAATTGTGGAGAAGCAGAGATTCCCTCTCTGCAGCTGGCGACCTTTACAGCAAGCAATTCACTCAGGCCGGGTGTGGTTTAAATACTTGCTGCATCCAGCCACACCCAGTCTGAGTCATAGGGAGGGACACCCATTCTGAGTCATAGGGATGCTGGAGGCTTGAGCAACATTTGTCCTAAACAAGCATTGGTTCCAACAAGCAGTGGTCTTTATAAACAAGCATTGGTATCTGTAAAACATTCTTATGAGGTTACAACAAACATTGGTCCCTGCAAAGGCAGGTGTTTGGCTTAGGAGTTCTTTACTGGAGCACATCCATGTTTGCAGGCCCAACATTACACCCCTCCCAAGGCCCTCCCAATTGGGTTCAGTTCGTTGGGGTATCGATGGTGGAGCTGGCAAACCTATCGGGAGCATGCACATGCCCTGCTGGTTCCCATGAACAATCCTTTGGCCCATAACCTTTCCAGTGTAACAAGTAGTAAAGTTTATTATGTACTCGTTTAGAGTCTAACATGGCCTTGACCTCAAACTCCAGTTGATTATCCACTGAGATTGGAAGGGATCTTTTTGGGCAGTGCATAGAGTCTGCTACCAGTTTTAATTAGGAAACGTGGAACACTGGGTGAATCAGAAGTGAAGTGGGAAGTTCTAGCTTCACTGCCACCTCGCTAATCTTTTTGATGATGGTAAAAGGACCCACAAATCTTGGATGAAACTTTTGAGCTTCCTTCAGATGTAAGTGTTTAGTTGATAAACAAAACTTTGGTCCTGCTTCATATTTTGGTCCCTAACATCTTTTTTTGTCTGCATATATTTTGTATTTCTGTTTTGCTAGTGTTAGGTTGTCTTGCTCATTTTTTTGAATGTCGCTCAATTGTTGTAAAAAGTCCTCTACACCAGGAGTGGTTAACTAGGGTACTACACTCAAATTCAACATTTGAGGATGATACCCATAATTGAATAAAAGGGTGAATATTCACTGGATACTTGGATTACATTGCTATATGCAAATTCAGCTACCCACAAGTACTCAGCCCAATCCGCTTCTGAATTTAGGAGATGACAACGCAAATATTGCTCCATAAACTGGTTAACTCTTTTGGTTTGCCCTTCTGACTGTGGTTGGCGAGTTGATGGACAAGTGGACATCCATATCCAATTCCTGACAAAGGCATTTCCAAAATTTGGACACAAACTGTGTACCTCGGTCAGACGCGACTACTAAAGGAAGACCATGTAGATGGATTATTGATTGTAGGAATACATAGGCTAATTGTGCAGCTGAGGGTAAAGCTTTTAGAGGGATAAAATGTCCAATTTTGGTTAAATAATCTACCACTACTAGAACACTCTGAGATTTTGGTAATTCTACCACAAAGTCTAAACATACGGTGTGCCAAGGCACAAGTGGTGTGGGCAAGGGTTGTAAAAGACCAGCGGGAGCTTGATGTGAACTCTGCCCTTGTGCGCAGGTTACACAATTTGCTACAAAGGCTTTTGCATCTTTGGATAAGGATGGCCACCAAAAGTGTTGTTGAAGGATCTCTAGAGTCTTTTTCTCCCCTGGGTGACCAGCATGTTTACTAACAAGGCACCACTCACAGGCTTTAGCTTTATCTTGCAGTGTTTTTGTGGGTAGATATATCTTTTGTGCTACATACGTCAATCCCCCATGGCTAGTAGTGTCAGTAGTATGGTGTTTCAGAGTTTCTATGGCTACTGTACTTTTCCTGCTCTCGTTGCACCCCTTGCAAGAAATCTGAATCGAAGGTAATGGCCCCAACTACCTTGTCTGATTAAATAATAAAAGGTGTGTCTGCTTTTCCATTTTTGTGACCTGGTTGGAACTGGATAATAAAGTCAAAATCATTAAAAAATTGAGACCACCTCAACTATCATGTAGACAGAGCGCGTGTAGACTTGAGGAATTGCAAGTTCCTATGATCCGTTAAAATGGTTACGGTTTGTAAACTCCCTAGTGGATAATGCCTCCATTCCTCAAAGGCCCATTTAATTGCTCTTAACTCTTGATCTGCTACTGAGTAGTTATTTTTGGCTGGGTTCGATTTGTGGGAAAAGTAAGCCACAGGATGGATCTCACTGGTTCCTGGATCATGTTGAGACAAGACCCTACCTACCGCTACTTCAGAGGCACCCACCTCTACCACAAATTGTTGTGTAGGATCTGAGTGTCATAAAATGGGGGCGTACTAAACTCGTCTTTCAATGGGGAAGCGCCTGATCTGCCTCTTCTCCCCACTGAAGCTTCATTCCTTTCTGAAGTAACCTTGTGATAGAAGCTGCAATGGTGGAAAAGTGATCAATAAAACGTCTATAAAAATTGCAAACCCCTCGGAAGCTTTGTACTTCTTTGGCACTTTGTGGAACTTTCCACTGAGCAATAGCTTCAACTTTTCTGGGGTTCATTTGTACACTTTTTGGAGTAAGGATTTACCTGAGGAATTCCACTTCTTGAACATGGAATCTACATGTTTCTATCTTCGCGAAGAGGTGATGTTGTCATAAGGCTTATAAAATGGCTTTGACATGCACAACATGTTCTTCATAGGTGTTGGAACAGATCAAAATATTGTCAATATAGACAACAGCACACTGATCAATAAAATCACGTAGTGCCTCATTGATAAAATAGTGGAAAGCAGTGGGGGCATTGCCGAGTCTGAAAAGCATGACGAGGTACTCATATAAACCAAATTTGGTCTGCAAGGTTGTTTTCCACTCGTCACCCTCCCGGACTCTCACAAGATGGTACACCCCTCGCAAATCCAATTTTGTGTACATGTGTGCATTTTTTATCTGATCTATAAGGGTTGAGATCAAAGGTAACAGATATCTATTTTGGATTGCAATCTTGTTTAAGGTTCTATAATCAATGCAAGGCCTAAGTTCCCCCCACTTTCCTAGGAACGAAAAATAGTGCAGACGAAGCTGGGAGACCAAGAAGGTCTTATAAATCCTATGGCCAGCATGTCATCTAAATACTGTCGCAAATGTGAATCCTCCCTTTCAGTTAGAGCATAAATTCTACTGCCAGGAATTTGCGAGCCTGGCTGTAAATCTATCCGACAGTCAAAGGGACAATGCGGTGGTAACGTAGTAGCCTTCCTCTTGTCAAAGACATCTGCAAAAACTTGGTATATACTAAAGATAGCTCAGGTTCTTCTTTCTCTGCATTTCCTACACTCAAAGTAATATCTTTTTGGGCTTCCACCAAACAGTGGTCTTCACAGAACTTGGATTGCAAGGTAACACTTTGTGTAGACCAGTTTATAGTGGGATTATGCTTTTGCAGTCATTGGATTCCTAAAATAACTTTGAATTGGGAGGCACATATCAGATCGAATTGTATGATTTTGCGATGATTAGAGTAGAAAACACATTACTAACCCACAAGTAGTTTTGGTGACTGGGACTGAGGGCAAAGAGCTCCCATCAATAGTTTTAACTGCCTCAGGACTGGGTTTAGGCAAAAGCAGT
Source organism: Pleurodeles waltl (assembly GCF_031143425.1). NCBI lineage: Eukaryota > Metazoa > Chordata > Amphibia > Caudata > Salamandridae > Pleurodeles > Pleurodeles waltl. The sequence continues at coordinate 1,032,818,572 of NC_090437.1, read as the reverse complement.
ATTCCCAAGTTGTTTTGCAAAGGTGATATCCAGGAAATTCTCACCGGCCCCCGAATCCACCAGGTGCTTGAGCAGAACTGGGCAATCTAACGATTGCCATTCCTCCCATGCAGATATATATATAAGTTATGGAATTCTCTCTGGGAGCTGGTTTGGGCCAAAAATGGAAGACCTATGGTCTTTTCACACCCAAACAACTGGTCTCCACTGTAGTCGGGTGTTCTAGTTTCCCTCAAACTTCTTACTTTCAGATATTTTGGCCCCTGTGGACATTATTTTAGGCTTACCTGTACAATACTTTAAAAAATTACCCTTTTTTCCACAATGCAAATATAACTTCTGGTCACGACTTCGTTGTTTTTCTTCTTTGGTAAATGGGCCTCTAACGGTACTGATTTCCATTGGTTCACCTTTAGTAGAGCCTTTGTTTGTGTCTTGTCTCTTATCTTTGATCACTAACAGCTTGTGGTCGGTGCGACCATTGTCACTCCATCTCTCTGATAAATGAGTATCTAATTTGAACACTAAATTGATTAGCTCTTCGCAAGAATCGGGGGAATTATCTACTTGCAGTAAAAGATCCTTAAGTTCATCTTTTAACCGTCCATAAAACAAGGACCCCCTCTTTTCCAGCTGCCAGCAGTCTATTAAAGGCAATTATAAATGTCAGCAAATCCCTATTTTCTTTTTTTTAAACATTTTTATTTATCATTTTGAAATATGACCGGGAACAAACAAATAGCAATGCAGTTCAGGCATGGGAATGAAATCACAGAAAGGGAAAGAAAATTATCAGTACATGTCGTACCTAACAATTCAATTTACAATTTGCGAAGCAGAGCATATAGACATTAAGCATTACACAGAGAGAATAGTGTGAAAAGTGTGGGCTCAACATTGACTGGCATCTACAGACACCTGGGATATACAGGGGGAAGTGGTAAGTGTAAGCAGGTAGTTTCTCAGCAGTTGCCAGATATCCTTAGGTCTGGAACTCACAAGTTGCAAAGTAGAGTATAATTCACTGTTTGTCCCAACATATGTGAGACTTACCAGCAAAGAATGTATATTGGGCACATTTTTGGATTCCCACCTCAGCGCTATCGCTCATTTAGCCAACAGGAGTGAAATTAGAGTGAGGCATCTAATGGTCTTAGGTAACTCACCTGGGTATCCAAGAAGAGTTATAAGTGGGTCGCATCGCAGAGGCCAATTGACAATGGCCGACAATTTGTAATACACCTCGCACCAGAAAGAACTGATCCCCGGACAGGTCCAGGCCTTGTGAATAAAATCGACAATCAGAGCGCTGCATTTGGGGCAAGCAGAGGAACGGTTCGAGTCAATACGGGCAATGTCTTTGGCCGTGATATATATTCTCTTAGGGAACTTGAAGTGGACTAATTTATGGCGCTGGTTGGGTTCGACACACCTGGCCTCCACACAGCATGCGTCCCATACCTTCTGCAATAATGGACAACCAAGATCCCTCTCTGAGGATTCCCTGAGTCGAGTGTCCAGAATCAGAAGAGTTTTAATATAAGATAGATAGATTCTGGATACCAAGTGTGTCCCTGTGTCTGCAGTAGCAAGCAAGGTAAGTGGAGCGAACTCTGCTGGAGCCAAAGGATATATGGCATAGAGTTCACGCACAGCGTGTTGCAGCCGGCAGAGTGCAAAATGTTCAAAGTGCATGGCGTCAGTGAATTGAGTATCTGTGGTGCTTGAGAATATGTGGTCATTTGTGAAAACATCCCCAAAGGTATGTAGGTTGAAAGTGCGTAATGTGCGCTGGACTAGTGCCTCTTGAGTGATAGGTATAAATGGATTATTGATAAGTGCCAAAGCAGGAGAGTATAGCGTGTCACAGTGAAGCACACAAGCCAGTTTGCGCCATGCTCAGCTGGCGGTGGAAAGAGTTTGAACATCGCTGCTATGTAATGGGACACACCCAGACAGGAGGGCATTCAGAGGGACAGGGGACGAAAGGTCTCTCTCCTGGATGGAATAAGGGAGATGAGCATCTGGCTGATACCAATGATATGTGTAGTGGCACTGTGCCACAAGGTAGTAAAGCTGAAAGTGTGGGACACCAAATCCACCACGCTCATACGGGAGATTCAAGATCTCCCAACACTTGCGTGGATGACGATCAGCCCATACCATGCGGTTAATCAGGCTGTGAAGCAATATGAAAAAGGAATTGGTTAGCGGGATTGGAATGTTTAGAAACACATATAAAAATTGTGGAGAGAACCGCCATTTTAAGGAGCGGTATTCGGCCCTCCATGGATATCAGTAGTTTTACCTCTCTGTCTACCTGGGCAGTAAATATCTCCACTGCAGGCCTGTAATTGAGCCAAGGTACCTGCTGCCTGTCTCTGTGTAGGTGAATACCAAGGTATTTCACCTAGTCGGAGGCACCAGCACAAGGGGAATCCCATCTCAGGTAGCTGGGTAGCATCAGTCAATGGGAAAAGTTCTGATTTAGCCCAATTGATACAGCGCCCTGAGAATGCACCAAAATGAGTCACCTCTTCCAATATAGATGCCAGGTTGATCTCTGGATGACGGACGAACAGCAAGATATCGTCCGCGTATAGTGATACCAACAGCAGTCCTGTAGTCCATCGCAGCCCTCTATACATATGACTTTCACACAAGTGGTGCACTAATGGGTCCATGGCTAAAATGAAAAGCAAAGGGGATAAAGGGCAACCCTGCCATGTGCCTCGTGTTACGGGGAAAAATGAAGAGAGCTCACTATTAAGCCCTGCAAATAATAGGGAAATGAGTTTGGTGTAGCCCCATGGGAGCACAAGCTTTCAAAGGACTGATTGCAAAAAGGGGCATTCAAGCGATATATCTAGTCTAATAACAGAACTGCTGCCGGAACCACAGGGGACACTCTGTTTAGCACTACGAATAAAGTGTGTAGGTTGATGGAAGTAGAACGGTGCAAAAAAAAGCCGGACTGAGGGGGGCAAATGATAGTCTCCAACAAAATGTATATAAACGTGTGGTTATCATCTTGGCTGAAATCTTATTGTCAAGATTAATCAGGGAAAGAGGGTGGTAAGACCCACAATTTGGAGGGTCTTTACCAGGTTTAGGTAATAGAGCTATGACCGCCTCTTTCATTGATTCCGGTAGGGCCCCTGTCTCAAGGACCTCGGCGTACATGAGGAGGAGATGAGGGCTAAGAATATCCTTAAATTGCTTGTAGAACACTCCAATAAAGCCATCCAGCCCCGGGGTGCTCATCCTTCCCTATGAATCCATCGGTTGTGATATCTCTTCGACAGAGAAAGTCTCACTAACGAATTGCTGTTGGCCAGATGACAACCAGACCATAGGGATATCTTCAAGGTAGTCCTGTAGTGTTGAACCCAAAGGCCCTGTTCTCGCAGTATAAAGACAGGAATAATATTTTTAAAACTCTGCCAGAACCTCGGTGGTGCCAACAGCAAAAATGCCATCAGGTTGAGTATATGGGATACGGGACAAGATGGTTGGATCAATCTGGCAAGTAGTCTCCCAGGTCTGTCTCGCTCCCCATATCTACGAGCCATACTATACTTACTCATGTACTGCACTTCTTGCTCTGCCAAGTTGTTAAATTCTTCAAGCAAGAACCTATAAGGACCCAGATGGGGGGGCAGCGTCGAAATCTGTGGATTCACTGTTGAAGCCGGCGAGCCACGCCTCAACACGTGCAAGACCGTTACGTATGTCACGCAGGACACCAGCGTGTGTTGAAATGCAAATACCTCTGATGTATGGCTTGAAGGCATCGCACAACATTACCCAAGTGTCCGCCGATCCCTCATTCAGTTAAAAAAAAAGTTGAGCACTGATTTGCGCAAGGATGAACAAAACGGCGCATCCAACAATGCCATGTCTGGAAACCTCCAAAATTTCCTGCTGCGGCAGACCGCAGGGATAGAAAAAGTTCATAACACCAGGAATGGTCAGATAGTGTCCGAGGGAGATGCCGGACTGCCGTGTCCCACTGTCCAGTAGCACCTGCAAGAAGCCAATAATCTATGCGTGACCAGGTGCTGTGGGGTGCAGAGCGGAAAGCATAAGCTAACGCACCAGAGCTGTGCAGTCCCCAAAGGTCCTGAAAAGTGGAACAGAGATCTTTCAATACCTTAAGGGAGCAGGACTTAGATGGTGGGGCATGTGAAGTGGTATCTATTGCTGGATCTATTGCCAAATTAAAGTCTCCAGCAATAAGGATATGATCTGTGTCAAAGCGATTAATATGTAAATGAATATCTTGTAAAAATTCAGGGCCATCAATATTGGATGCATACATATTGACTACCAGGATCCTGCGGTACTCCCACAGCCTGCGACCATTACATATCTGCCAGCGGAATCTACCCAGGTGAACAGTGGTCAAAACAGCACAGATTTGTGAACCAGAATACAAACCCCGCGGTAGTAGGTGCTATAACTCGTAATGTACTGGTGTTGGCCCCAAGTGGTAGCAAATGGGGAGCCACGCCAGCTGCAAGGTGCGTCTCCTGCAGCAATGCAACTTGCACCGCATGCCTGCAAAGATACTGCAGCACCATCCTGCATTTACGGGAATTATTTAAACTACATACGTTCCAGAGGAACTTGTCACTGGAATCGCAGGACAGCACAGACTACCAGGAAACACCACAAATGCTGGTTAAGTTGCATGGGAGAAATTAATGCTAAAATGTCAAGTGCAAGAAGGGGGAGGCACATAGGACTCACACAATACATGTCAAAGGAGTGCAGGGGGACACATTGCACATGAAGAAAGTTGCACCATGCTGACATAAGCTACACTTGTACCTACACCTTGGTATTGCAATGCACCATAACACATACACAACCTAGACATATGCCGATCACCCGGCATAAATACCTACATGTGCATATGCAGCACATGGGATGGATGGCATTTATAATGACTGTTCCTCTGGTTGTGTCATCACAACATCCCTTGCATATAGTTATATCAACCCTACCAACACGACCAAGACTTCAGAGACTAGGTAGTCAGTCAATACCATTCCTGGGGTTACATCACAGAGGCGTCCCTTGCAACTGCCTTGCATCATTGCCCAAACACATGTGTGCTGCATCTTACAGCACACGAGTCATTGCAACTGTCCCAACAGTACCCAGACATGTGCCGGTAGCACCACCACCCCGCACATTGACAACACATCCACATAAGGCAGCCACCACTCCATGATGCAGTCAGGATGCCCCCTGGGTGCGGGGAACAATAATCTGAACAGGTGCTGGGGAAATAGCAGGCTGGTCCTGTATTATTGGTAACATGCCACTACACAGACCAACTAAACTGAATCACACATCTTGATGCTGAACAGAAATGTTCCTCTACAGAAAATATGTACCACAGATAGCAAACTGTAGGTCACAACAGTCACTGGCTGAACCCACAACTACTCTGACACAACCATGTGAAGCACATAGGAATGGGGAAATAAACACACACATAAAACACATGGTACATGACTGTGAACATAATGGCATATAATTCCACATTGACTGGCGGGGGATGGTGCATGGGCAAGTCTGATGTTGGTAAGACTGCCAGTGAAGTGTACCCTTTGCGGCTGATATGATGAGTCACACGTTGGGATGGCGGGTGGGAATCTGTCTGCTCATGGTAGCTCTGTGGGGCACTTAGCACCACGTTGTTGATGGATCAAATAGAGTCAGTGCCAGTTTTGGGTGTAACAGGACACACTGCACTTAGCCCTGCAAATCAGGCAGTGGAAAGCGCAAAGGGACAGAGCATGGGGCCCCCTGCATTGCCTCTGCCAGGTGCATGGGCTGTGCAGGGGCACCCAGGGGCACCCCACACCACATCACCACCAACCTTTGCATGGGGGGTTTCACCGCCATGCAAAGGCTGGTGGAAATGCGGGAACAGACCTGGAGTGTAGCATTGAACGTAAAACTGGTCTGGTGTCACAGGACAGGTGTCATTGCCAGTCTGTAAGCTGCTGGAAACCTGCCAGGCCATTGGCCCATGGGGCATTCCTCATTGACAACAGTTGCCACTACCACCTGTGCTGTTGGGGGTGGTCATATAGACAATGGCAGTCAGGTGGTCATAGGACTGCTGCACTTGAAATGAGGGACCAGTATGACTGCCTGCAGAATCACCATCAGTCAGGTAGTCATAGGACTGCTGCACTTGAAATGAGGAACCGGTATGACTGCCTGCAGAATCACCATCAAACTAGCTTGAGGCCCTGACCTAAGTTCAACACCAGTTAACTGGCTATGTCCATAAACTCATTTACCATCAGGCACTGTCATATACATGAGGATGTACACAGCAGAAATATTATACACATGCTGGCCATCCCTGGGTCTACCCCTGAGCCTGTGTCATATTAGCTGCACTGCCACCATGCTGCATCTCATGTATCATAGTGCAAGGATGGCTGCATTGAGGGGGAGATCATAGGTGTGAGGAAGGTGAACCGACCTGCACAAACAGAAGATGAAATTGAACTCTGCTTGGTCCATGTGTGCTGTACAATGTAGCACACATACACATACATCAACATTAGGATCTATCAATAGTAACAAGAACATTGTGTTCTGGCAATGCCATCCATGGGGTGATGCAAGGTCTCAGCACCGCATGAGTGTTTATGAAACATGTAAGACTGGGACAGGGGCAAATTGCCATGTGTGGCGCTGTGGCTTGAGCACTGCGACACCCATTGGAAGGCCTCACCATGCAAATGGATGCATAGGGAGGGTTGACAACGACAAGATGGTGTCAAGCCACAAAAAGGATTTACATCACACCTAGCATATATGACACACCCAATTGCTCCACCTGATCTTCTCTTCATGTGACAAACAGGTGGGGCAAAGGGCTGATAAACTGCAACCATGATGTACAGGAACAATGTTTGGGAGCTAGGATGACAATAAGCCTCCAATAGCAAGTCAGTGATGTGACATATCAACTGCCACAACACAGAAAGATTGATTTTTCACGATATAATTGCAGAGGATGATGTCTCTCCTGCAGATCTGCCTGTCCTGGAGTACCCCGATGACCTGGGTGACCAGCTGACAACCATCAGCCAAGAGACCCTCCAAGAAGTCCTCGTATCCCTCCAGACACCACCTCCAGTCGCAAGGAGGAGTATTAATGTAGCAGCCATCCCAGAGGCCCCACCCAACACCCCAATAGTAAGACCTGCCAGCACCGACACAGCTGAGGACTCCGAGGACCCAGGTACCAGCTTTGAGAGGACAGTGGTAGGAGTCCAGCGGGAGCTGGCCTAGGAGGTGTGGATGGGGATGCAAACTATGGCAGCCAGCCTAGAGGGTATGTGCATGTGCCTCGTTAAGGCCAATGAACAGACTGCAGCCAAATGAGGCACGCACTCCCCAATGCATGGAGTCCAGCAGTGTCTGAGGGACATAGCTGCTGCCGTGAAGGAGGGGCCACAACAACTGCAATCCCAAACTGGCAGCAGCGTGATTGAGGACAAGTTGGACTCCATGCACCTGGAAGTGGTCTCCTTCAGGGCAGACATGGCTGCCTACCACAGGGATGTTGCTGCTATCCTCAAAAATCAGCAGCTCCTCTTTGCTGCAGTGATAGCATATGTAGTTCCACAGATGTCAGCTGCCGGGAATTGGGAGTCCACATCTCCAAACACTGAAGTGTGTGTGGCCCCCTCTACCTCCCCACCACCACCATCAAGGGCAGAGGAGACACCACACACATCGGAGGATGAAGCTGTGGAACAGATCATCTTCACCCGTGAGAGTTCCCGGTAGCACCAGCCCATGCTACTTGGACACTGTTTTCCTTTGACCTGTGCTTGAGATCATGCCAATGTTAGCACAGTTGGAGATATGAACATTTCATGGACACACTGTTGACTATTCTGCTATGGACTGCAATTGTCTCTCAGTTTCCAATTGGTAATTCTTTGTTCCTCTACACTGAACAACACTTCACCCAAGCATGTCCCATGACATGTCCCCCAACCCTGGACTTGTGTTGTGTCACAATTGTATATATTTCACCAATGGAGTCATTGGCCTGGACAATGTATATATTGCACTAAAACACTTGTAAATAAACACCTCCCACACAACCAGCATGTCTTTGGGGGTCATTATGACCCTGGCGGTCCTGCTCCGCCCCGCTGGCGGTCGCGGCCAGTCAGCCGACAGCGTGGCAGTGCAGGACCACCAAATTATGACAACGGAAGTGAACTGGCTGTATTGCAGCCAGTTCACCACCCGTACCGCCAGGGGGGTAGGACCGCACAGCCGAAGGTTAACCTCCTTCAAACCAGCAGTCCACCTAACACAACTTGCGGTATTTTGAGCATCCTTACCGCAGGGATTCTGTGGCAGCAGTCCTGCCACAGAATCCCTGGCGGTAACAATACTGGTGACATGAATGCTCATTCCTGCCACCAGTGCAGTACTCCCCAACCCCACCCCTCCCCAGCCCCCAAGCAGTGACACCCTACCACCGATCCCCATTCTGAGCCCCCCACCCCAACCCCATTCGGACCCCCATCCCCATTCCGAACCCCTCCGCCACCCTGATCCAAATTCCAAACCTCCCTCCCACGTACATCCACTCAGGCACACATCACACATACAGACATACACGCACAAATACATGCACATTCATTCACCCACACATGCACGCACGGCCACGACACTCACCCCCACCCCGCATACACACATTCACACAAGCACACATACACTTGCATACACACGCACACAAACACACACAACACCCCCCACCGCCCTCGATTCACACAAAAACACGCCCCCATTCATGCACACAACATTCACTGGCAGTCTTGTGGCTGGTAGGACTTTGGCAGTCTACATTGTAGATCGCCGAAGTAAAAATGAGGGCCTTTGTTTATTGTGACACATCTACTACGCTTAGGAATTGTGATGTGTGTAACCATGTCTTTAGTCACAGAGAGGGTCATTCAGACCCTGGTGGGCGGCGGGAGCCGCCCGCCTGGCGGGAACCGCCAAATGGCCGCTCCGCGGTCAGAAGACCGCGGATGCCATTCTTGCTTTCCCGCTGGGCCGGCGGGCGACCGCCAAAAGAGCGCCCGCCGGCCCAGCGGGAAAGGCCCTGCAACAAGGAAGCCGGCTCCGAATAGAGCCGGCGGAGTTGCAGGGGTGCGACGGGTGCAGTTGCACCCATCGCGATTTTCACTGTCTGCTAAGCAGACAGTGAAAATCTTTATGGTTCCCTGTTAGGGGGCCCCTGCACTGCCCATGCCAGTGGCATGGGCAGTGCAGGGGCCCCCAGGGGCCCCACAACACACGTTCCCGTCATCCTGTTTCTGGCGGTGAAAACCACCAGAAACAGGCTCGCGGGAAGGGGGTCGGAATCCTTGCAGCGCCGCCATGGAGGATTCCCCCAGCCGGGGGAAATCCGGCGGAAAAACGCAGGACCCGGCTGGGCGACCGCGGCTTCACAGCCGCGGTCGGAATACAAAATGAAGCACCACCAGCCTGTTGGCGGTGCTTCAGCCGGCCTCCACCCTGGCGGTCATAGACCGCCAGGGTCAGAATGAGGCCCAGAGTGTCAGTACAGTACAAGAGTACAAGGGTGCGCATATCTGCACACACGATTCCTACAGGATAAACAATAATGCTGGTCTCATACCCAACAACCAATTCACTGAGTATGTCAAAAATGTAGAACACATGTATGCTTAACCCACTACATAAGGCAGGAATGGCTGTATCGTCAGCTGGGAGTACCAGTTGAACACATTGGTGTGAAACAGAGGTACTTAACCTCATCTGTAATAGCCATTGGTCAGTTTTGCAGCATAGATTTAAAATGTAAGCTGTTGTCAGACGTGCCACAGTGCCTAACATTCCTACACAGTACCCTAACACTGACAGCTGAATTAACACACCTACCTGCCCAACACAAAGTAAACATAGTCACCTTGAGTGGTGGGTACACTGGATGGCAGATGCATGGCAAGTAGATGTGTTGTTGCTGCCAATGTGCCAGCTCAGTTGTAGCAGGTGATGAACATGTCAAGAGAGGGATTTGGAATCAGGCCAGAATCCCTAGGCCAACACACAATTTTCACTGTACACTCATGGGAAGAACCAGGACCCAAGCATATGAAACATGAAGTAAAGGAGTACCCAGACATTTGTTTATTAACAATGAAACTAAACTAAAAAAAATCAAGAAAACCTATCCTAACCTAACCTAACCTAGCCTATTCTAACTATACTTAAGCAACAACTAAACCCTACCCTATGCTAACCACATTTAGCAACACACTCTAAACATTGGCCCTCACCCTCCTTATGTTACGAGACACATGCAGGAAAACATAATAAACTACACACATACTAACTATATCTTAACAAATATATATATATATATTTTTTATTTATTATTGTTTGTTTCTAAAACACATATCTACCCCAACATTACCCCCACCCACACACAAAGTAACATGTAAAAAGTAGAAAACCCACTTATCCTAACTAAACTACATACCTACTCTAACCTACCACTAACCCCCTTAAACCCACTATAAAACATGAATACAAATGAGGAGGGAGAGGACAGAACTTGGAGGTAAGAGTACCAAAGGCAATCACAGCTTTGCCTTCTTGAAGGTTTTCTTGATGTACTTAAGTCTCTTCGTATTGACTGCCACCCCCTTCTCCGAACTGTCCAACCTTATTTTACAAGTGTTATGTCCCTCTGCAGATCCTGCAGCATTTTCTGGTCGATGGCAGCAGGATGCGTGGGCTGATGCACGGATGTCGAAGGTGTTGCAGCTGTGGCTGTAGTTGAGGTGGCAGTTGCGACCCCCTGCACAGTTGTGGAGCTGGGCCTCCTCTGTGTGGCCACTGCAAGTGTGGGACCCCCTTAGGTGAATGCCCGCCATTCCCCAGTTGATCTCTGAGTGCAATAGCTGTGAGCCATCCTCCAGAACCCAGATTCCACTTCCAGGATGTGTCGGTAGCGGACTGCCTCTTCTGGAATGCTCGCAGTTCCTCATTGCTCATGTTGGCAGCTATTAAACTGAGAAAGGCAACCATCGGTGTGATCATTGTGTGGAGTATGTACAGATTATTGGCTTACACTCTACATCTACTTATACATGAACTCCAACTCACATTCCGGAAAAGATAATGGCCCTGATAAATGCAACAACAATCAATCAATCAATCAAACAAATTTCTTACGCGCACTACTCACCCGGTAGGGTCTCAAGGTGCGGGGGCGGGTTACTGCTCGAAAAGATAAGTTTTTAGGTGCTTTCTGAAGGTTAGGAGGTCCTGGGTCTTGCATAGGTTGGTGAGGAGGGAGTTCCAGGTTTTGGCGGTGAGGTGGGAGAAGGATCTGCCTCCGGAGGTGGTGCATTGGATGCGGGGGACTGTAGCGAGGGCGAGGTCAGCGGAGCGGGGCTTTCGAGTAGGTTTGTGGAAGTTGATTCGCTTGTTGAGGTAGGCTAGTCCGGTGTCGTGGAGGGCCTTGTGAGGCTTTTCAGGGATGTCAGGATTTTGAAAGTGATCCTTTTGTTTATGGGCAGCCAGCATAGGGATCTCAGATAGGCAGAGATGTGTTCCTAGCAAGGGAGGTTGAGGATGAGACGTGTAACTGTGTTCTGGATTCGCTGGAGTTTTCTCTGAAGCTTGGCTGTGGTCCCTGCGTAGAGGGCGTTGCCGTAGTCCAGTCTGCTGCTTATGAGGGCGTGGGTGACCGTTCTTCTTGTTTCTAAAGGAATCCATTTGAAGGTCTTGGGTAGCATGCAAAGGGTGTTGAAGCAGGGAGGATGATATGGCGTAGATTTGCTAAGTCATGGAGAGAGACGAGTCCAGTATGATTCCGAGATTGCGTGCCTGTGTGGTGGGTGTTGGGGGTGGTCCAAGGGTGGTGGGCCACCAAGAGTCATTCCATGTTGTCTTGTTGGGACCGAAGATGGTGATCTTGGTTTTTTCTGAGTTCAATTTGAGGTGGCTTGCTGTCATCCGGTTAGCGATGGCGAGGAGTCCGGCGTGTAGGTTATTCTTGGCAGTAGATGGGTTCTTCGTGAGGGAGATGATGAGCCGGGTGTCAACAGCGTATGAAATGATGGTGAGGCCGTGGGGGCAGATCATGTTAGCGAGAGGAGCCATGTAGATATTGAAAAGGGTGGGGCTGAAGGAGGATCCTTAGGGGACCCCACAGATGGTATTGGTGGCTGTAGACCGGAAAGGAGTGAGGCAAACTCTTCGGGTTCTTTCGGAGACGAAGGAGGTGAGCCAGTCCAGGGCTTTGTGGTGGATTCTGGCATCGAAGAGGCGTGTGCGGAGGGTTTGGTGGCATACAGTGTCATTAGCTGCAGGGAGGTCTAGGAGGAGGAGGGCGACAGTTTCACCCTTGTCCAATCTGGTCCTGATGTCGTCTGTACAGGCGATGAGGGTGGTCTCAGTGCAGTGGTTTTTGCGGAATCCAGACTGGGATACGTTGAGTATGTTGTTGTCTTCCAGGAAGCAAGATAGTTGTATGTTTACTATCTTACTCTATGACCTTTGCAGGAGAGGGGAGTAGAGAGATGGGTCTGTAGTTTGTGAGGTCTTCAGGGTCTGCTTTGGGTTTTTTGAGTAGAGAGTTGACTTTGGCGTGTTTCCAAATATCTGGGAAGGTTGCAGTCGAAAGAACTGTTGATGATGGCCCAGAACTGGGGAGCGATGATTTGGGTGGCCTTGTTGAAGATGTGGTGGGGGCAAGGGTCTTTAGGGGAGCCTGAGTGGATGGAGCTCATGGTTTTGCCGATTTCTTCGTCGTTGGTGGGGGTCCAGGTGTTCAGTAGGTTGGTGCGGCAGGGTGCTGTGGTGTTGGTTGTGTCGGTGGTGGGGATGGTGGGTGATGACGAAGTGAAGCTGTTGTGTATGTCTGCGATCTTGCGGTGGAAGTAGTTGGAGAGGGAGTTGCAGAGATCTTGGGAGTGTGTAGAGTCGAGGGTGCAGGATTTGGGTTTGGCAAGTTCTTTGATGATGGCAAAAAGTTCCTTGCTGTTGTGTGTGTTGTCGTCTATGTGTTCTTTGTAGAAGGCTCGTTTGGTTGTCCGGATGAGTTGGTGATGTTTGCGCATGGCTGGTTTGAGGGCGGAGAAGTTACTCACTGAGGGTTCTTGGCCCCAGGCTTTCTCAATTTTTCGTCATTCTCGTTTGGAAGCCTGAAGTTCTGCGGTGAACAAGGAGGCGGTCTGGATGGTGCGGGTGTTGTTGGCTAATTTGAATGGGGCGAGGGAGTCTGCACATGTTTCTAGCCATCGTGTGAGGTTGAGGGCGGCGGCATTGGGGTCGTTGGTACTGGGAGGTGGCGCTTGTGCAAGGGTGGAGATTAGTTGTTCTCTGGAGATCTTGTTCTACTTGCTGCCTTAGCATAATTTCATTGACACCAAAGCGACGCACAACAAGATTAGGAACCAAACCAAATGAGGTGTGGATTGCTTTTGTGAAAAATGTAATGATGCAAAGGCAGCATAAACTTCACATAGATCAGGCCCAAATTTCCTCATCATCTGTGTCAATTTTCAACCATACATCACCAGTAACTTGAACATGTTATTGGGAGGATGGAATGCAGTTGGTACCATAAGGGAACAGTGCTGATAGGTACACATGCAAGCCTGATCAATATGACTCTCACCTACATGGGGAGCATCACATCTACCTACAAATTTAGTATTCCTCTCCCCCTGTGCCTAAGGGGAAATGGTCATGCAACCCATCATCTCAACTGTCCTGGTCATCCACCAAGGCATGCCCACTCATACACGGAGTCAAGGAGTGGACCATATGTTAAGACGGCTGACAACTAGGAAGCTGGTATCCATAGGTCTATCACATCTACATTCATGTGTCCAGGTGTAGGTACCCATCAATACCTGATCTGCCAATACTATTCCTTACACACCCATTTCCATGCAAGCACATGTTTGGCTTTGACCTGCATGCACGCCTATTACATTCCACATAAGTGTTATGTACATGGAGTGCAAAATACGGAGCACCATGCTGGGGGACAATTGCCAGCCCAGTCCTCCATATTCATGACAATACATGGATGCACCAGATTGGGTTTTAAATGGTGGATCCCTGTGTTGTGAGGATGACGGAGTGCCCCACTGCCAATATTCTCACAGTATTGCACTTCTTAGTCACATATGGCCATACATGTGGCTTGTCATCACCTTTATACGATGCTGCCCATTGAGCACCACAAGCCTCACAAGATATGATCCTCTGGTGGTGCATGGGGAACCTTTCAATGGGACACAATGTCACCATCCAGCCTACTTTTATATCTGATCATTTGACAGCTGATCACATCTAGCATTGTGTGCAACACACATGACTCACTCACACCAAACACTGAATGACTTCACAGGACACACATTATCACACTTACTGGATACATCTGGGTCCTCAAATCGTGCCACTTCGCTGATTTTGTAGGGGGCAGGTCCCCCTGTAAGATATGAATGGAAAACCATGCTTAGTGTCATATCATTGGCACTACTAGTGCACAACAAATTTCAGTGTTACTATTTCAGAGGAGTGAGCTAGTGATCCTAGTGTTAAACAGTGCAACAAACACACCACTACAAACACACGCTGACTCAGACACTCTGGTGAGTAAGAGCCACATATCTGCACAATTACACTGGGCCTGAGACTCATGTAGTGCTACACTGTGCAACAATCATATGTGGGCAATCTATAGAAGATGGAACTCCATGGTATGAGAGGGAGTTGTGTAACAAATACATGACACTACCCTGGTGCTTTGAAAGACAATTGACTCAGGTGCTCAAGCTTCTCCTGCAACTCACCCAGAGGCACTTTGTGATGGACATGTGGCTCAATTATAAGTCTACAATGATCATGCGTTAAATAATCCATGACTGATGTGGCAAAGTTGTCTGATGGTATCAAATGCCCCATTTACATTGCCCCCTAAGGAGGGTAAGCCTTTGCTGACATAATGGCAGGGATCATGAGCGTAAAATGATGAGAAATTAGCGCAATACATGCATTGCCCTACTTTGCTGACACAATCCAGGTAAATATGTTAGGCTGGCGGTGTCTTGGCCTATCATACATGACATTATGCCGGGGCACAGGTGTCACCATGGCCCCTGAAATGTGTGACTTAGTGATGGTTGTGCATGACTCACCAGACATCTGACCTGCATTGGTGTAATGGTAGGATATGTGTAATCCATGTCAGGACTGGTGCAGTTACACTTCATTCTGGTTGAATGCAATCAGTCCAACAAATCTTCTACTGTCATTCAAGAGCAGTGAACAGTAAATAGTATGTCAATGGGAGACTCACCAATAGGGCCACCAATCTCGACACCAAGATGATTTAGCAGATCCTGCTCCCTGGCCACCAGATCTGCCCAGCGATACTTGAGTTGGTGCTTATTCCTGGTGCTCTGAAAGACCCTCTTTAGGTGATCAAGCACCGTGCTCCACCGCAGCCACCTCACCTCGGTCCGATAGCCCTTTATGATCCGGCCCCCCATCTCCAACATCATCGGCAGGTAGTGGGCTACCAGCCATACTAGGCCACCCAACTCTTCCTCTCCCATCCTGGTCAACCCTACCAGACATATTATAACTGCAAAGGTTGACCACAACTACTTTGAAAAAAAAAGAAATTAAAATAACGGAAATAACTAATCCCAACTATCCCAATTTAACAACTATCCCGGACAGACACCTCACAGTACAAATACAAATATACACCAAAAACACACAAATTTGCAAACACTCGGAACAAATACAGACAATAATTAACAAAACACAACAGAAGGGACACCACAAGATACAATACGCAAGGAAATCACAACCGCCAACTCCAGGACACAACCACACAGTCAAAGGAGGCACAGACTGTAAAAAGAAAGTGAAAGTACACCCAATGTCCCATGCTTGTAAACAGGATTTCCTATTACATCACTTCCTGTCCCCGTGTGTCACGTTTTCTGTTATGTGTGTATTTATATGACGCATTTGACATTTGTGTGGGTATTTTAGACGCATGACGCACATGCGTCGTTTTTATTGACGCATTACCGTTATGCGTCAAATTCACTGAAAACCAGCATTGAGAAGATTGCAAAACTGGAATTCATGCTAAGGGCCCATGTGTCATAAACTTTGTGTTTGCAGATGTTTTAGATGCATTTGTGTCAAATTTTTTGACTCAATTACTGATTACGTGTTTTTGTTCCATTGTCTTTAGATGCACCCTGTATCAACATACAGATGACATGGGCTGTGCTGCAGTGTGGCATATTGTGTATGGTCACATGTTGTAATCCATGCAACAATGTGATGAGGGTGTGATTGGTCTGTTACACCGATGTGTGTGTTACAGAGTCAACAGCATGCAAATAGTTGCACGTCGTGCATATGTATGCATGTGTGACAACAGTGTATCTACATGTGTATGGTAGTCAGAACAATGCAACAGTTCTGGTTTGTGATTGTGAATTGTGTTATTGTGTTTTCCTATGTGATTTGTGATGTTGTCATACAGAGCATAATATTTAAGATAACATACACAGCTCAGGCATTGGTGATGTTGGTTGAACCAATGCTGCCTAGGAAATGTCACCCGACGACTGTCTCTGTATGTAGATTTGGAGTTTATGGTGACTTGTGTGTGGCCTACACATATGTCTGACATGTGTACATCTTTGGTACGTACTGTGTATGACACACTCTGCCTACATTCCACCCAGATTATGTTTTGACTACAAATGTTTGATTCAATTTATTACATTTAGCAATGGTTGTTTGTTTTGTATGGTGGACCTGCAGCCCTAGCTGCATATGTTCTCATCAATACTGAAGTGCATTCCACAGATGTGTCCGTGCAATGTGTGAGGTTATGTGTACCCTGTGTCAGGATTGGGTCCCATGGCAGTGGCAGGACAGATTATCATGGATGTACTGCACAGGCCCAACTTCTTCCATTGCTTGTTATACCTAGGCAAATCATGATAACCATTATTACCAATTATGTCCCCCCATTCTCACACAAGTTCCATGCAGCCATTGCAACTCACATACTGTTCTGTTCCAACATGATTAACTTTCTAATTTTGGTCATCCACTACCTCATGTGTGGGCCCCTTGCATACTTCCTATTTGGATATGATGTAGTTGTGTGTGATGAGCTATTGATGAACAAGTTGGCAACATGGTTGTACAAGATATGTTGTGGTCCATAGATTGTGTCCTTCAGTTGTCACATACCAGTGATGAGGCTATTAGGGATGTTTGTGATGGTGTCAGTGCAATCTTACACATCACATATCATATTTCAACAGTACTTGTCAGATTTGTATTTGTAACATGCTCCCTGAGGTTTGACTCACAATCCTATGGTATATGTAGTGGAGACTTAAGAGACCAAAGCAGGATTGGTTGTTTAAGTGAAGTGTTTGTTTACAAAATTGACATGGTGATTTAAGTGGTGCTTAAGTGAAAAAGTGTTCATCTATGTGCTGTCTGCGGCGTATACCAGCAGCTGTGTTCTGCTATTCTTCCTCCATTTCTACACCACTATCCTCCTTCTCCTCCTCAGGCAGGTCATCAAGCTGGTCATACATGGGGACGTTCATCCGCACACATATTATGTGCAGGATGGCACGTCATGATGATTTTGCAGACAATTTGTTGGGCATATATGAGGCTGCCTCCTGTGATGTCCAGACACCTGAATCTTGACCTCAGTATGCCAAATGTTCTCTCCACGATACTCCGTGTCCTACGATGTCCCTCATTGTATGCACACTCTGCTGCTGTGCTTGGGTTTGCAAATGGGGTCATAATCCATGGCTGTATGCCATAACCCTGATTCGGTGCAAAAGATAATAGGAGTCAGTTGTCATTAAGGCTTGCAACAGGTTCGTCATGTAGCATGGCTGTTGTAATTTTGAGGTGGTTGTGACTCATGTGTGTTTGTGGTATAGTGTGAGGTCCTGACCTTAGGCAAAGTTTACTTAGCACTTTGTTCTTAGACATGACCATCTTGAGTATTGGCTGAAGGAACTGGGACATATGATTTGGTATCCTAAATGATGGTCAGTATGTATGTATCATGCATTGTGTTGTGCACCTTTGTATCAGTGTGCTATCATTAGAGGGGACATGACACATCCCCACAACAAAATGTGGTCAGATGTGGTGGCAACATGATAGCACTAGAGAGCCTGGACATCCCAGGCATTTTGACATGTGTCATTTCAGATGAAGTGCAACACTTGGGCCCAATTTAATGAGTAAGTGACAATGCACAACACAGCTCCAACATTGGCAGCACTGTGCTGCAATATTTGGACTATGAAGGAATACATCATGTGTTACATGTTACTAGGCAACCCTTTGTTGTCCCCTGCGCCAGTGGTTTGTATGCAGCCATGCACCAACACTACTAACCTTGCACCACGGTGCTTGGCTAGCTGCCCTGTGAAGCTGGATGTGTCTGTGCAGGAAGGGACACCTCCCTATACATTTGCTGTTTTGATGGACAATTGGCTCTTTCTGTGTGTGCAGCAGTATGCAGCATGTATTGGTTGGCACATTCATATAGGTTCAAATCACAGTCTATTTCCTTATTGCAACCTGCAAACGGCACCCCTGGGATGGTGTTTGATGTTGGCACTGCCTCAGGCTTTAGGTGACACCTACATCTGAGTCAACATCATCATGCTATGTATCTTGTGGTGACAGACCTGCAGCAACTCACATTGCATGCCCCTTCCACGTGAAGTGCTGCGTGGGAGGGTGGCCGATTTCCAGTGTGACTTCATGTCACATGAAAGTGGTCATCCGCAAACTTGTACATACAGTGCAGGCCATGACAATGGCACTGGGGGCTCTTACCTAAGTCCCTTAGTGATCCTGAGTGGCTGCTGATGTTTGTGTCAGCCATCAGGTGTCCAAGGGTGTGTATCCCATTGTTTCAGGATGATCAACATTACTACCAGTGTCTCTCCTATGTTCCAAAACATGATTCTGCATTTATACTGTCAACGCATGCACAGTGTAGGCTATGTTTGGTGCTCAGCTACTTAGCAAATGTGTCCCTAGGCACAGTGCATATAAGGTCAGTGTGTCCTCTATACTCCTACAGGGTCCCACTATGGCATCCATGATGTGCACTGTCTAACAGTGAACCTGCCTCATGGCGGGCCATTTATTGTTTATGGTACAGACATGGGAGGTTATTACAACTTTGGAGGAGGTGTTAATCCGTCCCAAAAGTGATGGTAAAGTGACGGATATACCACCAGCCGTATTACGAGTCCATTATATCCTATGGAACTCGTAATACGGCTGGTGGTATATACGTCACTTTACCGTCACTTTTGGGACGGATTAACACCTCCTCCAAAGTTGTAATAACCCCCATAATGATTTTGTGAGTCAGTAAGTGGTGCATGTGAGGTGGCACCACAGTAGGTAAGATGCCACTTCTCACAAATCTGGCACATGGTATATAATGGACATTAATTTTGTATTTACTATGTGTGTGATCCAATGCATCAGGCAGATGTATATGCACACTACAGGTAAGTCAGGTATGTGTTGATAAGATGTAGTTGGCCTTGGCAGCAGTTGTCTGGCATTTGATGCTTGTTCTGGCAGTGACTTGCATGGCATGATTTGAGGGATCTGTGCCTGTGTGTGATTTACGTAGCATAAGCATGGTTTATGCCATTGACATTGCCGTGCTATTCTTTGTTTGGTGTACTGTGTATGAAGAGTACATAGTAGGCAACCTGTGGTCACTTGTAGTGGTTTGTGTATTTCGACTGTTGGCAAAGGATACATCTCTGCACCTCTCCTTCTCGTGGTATGTCTGACACACTGTGGGTGTGTTACGTACATGTGAGTGTATGTGTTTGAAGTGTGCACTGATGGTGCTGTACTGCAGCACAGTGCATATGTGATGTTAGCTGCACATCTGTTTTACCCTGGCCATCTGTTTTTGTAGTGGTGTGTGTCTTGTGAGTCCTACAGGGTTGGTGTGTTGTGTGTATATTGCTAGGTTTGTTGACTTACCCACAAGTAGGCCATTTCTATATTGTCCATCCTGGGAGTGTTTGTTGATCCTGCTGTGCCAGAATATGTAGGCATCATGCACACTCACAGGCTACTTGGCCAAAATGTTTGTTATTAGTTCCTGGTGGTTGACTATGGCCTGCACATTGATAGAATGCGTGTGCGAATGCAGAGAATGACGGATGTGACACACATACAACCAGGGCACCCGCTGATTGAAATGAGCCACTTGCCAGCAGCTGCAGGACAGCTAGCAGCTTTGTCACAAGTGCTATGTTGTGTGGGGTCTGCAGGCTAGCTGTAATTTGTGGCTCAATGTGGTGCAGCAGGTGATGTATGGCTTGCACGTTGAGTGTGTATGTCCTTATGATGGCTTGTTCTTTGAGGCCATAGAGGGTTGTCCTGTTTCTGAATACCCTCTCCTGCCTTCTGCGTTGCCTTTCTGGGCTACGTTGTGTTGGTTGCTGTGGTTGTTGCTGTCCTCTGGGTCGTCTCGCAAACTGGAGCAGTATCACTTCCATCTTGTCCTGTGGGTTTGTGATGTTGCTTCTGTAAGTTTTCCTTAAGTTGTGATGTGTTTACCTCATTTTAATGCCTGGTCTTACCCAGGTGTTAGAAATTTGACGCAAATTGGAGTTAACTGAATTTTTTGGCTCCACCTACCACCTGTGTGTCTGATTTGCCAGGATGGATATATATGGCGCTATGGGCTTAGAGTAATTTTTGGAACAGGAACGCCTCCCTTGCATCTCATTGATGCAAGGAGGTTTTACACATCCAAAAAATGACTTTAACTCCAATATTTTGATGATAGGCGGGTCTAGCATCAGAATATAAATATGGATATAAGTTTGTGCTGAATTGGCGTCAAAATAAATGATGTTAATTCAGCGCAAACAGGGTATAAATATGGGACTTGGTGTCTTTTAGTCATGCTGAAAACAGAGGTTTAATATCAAAAAATTACAGTGCAAAGTTTGCATCACTCTGGAAACACAGGGTTAATACCAATAGATTACAGTGCTATGTTTGCAACACTCTGGGGACATGGGGTTAATATCAAAAGATCACAGTATAATGTTTATAACACTCTAGGAATGTAGTTTTAATATCAATAACACAAGCAATAATTTTTATCATTGTTACATCACAGAGTAAGTTGAGCATAGGAATGAAACTTTCAGGCCATTCACAGAATGTTCCGTATCACCATCACCAATTATGCAAATGTCATACTAAACTTAGCAATAACAAATGTATTCACAATACATCATATTTATGATGCACAAAAGAATTTCCTTTCTGTGATATATAGCAAGCAACAATGACACCCGTTATTACGCGACTAGTGCCGAGCGTCCCAGTGACCTTAAATGCCAATGATGTGCCTTCTTAGGTGCATCGTGATTGTAAACATCTGAATTTCGAAAATCAAGTCAGCAGAAGTAAAGTTTTCACAAATAAAAGCTCTTCAAGCGTGTGCAGCGCATTACCCCCTTTCTAGTAGTCAATTCTCCCAATCTCTTCAGTTCCTCACAAGTGAAATCCAGGAAATAGGACTGAGCATGAAGATCAAACGTGGAGAAGAAGAGACTCCTTCTCTGCAGTCAGTGACCTTTACAGCAAGCAATTCACTCAGGCCGGGTGTGGTTTAAATACTTGCTGCGTGCAGCCCCACCCAGTCTGAGTCATAGGGAGCCAAACCCAGTCTGAGTCATAGGGATGCTGGAGGCTTGAGCAACACATGTCCTAAACAAGCATTCATTCCAACAAGCATTGGTCTTTGTAAACTAGCATTGGTATCTATAAAACATTCTTATTGGGTTACAACAAACTTCGGTCCCTGCAAAGGCAGATGATTGGCTAAAGAGTTCTTTACTGGAGCACATTCAGGTTTGCAGGCCCAACAATGTTTCCCTATAATTCTCAAGGCAACGTAGCAGCAAAAAGTTGATATATCTTGGACAGAGTAAGTATTGTGTCTACAAACATTATAAACTCCTGGAATGACTGCCTCTTCTCCTTTTAAAATTTGCCATGAACTTCCCATAATGTCGAATGTGTGTTCACAACTACTAATTCTGAAGGGACTTTTTCTAAATTGATTTCTTCTTTTGTAAACACATATTTTTCCCTTTTGTCGTCTGTCTGATTTCAGTTTAGCATAGATCATTTCTTTCTGTATTCATCTTTTTCCTTCTTCCAAACATTTTTCAAAATGTCTTACCCTTTCTTTTTACAATTGGAAATGTGTACCCTCCTTTTTTCTAATGCCATAATCAATGTCTTTTATAATGGTCTCATTAAACAGACCATGTTGTTTTCAATTACTGTACCTATAGGTGTGGATGATCTAAAATAATACCAAGCTGTATCCATTTTGTTCGCCTGTGGATATACATTCATGCTTCTCTGTTAAGGAACATTTAAAAGAATGATGTCAAAACTGGAGCAATTATATTCTAAGTTTCCTGGAATAATTATATCCAAGTGACTAGATTAAGTAATATACTACATGAGATTGCATACGACAAATGTATGTGATGGCATGTCATCACTTCTGTAGCTGACGAGGGTAAGTGTGCACAGATGAAGCAATCCTTGGCATCTAATGCTTGTGTGTATTCCTGAACTAATCTAGAATAAGTGCTGGCTGTGTAGTCTTCTTTCATGTAATTCACAAATGACTCTTTCAATTTTGCCTCATATACTGTATGTGCACCTGTCACAGGAGCAATGTAGAAATAGGTTTATCTATCTCTGGTATTAAATAAATCTTGACTAGCATTGTTATGGCTCCTATCACTACTACCAAAAATGTAACCATAATAATTTTGCATCTAGCCTTGATTAGGAAACACATGTTTGCCTTAAGTCAGATCATTAAATGAAATTATAGCAGGAAAATAAAATCAATATTTTGCTTTCAAACTTTTACGCAAAACAGCTTCTTGGATTTTCTTTTGCAGTTAGTTCTTTCAGCTTTATTTACAGCAGTCTTCACATAGTCGTCCCTAATCCTACTTTGTCTTCTTCTAAATGTGCTACCCCTATTCTTCTACTGAAGCCTTGGCACTAAGGAAATCTTCTTAACTTATTTATTTAGCAGCTTTCTAAGTCTTATTTCAGTCTTTTGCACTTTTCATTCAATAGTGTCTCTCACACTTTTTGCTTCTCAAAGAAATCTTTTTCAACTTTTTTTTCGAAAACTGTTTTTAGTGTGACATCATGGAGGTTCATATAGTCCTGATCTCAGGTCAATCAAATCCTACATTAATGCATTCAGCACTTGATTCATTTAGTCGGTCCATTGAGGTATAGAATACCTTTGACAAGGCACTCTCCCCCATTTTGACATTCTTGGTGTCTGTTGACCTTCTTCTGTGTCAGTTATATCACTTGACTCTGTCTTCTCAGCAACAGTTGGCAGTATACATTTAACTAGCACACTTGATCACAATCTCTCTCAACCATAGTTTGAGGTTTTTCAGCATCATGTGTGAGCTTTTTTGTAAATAATGTTCCCTTCATCTGGATCATTTACTTGTTTCAGTGATATCTTATCAGCTATCTCACATTAAGATCTTGTTTCTTCTTCAGGGACTTTTACTCTACTCTGTGAAATTGCAGAAACTTGCACTGGTGTGATATTCTGAGATTCTCCACCTCCTTCTGCCATTTGCATTGCTATTATTTGAGATGGTGCTGTCACAGGTGCCCTTGGTTCTGGTTCGCAGAACACAATGGGTCTCATTACGAGGCTGACGGTCTCTTGACTGCCAGACTTTCGGTGGTGTACGGACCGCCGCCAAATGCGATGGTCATAATGCCACATTATGACTGCGGCAGTTGTGCCGGGGTCGAACCGCCAGCTCCACCAGGATTAGGCATCCCAACGCAGTGCTGCCCTGGGATTACGACTTTGTTCTTCACCAGCGATTTCATGGCGAAAAGGCTGACTGAGAACGGGTGCAGGGGGCCCTGCACTGCCCATGCACTTGACATGGGCAGTCCAGGGGCCCACATGGCCAGCATCTTGGCAATGTTCACTGTCTGCTTTGCATCCTGCAGCATTGCCACTGCATGATTACAAGATGTTGACAATGTTGTAAGGTGTTTCCCGCTAGGCCGGCGGGTGGAAGCCAGATTTTCCTAGTGGGAAACTCACAATGGGCCCGGCGGGGAGGCAACCACTATGGCGGCAACCTCCCCATCGGACGTTCGGCGGACAGCTAAAACTGACTCCTGAACTTATAATAAGGCCCTATGTCTTCATAGGGACACCTCACTTTCTGAGTATATAACATATGCACACAATTCAGTATCCCGGCACACTTAACAGGAGTGTTTGTGGTCAAGATTATTTGAAACAGACATTTTCATCTTGGTTCCTAACAAGATGTTTGCATTAGCTTTTAAATCAATACCCAGTCACCGGGACTAAGGATGTGGCACTGTTCCTAATGCAGATTTTCGATAACAGCTTCAACCTGGTGAGAGACAAAACGCATCACATCAGCTAATCCTTTGTCGTAATTGAGTATCATGTCATCTGTGATGTTCACAAGTGGATTCGCAGATACAGCAGGCATTCAGGTGTTCTTCAAAGGCTAATCAATACCAAAGTAAAAGCATCTGGCTATTTTAACAAAGTGTAGGCACAAACTTTCCCCGACAAGGGCTTTATTTTTCCATTGAGATGTTCAACAATTCTAGAAGCTTCTGATTATTAGCTACAATGTAACCTCTGTTCCATCTGTACAGCTGCACATAGCATTCTAAGGAATTCGTTGTTGAAATGAGTCCCACGATCTGACTCCAGAGAAAACGATAACCTGAACCTTGGTATCAATTCTCACAAGAGCAATTTAGCTATAGTGATGCTGTCATTTCTCATTGCTGGGTAGACTTCCACCCACCACAAGAAAATGCACACTATAACCAGGATGTATCTCAGCCCACTACAAACAGGCATATCAGTTAAGTCAATTTGTATTCTGTTGAACGGACAACATGATCTTCCTATGTGACTCAATGTTACTGGTGCTCTTTTCCGTACGTTCATCTGTTGGTCGATGGCACAATTCTTCTCCAAGCATCCTAAATCTGGGGTTAAACCAATTTTGTCTGAATAATCTCACCATTCCATCTCTCCTAAGATGTGTAGGACCATGAAAACTGTAAATTGTCTGGCAACATTGGTCTTCCGTTTGCTGAAATCCAAAGGCCATCTACATTTTTTACCACATTCTGCTCTAATCCAATACTGCTTTTCTGCATCTGAAACCTCTTCCTGCAATCTCTTTAGTTCTTCCCAAGTATCAGCCACTGCCAACATCCTTGAAAATGCAGTGTCCTCTTCAGATTAATTTGTATATGCCCCATTAAATGTACAAGCCACAAGTTCACAATATTGTGTAACTTCATCAGCAAATCTGTTTCCAACTGTAACATAATCGTTGCCACTGTAGTGAGCAGAGCATTTGACCACAGTAACGTTTGTAGGCATTTATAGGGCATCAAGAAGTCTTTTTATTTGTTTGTTATTTCGAATAGGTGAGCCAGAAGAGGTCATGAAACCTCTTTGTGACCATAACTGTCCAAAGTCATGGACTACACCAAAGTCATACTGAGTATTGTAAATATAATCACCCTTAATTGTGCTGGTAGACTACAAGCTCTTGTAAGAGCAATCAGTTCTGCCATTACTGCTGAGGTAACACCTCAAAGCAATGAAGCTTACACAAATTCTTTAATTATACAGACCACATAGGCTGCTCTTATGGTACCCTCATTGTTTGTCAGGCGTAAGCTGTTCACAAAAATTGCATGATCAGGCTCTTCTTAAGATTCAGCCCATATCTGGTCTTTGCTTGGTGCATAAATCAGTGACATCTAGACAATCATGTTCAACATCATCATCATTTGCATTTTCAGGTATCAGCAAAAGATTTGCAGGATTTAATGTGTGACAACCTTTTAGCTCTACATTTTCAGCAACTAGAATCTGTTGTCCATACTTTGTAAGTCTGCTATTTGTCATATACTCTCTTTTAGTCTGAGTAAGCAGAGCTTCAACGGAGTAAGAGACCATAAAAGTAAAAGGATGTCCCATCACTATATTTTCACATTTCTCGATACTGACATCATCTGTTGCAACTGCATTAAGGCAACCGGGGTAGTCCTTCGGCTACAGGGTCAAGGGTAATCAAAAAAATAACCCACAGATCTATGTGATTCTCCATGCATCTGAGGGAGCACCAAAAGAGCACAGCTCTCCCTCTCACTGAACATCTGACTGTAATCAGGCATTCCTAGTGCATTAGCACGACAGAGACATTCTCTCAGTTCTTGCATTTAAGAAATTGTTGTCCCATGGAAGCAGATCAGACACATCCTTGTGTGTCAGCCTCAGTAAAGGCTAGGCCACTAGGAAAAAGTTTTGTATCTACTGTCTACAGTAGCCAACCATTCCCAAGAACATCCTGACTTCTCTCTGTGTTTTTAGTAGATTAATCTTAAGGATAGTTTCCACTCTTTCTCCTGACATCTTTCTCATTCCCTTCTCAATAATATGTCCCAACTAATTAATTTATTTTTGACAGTATTGCAGTTTACTTGGAGGCACCTTATGTCCATTCTCAGCTAGGTGATCCAACAAAGCAATCGTATCTTGTCTGCAAGCTTCTTGTGTATCTGAGGACACAGACACATTATCAATATATAGCATGAGCACTGAACAGCAAGGCATCTGCAGAGACTCAAGAATTTTCTTCAAGGTCTGATTAAAGATTGAGGGGTTCACAGTATGCCCTTTGGAACTCAGCACCACACCAAAACTTTAGCTTGAAACATGAATGAGAACAAGAAGTGGCTGTCCTCATGCAATGGGATAGAAAAGAAGGCATGGCACACATCCACACCTGTAAACCATTTTGCAGTGCACAGGATCTAAAAAGGTATTGTAGCTGGATTTGGTACCGCAGGAAAATGTGGTACAATAATGTTGATAATCTTTCAGAGGTCTTGCACAATACGATATTTACAATTAGGTTTCTGCAAGTCTATAATCAGAGCGTTGCAAGGGCTCCCAACAATTTCTTTTAGAATCCCTTTCCGTGGCACTTCTTCAATTACTGGTGTTATTCCTACCACTGTCTCTGGGGTCATATTATATAATGGTGTTCTCGGAAAAACTGCTTTTGGTTTCACTGTGATATCAACTGGTTCTACACCTTTAATTAGTCCAATATCATATCATTTCCAGTAAAATCTCATACTTCTGGGTTCACAATCTATTTTAAATCAGGAGGTAAATCCTCTACTGTTCTCACTGGGTAAAATCCTACAGCTGTTCCTTGTTGAACCATTTTAAATTCAACATCTTCATAATGCGCTTGAAACTCAACTCCATCCGGTTTACAATAAATTGAGCATTCTAAGTCACATAACAAGTCTCACCCTAACAGATTTACAGGACTTGAATCGCAAACATCAAATTGATGTTTTTATTCAGAAGGAACCTATTTTTACAGGGACTTTCGGATTTGCAATCTGTTTATTTCTAACTCCTACAACTTGGATTTTCTTTCCCGAGAGGGTAGGTCTGAGATGTCCGCTGTTCTAACAGTAGAATGGGTAGCTCCAGTGTCGATAAGAAACTACACATGGTGGCCATTAACTTTGCCTTCTACAAATGGCCTACTATGATCTGCGTCTAAGACTGCTCAAAGTACGCAATCTTCCTCCCCGCTTAGGCACCATCATTGTGAGTTATCAGACCCAAAGCTCTCACTATCCAACATGGGGACCCATTGAAAGGAGTTCTGGTTGTGGATTGGGTTTGGATTCACTCTTGGCATCTGATTTACATTGGATCTAGGGTTTCCCAGATTCTGTGAACCCATCAGAGCTTGTGGGACCTTCATCATTGATACCTGTGTCTGCAATGGCAAGCACATTTTGCATTTGCACTTAATTTCCTCCTGGGACTTGACCATCTCCACTCATTCTATTTGGGTTCAGCCTACACTCCCTCTTTTAATGCCAAATTTTGTTACATTATTGACAAGAGGTCATTCTCTTCAGCATTGAAACATGTACACCAGAACTTTGAATAACCAGAACTCCTCGACTTCTACCCTGTGAAACAACCACTCCACCTTGAGTAGCTTGTAAACCAACGCCATGCCTTCCACTAGGGTTTCCTGCAAATTACTGATTCTTAATTCTTTCTGAGCCAACTAAGTTTGAGCAATCAAACATTTCTCCGTAAGCCTTTTCTGCTTCATCTCTTGTTCATCAATGCAGTACTTTACATACCTCAGGATCTCATTTAAAGGTTTCGTCTGCCAGCAAATTACATTCTGTTGTATGTGCATACTAATCTCTGATCTCAAACCAAGAACAAATTGCGACAGAAAGAACCCCTTATCACTCTTTTCAGGATTTTCTTGTGCACTGTGTTGTTTACGGTAATCACTCATAATAAGCATGCACTGAGTCGGCCTCTAGTGTAGTTCAACCAATCAATATCTTTGGCTGGAACCTTGCCTTTTAGGAAAGTCATCATCTCATCATATTTTGTCATTTCTTTAGGAGACAGTGCCTTGGTTCACACATCTCTCGAGGTCTCTGAACTTGGTCAACGTACAGCAATCTTACATTCAGTCTACAAATCACTTGGTAATACAGTATCATAGAATTTATTTAAATCAGGCCACAGCACTTTCAAAATGTTCACAAACCTGTTGACTTGTGTATACCACTGTGTAGAATTCTCCCATAACTTCAGAATATTCTTCATTAATGATGGAAGATCTCCTCTACTCCATGGTTTATGTACATTCCCTTCACCTGGCAGTTCTTTCATTGGGAATGTCAAAGCATCTTCTTTGTCAGGAGGACCTTGCTGTGGCTTACTATTTGCCACAACTACATCTGACTGTCTCATTTTCTTTTCCTATTTGTTTGTCAGTTTGCTTTCTAGCGTCTTAAATCCGCTCCATTTACGCATGCATTATACCCATTTGATAATGTTTAATCACATTCCTGAAAAACACATTTTCTCAGTAGACCCATAACTGTGTTCTGAAACATCTTGTAATGGGACACTCTTTGAAAGAGCAACATCATATTTTACTGCCAATTCAGTTAATCTGTCATGCCTTGTAAGCTCTTTACTCAGGTAAATTAATTAATTCTCTTGATACTGATTTATGTGTCCAATATCTAAACATCCCCTAATTATTTCTTCTAATTTAACCCTTAGTTTAGGACATTCAGTGGTCTCACTTTTTCAGTTTCTGAGGGTATCAGCTCAATGTTCTGCACTCCCTGTCTTTTTAGTCTTCTTTAATTTCCTCAACCATGGTGGGAAATGTCCCTCTTCAAATAAGTTTGTCTCTTCCTGTGCTATTGGTGTCATAAAAACAATCCCTTTTCCTTCTTTTAATGATTGAATTGTTTGCAGTACTGTCCAGGCAACATTTTGTGAGGTCTGTGATGTCACAGGTGCTGTTCGAATGTCTAAAGGCTGAGCAGTTATTACTCTACTAACTGGTTCTGGTACACTCACAATAGAAGATATCAATGTATAGACAGTTTCAAATTGTGCAGGCACAATAGTACATACAACAGGTTGTACAACAGTGTTATCTATAATGATATTTCAATTTGAATTGCATTTGGGTCAACAGGGGCAGTAGCCACTGCAGCGCTAGTACTTGAAGATCTTCAAATCTACACATTTTCTCCATCTTTGCTGTCCTTTGACTCATTGATCGTCTGCATAATTCCACATAGCTGTCTTAGCATTGTTCTGGTATTTTTCCCTCTCTTTAGCATGCCCTGTTTTCTCCCAAGCATTTAGGGGTTCATTACGGCCCTGGCGGTTGACGGAGAAGTGGCGGTATTACCGTCAACAGGCTGGCGGTAAAAAAAGTGGAATTATGACCATGGCGGGTACCGCCATGGTCATCCGCCACTTCGCCACTTCTCCTATCAGACCGCCATGGCGGAGACGACCGCTGGGCTGGAGACTTGGGTCTCCAGCCCGGCGGCCGTCACAAGACTGCCGGCGGTATCATGACCCGGCTTACCGCCATGGAGTTCATGGGGTTTGGAACCGCCATGAAATCCATGGCGGTAAGCACTATCAGTGCCAGGGAATTCCTTCCCTGGCACTGATAGGGGTCTCCGCCACCCTCTCCCCCGAGTCTGTCCCCGACACCCCCCACACCCCTGCCACCACTCAAAGGTGGCGGGACCCCCCTCCCCACCCCTACCCCCCACATCACAACACAGACACACACCCGACACGCATGCAGGCACCACCAACACACATTCCCGCACACACACGAACAAACATGCCAACAGACACACACACAGTCATACACGCACACCCTCATTCACACATACACGCACACATCCATACAGACATACATGCAGACAGACACGCACACATTTCCTTTCACACTACACCCCCGCATGCTTACACGCACTCACTCACCCCCTCTACATACTCCCACGCACACCCCCATGCACGCACACATCACACAACACCCCTCCACCCCCCTCCCCTAACGGACGATCAACTTACCTTGTCCGTTGATCTTCCGGGAGGGGACAGGATCCATGGGGGCTGCTCTGCCGCCACCACACCATCAACAGAACACCGCCACACCGAATGGGCGGTGTTCTGTTGACGTGGCAGTGGAGGTGGAGCAACCTCCACTTCCCTACCACCCGCCAGTATGGCTGCTGGCGGCTCTCCGTCCGAAAAAGGACGGAGGGCTGCCAGCAGTCATAATAAGCCGAGCAGAAAACCACCACAGAAAAACTGGCGGTCTTCAGCACAGCGGTCCCTCGGCGGTCTTGTGAAAAGACCGCCGAGGTCGAAATGACCCCCTAAATGCTTCATACTGTGTAGGTCTAGTTGATGGCTTCATCTCCTATAGTTTTGCCCTCAACCTCTCTATAATTCTTTATTCAAAGGTACCATATTATGTAAATCTTAATGGATTTTCTTTCCCAGTGATCTTGCATCAATATCGTAGCCATAAACAAGTGTGTAACCCACATTGGTTGCTATGTAGTGTGCCGTTGTACCCTTGGGTGGTGCCTCTTCACCTCATACTGAAATTCTCACATCACCTCTCATTACACTCTTAGAAGCTTTAAAGCATTTCATGATTTCGCGTAAGCAATTAACAAGCAATACAATTTGCCATTTTTAAATGTTTTGATTAAATTTGTAATTCCGTATACGTCAAATATTATCTTAATCCGTCACCCAATCACAAGGTGTTGTTTTCAAACAAACCGTCCAATCCTAGCGTGGCTCTTGCTGACGCAATGCGTTACAGGGGTTCACCCCCCTTTACAAGTTTCTCATATACACAATTCCACGGCTCAAACAAATGCAAAATAAGAACCCATACATTTGTCTGCTCCTCCAAAGAAAACTAAGATCTCTTCAACAACCGGAATAGTAAGGTTTTGACACCCTGTGACTGTTCCACACTAAAAGATCTTCACACAAGCAAATGAAATCTTGACCAGCGGGAAATCACCTTAATCGATGTAGCTTAACCTTTTAGCAATAGGTTTATTAACATCAATCAATATTAGTACATTTAAATCAAATTATTAGAGTCCCTATCTTAATTGCACAGTTGATGGTACCCCATGATCTGTATCACAAACCTTTGGCAGACAAGAAAACCATGAAATTGCCTATTTAACAATCTATCTATCCCTGGATCTTAGACTACTTTGGAGTCCAATAATCTCTTCAACATTAGACACTTAAGTATCACCAACTCATTTAGCACACAAACACCAACACACAAGCAACTTAACAACAACAAAGACAATTGTGATGCATAACCCTATTGATACTCACACCTCCAATACTGCAACCTCCTTCAAAACCACCCCCTGATTTAAAATTCCAGCTTCCGACTATGGGACATGGGCATTTCTCTAAATCAGATAATTAATTACAGCTTCTCTTTCTGGTAACATAGACCACCCTCTGTTACCAACTCTGCTAAAGCGGGGATTTCAGTTGAAATGAGGTTTATAAAAAGGACTGTTTATCAGAGAAATCCCTGCTGTTTGTTTTGTCCCTCAGGTCAATGAATCTTTGACATTGGCTGAGACTAATCAAAAGCTGTGCATCACATTAATCAATATGTTTCTTACTTCTATTTCAGCCAATGAAAATAATTTGGTATAAGTTAAAAGAGTTTTAAGAATCAAATCTTTTTAGTAGTTCATCTTTATTGTAATCATCATATAAATTCAGCAATCTCAATGTTTTGTCAAAATCAAATAATCAAAATAGGTAATCAATAAATCATAAAATGCATTAAGCGCATTCCATAAAGGAAAGAATCACTATTCTAGGAATGAGAAGGAAAAGGTGTCACTTCAGAAACCCATAAAGAGTTCTGAATTCAAAAAAAATAATCAAGCTTCAACATCAAAATCAGTTCAGTAGCTCAATAATCAATCAGAGCTAATCTTCTCATGAAGAGAGGTTCAAGAAACTCAGCAGAGTCTGTAAGCAATGTGCTTAAGCAAGCACTAAAGAGAACAAAAGGGAATAAAGTAATTATAGACAGGCAAAATCAATGTCACAACTTCATGTAGCTTCTTCTTTCTTAAGCTGACCAATCAGCTTTCAATGCACCTTTGGGAAAACATTTACTTCCTGTCTTCTCACAGGAAACAATATTCTTCAGACAGCAGCTTCTGAGAACATAACTATGTCTTATGATATAGGTGGTCATTTTGATATTGGTGG
This sequence comes from Pleurodeles waltl, assembly GCF_031143425.1. NCBI lineage: Eukaryota > Metazoa > Chordata > Amphibia > Caudata > Salamandridae > Pleurodeles > Pleurodeles waltl. The sequence continues at coordinate 1,032,785,598 of NC_090437.1, read as the reverse complement.
TAAAAACCGCCTACCACCACGGTGACGGCCTCCAAAATACCACCACCGCGGCTACCATCCGTACGTCATATTATGAGCACTGACGGACTTCCACCATAAGAAGGGCGGAAATCCGGCAGTGTTCATAGTGGCGCATGGTGGTATGGGGGTGCTGCTACCACCAGCACCGTCTCGCCAGTAGAACGCCGCCAGATGTATTATGACATGTAATATGGCCTGCCAGTGTCCTGCTGGAGGGGTGCTGCTGGTGGTAGCAGCGCCCCTTCCTGTTTCCTTCCGGAAGACCTCCTTTCACAAGGTAAGTCAGGCTTCCGACAGGCAAGGAGGGAGGGGGGTGTTGTGTGTGTGTGTGTCTGAGTGTGTGCATGAATGTGTGAGTGAGTGTGTGAATGTGTCTGTGCGTAGTTTGTTGTTTGCGTGATAGTATGTGTGTGAGTGATTGTGTGCAAGAATGTGTGCGAGCATGTCTGGAAGTATGCATGTATGAATGCATGTATGCCAGTGTGAGTGATTGGGTGTATGCATGGTGCATGTCTTCGGGTGTGTGCGTGTATGAGGATAGAGGGGTGAGTGAGAGGATCGGAGGAAGTGGGGGGTGTTTGGATCAGGCGTGGACGGTGTGTGTGTTTGGATTGGGGTGGGGGGGTGTGCGTTTGGATCGGGGTGGGTGTGTGTGTTTTGAACAGGGGTAGGGGAAGTGTGTGTTTGGATCAGGGGTGGGGGTGTGTGTATTTGGATCAGGGGGTGGAGGGTGTTTGGATTGGGGTGTGGGGGTGTGTGTTTGGATCGGGGTTGGGCTGTGTGTGTTTAGATCAGGGGTAGGGGATATGTGTGTTTGGATCGGGGTGGATTTTTTATGTGTTTTGATCGTGGGCGGGAGTGTGTGTGTTTGGATCAGGCGTGGGGGTGTATTTCAATGTCAAGGGTGGGGGCTTAGTGTGTGTATGGGGGGCTTGAGGGCTTTGGATGAGGGGGGCATCTGGTGTGTTGGGGGTGGGGGAGCCACCTACTGGTGACTGGGAACGAATTCCCTGTCACCGGTAGGGTCTACCCCCATGGTTTTCGTGGCATTGCTAACGCCACGAAAACCATGGTGGTAGGCAGGCTCGTAATGCCGCCGGGGGTACTGTGCCAGCCGCCGGGCTGGAGATTGATATCTCCGGCCTGGCGGCTGATACCGCCATGGCGGTATGAGTGGAGAAGTGGCGTGTTGGCTACAGCCAACCCGCCATTCTCATAATGTGGTACTACCGTCACATTAACACTCACCGCTGGGGTCATAATGACCCGCAAAGTTATTTAGACGTCCTTTCTCATAATTTATTCTCCTGTTCAAGTTGCATTCCCATGTGTGAACATTCATATCTATATTTCTAAATAACAGGTTTATTCATTAGCTAACAGTGGTCATTTTAGAAGTAGAGTCATCTGTATAAACAAGACGAAACATTTTGTGCAAGATCAACTATTCATTGGGAAAAACAAGTCTCATAGAGGTCAATTTCAGATCCTGTACTGACTCTTCAATTTATTAATTCAGTTAATTTTAATACGGCAGTATCCTAACATTTCAGGCCTATTTTTTGTAAATGTGGTTGCCTACTCCAAATTTGCATTTCAGACATATTTTAGTCATCATTAGCTTTGCACATTATTTCAGCATTATATGTCAAAAAATGAATTCTTCTTCACCACTAAACTAGTTTTGATATCTATTGCTCACACTTAGCCTCTCAAAGTTATAATAAGGGTTGAAAAAATAGACTTAAGAGTTGTCCTGCATGGAGAAGTGGGTCAAGCAGCCCCTTCCATTGAGTTGTTTCATTAGAATTAGAGGTTTTTGTAATCAGTGTTGAAAAGTGAGGATTATGTTTGCTTTATTTTCAGTTATGGCTCGATAGTGCAGCTGTCTGTAAGATCTATCAGTATAATGTCATTAAAATATTCATAGACACTCTTTTGGCTGCACCCAGAGTAGCACTTCTTTCTCACACTACTGGCTGGGGAACCATACTGCCTGCTGTGCAGTGCTTTCATTGCAAAGCATAGAGGATTATTTTACAAATGTACACTGTATTTTGACTCATTCAATTATTTCTCTCATAGATGCATACATGAAGCATTATTTGTTTTTGTTTTTCACTGTATTCCGCTTTTCTTTAATGTTTAATGATGTAGCTCAGGACTCAAAATACAAGCCACACCTAATGGCTATTGTTAACGCTTGTTTGGGTGGAATTAATGTTTTTCACATACTAGTCACTTATTACAAGGGAAGGTGGTTTAGTTTGTTAAACTGCAAGCCATGGCATTAAATTATCCTGTTGTGGATAAGCACCACAGTATGCAGTGGACATGTGTTTAGAGGAGTAAAATTATAATATCTCCTTGCTCTCAGGTTGTTTGAGATCTACATGCAACACTATACAAAAATTGTAAATGAAAGTAATCTTAACTTTACTGACGATTATGATAGATGAGCATAATATTAATAATAACAATAATCACATATTTTCGCCTACCCGCTTCTATAAATAACAGGTTACTGTCACTTTTGCCCACCTCAGTGCTGCTCACTTGATATGGATCTTATCACAAATGCTGTATTTGGTTTACTTTAATTCAATAGACTGTGAACTTACACACTTGCACTGTTGTTTCCTTGGGAGCTTCACCCACTATAAATAACCTGAAGTTTTTTATAAATTGAAATTGAATTTTCATTTCCAATTACTTTTAGAAATCTTCACAATAAAACAAGATGCTGAATATACCTGCAAGATAACGAGACTTCTGTTGTCTTCACCTCAGGCTGAAATAGCCGTGTATCCCTGCACCTAGGAGCTCTATCAGTCCACCTGCTCACACCTAATTACACTGCAAGGCTTTACAGTCACAGGGAAGGACAGAAGTCACAGCAGCAGAATCAAAGCTACATGGAGCTCTGGGCAGACAGGCGATACACAGTGCAGAGCAGCACATAAAGTGCTAAATGAGAAGTCACCAGAGAACAGGACCTGGAAACATTTGCAATATGAGCCTTTCCCCGCTGCTATCAAAGATCGCTGTTAGGCCAAGTCCAAAGCCATTACGTTCAGAACGCTGAAAAGGAAACCTTCAAACATAGGGTCTGATTTCAGTCATGGAGTACGGATGATACTCCATCAGTGTGATAGAGTAAAATACTTTGTCGCCTTGATGAAACTCTTGTTCTCCACATGTAAGATGTCCGCTGGCCCTGCAGGCATTACTAGTCCTTGGCAGGTGCGAGATGTAATGGTGGTTTCTGCCAATGTGTTAACTTTTAACACGTTTTTGCTTCTTTAAAACAAAATCCCAATGCATACGTTTGGAAAAAAAAAGTAAAAAGTAATACCGTCACACTATAGTAATTGTTACCTATGGTGTGCAAGGTCATTATTTTTTTTCACTATATTGGGCGGTTAGTGTTATATGAAAACCTCCACTGGCCTGTACTTCAATAGGCCATTGGAGGAGTTTGTCAGCGACAGAACAGGAGTAGGCACCATCGCTGACCTACTTAAGGTGTACTTGCCTGTAAATCAGGTGGGCCGCTCAAGGGTTTGGCGAAGAGGGAACTTTGACACACTTGTGATGAAGTACACTCTTTACCATACTCTAAATCAGGGTCATATTCTTGATGTCCCTGTGAGTGTGGACAAAGAGATATTGGAAGTTAATGTGGGGATGAAATCCTGAGGTTTGGGATATTCTGGAACCTGTAACCTAATTGGACCCATCTTAACTATTACAGCGTTTTATAAACCTTTTCCCTTTGACCCAAAACCATCATCACTCATGGCCATCTTCAATGATGGAAACAACCGCAATAATCAATAATGGAAGCTCTTTTCTGCACATTCCTCAGCATTTCAGCTTTTGTTCCAACCACCAATAGGGCCTCGGTGGCTTAAAATATTGTTTCTCTTTCTCTTAAACCCTGCCCTGCCCACTTTTCCTCACTTTTCAGTACAGAGGCACATACAAAGTAAAACGTGACAATTATAATCAGTGCAGTGCATAAACACTTACAACCAATGAATTCATGGAATAAGGGCCTGATTTATGAAAAGTTAGTGCTGCCTTTACGTCATTTTTGTGACGCAAAAGTGGCATAAACTTACAAATATAATTATGATATATATATTATGTAAGTTTGTGCCGGTTTTCTGTCAAAAGATGACGCAAAGGCAGAGCTAACTTTTCATTAATCAGCGCCTACTTACTTTACTTTCACTAATCACCAAATCAATGCAAACTATTACGGAGTAAGGTAGAGATTCTTTGAATGCTGTTGGCTGGTCCAAAATGTGAAGGACAATCCAACTAGCTAATGCATTTAATGGGCTTGTCCAGAAAACAAAATAAATGGCAAAGGTTTACCTAAAGCCTGTTTTGTCATTGGTTCCTTTTAGCGTATAGATTGGGCTCCTTTATTTTAGCTCCTTTGAGCTTCAGACCTGCGGCATGTTTCCTTTTACCTATATACACATTTGTTTTGTTTATTAATTTTATTATATTTTAGATTTTAGTACAGCTTGCTTTTTAGCAGGGTTGTTTTTCTTTTCTAATCAGCTGCCTTTCTACAAAAGCATTGTTGTCAGTTCCTTTGCACAACATTTCATTCTGTGCTCTGCCCAAGGTTGTCACTGCACATAATAGTTTACTTGGTATTGCCAGTCCAAGAGTTACAGAGTCACACTTCTCAACATAGACATTTCATCACGTCAGTCCTGTTCTCAGAACACAACAAGTTTTTGTTATATAAACACCTCTCAGGCCAAAGAAGGGTAGAAGTCACATTCCAGCCAGCCATCTTAACCTGTGTGCCACTTTGTCGCAGCTTTACTGATCTTGGCCTTGTCTTTACCAGCCAGCTGGGAGGACTGCCAGCAGACATGTTTTTCTCAAGGTATGTGATCGGGGCTCCTTCCATAGACTAGTACAGGCAGAAGGGCTAACACTGCTATGCTCTCATGTTAGATGCTAGAAATGTAGGTAGGAAATCTTATACTCATGATTATGTCAGAATGCTAGGACTGTTTATGTTTTACTCTGTCACAGTTATAATTGTATCATGTTTCATCTTCCTAATAATTGCATCACACAATGCAGTTTCTTCAATAAATGTATTGAAAAATGCATCCTGCATCTCTTTGTCTGCCTTTGCATGTGTGGGACTTTGTGCAAATGAGAGAAAGGAGTAAGATCTGTTGCACCAAGACTTCCCTGAGGAGTAAGAGCATCATGTTTTTAGGCTGCCACAAATCGCCTTTACTTTTCTAGGTATGGGTGAATGTTAGAAATGGGGTCTTTGGTTGGCAGTCAAGTAACCCCATGTCCAAGCAAGGACCCTCACTCTAGTCAGGGTAAAAGAGAATCACCCTCAGCTAACCCCTGCTTACCCCCTTGGTAGCTTGGCACAAGCTTCAGAGTGCTAGGTGTAAAGTATTTGTCCAACACTCACAGTTACTTAATGAAAACACTACAAAATTACACAACACAGGTTTAGAAAAATAGAAAGTATCTATCTAAACAAAACAAGACCAAAACTACAAAAATCCACAATACACAAGTCAAGTTATCACTAAAAATGCAAAAAGAGTCTTCATGTAATGTTAAACACACACTATGCTGTTAGTGTGAAAATGTACCTTGGGTGCATCAAAAATAACCCTGCCCGGGCAAATGTGCGTCAAAAAGGGCTTGCGATGCGTCGATATCACTCATGAGCGAGACCTTGCATTGTTTCTCCTTTAGTTGGGTCAGCGTGTGTCATTTCTTCTCTCCGCAGGAGACCGATGCGTTGATCCGGTCAGCATTCTCGGGTCCGCGCAGGCCTTGCTATGTTTTGACACGCCCAGCGGTGTTTGCGTCGGAAATCCAGCTGCACAATGATCCAAAAACCATGCCGTGCAGGTTGTGATCTCACCAGCCTCCGTCAGCGATGCTGTGCATCGTTTCTCCAGCCCCGGGCGTCGATTTTTGGGTTGCGTTGCAGGCGAGCGTCGATTTTCAGCCGAGAAGCCGACAGCGTGTCGATTTTTCAGCTGCAGATCGGAGTCGCGTTGATCTTTTCCCCGCACGGCGTTCTGTGCATGGATTTCTCACTCTTGGGCTGCCAGCTTCACCTTTCAGGGTCCCAAGAACTGGATGGGCACCACTTGGCAGGTGCTGGCAGAGAGAAGTCTTTGCTGTCCCTGAGACTTCAAACAACAGGAGGGAAGCTCTAAATCAAGCCCTTGGAGAGTTCTTCACAAGAAGGAAGGCAGCACAAAGTCTAGTCTTCATCCTCTAGCACAGGCAGAAGCAGCAACTGCAGGATAGTTTCACAAAGCACAGTCACAGGCAGGGCAGCTCTTCTCCTCAGCTCTTCTCCAGGCAGAGGTTCCTCTTGTTTCCAGAAGTGGTCTAAAGTCTGTGGATTTGGGTGCCCTTGTTATACCCATTTTCTCCTTTTAAGTAGGCCTACTTCAAAGCAAACTCTCTTGATTGTGAAATCCTGCCTTGCCAAGGCCAGGCTCCAGACACTCACCGGGGGGTGGAGACTGCATTGTGTGAGGGCTGGCACAGACCTTTCAGGTGTGAGTGACCAATCCTCCCTTCCCTCCTAGCACAGATGGCTCATCAGGAAATGCAGACTACACCCCAGCTCCCTTTGTGTCACTGTCTAGTGAGAGGTGCAACCAGCCCAACTGTCAAACTGACCCAGACAGGGAATCCACAAAACAGGCCGAGTCACAGAAAAGTTATAAGCAAGAGAATGATCACCTTCTAAAAGTGGCATTTTCATACACACAATCTTAAAATCAACTTTACTAAAAGATGTGTTTTTGAATTGTGAGCTCAGAGACCCCAAACTCCACATGTCCATCCGCTCCCAAAGTGAATCTACACTTTAATCAGATTTAAAGGTGGCCCCCATTTTAACCTATGAGAGGGACAGGCCTTGCAACAGTGAAAAACAACTTTAGCAATATTTCACTGTCAGGACATATAAAACACATTACTATATGTCCTACCTTAACCATACACTGCACCCTGCCCTTGGGGCTACCTAGGGCCTACCTTAGGAGTGTCTTATATGTAAGAAAAGGGAAAGTTTAGGCCTGACAAGTGGGTATACTTGCCAAGTTGAATTTACAGTTAATAACTGCACACACAGACACTGCAGTGGCACAACCAGTGCTGCAGGCCCACTTGTAGCATTTGATTTTTAGGCCCTGGGCACCTTTAGTGCACTTTACTAGGGACTTACTAGTAAATCAAATATGCCAATCATGGATAAGCCAATTACATACACATTTTGTAAAGGAGCACTTGCACTTTAGCACTGGTTAGCAGTGGTAAAGGGTCCAGAGTAACAAAAACAGCAAAAACAGCACCAGCACACATCAATGGGAAACAGAGGCAAAAAGTTAAGGGAGACCATGCCAAGGATGAAAAGTCTAACAGTGAGGTACTGCTAGCTCGAGAAGGTCAAGCCGACAGCTTCCAGACAGTGTGGGCTTGACTTAGTCACTCACACACGTTGGGGCTACTGCCCCAAACCAAGCAGTCTTACCCCCGTGGTAAGAGTCCTTCAACATTTTTTGTATGTTATCTATTGAGTATTGTATGTTGTTGTTCTGTGTGGTGTGCAGCATGCTAACACGATGCCTTGTCAGACACCTAGACCTGCCTGTAGCTAAATCTGCAACTAGTGCAGCAAGTGCAGCAGCAATATTCCAGCAAGTGTTATTGACAGAAATGCAGGAACGTTAAGCAGTGTACATGCTTCACATTTAAGTATTTGTTGGGGAGCAATCAAACTTAAAAACAAGAGTATGATGTCCAATTCCTTCTGAAACTGTATTCAGTGAAATATTTAGGAACTAAACTGTCTAAAGAAAGTACAACTGGCAACTAAATCATTAACAGTCTCATATAAATATTTGATTTAAACAATCAGTAGCTAAGCAAATAGGTCTCTCTTTTCCTACTGTGTACCAACCTATTGGTTTTGCCAATGTTTATTTTTGATTTATTTTTCATAAGTGACTACCAGGCACTTGCACACATTCAGAGCTGCTATCCTTGGAAAATAAAAAAAAGAATATTGTCAAAGTCAATAGGTCAGTACCCAGGCCATGCGGTAACAGTAAATTAAAAATTCACGCTAGCGTATCATGATGAAGGTGCAGGCACATGTGCACTGTAGCCTTATTGAAATTGTTAAAAAATGGCTCTATTGAAGGGGGCAGTAGTGAGCTGATCAGATAGATGAAGGAAAGTTGTAAATTCCCATGAAATGAAAAAGTAGTCCTCTCACTTCAGCAGTGAAAGTATACAATTCTCTTGAGAAAATGTTAGTAAAGAAATTATTCTCCATGCTTAGACACTTAGAAATCAAGAATAAAGTTTGCTTTTCTCACTATCACTAACACTAACACTGATCAAAGCTCAGCACCTAATATTTCTTAAGTGCAGTTTTCACAATGAGGTGTCTGGGTCATGTGGACTCTATATCAGTTATGCCTGTCTAATAGGATGCTGGCATAGTACTGTTTTATAGCATTCTTTTTTACACACTCTGTTGTGTTTTTGATCAAGTGATTTTGATACAAATCTGATCAACTCCATAAATGCACTCAATAGTCATGAATCATTAAAATTCAACTTTATGTCAGCTTATTTGACAACAACAAAACATATAATGAAAAACTACAAAATATATATTTGACATGTGCTGTTTGCCCATTTTGTTATGTGGTGTATATGTTTTCATGAACTGTAGGAGTTGTATTTCATCTTATTTTCTTGATCTGATGTGATTCACATCCAAGCTTGTCATATTTTTCACCATGATTAGCAATCAAAAACCTCTAAAAGTCACACCTGGTGAAAAGTGTTTCTACAAATTTGAGTTTTTCTTACATCGTCTCAATCTGCTGCCTTTCTTTTCCATAGCAGGGTTATAATACACTTCCACTTCGAACACACCTTTACTGTTCATTGGTTTTTTGGTTGATTTTTCTTTACATTTTTGGTTTTCTTTTAAAATGCCACCCTAGGTCTTCTTGCACAATTTTCCCCTTTTATCCTCCTTTCCTTGTCCACTGTGTGTATCCTTTTCCTCTTGAGTTTTATTGGCCAGTGTCTTTCTGGTATCCTCTGTCTTCCTATCCCTTATTTGAATATATCCTATAATCTCTCTCCTTTGCTTTCTTTTTTACTTAATTTTTCCTTTGATTTTTTATGTGTGTTGTCCTTCCCTGCCTATCATCTCGCAATCCTTCCCATCCAGGTCACAGTAGACATAGAAAGAAGTATACCACACCCTGTGTTTCATGTACTCTTATCCACCTTTCCCATTTATTGTATAAATCGTTCCTAAAATTCCTATTTTTTTAAGAATTATAATATTTTGCTAACATTCCCTTGATGAACACATTTTGGACTGGGTTCTTTTTTTTTTCAGAGACTTATATTTTTCACATATTAGGATCTCTCTAAAGTGAAGGTTCAGCATCCTTGGTTTACCAGGCTGGCATTCTCCATTTAGAATTTTATTGAAAATTAGGTGGCTTCAAAAAAGAAAACTGGAGAGTTTAAGCCATACGTGCATGGGTTTGAAACATTTGAGAGCTCACCAGTTGATGGCAAGTCCAAGGAAGGAACTGTGCTCCAAAAACGTATGTGCTCCCAACATTCTTCATAAAAACTGCATAAAGACAGTTATACCTCCTTTCATCTTATGAATATTTTAACTCAGAGATTCTACTGAAAAAAACATTTCCTTGCTTACATAAATTGAACTGGCTAAAATAGTCATTCAAGAATATATTTCATATTTATTAAAAGCCCAAATATTTGGTGAAGTGGAATTTTTATTAAATATTTAAGAAAAGTATTTTTTAGAACTTACCATTTCTTTGCTTTAAGTTCCTGGAAGTTTATTTACATTAACTGCTCAGTAGAGGTCCAGACAAGTTCTTGACTTTTCACAACAGAGCAATGGCTTAGGCCTGATGACAAGATGGACTGGGTGTGGAACGTTTGATCCCTATCAGCCCTAGAAGGACAGTTGTGGTGGACCCAGGAACTTCAAAAATTTAAAACGGACAGATGTGACCCCTTCAAATTCATAGATTAGTGAACCTAAAGAAGGGAAAACCTTTGTCCCAAGGCCCACATTAGCCAGGCAGTCTCTGAACCCAGTGAGAGGGAACCTACACTCTTTGTACAAAATCCCTGGTACCCCACCCTAGCATAAAGCTGTTTCTTCCATATGTACCAGAGATCTCTTTAAATATTCAGCTGGAAGACAGTTTGGTAACAATGGCTTCCCTGAATTTAGTCCCTTTTTGTCAGCAATTCAATCAGCTGTAATGGGCAGATCAACATGTGTCCACTCTGAGGCTTGCAACTGCCTACTTCAGTGTCTCTGTGTGCAGTTTTAAACTGTCAATTTGAGCTGGCAAGTGTGCCCACTTGCCAGGCACGACCCTCCCTTTTTTATACATGTTAGGCACCCCTAGGGTAGGCCCTAGGTAGTCCCATGGGCAGGGTGCAGTGTATGTTACAGATGGGACATGTACTGATGTGTTTTACATGTCCTAACAGCCAAATTCAGTTTTCCACTGTTGCAGGGCCTATCTACCTCATAGGTCAATATGGGGGCTGACTTTAAATATCCTTAAAGTGCAGTTTCCCCCTTGAGAGCAGGTAGAGATATGGAGTTTGGAGTCTCTGAATTCACAATTTAAAAATACATCTTTTAGTTTTTAGATTGTTAGTTTGAAAATGGCACTTTTGGAAAGTGAGCATTTTTTTGCTTAAACCATTCTGTGACTCTGCCTGCTTGTATATTCCTTGTCTGGGTCAGACTCACAGTTCGGCTGTTTGTGAATTCTCTCTAGACAGTGACACAAAGGGAGATGAGGTGTAGCCTGCATAATTCCGATGAGTCATCTGAGCTAGAGTGGAGGGAGGAGTGGTCACTTACACCTGAATGGGCTGTGCCTGCCCTCACACAGTGAAGTCTCCAACCCCCATCTTGGGCCAGTCTTGGGCAAGGCAGGATCTTGTGAATAACAGAGACTTTCTTTTGAAGTTTGCCTACTTCAAAGGCAAAAAGGGGTATTAGTAGTGGACCCAAAACCCCAGATTTTCAGATCACTTCTGGATTCAAGCGGAACCTCTGCCAAGGAGATGAGCTGAAGACCTAAGGAGGAGTGCTGCCCCTGCCTGTGACTGTGCTTTGTTGGGCTATCCTGCAGTTGCTCCTTCTGTCTGTGAGAGGAGACAAAGACTGGACTTTGTGGTATATTCCTGCTTGAGAAGAATCTCCAAGGGCTTGGATTGGGCTTGCCTCCTGTTTTGAAGTCTCAGGGCTATCAAAGACTTCCTCCGCCATCACCTGGACTCTCTGCTGAGACTCCTGCCCTGCCAAGTGGTGCCCCATCCAGTCCCTTGGTCCTTGAAAGGTGAAGCTGAAAGAAAAAGGGTGGAATTCCACACACAGGAAGCCGTGTTGGGAAAATTTTGATGCACCACATGCAACGCAGCTGAAAAACGATGCACCACCCACTTAGCGGCTGACATTGACGCCCCATCTGCATCACAGCTGGGAGATGGATGCATTGTGACTGGAGAAACAATGCAACACCTGCTTGCGGCTGCTGATAATGACACAAACCCCACGCAGCATGGTTTTCCAACACTGTGCGACCAAATTTCTCACCCAACATCGCTGGGCGTCAAAGTCATCGTGACCCTGCGCTGATACGAGGTATCTGCTCACTGTCTAGCATACCTATCTAGCCCCTTATTCATTAGGGATCCTTGTCCCTGAAGAATGCCCCAGACCGTTCCGGCTCTTAGAGAGGGCAGAAACATGTTGGTCCCACTTTTTTGTAAGACATTTTGCAACATTATATTCACATTTGTCGCTATTGTTCTTTTAATCTTACCAACCAAACACCTCCATTAAAGCATTATATCTAATAGGTGATTTGTGAGGTAATTTTAACATCTATTTCACTTTTCAACTGGATCCCTTGACTTCTCCAGGAAGATAAAATGTAAGCACTCCCTCAGAGATCATTTAACAAGGAGGTTGAGTCCGCCCAGGTAGTATCACCTTACCTGGGTGGGGCTAGGTGGTCATATGTGAAGCATGACACTATAACATGTGTGAGACCAACTAGTCTGTAAAGGGAACTCCTCATACACTTAACTGCCACTTTCGTTTCCCATGTCCATGAAGGAGATCGCCTAGCCGGCGTCCTACTCTTAGCCTACACAGGCCACAAGAGTCCTGTCCTTGATCTCTTCCACACTCGGTGTGCTATAGTTCTTTGGGTACGGGATACTCTCTTCTTGGGTTATAATGGATAATATTTGATGCCATAGGAGGGTGTGTGTAGTTGTAACATTTTTAGAGCTAAGTTAATTTTCATTACTGAATTAATGGTAGCATTAGTGTTAGCATGCCTCCTTTGTCTGGCCAGTGAGTGTGTGAATGGGTTTGCCACTGGCCACCATTTGTGTTTGTTCTCCTTGCCATGTTGCCAGTGGCCATTTTATGTAGTCTGTGTCTATAGGCCTGAATGTGTTCTTTGTTCTCCATACCTTCTTGTTGGTTGTTGTTGTTTGATCTTGTGGGTGATGGGCACTTTGTAAACTCAACCAGTGTGCTTTTGCCAAAGGCTTGAATGTGCTTTTTGTTATCCTTGCTCATGTTGTAGTTTGACCATGTGGCTGTCGACCATTTCGTGCATTAAACCAGTGTGTTTTTGCTATAGGCTTGCATGTGTTCTTTGTTCCCCATGCCTCCTTGCTTGATGTTGTTTGGCCATGTAGCTGGCAGCCATTTTGTGCATCCAGCCAGTGTGCTTTTGCCATAGGCTTAAATGGATTTGATAGGAATTTAATAATATGATTGAGCAGCATTTTAGTATATGCATATTATCAATATGTTTAATGTGAACAGTGCTTTATCTTACATGCATTTTTTTTGCACTTTTAATCTGCACCTCCTTTCCTTACAATAGGCTTCTTATACTCCCATACAAACTTCAGCAAGTCATTATCATTTTTTTAATTGATTATTTGAATTTTTTATTAGAATATTTTTATGAAATGTTTATATTTTAATGTTTTAGTTTATGTTAAGTTAAAAAAAAAAATTACTCTATGTTTTATTTTATTTTTAATTTAAAATTTAAATTTTAATTTCTTCTTTTATTTAAATTTTTGTTTTTCAATTTCTTTTTCATTTTGCCTCGATCCGTCCACCAGAGGGGCACAGCCACACAACATCATTAATTTTTGTAGGTATAATTTAATTTCCTCCTGTACACTATGCCTGCCATAGAGTATATGCACTGGAGATACACCATCAATCCACATCACTCATGTTTTAATGATTTTTTCCATTTCCCCATTGGACCACCTTGCCTGCCATAGATGCACAATAACCTTCAAATTTTAATGATTATTCCATTCACCCATGCACCTCCCTGACTGCCACAGGTGTCTCCTTTAGAATAGATGCACATAGAGCATAGAGTTATAGCTGTATGTTGTGTTACTGTTATCCTGGTTTGAAATGAAAGTGGTGTGGTTAGTATTTAAAATGGTTAGGTAAATTATTGCTAATTATTACCTAAGTAACCAACCACACTAAATGATATAACATTTGTCTGTACTAATTCAAACAGTAACAATGCCACATTCCACTATATGTTTTTCTAGCTTGTTTGCTTTTACTTGTACATGAGAAAAAGAGACATCACCCACAGCATTACTAAACAGAAGGCCTGTACACAAAACATGTGACATGAGTCCTCCAAACTCTTCTGCTTGTGCAGCTTACTGCCACTGCCAACTGAGAGCGTTAAGATGGCCTCAAAAACAAATGCTGCCAAGAAAGTGGCCAGTGAGAAGAAGCAACTTTCCACCACTCTTATGCCAACCACAAGCTTTTTTTGGAGACGTGTGCCTCACGCACCGGTCTTTGGGGAGAAACCTGGGAGCAGCACTACCCGCATCAACAGCACCACCTCACCCTAAGCACAAGCCTATGTCTGTCAGCAAAGCAGCCACACCAATCTTAGTGACGATGATGAGCACTGACGTTGAATGTGATTTGTCCCTGTCATAAAGTAATACCCAATTGTTTCAAAAAACAGAGCAAAGTGGACAGCAACTGCTGTCAGCAATAGTAGATCTTCCTGAAGGTGGAGCAGAATAGGAGATTAAGGTTCCTGCAAAGCAAGAATCTCCTATTTTAGAATCACTGTCTCTCAGATCTTCATCAAAAAAGGAAGGGTACTCCACTAGTTTCTTCAAGTACCACTTCTGATGATGATGAGGTGGACATGGAGTGGACCTGGCATGAGAAGGACGACAATGACGAACCAGTCATTGTGGAAGCTGGCACAGAGGATTCTGACATTACTACTTGTATTGAACCTGTTCCGAGGGATGTGGCACAGGTGGCACCACCAGCTCCCGTATTTGTGAAGCTCCAGCTGAGACCTGCACCAACACCTACCTCAGTAGAAGTATACACTGCAGAGAGGCTATCACCAACAACACACCCACCTACCTCCAATTCCTCTTCAGGCACTGGCCCACTAAGAAAGTAGTCCTCCCCAGTTTGGGGTGAGAATATTCCAATATGCTTAATTTGCTTTGCAAGTGTTCATTGAGGTAAGCCTGGTTCACAATATGGTACTGGAGGCCAAATGACTCATATAAAACAACATCACACAATCCTGAGTGAAGAGCACCTTAAAACAATGCTGAATGTTGTGGTGGTGAAGGTGAGTAGGGCCAGGAGATATCAGCTACAAGTCCAATCACAGTGGGAGGTCATGAGGAAGAAGAGGGTGACATATTCATGCAAAGCAGCCCTTTCACGAGCAGTGCACCAGAAACACCTGCCTGAGCAACCTCAAAATGACACAAGACACAGAGTCAGATGGAGACACCACGTCATACGGTGACCGCCCCAAGATGCACATTGAGTTTACCACCACCTACTTCTCAAACGTTGCCTGCGTCAGTCACCCCAGATAAGAAGGAAATCCAGGCTACTATTATGGGCAAGAGGGGCACTATAACTACAACCACCTAACTGCACACTTATACAATGTGAAGCTAGGAAAAGTATTAGCGCTTGACCTCTTCCTTTTTTTCTTTTATGTAAGAAGTGGGATTTTTTGAATTTGTGGTCACCATCTACTCGAAATAGAAGATTCCAAGTGATAGCGCGTCCAGTCTTTATAAATTACTTGTACTTGGACACACCGGAGGTTGGTGAACCTTTTGACCAAGTTGGGTTCTCCTCATCCAAGAATAGTCGGATCACTCAAATCAATAATCAATAACCAATTTTAATCAATGACCAATACTTAATTAATAGATCAAACAACAAATTAGTTAAACAGAAAATTAGTAATTAAACACACCATGACCTTTCAGTCATGAATAACCACACCTGTTTATTAAAGGTTAATGAGTTTATTTCCCTATATTAACAAAGCTAGCACAATATAAGTAAGTCTCAAAATCAAATGGTATACATATACAAACATTACTAGCTGTCCATAGCGACGGAAGAAACGCAATCTACGCAAAATCTGGATTATAATGCACTCGGTTATAGCAATGCAAATCACTAATAAGAGTAACTGGATTTGACTAATTGCATACATTGGTCAGCATGACCAGATTTCAATTCAACATGGTGCATCAAATAAATACCTCAACTAACCTCTAATTAGCATTGGCATGTGGTGCTTCATGCAAAACGAATTTAGTCAACACAAATTTAGAAAACTTCTAGCTTGGGCTCTGTCAAAATAAGCAGTTGGTACCTAAGAAGAAAAACACAATGCATAATACATTGTATCCTTTTATAATTACCAATTACAATCAGCATTCAAGGTAAGTCTTCGTCCTTCAGGTACCAGTTCGATCAGCATGGGGCAGACATCAAAGGGGCAAAGTTTAAGGCACGTTTTCCTTGCAGCAACAAGGAAAATGGGGAAAAAGTTATTGTATGGGCAAGACGGGGTAAAATTAAAGTTAAAGTCTCTAGGGTGAGAATTCTTAAAGTCTCTCTCTCTCTGTGATAGAGAAAAAACATCAAAGGGTTATCAAATTGGCTTCCTGAATCTTGCTTCAAAATGGCATCAAAGAAAATGGCTGACTTCTCTTTGTCCGATGGGTTTAAGTAAGAAAACGTTCCAAATTCTTCAGGGTCTTCCATTGGAGGGTTCATAGGGTGGTTTCTCTTTGACCAATGCATAGTGTCTTTCTCTTAGCACTCATTTATTTCTGTACCAGTGTCTTTATTGTCTGCACCTGCAGAAACTGGCCTGGCTTCAAAGGGGATGAAACTTGCCTAGCACGAAACCTTGAGATAAGTGTATTAGTCATTCTACTGGAAAAATACAGTTTTAAAGGTATAAAACACATCTTTGTTAATACAAGTGAAAACCACGCAGTTAAATTTGAGACCAGACAACTAGGCCAAACCCTCTGCTAAACTTAAGCTAAGCATATAACAGTTTCAACAAGAAAATCATAGAATACATTTGCAATTATGACGGATTACTACATTGTCAACTCTTCATGATTTATTAAGCTCGTTTATAATAATGGCGAACTACCTTGTGGGCACATTTTCCTACGTGCATTATTTTTCTTTGCTAAAATCACATTGCCTTATACGATTTGGTTACATAATATATGAATGTTTGTTAGTCTTTCTTTTTCTGCTTCATCACAAGTCAGACCTATTTTGCCAGAGTTGCTGTTCCAATGCTGCATTGAAATTGGTTGGACAAGCTTTACAGCAAAGTACTGTTCACACTATCCACCTGATGACAGACATGTGGACTAGTTGTGAGGCAACTGATTACCTGTGCCTCATTGAACACTGGATCTCTTTTGCGGGGGTAAGGCAACAGCTATTTATATCTCTTAGCCCTGAGGAATGTTTTAAAAGCGTTCAGTGGCATACAACAGTAGCCATGTTTGCCATGGAGACAACACATTCAGCTGCAAACATCTTGGAGAAATTCAACAGCAAGCTGTCTGAATGGGTGCAACCCAGAAGTCTCCAAAATGGATTTGTTGCCACGGGCAATGGCAGTAATATAGTCAAGGCCATGACAGACGATGGCTATTTCAAGATACTGTGTTTGAAGCATTGCATCAACCTGGTTGTACAGATGTTTCTCAAAAAGAAGACATGTACAGCAACATATCAACCACCTGCAGAAGAATCTGCACTCATTTTAGCCATTATGTTAAAGCCCGGAAGCAGTTGCGATTATTCAGTGTGCTAATAGAGTACCAGTGAAAGCCCTCATGCAGGAGGTGCCAACAGATTGGAACACAACCTATTACATGTTGCAACGTCTGTTTGAGAAGTACAGACAGATGAATGACTATGTCATTCAAAGAGGAGGGGATGCAATTGGGAAAGCTAGGACCACTGATGCCGACAAATGGAGCCTAGTCAAATGCCTGACACAGATGCTGCTCCCTTTTGAAGTTTTCACATGAGAAGTTAGCAAAGAGTACAGTACGATGGACCAACCTATCCCATTTTTCTGTTTGATACAGGACCAGCTAAAGAAGGAGTGTGAAAGGTTTGCAGTCGCAGTTAGGAAAGAAAACCCAGAAGTGCATGCCTTGGTTGAGAGCTGAAACCTTTGCTTGGCTAGTAATGTAAGGCTGCAAAATGACATTATGTTGTCCAAAGAGTATATCTGTGTCACTCTACTTGATCCATGGTAGAAAAATAATCTGCCCACTTTGATGCTTTTTCTGAAGGGGATGCTTCAAATAACAAGAGGTGGATTTTTTAGCAAGCCGGAGACCTGGAAGAAGAAAAGTTGGAAATTAGAGCACTAGTCTGCAGTGCTGGGGTGCTGCTTCAACTTCAAGAGCGGGCAGCCTTGTCTCACAGCAGCCAACACCAGCAATAAGAACACCTGCAACAACTGGAACAGAAGAATTGCCCCCAACATCTGCATTGGCTTGGTTTCAAGTGGCAGGTCTTAAGTCCAGTGCAGAGGCGCAGACAAAAGAGGTTGAGAAAGTTGCAGCACCAATGACCATTCAGAGAATGTTCCAGGAGTATCTGGATGACCCAAAAGAGGTTTATGTGGATCAAAACCCATTGGTCTATTGGTATGAGAAGAAGCACCAATGGCCGGAGCTCAGAAGGCTGGCAATAAAGAATCTGGCTTGTCCTGTAGCCAGAGTATCTGCTGAGTGTGTGTTCAGTGCAGCTGGCACAGTTGTCACAGTGAGAAGGACCAGTCTCTTGCCTCAAAACTTGAAGAGCTTGATAATGATCAGAAAATTATACCGTTCCTAAAACAGCACAGGAGTAGGAGCATGATTGGTCAGAATCAAGTGTGTTAGCTGATCAACATCTGGGCTAACTACCTGAGTTTGAGGACAAACTCTAATTTCCTGACCAAAAAAAGTAGCTAGTGGAATATTATTTTTGTATCAGATTTTTACTGCCTACCATTTTTTTGTCACATATATAGCTGGATTTTAGTTGGACTAGTGTGCAGTGAAGAGGCCTTCACAATTCCTTCAGTACATTGGAGACAATACCTACCTCCCTTGCATGCCTATCCTTTTCTGCATCACTTAGCAAGGCTACCCCAGATGATTACTGATTTACAAGACTGCCAATGCCAAATTCCAATGTGTTTCTTGCATCAAAGATACAATTGTGTACATATCATAATGCTTCAATTGAAAGGGGTAACTACAACTATTGCACCAATGAATGATGATGTATTATGGAGTGATTGTGAGTGATGATTGGTTATTTATGTTGTGGCAGACAGTGATGGAAGGTGTTCATTTATTTAGTAAACTTGATTTGGATGAATTGCAATGCTTGGTGCCTGATGGGTGATCATATGTCCTGAAAGTCATTGGCCATTTTAAACTTAGCAAAAATTTACCTGCAGGGACTACTCCATTTTTCTGGTTCTTTGGAGGCCAGACCAGTTACTTTAGTTAACAAACACAAATCTATATAAAATACTGCAATTCTGTTTCTCTACTCGTTCTTCAACAGCAGTGCACCACAGGTCTATCTCACTCAGGTTGGGACTGGGAAAGAGTTACTCGGTATCAGGAGGAGGATGGAAGGACTCAGTGTGGGACTACCTCAACAGCTATAAAAAGGAAGTTATTGACTTCAAAGGGAAACCATGATGATGAGGACTCTGAGGCCTAGTATTCAGCTATATGGAATAGAGAGGGGTGCTTTGATTTGGGAAATGTTGCTCAGTGTGTGTGCTGCACTGCTGGCAAATTTGAAACTCCTCTTGTTTTTGCTCTGCCTCTGAGTCTTCTTAGTACAATCCACATGAAGTTTACCTTCCTTTTGTCCTTCTCCTTGACTCTACTATACAATTTCTGTTATACAATCTGCAGACCTTCTCCTCTGCTGCACAAACGAAAGGCAAAAGCTAAGCTCAACACTTCTGCTTACCTATCGGATCAGTTCAGACAGGTACCCAAGCAGCGGACATTCCAGAGGAGAATGAAGATGCACTGCCCAATTTGCAAATACTGTATACTTTTTTTTACAATCATTTTTTAGAACTGGGTGGGTTCAATTCATTCCTCCATAGTTTGTTTTTTCAAACCTACATGGCAGGACATTGAGATAGCTAATAACTTGGGTTCCTGGGGCACAACAACTTTTTTTAAAACATTTATCTGAACTGTGTGATACTAATTTCTTCATTTCCTTCCACAACAGATTGGTGATCATGTGCTGCTCGACACACTGATAAATATTGTTCTTGTGTTGTGTTTGTCTTTGTCACACCTTTCCCCAAATCCCCTTTCCCATCCATTCATCAAACCCCAAGATCTCTTCCCCTGGACTGTGTGATTTATTGAGATGTGATTTAATTTACACCAAATAGATCACACAATTGGTGAGCGGATGTGGTTAAATGCGACACCAACTCACTGAGGGATCTTCTATTATCTGAGTAATAGCCCACACCAGTCCCACTTACCAAACCACACATGAGAAGAATGTAATTCCTAAACATCAAAATCATCATTCTGGCCTTTGTTATGTGTAAACACTTAACTTCGTCACCTCCAGATTACAGACTTTGAGTACACCTTTTTTGACTTGAGGATTTCATACTTTTGGTTTTCATTAAATTCCATGCTCATCCTTGCTCAGAATAATGTACTGTTGCTAGTTTTTTATATAATATGTGGTATTCTCTGATGGTCATGGTGGTAGTAGTCTGTCCTCAGTCTTTCTAAAGCTATAATATAAATGAATATGTATAACCCACTAACTCTGTGTTTTTCAATTTAGTTGCCTGTGATGGATAATCCTTTTGATTAAAGCTTACAGTTCGAGTTTGCCTAAGTGGGAGTGGGACCTCGCTTGTTGTGATGCCTTCCCTGTTTGTGCACCACCACTATTATAAAGAACACAACTTGGGAAACCCTCCAGTAAGATGTTGGAAGGTTGACAGGGGCAGTAGCTATCAGCCATCACTTCATCTCTTTGAGTAAGATAACTAGGGTGTAAATTGAACTAGTTTAGTTAGTATGCAAGTAACTTCTACTGCAGATGAGATAAGCAATTGTTTATCTAGGTTTCTGTAGTCATAGTCAATACAGGGAATGGCAGCATACCCTCCCAATGGTGAATATAGTTACAAAGGATGGTACAAGGGTACAACTAACTATAACTAACTGTCATACTCTTTGAGAAGTAGATTAAAAATATAGGCTGCATGAAAAGGCATCAATGCAAAGTTAAAATAAAGCTAGCATACTCTTTGATAAGTAGATTAAAAAGACAGGCTGCATGAAAAGGCATTAATGCAAAGTTCAAATAAGGCACACATAAATCTTTAGATATAAAGTAGAATAGAACGTTTGTCCCTTCACTAGAAATAATAAAAAATGAAATCCACCCTCTCCACCCACAACAGGCTCACTCTTCTCCCACAACAATAGCTCCCCCATCCTCAACCAATGTCCTAAATAAATATAAATGTCCAAGTCCCAAGAATAACTGCATTGCCTTAAAATTCCACCCTCTCCACCCACAACAAAACTCCCTCCCACTAAAACAAAAACTTTAGAAAAGTGTTTTAGAAGAGGGCATTCTTAATGAACGTCTGCAGGTGTTGCATCTGGGTCTTGAGACGTGCCATCCTATGGCCCAAGTGTGCCAGCTTGCACAGCACTTGGCAATGGAGTTGCCAGTCTGAAGGGGGAGTGGCAATGGTGGTATGGGAAAGGGCAGCTCCAAGCTGCTGAAAGCACTGGAGTGGCCTAGAGGTGCAGGCAGTTGACTGGCAGAACTGGGGCCGGGAGCAGTGGCATGTGCCTCACCCTCCTTATCCACCAGCTGTTGGTACTGGGCCCTGGTGTCCTCCAACCTCTGCCATCAGAGCCGGGCCGCTATCTCCTGCAAGGTCGGTGGTGGACCACTAGGAGTAGCTATACCAAGAAAGAAAAAAAAAGAAAAAGACAAATTGTAAAGAATGCTATGCGCAAACATTTGTTTAAAATCATATGGTGGCACAATATATGTACATTGCTGGTCCCTTAGGGCCATCAGAAGTTTTCATGTGATTAGGAAAGCCACAGAGACATGGTTTTACCTGTGCGTGCCTCCCATAAAAGCACAGACTTGCTGAAAGGAAGCTGCATAAGATAAAAAAAAACTGAGTGCTTTATTTTTTCTTGTGAAGGATTTTCTTTAAAAAAGTGAACCATACAGACACTTTGTGTGAAAAAAGGAAAAAATTACTCTGATTAATGAGTAAGGCATCATCCACTAAGGAGGACAAGTATTCTATTCTTGTTGTGCTAAATGACTGGAGGTGTGCTAGCTAGTGCATTGGGTAACAATTTGCTGCTCTGTGCAGTCTGCAGCTGTGGCAGCTGTAATGTACAAACAATTCTCTTTGATTCCAATGACCCTACTCCAGACTCCAGAGTGGAAGATGAATATTATGTCATACACGTCATGCATAACATGAGGGTAATAGATATCCTTTCTACTATAAGTAGAGGGTGGGAAAAATTATGCACTGCAGCACAGGTAAAGGAACGGGATATATATAGGTTTTATTGGGCATGTTTGTCACAGAGTTTCCTATTCCCAAAACACGAAATCACAGACCCTTAATCCCACTTTACTTCTTGGGTTCACACTCAAACACAAATTATCTCAATCAAACACACTTGTTTGGCAGTAAGAGAAGGAAACTTGACTTTGGGTCATATTTGTACTTTTTGACGCAAAACTGTGCTGGTGCAGTTTTGCGTCAAAAATAATACCGCCGGTTAACGCCATTTTGGTGCGCCGTACGGGCGTCAAATTTATACTTTGATGCACGGCGGCGCAAACCACAGGTGGGAGTCATTTATTTTGACGCACACCGCGGCGTCAAGTCGTAAAGCAAAACGACGTTAGCGCGGCGGAAATGACTGTGGGTCGATTTACGACCCCGCAAACCAGATATGCGCCGTTTTTTGACGCAATAGCGTCAAAAGACCCTGTGAACCCTGCCATTTCAGCAGAGGACAGCCAAAATGGAACCCATGTGCCACTACAGACCCCTGGAAGATGACAACAGACCAGGAACCAGCCAGGAGGACCCACACAAGAACCAGGACACTTTTAAGAAGAAAAGAAAGTGTCTCGTCAGTGCAGCGGAGCAGGAAATTCTTGTGAAAGAGGTGATGGAACACCAGCACCAACTGTTTGTCACCTCTAGATTGCCAATTAGTAGGAGAGAGTCTATATGGCAACAAATTGTCGACAAGATCAACAGTGTGGCAGAAGTACACAGAACAGTCATCGAGTGCAAGAAACGCTGGCATGACTGCAAGCGCAGGACCAAGGAAAAGATGGCCAGGAACAGGAAGGCAGCACTGCAGACTGGAGGTGGGAGTCCAGCACACCAGGAGGCCCTGGACCACATGGAGGAGATGGTTGCAGCCGTCATCCCTGAGGAGATCGTCACAGGGATTCAAGGACAGGACAACGCAGACTACCAGGAGACAACGCACATGCAGGGTAAGTCGCATGGGGAATTAAAATGCACTAATGTTAACTGCAACCGGGGGGGAATACCTACTACACATTGCATGTAAGTCATCATATACATGGAGTGGCATGGGTAAAGGGGCACGGCATGGGGGCATGGCCTGCACAGACAGAAGCTGGGGCACACCATTACACTACACCAACAGCAGTCCCATGGGGGCATGCTGCCACGCCAACGATGGAGCAAAGGGAAAGCCACACCAGGAAGGAAGGGCACAACGTCAAATTGACATCCAGGCACACGTCAGCCACCATACCCCCTACATTAACTAGGGCCCTATTAACAACCTCTAGCCATACCGACAACTGGAATGTAACTACGACAACAGTTGCCATTACCACCTCCGCTCTGTGTGCAGCTCAAGTAGCCAATGGCAGTAACCTCCCCATGGATCATACACACCTCAATTAGACCGTTGAGGAAGACAACTTCAAAAATCCCCTGAAAAAAGACATAGGCCCCAGTACTGTCAAATGTCAATGTCCATAGTTGTCGCAAACATCAGCCAATGTCAACAACAATAGGAGCTACACAGCACTAAGGACATACCCATGCTGCATATGTCAGGGTCCATCCTGTGCCTGGGTCACAATGGAACATCCCAAATGTCATACTGCTCAGACAACAGCATTGAGGGGGAGGCCACATGTGACTGGTCACTGAAATACACCTGCACAGTCAGAGGAGGAAATAGGACACTGATACGATTATCAGGGCAATCCAATGTACCACACATTCCCAACATCAGCTGTACACATTGCCAATGCCAATATCCATATCGTGCCATAACATTGCTATGCATAGGATATGCTACATGTCAACTACATTTAAGTGGATGTGAAAGATCAGAGACTGGGGCAGGTCCAGATTGTCAAGTGTGCTGCCAATGCCATCAGAACACCCACAGCCAGTGAAAGGTCTCACCATGAGAATGGATGTAGACGGAGGGTTGAGTAGGACAAGAAGGTGGCAATTCATTATTTGGCCAAAACCAACACCTAGAAGAGATGATGCCGACAAGTCTAATAACTTAATAACATACATGTGACATGCAGGTGGGCCATAGGCCTGGGAGAATGCCCATCTGAAAGACTGGAGCAATAAACACGAAACAAGATCACAATGTGAATTCATCACAAGGCAGGCATGTCACATCACTAATGCCACAACACAGACACACTAATTGTACCCTATTTCATTGCAGAGGACAATGGCTCTCCTGTGGATATGCCTGTCCCAGAGTACCTTGATGACATGGATGATGAGCTGATAAACATTCCCCAGGAGACCATCCAAGAGGTCCTTGAAACCCTCCAGACCCCACCTTCAGTCACAAGGAGGAGCACAGAACAGCAGCCATCGCAGGGGATCCACCCACCACCCCAATTGTAAGACCTGCCAGCTCCAATACAGCTGAGGACTCAGACGGCACAGGCACCAGCTTTGAAAGAACTGTAGTTGGGGTACAGCGGGAGCTGGCCAATGAGGTGCGGGTGGGGATGCAAACTATGGAGGCTAGCCTAGAGGGGGTGTGTTGCATGATGTCATCTGCAGATCAGGCAGCAGCTATGCAGCCCTAACATCCATCCTGCAAGGACTACAAGAAACTGTCAAGGAATTCACCACTGCAGTAAGGGAGTTGCCACAACACCTTGCACCCCAAACCTTCCACTGCATGCATGAATGCAATCATGACACCCTCAGGTCCGACCTGGCTGCTTACCATCGTGATGTGGCTGCTATTCTTAAGAATCAGCAGATCTTCATTGCAGCAGTGCTGCCCTTAAGACCTTCACAGGTAGCAGTGACCGGGATGTCTGACTCCACGTCTTCTAACACTGAGGTGTGTGTTGCCCCTTCACAACCACCACCACCAAGAACAGAGGAGGCAACACACACATCAGAAGAAGAAGACATGGAACAGATCACATTCACACGGAAAAGTACCCAGAAGCACTAGTTCCTGCCACATGGCCAACTATTACCAAGTTCCTGCGCTTTGTAACATGCCTGTCTTACAACAACTCTACTTAATGACTGTTCTGCTTACCACTGTATATCTTGTCAGCCTGTCCACTGATTGTCTCTCTCTTACTCATTGGCAAATCCTGCCCCTCTGCACTGTCTGAAACATCACCCCAGCATGTCAAAAGCATTTCCGTAACCCCTTGTGTAGGATCACAATGTAAGATGTCACTCTAATGGACTCACAATCATGGACAATGTACATATAGCACTACAGCACTTTTCAATAAATAGCACTTAAACAACAAATCTGTCTCTGGGTAATGTGACATATCAACTGTGCAGTAGATAACTGAAATGTGCCTACTGTCAAATTACGTAGCTTGTCAATACAACTGTCCTGATATTATGTAGTCAGATAATTCTGCACAGTGCCCATGATTGCATCATACTCTGCCCATCCTGAGAGACATATCTGATGAAGTGAGAAACCATACACCATCATGCTGTGTTGGACAGAATAATGCTTCCTCAAGGGATATCTAAGTCATCAAATAGTGGCTGCAAAATGTTGTCACCATGCAATACTAACACATATAACAGTGCACACAAATCTAAGCAAACACTACAAAAACTGCATGAATGAAGCTGTCTGAGTTTACATACAAATAGGTAGTCATGCTGAACTGTGTCACAAATGACGTATGTGAGTCATGAAGACAAGAATACAAGAGTGCCTACGAGAACTCATCTTATAAGGGTGTCCTTGATCATCACACTGCAGTCAGACCTAAAACTGTTCCCCCAATACCAAGTCTGGAAGCACTGTTTGTGACTTAGAAAACATACTTATCGACAGAAACACAATGGGATCCATATTAACTGTGATTGGTGGTTGCATCGAATGGTGGAAACTTTGCAAGGTAGCTCTGGGGTAGCTGCCAATCTTACAGCTCAGTTGGGATTTGGTTGTAGCATAGGACACAAATGTAATAGAACAACATTCATGTACACCAATTCCAAGCCTATGATCAAGTAGCATTTAACACATACTGTTAAGGGTTAACTATATATTTATTAAATGCTAATCACAGAAGAGGAAACAGAGGGAAAAGTCTTACCTACCCTAATCTACCCTGACTACTCATTACCCACAACTGTCCCTAACTAACCTAAGCTAAACATCCACTCCCCACCCCCCTTATGAGACGGGACACATGGAGGACAACACACACTAACCTAAACACATACTATCCTATAATAAACAAATATATATTTTTTTGTATTTTCTTGTTTTTTTTTAAATGTTTTTTTTTCTTAAACACACAAGACCCCCAACATAGCACACCACCCACCCACCCACACACGTAATAAGTAAAAATAGAAAGAATCAGGACCCCCACCCACTAACACTAACTAAACTAAGCCTGTACTAACATAACACTAAGCCCCCTAAGCCAACTAATCATAAGAACAAGGAAAGAGGAGGGAGGGGAAGGAAACATGTCCACATCAAAAGGTCTAGAGGTTGGCCCACCAGAGGGTCCTCTTGATGGACTTCACACGCCGGTTAATGTGGCGAACATCCCGGCTCAGATGGCTTAACTTGCGCAACACACGGTCCATCTTCCGTTCCATGTGGTGGAATGCTGCAGGGTCAACAGATGGAGCTAGGGCAGTCTGGGTACTGGTGGAGGAGGTCTGTGTGTGTGTGGAGCCAAGGCCAGTGGGTTGTCCTGCACCTGTAGCAATGCTGCGGCCTGGAAGTCTGGCAGATGTAGGGACAACAGTCCCAGCTGTGGGTGGGGCCACCTGGCTTGAAGTGGTGGTTGTGCTGGTGGTGGCTATGGTGGGCAAAGTAGGGCCACCCTGTGGGAAGGCCCTCCATGCCCGGAGGCCCGTTCATGGCGGTATCGACGGGCCATCCTCCTGAACCCCGACTCCACCAGCAGGATGTGCTGGTATCTCATGGCCCGATCGCTGGAACTCACGGACCTGGTCTGGAGTCATGTTTGCAGCTGTGAAGACAAATGCAAATAATCTACATTAGGAACTGCATTGTGTGAAATGGCACAAGAAGTCAATCAGACAAATCATCTACAGTACTTGTAACAGCTCATATCACAATACAGATCATTGAATGTCCCTGAGTAAGTACATGGCAGGCCAGCCTACAAAGGTCACATCACACATAGCACATCCAAAACCTACAAGATGGGTAACAAATGGCATTTACTTGCCATATGAGTTCTGCCAGTTATCAGCTAACAATCATGCTGCATATCCTCCGCCAATACCTGGGCTACAAATGTCAGTGTACGGAATGCAAAACCAAAGCCACATGGTCTGCAAGTTGTAACAGGACTTGCCAGTATAATACCCATGTGCCAAACCTGAGTGTATATGCTAGGTTCCGACCAAACAGTCACTTATTGACATGTATGTGTAACATACTGGTAGCATCAGTCCTAGGTACCCTATTCACAAACCCATGCCTGTGTTTGGGGGGGGGGGGTGGCTAAACAACTATAAATTCCAAACAACATGGACACCGAGGAGTGTATAGAATACTCTGCACGTGTTTGGGTCTACACACACACCACAGGTAAGGTCTATCAACAATTAGGAGTCTGCAAACCCTAGACCAATCATAGCGCCACACATGTCAGGAAATGCAGAGCTTGGTACACAACAAATACTTCCAGTAAGGCATGACTTACATCAGACACAGAGCTGCAAGAACACCCATGATCATGATTAGCATGCACACCTAGGGCATTGCACTCAAGTTCCATATACTTGTGGCACTACATGTGGAAGTACATGCTGCTAGGAAGTTCAACCTACAGTTTAATAAGTACCTTGGTAAATAGGGAAGCAGAAGTCTGTTGGAAAGCAATTTGCTGTACCAATCTTGGAGAATGTGGGTCTGACAGGCTGACTAAAACTGAGCTGACTTCCAGTGCGACTCTTGTTGATACAAGTGTCATCCACATGACTCATCCCAGGACTCACTGTGGTGCCTACAGGAATGGCTTACAATCCCTAGATAATACAATAGGATACGCATTGGCCAACTCAAAACATTTGAGAAACTGAAATCCCACTCATGGAACAAGACAAATGATTGCCCAACGCATCACACCTTGCTATGCGTTCAACACACAGGAGTCCATAACCAGCAAACACAACACATAACAGACATATCAACACTCACTGGAGTGGTCGGGTCCTCAAATGTAGCCACCTCTCCCACAGTGTAGGGTGCCGGTCCACCTGTAAGACATGGAAGGAAGAAATGTGCTCAAAATCTGTGCACTGCCCAACAATTTCATAAACATATACAATGTGTAGGCTGAATAAGGAAATGGCAGCCATTCAGACATGATGATACTGCATCTGATATATCACGGCCAACTTGTACAGAGCATGGGTCTCCTGTGACAGTTACACACATATCTGCACACATGCAGTGGCCCTACCTATCATGTGGTGGCAAACATGCCCCATCATTAGTGACCAGAAAAAAATATGGAGTGTAATCGTCTCATCATGTGCATCCAAGAGAGACATCCAAAGCCTGGTTACTTGAGGACTGCATTACCAGTCAAACAGCCTATGTGGCCATGACACATTTATTACACATAGGTACAATGTACAGAGGGACAGGGACTTTTGTAAGCCCTCGTGTTGTTACAGTTTCTTCATTTGATGTGGCCCAGCTATGTTGATTTGCACCAACCATGGAGATGTGAACCCATGTGCATACCTTTGGACTGCCATGCCTAATTGGAATGTGGCACAACTAACTCCAAAAAACATTCTAAGATGTTAGCTGAGTGCACCTTACACCTTTTCACGATGTTTTCAAATCCAGGTCTGACATGTATCCAAAAAGATAAAGGACCACAATAATCCCTAACATTCATAGAACTTCCGTGAATGCTTTCCTTCCACACTCACCAGACTCACATGAGACATATGTCTGGGCCACTTTGCTATCATCAATTGACGTGAAGCCAGCACTCATTTTCTGCATCATGTAGTGATTCTAAAGTCAGTCTAGCTATTGCGTCAACAAAGTTAGCCAATATGTTAGTACATCTTTACTTCTCTGGCAAATGTGGCCTATATAGACATGATTGGCTCCTATTTCGTTTGGTTGTCTGACACAAAAGCAGCACCAATTTACTTCACGGAAAAGTATCCTGTAAGTTTCCTGAGCACGTGCTACCTGACAGCTAGCAATTGTGATCCTTCCCATAGTGTATCAATTACCCAGTATGTTTCCCCAGCATTACACACAGTCAGCAACTTAGCTGGCAGATATTGTACAAATCATCTGATGTCACTACAGAGCATTTAATCGTGCACATTTACATGATTAGTACTCACCAACAGTGCCCCAATCACAATGCCCAGGTGGTCCAAGAGATCCTGCTCCCTGGTGATGAGGTCAGCCCACGGTGCTTCACCTGGTGGTCACTCCTCTGGCTGGCATACACAGGCTGCAGATGATGCAGCACCTTTCCCCACCGGATTCTGCACGCCTCAGTGTGATACCCCTGTATCACTCTGCCCCCTGCCTCGATCATCAGTGGCAAGAAATGGCACACAAGCCATATGAAGCCCCCCAACTCCTCTTCACCCATCCTGCCAAGACATGGCCTCCCAGACATTGTAGAAATGTGAAAGGGAATAGGGGTTAAAGAAATAGAAAGGGGAAAAGGGTGAATGTAGGGGTACAAATACAGAAGAAAAGTAAACTTAACCACTTAAAGAGCCCAACTATCCCCAAACTACCACTACCCACAACAGACTCCCACAAACAACAAAAACACTAGAAAAATGGACAAATGTACACAAAACACAGTAGGACAGTATACACCAACAATATTTATTTCACAAATTGACAATAGAGACAGCACACAGGACACAAAAGCACAAAATCAATGGACACCACTCTCTACACAGTCACACAGTCTAGAAGAATCACAGATTGCAAAGTGAAAGTGAAAGTACACCCACTGTACATGATCTGTAAACAGGATATCCTATTACATCACTTCCTGAATAAAATGTCCGCCCTTTTTCGAGTTATGCGTCATATTTTTTTCACACATACAGGTTGGGCGTCATTTTTTTTTACACACAGGAGTGAAAATTAGCCCGCATCCAAATAATAGTAAATAGCCTGTACAATTATCTGGATGCAGCCTAATTTTCACTCCTGTGCGTAAAAAAAATGACGCAAATTCTGTATTGGTGTACAAAAAATGACGCATAATGCTAGCAACGTCAAAATTTCAGTACATGAACTGGTTTTGGGCTTATTTTCTGTTTTTATGTTATGTTACCTTTGGGACACATCAGAGATAGCCTGATGGCACCCACTATGGTGTTGATGGTGTATGTTCACATGTGTGACATCATAATGCAGCGGACCATGATCCGCTACTTCCTTCACAGTATTTTGACGGTTGGCTGACGCACTCGATGGCCATATGTGTATCCTACATATATGTATTGCACAAATTGGGCATGTTTGGCATCAGGAGAGGATAGTAATGTGAAGCGCATATGTACAATACCTAACTGCCTTAGGCTCAATGTGTGTGTTGTGGCAACTAATGTATTTGTTGACCAAGTGTGTGTGTATCACATGATGCATTATTGCACATATGCTTGTATGAATGTGAAGTCCATGTGTCCAAACCTTAGATGCAATTCATTATGGAAATGAGAGAGGACATGTGTTAGTCATACATGTAGCAACATCCGTTATGAGCACTTCCAAGATTTATGGTAACGTAGACAGCACAAATGACAAAGCATGCACCAGATAGATGGCAGGCGCTTGTTCATGTCAATGGTCCACATTTACAACATCCTATGTCCTAGAGTTTTGGTAACAGCTTCCTAGGCACTAGTTGGTGAATCCCACAGTGAGTCATACACATGCATTGAGGAAGTGGGTACCATGTTGTTTGCCCAGACAGACAAAGGTGAACCACAAATGTATGATGACACCACAGTTGAGGTCATATAACTGAGCTGCAACTCTCAAGTGGTTGTGGTGGACCAGCAGATGAGGCAGCACGTGTCCACATATTTCCAGTGATCAATTGCACATAGGTGTCTTGTTCATGTGTGTGGTCCAATGTTGATCCTGTATATTTTTTGGGGTGTAATTTGTCACAGTTAGGTCCAGGACTCATCATGAGTCAGTGGCAGCTATTCCTGTATCTACTGAGTATCCTTTGTTGATCAATGTGAGTAAAGTGGATGTGGACATTAGAACCTACATGGGGATGGTCCCACCCTGTCACTAAAGACGTGTAATGAAACAGTCAATAGGGCAACCTTGGTGTGCTGAGTGAGATAATGTCTCAGGTGTCATGTTCCGGCAGGTGTCATTACAACATTTGTACACAGGTTAGCCTCTGCAATTCCCACTGCATCTGGGAACATCGTAGCCTCTGTGCTGATTATTCTTGCAGCTATTCACCACACACGGCCCCTCAATATGTTGTGAGCAATGTAATCCTGTGTGTT
Source organism: Pleurodeles waltl (assembly GCF_031143425.1). NCBI lineage: Eukaryota > Metazoa > Chordata > Amphibia > Caudata > Salamandridae > Pleurodeles > Pleurodeles waltl. Next base: position 1,032,753,910 of record NC_090437.1, on the reverse strand, counting down.
AACTGTCAGGGTCCTGGCGTGTGGATTTTTCATGGACATTATCAGAGGTTGCTGGTTCTGCTGAAGGCCCCGGGCCCAATCCCTGCATACCGCCCTAGGACACTGTCACACTTTGTCATTCATGCATAAATGAGACCCAGACAAGGGATGGGCCACGAATTTTGGTATTCACAGAGGATTTAACTCATATGGTACAATTAAAAGGCAGATGATGCTATACAATGTATTTGGGTATGCATTGATGAAGCACATGACCAAATACCCTCTGAGGAATGAGAGGTTTGGTAAAGCAAGTGTGGTACATATGTAGCCACAGGGATACTTTAGTGTGACGCACAGACAGATGCCAGTCAGGCTGACAGAATGCAGGGTGAATCAGGATCCAGCAATTTGACAAGTTACATAATCAGTAGTCTGGCTAAGACTGTTTGGCGGACAAACTAGACAGTTGACATGTCAAACTGTGTATGTCCTGTGTTTTTGAAGGTGACTGTAGCAGTGGGTAGGTGATATTAAGGACTTGGATGCTTGGGTGGGTGTGAAACAGTTAATTTATTAACGGTTCTTTACAGTCCTTTGCTGTGTGCAATAATATAGGGGTGGTGATTTCCTTCTCATAGAGTGTTTCTTCTCTTTCTTTCCCAGGTCCCCTCTTGACCGGCGACGATGTTCAATTTGTGTTCCCAGGTGTACCGGAAAGAGCAAGGAAAATGAAAACGAAAGTAAGTCTGGGTTTTACTGAGGTACCTGTTCGTAGTAAGAGTAGAGAGGAGGGGGAGAGAGAGAGAGAGAGAGAGAGGGAGAGAGAGAGAGAGAGTGTCCCAGGATCTGTGCAGAATTGGGGAAATAAGTGTGTCGAACCAATCACCTCTTTGTGATCTATTTAGAATAGGGATTTTTGGTCAAGCGCTCTCAAGTTTCTCTAGCTCAAGGAAGTCTGTACTTGAGTTCCCTGTTTCTTACTCTGATTCCTCTTCTTTCTGTCCCCTCCAAATATCTCCCTCCCCTCTTCCCATCCTGTACCTCCCCTCTCCCCTCCTGCCGTTGCTCTTCCCCTTTAAAAAGAGATTGTCCTTTATGAAAGACCGTACCTTCGTTAGCCACGTCCCTCCTGGGACATGGCAGAGTGCAGGCGGTTCCACTTCCTTCTTCTCCCACGGATGGTCGGTTGTATTTGGGCAATTCTCGGTGTTCCCGAATCTCCTTTCTTCTCTCGTCTCCGGGTTCCCGAGGCGCGTTCCGGCATCTTCGTTGTCCCGGAAACTGTGCAAGCCCTCATCAACGTCACGGGCTAAGAGTTGCGGCCGCAACTCTGGGGAATCTGGAGCCGCGTTACCCGATAACCAGCTAAAGTGACAAATGAACCCAAGGGCTGTGTTACACGGCTTAATTAGTATCAATGCTTAACGGTGTATTTGACAAAATGGCAACTCCTATGCTGTTACAGGCATCAGAAGGGGCAGTGCTTGTTGAAATGGGTGGTGTGCATGGACTTGATCACAGGTGTGGGCTGCATCCGTTTCTCACAAGTACTGTAGGTGAGGTTTGCATTCTAATGGCCAACAGACATTTTCACACGGGAAGCAATCTACAGGTGCTAGCAGGGCTTGGAAACTAGAAGCCAGTGTATTAATTGACCTGACGTCCATGCAGTCAGATGTTCTATGACAATGGCATACCGTAGGAAATGGTGTAGAACACTGGATTGCTATTGACAAGCTGTGTGTATAGAGGAGGGAATATCAGGGTACACATCTTAGTATTCCAGGGACCTCTTCAGACAGGTGGGTTGTGACCAGGTGCATGGGTGTGTCAGGAGTTAGGAAATGGGCTGGCATGTGCATGGAATGTCATGTGTGCAGTGCTGCTCATATGTGTGGCACTTGTGCTGTCTATGTACTGCTTCTATGGAAGTCTGGTCACAGATAGTCCTTGCAAATATTCGATGCAGTTGGACTTACTGCTGTCAAGGGTCTGGTCAGACATTCATGTTACTGATGCAAAAGCACATCAACTGCCTCATGTATGAGGCTTGTTTTCCCCTTATTGAGTGATGGTGTCTTAGTTGTGTGCCAAATGCTGCGTTGGACCATGATTTCAACAAGTGTGTGTGAAATAGGTGTGGTCCTCTGCTATTGCCCTTCAAAGGTGAAATGTACATGATATATGTCATTTACAGTGTGTGTGTATGTGACCATTGTATGATATGCATCACATTAGCTCTGGGATTTTCAGTGTCCTAATCGGTATACCAGCAATGCTCCATGAGGCAACACTCTTATTCTGATAGTTAGAGATGAAGGTGTGCAAAAATGAATAGCCAAACGATGATATGGTGATTATTATAGGTGTTTATTTAAATTAGTTCATAAAGTGGTGATGGTGATTATAGTTAAAAGAAATTGTTCACGATATGTTGCCGCCTGCGTAAACCAGCGGCCGTGTTCTGTTGTTCCCCCTCATGTTGCAGGCCACCATCCTCCTCTTCCTCCTCTTCAGGCATGTGTGGCTCGGGTTCCAGGAGGGGAATGTTCCTTTTTATGCAAATGTTGTGCAGAATAGGACATGTTAGGATGATCTTACAGACCATCTCCGGGGAATATAGGAGGCTACCACCAGTGATGTTGAGGCACCGGAACCTTGACTTGAGGATGCCGAAGGTCCTCTCGACTATGGTGCGTGTCCTCCTATGTGCGTCATTGTAGGCACGCTCTGCTGCAGTACTCGGGTTGCCAATAGGTGTCATTATCCATGGCTGGATGCCATACCCCTGATCAGCTGCATGAGAAAATGAAGGGGATCATGTTGATGTAGCTAGCCCTATAGAAATGACCTCTCATGGCAGTAGTTGTCTTGTGTTGTCTGTGACTCTTTTGTGTTATTATGTCGCATCCTAGGCTTGTAGGATGTACCATCTGCATTGTGTTTTTTCCTTGGCTGAATGAGTGTTTGGCTGCTAACCGGTTGTCAGCAGTATGTTTTGGGATTTGCAGTACAGTGTGCCCTCCCTAGCATTGTGACTTGTGATACAGGTGTCCCTGTGTCTTCACTGGGGGTGAGATGATAGTTCCATACACAGATTCATTTTGACAGTGTTTTTAACACGTTCATATTAATGTACCCTGGACATCCCATACCTTTAGACTTATGCAATGGATTAATGTAAACGTCATTGGGACACTTACAATTTGCAAGGTGACATTTAGGCAACCCACTCCACACGTTGTGATCCTTGACGTCTTAACATTAGACTGTACACTAATTTCAGATGTGTGACAGGTTGAATGGTGACCTAAGAAACATGCCTAGCGGTGTCACGACCTCAGTGTGTTCCTGTCGACATGTTGCCGTTGTGGAGAATGTGTTGTGTGTCCTAGAGGGTTGCTGTGCAGTGTGTATATAAGTAGGTTTCTGTACTTACCAACAAGTAGTCCATTGCCATACCGTCCATCCTGGAAGTGTTCATTGATGGTGCAGTGACGGAAGATGAATGAGTCATGGACACTCCCAGGATATTTAGCCACAATGTTGGTGATCAATCCTTGGTGATCGACAATGGCCTGCACATTGATGGAATGTGTGTGCTTCCTGTTGAGGTAGAGGTGTTCAGTTGCAGCAGGTGGCACAAGGCGTACATGTGTGCAGTGGATTGCACCAAGGACATGTGGGAAGCCACTAATGAGGTAGAATCCCTGTTTTGTTTCCTGCTGCTTCTGCAGTGTGTTAGGGAAGCAGATGTGGCGGGGTGTAAGTCCAATGATGGCATCCAGTACTTTGGGCAAAAAGGCAGAGAATGATGGTTGTGATATTTCGGCAACCGGGGCACCCGTTGTTTGAAAAGAGCCACTTGCCAGCATGTGATGATGTTGTGTTCCCTGAGGGCATGAAGGGTTGTTCTGGGGCGGAATATCCTCTCCTGCCTTCTGCGCTGCCTTTGGGGTCCCTGCTGGTGTTGTGGTAGCTGCTGTTCTAGCTGCTGGGCTCTGCGTCTGCGTGCACGCTGGATAAGAATCACCTCCATGTCTCCCTTTTGCTGCTCTGCTGCTCTGCTGTTGCTTCTGTGTGTTCTGATTAAATACAGGTGTGTTTGCCCCATTTTAACGCCTGCCCTAGGTGTTAAATTTTGACGCAAATCTGGCGGTGCATCATTTTCCAGCTCCGCCTCCTGGCCGTGCGTCATTTTTGCCCAAAAGCATAAATACGACGCACGGCCGTTTAAGTTATTTTTGGGACGGGAACGCCTACCTTGCATATAATTAACGCAAGGCGGGTTGCCGCATCCAAAAAATTATGCACACGATGGAATTTTGTCATCCGCAAGCTCGGGCGTCAAAGTTTAAATACGGGGCAAGGTTTGCGCTAAATGTGTGACAAAATTCGGTGCAGACGGAGTATAAATATGCCCCTTAGTGTCTTATTTAGGTCGTGGTGGAGGGAAAACGTGACGAATATCCCGTCCACTGTATTGCGATACCCATAGGATTGAATGGGATAGTAATACAGCTGACAGAATAGGCGCCAAGTTTGTGACGGAGTATTCCCCTCTGCCAAGACCTAAATGAGGCCCTTAGTCTCCTGCAGCAGGGTAAGGTACAGGGAAAAGGCCGGGTAGGTACTAGTGAGGTTTTGCTATAGAATAGTAGGGGGGTCAATGATGTTGTGGCTAAGCTTAGGCAGTCACTGTAGTTGAAACTGAAGGTTGATGAATGTCAAAAGGGAAACATTTGAATAGGTGTACATCCATTATGGAAGCAATATGAACCACTTGTCCTGTAACATGTAGCACATGCCGCAAATGTTGTTTTCAATGTTTTTCTAGGCTGGAACAGAACTTAGGAACAAATAAAGAGTGCACACTGGAAGGGAAGGGAAATACACCCAGATTTTTTATCCGCTTTGCAATACTTTCAAAGTCTTGTAAATGCTGCATTAACAGAAGCAGACGCACATTGTACAGCCATCACTGCAGTGTCAAATTGAACTATTCTGCAGTGAGGTTGGGTCATGGGTTGTGAAATGCCATGGACATGGAGCTCATAAATGATGATGGATGAGATCTGCCTCTCTTAACAAATACAGTGGGTATACTAGTAGTTGCCAATATCCAAGCAATGTGACTTTCCACCGTCCGTCCCAGCCACCGCAGAGACCCCCCCTTCAGCTGCTTCTGCATCATCAGGCACACTGATGCTGGACCCGGCACTGGTGGTCTGTGTAGATAGAAAAAACCTGCACATTTTAGATGCCAGATGCGCTTCCCGCTTTTTTTTTTTTTTTTTTTTAACAAAATGCAACCACAATACATGACTGTAGTTCACAGTATCTTCTCTCACATCTAGAATATCACTTTGGGCATTTTGTTGGTTGACAATGTTTGAAAAGCCAGTAGTCAAGCCAACCAAAATGAAGGGGCAGAGAGATGATTATGACTTAGAGTCATTTAAAGCACAATGAAGGGATAGAATAAATTGGTCAATGAAGGACATATGGTTTGGGCTGGCAAATGCAACGGGTCAGTCCTCATACTTGGTTTCTCCCATGCTCCACTGTCATTGAGACTGCTGGTATAATGAATAATACATACAACACAACATTGGGGGGTCACCATAACCATGGCCACTCTCTCATCATATGAGCATGAGGAAGAAATAGAAAGCCTTCTCAACAAACAAGTGGAGAATAACTTGCTTTGGTCTGCAAATTCTGCAATGTTCACAGTAGAGTACCTAATATATTGTCTTAGTCTTTACAGTACCTGTCCACAGGGTGTATACGTTAGGGGAGAGGGAAAGCTTAATAACGAAGCAGAAGAAAGTGACATGCTAGTATAGACAGGAAGAAGTCTGCTACAGAAACAAGAAATATAGAAAAAAGGAAAATGCAGGGAGGGATAACAAGAATTAGCAAACATTGAAATAGAACAAAGTTGATCTGAAAAAAGTCACAGAATAAGAGAAAGAATGAAAAATCATACTTATGGGGAGAGGTAAAAGTTAGAGAAATAAATAATATTAACAATAACTTACTTGGGCCAGCAGAGCCATCTGCCGCTGACCTGGTGGTGGCAGTGGTACTTCCACCTGCCAGGGCACTGGTGGTAGTTGCCTCCTTGGCCGGACCCTCTGATACCCTCTTCTTGCCCTTGGGTGCTGATGTAAGAAACAATGAAGATAACAAAAATAGATTAGTGATAAGTTAATCTTCTAGAAAATATTTTGACAGGCAAAGACAAACACAGTAACATATTGACAGTGTACTTTTCTAAAACAGATCACCTATATTATCGAGTTGACATATTCTTAATTTCTGAAACCTTACCTAAATCCTATTCCAAATTTTCTAAACTACATTTGTAATTCCTTATGCATTGCAGTGAATGATCTTTGCTTAAATTCCTTTTGATTGGCCAACTCAATCAGTTTCCCTATTCAATGCATAGATGCATGCCAGACATCACTGGGTGATTTCTTGGGACTGTACCAACCACATAAAAAGAAAGACATAGAGAAAACTAACTCACTGAAATTACTGCTACTACCACAGTACCACCATCTTCGTGACAGGAGGACAGAGGAGTCTGCGTAACTTCTTAAATATTCAGCCAAAGCGAGCGCCTACAGCAACAACCAGAACTACGTAGCACAGGAGCAACTGGCTCGCTCAAATTAGATTAAACTTAACTTCCCTCTGAGTGTGAGCAGCATGCTATTGGAACAATAATTAGCAATGTAGTACACAACAAAATTAGTAATTACTAGTACTCAACAAGTCCTGCAACCTGGCTGCCCAGCAGGTCAAGCGGGTCTTGCTGCTGGTCGAGGATGCTGCCTAGCAGTGCGTCAGCTGCTGCTGGGTGTGCCATACGCCAGTATGTCTGTGCACGCAATGGTTCACCCTCCCCCACAGCCGACGCTCTCACAGGCTGTATCCACTCCTGGGCCTGCTGCCTGCATGGAGGAGAGATGGCACTGCACAAAAAAATTTCGGCCACCTACTCATTGCTGAAAATCATCTGTGGCTGTACCCGCTGGTGGCTCCGGTGACTGCAAGGTGTGCAGCTAGCTGCACCCTCTGCACTGGTGCCTCTTCTCCCTCGTTCTGCCATGGTCACTGGGTGGGAATAAAAAAAAGACAAGAAAGACAAGGAATAGAGGGGAAGAAATGAGGACGTTAGAGGGAAACAAATAAAGGGACTAAAATTCACAGAGAATAAAGAAGGGGCAAAATGTCAAATACAAGTACACAAATACACACAGTAATGAAATAAATGTAAAACATGGGAGGATAAATGGGATGAAGTAAGGGTTACAAAGATAGAGACTGAATTAAAAAGTAGACCCAGCACCATGCACAGAATAGGAAAAACAAGATGGCTGTGTGTGCATGGGACCGCATAGTGCCGTTTGTGCTTGCTTCACAACATGGAGTAGACTACTGGCATCAATCAGTGCGAATTGGCACCTGAGCAAAATTCTGCCCGCTCGTGGAGTAAGGCGGAGTTTGCAGAGGTTTTAGGCCACTCTGTGGATTTCCGATTAGCAGAACTCCACAAGCTCTGCAGACGCCTAATTTAAACAACTTTTTTTTAATACTTATTTAAAATCCAATTCAATGATGAAGTCAGATTTTTTAAAATATTGAATAAGTAACTTTTAGAAAGTTACCTTCTCCCTGCCTGGAGTTCCTGGAGGCTGATTTTGCATTAGTGCTCCCACATCTGCCAGCCAATACTTCGCAATTGAAGAGGTGTGAAGACTGCTCCCAGAGCAAAAATCAAAGGCCTGGGTGAGGGAAGGTGTTTTTGTTCCCTTTACAGAGTGACCAGTGAGGTTGGGCACAGGATCTAGATTCATCTTATATAGGCCTCACTTCTCACAGGCAAAGTTTAGCTGATAACTGGGCAGGGCTCTTCCTTTGTCACCCCAGGCAGGCTCTAATCACAATGGGCCTCTTATAGACTTAGGGTGCTAGGGTGTAAAATCTTGCTTCACTGGGGGTTGACATATCACACTAGAGGTGCCCTTGGAAGACAAGGAAATAGGATACCAAAACTATTCTTGTGTATCTACTGCCTGGTTGCTTGAACAACACAAAAGGATGATGATCCAGTGTTTTATTTTGTGGTATTGTCTTGTGCGCCCTAAGTGGCTAGGGTATGCTCAGTGTGCCTTGTTGCACCACTGGATATAAGCTAGCCTGGCTGATGAAGGGTGATACCCTGAAACCAGACCCAGGATGCTTGAATCCTGACCAGGAAGGACCTGGCTTGTCAGTTCGGGCTGCACTGCTCCCATAGGGAGCAGGATCAAGACTGATTTGCATATAGTTGGGTCTGAACTGGGGTGACATGGCAAGTAAAATAATGATGGATTAAACCAAGATCTGTGACGGGGGTGAGTGTTTGAAAAGTTTCAACACTCCGTCCATCATTTTATTTTGTGATATTGTCTTGTGCGCCCTACGTGGCTAGGGAATGCCCAGATGTGGGTCCCTTGCTTGCTGTACGACTGATTAAAGCGAGCCTGGCTGATGAAGGGTGATACCCTGAAACCCGTCCCAGGATGCTTGAATCCAGTCCAGGGAGGACCTGGTTTGCCAGTTCGGGCTGGACTGCTCCCATAGGGAGCAGGGTCAAGACTGATTTGCATATAATTGGGTCTGAACTGGGGTGACGTGGCAAGCAAAATAACGATGGATTAAACCCAGATCTGTGACTGGAGGTGAGTGTTTGAAAAGTTTCAACCCTTCCTCCATCATTTTATTTTGTGATATTGCTTTCTGCGCCCTAAGTGGCTAGGGTATGCCCAGATGTGGGTCGCTTGCTTGCTGCACCACTGTGTTCAAGCTAGCCTGGCTGATGAAGGGTGATACCCTGAAACCGAACCCAGGATGCTTGAATCCTGACCAGGGAGGACCTAGCTTGGCGGTTCGGGCTGGACTGCTCCAATAAGGAGCAGGGTCAAGACTGATTTGCATATACTTGGGTCTGAACTGGGGTGACATGGCAAGCAAAATAACAATGGGTTAAACCCAGCTCTGACTGGGGTTGAGTGTTTGAAAAGTTTCAGCACTCTGTCCATCATTTTATTTTGTGATATTGCCTTGTGCGGCCTACGTGGCTAGGGTCTGCCCAGATGTGGGTCGCTTGCTTGCTGCCCCACTGGATTCAAGCGAGCCTGGCTGATGAAGGTTGATACCCTGAAACCGGTCCCAGGATGCTTGAATCCAGTCCAGGGAGGACCTGGCTTGGCAGTTTGGGCTGGACTGCTCCCATAGGGAACAGTGTCAAGACTGATTTGTATATAGTTGGGTCCGAACTGGGGTGACGTGGCAAGCAAAATAACAATGGATTAAAACCAGATCTGTGACTGGGGTGAGTGTTTGAAAAGTTTCAACACTCCATCCAGTGTTTTATTTTGGGGTATTGTCTTGTGCGCCCTAAGTGGCTAGGGTATGCCAGTGTGCCTTGCTGCACCACTGGATATAAGCTAGCCTGGCTGATGAAGGGTGATACCCTGAAACCCGTCCCAGGATGCTTGAATCCAGTCCAGGAAGGACCTGGCTTGTCAGTTCAGGCTGGACTGCTCCCATAGGGAGCAGGGTCAAGACTGATTTGCATATAATTGGGTCTGAACTGGGGTGACATGGCAAGAAAAATAACGATCGATTAAACCCAGATCTGTGACTGGGGTGAGTGTTTGAAAAGTTTCAACACTTCCTCCATCATTTTATTTTGTGATATTGCTTTCTGCGCCCTAAGTGGCTAGGGTATGCCCAGATGTGGGTCCCTTGCTTGCTGCACCACTGGATTCAAGCTAGCCTGGCTGATGAAGGGTGATACCCTGAAACCGAACCCAGGATGCTTGAATCCTGACCAGGGAGGACCTAGCTTGGCAGTTCGGGCTGGACTGCTCCAATAAGGAGCAGGGTCAAGACTGATTTGCATATACTTGGGTCTGAACTGGGGTGACATGGCAAGCAAAATAACAATGGGTTAATCCCAGATCTGCGACTGGGGGTGAGTGTTTGAAAAGTTTCAACACTCTGTCCATCATTTTCTTTTGTGATATTGGTTGCTTGAACACCCTGTTTGTTGGGGGTACAGTGACTGCCCCACACTGGATTTTAATGTTATTTTTGGTAGTACTCTAGAATTACTATAGTACAATCCTCGAAAACCCTTTCCCAGCCCTCAGAGACCACACTGAGAGAGGCTTAAGACTTCCACTGTCTTGAAGATGGCCAAAGTGGGTAGTGTTGGCCCTAGGAAGTTTTATATCATTGTTTAGGGTGCGTCCAGTGTTCATTCCCTCACACTAGCTCATGCAAGGCATAAATGTGCCAATCACAGGCACCCACTCTAGAGCACTCCTGGACCTGTGGAAGCTCAGAAAAGGAACAAACTTGCTGTTTCTGACCTGAACCTAGAAGACTGGACCTGCTCTCCTCTTGTACCCAGAACAAAGAAGTGGACTCCAAGGGTCATAAGGCCTGCCTCACGTTAAAGCTACAGAGACACAAGCTACAAGAGACCTTTTTCTGAAGCTGCCTAGCTGACCAGTCAGAACTGGACCTGGACTGGACTCTGCTGTTTGTCCTCTGCCTCACAACTGTTGAGTCTCTACATGCCCCACATTAGATCATGGGGGCTTCAGAAGTGGTGCTCTTTGGTGGATTCAGAGTTAAAGGACAAAAGTCATAAGGTACAACCTTTGAGGAGGATGAACCTGGTTGGTGTATCTGAACCTACACTCCATTGGTGTTAGATTCAAGTTGCATCTTTGTCCTGATATACTGTGACCACTGACTATCATTGACATTTATACTTCTTGGCTTCATTCTTACCTAGGACTTTAAAAACTAATATCTCTGGTTTCCTTTATTGTTATTTTTTTGTCATTTTGGTGTCACTTTTTTGTTAAACGTTACTGTTTTGATTCAGCATAAAAACTTTGAACATTGTCCCAAAGTTCAACCTGTCTGCTCTGCGCCATAGCTGCCAGGGTTTTAGCTCAGGTTAATTTTGTGACTTTGGGAGTTCATCCTGACAGTGACTGAGATTATTCTTTGATGTGGGTAATCACCCACCACAAATCATCCAGTTATATAGTATGTCTTAGCAGCCCCCGATGCGGTGGGCTACAGATCCTCTCTCTTCAACTATTCCTTTCTCAAACTCCTCCAGCTGGCTGCCTGCAGGATCAGTTGGACCAAAGTAACGACCTCCAATTCCACCCACTTCTGGCAGCACTCTTGCAAATTTTTCTAAGGGTGAGGAGAGCAACTCCGCTGGACACCTGAGCTTAGGTCTTTCTCTCACACTTTTCCAGGGACTGAGATTTCTCAGGGATGTGATACTACTCATCCTGATCATTCAGCTGGGTCACCCACCAGCCCCTAAGTTGATCAAGGCCACAGCTCTCCTCTCCAAACTTCTCTCCCTCTAACTATGCCTTTGGGGCTCACCTGTTCAAGGCCACACCTGGCCTTTCGCTCTGCTGTTTCTTGCAGCCCTTCTGTGTTCATTAGAAATTGGAGATCAGCTAGAATGCACAGGCATGGCCCTCCGCTACCACAAACTGGGAGGTAGAAGTCTGTGGGGTATTGCATCCCACTCCTAGGTTATGTGGGTCGCTCACCATCCCCGTGCACCAAGGCTGTCTTGTCTCAGACCCCAAGTTGGGGCTTTGTGATCTGTCACAACAGGGTATTGAATCTCTCAATGTTAGGTTGCATGGGTCAGCAGCACCACGCACTCCAAGAGAAGGGAGTCACTGAAACTTCAGTCTCTATCAGTTTAGGATGAGCTTACGTTAATGTAGTGGCTTTAGGGTTCACCCTGACAAATTAGTGTTATTATTCTTTGAGGTGGGTGACTGCCCACTCTAAATAATAGTCCAATTCTTACAATGGTGGCAGCGGTGAGATCCAGTAGCACACAATGATTTCAGTTGAAACTAAACCGCTTTCTAAATTGATAGCAAAACTTTAGTTTTTGGATTTTTAATTGACGTTGGTGTTTATTGAGTAATTTTTGATTTATCCTAAAGTCATTCTTGTACTCAATTTTTGCACCTTAGGTCTTTGGGGAACATGGAGGTGGATCTGGATAGCGTGAAGATTTTTGGCATAGCTAAGCTGAGGAGCATGTGCAAACGGAGAGGGCTGACGGTGAGCAGGGAATCCAAGCTGCAGGATTTTCACATTCTCCTCACAGCCTAGGAAGATGTCTACCAGCTACGTGCCACCTCAGAGGAGAATGAGGATGGAGTCCAGAAGAAAAATAAGGATGAAGTTGAAGAAGCACCAGTGCTTAGGGGGAATCTCCTGTGTTGTCCAGAGCAGGAAGCAGTGTATCTTCTTGCAGTTTTTCTCATTAAAGCAGTAGGGCAAGAATGCTGGAGGAGCCTTGAAATTGAAGCTGGCTACACATACAGTTGAGGAAAAAGTTTAAGCCTTTGCAGCTGAGGAGAAAAACCAGCAGCACCTCTTGCACTGGAGGAGAACAATTGACCTTGGCCTTAAATAAGAATGCCCTGCAGGCCCATGAGAGCAGCCAGCACACAATGGGATTGAGGTCCCAAAGGACTTCACTGTCTAGTGATGATGGTGGCATCGATTCAGAAGCGCTTAGGAGAGATAAACTTAGGGTTCATATCACAAAAGACCCAGTTTCTAGTTATTTGGGTGAGGAGCCACATTGATGAGTGGTTTGCAGCTTATAAGTTGTTTTTGCATATGCAAAGTTTCTCAGAAGAGGACTGGTGGTAGCCTGTGAAATCACATGCCCATTAATGGGAGAGATACACTATTGGCCCTAGATGCAGCTGCTCAGGTCATGTATGCCCCCATGAAAGAGGCTCTAACATGTGAATTTGGTTTAACTTCGGAGAAGTATCTCCTGAAGTTCAGAGACATGCAGAAACAATCTCGCCCATCTGAGAAGGAATTTGTAGACTTTTCAAGTAAGGCACTGGAGGGTTGGATGAAGGGTAGTGTTATAAAGGATTATGATGAGATGTATAATTTTTTAATGTGGGAGCACATTTGAAATAATTGATTTAGAGAGTTCTGCCACCACTGGACAGATACAAAGCTCACCATCCCTAGGGAGCTTGTAAAGAAAGCAGTGCTCTGACGCAGCACCAACGTGTCCAAAAAGGTACCAGGAGTGACTACAAAAAGGATGAGTCAGGCCTCCAACAAAAGAAGAAAAACGAAACCTCCCTAGGACACAATTTACTGAAAAAGGGTGAGAGTCTTCACCCACTTGGGAAAAGCAGGAAGACAGCAGCCAGTGTATAGGAAGAGGGATGCCTCATTCACAGGACAGCATTAAATAGTGGGCATTCTGTAAAGATAGCTATTGTAGCGATGAGGAGAGTTTATTCCCATGAGGAGAGTATAGAGCCTTCATTTGTTAGGAAGTGGACACATGAAATAAGCTGATAACCCCTGAGAACTCCAGGGGTCTCAGTGATGGGGTCCAAGTCACTGCTCTGTGGGATACCTTTACCAGCCAGGGTCCATGTCACTGCTCTGCGGGATACCTTTACCAGCCAGACCCTGGTGGTGTAAAGGCTCATCTCTCCAGAACAGTACCTGCAGAGAGAGGTCCTGCCGCGTAGGAAATATCAACAGGGGGAGTGCTATGGTCCCATGGCTATGACCTCCATAAAGTTGAGGAGGATAGTTACCCAGAAGAAAGTAGCTAGGGGTCTCTGCTTCTCTGCTGGCCCATACACTGGTTCCTTGGCAGTGACTTCGCCCACAGGCAAGAAAGAGCTGGGAGGGGCGGTTACACAGGGCACTTAAAAAAATACAAATGTCTAGGGATACTGGGGGTTATTCTAACTTTGGAGGAGGTGTTAATCCGTCCCAAAAGTGACGGAAAAGTGACGGATTTACCACCAGCCGTATTACGAGTCCATTATATCCTATGGAACTCGTAATACGGCTGGTGGTATATCCGTCACTTTACCGTCACTTTTGGGACGGATTAACACTCCTCCAAAGTTAGAATAACCCCCACTGTCTCTAAATGAAAATTATTGAGGTCCTGGAGAAATACAAGTGGTGGGAAGTGTATGTGATCCAGTGTGAAAGGATCAGAGGGACAGTGCCTTTGTCATGACCACACAAACTTGCCAAGTCAAATCAAAGAAGTGCATGAGAAAAGCAAAGAGATATCCTCAGTGGAGACAGCAAAGCCCAAACTGGAAGAAGGTTTGCAGAGTAATCATGCGCTTATTTCAAAGGAAGAATCAAGAAGAGAAGATCCAAGATGGCCGCTGTGAGTCCTGAAGGTTAGTTACAGTTCTAGTCTTGCAATCGGTTGGTTGCTAGGTTACGAGCTCTCCAGCTGGAAGCCTTGCACTTCAACTGAGGTCTGACAGGAATCAGCTGTGTGGAGAGAGAGCGCGCTTCAGAACAGAAACTCCTGTGAGGTAAAATTACATTTGAAGATTATATTACAGAAAACAGATAAATATTGTCAAGGTTTATTCGAAGAGTTTGATAGTAGACCGTTCCCGTGGAAGTCGGCAAGGCTACAGAGGTAATGTATGAATTAACCTTATGTTTACAAGGTTCTTGTTTAAGATATTAAAGTCAAAGAAAAAACGAACTTTAAAAGAGCAAGTATCTACAAATGTCAAGGTTATAAACAAAGGCCAGGTTTAAAGGAGAAACGAACTGTTAACAAATAAGCATTTACAAATTCAATGGTAATAAACCAAAATAGAGTTTAAAAGAGAAACGAACTTAAATAAACAAGCATTTACAAATACAAGTTATCGACAGATGTCGAAGTAAGAAAGGTGAAACGAACTTTAATAAACAAGCATTTACAAATACAAGTATTGACAGAAGTCACAATAAGACAGGAGAAATTAAATAACATCAGCTGATTTGAAGAACGCATTATCACCAACTATATATATATATAGCAACATAAAACCAATCTCTAACAAAGGTTGAGAAGTTCTTCCAGAATCAGTAATAAGCATTTTTTCAAGAAGAGCTATCATTTATAGAGAGAAGCAAGGCTACAGAGAACTCAGGGTGAGTGAAGAAATAATAGAATTAAAGAGAATTAAGTGTTGAGAGTAGAAAGTGAAAAACTGATGTTGTATGTCCCTCGTAATTGCGACTGTGACTCTTGCAGGTGCTGTATCCAATCTTAGATGTGAAGAGGCAGACTGAGTACTGGCGTTCATCATCTCTGTGGCAGTCTCTCTACCATCCCATTCCCCTTTCCCCCTCTGGGGTACTCAGCACGAAGGATTAATATTCGTTATGAGTAGCTCGGGTCGGGACTGAGGAGTTATCTTCTGCTTCTGAGGAAATCGAATTGAAGTATCCTGACATATTGAAGTGCCATCACCCTAATTTTAGGGAAAAAACTGATTTCCTCCTGAGCAGAATGGCAGAAGGAATTGATATAAAAGCATTAGCCACCGTTTTGGGAAGGGTTACAGAAACAATTAAATAACACCATAGAAGAAACAGTCCAAATAAAACAGCGAATAAATGAGTTAGGGAACAATGCTAAATCAAATGAATCTGTGTTTTCACAAATTCCTAGCCCTTCACAGTCTGCAGGTATATCCACTCAAGTAATTCATGCGGTTTCCCCTATTATTCCTTTGGCTCAACCCGAGCGCTTCGGTGGGGATCCAAATAAGGCGCAGATTTTTCTGACCCAATGCTCATTGCATTTTTTATGTAGACCAGTCATTTTTTCCAAAGACCAGTCCAAAGTGGCATTTATATTGTCTTATCTGACAGGAGATGCGGCCGCATGGTCCATGCCAATAATTTCCAGAAATGATCCTGTTTTATATAAAAATTTCAAGGAAGAGTTCTTAAGAATATTTGATCGGCGAACTGCAGCTCAAGCCACTGACAATGAACTACTGGAAATCAGGCAAGGTAATAAAGATCTAGTAGCCTATCTGGCTCATTTCAATAAACTCATTGTAGAGACTGCCTGGCCGGAGTCAAAAAGAGCCGCCATATTTTATCGTGGACTGAGAGATGAATTGAAAGATGCCTTAGCACAAGTTCCAAATAGACCCACCGAAATTTCGGAGTTAATTAATCTTGTGTTACAGATTGACCACCGGTTAACTGAACGAAGAGCAGAAAAGAGAAGAGAGTATCGACCATTTCCCCTGAGAATTGATTGTGTAAGAAATGATCATACGAGAGCCGGAGAAGGGATAACGATAGAAGAACCAATGCAAATTGGTTCCATCCGAGGTCCTTTATCTAAGGAAGAAAAAGAGAAAAGAAGAGTGAATCAACTATGTTTATATTGCGGTGCATCTGGGCATTTTGTTAAAAACTGTCCCAAGAAACCCAAAGCTCTTCAGTCGGGAAAAGGCCAGCTTCATCAGTAGAGGGAGTTGCCCTGATGAAAGCAGAACCCAAGACAACTCCTTTAGATCAACGAGTGGCGAATACCTTACAAACCGCAGCGCCACATTTGGTACAAACAGTATCAGTTAAGACCCTTGAGAAGGAAATTCAAGGGATCTCAGTTATGATAGACTCTGGAGCTACGGGCAACTTCTGTGATATCAAATACGCTCGTAAAATGGGTATTCGATTTATCAAGAAATCTACTTTGGAAGTAGTAAGAGCTGTGGATGGAACCAATCTTTCTTCAGGACCCATTTCCCATGAGACCGAACCAATTCAGATGCAAGGTTTTGGTGGACATCAGGAGCAGATAATCTTTAATTTGATAGATGCTCCACAATTTCAACTCATTTTGGGTCTGCCCTGTCTTACAGAACATAATCCTCAAATTGATTGGAGCAAAAGAACGATCAAGATGAATTCCTCTTACTGCAAAGAGAATTGCTTTCACGATGGAGTGGAAGTGTCCACCAAGTCCCAAGCGGCCTGTTTATCATCACACTCTTCAATGATCTGTGCACTAAAGACAGCAGAAATCCCAAAAGAATATGAGGATTTAGTCGCCGTTTTTGATGAAAAGGAGGCTGAGAAATTGCCACCACATCGACACTACGACTGCAAAATTGAACTGGAGCCAGGTGCGATATTGCCATGTAGCAGAATATACGCATTGACCGAAGCAGAGAATCAACATTTAAAGGAGTATTTGGATCAATATCTTGCTAATGGTTTTATTCGTCCTTCTGAATCTCCAGTGTCATCCCCACTATTTTTCATACCAAAGAAGGATGGGAGTCTTCGAACTTGCATTGATTATCGAGCCCTCAATCAGGTTACCATCAAGAATCGATACCCACTGCCTTTAGTGTCAGTTTTATTAGATCAAGTAAAGAATGCTAGAATCTACACCAAATTGGACCTGCGAGGAGCATATCATTTGATTCGAGTGGCTTCAGGGGATGAATGGAAAACCGCTTTTCGGACTCGATACGGATTATTTGAATATCAAGTGATGCCTTATGGGTTATGCAATGCTCCCGCTGCCTTCCAGCATTTCGTTAATGATATATTACGAGAATTCCTCGACCGGATTGCCGTGGTTTATATAGATGACATTTTAATCTTTTCCGACAATCTACAGGAGCACATTTCCCATGTTCGATCCATCCTCACAAGGTTGCAAGAAAACCATGTCTATGTAAAATTGGAGAAGTGTGCATTTCATGTGGAACGAGTTGAGTTCTTAGGATTCATTTTGTCACCAGAAGGAGTTAGTATGGATCCTGCCAAGATAAAGACAGTGCAACATTGGCCTTCTCCTTGCAATGTCAAAGAGATCCAGAGTTTCTTGGGGTTTGCTAATTTTTATCGAAGATTCATATCCAATTTTTCTCAAACAGTTACACCCATTACTCGATTGTTGAAGAAAGGAGTGAAGTTTGAGTGGACAAAAGAAGCTGAAAATGCTTTTAATTTTTTGAAGAATTCCTTCGTCTCAGCTCCAATCTTGCTCCACCCCAATCCAGATGAGCCCTATTATGTGGAGGCAGATGCTTCAGATGTTGCCATAGGAGGTATCCTTTCCCAGCGTCATAAAGATACAGGTCAATTAAATCCAGTGGCCTATTTCTCTCAAAAATTAACACCACCAGAGATAAATTATTCAATTGCGGATAAGGAGCTATTTGCAGTCAAAGAAACTTTTTGTGAGTCGAGACATTACATTTTGGGAGCTAAGAAATAAAGTGACCGTTTACACGGACCACCTTTAAAATCAGCTTGAACTCTAACAGCTAGACAACTGCGTTGGTCCCTATATTTTGCAGACTTTGATTTTGTTATCACTTTCAGACCAGGAAAAGTAAATGGGAAGGCAGATGCTCTATCTCGAATTGATACCGGTGCAGTTAAAGAGCCTCCAGAAAAAGAATTGATTATTCCACAAGAGAAGTTCATATCTGCCATATTGTATGAAAATTTAACCAAAGAAATTCAAGAAAACTTAACATTCGAAGGAATGCTGAAGTGGTCCAAAGAAGGCCAAGGAAGAGAAATCAAAAAGGGTTTGCCATACTTTAAAGGTGCACTGTATGTTCCGACTGTGGAGCTGCAAGAAAAAATTCTTCAGGCTTATCATGACGATCAATTGGCTGGACACAAAGGAATTCAAAAGACTCAAAATCTAATACAACGAGAATTTTGGTGGCCAAAAATGAAAACTCAGATAAGACAATATGGGCCTGATTCTGACCCCGGCGTTTCCTTACTGCCGGGGCCAGGGTCGGCGGGAGCACCGCCAACAGGCTGGCGGTGCCCCGCAGGGCATTCTGACCGCGGCGGTTTTTCCACGGTCAGAAGTGGAAAACCGGCGGTCTCCCGCCGGTTTTCCGCTGCCCTTGGAATCCCCCATGGCGGCGCAGCTTGCTGCGCCGCCATGGGGGATTCTGACAGCCCATACCGCCATCCTGTTCCTGGCGGTTCTCCCGCCAGGAACAGGATGGCGGTATGGGTTGTCGTGGGGCCCCTGGGGGCCCCTGCAGTGCCCATGCCAATAGCAGGGGCACTGCAGGGGCCCCCGTAAGAGGGCCCCACATTGTATTTCAGTGTCTGCATTGCAGACACTGAAATACGCGACGGGTGCCACTGCACCCGTCGCACCTTCCCACTCCGCCGGCTCAATTCTGAGCCGGCGTCCTCGTGGAAAGGCTCTTTTGCACTGGGCTGGCGGGCGGCCTTTTGGCGGCCGCCCGCCAGCCCAGTGCAAAAGCCAGAATCACTGCAGCGGTCTTATGACCGCGGAGCGGTGTTCTGGAAGGGGGAACTCTGGCGGGCGGCCTCCGCCGCCCGTCAGGGTTAGAATCACCCCCTATGTGTCAACTTGTGACAAATGTCAAAGAGGGAAATCAAATAGAACAGCTTCACAAGGTCTGTTAAGACCTTTGCCCACTGTACCCCATGCCTGGCATACTATTACTATGGATCTTATAGTGGACCTCCCTAGTAGCCAAGGTTTTAACACTATCCTAGTTTTTGTAGACACTTTCACTAAAATGGCGCATTTCATTCCTTTGAAAGAAATCCCTCGAGCCCCACAGGTTGCACAGTTGTTTACACAACACATAGTACGCGCCTATGGTATCCCAAAAATTCTAGTTTCAGACAGGGGGTCCCAATTTGTTTCTCGCTTTTGGAAGGCCTTTAGTAAAAGATTAGGAATTGATTCTTGTTACTCTACCAGTTACCATCCTGAAACCGATGGGCAAACAGAGAGAGTGAATCAAGAGTTAGAACAGTATTTAAGACTCAATTTATTCGATAAAGAGAAGGAATGGCCCGAGTTGATATGGGCAGCTGAATTTGCTTACAATAATGCTGTTCATTCCACCACTGGGTTCACCCCCTTTTATCTGAACCATGGTAGACATCCTAATGTAATGTTGAGTAAAGAAGATGATTCAGTGCCTGCAGTAGAAGAGATGGTGAGGGGTTTGCAGACCACGTTAGTTAGGGCTAGAAAAAACATAATTCAAGCAAAAGACTCATATAAGACTCAGGCTGATAGAAAAAGAAGAGAGAGCCCCATTTATTTGAAAGGAGACAAAGTTTGGTTATCCACTCGTCATTTACGTCTCAAAGGAAATCGCAAATTTCAGCCACGATTTATAGGCCCATTCAAAGTTGACAAGATGATCAATCCAGTGGCAGTTAAATTGCAGTTGCCAGCTCATCTAAAGATACATCCTGTTTTCCATGTCTCCTTGTTAAAGAACAGTCCTCCAAATTTACGTCAAAACTCCCCTCCAATTCCTATCCAGATTAGCTCTGCAGAAGAGTATGAGGTCAATCAAATCTTAGATTCCAAAATCCGTAATGTCCAGCTTTATTATCTAATTGATTGGAAAGGTTATGGCCCAGAGGAACGATCCTGGGAGCCGCACGAGTATGTACATGCTTCAAGATTAGTGAGAAACTTTCATAGAACCTACCCAAGCAAACCTAAATTGGAGAACTGTTCCTTGAGGGGGAGTACTGTCATGACCACACAAACTTGCCAAGTCAAATCAAAGAAGTGCATGAGAAAAGCAAAGAGATATCCTCAGTGGAGACAGCAAAGCCCAAACTGGAAGAAGGTTTGCAGAGTAATCTTGCGCTTATTTCAAAGGAAGAATCAAGAAGAGAAGATCCAAGATGGCCGCTGTGAGTCCTGAAGGTTAGTTACAGTTCTAGTCTTGCAATCGGTTGGTTGCTAGGTTACGAGCTCTCCAGCTGGAAGCCTTGCCCTTCAACTGAGGTCTGACAGGAATCAGCTGTGTGGAGAGAGAGCGTGCTTCAGAACAGAAACTCCTGTGAGGTAAAACTACATTTGAAGATTATATTACAGAAAACGGATAAATATTGTCAAGGTTTATTTGAAGATTTTGATAGTAGACCGTTCCCGTGGAAGTCGGCAAGGCTACAGAGTTAATGTACGAATTAACCTTATGTTTACAAGGTTCTTGTTTAAGATATTAAAGTCAAAGAAAAAACGAACTTTAAAAGAGCAAGTATCTACAAATGTCAAGGTTATAAACAAAGGCCAAGTTTAAAGGAGAAACGAACTGTTAACAAATAAGCATTTACAAATTCAATGGTAATAAACCAAAATAGAGTTTAAAAGAGAAACGAACTTAAATAAACAAGCATTTACAACTACAGGTTATCGACAGATGTAGAAGTAAGGAAGGAGAAACTAACTGTAATAAACAAGCATTTACAAATACAAGTTATCAACAAATGTCGAAGTAAGAAAGGTGAAACGAACTTTAATAAACAAGCATTTACAAATACAAGTATTGACAGAAGTCACAATAAGACAGGAGAAATTAAATAACATCAGCTGATTTGAAGAACGCATTATCACCAACTATATATATATATATAGCAACATAAAACCAATCTCTAACAAAGGTTGAGAAGTTCTTCCAGAATCAGTAATAAGCATTTTTTTAAGAAGAGCTATCATTTATAGAGAGAAGCAAGGCTACAGAGAACTCAGGGTGAGTGAAGAAATAATAGAATTAAAGAGAATTAAGTGTTGAGAGTAGAAAGTGAAAAACTGATGTTGTATGTCCCTAGTAATTGCGACTGTGACTCTTGCAGGTGCTGTATCCAATCTTAGATGTGAAGAGGCAGACTGAGTACTGGCGTTCATCATCTCTGTGGCAGTCTCTCTACCATCCCATTTCCCTTTCCCCCTCCGGGGTACTCAGCACGAAGGATTAATATTCGTTGTGAGTAGCTCGGGTCGGGACTGAGGAGTTATCTTCTGCTTCTGAGGAAATCGAATTGAAGTATCCTGACAGCCTTCCTTCTCTGACTGGAAAGGACTCCGGGCACTGGTGGGATCACATTTGGCCTAAATTTGTTGCCTGTACTTGAACAGCAACAGAAGACAGGAACTCTGGACTAGAAAGACCCCTTCATGGCACAAATTGAGTGTGTCACTTTTGATGTGGACTGTGTGACAGCAATGGATATCCTAGGCTACCAGGCAAGTATTCATTCTCAGGGTACAAACCATAAGCTGAAAAGCCAGTCTCAGGGTGTCACCCCTAAGATAGGAGAAGAATGAAAGGACGATGTATGAGGCCTGGGGTTGTAACCCTGCACTCTGAAAGCCTTAGGAGGTGTGAGTGGACCCAGGTGGGTTCATTAGCTGGTGGCTTAGGGACAGGAGAGTTTGCAAAAGAGATGATATGTTAGTGGTCATCTGCATTGCCCTCCCAGGAACTTTCAGGGGTCCTTGTCTGGGGCCGATTGTGACAAGCAAGAAGGGAGTCTTAGACCTTGTGCATGACTCTGAGGTTAACGGGCTGGCTCTGGGATGGGTGGGACCCCCAGGGAATATTAAAATAAAATGTGCTGGACTGTGTCTAGGCAACCCCAAGGTACTCTTAAGTGAGTCCTTGCCAACACACCAACTGGAAGTGAAGCCTACAAAAGGACCTAGATTTGAGCATTCTCCTGTGGTCAGTGACCTTGTGCTATAAACTGACAGCTGTCAGTTGTATCTGCTTGTTCCCTGTCTTGTGCGCAGAACTGACCCTAGGTTTGTGACTGAGGTCTAACATGGAAGGCATAATGGGTAACATAACCTTCTTGGCCTTGGTGGTACTGTTAGCAAGCTATGGTTAGTCGTCTCACAGGTTGGGTCTGCAAGTGAGTAGAAGTGTTACCCATGAACAGAATAACGAGCTGGGGCAAATGTGGAAAGAGTGATACACGTAATTTCATAGCAGCATAGAACAGACATGTGCCACTACTGAGGAATCAAATTTTCCTTGTCTGTCACGTGAACAGGAATGCGTATCAGGAGATTGAGTGGTCTACCCAAGCTTTTGGCTTGAGCGTGCCTCTGTACTAAGTCCACTTTTTCAGCATGGTCACCCCAGATTTTTCACCTTTTTCAAAACACTTTTTTACTTGTTATTGAACTCTCAGCATTTTACCACTGCTAAACAGGAGTAAAGTGCTTGTACTCTCCCATTAAACACTGTTACATTGGCTTACCACTGAATGACACATTTAATTTGCCTACAAGTTCCCAAAGTATGGTGTAGGAAATACATCCAGAGCCTAGATGTTGAATGTCACGTGTGGACTGCAACACCTGTTGTGCCATCCATAGAGTGATCCTATGAAACATGCCTTCAAGCCTAGCTTTAGTAACCTGCTGTCAAACCTGTCACAATAAGTCTTCATTACTCTGGATCCAAGTCTTCATCATTCCAGACCTGTTGGTTGTGAGAGTGCGTAGCTTATATAATCTATATTAACATGAAATGTTTATGAACTAATGTGTAATAATGCCGCATAGAAAATGTATTAATGTTTTTTGCTAAACGCGTGCTTGAAAATGTGCCCACGGGGAGTGGCCGCCAATGTATACGGGAACTAATGAAACTGATTAATAATGTTGAAATATTATGATAGAATATAAGTTTGCACTAATACTAAAAGGATATGTACTAGACTTCTGCTAATAAATCATTAGGCCTTAGTTAGCATGAGTCGAGGCCTAGCTGCCTGATTCTCATATTAAATGTGTTTTTCTAACGTGCAATCTGCTGACTTACTGAAGGACATGAACTCTTGTTTTTTCCAAAAGCTAGAAGCTGAATGTAACTGTAGTAGATCCGTTCTCATGAAATTCGACTTGTTTGTAGAAACATTTTAGCTGAATGCAACACTGTAGATCATCCGAAGGCACAAGATCGCCTAAACTGGTACAGACAATGGAGCCACTGACTGAAGATGTGCAAAGGACCACAAGACTATGAAATCATACCGGACATTCCACCCGCTAAAGACGTCAATCATAAGGACCAATAAAATACGTGAGAACTGTTATGGGGTGACAAATTCAATGAGCTAATTTGATGTTAATTGGCTAAAGATAGTGGGGTGCAACCTTTGTCCAACCAGATTTTAGGGGAACGTACAATGAAAATGGGATAAAACCCCTTGACACCAGGAAGTAAAGGAGCACTAGGGAGTAGGAGACTAGGAGAGGGGAAGATGCTGATGCGATTTGCTATGACCCAGACACTTTGTCACTCTGCTTAGAGACTTTGCTGTTTGGTTCTTAAAACCATTCTTACCTTATATTGCCCGTTTACACTTTACCTCCTTATGAGGGAAGTGCCCCCTTTTGCCCTTCCTGCCTGAGCTGAGTTCCTGGCTGATGGCGAATCAACTGATGTCCTGAGGACGAAGACTGAACCTCAGTGCTGACCAAATTCGGAGGGTAACTATGTGACAATGAAATTGTGATTGTCTGTTTGGTTTTCCTTTCTAGGTACCAACTGCTACTCTTTTGACAGAGACCATAGTAAGATGTTTTCCAAATTGGTGTTTCTAAATTGTTTTGCATGAAGCCCAACATGCCAATGCTAATTCGAGGTTAGGTGAGGGGTTCACTAAACTGACGCAAATAGACAAACGACTGAATCTATGCTTTGTTGAATAATGCGCTAATATACCTTGCTAAGGATAATCTATGCTGGTGTCGTGTTATATTCTAATGTTTTGTGATTCTTTCTTTGATGAAATCTTATCAGAGTTGCCATATTGTGACTATGCTAATGTGCTTCTTGGTTTTAAAGTTAATAAACTTGCTAGTAGAATTGTAATCAATAGAGAATAAATATTACAAAATTCATACTACACTGCTGTGGTTATTCATGACTGAAAGGTCATGGTGTTTTCAGAGTTTTATTAGTGTCTTTGACTAAAGTGAATTGTCTTTTTCTGGTGAATATTGATGACATTATTGGCATATTGATTGACATGTTGATTAGCTATCTCGTCCTAAGGTGTCTTCAATCAGGGTCAAAAGATTCATTGGCCTAAAACGAGTCCCAAAGTGAGTAAATTAGTCATAAAGGGACGCGTTATCAGTTGTAACAACATTATTGGTTATCTGTTACTATTTATCTAAAGAAGGAACATCTACAGGAGTTAATTCAGGCCTTTTTCTCGGTTTCATTAGAGATTCTTTTCTTTCAAGTCTCAGAAGTTTATATTTTGAATCAATTGTCTTTGCTTCCTTAATGCTCAGAGGGAAACAGGCACATCTCTAGACTCAACTGGTTTAGAGCTGCGCCTATAGTCACATATCCTTTCTGAATTCTCAAAAGAGTATAGGAAATAAATCCTCGTTCTTTTAATTTTAGCTAAGGATCCCTGTTTTCCATTTTTACTGATTCTTACAGATAAATACAGTTAGAAAACCTTAGAAAAACATTTATTTTCTTATCTGTGTTCCATTTTAAATGTACATAAAAACAGAAATAAGGTTGTTTTTTGAGTGAGTCTTAGGGGTGGACTTAAGAGATCCTAGCGCCTCTATACACCACATTAGTGTCATTTTGTTTACGTTAATGTGGCCCAAAGAGGCCAAAATCGCTGTGCCAATTTTACAAAGTGGTGCAATGTATGCATTACGCCACTTTATGTCCCTTTGGGCTACATTATGCCTACGCCAGGCATAAAGTTGCACAAAGGACACGTTCCCATGTTAGGGGGGCTGAAAAAATGGTGGCATTTATTTGGCACTTTTAACGTCTGCTCAGGGCAGGCTTTAAAAGGAGGCATACCATTGTTTATAATGGGCCTCAATGGGCTTTGCAAGATTAAGGTTAACATTTTTTACGCTAATCCTCCTAAGCTCCGAACTAGCGTAAAAAATGTTGACACTAGTTCCCCTAACTACTATCATGGTGCACCGTATCTTAGATATGGCGCACACATGGTGGTGTTAGGGGGGTGCAAAGTGGCGCAAGAAAAGTGGCGCTGGGTGCAGTGCCACTTTTCTTTAAAAAGGGCCTAAATGCTGTTAGTCATGACTACCAGATGAACAGCTCTGCAGATTTACAGGTTAGGGAGTTAAATAAGAAATATATTTTATTATTGAGACTGAAACAGCAGTGGACTTACACAATGTTGATACTAAAATGTGCATGTTTCCAAAGACATGTATTGATTTCGTGTCTGTGAGTATTCATATCATTGAAAACTGTAAGGCTTTCAACTATGATTGTACATTTATAGGTTAAATAAAAGTAGAAACATACCAATTTAAGCTGCATTCTGTAACAAAATTCATAATAAATATGGATAAATTCAGACAGAACTGTCAATAATTTAAAATCAGTAGCACTTATCGTAGTCTTGGCCCACCTTGCCATGAAGAAAGAATATAAAGGGTCACACCACTCAACATGGCTCATTTCCCTAACAATATAGACAAATTACAATGGGACGGCATACATGTCTTCTGCATAAATCGGGTCTATATGACGGGGCTGTTCAAGTAAGACCTGTGCTGACGCTCCAGGTTTAGTGCACCCATCCAAAGATGCATTTTGACCAACTGAAGAGGTTCTCAGAATAATTCCAAATGAAGAAACTCTGGGGGTTATTCTAACTTTGGAGGAGTGTTAATCCGTCCCAAAAGTGACGGTAAAGTGACGGATATACCACCAGCCGTATTACGAGTTCCATAGGATATAATGGACTCGTAATACGGCTGGTGGTAAATCCGTCACTTTTCCGTCACTTTTGGGACAGATTAACACCTCCTCCAAAATTAGAATAACCCCCTCTGTCTGTCCCTGGAATGGGGCCTCATTTGGCAAGGGCTGGGAGGAGGAACATGACCCAGGAAGTAATAAATGTTCTTAAATATGAAAATTACTTGACCCAATTAAAAAAAAAACTATTCTTTGGGTGAACAAACAAATGAGACCATTGTAAGGTTAAGATTAGTTAAAAAGTGTACAAGGCTGTTGAAAAATGGCCCTATCCGAAGGGTCAGCCCAAACTTTTTGCCTTCCTCCTCCTCTTTTTCTGACCTCATCTTTGTTGGCTTTAGGACTCTGGGCACTTTACCATTGCTAACCAGTGCCTACGTGCATGTGCTCTCTCTCTAAAACATTGTAACATTGGCTCATACCCAATTAGCATTTTTTATTTACTGATACCTTCATAGTAAAGTGCACTTATGTGCACAGGGACTGTAAATGAAATGCTACTAGTGGGCCTGCAGCACAGATTGTGCCACCCATATAAGCAGCCCCTTCACCATGTCTGAGGCCTGCCACTGCAAGGCCTGTGTGTGCAGGTTCACTGCCACTTTGACTTGGCATTTGAAACTACTTGCCAATCCTTAATCCCCCTATTTTATTACACATAAGTCACCCCTAAGCTACGCACTACGTAGCCCACAGGGCAGGGAGATAATTAATTAAAAGGCAGGACATGTACTTGTATGTTTTACACCTCCTTGTAGTGAAAAACACTGGACTCTGTCAGAGGGACTTTTGGGCTGCCCAGATGACTCATCTGGACTGCTTTGTTGGAAGGACTGCTATCCTGCTTGTTGTCCTGCTGCCTTCTGGCCCCTAATTCTGCTGAAAGGACTCTGCCTTCACCCACAAGTGCTCTCCAAGCACTTAAATTGAGCTTGTCTCCTGTCTCAGGGCTATCAAAGACTTCACCAAAAGAGAGAAAGTCCAGCACATTGGAAAATCAACACAATGTTAGCAAAATGTGGCGCAATGCCTGCAGAATCAACGCAACACCTATCTCACGGCTGAAAAATAGCTGCATCGCCTGCCGGATCAATGCAGCACCTTTTGCCTCTTCACATCACATTTTAGACTTTCCACACATCGTCCCTGGGTGTCAAATTATACCTGCATTGCAGTGAGGAACCAAGGCTGCGCTCCCGGAAATCGACGCATCACCTTGCCACATGGAAAGAAACGATGCATCAGCTTCGCAGCACCAGAAAAACTAATTGATCGCTTTACTTTCCAAAGCATCTTGTCCTCTGCGGCCCTCTGCGTCATTAGGTATGACACATCCTAGGTACTGTGTTTCTAAAAGGATCTATCGCTGATTCTTGTGGATTAAGGCTCTTCTAAATCTTTAAATAGTGATATCTGGACTTGTCCCTATTGATTTTTTGTCGTTTTGATCTTATTTTATTCAGATCAATATTATCTATTTTCCTAATCTGGTGTGAAGTACTTTTTGTGGTGTTTTCACTGTGTTACAGTAGGAGTTATTGCACAAATACTTTACACATTGCCTTCTAAGTTAAGCATGCCTGCTCTATGCTAAGCTACCAGAGGGTGAGCACAGGATAATTTAGGTTGTGTTGTGACGTACCCTGACTAGGATTGTTGTCCTTACTTGAACAGGGTGCATACCTCTGCCAGCTAGAGACCCAATTTCTAGCGAAGGTGCTATAACAGAAAATGTTGCATAAATAATGCATAATTTAGACATATCAGGAGAAAGTGAGTCACTGATGTAAGTTTCCCAACACAATGAATGGGGTACACCTTCTTGATACTAGAAGCAACTAGAGATGCCCATATTAGTTGGTGGGTTGGTTGTATATGACACTCCACTCACCCACTCAAAGAGCGTAACAATATTTTTTCAAAAGTTAGAAAGCGACTACTCTTTAGTCCTAACGTTACAGGAAAGCTTATGATTTACTGTAATTTATGGCATAGCAATACATGTTCTGTGCCATTACATTGAATAAAAAAGAGCAATGGTATAATGTACACCTGTTATGTGTTTTGACTCAATGTATTTGTTCGAACTGCTTTTGGTTAAAATTGTCCCAGAAAAGACTGACCTGCTTTGAAGGTATTGTATTAATAATTGCCTTAAAAAATAAAACAACGTTTCTGGAGTGATATGCTTCTCACGACTACTCTCTGATAAGAATTAGCACCATTACATGTCCGAAGGCAAGGTGTTTTTATTCGGATTGTTTCCGAGGAAAGATGACGTACACGACTTACACTTCACTAAAGAGGGTTACATCCGCATTAACTGCTAACCTCAAATTAGTGCGGTGGAGAGAAAATATGTTTATCTAGGGTGGTGAGAACTTGGAGAGTGCCAAAAGCAGCACTGGCTAGGTTGCAGGTTCCAAGAGCACACACAGTCAACCAGTATATTGCTCTAAAACGGTTCTCTCTTACCCACATGTAGCACTAGGCGGAGGAATGCATACCTTTCATGTTTAATGTCTATTGCATACAGCAAAAAATGGGTGCGAGGATCAATGTTAGAGCACAATGATCTTTTATCCCAACCCCTTCAGAGTGAATATGAGCACTGCCAGCAAGTTAGACAGCAGTATACGTCAGCAACCAAAAGTACATTTACTAATCACCGTAGGTAACAGGCAGTGCTGGCTTTAGAGCTGCGTGAACGGTGGCATCCCACAGGGCACTAAGGTCGAGGGGATGCCCTCTGCATGACGGGCTGACCTGAGCAGCCTATAGAGATCTTATTGTGGCAGCACGTTTCAAGGGCTATTACAACAGGCATGACAACTCTGGTGATTAATGCACTTGGGGGAACCATATGTGGTTTGTCTAGTCACAGTTTTGATTCATTATACAGTAGCATACAGGGTGAATGTTCCGACTGCAAATCAAATGTGACATGCAGACAACAGATTAGTATTTTTATGTTGATAGCTCAGTGTGTTGTTGCTTTTGTCACAGAGATTTGGTGGGTATATGTAACAATCCCTGCAATGTAGCACATTGAACTGTGAACTGGCATCAAAGTGCTGCAAACTTTTTTCCTTCCTCCTCCTCTTTTTCTGACCTCATCTTTGTTGGCTTTAGGACTCTAGGCACTTTACCACTGCGAACCAGTGCAAAAGTGCATGTGCCCCTCTCTAAAACATGGTAACATTGGCTCATACCCAATGGGCATATTTAATTTACTGATACGTCCCTTTTAAAGTGCACTATATGTATGCAGGGCCTGTAAATTAAATGCTACTAGTAGGCCTGTAGCACAGATTGCTCCACCCATATGAATAGCCCCTTAACCATGTCTCTGGCCTGGCTTTGCAAGGCCTGTGTGTGCAGTTTCACTGCCACTTCGACTTAGCATTTAAAACTATTTGCAAGGCTTAACCCCCCTCTTTTATTACATATAAGTCACTCCTAAGGTAGGCACTAGGTAGCTCACGGAGCAGGGTGCTCTGTATGTAAAAGGCAGCACATGTGCTTGTAAGTTTTACATGTCCTGGTAGTGAAAACTACCCAAAGTCATTTTTCACTATATTGAATCTTGCTACTTTCATAGGCCAGCATTGGAAATTCCCTAATATACTTTTTAGTTGTAATTTCTGATCTGAAAGGAGTGGCATTCTCATGTTTGGTATGGTTGGAATAGTAGTGAGAAATCCTGCTTATGGGTGAAGTTGGATGTAACATTATTATTTGTGAAAAGCCACTTTTAGAAAGTAGGCATTTATCTGTACTTACTGCTCTTTGTGCCTTTGTGTCTCCAATCCATGTCTGATCTGTGCTGGTTGACAGCTCCCCTTGTGTATTCCACCAGACAGCCATAAATACAGGACATTCAGCTGCACATCCATTCATCTGCATACTGATGTGTCTTCCTGGGCAGGAATCATGGCGGGGCTCTCACACTTCAAAGGCTAGTGGCATGACATCACACAAAGGACGGATAACCCCCCACAGATCTCCTGGCAGACAGGACTGGGTTAAAAGGGAAACTGATGCAATTCAAAACCACTCTTTGAAGTTGTCCTCCACTTCAAAGGCACATTTGGGTACATATTCTGGGTCTGTGACCCCTCAAAAATCAGACTCTTCTGGACCTACAACTGGCCTCTGTCAGAGAGACTGTTGTGCTGCCCAAATGACTCATATGGACTGCTTTGCTGGAAGGACTGCTATCCTGCTTGTTGCCCTGCTGCTTGCTGGCACCTGACTCTGCTGGAAGGACTCCACCTTCACCCACAATTGCTCTTTAAGGCCATGAACTGAGCTTGCCTCCTGTCTTAGGGCCATCAGACTTCACCAAAAGAGGGAAAACCCAGTGCATCGGAAAATAGACGCAGTGCCTGCAGAATTCGACGCAACGCCTGCAGAATCAACGCAGCTCGTATCTCACCGATGAAAAATCGCTGCACCACTCCCTGATCAACACAGCACGTTTTGCCTCTTCACAACACATTTGATATTTTCCACACATCATCCCTGGGTGTCAAAATATACCTGCATCGCAGTGATGAACCAAGGCTGCACTCCCGGAAATTGACATCACCTTGTCACGTGGAAACAAACTATGCATCAGCTTCACCGCACCAGAAAAAACAGTTGATTGCTTTAATTTCCAACACATCTCATCCTCTGCGGCCTTCTGCATCATTAGTTTTGACACATCCTAGGTACTGTGTGTTAAAAGGCTACAACCACTGATTCTTGTGGATTAAGACTCTCCTAAATCTTTAAAAAGTGATATCTGGACTTTTGCATATTGGAATTTTGTTGTTTTGGTCTTATTTTATTCAGATCAATTTATCTAATTTCCTAAGCTGGTGTGAAGTACTTTTTGTGGTGTTTTCACTGTGTTACAGTATGAGTTATTACACAAATACTTTATACATTGCCTTCTAAGTTAAGCATGCCTCCTCTGTGCTAAGCTACCAGAGGGTGAGCATAGAATAATTTAGGTTGTGTTGTGACATACCCTGACTATGATTGTGGGACCTTATTGGACAGGGTGCATACCTCTGCCAACTAGGACCCAATTTCTAACAAAGTTGATATAACAGAAAGTGTTGCATAAATAATGCATAACTTAGACATATCAGGATAAAGTGAATCAATGATGTAAGTTTCCCAACACAATGAATGGGGTACACCTTCTTGATACTAGAAGTAACTAGAGAAGCCCACATTTGTTGGTGGGTTGGTTGTATATAGCACTCCACTCACCTACTCAAAGAGCGTAACAATATTTTTTCAAAAGTTAGGAAGCGACTACTCTTTAGTACTAACGTTACAGGAAAGATTATGATTTACTGTAATTTATGGCATAGCAATACAGGTTCTGTGCCATTACATTGAATAAAAAAGAGCAATGGTATAATGTACACCTGTTATTTATTTTGATTCAATGTATTTGTGCGAACTGCATTTGGTTAAAATTGTCCCAGAAAAGACTGACCTGCTTTGAAGTTATTGTATTGATAGTTGCCTTAAGAAATTAAATAAAGTTTCTGGAGTGATATGCTTCTCACGACTGTTCTCTGATAAGATTTAGGACCATTACATGTACGAAGACAAGGTGTTTTTATTCGTTTTTTTCTGAGGAAAGATTACACACACCACTTACAGTTCACTAAAGAGGGTTACATCCACATTAACTGCTAACCTCAAATTAGTGAGGTGGAAAGTAAAGATGTTTATTAAGGGTGGTGAGAACTCTGAGAGTGCCAAAAGCAGCACTGGCCAGGTTGTAGGTTCAAAGAGTATATCACAACAGTACAAAAGGGCCCTTGGAGTGATGAGGAGAGCAAGCCCAGGGAAACACAAATCTAGAGTAAATTGCAAATCTCTCCCAAAAAAATAATAATTATAGGTACATGTACCTCATAACCTCATTTATATGAAATATTCTGGAACCGATAAATGAAACAAAGTACATTTGGATATAAAGCAAAAATATGTAAATGTATTATAAATGTATCCAAAATATCTCCTATTTACAAAAAACTTAGTTGAAAAATATGAACAATGTTAAACTAACAAAAGGTACTGAAGATCCACAAGAAAAAAAACACTCCAATCACTCAATGACTCACATAGGACAGCATCCATACCAAACAAAACATCCACAAAACATAATCTGACAGTGAAGAACAATAAACTCTAATAAATAATGACTAAAGACATAGGTGGTCATTACAACCCTGGCGGACGGTGTTAAAGGTGCGGTAATACCGCAAACAGGCCGGCGGACAAAAAAAGGGAATTACGACCCTGGCGGAAACCGCCAACTAAGACAGCCACTTTAACACACCGCCCGCCACGGCGGTACAGACAAACAGCGCAGCGGACACCGCCAACAGACAGGCGGGAGACAATGTACCACCCACACTATCACAACACACCAATCCGCCACCTTTTCCGGGGCGGATTCACCGTGGATAAAAACACGGCGGAAACAGCTTTTGCTATGGGAAAACGCTCACCTCAACACATCCCACGAGGAACGAGGACACCATGGAGCCGGAACTACAAATACTCCCTGCCCTTGTATTCCTGCTCATCTACAACCAACAGCGACGTAGGCGCAGAAGATACCGGTGAGTACTGCACCTATGACACGGGGAGGGGGGAGGCAAACGTTAGGGGGACACCCACCAAACACCCCCATCCCCACCCTCGCATTAGACAACATACACACCAATGCAGTCACAAAAATCACAGTAACAACCCACAATCCCACCAGAAGAATGCAAAGACAAAGCGAATTGCAGTCAAACTTTGTATTGTGCCAATATACTACTCATACAAAAATATACTGATATATATCATGAAATCTGTCAAAATTAAATATACAATACAAGAAGTAGTGAAGATATGTACACAACAATGTCCGTGCACAAACAGTCCAAAAATGCATGGGCGAGGCCCACAATAGATACCTGACCAAAATCCGAGAGAACACTGCCGGGGCATCAGATAGAAACAATACAGGCACCTCAGGGGGAAGGGAAGGGGGGGCACCTCAGCCAGATGAATGCGAAGCCAGATCCACGACGGGACTACATGCCCATGTATGTCATCCTGGGGAGTACAAAGCCACAGTCTCTCAAGTCTCTACAGTGGGTGGCTTGCCCACTGTACCATCCTGGGGAGTGCAAAGCCACAGTCTCACAAGTCTCTACAGTGGGTGGCTTGCCCACTGTTCAATCCTGGGGAGCGCAAAGCCACAGTCTCTCAAGTCTCTACAGTGGGTGGGTTGCCCACTGCCATATCCTGGGGAGTGCAAAGCCACAGTCTCTCAAGTCACTACAGTGGGTGGATTGCCCACTGAGCCATCCTGGGGAGTGCAAAGACACATCTTCGCAAGTAGATGCAGTTCCCTACTGGTACTGGGTGGGACTGGTGCCCAGACTGGATGAGTCTCCCCGTGAAAGTACATGTCCTGTCACTGTCCCAGCTGCACATGGGAGAACGATGCCTGATGTGCCGGACTATTCATACCCACACGGTCTTTGCCCTGTTCAGCGGTCTTCACCATGGCGGTCTTTGCTCTGTTCAGCGGTCTTCACCATTGCGGTCTTTGCTCTGTTCAGCGGTCTTCACCATGGCAGTCTTTGGCCCGTTCAGCAGTCTTCACCATGGCAGTCTTTGGCCTGTTCAGTGGTGCTTTGCCATGGCGGTCTTTGCCCTGTTCAGCGGTCTTCACCATGGCGGTCTTTGCCCTGTTCAGCGGTCTTCACCATGGCGGTCTTTGCTCTGTTCAGCGGTCTTCACCAATGCAGTCTTTGCTCTGTTCAGCGGTCTTCACCATGGCAGTCTTTGGCCTGTTCAGCGGTGCTTTGCCATGGCGGTCTTTGCCCTGTTCAGCGGTCTTCACCATGGCGGTCTTTGCCCTGTTCAGCGGTCTTCACCATGGCGGTCTTTGCTCTGTTCAGCGGTCTTCACCAATGCAGTCTTTGCTCTGTTCAGCGGTCTTCACCATGGCAGTCTTTGACCTGTTAAGCGGTGCTTTGCCATGGCGGTCTTTGCCCTGTTCAGCGGTCTTCACCATGGCGGTCTTTGCCCTGTTCAGCGGTCTTCACCATGGCGGTCTTTGCTCTGTTCAGCGGTCTTCACCATGGCAGTCTTTGCTCTGCTCAGCGGTCTTCACCATGGCAGTCTTTGGCCTGTTCAGCGGTGCTTTGCCATGGCGGTCTTTGCCCTCTTCAGCGGTCTTCACCATGGCAGTCTTTGGCCTGTTCAGCGGTCTTCACCATGGCGGTCTTTGCTCTGTTCAGCGGTCTTCACCATGGCAGTCTTTGGCCTGTTCAGCGGTGCTTTGCCATGGCGGTTCTGGTACGGACATTGGTGTGTGGCATGACGAACTCCACACTGGACATTGGTGTGTGGCATGACGATCTCCACACTAGACATTGGTGTGTGGCATGACGAACTCCACACTGGACGTTGGTGTGTGGCATGATGATCTCCACACTGGACATTGGTGTGTGGCATGACGAACTCCACACTGGACATTGGTGTGTGGCATGACGAACTCCACACTGGACGTTGGTGTGTGGCTTGATGAACTCCACACTGGACGTTGGTGTGTGGCATGACGATCTCCACACTGGACATTGGTGTGCGGCATGACGAACTCCATACTGGACGTTGGTGTGTGGCATGACGAACTTCTCACTGGACGTTGGTGTGTGGCATGATGAACTCCACACTGGACGTTGGTGTGTGGCTTGACGTTCCATCATTGCCCAGGGGGGCTGTGGGATCCTGGACCCTCCTGGGCAGTGACTCTGGCGGTGGCGGTGGTCTCTGGACCAGTAACGATACTTGAGCCCTCCTGGGCTGTGACTCTGGCGGTGGTCTCTGGACCAGTAACAATACTTGAGCCCTCCTGGGCTGTGACTCTGGCGGTGGTCTCTGGACCAGTAACAATACTGGAGCCCTCCTGGGCTGTGACTCTGGCGGTGGTCTCTGGACCAGTGACGATACTTGGGCCCTCCTGGGCAGTGACTCTGGCGGTGGTCTCTGGACCAGTAACGACGGTGCTGGCAGTTGTGTCAGGACCGCCGGAAATGATGGCGCACTTCTCCGCCGTGACACTCACAACAGGTTGGGGAGACTTCCTCTGGACCTTCCCCACCTTCTTTGGAGTTACAGCTGACTCACCAATCACCTTGGATCCCATTTCACTTTATGTCCCACCAGGACTCTTGACATGGTCCCGTCGTCCACTCTCCAATTTCAGAGCCTTTACAGGGGGTGGGCTGACAGTGCCTTGGCTCCGGGTCCTACTGCCTGCCCTGGTGGACGGGGCACTCCAAAAACCTGGAACACGCACCACTGGTACTGGAGGCTTTTTGGCTGAGGCGCTACGACGGGAGTGATGAATTGGAGGGGGGGCAAAAAGGTCAATTTGACATAGGGACCGTTTCTGACGTACACTGGGATGGGTAGCTGGAGGGGCTCTGGGAGTGGAGGAAGAGGAGGTGGTTGTAGGAGGTGTCACTTTAGCTGTTTTGGGTGCAGGTGCAGGTACTGGAGGCTGTCGTGAGGTGGATGGATGTTGGGTGAGTGATTGCCGGCGTTTGGGTACATTGGGAGGGGGCGTCACAGACACACTGGGAGAGGACACAGGGGACGTGTATATGGCAGTGGAGGTGGTGAGTGCAGTTGAGCGGCTTGTGGTGCTGGGTGTCCTGGTGCGAGTCCTAGTGCCTGTAGATGTGGTGCATGCAGGTGTGTGTGTAGACGACACTGGGAGGGAGGAGGGAGAAGAGGAGGAGGGGGACACAGTGGAGACAGTGGATGTTGCTGTATCTGTATGGGTGTGATGCTTGTGTGAGTGCCTGTGGTGTGTGTGGTGCCTATGTTTGCTTGAGCTACTTGTGTGTGTTGACTTGTGTGCATGCTGGTCTGTAGGTGTGCTTGGGATGGGCTGGGGTACAGGGGATTGGGTCTGGGTGGAGGAAGTTGGAGGGGGGAGGCTGGACACAGGGACAATGGCTGCCATCAGTGCTGAGGCCAGAGATTGCAGGGTTCGCTGAAGGACAGCCTGACCAGAATGAATGCCTTCCAGGAATGCATTACCGTGTTTCAACTATCGTTCTACACCCTGGATGGCATTCACAATGGTAGACTGCCCAACAGTGAGTGACCTGAGGAGGTCAATGGCCTCCTCACTGAGGGCAGCAGGGGTGACTGGGGCAGGGCCTGAGGTGCCTGGGGCGAAGGTGATGCCCACCCTCCTGGGTGAGCGGGCACGGGGCGAACGCTGAGGGGCTGCTGGGAGGGCGGTGCTGGTAGGGGAGGTGGCGGCTGTACCTGTAGAAGTGGGGCGCACAGATGGTGCCGCCACCACAGGGGAGCTCCCAACGGCGGACGAGTCCGTGTCGCTGGTTGGTGATCCGGTGGCTGACGTGAAGCTCCCCTCGCCCTCCGTCCCACTGGTGAATTCAGAGTCTGTGGTGTGGCCCTCCATGGCCATGTGGGATGCAGCTCCCTTGTGCTCCGGTGCCACTATACCTCCGCCTGTTGATGCTGATGTACAGAAGGACAAGGAGAGCAGAAAAAGGGGGGAGACAGAAGAAAGAGAGTTTTAGTGCATGGCATACCGCTACCGTTGGCGGACAAGACAGACGCAGCAGCCCCAGTGCTCCTGCCCTCTGCACATGCTATTTCTGGGATATGGCCTACATGGCAATGGTAGAAATCTGCCCACATGGGTGGCAAAGGGGCAACTATACATCAATTTGCCTTTTTTTTGAGCTGGGGTAGAGTGCCACATGGCCTACATAACGGAGGGGCCTTGCCTACCTAACTCGCCCTGGCCTAGGGACACCCACAGCCCACCACCCCCACCCAGACAGCTCCACTGCACGCAAAGTCCATAGGATGAGGTTGTACTCACCCCCTTGTGTCTGCTGTGATGTCCTTAAGCGCCCATCCAACTCCGGGTAGGCCACCGCCAGGATCCAGAACATCAGGGGGATCATGGTGCGACAGGCACCCCTCCCACGTTGGGAGGCCATCCCCAGCTGAGCCTCCGCCGTCTTCTTGCTGCAGCGGCGAATGTCCTCCCATCTCTTCCGGCAGTGGGTGCCCCGTCTCTGGTGGGCCCCCAGGGTCCGGACTTCCTTGGCGATGGCACGCCAAATGTCCCTCTTCTGGTGGGCGCTGACCTACATGACATGCACAAGGAAAGAAGAACAGTCATTACCTACTGCACCGTCGTTGTAATTGGCCCCCTCCCAACTCTATCCCTGTGGCCCATTCATCCCCATGCATGACTGTTCTATGTACTCTGCCCCCTTCCCTCATCCACCCAGCCCTCTCCACCCAGGCCTAGCCCATACAATGTGCTCCCTGTGTACTAACCTGTTGGTCTGGAGGACCGTAGAGTAGCGTATACTGGGGGAGGACCCCATCCACAAGTTTCTCCAACTCCTGTGCAGTGAAGGCAGGGGCCCTTTCCCCAGATGCAGCAGCCATCGTCGCTTCCAGACCGAGGTCACAGCAGCAATAGCAGTGTAGGTCCTCTCCTGTCGAAGGTCAGGTATCTAGTGATTGAAGAGATAGAAAATGGTGGTGACGTCTGCGGCGGTGACGTCCGCGGCGGTGCGCATCATCACCGCCAACGCACCTGTTCATTGGCTCCTGGGACCCACAGGGTCCAATGTTAATCAATGCAGCATTGCGCCGCGCTCTACGACCGCCTACCGCGACGGTGTCCAACGCCAGCGCAGTTACCCCACAATTCCATTGTCCCAGTTTAGAGGTCAGGCAGCCGCCATTTCAGGGGCCCACATGGCTTCAATTACTACTGCGTCACACATACCGAGGCCTACACTCAAAACATTTCACGGATGGGTTAATTGTCTGGTGTAGTCTTGTGTGTGACTGTGGGTACATACCTGGAGGAATGCTGACAGTTTCTTCGCTGTTGTCCTTCTTAGGCACCGTCAGTTGGGACATATTGGAAGATGGCAGAATCCGCCGGTTTACCGACCACTGGTGGACCTGTTGACAATGGAAGAGCGACATGTCATCGTGACCTACCGGTTTGACCGTGCCACAATCCAGGAACTATGTACCCAGTTGGAGCCAGACCTGATGTCACCAATCCGCCATCCGACTGGAATCCCCCCTGACGTGCAGGTGCTGTCAGTGCTCCATTTCCTTGCAAGTGGGTCTTTTCAGACAACAGTGGCCATGGCATCAGGGATGTCCCAGCCTATGTTTTCCAACGTCTTGTCCAGAGTGTTGTCTGCCCTGCTGAAACACGTAAGGAGATACATCATTTTGCCTGAGGTGGCGGATTTGCCTACAGTGAAAGGTGACTTCTATGCCCTTGGACATATCCCCAACGTCATAGGTGCCATTGATGGGACCCATGTAGCTCTGGTCCCCCCCGCAGGAATGAACAGGTGTACAGGAACGGGAAGAGTTATCATTCGATGAATGTCCAGGTGGTCTGTTTGGCAGACCAGTACATCTCGCAGGTAAATGCAATGTTCCCTGGCTCAGTGCATGACGCCTACATCCTGCGGAATAGCAGCATCCCTGATATGATGGGTGAACTCCAGAGGCACCGTGCATGGCTATTGGGGGACTCTGGTTACCCCAACCTGTCATGGATACTGACCCCAGTGAGGAATCCCAGGACCAGGGCAGAGGAATGGTACAATGAGGCCCATGGGCGGACTAGGAGGGTGATCGAGCGGACCTTCGGCCTCCTGAAGGCCAGGTTCAGGTACCTCCATATGACAGGTGGTTCCCTATTCTACTCACCGAAGAAGGTGTGCGACATCATCATCGCCTGCTCCATTCTCCATAACTTGGCATTGCGACGCCAGGTGCCTTTTCTGCAGGAGGATGATCCAGATGACGGTGTTGTTGCAGCGGGTGAGCCTGTGGAGCCTGTGGACAGTGATGAGGATGAAGCTGATGAAGATGAAAACGACAACAGGGAGTCAGTCATCCAGCAATATTTTCAGTGAGACACAGGTGAGAACATTTTCATGTTTCACATAATATTAAATTTCACACGTCTACCTCTATCCTGTACCTATATTTCACTCCCTATTTGTTAACTGAGTTGTCCCCTTCCATTTCAGTTTCAGTAATGTGGTAACCTACGTGTCAACAGCTTGCACCCTTGAAAGGCTTGTGATGTGTGACATTGGTATGTTGGCCTTCCAATGGGTAACCTTTTTTAACACTGTAATTGGCAATACAAAGTTCACAATCATTGACTGACTCCAATATTATTAAGGTTTCAAGGGTGTTTATTTAAGTGCATAAAATGTAGGGGGGTTGTGAAATGGGGATAGGTCATGGTGGAAAAATGTCCATGGCAGAGTCCAGTCTATTAGTATCACAGGTACATTGCACATCTGGCCATTGAAAGTGGAGCTGGGGCAGTTCCAATGTGGACAGGGTAACAAAGTGGGACAGTGGGGGGACAATCAGGGTAGTCTTATTTCCTGGCGTGGGTCTTGCCATTTTGCTCTGTCCTGTTCCTGGATCTCAGGGACCGCTTTCGTGGTGGTTCTCCATCTGCAGCGGGTGGGGTGCTGGTGTGTTGGTCCTGTGGCGGGGCGTCCTGTCCACTAGTGCCGGCGGAGGTGGTGGGCAGTTCGTCGTCCTGGCTAGTGTCAGGGGCCCCTTGGAGTGCCACGGTGTCCCGCAAGGTCTTTTGAATGTCCGTCAGCACCCCTACGATGGTGCCCAGGGCGGAGCCTATGGTCCTGAGCTCCTACCTGAACCCCAAATACTGCTCCTCCTGCAGACGCAGGGTCTCCTGCAACTTGTCCAGTACCGTTGCCATCGTCTCCTGGGAGTGGTGGTATGCTCCCATGATGGAGGAGAGGGCCTCGTTGAGAGTAGGTTCCCTTGGCCTGTCCTCCCTCTGTCGCACAGCAGCCCTCCCAATTCCCCTATGTTCCTGTGCCTCCGTCCCCTGGACCGTGTGCCCACTACCACTGCCCCCAGGTCCCTGTTGTTGTTGGGGTGTTGGGTTAGCCTGGGTGCTCTGTAGTGGTGGACACACCGCTGATTGACCTGTCCTGGGTAGGGAGGTATGGGCCCGCTGGGTGGGTGCTGTGCTGGTGTAACCAGAGGGTGGCAGCTCGGTGTTGGGCTGTGGCTGGGCAAGGGGAACCGACTGTCCTGAGGCCCACGATGGTCCGGGCTGGTCATCAAGATCCAGTAGGGCAGGGCTGCTGTCGTCACTGTGGGCCTCTTGTGGGGGTGGAGTGGTGTTGTCTGGACCCTCTGGTGTGGTGACGTTCCTTCGGGTTCCTGCGGGGGTATGAGTACAGGATTATTGCATGTGTGTGTTTCATGGTGTGCAATGGTTGGGTGTGCGTGTACCCCAGTGCTAGCATTCCTGTGTGGGAGCTTGTGTGGTGATGGTTGGGGGGTGTTGTGGGTCTGTGCAGTGGGCATGC
This sequence comes from Pleurodeles waltl, assembly GCF_031143425.1. Lineage (NCBI taxonomy): Eukaryota > Metazoa > Chordata > Amphibia > Caudata > Salamandridae > Pleurodeles > Pleurodeles waltl. The sequence continues at coordinate 1,032,712,923 of NC_090437.1, read as the reverse complement.
TTTAGTGATGGGTATCCATGCTTAGTTGTGGCATGCAGGTCTTGGTGTTGGGATGGGTGGTTGGGGTTATGGGTACATTAGTGAAGAGTTAGGGTGTTAGTGGAGGGTGTGAGGGTGGGGGTGTGTGATAGCATGCAGGTAGGGTGGGGGATATGATAGTTGAGATTTGACTTACCAGTGTCCGTCCCTCCAACGACTCCTGCGAGGCCCTCAGGATGCAAGATGGACAAGACTTGCTCCTCCCATGTTGTTAGTTGTGGGGGAGGAGGTGGGGGTCCGTCGCCAGTCCACTGTACCGCGATGTGGTGCCTGGATACCGTGGAACGCACCTTCCCCCGTAGGTCGTTCCACCTCTTCCTGATGTCCTCCCTATTTCTTGGGTGCTGTCCCACAGCGTTGACCCTGTCGACTATTCTTTGCCATAGCTCCATCTTCCTGGCTATGGATGTGTACTGTACCTGTGAGCCAAATAGCTGTGGCTCTACCCGTAGGATTTCCTCCACCATGACCCTGAGCTCCTCCTTGGAGAAGCGGGGGTGTCTTTGGCGTGACATGGGGTGGTGTGTGTGATGTGTGGGGCGGTGTATGTGTTGATGAGTGTGGTGAGTGTAGTGGTATGTGGTGTTTTGTGCGTGGATGTTGTGTGGGTGATGGTGTAGTGTGCCTCTGTGTGATGGGGTTCTCTATTCTGTGCTGTCTCTCTCTGGCCTTCTCTCAGAATTTCTGGTTGTAGGGGTTTGTGGGTGATGTGGGTGTGTGTTTTATATTGTGTTGGGTGTGTTGATTGTATGTGTAACAGGTGTGTGTATTTGGAATTGTCCAATGTGGCGGTGTTTTGGAGATGTGTGTGTAATTTGAGCGCGGCAGTGTGTACCGCCAATGGAATACCGCGGTTGAAAGACCGCCGCGTGGATTCGTGGGTCGTAATAGCATGGGCGTGTTTCTGTTGGCGTGGAGGTGGAGGATTTGTTTCCGCATGTTTATCGCTGTCCTTTGGTGTGGCGGTATTTTGTGGGTGTCTGAATTTCGGCAGATTCCGTAATCTGTCTCATAATAGCTGTGGCGGTCTCCCGCCGCGGTGTATTGGCGGTCTTCTGCACGGCGGTAAGCGCCTTTTCCCGCCAAGGTCGTAATGACCCCCATAGACACCAAAATATGAACAATCAAAAACAAAAAAATCCAGGAAACAAATAATATAAACATACTGCAAACACTGAATCAATTATTGATCACAGATGATAACATAAAATTCATAGGGTTTGAGAATCGCAATGATTGTGTTGGACTCTTAAGGGAAACAAGGTAATTCTTTTGTCCTTGTATCCTTAATGACCAAGCATATGTTGATGATCAAAGCAGCACTGGCCAGGTTGTAGGTTCCAAAAGTACAAACAGCCAACAAATATATTGCTCTAAAACAGTTCTCTCTTATCTACATGCAGCACTAGGCAGAGAAATATATACCTTTCATGTTTGATGTCTACTACATACAGCAACAAATGGATGAGAGGTCCACTGTTAGAACACAATGATCTTTTATCGCAGCTCTTTCAGAGTGAATATGAGCACTGCCAGCAAGTTCCACAGCAGTATAAAGTACATTTACTAATCACCTTAGGTAACAGGCAGTGCTGGCTTTAGGGCTGCGTGAATGGTGCCATCCCACCGGGCACCAAGGTCAAGGGGATGCCCTCTCAATGACAGGCTGACCTGAGCAGCCTGTAGAGATCTTATTGTGGCAGCATTTTTTAAGGGCTATTACAACAGGCATGACAACTCTGGTGATTAATGCTCTTGGGGAAACCATCTTTTGTTTGTCTAGTCACAGTTTTGACTCATGATACAGTAGCATAGAGGGTGAATGTTCCTACTGCAAAGCATATGTGAAATGCAGACAACAGATTAGTATTTTATGTTGATAGCTCAGTGTTTCGTTGCTTTTTTCACAGTGACTTGGTGGTTATATGTAACAGTCCTTGCAATGTAGCACATTGAACTATGAAATGGCATTAAAGTGCTGCATGCAAATTGCAAATCATAGATTTAGAACCTTATTGTTTTTTTCTGTCAGTCGTTTGTAATTCTAAGGTTGCTAAAAAGGATTCCTTTGCATAGCAATACAAGTATAATAGTACATCCCAATCGTGTTACTTTTATGAGGCAGATTTACTATCACTTTACGCCTGACATGAATGAGATGCAAACTAAGTGGAAAGTCTTGTTTTGAGGCTTACGTTCCAGTGCAAATCCTTCTTTGGGCAGTAGCCCTAACGTAGGACAAAGTAGCACTAGGTGCTACTGTATATCAAGGAAGCAGACCAAGGGTGGCAGATAGATGTTCTGATGCACTCACCCATGGATTTTGATGATACTCAGTATCTATTAACTTTGGTAGAAAGGGATTGGCTTGACTGTCTACTCAAGTTGGAAAAAAATATTTATTTTCTCCAAACCTTTCCAGCTTGGAACCATACAGCACACATACAGAGTGGTAAAAGTTAAACTTTGACAAAGTATAGAATTTTGTGCTGAAAGAGTGACCTTCCAGTATAAAACCTAACCTTGGCATTGGGGAAACACCCTGGTACTATCTTGCAAGTGTGCATTGGCACAAGCTAGTCCAAGGTACACCAGCACTAGGGGAGAGAGCCAACAGCACCATATCGTAGCAGATACAGTGCTGTTTGTGGTCTCTCCTTTTCATGCAGTGCTGGAAGTTTGCTGCATCATAAAAACGCAGTTGTCCTGCTCCTTTGTTTCTCCAGACCAAGCACTCTTAACGTATAATGCCTACTAATATGGATGACATGTGACTCCTAAACCTTGTAGTACTTATAGTCTTAAGTAATATTTCATATACATTGATTTACACGCCTGTTCGATTCTCTGTACAATATGTTTGTGATGTTTGTGATATAAGTGCTCTGACAGTCTACATTGGGATGAGTAGCTCTATAAAATAATTAAATGTGAGAGAGGGTATAAGGAGAGATTGGGGGCACCGGTGGAGGGTGGCAGTGAGAGAATCCGTGAAGAATCGTCTGTCACTGGAGTTACTGCCAGTCCCAACCCAAGAGGATTCAGAGCAGAGTCCACTTCTGAGTCTGATGGAGTCTTTGCTGGGTGCGAGCTGCCACCTGGCCTGTCAGCGAGGGCTAGGTCTGTCACCCCCTATCACCTGGCTCCTTCTCAAGAAGGCCTCTGAGGCTGCTTCTCCACTTCCTTGCTGATGCCGGAGGGCTTCTTCGTGCCGATTGTCAGGCAGGGGCAAAGGGAGGCAACAGGGAGACACAGCAGCTCCTCGCCTGCCCCAGCAGAGCCCCCTTGTGTCAAGCCCACTGCTGTGTGGTCACCATAAACTTTGCCCCTATCTTCTGCCAACGCCGCTCCTCCGAACTCCCACTCTTGGTGGCACCTCGCAGCAGGTTCGGGCAGTTTTCCTCAGCAGGAGGGTGCCACCGGAGGGCCTCCGCACCTTAATATAAGTGGCCAGATCAGGGATCAGCAGCATGAGCTTGGAATCTACGTCATCTTGGTCTCACCCCTGCTCCCCTTTTTGATATAGTGCTATGCTTACATTGGTGAGCATATCTGTGTTTTGGTATTGTTAAAATGTATTGCCCGTATTGATAATATGGGTTTGGCATGACCTGATGGGAAACATTTTCTCAGAATTTAATTAATAGGTTTGAGATGATAGAGGTAACAATGCAATTTAAACATGTAGTACACAAAGAATGAGAAATATGCCTCTAAGGATTGTTTTTGTCCAGGAAAAACAATCCTGCACATACACAGGCATCCATGGACATGGTGCAAAGGTGCCTTCATTGATGCTAGGCTGCTTGAAGTGCACTGGCTCTATGAAAAAGAAGAAGTGTGCCATATCTTTATAAATATCGTGTATTTCCTCCCTCTCCCTCTCACCTAACGCAGCGCAGCAAATTGCCTTGCTGCAATGACTTGCTTGAAAGATTAGTAAGTCCGGACCCCAGTCGGTCTGGGTGTGTGTGTATTGAGCAGCCAGGCACAGTGCCTATTGGTCTAAGCCTATTGGGCTCATTTCCCCATCCCCAAGTTATATTGTCTAGTCCAGGCTACTGGAACCTCAATGACAGCCTCGTAAAAAGTATTTTACATTCCATCCAGAGATTGAAATGTATTACAAAAAAGTATGGCAGCTGTGATCCTAAGTGCAAAGGGGGGTGGGAGGTTTGGGGGCAAGGCCAGAACAAAATATTTTGCAACTATTTTGTTGCCCTTTCACCTTCAGATAACTATTTTTACAATTTAACGGACACGTCTTAAATAATGGTCAGAAGTGTATTCTGTTACGTAACAATAGCTCAATTGGTTAATGCAAGCACTGCATATGTCTTTGTGCATAATCAGTTGGTCACAAAACTGAATTCTGGTAGGTGCACTGTGGAATAGCGACATTTGCCTTTATAGTGCTAGGAGGTCCGAGACTGCACCTAAAAGCACTCTGAATATAAGTCATTATACTCACTGAAAAATAAGCTGCTGTAAAATGTACAAAGAGATGTAGGCCATCATTAAAAGTCAGACAGAGCAGAATAACCTCATAGAATTCCACTTTGAATGATGCAATGTGGGTTGGGTATTCCACATCCAAATAAGCCCCGATTTTACAGTGACGTAATTTCAAAATGTAAACTCTCATGAGGTTTTGGCTTCAACAGTAGCCAAGCTTCATTCCCTATGTGTTTTTGGCTTATCGGGGTGAGAATGCAATGGTCTCCCCTACCAGAAATGACATTTCCTTTTCTCGCCTATTCCCCACCCCATCTATCATCCTCCACCCCAAGCAGTGGTTCCCGAATATGTTTACTACCTGCTTAGAGCAGGTGTTAAATGTATGTGTTAAACCCTATGGAACTGGGAATTCTGTGTGGTATTACTGACCGGAATAAATAGGTTTCAGACAGTAATTCTACATTCCATGGGGTATTACTTGTAATTGAACAGTACTCAGCTGGGTTTACTGCATGGCAACAGCAAATATGCATGCACATTTACCAATGGTAAACCTACCCCGGTACGATGCAACCCATAATTAGGGCTTAGGTGTTTTCGATAAAACGAGACTATTAAAATTACACGTTTTTAGCAATACGCAATCAGGCTGCACCTAGTGAAAACCTTTTTTCAATGGAAGGATGCACTACAGAATTCTACAGATAACACCCTTAAATCACCTCTCACAAAGTATAATTATTTGTCACTATGAAGCCTTAAACGACTCCTTAATTTAAAGCCAAATAAAAGCTCAGAGGAAACTTTCTATTTGCTGAATAATCAATCACACGCATTTATGTTTCTATCGGATAGCAAGTACCCTGGTTCGAAAGCTTGTTTCTCCTTTCTCTGTCTGCCTCTCCCTTGTTTTTACCGGACAGGAGACCTCCAAACCTTTTCTACTTTTCTGATCATCGCTAATTGGTACCTTAAGCAAAGCCAAAGTCTATTGTGGGTGCTGTAGACCTTATTGTCCCATGAAGCTAACGCGCCTTTTTCCTTCCAGAGAGGCTGTTTGGGGGCTGAATAGGTGCACTCTTGGTCCACCTGCATGAATCCCTGAGTTTGCACCTCCCAAGGGTAGCTCCCTTTATTTCTGTGCACTTTCTTAGCCCCATGTTCTACGTGGTTTGGACTGAATATACACATACCACTCCATTGTTTGCAGGTATTGGCTTCTGCAGCCACATCTATCTTCACACATCTCTCTCATACACATGAGTAAACGCAGCTACAAACTTGTTTATGACCGTTTCAGCAGTTTTAGACATTTTAGCCATATCACGCACACCAAAACACTTCATGCATGAAAAGACCGCACTCACACACTTCTGTCCAATAGTTAAAATTAAAATCTTATGCACCTAATCCCTCTCTCATCTCTCTTCATATTCACACAAAGACATACGAATAAAAGCTTTTAAGAGGATAACTCTGATCTTGATGCATAACGTTAATAAACTCCCAATAGAGGTCGCATAACAAACGTGCACTGTTTCATCTATGACACTCCATGGACTAGTGTTCTATCTCTCCGACAGTGCTCTTTTGAACTTCATTAGGGGTATGAAGCACTGTATTAATATAGCCACAATACAATCTATCATATTCAAACCTTACAGCACTGCAGAAGACTAATATTGGGAAAACAGAGGTAGGCAAATCTCTATTGATATAACGTATTCCTCTCTTCAGTAAACATATAGACTTTACTTAGACTCTGATTCAAAGTTGTGTTGAAAACGAATGTTTGCTCAGAGACTGGAGTTGAGCATCTATTACCACCCTCTACCATTTTCTCCTGACAGACTTAACCATGAGAAGCCTGAGGGAGTCTATCAGGATGAAATGCTAACACATAAATGGAAAACATGCAGTAATTGGTGTGATAAAGACCTATTCAACATGTTAGGCTTCATTCTGATGTGTGGACCTCAGGTAAAGTTAATTATGTTATCTATTAAATACCCCAAACCAGAATGGAGGTTACTACAGTGTCCACTAACTATCACTCGAATTCTGCATAACTTGCAACCATGTCATTGGGCTCCATTTGCTTCTGTCATGATGATGTCCATTCAGGTACAAAGCTTACACTATATTAGTTTCAATTTGGGTTCATCAAGAACACCTAGTTTTCATGTGTTTCTGTAATAGCCTCAAATAATACTCCACCTCTGTCTTTGCCATGACAATTACATATTATACATAGAGGAGGTGTGACAGGGTTGTGAGGTGTGGGTCTGGACATGTTTGTGGGGGAGAGTGTCAGGGTCTGTCTATTCTGGCTATTTTCCTGTAGTCACCAGATCTGTCTTGTCTTTGCTCTTGCACTATGATAACATCATAGAGGATAGCTAAATAGGTAATCAAGATCATGCACAGATATTGATTGATGGATTTTTTGCTTATGCATGGTGTTAGGAATGGGTTTTTTGGTTGGCAGTCAGGTTACCCTCTGTCCAAGCAAGAACCCTCACTCTAGTCAGGGTAAGTCACACACAATCCATAATTAGCCTGTGCCCACCCTCTGGTAGCTTGGCACGAGCAGACAGACTTAACTTAGAAGGCAATGTGTAAAGCATTTGCGCAATAAATCATACAATACCATAATATAACACCACAAAAATACACCACACAGTGTTTAGAAAAATATATAATATTTATCTCGGTATTTGCAGGTCAAAACGATCAAAGATGCAATATGAATTTGTAAAGATATCACTGAAAAGTGATATAAAGTGTCTTAAGTCTTTAAAAAGCAAACAAAGTCTCTTTCAAGTGGTAACGCGTCCAGTCCTTATAAATTTTCTGTACCTGGACACGTTGGAGGTCGGTGAACCTTTTAGCCGAGTTGGGTTCTCCTCATCCTCGAATAGTCGGGTTACTGAAATCAAAATCAATAACTATTGTATCCGGTAACCAATATTCAATTAATAGATCTAAATAACATGTTAGGAATTAATAACAGTTGGTATTTTGACGCGCCGTGACCTTTCAGTCATGAATAACCACATCAGTTTATTAAAAGTTAGTGAATTTATTTCCCTATAATAACAAAGCTAGCACAATGTATATAAGTCTCAAAACCAAATTATATATGTATACGAACATTACTAGCTGTCCATAGTGGCGGCAGAAACGCAATCTACGCAAAATCTGAATAATAATACATTCAGTTATGGCAATACAAATCACTAATATAAGCAACTGAATTTGACTAATTTCATACATCGGTCAGCATGACAAGATTTTAATTCAACATGGTGCATCAAGTGCATACCTCGACTAACCTCTAATTAGCATTGGCATGTGGGGCTTCATGCAAAACTTATTTAGTCAACACAAATTTGGAAAACTTCTAGCTTGGGCCCTATCTAAATAGCAGTTGGTACCTAAAAAAAAAAAAAACAATGCATTAAACAATTATCCTTTTATATTTACCAATTACAATCAGCATTCAAGAAAGTCTTCGTCCTTCAGGTATCGGTTCGATCAGCATGGGGCAGAATTTTAAAGAGGCAAAGTTAAGGGCAAGTTTCCTTGCAGCAGCAAGGAGGATGGGGCAAAATTACTGCATGAGCAAGACAGGGCAATTTAAAGTTAAAGTCTCTACGGTGAGAATTCTCAAAGTCTCTTTCTCTGGAATAGAGAAAAGGGCATCAAGATGTCGTCTAAGATGGCGTCTGGCGTTTGGCTTCAAGGATGGCATCAAGGAAAATGGCTGGCTTCTCTTTGTCCAGTGGGTTTAAGTAAGAAACATTCCAAATTATGCAGGGTCTTCCATTGGAGGGTTCATAGGGTGGCTTCAAATTGACCAATGAAAAATGTCTTTCTACTAGTACTCATTTATGCGTACATTGTCCTTGGAGCCTTGGAACACAAGTTGCAACATGGCTTGCTAATTATTTTGGTATATGTACCCTCATTGTCCGCACCTGCAGAGACTTGACCTTGCTTCAAAGGGGATGAAACTGGCCTAGTACGAAACCTTGGAGATAAGTGTATTAGTCATCTCTACTGGAAAAATACAACTTTAAGCAAGAATTTACGTTACATTAGTTCAAGGAAAAGCCACGCAGTTAGAATTTGAGACCAGGCAACTAGGCCAAAGCCTCTACTAAATTTAAGCTAAGCACACACATAGTTTCAATAAGAAATCTTGGCACCCATTTGCAATTATGACGGATTACTACAATTTTCAATTCTTCATGATTAATAAAACTCGTTTATAATATTGGCGAACTACTCCGAGGGCACAATTTCCCACGTACATTATTTTCTTTACTAAAATCACACTACATTATACGATTTTGGTTACATGATATATGAATATATGTTGAACCCTCTTTTTCTGCGTCATCAATCCCTCCTCTGATGACTAATTATGTCATCACATCAAATCTACTCACAAATTGTATTCCATTAAAATTCTGTTTTAATAATTTGGCACTTCAGTCAATTCCCTCTTTCTTTTCGTTCCCTTTGATTTTCTCTGTATATTTCTATCATCTTATTTTGTTCCTTCTCTTCTCTTCTCTTTTCCTTTGGTGTCTTGTTTTCAATATTTTAATAGCTTTCCATATTCCCCAAATGCCTTATAAACAAATTAATATTATTAATATTCCTTTTATTATTTTCAGTAACAATCCGTTCCAAACGTTGCTGAGCCAATTTCCCACCGAAGCAAATCCTTTTCCAACCTTCTCCCATACTCCTTGTTCTTTCAATTCCTTCAAATCTGTACTTTCGTTAGTTAGGTTTGTAAGCATCTTTCTAATTTGCCCACTGCTGTCTGGTACATATGTACAACAGTGACGTGTACCAAGCATTTTGCAAACGCTGCCATCCTTTGCTAAAAGAATGTCTAAGGCAAGCCGATTTTGAAGAGTCATAGCTCTCTCTGCAGCAAGTTCAGCATCCATCAGGATTATAGCTCCTGAGAATTTTGTTAGCATGTTATCCACAATAGTAGACAGATTTTGTATCTTAATTGAATTCAAAATGACTCCCACTGAAGGAATCAAAGCTCCAAATATATCTCCTACCACACCAGAAGCTGTCTCCCTCTTCTGAACATGATGTGATTCAGACAGCTTTGGGAATTTCTTTAAGTCGTCCAATTGATAATCCTTTGGGAACATTATTCCCAAATAACATCTCCCATACCATCCTTTAGGAAGACGATAATAGGCGTTAAGTCCACAAATGTAATATACCCCTGGAATAACTGGGTCTTGTCCATTCAGCATGAACGTCCATTTAGGTTGAAACAAAAACGTATGTTTACATTCACTCGTTCCCACAAAGACTGTGTCATAATATGATTTATGTCTATGTATACAGAATCTCCCTACGTGTAATGTATCTAAAGCTATTTTCCCTTGTGTCTTTATCGTGGCAAAAGCATAGTTATCTACAGATGTCCTTTTGTGTAATTCCCTTTCTAATTTCTCCTTCACTTCTTTCCTCCTATCGTCAGTGTTATCTAAAAAGCTTATCTCCATCGGTGAAAGCAAGCATGTAAGGTTCTCTCTATGTGCGTGAGCTGTGTGAAAAGGTGACAACGGCTCAAAGAAGCCCCTCATCAATTTTATATAATAATATCTGGCTACTTTACTCAGGTACTCGATTATGGGGACATATGCAAATGTAACATCATAATTAGAATAAAAGTAGTGAATATACTCCTGACCATAAAATCTGGACGTTATTAAACTACATGTAATTCCGTACGTAAGAGGCATGCTATGATATGTCACCCCTTCCACTACTGAGGTAGGTATTTGAGTGCATACATAACAATCTTTCGCATCCATGGTCACAACATACTCACTCAGCAAGCGATAGAAAACATTAGACGAAAGTTCCTTTTTATCATGCAGATGTCTTTCGTCTTGTTCGAGTCTCTTTAAAGCTGTTAGTTCAGTAGTAGTAGGTCTAGAAGCAAAAGCATCATTCGTCCCTTTCTCATCCTTTCCATGCATTCCAAGAACTATTGCTACAATGATTAGTACACGTGCAGTTATTAGACCTATACACATGTATTTACAACACTTCATTTTATGCCCCTGTGTAGTGTATCCTGTCATTATCTGTATAGAATCAGAAAGTTGAAGACACTTTATCAAATCGGATTTGCAGATATATACAAAGCTGAACGAGTTCAATGTTCACATGGTTTTCTTTAGCAGCTTCGTCTTTTATCGATTAGCAGCTTTGTCTCAAAATCGGATAGCAGCTTTGTCTCAAAATCGGTTAGCAGCTTTGTCTCAAAAATCGGCTTCAGAGTCAATCAAGTTTAGCAATGTCTTAGCCAGTTTGAAAGTCAATCAGGTTATCAATGTCTTATTCGGTAAAGTTCATGGAGCTTTACTCCTCAAGTGCCAAAGTGAAGTTCTGCCTCTTCGTTCTCGAGACTGAGGGATACAAATTTGTCTGACCAATCGTTAGTGGCTATGTATGCCCACTCCGGACCGGAATACCTTCTGCTCGGTATTCTTTTTCTTTTCAATTTTGCATCTCCCTTTGATTCTCTTTCGCCAGTGCTTTCTTCCTTGGCTGAGTCTTTCTCTTCACTTGGTGTTGCTGTTTCAACAGACACTTCTTTCCTTTTCTCTTTCAACTTTGGTCCTTCACTTTCGCTTAATGTTTCTCTGATCCTTAACTTCACTGGCGATATGCTTTGTCTTCGTTTTGCACTATTTTCGCCTGATGGACCTGCAACCACTTCTAGAAGGGTTTGAACACTTTCACTCTGTCCTGTCTTGTCTCCTCTCTTTAGGAGATCAATCAGGTTTTCCTTTTCCTTTGCTGTATCGTCTGTTTCTGATAAAGCCCTCCTCTGATCAGGCTCTGCTGCTCCTTCACCGGTCTCAGGCCTTTTGTCTCCTTCACTGGTCTCAGGCTCTTTGTCGCCTTCACCTGTCTCAGGCTCTTTGTCGCCTTTAGGACCTTCGTCACTTTCTGAGGCTTCTCCTTGGACCTCCTCAAATGGATCGGTCGTTTCTTCCTCAGAAAATATTTCTCCTTCCTCTATTTCTACCTGTTCGCCCCCAGGTTTTCTTTGTTCTGTCTCGGTGCCTGCTACTCTCTTGTCAGACACTGGCGATTTCAGTGCCTCAACTTCCTCTTCTGTGGGGCACGTTACCCTTTTCGTGTGACTGGCGTGAATCCAGTTGGGAACTCCCGCACACTTCACAGCGGTAGTAGTTGTCAGAATCACTTGGAAAGGTCCTTTCCAACTGGGTTCCAGACACAACTTCCTCACGTGTTTCTTTATCACGACCCAGTCACCTGCTTTCAGGGCGTGTCCTGGACCTTGGATCGGTGGCAAGGTGGTTGCCTCCACCTGGTATAAAAAAGAGCGCACCACATCAGCTAGACCTTTGCAGTAGTCCAACACCATATCATCTGTAATATTCAAAAGAGCATTTGCAGGAACTGGTGGAAGCCTCATGGCTCTGCCCATGAGTATCTCGTGCGGGGACAGTCCAGTCTTTCTATCAGGGGTGTTTCTCATTAACATTAACACCAAGGGCAATGCGTTGGGCCATTTTAAGTTTGTTGAAGCACATATTTTCGCCATCCTCGATTTCAATGTGCCATTCATTTGCTCCACTAGACCTGAGGCTTCAGGGCGGTAGCTATAATGCAACTTTTGCTCAATGTTCAGTGCTGCACAAAGCAATTTTATAACTTCGTTATTGAAGTGACTTCCCCTATCTGACTCTAAGGAGATCGGGAATCCGAAACGTGGTATTAGTTCTAAATTCAGAAAAAGAGCAACCAGGGCACTCCAAAGATCAATGAGTCCAAAGTTGAGTAGCTTTGTCTACAACACTTTAATCCTTTGTGATCGGTAGTCGATTCGCAGTTCTATGATGTTCAAGTCCACAGAAAAAAGATATATACGAGTTTAACAATGTCTGAATCCTCAGAATCAACAGGTATATAAGAATAACAAGAAACAGCCAACACGTGTTTCGTCCTCATGGACTTTTTCAAGGCTGCGAACAGAGACAAATGGAAACTTATTACAATTAGTGGCACTATCATCCGGTAGGTGCATTTAAAGAATACAAATATCAGAGGTGATCACGCAGAAGAGTTAGTTAGCCCCAGCGTAAAGAAAGATTCAAAATAGAGAACACCCTTTGATCCGAAACATTGCATATATTAAAAAAAAGGGGTGAAATGTTTAAGTCCACACATGAAAAGATATATACGAGTTTAACAATATCTGAATCCGCAGAATTCACAGGTATATACGAGTAACAAGAAACAGCTGAAAAAAGAAGAAACAAGGGGAAAGATAAGAGGTCACCGTGAGTGCAGAAGAGAGAAGGTCTGATTGTGTTAAGGAGGTATTTCCAAAGTCTTCGTGGAGTGGGAGACCCGACAGCCAACTTGTGCGAACAGGAAGTTATTGAGTACAGTGTGCAGATGTGTGTGAGACAGACGGTGCTCGTGGGTATATTAATTTACCTCGAGAAAAATGAGATCGAAGCTACAGTTGTTTTGTTTGAAATCCAAAGGTGAGACTAAGGCCCTCATTCTGACCTTGGCGGGCGGCGGAGGCCGCCCGCCAAAGTCCCGCCGTCAGGTTACCGTTCCGCGGTCGAAAGACCGCGGCGGTAATTCTGACTTTCCCGCTGGGCTGGCGGGCGGTCGCCTTCAGACCGCCAGCCAGCCCAGCGGGAAAGAGGCTTCCACGATGAAGCCGGCTCGGAATCGAGCCGGCGGAGTGGAAGCTGTGCGACGGGTGCAGTTGCACCCGTCGCGTATTTCACTGTCTGCGCAGCAGACAGTGAAATACATGTAGGGGCCCTCTTACGGGGGCCCCTGCAATGCCCATGCCAGTGGCATGGGCACTGCAGGGGCCCCCAGGGGCCCCGCGACCCCCCCTACCGCCATCCGGATCCCGGCGGTCCGACCGCCGGGATCTGGATGGCGGTAGGGGGGGTCGGAATCCCCGCGGCGGTGCAGCAAGCTGCGCCGCCGCGGAGGATTCAATCGGGCGGCGGTACACTGGCGGGACCCCGCCAGTGGTGCCGGTCCGACCGCGGCTTTACCGCCGCGGTCGGAATCCCCATTGGAGCACCGCCGGCCTGTCGGCGGTGCTCCCGCGGTCCTCCGCCCTGGCGGTCAAAGACCGCCAGGGTCAGAATGACCACCTAAGTCTATAAAGGAGAGGCGAGAACCAAAAGAAATGCAGCGTTAATTGTAGAATTACAGGTTGCCAAATGGAGGTATGGAGTTGATGAATTAAGCAAAATATTGTAAAATGAGATGGAGGAGGCACGATGGTAAACCTACCAGAGACTAAGGGGTCAAAGAAGTTATTCGCGTGTTCCAACTGTATACGGGACAGGTAATACTCTTGTGTGACAATCCTGGAACCAACGATGTGTCCGCATTAAGGGACATGGAATAATTTAGAGGTCTAAGTAGACCCTACCTATAGGGATAGAACAAATAAAATGGAGAAAGAGTCAACCGCTATGTAACATGTATGAAAAAAAGCGGTATATAATGTGTATAGGAAAATTGATAGCTACGCGCTTGGTATAATAGGCCAGGGTTGGAAAAGCCCTGTCCACCCTAGTGGAGACGTTGACCATGATATAAGGACTGGGCGTAGCACTAAGACGTGACGGGAAAAGGGATTAGCCTCCCTATCACAAAGCACAAATGGTATAGTGTGCAGAAAGAGCCAACACAATGGTATAGGTGAACAATCCAAATATAATACAGAAATATCTTGTCAACGACCAACATATAGGAAGGTCAGGCCTTTTCCAAGTGTCACTAGAATGCTTGTTGACGGAGAAATAAATTGCATCGAACACCCAAAGGAGCTATTCGAACGGGGAAGTCAATCCCCGTAATTGCTAATTGGCCGGGGAAGTCGCCCGTTACTTGAAACATACGATATTGTTTACAGCCACTAGAGGAGAAAGGCTCTTAAAACTTTTTTTCCCCTTATCCGTGCCTCCCCGTACGTATTGGGAGGGCCAGTGAGCAATGCGTGTATAATATCAAGTCTCCAATAGATTAACCATACGCTAAAGAAAAATGCCAAATAACCCAAAGGAGAAAGGTTAAGTCATTCTCCCCTACCTTTATCGCCCGTAAGTTTTGGCCAAACAGGTAAGAAAGCAAGTACGCGAAGTCCCGCAGCGCCTGATAACGCTGCTGTGTTGTCGGCAGGAGCGAGGCCACTGGAGTGTCCGCGTCTATATACGCACACTCTTAAAAAATGAACAACGGACTAGAGGAAGGTTCTCCGGCAGGCCAGGGAGTTCCTGTTCACTGATAAAGGTGAATGTAGGCGCCATGTTGGAGTGTGCTCACTGCACCGAGCGTAGACAGTTAAATGAATTAAAAGCGAAAAGTGGAAATGAAATGGTAGAAATAATTAATTAAACGCCCGAAAAGTTCAAGGGTATGTACCTTTGGTAAATAGAAGTGTGAGGAAAGCTAATTATTGTGAGGTGAGGACATGCATGGTACGTGAATTAGAGAAAAAGCGTGCTATCGGTACATATATAAATAGAGATTATTTGCCGACAAAGTACAGGACACTAGATACATTACTTATAACCCAGTAATACATCGGAAAGATAATGCGACACGGCATGGGTGTCCCAGTATCTACGGACATGGGTTTATATAATATAGTCAAAGGTGAAAATAATTGTGAATACGAGATGTGAGAACATTAAAGACAGAACAGAAAATCATAGACAATGGCGTGGGTGCCCTAATAACTTCGGACATGGGTTTATACAATATAGTTCAAAAAATGGAAGTAATTATAAATATGAGATGTGAGAGCATAAATGACAGATAAAGTAATGATAAAAAATGACGTGGGTCCGTTAATTGGACAAGACCCATTAAGTCAAAACCCAACATACTACCTGTTATAGACAGTCATACATTATGTACAAATCAGAGACAGGTAGCAACCGGGAGGGTGGGAAAACATATTGGAAAAGGAGTGTAACCGTAGATTGAACAGATGGTATGGGATCTTAAATGCGTTTGTTTTCTATATACATTGTGCTTGTTTAAGCCAGTGGGAGATGGCTAAGTCACATACACTTGCTGTGGACAATACTAACCCCGATCTCATGGTGGGGATGCACTGTGGAGGAGGTGAACATTATACATACATGGGTACTTAGAGAAATACATGGAGGTCCTTGTGGATATTCAGGCCCTGTTCAACGGCTCGTAGCTTGACTATCCACCTGCTTTCCAGGCGTCTTAGGGCCAGAGTGCGGTTACCCCCTCGGGATGTTTTTTTGAGGGAGTCGATCCCATGTACATTGATGTCCAAGACTTCCCTGTGTCCATGGGTCTCGTTAAAATGGATCGCAAAGGGATAGTTGATGTTGGACGATCGAATGGCTCTAAGGTGTTCTTGGATACGCTCTTTCAATGGTCGGATGGTGCTACCAACATAAATTAGTCCGCATGTACACACAATGCAGTATACCACATGACTGGTGTTGCAGTTAATGAAGTGTTTTAATTCGTGTGTGATCTGGGTGTTATACTGGAATTTCACTGTCTTAACTTTAATGTATTCACAAATATTACAGTGTCCACACCTATATGTGCCTGGTGGTGGTTTGGGTAGCCATGTATCCCTGCTTTCAATCGGCAGGAAACTATGACATAACCGGTCGCGTAGGGTGGTGCCCCTCTTATACACAATACTAGGTTTGCCAGTAAGACCATTTTTAAGTGTCTCATCTGTTAATAACACAGGCCAGGGTTTACGTATAGTTTTATGGACTTGGGAGCTTAGTGCACTGTGTTGTAAAATGAGGGAGATATGTTCTCGTGAACTGTTTTTCTTGATATTGGTGAGTAAGGTAGGGCGTTTGATTTTCATGATCTTGTTGCAGGCTTTATTTAGGGTCTGTGGATGGTAGCCCCTATGTTGGAAACGTAGTTTCATGCTACGCAATTCTTCTTGGAAAACCCGTTCCTCACTACAGTTACGGCGAATGCTTGTACTTTCCCCATAGGGGATAGCATTAATTTGGTGCTTTGGATGCGAGCTAGTGGCGTGCAAAATGGCATTACATGCCGTAGGTTTTCTGAAAAGTTTAGTGCAGATTTTACCTTGTTCAATGTAAATAGTGAGGTCCAGAAAGTTGATGGAAGATTGACTGGCCTCATGGGTGAATCTAATGTTGAAACTATTGTTGTTAAGGTGCTCTGTAAAAGCTAGAAGAGACGGTGCATCGCCTGACCAGAAAACTAGAATGTCATCGATATATCTGCCCCAATAGAGAATGTGCTGTGTCAGGGGTGGAGGGCAGGAACGCCACACATGTGTTTTCTCCATGTACCCCATATATAAATTAGCGTATGATGGGGAGAATTTGGCCCCCATAGCCACTCCTCGTATCTGACGATACCAGTCTCCATTGTGCAGAAAGATGTTGTTCTCTAGGACTAGACTAATCAAGTCCATAAGCATGTTTGTATGATCCAGTAGAGAGGCATCTCTAGTATCTAGATAGTGTTGGATAGCAGTAAGACCCTCTATTCTTGGGATGCTTGTGTATAGTGAGGTCACATCCAAAGTGACTAGATAATGGCCCTCTGTCTATTCATAGTCCGCCAGTTTACACAATAAGTCCTTGGTGTCCCTGATGTACGAGGGTAGGTTTTGGACAAAAGGCTGTAGGAAGATATCTATGTATTCCGACAGTTTTTCCGTAGGGGAACCAATGCCCGAGATAATGGGTCTGCCTGGGGGAAATATGCCCGTCTTGTGTATCTTTGACAGAATGTAGATACAGGGTGAAGTAGGCATGTTGTTATATAGATATTTGAATTCCATATCGGATATTAGGTCAAGGTTCAGGAAACCTTGTAGTTTCTGCAGAATGGACCTATTAACCCCCTGCATGGGGTTGTGTGTAAGTTTGAGGTATGCAGTACAGTCTGACAGTTGACAATCCAGTTCCGAGACATAGTCCGTTCTGTCCATGATCACGATGTTGCCACCCTTGTCTGCCTCCTTGATGACTATGTCCTTATGTGACCCAAGTGACACTAGCGCTTGCTTCTCGGCTAAAGTGATGTTAAATGCAGGGATGGACTTGTGTCCTAAAACATACTGTTCCTCCATGTGATAAAGGTCATTGGTGACCTTATGACAGAACGAGTCAATTGCATAATCCCTGGGTATTATGGGTGTGAACTTGGAGGTCGTTTTTAAACCACTGATAGTCCTGGTGTTGGAATCTATATTGAGATCATTGATGAACTCTGTGAGTGATGGCATGGGACCCTCTTTGTCTTCAATTGATAGCAAGGTTTGGATGTCCTTGACATCTTTGATGGTCATTGTGTTAGGGGTGTGAGGCAGGGCATTGGTGGATCGAGCAGCAATGTGAACGTCATAATAGTATTTAAATAGTTTACATTTGCGAACAAACTTAAACAAGCTAACATGTAGTTGTGTGAAGTCTGGAAGAGTGGTAGGTACAAAACCCAGGCCTTTCTTGAGAATGTTGGTTTGGTCAGGACTAAGGGTCATGGAGGATAGATTAACAATAGAGATGGTGTCTAAGGTGTCACTCATAGAGGCATATGTGTCTGTCATTGTTGGGCGTTGCGAGTTATTAGTTCTCTCAGGAGTAGTTTTGCGACTGTGAGACTGTCATTTCTGCGTGTAGGGTATGCTTCAATCCAGTGGCTAAAAACACACACAATCACCAACACATACTTCAAACCTCCATGCACGGGCATTTCAATAAAATCCATTTGCATCCTGCTGAATGGACCTCCTGCCCTCCCAATCTGGCTCAAATTTACTACTGTCCCCTTCACTGCGTTCATTTGTTGGCAAATGACACAACGATGGCAAACTGCTTCAGCAACTTGACGGAATTTGGGGTTAAACCAATCAGTTTTAAATAGTCTGACCATGGCGTCCCTTCCAAGATGAGCCTGTCCATGGTAGAATCTGGCCAATTGCGTCAACAGACTGTTTGGCAGAGCCAGTTTCCCTTCACTTGAAACCCACAAATCATCTAGTTTCTTTACGCATTGCAATTTGGTCCATGAGAGTTTCTCATCTTCACTAACATTGTTCTGTAAGGACTTCAATTCATCCATTGTATCTACAACCTTTAGAGCAAAAGCTTCACTTGCTTCAAGTTCTGGCTCATTTATCAAGTTCCATTCATCTCTGAGCAATGTACAGTTCAAAAGCGCAAAACCTTGCGACTTGATCTGCATATCCATTTCCCAAAGAAATGTAATCCTGTGATTTTGAATGTGCACTGCATTTTACCACTGCCGCTTCTCCTGGTAACTGGATGGCATGTAACAATTCCCTTATTCTTTCACCATTTTTCACTGGTGATCCTGAAGAGGTCATGAAGCCTCTCTGTGACCACAATTGTCCAAAATCATGCACTATTCCAAATCCGTACTGGCTGTCAGTGTAAATGGTGACTTTCATCAATGCGGAAAGTTGGCAAGCTCTAGTAAGCGCCACCAGTTCTGCTACCTGTGCAGAGTAAACTCCTTGAAGCCAGGATGCTTCCTGAACACCTGTTATTGTACATACAGCATATCCTGCTTTCAATATTCCTAGTGCATCTCTTAAACATGAACCATCAACAAAAATAACTTGATCATTTTCTTCCAATCGGGTGTCTTTGATATCAGGTCTTGGTTTTGTACAAAAGTCAGTCACCTGAAGACAGTCGTGCTCGATGTCTTCAGCGTTCTCAATTTCGGCATTTTCACTAGGAAACAAGGTTGCTGGATTCAACGTAGTGCACCTTTTCAGCTGCACATTAGATGATCCCAGAATTATTGTCTCGTACCTTGTAAGCCTAGCACCAGTCATGTGCTGTGTTCGGGAACGTGTCAAAAGTATCTCGACTGAGTGGGGGACCATGACTGTTAAAGGATGTCCCATCACTAGTCCTTCACTTTGATTTAAACTGATACCAACCACTGCTACGGCACGCAGGCACCCTGGCAGTGCTGCTGCGACCGGATCCAAAGTAGCTGAAAAATATGCTACTGGTCTGTTAACGCCACCATGGGTTTGAGTCAAGACAGACAAGGAACATGCATCACGTTCATGACAAAACAATGTGAAAGGCTTTGTGTAGTCAGGCATACCTAAAGCTGGAGCCCTGCACATGCATTCCTTTAATTCAATAAAAGCATCCATCTCATCTCCTTTCAGCTCTATTTCATCCTGCGCATCTTTCTGGGTCAGTTTCAGTAATGGTTTTGCTAGAGTTGAGAAATTGGGAATCCATTGGCGACAATCGCTCACCATTCCCAAAAACTTTCTCACCTCTCTTCTCGTCTTCGGTGGACTCAATTGAAGTACACTTGTTATTCTTTCCTTCATAATTCTTCGTGACCCTTTCTCTGTTTGGTGACCCAAATATTTCACTTTCTTCTGACAGAATTGTAATTTCGAAGGGGACACTTTGTGTCCGTTCCTTCCCAAATGGTTCAATAGGGCAACGGTATCAGCTGTACAGTCACTTTCTGTCTTAGATGCGATTAGCAGATCGTCAATGTATTGCACCAAAGTTGATTTGAACAGTAATTCCAATGATTCCAAATCTTTCTTTAGAATCTGATTGAAAATTGATGGTGACTCCGAAAACCCTTGAGGAATTCGACACCAACTGTAGACCCTGTCTAGGAATTTGAAACAAAAGAGAAATTGGCTGTCCTCATGAAGAGGTACAGAAAAGAATGCTTGTGATAGGTCGATGACTGAGAACCACTCAGCATCACAGGGAACTTGAAACATTATCACAGCCGGATTTGGTACTACGGGACAACATTTGACTATTCTGTCATTTATCTTCCTTAAATCTTAAACAATCCGGACTTTTCCACTCGGTTTTATCAGTCCCATAATTGGTGAATTACATGGACTGCTTAACACTTCTTTTTAGTACTCCCTGTTTTACGAACTCATCAATGAGTTGGGCGACTTTCATGAGGGTGTCTTGCGCCATATGGTATTGTGGGGTCTGGGGAAAAGTTACATTTGGTTTTACAGTCACTTTTACTGGTTCTACTCCTTTGACCAATCCTACTTCTTTCCCTGTCATATCCCAGACTTCCTTTCCGACTGTTTCCTGTAACTCAGCAGGAATATCTGCTTCAGTGAGCATTGGATAAAGAGTAATCAGGGGATTCTCCTCATCGACAGTTTCCACTTCGTCCCCTCCTATGCCGTCCTCTTCTTCCCCATCACTGTTTGTCTGAATTTTAATTCCATCATTTGAGCACATAATCGAACATCCCAATTTGCACAATAGGTCTCTCCCTAACAGTGATATCGGGCTTGAGTCACACACCACAAATTTATGTGACCCTTGATAGTTACCGATCCTGACTTGCACTGGATCTGTGATTGGGTTCGTCAGGTACATATTTGCTACTCCCACTACTTGAACTGTTCTCCCTGAAAGTGGCAAATTTGGTACTTCGATGCTCCTTACAGTAGAGCGTGTAGCTCCCGTGTCAACCAAGAATGAAACGCGATGACCCATAACTCTTCCTTCCACATGCGGACCCTTTTGATCAACTTCCAAAGATGCTGCAAGCATACAATTTCCCTCCTCATCTGAACTTTCACTCTCCCATACATCGTTTATTCCATTCTCACTGTGTAACGGGAATTGGTGTACTGTGTCATTTTGGTTCATCACTTGACCCGTGACCTGTTGGGGAAGCATTACCTGTTGCTGATTCATTGGTGCTAAGGGTATTTGCATTTGCTGATTAGGTACCATAGGAAACTGCTGTTGCATTGGCTGCAACTGTGCAATTTGCGCACGGGGCATCTGCACCTGTTGCGGTTGTATAGATTGTAAACCCTGCATCTGATTTACATTATTCTGAAAATTTGGGTTTGGACCTTTCAATTTCGGTCCTCTCATATTCTGAAATGCATTGACATCATTGTTTTGCTGACCTACACCTTCCTGCACCATCATTGGCCACTCCCGTTTCCAATGCCCGACGATTCCGCATGTGTGATATGGCATCACCTTCTTCATTGCCTGTATACCATTTGGAATCATAACAGTATTTATGTCAGGACCATTATTCACAAAACCTCCTCGACCTCTGCCTCTCATCTGCGGCTGAAACATAGCATTTCCCTGCTGTTGCTGCTGCGGCATCTGTTGTTGAAAACCTTGCAAACCTTGCAAACCTGTCTGAGCTGCTCTAAGCTGCATCACCATTACCTTTTCTTTCAACCTTTTCTGTTTTGTCTCAATCTCATCACTGCAGTATTTTGCATAGTTCAACACTTCATCGATCGATTTCGACTGCCAACAAATCAAATGCATTTTAATCATCTGACTGACCTCGGGTCTCAGCCCTTCCACAAATCTGAACACGAAATGGAGCATGTCTTTTGCCTCAATCGTTTCCGTGCCACTGTAATTTTTAAACGCTTTCAACAATCTCTCATAGTATGCATGTATCGATTCTTTAGCCTCTTGTGCTGTTCTGTCAACCGTCTGCCAATCCACATTTTTCGACGCAACCTTGGTCTTCAAGTGCTCAATCACCTTATGGTATAAACTCATTACCGTAGGCGATGGTGTACCTGTGTCCCTATCTCTTTCTGGTTCACTCGTCGGCCAACCCACAGCCCTTTTACAGTCTTCCCATAAATCTGCCGGAACCACAATTTCAAACAAGGTATTCAGGTCTTCCCAGAGACATTTTGCGAGTTTCACAAATCTATCTGTTTGTTGATACCATTCGATCGGTTTCTCTCTTAATTTAGGGAAATCATCCGTGAAGGATTGAATATCACACCTGTGCCATGGTACATGTACAAGTTTTCCCCCTGCTGTCTCTCTCATTGGCAACATGGTTATCAGATCGTCATTTGGTTGTGCTTTCTCGTTCCGATCTGGGGTACTTTCCTTCTTTTTGTCCTTTTTCTTAACCCACCTGCTTTCAAACTTATCTAGACATCTCCAGACCTGCACGCTCTGCAATATCTCCTTAAGGTGCGTTTTCATCCCTGCCGATCTCATGTGTTCTAAATCTTTTGTCTCGAAGTCTAACCTGTAACTCCTGCTCATATGTTTAGTCTTACCTATATCAATCTCGTTTCTGTCTGCAATTTCTTGTAACTTCTTATGTATGCTGCTCACTTCCCTTGTAATCCTAGGGCACATGTATCTCAGCTCTTCTTCTGTGTATGATTCTAACCTGTTCAGACCCATTGTTCCCTCCACTAGTTCATCTTCCTCTATGCCCAATCTTATTTTATTCAGGTATTCCTCTCCCTTCCCACTGGATGTACTCTGTGGGGAGTTCAGACTGTTGAACCATTGTGTTAGCTGTTGCGCGTTCAGTCCCATCAGTGTAGCACTTACATCAACTGCTACTGAAGGTTGCTGTAATGTTTCAGTCTTTGAAGTTAACGGTATTAATAATGGTGGACTTGACCTTACCACCGTCGACGGAGCGCAAATTGGACTAAATCTCGACAACGACCCAGATCCATTTGGCAGTGTTGCTATCGGAGTCATTTCTGGAGTGTTTTCTATACATCTTCTCCCTATCTCACTTTGTGTCATTACCCTTTGATCGCATACGTTCGTGTTTGCCTGTATATACAATGGTACTGGCGGACCCACGGTGATAGGCAGAGATATTGCATCTGGATTCTGCCTGTTCCCTGAATTATGTGGCATGTTAATCCCCACATTATGGTTCATCATTGCTGGCATACCTAACTGACCCTCTGTTACTCGAGTGTACCTCAGCACTTCTTGTACCTGGTTTTGAGGCATCAAAAATTGTGTTGATTCGGCTTGAATCAATGTCGGTCTTTGATAACTCTGTCCTCCCTGGGCCGCTAAATCAGAAGTCGTTCCCAAGTTATGCTCATCACAGCAGTGCCTTTGAACCTGCAGCTGATAAGTATCGACAGGTTTCAATTTAGGCACGTCAGGATATATTCTCTGAACTTGTGGTATTAGTGGTGAAAAAGGCATATCGGGACTGTTCTGCCTTTGTGATATTCTCAAATTCGGTGTTACATTACCCTGTGTTGGTTCTGGAGGGGCAGTACTAATGCTTGATCCTTTTTCGCTTTCCACATATGGTGACGGGCGATCATTCAGCAATTGTATAATGAACTCCTCATCGTCTGACTTGTCTGACCTTTTCGAGTTTCTGTTATTCTCTCTATCTCTGGACTGACTCTTATTTGTTTTATAGGTAGATTTCCTTCCTTCTGTCTCTGCTTCATCAGCAATTGCTGGAAACAATTTAATTCCCTGTAGTACGTCTGATCTCCAAACCTTCTGTGTGCTATCCCATCTAGCATCCGCTAGTGTCTTTTCTACTTTTCTTATTCTTGTCTCAAATTTCTTTTGTTGTTGGTTTCTCGCTATCAACTCCCAGATTGCTAGTGCCTCAAACTGTGCTGGCCTTGGAGGTACTTTCATGTCGTATAGCGCGAATCTTAAATACTCCAAAACCCTTAGGTTAAACGACCCATGGATAGGGAACACTACACTTCCATGCTTCTCTGTTTATTTGCACCATTGGTTTAGCCAAAGACATGGTGCTACACCCTTTTCCTCAATCACGATGTAAGCTGGTGTACCCTCAGGTGGTGTTTCTTCTCCTACATTTGCTTTAATATAAACATCTCCCCTCATGGCACTCTTAAATGCTTAGAAAAATTTCATCTTTCCGTCTTTTATTTTTCTAAAATATGTAATCAATAAGTGACTTTAATTCCCGGAATACTCTTCGCTTGCCTTTCCCCACCAATTGTGCTTCATGGACTGCGTCCAATCCGTGCGCGACCCTTCTCGCCAGCCAACCCATCCCAGCGCAGCTCCTAGTGACGTCACACTCACACACTGCGGCTGACAAAGTCCCGCGGCTTGTCCTCCTCCATTCAGCTTCACTCAAAACTAATTTCTGCAATATATCGCGAGCACTAACCAAAAAGAAGAAAACAAATCTGTCGGTTTACTACAGGAAGGGTAATGCAATCGCTTCAGAAACCTTAGGGATTTTTCACTAGCCTCGGCAGTTATTCTATCTTTCTCGGTCTCCCACTTTCGCAAGTAAAATTTGACCAGCAAACTTTACTCTCAACTGATCAATGAACTATTCTAGGGCACTTTAGAATTCGTCAAATCTCAAAGTCGAAAATTTTCTTTCATGCCTCAATATTCATACCAACTTGTTGACCACGCCCGATCAACCTACTAAAACGGACAGATTACAACATCAATCAAGTGTCTCATACACTTTTCAACATACTCCGGAGTCTCTTGACCTGGCAGGGCCCGTCTCAACATCAACAACCACGTGGACAATTTTTCCTGCACAAAGCGCTACACACATGTGAAGTTCGACGACTTCCCTACTCTCACACCTTGGAGTCACACTCCTCTAAAACTTAAACTGGAGTTCGTAACCCCCTAAAATCCTCACAAACTTCTCAATTCATCTGCGGCAATAAGCTATACAAGCACAAAAACCCTAACTTCACTCATACCGTCACAAGGAACGCCAAAAACATTCAAACACCTCCATGTCCTCCATTCGCAAGCTCCGAGATCCCGGGAAAGTCATTGGGGACTTAGGGCATCATCATCTCTCCAACTTGTTTTATCAAAGAAAATTCTAACTTAACTCTGTCTATTGCTCGGATGGGGTCCCAAAGGGCGAAACCATCAATCTCTGCTACCATCTACTGGTAACGCGTCCAGCCCTTATAAATTTTCTGTACCTGGACACGTTGGAGGTCAGTGAACCTTTTAGCCGAGTTGGGTTCTCCTCATCCTCGAATAGTCGGGTTACTTAAATCAAAATCAATAACTATTGTATCCGGTAACCAATACTCAATTAATAGATCTAAATAACACGTTAGGAATTAATAACAGTTGGTATTTCGACGCGCCATGACCTTTCAGTCATGAATAACCACACCAGTTTATTAAAAGTTAGTGAATTTATTTCCCTATAATAACAAAGCTAGCACAATGTATATAAGTCTCAAAACCAAATGATATATGTATACGAACATTACTAGCTGTCCATAGCGGCGGAAGAAACGCAATCTACGCAAAATCTGAATAATAATACATTCAGTTATGGCAATACAAATCACTAATATAAGCAATTGAATTTGACTAATTTCATACATCGGTCACCATGACAAGATTTCAATTCAACATGGTGCATCAAGTGCATACCTCGACTAACCTCTAATTAGCATTGGCATGTGGGGCTTCATGAAAAACGTATTTAGTCAACACAAATTTGGAAAACTTCTAGCTTGGGCCCTATCAAAATAGCAGTTGGTACCTAAAAAAACAAAAAACAATGCATAATACAATTATCCTTTCATATTTACCAATTACAATCAGCATTCAAGAAAGTCTTCGTCCTTCAGGTATCGGTTCGATCAGCATGGGGCAGAATTTTAAAGGGGCAAAGTTAAGGGCAAGTTTCCTTGCAGCAGCAAGGAGGATGGGGCAAAATTACTGCATGGGCAAGATGGGGCAATTTAAAGTTAAAGTCTGTAGGGTGAGAATTCTCAAAGTCTCTTTCTCTGGAACAGAGAAAAGGGCATCAAGATGTCGTCTAAGATGGCGTCTGGCGTTTGGCTTCAAGGATGGCATCAAGGAAAATGGCTGGCTTCTCTTTGTCCAGTGGGTTTAAGTAAGAAACATTCCAAATTCTGCAGGGTCTTCCATTGGAGGGTTCAT
This sequence comes from Pleurodeles waltl, assembly GCF_031143425.1. Taxonomy (NCBI): domain Eukaryota; kingdom Metazoa; phylum Chordata; class Amphibia; order Caudata; family Salamandridae; genus Pleurodeles; species Pleurodeles waltl. The sequence continues at coordinate 1,032,686,587 of NC_090437.1, read as the reverse complement.
AGGGTGGCTTCAAATTGACCAATGAAAAATGTCTTTCTACTAGTACTCATTTATGCGTACATTGTCCTTGGAGCCTTGGAACACAAGTTGCAACATGGCTTGCCAATTATTTTGGTATCTGTACCCTCATTGTCCGCACCTGCAGAGACTGACCTTGCTTTAAAGGGGATGAAACTGGCCTAGTACAAAACCTTGGAGATAAGTGTATTAGTCATCTCTACTGGAAAAATACAACTTTAAGCAAGAATATATGTTACATTAGTTCAAGGAAAAGCCACGCAGTTAGAATTTGAGACCAGGCAACTAGGCCAAACCCTCTACTAAATTTAAGCTAAGCACACACACAGTTTCAATAAGAAATCATGGCACCCATTTGCAATTATGACGGATTACAAAAATTTCAATTCTTCATGATTAATGAAGCTCGTTTATAATACTGGCGAACTACTCCGAGGGCACAATTTCCCACGTACATTATTTTCTTTACTAAAATCACACTACATTATACGATTTTGGTTACATGATATATGAATATATGTTGGACCCTCTTTTTCTGCGTCATCACAAGCACAAAGTACCTGGTTTGGAGTGGAAAATCTCCCCAAAGGGCCGCAGAAGAAGAGATACGTGGAAAAATAGTGTGTGCGTCGATTTCTCCCCAGCACACACGGACTTGCGTCGTTATTTTTCACGCAGGGGAGTCGTGCGTCGTTTTCAGGCGCGCAGACAGTCTCTTTTTATGGGTCGCGGGGATTACCAGATGTCCCGGGTCTGTGCGTGGATTATCCTGCTTATTTTCTAGCTGCGCGTCGTTACGCGGGGCTGTTCGTCGAAGTTTCGCTCTCACGGGAGGCGTCGCGTTGATTTCTCCTCTGGAAGCCGGGCGGCATTGTCCTTGCGAGGCAGTGCGTCGAAGTTCCGGTCGTCCTGAAGGCGTCGCGTTGATCAGCGTCGGTGTGCGGCATTTTTCTCGCCGCGGAACAAGCTGAGCGTCGAAAATTCCGGCGCACGAAGCGTCCAAGTGAAAAAGAGAAGTCTTTTTGGTCCTGAGACTTCAGGGAACAGGAGGCAAGCTCTATCCAAGCCCTTGGAGAGCACTTTTACAGCCAGAAAAGCAGACAGGTGAGTCCTTTGAGCAGCCAGGCAAGAGTTCAGCAAGGCAGCAGGCCAACAGCAAGGCAACAGTCTTTTGTAGAAAAGCAGACAGGTGAGTCCTTTGAGTAACCAGACAGTTCTTCTTGGCAGGATGTAGTTTCTGGTTCAGGTTTCTTCTCCAGCAAGAGTCTTATGAGGTAGGGCAGAGGCCCTGTTTTATACTAAGTTGTTCCTTTGAAGTGGGGGTGACTTCAAAGAGTGTCTAAGAAATGCACCAGGTTCCCTTTCAGTTCAATCCTGTCTGCCAGGGTCCCAGTAGGGGTGTGGCAGTCCTTTGTGTGAGGGCAGGCCCTCCACCCTCCCAGCCCAGGAAGACCCATTCAAAATGCAGATGTATGCAAGTGAGGCTGAGTACCCTGTGTTTGGGGTGTGTCTGAGTGAATGCAGAAGGAGCTGTCAACTAAACCTAGCCAGACGTGGATTGAAGGGCACAGAAAGATTTAAGTGCAAAGAAATGCTCACTCTCTAAAAGTGGCATTTCTAGAATAGTAATATTAAATCCGACTTCACCAGTCAGCAGGATTTTGTATTGCCATTCTGGCCATACTAAATATGACCTTCCTGCTCCTTTCAGATCAGCAGCTGCCACTTCAAGAGGGCAGCCCCAATGTTACCCTTTGAAGGGAGCAGGCCTCACAGTACTGTAAAAACAAATTTAGGAGTTTTACTCTACCAGGACATATAACTACACAGGTACATGTCCTGCCTTTTACCCACAGAGCACCCTGCTCTAGGGGTTACCTAGGGCACACATTAGGGGTTACATATGTAGAAAAAGGGGAGTTCTAGGCTTGGCAAGTACTTTTAAATGCCAAGTCGAAGTGGCAGTGAAACTGCACACACAGGCCTTGCAATGGCAGGCCTGAGACAAGGTTAAGGGGCTACTGAAGTGGGTGGCACAACCAGTGCTGCAGGCCCACTAGTAGCATTTATTCTACAGGCCCTAGGCACATATAGTGCACTCTACTAGGGACTTATAAGTAAATTAAATAGCCAATCATGGATAAACCAATCAATAGTACAATTTACACATAGAGCATATGCACTTTAGCACTGGTTAGCAGTGGTAAAGTGCCCAGAGGTCAAAAGCCAACAACAACAGGTCAGACAAAATAGGAGGAAGGAGGCAAAATGTTTGGGGATGACCCTGTCAGAAAAGCCAGGTCCAACACATGGTCATCCCCAATCTTTTTGCCTCCTGCCTCCAATTTTTTCTGACCTGTTGCTGTTGACTTTTGAACTCAGAAAATGGACCATCCATCGTATTTAGGGACTTTGCCGCTGCCTGGCTGGATTTCTTGCTGTGAAGGAAGTTGTGGCGGTAGCACCCCCTTTGGAACCCTGGACGATTGCTGAGCAGCCACAATTTTCAAAGCACTCACTCAGCATACTTCTTTGTATTGATAAAATAAATTCTCGAAGCTGGAGTTTTCCCAATACAAAATACTGATGCCCTGATGTGCAGAGAGCTTTCTCCCTGCACATGAGGTTCTATATTTTCACCATAAATAAGTGATGGTAGTCCTCCCTCAATAGGGTGGGACAGCCATCAATCTGACTTGCCAGCCCCTCCGCAGTTGGTCCACCAAGTCAGAGGTTTACACTAACATAGCCAGCAGAGGTGCCATGTAAACATGCCTTTTCATGCTCTAAGTATAGCGAGGCAGAAGTACAGGAGAGTTATGGTGGCTCGTCCCCTCCTCCAAACTCTAAATGACTCCCTTAGTTTTCATCTTAGTCTTTGCTCCTGCAGTCTTGAAATTGCCAGCGTACTTCACATAATAATAAAGAAAACAGTAAAATTGATCTGATAAAAAGCAAAGCTTTAGAGGACTGGACAGGCTGGAGGCAGTTTAGGCTTAGTCACTTGAGATTAAAGACAAGAAAAGGGGCTACATACCCCCCACCTTTGTATGTAAAGCATTTGGCATTTAGCAAAACAGAAACATGTGTGTACACACATACACACATCAGACATTGAAAGCCTCACATAAATGTAAACAATGCAGTCATTACAAATTGTATCTTCTTGCTACTAAGACCTTTTTTATTTCAAATTCTGTTTCTCTGGCCTCTAACTCCTCAATTGTGTTTTTTGTGCCTCACTATTCTGCCCTCTGTCAAAAGAACTGTTCCCCTTCCCAAGCTGTTTGTGGCAAGTTGGTATCTTTTTTTCTATGAGCTCAAGACAGTCCATGAATGTATTGCCCAGCTTCTGGATTCATACTGTCTTATGCAGCATGATAATAAACCTTCACCCTTTTTTGTCACCCATCTCACAGCTCTCCCAGTGATTAAAAAGAGTAGAAGGTGCTCTACTTACTTACTTCACTAAAGCCAGATGATGTATACCCAGTCCCTACTTTAAGATCTTTATCTGTGGTTATACATGTGTTTTTACTTTCTTTCCTAACACTTGTTTTATCTGTCACTGTCCATAATGGATTGTTGAAAGGGGTCATCACATCCCTTTTAAAGAAGTCAAACTTAGGCCCAGATTCTTAAAGGTTTAGTGTTGGTTTAGAGTTACTCATCTACTAGATCTTTCAGTTGCCTTCGATACAGTGTCCCTTCGCACCCTATTTGCCAGTCTCCACATTGCAGGCATACGCGGCAATGCCCTTCGATGGATAACTCCTTCCAGACACGCAGAACACAGAGAGTCAGGCTCCTGCCACACCTGCCAGAACCTACAAACATCAGCTGTGGAGTACCCCAAGAATAGTCGTTGAACCCCCTTGCCCTTCAACGTTTACATGACCCGGTCTCCCCAATCGTCAGGAACTACGGTATGAACATTGTCTCCTACGCTGATGACACACAGCTGATCATCTCCATGACCGACAAACCCTCAACAGCCAAGAAGCATTTTAAAGACGGGATGGAAGCAGTCGCCGTCTGGATGAAGGAGAGCTGCCACATCACAGGATACCTGGGAGACCTCCACTGGCTCCCCATCGAGAAGAGGATCAACTTCAAACTCCTCGCACATTTCTTCAGAGCCCCTCACAACATCGAAGCCAGCTACCTCAACCACTGCATCACATGGTACTCCCCTTCCAGACCCCTGCGCTCCTCCCAGCAGTCGCTCACCACCGAACCCCGCATATTGAAGTCCTCGGCTGGAGGAAGTTCACCTATCTGGCAGGAAAAGGGTGGAACACCTGACCTCTCCACCTCAGACAGTCAGCATCGCTACTTTAATTCAGGAAGGACCTCAAGACCTGGCCCTTCAACTGAACCCTAAGGAAATACCCCTCAGCACCTTGAGACCCTATGAGTGAGTAGCATGCTCTAAAATAACTGATTGATTACTTTTTTAACGCTAAACCAATGCTAAACTTTTTTGGGCATTCACAAAGCAGACCAAATAAGTACTTTTTTTGTTATTTTGCATCAAGGTGGCGTTACATGGTTGGTACATGGGCGTACCCATGCTACCACCCATGCAGTTTGATGCTAAACCCTATTCTGAATCATCAGAAGAAAGGGTTTAGCAACAAACATTAACGCCTTTGAAAAGCAGGAGCATAACGGAGAAATGTTTTCATTTCTCCCTGCTTTTCCGACTTTGCATGTGTGGTGCACTGTGCAGTACACATACAAAGTGGGAAACGCATGTGCACTTGTCTAGGCATAGTATTGTTTCCTGTACAAAACCTATGCTGGAGTCACGCACACACCCTAGCACTAAGGCGCTAAGGTATGTTTGCGGCGTATGGCAGCTAAAAACAGAGCTGATGCTAGGGAAAGGGGAGGTGAGTACCATTTCTTTGAGCATATGGCACTCTCTTCCTCTTTCCTTGTCACCCAACGCAGCGCAGCAACTTTGGGTGCTGCGCTGTATTACATGTCACTTACCAGGATCTGGGCCTATCTTATCTTTCTTTTGCTAGCAGTCATTGATGAGCCTTACCAGCTTTCTAACAGCACCAGTTACTTGATGCTAGCCAGATGAGTTTATGGCCTGGTTTAGGCACTGCCCCGGTGGCTGTAGTGATTGACATCAGGCAAGATTGCAATTATGTTATTTCCACCTGCCTCATCCTACTGTTGAAGTACTGTCATCCTCTTACCCTCTAATGAGGATCTTGAAAAAATCCTTCTTTCTATTCTGCACCACAGGAAAGCTTGTGTTTTTATGCTACGATCATTTCTAGAATAGACTATGCCAATGCATGCTACACTGGCCTTCCTGAATCAGCTATTTACAAGTTTCAAGGTGATCAATGTGTTCATAAAATGGCATTGTGAATTGCTGTGAAATTAAGCTGCACTCGTTGCCAGTTTCTAGAATGAGCCATTAAAAGTCACTCTGCCCACACAGCCTGTTATAAAACAAGCCCTATGCTGCATATGTAGTTGCTTCCAATCCTAAGAGATCCCTTCATTTTGGCATGACTGGGGGAGGAGAGGTCCATGTTTTTTCTTTTTTGTTGCTTTTTCTATTTGGAGTGCATTCCACCTTGGCCTTCCAAACTAGGTGACCATTCTATGTTTAGGAACGCTATTAAGAGTCACCTGTTTCTAGGTTTTCAATATATTTAATGGATGCTCTCAGTCACCCGAGAGCAGGAATGATGGGCCGTGGCTTTTATCCTTTGATGATGGAGTATTGTAACCTGAGAGCCGGAATGAAGGGCTCTGATATTGTGTAGAATAGCTTAACAAAGAAAAAACTTGTACAGTGAAAACATTTCTTTGTGCAGTGCTTGTTCCAGTGCAACAATGACAAACTGGTAACTCTGGTGTCTGACGACATCTGTCATGTGCTCTATTCAAAGATATCCCATTGCCTACCTAGGCCCAGCTAATTGCTACAATATAATTAGCATAGACATTTACAAACAACTATTATATTGAATATGGTCATTCTTCTCAAAGGAATTTTGGGAGTTCTTAACAAATGTTGCATTTTGATATGCACATTGCCCCGGTATGATTTGCAAACAACATTGATATTTTAGTGAATTTGACACCCTATGTGCTGGTGGCTTCCCAAGAAATTCAAAAGCATGTTTTTTTGTTAATATAACATATTCTATGAAAAGGCACTTTTTCTTTTTCTGTTAGAGTAATCTCTTTCCAGGTTGTGAGAGAACTGCTCATTATGGGGTGTTAATAACTACTATTTTACGTTGATTTAAAACAGCGCAGAATCATGGTAGATTTTTTACGAGGCGGTAATGTTGCCAGCTGATAGATATGACATTAAATTGCAAGTGGAATGGAAGAAGCATTAGGAAACAAAGCTAAGACTTGGCAGTCACACATACCAAACTCAGGTGTGTTAACCCACTAAAATCACTTTTCAGAGGCTTAGGCATGTGTGTAGCCTCAAACAAGCTTATGGTTCAACTTCCTGATGACCGTTTATAAATGGCCCTAAGGTCAACATTCAGGCAGGAGTGTATTTCTGAACTGGAAATATTTAACAAGCTCACTGTCATTTCACACAAGGAAGTTTCCGTGAGAACTGCCAAAAATTGTTATCGTCTTGAAATAATTTTGCAAAACTGATTCTGAAGTGTCCTGTATTGCAATCTATAGAAGCTGCATTTTATTTGTCAAATCATTTATTTCACTTTTGAAATATCTCTGTCAGAAGCACACAAACATTGGCATATCCACTAAAACATGTTTGTTGTAATTGTATTGGGTTTGAGCAATATATTTAAAATACAAAATGTATAGCTATTTTCTTGTATTGGCTCTTAGGTAGCTCTACCCCATTGTTCAAAGTGTTAGCCTTACCTTAATTTTTTGGCTTGTTAAAGCCCCCACCCCAGAGGTTTGGGTCCAGTTGCACCCCTAGTGTGTGTGTTCATGTGCTCTCTCACTTAAGTGTGCCCATGGTAGCTGGCATTGGCACTCTTCATCAATCTTTTGGTGTACTTAGCTCAGGTGTATGTGGTACCAGGCTGTAACATGTCATGAAATGGACAGGCATGGCTCCTCCACTAGGGTGGAGGAGCATCTCCCCCCCGCCAGCAGCAGTTCCTGCAAAACCTTTTACTAAAAATGATGACAGGCTGTTACAAACACTGAGGGGGAGTGCACAGCAGTCCACCTCACTGCGCATGTATTTTTGGCCTGCTGTCTTGGGCCGGTCAAACATGCATGCGCAATAGGCTCTGTTCAGCCCTGTAACACAGTTGCCCGGCTGGAGAAAGCCTGCACAGGCTCCAAGTCTGCCTGGGAGTGCCCTGGTTGGGTGCTCCCAGCTAATCCTGATGCTGCTTTGAGCAGCGTCAGGATTGGCAGCAGGGCAGGCTGGGAGCCTGTGACTGCAGGATGTCGGCAGAGATGAGGAGAGGAGCAGTGCTGTCCTGACAGCAGCGGCAACGATAATTAAGGTAAGTTGTTTTTTTATTATTAGTTTCACCCTCCCACCTTGCACGCTGACCCGTCCCCTGTTACCACGGCGAGCCGCTCCTGGAAATGGCAGCATTTCACTTTGCCTTATCCGCACTACACTTTCAACTTTCGAAGCTCACAGGGACTGTTTGTAGGCAGCATGAACCAAGGCATCCACTTTATCCCATGTATTGCTGTTGGAACCATTTCCAATGAAAGGGATGAAATCTCTTGATGCTGCCTCTGAAGGCTCCCTGCCCTAGCAGTCTATGTAGAAAGAACATGCATTCACCCCACAGAAGATCAGGGCGCTATAAAAAAACACTCCAAGAATCCATATGCATCTCATTTTAGTGGGAGCTTCTCATATAGGCCTGTGAGTTTAATTTTATCCAATTCAGAGGAGTTTCAGAATGATGATGCAATACTTTTGGCAGCCAAGATCATCCCACCTCACATTCTTGGTCTCTGAAGAGGCAGTACACTTGGGGCCAGATGTAGGAAAAATCTGGATTGCGACTCGCAAATTGCGAGTCAGACCGACTCGCAATTTGCGAGTTGCATTCCAGAATGTAGGATGGTGTCCCTAACACCATCTGCAACTCGCAAGGGGGTCGCAAAGGCCCACCTCATTAATATTAATGAGGTGGGTCGCAATTTGCGACCCCCTTGCGAGTGGGGCACTCACAGGGATGGTGGCCTGCTGGAGACAGCAGACCACCATGTCTGTGACTGCTTTTAAATAAAGCAGTTTTTTTTTGTAATGCAGTCCGTTTTCCTTAAAGGAAAACTAGATGCATTACAAAACTAAAAAATGAAACGTTTCTGTTTCATTTTTTCAGAGCAGGCAGTGGTCCATTGAACCACTGCCTGCTCTGAAAAAATGTTTTTCATGCCATTCCCAAAGGGGAAGGGGTCCCATGGGGACCCCTTCCCTTTTGCAAATGGGTTACCACCAGTGTGACACTGGTGGTAACTGCGATTGCTTTGCGACCGCGGTCACAAAACAATACAGCATCGCACTGCGACTCACAATTAAGAACCAATTGGGATTGGTTCATCCCTATGTGCTTTTTGCACATCGCAAACAGCGAAATTCGCTGTTTGCGACGTGCAAAAAGCTTTGAACATCTGGCCCTTAGTCCCAACTTATGTACAATTAATGGTACCCCTCATCTTGGAGAATGCAAACATGTGCCCAGTCATTTGCATCCTCTGTAATAACAAATATCTGAGTCTGTTGTGTTGCCACATATGTTCATGTTCCTACTTCTTCCCAGTCATTGCCTTTTCTTCATGTGCTAACTGCTACTACTTGTGAGATATCTATTGATAAGTAATCTAGGGCCAGATGTACGAAAAGATTTTACCCATTCTGGGTCTATGGGAAACTGTGTTCATACATATGGCCCCTAGTTTCATGGCTACTGTCCAGTTCCTGTAACCACCCTCACAAAGGAGCACAGGAATAGCCTACAAAAAAATGGGAATGTCAGAGGGGTGCAATAGTATTGAGTAAGCCAAGATAAAGCTTAACAGTATGTAGGGTCATCAACCATGACCTGTGTTGAAAATTACCATCTTTTGCATGGAATTCCCCCAGATTGTTGTCTTCTTTTTGTTCGCGATAGTACTCTGTGCTCTTTAAGCCTGCTAATCAGTGTTGAAATGCATGGTAAAATTGGCATAGACACAATTGACACATTTAATTTATTTATAAGTCCCTAGTATATGGTGTGGTGTGTACCTAAGGCCTGTGAAATCGATTCTAAAAGTGGTCTGCAGCACTTGTGCCCCCCACTACAGATAGCACTGTAAAACATCTCAGGCCTGCCATTGCCGCCCAGGGCGGCAGTTTGAAACTGCCACTTCAACCTGTCAAAGAAACTCATTTGCAGGGCCTAAACCTTCTTTTTAATATTTATAAGTCACCCCTGAGTAGGCCAAAACTATCCACAGGGCAAGATGTGTGGTATTTAAAGTTTACATGTCCTGGTACTGAAAAATCCCCGAAGCCGTTTTTCACTGTAGCAAGGCTGGCTCCTGCCGCATGTAATTGTAATTGTAATCGTATTTATATAGCGCTTACTACCCCTGACGAGGCGTCGAAGCGCTTTTCGATGAGTAGCACGCTACTCCGGTACCCAACAAGAATTAGTGATGGATTAGTATAATTTAATAAGGAGTACAGTTTTTAGTATTATTATGAGTTAATTTGAGTTGCGGATATGAGAGTTTGTTAGTTAGATTGACTGGAGTAATGGAGGGGTGGAGGAGGAAAGAAATCCAGAAGTGTTAATTGGGAGTTTATCCTTCATTTACTCAATCCAAAGGCTTGAGATGAATAAAAGGGGGGCGGAGGGGAAAGAGGATGTGGAAGGGTTAGGGAGAGCATAGTAGCAGGGTGAGATGAATGCAGGAGAATTTAGTAGGGTTGTGTGGGAGGTCACAGAGGTAGAGTGAGGTTTGGTGAGTTAGATGTGGGGGTGGAGGGATGAGCTTAGGCAGAGATATTTAGGAGATGAAAGTGGTCGAAGGGATTTGGGATGAGTCCGAGTGAGAATGGAGGATAGTTTGATAGAGACATGACATAAGAGCGATGAGTAGATAAGTGTGATAAAAAGAGAGCAGAAATTCATAGAAACATGCCAGGCACAGAAACAACATATACACATACATACACATATATATATATATTTATACACACACACACATGACTATACACACACATCTGCACATACAATACATAATTAGAATCATGGGTAAAAAATACTTAGTCGTCCATCCATCATCCTGGTAAAAAGCGGGAACTCCCCCACCTACCTCGAGGGTGGACGGGGCATGGCCCAGCGGGCGGAGCCCACAGGTGCTCCACAAAGGGAGAAACCCTCCACTCTGTGTCTCCAGCAGAGGAAGACAGAACCCGCGCGTCCCAGTCAGACACAGACCACGCTCCAGCACATCATCAGCTCACCTCCAGGAAGGATTCCAGATCCCCTCCGCCATGGGATCTCTGAGCGCACAGCCCCGCCCCGCCCCATCCCTGCTAAGCCCAAGAGCCAGGGTGGGCCGTCCTTTCCAGAAGGTGAGCTTCAACCGTGGCATCTGCCGCGTCCACATTGTACACTAGGGTACGTGATGGGCCACGGGGGCAAAACGTCTTCAGCAACCTTGTGTGCCCCCGGCAATGTCATTGCCACTAGTGCGTCCCCGCGGAGATGTCCTCGCGCCCCTGCGCATCAACAACGCACCACGCGAGTCGGCGGCAAACGCAGTGGGGTCGCTTTGGAAAGCTGTCCATCATCCTGGCAAGAGGTGGGAATTCCCCTACCTACTTCGAGGGTGGACGGGGCGTGGCTCAGCGGGCGGAGTTTACAGGTGCTTTATAAAGGGAGAACCTTCTACTCTGTGTCTCCCGGAGAGGAAGACAGAACCCGCGCGTCACAGTCAGACACAGACCACGCTCCAGCACACCATCAGTTCACCTCCAGGAAGGACTCCAGATCTTCCTCTGCTATGGGATCTCTGAGCGCACAGCCGTGCTTCATCCTTGCCAAGCCCAAGAGCCAGGGTGGCTTGTCCTTTCCAGAAGCTGAGCTTCGACTGCGGCACCTGCTACGTTTATATTGGTAAGTGCTTCCTGTTGAGGTTTAGTTTCTGTAAAATGAGCATCGTGGCCTACACAACCGGAGTATTTTCTACGAGTATGTCAGTAAGCGTTACCTAGCATATTTTATACACCCTGTTTATATTGTACACTAGGGGTACGTGATGGGCCACGGGGTAAACGTCTCCAGCAACCTTGTGTGCCTTTGGCAATGTGATTGTTACTAGTGCGTCTTTGTGGAGATGTCCTCGTGCTTCGGCGCATCAACAACGCACCACTGGAATCGGCGGTAAACGCAGTGGGGTCGTTTTGGGAAAGCTGTCCATCATCCTGGTAAGAGGCGGGAATTCCTTTACCTACTTCGAGGGTGGACGGGGTGTGGTTCAGCGGGCGGAGCTTACAGGTGCTTCATAAAGGGAGAACCTTCTACTCTGTGTCTCCAGGAGAGGAAGATAGAACCCGCGCGTCACAGTCAGACACAGACCACGCTCCAGCACACCATCAGTTCACCTCCAGGAAGGACTCCAGATCTTCCCCTGCTATGGGATCTCTGAGCGCACAGCCGTGCTTCATCCTTGCCAAGCCCAAGAGCCAGGGTGGCTTGTCCTTTCCAGAAGCTGAGCTTCGACTGCGGCACCTGCTACTTTTATATTGGTAAGTGCTTCCTGTTGAGGTTTAGTTTCTGTAAAATGAGCATCGTGGCCTACACAACCGGAGTATTTTCTACGAGTATGTCAGTAAGCGTTACCTAGCATGTTTTATACACCCTGTTTATATTGTACACTAGGGGTACGTGATGGGCCACGGGGTAAACGTCTCCAGCAACCTTGTGTGCCTTTGGCAATGTTATTGTTACTAGTGCGTCTTTGTGGAGATGTCCTCGTGCTTCTGAGCATCAACAACGCACCACCGGAGTCGGCGGTAAACGCAGTGGGGTCGTTTTGGAAAGCTGTCCATCATCCTGGTAAGAGGCGAGAATTCCTTTACCTACTTCGAGGGTGGACGGGCGTGGCTCAGCGGGCGGAGCTTACAGGTGCTTTATAAAGGGAGATCCTTCTACTCTGTGTCTCCAGGAGAGGAAGATAGAACCCGCGCGTCACAGTCAGACACAGACCACGCTCCAGCACACCATCAGTTCACCTCCAGGAAGGACTCCAGATCTTCCTCTGCTATGGGATCTCTGAGCGCACAGCCGTGCTTCATCCTTGCCAAGCCCAAGAGCCAGGGTGGCTTGTCCTTTCCAGAAGCTGAGCTTCGACTGCGGCACCTGCTACGTTTATATTGGTAAGTGCTTCCTTTGAGGTTTAGTTTCTGTAAGCATCGTGGCCTACACAACCGGAGTATTTTCTACGAGTATGTCAGTAAGCGTTACCTAGCATGTTTTATATACCCTGTTTATATTGTACACTAGGGGTACGTGATGGGCCACGGGGTAAACGTCTCCAGCAACCTTGTGTGCCTTTGGCAATGTTATTGTTACTAGTGCGTCTTTGTGGAGATGTCCTTGTGCTTCTGTGCATCAACAACGCACCACCGGAGTCGGCGGTAAACGCAGTGGGGTCGTTTTGGAAAGCTGTCCATCATCCTGGTAAAAGGCGGGAATTCCTTTACCTACTTCGAGGGTGGACGGGGCGTGGCTCAGCGGGCAGAGCTTACAGGTGCTTCATAAAGGGAGAACCTTCTACTCTGTGCCTCCAGGAGAGGAAGATAGAACCCGCGCGTCACAGTCAGATACAGATTACGCTCCAGTACATCATCAGTTCACCTCCAGGAAGGATTCTGGATCTTTTTCTGCTATGGGATCTCTGAGCGCACAGCCTTGCTTTATCTTTGCCAAGCCCGAGAGTTAGGGTGGCTTGTCCTTTCCAGAAGCTGAGCTTCAACTGGGGCACCTGCTACGTTTATATTGGTAAGTGCTTCCTGTTGAGGTTTAGTTTCTGTAAAATGAGCATCGTGGCCTACCCAACCGGAGTATTTTCTACGAGTATGTCAGTAAGCGTAACCTAGCATGTTTTATACGCCCCGTTTATATTGTACACTAAGGGTACGTGATGGGCCACGGAGTAAACGTCTTCCAGTAACCTTGTGTTCCTTTGGCAATATGATTGTTACTAGTGCGTCTTTGTGGAGATGTCCTTGTGCTTCGGAGCATCAACAACGCACCACCGGAATCGGCGGTAAACGCATTGGGGTCGTTTTGGAAAGCTGTCCATCATCCTGGTAAGAGGCGGGAATTCCTTTACTTACTTCGAGGGTGGACGGGACGTGGCACAGCGGGCGGAGCTTACAGGTGCTTTATAAAGGGAGAACCTTCTACTCTGTGTCTCCAGGAGAGGAAGATAGAACCCGCGCGTCACAGTCAGATACTGATTACGCTCCAGTACATCATCAGTTCACCTCCAGGAAGGATTCTAGATCTTTTCTGCTATGGGATCTCTGAGCGCAGAGCCTTCCTTCATCTTTGCCCAGCCCAAGAGTTACGGTGGCTTGTCCTTTCCAGAAGCTGAGCTTCAACTGCGGCACCTGCTATGTTTATATTTGGAAGTGCTTCTTTTGAGGTTTAGTTTCTGTAAAAATGCGCATCGTCGCCTACCCAACCGGGGTATTTTCTACGAGTATGTCAGTAAGCGTTACCTAGCATGTTTTATACGCCCCGTTTATATTGTACACTAAGGTTACGTGATGGGCCACGGGGTAAACGTCTCCAGCAACCTTGTGTGCCTTTGGCAATGTTATTGTTACTAGTGCGTCTTTGTGGAGATGTCCTCGTGCTTCTGCGCATCAACAACGCACCACCGATTTCAGATGCAGGGCTCAGCCGGCATGGCAGCAATCTCACTGGGAATCCTGCTGGATGCGCTACGTGCTCCCGAGAGCACACAAAGAGCAGACATGGAAGCCCGCCTTTCCCTGTGAGTTTCATACAGATAAGGCCTTTTTGGGTCGCATTTGGAAAATATACTTACCTGAATCTGCAGTTTCTTTCCTGGTTATGGTGTTCCTACAACTTCGTCATGGCCAGTCTTCTTCTCCTGCAAGAACATGTAAAGAAACACATTCTTTTTCTCCTGCAAGAACATGTGAAGAAAAACATTGAACCAACAGCAGCCTCCCACTCCTACATTTGGGTAAGCAACATGCTTCGATTTTTACAAAGAAGTCAAGTACCATCTAATTCTCGGTCGTATGTTTGAATTCTTTTGAGGACCTTCAGTCATGTATTGTGAAGCATCAGCTTGTGTCTGAAAAGAAAAGACCATGACGAAGGATAGTGACTTTACACATGTAAAGAGACTTTGATTATAAATCAATATTAAGAAACTTAACTTTTGAACATCGTTCTCCCTGGAATTTTAAAGTTAAAGGAATGAAGTAACTCCTCTGAGTGGAGGTTTTTCACAAGGTACATCTTATTTGAGGGACACGTGTGTTGTGAAAAAAAAAAAAATATATATATATATATATATATATATATATATAAAATAAAGGTAACAGGGACATTATAGTTAGGTTCTAAATTTACGTGTACAAAAGCATAGAAATTCAGCAGTTATAGTTATAGTTCTTTCATGTGACTAAAACTCACTCCCTAAGGTAACTATAACTCATGCCCTCACCAGGCATATTTCTTTCTTCAATATTTTGAGTGTGTTAGACCTGACAGCCTAACGGTGGTCACCGCTAAACTTTTTGCCTGCCTCCCTACACTTTTTGGACACTGTTTTTGCTGGTTTTAGGACTCTGCGCCCTTTACCACTGCTAACCACTGCTAAAGTGCATATGCTCTCTCCCTTAAAAGATGGTGACATTGGTTCATACCCAATTGGCTTATTTAATATACTTGTAAGTCCCCAGTAAAGTGTACTACATGTGCCCAGGGCCTGTAGGTTAAATGCTACTGGTGGGCCTGCAGAATTGATTGTGCCACCCACATCAGTAGGCCCTTAACCATGCCTCAGGCCTGCAATCGCAAGGCCTGTGTGTGCAGTTTTACTGCCAATTCGACTTGGCATTTAAAAGTACTTGTCAGGCTTTAAACTCCCCTTTTTCTACATATAAGTCACTCCTAAGGTGGGCACTAGGTAACCCATAGTGCAGGGTGCTATGTAGATAAAAGGCAGGACATACACCTGTGTAGTTTATATGTCCTGATACTACGTCGATCTCCTCTTGGGGCGCCAGGCTGCATTGTTCCGGTTCGGCGTGCAGTGATTTTCTCCTAAATTCATTTTACACTGCTGTGAGGCCTGCTCCTTTCATAGGCTAACATTAGGGCTACCCTCATATACTGTTTGAGTAGCAGATTCTGATCTGGAAGGAGTTACAAGGTCATATTTAGTATGTCCAGAATGGTAATACAAAATCCTGCTGACTGGTGAATTGGGATTTAATATTACTATTTTAGAAATATCCACTTTTAGAAAGTGAGCATTTATCTGCACTTAAATCATTCTGTGCCTTACAATCCACGTCTGGCTAGGTTAGTTGACAGCTCTCTTGTGCCTTTCACTCAGACAACCCCAAACACAGGATGCTCAGTCACACCTGCACACATCTGCATACTGAATGGGTCTTCCTGGGCTGGGAGGGTGGAAGGCCTGACACTTACATTTGAAAGGACAGTGGCCTGCCCTCAAACATTGGACTGCCAAACCCCCTGCTGGGATCCTGGCAGACAGGATGGAACTGAAAGGTGACCTTGTGCACTTCTAAGCCACTCTTTGATGTCTCCCCCACTTCAAAGGCACATTTTGGGTATTTAAACAGGTCCTCTGACCCTACCAATTCAGACATTTCTGGACAAGATACCACTAGTGAAGAAACTCTGAACCAGAACCTGCAATGTGCCAAGAAGAACCGCCTAGCTGCCCAAAGGACTCACCTGACTGCTTTTCTGCAAAGTACTGCTGTCCTGCTGCCTTGCCGCCCTCTGGCTCTGCTGAAAAGTGCTCTCCAAGAGCTTGGATAGAGCTTGCCTCCTGTTCCTTGAAGTCCCAAGGCCAAAAAGACTTCATCCTGCAAAGAACTCCTTGTGGGGCGAAAATTTGCCCCACAGAGTGCCAGAAACGACGCACAGCCTGCATCGCGGTGAGAAAATCACTGCTTGCCGAACCGCAATGATGCAGCCCGGCTCCCCAAGAGGAGATTGACGCAATGCCAGCATTGCGACTGAAACTTTGACGCACGGCCCACTGGATCGACGCATAGCAGAGCTGGAATGATACAGTCTGACTTCCTGCAAGAAGAATTGACACAGAACCTGCTGTGTGACAGAAATTTCCCTGCATCGCCCACCGGATCGACGCAGCTCCTGTGACTTCGTCCTGCATGCCCAGGATTTCTCTGCATCATCCCCAGGGCATCCAAAAACCCCGCAACCAAAAGAGGATCCAAGCCTTCACACCAGAAATCGATGCAAAGCCCTGTCTGCATGGAAACATATTGACACCTTGCCTGTGTGGGCCCAGAGAAACTGATGCGCATCTCCCCATTTTCCAGGCATCTCCTCCTCCGTGGCCCCTTGTTGCTTTGTAAAGACTAAAGACTCTTTTTATCTTTCTCTGAAGTGATATTTCAACTTCTACTTATCAAATCTTGATAGTATTGACCTGCATTTATCCAGATAAATAGCCTATAATTTTCTAAGCACTGTGTGGTGTATTCTTGTGGTGTTATACTGTATTATTGCATGATTTATTGCACAAATACTTCACACATTGCCTTCTAAGTTAAGCCTGACTGCTCAGTGCAAAGCTACCAGAGGGTGGGCACAGGATAATTTGGATTGTGTGTGACTTACCCTGACTAGAGTGAGGGTCCTTGCTTGGACAGGAGGTAACCTGACCACCAACCAAAGACCCCATTTCTAACAGAGTGGTAATGTTTCATCTATATTTTTAATGATGTTATAGAAGTTTTCGTGAGTATTGTAATTTCTGGTGTAATTAGCTGTGCATGGTGAGGGCGCAAGTTATAGTTACTTTATGGCGTAAGCTGAACATTTTGACACTAGTCCATCAAAGCTCTGGGAGGCCCATGGGAAACAGCTTAGCGCCACTTTGCAGGCGTTAAAAAATGACATTAGAATGGCGCAGTGAAATCTTGTAAATTTCACTGTGCCATTTTTTTGGGCCTCCCTGCAGAGGAACCCCTTGTACACCTTATACCTGGCGCAGGTATAATGTAGTGCAAGGGTTTACAAAATGTTGTAATGCTAGCATTGCACCACTTTGTAAATATGTCACAGGGTGAGGAACTGGCTAGCGCCGCCATAGCGTAACAATAATTTACCCTACTGTGGAGTGAAGGGATGCAAAGTCTTGTAAATGTGCCCCTTTTTTAATAGAGTGATTCATTACTATTTTTCAAAAACTCAATTTCCATCATGTAAAGTATTTTTCATACAAATATTCTCAGTTTTAAGGAGGGTAGGATTATCATGGGCCTAATCATAACCTTTTATTAAACAATGTATTTCTAAGCTGAATGGACTGCTTAGTGGACTCATATTTCTCATAATTACTTTAACTTACTGTTTTGTCTTACGATTTTAAGAAATTCAAATCCTTCAATACTACTTATTGCATATTTCAATACTTATTATATATGATGCACCACAAATGCATGGACACCACTCACAGCCCTGCATGGGCACCTATCACCACAGCATGCACACTAGTGACAATCACTTAGCCAACCAAATCACAACTCACACAAGCCAAAGTTGCCTTGGTAATAACAACCATGGGGGAAACATACCCATGCACAAGAAGTCCCACGCAGTAACAATAACAATAACACTGCTTGCACATACCCACAGGACCCCCACACAACGTCACCGGAGAGGAGGTGCCAGCAATATCCAGTCCCGCCGAAGAGGCCGAAGAGGCCCACAGTGATGACAGCAGCTCTGCACGCCTGGATCAGGATGACCAACCTGGCCCATCAGGGTCCTCTGGACAGTCGGTGACCCAGGCAAAGTCCCATACCACCACAGAGCCTCCCCCTCAGGAAACACCACCACAGCACCCACCTAGCGGGCCCATACCACTGTCTCCAGGACACGTCAATCACCAGTGTGTCTACCACTACAGGGACCCCAGGCAACCCCACAAACATAGGACGATCAGGGACCTGGGGTCAGTGGCAGTGGGCACATGGTTCAGGGGACAGAGGCACAGGACAACAGGGAAGCTGGGAGGACTGCTGTGTGACGGGGGGACAGACCCAGGGAACTCACTCTCCACAAGGCACTCACCAACATCCTGGGAGCCTACCACCATTCCCAGGAGACCATGGGCCAGATCCTAGCCAAGGTGCAGGAGCCCCAGCGGCTGCAGGAGGGACAGTACCTGAGGATCAGGGAGGTCCTGAAGGACATCCACACCACCCTGGTCACCACTGCAGGGGTGCTGGCAGACATGGCTCACACCATGAGGGAGGCAGTGGCACACCAACGGGCCCCTGACACTAGCCACACTGATGAACAGCCCTCCACCTCCGCCAACGCTAGTGGACAGGTGCCCACGCTACAGGAACAACAGGCCACCAGCACCCCTCCCCCTGCAGAAGGAGAACCACCACACAAAAGGTCCCTGCGATCTAGGCAGAAGCCAGACAACATTGCCAAGACCCCCGCCAGGAAATAAAACTCCCCTGAATGTCACCCTTGTGTCCCACTCAGTCACCCTTTCCACCTTGAACTGCCATTGCCCCACTCCCTATGCCCCTTTGGACAATGCACCTGTGATACCAATAGACTGGACTCTATTGTGGATTTTCCTCCATCAGCAACCCAGCCCATTGCACATCCCCATTTACTTCTCAGCCCTGAGATAAACACCCTTGGAACTAATACAAAAATGGAGTCTGTCAATTGATTGAAATATGTATTTGTTTAACAAGCTGCAAACATTGCAATTCATCTGTACAGTTATATATACATAGGTATGACCTGTAGTGGGCAGCAGTAAACACACCAGGAGCCAGAGTGGGGCACAGCTATCTGAAAATAGAGATGCCAAACGGTACAGTAAGTGCCCATAGAATTTGGAAAATCAGGCTGCCATGTACAATGTCCAAGTACTGTTGAATTATAGTTGTTCTGTTGTCCACATCCTCTTCCTCTGCCTCCTCTTCTTCATTGTCCACAGGCCCCACCGCTGCCACACGACCATCTCCAGCCTCATCCTCCAGCAGAAAAGGCACCTGGCGTCTCAAGGCCAGGTTGTGCAACATGCAACATGCAACAATGATCTGGCAGACCTTCTTGGGTGAGTAGCACAGGGATCCCCCTGTCAGATGGAGGCACCGGAATCTGCCCTTCAGGCCAAAGGTGCGCTCAATGATCCTCCTTGTTTGCCCATGTGCCACATTGTAACGTCGTCCTGCCATTGTCCTGGCATTCCTCACTGGGGTCAGTAGCCATGAGAGGTTGGGGTAACCAGAGTCACCTGTAAATATCGAGGAATACCTGTTAGCCAGACACTCACCCTTAGGGCCAAACCCACACCCATATACCAACAGACACTGGGTGGGGACCATGGGCTCACCTATTAGCCATACCCTGTGCCTCTGGAGTTGAGACATCACATATGGAATGCTGCTATTCATCAAAATAAAGCCATCATGCACAGACCCAGGATACTTTGCATTGACATGGGAGATGTACTGGTCCACCAGGCACATTATCTGCACTTTCAGTGAGTGAAAGCTCTTTCGATTTCTGAACACCTGTTCATTTCTCTGGGGGGGAACAAAGGCAATATGTGTACCATCAATAGCACCAATGATGTTGGGGATATGTCCCATTGCATAGAAGTCAGCCTTCACTGTGGCCAAATCCTCCACCTGGGGAAAACGATGTAGCTGCGCATGTGTTTCATCAGGGCTGACAACACTCTGGTCAGCACGTTTGAGAATGTAGGCTGTGACATGCCTGCTGCCATGGCCACTGTCGTTTCGAAGGACCCACTTGCCAAGAAACGGAGCACTGACAGGACCTGCACAAGAGGGGGGATACCAGTGGGGTGGCGGATAGCTGAGATCTGGTCTGGCTCCAATCGGGCACACAGCTCTTGGATTGTGGCCCTATCAAGCCTGTAGGTTAGGATAATGTGCCTGTCCTCCATTGTCGCCAGGTCCACCAGGGGTCTGTACACGGCAGTATATCTCCATCTCCTATTCATCCTCAGCGGTTGAACTCTAGGGTGAAAAATGGTGAGCAGATGTTCATATTCAAAGATATCCTCAGACTAAAATGCCTTGCATTTCTTTACAGAAACAGTATGTGAATGTGTAGGTCCATTAATGTGCCTATGTCTGCTGTGATGCAGTTTGGTGCCATTGCCTGTTTCCCCCTGAAATGGTGGCCGCCTGACCAGTGAGGAGGGACAAGTGGAAATTAGGTACTTCCGCTGATGTTGTGTGCCGTGCAACACCTCATTGGTTATCATTGGGGCCTATGGGTTACAGTAGCCAATGGTGATGTATGCCGGCGGTGACGGTACGCACCGCTGCGGACGTAACCTCCATTTTCTATCTGTTCACTCAATTGCTACCTGACCTTCAACAGGAGAGGACCTACACTGTAAGTGCTGTTGTGACCTGTGTCTGGAAGCGTCCATGGCTCGAGTGTCTGGGGAAAGGGCCCCTGCTTTCACTTCGGAGGAGTTGGAGAGACTAGTGGATGAGGTCCTACCCCAGTACACTTTACTTTATGGTCCTGCAGACCGACAGGTGAGTACACTGTGAGCATGATGTGTGGGGCATGACTGTATGGAGTTCTGTGTGTGTAAGCCTCGTGTGTGGGGGGGGGGATCAGGGGTCCTGGGCAGAGTGCTGAATGTTTGGTGGGCAATGTCTGTGCGTAAGGGGATGGGATGGATATGGTGGGCCATGACTGTAACAGGCCGGATGGTATGCCTAATACCTTTTCTTATGTGTCTTCTTCTACAGGTCAGCGGCCATCAGAAAAAGGGAATTTGGCGTGCCATCGCCAAGGAGGTGCGGACCCTGGGGGTCTTTGACAGGCGGAGCACCCACTGTCGCAAACGGTGGAAGGACCTGCACCGCTGGGCAAGAAAGACGGCGGAGGCCCAGCTGGGGATGGCCTCCCAACGAGGAAGGGGTGCCCGTCGTACCCTAGCCCCCAAATGTTCTGCATCCTGGCAGTGGCCTATCCGGAGTTGGATGGGCGCTTGAGGGCATTACAGCAGCCACAAGGGGGTGAGTACCATTTCAGAATCATGAAATTGCTTGTGTTGAGGTGTTATCTGGATGTGGGATGGGAGTCTTTGGGTGCCCCTAGGCCAGGACGAACATGGCAGGGTAGGTTCCATGATGGGCAGGCTCAGATGCACTCCAACCCCAATAATGCTAGTGGGCATCTACTACTGGGTAGGGTCCTCTGGGTTTCAGGTGTGCTGTTATTGGCGTTAGGCATTGTGCCCCATGGCCTGGTGACTAGCATTGTGACTGGTAGTGCATGGCCTAGTGCATAGGGCTGTTCCCTGTGAGCTGTGTACGCCAACAGTGGTGTTGTTGCTGGCATTGACAAAGTGTATTCTCTGTCTCTTCCCCCCACCTTTTTGTTTTGTCACCCTGTCCTTTTGTGCATTAGCATCATCTGGCAGAGGAGCAGAGGCACCGGCGACGGAGGGAGCTGCATCCCACATGGCCCATGAGGCCGAATCCACCGATGGTGACGGCACCAGTGGGACAGAGGGCGAGGGGAGCACCACGGCGGAGACTGGAGGGGACAGTTTGGACAGCGACACCTCCTCCGATGGAAGCTCCCTCACGGTGGCAGACACCTCTGTGCCCACCCCAACTACAGGTACAGCCGGCACCCCGTACCAGCACCGCCCTCCCAGCAGCCCCTCAGTGTGTTTCCAGTTCCCCCTCACCCAGGAGGGTGGGCATCTCCTTCGCCCCAGGCACCTCAGGCCCTGCCCCAGTCAGCCCTGCTGCCTTCAGTGAGGAGGCTATTGACCTCCTGAGATCCCTTACCGTTGGGCAGTCAACCATTCTGAATGCCATCCCGGGTCTGGCAGGGCATTTGCAACATACAAATGCATTCCTGGAGGGCATTCACTCTGGCGTGGAGGCCCAACAGAGATCATTCCAGGCTCTGGCCAACTCACTGATGGCAGCCATTGTCCCTGTCTCTAGCCTCCCACCTCCAGCTTCCTCTACCCAGTCCCAATTCCCTCAACGTCAGCCTATCCCAAGCACACATTCAAACCAGCATGTACCCAAATCAACACACTGAAGTGGCTCAGGCAAACACAAGCAACAAACCTCATCCCACAGGCACTCACACAAGCACCATCCAGATGCAGACCCACCAACATCCACAGCCTCCACTGTGTCCCCCTCCTCCTCCTCCTCGTCCACCTCTCTCCCAGTAGCAACTCCACTCACACCTGCATGCACTACATCCTCATCCACTACCTCCATCACCAGCACGCCTATCACTACACGCCCCTCACTGGCAGTCACCACCCCCACATCCATGCACACGTCCCCTGTGTTGTCTCCCACTGTGTCTGTGCCCCCTCCTCCCAAAGTACACAAACGCAAGCACTCAGACACCCAACAGCCATCCACCTCACAACAGCATCCAGCCCATGCACCTGCACTCAAACACAGCAGACAGACACCTCCTAAAACCACTCTCTCTTCCTCCACTCCTAAACCTTCACCCTCTTCCAAACCCAGTGTCCCTAAAAGGCTTTTTCTCTCCACCCTTGACCTATTCCCTGCCCCTCCACCCCCCACCCTTCACTTCGGGCCAGGATGGGCAGAACCCTGGCCAGCACCTCAGCCACACAGTCCACAGCCACTGTAGTTTCTGCAGCTACTGCAGGTGTGAGAGCCTCCAAGGAGGCACCCGTCAGAACTGTCAGTGTGCCTGCACCACCTGTCAAGAGCAAGAAGGGGCCACCAGCTAGCAAGGGCAAGGAGGCACCACCAGCTAGCAAGGGCAAGGAGGCACCACCAGCTAGCAAGGGCAAGGAGGCACCACGAGCTAGCGAGGGCAAGGAGGCACCACCAACTAGGAAGGGGAAAAAGGGACCAACAGATAGCAAGGACAGGAAGGGAACACCAGCTGGCAGAAGCAAGGATGCACCACCAGCTGCCAAGGGCAGGAAGGGAACACTAGCTGCCAAGGGCAATGTAAAAGGGACATGAGGCTGCAGGCAGGATGGATCGGGTGCCTGGGGCTGGAGCAGCATCTGGGCAAACAACACCAGCCATGTCACTTCAGCAGTCAGAGGCTGCAGGGGAAGGGCTGGAGCCTCCCCCCACCATTGAAAGCACTGCCACATGCACCACCGCCAGCAGCAGCATGCCCAGTGGGCAGCCACCCGAGGCTGAAGGGGAAGGGCTGGAACCTCCCCCCACCACTGACAGCACCACCCCCTGCACTGCCACCAACACCGCCACCTGCACCACTGCCAGCAGCAGCAGCCCCAGTGGGCAGCCATCCGAGGCTGCAGGGGAAGGGCTGGAGCCTCCCCCCACCCCTGACAGCACCGCTGCCAGCCCCATAACTGCCACCACTGAGCAGCCATCACCGCCGGCGAGCAGTGTGTAGTCGTGCCTCCATGGGCTGTAGTGCATCCTGGCCCCTGCAACAACTGTAGGTGTGACACCCAGGTGAGAGACTGTGACCTTGCACCAACCAGGATCTGCATCGCTGGGCCCATCCAGAACCAGTGGAAGAAGGCATCCACTCACCCCCTCCTTGCCAGGATGAAGCACACTGGGCACAAAGTCTCCTCCAGAACAGTGGAAGAAGGCATTCACTCACCCCCTCCTTGCCAGGATGAAGCACACTGGGCACAAAGCCCCCTCCAGAACCAAGTGAAGAAGGCATCCACTCACCCCCTCCTTGCCAGGATGAAGCACACTGGGCACAAAGCCCCCTCCAGAACCAGTGGAAGAAGGCATCCACTCACCCCCTCCTTGCCAGGATGAAGCACACTGGGCACAAAGCCCCCTCCAGAACCAGTGGAGGTTCCATCCACTTGAGAGAATGTGGCTATGTACTCCCCAGGACCAAGTAGTGGGGAAACCACCCACTAGAGAGACTGTGGCTTTGCACTCCCCAGGACCAAGCAGTGGGCAAACCACCCACTTGAGAGACTGTGGCTTTGCACTCCTCAGGACCAAGTAGTGGGAAAACGGTGGGAAAACCACCCACTTGAGAGACTGTGGCTTGGTACTCCCCAGGACCAAGCAGTGGGCAAACCACTTTGCACTCCAGAGGACATCACAGAGGGCATGTAGCCCCCTCCAGGAGCAGTGGTGTTGTACCATCTTCCGGCTGAGGTGCCCCCGTTACCCTTCCCCCTGAGGTGCCTGTGTATCTTCGACTTGATGCCCCAGCAGTGTTCTCTCCATATTGAGGCAGGAGTCAAGTGTTGCCTTTGCCTATGTGTTGTGGCCCTGTGGGCCAAGGACATTTTGGACTGGGCATTGTCCCTCCATTTGTATATATTGTAGATACTGTTTTGTGCTTTAAGGACGTATTTATCTAAATTCATATTATTACACTGGCTTTACTCACATCCTTTGTCCTTGCGTTATTCCTGAGGGTTAGGGGGTGGATATGTAATGTTGTTTCATCTGTTTGTGTGTATGGTGTTGAGGTTGGGGGTGTTGCGGGTTGGTGTGTGTGTCACTCTCTTTTTCCTCCCCCCTCCAATGCGTGCTAGGTGCGGCACTCACCGCAGTCGTCTTTGCTGCCGTTCTTGTTCCTGGTGTAGGAGGAGGCACACCAGCATGGGGAAGATCTGCAGTTCAGGCTCCAAGGCGTCGTGGTTCTTCCTTGAGTGTCGAGAGGTGAGTCGTTTCCATACTGTGTACTGTTTCCGCCGTGCTTTTGATGGCGTTGGTACCGCCCTGGAAAAGGTGGCGGATTGGCCTCTCATAATACAGTGGGCGGTACATTGCCTTCCGCCTGGCTGTTTGCGGTTACTGCCGGGGTGCTTGTTGCTACCGCCGTGTAGTAACAAGTTGTTGTCTGTGTTGGTGGTTTCCGCCGTGGTCAATTATTTTTTTTTTTACTGCCAGCCTTTTGGTGTTATTAGCGCCGTTTTATCACCGACCGCCAGGGTTGTGATGAGTGCCATAGTCACTTCAAACCTAAATCGAAATTCTGCCCTATTCTCAATTCAGGTAATAAAGGGGATTTGTTCTATGGTGCTGTAATAGCAGAGCGGAAATGGTACAACATCAGAAACAATCTTAAGGAGGTGAAAATATGACCCAATTGGAAAGAAGAGCTCTTAATCAACTAATGAGCAATGACAGAATCATTATAAAACCAGCTGATAAAGGGGGTAATGTAGTCATCTTGAACTTAAGGGACTATGTCAAAGAAGCAATGCAACAATTAAATGACATACAGAATTATCAAAAACTGGATACAAATACTACACAAGAAATATCGAGTCAAGTCAACATTCAGTTAAGGCGGTGGCATCAGGAACATTTGATCAACACAAAAGAATTGAAATTCTTAAGTCAAGACTTTCCGATTACACCAACTATATATTTCCTGCCTACAATTCACAAAACCCTGAAGAATCCACCTGGAAGACCGATCATATCTGCTTGTGGATCAGTATTTGATAATATCGCTAGATACGTAGATTACTATCTTGCTCCAATGATAGCCACATTGAGTTCATATATAAAGGACACAAGAGATTTTCTAAAAGCAATTGCAGGCATTTCATGGCAACCTAATTTTCTCTTGGTGACCATAGATGTGGTTTCACTTTATACATCGATTCATCATGAGATAGGTCTTCATGCCTTGGAATATTTTCTGAAACAGAGAAATATAAAGGAAACAAGGCATTCGATGATGCTAATAGAGATGGTAAAAATGTGTCTCCAAAATAATGTCTTCTTGTTTCATCATCAAGTGTAGAAGCAAAGACAAGGTACAGCTGTGGGGATTACATTATCTCCGAGTTATGCAAATCTCACTATGGGATGGTGGGAACGAGAAATAGCAAGGCAAGATCAGTATCAGGAACATCTGGACAAGATTGTCCTGTGGCTACGTTACATTGATGATCTCTTCATAATATGGAATGGATCCAAGGAGGACTTTGTATCATATTTCCATTTACTAAATCATAACATCTATGGTCTTCAATTCGCTTTTGATATTAGTCCAACACAAATACATTTTTTAGATATTAAGGTGTATGTGGACAACAATCAGTTGCATACAACGATGTATAGGAAGGAAATGTCTACCAACAGTATATTACATGGGGTAAGTTTCCATCCCAAGCCACCCTTAAGGAGTATTCCATTTGGTGAATGTTTAGGAACTAGAAGAAACTGTTCGAGTGATGCAGAAATGGAAATACAATTTAGCTATGTCAAACAACGATTACTCAGAAGAGGATGTCTAAGAGTAAGCATAGAACTAGGAGCACTAAAAGCTAAAAAGAGAACCCGTCAGCAAACCTTGGTCGACAACAAAGTTAAGATCTCTGATAAACAAGAAGGGACTGAGGGATCGCGTTTGATACTAACATATAGCAAAGAAAGTAAAATGATTGAGAAAATCTTCAGAAGATATTGGAAGATCCTAAGGAGTAATCAGGATTTGAAACAAATAGTAGGAACATATCCACAAATAACATATATGAGATTGAGATCCTTAAAAGATATGTTGGTCAAGAGCCGTTATTTGGAACAACCTAGAACTAATTGGCTAAACATAAGTGCAACAGGGTTTCATAAATGTATCAAGTGCAAGGCATGCCAAATTGCAAAACACACAAAGTCCTTTACAGATTATAAACGAAGAGAAGTACAGATCATGCAGAAATTGACATGTAATAGTCAATTTGTGGTATATTTGATCCAATGTGAATGTGGATTACAATATGTGGGAAGAACAATATGCCCACTGAAGAAGAGAATACTGGAACATATTAGAGCAATCCAACTTCAGGATCGTAACTATGCAGTGGCTACACATCATAACAAATGCCACACCACAGACTGGAGAAGTATATCATTTTTTGGTTTGGCACAGGTAAATGTTAATGAACGTGGAGGAAAAAGAACATAATTGTTGAGACAACTTGAAAATACAATTATTCAACTCTGTACAAGGATTCCGTACGGGTTGAATGTGGACAAATAACTTTTTGTACATCTGTAAGGGGTAAAGAACATAAAAAATGGGTATTGGAAGTGGTTAGTGGAATATTGGATCAAATGACTACTAGAACAGCAGTGTCATTCATTGATAAATGTGAAGTCTCATATTGGTTTGTAAAATAATCATTAAGGAATATTATATTATATGAATCAGGAGGATATGGATAATATAATATTTAATTCAACATGTGGGAATAGATATGAATTATATAAAATATTCAAATTCTATTATTGAATGAACCTTTGATGCAGGATTGTAGTACATGGCTGTGGATTCTATTTTAAATAGTTAGTCTTATTGTCGAGAAAACAACGTATTTCATTTGCAAGGCACTCAGTCGATAATTATATAATAAGGATTGAAATATGCAATAAGTAGTATTGAATGATTGAATTTCTTGAAATTGTAAGACAAAACAGTAAGTTATAAGTAATTATGAGAAATATGAGTCCATTCAACTTAGAAATAATTTTTTTAATAATAGGTTATGATTAGGCCCATGATAATCCTATCCTTCTTAAAACTGAGATACTTTACATGATGGAAATTGAGTTTTTGAAAAATAGTAATGAATATGCTTAAATACAGAGACAAAGAATTTGGTAGTAATTTTAGCTTTGTAAAAGTAATTACTATTACCCTAGCATTTTGCAATGATTGTTGTGCATTCTCTCAATTTTATGATTCAAATTTGCGTGTTTTTTATATTTTTTTGTATCATGTCAAACTACCATAACCAGAATGCAATAGGTTGGTAGTGATGAAATTACACTACTTAAAGAAAAAGAGAAAAGAGACTCACTAACCGTGAACAAAACTCAGGTTGATTTGAAATGCGTTGGTGGTTGCTGATTTCTAAAATAAACCTGCCTAAAAGGATTTTTTTGAGTGCCGTAAGTTAATTCTTGGATATACAATATTTTCAAAGGTGGTCTCCTTTGTTACCAGCTCCGGCAGCTGAGTGAGCCTTTGAGAAAATAACTCTGACCATTCATATATATATATATATATATATATATATATATATATATATATATATATATATATATATATATATATATATATAAATATTATATATATATATATAACAATATATATATATATATATATATACACATGTGGCAACTATATATGTATATATATGTATACACACACACACACACACATATGAAGTCTGCACCACTTTTGTTCCCTTGGTATATACAACCTTTTAGGCATTCTGGGTTTACAGCGGGGAAAGAGGGAAATTTGGGTCAGAGTTTTCAGTAGTTTGTAAAACATTCCGAGAAATCGTAGCAGAAAAGAAGATTGAAATGATGAGTAACAGTGTGTATTTTTTGCGTTTTCCAGACTCATTGGTGCTTAGGAGTGTAGGAGTAGGAGTCCATTCAGGTCTTAAGAGTGGATTACCTGCCTGGACCCAGAGGCGGTCATTCCGCCGCCCGCCAGGCGGGAACCGCCAATCGGCTGCCACGCTGCCGGCATTCCAACATTCCCGCTGGGCCAGCGGGCGCTAACAAAGTTAGCGCCTGCCGGCCCAGCGGGAATGAGGCTGCAACACAGAAGCCGGCTCCGAATGGAGCCGCCGGTGTTGCGGCCGTGCGACGGGTGCAGTTGCACCCTTCGCGCTTTTCACTGTCTGCTAGGCAGACAGGGAAAAGCTGGCCGGGGCCCTGTTAGGGGACCCCTGCACTGCCCATGCCAGTGGCATGGGCAGTGCAGGGGCCCCCAGGGGCCCCAGGACACCCCTTACCGCCAGCCTCTTCCTGGCGGTGAAAACCGCCAGAAACAGGCTGGCAGTAAGGGGGTCAGAATCCGGCCCCGGTTTTCCAACCGCAGCTTGACCGCCGCGGTCAGAATGGGCTTGGAAGCACCGCCAGCCTGTTGGCGGTGCTTCCGTCATTCTGTGCCCTGGCGGTCTAAGACCGCCAGGGTCAGAATGACCCCCAGAATCTCCATATTTTTATTTTTTTCCCTCCATTTTTCCATTTTCCCTAAGGGCTGTTGTGACTTGGAGAGTGGCATATTCCTCCAGTAATAACAGGACTTGGGAGGCATGGTAATTGGCTTCTGGAAGCTTCTTCCATTCCAACAAGATTCTATACAACAATATATTGTCTAAAGCGTATTACTGTGACACTTCCAAAGGAAAACAGGGTTAAATTATAAAATCTTTTAATGCTCAATTCCGGTTTGGGAGCCACTAGAAAAATGATTCAAGGTCTTATTTAATAATAATGTAAGGATGTTATATTACTATATTGGAAATTACACTGTTAGAAAGTTGTTATTTTCCTCCCCCTTACCATAGCCACACCTCTGGTTGGGCACAGGGAGCTCTGAATAGGGGAAGAAGAGTTCTGTTATGTTGAATTTAGGTAGAGAAGTGCACTGTAGAATATCTTATGGAACAACACACACAAAGTGCTTCCAAGGTGGGTAGGGTGACCCCTGGGAACTTTTACCCCATTAGTTAGGGAGTGGCCAGGAGTCTGCCATACCCACAGGCTAGCATAGGGCAGCAAAGTGGCATCTGCAGTACCCTTCCCCGAACATTCTTGGAACTGTAAAGATCAAAAGAAGAATGTGTCTGCTGTCTAAATTATGAGAGAAGACTGGACCTGAATACATTGGACCCAGGACCCCTGAAGTGACTCCAAATGTCAGTTGACTGGTCTCCTGTTTGAGCCACAGAGACAAAGGAAACTTTTAGAGGTGGCTCCTACAACTGCCCAGCTGACCAGTTCAAACTGGACCTGCCCTTCATCTGGCTGCAGAGCTCTGCTAGTGGGAGTCTTGACCCCCAAGTGCTGTCCTCAAGGTCCTGGCCCCTTGGCTGGTATGAAAGTGTACTCCTCCTAACGTTTTCTGAAACCTGAGACTTAAAAATGTTTTCAACTTCTTGCTCTAAGAACCAACAGGGGGACAGGAAACCAACCTGCCAAGCCAGTCTAATGAAGGTGCATTGCTACTAGGCCAAAGATTCAGGTTGCCCAGCTACTTCCTTTTCCACAGTAGCAACTCCGATCAAACTAGACTTTGCAGAGAAGGTGTCTGGCCTTGTGGAGCCCTCTTCCACTACATCCTGCTGTCTTGCTCCACTGAGGATTTTTGACTTCCATTCTGGAGACTAAGGGCCTGATATAAAAGTCAGTGGAGGGGAATTCTACATCACAAACATGACGAATCTCCCGTCTGCCGAATTATGACCTCATTCTATCCTATAGGGATTGTAATATTGCGGTCAAGATGTCAGTCACGTTTGTGAGTGAGTATTCCCTTTGCTAACATCTAAATCAGGCTCTAAGTCTGATGGTAAAACATTTCACAGGGACAAACCTGTTCCCTGTATTCGACCCACACTCCATCATTGTCGATCTTAGCTTTTGACATTGTCCCAGTCAACCACAACCAGATGAGAATCTTTGGCACTATTTTAAACTTCAAAAATTCATAACTTGGGTTTTGCGTATTGGATTTTTCTTGCATTTAGTAAAAAGTACTCTATTTATCTGAATTGGTTTGAGACTTATTTTGTGTTGAGTTTTCACTTTATGCTGGAGTACTGCATAAGCACTTGATACATATTGCTGCTAACTTAAGCCAGACTGCTCTTGTGCCAAACTATCAGAAGGTTAAGAACAGATTTACTTATTGACTTTTGTGGTTCACAGTGTCTCTCTGGAACTTTTAAACTCCACAGTGAGGCACCAGACCAAGATTTTTTTAATTCATAATCCATTTAAGGAAATTTATATTGGAAATGGCAATTAGTTTTTCCCTGTTTTATTGTGGTAGCTAATGTTATATCAAGGAGTGCTACTGTGGTTTTGGGAGAAGGAGAGGAGGGTGAGCCAGTGGTGTTGTGTTCAGTAAAAATAGAATGCATAGCATTAGTGTTAAAGTCTTTTTTAAGCCTAAACTGTATCAAACTATTTTAGGAACATATGGATGGTGATATCCAAGGAGTGCATCATAATATTCCATTATCATACAGTGCAGTATGTACTTTCTGGTTATGGTAACCAGAGGCAGTACATTTATTTCCCTTAAGAGATATTTGTGTTCTTTGTTGTATTGAAACTAAGTCTAACAACACGGGATTTCTCAGTCAGTAAAGCTTCTGAGTTGGCCATCAATGCTTGGTGTTTGGGATATTTGAGGTTAGCTTTGGATAGGTCAGGAGAAAATAGAATCTCCGAGGTCTTACATGAATCCTAGCGTGAAAATTGATACTTTAGCTTTCTATGGAAATAATAATATCATGTGTTGACTATTGATCTTCAGAAGCAAATTCAGTGTAGGAGAGCTGTGAAATCCAGCTGTAGGGTATTGCAGTTTCTTTTTGCGGCCAGTATCTTTTTATTTATTTCTAACTGACGTATCTATTAAAACATCAGCTCGCAAACTGCACAATTGTGGTGATTCACAGCCTGGTCTGCCTAATGAATATTAATTAAGAAGGTTGCAATGGGCATCCCACATTGATGGGATACAATCACATAGATGGTGGCCTGTAGGGTGCAAAAACACACCAAGGTCTCGCTTAATATAGCAACATCAGCAGGAGAGTGAAAACAATTTTAGGAGCACAATCAGATTTAGAGGAAATAATGCATGTAGATGCAACACCACATTTACAAGGCAATGTACTACTGGTGTGGCATCAACAGGAGTGTGGAAACAAAACACTTTCAGATCCAAACATCTACCTCCATTGCAGTACAGTAATGGTCCACTTCACCATCCAAGCATTGTAATGGGAGGTATTATTTTGTGGGTGGAGTAACCCACCAAATAGCAAATATTGAGACCAGAGGGGCTAACTCTAATAGACCAATTCCTAAAGATGGCTGATCCAAGGCCCCTCTCTCTGCAAGTTTATGCTGGTGATGACATGAGCTCAAGCAGACAGCTAGCAATGCCTAAAGTCAGAATGAAGAAACAAAGAATATTAGTCATAGTTTCAGAGTCTTTTAGCTAAACATCAAAGATACATTTAAGAGATTCATTATTGGGTAGCGTTTGCTTCCTTAGCTAGTTTTGGCACAATAGCTCTTAAAAGAAAAAATGGGCAAAGGTGTTCCAACTGGGTTGGGCACCATGAATAGCTTTGGAGTTGTCCATAGAGTAGAAATACTTCAACAATAAATTCTAACAACATGCCCAAGGGTATCCCAGACGTCGAATGTCGGTATAAGCAACAGTTTTCAAAACCTAAGGGTACCTTTTGGGAGGTTCTCTATTGAGTTTTCTCCAAAACCACAGCTCCTTATAACTCCTTATTGAGAAATATGCCCAAGTGAAATGATGGTTGGTCATCACAGAGTCATAATTTTTTGAGAACAGACTGGGTTTTGGCCTAGGAGGGGCATCTTACACCACATTTTTGCTTTTTGGATCTCGCTCTTTGGATCGTTGGCAGACATGGGGAATTTGCTTATGTCCTTAGGTTCCACATAGCATTTAGTTGTGAGTGCTCATAGCCATAGTGATGCTGGCTGGCCAATCTAAGCCTGCATTGGATCCTGCTCAACGTGCCAAGTACCGCTTCTGCACTTGACTGACAGTGGTACTTTGTGATCGAGCACTCAGGGCTCTCTTGGGAGCTGTATATACAGGTCAGTGAACTTGACTCATACCTCAAAGTGCAGGCAATATGAACAATAAATCAATGTCCATCCAAATACTTGTTTTATAAGAAAAAGTTGTAGTTTATATCAAGCTCTACTCATGCAGAGGAATACAACAATCAGAAGCAACAACACAATGCCTCTTGAGGTTGGGGCTCCAGTAGTTGTCAGGCAAATCCTTGTCCCACACTCCATCATGTAAACTGTTCAGGATTATTCCCCATTCACTGATGGCCACATCAGAAAATGCAAACTATTAGCCCATACTCAAGAACTCCCTTTTGACTCTTCAGGATTTCGGTCAAAAGTTGCTATGGCACCACAGCACCTTTAGCAGTGAATCCCCTGGGCCACAAAGGCCTGCTTTCAGTCTTACCCGCTCCATAGATGTGGCAGTGTTCAGAGGTGCAGCGAGTGCCCTTTTCTCAAGTGGTCCCAAGTCCAGATCCTGTACAACAAAGTCAGGTCACCCGCGATGGATGCTACAGTACTTTGCAGCGCAGGCTCTTCCTACTGAGGAATGATGCAGGTCAGTTTCCAGTGAACGGAGCTGCTTCACTTGGCAGACATAAAGTGTAAGTTACTCTTCCCCTAATAAAAAGAGAGGGGGAGTTCTCCAGCTCTCAACTTAAGCTCTGGCGAGGGTGTGATGTTCTCACTGGCGTATGCAATCCTCAGTGGAACAGTCAGGTCCAGTTGGCTGGATAGACCTACTCATCATGGCAGTAATACTCTCATCTGAGCAGTTGACCATTGCAGTACTGACAGTCCCTTTTGGCATACAGGGTGGTCTTGTTGCTCACAATAGGACCCAGACTCTTCAGTGTGATTGTCCTAAACACAGCAGCCAAAGGTCTCCCGCTCCGTTCCAATTAAGCTTACTGCGTTGCAGCAGCAAAGTGATGTGGTCCTGGTAATGTGGGCCTGCTGTTTCCTGTACAGCGCACTTAAAGTGACTGAGATGACAGCATCCTCCTCCTGGCATAGGAAGGTAGTGAGACTGTTACTGCACATGGGAAATGACCCACAGCTGCTCTCCTCACACCTCGCTCAGAGATTCCTCTTGGCAAGGCTCCTCTCTAGACCTCGCTCCCTCCAACCCCCTCCTCTTTCTCACATTGCACACTGGTCTTGGCAAACATGCAGGAAATAGTGCTCAAGGCTCCAGCGCAGGTGATCTTCATTTCCCTCAGCGATTTTCCCCGCTCATCCAGGAGAGAGCAGCAGCATTATGCCCCCAGTCCTGGTCACAGGCAGAAGCCTTACAGAGCTTACACTCCTCACACAGCCCGTCTGGCTGCTTAGCAGATGACAAATTTTGGGGGACTCAACCTCCTTTTCTTATAGTCCTTTTCGAGATACCAAATGTGATTTAGGGTCTGGGTCTTTGAAGTTTTATGTTGGGGGTTCAGCTTTGTTTGGCGTGGGCACTTCTCCTTTTTATCTTCCTTCATTGAAGAGATCTGGCACAGCAGCCACAACTTCAATGCTGATTGGCCACAACACAGTTCATGCGAATGGCCAGAGTTCACACCTGGATGTCAGCCACAGTGATATGTGCAATAAACAGTTAATCCCAGGCCCCCGCCCTACTCTTAATGATTCTCTTATAAGCCCCATCTCCTTTCCTGAAAAGTGTTCAGGCTCCTTCATTGTGATCTATCACTGAATCAAAGAAAAGTTTTTTGAAATGTAAATGGAGTCTTGTTCTTTTCCCTCCAGTGTGTCCCCACACAGCTCACAGGAATGCAGCAATCCACAAATCTGTCTGGGGGAGATGTCTCTCTTCCTCATGCCTTCTCCAGGGAGACCTAGGATTCCCAAAATGCAACCCAGGGTCCTCCATACACTGTGCCATTGTAGGCTCACTCACTCAGTGTACATTCATAGCATACTTTCTGTTCAGTACTAATTCCTCTAAGCACTGTACTCTCACATGCATATATGCATTCAGCACACAGAGTCTGCGTGCTCTGTTCAGCAATTATGCTTTTCTATTTTCAACCAGGGTGCACTTATCTTAAAACATAAATGCAGCCAGCACACACACTCAGTGTGCACAACTCTGTTCCCTTCATGTATTGTACTTCACACAAACATACAAACACCCAGCAACTGCGTTCCCCGCTCACAAACTGCATGTAATGTATTTCTCTCAGGCATTCATACACCCCAGACATGTACTAACCACACATATACTGCACAGTATGGAACCATCCTTGTACGGTACCCTTTCCAAGCACACAAACAACCAACACAGAGTCACCACTCCTGTGCAATGCAGCAATCCTCATCTACCTGATGTAGCCCAAGGGTGAGTTCAGCACACAGCAGCAGAACCTTTAAAAAAATGAGTGAGCCTGAATGCCTCACTCAAGTGATACAGGGTAAAACATACTGTTCACTAGTACTGATCACTACATGATATGCTGCCACCACAGTGCTTGTGCTGCTTAACTGCCGGTGAAGGATGTAGCCTCATACCACTATGAGGGTAGAGCTTTGGGTCCTCCTCCAGGTCCAACAAGCACTCAATCCTTTAGACAGGCCTATTTCATGGTGCACACACATGATTACAGTTCGCCTATGATCTAAAACCACCATTAGGGATCCAGACAACAGTGCAGTTGGGCACTCAAAGCAAGGGTACACGTTTCTTACCAAGCAGAGGAATTGTCCGTCCCAACATTCCTCTAGTCAAGATTTCAGATCTAGCTGGAATAGCCAAAATATGAGTGTTCAGGTCCACAGTGGTGACCTTTCTGACTGGATCTAAAGAGCTTTTGTGAAATTGAAGTTCAGAATTTTCTTAACAACAATGAAATGGGTTAGTGTCAAAGACTGATTTAAATTAGAATAATTACCAGATGTAAATTCCATCTCTGTGTTCCTTACTGCAGAGAAGACATTTGACTCACTTGATTGGCCTTTTCTGTTCACCATGCAACATAGACTGTGCATTCCTGTTAACATATTGAACATAATTAACCTGCTACAGACTACCCCCCTTACAAGAATCGACAGTAATGGTTGCATTTTGGAACCATTCCCTTCCTGCAGAGGCATAAGATAGGTAAGTTCTCTCTCACCCCTCCTATTGGCTCTTGCCATGTAGCCACTGGCCACCTGGATGCAAACTACACTCCTTCATCTGGGACTCACATTATCCAATATGTGTGGATTACTGGTGTTAATACGCTGATGACATACTGCTCTTTGTAAAAGACCCAGAAAAAATCTTGTGCCTCTCATAGTTGAAATAGTGCGGTAGGGAGACATGTCTGGCATATACACTAACTGATCAAAATCCAAAATGTTTCTATTAACTGCAGCATCTCGAAGGCCAATGATAGACTCCCCTTTGTGCTACTATGGGGACTGGGTCTGATACTTAGGGATCGCATTAGAGACAGACACCAAATAATACTGAAAACCTACGGTCCTGCTCTCACTAAACTAACATAATGTGAGAGGTGGATAACACTCCCACAATCAATGGCCAGGTGAATTGCACCAATTAAAATGATAGTGCTCCCAGCAGAGGCTGCCACAAATCTCAAGGTGAGGGGTGGGTGGGGGGCGCACAAGGGGGTGAAATAAAAAAAATAAAAAAATTAAAAATCTTGTTGTTCCAAACGCTGTTGCCTGCTTCTTTGCTCCTCTGCTCTTCTGGTGTCCTAGCAGCCCTGGGACACAAGCACAGGTTCCCCGTGCAATCCCGGCACTGCTCTCATGCTAAGCATAGCAGGAGAGCAGCACCAGGCTTGGTTCTGAGCAGCTTGGTCTGCCACTCAGACACTGCATGGGAGTCTGTGCAGTTTCTCAGCCGAGTTGGAGAAACTTAAGTGCACATGTGTGTTTCGGACGGACGGCCAAACACACATGCACACTTGTGCTCTCCACCCCCCCTCTGCTTTCCCCCATCCCATGGCCCAGCCCACACCTCCCTGCACATGGTGCTCTCTATCTTTTTATTTTTCAGCAGCTGACTTAGCCGGTGGGGAGGCGATGCTCCTTGGGCATTGGGAACGAGCTGCCCCTAAGTGCTTTCCAAGTATCTAACTTCTTACAGAACATATCGATACCACTGAATCAGTCCTTTTTTTAAAAACTAAAATGTTGGTCTGAGTGGGCCGAGGCTTCACTGGGAGACACTTATAATACCTTATGATTGGGGAGGTTTTTCAGTGCCAGATATAGAAAGGCATTACCTTGCAGCTTGATCCCAATATTTTGCATTCCGGTTTCATCAGATACATGATGCTTCCCATATCCCCATAGAAGAAAATCAGGTACTGTTGGGCTAACTCCGAACCTGCTTAGCCTCTAGAGTCTCAAGACCAATCTAGACCATCTAGATGGTCTTGGTGCACATCCAGATCTGTCTTGCATATGACAGGAAAAGCTAGACAGGAGCACTTTTGCTCACCGCTCATACCTCTCCCTTATAACCCCTCCCCCCTTCAATGTTAGACACAGGAGTGATACTCTGGTTGAGAGACACAAGCATGCTCAAGGTGGGACAGCTATTCATAGATATACATTTCTTACCCGTGACCAATTTTGTGATGACAGAGGCACCATACCACATGACATTTTTAAATATATATATGCCTGTGACATGCAACATTATCCGCCTGACCTACACAGACACTGAAAAATCTGTACAGCCAGTCCCCTCTGTGTCCATGCGACCTCGTCAGCTTCTTCCACCTTGCGTGGGACTGCCTTGCATGGGACTGCCCACTGGTCGGACATTACTTGGAAGACATTTTCCATGCCATTAAGGAAATAATGGAAAACACAAATGACTGTACCCTTCTGACAGCTCTGCTGGGCTATACTAAGTGAATTTCCAAAGTCGGTCTAGCGACTGGTGAAGGTGCTACTTCTACTGGGAAAAAGAAGCTGCCTGTTGCTGGATGAGGGGTCCTCTCCCTAAGGTTGCGGAGGCTGAAAGTGGCCCATCCACGAGACATTGGGGAACTCTTCAGTTTATATCTTGCCTCAAAAACTGACAATGATAACGTTATTTAACAATGACCAACATTATTACTGTGTCTATCATGTCGCTATTTATACTTACATCTACCTTAAGACTGCCTAGAGTGCTGTTCACTGGTCAAATGTATTATTGTTTTATGTTGCCTCTCACAGTGGGGATTCAGACGCTCCTCACTTTATAATGCTTGTAGCGGATGGACAACTGAGTATTTGAAGTAAAGGGTCAGATTTATGAAAAGTCTTTTCATGCACCCCTTAGCGCCCCCACCCAACACCACCATGTGTGTGCCATATTTAAAATACGGCACACCATGGCAGTAGTTAGGGGATCTAGCGTCATAATTTTTCACGCTAGTTCAGTTCAGCGCTTTGCAGGATTAGCGTCAGAAATGTTGACACTAATCATGCAAAGCACCCAGAGGCCCGTTGAAAGCAATAGAAGCCTCCTTTTAACGCCTGCTCTGAGCAGGCACCAAAAGTGCCAATAAAATGGCGCAAGGAATTCTCTTACATTTTCTTGCACCATTTTTTTTTACCTCCCCCCTAACGGGGGAATGCACCCTTTGTGTACGTTATGTCCAGCGCAGGCATAATGTAGTGCAAAGGGTTACAAAGTGGCAAATTGCATGCATTGCACCACTTTGTAATTATGGCGTGGCATTTTTGGCCTTCTAACACCCTATTACCGTCATAAAAATGACGCTAATGTGGCATTAGGATGGCCCAAGGCCCTCTTAAATCTGGCCCAAAGTTTTTTTTTAAATGAGAGCATGTGGCCTCAAACAAAGCCCAATGTTACCTAATTCAAGGGCTTATATGTCCCACAGCCAGGACAGCTAGGGTCCATTCCGCTACCACTGCTAGGACAGTCACTGCTAAAACCTAGCTGGAGTGTCTTTTTTTAGCAATCCCTGACCCACATCTTCTTTCTCTAAAGAGGAAGGAGATGTTGTTATTGTTCTTTAAGAGTACAAATCCAGACCAATTCTGTATAAAATGAGAACTCAAAATGCATCTGTTACCTAGGTAGCTGTAAGGATTTCTCTTTTCTCCAAAAATTGGCACGTTTTAACATGGTGCGCAGGTGTCTGCATTACAGACTGGATTGTTTATGTGCAGGAATAGGTATCTTCCTGCACAAAAACAATCCTTAAAGGCATGTTTCTCTTTCTTTGTGTGCAGCAGAATGCAGCACACTTGAAAAGAAGAATATTGGAAATGGCCTTTCTGCAGGGTCACCCCTAAACTTGTTGCCTTCCTCCTTCCCTTTTTCTGATCTCATTTTTGCTGGCTGTAGGACTCTGCAGCACACTTTACCACTGCTAATCAGTGCTGAAGTGCATATTCTCTCTCCTTAAAACATGGTGACATTGGTTCATACCCAATTGGCTTATTGAATTTATTTGTAAGTCCCTAGTCAAGTGCACTACATGTTCCCAGGGCCTTTAAAATAAATGCTACTAGTGGGCTGCAGCACTGGTTGAGCCGCCCACATAAGTAGCCCCCTAACCATGTCTCAGGCCTGCCTCTGCAGTGCCTGTGTGTGCAGTTTCACTGCCACTTTGACTTGGCATTTAAAAGTACTTGCCAAGCCTTAAACTTCCCTTTTGCTACATATAAGTCACCCCTAAGGTAGGCCCTAGGTAGCCCATAGGGTAGGGTGCTATGTAGGTAAAAGGCAGGGCATGAACATGTGTGTTCTATATGTCCTGGTAGTGTAAAACTCCTAACTTCGTTTTTACACTGCTGTGAGGCCTGCTCCTTTCATAGGATAGCATTGGGGCTACCCTCATATATTCTCTTTGAGTGGTAGATCCTGATCTAAAAGGAGTAGCCAGGTCATATTTCGTATGACGAGAATGGTGATACAAAATGCTGCTTAATGGTGCAGTTGGATTTTATATTACTATTTCAGAAATGCTACTTTTAGAAAGTGAGCATTTCTCTACACTTAAATACTTCTGTGCCTTCCAATCCACGCCTGGCTAGGTTTAGTTGACAGCTCCCCTGTGCATTCATGCAGACACACCCCAAACACAGGATACTCAGCCTCACTTGCATACATCTGCATTTTGAATGGGTCTTCCTGGGCTGGGAGGGTAAGGGGCTTGATGCTTACATATCAAAGGACAGTAGCCTGCCCTCACACAAAAGACTGCCACACCCCCTACTGGGACCATGGTAGACAGGATGGAACTGAAAGAGGACCTTGTGCACTTCTAAGCCACTCTTTGAAGTCTCCTCCACTTCAAAGGCACATTTGGGTATTGAAGCAGGGTCTCTGACCCTACCAACTCATACACTTCTTAGGTACACACTAAGCCTTATAGAGACTTCTGGAGAAGAGAACCTGAACCAGAACTTGCATCCTGCCAAGAAGAACTGCCTGGCTGCCCAAAGGACTCACAAGTCTGCTTTCTGTGAAGTACTGCTGCCTTGCTGTTGCCCTGCTGCTTTGCTGCTCCCTGGCTGTGGTGAGAAGGGCTCTCCCAGGGCTTGGCTAGAGCTTGGCTCCTGTTCCCTGAAGTCTCAGGACCAAAAAGATTTAGGGGGTTATTCTAACTTTGGAGGAGTGTTAATCCGTCCCAAAAGTGACGGTCAAGTGACGAATATACCACCAGCCGTATTACGAGTTCCATAGGATATAATGGACTCGTAATACGGCTGGTGGTAAATCCGTCACTTTTCCGTCACTTTTGGGACGGATTAACACCTCCTCCAAAGTTAGAATAACCCCCTTCATCTCTACAAGAAGGACTTCTTGTGCGGCGAAAATTTACGCACGGCCTGCCAAAAACGATGCACAGCCTGCATAGCAGTGAAAAATTCACCGCACGCTGAACCGAAACGATGCAGCCCGACTTCGCAATGAGGAGATCGACTCAGCGCCAGCGTAGCAACCGGAAATTTGACGCACGGCCTACTGGATCGACTCACAGCAGAGCCGGAATGACGCAGCCCGGCTTCCAGAGAGGAATCGACGCAGCACCTGCCATGCAGTAGAAATTTCCATGCAACACCCACCGGATCGACGCAGCCCCTGTGACTTTGTCCTGTCAGCGCCGGAAATCCACGCATTGTCCCCGGGGTGTCCAAAAACCCGCAACCCGAAGAGGATTCCGACCGAGTGCCAGAAATTGACGCAAAGCCGTTCCTGCATGAAAACTAAATGACACATGGCCGTGTGTGGCCTGAGAAATCGATGCACACCTCCCTGTTTTCCATGCATCTTCTCCTCTGCGGTTCTTTGCTGAGATTTTGAATGCAAACCAGGTACTTTGTTCTTCAGAGAGACATTGATTGCTTTTAAAAGACTAAAGACACTTTATATCATTTTTACTGTGATATTTTCAACATATACTTATTGCATCTTAATCGTTTTGAACTGCATCTTATCAGATAAATATTATATATTTTTCTAAACACTGTGTGGTGTATTTTTGTGGAGTTCTATCGTGTTATTGCATGATTTATTGCACAAATACTTTACACATTGCCTTCTAAGTTAAGCCTGACTGCTCAGTGCCAAGCTACCAGAGGGTGGGCATAGGATAATTTGGATTGCGTGTAACTTACCCAGACTAGAGTGAGGGTCTTTGCTTGGACAGGGGATAACCTGACTGCCAACCAAATACCCCATTTCTAACAAAGAAGTAATGGGGAAAAATAATCTATTTCTCTTTGTTATTCCTCTGTCAGGTTTGTGCACTATTTTGTGCAAACCCAGGTTAACAAATCTTTGTAAATCTGGATTTGCATCAAAATACTATTTTGTATAACTATAGTTGTATAAATGTATAAATTATAGCACCACAAAAGGATGATGGACGGAGTGCAGAAACTTATCAAACACTCACCCCAGTCTCAGATCTGGGTTTAATCCATCGTTCTTTTGCTCACCATGCCACCCCAGTTTGGACCGAGCCATATGCAAATCAGTCTTGACCCTGTTCCCCATGGAAACAGTCCAGCCCAAACTACCAGGCAAGGTCCTCCCTGGACTGGAAACAAGCATCCTGGGTCAGGTTTCAGGAGATCACCCTTCATCAGCCAGGCTAGCTTGAATCCAGCGGCACAGTGAGCACGGGACCCACGTCTGGGCATACCCTTCCCACTTAGGGCAACTTTAGCAACACAAAAGGATGGACGGAGTGCTGAAACTTTTTAAACACTCATCCCCGTCACAGATCTGGGTTTAATCCACCGTTCTTTTGCTCACCATGCCACCCCAGTTTGGGCCAGGCCATATGCAAATCAGTCTTGACCCTGTTGCCCATGGGAACAGTCCAGCCCTAACTGCCAGGCAAGGTCCTCTGTGGGCCAGAAACAAGTGGTTTAGAATTTCTACACTTAGAATATTTTGTTGCAAACCATCTGCTGTTTCCTCTAGGTTTCTTGCTTCTTGCTACTGTTGGTTTTACCCTATTTTTACAAGTCTTTTATTCAGATGATTTGCATCAAGGAAACAGGATATGAGGACATATGTGGACCCTTATAAAGACTGTGACTATTGTTGATTGTTTCTTTTACTATGCCTGTGTAGTTCAAGCCAAAGGACTGCTAGTTGTATTTTATTGATTCTCTATTACTTTCATTGAAGGAGAGTAAGACTAATATGCTTAATAGTCACCCCTACTTAGTCACTGTTAATAGAAACTGGTGGCTATTTAGGCTACTGGCATAATAGCAGAGATTGCATACAGTTTGGCTGGCAGCATGCAACAGAAAATCTTCACAACTTCCCCTGTCATGGCTGAAATAGCAGACATTGGGGGTCATTACAACATTGGCGGTAAAAGGCGCTTACCGCCGTGCAGAAGACCGCCAATACACCGCCGCGGAATACCGCCACAGCTATTATGACCCACAGCTCGGAATCCGCCAAAATTCAGACACCCACACAAGTCCGCCACACCAAAGGTCAGTGATAAACTGGCAAAAACAAATCCTCAACCGTCACGCCAACAGAAACACGCCCATGCTATCACGACCCACGAATCCACGCGGCGGTCTTTCAACTGCGGTATTCCATTGGCGGTACACACTGCTGCGCTCAAAATACACACACATCTACAAAACACCGCTACATTGGACAATTCCAAATACACACACCTGATACACATACAAACACCACTCCCACACACCCAACACAATATAAAACACACACCCACATCACCCACAAACCCCTACAACAAAAAATCTGAAAGAAGGCCAGAGAGAGACTACAGCAATAGACAACCCCACCACACAGAGGCACACAACACCATCACTTATACAACATCCACGCTCAAAACACCCCACACCACCACACATCACCACACTCATCAACACATACACCACCCCACACATCACCTACACCACCCCATGTCACGCCAAAGACACCCCAGGTTTTCTGAGGAGGAGCTCAGGGTCATGGTGGAGGAAATCCTACAGGTAGAGCCACAGCTATTTGGAGCACAGGTGCAGCACACCTCCATAGCCAGGAAGATGGAGCTATGGCGAAGAATCGTCGACAGGGTCAACGCTGTGGGACAGCATCCAAGAAATCGGGAGTACATCCGGAAAAGGTGGAACGACCTACGGGGGAAGGTGAGTTCAGTGGTCTCCAGGCACAACATCGCGATTCAGCGGACTGGCGGCGGACCCCCACCTCCTCCCCCACAACTAACAACATGGGAGGAGCAGGTCTTGACCATCATGCATCCAGAGGGCCTCGGAGGAGTCGGTGGAGGAATGGACACTGGTAAGTCAAATCTTAACTATCATATCCCCCACCCTACCTGCATGCTATCACACACCCCCGCCCTCACCCCCCATCACTCCAACTCCTCACTAATGTACTAATAACACAAACCACACATCCCAACACCAAGCCCTGCATGACACAACTAAACATGGACACCCAGCACTAAAGCATGCCCACTGCACATACCCATAACACCCCCCTCAACCATCATCACACAAGCCCCCACACAGGAATGCTAGCACTGGGGTACACGCTCACCCACCCATTGCACACCATGACACACACAGATGCAATAATCATGCCTTTACACCCCTGCAGGACCACTACCCAACGTCACCAGACAGGAGGGTCCAGACTTCTCCATCCCACCCACAGAAGAGGCCCACAATGATGACAGCAGCTCTGTCCAACAGGATCCAGATGACCAGCCCGGACCATCGTGGGCCTCGGGACAGTCGGTTCCCCTTGCACAGGCACAGCCCAACACTGACCTTCCACCCTCTGGTAACACCAGCACAGCACCCACCCAGTGGGCCCATACCTCCGTACCCAGGACACGTCAATCAGTGGTGTGTCCACCACTACAGGGAAC
This sequence comes from Pleurodeles waltl, assembly GCF_031143425.1. NCBI lineage: Eukaryota > Metazoa > Chordata > Amphibia > Caudata > Salamandridae > Pleurodeles > Pleurodeles waltl. The sequence goes on along the minus strand of NC_090437.1, from coordinate 1,032,642,289 downwards.
CCAGGGTAACCCACCACCCCAACAACAACAGGGACCTGGGGGCAGTGGTAGTGGGCACACGGTCCAAGGGACGGAGGCACAGGAACACAGGGGAACTGCGAGGGCTGCTGTGCGACAGGGGCGGACAGGCTAAGGGAACCCACCCTCCACGAGGCCCTCTCCTCCATCATGGGAGCATACCACCACTCCCAGGAGACGATGGCCACGGTCCTGGCCAAGTTTCAGGAGACCCAGCGCCTGCAGGACGAACAGTATTTGGGGTTCAGGGAGGAGCTCAGAACCATCAGCTCCGCCCTGGGCACCATTATAGGGGTGCTGAAGGACATACAAAAGACCATGAGGGGCACCGTAGCACTCCAAGGGGCCCCTGTCACTAGCATGGACGATGAACTGCCCACCACCTCCGCCGGCGCTAGTGGACAGGACGCCCCGTCACAGGACCACTACTCCAGCACCCCACCCCCTGAAGACGCACAACCAGCCCGCAAGCGGTCCCTGAGATCCAGGAACAGGACAGAGCACGATGGCAAGACCCCCGCCAGGAAATGAGACCACCCTGATTGTCCTCCCACTGTCTCACTTTGTCACCCTGTCCAGATTGGAACTGCCCCAGCTCCACTTCCTATGCCCATATGGGCAGTGCACCTGTGAGATTTATAGACTGGACTCTGCCAGGGACATTCCTCCACCATCAACCATCACCATTTTGCCACCCCCTCCAATAATTAGCACTTCAATAAACACCCTTGAACCAGAAAACAATCTGGAGTCAGTCTGTGATTTGGAAAATGTGTATTAGCAATGACAGTGACAAAATGCGTTTTCAACTGTAATGCCAACATACCTGTGTCACACATCACAAGTCCATGAAGGATGCAAGCAGATGACACACGTTGGTAACCACACCTGTGAAACCATAAGGGAAATGTACAACTCAGTTACCAAATACTGCTACTAATTGACAGACAGGATAGAGGTAGAAGTGTGAAAGTGAATGTAATAGTAAAACAGTTGGTCACACCTGTGTGTCACTGGAAATATTGCTGTATGAATGACTCCCTGTTGTCTATGTCTTCTTCCTCAGCTTCCTCCTCATCACTGTCCACAGGCTCCACAGGCTCCACAGGCTCCACAGCTGCCACAACACCGCCATCTGGGCCATCCTCCTGCAGAAAAGGCACCTGGCGTCGCAAAGCAAGATTGTGAAGCATCGAGCAGGCGATGATGATCTGGCACACCTTCCTTGGTCAGTAGAATAGGGACCCACTTGTCATATGGAGGAACCTGAACCTGGCCTTTAGGAGGCCGAAGGTGCGTTCGATCACCCTCCTAGTCCGCCCATGGGCCTCATTGTAGCGTTCCTCTGCCCTGGTCCTAGGATTCCTCACTGGGGTCAATAGCCATGACAGGTTGGGGTAACCAGAGTCCCCTAATAGCCACACCCGGTGCCTCTGGAGTTGACCCATCACATACGGGATGCTGCTATTCTGCAGGATGCAGGCGTCATGCACTGAGCTAGGGAACATAGCATTTACCTGGGAGATGTACTGGTCTGCCAAACATACCATCTGTACATTCATGGAATGATAACAATTCCGGTTCCTGTACACCTGTTCACTCCTGCGTGGGGGGACCAGAGCTACATGGGTGCCATCAATAGCACCTATGATGTTGGAGATATGTCCCAGGGCATAGAAGTCACCTTTCACTGTAGCCTAATCCTCCACCTGAGGGAAAACGATGTAGCTCCTTATGTGTTTCAGCAGGGCAGACAATACTCTGGACAACACGTTGGAAAACATAGGCTGGGACAGCCCTGATGCCATGGCCACTGTTGTTTGAAATGATCCACTTGCAAGGAAATGGAGCACTGATAGCACCTGCACTTCAGGGGGTATTCCTGTGGGCTCCAACTGGGTACACAGTTCCTGGATTGTGGCACGGTCAAATGTCGCTCCTCCATTGTTCACAGGTCACCAGCGGCCGGTATACTAGAGGATTTTGCCATCTCCTCAAATGTCCCAGCTGACGGTGCCTAAGAAGGACAACAGCGACCACAGAGTCAACAAATTCCCAGGTATGTACCCACAGCTACACAGAACCCGACACCAAATACAAAACTCTTCCTGTATGTGTGTTGAGTGTAGGCCTAGGTATGTGTGACGCAGTAGTAAATGAAGCCATGTGGACCCCTGAAATGGCGGCTGCCTGACCTCTAAAGTGGGACAATGGGATGTGAGGTATTTGCGCTGGTGTTGTACACCATCGCGGTAGGCGGTCGTAGACCGCGGCGCAATGCTGCATTGGTTAACATTGGACCCTATGGGTCCCAGGAGCCAATGATGAAGGGCGCCGGTGGTGTGACCGCCATTTTCTATCTGTTGAATCACTCGATACCTGATCTTCGACAGGAGAGGACCTACACTGCAACTGCTGCTGTGACCTCGGTGTGGAAGAGACAATGGCTGCTGCGTCTGGGGAAAGGGCCCCTGCCTTCACTGCTTAGGAGTTGGAGAAGCTAGTCGACGGGGTCCTCCCCCAGTACAAGCTACTCTACGGTCCTCCAGACCAACAGGTAAGTACACAGGGAGCACGTTGTATGGGCTATGCCTGTGTGGAGAGGGCTGGTTGTGAGAAGGAAGGGGGCAGAGTTCAGCGACCATGAAGGAGTGTGAATGCATGTGCCACATGGCAAGGGTAGGGATGGGGGCCACTCACTTCGATGGTGCAGTTGGTATTGACTTCTCTTCTTCCCCTGTACATGTCATGTAGGTCAGCGCCCACCAGAAGAAGGACATTTGGCGTGCCATCGCCAAGGACGTCCGGACCCTGGGGGTCCACCAGAGACGGGGCACCCACTGCCGTAAAAGATGGGAGGAGATTCGCCGCAGGAGCAAGAAGACGGCGGAGGCTCAGCTGGGGATGGCCTCCCAACGTGGGAGGGGTGCCCGTCGCACCATGACCCCCCTGATGTTCCGGATCCTGGCGGTGGCCTACCCTGAGTTGGATGGGTGCTTGAGGGCATCACAGCAGACACCAGGGGGTGAGTACAACATTCAGCGGACTTTGCGTGCAGTGGAGGGGTCTGGGTGGGGGAGGAGGGCTGTGGGTTTCCCTAGGCTAGGGCGAGTTACGTAGCCCAGGACCCTCTGGAATGCAGGCCATGTGGCACTCCACCCCACCTCTGTAGAGTGCCAAGTACAGGTATACATGCCCCTGTGTCATCTATGTGTGCAGATGTGCACCATAGCCATGTAGGCCAGATCCCAGGAATTGCATCTGTAGAGGCCAAGAGCACAGCGTAGTGCAGGGGGCTGCTGTGTCTGTATTGTCCGCCAACAGTAGCGGTAAGCCATGCACTCAACCTGTCTTTCTTCTGTCGTCCCCCCCCTTTTTGTGCTCTCCCTGTTCTTTTGTGCATCAGCATCATTAGGCGGAGGCACAGTGGCACCGGAGCACGAGGGAGCTGCATCCCACATGGCCGTGGAGGGCCACACCACGGACTCTGAATACACCAGTGGGACGGAGGGCGAGGGGAGCTTCACGTCGGTCACCGGATCACCAAACAGCGACACGGACTCGTCCGCCGATGGGAGCTCCCTTGTGGTGGCGGCACCATCTGTGCCCCACACTTCTACAGGTACAGCCGCCACCCCCCTACCAGCACCGCCCTCCCAGCAGCCCCTCAGCCTTCGCTCCGTGCCCGCTCACCCAGGAGGGTGGGCATCACCTTCGCCCCAGGCACCTCAGCCCCTGCCCCTGTCACCCCTGCTGCCCTCAGTGAGGAGGCCATTGACATCCTCAGATCACTCACTGTTGGTCAGTCTACCATTGTGAATGCCATCCAGGGTGTAGAAAGGGAGTTGCAACACGGTAATGCATTCCTGGAGGGCATTCATTCTGGTCAGGCTGCCCTTCATCGAACCCTGCAATCTCTGGCCTCAGCACTGATGGCAGCCATTGTTCCTGTGTCTAGCCTCCTCCCTCCAGACCCAGTCCCCTGTACCTCAGCCTATTCCAAGCACACCATCAGACAAGCATGCACACACCTCAAAACACAAAAGTAGCTCAGGCAAACATAAGCACCACAGAACCCACAGGCACTCACACAATCATCACCCACATACAGACACAGCAACATCCACTGCCTCCACTGTGTCCCCTCCTCGTCGTCTCCCTCCTCCCTCCCAGTCTCGTCTACACTCTCACCTGCATGCACTACATCTACAGGCACTAGGACTCGCACCAGAACACCCAGCACCACACCCCGCTCACCTGCACTCACCACCCCCACTACCATTTACACGTCCCCTGTGTCCACTCCCAGTGTGTCTGTGACGCCCCCTCCCAAAGTACACAAACGCGGGCACCCACACACCCAACATCCATCCACCTCACGACAGTCTCCAGTACCTCCCACAACCACCTCCTCTTCCTCCACTCCCAGACCCCCTCCAGCTACTCATCCCAGTGTTCATCAGAAACTCTTCCTCAGCAACGTTGACCTCTTTCCCACCACCCCCACCCCTCCAATTCATAGGTCCCGTAGTAGCAAAAAAGTCCAGTACCAGTGGTGCGTGTTAAAGGTGTGTGGAGTGCACCGGCCACCAGGGCAGCCAGTGTGACACGGAGCCAAATCACTGCCAGTCCACCCCCTGTAAAGCACCTTAAGTTGGAAAGTGGCCGACGGGAGAGGGTGAAGACTCCTGCCGGCAAAACAGCTCACAAGAGTCCCGGGGGGAGTGCCGAGTCAGCTGTGACTCCTCCCAAGGTGGTGAAGGGGCAGAAGAAGTCTCCAAAGTCTGGGAAGAGCAGCACGGCGGAGAAGGCCGCCATCCTCCCCGCCGGCCGGGACGCCACCGCCAGCACTGTCGTCACTGGTCCGGAGACCATCGCCAGAGTCAGTGCCCTGGAGGGCAGCAGTATTGTCACTGGTCCGGAGACCACCGCCAGAGTCAGTGCCCTGGAGGGCAGCAGTATCGTCAAAGGTCAGGAGACCACCGCCAGAGTCAGTGCCCTGGAGGGCAGCAGTATCGTCACTGGTCCGGAGACCACCGCCAGAGTCAGTGCTCTGGAGGGCCCCAGCAGCCACAGCCCCGCTGGGCACTGAGGGACCGTAATGCCACACATAGCTGAACAGGGCAAAGACCGCCATGGTGAAGATCGCTGAACAGGGCAAAGCACTGCTGAACAGGTCAGAGACAGCAAAGGCAAGCACCGCTGAACAGGGCAAAGCACCACTGAACAGGTCAGAGACAGCAAAGGCAAGCACCACTGAACAGGGCAAAGCACTGCCATGGTGAAGACCGTTGAACAGGGCAAAGCACCGCTGAACAGGTCAGAGACAGCAAAGGCAAGCACCGCTGAACAGGGCAAAGACCGCCATGGTGAAGACCGCTGAACAGGGCAAAGCACCGCTGAACAAGTCAGAGACAGCAAAGGCAAGCACCGCTGAACAGGGCAAAGCACCCCCATGGTGAAGACTGCTGAACAGGGCAAAGCACCGCTGAACAGGTCAGAGACAGCAAAGGCAAGCACCGCTGAACAGGGCAAAGACCGCCATGGTGAAGACCGCTGAACAGGGCAAAGCAGCGCCATGGTGAAGACCGCTGAACAAGGCAAAGCACCGCTGAACAGGTCAGAGACAGCAAAGGCAAGCACCGCTGAACAGGGCAAAGCACCGCTGAGCAGGTCAGAGACAGCAAAGGCAAGCACCGCTGAACAGGGCAAAGACCGCCATGGTGAAGACCGCTGAACAGGGCAAAGCACCGCCATGGTGAAGACCGCTGAACAGGGCAAAGCACCACTAAACAGGTCAGAGACAGCAAAGGCAAGCACCGCTGAACAAGGCAAAGCACTGCCATGGTGAAGACCGCTGAACAGGGCAAAGCACAGCTGAACTGGTCGGAGACAGCAAAGGCAAGCACCGCTGAACAGGGCAAAGACCGCCAAATCAAGCATCGTTAGCCCATGTGCAGCTGGGACAGTAACGGAACTGGGACCATCACGGGGAGCGTGATGCACTCTGGGCACCAGTCCCCCTCCAGAACCAGTGGAGACCTGCATCCACTCTGTCTGTCCTTCACAGGATGAAGCACTCTGGCACCAGTCCCCCTCCAGAACCAGTGGAGACCTTCATCCACTCTGTCTGTCCTTCACAGGATAAAGCACTCTGGGCACCAGTCCCCCTCCAGAACCAGTGGAGACATGCATCGACTTGAGAGACTGTGGCTTTGCACTCCCTAGGATGGTACAGTGGGCAAACCAACCAATGTAGAGACTTGAGAGACTGTGGCTTTGCACTCCCCAGGATGGTACAGTGGGCAAACCAACCACTGTAGAGACTTGAGAGACTGTGGCTTTGTACTCCCCAGGATGGTACAGTGGGCAACCCACCCACTGTAGAAACTTGAGAGACTGTGGCTTTGCACTCCCGAGGATGGTACAGTGGGCAACCCACCCACTGTAGAGACTTGAGAGACTGTGGCTTTGCACTCCCCAGGATGGTACAGTGGGCAACCCACCCACTGTAGAGACTAGAGAGACTGTGGCTTTGCACTCCCCAGGATGGTACAGTGGGGAACCCACCCACTTGTGAGACTTGAGAGACTGTGGCTTTGCACTCCCCAGGATACATCAATGGGCATGGAGCCCGGTCGTGGATCTGGCGTAGTGCTGTCATCCAGCTGAGGTGCCCCCCCTTCCCTTACCCCTGAGGTGCCTGTTGTATTTCTATCTGATGCCCCTGCAGTGTTCTCTCAGTTTGTGGACAGGTATCTAGTGTGGGCCTCGCCCATGCATTTTGGGCCCAGTGGTCCACGGACATTAAAATGTGCATACATGTACTACTAATCGTGATGTATATATTTGGAATGTGTATATATTGATGTATATATGTGCTTACTGATTTTTGATACATTACAATGGTTTAACTCATTTCCTTTTGTCTTAGCATTTATCCGGGGGGTTTGGGGGTTGTTACTGTGATGTTCGGAAATGCATTGGTGTGTATGTTGTAGTGGGTGAGGGTCGGGTTGGGGGTGGGGGGGTTGCGTGTGTGTCCCCCTGATTTTTGCCTCCCCTATGTCGTAGGTGCAGTACTCACCGTTGTCTTCGGCGCCTATGTTGCTGGTGATCGTAGAGGAGCAGGAAGACAAGCGCAGGGAGTATTTGTAGTTCGGGCTCCATGGTGGGCTCCTTCCTCGTGGAGTGTGTTAAGGTGAGCGTTTTCCCATTGCAAAAGCTGTTTCTGCCGTGTTTTTATCCACGGTGAATCCGCCCTGGAAAAGGTGGCGGATTGGCGGGTTGTGATACTGTGGGCGGTACATTGTGTTCCTCCTGTCTGTTGGCGGTGACCGGCGCGCTGCTTGTCTGTACCGCCATGGCGGTCGGAGTGTTAAAGTGGCTGTCTATGTTGGCGGTTTCCGCCACGGTCCTAATTCCCTTTTTTTGTCCGCCGGCCTGTTTGCGGTCTTACCGCTGCTTTAACACCGTCCGCCAGGGTTGTAATGACCACCATTGTATACTATTTGGCTGTGTTGGCCATCAGCAAAACAGCAGAGAATTTGTATTATTCTGCTGGTGGCCATGCAAATAAAAAAATAGATTTTCTATTTACCTGGCCATTGGCTAATCATGAAGAATCTGTACTATTTTTCATGTTGCTGGGTAATGAGGGTTGTTTCTCTGAAGACTATGAGGGCTTGGTGCCAATTGAAGCAGTCAGTGGGAAGTGATAGCATGTTATGGGGGTGTTAGGGGACTGGCCTTGCTGTGAGTGGTGCTTTATATGCCAGATCACGATGCACATAACTACCCAGTAAAGAGTAAAGCAATCTTGAGCTTTTCCCATGCTGTCTATACCAGCGTCTGCCCCTTCTCAGCATTCAGCCTTTCTAAGCTCCCACCACCTTCTAGCAGTGCAGAGCTGTCAGGATGATGCACACGATCTCTATCACTGTCACTTGCTTGTGGTTCTTCTAGGCTGCCATACTTAGTCTGTCTTGTTTACAGCACTCTCAGACACACCGCTGACAGCAGAAGCTGTATCTGGTACTTACAATCTCAGGCTGGTCCTGGTAATCTTTGCGTAAAACAGCTTTCTTTAGCAACAACAGACCAACAACTGGTGGAGTGAGTGCAATACAAATGCTCCAAGCACAGGCACATGGAGGGAAGATCAGGGAAAGCCGAATAATGATTATTCAGGAAATAGCCAGGGGAAAGCTCTTCCCTTGGAAGTGCGAAAGGAGGTGATGGGACCCAGATGCATCCACTGCTCCAGGCCAGAAACACTGGGGCAAAGATGGCGGATGAGTTGAAGGTACGGTGGGATAATTTCTGTATGCAGTTGGGGAACCTCTCTACCAGAATCGACAGAATGGAGCAAAGGGTGTCTGAGTGTGAGGATAAGGTACACTCACTGGAATAAGTTAGCTAAAATTTGGAAAAGGAGACAACAAATGGAGAAACATTTAGGGTGCTCCAACCTACAGATAATTGGAACCCCAGAACATAGAAGAATACCATCCGAGGCATTGCCTTGTTTGAAGGTTTAGTTAAATGATATGTGTTCCTGGATTACACTTAGGATTTGACAATCATGCGAGCTCACAGAGTCAATGCTCAATCCTCTGGTCAAGCCATATATCCTAGAACTATGCTGGTGGACTTTGCTGACTGCAGAGTTAAAGAGATGAGATTAGCAAAGGCTATGAGGGACAAGACGTTCATAACGCAAAATAGCTTGGTGTTCCGAATTTTCTCAGATATGACAGCAGAAACTGCTTGAAGGTGAAAAGAGTTTAAGAACATGAATCCACGGTTTCAAAGGGGTTGGTGCACAGGCATTGATAAACCAACTTTCTATACTTAAAGTACTTTTCAAAAGTGCATTCCAAACATTCTGTACAGTAAAAGAAGCTACTGGAAGGAGAGGCGGGAGAGTTTGGCACACAGTCATGGTGCCAGAGTATTCATGGGGGAGTGAGTGTTGCAAGGAGTTGGCGAGAGGACGGCTCTCCCGCCAAAGCATGTGGGGAGAGGAGGGAGGAATAGAAGGGTTTTGGAGTGCAGTCAAACAAGAGATCCGGAACAGTTAAATAAGTGAAGACAGATTACAGGCTGTCCCATCCGATTTTACATTGTGTTGATAGCAAAGTAGGCACTTTAGGGGCAGCTACTTGTTTTGTGATGGATTACTTAAAAGTGTTATTTGCACACGTTTGTTTACTGATACTAAACATAAGAAGCGCTTCTGCATTTTGAAGCACTTTAGGGTATGTTTAAGCACTGTAAAGGAGGGAGAAGATAATTGTAATGCTTGTACAGGGGAATGTCGAAAATTGGCTGCTAACCAGAATTTGCACAGGTTTTTAAAGCAAGTTTTTGATATAAATGGTGTAGAGGTTGAGTCTGGAGCTTCTATTTCTTTAAATAGGGAGCCCCATTGAAGTAGGCATATCAGGTAGTATTTGGAAGGAGTACATATTTGAATATAGGTAGGACTCTGAGTGTCAGGAACCCAAAAGGCATCTTCGTGAAGAAATACACTAAAGATTAGATTCAGTGCTAATGGACAAAACAATAAAAGGAAACTGTACACCGATGAAGCCTGGATAGTGGAGTGTAATCCATCCGTAGTATTGATACAGGAAACCCACATTGCATGGGCTAAGCTGGCTAAGTTTACAATGTTCAAGAAATGAGCTGGTTGCAGAGGTTTTTCAGCATCCCCGGCGGCCTATTGAGATGTCTAGAGCTAGAAATTTGAATGCAGAGATCCATGATTAGGCGAATGAGACACAGGGGCCACTGGTGCTGAGTTAATTGTTTTGTCTTTTCAGACCAGCCTACCTTAATCCGTTTCTATGGCCCAGTCAGGAAGACATTAGACCGTATGTTGAATTATTTTAGTCTCTATTGCAGATGCAGGGTGAAATTAATATAGGAGGTGATTTAAATTTTTTACAGGCCCCAGAGGTGGATCCTTCCTCAGGCAGTAAAAGGCAGCAGGAACCTAAGGATGCTAAGGGTAAAGAAAATTATCAGAGCTATTTACATCTTGCAGGCTGGAGGGAAGCATTCCCAGAAAAGAGTTAAGGCAGTAGAAACCCAAGGTAGCTAAAGTTATACAAAATTATCAGAGCTTTTTACTACTTTTAGGCCCGTGGAGGGAAGCATTCACTGGGAAGAGGGAGTAAACTTGCTTTTCAAGCAGATTCAAAATTGCATCCAGGTTTGATTTTTTTCTAGCTTCAAATAGCCTGGGTTTTAAATGTCTCCAGACATTTCCTCAGGAATTCTCAGATCACTCAGTGCTTGAGCTGAATATCACTGATGAGGGGCGAAAGCCCCAACCCAAGAGGTGGGTGTTTAGTAAGTATTACCTGCAGAATGAGAATTTGGTTAGAATATTCAAGGAGGGTATCCAAGCGTTCATGACTAGAATTCTGGAGACAGATCCACACTTAGTAGTAGGCTTACTTATGAGGGCAACTGACATCCAAGGATTTGCCGGTTTAAAGAGCAAGTCTGGGATAGCCGAATTGGAAAGGACATTAAAATCTTTTGACGTCATTGCTTTACAAGAGACCTGGGATCAAACGAATAGCTTTTCTTTGGATGGCTTTTGTCATTTTTGCATTCCAGCTACTAATAGTGTGGCAGGAAGACCTAAGGGGGGTCTATTAAGCCTTTTCAATCTGGATATGAAAGGTACCTTAACCCAATGCCCCTCGGGCTCAGTAAATTGTCTAATTGTTGAGCTTGCCACCCAGGATAAGGGTAAGATCCTTTTTATAAATTTTTATAATTCGCATGCAAATGATTGCACCAGTCAAAACCTGGATGACTTGGACTTTTTTTTGTCAGTCTATAGTATAAATGTTAACACTTTTGAGTTAATATTATTAGGGGACTTTAATATACATCCATGTACCCTACCATGTATTAGGAGGGATGAGGAAGGCCTTCCCTTTTCCTCAACTGCTCATCCAGAACATACTAGGCAGGGGGATTATCTTGAGCTTTTCCTCGCCAAATGGAATTTATATGAGTCTGGCTGTGGAGACGGGAATAGTAGGTCCCCTACGTTTAAGGGCAAAGAAAATGGTACTACTATAGATTATATTTATCTGTCCTCCTTTTTGTTAAATAGTGTTTTAAATTATTGTACTGAGGTGTCAGTTTTTAGTGATCATAATCCTGTTGTACTTGTTCTTAAGAACACTGAACTGATTTCTCTCAAATTAGTCGCAGAGAGAGGGGGCTTGAACCTTAAAGTCAAAGACCAGAATCGTAGGTTGAAGTGGACAAAAATAGTCCCTGAAACTTTTTTTCAGGAGGTCTTATCTAAAGTGGAGGATGAAATCTCTATATGTCTAGCGGAAAATCCAGATCCTAAGGAGGTTATAGTAGCATTTGATCAGATTTGCTTAGAAATTAATCGTAGTCTCCAGGTTAAATCTAGCCAGAAGGCGCTAGAGGGCAATAGATGGTTTGATAAGGAATGCTCTAAAGCACATGGTGTACTATTAAAGGCATTAAAAACTATCCCTAAAGATCGATCAAAAATAGTAAATGCTAGGAAAGTGTATAAAAAAACTATTTTAGAGAGGAAAAGGACTCTGAAAGATAATGCCTTGGCTCAACTCCTGGATCCAGATACCCTAAAAAACAGTGGTTTATTCTGGAAAATAATAAATCAGCCCTTTTTTTCTGATGAAACTAATACTCCTTTAGAGGCAAACATTCCAGATGAGGGCTGGACAAAACACTTTAGTCAGATATACTCTAATATTGGTCCTCCTGGTGGAATTCTAGTAGATGAAGTTGGGGAAACCTCCCCTGACAAGGATGCAGTTATTTTTGCAGTGCATTCTGGCTCCCCTTCTTTTTACTATTTATATAAATGCCTTGGAATCCACACTAAAAGATGCTACCCAGGACACCCCACGGATAGGAGAACTCGGTTTTCCGGTTCTCCTATACGCGGATGATGCTGTCCTGCTTTCTCGTACTGGTGTTGGTCTTCAACGATTATTGGACGCCTTTGAGGTTTTTATGACTTCCCTGGATTTAAAGATCAATGTTAAAAAGTCCCAGATTATGATCATGGGTAAGGGTAATAAAAATAAACTCCCCAAAATTTTTACTTGTGGGAGGCAAGAACTGTGTAGAGTAGCAATATTTCCATACTTAGGGATCACCTTCGATGAGAAAGGCTCCTGGGGCCCCCAGATAAAAAATAGAAATGTTGCCCTTGTAAAGTCGTCTTCTGCTCTTCGGGGTTTTATGAATAAACCCGGGGCGAGGCCAATTGTTAGTTTGCTAAAAATGTATGAAGCAAAATGCCTTGCAATAGCAACGTATGGAAGTGCGATATGGGGCTATTGCTCTATGGAAAGTATACAGATCACAGAAAATAAATTTCTAAGATCGGTTCTCTCTCTTCCCCAGTCTACTTCCACACACATTGTCCATACTGAATTGGGTGTGGGCTACATTTCAGACATGATTAAACTGGCCCCCGTTCTAGCCTGGCTAAAGATCTGGCTGAATCAAGAAATTCCGCTCAACCACTCTATTTTAAAAGATTGCCTGCAGCTGGATAAAGTAAATAAAATAGCGTGGCTAGTTTATATCAAAAATTGTTTCGTTAGATTAGGGAGACCGGATCTTTTTTATTCCCCGGAATCAATAACTGTTAAAGATATTGGACTGATTAAAAGCATGATGAAAGATCTGTTATGTTTAGAAAGAGAACAAGTTGAATATGAGAAACCATCGGTGCGGGCCAGTATTATTTTGAGTACTTATGTGGGCCCTGAACTATATTTGTCTATTGTTAATCAACCCTTCCACCGGTTTCTACTCACACGCTTTCGGTTTAACCTGATCCATCTAACTCTTGGCCATTTTCAAACCTGGTCTCCTCCGGAAAAAGGAACGCCGTGTAATTGTGATAATTTCTCGATCCAGAATACAATGCATTTTCTGTTATTCTGTGACCATTACGCGGCCCTAAGAAAGAAATATTTGTTCCCAATTTTAAAGGAGGAGGGGTTTATACAGGTCAAACCTGCCCTCTTGTTCTTACAGTTATTGCAGACCCCTAGGATTATGTTCCATGTTGCTAGTTTCTTAGTGGGAGCTGTTAGGGTTAAGAAAAAGAAGTTTGCCATCAATCCGATTATTCTACTGTAATGAATTGAGTGATTAATTAATCTTTTATAGGAAATGTAAGCTCTGCGATTCTGGGAGAATATTAATGTTTCACGTTAAATGATGTTTTTAGGATGTTTTACTTTACTGACCCCCTTTTGAAACATTTTAGATAATATGAATTGTTGACTGCCTGTAATTTTTGATTGTACTGTTTTTTTGCCTTTTTATGATATTTATTTATCGAAATAAAGTACTTTTGATGATGATGATGACATCCAAGGATGTAGCAACTAATACGAAAGCTAAAGAGCAAAAACTGGCCCTCGAAAAGCAGGTGAGAGTAGTGCATCACAAACTTTCTTGGAAATATATCGAAGAGAATAGAAGGGTGCTTGAGAAAGCTTATCATGCGCTGAGTGATTATGTTTACACCAAGAGCTATGTAAACAACACTGTTTATCTGCAAAACATTTATGAAGAGGGCAATTATGCAGGGAAGTGTATGGCCTAGAAGGCTCGAGAGAAAAAAAAGCAAAAAGCACCATGCATACCCTAAAATGTCCCATAACTGGGTTATGCGGCACGAAGATGGGAAATATAAATTAAATATTTGTCATACATTACAACCAGATGTTTAGCTATAATCAGAGAGTTGATAAAGAGGCTTTGTATGTGTTTTTGGGAGGATTAGACATGCCTGCACTCTCAGAAGAAAATAGGCAAAATATGGCTAGTCCCTTTTGTAAAGAAGAGTTGGAAGAGGTGGCTTGCAGTTTCCCAAACTGCAAGACTTGCAGCCATTTCTATCTGAGTTTTATTAAGAGTTCTCTAACATCTTTGAATAAATCTGCTTTTTTTTGTCATTTTTATGTTAGATGGCGGACCAATCCCACTTTCCTTTAACCAAGCCAATGTGGTTCGTGTTTTATTAAAAAAGGGAAAAAATTGAAGGATTCAAATTCATATTGCCCTATCTCATTGTTCAATTCAGTTGATAAAATAATTATAAAATCATTGGCAAACAGTGGCATAGTCTCTGAGTTGATACATCGTGCTAGCGCATCAGTCCTTAATAAGTAAACTTACAAGGTGACGTGTATAGGTCGATTAACCTTTTGATTCGCATGGAGTATCCTAGCTATGATGTGACCAATGTTCTCAGAAATCAATGCACAAAATTCAATACCCCTTAAACAACTCATTAATCAAAATTTAATAAAAGCAATAACATCACACCATGACCGTTCAGCCATGAGTAACTACACCTCAGTACATGTTTTATTCATTTTATTTCCCTTTTTTGGCACAATACTAAGTCATGAGATAAATTCAAACTCAATTCAATTCAAATAAAAGCAGCATTAATTAGTTAGAAGACGCAAAAAACATAATCTAATCAAAGGTTTCATCAGAGTACATTTTAAAGCAGTAGCACAAGTCAATAAAAGAATCAAAGGCAATAAATCATTTATAGTCATGGAGTTCAGCAAAATAGTCTGTCAACTATTTGTCTCTGTAATCTGTCAATCGTCATGTAAGGAACACTCCTCTAACCCAGATTAACATCAGCATGGTGGGACTTCATGCAAAACAATTTAGAAACAAGAATTTAGAAAACATCTAGTTAAGGATACTATTTAGACAGTGCAGTTGGTGCCTGGAAAGGAAAGGCACAAAAGTACAATTCAGTCACATTGTCATTTCTACCTATACACGTTATGGGTCAGCAACAGAGTCAGACTTCGTCCTCAGGTCATCAGTCGATCAGCATCACATCAGGCTCTCAGTCAGAGAGTATGAGCCCAATGACAGAATCTCGAGTCGCTTCTGCAGTCTCGCAATTTCTCTTCCCTAACATCTGATCATGATTAAGGAGTATGATCTGAAGTATTTTCCCTCTGTCACGTTGTTATATCAAAGTCACCCAGACTATCCCCCAATTTCCAATTGGTCAATTAATCATAATTTATTACCCTACCCAATAGAGTCCATAAATCAAATCTATGATTACTAATATTTCACAGTTCACATGTCGCTGATTGGTTCGCTTTACTATGTTCTCATCATCCGGCTCGTCAGGTATAAAAAATGTTGTATCTTCTTCTCCAGTCAGTGTCTTCATTGTTCCAGTCCTGGGACAGTACATCTCATGCATGTTATACATAAAAGAGATACAAATTTCATAACTTCATCTCCTGTCCGTTGGTTTCCATAGAAAGCTTCGACTAGGCATTTTACTAAAACAATGAACAGTTCACGGTTAGTTCATTTTGTCAGAATTTTCCATTGAACGCTAAGAAATACAGCTTCTGCATGAGGCCTGGAAAGACAAGGCCAAGACACTCACTAATGTAAGGCCTATAATTATTGAAGAACATAGGTTATAACTCTCAATATGACATATTACTACATTAATCTAATACAATATTTTATGTATGTTAATCACTCATTTAGTACACTTTGTAAACACTGTTGGCCATTCTCCGAGGTCACAATTTCAAACTTGCACATTGCTTTCCTACGTTATTCATTTTCTACCAAATTCACTATTCAAAACACATAAACATTCATTAATTATTTCTAATTAAGACATTTGCATTAACAATAGTGATCAGAAAGGCTTTATTGCTAGAGACCAGCTAGGAACAAATACACTCTATTTATCTGAAGTTCTTGATCATTTATCTGCAAATCAAGTTTTTGCCACAATTCTGTTATTGGACTACGAGCAGACCTTTGAGCTTGTGGCCTGGGAGACACTTTTTAGTACACTAGAGAGATTTAGGATACCCTGCCAGACCACAGGGTTTATGCAGAAAATTACTGAGAACGCAGAAGCAAAAATAATTATTAATGCAACAGAGGCATGGTTGGTAGAGGTGTGACAAGGAACCAAACAGGGTTGTCCCCTGTTGTCAGTCCTCTTTGCCTTTTTATTAAACTTTTGGTAATTGCAATACCAAAAGATGGAGATATTTAACCTCCTATACTATATATGGATATGATAAAGCTTTATGCGGATGTTATAATGTGGATTTTAGACTCTAGGAAGACTACTCAAGAAATACTTTTTGAGATCCTTACTATTTTGCAAATGCTAGAGTGTACAGAATTAATGAAATGAAAGCTGAAGTTATCTTGTGCAATACTGTGGCAGGATAGTATATTCTGCTTCCGGGGCTTCCTGGTTGTATTCATAACCAACCTAACCATTACTAGGGATTAGATATACAAGCAAGCTTGAACTCTACATGAGTTACATTTCTGTCCACTGTTATTGAAAGTTTAAGGGCTGTTAGCACATTGGAACTCACTTTCCCCTACCCTTTTGGGGAGGATGGCTTTGATAAAAATGGCGATTCTTCCTTTGTTTAATTTTTTCTTCTTAGACTTATCCTGTGTGATTTATCAAACTCCGCAATTTCTGGGCCAATATTTTAGATGGGAATCAACTGAAGGTCATACTGGTCTCATGTAATCTGGCACTGTGTAGT
Source organism: Pleurodeles waltl (assembly GCF_031143425.1). Lineage (NCBI taxonomy): Eukaryota > Metazoa > Chordata > Amphibia > Caudata > Salamandridae > Pleurodeles > Pleurodeles waltl. Next base: position 1,032,625,628 of record NC_090437.1, on the reverse strand, counting down.
TCTTTGAGATGTTTGTACCACAATTTTTTAGTCTTTGGAGCGGGTTTGACAAGCACAGCTTGCATCTAATGTTTCATTGGTATTATTGGACATGATCCCATTCTAAAACTGAGCTCCAAATACCAAAAGCTGTTATGTGTTTCAATGTTGGGGCCAGAGCACTGTTGTTGCAAAGGTGGAAATCACAATTGATACCTTCCATTGGAAAATGGTTTGGGAAAATGAAGCAAGTAAGAGCAAAAGAGTTACTATATGCTATCCAATGTGGATGAATTTTAGGATTTTTACTAGCAAATTGTTGGTTGATTGAAGATTCCGGTGGGGACGGTGTACTGAAAAGGGAAGGTTATTTCGTTGTTGATGGTTCTGGGGAGAATAATTATTTATAGAATGCATACACTCTATATGCTTTTGTTTAGTAAACTCATATTTAGTTAGGTTATTCATGAATGGCTTGTATTAAATTGTAGGAAATAACTGTTCTTTCACTGTATTTTCATCTTATTTGATTCTAGGTTTTTGGCAAAAATAAAAGCATTAAAAAACAGACCAACTTTGATTCCCTTCAGGTTATGTGATTGTTAGAGTCTGTCCCTCTTTCAACAGCCCTTACCTACACTACTTGTTGCTGAGGTGGAAGATGGTCAGTGATGTGTGATGTTTGTATCATTGTAGTCTGAGATCTTTGGTGAACCTGCAAGTCACATCATTTATTCTACTGATACAGGTTTCCCATTCTCAAAGGTTGATACATTTTGCAACATACTAACACCAATTATGTACAACATTAAGAAGCAACAAATATGTAATAAGAGGTACTATATAAACACCAATAATTACAATGTGATTAGACATGGTTCTATCCAACAACTTAATAAATCATAGTATGGTATGTGATATTGTGTTTATATATTTGCATCCGTTTTGTTATTACATTTCACCACTATATAGTATATGATTAAAGCCTGTTTAGACACCTTTTCATGTGTAGCTTCCTGTAGTTGACACTGAATTAGATTTGTACTTACTTTCTGATGAAGCCGGAGGGATGCATTTTTTAAAATGCCATATTAATAGTGGGGGAATCCCCAGCGTTCTCAGCTTTTTGACATTTTTTAAGCTTTGGTGCACTGGCATTTCTGAATATTCCACATGAATGTCTTATCATGGAATTCACCCAAGCAAAATATAATTTTTTCCTTTACCTCAGTTCTATTATAAGTTCTACTGGGAGTGCCTAGAAACAGCATTAGACACTATGGGCTTATTTTACAAGCTGCATTTTCTAGCATGTAAAGTAGTACTACAGTACTCACTACAAGATGCAATTGGCAAAGCTGCAGGTGGAAATCTCCACCTCTCCTGTATTTTCTATTGGGAGATCCTCACACATATACGTTTTCTACATGTTCGTACATGTGGGCAGGCCCTATTGTGAGTTTGCATCCAACGGCCCAGCAGGAAACTCACTACAACATTGACGCCGGCTCATAATCGAGCCTGCAGCAATTTTGAGGTGTGTCGGGTGCGTCCGTAATTCGGGCAGTGAAAAGCGCGATGGGGCTGTCCATGGGGGCCCCTGGATTGCCCATGCCAAGTGCATGGGTAGTGCAGGGGCCCCCATTGGACGCTTGATGCCCCCTTTCTGCCAGCCTTTGCATGGCCGTCTGACCGCCATGCAAAGGCTGGCGGAAAGGGACACGAATCGCCCTGGCGGATTAAGACCCCCACCAGGCTGTTGACTGGTGGCAACCTAGCGGTTCCAGCAGTTGCACCATGGCAGCTCCGCCACGGTTGTAATGTGGCAGTCGGACCACCACTATGGCAGCGGTACGACCGCCACCACGAGTGTGGCAGTCTTGAGACTGCAACACTCATAATGAGGGCCTAAATGTTCACTAGGTTACTAAATTCACCAGTCCACATTTCAATAGTGTGAGAAAACAGGGCTGATTGCAGAGGCCCTCTGACTTTTTGCCCCCAATTTTTCGCTTTTTGCTGGTGTTTTCCTGGCTCTAAGAGTGCCCTTGGTACTTCTAACCAGTCGCAGGGCCTGTGCTCTGTGTAAAATCAGTATGCAAATTAGGCTAATTATAATTAGCTAAGTCAACCTACCTATAAGTCCCTAGTATACGGTAGGGCATGTAGGTTTAGGGACCTCACCATAAGTGATGCCTCCATAGGTGCACTGCTGAGGTGCCTAGTGTCATTTTAAAGGCAGGCCTGCCTTGCTGGCTGCTTTTAAAGTTACATGCAAATTCGATTTTGGAATTAAAAATAGTTCCAAAGTCTTGAACTACCTTATTTATACATATAAGACACCCCTAAGGTGTTTCCTATGTCCCCCTAGGGATGGGTGCAATGTACCTATAAGCAGGGATCTTATAAAAATAATTTTATAAGCCCTGGTGAGGTAATTCCGCCAAATTTGTTTTTCCCTCAGTGTAGTGAATGTCCTCCTTAGGCTAGAATGGGGAGACTTCATTTTAATTTATGAAGTCCCCTTAAATGACAGATACCACGAGTTTGGTATCAAATTATTATAATAAATCCCACAACTTACAATTGTTGGATTTTAAATAACTTGTTCAGGTAAAAAGGTTTAAACTTTAGCTGAAAAGTTGCCAACTTTAGCCCTGTAGTGTTTTGCTGCTTGGCTCTGATTGGTCAGCCTCTGGCAGCCTGGCCAGGCTGCCTTGATGAGGTGTGAAGTGGCCTGGCTCAACACAAAGAGATATGCCAGGGGGAGGAGATCTTCCTTCAGCAGATGGAGAGGCAAGAATGGGTGAGGGCTGCCAAACTGGTTTTCAAAGGCCGGCAAGGACATTTTGAGCCATCCAGCACCTCCCTCACATCCTTCAAACCCAGACAATTAGGTGCCCCCCTGATTAGATTAGGAGAGGGCAGGAGAAGGGTGTGTTTAAGGTTTTTAGCCACACCAGTGGATGGGCTCAGCCAGATGTAACCTTCAAAAACCACTTTCAGCCATGATGGAAATTTGAGGAATGTTGATTCCTGTGATTGATTTTTGCCACACTTCCCAGGAAGTGGTCATCACAGAGGGAGGGACCTTGCACCTGATTGGAGAACCAGGACACCACTGTTTTTCACCCAGCAGCAAGGATAAAACTGGCAGACCTGTACCCACACCTCAGATCCCTACCAGATTCCAACAAGTATGAACTACAGAAGAAGAAGGACTGCCCTGCTGGACCCCTGACCTGCACCTGGGCGCTGCACTCTGGAGGACTGCACCAGCTGCACACATGGTCTTCACCACAAGAAGGACTTTGCCTGGCTTCCACTGGTTTAACGAGGGACTCTCTGTTTGCTACAGGTGAAGAATTGCCAACCAGAGTCCCCTGCACCAACTCCTGAAGAAATTGACCAGCTGACCACTGTCAAGCGGCCAATTTGGAGTTTGCGCCAGGTGCATTCCGGGACCTCCCAGGCAGTGTATCCGAAGAGGGCTCCAGGAACGTCGGATCAAGATTCAGGTTTGCCCCGGTCGAAGGATTTTCACCTTCCAGGAGGTAGGATTGGACTGGCGACTTGGTCCCGCTGAAGAAAATCATCAAGAAAACAACTAAGTCCGAAGGTAAACTTTTGACCGAGGCCTCCCGCGAGCTGTAGCCGAGCGGGGCTCTATCGCGGTTGGCCCCAAACTTTGACTTTGCTCTGGTTGAGGTGTGACCAGATGACCAGCTTGGCGCTATTCATTTCTAAGCGCTAAAAAGTATTAATTCTTAAAAAATTCATATCTCCAGTTCCCCTTATCCAATTTTAATCATTTCGGTATCATTTTAGAGATACAAATATGATCTATTTTTATAAATTAGTGTCAGATTTTTATTGTGTTTTGTATTACTTATTTACTGTTTTGTGATTTTTTAGTGCTTTACACATATGTCTCCTAAGTTAAGCCTTGTCGCCTGTTGCCAAGCTACCAAGGGATGAGCTAGGTTTAATTTATTGAGACCTTCTTGGAACTAATTGGAGGTTAGTGGCCTATTGCTAAGTGTAGGTACTTACTTGCCCTTACCAATAACCCATTTTCCAACTAATAATAAAGAGTTTGCAAGGAAAAATATTAGAAGATGACTTAAAAGTGAAACATATACAATCACCTAAGATTGTGAATACATGAAAGTATCCTTCTTATCCTAACATAATGAAACATGTGTCACATCTGCTGTATCAAATTTAAGGGGTCATACGTCTGCAGTATCAGACGTAAAAGGAATAAGTGCCCATTAATCTATAAAGAGATATACGCCAGTAGACACAAATCAAATGAATACATCCTACATCAGTTATTATAAACTCATCAGACAATATTCCATGTTCTATCACTGATAAGAAAACACAGTTTTTCATAGTTAGGCTCTGTGTTTAAATCCACAATATTTAATGCAATCCAACAATAAACAACCCCTCAGTGGTGATATGTCATGCTACAGCATGCTGTTCATGGAGCCATCCATTATATGCAACTCCCCATAAAATTCTGTAATCACATGTCCCACTTACAAATTCATCCATAAATATCAAACTTCTCCCATGTTATTTGGAGAAAGGTCTTTATAAATAAACCACACATAGTGGTAAAATAGTGAAAAAAATCATGAGAGATTTGGATTAGGCTGTTTTTTCATGTCTGTCGTCAAGTACCAGAATTTCGTACTAAAAGGCTATACTACAATCATTCCCAGGTTTTTACCAATGGGAAACAAACTGCACTTCATAGTATTTTTTGCAGTACTAAAATACTACAAATGAACTACAAAATGCTATTCATAAACCTACATGCAGAGTCTCCGCTCACACGTAAGTATGTGGGAGGGACAGAAGTTGCTGGGAAATGGGGAATGCTTACTACTAAAGAGGAAGGAGATATGCAGGTCTACAATTAGTAGTACATTTTACCCTTGGAAATGGTAAGTAGCTAAAAGTAATAAGTATGACCAATCCCTAAATGCAAATACTCCCACTCATAAAATATATACTGGCAGGCAAGAATAATTCAAAGCAAACATGAACACCCAGAAATTTCCTCTATCTCTATGTCAATTCATCATGTTTTTTTTCAAAATGCCCTTTCCCTGCAAATGTGTAATTAGAAAGATGAAAGTTACATTTTGCTGCACCTTACATTGAAATCTAAATTTCATTTGAAAGTTATTTCCAAACTTACAGATCTCTTACAGTAATGTATAACTCCTATCTCTGACCATCGCCCAAATACTAACCCTAATGTAAAGCAAGCATTGCTTCCAACCCTAAGTCTGGCCATTGATCACCTCTCAAATTAACTCTTACTGTGAATATGACTTTAGCATAACCCCAACTTTACCCATGCACTAAGTCAAGGCCTGTCTTTGACCCAAAATACAGTCCAGCTCCTAGCTTACCCTAATCTTGACCCTTATTTTTACCTTAAACCTAAATGTGATATTTTCTTTAGCCTAATTGAAATCTCCCCTTGACCTTAAAACTCACCTTGCTGGGCCTTTGCACAACTCTAAATCCAGCCCCTTGCCTGTCTAAACCCAATCTCTACCCAATTGTTTACCTTTAGGAGGCAGCACTATATCACATGATGGTACTCCAAATATAAAGGACAGGCACAGACTTCGCACCAAGGACATGAGGTGCATCTCCCAGCAGGCTGAACTCTGTCATTTGCTTGGCTTGCACTCCATCATAGTCAGCCTGAACTTGTAACTTTGTCCCGGTCCAGGGTGACCAGAAAACCACAGTTGCCGCGTTGTGCCTTTTGGTGCTAATTCTACCTAAAACTCTAAAATTCAATATTTCCGGTTCTACAGTTTGGATTTTTTTCACCAAAAAAATACCTTTTTTTCTGAATCGGTTTGGTGTTTTTCTTGTGTTGTATTTTCACTTATCACTATTTATGTGCTGCAGAAATACTTCGGCCCGTATTTATACTTTTTGACGCTAAACTGCGCTAACGCAGTTTAGCGGAAAAAAATTTTGCGCCGGCTAACGCCATTCTGAAGCACCATGCGGGCGCCGTATTTATTGAATGGCGTTAGCCGGCGCAAGCAGACCGGCGCTGCCTGGTGTGCGTGTAAAAAAAACACGTACACCAGGCAGCGCCGGCGTAGGGAAAAATGGCGTTAGGGCGTCTTAAAAATGGTGCAAGTCAGGTTGACGCTAAAAAATCGCCTCCACCCGATTTGCGCCATTTTTAACGACGCCCAGATGCCATTTACATGACTCCTGTCTTAGTAAAGACAGGAGTCATGCCCCTTGCCCAATGGCCATGCCCAGGGGACTTATGTCCCCTGGGCATGGTCATTGGGCATTGTGGCATGTAGGGGGGCACAAATCAGGCCCCCCTATGCCAAAAAAAATATGTAAAAAAAAAACAAATTTATACTTACCTGAACTTACCTGAATGTCCCTGGGGTGGGTCCCTCCATCCTTGGGTGTCCTCCTGGGGTGGGCAAGGGTGGCAGGGGGGGTCCCTGGGGGCATGGGAGGGCAGCTGTGGGCTCATTTTGAGCCCACAGGTCCCTTAACGCCTGCCCTGACCCAGGCGTTAAAAAGAGGCGCAAATGCGGGGTTTTTTGCCCCGACCACTCCCGGGCGTGATTTTTGCCCGGGAGTATAAATACGACGCATTTGCGTCGCAGTCATTTTTTTGGACGGGAACGCCTACCTTGCATCTCATTAACGCAAGGAAGGCGTTCACGCAAAAAAATGACGCTCTTTACTCATACTTTGGCGCTAGACGCGTCTAACGCCAAAGTATAAATATGGCGTTAGTTTTGCGCCGAATTTGCGTCGAAAAAAACGGCGCAAATTTGGCCCAAACGGAGTATAAATATGCCCCTTCATACTTTGCCTCTAAATTAAGCCTGACTACTTTGTGCCAAGCTACCTGTGGTTAGACACAGGTTAATTGAGTGGCTTTTGTGGTTCACCGTGGAAAGGGTTGTGGTTGTTATCTGAGTGGGTTTTCCACCGCCTCAATAAGTAACCCAATATCTTACAGGTGTTCTTTCTGGGTGGATGTTTTTAAAGGCTTAGATGCCAGTGTTTATATGGATTCTCAAATTACCTTTTAGATTACCATTGAATTTATTGTGATAAAATCAGTGTCTACTTTTCCACCTCCCTTGTGCTTCATTGCGCTTGAGCATTGCCTTCCTCATGATTATTAGTCTATGTTCTTCACTGCTCTCGTGTATGTGTGTATGTGGTATTTGTATGCATAATCCTAGTCTAATGGCTGCCTAGTGTGAGTGTTAGGAGAGGCAGCCGTGCTCTTGGAGCAAAAGTGTATTGTTAATGCACTGTGATTCAGTTTTCTTTAAAGTAATGTATCTTCAACTCTTTTGTACATTGAAGTACAGCTGGGGATGACCTATTGAACATAGGGTTGTTTTTTCAGATGTTGGATGGGTAGATGAAAAGGCCTGCTGCCTTGCTATTTCTTTTTTACACTTCTTAGTCTTTGGTTGAATGATGTCTTGGCACAGAAATGCCAAAAGTCAACAGATAAGGTGAGCTTGTCTTCAAGATAAGCAGAGCTGGTCAGAATGGTTTTGTAAATGATCCAGCTGGTTTTGAAGATTGTGCATGTCGGCAAGGGGAGCCAATGGATTTCCTCCAAGATAGGGATTGCAAGAAATTGGATTGCTGGTTGACTGGGGCATGAGCCCTGGTCAAGCAGCAACCACAATCCTTGTCAGGGTAAGGCACAAGCGAACTCCAAACCTGTCCTCAACCCCCTGGTAGCTTGGCAAAGAGCAGTCAGGCTTAACTTAGAGGCAATGTGTAAAGGATTTGTGCAAAACTTCATACATTAAAACAGTGAAAACACTACACAACAAGATCCCACACCAGGTTAGAAAAAGTGGTTTTAATAAATAAAACAAAACCACAAATGACAAAAATCTAATTAGCAGAACTGGAGATATTGATTTTAGAGTTTTTACAGAAAATAGCACTAAAAGGAGCAAAGCGCCAACTGTGGATATCACAAGTGGATGTCACAAGTTCAGGCTGACAGCAATGGAGCACGGGCTGTCTACAGAGACCAGTTTAGGCCTGTGGAACAAAGGTACTGTAAACCCTGGTTTGCGGTGCCTTGCGTAGATCCTTGTCAAAGATGCATTGCAGAGTCATAGCGATGTGTCTGTTCTGAGATGCGAGAAGGCTGTGGTTTGAGGGAATGTGGCGTATCGATTCTGAAGAGCTGAGAGTCTGTTTTGCAGAATCTGGGGTTGTCGTCAAGGCTGCAGTCAGTGAGGGATGCAAGGTCTTGCACTGAGGATGCGTTGTACACTGACAGTTCGGAAGGTGTTGCGGTTTGTGGAGGTGATGCAGGTCTTTGCGACAGGTCCTATCCATGCAGCAACAGAGATGCATTGGTTCTGTTCAGGGTTGCACCATGCAGCAGAGTAGAAGCATCGGCGTTGCTGGTTCCACAAAGGATGTACAGGACAGGGGTGGCACCACTTGGCAGGGTAGTCTGACAGATAGCAGCGTCCAGGTGCAGAAGTTCGTTGGAAGCCTGTTATATCCCTGGGGCTTCAAATCAGAAGGCCAGCCAACTAGCCCTTGGAGTCATTCTGGGTTTTAGGTTCAAGAGAAGCAGGTCCAGTCCTGCTCCCCCAGGCAAGAGGTCAGAAGGTCAGCACAGCAAAGCAGGAGTCCAGCACAGTGGCAGACCTTTAGAAGCACAGCAGTCCTTCCTGGCAGACTATCTAGAGGTCCAGAAGGGTGCTGTGGAGGTCATATGTGAGGTCCAGTATTTATACCCAGTTGTGCCTTTGAAGTGGTGGTGAAGCTTCTACGGGTTTCCTTATGAAGTTCCAAGACATTCTGCCTTTCCAGCCCTGTCTCCAGACTAACTACAGGGAGTATGCAGCCCTGTGTGTGGAGGCAGGGCACAGCCTATTTAAGTGTAATTGGGACTGCCCCCAGTACCTCCCTCCTACCCTGCCAGTGATGGCCCATCCAGGCACACCTACGTTCCCTATTGTATATGACTGTCTAGGAGGAATACACAAAGCCCACCTGTCTGCTACACCCAGTCATGTGGCCAGACGCAGGCTACAGGCACCGAATAACTATGGTAAGAAAGTGCCAACTTTCTAAAAGTGGCATTTTCAAAACTGCAATTTAAAATCTGCCTTCACCATAAGTTAGTATTTTAAATTTCCATTGCATAGACACCAAACACATACCTGTTATCTCTTTCCATTTGGAAAGTTATCCTATGGTAGGGATAGGCCTTGCAGTACTGAAAACATGTTTTAAGAGGTTTTAAGTAAGAAGACATGTAAAACTTGAAAGTACATGTCATTATTTTTAAAATAATTGTATCTTGACTTCTGAGCTGTCCAGTGCCTAGCCTAGGGGTGACATATGTATTAAAAAGGAAGGTTTGGGTCTGGCAAAATATTTATGTTGCCAGGTTGACATGGCAGGTAAAACCTGCTCACACGCTTCAATGGCAGGCCTGAGACGTGTTTAAAAGAACTACTTAAATGGGTGCCACTATCAGTGTTTCAGACCCACTAATAGCATTTCATTTACAGGCCTTGGGGACATGTAGTGCCACTTAACTAGGGTCATACAAGTAAATTAAATATGGCAATTGGGTATAAGCCTACAATACCATGTTTAGAGGAGGGAGCACAAGCACTTTCGCACAGAGTCCTAAGGTCAGCAAAAACAAACCCAGAAAAATAGGATGATAAAGGCAAAAAGGTTGGGGACGGCCCTGCAGAGAGGGCCAGGTCCCACAGGGATAATATGATCAGATGTCTTCAGACCTGTATGAGGTGTGCTGTGGTGTGTAGGACATCACTAAAGGGGGTAACATTCAGTCTGCAAGCGCATGGAAAAGGACATTACCACCAGCTCAGTGTAACAGTACAAGGGCTTGAATAGCAGTTCTGAAGTTGCTTTTCATTGCCTTTAGAAAATAGAGCTGACAGAAGGTTGTCTTTGATTTCCTGACATTGTGTTCTTTAAGGGTGAGGTTAGTGTTCAGGGTATATCCAAGTGACTTGCCATTTAGTAAAAACTGAGCCTCACAGCCATCAAGATTTGTATCATTGAGCAAGGTCTGTACTTTTTCTTGGTTGTACTTCTTGGGAAATTAAATGAAATCTGTCTTGGTGTTGAGTTTTAGGTAGGCACTGGAAGTCCACTTCTGGATGAGGTATTGGCAGTTTTGTAGGCTCTGGGTGTCTGGTTTGGTGGAAACTTTCAAGTCGAGCTGTGCATTGCTGATGTATTGGTGAATTGTGATGCTCTTTTCTGTGAGTTGAGCCCCAGATTGCTCCATATAGGGGTTGAAGATTACAGGGGACAATATGGAGCCCCATGGTTCTTCACATATCATATCGATCAATCGGTACATAGAGGAGCCCACATGAACAAACTGGTGTCACTTGGAAAGGTAGAAGGGTAACGAGTGAAATACATTTCCATTGACTGCAGGGTGTAAATAAGGGGTGGCATGGTCAACTGTGTCAAATACAATTGAGAGGTGCAGCAATAACAGGGGCAGAGGTCATCTTCATCTGTGGTCAGGAGGACTTCATGTATGATGTTTGAGGTAGCTATCTCCTTGAATCTGCATGACCTGTGGCCAGATTGGCAGTTGTGCAGGAGATTGCTAGCACTGATGTTAATATGGAGTTGAGCATAGGTTACTTTTTCTATGATCTTGTCAATGAAGGGTAGGGCAAGATTTTGGCGAGAGCATCAGGGTATATAGTAGGTTTTAGGAGTGGGAGGGTATATAATAGGGTGTAGTAGGTTTTAGGAGTAGGAGGATGTGGCCTGTCTTGTGAGTTTCTAGAGAGATATCCTAAATAAGGGTGACATTGACAAGGGTGAGTAGGAGTGAGAGAGCTTTGGTAAAGACCAAGTAAGGCATCATCATAATTGTAAGTATCCTTAAGGGAGTTGAGTATGTTGGCAAGATCTTTAAAAGATCGGGCTTGAAAGGAAGCGATGGGTGTAAGAGGATAAGCAGGTTTGGTGTTGTTGTGGTGTCAGATCTTTAGTTTTTCATTGCACAAAAGGTAAAAACCGCCTGAGAATGTTGCTATTTTGGACTTCAATAACTTTCCACTTTACTGAAATTGTATTTCCACTTTTATCTTTTACTTGTTTTTGCTGTACTGTAGTTGAATTTGAATTGTTGGGGAAGGTGGGGCTAGGCTGAAGAGCCAGATCGGATAGTGCGCTTACCATTTTTATTATGTTCCTCGTCTGCCATTTTGGTTACTTCATTTGACAGGGATAGTCAGTGGACTAGCGGCTGCCATTTACTGCCTCCTGATGCACCCTATCAACCTTAAAAAGGGGGCCCATGCACGGGCGTGCTCCACTGCTACAGTAAAAACCACCTGTGATTATTGCTATTTTGCACTTCAATGAAATTTGCTCTTGACTGAAATGTTATTGCTGGTTTTGTCTATTACTTATTATCACTGTACTGTACTTGAATTTGACGTGTTGAGGAGGGTGGGGTCAACCTGGGGGTGCTGATTGGATACTGCAGTTCTCATTTTTATTACTTTCCCCGTCAGCCATTTTGGTTAGGCTGTTTGACAGGGGTAGTCAGACTTTCATTGGCTCCCATTTGCTTCCTCCTATTGTGCCCTTTTAACCTAAAAAAATGGGGCTGATTCGCAGATGTACTGCTAACGCACCTAAGGAAGGGCCGTCTACACCCATCTGTGCCTGGATGGTGCCAGGGGCCACAAACTCTGCCCCTTTTCTGGGACAAAAGTTAATTTACTCTGCATCTCAGTTGTTATTACTCAGACAGGTTTCTCACAATGTGGGCTCTCATACCATGGTCCTTTGGGAAGATGGTGAGTAAGGTGTCAGGTGCAATTACTGCGAGTTTACTCCCATATCTGCTGACAGTGACATATAAGGGTCTTTTGAGAATACTATACACATAACTAGCAGTAAAATGATTAGTATCAGTTATAATTCGCTGGTACGCCATTGCATTGATGTTCTAGATTTCATCATAGATCAATTACCAAGTGTACTGTTTCTTATGGAATCCTGGATAAACCAGTCAACACATGCTGAATCAGCATTAGCTCTTCCTCCGAGCTGCTGCATTAAACGATGTGACAGACACTGTGGTCGGGAGTGGCATTGTTATAATTTATAACAGTGCTATTGGGTACAGTCTGGATCCACGTTCCATCCAAGACCGAAAATGTGCACTGTTTCAAATTTATTTCAACAAAAACTTTACTTTTTCAGGCCTATTGATCTATGAACCTCAGAGAAGTACTAATAGGTCATACTTCTCCGTTCGCACTCAAACTACCTAATTTTAATATCATTGGTGATTTAAATTTACATTTTGATCACATTAAGGACAAGTGCATTCACAATTTTATTGATGACCAGGCAGCCATGCAACTGATTCAAATAGAGGTGTGTTTGATGCACACTGACAGATGCCTTTTAGACCTTTCTAGAGGTGCCAGGACTACCACTGCCAACTCTTTTATGATAAGGCAATGGCATAACTTGAATCTGCCAAATTTTGGAAGTTGTATCCAAGCTAAAAATTCCCAAGTAGACTCTAATATGGAAGGTCGCTGAGTCAAGGACTAAGAAGTGGCTCATTTCGGCCTTGGATGTTTTTATACCTGCTAGTCCGATGAAAAAAGCACTTGGCCACCTGGTTCAACAATACATTGATTGCTGAAAAAAAGCGTAGCAAAGTGCTTGATCATGCTTGGAAGAAAACTTACAATGCCCTGACTAAAATCAGTAGATAAGGGCAATCAGGTACTATCATAAAATGATTAGAAAGGGCTGTGCCAACTTTTTTACAGATAAGATTTAAAACAGCAGTGTTACAAATTGGGTTTCTAGTTGGCAAAGATATGCACCCTGTCCAAGCAGGGACCACAATCCTAGTCAGGGTAAGTAACAGCACAACCTAAATTATCCTGTGCTCACCCTCTGGTAGCTTGGTACAGAGTAGGTAGGCTTAACTTCAAAGGCAATGTGTAAAGTATTTGTACAATATCTCATACAGTAACACAGGGGAAAACACCACAAAAAGTACTCCACCCCAGTTTAGGAAAATAGATAATATTTATCTGACTAGAATAGGACCAAAACAACAAAAAAACAATATATACAGGTCAAGATATACATTTTTAAAGGTTTAAAAAAGTCTTATTCCTTAAGAATCAGTGGTTGTATCCTTTTAACATACAGACCTGGGATGTGTCAAAAATAATGACACAGAGGGGCCACAGAGGAGGAGATGCATTGAAAAGTAAAGCGATGTGTTGATGAATTCCACGCTGCAAGGGGATGCATTGGTTTGACACAGCCTTGGTTCCTCAAAGCAATGCAGGGATATTTTGATGCCCCAGGACGATGCGTGGAAAATCCAGAATTAATTGAAAAGATGCAACAGATGCTGCATCTATACAGCAGGCGATGCAGTGACTTTCAGCCACGAGGCAGGTGCTGCATCGATTCGGCAGGCATTTTGTAGAATTTTGCATGTGTTGCGTCGATTTTCTGATGTCCTGGATTTTCTTCTCTTTGGTAAAGTCTTTTATAGCCCTTAGACCTCAGAACAGGATGCAAACTAAATCCAAGCCCGTGGAGAGCATTTGTGGAGGAAGGCAGAGTCCTTCCAGCAGAGTCAGCAGGCAGCAGGCAGCAGGGCAACAGGCAAGCCAGCAGACCTTCCATCTAGGCAGTCCAGATGAGTCCTTTGGGCAGCAAGGAAGTCCCTCTCACAGATTCCAGTTGTACGTGCAGAAGTGTCTGATTTGGTGGGGTCGCAGGCCCAGTATATTTGCCCAAAAGTGCTTTCAAAGTGGGGGAAACTTCAAAGAGTGGTTTAGAAGTGGACAAGTTCCCCTTTCAACACAGACTTGCCTGCCAGGAGCCTTTTGTGGGGTTATCAGTCCTTTGTGTGAGGACAGGCCACTGGCCTTTGAAGTGTAAGTGAGAGCCCTTCCCCCCTTCCAGCATAGGGCGCCCCTCAGTATGCAGATGCAGTTAAGTGTCCTGTGTGTATGGCTATCTGAGTGGAATGCACAAGGGGAGCTGTCAATCACAGACCAGACATGGATTAGAAACAGGCTGTAAGGCACAGATAGCAGTAGGTGGAGAGAAAAGCCTACTTTGTAAAAGTGGTATTTCTGAAATAGTAATGTAAAATTTTACTTCACCAGTAAGTAGGATTTCTCACTACCATTCCAACCATACTAAACATGACAAGTCTATTCCGCTCAGATCAGAAATTATGACTTAAAAGCATATAAGGTAATTTCCAGTGCTGGCCTATGAGAGGAGCAGGCTTCACAGTAGTGAAAAAATACTTTGGGGGGGGTTTTCACTACCAGGACATGTAAAACCTATAAGTACATGTCCTGCCTTTCACTTACAGAGCACCCTGCCCTATGGGTCACCTAGGGCCTACCTTAAGGGTGACTCATGTGTAAGAGGAATTTAAGGCGTGGCAAGGAATTTTAAATGCCAAGTCGAAGTGGCAATGGAACTGCACACACAGGCCCGGCAATGGCAGACCTGAGACATGGTTAAGGGGATACTTATGTGGGTGGCACAATCAGTGCTGCAAGACCACTAGTAGAAATTAATTTACATGCACTGAGCACATGTAGTGCACATTACTAGGGACTTGCAAGAAAATTAAACATACAAATTGGTTATGTGACAATGTTACCATGTTTTAGGGCGAGATCATATGCACTTTATCACTGGTTAGCAGTGTGAAACTTCCCAGAGTCCTAAAGCCAACAAAAACAAGGTCAGAAAAAGAGGAGGAGGAAGGCAAAAAGATAAGGGTGACCCTTCAGAGAGGACCATTTTCCAACACACACTCAAAATAGGGCCAATCAATGGGTGATTTTGATTGGATAATGTGAATGTGGGAAAACGCATCAAAGTACTCCTAACCTAAGCACTTTAGTACTGGTCAGCAGTGGTAAAATGTGCAAAGTCCTAAAATCAGCAAAAATTACTTCAGAAAAATGGAGGGAGGCTGGCAAAAAGTCGGGGGAAGACCACCCTAAGGCTGTCAAGTCTAACAAGCAGCAATCCTTCAAGAGGAATGTATTCCATTGTTTATAGCTTAATTAAGCCGGCAGCTCATTCTGGGTTGGTGAAGGCCTCTAATAGCCACTGTGAAATACTCACAGCCCATTTTGTTATTACGGTCATGGACATCTATTCACACTTTCATGGAGGGGTTGACTGGAAGAGGTTGTCCTATCTTGTACGATGGTTGACTGATCCCAAAGGGCAGAACTAAAATAGCTAACCTTGCTTGATTATGTTTCTTTTACCACTCTGATGCATGAGGTAAAATCGGGTTCCCCTGATGACCCGGTAAAACCAGAGAACATTTTAAAACATCAGGAGTTTATTGCACTCACTTTTCTAAACCTTGTTAATCTTTCCCTGGCTTTTGTGGAAACATGCCAAGGTCATCTCCCTTTAGAATAAACCCTCTCTCAATGCTGCCCAGCCAGAAAACTATCATCCCAACTCTCTGATAACTTTTTATCTAAAGTAGTGGAGAAACATATAAATAATCTCCTGACTAATTTCTTAGAGAAGAACACATTTTTTGATGCCTTACAAAACGTATATAGATCCTCTCATAGCACAGTATCTGCTCTTTGGACAATGACGGAGACCTTACGCAGTGCTGCAGATGATTTCAGTTCTTCAGCACTTATTCTTTTAGACTTAAGTGCCACCTTCAATACGGTTTCTCATGCAGTGCTGCTACAGTGACTTTATGAAATTGGGGTGTGTGATAAGGCCTTGCCTTGTTTTGCCTCTGTGTTAAGTGATCAGTCTTTCCAAGTGATATCTTCTCCTTTCTCCTCCTCACAAAGAGCGCTAGCACACAGCGTCCCTCGGGGTTTGGCTTTAAGTCCCACTCTCTATATATGTCAGGCCGTTGGTGACTGTTGTAAAAACTCTTTGGGATCTCACTAATTTCATATGCTAATGATACTCAACTTATTGTTTCCCCCATCTTCTGATTTGAGGGAAGGCGCAGTCCACTTTCAAACTATATGACAGCTGTTACCGGCATGATGCATGACAGTTGCTTAAAGCTGAATGCCAATAAAACTGAAATCTTCTTGTTGGGTAAGCATACTCAGACTTGGGGAGATCACTGGTGGCCACAGGTGTTGGGGCCCCTTCCAAAGCCTAAGTCTTCTGTAAATAATGTTGGTGTTTGTGGTTTGATGACTCGCTCTCTTTTGAAATACAAGTCAGGACACTAGCTGGCATGTGCTTTGGCACCCAGAGAAGCCTAAAATATATTGTTGGACTTTTCTATCCACAAATATGGTGCATGATTGTACAATCAAATATCATTTGGTGTCTGAGCTACTGCAATATCCTCTATTTGGGTGCTAAAAGATCTGTTAGAAATGTGTTACAGATTGTCCAGAATGCTGCAGCCAGATTACTTTTTTGTCTTTCCAAATTTTGTTCGGTTTCTCACCTTCTTCATAAACTTCACTGGCAACCAATTGAGCAATGCACACAATTCAAAGCCATGTGCATTGCCCATACGATTATGAACAAGCAAAGGGCCTCCAGTTTGGCTGCTTTGATGCAACTGTATCTGCTCTCTAGAGCCCTTTTCATGGCTGATTCAAATCAGGCCCTTGTACCACACATTAAAAGAACCAGAATGAGAGGGCGCTGTTTTCGTGTACTGGCTTTGGCCCTATGGAACACTATGGGGGTCATTCTGACCTCGGCGGTAAAAGCCGCTTACCGCCGGTCAGAAGGCCGCCACAATACCGCCGCGGTCAGCCGCCACGGACATTCTGACCCACAACTGCAAAACCTCCAAAAATCCGCCCTCCACTGCAGTCCGCCACATCAGCGGCCAGCGGTAAACTGGAGAAGACCAAACCTCCACCGCCACGCCAACAGAAATACGCCCATCCCATTATGACCCGCAAATCCACGCGGCGGTCATTCAACCGCGGTATTCCATTGGCGGTACACACCGCCGCGGTCAAAATACACACACCTTTACAAACCCCTACCACATTGGACAATTTGAAAGGCACACACCTGAAACACATACACACACCACTCCCACACATCCAATACCATATAAAACACACACCCACATCACCCACAAACCCCTACCAACAAAAACCAGAGACGAAGGAGAGAGAAACACATCAGAGAATAGATAGCCAGACACACAGAGGCACACCACAACATCACACACACCACATAGAAGCACAAAGCACCACACACCAACACACACATCATCACATACACCACCCCACACCTCATACACACCACCCCATGGCACCACAAAGGCACCCACGCTTTTCGGACCAAGAACTCCGGGTCATGGTGGAGGAAATCATAAGAGTGGAACCCCAGCTCTTCGGCTCACAGGTTCAGCACACCACCATAGCAAGGAAGGCGGAGCTCTGGCAGCGGATCGTGGACAGGGTCAACGCGGTGGGACAGCATCCCAGAAATCGAGAGGACATCCGCAAACGATGGAACGACCTACGGGGGAAGGTGCGCTCGATGGTCTCGCGACACAACATCGCAGTGCAGAAGACTGGCGGGGGACCCCCACCCACTCCACCCGAATTCACAACATGGGAGCAAGAGGTACTAAACATCCTGCATCCTGATGGCCTCGCTGGAGTACACGGAGGAATGGACTCTGGTAAGTACAAGGCCAACCACTTCACCCCCCCCCCCCAGCATGCTAACCCCCACCCTCACCCCCAACCCCCCAGCACACATCCTCCCTGAGAATGTCTCTCCAGCACAACCCACCCAACACCAACCCCTGCATGCCATCCCCAAACTATGGACACCCATCACCTAAGCATGACCACTGCACATACCCATCCCCCCCCCCCACAAAACACCCTCACAACACCTCCCCCAAGGGAATGCCAGCACTGGGGGACAAGGGCACCCATAAAATGCAAGCTAATGCACACAAAGAAACAATAACCATACCCTCTTACCCCATGCAGGACCCGAACGACAACACACCGGTCAGGAGGGACCAGAAATGTCCATCCCACCCCCGGAACAGGCCCCTAGTGATGACAGCAGCTCTGTCGACCTGGACCCTGATGACCAGCCCGGACCATCGGGGACCTCTGGGCAGTCGGTTCCCTTCACCCAGACACAGGCCACTGCAGACCCAACCCCCTCTGGGAACAACAGCACAGCTCCCACCCAGCGGGCCCATGCCTCTGTCTCTAGGACAGGTCAAGCAGCGGTGTGTCTACCACTACAGGGCCCCCAGGGTAACCCACCAACCCAACAACAACAGGGACCTGGGGGCAGTGGGAGTGGGCACACCGTCCAGGGGACAGAAGCCCAGGGAAACAGGGCAACTCGGAGGGCTGCTGTGCGACAGGGGGGGGAGGAGAGGCCCAGGGAACCCACTCTCCAAGAGGCCCTCACCACCATCATGGCAGCCTACCACCACTCACAAGAGACGAATGTGACGGTACTGGCCAGGTTCCAGGAGATCCAGGCACAGCAGGAGCAACGCTACATGGGGTTCAGCGACCAACTCACCAACATCTCAACCGCTATGGGGAGCATAGTCCAGGCCCTGAACCGTATAGAGGACACGTTTCGGGACCATGTGGCATCACACAGGGCCCCTGTCACTAGCCAGGAACAGGAACAGCCTACCACCTCCGCCGGCGCTAGTGGACAGGAGGCCCCACCACAACGACAGCCCACCAGAACCCCACCTCCTGCTGAACAACAACCACCCCGCAAAAGGAGCCTGAGATAAAAAAAAACGACAGAGTAGGATGTCAAGACCCCCGCCAGCATCACATACCCCCTGAAGTCCTCCCACTGTTCAACATTGCCACCCTGTCAAACCTTGAACTGCCCCTGCTCCATCCTGCCACAGGCATATGGACAATGCACCTGTGAGACTGAGAACTGGACTCTGCCATGGACATTACTCCACCCCCACCCATCACTGTTTCACTATCATGTACCAATATCTATGCACTAATAATAAATCACACATTGCACTGAAATCAATCAGGACTCAGCCTGTCTTATTTACAAATGTATGACACATTACATATCAATTACGTATTTTTAACATTGTGAATTACACATACCGAGGTAACTTAGCATTAGTCCATGGGCCAACCAAGCCGAGGTCACGCAGTGGCTCATACAGCACAGAAAAGGGAAGGGAAAATCAAACATCATGTTTATAGTTCTGGGGGGAAATCGACAAAGTTGAGATGCAGGAGGCTTTCAGGAAATGTAAAATGGCATGGGTGATTATTACCTGTGTGCTACTGGAAATACTGTTCTATTACTCTGTCCCTGTTGTCTGTGTCGTCCTCTGAGTCTTCCTCCTCTTCACTCTCCGCAGGCTCCACAGCTGCTTCAACACCACCATCTGCACCATCCTCCTGCAGGAAAGGAACCTGACGTCGCAATGCCAGATTGTGAAGCATACAGCAGGCCACGATGATATGGCACACCTTCTTTGGTGAGTACTTCAGGGATCCCCCTGTCATATGCAGGCACCTAAACCTGGCCTTCAGGAGGCCAAAGGTCCTTTCGATGATCCTCCTAGTTCGCCCATGGGCCTCATTGTACCGTTCCTCTGCCCTGGTCCGGGGATTCCTCACTGGGGTCAGTAGCCAAGGCAGGTTGGGGTAACCAGAGTCACCTATTAGCCACACACGTTGTCTCTGTAGCTGCTCCATCACATAGGGGATGCTGCTATTTCGCATAACATACGCGTCATGCACTGACCCTGGGAACTTGGCATTTACATGGGAGATGTACTGGTCAGCCAAACAGACCACCTGGACATTCATCGAATGATAACTTTTTCTGTTTCTGTACACCTGCTCATCGTCTTTTGGGGGTACCAAAGCCACATGGGTCCCATCAATGGCACCAATGATGTTGGGGATATGTCCAAGGGCATAGAAATCACCCTTCACTGTAGGCAAGTCACCCTCCTCTGGGAAAATGATGTAGCTCCGCATGAGTTTCATCAGGGCAGACAACACTCTGCTCAAAATCTTTGAAAACATAGGCTGAGACATTCCAGATGACATGGCCACTGTTGTCTGGAATGACCCACTTGCCAAAAAATGGAGGACTGACAAAACCTGCACCAGAGGGGGAATCCCTGTGGGTTGGCAGATGGGGGACATCAGGGCTGGCTCCAGCTGGGCACACAGTTCATGGATAGTGGCACGGTCAAGTCTGTATCGAAGTATTATATGGCGTTCTTCCATTGTCGACAGGTCCACCAGCGGTCGGTACACGCGAGGATTCGTCCTTCTCCTCGCAAGTCCCAGCGGACGGTGCCTAGGAAGGACAACATGGAGCACAGAGTCAGGCAAACCACATGTACGTACAAACAGCTTGCACAGTTAAAGAATGGCAATGGGTTGAAAGGCGTGTATGTGTGGCAATGCAAGGCCTAGGCCTGTGTGTCGCAGTCAAAATTAAGCCATGTAGGCCCTTGAAATGGCGGCTGCCTGACCTGTGAAGTGGGACAATGGGATGTGAGGTCAATGCGCTGGCGGGGCACACCGTGGCGGTAGGCGGTCGAAGACCGCGGCGCAAAGCCGCATTGATTAACATTGAACCCTATGGGTTTCAGGAGCCAATGACGATGTGCGCCGGCGGTCGCGGTACGCACCGCCGCGGTACACACCGCCACGGGCGTCACCGCCATTTCCTAGCTGATTGATCACTCGAGACCTGATCATCCACAGGAGAGGACCTATACTGCAAGTGCTGCTGTGACCTCGGTCTGGAAGTGACAATGGCTGCTGCGACTGGGGAAAGGGCCCCTGCCTTCACGTCTGAAGAGTTGGAGAAGCTCGTGGATGGGGTCCTCCCCCAGTATGCGCTACTCTACGGTCCTCCAGACCAACAAGTGAGTACACCGGGTGCACATGGAATGGGCTATGCCTGTGTGGATTGGGGTGGATGTAGGTTGGTGGGGTGGGGGGCGAATGAGGAGTGCAACGCACGACAGATGAGAGCATGTGCCATATGGCAAAGTTGGTGGGGGGGGGCAATCACATCTAACATGCAGGTCATTGATGATTTCCTACTTTCCACCCTGTACATGTCAAAAAGGTCAGCGCCCATCAGAAGATCGAGATTTGGCGTGCCATCGCCAAGGAAGTCCGGAACTTGGGGGTCCACAACAGACGGGGCACCCACTGCCGCAAGAGGTGGGAGGACATCCGCCGCGGAACAAGGAAGACCGCAGAAACACTGCTGGGGATGGCCTCCCAACCTAGGAGGGGTGCCAGTCGCACCATGACCCCCCTGATGTCCCGGATCCTGGCGGTGGTCTACCCTGAATTGGATGGGCGCTTTAAGACATCACAGCAGACACAAGGGGGTGAGTATCAGCACATTCTCCTATCTTTCTGCGCAGGGGAGGCGTCTGGGTGGGGGAGGAGGGCTGTGGGTGACATTAGGCCAGGGCGCTTTCTGGAGTGTAGTCCTCTCCCTTAGGCATGGCCCTGTGCCCCCGGCCCCCACCTCTGTAGGGTGACAAGTACAGCCATTGATGGTCCAGCATCACCCATGTGCGCGTTTGACGTCTCTTGGCCTGTTGTCCTAGTCAGTAGTACTGAGTAGTGTACCCCGAATGCGCGGCTTAGTGCATGAGGCTCCTGTGTCTGTCCTCTCCGCCAACAGTGTTGACATTGCATGCACTCAACCTGGTCTTCTTTTTTCTCCCCCCACCCTTTCTCTTCATCTTCTTGT
Source organism: Pleurodeles waltl (assembly GCF_031143425.1). Lineage (NCBI taxonomy): Eukaryota > Metazoa > Chordata > Amphibia > Caudata > Salamandridae > Pleurodeles > Pleurodeles waltl. The sequence goes on along the minus strand of NC_090437.1, from coordinate 1,032,603,785 downwards.
GCATGTGTGCATTAGCATCATCAAGCGGAGGAGATTTGGCATCGGAGCACGAGGGAGCTGCAGGACACAAGGCCCCGGTGGGCCCAGGAACAGACACCGAGGGCACCAGTGATCCGGAGGGCAAGGGGAGCACCACGACGGGGACCGCTGGTGAGAGCAGCGACAGCGACACGTCCTCGGATGGGAGCTCCCTAGCGGTGGCGGCAACATCCGGGCCCCCCGCCTCTACAGGTACAGCCGCCACCCAGCGCACCAGCCCCGCCCTCCCTGCAGCCCCTCAGTCTTCGCTCCGTGCCCGTTCGCCCAGGAAGGCGCGCGTCTCCTTCGCCCCAGGCACCTCAGCCCCTGCCTCTGTTACCCCTGCTGCCCTCAGTGCGGAGCTCATTGACCTCGTGAGGACGCTCATTGTTGGGCAGACTACCCTTTTGAATGCCATCCAGGGGGTGCAAAGGGAGGTGCAACAGAGCAATGCGTACCTGGAGGGCATTCATTCGGGTCAGGCTGCCCATCAACGAGCGTTCACTGCTCTGGCTTCAGCACTGACTGCAGCCATTGTCCCTGTTTCCACCCTCCCTCTTCTGACTGCCTCCAGCCTGTCTCTGTCTCCTGTTCCTCAGCCTATCCCATCCACACCATCAGACCAGCCTGCACACACCTCAACACCCAAGAGCAGCTCATCCAGACACAAGCACCACATATCCCACAAACACTCACCCAAGCAACACCCAGATGCAGACATTCCAGCAGTCACAATCACCTCTGTGTCCCCCTCCTCCTCGTCTCCCTCCTCCCTCCCTGTGACGTCTACACTCACACCTGCATGCACCCCAACATCAGCCAGTGCTTCCATCACCACCTCACCCTCCAGTACAGTCCACACTCGTGCAGTCACCACCCCCACTGCCATTTACACGTCCCCTGTGTCCTCTCCCACTGTGTCTGTCACCCCCTCTTCCAAGACACACAAACGCAGGCAGACACCCACCCAACAGCCATCCACCTCACGTCAGCCTACAGCACCAGCACCTTCACCCAATGACAGCACACCTGACTCTCCTACAACCACATCCTCTTCCTCCACTCCCATACCCACTTCTCCTACCCTTTACCTTGGACGTAAAAAGCTTTTCCTGGCTAATCTTGACCTCTTTCCCTCCGATGAGCTCCCCCCTCCATCTGCAAAGAGTCCCAAGAGCACCGCAGCCACCACCAGCCCAGCTTCGAGTGTCACTGTTGTGCATGGGTTCTGGAGTCCACCCTTTGCCAGCAGTGACACATCGATCAGCAGCAAGGACACGTCCAGCCCCCCCCCGGCAAGAGGACCCGCAAAAACAAGGGCCGCCGTGCCCTTCTTCTCAAGCACCGCTCCGCTGGGCCCTTCATCTCAAGCACCGCTCCGCTGGGCACCGCCGTCTCAAGCACCGCTCCGCTGGGCCCTTCATCTCAAGCACCGCTCCGCTGGGCCCTTCATCTCAAGCACCGCTCCGCTGGGCACCGCCGTCTCAAGAACCGCTCTGCTGGGCCCTTCATCTCAAGCACCGCTCCGCTGGGCACCGCCGTCTCAAGCACCGCTCTGCTGGGCCCTTCATCTCAAGCACCGCTCCGCTGGGCCCTTCTTCTCAAGCACCGCTCCGCTGGGCCCTTCATCTCAAGCACCGCTCCGCTGGGCCCTTCTTCTCAAGCACCGCTCCGCTGGGCCCTTCACCTCAAGGACCGCTCCGCTGGGCACCGCCGTCTCAAGCACCACTCCACGGGGCCCTTCTTCTCAAGCACCGCTCCGCTGGGCCCTTCATCTCAAGCACCGCTCCGCTGGGCACCGCCGTCTCAAGCACCGCTCCGCTGGGCCCTTCATCTCAAGCACCGCTCCGCTGGGCACCGCCGTCTCAAGCACCGCTCCGCTGGGCCCTTCTTCTCAAGCACCGCTCCGCTGGGCACCGCCGTCTCAAGCACTGTTTATGGTTCACTGTGCCCACCATGCCTCCTCCTTGACCAGTGGAGACTGTCATCCACCTGATGGACTGTGGCTTTGCACTCCCACTGTAGAGACATTGAGAGACTGTGGCTTTGCACTCCCCAGGATGGTACAGTGGGCAGCCCACCCACTGTAAAGACATTGAGAGACTGTGGCTTTGCACTCCCCAGGATGGTACAGTGGGCAGCCCACCCACTGTAGAGACATTGAGAGACTGTGGCTTTGCACTCCCCAGGATGGTACAGTGGGCAGCCCACCCACTGTAGAGACATTGAGAGACTGTGGCTTGGCACTCCCCAGGATGGTACAGTGGGATGGTACAGTGGGCAGCCCACCCACTGTAGAGACATTGAGAGACTGTGGCTTTGCACTCCCCAGGATGGTACAGTGGGCAGCCCACCCACTGTAGAGACATTGAGAGACTGTGGCTTTGCACTCCCCAGGATGGTACAGTGGGCAGCCCACCCACTGTAGAGACATTGAGAGACTGTGGCTTGGCACTCCCCAGGATGGTACAGTGGGCAGCCCACCCACTGTAGAGACATTGAGAGACTGTGGCTTTGCACTCCCCAGGATGGTACAGTGGGCAGCCCACCCACTGTAGAGACAATACTGAAAACGGGGTGTAGTATGAGGAAATGGCGCTCAAAGTACTAGTCTGTCAGTATAAATATTGGGGAAACCCCACAAGGGAAACACCCAACCCTCAGAGGTCCTAAACCTCACACTAATAATATATTGCACAATGGGGTGACCCCTAGAGAAACACTGATAACAAATATTTAAACAACTCGTAATGTAAAAATATCCATCAAAATCTCCTCAAGTACATAAATGTAATAGAGTGACCCAAAACAATGTTATGAATATAGAACAACGGGAAAAGCGGGAAGAAAACTGTAGCAATAGTAGTCCATAATTATTCAGATTAACGGATTATAACCAACTTTCGGTTACGCTTATTAAAGCAATTAGCCCACGGTATTTGATGAAAAGTGTTTAATTGTTGAGCAATCTTTGATCCAAATTGTTCATATGTCCAAATTCAAGCCACATTCTGGTTACAAGATGTTCAAGCCAACACGTGTTTCGTCTTTGGGAGTGAATAACATCCCTAAACGACTTCTTCAGGGCTAAAAAATCATAGATAACACACATGAGTAATGGCCAATATGCTCAATTGTCAAATAACATATACGTGCACCCAAAGTGTGCATGCATAACCCATAAGGGAGAAATTCATTATCTAAAAGTGTATTATGCACCCCAAAGAGCAAAAAGTGTAAAATGTCTACAAGAGGAAAAGGACAAACCTCTCATGTAAAACAAATAAAATATATAGTCCATATCCTTAACAAAAAGATCTTTTTATACAGAAAAACTTTCGGAGTATGTTGATTGCTTTTTGCAGCCATTGGTACATAATCTCCCTTCGTTTATTCGGGACACCACACACATTCTTAGTATCCTAAGTGATGTGGAGTGGGACAGTAATATGCTTCTGGTGACCTTAGATGTTGTATCACTTTATACATGTATTAATCATGACTTAGGTTTGGAAGCTTTAAAATATTTTTTGAACAGAAGACCTGCGGATCTATGGGAACATACTAAAATGTTATTAGACATGATCAACTTGATCACTAAAAATAATTTTTTCCTATTTAATAACATTTGGTATCGACAGAATCAAGGTGTAGCCATGGGCTCGAAGTTCTCTCCATCATATGCTAACTTATTTATGGGGTGGTTTGAACAGTCATGGATTTGGGGTCCTGGTGCTGCAGCTTGGCAGACGTTTATTTTATTTTGGGGACGCTACATAGACGATTGTTTTATGATTTGGACTGGAGGCAAAGAAAAACTTGTAGAATTTTGCAATTTTCTGAACTCTAATCACATGAATGTTAGATTTACTTATCAATTTAGTGATGAAAAGATTGAGTTTTTAGATGTAGAACTTTTCATTATGGAACATAAAATTCATAGTAGACTCTTTCGTAAAACAACTGCTTGTAACTCCATCCTTCATGCAACCAGTTCTCATCCCAAACATCAGATTGCAGCAATTCCTTTTGGTGAATTTTTAAGAGCTCGACGCAACTGTAGTCTAGATAATGAATTTATTGCTCAACTTAACGACATGGAGAGGAGGTTCACAATGCGTGGCTATTCGAATAAAATTATTAAGAAGGCTCGACATAGAGCACAGCACTTAGATAGAAATACAACATTAGAACTTATAGAACGTAATAAGTCTAAAGAGGCACGTGATACAGTTAGGTTTATCACTGAATATACTGATGCATCCCTTATTTTACAAAAATTTATGTTTAAACATTGGAAATTACTTTCACAGGACCCAATATTTAAGGATATTGCATTAGGGCCAATCAAGACATCCTTTCGTAGGGGTAAAACGTTGAGAAATCTTTTAAGTCCCAGCTTCACGACTATCCCTCCTAAAATAACTTGGTTATCTCAAAAAGAAGTTGGTTTCTACAGATGTGGCGCATGTGGAGTGTGTCGCTGGGCTTGTCATAAGTTAAAAGAATACGATCATGAGGGCAAATCATATTTAATACGTTCCACTATGGATTGCAATTCCAATTATGTTGTGTATATAATACAATGTAAGTGTTAAAAAATCTATGTGGGCAGCACCATACGACCACTTAAAATTAGAATAAGCGAACACATGCGGGCACTTAAAAATGAGGATATGAGATATCCCCTGGTGACCCATATGGTCTCTTGTTCTACACAAGTAGTTCAAAAGAGGTTTACATTTTTTGGTCTGGAACACATTGTACGTAACCCAAGAGGTGGCAATAGAGAGTTATATTTACGCCAACAGGAGGCATTATGGATAATGAGACTGAGGACTGTTGAAACTGGTCTTAATACTGATAGAGAATTAGAGTTCTTTTTGGGTGATTAATCATTAAATTTTTGACTGTTTGTATATTAATTTATATGTAATATTCTATGTACTATATAATATTTCTACTTGTTAATATTATTAAATGTATATGAGTGTTGAGCCAAAATTCTCATTTGTCTATTCTTTTAATAATAGTGGGGTTACTATTATTGATTTGTTCTTATATTTTTATTTTCTTTGGTTCCTCATAGTAATCACACATTATCTATTGTTGTTAATTAACGTGTGCTGCTATATATATGTAGTCGTTATAAAAAGTTAATATGGTGATTCCTCGAAATATGATATAGTGAACTTTTCCCCCCTTTTTTTACATTATTCTTTTTTCTTAAGTACTATATAAGGGGTGCATTTATGCATCTATATTATCGGTTGTCATTTATTAATAGTGGAATGTAGGCATTGTGAAGTGTGTGAAATCGGATCGTTTACGTGATTAGTCCGATTTCCATGCCTATTCCCTTTCTTCTGAAATGGTGCGTCACCAACCCTGAAGTGTATTTAACTTCCGGGTCGATACGCGCGGCGTCAGCGTACTCGCTAGACGTACATGAAACATGAGACGGAAGATGCCGGTGATTCTTTTTGTATACTGACAATTCGAAATTGAGACGTGAGTTTTCTCGGTAGACTTGAGTATAAGATTTTGAGCAGGTTAACTGATGGATGAGACATTTATTTGATTTTTAGTAGGTGGTATATTTCAAATCAGATCGTCATAGAATTTTAGAGACTATCAAGTCTATATTGATTAACAATAAGCGCTTTCTTATTATATTCTGTTTATTTTTGAATATGGTGGATACGATAAGTATGTGTAGTTGATGATGAAACCCATGTGTTGGTTTATTTTATTTTGATATTCATTGTGGGTTTTTCTTGACAGCAGTGGAAATATCAGATGTTGAAATAATCTATAGGATAATTTATTATTGCTGGATCGACAGTTTATTTCTCGATTATTTTTTGGATCTGTAAGGTATAGTAACATAATTTAAATCATGGTTTTGTTTGGTGTTTGGTGTACACTATAATTTAAATGCATGTGGATTGATATACTAGTGGTGTTATGTGGTTTACAGGTAGTTCAGTGGTGACATATATAAAAAGATCTTTTTGTTAAGGATATGGACTATATATTTTATTTGTTTTACATGAGAGGTTTGTCCTTTTCCTCTTGTAGACATTTTACACTTTTTGCTCTTTGGGGTGCATAATACACTTTTAGATAATGAATTTCTCCCTTATGGGTTATGCATGCACACTTTGGGTGCACGTATATGTTATTTGACAATTGAGCATATTGGCCATTACTCATGTGTGTTATCTATGATTTTTTAGCCCTGAAGAAGTCGTTTAGGGATGTTATTCACTCCCAAAGACGAAACACGTGTTGGCTTGAACATCTTGTAACCAGAATGTGGCTTGAATTTGGACATATGAACAATTTGGATCAAAGATTGCTCAACAATTAAACACTTTTCATCAAATACCGTGGACTAATTGCTTTAATAAGCGTAACCGAAAGTTGGTTATAATCCGTTAATCTGAATAATTATGGACTACTATTGCTACAGTTTTCTTCCCGCTTTTCCCGTTGTTCTATATTCATAACATTGTTTTGGGTCACTCTATTACATTTATGTACTTGAGGAGATTTTGATGGATATTTTTACATTACGAGTTGTTTAAATATTTGTTATCAGTGTTTCTCTAGGGGTCACCCCATTGTGCAATACACCCACTGTAGAGACATTGAGAGACTGTGGCTTTGCACTCCCCAGGATGGTACAGTGGGCATGGTGGCTCCTCGTGGATCTGGCGTTGTGGACTCATGTGGCTGTGGTGCCCCCCCCTTCCCTTCCCCCTGAGGTGCCTGTAGTTTTTACATCTGATGCCCCTGCAGTGTTCTCTCCAAAGGACTCAGGTCTCCTGTGTGGGCTTTGCCCTTGTTTCTCAAAACTTTGGCCCACGGACATGATGAATTCGTAGGATGTGCAGGACTTGTTACTTCAGTTATACACTGATGTGTATATCATTTGTTTTCTTGTAAATATCTTTCATGGTTGTACGATAATTTTCAGGAGCTTTTTGGTACATAAATATTTATTCCAAATTTGATTATGTCATAGCATTTTTCAGGGGTGTTTGGGTGGTGTCACTGTGACTTGTTGCTCTGCATTGGTGTGTACATAGTTGGGGGGGGGTCGCATATGTGTGTGGCCGTAACCTTTCGTCCTCCCCCTCCCGTGTGTCGTAGGTGCAGTACTCACCGTTGTCGTCTGCGCCGGACTTCGTACTCGTGGTAGATGAGAAGGTAGACGAGAGCAGGTAGGATGTTTAATTCGGGTTCCATGCTGTCCTCCTTCCTCCTGGAGTGCGTAGTGGTGTGCGTTTTCCCGTTCGTAGTCTGTTTCCGCCGTGTTTTTATCGGCGGTGCTCCCGCCCCGGAAAAGGTGGCGGATTGGTGAGTTGTGATAGTGTGGGCGGTACATTGTCTGCCGCCTGGCTGTTGGCGGTGACCGCCGCGCTGTTTGTTTGTACCGCCGTGGCGGTCGGAGTGTTAAAGTGGCTGTCTGTGTTGGCGGTTCCCGCCAGGGTCAGAATTCCATTTTTTTGACCGCCAGCCTGTTGGCGGGTTGGCCGCCGCTTTAACACCGACCGCCAGGGTTAGAATCACCCCCTATGCCTTCACAATTAAGGAAAACCCATAATCATTTGAGCTGTCAAAAGCAGCTAAAGACTTGGTTGTTCTAAGCCTAGGTTTCCGTTGGCTTTATTATGTTGTGCTTTTGGCATGATCTATTTTTATAAATCCTCTTAACATAACATAACATAAAAGAGTCCTATGGAATTACACATGTCTTTGGAGTGTGGTATAGGAGGATCAGTTCCTGGGGGGCAAATCCTCCAGATCATAAGAGTGCATATGGGCCAGTAAAAATGGAATTAAGGGTTTCTATTTAGGAAACAGTGCAGTAGCACTGATTTGTGCATGTTATTTTCCTTGTCATACTGAGGTATGCAGGGATCAAAATGTTTAGTGCATACTCTGGTATTGGTGATATTGGGTTGCATATTGCTAGCCCTTTATTTCCAAGCCACTCAAGATTATTGCATGAGCAACATTATTTCTAGTATGTAAGGCCTATATGACATATAACCGGTATACCAAAATATTGATGACAAAATATAATGAGATCAAAATATTGAGGCTTAATATCAAGAACCAAAATATTGTCAAGCTAGGTATATATAGTTAAAAATAGATTTACTATACCATATAGACATACATGCACTCCGAATTAGATAGATAGCTAGATAGATAGATAGATAGATAGATAGATAGATAGATAGATAGATAGATAGATAGATTAGTTTAGCCAATGGCATCACAAACCCACACACTCCTGTGGCTTATTTTGCTACAATATTTTATTCATCAGTTGTGTTCAAAACAGAATGATGAATTTCGGCTCTAATAAGCCTTGCTCCTTATCATAAAATCCAAGCACATCATCTCCGTTAATAAATACATCAACACAAAAAACATCCTTAGTGTTAGAAATGGGGTCCCACTCTAGTCAGGGCAATGGAGAAACACACTTAGATAACCCCTGCTTTCCCCATTGGTAGCTTGGCACAAGCAGTCAGGCTTATCTCAGAAGCAATGTGTAAAGTATTTGTACCAACACACACAGTAATACAGTGAAAACATTGCAAAATGGACACCACATCAGTTTAGAAAAATAGGTAATATTTATCTAAATTAAACAAAACCAAAATTACAAAACTCCAACATATACAAGTCAAGATATGAATGTTCAAAAGAATAAGAATCTTACTCCATAGAAATCAATGGAAATGTTGATTTTACACAAAGTACCTGGTTTGTGTCAAAAATAAAGCCGCACGGGTGAGCGAGTGTCAGAAAAGACAGTGATGCATTGATTCCTTACTCGCAAGTGAGGCGCTGCATCATTTCTTCTCCGGTCGGGTCAGCGATGCAACGATGCCTATGATGCAGGTTTACGATGGCTTTGATGCTCAGGGATGATGCGTAAGAAATCCGGTTGCACAGTGTTAGAAAACCACGCTGTGTGGAGTTTGCTTCCTTATCAGCAGCCGCAAGTGGGTGTTGCGTCGTTTCTCCAGTTGCAATGCATCGATCTCGCAGCCGCCATGCAGGTGGAGCATTGGCTTCAGCCGCAGAGTGGGTGGCGCATGGTTTATCAGCCGCGTTGCAGATGGTACGTAAAACATTTCCCCGCAAGGCGTTCTGTGCGTGGATTTCAGCTCTTGTTCTGCCAACTTTACTTTTCAAGGGCCCAGGGACTGGATAGGGCACCACTTGGCAGGGCAGGAGTCTCAGCAGAGAGTCCAGGTGCTGGCAGAGGAAGCCTTTGATGGCCCGAAGACTTCAAAACAGAAGGCAAGCTCAGTACAAGCCCTTGGAGATTGTTCTTCAAGCAGGAATGCACAACAAACTCCAGTCTTTGTCCCCTTTCACAGGCAGAAGCAGCAACTGCAGTATAGCCCAACAAAGCATAGTCACAGGCAGGGGCAGCACTTCTCCTCAGCTATTCAGCTCTGCTCCTTGGCAGAGGCTCTTCTTGATTTCATAAGTGATCTAAAGTCTGGGGTTTTGGGTCCACTACTTATACCCCTTTCTGCCTTTGAAGTAGGCAAACTTCAAAGGAAAGTCTCTGTTGTTCACAAACTCCTGCCTTGCCCAGGCCAGGCCCCAGACACACACCAGGTGGTTGGAAACTGCATTGTGAGAGGGCAGGCCCAGCCGATTCAGGTGTAAGGGACCACTCCTCCCTTCAATGTAGCTCAGATAACTCATGAGGATATGCAGTCTACACCTCAGCTCCCTTTCTGTCACTATCTAGAAGGGATTCACAAACAGTCCAAATGCCAGTCTGACCCAGACAGGGAATCCACAAACAGGCAGAGTCACAGAATGGTTTAAGCAAGAAAATGTTCGCTTTCAAACTAACAATCTAAAAAACAACTTCACTAAAAGATATATTTTTAAATTGTAAGGTCAGAGACACCAAACTCCAAATTTCCATCTGCTCTCGAAGGGAATCTGCACTTTAAGAATATTTAAAGGCAGACCCTATGTTAACCTATGAGAGAGATAGGCCTTGCAACAGTGAAAATCAAATTTGGCAGTATTTCATTGTTAGGACAGGCAAAAACATCAGTACATGTCCTACCTTTAACATACACCTCACCCTGCCCATGGGGCTACCTAGGGCCTACCTTAGAGTACCTTATATTTACAAAAAGGGAAGGTTTGGACCTGGCAAGTGGGTACACTTGCCAGGTCGAATTGGCAGTGCAAGACTGCACACACAGACACTGCAGGGGCAGGTCTGAGACATGTTTACAGGGCTACGCATGTGGGTGGCACAATCACTGCTGCAGGCCCACCAGTAGCATTTGATTTACAGGCCCAGGCACCTCTAGTGCAATTTACTAGGGAGTTACTAATAAATCAAATATGCCAATCAGGGAAAAGTCAATTACACATAAACTTTACACAGGAGCACTTGCATTTTAGCACTGATCAGCAGTGTGAAAGTGCCCAGAGTACCAAAAACAGCAAAAACATAGTCCAGCACACAGTCAAAACATGGGAAGCCGAGGCAAAAAAGACATGGGAGACCAAGCTAAGGACGCCAGGTCAAACACTCAGTTTCTTCTAATATGATTACAGAGATGAAATTAGCCATGCTGTTATTCAGCTTCTAAGACAGTTAAATGGGCACCGTCCATTGAGTGGTGACTCGCACACAATTGCTTCACAATGTTAGGATAATTAGTGCATATTAGAAACTACTAATTCATGATGTTGTGGTCTGTCCTTTACTGACACAATTCCCACATCATTGAACATAATCTTTGAGCAGCAAAGAGTCCTATGGAGCTACAAACCATAAAGGAAGCTAAGCATAGTCTTTCCCAACATTCGATGGGGCACACTCTTTCACACCTAATTCAGGTTTTCCCACCAGGTGACACATGTTGTGATTGGTTAGATTTCCTGTAACATAATGCCAGCCCTGCACACCTAGACTTCGCTGCAAAGACTCATTCACAACTCTACAGATTGTCTGGGCCTTCCTCTACAAAGCACAACCAACACCCCCACCTTTAATGCTCTATTCAGATCTCCACTTCAAATCCATGTAAGTAAACTGTTTATACAGCCCCATCTACAAAGCTCCACACAGATTCCTATCTCAAAGCCCCGTTCTCAAAGGCCCACCCATACCCAGTGAGTAACCGCCACCTGTACTCTACTAGAGAAAGCAATAGAAGCAATCATGGTAGTAGGCTTGAATGTCTGCTGGGGGATATTTCTTTACACAAAACATGTAAGTTTAACAAATCATTATGCAAAGAGTAACATGATTTGAGACTGTGCCCTTGGTTACCACTTTGCCAATTTCAGCTCAAGCAAAGCTCACAAGGAACTGATCTTGTCTTGTGCAGTTAATTAGAAAGAAACAGCATGCATGGCGTCTAGTGTGTGCAGTCTCTCCTCTTCTTTGATCAGATGAGGAACAGGATAAATGGAGGAAGAGTGATGGATTGGCTCATAGTAAAGGCAGACATGACTTTCTGCAAGAAGGAAGAGCAGGTGCGAAATATCGGTTTGCATGTACAGAAACATAGAAAAAGGTGACCAGGCTGAAAAGGCCCTAAAGGCTAAAGTCATTGCCACCAGGAATATAGCCTTCAAGGTGAGCAACAGAACAGGCAATAGTTCATTAGTGCATATGGTAAGGCCATGAGGAAGGTTAAAACTAAAATCAAATCTCACTCTGGAACAATGAACAGTTTTAGATAAAACAAATGCAGCTAGCCTTTCTAGTAAATACCACCCTGGGGGTGATTTAAACACCTGGCTGATAAAGGATGATCCCTGAAACCAGTCCTAGGATGCTTGTTTCTGGTCCAGGGAGGACCTGGTGTGGCAGCTCAGGCTGGACTGTTCCCATGGGGAACAGGGTCAAGATCGATTTGCATATGGCTGGATCCAAACTGGGGTGGCGTGGTGAGCAAAAAAACGATGGATGAACCCCGGATCTTTGTGACAGGGGGTGAATGTTTGCATTGTTCAGCATTACATCCATCATCTGTTCTTTTTGCATCATTTAATGTGTGACCTCTCTTTCAGAATAGTCAGAAAAGTATAGTTATGCTGGGTGCAGGCAAGCATAAAACAGAGAGGAATTTTCAACTTCGTAGGTAGACTTGGTTTGAGCAAGCACAGCTGTAAACATCCTTATTGAAGGCCAAAGGTAAGCATCTCAGAGCCAGCCTGGCCTTACAAGCTTTCTGGGGACACCATTGCATACTGAGCATGGAGACAGAGAATGACTTTCTCAGTATGGAACAACAAATCTGTTATTTCACTAAGGTACGAATATGAGACGCCACCTTAGAAACACATTCAGGCCCTTTTGCTCCTAATATAGGTCATCTAGAAGCAAGAAGGCCAGAGAATAGAGATTGGTTCTATCTTTCCATGCAATGAAATTTCAAAACACTATTCACCTGTTTCAATTCTTTTAAATATTTTCTTTATTAATCACTTGAATTGCTGACATCTGGTGTGTCTTGATAGTTACAACTTTATTGAAATAGAATAAGCTGTTGATTTTAATAAAATCATAAACTATTCATAATGTGTATTGTTGAGTGTGTCTATCCATGGAGAAAACAGACTTGGGACCAACTAAGCCTTCAGGTCAAAACAGACGGTAAGCAACTCCATTACATTTATATGTAGCCATTGCTCCAAAGCGGGCCAAAAGCCCTGAACAATCATGTCAGCCAGTAGACAATTACAACCCAAAGAAGAGCTTTGTATGCCTAGAGTAGCCTGAATCTGTAAAGGACTGAAAGGATGACTCACTATAAAACTGGAGAGGCACGACTACCAATGTAGTCCTGACTGGACCGAGTGGAATATCTGCACCTAACATGAGATCCTTCCCTGATACTAGAGCCAATATTGTCTTAGGAATCAATAAATGGATAAACTAAAAATATTGTTTAACAACATCACCAGCAAGGTTTAAACCCCAAGATCTTGGGGCATGACATTGGATCTACCTGCTGCTGATGTGCTGTCATATTGTAGCAGTGAAACAGTAAAAGAAGTTTGAGAACTGTGTTGATGAGACGCAGTAAAACAGGAAAATATGTCAGCATACCAGTTGGTGAGTCATATATCTTAATGTCATCACAGAAGGGACAGAAGAAACCTCAACCGAATCTGTGGGGTGCTATTTGGCAGTTCTGGAAACCTAACGTTTTCCAGAACCAATCTGGTATTAGGAGAATATTCACAAGATGAGGATTCTGAGGAAGAAGTATGCCTCTGAATGTCATGTTTTCAGGTAGTCTATGTGTGACATTTGCATTGATGTGACCGTGAGTAGTACTGAGCATTAGGTCCATGTACATTTCATGAATTGCTGCTTATTGTGCAATAAAATGGTCTACAAAAGTCTTACAGCAGCTTTGGATGCGGTTTTGCAAGGTCACTATTCTGCTACTTTTTTCTACCAGGACCATCCTGATACTATAACAATATTATAGTAATTTTATCCCATTGGTGTTGTAGGTGTGTGAATACACAAAGGTAGAGGTGAATTTCCTGTATATGAGTTTAGCAAGAAAGTTAGACTCTTTCAAGTAGCTGATGTGAGCCGTTCTTGGTAGTTCACATTAGGATTTTGGCAAGCTCCCTTACTCTTGCTCGCTGGTCCCACAGATCATGATTGCTGTCTACAGTGCCCAAAGACAAGAGGCTCGGCCAATTATTCTTGTATCATTCAGGTCTTGGTGAGTTCACATTCATTAACTGTTGTTTGAGTGTCAATATTGTACCAAAAAGACAGCTGACCAATCAAAGATGAAACTGCCCCTGCTGATGCATCAGAAGATACACTGTCAGCCAGTCAAGAGGCCTAGGAGGAGTGGATCAGTAGTGGGGATCAGAGGTGCAGCTCAGTAGCACAGGTTTTCCCTTTTTCCTACACATTCACCTCCCTTTAAAACAGAGGTGATCCAAGGCACTTAAGTGGTCTGGCCCCTCTTGCCCCCCCATTCTGTACTGGGTGTTCTCCTTCCACTGTGCCTGGAGTTTAATGCACCAAAATTATGTTATGAAGTAGATGATTCAAATTCCTATTCCCACTGAAACCTACATTAAACATACTCTGAACACAGAAGAAGGAGAAAACTGTGCGTTGTTCCACTTTAAAAAAACTTAACTAATTTCCACTGAGTGTTCCCAAATAATGATGCTCCTTTTCTTTGGCAGGATTTTTGGCTTCACTTTCCAGACAATCCTGTGCACAATTAGAAATAATTTGAACACCATGTTTTAAATGGCCGACTCATACCAAACAAGAGACTGTCATATAACTCCTTAGGGCACTGATCAGCTGCACAGGAGCCAGCATTTCAAGCTTTGAATCATGAGTCAAACATACTGTCTTATAGCCACGCATGGTGAAGGGGACATGTGAAGAAACTGACACCTGTGGAGGACAGGATTGAAGTTAACATTAGCAACAGTATAAAAGACTACTTTGAAATTATTACAGCTGCTAGGCTGACAAAGTTTAAAAAGGAGGGAAACTAGTCAATAGGAAGCTTCTACTGGCATCCAAGGGATTTGCGTTGCTGACAGAATGGCCAATCAAGCCTTGTTGTGACATAGTCTGTTTGTTCTCCCCTAGCACTTCTTCAGCGTGTGCACTCTGCCCAAGTCTGCTTTCCCAAGTTTTTGAGGAGGCTTATTATTGCCTATCTGCTAGGCCGCCTCTGATCTGGGAGTCGGGCATTGAGGAGCCGGATGGGGAATCTTAAGATGTTCCTTAAATCCAGATTAACATCAAGCATAGTGGGTACCTAGTGTGGTAGGTTATGTGGTAGTATATGAATGTGTGGGTGTGTCCTAGCTCTTCCCTTATTCAGCCCATTCTTCTCCAATCTGGTAAATGTTTTTACTCTACCTTCAGCCTATTTGCTCTTCCTCCAGCCTCCTGCAACTCTCACTCCCAGTTTTCTCTCTACTGTTGCTGTGGGGATTTCTATTACCCACCTGGCAGTCCCACATTGATGCAGGAGCACTGGGTGACACTGGAGCACTTGGGGAAACTCATTGACTCTAGAAAGGCTCTTGCATGTTCATTGCTGAGTGCGACAGGATGTGTGTTGGTGGTGTGCTGTATGTCACAGACTGCCTTCTCCAACCTCCAGCCTGCATGTTCAGCATTAAGCTGACACGCTCTTCCCCACAGCTGACCCACACTCTTGAGACTACATGCTCAATCTGAGTCACAGAGGTCTTGTTTTCTCTTCTGACTCAGGGAGCTAGTCAACGTGGGGGGGGGTAAGCTGAAGTGTTTGGGGATGCTCTTTAAATCCCTAACCACTACCTGTATGCATGGGGGGTACTCTGGTAGTTGAGGTGGTTTGACTGAGTGGTGGGTGTTTGCTATCCTTTAGCAATGCACTGATCCTCCGACTTGCCCATGATTCCACCAGCCTGTCATCTCTGCCCAGGCTGATTGTTTTCCTTCAGTCTGATGTTCTCTCTGTATGCCACTTCACCCCAAACCCTGCCTGCTCTGCTCCTGCTCTCAACACAGCCAGTAAATTTCTCAACTGAGAAGTATTATAGTGCTGTTATCCTTCTCATATGAGTAATAGAAGCTACATCCATGTCTTTTTTTGGGTTTGGAGCTAAACCCTCAGAATGGCTGTTGGAAATTGGGTTACTAGTAGAGGGGGTTGAAACTTACTCAAGCAGCAACCACAATTCTTATCCGGTTGAAATACAAGCAAACACCAAATTGTGTGCCTAACACTCTGGTAGATTTGCACAAAAACAGTGAGGCTTAACTTAGATGCAGTGTGTAAAGTATCTATGCAGTACTTCAAACAGTGATAAAGTGGAAACACAACACAAGAAAAATCCCACACGAATTTAGACCAATAGAGTAAAATGCAATAAAGTATTTGATAACAAAACAACAAAAATCCAATTAGTACAACCAGAGATGTGCAATTTTAAAGATTTAAGTGAAATAAATGCCTAGAAATACAAAGCGCCAACTGTGTTTATCTGGTCATGCCGGAACTGGACAAATTCACAAGTTCAGGCTGCCCAAAATGGAGTGCAGGCCAGGATACTGGGACCAGTTTGTCCAGCTGAACAAAGTACTTTAAATCCTGGTTTGTACAGCGTTGCGAGATCCCACATCGAGGATGTGTTGCACAACGATGGTTCAGAGGAAGCTGGGGTGCTGACATGCAGAGTCCTTCATCATTGTTGTGGATGCTGTCGACAACGTGCTTGGGATGCGAATTTTGGTGTTGAGAATGAAACACATAGCAACAGTGCCAAAGAAGCTGCAGGCTGCAATGCTAAGTCCTGCCTGGTCATTGCGGATATCGTTGACAAGGGGCTGTGGTGAATCCTATTTAGTTTTATTGGGACTCAGGATATTAGCTTAGCCTTTGGCTTACAAGCCTGTACCCCTGCCACCTAGTGACTTTCAACCTACTTAGCTTGTTCTGTCATAGTTCATTTATTTTATTATTTCTTTTAAAATAACTGCTATTGTTTAAAGTTAGAGAAATGTTTTGATTTGCATGATCAGTTCCGCTCAGTGAAAGCGTCACTAGCAGCGTCATAATCAAGTGATGTAAGTTTGACAGGAACATAATGTACACTTGTTGGGGATTGTTTACATAATTGCCACCACAAGTCTGCCTCCTTATCAATTGTTTGGGAACATGCCTGTGTCAGGGGTCCTACATTATCTGTATAAATACATCTCACACAGTCAAGGTTATCAGAGGGATTCCTACCAGATGCCATCTACGCCATCTATGCTGCACATCACCTTGCTGGTGAAATCAGCCTTTTTGTCCCCAGTAAGTCTGACCCGGAGACCTCATTCCAATGTTACAAGGGTTGGGGGGGCCTTCTCATGGACACAGTACTGGCAGATTAGATTTATCACACCTAGTTCTCATTAGGTTAGAGATTAGGTTCTCCATGCTAAGGATTTTACATTTCATGTTTAATGCAAGATGGTGGAGGTCTTTCTATTCATGACTCTCATCTTCACTATTATGCTTCGTCTATTGTTCGTTATCCTAATCATTGCACCTCATGCATTTTACCGTAGATTGCAGCCTTTCCATAAACCTAATAAATACTTTCCTGCATCTCCTGTGTGTGACTGAGGTTTATTGCTAACATGAGAAAAGGGTAACGTCCGTTTCACCACAACTGCCTTGAGATGTCCCACTCTAGAATCCATGCCTAAGACGCCCAGAAATCACATTTTACTGTTTGGGTTTTTGGTGAGGTACTGCTTGTGAGCCGGAAGGGTTGGGCTGACAGTTGCAACTTGTGGTAGGAGTGACTCAGTCACTTACAAAATCCCTAAACCAGCAGTCTCACCTAGGAGCGAGAGTCCAACTACAACAGAGCTTGCAATGTGAAGACCTGCATGGAGGATGCATCATGCAGCAGCAGTTCTGAGGAGACTGGGGCTTCAATGCGAGGTCTGGAACCAGGTGCGGTGCAGAGGTTCCAAAGCGGTTGTGAGGAGATGCATTGTGCTGCACCAGTTCTGCTTACAGGACCAAAGCTGGGTTGGCAGAGCACCTTCAGGTACACCTCCACGGGTCCAGGAGTCTTTTCTGTATCTCAGGCTGTGATCAGGAGGGCAGCCAACTAGCTCTTGGAGTCAATCTTGTGGTCCTGGGTTTAAGATGCAGGTCCAGTCCTTCTCACTCAGGCAGCAGGGCAGTAGGGCTGCAGATTAGCAGTCCTTCTTGAAGAGCAGCACAGCAGTCCTTCTGAGTCTTCCACAGGTCCAGAGCAGTAGCGAAGAGTTGGATCTGAGGGCCTAATATTTATACCTTGTGCCAGCTTTGAAGTAGGAGAAGATTTTGAAGGCTTCCACCCCCAGAGGTGTTTGGAATTTTCTGCCTCGCTGCCGTGGACCCAGCTTGTCCAGGGTCAAAAAAGACCAGTGTCAATACCTTTGGGAGAGTGTTTGGGCGAAGCCTTTGTGATGTGCAGTGTGGTAGGTGATAGCTCCTGCCCTTCATCAAATCAAAGGTGGCCCGTCCTGCCAAAACTTATCATCTTTTGTCTCACTGTATGGGAACTGTTAGACTTTTTCATCCTTGGCGTGGTTTCCCTTAACTTTTTCCCTCTGTTTCCCAGGTTGTTGATGTGTGCTGGACTCTGTTTTTACTGTTTTTATCACTCTGGGCACTTTACCACTGCTAACCAGTGCTAAAGTGCAAGTGCTCCTATACAAAATGTGTATGTAATTGGTTTATCCATAATTGCCATATTTGATTTACTAATAAGTCCCTAGTAAAGTGCACTATAGGTGCCAAGGGCCTGTAAATCAAATGCTACTAGTGGGCCTCCATTACTGGTTGTGCCACCCACATAAGTAGCTCTGTAATCATGTCTCAGACCTGCCACTGCAGTGTCTGTATGTGCAGTTTTTAACTGTAAATTCGACTTGGCAAGTGTACCCACTTGCCAGGCCTACACCTTCACTTTTCTTACATGTAAGACACCCCTAAGGTAGGCCTAGGTAGCCCCAGGGGCAGGGTGCAGTGTATGGTTAAGGTAGGACATATAGTAATGTGTTTTATATGTCCTAACAGTGAAATATTGCTAAATTTGTTTTTCACTGTTGCAAGGCCTGTCCCTCTCATAGGTTAACATGGGGGCTACCTTTAAATCTGATTAAAGGGTAGATTCCCTTTGGGAGGGGATAGACATGTGGAGTTTGGGGTCTCTGAGCTCACAATTTAAAAATACATATTTTAGGAAAGTTGATTTTAAGATTGTGTGTTTGAAAATGCCACTTTTAGAAAGTGAGCATTTTCTTGCTTAAACCATTTCTGTGACTCTGCATGTTTGTGGATTCCCTGTCTGGGTCAGTTTGACAGTTGGGCTTGTTGCACCTCTCACTAGAGACAGTGACACAAAGGGAGCTGGGGTGTGGTCTGCATTTCCTGATGAGCCATATGTTCTCAGAGGGAGGGGAGGAGTGGTCACTCACACCTGAAAGGGCTGTGCCTGCCCTCACACAATGCAGTCTCCAACCCCCTGGTGTATGTCTGGGGCCTGGCCTGGGCAAAACAGGATTTCACAAACAAGAGAGACTCTGCTTTGAAGTAAGCCTACTTCAAAGTGAAAAATGGGTATAAGAAGGGCACCCAAAACCACAGACTTTATAACACTTCTGGAAACGAAGAGGAACCTCTGCCTGGAGAAGAGCTGAAGAGCTGAGGAAGAAGAGCTGCCCTGCCTGTGACTGTGCTTTGTGGAGCTATCCTGCAATTGCTGCTTCTGCCCGTGTTAGAGGACAAAGACTGGACTCTGTGTGCCTTCCATCTTGTGAAGAACTCTCCAAGGACTTGATTTAGAGCTTGCCTCCTTGTTATTTGAAGTCTTAGGGACAGCACAGACTTCTCTCTGCCAGCACTTGGAGCCTCTGCTGAGACTTCTACTCTGCCAAGTGGTACCCATCCAGTTCCTGGGACCCTGAAAGGAGAAGCTGGCAGTACAAGAGTGAGAAATCCACGCACAGACCACAGTGCGGGGAAAAGATCGATGCAACTCCGATCTGCAGCTGAATAATTGGTGTGCCGCCGGCTTCGCGGCTGAAAATCGACGCTCGTCTGCAACGTGACTGGAAGATCGACGCCCGTGGCTAGAGAAATGACGCGCAGCATCACTGACAGAGGCTGGTGAGATTGCAACCCGCGTGGCGTGGTTTTTGGATCATCGTGCGGCTGGATTTCTGAGGCAAACACCGCTGGGCGTGTAAAAACAACGCAAGGCCTGCCCGTACCAGAGAGTGCTGACCAGATTGACGCATCGCTCTCCTGCAGAAAGAAGAAATGACACACGCCGACCCGACTGAAGGAGAAACGACACACAATGTCTCGCTCGTGAGTGATATCAACGCATCGCAAGCCCTTTTTGACGCACACTCGCCCGTGCTGGGTTATTTTTTACACACCCAAGGTACATTTTCACGCTAACAGTGTTAGCGTTGTGTTTAAAATTACATGAAGACTCTTTTTGCTTTCTAATTGATAACTTGACTTGTGTATTTTGGATTTTTGTCGCTTTGGTCTTGTTTTGTAAAGATAAATATTTTCTATTTTTCTAAACCTGTGTTGTGTCATTTTGTAGTGTTTTTGTTAAGTTACTGTGTGTGTTGGTACAAATACTTCACACCTAGCACTCTGAAGTTAAGCCTGCCTGCTCGTGCCAAGCTACCAAGGGGGTGAGCAGGGTTTAGCTGAGGATGATTCTCTTTTACCCTGACTAGAGTGAGGGTCCTTGCTTGGACAGGGGGTAACCTGACTGCCAACCAAAGACCCCATTTCTAACAGGAGCAATACACAAAGATCAACTTCCAGCTACACATAGTCATGTGACCCAGGATACAGGATGCAGATACCAAATGGTTGGGACCAGAAAATGCCAACTTTATAAATGTTATCATTAAAGAGGGCTTTACATTACAATTGCATACACAACAAATTTGACATTCCTATCTGCTCCCAATCGAAAGTTACCACTTATTAAATGTAGTAAAGGAACCCAACGTTATCCTATGGGATAGGTAGGCCTCACAGTAGGGAAAATTTTTTTTTAAGGTTTTTCACTAATAGATGATTTAAAACGTGTAAGTACTTGTCCAACTTTTGCCCTATAGAGTGTTTAGGGCCTACCATAGGGGTGACTAATATGTTTTAAAAAGGAAGGCTTAAGCCTTGAAAACGGCTTATTTAGCCAGGTCAAAATGGTAGTTTATAAGGGCACACAGGGGCTGCAAGGGCAGGCCTGAGACATGTTGAAAGAGCTACTTAAGTGAATGGCACAGTGAGTGCTGCAGTCTCACTAGTGGCATTTAATTTACAGACCCTGGGTACATTATTACAACTTTACTAGGGACTTACAAGTAAATTAAATGTGTTAATTGGGTGTAAGCCATTTTTATCTTGTTTAGAGGAGAGAGCACAAGAACTTTATCACTGGTTAGTCCTGAAAGCCTACAACAGAGGGGTGGTAAAACAAAATGGAGAGACAAGGCAAAAAGTATGGGGGAAGGCCATCCTAAGTCTGACAGGTCCAACAATGCCACACATTTTGACTACATGGTGGCTTCTCTACTTAGGATGGCTTATCATGGCCTAGCCTTTATATCTGTTTGATCTCAGTATCTCTTTATGGAGCCTTCAGATGCTGACTTTTCTCCTTTCTTGAAGAATATTTATCACTGTTATCATATACCATACCTTTTTTTAACCTTAAATCTTCTTGATATGGATAATAGCACTTTCAATACTACCTCAGTTGACACATTTATTAGATCCTAAGATTGCCTGGTTTATGGCCCCTTTAGCCTAACAGCTTTGATAAAGTAGGAAAAAACATGTCATCTGCCTTGGATATCATTTACACCTGACTGCTTACAGTACCATCTGTGCATTCATAATAATTCTGGAAGAACAATAAAAAATATACAGTGAACCTTGATGCCAAGCTCTCTGTGCCTTACAGCCAGTCTCCAATCCTCGTCTGGTCTATGCTGGTTGACAGCTTCCCTTGTGCACTCCACCCAGGCAGCCGTAAACACAGGGCACTCAGCTTCATCTGCATTCATCTGCATACTATTGGGTCTTCCTGGGCAGGAAGGGTGGAGAGGCTCTTACTTACACTTCAAAGGCCAGTGGCCTGCCCTCACACAAAGGACTGATAACACCCCACAGGGCTCCTGACAGACAGGGCTGAGTTGAAAGGGGAACATGTGACTTCAAAACCACTCTTTGAAGTTTCCCTCACTGCAAAGGCATTTTGGCTATATATACTGGGCCTGTGACCCCACCAAATCAGACATGTCTGGACCTACAACTGGGCTCTGTCGGAGGGACTGGCATGCTGCCCAAAGGACTCATCTGGACTGCTTTTCTGGAAGGGCTGCTCTACTACTTGTTGCCCTGGTGCCTGTTGACCCCTGACTCTGCTGGAAGAACTCTTTCTTCCCCCACAACTGCTTTCCAAGGCCATGGACAGGGCCATCACAGCCTTCACTAAGGAGAAGAAAATCCAGAGCTTCAGATAATTTAAGCAACACCTACAAAATTTGACGCAACTCCTGCCAGATCAACGCAGCGGCTGTCTCACGGCTGAAGAATCACTGCATCACCTGCCGGATCGACAAAGCACCTGCTGCCTCTTCACAACATGTTCTGGATTTCCCATGCATCATGCCTGGGTGCCGAACTATTCCCGTATTGTAGTAAGGAACTAAGGCTGCGCTCCTGGAAACTCATGCATCACCTTGCCTCGTGGAGAGAAACAAAGCATCACCTTTGCCGCACCAGAAAAACTGACGCATTGCTCTACTTTCCAACCCACCTCCTCCTCTGCGGCCCTCTGCATCATTATTTTGGACGCATCCCTGATACTGTGTGTTAAAAGGATACAACCACTGATTCTTAAGGATTGAGACTCAACTAAACATTTACAAAATGTGATATATTGATTTGTGCATATTGGATTTTTGTTGTTTTGATCTTATTTTATTCAGATAAATATTATCTATTTTCCTAAACTGGTGTGGAGTACATTTTGTGTGTGTTTTCTCTGTGATACTGTATGAGTTATTGAACAAATACTTTACACATTTCCTTCTAAATTAAGCCTGCCTGCTCTGTGCCAAGCTACTGAAGGGTGAGCACAGGATAATTTAGGTTGTGTTGTGACTTACCCTGACTAGGATTGTGGTCCCTACTTGGACAGGGTGCATACCTCTGCCAACTAGAGACGCAATTTCTAACGTTATGTAAATTGGGTAATGTCTCTGTTCTTTCTCCTCCTCACTCGCCTCTTTGCATCCTGCAATATCTTGGCTATGCACAAGTTAAGTCAATAATAATACTTTTGTGGATTTATGTAATGGTAGCATGTCACCCTCTGGCCACAATAGAATGTTGAGTGCATTCTGTATCAGGTGCCGCTCCTTCGCAATGGCTAAGCCAGGAGCTGAAAGATAAAACGATATTTCTTTTGTCGTTTTACCTTTCAGCTGCTGGCTCAGACAGCAGCATGTGGAGGGAGGGGCAGGCTGGGACATGGGAGGTTGGAGATGGGAAGAGGAGAGAGTGCACCTAACAGCGCATGTGTGTTTGGCCGGATGTCTCAGGCCGGCCAAACACACATGCGCAGTTAGGTTTCTCCAGCCTGGCTGTGTTGAACAGCCATGCTGGAGAAACTGCACAGACCCCAGGGTTGTATCTGAGCGACACAGTCCAAGCTGCTCAGACCAATCCTGATGCTGAACACACACATTTTCACTCAATTGCATTCACTTTCAGTCACTGACAAGCACACTTGAAAACACATACATTCATGAACACAGAAACATTTTTATTACTTACCTTGCTTCTTTTGCATCAGAGAGGGAATCTGATGCTGGATGTTGGAACCAGCAAGCCATAATTCCCAACAAGGAGTCAGCCAAGGCAGCAAGGGCAGATTTGAAAAGAAGAAAGCCCACCTCAGTCCCCCTCTCACCTTCTTCATAGGACTGGAAGCACAGCTTTATAGGGAGCTGGGACAGAGCTGGGGATCCCGACCCTGCTGCTGTGTGTGACTTCTCATTGGCCTCAGAAATGCACTGACATGCGCCGATAGCCACATATTAGCAGTTGTACTGTGCTTCCTGCGGCATGTGCAGTATGTCTGCCAAATAAAATGGATTGTGCCTGTGTGAGGGGACTGCAGATGAACTATGCACCTCAAGCATCCAATCCAAAAACCCACCTACAGAGTATTGTGTTTTAACAGCGCTCTGGAGCTGGATCGTGCCTTAGTCCCCTCCTCCTGTCCGGTTAGGATTTTAGGAGTTTACAACGCTAATAGCTTTAACTCGAGTACACGCGAGACCCATTGCATTGCAAACACCCATTGCATTGCAAATGCTTCTTATCTATTGACCTTTAATAGTGTAATTCATTTTTTTTTTTTCAGCCACTAGGTACCTTTACTGTGAGTGATGGCGTACTGCTCTTTCACTAGACGCACACCAACAAACATAATAGTTCCCTTCAGCGCAAGGGGCTATTATGGCAATGTTTGTTTTTAGAGACCAGAACAATAATTTTACTTTTTTGCTATTTTTGTATTCTCCAAAAATAAAGTTTTGCAAAAACCATGGTAAAACATCGATAGAATTAGTGCCTTTTCCAGTGCTTGTTTTAGCATGGTGAAATACTTATTATTTTATTAAAAGTCAATTTCGGTGCAAACTTGAATTTGTGAATTATTTCCTAAAGAATGATGATGTAACCACACATTAGCCCTGTTTACAGCACACGGCTTATGCAGAGAGTTTCTCCCTGAAAATTAATTGTCTAAAAGAATTCTTTAGAACCTCTCATCTGTGGCTCATGTGTGCTGTATGATGCAAATGTCTGTCAACGCATGAATCTCCTCGGAGCTCGCTATTCCTAGGGCATGGACGCCACATGTAAAATAAGGAATACATTTATGAAGCATTTGTTTCCACTGGCAAAACAAAACCATCTCGGCTTGCACATTCCTCTTGCTAGGTTCTAAGAGCAGCCTGCAGGCAAAGGGTTACGGTTTCTTAGAAGCAAACTTCGTAAGTCTTTATTTTCATCGGCGGTCACGTGGTGCAAGCACACCCAATGAATCCACCTCTAGCTGCTCATTACAGAGCTATGCAAACTCCCCGTCGGAGAACGCGTTCTCACATATTTATCACTCACTGTGGGTAACA
The DNA here is from genome assembly GCF_031143425.1 of Pleurodeles waltl. Taxonomy (NCBI): domain Eukaryota; kingdom Metazoa; phylum Chordata; class Amphibia; order Caudata; family Salamandridae; genus Pleurodeles; species Pleurodeles waltl. Next base: position 1,032,578,959 of record NC_090437.1, on the reverse strand, counting down.
GGTTACACCATGGGGAGATTGCCATCAGGCAGGCGCCGTACACCTTGAACTGCCTGGAAACTTCAGGTAAAGCAACCGTTCCCCCATTGTCTAAATGTTTTGTAACTGTTTAACTTATCGAGAAAGTTTATGTACTGGTGATGTTTTCAACGATTTAGTAAACTTCTACTCTTTTATGGCTTATTTCGGTTCGTTTCCGCCTTTGCGCGAGAGCCTATGGAGGCACTACCAACTAACCTGTAGCAGCGGTAAGCAGTGTCCTAATTCACCTACTTCACAAACACACCCGCAGTCAGTCCGTTTTAGCCGCATTGTCCTAATTCACAAACACACCCGCGTCGCCCTGTTTTAGCAGCTCTGGTTTTCTTGGTCGTTTGATGGTTCCTAGGTGGAGAAGTCGACTGGGCGTCGATTGTGCAACCTGCAGTGCTTTACGAACAGTGCACGTAACACTGCGTTGAGTCGGTGCGAATGAGGGTCATGACAGCATGCTGGAGTATTTACCGACCCACATTTCACTCTATCCCTCTATTCACCGAGCCATGACTCCCCTTTCTCGTCTTTAAGCGCGTTTCCACACACCAGCGGCGCGTAACCTTTCACTAGTGTTTAAACGAGGGAGCCGAGCCGGAGGAAAGGCGCAAATAAAATTGTTCATGTGCATTGGTGCAAAAATGTATGCACATCACAGCTCATACGGTTGCGTATCTTGTTAAAAATGATATAAGTAATATGTTTTAGGATTAGCATAAACATTATGGGTCTGATTACGACTTTGGCGGAGGGGATAACTCCATCCCAAATCTGACAGTTATACAGTCCGCTGTATTATTAAAATGTTCATTATATCCTATAGAACTTGTAACAGGCGGACGGAATATCTGTCACACTTGGGACTGAGTAATCCCCTCTGCCAAGGTCGGAATCAGCCCATAAATCTCTTTTGTGATCCATGTTAAAGCAGCAATCATTTTTTTAAGTCTGTTAGCCAAGACTTTTTGATACCACTAAAATTATATTTCTATCATGCTTACAAGAGGCTTTCAGCCAGCCCTTTTCATACATTAGTCTGTTATTGTGTCATTTACATTCACTTTTCTGCCCACTACAGTACACACAAGGCAACTGGAATTATGCGGCAGGGGTGCACCAATTTATGCAGCAGGGTTGGCTAAATTATGCGGCAAGAAAAGGAGAATCATGCGACATAACCTGGCACATTTGTTTGATAGCATTACATCATCATTTTGTATTTTTTCATATATGGTAATACTGTTTGGGTAAAATAAAGATTTCACTTCATTAGTACTAGTTTAGCAGCCAAATACAGAAATAAGAAACCGGATGATGACCAATTAATGTTAACGAAGGGCCTTCCACTGTGTGTTAACATGTCTGCATGTTTTTAGTGACTTTTGATCTTTTTGAGCTAGAAACATTTTTCTGTTTTGAAACCTTCAGATTATGCAGAAGATGATGGAGTATGTGGAAAATGCAGCAAATCCATAACTTTCTGGAAAAAAAGCTGAGGCCACACATTCACATAATTCCAGAGGCCCTGAGTATAGAGCATGGGGCAGTAGCTGCATTCACTTCAGCTATTGGCTAACTTCACTGTGTGCGGCAGCATTCTAATCTTTCACAAGGAGCTCATGTGCTCACAAGGTAGTTCCATTCAGTGCCAGGAACTAAGGCAATGTGTGTGTGTGTGTTTTTTATAGCCCAAAGTGTTTTTTCCTTTCAGCCAGTATTGTATTTTTAAATAACCACGGGTATGCAGCCTGCCCAACAGTAAAGTTTTACAAAAACAAAATAAACCAAAACAAGAATTGACAAAGACAAAAGGTTGACAGCCAGTGTCATACCATTTGGCTTTGCTAATACTTGTTTATAAAGGTAAGTACAGGTGCATTGTACTGTTCTACAAACAATTGTAATACCTTAGGTGGCAGACATAATCAGGAAATGTAATTTACCACATACGTGTTTGACACTACAAACAGTTATTTGATTAAATTAAACTTGTACAAGCATTTCAGTAATTTTGCTGTAGAATAAGGCTTTGCAGATTTACCTATCACTTTGTAATCCATCACTTATAACATGATCAGGAGACCTCAGACTAATCTGATTTATTGACTGTGTATCAAAACCAGAAACTGAATTTGGTTGTGGCCAAAGAAGAAAACAATATCTACAAATGTTAGTAAGTATTTTCCAGAAGCTAGTAAATGGAGTTAATATTGCAGAAGTATTTCTATGTTTTCACTGTGCAATGAGACTATTCGGTTCTAACAGTTTTTGAAATAATAATTCAATGCATAAAACATTAACAGTGATAGTCAGACCCACTTGCAATGCAGGTAATATGCGTAAATCCAGTGTCATCTCCTGTCACGTGTTGGAACATCGTAGAATACCAAATGGACCGCCCTACTACTATGACTCCATCATCCTTACACATCACAGGGGAGGACATTGCACACACATCCAACACAGCACAGGTATGCTTTATTGTTGGTACTCAGTGTGCTTGCAGAAAGAAACAACACACATTCAGCAAGACGCTTTAGACAGTGTGCTCTGATTGCATCCAACACAGCACAGGTCTAAAATGTAGGTGGCGATCAATGTGCTCACAACACTGCACCACAACATGCTACACACTATCCCACAACAGAACACAGTCAACTAGAACTACCAACATATACTTCTCTAACATACGCCAGTAGCCAGTTACTATAGAACTCAAAAGCAGTCTACCATGGACTACCTCACACTATAGCTATTGCCAGGGCAATGGGCACAAAAAGAACACAGGCAATTTGTCATAGTTCTCCAGCCTCACCAAGTAAACACCAAGAACATTCACCCACAACTCATTGAATACCACTCAGTCACCTAGCAGAAGCACAGAAACCCTATCAGTGCTGATAAGACACCCTCAATTTTATTCAGAGTCCGGTCAGTGATGGAGCATTACAAACTAAGTTTGGAAGGTGCCTGGACTCCCTTTAGCACTGCGATGAGTGGATATCAGTGGTAGAACGCACAGTATACATCTGTCTCTAGATTTCTATAAAATTGCCATGAATCTCTCAATATCACCCATACCAACCTCTCTCATTTTGCACATGCTTTGTTCCTCTGACTACGCTCTCGAGGACATCTTCCATAGCCCTTCTATTGTTAGCATATAAGCCCCAATAAATAAACACAAAAGAGAAAAACAAGCGATGTGTGTTAAGTTTACTTTTTTATGCTCAGCCATTTTGAGAACTAAAATGTCTTTTGATTTCAAATAGCAAAGGCGAATTGTCATGAGCTTTAGATAACGTGAGGTTCATAGGTGACACGTTTCCAAACAAATTGTGTTCTGCAAAGTATTTAATAATTGATTAAAATATAGATACCATGGTGCAAAAAAGACATACATTTCTTCTCTTTTACAGTGTGTTTTTTTTTATTAGTAATCCTGCTGAGTCAGGTGCGGCTCAGAAGGGATAAATATCCCTCGTTTCAAAGAAAAAACACAAATAATTTCCAGCCAACCTACCTAATTAAAAAGGCACTGTTTGCGAAACAAAACAATGTATCATTTACATAATACAAGTATTTAAGAATAGTAGCACCTAAAAAATAAAACACGCCGAGCCAGTGAAATAAGTTTTTTCACCTATTACGTTGTGACATCTTACTGTCCTTAAGCCCATCATTATGGTCATATTTGATGCTTGACATGGCAAAACAGCATCCCTTGCTTGTATTGTATTGAACGTCCAGCCTTCAGTGGGAGGTGGCTGGGTGACTGCTGCTAGTTGGGCTATGAGCCTCCAGGGTAAAGGCTCTGCAAAAACTGAACAAGCATTTCCAATGAAATGGGTCTTGTGTTTGCTCCAGTTAGAGCTGTTAACATTGTAAATTCCTAACTGGACTTTTCTTGCCACTTAAATTGAAAATGTAAAGTAAAATAGTTGAGATAAGCGAGCCAATTCAAAGAGCCATGGCCGCCATGAGCATGAGAGCGAAGGAGAGACACAAAAGGAAAAAGAAGTTCTCTCGCATTCAAACGTATCGGCAATCCTGCAATTATCCATGTAACAGAGTCGTTGTCCAAGGCAGTAACCAAACCACCCCAAGGAGGGACAAATGTAAAGCATTTACTAATGATAACAAAGGACCACGAACGAGTGGGTCTGATAGTGATGGGCGTGGTTAAAAGCCCACAGATAAATTACAACAGGTCAGATCGCTTGCTCTCGACCTAAAAAGGAGAAAGGGTCTGTCTCTCGTGCCACCCATCAAAGGCCAAATAACCCCCAAGAGGCCAAGGGGAGGTATGTGGGTCTTGAGGCTGAGGTGACTGTGCTGTGTCTCAAGACCCCCCAGAAGCCAGGAAGCTCTGACCACAAGGCCGTGTGAGCTGGGCCTCCACCCCTGCCGTGCCCCCGTCCCGTTGGCCACTGCACCCCTAGGGGGCCACATCAGTTTGTGCTGGAGATCCCCACTACCAAGGCACAGAGGATGAGAGCATGAAACAGCTGAAATTGGATCATAAATTCAAAGCTGCCCGAACATGGGCCCCCGAAATACGTTTGGCCCAAGGCCCCCAATTTCCTTCAGATGTTCCTGCCATATTCAACAATGTGTGCAAAAAATTACATGATAATTAAATGACACTTTTGTAATTTCCATATATAACAAATTGCACAATAGATTGTCTACAAAGGGAATAATTGTGTGTCAAACAGCATAACAAACTGTAATCCAATATACTTACGTGTCAAAATCTCTCATGTTGTGCGCATCCAACAGAGTAGCTAGCTACCAATCTGCAAAGTGCTTTAACATCTCATCAGTGGTAGTACCCTAAAGATCTATGTGGCACTTTTAAGTGTACTTATGTATTTGATTTGAAGCAATTGCACACGTTTTGACAAATCATCTGTGTTTTTGTCTGTATTACGGTAGTGGGGACTTAAGTGTGCCTATATGCAGAAATGATTTTTTGCTTAGTGCAATGAAACTGGGAAAAGGCTAGAGGCCTAGCAAGGTGCCTGAATTAAATACTGAACACAACGTTAACTGGCTGTGAAAAATGAATTGAGTATGTCATGTGGTGTTTAGTATTGGTGACGAGTTAAGGTTCCGTTTGTTTAGATATGTTTTTTGCAGAGTATAATATGTGGCGACATTCCAACTTCGAAGCGCTAATTTTTGTAAACCAGTTTGCACCATCCTCACCCCCTTGGCAGCAACACAGCTTCCTGCACGTAGATAGCAATTTCAAGCGATATGCATTACAACGAGAATTACGGTGAAGCCATAGTAATAAACACAATGGAAGCCCAGTGTTGATGCATTTTACTTACCGAAAGACACCCACCACCCATACATCTAACACTTCGTTTTATTTATTTCATTTTTTGAGTTTCTTTAATCTCTACTTTCAATGGAATGAAAATCCAATGTCCGGAAACATTAGACAATGCAACATCCTCTTTGATTGAAGTCCCTTAAATATTCCGGAGACAGCGCATCACTCCAGTGCTGGCAGTATACAAGCATGACTGCTGAAGAGTGCGCATTCATCTGATCTCTCACTAGTGAGGTGCCCTTATTTCTTTCACTCTGCCGCACAAATGCATTTGTGAATTCCCCTAGTGAAATCGCTTGCCCCGCTTTGTTCATAATATGTATTCCTGCTCGAGTGAGACTAAGGAAGGCCCACAATATCTGAATTCATCTTTTCCACCTATAGAAGTCCACCCTCTTGTGTCGTACTTGAAGTCTGATAGATCTGGAAAACTGCATACCTTGCATTTCTTAAAACAAGCATTTGCAGTGCAACAGTGTTCTTGTTTGTTCGAGTTAGAGCTATTAGCCTTGTAAACTAGAGGACACGTGGCAATGTATATGTGCAGCAGCGGCCACTGCCAATCTCAAGGAGCGTGATCATGCTGTGTAAAACCCAGACAGATCGCACTGTGTAGGAAATAAAAACAAAAAGCAGTCCATAAACCACGCTGAAAACATGGATCCTTGTATGTTTTCAGTAGTTGGCCAGTGAGCTCGAGGAGAGCTAAACACCAGAAAAGGCATGAGGTATGCATGCCTTTCATTAATGAAATCAAGCGAATTTTAAAAGGCAATCCCACGAACCAATGAAAGTGACGGGCGTGACATGGGTGTGGTTAAAAGCCCAGAGAGATTACAACAGTGACAGAACGCTTGCGTGCTCACCACTAAAAAAGCTGCTTCTGGTGACAGATCTATGATGGTTGTGAGTGCAGCAAGGAACTACTTTGAAACAGCAACAAAGCCATAATGTAAAGTCAAGGCACAAATACTGTGGACCTATAATTGTCACATGAGAACTCGCAGCATACACCTAAAACTATTTGTAACAGTACACTAAAAAGTATTTTAAGGTCTTTATTACAAGTATGCTGGCTTTTGGGGTTGGGGTTCAAGGTGCCTGGAATTCTCACAGCAAATTTTGCCAAATACAATTATTCGCCCAGGAATGGGAATAACTACATATACCCGATCATGTGAGGTCCTTATTCATGCAGCTTTCCTTGATTCTGCGGAGAAACATATTGACATTTATCACCCGCTCAGAGCAGGCACAAAATGTCAGTGAGAGGGCTTGTGAGGGGTGGGGAATAAGATAGGGTTGGGGTTAGGGCAAGCTTCGAATAGTCAGGGGGAAGGGTTATTTGCTACCCCATATTGCTGAATGGGGCAAAAAGGGCCCGAGCTCTGCTGTTACCCACAGTCCGTTCCCCTGCAGTATGGAAAAGAGTTGGGTGTTCTGAGCCCAGCAGTGCACCCCCACCCTCCACAATCAAATTTTATAACATAGAGTCCAGTGTATTGAAAAATATATGAGAGATGTCCATGGACAGTTTTTGGAAAAGATGAGAAGAATGTCCATGGGCATGCATTGCAGTGTATACAACAGTCTGGGGAATGTAAGTCTTGGAAATTACCATCTTCTGCATGGTATTCCCCCAGATTTTTGGCTTCTTTAGTTTAACTTGTTTTTGTGGGCCACAGGACCCTACACACCTTACTCCTGCTAACTTGTGGTAAAGTCACTGAGCTCCTCTGAACTACAAGGATGCACGTTTCCCTCTGCTCCCCAGCTGACCAGACCCAACTGTATATGACCTTGCCCCCTCTGCTGAAGTGAACCTGACTCCCAAGCAATTTCCTCAAAGTCTTGAGTTTTGGCTAGAGTCAGAGTGCACTTCTTCCTGTCTAACTGAAAGTTTATCTGGATCCAGTGCTGAGGGAAGCAGAGCCGTGCCATGTACCTCCTTACTGGAAGCTTCACCGGATCAATGTGTTACGACGTTGAGCCTTACAGATCCCTGCAGAGATGTGCCACATGGCTCCTCACCGAAGCCTTCGCTGGATCTGACACAGAGCCGCACAGCTCCTTAGAGCTTTATCGGATCCAATGCAGAGGAACAGACAGCCCCACAGAGTCGCACCATTCAGTACTTGCATCGAAATCAGAAGGTGAAACTTCCTGCAGGACAAACTTATTACTGTACCCAGCCCGCATTCCATTGCGGTTGTCCTGAATTTGTGACATTGCCCCGATCCTTTGTGACCAGATACCGGCAGTTGGCGCTTCACTTCTTTTGGCACTATTTTAACCTAAGACGTTCAAATTTCCTAACTCCAGTTCTACATATTAGATTTCTGTCATTTTGATGTCTGGTTACTTATTAAAATAGTCTTTACTGTTCCAAAATGGTTTTGGATTATCTTGTTTTGAGTTTTCACTCTGTTACTGTTTGAGTACTGTATAAATGTTTACATGTCACCTCTATGTTGAGCCTGACTGCTTTTGGTCCAATCTACCAGAGGTTTAACCCCTTCGCTGCCAGGCCTTTTCCCCCTCCTGTGCCAGGCCTTTTTTTGCCTATTTGGGGCAGTTCGCGCTTAGGCCCTCATAACTTTTTGTCCACATAAGCTAACCAAGCCAAATTTGCGTCCTTTTTTTCCAACATCCTAGGGATTCTAGAGGTACCCAGACTTTGTGGGTTCCCTTGAAGGAGGCCAAGAAATTGCCCAAAATACAGTGAAAATTTAGTTTTTTTTAAAAAAAATGGAAAAAGTGGCTGCAGAAGAAGGCTTGTGGATTTCCCCCTGAAAATGGCATCAACAAAGGGGTTGTAGTGCTAAACTCAGCAGCTTCCTAGCTTTCAGGAACAGGCAGACTTGAATCAGAAAACCCAATTTTTCAACACAATTTTGGCATTTTACTGGGGCATACCCCATTTTTGCAATTTTTTGTGCTTTCAGCCTCCTTCCAGTCAGTGACAGGAATGGGCATGAAACCAATGCTGGATCCCAGAAACCTAACCATTTCTGAAAAGTAGAGAAAATTCTGAATTCAGCAAGGGGTCATTTGTGTAGATCCTACAAGGGTTTCCTACAGAAAATAACAGCTGAAAGAGAAAAATATTGAAATTGAGGTGAAAAAAACATCAATTTTTCTCTACGTTTTACTCTGTAACTTTTCCCTGCAATGTCAGATTATGGAAAGCAATATACCGTTACGTCTGGTGGACTCCTCTGGTTGCGGGGATATATAGGGCTTGTAGGTTCATCAAGAGCCCGAGGAACCCAGAGCCAATAAATGAGCTGCACCCTGCAGTGCGTTTTCATTCTATACCGGGTATACAGCAATTCATTTGCTGAAATATAAAGAGTAAAAAATTGCTATCAAGAAAACCTTTGCATTTCCAAAAAGGGCACAAGATAAGGTGCTGAGGAGCAGTGGTTATTTGCACATCTCTGAATTCCGGGGTGACCATACAAGCATGTGAATTATAGGGAATTTCTCAAATAGATGTCTTTTTTACACACTCTCCTATATTTGGAAGGAAAAAATTTAGAGAAAGACAAGGGGCAATAGCACTTGTTTTGCTAATCTATGTTCCCCCAAGTCTACCGATAAAAATGATACCTCACTTGTGTGGGTAGGCCTAGCGCCGGCGACAGGAAACACCCCAAAGCGCAACGTGGACACATCCTAAACTTTGGAAAAAAACGGAGGTGTTTTTTGCGAAGTGCCTACCTGTAGATTTTGGCCTCTAGCTCAGCCGGCACCTAGGGAAACCTACCAAACCTGTGCATTTCTGAAAACTAGAGACCTAGGGGAATCCAAGGAGGGGTGACTTGCGGGGCTCGGACCAGGTTCTGTTACCCAGAATCCTTTGCAAACCTCAAAATTTGGCTAAAAAAACACATGTTCCTCACATTTCTGTGGCAGAAAGTTCTGGAATCTGAGAGGAGCTACAAATTTCCTTCCACCCAGCGTTCCCCCAAGTCTCCCGATAAAAATGATACCTCACTTGCGTGGGTAGGCCTAGCGCCGGCGACAGGAAACACCCCAAAGCGCAACGTGGACACATCCTAAATTTTGGAAAAAAACAGAGGTGTTTTTTGCGAAGTGCCTACCTGTAGATTTTGGCCTCTAGCTCAGCCGGCACCTAGGGAAACCTACCAAACCTGTGCATTTCTGAAAACTAGAGACCTAGGGGAATCCAAGGAGGGGTGACTTGCGGGGCTCGGACCAGGTTCTGTTACCCAGAATCCTTTGCAAACCTCAAAATTTGGCTAAAAAAACACATGTTCCTCACATTTCTGTGGCAGAAAGTTCTGGAATCTGAGAGGAGCTACAAATTTCCTTCCACCCAGCGTTCCCCCAAGTCTCCCGATAAAAATGATACCTCACTTGCGTGGGTAGGCCTAGCGCCGGCGACAGGAAACACCCCAAAGCGCAACGTGGACACATCCTAAATTTTGGAAAAAAACAGAGGTGTTTTTTGCGAAGTGCCTACCTGTAGATTTTGGCCTCTAGCTCAGCCGGCACCTAGGGAAACCTACCAAACCTGTGCATTTCTGACAACTAGAGACCTAGGGGAATCCAAGGAGGGGTGACTTGCGGGGCTCGGACCAGGTTCTGTTACCCAGAATCCTTTGCAAACCTCAAAATTTGGCTAAACAAACACATGTTCCTCACATTTCTGTGGCAGAAAGTTCTGGAATCTGAGAGGAGCTACAAATTTCCTTCCACCCAGCGTTCCCCCAAGTCTCCCGATAAAAATGATACCTCACTTGCGTGGGTAGGCCTAGCGCCGGCGACAGGAAACACCCCAAAGCGCAACGTGGACACATCCTAAATTTTGGAAAAAAACAGAGGTGTTTTTTGCGAAGTGCCTACCTGTAGATTTTGGCCTCTAGCTCAGCCGGCACCTAGGGAAACCTACCAAACCTGTGCATTTCTGAAAACTAGAGACCTAGGGGAATCCAAGGAGGGGTGACTTGCGGGGCTCGGACCAGGTTCTGTTACCCAGAATCCTTTGCAAACCTCAAAATTTGGCTAAAAAAACACGTTCCTCACATTTCTGTGGCAGAAAGTTCTGGAATCTGAGAGGAGCTACAAATTTCCTTCCACCCAGCGTTCCCCCAAGTCTCCCGATAAAAATGATACCTCACTTGCGTGGGTAGGCCTAGCGCCTGCGACAGGAAACACCCCAAAGCGCAACGTGGACACATCCAAAATTTTGGGAGAAAACAGTGCCTACCTGTGGATTTTGGCCTGTAGCTCACCCGGCGCCTAGGGAAACCTACCAAACCTAAAAATGATACCTCACTTGCGTGGGTGGGCCAGGTGCCTGCAACAGAATAAGGCCCAAAACCTGAAGGGATAGAAGGGATAGCACAGCAAGTTTATAAGGGCATATTCTTTTATACATCTTTAGACGGACTCTGCTTTGGGGACCCACATAAGTGAGGTGTCATTTTACTTGGGAGACTGAGGGGAAAACTGGGGAGTAGGAATTTTGTGCTGGAGCGGTGATCCTACTAAGAAAAATCAGGAAAATATGCTTTTTTATGCAAATTTTGAGGTTTACAGAGGAGTCTGGGTAAGAAAATGTTGGGGGAGCCACACAAGCCACACCTCCCTAGACTCCTTGGGGTGCCTAGTTTTAAAAAGTTTCTGGGTTTTGTAGGTTTCCCTACATGACGGCCGCACCCAGGACCAAAGACATAGGTGGGCCCTCCCCCCCAAACACAGGTATTTTTGGAATATATCACTTTGATGTGTGCACATACGTCCGTGATGTGCCAAACACTAAAATTGTGAAAAGAAACACACTTAGGTTATGTGAAGAAGACCCCTCACCCACCAACCAAGTTGGTGGCATGCTTCATCATCGGGGTCCCACCCGAGGCACCTAGCGTGTCTCAAGTGTGCTGCGACGCCTGATTACAGCGGAGCAGGTTTTGTCATTTGTACCACACATACTGGTTGGATTTGGCACGAGGGTGAGTGATGGTTCAGTAGATCAAATTTTATTAACAAGAGATTTCACAAAAGTGAAATGCACTGGTAATAACTGAAAGGCCAAAAAACGGAACCAATGACTCACAGCTCGTGAGCTGTAAAGCCACGACAAGGCACCAACCGCTTTACAGTCCATTCACACACCTTTCATACATGACATGCACTAGACCATTCACGCCGCCAGCCACGGGCCCAGCACATTACAAGACTCGCATCCACAGACAGCGCCAGTCAAGGGCCCATCACTTTCATACGCCCACATGCCTGATACAGCAATCACACCAGCTGATGAGTGTGTGGACTGGCGTTTGGCCGGCACTGCCAGCCAAGCGCCACACCACCAGCCAAGCGCCACCCCACCCACACCACCAGCCAAGCGCCACCCCACACACACCGCCAGCCCAGCGCCACCCCACACACCCCGCCAGCCAAGCGCCACCCCACAAACACCGCCAGCCAAGCGCCACCCCACCCACGCCGCCAGCCAAGCGCCACCCCACCCACGCCGCCAGCCAAGCGCCACCCCACCCACGCCGCCAGCCAAGCGCCACCCCACCCACGCCGCCAGCCAAGCGCCACCACACCCACGCCGCCAGCCAAGCGCCACTCTACACATGCCATTCCCTTTTTTTTGTTTTTAAACAACAAAGAAACCACTAATCATAAATTAGTACAAAACTACAAACACAAAAGCTCTAACTGAATACATGACTAATGCCAACCGTGAAACCGAACATATAAAAATATAAAACACCAGTTTACGCTCACAGAATTTCCCAATAATTCTTCTGTGTGTGGTAGCTCCTGAAACAGCCACCCACACACAGCCCAGGCTTTGAAGGACAATCAGGGCAGTACATCCTAGTCTCCTTCCTGATACCTCTTCGAGCACAGACTCTACATCTCTTAGCAGGAAAGTTTTTTTTGGCCGTGGGAGGAATGTGCTCAGCAAAGTGACGATCTTTCAATCTAGCCACATCCTCCACCACTGCTTCTCTAGGAACTCTTGCCTGTTCCAGCACAACAAGGCTAGCTATGATAGACTCCTGAAATTTCACAAATGTCATCCTTGACTCTGGAGAACTATCCTTAAACACAACAAAAGCATTAAAAGTTGCCAAGTGGAACAAGTGAAGCGCTAATTTCTTATACCACACATAAGACTTACGAGCAGCAGTGTAAGGTTCTAACCTCTGATCTACTCTATCAACACCACCCATGTGCTTATTATAGTCTAAGATGCACACAGGTTTGCGCACTTCGGCAACCTGACCCCAAACAGCCACAGGTGAAGTACTCTCATCATGGATGGTGCTTAGCATGTATACATCCCTCTTGTCTACAAATTTCAGAGCTAGCAGCTCATCATTCCGCAAGGCACTGCACTGTCCCTTCTCAAGTTTTTTACAGACAAGCTCTTTTGGATAGCCTTTCCGATTAGAGCGGATTGTGCCACAAGCAACAGTGTCCACTCTGAACAACTCCTTGAACAACCGAACTCCAGTGTAGAAGTTATATACATATAAATGGTGACCTTTGTTAAACAGTCGTCTACCAAGTTCCCACACAATTTTCTCACTAACTCCAAAAGTGGGAGGACAACCAGGGGGGTCAATATTGGAATCCCTACCAGTGTAGACCCGGAAATTATAAACATATCCTGTACTACTTTCTGACAGCATATACAATTTAATTCCATACCGTGCCCTCTTGCTAGGAATGTACTGCCTAAAAACCAAACGACCCTTGAACAGGACCAAAGACTCATCTACAGATATTTCTTTCCCTGGAACATAGATCTCTGAAAACCGATCTACCAAATGATCAAGGACAGGTCTAATCTTAAAAAGACGGTCAGAATCAGGATGATCTCGTGGCAAGGCTAAAGCATTATCTACAAAATGCAACATCCGAAGAAGAAGCTCATACCGGTTACGACTCATGATGGCAGGAAATATAGCAGTTGCCATCAAGGGACTAGTAGACCAATATGAAGACAGCGACGGCTTCCTTATCAGCCCCATCAAAAAAGTTAAACCCAATAACTTTTTCAACTCTTCCAGATTTGTGGGAATCCACCGGCTAGCTCTAGAGTGTGGCCTAAGTCTGGCAGCGTTGTCCCTCAAAAACTGCTCTGCATACAAATTAGTCTGCTCAACAATCTCTTCCAAAAATATATCGTCCATAAACAACTCAAAAAAGTTGACGGGCAAAAAGTTTTCCGTATTAACTCGACACCCTGGAAAACCAGTAAACGCAGGCAACTGTGGCTGCTCCATGTTTGGTGCAACCCATGCGTCAGGTCTTCCAATGGGAAGCCTTTCAGCCGCTGGCTCCTGCACCATTGGCACGTCACTGTCCTCCTCTAAAACAGGCCCTTCATCAGCACTGAGAGTGGCTTCATCATCAGATGATTCATCTCTGACAGAAAATTCACTTCCAGAATCCTGCACTTCCTCCTCTGCCTCAGATGCAGAGTCAGTCTCATATTCATGGTCAGAAGATGACTCAAAAAGCACACTAACAACCTGCTGAGCGGTCATCCTACGGCTGGCCATGATCCTTCCTACAAAAATTAACTGGACAAATACACCACCAACAACCAGCACTGTGTAAGATAAGTAACAAAGTATAGGTTTATCACTAAGAATTATAAACTCAAAAACTATACTGCTCACTTGCCTGAAAAAGCTTGACTCACCAGCAACTACTCTGCACAGCCACAGCAATCACCAACGATATCCCACTAAAAAGAGAAAAAAAAAAGCAAATTAGACATAAGACAACACAATAATCATTGTGCATAACTCTAAGGACAATTTCACACACAATCCTGCATTCAGTACACCACCTACAAACATGTCATTCATGCATTGCAACAATACTCACTTGGAGTAAATTTATTTACTTACCTAAAACATGCAACTACGCAAACCGCAGGACAACTACTGCCAAAACTGCAACAAGCCACAGCAAAGTCAGCAAAAGCTTTGAACTAGAACAAAAAGGAGAAAAACTGTTATTATCATAAAAGCAAATACTTCGCCAGTTGACAAACACTCCGCCACTAACCATTTTTTCATTTTCCCTTGTGTCTAGTCTTCTCTGCTTGGGGGAAGATGGGCCTAAAAAAAATAGGCCAATCTACCCCCAAGGGGAGGGGGCAGAAATCGCCCAGATTACATTGCACCCTTTGGGGGGGGGCGACCCTTGCCCAAGGGGCCACACCCCCACACAAAGCACACACACACACACACATATAGTATCCCTGGCGCTATGGGGATTCTGCCCCCCTTGGGGACAGAAAGGCCTAAAAAATAGGCATATCTGCCCCCAAGGGGGGCAGAACTGCCCAAAAATACATGTGGGCCCCTGGGGGCGACCCTTGCCCAAGGGGCCGCCCCCCAACACAAAAAATAAAAACCAACAATAAAATCCCTGGTGTCTAGTGGCTTTCTGCCCCCCTTGGGGGCAAATCGGCATAAAAATAGGGCCAATCTGCCCCCAAGGGGGGCAGAAACAACGATAAATACATTGCGCCCCAGGGGGGAGCGACCCTTGCCCAAGGGGCCACCCCCCAACACAAAGCACACATACAAACATATCTTTCTGGCGCTATTGGGATTCTGCCCCCCTTGGGGGCAGAAAGGCCTAAAAAAAATAGGCCTCTCTGCCCCCAAGGGGGGCAGAACTGCCCAAAAATACATGTGGGCCCCTGGGGGCGACCCTTGCCCAAGGGGCCACCCCCCAACACAAAAAATAAAAATCAACAATAAAATCCCTGGTGTCTAGTGGCTTTCTGCCCCCCTTGGGGGCAGATCGGCCTAAAAATAGGGCCAATCTGTCCCCAAGGGGGGCAGAAACGACAATAAATACATTGCTCCCCTGGGGGGAGCGACCCTTGCCCAAGGGGCCACCCCCCAACACAAAGCACACATACATACACACTATTTCTGGCGCTATTGGGATTCTGCCCCCCTTGGGGGCAGAAAGGCCTAAAAAAAATAGGCCTCTCTGCCCCCAAGGGGGGCAGAACTGCCCAAAAATACATGAGGGCCCCTGGGGGCGACCCTTGCCCAAGGGGCCGCCCCCCAACACAAAAAATACAAATCAACAATAAAATCCCTGGTGTCTAGTGGCTTTCTGCCCCCCTTGGGGGCAGATCGGCCTAAAAATAGGGCCAAATGCCCCCAGGGGGGGCAGAAACGACGTAAAATACATTTGCCCCCAAAGGGGAGCGACCCTTGCCCAAGGGGCCGCCCCCCAACACAAAAAATACAAATCAACAATAAAATCCCTGGTGTCTAGTGGCTTTCTGCCCCCCTTGGGGGCAGCTCGGCCTAAAAATAGGGCCAATCTGCCCCCAGGGGGGGCAGAAACGACGTAAAATACATGTGCCCCCAAAGGGGAGCGACCCTTGCCCAAGGGGCCGCCCCCCAACACAAAAAATACAAATCAACAATAAAATCCCTGGTGTCTAGTGGCTTTCTGCCCCCCTTGGGGGCAGATCGGCCTAAAAATAGGGCCAATCTGCCCCCAGGGGGGGCAGAAACGACGTAAAATACATGTGCCCCCAAAGGGGAGCGACCCTTGCCCAAGGGGTCGCTCCCCTACACTAATAAGCACACACACAGAGAAATCCCTGGTGTCTAGTGGGCATTCCTGCTGCCCGATCGCATCGCGATCGGGCAGCAGGAATGCTCAAAGAGACATCGAGGGAAAGGAAAACCCTTTCCTTTCCCTCGATGCCTCTCTCAGAGCACCCCCACCCCGCAAGAAGGTGAAAAACTCACCTTCTCCCTTAGACGCGCTGGAAGCAAATGGCTTCCAGCGCGTCTTTCCCCCTTTCCCTGAAATCAGCGCGCGATCGCGCGCTGACGTCATGGGGGGGGTGGGCGTGAAAGGGGAAGGGATTCCCATTTCAGCCCTGGCCTGGGGGTGTTGGGGGGTGGCCCTCGGGGGAAGCGCTAGCGCTTCCCCCGACTGCCAGTCCCAGGACGTAATGGTTACGTCCATGGCGCCACACGGGCGCTGCCATGGACGTAACCATTACGTCCCTGGCGGGGAAGGGGTTAAGCACAGGTTTGTTTAGTGACCCTTTCAGTTCACAGTTTATTATTTGAGGTGGATTCTTATTTTGGCCACTGCTACATGGCTCATCAAAACAATGGGAATGTAAAACCTAGGGGTATGTGTAATTGCTAACTGCCAGTTTAAAATACATTTATAGCTGGCTACGTTCAAATTGTGCTGGAGGTGCCACTGTTTAGCATTACACCTATGTTAGTAATTGGACTGGCAGTGCAAATGATTGGAAGAAAGTGTGGCAGTAGTGAAAAAGTGAGCTCACAAAAGATAGACATTGCAACAGATGGCTCAATGACGGACCTACTAATTTAAATGAAAATAAAACAAGGGGAGAGAGAAATCAAAATTGCGGTCAGATTACAGATAACAGTAATAATTCAAAAGCACTTCTTTCAGCGAGTAAGTATCCAACAATGGTAAGGGAAAGACCTGTCCATAAGTATTATAAATGTAATATAAACTATCCAATTGTTCTACCTCTTGGATACTCTGTCTTGTTATAGTAAACGGTTAAAGTTATTTTGTCCTTAAGCTCATCATTTTGTATTTATTCTTCGAGTTCTTATGTAACACTCATCCCCAAAGACTCAACACACCTAAAGGTGGACTGGTGTTTTTCGTTTTCAAAGCCAGTGTAATTAGGCTTTGATGGGTTTGGGCTGTACACAAACTCAACATAGTATGGGCAACTACTAAAACTCTATTCGTATAATCCTAAATTAATGTAAGCATCCAACCTCTCATCCTCATCCCCTGTCCAATGGAAAATACCATCATGTACAGCAGTCCATTTCTTTATAGCCAGATTCAGATTCACTCTTTACGAGTCATATACATACATACATACATATATGCTTCTAATTGCTACTGAAGAGAGGGTGTTAGAAATGGGGTCTCTAGTTGGCAGAGGTATGCACCCTGTCCAAGTAGGGACCACAATCCTAGTCAGGGTAAGTCTGATACTCAACCTACATTAACCTGTGCTCACCCTCTGGTAGCTTAGCCCAGAGCAGGCAGGCTTAGCTTAGACAGCAATGTGGAGACTCCACACAGGTTTGGAAAGATAGACAACGTTTATTTGTTTAAAATAGGACCAAAATGACAACAATCCAATCAGTAAAAGATGAGATATAGGATATAGTCTATTCAGGAAAAGGAGTGGTGGGTGTGGGAGAATAATAAGTCTTTGCCAGTGAGGTTGCACAGTCTCCAAACGTCTTTTAGTTTGTGTGAATTGCAGAGGTTTAGCATCTGTTTGTGAGACTTGTTGTATTTGTAAGGGTATGCAGAGTTTCTATCTAGGATGCCATCCCACAGGAGGTTAAAGTCTCCACCTACAATGAGCTGGTAGTGAGGGGGCAGGAGCGACAGTTTTTTGTTGAGATGCATCCAAAAAGATAGACTATTGCTATTGGCAGTGTTAATATTCACAACAATAATATCGGTGTCAATCACTCAATCAGTGTTTGTAAGTGCACTACTCACCTGTGAGGGTCTCAAGGCGCTGTGGGGTTGGTCCTCTGAGCTTCAGTTGAAGAGTCAGGTCTTAAGGTCCTTCCTGAATTGCAGTAGGGATGGTGACTGCCTGAGGTGGAGAGGAAGGGTGTTCCAGCTCTTTGCCACAAGGTGGGTAAGGATCTTCCTCCAGCCGAGGTCTTCTGTATGTGGAGTACTGTGGCATGTGCCTGTTGAGAGGAGCAGAGAGATCTGGCGGGGGAGCAGAAGGTGATGCTGTGGTTGCGGTAGGTGGGTTCCAGGTCGTGGAGGGCCTTGTATGGGTGGACGACGAGTTTGAAGTTGATCCTTTTTTCGACGGGGACCCAGTGGGAATCTTTCAGGTGTCCGGTGCTGTGTTTGCGGTGGGGGATATTCAGGCTGAGTTTGGCAGAGGCGTTCTGAATGTGTTGTCAATTTTTCAAGTTGTTCTGGCGTAGAGGGCTTTGCCGTAGTCGAGTCTGCTGGTGACCAGGGCTTGGGTTACGGTCTTTCGGCAGTTGTTTGGGATCCACTTGAAGATCTTTCGGAGGAGTCAGAGGGTGTGGAAACCGTCAAAGGCGAAAGAGTTGACTTGTTGGGTCATGGTGAGCGATGAATCCAAGATGAACTGAGGTTGAGTGTGTGGTTTGTAGGGGTGAAGGGGCTGCCTAGTGTGGTCGGCCACCAGGGGTCGTCCCAGGCTGATGTGGAGGGTCCCAGGATGAGGATATCAGTCTTGTCAGAGTTGAACTTGAAACAGCTCTCCTTCCTGCAGGTGGCAATGGCTTCCATCCTGTTGTAGAAGTTCTTCTGGGCCATTATAGGGTTTTTTGTCAGTGAGATGATGAGCTTGGAGTCATCAGCTTAGGAGACTGTGCAGTCTGTGGCTTCCAACGATGGATGCGAGCAGGCCATGCAGATGTTGAAGAGTGTGAGGCTCAAAGAGGAGCCCTGGGGTAATCAGTGTTATTTTTCTGGAGTTTGGGGAAGAGCCACCTGCCTTCAGGGTCTGCTTCCATGGAGGTAACTGTGAGATAAGAGGAGTTGGAAATAAGGGTGATTAGGCCGTTTTGTTTGTTGGTTGCTGGGGCACGGGATATGGCTACAACCCATGCTTTCTTTAGTAGAATAGCCTCTTTCATAGCGACATTTGTCACTTGTAAGACTATGAGGTCTCCCTTGAGTTTACAAGTGAAGTCTAGGATTTTTGGTGTTTTGTTGGATGATTTAGGGCCATATGTATGAACACATTTTCCCATTGACACAGAATGGGAAAAACCCTTTGCTACATCTGGTCCTTAATGCCTTAACGTTAGGGGACAGTATCTTTATTTTTCTGCATAACTCTGAGGTACGGTTCATGTCCCACATAGGTTGTCAGTGAGTGTTTGGTGAAGGGGTGAGAAGGGGAGAGGGACCTGTTGTGGCTTGGGGAAGAGGCCTGAGGGGGAGGGTGTGGAGGGTAGTGTGGTGATAGCAGATAGGATAGGAAAGAGACGTAGATACAGCGCTATGGAAAAAGAAAAGATAGTATAGAATTGGCTTAAGTAGTAGGAACATGTGTTGGGTTCCTGGAATGTGAACATAAGAGAAATCTAGTGGAGGGAGTGCGGTGGAGGCCACAAGAGTTTGAACATAGGACCAAGGGGCTGGGAAGCCGCACCCTTAGATTAGCCTTTTATGTTACTTATGGGAGATTTCAGCTGTATCTCAGGAGTGGCGTGTGTATACCAGTATTCGAGCAGGAGAGACTATAATGGGGTTTGTTGTCTCCAGAGATATTTATAGGATAAAGCATGCCAATGGTGTCAGTATAGTGAGGGTGGAGGCTTGTTCATGAGAAAAAAAAATCAACATTTAGTGAACTGGGATGTGAACAATTAGTGAACTGGGATGTGAGCAAGGTAGATACGCAGATTAACAGTGAATTATTCCTGAGTGACTTAAAGGTAAGTCATTGTGTAGCCCAGAAGTATAAGCTTATTATGTACACAAACAATTTGATTAATAAAACCACAATAAAACCGTACTGAGGCAGATCTGAGGTTAAGGAATATTAGTTGTAAGGGAGGGTGATGGTTAGCTGTATGTAAAAAGATCATGCAGAAATGGAGGTGTACAGTCTCTGTATTAGATTTAAGAACTGAGTTAGATTGTGATATACAGGTGTTAGTAGCAATCAAAAACAATGTGCGATCAGGTATAATAATTGGAATCAGTTGTGGTAACAGCCCATAGTAGGCCGGCCTTTCTAGTCGTTCTTCTGGTTATAAGTCATGAAAGAGATTAGAGAGCTCCAATTGGACGGATCATTAGTTAGTGTAGACTAGTGGTTATCAATGGAATAGGTAAGTTACTTAACAAACTGTTGATCGTTGGTTAGTGTAGATTAATGGTTATAAGTGAAATAAGTAAGTTACAGAAGGCTCCGGTGTAGTGTTAGGAGCTCATTTTCAGATCTTGAATGTCCACAATGTAGGAGTCCAAGACCATGGGGTACTCAAAGATGGAGATCTTTCCGTAGTAGGTTGTTTTCATTCGAGCAGGACCAATGAAGGAAAATTGTATTGATAAGTCCTTAAGAGATTAAGGCTGGGAGAAGAACTCTTTCCTTTTTTTGAAAGTGTCTTTAGCATAGTGTTGGGATATCTCAATGGAGGAACTTTGCCATTTAATCCTTTGTATCTTCTCCACCTGTGTGAGGACAGCCTCAGTGTGCGAGTATCGGAAGGGTCTGAAAATAAGAGCTCTTGGAGCGTCACTGTTCTTGAAGATGTATGGACATTCTGTAGCCTTGTGTTATTTCAAAGTCTTTTGTGAAGTTTAAATCAGGCACCTGAAGAATCCATTTTTGTAGGAAAGCAGTACAGGATGGAGCTTGAATTTCCATTCCTCCTGGGAGCCCAAAATTTGAAGGCTGTCCCTTCTATTTCTGTCTTCTAGCACTGTGATGTTCCTTTCCATTTGGGCCAGCCTCACAGTTGTGGCAGGTAAAGTCTTTGTAGAGCAAAGCTTGTGGTCTTCCAGAAGGTTTATACGCGATTCCACTTCAGTGACTCTGCCACTTAGCAATAGCATTTCTTGTTTTAAGGATGTGAGATCAATCTGCATGGATTCTGTATTTTGTTTTGTAGATTGACTATGTGCACCATGTTTAGCTTCTGCATAATTAATTTTAGTGCTGAGGAGTGCAGGATCTTGGCCATCTATGAAAAATTTGAACCCCAACCCTCTGCCGCTCACACACACTAACGTGCACCCACTGGGAACTCATCACCATGCAAGACACAATGCAAGACACCATCTCCATCATGACCTTCGTGCCCCCTGCCCCACCACGTCTTCAGCCTTGGAAGCAAGACAATAGTCATCGCGCTCAAGAAAGCCCTAAACACCTCCATCACATCAGCCTCCTTCACCAAGGACTGGAAACACGTAAGGCCCCTCCTGAAAAAAAAATACATTTGTTGACCCAGCTGAACCAAAGAACTACCGGTCCATCCCTCTGCTCCACTACCCAGCAAAGATCCTTGAGTAAGCGATCATCCAACAACTCCCCAATGCCTGGAGCACCACAACCTCATCATCTTGCTGACGGAAGACCCCTCCACCAGAGCTAACTTGCATGTTGAACATCAGCAAATGGGTGATGAACAACTGCCTCGAACTCAACACGGAGAAGACAGAAGTCCTCATCTTTGGGAACAACACCTTGCCCTGGATGACATGTGGTGGCCCGCGGAACTTGGCCCACCCCCGGCTCCGACAGACCATGCCTGCAACCTCTGCATAATTCTTGACAGAAAGCTATCTATAAAAAGGCAAGTTAACACAGTCCCATCCTCCTGCTTTGACACCCTCTGCATGCTCTGCCGGCTCCCAATGAACCCCAGAAGGACCATCAAACAGGCCTTCATCACTAGCATGCTGGACAATGGAAACACACTCTATGTAGGAATCGTTCACTCCTCCTGAAGAGACTCCACACAATACAAACACAGCGGCAATACTCATCCTCGACCTCCCTAGAAGGACCCCACTGACACCCCACCTTAGGGAACTACACTGGCTCCTGATATAGAAGAGATGCCTGTTTAAGATGCTAACCCACTCTTACAGAGCCCTACTGTTAGACCTTTCATCCTTGGCGTGGTCTCCCTTAGCGTTTTATATGAAGACTCTTTTTGCATTTTTAGTGATAACTTGACTTGTGTATGGTGGATTTTTGTCGTTTTAGTCTTATTTTGTTTAGATAAATATTTTCTATTTTTCTAAACCTGTGTTGTGTCATTTTGTAGTGTTTTCATTAAGTTACTATGTGTGTTCGTACAAATACTTTACACCTAGCACTCTGAAGTTAAGCCTACTGCTCGTGCGAGGCTACCAAGGGGGTAAGCAGGGGTTAGCTGAGGGTGATTCTCTTTTACCCTGACTAGAGTGAGGGTCCTTGGTTGGACAGGGGGTGACCTGACTGCCAACCAAAGACCCCATTTCTAACATTGGTGATCAGCGGATGGGATTGGACTTGTATTTGTACTTGACATACAGTAATTAAGTGTTCACTACTGTTTTGAGTTCAGACCACTGCGTGACCACATACTACTTGTCTTGCGATTTTTGCTTTTCTCTTTGGGATTTCCTTTTGTTCTATTTCTCACTGATCCCTTGACTGACTTTTTGTGAAACTTAATTGGGAACTTGTTTTTTTGCCTTTGGAACTTTGTACTTGTTTTTGACTCTTCATCATGTCTCAATCTGGAGATGCATCAGCTAGAGCTGCTTTTGACATAGAGATATTGGAGAGCTACACAGTGGCTCAGTTGAAGCAGCTCTGTAAGGATTTTGCCTGCCCCATTAAGAGCTCATCCAAGAAAGAGGAGCTGCAAAAGGCGCTGAGGGCCTGGGTGGCAGCCAAAGAAGCTGAGGGGCACACAGGAGGAGGAGGAGGTGCAATCCATCCATAATGGTTTAGTGGGTGGGCCTGGTTTGTCCAAGGGGAGAGTCTCCAGGGCAAGTAGCATTGTTTCCTCCAAGGGTCTGACTCCTGAAGAGTTACAGGTCAGACAGGCAGAGAGAGAGTACCAACTGGAGCTGGAGAAGCTCATGCTCAAGATGAAGAGGGAAAGGGAGGACAGGAGGATGGCCATTGAGGAAAGGAAGATACTACTGGCTCATGAACTTAGCTTAAAGGAGTTAGATCAGAGGATCCAGTCTTGTAGAAATGGTGGCAGCAACAGCACAGTGCTGCCTGAAAGAAGATTACACATCCCAAAAGACCTAGTGAAGGATTGCAAGAGGGAGGATGACATATACTTGTGGTTCAAGGGGTATGAGTCTGCTCCCTGAAGCTCATTGGGGGGCAGGTCTGTGGAAGCACTTTGAGGTAGAAAGGAGGGATATGCTGACAGCCTTAGGGGATGCTCAGAATCTCACCTACACTATCTTGAATGGGGGGTCTCAGGTTTCTTGAAGGTAGCTGTCAGTCCAACCATGCCTGTTGATTGTTTGCTAGGCAATGACCTGGAGGATTCTCCTTGGAAGGAGGTGGAACACATGTCTCACTTGGAGATGTTGGGTCTGCCTGGGTGGGTATGCGTATCCACCAGGTCAGTGGCAGGCCATCAGGGTGGTCAAGATCCCCTGGAGCCTGAAACGGTGGCCCAGGGGACCGCCAAGAAGAGGAAGGGCAGGGGGTGCAGGAAACTGGCCCCAGAAGTTCCAAGGGTCTGGGAGGAGGCAGAGCCTGAGGGTGACGCCCCAGAGCCTGCAGGGGAACAGGTGGCTAAACTGGGTGAGGTCCCTGAGCTGTCACAGAGGCATCAGGAAAGGGGCCCACCAGGGAAGCATTCTGTGCAGCACAGAGGACATGCCCTACTCTGGAGGGTTGAGGCAGCAGGCTGCAGACCAGGCGGCTGGCAAGGAGCCAGGATCACACCTGATCTATTGGGAGAATGACCTCCTGTATAGTGAGCCTAAGGTTCCTGAGCCTGGGTCAGCCTGTGTGCTGGTGGTACCCCAGTGCTTCAGGGCCTTCCTACTGGGGTTGACTCATGATGTGCCTTTAGCTGGACATTTGGGGCAGGACAAGACTTTTGAGAGGCTTGTCACCACTTTTACTGGCCCCTAATGCGCAGGCACTCAGATGCACATTGCAGGTCTTGCCAGACTTGTCAGTCAAGTGGCAAGAGTGGGGGGACATGTGGCTCCCCTCCAACCTTTACCTGTTGTCAGTACTCCCTTTGAAATTGTAGAGATTGACATTGTGGGGCCTCTGGATCCCAAGACAACCATGGGCAACAGGTTTATTCTAGTCTTGGTGGACCATGCCACCCGGTACCCAGAAGCCATTCCTTTGAAATCAATCACTTCCCCTATTGTGGGTCATGCTTTGATGGGTTTTTTTACCCGCATGGGGTTCCCCAAGGAAGTGGTATCTGATAGGGGTACCAACTTCATAGTCACGTATATGAAGTCTCTGTGGAAGGAGTGGGGGGTAACCTACAAGTTCACCACCCCTTACCACACCCAAAGTAATGGTCTGGTTTAGAGATTCAACCGCACCTTAAAAGGCATGATCATGGGCTTGTCAGAGCCCTTGAGGCGGAAGTGGGACGTCCTCTTGCCATGCCTTTTGTTCACCTACAGGGAGGCGCCTCAAAAGGGACTTGGGTTTAGTCCCTTTGAGCTCATCTATGGCCACCCTGCGAGGGGACCTTTAAGTCTGTCAAGGAGGCTTTGGAAAAAGCTCCTAGTAAACCCCTCCCCAGGATGTATTCAGTTACATGCTGGCTTTGAGAAACCAGACTGCCTGCTTCAGGACTCTCGCACAGGAGAACCTGTAAGCAAGCCAGGAGGATATGAAATACTGGTATGACCAGAATGCCACTCTGGTTGAGTTTCAACCTGGGCAAAAATTGTATGTGATGGCACCAGTGGAGACTAGGGCGCTCCAGGACAAGTGGACTGGGCCATTTGAGGTGGTAGACCGCAAGAGTGAAGCCACCTACCTGGTGGACTTGCAGTCTCCAGGGAACCCTTCAAGGGTCCTGCATGTCAACCGCCTCAAGCCGCACTTTGAGCGGACTGAACTTTTCATGCTCCTTGCGACAGATGATGGGGTGGAGGAGGAGAGTGAGCCTCTTCCTGACCTCCTGTCTGCAGAAGTGAAAGATGGGTCCATGGAGGGAGTGATCCTCTCCCCCTCTCTGACTGAAGAGCAGCAGGGTGACTGTCGCCACGTGTTGGGACAGTTCGCCTCACTGTTTTCCCTGATCCCTGGGGTCACACACTTGTGCACACATGATGTGGACACTGGGGACAGTCCACCTATTAAACAGAAGGTTTACAGGGTGACTGACAGGGTCAGGGCTTGCATTATGGATGAAGTATCCAAAATGTTAACCCTAGGGGTTCTTGAGCACTCCAGCAGTCCTTGGGCCAGCCCAGCGGTATTGGTCCCAAAGGCTGCTGCACCTGGTGCCACTCCAGAACTCCGGTTCTGTGTGGACTACCGGGGACTTAATCTGGTCAGCAAGACTGACGCACACCCCATCCCCCAAGCTGATGAGCTCATTGACCGTTGGGAGCTGCCCAGTACCTCAGTACATTTGACTTAACATCTGGGTACTGGCAGATTGCCTTAACTGAGGGGGGCAAGGAGAGGTCAGCATTTCCTACCCTAGAACGACACTTTCAATTTAAAGTGATGCCATTTGGGATGAAGAAGGCCCCTGCCACCTTTCAGAGGTTGGTCAACCAGGTGTTGGCTGGGCTGGGTGAGTTCAGTGCCGCCTAACTGGATGACATTCCTGTGTTTAGTTCCACATAGGAGGAACATCTGCAACACCTCTGGAGAGTGTTAGAGGCCCTGCAGAAGGCAGGCCTCACTATTAAGGAAAGCAAGTGCCAAATAGGGCAGGGTTCTGTGGTGTACTTGGGACACCAGGTGGGGAGTGGCCAGGTGGCACCCATACAGCCTAAGATTGATACCGTTCTGGGTTGGGAGCCTCCCAAGACACAGACTTAAGTGAGAGCCTTTTTAGGTCTCACAGGATACTACAGGAGGTTTGTCAAGGGGTATGGTAGCATTGTTACCCCCTTGACTGAGTTGACTTCTAAGAAGCAACCCAGGAAAGTGATCTGGACAGAGGCTTGCCAGAACGCTTTTGATGCCCTGAAGGCTGCCATTTGCACAGGAGTTTGTTGTGCAAACAGATGCCTCAGAGCATGGTATTGGAGCAGTACTCTCACAGCTTAATGAAGAGGGCCTAGATCAACCCCTAGCCTTCATTAGCAGAAGGTTACTTCCCAGGGAACTAAGGCGGAGTGCCATAGAACGTGAAGTGTTTGCTGTGGTCTGGACACTGAAGAAGCTAAGACCCTACTTGTTTGGGACTCACTTCCGGGTTCAGACCGACCATAGGCCCTTCAAATGGTTAATGCAGATGAGGGGAAAGAATCCAAAACTATTGAGGTGGTCCATTTCCCTACAGGGGATGGACTTTATGGTGGAACACCGTCCTGGTACAGAACACACCAATGCTGATGGTCTGTCCACGTTCTTCCACCTTAGTGATGAGAACTCCCATGAGGTTGGGTAGTTGCTCCCCACTTTCAGCTGGGGGGACACATGTTAGACTTTTCATCCTTGGCGTGGTCTTCCTTAACTGTTTGCCTCTGTTTCCCAGGTCGTTGATGTGTGCTGGACTCTGTTTTTGCTGTTTTTGTTACTCTGGGCACTTTACCACTGCTAACTAGTGCTAAAGTGTAAGTGCTCCTATACAAAATGTGTATGTAATTGGTTTATACATGATTGGCATATTTGATTTACTATTAAGTCCCTAGTAAAGTGCACTAGAGTGCCCAGGGCCTGTAAACCAAATGCTACTAGTGGGCCTGCAGCACTGGTTGTGCCACCCACGTAAGTAGCTCTGTAATCATGTCTCAGACCTGCCACTTCAGTGTCTGTGTGTGCAGTTTTTAACTGTAAATTCGACTTGGCAAGTCTACCCACTTGCCAGGCCTAAACCTTCCCTTTTCTTACATTTAAGGCACCCCTAAGGTAGGACCTCTGTAGCCCCAAGGACAGGGTGCAGTGTATGGTTAAGGTAGGACATATAGTAATGTGTGTTATATATGTCCTGACAGTGAAATATTGCTAAATTCATTTTTTACTGTTGAAAGGCCTGTGCCTCTCATAGGTTAACATTGGGGCTACCTTTAAATATGATTAAAGTGTAGATTCCCTTTCGGAGCGGATAGACATTGGATTTTGGGGTCTCTGAGCTTAAAATTTAAAAATACATCTTTTAGTAAAGTTGATTTTAAGATTGTGTGTTTGAAAATCCCACTTTTAGAAAGTGGGCATTTTCTTGCTTAAACCATTTCTGTGACTCTGCCTGTTTGTGGATTCCCTGTCTGGGTCAATTTGACAGTTGGGCTGGTTGCACCTCTCACTAGACAATGACACAAAGGGAGCTGAGGTGTAGTCTGCATTTCCTAATGAGCCATCTGTGCTTGGAGGGAGGGGAGGAGTGGTCACTCACACCTGAAAGGCCTGTGCCTGTCCTCACACAATGCAGTCTCCAACCCCCTGGTGTGTGTCTGGGTCCTGGCCTGGGCAAGGCTGGATTTCACAAACAAGAGAGACTTTGCTTTGAAGTAGGCCTACTTCAAAGGGCAAAATGGGTATAAGAAGGGCACCCAAAACCACAGACTTAGAACACTTCTGGAAACCAAAGCGAACCTCTGCCTGGAGAAGAGCTGAAGAAAAAGAGCTGCCCTGCCTGTGACTGGGCTTTGTGGAGCTGTCCTGCAGTTGCTGCTTCTGCCTGTGCTAGAGGACAAAGACTGGACTTTGTGTTGCCTTCCTTCTTGTGAAGATCTCCAAGGGCATGATTTAGAGCTTGCCTCTTGTTGTTTGAAGTCTCAGGGACAGCAAAGACTTCTCTCTGCCAGCATCTGGAGTCTCTGGAGAGACGCCTACTCTGCCAAGCGGTGCCCATCCAGTTCCTGAGACCCTGAAAGGAGAAGCGTGAGAAATCCACACACAGACCGCTGTGTGGGGAAAAGATTGCAGCGACTCCGATCTGCGGCTGAAAAATAGACGTGCCGCTGGTTTCGCGGCTGAAAATCGACGCTCGCCTGCAACGCAACCCGAAGATCGACACCCGGGGCTGGAGAAACGACGCACAGCATGGTTGATGGAGGCTGGTGAGATCGTAACCCGCGATATGTGGTTTTTGGATCAACGTGTGGCTGGATTTCCGTCGCAAACACCGCTGGGCATGTAAAAAGGACGAATGGCCCACGAGACCCGACTAAAGAAGAAACAATGCAAGGTCTCGCTCGTGAGTGAAATCGACGCATCGCAAGCCCTTTTTGACACACACTCGCCCGTGCTGGGTTATTTTTTATGCACCCCAAGGTACATTTTCACAATAACAGCATTATCGTTGTGTTTAAAATCATATGAAGACTCTTTTTGCATTTTTAGTGATAACTTGACTTGTGCATGGTGGATATTTGTTGTTTTGGTCTTATTTTGTTTAGATAAATATTTTCTATTTTTAAGCCTACTGCTAGTGGCAAACTACCAAGGGGGTAAGCAGGGGTTAGCTGAGGGTGATTCTCTTTTACCCTGACTAGAGTGAGGGTCCTTGCTTGGACAGGGGGTAACCTGACTGCCAACCAAAGATCCAATTGCGAACACCTACTTAATAAAGGACCAGCATACATCAACAAACGCCTGACCTTCCAACAACCGACCGGTCACCTCCAATCTTCCTCTTCCTTGCAGACATCCCCCAGGTCCACGGACAGACAACGGAGGATACTCTTTCTCTCACCTGGCGGCCAGGACATGGAACAACCTTCCTCTGCACCGCAACCACCCCATCGCTCCAGCAATTCAGGAAAGAGCTGGATGTTCGAATGAAAACCACCACACTGCAGCGATCATCTCCAGTGCCACAAGACCCTCACAGATGATTTTCAGTGCTTTATAAATGTGTGATTGAGTGAGTAGTTGTTGGCTTCTTATTCGATAGGGGAGTCTCGGATGGATCTCTTTTGCACTGGTTTTGGTTCCTTCAGCCCTCCCCAGCTTCTCTTGTGTTATGTGTTCTTGGATCAGCCATGATGTAGGTGTATGACAGCCCTTATGAAAGTTTCAAGACTGGTTTAGAGCCGTTTAGTTTGGTTTACAAGAGAGTTTGGTTGGGGTGTATATATTTTCAGAGTATATTTTCAGAAGTTATCTGTGGTTGTCTGTAGTGTCTAACCAGGGGGATGTCACTATTTTTGCATACATCAGGTTCAAAGTCCACAGTAATATGAAGAATGCAGTTGAAACAGTGCAGCTGACAGTCCACAATAATGCCTGTAATACTGTTAGAAGATACGCTTTAGCTGTACTGTGTTAGGAGGGTTCTAGCAACGGCCATTTAGGGTCAGGCAAAGTTCTGATGGTCCCCTGTTTGAAATTAGCATGGAGAAACATCATCTCATGTGTAAAAAGCACCTACCATGGATCCAGCTGCAACAGGCGTTGAAAAGTTATTTTGTGCCGAGTTTGGGTTGCAGATTGCTGGAGATCGTGCTGAGGAGGATTAACTTGTCCTTATGAGGTTCCCAAGGTGGCCATTTTGGAGTCAGACGGAGCAAGATCCTCTCAGGAGCTTTGTTCCAATAAGGGAGCTTCATTACGGCTGGTAACACGATGGTCGGCTCTTCAGTGGCACCGCATGACAGGTGATGAAAGAGTCAACAATTCTCTGGTGGTAGGGAGAGGCAATTTTGTATGTGGGCGCAGCAGCGCTCATAGGCTAGACGGCCATATTTCTCAGGCGGTAGCCACGCCCTCTAGGAGACCCATTTCTGATCCAAGTTTTTATATTTGACTAAATATCTTGTAATTCTTCCAGCGTCACTTGCCTGTACTTTCATTTTTAAATATTTGCAATTAACATTCATTTGTCCAATTATGTGTGAGGCAAAAATAAGTGTGTTATATTGATTTTACAGATCAAGCAATGTATGTTGCTGTAGGTCGCCAGGGTCCATGTGAGGATGCTTTAGGCCTTTGGAATTACTATGGAGATAGGCACATGAAGGGGGGGTTTAGGACACTTGAGCATCAGGGGGTGGGGAGGGTGGTGTGGCTAATTAAAGAATGCACGGCAGCATCGGTTGTACATTGTATTTCAGGCAGCAGTGTCCATTAATGTTAGACAAAACGTGTCTTAACAATATTAGCAAAGAGCAATGAGTGTGCTGTGCACTTGTGTAAAAAAAGCTAAGTTTAAATATATGATTAGCATCACCATCGTGAAACGGTATAGCATTATATATTTGTTTATTTGCATGCCATATTTAGGGCCAGGTATGTATGTGCTTACCTGATATAGACGTGTAAATTACCTAAAGGCTTTGGAATGTATGCATGCAAATGTGTGGCGTTTACATACATCACTGTAGTACAACGTTTGCCTAGTTATTTGTTCAATATCTCCAAGTTGCAGATATTATGTAGGTGTAGGAAAAAGTGGAATATCAAAAGTATATTTTTATTTCCTTTCTTCTTTTCATGAAAACAGAATTGTCCATGAAGTGTCTGTCCTTCTTAAACACACACATAGATTGAAATTAGAGATTATTGTAAAACACTCTTTCCCACATTTTCCTCAGCACAAACACCTGGGTCATTCTGCTATAAGTCTAGACGTGCAAATAAGTGCGAGTGATGCATTAGAAAAATGTGTAAATATCTGCAAAGTTTGAGTCTTCTGCTGTCGACCATATGTGAATACACAACTGCCACCTACCTAGTTAGCACTTACCGCTTCATTAGTTCTGCGTGTGCCTCGTAACTTCAGCCTACCTCTGCATGCGTAGCTGGCATTGTGAATCAACAGCGAGCTCTGCATTCAGAAGTTGCATTTTTCACTGTATAAGTCTCACTGGCATACTTAAAAAGCTTAGTGAATCAGCTCTTTGAATTCTACATTTCTGTAACATTTCTGTAACATTGAATCCAGACTCTTATACCTGTTTACCTATTTATTGAAAGAGTCCACTAAAAAAATAAGAAAGCAACACAGTTTTTTTGAAAGCTTTGGAAAATAACATTCATTCTCATTCCACTGTATTGGCGGGAAAGATGGTAGACTGCTAATAAAGTGTCTATTGGTTCTATGTTGCATCTATGATGGTACTATGCTGAAGTGTTTCCTATTTCCCAGAAGACGTATATGGAGCATTGCTCTTGAAGTCTGTGTGTAAATGCAGGTCATGAGTTAAAATCCATAAGGGGCTAACTTATGCCGTTATCATTTCAAAGTCAATCAATTGAGCACAACTGAGGCCTCCAAGCTGAGTTGCCTGGACCAGTATTTATGGAGGCAACTGTAAGTGGTCCAGTACTATCATCCCTAAAATATCTGGACCCGGAGCTTCATTTACAAGGCCTTTGCGCCACTGTTGTGTCATTTCTAAGGTGGGACCAATGCGTCAGTTTGTAAAGCCTTGCGTCACATTATACCTGCGCCAGGTATAATGTATGCAAGGTAGGCATTCCCATGGAGGGTGGATCAGACAATGCAAAACAAATAGATGCCACAGCCTCAAAGATGCCCTCCACGACACCCCCAAAGATTCCCTCCACAACACCTCCACCCAGTTTCCCCCCCTCTTCCCCACCCAAGCCCCTTGTCAAGCCTGCAGAGACCTGCAAACACTTATCTCCGGCTCAGAGCAGAAGTAAGATCACCTAAATCAAGGAAACACCCCAATAAAGGACTTGCTAATTATGCGTTCAGCAGTGTCTTGAAATTCCAGGGAGTTTAACTTGTAATGTCCATTACTTCACAGGGAAATAATGTCCAGAATTGATAAATCTAGCATCTTCCATAAGGGTAATGGTGAACTGATGATGGGAGCCTGAGTTACGTAATAGTAGCAACTGATACTTAAAGCAGCAGGGGTTTCTTCATTGTCATTTTATCTTTTACCGACGTGCCCGCTGCAGCAGCAAGCCTACCCCAAGCCCAGAAACATGTGGTGCGTGTCCTTTTCTGCCGGCTGTCCTGCGATGGCCAGCCTGACATGTGCTCTTTGAGAGCAAGCACAGGCCCTCAGGGCCTGAAGAAGCATTCAGCTAGCCTGCTCTATCCAATTCAGGTGCTTCTCTTATGCTGGTTAATATCATGAAAGCAGCATCTGGATTGGTTAGGTGAGCTCGACTTCCACTGGTGCCAAAGCAAACTGCAGATTCTGGAGTTGAACACTGAGGAAGACGTGCAGCCATAGTTCAATACCATTTATTTTATTTACTTAAAATGTTAATATAAAAACAACAAAATGTTGTTATTTTAAGTAGTCTGGGCATGGATGGCCTAGATTTATGTATCAATGCAGGAACTCATAGAAGCCAAACATCTCCACGTAAATATATGGTTTGAAAAGCAAGTTAAATTAAAATCAGAATTCTGGATGGCAAGTAATAAAGCACACCTTTAAAAGAAACAGCATCACTGACACGACAGTGAAGGCTGAAGAAACAAATGTTTATGTGGAATAACCGATTCCACCGACTCTTAAAGTGTACTGAAAGTAAAATACTTTTTAGAGAGAGTAAATTGGTGCCTTTCTTATTGGTTCTGTCTAGTTAACTACATTTTGTGACTCTCTGACCTATTGCACGAAAACATAACCGCATGATATATTAAATACATTCTTTTAGTGTTTCCTGTCATAAGAACATTACTTCCATATCAAAAAGAACTACAGAGCACACTAGCACCACCGATTGAGTTTGAATATTGTTTTTTCACGAAAATTGATGCATACTATTATTCATTTTAACACGTGGTATTATATTGTTTTTATTGATAAATGTTTGGTTTTTTATTACTTTATATAATCGCGAAGTACTGGAACACATGCATTTAATTAATGTTAGAGTGAAAAAACAAGAAATCCAAAAGTCCAAACGTAGGAGCATTTCTTTGAAATAAATGTGCAGGGAAGGAAAAATAATAAACACAGGAAACAATACACATTAGAAGCACACTTGACAGTTAATGGATAAGGATGAATTATAACTTTAAAGCACTCCCACTAGATCAACACTTAAGCTAATCCAGACAAACAGTTGTATTTTCCTTAAACCACACCACAATAAAAGATCTTTTATCAACTTGAGAAATGATGTCATGGACTAGTCGTATTTGAATAATGTAGGGAATAACAAACACATATTTGTGGTTTGCAACAAAGTCAGGGCCTTTGGAGAAGACGTATTTGCAGTGAGTAAATTGTTTGTTCTGCACAGGCTGTGAACTGAATCATTTCCAATGACCTGTGTGAAGTTCAGGGCATGACTGTTAGCGGTTGTTGAAGGGGCCAGATCGAGAGCACAGGGACCTGATGTCACCTAAAAGAGTGCTTGCTTTCTCATAATGCGCATTAGTCCTGTCCAGGCGTGTGGATGCATTGGTCAGAACACTTACACATATAATAATACTGACTTTAATCTGAGATGATGTCCAATAGTAGCAGTTAGTGAGAACTGTTCGGGATATGTATGTATTTATGTGACTTATATTGTGTCAACCTAGCTACCAAGTAACATAGTGTTATACATGATGACGCTCAGGCCCATAATTATATTTCTTTACTTCCGACTGACATTTTTAGGAAGATAGAGATGTAAAAGAGAAAAATCAACTTTTCAAATTTAATTACAGTGTAACCTATTTGGCACACAATAAATCCAGGAGGCGGAGGATACAGTTCAAAGGTTTATCACAAACAAAGAGCCAAACTAATGTATATGAATCTAAAGAACATGCTATATAAGTACAAAATCACCAAAGGTGAAGTAAAGCGTCGAATAAGCATAAGGCATACAAGAATTTCAGTTGAAGCAATACAAACGATAAGAAACAGAATCTGATGATCTGTTAATAAATTGCGGTCCGCTTGACTAATCATTCGAGAATCTAAGTTAATCTAAGTACCCTAAACTAAACTAAAGGGAAGACCTAATTAAGTCTCAGAAATTATAGGAAATTGTTGGCATAACAGAAACCTGAGTAGAAATTCTGATAGAGAGGTGATGCATAGCATAAAGCCACACAAAGGAATAAAGAGTAGATAATGTGTACCTCTCTAAGTCTCAAGAGAATCTGCTCTCGTCCAACTAGATAAATACCAAATAAACCTACAGAACCTTTGAGGAAGCTATGTGATCCACACCAGTAGTTATCCACCTTCCTTGCACAGTTGAAATTGGCAACTTTCCTCAGATTTCTCATCTCACAAATTGAACATCAGGATGACCTTGAAGGCTTCTCGGTATCTGGTACACAAACAGGAGTATTTTCTTCTCAATTCGTTGCCAAAGTACCCTCCTGTGCCCCACTATGTTCAACACACAAGATGCCTTTCAGTAGCTGTAGACTTGCACAAACAAACCTTCAAAGAAATAATATTGCAACACAAACAAAACTACAAGTTGAAGGTTAAACACAAGAAACCAAATGTTTAATGCATTTGGTTATGCTAACTTAATATGGCATCCAATGCACATTCAAAATACATGATTATAAGTGTATCTTGCAATTATGATTGAAACATGTTTGTAAATGAAATGCAAGTATATGCAGTTTCACCATGATGCCATAATCAGACCTCATGGATACAATGAATGTGCATGAGTACTACAATTCAGCATGTTAAAATCAAACATTAGAACACACATATGTATATGAACTTCCAATCCTCTACCGTGAATGCACCCTCTGTAATACAATTTAGATGCTCCACTTTCCATTAGTAACATTAGAGCGCACAATATATGTATTGTCGATTACAGTATGCCACTCTTGTAACACATGATGGTACTACCAAAATTATGTATTACTGTTAGAAATGGGGTTTTTGGTTGGCAGTTAGGTTGCCCTCTGTCCAAGCAAGAACCCTCACTCTAGTCAGGGTAAGTCACACACAATCCAAAATCAGCCTGTGCTCACCCTCCGGTAGCTTGGCACGAGCAGTCAGGCTTAACTTAGAAGGCAATGTGTAAAGCATTTGTGCAATAAATCATACAACACCATAGTATAACACCACAAAAATACACCACACAGTGTTTAGAAAAATATAGAATATTTATCTGGGTACTTGTAGGTCAAAACGATCAAAGTTGCAATACGAATTTGTAAAGATATCACTGAAAAGTGATATTAAGTGTCTTTAAGTCTTTAAAAAGCAATAAAGTGTCTTTCAAGCACAGAGTACCTGGTTTCTGGTGGGAAATCTCCTCAGAGGGCCACAGGAGAAGAGATGCGTGGAAAAAGGGGTGTGTGCGTCGATTTCTCCTCAGCACACACAGACTTGCGTCGTTCTTTTCCACGCGGGGAAGTCGGGCGTCGTTTCCGGCGCGCAGACAGTCTCTTTTTGTGGATCGCGGGGATTACCAGATGTCCCGGGTCTGTGCGTGGATTCTCCTGCTTATTTTCCGGCTGCGCGTCGTTCTGCGGGGCTGCGCGTCGAAGTTTCGATCTCACGGTAGGCGTCGCGTCGATTTCTCCTTGGAAGTCGGGCGGCGTGTCCTTGCGAGGCCGTGCGTAGAAATTTTGGTCTCACGGCAGGCGTCGCGTCGATTTCTCCTTGGAAGTCGGGCGGCGTTGTCCTTGCGAGGCCGTGCGTCAAAGTTTCGCACTCACGGTAGGCGTCGCGTCGATTTCTCCTTGGAAGTCGGGCGGCTTTGTCCTTGCGAGGTTGTGCGTCGAAGTCTCGATCGTCCCGAGGGCGTCGCGTTGATCAGCGTCGGTGTGCGGCGTTTTTCTCGCCGCCAAACAAGCTGTGCGTCGAAATTTTCGGCGCACGGAGCGTCCACGTGAAAGGCAGAAGTCTTTTTGGTCCTGAGACTTCAAGGAACAGGAGGCAAGCTCTATCCAAGCCCTTGGAGAGCACTTTCACAGCCAGACAAGAGTTCAGCAAGGCAGCAGGGCAACAGCAAGACAGCAGTCCTTTGGAGAAAGCAGACAGGTGAGTCCTTTGAGCAGCCAGGCAGTTCTTCTTGGCAGGATGTAGTTTCTGGTTCCGGTTTCTTCTCCAGCAAGTGTCTGATGAGGTAGGGCAGAGGCCCTGTTTTATACCCAAATGTGCCTTTGAAGTGGGGGAGACTTCAAAGAGTGGCTAAGAAGTGCACCAGGTCCCCTTTCAGTTCAATCCCGTCTGCCAGGGTCCCAGTAGGGGGTGTGGCAGTCCTTTGTGTGAGGGCAGGCCCTCCACCCTCCCAGCCCAGGAAGACCCATTCAAAATGCAGATGTATGCAAGTGAGGCTGAGTACCCTGTGTTTGGGGTGTGTCTGAGTGAATGCACAAGGAGCTGTCAACTAAACCTAGCCAGACGTGGATTGTAAGGCACAGAAGGATTTAAGTGCAAAGAAATGCTCACTTTCTAAAAGTGGCATTTCTAGAATAGTAATATTAAATCCGACTTCACCAGTCAGTAGGATTTTGTATTACCATTCTGGCCATACTAAATATGACCTCCCTGCTCCTTTCAGATCAGCAGCTGCCACTTCAACAGTGTATGAGGGCAGCCCCAATGTTAGCCTATGAAGGGAGCAGGTCTCCCAGTAGTGCAAAAACGAATTTAGGAGTTTTACACTACCAGGACATATAACTACACAGGTACATGTCCTGTCTTTTACCTACACAGCACCCTGCTCTAGGGGATACCCAGGGCACACATTAAGGGTGACTTATATGCGGAAAAAGGGGGTTCTAGGCTTGGCAAGTACTTTTAAATGCCAAGTCGAGGTGGCAGTGAAACTGCACACACAGGCCTAGCAATGGTAGGCCTGAGACAAGGAAAAGGGGCTACTTAAGTGGGTGGCACAATCCGTGCTGCAGGTCCACTAGTAGCATTTAATCTATATGCCCTCGGCACCTGGAGTGCACATGACTGGGGACTTATAAATAGATTAAATAGTTCAATCAGGTATGATCCAAAGTTACCATGTTTACAGAGAGAGAGCATATGCACTTTAGCACTGGTTAGCAGTGGTAAAGTGCGCAGAGTCTAAAAACCAGCAAAAAATGAGGTCAGAAAAAGAGAAGGAGGAAGGCAAAAAGTTTGGGGATGACCCTGTCAAAAAGCCAGGTCCAACATGACCCCCTCCCAGCCTAAAGCCAGGGTAGACTAATAAACACTCTGATGGACTTCCCTGCTTAAGGCGATAGAACATGAACAATGGCCCACTACTGCAGGGGCACTCGCCAGTTCTACGCCTTTCCGAACTCAGTGAGGCTTCTTTGTCTATACTCTCTGGGGCCACTGATCTGGCCCATGGGGAACCCTTCTCATCACCTGAGGACCCCATCTGTACAGCTCCTAACTTTAATTTGCTTACAGATGTATCCCAGTATGCAGACAGTATCACCATGGCCAACAACGTGATGTGGCCCATTCCATTCCTTGGGTCTGACTTCTGTCCCCAACCCAGGGAAAACTCTGCCCACAAGGACAGAAACCAATAGATGCCACTGACAGCTGTCAGTGTCATGAGCCAGGCCCCTGACCATCCACTGCTAGGTGGAGACCCGGAGGGAGGCCGTTGGCTGAGCTTCTCCTCCAGCTGGGTGGCTGGTAGGGAGCTCCCAAGGGATTCCTGTAGCATCCCAGAATGGGGGGTAGTAACCCCAGGGGTCTGGCACCCCTTCTCCACTCTCACCAGGTCAGGGGTGGGTCCCTGATACTGGTCCCTCAGCCCAGGGTCTGTACTCTGAGGCTGAACAGAGGACAGGGGTGAGTCCTTTTTCCCCGTGCCTCCCCATCTGGGCTTCCATACCCTCCTCTGGGGAGTGGTACCGCCAGATATCTGAACTGTTAGGGCACCCTTGGGGGTCGGCCCTCTCAGCTCTCCTGACACTAAGGGAAACTCATTCCCCAAAATGCAGTCAATGGGCAGCTGGGGACTAACTATGACCCGCCTCTGGGTCACCTCCCCACCCCATTCTAGGGACACCCGGGCCAGGGGGCGGAAGAAATCTTCCCCAATGGCTGGAGTCACTCTACACACCTGTCCGGTGTACTGCTCTGGTGACACTAGTCTCTCCACAATCATGGTAAGACTAGCCCCCGTGTCTCTCAGAGCGGTGACTGGGATCCCATTCACTCCCACCTGGTGGAAGTGACGACTCCCTCCCTCAGGGATCACCAGTTTACCCTCTGAGTCCACCTCCCAACTGAAGGAGATGGAGGCATGATCTACGACCTGCCCCTGGGGATGACATTCCCCTAAGGCCACATTGGCCACCCCTGTAGAGGTCCCAATAGTGGGTGAGTTCTTTGGACAGACAGAGTCCCCCTTCCTGTGTCCTATCTGGGAACACTCAAAGCAGCGGGGTTGGGAATGGGATGCTTTGGGCCACTGCCCACCAGAACCCCCACCCTGTTTCTCAGAGGGGGTATGGGAACCCTTTCTTCCCCCCTTACTCTGGAACTCGTCTGGGTCATCTCTAACCTCCCCCTCACTTTGTTGGGGGGAACCGGAACTGCCCTTCTCGGGGTCACTCCCAGATACCTTTTTGGACACTCTGGTGCTTGCCCAGAGGTCCGCCTCCTCAGCAAGCTTCCTGGGATCAGTCAGCTTACTATCCACTAAGTGCTGGCGCAACTCTGTAAAAGTAGTATTAAGCATATGCTCTCTCAGAATCAAGTCATATAAACCTTTATAATCAGTTACTTTGTTGCCCCGCACCCATCCATTCAGTGCCTTACTAGAGAAATCAAAGAAATCTACCCATGTTTGTGTGGTTTGTT
This sequence comes from Pleurodeles waltl, assembly GCF_031143425.1. Lineage (NCBI taxonomy): Eukaryota > Metazoa > Chordata > Amphibia > Caudata > Salamandridae > Pleurodeles > Pleurodeles waltl. Next base: position 1,032,540,183 of record NC_090437.1, on the reverse strand, counting down.
TGGTGCTGTCCCAGAACCTCTGACGGTATCCCTCAGGGGTCAGCCCAAACTTGGCAAGTAAAGTGGCTTTCTGGAGTGGGTATGTGTTTTGATCCGGTGGATCCAATGTGAGAAGTGTGTCCCTCCCCAATGGCGGCACATAACCCCACATAGCTACCCCCCATTGCCCTTCAGGAACCTCATGAGCCCTTAGTGCAACTTCATAAGCAGCTAACCATTTATCTATGTCATCTCCCACCACAAAACTGGGCACCACATTTTTGGGTATACGAACCTTCTTTTCTCCAGCAGGTCCTGTCTGTATGCTGCCACCATTATTGCTGGATTCAGACTGTCTTGCCTTGATCTCCAGCTCCTTGAGACTCAGTTCATGAGCCAACAATAGTTTCTTTTCAGCCAACGCTCTTTCAGCTTCTGCTTGTTTGGCTGTTCTTTCAGCTTCAATCTGTTTGGCTGCTCTTTCAGCCTCAGCTTGTTTGGCTTCTCTTTCTGCCCTCCTTTCCTCCTGTTGTGCCTCAATTTTCAGTTTTGCCATTTGCAATTGGAACTCCCTTTCCTCTCTCCTTTCCTCTGCGGTCAGGCTTTGCATGGAGACACTGCTCCCTGGTCTGGAAGGGGGCACAATTGCAGTGGTAACACCATCCATAGATAGTGAAAATCCTTCTGAGGGGCCATTTTCTGGCTCCTCTTCCTCATCATCCTCTAAATGGGCTTCTGCCCAGGCCCTCAGCGCCACTTGAAAGTCCTCCTTTCTGGAGGCCCCTTGGGTGGGTACCCTTAATGCCCTGCAGAATCCTCTTAGTTGTTTGACCGTGTATGTATCCAACTGGACTAGGTCAAAGTCCCCTGTCTGAGACCCAGTCAGAGACATGTTGAGTGAGGATTTAGTTTTTGAAAATTGTCAGGAAAAAAAACGGATTTTCAAAAAGAGATAAAAACCAAGTTGACCTTCAACTGTGGGTATGTAGTGAAATACTTAGCTACTGTATGTCACTGCACAAATACAAGTCCTATCCTCACCGCTGATCACCAATGTTAGAAATGGGGTTTTTGGTTGGCAGTTAGGTTGCCCTCTGTCCAAGCAAGAACCCTCACTCTAGTCAGGGTAAGTCACACACAATCCAAAATCAGCCTGTGCTCACCCTCCGGTAGCTTGGCACGAGCAGTCAGGCTTAACTTAGAAGGCAATGTGTAAAGCATTTGTGCAATAAATCATACAACACCATAGTATAACACCACAAAAATACACCACACAGTGTTTAGAAAAATATAGAATATTTATCTGGGTACTTGTAGGTCAAAACGATCAAAGTTGCAATACGAATTTGTAAAGATATCACTGAAAAGTGATATTAAGTGTCTTTAAGTCTTTAAAAAGCAATAAAGTGTCTTTCAAGCACAGAGTACCTGGTTTCTGGTGGGAAATCTCCTCAGAGGGCCACAGGAGAAGAGATGCGTGGAAAAAGGGGTGTGTGCGTCGATTTCTCCTCAGCACACACAGACTTGCGTCGTTCTTTTCCACGCGGGGAAGTCGGGCGTCGTTTCCGGCGCGCAGACAGTCTCTTTTTGTGGATCGCGGGGATTACCAGATGTCCCGGGTCTGTGCGTGGATTCTCCTGCTTATTTTCCGGCTGCGCGTCGTTCTGCGGGGCTGCGCGTCGAAGTTTCGATCTCACGGTAGGCGTCGCGTCGATTTCTCCTTGGAAGTCGGGCGGCGTTGTCCTTGCGAGGCCGTGCGTCGAAATTTTGGTCTCACGGCAGGCGTCGCGTCGATTTCTCCTTGGAAGTCGGGCGGCGTTGTCCTTGCGAGGCCGTGCGTCAAAGTTTCGCACTCACGGTAGGCGTCGCGTCGATTTCTCCTTGGAAGTCGGGCGGCTTTGTCCTTGCGAGGTTGTGCGTCGAAGTCTCGATCGTCCCGAGGGCGTCGCGTTGATCAGCGTCGGTGTGCGGCGTTTTTCTCGCCACGAAACAAGCTGTGCGTCGAAATTTTCGGCGCACGGAGCGTCCACGTGAAAGGCAGAAGTCTTTTTGGTCCTGAGACTTCAAGGAACAGGAGGCAAGCTCTATCCAAGCCCTTGGAGAGCACTTTCACAGCCAGACAAGAGTTCAGCAAGGCAGCAGGGCAACAGCAAGACAGCAGTCCTTTGGAGAAAGCAGACAGGTGAGTCCTTTGAGCAGCCAGGCAGTTCTTCTTGGCAGGATGTAGTTTCTGGTTCCGGTTTCTTCTCCAGCAAGTGTCTGATGAGGTAGGGCAGAGGCCCTGTTTTATACCCAAATGTGCCTTTGAAGTGGGGGAGACTTCAAAGAGTGGCTAAGAAGTGCACCAGGTCCCCTTTCAGTTCAATCCCGTCTGCCAGGGTCCCAGTAGGGGGTGTGGCAGTCCTTTGTGTGAGGGCAGGCCCTCCACCCTCCCAGCCCAGGAAGACCCATTCAAAATGCAGATGTATGCAAGTGAGGCTGAGTACCCTGTGTTTGGGGTGTGTCTGAGTGAATGCACAAGGAGCTGTCAACTAAACCTAGCCAGACGTGGATTGTAAGGCACAGAAGGATTTAAGTGCAAAGAAATGCTCACTTTCTAAAAGTGGCATTTCTAGAATAGTAATATTAAATCCGACTTCACCAGTCAGTAGGATTTTGTATTACCATTCTGGCCATACTAAATATGACCTCCCTGCTCCTTTCAGATCAGCAGCTGCCACTTCAACAGTGTATGAGGGCAGCCCCAATGTTAGCCTATGAAGGGAGCAGGTCTCCCAGTAGTGCAAAAACGAATTTAGGAGTTTTACACTACCAGGACATATAACTACACAGGTACATGTCCTGTCTTTTACCTACACAGCACCCTGCTCTAGGGGATACCCAGGGCACACATTAAGGGTGACTTATATGCGGAAAAAGGGGGTTCTAGGCTTGGCAAGTACTTTTAAATGCCAAGTCGAGGTGGCAGTGAAACTGCACACACAGGCCTAGCAATGGTAGGCCTGAGACAAGGAAAAGGGGCTACTTAAGTGGGTGGCACAATCCGTGCTGCAGGTCCACTAGTAGCATTTAATCTATATGCCCTCGGCACCTGGAGTGCACATGACTGGGGACTTATAAATAGATTAAATAGTTCAATCAGGTATGATCCAAAGTTACCATGTTTACAGAGAGAGAGCATATGCACTTTAGCACTGGTTAGCAGTGGTAAAGTGCGCAGAGTCTAAAAACCAGCAAAAAATGAGGTCAGAAAAAGAGAAGGAGGAAGGCAAAAAGTTTGGGGATGACCCTGTCAAAAAGCCAGGTCCAACAATTACCATACATGAAAATGAATTTACCACATATAATGGGGATTACAAGATATTTTATATAAATGGGAAGCAAGAGGGGGAATGCAAATTCAGCACAACCTGTGGGGTTATTTAGACATGGTAGGAGTTTTGGGGTGAGGCATATAAGCCACAAAAGGGACTGGGGTACAGATGGGAGAGGTGGTGGGGGAGACAAAGTTTGAGAGTGGGAACTCTTTGGAATGGTCAGGTTACTGCTTGAAGACATGGAATGTTTGAGAGTGGATACTCTTTAGGGTTGGTCCGGTTACTGTTTGAAGAGACAGATTGTCAGATCTTAGCAGAAAAGAACGGATGGAGCCTGGGCAATTTAGAATGGAATGACATTTTAGATCCAAGTGGCATTGCGAAATAATACCCAGTGCTTTTTTGTTTTGTTTTGGGACCTATTATAAAGTTCCTGGAACTACTGGGCAGCTATACGTTTTCCAGTGTCTCCTGCCGTGGATTTATCAGGTTTTCAACCTCTGGACATGATAATTATGGGCCCAGAGACACTGGACTTATAGCCACCTGTGAAGTTGCAGGGGCTGCGGACATCTGGTGTGCCCGGACACTGCCTCTGGCAGCCTTTAGCATTCGGAAAGCAGAAGAAACTTCTCCTGACTGAAGGTAAAAGAATCCTTGTCACCCAGCTCCTTCTGGCCCACTTTCGCCCCCCCGGGACAAAAGCAAAAGCCACCGTAGCATTTACCACCTGGCCTCTTTTTTCTCCCAGAAGATGGGAAAACATGCAGGAACAGACCTGATAATCAGGGTCCGCATGTTAATTACCATTCCTAGAGAAATATCTTGTAATCCCTATTGTATCACAGAGATATTGCCTTGGTTTTGTTAATTCTTTTCGCAGTATCCCTCCACCAAGGGAGATAAGACGGACCTTGCAATGGGCTCTGTATGTGGTCAGTGCTGGCCATTTGAAAATCTAGTGAGGCCTCTAATCTAGTGAGGCCTTATTACAGAGGCCAACAAGCAGTTTGTCAAATGTTAGGTGTCTTCAGTCACTTTAGATGGATTTAGGTTTTATGCTTAATCTGGAGATAAAAGGCACAGTTGCTAGCAGATAACTGCTTGAATTACTGTTGTGTGACGAAGAAGAGTATACAACTTTGAAAGCTTTCATGCAGTATTATCTCAGCATATCATTTTCATTTTGTCAAAAAAGGTATCAAAACGTCTTTCCGTAAAATTTTCAAAGACAAAATTCTCTAAGCAGACTGATCATCTGACTCTCTGTAAGAGCTGGAACAGTACACGTGCATATCCTAGATGTAAGTAGAATGTTGGTCTTTAGAGGATTAAAGTATGAATACGCTCACTTTGTCAATCACACAGCTGATCCCCCATATGTAAAATAGAACACCTACAGTCTGATTTGCTGGTGTTCCATAAAGAGTTTTTTCTCTTTCACTGTCTACAACACTGTTTTGGACATGACTTTCTTTTTCTGACTTTGGCATATTTTGTTCTTCTATTTTTTAAGCACTCTGAAGGAATTCATAAAGGCGTAGAAAATATAACTTAAATAATTCTATTAATCAACTTGTGTGGTACTCTGTTCAGACACCCGTCGTGAAACCCGATCTTTTGCAGGGGTATGTGGCCAGTCTTATTTCTCTTGATAGTTTTTACCTTGAAATATTCCTTCAGATGATCACAAATTAGGGACCAACATGCAACATATTTGAACATGAGTTGAATAATGCCTAATGAATAAATGTAAGAAATGTGAAAACAACGAGTACAACTAAACAGAAGGCTTCGAAAAATGTCTAATTGAGTATACTTTCATTAAAGTAAATATATCTTTAAGTAGAGGAGGGTGAGTCTCCATAGGCACTGTGGTCCTACATGGTGCAAATGATGCACTCAATTAATGTAGTATTCATTCTTGTATGTGGGTTTTGAAAGCGATGAGGTTAAGGTTAATGTGTTTTGTTTGCGGGAAACATTGTTTATCTGGTGTTTCTGGCAACCGCAGTGAAAGATAAATGAAATATAAAGCAATGTTAAATGACATTTTAGGCCGTCAAGCCCAATTTCTGCAATATTTTGGCAATCGACAACAAGGCAACATGTAACGTATCCCAGTGGACTGAGTGTTAGTCAAGGATCCTTCAGGATAAAAGGAATATAACAACCTCGTAGTCCTTTGAGAATTTCCTGCTAAAGAGTCTCAGTGATCACATTAATATTTCTAATGAAAAAGGAGCATTATTTATATGCTGATTGGATGAGTCAAGGATCATACAACGTGCACAGCAGACAAGTTCAGCGTTATGTTTCATTTTATAAGAAAGCATGCATTGGAACAAAAACAATGTAGCTAGCAGTACACTGTGTTCTCATAGGCGACAGTCCAAGTCAGCACATGCCTTCACACACACATGCACACAAACACTAATAAAATTTATTGGATCTAAACTCAGCACAAAAATATCATGACAGAACTAATTGACTAGGGCCATCATACCAATTCTGAAAGTTTACACCCTGCCCAGAAATAACTGTTAAATGTAAATATTGCACTGACTTTGATTCACATGAAGTGTATATCCAGATAAGTAGATGAAGAAACAGAAACTACCACATTGTTATGGAGGGAATATGAGTATTTAAGGCCAACAACATGCTTTAGCAGAGAACCTGTATGTCCCTTCCTATGCTTCTGTTGCCTTTCAATCAAAACCAAGATGCTTCTTTAGCAAAGTCTATAAAGATCTTTGTATAAAATTGTGCTAAATCCACTCCTGGTAAGATACATCATATTTAAATATTGTCAATGTACTGACCTAAATATTATGTAGCTGTATTTATGTTAATACGTAAATCTGCCTGTAATGATGAAGAAATACTGCTGCTATCCTTACAGTATTGGCCCTGATCCCCATAGTTGGATATTTTATTTGATTGATTAGCTGCCTGCTCTGCTGACTTTGTGCCAGGTACTTTCCCACATGCTGACTTTCTTCGTAGAGCTTCTGTTGAAAACCTTTGCTACCTGTAATTGCCTCTAGAAGAAAAAAGTCCCTAACCTCTTGCTTAGCTTTGGTAAGTTGGTCTTGTGCCTCCTGTCTGTCTGATGAATCCATCAGATTTGACGCTTCCCTCATCGTGATCTCCACTGTGGCCTAAAGACTCGAAATGTTATGAGCCCCGATCCTGGCTAAATTAGCCTTGTAAGCTACTACCTGTCCCCTAAATGCTGCCATAAATACACAAAATGGAAGCAGTATTCAAATTAATCTAAAAAATCTCCAGAATGAACTGCCTTGTTTCAGTTAGCCTCGTATGATTGGAGAGCAATGATTTGTCAAACTCCCATTGCGGCCTCTTCACCTCCCCAACTTCCCAAATAACTTCCAGCAAAACTATAGAGTGGTCTGAGAAAGAGTTAACCAATGTTTTGACCTTCCCCCCTTTTCAAAAGCTTTGATAAGAGGTCTATTCGAGAAGTGGACTGAAACCTAGCAGAATAGCACATATATTGTGTAAACTTGGGATAGTCAAGACTCTATGGGTCTACCAGCGCCAGGTCCTTCTTAATTATGTTCAGGAGTTTAGCAGTTTTAGATTTGAGCTGCCTCTTATCTTTATCAGAGGTGTCTAAGGACAGGTCCTGAATAAAACTAAAGTCACCACCCAACAGTAATGGTCTCTTTGCGCCAAAGCTTCAGTTTCATCCATTATTGGATCATAATAATTGCTAAATTCAAGACCATCTCGGCTAGTCCGACTTTTACCCAAATACACCTATGGTGCTATCCCTAAGAAACACTTTTATCTCCCAATCTAGAGTATTCAAAAATAGTATCGCCACCACCTGCATTGCCGTTCCTGCTGAAGCAAAAAATGGCAATGAAAATTTTGCAGGAATGGGAACACTTGGAGAGTTATCTTTAAAATGGGTTTCCTGTATAAAGATCACCTTTGGGGAAGCAATCAATTTTAATAAAGCTCCACGTTTTTGTTTATTCAAGTAATTATTTGCATTACAAGTGATAATTTTGATCTGCAATGGCATCCTTGACATAGAAAATCAAGCTTCACCCCTATCCTGCCTCGCCGAAACTCCTTGGGCTGCCTAAAGTCCACCCTTGAATATCATGAAACTTGCAATATAGCTGCCTATCATCACCAAAATCTTTTGACTCTTGCAATGAACCTTGTTGAGCCATCTTTGGGTTTTTAACTATCCCATTACTCCTACAGTCCCCTTCCATCCTGGTCCTCCCACCATCTCAAAACCCCATAAACCACACCCCACTGAAAAGAAGGAGTGCCCATCTTGCTCTGAGTTCCCTTCCAACACGAAATGGGTGCCATGTGTATGCACCTGACTGCACTCTGTTATTTGACCTCTCACCCCTGCAGAAACGCCAATACCCAGACCTTTCGGAGATCTGTCGGAAAAATTATACAGAATGCCATTAGGCACTTTGCAAAATTCCATAAGGTTGGTGGATAGAAGAAGGGATGCCCCTGCCCTGCCTGACATCATCACCGCCTACCACGTGACAGAGACAACCATACTCCAATATTCACTGCAAAGATATGATGTGAACTGCAGGACAAGAAATACACCCTACAGCAGTCAAGTAGTACATTTCATAAACTTGAATCAGCAAAATGATAAATGTGCCCTAGACAAGCATTAGCCCTAAACAATTTGAGTTCTAGACATATTCCTGCCCCGCCCTCCCCCTCAAGCTCTTATATAACATCATAAAGATGAAGCGCAACAGAAAATTGCGCCCTGTACATTTCTTTTAGCCAGTTGCCTACTACAGCAGGATTTGCGCTTCTTCTACGGTGATGCAGAAATGAAATTTGCCTTTCAGGAATAGTTTTAGCTTTGATTGTTGTATGAGTGAGGCCTGTACCCCAGATGATTTGAATTGGCCAATGAATCCCAAAAAGTCTCTCTGCTGGCGAGCCGCTAAGGCAGACATAACAGAAACATTGTGGAGCTGACCGCCATCGGGTACTGTGAAGCTTTGTTTCAGAATTGCTTTCATGAGAATTTGTTCTTTAATGTGATAGCCCGCAAAGTTCACAATAATGGTGCATGGATACTTGGAATTAGGGAGTCGTTGGGCTGGCACCCGATGTGTCCTCAAAATGGTAAGGTCCGGGGGAGTATCTTCTAGAACATGTGATCTAATCAAAGAATCCACAAGCTGGTAGGTACGTTCATACTTTCCAGAATCTTCTATGCCTTCGGGAACCCTGACAAAGCGTACTCTAGACGTTACTCTGTGAGATCCTCAGCTTTTTTTGTAGGTCTGCCATTTCTCTTTATCCCAGAAGAGTAAACGTTCATCCAGATCAGACACTATTTGTTCAACTCCGAGCAGTCGGTTGGGGATTTACGTTGCAATTTCAGCAGCAGGCGAGGATTTGAGTTCTCGAATCTCACTTAAGATATTTTGAAACCGGGGCTGGAGGGAACCTAAATCAACTAGAGGATTTAACTGATTGAGCTGGGTAGAGATAGTGGTAATGCTCCTTTTGGACAGATGAGACTCCCTGCCCGTTTGCGCCGGGATCTCCCTTTGCTCCATCTGTTCAGGAGGCCGCACTTCACCCAGGAGTCAAGCTGACATAGTTGATGTTGTAGGGGGCCCCTTTCTGCATAATTTTGGTGTTGATTGCAAGTGGGCAACAATTGGGATTGGGCTGACATAGGAATATCTTGAGCCCACTTGCTTGTAGATCCTGAGAGCCCCGACCCTGTGGTGTCCCAGTCCCATCTCCCCCAGTCGTAGGGTATGTAGTAAAAAAACAGATAGCCTCTTAATACTTTATCTAGCTTCTTGAGCTTCTCTTGCTGCAGTAAAGGCAATGTATAGATAATGTTATTCATCTCTGTGCCAGCACCCCCATTTTCTGCATATGTTTATGCTGCTCAGTTTCACTCGAGCATGATGAGACCTGTGGAGGTGATAGCTGAGCCAGAGTCAGTTGTGGCTGGGAGTCGCGGACTGCCAACACGTCTGGATTGTCCGTACCAGAGAAAACACAACTGGGGCCGGAATAGAGAAGGGGCTCCGAGCTTGCCACTACTGCCATACGCAGGATTCTGGCACCCAGTATACTGTCTCTTAACATTGCGTTTTTATCACTTTTTCTCTGTGAGTCACAAGTATAGAAAATGAGCCCCTCAACTGTTGCAGCATCATGACATGTGGATCCCCCCTCAAAAAAAAGGTAGGCTGTTACTGAAGCCAGTGAGCATCGACCACCAAATCCCAAAGCCTCATGGCGAGAATCAATATCAGAGAAAGAGTTAATGTCTGAGTCTTTGTGAATGGCCGTGCAAATTATGGCATAGATGGACATGGCACTGCCAGGGAGCCCAAGGCAGAGGAGGGGGGTTTCAAAGCTCTAACAGTTTCAGGCAACAGTAAAGCAGCTAACCTCTTCACCAGGAAACATCTGGAGGGTGGCGTCTCTCACCCCCTTACGGAATGTCTTCAGATCCTGGCATTTCTGGTGAGCCAAAGTGCCATTGCCGTGCCGCCAAGCCACCCAAGCCTGCTTAGAGCTGCAAATTCCCCTAGGGCAAATGTCTGAATGCAGGTCCTTAATGTAAGCTTCACTTGCAACCCACTTGCACGCTGCGAGCCAATCTTGTAGTCCTGCCACACCACGAGCTCCGGAACCAGAAGCCAGTGTCACAGCGGCCTTGCAGGAAGGGGCAGAAAAGAACGCACTAGCAGCGGGACATGTGGGCTGGACCAATCTAGCTCCAGCATTAACTGGGTTTATTAGCAGATGTGCATTACTGTTTTCTGTACTCCCGTACTAATACTTCCAACCTGCACTTTTAATTAATTGTTTATCCAAAGAATGATAAATATGTGTTTTGTGTAATTCCAAGCTATTGATTGTATAGTTTCATCAGATGTTGATTATTTGATTAGAGACAGTGGTGCCTTAAATTAGGTATGTTTATCAAATTTAATATTTTACTTGGTGTTAAATGTCACACAATGTTACAGGTTTTTACATGCTTGTGTATCATTGCACTGAATCTGCACTAGAAACATCACTTGGCCTGATGACTGCAAAGATTTAGCCTATTTCCTTTCAGCTATATTCAGAACTTCCATTCTATTCATGTAGGGGACAAGTACAGTTCAGTTTTTACCAAAGCTGTAGGGTGATCCAGCTAAATCCAATTTACCTGAAAATAAGGAATTATAAATACATTGTACATTGCAAAAAGGTGATTTTATATATAATCACATTATGTATAATAATTTTGCAATTTCTGTCAGTTTTGCCTTTTCTTTTGAAAAGTTGGGAAACCTTCTGGTGGTTTCTTCCTATTGAGCCTAGTAAGTAATAATATTCTAATATGACTCAACCAAGGAAGTACAGTCGCACCCTCCCCATTATAATATTAATTCCCCTTACTCACTGCGGAATTGCTTTATTTTCTTCATTTTTCTGCATTTCTTGCTTCACACCATTGTACTGGGGAAATTGCAAAATCCATATGCTCTCTCCAAGGTCGGTATATATTTTACTGAATAATTTTATAAAGCCAGGATGTTTACTGGCTGCTTTTAGTAGGTCAGAAGATAACTCAAGAGTAGGAATTGGGTCAGAATTAATTGAATTTTTCATGAAGAATAAATATCCTCTCAGAAGGATTCACCGTGTCTGGGATTCCCTTGTGGTACATTCATTGCACGATTAACAATTTGGAACAGTGGGAAAAACATCATACTATGTCATAGCTCCCCTTACTGTGTCTGCAAGTTTCAATGTCTTAACATTAAATGTCAAGTGGTCAGTCCTCTCCAGAAATATCATTCCTTTATTTGGAGAGAAAATGTTCATGTGGTAGGTTTACTGGAATCCCACTTGCTAACGGGATATGGTTGAGTTCTCCACAACAGTTTATTATTAATTTTCATGCCACAGCTATGTATAACTTGTGAGATGGCTTTGCTTTTGCATAAGGATGTAGGTTCTAATGTGAAATATACTATGCTGAATATTCTGTTCTGTTCAAGAATTGGGTGGGTGCAAACATGATAACATTATGTGTGCTCTACGTTCTGACTCATGGGCAGGACAGGGTGTAACACAAACTCCTCTACACAGTTCTTAGACATTCTGAGGGTGAAGTTTGTATTTCTTCTGCTATTATTCTCATGCACCGTAAAGTAGATCACCCCACTGTACCGTCCTCCCTAGCCTGGGTATTTCTACATGAATATGTCACACCTGGAGCTGGGTCTTTCACGTCTTTATTACTCTGCAAGTAACCACAAACTCAACATTCTAAACATGAAATCTGTTTACCACACCGAACACTTACGTCACAGTGCTACAGTGACAATGTCCACCAGGATATAAACTTCTCTATAAGTCATTGTGGAGCTCTGAACAAATGTCCAGATCGTTCCTCTGCAGGCTGTGAAAAGAGAAGGGCCATGACTGGTGATGTAGGGACAAATGCAGTCAGTGGGCTTTCTACAATCTCAATTGCACCAGTCTCATCTCTGAAATCATGAACTGGCGAATGATGAGGCAGATGCCTGAAGTGCTTAGAATCTCACATAATGGACTTTCCATGGCGATAAGCAGTCAGCATGTGTCCTTTGCTAGTCACAACTTCAAAACGTTCAGCATCAAAGGGAGCATCATATTTGCGTTTTCTCTGTTGTTGCACCCATACTCGATCTCCTTCATTGAAAATAATGTTCCTGGCACGTCCACGCTTGTTGGCATATGCTTTCATCGGGTCTGTTCAACAAAGTTCACCATCTGTTGAAGATCTCCTGTTGGTCCATTGTGGTTACTTGGTCTTCATGGCTCTCCCAACATCAGGGTGGCAGGACTGTCACCTGTCATTGAATGAGGAGTTGACCAGTAAGCTTGAAGACTAGCATGGAGAGCTGACTTCATATCAAGCTTTTCCAATTTAGCACACTGGACAGTCTTTTTAAGTGTACTGGTAAAGCGTTTGATAACACCATTTGCTTGTGGCAAAAGAGGTGTGATTTTCTAATGCTTCACATTGAGATGATTAATAAAGTCTCTGAATTCTCAACTGTTGAAAGGTGTGCCGTTGTCATACTTTAGAATTGAAGGAACACCTCATATTGCAAAAATGCCAGCTAATCTCTCAATGATTCATACTTGAGTAATCAATGAGAGATCTGCTAATGGAAAATGGGAGTCTTCATTGATATTCACAATCAGGTGATGTCCATTGTTAAGACTCAAGGGACCAAAGAAATCAACAGCGATTCTTTACCATACATGTTTTAGTAAAATCGACACATTCAGGTATGTTGAGTGATTTTGGGAGATACGCAATTGCATAAATGACAGGCCTTCAAACACACTTTCAAATCTCTTATCAAGATGAGGAAACCAAAATCGGTCTCGGAGAGCTTTAGTGGCAACTATTCCGTGATGGCCTTCATTTATTTGTTTCAATTATTTGTTGTTGCAAGCTCTCTGGTATGACAATTCTTGAACCTCATAAGTCAATACCTTCTAGAGTAATGGACAGTTCATCTTTCACATTTATACATTTCTGATATTCAGTGTCATATGTGAGAGGTTGAGTGTGCTGTTTCCAGGATTGATATGCAATAATGTATTTTAGTTTCAACATGTCACTATCATTGCTCGTTGCAGTAATGATTTGTTCCAAAGAAATAGCAGCAGGAGTACTGGACTTCACAATTAAGTTTATTGTAGGCGTCAGCCAATTTTGAAGGGGTACCATGGCACTGTACTGGCACTTGATATTTCTCTAGTTAATATTTCCTTGATCTGTGCACAATAGTGTATTTCTCTAGTTGCAAACCCCAGTGTTCAATTCTAGGAGGCATCTTGGCTTTTGTAGTGCCAGAGGTGGTAAGCCATGCATGATGGTTGGTTACAACAGTGAAAGATTTTCCATATTTTGGAATGTTCACAATCTCAAACCATTGCAGAGCTTTTTCTCTCAGGTTGTGAATAGGCACAATCAGTTTGTGCCAAACTTCTGATTGTATATGCCACAATATGCCTTCAAGCGTTTGACTGTCCATTGTGTTGGGCAAGTATTGCCCCCAACCCAACTGGGCTTGCGTCAACAACAACCTCTGTCAGAAGCTTCGGATCAAAGTAGGCCATTTCGGTGGTGTTCTCAATTGTATGTTTGATTTTCTTAAAACTTTCTTCACATTCGTATGACCAGTAAAATGAAAAAAAATTTAAGTCTCTTAAGAGAGCACTTACTGTGGCAAAGTCACATATGTATCTAGAACAATAATTGGCCATGCCAAGGAATGAACGTAGCATGGTGACATCTTGTCGGGGAATGGTGGCTGACTAAGCTTGTATTTTAGCTAGATCAAGTATCATATCCCCATCAGAAAAGACATGGCCAAAGAAATTGAGTTTTGTTTTGTGAAACTCACATTTCTCAGCATTCACAGTTTAACCTGTATCAGCAAGTAAATGATCCACTTGTGTAGGAGCTTTATCAAGTTTTCTTTAAGTAGCTCCAAAAACCAATATGTCATTACCATAATTGTAAGCATTCATGACAGGTTGAATGAAACATCAAATGACATCTTGAAAGTTCTGCTGCTGATGGCACACCAAAAGTAATCGCTTATATCTGAACAAACTAATATGGGTAAAAAAGGTGGAAATGTACTTGTAATTTTCTTCAAATTCCAATTGATAATATTCTTTGTTCAGATCAAGGAGAGAGAAGACTTTGGCACCATTTGGCTGTGTGATCATCTCAGCAATGTCTGGACCGAGAGATTGTTCTCTTTTATTTGCCTTGTTAGCTTGTCGCATATCAACACAGATGCCTACAGCTCTTTCACTGTCTTTTTTGGGCACTGCCAATATGGGTGAGACCCACGGAGTTGGATCAGTGATATCATGCTTTAGTAATGTCTCAAGCTCTTTCTCAACAGCTTCTTGTAGACTGTAGATGAAATGCAATTTGTCTATGTCTGTGAGCAACAGGACGAACGTCCTTATTGATATACAGTTTCACTTTCATGGTCTTAAGTTTTTCTAATGTATGACACAACGACAGTACCTGACGTACTATTTCGCAATGAGCACTCATGTTGTAATTCACAGATATTAGTCCCATCTCAGTGACACAGTACGTTAAAGTACGTGAGTGAGTATTTGTTCCTTTGTCTTTTTGTGTCTCATGATTGCTACAAATGAACCTTGACGCTTCAATAGCATCGATGCAGCCTATGTATACTCTTTAGTTTTTTATGGTGTGAGACGGGGCAATGGAGACAGTTCATTGCATTTCTCCTCAGGCATAATGTTTATTGACGTACCACTGTCAATAATAAAAGGTATGAGACAGCTAATTCCCCTTAGTGTAATTCTTGGACAATGTTTGAATGACTTTTGTTATTTTACTTGTTGACTTTTCTTTGCCTTCTATTATTTTTCACATACGGCCAGCTGACATTCTCACCTTTTTCTGAGGTAAACATCAACAGCACACATCTGTCTTTGTCACTTTCACTTGACAATAAAACTGAAGAACTCTTGGACGAAGATTTAGATGATGATCCACTTAGTTTAGTTTTTATTTACCTCAGCTAATAATGCCGCTTGGCCTTGTGGGTGTGCATAGAACTTCTCTTCTGGAACATTTGGGTGTCCATTTTGTTTCCTCATCATGACACACATAGGGGGTTATTACAGCTTTGGAGGAGGTGTTAATACGTCCCAAAAGTGACAGTAAAGTGACGGATATACCACCAGCCGTATTACGAGTTCCATAGGATGTTATGGACTCGTAATACGCCTGGTGGTATATCCGTCACTTTACCGTCACTTTTGGGACGGATTAACACCTCCTCCAAAGTTGTAATAACCCCCTTAGTTTTCCTGTGCCTTGGAAACTATTACAGAATGGTTCTCCTTCCCACAGCCTTTGTATACTTGTCCTATGGCAGGACATATACCTTCATGGGGGAATGAAAATCCACATCTAAAACACAGTTTATTTTTCTCTAGAGTCATCATTTTCTGTCCTTCTGCATTGTATTTCTGCTTATTTTTCATGTTCATGACTGACTCATTCTGGGCACCTCTGGCCTCCATGTCAGCAGCTTGTCAATCAGCACTTTCCTCAGCTCTGGCAGCCATGAGAACTCACTCCAGTCTAAGGGTTTCTGCCAGAATTCGTCATCGGAATGAATCTGACAGACATCCGTCAATAACTTGGAGACATATGGCTTCTTCATCATTTACTTCCGTGAACTTGTAGTGTTTGATGAGCGTATCAAGTCTCTCAACAAATTTGTCGATTATTTCACCAGCTTTCTGTCATTCCTGACTGAAAATGTATCTTTCTTAGATGGCATTCGGCTTTGGATTGTACTTGAGAGTGAACGCTTCTTTCATTTGACAGTATGGGACTGTCAGTTTGCAGCACTTTCTTTATTACTTCTCTTCTTCACAGGCAAGATTTTTGAGGTATTTGATTTTTTTTTTCATTTGTTTCTTCCAGGGCACAAATGAAATCATCAAAAATTTCTATCCAGGCAGTCCATCTGTCACCAATATTTTGCTTATTGGCAGTATCAAAGGGAAGTGATGATTTCAGGGAGGCAGCAGCAATATAGGCAGTTGTGGAACTTACTGACGTTGAGAGTTGGGTCTTCTCCCACAATGTCTGCTGTCCACTAGGATCTGTTTAATCTGTACCACCTCTAAACCCCTGTGACGTACTTGCATCAGAGTTGTCGCAGCCATTTTGAGGTTGTGTGGCCTCTTTCTTCACAGTGATTGGAGCCGTTCAACTTCTCAAAGACGTTTGAGTTGTTCTAAGCCCCACCCGGAAGCTTCGGTGGTGCGCCACTTCAGGTGTCGACAGCTCTGTAAGCACAACCCATTGTGCTTTCACTTTGGTCACTTCACCCTCTGCTCAGGTCGTAGGGCTTTCTTAATCAAGGCTCTGGTAAGTATAATTGTACTTTTTAGGTTTGAATATTCTTTTTGTTAGCCCTTGTTGGTACTGCTATTGCAGTCTTTATTGCTCCTTTGCACTCAGCTGTCGTTACCTTCAGTGCTTTAATGTAACTGGTTGTGGCTGCCTTTATCATTAGCATTCCGTATATCTCATAGCTCTGTGTTACGTTTTGGTGCAGGATCTCTTGCACGGCATCACCAGCAGGTTTCTGGCCAATAAATACACAAATTTCTCTGTAAGGCTTTTGTCTTCTTCGAAAGCTTGCACTGGCCGGAGTGGTGCTTTGACTGCACATACACCAACTATCAATCTTCACTTCGACTGAGGCACATGTTGCATGCAGAAGCACACTTCTTTCCTCTCCCCATTGTAGTCTGCCATACACTAATGCACACACCTTAGCAACATAATTAAAAAGTGTGTGTGATGTCAAGAATTGTTTTTGTAGCGGAAGGGTATTCTTTCAGTACAACATGTGTGTTCATAGCTTCCCATCATTTTTCTCCTTTTGTTTCTCTGTTGTACAGTGCAGCACACATGCAATGGTGGAAAGGTTTGGAGAAATAAAATCATTTCTCCAATGTTAGTGCAAGCCTCAGGGAGGCATTATATTTTGGCACGAAGCCCTGCCTACAAATTTAAGGAGAAAGGCCTTCACGTCTAAAACCATGAATGGTTGTATGGGAATGCATATGTACTATCCATGGTATGCCCCCTTGACAAAAAGCAAAGAAGATCAAATGCCATTGTATTTTGCTTTAGGGCTATGTCCAGCATCACTAGTTTTTTTTGCTAGAAAGTAAATCCCAAATTAACAGTTTGCATGAGTTCAAACATAGTGTAAATTGTTATTAAATCTGTACCTATGCGTTGCAGATGTCCTAATGTAATTCAATAACAATTTACATTCATGTAAGAGTCCAGTAATGCATAGTAACATTTCTGAAGAAGCTATGGTTCAACACAGTTTGTTCTTAACATCATCCATTTCGCATATGAAATTGCACAGTACCACATACGACTTCAAAAGGACATCAGGAATCACAAACAAACTTTTGACCGCACAATTAGGAACACTGAATGCTTCTTCTGTACTACTGTCAGCAGTATGTTCTGTTCTAGGTAAGACATTTTTTAGATGATTAGTGTCTATTATGTTTTGCGCAAATACTTTTCTTGGAATCAATTACCATTATATTTGGCATTTAGTGGGGTGCCAGCTTTTAACTGTGTCAGCAAAAAGCCAGTAAGAAAGCTCTGTGGATATGGTAAGACAACTCTGTGGATTACTACATCCCTTGTAGAGAACTAGGTGTAACTGGAAGGTCCAGCTACGACTCCTGTTGGACCCACTCAAGTTTTCATTCTGCCAAGGTCGATAAAATGAGTTAAATATTAATTAACACCTGTTTTCAGCACATAGAGACTGGACCCAGGGTACACTATATTAGTTCAGTCGTTATTATCATTATTATTGTTAAATGACCTGTATTCCAATTTAAGCATGAATTCACAATAACTCACCCCATTCTCCCATGAATTGTATTCACTCACCCACCACTTTCTCCCACACCGTCATATTTCATCTCCCACTCCAGTAGAGTAGCAAGAAGGGTATGAGGCATGGTGCAGGTGAGGAAAATGGCCCCTTTGACTGCTGTTGGTGTTGTAACATATGTCAAATGTCAGGGTTCAGTGGGCCTTGTGCTTCAGTGCCAATGAACCTGCTGCACCAATGGTTCCTACGTCCTGTTCTATTCACTCAGGCTCCACATTCATAGACTCAGCAATCCACCCCCCCCCTACACACACACACACAAAATCACTCATCAGTTAACAAGCACTTTCACTAATTAAAAACCAGACCTGCTGCTTTATTACAAACGCATTGTGTGGTGAGGATCTTATAATAAGGCAGACTGGATTTCCATCACGTTTGTGACTGAACACTTGTGTGCCAAAGTTTAAATCAGGCCCCAAGTCTTATTTCCTTTGTGAAGCATTGTTTTTATTTTACCCACAGTATACTGAGCTAAGTCCTGTTTCCAGACTTATGATTACAAGCTAGGACCCGAAAAACAAGCCACATGAATTTCTCAGTTCATTTTTTAAAATCTTGTAGGGACTATTACAGGACGTGTACACCTTTTCGTTGTGTTGAAAAACTAAGGTCCATATTTATCAAGGTTTTGTGTTGTCTTTGAGCCCCACAAGGAGGTCCAAGAGCGACAAAAAACCTAAGTGAGATTTATCAAGTCACAAAAGGAAGGCCACCTTGTGTGGCCCTGCATGTCATGATAAATCTAAAGTAACATAAACTCAGGGAGGCGTTACATGGGTGCACATAGAAAGCAGAAAATGCCTTTCAGGATTGTTTGTGTGCAGGAAGGTGTGCCTTCCTGCACAAAAACAATCCTGCCTACAATGCAGGCACCCTGGTGCCATAACACAAGGGTGTCTGCGTTGGCACTAGGCAGCCAAAAGTGGGCTAGCGCTCTGAAAGGACAGGAATGCATCTATAAACATTGTGCACTCCTGCTCTTTCACGCCGTGCAGCAAGGTTGCATGGTGCATTACGCTGCATGAAAGAATGATAAGTCCAAATTTGCACTGATTTGAGCAACCTTTAAACTTTTTTTAAAACGTTATTCCTCTTACTTTCAGTGCACCCATCCAGCCATGTTAGGATTTCTGTTAGTTGGCTGTGAACATCTTTATATGTTTATGAATGGAATTTACGAGAAGGAGGTTGGGTGCTGCTCCCTATTTCCTTTGTCTCCAGGAAAATTCCAAAGGGAACATCGTAGATTGCATACAAGAACAAGTCCCCTCAGGCTGTCAGTGTACATCTGCATGTGGGCACTAGTCGCCACATTCTGTTATGGGAGAAGACAACAGGTGTTATTCCAATAAGCTTCTATGAAGAGGTAAACTTTGCCCAAACTTGACTGGGTGATTTTTTTAACATAGTCTAAGAAGCACTGGCTCTAAATGATAGTGTATTTCTGCTCAGCTGCCAAGCATTCAATATACAAGCAGCTCAAGTAAGAGGCCACTGACATTAAATAGACCTGTGTGGACCCTGCAGTGGTCTGTTCAAAATATGCAGCTGAAAGCTGGCAATTTCCTTTGCCTAGGAACAAACCAGACAACCCTGTAGATGCTTTGCTGCCCGCATCTGGTTCTGTTGACTGACTTACCTGAGTGAGTCCCCAGCCTGCTCAAGGAGTCTAGTGATGTGGATAGAGAGCATAGAAACCATCTCCTTTGCTACCAAATAACTAACAACATCAAGTGTCAGTGAGCTGGGTAGGGACTGTGAGCAATAACTCTGTGTTTGATGTTTTGATTCCCCTTACACACAGAGCCTTTGTGAGCAGAAATCCAGCACTGCGTTGATCTTCAATCTTGTTGGATGCAGGAAATCCAGAGTGGTCCCAGTTAGGGTTCATTTGTGTTGTTGGGCTCATACCTCATTGTCCCTGTGAGTCTGCCTGCGGCCTGCCTTGTTAATTATTTAGGCTGGTCCTTTTGAGTGTGGTCACTCTAACACAGAGTATTTGGGACTTAGGTCACAAGATATGTTCAGTTAAAGTGACTGACCACCAACAACCATAAATGATGAGATGAGCTAATATTCACAGTCACTTAATTTATCTGCACAAACTTTGAAACACTTGACATTTCCTTCACAGAACAACATTATCATGGTATTATTTGTCATTCTTGCTTCTTTGTTTCAGCCACTTTCATTGTTTCAGTGTTAACAATCACTATTTATGAAATGTTAGAGGTTTGTTATTCAGATACAGAGTATTAGATTTTGGAAGGAGGCACCCTCAAGTTACCTCCTTTGACCAGTGCCCTGACACTCTCATGGTGAGGATGGAACCCCAAACATCTCACCTTTGTTATTGTTTGGTTGTCCCTGTAGATCGGGAAAAAAAAACGAATATGTTGGCAGACAATTTACACCGCACTTGAACTGAAATTTCCTGACTCTGTTGCCAAATCAGCCAGAAACAAAATTGTCCAGCAATGGTGTTCTGCAAAATGTGTGATCTGCCTCTTAAAGCTATCGAAGTACTGCTATCTGGTAAAAAGTTGTTGATTTGGGAGGAGGGAACCCCCACTAACCTAAGAAATGCAATCCGAATAGGCCAAAACACAGTTCTTGGAGAACTGCACAACCTATGGTAGCTATGGCACAAGGAGGAAGCACACCTCAAAGAAATGTGAGCCAGGTTCAGGTAGTATTAACAGTTTTAAAGTAAAGAATATGTTAGATTTGACAGCCTTAGGGTGGTCGTCGTCCCCAAACCTTTTGCCTACTTGCCTCATATTTTGCTGATTTACTTTTGCTGGCCTTAGGACTCTTGGCACTTTACCACTGCTGGCCAGTGCTGAAGTGCATGTGCTCTCTCCCCTAAACAGGGTTTGATTGGTACATCCACAATTGGCATATTTAATTTACTTATAAGTTTATGAGTCCCTAGTAAAGTGCACTACATGTGCCCAGGGTCTGTAAATTAAATGCTACTACTGAGACTGCAGCACAGCTTGTGCCACCCACTCAAGTAGCCCTTAAACATGTCATACAACTGTGATTGCAGAGCCTGTGTATGCAGTGAACACTGCCTTGTCGACTTAGCATTTAAAACCTCTTGCAAATACTTAAAGCTTTCCTTTTATTACATATGCCATCCTATGGTAGGCCCTAGATAGCCTATAGGGCAGAGTGCAATGTAGTTAAAAGGCAGGACATATACCTTTAAGTTTTACATGTCCTGGTAATGGAAAAACACCAAAATTCATTTTTCACTACTATGAGGCCTACCCCATTCATAGTTAAACATTGGTGATTCCTTATTGCACCTAATAAGCTATAATTCCTAACTGAGAAGGAGTAGATATATAATGTTTAGTACATACGAAAATGTAATTATAAATGCCTTTTAATGCTAAAGTCGGATTTATTATTACAATGTAATGCGATGGGCTATCAGCATCCTGATGGGCCATCCTAGGCAGATGGGAGGGAGGAGCTGGGCACAGCCTCACACTTACACATGAATAGTCTGTGTCCTCCCACCACACAGGAGGGAGGGATAGGAAGGAGGACCTGGGCACAGCCTCAGACTTACACATGAATAGGCTGTGTCCTGTCACCAAACAAAGGGCTGCATACCCTGTTGTGAGTCTGGAGCCAGGGCAGGGAGAAAATACCTCTCTGCCCTTCAAAGGCACTTCTTGGAAGTTACCCCTACTTTAAAGGCACAACTGGGCATAAGTACTGAACCTCTGACCCTAACAACTCAGGATAATATCGGACCCATGAAGAACTCTGCCAGGAGAAAGGATTGTTGTGCTGCTACACTGATTACCACTCTGGACTGTTGCGCTAGAAGAACTACTTTTTTTTGCTTTTGAACCAAGAGTGACTCAAAGGAGCAGGTTGCAGTGCTCCATTTTTTAAGTCTCAGGGACATCAAAGACTTCTGATCATCCTCCAACAGCACCTGGACTTTGCTTGTGGTGCCAGTCCAGTCCTGGGCCCTTGGAACCTGTGCATCAACGCTGTTGCGCCAGTCGGAACTAGTGCATCTCCGCCAACGCATCACTGCTGCCCTGAGGATCACAGACCCTGCATAGCCAACAGCATGATGCATCATCTCCAGTTTCAGACACATCTCTGACTTTGCGCGACTTGAGGCCAACACTTCGCCTCTCTCCAAAGGAACAACAATGGTGCATCGCCTCCTATGCTTCCCGCCTCTCAGCTTCGTCGTCAACTAATCTAAGAAGCAAGATACTTTTTCAGTGGGCCAAGGCTGGTCTCTGTATCTGACCTGCACTCCATCGCAGTCAGTTTGAACCTTTGGATTTACCCTGGTCTAGCGCATCCAGATAGCCCTGGTTGGCGCTTTAAGCTTAAAAGGACAACAAAATTCATATCTCAAGTTCTACTTATTGGGTTTTTGTTATTTTGGTCTTGTTTTGTTCATAAATATAATAGTCTATTATGGCCCTCATTACAACCTTCAGCCCCCCGCCAAGATCGGACCGCCGGGCGGCCGCCAATACAACCACACTCCCGCCAGGGCCATCAGGAAATCCCTGCTGGGCCGGTGGGCGGAAACCTGGTTTCCGCCCGCCGGCCCAGCGGGGATCTCGGCCGCAGCACAGGAGCCGGCTCCAAATGGAGCCTGTGGTGTTGCAGCCATGCGACGGGTGCAGTTGCACCCGTCACGCTTTTCACTGTCTGCATAGCAGACAGTGAAAAGCTGCACGGGGCCGTGTCAGGGGGCCCCGCGACTCCCCGTACTGCCAGCCTTTTCCTGGAGGTTCAAACCGCCAGGAAAAGGCTGGCGGTAGGGGGACTCGTAATCCCCTGGGCAGTGCTGCTAGCAGCACTGCCCTGGCAGAATAAATCTGCCAGGACCAATGTGGCAGGAAACCGCCGGTCCCAGCGGTGCGACTGCGGCGCTTTCGGCGCGGTCGTAATACTGTGGATTTCACGGCCAGCTTGCTGGTGGTGAAATCCGCCACAACAACCCTGGCGGTCCAAGACCGCCAGGGTTGTAATGAGGGCCTATTTTTCTAAACTAGTGTGGGGTCTTTTTGTGGTGTCACTGTGTTACTTTTTGAAGTGTTGCACAACGTCTTTGCACATTGCCTTTTAAGCTTAAGCCTGCCTGTTATGTGCCAAGCTACCAGAGGATGGGCACAGGTGTCTATCTGACTTATCATGACTAGAATTGTGGTTCCTGCTTATAGTGCATAACTCTGCCAACCGGAAACCCAGTTTCTAACAGAATACAACACAGTAAAATTACTAAACCATTTTAGATGTTTGAGAACAAGCTACCAGAGGGTGAGTACAGGTGTATATCTGACTTAGCATGACTAGAATTGTGACTCCTGCTAAGACAGGGTGCATAACTATGTCAACCAGAAACCCAATTTCGAACATAATACAACACAGTAAAATTCCTAAACCAGTTTAGAAATTTTAGAACAATTTATTGAGCTTAAAGACACAACGATCAATAAAATATAATAGTGGGAACCACTGAGATGAATAGGACAATTTTAAGACAAAAAGAGCCTAGAAAATGGAGAGCACCATTTAAAAGAACAGTTTATAACTAACTGAGACCTTGGCACAATTTCATGCTGATCACAATGGGACAGAGGTCATATACACTAAGCGGTTATGCAGTCAAAGTTTTTACCTTCTGATTTATTCTTATAATCAAAGTCAGAATGCTTCATCAGGTAATGTACAAGCCTGTGGTCAAAGAGAGATCCTGAGAATCAACTATAACGCAGAGAAAGCTGCAGCTGAAGCCATTGTTTTTTGCAACATACCTCTAAGTGGAACAAACCTTGATTTCTTAGCAGCAGAAGTCACTTCTTGGGTCGCACTGATTTGCCACCTTCCACTGGATGGCTGTGTCTTCAAACTTTGTCACTATTTTTACTCTCAAAATTTGTCATTTTTGATTCTCAAAGTTATGGAATTTGTTGCGAGGAGGGCTCCTTGAGACTTGATACCTTTTACAGTGAATTCCTATGGAACCTGTTTTCAAAGAACCAAAAAGCTCCAAGTGGGATAGACTTGGCCTTGGTACTCACCTTGGTGCAACCTCCCTAGGCTAGCTTCTGCAACTTGTCCCAGTCCCCCAGAGATGGAAGAAATGTCTAGGGGCATGATTATGACTTTGGTGGATGAGATACTCTGTCACATATCCTATGAAACTTGTAAAATGGCGGGCGGGATAGGACTATCCCATCCGCCAAGGTCATAATCAGGCCCCTTGTCTTACTTTCTTCTAGCTGCTGAGAAGGGTCTTTTTGGGTAACCCTTCGGCCCCCTGGTCCCAAGGGCAGAGGTCTAGGTACTAGAGTTTGTTCTAGCAAGGTCTACTTCAGGGTCAGTCCTCATGGTCAGCTGGGTCCTTAGAGTCAGAAGTACTTCTTTTTGTATACCTGGAGTAGGAAAATAGGAGGCCTACCATGTGACCCTTGGAAAGTTGTTACAATCTCTAGGTGTCAACAGGAGACATTGAGTCCCCTTCTACCTGAGGGAGTCAGGAGTCTACTTTCTTCCTGCAAGGCCTTCTTCTTCAGGTATAGATTTCCAGGTCCAAGGAATGTTCTTAGGAGGTAGTGAGAGGTTCCAGTCTTATCCTGTGCACTAGCCAATTGCGGAGAATATTCCCTTCCAAATCCCAGCTGTTTTCTCCTCTTATGCCCACCTACTTTTGAAGCACTTCCTTTTTGTCTTACTGTAAAACCAAGAAGTCTTGTTTTAAAAACACAGGGCATTTCTCCCACCAGACAATCCTCTTGTTAGCTCCCTAACCTCACTCTGTTTAGATGAGCACTCCTCCCATTTCACAGGATAGAAGTTGGTTCTCCCTCCTGTTGGGATTGGAGGCAAAGGGTCTTGGAGGGCTCTGGGAAAGAATGAGAGCAGATGTTGACAGACTTCTTTTGAATCAGTAAGTGAAATTGAAGTAGGGTAAAGTCTGCACTTTTGTTCCATCAGCTGTTCTGCACCCCTCCCACATGGCAATCCTGACTGAGCAAGGGTCATTTACTCTCCCAGCCAACAATGTGTATTCTAGCCCTAGAGGTGTAATGCCTGAAGTATATGGCTTTTAGCCAGATCTGGCTGAGGGTAGCCTAAAGTACATTTGTATAAAGTTACCTTTCCACTAAAGTTATCACTAATCTGATTTCACCATTACATGAGGTTTTGAACATTAAGCAGAAAACATCATTTTTCTAGCATCTTACCAAGGGAGGATTAAAGATAAATATTTTAATAACACCTAGACCTGTCTTAGGGAAACTGTGGCTGCACCTAAATAGTGGAAATAGGTTTTAGGCATTAAGTCTCTGTGTGTCAACACTTTTTAAATGCATAGTGTGCCACTTTTTATAGACTAGACATCCACATATGTAAGCCAATAGAACACAATTTAGCTGTAATTTTTTAAAATATAAAAGTAGGTTTCTCTGCATGGTGAAGGTACTTTGCTTTGCCATGTTTTACTAATAGACATTTAAATTGCAGCACAGAGTTGTTCCTGGAACCTATTACCCTTTGTCATAAATTTGGGAGATGTAAATTCACAATCTATCTGAAATATATCTGTTAGACTTGGCATCCTTGGCTTGGTTTCCCCAGTCTTTTTAGCCTCTGCTTCCTGTGTGCTGGACTTTGGTTTTGCTGGTTTTGGTACTCTGGGCACTTTACCACTGCTGATCAGTGCTATAGTGCAAGTGCTCTCTGTGTAAGTTGTAGCTCTAATTGGTTTTTCCATGATTGACATATTTGATTTAGTAGTAAGTCCCTAGTAGAGTGCACTAGAGGTACCCAGGGCTTGTAAATCAAATATTACTAGAGGGTCTGCAGCACTGATTGTGCCACCCACATGAGTAGCCCTGTAAACATAGCTCGGACCTGCCACTGCAGTCTTTGTGTGTGCAGTTTTAAATTTAAACAGCAAATTCATCCTGGGAAGTGTACCCACTTGCCAGTACCTAACCTTCCCTTTTTTACATGTAAGTCACCCCTAAGGTAGGCCCTAGGTTGCCCCATGGGCAGGGTGCAGTGTATGTTAAAAGTAGGACATGTACTGATGTTTTTACATCTCCTAATAGTGAAATACTGCCAACCTTGTTTTTCACTATTGCAAGGCATGTCTCTCCTATAGGTTAACATGAGGATTGCTTTTAGATATCTTTTAAGTTTCCCACTGGGAGCAGATAGAGATATGGAGTTTTGGTTCTCTGAACTCACAATTTAAAAATGCTTCACTTGATAAAGTTTTTTTTTAGATTGTCAGTTTGAAAATGCCACTTTTAGAAAGTGAGCATTTTCTGGCTTAACCATTCTGTGCCTCTACCTGCCTGTGGAATCCACGTCTAGGTCAGACTGACAGGTGAATTCCTTCTAGACAGAACAAGTAGCTCTTACATGTGAACTATAACATACTAGACATATCATCACAGGATGTAAATACTGTAAAGGTATGCAAGATGCATAGACACCCGGACGGGGCCATGCTTAAAGCAGAATATGGGCTATGCTAATGCCAAAAACATGACATAATAATGTATGTCCTAGACAAGTTATTATCCCACATGTGATCAGAAAGCAAAGGGTGGTGGTATTAGCTAAATGCAAATAAAAAACAGTCAAACCACCACAACGCAATGAGCTTTCCAGCAGCTCAGTGCATCCCTATGCAAGGTCCCAGTTCAATATAACCACTATAAAACAAATAAATAGAATACATGGAGCAGAAACCCAAATTGTATGTAACACGTAGAAATGTGAAATTACTATGTCTGAGTTAAACTGATTATAATTCAGATTATTCCTAAGTGGCATGGGAAGGCAACAGCAAACTAATCTCTACGTGATTGAAATATAGGAGTGTTCACAGAAAAGCGGGAAGATAATCTGAATGAATACAGTCTCTAATAGACAGAGCTATATACAGAGCCATTTATGCATGTAAATCTGACATACAGGACTAAAAGTCTCGATTAATGAGGACAAGGCATATACAAAAGGTGATCTGCACATTTAAGCTTCTTTACTTATGTTCTACATTCACACATACTGTACCTGAGTAAATCACACTGGTGGATTGGGTGGTCCAGACTAGAATTAGTCTTGGAGTTTGAGGGCGTTCTCAGACTTCTCGCTGACGTCTTCCCACTCTGAAAAAAACTGAGATTTGGCTGAGGACAGTAGTGCATCGTTTTACAGTGAGGCAAGGAAAGTGGACGGGAACTTTACACAACATTGGTGGGGTTTATAAAAAGGGTTTGTTTGATTCTAATTAGTCCATTTCATAATAGCTTTCTTATTGTTGGGATAGTATTTTGTGCAGTGTCATCATCCTCCTCACGTGTTCATTGAGTTGGCTATGGTGGGTCTGGTATAGAGACCAAAAACATTCCTTCTTTTTTCACTGCTGCAAACTATTTTTAGTGTTCTAGTGGAAAGTGTTCAATATATGTATGTGTCTATGTATCTGTATGCATGGAGATGATATATTTAACACATATTAGGTACAGAAGAACTGCCTTTTACAGGATTGAGTTTTTACAATGAAACTGCATGTAAGATGAAGGCGGTTGCACAGGGTACACATATTGGACAGGAATGAAGACAGGGATTACATTATGACAAACATGTATGGTACTCTAAAGGGCATTACAATGGACGAAGGTTGGCGCAGTACAACTGAGCAAAAAAAGGTGTCTAGGTAAGGTTACAATCTAGAGATGGGACAATGATTTTCCCTAATAGCTGGTCTTTGATCGTATGAGCCTATTTTGATGTGTTAAAAGGGTTCCAGGGACACTGAAAGGCAGGGTATTTTCTCTAAAAAGATAACAAAGGAAATTCAACTGCAGTTCTGATGTCTGCCACTGGATGAAAAGGGTTAATTCTGGCAATCAAGGCCAGCTGGTGCTGCTCAATCTTCATTCTATTTGACATATGGGTCCTGACGACGAGGTTCATGTCAGTGACGCTGACTAGGACTTGATGTTGCTGATCAGCCATGAGTGAATTCATCCAGATTAGTCTCTCAGGGCCATCATGGACCTATTGTTATTTGCATCTATGGTAATAAGTAAACATTCTATCTTGGAGGAATTGCGCTTGAGTTAGGTTTTGGTAATCCATGTATGAATAAGAAAAGCAGTCCTTCAGATGGTCAAAGTTGAGGCAAGAGGAGATCTTCAGCTGTAGTTCATTTTCATTTGAGTACTGGTGAAGATTGGTGCCTCTAATTTTTATGGCCACAAGGCCTGTATTTAAAATGGTTTCTCTTTGAAGACACATTGCCTTATTGGAGCATGTGGTGGGTCTGCACCATCTACCAAAAAAGCACTGATAAACCCAATAGATTGATATTTTATTAGTATTAAGCTGTAGTGTGGTGTTCTTGAACCTGAGGTGTTTTTTCTTGCAAGAGTCGATGTTGCCATTCAGGCATCTGTTCCCATGGCTGCTAGACTCTAGATTTGAATTTGCTGTCAGACTGTTATAGCACTTTATAGTTCAGAAGCGCATATTCACCTCTATAGTTATGCCTGAGTCAGATTTGCTTTAATAAATGCTAATTTTATATTTCCTGAATAGCATTTGATGGTTATGCCATTTGTTAGAAATGGGGTTTTTGGTTGGCAGTCAGGTTTCCCTCTGTCCAAGCAAGAACCCTCACTCCAGTCAGGGTAAGTCACACACAATCCAAAATCAGCCTGTGTCCACCCTCTGGTAGCTTGGCATGAGCAGTCAGGCTTAACTTAGAAGGCAATGTGTAAAGCATTTGTGCAATAAATCATACAACACCATAATATAACACCACAAAAATACACCACACAGTGTTATAGAAAAATATATAATATTTATCTGGGTATTTTCAGGTCAAAACGATCAAAGTTGCAATATGAATTTGTAAAGATATCACTGAAAAGTGATATAAAGTGTCCTAAGTCTTTAAAAAGCAAGCAAAGTCTCTTTCAAGCACAAAGTACCTGGTTTCTGGTGGAAAATCTCCTCAGAGGGCCACAGGATAAGAGATACGTGGAAAACTGGTGTGTGCGTCGATTTCTCCCCAGCACACACTGACTTGCGTCGTTATTTTTCACGAGGGGAAGTCGTGCGTCGTTTTCCGGCGCGCGGACAGCCTCTTTCTGTGGATCGCGGGGATTACCAGATGTCCCGGGTCTGTGCGTGGATTTTCCTGCTTGTTTTCCGGCTGCGCGTCGTTCTGCGGGGCTGCGCGTCGAAGTTTCGATCTCACGCCAGGCGTCGCGTCGATTTCTCCTTGGAAGTCGGGCGGCGTTGTCCTTGCGAGGCCGTGCGTCAAAGTTTAGATCTCACGGCAGGCGTCGCGTCGATTTCTCCTTGGAAGTCGGGCTGCGTTGTCCTTGCAAGGCCGTGCGTCAAAGTTTCGGTCGTCCCGAAGGCGTCGCGTTGATCAGCGTCGGTGTGCGGCGTTTTTCTTGCCGCGGAACAAGCTGTGCGTCAAAAATTTCGGCGCACGGAGCGTCCAAGTGAAAAAGAGAAGTCTTTTTGGTCCTGAGAGTTCAGGGAACAGGAGGCAAGCTCTATCCAAGCCCTTGGAGAGCACTTTCACAGCCAGACAAGAGCTCAGCAAGGCAGCAGGCCAACAGCAAGGCAGCAGTCCTTTGTAGAAAAGCAGACAGGTGAGTCCTTTGAGCAGCCAGGCAGTTCTTCTTGGCAGGATGTAGTTTCTGGTTCAGGTTTCTTCTCCAGCAAGTGTCTGATGAGGTAGCGCAGAGGCCCTGTTTTATACTAAGTTGTGCCTTTGAAGTGGGGGTGACTTCAAAGAGTGTCTAAGAAATGCACCTAGCCCCCTTTCAGTTCAATCCTGTCTGCGGAGTCCCAGTAGGGGGTGTGGCAGTCCTTTGTGTGAGGGCAGGCCCTCTACCCTCCCAGCCCAGGAAGACCCATTCAAAATGCAGATGTATGCAAGTGAGGCTGAGTACCCTGTGTTTGGGGTGTGTCTGAGTGAATGCACAAGGAGCTGTCAACTAAACCT
Organism: Pleurodeles waltl; assembly: GCF_031143425.1. Taxonomy (NCBI): domain Eukaryota; kingdom Metazoa; phylum Chordata; class Amphibia; order Caudata; family Salamandridae; genus Pleurodeles; species Pleurodeles waltl. The sequence goes on along the minus strand of NC_090437.1, from coordinate 1,032,510,265 downwards.
AGCCAGACGTGGATTGAGGGGCACAGAAAGATTTAAGTGCAAAGAAATGCTCACTTTCTAAAAGTGGCATTTCTAGAATAGTAATATTAAATCCGACTTCACCAGTCAGCAGGATTTTGTATTACCATTCTGGCCATACGAAATCTGACCTTCCTTCTCCTTTCAGATCAGCAGCTGCCACTTCAACAATGTATGAGGGCAGCCCCAATGTTAGCCTATGAAGGGAGCAGGCCTCACAGTAGTGTAAAAACTAATTTAGGAGTTTTACACTACCAGGACATATAACTACACAGGTACATGTCCTGCCTTTTACCCACACAGCACCCTGCTCTAGGGGTTACCTAGGGCACACATTAGGGGTGGCTTATATGTAGAAAAAGGGGAGTTCTAGGCTTGGCAAGTACTTTTAAATGCCAAGTCGAAGTGGCGGTGAAACTGCACACACAGGCCTTGCAATGGCAGGCCTGAGACAAGGTTAAGGGGCTACTGAAGTGGGTGGCACAACCAGTGCTGCAGGCCCACTAGTGGCATTTAATCTACATGCCCTAGGCACGTGTAGTGAACTCTACTAGGGACTTACAAGTAAATTAAATAGTCAATCATGGATAAATCAATCAATAGTACAATTTACACAGAGAGCATATGCACTTTAGCACTGGTTAGCAGTGGTAAAGTGCCCAGAGGTCAAAAGCCAACAACAACGGATCAGAAAAAATAGGAGGAAGGAGGCAAAAAGTTTGGGGATGACCCTGTCAAAAAGCCAGGTACAACACCATTCTTTTTGGATATCCCAGAATTTGGACCTGATCTATGAAAGGAATCAAACGTGGTTCCAGAAAAACATTTTGGAAGTCTTGTTTTCCACTGCAGCTCTGCACAACTCCCCAAATTACTGCACACATTTACTACTCAAAATACAGCTAAAAATATAATTTTAATGAATAAGTCCTCTTTTTGGATTATTGTAACATGTTTAATATATTGGAGGACATCAGTGATTTTAAGCTCTCAATCCACACTTGGACAGAGCGCTTTTATGAATACATGCACCTTATACAGATCTGAATTTCACATTCATTAGCCGTGCTCATTCATAGTCTGCGAACCTGCAGAACGAGTATATGTAGTCAACTAATTAAGCATGCTATGTTTGATCTTTGGTTGTTGCACGTGTCCAGTCGATGCCACTGAGATAAAGACTGACTAGTGTTTCACACAACAATATCAGATTCAAATGACACATGGATGAATGGGGGTACACTTGCAAAGTGCCATAAGTCCCTGAAAAAGAAGTGTAATAATCACTGATTTCATATTCTGTGCCCATCTAGGAAGCATGTGGGGTTTGTGAGTGCTTATTATTCATGGAGTTGATGTGCATCCTTCCGATAAGTACCACATACTGAACTTGAAGACTCCCTGAATATAGTTCTGTCAGCAAGACGGAGTGCTCTGACGGTTCTCTGAGGCATTTGGCAGGCATCATGGTGTCAACACCAGTATCTAAATCAGGTCTCAGGTTTACATACAAAGTAAGTTCCCCAGAGGTGCTTATTTGAATGACTAACATCCTATTGTGATGGTGGGAGGGAATCCCCTGTGTCTTGAACAGTAACTCTTACATGTAACACATTATTTCAACTGTGCAGTGCCATCTTTACAACTTCTCATGGGGTTAGGCTTCAGTGTGCTTACTTGTGGCTCTTCAAGAAGGATAGGCAACAGGATGTATCTTCGGTGCCTAGAAACGCATCCCATCTTTCATAATGCCTGAGGCCACCACAATACTTAGGGATTTTGTCATGCCAGGCATGAACTCAGCAATACTAATCAATTTTCTTTTTGCTTAGCTTAAACTTAACATCTCTCAAATCCAACAATGTAGTTCATCTCCACACTTCTCTGAGTATATTTTAGGTTTCTAATTAGTACGCCAATTGTGGTAACTATGGCCCTCATTACGACTTCGGCGGTCTTGGCAAAAGACCGCCGAAGCCGCAGGAGCCAACATACCACCAGTGCTGGCGGTATGCTTGTCCCCCTATTATGACATTTCCCCTGGGCCAACAGACGGAAACAGCTTTTCTGTCTGCTGGCTGTTAGAAATGGGGTTTCTGGTTGGCTAGGGTATGCACCTCAGCCAGGCAGGACCTACTCACTCTAGTCCGGGCAAGGGAGTTACACGTCTAAGATAACCCCTGCTCACCCCCTTGGTAGCTTGGCACGAGCAGTCAGGCCTATCCCAGAGGCAATGTGTAAAGCGTTTGCACAACACACCCAATACACGTGACACAAGATGTACACCACAAAGTAAACACAACACTGAGCTATGTAGAAATAATCTGTATTGCACAAAACATAATTAGACCAACATTACACGTAAGTAATACCCTGCTACCTTAGCAGTTGTCAGAATGTTACACAAGTTACTAATATTCTGCAAGAATATGCAGTTGTCACATTAGAACATGTAAGTACTCAGCATTCTGCAACATAAGCAATAGTCAGGGATTACAATAAGAATTATATGCACTTGTCATGAATAATTCCTAAATACCCATAAAAGGAACATTAGAGAACATATCACAAGTCATAAAAATACATATCAGGTAGACATGCCCATAAAAGTAACATCAGCACATCTATGTTACGTCATACAAGCATGTAGGTAACTTACGAGTCCCCCATGGTCCATACCACGCTATTAGAGCAAAATATGTGTCCCACAGTACCTGATTGCTATGAAGAGGCTCTCCCAGTGCCTAGCAGAGCATCAGGGGGCCCTCAGCGCTCCTGTGCGCACAACGGGGGCCACGTGGTGCTCCTGGGGGAGAGGGGCAGTCGGCACCCTCTCCTCTGAGTAAAACGGGCCCCTCTAGGGGCCCGCGTTTTAGGTGGGGGCCTGCCTCGGCCTCCTTACACCCTTTCCTCGGGGTGGGGCCAGGCAAGGCCCGACAATAATCAGAGGCAAGTGGGGAAGGGACCTCCGTCGAGGTCTCCCTTCCCGAGTTCAGCCGCAAAGAGATGCCCGACGTGCAGAAAAAGGAGCGTCCTGCTCCTGGGGCAGAGACCGGGGAGGGGGGGACGCTCCCTGCGCCTTCCCTTAGTCCTGCTTTGAGGCTGATGTGGTGCGCGAGTGTGAAAAGTTGTTCCCGGGCCGCTGCGGTGTATCTTCATGAGTTTGCCGGCACTGAAGAGCTCACGCTACTTGCGCTCTGTAAACAAAGGACGCCCGGGCTGCGGTGGTGATTTAATCAGCAGAGGGGCGCTTATCAAAGCGCAAGGGCACTTTTACAAGCCCGTGCTGCGGCGGTGATTCAATCAGCAGCGTGCTTCCGAACGCAAACTGAGGAGACCACAGGGGGAGCACTCACGAGGCGCTAAGGTAGTCCAGGTGCCACCACACTCTGCTCAAGAGCGGCAAAAATAACATGTGAATCACCCCCATGATGAGGATCGTTGCAGGGGTCAGGGGCCACAGCACCCTGCCCCTGGAGACAAGGGAGAACAAAAAAAGGAAGCAAAAGGGCTGGGGGCGGAGCTACAGCCCAGCACAAGGGTTACCATCAGTGGCAGTTCCTCCTAGTGACGAGGCAGGTCACAGGTCAGCACAGCAGCAGCAGTCCAAGGTGGGTCCTGGTGAGTCCTCTCAACAGCGTCCTGTGTCCAGTCCCAGGTAGGGTTTATTGTGTCCCAGAATGTCCAAAGTCATGTCTAAATTGTGGGGAAAATTCCCCTGTACTTATAGTAGGTTTACAGTGTGTTTTACAATGGCCAGAAGAGAGGGTTCCAACCAGTTACAACTGGTTCTGGGAGTGCCCTTTCTCTCCTCCAACACAGACTCCAAACATCAGTGGGGGGTAAACAACCCTATTGTGTGTGGCCAGGGCACAGCCTTTACAAATGCAGGTGTGCCCCGCCTCTCCCTTCTCTCAGCCCAGGAAGGCTTTACAATATGTAGATGCACCTCTGTGACACCTTAACCCTCCCTGTGTTCAGGCTGTCTGAGAAGTATGCAGAAAGCCCCAGCTGTCAGTCTGCCCAGACGTGGACTGGAGGCAAGCTGAAAAACACCAAAGTCATAAGCACAGATAAATGTGCAATTTCTAGAAGTGGCATTTCTGTGATAGTAATACAAAATACCCCCACACCAGTAAGCAGCATTTCTCACTACTATCCCAACCATACCAAACATGCCTAGGCTACCCCTCATAAATCAGGCAATACCCCTTACACATAAGGCAGGGCATTTCCAATGCAATCCTATGAGGAGGCAGCAGTCACAGCAGTGAGACACCAAGATAGGCTGTTTGTCACTACCAGGAGAGGCCACGCAACATGGCACATGTCCTGCCTTCTACATACATGGCACCCTGCCCAAAGGGCTAGCTAGGGCGTACCTTAGGGGTGCCTTACATGTAGTAAAAGGTAAGTTCTGGGTCTGGCAATTAAAGTTAGATGTCAGGTCCCCGTGGCAGGAAACTGCGCACACAGTCTCTGCGCTAGCAGGCCTTAGATAGGTTTGACAGACTACTTCAGTAGGTGGCGCAGGCCCCCTAGTAGCATTTAATTTACAGGCCCCGGGTATAGGGATACCACTTTACAAGGGACATAGAGGTAAATTAAATATGCCAATTAGGTATAATCCAGTCATACCAATTTTGTAAGGGGGAGCAAATGCACTTTAGCACTGGTTAGCAGTGAAAAAGTGCTCAGAGTCAAAATGTCAGCCAACAAAGGTCAGAAAAATAAGGAGGCAAAAAGCAAAACGTCTGGGGAATTACCCTGTAAAAGGGCCAGGGACAACACTGGCCCAGCGGAAAAGTCACATCAACATTGCCGTTGGCTTGTAATTGAGCCGGCAGCAATGTTGATGTGCAGCAGGTGCAGCAGCACCCATCGTGCATTTCACTGCCCGTAATCCGGGCAGTGAAATGAGCGATGGGGCTGTGCCTGGGGGCCCCTGCACTGCCCATGCCAAGTGCATGGTCAGTGGAGGGGCCCCCAGGGGCACCCCGACTCCCCCTTACCGCCAGCCTTTCCATGGCAGTGTTTACCGCTGGCGGTGTTACTGCAAGTGTTTCGCCCACCGCCGGGGTCGTAATGAGGGCCTATATGTATAAAGCTTATACGTCTGTTGTAGCTCATTTGATATAAACAAATATGTTTTTGTTTACCAAGTGAAAACACATCCTCACCAACCTGGGTTTTTGAAGGTCACCTATTATTTCTATGCTGTATCACATGTACACAATTCAAAATGATGTCTGAATCTATGGAATTGCACCTTCAAGCATCACTTCATAAACGTTCTCAAATCTATGGTGCCCCTAAATCCCTTCACATTACATGTTTCATTTCTGCACTCCTATGGCAGGCTCCAAAAAGTTTATCATTGCAATTTTTGAAACTGTGTGGTAACTTTTATGCTCTAAAAAGTGTATTAGCCGTCTCCTAGGTTAACCATTAACGGAAGCGTGGAGCATTCTCATTCCAGTCTCTGACATTGGGTCTTTGAAATGTTCAAGGAATCTCACTTTCCCTGCCCTGCACGTAGCCCGGGGCATTTACTAAAATGCAAATGCACGCCTAAGAAACCTTCCAGAGATCTTGCATTAAGCGCCGCCATTCAAATGAGGCTGCGCCAGTACCTAAATATAACTCCTCTGTTTGTTCTGCACCGTATTTGCATTTTGACTGGTTCTCTACGTGCAGAGGTAGGTGACTGTACAGGCAGAAGCGGGTACAGTACGTGTACACAACAGCAAACCTTCTGTTTGTTCGGCAGGTGCACAAACCTGTTCGTCAGGTGCCTGACTAACTAAGAAGCAGGGAACTGTGCTGTATAATATACAACAGATCAATTTTCTTGGTGTGCCTCGACTATTCCTCCAATAGCATCTAGCTACATGACGGCTAAAACACCTCAGGGATCTCAAAACAATGTCTTACAGGTTTCTCCTCTTTCCCTTTTCATTTCCTGGGCGTATTGACTTTATTGCAGGGCAGAGAGCTTTATCCTCATAAAATTCACGGGAGTCTGCAACCCATGTATAAAAAAGTCCGTCTGTAATTTTCTTATCACAAGCAACTTGTGACGTCCCTCCGTAACTGTAGTAAGTTATTACAGGTGTGTTTTAAGTCACAATGCCTGCTCTCGGAGCCACTAGATCCGATGAAAGGCAGTTCACACAGCATAATTAAAGCTAAAGTTCAAACAGTAAAAACATAACCTGGTTTTTCCACATGTGATGTGTTTTTCTAAATGAACAGTGATCGACAGAAAGGATATATAAGCAACATTTTTTGCACAGGTAATTAAGGAACGCTAGAATCTTCCAGTGTGTTTCTACAATGCTCTGAACTACAGCGATTTTAATCTGACTTTAATGAAACTGATTCTAATATTTTTTTACAGCAGATATGTAACTCATTTTTGATGGATTCACTTTTCTATTACAGATTCTACTTTTATTCTTCATGTCTGCAAGCATACTATCTCTTTCATATTAAAGAGCATCATACCAATAATTTAAGTAGTTTGTGGGTAGAGTGATGGTGTGACCGTGCATTTTAAGGAATAAAGTACCCCCTACCATTAATTATAAGGATATTGCAGGTCACCTTGGAATCCCATGACCTTAAAAAGGGAACTCGTCCTTCAACGCCATTCCTCTATATGTTTATAGAACTCCTTGGTGACTTGCAATATTCTTGTAACTTATGGCAGGGGGTACTTTATCCCATATATAACACATAATAGGCCACAAAATACATTTGCTCGGGTGAGGGGTGTGATACCATGCTCTGTGTGACGCACAGCTGGGTGCCGTGTATATCAGGGAGCTGTAATAAGTAGAGTACCTTTGGCATGTCAGTGTGTGTCTCACAACTGTGACGTGAATAATATTATTGTTTATTTTTTTTATAAATTCAGTTGCTAGTGCATTGCTGCCATTTCTAAACAATCTAAATAATAGGTGTTACTATGTCCCACTTTAATAATATTAAATTCCCTAACCTTGGAGCACTAGAAGGCTGAGATTGCTGTGCTGCGATTTGTGACCTTCTAATCAGTGCAGTTGTCAACAGTGTTTGTTAACTCACTGAGCCATCTTTTTATTACATCATTCTTTAATATTGTTCATGTTAACAATACAACTCTCAGATCTATTTGCTGTATCCTCAATACATCTTAATACTTAAAGGATGATAAGCATGAATGATTGGCATACATATGATAGATACATTGTGCTTATTTTAAACGTAGGACGGTTGTGGTGTATTAGCAGCAAACCATTACCTGAACTCTTGAGGCGTAACTTCATATGAATGATGTACACCTCACAATTTGATTATTTTGTAAACATTTTTAAAAACCTGAAACCGACTACTTGTACATGTTTATCAATGATTTTAGCTGTTTTATGGGACTATGAAAAATCCCAAGCATACACACGCATGAGAAAAATCCCAAGCATACACACACGTAAACCACGGAAATCGTTGATTTATATTAATAATATTCAAAAGGAGCATATACCCCTTACTCTTTTCCAATTTATAGTATTTTCTGTGGAGAAGCCCCTTTTCCGTATGCTCACTCTAATAGGGTATGTGTAGGGATCTCCGTACTGCATTCATAACTTACAACAACCTTTTCTAGTTGGGGTAGAAAACTACATTGAAAATGTTTGTGAATATCTCCGAAGTTGCAATTTTCTATGGTTTTACCACTTTTTCCATGGTCACCTTTATATGACTCCAAGAAAAAGACTCATGTTCATGCCTCTGACCACAAACCCAACAGCTGAACATCTGCTTTACTGTTGGACTTTGTGCTTTCACAATTGCAAATTGTGTTAACAAAATTCCACTAGTTTGAGGATGCTGCAATCAAAAACACAGCTGCATTTTGTATGTACCGAAGTGATAGGCATGCAGAAGCTCTGTGATCTAGTGTTCAATGAGTGGTTGCCGGTCTGGGGCACTAGGACTTATTTTTAGAGACTGGTTCTTAGTTTTCCTCAATAAATATTTCCTGAGCGGAAGAGCAGGAAAATACACAGATCGGATAGACAGAGGAAGAGAAAGACACCAAGACTGTCAGCGGCAGGTGGTGCTGGTAGTTAACTGAAGAGGCACAAAGTAGATTTAAGACTTGTATTTGGTGCGCTGAGCGTTTCTGAACAGAGTTTTGGACACAGCAACTCTTTCTTTTATAACCTAAGCACTATGTACATATTACATTCTGACTCTTGAATAGTCATAGGCAAAAGTCTTAAAAAGTTTTGCTTTTAGCACTTTAGTTGGGCTCCGCTCTGAAATGGATGGATGTCCAAATTGTTCTGGAGCTAAAGGCATGGAAATCTCAGTGGTCACTAGTGTGTTTCTGACTGTAGAAGGATCGAGGTCGCATGAAATAGAAGGCTGCATCTGGGGATGCTGACACTTTTTGTAAATAAGCAGGGTCTTTATTCCAAAGGGCCTTGCGGATGATGCAGAGTGACTGAATGTACTCCTTGCATTCAGCGAGTATCTTTAAAGACAGCTTTTCCTGGTCAAAATATGCAAGTTCAGGCACATCTTAGAGACCTGATTTTTTAATGTCTGAGGAATATCAAGTTTAGGTGAACTATCTGTTAGGTGACATACATATTCGTACTGTTGCCAATCAGTCCAGGAGAAGAGCATTTAATCTGTGATATTTGTTTCTAGCAACCATTTTGCATCACTGAAGCTCTACGCATGAGAGGTCCTTTCAAGCCTATGATGGTCTACTCAGTCACAAATCTCTAATGCAAGTATTTTACCTGTAATGTCCAGTATACCGACGTTCAAGAAAGGAGCTACTTTTTTATGGGGAAAGAATGGAATTATACTACAAATGCTATTCTTACCTCTATGGCTGTTTTGGGGCTTCTGGATTGGTATAAATATTTATCTTTATTTTCAGTCAAATACATTAAATGATCTCTGTTCTGCTTGTTCTGATAGATGCTGTTCTGACCAAAGAAAAATATTAGATGGACCTAATCTGTATCTTCCTTTTTCAATATATTACATTTTTATGAGCAGTAAACACGTTAGTATGTGTTGGGAAATGTTTGTAACATAATGCTGTCATCTATTGTTTTATATGGCAATGACTTGTCAATGAGTTATGGACTAAAGACGAGATATGTTTCTTTTGGTGTGACAGGGCTGAGAATGAATTTACAGGAAGGCTGAAAGGGCCAGGTTTGCTCATGTTCAGCATCAACGGGGGGTGGTTGGGAACCGGAGCTGCATACCCTTTTTTCCCTTTGTCACCCCTAAACATCACATTTCTTACCCTAGTCTCAGGGATCAAGAAGGTAGTAGCAGGAACCTAGTGTAAATTTGGCCCTTCCAACCTTTTGTAATTCCTGTAAATTCATTCTTAGTCCTGTCGCACCAAATGAAATATATGTCATCTTTAGTCCACAACACACTGTTAACAAGCCATTACAATATAAAAAATACACGACAGTAAGTTACAGAAATTACTTAACACATGCTAATATGTTTATACTCATAAAAATTAAATATATTGATAATTATCTCAGTGACAACATTAACGTTTGAACTAAAAAAACACAGAAATTCATGACTTATAATTAGCAGAGCTAACAATAATTGCACACCGCAATGCACTGCTTATGAACTAACATATAACATCACTCATGACAGGTTCTGTGACATTATTTATAACATCACTGATGACATCATCCAAGTTTATTTTGCTCACATTCTTTTGTAAATGAGCATGAGACTAGAGGTCTGAAGTAAGTATGAACGAATCATAATAATATCAAGCATATTTAATGCCATCCTATACACAACCCCCTTAGGTAAACCAAGTGGTATGATGTGCAACATTGACCCTAAACCATACACTGTAAGGATAACCAAATTCACGTCTACTATCAACCACAGATAGACGGGTAATCTCTACTGGGCACGGAGTTCAATCTGGATGCTACTGTTCAAAGGAAACTAAGTTCCTCCCAATACTCAACTTCTGTTACATAACCAATGCCGCACTATGGACAACCTTTATCTGCACCAAACCCCTGTACAGCCACCAAACCTATAGTGAGAAATGAAATTGATATGAGTAAAAAAAGTGGGTAATGTAAACAGTGTTTACTCTATGGAGCCCATCTTTTGAAGATAATCAAGCACATGTATATATGTTCGTACCTGGTGCACACAGTCTTCTTTCTTATGTACAAATTGTTATGTTTAGTCAATGCTGTCTAAATCCTCAAAGCTGCGTATAATACTTAGTACCTATTATGTAGAATCTTTGCCCTGTTGGAATTTGTTTCTGCAGAACCACAAAAGATGTGTGGAACATACTGGACACAAGTCATCACCTGTTACCTGCACACAGAGTTACTCCTAAATACCAATATTTATAAATGTTCAATACCTCTACACACCTATGATGTATTAGGAGTACATGTGTTTTGTAAACACTTACAGCTATTAGCTGGACACGGGCTGTACGAAACAAGGTAGAGAGAAGTAATAGAATAGTCATTTGCCACTATGTAACTTATAAATCAAACCAATAGTCTCATTGTTGTAGGATGATATTAACTACTTAATACATTAGTAAAACACCCTGTCAGTATTTTTTCCCCCATCTGGTATTGATATTGATTATAACAAATGCCTACATCAAAGGGGTATGTGTCCAAAATATATTTAATTTCTGCTAGCGCCATTTGGCAAGCATATTAAAACAACTGATCGTGAATTGTTACTAGAGAAATCTAAGCATCATTCCTGAGACTCACTGACTTATTTAACAGATCACAAACCCAGCGAACTCTAGTCACTTCTTGTATGTTTTAGGCAATAATTTACTTTGAGAAAGTAGCCTCTTTCTAGCCTTGTTACCCCCAATTTTGGCCTGTTTGTGAGTGTATGTCAGGGTGTTTTCACTGTCTCACGGGGATCCTGCTAGCCAGGGCCCAGTGCTCATAGTGAAAACCCTATGTTTCCAGTATGTTTGTTATGTGTCACTGGGACCCTGCTAGTCAGGACCCCAGTGCTCATAAGTTTGTGGCCTATATGTATGTGTTCCCTGTGTGGTGCCTAACTGTCTCACTGAGGCTCTGCTAACCAGAACCTCAGTGGTTATGCTCTCTCATTTCTTTCCAAATTGTCACTAACAGGCTAGTGACCAATTTTACCACTTTACTTAACAGATCACAAACCCAGCGAGCTCTAGTCACTTCTTGTATGTTTTAGGCAATAATTTACCATAAATTAAATAATTATCTTAAGTCAAAATTAAAAATGAAAGAAAGCGTGATTACACACATCGATTCAAACAAGTCCTGACCAGTGGCTTAAATATTTTTTACGGATTATCATGTCCTTCTAATATGGCTGATTCCTGCCAGTGATATCAAAGGCAGTGCAAAGATTCATGTTAAAAAAGCAGACAGTTTCAGTAATAGAGATTTCAACAGTTGACAGCACCTCATGGGGGTTACTTAAACCTGGCTATACGTGCCAAATACGCAAAACTGCCACAATACATTACAGTCACTCTAATCCGAGTAACAGCAACTGAACACCCAACAAAAATAAAACAAACGACTGTCCTTCCGCCCAAGCACCCATGCTCATAATACCTCGCAGCTTCATGGCATGATCTAACCAGCCACTATCTGGAATAAACCAACAGAAAACAATACACCCCAGCTATACATATCACCATCTAATCTGTAAGCAATGCACAACACAAAATGTACAGTATCAACAGACCACTCTGACTCTTGTCAACAAGAATTTCAAAGCTCAAAAGGGTGCCCAGATGCTGAGAGAACTTTTGGAGCATAGCAATAGTAGAGATGCACTTTATCAATGTATGATATGATACTACAACACAAATTTGATCATATGACCATTTTAGCACTTGGACCTTAGAGAAAATGGGATGCTACTATTTTGCCCAAGCATTTATCCCAAGTTTTTAGATAGCTTTAACTGCCAATGCACACTATGCCAATGTGCACTAAGGGTTTTGATGTGCAGAGTTGTTGCAAACATGTTTTGAGTGTTAATCTGCTCTTTTAGAAATAAAGTTGCTTTAAGCACCATATTTGTGTGCTACACCTTAGGATGTTAGTCTCAATTTCTGTCTTTTACTGTTGCATACCTGAGGAAGAAACTGCTACTCGAGTTAATATCTTCATAGCATTTCTTCCTCATGAACCAAATAACACAATAACACTGGAGACCATTTCAAGGGTGATTGGGTCCACTCTTTTGTGGCTAGCAGTCTTTGATCTGGGGCTGATAAATGTTTCTCGTAAGTAATAAAAACAACGTTCTTTGGAATGCTCCCTCAAATAAATGCCATTATAGTCTACTGAATGACTCAACCGAGTTTCTAAAAAGCCAATGCATTCTATGAGGTGGAATACATTTTTTATCACATTTGTAATTGGCTTCTCTGCAAATGTTTAACTTTCAAAACAGCTGAGGACTAGAAAATATGGCTATTAAAGTTGTTTCTTCTGAAGTTAAATACCAATTTATAATTCTAGCTACCTATCGTAAAATACATGACAAACACAAAATAGCTTTATGTTGGACCTGGCCCTCTCTACAGGGTAACCTCACCAAACGTTTTGTCTGGTCTCATCCTGCTTTGCTGAATTTGTTTTTGTTAGCGCCAGGACGCTGCATACATTACCACTGCTAACCAGTGCTAATGTGCTCAAGCTCTCGCCTTTAAACTTGGTAACATTGGCTTAAACCCAATTGTCACATTTAGTTTGCTTATAGGATGCTTGTAAAGTGGTTCTACAGGTGCCCGAGGCCTGTAAATTAAATGCTACTAGTAGGCCTGCAGCACTTATTGTGCTATCCTCTTAAGTAGCAGTTAAAAACCTACCCCAGACCTGCCATTGCAGCCTGTGTGTGCAGTTCTGTGCTGCCATTTCAAACTGGTAAAATAAATATTTTGTCACCCCTAGACCCTCCTTTTTAATCCTTCTAGGTCACTCTGAGACTACGCCCTAAACAGCCCACAGAGCAGGGTGCATTGTATTTAAAAGTTGGACATGTACTTTTATGTTTTACCTTAAGGAACAGGTAGGAAAGTCATGTTATGTGTCTGAGGAATTGTAAAGTCAGATTTTTTTGCCACAATCCTGAAAATGCCCCTTCTAGAAAGTTGTCCTTTTCTTGTCCTAACCATTTGGTGTCTGCAACCTGTTTGCTGGAACACACGTCTAGGTGTAGTTGGGATTTGGCCCTTGTGTATTCCTCCCAGACAGTATCACAATAGAGGGCCTGGGTGCTGACAAGATGGGCCTTTCTGGCAGGATGGTGGGGGGTCAGACATTGTCATCTACCACTCTTGTACTTCAAAGGCGCTGGCTCAGATCACATACAATGCACTTCACACTAGCCTATTGTGACCTTAGACAAACTGGAACCAGGAGAGGGAGTCAGGAAATTCCAGACACCTCTGTAGGGGGACAGACAAGAAGCTTCTTCCACTACAAAGTGGCATCAGGTATAAAAAGGGGGACATTCAGACTCACTCTTCAGTACACTCCTGGACCTGTGGATACTACAGACGAAAGACATCCTGCTGCCTTGATGCTTGAGGCCTGCCCTGCTGGGGGGGAGGGGATTGTAGGGGCGGGGTGAGGGTGAGGAAGGAAGACTGCACCCTTCATCCCAGGTTGAAGTGACTCCAAGGAGCAGGTGAATGACTTCCTGTTCTGAGATATAGGGACATAACCTTCTCCAGAGACCTCCCTGCAGCTGCCTGTATGCCCTGCTGCAACTGGACCCATGTAGGCCATGCTGGCCTATGCTGGAGTGAGTTCCTGAGCCCCTAGAGGTGCCTCCTGGGTCTTGGACCCTTGGTGTGGAATTAGTTTAACTCTGTCTTCTAGAAAAGGATGGATCCTGAAGTTGGAGGCTCTTCGCGAGAAAGAACGAGCCCCTGTGTGACTCTTCACACTACAGCAACCACCAATGACGACTGGCAATGCAAGGTCTGCACTACACCATCAACAGACCACACAGTGACCACTAACACAGTGACCACCAACCTGAATCTTCAGCAGCAACCATCTACAATGCCCAACAGGATCTTCGCACTACAGTGACAACTGTCTGCGACATCAGGCCTACTCTGCACTACAGTCTACAACACTTTCCCTTCTTCTTGTGGCTTCCTCCACTGCAAATTGAACTGTTTGCACTGGACATAAGAAGTTAACTTTTTTCATCAGGACTAACCTGGTCCCTGTATTCCCCCCGCATTCAATCGCGGTCAGCCTGAACTTGTTACATTCCCCCAATCTAGGATGAGCAGCTTTTAGGTTCTATACTAACTCGAAGTCTTTGAAATTTAGGAGGATGGAATAAACTCTTAAAATACTCAAATGAAGAATCAGTAGAGGATTATAAAATATTTAATCCTTGTTTAATGAAAACCTTGTGAGGTATAAACCTTTTGTACGGAAAATTAACCCTGAAAACTTTGGCCTCAGTACTAATAATCCTAAAATGCCTAATAATCCTAAAATGATTAGACTGGTTCAGTATATCACAATTAGAAAATATTCAGTTTTGGAATCTCTCACTGTCACGAAACATTGACATTTCTAACTCTTGCTAAGACAAGCTACAAAGTGTTCTGCCTTGAAAGATGTGACCACAAGCACTCACACTCCTTTCACCCTTTTGGTGATGGTTCACCACTACTACTAGTGATATCATGAATGCTGATTTCTATCCCTTATGAAAATATGATAATTGCAGCATGTTCACTATAACAAGTTTCATTACTTGAAATGTATAATATTATATGCCAGAACAACCAATGTGTTAAGGAGGTTAGGGATTTGTACTTCGAATTCAAGCTCCCATAACATTAAGGATATACCCCCTTTGAGTATTGACAATTGCATGGTAAGCAGTCTCTAGAGTATGAAAGAAGGATCGAGACTTTACCTGAGGCAGCCCTCTGGTCAGACAATGAAGGGTCTACACACTTTGATAAGAATATTTACATACTCTCTATTGTGATCTACTGCACAACTGAGTGTATAATATGGAATGGACAGTCCAGTTTGCATATACACAGTACAGGATACACATTCAAAAATATTGGAAACACTCGATAAACCTCCTCATTGCAGAATAACGAATAGACAATACCGCCAGTACAATAGACAGTGTATCCTCTATACATTCAATTTCTATGTATAACTTTGACAATTTCATAGGGAAAGGAAGTAGGGCAGATGGAGCATAAGAAGTTGGTGAGGCTTTGTAAGTTGTATCTACAACCATGACCTGAAAGCTTTGCAATTGCCTGATAAGCTGCAAATTCCTCTACAAATAAAATATACCTCACCCCTAAAATCATATACAGTACACACTCCTATTTATATGAGTTCTTCTGAGATATAAAGAAGTTATGTATGTTATGCTATGTTAAATTACGCTATGCCATACTAGTGGCATTTTTATAGAGGGGTTTCTGCCATTAATATGACCTTGGAACCCTGTAAGTAACCTGGGTACCTTTCTATCATGGCTTTATTTTCATTAAAGATGAGAGTGTGAATTATCTTGGGAAGATGCTTGTCTGGTCGGTCTTGGGTTCTGGTCCATTTGTTCCTCTTCCTTAAATCGGAATTCACCAGAGATCTGGCAGAATAATGAACACAGAGGACAAGCGAAGCTGAAAGACCAAATGAACATTACAAGACTGACTGATCAATTGAAGACACAAACACTTAACTCTGAGTACGCTATGTAGCATAAAAGGCATCAGACATGACCATCTGCAAAAATGACATTGTGGGGAATAACTTAATCTCTATGTGAAGAAAAACTAGAGGTTTGTTAAAACTCTAGCTTAAAAGGTTTAATGGCTCAACCCTAAAATGATAAAATCATTCAGTGATGAACTAACCTGCCATCATCGACCAAATCAGCAAAGAAAAAACTCCACAGTAGACTGGGAAATACGATAACCCCTACAGTGGGTTTCTTAATACTTAACAAAATGTTTGCCTGAAATGTCCTAGTTAACATAACCACCATGCAGCTAGCCACCATGATGGAAATTAACTGATTCTTAAGAGATTGGCTGTTGTGATTCAGCACTGAATGAGCACGGAAAATGTCCCACATAATGTCAGTAAGGAGTTTCTAACAATAATTCATCATAATATCCCTGGTCTCACCAGTGGCATTCATTACATCAAAGGCAATTTCATATAACACAGTGCAGCACCTGAAGTTGTTACTAAGATATGGTGCAATTTTCCACTCTCCCTGCGCTAACCCACTTTAGAGTGCCATGCGTCAGTACACCCCCCCCTTGTACCATGATTCAAGGGTGTGTACATTCTGTCAATCATATGTTTTGAACTGAAAGAAGACCCTTCCTGTACAAGAAGTATACAAGTGTACTGTACAGTGTGGCACACATCACAAGCTGAAAAAGTGTGAAGACTTTTAAAAGTTACTCCACTGTTACAGCTGCCTTAAGGAGGCATATTTTTCCTTGTGCACATCCCTGTCCACCAATGTTAGTGGATAGGTGTTTTAATCAAAACAGATGGATGGTTGCATGGGAACACTGTGTCACACAATGTAACATAAAGTAGCACCTACTGCTACTTTGCATTACTTTCAGCAGCTTTCCTATGCAAGTCATGATATGCGCTAGAAAGTTGATCCCAACATCAGATTCTGTGCCTGGTTTCCATCACTTTTGTAACACAAACTCAACTTAAAGTGTTAGTAAATATGGGAACAAATTCTAATTCATTGGAATATTTAAGTGAACAACTTTCAAGAAAAGAGATTAGCTTAGCCACAAAGGCAAATGTTGAGGATTCTTGCTGGAAGATAAAAACTATATCACCATCCTCAACTAACGGTCATCCCCTTATTGCATACCAAGCAAAAGGTATAGTACTTGGAACCAATTCTTAAATGGTTTGTTGATTCCTAATGGATCCGCACATGTCAAGGTATAGGAATGTGTATTTGCTAAATAGACAGGATGCACAAACATGCAAATTCTAGATTTGCACACGTTCAAACTGCAAGCACAAAGTTGAACACATTTAGTATATGTAATATGTAGATATGGAATTGCTGAAAGACAGACACAGTTTTCCTAAATAGAAAGAGACTATGTAAGAACAGTGACATCAAATGAGGCAATAGCCACAAAGGAACTTAAGAGCACTGGAGGTTTGCTTATTCATGTGAGTGGTGTCAAGGGTTTGAAAATGTTGATGTTAATTTACTACTCTTGTTTGATGCAGGGTCAACACTGTATATTTGTGTATGGTGTGGCAGAATATGGAATTCACAGTGAGGTTATCTCATCATACTTTTGCCTATCTTTTCTAAATTGTGTTTACAATGGAGCACCATGTAAGGGAACCAGGGAGGAGTCTTGAGAGTAAAATCTTATCATTAGCTAGATTGGAGAGGGCTAGGACTTACATGGCAGCCTATAATTTGGATTCAGGTAGCTAAGTACATAAAAGGGGCCCACTTCTTTACATACAATATCACTGATCTTTTGCATTTCATGCCTCCTGCTGAGCCCATATCTGGTTTGGTGTGAATAGATCAACCCAACGGTCTTAGCTGTACCCACCTTTTCAGTTATATCCCAAGACTAGCATGGTTCTTCAACACTGCCCCTGCTGCATGATGCTATGCTCAGCTACTAGCCTCTCCAGCAGTGCTGGTAATGGCTGCGAGTTGTTTAGGGTGTTTGAAGGCATATATAAAGTTTCTCCTTTGTAATCTTTATGTAGAAAATTGTGGGTTTCTAATCATACTACCTTTACCATTCATCATGGTGGACCGCAAATTTCTGATTTATAATACTCTTTGCATGATTTTGCCACAGGCCTACACAGTTTTGCTGCTCCTATGACTAATTGAGGATGACAAGCTGAAACACCTCAATTTATTTTTTTCCCGGTTCATTTGCCGCACACAGGATATGTACCTTAATATAAAACTCTGAAGTTGCTAAATAGATTGCAGATGCAATGTGGCGACCATCTTGCAAGCTTGCAAAATAACCTTCCCAGATGCCCAGGTGCAGCGATTGACTTTGCCTATTCTTGCAAAATTGCACAACATACATTGCCAAAGTCAATAGCTATGGCAGCTGTCTTGGAGCATCTTTTTCTTTTGTACTTCCATGATAAACCCCATGTTCTTTCTACATGCCACATGAAAGCCATATTGGAAGTATAATCAATATTAGGCAAGAAGCCCGGTCAGCACTATTAGCTTTGTAAGTACCCGTGTATATGTTGATGTATTGGCAAAGACCACAGCAGTGATCTGTAACATTAAGAGAGAGGTGGGGTAGACTGAGTTAAATCCTGCCTTTTCCCATTGTCCATTAACACAACGTACCCTGTCCTTAGAATGAAAGATATCTTCTTAACCTGGCATTCAGTCATGTTTCGTTAATTGGGTATTAGAGTATACCATACCTCTGTGGATCTCTTTGATGGCAATTTTATGCAAGCAGTGACTTCATTGCCAACGCCGATGGCTTTCGTGTGGACTTTACTACTCTCAGTGGCCGATCACATTGCCCTTACAAAAATGGTGATGTTGCCATGCCTTCTGTACTTATTTGCTAATCATCCTTTTCATGTCAATGGGCCCTTCTTTTGCTCGCTCAAACAACTCACAGGTGACTTTATTTGGGAGCTACACGATGTAGAGTTGCACTCACAAAGCTCTAACTCCCGCTTGATGAAGGGAATCCCACATTTTGAGCATTATTACTTGGCCTATCAGCTAAAGTAGTAGGTCCACTGGTGGTCAGATTGCCAGCTAGATGACACCGCATCCACACCCCCACCATGGGAGCTAACTCATATACTGCACCTTTTTAACACCTTCGCTAAAATGGAAATCTCCCCCTCTCGTCTCATGTTTGTTGCATGCCATATCTGCCGGAAAAGCCTCTTCCTTACTTACTCAGTACAGTATTCTCTGGTGCACCCATTGTTTGGTACTCCAAGAGGTATAACAATAACCTCCCTTGCCTGAGCCCTTTGCATGAGGTAGAAATCCATAGTCTTAGTGATCTTTACCAGGGCAGTGGTTTCCTTCCACTAGAGGAACTCATTACTGTCCCTAGGCTTCATCAATGTCAGTTTCTACTATACAAAATCCTTTTCCAACACCCGGACGCAATTCAACAGGAACCCCCAATGCACCTAGTGATTTAATATTTGCATGTCATGGGGACAGGTCACTATCTCATAAAATGGTTTGCAGGCCCCTTGTGTATGCATGCTGCATCACCGCTTACATCACTGGTTCATCATTGGGATCAAGGGATGGGTCACCCAGCCTTGAAATCTCATAATGCTCAATTTAAATTAATTAAAAAATTAATTCAGTACTACATATTGCAGGGCCTACCTCACCCCAGACATAATTAATTTCTGCTCTCAATGCACAGACACTATTTGCTCCCGCCTCCACTTACTGGATGTTGATTTCTTGCATATGAAAAGACAAATAGAGGTTGTTAGAAATGGGGTCTTTGGTTGACAGTCAGGTTACCCCCTATTCAAGCAAGGACCCTCACTCTTGTCAGGTTAAAAGAGAATCACCCTCAGCTAACCCCTGCCTGTCCCCTTGGTAGCTTGGCAGAGCAGTAGGCATAACTTCAGAGTGCTAGGTGTAAAGTATTTGTACCAACACACACAGTAACTCAATAAAAACACTAAAATGACACAACACAGCTTTAGAAAACTAGAGAATATTTATTTAAACAAAAAAGACCAAAACAACAAAAATCCACAATACACAAGTCAAGTTATCAAGTAAAAATCAAAAACAGTCTTTAAGTAGTCTTAAACACACACTAACACTGTTAGCGTGAAAAAGTACCTTGGGTGCGTCAAAAATAACCCAGCACGGGTGAGTATGCATCAAAAAGGGTTTGCGATGCGTCGATTCCACTCACGAGCGGGACCTTGCGTCGTTTCTCCTTCCGTGTGGTCGGACTCATCGTTTCTTCTCTCCGCAGGAGAGCAATGCGTCGATCCGGTCAGCACTCTTGGTTCTGAGCAGGCCTTGCGTTGTTTTTACACGTCTAGCGGTACTTGCGTAGGAAATCCAACCGCATGATGATCCGGAAACCACGCAACGTGGGTTGCAATCTCCCAGCCTCCGTCAACAATGCTGCACGCCATTTCTTCTACTCCGTGAGTCGATTCTTCAGTCGCGTTTCCGGCAAGTGTTGATTTTCAGCCGGGGAGCCGTCAGGGCGTCGTTTTTTCATCCGCAGATCGGAGTCATGTCGATCTTTTCCCTAACGGCGCTTTGTGCATGGATTTCCTTTCCTTTAGGCTGCTAGCTTCTCCTTTCAGGGTCCCAGGAACTGGATGGGCACCACAGGGCAGAGTAGGAGTCTCTCCAGAGACTCCAGGTGCTGGCAGAGAGAAGTTTTTGCTGTCCCTGAGACTTCAAACAACAGGAGGCAAGCTCTAAATCAAGCCCTCCGAGATTTCTTCTCAAGATGGAAGGCACACAAAGTCCAGTCTTTGCCCTCTTACACTGGCAGAAGCAGTAACTGCAGGATAGCTCCACAAAGCACAATCACAGGCAGGGCAGCTCTTCTTCCTCAGGGCTTCAGCTCTTCCCCAGGCAGAGGTTCCTCTTGTTTCGAGAAGGGTTTCTAAAGTCTGTGGTTTTGGGTGCCCTTCTTATATCCAATTTCTCCTTTGAAGTATGCCTACTTCAAAGTAAAGTCGCTTTTGAATGTGAAATCCTGCCTTGCCCAGGCCAGGCCTCAGACACTCACCAGGGGGTTGGAGACTGCATTGTGTGAGGGCAAGCACAGCCCTTTCAGGTGTGAGGGACCACCCCTCCCCTCCCTCCTAGCACAGATGGCTCATCTGGATATGCAGGCTACACCCCATCTCCCTTTGTGTCACTGTCTAGTGTGAGGTGCAACCAGCCCAACTGTCAAACTGACCCAGACAGGGAATCCACAAACAGGCAGAGTCACCGAAATGGTACAAGAAAGACAATGCTCACTTTGTAAAAGTGGCATTTTCAAACACACAATCTTAAAATCAACTTTACTAAAAGATATATTTTTAAATTGTGAGCTCAGAGACCCCAAACTCCACATGTCCATCTGCTCCCAAAGGGAATCTACACTTTAATCAGATTTAAAGGTAGCCCCCATGTTAACATACGAGAGGGACAGGCCTTGCAACAGTGAAAAACGAATTTAGCAATATTTTACTGTCAGGACATATAAAACACATAACTATATGTCCTACCTTAACCATACACTGCACCCTGCCCTTGGGGCTACCTATGGCCTACCTTAGGGGTGTCTGACATATACGAAAAGGGAAGGTTTAGGCCTGGCAAGTGGGTTCACTTGCCAAGTCGAATTTACAGTTAAACCTGCACACACAGACACTGCAATGGCAGGTCTGAGACATGATTACAGAGCTACTTATGTGGGTGGTACAACCAGTGCTGCAGGCCCACTAGTAGCATTTGATTTATAGGTCCTGGCACCTCTAGTGCACTTTACTAGGGACTTACTAGTAAATCAGATATGCCAATCATGGATAAGCCAATTACATACACATTTTGTAAAGGAGCACTTGCACTTTAGCACTGGTTAGCAGTGGTAAAGTGCCCAGAGTAACAAAAACAGTAAAATCAGAGTCCAGCACACATCAACAACCTGAGGAACAGAAGCAAAAAGTTAAGGGAGACCATGCCAAGGATGTAAATTCTAACACAGGTGATGTACCTTCAACACGTCCTTAACTCAAAAGTGTCCAAACTATGTAAGTCTTCTTTTATTAGCTTCAAATCTTGACAGGTTTACTATTCACAGAATAAGATATTCACACTCTTCTTTCCAAAGGATATTTGATTTAAAAGACAAACAGCCAGCCAACGCTTTTCATTTACTCCATGTAGACTTCTTCAAGGCCTTATTAAATTCAACTGTAATTATTCAACCAGGGACACCTAGTTCCATTTCCCACAACAGTGGATTCAATCCTGTTATGCTCTGGGGTATGAAGCTAATTTCAACTAGCACCTAATTGCCCATTCCGCGGTTTAAGTCCCCCACAAGCAGCACCATAATACGTGCCAAAACAGTCCAATAGACTACTGTATGCTCCACACCACACCCAACAAGTTGCATATGTTCAGGACTTGCACCTCACTTTCCCAATACTGGCAGAGCATCATAACCTAACTGACCCACTGTACAGGGATCCCCTCCCTGCACACGTGGGGGAGGTGCCAGCTGGGTATGTTCCGATGCACAAAAAAAGAATAATTGATTCTTGGATGTGGCTGTTTTGCTAGCTAAGTGATTGATCACTTGTTTGTAGATATCGTCCTCCCCTCCTCTGCTGTCTGTCTGGGCCCATTGCATTGATGTCTGGACCCAGGCTGAGTGTACCACTCTACTTCGAGAGAATATTAGGGTCTGCGTAAATACCCAATCTCTCCCTGCCTGGATACTTTTCTGACTGAGCTCCAGCCTTCCTTGATCTCACTATGCATTATGCCCCACCGCAGTGCTTGATTCTCTTGATTGACAAACTATTTTTGTTTTTTAGACATGATGCCCATCTTTCCATTCCACTTAACATATGCTTCTATGTTATAATGCTGTGTCCTTTAACGCTCTTCACTGTGTAGGTATAGGCAGGTTACTTTGTTTGTAGTTGGATTGCGTTCTTTTTTTATTATTCAAGCTGTTTTATGCACTTCCTAGTCTGATGTGGCAGTCTGTGTACTTCCTTACATACTGTACTGAACACCTTTGCTGCTAGAAAGTGGATTATTGGTAAGGGCAGGTGTTAGACCTGACAACCTTAGGGTGGTCACCCCTAACTTTTTGCCTGCCTCTCTCCACCTTTTAGATACTTTTGTTCTGGTTTTAAGACTCTGTGCACTGAACCACTGCTAACCAGTGCTAACTTGCATCTGCTCTCTCCCTTTAAACATGGTAACATTGGATCATACCCAATTGGATTATTTAATTTACTTATAAGTCCCTACTAAAGTGCACTATATGTGTCCAGGGCCTGTAGATTAAATGCTACTAGTGGGCCTGCAGCACTGATTGTGCCACCCACTTAAGTAGCTCCTTAATCTTGTCTCAGGCCTGCCATGGCAAGGCCTGTGTGTGCAGTTTCACTGCCAATTCGACTTGGCATTTAAAAGTACTTGCCAAACCTAAAACTCCCCTTTTACTACATATAGGTCACCCCTAAGGTATGCCCTTGTTAACCCATAGGGCAGGGTGCTGTGTAGGCAAAAGGCAGGACATGTATCTGTGTAGTTTGCATGTCCTGGTAGTGTAAAACTCCTAAATTCGTTTTTACACTGCTGTGAGGCCTCCTCCCTTCATAGGCTAACATTGGGGCTACCCCCATATATTGTTTGAGTGGTAGCTGCTGATCTGAAAGGAGGAGGAAGGTCATATTTAGTATGGCCAGAATGGTGATACGAAATCCTGATGACTGGTGAAGTTGGATTTAATATTACTGTTTCAAAAATGACACTTTTAGGAAGTGAGCATTTCTCTGCACTCAAATCCTTCTGTGCCTTACAATCCACGTATGGCTGGGTTTAGGTGGCAGCTCCCTTGTGCATTGACTCAGACACACCCCAAACGCAGGATACTCAGCCTCACTTGCATACATCTGCATTTTGAATGGGTTTTCCTGGGCTGGGAGGCTGGAGGGCCTGACAATTACATGGCAAAGGACAGTAGGCTGCCCTCATACAATGGGCTTCCATACCCCCTACGGGGACCCTGGCAGACAGGATTGAACTGAAAGGGGACCTTGTGCACTTCCAAGCCACTCTTTGAAGTCTCCCCCACTTCAAAGGCACGCTTGGGTATTTAAACAGGGCCTCTGCCCCTACCAACTCAGACACTTCTGAGGTAGACAGTCTACCTGACAAGACACTTACTGGAGAAGAGAACCTGAACCAGACCCTGCATCCTGCCAAGATGAACTGCCTGGCTGTCCAAAAGACTCCCCTGACTGCTTTCTGTGAAGGACTCTCTGGCTGTGGTGAGAAGTGCTCTCCAAGGGCTTGGATAGAGCTTGCCTCCTGTTCCCTGAAGTCTCAGGACCAAAAAGACTTCATCTCTACAAGAAGGACTCTTTGTATGGCAAAAATCGATGCACAGCCTGCCAGAAACAATGCACGGCTTGCACCTCGGTGCAAAATTCACCGCACACTGAACCGGAACAATACAGCCCGACTTTGTAACAAGATCATAGACCCAGTGCCAGCGTAGCAACCAGAAAATTGCCCCACGGGCCACTGGATCGACGCACAGCTGAGCCGGAACTCCGCAGCCCGACTTCCAGAGAGGAATCGACGCAGCATCTGCCGTGTTGTATAAATTTCCACAAAATGCCCACTGGATCGAGGCAGCCCCTGTGACTTCGTCCTGTCAGCAACGGAAATCCACGCATCGTCCCTGGGGCATCCGAAAACCCCGAAACCCAAAGAGGATGCATGACCGAGCGCCGGAAATCGACGCACAGACATCCCTGTGTGAAAACTAAACGGCGTGTCGCCGTGTGCGGCCCAAGAAATGGACACACACCCCCTTGTTTTCCACGTATCTCCTCTGCGATTCTTTGCAGAGATTTTGAATGGAAACCAGATACTTTGTGCTTGAAAGAGACATTTCTTGCTTTTAAAAGATTAAAAACACCAAGGGGGTTATTACAACTTTGGAGGAGGTGTTATTCCGTCCCAAAAGTGACGGTAAAGTGACGGATATACCACCAGCCGTATTACGAGTCCATTATATCCTATGGAACTTGTAATACGGCTGGTGGTATGGTGGCTGCCAAACTGGTCTTCAAAGGCAGAGAAGGACATTTGGAGCAACCAGCAACACCCCCACATCCTGCAACCCCAGACAACTAGGTGCCCCCTTGATTAGATTAGGAGAGGGGTGTGTTTATGATTTTTAGCCACACCAGTGGGTGGGCTCAGCCAGATGTAACCTCCAGAAATCAGATTCAGCCATGATGGATGTTTTGAGAATGTTGCCTCCTGGGATTGATTTTTGCCACACTTCCCAGGAAGTGGTCATCACAGGGGGAAGGAACCTGCACCTGATTGGAGAACCGGGACCCACCTGCTTTTCACCCAGGAGCACGGATAAAACTGGCAGACCGGCACCCACACCTCAGTTCCCTACCACATCCAACAAGAAAGAACTACAGAAGAAGAAGGACTGCCCTGCTGGACCCCTGGCCAGCACCTGAAACCTGCACTCAGAAGGACTGCACCAGCTGCACACCTGGGCTTCACCACAAGAAGGACTTTGCCTGGCTTCAACTGGTTCAAGGAGGGACTCCTTGTTTGGTACAGGTGAAAAATTGCTAACCAGAGTCCCCTGCACCAACTCCAGAAGAAAGCGACCAGCTGACCACTGTCCAGTGGCCAAAAAGGAGTTTGCGCCAGGTGCATTCTGGGAGTTGTAGTCCGCACCCCCCAAGGACCATCTCAGAACTTCTGGACCCTTGGGGTGAGCTGTGGACCTCAAAAGAACCTTAAAAGGACATCTGCGAGAAGCCCCAGAAGTTTGGAGAACTTTTGAAAAAAAGCTCCATAGAGGGACCGACCCGCCGCGGCAACTCTAGCCGGCTTGCCTCAACCGCGACCCGGCCTGATTTGCTGGTTCGTCCCGTTAAAGAAAATCTCCAAAAAAGAGACTAAGTCCGAAGGTAAAAAGTTGACCGGGACCTCCTAGCCAGCGTATCCGAGGAGGGCTCCAGGGACGTCGTATCAAGATCCAGGTTTACCCCGTCCGAAGGTAAAAATCTCCACTGAGGATTCCCGCATCGCGTATCCGGAGAAGGGCTCCAGGAGGTCGGATTGGACTGGCAGGTTCGTCCGGCTGAAGAAAATCTTCGAAAAAAGAGACTAAGGGGGTCATTCTGACCCCGGCCGGCGGCAGAAGCCGCCGGCCTGGCTGGGACCGCCAGAATACCGCTGCGCGGTCAAAAGACCGCCGCGGGTATTCTGGGTTTCCCGCTGGGCTGGCGGGCGACCGCCAGAAGGCCGCCCGCCAGCCCAGCGGGAAACACCCTTCCATGAGGATGCCGGCTCCGAATGGAGCCGGCGGAGTGGAAGGGGTGCGACGGGTGCAGTTGCACCCGTCGCGATTTTCAGTGTCTGCATGGCAGACACCGAAAATCATGGTGCGGCCCTCTTACGGGGGCCCCTGCAGTGCCCATGCCATTGCATGGGCACTGCAGGGGCCCCCAAGGGCCCCACGACACCCCATCCCGCCATCCTGTTCCTGGCGGCCAAACCCGCCAGGAACAGGATGGCGGTATGGGGGTCGGAATCCCCATGGCGGAGGATTCCCCAGGGCAGCGGAAAACCGGCGGGACACCTCCGGTTTTCCGTTTCTGACCGCGGCTGTACCGCCGTGGTCAGAATGCCCAAGGGAGCACCGCCAGCCTGTTGGCGGTGCTCCCGCGGTCGTTGGCCCTGGCGGTTTTTACCGCCAGGGTCAGAATGACCCCCTAAGTGTGAAGGTAAACTTTAAACCGAGGCCTCCCGTGGCCTGTAGCCGAGCAGGGCTCCATCGCGGTCGGCCTGAAACTTTGACTTTGCCCCGGTCGAGGTGCAACCAGATGACCCGATTGGCGCTTTTTGTTTCTAGCCGCTAAAAAAAAGAAAATTATTTAAAAATTCATATCTCCGGTTCCCCATATCTGATTTTATTCGTTTTTGTGTCATTTTAAAGATAAAAATATAATCTATTTTTATAAATTGGTTTTGGATTTTTAAACTGTTTCCTGTGTTTTATTTAATTACTGTTTTGTGATATTTGAATGCTTTACACTCTGTCTCCTAAGTTAAGCCTTGACGCTCGTTGCCAAGCTACCAAGGGTTCATCTGGGTTTAATTTACTGAGACCTAACTGGCCCTTAGTGGAGGTTAGTGACCTATTGCTAAGTGTAGGTACCTACCTGCCCTTACCAATAACCCATTTTCCAACAAATTAAAATAAAGTCTTCCCATTTTAGCCTACGGAGCCTATTCACTACAATAAGGGAAAACAAATGTGGCTTTTTTTTCTCACCAGGGCTTATAAAACATATTTTATAAGGTCTCTGCTTATAGTTACACTGCACCCACCCTGGGGGCACCTAGGACACATCTTAAGGGTGATATATGTAAAAATAAAGTAGTTTAAGATTTTGGAAGTACTTTTAATTCCAAAGTCGAATTTGCATATAACTTTACTCTAAAAGCAGACAGCAAGACAGGTCTGTCTTTAAAATAACACTGGGCACCTCAGCAGTGCACCAGTGGACCTATGCCTGGGTCCCTAAACATACAAGCCCTCCTATCAACTAGGAACTTATAGGTAGGTTGACAT
Organism: Pleurodeles waltl; assembly: GCF_031143425.1. NCBI lineage: Eukaryota > Metazoa > Chordata > Amphibia > Caudata > Salamandridae > Pleurodeles > Pleurodeles waltl. Next base: position 1,032,482,745 of record NC_090437.1, on the reverse strand, counting down.
AGCCAATTGTAATTAGCCTAAGTTGTATACTCATGCACAGAGCACAGGCCCTGGGACTGGTTAGCAGTACCCAGGACCCCTTCAGAGTCAGAAACCCCCCAGAAAAAAAGTGAAAAATTGGGGCAAAAAGTTAGGGGACTTCTGCAATCAGCCCAGTTTTTGCACATTTGCATTTATTGCTATACTACTAACAGAACTATATGCTATTTGTATGCTTTACTTGTTGGCTGCATATAAATGTTAGACCTGGCATCCTTAGCGTGGTTTCCTCTGACCTTTTTGCCTTCTGACCTGTTTGCTGACTTCTTTTTTTGCTGGCTTTAGGACTCTAGGCAATTTACCTCTGCTGACCAGTGCTAAAGCGGATGTGCTCTTTCCCTAGAAAATGTTACCATTGGCTTATCTACAAATGGAATATTTGATTTACTTATAAGCCTCTAGTAAAGTGCTCTACATATGCCCGGGGCCTGTAACTTAAATGCTACTAGTGGCCCGGCAGCAGTGGCTGTGCTACCAACTCAAGTAGCCCTTTAAACATGACTCAGGCCTGCCATTGCTGAACCTGTGTAAGCAGTTTTAAACCGCCATGTCAACCTGGCAAGTTAACCCTCTTAGCAGGTCCAAACCTTCATTTTTAATACATGTAACCCACCCCCAAGGTAGGTCCTGGACAGCCCCAAGGACAGGGTGCAGTGTAATAAAAAGTTGGACATGTACTTTCACATTTTACATGTCCAGGTGATGAAAGACTTTGTTCACTGCTGCAAGGCCTATCTGCCCCATAGGTTAGCAGTGGAATTGCCCTATTACGTTTTTGTCATTTCCAACTGGAAAGAGATGAGGCCCCTGTGATGTATTATACACTCAAACACTGCACGCGATCCCGTCATTCGAGATGGAATGATGAGGACGCGTGAGGACGGTTGGAAGGTGGACCGATCGATGGCTGAGGCGACAGAGATTAAACTTATGATTGTACCCATATACTTGTAGTGGGACATTATTACCTCATTACAGCCCCCAAGTTTGATGTCTGTGGAATCACAATTTAACATCACAACGTATGGTGAAGTTGGATTTTAAATTGTAATTCTGAAAATGGCACTTTTAAAAAGTTGGCATTATCTTACTTTAAAACATCCTATGCCTTCTGTCTGCCTCATGTCTTGGTGGGTGACTGCTGGGCTCTATCGCATACGCTCCAGGCAACCACATACAAAGTAGAGCTTAGGTGTGACTGAGTGGCCACCTGCCTGTTGAAGTCTCACCCTGGGCAGGTTGGGAGGGAGGAGCTGACACTTTCAGTATTGGCTGGGTCCTGAGCCATCCTAAAGGGCTGCATAACTCCCTGCAGTGTGTCTGCAGCTAGGGCAGGAAGGCCAGTGACATTGTGCACTTTAATAACTTCTCTTTGAAGTATTCCCCACTTGAAAGGCACCACTGGGTGTAAGTGCTGGACTTTTGACCTTACCGGATCGAAATACCCCTGGACCAGAGCGCATTCTGCCAGGAAGAAGGACCACTGTGCTGGGACTGTCACTCTGCTAGAACTATGCCAGACTTTGTTGGACTCCTGCTTTGCTGTGCCTGCCGTGCTGCCCTCCTTGCCTGTTACAGAGAAAGACTGGACCTGCTTCTCTACATCCCCAGAACCAAAGTGGCTCCAAGGGCTTGCTGGCTTGCCTCCTGTTCTGACATCTCAGGGACATAAAGACTACCCTACACTATGCTACGGCTTCTGGATTGTGCCAAGAGTGGGGCCCACTCTGCCAGTTAGTTCCAACCCAGTTCTGGGACTTGGAAGTGGGTTCTGCAGCTGTTTTCCACAGAAATCCACACATCATTGTGACTACGTTGATCAGAACTGCTCCATCTCTCCTTAACGCCGATGCGTTGCTGCTGCAGCTGAGGACAAAAACATCACAGCACCAACTACGAGGCTCAGAACTGACTCATCTCCCTCAGTCCTGGCGCATCGACCCATCCTTGACTGCGCAGATTAGAACCAATACTTCACCTTCACATCTCTTTTTCTGCTCCTCACAGCAGATCTTCAAAGTCTACGCATCACTCAACACAAGTACTTTTTCAACGGGAGAAAGTCGGTCCATGTAGCCAACCCGCGGTCAGCCTGAACTTTTTGCGCAAACAAATAGCCCTGGTTGGAACTTTAGCTTTCTAAGCACTACATTTGCAGATATTTTTTAAAAATTCATATCTCGACTTCTGCTTATTGGAATTTTGTCATTTTGGTTGTGTTTTGTTTATTAAATTAAGCTCTATTTATCTAACCTAATGTGAATTAATTTTGTGTGGTATTTACACTACATTACTATTTTAAGTGTTGCACAAATACATTACACATTGCCTCCTACGTTAAGCCTGTCTGCTCTGTGCCATGCTACCAGAGGGTGAGTACAGTTTAATTTATGGTGTGTATCTGACTTACCCTAACTAGTTTCGTGGCTCCTGCTTGGACAGGGTGCATACCTTTGCCAACCAGAAACCCATCTTCTCCAAACAGTAGCTTGAATAAAAAGAGGTTAAAAAAAAGGTAGAGGGAAGGTAACTGAATGAGAGAGACACCGAGCCATAGCAGTGCTGGATATCAGGTTACCAAAAGGGGACAGGAGAACTAAGGATAACTTCTGAAAAAGGTAGGAAGTGGGTTGAGAAAGTGTTCATGGGAGGAAGAGAGCAAGGGAGGGAAAGTGGAGTGCACAAAAAGAGCATACTAGGGACAGATAAATGGGAAGAGTAAGAGAGGATATGGAGAAAACATGCTTAGGAAAGAGAGAGGGACGACATGCAGTCCCAGAGAGTGCTAGATCAGAACTGCCCCCCATATAAATTAAAAAAAGGTTCCCTGGCAACAGCAGTTTAAACAAATACACTTAAACAATCAAAAACAAGAGTGATGGGATAAAAAAGTATATGGAGGTGAGCTATTGGGCCAGGAAAATGAAATTCAGATGAACAAAGAAGCCTTTCAGTCATGAGAAAAGGGCAGCCCCAAAGCCCAGTGTAAATACTTATTAAAATATTAATTATAATGCTGTGTGTGACAGCTAACGTTATCTGATGTGACACCCCATAAAAGGAAGTCTTTGGATTCACTATTGGTAATTAAAGGTGGGGCCTGTGAGATACAATAGTATGTCTGTTTCCAATGCACAGGTTTACTCTAGTTGCCTTTGGCTATTGTTACCCTGTATTCGCAATAATGCCCACTGGAGGATGAAACCCTATGCAGTCATGTCAGGGCTTGAACTTTTGACCATGGGTTTAAGTACACATCCATGCAGTGAATGGATCAGTCCACTGAGGCACCATACTTTGTGGAAGCCAAAAGAAGACTGGAGGCAGGGTTTATTTGTATAAAGGCTCTTTGTGCAAAGTAATATTCTAAGAGCAGTAATGAGCAGATTACACTTCTAACAGGGAATCCGATTTTATTGGGAAAATTATATTGTTAGTTAACTTGCACTATACGTATCTTGGAATACTGTTTCCCTCTTGCACTACTTTCTAACCTTGGTGGGTTTTCATCTTTGTCTCCCATTTTTCAGTTTATTTTAATCTCTAATTGTACTTTTTGTTATTTATTTATCATGAATCACTGCAAATGTCCCTGTATTTCATGAATGATGTTATTTATCTAAATCCACAATTAACTTTTTTGTATCCCTCCCTTTTGAAATCTGTTATACAGATCCTCAGTGAATTTTGGATCTAACAGGGTCCTTCAAAAGGTTTTTATGTTTTGTTTGACCAACAAAGAGAGGAGCATCATCAAACAGTTGGATAGTGATACTACGATTGATTTCTGTTTCCAGACAAGGGGGTGCTTTAGTGGTTTTGAACAAAGACTTTTATCTAAAGAATGTGAAAATTCACACCAGGTACGTCTATCTACATGATGATTGAAGAGAACCTCACTAAAGAATTATCCAAAATATTGGAGATCATTTTTACTAATACCTTAGATAGAGGGCCCATATTCGACATAAACAAAAATTCGTAACACAACAATACACAAGAGTTCCAATGATACATATGTTGCCCAAGATACACAAAGATATTTAAAAAATCCACTGTTCAGGCTCATTATATCTACTAGGAATTCCATCTATAAACCAGTGTGAAAATACTTAAATCAACATTTGCAATCTACTGTGCAGTCCATGCAATCTTTTTTTAAAGATCCCACTGATTCCTTGAACAAATTAAAAAGGGTCATGATGAATGAGGAGGAAAGAATAACACTTTTCACTATTGATATTAAGTCACTCTACACATCCAGTCCTCATGATCCAGGATTAATGACCATTGAACAAACGTTCTTAACTACAAACATACAATTGGAGATTAAAATAAATAGAAAACTGGAAGACAAAGATTAACATTTTCTAGGGTTAATAAGTAGTGCTGCAAGGAGACACTATTTCATGAGAGGAGTAGTATAATTTAACCAATGGTCAGAAGGTGACACCTTTCTAATACACAAACACTTCAATCAGAGAGATATAATTGAATAAACAAGGAGTGCACTGATTCTTATAACAAAAATTACAATAAGCTCATTCCATAAATGTTGGGGGGAAATGATGTAGTGGCTGCTGATATAAATGTAGACATAAAGATGTACACGGTCTTAAAAAGAGGTATGGAATAATTACCAGCTGTTTTAATAATAATTAAAAATGGCTTTCATGCATGTTAAGATTTTTTCAAGCATTCGTACCAGGCTATTTTTATCTTTAGCTTCACACCGTTTACTTAGCTTATAGGTATGCCCAGATTTAGTTGTTCTTGCCAAGCATTTGTCAGGCTCTTCACTCAACATTTCTGTGAGAGAACCTGCTCGGTCATTATATCAGCAGTAGCTGCTGCATGCTCCTGCCACTAAGAGAAATTAGTGTGTTTTCTACAGATATGAAGTTGGCTTCCCTCTTATTGGAGATGATTCTTTAGTGCATTAGGCAAACATTCTGGACATGTATTTAGATCATTTAACATACTAATTGGTTCATAACATTTCAATCATTGGAAATAAAGATGATAACCTCCAGGAACTGTTTTTGCCAGGGGACATATAAATCATTTTTTAGATTTTGTCTGTTGAGAGGGAACGGGTGAGCAGCATACTTTACATAGATATCCCGGGCGTTCATTAGGGTAGAACGGGCATTATTCCAAGGTCCTGCATTACTGGAGGCCCCGTATTTTAGCTGAATGTTTTATAGATTAAGAAATCATTGTATGCCTTGTGCATTAATGATGAGGCAGCTAACATAGCCATATCTCTAAATAGCACTCAATGCTGATGCTGTCCTAATTTCTGTTTCCCTTTCAGCGATGTTTTAAATACTTAAAATCAGATGCTCATTCCTCCTAGAATTAATGAATAGTGCCCAGGCAGCCCGTCTTCAAGTTCTTGACCAATGCCAAAAAAAAACTTCTAATAATACTGCGGATATCCCAATTGTTGAAAATAGCGGAACCCCACCCCATCAATCCAAATCACTCTTCTTTTTTGCCCATACACAACCCTCCCAGCACTATGTACAGCTTCACTAATGAGACAGCCAACATTTCGTTAGCCTTTATAGGATGACCCTATCTTCCCCATTTATTAGGAGGACTTCTTACTGTAGTGGTTGGGCCTACACAGTATTTGAAATTGTAAACACGCTGTTGGGTCTGTGTTAGCAGTGTGTTCTGTAGGAATGCTAGGAATCATCATAGAACTTGATACTTTTGTATATCCAGATAACAAGAAAACAATAATTCTAGTCCCCTGGCTCCTGGACATGTTTAAACTAAGAGCACTGAATCGCTATTGTTGAAGAAAACACACTTGGCTTTGATGAGATTAAGTTTGCAGTACAGAGTCAAAAATCATTTTTCAACAAATAATAGACAGATCCCTTGCTGTGGATTACAACAGAACCAACTAGCAACTGTGTGAATAGATTACATATTATGGGAGACTGGATTGACTCCTAAAGGTCAATTTCATTTAAGGAAAACGGGATGCATTTAAAAAAAAAACTGCTTTATTTAAAAGCAGTCACAGACATTGTGGTCTGCTGTCTCCAGCAGGCCACCAGCCCTTTGAGGGCAGCCATTCCCAATGGGGTCGCAAATTGCGACCTACCTCATGAATATTCATGAGGTAGGTCATTTGCGACCCCCTTGCGAATCGCAAACAGTATCATTGACATAAGGTTTTGTGACTCACAAATTGAGGAGTCGCAACACCTGTATTTCGTACATGTGGCCCTTAGACCTTCACTACCTTGATGGACAGGGCTGGGTCCACCAGCGGATAAACCTGATCCTATGTCAATGCTTGGTAAACTTCCACAAATAAAATTGATATACAGTAAACTGAAAGCCTGTATCTTAATGCACACTTGGTTTACAAGATTATTGTCCTTTCGCATCAAAAAAGCTTTGCCACTCTGAGCCTTAAAAATGAATGATTTATACTAAAAGATTACCTAAATAGTAACATTCAGTAGCTCAACATTTACTTTGAAACTAACCGACACTGGTTTCGATTATTATAGTAGAAAATTCATAGGATGGAAAGCTGATTTGGTCTTGCAAAAATTCAAGCCTGTGACCATTTCATAAGCACTTTTGTCAGTAAAGAATGTGCTCCACTAACTAAACCATTTTGTTTACATCAATATTTCGCCTTTATATGCTCTTAAAGCACGTTAACAGGCGTAGTGTTTTTTAAAGAACCTCACAAGTTAAAAAATAGCTCACAATATTCTACAATACAAAAGTATCTACTTTAGATTTCCTCCACCAACATCAATCAAACATCCTTAAATGCATAATTCTGGAAGTTTTAAAGTTACGAAAGTAGGTGGAAATGTATCTGTGTATATACGATTCTCTTATATATTCAGAATGTGTAAGAAAATGTGCGGTAGAGGACCACAGAAGAAACAAACTGATGCGTTCCTCATGGACGAAGAAAAGCAACACTGTGCTCTCCCCAGTTAAATTCCCTTTGCATTGGAGACATTTTTTAGCTGGTGGATTAATGCAAAACAAGGCCTTCAAATAAAGGCATGTGCGCAGTACCAAGCAGGTAAATTAGTTTAACCCACACTATTTGTTTATTTCATTAGGTATGGATTTCCAGAACACGAATCCTCAAATTATTAATACCCAATATACTTCAGCATGTGCGCAGAACTAAGGTGAAAAATTGTTGGACATTATATTTAGTTCATTCAAATTATTGAATCTAGTTCAGTTAAGTAATAAAATATGTACAAAATATGGTCACTAAGAAGATCAGATAAACGTCATGAAATATTTTACTAAACTAAAGAAATAGACCCAGCATTTTCTTTTCAGAGAAAAGAGAGGTTAATGATGTTTTCACGGGTATCATAGGGGAGAAAGTATTTTTGGATGTTAATGAACCGTGATTAGAAATTAAGAAGGGATTTTAAAAATAATGGGCAGTATTCTCCTATATGTATTCTTTGATTGTTTTCAGTGCTTTTCATTCAGCCACGTCATAAAGCTTGCGTTTATGGGATGTTTTCTAGCATTGCGACGCCCATGAATCATGTAGCCCGGTTTCAGAACCCAGGGGTTCCAAATGGATGCTCTGGGGATCATTATTTTATCAGGGCTGATAAATAACTGCAGTCTCCATTTTCTCCCATTATATGGCAAATAATAAGTGGATTTCTGTGCTTTCTGCACCAAACTCCGCATGTACAGGTTCACATATTATGATTGGAGCAACATATTTGGATGTTCTGACATTTGTTGTGAATTTCATTGATGCCCCTCCATTCATAATATATGAACATTGGACCCACTTGGTCGCACCTTTGGAGCAGCAGGCACTTTGGTTGGGAGCACAACATAAAGAGACACAGTGGACAAAGGGGGAGGTGTGGTTGCTTTTGGCTCGCTGTTCCAGTTGGATTACACTTTTTCCACATGTACATGTATTTAACAGTCACTTCCTCTTGTAACTTTTGTCATGTTTGACCTGCTAAAGTTGACGTGGGGGAAATTGCAAGGGATGATTTAATTAATGCTAACCTGACTAGTCTTATTCATGTGTAAACAAAGATTTGCACAGGGATGGAATAAAAAAGCACTATTGTTAATGAGTTCCTTGGAGTCGGTGGATTGGGAACGCCACTATAAACCTTGCAGTTCCCTCTATGTCTGTAGAATTGAGGAAGTGCTGGGTGTACACCAGTAGCATTTAAGCTTGTTCTGTTGGCATAAAATCTAGACCTGTTGGGGGGGGGGGGCAACAGTCACTTGTTTTCCCTGCCTCAGACAGTCATGTGGGGCATGGTAGTCTCTAGTACGGAAAACACACAATGGCCTCCTACACACTTTGATCTGTTAGGATGAGGCAACAGTCTTGTTTTCCATACCTGGGACTCCCATGTGAGACATGGTGCACCCTGGTAGGGAGACACACAATGGCCCCTACTCACAGAAATCTTCCTATGTACCATGGTCTGTCTCATTTTGTATTCTGAAATCAAAATCCTGCTTTGAGGGTGTTAAGAAAACAAAAACACATTGACAATTAGGTGCATTAAACATTAAACCAGCTTAGCAAATGATCTGCAGTGCCATCCGATGATGGCCCAGAAATCCACACCCGCCTGTGGCATCTTCAAATATCGCAGGCAGTCCTCTGTGGGGAGTGAAGCCTCACTTGGGGCTCTCAGTGGGCTTTTTGGACTATTCACAGCCAACTCCACCTGTACGTCAGCTAGGCATAGCTTGCACATAGAGAAAACTAGAAATTAAAAGGTATGGTTTTCATTAAAAAAACAGCCTTTACATGAGTCCAGTCATCCACAGATGTTGGGTAACATTGATTATTCATCTTTAGGGTTACAAATTTCAAATTTTAATTTCTCCTACCAAAACCCTCTTCACAAACATGACACCATTTACAACACCATCCTTTGATTTATAGTAAGTGTACGTCCGATATTTGAAAGCTTATCAGGAGTGCTTTCCAAAGTTTTTGTTTATTTCACAGAAGTCTACTACTTTGTAAATAAACAATGCATGACATGTTCATGATCACTCTCCTGATATCTTTATGGTTACACCCTGACACTCCCAAGCACAGACACTCACATCTTAATCATGGGTAATCTTTCAAAATCCCGTGCAATTTACAAATATTTAACATTGGCATTTTTGAGTTTACACATGCATAGCCTTTTGTGATGTGTTATGCTGTGTTACATTTGTTCTGTTTATTGTGAGCGTAGTTGGTCAGTAGTTTACTTGGAGAATTCTCAGTAGAGGGCACTCGAAAACTTGTGGATGTGTTTTGCTTCCTTATTCTTGGCATGGCAGAAGATAGGTTCTTTTGTGTACTGTGTTATTAGCTGTGTAAATGTGAGAGCATTGCCAATATCCGTATGTTGTGTACAGTCTTAACAAACGGAGCTTTAAAGGGTCTACTGTGGTCTTTTATCTGGTCCATGTATTGTTTTTAACATCTCTTAGCGGTTTAAAGTCACTTCCCTATGAACTGACTTCGACTCCCAGTGGGCTTCTTTCTTAGGGTTGGATGGATGGTGTTTATGGGAAGAGAGAGGATTGTGGTCATGTGTGGGAGATGGCCCAGAATTCATGCGGAGTATGAAAGAAGTGAATGAAGGAGTCAGCAGTAGGCAGGCATAGTAATGGGCCAGAAAAGGGAACAGTGACCGATATGTAGGGGTGAATGGCATTCTATGGTGGGGGAGGTAGAGGATCAAATACAGATGGAGTCACCATGTCTTGGGGATTAACAATGGGAAGTGTATGTTGTGAAGAGAAAAAATTCTGTAATAGAGAGAGATGGAGTCAGGAACATTAGGTCACTGAGTGGAATAGTGTTTAGGTGTGGACTGAGGTAGAGGCAATGTGATATTGTGATGATGAGAATCAGTTGTTGGTAGAATGAGACAGGTATAGGAGCGGAAGGATTATGTTGTTTTGTTATATATATATATTTATATATATATATATATCTGTTGCAGATAGATATGGTGTAGATGTGTGATTAGCTAGTGTAGGAGGTGTGATGCAGTGGAAGTAGGAAGGTGGTAGAGCATGTGGTGGTTTTGTGGTGGTGAGAGTTAAGAGTCTGTGGTAAATGTTGGACCTGACCCTCTCTGCAGAGTCACCCCCAAACGTTTTGCATTTTTCCCTCCACTTCTTGCTGAACTCATTTTTGTTGGTCTTAGGATTCAATGCACTTTACCACTGCTAACATGCTTGTGCTTTCTCTCTTAAACACAGTTTGATTGGCTTACACCTGATTGGCATATTTAATTTACTTGTAAGTCCATTGTAGAGTGGTATACCATATACCTAGGGCCTGTAAATTAAATGCTACTAGTGGGCTTGCAGCACTTATTGCTCTACTCACTTAAGTAGCCCTTTAGAACATGTGCAAGGCCTGCCATTGCAGGCTGAATGCACTGTTAAATTGTCATGACGACTTGGCATTGAAACCCCCCTGCCAAGCCTTAAGCTCCCCTTTTATTATACATACAGCACCCCTAAGGTAGGCCCTTTTTAGCCCATAGGGCACAGCGCTGTGTAAAAAAATGGTTGTTCTTGTAGTTTTAAGTTTTACATGTCCTGGTAGTGAAAAACTCCTAAATTTGTTTTTTACTACTGTCATGCCATGCTGACAGGCTCCCGCAGTGCGCTCATTGCTTCTCGCGGCCCTCCCCCAATGCGAACTCGACTCTTGGCACAAAACTTGGGAAGGTAAACCTTCAGCAGGACTAACCTAGGACTGTATCCAACCTGCGCTGCATGGTTGTTGGCCTGTACTATTGAATTTGACCCAGACCACCATGATCAGATATCCTGAGTTGGCTCTTTGTAGTTTTTGGCGCTATTGTTACTTAATTATTTAAAAATGTATGACTCAGGTTCTACTGATAAGATTTTTGTCATTTTGATATTGTTTTGTTTATTAAATTCAGCTTTATTTTTTTAACCTGGTTTGGGATCTTTTTGTGGGGTGTTTTCACGGTTTTACTGTTTGAAGTGTTGTACAATCCTTTACACATTGCATTTAAGTTAAGCTTGACTACTCTGTGCCAGGAGGGGGGCGGGGTGAGCACAGTTTAATTTGCTGGTTGCGAGTGCCTTACCTTGACAAGGGTTGTGGTCGCTGTTTGACCAGGGCTCACACCCCAGTCAACCAGTAACCCAGTTTCTCACAGTAAAGAGGTGAATGGTGGATTAGTGGAATAGGGGGAGTGTAGAAGAGCAGTAATTGGTGTGGAGTGTACTAGAGCAAGAGTCGGTATGGGTGTTAATCTGGTGTGAAGGGGTGTCAGGAAATGGAGGGGGTAATAGAAGTGGGGGGCAGAGCAGAAGGAGTTGCTAAAATGCATAACGGACGTGATGTGGATGGGAGTTTGGTGATAAAGTAACAGTTTAAAATGGTAATTGTCAGAGTAAAAGAAGGCAGAGTTAGGGCAGGAGGGGTAATTCAGGTGGTTGGTATAGTGGCCATCAATACAGTTGAATGTTTTTGTCAGACATATGCCTGACCCGTGAATTATGGGCAAAATATTATGTGCTGTTTAACAAATGTAGAGTCTTACTTCTCAAATTGGTGGTCAAACCTCCTAAAATATTGATTTCACTCCAAGTACTCATTAAAGTCTTTGATATTGAGAGTGTGTTGATCAAACTATCAAAGCCTGATTTCATATGAGACAAGGTTGAAAGATCAGCAGGCACCGGAGTAACATTTGCACTTAAGAATCATTTAAACACGAGTGTAAGTGTTAAAGTGAGTGCTAGGGTAATTTGCACATTCTGCACTAGAGTTTAGTAGGAGTTAAGTGCACGTTATGGTCAAATCTGTGCTTACGCAGCTCAATATAAGAAAGTACTACCCTGTGTTACTGATCTATGCACAGTACTGTTCTAATGGTAATACCTTGCTCAAAACCTGTGGAACTTCCCTTTGTCCACGCTATTCTACATTTTTAGCTCAGATCCATGAATAGGTGCCAACCAACAGAAGCACCGTGCACATCTGTGAGTTTTGGCACCCATATTTACTAGTCAGGTTTATGTGACCCCATTATTATTACTTGTAAAGCAAAGTTTTCTTGAACAGTTGAAATACTGAGAGAGAGTGAGAGAGAGAGACTGTGTGTGCTCGTTTGTCCATGCACGTCTGTATACTTATTGCCTGCAGGGTTCACTCATCACACTGAGCATGACATAAAGCAGGTATTGTTTTGGTAGTGAGAGTTCGAGGTGTCATGTCAGTGCTGTTACTTCAGAGTTTGTCAGACTGAGAGTGGATTCGGTTAGATTTAATGCCAGTTTTACCTCTCCTGTAGGTCGCAGTAAATGATTTTACAACAAAAAGTAAATGTGTCACATCAGCAGCACCATTATTTATAAAATTGTCAATGAGTGTTCTAAAGATGTTTGTGCTCATTGTGTTTTTTTTCATTTTAACATGTGCCACTGTTGTAAGGCGATTTGTATCATGTTTTCTCAGATTTTGTGCAAGCGTTGGGATGTTGGTAGTAGACTGATGATGGTTGGGAGATATACTTCAAATGATGAGTCAATTGTGCCAATATATCTCTCAGTATGCATATAACAATGGACTATAACACTAGACCTAAAATAATGTTGACCTTTCGCGAAAAGAGCATAATATTTTTTGTACCATATATTTTTGTACTTATTATTAGAGAACATACAATTGAGAAAGATCCATGGAATAGTACATCAGATACACAAACATACGGTGAATACAATGATGAGAATGATATGATATATATACAAAATATATGGAACAAACATTAGAGCCTTGAATAATAATTTTGAGTGAAAAAGTCTAGCACCACTCCATCTCCAAGTGGACAGCCTTCTGGCTTCTGTAGAACGCCCAAATAACTGACATCCTCAATGTACTGGAGACCACCTTCTGTGAAGACTATGTTCTGGGAGTATCATGAATTGTTGAATTGATATGCACTAACCCTTCTCCTCAACATTGTTAACACCTACCTGAATCCAAAAAACCTTCCCAGGTATTCTCAAAAGGCCTAACCTCCTTCTGAAAGTCACCTACCAATCCATCATGCATTTCTTTTGTTAGAAAAATATGACAAAATAATTGTCATCTAATGATAGATTTACCAACCAGGCTTTAGACCGTGCTGCAGCAAGGAGACAGCTGTTCTACAAGTAGTTGATGACTCCCTCCTCTTCAATCACAAAAGTCTTCCTCTAAACTACATTCGGAACCCCTAAGCATTGATTGACAGCATAGGAATGTTTAAACGCTTTGCTAATACAGTCCTGTATTATTTCACCCCTTATTTCCCAATTCACCACCTCCTCATCCTGATGGAAGCCACCAGATGCAAGAAAATCCCCATCTTCTGTGGAGTCTCCCCATCTTCCTAAACCTTTATGCTCTTTAGGGCAACGCTTTACTCAGTGCTTCTCTGTCACCACTGTGGCACCACTGAAAGGCTTCCTACACTCTGTAGCTCACCTCATGAAGGGTCTGAAGAAATCTGACCATATTACCCTGACACTTGGTTGGCTCTATCCAAGGATTTGCACTATCTTAAAGATCAATGTTATCACCCATAGGGCCCCCAGAAAACAAAACCACGGAATATCTAGCCATCTTAGCAGACGTTTGCCACACTAGTAGTTAACAGGAAATTCGGGATAACGAGCACAAGAAGGAAAACCTGATCAGTCTAAGCACCCAACACGTCGAATGACACCCCCATACAGATCATAACTCCTCTTACCCTCCCAGCTAGGTGCCCAACATATACATAGACCTACAAACATGCCCATACATAGTTAAATGAAAAAATATTTTTCAACTAGCACATCTGTTCTTACAATGATATAAAAGGGATAAATGCATAATTTTAAACACGAAACACAAGACAGAAGTGCACATTTTATATTTGCTGTTGTTGGCTAGTGAAAAGCATACCCTCAGTGATATTGTGTGAGTTTTACTGTGAGAGGTTGCACATTTTCATTCATTATATCTTTCCTTTCATCTTACTAGCAAAATGGCTGGCTCTGGTTTTCTCCCTCCATCAGTTAACCTCCAACACATCTCCATCAAACTCTTCCAATTTCATCTATGTTGAGAGTTGTAGATCTGCTCAAAAAACTAGTCAGGATGGTGCAAGTTTCCAAATTTTCAATCTAATGAAAGCAACCACATCCCAAAAAACAAACGTGCCAATAACCAATTGACATGCTTGTGTATCATTATCTTTTGCTGAAGTTTCTGTTGAAGTATGCATGTGTCATGAGCCATACACCGCAGGCACATATTTCATCAGCTAAATATCAGATAAGCTGAAGTACTAGCTGACCACGTTGCCTGAGACACCATAACGCAGCACAGACTATTTAGCACAGGCACATTCCGGTTATAGCAAAAGGCATAGTGGCATGAACTTGCACTGGTATCACACATGACATCGGGCAAGTTGGCAATATCGGCTACACAATTGTCTGAGGGTACAGCTGAATGCAAGATTATTACAGTGCAGATCTCAGCTATTGGAAAATTTCACAAGTTATTATTCAAAACTATTTGTAAAGTCTGAGCATTTGTGGATGATTTCGATTAGACATTGTGCTATAAAATGCATCACTTGGATCCATGTGTCTCAAATATTTTTTGGTAGAATCGCCACTTCTTCTGAGGAAACTTGATCCTCTCTGTTAAAACAGGATTTATTTGCCGAGAACCTGAGTTGGCCTAATTCCTACTGATTACTACTATCTCTAATTCTTCTCATTCCAGTAGTTCGTTGTAATGCTGTTTGCGAAACATATCATCATATTTCACAGGGTGCCCTAAAAGTGCTGTTTCATTGGGTGGAGTTAAAAGTAGGAATGCTAACTCACTGAGGTCATCAGATCTCTTTAAAGACTAATGCCTGGTTTGATGTTCCATAAATACCGCAAACGATAAGAATTGACATGCAGGTGTATGGAATTTATAATGTGCGATAATTATCTTTTATTACAAGTTGTGTCCCTAAAATAGAGCATAAAATGCAGATATTGGGGCTTACCATACCAAAATATGCGTGTCCCAGTATTAACAACCGTTTTCTCCCAATAAAACAACAACAGTTTTGACCTGCCAAAGTGTATTTTGATGAAGCATTTTACATTGCACCCATTACGTACCGCCTGTGATAATATTACTCTAATCTCATACTTCGATGTGTGCAGTAACAGATGTTACTGCACATATCGAAAGTCATCAAGTCACTCAGCATGAGGACCTATCGGAACTGGGAGACATTTTTTGATGGTCTCTAGTTACTTGGGAAATCAGTGTTTCGATGTGTAGTGATAGAGCGTTCCGTACTAATAATTTACCTGTAGTTGGACGCTCTTAGGTCGATGAATCTTTTGACCAAGTGGGACTCTCCTTACTCGGGAGTAATCAATCAAAATCAACAATCAATAATCAATAACGAACATAAGCAATTCCCCGATCAACATAACACTTCACAATTAATCCAGAATACATTTCGGCGAAACCATGACCTTTCGGTCATGAATAATCACACCAGTTTATGCAAGGTTAATGAATTTATTTCCCTATATTAACAAAGCTAGCACAATGTAGATGTGTCTCAACACCAAATGATATATGTAAATGAACATTAATAGCTGTCCATAACGACGAAACAGATGCAATCTATGCAGCATTTGAATAATAATGCCTTCGATAATAGCAACACAAACCACTAGAACTATAATCTGTAATGAGCTAATAGCATACATTTAGTCAGCATAACAAGGTCTCAAATTGCATCGTGCATCAAATGAATCCTCATCTAACCTCAAATTAGCATCAGCATGTGGGACTTCATGCAAAAACAATTTAGCAACATTAATTTGGAAAACTCCTAACTAAGGCTCTTATCAAAATCAGCAGTTGGTTACCTAAAAAGAAACACAATGCAATTGTACAATTTTCCTTTCATATTTACCAAATTCAATCAGCATTCAAGGAAGTCTTCGTCTCACAGGTACCGATTTCGATCAGCATGGGTACCGGTTCCGATCAGCATGGGACGGGGGCAAAGGGGCAGGGTGGACAGGGCAATTGCCTCACAGCGGCAAGATAAAACTACTACTTCATGCAAAGGGACAAATCAAAGTTAAAGTCTCTAGGGCGAGAATTACTTAAAGTCTCTTTCTCTCGATTAGAGAAAGCATCAAAGTCTCTCAAAATGGCGTCGAACATCAATTGGCATTGTAGAAGATAGGCAATAATGTCCGATAGGTAATGGCCGCTTTCTTCCTCGTGCACCTGGTTTTTATAGACAACAGTTCAAATCCAGTAGGGTCTTCCATTGGAGGGTTCATAGGTTAGCTTCAAATTGACCAATCAAAAACAACAGTTCTCAAGCTTTTACCTAAGCATACATTATCCTTGGAGTCGGGAACGTAAGTTGCAACATATTTTACCAATTAACTCACTTTCAGAGCGTCCATTGTCTGCACCTGCAGATTGACCTTGGAGTGGAAAAGAAGATGCCAGGCTGGCACGAAACCTTAAAGATAAGCATGTGAACGGTCTCACTGGAAAAGTACAGCTTCAAGCAAGAATACACTTTTATTAGCACGTTGGAAAAATACGAGCATCTAAACTGTGAGACACGGCAGCTAGGCCAAAGCCTCCACTAAAGTTATGCTAAGCTAAAGCATTTCTACCAAGCAAATCATGACACACGTTTACGATTATATCAAACTAGTACAATTCTAATACATCACGTTATATGAAGCACGCTTATAAATGTTGGCAAACTACTCTGAGGGCACATTTGTCCCCGTACAATCTTTATTTAGTTCGATTAAAGTCCCACTTGATTATTGCAGCACTACGTTTATGCACTAATAAATGTAAAACCTTAATTTCAGCTTCATCAATCCCTCCTCTGATGACTACTTGTCATCACACAAAACCATTCCCACAAATTTTATTCCATTAAAATTCTGTCAGTTCTCTCTTCCTTTTAGTTCCCCTTGTTCTTGCTTTGTATTCTTCTGCCATTCTTTTCATCATTTTCTCTTCCTTCCTTCTTTTAATTCTTTCCATGATCATTATTATTCCCCTTTTTATTCCCCAAATTCCAAAGATGCAAATCAGTACTATTAATATTCCCTGTATTATTTTTAGCAAGATTCCATTCCAAATGCCACCAAGCCAATTTCCCACTGAAGCAAGTCCCTTTCCAACTTTCTCCCACACTCCTGGTTCTTTCAATTCCTTCAAATCTGCACTCTCTTTTGTTAGGTTAGCAAGCATAGTTTTAATCTTTGCACTGTTATCTGGAATATACGTGCAACAGTGTCGTGCACCAAGCATTTTGCAAACGCCGCCATCCTTTGCTAAAAGAATGTCTAAGGCAAGCCTGTTTTGAAGAGTCATAGCTCTTTCCGCTGCGAGTTCAGCGTCCATCAGGATTATAGCACCTGAAAACTTTGTCAACATGTTATCCACTATAGTAGACAACTTTCTTATTTTGATGGAATTCAACACAACTCCCAATGAAGGAATCATGGCTCCAAATATATCTCCTACCACAGCAGCTGCGGTCTCTCTTTTCTGGATACGATGGGATCCAGATGTCTTTGGAATCATCGATAGGTCATCCAGTTGATAAACCTTTGGGAACACTATAAACAAATAACATCTCCCCCACCATCCCTTTGGAAGACGATAATAGGCATTATGCCCACAAATGTAATACACACCTGGTATGACAGGGTCAAGTTCGTTCAGCATGAATGTCCATTTGGCTTTAAAGATAAACGTATGTTTACACTCACTCGCTCCTACAAAAATGTTGTCATAATAAGATTCACCTCGATATATACAAAATTTCCCTACATGCCAAGCATCTAAAGCTATTCTCCCTTGTGTCTTTATTGCAGCAAAAGCATAATTATCTACTGAAGTCTTTTTCTAATTTCGCATTCATGTGTGCCCTTCTATCATCTGTGCGATCTAAAAAGCTTATTTCTACTGCAGATAGCAGGTAAGATTCTCCCTATGAGCATGAGCTGTTTCAAAAGGTTGCATTGGCTCGAAAAATTCCCTCATTATTTTAGCATCCCAATCTTTAGCAATCTGGCTAAGCTGCGTGATTATAGGAACATATGCAAAGGTAACATCATAATTTGAGTAAAAATACTGTATGTTTGTTTGACCATAAAATCTAGAAGTTACTATACTACATGTAATCCCATATGTAAGAGGCATGTGATGATAAGTCACCCCTTCCGTTACCGATGTCGGTATCTGTGTACACACATAACAATCTTTCGCATCCATAGTCTCAACATATTCTGTTAGCAAGCGATAGAAAACATTATACGAAAGCTCCTTTTTATCATGCAAGTGTCTCTCATCTAATTCTAGTCTTTTTAGTGCAGTTAGTTCAGTGACAGTAACAGGAGCAAAAGTAGAAGCATCAATTTTCTCATTCTCACCCTTACCATGCATTCCAAGCACTATTGCCATTATTATTAGTACACATGCAATTACCAAGCCTATACACGCATATTTACAATATTTCTTTCTACTGTTTTGCGTCATGATCTGTATAGAATCAGAGAGCTAGAAGCACCTATAAAAAGAAACGATTTAGCAATTCAGTTACAAAGCTGAACGAGCGCAATGTTCACACAGTCTTCTTCAGGAGCCAAGTCACTTATCGGTTAGCAGCATTTGTCTCAATTCGGCAATGACTCAGTCTCAATTCGGCAATAACTCAGTCTCAATTCGGCAATAACTCAGAATCAATTCGGCAATAACTCAGTCTTTTTTTTTTTCTTTTTTTTTCAAAGTTCAATAACTCACTCTCTCTTTTTTTTTTTTTTTTTTTTTTTCAGTTGGCACGTTGTCTCAAATCGTGTTTAAGAGTCAATCAGGTTTTCAAAGTCTTATCAAGTTAGCAAATGTCTCATCCGGTTTAGCAATGTCTCAGCTGGTTGTATCACGTTATATTATAGCAAGCAATGTCATTTACCAGTTTTTCAATCAACAGCGTCCATAAAACTTTTCTTTTCTATTGGTATCTCTTCTTCTTCGTTCTCGAGGCTGAGAGATACAAATTCGTCAGTCCAATCGTCATGGACTACGTATGCCCATTCTGGACCGGAATATCTCCTGTTCGGTATCCTTTTCCTCTTCAATTTTGCCTCTCTCTTTGATTCTGCCTCACTGGTACTTTCCTCTTTGGCAAAGTCTTTTTCTTCACTTGTTGTCGGTAACACGACAGACACTTCCTTTCTTTTCTCTTTCACTTTTGGCCCTTCACTGTCTTTCAACCTTTCTCCAGTCTTTACTTTTACTGGTGATATACTCAGTCTTTTCTTTGCACTGTGTCCACTTGATGGACCTGCGATCTCTTCTGATGAAGTTTGAACAGTTTCGTTCTGTTCTGCCTTGTCCCCTCCTCCTGGGGAGTCAATCACGTTTTCCTTTTCTTTCTCTGTACCGTCTGCTTCTGGGAAAGCCCTCCTCTCATCAGGCTCTCCTGCTTCCTCACCTCTTTCGAGCCCTCTGTCACCGCTACTTTCGTCAGGCTCTTTGTCACTTTCAGCTGCTTCAGGCTCTTGGTTACCTTCAGCTGCTTCAGGCTCTTTGTTACCTTCAGCTGCTTCAGGCTCTTTGTCACCCTCAGCTGCTTCGTCGCTGTCTGAGGTTTCTCCTTGGTCTTCCCCAAGTGAATCAGTCGCTTCGTCCTCAGAGAATATCTCTCTCTCCTCTATTTCTGCCTGTTCGCTTCTAGTTCTGTTTTGCTCTGTCTCAGCGCTTTGCACTTTGTTATCAGGAACTGGCAGTTTCAGCGCTTCAACTTCCTCATCTGTGGGGCACAACACTTTCTTTGTGTGACTGGCGTGAATCCAGTTGGGAACCCCCGCACACTTCACAGCGGTAGTGGTTGTCAGGATCACTTGGAAAGGGCCTTTCCAACGGGGTTCCAGACACGACTTCCTCACGTGCTTCTTTATCACGACCCAGTCACCTGCTTTCAGTGTGTGTCCTGGACCTTGGATCGGTGGCAAGGTGGTTGCTTCCACCTGGTGAGAGAAAGAGCGAACCACGTCAGCCAGACCTTTGCAGTAGTCTAACACCATATCATCTGTAATATTCAAAAGCGCGTTTGCGGGAACTGCAGGAAGTCTCATGGCCCTGCCCATAAGAATTTCGTGCGGGGACAGTCCAGTCTTTCTGTCAGGGGTGTTCCTCATTGACATTAACACCAAGGGCAATGCGTCAGGCCATTTCAAATTTGTTGATGCACATATTTTCGCCATTCTTGATTTCAGTGTACCATTCATTTGCTCCACCAGTCCTGAGGCTTCTGGGCGATAGCTACAATGCAGTTTTTGCTCAATGTTCAGCGCTGCGCAAAGTAACTTTATCACCTCGTTATTGAAGTGACTTCCCCTATCTGATTCTAAAGAGATCGGGAATCCGAAACGTGGTATCAACTCCCTCAACAATAATTTTGCAACTGTAAGGCTGTCATTTCTACGTGTGGGGTATGCTTCAATCCAGTGACTAAAAATGCACACAATCACCAACACATACTTCAGACCTCCATGCACAGGCATCTCAATAAAGTCCATCTGCATTCTACTGAACGGGCCGCTTGCCCTGCCAATGTGGCTCGCGTTCACAACTGTTCCTTTTCCTGGGTTCATTTGCTGACAAATGACACAACGATGGCAAACTGCTTCTGCAGCTTGACGAAATCTGGGGTTAAACCAATCAGTTTTGAACAATCTTATCATGGCATCTCTCCCTAGGTGAGCTTGCCCATGATAGAACCGCGCTAGCTGCGATAAGAGACAATTTGGTAAAACATATTTTCCCTCATTGGAAACCCATAACTCATCTGGTCTCTGTGTACATTGTGATTTAATCCAGGAAGCCTTTTCATCCTCCCTGACACTATTCTGTAATGCTTTTAGTTCGTCCATTGTATCCACGACCTTTAAAGCAAATGCTTCAGCTGGTTCAAGCTCTGGCTCGCTTATTGAATTCCATTCATCCCTGAGCAATATACAGTTCAAGGCACAAAATCTTGCGACTTGATCCGCATATGCGTTTCCCAAGGAAACATAGTCCTGTCCTTTTGTATGAGCACTGCACTTTACCACTGCAATTTCGGCTGGCATTTGAATGGCGTGTAACAATTCCCTTATTCTTTCCCCATTTTTCACTGGGGACCCTGAAGAAGTCAGGAAACCTCTCTGTGACCATAGTTGCCCAAAGTCGTGCACAATTCCAAACCCATACTGACTATCAGTATAAATGGTAACCTTCATCAATGTGGACAGTTGACATGCTCTGGTAAGGGCTACAAGCTCTGCTACTTGTGCGGAATAGACTCCTTGAAGCCAGGACGCTTCCAAGACACCTGTTACAGTACATACAGCATATCCTGCTTTCAAGATTCCCATTGCATCTCTTAAACATGACCCATCAACAAAAATAATTTGGTCATTTTCATCAAGCTTAGTATCCTTGATGTCAGGTCGGGGTTTTGTGCAAAATTCAGTCACCTGAAGGCAGTCATGCTCGACGTCTTTAGCGTTCTCAATTTCAGCATTTTCACCGGGAAGCAAGGTTGCTGGATTCAACGTAGTGCACCTTTTCAGCTGCACATTCGGTGAGCCCAGAATTATTGTTTCATACCTTGCGAGTCTTGCTCCAGTCATGTGTTGAGTTCGGGAGCGGGTCAAAAGTATCTCAACTGAGTGAGGGACCATGACTGGTAATGGATGTCCCATCACTATTCCTTCACTCTGAGTGAGGCTGATACCAACTGCTGCTACGGCGCGCAAACACCCTGGAAGTGCTGCTGCGACTGGATCCAAAGTAGCTGAAAAATACGCTACTGGTCTGTTTACGCCACCATGGGCTTGGGTCAAGACAGACAAAGAACATGCATCACGTTCATGACAAAACAATGTGAAAGGCTTTGTGTAATCAGGCATACCTAAAGCTGGAGCCCTGCACATGCATTCTTTCAATTCAATAAAAGCATCCATTTCATCTCCTTTCAGCTCAATTTCATCCAATGCATCCTTCTGGGTCAGTTTCAGTAAAGGCTTTGCTAGAGTCGAGAAGTTGGGAATCCACTGGCGACAGTAGCTCACCATCCCCAAAAACTTCCTCACCTCCCTCCTTGTCTTTGGTGGACTCATTTGAAGTACACTTGTTATTCTTTCCTTCATTATTCTCCGTGACCCTTTCTCTATTTGGTGACCCAAGTATTTCACTTTCTTCTGACAGAACTGCAACTTTGAAGGAGACACCTTGTGTCCATTCCTTCCCAAATGGTTCAGTAGGGCAATGGTATCGGCTGTGCAGCCACTTTCTGTCTTAGCTGCAATCAGTAAGTCATCAATGTACTGTACTAGGACTGACTCGAATGGCAATTCTAACGCTTCCAAGTCTTTCTTTAGTATCTGATTGAAAATTGACGGTGACTCAGAAAACCCTTGAGGAATTCGACACCAACTGTAAACTCTGTCTAAGAATTTGAAACAAAAGAGAAATTGGCTGTCCTCATGAAGAGGCACTGAAAAGAATGCTTGTGACAAGTCGATGACTGAGAACCACTCGGCATCGCAAGGGACTTGGAACATTATCACAGCTGGATTCGGTACTACAGGGCAGCATTTGACTATGATGTCATTTATTTTCCTCAAGTCCTGCACAATTAGGACCTTCCCACTCGGCTTTATCAGTCCCATGATTGGTGAATTACATGGACTGCTCAACACTTCCTTCAGTACTCCCTGTTTTACAAACTCGTCAATCAGTTGGGCGACTTTCCTGAGGGTGTCTTGTGCCATGTGGTATTGTGGGGTCTGGGGAAAAGTTGCATTGGGTTTTACTGTCACTTTCACTGGTTCCACTCCTTTCACCAATCCCACCTCCTTTCCTGTCATATCCCATACTTCTTTTCCGACTGTTTCCCGTAATTCAGCTGGAATATCTTCTTCAGTTATCATCGGAAGAAGGTTAATCAGAGGATATTTTTCATCGACAACTTCCATCTCGTCCCCTTCTACACTGTCCTCCTCTTCCCCATCACTGCTTGTCTGAATTCTGATTGCATCGTACGAACACATAATCGAACATCCCAATTTGCACAATAGGTCTCTCCCTAACAGTGCTATCGGGCTTGAGTCACAGACCACAAAATTATGTAACCCTTGGTAGTTACCAATGCTGATTGGTACTGGATCCGTGATTGGGTTCGTCAGGTACCTGTTTGCTACTCCCACCACTTGAACTGTTCTCCCTGAGAGTGGCAAATTTGGTACTTCAATGCTCCTAACAGTTGAACGTGTGGCTCCTGTGTCCACCAAGAATGAAACACGATGACCCATAACTTTTCCCTCCACATATGGACCCTTTTGATCAACTTCCAAGGATGCTGCAAGCACACAATTTCCCTCCTCATCTGAACTTTCACTCTCCCATACATTGTTTATTCCACTCTCACTGTGTAATGGGAACTGTTGTACTGTGCCATTTGTATTCATCACCTGACTCGAGACCTGTGGAGGAACCATCACTTGCTGCTGACTCATTGGTGCCAAGGGTATTTGCATTTGCTGATTAGGTACCATGGGTAACTGCTGTTGCATTGGCTGCATTTGCGTCATCTGCATACGGGGCATCTGCATCTGCTGCGGCTGCATAGGCTGTAATCCTTGCAGCTGATTTATGGTCTGAAAATTTGGGTTTGGACCTCTCATTTTCGGTCCCCTCATTGTCTGAAATGCATTGACATCATTGTTTTGCTGACCAACACCTGCACCTTCCTGCACCACCATTGGGCACTCGCGTTTCCAATGTCCGACGATTCCGCACACGTGATACGGCATCACCCTTTTCATTGCCTGCATACCATTCGGAGTCACAACAGTGTTCAAATCCGGACCATTATTTACAAAACCTCCTCTGCCTCTGCCTCTCACCTGTGGCTGAAACACCATATTTCCCTGCGGCTGCGGCTGCGGTACCTGCTGTTGGAACCCTTGCAACCCTTGCAAACCTTGCAGACCTGTCTGAGCTGCCTTAAGTTGCATCACCATCACTTTCTCTTTCAACCTTTTCTGTTTCACCTCAATCTCGTCACTACAGTATTTCGCATAATTCAACACCTCATCAATAGGTTTCGACTGCCAGCAAATCAAATGCGACTTTATCATCTGACTTATCTCTGGTCTCAGCCCTTCCACAAATCTAAACACAAAATGAAGCATGTCCTTCGCCTCTATTGTTTCCGTGCCACTGTAGTTCTTGAACGCCTTCAACAACCTCTCATAGTAACCATGAATTGACTCTTTAGCCTCTTGGGCAGTTCGATCAATCTTCTGCCAATCCACATTTTTCGCGGCAACCTTCGTCTTCAAATGCTCAATCACCTTGTGGTACAAGCTCATCACCATAGGTGATGGTGCACCCGTATCCCTGTCCCTCTCTGGCTCACTTGTCGGCCAACCTACAGCTCTTTTGCATTCCTCCCACAAATCTGCCGGAACCACAATCTCAAAGAGGGTGTTCAGGTCTTCCCAAAGACATTTTGCAAGCTTCACAAACCTATCAGTCTGTTGATACCATTCAATCGGTTTCTCTCTCAGTTTGGGAAAATCATCCGTAAAGGATTGAATGTCGCTTCTGTGCCACGGTACATGTATCAATTTTCCCCCTGCTGTCTCCCTCATTGGTAACATGGTTACTGCATCACTACTCTGTTGTCTTTTCTCCTTGTGCTCTGGGACACTGTCTTTCTTCTTTTCCTTTTTCTTTGCCCACCTGCTTTCCCATTTATCTAAGCACCTCCACACTTGTGCACTCTGCAGCAATTCTCTAAGGTGCGTCTTCATGCCTGCTGACCTCATGTGTTCAAAGTCTGTGGTCCCGAAATCCAATCTATAGCTCCTGCTCAAGTGCTTTGTCTTGTCTATCTCAATCCCGTTTTTGTCAGCTATTTCTTGAAACCTTCTGTGTACCTTGTTCACTTCTCTCGTAATCCTGGGACATAGATACCTCAGCTCTTCTTCCGAGTAGGACTCTAGCCTATTCACACCCATAGTCCCTTCCACCAACTCTTCTGCTTCCATGCTCAACCTTACCCTATTCAGGTAGTCTTCCCCCTTCCCACTTGTTGAGCTTTGTGTGGAATTCAGACTGTTGACCCACTGTGTTAGCTGTTGCGCATTCAACCCCATTAGTGTAGCATTCACATCGACTGCCATTGATGGTTGCGGCAACTTCTCAGTGCTCGATGATAGCGGTATTATCAGTGGGGGACTCGACCTCACCACTGTCGACTGAGCACATATGGGACTAAACTCCATCAAGGACCCAGATCCAGTTGGCTCAGCCGCTATCGGAGTTGTCTGGAGTGTTTTCTATGCACCTCCTTTCCGTCCCATTCTGCAGCATTGATCCTTGACTGCTCATACCTGCGTTAGGCTGAACGTACAAAGGTACCGGAGGACCTACAGTAATGGGTAGGGTTATCGCATCTGGGTTCTGTCCATTCCCCAGGTTCTGAGGCATGTTCATTCCCACACCATAGGTCATCATTGCCGGCATGCCCATCTGACTCCCCGTCATCTGAGCATGTGCTGTTCCCCCCTGCATCTGCTTTTGAGGCATCAAAAACTGAGTTGATTCAGCTTGTGCCAATGTTGGGTTGCAACCATTCTGTACTCCCATCACGTTTGGATCTAGAATCATTCCCGTACCATTGTCACTGCTGTAGTACCTTGGGACCTGCGGCTGATAATTTTCTGCTGGTTTCAATATAGGCACATCTGGATATATTCTCCTAACCTGCGGTATCTGTGGGGTGAACAGTAAACTCGGGTCCTTAGATCCCGATGACGTTTCTGAATCTGGAGTTTCATTATTCTGTACCGGTGCCGGAGGGGCAGAACTGGTACTTGGACCTTGTCCACTCTCTGCATAAGGCGGTGGACAGTCGTTCAGCAATTGCATGATGAACTCCTCATCATCTGACTCATCTTCTCTATCTTTGGAACACCTCCTGTTTGTCTTACAGGTAGCTTTCTTGCCTGTCGCCTCTTCTTCCTTAGCAATTGCGGGAAACAATTTTATCCCCTGCAATACATCTGTCCTCCACACCTTCTGTGCATTGTCCCACCTAGCGTCCACTAGTGTCTTTTCTACCTTTCTCATCCTGGTCTCGAACTTCTTTTGCTGTTGCTGTCTAGCCATTAGTTCCCAAATCGCTAGAGCCTCAAACTGTGCTGGCCTTGGAGGTACCTTCATGTCGTACATCGCAAATCTCAAATTCTCTAGGATCCTTATATTGAATGTCCCATGGATCAGGAACGCTACGCTCCCATGTTTCTCTGTCAGCTTGTGCCATTGCTTTAGCCAAAGGCACGGAGCTACCCCTTTTTCCTCCATTACAATGTAAGCTGGTGTACCTTCGGGTGGCGTCTCCTCTCCTACGCTCGCTTTAATGTAAGACTCTCCCTTCATCGCACTCTTTAATGCTTTAAAAAATTTAATTTTCTCGTCTTTTATTTCACAAAGTTTGTAATCAATAGGTGACTTTAATTCCCGGAATACTCTTCGCTTGCCTTTCCCCTTCCAGTCGAGCCCCACGGACTGCGTCCAATCCGTGCGCGACCCTTCTCTACAACCAACCTATCCCAGCGCGGCTCCTAGTGACGTCACACTCACACACACTGCGGCTGACAAAGCCTCGCGGCTCGTCCTCCTTCACTCAGCTCTTCTCGTAACAACTTCTAGCATGTATTGCAAGCAACCAAAATAATAATAAAACAGATCTGTCGGTTTACTACAGGAAGGGTAACACAATTGCTTCAGGACCTTAGGGATTTTTCACTAGCCTCGGCAGTTATTCCATCTTTCTCGGTCCCCACTTTCGCAAGCAAATCTGACCCGCAGACCTACTCTCAACTTGTCAATGATCTATTCTAGTGTACTTAGAATTTTGTCAAAGTCCGAAGTCGAAGTTTCTTTCACTCCCTTAACACACGTACCGACTCGTTGACCACGCCCGATCAACCTACTAAACCGCCCAGACCACAACATAAAACAAGTGTCTCATACAATTTTCAATATACTCCGGAGTCTCTTGACCTCGCAGGGCCCGTCTCAACAACAACAACCACGTGGACCTTTTTCTGCACAAAGCGCCACATACACGTGAAGTTCGACGACTTCCCTACTCTCACACTCGGAGTCGCACCTCCGCTATTTCTATGAAGTTCGACGACTTCCCTACTTCTACACTCGGAGTCGCACCTCCGCTATTCTCTAAGATCCTCGCAACCTTTTCACACAATCTGCGGCAATAAGCTGTGCAAGCGCAAAATTCTAACTTCACTCATACCATCACTAGTACCGCCAACGCCAATTCCACACCTCCATTCTCTCCATTCGCAAGCTCCGAGATCCCGGGAAAGTCGCGGGGGACTTAGCCCATCATCATTTTCTCAATCTGTTTTACCCAAGAAAAATCTAATTCAACTTCTCGAATGGGGTCCCAAAGGGCGAAACCGTTAATTCAACACCATGTACTTTAAAAAGTACGGGGTCCCAAAGGGCTCAACCGTTAATTCAACACCATGTACTTTAAAAAGTACGGGGTCCCAAAGGGCGCAACCGTCCTCTGCTACCATCTACTGATAGAGCGTTCCGTACTAATAATTTACCTGTAGTTGGACGCTCTTAGGTCGATGAATCTTTTGACCAAGTGGGACTCTCCTTACTCGGGAGTAATCAATCAAAATCAACAATCAATAATCAATAACGAACATAAGCAATTCCCCGATCAACATAACACTTCACAATTAATCCAGAATACATTTCGGCGAAACCATGACCTTTCGGTCATGAATAATCACACCAGTTTATGCAAGGTTAATGAATTTATTTCCCTATATTAACAAAGCTAGCACAATGTAGATGTGTCTCAACACCAAATGATATATGTAAATGAACATTAATAGCTGTCCATAACGACGAAACAGATGCAATCTATGCAGCATTTGAATAATAATGCCTTCGATAATAGCAACACAAACCACTAGAACTATAATCTGTAATGAGCTAATAGCATACATTTAGTCAGCATAACAAGGTCTCAAATTGCATCGTGCATCAAATGAATCCTCATCTAACCTCAAATTAGCATCAGCATGTGGGACTTCATGCAAAAACAATTTAGCAACATTAATTTGGAAAACTCCTAACTAAGGCTCTTATCAAAATCAGCAGTTGGTTACCTAAAAAGAAACACAATGCAATTGTACAATTTTCCTTTCATATTTACCAAATTCAATCAGCATTCAAGGAAGTCTTCGTCTCACAGGTACCGATTTCGATCAGCATGGGTACCGGTTCCGATCAGCATGGGACGGGGGCAAAGGGGCAGGGTGGACAGGGCAATTGCCTCACAGCGGCAAGATAAAACTACTACTTCATGCAAAGGGACAAATCAAAGTTAAAGTCTCTAGGGCGAGAATTACTTAAAGTCTCTTTCTCTCGATTAGAGAAAGCATCAAAGTCTCTCAAAATGGCGTCGAACATCAATTGGCATTGTAGAAGATAGGCAATAATGTCCGATAGGTAATGGCCGCTTTCTTCCTCGTGCACCTGGTTTTTATAGACAACAGTTCAAATCCAGTAGGGTCTTCCATTGGAGGGTTCATAGGTTAGCTTCAAATTGACCAATCAAAAACAACAGTTCTCAAGCTTTTACCTAAGCATACATTATCCTTGGAGTCGGGAACGTAAGTTGCAACATATTTTACCAATTAACTCACTTTCAGAGCGTCCATTGTCTGCACCTGCAGATTGACCTTGGAGTGGAAAAGAAGATGCCAGGCTGGCACAAAACCTTAAAGATAAGCATGTGAACGGTCTCACTGGAAAAGTACAGCTTCAAGCAAGAATACACTTTTATTAGCACGTTGGAAAAATACGAGCATCTAAACCGTGAGACACGGCAGCTAGGCCAAAGCCTCCACTAAAGTTATGCTAAGCTAAAGCATTTCTACCAAGCAAATCATGGCACACGTTTACGATTATATCAAACTAGTACAATTCTAATACATCACGTTATATGAAGCACGCTTATAAATGTTGGCAAACTACTCTGAGGGCACATTTGTCCCCGTACAATCTTTATTTAGTTCGATTAAAGTCACACTTGATTATTGCAGCACTACGTTTATGCACTAATAAATGTAAAACCTTCATTTCAGCTTCATCAGTAGCAGCCAAGTTGTGAAAGTCTAATTGGTTTAAACGTTCAACAGCACTTCATGCCTACCTGCAAAAGGGCAAGTGAACAAAGAGAATACATATTTGCTTATGACTGATATACCTTCACTGGCTCCAGCTATCTATTAATCTGCACAGTCCTCGGATCAAAGTTTGCAAAATCCTCATATTCACTGTTACTTTATGCCACCTTGATTGCTGCTTTTCTGTCTATGTTAAGCTCCCTTGCTACTTTCCTGCTCCTTTGTGCTCAATATATTTCTCTTAGATCCATTTCCTCTCCTGTTTACCCAAGTCTTCTTTCTCCTCCTCACTTACCACTCTCCAGTGTCTACGTTTCACTCCCATCTCACATTTAATTTTGTGTGTCTCACCTTTAAATATATTCATGGCCTTCCCCTTACCTATGCTCTGCTGTTATATCTTATTTTCTTTCTCACCCATTGCTCTCTGTCACAGTTCACTCCTGGTAGGACGTCCTAATGCACTGCCCCACTCTATGCCTCGTTCAGTGGTTAATTTGAGCCAGTGGTTGCCGGTGGGGCCCACCAGCACTCATTTTTGGGGACTGGCTCTTCATCAGATAGTGACAACAAGCAAGAGAGTAACACACACACAAAGGAGAAAGAAGCAGAAAGGGAAAGATGGAAGACCCGTCAGAAATGAAAAAGCATGAACCTACACGAGTGAGATAAAGGGACAAAAAGTGTCTGACAGTGAATAAAAGAGTCAGGAGCTCGATTCAAGACTTTGGGCATCTGCTCTCATTCTATTACAAATTAACCACTGGCCAAGTCACCCACTTAAGTCTGTGTGGACCTTGAGTGGATGGTGCTAGTGATTGTACTTATTATTTCAAAGGAGCTATCTGGATATATGTCAGGGATTGGTGAGGTATCCATGGTATTTAGAGTCCTGTACTGAAATGCACCAGGGCTCTTTAGTGGTGAATAAGTATCTCTTTTATTTCTATTGTTTCGTGGGGCATCTACCGCCACTGACATACTTCTAGGCCTATTTCATTTTTGCATTGTGACTTTTTTGCATATGTATGGAACCTGAACAATGGAGCTGTTTTAAATTGAATCGAATACATGAAATAAATTGAAAACCGTGAAATAAAAAGTGATGTATTTTGGGCATATTAATTAGCCCGCGCCTGGAACATATTGGCTCTAAAGTGCTACCAGTTTGCTGTAACTGCCACTTTAGACTCATCTTGAACTCTGCAATGAACTGGGTTCAGCGAGTGAACATACAACTATATAAGGACTGCCACACTATCGTTTAATAAGCTTTAAGTAACAGTTCCCATTTTCAGACTGTACCCTCGAAAAAACGACTTTAAAACTTTTGTAATTGGCAGTTGCTTTAGACTGACAGTGTGATAAGCAACATCATGGGGTTGATTGACATGGCACATGTACACTACTGCTGCATGAGCACTGATCTGGGGAGTGCTGGGTGAAACCTTAACTAAAACATTGACTGGGCAACCTCCTTCAATATATTTTACAAGTATTAGAGCTATGCTTATTACTATATTGGCATGTCTGTTTTGAACTGTTTTTGTAGAGGATATTCATTAACAATTGGGGCTTTACGTTCATTGTGTCTATCGAACTCTGGCCTATAGATTCGCCATAAGGCAGCATGCCAGAACCGATTATAACCCAGACCCAGTTTCTCATCAGATTTGGTTTCAACTACTAAGGCTTTTACGGATTCGTTATCCCCCCCAAAAAGTAAACTTGAGGACCTTTAGACCCGAATGTAATTAGACATTTTCTTTTAATTTGGACTGCATTAAACTTCTTTAGTGGAGATTGCTGATATGGGGATGGGTATTGCTTGTGAACGGGGGCTCTGCACTCAGTTTTGGGTCCCAGCACGTGTTTTTCCTCAACACAATTTGATGCAGAGCAAGGGAGAGAAAAATACACCCAGGGGAAAAGAAGAAGGACGAGAAAGACGGAAAAAGAGTAATGAAAGTGGAAAGCAAGGATGAAAAAGATCCTGCAAAAGTGAGATAAGGAGATAGGAGTGTCAGGTGGTATATTAAGAGGCATGAGGTGGAATGAAGACTACCAGCCTTCGTATTCGGCACCCTGACCTTTAGTATCACTGGTGGTGGGCTTCTGAATGAAACTCTGGGCCCTGGTACCTATTTTATTACTGATTAAGTGGTAGGGGTAGGGTGAACATACCTTGGCTCCCATGCTCTTGTCAGAGTAGTAAAGGTAAATTGATATGAAAACTCACCTGTAAGATGATTTGTACACCCAGAGATAGATGCTGGTACATACCTTTATTGACATGCAGGGCACCATTATAAGGGAAGGCATGATGGAATTTTATGGTGTTGCCCACTGTAGCAAGACAATAAGTTCACATTATATCCTGAGACAAGGGTGCTCTTTTCTGTGCTTGGCAATGGATTATGCAACATGAGAGTATATATTGATATAGAACTTTGACATCAGGAAACCCAACCTGTTACCACTTGCTGGATGTTCGGTTTGTAAATAAGTTTTGGAAGTGGGTTACATTGCTGATGGAAAATGGCCCTGTCCGCAGGGTCACCCACAACGTTTTGCCTTCCTTCTCCCCTTTTTCTGACCTCATTTTTGAAGGTTTTAGAACTCTGAGCACATAACCACTGCTAACCAGTGGTAAAGTGCATGTGCTCTCTCCTCTAAATGTGGTAACATTGGTTCATACCCACTTGGCATATTTAATTTACTTATAAGTCCAAAGTAAGGTGCACTACATGTGCCCAGGGCCTGTAAATTAAATGCCTATAGTGGGTCTGTAGCACTGATTGTGCCACCAATGCAAATAGCTCCTTATCCATGCCTCAGGCCTACCATTGCTGAGCCTGTGTGTGCAATTCTAAACTGCCTTGTCAACCTGACCAGCTAAACCTCTTTCCAAGCCTAAACCTTCATTTTTAATACATATAAGAGACCCCTAAGTTATACCCTGGACAGCCAATGGAGAGGGTGCAGTGTATTTAAGAAGTAGGACATGTACTTTTAAGTTTTGCATGTCCTGCTAGTGAAAAACTCTCACATTTGTTTTCACTACTGCAAAGCCTATTACTCTGATTTGATAACATTAGGAGTACCTTATTATATCCTGTAGATGTAATTTACAATCTAGAAGAGATAGGTTTTCAAGTTTGGTGTCTCTGGAATCACAATTTAAAATCACAACTTATGGTGAATTCAGATTTCAAATTGCAGATCTGAAAATACCACTTTTAGAAATTTTGTGTTTTTTTCAAATTCAGCCATTTGGGGCCTGCTGCATGTCTCCAATGTACCTCTGGGGTGTGGTGACAGCTGGGCTTGTTCATTCTCTCTAGACAGCCACACACAGAGGGAAGCTTACGTGTGACTGATGGGCCTTCCACATCCTGGTGGGCCATCCTGGGCAGGATGAGAGGGAGGGGCTGACACTTATACCTGAATGGGCTATGTCCTGCCCCACACCAAGAGCTGCAAACCCCCATGTCATGAGTCAAGCCAGGGCAGGAAGAGAGGGCCTCTGTGCACTTTCGTTGAAGTCTCCTACACTTCAATGGCACAACTCCGTATTGGTACTGGACCTCTGACACCACCAACTCAGTACACTTCTCGACCTGTGGATACTCTGCAATGAAAAATGACTGCTGTGCTGCTACTAGGACTGCTACTCTGCAGAGCTGCTACTCTGCTGGACTCTTCCTTGGCTGAGCAGACCTGCTGCCTGCTACCTTCTTGCTTGGAAGTGAGAAGGACTGGACCTGCATCTCTATATCCCCTAACCAAAGTGACTCCAAGGGTTTGCTGGCTTTCCTCCTATTTCTGAAGTCTCAGGGACACAAAGGATTTCCAACTCACTTGCTACAGCTTCTTGCTTCAACCAGTTCCTGGCCCCCAAGAGGCACCTCTCTAGTCCTGGGTTGTTGGAAGTGTTTTTTGGCTCTTGAAATCAAGCTTTTGGACTCTTTGTGACCACAAATGAGGTAAATCGCACCCAAAGAACCAGCACAAGCTGCCGCAAGCTTGTCTTTTTGCAAAGAAAGTATCTCCGCTCATGACCTTGAGGCTCCAGCCCTCCCATCCGACTATATGTACTGCGATGCCCAGCCAACTCTTCACGCACACGGACCACTGCCAGAGGTGCACTCCGTGTTCCTGGTGAACTTCTGCCCCACAAATGGGACTCTCAGCCCAATTCTTGAGAAGGTAAAACTTCACCTGAACTTATCTGGGATTGTATCCAACACACAGTGCATTGCGGATGGCCTGGATTTATTCTGATCTAGTGTACCTAGATATCCCTGGTTGGTGCGTTCTGCTTTTGAGCACTATACTCCATTTTTTTCTTTAAAAATTCATAACCCCGGTTCTACTTATTGAATTTTTGTCTTTTTGGTCCTGTTTTGTTTATAAATTAAAGCTCTGTGTTTCTAACCAGGTGTGGTGTCTTTTTGTGTGATGCATTCACTGTTTTACCATTTGAAGTGTTGCACAAATACTTTACACATTGCCTCTTAAGTTAAGCCTGACTGCTCTGTGCCAAACTACCAGAAGTTGAGCACAGGCTAACCTAGGGTGTGTTTGTGACTTACCC
Source organism: Pleurodeles waltl (assembly GCF_031143425.1). Lineage (NCBI taxonomy): Eukaryota > Metazoa > Chordata > Amphibia > Caudata > Salamandridae > Pleurodeles > Pleurodeles waltl. The sequence goes on along the minus strand of NC_090437.1, from coordinate 1,032,448,706 downwards.
TGACTAGGATTGTGGTTCCTGCTCGGACAGAGTGGATACCTCTGCCAACCAGAAAGTCAGTTTCTAACAATTTCTAAATCACCAGTGACACTATTAGCAAGCTTATGCCAAGATCATTGGGTAGTGCTATCTCCCAGGTATGACATTTGTCTCACTCTTTTACACACAGGTGTTGGGAATTGGGCTATTAGTTGTGTGGCCATCACAAGCAGTAGATCCACAGTTGTCCATACTGGGAACCCAACTCCCCTATTGTAGTGCTTGACTCTCACAGGGTAGCAAAGCAAAGTAGTCCAAGTCCTACTCAAGGGAGCTGGTGTAGGCTAGTAATCACAAATAACTGGCACACAGTAATAACACTCAATAAATGATTGTCCAGTCAGTACCTTTCCTTTAGAAAAAGGAAAAGTAAATTTATGACACACACACTACTAAATACTATGCAGTAATTTACAAACATATAAATTGGTATATGGTACATACCATAGATGGCATTGTGTAACCACTGTTGACCCCCTAGAGAGGTCACCCAAACATCTTGAGGGAGTTCAATCATTTGTTCTGTAATAAACACATCACTTGTGCAGACACTATTGTCAATATTGTGATAATGATGAACCAATAATATGTGAAATCATTATGATAACCCAATAAATCATTTATCAGAAATAAACCTTGTGTTTGTGTATTCTTTTATGTGTTTGACCTCAAACTGTACTTGTAAAAACAACCCCCAAAGAGCATTACACTGTAAAAACTTGGCATTGCAACCATACAGCCACTAGAGAGTGCGTTATCAGGCTTTCTTGAATGTTACCATACACATGGCTCCTAAAAGGCATAACACTCAGCTGAAGAACAAAAGCTCCAGCCATGGGAATGCTAAAAAAAAATGTATCAAAAATTCAGGAGAGGTGATAAGTTTGCTCCCCCCCCCCACCAACTTATGGTGAGGACCTTGAAGTACCTCTAAAAACAAGGCTGCATTGTGCTGAGTTGATTGGTGGTGGTTTGATCATCCTGGGACCACCACAGGTATTGATAGGAGCCAAAATGCACTTGAAATCATAAGGCCCCACAAGACATTATGGGGCAATTTTTTGTAAACATGGTGAATATCATAGCAGAAGCTCTCCTGCGCTGGGGAGAGCGGCATCATTTTTCTGTTTGCTTTCTCTTTGTATCTTGTGTAGCCTCATGCCTCATATTTCTGTCGTGGAGTGCCTGGCCCCACTCCGGCACCCGATGCCACCAGGTACATTGGAGGACAGCTTGGGAAGCCCACCTCCGGCTGCCTTTGCGGGCTCCTCACACCATCAGCACTCCTGTGTGCTGCTGTGGCAGCCAGCAGCAGTCATTTGTATCTGCCCACTCTTGTTGGCAGATGTGCAGTGTGTGTGGCTGCCTCCGGCTCCCCCAAGACATGGGAGCGGGAAGGTGGACCACATGCAAGAGTGCATCAGCACTCCCCCTGTCCTCCATTCGGATAACATGACCTAGGGATGGGGTCCTGGCCTCTCCTCCTCCTGCAGGCAAGCGCAATGGTGCCCCCTACATGTCCAAACCTTTGGGGAAGTGCACCAGTGATTCACCGTACCATTAAGCACTCAGGGTCCGGGGATGGTATCCTGGCCCCTTTCATGAATCCGCCAGGAGATGAGGTCTCTTGGTGGTATGAAAGAATGGGTAGGGGCCTCACGCATGCCTTCTCCACTAGAAAGATAATAAGCAACTTTTTTGCACCCTCCCCCAACCTCTGGTCCACCCTGGGGAAAATGATCGGACTGGTAGTGGAGCCCCACATGCTCCAAGGCAGGAAATTAGGTCAAAGGTCACCAAATTTTAGAATGCCACAACTTGGGCCCTGTTGGGCCGATTTGGACAATCCTGGGCTCATTTTGCTCCTGGTGGAGATTTCGATTAACCAGGGGCAGCTATAGCAACCCTCTTCATCTCCAAAGTGGTGCAGTCCTCAAAGAGCTGGTTTTCTGGTCCCCTTTATTAGCTGCCCTCTTGATCTTTACTCCTGGGTGCATAAAAGTCCAGGCCTTTCCCTCAGCTGGTCCTCGGGGAGGTCTAAGGGGGCCAGCCTCACTGGTTTGTAGGGAGACCTACTGATCCTGGGGTGAACTGGGCAGTGTCTTTGGTCCTCAGTGAGGGGTCAAGGGGTTCCTCCCTCCGGTTCTTCATGGCAGTGAAGTTTGTCGAAATCTGCAGGCAATAGAGAGAGTCTCTCTCTCTTGTCCAATAATTTGTAAAGGAGAAAGGAAGGTTCCAGAAGACTGGCACCCCTGGCAAATCCTGGGGTGCCACATCACCTCCCTGCCTCTGTCCCAACCCTCCTGCACAGCATGTTGGGACAATCCAAAATGCCGTCATCCAGAAGCCACTGGTCACATCAGCTCCTGGGGTCCCAGCTCCACCCATCCCTGACATCACTACCAGGGATGTGCCCAGTAGAATTTCAAAGGGAGTGCCCCGTTGGGTTGGCTCCACTTGTCTGGGCACTCTCCTTTGTTCAGTGGGCTTCGGTAGGCCTATTCCTTGTTCAGTGTGACAGCTGGGTGATTGATACAGATCATTCCACCCTACCCCTTTCCTACTCAGGAGCTGGGAGAAGTGCTGCTAATGGCTCCTTTTGTGTGGGGGCAGCCTTTGTTCTTGCTGCTGGAGAATTATGTTTTTACTGGGCACAGCAGGGTGACACATGGCCTGGGCTCTGATCTTGACCTGAGGGAGTGAAATATAGAAACTCTGGATGACCTATAAGATGTACGGTTATCATTTTGGAGGTGACATATTTGTTTTTTTCTCACAGGTTACACGTCAATGGTCTCTGTAGGGCAAGGGGCAGTGAAACTACACTGTAAGGCAGCTCCCTCCCTTTGTGTATAAAGGGGGTGCCACTATATCTATAAAACATTAAAGCACACTGACTTTCCCTATTAGTGTACACTACCCTCAAAAGGCCTATACCAAGTGAATGCCTAATCCTGCAGAGTCCCCATTGTGCCAGGTTACCTGTGCGTTGTTACCAGGCTGTGCACGACCGTAGTCTCCCGCGTACAGCCCGCACACGTGTTCGTGTGTAATCAGCCAAGTGCCTCCTAACCTTTCTGCATCGCAGTGGCCTTATCTTAAAGGGCATACAGTGACAGTAAACAGACGCGTCCATTTGCTATGTGATTACCATGATTTTAGAAAACAGTAGTGAGACTCACCCACAGTAAAAAGTCCAAAAATTGGGTGATCAGAAAAGTAAAAAAGTCCGGGCACACTGCAGGGGTAGAATCCAGTTCAACAACACAATTCACACATTACTTATGCAAATTTCATAGAAATGTTTTAGATCAGGTCTGTTTCCTATGTTTATTTTTAGTGATGCATCATTGTTGTAAAGTTCAGGATGAGTTAGAGGAATGAGGATATTCATCTTTAAATATACTATTATGCACGAAAAGTCTCTAAATTGCAATTTTCAGAGAGAATGTATGGGCCCTTCATGGATGAATAGTTTTTTCTTTTATTTCCATGCACATCACTTTGTCAGTGGGAAGTGTTTAATGTTAAAAAATGTTAATCGCCGAAATACATCCAGCCACATCCTAATCCCGATGTTCCAGTGGTAAAAATTTAGTTTTTTTGTTGAGGGGGATGAGAGCTCTTCTCAAACAGAAACCACAGTCCCTGTTTTGGTGAACCACAAAAGTCACTAAATGATCCAAAGCTTAACCCAATGGTAGTTTGGAACCAAAGCAATCAGGCTTAACTCAGAAACACTGGTTAAAATATTCACGCAGCACTGAAAGAGGAAACACAATTCAATAAAAATCCCACACCAATTTAGAAAAATGGAGAATCTTTTAATAAATAAAGTAAAGCCAGAACGTCAAAATTCGAGTCATGAATGACCGTTTTTGGTGAAAACTAGCACCTAAAAGATCAGAGCGCCAACTTTGGACATCTCGTCACCACAGACTGGGGCAAAGTCGACATCTATGGCCAACTGCACTGGAACACAGTTCAGATTCACAAGGTGGGTTGGGTCCGGTCTCTGGTTACTTTAGAATAATTTTTTAAGAGAAATGTCCGAGAAGATAAAGTTCAGTGGGGCAAGGCAGCCAGCGGTGTCTGAAGAGTAGCTGTAGACGGCCGGGAGCCGCTGAATGATTTTGCAGTGAGGATTTCAAAGTTTGGACTTTGTACAATTAGTTTACAGCTGATTGGCACATTTAATTTACATGTAAGTCCCTAGTAAAGTGGTACAGCATGTACTCAGGGCCTGTAAATTAAATGCCAATAGTGGGTCTGCAGTGTGTGTTGTGCCACCCTCTTAAGTAGCCCTTTAAAACATGACCCAGGTCTATCATTGCAGACCTGTGTGCAGTTTTAAATTGCTAGTTCGACCTGGCAAAAAAACTCTTTTGCCAGGCCTAAACTTCTGTTTTTAATACATATGTCACCCCTAAGATAGGCTTACTCAGCCCACAGAGTAGGGTGCACTGTACTTAAAAAGGTGGTTGTGCACTTTTAAGTTTTACATTATATTGTATGACTGCTTTCAATGGGTTACTAAAACTTGATAAGCTGCTGTCACTGGTTGTGTCTTCTATGGAAGCCATGGCTGCGTGTTCCTTTTCCTGTGAGGTAAGTATTAGTGAGATTACCTTTTGTATGGAGATACTGAGATGTTGCATTTGGTTGAAGGGGCCTTGAGTGTCTGGGAAGTCTTTCATATTCTTCGTGTATATCTCTCCAGTCCTCATGGCATTTGCATTGATAACATGATATCCTTTCATAGGCAGAGTGACACTTGTTTATCACAACTTCCTTGCTTGTCTTCAGCTCTGGTATATGTTGAGTCAGGCAGTCAGGTACAGTGTGCTTAGTTTAGTTATACAGTGTCATGGGGGCTGCTGGAGCAGTGTATCCCCATTAGCAAGTTATGACATAATGGGTGTGTGTACCTAGAATTGCAATAACAAAAGTTGTTGGTGATATTAGATTTGTGTTCACTTCCTTTGTTTGCAAATGGCCATTCCTCTCTTGGGTAGGTGTGTGTTGTCTCCTCAGGAGGGCAATAGAGGTGGAGAGAATACAGGTTGTGGAAGTTAGTGACACAGTCCTTCATCTTCACCATGGTGTTAAGGCCAGCAGTGGTCATAGTGTAGAGTTGGCAATTTTGCATGGCTGCCACTTTGTATTTCAGTGATGTTCTTAATGATTAGTATTAGTTCCTATTGTGTTACAATGGGTATTGTTGTGACTTGCACAATGATATTTGTGGATGATGGCCTCAGATTTGTCCCTTGTGTTCTACTTTGTGCTTCTTCTCCAGGCTGTCTATGCATGTTTCTCATGTTAGCAGTGGAGACTGTACCATATGCTGCTCTGCACTTTGATTGTCTGTGAATATACAGTGATGAAATGTGTCCTGTGTTAAATTATTATTATCTGCAGCATGATTCTTTGACCATATGTGGAACTCATAGATTGCCTCTAAGCTGATTAAGCCAGACACATGGGAGTAGTGTCAAAGAGAAGGCAAATTAGTGTTGACTTACTAGACAGGGGTAACATTTTGGTTTCAGTAAATGCAATCCGCAATGTTCATTTATGTGTGTCTGAAGTGGATAGATGTGGAATTGGAAGCAAGACTTGGATAGATTGAAAAGAATGTATAACCAGCACCTTATGATGCATGTATACGGGGGACACTCTACAAGGAAAGTTTACAAATTCGGAAGTGAGATCTTTGCTCTACAATGATTTAATTTTTTTTTTAACTTTAGAAATAAAAAGACTTTCTTTTTTATGTGATTGTCACCCCTATCCAGCCCAAGTGAGTTGTCTTCCAATTAAATAGGTTCAGTTTCCTTATCTGGCAAATAAATTGTCAGCCTTACCCAAAGCGAGTACATTGACTTTCTATGACATACCATCATTATCCATATCTGGCAAATAAACTACACCTTTTCGGAAAAAAACAGTTGACTACAAAAAAGATAGAGCTTTATAAAGCACTAATATATATATAGCCTTAAAATTAGAGCTGTAAGGTTAATTTCAGTGGCAATTGTTATAAATTGCATCTAATGCTAATGTGGATATTGGACCTTCATCTTGAGTGTTCATGCTTATGCAGAATTTAAAAAGTCTCTCTTTTGATTGAAGTGTACAGCTTTTATTATGTCTATGAATCAATAATGGACCTCTTAAACCAAATCTGGAAAGATCACCCAAAAAAAGTCTCATTCCACACGTTTCTCATAGTCTGCAAAAACATTCAAATATATAACCATGTGTAAGTACAATGAGGTGCAACTTTCAAATAACTATTCTGGTCTTTAATAATGTTATTGAAGAAGAACACTACCCAGGAACACTATGTATCACTGTTCATACATTATTTTTAAAAACCCATGATCACAGTCTTATTTTACATTTTAACTATTTTGAACTTGCAAAGAGAGACCAGCTATTATGTAAAGTTATTGTTGTAGAAATATTTGCAAAAAAGAATCATATTGCCAGCCATATGGAAAACTGTGGATGAATTACTGGATTCTTCAACTGCATACTTTAACTACAAAATTAGTTCCTTTTATTGTCATCAGACCTATCATCTTCCTACAACCCAATTCTGAAATTGTAGGGTGTTTGATTTTCTCCAGGCAATCCTTAATTTCAATGTAGGATGTACTAGGCACTGTGTTATAAGGTGAGTTATACTATTTTAGAAACACCTTATCAGTAATCCCACTTTGTTTCAATCATTGGTGTAGGTCTGCATCACAAACTGAAAACATCTGATTTCAACAGCCCCTACTGTTACTGTGCTTATAGTGACCTCGTCTCTCATCCAGAACATCACAGATTTCGAAATCTACTTCCTCACCTTCACTTTCCTTTAGAAATTCATATCTAGCATTTATTTTCTCTTGTTTCTTATCCATCAGTACTGGATTTATGACATATTGTTTAATCCATGAATTATCTTCATGTTCCTAGTAGTCGCTCTTTATTTCGTCATCATCTAAACATGTATAGGAGTGAAAGTCCTCAGTTTCTAAGGGGCAAACTGTATAAACCTACCAGACTAAAGAACCATGAATATTGAAAGGTCAATCCTCATTTCATCCAACATAAATAGAGATTGAAGTACATCTTACACCTCTATAAATGAATTGTATGTTATTTTTTGCTGTATCGTAGAAGGTTGTCTTTAAATCCATAAACCAATTAGTCCTTATTAGTTTTTTTGAGTACAGTTGCCACTAAGGTTGATGACCCTTGGTACTAACTTTATGTTTAGCTTCACCTGCATCACAAATATAAAATCATTAGCATTAAAGCGATCAGTATGTTTTTATTAATGGGAGTAGTAATTTTGTCTAGCCAGGAAGATGGAAAATTCCCTCTTGACGCCCCCCAAAAAAACACCAGTATGGCGGCTTATACTTAATTGTAATTAATGAAGCCAGTGTCTAAGTTTTTTTTTAAATTCTTCTCTTATACTATTTTGCAGATCTAGGGGTGTCAATTAGTAGGCAAATAGATTTCTTCACCTTCTCCATTCTCTCTGTTAAAATCATTGCAAATATAATTATTCTTTGTGAAATGCAGTGTGCACACTCTCTCCTTACAGTGGAGTTTGTTCTACAAGGCCTTATTGTGGTATTTTACTTAGTAATGCAGTGTTTACCTCTTTAGGCTTCATAATCAGGATGCTTACTTTGCTCAGGATTTTATTGGAACTCCGTAAAAAGAACACGCTGCTGGGCTGCAAACATCCCAACAGTGTGTGTATCCGCTGTGTGTTCACAGCTGCCACCAGAACTCACCCACTGTCGTTTAACTCTTTTATTTCTGCTCAGCATTATTTGATGTTCCATTTTTAGACATTGGGAGGATCAAGGGACACGACTGTTTGACAAGGTTAGTTTCAATTGGTGTGTATGTATTCCCACACATACTTCTCAGGTACCATTACAAAAGACCAAACAGACGTGAGAGATTGAAGAATACTAGTTAGACGTGAGCAAAACATATTCTAGGAGCTGCAGAAACGAGCAAATAGTGAACCAAGATTTGTTTTATTTTTTATGAGAGAGGCATAAAAGAGAAATATATAAAGCCAGCAAAAAAATCTGAAATGTTACTAATTCAAGGAGTTTCAGTATTTCATATTCTGAGAAAATATTTTTAAGGGCCTGAGTTAAGCTGCAAAGCATACGTGACAGAAACGATAGCACATAAGACAGGATTACCAAAGGAGTTGCTTACTATGTTTTATAAGTAAATATGGTGAGATAGCATCAGTAATCTATGCCTCATCGAATGAGAGATAAAAGGGGGCCTTTGCATTCACAGATTATAACAACTATGATTTTTTTAATTCAACATAGATGTCTGCTGTAGCGAATTTCACGTTTTATAAAAGTCAAATGGTGGCACGCAGTGAATTCAAACATAAAATAGTGATGGGTATGGTGCAGTGACGACTGAGTGAGGACATAGGTGAGATCAGTGTCTTTTTTTACCATCATATGCACCAAAAAACACGTGGCTGTGGTACAATTTCACATCATGGGAGATCTCATGATCTGTGACTTATGGCTGCACCCTAACCCTCCCTTTCCCATCTCACCACAGACTGGGGTGTGGATAGTAAAGCTTGCTGACACCACTCCACCTGTGACGAGATGAAAAGGCGAGATCACTGGTGTTGAGTGACATGCAACATTGTGCAATCTAAACTGTAGAGTAAAGCTGCCACAGCTAGTGTGTATCAGCACCACTTGGAGGTGGAAGAGACAGAAAAGAATGGGCACCTGCACTCCAACAGAATACATGACTGTGCATGCGTAAGCGTTATCAAGCACACATTCACGCAATCCAAATATGGCTGACTGCACGACCATCCCTCAGAGCAAGCTGGTGACCTGTCCTATAAGGGGTAGCAGAGTTTCTCATCTAAGCAGGAGGGAGAAAGCCATTTAAGAGAATTGCTGGTAAATGAGATCCTTGATGTTGGTTTAAGGTGGCACACCAAGTTACCTCAGTTAAACTCTTACATGCCCAAGATTCAGGGGGCACCTTTAGCACCATTTAGCAGAGGTAATCATGACAGATGTAATCAGAAAAATATCTTCAAACTCCTTATAAAAATGTAAGAATTGGACATTATTACATTGGCTAATATTGTCTCAATAGCTTTCAGACCTGATCAGATAACACTTATGCATGAATCCAAATTAGTCATCTGGGATAATGGACCATAGAGGAATCAATTTGTGCACAGTAAGACGTTTTTAAGACTTGGAGACAGATAAATACAAACTAAACCCAGAACCTACCTGAAGGAATTCAGGCTGTCCCTACAGCAAACTGACAAAAGTTGCTACGGTCATGTAAATGTGTTGGGCCCAGCTTTACAGGCCACATAATGCCCAGTTATGGAATTTTAATGCCCCCTGGTGAAATGCAGACAATTTGGGATATTAAATCAGGGAGGATTTGTAATAACAGAGACTTTGGGTCCCATGTAATAAATAATTATTGGTAATGGATAACAGGCACTCTGGCGAAGAGTGGCTAAAACCTAGCATGAAACAGTAGGAAACTGAGTATTGAGCAAATTTAGTGCTTCAAGTCAAATGTAGATGGTCTATAAAGAGTTTTTTTTTTAACTCTGATGCACTAGAAAATTTGCAATGTTTGTGACATTTTGTGCTTTCAGGAAACCTGGTGTGAGAACGATAATATTTATGGTACAAGGGAGTTAAGTTAAGGTGAGCGGGGGGGGGGGCTGGAGTCCTTGTATCTACCACATGATTGCCCAATAATGAAGCTACATGTAGGTACATAATGTGTAATAGCAGTTATGTTATCTGTGAAAAATTATAGTGCGGGTCATCTTGATTTAATGTTCCTAAATGTTTATTTATCCATCGTGGGATAAAGAGAAAAGAGGGTGTTGCTCATATCACAGTCCCCATTGCATGACATACTGAAAACACATCCTCTTTTAGTCTTATTTAGACAGGGAATTTTATCATGCATTTATTGCGAACTCCCACAAGCGTCCCTTTAAGTCTCCTAATCGTTTTTCAAAAGTAATCTATGCTCGGCGTTGGCCAATAAAACATAATCCATGAGGAAAGCTGAAAAAAAATGTCTTTGTGATTTAGGACTGAGAACACCAAATAATCATTGCTCAGGAGACATGCCAGAACATTACACGCTTGTCTAGAACACTTCTATATTTATTGTTCATTACATCTTGCTACCTATTACCATGCTCGATTTGTGCACAAATTTTTCCATTGACTTTAAGATAATTGGTGATCATATGCTCTAAATCTGTACTCCAGCCATACCAATTGTACAGGCTACTTCAGCAAATGATCTTTGAAATTACTTGGGATGTCATCGTTATAGGTTTATGAGGGGGGGAGGCATTAGTGGCATACAACATTTGTGGCATACAACACTCTTTATTAGTTTGTAAATGTACCTCAGCACAATTGTTTTTTTTTTATTCATCTGTAATCAAAGGTGGTCTAGTTTAATCATTTTTATACTGGGAGAAAATCTTAGACTCTCCTTTATTAAACTATTGCTAAAGCGTCCTGTGAACGGCAGGAAAAAAGTGCAGTTGTGGACAATGCGGAGTTACTAGCGAGCATATGGATAAGAAGGGATCTTGGAATAAACTCAACTCAAGTCAAACTCGGGGATGGGAGATATCTCTCTGAAAATATCAATATCAATCATGACTTAAAACAAGGAGGTTTCCTCACACTGCTTCTATTCAATCTGTATACAACGTACTTGGGCAAAACCCTATTGGAAACAAGGTTTGGCCACTGTGTGCCTTAACAGAGAGATATTTCCTCCCAGTGCTTCTTTTGAATCTATTTGCAATGTACTTGGATCACTTCCTGATGAAAATAGTGTATTTTCCCCCACCTTTAGTGTCTCCACACAGGATGACTGCAGTATGCAGACAACAACGTCCTATTTGATAATGCAAAGATTGGCCTGCAGAGATCTTTAACTGTTTTAGGGGTCTCCAATAGACAGATGTGATTTAGTGGTCAACATGAATGAAACAAATGTGGTTCTATTTGAAAAAGGTGTGATGACCCCTGAAACTTGAGAGTTAAGTGGGAAGAAAATAGATGATGTACAAGAATATTGCAATTTGGGAGTCTGGCGTGATGAACAGTGAGCATTTTTAATTAACAACTACCCACCTTCAAAAATAAGGATGCTGTGCTTACCCATGGAATAAGACCTATCTATCTTTCTATCTATCCATCTATCTCACCTAAGGTCTACATTAGAATCAATTTATGCCATAAGTAGTACACAATTTCTACCAGTCTATTTCCTCGAGGGTCTAATTGGAAGCAAATACAAGACTCTATTGCTAATGGCTTGAATACCTGGAGTAAAATCTTCAGGGGCCATTAGAAAATCTGGATGTAACTTTTAAAATCAGCTTGCCCTCCATATTCAGTGTAAAAGCTTTCATGTGGTCCACTTGGAGCTATCTAAGATACTTTTTAAATATAAGGCACATCTATATTCTCCTTAGTGCTATTCAGTGTATCTTTATTTGAGGAGTAGAATGAATAGACATACATTTCTAAAATATTGGGTTTTCACTGACTTAGCTACTTATGAGGGGATCATGGTACCATGAAAGTGAAGAAGGTGTGAAGGCTATGTAACTTCAGAAAAGAACCTCTGAGCCATGTCCTATGGCATTGTAAAGGGCTGGTGGTGGAACAAAGGCAAATTTTGAAATGTCACCTGCTTAGATTAGGTATTAATTCCTGTGAAGAGACAATGCTGTAATGTGTGTGGGTGAACATTTGCAATCAGTTGGAGTAGTTTCGTGATTTATCTCAATTGTGTTAATGCATATAGCGGAAGACAAACAGCTTATATCGATTTGATCAAATATGTTTCTATGGCACATTATATTATTTAAACCAACCAAATATAAAAATATACTTTGAAGAAGCTATATAGGTGAGCTAATTGTAGCCTAAAGTGAAAACATGCTTTAATCCAGTATTGTTCATTGCGTGCTGGAGGTCTACCTTTGCCAGAATGTCTCAGATTTGATAATTGAACATGACCTAGATCTGCTTTGTATAATGGCAACCATCTGAAAGATGTCAATATGATGATGTTCAAATAATTACTGCCCGCATGCCACCAAATTATCTTATCCTGCATGGAAGAGAAGCAGGGTGGTGGTCTAGCTATGATCACCAAATAAACATTATAATGTGACAAAATGATAGCTGATGCCCAGGGCGACTTGGAAGGCTTAGGGACAAAATTGACCAACTCTTTGAATGTTATGGGACACATTTCTCTTTGCTATAAGCCACCCAACAGCTGTCTCAACACACCAACCATAGCCAAGTGTTAGGAATTTATTACTGGGTGATATGACTGTGCATGTGATATTCTGTCCTGTAATTAGAATTCAGTATTTCCAGCCTACAACTGTTAGACCCTCTTGTGTTTAATTTATACATGATCCCATTGACAAAACTGATTGAACGTTTTGCACTTGCATCACTAATGTTGGAGCTTATACACAAATCCTTTTTGTGATAGATAATGATCTATTAAAGCTGCTAACTTACAATCTTTTTTGTAGAATTTTCAAAACTGGATGGTACAGAATCACCTAAAATTCAATGGGTTGTAATAGTAACTTCTTATGCCTTTCCAACACATAACACTGTGGAATCATGCTTTCTACCACTCCTCTTTGGGAAGACAACCTATACCTGTGTCTAGTGTAATTAATTTGGGAATATAGTTTTACTCAGGCTTAACTATAGAGCTACAGATCAAAGGTGTAACCATTACCTATTTATTTCAATTGTGGATCATCAAACGGAGTATCTACCCTTCTGGTGTACAGAAACACACAAGTAACAAATGCCTTCATATCTGCAGACTGGACTGTAGAAATTCAACCTACCTCAGCCTTCCAGCATGGTTCACAAACAGACTTCAAATGGTGAAAAGCATGGCAGCCAGACCAATTCTAAACATCAGGAAATGTATTTCCATCACCCCAGGTTTAGCCAAACTTCAATGCCTCCAGGTTCAGAAGAGAATCAGTTCTGAGGTTCTATGTGCAGTGCACAAAAGTATAGTATGACAACCAACCCAGTCCTTTGATTAAAAGATTATCTTTTTGCATCCCAAAAGTGAGTTTGTGTTCTGAGAAAGCCACAATTCTGAATGTACCAAGTTTCTGCAAAGCCATGCTGGGTTGAAGATCTTTTTCACTGGTGGTGGCAGTCTCCCCCCTCAAACTTCAGTTAGAAAGGTTCCTGTACAAATTTATGAAACCAATAGAGACCTGGCTATTCCCCTACTGTCCCAACTTTGTCTTTTTTATATGACGGATGCTCACACTGTCATTAGGAGCTTAGACCCTCAGTGACAAGATACCCATGGGTGAATGTATGCTGTTTATAAATGCATAAGGCTATTATGTTCTTATAGCATGTTGCAATGATTTTAACTAATTGGGCAACACATTTATGTGCATCAGAATCTGCTTGGTACTACTGTACAACGTCTGCTAGTGAACAGATTAGTTCACTTACCAACTCAAAGGCAAGTGTTACCTGTCTGCTTTATGATCTCTCAAATACCATTGTAAAGTCAGAAGCAGGAAGCAGTATGAGTCCATGTAGGGCACATTGAGTGGAGCTGGATTTTGGAAAAAATACTATTAAAAGCTGCCACAGTATACTTCCATATATGTAAGTGTGGTGTCAAGACGTGTGTATTGTGAGAGTTGAATTTGTTTAGTGTGTTTGAAGTAACTGAAGAAAGAAATTGCTTAAAATACAGAGTGTGGTAATGTTTATGGACAGAAACAAAGGCCTTGAGGCCAGCAGCAGTGGTAATGAAAATGTTGCTGAAGAAAAAGCTTGTGTATCAAAGAAATCTCTCTGAGACATTATCAAGGGTATATGAAGTTTAGGGAAAACTATTATGACTCGATTTTAGGGCATGTCCAGGTTGCTGGACCTGTGTAAAATATCTTTAAAATACTTAATGGCAATATTTGAGAATGTTTCACATCTTCATGAAGCCCATATTAGATCCTGTAGCTAAGTTTACGGCAAACATACAGAAGAAATATGTCATGGAATTGCAAAATGCTAAGGTGTATATCTGAAATGGCTCTGGAATTAACTTAGAAACAAGACAATAGAGGAAATACCAAAATGTCCTTTGATTGTGTCAGACATTTTCAGAAGCTTTGAGTACTTCTGGGCACTTCTGTTTTACAGAAGGAGTAGATGGTTATGTAGTCCCTTCTGTAACACTGTAGGTTTGTATGTCATATTATCTCTGTCAAAGTATTGCTATAATAGATATCACCCAAAATCACTGAGGATACAAATATCAACTTTACATACTTTCATTGAAAGTATTAAGTATTGACTCCAAAAATAAAGAGGAAATATATATATATATATATAAATATATATATATATATATATATATATATATATATATATATATATTACATAGAAGGTATAAAACTAAATGTTATAATTTAAAGAAATAAAATAAAAATATATACTTTAAAGTAAATATTAATAAATAATAAAATGAATATGAAAATAGATTAAAAGTAAATTAACATTAATAATATACACAACTATGATAATGATAGCTGTACAAAACTATACACTACACATTAAAATGATAAAAATATATAAACAAAATTAGTGCAATTAGAAAACTAATTCCATAAAGATGGTAGTAATCCAACACAAATAAAACATGCAATAATAAAACTAAATTAAAATGAACATAACGTTTAATATTAAAACACAAAAAATATGTTAAAAAATAAACAAATAAAATACATTTGTTGGAAAATGGGTTACTGGTAAGGGCAGGTAAGCACCTACACTTAGCAATAGGCCACTAACCTCCACTTAGGTCCAGTTAGGTCTCAGTAAATTAAACCCAGCTCAACCCTTGGTAGCTTGGCAACGAGCGACAAGGCTTAACTTAGGAGACAGAGTGTAAAGCATTCAAATATCACAAAACAGTAATTAAATAAAACACAGGAAACAGTTTAAAAATCCAAAACCAATATAAAAAATAGATTATAATTTTATCTTTAAAATGACACAAAAACGAATTAAATCGGATAAGGGGAACCAGAGATATGAATTTTTAAAGAATTATTGTTTTTTAGCACCTAGAAACAAAAAGCGCCAATTGGGTCATCTGGTTGCACCTCGACCGGGGCAAAGTCAAACTTTAAGGCCGACCGCGATAGAGCCCTGTTCAGCTACAGCTCGCAGGAGGCCTCGGTCAAAAGTTTACCTTCGGACTTAGGGCCTCATTACAACCTCGGCGGTCTTTCAAAAAGACCGCCGAGGCTGCGGGAGCCAGAATACCGCCATTGCCGGCGGTATTCCTGGCTCCCTATTATGACTTTTCCGCTGGGCCAGCGGATGGTATCAGTGTTACCGTCCGCTGGCCCAGCGGAAAAGTCACATCAACATTGCTGCCGGCTCATAATAGAGCCGGCGGCAATGCTGATGTGCAGCGGGTGCAGTAGCACCCGTCGCGCATTTCACTGCCCGAACTCCGGGCAGTGAAATGTGCGACGGGGCTATGCCTGGGGGCCCCTGCACTGCCCATGCCAAGTGCATGGGCAGTGCAGGGGCCCCCAGGAGCACACCAAGTCCCCTTACCGCCAGCCTTTCCATGGCGTGTTTACCGCCACGGACAGGCTGGCGGTCGCCGCTGCCCTGGTGATTATGACCGCCTGGCGGTATAGTGGAGGGGCCGGCGGTATGGCCGTGGCTATTGCGCCACGGTCATAATAGCTGGCAGAACACCACTAGCCTGTTGGCGGTGTTACCGCCAGCTTACCGCCGGCTGCCAGGGTCGTAATGATCCCCTTAGTCTCTTTTCTGAAGATTTTCTTCAGCGGGACGAACCTGCCAGTCCAATCCGACCTCCTGGAACTCTTCTCCGGATACGTGGCGCGGGAGCCCTCGGTGGAGATTTTTACCTTCGGACTTAGTCGTTTTTTCGAGGTGAAAATCCTTCGACCGGGGTAAACCTGGATCTGGATCCGACGTCCCTGGAGCCCTCCTCGGATACGCTGGCTGGGAGGTCCCGGTCAACTTTTTACCTTTGGACTTAGTCTCTTTTTTGGAGATTTTCTTCACCGGGACGAACCAGCAAATCAGGCCGGGTCGCGGTTGAGGCAAGCTGGCTGGATTTGCCGCAGCAGGTCGGTCCCTCTATGGAGCTTTTTTTCAAAAGTTCTCTAAACTTTTCCAAACTTCTGGGGCTTCTCCCAGATGTTCGTTTAAGGTTCTTTTGGGGTCCACAGCTCACCCTAAGGGTCCAGAAGCTCTGAGATGATCCTTGGGGGTGCGGACTACAACTCCAGAATGCACCTGGTGCAAACTCCTTTTTGGCTACTGGGCAGTGGTCAGCTGGTTAATTTCTTCAGGAGTGTGTGCAGGGGACTCTAGTTAGCAATTTTTCACCTGTAGCAAACAGGGAGTCCCTCCTTGAACCAGTTGAAGCCAGGCAAAGTCCTTCTTGTGGTGAAGCCCAAGTGTGTAGCTGGTGCAGTCCTTCTGAGTGCAGGTTCCAGGTGCAGGCCAGGGGTCCAGCATGGCAGTCCTTCTTCCCCTTTGGTTCTTCCTTGTTGGATGTGGTAGGAAACTGAGGTGTGGCTGCAGGTCTGCCAGTTTTATCCTTGTTCCTGGGTGATTCTCCAATCAGGTGCAGTGTCCTTCCCCTGTGATGACCACTTCCTAGGAAGTGTGTCTAAAATCAATCCCAGGAGGCAACATTCTTCAAAAATCCACCATGGCTGAATCTGCTTTTTGGAGTTCACATCTGGCTGCTGGGCTAAAAATCATAAACACACCCCTCTCCTGCCCTCTCCTAATCTAATCAAGGGGGCACCTGGTTGTCTGGGGTTGCAGGATGTGGGAGTGTTACTGGGTTGCTCCAAATGTCATTCTCTGCCTTTAAAGACCAGTTTGGCAGCCCTCCCCCTTCCTGCCTCGCCATCTGCTGAGGGGAAATTCCCTCCCACAGGCACATCTCTTCGTGTGAAGCCAGGCCACTTCACACCTCATCAAGGCAGCCTGGCCAGGCTGCCAGAGGCTGGCCAATCAGGGCACAGCAGCAAAAACAATGCATGGCTGAAATTGGCAACTTTTCAGGTCAAGTTTAAAACTCTTTACCTGAACAAGTTATATTAAATCCAACAATTGGAAGTTGTGAGATTTATTATAACAATTAATTTGAAACCAAACTCTTGGTATCCATTACTTAAGGGGACTTTTAAAATTAAAATAAAGTCTCCCCATTCTAGCCTATGAAGGCCATTCAATACAATGAGGGAAAAACGAATTTGGCTGTTTTTACCTCATCAGGGCTTATAAAGCTATTTTTATAAGGTCCCTGCTTATAGTTACATGGCACCCAGCCCTAGGGGCACATAGGGCACACCTTAGGGGTGACTTATATGTAAAAATAAGGTAGTTTAAGACTTTGGAACTACTTTTAATTCCAGAGTCGAATTTGCATATAAATTTAATTTAAAATGACACTGGGCACCTCAGCAGTGCACCTATGGGTACACTACCTATGCTGTGGTCCCTAAACCTACATGCCCCACCATATACTAGGGACTTATAGGTAGGTTGACTTGGCCAATTATAATTAGCCTAATTTGCATATTGATTTTACACAGAGCACAGGCCCTGGGACTGGTTAGCAGTACCCAGGGCACGATCAGAGTCAGGAAAACACCAGCAAAAAGTGGAAAATGGGGGCAAAAAAGTTAGGGGGCCTCTGCAATCAGCCCTGTTTTCTCACAGCATTCAAATACAAAATTATTAGACTTTGGAGTAGTTAAAGTCACTATTCACTCTCCAAGCTAAGACACTGTAGGGAATGTGCTGGACTTTGGAGTGGTCAGATTTGAATTTTCCCACTGCAGCGTGGGTAACAGTAGCAAAAGTTATGGACTTTAGATGGCTCATGTTTACTATTATCACCTCCAGCCTGAGCACCAGCAGGGAATGTGATGGAAATTGGAGTTGTCATATTTATTATTCCCACTCTAACCTTAGCAATAGCAGGAGACATGGTGCACCTTGGATGGGTCATATTTACTGCTCCCAATCCAAAAAGAGTTGTAGTAGGGTATGTGTTGGGCTTTGGAGGGGTCTAAGTTACTATCTCCACTTCAACTTGATCAAAAGTAAAGAATGTGTGGGACTTTGGAGTGGTCTGCTTTACTATTCTCACTCCAACCTAAGCAACAGTAGGGAACATGTTGACTCCAGAGGGGCCATATTTACTATTCACATTTCAACCAGAGCAACAGTAGGGAATGTGATGGACTTTGGATGGGTCAGATTTACTACACCAACTCGACCCGAGCAACATTAGGGAAAGTGTTGGACTTTGAAGGAATCAAATTCATTATTCCCACCTCACTAGAAGCAACACCAGGGAAAGTGTTGGACTTTAGAAGAGTCAGATTTCCATCTCCAAAATTAAAAAAGTAAACAAAGATAAAAATAAACACAAAAATATTGTTAAAGAAATATATGTATATATATTTTAACATTATATAACTAATATGCATTATTAACTATTACTGTTACAGCATTACAAAATTAAGTTTAACATGACATTAAAACATGTTTACTAATTAAAAACATTAAAAATATAATTATTTAAAACACTTCCCCCTCTACTACCATAAAAGACCAGCACCCACAGAACTAAAACTAATCTAGAAAAAGGATAAGTACACAACACAAAATAATACTATAAAATAATTGTTATATACAATACTAAAGCATAATACAATCAATGAAAATAAAAACATTTAAAACAATAAATTAATGTACATAATCAATAATCTAATTAACCAATTAATATTTAAAATAATTCATTACCATTTAAAAAAAACCTATTCAATAGATTACAAATAGAATAGTTTATGTAATTAATAATCAGATCAACAAATTAAAGTGTCTAAAATACATAGACTGTTTACAATCATAAAATATATTTCAAATACTTTCAAACCTACACCACTACATACCCAACAACCCACCACTAAATAAATACATTAAAATACAATCAAAACAAATCCTTTAAATATATTCAAGTACTCAACACTAAAATAATAATATCAGAACAGCATAACACAAAAAGTAATAAAACATAACAACATAATTAAAAAAAAAACAATATTATATGCAACTATGTTAAAATACATTAAACACTTAAAAAAAATATTTTTACCTGCATTATATTGTGTCCCACAATTTTTTTGGAAGAAATTTGTGTCCAACAATATTGTTGCGACCACCGATTGCATGGCTATAGTGGGTGTTAAGATCAACCCTTCAAGTGAGGGAAATTGTAATTGTCAAATTCCCTAATGAGGGTTAAGAAGCCATACTGGTTGTACTGCAAAAACATAATACTCCTAAATATCGAATGGAAAAAATCAAATGCATTAACCTTGTGTTGCATTGTTTTTGATTGACTTCGATGCTGGGATCCTCGTGTCTGGCTAGAAATATATCCTGCTCGATTGGCAGAATATGAAAAGTTAATCACTTCCACCCACAGATCCTAAAATTTCCACAGTCATCAAACAGCCCATCTCACCCTAAATCAGTGCTATAGTTAAGCAACTTAATCTGCATCTATCGTTGCTCTGAAAGTTCCTACGTTTACTCCACCACTTCCATTTTGTTGATTTGAAGAGATTTTGGTAACGGCTTGGCTATACTTCTCTGCTTATGCAGGACTTTTAAAATATATGATAAAATGCATTGACTATAGAATCATGCAGCTAGACTTTGCCTGTATCCTTGAATGCATTACCATGTAAAACAAGCATTGTGAACATACCATTCACTGCTGGTTAATTGGTCTGGTCAGCTGCAACCTTCAGGATACAGAAACAGAAAGGCATACCCATTGGATTTCAAAGCTAAAGACTATGAAATGCGTTGAGCATAAGACAGAGAAGAGAACCCAAATACCTCAGAAAACTCCTGCAACAAGCTTATTCATACTTGGAGTAGACGTCGAGACTGATGGTAGTGAGTGAGGAATAATGGACTAGGAGCCTCACCCTGCAGACAGTCATGGACTTCCATTTTCAATCTGAAGTGTTCAGACATATCTGCAAGGTGGTGTGCAGCACTGTACAAAGATAAATAAATAAAAAACTTGTCTTAGTAAAAATGTTACCCCATTAAGCTATCTGGCAAAAATTGCAAGGAAAAGTTTCAAACTTTGTATAAGTTTCAGGCCACTGACTGCTCCCCAGACCTCAACCCACTCTCGAACAAACTTTTTTTTGCAAATAGCTTAAAACGCCATTTTGAGGGTAAGCAAAATGTCAATTTTTTGCTACCAGATTTTGGTTGCAAAACATTGGTACATACCATACCCAATCACTATATGCAAAATACGTCCCTTCCAAGTTGTATGTTTTGTATATGTGTAAAGATAATGAGCCGGAAAACCTGTTGGCCAGTTGACAACTGGCCAACAGGTTTTGTCACTGCCTCAGAGGAATCTCCTGTGTACACACACAAATATAAACAGAGCCATGTTAAAATGTAAAAATGAATTATTGGCATTTCTCAGGTCTTCTTTTTGGCAAGTATCCATACAGGCTCACTGTAGTCCAAATGAGGATACATAACTTCTCCATGTGCATTGCTTTCGTAATTTTAATTGCACTACTGCAATCACCTCCACTTGTATAGCACACAAAGCAGTAATGGGAGACGTGCAGTGTAATTTGTTTTCTCTTCTCTTATTGAGTGTTGGTGTGCAATATATGGTATGGAATCAGGGGTTGTCAATAGTACCGAATAATTTCTTCTTATTAGTGGAAATAGTTACAATAAGTTGGCTCTAGTAGTAACAACATTTTATGTAACCCTCGATAAATGCATCTAGAGCCTGTTTTCTTTATCTGCTAATCTTCACTGGCCTCCACCCACCAATCCCTGCTTTAAGATATACAGAGGATGGATATTTAATAGGATCTTAAACGAGAGGATCAAACCTGTTTCTACCTCTTCAACATAGCCATTTTACAATATGGTGCTTCTGTACCATGATGCTGTCAAGGGCATATCTTCGGGGTGGTGATTGGGGTCTTACATGCTGCTATAAAATGTATTATTTATTGAATAGTTGGTTACAGGAGCTTTCAGTCAGGTATGCTAAGGTGTCTGTTGGATTTCAACTGGGACTTTTAAATATTCAGTCAGACAAAAAGACACACACACACTCATCTCTGTTTTGCAGTGTTAGAAATGGGGTCTTTGGTTGACAGTCAGGTTACCCCCTGTTCAAGCAAGTACCCTCACTCTAGTCAGGGTAAAAGAGAATCACCCTCTGCTAACGCCTGCTTACCCCCTTGGTAGCTTGGCAGAGCAGTAGGCTTAACTTCAGAGTGCTAGGTGTAAAGTATTTGTACCAACACACACAGTAACTTAATGAAAACACTACAAAATGACACAACACCAGTTTAGAAAAATGGGAAATATTTATCTAAACAAAACAAGACCAAAACGACAAGAATCCACCATACACAAGTCAAGTTATCAATTAAAAATCAAAAAGAGTCTTTAAGTAGTTTTAAAAACACACTAGCGCTGCTAGAGTGAAAATGTACCTGGTGCGCATCAAAAATAACCCAGCACGGACGGGTGTGCGTCAAAAATAACTCCGCACGGCGGTACGCGAGTCGAAAATCCAGCCGCACGATGATCTGAAAATCCTGCAGTGCAGGTTGTGATCTCCCAGCCTCCATCAGCGATGCTGCGCGTCGTTTCTCCTGCTCCGTGCGTTGATTCTTCAGTCACGTTTCCTTCGAGCGTCGTTTCTCAGCTGCGGAGCCGGCGGCGCGCCATTTTTCTCAGCCGCAGATCGGATTTGCGTCAGTCTTTTCCCCGCACGGCGCACTGTGCGTGGAATTTCTTGTCTTTAGGCTGCCAGCTTCTCCTTTCAGGGTCCCAGGAACTGGATGGGCACCACAGGACAGAGTAGGAGTCTCTCCAGAGACTCCAGGTGCTGGTAGGGAGAAGTCTTTGCTGTCCCTGAGACTTCAAACAACAGGAGGCAAGCTGTAGATCAAGCCCTTGGAGATTTCTTCTCAAGATGGAAGGCACACAAAGTCTCCTCTTACTCTGGCAGAAGCAGCAACTGCAGGATAGCTCCACAAAGCACAGTCACAGACAGGGCAGCTCTTCTTCCTCAGCTATTCAGCTCTTCTCCGGACAGAGGTTCCTCTTGGTTCCAGAAGAGTTTCTAAAGTCTGTGGGTTTGGGTGCCCTTCTTATACCCAATTTCTCCTTTGAAGTAGGCCTACTTCAAAGTAATGTCTCTTTGGAATGTGAAATCCTGCCTTGCCCAGGCAAGGCCCCAGACACTCACCAGGGGGTTGGAGACTGTATTGTGTGAGGGCAGGCACAGCCCTTTCAGGTGTGAATGAACACTCCCCCTCCCTCCTAGCACAGATGGCTCATCAGGATATGCAGGCTACACCCCAGCTCCCTTTGTGTCACTGTCTACTGTGAGGTGCAACCAGCCCAACTGTCAAACTGACCCAGACAGGGAATCCACAAACAGGCAGAGTCACAGAAATGGTATAAGCAAGAAAATGCTCACTTTCTAAAAGTGGCATTTTCAAACACACAATCTCAAAATCAACTTTACTAAAAGATGTATTTTTAAATTGTGAGCTCAGAGACCCCAAACTCCAAATGTCCATCCACTCCCAAAGAGAATCTACACTTTAATCAGATTAAAGGTAGCCCCCATGTTAACCTATGAGAGGGACAGGCCTTGCAACAGTGAAAAACGAATTTAGCAATATTTCACTGTCAGGACATATAAAACACATTATTATATGTCCTACCTTAACCATACACTGCACCCTGCCCTTGGGGCAACCTAGGGCCTACCTTAGGGGTGTCTTACATGTAAGAAAAGGGAAGGTTTAGGCCTGGCAAGTGAGTACACTTGCCAAGTCGAATTTACAGTTAAAACTGCACACACAGACACTGCAGTGGCAGGTCTGAGACATGATTACAGAGATACTTATGTGGGTGGCACAACCAGTGCTGCAGGCCCACTAGTAGCATTTGATTTACAGGCCCTGGGCACCTCTAGTGTACTGTACTAGGGACTTACTAATAAATCAAATATGCCAATCATCGATGAACCAATCACATACACATTTTGTAAAGGAGCACTTGCACTTTAGCACTGGTTAGCAGTGGTAAAGTGCCCAGAGTAACATAAACAGTAAAATCAGAGTCCAGCACACATCAACAACCCGGGGAACAGAGGCAAAAAGTTAAGGGAGACCACGCCAAGGATGAAAAGTCTAACATGCAGGTATTAACACATGGTTATATTTGACAAATTAGTGTTTTGAGTAGCCCTTAAATCCAAAAATCCTTTAACTTTCTTCTGGCCCTCAGACCCCCCTCAAGTGTTACTTCTCATATAATGATTAGCATTATATGCCAGTGTGATTGTCAGAAAATCATTGGGTTACTGTACATGCCCTTTTTGGATGGTCACTCCCCACACATTTTGCTCTAGATGTTGTTAGTTATGACTCTGAAAGTGCACTGTAGCCTGCTAATCAGGCTCCAGTACCAGTGCTCTCTCCCTAAATTGGTAACTGTGAATTGGTATCCCCAGTTGGCAAGTACTTTAATCCCCTTATAATGCCCTAGTATATGGTACCATTGGTACCAATGACCTGGTGTTAAAAGGGTCACCAAGGCATGAAGCACTTTGTGCACCCCTGAGTGACCCAAGTAAAACTACAGACAACAGGCCTGCCATTGCAGAATGCAGGAGCAGTGCATAGTGCTCAAACTCCACTGTGCCCCCACCATATGTAACATACCCCCAGCACTGCCTTTAATATATGTCACCCCTAAGGTAGGCCCCTTGAGTACAGAATGCAGGGTGCATTATAATAAAGGTGTGGACAAATGAGTTCAGGCTTATATGTCCCTATAATGGCCTCTTCCATTAAAGTTTACTATAAAAGTCTGACGATCCATAGGGTGACATGGGCTGGCACCTAGGCAAACCCAAAGTCGCCAGCTCCGTTATAGTACCACCAGAGTGGGTCATGTTTGGTATCACAGATTTTGCCTTCTCACCCCTGGCATCAGTCTTGTATCATGGGCGATGTGGTATTTACCTAGAAAACAACCTTAGAGTTTGCCCATTGAGTACCCCCATTTTCCAGTGCTCTGGCTGCCAGCCCGCAGCTGCTGCTGCCAAGACAGGATTCTGACCCCCTGGCTAAAAGAGTGAACACTCCTAGGAGTCAGGACAATGGCCTGGATGGGAAGGAGGTTGCACCTCCCTTCCTCCCAGGAAGGCAAGTGAAGTGGCACTTCAACGCAGTGAGCTTCAAAGGGCGCACTGCCTCTGATATGCATGCAGGCTGTCTCCCAGTGGATGACAAAGCTGCCCCCAGGCCCATGGCACATTTGCATGTGGGCTTGTGGAAAAATGAGTAAGTCAGGAGGCATACACCCCCAGAAGCCTACCCACACCCTTAGGGTGGGCAGCCTGGTCTGTACAGCCGAACAAGTCTTTTGCTATCTTGAGATGCCTCAAAATAGAGGGTTCTGGGTAGAAACAGTGCCACAACCCATGTTAACCTAAGGGGCATATGAGCAGCTTAGGCTAGTAGCCCATTGGCTACTTGCACCCACACCCCTAACACACCTAAATCTAGGATTTAAGGGGCTTCCCTGGCACCAGAATCTTAGATCTGCATCAACTTGTGAAGAAAGGACACAAGAAGACCTGCATTGAGGACAACAGGGCCCTGCACCATCAAAAGGCATGATACCTTGAACCTGTGGCAACCTCGCGGAACTGCTTGACTGTGGCTCATCCCGGACCAAAAATTGCTTCCCCCAGTAATTCTTTGTGATCCAAAGGCAACGCTAGTATCTCTCGAACAAGTGGCACTAGTCCCCTGCCCACTGCAGGTAAAAAGTACTCACCTGATCAAAAAATATCGCTTGCCTATGATCCCTCTGAGGGATCGCCCAAAAAAGTTGGTCCACTGCATTGTGGGAAGTGTAGTCCAGCTCCCTGCTAAGTTACAGCTGGCTACCATTTTCCACCGTACATCCGGAAGGGGATATAGCTTCTCCTCCACCTTACCACTTTCAAGTCTTGTTGGTGGATACTCCGATCATCACCACCTGTGCTCAATGCTGCAACTCAAGGGCATACTGCAACACCTTCAGCTGACATCGTATGTGTCTCTGTTGTCGAGTTTTTGCATCAGCTTCCTCACCTGCACTATCTTAGTGGTAAATCCAGCAACCGCAGCTCCCGTTGAGCACCCAGGATAGCCAAGCAAACCTCTTCATCTGAGATGCCAAGACTAGGTGGAGTTGTTCTGCCAGGTGAATCCTGGTCCAGGGGCTCCTGCTGCTACAAGAGGACTGCCCTGCTGCTTGAGGCCTGCCTTGCTGATAGAAGGAGGGAGGACCATCTTTTTCTCAGAAGACCTGACTGACTCCAAGGGCCAGTTGGCTGCCCTTCTGGTCTTAGCTACAGGGACACAACAACATCCAGAGACCTTCCTGTAACTGTTCAGCTGACCTGCTGCACCTCGACCTGCCTGAACCCTGCTGGCCTATGCTAGAGTGAGTCCCTGATCCCCAAGAGATGCTTCCTGTGGGCCTGGACACTTGGCTGACATCAGAGTGATCTTGACTAAATCTTGGAGCTACAGCAATAAGTGTCCGCAACACCAGGCCAGCTCTTTGTGCTCCAGCGATGACAATCCATGGCAGCCTTCCTGTTCCCCGTAGCCTCCTCCACCGTCTGGACTCTTCACACAAGACTTTGAGAAGGTTACTTTATCAGCTGGACTAACCTGGTCCCTGTATCTAGCCCGCGCTAGAAATCACATACTTGTTGCTCTGTAATTCGTTACAACATGGAGGCTCAGAGGGGGCAAGCCCTCTTTTCACACACCATTAGGGATCACATGTATAGTAACTCTGTATGCTCTGCATAGTGACACGGTACAGGGTCTCTCCTGCACCCTTTATTTAGCTACATAATTTGCAATGCAGAGCACATACAGAAGTCTACGTCAATTCTCTTCAGGGGTACGGATGTTCCATCACGCTTAGAACTACAGGCATGGCATAAGCGCTCTGGAAGTGCTATGCCCATGCTCCCTTGAATGTTTATCTACCATAATAGGAAATTATGCCTTTCTCACTTTTTTATATTCAACAGAGAGACTCAAATAAAGTAAACACAGCCAAACTGTAAGTTATGAAATTTAATATTGTTTCATGCCTTAGTGCTTTGGTCCTGAAGAATGCCACGCTGACCCTTTTAGGCTTCTTAGAAATCATGCCTGAAACATGGTAAAGAAAACCTAAAGGCTTTTTGTTCTCACTGAGTGTGAGGGACGTCTCAGGCTGAAAAATAAGTATGGTAGCATGCTTGCTTTTCTTTGTTGAATACATTTGCACAGGATGGTAAGCGAGCTCACTTCTCACTCTCCTTTTTTTGTTATCCTTTGCATAAATACTTTACTCATTGTCTCTAAATTATGGTTGACTGCCATGCTACCAGAGAGTAAAACACGTTAGTTTAGTTACTTTTGTGGGTCATCGGCCCCCTCAATCAAATGCGGTGTAAACAATCATTCTTAAAGAGCTTGGCCTAAAATACTTAACTGTTTTATTTATATGGGCCTAGGTGTCTGTACAAACAGGCAGCCCATGTTGAAGTCTCTACTACCAGAGCCCCCTTTTTTGAAAGTCGGTTTAATATCATAGCTTATGTAAAAGACCAATGAGAACAACTCATAAAGTGGATTTACTTTTGTGGTGCATTTTTAAAATATAATCTTATTTTGGTGGTATCTTACCTTTGAGCTTGTAAAACATGCTAGCTCAGGGCACAGAATGTTCTCACAGGCTGTGGCTGTTTCCACCCATACTTTGTACTAATGTGCACTCACCATCAGGCAGGATCGTGGGAAAGGCTGCTTTAATGAGACAGATGCAACTCTATTTCTTATAAACCTTGGCAACTAGCCAATACGTACTATACAACCCAGCCTTACTTATACAATATCAAAACCTATCCATCTACCCCCCCAAAAGATCCTTTTCATCCCTTCTTTATCCATCTCACTTCCCCATTATCTGTGCACACCAACACTTCACCAATGAAAGTATAACTTGTCAATCAAGTGTTGGTAAACTACATTAACATGTCCAACTTGCCGTACAATACACATTCAGAACTGTCCAAACTACCCACCCCCCTATCAGCGACAATAAGCATTTCCATATGAAAACTAAACCTTCAACCCCAAACCCTAACATGCAACCTACCTCAAAAGTATGCCTTACCCCCACAGCATCGTCCTGTCTGTAAAATTCAAAGACATCCAACAAGACTACCCTAAATTGTTGTATAGAGGGGAGATTGGGGAAAACTTACCTGATCCTGCTGGGTCCCTCCTCAAACTGCCTTCCTAACTGCTCTTTCCTAACTCTTATGCCTCACCCCTTCACTATCCTCCACCAATCCTATTCTTCCTATTCCCCAAGTCACAACCACCCACCTGAAAATCTCTGGGGGTGCCGGCTATCTCCTTGCACCCCCAACACCTCCATCGGGCAAGACGGTGCTTAATAATACTCTTTGAGACATGCTTGTTGTGGGAAAGGCTGCTTTAATGAGACAGATGCAACTCTATTTCTTATAAACCTTGGCAACTAGCCAATACATACTATACAACCCAGCCTCACTAATACGATATCAAAACCTATCCATCCACCACCACCTCCCCTAAAAGATGCTTTTCATCCCTTCCTTATCCATCTCACTTCCCCATTATCTGTGCACACCAATACTTCACCGATGAAACTATAACTTGTCAATCAACTGTTGGTAAACTATATTAACCTGTCCAACTTGCCGTACAATAGACATTCCAAACTTTCCAAACTACCCGCCACCCCATATGCACCTGCTCATCAGTGACAATAAGCATTTCTAAAGGAAAACAAAGCCTTCAACCCTAAATCCTGACATGCAACCTGCCTCAAAACAAAAACATCTAACAAGACTACACAGAATTGTTGTATGGGGGGAGATTGGGGAAAAACTGTTCTCCCTATTCCCCAGGACATGATCACCCACTCGGAAAACACTGAAATGCCGGCTTTCGCTTTACACCCCCAAGACCGCCATTGTATGTGTTTTATTTTGCGCATGCCTCATACCATGAGCAGGTGAGTATTTGCTTCAGCCTATGTCATGTGCGGTTACGATACAACTGCTCATGTTTACCTTTATACATAGTTATTTTAGGCACATTCTTCTAGTTACTACCTAGTGATATGTGTTTGGGGTCAATAACCCAGACCAGAAATGTGAAATCGGGCAAAAATATTTTATGCCTGATTTTGTATTCAGTGTTCTACTCGGGATGAGGCCTTTTGAGGAATTAGATAATTTGAGTCCAACAACAAGAGATTGGCTTTAT
Organism: Pleurodeles waltl; assembly: GCF_031143425.1. Lineage (NCBI taxonomy): Eukaryota > Metazoa > Chordata > Amphibia > Caudata > Salamandridae > Pleurodeles > Pleurodeles waltl. The sequence continues at coordinate 1,032,420,010 of NC_090437.1, read as the reverse complement.
TCACCAGAACCACCCAACCGCTCTCTGGACAAGCAGGGGTGGAGTCAATGCCATCACCGCAGGAAGGAATGTTCTCCCTACCTCGACCTGCAGAAAAAGAGGGTAGCTCAGATTTCATATTTAGTGTATTTCTGACCACCAATGAGGGGCCTAGTCCCTGCAGCCATGGTCAATTTTGTACATATCCAGTACCAGCAAGGGGAAGGCTTGCTGTGTCCTTGAAGGCACTCCCTAAAGGCCAGTAAAACCCATTTCAAGCAGCATCGTTTAGCTAAAGATTTAACAAGGATTAAAAATGAAAATGCATCACGTTTAGCATAATGGAAAACTAACAAATGTTGGATATATAGGAGAAATCTTAACCAAATATGTGCTTTATTGGTTAGAATCATTCATGCTAGTCATTTGAAATAACAGATGGTGCTCGCCCAGATAGATGTTTTTAGCTGTATACCTTTCTTCTGCGAAACTCTTTGTGTCACGTGCACACCACTGTATGAAAGCAAACCTCATCAAAAAATTGGGGGACGGGCGTTCCAAATAAATTCACCTTGAGTGAGATCAAGTGGGGGCAATATTAGTTAAGTGGCTGGAATAAAGAAAGAATTGTGCATGGCCACCTCATTTGTATTGACACAAAGGGGCAGATTTAATAGAGCTCCTTGCGCCACTTTATCGCTGCCTTAGCTTAATTTGTTTTGATGCTAAGGTGGCCTTTTCCCCGTGCCCTATTTACAAAGTGGTGCAGTGCATGCGCAATGCATGCAGTGTGCCACTTTGTAACCCTTTGCACCACAATATGCATGCGCCATGCATAATGTACGCAAATGGGGCATTCTGGCCCAAGGAAGCCCGCACAAAACGGCACAATTAAATATGCAAGATTTAATTGTGCGTTTTTTGGCATCATTTTTAACTCCTTGCCATTTTTGGTGTCATTTTTAACACCTTGCACTTTGCTCCACTAGAGTCAAAAAAATGTATGCTACTGGAGCAAAGCGCCACAGAAGCATCAAAAATGTTGACGCTGTTGTTCCTAATACCGCCATGGTGTGCTGTATTGCAAATACGACGTACACGCGGTGGCGGTAGGGGGATAGTGGGGTGCAAGAAAAGTAGCACTGCATTGGGTGCAGCACCACTTTTCAGTTTTTAGCGTCATTTTTAACACCTCGCACTATGCTCCACTAGAGTAAAAAAATGTTTACGCTAGTGGAGCAAAGCACCACAATAGCGTAAAAAATTTTGATGCTATTGTTCCTAATACCGCCATGATGCACCATATTGCAAATATGGCGCATACATAGTGGCGTTAGGGGGGAGGAGAGTGCAAGAAAAGTAGCGCTGCATTGGATGCAGCACCTCTTTTCTAAAAATTGGGCCCAAAGTACATTCCTTTAAACTCCAGCAGAGGCGACAGGGTGCATATACACCCTGTACAGAGAAAAAACAAATATAACCGTTCTCAGTGTGATGCAAAGGGCTCATGGTACAAAACAGACGCAGAATTTTGTGTCGAGGCAGTAAACTGTTGGGACTTAATGACTGTCATTCTGCTGTGAGGATATGTAGAACCAGTGCCTATTGTCCTGTTGTGTTTGCTGTAGGGAGATTTTAACAGCTTTTTGGTATATTAGGAGGCAGAAGGCAAGTGCCAAGGAGAACAGTTAATGATGACTCTATCCATGTGAAAATCTGAGTTTAAATGTTTTATATTTTAAATGCATTTTGAACAAGTCTACATTTAATTTAAATTAGTTTTATTCATCTTTAGTTTTATATTTTAATCATATGCATGCTTCTTTTTTTATGATTGCTCCTTTTATGATTCTAATAAATCGAAATAAAGGACATGATGATCAACATAAAATGATGTATTTTGTTTCATAGTGCACACAGCAAAATGAATTGTCTCTAAGAACCCTCCAAATGTTGCCAAAGTAACTGAACCATTGTGGAATCAAATTCTTTTTCAAATTCTTTTTCCAGAGTCACACAGTTTGATAACGTATGAAAGCGGGACTGAAACATAGTCCTCCTGGCCCTAAACTTCATCTAGTATTTCTATAAACATATCTAAATTATAGCAGCAAAGGCTCAAATGACATGTTTTTTTCTAATAATCTGGACAGGGTTATGGGTAGAGTGGCTGAATGGCAGTGCTTACCTAGTTGAAAAATAAGTGCCACGGTCCAGTACAGCAGGCCACTGCAGCTTGCGCCACCCTCTGTCCTGCCAGCGCTGACAAATGCCAGTACCAAGGCTATATGTTATCCATCAAAATCAAACAATTGTGACAGTATGGAATATTGTGGGTCACTGTAAGATGTAAGTGTGGGTTGAATGTGCTGGTATTATTTTTATATATACATTTAATTAATAAATGCACTGCTAATGTTCTCTCTTTAAAAGTAAATGGACAGTGCCACCATGTGGTGTAATGTCACAAATATGTGCTAGTTTTAATAAACAAGTACAGTGGTGAGCCCTGGCAAACACCAGCACAACTTGAGCTAAGCTATATGGACAAAAATGTATTGTTAGATGGGCCTATGTCAATTGTCACACATGGGCAGGCTTCCTGCCTGCTTGGGCTCTTCTGCATCACACGTGCAGATAGTAAAGCCTCAGGGGCTGCAGCAACTCTATTGAGCTGCTTACTGTCATCTAAAGCATGGCATCAAGCCACTCTGGGGAGAAACTGGTGGGGCCTTGCTATACAAAAGGATCACATCATGGCCTTTATCTGGGAGACGAGGCCCATAAATCAAGGCACATTTTTGCATTCCGACCAAACTTATTTTTGCTGCGACTGAACAAAGGACAGACAGTGGAAGACCTCTCGATAATCACCGATCTGAGGACCTTAATTCACAAGCCACGTTTCTGGCTGAGCTTAGTATTAGCCCCTAAAGAAAGAATGGGGTGGTGTATGAGAACACTATAAAGTCGTAGGAATGGGTGAAGGAGCCCAGATTCTCTGAGTCAGTCAGTTTCCTCTTGCTCCTCATCATCCACTAATTCACTCAACACTATTGGGAAGCTAGCAACTGGTAGTGTGGTGGTTGAGTCGAGATTGATTGACATGACCCATAGGACTGAACTAATTATTTCTCCAGCCTAAAAAATGTCAAAGGATCATTGAATTTGGTCTCATGATGTGGGACGTGGCCTCTTACTAAAGCTTTGTAAACCTAGGGGCTATGAGGCACAACGACACATATGAATAGGGGGAGGATAGTAATATAGATATGTATATGTGATTGCCCTAGTGTAAAGCTGGTGTGATTGCCTAGGGCACCTGTTGCCGGCACTTCTTTTGTCTGCAGACTTGTTCCCTTGCAAGGAACTAGAAGTTCTCTATGTTCCTTCACAAAGGTATCATTACTAGCTGCGACTGGACCACTGTTAAGGCTCTATACAAGTTACACATTTGTTAGTTTGCTTGTTTCAGCTATACCTTGTGCATAAAGTTAAATGTAATCATTAATTTTTCAAACAGATACTCGATTAGTCCGCCAGTATGTTACTTTTCAGTACTATATCGCCAAACATATTTACTCTCCGTTCCGTGACTCGAGTGCTGCACACGCTCAGTACACAACCTGCGTATAGTGCGTCCTATGCCATGTTCTACAAACCCCCAGCTATATACTGTATCCTCTTTGGACACACAGTTAACCTCATTAGCACCTTGCCCCGTGCTACCCAGGCAATGTGAACACATTGGTGCGACTCACAAACTGGGGGCCTCGAGTTTGTTACTGCATGGGCCTGTTTTCTCTAATTTTGACCCTTGACATGGGTCACTCAAGCCCTCCAGTGGTTGTGCCTATGCCAGGCTTATGTGTTCCTCTGAGGATTAAACCAGCAGGACGAGTCTTTCTCAGCCCAAAGTGGTGGTGGTTGCATTTAACTGGAGCTTGCATGGTGTAAACCTTTATGTAATATTAACTGTGCAACTCAGAGGCCATAATATCATAGTATTGTTAGGATGGAGGATTTAGCTATTGCTTCTGTCCATACAATAAAACAAGCATTTGCAATGCAACAGGTCTCGCATTTCTCCGAGTTAGAGCCATTAGCAGTTGTAAACTCCCAACCGGACTTTTCTTGCCATATTAAATGGAATAAAAGAGTGCGATCGCGCTGCCACAGTTCACTCGTAGTGACACCTATCGGCAAAAGTGCGGTTATCTACGTAACCGGCAAAAGTGCAATTAACTATGTAACTGGGTCGATGTCATGCAAAGCGCTCAACTTCTGCCAAGCGAGATCGAGCTGTGAAAAAAGATAAAAAGTAGTCCACAAACCGGACGGAAAACAGCGAGCCTCGTATGTTTTCAGTACTTGGTCGCTGCCCTCAAGGAGGGCTAACCACCGGAAAAGGCATGACGTATGTATGCCTTCCACTAATGAAAGCAAGCAGATTTTAAAAGGCAAGCCCACGAACCAATGAAAGACACTGACGTGACATGGACGGGACTCCGAGCCCTTTTCTAACTACTAAAACGTCTTGCAAGCGAGACGCATGTGCAAGCACATGCTAGCGCAGGCTCGACCCTAAAAAGACCCTAGTATTTTCTAGCGGTTTGCCTGAATCATGGGCACCCTCCCGAATTGAGTTTAGCACTGTACTTCCAGGCCTTTAAAATACATAGTACATTTATGCTGGTTTTTGAAAGGTGTTGCACAAGCACCCATGTAAAATTTTAGTAAATTATGGTCCTAGGTTCTAATCCCAGCTTCGGCCAAAAGTCCATATTTCTAGGAAAACTTCTTTATCTTCCTGGGCTTCGAATGTAATGTGAATACGTAGCTGTGGAAATATTTGTTTTATGACAGAATATGTACTCTCCCCTCCCACTCACATCCTAGTTTCAGTCGTCTTCTACCAACCAGATCCACGCCCACATACTCTGTGTTCATAATTCGCAGCAGATCACATGTTAAAAACAGTAAAGGAAGATGTAAAGAAAGGCGTGTGAAAATCTGAAAAAACTTTACTGAAGTTTAGAGCAATATTTTACACCCTTAGGTGAATTCATTTTTGGTCTCTCTTCACCAATAGTATTTTTTAGGCACTCACTTTTGGCAGCCGCACCTCTTATGCTAGCGCCTGAGGCAGACTCGAAGTTCACCTGCTCACCGGCGCTAACCCGGCTCTACCTGTTCTAGGACTTTGAGGGCATCACGCAAAAACACTTAACTGCAAAACAAAAGCCTTTCTTTATTCCCGTTTCCTCCATTAGCAGGTGGATTCTCGCCAGCTTTATCACGTTGAGTTTAGAAGACCAAGGAAGTCGCTGCAAAATGGGCTAAGATTACAGCAAGTCCAAACAAACATTTCCCACCCCCTCTGATTATGTTTCCGACGGCATGTGGTAGAGTTCCCGGGAATTGCCTCAGTGGGCCTTTCAAGAAAACACATAGAGGCAGAAAGTTGCTTTTATGTTAATGGTTAAAAAAAGTGCTCTCTTGCAGTCTTTGTTTCAAGTTACAGTTCCATATGAGGTTATTTTGATAACAGATGTCCAGGTGAATTCACTTATCAGCAAAGAAGCATGTTTACTGCAGCACAACAAGAGTGTGAGCAATGAAATAACACTGAACTAAACTTAAACAACTAAACAGAAAAAGATCCTTTGTTAATTCTAGGACTCGGGAGAAATTTACTAACGGTTTGCACCTAGGCAAAGGCAAGCAATTTGAAACAATGTGGCTCAAACTCCGTCAAGGGTTTTTTCTTTCCATTGCAAAAAGGTATTTTGTGCTGGAAAGGTGCCACTTTTCTCATAGCAAATACTTTTAATGCTGCTTTGCTCCACGGGGGCTTTACTTCAGTGTTACTTGGGCAGATAGACACAAGCACCCATATGTTTTGATTTAAACTGTGATCAACTAAAATAACCAGAGCAGGCTTTGCATAAAGGAATTTTGGGTTCTTGAAGCAGAAGCTAACAATGAGAAATGATTACATTTCTCTAATCTCATTGCATGTGTGCTTCACAGTCAAGCAACCCTCAATGTGTTGAATGTTTAAGAGTTTATTTAGGCATGGGACTTTGTACAGGAAAGATATGCTTACAGTACAAATCCTATCCTACATAGTACGCCCACACGTTGCACCATGGTGCAAATGATGTGAGCGGACCTAGGCAGCATATTTTTGCACCTGCTCAGGATGAGCCACAGCAGCCCTTTGAATGTAAAAGGCTACCAGAAAATGCAGCACTACAGTTGTAAAGACATATTAGGGGCATGCTGAAAGCTTACCTAAGAGTACATTCCACCCTTTACTTATCATAGGCTTTGTGTATTGTCACTCACATTTGCTTGGTTTCTATTCGCTGGCTTTATTTGTTTTAGCCCATCCACCATGTTTTTGTTCCTGCTGTGGCACATAGCCTAGGTACCACTTCTCTGATTTAGGTCCTTCTATTCTTGAACAAGTGCTCATTTTTCAGGAACTCTTTTTCGTGAAGCACTTCATGAGAGTACATGTCTTTTCCAGGTGCTTCCATTGTGTATTCTCCATCCATCCTTCGTGCTTTGTTCCCCTTTCACCCATGTGCTTCATCCCCACTAACTACAGCATTGCTTTCTTGACTGAGTGCTTCTCTCCACCAGCTCCATGTTGTTCTCTCTCACCCATTTGCTCCCCCACTAGCACCCTCAGTGTTGCTTCCCCCACCTGCATTCTATGTTTTCCCTCTGCCCTGCCCCCATGCTCCCCCTTGTAGCTTATACCCACACCCCAACCCGTGCAAGGAGGGCAGCAGCTGCAGATTAAGGCAGATTTAGCCTAAAGTGTATCAGGCAAGTGAAATAACTTTTCTAAAGTTATATTTCCTAACTTGTTAGATGTCAGACTTCCTAATTAATTGGATTTTTAGAAACAGTTAAGAAGAGTTCTTGAATTTTTTCTGTTGCTGCTTCCTATTGGATAATGCATACATTGTGATTTAATATGCTTGGGGTTCTAAGCCAATTTTGACTTTGTTTTAGGGGTCTGAGTGCATACACTGGCACTGGATAGCAGTAGTATTTCAAAATTACCAACTTGTGAGTCCCCCAAAAATGTAATACTGGGAGTGTCCATCCAAAAAGAGGTCACTTTGCAACACTTACCTTTGCAATATTTTAGTAGTCAGTATTGTTGCTACTCAGTATGTCTGTTCAGGGCATTTTGACATACAATCCACTAGAAGGATCTGTCATTGGGTGGTTGGGATTACAGTGAAATGGTATAGAAGACAAGTTGTGAAAAAAAAAACTGTGTCAGGCAACAGTGTGAAGTCTGGTGGGTGATGATGAGACAGGTGTGCAGTGAGATTTTGATGTTCCTCCGCGTATACTTTGTTTCTGCTGTGCTGACACAGACGATGACAGGGATAGTGGCACTATTTTTATCTCATCAGCTATTCATGGGCATTGTGGATGAGGAGTATTTGGGGGTTAGCGTCGGACAGGAGATGCCTCAGAGGAGGATCCTACCCCTGACTGCATTTTTTAGTGAAAGTGGTGAGTGTCTTGGACAATGCCTTCTGATACTACTGATGATACAGAGGTTCCAGCCCCTGGGCCGGACAGCCTCAGCAGGACTGAAATTGAAAGACTGTAGATCAATTCTCTTGTAAGTGACTATTATCAAGAGAGAGAGATGGAGGCAGTTGCAACACCACCGTTTGATTGAGTGGAAGTGTGCTACCAGCATTAAGACGTGACTAGCAGGAAGTTGTTTGGAACGGAACTCCATCTAACTGTGCCAGAGATAGCTGATGGTAGTCATCATGTGCCGCGGACAGCTCTGTCACTGGATTTCACTCAGAAACAGTTTAAATACATGAGATGACGCAATAGCAGAATTGTGGAAAGAAAGTACAGAAGCAGGATTTAAGTCAGAACGATGAAACAAGGCGAAAATAACTTTAGCGACAGAGTAAACATAATGAATAATAACACAACTGGCCTGGGTAATCAGGCCATGAACGGATGTGAAGGTAAACAAGAAAAAAAAAGTGAAGTGATTTCTCTGAAAACCACCACAGTACAATAAGAAGGAAAGAAGGAAATAAATGAGGTAGAGCGAACTAGATAGAAAATGAGATGAGCGCCAAGCTCTAAATCTAGCGAGGAAGAGCAGGAGTAAACAGGGAGACCAGCACAGAGGGAAAAACAGTAGTCAGGCCCAGGTGGAGTTCTGTGAAAGACAGTAGATGGCAATTGGGAGGAACATTGTTAACGTTGCTGAAAGGCAGGCGTGGGGTGAGGAAGAATTGAAAAATGACCTTAATTTTGCTGAGGTTGGGATGGAAAGACTAGGAAGACATTCAGATCCAGATAGAGGTCGAGCATTTAGAAACCAAATCATTAAGGGAGAAACCATGGAAGAATAAGAACGATCTGAGAGCCATCAGCATAAAAAGTGCAGGGAAGATCGAAAGATGTGATGAAAACAATAGCACTGAAATCTATGGTGAGAAGGAGGCAAGCCAGATTGGAACTCTTTGGGATCTCCTGGTAAAAAGAAGAAAGGAAGTGGACGTTTGTCTTGACTAAGGTATTACATATTGTGGGGCGATAAAATAAGAAAACAGCTGTTATAGTTTTACACCAGAAATACTCGGAGGACAAATGGGATACTAAAGTTATTCATATTTTAGTGTGTAGTGCACAGAATTCTCCACCTTTTTTCAGACCAGGCATTGGCCAACTGCTACTGTTCGTTCTCTTAATTTATCAGATGAAACCCCTTCTTGATGGCACTGAAAGTTACAATGAACTGGTAAACATTCCTTCTCTTTCTTGCCTTCTTGCTGCTTGGAGAAAAGAATCTCATCATAATGATCCCTTCTGTTAAAGCTGGCATCCTTGTTGTGGTTTCCCCAGACTCTTTGCTTTCTGATTATCTGTTCTTCTGACTTCATTTTTGCTGGCGTTAGGACTCTGGGCACTTTACTACTGCTGATCAGTGCTAAAGTTTATGTGCTATTTCCCTAAAACATGATAACATTGGCTTATCCACAACTGGCATTAATTTACTTATAAATCCATAGTAAAGTGCACTACCTGTGCCCAGGGCCTGTACATTAGATACTACTAGTTGCCTTGCAGCACTGATTGTGCCATGCATTGCAGTAGCCCTTCAAACATGGCTGAGGCCTGCCATTGCACAGCCTGAGTGCAGCTTTAAACTACAATGTTAGCCTGGCAAATTAACCCTGTTTACCAGGCCCTAACCTTCTTTTTTAATACACGTAAGTCACTCATAAGGTAGACCCTGGACAGCCCCAAGGGCAGGGTGCAGTATATTTAAAAAGTTGGACATGTACTTTTTAGTTTTCCACGTCCAGGTAGTCGAAAAACTCCTAAATTAGTTTTTCACTGCTGCAAGGTATATCTCTCACATAGGTTAACATTGATATTGCTGTATTACATTTTATAAGTGTAATTACCAGTTAGGAAAATATAGGTATTTTAAGTTCCGTGTCTCTGGATTCACAACTTAAAATCACAGTTTATGGTAAAACTGGATTTTAATTTGCAAGTCTGAAAATCAAAACTTTTAGAAAGTTAGCATTTTCTTACTTTAACCATTCTGTACCTGTCTCTGAATAGACATCTGGGGTAGGTGACAACTGCGCTTTGTGCATTCCCTTTAGAAGGCACACACATAGGGAGCTTAGATGTGCCTGATGGGTCATATACATCCAGATGGGCCGTTAGCATCCTGATGGTCATCCTGGGCAAGATGGAATGGAGGAGCCAGGGTCGGCTCTAGGATGGTGCAGCCGAAGGAGCCGCGTCTGGGTCTGACTTTGGTGGAGGGCTACTGTGTTTAAAACTAACTATTGGTTTAAAAGCACATGAAATTCCTTGTGCTTCCAGCAGTTTTCAGGCAACAGTAAAAATGTCAAGATAACTCTGGTGATTAATGTTCCTACAGGTGAGGTATCGGATTTTGTCTAGTGGCAGTTTTGACTTGAAAAGTAGCACTGTGTCTGCTGCAAAGAACATATACTATGCAGATCACAGAACTGAGTGTGAGTGAACTGTGAGTAGCGCTATAAAACAATGAAATGTATGTCAGAGAGAGGCTGTGGAGAGATGAGGGACACTGTTGGAGAGTGGTCATTAAAGAATTCATGGAGAAGAATGTCATGAAGGGGGTGCCACCCAATAAGGTCGCACCAGGCGCCACCAGTGCTAAAGCTGGCCATGGGAGGGGCTGACACTTCCACCTAAATAGGCTGTGCCTGTCCTTACACAAAGAGCTGCATACCCCCCTGTAGGGAGTCTGGAGCTAGGGCATGAAGGGTAGGGGCTTTGTGCACTTCAGAGGCTTCATTTGAAGTCTCCCCCACTTCAAAGGCACAACTGGGTATAAGTACTTGACCTCAGACACCTCCCATTCAATGCACTTCTGGACCTGATGACATTCTGCCTGGAAGAGGGACTGCTGTGCTGCTGAAAGGACTGTCACTCTGCTGGACTCTTGCTCTGCTGTGCCCGACATGTTGCCTGCTGTCCTCTTTGTCTGGGAGTGAGAAGGACCAGACCTGTATCTCTACATCCCCAGAATCAAAGTGATTTCAAGGGCTTGCTGCCTTGCCTTCTGATCTGAAGTCTCAAGGGCATCAAAAACTTCTCTTCATCCTGCAATAGTAGCTGGACCTTGCTTGCTGCAAGTCTTGCCCTGCCATGTGGTGCCAATCCAGACCTGGGCCCTTGGAAGTGGGTATAAAGTGCTGCAACTGTAAAATCCACACATCGCTGTTGTACCGGCCCTCAAAACCAATGCATCACCACTGTCACTGAGGACAAAGACATAGTGCACCGGCTGTGCTGTTCGATGACAACAAATCACCTTCATCGCAAAGGAGTTTGCGATGCAAGGCTGTTTGAGAACATTGCATCAATGGCTGTGCAGCTAGACAGCCATTCATCTCTGAGTTCAAAGATTGGCACTGACGCATCGCCTACATCTGAAGGGATCCACCCCAACGCATTGCCTCCTCTGGTCCCCACATCAGGTCTTCAATGTCAACAAATCCCTCCATCCAAGGTGCTTTTTCAGCCAGACAAGGTTGGTCCCTGCTCCTTCTCAGTCGGCCTGACTTTTCAGATTTCACCTGGTCTAGCGCGACCAGATCGCCCTGGTTGGTGCTTTATGCTTTTAAGCACTATATTTGCAGATATTCTTTAAAAATTAATATCTTTACTTCTGCTTGTGGATCGTTTGTCTTTTTGGTCTTGTTTTGTTCATTAAATTATGCTCTATGTTTCTAACCAGGTGTGGTATCTTTTTGTGTGGTGTTGTCATTGTTTTACTGTTTTAAGTATTGCACACATACTTTACACATTGTCTTTTGAGTTAAGTCTGCCTGCTCTGTGCCAAGTCACAAGAGAAAGAGCACAGGTTAATTTATGGTGTGTATCTGACTTACCCTGACTTCTTTTGAAAACTAACTAATCAAATTAGTAATTATACTCGTTCAATCCAGGGCACTGAGAAACCCTAGGGTGATTGTGTGATTTACAAATGAAATGCATAATAAAATACAATACAGTCATAGACTCAGATCTATGAGTCTGTTCTCACACTGGTTTCTACAGGTAGTCAGCTAAGGAGTAGAGAATTGTCTCTGCCGATGCCCTTGTTTACTCATGCCATGCCTGCAAAGCAAAACTAATAAATACCCAACTAACTGTGTACTTGCAAAACACAGAGCAACTGCACCCATGGCAGTCAGGATTCCGTCCAAAATTTTCCACCAAGACCGCTCTATTGGAAGTTGCCGATAGTGGCTTTGGACCCAGCATGAATATGGTACTGATCTTGTTAGACCTAACTGCCTCATTCAATACTATCTCACACAATCTTTTACTTCAAAGAATTAAAGAGTGCAGAGTTAATGGATAGGCCTTTTCATGGTTATTATCCTTTCTTTCAGATCATAGACAGAAGGCATTATTAGGGCTGTATGTCTCGCCAGAGGAAACACTAATGTTGGGGGTCCCTCAAGGGTCACCGCTGAATCCTGTTCTGTTCAATATTTATATGGCCCCTTTAATGTCCTTGATTGCGTCATTTGGCATTGATACTATTTTCTATGCTTATGATACCCAGTTAATACTATCTTTGGATAAGACATCACTGGGATCCGAGTTTAATTTAAAAAACTGCTTGACTGCAGCTATTCAATGGATGCAAAACAATCATTTGAAATGCAACACTTGAAAAACAGAGATCATGCGGTTGGGAAAGAAAAACATTTTGAATCCTTCCTAATGATGACCTGAATCAGACCCCAGCCACAGTAGAAGTAGTAAGGAATCTGGAAGTAAAATGTGCTTCTCAATTGTCCTTTTGACCTCAGGTCTTTGATGTAGTGGGCACCTGTTTTAATTTGATAAAGGCCCTAGAGAAGTTTTTTTTATCTGCTGCCTTTAACAGCCAGGAACACAGTGGCATGTGCACTCATTGCTTCACGGCTGGACTATTGTAACAGTCTGTATACTGGATCCACAAACCAAACTGTAGGTAAATTGCAAGTTTTCCAGCATGCAGCAGCCAGACTGATCCTTAAACTCCCAAGAAGGCCCTCTGGTGCGACAGCCTTAAAAACTTTGCACTGGCTGCCAGGCCATAAGAGGATCCTATTTAGAATTATTTTGATGAGTTACAGAGCCATTAATGCTACTGGACCTAAATTCCTCATTGCCAGATTCTCCCTCTATACCACCAGCAGTACCCTATGGTCAACTCAGCACGTCTGCTTAACCCAGTAGTCTTCAAACAAGAAGTAGGGGAGGCAATTCTTTCTCAGCTCTACAGACCAAGGTCTGAAACAACCTTCTTCTGCAACTGAGGTTCATTGACTCAGAATTTAGCTTCAGAAAGCAACTCAAGACATGGGTTTTTGGACTCTCCGACACTCTCTGTTATTCTCTGATATTATAATGTATCATCACATATGGTCAATCTTTTGCAGATTTCCGCTGTAGCGCCAGGATGCTCCCTAGGGAGTGACAGTTTGCGCTTTATAAATGTGCAATTCAATTCAATTCAATCTGAGGTTACAAAGCTGTAAATTATTCAGGTAGTGCAATTATGAATGATTTGCATTTGTTCTACTAATCTCCTGGATGCCCCAAATGTACCTCATTGAAGTATTGAAGCTGCTTAGAAGTATTCGTTGTGCCTTATATTGTATGACTGTGGTGAAACCAGGAGTTGACCTTGGATATGTTTTACAAATGAAAATGCTGAGACTTACCAACAGCATTACTTATCTATTATGGTTATCTAGTATAAACACAGCTGGAGAGCAGCAGTGAACTATACATAGCACCAGGGGGAAGAAACCAATGTAGAATGTGCACATCAGTGGAGAATGGATGTGAAATAAATCTTACGCTGTGGGGTTCCCAGCCCTGGAAAACATATTGTACCTTTTTGAAGTGGTGGGGCGAGTAATGTGCCCCACCACTTTGCATTAAAAACGAAAAATAAAAAAAGAACACCCCCTCCCTCAAAAACCCCATCGTAAACCACCCCTCCACCCTGAAGCCCAAATAACTCAATAACACAAATGCTACAAGTACATGCACTACACGTGTACATAACATTACACACATGCATTACACAAACATTACACATTTTTTTTTTTTAAAACACACAGGCTTCACATCCTCCTCTGCGTGCTTCTGCTCTCTGTTGCTGGGAGAGCTCCCCTAACCAATCCAGGCGCTGCTATCATGCTGTTAACCAGCATGAAAGAAGTGCCTGGATTGGATGGAGCATCCTGGCTGGACTCTCCTTCATTCCCTGAAGACCTGTGTCTCGTCTCCATCCAGCTGTCTTAGATAGCTGAGTGGAGACCTTTAAAGTGAGCATGTCACTTTGACCGGTGCAAAGCAGCCAGCCAAAATGACATGCGCCCTTTGGAGCGTCCCTGCCAGAGACTGCTCCAGTCCTCAGCTACCGGAAGCAGAGTCAATTCTCTGTTGCCAGCAGCAGAGAACACACCCAGCATGTTTCTGGGCTGGTGCGCTGCGGGGGAAAAAATAAAATGGCAATGCAATATTTTCATTGCCATTCTATTTTTTCCTACGCAGCTCGCAGCAGGCGGGGGTTGACGTTCCCCTGCCCTTGAGAAGAAACTGCCACTGTTTATAGCATTCATTTGGAGATTTAACGATAGTCCACAAAAAAATGATCTACTAAATTCCAGCTATCATCCACCAACATCGGGGGATATCCTAAGGATCACAGTCCACAAAATAGGACAAAGGCTGTGAGCAGGGTGACAGCTTAGCTAAGGGTATCGCTGTCCATTTAACCAAAGGCGTTTGTCCTACATTCAGCCTTCCCAGGCAGCATGGAATTGCTGTCATATTTGCCTATTTTCCGTGAAACTGTTGGTGTTATGAACATACTGTTGGTAATGAAGATTGCAGTGTGCCATTATCAGCCTATATCATGAGTGTACCGAGCAGCAACAATAGAATGCTAGATCCTGGTCGACACTGTGCTATTGATTATAAAATGGAATGGTGGTGCAGCAGATAGATCTAACTGAGTTCTCAAGTATGTCTAAAGTACTAGATAAAAAATATATATATATATACTAGAGGGTTTTAAAAACGTGTTTCTGCATACATGAGATAGAAGTCTCTGTCCCTTCAAAAAAGTTTTGCCTATTCCACATACAGTTTGAGATGATGACAATTCTAACCCTGCCCCTCATCCACACGAATGAAAAATTGGAAGGCCTTGTGAGGTCAGTAGGGGGATTTCTTCAAATGTAAAAGAAACCCTGAAGTGTTTAACAGTGCCTGCATCACCAGATTATTTACAACATTTAACAAGTAATAAGAAGCTGGTCAAATAGTACTCTCCTTAATAATTCTTGTGACACATTGGTTATCAGGTGAAGAGAAGTTTTCGGAACTGGGCAAAGTTCACTACTATTTACATGTTCTCATATGTGAAATGCTGCAAAAAACTAATTAGAGCACGGTGAAGAATTGCCCCATCTGTTGTGAGATTTATTTGTCCACTTGGGAGAAAGAGTGACTCATTTGTCACTGTCTGAATTTGGATCTCTGACCTTCATGTTATCAATAGTTTATTGACACTTGAGTTATCCACTTTAGACTAGGGATACCTTGGCTGAATTCGGACCTGTTAGCTTCAGGTTCCACATAGGAAGCCTTACAAGCCGATCAATTTTAGCCATTTTATTTTCTTCAGAAGGATAGAAGGATGAGTAGTGCCTGTCCTGGTTTAAACATTTGACCTACAGGCCTTGTGGTATTCACTACATCCATACTGGAAGGAGGAAAGGGAGATTATCCCCTGTTGTGACTTTATTCTGTGAAGCAGGGGGACTCATTATTACACAATTTCAATCATCCCTGTTGTGAATTGTTTCTGTGAAGCAGGGGGTTTCATTATTCATACACAGACCTTTGCAGTATGTTCTCAGCGACTACGTTAGGCATTAAATACATAATTACCTTATATTAGAGTTTAGTTGCACGCATCTCCACTTAAGCAGTTTATGTCTAAGATAGCTGTAATTATGTACTTAACGATGTAATACTGAAACATCATTTACAGTAATAACAAACAGAAAGAAAGTACTCTGATACTTTTGAAGCCATTGTTTACCAAATATCCCAGTTAGGAAGATCTTCAAAGGCTGGTTGCTGCTTCACATCTAAGTAGTGAGACTTTTGGTTGTTTTGTTGTTAGTTTTGTTTTGTTTTGTTTTTCTCATTCAGCCCCCCCTACTGGATACTCTCTTTGGAATACATCAGAATTCTTTTTGATGCTGATCAAGACATCACAGTTTTAGAGGCAGCTCCTCCGCTATGGCGGGGGAGCGTCACCCCCCACCCACCAGCAGCAACCTCTGCAAATCCTTTAACAATGAAAAGATAATAAACCAAGTTTATTATCCTTTTATTCTTAAAGGGGTGGGGCATTGGGAATGTCGAGCACTGTGGGGAGTGCACTGTGCACTCCCCTAATTGTGCATGTATGTTTACCTGGCTGCCTCAGGCCGGCGAAACACACATGCGCACTGGGCTGTCTCCATCCCGGCTGGAGAGAGCAGGCACAGGCTCCCAGTCTGCCTGGGAGTGCCCTGGCTGGACACCAATCCTAACGCTGCTTTGAGTAGTGTCAGAATTGGCCGCAGGGCAGGCTGGGAGCCTGTGTCTGCCTGCTGCTGAGACAACAAGGATTGGCGGTGCAGCTGTAAGTTTTTTTTTTTTTATTTGATTAATATTCCCCCCCCCCCCTCCAGCACGCTGTCCCGCCCCTATTACCCCAGCGAGTCGCGACTGCACAGTTTTACACATGGCCAGTTGTAGCGCAAGCTATTGCTAGCCGGTTGCCCAGGGTGCCAGCAGCAAAGAGGCCTTCCATCACTCTTGTAAGCAGCACATATAGCTCTGTTATCATGAATGGCAACAGAATGTAATTTTGATAGGGTGGCAGGCGTCCTCGGGTTTTTCACGGATAGCCCCATAAATTTCACTATCGGCCTGCTGTTGTGTTTTTTTCCCCACCCACGCTTTGTACACTTTATTCCACCTGCTTTCACCTGACTGCTACTGACTTTTTATTTTTTTCCATCCATTTTTGTCTTTTGGATTTGTGAACATGTTCACGTTTACTTTTTTTCTTTACTAGACTATTTTATATCAACAATATTGCAGAGCAAGAAGGTCAGGGACTGCACCACATCCACCGGTTACCAAGCTGCCTAACATATTTTTCTGTAATAGAGGTGGTAAGACTAAGGGACTCATTCACACCCTGGCGGTCTTTGACCGCGAGGGCCGCGGTAGCGGTACAGACCGCTGCAGACAGGGCAGTCCAACCACCCCATTCTGAACTTGGCAGAGCTGCCACGGTCCAACTGCCGACACCGCCAGGCTCCAGCCAGCCTGCAGCCTGGCCGTCCCAGCGGTTGTAATCCACCAGGGCAGCGCTTCCCCCTGGATTACGAGTCCCCATCCGCCAGCATTTCCATGGCGGTGAAGACCGCCATAGAAAGTCTGGCGGAATGGGGGCATCGGAAGCCCACTGGGGGCCCCTGCACTGCCTTTGCACTTGGCATGGGCAGTGCAGGGGCCCCAATGCACAGCACCATCACGCATTTCACTGCCCAAATTACAGGAAGTGACATGCGCAACAGGTGCTGTCGCACCCAGCGCACCACAACATTGCCGCCAGCTCAATTATGAGCCGGCGTCAATGTTGTGGTGAGTGTTCCGCTGGGCCAGCGGAAATACTGTTTTCGCCCGCTGGCCCAGTGGAAAACTCTAAATATGGTGGGCAAAAGACCTCCAGTACTGGCAGTCTTTTGCCTGCAGTGGCTTCAGGACTGCCGAAGTCAGAATGACCCCCCTAAGTGTTTTTGCCTGCAAACAGCTCCCCCCAATACATTAGTGCTAGGTCACTGACGGACTATCTCCTTCCACTGAGTTTGTGCTAAATATATGAAAGATTTAGCTGACGTTGTCAACAAACGGAGTGAAACACAAGAGAACTGACCCATATAGGATTCAAATATCGCTCCTGCCCAAGAGACTAAACCCTTGGGTGATTTTAGATAACTCCCTCAGTGTGGAAGCCTTTGCTAAGCATCTTAATATCCCCTGTTGTTACCATATGCAAGTTCTGTCTAAGCTAAGACCACCATTGCCAGAAGACATAGCTAATCTAGCCAGGGCTGTTGTGGTAGTGAGGCAGTGTTTTCTAATGCATTGTTTGTTGTCTGATGTTGCTCCTGCAAAATTCCTGAAATGGGCTTTAGAAAATTTGAAACTTTGTCACATGGGACATTGCAGGATTGAGTTGACGTGGCCACATCACGCCCACTCCTCAGTGGCTTCATGTGTTCACTTTTATTGTATGAATAAAAATGCACACCATAATTCTGATCTTTAGGATCGCTCAGATAGAAGAGTTGATGCATTGGAAGACAAAAATTAATCAATATGACTCTCCTATATCCAACGTCCTTATAGGCCCTCATGACTAACACTAGCACTTTGAGGAGAAAATTGCTCCATGTTATGAAGCAAAGTTGTAAAATGCTCTTACATATGGGCTGAGAAATATTGTAGGGTCAGACCAATTTGTGAACAGTAGATTTGATCTGATTTGATTATTTTCTACTGCAAGAAGAAAATGCCTAACAGAGTCTTATTTTCAGAGTGGAGTTTGACTTGTTCAACACAGCCCAAGCTTTAAATTTCACTGGTAATTCTTCTGTGTCTTTCTGATAGTAAGTGCAGCATTACACTGTGATTTTCGTGGATCTGTTTCCTTGTATTCTATTCCCAGGAGCAGAGAGTTTGTTAAGTGGTAAGTCATCTGCTAAAAACGTTCTGCTGTGGTGAGCCCAGTCACACTAGTGAGCTTAACTAAGCAAATACACAGTGACGTGTGAGCAGCAAATTTATCTTTTAGGTACAAAAAAGATTACAAAGGCAAACAGAGGTCCCTTTTTCAGTGGTTTTCTACATTCATTGGGAAACAAGGCAGGTTCATAAAGGCTGGTTTCACTGAAAGACATATCAAACTAGGACGGCGAATATGGAGATAAAAAGAACTGAGAAAGCATTGTATCACACAAGGCACTGGTGACGTGTAACTGATAAGCACTAGTACCTGCGGCCATTCATGAATCCTCAGATTAAAGAACGGAATTTGAACAATGGTTTCACTAAAGAAATTAATACATAGGATACAGCAGGATTTTCTGTAGGTGGTGCACAGGATATTCACTAGCACATTCCAATTGCAGAAATTAGACCACCGAACCACACAAACACATACAGTGCATTTACCAGCTTGCACTACCAAACCGGCCTCAATTGTCCAATGTCTTACTCTATTTAGAAATGAAGGGGGCTTAAATTTAGAAGATCCAGATCCCTTATGTAAAGGTCAGTTGAGAAGTACCTAACTGTTAGAAATAGGATCTCTAATTGGCAGTCAGTTTGCACCCTGTCCAAGTAGGGACCACCACTCTAGTCATGGTAGGGGAGTCACACAACTAAGATAACCCCTGTGACCCCCTTGGTAGCTTGGCGCAAGCAGTCAGACTTATTTCAGAGGCAATGCGTAAAGGATTTGCACAAACACATACAGTAACACAGTGAAAACACCAAAAAAGACTCTGTTGGACTTTTTTGCTTATGCAGGGTCATCCCCAATCTTTTTGCCTCCTGTCTCCTATTTTTTCTGACCTGTTGCTGTTGGCTTTTGAACTCTGAGCACTTTACCACTGCTAACCAGTGCTAAAGTGCATATGCTCTGTGTAAATTGTAATTTTGATTGGTTTATTCATGATTGGCATATTTGATTTACTAGTAAGTCCCTAGTAAGGTGCACTAGAGGTGCCAGGGCCTGTAAATCAAATGCTACTAGTGGGCCTGCAGCACTGGTTGTGCCAGCAACATAAGTAGCTCTATAATCATGTCTCAGACCTTCTACTGCAGTGTCTGTGTGTGCAGTTTGAACTGTAAATTCGAGTTGGCAAGTGTACACACTTGCCAGGCCTAAACCTTCCCTTTTCCTACATGTAAGGCACCCCTAAGGTAGGCCCTAGGCAGCCCCAAGGGCAGGGTGCAGTGTATGGTTAAGGTAGGACATACAGTAATGTGTTTTATATGTCCTGACAGTGAAATATTGCTAAATTAATTTTTTTCACTGTTGCAAGACCTGTCCCTCTCATAGGTTAACATGAGGGTTACCTTTAAATCTGATTAAAGTGTAGATTCCCTTTGGGCGCGGATGGACATGTGGATTTTGGGGTCTCTGAGCTCACAATTTAAAAATACATATTTTATTAAAGTTGATTTTAAGATTGTGCGTTTGAAAATGCCACTTTTAGAAAGTGAGCATTTTCTTGCTTATACCTTTTCAGTGACTCTGCCTGTTTGTGGATTCCCTGTCTGGGTCAGTTTGACAGTTGGGCTGGTTGCACCTCATGCTAGACAGTGACACAAAAGGAGCTGGGGTGTAGTCTGCATTTTCTGATGAGCCCTCTGTGCTAGGAGGAAGGGGAGGGGTGGTCACTTACACCTGAAAGGGCTGTGCCTTTCCTCACACAATGCAGTCTCCGACCCCCTGGTGAGTGTCTGGGGCCTGGCCTGGGCAAGGCAGGATTTTGCATTCAAAAGAGACTTTACTTTGAAGTAGGCCTACTTCAAGGGAGAAATCGGGTATAAGAAGGGCACCCAAAACCACAGACTTTAGATCACTTCTGGACATCAAGAGGAACCTTTGCCTATAGAAGAGTTGAAGAGCTGAGGAGAAGTGCTGCCCTGCCTGTGCTTTGTGGAGCTATCCTGCAGCTGCTGCTTCTGCCAGAGTAAGAGGGCAAAGACTGGACTTTGTGTGCCTTCCATCTTGTGAAGAAATCTCCAAGGGCTTGATTTAGAGCTTGCCTCCTGTTGTTTGAAGTCTCAGGGACAGCAAAGACTTCGCTCTGCAAGCACCTGGAGTCTCTGGAGAGACCCCGGCTCTGACAAGTGGTGCCCTATCCAGTCCCTGGACCCTTGAAAGGAAAGCTGGTGGAAATCCTAGGAAATCGACTTCGGACGACTTCCGACTGACGCCGCTGCTGGATCCGGTGACGCCACCTGCAACTGACTCCGTGATCTTCGCTGGAACGCGATGACCTTCACAGGCCCGACGCCGCTGCAGCCCCGCTGAAGTCCGCGACTCCGTGGAAGTCGCCGCACCACGTCGTGACCGACGCCGCTCGAAGTGCGCAGATTGAACGTTTCGCACAGATGCCGCGATCCCCGACTTCGCGCATCGCCTTGATTTCACTCCTCACCAAAGGTGCTGTACTTGGGGGTCTACGCGACTCCGTGTCTGGCGCCGCTGGTGTCGGCTTGTTGGGAACGACTCCGTCACAATGCCGTGTTAACACCTCATCGAAGCATTTTGTGTTTCTAAGCACTATTTTTTAGTTTAATCTTGAAAAATTCATGACTTGTGTATGTCGGATTTTTGTCGTTTTGGTCTTGTTTTGTTTAGATAAATAGTTACTATTTTTTTAAACTGGTGTTGTGTCATTTGGTAGTGTTTTTATTAAGTTACTGTGTGTTTGGTACAAATACTTTACACCTAGCACTCTGAAGTTAAGCCTACTGCTCTGCCAAGCTACCAAGAGGGTAAGCAGGGGTTAGCTGAGGGTGATTCTCTTTTACCCTGACTAGAGTGAGGGTCCTTGCTTGAACAGGGGGTAACCTGACTGTCAACCAAAGACCCCATTTCTAACAGACTCCACAACCTTTTAGAAAATTTGCCTAAATCAACCAAGACCAAAACAAAAGTCCAACATACACAAGTAATGATATTAATGTTTAAAGTAAAAAGATTCTTAGGGCCTGATTACGACCTTGGTGGTTAGGATATTCTGTCACAAACGTGATGGATATCTCATCCGTAGTATGGCAAGTTGCATTATATCCAGTGGAACTTGTAAAACAGGTGGCCGGATATCCATCATGTTTCTGATAAAGTATCCATTCTGCCAAGGTCGTAATCAGGCCTTTAGTCCTTAGAAATCTATGGATGCATTGTTTTAGCACAAAGTACCTGGTGTATGTAAAAAATAAAGCCACAGGGACGAGGGTGTGTCAGAAAAGCAAGCGATGCATCAATTCCTTACTTGCAAGTGAGGCAGTGAGTCGATTCTTTCCCCAATGGGTAAGCAATGCCTTGATTCTTTCCTCACTGGAGTAAGGATACGTCACCTTCGGGGCACGCAGCCTCGGGTCCGTTCTGTGATGTTGAATATTTGACGCCCAGGAACGATGCATGGAAAATCCAGACACATGGCAACGATGAATCCGTGCTGAAGCAGGAGGTTCAAGGATTTTGCAGCCATGAGGCAGGCGCTACATCAGTGTTTCAGCTGCGGTGCAGGTGCTCAGTTCAAGCCCTTGGAGATCCTTGGAAAGCAGGATGTTAAAAGCAAAGTCTAATCCTTTCACTCATAGGGCAGAAGCAGCAGCAGACCAGTGCAGCAAAGCAACAGGCAGAGTGGCAGGTCCTCCTCATAAATCCAGCTCTTCTTCCTGGCAGAATGTCCTCAATCCAGGAGTGGTCTAAAGTTGTGGGGTCAGCAGACCAATACTTATACTCATTTCTCCCTTTGAAATAGACAAACTTCAAAGGTATGTCTTTGTAGTGCACAATACCCTGCCTCTCCCTGTCCTGGCCCAGACACATTGTAGGGAAGACTCATCAGAATATACAGAATGAATTCACAAACAGCCCAACTATCAGTATGACCCAGATGTGTATTCCACAGCCAGGCAGAGGCACAGAATGGTTAAGCAAGAAAATGCCCACTTTCTTAAAGTGGCATTTTCAAGCTGGTAATTCAAAAAACAACTTCACCAAAAGATATATTTTTAAATTGTGAGTTCAGAGACCCCAAACCCCTTACTCTATCTGCTCCCAATGGGAAACTGCACTTAAAGGACATCTCAAAGCAATCCCTATGTTATCCTGTGGGAGAAACAGGCCGCACAATAGTGAAAACCGAATTTAGCAGTATGTCACAATCAGGACATGTAAAACACACATGTCCTACCTTTTAAATACAGTGCACCCTGTCCACGGTGCTGCCTTGGGTCTTCCTAAGAGGTGGCTTACATGTAGAACAAGCATTTGCAATGCAATAGGTATCGCATTTACTTGAGTTGGAGCTATTTGCATTGTAAATTCACAACTGGACTTTTTTGCCACATTTATTGGTCAACTCTGCTGCATATTTTGGTCCTTCCTGCCACATAATTTCAGTGGACCTGTATATCACTAATGAGCTAGTAGGCCTACTGGAATATTTTTTTAAACAAGGCCCTGAAACCACAAACTACTCCCAGGTGCAAAACATATTCACTTGGCAGTTGGTACAGGCGACATTGTCTGCAGGGCAATGAATAAATAATTGTACTCCAAGAATATGTGCTTACTGGATCACTGTCCCTTTACTGGAGTCTGGGTAGTCACACAAAAAAAACGATTTTTCACATTCTTGAGGAGAACCATCTCACATGGTTTTAATGATCCTCAGTTAGACATTAATTGAAATATTAGTTGTACAATATTGACAATTGTACAGCATAATCAATTATAAACTCTCCTCGAAGTTTGTTTTATAAATACATGCACACACAGCTGAAGTTTCACAGACTCAAACATGTGTAGTTCATCTAGTCAGGTTTCTTTTTTACATTCGCAGCTTGTATCACGTTATAAAAATAAAACTACAAGTCCCAGAATGCAAAGCAGAAACATAAACTAAATGAGCAAATCATGCATTGAACTAGGGAGCTGGACTACTCTACAAATACTTCTCCAAGGGCTGGTTTCCATCTTGTATTACATTATGAAAATAAAGCTACAAGTCCCAGAATGCAAAGCAGAAACATAAACCTAAGTGAGCAAATCAATTTTTTAAATAGTGAGCTGGACAACTCTACGAATACTACTCCACTGGCTGGATTCCAACTTTTCGATATTACAGTTGGAATGCCCACTTGAATAGTAGTGTATGATAGTAAAAACATGGCAAAGCTAGGATTTCAGCACTTTACCTGACTGTTTCCATCATGGACTGCAGCTACAGCTCATGATCTGGGGTTGGCTTCCTGCACAGGCTTTGCAAGTTGCTGCAGTGCACAAATTTCAAAGGTATCTATTAAGGTCAGTTACGTTGTAATATTGTGCTCAAACAAATAACTCATTATTCCTGGAGGCCCAAAAAAAGCAAACATCTTCAAAGCAGAAAAAAGCTTTAAAACGCTATGCAGTAACAAGACTGCTGCTGCATATTCATATTAAAGCACTAAGGGCCAGATTTATGTTAAAGTGTTGCAGCACGGTGCTGCTCCAAAAATAGCAGCACTGCACCACTTTCGAAACGTAGGGGAGCGCCGTATTTAGAGGAATACGGCGCACCCCCACATTTCCTCCTGCACTGGCACTGAATTAAGCTGCCTAGTGCCAGCGCAGGCATCCTTACAACATTGTTCAAGGTTGTCTGTGTTGAGGGGATAGATTGTTTATGTGAAGGAAGGTGTCCCTTCCTGCACATAAACAATCTATAATGGTGATTTAGGACTTCTACGTCTGTTGCAAAATGCAGCACACATAGAAGTACCAATGCGTCGTTTTGAATGATGGTTTATGTGCAGGAAGTGCCTTCTTCCTGCGCACAAATAATCATCCATGGCATTTTGTTTCTTCCATGTGTTCTACAGAATGCAGCACACAGAGAAAAAGCAAAAAATGAGGAGGAATAAAAGCATTCCTTCTCGTTTTGCCGTTCCCAGGGGTGACGTTAGTTTTTGACACTGCCTCAGGTTTACGACAACTCGTAAATCTGAGGCAGCATCAAAAGCAATGGGTGTTTCAGTGGAACGCCCATCGCAACACCTACTGCACGGCCCTCTGACACAAAAAAGTTAATGAGGGGGCATATTTACAAGGAGGCGTAACACCACAAAAAAGTGGCCTTATACCTTCTTGTAAATATGGAGCAGTACTTGGCGCCACTGGAGTGTCACGAAAAGTGACGCTCCTGTGGCGCTAGGGGCTCCTAAATATGCCCCTAAATACTGCAACAGTGCAATGTTAAAGCTATATCAGACCTATATATCCCATGTCCAACCACTCCCGGCCCCTTCAGCTCACTGCTACAGCTGTATTTTTTCCATTTGTGACGGTTTTCTGTTTAGAGTGCATCTAGTGTAAAAATGCCAAAAGGACTCTGGTGATTAATGTTCTTTCTGGAGAGAGAACTACTTTTGTCTAGTGGAAGCTTGGAGTCATCATAAGATGGCGCAGAGGGTTATTGAGCCTGCTGCAAAGAACGTGAGCTAGACAAATCACAAAGTGCATATAATGTAAAAATGTCAAAATAACTCTGGTGATTAATGTTCTTTCCTGAGAGAGAAAGGCTTTGTATTTCCGCCTCTGGGTCAGATCTCAACTATGAATTCACTGCTATGTGTCCTGGTGACCCTTTGTTTTGCCCACGATCACTACCCTCTGCTTCTGACTCCACAGAGACCTCATTTCACACACTGGACACAGTGACACCCGTCTACAGTTTGCCTTGGCATGACAGATGACAGTGCTTTTAACACACCTCAGTACATGGAGGGAAAACACCTTCTGATGTGCCTGGAAGCGCTAGCGCTAGTAAAAAGCAAATACATAAATATTTACCATGCATTATCCGAGAAGGTAATCCGGTAACCTAAATATCATGTGAATAAAAGTCAAAAGCGAAAATGAAATGACTTATTAGGTCACAGTGTAAACAATGTGAGCAGCGCTCCAGGACCGCTGATCAAGTTCACACTCTGAGCACTGTGAGCACCATGGCAGGCACGGAGCACAGGCAAAAGAAAAATATGCTTTCTGATGTGCCTGAAAGTGCTAGCACTAATAAAAAACAAATACATAATTATTTACCATATATTATCCGAGAAGGTTATCCGGTGACCTAGAGATCACACAAATAAAAGCCAAAAGCAAAAATGAAATTACTCTTATCCCCTTCTGTGCCCAGGACGTAATGGTTACGTCCTGAGGCACAGTGCTCATGTGCCCAGGAGGTAACCATTACGTCCTGGGCACAGAGCCCAGAGGGAGCGCTAGCGCTCCCTCTGTGGGGCAAAGGCAGGGATGGAAGGGGAAGCCCTTCCCCTTCCACCCTATATGCCAACCCACCCATCCCTGTGACGTCAGCGTGCGCTGATTGTCACAGAGGCCTCCTCCCATCGCGCTGGAAGCTCAGCTTCTAGTGCGATCGGAAGAGAAATGCTTTGGATTTCTCTCCTGATCACGTGGGGGAGGCTGTAGAGGCTTCAAAGGGAAGGAAATAAATTTCCTTCCCTTTGAAGTATCTCTGAGCATTTCGAAAGCCGGATTGTAAAGCAATCCGTGCTTTTGAAATGCCCACTAGACACCAGGGATTTCTTTTCCAAAAGGAAACTGGCATGAGGGGAGCGACCCCTTGGGCAAGGGTCGCTCCCAGGGGGGGCATTTTTTTAAGGCCATTTCTGCCCCCGGGAGGCAGAAACCTCTAGGCACCAGGGATAATTTATTTTTGTTTTGTTTAGTTTTAGTTTTTAGAGGTGGGGAGCGACCCCTTAGGCAAGGGTCGCTCCATAGGGTGCAAATTATATTTAGGCCAATCTGCCCCCAAGGGGAACAGAAACCACTAGACACCAGGGAGTTTATTTTAGGCCATGGCCTATTGTCATTATTATTGATTTTGTTTGTTTTTTTAGAGATAGGGAGCAACTCATTAGGCAAGGGTCACTCCCCTGGGGGGCAAATTGTATTTAGACCATTTCTGCCCCCCCTTGGGGGCAGATCAGCGGATTTTTGTTAGGCCAATCTGCCGCCATGGGGGCAGACACCACTTAGGCACCAGGGATTGGTGTGTGTGTATGCGTGTGTTTTCTTTAGGGGGGCAGCCCCTTGAGTAAGGGTCGCTCCCCATGGGGGCACATTACTGTTGGCCATATCTGCCCCCGTTTGGGGGCAGATGGGCCTATTTTTGGAAGTTGAAAGTTGTTCTGCCCACCAGTGGGAAGATGGGGCAATTACCCCTGATCCACACCCAGGGGGGGGGCAGAAACTCTACTAGATGCCAGGGAATTTTAAAAAAACAAAAAATATTGGGGTGGTGGCTACCAACCAGTATGGGCCTGGTTACGCCCCCACCTCAACTGAAGGGGGTAACAGTCTTTCAGCTCTCCCCCGCACTCTAAAATATCTTATCCAACAGCAAGCAAGAAGACATTTGATTATTTTGGGTTTTAGTTTTACATTTGGGCCATGAGAACTTGGCTTACTCTCAAAATCGTCCCACTTGGAATGGTGAGGGCTGCACTTTATGTACTTTGGGACGCTGCCATGTAGAAATATCCACAAGACCTAGACACATCTGAAAACTAAACATCTGGGTGATTCCAGGGTGGTGTGTTTCACATGCACCCGCACCATTTTTGTACCCACAATCCCCTGCAAACCTCCAACTTTGCTGGAAATCACACATTATTCCCACGTTTTTGTG
This sequence comes from Pleurodeles waltl, assembly GCF_031143425.1. Lineage (NCBI taxonomy): Eukaryota > Metazoa > Chordata > Amphibia > Caudata > Salamandridae > Pleurodeles > Pleurodeles waltl. Next base: position 1,032,392,858 of record NC_090437.1, on the reverse strand, counting down.
ATGGAACCTTCCGGAATCTGCAGGAATCCACAAAACTCCTACCACCCAGCATTGTCTCATCTATACCGATAAAAATTCCGCTGCACTTGTCAGCCTAAAAATGTTTTTTTGCACACTGCCAATTTGGACCCCCTTTGTTCCCCCTCAATATCGACATGTTTTTGGCTCTTCCCTTTCACAAGCACTTGGCCCACCTACACAAATGAGGTACTATTTTTACCGGGAGAGTGAGGGGAACATTGGGTGGTATGAAATGTGTTCCAGTGCGGTGATCCCACACAGAAATGTGGAAAAATGTGATTTTTTTTGCTAAATTTGAGGTTTGCTGAGGATTCTGGGTACGAAAACATTGGGGGATCCACGCAAGTCACACCTCACTGGACTCCCTCGGGTTTCTAGCTTTCAGAAATGTCTGGGTTTGGTAGGTTTCCCTAGAAGGCTGCTGAGCCCAGGACCAAAAAAGGTGCCCCCCTGCAAATACTGGTAGTTTTGTATTTGATCATTTTGATGTGTCCAGATAATGTTTTGGGGCATTTCCTTTTGTGGGCGCTAGGCCTACCCACACAAGTGAGGTACCATTTTTATCGGGAGACTTGGGGGAACGCTGGGTGGAAGGAAATTTGTGGCTCCTCTCAGATTCCAGAACTTTCTGTCACCGAAATGAGAGGAAAAAGTCTTTTTTTTGGTCAAATGTTGAGGTTTGCAAAGGATTCTGGGTAACAGAACCTGGTCAGATCCCCACAAGTCACCCCATCTTGGATTCCCCTAGGTGTCTAGTTTTAAAAAATGCGCTGGTGTGCTAGGTTTCCCCCTGTGCCTGCTGAGCTAGAGGCCAAAATCCACAGGTAGGCACTTTGTAAAAAAACACCTCTGTGTTCTGTGAAAAAATGTGATGTGTTCACGTTGTGTTTTGGGCCATTTCCTTTTGTGGGCGCTAGGCCTACCCACACAAGTGAGGTACCATTTTTATCAGGAGACTTGGGGGAACACAGAATAGCAAAACAAGTGTTATTGCCCCTTGTCTTTCTCTACATTTTTTCCTTCCAAATGTAAGGCAGTGTGTAAATAAGACGTCTATTTGAGAAATGACCTGAGATGTTTTGGAAATACAAAGGTTTTCTTGATACCTATTTTTCACTTTTTATATTTCAGCAAATGAATTGCTGTATACCCGGTATAGACTAAAAACCCATTGCTAGGTGCAGCTCATTTATTGGCTCTGGTTACCTAGAGTTCTTGATGAACCTACAAGCCCTATATATCCCCGCAACCAGAAGAGTCCAGCTGAAGTAACGGTATATTGCTTTCAAAATTCTGACATTGCAGGAAAAAGTTACAGGGTAAAACGTGGAGAAGAATTGCTGTTTTTTTATCTCAATTTCAATTTTTTTTATTTCAGCTGTTATTTTCTGTAGAAACACTTGTAGGATCTACACAAGTGACCCCTTGCTGAATCCAAAATGTTGTCTACTTTTCAGAAATGTTTAGCTTTCTGGGGTCCAGCATTGGTTTCTCACCCATTTTGGTCACTAACTGGAAGGAGGCTGAAAGCACAAAAAGTAGTAAAAATGGGGTATGTCCCAGTAAAATGTCAAAATTGTATTGAAAAATTGGGTTTTCCAATTCAAGTCTGCCTGTTCCTGAAAGCTGGGAAGATGGTGATCTTGCCACTGCAAACCCTTTTTTGATGACATTTTCAGGGAAAAAACCACGAGCTGCCTTCTGCAACCCTTTTTTCCCATTTTTTTGAAAAAAAACAACATTTTCACTGTATTTTGGCTAATTTCTTGGTCTCCTTCAGGGGAACCCACAAAGTCTGGGTACCTCTAGAATCCCTAGGATGTTGGAAAAAAAGGACGCAAATTTGGCGTGGGTAGCTTATGTGAACAAAAAGTTATGAGGGCCTAAGCGCAAACTGCCCCAAATAGCCTAAAAAAGGCTCGGCACAGGAGGGGAAAAGGCCCGGCAGCAAAGGGGTTATTAGGTAACAGTGTAAACAATGTGAGCAGCGCTCCAATACCACCAAATGAGTTCACGCTCTGAGCTCTGTGAGTGCCATGGCAGCCACAGAGTGCAGACGAAAGAAAAAAGTGTTTGCCCCACGCTGAAGTATATCAGCAACCGTACAGTAATCCATGTCACAGGATAAGTCTGCAAGGCGGTAACAAAACCGCCCCAAGAAGGGGCAAATGTAAAGCATTTGCCAATTACATCAAGTGATTTTTGAAAGGCAAGCCCATGAACAATTGAAAGCGATAGGCGTGAGGTGAGCATGGTTGAAATCCCACAATACTTACAACAGGCCTAAGCGCTTGCGCGCTCGACCTAAAAAGGGAAGGTTTCGTCCTGGCAAGTGGGTACCATTACCAGGTCGAACTGGCAATAAAAAACTGCACACAGACTCTGCAGTTGAAGGTCTGCAACATGTTTACAGGGCTACTGTGGACGGCACAATCGGTGCTGCAGGCCCACTAGTAGCATTTGATTCAAATGTTTCAATCATGGAGAAACCAATCACCAATACAATTTAGATAGAGAGGACTTGCACTTTAGCACTGGTCAGCAGTGGTAAAGTGCCCAAAGTCCTAAAGCCAACAAAAACACATCGGAAAAAATAGGGGGAAGAAGGCAAAAAGTTTGGGGATAACCCTGCAAAAAGGGCCATTTCCAACAGTGCCATACCAGGTTCATCCCCACAGGTAGAGTTTCCATGCCACGCCTTACACAAAGTGGGCAATTCAGCTAGGAGTATAGGTTTTATACTGTCCTGTTGCATTATTTACAAGCAAATAAGTGACACTCCTGTGAGCCCAACTGCCTCTCAGCTCTATAAGGAGGTGGTCTGCTGACTTCAGAGTGAGTCCCACACCTACTTCTAGCAGACGCATAAGCAGTGCTTTTGGCAATCACACACATGTGTTGATAACTTACTCGCAAGTGAGGCTGTGTGCCGTTTCTTCCCCGGTCGGGTCGACAATGCGTATTTTTTTTCCCTTGCCAGAGAGCGATGCATCGATTTTCAGATGGGGCACTTCAGATCCACGCAGGTTCACAAGGAGTTTGACACCCAGGGACGATGCGTGAGAAATCCAGTTGCACTGTGTTAGAAAACTGTGCTGTGTGGGCTCGTTATCAGCAGCCGTAAGTGGGTGTTGCGCTTAGTTTCTCCAGCCATGATGCAATGATCCCCCAGCCGTGATGCAGGTGTAGCATTGATTTCAGCCGCGAAGCCGGTGGTGTGTAATTTATCAGCCGCGTTGCAGGTGGTGTGTCACAGATTTCCCTGCACGGCATTCTGTTTCTTGTTCTGCCAACTTCACCTTTCAAGGGCCCAGGGACTGTATAGAGCACCGCTTGGCAGGGCAGGAGTCATAGCAGAGAGTCCAGGTGCAGGAAGAGAAAGTCTTTGATGGCCCTGAGACTTCAAAACAGGAGGCAAGCTGAGTTCAAGCCCTTGGAGAGTCTTCTCAAGCAGGAATGCACAACAAAGTCCAGTCTTTGTCCCCTTTCACAGGCAGAAGTAGCAACTGCAGGATAGCCCAAAAAAGCACAGTCACAGGCTAGCGCAGCACTTCTTCTCAGCTCTTCATCTCTTCTCCTTGGCACAAGTTCCTCTTGAATCCTTGAAGAAAATCTAAAGTCAGGGGTTTTGGGTCCAATACTTATACCCCTGTCTGCCTTTGAAGTAGGCAAACTTCAAAGAAAAGTTTCTGTTGTTCACACGATCCTGCCTTGCCCAGGCCGGGCCCCAGACACACAAACGGGGGTTGGAGACTGCATTGTGTGAGGGCAGGCACAGCCCACTCAGGTGCAAGTGACCAGTCCTCCCTCCACTCTAGCGCAAATGGCTCATCAGGATATGCAGGCCACACCCCAGCTCCCTTTGTGTCACTGTCTAAAGGAGATTCACAAACAGCCCAACTGTCAGTCTCACCCAGACAGGGAATCTACAAACAGGCAGAGTCACAGAATGGTTAAAGCAAGAAAATGCCTTCTTTCTAAAAGTGGCATTTTCAAACTAACAATCTAAAAAACAACTTCACTAACAAATGTATTTTTAAATTTTGAATTCAGAGATCCCAAACTCAAGATTTCTATCTGCTATCAAAGGGAATCTGCACTTTAAGGATATTTAAAGGAAGTCTCTATGTTAACCTATGAGAGAGATAGGCCTTGCAAGAGTGAACACTGAATTGAGCAGTATTTCACTGTTAGAACATGTAAAACACATCAGTACATGTCCCTCCTTTAACATACACTGTACCCTGCCCATGGGGCTACCTAGGGCCTAACTTAGGTCTGCCTTTCATGTATAAAAAGAGAAGGTTCAGGCCTGGCAAGTAGGTGCACTTGCCAAGTCCAACTGGCAGGTTAAAACTGCTCACACAGACACTGCAGAGGCAGGTCTGAGCTATGTTTACAGGGCTACTAATGTGGGTGACACAACCAGTGCTCCAGGCCCATGTGTAGCATTTGATTTACAGGTCCTGGGCACCTCTAGTGCACTTTACTAGGGACTAAATAGTAAATCAAATATGCCAATCATGGAAAAGCCAATCACACATGCCCTTTACACTGGAGCACTTGCGCTTTAGCACTGGTCAGCAGTGGTAAAGTGCCCAGAGTACTAAAGACAACAAAAGAGAGTCCAGCGCACAGTCAAAACATGGGAATCAGAGGCAAAAAAGACAGGAGAGACCATGTCAAGGATGCCAGGTCTAACACAGGCTTAAGGAGGAGAAATGTTTACATTTCTCCTTGTTTTTCTCACTTTGCATGTGTGCTGCATTCTACAGCACAAAGCAGTAAATAATATTTTTTGAGGAGGAAGATGTATGCACTGGCACTAAAATTGTATTAGTAAAATTGTTTTAACCAGATGGTTTACTTAACTGTCCTCTGAGTACATTGTAGGGGGCACAGAAAAGCACCTGTGGCAGGGAAGTTAAAAGTAATGTATGGACTGCAGTGTGCATTTACCCTACTCATATATATTACAGGAATAGATGTCTGACACTGCTCTGGCTGGCCTGAAGTTTTAATGCACTGTAGTCACTGTTGCAGGAAAAAGAGCATTTGCCGTGTAGGAAAAGCCTATTTTAGACATTCACTAGTCACCCTAAAGGGCACAGTGCTTATATGTGAAAAAGGCACAAAACATTTTGATTTCACAGTGAAATACTACTCACAAGCTGTTTCATCGTGTAGTCCTTCATAGACATTTTCAAGCCTAGATGGGATTACATTTGTTATACTTATTTCCTATCTCAGCCTTGGAAATTGCTAGGAAAATGTTTAAAATTGATTTTATACCTACTTTTCAAAATCACACTTACTGGTGAAATCAGAGTTTTGATAACCGCAAGAGCCCAACCAAAACCAAGTGTTTATGCATTATTGAGTATGTAATGGAATTTCCTATGAAATAAAGTATCTGTCCTTCCCACAAAGAGAAGCACTGTGCTGGACATTGATTTTATTATTACTGAGCCTAAGTAGTCCCCAAATGTATGACTACTGAGCCTGAGTAGCCCACACAACAACCTCCCCGAGAAGCCTGTGACTGCTTGCTTACCACTGAGAGGCATGCCCTGAAAGTGTTGTACTTTGACCAGTGTGCAGAACAATAGTGGGGTAGGCCACAGGACCACTGCGGTAAAAGGCCTCATACACCACCTTAGTGGCCCAGTAGCTCCTTGTGGCCCATGTGCTCCTGAATGTGGCCTGGCAAACCCACTTTATAAAGATGTTAGGCTTTCTGAGACAGAACTGGCTTAAAACAGTTCTGCCAGGCATAACGCCTCCAAAGTTGGAATACACAGCCTTGGCTCTGAGATTTAACAAATCTGGCTCAGAGGACAGTCACTTGCCTCTGAGCCAAAGGACAGCTCGTGTATTAACTGCTGACTTGGGATTAACTCTGTGGGAGTGGACACAAACAGTTAATATAACTAAGGGCAGCTCTATTACTTCCTCTTTATACTTGGAGATACCAGGAAGGGCATCTTTTATTGTGTCTAGGATCATTTCCCGACTTCTCCTAGCCCACCCTGCTCCAGTCCCATTCATAGTAGGTAGGGGAGAGAGCCAGTGTTGACCCTGTGAGATGGGAGGAGAGGTCATCTAAATAAGGACATGACTAAGGAGGCAAATAAGTGCTTTCATCTTAAAAGGGTGGCTCCTGAGTAATTTTACACTAAGAGAAAGAGAAATTTCCACAGAAGGGGTGCGAAATTGAGAGAAAATAGTTAAGAGTGGTTGGCAGAATGACTCCAATCACTGGCTAGTGCACCGTATAAATCTGACACCTCGACCACCACTTCCTAAGAATTTTTCTGGACCTGGGAAGACTCCACCTGAAGAGGAAAGCACTGGTGGAAGAACCCTCCTGACTCTTGATGTAAAAAAGGACCCAGTCAATGACTCCTAAATTCTGTTGGCACAGGACACTGTCGCCAGGAGGTCACAGCTAACCAGTGATTTCTGAGGTATCCAGGAGACATAATTGGAGAGAGACCTGGTGCACAGATGCCTGATCTGAGAAGCGAGGGGCTATAAGACTTTCTGAGCAGTTGGAGACTCGGGCCTTATTTACAATGTTTTGATGCAGGGCAGTGCTACAAGCCTTCTTGCTGCTCTGCCCTGTGTCAAAACAAAATGCCATGAATGTGCCGCATCTACAAGATACAGTGCATTCCTGTCCTTTTCCCCTGCACTGGCTTACAAACAAATTGCTGCCATGTACCAGTGCAGGCACCCTTGCAAAATAGTGCAAGGGTGCATGCGTTGTGGGGATGATTGTTTTTGTGCAGGAAGGGACGCTTTCCTGCACAAAAACAATCAAAAGAGGTGTTTTCCTCTTTCTATGTGTGCTGCAGAATGCAGCCCAATAGAAAGGAAAAAACAGGGAGAAATAAAGATATTTCTTCCCGTTGCGTCACCTTACACCATCCCTGGCTTGGTGTAGACTTTTGACACATTCCCAAGTTTACAAAACCTTGTAAATTTGGGAGTGCGTAAAAAACCATGGATGTTGTGGGGGAACATCCATGCAACACCTAAGGAAACGCGTCCCTAATGCAAAGTAAGGCAATGCAGCAACTTGAGCTACGTTGCATTCAGTGCTTAATTTGTAAATAAAAACGTGCCGGTGCCCAAAGCCTTCCTCTTAAACACTCGGCTGCTGCAATTAAATGCGGGAACACGGAATACTGAGGCGGCGTAATCCTGAAGCCATCTCGGGCCTCTTCAATCCATATAAAGTCACTCCCTGCCCCCTTAGCTCACTCTCCCAGCTTTCTGTTTTCTCCCTTTGTGACGCTTTTTCATTTTTCTCTTCCTCCGTCTTTCCCATATGTGTCTTTTGCTCGCAGCAAATGCTTGAGGCAGAAGAATAAGCCCCGGCCCTCGAAAATAAGTGCTGGTGCTCCACACCGGAAACAACAAGCACAAATTAAGCACTGGTTCCCTTACTCCACATCTACAAGGCCATGAAAATCTATTCAAAGTAGCTTTGCTTGGCCTTATAGCTATGGGTCAGCAGCAGCCTGTGCATAAAAAGTGACGTACTGGCGGCGCAGATTGCTTGTAAATAAGCCAGATTTCGAAGGTATCTTCTTTAATTAGGATGACCGACATGGTGTATCTGGCTTCAGCTCCATCGCAGTCATCTGGAAATTGTTCCTAGGTCCCAGTCAACCACAAACTGTTGTTTCTCCAGCGGCACTTTTGTTTTTGTATGCACTTTTTGCCTTAAATCTCCAAAACTTTATTTATCTGATTTTTCTGGTGCCACTTAACCTATCTTAACCTTCATGCTATCTTATTATTATTAAATGCATCCCTATTTTTTATGATCAGTTTGCGACGTTTATTGTGCGGTTCTTTAAAATTATTGGTATTGCTTAAACGTAAAACATGCTTCTCTGGGGGTTGCCTGATACTTGTTCTATAGCTGTCAGGGACTGAGCAGAGGTTCTGTCAGAACTGTGTTTTGATTTTGTTTAATTGGTAGAGGTTACCCCTCCCTCAAATCCGTGACCCAATTCTGTCACAAGAACTGAACAGTCACGCTACATGGATGGCACATTATCGCAGATGAGTGTCTTTTATGTGTGTTGTGGAGCGCCTAAGTGCAGTTCTGATAGATTAAATATAGAAATGTTTGCTCTTACCTTTTGCTCGTATAATGCTCTTGAATCCCATCTGACCTGTTGTAACACGCTGCTATGTGATAAAAATATGTGTAGACTAGATGTCACCATTATTGTTGTGTTCTACCTCTCAGCAGAGCAAATATAACTATCAATGGTAGTTATCAGTTGACAGCCGCATAATAGCTTTGTTTACTTTTTTTAATTAAAAAAAAATGCAATATGGACTAATTAAATTAATCATTCACTAAATGTATGGAAAAGGCGGGTGCACAGATTTTATCTCGATTTTAGGTAGCTTTAATGCGCGTTTGGCTTTGGTCGGTGCTATAGCGGGTATCTTTCGGTAGCATGCTCTAATCTGCTATGTGTTAGATACTGCTATGATAAACTAGGGAGCAACAGAAAGAGGAGTAACATAACATTGTACTATGTGGACTCTGCAGAGGATACCGTGATCCATGGCTCTACAAAATCTATTTTTCTGGTTCCATCAAGTGTGATAGGAAAGTACACGACAGCAAGTGAAATTAAAAACGACTTAAAAACAACTGTGCAAAAACAAGCATTAAAATCTCGATTTTACCTAAGCATCTCTCTGTAGGCATTTGAACATGCAATGGAATCTACCATCCAACGCTTTACTAAATATGCTAAGTCTTCTGATGAAATAGTCGACGAATCCATCTTTAATATATGATAGAAGTGATATTAGCTGGGTTTAGGAATTATGGTAGAGGTCGAAAATATTTAGGAAGATATTTATCCCTGGTAGAGATTTCGGGAGCCTGTATTCTGGGCGAGTTAATATTTGAGAGTGACTAAAATCTGTGTTTCAAATGTAATCAACAACCAGCATGGACATACTACAGAGCAGCAAATCAGTCCATTGGTGCAAGGCACGACTTGTAAACATTAATGTTAAAAAAAAGAAAGACGAAAATAATTACATTTAAAGGCAATGTCAAAGCATTGACTCGATAAGAATCATGCTTTGATGGTGGTTCTGCTTTCTTATGTCTGTTTTTATGTATTTTTGCTGCCTTACTTTTGACTCTCATTTCTGCCTATGATTTTTCTGACATTTTACTGGAATATTTCAAATCATTTGTCCCCATTGCTTACCTGTCTGTATTCCATTCTGTTTGTTCCTTGGTGGTCCAGCTCACGTTCCATGCTTATCGCAGCTTTTTCTGAAATACCTCTATCCCCACCCAGTGCTGGCATTCTGTGTGCAGTGTCTCGAAAATGTTGATGTTTTACCTTAACATTTCTATTTCCTCGTTTGAGTATTATCATACCTTTTGGTTTCTTGAGGGTTAGCCGGATACTGACACCGAAGGGAAACGCCATCGGCGTAGCAGCTACAATGGGGAATCTGTTTGGTCTTTATCTTCATTTCCTTTCTTTCTAAATCTTTGTGATGACCAACACTCGATTGAACATTTAAGGAAAGTGTATCTTCACGGTGGGACCGTGCGGAAGGATACCTGGGCGCATGGTGGACTATTGTTCTTGTTACTCCAATTGTCATCAATTTGCAATTATTGCTTAACCTAATTTTGAAGATGGGTTGGGTATCCATGGCTCTCTCTGTATTACTTATCCTGACTGTATGAAAACTAATGAAAGAACGGCAATAAAAAGAAAACAAACAACAGAATCAAGGCACGGTAAAAAAACGATCGAAAGATCTGGTCACCGGGCATCAATCCTAGCAGCGATACTGGAGAAATGCATGTAATGGCTTTGCATGGGACAGTAAGCTAACTTTTTCGCTAATCACTAAACAGATTTGAGCCAAAACCCGGCACGCAGATGAACGTGGTTTAACGCTGATCAGACTACGACTCGGAGACTCTGAATACAAAGCTTGTGTTGCCTTAGTGACAGTTTTATGCTAAATAATTCAGAAAGGGCCAGCAGAGTCTTATAATTAACAGAAGCAACTGTCCACCATATTAAAAAAAATTAGATGGGGTTTAGACGAAAGAAGAAGCACTGTTTTTGCAGTTCTCAGTGCAAAAGTCTTCCAAAAGCAAAGGCTGCCACAGTTAAGTGAGTCCGTGGTGCGCAGTGAGACAGTGTGACGTGGCCATATTCCGGCCACAAATGGATTCTTCCACACCTGCCATTGGACTAATGAAAGCTGCAGTCTGCTTCCATTGTTGCAATGTGACTCAGGAATCTCAGCCTCTATCCGAGCTGCATGACATAACCAATAGTCCTGGCACTGACAATGTACTGTCACATGAAAAGGCCATAACCGGCCTTCTTAGTTTGTAAACCATGTACTGTCTGAGAAGAGCTCCCAGAAATAGGGTACTTCAGCCACAAAACTCTTCATGGGTCACCCAGCTCATGCCTATCGTCACTGGATTAATGTTCCACTCAATCCACCATTAGACATCCTTCACACATATTTGTCCTTTGACTTTTCATCAGGTTCAGGATTCTGGAGTCTCCTCTAGTAGATCTGTCTTAAATCTGGCAGTGTGGCAAAAATTGATTCATTTAGTTCACCAAGTCTAAAAGAGAAGTGGGAAAGGAAACACACAGTTTAACATAATGTCTATCTCCATGGTTGGACCTATCTTCGTGTGAGTTGTAGACCTTTGTGTCATACATCCACAAGGCAGGAAAGGGGAATATAGTAAGCCTAGAATATAGAATTAGTCACGTTCGTGACACTAAATTTGATATACATGCAACATACGTATGTTTGTGTATCTCCACTTGCTATCAATCACAGATATGCATGATGACATTGGAAATGAGATGTTTTCTCTAGAACAATGTTTGCCAAACTGAGGATAGCGACCCACTGGTGGGCTGTGACCTGTTTTTTGCTGGGTGGGTGTTAGAAATGGGGTCAGGTTACCCCCTGTTCAAGCAAGGACCCTCACTCTAGTCAGGGTAAAAGAGAATCACTCTCAGCTAACACCTTACCGCCTTGGTAGCTTGGCAGAGCAGTAGACTTAACTTCAGAGTGCTAGGTGTAAAGTATTTGTACCAACACACACAGTAACTTAGTGAAAACAGTACAAAATGACACAACATCAGTTTAGAAAAATAGGAAATATTTATCTAAACAAAACAAGACCAAAACGACAAAAACCGACATACACAAGTCAAGTTATGAATTTTTAAAGATTAAACTCAAAAATAGCGCTTAGAAACACAAATTGCTTCTATGAGGTGTTAACACGGCGTCGTGATGGAGTCGTTCCCAACAAGCTGACACCAGCGGCGCCGGACACGGAGTCGCGTAGACCCCCAAGTACAGTACCTTTGGTGAAGAGTGAAAACAAGTCGATACGCGAAGTCGGGGATCGCGGCGTCTGTGCGAAACACTGAATCCGTGCACTTGAAAGGAAAGCCTTTCAAGGGCTTTCCACGGAGTCGCGGACTTCAGCGGGGCTGCAGTGGCATCGGGCCTGCGAAGGTCGTCGCGTTCCAGCGAAGATCACGGAGACGGTTGCAGGCGGTGTCACCGGATCCAGCAGCGGCGTCGGTCCGAAGTCGTCCGAAATCGATTTCTTTGGATTTCCACCAGCTTTCCTTTCAAGGGCCCAGGGACTGGATAGGGCACCACTTGTCAGAGCAGGAGTCTCTCCAGAGACTCCAGGTGGTGCTGGCAGAGAGAAGTCTTTGCTGTCCCTGAGACTTCAAACAACAGGAGGCAAGCTCTAAATCAAGCCCTTGGAGTTTTCTTCACAAGATGGAAGGCACACAAAGTCCAGTCTTTGCCCTTTTACTCTGGCAGAAGCAGCAACTGCAGGATAGCTCCACAAAGCACAATCATAGGCAGGGCAGCACTTCTCCTCAGTTCTTCAGCTCTTCTCCAGGCAGAGGTTCCTCTTGTTTCCAGAAGTGTTCTAAAGTCTGTGGTTTTGGGTGCCCTTCTTATACCCAATTTCTCCTTTGAAGTAGGCCTACTTCAAAGTAAAGTCTCTTTTGAATGTGAAATCCTGCCTTCCCCAGGCCACGTCCCAGACACTCACCAGGGGGTCGGAGACGGCATTGTGTGAGGATAGGCACAGCCTTTTCAGGTGTAAGTGACCACTCCTCCCCCCCCTCCTAGCACAGATGGCTCATCAGGAAATGCAGACTACACCCCAGCTCCCTTTGTGTCACTGTCTAGTGTGAGGTGCAACCAGCCCAACTGCCAAACTGACCCAGACAGGGAATCCACAAACAGGCAGTCACAGAAATGGTATAAGCAAGAAAATGCTCACTTTCTGAAAGTGGCATTTTCAAACACACAATCTTAAAATCAACTTTACTAAAAGATGTATTTCTAAATTGTGAGCTCAGAGACCCCAAGCTCCACATGTCCATCCGCTCCCAAAGGGAATCTACACTTTAATCAGATTTAAAGGTAGCCCCCATGTTAACCTATGAGAGGGACAGACCTTGCAACAGTGAAAAACTAATTTAGCAATATTTTACTGTCAGGACATATAAAACACATTACTAAATGTCCTACCTTAACCATACACTGCACCCTTCCCTTGGGGCTACCTAGGGCCTACCTTAGGGGTGCCTTACATGTAAGAAAAGGGAAGGTTTAGGCCTGGCAAGTGGGTACACTTGCCAAGTCGAATTTACAGTTAAAACTGCACACACAGACACTGCAATGGCAGGTCTGAGACATGATTACAGAGTTACTTATGTGGGTGGCACAAACAGTGCTGCAGGCCCACTAGTAGCATTTGATTTACAGGCCCTGGCACCTCTAGTGCACTTTACTAGGGACTTACTAGTAAATCAAATATGCCAATCATGAATAAACCAATTACATACAATTTACACAGAGAGCATATGCACTTTAGCACTGGTTAGCAGTGGTAAGGTGCTCAGAGTTCAAAAGCCAACAGCAACAGGTAAGAAAAAATAGGAGGCAGGAGGCAAAAAGATTTGGGATGATCCTGCATAAGCAAAAAAGTCCAACAGAGGGTAAAGGCCAAACATAAATAATGATGCATGTAAAATCTTTATTCATCCTTTCACATTTGCTGCACTTCAAAGACAGGCAATGTCTTCTTCCAAATTGCTGCTAATGCATTTTTTTTAACATGAACTTGCAGTCAGTAGCATGTAATTGCTTTCCAACACAAAACAAAATGTAAATACCCATGAACAGGGGTGTCGTGAAGGCCCCCTCCCCCCCCCCCCCACATTAGCAGCTACAGCGGGGGTGGGATTCTTTATGGGCTTGTTCTGTCTGCAACTCGGCAGACAAAATCTCATCATTAAGGCTGGAATACAGCATGAGTAGAAGAGTAAGCAGGAGTCAGGAAAACGACAGCTTGGTAAATAGAACAGGGAAAGAGGAATAATAGAAGGAAGGGTGAAAAGAAGGAACAATGGATGACAGTGGGTGGCTGGATGGATTGATGGATGGGTGGATGACAGGTTAAACGATGGCAAAGTAAAGAGATGGATGAACAAGTGGGTGAAAAGATGAGTGAATGGATGGCAAAGTGAGTGGTTGGATGGATTGATAGCAGGATTGACAGTAGAGTGAATGGATAGCTGGCTAGCAGAGTGGATGGATGGCAGAGTGAAAAAATAACTAGAAGGATGACAGAGTGAATGGAGGAAGGCAAAGTGAATTAATGGATGGTTGGTTGGATAGCAGAGTGGATGGATTGATGGATGAATGCCAGAGTGGTAAGATGATACCGTGGATGGATGGAATTGTGTATGAATGAATGGATGGGTGGCAAAGTGGACGGATGAAGGCTGGATAGATGGATGGATGGCAGAGTGAATGAATGGAAGAAAGGATTGGTGGATGGATGACATCATGGATGTATGGCACAGTGGATGAATGGATGGCAGCATGGGTGGATGGATGGATGCATGCATGAATGCCAGAGTGTAGGGGTGGGTGGCAGAATGGGTTAATGGAATCATGCATGGATAGATTGATGGCAGAGGGTAGGAATGGATGGCAGAGTGACTACATGAGTCAATCGCAGAGTCGATTGATGTATATCAGAGTGGATAGATGGACAGCATATTGGATAAATGGCCGAGTGGATGATGGATGGCAGAACTGATGGAATGATGGATGAATGCCAGGGGATGGATGGATGACAGAGTGGATGGGAGGCAGAATGTATGGATAGATGGACGGTGATTGATAGAAGAGTGGGTGCTTAGTTGGATGGATGGCAGATTGGATGGATAATTAGATGGGCGAATGCATGGCTGGAATAGGGAAAGAATGGATGATGGATTAAAGAATGAATGGATGACAAATGGGAAATTGTGGCTATCAGTAGGTGGATGGAAAGGTGAAAGAATGAATGGATAGACGTATGAATGGAAGAGACAAGGAAACTGTTCTATGGAGGGTTTGGCTCACTTAGTTTGCTTGCTTGGTGGCATTAGCGTTTTAGTGCAAAGTGGGGGCTATTTTTATTTTCTGCCTACTTCCTTGTCTGTGATTGAACTGTGCACATTCGGCAGTTAAAACAGCGAAAATAAAAATGAAGCATATTTTTCTGCAATTCTGAAGTGTAATGGAAACCAAGATGTTAATAGGTTCAAAACAAGTCAAGAAACTTTACTTGGTGATGCACAAATGTTAATATACCCTGAAACTCAATTTCCGCACATTATCATTTGTGTGCAATATAGTTTTATCAGTAAAACTGTATACTTGTGCAGATTTAGTGGCCATTTTAATGCATAATGTGCTGTCTGTAAATGACAGCGCACTATCAGACATTGCTTTAGTTACATTAGAAAAAAGTGCCCGACATATCCATTAAAGCTAGGTGGGTCTCAAATGTTTGTCATTCTGAAAACTGGGTAGTGGTTCAAAAAGGTTAGGGAAGCACTGCTCTAGAGCCTCACTACACTATAATTTGTATATGGTCTTCTACGCGTGTGAGGATAGCTCCTAAAAATGGAGTTATCTAGCTCACTGGCATGCATAGTCAGAGCGCATCACAGCAGATGGACATGACTGTATTCACTTGTTGTGGGCCAGCCGATTGATCTGTTTGCAAAGTACCAAATACAAATCACAGTACCTCCAACAAAAGCAGACGAACCAAAGTCTACTTGAATACTTATTAAGTGGAGCAGTTTTAAATAAGATACTTAGACATACCTTTGACAATAGACATGCAAAGTACCCATAAGTAGCTGTAGCGTCCACAGAAACATCCCCACAACAAAAGTATTGACTATAGAGAGAAACAGCAAAACAGTCCCAGAAAGCCCGAGTCAGAGAAGCAATGGAGAGAATACAGACTTCTGTGATTGCTACACAACGCACTAGTGCAACTCTCGGATATGATATTAGTCGCTCTACTGGGAAATTTCCAAAAAGTTTCAAAGCATGTTACAGGAAAATGTGTCTGTCTCTATCTATAAATGAATCTGATAAAGGCTAGATTACTTTCAAAGCTTGCTTGCCTGGTAACCATATGTTAGGGGAAGCATCGGAAATAAATGCTAGAGGAAATCATTTGTATCTGCATACTTGAGGTTTGTGTCGCAAGCGTAATTAAATGTTTTTTTGATGTTCAACACACTAGTCATGTTTTTGAACTGCTGCGATTCCTTTAGCTTTGTAATCACAAGTGAGGGGAAATATTTTTAGGGACCGTTTGTCAAAGAAGGGACTGGACACTATCAACAAATCTTGATTGTAGTGTTTCATAGTATGTACCTGTGTTTTTAATCCAAAATTGAATTTGGGCCCCGTAAGAATGAGTTATAAACAGACCAGAAAATGTGCTACCCAGATGCTTCCTCTTTTATTGAGGAGGAATGGCTTTGCAAACAAGTCTTTGTCTCTAACCTCCTCTGTCTCATTGTCCATAAAGCAGTCTGTCTATAGTACTATAAATACAGACTTTTCGCTTGACTCACACTGGAAGTGCATCCACTGTCTCATTAGTTAGAACCGATGTGGGGTAGTCCACCTTTCAAATGTCTTTTTAAAGCTCTGTTCCAGACTCCGCCTTTGTGTAGTAATTCCCTCACAGCAGGGTAATCTCGAACCTAGAGCACCCACAACCAAGGTGCAAAGAGGTGTGAGGTGTCTGCATTTGTCTGTCTTCAGCCCAAATGAAAATGTGTTTGATGAACACAATCTGAAAGGCCATTTGACTTCAACACAACAGAAGCTGCAGTTCAACCCGCCACCCCTGCTATTCACCAAAGGCCAGTGCTTCAGGAAGTGTTGTCAGCTTCCCCTTGCTAACAAAGCCTTAATTGAATTTAAAAAAAGGAGCCCATTCACCATTCGTTTCTGTGTCTGTATCTTCACCCTTCAGCCACAGATATACAGGCAGTACATTTCCACTGTCTGGGAAAGCTGTCCTCGCCCCCCATCTTGGACCATACCAAACCAGACACATCCAAATGGATCTCACCTTGGTTTTGTAAATAATACTGTGAGCCAAACTTGAGGATGAACACCAGAAAATATCTGGTGCAGCATTTTTTATGTTTGCATTTATTACCCATATATTTTCTTACATTGTTGAGATCTTGAGTTTACTGTTTCCTTTGAGCACAGCCTAAACCTCTTGATATTTCCTTAGATTTGCGTCCAGCCTTTACTTTTCATTTCCAACCCTCATGCTCATAGGATGGCCTGGCCGGACTGGTGGGCAGGCAGGAGCCTAGCAGCAGAAAGACTATTTACTGATTCTAGTGCCTATCAAAAGTACTTATTATAGCACTATCTTCACATGCAAATAATGTTGATCTTTCTATAGTCTTGCAGCCTCAAATTACATGCTATCTCAAACAAGCATCTACAGTGCAATAGGTCTCACATTTGCTTGAGTTAGAGCTATTGGTTTTGTACATTCATAATTGGACTTTTCTTGCCTCATAATTTGGTTAACTCTGCCTCATACTTTTGTCTTTTCCTGCCTCATAATTCCAATGGCTCAGCATATAACTAAAGCACTTCCATTCAACTTCTTCCCCTATCTGCTGCCAGAAATGCAAATGTCGCCATTTAGCATCCTAATTTAAGTCTGCCATGCTAATTCCAATAGAATACCACTTTCAACACCCCACCATCAGAGTTGCTGGCTAACATAATTCTCCCAAAAAAATACACAAGACAGCCACGGAGGAGTAACGAGAGGAATAAACTTGAAGGGTCACCCAAACATATCAAGAGTGTTCAAACAGTGATAGTGTAATAAGGATGTTAAGTTAGTCTGAGTCATGGTCATAATTGCAAAAAGGAGTATAAAACTTATACAATTATCATATAAACCCAATAAAAACCTTTATCAGAAATAAACTTTGGGCATTAGACTGCAATGCTCAGAATTTCCCTAGAGAACACCATAATGAAAATAGCATTTGTAAGAAACTTGGTCATATAACCCTATAGTTAGCCCCTAGAATCATAACCACATGAAAAGAAAATGTCAGAAAGTAATGCACTGTGACCATATATTTAGAACATTACACATTTTTGGGGCTAGCAGGCCTACTGCAATGAATTTAAAACTGGCCTCTAAAACACAAAATACTTCCCGCTGTACAACACAAGTTACAACCAAGAGCGTGCTTAAAAAGACATTGAATGGTGGGAAGGATTATGATTTTGGGGTCCCCACTAACCTAGTGTGGGGACCCAGAGGTGATGTAGACAGAAAGAGCATGCCGTGGTGAATGTTTTGAATGTGGTCCCATTGTCCTAGGACCACCACAGACTGAGTTATGAGCAAGAATGTTTTGTAAAAGTACTGCCCTGCAAAGCATTATGGGGTCTGTTGCCGTGCCACGAATATTGTACTATGCTGATATGTTGACTGTAATGCTCAGAACAGCCCCTAGAGGACACCACAATGAAAATAGCATTTTTAAGAAACATGGTCATGTAATCATATAGTTAGACCCTAGAGGACATAACCATGTGAAAAGAAAATGTCAGAAGGTAATGCAGTGTAACCATATATGTAGCCCGTAGGGGGTGTAGTGCCTTACATGTTTTCTGAACTAACATGCCTACTGCCATTATGTTACAAATAAGCTTAAACAGACACTGAATGGTGGGAGGGATTATTATTTTGGGATCTCAACTAGCCTAGACAGAAAGAGCATGTTGTCTTGAACGTTTTGGTGGTGGTCCCATTGTGCTAAGAGCACCACAGGCTGTGTTATGAGCAAAAATGTTTTCCAAAAGTATTGGCCTGCAAAGCATTATGGGGCTAGTTTCCTGAGGGCAGTGAATATTGTAGTATCAGCTCTCCTGCTGTGTCAGAAGAGCCACTTTGAGGATTTCTGTGTTTTTTACGTAAAGCATTTATCAATTACTAGTGTTTTTGTGAATGCTATTGAGCGTGCAGGGGATAGCCAAAAGAAAAGACTCTGATTAGGTAACAGTGTGAACAATGTGACCAGTGCTTCAATACCGCTGATGGAGTTCCCACTGTTCTGTTCTGTTCATGCTGTGAGTGCCATTGGCCACCATGGAACATGAAACGGGAGAGACAAAAGAAAAAAATAGTTCACCCATACTGAAGAATATCGGCAGTGGTACAATAATTCATGTAACAGGGTCAGTCTGCAAGGCGGTAACAAAATCGTCCCAAGGCGGGACAAACCTAAAGCATTTACCAATGACATCAAGGGATTTTTGAAAGACAAGCCTACGAATGAGTGAAAGTGACGGCCATGAAATGGGGGTGGTTAAAAACCTACAGAATACTTACAACAGGTCAAAAAGCGTTTGCACGCTTAACCTGAAAATATCCTTTATGTCCCTAAAATCTGTAATGACATACTGACCTTTACTTAAACTATCTGATTGTCCTTTCTCATCTTTTCTTCCTCTTTCCCTTCCATCCTCTGCATGTCTTCTTTCTGAGCACAACTTACCCGCACATGCATGTTTGCCTTAATATCAATTATTTTATTGCTGCAAACTTCCCACAACTCATTTACATGATCACGTGGTCTGAAAGTCATATTCCTACAACCTAACAACACCTAACCTCCTCTAGTTCATCTATTTCTCCCACAAACCATATGTATTTATCAAATACCCACCCCCCACTATTGATCACAGACAACTCCTATTATTAAATCCACCTCCTATAAATTGGAGGGAATGCATGAAGTGACTTGCTAAGCACACAAGACTAATCCCAACTGCCAACAATAACCAGTAATACTGAACTAACCACTAACTTTGGTTCTGGAGTAGCATGCTAGTGTAAGTACCTCAACATGTCATCTAGGGTCGTAAGTACTATATACATGCAATTACAATATATTTAGACATTGATAAGTTGTTTACAACTGGAATAATCTCTTTAGGTAACCATACACAACAAAGGGATATGTGTTGTGCAGAACTCCTATAACAATTCAAGCAGTGTTCGTACTAAATGAATATCACACAAAGGATGGGACTTTTGCTGCTGGCACTCAACAAGCAGCGGCTTAATATTGTGTTTCACACATCATCCTGTTTACAAAAGAGCACACATAACTGCTGTAGAGTGTTTCTATCTTGTACATGCACTTTTGCTGAAATAGAGACTAGGTTTAGGGCCCAAAGCTGACGGTGTTTCTTCAAAACCTTTTTGGTAAGGATTTCATGAAAATTCCTCAAACAATCATATTATAAAACATGGAAATGAGTGTTGCAAACTTTAAATCAAAAAGGATGTGTTAAGGTTTCATTCAACATCAATTGCTTGTCCTACTGTTTACTAGGATTTTTCCCCTAAACGTTAGTAGGTTTAACCAATTTAAATACACCTGGGCAAAACTGAAGTTGTGTGGGGTTATTCTCAAGGAGGTGTTATCAGTAACTCTAGATACATTTCCTAAAATTCAGATGCCTGCCCAAACAGGGATTTCAACAGGTATTGACATTTTAAGACCCACTTGTGATCAGGGACATATTGTAACAGACAACACTCTAAGGCCATCATTACAAGAGATTGTCCCCACTCTCGCAGTCACTGATACCAGTGGTAACAGTAACTCCAGGCTGGGTAAAATCCAGACCATTACAAGTGGGACCCAAAGGGTCTCGTTAATATTGAGGAATTACCAGGGGAATCTGTAACTCAGGTCTGGCTCTCCTGGTAATTCCTCACCTTCCTCTGGATAGTGACAAAGAAAGCAGCCAAAATCTCCATTTGAAAATAAACCGAACTGTGGAAACTCTGTGGATCTCATAATTGTGATGCAGCTGGTAACTGCTATGGGCAGGCCTGTTAGACCTGTCAGCCTTAGGGTGGTCTTCCCCCAGATTTTTTGCTTTAATTCTCCATTTTAGCTGATCTTGTTTGTGTTGGCCTTACAACTTTGTGCATTTTACCAGTGCTAAAGAACATGTGCTCGCTCCCTAGTAAAGGGGTACTGCAAGTACCCAGGACCTGTAAATTAAATGCAACTACTGGGCCTGCAGCACTGATTGTGCCACCCCCGTAAGTAGCCATTTTAGTCATGTTTCAGGCCTGCATTGCAGCCTGTATGTGCAGATTTAATCTGCCATTTTGACCTGATAAGGTTATACTTTTCGCGACCAGTTTAACACAGTGATGCTTTGTGGTTTTAGACACTATCGTCACTTAAATCTTTAAAAAGTGCATATCTCCAGTTGTATTGACGGGAGTTTTGTTGTTCTGGTCCCAAATAATGTATTAAATTGTACCTATGTTTCTAAATTGGTGTGGGATTTTTCTTGTGTTGTGTTTTCACTTTATTACAGTTTGAAGTGCTGCATAAATACTTTACAGATTGCCTCTAAGTTAAGCCTGACTTCTTTTGTGACAAGCTATTAGAGGGTTAAGCACAGCTTGATTTTGGGTTTGCTTCTGTTTCACCCTGCCAAGATTTGCGTTTGCTGCTTGAGTAGGATTTCACCTCCCTCAACCAGTAACCCAATTTCCTACAACGCACATCAGGATTAAAAGGCTACTTATAATGAAGCCCTAGCTTAACCAACAAACACACATACATACATGGATGCATGAGTATATGGTGTGTCTATTGAAGGTCAATGAATGTATGTTTGTGGGTATAATATAGGTGGCTATCATAAATGTGAGTGTATTTAATGATGTGAGTTTGGAACTGGTAGATGGATGTATGTGTGTGTGGCTGCACCTCTGAATAAATACATGCATGGAGGTGTGTACACTGATGAATCTATGGATGTGGGTGGATAGATGGTTGATTGCATGGGCAAGGTGGATATCTTAATGCATGAATGTTGGAAGATGGGGAGGCGTGGATTATGGAATTTGGGTCAAACTCTGCATTCATGGATAGATGTGTAGACAGGTTGGTGGGGCAATGTGCCGGATGAATAAATGGACGGTGTGGTTGATTGGGTTTTGCATAGAAGGATGGATGGTTGTACATAGGTGTGGATGCATGACTATGTGTATGAATGCATGATTGTAAACCCATTGAGGAATTCCTCTGCCTGGGTGGCTGGAGGGACGAGTGCAAGGATGTGGATGAAGATGTGTGTATACTTTGGTGTACATTCATGCATTTCCAGATATGCGTTGGTATTGGGTGGCTAGATTAATGAGATCCTGGGTGTTGGAAGATGAATTACAGAGTAGGAGAGGGGATGAAGGGTTCCGGTTCTGTGAGTAGGTAGGTAGATGGATGTTTTAATGGCACTGTTGATGGATGGATGAATAGATATATGAAGGAATAAGTATGTAAATGAGTGGATACATTTGCTATTCTAATCATTCGCCCATTTACTCCCATAATATGCATCATGTGTATGTAACCAGTCTTCTTACCATGGACAGCCATGGACAATTTCTAGTTTTTAGATCCTCTCTCCTGTCTGCTTTTCTGTTTACAAATGTGGTATGAAGTATGAAATAAAAACTGATGTGGCAGTTGCAGTAACAACCAAGCCCCTTTGCTTGGCATGCATGGAGAGAATAGGCTGCTGCCACTGGGAGTCAGATAGTAAGGACTGCAATCTTACCTTTCTGGCTGCTGCTCCTGAGATACGTGTGCTGATCTGCAAGTTGAAGTGTATGAAAAAGAGTGTTCTTCAAAGTTGCAGCTCTTTGGGTGAAAACCACATGCTCATTGCATTCCACTCAACGCTGCAGTTTGGGAGGAATTTGTGGATTTATAGTACATGGTATAAAGTCTGTAAAAGTATGTTGCACATCGACTGCTATCGGACTGGACTTTTGCCGAGGGGAATACGGCTTCCATGAAGCAAAGGCAAACTCATAGTCTGTATGTCAATACCAGCCTGTGTACTGGTGCGCTGGTTGATTGCTGATGGAAGGCTTGTAGAAACCAGATTGACCCTTTGGTTTCCAGCTGCGTACTGAGGCTTTTTTATAGCAATTTAGAAATGCTTATTTTCTCTGTGGTCCGGAAAGTTTAGGACAGGTGTATCTGCTGTACTCAGAAGGCAGGGTCCTTTCAGTGACTGGTGTGAAAAAGGACTGCAACAGCAACAAGGTGATAGATGTAATGCTTAAATTGATCTCAGCCACTGGCAATCATTCGGGGACGTATTGCAGTCCATCATTATTTGCCCACTATCCATTGTAGACAAAGGTCCACCTTATGTAAATCAGTACCAACCCTGCTCCTTGCGTGAACAGACTTTCCTGAACTGCCAGGTGAGGGCCCACTCCAGAAGGGATGAGAAGCAGCCCCAGATCAGTTTCGACCTACTTAGGTCTCATCAGTGAGGTATAGCTTGAGTCCTGTGGCACAGTGAACACGGGACCCACATCTGGGCATACCCAGCAGTTCAGGACGACTGTTAGTATTGGAGCAAGGTCAAAACTGATTTACTTGTGGCTGGGTCCAACCTTAGGTGGCATGGTGTGCAAAATAATGATGGATTGGCCTAGAAGTTTGGGCTGGACTGTTCCTTTTGGCGCAGGGTCAAGACTGATTTACATATGGATGGGTCCAAATCGAGGTGACCTGGTGGAAAGATGGATTAGCATGAGTAATTATCAGTGGCTGAGATTAATTCAAGCATGCTGTATATCACTTTGAAGTTGCAAAGGAAGGAGAGGGATAACTGTAAGTGGTGCAGGAGCCTGGAATGTGAGGCATTCACTGACACAATGGGATCTTGGGTGCCCATTCCCTTGTTTAAATCAGGACCCAAGACACCATTTCAACACCACTGAAAGTTAGCATTAATGTTTCTGCAGTAGAGCCAGTAGCAGTGGCCAGTGCACTACGCTCTTTTCTGACTCCCACTTAGACTAGGCAAGCAAAGATGGAGCAGTATGGCAATATATATGATCATGGGTGGAAACATGTTATGCCAAAGTGCACTTTGAGCATTTCTGTGAATATTGAACACCCTCTTTGAGCCAGGCCTTTTGTTTTGCACCTCATGCAGATTAAGACAGTTCTTCACCACAATACCGCACCACAATGACATAGGATTCTGCAACATGATTGCTAATGAAGAAATATATAGCTTCAACATAGCATGCATAGTGCTTGCTTCACACATTGTGGAAAATTTGCATTGTACGGCGTTATAGCGACATTTTACTGTTATCATATAGCACAGGCAGAAGAGCATTTCTATCTTGTTTGACCATAAAAAGATCATTGAAACGTTCATACAAAATACGAACATCATGGTCCTTATGGTCATCTGCTCCCTTTCTTTCTTTCCTGCTGCTCCTTTCCACTTCTTTCCATTTTCTACTTTGTTCTTAATTTAGCACTGGGTGTTTTTTTCTTGTTTTGCGGTGTTGGTTTTAGACCCCATGCCATATGCGTGCTCATCTACATAGGTACTATCGATAAATGCTCCTGTTCATTTAGGAGAGTAGTGTGGGGCATGAAAAGGTAGGTGAAATTTATCCCAGCTATTTTCATTGGCTTTTCTTGATAGCAGGAAAACGCTGATTCCGAATGGCCAGCTTCTCCCTACTCTACATGGCTATAAACCTTTTAACAATGACTAACGCAACTGTACCCAAGCTGTTATCTTTGAAAGTTGTGTCCTGAAATGGCAATGGAGTGAATAACAAGATTAAGAAAGGCACTCTTAAAGACTGCCTAACAATATGTAACTTATGTGCTCTTGATTCAGTAAACTTATCTTCTAGATATCAAATGTCCTTTCCTAAGAAAATATGGACTCAATAATGTATAGCATGCTGGCTTCCCTTGTAGGTCGACGGGGTATCCATTCTACTTAGGAGAGACTCTCCTTTCTAGGTCTAGGGTTCTGGGCACGACGCTCAAGGTCGATACCTGATGATTTCTGGAACATGGGATGTACACGCATTGACATGTCTTAATATATGTGCACGTCCCTGCTTTCATTCTTCTTCATCCGGGCAGTGCAGGGATCAGTACAGCTTCAGGCTCCTTTGAGTCTGCTAGTATTTGAGTAAATGAGTTGGGAAGTCAAAGGATGCAGCCATTGCACACTTGCCCTACAGTGATGCGATTTTACTACATGACTTTGTTGTTTCATTGGTACTGGGAGATGTAGGGCAAGCTCGATCTACATTCCTGAAGATATACACTTTCTTCTCGGAAGCACATCGTTCATATTCCCATGTTGACGTTTCTTACCTTTTCTGACTTTCTTGCATTGAGCTTCTGATCATCTAAGCAAGTCGGATTTGTGGTGGGATTTGGAGTTTGAATGCTTGTTGGCTCACAAAGGAAGACTTGTGGAAATAATCAGACTGAAATCAACCAATATTGTGAGCAAAATAAAGACTTATTGGAGTCCCCTTATTTCCCATGGCAAGCACTTAAACCTGTGATTAGAGATAGGGTGACAGAATTTATATCCCATCTTAAGAGGAACAAGTTAGACTTGTCAGCCATGGGTGGTCATCCCCCAAACGCTTTGCCTTCCTACTCCATTTTTTGTTGATCTCGTTTTTGCTGGCCTTAAGACTCTGCACACTTTACTACTTATAACCAGTGCTAAAGTGCTCACTCCTTAAAACATTGGGCCGTCCCCAATTGTCATATTCAGTTTCCTTGCAAGTCCTTTGCAAAGTGGCACTACATTTTCCCAGGACCTGTAAGTTAAATGCTAGTGGGTTTGCAGCGCTGATTGTACCACCCACTTAAGTAGCTCTTTAAACATGCCTCTGGCCTGCCATTGCAGCCTATGTGTGCAGTTTTTAATTGCTGTTTTGACCTAGCAAATTAAACTTTTGTCTGGCCCACGGTTTCCTTCTTTATACATATGTCACCCCTAAGGTACCTGGATAGCCCAGAGAGCAGGCGGCATTGTACTTAAAAGGGAGGATCTCTACTTTTAAGCTTTACATTTTCTGGTAGTGAAAAATTCTTAGATTTATTTTTCACTACTGCAAGGCCTACCTCTCCCATAGAATAACACGGTAGTTACCTTATTACATTTAATAAGCTCTAATTTCCAAATGGGACCAGATAGCCAGTTTATCTTTGGTGTCTTTGAAACTAAAATGAAAAAAAACTAACTTACTGTGAAGTCGGATTTTACATTATAAATTTAAAAATGCCTCCTTTAGAAAGTTGCCATTTTCCTGCCTTATCCATTTAGTGCCTGTAAGGGGTACCTGGGTCATCTGACTGGATTTAGCTGACAGTGGAGCTTTGTGTATTCCTCCTAGAGAGCTACACACAATATGGAGATTAGGTGTGTCTTGATGGGCCATCACTGGCAGGATGGGAGGGAGGAGCTGGGCACAGCCCCACTTATACTTAAATACGCTGTGTACTGCCACTATACAAAGGGCTACATACCCCCTGTAGTTAGTCTGGAGCTGGAAAGAGAAGGAAGGATGCTGGAGGACTTCAAACGGAAACCTCTGGAAGCTTCCCTCCCACTTCAAAGGCACAACTGAGTATAAATACTAGACCTCAGACACCAAATCTTCTGTACACTTCTGGACCTGTGGATACTCTATCAGGAAGAAGGACTACTGTCCTGCTGAAAGACTGCCACTCTGCTTGGCTATACTATGCTGGACTTTAACTTTGTTGCGCTAACCTGCTGCCTATTGCCTGCTGCCTTCCTGCCTGGGTGAGAAGGACTGGACCTGCATCTCGTGATCCTAGGACCCCAAAGTGACTCCACGGGCTAGCTGGCTGGCCTATTAACTTGAGCCTGAGGGACAGAAGGCTTCAACAACATTTCACCCGCACCTCAAGTCCACCATCTGTGAGTCTACCCTGAGAAGTGGTGCACCCCAGTACTGGACCCTTGGAAGTGGGCCTAAGGTGCTCTGCCAGCCTCTGTGGATCCAGCAGAACTAAAGCATCTCCTCTGCTGCATAGAACAAACCCGAGCGGAACTGACACATCGCCGCATTTAGTGGATTGGAACCATCAAAAAGACCTGCATCAGAGCCCGAATCCGCACTGGAACTGCCACAGCGCAACACATCCTCCATGCAAGCCCTCACATCCCTCATCAACAACAGCTTTAACAATGACGCTAGACTCAGCAGCTCACCCGTTCAGCTCCTCGAAACAGACACATTACCCTGATTTCCTGACGCATCTCCGATTCCGGACTTTGCATCAAATGCCCTCATCGTCGGGATCTTTGATGCCAAGGCAACAGAATCTCACACTGAAGCCTCACCTCATCTTGGAACTGATGCATCAATTCAGCTGCACAACACATCTTAGGCATCAATCCATGCATGCTCCACAAACCAGGATTGGTACTTTGTTCAGGGGCCTAACTAGGTCCATGTAGCCGGCCTGCTCTCTGTCGCAGTCAGCCTGAACTTCTGACTTTGTCCTCGTCTGGTGCAACCAGATATCCACAGTTGGCTCTTTACACCTTTTGGTGCTATTTTTAATTAAATCTTCAAAATTGAGTAGCTCCAGTTCTACTGATTGGACTTTTGTTATTTTGGCTGTGTTTTATGTATTGAAAAATAATTTATTTTCCTAACTCTGCTGTGAGCTCTTTTTGTGGTGTGTTTTCACTGTGTTACTGTTTGAGATGTTGCACAAATACTTTACATATTGCCTCTGAGTTAAGCCTGACTGCTCTGTGCCAAGCTACCCAAGGGTTGAGCACATGTTAATTTAGGGTCTGCTTGTGACTTCACTCTGAGAAGAATTGTGGTTGCTGCTTGAGAAGTGTTCCACTCTCCTCAACCAGTAATTCAATTTCTTATGCAAGTGCTAAATAATTGATCTCCTGGAATTCATCTTGTTGGACCTTGACTCGAAATTCTGTGTCACCACAGATAAAGCAATTTCAGAAATCTAGAATCTATGTAGCTGACTCTTAAGCATTTGTGAACGGGTTAATGCTGAAAGTGGTGGGAGGCATCACAGTCCAAAGTGTAGGAATATGAAAATAAAATGGGCAGGTTGTTGTGTTGGCTGGACAGATGTGAGAATCAGAGGAGGATTACGGGTCCCATTGTGAGATAGGTACAGAGAGAAATGGCAATGTATTTGCATCATAATAGCATGCCCTCTATGCCAAGCACCCCTTCTCTTGTGGCAATAAACATGTTCTTGGATTCTGTCCTATTGTAACACCTATCCACAGCAGTGTGTGCTCAGCTAGAAGATGATATCTCAATGGAACCGCTGTAATATCCAATAATGCTGCTGTAAACTGGTAAACCCTGCCAAATTATTCAATTGCCAAGCGACCCCACGCATTCCCTTCTTACATAGATTATTTTCTAGTTCCTTGGAAAAGGGGTCTTTATAAGAGACCTTAGCTTGGCTCCTGTTAGAAATGGGATCTCTTGTTGGCAGTCGGTTTGAAACCTGTCCAAGTAGGGACCTCACTCTAGTCAAGATAAGGGAGATACCCGCTCAGATAACCCCTGCTTACCCCCTTGGTAGCTTGGCACGTGCAGTCAGGATTATCTCAGAAGCACTATGTAAAGCATTTGCACATAACACACAGTAATAAATGAAAACACTACAAAAGGACACCACACCATTTTTAGATAAATAGCCAATATTTATCTATATAAGACGAAACCAAATGAAATAAAAATCCACCATACAGTAATAGATATATGAATTCTGCAAGATTTACTCACAAATACAGTTCCTTGAAGTTGATAGCTCTATTTGGGGCTGTCACGGCGTCCTGATCAACAAAACCAATAATTCAGGCCAGCGGGGGCATCGCGTTCCAGCTAAGGTGTCAGGAAGACCCGCAAACAGTACCTTTGGATTTGCACGGTGTCGTGATCCTCGCAGTGAGCTTCGGAGAGCGGCATCACTGGCGTCGTGGAGTCGGTGCAGGAGTCGTCGGGCCCTTGAAGTAACACGGCTTGCAGTTTGAACTCTGGGCTGATGAAGTAAGGAGCGCTGGTGTGGATGGCGTCGGGGCTGAAGAGCGAAGAGGGACGATGCAACATGTGGGGTACCCGCAGGTTACGGTGATGGCGTCCAATAGCTTCAGTGAGACCAGAGCTGCTATGTGAAGTAGGGTGATGCAACGTGCGGTGTCACCTGGTCACGGAGCAGGCAGCAGCGTTGTTGTTGCTGAAGTGCTGTTGTTGGTAGGCCCAAGCAAGCGGTGTGGGATGGGACGGTGGTTTGTGACCATCACGAGCAGTGTCCAGAGACCACGGTACAGGCAGGGATGCCTGTTGATGACACTGGAGTCAATGATGCTGGCGTCGGTGGACAGGGGTTGCGGTGCGGGACAGTATGGTGCTTCATATACCTCACGAGAGGTGTCCACATGCCACAGTGCAGGCAGCAGTGCCGATGTCAGCAGGAGCGGAGTCTTCAGGGATGCCCAGGCTGTGGTGTGAGCAGGCGATGCCAGAGTGCGGGGACCACAGGTCACGGTGCAAGCAGCAGCTCGGTGAAGTCTTCCGATGACGGCGCCGGTGAGATCAGGGTCACGGTGCGAAGAGGGGCAGTGCGGCTCCGTGCGGCGTTGGCAGGTCACTGTGCAGGCCAGCGGCGTCGTTGGCGTAATGGTTTCTCCTCCTGAAAAGCACAAAACACACATTTCCCAGTGCTGCAGGTTGAGGAAACTGAAGTCTTTGGTGTCCCCGAGACTTCCAACTGGAGGTAAGCTCTACTCCAAGCCCTTGGAGAACTATCTCAAGCAGGACACACAGCAAATTTTACTCTTTGCACTCTTTGCAGGCAGAAGTAGCAACTGCAGGCCAGTCCAGCAAAGCGACACAGCAAAGGGACCGTACTCCTCCTTCAGCTCTTCTCCTGGGGAGATGTTCCTCTTGATTCCAGAAAGATTCTAGAAGTCTGGGGCTTTGGGTATTCTTCTTGTACCCCGTACTGCCTTTGAAGTTGTCAAACTTCAAATGAAAGTCTCAAGTGTTAGTGAGATCCTTCCTTGTCCAGGGCCAGGACACAGACACACACCAAGGGTTTGGAGACTGTGTTGTGTGAGGGCAGGCACAGTCCTTTCAGATGTGAACCACCACTCACCCCTCCAGCTCAGATTGCTCATCAGGAACTGCAGGCTATACCCAAGCCCCCTTTGTGTCACTGTCTAGAGAGGTGCAAAACAGCCCAACTGTCAAACTGACTCAGACAGACAATCCACATACAGATAGAGTCACAGAATGGTTTAAGCAAGAAAATGCCTACTTTCTACAAGTGGCATTTTCAAACAGACAATTTAAAAAACAACTTCACTACAAGATGTATTTTTAATTTGGGATTTCAGAGACCCTAAACTCCACATTTTTATCTGCTCTCAAAGGGAATCTCCGCTTTAAGGATATAGGGGAGAGAAATAGGCCTTGCACGGAGAAAAACCGAATTTGGCAGTATTTCACTGTTAGGACACATGAAGCACTCTAGTATATGTCCTACCTTAAACATACACTCCACCCTGCCCCTGGGGCTACCCAGGGCCTACCTTAGGGGTGCCTGACATGTAGTTAAAGGGAAGGTTTAGGCCTGGCAAGTGGGTACACTTGCCAAATCGAATTGGCAGTTTAAAACTGCACACAGAGACACTACAGTGGCAAGTCTGAGCCATGTTTACAGGGCTACTAATGTGGGTGGCACAACCAGTGCTCCAGGCCCACTAGTAGCATTTGATTTACGGGCCCCGGGCACCTCTAGTGCACTTTACTAGGTACTTGCCAGCAAATCAAATATGCCAATCATGGATAAACCAATCAACAGTACAATTTACACAGAGAGCATATGCACTTTAGCACTGTTTTAGCAGTGGTAAAGTGCCCAGAGTCCTAAAGCCAAAAAAAGCAGGTCAGAAAAATTACGAGGAAAGAGGCAAAAATACTGGGGATGACCCTGCAAAAAGGGCCAGGTACAACAGCTACAATTACCCTATTCTTGAAATTCCAAAAGCCCTCAGAGGACTGCTCATCATATGAACTTATCTCATTTATAGGTGATGAAACCAATGTATTTGCCAAAGCTCTTTCCAGTCGGCTACAATAATCATTTGATCCGTAGTACACAAAGAAAAGAGATGCTTTATGCCTGGTTGGTCCGCTTACTACAAATTAAGGCACTTACACAATTCTCTGGCTGTCGCCTCCAAACTGGAAGGCCCAATTGTACTCTTTCTAACAGATTTTGAAAAGCTGATCAGTAAGACTGCAATACCTATTCACAGTTTTGACAAAAATGTTTTTTTGCACAAATTTTCTTCAATGCTTCTACCTGCTCCATGGCTAACTGTATGCACAAGTACAGATAACTGTGTTCCTTTGGACATATTCCCAGTAGGTTGAGACAACTGCAGCATTGCCATTTTCCCCACTGCTCAATACCCTGGCGATTGAACCACTGAACAAACAGTTGGATAAGTGTCTTTAAATGGACCTCGGTCAGCAAGACCTAGTTTTCCTAGATGCTGACTATCTGTTAATATAGCTCAGTTCTCCTGGGTCGTGTGTGATGGGTCTGCTGAACTCCTCCGGTCAACATTGTGGATTCTCAGTGAACTGGCCGAAATCAATATTTCACAGGGAGTCAATCATAGAAATAGAGAGGTTCAGTATCTGGGTGTATTTATGGCATGTGAACTGCCATTGCAAGGTCCACCAATATAGCCCTGCTCTTGGCTCTCCCAAGAATAACCTTGACCGGTGGAACCCATTGCTGTTGTGAATTATGGGCCTTTGGCTATGGTAAAATGGTCTTCCCCACAGGCTGATGGGTACCATCCAAAACAATTGACCTGAATCCTTCTTCACCAAGACTGTGGCACTGCTCAGGTACTCCCCCTCGGAGGGTGAGGCCTTCTGGATTCAGTAACATAATGCTACAATTTACACTGGCAAATTGAGCATGATGGAGGTGCGTATGTACAACCATGCTGCACACCTTCTTATTAACAATGACTAGCTCTGGCTCGCTGGCTGGCCCAGCTTATGGGACTGAACAGTGGGGTATGGGAAACATGTCTGCTACATTTCTTATATAGGATAAAGCTCCTAAACACTTGCCTCCCTCAAATCCACTGGTTCTTTGAGATTTGGAGGGACTTAACCTTGTTACTCTGCTGGCGCTACATCATTAGAGGGAAACCCATACTATGAATTGTGTCACGAATTCCACAGATACCCTCCTTGCAAGGTTTTTGGGGCAATGTCAGATCGAGAGTCAAAGACATTGCATGCCAGACCCACATGTGCTCTTTCATAAATCCAACAGGATTTTGAGCTGCATAGATCACTGTTCTTTAGATACTTGTTGTTAAGACAAGTTGTTCCTCCCTATCTGCAGAATCCTGACGCTCTACCAGAATTTAGCCCCCTAGAGGCTAGATGCCCAACACAGTCCCTAGGCCCCAAAATGATTCCCAGATATTTAAATCCTAAATCTCTTGTTAGCAATAGGCTTCCTACTTTCTCGGCCACAAGAGCGCCATGGGGGGGTGGACGTAGCAGGTTTGTGTGGGGAGGATTGGAGTCATGCACGATTGTCACCACGGGAGGCGCATTTAGCTCCCGACTTTGATTCATTTAGTTCAAACACTTACACAAGCTCTGTCGCACCACAGAAGGGTTATGGCACACCTATGGGGGCTCCATCCTAACTTGCCTCAGGTGGCATTCAGTAGGAGGGGATTTCTTCAACACAATATAGAGTTGTTCTGTTATTCTAACTTTTTGGGGGTTGTGATGTGGGAACTGTCGAGGGTGTTAGGATGGACCTTGCTTCTATCCCCCAAGCTTGCTAACTTTGATATTGAAGAGAAGGTGTCTACCAATAAGTACACTAGGTCCACATGACTTTGAAGTTTGCTTTGGCAAAGCAAGACACTGCGAGGGCGACCTTGACACCTTAGAAGGTGGGGGCAGGGGCACATAGAAATATGTGGTGATGAAGAAGCCCATTTATGAGGCTAGTGGTTGTGGTGTAATCACGAATGAGCCTGGGTTCCGACTGTCACTATTTGGCCCCTCTCAATGTAAGCGACAGACATCTGAGTGATAAATATCTTATTATGTGGAGGTGATTTGCAGATTAAGCTAGCAGTTATACCGGTTGCTTAGGTCGTCACGTTTGTTATGTATATTGCAAAATGCTTTCAATATATGGGCTGCTGCCTCGATATCAAGCTGTACTGTAATCTCAGAATGATAAGCGGAAAATGTCACTAAAATATTATGTTACAAAATACAAATGTGTGCATAGTGATCTACAGCAAATTGTTGAAAGCAATGTATTTATATCTTATTTGTTTCATAATTGCAGGTGGTTTCATCAGTAATCTGAACAAGGGACGCGCTCTCTGCCTGCTCGAGTGTTAAGGGTTGAATTGATAACGTCCAATCTTATAAATGACTACAACACAATGGTGAGCTTTTTCGGTGTATTTATGCGTGCTTTAATATGTTGGCCTCCGTGTATCTATACATACATATATGCATGTAAATGCTTGTGTCTATGCGTGAGTGCATTTCCGCTTGTATCTATGTTTAGATGGAAATTACTGTTGTGATACATGAGCCAATGTCCTATCCCATCATATTTGTATGATGAAACTAAAGTGCATAGTCTGATACTAATAGAGTTTTTATTTGTATTATGAAATTATATTGATATGACCTAATTCGGGAATTATTTACAGCATCTTTACTTTCAAAGACAAATTATAGCAAAGTCGGGAATTATGTTTTTTTTCTGCACGTCCCAAAACCAGCTGCAACAATGACTCAACAGCACATTGCAATCAGAGTGTCTGCCCTTAGTCGATTCTCCAGGTCGGGGTCTCCACTGAGCCTAACCCTCTTCTGTCCTTCAAGGTTGTACCAAGAGGCAGAAAAGACTTCGTCAAGGAACCTGCACTCTGTTTCGGATCAGCTTTGAGGCTTATCAAGTTACGGTCTACCTGGGCATGGCTCCCGAATTTGGGCTGTGTTAGAGTTCAGATGGTTTAAAATGCAGCAGGTATCCTCAGTGAAGCAGGAAATGTAATCCTGATTTTCTCCATACTGATGTCCTTATCGCCAAGGCTCTCTTCGTTTATGCTACTTAAGAAAATGCTTTGAGCACACAGTTGTCAAAAAAACTTTCACTTTTGTTGGCCTCTGGGTCGCAGTTATCATCCTCGATTTCATAGGTGGGAAGCAAATAACGCGGGCTTCTTCTCACCTAGGATTCCACCAGCAAGGCAGGGAAGATAGTACCAGCAGGCAGGGCACCCACCAAGACTATGAGTAAAGCAGGCTGTCTGAGGTAATTGTTCACTGCAGAGAGAATTCTGGGGCCAATGAAGCCAGCCCTTCTGCTTCCTGTCCATCCAATCAGAAGCAACCTCACCTGGAGAGGAAGGCTTTCGGGTTCTGCCCCTTTTCATATCCGTCTGGCTTGCCTGTGTTCTTTCACTCAGCGTTTGCAACATGCCGGTGTTTCAGGCTCTGACATATTTTTTTTATCATCCACCAGCAGAGTTTAGGGTGCTTCTGAAAATAAGGAACAACCAAATTGTAAAGAGTCCATGTTGGGGGGTGGTCACGAACTCAAGGAGAGTGAGAATAGTGGTTGTTGAGGCTAATGACATCAAATGCCTCTTTGCCTTCACTCCTGGAAGAGGCAATTACTGACCCTTACAAATGTAAAATCCTATCAGTTCCAGCACTAGGGACTTCACCGCTTACTGCGTGAATGTTATGGGACTGATTACAACTTTGGAGGAGGTGTTAATCCGTCTCAAAAGTGACGGTAAAGTGACGGATATATACCACCAGCCGTATTTCGAGTCCATTATATCCTATGGAACTCGTAATACGGCTGGTGGTATATCCGTCACATTTGGGACGGATTAACACCTCCAAAGTTGTAATCAAGCCCTATGTGTTAAACGTTATGGCAATAGTTTATATGCAAATCATATTTTCTAGTACAGAGCTGCTTACTTTATGCAACGTTTTTCTCTTTCCTGTTCGGTTATTTTAAAGTCTCTGAGACCGGACCGACCTCCGAGGTTTCGAATGGGTTATAAGCAGAAGTTCACAGAGAGAGGTTAGAGGATGCCGATGTAAAATTATAAACGCTTCATTGAAAAATATACACAAAATTATATTGTTCATGGAAACAGCAGAGCAGTATATTTGTGAAGGCGCATGATGAGCACAGAAAACACAGAGGGAACAGAAAGTAAGGATCTCTCTGAATTAGATGAGTGGGAGGTGAGAATGTCACAATTAACAGAAGTGAAAATCTGCTTGTGTAGAAAACAATAATACAATGCAAAGACAACCGTAGTCAAATATCCTACCCAATTTGTAATTGTAAACGAGCATTTACATTCTCAATGAATGGGTGGAGGCCAGTGAAGATGTCTGAGGTGCGAGGTGATGTAGATCCATTTGGGGAGGCCCAGGATGAGTCTGGCTGCAGCATTCTGTATGATCTGGAGTCCTTTGAGGAGTTGGGCGGAGATGCCTAAGTAGTGTGCGTTGCTGTAGTCGAGGCAACTGGTGACAAGGGCCTTGGGTGACAGTCTTCATGGTGCTGACTGGGATTCATCTGAAGATTCTGTTGGACGGAGATGCCAGAGTAGAGTGTTTTGCTGTAGTCAAGACTACTGGTGACTAGGTCCTGGGTGATGGTCTTCCTAGTTCTGACTAGGATCCATCTGAAGATTACGTAGAGCATGTGAAGGGTGTGGAAGCAGGAGGAGGTGACTGTATTGATCTACCGATTCATAGTCAGTTAACTGTCAAGGATGATGGCGTGGTTGCACACGAGATTTGTAGGTGTGGGTCCGAGTTCAGCTGGCTATCAGCTGTGGTCCCATGTGAATGTGTTTCTGCCGAAGATCAGTACTTCCATCATGTCGGAGTTGAGTTTAAGGTAATTGGCTCTCATCCAATTGACTACATTGGTCATAACATCTCAGAAGTTTGTTTTGGTGTTGGTGGGGTCTTTGGTGAGTGATAGGATGAGTAGTTTGTCATCTCCGTAGGATATGATGTTGAGACTGTGCAATTTGACGATGTCTGTGAGGGAGCTCATGTAGGTATTGAACAGCGTTGAGGGGTCATCCTTGGGCAACGCTGCAGATAATGTTCTTCGATTCACAGGTTAAAGGAGGCAGGCGGATGCTTTGTGTGCATCCTGTGAGGAAGGAGGTGATCCATTTGAGGGCATTGTTCTGTATCCCCCAGTCGAGGAGGGTTCTGATGTCGTCTCTGGCTGTGATCAGAGTGGTTTCCATGCTGTTGTTGGCTCGAAATCCTGATTGAGAAACGTCTAGCAGGTTGATTTGTTCCAGGTATTCAGTGAGCTGTTTGTTGAAGGCCATCTCGAGTACTTTGGCAGGGTAGTAGAGAGATAGGTCAGTCATTTTTTAGTTTTCTGGGATCGAAGGTGGGTTTATTTAGTAGGTATTCAATCTCTGCATCTTTCTAACTGTCCAGGAAGGATGCCATGGCTATGGAGGCATTGAGGATGCTGGTTAGTTCTGAGCGGATGTGGTTAGCTCTGAGGTTGAAGAGATGGTGGGGGCATAGGTTGGTGGATGAATGGCATGATGGTCATGCTGGTATGTGTGGTTAGTGGGGTCCATTCGCTGATCATACGGCTGCTGTGTGATGGTTGTCAAAGGTTGTCAAGAACTGTGGCCTGGGGGTCTAAATTGTTCTAGTTAGTGGTGATCCTGCTGTGAAAATAGCCCGAGAGGGTGTCACAGAGTTCTTGTGAAGAGTGGATTGTGTTCTCTATTGATACCAGGAGGGAGTATTCCTTGAGATTGGAAATGGCCCTTTCTGCAGGGTTATCCCCAATTTATTTTGCCTCTGACCTCCTGTTTTTCACTATGTGCTGCATTTTGATTTTGCTGGCCTTAGAACTCTGGGTGCATTGCTGCACCAGTGCTAGAGTGAAAGTGCGCTCTTTCTAAATTATATTGGCAATTGGCTTCTCCATGATTGGCATATTTGATTTACTAGTAAGTCCCTAGTATAGTGTACCATGTGTGCTCAGGGCCTGTAAATCAAATGCTGCTAGTGGGCCTGCAACACTGATTGTGCAACCCACATGAGTAGCCCTGTAAACATGCCTCAGAACTGCCACTGTAGTGTCTGTGTGGGCAGTTTTAAACTGCCATTTCGACCTGGCAGGTGCACCCACTTGCCAGGCCGAAACCTTCCCTTTTACTACGTAAGTCATCCCTAAGGTAGGGACAGGAAGGAGGGAGGTTCTGGTGGGCGGTGGCCTAGGGCGCCCCATTTCCAACCCTGTTGCTAGAGCATTTCCAGCTAGGACAAAAGAAAGCAGATTCTGTCTCTCCTAGGAAAATCCCCTCTGGTGGCTTCTCTACAGGTTGCAAACCACTGCCAACTAGACCCCATTTCTAGCATTTGACTATTTTGAATAGTTCTTTCACATGGTTGGCTGCTGTATCGATGCGGGCTGCAATGGCGGCTTTTTTTGCTTCCTTGATGAGCCAGTGGTAGTTGCTGATGGCTGTTTTCTGAGCGGCTCTGTCAGAGGGAGTTTTGGTGGAGTGCCATTGTTTCTTAAGTCAGTAGCAGTTATCGCTGGTGGATTTGAGCTCTGGGGTATACGAGCTGACTTGTCTTGTGGTATTGGATCTCACTGGCTTCAGCGAGATGACTGTCTACGCATTCGATGATGCAGGTGGAGAAATTCTGGACTGCCTATTCTAGCTCTGAAGAGGTTTTGGGTTGGTTGGTCCTGAGGGCCTGAGTCCACTGTGTTTCTGTGACCTTACTCCAGCTGTGGTGCTTGGTGATGGTATGCTGTGCATCGAGGATGGTGAAGTGGATGATGGTGTGGTCATACCAGGTGTGTTCTGTGACATGGCTGAATTTGGCTCTGTCACTGGCGGTGAAGACGGGGTTGAGTATGTGTCCATCTTTGTGTGTTGGTTCACTTATCAGTTGGGTGAGGCAAAAGTTGTGCATTGTCTCCAGCAGGGTGGCAAAGGTGGCATTATTGGGGTCATCAGGGTGAAAGTTGAGGTCGCCAGGTAGGATGTAGTGATTAGACTCAATGGCTACAGGGGCGATGAGGTTGGGGAAGGCATTGTAAAAAGACGGTCGAGGTCCCAGGTGTATATGAGTGAGCCTCTTTATGTTGTCTTGGTGTCTGTCTGCAGTTGGAAGTTGAGATGCTCCATGAGGGGTGTGGGGTTGTTACATGTGACAGCCTTAGGGTAGTCACCCCTAACTTTGTGCCTGCCTCCCTCCACTTTTTAGATACTGTTTTTGCTGGTTTTTAGACTCTGCGCACTTTTCCACTAACCAGTGCTAAAGTACATATGCTCTCTCCCTTTAAACATGGTAACATTGGATCTTACCCAGTTGGACTATTTATCACTATGTGTGCCCAAGGCCTGTAGATTAAATGCTACTAGTGGGCCTGCAGCACTGATTGTGCCACCCACATACATAGCCCCTTAACCTTGTCTCAGGCCTGCCATTGCAAGGCCTGTGTGTGCAGTTTCACTGCCAATTCGACTTGGCATTGAAAAGTACTTTCCAAGCCTAACACTCCACTTTTTCTACATATAAGATACCGCCAAGGTATGCCCTCGGTAACCCATAGGGCAGGGTGCTGTGTAGGCAAAAGGCAGGACATGTTCCTATGTAGTTTACATGTCCTGGTAGTGTTAAACTCCTAAATTTGTTTTTACACTGCTGTGAGGCCTGCTCCCTAACATTAGGGCTGCCCTCATACATTTGAGTGGTAGCTGCTGATCTAAAAGGAGTAGGAAGGTCATATTTAGTATGGCCAGAATGGTGATATGAAATCCTGCTGACTGGTGAAGTTGGATTTAATATTACTATTTTAGAAATTCCACAGAAAGAAAGCATTTCTCTGCACTTAAATCTTTCTGTGCCTTACAATCCACACCTGGCTGGGTTTAGTTGACAGCTCCTTGTGCATTCACTCAGACACACCCCAAACACAGGATACTCATCCTCACTTGCATACATCTGCATTTTGAATGGGTCTTCCTGGGCTGGGAGGGTGGAGGGCCTGCTCTCACACAAAGGACTGCCACACCCCCTACTGGGACCCTGGCAGACAGGATTGAACTGAAAGGGGCCCTGGTGCACTTCTAAGCCACTCTTTGAAGTCTCCCCCACTTCAAAGGCGCATTTTGGTATATAAACAGGGCCTCTGCCTCTACCAACTCAGACACTTCCTGGAGAAGAAACTTGTAACCAGAACCTGCATCCTGCCAAGAAGAACTGCCTGGCTGCCCAAAGGACTCACCTGACTGCTTTCAGTGAAGGACTGCTGCCTTGCTGTTGCCCTGCTGCCTTGCAGCTCTCTGGCTGAGGTGAAGAAGTGCTCTCCAAGGGCTTGGATAGAGCTTGCCTCCTGTTCCCCGAAGTCTCAGGACCAAAAAGACTTCATCTCTTCAAGAAGGACTCCTTGTGCGGCGAAATTCAACACACAGCCTGCCAGAAACGACGCACAGCCTGCACTGCAGTGAAAATTTCACTGCACGCCAAACTGGAACGACGCAGCCCAACTTTGCAACGAGAAGATCGATACAGTGCCAGTTTACCGACTGGAAATTCGACGCATGGCCCACTGGATCAATGCACAGCCAAGCGGGAAGGACTCATCCTGACTTCAAGAGAAAAAATTGACGCAGCGCCTGCTGTGCGGTAGAAAATTCACCGCAACGCCCACCAAATCGATGCAGCTCCTGTGACTTCGTCCTGCCAGCGCAGGAAATCCACGCACCGTCCCGGGGGCGTCTGAAAACTCCGCAACCCAAAGAGGATCACGACCAAGTGTCAGAAATCGACGCACAGCCATCCCTACGTGAAAACTAAACGATGCATCGCCGTGTGCGGCCCGAGAAATCAATGCACACCCCTTTGTTTCAGCGCATCTCCTCCTCTGCGGTTCTTTGCGGAGATTTTTCACTCAAACCAGGTACTTTGTGCTTGAAAGAGACTTTGTTTGCTTTTAAAAGACTTAAGACACTTAATATCACTTTTCAGTTATATCTCTACAGTTATACTTATTGCATCTTTGATTGTTTTGACCTGCATTTATCTAGATAAATATTCTATATTTTTCTATACCTGACTGCTCAGTGCCAAGCTACCGGAGGGTGGGCACAGGATAATTTGGATTGTGTGTGATTTACCCTGACTAGGGTGAGGGTCCTTGCTTGGACAGGGGGTAACCTGACTGCCAACCAAAGACCCCATTTCTAACAGGGGTCATCGGCAGTGATGACACATCAGATTGTTTCCTTGAAGATGATGGTGATGTCTCCACAGTGGTTGTTGGTGCAGTCTTGGTGTAACATTTTGTAACTGACAGGTGTTGCTGTGGTGATTTTGGGTCTTGAGTAGCGGTTGAGCCAGGTTTTGGTGATGAAGGCTAAGTATGGGTCGAGGGTGGTGATGGTGTTGCAAGATTTCCATTGCATGTTTGCAGGGAGGTCGAGCATTGACCAGGATGCACTGGAGAGGCTTCTGTTTGTTCGAGGTCTTCCGGTCGGGGGTGGTCCTTGGTCCTGCGTGGACTTGCGGGGTTGTATTACAGGAGAATCACCAGTGTCTGCAGGTGAAAGGACCTTTGGTTGCTCGGGGGAGGCGGTGCAGCAGTTGCTGTTTGGCATCTAGGCTCGAGGGCCAGAAATCTAAAAGGCATAAAACGTACCGAAGTCCCTAGCTATGCATGTGCCGTTTTAAGGTTCTGTGCCAGCTCTTTAGTACTGCTGTCTTGTCCCGTGCAATGTAGCCTTTAAATGCCAACAATTTAGTTCTGTTGTTATCCACACTGTAGAAACATTCTTTTGTCCTGAGTAGTGCATATTCTCCTTTGGTGACATTCCCAATTCTGACATATGGCTTGACAGCTATACATTTATGCCCGCCATGTTGTGTATCTCTAATTATCTCAGTTTTGTTTTTTACCTTTCTCACATCTCGATTCTGATGTTATTCAATCTGGTTGAGATTAAGGTGTCTTGGACCACTGCTTTCAGAGTGTTCCACAGCGTGCCTTCGCTCACGCTGCTATTGTCGTTCTGAGTCATGAAGATATTAATTCTGTTATATAGTGCCTCTCTAATGCCGTACATTAGGATATCTCTCAACCTTAATCATCTGTCTGTATGGGGAATCTTGGGCATCAGAGTATTCAGAGCATGATCCAACAAAACTATGTGGCCAATGTCTGACTGATGTGTTCTAACTAGTAAAGATGAAGTTATGAAGAATTGTTCCTGCCTGGGGAGCCGATAACAGTGTATAGTCAATAGAACGGGATATCAGGGTCTCAGTAAAACACTCAAGGTATAACCCATTCAGCTCTACATACTTTAATGTAATGTTATCTGCAATGACAAATGCTAGTGATACCATACTATACAATCAGACTTCAGTAGGATATCTATAACATGGAAAATAATCATGCCGTCAGGCAAAACAAAACTATTTATCTCTCAGGAAAAGACCTTCCAAAGGACATTGTCAGGAAACTGAATTGAGTTCCCACTGGGGCAGGGTCAAGACTGATTTGCATATGCTGGGTTCAAACTGATATGGCATGGTGTGCACAATAACTATGGAGTTGGGTGCGGCCTGTGTAAGTAGCAGTGTCTGAGACTGATTCAAGGATTCTATCCATCACCATTTATATACTTCACAGTGAGAAAGTTGGCATTTTTCTGCCTAACGTAATGTGCCTTCTGCCTGTGTCCAGGTCATATGGCTGTGAATGGTTTCCCCGTGGTGTTTCGTGTGTTCCTTCCAGATGTGAGAATCATGAGTTATCAGAACACTCACAAACATCTGGAAGTTTCCGAACAGGAACTCCCCTGCTGTCTGAGGAAGGAAGACAAAACCTGCTTGCTGGGAAATCATGCTCCCTAGACTTGTCTCCAAAGGTCACCTGGCTGACCTTCTGTTTGATCTACAGGGAGACAACAAGCTTCCAGAAGCCTCACTGCACTTGCAGGGGCATAGCTTGGTCACTAAGACTGGGAGACCGTAAGCTTCAGATTTCCCAACAATCAGACTGGCATATATTGTTAAAATACATTATGAGAAGCAGGATATGGGCTTAAGAGACAGTGAAACGTGAGGGGAGTGTGGATTGTTAAGGGTACTTAAAACACAATAGTTTTCAAACTAACCAAGTTTTTGGACAGAGATGAGAGAGTGTGTATGTTTTTGTCTGTGTGGACATACAAAATTGAGCGTGAAATCCGACAGACACCTCACCATACCTGACTGAAAGCACCAGAGGCACATCAGCTGATTGTGACCCATGCGTGGCTGCAGAGCAGCCGATCCTAAATAGTGATCAGCTGCCTCACACATTGCTCGAAAATGTAATGCTAGACTGCTAACTTGTCAAAATAGAGACTGTAAGTGGTACCCAAAGGTATACATCCAAGATGGCAGCCCGGACTAACCATGCAGTTAACAATAAACACAATTGTCACAGAATGACGAGTTTAAGTCAGAGAGAAATACAAACAAGCAAATGTAATTATACTGTGTTAGAAATGTGGTCTCTAGTTGGCAGTGGTTTGCACCCTATCAAAGTAGGGACCCTTACTCTAGTCAGGGTAAGGGAGTCACACAGCTAAAATAACCCCTGCTCAACCCCTTTGTAGCTTGACTCAAGAAGTCAGGCTTATCTTAGAGGCAATATGTAAAGTAGTTGTACACACACACAGTAACACAGTGAAAACACTACAAAAGTACTCCATATCTGTTTAGAAAAATAGCCAATGTTTATCTGAGTAAACCAAAACAACAAAAACTCAACATACACAAGCAAGGGTATCAGTTTTAAAAGATGAAATCTTAGTATAGAAACACAATAGTTCCAACTGGGGCTATCATGGCATCTTGATGGAGTATTTCCTAACAGTCTGGTGCCACTCGCGAGAGAGTGCAGGCCAGTCACAGAGTCGCACAGACCCCAGGTACAGTACCTTGGAAAATGATAAGGAACCAAAGACGTTGCACGGAGTCGGGGAGGTGAGGCATCGCTGGAGCCGGTGCTGCATTGGTTCCTTACTGCTGCTAGGGAGGTGAGGCAGCGCCGGTGGTGAGGTGTCAATTCCTTATGACCCTGGCTGGGGTCGATGAATCCAGGAGGTTAAGATGCAAGGCATCGACTTTGCGGTGTTGCAGTCGCACCATGGGGCCACAGATGCTGCGGTAGAGTCGGGTGTCACGGGTAACGGTGACACAGCACTTGGGACTCGCGCTGTGTGCTAGGACTTTGGAGGCGCTATGGCGGCTTCGGTCGCGGTCTTAGCAATCAGCGGGGACCATGGCTCTGGTGCAGGCAGTAGCGTGGAGTTGGACGACGTCGCCGCTTCCGAAGTTGTCCTGAAGTCGATGTGCTTGGTTTCTTCTTGATTGCACCAGAACTCACTCCCAGGGGCCCAGGAACTGGATTTGGCACCACATTGCAAGTCAGGACTCTCAGCAAGAGAACCCAAGTGCTAGCAGATGAAGTCTTTGTTGTGCTCGAGACTTCTTAACAGAAGACAAGCTCAGTCCAAGCCCGTGGAGAACCTTTGGAAGCAGGATGTAGAAGACAAACTCCAGTCCTTTCAATCTCAGGACAGAAGCAGCAAGCAGGGGGTGAGTACAGCAAAGCAACAAGCAGAGTGGCAGTCCCTCCTACAGCAGCCAGCTCTTC
This sequence comes from Pleurodeles waltl, assembly GCF_031143425.1. Classification (NCBI taxonomy): domain Eukaryota; kingdom Metazoa; phylum Chordata; class Amphibia; order Caudata; family Salamandridae; genus Pleurodeles; species Pleurodeles waltl. Next base: position 1,032,349,629 of record NC_090437.1, on the reverse strand, counting down.
TTCCTGGCAGAATGACCTCAGTCCAGAAGTGTTCTGACTTTGTGGGGTCAGAAATCCAGTACTTATACCCATTTCTGACTTTGAAGTAGACAAACTTAAAAGAAAAGACCCTGCCTTTCCTGCCCTGGCCCCAGACACACTCCAGGGGTTAGAGACGGCTTTATGTAAGGACAGGCACAGTCCTATTCAGGTGAAAGTGTCCGCTCCTCCCACCAGTCTAGCTCAGGAAGACCCATCAAGATATGCAGGGCAAACCTCAGCTCTCTGTGTGACTGTCTAGAGTGATTTCACAAACAGCCCAACTGCTATCCTGACCCAGACGTGTATTCCACTATCAGACAGAGGCGCAAAATGGTTAAGCAAGAAAATGCCCACTTTCTAAAAGTGGCATTTCCAAACTTACAATTTGAAAACCAACTTCACCAAAAGATGTATTTTTAAATTGCATGTTCAGAGACCCCAAACTCCACATCTCTATCTTCTCCCAATAGGAAATTACACTTAGAAGATATTTCAAGGCAACACCAATGTTACTGTGTGGGAGATCTATACCTTGCAATAGTGAAAACTGAATTTAGCAGTGTTTCACTATCAGGACATGTAAAACACTACAGTACATGTCCTATCTTTTAAATAAACTGCACCCTGCCTATGGGGCTGCCTTGGGCCTACTTTAGGGGTGTCGTACATATAGTAAAAGAGAAGGCTTGGGCATGACAAGTAGGTGCACTTGCCACGTCGAAACGGCAGTTTAAAACCACACACACAGACACTGCAGTTGCAGGTTTGAGACATGTTTACATGGCTACTCATCTAGGTGGCACAATCTGTGCTGCAATCCCACTAGTAGTACTTTTTTACAGGCCCTGTGCACACATAGGCCCTCATTATGACATTGGCTGTAAGTCCCGCTTACCGCCATGCTGGCTGCCGCCAACATACCGCCGCCGATGCGGTTTATTGCTACCCATATTATGACACACACATAGCAATCCGTCACTACACAGACACACACACAAGTCCGCCAGCCCAAAGGTCAGTAATAAACTGGCGGTAACAAAACCCACACCGTTACGCCAACAGAACTACGCCCACAGTATTATGACTCACGAATCACCACAGCGGACATTCAACCGCGGTAAACCATTGGCGGTACATACCGTCGCACTCAAAATACACACACACATACAAAACAACACCACATTGGACAATTCAAACTACACACATCTGACACACATACCCACACCACACACCACTATAAAACACACACCCACACTACCCACAACCCCTTACGACTCAAAAATATTAACAACTGAGAGAGACAGACCAACAGCACCCACAGAACCAGACACAAAACACCATTACGCATACACCATCCATGTACCTTACAGCACACACCCTAACACATCACCCCACACACCCTCACAACCACCACTCACACTACACCCATGGCACCACAAAGACACCCCAGGTTCTCAGAGAAGGAGCTAAAGGTCATGGTGGAAGGAATCATCCGGGTAGAGACACAGCTATTCGGATCACAGGTGAAGCAGACATCCATTGCCAGGAAGATGGAGCTATGGCGGAAGATTGTGGACCGGGTCAATGCCGTGGGACAGCATCCAACAACAAGGGATGACATCAGGGAGAGGTGGACAGACCTACGGGGGAAGGTGTGTTCCGTGGTAGCAAGACACCAGATAGCAGTACAGAGCACTGGCGGCGGACTCCCACCCCCTCCCCCACAACTAACAACATGGGAGGAGCAAGTCTTGGCAATCATGCATCCTGAGGGCCTGGCAGGAGTAGCAGGAGGACTAGACTCTGGTAAGTCAAATCTTTACAACTTTCACCCCCCTACCTGCATGCCATCACATACCCCCACCCTCACTCCCATCACTCCACCACCTCCCACACACGCCACCATCACAACCCACCCCTCTCACAACCAAGCACTGCATGCAACACCAATGCATGGACACCCATCACAGACCGGCATGGACGCCCATCACCAAAGCATACACACTTGAGACAATCACCTAGCCCACCAAATCACCACTCACACAAGCCTAAGCTGCCAGGGCAATAACAACCAAAGAGGGCAACACACCCATGCACAAGATGGCACACACAAAAACAATAACACTGCATTTACATCCCCACAGGTCCCCCACCCAACGTCACCGGAGAAGAGGTGCCAGTAACATCCTGTCCTCCCACAGAAGAGGCCCACAGTGATGATAGCAGCTCTGCACGCCTGGATCTGGATGACCAACCTGGCCCATCAGGGACCTCCGGACAGTCGGTTACCTAGGCACAGTCCCATACCACCACAGAGCCTCTTCCCTCAGGAAACACCACCACAGCACCCATCCAGCGGGCCCATAGCACTGTCCCCAGGACACGTCAGTCAGCAGTGTGTCCACCACTACAGGGACCCAAGGACACCCCACAAACACAGAACGATCAGGGACCTGGGGTAAGTGGCAGTGGGCACATGGTCCAAGGGACAGAGGCACAGCCCAACAGGGAAGCTGGGAGGACTGCTGTGCGACGGGGGGAGAACAGGCTCAGGGAACCGACTCTCCACCGGGCACTTACCAACATCCTGGGAGCATACCACCATTCCCAGGGGACAATGGGACAGATACTGGCCAAGTTGCAGCAGACCCAGAGGCTGGAGGAGGGACAGTACCTGGGAATCAGAGAGGACCTGAGGGACATCCACACCACCCTGGTCACCATTGCAGGGGTGCTGGCAGACATGGCCAACACCATGAGGTAGGCAGTGGCACACCACCGGGCCCCTGACACTAGCCAAACCGATGAACAGCCTTCCACCTCCGCTGATGCTAGTGGACAGGAGGCACTGCCACAGGACCAACAGGCCACCAGCACCCCCCTGCAGAAGGAAAACCACCCCGCAAACGGTCCCTGTGATCCAGACATAAACCAGAGTATATTGCCAAGACCACCGCTAGGAAATAAGACTCTCCTGAATGTCACCCTTGTGCCCCACTCTGTCACCCTGTCCACCTTGAACTGCCATTGCTCCCCCTCCTATGCCCCCTTGAACAGTGCACCTGTGATACAAATAGACTGGAACTTTACCCTGGACTCTCCTCCACCACCACCCCAGCCCATTGCAATACCCCCTCCACTTATTAGCACATAAATGATCACCCTTGTAAAAAATACAAGTATGGAGTCTGTCAATTGATTGACCTATGTATTTGTTTAACAAGCTGGAAACATTGCAATTCAACTGTACAGAAATGTATGCATAGGTATGACCTGTAGTTGGCTGCAGTCAACACACCAGGAGCCAGAGTGAGGCACATATATCTGAAAATAGACATGCTAAACGGTACAGTAAGTGGCCATGGTAGTGGGAGAATCAGCCTGCCAGTGACAATATCAAACATAAAACTCAATGGAAGGTTAAGCTACAGTGTCTTACCTGTGTGTCACTGGAAATACTGTCATATGATTGCTGTTCTGTTGTCCTCATCCTCTGCCTCGTCACTGTCCACAGGGTCCACTGCTGCCACACGCCCATCTCCAGCATCATCCTCCAGCAGAAAGGCACCTGGCGATGTAAAGCAAGGTTGTGCAACATACAACATGCCACGATGATCTGGCAGACCTTCTTGGGTGAGTAGCACAGGGAACCACCTGTTAGATGGAGGCACCGAAAACCTGGCCTTCACGAGGCCGAATGTCCTCTCTATAATCCTTCTTGTTCGCCCATGTGCCTCATTGTAACTTTCCTCTTCCCTTGTCCTGGGATTCCTCACTGGGGTCAGTAGCCATGAGAGGTTTGGGTAACCAGAGTCCCCTGCAAATATCGAGGGATACCTGCTATCCAAACACTAACCCTTAGGGCCAATCCCATACACATACACCAACTCATACTGGGTGGGGACCATGGGCTCACCTATTAGCCACATTTGGTGCCTCTGGAGTTGAGCCATCAGATATGGGATGCTGCTATTCCTCAAGATAAAGACATCATGCACAGAGTTTAGGATACTTTGCATTGACATGGGACATGGGAGATGTACTGGTCCACTGGTCTTTCGAGTGAAAGCTCTTTCGATATCTAAACACCTGTTCATGTCTCCGGGGGGGGACAAAGGCAATATGTGTTCCATCAATTGCCCCAATAATGTTGGGGATATGTCCCATTGCATAGAAATCAGCTTTCACTGTGGCCAAATCCTCCACCTGGGGGAAAACAATGTAGCTGCGCATGTTTTTCATCAGGACAGATAACACTCTTTTTAGCACTATTGAGAACATTGGCTGTGACATTCCTGCTACCAAGCCCACTGTCACTTGGAAAGAACCAGTTGCCAAGAAATGTAGCACAGATAGCGCCTACACAAGAGGGGGGATCCCAGTAGGGTGACGGGTGGCAGATATCAGGTCTGGCTCCAATTGCGCACACAGCTCTTGGATTGTGGCCCTGTCAAGTCTGTAGGTGAGGATAATGTGCTTGTCCTCCATTGCTGCCAAGTCCACAAGGGCTCTGTACATGGGGGGAAGTCTCCATCTCCTATTTATCTTCAGTGGTTGCAATCTAGGGGGCAAAACGGTGAGCATCTGGTCAGTATTCCACATTTCCAAACTTTACACTGCATTGCATGTTGTGACTGAAACAGTTGTTGGATAGGCCCAAATGGTGCCTATATGTACTGTGACGCAGTTAGGAGCCATGGCCTGCCCCCCCCGAAATGGCGTCCGCCCGTCCTGTGTGGATAGACAGGTGGAAATGAGGTAATGCCGCTGACATTGTGCACCGTTGCAGGAGGAGGTCAAGTACCGCAGTGCAACTCCTCATTGGTTGTCTATGGGCCTTATGGGTTACCATGGCCAATGGTGATGTACGCCGGCAGTGACGGTACGCACAGCTGCAGCCATTTTCTATCGGTTCTCTCACTTGCTACCTGACCTTCAACAGGAGAGGACCTACACTGCAAGTGCTGCTGTGACCTCTGTCTGGAACCGACCATGGCTCGAGTCACTGGGGAAAGGACCCCTGCCTTCACCGCTGCTAAGTTAGAGAGACTGGTGGATGGGGTCCTACCTCCACACCAACAGGTGAGTACACTGGGAGCATGATGAATGGGGCATGAATGCATGGAATGGTGTATGTGAGGGCCTCGTGTAAGGGGGAGGGGGTGGAAGGGTCCTGTGCAGCGTGCTGCATGTATGGTGGTCAATGTGCGTAAGGGGATGTGAGGAATATGGTGGGCCATGAGTGTAAGAGGATGGTATGGCTTATACCTTTTTTCTATGTTTATTTGTCTGCAGGTCAGCGCCCATCAGAAAAAGGGTATATGGCGTGCCATCGCCAAGGATGTGTGGACCTTGGGGGTCTACGGCTGGCAGAGCACCCACTGTCGCAAACGGTGGGAGGACCTGAGACGCTGGGCACGGAAGACAGTGGAGGCCCAGCTGGGGATGGCCTCCCATCGCGGAAGGGGTGCCCGTCGTACCCTGACCCCCCTGATGTTCTGCATACTGGTGGTGGCCTATCCAGAGCTGGATAGGCGCTTGAGGGCATCATAGCAGCCACAAGGGGGTGAGTACAGTTTCCAAATCTACAACTTGCGCCTGGTGGGGTGGTCTCTGGTTGGGGGGTGTGGGCCTATGGGTGCCCCTAGGCCAGGCAGGACATTGCATGGTAGATCCCATGTTGGGCAGGGTTCTGATATAAAATTCCTCCAACCAAGCTAGTATGCCTCGACTACTGGGCAGGGGTCTGTGGGTCTCAGGTATGCTGCTATTGGCCTTAGGTATTCCTGTCCTAGGGCTGGTGACTAGCATTGTGACTGGTAGTGCATTGCATAGTGCGTAGGCCTGTTCCCAGTGTGAGTGTGCTGTGTACACCAATGGTGGTGTTGGTGCAGCCATTGACCAAGTGTATCCTTTGTCTCCCTACCCCTTTTTGTTTTGTCACCCTGTCCTTGTGTACATTAGCATTACCTGGCGGAGGAGCAGAGGCAATGGCGACGGAGGGAGCTGCATCCCACATGGCCCAGGAGGCCAACTCCACCGACGGTGAGGGCACCAGTGGGAAGGAGGGCAAGAGGAGCACCACGGCAGAGACAGGAGGGGACAGTTCAGACAGTGATACCTCCTCCGATGGAAGCTCTGTGGCGGCCCAACAGAGATCAATCCAGGCTCTGGCCTCCTCCCTGATGGCAGCCATTGTCCCTGTCTCTAGCCTCCCCCCTCCAACTTCCTCTACCCAGTCCCATTCCCCTGAACCCCAACCTATCCCAAGCACAGATTCAGACCAGCATGCACCCAAGACAACACACAGGAGTGGTTCAGGCAAACGCAAGCACCACACATCATCCCACAGGCACTCACACAAACACCATCCAGAATCAGACACACCAACATCCACTGCCTCCACTGTGTCCCCCTCCTCCTCGTTGTCCACCACCCTCCCAGTAGCGTCTCCGCTCACACCTGCATGCACTACATCCTCATCCACTACCTCCATCACCATCACGCCTATCACCACACACCCCTCACTGGCAGTCACCACCCCCACATCCATGCACACATCTCCTGTGTCCTCTCCCACTGTGCCCTTCCCTCCCAAAGTACACAAATGCATGCACTCAGACACCCAACAGCCATCCACCTCACAACGGCGTCCAGCCCATGCACCTGCATCCAAACACAGCAGACTGACACCTCCTACAACCACTCCCTCTTCCTCCACTCCCAGACCTTCACCCTCTTCCTGCCTCAGTGTCCCTAAGAAGCTTTTCTTATCTGCCGTTGGCCTCTTCCCTACCCCTCCCCCCCATCCTTTACATCAGGCCAGGGTGGTCAGAACCCAGGCTAGCACCTCAGCCACCCAGTCCACAGCCACAGTAGTGTCGGCAGCTACTGCAGGTGGGAGAGGCTCCAGGGAACCAGCCATAACCACTGACAGTATGCTTGCACCAGCTGCCAAAGGGAAGGACAAGGAGGCACCACCAGCTGTGAAGGACAAGGGCAAGGAAGCACCACCAGCAGTGAAGGACAAGGGCAAGGAGGCACCACCGGCTGCCAAGGTGAAGGACAAAGAGGCACCACAAGCTGGCAAGGGGCCTGACCCTACAGGCAGGAACGTCAGGAGACCTGGTGCAGGGACTGAATCTGAGCACCCACCACCAACCATGGTGGTTCAGCCGTCCGAGGCTGCAGGGGAAGGGCTGGAGCTTCCCCCCCATCAGGGCATTCCCGACACCAGCACCGCCACCAGCATTACTGCCTGCAGCAGTGCTAGCAGCAGCATCCCCAGTGGGCAGCCATCCGAGGCTTTAGGGGAAGGGCTGGAGCCTCCCCCCACCACAGGCATTCCCGACACCAGCAACGCCACCAACATCACTGCCTGCAGCAGTGCCAGCACCGCCAGCAGCCCCAGTGGGCAGCCGTTCGAGGCTGCAGGGGACAGGCAGGGGCCTCCCCCCACCACTGCCAGCACCGCCACCAGCCCCAGTGGGCAGCCGTCCGAGGCTGCCGGGGACAGACAGGAGCCTCCCCCCTGCCACTGCCACCACTGAGCAGCCATCACCACCCGTGGGCAGTGTGTAGTCCTGCCTCAATGGACTGTAGTGCGTCCTGGCCCCTGCAAATCCTGTGGGTGTGACACCCAGTTTAGAGACTGTGACCTTGCACTCCCCATGTGCTGCATCACAGGGCTCAAAGCCCCCTCTAGAACCACTGGAAGAAGCCATCCACTCACCACATCCTTCCCAGGATGAAGCACACTGGGCACAAGGCCCCCTCCAGAACCAGTGGAAGAATGCATCCACTAGAGAGACTGTGGCTTTGAACTCCCCAGGACCAGGCAGTGGGCAGACCACCCCTAGAGAGACTGTGGCTTTGCACTCCCCAGAATCAGGAAGTGGGCAGACCACCCACTATAGAGACTGTGGCTTTGCACTCCCCAGGACAGTGTGATGGGCATGTAGCCCCCGCCGGAACCAGTGGTGTTGTACCATCTTTCGGCTGAGGTGCCCCCGTTCCCCATCCCCCTGAGGTGCCTGTGTATTTTTGACCTGATGCCCCTGCAGTGTTCTCTCCGTGTTGTTGCAGGAGTCAAGTGGGGCCTTGGCCTATGTGATGTTGCCCTTTGGCCCACGGACACTGTGGACTGGGCAGTGTCCCTCCATTTGTATATATGTATATACTGTTTTGTTCTTGAAGGATGTATTTATACTATTTTATCTTATTACACTCAGTTTAATCAATTCCTTTTGTCCTGTCGCGGTTCTCAACGGTCTTACCCTCGCAGTGGAGAGGCGTAGGGGAACGGTCCTTGTTCCGACGGGTTCTGCTCTGGCCGAGGTAGGGGCGACCCCTTCCGGTAGCCACGGTGCTGTTTGGTATGAGCGAACCACTACAGTCCGTGCCCTCCAGAAGGAGTCCCAGAGGAAAAACCCCAGTAGGGTAAAAAACCTCCACAGGAACTCCCTGAAACGAAAGTAGGACACCAGGGTATTAGGACCGCAGTTCAGGAAGGCAGGAAAACAAAGCAAATCAGGAACAGACAGGATTCGCAGAAGGATATCAAATAGGAGCGTGACTATCACCAAGGAGTGTTGCAACGCAATGAACAGGCAGTTGGAATCCCCTTAAATACCCCTGGACAGGAAACAGGAAACAGGAAGTAGAACACCGCCATCTTGGATTGGGGAAAAGAAAACAGTAATGAATTAGGTATGTGTGTTAGACAATGCATGCTGGGTAGAGAGGAAGTGGTAAGCATGCTGGGAAGAGAAAAAAGGCAAGTATAAAGAACCCCCAGTGTAAGGGTTCGGTTTGTCCTAGGAACATCGGTAAGTGGTGGTGGGCAGGTGAATACATGCAAGAGAAATAAATGTTAAGCGCATAATGCGCTGTGTGCGGCCATGCCTGAAACCCCCTCGGGGTTTCAGGCTCTGCCGCGTCTGCCTTTAAGGCAGAACTTGAAAAAGGGGGAGCGGCGAGCGCCGTGACCCCCAGACCGGCTCCCTGGAGCCTTTATGGCCCTCGCCGGAGCCGCGGCGACCCCCGCGACCTGGGTGTCTGCCTCGGCGTCTACCGCGGCCCGGGCGTCGGCCGCGGCAAAATTAACGTGCCGCGCCGCGGCAACCTGAGCCCGCGGCCGCAGCGAGCGCTGCGGTGTAACATGTCCTTGCATTATTCCTGACGGGTACAGGATTTATATTTAATGTCACTGCATCTGTTTCTGTGTATGGTGTTGGGGGTGTTGCATGTGTGTGTCACTCTCTTTTTCCTCCCCCCTCCTTTGTGTGCTAGGCGGCAGTACTCACCGTGGTCGTCTTCACCGGTGTTGGTATTCATTGTGAAGAAGGAGATAGACGAGCATGGGGAACAAATGCAACTCGGGCTCCATGGCAGCGTGGTTCTTCTTTGAGTCTCCAGGGGTGAGTAGTTTCCCTTCTGTGCACTGTTTCCTCTGTGCTTTTTATGTCGTTGGTACCTTCCAGGTAAAGGTGGCAGATAGGCCTGTTGTAATAGTGTGGGAGGTACATTGTCTTCGGCCTGGCTGTTTGCGGTTACCGTCGTGGTGCTTGTTGCTACCACTGTGGCGGTCGGTATGTTAAAGTGGCTGTCTGTGTGAGCGGTTTCCACCATGGTCATAATTCCATTTTCTTTACCGCCGGCCTGTTGGCGGTATTACTGCCGCTTTATCACCGACCGCCAGGGTTGTAATGAGGGCCATAGGGGCATATGCTTTAGCACTGTTTAGCAGTGGTAAAGTACCCAGAGTCCTAAAGCCAACACAAACAGGTCAAAAAAACATAGGAGGAAGAAGGCAAAAAATTGGGGATAACCATGCAAAAAGGGCTGGGTCCAATATCCAAGAACAATGAAAGAAGTTAAATAACATATCTGCTCTACTGTTACCAAAATAACTTTAAGAAGAGCACTCAAAACCCATAAAATCAAAGCACAACCACAGCAGTAAGCAAAGTGCTACGTAACAAAGAACTGGAGTTGGGATTAGTGTTGGCTCTTTTTCTCTTTTACAAGTTACCATGTTAAAATGGCTTTTAAACTTTGATAGAAGGTCTACCAGGATGTTGGTGTCTGCTCATCCCAGTATCCCACTTTTGTTCTGTCTTTAGATTGTTACGTTCTTAATACTGTTAGTTTTAGGGGTGTCTAGGTCACAAGATTAGGAGCATGAATTTTACCCCCTAGTTACAGTCAATCCCCATTAGTGATATCTTTCTGGGCCACAATGTACATGGCAGAAAGTAAGGAGATTTACAGCCTAACTTCCCCCTCATGCAGGGGCAGGTAGAAGAGGACCAAGAAGGTTATATCACTGTTAGGAACAGTGCTGGGAAGCTTTAAAAAGTTTTTTTTTTCTCTGTGCAAGACTTTTATTTTCTACAAGCAATTCTGACCTCTAATTTTGAGATAATTTTCCTTCCACATCTGGTGCCATCCAGTTGCACCTGCATGTTTTACAGTTATTCAAGCTGGTGTGAGATAACAGTATTTATGTTTCAGTACCAGATATTTTCCATGTTTTGTATACAGAAATCTCTTTTTACTTGTTTCATCTTACAATGTACACAAAGGTAAACGCTTTTTCATCCTTTGCAGAAATCAAATGCACAAGAGGATGGATTAATCTTTTGACCCAGTAAGATGTGTGGTGAACATAAACAATTACTTCAACATCACCCCAATAACTTAGACACCATGACCAATCTGACCACGGAAGGAAAACTCCAGTCAGGAGTATAGTTCAAAACTTTAATACAAGCACAAGCTCGGAGTTATAAAGATACATAATCACCAAGGGATGCCCAAGGCGACAAAACAAGTTCAAGCGAACCAACAGTAACGGAACTAAACATTTAAGAAGAATACAGAATGTTAACAAATATATCTGAGACACAGAAATAACAAAGTGCTCAGATTTTGCAATCATTTAGGTAATTCAAATTCAATCAGGTCAAAAATCATTGGCTGGGCACATCCAACCCTATGGCTAAATAAATTAGGGACATACATGTGTGGTGTGTAACAAAATAGCAAAATACAAAAATACAAAAAGAGAGAAAATAATTTAGAAAAATAGAATAACTATGGACACTAACTAAAACAAAAATAAAAGAAGCGTCACCATAGTGGAGAGTCTAGTCTAAAAGTGCATTTCAAGGGGCAGGGCAAATGGCAGAGAGGAAGATACCTCTCTAAGGGATACAGGATTCAAGAATCCTTCATCAGCAAAGCATCAGATCAGCAGCAAAGTTCAAAACATTTAAGTCCAGCCCTAATATAAAACAAATACATCAAATTGATTTGTCGTAATAATGGCATCAGGTCACGCAAAACAGGCACCATTCAATCAAAATAAATTGACAACTTCACGTTGGAACAGTCCTACAATTTCCCAGGTCTGTCATGAGAACATCTCCTCTTTCCGTGTTACACCACACAGCTTGAAACAAAAGTATGCCTTTGAAACAGTTGAACAGGTTTTTACCGTGGAATCATCTCAGTTCTGTGCAAATCCAAACAGTTCTAAATCATGCAATATTAACTTCTCAAGGACAACTGTACATGATTTCTTCTACAGTTAAACAATATGGTTTTACAAATGGGACTTTGCTTTAGCTATTAGTTTAGAGTCTAAATTACACTTTATCATTAACTTTAACCTTCTAGCATGTGATTAAATTAGAAAGTCACCAACGTAGGGTTTGAAATACAAGCAAAAGGAACATTTAAAATGCATGTTAGTGCAGCTTTCTGTGTTAGCTTTTCACTTCTATGTTTGTAACTGAAACTTGTCGCAGTCTGCTGACTTTAATAGAGTAACAGAGGTCAAATTTACCCTATTTCCCAAGAAAATTGTTTTAGCAGTCCTTGCAATATATTAACTCATTAAACATGTCTTTCTGCTATTAACATTTTATACCTTGCTGGAAAGCTGGATAAAATGTGTCTTGTGTTAATTCAAGACTATTTTATGACAGTTTTATACCTAAGCATCCTGACTGTGTTACTTAATCAGTATTTACTAATTTCAGTAGATTGAGAGTGACTGTTTGACGTGCAGTCTAAAATGTTCAGGTGAGGAAGTAAAGATTAGGTATTGAAAAAGTATTTTAATTTGTCTTCCCTTACATAAGGGTGATTTTTTTTATGACAGCCAAAATATTTCCTTGAAATATAAAGACTTATTTAGTGCACATTTCACTCATGCCTGTGTGGACATTGTTCTGTGTGGCTGAAAACATCTAATCTTGCTATTAAGCATTCTTTTGATATTTAACATTTTGTAGTAGTTCTGGATTTTGACAAGAATTATATTAATTCTCTTATTCTATCCTATTTTTATTTGAATACTACTTGTACATTTGGCAGGCATTTGAGTTTCTTCATGACAAATAATAAGAACATTTTGGCCGGCTCTAATGCATAGCCGTAGAGTTCAGTAAGGTAGTGCAAGGATGTGTTATATTGTAAGAGCAAATTTGTGGAGGACGTAATGAGTGACAAGAACATGTGGGAATTTTTAGGAAAACAAGCCACAGCCAAGTTACAACAACATCACAATCACATAGTATTACTGTAACACACCAAAACTACAACAATACTGCACAACATGATGTAACAACAGGTAAATGCAAACAGAAACACAACAAATATACTATACAACACAACACACCAAAAATGCAATAGCTCAAAAGACAATGATAGCAGAAACCACAACTCAATACAACAACACATTAGCACAATACACCATACCACACAACAAATTACTCAAAAACATAGCAAAATAATACACCAACACAAAACAAGACAGCACCACATGTGTGCATTTGTGTTATATTGGGCTGTGTTATGTTCTTGTGTTGCAGTGTGGTTTGTTGTTGTGTGTGATTATGCTTTTGCTGTTTTATTGTACTGTGTTCTTTTGTAGCTTGCTGTTGTCCTGTTCAAAAGTGTGCTGGTATGTTATTGTGCTGTATTATAATGTTGGTGATTTTGTCAATATTCTGTTGTTCAAGTGCATTACTCTATTTTGAACAATCTTTTCAGTTCTTTGTGTGCTTCCATGTTGTGTGTATTGCTGTTTTTTAGGTTGTCCTATTGTGTTGCTGTGGTGGTGTGTTGATTTGTGTTGTGTTGATTTTTGTTTTGGTGGAAATTTGTTGTTTTTGTGATGTGATTTTGTCTTGCATAACTGCATTGTGGTGTTGTGATGTTGTTGTTTTGTTCTGTTTAATTTTGTTTTGATGTGTTGGTGTGTGTGTTGTGTCCTGTTATGTTTTATTGTTTTGTGTTGTTATATTAATTTTTGCTACGTTTTGTGCTGCATTGTGATTGTACGTTTTTCTAGAGTCATCAACTAACACTGCTACATTTCCAAACAAAAGCAGTACATTCCTTTAATTGCACTAAAGCAGGGAATGCCTCATTGACTTCCACTGTAGTACCTATGAAATTCAAATGGCATTAGTGGGTCATTCAAGGCACTAAAGATGAAATGCTCCTGGTGCAAGCACCAGAAGAATTTTCTTTATAAAGAAAAAAGTCAGGATGCGAGGGAAGATATTTGCTCATGTCTCTAGTTTCTGTTTTTTGTTTGATATAATGCGCATCCATAATGTTTCTGCAACCATTTTAACCCCAAACCAGAGCTCCAAGAAGATCGACAAGAACACACAGAAAAAATAAAATGGTGGACCTGGCTGCATTGTTTTATTAGGCCATTATAGGCCCTGGGAAGCACACCCCCTGGGGCCCCATTCCATTAGTGGGGCATGCAGTCCCCCTTCCTCAAGCCATTAGAGGCCCCAGGGAGTTCATCCCTGGGGCCGAAATATCCATGAAAGGAGAGGAGCCTGTGCCTTCTAAGGCCCGGGACCCTATTTCCTGGGGCTGCTTCTTTAAATTAAAAGGAAGGGGGCCGCGGGGCCCCACTCCCTGAGCCTTTATTGGCCCCGGGGACTCCATACCCCAGGGCCGGCTTGCTTGCTGTGTTCAGGAGAGCCCGGCACTAGGACATAGCAGTTTCACTGCCCGCACCGACGTGGGCCGAGAAACTTTTGTTCCCTCCCAAAGGTGATAGTCTCCAGCTATCATGAAGCAGACTTGTGATCTGGTCTGGGCAGGGAATCAGATCAACAGATTGCTCTTTGCCAGGGGGAGCAGCATAAACCGCTGCTTCCCGCATGCGGGCTCAATATCGGCTTCTGCAGCATGCAGGATAAAGGCTGTGCATATTGAGACAAGCTTCTTCCTCTTCATATGGCTGAAAGTTTCTGTATGAATACCATCTTATGTGTTGTTGCTGATTCAGAATAGTATCAAGTCACAGACACATAAAAGGACAACATCTCTGTATATTCTGTCTTTATATGATCTGATCTGTATGTAATGTGGAAGTAAAATCTGTTTGATTCTTCAGAAGAGGACTTGATTTTTTTTTTTAATGGACAATTAATGACAGACCTGTTGGATGATTTGTGTATGCATTTGGAGCAGGTGGCGATCGTTACAACTGGATTGTTAACTTTCACTTGTGGTGCTCCGCTACGCAATTAACTGTCTTGAGTGACGAGTGTAGAGTATCTGGCCTAAACACACTGTGGCAACATGTGTTTATCGGGGCGTGTGAGGACAACTGTGTGCTAGTACTATTATTGCTTAACTTCTAGGGACGTGTGACACATATAACCATTGTTGCCTTTTTTCTTTAAATTCATTGGGAAACTGGCTGTAGCCATGAGGGCCCAGGATTTTCCCCTGCGGTTGCCAACATGGTGTTTGGTGGGTGCCCCGCCCCGGTATTTAAAAAGAGGCCCGAGGGATGGGGTCCTAGGTGCCAACATAAGCTCGGGGAGAGCGACCACTCTGCTCTTTAAAAAAAAAACCACAGCCTTGGGAGATGAGGTCTCCCTCTCCTTAATTAACACATTGGGCCCTGAGGAGTGGGGGCCCTGGGTAGAAAATGGCTTGGGGAGGGTCACCACACACCCCCTCCTCTTTAAAATACATGAGGCCCTGGGGGATGGGGTCCCCATGGCCCAATGTGCCTTAGGAAAGGGGACCACATGGGCCTTCTCCCCTTTAAATTAGATACAGCCCTGGGGAATGTGATGAACAGGGTCTGGTGAGGCTAAATGAGGGGGGGAGGGGCAAGCAGCCTACTGCCCCCTTAAGTTTCAAGTTTAATTTTATTAAGGGTACAGTTAATTTCAACCATTGCACTAAGTACATACATAAAACCTTTAAGATTAAAACGTACAAAGAGACCCTTTATTGCAGATGTTAAATAAAACATAGTGCAGAATGTTGAAAGTTCAAAGTGCCTAGTGCAACAAATGAGTCCATTAGATAAAGTACAGCTTCAGTCCCAGAATGCATGTTTACATTGAGGTGGCAGTTCAACATGCAGTACATGCATAAAAACTTAATCAGGGGGCTTGAAAAGCCACAGGGGTTATAGCCTCAGGTCGATGGTTAATTTTCTGGTCAATTCTGATCAGGTATTTTGTAAGCCTGCAGCTGATCTGTATGTCTTCCGAACTGAAACAAGCAAAAACCCTGGGCCTACAGAGACATATTCCCCTTTGATTCCATGCTGGTGTTAGAATAGTTCTTCAGCCTTTTTATGTTTGCTTCACATGCATAGAGTCTCAGGGGCTTGTCCACAAAGTCGGCATAGCTCCGCAATGCTGGTTCATTTCCATGGTGTGTCAGGACTCTCGTTATGGGAATGAGACCCCTGAATTTGGGCAGCAGGACCACCGCTTGTGGGTGACTAAGTCAATCCCACACAGTTTGATAGCTGTCGGCCTAATCCTTTGCAGCTAGTTAACAACGCCTCACCCAAACATAGAAAGCTAAGGTGATTTGACGCATGACACTGTGTGACCCCTCAGGGAAGTCATGGTCGACAAATCTTACCCCTTTCTCTCATTAGCAAAGGTCTAATACACACACATAGGCAAAAGGAAGAGATGCAGGATAGTCTTCAATGTATTTATTGAAAAGACTGCAGTCTACGATAAGATATATGAGCTGCAGTAATTAGGAAGATAAGACATAGCACAATTAAGATTGTTACAGTAAGTTAAAAGAAAATAAACAACCCAAGCATATTGAAATAAACATGTGCATAGGAATCCTACCTAACACCTAGCTTCTAAGCAAGAGCATAGCGGTAATAGCCCAAATCTGCCCATACTTAGACCATGGAAGGAACACCCACTCCCATTACCTGAAAACAGGGGTCTGTCCTTGGTTGGTTACAGAGACAGGGTTGAGGTCAGAAAAGTGAAGTGGCATACAGCATGGATGGAGCTCCTGGCTGGAATGACCTCTCTAACCTTTTTGGCCTGTGTGATGTTTTTATAATAAAATGTGTTTGTGTTCTGATAAACAAGCCTGACGTGATCATGTGTCTAACTGTTGGTCTGTCTGCGCACTCTTGTGGCAGCAATACTAGATAAATCATCATGTTCCATTGTTGTCAGCCTTGGGCAGAGGTACACGGTAAAATGTTGTGCACAGAAAATAATAACAACGCTTTTGCAGAATAAAAGCTGATTAGGAAAATAAAACACGCCGGATGAAAAGCAGGCTAAACTAAAATGAATAAAATAAATAAATGAAAATTGAGCATGTATCTGGGTAAAAGGGCACAGGCCTAAGCTAATATAAATGTGCCCAAGAAAGGCTCTAAAATGAACCCACAACATGGTAGTAGATGTAGACGTAATGGAAGGCAGCCCAAACAATACCCCAGGAACGATGTTTTGGGCTGGGCTTTAATTGACATGCCCAAATATGACTGAGGAGTTAGCCTGGCATAGTACGCCAATCTGAGCCAAGAGTGCTGTCTCAGTGCAAATGCCTCTTTATCTGCCAGCAGTGAGCAGGTTTTGCCTTTGGTGTTGACCGTGATCTTAACATGGGAGTAGGTCGGTAAGGTCTCCCATTGATCTGTTAGTCTGAGTGCTCCTAAAGAGCTGGCTAGATTATACCGGGAAGTGGTCTCTTCCACTGATTTCTACCCAGAGGTTGTTGTTCAGGTTCCCGCTGCTGGCTTCCTTTAGCTTATAGCAGAGTTTTAGGAAGGCTTCCTGCCTTATTATAGATAGCTTAAACAGGCCAAATTCAAGATGCATCTGGACTGGAAACAAGTATGCCAACAGAGAAACAAATGCAAAGTTTGATGATGGCTTTGTCCCAATGACCAGCGTCTCTGCCCCTTGAGGCTCCACTTCCATAGGTGATAGTTGGAACTAAATTTGGCTTGACTTATTGCTGCAGTTCTGCCCTTCCCCTTTAAAATAAATACAACTATAGGGGATGAGGTCCCAGGGGCCTAATGAGGTTCAGAGAGGAGGGGGCCACGCGGTCATCCTCCCCTTTAAAAAAAATACAGCGCTGAGACATGGGGTCCACAGGGCCTAATGAGGCACAGAGAGGGATGCACGCTGCCCTCATCGCCTTCATAAAAATACAGTCCTAGGGAATGCTTCACTGGGGCCTAATGACACTTGGCAAGGGTGCCACACAGCCCCTCTTTAAATTAAATATGGCCCTGGGGGATGGGGTCCCCGGTGCATGATGGGCTTGGGGAGGAGGGCCACTTGGAATCTCTCCTTCGAAAAAATACAGCCAAGGGGGAGGAGGCCCCTGGGACCTAATAAGGCTTGGGGATAGCGGCCATGTACCCCTCTCCCCTTTAAAACAAAAAATAGCCCCAGGGACCCCAGAACCTATCAAAGCTCAGGGAGGAGGACCACATGGTACCACTCCTCTTTTTTACTGGTTTGGCCCTGGGGGATGGGCCTAATAAGGCTCAGGGAGGAGGCCACCCAGCCCCTTTCTCTTTTTTTATTATATTTGGCTCTAGGAGTCCCCGGGGACTATTAAGTCTCAGGGAGAGGGGCTGCACCACACGCCCTTGGAACCAACAAGGCTTAGGGAGATGGGCAGCCTGGCCCCCTCCCATTTTTTATTGAAGGAGGCCCCAGGGGATGTGGTCCCTTAGGCCTAAAAAAGGTTCAGGGAGGGGGCTGCACACCCTCCTCCCCTGTTAAATTGTATTTGGCCACAGGGGTTGTGGTCCCTGAGGCCAATTAGGGATTGAGGACAGGGCTGCTTGCCACTGAGTATTTTATATATATATATATATATATATATATATATATATATATATATATATATATATTCAATGGCATGTGCAGCTACAGATACACATGCTATGCATTCCCTCTGCCATCTAGTGTTGGGCTCCGAGTGTTACAAGTTGTTTTTCTTCGATGAAGTGTTTTAGAGTCACGGATCGAGTGACTCCTCCTCTTCGGCTCCATTGCGCATGGGCATCGACTCCATGTTAGATTGTTTTCTTTCCGCCATCGGGTTCGGACGTGTTTCCTTTCGCTCCAATAGTTCGAGTCGGAAAAGTTTCAAAACTCTCTAATTCTTGTTGGTATTGTTTTGATCGCGTTCCATCTTCTATCGACACTTTGGTACCGTTGGGTCAAACGTCTTTATTTACCCTTCGGGGTGCCCAACTCGGGCCTGGTCGGGCCGACCACGTGGAATCCTTATGGACCGGACCCCCCTCCGCTTTTGTCCTCAGTGCCACGCTAAATTTCCCTACACAAACCAACATCTTGTCTGTAATCTCTGCCTTTCCCCAGACCGTCAGGAAGAAAATTGCGAGACCTGCAGATCCTTCCGCTCCAAGAAAATGTTCCAAGACAGAAGGGCACAGAGACTCGAGATGGCATCCAAGAGCACCGAACGCCTTGACGTTGAAGAGGAGGAGATCATGCAAACGGCTGTCTCCGTTTGAGGATCCGACTCCGAGCAGGAATCTGAGGAGGACAGACCGGTCACGGCAGGACAGCACGTGAGTACGCCTGCCCCCGTCCCAGCCAAGCCCAAGCATAAGGCCTTGGGAACGCCACTGCCGGAAGGCCATGGCTCGACCCGGAAAAAGACCTTCGGTGACCAACCCACAACTTCGGCACTGAAAAAAGCCACGCCACCCATGCAATCGGACTCGAGCCGAGGCTCTGTCTCCGAGCCCACCAAACATCAATCCTTCGAGTCCAAACCTCAAAAATCTTTTTCGGAGCCGAGACCATCCTTGACCCCGACTTTTTCAATACCGAAAAAAACTGCTTCAGAGCCGAAAAAGCCAATTTACACAGAGGAACATGGACTTTCACAAGCTCTCAAAGAAAGCCAAAAACTTACTGAGGAACACTCACAAATGGAGGCAATGAATGAAAGGCAAGCCAGGATTCACATCCATAAAGAGACTGGCAGAACTTTAACAGCACCTCCTCTAAAGCCAAAGAGGAAATTAGCCTTTTAGGAAGAATTGGACACTGCTCAGCCTCCAGCTAAAGTGCCAAAAACCAAAGTGAAACCTCCACCTTTTCAATTATCTCCTCCTTAGTCTCCTCCTCACTCTCCTCATTTACTTATATGTCCCCCCACTAGTCCTACACCTATGCAATCACCAGCACACTCATTCGATTCACAGCAAGACAATGTGGATCAATGGGATTTTTATGATCCAGACCCCATTCCAGAAAACAACCGAGATTGCTATCCCTCTAAGCCATCACCACCAAAGGATAGTACAGGCTACACTCAGGTCATAGCTAGGACGGCATCCTATCACAATGTCGCCATGCATACTGAGCTGTTAGAGGATGACTTCCTTTTTAATACACTCTCCTCTACACATGCAACTTATCAGTCGCTTCCCATGCTCCCCGGCAGGTTAAAGCATGCTGAACAATGAATCCTACAAAAAAGTATAGGACTTACTCAACCATGTTAAGTCCAAAAAGGAGTGCATGTGATGGTTTCAGGCACTAAACATAGTCACAGTAGTATAAATCGCAAAGTAACGCCGTCCAAACTGAACTGGTTAAAACAGGCCCATTGTATAAACAGAACAAAATTAGAATGTGAAGTATAGTTAATAAACCATGTATGTTATGCCCCAGTGGGCTTGTATTTCAAATGTTTAGTTGCCCGAACAGTAAAACTTGTCACATAGTACCCCAGTTGGCTAAGCTCAAAGGGACCACAAAGTAAAAAAGCGGGGGAGTGGAGGCATGTATTTGGCAACTGTACATCCATAATAAAGGCAAAGAGCATATAAATATTCCATAAATACAAAATTAATAGGCATCATCAACATGCAGCCACCTTAATAATTAAAATCATGAAGCCGCCAAGGGCAAGCCAAGACGATACAACAGTTAGTCAAAAAAATAAAAGAAAAATATGTAGACAAAATATAGAAGAAAAGAGAATAAGCAAATATCTTGGCTCTTTTGTTTCATAGCTGCAATAAACTCTGCTTTCCTAAGTCAAATTAAGCCTACTTGTCCTTTTGCGCTGGAGAGCGAGTCTCCTTCTGGCATGGTTTTTTGACTTGGCTATATACTTGACGTCGTTCGATAAATCTTCACAAAAGTTTCCCAAAAAAGTGTGCCTAAGGGTCTTGTTGTGCATGGAAAGTTGTGGAGCGATCCATAAAGGAGGGGCAGAGAAAAAGGGGGTTAAAAAAAAGTGTGTTTTGCATTTTAATTCTCGTAGGGATTTTGAACATGACCATAGCACAAACAGCTGGACAGAATTACAGACTTGGCAGAAAAGTAGCTTTTGGTCCACAGATATACGCTTTTCTTTGGTGTAAATCCATTTAGTAGGTTTCGAGTTATTCAAGGAAATCAAAATTTGTATATCTTGGAGGTGCCAAAGAACAGATCTCGTGGTGATATCTGACTGGCCTTCAGCACTTCAACCAGGAAGTGCTGGCAGCCATCTTGGGTCCAATATACATGATAGCACCCCGATGAAATGCATTGTAGTGAATGGCAGGTTTTGAGGGTCACTAAAAGGAGAACATATAAAGGGTGATACATTTTTGTTACAATATAAATCATTTGTTGATGGTGCCATACTAATTCTAGTAATTTTAGGAATTGTGGCATGTTCTAAGGTGATTTTACCCTGCTGGGATTTAATGAATCATGTTTGAGAGAAAACTGTTTTCTCATGATTTTCCCATAGAGGTTATGGAAGGTGACCCAGAAGCTAAGATGAGAGCATATTTTTCTGTAAATTCACACTATCTTTCTCAGTCATATGAGTCTGACATTCTCAACAGGAGCAGTCTGTCAATTGATAATTCCCTTGTGCTCTATTGCAGTCTCCCAGAGTGTTCTAAAGAACAATTAGAGTGCAAACAGTCTTATGACAAAACTGAGGCACACCTGAAGCCAACTTGATTAGATCAAACTGGTAAAACTTGAAACATTTAATTTGGAAAGGAACAAAATGAAGGGGCTCATGTTGTCATAGAAATTATGGTTCGTGCTGTAGAAGGAAAAATTAGAACATGTTTTAAGTGAGTTGAATACACTGGGCAGGCAGGCGTAACAGTGGCA
Organism: Pleurodeles waltl; assembly: GCF_031143425.1. NCBI lineage: Eukaryota > Metazoa > Chordata > Amphibia > Caudata > Salamandridae > Pleurodeles > Pleurodeles waltl. The sequence continues at coordinate 1,032,328,144 of NC_090437.1, read as the reverse complement.
ACACAATCTACCATGGAGGGCAGGGAAAAGTGGGCAGGGACAACAAACAAACTATGCAGGACAGGCAAGAGAAGCTGTGGCAATATAACAGACTATTGAGGGCAGAAGGAAGAGGCGGTACAATCATACATGCAAACACATCCAATTCAGGCAGGAGACTCCCGATATTTTTAAGTCCAAAAGGGCCGCCTCCTCCTAAGGACTACAATAAAAGAATTAAATGTGTCTGTTGCTGGCCCCCGTACCCTGGGGACCACCACCTCCCTGGGGCTAGATTATGTTGGAGGGGGGGCGCATGGCCCCTCTCGTGGAGTCAGTAATGACCCTGTGGGCTGCCACCCCCCATGGCCGGCTCCTGTTATGTCCTGATGTGCCCACCCGGCACATAGTTGTTTACTTTTGCTTGGTGGGACAGCTCCTACCAAGAAGAAGCAAGCAAAGTCTGCTTTCTGAGAGCGGGAGCTGTCAAACAGCTCCCGCTGACAGAAAGCTGAGTTTTCATCTGAAAACCAAAACTTTGCTCTCACAATCAGGGAGCTGCTATTTAAAGCAGCTCCCTGCTTGTGGGTGCAATGTTGGCTCCCACAGGATGTGGGGAGCCGGCTAGACCATTGGGGCCTTGAGGCTCCCCCAGCGGTACTGTCACTCTCATTCCATCTTATAATGGGATGGAAGAGTGAGAGAGAGCTTGTCATTGCTATGGTCTCTCCAGGCAATGACTTCACAGACTAGCAAGATATTTAGGGGGTCATTCTGACCACGGCGGTCGCCGCCCGCCAAGCGGTTCCCGCCGAAGACCGCTCCGCGGTCAAAAGACCGCAGCGGTCATTCTGGCTTTCCCACTGGGCCGGCGGGCGACCGCCGAAAGTCCGCCCGCCAGCCCAGCGGGAAACACCCTTCCCACGAGGACGCCGGCTCAGAATGGAGCCGGCGGAGTGGGAAGGTGCGACGGGTGCAGTTGCACCCGTCGCGAATTTCAGTGCCTGCAAAGCAGACACTGAAATTCTTCGTGGGGCCCTCTTACTGTAGGCCCATAGTTGTGATTTTTTTGCATTTCCCAATTTGCGAATTCTTAACTGGAATTCGCAAATTTGGGAAATGCAAACCCCAGGTTGCTGGGGGCCTAGGGCCCCCGCGGCTGCACCCCAAGAATTTTTTTAAGGACATGTAAGGCGCACACATTCCAAAGGGGCATGTGTGCGTTACATGTCAATTTTAAAAATGCATTTGTAATGCATTTTTAAAATTCGCACATGGTTACCACCAAGTTCAACTTGGTGGTAATAGCGATTCCTTAGTGCCAAATTCACATTAAGGAATTGCTTGTTACATGTGGTATAGAAATCGCAAATAAGGATTCCTTATTTGCGATTTCTTATTTAGAGAATCACAATTTGCGATTCTCTAAACGAGCTCGCAAATTTAAGGAATTGCTAATTTAGTGATTCCTTAAAATTGCGTGCGAATGCCTTTCATAAATACTGAAAGGCATTTTGGCATTCGCAAACGGCCATTCGCACAGTTTGCGAATGCACAAATGGATGATACATCTGGCCCATAGTCACTACTGGGCTAATGGTCAAAGTCTTGTGCTGTCACTCATTAGGCTCTAGGTTCAAGTCCTAGTATCGCTTGACAGTGTGTTTGTCTGTTTACTAGTGTTTTGACTGTTAAACCTTCCTAGTGATGGAACATTCACATTTCACTTTTCTTTCCAATCCCATGCATGGGTTAACTGTCCTAGGTATATCTGGAAACATCACAGTAAAGAGTCACCTGTGGCCTAAAGGTTAAAGTCAAAGACCCTCACACTGAAAGTTGAGGGTTCTACTCCAGTTGTGCCTTAACTTCTTTAATTTCTTTTAAACTTCAAAAGTTAAAGGTTCATACTGAAAGGTGATCTCACCCTTTTTAATTGACAAATACATTTTTCCTTTCAATTTGTCCTGAAATATCTCTTTCTAAGTTTCTCATTCATCAAAGCCTAAAAAACTCTCTATCTCTCTCCCTCTCACTCTCTTTCGCTCTCTCTTTCTTTCATTCTCTTTCTCCCTCACAAACACTCAGACCCTTACTTGTCCACTCACAGACCTACTCAGACACTCACGCCCCCACTCACAGACCTACGCAGACCCTCATGCACCCCCTCACAGCTGCACTGAGACCCTCACACACCCACTCACAGACCCACTTATGCACCCAGTGACATACTGTTAGAAATGGGGTCCTTGGTTGACAGTCAGGTTACCCCCTGTTCAAGCAAAGACCCTCACTCTAGTCAGGGTAAAAGAGAATCACCCTCAGCTAACCCCTGCTTACCCCCTTGGTAGCTTGGCAGAGCAGTAGGCTTAACCTCAGAGTGCTAGGCGTAAAGTATTTGTACCAACACACACAGTAACTCAATGAAAACACTACAAAATGACACAACACAGGTTTAGAAAAATAGGAAATATTTATCTAAACAAAAAAAGACCAAAACGACAAAAACCCACCATACACAAGTCAAGTTATTAATTAAAAATCAAAAAGAGTCTTTAAGTAGTTTTAAAAACACACTAGCGCTGCTAGAGTGAAAATGTACCTGGTGTGCGTCAAAAATAATCCCGCACGGCCGGGCGTGCGTCGAAAATAACTCCGCACGGCGGTACTCGAGTCAAAAATCCAGCCGCACGATGAGTTGACGATCCAGCCGCGCAGGTTGCGATCTCCCAGCCTCCGTCAGCGATGCTGCGCGTTGTTTCTCCTGCTCCGTGCGTCGATTCTTCGGTCGCGTTTCCTGCGAGCGTCGTTTCTCAGCCGCAGAGCTGGCGGCGTGTCGTTTTTCAGCCGCCGATCGGATTCGCGTCGATCTTTTCCCCGCACGGCGCTCTGTGCGTGGATTTTCTTGTCTTTAGGCTGCCAGCTTCTCCTTTCAGGTTCCCAGGAACTGGATGGGCACCACAGGGCAGAGTAGGAGTCTCTCCAGAGGCTCCAGGTGCTGGCAGAGAGAAGTCTTTGCTGTCCCTGAGACTTCAAACAACAGGAGGCAAGCTCTAGATCAAGCCCTTGGAGATTTCTTCTCAAGATGGAAGGCACACAAAGTCCAGTCTTTGCCCTCTTACTCTGGCAGAAGCAGCACTGCAGGAAAGCTCCACAAAGCACAGTCACAGGCAGGGCAGCACTTCCTCCTCAGCTAACAGCTCTTCTCCAGGCAGAGGTTCCTCTTGATTCCAGAAGTGTTTCTGAAGTTTGTAAGTTTGGGTGCCCTTCTTATACCCATTTTAGTCTTTGAAGTCACCTTCCTTCAAAGGGGACTCACACCTTCTTGTGAAATCCTGCCTTGCCCAGGCAAGGCCTCAGACACACACCAGGGGGTTGGAGACAGCATTGTCAGAGGCAGGCACAGTCCTTTCAGATGAGAGTGACCACTCCACCCCTCCCTCCTAGCAGAGATGGCTAATCAGGAAATGCAGATTACACCCCAGCTCCCTTTGTGTCACTGTCTGGTGTGAGGTAAAAAAACAACCCAACTGTCAAACTGACCCAGACAGGGAATCCACAAACAAGGCAGAGTCACAGAATGGTTTAAGCAAGAAAATGCTCACTTTCTAAAAGTGGCATTTCCAAACTCACAATCTTAAAATCAACTTTACTAAAAGATGTATTTTTAAATTGTGAGTTCAGGGATCCCAAACTCCACATGTCCATCTACTCTCTAGGGGAATCTACACTTTAATCATATTTAAAGGTAGCCCCCATATTATCCTATGAGAGAGACAGACCTTGCAACAGTGAAAACGAAATTGGCAGTATTTCACTGTCAGGACATATAAACCACATTACTATATGTCCTACCTTATCCATACACTGCACCCTGCCCTTGGGGCTACCTAGGGCCTACTTTAGGGGTGCCTTACATGTAAGGAAAGGGAAGGTTTAGGCCTGGCAAGTGGGTACACTTGCCAAGTCGAATTTACAGTATAAAATTACACATACAGACCCTGCAGTGGCAGGTCTGAGACATGATTACAGAGCTACTTATGTGGGTGGCACAACCAGTGCTGCAGGCCCACTAGTAGCATTTGATTTACAGGCCCTGGCACCTCTAGTGCACCTTACTAGGGACTTACTAGTAAATCAAATATGCCAATCATGGATAAACCACTTACATACAATTTAAACAGGAGAGCATATGCACTTTAGCACTGGTTAGCAGTGGTAAAGTGCTCAGAGTTGAAAAGCCAACAGCAACATGTCAGGAAAAAATAGGAGGCAGGAGGCGAAAAAAGACTGGGGATGACCCTGCATAAGCAAAAGTCCAACACGACCCCCTACCAGCCTAAAGCCAGGGGAGAACAATCAATACCTTGATGTACTTCCCTGATTGGGGCGATAGAACAGGGACCCAGGCCCACAACAGCAGGGGCATGTTCCAGTTCTACGCCTTCCTGACTCCAGTTGGATCCCTCTGTCCATACTCTCAGGGCCCACTAAGCTAACCCATGGGGAACCCTTCTCCACATCTACAGACACCATCTGCGCAACACCTAACTTTACTTTGCTCACAGATGTATTGTAATGGGCAGATAGTACCACCAGGGCCAACACAGTGGTGTTGCCCACTCCACCCCCGGGGTGTGACTCTCGTCCTCCCCCCCCCAGGGGCAACTCTGTCCACCAGGACAGCAAGCCACAGTGGCCCCAGACAACTGTCAGGGATGAGAGTCCGACCTCAGGCCTCTCTAACCATTGTGACTGTGGAGAGTGGGGGGTGGTAGCCCCAGGTGCCTGGCACCCTTTGACCACTCTCTCTTCTACCAGGTCAGGGATGGCAACCTGACCCTGGTCCTCCCCTCTGGGGCTCTGTACCCTCCCTACAGAAGCGGCACCCCCAGAGTCAAAAACTGTCAGGGTGCTTGTAGAAGCAGTCCTGCACAATTCTTCCATCAGTGCAGGGATGTTAACCTGCAACTGATCCTCCAACCTGGGGTCTGTACCTTCAGGTTGGACCAGGGCCAGGGGTGAGGCTTCCCTCCCCCTGCCCTCTCTTCTGGGGTCCTGAACCACCCAACTAGGAGTGGCCCCCCCAGAAGACAACATGGTAGGGGCACGGTTAGCAGTAGCCCCTTCCTCCAGGTCAGGGGGGACACCCTTAACCTGGCCTCCCAATCCAGGGTCTGTACCCACAGACTGGATCACTGCCTGGCAAACCAGGGCTTCCTGGGGGGCATACCTACCCCCTACCAGGTCAGAGTTTACCCTCTGAACCTGGTCATCCAACCCAGGGTCACCACCCTGCGGTTGAACCACTGCCTGGCACACCAGGGCCTCCAGGGGGGCACACTTACCCCCCTCAAGGGACACACTGTCCCGAAGGGCCACACAAGAGTCTGGCGGGCGCAGGTCCCCTGACCTCTGCCCATCTGACAGAGTCTGGATTCCCCCCAACCCAGAAATGGTCTCACCAAGGTCATTCATGGGGGGCTCTGCTCTCAGAGCTGACCCCTGACCCTCCAGGTTCTCCACTGGGGTCCGCAACCCCCTCTCAACCCTCTGTCGGGACTTCTGCACCCCCTCACTAGGAGTGGTACTGCCAGACACCAGAACTGGTGGGACGCTGGCTACAGCCGCCCCCCCAAGTTCTCCTGACACTGTGGGGTCTCCCTCAACAGATGTCCCTATGGTACAGGCTAGGCTCCCCTCCTGGTGTTCCCGCAGGGAACCCTCCAGGACCTGGGACCGGATCTCGGGCACCTTGGGCCTCAACCCATCCCCATTCCCTCTCCTCTGAGACTGGACATGGGGTCCCTCACCCATCCCACTACACTGGGACCTACCTGGGACACTACAATCCTTCCCTACCTCACCTGGTTGGGAACTACCTAGACCACTCCTCTCAGGAGCACCCCCAAATGCCTCTTCAGACTCTCTGGTACTCACCCAGAAGTCTGCCTCCATTGTAAGCTCCCTGGGGTCAGAGAACTCACACTCCACCTGGTGTTGGCATAGCTCTGGAAAATAAGGACTAGACATATGCTCTCCAGCAATTACATCACTCAGCCCCTCACATGAATTAACCAAAGTACCCTTCACCCAACCATCCAGTGACTCTGCTTTGACAAAGCACCCCACATCACCCTCCTGAGACTGGTGAGACAGTACCTGACTGTCCCTGACACTCAACCCACACTCTTCTGGGATGTCTTCACACTCCATAACCAGGACTTCTACCTGGGGGGAACCCCTCTCCCTGTCACTCTCACCTAGAGTCAGTAGAGTGTCCCTCCCACCAGTAGGAATATGACTCCCCATGCCAGTTCCCCAATCCACCTCAGGGACCCTGTGCATCACTGGAGCTACCTCATACCCCTGAACCTCCCGGCGTGTGTTAACTCCCTCCTTCAAGTAGGGCACCACCTCTCTGGGCATGTGCACTTCTGCAGCATCACTGGATATACAATTGTTGCTGCCACCATTCCAGCTGGACTCAGCCCTCATGACTTCCAGCTCTTTCAATTTAAGCTCGTAAGCATAAATCATTTTTTTAATCTCTAAGTTCCTCCTCCTTTCTTCCAACTCCCAATCGAGCTTTTTCAGCTCCCATTGGTACTCCTTCTCTGCCTGTCTGTCCTGTAACTCTTCAGGAGTCAGACCCTTGGGTGACACCCTGCCATCCCTCCTGGGGACCCTCCCCCCAGGCGTAACAGGTTCCTCCACTACACCACTGTGTATCCTCTGCACTTCCCCCCCCATATTCTCCTCCTCTGTGTGCCTTCCAGCCTTCTTGATTGTCACCCAGGCCCTCTGTGCCTGTTGCAGCTCCCCCTCCCTGGTGGAGCTCTCAGTGGGACAGTCAAGATCTTTAAGGAACTGTTTCGATTGAGCAACTGAGTTCTCCTTCAGTTTCTCCATTTCAAACACAGCTCCAGCTGTTGCATCTCCAGATTGAGACATGATGGTCACAAGTGCAAAGTTCCAAAAGGCAGAAAAAAATAATTTCCCAATGAAGTAAAAAGAATCAGTCAAGGGATCAGCAAAATCATGGAAGTAGAATAAAAAGAGTCCTTAAGAGAAAAATCAAAAGATCACCAAACAAGTAGTATGTGGTCACGTAGTGGTCTGAGATCAAAACAGTAGTGTACACTTAATCACTGTATGTCAAGTACAAATACAAGTCCAATCCCGACCGCTGGTCACCAATGTTAGAAATGGGGTCCTTGGTTGACAGTCAGGTTACCCCCTGTTCAAGCAAAGACCCTCACTCTAGTCAGGGTAAAAGAGAATCACCCTCAGCTAACCCCTGCTTACCCCCTTGGTAGCTTGGCAGAGCAGTAGGCTTAACCTCAGAGTGCTAGGCGTAAAGTATTTGTACCAACACACACAGTAACTCAATGAAAACACTACAAAATGACACAACACAGGTTTAGAAAAATAGGAAATATTTATCTAAACAAAACAAGACCAAAACGACAAAAACCCACCATACACAAGTCAAGTTATTAATTAAAAATCAAAAAGAGTCTTTAAGTAGTTTTAAAAACACACTAGCGCTGCTAGAGTGAAAATGTACCTGGTGTGCGTCAAAAATAATCCCGCACGGCCGGGCGTGCGTCGAAAATAACTCCGCACGGCGGTACTCGAGTCAAAAATCCAGCCGCACGATGAGTTGACGATCCAGCCGCGCAGGTTGCGATCTCCCAGCCTCCGTCAGCGATGCTGCGCGTTGTTTCTCCTGCTCCGTGCGTCGATTCTTCGGTCGCGTTTCCTGCGAGCGTCGTTTCTCAGCCGCAGAGCTGGCGGCGTGTCGTTTTTCAGCCGCCGATCGGATTCGCGTCGATCTTTTCCCCGCACGGCGCTCTGTGCGTGGATTTTCTTGTCTTTAGGCTGCCAGCTTCTCCTTTCAGGGTCCCAGGAACTGGATGGGCACCACAGGGCAGAGTAGGAGTCTCTCCAGAGGCTCCAGGTGCTGGCAGAGAGAAGTCTTTGCTGTCCCTGAGACTTCAAACAACAGGAGGCAAGCTCTAGATCAAGCCCTTGGAGATTTCTTCTCAAGATGGAAGGCACACAAAGTCCAGTCTTTGCCCTCTTACTCTGGCAGAAGCAGCACTGCAGGAAAGCTCCACAAAGCACAGTCACAGGCAGGGCAGCACTTCCTCCTCAGCTAACAGCTCTTCTCCACGCAGAGGTTCCTCTTGATTCCAGAAGTGTTTCTGAAGTTTGTAAGTTTGGGTGCCCTTCTTATACCCATTTTAGTCTTTGAAGTCACCTTCCTTCAAAGGGGACTCACACCTTCTTGTGAAATCCTGCCTTGCCCAGGCAAGGCCTCAGACACACACCAGGGGGTTGGAGACAGCATTGTCAGAGGCAGGCACAGTCCTTTCAGATGAGAGTGACCACTCCACCCCTCCCTCCTAGCAGAGATGGCTAATCAGGAAATGCAGATTACACCCCAGCTCCCTTTGTGTCACTGTCTGGTGTGAGGTAAAAAAACAACCCAACTGTCAAACTGACCCAGACAGGGAATCCACAAACAAGGCAGAGTCACAGAATGGTTTAAGCAAGAAAATGCTCACTTTCTAAAAGTGGCATTTCCAAACTCACAATCTTAAAATCAACTTTACTAAAAGATGTATTTTTAAATTGTGAGTTCAGGGATCCCAAACTCCACATGTCCATCTACTCTCTAGGGGAATCTACACTTTAATCATATTTAAAGGTAGCCCCCATATTATCCTATGAGAGAGACAGACCTTGCAACAGTGAAAACGAAATTGGCAGTATTTCACTGTCAGGACATATAAACCACATTACTATATGTCCTACCTTATCCATACACTGCACCCTGCCCTTGGGGCTACCTAGGGCCTACTTTAGGGGTGCCTTACATGTAAGGAAAGGGAAGGTTTAGGCCTGGCAAGTGGGTACACTTGCCAAGTCGAATTTACAGTATAAAATTACACATACAGACCCTGCAGTGGCAGGTCTGAGACATGATTACAGAGCTACTTATGTGGGTGGCACAACCAGTGCTGCAGGCCCACTAGTAGCATTTGATTTACAGGCCCTGGCACCTCTAGTGCACCTTACTAGGGACTTACTAGTAAATCAAATATGCCAATCATGGATAAACCACTTACATACAATTTAAACAGGAGAGCATATGCACTTTAGCACTGGTTAGCAGTGGTAAAGTGCTCAGAGTTGAAAAGCCAACAGCAACATGTCAGGAAAAAATAGGAGGCAGGAGGCGAAAAAAGACTGGGGATGACCCTGCATAAGCAAAAGTCCAACACATACCCACTCAAACTCTCACACACCCACTCACAAACCCACTGAAACCATCATGCGCCCACTCACAGATCCACACTGACGCAACAACTCATAGACCCACTAAGACACTGATGCACCTATTCTCACTGCTAGATAGACACTCTCACAGCCACTCTCACACCCAGACACACCATGTCATACCTATTCCCACACCCAGAGAGGCAGGCTGCGGCCAAATCCTGGCCACGTACAGCCAAGGGCTGTGTGCAGCTTTGAGTTGGGTGATTAGGGGGGTTGGCCGCAGCGTCAGGCTGCAGATCACGCCCTGTGAGCAACCCCTGCCATGTGCAGCCAAAGGGCGTGCATGTGGCAGGTTTCAGTGGTTACAGGGGTTCCCCACTACACACAGCCCCTACTGCGCATAGCTGAAGGCTGTACGCAGCGCGGGCTTAGGTTGTTATAGAAGTTGGCTGTGGGGCCAGGCCAGGCCCTATGGCCGACTGCACCATCCATGGCCTTTGGCATTGTGTGGCAGTGGTTGAATTAACTTATAGTAATGAAAATTACTTTACGTAAAAAAAATATAGAAATTCACTGAAAAAAAACAAAGGTTACAGGGACGTTATAGCTAGGAAACAGAATATAAAAAAACATAGAAATTGTATGGCATCCACTACAGCATTTGCAATAAAATTATTGGTATGAAAACTGTGCATGACGTGGCAAGGGCGCAAGTTATAGTTACCTGAGGGCGCGAGTTATAGTTACTTAAAAGAACTATACCTGCTGAATTTCTATGATTTCTGTGGTTTTGTACGAGTAAATTCAGAACCTAACTGTAATGTCCCTGTAACCTTTGTTTTTTACATATATCTTATACACATACCTAGGATATGTAGGAGTTTGCTTATTATGCTGCTACCCACATATGAGGACATGGATGGCAACCTAATGATGGAATAGTGTGCAAATACTGAGTAGTGCGATTGCTCTGAAAATAATAAACACGCTTATAAAGCATGCTAAACACAAAATAGAACAATACACTGCAAAGGTACAAGCATTAACAAAGGACTTGGAGAACAATTAAGAAAATAAAGAAATTAAGGAGCTACTGGTGAAAATGGAGGAAACCCGTCAGGATTATGATGAGGAATTTATAGAAAGAAAGAAATTCACCAGAGACAAATTGGATTACCAGTATGGGAGAATATCCACTTTTGCCTAAATATTTCAACTTAAGGTTGAAGGACCTAATGGATAAACCCATAGTTGATGAGGGCCGCGGAATGGAGTACAGCTCAGAAGTTGGCTCTAGTGTGGATGAGGGTCCGTCAGAAAGAGGGGATTTGTACAGGGAACTACGCCCCCAGCGGATAACGATGGAACAAGGGGGAAGAGGTGGGCCACAAAAGGGCCCCATCAAAGGTGGTGCAGAACAAGGAGGGTCAAGAGGAAGAGGAAGGGTAAAGAATAGTGCAAGGAAATGATAGCCCTCAGTCAGGCCAGGTGTAAATCTACATGAGAAAACCTTGGTGATTAACATCTCATCCATTAAATTAACCCCAAATCAGGAAAGAATATTGAACCCAGGATTAACATTTTGCCTCTGTCTGCCCCAGATTTCTCTAGCACTAGAATTGAGTTACATGTTTACATTAGGAAATTGATTTCTACACAAACATTTTGAGATTAAACCAAAAGAAGTGATTAAAACATCTAACTCCATTTGCTAAATATCAACGTTTAAAGTTGATGATATTCCTGAGCTAATGGAGATCAAAGAACTAGCTGATGAAACACCACAGATATCTGGGGAAACATAACAGATATCGCATGCAACTACATTGGAAATCTCAGGTTTGAGAGGAATGGGATTCATCCCCAACTTGCCAGGACAAAGTGTATGTAGACCTAAAAGCCAATTCTGTCCCCAAATTCCATTGGGTACCAAGGTGGATCTGTTCCATGAGTTGGTAGTGGATGATCTTAACAATCTCAGAAGGAAATAGCACATGAGGAGGAATAAAGACAAATTTTCATCTAAAGATTGAAACAACATAACAGTGCTAAAAAGAAATATTTCATTGGTTATCAAACCATCTGATAAGGAGAGAAATATTGTGCTGATGGACAAAAACAACCTGTTGGCCTGAGGTGGAGTGACAATTGGGGAACGTAATTCATTACAAGTGTCTGTCCCATGATCCCATGCAACAAATTGAAACCAAGTACCATTCGTTATTAAAACAAAGCAGGAGAAAGATATTTTTAACTGCGAAAGTATCAATACCTTCCTACAGAGAATGCTAAATTTGCTATAGTGTATTTCCACCCAAAAGTGCATAAAGATATAAGGACACCACATGCAAGGCCAATAGCCAGCTTCATGGGATCCCTCCTAGAGAGCACCTCGAGGAATTGTGATCTGTTTTTGCAACCATATGTTACAAGTGTACCATCATACTTGTAGGACTCCACCGATTTTCTAAAGAAAATAGATGGCCTACCATGGAAACCTGAGTACATTATGGTCACAATAGATGTGCTATAGTTGTACACATCAATTAGTCTTGAGGATGGGTTAACTGCATGCAGTTACTTGTCAAGGGATAGGTCCATAGAGTTTTTAAAACATACACAAATACTGATGGAGATGATGCAGTACTGTCTCACACACAATGTTTTTATCTTCAATCAGAAGATCTATTTACAACAACAGGGCACAGCCATAGGTACATCCTTCACCCCACCAGCACAAACTTGTTCAAGGGGTGATGGGAGAAGGAGATAGTCTGGGAAGAAGAGAATGAGCCGCATATGGAAAATGTTGTGCTCTGGGCACGCTTTATTGAATACCTCTTTGTACTATGGGAGGCTGAAGAACTTGAGTTGGAAAAGTTTGTAGAGAAGCTGAATACCAATAATCTCAACATCAAGTTCAATTCATCTTGCAGCAGAAAACATTGTGAGTTTTTGGACATTGAGGAAAATATCAATAATAAAGGACTCACAATCACCATTCACAGAAATGTAATAGCAACAAACTCAATATTACAAGCCAACAGTGGGCATCCAGCGCTATTAAAGTGGAGTATACCGCACATACCAATTTGAGGGGCAAAAAGGATATGTTCTTCAGAGGAGGCATATGAAAAGGAGGTGACTTGATGACAAACAGATTTATCCAGCGTGAGTACCCACAGAGTATTCTCAACAATGCCTGGGAAAGAGTGCAGGGAACGTGAAGGGAATCTCTACTTTATGGACAAAATAAGAGGTCATCTGAAATCACTGATGGTAAAAGGTTACAAAGATTGTTCTGGGAATATAATCAAGCACAGCAAGACATCAAACAAATTTTGATGAAGAATTGGCACATATTGGAGAAAGATGAGCACTTGAAGGAACTGGCTCCAGCCCACTAATAACCTCCCAGAAAACAAGATCACTGGATGACATTCTAACTCTGAGCTACTTTGACCATGAAGGAGGAAACAGTTGGCTAACGGAGGGTGCAAAGAATGTTTTATTTAAATGTGAACATTTGGTGAAGAAGTGTAATAATCTTCACATTGTGCAAATTGGACAGTTCATAGACAACACAAAATCAATGAAAAATTGCCATCAATCCCGTTAGGTAAATATATGAGGGTGTTCAGCCCTCAAGAACGTAATTCATCATAGATTGTTCCAACAGATTGCTTAAATATTACACAATGAAGCTCAAGTGGGCAGCTCCATTTCATTTTATAACCTTGCAAAATGGTCAACAAATCACTAAAAAATTATATAATCAAGCCCAAGTGGGCAATTCCAAACATTTCATTCTATTGACTTTGCACCATGGTTAACAATAGTAGTAAGTTGTGGCAGGATTTGTTTCCCACAGACTGTATTTTTAGAGGAACCTTCTCTTGTTATTTGTTGTGTATATAAAACTAAAGCTGATAAAGTTTTTAAAAGAATGTCATGAAGTTAAGTTGTAAAAGACTGCTTATATTTATGATGAAAGTTACAGGAAACAGTGGACAGACGGTGTATGAAACACATGCCATCATAAAACAGTCAGATGTGCAATTACATGAACTGTCCAAAAGGTAAATCCAAGTGTTTTTTAAGTTAAGGACTACAGATCTTCAGACTGCAAATATAGACCAGCTAATTAGCGGGAGTGGAGAAAGTGAAAATTTTGTAGGAACTGCTAAATCTCTCTTTTGTATGGTGGTGGAGAGGTAACAGTGCTGATGGTAGGAGGAATAGAAATCTAGACCTTGGGTGCAGATCCAGAGGACCCAGACTTCAAGATAAACTTATTGTTGGGAAAGAAATGTTTCACGATAGAGAGTGTTGAACAATGTAGATTGAGAGAACCCATGAAATCTTCACCTTCTTAGCTAGAATGATATATTTTAACAAAATGTATTGTTTTTCATAGTTAAAAGGGAGTTTACAATCACCACGTTCATCAGTGCACTATGCTATCAGGGAGTACATGTGGGGAGGAGAAGGATGGGGGCCCCACCAGTAGGAGAAACACAAAATGCAACAGTGGGAATTCTACTCCAATGGCGGTGTGATGGGGTTTAGTTGGAGGTGGTGGGGGGGTGTATATGTGAACAGGAATATCAGTTGTAATTTAACATAATGTAGAACAGTAACTGAAAGCAAAACCACCTGCTGGTCAGGTCGCAGTAATTCCAGGAAGCATAGTTGGGAATATAGTGAAGAAGACAATGGTATGTGTACTAGTAAGTTGAAGTAGTCATGGAGGGTAAGTTGCAGGCAGGGTATGGTCTGGGATTGTGTCTGAGGGAATATGTTTTGTCCGAGTCCTCCACCTCGCTCCCAGGGCATGTCTGGAGTCTTCAAGAGCTTTCCATCTCGCGTTAGTCCTGTATATGACATCCCACACTGCTGCACTCCAGAGGCCAGATACCTCTACTACCCTCCCCCTGTAGGGCAACTCAGTCACATTCCAACCATTTGACCAGTTCTGCCCACCATAGCTTGAGGCTGGATCCCTGCAGGGCTTTCCAGGAGATCGCTAGTTGGCAGTGGGCCAGGACTTATGGTAGGTCTGTAACCCTAGACGTCACCGCTTTCACATGGGGTCTCAGGAAGAGCCCCAGCGGACAGTAAGCCAGAGTGTTCAAGGTGTGCAGCAGGGTGACCATTTGTATGCATCTTATTACTGTGTCCCAATATTGGAGTAGCGTGGGACAGCTCCACACCATATGGTAAAAAATCTGCTCCCTCCACATCACATTGTGGACATGCTGCGTGAAACAGCAGTAATCCATTTAAGGGTTATATATATACAATTGAGAAAGTAGTAGCGTATAAGCTTAAATCTGGTCTTCCGAAATGTTTGAGTAGAGGACTCCTTGATGGCATCCCAGTCTTAGTCTGTGTTGGAGTGCTGATGTCATCCACCAAGCGGTCATGCAGACCCTGCAGGTCAGTATTTACCTTGCTGGAGCAATGCAGAATATTATAATGTGCTCTTATGTTTTTTTAGGTAACTTTTCAGATGATCCTGAGGCCCTTGTGAAGTGATTGAATAATCACGTTAGCCTTCCATCATGCTTGCACAGTGACTCTGATAGTTCCATAAAGTCATCCACAAGTTCCTGAAGTCTCTGAATGTATCACTTTTCAAGGGAGAGCAGGCTTGCGCTTTCCCACTTCCACAGACCACTCCAGAGACCTCACGGGTGTAGGGCGACCAAGGTGATAATATGGAGCTTGCAGCCATATAGTACTGTAGTGTGAGTCCGCTGGCCCAAACATACTTGAGCTTGGTGATTAAGATGCCATCCACAGTGTCAGTCACTCCCCATGAGGAGTGGAGAGTTATCTGAAGCCATATGGAACACAAAGTCATCCCCATGTTTACCGGCTTAAGGGCTTTCCATTGCTGAGCCAATAATAGCTGTGCAACCAAGTAGTACAGCTCATAATCTGGAACTGCAAATTCGCCCTTGGCAGCGGGGAGTCAGCGGCTGGCCTTTGAGACCCTGCGCCACTTTGTGCTCTAAAGCAGAGTCAGGAGCAATCCATCAATTTCTCGGGCGTTTGTGCAGAGTACATGAATGGGGAGGGTGCCACAGAAGTACAGTAGCCACAGTAGGAGCATCATCTTTCCCAGAGCTGTGCCGCCATTTACACAGGCAGTCTATGACAGAAGGCGATGGACTGCAGCAAAGATGCAAGAGTTGCCTGTATGTTTCCTGCAACTAACTAAGTTTTAGAGTGATATATTTGCATCCCGAATATTGGATGGTGTGCGGTTCCCAATGGATCTCATCTCCCAGTTTTGAGGGCCTGTCTTCTGTACCCAGGCTAGGCAAGGGGGAAGCACCCCAATTCTCATACGAGGCCTGAGGCCATGCCAAAGGGGGCAAGCATCCCACAGGCACCCTCTATACCTGAAGGTTCCCTTTGCAGATGGAGCTGCATGTGGTCTGCATATACTGAGGCATGGAGCAGAGGGTTCCCAAGGACTAGGGGCCCTGCCGCTATTGCAAACAGTACTGGGAATAGTGGCCACCCCATCCTGGTGCCTCATTCAGCTGTGGGAGGATTTGAAATACATCAGCCCATCTTAACTCTCATTGTTAGGGCTGAATACAGCAATGTAGTCCGTGCCAGGAATCTGCTCCCCATGCCCATGCTGGCCATTGTTGTGTAATGAAGTCCCAATGCAGGGAATCAAAGGCCTTCTCAGAATCAACCATCATGCCATGGCTTAGGTACCTTTGGAGGGTAGAAATCAGGACATGGTTCAGCTGCCTGATATTAGGGACTGTGCTGCGTGCTGTTTATAAATCCAGGTTGATCCGGATGTATCAGATCTTGGAGCCATGACAACAAATGAGTGACCAAATTTTATTGAGAATCTTATAGTCCACATTTAAGATCGAGAGTGGTCTTTATGAGGTGACGAGTTCCCCTACTTAGCTTCAGCAGTGGGACGATCAGGGGCTTGAATATGGTGTGAGGGAGGTAACCCAGAATTTTTGTGGAGTTATATAATATGGTCAACATGGGAGCCTGGATGTCTACATACGTTAAGTAGAATTTGACAGGCAAGCCATCAGGTCTCCTTACCTTTCCCATGGCTAGAGCCTTGATGGCCCCTTTCACCTCCTACACTAGGATATTCCCTCCTAATAAAGTGGCTATGTTATTCCCAAATCTATGGATCCAAGCTTATGTGATAAAGCTGTGTAGGCCCTGTGAACTTAGGCCCTGTTGGTCAGCGTAGAGAGATATGTAGTAGTCCCTAAACATAGTGCTGATTTCTGCTTGCATGTAAACTTAGTGGCCCATGGGATTTACGACAGAAAGTATCTGGGATTGGCATTTGGTGGGGTTAGTAAGCCATGCAATCAAGCGCCTAGCTTTATCTTGCTTGCTATGTGCTCTGATAAGATATATCATAGTCATAACCCTACAGCCTCTCTGTCAGATCCAGTAATTTCTCCCTTTCATCCACTGCCCTTTAGTGCACAGGAGGGTCATGTGACCTGGCTCTATCTAGGGAGTCAAGCAGCCACTCCTGTTGCATAGTTTGCAATAGAGTTGTGCTTGGAGCCCCTTTGAGGTGCCTGTACAGTGTCCCCAAGCTACCTCCTTAAGTGCCTCCCACTCAATCAGTACGTAGGATGCCTTACACTTTTTTTTCGTTAATGTAGATATGGATGATGATTGCCAGGGAGTCACAGAAGACAGGGTCATCCAAAATGGCAGTATTCAATTTCTAGGATAGGATTGGTTATTGCAGTCCCATTGTTATGGCAGTAGTGTTGGGCTATGATCTGAGTGGGTTTTTTCTAAGTACTCAATGTTGAGTGCCCTATTGTGTATCTGTCTATTGCACAGCAGTTTATCCAAGTAATAATGGTATTCTCAGGCATCCATCCAATACCCCCTTCACACACCCAGTTTCGAAAGAACTTTGCTGTGGCATGTACAGGGGAGTTGCGATCTTTTTAAAGTTGTATCTGCCATGCACTTAAAATCCCCTTGCCACCAGTGGGAAGTGTAACAGTACAGTGAGGTGTGGGGAGAGTGTTGTCAAGAAGGATTGTTGATCTGTGTTCAGGATATGATGGTTGGACAGTGTGATGTCCTTTACCTCCATATTTCCACCTGAGTATAATGAATCTGCACTCTGGGTCAATAGTCTCAAACTGTGAGAGGGAGGGAACCCCCGGCAATATCCAAATAAGCATCCTCTAGAAAAAGCAGTGTAGTAAATTTAAACAAGTCATCTCTTCTGCAGCGCAAGCCCCCCGTCTTAGTGAGGTGAGTCTCTTGCAAGAATGCAACCTGTACCTGCCGTTTGATGAAAGCCTGGACTCTGTATCTCTTGCTTGGGCATTTAAGGTAACTCACATATCATCTGATTATCTTTACTGTGGAGGTAGAACTAGTTTTGGTTTATAATCACAGTTTTTTCCTTACAATACTTCCAGCGAATATAGGAACCTAGTCAACCAGGTGTGGCTCCAGCAGAGACAAACAAAAACCTTGAATACAAGCCCCAACTAACCCACGCAAAGACTGTCACACCAATGTATGTTGTCATATTTGTTTAAACAAAGTTCCATCCAGGTAGCATCAGAGGGAGCAGTGCTTAGCCGTGTCTCCATGGTACCATGGAGGGTAAGAGATGTAAAGTTCCCAAGATGAACATTTAGCTTGGCCTCGAGAAAAGGATATATATGAATCATCCAGCAGGCAGTTACGTGGGTGAGGGAGTGAAGTAGTAAGACCTACTACAGAAACGGCAAGTAATGTCAAGACACAATTAGATAATGTTGTCGTCTGTGCCAGGGGCGCTCTTGGGCAGCAGTTTACTGGCATCAGATCCAGAGGCACACCGAGTTGGTGTCCTCCTCTGAGCTAGAGTCCCTCTTTTCACCTCCACCAAAAGTGCAGCCATGGTCACTGCCTCGTATCTACTGACTTGGAACTTATGCTGAGTTGGGTGCACCCTGCTCCAATGACCCAGTCAGGGCCTTTTTTGCCTGCGATACCCAAGGGTGCCAGGTCAGGATGGGGTCATCCACCCATGTAATATACGTTGATACCATGCCAAATTCCTGCAGTCTGTTGAAGAAGGTGGACCTCTCATTCACCTGGATTCACAGTTTTGCCAGTAACATCAGCACGTAGGGTGCTTCCTGTTCATTGAGCCTCTTCTTGGCAGCCAAAATGTTGGCCTTCTGTCTCTGCATCACTGCTGTAGAATCCGGGAAGATAAACACTTGTGTTTTGTCCACAGTGAAGGGCCAGCATTACATGACTGCCATAGGATGTAGTATTAGTCACTGTAATGTAACAGCCATATCACCACTAGTCCGGGGTCTGCCCCTGGTTTTAGGGCAGAGCCAGTACAATGCCCTCAAGGGCAGTACTTAAATAGACACTCTGAGACAACCTCCTCCTGCAACCAGTCCTCCAGGAAAGAGACTATCAATGGTCCTTCGATCCACTCAACAGGTCCCCCACCCTGATGTTATTCCTCCTGGCCCTGTCCTACTGGTCTTCAGTCCAGACTACCAATGTCTTGACCCTACCTGTCAGGGAACTCAGCTCCACCATGAGGTAATGTAACAATGGGGCCCAGCACTAAAAGTTCAGATGCCACTTGGTGGATCCAATCAGCCATTTTCCTGTGGTCATCCTGCAATAGCCCCGTGTCCACCACCAGTAAGTCTTTTTTGGCTTAGAGTGTATTTTTGGTGGAACCTGTGGTGACAAGTATAGTGTCCAATTAATCTTCCAAGGATTGATCCATATGTGAGCCTTTATTGGGAGCTTCCCTGTCACAGGACCCAACAGACATGGTGTCTCTGCCATGGTGTGCTCTCCTCATGGTGGGAGGCTGGAGATATAAAAGGGGGTGCCTCATGGTAAAGATCTGGAAGTCACCACAGTGTGAAATTTGTGGAGGTTAAGGTGCCTGATGTAACCTGCAGTTCAGAGTCCGTCTTTGCCAGGCTAGGAGGCTCAAGTCACCTCCAGCAGGGGAAGCACTGTGTCATTCTCCTATGGTAGAGACATTGATCTTCATGGGACTGTACTCCTCTACCAGTTGGCTGGACCGTGATGTGTGTCAAGAGCCGTGACCCACTCAACGCTGCCCTCACCTTTAATAGCTCCCCAGGGGAACAGCGATGTTGGTGGTCACAGGCCCCTTGCAGTGCCAGTAATCTACTATCTGTGAGGATTGCTGGGTTCACAGCTGGTGTCTGATCTAGGTGGAGGCCAGTGACTCACAAGGGGACCCCCCTTGACACAGTCTTTGAGCCTGGCAGGGCCATCTGGGGGCTGCAAGGGTGTTCACTGCCAAAGAACTCATGGGTGGGTTGCGCTCTATCCACTGAATCTATTAGTGGGTGGTCACCATCCAGGTCAGCAGCACTGTAGTGTTGGGGGCGGAGTTAATGCTGGGTCAAGCAGAGCTATGTATCAATGGTGACTGTGGTGAGATAGGGCAGCAGGACACATTACAGTGGCAAGGCAGTGGGCCCCGGAGGAATGCCACCCCAGTGATTGAGCTCACTAGAAGGCCCCACCATCTTGGTCCTGCAGCGCCTGAGCTTCTCGGGTCTCTGCTGTCCATTGTAGGGTTCAGGCAACAGGATTCTGGCAGATTCCTTATGCCGAGCAGACTGCTCAGTTAAGTTGCTCTGAACATCATTGCGGCAAGCTCTGTCTCCCTTGGCTTCTCAACTAGACAACAAAAGTGACAAGAGCTTAAACATTTGTGTATTATGCATGTAGGTTTAAAGCAGATCTTCCCTCAATTGAGAGCCAGTTCATGAAGTACTCAAGAGAAGTAATGTTTGAAATTGCCAAGTTCCAAGGTAAGATGAGGTGCTATAAACAACACAAGGTGGATTTATGGAATGCCAAAGAACATGGAATTTCTGTAGTGCAATCTGGAGTGTCCCAGTGATTGGACAACTTGTTTCTGAAGGTTGAGTCGATTTTCAAGTATCAATTCCAAAGGTTTCAGAGTGTTCGATGGTAGTGAGAGGTCAATATAAGATATTACTGAGTTTGGACAGTTTTGAACTGAGATGGAGGAGGATTGTGGAGACATACGTAGGACCTCAGTTTTGTTGGGACTTAACTTGAGGAAATGAGCAGTCATCCAAGATTGAATAATATGTCAATATGTAGGCCTGACTTCCTCTGTCCTCCTCTTTAATACCTTCATTATTAATAATTTGTCATGGAGAAAACTTATAACACTCTTATGAGGGTTGAGCTGACTCCTCCTCCTAAAACATGTGAACTCTGCTTTAGTGGGTGTGTGTTTTCCAAACTTTAATATGATTTTGTGTAAGGACCCAATTGACACATTCTGTAATCATATGATTTAGAGAATATATCACACAATTTTCATTTTTATCTCTTCAATGCAGCTATTTCCACACTTCACAGACCCAGTTATTTTTGTTTTTGTTTTATTTTGTATTTGTATTGATTCTTTATCATTTGTATTAGTGTCAAACACATGTCTTGTCATTTATTTTCTTTGTAATAAATAAAAATTCATGTAGTTTCTCATTGGTGAATTGATCAACTTCAATCTTGTAATATCACTGATTCATATTTTGACCTGTTTCTCCTTGGTGCTAGGCCTAACCCAGCCATAATTACTCTTTGATAATATATCAAATACAGCCGAAACGTGCTTCGCCCCTTGAGTGACTTTTGGGCTGGGGGCTTTCTCAAGGGTGAAAATAACAAAATGTGTATTTAACAGAATTCCTAATTAAATAAAACCTAGTGTAATTTGCCACACATTGTAGATGAGACCACAGCAACCTGTGAAAAGATTGTACTTGTGTTCCTATCTATTTAACCGTACTCCTCTGACAGTAGTGAGTAAGCTTATCTATTATTAATAATGTATAGATGTTGACGAATTAATGTGATTTTTGTGAGCACTGGCATGCTTGATAGATTTAGTTCTTCTAGTATTTTTAATGGAATTACCTCAGAAAATGTAGGTCCTATGGCTGGTATTTCCAAGCGATACTTTCAGTTGTTTTATGGTGATCCTCAGGGATGAGTAAGGCATGTTGAAGAACAGAGCTAGAGAAAGAACTGTCCGTTATCGATCACTTACAAATCAGTTAGCTAAGTAGGATTGAAATCACTGCCATGTCATCTTGCTTTCAAAACCCATGCAGTCTTTTAAAGTGAGAATGAGAATCCCATGATTAATGTCATTTTGCTTAATGTTGGTTCATTTAGTACATGTGGATATGTGATTCATGTGCTCATTATAGGGTCAGTTTTATTTGATGCACTTTTCTCTGAAATTGGAGTACATATTTTATGTGGCACTTTTTATCTGTTCATTTGTATTCCATGTCCTCATTTATTTCACCTGCTGGTTTACTTTAGGAGAAAGGCATATGAAGATCTCAGCATCTGCAACACATCTAATGGAGGATTCACATGAAAGGTATGTTTTGCTGCCCCCTAATGCTTTTAGCAATCTGGGGTCATTTACCATAAGTGCTGTGGCTCAACAGCAGTCAAGAGAATTCCTATAGGATAGCTGTGATGTGGCAGACCGTGTGGTGTAAATACGCATACCTATACATATCTAGAAGGGAGATAAAAAGTTCAGTACATATCTCACTGACATAACTATCAAAAAGGGTTGTATTTTAGTTTGGTGACTATTCACTATTCCGGAGAGCGCCTTGTTCCTGCTCGTTTTAGGAATTGCGTATTTCCTGGATGTGTTATTTTTTTTGTTAATTTCCCAGCTGCACAGGGTTGTAGTGTGGAGTCAACTTAGCAGCAAAGCAGGTCAATACCTAAGAGCCGTTTATTTATGGGGAAAATGTCAGCTTTCATCCCAAAGTAAAGGCCACTTCATCAAATCAAAATCGTTGTCTCTTATCGACTGACACATTTCCAGTGACCATCACTGATGACTCTCCGAAGTTTCAGAGTGAAAAGCCACAATGTAGAAAAAACTCGAACTTTCCATACCAATTGTAAGTTTTTGATTAAAAACTGACTTCTCCTGAATGCAATAAGAGAAGTCAGTGAATAAGGGAGTCAAGGAAAAGTCAGAGTAAATAGACAACCGTCTCCCATTCTTGATGCTTTAGAGAAGATGTCACATAGGGCTTCGGGGGCTTTTGTGCCATTGCAGTTTAGAATGGTTCAACCAAAGTATCACCCTAAAGAAGTGGTGGCCATTCAAGCATACAAACGTGTCAGAGAAAGGAACAAACTAGAAAAAATGCATGCTTTAATGCCAGCAAGGGAAAAAAACAATATGACATTGAAAACATGTTTTTCAAATCATTCCGTTTTTTTCAAACTGTTACTCACGTTTCTACTTAAGTTTTAAGAGTTTGTTACCAATATTTGCTGGATTTGTTATCTAAACAGACACTGCGAGATAGAATGCTCGGACACAGTCTGTTTTCCTATTCCTAATATAATGTATTTGTTTGAAATATTTAATAGTTCAATAAAGTTTACTAATAACAACAGTGCTATAAGATTGTCAGTTCATTTTTGGATGATGCACCGGGGCAGGCGAGTGACCAAAACTCTCTGTTGCTACTGGATTGTGAAAAGGCTTCTGACACCATGCTATCATCTAAAAGCAGCTTGGTCACACTGAGGTCTTTTGTCCTGCACTTAAGTGGCTTCCGTTGTTCTTGTCTGTTAATGAATAATGCTCTGGTCTGAAGTAAATTGCTGGATTTCACATTAGGTCATTCTGTGTTATTTCTTTCACTTATTGAGAGCTATCTGAGAATGACACACATGGTCACGTTCGTAAATAACATATGTATCCCTTGTAATGCACAGACTTCAGGGACTGTACCTGCAACCATCTCCCCCCACTGCCCGTCCTGTTAAGCTGCCACCTTGCCCACTCAGCCGAAGTCACAGACACTCGATGTGAAGTTAGGAAACAGGAAGCCTAACTCGAGACATGATCAGAACACACAGTTCCAGGAGGGCACAGGGGTGATGCGTGGACAGTCTGCAGCCTGTTTGCGCTGGGCAGATCCCAGTACAGGAGACATGGGGCTACATCAAAACCAATCCCACATCAGGTCTGAATTGGAGTGGAGCAGTGAGGAGTACCCCGGCCACACTATGCAAAGCAGCTGGGCAGGGGGAGTTATGTGTTTGTATTGTATATGGCTGAAAGGTTTTATGGCGCTGAGTTGCCATTACTAGTCATAGCCTTGTAACTAGTGCTTAATTTGAGCCAGTGGTTTTCGGTGCAAGAATTGTTGGGGGCCGGCACTTATTTTTCTGCCTCAAGCATTAACTAAGAGCAAAAGACACATATGGGAAAGATGGAGAAAGAGAAAAACGAAAAAGCGTCACAAAGGGAGAAAGCAGAAAACTGCAAGAGTATGCAGAAGGGACAGGGAGTGGCTGTAAATAGAGGAAAGAGGCACAAAATGGCTTCAGCATTATGCTGCATCAGAATTCCATGCTGGCACATTTAATGGCAGCAGCCTCGAGTTCCAAAGGAGAGCTTGGGGCACCGGCACATTTTTATTTACAAATTAGGCAAAGCTTGTAGCGTTCTCTACAGTAACTATGCAGAGCTCCCTTCGACGATCTCTGCACAGTGTCTCTACTGTATTCCTGCATGCCACTCTAAAGACCCTCTGCACAGCTCTCTGCAGTGCACCAGGAGTAGGGAGACCAGATTTTGAGGAACAAAAAGCGGGACAGCAGAGAGTCCAGGTGCTGGCAGGAGAAGTCTTTGATGGCCCTGAGACTTCAACAACAGGAGGCAAGCTCGGGACAAGCCCTTTGAGATATCTTCACAAGCAGGAAGGCACACAAAGTCCAGTCTTTGTCCCCTTGCACAGGCAGAAGCAGCAACTGCAGGATAGTTCCACAAAGCACAGTCACAGGCAGGGCAGCACTTCTCCTCAGCTCTTCTCCAGGCAGAGGTTCCTCTTGATGTCCAGAAGTGATCTAAAGTCTGTGGTTTTGGGTGCTCTTCTTATACCCATTTTGGCCTTTGAAGTAGGCTTCCTTCAAAGGAAAGTCTCTCTTGTTTGTGAAATCCTGCCTTGCCCAGGCATGGCCTCAGACACACTCCAGGAGGTTGGAGACTGCATTGGGTAAGGGCAGGCACAGCCCTTTCAGGTGTGAGTGACCACTCCTCCCCTCCCTCCTAGCACAGATGGCTCATCAGGATATGCAGGTTACACCCCAGCTCCCTTTGTGTCACTATCTAGAGAGAGTTGCAAACAGAGCAACGGTCAAACTGACCCAGACAGGGAATCCACAAACAAGCAGAGTCACAGAATGATTTAAGCAAGAAAATGTTCACTTTCTAAAAGTGCCATTTTCAAACACACAATCTTAAAATCAACTTTACTAAAAGATGTATTTTTAAATTGTGAGATCAGAGACCCCAAACTCCACATGTCTATCTGCGTCCAAAGGGAATCTATGCTTTAATCATATTTAAAGGCAGCCCCCATGTTATCCTATGAGAGGCACAGGCTTTGCAACAGTGAAAAGCGAATTTAGCAGTATTTCACTGTTAGGACATATAAAACACATTAGTATATGTCCTACCTTAAACATACACTGCACCCTGCCCATGGGGCTACCTAGGACCTACCTTAGGGGTGTCTAACATGTAAGAAAAGGAAAGGTTTAGGCCTGGCAAATGGGTACACTTGCCAAGTCAAATTGGCAGTTAAAAACTGTGCACACAGACACTGCAGTGGCAGGTCTGAAACATGATTACAGGGCTACTCATGTGGGTGCCACAACCACTGCTGCAGGCCCACTAGTAGCATTTGATTTACAGACCCTGGGCACCTCTAGTGCACTGTACTAGGGACTTACTAGTAAATCAGATATGCCAATCATGGAAAAAACAATCAACAATACAATTTACACAGAGAGCATATGCACTTTAGCACTGGTTAGCAGTGGTAAAGTGCTCAGAGTTCAAAAGCCAAAAACAACAGGTCAGAAAAAATAGGAGGCAGGAGGCAAAAACAGTTGGGTTGACCATGCATAAGGGTAAAAAGTTCAACAAATATCAATTGAGTTTTAGTATAATATAAGTGGATTTGAAAAAATTATTTCTAGCTGATTTTTTAGAGATACCCCTCGGTGCTTTGAAGACTCCTGCTACTAGTTTTATGTTATATTCTACTATAGCTAGCTAACCAATTACGCAGTTAGTGTATAGCCCATGTATAGGCATTCCCTTACCTATATTGGCAGCAGTATAAGGCATTATTAGATCTGTGTAAACAGGGATGTATGACGGAACCACACATACATTGACATGCATGCCTTTACAACGCGATCACTACAACGCATGGTCATTACCACGCATTCAATTACAATGAAAGTTTTTTACCACGCATGCCTTTTCCAAGAAAATGTTGTTGTAAAGGCATGTTGGTAAAGGCATATACATGGTAAAAGGTAAAGTGGTAAGTATATCATATATATATATATATATACACACACACAAACATATATATGTGTGTCTATATATTTAAATAAATATATATGTATAAAATCATCTTGCCACCCAAAAAACCCATACCCATCCTAAAAAAAACCTTACCACCCTAAAACCCATACCCACCCTAAAACCTAAAAATGCCCTTACCACCTAAAACCCCATACCCACCCTAATTCCCTTACTGCCCAAAAACCCACACCCACCCTAAAACCTAAAAATGCCCTTACCACCCAAACACCTTTACCCACCCTAACCCTAGAAATCCCTTACCACCCAAAAACCCATACCCACCCTAAAACCTACAACTCCATTACCACCCAAAAACCATGCCCAACCTAAAACCTAAAAATGCCATTACCACCCAAAAAAACATACTCACCCTAAAGCGTATAAATCCCTTACCAACCAAAACCCCATACCCACCCTAAAACCTAAAAATGCCATTACCACCCAAAAACCCATACCCACCCTACACCCTAAAAAACCCTTATCACCAGAAAACACATACCCACCCTAAAACCGAAAAATGCCCTTACCTCCCAGAAACCCGTACCCACTCTAAAATCTACAAATGCATGTGTGGTAACTGCTCTGTAGTAACGGTCATGCATGATAATAAATGCATTATAATGGTTGTTTCCCTGTAAAAGGTTGGTGTCTGACAGAACTTCAGTCATTATTGTGACCGACATGATGATGGTCTCTGCAAGGTTGTTGCTCTAGCATGTGAGCTGATGATATCTCTAATGATGTAGTAGGAGGTAGGTGGGCATGATACATCCAAACTGAGAAGAACTCTGTTTCATCCCAGCAGGACATGTCCTAGGTTGATTGTGGCTGCGCATGCATTTTAGCTTTGTTATTTTAACCAGTGATAATGATTAGATAGATAGATAGATAGATAGATAGATAGATAGATAGATAGATAGATAGATAGATAGATAGATAGCACCAAAAAAACATGTCTACAGTTCTAGGAACCGCAAGAAAACAGCTCGATCTACTGATCTTTCTAGTATGGGGTAAGGTACACTATGGCTTCACAGACAGGTCAGGTATTGAGGCTGACATTTCCTCTAAGGATGTAGTATATTAAGGGGCTTCAGTGGGATTACTTGATGGGTATGTGCCTGTCGTTGTTGAGTTCGCTGTTCTTTTAAAAAGTGTCTTTTGAAAGATAATTTTAGGACCATTTTTGCATTTTATTAAACCGAACATCTTAATCTGTAAACTCCTTCGGATCCGGACCCCTCCTTGACATTTTTTTAACTCTTGAGTGTACAAAAAATAATTGTGAATCTGAACTTTGTTATCTCTAGGGAGACTGTATGTGCTCAGAGGTCACATAAAAGGCTCAAGGGGTGCTTCCTATTATCGCTGCTATATTCGATGTCGCTTGTAGTAAGATGTTTGATCTATGCTTCTTGGGGGACATTTTGTTGTTGCTACAACAATGCTTTATATTTCTGCCAATAAAGTACAAATGTGACCTAAAATTTGTTTTTACATGATTATCCGTTTCTGCGCTGAACGGTGTGCTGTACAACATTTGATCCTGTTCTCCAGCGATGCGAGTTGTTTTTCCTGTATTTGTTGTACATGAGGTCATATGTTGTGCGAGCATATCGAGTGAATGGTTGTGGTGATATCACCCACAAGGAATGCTGAGGTTAGAGGCGTGTTATTGCTGGTTACTCCGCTTTGCTTGCTTCCTTCTAACATTGTTTCATTGTCTTAAACTGTAACAAGCTTAACCAGTTTCTGCATTCTAATAATGATTGTTTACTATAAATAACAGGTAAATAACCCTGTAATGTGGAGTATCTCACCTGTGCTGTTCATTGAGGCCATAATTTACTAATATTTGGTGCAATGCAGCGGGTTGTTGCGCTGCCCAACATCAAATTGAGAGAGAAAAAGTATGCCAAATTATTAGGAAATTGTGTTTTTTTCTCTCCTCTATGCTGCTTCATTTTGGGGTGTAGTACACCAATGCACACACCCCTGCACCCTACTGCAAAGGTGTGTGCATTCTCTAATGCATAGGTTTCGTACAGAAATTAGTACTTTAAAAAAGAAATCTGTCCTTCAAGACTTTTCCCACGTTGTATGTGTTGGCACACAAAGCAGCCTGTGTGTCTTCCTCCATCTGCATGTGTGCATGTATGTGTACATATGCCTGCATATGCAGGGTTTGCACAAAATACAAGCCTAGAGATGGCAACAAGGAAGGGCAGGCCCTTAGAGGAATCAGGCAACTTCTCTACATACCTACTGGGCTTTGAGGTGTATACAGTGCATCTGAGATGTGACTGACTGTCCCAGGCTCACTGTTCTATCAGAGGCACGTATGGCCTGCAGTTTACTCTACCACAGTGATTTCTCCTTGCCAAAGATGTGCCTGACATGCAAGTGACAAAGCCCCAGCACTACTGGCTTAAGGGAGGTACATAATGTACACGTATCACTCTCTGACAGGCCTACCTGGTTGTGCCCGACATGGGCCTGCAACAACCTTTCTACTATTTCAGGAGTGTGTCTTATATGATTATCTGCCACGGCCCAACGGCCTGTGGGGTGGGGGCACATACCATGCGATAAGTTCTACTCCTGCCATGCTGGCCTAACGTGTCACAAGGTCATCTTCAGCCCTGTCTGCTTGTCACAGATACACCTGGCATGTTACCGACCCTTTTCCTGCTCTTTCAGCTTTACAGAGCTGTGTCTGAGAAAGGACCAACTCTTCCTAAGCTTTAGTTTTCAGAGGAACTAGGATATTTGACTGACTCTGTCCCGGCCATTCACGGTTGTGCCTGACATGTGACTAACAATGACACAGTCCTAATGGCCTTTCAGAGTAGCCCTTGATATGTGACAGACCTCACCCCATCCCTCCTTAATTATCAGCTGATGCACTTGTCATGTAACTAACTCTTCTTCTGCCCTGCTGGTTCGTTATATCTGCAAAATACATGTGAATTAATGGCCCAGCCTTAACAACCTAGTCAAATGTGTGTCTAGGATATGAATGTTGTACACCATCCCTGCTGGCTTGTCAGCCTCGACTAATATGTGACTTACTCAGCCCCACTCTCTTCCCTATACAGATGGAGAGTCATTCAGCAACTCTCTCAATTCCCTAGTGGGCAATGTTCTGTCCATCGCAATGTTCATCTCAAGCTCTCTTCTGGTGTTTGCGTGTTCTTGACCTTTTGTGCTTTAAGCACATATAAAATGGCACATTGCCATAGCCAAAATAGACATCTTTTCCAGTTCTGAAAGTAGCTAAATGTCCTCAGCGTTTAGTTTTAAATAAGACAAGTGGATGTGAACGGCACATTTTCCTTATTTCCTGTTCAAAGAAAAAAACAAAGTAGGATTTTTTTAAAAAAAATTCAAACTCAGCAGGCCAAAAGAACCATTGGCACCAAACAAAAACAACGGAATACACACGTACGTATGTGGACTCATCTTGCCCATGCAAGAATGGAAACAAGATTCATGCCATTTGTACCTTGGCAAAACCCAATATATTATGACGAAACTCCATGTATCGTAAATGACAGATAACGCACCCAATGCCTGTTGAATGTGATTGGTATCACTTGCAATTAACCAATGCCTGAATACACAATGTCAACAGCTAATGCTATAAAATGATTGAGAGAATGTTTTCACTGTTAGTCCTAAAAAGCCCCAGATCTCACTTCATCATTACGAATGAGAAGACATGATCCAAATGCATGGGCACATTTCTCCAGTGTATCATTCCCACTGGAAAATAAAGATGTTGTATCTTCCACTACATTTTGCGGGCCTGGAAATGATTCACTGTTGTTTGAAAGACATTAAGAAAATGTATAAAACACATTACTGTATTCTCAATCAACCAATCAGGATTTGTAAAGCTAATCACCCAACAGGGTATCCAGGTGCTTACAGGTGCCGGAGAAAGCAGTGAAAACGAGGAAAAAGCAAGGAGAGGGCACACAAAAAAGGGGGAAAAAACAAGGAGAAAGCAGTGAAAACAAAGGAAAAGGAAAGTAAGGGCACACAAAAAACAGGGGGAAAAACAAGGAGAAAGCCATGAAAACCAGGGAAAATCAAGGAGAAGGTACACAAAAAAAACAAGGGAAAAAGCAAGGAGAAAGAAGTGAGAATGACGGGCTAGCAAGGAGAAGGGACATAAAAATGGGGGGAAAGCAAAGAGAAAGCAGTGAAATGAGGGAAAAGCAAGGAGAAGGCACACAAAATACAGGGGGAAAAGGCAAGAACAACGCAGTAAAAATGAGGGAAAAGCAAAGACAAGGCACACATAAAATTGTGGAAAAAGCAAGGAGAATGCAGTGAAAACGAGGGAAAAGCAAGAAGAGGGCATACAAAAAATGGGGGGGAGCTAGGATAAAGGAGTGAGAATGAGGGAAAAGCAATAGGAAGGCACTCAAAAAACAGAGGGAAAGGCAAGGAGAAGATAGGAGCAAGAGCAATGCAGCTGGACGGGAAAAGCTGGCCCTGGGACTTTCATGGTCAGGCTTTTATGTCTACTAATAAGTAATTGCAAACTGTTTAGTGTTTTTACCAATCTTCCAGAAATGTACAATGTTGTTTTTTTACGCACCATTCTTTTCACAATGCCACAGAAGAAAAAGAGATGAGAGAGCAAGGAGGAAGAACGCTAGAGTGCTTTCAACATTTTTGCCAGAGCTGAATATGGTCCTATTATGGCCTTGAAAACAGCCTGTGGCACAGATGATCTCACCAACATCCACCTAATCGTCCATGTCTATTCAAAGGAAAATTAATTGAAAAAGTCACCACATGACTACAGGAGCACATCAGCATGAGTAATGTTCCACAAGATTACTAATCAGGATCCAGACTGCAGCACATCGGCAGCCAATCTTCAGGTGGTCAATAAAGTACTTCTTATCAGTGATGGTAATAACCCCTGCCTCCTAGTCCTGATCAAACATAGAGCTCTGATCTGCCCTCTATAAACATGCATGGGCTTATCAGAAAAAGGCCTCCATTGGTTCATCTACTTTGCCAGCCACTAACATTTTGAAAAAATAGAAACAGCACGATCACTGGCTCTCCCTGTCTCCTGTAGAGTAGCTCCGGGCTCCATCCTCACCCCCATGATGTTCAACATCTACATGGAAACTTACTGGCAACTTAAGGGCATTATGCAGATGACACAAAACTCCACCTAAAATCTCTTCAGCCAGAAATGAATTCTGCTTCAAAGCAATCCAGGTGTGGATGTCAAGTGCCAACTGAAAGTCAGCGTAATAAAGTATGAAGTCCTTTTCACCAAGAACTCTAAGCTACCATGCCTTCAAATATGACTGTCTTACAAGAAGCTATGTGGCTTCAATCAATGGTTTGATGAATCTTGTTGTGTAATAGTATATTTTTTGTAATTATTTTATATTGATTTTTTCCAAAGCATACAATGCAAATTCGACACTGTTTTTACCGCTTACAGTTTCTTCATGAACAGCAAGCAATCAAATAAAACATGTCACTAAACTCCCCCCAGCCATCCAGTTCTGCTCCTTTATTACTCCTACCTTTGGCCAGGTTGTGTCAATGGTGTCTTCAACTGACTCACACTCCAATCATATTCATAAGCAGTGTAGCACTACATCAAACCCCCAATGTGTTGTCCACAGGGCCTGACCACCGTTCAACAGAGATGCCAAACATGGCCAGCTCACCTCTCCAACTCAAGCTGTAGGTCGCGACCATTACTTTACTCACTCCGCTTCTCTCCCCTCTTGATACATTCAAGGTGGTTGGGAGTCCAGAAGGTCTCATAACGCTGTCAAAATGGCCGCCCATGCTCGAAGTCCTCCTCAACCTTATTGTCCCGCCTTGTCTGTTTTATGCGTATTTTCTCACCTGTTACCCACTTCAACATATCTCTGAGCCAATCCTTGTAACCCAGGGGTTTAAGAGCCAACCATTATATTGTGATGCAGCGTTTAGCCAGCACCAGCCCAAGTGACCTAAATTTCCTGCTCAGCCTCCTCCTCTTTGGCTTCGGTAACAACCCCAACAGGACCAGTTTAACATCTAGTTGTACTGTCTACCCAGTAGCCCCATTGAGTCCCTCCATAACCTCCTGCCAGAATGGTATTATGGACCAGCAGTCCCAAGCTACATGTACAAGGTCTCATCTTCTTCCCCACAGTGGGAGCACCTCTCTGCACATGAGGGATATATAATGTGTAGGGTCTTGGGCATGAAGTACAGTTGATGAATGTAGTTGTATTATATCAGCTGGCCTTCTTCCGCCATAGTCAACATTGTTATCAGTGTCTGCGACTGGTCAGGGGCCTCCAGGAAGCACGGCCATAGCTTGTGTACTGTGGCCAATAGCTTTGCATATTGCAAATACTGTCCTTCACCGTGGGCAAAGGATACCTTAGTTTTTTGTCTGGTGATAAACCATCCCTCGGGGAAAAGGTCTCCCAGGGTGTTGCATCCACCCCTCAACCATTGTTCAACTGACATGCCCTTAGCCATTTTCACAAATGGCTGCAGTGGCCACAAAGGCATATCAGTGCATATGAGGCACGCCTGGTTCACTGCTCGTTCCCAAATTCCACATATACACCTCACCACATGCAGTGTATTAGGTAGCACTCCAGCCTCTTTCATCAGTTGTACTAGCAGAGGCTCTGTATCATATGAGGCTTTCAGAAGTCTCTTTTCCCAGTCATCATCCAGGTCCAGCCAGTGTATTGCATGCTGTAAGTGGGCCACGATATACTACAGCTCTATGCTAGGCATCTCTACTCCTCCCCTTTGACAGGTCCATTTTAGTGTGGAGAGCCCTATTTATCTTCTCTTATCCACCCAAAGGTGTTCCACTATAAGCTTGTCAGTTTCCATAAAGTATCAGGTGAGATTTCATACAGCTTGCCCTGCAATTCGTAGAAACATTGCAGAAGAAACACCATTTTTACCAGTGCAACCCTACCCATCAGTGACAGCGGAAGGGTTTCCCAGAGCCTAACCGCTGGCTACAGGCCATCCACCACCCTTCCAATATTAGTTCTTGTAAAGTCCCGGTCCATGTGCTATCTTGAGTCCGAGATATCTCATTCATTTAGTCTCCCATGGAAGGCCAGTCATAGGCAGCAGTTCTTGTGGGACCAAGGTTAGGGCCCCAAGAGAGAAAAGTTTAAACTTGCCACTATTAACTTAAAGTCCTGAGACTTACCTGAACTCATGCATCACCTGAAGGCATTTGGGCACTGCAATCTCCGGCTGGCACATATAAAAAAGGGTGTCATTAACGTAAAGGGGACACTATATGTTGCATTTCTCCCACCGCAATCCCCCAAGGCTCCAGCACCAGTCTGAGCACACAGGTCATTGGCTCTATGGCCAGAGTGAATGGCAACATGGGATTTTCCTGTTGCATACCTCTCTGGAGGGTGAACCTCTCTATGTTATAGCATATTAATTGGATTTTATATAGTGCCTGGTCATCTCCAGAAGAATACTCCCTCAGTAATCAAATCAGATCCAAGGAGGCAAGTGAAGCTGAATAAAAAAAGATGGAGCAAATAAAACTGAAGACGATTGGGGGGATAATGGTAACTAGCCTGAGAACAGCCAGATTTTAAGACGTTTCCTAAACACTGTTAAATATGCCAAAAGCCACATATTCAACTGTAGGGCACTTCAATGAACGGCAGCAAGGTAAGTAAAAGAATGACCACTCCTATCCTGGAAACATGGAAAATATGGACCAATTTCTTTATTTTCTTATCTAGCCAAATCATCACGAGGCTTATAAAATCGCAGTTCTACTTTATTTAGAAGAGAATAACCTAGTAGGCATTTCCCAAACATGTTTCAGAGCTAACAACAAGATAAAAACCACAATGCTTGCAGTGACCGGCAAAATTTAGCCTGCAGTGGATGAGGGCATATTGACTCTCCTCATCCTCCTCTACCTCTCTGCAGCATTCTATACAATATCACATCCTAACTTAATCCGTGGGGGAACGAGTACAGCAATAGATTTAGGGTCTCATTAGGACCCTGGCGGCCGGCGGTAAGCTGGCCCCTCCACTATATCGCCAGGCTTTTGCCTGGCGGTCATAATCCCCAGGGCGAGTCCCCGACCGCCAGCCTGGCCACGGCGGTAAACACCGCCATGGAAAGGCTGTTGGTAAGGGGGACTTGGGTGCCCCTGGGGCCCCCTGCACTGCCCATGCACTTTACATGGGCAGTGCAGGGGCCCACAGGCATAGCCCCATCGCGCATTTCACTGCCCGAATTTCTATTACGAGCCGGCAGCAATGTTGATGTGACTTTTCCGCTGGGCCATCGGACAGTAACACTGTTACCATCCGCTGGCCAAGCTGAAAAGTCGTAATAGGGAGCCAGAAATACAGGTATTCTCTCTCCCGCAGCCTCGGCGGTCTTTTGAAAAGACCGCCAAGGTTGTAATGAGGGCCTTAATGTCTCCACTAGGTTTCAGCTTTATAAGTTGTTTGCAGGAGTAGGAGATTTTTGGGTAGTTTGCTTCATTAAACCAAGGGTCCAAGAATCTAGTGGCATCTAGGCACAGAGAGGGAACAGACGTGCTTGCGTTTGGCATGTCAAAGACGTGACATGTTTGCTTATTAGGTCGAGTCTAGGCTGCGTGCAAGCGCTGTCTCTTGACATGTATCTAAACGCCCATTTCACACCCATCACTTTCATTCGTTCCTTGGCCTGCCTTTCAAAATTCCATTTATTTTGCAGGTAAATGCTTTACCTTTGTCCTGCCTTGAGGATGCTTTGTTACCTTTTTAAAAGGTTCATATAGCACAAACTCGATTGGAGGAGCGCTTTATATGAGAACGTGAAGCTTCATATGGCGCGTATTTGAGCGGAGGAGCGCTTTACTTGACTGCGTGAAGTTTCATGTAGCGCAACTTCGATTGAAGAGCGCATTAAATGAGTACCACTTAACAAGTTTAGCAGTTGAAAAATATACAAACTGAAACATATAAAACTGAAAAAACACAGAAATCCTCAAAGTGGCTCACCCGGAATAGCGGGAGAGCCGATACTACAATATGCACTACACTGTGGAAACTCACCCCATAATGCTTTGCGGGGCATTTCAAAACATTTTTGCCCATAACTCAGCCTGTGGTAGTCCTACGACAATGTGACCACCACCAAACCAGTTAGCACAGTGCGCTCTTTCTGTCTAGGGCTTCACTGGGTCCCCACACTAGATTGGGGAGACCCCAAAATAGTATACTTTTCCACCATTCAATGTCTTTTTAAGTTCTCTCATGACTTGAACCTCTTTTTTACAGCAAGGAGTACTTTCTTTTTTGAGGGCCTTGCTTGTAATAGTATTGCAGTAGGCCTGCTAGGCTTGAAAATGTGTAAGGCCTTACGCCCTCTAGGGGCTACATAAATGGTTACACTGCATCACTTTCTGCCATTATGTTTTCATGTTGAAGGGCAGACTATATAGTTATATGAACATGCTTCTTGCAAATGCTATTTTTATTATGGTGTCCTCTAGAGGCTGTTCGGAGCAATCCAATCAAGATGCTACAATATTCGCTGCACTCGGAAACTTGCCCCATAATGCCTTGTGGGTCATTCCTTTTACAAAACATTTTGCCCATAACTCAGCCTGTGGTAGTCCTACG
The DNA here is from genome assembly GCF_031143425.1 of Pleurodeles waltl. Classification (NCBI taxonomy): domain Eukaryota; kingdom Metazoa; phylum Chordata; class Amphibia; order Caudata; family Salamandridae; genus Pleurodeles; species Pleurodeles waltl. Next base: position 1,032,292,678 of record NC_090437.1, on the reverse strand, counting down.
ACAATGTGACCATCACCAAACCAGTCAGCACAGCGCACTCTTTCTCTCTAGGTCATATCTGGGTCCCCACCTAGATTGGGGGGACCCCAAAATAGGAAAGTCTTCCACCATTCAATGTCTTTTTAAGCTCTCTCATGGCTGGAACTTTTTTTTTTTACAGCAAGGAGTACTTTCTGTTTTAAGGGCCTTGCTTGTAATAGTATTGCAGTAGGCCTGCTAGGCTTGAAAATGTGTAAGGCATTACGCCCTCCTGGGGCTATATATATGATTACACTGCATCACTTTCTGCAATTCTGTTTTCATGTTGAGGGGCAGACTATATAGTTATATGACCATGTTTCTTACAAATGCTACTTTTATAATGGTGTCCTCTAGAGGCTGTTCAGAGCATTCCAATCAAGATGCTACACTAGTCGCTGCACACAGAAACTTGCCCCATAATGCCATGTGGGACATTCGTTTTACAAAACATTTTGCCCATAACTCACAGTGTAGTGATCCTAGGACAATGGGACCACTATCAAAATGTTCTGCGCGACACACTCTTTCTGTCCAGGGCATCTCTGGATCCCCACAATAGGTTGGGAAGGACCACAAAATAATAGCCCCTCCCACCAGTCAGTGTCTTTCTAAGTTCTCTCATGGCTTGAACTTTTGTTTTACAGCTGTGAGTAGGTTGTTTTTTAAGGGCCTTGTTTGTTATATTATTCTAGTAGGCCTGAAAATGTGTAATGCACTATGTTCTCTAGGGGCTAAATATATGGTTACATTGTATTATGTTCTGCCATTCTGTTCTAATGTGGTTATGTTTTCCAGGGGCTGACTATATGGTTACATGGCCATGTTTCTTACAAATGTTATTTTTATAGTGGCGCCTTCTACAATATTTGCTGCACTCGGAAATGCTGCATTCTTTTTACAAAACCTTTTTGCCCATAACTCACTGCAGGATGTGCTCTTTCTGTCCAGGTCATCTCTGGGTCCCAACACTAGGTTGGGAAAGGGGGGGAAATATTACTATATAAAATATAATAAATAATGGCTATATTTTCATTTTTTTGCTGCAGATAGAGGAAGAAGGTAAATGGAAGTGCTTTAGTTATATGCAGGGCCACTGGAATTATGTGGCAGAGAGGACCAAATTATGCGGCAGGGTGGACCAATTTATGTGGCAAGAGAAGTCCAGTTATGCATTTACAACCCCAATAGCTCTAACTGAAGCAAATGCGAGACCTACTGCATTGCAAATATTTGTTCATCTATGTTGTGAGCTGAGGAACTAAACTGCCGCATAGATATCAAACAATGCAAACGCCCCTTCCCCCCTTACCAAGGTAGTGGCATGCAAAAGGAAGAGGCCTTAAAGTCAAATGGAAAAGGGCTTGGTATATGACCTGATCAACCTGTTACACTCGAGGAGAAGCAAAGGAACAAGTGGACAAACAAGAAATTCAATAAAGTGCAATAGGGCTAGCAATATGGCCACCACATTGATAATCTCATGGAAACACATTACAATAAAACACACATGTTAAAATCAATCAGAGCTTAAAACGGACACAGTGCTGTGAAATGTGTAAATATGCAGTGCAGTTTTCCTCAGTCTATAATGCCAGAACAAAAGCGCCACGCCTGCATTTTTAGGTCGACCTAGGCAGCGCAAGCGCTGTCTCAGCAAGACATGCTGTTTTCAGTATAGGGGCTCAAGCCACGCCCACCCTTGCCATTTGTTCTTTTTTTTGTGCTTGTCTTAAATGCTTCACGTTTATTGGTGCATTGTGCTAAATGTCCCTCCTCTGCGTGTTAAGGTCCCGCACAGGGAGCATTCACTGAGAGAACATTTTTGTTGGTCATCACACTATGTCAGGCTTCCTCCAGCGTGTGATGGCCCCGCCTCCCATCTGGTTTTGGTTTTCTCTTTAATCTGAACCGCGATCCTTTCTCCTCACGGCTTGATGGCATGTTTCCTGTTCGATGGTATGTTTTTTGAACTGTTGAGCCTTGATGTGTCTTCCTGTTTATCCCCCAATATTGAACGAGACTGCAATATTGTTTTGCATTCACCCCTTCCCATTTGTGATTTCTTTATGTCCTCAATAGAGCATTTCATCTTCTAATTTTGCTTCCTCTCACCTAATCGATGTCCTCATGGGCCTTTCTTGCAAATGGGAAATAATCAACTGGTGTCTGGGGGAAAGGAGGGTGTTTGTCAGTGGAATGGGTATGGCTTGCATGATTGGCTTGCGCACGGCTCTTGAAGAAGGCCGTTCTCAGGCTCTGTGAAAAATTTGATGAATGTTTTGCCATGGCCCTGTCACTGGATTAGATCAAGCGTTGCCTGTGCTATCTCATCACTTAGCCGACTCATTACTCCGGCTGTCAGCCATGTCTCCCATTACCCCGCCGCCTATTTTATTGGCTGCCTCCATTACAGCAGATTGATTCCGAGCAAAAAATTATTCTGAGCTCGGCACGTGGCATTGGGAGGACTCGGTAGTCATTCCCTCAGACTCAAAAATGTCAGAAAAGAGCTTTTCTCCAAAACCTCAACTGCTGACATTTTCAAAACAACAGGTCTTCAGATTAGAGTTAAAGAAAACATGAAAATGCTCATCGATTGGCTAGGCGCATCTTTCTTCTGCTCTTCGATGGGAATGGGGCAAGGGCCAGATTGGGTTTACTAATCCCATTGTACTTTGAAAAACGATAGATTTTGAGGCAAAGCGCATGCCTGCAGCTCTTAACACAAAGTCATTATTGAAACATCTCCTGTTGCAAACAAATGTGATATCTTAATGCTATTTAATTGTAGGCCTGTGCAGATGCCTGCAGTGAACCTCAGAACAGGCCTAGATCATATGGTGACTACACACAGTATTACAAGGGTGGTTCTTTTACGGAGTTAAAACAAAAATATTCTGTCTCAGGAGCATGGGTGGCCTAAACCTAGTTATAGGGAACTGTCTACTTTGTCGAACCCAATTGCCCATCCTGATTTTTGTCTTTTCTTTTTTTTTTATGTGAATTTTTCCCCGACCACTTTACTTGGTACCCTATGTGAGTGCTTAGTTTGCCTGTAGAGGTGGCTGCCTCTGCTCAGTAGGATTGTGATAGATGAACCACAATTATTTGCCTACGATGTTTATACATATATTTTCTGCATTTCTGTTCCTACTTTTGTGTTGAGTCAAAATGGATCATTTTTATGAACATGCATGGACGTTTCCTTTCTCCCTCCAATCCGTCCCAAATTATATTTTTGTTATGATGTTTTGAGCATTACACTCTAATGCCAAGTTTACTTCTGATAAAGGTTTATATGATAATTGTAATATGTTTTAGGATAGTGGAAGATGGTAATGCTTTGGTTAAATGCTTTGCCACTGAAATTATTTGGCAGGAAAAGAAGTCATTATGAGGCAGGGTTGACCAATTTATGTGGCAAGAAAAGTTGAGTTATGAATTTACAAAGCCAATAGCTTTAACTCAAGCAGACGCGAGACCTATTGCATTTCAATTGCTTGTTATCTGTGTTGTGGATTGAGGAACTATTCGCAGCATTATTAGCTAGCAATGAACCCCCCCCCCCCTCCAATATGGCAAAAGGGAGAGATCTTGAAGTCAAATGGAAGCGGCCTATGGAAAAGAACCTGACGACCCCTGAACTCGAGAAGAAACAAGGGAACAAGTGAACAAAGAAGGTATGTATCAGTAAATTGTAGTGGGGCTAGCAATATAGCCTGTCACAGTGGCAATCTCATGGGAACACATCGCAGTAAAAACGCTCCTGTTAAACTTCAATTTAAAAAACCTTTAGTACCAGGAAAATGTGCAAACATACAATGTAGCTTTCCTCAGCTTTGCAAAGATTTCAATTAAAAAAATAGTATTACCAGGAATAATAAGAGAACAGGCTACCAACACACATTCCTGAAGAAAGCGAGCCCCCTTCTGTCAAAGGCCAGTTCGGAACAGTTCAAGTCTTTGCTCTCTATTACATTAGTGGATGTAACACACTGCTCGGTGGCCTTCCAGACACCACTGTGGCCTTTCTGAAAGGCCTCCAAAAAACAGTCACACATTTCATTAAGGGCCTTAAGGTGAAGACCCATCTCTTTCAGAAGCTCTATTCCATATATATTAGACTTTACCTGCTGCCTACCTCCTTTATATTATATTATCTTATTTCATTGGGCTCCTTTCATGTTCTGCGCTCCTCTGCTGTCCAGCTAGTTTCATGCTGTTTAGGAGAAAGTACACAGGAACATTCATTGTGCACACTCCACTACTGTTGTCAGGATCATTAAAGTGAAATGAAAAGAGGCATCCTGCAAGCGTGTGATCAATTGTTGGTTACAGCTTTAATTTAGATTTGAAGTTGCATTTCAAATGTATTGTGTCAATCTAGTAAGAACATAGGTCCTAATTGACTTGGATGGTGACTACACTTAAGCTTATTCCCCTACTGTGCTGTAATCAATGGACTTAACTAATTTCCAGTTTTTTTCCCTCTATCATACCACTCCTGATTTAGGCCTTTATGAATATTGTATTGCCGATTTTGTTACTAGTCATTTGGAAAACAATTGTCTTCATGTACCACACTTTTTGCAACTAGAGTATTTTTGGTATTCCAAAATACACTACAGAGTATCAGAATGTTAGGCTCTAGTTGAGTATCCGAATATTAGGCTGTAGTGAAGAGAGGGTATAATATTGATGTAATTTGTGACAGCACTTTCACAAAAACCCAAATGATCTCACCTACAAACATAAATCGATTTCTGTAAGGAATCCCTTCATCACTTTTGCTACCCTGGTTCAAGCAGCACGACCATCCTGAGAGAAAGGGCATGTTTTATATGTACAACTATAAGCTTTACAACAACACACTCATAAAATAAAGAAATTAAAAAGGCAAATCCAATGTATTCAAAATGATAATCATATAATGAGGAAAATTCTCCCAAATTAAGTGTGTAGCAGAGGACTGTGCTGGGAATATAAAGAGAACCTGCCCTTAACTCAAGGTCGTCATTAGAAAAAATGTGTTTCTGTGTCATTAGTGGCATAACTATCAGTGAAGCAGCAGGCACAGTGGCACTGGACTCACTACAAATGATGCACACAGATACCAACTACCCTGGATTATGTTTTTTATCCAAATAGTGAGGCTGGAGACATATTTTTGCTTGCCTATAATAGGGTCCATAGTAGGCATGCAACACCATTGAGTGGTATCTTAAGTAATATGTAATGCATTGTGTATGAGAAAATTACAATTTATCCTCTATGCAGTTGACCAACACTTGCATCCAATGTGGCTAACCCCCATGGCCATACAGAAGTTGATGTGTTTCTCTACTGACGTTTTTACCTACAAACTTAGAAACATCTGTGGTTATTGTTAGAAATTGGGTCTTTGGTTGGCAGTCAGGTTACCCCCTGTCAAAGCAAGGAACCTCACTCTAGTCAGGGTAAAGGAGAATCACCCTCGGTTAACCCCCACTCACCCCCTTGGTAGCTTGGCACGAGCAGGCAGGCTTAACTTCAGATGTGAGGTGTAAAGTATTTGTACCAACACACACAGTAACTCAATGAAAACACTAGAAAATGACACAACACAGGTTTAGTAAAATAGGTAATATTTATCTAAACAAAACAAGACCAAAACGACACAAATCCAACATACACAAATCAAGGTATGAATTTTCAAAGAAAACAGTGCGAATGCTGTTATTTCACAAAAGTACCTGGGTAGCGTCAAAATAAAGCGGCACAGGTGAGTGTGCGTCAAAAAAGTTGAGCGATGCGTCGATTTCTCACTCGCAAGCTAGACCGTGCGTCTTTCCTCCTCCGGTCGGGTCGGCGTGCGTCGTTCATTCTCTCCCGCAAGAGAGCAATGCGGTGATCCGGACGGGCATCTCGGGTTCGGGCAGGTTTTGCGTTGATTTTCAGTGCCCAGCGATATTGCGTTGAAATCTGGTCGCACAGTATCACAAAACCGTACTGCGTGGGGTCTGCATCATTATCAGCCTCCATTAGCAGGTGAAGGCCATCATTTTTCCAGCCGCGTTGCGTCGATCTTTCAGCTGCTATGCAGGTGAAGCGTTGAATTCACCCACAAAGCCGGCGGCGTGTCGTTTATCAGCCAAGTCATGAAGAGTGCGTCAAAAATGTCCCTGCACGGCAGTCTGTACGTGGATTTTCAGTTCTTTTCTGCCAACTTCACCTTTCAAGGGCCCAGGAACTGGATAGGACACCACTTGGCAGGGCAGGAGTCTCAGCAGAGAGTCCAGGTGCTGGCAGGGGAAGTTTTTGATGGCCCTGAGACTTCAACAAAAGGAGGCAAGCTCAATTCAAGCCCTTAGAGGATCTTCTCAAGCAGGAATGCACAACAAAGTCCACCCTTTCACAGGCAGAAGCAGCAACGGCAGGATAGCCAAACAAAGCACAGTCACAGGCAGGGGCAGCACTTCTCCTCATCTCTTCTCCTTGGCAGAGGTTCCTCTTGATTCCAGAAGTGATCTGGTTTTCAGGGGTTTTGAGTGCTCTTTTGATAACCCTTTCTGCCTTTGAAGTAGGCCTACTTCAAAGAGAAGTCTCTGTTTTCAAGACCCTGCCTTGCCCAGGCCAGGCCCCAAACACACACCAGGGGGTTGGAGACTGCATTGTGTGAGGGCAGGCACAGCTCTTTCGGGTGTAAGTGACCACTCCTCCCCTCAGCCCAGATGTCCTATCAGGATATGCAGACTTCACCCCAGCTCCCTTTGGGTCACTGTCTAGAGGAGAGGTGCAAACAGCCCAACTGTCAAACTGACCCAGAGAGGGAATCCACAAACAAGCAGAGTCACAGAATGGTTTAAGCAAGAAAATGGCTACTTTGTAAAAATGGCATTTTCAAACACACAATCTAAAAAACAACTTCACTAAAAGATGTATTTTTAAATTGTGTGTTCAGAGACCCCAAACTCCACATGTCTATCTGCTCCCAAATGGAATTTGCGCTTTAATAATATTTAAAGGCATCCCCCATGTTAACCTATGAGAGAGATAGGCCTCGCAACAGTGAACCCCGAATTTGGCAGTATTTCACTGTCAGGACATGTAAAACACATAAGTACATGTCCCACCTTTCACGTACACACCACTCTGCCCATGGGGCTACCTAGGGCCTACCTTAGGGGTGCCTTACATATATAAAAAGGGAAGGTTTAGGCCTGGCAAGTGGGTACACTTGCCAAGTCGAATTGGCAGTTTAGAACTGCAATCACAGACACTGCAGTGGCAGAAATGAGCCATGTTTACATAGCTACTAATGTGGGTGGCGCAACCAGTGCTGCAGGCCCACTAGTAGCATTTGATTTACAGGCCCTGGGTCTTTCTAGTGCACTTTACTAGGGACTTACTAGTAAATCAAATATGCCAATCATGGATAAGCCAAAGTACACATATAATTTATACAGGGAACACTTACACCTTAGCACTCGTCAGCAGTGATAAAATACCCAGAGCAACCAAAACAGCAAAAACAGAGCCCAGCACACAGAACCAACCTGGGAAGTAGAGGAAAACAGTTAGGGGAGACCATGCCAATGACGCCAAGTATAACAGTTATCAACAAACCTCAGTGGGTAAGCCTGGAAGATGTATTTGTGTAGAGCTCCAGGAGCTTTCATATGTTGAAGAAGCAGTCCAGTTGTACCCTTATAAAGTGGCCAGGGACATAATAACAGCAGATTTGAAGCCACAGAGACCGCATCTTTCTCCATTCCCTGTGCACTGCTACCCTTTTGGCAGCTTAGTATCAACTCTGGCACCCTTGCACTGCAGTGCAAGGGTGCCTGTGTTCCATGCAGTTTTTTTGTGCAGGAAGGGACATCTTCCTGCAGAAAAACAATCCTGAAAGTTTTTGTCTTCTTTCTATGTGTGCGGCATTCTGAATAAAGATATTTGTCCTCATTACTCCTCTTCTGGGGAGCAGTCTCTTTTTGGTGCCCTGCCAGATGTATGAGGATTGGTGAATCTGGAAATGTGTCAAAAACCAAGGGAATTGCACAGAAACACCCATGCATTATCCATGGAATGCCTCCCTTGTGCAAAGTTAGGCCTTGCAGCGATTTGCACTGCCTTGCCTCCCTCCATATTTTTGAAGTCATTCAAAGCCACACAAAGTGGCTTTGCTAGCTTCAAAAATATGACTTAGTGGTTTGTGCCACGCATGTGCCACTTTGCATGGTGCGAGCGTGGCACAAACCACTCATAAATGTGCGCCTAAATCCAGAAGAAACTTAAATAAAAGACAAAAACAAGACAAAAATTAATAGCATTGGCCAATGAATGCGATGAAAAAGCAAGGGAAGAGTCTGAACCTGCTTTTATATGCTTAAGACACAAAACTATCTCATTGGAAGAAAGGCAAAGGCCATCTTGGTTTGGGATTTTCAGAGAGCAAACAATGGAGAGGCAACCTTTTTGGATAGGTTTACACATAAGTTAGATCTGTCTACTCTTACAGGAAAATGGTGTTTCCAAATAATGGCTTCAAAAGGAAGAAGAAGCCCCTGTCTGACATCTCTTGTATCTTCACACCTTACAATTCATCTCCTGCGGTTAGTGCTTCACATAGTACTCAAAGCCTAGCTGTGACCTGAGTACGTAGAGAATTATAAATGAGTGGCTGTGAATAACGAGGAATGTTATTCACCAAGGTGTTCAAATGGACACCACAAGTGAAATGTGAGTTGTTTGTGATGTCACTCAGAACTCCTAGGTAAATATCATCTCCATTATTCATGTTTTACCCATCTGAAATTTTACGTTGTATATTTTCTTCCCAAATCATCTGCCCCTGCTTTCAACATATATACAGGGAAAGGAGTGATGGGATACCTCATACAACATACATAGTAAAAAAAAACTTGTCTCCTCCTACTCACCATCACCAATCTTTGAATACCTCACTCTATATATTAAAAAATCGATACCTGCCCTTCTGCCAATCTCACAACCCCCCACCCCACCCAAACTGAACACAAATACCTGTTCTATTGCCATCCAGTCCCACGACCTTCTACACACTCCTAACCCCTCCCCCCTGAACTCCATAATGTCGTCTCTAGAGCTCTGTGAAAGCGGATTTTCAGCGAGGCTGCATTACCCCTCTCAATTCAAGTCTGTGGTGGAACAAAGGGGAAGTGACTGCTTTCCCTGTTGGCACTGTTGTGACATCACTGCAGGGAAAAACTGGATTCTGATCTGGTTATTCACGCTTAAGACTTCGAAAATACACAACTTTTCTGAAAACGATATGTAGGACATAATAGTTTTGTCAGACGATCTTTTTGCTAGTTATATTTTGACTTACAATCTTCATGAACAGCTGCTGCAGGCACCACACATTTCAAAATACCAGGTGCTGTGTCAACTAAAAGGGCGTGGAGTCCTGTCTACAATGGGCGCACCCAATACAAGCTGAGAGCAAGCGTGCTGTTACAATAAAATGTGCAGTACCTAGCACAGGCGGACACTCAACAAAAATTGTTGTTTCCTATTTAGTTGTGGAAGTAAAATTATACCTCTCAGGCTTGCCACACTATAAATGAATCGGATGAAAGCATCTCAAGAGCCCAGTCTTTCTGATGTGGCTACCAGTGCAATATCTACCATTTCCAAAATAGCTTACTTGTTTCTCTGATCTCACTAGGTTCGTCTACAATTAGCAGCATTGAATCTTACTAACTACCCCTCGAAGAACATTGCCTTTCTGAGTGTCATTTTCTAAGAAATTAATTTTGTGGGATTCAAAATAATTCTGTCATTTCTTGCCTCAATACTCTTTCCCCCTCCCTCTTTCCTATTTGTCTCTTTCGTTCCCCCTGCTTTGTTAGTGCTGGCAAATTTGTGTTTGGTTCTTTAAAGGAGCTACACAAAGTAGCCGGTTATAGATCATCAGAGTCTCGTTTTTAGTGGGGCACTAGAAGAGAAGATCACATTTACAGTTAGTGTTAGCAGTGACATTTGACTGACTTAGAGATGGATGGCCTGCAGCTCACAAAGCACCTTGAAGTAGTAAGTTTATATTGTCACAGTTAGGGCTGCCAATAAAACAAAACAAATGTGCCAAGTCAAAACAAGCTTCACCAAGCAGATTCCACCATTTTATCTTAATGTAAACATGGTATGTCATTGTCAGGTGTGCATTGTAGGCCCATGCCGCTTTGGGGGCTACCATCATCAACGTCAATTCGCCAAAATGCCAAGGGCAGCGGAAGTGACATCACACGCCCTTTGACCTTCAGTTTTACTGTCACACATACTTACACATACACACACTTACACACACTCTCTCTTTGACGTAAACTCACACTCACCCGCAAGCATGCACACAACATACATTTAAAAGCATTTTTTTTACTTATCTCAACTTCCCATTATATTCCAGCTAGTTGTAGTCCATTTTCTATACCTCTAATAGTGAACAATGAAGCAAGATTCACTATTAGGGTAAACTAAAAAATTCTGAGAGAAAACAAAGCGAGTGGTGCCCCAAACAATGTCTTAAATGATAAGCTCCCACTGTGTTTCTGGCACTCATTTTGCCACTTCTAGTGCGACCCATGGCGACCCCAAATGACATCCATGGCTACCACTCTTTAGGGCCTGTCCATTTGGCCCAAAGTGAATGAATTCGTGTGCGATATGGGAGTGTCTCGGTGCCCTCGCAGCATTCTGCGGGGGTGGGACATCACTTTGGATTACTCCACTGCTAAAGTAGCAATGTTTTTCGAAAGAACATGTACCTGGTGGCTCCTGACAGAGACGTGCCGTTTTCCTTTAGTATATTTTAAATATGGGTAATGTGTGAGAGTCTATTGCATCATTTTGTAGAGAAATGTTGTGTTCATGTTTCATGCAACGTTCATAAACAAACGTTTCGTTTAGATCAAAACAAGACTCACATATGACAAATGTGAGGGTGTCACAGAGATTATTTGCAATAACATTGGTGAGTTGCTGTTCTGTTACAATATTGAAAACGCACATCACTATCCCTGAATATTAGATGCAGATACATTTAGCATTTGGCTGAGTGTGCCTGTGCACTGTCTGTGACTTGGCTACAGAAGGCATGAAAGAGCTACATTTAGATAATAAATTCATAACTGTTCCTAACAGAGGCCCCCAAAATACTTTAGGCCCAGGACCTCCAATTTCCTTAGGATGTCCCTGGCTCCTGGTGCACATGAAACAAGAAAACACACAAGAAGGTCCCAGAACCACGTTGTTGCATACACCATCTTGTACATAGGCCTTGCACATTTACTGATGCGCATAAAATGCACCTAAGGAATAGGAAATATGCAATTCAAATATATTAAATGCCATGCTTTGGAATTTTTGTAAATTCCACTTATTACCAAGTACAGTATAGACTTCTGTAATGAGTTGCAAACATCACCATGTCTTCTAAAACCTTGGAGCAGGGAGTTTCCAGGCTATAGAGGACTCTAGCAGGTTAATATCTATATATTTGTGGTGTGATTTAAGGCCCTTGCTTTGATGGTCTCATACGCCGAGGACGAGACGTTCTGTCATCCTGGGGGCCAGTGAATGACAGACCTGTCAGTCTGCTTACTGTGGTGTTCTGCAAACTCTGGAGGTGAAGCAACAGATATGTGCATAGGCCCAAGTGAGTTCTGCTTAGTGATGCAGGACGCATCAACCTTAGGAGGGCAGGTCCTTTGGATAGACCTTCTGACTCGGAGCACTGGAAGCTGAGGCAATATAACATGCTTTATTTGATTACATTGCATTTTAAAGGCAAAGGAGAGTTATAATTGCTCTCTTTCTGAAAGGGTTGGATGACGTAATGGAAGTTAAGATACTTGTAAAACTAGACGCAGTAGCACTCTCCTTGTCATTATTACTGTTTTTTTCTGTGTTTTGTTAAGTGCATTTAAACTATTGCAAAATATTCAAGGTATGGTTTGTAAGTATCAGTGGGAATCCGTGCTGTAGAATAGATTGTGTGATGGGGACAGCGTTGTAATGCTGCTGAATATTTGATGCTTAGATCGGACGGGGGTGGGGCAAAAGGGAGGGAATGCTACCCTGGTGAGCTCTTAGAATCATACAAGCTACAAGTTTACATGTTTCTGCCTTTACAGCATCATCAGAAAAGGAATTGTGAAGCTCACTTCGCTCAGTGGCTAAAAATATTATTATGTTTGGTTTATAAAGGGAGCAAGATTATTTTCATCAGTTTTTTGGTCCAAGGTCTAATTTTCCTTGAAATGTTATGTGTTCGGAAAGTATATGGCTTCATGTGCGAAAGAAAATAGTTCTCGACAACCCTAAAACACATTACCGGCCAATATTTCGAGGTCACCAAACCTATGTTTTTTTGGCTCTCCTTGGATGAGCACTCAGCCAGATTAAATGCTGTCTAGGGCCCACCACAGGTGGAGAGTTATGTGCACATTTTCAGGGGTCAGGAGGCCAATAACTAGGTACAGTGAACAGGTCACAGGTCAGGCCGAAGCTCTTGGAAGGGACGCTATCAATGAACAGCATAACTCAAGCCAATTGCCCATCACTCATGTTTTCAGAAAAAAGGAAAATATTCAAATTGCTCAGCAGTAAATTGAAGGAGAAAATGCGAGTTATATTTTGTCTTGAAAGGGCGAGCCTTGGTTTCTGTTTTGGAAAGGTAAATTTTCTGTGATGCAAGCTTCGCATGTGTCAGCACACAGCATGCTTTCTGTACCATTTAATCCCTTGCATTATACTCCACTGAGGTGTCAACATATGAAACACTAACGCCGGCTGGTGTTTTCTGCATTTAGCGTAATATCTATGAAATGAAGCTATGCGAGGATCGTTTAAGTAAATCAATCTATATTTTCTGGACGCGAAGCTTTCTGCGAGGATCGTATTTACAGCACCGTTCAAACCCCTTCTCCTCCATCCACGGGACACCTTCTGACATTAAAGTGGGAGGGGCTTATGGGAAAACTTCCACACTGCGCTGGAACACACTGATAGAACCAGCTTGCCATCGGCTCTGATGTGTTTTTCTTACGCGGATCATGTTTTTTTCCTTATTTCAATGAAGTCCATCTTCATGGAAGAAGAGCCACCTTGCACGTGTTTGATGAGCTTCTGCCAACTCCTGAGATCCAGTCTGTGGGGCCCTTGTGCACTGAAGCCCAAGGCTGGGGGTGAAAGGGCCCAGCCGCTGCGCAGCGTGACTCACGAGTCCTGCATTTAAAGACCAGTCCAGCCACTTACCTGGTAATGTACCTTACTAAATATTAAGTATTTTATAAACATAATTATATTATAACATTATTGATTTTGCTTTCTGATGATGCATGCTATCTTAAAAAGAATCCACAATTTTCCTAAAAAACTCTTTGTGAAAAACTGGCTCCCGATTGTCGACTTTTTTCTTTCAAACGACTCTATCCTTCCTTTCCATCCTCTGCATGTCTGCTTTCTCAGCGCAGCCTACTTTAAGTCACATGCATGTTTGTCTTAATCTTTATTAACTAGTATGAACTACACAAAGAAACTTGAATGAATGCATGGAATGGTTTCCTTGGGAGCACAAGATTAACTCTAGTAGCCAACAATAACTGATAGCCACTGAATTCTCTACTAACCTTTGGTTTCCAGAAAAGGCATGCTGCCTGGGATAAAACACTTCAAAACTTGACAGCAGTAGTAAGCATTATATAAATGCACTTATAATATTGTACAAAATGCTACTATTTGCACTGCACAAAATAATATCTGTAGTAACATGAAATTCTGGTTGATTATATTTCTCAAGGAAATGTTCATCTTAATTGTTTGCCGATAAATGAATGCTAAAGAATTCTGAGGTAGCCTGTTCTGTACGCTCATAAGGGGATGCTTTGATTCAGACTCGGTAATGTGTACAAGAAATGGCTCGATCGAGGCACTGCAACTAATACTTTGAGCAAGTATTTCTTTGGGGAGAGAGGTAGCAGACATGATGGTCAGGCAGTTTTTTAGGTGTGTTTTTAATTGGGAAGTGGTGAGAAAGAAAATTTGTGTTTTTTGTATCAGAGTAGTTACAGTATGTTTATGACCGTATTAGGCAAGATGCCAGGGCCCATTTACTAAGTGTATGAAGGGCCCTGACTTGCATCAATGTATATATTCTGGGTGTGCCAGATACAGGATGGGACAACAGGCCTCAATAATCATAAGCAGTGTTCTGGAGTTAATTAATAGCATAGTATTTCAATTTAGGAGGCACTCCACTATTGAATTGGGCCATCATGGGACCTACAAGAGGATGTAGTCACAAGTTGCATGCAGACTCATGGAGGACTTTATGGCCCCTTCGAGGGCCGTGGTTCATGGACCAGCACCCATTGTCAGTGCATGTGGAGGAGGCCCCTTCCAACATCTTTTAAAATGAGGCTAAGGGCCTCTCCTTGGCTAGATGCAGTCAGTGATTACAAGCCATCATGGACCCTTCCAGGGTCTGAAAGTTCATCCGGGAGTCATACTGTACATGCAACACTTCACAGGTTGTACAATGTAAAACATTGGAGTATTAGTTGTTGTAAACCCTCTTCAAATAATAATCACAATTATTGTCAGGGTGAACCACTAAAGTCACCAATTAAACCCTTTTAGACGTGGAATCCTTGGCGTGGTTTCCCCTAACATTTTGCCTTCAGACATTTTGTTGGCCTTAGGATTTTGCGCACTTTACCACTGCTAACTAGTGCTAAAGTGCTTTTGCGTTTTCCCTAAAACATGATAACAATGGCATATACCCAGTTGGCATATTTAATGTACTTAAAAGTCCCTACTAAAGTGCACTACCTGAGTCCAGGGCCTGTAAATTAAATGCTACCACTGGGCTTGCAGCATTGATTGTGCTACCCACTTAAGTAGCCCTTTAAACATATCTCAGGCCTGCCACTGCAGAGCTTATGTGTGCAGTTTTAAATAGCAATGACACCATGGCAAGGTAAACCTTTTGACAGGCCCAAACTCTACCTTTTAATAGATATATATCACCCCAAAGGTGGGCCCTAGAAAACAAATGTTAAAGGAAAAGGAAGAGAACAGGGCGGAGGACGAGACAGGGAACCTAAAAAATATTTCTTAGTGCCCTCACACATCCGACAGGGGTGTCATCCTTCATCATAAGGCATGCTCCTCATAGGATTGGTGCTGCAGTGTCCTACGGGCCCAATGAAGGGTCGCTTTAGCAGAGCTATTTTTTTCTGTTATGCAGTATGATGAGTAGTGAAAGTGTGAGAGTATCCTAGGTATGTGGGGCGGAGTGATAGTGTATGTACAAGTGAGGGAAGATAAAACTGTCTAGGGAATACCAAATAGATCCTTTAATGTGGTGGCTCTCTTGACAGGGTTAAAAACCTGATAAGGTGGTCAGGTCTGCAATGGGTATTTAATGTACCCAAGCAGCCTAAGAAATAAATGAATGAAATCAGGTCGACATGTTTCATGGCTTAAGGCCCAAGAAAGGATCTGTGGCACTTCTTTATGACCTAAAGAGCTGTGGGGATGCGACCATACCCCACACCTAAATTCTCATGTGTGGTAAAGGTGATGCCCTTGAAAATGAGACCTGGTGCAATGAGTAAATGAATGTCCAACATAGATAATGAGTAAGAGAAAGAAAGAAAGATTATAGCATATGGTAAACCAGAAAATATTATGTTTCTGGGCAAAAGCATCGGTAAGATTGCTCTTTCAGTTCATGGTGTCATTGTGTCTCCACTGGTAGACATGCACATGCTGTGAAGAAGGCGCTGTATCAGTCACCACAAGTGTAGAGAAAGAGTAACAGTACACACATCAACGTAACAGACAAAATGAACATGAGTGGTATATATAACACAAAAATAAATCTGTGTCAGTGTCACACAGTGGGGCCCAGATGATGTATTTATACAGGGAGTGCAGAATTATTAGGCAAGTTGTATTTTTGAGGATTAATTTTATTATTGAACAACAACCATGTTCTCAATGAACCCAAAAAACTCATTAATATCAAAGCTGAATATTTTTGGAAGTAGTTTTTAGTTAGTTTTTAGTTTTAGCTATGTTAGGGGGATATCTGTGTGTGCAGGTGACTATCACTGTGCATAATTATTAGGCAACTTAACAAAAAAAATATATACCCATTTCAATTATTTATTATTACCAGTGAAACCAATATAACATCTCAACATTCACAAATATACATTTCTGACATTCAAAAACAAAACAAAAACAAATCAGTGACCAATATAGCCACCTTTCTTTGCAAGGACACTCAAAAGCCTGCCATCCATGGATTCTGTCAGTGTTTTGATCTGTTCACCATCAACATTGCGTGCAGCAGCAACCACAGCCTCCCAGACACTGTTCAGAGAGGTGTACTGTTTTCCCTCCTTGTAAATCTCACATTTGATGATGGACCACAGGTTCTCAATGGGGTTCAGATCAGGTGAACAAGGAGGCCATGTCATTAGATTTCCTTCTTTTATACCCTTTCTTGCCAGCCACGCTGTGGAGTACTTGGACGCGTGTGATGGAGCATTGTCCTGCATGAAAATCATGTTTTTCTTGAAGGATGCAGACTTCTTCCTGTACCACTGCTTGAAGAAGGTGTCTTCCAGGAACTGGCAGTAGGACTGGGAGTTGAGCTTGACTCCATCCTCAACCCGAAAAGGCCCCACAAGCTCATCTTTGATGATACCAGCCCAAACCAGTACTCCACCTCCACCTTGCTGGCGTCTGAGTCGGACTGGAGCTCTCTGCCCTTTACCAATCCAGCCACGGGCCCATCCATCTGGCCCATCAAGACTCACTCTCATTTCATCAGTCCATAAAACCTTAGAAAAATCAGTCTTGAGATATTTCTTGGCCCAGTCTTGACGTTTCAGCTTGTGTGTCTTGTTCAGTGGTGGTCGTCTTTCAGCCTTTCTTACCTTGGCCATGTCTCTGAGTATTGCACACCTTGTGCTTTTGGGCACTCCAGTGATGTTGCAGCTCTGAAATATGGCCAAACTGGTGGCAAGTGGCATCGTGGCAGCTGCACGCTTGACTTTTCTCAGTTCATTTTGCACCTTCGTTTTTCCACACCCTTCTTGCGACCCTGTTGTCTATTTTGAATGAAACGCTTGATTGTTCGATGATCACGCTTCAGAAGCTTTGCAATTTTAAGAGTGCTGCATCCCTCTGCAAGATATCTCACTATTTTTGACTTTTCTGAGCCTGTCAAGTCCTTCTTTTGACCCATTTTGCCAAAGGAAAGGAAGTTGCCTAATAATTATGCACACCTGATATGGGGTGTTGATGTCATTAGACCACACCCCTTCTCATTACAGAGATGCACATCACCTAATATGCTTAATTGGTAGTAGGCTTTCGAGCCTATACAGCTTGGAGTAAGACAACATGCATAAAGAGGATGATGTGGTCAAAATACTCATTTGCCTAATAATTCTGCACTCCCTGTATTTAGGTGTTAGCGAGGGGTCTTACCCTTTGGATCAATCAGATATGCCTTATAGGTCAGAGTCAGAGGTTAGCGCACAGCTGCTACCTGTCAAGCAATAACAATAATGGCAGAGTTAGAGAAGAAACTAAATAAGGCTGGGAAGTTCAAGAAATTGCAACTTGGTGGTGAGAACTGTACTCACATGGTTACTGCATGGAGAGCACGACTGACCTACCCTCCTCTGCTCGCCTGGATTGAAACTGAACAGAGGAGGTGGCCGGTCTATAAAGCATGGTAAATTGGTACATTGGACTCAGATGCAGGGGAGTGCAAGCATTGAACAGCCAATCAGACTTGTGGACGGGGGACAGCATGGTAGAATCATAGGTGCGTGACGCAAGGTGCCCAGAATGCTTGCCCCTCAACGGTGGCCATATTGAAGTGGTGTTAGATGCCACTGTATGAACAACAAAGAAGAGAAGGTGAAAAGGAAAAGTGTCAGTCTTCAATAAATATGTAAAAAATATGTGCAATTCATAATAGTGTTGCAGAGTACAATAACAGGGAATGCTCATTCAAGCAACAAATGCAGGGGCATAAACGCATGGGCTAATATGCGGGATATGTAAGGGAAGTGCGAGCTTCAATTAACCAAGTATGTTTGGGGGGGCGGAGGGCAGTGTGGTTGAGTCAGAGGAACCTTGCTCAAGAAGCCCAGGTCGTTCCCCCCTCAGCGGCAGCCATTTTGTGGTGTAAAATGCCAATGCATATACTGAAAAAGGAGGAAGGTGAAGATAAATAGATGGGCAGTTCAGGATAACAGTTCACACTAAATGTGGGAATGAAGAGACAAGGAAAGCGTATTACCGCAACAGACACTGGGGCATAAACATATGTACTGCGTATGTCAAGAGCTAGCCTTAGAATCAGGAGGGCTCATATAATGGTGTGGTTGTCGTTCTGAGATAGCCATGTTTGGCTATGTGGTTATAGCAGGTAAGTAATGGAGTGGAAAACCTCTCAGCTACTAGTCATTCTGAATGATATTCGTGATATGCCTGTAATCAGCATAATGGCCATCTGAAAGTATCAGACTCACAGGCTATCCATCAGTGAGTGTCTCTCAGTTTACTATCAAATGCAGCATAATTTCAATCAGGAAAAAGGCAGATCATTTGTGATCACTAGAAATGCCAAGGTGGTGTGTACACAGCAGTTGCATCAAAGAGTCATCCAGCAATCATATCTCCCACCATGAGATTTCATCATTCAGACCCATGCTATTTGTAGAAAGGTGAAATATCCCTGCTGCTCCCTCCTGGAGAGGTTGGTATTACTCCATGGGTGATTTGTTTCCAAGATAGTCCACTGCAGGTTGCCAGGAGAGTGTTTAGAAGCGCAGAAATGGTTACACATTTTAGTGGTGCTGCATCCTCAGCGTACAGTGCTGCGATGTTCCATTTTTCTAGTCTTGATAGTTCTCATGGTCATATCCACATTATGGAGACCACAGGGAGAGGTAATGGGATTGATGCAGTTTTTTGTGTTACAGTTTGTGTGATTTTTCTATGTTCAGGTAAAATGGGAACTCAGATTGACCTTTTTAGAGTGCTAGGTGAGAGAGCACACCCCACAGGACCCACAAGGATAGTGTTCTGTGACAGGTAGTAGGGCCCACAGAGTGTTCTGCATGTGGGATTGTCTAGTGCGCGGTCTAATGTGTACAAGGAGGTCTTTCAGATTCTGGGTGTGCCTGATAGCAAATCGTGGGGATGGAATATTTAATGACCTTGTGCTTAGGATACCCTAGTGTTTAGTGATAATGCATGTTCTAAATGGGGTCTTTGGTTGACAGTCAGGTTACCCCCTGTTCAAGCAAGGACCCTCACTAGTCAGGGTAAAAGAGAATCACCCTCAGCTAACCCCTGCTTACCCCCTTGGTAGCTTGGCAGAGCAGTAGGCTTAACTTCAGAGTGCTAGGTGTAAAGTATTTGTACCAACACACACAGTAACTTAATGAAAACACTACAAAATGACACAACACAGGTTTAGTAAAATAGGAAATATTTATCTAAACAAAACAAGACCAAAACGACAAAAATCCACCATACACAAGTCAAGTTATCAATTAAAAATCAAAAAGAGTCTTTAAGTAGTTTTAAAAACACACTAGCGCTGCTAGAGTGAAAATGTACCTGGTGTGCGTCAAAAATAACCCCGCACGGGCAGGTGTGCGTCAAAAATAATTCCGCACGGCGGTACTTGAGTCAAAAATCCAGCCGCACGATGATCTGAAAATCCCGCAGCGCAGGTTGTGATCTCCCAGCCTCCATCAGCGATGCTGCGCGTTGTTTCTCCTGCTCCATGCGTCGATTTTTCGTTCACGTTTCCTGCGAGCATCGTTTCTCAGCTGCGGAGCCGGCTTCTTACTCAGGCAGAAGCAGCAACTGCAGGATAGCTCCACAAAGCACAGTCACAGGCAGGGCAGCTCTTCTTCCTCAGCTATTCAGCTCTTCTCCAGGCAGAGGTTCCTCTTGGTTCCAGAAGTGTTTCTGAAGTCTGTAGATTTGGGTGCCCTTCTTATACCCATTTTAGTCTTTGAAGTCACCTTTCTTCAAAGGGGACTCACACCTACGTGTGAAATCCTGCCTTGCCCAGGCAAGGCCTCAGACACACACCAGGGGGTTGGAGTCTGCATTGTCAGAGGCAGGCACAGTCCTTTCAGATGAGAGTGACCACTCCACCCCTCCCTCCTAGCTGAGATGGCTAATTAGGAAATGCAGGCTACACCCCAGCTCCCTTTGTGTCACTGTCTAGTGTGAGGTGAAAAACAACCCAACTGTCAAACTGACCCAGACAGGGAATCCACAAACAAGACAGAGCCACAGAATGGTTTAAGCAAGAAAATGCTCACTTTCTAAAAGTGTCATTTTCAAACACACAATCTCAAAACCAACTTTACTAAAATATGTATTTTTAAATTGTGAGTTCAGGGACCCCAAACTCCACATGTCCACCTACTCTCTAGGGCAGAGGTCTTCAATCTGTGGGTCGCGACACCCAGGGGGGCCGTGGAGCCCTTGACAGGGGGTCGCACATTCCCCGAGGCGATCGTTAACTTTAATTGAGTTTCCTGTGCTGTGAAAGGGAGCTGCACAGACAGCTAAAGAAGCCATGTGTCTGCTTCCTGAAATAAATGCAAATGTGAGTTAGGAATTGATCTGCAAATGTAAATGATAAAATAGACAAATGTAAAGAATGCTTTGGAGCCGGTTCTGGCTTTAATTGATCGAATCACTTAAAGCTTTGTGATGACAAAGATTTGTTCTCTTTAAGTGGTAGTGCAAAGAGTTAACAACTGGGCAGTGAAGTATGTGCTTTTAATTGTGATTGTATATACATAGGGCTAGATTTATGCTGGCCTTGCGCCGTTCCAATGCCACATTAGCATAATTTTTTTTACGCTAATGTGGCGTTGGAAGGGGAAAAAAGCTGCGTCATATTTACAAAGTGGCGCGATGCTTGCATTGCACCACTTTGTAACCCCTTGTGCCACATTATGCCTGCACCAGGCATAATCTCTGCAAGGGGGGCATTCCGGCACTAGGGGGGCCATAAAAATAGCTCAAAGGAATCTATAAGATTCCTTAGCGCCATTTGTATCGGCATTTAACGCCTGCTAAGTGCAGGCATTAAAAAGAGGCTCCCATTGATTACAATGGGCCTCTGGGTGCTTTTCAGGATTAGTGTCATAATTGTTTACGCTAATCCTGCAAAATGCCGGACCAGCACAAAAAATTATGACACTAGTCCCCCTGACTACCACCATGGTGCTCCGTATTTTAAATACGGCGCTACGCTGTGGCTTTAGGAGGCACAACAAAAGCGCTGTTGCACTAAGAGCAGCCCCACTTTTCATATACCTGCCCCGTAGTGCTTACTACCCCTGAGGAGGTGCTGAAGGGACAGCTATAAAAAAATGATTACATAAGGTCTGGTATTACTTAAATCTACATTTTGGAAATTTTATCTTTAAACTTTTTGTGCATTTTTTTGTGGCCTATCTTATACCTTGTGTAATACAAATATAAAATAATGACTTACATTTTCACAGTGCTTTCTGTCACAGGCTGTGACCTCGTGGCACTAAAAATACACAAGTCACTATTCTCCACTGCAACAACCAAGATTGAATTCTGTGACTGGTTACACAAAGACCTCTGCAGTGCATTAACTAATACAGGTTTCATAATGCACTACAGTGCATTTCCCAATGAGTAAACACTTTCTTGCATTTATTTTTCCTTTGAGCTGCCTGTTATTTTATATGTAGCTACCTGACAGTGAAAGACTTTAAAAAAAAGTACAGATTATTTTGGGGCATATTTATGAGGGACTTGCACCACCAGAGCATCACTTTTATTGATGCTCCGGCGGCACAAGCCTCTCAGTCATACCTATGAGGAGACGCACAGCCACCTACGCGGCTTTGCATGGCCTCAATGATATGGAGAACATCAAAGCAGCGAAAGCCACTGCGTTGCCTTACTCTGTGTCAAGGACGCGTTCTATGAGCGTTGCAGTGGGTGTTCCCACACAACACCCTTGGATTTTGACGCTGCCCGGATTTACAAAATCACAAACTGGAGCAGTGCCAAAACCTTACGCAGGCAGAATGAGGAGAAATGTTTTCATTTCTCTTCATTTTTTCCTCTTTCCATGTGTGTTGCATTCTGCTGCACACATGGAAAGAGGAAAATACCATTCAGGATTGTTTTTGTTCAAGAAGGTGCCCCTTCCTGCACAAAAACAACCCTGCCTACTTTGGCGCTAGGCAGCAATTTGTACGCCAGCGCAGGGGAAAAGGGCATGAATGCACTGTATTTCATAAATACGGTGCATTCCTGCCCTTTTATATTGGGGTAGGGCGGTGTAGCAAGAAGACTTGCGGCGCTGCCCCATGCCAATTCCTCATAAATGATCACCTTTGTTTTTAGCCACACCCTTGACCACGCCCCCACACTCACTGACCTTTGGTTTGCTAAACACCGTTTCACATTATTTCCTCACCTTAAAAAAGATTTCATTGGTTGGTTGCGTGATGCTGCTTTTTGTCGAGAACAGTTGGAGACCTTCTGGGAGTTAGCGCCTGAGGGTTCTAGGCCGCGAGATATTTGGGCACCTCTGCGTGCCTATTTGGAGATTGCTTACTGAGTGATATGTGCTAGATTCAATTGGCATGCATTTGGGGAATGGTTTGTGCCGCCCTACTTGTGAGAAGATGCGAGCTGTGGGATGTTTGCCAGTTCCGACTTGCCCGTTCCGGCCGCCTTGCTATATTTATGTTGGTTGTACTTGTTCTTGCTCCTTGAATGCCGACAGTTATTGTTCGTGACCCCTAAATTTTGCTCATTGCGGTCTATTTTGTTGTAACATTACCGAATTTTGTCACACTTGAGTCGGGGTTTCTTGGGTGCTAATGCTGTTATGGAAGAGTAGGTTTTTTTTGTTCTTGTACGTTCAAAATGCATTAATAAATTTTTTTTTAAAAATGATTTGCAGTGGGAATTGGGGACGTTTATGATTGTCGATGATGAGGAGTACCAGGTTCTAGAAATGTTTGTCAGGACTGGGTCCTTATGCCTAAAAAACTTTTGAGAGGGGGTCCCGGCATCAAAAAGTTTGAAGACCTCTGCTCTAGGGGAATCTACACTTTAATCATATTTAAAGGTAGCCCCCATATTATCCTATGAGAGAGACAGGCCTTGCAACAGTGAAAAACGAATGTGGCAGTATTTCACTGTCAGGACATCTAACCCACATTACTATATGTCCTACCTTATCCATACACTGCACCCTGCCCTTGGGGCTACCTAGGGCCTACCTTAGGGGTGCCTTACATGTAAGAAAAGGGAAGGTTTAGGCCTGGCAAGTGGGTACACTTGCCAAGTCGAATTTACAGTGTAAAAATACACACACAGACACTGCAGTGGCAGGTCTGAGACATGATTACAGGGTTACTTGTGTGGGTGGCACAACCAGTGCTGCAGGCCCACTAGTAACATTTGATTTACAGGCCCTGGGCACCTCTGGTGCACTTTACTAGGGACTTAACAGTAAAACAAATATGCCAATCATGGAGAACCAATTGCATACACATTTTAAACAGGAGCACTTGCACTTTAGCACTGGTTAGCAGTGGCAAAGTGCCCAGAGTAATAAAAACAGCTAAATCAGAGTCCAGCACACATCAAAAACCTGGGGAACAGAGGCAAAAAGTTAAGGGAAACCACGCCAAGGATGAAAAGTCTAACAATGCATTTCATTCCTTTGGAGTTTGAGGTAAAGATAGTCACACAGGTAATGACAGCATCAGAGGGTCTTTTAGTAGTCTCTAAGAGGGAATCCCTGTGGCTATTCTGTGCCCTCTTCCCAGCCCATCTGATAATCCTAATAGGATAGTTTCTTGAGGATAGAGTATTACTGAGCATCTTAGCTTGCACGTCATTGTCTTTCAGATTGTCTTGCCA
Source organism: Pleurodeles waltl (assembly GCF_031143425.1). Lineage (NCBI taxonomy): Eukaryota > Metazoa > Chordata > Amphibia > Caudata > Salamandridae > Pleurodeles > Pleurodeles waltl. Next base: position 1,032,268,648 of record NC_090437.1, on the reverse strand, counting down.
AAGCCATTTAGTGCCTGCAGCCTGTCTTTGATCACTTGTCTAGGGAGGGTGACAGCTGGGTTTTTTGTATGCCTCCTAGACAGTCACACACAAGGGGTGCTTTGGTGTGACGTGATGGGCCTTGATAGGCTATCCTGGGTAGGTTAGAAAGAATGAACTGGACACTGCCACACTTACATCTGAATAGGTCATGCCCTGTCCAGTCCTCCCAGTTGTGAGTATGGAGCCAGGGCAGGAAGGGTAAGACATCTGTGCACTTCAAAGGCATGTCTTTGAAGTCTCGCTCAAAGCTGCCAGTGGGTATAAGAACTGGACCTCAGACACCACCACTTCAGTGCATTGATGGATCTGCGGATACTATGCTAGGAAGAAGGACTGATGTGCTGCCAAAGGACTGCCACTCTGCTGGACTGCACTCTGCTGGATTCCTGCTTTGCTGTGCTGACCGATCTCCTCTCTTGCCAGGGAGTGAGAAGTACTGGACCTGCATCTCTTTAACCCAGAACCTAGAGTGACTCCAAGGGCTAGTTGTCTGGCTTCCTGATCTGAAGTCTCAGGGACACAAAAGACTTCCAACTACCCTGTTTCTGTACCTGGACTCTGCCATCTGTGAATCTACCCTACGAAATGGTGCTATGCCAGACCTGGAACCTTGGAAGAGGGCTTAAGGTGTTCCCCAGTGGAACCAATGCATCTTCTTCACTGAGCAGCGCATCCCAGCATTAAACCAATGCATCTTTTTGGCTGAGTGTCACTTCGTCAAGCAGAACCGGCGCATCGCTGCATGGATTGAATCCAGTACAGAAGGCTTGCATCGCCGCCCCAGCCTTCATGGGTTCGACACATTGCCCTCAGAACTGTCACTGTGTGCCACTCCTCCGGAACAGGTCCGCACATCCCTCATCCACAGCAGCCTCAACATCGACACTAAAGCTCCACATCGCAGCTTCACCACTCTTCGGAACCGGCGCATCGCCTCAACTGCACAGTGCATCCCCGACACCAGTCTTCACATTGCAAGCCTGACAACTGGATCATCGACTTCAATTCAACAGGACCTCGCACTGCAGCCTGGCAGTATCTCAGAACCAACACATCTCATCGGCTGCGCAATACATCTTTGACTCAAATCTATGCAATGCTTCGCTACCAGGAATTAAGGTACTTTGTTCAGTGGGCCTAACTGGATCCCCGTAGCTGGCCTGCACTTCATTGTGGTTGGCCTGAACTTTTGACTTTATCCCTTCTCTTTTTCTGACCTCATTTTTGCTGGTTTTTAGACTCTGCGCACTTTACCACTGCTACCCAGTGCTAAAGTACATATGCTCTCTCCCTTTAAATATGGTAACATTGGATCATACCCAATTGGCCTATTTAATTTACCTATATGTCCCTAGTAAGGTGCACTAGATGTGCCCAGGGCCTGTAGATTAAATACTACTAGTGGGCCTGCAGGACTGGTTGTGCCACCCACTTTAGTAGCCCCTTTACCTTGTCTCAGGCCTGCCATTGCAAGGCCTGTGTGTGCAGTTTCACTGTCACTTCGACTTGGCATTTAAAAGTACTTGCCAAGCCTAAAACTCCACTTTTTCTACATATAAGTCACCCCTAATGTGTGCCCTAGGTAACCCCTAGAGCAGGGTGCTGTGTGGGTAAAAGGCAGGACATGTACCTGTGTAGTTTACATGTCCTGGTAGTGTAAAACTCCTAAATTCGTTTTTACACTACTGTGAGGCCTGCTCCCTTCATAGGCTAGCATTGGGGCAACCCTCATACATTGTTGAAGTGGTAGCTGCTGATCTGAAAGGAGTAGGAAGGTCATATTTAGTATGGCCAGAATGGTAATACAAAATCCTGCTGACTGGTGAAGTTGGATTTAATGTTACTATTTTAGAAATAGCACTTTTAGAAAGTGAGCATTTCTCTGCACTTAAATCTTTCTGTGCCTTGCAATCTACGTCTGCCTGGGTTTAGTTGACAGCTCCTTGTGCATTCACTCAGACACACCCCAAACACAGGGTACTTAGCCTCACTTACATACATCTGCATTTTGAATGGGTCTTCCTGGGCTGGGGGGTGGAGGGCTTGCTCTCACACAAATGACTGCCACACCCCCTACTGTGACCCTGGCAGACAGGATTGAACTGAAAGGGGACCTGGTGCACTTCTAAGCCACGCTTTGAAGTCTCTCCCGCTTCAAAGGCACATTTGGGTATAAAACAGGGCCTCTGCTCTACCACCTCAGACACTTCCTGGAGAAAAAACCTGAACCTGCACCCTGACAAGAAGAACTGCCTGGCTGCCTAAAGGACTCACCTGACTGCTTTCTACAAAGGACTGCTGCCTTGCTGTTGCCCTGCTGTCTTGCTGCTCCCTTGCTTTGCTGCAGAAGTGCTCTCCAAGGGCTTGGATAGAGCTTGCCTCCTGTTCCCTGAGGTCTCAGGACCAAAAAGACTTCTCTCTTGCAACTGGACTCCTTGTGCGGCGAAAAATTAGACGCACAGCTTGTTCCGTGGTAAAAAATTCACTGCACGCCGAACCGGAAAGACGCCGCTCGACTTCGCGAGGAAAAGATCGACGCGGCACCTGCGGTGCGACCGGAACTTCGACGCACGGCCCGCCTGGACAACGCCGCCCGACTTCCAGAGGGGAAATCAATGCAGCGCCTGCCGTGTGGGAGAAAATTCCACACATCGCCTACCGGAACGACGTGCAGCCGGTCAACAAGCCCAGGATTCCACGCACAGACCCCGGGGCGTCTGAAAACCCCGCAACCCGAAGAGGAGACCAGTCCGCGCGCCGGAAATCGACACAACGTCTTCCCCGCATTGAAAATAACGACGCAAGTCCGTGTGTGAAGGGGCGAAACCGACGCACACACCATTTTTCCACGCATCTCCTCCTCTGCGGCCCTTTGCGGTGATTTTTCACTCCAACCAGGTACTCTGTGCTTGAAAGAGACTTTGTTTGCTTTTTAAAGACTTAAGACACTTTATATCTATTTCCAGTGATATCTTTACAATTTCTTATTGCATCTTTTATCGTTTTGAGCTGCAAATATCCAGATAAATATTATATAACACTGTGTGGTGTATTTTTGTGTTGCTATATTGTGTTAATGTATGATTTGATTTATTGCACAAATACTTTACACATTGCCTTCTAAGTTAAGCCTGACTGCTCAGTGCCAAGCTACCAGAGGGTGGGCACAGGATAAATTGGATTTATGTGTGACTTACCAAGACTAGAGTGAGGGTCCGTGCTTGGACAGGGGGTAATCTGACTGCCAACCAAAGACCCCATTTCTAACATAATCCTTTTTGTGTGTTGTTTTCATTGGTTTACTCTTTGAAGTGTTGCAAAAATACTTTACACATTCCCTTCAACTTAAGCCTGACTGCTCTGTGCCAAGCTACCAGAGGGTGAGAACAGGTTAATTTGGGGGTTGCTTGTGCCTTACCGTGACAAGAATTGTGGTTTCTGCTTGACCAGAGGTCACACCCCAGTCAAACAAAAACCCAGTTTCCCACAAACCTGTGCTTAACGGTATGGTAGCTTGGCAAAAAGCAGTCGGGCTTAACATAGAGGCAATGTGTAAAGTATCTATGCAGTTCTTAAACAGTAAGACAGTGAAAACACAGCACAAGAAAAATCCCAAACCGGTTACAAAATAATGGAGAATATTTCAATAAATAAAATTACACCAAAATGACAAAAATCAAATAAGTAAAACAGGAGACATGATTTTTTTACATTTTAAATTAAAAATAGCACCAAAAAGCACAATGCTGTAACTGTGGTTATCTGGTTGCTCTAGAAACAGTTAAAGTCAAAAGTTAAAGCCAACCATATTGGAGAGCAGGTTGGATACAGGGACCAGGTTTATCACAGTGGAAAGTTTACCTTCTGGCTTAGAAGCTTTCATGGAGAAAATGTGGTTGTCAATAAGTCGTCAGCGGGGCAAGCTGCAAGATGAATCCAACATAGGTCATGATGACTGCAGGTTGCTGAAGAGCTGGTCTTGGTGCAGTTGTCGATGAAGATAAAAACACTCTGAGCAGGCAAAGTTAATGCCCAGAAAGGCCTCAACATCGATGGGCTTCTGTCTACATCGGTCTCAATGAAGCTTTCTATAGTCTCTGGAAGTCAGTTCTCCTTTAGCGTGACACACAACCAAGCTGAGGCCTACTGGCGATGCAACATAGACAGCTGTGGCTTTCACATTGTTCCTGGTCTCCGATGGTTCTCTAGCAGAAAGTTGGCAAAACGTTTCTAAGTCACAGATGTTGTAGTTTGGGGACAGGAGGTGTACACTTTAAGCCAAGGGTCTAGGACCTGGGGTCAAAACGTGGGAGTTTGGATTTACTCCAAGAGAGGCCAGCAGCAGGGTAATGGGCAGGTGTTGTTGGTACTGATGAACTGGGTGATTGCAGGAAAAGGCCTCTGGAAGCTTGTTGTGACTCTCTAAGGGACAGTAAGCCAACTGACTCTTGGTGTCACTTCTGGGTTCAAGGCAAGCAGGTCCAGTCATCCTTCAGGTTCTTCAGACCGTATGGTAGTCCCTCTTCTGATTCTCCAGAGGTCCAGGGGTGTCCTGAAGAGAGGTCTTTGGGGTCCACTTTTATGCCCAAAGCCAGCTTGTGTGTGTGGATGGGAAGCCTTTGTCCATCCCCTAAATCAGTTCTGGTCACTTCTCCTACCCCCACTGGAATTGCTGCTAAACTAACTAGAGAGACGAAGGAACAACAGACCCCAGTGTGAGGTGCATCTGCCAGTGACAGTGTAGACCTGCTTTAAAAGTAAGGAAGGGGCTGAATACAACCCCCAGACTAAACTTTGATGTTTAGGCAGGGGATGGGTACAGCCCCAGGCCTGCTCAGGAGAGGAACACCCCACCTATAAGTCATGGTTTTTTAGTCCACTGTTTTGGAACAACACACATTAAGCTCCAGAGGATGCACAAAGGGACAGGTGGCATTGGACAGTGGCAGAAATAAATATTTGGCTTGAGCAGGAACATTTCTAAAAGTGTAATTTCCAAAGTAATAATATACAATCCATTTACCATTAGGTTAGATTTTAAATTACTATTCAAAGGAGTCCTTGAACCATTGTTAAGCTACTCCCAAACTGAAGTTAAGCATAACAAACTGCTATAATGTAACCCAACATTTTTCTATGGGAAGGCCATTCTTGCCATAGTGAAAATTATCTTTGTAGGTTTTTCTCTACCACAACATGTTAAACTTTCAATGTACTACTTTTTAAATGGCCTGGACCCCGCACTACGGGCATGTAGGGCCTACCATAGGGGGTGACTTATAAATACTAACAAGAAAGGTGTGTGTCAGGCAAAAGGTTTATTTTGGCAGGTCAAAATGGCAGATTAAAATAGTACACACGAGAGCTGCAAGAGCAGACTTGAAAACATGTTGCAGCCCACTTGTAGCATTTAATCTACAGGCCCTAAGTGCAAATAATACTATACACTGGGTGCATATAAGTAAATTAAATGTATGCCAATTTTATCATATTTAAAAAGGAGGTCACAGGCACTTTACCACTGGTGAGCAGGAGTATAGTATACAGAGTCCTATGGCCAACAAAAACTGGTTTAGCTAAAGAATGCAAAAATCTGCAGGAATATTACACAAAAGATGGTAATTTCCAGCAAACTCATTTAGCTCATTCTCAAGTGCATATGTGAACATTTGGATGCTTCCAAAACATGAAGTATTGGCAAGGCTAGACAACCTTAGAAAGGTAAGAAAAGAATAAAACCACGGCACATCACGGGATCACGGTGAGAACACTTTATTCCTTAGTGTTAGATCAGGGTGAAAATCCACTGATAACATAAAAGGCAATAGATGCGTAATATGGAAGCGCTGTACAATTTTCATGTTTGTGAGAAAACAGCCGACACGTGTTTCGTCCCTTGACGACGCCATACACATACGGCTCAAAGCAAACCTAGACGCTTTGCAGACTTACCATGGTCTCTGGATTCTAATTACATCCTATGTCACCATCTGTACACTCTGCTGTACAGTTCATGATCTTTGGAACTCTACCAACATTAACCATATAGTTCATACTTTACAAGCCTTGAAAAAGTCAATGATGACGAAACACGTGTCGGCTGTTTTCTCACAAACATGAAAATTGTACAGCGCTTCCATATTACGCATCTATTGCCTTTTATGTTATCAGTGGATTTTCACCCTGATCTAACACTAAGGAATAGAGTGTTCTCACCGTGATCCTGTGATGTGCCGTGGTTTTATTCTTCTCTTACATGGACTGTGATCTTTGAGGTGACAGCTTACCACACCCTGTGGCTGGGTGTACTACTACTTGAGCACTCCCTTCTGTCTAATAAGACACACCATCATGAACTTTCAACATTTATGACAAAGTTTTGGAAGTGCGCACCGCTTATACACAGCCACAATTTGTTGATTTCTTTGTTGTTCAATCTTAGAAAGGTGTTTGCTAAAACTTTTGCCTTGCCATTGCTTGCTGCCAAAAATGCTGATTGTAAATGCTGAATAACATCAGTAAATACAAAAAAAAGACAAACTGTTACTCCAGTGTGATAACATCTTTGCACACATGTGTTGTCATGCATGCATGTGTACGCAACATGAAACAGACAGACATCCTGGAGTGATAAAGTGTAAAAAGGTGCATCATAACAAAAATAGTGGCCTGGGAGCAAATGTCAACTGCTGTGCCCATTGTAAGAAAATTATACAGCACAGGATGTGTGGGAGAGCACTTGAAAAAATTGGAACAGAGGATCCAGCTCAACAACAAGCAATGGTGAGCAACAATAAAGCTCAAAGAAGGGGGTTAGGAACATTTAAGAAAAGCCAAAAACTGTGAGCAAGAATGGGACAGACAGAAGAAGCAACCAGTGAGCAGAGGGGAGCAACATAAAGAGCATGGGGTGTGGATATGAGGATGGAAGCTGCACAATTGGGAGAAAGCAAGAAAACACATGTACCCACATGAAATGTTGAGAGAAAAAGGAAAAAGTGGATCCTTGAATAAGCAGTGGAAGGGTACAAATCCTCTGCTCAGAAACACTATAAAACAGCTATACTCTAGGGAAGAACAAACACCAGAAGATGAAGGAAAGCCATTAAATAAGAAGCAAGCAAATGTAAAAGGCAAGAAAGCCAATTATGAACAATGGTCTGTCCTAAAGCCAACTTCAAATATTGGTATTGTACATAATAGGTCTTTCGAAAACAAGTGAAGGCAAGACCTAAAAATAGTCTCAAATTTGCATTAAGCCAAGACCCTTTACAATTGAGGGAATTTTAGCTTATCACTTTGCCACATTATCTTAGTGATTGGGAGGTGGCTATTTCAGAAGAGCAATACACAAACAAAAAGCAGCCCATTTAGAAATACCAGTTTACTTGATGAGCATCTGTAACTTTTTTGCCCCAATGGCTAATTTACAACAGCAAAATACTGTTATGTCTGTCAGAATTTTCTGGTAGCAGGAATAAATAGCATTGGTTATTGGTCCACAAACATGTAATACTGAGAGCCACCAAGTGAGCTTAAGCCTAAAATGTTTTTTCATTGGGTACTGACCATGCAGCAATTCATATAGCATAATATAGTGAATTAAAAATGGGTATGAAGCAAAGCTATATATTTTTTTAATGTGTACAAGATCCTGAGTTTAGGAATAGTGGTTGCTTGTATAACCCTTAATTCGGGGTTACCCACACTATCATGTAGCTGAGAGCAAATTTTGGAAAATGTGTTGGTTCTTGCACACTGGATGACATTTTGAAGTCAAACATTGAGGAAAATTCAATTGATAATAACAAATCTACTGTTCTGAGATCCCACATTTTTCGCTATAACAAATGGTACACCATTTGTGTGGCTGGCCCTGCCATCTGCAACAGGAAAGAGCCCAAAATATAAGACATCACAATCTTGTAATGAAAAATTATTCGTCTTGTGCAATGTGGGCAGCGTGGAATTTGGTCCTGGGCTTGGCCACTACCCTGGGACGCCTACCAAACCCAGACATTATTAATTAGACATCCAGGGTGATTTGCATAGATGATGCTTTCTTTTCCTGCGCATGATGCCCTGCAAACCTCAATCACCTACCATCCAGCATTCCCTGGCTCCAGAAATAGTATCCTATTTGTATGGCTGCAGCTAGTCTATGACAGAAACTGATCAATCAGGGAACTATGCAAGACTATATTGACTTGCATGGTACTTGGTTTGCTCTATTCCTGTTGTGAGCTCTAGGCCCAACTATACAAGTGGATTATCATTTTTTGGACCATTTTGACCTAGTGTCTAGTGGGCTTTCTGCAGCCCCTCGGGGGAGGACAGAAGAAGGGGTAGACTCCCCGATCTGCCCCTTGGGGGGGGGGGTAGCTTAAAGATTGTTGGACCCATTGTGAAGTGGGAGCCCATTTAGTCTGTCCACCCTTTGTTCCCCAGTTGTAGAGTTGGTTTTCGACTCTCTGGGGAGGGATTTGGGTAAACTCCAATTCACCCATGGGGGGACAAAAATGCTGCTATACCTGTTTTGAGGTAGGTGAAGGGCCTGATGTCTGGGTGGGCCAACCCACCCCTTCCATTTATGGGGCATTTTTTGTCTGGTGTCTAGTGGGCTTCCTATCCTCTGGGGGCAGGTAGGGGGGCACTCTCCCAGTCTGACCCCATGAGGGCGGCAAGGCTTTGAGGCCCATTCTGATGTTGGTGCATAGCCCGATGCCTGGGCGGGCCACCCAATTCCTTTTTGTTTTGGAATTTTTTACACTGGTATATATTGGGTTTTCTGACTCCTGCTGACACACCCCCTGAATGGAGAAGATGGGGGGTAAATCCCCCAATTCACTCACTAGGTGGTCAGAAAAACTGCACCCTTTCTGGGATGTGGTTTCCGTAATACCCTTGTTTTTTATGGCCAATTAGTCCCTGGTTTCTAATGGATTTTTAACCCGGGTAGATTGAGGTAAACATCTACTATTTGCCTCTGGGCAGACAGAAAGACTGTTGTATTTGGGTGAGTGTGGGGCACAGGCTTATGCTCTTGGGGGCTCCTCCTTCACAGAATGTACTTTCTGTTGTCTAGTAGGTGGATCCCTATTAGGGAGCGCAGTCCTGGGGTGATCCCCTAGCAGAGCTCCACTAGGGAGAGATAGCATAGGAAAGAGGCCTCTCCTAGCTTGTTGAATGCTCGGGGAAGCATTATGTCCCCAGCACTGATCAAAAGTGAAAGCCTAATAGTGCCGTCTATTTTGACTTTGTTTAATGTTACATCACTGGGCTGTGCACGCTGCACATTATATCAAACATTTAAAAAACAAACACAATGCGAGGTAATCTTTTCGCCCCGCAATGCAACAGCTATTTTTTCATTATACAGTGAGTGATCCATTAACGATTACCTCATTAGCAAAAGGTCTTCCCCCACATTTAAGCGGTTATGTACCGAAAACATTTGTGAATAATACCATGAATATCATTTATGTTACTACAGTGGCTTGCCTTTTGCTACCCCTGGTGTTATCCTTGTACATTCTTACCTTGGAGGTTATAAAGCCTGTTAATAACATAAGGTGCACATGTCCCTGATGAGCTCTGTTTTTAAATGTGCATTCACGCTGGGACCCAGGACATCAGCCTATCATAAATAAAAACATTCAAGAAAGCAATGCATAATATACTGATATGAAATGTTGCTGTTGCACAACCTGGCAGTAGTACCATTCCTAACCAAGGGGCTCTAATCTGAAGTCCTGGGGAGCATTATTTGCTCCCCAGCACCCCAGCAATGTAATATTTGGCAGTAAGCAATTACAAAATATTCTTTTGCTTAGAAACACCTTAATAAGTTTCTAAAGTCATTGGTAGAACCTGTAGAATTCCAGAGAGTGCTCTGCTTTCCCTGCCTGCAAGCCTCTCAATAAAAAGGCTGTTCAACAAACTAATACCAGCATATGACTGACAAATACAAATGACTAGATTTGACAGTGCAAACATTTCACAATAGGTGATGTTGTAAATCCTTTTACTAATGCACAATATTACCCCATTACTGTATAACAGCGTCCATGAATACTTGGGGCGTGGGCCACAGGAGCTTTGCTGGGGCAAAAAAGTTAGTGAACAATCTTCCTGCCCATATTGCCTAGTTCATAACGAGTCCAAGGCTCCCTGTTTCTTTTTCTGTCCCCTATTTGCCTAAGTGTGGAAAAAATGGATAATACCACTATGTAAATTAATGGGCGTGAGACAACATAGGGTAACATTATGAATCCTAAGGAGTGAAACACGAGAAGTAATAGTGTTCGCAGTTTCTTGCTATTTGCACTAGGCTTGGAGACTGAGACTGAGAGTTAGCCCCCAAAAGGCCCAGCAAATATGTGGGCCTAGGTAGATACAGTTTAACATAGGACTCTGGTCTAGCATTTCATGTGATACGCAAAACCTATTGTGGATTGTTTGATGTAAATATTTGACATGGCCAATTGTATACATTTTATATGAATTTTTGTATGTATATGATCTTATGTCATTTTATCTATTTTATTATGATATGCACTTTTATGGCTTTTTAGCCAAAATAAAGTATTTACTGCTACTACTACCTTCTGCCATTAAGTGCTCAGTGGGGACGTGGCACATATCGAATGCACCAGGGGCACAAGCAAAGCAAAGAGCCACTAACAACAGAAGTCACTGCCCAAGGGCTGTGGAGCCCAACATTCAAGTAGGAGACCGAATTATAGAACGTAATCGCCATCCCGGATGGAAATATCTAATGCCCTTCGAGAGGGAAGTCTGGGAGGTGGAGAGAGTGAAAGGAACAATAGTAACCGCCAAGAGGGGCTCCCTGCAAATGTCCCGGAATGTAATGTGGTTTAAGAAAATCATTGAAGGAGGAGCTGGTGTGGAGGAGCAGGCTGAGGATAAAGATCTGGATGGGGGAGTTGTACCAAGAGAGGAGGCGAAAGAATCAAAGATGGAACCTGCCGGAAGTGAGTCCAGTGGGTCCCAACTATCACCATCATCTGGAAGTCAGCAACTGAGAGGATCTCGAGAGGTGACTGGGCGTCATCCATATCGATTGAGGGCAAATCTGCAGCTGAGCCAGAGATGTAAGGACTTTGGGCCAGATGTAGGTAGGTTTCCTTTTGCGAGTTGCAAATTGCGAGTCCCAGCGACTCGCAATTTGCAACTCGCAAAAGGAAATGCAGAATGGTGTCTCAGACACCTTCTGCAACTCGCTATGGGGTCGCAAAGACCCACCTCATGAATATTTATGAGGTGGGTCGCAGTTTGCGACCCCATAGCGAGTCTAGGCACTCACGGGGATGGTGGCCTGCTGGAGACAGCAGACCACCATGTCCGTGACTGCTTTTAAATAAAGCAGTTTTTTTTTTCTCTTTGCAGCCCGGTTTCCTTAAAGGAAAACGAGCTGCAAAAAGAAAAAATACCGAAACCTTTTTGTTTCGGTTTTTTCAGAGTAGGCAGTGGTCCATAGGACCACTGCCTGCTCTGAAAAAATATTTTTGTGAGCATTCGAATGAGTTACCATCCACTTCAAGTGGATGGTAACTGCGAGTTGGTTTGCGACCGCTTTCGCGGTCACAAAGCAACTCTACATCGTGATGCGGTTGCAAATAGGAAGGGAACACCCCTTCCTATTTGCGAGTCGGAATCACATTTTGCGAGTCGGTACCGACTCGCAAAATGTGATTCTGTATCGCGTAAGGGCTTTTGCGCCTCGCAAACGGCGTTTTTCACCGTTTGCGATGCGCAAAAGCCTTCCTACATCTGGCCCTTGGTTTGGTAAACACTGACACTGTGTAGGACCAGTTCTATGTTCTTTATTGTTTTCTTTATGAAAGGTTACTAGGGACGTAGTGAACCACCCAGTCACTACTCTATTTTGTATGATGCACATACACCGAGGGCTGGGTGCGTCCTGAGGGTATAAATAAAGGTGCGCATGTCCCTTGTGACAGAGCACGTCCCCACTATACTACCGGCCTGTGTGTCCTCTTACTTGTTTAGTCGTGACTGTATAAGGCATAGTCAGGTTGTGGTATAACCCGCACATTACAGATGGGAATATCTATAAAACGAGCAGGGCGGTGATAGCGTTTCAGCCTGGATAATTGTACAATGCATACAGTTATGCAGTTTGAAAATCGGACAGACTGATAGATAGTCCCCATTGTTTTCCTGAAGTGTATTCTTGGAAACTTGGCTGATGCAGCTTTCAAAACGTACTTCCCAAAGTCCCAGATTTTCGCTTATACAAAGGCGTTCCTCGGCAGATACATATTTAAAAAAAAATTCATGACTTGGGCCCTAGGAATCCAAAAACGAATACAATTATTATAACGCTCAGTGCAATGTGCAGATGTTAGGCCCAGGGCTGGATGTGCCGGCCCCCTCATTGTCTAAGAAGGAAACCCTGTCAATGTCCGAGTTCAATTCACAAGGTATGAAACAACAGCATGTTTCGGACTGTGATGTGTCATGGGACGGCTGTTCTTGGGAAGGTGATGATTGAGCACTTGGTATTTCATAGTAGTATCCTAGATAAAAGTAGACATGTTATGTGTTAGTAACGTGTTATTTTATTAACTTCTTTGGTACATTGGGTCAAAGGCCATATTATTTAACTTCCTGTGATGTCATTGGGGTCAAACAGTGTGTGATATCACTTTGCATTTTGTTTGAATCGAGGTCTATGAATATTAAATTGTCAATATCTTTTGTAAACGAAGGCATTTGAGCTGGCGCGGGTCCTCTGCTATGGTGGAGAAGCATTGCCCCCGCCAGCAGCTACAAATCTTTTACTACAAACCAATAATAAGCTATGGTTATTATCGTTTTGTAGTAAAAAGGGTGGGGCCACGAGCTATGATGAGGATGGAGGGGCACTGCTCAGCACTCCCCCCAAGTGAGCACATATGTTTGGCCGGTTGTCTCAGGCCGGCCAAACACACATGCGCACTGTGCTCTCTCCAGCCGGGCACTGTGTTACCGGGCTGGCGAGAGCAGGCACAGGCTCTCAGTCTGCATGGGAGCACCCTAACAGTGGCATTTGGGTTGGCTCAGGGCACGCTGGGAGCCTGTGTCTGCAGCTGCATCAGAGGAGCGGCGCAGTGGTGGCAGCGGCAGCAGTAAAGTTAAGTGGGTTTTTTGTTGTTTTATTTAAATTATTAATTCCGCCCCTACAAAGCACAGTGAGCCACTCCTGCATTTGAGTGTATTTTTTGTAAATGTTAGAGGGAAAATAATTATAAGCAATGGAGATCTGTGCTACATCTTTGCTATAGAAGCAAGATTATAAATGAAACAAGAATGGCTTTGCCCACTGAACGAAATGCCATTGAGAATTTGATTAGTGCACAGTCCTCACTAAAGAAGAATTACTTTAGCCCTGCCAGGGAAACAGGAGGACATCATGCGCATGTTAATTTTGGAAAGGGAGATAAGGGCACATGGGGAACATTATCGATGAAGCAAGTGAGCCTGGCTGGTGCGAGAGCACATCCTTTTTGGAAACGTCTGACCCAGACTAGAGATGGGTGCTCACTTGTCAACATGATAGCTCCACAATGCATGTGCTAATTGCCATGAGCTGAGACAGTGCATCAAGGAAATGGATGATTGGGTCACCATTCTCGCAGTGTGTCTCAGCAAGTGTCTTTACTAAACTTTTGTGTGCTTTTAAATGCACACATGAAGATTAGCATGCCCGCCCTTCTGAGGGCCTTCATGAGTCCACATTTCAAGCCAGGGTGTAGGGATTACATGCATACAAACGGACAGAATGGCTCCTGCTGCCCTGTTGACTGCTGGAAACCCTCCACGGGCAGTCCTGGCTTGCCATTGTAGAGGTGGCCAGTGGGAATGAACAGCATTCAAAGCAAGTGTTTGGTTTGTTCTTTGTTTTCTTTGCTGTGGAGAAACACCTGCACCCAACTAGCAGACGATGGTCCATTCCTTTTCAACTAAAGTAATAGTGCCTTTCCTCTCGTTCCTGTGTATTTCTAGCGAACCTCTCCATTTTTAATTCAATTTCAATATCTTGATAGCAAACCAGTGGCGATCCTTTACTTACTATAACCAATCATGCAAACAAAGAACGATTTCAGTCCTATAAAAGGTGGCTGTGTTGATCTTTAGTTGTCTGTTTCACTCAATTTATCAGTGTGTTCTATGGTAATGTGAAATGCTTTGACTTCAAAGAATTGGCATCCCCTCTAAATGGCAAAGTATTCAGGGCATTGTTCTTACATTTTTATGACCAGCATCATCTCCACCTGTCGAGGTGACATCTGTGCTTGAGTAGTAGTCATTTTAACTACCTGACTTTTTAAAACGACATTTGGTAAGATTTATAATGTACGTTATTGGTCCAAATTAGTAAAAAATGTTCTTGTCTCTTCTTGCTTCTTACAGATAGACAAAAAGAGGAATCCAGATGGGGTGCAGATGTTGTCGAATGATACAATGGTAGAGTAACTTAAATGGACAGCTATGCTAATTCATTCCTTTCCAAATGTGACTTTAGTTTTCGAAAAGAGTGTATGGAATTGGAGACATAACAGCTTTTATTTTTAAACAAAACATATGTGCTTCAATCCCTGCTCTTGTAGGCTTCCTGTAGAATGTGAAGAGGGTACTCTCCCTCCCAAAAGACTTTCTATAATCTTTCAGCTGAAGACTAGTTGCAATCTCAACGCGCACTGGTCTACTTTTACCATCATTGCCATCGTAGTGCTACTAACTGAGTTACCAACTAGAGGGATCAGAGAGGTTTTAAGGTTTCATGCAACATCCATAAAAAAGTTCCTTCCTTCTAGATCAAAACAGTTCCTCACATATGCGGAATGGGAGGGTGTTATAGAGATCATATGCAGTAATAATAGTGAGTTACTGCTGTGTTACCATATTGGAAACACACGTCACTATCCCTGAACGTTTACATTTTGGATGTGTGTGCCTGTGCGCAGTTAGTGACCTGGCCAAAGAGGGCATGAAAGAGCTGAAACTGAGTCATAAATTCAAAGCTGGTCTGAATAGGGACCCCCAAAATACGTTTGGTCCAGGGCCTCCACAATCCTTAAGCTGTCCTTGAGAGAGATCACTATTGTACATTGCTATTTTCACAGATCCTTTTCTTTTAATTTTACCGATAATCAGTGGAAATGAAGCTGCATATATTTGGACCGCTACAATCAGTACATCTTAAGTTTGCAGATTCAAATGTGTCCTTATGACTTTTATTGCACAGTTTTATTCATGGGAATGGTTTATTTTTGCTGTCTCGCTGCAGACACTTCTGTTCTATTACAGACAGTATTATATACAATACAACACAGATTCAGCCCTTGGTCATAGTTAGGTGGCTTTCTTGTCAGTTTCTGTTCCCTGCATTTTTGGGTGGCTTTCCTCTTTCTTCTTTGTTTGTCCCTCCCCTGGAACATACCTAGTTTAGCCTTTCTTTTGAGTGGCTAGAGCATTGCCTTCTACTGCTGAGGTCATGCTACTCCATTTTTTGGTTCTTTTTAAAAACTTTTATCATTTGTTTAGCCCTTCATGGTAGTCGTTGTCTTGGTTTTCAAATGGTGCTCACTCTTTACTGTGGTGCCCCATCCTTTCCCCACAACCCCAACTCTCCTCCTACCTGCCTCTCTAATGCTTCTTGGTGCCTCACAACACACAGATGTCAGCCTTGGTGATACGCTGGATGTTCACTTTACCCTGTCTGTCATACCAGTGCTTCTCCACTGTGTGCATTCAATGGATGGCAAATGTGGTGATACCCTGGATATTGTCCCCTTGCATCACCTGCCCCTCTCCATGGTGGTAGCCAATATTGACTATTGACTATAGCAGTAGTAGAGGCAAAGGAAATACAAGTAGTCGGCTGTGTGAAAAGTATAGAAAACAATGAAAGAAAGCATTGCTTTCTATAACTTCAAAATTACCATCATGTTGCATGACACAAAGTGTGTAGCATATACATGTCACAGCAGCGAACAAAGAAAGCAATGCTTCATTGCTTTCTGTGAGAAATTGGGTTGTTGATTGACTGGGTTGTGAGCCCTGGCCAAGCAGCAACCACAACTCTTGTCAGTGTAAGGCACAAGCAAAACCCCAGATTATCCTGTGCTTGCCTTTGGTAGCTTGGCACACAGCAGTCAGTCTTAACTTGAAGGGAATATGTAAAGTATTTGTACAACACTTCAAACAGTGAAAACACACACAAAAAGGATCCCACAACAAGTTAGAAAAATAAAATGTAATTTAATATTCAACCAAAATTACAAGAATCCAACACAAAGAAATAGAGTTATGAATTTTGAAAGAATAAACTATAGAACAGTGCATAGAAGCAAGAAGCTCCAACCGGGATATCTGGTCGTGCCGGACCAGGACAAAGTTAAAAGTTCAGGCCCACTGTGATGGAGTGTGAGCCATCTACAGAGTTCCAATTAGGCCAGCTGAACCAAATAACCTTAAATCCTGAGCGCGGAGCAATGTATGGGTCTGAAACAAAGATGTGTTGTGCAGCTGTGGAGATGTGTTGGCTCCGAGGTGCTTCGAGGCTGCAGTGTGAGATCCTGATGCGTCAACATCAAGGATCCTGTTGATGGAACTTGCGATTTGAAGACTGGCGTTGAGGATGCATGGTGCAGGCAAAACGATGCATTGGTTCTGATCCACACACTATTGGTGGTGCAGAGGTTTCGCTTCATCGTTGAGGCTGCCATCGACAAGGGATGCGGGGAGCTAGCTTCAGGGAAAGTGTTACGCAGTGGTGGTTCCGAAGGTGATGTGCTGGTCCCAAGATGCAGCAATGTGAGTCTGTTGCATCCATTCCTACCCACGCAGTACCAGTGATGTGCTGATTATGCTCCATGCAACAGCAACAAAGCGTTGATTCTGCACCTGCAGTAGAAGATGTGTTGGTTCCAGTGGATCAAGAATCTTAAGACCACTTCCATAGGTCCTGGACTGGAATAGCACTACTTGGAAGGGCAGCCTTACAGATACAGTGCCCAGGTGCAGAAGCATGGTGGCTGGAAGTCTTTTTTGTCCCTGATACTTTAAATCATAAGGTCAGCCAACTCTTTTTACTCCCAGTCAAGAGGACAGCAGGTAGCAGGTCGGGACAGAAAAGGAGGAGCCCTGCAGAGTAGCAGTCCAGCAGAGTGGTGGTCCTTCAGCAACACAACAGTCCTTCTTCCTAGCAGAGTATTCACACATACTGAAGTGATGCTGTTTGGGGTCCAGTTTATATACCCACTGGTGCCTTTGATGTAGGGGAGACTTCAAAGACATGCCTCCGAAGTGCACAGATGTCCTGTCCTTCCTGCCCTGGCTCAAGACTCACTACAGGGGGGTATGCAGTCCTTTGTGTGTGGACAGGACACATCCTGTTCAGCTGTGAGACTGTGTCCACCTCCTCCCTCTCAACCTTTCCAAGATAGCCCATCAAGACACATGTGGCCCATCAAGTCACACCTAAGCTCTCTTTCTGTGCGGGCATCTAGGGGAGATATACAAAGTCCAGCTATCAGTTGGAGCTGTCAGTTGGAGCCCTCTGTCTATACTCTCCTAAGCCACTGATCAGACACCTAGGGAACCCTTCTCCTCATCTGTGAGGCACCTAACCTTAAATTGCTCTCAAATGCATCCTAGTAGGTAGACAGTACCACCATGGCCAACAAAGTGATGTGGCCCTTTCCAACCTTTGGATCAGACTTCTGTCCCCAACTCAAGGGAATCTCTGTCCATCAGGGCAAAACCAACAGAGGCCACTGACAGCTGTCAGTGTCCACAACCAGGCATCAGGCCATCCAGGGGGCTCTGAACTCGGTGTTTTTTCAAAGTGGGGGACAGTAGCCTCAGATGTCTTGCACACTTTATCCACTGTCTTCCCACCAGTTCAGTGGTGGTATCCCACAAATGGTCAGTCAGCCCAGGGTATGTACCCTGAGGCAAAACTGGAGACAGGGGTGAGCGCTTCCTCACCTTGCTCTCCCATCAGGGGTCCCTGTACCCTCTGCTTGGCAGTGGTAACCCCAGAAAACTGAACTGTCAGGGTGCCTGTGGCGGCTGCTCCCCCCAGTTCCCCTAACACCGGGGGAAACTCATTCCCCAGTATGCAGTCTGTGGGCATCTGGGGACTAACTATGACCTTTCTCTGGGTCATCTCACAACCCCACTCCAGAGATACCAGGGACAAAGGGCAGAAGAAGGCTTCCCCATAAGTCTGAATTACCTATACACCTGGCTGGTGTACTGCTGTGGGGAAACTAGCCTTTTCACTATCATGGTTTGGCTAGCCCTGGTGTCCCTCAGAGCAGTGACTGGGACCCCATTCACTTACACCCGGAGGAAGTGTCAACGTCCGCCCTCAGGGATCACAAACTGAACCTCCCAGTCTACTTCCCAACTAAGGGAGATAATAGCATGGTCTAAAACCTACCCATGGGGACTACTTACACCTAAGGCCACATTGGTCACCCATGCAGAGGTCCCACCAGTGGGTGGTTTCTTAGGACAGACAGAGTACCCTTACTTATATCCTAGCTGAGAACAATCAAAGCAGCGAGGTTGGAAATGGAACGCCCTGGGCCACCCCTCCACGAGATCCGCCTCCCTGTTTTAAGAAGGGGAATGGGAACCCTTTCCTCCCCTTTTACTCTGGGACATGTCCATGTCTCCCTTAACCTCCTCCTCACTCTGCTGGGGGGAACCTGAACCTCCCTTCTTGGGGACACTCCCAGGAACCTCCTTTTGGACCTTGGTACTAATCCAGCAGTGCGCCTCCTTAGCAAGCTCCCTGGGGTACATGAGCCTGCTATCAATCAGTTGTTGTCGCAGGTCTGAAAAACAAAGACTGAATATGTGCTCCTTTGTAAACAAACTGTACAGCCCCTGGTAATCGTTCACTTCACTGCCCTTCACCCAATCATACAGCGCCTTGTAAAAAGGAATCAGCACAACCCCCCCAGGTCTGTTGAGCCAGCTTTTGATTGTCTCTAAACTTCTGCCTATACTTTTCTGGGGTCAGACCATAACTTCTGACATGGGCTCTCTCCATGACGGGATACCTTATTCTGCCCTCCTTCCCTAGGGCAGTAAGGTGTCCCTCCTCTCGCTAGCGATATCTCTCCACAGACTAGTACCCCAATCCTGCTCAGGGATCTTGTGGATCTGTAAGACAGTCTTACCAGGGGTAGCTCCATCGCTATGGCGAAGGATCATCCCACCCCTGTCCAAGAGCCAGGAAATGAAAAGTTGCTGGGGAGAAGGAGCCTGTACTAGTTTCCCAGTGAATTACACCGCATGGAGGGAAAGGCGCGTGAGGCAGCAGGAGATGGAGACGGTGGTAAGGTACATTTTTTTTTTTTTTTTTTTTTTTAAATGTTCCCGCCTCTGTCTCCGTTCCCTCCCCCCACTACTCCCCTTTAGATTTGTGTCAGCCACTGCTGAATCTTACAAGCCTCTAACCACCTGTAAATATTCTCTCCCAGAACAAAGTCAGGCACCAGATCTCTAGGAATGTGACCCTCTTGTCTCCATAGGGCACTGCATACGCTGCCAGCATCACTGCTGGACTCTGCCTGTTTGGCTATGAGGTCCAGCTCCTTAAGACTCAGCTTGTGAGCCAACATCCGTTTCCTCTCGTCTATGGCCAATTTCTTTTTCTCCAAGGCTCTCTCAACTGTCTTCTTTGCAGCCTCCATGGCCTGTCTCTTTTCTTCAATTTTAAGCTTAGCCACCTCAAGTTTGTATTCCCTCTCTTCAAGATCCTCAAGGAACTGGTTGCAGGGGAACACACCGGTTCCTACATGTGAAGAGGTCTCCAGTCCTGGGAGGAAATTACCCCCTCCTCAGCAGGTCGCAGTCCAAGACCTTACTGTGGGTCTTGCTCTAGTCCTTCCTCACTCTCCACTCTCCTCATCCTCCTGTTCATCTGTTTTGCCTGGCACATGATGAACCTCTGCCCATTGTCTTAGGGCTTCTTGGAGCAGTCCTCTCTCCTAACAAAACATCTTGCTTGGCGCCATGGTGTAGCTCTCCAGGTTGGGCAGCTAAAACTCCATCTTTACAGGTGAGGACAAAACACAAACAGTCAAATAGGTGAGTTTGGAAAAAAAAAAGCCAATTAGGGAGAATTTAAAATTAAAATTGGTAGTGTACACCAAATCACTCTATGGGACTGCACAAACACAACTCGTATCCTCACCACTGATCACCAGTGTGAGAAATTGAGTTGTTGGTTGACTGGGATGTGAGCCCTAGACAAGCAGCAACCACAATCGCTGTCAGGGTAAGGCACACGCAAAACCCCAAATTAACCTGTGCTTACCCTCTGGTAGTCTCGCACAGAACAGTCAGTCTTATCCTGAAGTCAATGTATAAAGTATTTGTGCCTCAAATAGTAAAATTGTGAAAACACCACACAAAAAGGATCCAAAAACAAGTTAGAAGAATAAAACTTGAATCAAAAAATAAACCAAGACCAAAACAACAAGAATCCAACAAGCAGAACATGAATTATGAATTTTTAAAGGATAAACATGAAAACAGCTCTTAGAAGCAAGAAGCATGAACCAGGGATATCTGGTTGTGTCGGACTGAGACAAAGTCAAAAGTTCATAACGACCGCGATGGAGCACGGGGCAGCTACAGGGACACAGTTAGTCATGCTGAACCAAAGTACCTTAAATCCTTGTTTCGGAGAGTTGCATGGGTCCAAAACAAAGATGTATTCCGCAGCTGGGGTGATGCGTCGGTTCCAAGGTGCAGTGAGACTGCGGTGTGAGATCCTGATGCGTTGACAATGAGGATCGTGTTGACGGCCTTTCAATGTGAAGACTAGTTCCAAGGATGCATGGCACAGTCGGGCCTGTGAGTTGGTTCTGATCTACACAGTAGCGTTGTTGAGGCTGCCGTCAATGATGCGCCAGGGAAAGCATCGCACAGAGGTGGTTCTGAAGGCCATGTGTTGGTCCCAAGATGCAGCAATGTGAGTCAGTTTTGCCGGTTCTGCCCCACGCAATATCTGTGATGCAATTGTTCTGCTCCACTCAACAGCTGTGATGGCATTGGTTCTGCTCTTGCAGCAAATGATATGTCAGTTCTGCTGGAGGAAGTACATTAGGCCCATTTCCAAGGGTTCAGGAATCGGGTGACACCACTTGGCAGGGCAACACACAGATGGCAGAGTCCAGGTGCAGAAGCAGGGTGGTTAGAAGTCTTTTATGTCCCGAAGACTTCAGATCAGTAGGCCAGCAAACTAGCCCTTTAAGTCACTTTGGGTTGGGGAGATGCAGGTCCGTCGGCTGTTGTTGGTTTTGAATCACTTCATCGGCTGTGGCTGGCTTTGAATCGCCTCATCTGTTGCGGCTATTGATGGTGTTTGAACCGCTTCATCTTCTGTATGATATACGTGTCTGGAGGAGAACTACTTATCATGGAAGAATAAATAAGAAAAATATGGACTGTTTGGGATGTGCTGTGGTCTGATCATTATTCTACTTGTATTTGCTAACCTTCTGGTTAGCAAACTTTACACCTTAGTGGCTGGGTGTTACACCACTTGGGCAACCCTTGGAGAATACATCTTTGGACTTTTATACATCATACTATTATTACTTTAGCACAAATTTGGGAAGTGCGAACCACGTTAACACAGCCACTGCTCACTTTCTGTATCACTACAGGTGGGTATTTAGCCCTTTGTGTGTGGACAGGACACAGCCTATTCATGTGTAAGTGAGGCTGTAGCCAGCTCCCCCCTCCCATCCTGCCCACGACGTCCTATCAAGAAACAGATGATCCTTCGAGTCACACGTAAGCTCCATAAATGTGTGGCTGCCTGGGGGAATACACAAAGCCCAGCTGCCCTCTACCCCAGTCATGTGATCAGAAACAGGCACGAGGCAGCAAATGGCTAAAGTAAGACAATTCCAACTTTCTAAAGTGGCATTTTCATAAATGCATTTTAAAATCTGACTTCACCAAAAGTTAGGGTTTTAAATTGTGATTCCAGAGCCCCCAAACCTGGAGGAGTAATGTTTTCCCATTTGGAAATTACGTTTATAAAGTGTAATAAGGCAATTCCATTGTTAACCTCAGGGAGAGATAGGCCTTGCAATGGGTAACAGTTTTTACTATCCTTGTTGCTTTTAGCCATTACACACCTTTCTACAGTACAAGAGTA
Organism: Pleurodeles waltl; assembly: GCF_031143425.1. Lineage (NCBI taxonomy): Eukaryota > Metazoa > Chordata > Amphibia > Caudata > Salamandridae > Pleurodeles > Pleurodeles waltl. The sequence goes on along the minus strand of NC_090437.1, from coordinate 1,032,246,381 downwards.
ACAGGCTTGCAACTCTGGATTTTTATGACAATGTTTGAATTTCTTAAAACAACCTCAAAGATGTACCTTCTCAGTCCTGGAAGACACACTGGCGGGCTAGGTGGATTGCAACATGCCAGTTTAATTATTCTATCTTAGATGCAACTTAAGAACTTCTTGCTGTCATTTAAATCTCATTGGGCAATAAAATTTAAGTTAAGTCCTTTATATTGTACAACAGATGTTTTCCAGCCATGCTCCTATTCACCAGAAATACTTTTCAACATTATTTAGTTCAAATAACCCTTACATCTTCTACAGCCCATCAACTCACCACTGAGACAAATCAGAAAATAGCAGGAAGATGTGCTTTCTCAATCATACCCGCTACCCAAAGGGACACACTTCCTAATCCATATCTGTACCACTAACTGCTATTATCGGTAGGGATGTTTTGAAAAACACATTATTTGGTCAATAAACTACACTTAGCTGCACGTTGGCTGTGTTGATGTCTACCTGCTCAAAAGTGTTAAGAATCCACGTGAATCATCAAGACCATGCTCTGGAAAAAACATAAAATAACATCAGATAATCCACATTGGGTCAATCTAAACTCACCAAAAAGCTTTGAGAGCTGTATTTTATACCTCAATTATAGTGGAAAGCAAAAAGAACCATTGATGGATGGAATGCTGAAGAATGCAAAGAATCACTCCCAGTCACAAAGATCTGGGTTTAATCCATTCTTTTTTTCCCCAGCATGCCACCCCAGTTTGGACCCAGCCATATGCCAATCAGTCTTGACCCTGTTCCTCATGGGAACAGTACAGCCTGCACTGCCAGGCCAGGTCCTCCCTGGACAGGAATCAAGCATCCTGGGACCGGTTTTGGGGTATCACCCCTCATCAGCCAGGCTAGTGTGAATCCTGATGCGCAGTGAGCACCGGACCCACGTATTGGCATACCCTGCCGTCTTAAGGAGACAAAAGCAAAAAGAGCGGATGATGGATGGAATGGTGAATAATGCAACTATTCACCCCCAGTGACAAAGATCTGGGTTTAATCCAACGTTGTTTTTCCCAACATGCCAACCCAGCTTGGATCCAGCCATATGCCAATCAATCTTGACCCTGTTCCTCATGCAAAAAGAACTGCCTTAACTGCCAGGCCAGGCCCTTCCTGGAACGGAATCAAACATCCTGGAACTGGTTTCGGTGTATCACCCCTCATCATCCAGGCTAGCTTGAATTCTGTGGCGCACTGAGCAGTGGACCTATGCCTGCGCATACCCTTCTCACTTAGGGCAACAAAAGCAAAAATAACAGATGAAGATGGATAGAATGCTGAAAAATGCAAACATTCACCTTCAGTCACAAACATCTGGGTATAATCCATCATTTTTTTTGCCCACCACGCCACCCCAGTTTGGACCCAGCCATATGCAAATCATTCTTGACCCTGTTCCCCATAAGAACAGTCCAGCCCAAACTGCCAGGCCAGGTCCTCCCTGGACCAGACTCAAGCATTGTTAGAAATGGGGTCTCTAGTTGGCAAAGGTATACACCCTTGTCCAAATAAGGACCACAATCCTAGTCAGGGTAAGCTAGTCAGGGTAAGTCACACACAATCCAAATTATCCTGTGCCCGCCCTGTGGTAGCTTGGCATTGAGCAGTCAGGCTTAACATAGAAGGCAATGTGTAAAGTATTTGTGCAGTAAATCATACAGTAACACAGTGAAAACAACACAAAAATATACAACATAGGTTTAGAAAAATGTAAGATATTTATCTGGTTAAATTAAGGTCAAAACGATAACATTCAATAAGCACAAGTTGAGATATCACTTTTGCAAGATTAAAAAAGAGTTTCAAATCATAGAAATCAACAGTTGTCTCTTGCTTGCACAAAGTACCTGGTTTGCATCAAAATTGCCATGCACGAAGACTGTAGAGGAGGACATGCGTGGAAAAATAAGATGTGCATCGGATTTTCTGGATAGGCACACACGATGCGTTGTTTCTTTCCACCCTGCAAGTGGCTTTGCGTTGATTTCTGGTGCACAGTCTTGGTTTTTCAATGCTATGCGGGGATCTTTTGATGCCCAGGGACGATGCAGGGAAAAACCTGGCCGTGCAGGGTGAAGTCACAGGCACTGCGTCGATCCAGTAGGTGATACGTTGAATTTTCTGTTGCACGGCAGGCGCGTGCCAGTTCTTCACTCAGGAAGTTGGCTGCATCATTCCAGTAGGGCTGCGCGTTGAATTTCCAGGTGCAACGCAAGCGCTGCGTCAATCTTCTCTCAGGAAGTTGGGCTGCATCTTTCCGGTTTGGCTGTGCGGCAATTTTCTTGTTGTAAGGCAGGCTGAGAGTCATTTCCGGCAAGCTGTGTGTCGATTTTTGGCGCACAAGGAGTTTCCTTGAAGAGATGAAGACTTGTTGGTCCTGAAACAGGAGGCAAGCTAAATCCAAGCCCTTGGAGAGCACTTCTCAGCAAAGTCAGAGGGCAGCAGGGCAACAGCAAGGCAGCAGAACTTCGTAGCAAAGCACTCCAGATGAGTCCTTTGGGCAGCCAGGCATTTCCTCTTGACAGTTTGCAGGTTCAGGTCCAGAAGTGTCAGAGACCCAGTCTATATACCCAAAAATGCCTTTGAAGTGGGGTAGACTTCAAAGAGTGGTTTTGAACTGCACAAGGTCACCTTTTAGTACAGGTCTGTTTCCCAGGGTCCCAGTAGGGGGTTTAGCAGTCCATTGTGTGAGGGCAGGCTTTCCTTGGCAGAGAGGAGGTCGGGGAGCGGTTCACTCTCCTCTTACATACTCTTATCTATCACCAGAAGCATGCTGACCTCAGACCTCTCAAAATGGGGCTTCAGTCAGTTTTGATAGAGCACCCTTAGGGGGTTTCTAGGGGCCTTGATGTCCACTAATTAAGTGGTCTCCCTCTGCCTCTCCTTGATTTCAAAGGGCCAGTCCAGCGGTCCTGGAGAGCCCTAGGCTCTACTGGCTCCCTTACCCATACTTTGTTGCCAGGTTGAAACTCTACCAGGGTGGCCTTCTGATCATACCATTGTTTTATACCCTCTTGACCGGCCTTGAGGTTGCTCTTGGCCTTCTTCCAGAAGTGCTGCATTTGGTTGCGGAGGGCCAGAATGTAACCAACCACATCCTGGGGGGTGTTTCCTGGGAGCTTTCTCCCACCCCTCTTTTACTATACTTAGGGGTCCCCTGACAGGGTAACCATAGAGAAGTTCAAAGGGACTGAACTCCACCCATTTCTTGGGCACCTCTCCATAAGCAAAGAGAAGGCATGGCAAGAGGACGCCCCACTTATGCCTCATGGCCTCAGGGAGACCTGTGATCATGCCTTTCAAGGTCTTGTTGAATCTCTCCACAAGACCATTGGATTGAGGATGGTAAGGGGTAGTGAACCGGTAGGTCACCCCCCATGCATCCCACATTGACTTCATGTATGCAGACATGAAGTTTGTGCCTCTGTCAGACACAGTCTCCTTTGGAAATCACACACAGGTAAATATCCCCATCAGAGCTCTGGTCACCACCGATGCAGTCACTTTCCTCAGAGGGGATTGCATCTGGGTTGCGGGTAGCGTGGTCCACCAAAACCAGTATAAACCTGTTGCCTAAGGCAGTCTTGGGGTCCAAGGGACCAATGACATTGATGCCCACCCTTTCAAAGGGGGTGCCAACGATGGGGAGTGGGATCAGGGGGCCTTGAGCCTTTTTCCTGTCTTCCCACTAGCCTGGCAGGTTGGGCAGGACTTACAGAATGCATCTGAGGCCACCCACATTCAGGCCAATAAAAGTGGGTGACCACCCTGACAAAGGTCTTGCCTTGCCCCAAATGTCCCGCCAGGGAGATGTAATGAGCCAGACCCAGTGGACCCACTGGGGGACCACCAGCACATGTGGCGCCCCAGCCTCCGGCAGCTTCGGCTCACTGTAGAGAAGATCATTCTCCCAATATATATGGTGATCGCCAGAGGCTTCACCTGATGCTTAGGCTGAGGCCTGTTGCCTCAGACCCTCAAGAGAGGGGCATTCCTTCTGTGCTTGGCAGAATTCCTCCCTGGTTGGCCCACCCTCAACTTGCCAGCCAGCAAGCTAAGGTAGGTTACCCAGGGCAGCAATGTCCTCCCCAGTTGGCTCAGGGGCCTTCTCTTCACGAACCCCATCAACCACTGTGGGAACTTTTGAGACCAGTTTCCCATGACCCTTGCCCCTCTCCTTGGCAGCTGTCTGGACCATTGTTCCAGATGCCCTTGACCCCCTTCCCGGGCAGCCATGGACCTTGTGGTCATGCAGACCTACTCAGGCAAACCTAACATCTCCAGGTGAGACCTTAGTTCTATCTCCTTCCAAGTAGTATGCTCACGATTGTTGCCTTACAGGCATGGCAGGACTCACAGCTACTTTCAGAGTACCAGAGACCCCCCCACTCAAAGGGAACCAGAGCTACCAGTAAGTGGCTCTCACGATTGTCAGCGAGACTGGTGGAATGTATTGGGGATGACCTGCTCTGCTGGCACCAGCTAACCCCTGACAATAGTCATGCTGGCTCCTGTGTCACGCAGAGCCTCCACCCTTTGCCTATTAATGGTGACCCACTGCCCATACTTGGAATTATTCGCAGGCATGTGGGCTTTTGGTGCCATTTCCTCATCTCCCAGGGACACTAGGGTCACCTCTATCAGTTCCCCAAAGCTAACTGTTACCACCTCCTCCTGAGTGCTACACTAGCCAACCCAGACGTCTGCCTTCCAGTGGGGGAGTGTGCCCTCTGGGGACACTTGGAGTCACCCTTAGAGTGACCATACTTAGTGCACTCTGAACATTGGGGTACAAACCTCTCTTTCTTATGATCAAAGAACCCTGGTTTCTTTTTGAAATCAGATTGGGACTGGTTCCCGCCATCCCCTTGGGAATTATTTTGGGGGCTTAGATAGATAGATAGATAATTGTGGACACATAAGAAATGATTTTCAGATTGAAAATATTTTAGTAAGGTTTGTGCTGGACCTTTTCTTTTCACAGAATGTTTACAATTCACATATTTTTATTATTTTATATTTTAAATAAATAGGTTTGGAGAAGTAATTGGATCTCTTATTGTTTTAGCAATTGACTTTACTTACATGTAAAAACTAGTTTACCTTCCATGACTTTTTATAAACAGTCCTGAAAGATCATTGGCTGATACTCCTTGGGTGAATAAGTGCTGCTTCTAATGCAAATTCTTTTACAAGGAACAGGCCCCGTTCTTAATTTAACTTTAGGCATGGTTATATTTACATATGGGGACCACTTTCATATCATTCAGTAATTGGCGTAGTGATTTCTGATGGTACTTCTAACTCACATGGATAACATTTGGCCATATTGTAACAATAAACTAAAAAATGAGTTTTGTGAGAACAAAAACACACCCCAAAATTTATGTGCATACAAAATATTACTTGAGAAAAAAGTATGATTTTGATTTCATAAATCAAGGTTGACTTTGCTCCTGGAGAGGTCAAGGGTGAATGTGCCCAGTTGTGATGGGCATGATATTAGAATATTTAACCTAAAAATCATCTGATTTAGTTTACAAAAATATTACCTCATCAAAGTCAGTCAGTCAGTCAAAATAACTTCATTTCGGCCACCAGGGCCATAAAAGTACAAATAAGATGCACAATAAATAATTGAAAGTACATTATCAGCAAAACAGGTTCTTGTTACTTGTAATTTACAGCAAATTACAATAGAGCAAAATGTCGGGAACCTGCACAAGAAAAATAATTGAATACAAAAATTGTCAGTAAAATTACAACTCTGGGAACCTGCTCAAAGAAAATAATTTAATACAAAACTTATCAAGAAAACATATAATAAAATTGCAGCCATTACATAATAAACAATCTAAGACAGGGTGGGCAGCTTAATTAGCGAGGGAAGTCAGTGTCTCCCTGCAAAGTATCCACATTGCACCCACTTGGCTACTGGAATAGAAAACATCTGACTACAGTCTGTCCTCAGGATGCGAAGGGCAGCAGAATGGCTGTGATCACCCATACGTCTTCATGTAGGCAATATCCAGGTTTTACGAGGGCGGGAATAACATAAGCAAGCAAAGAATACTTGTGCGCTTACTTAAAGGGTCTCATGTCGAGGAAAGCCTGTACACCAAACTCCCAACCAAGTGGGCGCTGCCATAGTGGCGACCACCCCACCAGACCTATTAGGTGTTTCCCACTAGGCTGTTGGGCGCAAACCGAGTTTCCACCCATCAGTCTAGTGGGAAATAAGCGGCACCATTGTCTCCGGCTCATGATAAAGCCGGCGGCAATGCTGTTGCATCCAGGGTGCACCAGCATCCTCGCAGTGTTGAACATTGTGAGGGTGCTGGGCAGGGGGACCCCTGCACTGCCCATGCCAAGTGCATGGGCAGTGTAGGGGCCCCCCTGTGGCCAACCTTTTTATGGCGGTGAACAGGTGCATGGTGAAATCGGCAAGCAAAGGATGGCAGAGAACGAGGTTGTAATCCGCAGGGCAGCGCTGCATGCGGTGCTGCCCTGGCGGATTACGATCTTCACCCACCACCAACCTGTTGGGATCACCGATCCCAGCGGAAATGGCAGAACCCTGGCAGTCTGACCGCCAGTGTCTTTATGTGGCGGTCGGACCACCACAGCAGCGGCGGTCCTGACCTCTAAAGTGAGGCTGGCGGTCTCAAGACCTCCAGCCTCATAATGAGGGCCAAAGATTTAAAATCAAAGATGTCACTGACCAGTTTGGAGAACTCAGCCATTCTGAGGTCACTAGCTGCAACAGCTGCCCCATAGGATGACTTCAGGGAATGAACAGATGGAAAACTGCTGGTAGCAGGGTGTTCCTAGAGATCTGACATCCCAAGAAGCTGAAACAACCCTCTGACCTACTGGTCAGCGACTGCTTGTTCTCCTCTGCGCAACTCCATCTGTTGCTGCTGCCTCTGCCACTCTTCAAACTTAGAGCCTGCCTGACTCTCAGTTCGAGGCCCACCTCCAGTCACAGGCTCGCGTCTGAGCCTATTCCCAGGTGGCCTAGTTGCCATCTGTATGTAAGTATTTTGCTGTCTCTTGTACTTTTGCTTATTTTTCTGTAATTGTTATTTTTTTTCTTTCTTTCTTGTCTCTTTCACTCTCTTTCAGCCTTTCGTTCTCCCCATGTTTCCCACATTCCATTCCCTGCTGCTGCTGCCCCTCCGGCCCTGCCCCCTCCCTCCCTGTGAAGAGCTTTCCCGCTCTATATGAAAGTGTTTTGCTGTCTCTTGTACTTTTGCTTATTTTTGTGTATCGTTATCTTTCTTTTCTCTTTCACTCTCCTTTAGCCTTTCTCTCTCCCTGCGTTTCCTGTGTTCCATTCCACGCCGCTGCTGACCCTACGGCCCTGCCCCCTCCCTCCCTGCGACACGCTTTCCCACCCTCCCACCTCCCAGCTGACAGGATCACCTCCCTCCCCTTATTAATGGCAGCCGCCATGCAGCCGCACCATGGAATAATGGTCGCCAAAGGCATACCCGTCTGTGCCCATCTTCACCTGGACTGCCCCAGCTCCACGAACCCTGGTCTTCTGACCTTCCATCGCTACAGTGTAGAGACACTCCACATGCTGAACATAGGACGCTCTGCCACCTGCCATCTCGTATCAGCCAGGGACACCCATGGACCGTTCGCATGCCCCAACCGCCACCACAACCTCACCCTACACCAAGCATATGACCCCCCTGCCACTGAGGCTTTGAACACCAACTCAGAGCACCTCAGCTTCATCCTGTTTAAATTTCACTCCCTCAACAAGCATGCCATAGAACTCTGGGACCTACTGGACTCCACCCGCCTGGACATCACCTTTTCAGTGAAACATGGACAAACCCAGCGTCTACTCTGGACATCGCCATCGCGATCCCCAACAACTACAAACTGCTTCACAAAGACCGGCCTTCTCACCCAGGCGGACAGCCTGCCCATTGTACACAAATCCAGCCTCCGGCTGACAACCAACGCAGAAGAACACTCCCCCCTCATGGAGCACCTCCATTTCCAGAAACACGCCACCCCCAAGTCAACCTTCTGCGACACCCTCATCTACAGGCCACCCAGCCCCTGACCACCCTTCAGCTACTCCATCATCTACATAATTTCCCCTCACGCTCTCACCTCCTCTAACTACTTCTTCCTCGGCGACCTCAACTACCACATTAACAACGGCAACAACACCGTCCTTGCTTCCCTGCTCACCACAATAGGACTAAAGCAACTGGGCACCTCACCAACACACTTTACTGGACACACACTCAATGCCATCTTTTCCACCAGCAACAAAATCACTGTTGACAATACCTCCACACTTCACTGGCCGATCACCACTGTATCCAATTCACCATCACCTCACGACATATCCACCTCAGCACATTCTGTGCCCCAAACCAGATCACCAAGAAACAGCTCTCCAACTCCCTCAGCGAGACTCTCCTACCTTCCACCACAGGCGCTAACATCTCAGCACAGAACTTCCACCAATGGATTTTTGAATGCCCCAACACCCTAGCACCTCTCCGTAAGACCTCAGCTAAACACCACCTCAAGAAGGCCAGCTGGTTCTCCCCCGCACTCCAGGACTCCAGATGCACCTGCAGAAGGCTAGAGAAAAGATAGAGAAACAGCCTGTTCCTCAAAAGACTTCAAGGCCTTCAAAGTTGCCACCGAATCCCACCACCATCACATCAGACTCACCAGGAAACCCGTCATGCAGGACTACATCAGCGCCACCACTCACAACACCAAAGAGCTCTTTGCCGTGGTCAAAGATTTTGCCAATCACCATCATGAGCAGCACCCATTCCAGAGCCCCTAAGGACCCTTGTCCTCCCCACATTTTAACAAAGCCAACACCTCCATCACACCTGAGTTCCGCTACACCCACAACTGTTCCATAGAGACAGCCACCTTCCCAGAGGACTGGAAGCATGCCGAGATTTGCTCACTCCTGAAGAAACTCACGGCCGCCCCCCTGGACCGCCTCATCTCTCTGCTGCCTTTCCCAGCCAAGGTCATCAAAAAGGCCATCAGCGCTCAGCTCCGTAAGCACATCAAGGACAACAACATCCTGGATACCTCTCACTCAGGCTTCAGGAGCAACCACAGCACGGAGACTGCTCTCCTCGCTACCACAGATGACATCCGCTTGCTCCTCGACCGCAGCCATACAGCAGGCCTCATCCTACTGGAGCTATCAACCGCCTTCAACATGGTCTCGCACCTCACCCTCTGCTCCAGACTCCATGCAGCTGACATCTGTGGTAAGGCCCTACAATGGATACGCTCCTTCCTGTCCGGCAGAACACAGATAGTCAGACCCCTGCCTTACCTGTCAGAACCTACAGGGATCAGCTGCAGAGTTCCACAGGGTTCCTCCCTGAGCCTCACACTCTTCAACATCTACATGGCCCAGCTTTCAACCGACGTCAGGAACCATGGGCTGAACATCGTCTCCTATGCCAACGATACCCAACTGAACATCTCACTGACCGAAGACCCCACTACTGCAAAGAAGAATTTCCACAAAACAGCTGCCTCAAGCTCAACTCTGACAAGATCAAGATCCTCATCCTGGGACCATCCACATCAGCCTGGAACAACTCCTGTTGGCCATCCACCCTCGGCACCCTCTCACCCCAACAAACCACACATGCAACCTCAGCTTCATCCAGGACTCATCGCTCACCAAGACCTGCCAAGTCAACTCAGTCGCATTTCTCATGAAGATCTACGAATAGATCCCAGAGAACTGCTGCAAAACTGTAACCCATGCTTTGGTTACCAGCAGACTTGACTATGGCAATGCCTTCTACGCCGGCACCACCCAGAAGAACCTGAAGAGACTACAGCACATCCAAAATGCCTCTGCCAAACTCATCCTGGACATTCCCTGCTGCAAACACACCTCCAGTCACCTACAAGACCTCCATTGGCTTCCTATCAAGAAAAGAATTAACTTCAAACTCCTGGTCCACGCATTCAAGGCCCTCCATGACTTAGGACCCGCCTACCTCAACCACCGCATCATCTTCTACTCCCCCACCAGACCTCTCTGCTCCCCACAACTAGCACTAGCCACCCAATCCCAGGATATGAAAGACCTCGGCTGGTGAAAGATCCTTAGCCTACTACACGACAAAGAGCTGGAACATCCTGCCCTTGCACCTCAGGCAGTCACCATCACTACCTTTAGGACCTGGGTCTTCAACTGAAGCTCAGATGATAAACCCCCTCGGCTCCTTGAGACCCTTACGGGTGAGTAGGTGCACTCTATAAATCCTGATTTAATTTGATATTTACAAACCAGGAGACTTTAACAAACCCATCAGTGGCCATTACATCCTGAAGAGCTGTTGCCTAATGCACAAGTTCAGGGGTGGTGAATAATCGGAGCCAGTATAAAAGGGAACATAACATGGCTTTGTCAGCTGTACTGCCAAGTCCCACATCCAAACGTAGTTGGTGCAAGGGGGTGCTTGGCGGAAGAGAGGCTAAGTTGCAGAAAAATTAGTTTTTAGCACAATGGTAGGCAGCTGGATATTGGAAAACCCCCATAACTCTGCCCCATACAAAATGGACCCCAAAACCTTGGCCTCGTATATAAGAAGTGCTGGTGTAATGGGTTTGGTATATGAGATGCAATATTAATTATATACTGCCCGAAAGTTGTTTTAGATTTAAAGTGGCTTTGTTTACATGAGCTTTCCAGGACATACTCCTACTAAACAAAACCCCCAGATGAGGAAAGGAATCCACTGTTTCAAGTGGTCCCCCCCCCCCGGACAATGATTTCCTAAAAGACTTATGCGGATTAAATAACATCGGCTTCATTTTGGTAGTGTTGATCTCCAGAACCCAGGCAAGGCAAAACTTGTCAAAATTATGTACAGCGTCTGTAGCCCGCTGGGGGTATTGGAGATCAAAAGCATGTTGTCAGCAAAAAGTACAATTTGGGTATTAGTATGTCGTCCACTTCAACCTGGGCTAGAAAAGAAACAATATAATTAATGAACAAGAAAAAAAGTGTGGGGGGCCAATACACAGCCCTGATATACTGGGATCTTGTCAGTTCATCCTGCTTTCCCCCACTAACACGGACAACATTATTCACATGACGACATACCAACAAAGATAAAACATTCTGGGGCATTTTCATTGCAGCCAATACACACCATAAAATGGATCTTGGTCCAAATCGAAGGTAGATCCAAGGTCGAAAAAGGCAACATAAAGGTTGCCATTGCCGATAAATCAGTAAAAAAGAAAAAGCCTAGTGAATAGTTGAGATTTTGGCCCGGAAACCTGCTTGAATGGGGCTGGAGATATTCCTCTCGTACATCCAATCCTGAATCTTGGCAAAGGCACAACAGCAGAAAACCTTTTGAACACAGTCAATTAGGCTTATTGTCCTATAATTATTAGGGTGTGCTCTATCACCTTTTTATGGACAAGTATTACAGTAGCGCCTTTCCATGACTTAGGACTGGGGGCCTCGCCAGCAATGGCGTTGGTGAAGGATGAAATATAATAAGCCCAAGGCTCAAAATCAGCCAAGAAAATATCATCCGGCACACCGTCCAGTCCTGCAGCTCCACCCCTGGCAGTAACTAACAGGGCTTCAACCACATCTTAAGGATCAAATAAGAGCAAGGGGGAGGGGGAGGCTGGTATTTCCTCTGTAAGGTCAAAGGGAGTGCACGCTGGCGCAGTTGATTATAGATTCGCAAAGTGCTCAACCCACACAGAGGGAGCAACGTTATTATCTGGTCTCAGTGGGACCGTAGCACCATTACAAGATAATTACTGCCAGAATAGATTAAAGTATCTAGCTGGACATGCATCATTTAAAGCATTCCATCTCTGATCCTCCCAGTTCTTTTTAGCATTGTTGATTTCCATTTTACTGGCTTTCCTAGCTTGGGGGATTTGGGTTGTGTCTCTGGCTTCAGTGGCTCTGGCTAAGGAGCGGTGGGCTTTATGACACTTGTTATTGTACCATAAACCTATTTTAGGAGAGCTGTGTTTTTTACTAATTACTGGAGCAATAAAATGCCCTGTTATAGGTTAAAAAAGCTTCATGATTCAGAATCAAGTCTGCAGGAACAGCAAAGGCTCCTTCCTCAATTCCTGCCATGACAATATTAAGAACAGCAGCCAGGGATGCTAAGATATCCGAATGAACTTCTAAATAACTCCTGTTCAGATGACACCTATTGGAGGACAGTACAGTATCCCTCGTGGAATGTGATGGGACAAGGGCTGTATCAGTATTCTTAAAAAGTGCCTGCATTAGCATTGAAAGGGGATTGTGATCGCTTTCTGTCCTTCCAAGAATGCTCCTATCAAACAAAAGGGGCCATAGCCTTTGATCGACTAAAAATAGTCAATTCTATTAGAGTGAAAAGGTTTATTAAAAGTATGGACCGCTACACAATCAGACTTTGTGTGGCCATTAGCAGCCCTAAGCCCAAACTCAGTTGTTAATGCCTTTAGTTGGAGAACCACCTGTGACCACTTACGAATTACCGGGATATCTAATGGAGGCATTGCCCAAAGATCTTCTTTTTTTTTTTAAATAAACATCTTCGTCATCTAATGTGGTGCTCAAATGTTGTGTTAAAATCCCCAGCTGCTATAATTTTTTGTTTAACAAGATATGGATTGAGCTGTCTTTCGAGAGCTTAAAGGGTGCCCAAGGTCCCCTCGCCCCCAAGTCCTTCTCACATAAACATTACACACGATAACCCCAGGGTTAGTCCTGCTTCTAAATTCAATTGCAAGTATATCAGAAGAATTGGCGTGTAGTTGGCAAATTTGAGACTTTAAATAGACCTTGACCCAGATGACCAGACCACCAGATGGCCTTCCCCTCAAATTGGGGATAGAAGGTATAAAGAAATTTAAGATAACCAAGTCTATGGATTGGGTCCAGAGACCAGGTCTCTTGGAACAAACAAATATCATATTCGTCCACAAGGGTACTTCAATCATGTACCGTTAATTTAGATCTAAGACCGCCACATTTAAAGAAATGAGGGACATCTTTGTTAAAACAGGTTTTGAGAAAGAGGAATTGTGAAATTCTGAGCCAGCAAGACTCGAAGACACTGTACTACTTGTGTTCTGAGTTTCACAATTTATGATAAAATTCGGTGATGCAAGAGTGAGGCAAAAAGAAGATAGAGGGGCTGCCCTCCCACGGCCCCCCTGGAGTACCGAACAGTCTCTACCGGCAGGAAGTTTGAAAATGAGCTATTAGCAAGCGAGAGCCCATCAACTGCGCTAAGGGATGAAGGGCCGGCAGTCATTAGATGGTTAAAATGATTATTAGTGTGTGACAAAGTCAGAAATAGGAAATCTGCAACCAAAGGAGCAATATTTATACCACAATAACTTTGTCAGTCTGTATTTTTACTTATATTCTGACTTGTGATGATCAGAATAGAGAGAAAATAGGATATTGTGGTTTTAGCGCCCATTGCTTTTTATTGTTCGACTTTTCAGTCTATCATTTATATTTTGGGAAGTTGTCAGAATGCTAGTGACTGCACTTATGTTTTGTTGCTGGGAATATCAGTAGTTTCCCTTTCGGCTTGCATTTGAATTTCAGTTTAGCATGACTACCATGAACAGTGGTGTAAAACAAAATGATGAGCCCCACCTGCAGAATGTGATAAGAAGCACCTAGGTATCCCGTATCTCACAGATATTCATTAGTCTTGGGCTCATAGGGGGCCACCTGATGGGTTGGGGGGCCCTTAAATATTCGGCGGCCCCGTGCCACAGGGGCTGCAAGGGCCGATGTTGTCCCAGACCTTGAAGTGATGTTGACTTAGCATGACCGTCTTGAAGAGTTTTTGACTAAACATGACTGCTTTGAAGTGATTGTGATTAGGAGATTATTTTAGGCATACAGCGTGGGTCTGTGTAACTAAACATTTTCTGTGTTTTTTTCAGTTACGTTTTTGAAGCAGAAGGCCCGCCAATCGATGAAGGAAACAATCACAAACATAGCGAACAAGGCAACCACATCCAGAGCACAAAAGAACAACCACAAGTTCAATTTCAATCACATTCCGAAAGCTTAAAAAATGTTGACATTAACAACGGATACCTTGACTTTCATGACTGCCATGATGCCAAAAGCAATGCAGAGTGTGAAGGAACAAATAAATGGGATTCTAAGGGTAATGGTGTGCTCTATAGTTCATCTTACTATAAGCATGTGAATGTCAACAAAGGCCTAACCAAAGGATTCAGTGAAGAAGGCCATACAGTCGTTCCCGACCTTGGAAGGGAGTTTTGCATCACCAGTGGAATCTCTCAAGAAAGACTTTTAGGCAAAGAGCCTGAATTGGAAAGCTACACAAATCGGACACTTGTTTCAGACGAGCCAGAAAGCCTTCAAGATGAAATCTGCCAGTCAATCGAAGGCAATAGCTCTCTGACAGAGAGTGCCATTCTGGACATTCGAAATGACACCATATTACAGCGAAACACTCATTACTTAAATGACTGCTATGAGACAGACAGCGTTAAGAGTGGAAACATGGCGCTCTCAACTGGACAGAATAAATCAGGAGGTAATAGCTTGGAATCTATAGAATCCATAGATTCCCATGTAGATTTTCGTGCCTTAGACCAATCTTTTCATCCTGCCAACTGGTTGAGAGGTACCGAGATCGAAGGACAAACTGAGACCTATACAAGAAGGGAGGCCGCGGAGCACGAGGACATTGACCCAGATGTGGCAGAAGCTCTTGCGGCACTGGCAGCAGCCACAGCTGGAGAGGATGAGGAGGAAGAATATTTTAATGGGGGAAACGGGTATTGAGCTGACAACAAAAAAGAGACTTTCTGAAGCAAGTCTATGAATTACTCAATTTTTTTAATCAATTATGTTAAACAGTACACTTCTTGTCCAAAGAGAGGGATCAGATTGAAATTTTAAACTTAATGAAATCAGTACTAACTGAGAACTCACTAGACTATCCTAAGCTATGTAATTTTTAAAATGAGTAATTTTGAAAGCGCTTCAAGCAAAGAATCAGGATTGAAGCGCTGTGTAATCAAATAACGTAAAACACGCTGGACAGGGAATCTCCATCAAATTAAAAGATACCTGAAATGTGTTTGCATCCCACGAATTTTAAATATTCTACACTTTCTGATTTTCATAATAATGGCAATGCATAAAAGTCATGATTGGTGTGTTCAGTTGTTTTGCTTGCTTCTTTACCCAAAACCCCACATTGTTTATTCCGAGGATACAACATGATGGAAAAATATATGTCCCTGTTGACGTGCAATTTACAGTAACACACTATTATGCTCACCTCCACAAATACACCATTAATATGATCTTAAAATTCCATCCTGCGTAGCACACTTTAATGCGGGATGTGCGTTCCTTAACGCCCTATCTTTTACTACAAACAGGTGTACGGGTGACAGTTCTTCATTAATGACACTCCAGCCGCTGGGCATTTCTCGGTAGGGCAGCTGTGAACCAAGGCCTGCCATACTAAATATGGGTTGTGCAAAGCTAATGATATTTATTTATGCGCGCTTTCGCTTTTAAAAAGTGTGTGTATCTGACTGCCAGGCAGAAATGCAATTTATCATTGGTTAAGAGGATTTTATGGAATTTACATACTTGACATTTCTACGGGTCTACAGTGCAGAAGGAACATATTTTTCATAGAGAAAGTTTAGATATTAGCAAGTGATATAAAGATTAGACACATGAATTCTGGAATTAAGAATACAGTTTCCCAATGTTATCAACTTGTTCATTTAGATGACGTCTGCATGTGCCTTTCTGCCACTTCACGGGCAGAATAAAATATATAGATACTTTGGACCAGATTTTTCAAAGTGTTGCATTGCCCTTGCTACACTAAAGTCAGATTTACCAAGCCAGTCAAGGCCAGTGCAACTCACTGCCTTGCGTTACTCTATCCCAGGGAGGGGTGTCATTGGGCGGGGCATGTGTTCTCCCACACATCCAATCATGGATTTTGCGCTTTTCCGGGGTGAATTGGAGGATGGCAAGATTGTACAAATTTTTACTATGTACTACATCTATGCAGTTTCTTTTGGTTTTTCGTGTCATGGTGTGACATGATATACTAACAGGTGTACGACTTATGTCACCATGTGCCATGTTAATATGGTGTGCTTTTATTCTTTACCTTGTTATAATATAACCTACGAACCGCAAGCAGGCCATAACGTGCTAAAAAGGAGGGTTAACAGAGGAAACGTGTTGTACAGGTCCAGAGAAAATACATTATTGATCCAGACAGATGTTCATTGTAAAGGTCCCACTTGCTCTTGTATGAACTGTAAACATGTTGGCTAAATGGAGTCTTATTTTGAATCTGTGTAATGACTTAGATCTATACCATTGTCTTCCTGTGTTTTTGTGTAAATGGCTCAACTCTACAGAACAGTTCAGACCACATTGATAATTGCTGACAACTGCTTGTATGCACATAGAAACATCACTCATTAAGTAGGCTTGGGAGAAAAGAAAGCCTTGGTTGGGAATAAACTGAACAGGGCAATCAAAATTTAAATAAGCTCACTTGTGATGCTTTGCCTTGTTTGGTAATGACGTAAATAGAGCCATCTAAATATAAATTTACCTTCTTGAAAGGTCCGCCTAGAACTTTATACCTGACCTAGGACTATGCTAATACACCTAAATTCGAGAGTTGTTTAAAATAAAACAGGTAGCCCTCTACCATTTTGGACTGTTAGACCCGACAGCCTTAGGGTGGTCATCCCCAAACTTTGTCCCTGCCTCCCTCCACTTTTCTGACACTGTTTTTGCTGGTTTTAGGACCCTGCGCACTTTATCACTGCTAACCGAAGTGAATGTGCTCTCTCCCCCAAAATCTAGTAACATTGGTTCCTATCCAACTGTCATATTTAATTTACTTGTAAGTGCTAGTAAAGTGCACTACATGTGCCCAGGGCCTGTAAATTAAATGCTACAAGTGGTCCTGCAGCACTGATTATGCCACCCACAGAAGTAGCCCCTTAACCATATCCTAGGCCTGCCACTGCAAGGCCTGTGTGTGCAGTTTGACTGACACTTCGACTTGGCATTTAAAACTACTTGCCAAGCCTTAAACTCCCCTTTTTCTACATACGTCACCCATAAGGTAGGCCCAAGGTAACCTATATGGCAGGGTGCTATGTAAGTAAAATTCAGGAGATGTACCTATGTCTTTTACATGTCCTGGTACTGGAAAACTCACAAAGTCGTTTTCCACTACTGTGAGGCCTGCTCCTCTCATAGGCCAGCCTTAGAACTGCCCTTATATACTTTTGAGTGGTAGATTCTGATCTGGAAGGAGTACCCAGGTCATATTTAGTATGGACAGAATGGTAATAGAAAATCCTGCTTACTGGTGAGGTTTGATTTAATATAGAAATGCCACTTTTAGAAAGTGGGCATTTCTCTGCACTTACTGTCATCAATGCCTTGCAACCTGTCTCCAGTCCACGTCTGGTCTGTGCTGGTTGACAGCTTCCCTTGTGCATTCCTCCCACACGGCCACAAACACAGGACACTCAGTCACACCTGCATTCATCTGCATACTGAATGGATCTTCCTGGGCTGATAGGGTGGAGAGGCTCACAATTACATTTCAAAATGCCAGTGACCTGCCCTCACACAAAGGACTGATAACACCCATCAGGGACCCTGGCAGACAGGACTGGGCTATAAAGGGAACCTGTGCACTTCAAAACCCCTCTTTAAACTTTCCCCCACTTCAGAGGCATTTTGGGGTATATAAACTGGGTCTCTGACCCCACCAAATCAGACATCTCTGGACCTACACCTGCACTCAGTCAGAGGAACTGCCTGGCTGTCTAATATGGACTGCTTTGCTGAGACAGAATGCTGCCCTGCTTGTTGCCTTACTGCCCTGGTGGCCTTTGACTCTGCTGGAAGGGCTCTGCCTTCCTCCTGAAGTGCTTTCTAAGGGCTTGGATTGAGCTTGCCTCCTGTTTCTGAAGTCTCGGGGCCAACACAGACTTCACCTCTTCAAGAAAATCCTTGTGCGCCAAAAAAGCGACGCAGCACCTGCAGAAAGAAACGCAAAGCCTGCACCGTGGTTGGGAAATTGTAGCAAGAGAGGACAGCTCTTAGCTGCTTTTTGGCTGATGGAGTGAGTGTTAGGCTGTGGCTGCTAAATGCAGTTACTCGACCAAACAACTCGGGAAATTGTAGCACCGCTGACCAGAACGATGCAGCACTGACTTCCCGATGGGAAATTCGATGCATGCCTGCCTTGCAATGGAAAATTAGACACTTTGTCTACTGGATTAATGCAACGCCTGCTCCTTCTACCAGCATGTCAAGGATTTTCAACGCCTTGTCCCTGGGTGTCAAAATATCCCTGCATCGCAATGAGGAACCAAAACTGCGTGCCTGAAAAACAATGCAACCCCTTGCAGCATGGAAAGAAACAACACATCCTCTGTGCCACACCAAAAAATCAGTCACAACACCTTATTATTCCATGCATCTTCTCCTTTGTGGTCCCTGTGCGTCATTATTTTTTACGCATCCCAGGTACTGTGTGTTACAAAGAAACAACTATTGATTTCTAAGGATTGAGACTCTTTTAAGCCCTCTAAAAGTGATATTTCAACTTGTGCTTACTGGATTTAAGTTGTGTTGACCTTATTTTATTCAGATAAATATTATCTATTTGCTAGGCCTTTGTAGTGTATGTTTGGGATGTGTTCTTTGTGTTACTGTATGATTTCTTACACAGTTACATTACACATTGTCTTCTAAGTTAAGCCTGACTGCTCAGTTCCAAGCTACCAGACGGTGGGCAAAGGATAATTTGGATTGTGTTGTGACTAGGATTGTGGTCCTTACTAGCACAAGGGTGTATACCTCTGCCAACTAGAGACCCAATTTCTAACAATGACTTATGCTAACCAGATTTCCTGAGTCTTAATTACTGCGCACTGTAGTCAAAGCATATGTAGTGCATCTTGGGGCAAAGCTTAGCAGTGGTGTTTTGATTGCACCTTTTGGTTTAGGACATTCTTGGTTGAGTAACTGCATTTAGCAGCCACAGCCTAACACTCACTCCATCGGCCAAAAAGCATCTAAGAGCTGTCCTCTCGTGGAAGAAGCCACCTTTCTGACCTGCTACTAAATACAGTGAAATAGTCTTCCTGGTGGTTATGTCCTGCCTGTCCTCTGATAGGGCCCAGGTGGCAACATTCCAGATAGTTTGTCTACTTTGAAGTCCAGAAATAAAAGAGAAGTCAAAGACCGATAGGAGGCATCCTCTGCAAATTAGTTCTTGACACTTTAAATTCAAGTACCTTACTTGTACATGAGGAATCAGAAAAACAGTGATATCAACTGGGTGAGAGTTGTCCTAGGTGTTTCTCATAAGGTGACCAGCCTGTAAAGTCCTTCCTGAGTTGCGAGATTCAGAGTCTTCAATGCCTGAACTACAGAATTCCTGTGATTCATGACCTACGCGGGGATCCATGGACCTTTGCACCAATAACAAATCTGCAGATCCATTGCAGATCCTCCAGCAATTTAACTGGTAGACCCCTTATTTGGCAACACAAAGGGATAATGGACGGAGTGCTGAAACCTTTCAAACACTCATCCCCAGTCACAGATCTGGGTTTAATCCATTGGTATTTTGCTTACCATGCCACCCCAGTTTGGGCCCACCCACATGCAAATCAGTCTTGACCCTGTTCCCTATGGGAACAGTCTAGCTCGAACTGCCAGGTCAGGTCCTCCCTGCACTAGAAACAAGCATTCTGGGACCGGTTTCAGGGTATCACCCTCATCAGCTGGGCTAGCTGGAATCCAGTGGCACAGTGAGCAACAGACCCATGTCTAAGCATACCCTGGCCATTCAGGGCAACTTTAGCAACACAAAAGGATGATGGATGGAGTGCTGAAACTTTTCAAACACTTTCCCCCAGTCACCTATGTGGGTTTAATCCATTGTTCCTTTGCTCACCATGCCACCCCAGTTTGGACCCAGCCATATGCAAATCAGTCTTGACCCTGTTCCCCATGGCAACAGCCCAGCCCGAACTGCCAGGCTAGATCCTCCCTGTACCAGAAGCAAACATCCTGGGACCGGTAACAGGGCATCACTCCTCATCAGCCGGGCTAGCATGAATCCAGTGGGTTTAATGCATTGTTTTTTTGCCCACCATGCCGCCCTAGTTTGGACCAAGCAATATGCAAATCAGTCTTCACTCTGTTCCCCATGGGAACAGACCAGCCAGAACTGCCAGGCCAGGTCCTCACTGGACCAGAAACAAGTATCCTGGGGCTTCATCAGCCAGGCTAGCTTGAATCCAGTGGCAGAGTGAGCAAGGAACCCACGTCTGGGGATCCACAGAGAATCCACAGATCAGAGTGAGAAATTAAAAAAGGTATTTGAAGACAAAAAGAGCCTTTGTTTGAAAAGGGTTGACTCTGAAAGGGCCTTTGAGTTATGATCTGTAGATACTAATTGCACTTAGAACAGGATGCAGTCTTTTGAGTTGTTGAGGAACACCTTGTTGCCTCCATCTTTGAAATGTACTCTTTTCAACATATTCCATCCATATCGAAGCGTAAATTGTTATGGTATATAGATCCCATGTTATGGTCTTGGAGAAATACAGAAATAGTTCCATTGAAAGGTTTCTTGAATTTCTCTGCCGCACAAAATTCCTCTTCTGTCTTTGGCATATGTTGAAGAACACCAAGGCAGTATGAGGGAAAAGTGGCATTACTTTACCAAAGGTATCCTTCATTAGGATTTCTAGTCCTTTTCAAGTAATTGTGCCTAGGTCATTGCCACCAAAGTGCACAATCATGAGGTCTGGTGTTGGCAATCCACAATGCTTTCAACCAAAGGCCGCAATTGATGCCGCTTTAACAACTCAGGAATCAACACTCATAGCCAGGGTGGGAAAGCAAAGCAAGGGGGGGGGGATCAAGGAAAGATAGGTGCTCCTAGCCGGAGTCAGTTGTGGCCGAGGCAAGCACGCCTTCTTCTGCGCCTGACACAGATCTGTAAGAAGTGGCTTCCATCAGGATTACCCAGCCCTCTCATTCCACACATGGACAGACTACCCAAATGGTGTACCAAGCTGGCAATATCGGCAGCCTCCTAACTCCACTAGTCTCATCCCGTTGGACCACCTCCCTTTCACAGTCCGCCCACTTTCTCAGTTCCAGCCCCGAGCCGTAATCATCGAGAGCTTGAGGAGACTTCCAGCTCATTGTCAATTCCCAGTAGGCTAGAGTTGAGGCCAGGTCTAGAAATGTATTCATACCCTTCCTTGTGGCCAAAAATTCATGAAGGCCAAGCCAGCACAGTGTAGGACTAAGACGGAAGTTTCTAACTTTGGCTCCTCGCACTGCTTTTAGTACTATCATCCAATTAAAAGTGGGTGTGACCAAGTGCTTCCACAGTGCAGTGGGGGCATGCTGAGGCCACTGTCGGGAACATGGCATGGATGCCATGTCGGAGGTCAAGTAGGCCCAATGGAGGTAAAAGAACAGAATAAGTTTGAAGCACATGTTCTAGACACTCAGAAGCTAGCTTCCAGTATTTTCCTCAAAGAAGAATGGGAAAGAGAGGTGTCCTTAGGTCTGCCTCTCAGCAGGACCGTAGGGATGCGATTGTCCAGCACACCCCCTCCAGAGCCCTATAAAGCAAGGTGCCCTCCTTCATCCTGCCTGATATAAAGAAGAGATGGCGTTGACAGTCATGCTCCAGAGGTTCCGGGATGTCAGCACCCCACTGCTCCTGTAGTTTGTAAACTAGAGCACGATGAGGTAGGAAATGGCATGCCAGTATTTCATAAGTTTCCCAGAAGTCTGAAAATGGACACCGTTCTCCCCCTGAAAAAAGGTCACTCAGGACATCAATTCCTGCACACACCAAGCCCTCGGGCGACTCCCATGCACAGGAGTACAGGGTTGAGCTATGAGTCTGCCTTAAAGCACGGACCCAAACAGAGTGCAGTTCTTATCAGAGTATTCGAAATCCACACAATAGAGGCTGGTGTTGGGTTCAATAAAAAGCCCAGCAGACAATCCTTGGATGGAGAGCCACACTCCACATATCCCATGCCCTCCCATAAAAAAACGTGGCAGCATGCCACCCAGTGCAACTGTGTCACTAGGTAATATAATTCGAAGGGAGGGTCCCGCTTCAGCCACAGGTAAGCACAGTTTCTAGAGAGCAACCCGACAACAGGAAGAGCCCCAATAAAGTGAAAGTAACAACTCATGAAGTGCCTTAAAAACTCTTTGGGGCAGTTCCAAAGGGAGCTCCACAGAAAGATAAAGTAGGCACAGTAGCATGATCATTTTGGCTTGCACCACAAGGCTGTGAACGAAGTTCCCCTCATATGGAAAATCTGGGGAGCAGTACACCACTTCTCCAAGGTATTGCACCGTATTTCACTCTCACCGTAATGTCGGTGCTGAGGGGATAGGGCCATGCGCAGGGGCATCTCCCTGCATGGGATAGATACACGATTTGTCCCAACTGACGTCAAGTCCAGAGTGAGCCCCTTATGTCAGATAATGCTGCTACTGCAGAGGTCAGCGCCTCGCCCCCTAAGTTACAGCAGCATGTCAGCTGCATACAGAGATAGGTATGTGCAGTTAGAGACAATGGTCAGACCATGATAGTGAAGTCCCCGGCAAACTGTGCAGGCAAAAGGCTCTAGGGTCAATGTAAATAAAAATTGGGACAACACTGGTGAATTCCTCGTTCACCTGTGAAGGTGTCTGAAGTCAACTCATCAGTCTGAATCCTGGCCAGAGGTCCGGTTTAAAGCAGCTTCATCCATCTGACAAAAGGCAGGCCCAGGCCCACATTAAGCATAGTGGCATACAGGATGTCCCAACGGAGCAAGTCAGCTGCCTTTCTGATGTCCACTGAGATGACCAAGCCCTCTGGGGGGAGATACTCCCAACGATCCAGTGCTCTAGGCTTGGTACTATGCATTGGAGTAAAGCTTGTTTGATTCTGATGAATTAAGAGTCATGTGGGGGAGCAACTGAGTCACCAATACAGTCTAGGTACGAGTTCTAACACAAAACCTGCACAAAATTCTATGGGAAACCCATTTAATTTGGGCACTTTGCCCCTTGCCATCTCTTTAAATGCTCCTCAAACCTCCTCCTCTGTGATCTTCCCTCCCAACCTGTTCCACCACTGTCGACTCCAGGGCTGTCAATGAAGCATCCATAATATAGTTTAGCATGTCTACCTCAGCGTGCTTTGATCTTGTAGAGTAAAGCTCATCATAATGCTGTAGGAAGTCTATTAATCGCCTCCTGTGGGGCTACGGCGCATCTCGAAGGATCTCAGATCCGAAGCATAGAATGACCTCCACTACCTTCCTGTGTAAGCCAAGCTAACATTCTTCCTGACCTATTCTGCCTTGCATGCGCCCTAGCCTCAAGTGCCTTATGATCAAAACAACAAAGGCATTCCACCAGTTCAAACAGTTTCTTCCTCTCCAGCAGTTGACACCTACCAACTGGAGTCTCCTTCAGTCTACCCAGGAAACTATCCAGCACTGCCTCCTGTCGTCAAATTTAGGAGCAGAGTTGAGTGTGAACTCCCACTTTACTAGAGATACAGTACCTCATGAGAACCACCTTCATTGCCTCCAATCCACTCCAGCAGAGGAAGTTGAACCATTATTATCCATCCAGTGCTTGTGCGATGTGCTCTCCCAACAACACTCGAAAGGCCTGATCTTCCAAGAGTGCCGGGTCAATGAACCTGGTAGGGACCTTAGGTCTGGTCAGAGAGCACTGAAACATGACAGATATTTCATGATCCGAATACATTTTCGCTATGTATTCCAGCTCCACCACCCAGTTATATAGTGACCTACATGTATAAAGTCGATCAAGGCAAACATCAAGATCTTGTAGTCCGGAGCTGTAGGAATATGCGCGAGTTTCCTGATGGTGGACTCGCCAACAATCTACTAAATCGCATTGAGCTGTCCACGAACAGGCCACTGCTGCCAGCCTGCCCGTGGGTGCACCACTCAAAGGCGGATGTGATCGTTCCAGACTCAAATCCTCTGCGCAATTAAAATCACCCCGACCACTCTCTAGTAAGGGATCATCTGCAAGAGCAGTGGTGCCCGGAAAATGCCAGTTGGTCCATGTTCAGTGCATAAACATTTAGGAGGGCAAGATCCCTGCCATTCAGACTCCCCAGCACTAAGACATAGACACCTACTTGGTCTATAACCACCCTGTGTAAGCGGAAAGGAACCCCATGTCAAATCCCGATGGGAACACCATGTGAAAAAGCAGAGTATGAAGTAGCGTAAATCTGACCCTGCCAGCGGCCCTGAAGGCTCTGTCCTCAGTCTCTGTAAGGTGTGTCTCCTGGAGGAACGCAACATGAACTCCCTGTTGCTTCAAGTATGACAGCACATTATAACACGTCGATGGGGTAGAGAGGACTCGTACATTTCATGTAAGCAATAATATGTGCATTCATAAAAGACAGATCAGCGAAAAGAGAAGCTGACAAAAGGAGGCGCTGATGCAGCTGTTAACACGTCCCTCTATGATAATTTATTACACATTAGGACTCGTTTTAGGCCAATGAATCTTTTGAACCAGTTGAGAGACACCTTAGGACGAGATAACTAATTAATATGTCAATCAATACATCAATAATGTCATAAATATTTATTACCACAATGCATTTCACTTTAGCCAAAGTCATTAATCAATACAAGACGCTTCCATGACCTTGCAGTCATGAATAACCACACCAGTTTAGTAGAATGTTTATACATTTTATTCCCTATTAGTTACAATTCTAAGAGCATGTGTGTTAATCTCAAAACCAAAACACTCAACAACATTGTCATAATATGGCAACTCGAATAAGACTTAAACAACTCAAGGAACGCAATTATTAGAACATAGCACAGCGTCAACATAGGTCAACTTTTAGCAGAGTGTCATCAACGTGTCAGTCCAACAAAGCATAGATTCAATCATTTGTCTATTTGCGTTGGTGTATTGAACCCCTGTCCTAACCACCGATTAGCATTAGCATGTTGGGCTTCATGCAAAACAATTTAGAACCCCAATTTGGAAAACATCTAACTATGTTCCCTGTCAAAGTAAGCAGTTGGTACCTAGAAAGGAAAAGCAAACAGACAAATCACATTTTCATTGTCATAGTTACCCTCCAAGGTTTAGGTCAGCACTCAGGTTCAGTCTTCGTCTTCAGGACATCAGTTGATTCGCCATCAGTCAAATCTCAGCTCTCAGGAAAAAAGAAAAAAAAGGGCACTTCCCTCATAAGGAGGTAAAGTGTAAAATGGGCAATCTAAGGAAGAGGATGGTTCTAAGTAAAATCAGCAAAGTCACTAAGCAAAGTGACAAAGTCGCTGGATCAAATCGTCCGCACTTCCCATGGCTCCCCGTGTCATGGGTTTTTATCCCTTTTTCGCTGTACATTCCCCTAAAACTTAATTGGTACAGTATTATACCCCACTATCTTTAGCCACTTAGGAAACGGGTAGCACGTCCGGTATGATTTCATCCTTCTGTAATTCTTTGCACATCTTTTGGTCAGTAGCTCCATTGTCCTCACCAGTTTGAACGACCATGTACATTAGATTAATCTACACTGTTGCATTTTGACTAACATTTTCTACAAGCAATATGAATTTCATGAGAACGGATCTACTATGGTTACATTCAGCTTCTAGTTTGGAAAAAAACAAGAGGTCATGTCCATTTGCGAGTCAGCACACTGCAAGTTAGGAAAAGTACATTTTTAAAATGAGAGTCAGGCAGCTAAGCTTTGGCTCATGCTAACCTAAGGCCTACAAGGATTTTAGCACAATTTTCAATACCATAATCATTAATAATTAGTATAAAACTATTCGATTACAATAATTCATAAACATTAGTCATTTTATTAGTCCACTTATACATTGGCGGCCACTCCCCGTGGTCACATTTCCGGTGCACATTTAAGCAAAAATTAATTACTACAGTTTCTATGCGGCATTATTACACATTAATTCATAAACACTTCATGTTAACATAGATTATATAAACTACGCTCTCTCAGTCCCTCCTCGGATGACATTCGTCATCACATAAACCTTTCCCTTTTGACCTTTCACTTTTAATTTTTCACCTTGCGCATAATGCGCATTTCAACATCTTGTCCTTTGTGTGAACTTTCCCAAATTTCATTAAACATATTCTCCCTTTCACTTTCCTCATTTCTCCTGTTTCTCTTTGTCCAATTTCTTTTAATTTTGTCATTAATTTTGCATGCTCCCCATAAACCTAATAAACAGATCAGGACAATTAATAAACCCC
This sequence comes from Pleurodeles waltl, assembly GCF_031143425.1. Taxonomy (NCBI): domain Eukaryota; kingdom Metazoa; phylum Chordata; class Amphibia; order Caudata; family Salamandridae; genus Pleurodeles; species Pleurodeles waltl. Next base: position 1,032,219,905 of record NC_090437.1, on the reverse strand, counting down.
CTAATATTTTGGCAAGAACCCCATTCCAAATATTGCTAAACCAGCTCCCTACTCTGGTAATTCCTTTTCCAACTTTCTCCCACACATCAGGTTCCTTCAAGTCTGTACTATCTCTAGTTAGGTTAGTAAGCATACCTGTAATCTTTTTACTATTATCTGGAATAAATGAGCAACAATGACTCTCGTTGAGCATCTTACAGACTCTGCCGCTCTTTGCTAAAAGAATGTCTAAAGCAAGCCGATTTTGAAGAGTCATAGCTCTTTCCGCAGCAAGTTCAGTATCCATCAGGAGTATGGCCCCTGTAAAATTTGTCAGCATGTTATCCACAATAGTAGACAACTTTCGAATCTTTATGGAGTTTAAAATAACCCCTACTGAAGGAATTATGGCTCCAAATATGTCACCAACGACAGCAGCCGCTGTCTCTCGTTTTTGTCTAGCATGTTGTAATTCAGACATTTTAGGAATTTGCTTTAGGTCATCGATCTGGTAAATCTTTGGGAAAACTATCCCCAAATAACATGTCCCATACCATCCCTTTGGGAGACGGTAATAAGCATTAAGTCCACAAATATAATAGATCCCAGGGATCGCTGGATCCTGTCCATTTAACATGAATGTCCATTTACTCTGAAACAAAAACACATGCCTGCATTCACTCGTTCCCACAAATAAAGTGTAATGACCAGATTTTGGCCTAAATATACAAAGCCTTCCGACATGTAATGCATCTATAGCTAATTTGCCTTGCGTCTTTATTGCAGTATAAGCATAATCATTTGCATATGTGCGTTTCTCCAGCCCCTTTTCGAATCTTTCCTTCAGTGCTTTGCGTCTATCATCAGTGTGATCTAAAAAGCTTTTCTCTACAGGCGTTAATAGGCAAGTCAGATTGTTGCGGTGTGCATAATCTGTCCCAAATGTAAGTGTTGGTTCGAAGAAACCTCTAACTAATTTTATACTATGCTCCTTAGCTAATTTGTTCAGAAACTCAATCACAGGCATAAAAGAAAACACTACATCCAAATTTGAATACAAATATTGCACATGTTCCTGGTCATAGAATCTTGTTAGTAGCAGACTACAGCTTATTCCGTAAGTTAATGGTAAGCTATGATAAGTGACCCCCTCCTGTACTGATGAAGGAATCTTTGTGCACACATAACAGTTTCTCGCATCCATTGTATCAACATACTCATTCAGCAAGCGATAGAAGACATTAGTTGAAAGTTCCCCTTTTGAATTAGTTCCCTCATGCAAGTGTTTTGAATCTTGCTCAAATTTTTCCCACTGTTTTAGTGTTGTAGTCCCAGGTTTTGAAGCATGGTTAGTCACTTTCTTATCCAACCACAGCATTCCCACAATCACACCCACAATTATTATTGCACACACAATACCTAATATAACACTTAACCAACCACACACTTTACCCTTCTTGCTACTACCTCTATTATAAGCCATGGTCTGTAAAGAATCAGATAGCACAATAACTCGAACAAACAATCGACTTGAAGACGATTTAAAAGCAAAGTCTCTCTTTTTCTCTGCGTGCATTTAGCGCGTTTCACTCACTCCAGGACCCTTTTGTCAAATCAGGTTTAGCAGCTTGTCACAATCGGTTTTCAGAGTAAATTCAGGTTATCAGTGTCACATCCGGTAATTTATTAGTCTCCTTTCTCAGCTTCCAGCTTACAATTTTCAATTTCAATTTTAACACAGTCTCTTTCTCTGATTGATTTCAGGTACCATAGTATTGGCCTGGTACTTCCCGATCAAAAAAAGAACGCTAAGAATTCTTGTTGCCATTCAGATGTCGTTGCATATGCCCATTCAGGACCTGTGTACCTTCTATTTGCAACTCTTTTTCTTTTCAGTCTGCGTTCACTTTGCAATTCTCCTTCACTCAAATCCTCTATTCTGGTTGTATCGATTTCTTCTGCTATTGTTTCACCTGGCACGACCTTTTCTTTGGCAGCTTGTTTCTTTGGCCAGTTATCACCTTTATGCGTCTTCTTCCTGCTCGTCCTTTCAGGACGCTGAACAGCACCCTCCTCTTGTGCTATGGTGTTTTCTCTTGACGGACCTGCAACTGGCTCGGGAGATGCCGGTGTGCTTTTATCTCCCTCTACTATTTTCCCTTCCTCTTCTTCTGGGTCTGTAACGGGTTCAATTTCTAACCCGTATCCCTCTACTTCTGGGATAGCCTCTCTTTGACTTAGTTCTCCTGCTGTCTCTACTGAGATAGGCTCACCGTCTCCTCCCTCGAACTCGTTTACTGTTTGAGGGACTAGGCCGTCCTCAGCGGGCTCTCCTGCATCCTCAGTTCCCCCTTGGCTGTTTTCCGGCCCTGAGACTTCCTTCTCTGGAATTTCTGATTCGGAAACTTCAAGTTCCTCATCAGTCGGACATGTTACCTTCTTTGTGTGACTGGCATGTATCCAGTTTGGAACGCCTGCACATTTCACGTCAGTGGTTGATGTCAGTATTACTTGATATGGCCCTTTCCAGCGCGGCTCCAAACACAACTTCCTCATGTGCTTCTTGACAACCACCCAGTCACCGGTTTGCAGGGTGTGACCTGGATCACTGATCGGTGGCAATGTGTTGGCTTCCACCTGGTGGGAAAAAGAGCGGACCACATCAGTCAAACCTTTGCAGTAGTCCAACACCATATCATCCGTGATATTCACAAGAGCATTTGCAGGTACTGCAGGCAACCTCATAGCTCTGCCCATCAATATCTCGTGGGGTGATAGTCCTGTCTTCTTATCAGGGGTGTTTCTCATCGACATCAGCACTAAGGGCAATGCATCTGTCCATTTCATATTGGTAGCTGCGCACATTTTTGCCATTCTCGACTTCAAGGTACCATTCATTTGTTCTACTAGTCCTGATGCTTCGGGGCGGTAGCTACAATGCAGCTTCTGTTCAATGTCTAATGCAGCACACAAGAGCTTAATCACCTCATTGTCAAATGATTCTCTGATTCTAAAGAGACCGGAAATCCGAACCTGGATGTTAGCTCTCTAAGCAACAGCTTTGCAACTGTGAGACTGTCATTCCTACGTGTGGGGTAAGCTTCAATCTAATGGCTGAAAACACACACAATCCCCAACACGTACCTCAACCCTCCACACATTGGCATTTCAATGAAATCCAATTGCATCTTGATAAACAGACCTCCAGCTCTCCCTATGTGGCTCAAAGTCACCACGGTCCCTTTTCCGGCATTCATCTGTTGACAGATGATGCACCTGTGACAGGTAACCTCTGCGGCTTGTCTGAATTTTGGGTTAAACCAGTGAATTTTGAACAATCTGATCATTGCATCTCTCCGAAGATGTGCCTGTCCATGATAAAGTCTTGCAAACTGTGATAAAAGGCTGTTTGGCAAAACCAACTTCCCATCCTCCGAGACCCACAAGTCATCTGCTCTTTGTACACATTGCATTCTCTGCCAGGAGTGTTTCTCCTCTCTGCTAGCACGATCCTGCAGTGATTTTAGCTCATCCAAGGTGTCAACTACTGATAATGCAAAGTTCAAACATGTTTCATTTTCCGTTTGCGGTAACAATTCCCACTGTTCCTTGAACGATATACAGTTCAATGTGCAAAACCTTGCGACTTGATCTGCATAGCCATTTTCCATTGACACAAAGTCTTGTGACTTAACGTGAGCATTGCATTTCACCACGGCAATTTCAAGAGGTAACTGAATTGCATGTAACAAATCCTTAATCTGTTCACCATTTTTCACTGGAGAACCAGAAGAGGTCATAAAACCCCTCTGTGACCACAATTGGCCAAAATCATGTACAATGCCAAATCCGTATCTGCTGTCAGTATAGATAGTGACTTTTAAATTTTCAGCTGCGTGGCATGCCTTAGTAAGGGCAATTAATTCTGCCACTTGTGAGGAATACACTCTTTCGAGCCAGGAAGCTTCTATAATACCAGTGATTGTACATACAGCATAACCAGTTCTCAGTATTCCAACTGAGTCTCTCAAACAGGATCCATCAACAAACATAATGCAGTCTTTTTCTTTTAACTGCGTATCTTGAATGTCCTGTGCGGGCCGGTCGATTTTCTGTCAATCAGTCACTTTCGGCAACACTTTCTGCTTCAAAAACTCAATCACTTTATGATAGTACTTCATCACCTCCTCAGATGGTGCTCCAGTCACCTTATCCCTTGCCGGCTCCTGTGTCGGCCAGTCCACACCTCTTTTGCACTCAAGCCATAAGTCAGGTGGAACAATGATCTCAAACAAAGTATTTAAGTCCTCCCAGAGACACTTTGCAAGCTTCACAAACCTGTCTGTCTGCTGATACAACTCTATCGGTTTCTCCCTCAACCTGGGATAATCATTTGTGAAAGACAGAATGTCTCCCCTAATCCACGGTACATGGACTAGAACCCCTCCAGCTGTTTCTCTCATTGGTAATATTTTTACTGTCTCATGTCCGGTGAAGCTTTAGTCGGACATGATCCCGAACTGTCGCTTTTCTCCTTATCTCTTTTCTTTGCCCATCTGCCTTCCCACTTTTTTAAGGCTCCCCAGATCTGCGCACTCTGCAATATTTCTTTAAGATGCGCTTTTATTCCGGCCGACCTCATGTGGTCAAAGTCTTTAGAGTCGAAGTCTAATCTGTAACTTCTTTTCAAATGTTTAGAATTCTCAATGTCAATATTGTATTTGTCTGCCAGGTTCGCCGACCTCTGATGCACCTTGCCCACTTCTTTAGTGATTCTGGGGCACAAGTATCTCAATTCTGGTCTGTGTATGATTCTAATCTGTTTACCCCTATTGTCCCTTCCACCAGTTCAGCAGCTTCCACACCCAGTCTTACAAAATTTAGGTAGTCATCTCTTTAATATTTTTCTGCAGTCACTATGGCGGGTTGTGAGGTTTTGTTATTTCCCAGCCACTCGTTTAGCTGTTGCACGGAAAAGCCTTGCAACAAAATATTTCCTGACTGCATCAATGGTGTTTGTGACGCATCCACACACATCGTCTGTGGGGCTAGCACACTTGACCCTACTTGTCTCATTGCCCCCAAAGGAGCCCCAATCGGGATAAGATCTAACAGAGATCTGAGGTGTTCGGCTGTTTGTGATATTGAGCGGGGATTCCTGTGAACCCTCCTCTTATTATTTCCTGGGTCCCTACTCCTTGATCACATGTGTGAGGTTTACCCTGCGCATAAAGTGGTACAGGTGGACCAACAGTAATTGGTAATGATATAGCAGCTGGTGTCTGACCTGGTCCCAAACCCCGCGGAGCAGTACCTCCTAAGGCTTGGTTCACTGAGGCTGGGGCAGGTACTAACGGAGGTCCTGCTGCCGGACTATACCCCGGAATCAGCTGTTGCTGCGGCTGGAGCAGCAATTGTGGAGTTGGCTCAATCTGCACTAACCTCGATTTTGTGTATATTGGATCAGGCAGCACTATCAGAGTAGTAGTCTCTAGTACTGGGACGTCTGGATAGATTCTCTGTATCTGTGGCGGAGGTTGAAACTGTATCTGCATGTCTGGCGCATTGGGTACACTGACACCATTCTGTATCAAACCCGTATCACTAGTCTGTACTGTATCAGTAACTCCCTTCTCCTGCGTCTGGTTCCCAGGACCCGCACTAGTGCTCGGGGCATTGTCGTCCACTGCATAAGGTGGCGGGCGATCATGTAACAGCTGATTAAGAAACTCTTCATCGTCTGAGTCGTCTTCTTCTATCCAAGACCTCTTAGTCTCTTTAGGCTTACTAGAGTGCTTGTCTGTTTTACAGGTGGCTTTCTTTCCCTGTGTCTTGTCTCCCTGCGTTATGGCAATTTAAGTCCGTCAACTATTCCCCGTCTCCACATTTTGCTCTCATTGTCCCACCTAGCCTCAGCTAAAGTCTTTTCTGCCCTTTTCATTCTCCTTTCAAATTTCTGCTGTCTTTGTCGTATGGCCATTAGATCCCAGACTGCTAATGCCTCATACTGGGCTGGCCTCGGAGGTGGCTTTTGTACGCTTAACATCCACCTCAAATTCTCAAAAATTCTCATATTGAACGTTCCGTGTTCCTTGAAACGCTAAACATCCCTCCTTCTCTGTTAGTTTGCCCCATTGTTTCATCCATAAGCAAGGCGCAACACCCTTTTCCTCCATTACTATATAAGCTGGAGTACCCTCAGGCGGTGTAGGCTCCTCTTCTTTCGCCATAATGTATGCGTCTCCTTTCAGAGCACTCCTAAAAGCTTTGATAAAATTCATCTTTGCGTCTTTTCTTTTGTTTGTATTTAATCAGGAAGTGACTTTAATTCCCAGGACACTCTTCACCCACCTTTCTCAACCTATTGCCTCTCACGGACGGCAGCCAATCTGTGCGCGACCCCTCTCGGCAACTGACCTATCCCAGCGCAGCACCACTGACGTCACACTCACACACTGCAGCTGACAAAGTCTTGCGGCTTGTCCTTCTCACACTGGATTCACACCAACTAATGCAGTATACTGCGAACACAATAACTCAAATTTGCCGGTTTACTACAGGAAGGGTAACACATTCGCTTCAGAACTTTACAGAGATTTCACATGAAGCCTCGGCTGCTACTCTACTCTCTCTCCTTCTCAGTTCCCACACCCGCAAGCAGAATTCGACCCTCAAATCCTACTCTCGACTTGTCAATGGTTTGTCCTAGTGCACTTTAGAACTTGCCAAATCTCCATCGAAGGTTTCACTCATACACTTGACTCAAACTCGACTTGTCAACCACGACCGATTGACCTAATTAAACCGCACAAATTACAACATAAACCCAAGTGTCTCCTACACTTGTCAATATACTCCGGAGTCTTAGACCACGACGAGTCCGTACATTACCAACCAACCATGTGGATAATTTTGAGCACAAAGCGCCACACTTATATGAAGTACGCCGACTTCCCTACTCTCATACTGCGGAGTACGCCTACTCCTCCTAAAACAACATTACCTGGCCTAAATACACACAAACTTCACAAATCACCTGCAAAATGCATAAGCTGAGCAAGCGCAAATTCTACACCACACATGCTAAAACGCCGAGAACACCCCCAACTCACTTAGGCAGGCTCTGAGATCCCAGGAAAAGTCATGGGGAATTTAGAAACACATCATACCTCCAATTTACATTATCTCAGAAAAACAATCTAAACAATAATTCTCCGTCCTAGGGCCCCCAAAGGGCCAAACCGTCGCTCTGCTACCAGAACTGTTAACGCGTCCCTCTATGATAATTTATTACACATTAGGACTCGTTTTAGGCCAATGAATCTTTTGACCCAGTTGAGAGACACCTTAGGATGAGATAACTAATCAATATGTCAATCAATACATCAATAATATCATCAATATTTATTACCACAATGCATTTCCCTTTAGTCAAAGTCATTAATCAATACAAGACGCTTCCATGACCTTGCAGTCATGAATAACCACAACAGTTTAGTAGAGTTTTTATAAATTTTATTCCCTATTAGTTACAATTCTAAGAGCATGTGTGTTAATCTCAAAACCAAAACACTCAATAACATTGTCATAATATGGCAACTCGAATAAGACTTAAAAAACGCAAGGAACGCAATTATTAGGACATAGCACAGCGTCAACATAGGTCAACTTTTAGCAGAGTGTCGTCAACGCGTCAGTCCAACAAAGCATAGATTCAGTCGTTGGTCTATTTGCGTCGGTGTAGTGAACCCCTGTCCTAACCACCGATTAGCATTAGCATGTTGGGCTTCATGCAAAACAATTTAGAACACCAATTTGGAAAACATCTAACTATGTTCCCTGTCAAAGTAAGCAGTTGGTACCTAGAAAGGAAAAGCAAACAGACAAATCACATTTTCATTGTCATAGTTACCCTCCAAGGTTTAGGTCAGCACTCAGGTTCAGTCTTCGTCTTCAGGACATCAGTTGATTCACCATCAGTCAAATCTCAGCTCTCAGGAAAAAAAAAAAAAAAGAGCACTTCCCTCATAAGGAGGTAAAGTGTAAAATGGGCAATCTAAGGAATAAGATGGTTCTATGTAAAATCAGCAAAGTCACTAAGCAAAGTGACAAAGTCTCTGGATCAAATCGACAGCATTTCCCTAACCACTTCACATGGCTCCCCGTGTCATTATCCCTTGTTCGCTGTACATTCCCCTAAAACTTTATTGGTCCAGTATTACACCCCACTATCTTTAGCCACTTAGGAAGCGGGTTATGTCATTAATCTTTCACCCCATATTAGTTTACAGATATTTTATTGGTCTGTATGATTGACATCTCCAGAGGTAGCACGTCCAGTATGATTTCATCCTTCTGTAATTCTTTGCACATCTTTTGGTCAGTAGCTCCATTGTCCTCACCGGTTTGAACGACCTTGTACATTACATTAATCTACACTGTTGCACTTTGACTAACATTTTCTACAAGCAATATGAATTTCATGAGAACGGATCTACTATGGTTACATTCAGCTTCTAGTTTGGAAAAAAACAAGAGGTCATGTCCTTTTGCGAGTCAGCACACTGCAAGTTAGGAAAAGTACATTTTTAAAATGAAAGTCAGGCAGCTAAGCTTTGGCTCATGCTAACTTAAGGCCTACAAGGATTTTAGCACACTTTTCAATACCATAATCATTAATAATTAGTATAAAACTATTTGATTACAATAATTCAGAAACATTAGTAATTTTATTAGTCCACGTATACATTGGCGGCCACTCCCCGTGGTCACATTTCAGGTGCACATTTAAGCAAAAATTCATTACTACAGTTTCTATGCAGCATTATCACACATTAATTCATAAACACTTCATGTTAATATAGATTATATAAACTACGCTCTCTCACAGCAACCACTTGGAACTTGGCGGGTCCCACTGTAGCAGGTATACAATGCCACTGGCCCATGCTCCCAACTGCCAGCAAACTATTATACACATAACAAACTACAAAACTCCACCCCAACTCTGCCCATACCTCTCCACAAGGACTGAGACATAGAACCATATTGTTCATACAACAACCCACACAGGCCCCAACATGGTACCAACAAAAGGTCAGAGGGCCAATCAGATCGATGACAAAAGAGTGTGTGCAGAGAAGGAGCCACAAGCAGTAGGTAGAAAACCCATACCTAAAAGTAGACAATATGGCTAAAGGGTTCAGCCTGCTAGACCACAACCCTCCCGTGCCCCCGGCTCCCTAGAATAGAAACAGAAATTAAGTATTAATGATCATCCAGTTAACCAATATGGTCAGAAAGCAATATAAGTAAGCAAACCAGTTACACATCCAGTCACCCATCCATGCAGGCACTCACATACCTATTTACAAAACCATACAGCCACTCACACACCCAGTCAGATAGTGACAGTAGCACGTACACATCCACGCACACACCCACATAACTTAAACGTATCCACCACTAACAGTCATTTGCCTACAAATTTACACACCCAAACACCCACTAACACAGCCAGTTACCAATTCATACAGCCACTTACATACCCATTTTGACACCCATACAGTCACCAACACACCTAGTCAGCGCAACTACTTACATATCCAGTGACACATCCGGGCACTGATTTATTCACTCACACATCCACTTAACGACTGACACACCCAGTCACTCACCCGTACAGCCACTCATATACCCATTCATACACCCATACTCAGATACTTACACAGTCTTACACTCCAACATAACCACTTATGTAACTACTCACCTGTTTCTAGTATGTAATGTAATAATATGTAATGCAAAGGTACATGTATTCTATATTTGCTTTCAGATATCTATTTGTATTTAAAGAATGGAAGATGGAATGGGGATGTGAAAAAAAATAACGATTATGCTTGTTTACAGCATCCATAAACCGGGCAACAAATGACATTTTTAGTGCAACTGGCACATGACATTTGCTACAAAGAGTAACCATGTCTTCCAGTTTTGGTAAAACAGCAGTGATGGTAACCATCTGGCCAAGAAGTTAGGGTCCTACAGATGGTCAAGCTGCTGATGATGCACCACCTTCACTCGCTCTTGTTATGTTGTGATATGTCCTTCTATGTATGGTTTTCAGGTGTTTTCAAATTGTGGCATGTGACTACTTCTTCACCAAATCTCTTGATAATTTTTGGTGCATATATTACATTGCACAAATATTTGGAAGAACTTTATTTTCTTCTGAAGGGATGGAGAAATACTTTCTAATGTTGGAGGAATTTTTTGGAGGTGGTAAGTCCTCTTCTTCTTCATCCTGCTCTTCCCTTTCTCTTCTACATTCAGCAGAAGACATCTTAACTTTGAAGCTTTCTACTTTTCATGGAAAACCAGAAACATGATGGTGCTGTGGTTCTGACTCTGCCTCCAAGTAGATCTGACACCCAAATAACTGTTTTAGGGTATGGTTTGCAATGTGGATATGTGGAGACTTAAGGACATAATTGTGTATGAGTGTCTTTCACTGCTGGTGTAACAAACAATGCATTCACACCCTTAGCAGCTAAAGGAATATCCTGATAATGATGGATGAAGCCTCTGGTAGCCAGGAGAGAAACAACCACAAAACTGAGGATTTGCACTAATTCAAGAGGAAGAGGCAGTTCAACTTCAATGAGAAGAAGAACCAGATCCTGATAACTGAAGTGAAAAAACATGAACATCTCATTTATGTTACCTTTAAATTGCCATTAGGGAAGAAGGGGACCATTTGGCAAACCATAGTGGAAAAAATAAACTACATTGGACAAGCAAAGATAACTATTCTGGAGTGCAAAAAGAGGTGGCATGACTCTAAGTGAGGGATCAAGGAACAACTGGCCAACTACGATAGGGCAGCTATGAGGACCAGAGATCCAGGAGGAGTTGGATCCATTGGAGGAGCAAGTGACATCGCTCCTCATTCCAACAGAGGTGGTAGCAGGAGTGGAAGAGCAGGACAGTGCTGAAGTCGAGGACCAGGAACAACTACAGGGTGAGTCTAAGCAATAAACCATATTTAGAAAACTATCATGCAGGGTAACAGAGCAAAACACTTTGCTGGACTGTGCTGTGCAGTGCTATGCTGTGTGAAAGGGAATGTTCAAGAACTCATCCATCACCTCACTGTCCTTTTTTGGATAGTAACAATATTCCTACCACACACCACCCCTGGCATGTTTCCATGGTTCTTGTGTGAATGGTTGGTCCATTTAAGTTATTAGCATTCATTAATGTGTCTGATTTTGTCAATTAACTCTTCACAAAACAGGACTACAAGGTACACAATACTAACTAAAAAAACACTACTGGACCAGCATTTCACATATTGACATGGATACCAATGCAGATAGGCCTGTTCCAATGTAGGTCCCCTTGGCCCATCATCCAGTTGTGTATGTGTTGGGGCCATGTAGGCATACGTCTATTGTAACATCAAAATAGTCACTTTATATTTTGTAATTTATGAGGGTCATTGTGTCACCCCAAAGACTCACCAGGTACTGATGCGGTGCACGCAATGCAAGTAGTATCATTGAAAGAGGCAATCTTCACTTTCTACCACAAAGTAATTTGTCACACTTCTGACTGGATGTTGTAGAGAGGTTGTCCCAGGTGTAGGGTGCCAGGTATGAAAACACCCTACCCCTAGCCATGACCACATCTATATTGGGTGTGTTACAAGGGAGCAATATGAAGAATACACACAGAATGTAACTGCAGTGTAATCGTGTGGATGTGAATGTGTCAAATCTATCTGTCATGGTGAGGTATGTTTCCAGGATGTTGGGTGTATGTGTGGTGTTGTGTGGTTGTGAACCTGGGGCCTAATCATGTAGCCAACCAGGGTGAGTACATGTCCCATGATGTCATTGCTCATATCCTGTCGGGTTGAGTATTAACCACTGATCGCACATAAAGGTAGGCACGTTGGTCAATGTCTTAGTGTTACTACTGATGGTGGTGTTGGTGTCACCTGACAGTTGGTGTACGATCTTGGTGTTAGAGATGAGGTCCGTGACTAGGAAAGGTGATTGCAAAAGCAGTCATCTACATGTCCAAGGGAGTACGCCATATTGAACTGATATTCTCAATTCAGAAGATGATCTACTTGGTTATTGAGGGAATAGAGTGAACATGAGCTGTGGTATAATACCAAATATGAAAGTGTATATACACTTCAGAGATGTAACTTAGTACTTATTGTATCTAGAGAAAATGTTCCATTCAAGCAGTGCAACAAGGTGGGTTGCTGTGTGGATGCATGTGAACGGAGAATCCTGATGTGCAATAATGTTCAATGTACAAACAAGAACGTTTTACAAGCCAGCTCATTGTGTATTGATGTGTAAAAGGCTGAGTGGGCTACATCAATTATTCACATGTCTTGGACAGTGTTAGCCTGCAAACACAGGGCTATAGCAAATGCATGAAGCCAGCAAACATGGTTCAATGGTCTCTGCAATTGTGCCTAGAATCCAAAGTTGTAGCCATGCTGGAAGACAGCAGACACGTGAACTGTTGCTTGTACTTGCACTCATACTTCAGCCAGGGCAGCAAGCTGCAGAACTTTCTTGTGTTGTATGGAAACCACACAAATAGGCCCCTAGTGAATGCTGTATTTGTGTGAACAGTTTGGGTGTATTGACATGGCAAAGGCAACATATGCATCAAATGTCCATATACAGTTGTAGAAACAGATGTTCAACATATCTTTGTGTACTTGAAAGCAAATACAAATGCTGTTTGAAAGTGACAGGAACTACTTATGTCACAATCAATTATTGGAATTTCCTAACTCAATTTTATCTCTTTCCAGATGGACCAACAACACCTTCCGGAAATCAGACTGTAAGTGATGCCCAATCTGTTGAGGACACCATCCTGCTCCCCATGGATGGTGATACCTTTCAACAGCTCCTGGACTCTTGACAAATCTCTTCTGGAAGTGGTAAGGGTAGATAACTTTGTAGGGTCTCCAGATGAACCAACACACACAGAACATAGACCATCAACTGATTACATCACCCCTGTGGACTCTGTAGACCCCCAAGTTGTCTTTCAATGGCAAGTGGTTGGAGATGGAGACTATAGCAGACATTCTTGAGGGAGTCCATAGGTGTCTTAGCCGTCATAAAGGTTTGACACAGGCCATCAGAGACACCTACCCCTGGCTCCATGTGATTGATCAGTCCCTAGCTGATACGTCTTGTCTCATAATGCAGAAGGGTTCAACAATACCAGCCTTCTACATCTGATACCAGTGAGGATGCCAGGGAGTTGTAGTCTATCCAGTTCCTGGAATCCAAGTTAGAATCCTTTGTAGCAGCAATGAGTGCCCTCAATAGCAACATTGTTGCTTTGCTGGCAAACCAACAAACCCTTGCCAGGGACTCCCATGCTGCATTACTGGCACTCACAAATGTCATTGGAACATGAAAATCACATCTTTGTCCTCTGGTGTGAGTGTGTGCACCTCCCATTTAACCCTACAACATCCAGTGGGGACTGAACATGCATCAGAGGAGCCAGATGTTGAATTCCCCAGTTTTCACAGGATAACGTAATGATAATCATTTGTGACTGCCCCCTGGCCAGTCATCCAGTTTGTCCTGTACATAATATCATGCCACCCTGTTGTTCACCCAGTATAGTACTCTTTCTTTGCTCTCCAATTTGTTTTTGTCCATTTGATCATCTAAATCAATATCAACACACCCTAATGTCAATGTTCTCTCCACATTGAAGTCTTGACACAAATATTATCCCGGGGTAAAATCAATTGAAACTATACTCAATCTTTGCCTTTTTACTATGTGTATATGGCACTCTATGAGCCCAAAACAACGCATGTGATGTAATGTGAGGTTAGGAACATCAACAAGATAATAAATCAGTTGTTATTTCATAACCATATTGAGTGTTGTATGGTTCACCCCAAAGATCTACAAACATACTGGAAATATAAACACAAATGTGACTTGTGTGAATGTGAAGAAAATCAAGCTAAACTGATTTGGACATGGTATCTTGGTATGTGCACATTAGCAACAAGATGGAGTTACTTGATACACCCACAGTGAGAACCTACTAAGAAAGTATACACAGTAAATCCACATATACATGGGATGTGTGGGGCATGTGAGGTTAACTGAATGTAACTAAGGTCAACAATAATGTAGCAATGTCAAGAGTACTACATCATTTACTCACTAGGAAACATGACTGGTCTACAAAATGATATTAAACAACACCAAAATCTTGATTGCTGTTCCTATACTAGCCAGTTTGCTATGCCCATCGTCAGCATGTATTTGCATTGCACCTGTGACACCAGAGGATGTGCAAGGTAAAAATAGTAAATTAGTGTGCCTTAGACATGCAAGTGCATGTTGCCTCCCCTGTGTATACTCTAAAGTATTGAGTAAGCGGCTCAAATATACATCTGCAGTTGAGGTCTCACATGTCTTGAGTGTGAGTGCACCCACATATCTGATCATATGACCGTACAACATTACCATTAGTGGGACACCAGTGAGTCTTCCCAAATGATACACCCCCCCAGGCGAGGGGAAAGTGTGAGAAATATTGCAATAAATAAATTAGGATTATCTTTTGACATGTGAGGTGCATGACGTAGAACACAAAGCACACATGGAAATCAAACAGATGGATGTTGCCAAGGCATTACACACTACAATGGAGACATCCTTGCACAATGATAGCGCTATGCAGCAGTTCATGTCACTATGCAGGCAGTGAGCACCACTCTGTGTCATAAAGTTGAAATCAACACTTATATGCCCACTTACTTTATCAAACGGTGCTTCAGTAGGTGAATACTTGTCTTGTGTTGTATGTCAGTTCGATTTATGAGTCATACTTATTGTGTCTCACGTACGAAAATGGTTCTCTACAGGAATACAGGAATCAAAAACAATGGTTGTCTATAGGCCTCTGTGAAAATAGCATAGCAGACAGTGAAAAGCGCGACGGGTGCAACTGCACCCGTCGCACGGCCGCAACACCGCCGGCTCCATTTGGAGCCGGCTCCTGTGTTGCGGCCGAGATCCCAACTGGGCCGGCGGGCCGGCCCAGTGGGTATCTCCAAATGGCCGCGGTGGGGGTGCGGCTGCATTGGCGGCCACCCGGCGGTCCGATCTTAACCGCCCGCCAGTGTCATAATGAGGGCCATAATCACTTTCCAACATGTGACAAGGATCTTTATATATGTTTTTGTCAGACAACAGCTAATGCTTTTTCGAAGGTAAGATGCCATGCAGAACTTAGATTAACATATCGGTAAGGCAATGTAGGCCAGTTTCACATGGGACAAACTGATGTAGGTAAAGGTTGATTTATACCACAAACCTATAAAGCCGCCCGCCAAGGTCATAATGAGGGCCACAATCACTTTCCAACATGTGACAAGGCTCTTTATATATGTTTTTGTCAGACAACAGCAAATGCTTTTTCTAAGGCAAGATGCCATGCAGAACTTAGATTAACATATCAGTATGGCAATGTAGGCCAGTTTCACATGGGACAAACTGATGTAGGTAAAGGTTGATTTATACCACAAACCTATACACAAACCTTTTTTATTTCACATGTATGTATGTGATTTTGCTTTGTAGCTGATTCAGTACGTATATGCCGTGATTCTGACAACATTGATTCGGCAAGAGAATGTTCCTTTTAGGATACTGAGTATACTGTGATACCTTCCTTGTTTGTTTTTAATTCTATGCTATGTACTGGTGGATGACATATTTGATAGCATATTCATTAACTGTGTCAGTTTTACAATGATCGACTACGATGCAGGAAATGTAGGCAACTAGAGCTACCAAACTGCTGATCTATCACATTGATGTAGTATGTCAGTGTGGGTTATTATCTATTTGTATGTGTGGAACTAGAATGAAGAAATGGCAAAGATATATGAGTACTTTGTACTTTTGGTATCACATATGTATCTAGAATTATCATTTACATATGAGTTGAGGCTACACTTACACTGGATGAAATAAATGGAATTTGCAACTTGATCTTCGATTAGGGCTCCTGATACTTTGGTCAACATACACCTTTTCAGCCATGTGTGATAAATATACTTAGGGATCCATGATTTGATCAACACACATACGTTTTGTGGAACATTAACCACTTGCATGCTGAGGGCGGCTTAGAGCCATACTTAGCCGCAGTGCTCATATGCCAAATATGGCTCCAAGTCATCTTGGCACACTGGGCAGGAAATCCCTCTTCTGTGCTAAAATGTGTGGTTGGGCCTAGTGCCAGTGACAGGAATGGATCCAACCGAGGTCAATAATAGTCTTCACGCAAGGGCTTCCATTATAATTAGTTTGATCCATTCCTGATATGGCACAAGGCCCAGCCTGCGGATTCCAGAAGTTTCTATCACAGAAATGTAAGGAAAATGCATGATTTCAGGCAATGTTTGAGGTTTGCAGGGAATTGAAGGTACAGGTTTGGTCGGTTTCCCTAGGTGCCAGCTGGGCTAGGACCCAAAAACCACAGCTACCTCCTTTGCAAAAATTGGGTCAGTTCTGAGTGGAAAGATTTGATGTATCCATGTTGAGTTTTGGGACATTTCCTGTTGCAGACACTTGGCCCATCCACACAAGTGAGGTATCATTTTTATCAGAAGACTTAGGGGAAGGCTGAGTGGAAGGACTTTTGTGGATCCCCACAGATCCCAGAACTTTCCATCTCAATAATATGAGGAAAATTTGTTTTTTCAGTCAAACTTTAGGTTTGCAAGGGATTCTGAGTAAAATGGCCCAAGGAGAACCTCACAAGTGACCTCATCTTGGATTCCCTTAGGTTTCCAGGTTTAAAAAAATGTACAGGTTTGCTAGGTTTCCTAGCTCCCGGCTGAGCTAGGGCCCAAAAATCACATCTACCCACTTTGCAAAAAATGGGTAGGTTTTGAATGAAAAAACTTGATTTATCCATGTTGTATTTTGAGCTGTTTCTTGTTGCAGACACTATACCTACCCAAACAAGTGGGGAACCATTTTTTTTATAGAAAACCTAGGTGAATGCTAGGTGGAGGGAAATTTGGGGCTTCCTGCACATTTCAGAACTTTCCATCACAGAAATGTGAGGAAAATTAGTTTTTTTGTCAAAGGTTGAGGTTTGCAAGGAAATGGGGGTAATTCACATGCTAGTATAAGTACCCACAAATTAGGAGATGTGCAAATGACCACTACTTACCAATACCCAGTACACAATCAATGAAAAAACATTGCAAGGTGCAGTTCAGTTAATGGCTGTGGGCACCTCAAGTTCTTGGAACATCCATAAACCCTATACATCCCTGGAAACAGAAGGGTGTAACAGATGTAATGGTATATTGCTGCTGTAAATCAGCCATCATGACGAGAAGTTAGAAGTATAAATGTTGTCAGAAATGGACGCTTTTTCCTATTAATTTTCAATATTTCTTTATTTCAACACTTAGGGCTGGATTTAGATTCCCCGTCTGCTGAAATATAAATTTTATAGGAAATAATGGGATTTATATTTCAGGGGACGGGATATCCATCATCAATGTGGTGGAGTAACCCGTCCACCAATATCTAAATCAAGCACTCAGTTTCTTTGAGAAAATCTTGAAGGATCTATGCAAGTGGCCCCTTGTTGAATTTCATAATTTTGTCTAGTTTTCCGAAATGTATAGCTTTCCAGGATCCACCATGGTTTTCATGCCCGTTTCCACCCAAACCGGAAGAAGGTTGAAAGCACAAAAAATGGGGAAAATGGTATTTCTCCTAGTAAAATGCCAAAACCGTGTTAAAAACTGTTTTTCTGAATCAAGTCTGCCAGTTCCTAAAATCTGGGAAGATGGTGATTTTAGTACTGCAAATCTTTCATTCATTTTGAGGAAGAAAAATGACACTTTCTTTTACATCACTTTTTTCCCATTCCCCCCCCCCCAAAAAAAACCAAAATGTAGGTATATTTTGGATAATTTCTCAATCCCCTACAGGGGAATCCATAAACCCTAGGTTCCTTTAGTATCACCTGGATGTTAGAGAAAAGGATGCAAATTTGGCACAGTTAGCTTAAGTTGACAAACAGTTATGGAGGCCTAAGCACAAACTACCCCAAATAGCCAAAAAAGCTTTGGACTAAGGGGGGCAAGGCCTATCAGTGAAAGGGTTAACTAATTAATGAGACTGGATACACCATTGAACATACACACATCTCACACTTACATGATATATACCCTTTCTACATATATATTGACTTTACATGAGAACCATATGATTTGTGTCTTTATTTGTTAAACAGTGCAGGAAAAGAGGCTCTGTCCACTCACACAGTATGAGATGAAACAATACTTGTTACTGAGGATTTGTTGCTACTTCCATTGCAGGATTAGTGAGGGAATGACACAATGAGACATCATTGTCTGCATGCAGGGGTAAGTTATTCTCTCTATGTGCACATGACAGATGATCCATACACAAACACAGAGATGTTTATATTGTCAAATTTACTACTTCTTAGTATAACATACATATCTGATTTCCTGACCAATATGTAGGCCATTTCCTTACCTGCCAATCTGAAACCGGTTATTGATGGTACAGTGATGGAATATACATGCATAATGTGCACTTCAAGGATAATTGGCCAGCACATTTATGAACATTCCCTGATGGCCAACAATATCCTGGACATTGATGGAGCATGTGTGCTTGCGGTTTCGATACAGGTGGTATGTTGCAGCAGGGGGCACCGATTGCACATGTGCGCAATCAGTGAATCTAAGAACATGAGAAAATCCAGCTACGGCATAGCCCTTCTTTGTATCCAGTTGTTCTTATGTTGTTTTGGGGAAAAGAAGGTACTGGGGTGTCAGTTTTATTATGGCATCCAGAACAGATGGTAGAAACACAGAAAATGTGCCCAGTTAAATTGTTGTCAATCTGGCCGTTGTGACTTGGAAGGAACCTGATGGTCGAATGTGGAGCACAGCCGTCAATGTGACATATGGTGGAATGTTACTGGGCCTTGCTGTTGGTGGCTGAAGACTTGGCACAATCTTCTCCAGCAATTCCACAATAGATTCCCTCTTGAGTCTGTAGAACTGTATGACCTCCTTCTCCCTGAAGTCAATGAGAGATATGCACTGCCAGAAAACATACTCCCTCCTGCTTCGCTGCCTATGTAGTGGAGGTGGTGGTAGCAGTGATGGTAGTCTCCTACCTACTCTAAGTTGCAGTATGATGATGTCCACTGCATAACTGAGCTTGTCAAAGTGTTTTGTCATGTTGATGTCTTTATACAACAGCCACTGCAACATTTCCTGCACCTGGTTTGATGATGCACAACAATTCTGGGGCATTTTGCCCTTTGCGTTGTACTTCCACTAAATGCATGATGTACTACTACACTTATAGTTATCACGACATTACATTTGCATTATATTTTGCGGAGGAACGCTTACATGGTATATATTAGTAATGTATGATGCAGCTGAACACGGAGCACATTTAGCTCCATGGAAACCTTACAAAATGGCACATTTTTGAAGATGTGTTGTTTTTCTAAATATGACTTACTTCTTGAGCCAGCCTTGTGTCACACTACATGATGCAAGGCAGGCGCAAACCTCTCTTAGATATGCCCCTCCAAGGAGAAGGCCATTTTCCGAGTGTTACTGGAATTGCAGTTGATTTGTGGTGGCATCCCTGTGAATCTGTGGCTCCATAAAATGAATACAAAAAAGGAAGACTTGCTGTATTGTATTTATGGAAAGTTTACATAAGTTACATTACGTTGTTTTGTTAATTGTTACTTTTAAAATGTGTAATAGGAAAATGTTTGTTTACGTATCTATGAACTTGCGAAAATGTATAGTATTAAGTTGAACATCTAGGTGAAATTGTAGTACACTTTATATTAAAAAACAGCTGTGAAATTTACTGAAGAAACCAACGGTTACATTAATGTTATAGTTAGGAAATGGAACTTAAGGACATTCCCTGAAAAAATTGAAGGTTACAAGGATGTTAAAGATAGGAAATATAATTTTAAAAAAACTTAGAAATTAACTTGAAAAATCAGAGGGATGTTATAGTTAGGCTCAGATTTTATATGTGGTCACCACTAGATAGTTATATTTAGGTCTGCTGTTCAATAGGAAAAGTTTTTTTGTGTAGCTAATAACTTTGGCACTGTTTGACAAATCTCTGCAACACCTTCCAAAAAGGAGACACTTTTTGACTAGTTTGCACATTGAAAGGTTTTGTAGTGATCTGTCAAATGGGGTCTGAGAAAAAAAAGAGGGTCACAAAACGCAAAATCTCAATGCATTTTCCATGCACTTTCTGAGGCAGGGCTAAAGGAATTACAGCAAATTCAGCGGGAAGCTACATCTTGGTCCACAGATTGTGCTTTTTGTGATGTGGTGTAAATCTGTTCACAAATTGTGGAGAAATTAAGATTGAGAAATAAAATGTATATCTAAATGGTTGGGTCCACAAGCGTCATTTCTAAAATAGGGCATTCTGATTGGCTCAGGGAGCTTTATATTCCTTGGGCCATTTCACTTCCATGGGAGTCAGACTCCTGTGAGGGCAAAAGCTTTGATTCAATGCCAACAAAATGAGAAAAAATGTTTCTGCCAGACATTACAGCACTCTGGAACTTAGTCCCCTGTCTGGAAGTTAGAAGAAATAATAATATAAGGGGAGGGCAGGGATATCCTGGCCCCTTGGGGGAACCTAGAGTGACCTACCCTGGGGCCAGAAAGAAAAAATAAATTATCAAAAATACTGTGATCCAGCTAGATTCTTGAAGAATCAGAAAAAAATATAAAAGGGAGTAGGGCTGCGTGGCCCCCTCCTTGAGCCCCTGAGGCCCCAGGGAGCACAAGCGAACACCAAGTACGCTCCCAGCAGGCGGGAGCTTAAAAAATGATCCTACCCACTGAAAGCAGACTTTTGATCTTTTTCCCTGCCCGCACTGATGTTGGCAGGGAACCAGATCAAAATATTGCTCCTGCCCACAGGGATCAACATTAGGAGCTGATCCCTGCATGCAGGAGCAATGCCGGCTCCCATTGTGTGTGGGGAGTCAGCTGGGACACTGGGGGCTTTGGGGGCTTCCCCCACCCTGCAGTCCCCAACAAGAGTAGGCTGGGTGCCTTTAACAGTGGAGGGCCCTGGGGATGGGGTTCTGGGGCAATAATTAGCCTGAGGAGGGGCTGCATGTCCCCTCCCCTAAAATCACATCAGGTACCCGGGTGATGGGAACCCCGTGGCCGATATTGGCCCGGGGAGTGGGGACACATACGTCTCTCCCCTTTATTTGAAATAGTGGCCCTGAGGGATGGTATCTCCAGGGCGTAACAAGGCTTGGGAAGGGGGGGCAATTGGTTCCTCCTCCCCTTTCTTATATATAAGTACAGCTCTGAGGGATAGGGTCCCTAGGGCTTAAAAAGATTTGGCGATGGGGGTCATTTAGCCCCTCTTCCCTTTAATAAAAAAAGGGCCCAGGGGATGGAGTCCTCAGGGACATATCCTATGGCCAACCCCTGCCGCGTTCGACCAAAATCCATGTGCAGTGTGGGGTTGGTTGCCTTTGGGAGGGGTGGGCTACAAGGCCTGGCCACAGGACAGGCCCTGTGGCCAACCCCCGCCGTGCATGACCAAAGGCCTTGCAAAGTGTGGGATTGGCTGCCTTTACATGGTTGGTCACAAGGCCGGCAACAGGCTAGGCCATGTGGTCAACCCCCCACTGTGCACAGCCTTTGGCCGTGCACAGCAAGGGGTTGGCTGCATGTGGGTGGTCGGTCAGGCCCTGCACCCAACCCCCAGCAGCAGGGGTGTGCATTTGCGTATAGTAATTAAATATTACTTTACGTTAACAAACCCTAGAAAAATAACAAAGGTTAAATTAAAGTTATAGTTAGGTGTGATAAAAAGATGTTTAATTCATAGTTAGCTGAATATGTCAGTTACAACATTAACACTTCTACTAAAAGAAAATTGAAATTCACCAGTTATAATTAGCAGAACTAACTATAACGTGCATGCTCGCCATGCACTCCTTAAGACCTCACATATTACATCACTCAAGACACGTTCTGTGACAGCATTTGTGATATCGCTGTTGACATCTCAAATTACATTATTGATGACAGCACTGACGAAATCACTGATGACATAATCCAAGCTTCTTTTGTACACATTGCTATATAAATGGGTATAACACTAGAGCTCTGAAAGTAAGCACAAAATAGCTCAGAAGAATATGAGGCATCATAATTGCCATCACAGAAACAACTCCCTTAAGTGTAGAAAGCATGGGTTATATGCCACATTGACCCTTAACCATACACTTCACGGGTAACATAATTCTCATTAACAATCAACCACAGATATGGGAAATCCCATACGATGTTCAATCTGCATACAACTACTCATACAAAGACAATTTATAAAAAATATACTGAACGTCTGTTCTGAAATCAATGCCCTACCACAGAGAACTTTTGCATATATCAAACCCATTACGGTCACCAAACCTATACATAGAAATTAAGTTGATGGAGAATGGATGTGATAAACTAAAAAGAGCTGTCTTAGGTAACTTTTCTTTTCAGGCATTTCCTTTATTTTATATTTATACTGCTTTCATGTGAGATAGTCTTGGAGAGGGTGTCTGGATCAGGAATGACTGTCAGTAGCAGGGGCTTCCATACTCTTGGTGACCTACCCTCAGGGAGAAAAGAATGGGATTTATGTAGGCAAATGCTCTTCTCTCCCTCTTTAGCCTGTTTACCACACCACCTGGGTGTTTCTTTTTTCAAGTGGCTTTGTGCTCCTAATAAACACCCCTGTATTTTTCACCACAGGGTGCAAACTCATTGAGGATGCTATTGACACATTGGTGCTCGTGTAGATTTCCTTTTTATCCGCTAATGCAGTGCTGTTAGTTTTGTTTTGGGTTACAGTCACCACAACCACTCTTGGGCTGCTAAACACCCCTGCAGCATTCCCCAACCCCAGTGAGGTACTTTCCTTGGACCAAGGCTCTGGAGACAAGCCATGGCGTTCCCATCCAGGTTGCTTCTCCCCTGGGTCAATTCCTTGTGTCACAATCTCCACCTGGACGTCTCCGCCTCTGCCAACTCCATCTCCCTCAACACTTCTCTCTCCTGGTCCTCCTCGCTCTCTCCGTTCGAGTCCCGCAACACGTCTTCGCGCTGATCTTGCTCCTCTGTTTCCTTGTCCCGCTGAATTCTGCCAAACCACACTCTGACTCCATCTGGATCCCATCTCTCTTCCGGCCTGTCGCCTCCTCCTTCATGATGAACGCCTGTGCTGTGAACTACTAGAATGGAAACAGGGATCTCTAGAGTGTCCTTGGGTCCCGCTCGGACTGTAAAGACGAGGTTTCTTCACAGTACTGTAAACAGTATTCACTCTATTGAGAGAGTTTACCCTATACCACACTGTTTGCCTAAAGTGAAACTCTCATGAGAAATACACTACAGAGTATTAAAGCATATCTGGTCAGAACATTGTATATACATATACACTTGATGCCTGGTTGTGGATTCTCAAGTGCTTTAATTCAATATTAAGCTCAAAAGTGGCAACACCATCCTGACTTATTTTGGCTCACACACAAGCCTTGTTCACAGGTGAGGGGCCAAATTCACACATGCTTTTAAAGTCAGACTACTCGATGGTTCTGCAGTCTGTATTAAGCATATATCTTCCATAAAGCATCTTGGAAACTTGGTAAATCATTGATCCAAACTGCAGTGCTTAACGTTGTTTCAAATCTCAGTTCCTATCATTCTAAAAACACTGCACCCTTTAATTAGAATAAACATCATTCTTATGCACTTATGCTGTCAATATGTCTTTGTTGCCACTTACACTTGAATATTTCCTGCAGCGCTGTCATCCACAATCAGCAAGAGGAGGTACATTACCTCTCTCCCCTCCCTTACTCTCCTTCACGTATCATTTACATTAGGGTAAAATCTTTTATTCTGTACATGAAGCACCCAAACTGTTTCCAGAGCACCAGTTCCTCTGTGCTACGGGAGTGCAAGTCCCTAATCATGGTGGCTTCAGTGCCAAAAGGAACAGAGAGTACTGTCTTGAAACATCAAAAGAATACACTGACTGATGGCTGTGGATTCTCAAGTGCTATAATTCCATATTAAGCTCAAAAGTGGCAGCAACATTCGGATGCATTTCGGCTCACTTGTGCCCTAAGGTAACTATAATTCACGCTCCTGTCATGAACAGTTTTCTCAAAAATGGTGTTACTGCAAATATGACTGTGATATTATCAGTGACGTTGTCAAAGATGTCATGAGTGTCATAATATCTGGGGTAATTAGCAGTGCATGGCAAGGGTGTGATTTATAGTTACCTTAGGGCACGAGCTATAGTTACTTGAAATAACTCTAACTATAACAGCTGGATTTCGCTGGTTTTGTATGTTTAAAATGTGCGCCTAACTATAACGTCCCTGTAACCTTTGTTTTTTAACGTAAAGTTATTTTAATTACTTTTTATGAATACAACCACTGCCACGCATGGCCAAAGGCTTTGCGGCCTACCCACTATAACCACCCAACCCTATGTTACGCATGGCCATCAGCAATGCGTGGCTGAGGTTGCCTGCAGGACAGTACCCAGAGTCAATCCCTATAACCAACCAAACCCTCCACCACGCATGGCCTTTGCTCTTACATGCAGGGAGCTGCGTGCAGGAGTCATCCTCAGTATCCTCATATCCAGGTGTGTGCTCCTCACTAAGGGCTTCATCCGGGGGTAAGTGGCTGTTTCAGGTATCCTCTCCTTGTTCACAATGGCTAGGTGACCTGTTGAAGAATTGGAACAGATAGTTACAGATTGTACTGCTATATGTGGTATCAAACTTTGACAGGTAGGTATGCTTTGAGCCATAAACAGGAAGGCTTTGCTTGATCCCCTGATATGACAGTGACACTGGATTTAATTCTGGGGTTCAGCTATATGGGACACTGAGAATTCCTATATCATACACCTTGCTACAGGATGTCAGATTAGTTTAGCAGTTGGATGTCTGTTGATAGACTCATATCTTGCCTGCTGTGTAGCTTTATATTGTTTATGTTACCTCCCACTTACCCGTAGTTCAGTATTGAATCAAGAGTCAGCTGCAGAATGTAAAGTGGAAACTGACCTGTCCATCAGCTTAGGAGTAGCCATTCTATCTGGCCATAAATATCAGGTTACACCAAGTACAGCATACTTCATATATGTGTGTTCCCCCCAGGTGAGTATATTTCATTGGATGATGGGAGGTAGTAGGGCCAGTTTAGCGGAGGACACAGCTGTAGCTGTGTGTTTGTGATATTGAACTGGCAGATGTCCGTAGCATTGCTGTCATTGCCCTAGACTGTCCAATTGTGGAGCATTCAGGTGGGTTTAGTCAATTGTGCAGTTGATATGCAAGGCTGTTTTCATTATGGTACACTGTTCTGGTTTTCTTAATGGTAGAACGGTGCCTGCTGGGAGTTATAATGCTGTTAGTTCCTGTACCACCCACGCTATATACAGGAACTGTGCCCCCACATGAATTTAGTTGACATGTGGGATGCCAGAGAGGGGTATTTGGACAGTTGGACACAGGGCTGATGAGTGGGTTGGCTGTTAAGATGTCAAAAAGTGATCAGTGAGCATGCAAGATAGAAATGTTTTTGTGACATTATTGTTGTTGTGACTCCCCCAACTCCACTCCCCCAGGTATTTCTGTCAAGCCCTCAGGATGCAGGATGTCCAGTACCTTTTCTTCCCATGATGTGGATGTTGGGGGAGGAGGTGGGGGTCCCTGGCCAGTCTTGAGGACTGCAGCTGGTGCCTGGCAGCCGTGGAACATACCACCTCTTCCTGATGCCCTCCCTTGTGCGTGGATAGCTGCCTACAGAATTCACCCTGGCAACTATATTTTGTCACATCTCCATTTTCCTGGTGATAGATGTATGTTGGGCTTGGGCTTCAAATAGGGGTGGCTCTACTCTGATGATTTTGTTCACCATGACCCTCAACACATCATCTGTAAAGCGGGGATGTTTTTGTTGGGACATGGTGGTGGAGGACAATACGAAAAGGAAAAAAACGCGGGTGATGAGGTGTGGGTGATGTGTTATGAGTGAATGATGGGTGGTGTCTGATGTGTGGAGAAAATAATTGTGTAATATGTATGATGTACAGGTGTGGCATGAGTGGTATTTGAAGTGTTGAGGGGTGCCTCTTCTAAGATTCTTACTTTTTGTGTGCAGCCTTTATGTAGCTGTATATGACGTTGTTGATGCAAAGGATTGTGGTGTGTGAAGGGGTGTGTTTTATAGTGCAGTTTGTAGGTGATTCAGGTGTGTGGATGTGTGTCAGGTGTGTGGATTTCAAACTATCCAATGTGGTGTAGTGTAATACTGTGTTGATCGCTGCAGTTTGCACCACATTTGGTATTCTGCCATGGAAGTTCGGCTATTGTGATTTGTGGGTCGTAATAAGTTTAAAGGATTTTTGATAGGCTGCCGGTGCTGGTGGTGGAACCGCCTCTTTCCCGCCCTCCAGCATCCTGGCGGTGTCAGATTTTTGGCTGGCTTTTGGCGATCCTGCCTGTGTAACTCGTAATACGGTGTCCTTATGACAAACATGGTGGCCAACATGGTGGTCTTTTGGTAGCCGCCACCAAGGAGGTCTTGCCAAAAGACCGCCATACTCATAATGAAGCCCTTTATTTAGAAAATATCATGAAGATTGGTCAAATGTTGCAAAAGATATAGCCAAATCAAAAAACGCTTTTTCTATGGAAACTAGGTCCTAACTATGACAACCTACTGGTGAGTAGGTCATATATATATATATATATATATATATATATATATATATATATATATATATATATATATATTTATTTAACCTAGTGTGGTCGCCACTAGGTAGTTATAGTTAGGTCCATGTTGCCATAGAAAAAGCTTTTTTTGATTTGTCTATATCTTTGGTGCCATTTGACGAATCTTCACAAAATGTTCCCCAACAAAGTGTACCGTGGATTTTTGTTGTGCATGGAAAGTTGCAAGGTGATCCATTAAGTGGGGGCTGAGAAAAAGCGACGGGTCAAAAAAGCTGTTTTTCCCATGTTAATTCCCATAGGACCTTTGAACACCACTGGACTGAATTACACCAAATTTGGCAGAAAGACAGCTTTCAGTATGCAGATTGTGCTTTTGCTTATTTGGTGTAAATCTGTTCAGCAGTTTTTGCCCTGTGGTAAAGCTCATGTAGCTGCAGGTTCAGGACATTGGTGGACAAGATGCACTTATCAGTGCTATCCTATGAAGGGACTACAATTCCCATGTTTTAAGAGGCAGCAGCCATCTTGGGGTGTGGCAGGCCTATAAAGCCCAGCCACACCCAAGCTCACTATTTTGAAGACTTCGATGCAGCCAGACCTCGTGGGGGTTTCTCTGGAGAAGAGCAGAATTCCTGAATGGCAGAGTGTCATCCAACCGAAGTATCCTGGTTTCCATGGTGCACTAAAAAATGAGTAGGTCGTACCTGTAGCAGTAAGGCCTTGCTGAATCCAAGTTTGAAGGAAGTCGTTACTTCCAAAAGGTAAAGCGCCCTTTAGCATAACGAGCAAAGCGTTTCAGGCCACACTGATAAGGCACCCCGGGCACGGCATTTAAAGCGCTTCAGTTCACAGGAGTAAAGCGCACTTGGCATGGTATTCAAAGCGCTTCAGTTCACAGGAATAAAGCGCACTTGGCATGACATTCAAAGCTCTTCAGTTCACAGGAAGTAAAGTGCCCTTCGCACAACAATCAAGGCGCTTCAGTTCACAGGAGTAAAGCGCACTTGGCATGGTATTCAAAGCGCTTCAGTTCACAGGAGTAAAGCGCACTTGGCATGATATTCAAAGCGCTTCAGTTCACAGGAAGTAAAGCACCCTTCGCACAGCAATCAAAGCGCTTCAGTTCACAGGAGTAAAGCGCACTTGGCATGGTATTCAAATCGCTTCAGTTCACAGGAGTAAAGCACACTTGGCATGACATTCAAAGCGCTTCAGTTCACAGGAAGTAAAGCGCCCTTCGCACAGCAATCAAAATGCTTCAGTTCACAGGAAGTAAAGCGTCCTTCGCACAGCAATCAAAACGCTTCAGTTCACAGGAGTAAAGTGCACTTGGCATGGTATTCAAAGCGCATCAGTTCACAGGAGTAAAGTGCACTTGGCAAGACATTCAAAGCACTTCAGTTCACAGGAAGTAACGCGCACTTGGCACGGCATTCAAAGCGCTTCAGTTCACAGGAGTAAGGCGCCCTTGGCACAGGATTCGAAGCGCTTCAGTTCACATGAGTAAAACTTTCAGGCCTAGGTGACAAATGTGAAAACCAGAAGTTGTGGTCAAGAGTGAAAATATGTTCCATCCAAAGTTCATAGGGGCCTACAAAGTATTTCGACAGTTGAACCCTGTAACATACAAACTAAAGTTGCCATTGTCCTTAAAAATTCATCAGGTGTTTCACACTTCACTTCCAAAACCTGCTTCGTCCTCAAATGTCGCACAACCTGCTTCTCCATTAGGCCAAGGTCATTGGGAGTATGAGGTACGATCTATCCTAGACTCCTGATAGCGTGGGTCTTCCCTTTGGTACTTAGTGTCTTGGAAAGGATACGGACCGGAAAATGACTCTTGGGAACCTGCAAGATATGTCCATGCACCACATTTGGTGCAATGATTTCACCTCCTCCATCCTGATAAACCGGGCCCTGGACCATGCTTGGGAGAGGGGTGTAATGTCAGGAATAAGGCTATGCACGGTCTAGGTCCTGCACGAAACTCCGCTGCGCATATTTGCGACACTTTATGCGCACCACTTGTCATCCCTGCTTGTTCCAAAAGTGGCCATCAGCGTCGTCTGGCCTGTGGTAAAGCTCATGTAGCTGCAGGTTCAGGACATTGGTCGACAAGATGCACTTATCAGTGCTATCCTATAAAGGGACTACAATTCCCATGTTTTTAGAGGCAGCAGCCATCTTGGGGTGTGGCAGGCCTATAAAGCCCAGCCACACCCAAGCACAATGCTCACTATTTTAAAGACTTCGATGCAGCCAGACCTCGTGGGGGTTTCTCTGGAGAAGAGCAGAGTTCCTGAATGGCGGAGTGGCATTCAACTGAAGTATTCTGGTTTCCATGGTGCATTAAAAAACTAGTAGGTTGTACTCGTAGCGGTAAGGCCTTGCTGAATCCAAGTTTGAAGGAAGTCGTTACTTCCAAAAGGTAAAGCGCCCCTTAGCATAACGAGCAAAGCGTTTCAGGCCACACTGGTAAGGCTCCCCGGGCACGACATTTAAAGTGCTTCAGTTCACAGGAGGAAAGCGCACTTGGCATGACATTCAAAGGGCCTCAGTTCACAGGAAGTAAAGCGCCCTTCGCACAGCAATCAAAACGCTTCAGTTCACAGGAGTAAAGCGCACTTGGCATGGTATTCAAAGCGCTTCAGTTCACAGGAGTAAAGCGCACTTGGCATGACATTCAAAGCGCTTCAGTTCACTGGAAGTAAAGCAATCTTCGCACAGCAATCAAAGCGCTTCAGTTCATAGGAGTAAAGTGCACTTGGCATGGTATTCAAAGCGCTTCAGTTCACAGGAGTAAAGCGCACTTGGCACGGCATTCAAAGCGCTTCAGTTCACAGGAGTAAGGCGCCCTTGGCACAGCATTCGAAGCGCTTCAGTTCACATGAGTAAAGCACCCTTGGTCCAATAATAAAGGCGCTTCAGTTTACATGAGTAAACCTTTCAGACCTAGGTGGCAAATGTGAAAACATTTAAAAGATAAGCAAATCATAGTTTCATTGTTTTTCGAAGCATAATATGTGAGATACATATATAAGTTTTTGACAATATGTGAGATACATATTTAAGTCTTTGCGAATTTCTAGGCTGAGACCAAACGTTTTATGTTTATGAATGCATAGTAGTTGCATGATTGATGTTCAGAGTATGTCCATGGTCCAAGCTCTTACCTTCTCAAGGTTGAGAGGTCTCAGTTCGTCCTTGTTCCATGATTCAGAGAAGGGCCGCGCCCAGTTTTGTCTAAAGTTCATGACATTCTGAAGTATTATGATTTTACTAATTGTTCTTGTTCTATGATTCAGAGAAGGGCCATGCCCAGTTTTGTCTAATGCTTATGACATCCTGAAGTATCATGATTCTAACAATTGCTCTTGTTCCGTGATTCAGACAAGGGCCACGCCCAGTTTTGTCTAATGCTCATGACATCCTGAAGTATCATGATTCTACCAATTGTTCTTGTTTCATGATTCAGAGAAGGGCCACGCCCAGTTTGGTCTAAGGCTCATGACATTCTGAAGTATCATGATTCTACCAACACTTGCATACATGGAGACGCCTTTGTCTATTCCATAAGGGTCTCAACACTTGCATCCACGGAGACGCCTTTGTTTATTCCATAAGGGTCTCAACACTTGCATCCACGGAGACGCCTTTGTCTATTCCATAAGGGTCTCAACACTTGCATTCACGGAGACGCCTTAGTCTATTCCATAAGGGTCTCAACACTTGCATTCACGGAGACGCCTTAGTCTATTCCATAAGGGTCTCAACACTTGCATTCACGGAGACGCCTTTGTCTATTCCATAAGGGTCTCAACACTTGCATCCACGGCGACGCCTTTGTCTATTCAATAAGGGTCTCAACTCTTGCATTCACGGAGACGCCTTTGTCTATTCCATAAGGGTCTCAACTCTTGCACCCTCGGAGACCCCATTTGTTTATTCCATAAGGGTCTCAATACTTGCATCCACGGAGACGCCTTTGTCTATTCCATAAGGGTCTCAACACTTGCATTCACGGAGACGCCTTTGTCTATTCCATAAGGGTCTCAATTCTTGCACCCACGGAGACGCCTTTGTCTATTCCATAAGGGTCTCAACACTTGCATCCATGTACAAGCCTTTGTCTATTCCATAAGGGTCTCAACACTTGCATCCACAGAGACGCCTTTGTCTATTCCATAAGGATCTCAACTCTTGCATCCACAGAGATGCCTTTGTCTGTTCTATAAGGGTCTCAACACTTGCATTCACGGAGACGCCTTAGTCTATTCCATAAGGGTCTCAACACTTTCATCCACAGAGACGCCGTTGTCTATTCCATAAGGATCTCAACTCTTGCATCCACAGAGATGCCTTTGTCTGTTCTATAAGGGTCTCAACACTTGCATCCACGGAGACGCCTTTGTCTATTCCATAAGGGTCTCAACACTTGCATTCACGGAGACGCCTTTGTCTAAGTGTATAATTGAATGTTACTGCTGTTATGAACAAGTATGTATGCTTAACCATATTTCCTTTTCAGATCTCTCTCCCTGCTGTTCCCTACCCTAATTCCCTTCCCCGACTGGCTTCACTATAACTCTGTGCTATAATAGCTTTCTGAGTTGGTGACGCCGGAAGGTGAGCCTTTTGATCGGCGGCATGCAGATCCCGAGTAAAGGACACTGTGACACAGGGTAGAGACACCCTGACCCGTTAGCTCTAGTGGTACCCCCCCACCAGAGCAAAAAAGCAGTTTTTAATTATTTGTTTGCTGCAAATCTGCAATATTTGTGAATTTGCGGCAAAAATAAAAGAAAAACAAGGTGGACTCCAGCCCTTGTTTTTTGATGTGCGGGGCTTCCGGGCCCCCTCCACAGCCCTGGGCACCACCATTTTCCTGGGGCAACCTTTGCTGCTATATGCAGGGCAGCACACAGCCCCCCACGTGCCCGTGGACTTCCCTCTCCCTGGGGCAATGTTAAATTGGGGTGTGGGTGGCGCGCGTCCCCCTCTGCAGCCCCAGGGATCACCACGTCCTCAGGGCTTTGAAAATATTATATGCTGGGAGGACTGCAACCCCGTACAACTTCAGGGTCCACCACCTCCCCAGGTCTTTGATTATATTATATGTGGGGTGGGGGGGGCTAAGACCCCCCATGCCCCATGGACCACCACCCCAGGGCTTTGAATATAATCTAAGTGGGGGGCCCACTTACCCTGGGGACCACCAACTCCTTGGACAAAGAGGGTCTGTTTAGGACCCCCACAAGTCCCCCAGACCACCACCTGCCCGGGGATATCCTAAGATTAGAGCCATTGATGGCCCTGAGTACTTTCCCCCTTCCCAGGGCCAGCTCCTGCTATATCCCAGGGTGCCCACACCTGGGACATAACTGTTTGCTGTGGCTTGGCTGCAGTGTCGAAGCTGCAGCCAAGCCATGTCAAACACTCCACTGTTTGACAGCAGGACCTGTAAAGCAGATCCAGCTGTCAAACGGCAGCTGCTTTCATCTCTGTCCCCTGCACATGTGCAGGGAACAGAGATGAAATGCTTCAGCAAGCAGGAGGTGCTGTTAAGGCAGCTCCTTGCTTGCTGAAGCAATGGCACCGCGAGGGAAGCCTTAAGGCTCCCCCACGGTACCAGACAGCCTGGAAAGGGCATATTGAAAATATTTTAAAAAATATATATGTTGGGACTGTGGGGGAGCCCACGAGGGCTCTCTCGCAGTCTCAGATAACCTATAAAGGAATAAAAAAATTGGGGAAAAAAAGAAAGCCATATCTCAATGTGAAGGTTGCAGCCCTTCACACTAAGCATTCAGGGTTTGAGTCCAGCTGGACTCGCTTCTCTCTCTTTTTTTTTTTTTTAAGTACAAATTATTTTAATTATTTAAAAATGACAGCTACATGTTTTAATTCAAATTGTGCAGAAATATCTCATTCTAAGTATATTATATATTATATATTCTAAGAAAAACTTTATCTCTCTCCCTCTCACTTTCTCTCTCTTTTTCTGTCTCTTTCAATCAATTTCTTCCACTCACACACCCACTCAGACACACATGCACCTACTCACAGACCCACTCAGATACTCGTGCACCCACTCACAGCCTCAGTCAGACCCTCATGCACCCACTCACAGACCCACTCAGTTGCGCACCCACTCACAGATACACTCAGACTCCCACACACCCACTCACAAACCCACTGACAGCTTCATGCATCTACTCACAGACCCCGTACACACACTGACATACCCACTAAAACATGAATGTAGGCACTCTCACACCCAGACAGACACTCTCACAGCCACTCTCATACCTAAATACCCTCTCACACCTATTCTGACACCCAGAGAGGCTGCGACCAACTTCCACTGGGCACGGCCAAAGGGCCATGCCCAGCATGGGGTTTGGTGGTTTGGGCGGTTGGCTGCAGGGTCTGGCTGCAGGCCAGGTCTTGTGGGCAACCTCTGCTGCGCATGGGCGAAGGCCGTGCACGGTGCAAGGTTGGGTACTTATATGGTGTTGGCCTCTGTGTCCAACCGCTGCTGTGCACGGCCAAAGGCAATGCTCGGCAGTGGTGAATACATTAATGAATGTTAATATAAGTTAAAAATTTACATTGACATTCACTGAAAAACCACAGGTTACAGGAACGTTATAGTTGGAAAATAGATTTTTTTTTAAACATAGAAATTCACTTAAAAAACCAAAGGTTACAGGGACGTTATAGTTACGCCCACAATTTAAATGTACAACACCATAGAAATTCACCAGTTATAGTTAGAGTTACCTCAAGAAACTATACCCTAAGGTAACTATAACTCGCCACTAGGTAGTTATAGTTACAACCTAGGCCCATATTTATTTTCTTTTTTTGCGCCGCATTTGTGTCACTTTTTGATATAAAACCGGCGCAAACTTACAAAATACAATTATATTTTGTAAGTTTGCGCCGCTGCTTTTGTGTCAAAAAGTGATGCAAATGCGGCGCAAAAAAGTATAAATGGGGGCCCTAGTTTCTATATAAAATTTTTTTTTACTTGCCTATACCTTTGGTGCCACTTGAAAAAGTTTCATGAAACGTTCTAAAAGAAATTGCCAGTTCCGTCAGCTGCTGCCTGGAAAGTTTTGGGGTGATCCGTCCAAGGGAGGGAAATAGAGGAAAAAAGGGGGGTCCCAAAACACTTTTTTTCCATATGGATTTTGAACAGCGATAGCGCAAAAACTACTGGATGAATTACACCATATTTGACAGGAAGGTAGATCATGGTCCAGAAAGAGTGCTTTTTTTGTTTTGGTGTGATTATGTTCAGTAGTTTTTTAGAAATTAAGGGGAAAACAAATTTGTATATCCAGGGACGTAAAGAATTTGTGACCCGTAAAGATCTTGTGCTGGGATCTGATTGGCTGACAACACTTCAACAACAGAAGCTGTTGAAATATTGTCAGCCATCTTGGGACTCAGCTTCAACCGAGTCCCAATAAAAAAAGTAAAAGAAAACAAAAGAGGACAGGGTACAAATACCCTGACCCCTTAGCTCTGGTGGTGGGGTCCCAAAGGGACCACCCCTGGGCTAAAAAGCATTTTTATTTATTTTACAAGCGGAGACGCGGTGGATCAGTGAATCCGCTCATAAAATTAAATATATATTTGTTTTAAAACGAAGTGCTGTCACCCACGCTTCGTTAGTTTAATGACCCCGGGTGGCCCAAGTCCCGGGGCTTTCTTTTTAACCCCTTCGCTGCCAGGCCTTTTCCCCCTCCTGTGCCAGGCCCTTTTTTGCCTATTTGGGGCAGTTCGCGCTTAGGCCCTCATAACTTTTTGTCCACATAAGCTAACCAAGCCAAATTTGCGTCCTTTTTTTCCAACATCCTAGGGATTCTAAAGGTACCCAGACTTTGTGGGTTCCCCTGAAGGAGGCCAAGAAATTGGCCAAAATACAGTGAAAATTTCGTTTTTTTCAAAAAAATTGGAAAAAGGGGCTGCAGAAGAAGGCTTGTGGTTTTTCCCCTGAAAATGGCATCAACAAAGGGTCTGCGGTGCTAAACTCAGCAGCTTCCCAGCTTTCAGGAACAGGCAGACTTGAATCCGAAAACCCAATTTTTCAACACAATTTTGGCATTTTACTGGGGCATACCCCATTTGTGCAATTTTTTGTGCTTTCAGTCTCCTTCCAGTCAGTGACAGGAATGGTCATGAAACCAATGCTGGATCCCAGAAACCTAAACATTTCTGAAAAGTAGACAAAATTCTGAATTCAGCAAGGGGTCATTTGTGTAGATCCTACAAGGGTTTCCTACAGAAAATAACAGCTGAAAAAGAAAAATATTGAAATTGAGGTGAAAAAACCATCAATTTTTCTCTACGTTTTACTCTGTAACTTTTCCCTGCAATGTCAGATTATCGAAAGCAATATACCGTTACGTCTGCTGGACTCCTCTGGTTGCGGGGATATATAGGGTTTGTAGGTTCATCAAGAACCCGAGGAACCCAGAGCCAATAAATGAGCTGCACCCTGCAGTGCGTTTTCATTCTATACCGGGTATACAGCAATTCATTTGCTGAAATATAAGGAGTAAAAAATTGCTATCAAGAAAACCTTTGCATTTCCAAAAAGGGCCCAAGATAAGGTGTTGAGGAGCAGTGGTTATTTGCACATCTCTGAATTCCGGGGTGACCATAGTAGCACGTGAATTACAGGGAATTTCTCAAATAGATGTCTTTTTTACACACACTCCTATATTTGGAAGGAAAAAATGTAGAGAAAGACAAGGGGCAATAGTACTTGTTTTGCTAATCTATGTTCCCCCAAGTCTCCCGATAAAAATGGTACCTCACTTGTGTGGGTAGGCCTAGCACCCGCGACAGGATATGCCCCAAAACACAACGTGGACACATCACAGAAAACAGAGCTGTTTTTAGCAAAGTGACTACCTGTAGATTTTGGCCTCTAGCTCAGCCGCCACCTAGGGAAACCTACCAAACCTGTGCATTTCTGAAAACTAGAGACCTAGGGGAATCCAAGGAGGGGTGACTTGTGTGGCTCGGACCAGGTTCTGTTACCCAGAATCCTTTGCAAACCTCAAAATTTGGCTAAAAAAACACATGTTCCTCACATTTCTGTGGCAGAAAGTTCTGGAATCTGAGAGGAGCCACAAATTTCCTTCCACCCAGCGTTCCCCCACGTCTCCCGATAAAAATGATACCTCACTTGTGTGGGTAGGCCTAGCACCCGCAACAGGATATGCCCCAAAACACAACGTGGACACATCACAGAAAACAGAGCTGTTTTTAGCAAAGTGACTACCTGTAGATTTTGGCCTCTAGCTCACCCGTCACCTAGGGAAACCTACCAAACCTGTGCATTTCTGAAAACTAGAGACCTAGGGGAATCCAAGGAGGGGTGACTTGTGTGGCTCGGACCAGGTTCTGTTACCCAGAATCCATTGCAAACCTCAAAATTTGGCTAAAAAAACACATGTTCCTCACATTTCTGTGGCAGAAAGTTCTGGAATCTGAGAGGAGCCACAAATTTCCTTCCACCCAGCGTTCCCCCACGTCTCCCGATAAAAATGATACCTCACTTGTGTGGGTAGGCCTAGCGCCCGCGACAGGATATGCCCCAAAACACAACGTGGACATATCACAGAAAACAGAGCTGTTTTTAGCAAAGTGACTACCTGTAGATTTTGGCCTCTAGCTCAGCCGCCACCTAGGGAAACCTACCAAACCTGTGCATTTCTGAAAACTAGAGACCTAGGGGAATCCAAGGAGGGGTGACTTGTGGGGCTCGGACCAGGTTCTGTTACCCAGAATCCTTTGCAAACCTCAAAATTTGGCTAAAAAAACACATGTTCCTCACATTTCTGTGGCAGAAAGTTCTGGAATCTGAGAGGAGCCACAAATTTCCTTCCACCCAGCGTTCCCCCACGTCTCCCGATAAAAATGATACCTCACTTGTGTGGGTAGGCCAAAGCGCCCGCGACAGGATATGCCCCAAAACACAACGTGGACATATCACAGAAAACAGAGCTGTTTTTAGCAAAGTGACTACCTGTAGATTTTGGCCTCTAGCTCAGCCGCCACCTAGGGGAACCTACCAAACCTGTGCATTTCTGAAAACTAGAGACCTAGGGGAATCCAAGGAGGGGTGACTTGCGGGGCTCGGACCAGGTTCTGTTACCCAGAATCCTTTGCAAACCTCAAAATTTGGCTAAAAAAACACATGTTCCTCACATTTCTGTGGCAGAAAGTTCTGGAATCTGAGAGGAGCCACAAATTTCCTTCCACCCAGGGTTCCCCCACGTCTCCCGATAAAAATGATACCTCACTTGTGTGGGTAGGCCTAGCGCCCGCGACAGGATATGCCCCAAAACACAACGTGGACATATCACAGAAAACAGAGCTGTTTTTAGCAAAGTGACTAACTGTAGATTTTGGCCTCTAGCTCAGCCGCCACCTAGGGAAACCTACCAAACCTGTGCATTTCTGAAAACTAGAGACCTAGGGGAATCCAAGGAGGGGTGACTTGCGGGGCTCGGACCAGGTTCTGTTACCCAGAATCCTTTGCAAATCTCAAAATTTGGCTAAAAAAACACATGTTCCTCACATTTCTGTGGCAGAAAGTTCTGGAATCTGAGAGGAGCCACAAATTTCCTTCCACCCAGCGTTCCCCCACGTCTCCCGATAAAAATGATACCTCACTTGTGTGGGTAGGCCTAGCGCCCGCGACAGGATATGCCCCAAAACACAACGTGGACATATCACAGAAAACAGAGCTGTTTTTAGCAAAGTGACTACCTGTAGATTTTGGCCTCTAGCTCAGCCGCCACCTAGGGAAACCTACCAAACCTGTGCATTTCTGAAAACTAGAGACCTAGGGGAATCCAAGGAGGGGTGACTTGCGGGGCTCGGACCAGGTTCTGTTACCCAGAATCCTTTGCAAACCTCAAAATTTGGCTAAAAAAACACATGTTCCTCACATTTCTGTGGCAGAAAGTTCTGGAATCTGAGAGGAGCCACAAATTTCCTTCCACCCAGCGTTCCCCCACGTCTCCCGATAAAAATGATACCTCACTTGTGTGGGTAGGCCTAGCGCCCGCGACAGGATATGCCCCAAAACACAACGTGGACATATCACAGAAAACAGAGCTGTTTTTAGCAAAGTGACTACCTGTAGATTTTGGCCTCTAGCTCAGCCGCCACCTAGGGAAACCTACCAAACCTGTGCATTTCTGAAAACTAGAGACCTAGGGGAATCCAAGGAGGGGTGACTTGCGGGGCTCGGACCAGGTTCTGTTACCCAGAATCCTTTGCAAATCTCAAAATTTGGCTAAAAAAACACATGTTCCTCACATTTCTGTGGCAGAAAGTTCTGGAATCTGAGAGGAGCCACAAATTTCCTTCCACCCAGCGTTCCCCCACGTCTCCCGATAAAAATGATACCTCACTTGTGTGGGTAGGCCTAGCGCCCACGACAGGATATGCCCCAAAACACAACGTGGACATATCACAGAAAACAGAGCTGTTTTTAGCAAAGTGACTACCTGTAGATTTTGGCCTCTAGCTCAGCCGGCACCTAGGGAAACCTACCAAACCTGTGCATTTCTGAAAACTAGAGACCTAGGGGAATCCAAGGAGGGGTGACTTGTGTGGCTCGGACCAGGTTCTGTTACCCAGAATCCTTTGCAAACCTCAAAATTTGGCTAAAAAAACACGTTCCTCACATTTCTGTGGCAGAAAGTTCTGGAATCTGAGAGGAGCCACAAATTTCCTTCCACCCAGCGTTCCCCCACGTCTCCCGATAAAAATGATACCTCACTTGTGTGGGTAGGCCTAGCGCCCGCGACAGGATATGCCCCAAAACACAACGTGGACACATCACAGAAAACAGAGCTGTTTTTAGCAAAGTGACTACCTGGAGATTTTGGCCTCTAGCTCAGCCGCCACCTAGGGAAACCTACCAAACCTGTACATTTCTGAAAACTAGAGACCTAGGGGAATCCAAGGAGGGGTGACTTGTGTGGCTCGGACCAGGTTCTGTTACCCTGAATCCTTTGCAAACCTCAAAATTTGGCTAAAAAAACACTTGTCCCTCAAATTTCTGTGGCAGAAAGTTCTGGAATCTGAGAGGAGCTACAAATTTCCTTCCACCCAGCGTTCCCCCAAGTCTCCCGATAAAAATGATACCTCACTTGCGTGGGTAGGCCTAGCGCCGGCGACAGGAAACACCCCAAAGCGCAACGTGGACACATCCTAAATTTTGGAAAAAAACAGAGGTGTTTTTTGCGAAGTGCCTACCTGTAGATTTTGGCCTCTAGCTCAGCCGGCACCTAGGGGAACCTACCAAACCTGTGCATTTCTGAAAACTAGAGACCTAGGGGAATCCAAGGAGGGGTGACTTGCGGGGCTCGGACCAGGTTCTGTTACCCAGAATCCTTTGCAAACCTCAAAATTTGGCTAAAAAAACACATGTCCCTCACATTTCTGTGGCAGAAAGTTCTGGAATCTGAGAGGAGCTACAAATTTCCTTCCACCCAGCGTTCCCCCAAGTCTCCCGATAAAAATGATACCTCACTTGCGTGGGTAGGCCTAGCGCCGGCGACAGGAAACACCCCAAAGCGCAACGTGGACACATCCTAAATTTTGGAAAAAAACAGAGGTGTTTTTTGCGAAGTGCCTACCTGTAGATTTTGGCCTCTAGCTCAGCCGGCACCTAGGGAAACCTACCAAACCTGTGCATTTCTGAAAACTAGAGACCTAGGGGAATCCAAGGAGGGGTGACTGGCGGGTCTCGGACCAGGTTCTGTTACCCAGAATCCTTTGCAAACCTCAAAATTTGGCTAAAAATACACATGTTACTCACATTTCTGTGGCAGAAAGTTCTGGAATCTGAGAGGAGCCACAAATTTCCTTCTACCCAGCGTTCCCCCAAGTCTCCCGATAAAAATGATACCTCACTTGTGTGGGTAGGACTAGCGCCCACGAAAGGAAAGGGCCCAAAACACAACGTGGACACATCACATTTTTTTATAAAAAGCAGTGCCTACCTGTGGATTTTGGCCTGTAGCTCAGCCGACACCTGAGGAAACCTAGCAAACCAGTGCATTTTTGAAAACTAGAAACCCAGGGGAATCCAAGATGGGGTGACTTGCGGGGCTCTGACCAGGTTATGTTACCCAGAATCCTTTGCAAACATCAAAATTTGGCCCAAAAAACACTTTTTCCTCTCATTTCGGTGACAGAAAGTTCTGGAATCTGAGAGGAGCCACAAATTTCCTTCCACCCAGCGTTCCCCTAAGTCTCTCGATAAAAATGGTACATCACTTCTGTGGGTAGGCCTAGCGCCCACAAAAGGAAATGGCCCAAAACACAACGTGGACACAACATATTTTTCACAGAAAACAGAGGTGTTTTTTGCAAGGTGCCTACCTGTGGTGTTTGGCCTGTAGCTCAGCCGGCCCCAGGGGGGGGGGGGTGGGGCAGAAATGCCCTAAAATAAATTTGCCCCCCCAACCCCCACCCTCCCCCGTCGGGAGCGACCCTTGCCTACGGGGTCGCTCCCCCTGCGTGACATTGGCACCAAAAAACAAATCCCCGGTGCCTAGTGGTTTCTGCCCCCTTGGGGGCAGGTTGACCTAAAATCAGCCAATCTGCCCCCAAGGGGGGCAGAAATGGCCTAAATACAATTTGTCCCTCAGGGGAGCGACTTTTGCCTGATGGGTCGCTCCCCATCTCTAAAAAAAAAAAACAAAGAAAAAAAAAAAGAAAAAAATGAAAAATTCCCCTGGCGCCTAGAGGTTTCTGCCCCCCCCCCCCCGGGGGGCAGATCGGCCTAATAATAGGCCGATCTGCCCCCCGGGGGGGCAGAAATGGCCTAAAATAAATTTGCCCCCCCAACACCCACCCCCCCCCCCGGGAGCGACCCTTGCCTACGGGGTCGCTCCCCCTGCGTGACATTGGCGCCAAAAAACAAATCCCCGGTGCCTAGTGGTTTCTGTCCCCTTGGGGGCAGATTGACCTAAAATTGACAAATCTGCCCCCAGGGGGGCAGAAATGGTCTAAATACAATTTGCCCCCCCAGGGGAGCGACCCTTGCCTGATGGGTCGCTCCCCATCTCTAAAAAAAGAAACAACAAAAAAAAAAAAACACAAAAAAAAAATTGCCCTGGTGCCTAGAGTGTTCTGCCCCCCCCCCCCCGGGGGCAGTTCGGCCTAATAATAGGCCGATCTGTCCCCCGGGGGGGCAGAAATGTCCTAAAATAAATTTGCCCCCCCAACCCCCACCCCCCCCCCGGGAGCGACCCTTGCCTACGGGGTCGCTCCCCCTGCGTGACATTGGCGCCAAAAAACAAATC
The DNA here is from genome assembly GCF_031143425.1 of Pleurodeles waltl. NCBI lineage: Eukaryota > Metazoa > Chordata > Amphibia > Caudata > Salamandridae > Pleurodeles > Pleurodeles waltl. Next base: position 1,032,178,638 of record NC_090437.1, on the reverse strand, counting down.
CCCGGTGCCTAGTGGTTTCTGCCCCCTTGGGGGCAGATTGACCTAAAATTGGCCAATCTGCCCCCAGGGGGGCAGAAATGGTCTAAATACAATTTGCCCCCCCAGGGGAGCGACCCTTGCCTGATGGGTCGCTCCCCATCTCTAAAAAAAGAAACAAAAAAAAAAAAAAAACACAAAAAAAAAATTGCCCTGGTGCCTAGAGTGTTCTGCCCCCCCCCCCCCCGGGGCAGTTCGGCCTAATAATAGGCCGATCTGTCCCCCGGGGGGGCAGAAATGGCCTAAAATAAATTTGCCCCCCCAACCCCCAACCCCCACCCCCCCCGGGAGCGACCCTTGCCTACGGGGTCGCTCCCCCTGCGTGACATTGGCGCCAAAAAACAAATCCCCGGTGCCTAGTGGTTTCTGCCCCCTTGGGGGCAGATTGACCTAAAATTGGCCAATCTGCCCCCAGGGGGGCAGAAATGGTCTAAATACAATTTGCCCCCCCAGGGGAGCGACCCTTGCCTGATGGGTCGCTCCCCATCTCTAAAAAAAGAAACAACAAAAAAAAAAAACACAAAAAAAAAATTGCCCTGGCGCCTAGAGTGTTCTGCCCCCCCCCCCCCCGGGGGCAGTTCGGCCTAATAATAGGCCGATCTGTCCCCCGGGGGGGCAGAAATGGCCTAAAATAAATTTGCCCCCCCAACCCCCACCCCCCCCCCGGGAGCGACCCTTGCCTACGGGGTCGCTCCCCCTGCGTGAGATTGGCGCCAAAAAACAAATCCCCGGTGCCTAGTGGTTTCTGCCCCCTTGGGGGCAGATTGACCTAAAATTGGCCAATCTGCCCCCAGGGGGGCAGAAATGGTCTAAATATAATTTGCCCCCCCAGGGGTGCGACCCTTGCCTGATGGGTCGCTCCCCATCTCTAAAAAAAGAAACAACAAAAAAAAAAAAACACAAAAAAAAAATTGCCCTGGTGCCTAGAGTGTTCTGCCCCCCCCCCCCCGGGGGCAGTTCGGCCTAATAATAGGCCGATCTGTCCCCCGGGGGGGCAGAAATGGCCTAAAATAAATTTGCCCCCCCAACCCCCACCCCCCCCCCCCGGGAGCGACCCTTGCCTACGGGGTCGCTCCCCCTGCGTGACATTGGCGCCAAAAAACAAATCCCCGGTGCCTAGTGGTTTCTGCCCCCTTGGGGGCAGATTGACCTAAAATTGGCCAATCTGCCCCCAGGGGGGCAGAAATGGTCTAAATACAATTTGCCCCCCAGGGGAGCGACCCTTGCCTGATGGGTCGCTCCCCATCTCTAAAAAAAAAAAAAGAACCAAAAAAAAAAACACAAAAAAAAAATTTGCCCTGGCGCCTAGAGGTTTCTTCCCCCCCTGGGGGCAGATCGGCCTAATAATAGGCCGATCTGCCCCCAGGGGGGGCAGAAATGGCCTAAAATAAATTCCCCTCCCCCCCAGGGAGCGACCCTTGCCTAAGTGGTCGCTCCCTTTGCGTGAAATTCACGCAAAGAAAAAACTCCCTGGTGTCTAGTGGTTTCTACCCCCCTTGGGGGCAGATTGGCCTCATCAAAATAGGCCAATCTGCCCCCAAGGGGGGCAGAAATGGGCAAAATATAATTTTCCCCCAAGGGGAGCGACCCTTGCCTAAGGGGTCACTCCCCACCCAAAAAAAAAAATGAAAAAAAAAAAAAAAAATGGTCCCTGGTGCCTAGAGGTTTCTGCCCCCCCTGGGGGCAGATCGGCCTAATAGTAGGCCGATCTGCCCCCAGGGGGGGCAGAAAAGGCCTTCCCGAAAATATGCCCCCCTGGGAGCGACCCTTGCCCAAGGGGTCGCTCCCTTTTGTCAATAACCATTAAAAAAAAAAAAAATCCCTGGTGTCTAGTGGTTTCTACCCCCCTTGGGGGCAGATTGGCCTCATCAAAATAGGCCAATCTGCCCCCAAGGGGGGCAGAAATGGCCAAAATATAATTTTCCCCCAAGGGGAACGACCCTTGCCTAAGGGGTCGCTCCCCACCTCAATAAAAAAAAAATGAAAAAAAAAAAAAAAAAAAGAGGTCCCTGGTGCCTAGAGGTTTCTGCCCCCCCTGGGGGCAGATCGGCCTAATAAGGCCGATCTGCCCCCAGGGGGGGCAGAAAAGGCCTTTTCAAAAAAATGCCCCCCCTGGGAGCGACCCTTGCCCAAGGGGTCGCTCCCTTTTGTCAATTTCTACGAAAAAAAAAAAAATCCCTGGTGTCTAGTGGGGTTTCAAAAACCGGATTGCAAGCAATCCGGCTTTTGAAACCCTCGGAGGGACTTCAAAGGGAAGGAAATACTTTTCCTTCCCTTTGAAGCCCCTCCGGGCCTCCCAAGTGATTGAAAAAGAAATGCTTTTGCATTTCTTTTTCAATCGCGCTGGAAGCAGAGCTTCCAGCGCGACGAGGGAGGCCCCTGTGACACATCAGCGCGCGCGCGCGCGCTGACGTCACAGGGGGGGTGGGGGGGGGGTCGGGGGTGGAAGGGGAAGGTCTTCCCCTTCCATCCCCGACTTGGGGGGGGGAGGGGGGTGCACGGGGGGCGCGCTAGCGCGCCCCCAAGTTCCCCTGTGCCATGGACGAGATGATCTCGTCCAAGGCACAGGGGAACTGTAGCCTTGGACGAGATCATCTCGTCCAAGGCACAGAAGAGGTTAAAAAAAAAGCAGTGGGGGCGTCCTGGCCCCCATGCGTGCAGAGGACAGAGATAAAATGCTTCAGCAAGCATAGAGCTGCTGTCAAAGCAGATCCGTGCTTGATGAAGCATTGGCACTCCGGGGGAGGCCTTAAGGCTTCTCCCGCAGTGCCAGGTAGCCCATAAGGGCTTTTTAATAAAAAAATACAATAAAAAAGTGCGGACCGTGGGGTAACCCTTGATGGGTCCCTCATGGTCCGGGTTCCCCCGCGGTCACACATACCACACAAAGGGCTTTTTTTTGTTATTTTTTTTTATTTTATAAAAAATAATATTTTAATAAATAAAAAATATATAGGGATCAAGGGGGAGCCCTTAAGAGCTCCCTCGTGGTCCCTGAAAACCCATAAAGGGCTAAAAAACATTAAAAAAAATAAACCCCCATAACTCAGTGTAAAGGTCACAGACCTTTACACTGAGCTATGGGGGTTTAAGTCCAGCTGGACTCATTACCATTTTTTAAAATTAAAAAAATATCCTTTTGAAAAATAAAAAAAATATTAAATACATTTTTTTTAAATCCAACAAAAATATCTCATTCTAAGTATATGAGATATTAAAGTGTAAAACAACTCTCTAAATTTCTTACTCTCTTTCTGTCTCTCTTTCAATCAATTTCTCCCACACACACACCCATTTAGACACTTATGCACCCACTCACAGACCACTCAGACACTCACACACCCATTCATAGACCCACTCAGATACTTAAGCACCAAATCACAGACCCACTGACACCCTCATGCAGCCACTCACAGACCCACGAACACACTGACACACCCACTAAAACACTGATGTGCATACTCTCACACCCAGACAGACAATCTGACAGCCACTCTCACCCCCAAATACACCCTCTCACACCTATTCTCACACCTAGAGAAGCTGTGGCTAACTCTCGCCGTGCACAGTGAAAGGGCTGTGCACAGCATGAGTTTGAGTGGCTGGGGGCTGTTTGCTGCTTCATACATACTTAACCATGCATGTCCTTCACCCATGCGCATGAGTGAAGGACATGCATGGTTAGGTACTTATGGGGGTTGGCCTCAGGGCCCGAGTGGTGTGTGGTGGTGGTTGGATTAATGTATAGTAATTAAAATGACTATATGTTAATAAAAACATAGACATTCACTGAAAAAACAAAGGTTACACAGACGGTATTGTTGCAATATAGAATTTAAATAAAAACATAGAAATTCACTTAAAAACCAAAGGTTACAGGGAAGTTATAGTTAGGCTCACATTTTAAACGTACAAAACCATAGAAATTCACCAGTCATAGATAGAGTTACCTCAAGTAAGTATAACTTGTGCCCTAAGATAACTATAACTCGTGCCCTTGCCATGCTCTGCAAATGATGGCAATCATGTCATCTTTCATAGCATCATTGATAATATCAATGTAGTATTTGCAGTAAAATGTTTGATGAAAAAACTGTGCATGGCAGGGCACGAGTTATAGTTACCATAGGGCACGAGTTGTAGTCACTCTAACTATAACTGGTGAATTTCTATGGTTTTGTACATTTAAAATGTGAGCCTAACTATAATGGCCCTATAATCTTTGTTTTTTTGAGTGACTTTCTATGTTTTTTTTACATTTTATTTCATAACCTCTGACATCCCTGTAACCTTTGGTATTTTATGTAAATATATACATAACGGGTGCCCTAAGGTAACTATAACTCATGCCCCCGCTCAACATTTAGTGGAGCCCTCAGGAAGTGGTGGTCCCTGGGGTGTGGAGGAGCCACAGGCCCCCACCACAATAAGTACATTTATTGCCCCATGGAGGTAGTGGTGCCCAGGGCAGTGGGGGGGTACGAGCCCATGTATTTAAGATTTGCTCTTGGGAGGTGGTGGTCCGGTGGCATTATAGTAATGCTTTGTATTGTTTTATTTTACAGCGAATCTGCTGATCCACTGCAACTCCATCCATAAAATAAAAAAATGTTTTTTAGCCCTGGGGGGTGGGGGGGGTCCCCTTTGGGACCCCACCACCAGAGTTTAGGGGTCAGGGTGTTCGCACCCTGGCTCATTTTCTTTATTTTTTACTTTTTTTTGGGACTCGGATTCAACTGAGTCCCGAGATGAATGGCTACACTTCAATGACTTCTGTTGTTGAAGTGTTATCAGCCAATCAGATCTCTGCACAACATCTGGAGGGGTCTCAAATCCTTCGCATCCCTAGATATACAAATTTGGATTTTCTCTAATTTCTCTAAAACTACTTAACAGAATTACACCAAAACAAAAAAGGCACACTTTCCTGACCTACCTTTCTGCCATATTTGGTGTAATTCTGTCGAGTAGTTTTTGCACTATCGCTGTTCAAAATCCCTATGGAAAAATGAATGGGGAAAACGTGTTTTGGGACACCCCCTTTTTCTCTTGCCCCCTGGGTAGATCACCTCAAAACTTTGAGGCAGCAGCTGACTTTTTATATAGAAATAGGTCCTAATTATAACTATCTAGTGGCCACTAGGTAATATATATATATATTTCCTAGTGGCTCCCGCCCTAATTACTAGGCCTAAGCGCAGAACTCTTCGCCAGCTGAGTTTTCAGAATTCAGACACTTTGCGCTATGTGAAGTAGTGTTAATCTTGCACAGAAGAGTCCAACATTACTATCCAACCTGCTCCAAGGGATGTGCACAGGCAGTACCGCCAGCTCCCATTTTTGTAAGGCCCCAGCAGTGACCTGCACCAACGCAGTAGAAGTATGCAGTGCAGAGAGGCAATTGACAAACCCACCTACCTCTAGTTCTTAAGGCATTAGCAGTGGCCCAGTAAGAAGGTACTGCTCAGTTTGGGACTTTTTTACAATTAGCAAACAAGAGAACATTGCAATATGCTCCATTTGTCACGTGAGGGTTCATCGAGGTGATCCTGGTTCACATTATGGCATTGGAGGCCAGGAGACCCATATGAAAAAACATCACGTAATCCAGACGGATGAGCACTGATAAAAACATTGCTGAACATGTTCGAGGTGGTGAAGGTGAGGAGAACCGGGAAACATCAGCTACAACTAGCCAAATCAAAGTGGAAGGTGAGGAAGAAAAAGGTGACATCCTCATGCAAAGCAGCCCTGTCCCCAGCAATGAGCCAGAATCACCTGCTTCAGCGACCTCACAATGGCACAGGAAGACTCATGTCCATATTTATACTTTTTTAGCGCTGCATATGTTTCATTTTTTTACGCAATAGCGGCGCAAACTTACAAAATACAATCGTATTTTGTAAGTTTGCGCCGCTTTTGCGAGAAAAAGCGATGCAAATGCGGTGCTAAAAAATTATAAATATGGGCCTCAGAGTCAGATGGAGACACCATGGCATACAGTGACTGCACCATAATGCACAATAAGTCTAACACCACCAACACCTCTAAAGTTATCTGCGTCAGTGGCCCCAGAAAAGATAAAAATGCAGGCTACAATTAAGGGCATGTTTAGGCAAGAGGGGCCCTACGACTGCAACCAACCAATGGCACATTTGTACAATGGGAAGCAGGCAAAAATGTTAGCCCTGGACCTCCTCCTTTTTTTTTTGTAGACGGAGTGGGATTCTTAGATTTGTGGTAGCCAGCTGTCCAAGATGGGAGGTTCCAATTCAGACCTATTTTGCCCGAGTTGCTGTTCCAGTGCTGCATCACAATGTGCTGTAATTGGTTAGACAAGCTTTGAAACAAAGTGTTATCCATGCTGTATACCTGATGTGGACCAGTTGTCAGGCTACTTATTACATGTACATCACTGCACACTGGATCTCTGTTGTGGAGGTAAAGCAAAAGCTACCTATAAGTCTTGTCCCTGAAGACTTTTTTAGGAGCGTTTGTAGCATGCAACAGTAGCAATATTCGCAATGGAGAAATCACATACAGTTGCACACATCTTGGACAAATTTAATAGCAAGGCCAGAGATTTCCGTATTGGATTTGTTGTCATGGACAATGGCAGTAACATAGTCATGGGCATAGCAGACGGTGGCTATTTCAACATACTGTGTTTGGCGCACTGCATCAACCTGGTTGTGCAAGACTTTCTCAAAAAAGAAGACATAGGCCCTCATTATGACATTGGCAGTAAATCTCACTTACCGCCACACTGACTGCTGCCAACTTACCACCGCGGATATCCGTTCACCATATTATGACACACAAACACCAATCCATCACTATTCAGCCAGACACAAATCCGCGACACCAAAGGTCAGTGATAAACTGGCGGTATCAAAACCCACACCATTACGCCAACAGAACAACGCCCACCACATTATGACCAACGAATCACCACGGCGGACATTCAACAGCGGTAAACCATTGGCAGTACATACCGCCGCGCTCAAAATCGACACACCCATACAAAACAACACCACATTGGACAATTCAAACAACACACACCTGACACCCATACACACACCACTCCCACACCACTATAAAACACACATCCACAGTACCCACAACCCTTTACCATTACAAACAATCACCACCAGAGAGACAGCAAGACCACTGACACATCCAGAGTCACACACTACTCACACCTATACACTACTCACGCACCCCACATCACACACCCCAACACTTTACCAACACACCCTTACCTACACACATCACCAACACCCATGGCACCACAAAGACACCCCCGCTTCACAGAGGAGGAGCTAAGGGTCATAGTGGAGGAAATCATCAGGGTAGAGCCACAGCTATTTGGAGCACAGGTGCAGCAGATATCGATAGCTAGAAAGATGGAGCTACGGCAGAGAATCATGGACAGGGTCAGTGCCGTGGGACAGCACCCAAGAACTAGGGATGACATCAGGAAGAGTTGGAATGACCTACGGGGGAAGGTACGTTCCACTGTAGCAAGACTCCAGCTCACTGTACAGAGGACTGGCGGTGGACCCCCATCTCTTCCCCCACAACTAACAGCATGGGAGGAGAAAGTCTTGGCAATCCTGCATCCTGAGGGCCTGGTGGAGTAGGAGGAGGACTGGAATCTGGTAAGTCAACTCTCCACTATTATCATCCACCCTACCTGCATGCCATGCCATACTCCCACCCTCACCCTCACTCCCATCGCTCCACCACTTCCCACCCACTCCACCATCACATCTCACTTATCCCAATGCCAAGCCCTGCATGCTCTACCAATGCATGGGCGCCACTCACAGCCCTGCATGGACACTCAGCACTAAAGCATGTACACTATAGAGAACTAATGATCCCACCATACACCCACATACACAAGTGAAAGATGCCAGGGCAAATACAACCAAAGAGGGCAAGCCACGGATGCACAAGATGTCAGACACAGAAACCATAACACATAATTTACATCACCACAGGTATCCCAGCCAATGTCAGCAGAAAAGAGGAGCCAGCAATATCCAGTCCCCCTACTGAAGAGGCCCACAGTGATGACAGCAACCCTGGTGTCAGGATCTGGAGGACAAACCTGGACCATCAGGGACCTCTGGACAGCCGGTGGCCCAGCTGGGTGGGTGGTGTGGTGGTGTTTCCTGATGGGGGAGGCTCCCCATCAGGAAACACCACCACACTACCCACCCAGCATACCCACACCTCTGTCCCCAGGACAAGTCAATCAGCAGTGTGTCCACCTCTACAGGGACCCCAGGCCACACCTCATACCCAAGACAATCAGGGACCTGTGGTCAGTGGCACTAGGCACACGGTTCAGGGGACAGAGGCACAGGCCAACAGGGAAACTGGGAGTAGCGCTGTGTGCCAGAGAGGACAGGCTCAGGGAACCAACTCTCCAGGGGGCACTTGCAGAGATCCTGGGAGCATATCAACATTCCCAGGACACGATGGGCCAGATCCCAGACAATGTGCAGGAGAACAGGCGGCTGCAGGAGGGACAGTACCAGGGGATCAGGGGGGACTTGCAGGCCATCAACAACACCCTGATCTCCATAGATGCAGCGTGCTGGCAGACATGGCCAATATTATGAGGAAGGCAGTTATACAACAGCGGGCCCCTGCCTCTAGCCAGACATCTGAACAGCCTTCCACCTCCGCTGCCGCAAGTGGACAGAAGCCCCCCCACATGACTCCCAGGCTACCAGCACCCTTCCCCCTGCAGAAGGAGAACCACCCCGCAAACATTCCCTGCGATCCAGACAGAAGCCCCAGACACTTGCCAAGACCCCTGCCAGGAAATGAGACTCTCCTGATTGTTACCCTTGTGTCCCACTCTGTCACCCTGTCCACCTTAAACTGCCATTGCTCCCCTTCCTATGTCCCATTGGGCAATGCACCTGTGCTACAAACAGACTGGAACAATACCCTGGACTTTCCTCCATCATCACCCCATCCCACTGCACTTCCCGCTCTATATTTTAGCACTTCAACACCCTTGGGAAAAAAAGAAGTATGGAGTATGTCAAATTTTTCAAGTATGTATTCATTGAAACAGGTACAAACATTGCAATTCAACTGTAGAGAAAATGAGCATAGATTAATGATCTGTAGGTGGCTGCAGTGATCACACCAGGAGCATATGTGAGGTCACCAACATCTGCAAAATGAATTGCCAAAGTGTACAATAAGTGGGCATAGGAGTGTTGAAAACAGCATGCTAGTGCCACAGATATTCAAACAAATGGCATAGAAAAGTGAAGTAACACTCTCTTACCTGTGTGTCATTGGAAGTATTGTCTAATCACTGATGTTCTGTTGTCCTCATCCTCATCCTCTGCCTCCTCATCCTCACTGTCCATAGGGCCCACTGCTGCCACACAGGCATCTCCAGCCTCCTCTCCCTGCAGAAAAGGCACATGGCCTCTCAGGGTGAGGTTGTGCAACATGCAGCATGCCACTACTATCTGGCAGACCTTCTTGGGTGAGTAGCACAGGTATCCACCTGTCAGATGCAGGCATCTGAACCAGGCCTTCAGGAGGCCGATGGTTCTTTCAATTATCCTTCTAGTTCACCCATGGGCCTCATGAAAACGTTCTTCTGCCCTTGTCCTGGCATTCCACACAGGGGTCAGCAGCCATGATAGGTTGAGGGGTAACCAGAGTCACCTGCAAATTTTGAGGGACAATATTTAGCCACACACTATCCCATATGGCCCACACCATACCCATACCCCAACATTTACTGGGTGGGAATCAGGGCTCACCTATTAGTCACACCCTGTGCCTCTGTAGTTGGGCCATCACATTTGGGAATGCTGCTATTCCTCGGGACAAAGGCATCATGCACCGACCCAGGATACTTAGCATTGACGTGGGAGATGTACTGGTATGCCAAGCACACCATCTGTACATTCATAGAGTGGAAACTCTTCCGATTTCTGAACACCTGTTCATTCTGCCAGGGTGGGGGACAAATGCAATATGTGTTCCATCAATCGCCCCAATTATGTTGGGGACATGTCCCATTGCATAGAACTCTGCCTTCACTGTGGCCAAATCTTCAACCTGGGGAAATACAATGTAGCTGCACATGTGTTTAACCAGGGCAGACAACACTCTTGTTAGCACCATTGAGAACATTGGCTGTAAAATTCCTGCGGCCAAGCCCACTGTCAGTTGGAAAGACCCAGTTGCAAGGAAATGGAGCACTGATAGCACTTGCACAAGAGGAGGGATCCAAGTGGGGTGACGGAGAGCAGAAATCAGGCCAGACTCCAATTGGGAACACAGCTCTGTGATTATGGCCCTGTCCAGTCTATAGGTGAGGATAATGTGCCTGTCCTCCAGTGTTCCCAAGTCTACCAAGGGTCTGTACACGGGGGTATGTCTCCATCTCCTATTCATCCGCAGCGGTAGCAATCTATGGGGCAAAAGAGTGAGGAGCCGGTCAAAAACTGAACAATGGGGCTACAACAGAACTTTGCATGCTGTTAACTTGTATCAGTCAGTGTCAGTGTGTGGGTCAGTGTGATTTGTACAGTATGTCCTAATTTCACCTGTGACGCAGCAATTATCCAGGGTCTGCCCCCCCACCCCCGAAATGGCGTCTGCCTGTCCTGTGTGGAGGGTCGGATGGAAGTGAGGTGAGCGGGAGGCGGTCGGGAACCGCCGTACACCTCCTCATTGGTTAACATTGGGCCCTATGGAGTACAGTGGCCAATGGTGATCTATGCCGGCGGTGACGGTGTGCACTGCCGCAGACGTGGCTACCATTTTCTATATCATCCCTCACTTGCTACCTGATCTTCAACAGGAGAGAACCTACACAGCATGTGCTTCTGTGACCATTGTCTGGAACATACCATGGCCTGTGTGACTGGGGAAAGGGCCCCAGCCTTCACTTCAGCGGAGTTGAAGAGACTGGTGGATGGGGTCCTACTCCAGTACAGACTGCTGCATGGGCCTCCAGACCAACAGGTGAGTACACTGTGGTCACAATGCATGTGGCATGAATACATGGAGTGGTGTGTGTGAAGCCCTCGTGTAAGGGGGGTGGGTGGATGTCCTATGGGCGGCATATTGTTTGTGTGCTAAGCAATGTGTGTGGAAATGGTGATGTGCAGGTTTTAGGTGGGTCATAAGTGTAGCATACAAGACTGTTTTACTAATTCAATTTTCCTGTGTGAATTGCCTCTGCAGGTCAGTGCCAATCAAAAGAAGGGTATATGGCATGCCATCGCCAAGGACGTGCGGACCCCGGGGGTCTACGGCAAGCAGAGCACCCACTGTTGGAAACGGTGGGAGGACCTGAGATGCTGGGCACAGAAGACCATGGAGGTCCAGCTGGGAATGGCCTCCTAATGAGGAAGGGATGCCGGTCGAACCCTGACTCCCTGATGGCCCGCATGATGGCAGTGGCCTATCCTGAGCTGTATGGGTGCTTGATGGCATCACAGCAGCCACATGAGGTTGAATTCAGTGCTCATCATTACAACTTACGAATGGTAGGGTGGTATCCGGGTGGGGGATGGTTGTCAGTGGGTGCCCCTAGGCCAGGCCTGACATTGCACCATAGGTCCCCTGGTAGCTAGGATTCAGAAGGGAGAATCTTGCTACCTATCTCGTACGCATCCACAACTGGTCAGGGCTGGGTGAGTTCCAGGTGTGCTGCATTTGGCGTTGTGTGCCCCTTCCCATGGCATGGCTGCTAACTATTACTCTGGTAGTGCTATGGCATATTGCGTAGGGCTGTTCCCTGTGTTTAAGGGTGCTGTGTATGCCAACGGTGGTGTTGGTGCAGCCATTGACCCAGTGTATCCTTTATCTCTTCCCCCCTTTCTTGTTTTGTCATCCTGTCCTTATGTGCAATAGTATCATCTGGTGGAGGAGCAGAGGCACTATCAACGGAGGGAGCTGCATCCCACAGGACCCAGGAGGCAGAGTCCTCCGACGCTGAGGGCACCAGTGGGACAGAGGGCGAGCAGAGCACCACGGCAGAGACTGGAGGGGACAGTTCAGACACAGATTCCTCCTCCGTTCGAAGCTCCCTGGTGGTGGCAGACATCTCTGTGACCACCCCAGCTACAGGTACAGCCACCACCCCAGTACCAGCACTGCCCTCCCAGCATCCCCTCATCGAGTTGCCCATGCCCGCTCACCCAGGAGGGTGGGCATCTCCTTCTCCCTAGGCACCTCAGGCCCTGCCCCAGTGAGCCCTGCTGCCCTGAGTGAGGAGGCTATTGACCTCCTGAGACCCATCTCTGTAGGGCAGTCAATCATTGTGAATGCCAGCCCAGATGCAACAAACCAATACATTCCTGGAGGGCATTCACACTGGATTGGCTGCCCAACAGCGATCGATCCAGGCTCTGGCCTCCTCTCTAATGACAGCCATTGTCCCTGTTTCTACCCCCTCCAACTTCCTCTTCCCAGTCCCATTCTCCTCAACCCCAACCCATCCCAAGCACACAGGCAGACGAGCATGCACACAAGACAACACAGAAGAGTGGTTCAGGCAAACACAAGCACCACACTTCATCCCACAGGCACTCACACAAACACCATCCAGATGCAGACACACCATCATCCACTATTTCCACTGTCTCCCCCTCCGCCTCCTCCTCTACCTCCCTCCCTGTTCTTTCTACACACACAACTGCATGCACTACATCATCATCCACTACCAGCATCATCACCACACCAAGCAGAACACACACCTCACTAGCAGACACCTCCACAACAGCCATGCACACGTCCCCTGTGTCCTCTTCCACTGTGTCTGCCCCCCCTCCTAAGGTACACAAAATGCAAGCACTCAGACACCCAACAGCCATCCACCTCACAACAACATCCAGCCCATTGACCTGCACCCAAAATCAGACATCTCCAACAACCACTCCCTCTTCCTCCACTTCAATTCATTCTCCCTCTTCCCGCCCCAATGTCCCTAAAAAACTGTTCCTATACACCATTGACCTCTTCCCTACCCCTCCCCCCGTCCTGCACATATGGCCAGGGTAGGGAGAACCCAGCCAAGCACCTCAGCCACCAAGTCCATGGGCCTAGTCGTCACAACACCCACTTATGGTGGAAAAGGATCCAGGTCACATGTCCTGAAGATGAAGGAGCCTGTACCAGGCAGCCTCAAGACCAAAGAGCCTGCCCCAGCAGCTGCTAAGAAGGTAAAGGAGCCTGCCCCAGCTGCCAGAACATCCAAGGAGCCTGCCCCAGCAGCTGCTAAGAAGGTAAAGGAGCCTGTCCCAGATGCCAGGAAGAGCAAGGAGCCTGCACCAGCAGGCAGGAAGAGCAAGGGGCCTGGGGCCGGAGGCAGGAAGAGCATGGGGCCTGAGGCAGGAACTGCAAAGGAGCCCCCACCACCAACCATGGTTGTGCAGCCATCCGAGGTTGCAAGGAATGGGCAGGAGCCTCCACCCCAAGCAGCACCACCACCTCTAGTGGGTAGCCGTCCAAGGTTGAAGGTGATGGGCAGGATCCTCCCCCCACCAGCAGCACCACTACCACTGAGCAGCCATCACCGCCGGCGGACGGTATGTAACCCTGCCTCCATGGCCTGCTGTGCGGCATGCCCCCTGCAAATCCAGTGGGTATTACACCCACCAGAGAGACTGTGACCTTGCACTCGACAGTTTCAAGAGCACAGGGCAGGAGGCCCCCTCCAGAACCAGTGGGTATGACACCCACATCGCCAAGACTACCCAGGATGAAGAGCACAGGGCACAAGGCCCCCTCCAGAACCAGTGGGTATGACACCCACATCGTCAAGACTACCCAGGATCAAGAGCACAGGGCACGAGGATCCCTCCAGAACCAGTGGGTATGGCACACACATCGCCAAGACTACCCAGGTTAAAGAGCACAGGGCACGAGGCCCCCTCCAGAACCAGTTGGTATGACACCCACATCTCCAAGACTCCCCAGGATCAAGAACATAGGGCATGAGGCCCCCTACAGAACAAGTGGGCAAGTCACCCACCTGAGAGACTGTGGCCTATCATTCCCCAGGACCAAGCACAGGGCATGTTGCCCCCTCCAGAACCAGTGGGCAAGTCACCCACCTGAGAGACTATGGCCTTGCACTCCCCAGGACCAAGCACAGAGCATGTTGCCCCCTCCAGAACCAGTGGGGTATTCACCCACTCAAGAGACTGTGGCTTTGCACTCCCCAGGACCAAGCACAGGGCATGTTGCCCCCTCCAGAACCAGTGGGCAAGTCACCCACATGCAAGACTGTGGCCTTGCACTCCCCAGGACCAAGCACAGGGCATGTTGCCCCCTCCAGAACCATTGGTATTGTTCCATCTCCCGGCTGAGGTGCCTCATCCCCCATCCCCCTGAGGTGCCTGCCTATTTACCAACTGATGCCCTGTTGATGCAGGTGACATTTGTGGCCTTGGATTTTGGCCTGTTGCCATGTGGCCTACGAACATTGTGGACTGGGCTGTGTCGCTTTTGGTGTACATATGTATATATCTATTATCTTGCCTACGTTTTTTATCTTGATTTGCTGCTCTCATTACATTCCCTTTTTCAAAGTCGATTTGTCCTTGAATCATTCATCTGAGTTACGGGGTAGGAATGTTTTCGTGATGCTGCTGATTGTGTGTATGGTGTTGGGAGGGGTGACTGCGTGTGTGTGTCACTCTCTTTTTCCTCCATCCCTCCCTTGTGTGCTAGGCGGTTGTACTCACTGTCATCTCATCGCCGGCGTTGATGTTCGTAGTGGAGCAGCACGTAGAAGTTCATGGAAAAGACCTGCAGCTCGGGCTCCATGGCGGCTTGGTTGTTCCCTGTGTCTCCAATGGTGAGTCCTTTCCCTTCTGAGGTCTGTTTCCGCCAGGCTTTTGATGTCATTGGTACCGCCCCGGAAAAGATGGCGGTTTCCTGTGTCTTAATACGGTGGGCGGAATATTGACTTCCGCCTGGCTGTAGGCGGCTACTGCCTTGGTGGCAGTTGTTTCCGCCCTGGCGGTCGGTGTGGTACATTGGCTGTCTATTGGAGATCTTTCCGCCATGGTCATAATTTGGCACTAATTTCCGCCAGCCTGTTGGCAGTATTACCGCCACTTTAACATCAATTGCCAGGCTTGTAATGCGGGCCATAGTCAGCAACATACTAACCGCCTACATATGAATCTGCACTAATTTCAGCCATTCTTTTTAAGTCTAAAAGCAGTTGCTGATTATTCAGCATGGTAATATAGTACCACTTAAAGCCCTGATGCAGGAGGTGTCAACACATTGAAACTCAACCTATTATATGTTGCAACGTCCGTTTGAGCAGTACAAACAGATCAATGACTATGGCATTCTAAGAAGGGATGCAGTTGGGAAAGCTATGACCATGGATGCGGACTAATGGAGCCCAGTCAAATGCCTGACACAGGTGCTGCTCCCTTTTGAGGTCTTCACGCGGGAGATTAGCAAGGAGGACAGTACAATGGGCGAAGCTATATCATTGTTCCATCTGCTACAGAAACAGCTAAAGAAGGTGTCTGAAATGTTCACACTCAGAGGAGTGAATGAAAACCTAGAAGCACATGCTCTAGCTGAGAGCTTAATCCTTTGCTTGGCTTGTAATGCAAGGCTGCAAAATGACATTACTTTGTCCAAAGAGTACATCTGTGCCATCCTACTTGATCCACGGAAAAAAAAAAAAATCTTCACATGTTCATTTCTTTTTCTGATGGGGGGTTTAAAAAAACAAGAGGTGGGATATTGAGCAAGCCGGAGAACTGGAAGACAAATGGCTGGAACTTAGAATCCCACAGCGCAGCTCTGGGGTTCCACCTTCAACTTCCAGAGAGGGCAGTTTTGTCTCACAGCAGCCAAAAACGGCAACTAGAACACCGGCAACAACAGCATCAGAAGACTTCGACTCAACCTCTGCATTGGCTTGTTTTCAAGTGGCCGGTCTTACATCCAGTGCAGAAGCAAAGGCAATAGAAGTTGAGCAACTGGCAGCACCAATGACACTTCAGAGGATGTTCCAGGAGTATCTGGATGATCCAAAAGAGGTGTATGTGGATCAAAACCCATTGGTTTATTGGTATGGAAAGATGGGCCTATGGCCAGAGCTCAGTAGGCTGGCAATAAAGTATCTGCCTGCTGCCAACATGTGCTGATTATGTGTACACTGCAGTTGTAACAGTGAGAAGGACCGGTTTCTCACCTCAAAACATGGAGAGATTAACCATGATCAAAATGAACAAGCATTTTATACCACCTGATTACACCATTCCAGAAACACTGCGGGAGGAGGAAGAAGAAGATTGGTCAGAGCCAAGTGTGTTTGCAAACTGTACTTCCCGGACTGAATATGCCAGTGCCACCATAGAACTTTTTAATTATTTCTCATTTAACTTCTGTCCTTCTTTGCAAAAAAGTAAATAAATAAATTGCTAGTGGAACATTATGTTTGTGTCAGATTTATGCTGCCCCATCTTTTTTTAGTCACATATATAGCCGGATTGGAGTTGGACATGTTCACTGATGAAGCCCCCACATTCTTTTCAGGCCATTGTAGTTGGTGCCTGCCTCCCTCACATGCCATTGCCTATCCTTTTTTACAAAACCTAGAAAGGCTGCCACAGAAGATCATTTGTTAAAAGAATTCCAATGACAATGCTAAATTTCAATGTGTTGCTTCTTGCTACCATCAAAGAGGAGGTAATATTTTGTTCATCCACCATGCTTGGATTGGAAGAGGTAACTACTAACTATTGCACCAATGACTAATGATATATGAGTGATTATGAGTGATAATTGATAATGCATGTGGTGGCTGACAGTAGGGGAGGGAGTTCAACAAATTTGTAAACTTGATTTTGATGATTTGCAATGTTTGGGGAATGATGGGTAATATTTTTTTCCTGAAAGTGATTGGTCTTAGTGAAATTTAACTGAAGGGTCCACCTCCTTTTTTCTCATTCCTCAGACAAGACCAATCAATTTAGTTATCAAACACAAATCTGCACAAAATACTCCAGTTCTCTTTCTCTATGTGCTCTTCAACAGCAGGGCACTACACAGGTCTATTTCGCTTGGTTTGGGACTGGGACGGAGTTACTCAGAAACAGGAGGAGGATGGAAGGACTCAGGGTGGGACTACCTCAACAGCTGAAAGGAGAAAGGGGCAGATGTATCAAGAATGCATTTTGCGAGTCGGAAATAGTGATTTTTAAGAAATCGCCATTTCTGAATCGCAAAATGCAATGTATCCTATTTGCGATTCGGTAATAGCGATTTCTTAAAAATCGCAAATGCTAATACTGAATCGCAAATTGCAATACAGCCCCCATTGGCATCTATCGGCCTGTAGGCCCATATTTGCGAATATTTTGCATGTCCCAAACTGGAATTCGCAATTTTTGGAAATGCAAAGTCCAGGGTGCTGGGGGCCTTAGGCCCCCTCTGCTGCACCCCAAAATATTTTTTACAACATGTAAGGTGCACACATGTCAAAAGGGCATGTGTGCTTTACATGTAAATTTAAAAAATGAATTTTTAGAATTTGCACATGGTTACCACAAAGTTCAAGTTGGTGGTAAATAGCGATTCCTTAATGCCCAATTCGCATTAAGGAATTGCTTCTTACGTGTGCTTTAGAAATCGCAAATAAGGATTCCTTATTCGCGATTTCTTATTTAGAGAGTCGCAATTTGCAACTCTCTAAACAGGGTCTCAATTTTAAGGAATCGCTATTTTAGCCACCACCTCCAGTGGGTAGCCGTCCAAGATTGAAGGGGATGGGCAGGAGCCTCCCCCCACTAGCAGCACCACTACCACTGAGCAGCCATCACTGCCGGCGGACGGTATGTAACCCTGCCTCCATGGCCTGCTGTGCGGCCTGCCCCCTGCAAATCCAGTGGAGAATTACACCCACCTGCAAGACTGTGACCTTGCACTACCCAGTTTCAAGAGCACAGGGCAGGAGGCCCCCTCCAGAACCAGTGGGTATGACACCCACATCGCCAAGACTACCCAGGATGAAGAGCACAGGGCACAAGGTCCCCTCCAGAACCAGTGGCTATGACACCCACATCGCCAAGACTACCCAGGATCAAGAGCACAGGGCACGAGGGCCCCTCCAGAACCAGTGGGTGTGACACCCACATCGCCAAGACTACCCAGGTTCAAGAGCACAGGGCACGAGGCCCCCTCCAGAACCAGTTGGTATGACACCCACATCTCCAAGACTCCCCAGGATCAAGAACATAGGGCATGAGGCCGCCTCCAGAACCAGTGGGCAAGTCACCCACCTGAGAGACTGTGGCCTATCATTCCCCAGGACCAATCACAGGGCATGTTGCCCCCTCCAGAACCAGTGGGCAAGTCACCCACCTGAGAGACTATGGCCTTGCACTCCCCAGGACCAAGCACAGGGCATGTTGCCCCCTCCAGAACCAGTGGGGTATTCACCCACTCAAGAGACTGTGGCTTTGCACTCCCCAGGACCAAGCACAGGGCATGTTGCCCCCTCCAGAACCAGTGGGCAAGTCACCCACGTGCAAGACCGTGGCCTTGCACTCCCCAGGACCAAACACAGGGCATGTTGCCCCTTCCAGAACCAGTAGTATTGTTTCATCTCCCAGCTGAGGTGTCTCATCCCCGTCCCCCTGAGGTGCCTGCCTATTTACCAACTGATGCCCTGTTGATGCAGGTGACATGTGTGGCCTTGGATTTTGGCCTGTTGCCATGTGGCCTACGAACATTGTGGACTGGGCTGTGTCCCTTTTGGTGTACATATGTATATATCTATTATCTTGCCTAAGTTTTTTATCTTGATGTGCTGCTGCTGCTCTCATTACCTTCCCTTTTTCAAAGTTGATTTTTCCTTGATTTATTCATCTGAGTTACGGGGTAGAGATGTTTTTTTTATGCTGCTGATTGTGTGTGTGGTGTTGGGAGGGGTGACTGCGTGTGTGTGTCACTCTCTTTTTCCTCCATCCCTCCCTTGTGTGCTAGGCGGCTGTACTCACCGTCATCTCATCGCTGGCGTTGATGTTCGTAGTGGAGCAGCACGTAGAAGTTCATGGGGAAGACCAGCAGCTCGGGCTCCATGGCGGCGTGGTTGTTCCCTGTGTCTCCACTGGTGAGTCCTTTCCTTTCTGAGGTCTGTTTCCGCCAGGCTTTTGATGTCATTGGTACCGCCCCGGAAAAGATGGCGGTTTCCTGTGTCTTAATACGGTGGGCGGAATATTGACTTCCGCCTGGCTGTAGGCGGCTACTGCCTTGGTGGCTGTTATTTCCGCCCTAGCGGTCGGTGTGGTACATTGGCTGTCTATTGGAGATCTTTCTGCCATAGTCATAATTTGGCAGTAATTTCCGCCGGCCTGTTGGCAGTATTACCGCCACTTTAACATCAACTGCCAGGCTTGTAATCAGGGCCATAGTCAGCAACATACTGACCACCTACATATGAATCTGCACTTATTTCAGCCATTCTTTTTAAGTCCAGAAGCAGTTGCTGATTATTCAGCATGGTAACATAGTAGCACTTAAAGCCCTGATGCAGGAGGTGTCAACACATTGGAACTCAACCTATTATATGTTGCAACGTCCGTTTGAGCAGTACAAACAGATCAATGACTATGGCATTCTAAGAAGGGATGCAGATGGGAAAGCTATGACCATGGATGCGGACTAATGGAGCCCAGTCAAAAGCCTGACACAGGTGCTGCTCCCCTTTGAGGTCTTCAAGCGGGAGATTAGCAAGGAGGACAGTACAATGGGCGAAGCTATACCATTGTTCCATCTGCTACAGAAACAGCTAAAGAAGGTGTCTGAAATGTCCACACTCCGAGGAGTGAATGAAAACCCAGAAGCACATGCCCTAGTTGAGAGCTTAATCCTTTGCTTGGCTTGTAATGCAAGGCTGAAAAATGACATTACTTTGTCCAAAGAGTACATCTGTGCCATCCTACTTGATCCACACAAAAAAAAAAAATCTTCACATGTTCATTTCTTTTTCTGATGGGGGGGGTTTAAAAAAACAAGAGGGGGAATATTGAGCAAGCCGGAGAACTGGAAGACAAATGGCTGGAACTTAGAATCCCACAGCGCAGCTCTGGGGTGCTACCTTCAACTTCCAGAGAGGGCAGTCTTGTCTCACAGCAGCCAAAAACGGCAACTAGAACACCGGCAACAACAGCATCAGAAGACTTCGGCTCAACCTCTGCATTGGCTTGTTTTCAAGTGTCCGGTCTTACGTCCAGTGCAGAAGCAAAGGCAATAGAAGTTGAGCAAGTGGCAGCACCAATGACACTTCAGAGGATGTTCTAGGAGTATCTGGATGATCCAAAAGAGGTGTATGTGGATCAAAACCCATTGGTTTATTGGTATGGAAAGATGGGCCTATGGCCAGAGCTCAGTAGGCTGGCAATAAAGTATCTGTCTGCTGCCAACATGTGCTGATTATGTGTACACTGCAGTTGTAACAGTGAGAAGGACCGGTTTCTCACCTGAAAACATTGAGAGATTAACCATGATCAAAATGAACTAGCATTTTATACCACCTGATTACACCATTCCAGAAACACTACGGGAGGAGGAAGAGGAAGATTGGTCAGAGCCAAGTGTGTTTGCAAACTGTACTTCCCGGACTGAATATGCCAGTGCCACCATAGAACTTTTTAATTATTTCTCATTTAACTTCTGTCCTTCTTTGCAAAAAAGTAAATAAATAAATTGCTAGTGGAACATTATGTTTGTGTCAGATTTATGCTGCCCCACCTTTTTTTAGTCACATATATAGCCGGATTGGAGTTGGACCTGTGTGCACTGATGAAGCCCCCACATTCTATTCAGGCCATTGTAGTTGGTGCCTGCCTCCCTCACATGCCATTGCCTATCCTTTTTTACAAAACCTAGAAAGGCTGCCACAGAAGATCATTTGTTAAAAGAATTCCAATGACAATGGTAAATTTCAATGTGTTCCTTCTTGCTACCATCAAAGAGGAGGTAATATTTTGTTCATCCACCATGCTTGGATTGGAAGAGGTAACTACTAGCTATTGCACCAATGAGTGGTGATATATGAGTGATTATGAGTGATAATTGATGATGCATGTGGTGGCTGACAGTAGGGGAGGGAGTTCAACAAATCTGTAAACTTGATTTTGATGATTTGCAATGCTTGGGGAATAATGCGTGATATTTGTTTCCTGAAAGTGATTGGCCATAGTGAAATTTAACTGAAGGGTTCAGTTCCTTTTTTCTCATTCCTCAGACAAGACCAATCAATTTAGTTATCAAACACAAATCTGCACAAAATACTCCAGTTCTCTTTCTCTATGTGCTCTTCAACAGCAGGGCACGACACAGGTCTAGTTCGCTCGGTTTGGGACTGGGATGGAGTTACTCAGAAACAGGAGGAGTATGGAAGGACTCAGGGTGGGACTACCTCAACAGCTGAAAGGAGAAAGGGGCAGATGTATCAAGAATGCATTTTGCTAGTCGGAAATAACGATTTTTAAGAAATCGCCATTTCTGAATCGTAAAATGCAATGTATCCTATTTGCGATTCGGTAATAGTGATTTCTTAAAAATCGCAAATGCTAATACCGAATCGCAAATTGCGATACAGCCCCCATTGGCATCTATCGGCCTGTAGGCCCATATTTGAGAATATTTTGCATGTCCCAAACTGGAATTCGCAATTTTTGGAAATGCAAAGTCCAGGGTGCTGGGGGCCTTAGGCCCCCTCTGCTGCACCCCAAAATATTTTTTCCAACATATAAGGTGCACACATGTCAAAAGGGCATGTGTGCTTTACATGTAAATTTAAAAAATGCATTTTAAATGCATTTTTAGAATTTGCATATGGTTACCACAAAGTTCAACTTGGTGGTAAATAGATTCCTTAATGCCCAATTCTCATTAAGGAATTGCTTCTTACATGTGCTTTAGAAATTGCAAATAAGGATTCCTTATTCGCGATTTCTTATTTAGAGAGTCGCAATTTGCGACTCTCTAAACAGGGTCGCAATTTTAAGGAATCACTATTTTAGTGATTCCTTAAAATTGCATTCAGTATGCCTTTGATACATTCTGAAATGGCTTTTTACATTCGCAAACGGGCATTCGCACCATTTGCGAATGCAAAAAGCTTTGATACATCTGGCCCAAAGTTATCAACTTCAGAGAGAAACCATGATGTTGGCAAAAAACTCTGAAGCCTAGTACTCTCTCAGCTCTGTGGACTGGAGAGAGGTGCTTTAATTTGAGAAATGCTGCTGAGTATGTGTTTGCTGTATCGCTGGCACAAATGTTAAACTCCTCTTAGGTTCTTGCTCTGCCTCTTAGTCTTCTTGTCACATGCCTGACTCTTCGTGAGGCTTACCTTGCTTCCTTTTTTCCATCTCCTTTATTCTATAAGATAGTTACAGTTTTTTCAATATGCAGGCGTTTTCTTAGTCCTCTCTTGCACAAACCAAACTTGGTGAAAGCTCAAGACTCCAGCTTACCTACTGGACAGCTTCAGCCAGGCACCCAAGAGTGAAATTCCAAGAAGAATGAGGATGCAACTCCCAATTTGGCAGTACAGTATCATTTTCCTTTTATCAATCACATTTTTACAGTTGGCTGGGTTAACTTCAATCCTCCATAATTTGTATTTCTCAAACCTAGAAGACATAACATTTACAGATATACTATCTTGGGTCTCTCTGGGGCAAAATTACTTTTTACCACGCATTTAACTGAGCTGTGTCATATTTATCCCTGCATCGTTTCCTTCCACAACAGCTTGATGATGGTATGCTGCCCAGTGCCCCGAAGAATATTGGGTGGTTTCTTTTTTTCTTTTGTGTAGTGTTTGTCTTTGCAACACCTTTTCTCAAATTCCCTTTCCCATCCATTCATTAAGCCTCTAACCCTCTTCCCCCAGGCTGTGTGATTTATTGAGGTATGACTTAATTTTACACCATTAATGGATCACACACTTGTTGGGGCAGATGTGGTGGATGTGACACCAACTCACTGCATGACCTTCTATTACCTGAGCAGTATTCTGGACCGTCCCCATCAACATCATTATTTGTGCCTTGTGCTGTATGTTGCATAAACGCTTAACCTTGTCCAACCACTCTTGACTCTGAGCTCACTTCTCCTGACTCCAAGATGTAATTTCCTCTAGTTTAGTTTTTAAATACTAGCTCCCCACTATTGCTCAGAATAAGTTGATATTGCTAGTTTTTACTATCATATCAGGTCCTCTTTGTTGTGTGTCATATACTGTCATTGTGGTAGCCTGGTCTCAGTTTTCCTAAAGTTATGATACAATATAACCCTTTGATTAATCCTGCATCTGGAGATCGCATAAGTGGGAGTGGCACCTCCTGTCTTCCCTGTTAGTGCACTAGCCTGCTACTACTAATACTACCTACCACCAACTTAAGATACCACCTTGGGAAAAATACTACAGTAAGAAGACTCCCTTGTTTTATCTATTCAGGTAAGAGAAGAACTATGGATTGAAGTGAACTTGTTTAGTTGGTAATTAAGTCCTACTGAAGAAGATGTTGTCTATGTGTATCTAGGTTTTTGTAGCCAACATAGGCAATGTCAATCATCCCCTAGTGCTCAATATAGTTGCAGAGCTCAATGGAGCAAGATTATAAGTAAATTTCATACACTTTTTTAGCAGATTTAAAAAACAGACTACACCAAAAGACAGCAGTGCAAACTAAAACACCAAAATAAACATTTGAGACAAAAATCGAGTGAAATAAATGATCCTCTTTTTATTTTTAACATCTACAAAAACCCACCCTTTTCACCCACATTAGGCCCACCACTCTCCCCAAACAAATACCCTTTTCACCCACATTAGGCCCACAACTCTCCCCAAACAAATAGACCTGCCCACAAAAAATCCAATGAAAAGTCCAATATGAAATGTTTTTGCAAACCCCGTCCCATCTCTCTCCCTACTCTCTCCACCCACAAGCCCTTCCCACCAAAACAAAAAATGTAAAAAAGGGATCAGGAGAGGCCACTGTCTATATGGGTCCAGAGCTGGTCCAGGTTCTGCTCAATCCTGGCAAGCCGACTCTCCATCCGGTCCATCTGCTGCAAGATACAAAGGAGCAATGCCCTGTCAGAGCGGAAGTGGGTGGCAGCAGGTACAGCCAGGGCCCTTGACAACTGGCAGCAGTGATGTAGTGGGCAGGAGGGTGAAGGCTGGGGCTGGTGTGCTGCTGAGCTGGGTCCTAGGTCCGAGGCAGTTATTTCACCCCCTTCCTCCTCCAGGACCACCAGCCACCAGTATTCACCCTGGATGTTCTCCAGCCTCTGCCGCCACGAACAGGCCACTATCTCCTGCTTGCTTGATGGTCATCCAGCAGGAGTAGCTATATCGAGGAAATCAAAAATAAAAAAGTAAAATTGTAAACAATGCTCTGAACAAACACTTCTTCAAAAGTAGGTAGTAGATGGCACAGTAGCACTACATTGCTGGTCCCTAAGGGACATTGGCATTTGATGTGATTATGATTAGTAGAGTCACAGGGCCAATTTTATTTGTTTACTCACACATGCCTCACATAAAAAGCATTGACTGTCTGGTTGAAAAGAATTATAGCAGAATAACACCAGATCAAAAAACAGTGATTTAATTTTTGTTCTTTTAAAGGCTTTTCTCGTAACTAAACAGACACTTTTAGTGGAAAAATAAAATTTATGAGTAAGGCATTAAGCAATATGGAGTACAAGTTGTTGTGCTAAATAGTGGAGGCATGCTAGCCAGGCCTTCGAATACTTTGCTACTGTCTGAAGGTGGGGCAGCTGCAGTTGACAATTATGCATCTTTAATTTCAACATCCCTGCTCTTCTCCAAAGGCTGTTCACTTACTTTCTAGTATGACTCCAAAGCGGCAGATGAATAAATAAGATACAGCACACATGTCATGTATAAAATGCATATATATTAGTCCTGTCTGCCATAAGTAGACAGTGGGGAAAACAATGCACTGCACTACAGGGAAAGGAATGGGCTATATAGATTGTATTTGGCACGTTTGTCACAGAATGTCCCTTATGCCAAACTTGAAATAAAATTGGACACTTACTTATTCCACTTTACTCACTGTCCTCACCCAACACCACACGTTTTTTCCAACAAATGAATTCGCTGGGCAGTAAGGAATCGCAACTCGACTTACTCTACTGCAGAGTAAGGGAGAGGGATTAGGCAAGTAGGTAGAGCTTTTGCTAGAGTATAGAGGGGTGTCACAGATCATAGATTCATGTTCCTAAGCTTAAGCTTTGGCTTATTCAGTCACTGTATAGATGAAAGTCTAAAGGGAAAAATCTGAACAGGCATAAAAAAAATCAGTTATGGGAAAACATGACAAAGATTTTGGAAACACTTCACATAGCCATAAAAATGTGGTACATACCAAGAATGGATTTTTCCATTTTTTGGTAGGCTGGACCAGAAGAACTTAGGAAAGAATAAAGGAGTGAAGTACCAAGAAGTGACTGAGTGGGCGAAGGGAAAACAACACACCCTCTGTGTTTGGTTTGTAATGCATTGACAACTTAGTAAATATTGCACTTACTAAAGCAGACACACATCGCACAGCCAACACCGTAGGCACGAATAGAACCATATTGCATTTATTGTCTTTTTGCCCTTGGGTGCTGATGTAAAAAATTAAGAAGATAAAAAAATAGATTAGTGGTAGAGGTAATCTCCAGAAAATTATTATATAACAAGCAAATGCACTAACATCACACTTACATCAGATTGCCTATGGTACTAGCATGATAAACTATTGTTGAGTTGGCTATACTCCTAAAATCCCAATTCCAAGTTGTCTTAACAAAAACTACATTTGGATCCGATGCATTGCAATGAATGATCTTCTATTATAATTTCTCATCCCCCTTGATGGACCAACTCAGTCCCCTTTTTTTAAATGCATAGATGCATACTAGTACTACACATCACTATGAAATCGCTTGAGACTGTGCGAGCTACATAAAGAATGTCACAGAGAATGCTAACTCTCTGATATCACTGATTCAAAATGGTGACAGGAGGACAGAGGAGTCTGCATTGCAATGGCTTCTTAAATATTCAGCCAAAGCAAATGCCTACAGGTATGATGATGTAGCACTGAGCACCTGCCTAGCTCTAACTGGATCACATAATATATAATATTCTTAATGTAAACTAAATATAACTTACCTCTGAGTGTCAGCTACGTGCTATTTGGAAAAATAGTTACCATTGTAGAACACAAACACAATAATATAGTTAATACTCACTGAGCCCCGGGATCTCCATGCCTAGCAGGTCAAGCAGGTCCTGCTTGCATTCGATAATATCCACCCAGTGGTGCGTCAGCTGGCGAGTGGTGCGCTGGATCTGTGTATATATATATATATATATATATAAATACGGATATATATACAGGACCCCTTATGAGTACTATATATTTTCCTTTTAGAGGGAAGAAAGAGTCTACTGTTTGTAAAAGTAATGTTTAGAAAACAGGAAAATAATTTTTTGTATACACCTTTTAGATACAATTGGAGTTATTTTGTTAGATTACTTAAGTTGTCTCTTGGGTGCATTCAATTCTGTTTTAAGGTTATGAAGATGTGACATCATGACTGCTTGAGCTGGTCTTCTTGGTATTTCCATGTACAAATTGGGCACTACACCAGAACATTTTTAACCTTTTCTTAAGGGATATTGCCAACATCAGTTTGTATTGAATATGAAAGTATATTGGTTGACATCCACCTGTATCAGTCTCCCGATATGAACCCTTGAAGAAATTAATTTTTGGGGTCAAAATGGTGGGCCTTGGGAGAAGACACAAGGAAGTACAAGTCAGTGGTCTAGATGTATTTTTAAAGGGTGGTATTAGGCCTTGTCCCTTTATATTGACATTCCGTACATGTAACTCTTTGGCCCAGTAGAAGGCTCTGGCCGAAACGTGTAGGCCATTTTTTTCTGCAATGCCGTACTTTTTGGTGTTTTAAATGGATTAAAATAAAAAATAAAGAATGCTGCATAATCTTCTGAGTTGTACCGCTTACTGTTTTAGCCTGAAGTTGGAATTGGAATAAGAAGCTGGCTGTCTGTGAGACAAGAAGTTGGAATCGGGATATTTCAAGCATACAAAACTATAGAAATTCAGCTGTTATAGTTATTTCAAGTAACTCTAACTCGTACCCTAAGGTAATTATAACGCGTGCCTCTGCCATGCACAGTTATCCCATCAATAATTTTACTGCAAATGGTACAGTATTATTATCAATGATGTCAGCCCATTGTGCGTCATCATTGATGGCAGCCCATTGTGAGCCAGCGCAATGGAAAAGGACAGGACTATTCCGTTACTCATGGATACCGCGCATTTCTGCCCTTTTTGTTTTTTGACGTGTGGTAACACTACAAGAATGCTTGCAGTGCTTCCCAGTGCCAAAACCTCGAAATGAGGCTCTCACATTTGAAAACTGAGACTTTCATGTGTAACCAAAGACTTTATGTGGCATGTTGTACTCAGCATTAAAGATAACACTATGATTTAATTTAAAACTGTGAACTTTTGGCTTGTGAAACATTTGACTAACAAATAACTAATACCAGTTATTATGATTAATATTGGTCAATATATTTAAACTAAGAATTAGTGTTCTGATTATAATAATGCAAAAAGCACATTCACCCCCAGTACAGAGATCTGGGCCTAAATCCATTGTTTTTTTGCTACCCATGCCATTCCAGTTTGGACCCAGCCATATGCAAATCAGTCTTGACCCTGTTCCCCACGGGAACAGTGAAGCCCGGACTGCCAGGCCAAGTCTTCCCTGGACTGGAAACAAGCATACTGGGACCGGTTTCGGGGTATCGCCCATCCTCAGCCAGTCTAGCTTGAATCCAGTGGCAGTTGCAGATATGGCCCTGCAGTGTGTGCTGCCGGACCGTCGCTAAAAGTGACGTTCTGGCAGTGCACATGTCTTGTAAATAAGCCCCTGAGTCTTAGTAGCGCTAATAATAGTGATAATAATGCCTTCTAGGCATTTCCCTGTAAATGTGAGTCTCTGTAGCGCTAGCTATAATAGTGCCAACAACCAATGCATTTCCTTGTAAATGCGAGTCTCTGTAGCACTACAGATAGCGACCATGCATTTGCTTCAAACCTTATTCATGTTTTTGTTGTTCTTTGTCTGTTCTGTTCTGTTCTCTTACAGAAGTGGAAGACCGTGAAGGCTGCCGTCCGAAGATGTGAGTCATTAGGAAGAAGAGCCACTTTCAAAGTTGTACCAGGAACCATCGTGGGAGCCAGGAGCATCGAGAGCAGGTAAGTGGAGGAAAAGGGGCGAGGTCAAGCACCATCTTGTGTGTGGGAGAGGCTTTTATAGCCACTTGTTCACAAGACCGTCTGAAGCATGTGCGGCCATTGTAGCATGTGCTCAAGCAGCTGGGTGCAAAACGACGCTGCCTTGCCTTCCCTTCCTCTACGTCAAGGAGGCCATCCATGGGTGTTGTGGTGGGTTTTCCCATGCAACACTCATGGGTTTTGACACATTTCCAGATTTATAAGAATCTGTAAACTTGGGAATATTAAAACTGTGCGCTTCCCCAGAGGAAGTGTAACAATGAGAAATAACTTTATTTTCATTGTTTTTTCCTCTTTCTAGTAGTGGACTCACAAGAATGGGTTTGGCTCTCTTCCAGGGCAGTGTATTTTAAGCAGGGCAGATTGTTCGGGCGGCTTGCTAACACTCATCCATTATTCAATAGCGGTGCACTGCTGCCCCCTGCCCCTGTCGTCCCCCGGCTCTGCTCGTTTGGGTGCACTATAAGTCCAAAGATGCAGGGGCAGGCCCCACCCATTGAAGGTGAGCCTTGTGTTCTCCAATGGGCCACGCAAGTCTTCGACAGGGAGCTGGTACCGCTTCAGGGCCAGCTCTCCCTGCTCCTGTGTATGCACCTCACCTCCTCGCCTGATCCAAGATTGCGGGCCTGGGCATACGTAGTGTGTTGCTATTTGCTTCCCACTGTCATACCATGTTGCTTTCCTCTAAGGCCCATCTGTCGATCCTACAGGTCTTCTTTAATGGCTTTTCATTATTCTCAGGTAGGGACTCCTCCACTGCACCACCTCCCAGAGTCGTTGCGAGCAAGTCCACCAAATACTCAGGGTCGGGCCTTGAGGCTGCAGCTCGTCACCAAACCGACCACAATCTTGCCTCCTGAGCCTCCGGTGTGGTTGTTCAGCCCTCAATTTGCAGACCTCTGCTTGGGCTGCAGCCCCCTATTCACTTCTGGCATCATCCCGATGTGTGCAGTGGTGCTATGTGCAGCAAATTAGCGGTTGTAGGAAGAGTTCCCCACGGGCCTGCTGGTGGACAGGGACGAGACCGATTCACCGTTCTACTCATCTGCAATCTTGGCCAAGCCACAAAAGTTTCCTTTTAAGTGTTAATGTGATGGTAGTTTGTGGGTGGTAAATTGAGGATGTTAGGTTTATTTTTGCTCACTATTTTGGTGAGTTTATAGTTTTGTATTAACTTATGTATACTTACTTTCTGATATCATTTTGCTGGTTTATTGCTGTTTGAAGGCATGGGTTTTTCTTTTGGGTAGTCCATGTAAAGAAACGGAAGTTGCAAGTATTTGATTAATTATTTGTTATTTAACATCTTTAAGTTTAATAAGAATTCTGTCTTAGTTTAAATATAAGTTTGACTTACTTGGCTAGGCACTTTTTTTAAATCTATATTTTTCCTCTGTAATGGTCTGGTGGGAAAATGTGGAAGATTTGCGAAGTATTAATTGTTTAAAATAGTATGCCTTTTATATTGTTGATTTAATTGTTTGTTTGATCTTATTGGTTAAACGTGTTTATAGATTCATTTTATTGGTTGGTTTACTTTTAGTTTGATTTTTTTTCTGTAATTCTATGGTAAACGCTAACCTAGGTATTATTTTTGATGTATGATATATAATTTGAAAGTTCAAAATATAAGTATATATATATATATATATATATATATATATGTGTGTGTGTGTGTGTGTGTGTAGATATATATAAAGATATATATATATATATATATATCAGACAGCAACGCGGTTCGATGAAAGGCGCCGCGCTCAACGAGTACCGGTGCTACAGCTCTGGGTGAACCAACCCAAGAGTAAATGTTGCATCAAAAATTTAGCCGTGCACTCCACCAGGGTGAAACTAATTCTTGAATTTTATTTGAAACAAAAAAGAACAGAACAACGCGTTTCGACCGGATGGTCTTTGTCAAGTTCAACAAACAATTCACAAAGCAAGTTCCTTTTATAGTGGAATACATTAAACTCATATAGTGCATGCTGGGAGCTCTAGTTAAACAAATGTTATATAAATTAAATAAAAATTTTTTAGAATTACGTAATTTTGCAATCAATCTATTCATGGTGAAAATACAATCATAATTAAATTTCCATATTCTTTTATTTTTTATTTTTTGTTTTTAAAGTTAAATGTCTTACAAACTTACTTCATTTGTATATAATTTCAATTTCATATTTCCCCTATTACCTTCATTAACTCTATACTGATGTTTTAATTGTTCTAGTCATACTATTGTAGAAATGTTTTATTATTGTTTAACTAATTTATATAAATTAGAACTTGCTCTAAAAACAAAGAAAAAAATATTTTTTTTTAATTAAATTTGTATCCAATGCTCACAATGATGATTTCGGATAGTTGTTATTTAGGAGTTTGGCCGATCGGAGATTTCACTGTCACAGTTCATTTAAACTGCTTAAGTTATGTACTCATAAATGAACATAAAGTTCCTTATCATTATTCATCCCTAAAGGGGCCTTAGTTTTCATTCGAATTATGTACTTCGATTCTAATTGCCTTAACTTTCTAACTCGGTCCCCTCCTCTTTCATGATCTGGGATGTGATCTATACCATAGTATCTCAGTGTCCTCCAATCATTCGATGTATGTGTTTGTAAATGTCTGGCTGTCGCATATGTATAATCCTTATGGGTAATGGCTCTGATATGTTCAAGGATTCTTTTTTTAAGTGCACAAATTGTGCTTCCTATATACTTTAGACCACAATGACATTCTATTATGTAAATCACAAATTTAGTTTCACATGTAATTTTATGTTTTATAAACCATTCCTGCCCATTTGGTAAATTAATTTTTTTCATGGATTGCCCTATTTTGCATGCTTTACAGGAATTACATTTAATGAAACCCTTGTTCTCCACCTCAAGCCAATTACTATCTTTTTCTAACACAAAATGACTTTTAACCAATATATCCTTAATACTGGGTGCCTTTTTGTATGAGAACAAGGGTTTTGAACCTATTGTGGGTCCCAAATCAGAGTCTTTGCCTATTATTCCCCAATGTTTGCACAGAATATTTTTAATTGATGTGCTTTCCTTGGTGTATTGCATAATCATTCGCACTCTTTCTTCAGATTCTGCCTCTCTTTTATTAAACAAAAATTCCTCACGTTTTTTAGATTGAATAATGCTCATATTACTCTTCAGGATCTTCTCATTATATCCTCGAGTTTTAAATCTCTCATATGTTTCATCCAATTTTGTTAATAGATCTCTATCATGAGAACAATTTCTCTTCATTCTAATAAATTCCCCAAAGGGGATACTATTTACCAAATGTTTGGGATGAAAGCTTTTACCATGTAGTACACTATTACAAGCAGTCTCCTTCCGGTACACCGTAGTTTCAATTTTGTTATTCTCAACATAGATAGTAATGTCTAAAAAATTTATAGATGTTTTACTAGTTTCACAAGTGAATTTTAGACCAACTTCATTGTTATTCAAGATATTGAAATACTGCATAAATTCATCTTTTGATCCATTCCAAATTATAAAGAGGTCATCTATGAAACGAACCCATAGTAATGCTTTCTCAGCAAATTCCTCATTTTGTTTGTTCCATGCTATCTCCCTTTCCCACCAACCCATCACTAGGTTGGCATAATTCGGAGAAAAGGAGATGCCCATGGCTGTACCGCATAATTGATGGTATATCTCATGGTTAAATATAAAAATATTATTCTTTAAACACATCTCGATCATATCAAGTAGCATTTTTGAATGTTCAAATTCTGAGATATTACGCTGATTCAAAAAGTATTCACAGGCATTTAAACCAATTGTATGATTGATAGAAGTGTAAAGTGAGATCACATCAATTGTCACCAGAAGATAACTTTCATGCCAATCTAGATCTAATAATATTTTCAGAAGATCTCCAGAGTCCTTAATATAAGAGCTAAGTGTCTTAACAATTGGAGCTAAATAAACATCTACATAATTAGCAACTTTTTCAAATAATGAATCACATGCCGATACTATCGGCCTGCCAGATGGCAATGTCATAGATTTGTGAATTTTCGGCAAAAAATATATTGTAGGTATTGTTGGATTCTCCTTTTTCAAATACATATATTCTTCCCGATCAAGTAGCAATTGTTGATGCCAACTGCCTAATTTTGTATGTAACATATTCATCATATTCCTTATAGGATTTTTCATCAATTTCTTGTATTCAGCTGGATTCTTCAATTGTCTATAGGCTTCCCTCATATAATCAGATGTATTTAAAATTACAATATTGCCTCCTTTGTCTGCTGGTTTTATTATAATTTTATTATTAGCCTTCAAATTTTTCAATGCCAGCCGCTCTTTCTTAGTCAAATTTTCTGTTTTTTTCAATGAACTTTTGTTTTGAAGACGTTCCAAATCTTCTAAAACTAATTCCGAATATAAGTCTATTTTATTGCCTGGTGAAAGTATAGGACAAAACTTTGATTTTTCTTTTAAGCCAGATGGTTTATGACATTTAGTTTTTATATCTAAGTGCTGTAATACTTCCATTTCCGTGTAATCTTCATCTTGTAAATTATGTGTCAAATCAAATAGAGTTTTAAGATCTATTACTTGATTAATTTGAAGTGGGGGTCCCTCCAATTCCTTAGTAGTACTGTCTTCAGAAGCAGGTGGTACTTTCTTCCTTTGTTGTGTATGGAATTTTAGTAATTTTAGTTTCCTAATAAATTTGTAAATATCAATACGAGTGTCCACAAAGTTATGATGGATTTCAGGGCAGAAAGATAAACCTTTGTTTAATGTTTGTAACTCAAGATTCGTTAGTTCATAGTTCGAAAGATTGACTACTAAATTCGGGAGTTTTGTTATTTTCTTAAACTTCTGAGAGAGTATTGTCTTTTGCCTGTTTCTTTTGGCTCTTCTTGTTTGTCTTTTACTGATCTTGCCAAATTTTGTTTGTTTCCATACCCCCGTCCTCTGATTCTGCCTCTTCCTCTTGATAACTTTTGATCCAAGTAGAGTACCTGCATTTCCTCTAAAAAAGTGGTATTACTGGTATCTGTGCCCTCCCCTTCACTCAGTTCTACTTCAGATTCAGTCGAGGTTTCCTCTCCACTATAGTTTGATTGTCCTCTAGTGACCCTTGATTCTTGTTTCAATTTGTCAAATCTTTTCGCAAATGTATATACTCTTCCAAACTTATAATCCTTTTCATCTCTTAAGAATTTACTCTTTTTTCTCTGCTGGATTTCATCTTCATGATTATTCAAACGAGTTTCCATAGCTTGTCGCAAGGTGGTTTGCCCATTTTTTCCATTTTGATTATTCAACACATCCTCCAATTCTTTGATCTTAACATTTGTTTCTTCCAAGTCTAGTTTGGCATGCCTAATTAATATCCTCATCATGTTGAGGGAACATTGTGTGTTATTTTCTTCCCACTCTGTCAACAATTCAGGTTTGATTCCAGTGTAAGTTGGCATTAAAAATATACGTAAGCCCCTTGGAATCCTTTTAACCTCGATATATTTTTCTAACGATAAAATTTCCCAACTTTTGCTGATTTCCTTTTTGTAATATTTTTCCAGTTCAAAAAATTGCTGTTTTAAAGAAGGCTCCTTTCTTGAATTTGCATCACCTAACATCGATTGTTCTTCCGTGTTAGTCGTGTCAAACATTTTGGCTGCGGTCGCAGCTCTTTTTACTTTCCTCTCCTCCATTATCGTGAGCAGGATACAGAGATCTTTATCTTAATGCTTCAAAAGCTTATCAATAGAATTGTTAACCAAGCCTCGGTGGCCCCGTAGCAGTAGCACCGGTACTCGTTGAGCGCGGCGCCTTTCATCGAACCGCGTTGCTGTCTGACATTGTTGACTTATGGCGGTACGCGCCCGGCAATTGTAACTGAAGGAGAAAAACAAACGAATTCAACACAAGCGCGGCACGGCGCGGAAGCCAGCGCTCCAATTCGGAGTCGGAGGACGCCGGAAAGGAGATTGCTGAGCCGAAGGTAAGCCCGTGCTTTGTGTTGTTTTGGTCTTTTGTTGGTCTAAAGAAAAGTGAAGTATTGCCGTTACAGCCCCGAGCTAACGCTATTCAATTAGAATCGAAGTACATAATTCGAATGAAAACTAAGGCCCCTTTAGGGATGAATAATGATGAGGAACTTTATGTTCATTTATGAGTACATAACTTAAGCAGTTTAAATGAACTGTGACAGTGAAATCTCCGATCGGCCAAACTCCTAAATAACAACTATCCGAAATCATCATTGTGAGCATTGGATACAAATTTAATTTAAAAAAAATATTTTTTTCTTTGTTTTTAGAGCAAGTTCTAATTTATATAAATTAGTTAAACAATAATAAAACATTTCTACAATAGTATGACTAGAACAATTAAAACATCAGTATAGAGTTAATGAAGGTAATAGGGGAAATATGAAATTGAAATTATATACAAATGAAGTAAGTTTGTAAGACATTTAACTTTAAAAACAAAAAATAAAAAATAAATGAATATGGAAATTTAATTATGATTGTATTTTCACCATGAATAGATTGATTGCAAAATTACGTAATTCTAAAAAAAAATTATTTAATTTATATAACATTTGTTTAACTACAGCTCCCAGCATGCACTATATGAGTTTAATGTATTCCACTATAAAAGGAACTTGCTTTGTGAACTTGACAAAGACCATCCGGTCGAAACGCGTTGTTCTGTTCTTTTTTGTTTCAAATAAAATTCAAGAATTAGTTTCACCCTGGTGGAGTGCACGGCTAAATTTTTGATGCAACATATATATATAGATATATACTTTTTCCATAGAAACTAGGTCCTAACTATAACTACCTAGTGGGGTCTGCCACTAAGTACTATATATACTACCTAGTGGTGACCGCCACTAGGTAATTATAGTTAGGACCTAAATTCTATAGGAAAAGTGTTTTTTTACTTGTCTATATCTTTGCCGTCGGTTGACAAATCTTCTCAAAATTTTCCAGAAATTTGCCAGTCACATCAGCTGAAGTCTGGAAAGTTTTGGGGTGATCTGTCAAGCTAGTTGTTATAGTTAGGACCTAAATTCAATAGGAAAAGTATTTTTTTACTAGTCTATAACTCTGAGGCCCCCGAGTGGGCCAAGTCCTGGGTCCTGGGGGCATTGTTATTTTAAATGCGGTGGGGTCATAGCCCCAGGGCCCACAACTCCCTGGGGCTTTAATGTAAATCAATTTGGAGGGCGCACAGCCCTCCTGCAGTCCCAGGGATCATCACCTCCCAGGGCTATTATTACATTTGATGCAGGGGCACACTGCCCCTCCCCCCCAGTCCCAGCGATCACTTCGTCCCTGTGGGAGGGGGGCTAGGTGGCCCCCCTCAAGGAGTCACTTATGGCCCTGGAGACTGCCAACCCCCAGGACCGGCTCCTGCTACGTCCTGGAGTGCCTCCCCCCAGAACATAGCTGTTTGCTGTGGCTTGGTGACAGCTGGCACCAAACTACAGCAAACACGCCACTCTGATAAAGGGAGAACTGTCAAAAAGAAGGAGCAGAGGTTTTCTTTGTCTGCCTACCCACAGAGGTGCAGTCAGGGAGACAGTTGAAACATTGCTCTCTCAGAGAGAAGGCAGCTTTGGCATCTCCCACACTGTGACAGCAAGGCTGGCTCCTGCAGGAGGCAAGAAACCAGCAAAGACCATGGAGGCATCAGGATCCCCCCACAGCCCCCAACATTGAGACTGGGTGCCCTTGCGGGCAACCAGGTTACATGGCGAGGCCCTAGGGGATGGGGTCCAGAAGCTGAATCGGCCTGGGGGGCACGCAGCCCCCTCTCCCCAAAAATGTAAATATTGAAATCGGCTTGAGGAAGGGGGCCATGCAGGGTTGAGTTGTTATAGGAGTTGGCTGCAGGGCCTGGATATAGGTCAGGCCATGCGGGCTACACCTGCTGCGCGAGGCTGCAGGACATGCGCGGTGTGGGGTTTGGTGGTTTTAGGGGCTGGCCACAAGGACTGCAGCCAACCCCAGCCATGCACAGCCAAAGGCTATGATTGGCAGTGGTTGGGTTAACATCTATTAATGAAAATGACTATATGTAAAAAAAAACATAGAAATTCACAGAAAAAAAACAAAGGTTACAGGGATGTTATCGTTAGGAAATAGAATTCAAAAAAATAGAAATTCACTTGAAAACCAAAGGTTACAGGGACGTTATAGTTCGGCTCACATTTTCAACATATCAAACTATAGAAATTCACCAGTTATAGTTTTAGTTAGCTCCAGTAATTATAACTCATGCCCTAGGTAACTATAACTTGTGCCATCACCATGCACTGCTAATTACACCACAAATACAGCACTCATTTATTCTTTGATAACATCATTGATAATGTCACTAACATCTGCAGTACAATTATTGATCAGATAATTGTGCATGACAGGGGCGCGAGTGTAAATGGTTGAACTGGTTTTGATAGATAAGTTAGCCAGTGAGTCAGCTGAATACTAGAGAGCAATTTACAAAGAAAGTAGCATACCAGTAAATGTACTCCAACAATTTGTGCAGATTTTCAACTTTTTTTTTTCCACAAACATTCTTAGTGGTATCCATGGAGAGTGCCCCAGATGCAAGTCTCAAGATGTACTGCTATGAATGTCATGACATTCCAATGTCTTATATTTCCACAATGCATAAAACTACATACTATGGACATAGGCATTTTGGAAAGTGTTCAAGATGTGCAAATGCACATTATTCTGATTCTGTAATCTCCTACAAGTTTACAGGTGAACCTTTTTCCTTCCCATCTTGGAAGGGGAGTTGCTCGCTGACTATCTCAAGCAAAATAAGTTCCGATGTCTAGTTGGAAAATGATACAACATTGAGAATGGAAGAGTTTATCTAACCCCTTTTCCTTCCCAGTGCTGAGCCCTTTTCTTGCTATTTGGGGTAGTTTGTGGTTAGACCCCCATAACGTTTTGTGCACACAAGCTATCCACGCCAAATTTGCGTCCTTTTTTTCCAACATTCTGTGGATTTTAAAGGTACCAGAGTTTGTGGGTTCCTGTGGAGATCAAGAAATTAGCCAAAATACAGCTATTTTGTTTTAAATGGGAGAAAAGTGCTGCAGAAGAAAGCATCTGGTTTTCCCCCTGCAAATGGCATCAACAAAGAGTTTGCGGTGCTAAAATCATCATCTTGCCAGCTTCCAGGAACAGGCAGACTTGAATCAGAAAACCACACTTTTCAATGCAGTTTTGGCATTTTACTAGACATACCCCATTTTTACTATTTGTTGTGCTTTCAGCCTCCTTCCAGTTAGTGACCGTAATGGGTGTGAAACCAAGGATGGGTCCCAGACAGCTAAACATTTCTGAAAAGTAGACAAAGTTTTGAATTCAGCAAGGGGTAATTTGTGTAGATACTTCAAGATTTTCCTACAGAAAGTAACAGTTGAAATAAAAAAAAATGAAATTGAGTTGAAAAAAACAGTTCTTTCTGATGATGTTTTCTTCTGTAACTTTTTCCAACCATGATAGATTTTTTTAAAGCAATATACCGTTATGTTTGCTGGACCATCCTGGCGATGGGGATCAATATGTCTTGTAGGTTCATCAAGAACCCAAGCTACTCATAGCCAATAAATGAGCTGCACCTTGCAATGGGTTTTCATTGTATATCGGGTATACAGCAATCAATTTGGTAAAATATAAAAATTGGAAAATAGATATCAAGTAAACCTATGTATTTCTGAAATGGGCACAAGATAATGGGGGTTATTACAACTTTGGAGGAGGTGTTAATCCGTCCCAAAAGTGACGGTAAAGTGACGGATATACCACCAGCCGTATTACGAGTTCCATAGGATATAATGGACTCGTAATACGGCTGGTGGTATATCCGTCACTTTACCGTCACTTTTGGGACAGATTAACACCTCCTCCAAAGTTGTAATAACCCCCAATGTGTTTAGAAACAGTGGTTATTTGCACATTTCTGAATTTGGGGGTCCTCATACTAGCATATGAATTACAGGGCATTTCTCAAAATGACTTCTTTCTTACACACTACCTACATTTGTAAGGCAAAAAAGTATAGAAAAACGATTGGCAATAACACTTGTTCTTCTATTCTATGTCCGCCCCAAGTCTCCTGATAAAAATAGTACCTCACTTGTTGTGGATAGGCCTTGTGCCTGTGACAGGTAATACCCCAAAATGCAGCATGGACACATCACATTTTTCCTTTGAAAAATGATGGGTTTTTTGCAAAGTGTCTAGCTGTGGATTTTGGGCTGTAGCTCAGCCGGCACCTAGGGAAACCTACTAAAGCTCTACATTTATTGAACGTAGACACCTAGGGGAATCAAGAATGGGGTGACTTGTGGGGCTCTCACTGGGTTCTGTCATCCAGAATCCTTTGCAAACCTCAAAATTGGTCTAAATAAATTGGTCTGGATTTTCCTCACATTTCGGTACTGCAAAGTTTTGGAATCTGAGGAGAGCCACAAACTTCCTTCCACCCTGCATTTCTCTAAGTCTCCCGATCAAAATGGTACCTCACTTGTGTGGGTAGGCCTAGTGCCCATGGCAGGAATTGCCCCAAAACACAATGTGGACACATCACATTTATCTAATGAAAATGTGTTTTTTCCAAAGTACCTAGCTGTGGATTTTGACCTCTAGCTCAGCCGGCACCTAGGGAAACCTACCAAACCTATACATTTATGGAAGGTAGACACCTATGGGAATCCAGAATGGGGTGACTTGTGGGGCTCTCACCAGGTTCTGTCACCCAGATTGCAAACCTCAAAATTTGGCTAAAAAACACATTTGCTGCACATTTTGGCGATGTAAAGTTCTGGAATCTGAGGGAAGCCACAAATTTCCTTCCACCCAGCAATCCCCCAAGTATCTTGATAAAAATGGTACCTCACTTGTGTTAGTAGGCCTAGTGCCCGTGACAGGAAAAGCCCCAAAACACAACGTGGACACATCACATTTTCCCAAAGAAAACAGAGGTGTTTTTTGCAAAGTGCCTAGCTGTGGATTTTGGCCTCTAGCTCAGCCGGCACCTAGGGAAACCTACCAAACCTGTGCATGTTTGAAAACTAGAGACTTAGGGGAACCCAAGATGGGGTGACTTGTGGGGCTCTCACCAGGTTCTGTTACCCAGAATCCTTTGCAAACCTCAACATTTGGCTAAAAAAACACTTTTTCCTCACATGTGACAGAAAGTTCTGGAATCTGAGAGGAGCCACAAATTTCCTTCCACCTAACATTCCCTCAAGTCTTCCAATAAAAATGATACCTGACTTATGTGGGTAGGCCTAGTGCCCGCGACAGGAATGGATCACACAAGGGTCAATGGTAGTCCTTGCATGACTGCTACTGATAACCCTGGAGTGATCCATTCCTGAAGCAGGCACTAGGTGCAGGCACACAAGCGGGGTTGTGTTTTTATCAGGACAAGTGGAGAAACACTGGGTGGTAGGAATTTTGAGGATCCCTGCACATTCCTGTAGTTTCTGTGATAAAAAAGAAAGGAAAAATAGTGGTTTTAATCAACGTTTCACTTTTGCAGGGTATTCTGGGTAAGACATCTTTGTTAAATCCAAACACGCCACAGTTACGTGGGCTGCCTTGGGTGTCTAGTTTTTTGGAATGGCTGTGTTTGGCAGGTTTCCCTATAAGGCTGCTGAGCCCAGGACCAAATACTCAGGTGACTGTCTTAAAAAACAAGGCTGTTTTGTGGTAGGTAATTTTAATGTCTCCACAATCCGTTTTGGGTACTTCTCTGTTGTGGTCACTTGCCCACTCACTAAAGTGAGGCAGTTTTTTGCTGGAGACTTAGTGGAACTTGTGGCTCCCTGTAGATCCCTGGACTTCTTCTCATTGGAATGCAAGGCAAATGTGTTTTTTAAGCACATTTTGTGATTTCAAGGGGATTCTGGGTGAAGGAAAACTGGTGAGAGCCACGCAAGTCCTGCACCCTTGGACTCCCCTGGTACTATTTTGTTAAAGTTAACCCACCACTCACACTGGTTGGTTTTAGCACCTCCAGAAATTATGGTTTCAAAGCATTAATTCTTATCAAAGTATCTGAATATTGAAACCAAGCCTTCTGAAGGTGGGCCATAAAGCCGTGTCCAGGCACCAACCTCTTTATGGTCCATTCACACGCCATTCACACACAACAAACAACCCTTTCATACCGCCGGCCACTGGCCCAATCCAACCAATCACTGCACTCACATTAACTTACCGCTGCCAGACAAGGGCCCATCACGTTCACACGCCACAGAACGGAATAAGTTTGACTACATTTTACCACCTGTCAAGTAACTGCCTCCTTCTTCCGTAACATTACCAAATGCATGCGTAACAAACCTTTACTAATGACTCCTGTGACAGCCACCTGAGGCTCAGGAAGACATGTTTTTCATGTGCCTTTAACGCACTCTCTGTGCTAAATCCAACTCCTTCCAGTTTGTGGATGCAAGTTGGGGGTGTGTGAGTATGCCGTACAAAACGATTCCTCGAACTGAGTGAGCATATCTACCTTTGAAACTAAGGGAGACATGCTGGGGATTTCTCATGATGTTCCCTAAAGAGAAGGTCATAGGCTATGAAAAAGGGTAGTGTTTGGCACACAGGGGAGTCCATGAGAACATAGTATATGTCCCAGCCAACATTATGTGCAGTGATGTGACTGTAATGCACTTATACAGCAAACTGAACATCTACTAAGTTCTGATGGAGGATGAACATGAAAAGCAGGTCAAACCCTGACCTATACAAGTCATTCTCCTTCAGTGCTGGGATGGCACCAATGGGTTTGAATCCATAGGTGTAGATGATGTACATCTGTACGACCATTACTATATGCCTTCTACCTGTGCAATTTCCCTGTGAAGGCACACCTACCATAAGCTTTCCTTACCCATTCATGTCTCTGTTCTCATCAGAGTCCTGACTAATCCTGTATAATTGCCAAGTGAACCTATACTAGCTTGTGGATGCAAGTTACAGGTTTCCAAGTATACTGTACTGTAAAAGTGATTCCTCGAACTGAGAGAGCATATCTACTGTTGAAAGTAAGGTAAACACGCTGGTGAAGAAAGGGTACTTCGTCACAATGTGGCATATGTTCTGTCCACTAGTATATGCAGA
Source organism: Pleurodeles waltl (assembly GCF_031143425.1). Lineage (NCBI taxonomy): Eukaryota > Metazoa > Chordata > Amphibia > Caudata > Salamandridae > Pleurodeles > Pleurodeles waltl. The sequence goes on along the minus strand of NC_090437.1, from coordinate 1,032,137,019 downwards.
AGGGGGAATATAATGCATGTTAATTGAACAGAACACCTACCACGCTCTGATGGTGGATTTAGCTCTCAAGCAGTCCAAAAGGAAGAACATGATGAAGTAGATGAAATAAAATTCTGTGGCTCCTTGCCTAACGAAGCAGTGGCCCATGGACGTTCGGTATCCATGCACTGCCACTGAAAGGATTACCCAACGGCAGCTCAACCTCAGTCGATTTCCCAGAACTTTGCTTTAGTATGATACAACGTAAAGCAAGTAGGGATACAGAGGCCTGGTTGTGATGGACACTGGGGACAGTAATACGGACTCTCCTGCCGCTTTCCATGCTTCGAGCACACTTATTTAAAAAAATATATATATATTACCCATGTAAAAAATGAAATTTAAATAATAGTATAAAATATATACAATTATTTAATATGTACAGAAAGATATATGTTAACATAATATTCAAAATGTGTATATAAAAACTGTAAGAAATGTCAAAAAGCTGTTAAACAATGGAAAATACATGTTGAAAATGTACAACAAGCAATACAATGTAAATATAATTTACATATTTAATTAATTACAAAATTAAAATATATATTTTATTTATTTCACTGTACAGAAATATTTGTTTTTAGATGAAATATATATAATAAAAAATGTTAACATATACAATAAATAAAGTTTGAAAACAGAGAAAATGTTGAAAAATGTGTGACGTCTTTAATATACAAAACAATGTAATTCATATTATTATTGTTTACAAACATGCAACTATTTTTATTATATTTATAGTTAACAAGAATACTAATAAGATAACACAAAGGGCCTCATTATGAGTGTTGCGGTCTTATGCCAAGACCGCCATGTTGGCGGTCATACAGACTGCCGTATTACGAATTACACAACCAAGCCCACCAAAATCCAGCCATGATGCCGACACCTCTGGAGGGCGGAAAAGAGGCGGTCCCACCACCAGCACCATCAGCCTGCCAAAAATCCTTCGAACCTATTACAACCCACAAATCACAATAGTGGTTTTTCCATGGCAGAAGATCAATGGCGGTGTGAACCGCAGCGATCAACACAGTAATACACATCACCACATTGGATAGTTTAAAATCCACACAGTAGACACACATCCACACCTCAGGGGGAAGGACCATTTCATGCCCACCAGGCACCAGCTGGAAGTCCTCAAGGCTGGTTTTGGGTCCCCACCTCCACCCTCAAATTCCATATCATGGGAGGAGAAAGACTTGAACATCCTGCATCCTGAGGGCTTGACAGGAATACCGGGGGAGTGGAGTCAGGTAAGTCATAGCACCAATAATGTCACCAAAATGTTTTGTCTTGCATGCTCACTGATCACCTTTTGTCATCCTAACAGCCATCCCACTCAGCACCCCTGTGTCAAAATACCCCTGTCTGGCATCCTACATGTCAACTAAACTCACCTGGGGCCACAGTGCCTGTATATGGTGTGGGTAGTACAGAGACTGGCAGCACTACAACTCCCAGCAGGCACTGTTCTACCTGTAGGAAAACCAGAACAGTGTACTACAATTTAAATTGCCTTGCATGTTAAACTAACAATCAAGTGAACTCACCTGAATGCTCCACAATTGTACAGTCTATGACAATGACAGCAATGCTATGGGGATTCGCCAGTACAATACCATTCAACACACAGCTACATCTGTGTTCTCTGTTAAATGGCCCTTTAAACCTCCAATCATCCATTGGAACTCACCTGGGGGACACACACATATATGACGTTCGATGTACTTAGAGTAAACCCATACAGAGGCCCAGGTATCATGGTCACTCCTAATCTGATGGCCAGATCAGTTACCACTGTAGATTGTGCGGCTGTCCGTTGACTCAATAATGATTTACTCCTAATTGGGAGGTAACATGAAAAATGTAAAGCCACACAGCAGACAAGATGTGAGTCTATGAACAGACATTCAACTACCAAGATGCTCTGACATCCTGTAGCAATGTGTATGATATAGGAATTGTGTGTATCCTACTGAGCTGTTGTCCAGCATTGAAAGCAGGTGTCACTGTCATATCAGGGGATCAAGTAAAGGCTTTCCCTATATGTCTCATAGAATCTTGTCAAAGTGTGATAAAACATGTTGCAACACAATCTGTAATTGTCTGTTCCACTTCTTTGACAAGTCACCTAGCCTTTCTGACCATGGAGAGGAGAGGACACCAGAGACAGCAACTTCCCCTCTGTATGAAGCCCTCAGTGAGGAAGGCAGCCCTTGATGTGAGGTCATAGAGGATGACTCTGGCCCATCTGGGACACCTGGTCAGTCTACAACTGTCAGCTTCACCCTGCCTACATCGATTCCTCCCAACCCTGTTGCTTCTGCATCTCAGGCAAACATTTGCCCCTAAACCTGTGTTCCAAGGACAGTGTCTACCATCATGTGCCCCCCAGGTACAGGTACCAGAGTCACCGCTAGAAAACCCAGACAATGAAGGACCTGGCACCAGTGGGAGTGGACAAACTGTGCCTGGGGCACAGGCACGTGGGGGTAGGGTGCCTCGGACGGACGGTGTGGGCCAGCAGATGGAGGGTCCCAGGGTTACAACTGGCCAGGACACCATCTCCCAAGTCTTGGGAGTTTACTGACAGTCCCAAGTTGTGATGGAGCCAGGCACTTGCCATAATGATGGAGATCAAGCAGCTGCAGAGGGTCCACCACCAGGAAGTGATACAAAAGTGGGAGGCCCAGAATGCCTACATGGACTCACTAACTGAGAGACATTAATACCACCCTGAGTAGGTTACGTCAACAACAGCTGACCCCTTCCATTGGCCATTTAACATCGGCCCCTTCTGCATCTGTGGCAGCCAGTGGAATGGAGGCCCTGCCAGAGGAAGGACATGTCTCAGACACCCGTTGCCTCTGTAGCTGAAGAACCGCACCCCACCAAAATGTGGTATTCCACCAAAACATCCAGGAGCAGAAGGTGCCAAGATTTCAACCATTGCCAGGAAGTGAACCTCTACTGATTGGTTCCCCTTGCGTGTCACTAATACATCCTTTTGACTATTCTACACACAATCTCCATTTTCCAATGGTACAAGAACACTGGTCTTAAGACTCCAAATGTTGTAGCAGCTACCCTGATGATTACATCCACCATGACTGAACCCTTCACTGTTTGCACTTCTTGATTTGATTCAATTCCCATGTTTTAATATGCACTTCTAAATAAACACTACTAAACCAAATTTCATGATCACGAGCTTTTATCCATTTAAATTGAGCAGTTTACTGTTACATCTCTTGCTTATACATGATATGCATAAATGTACCAAATCTGTTAAGTCCCACCTTACATGTACTGTTTAATAGAGTACAATTTGAGTATGATGATAATAATGGACGCACTGCTATTCCCATTCATGGCACTTTCCTACACATAGGTTGGGAAAATGCCAATTATCACACAGTGAAGTACAGCTGCACAATTTAGTGCTTCAGCATATATGTGAATAACTAGCACCCCACAGTCTACTGATGTTAGGGACATGTCAGTCTTTGTCCATCCAAATAGGCAAACAGATTGGCTCAATGTATCATCAGCTAAACCGTTATCATATACCCATACCATACCTCCTGAATGACGATACCCCATAATACACACAGAGGTCAGTACAAATGTCCCCAGTCATGGGACCTTCCACTTGCCATGGCCAGGTATCTGTAGGCATGATACTCACCTATGTCAGTCTTGACACACATGCACAGTGGCCTACAATGAGGAAACACAGTGACAACTACATACAAGGCAGTTATTACCAATGTCAAGCCAATAAGAAGGTTGAGGTTATGGACTGCACAGGATGACATGTGTCAAAGACACAAGACCACACACATGGCACCATTAGGCCCACCTCCCACAGCAAACAGGGCTATAGTTTGGAATAGAACACTACCATTCTACTGTCTTGACAGTCTGGCCACGGAACTCAAACACCACCAATCTAATGCCATAGAGTACCTAGATCAAACCATGTTCACTTCACATGTCAATCTGCAAATCCCAACTGCTTGTGAAACATTCAGATTTGACCAAATGAGGATGACCTTGTGAAGTAATCTGCAAAATAAAAATATAATACATAAGGTATAGGCAGGTAATGATAGTTAACACTATGGGGGTCATTCTGACCCTGGCGGTCGGTGACCGCCAGGGTCACCGACCACGGGAGCACCGCCAAAAGGCTGGCGGTGCCCCGTCGAGCATTCTGACCGCGGCGGTTCAGCCGCGGTCAGAAACGGAAAGTCGGCGGTCTCCCGCCGACTTTCCGCTGCTCGGGAGAATCCTCCATGGTGGCGGAGCGCGCTCCGCCGCCATGGGGATTCTGACACCCCCTACCGCCATCCTGTTCCTGGCGGGTCTCCCGCCAGGAACAGGATGGCGGTAGGGGGTGCCGCGGGGCCCCTGGGGGCCCCTGCAGTGCCCATGCCAATGGCATGGGCACTGCAGGGGCCCCCACCGTACGAGGGCCCCACAAAGTATTTCAGTGTCTGCCATGCAGACACTGAAATACGCGACGGGTGCCACTGCACCCGTCGCACCCCTGCAACTCCGCCGGCTCCATTCGGAGCCGGCATCCTCGTTGCAGGGGCATTTCCGCTGGGCCGGCGGGCGCTCTTTTGGAGAGCGCCCGCCGGCCCAGCGGAAATGTAAGAATGGCCGCCGCTGTCTTTTGACCGCGGTGCGGTCATTTGTCGGCGGGACTATGGCGGGCGGCCTCCGCCGCCCGCCATAGTCAGAATCAGGCCCTATATAGACATGTCCTACATACAATGGTGACTGTGATTGTGCATTGTGCCATATTTAGACTATGGTGATCAAAACGCTGCATTCACCTCCATGTACTATTCTGTATGCACATCTGAGCTTTGTGCTGCCAAGCAACTTATGTGCTGTCTGATGGTCATACAAAGACCAATATCAAGCATCACTAGCCCACCCAATACCCCACTGAGTCTATACTTTAACAAAACAACACAAATCTACAGTCAGGTGAAGTACTGATTGATGAGATCTGCCCAGATGTCTCCAGCTTCATCCACATCACAGTGATCCTCACTTGGCATTTCTGCATTCCCACCCAGTGGAATTGCTGGCTCCTTCCATCTGGGATTTATGGGATCTGACTTCTCAGGGCGAGGTTGTGGAGCATGCAGCAGGCCACAGTGATCTGCACACTTTGGCAGGTGAGTAGAGAAGGGCTCCACTATACTTGTCGATGCAACCAAATCTTACGTTTAGGAGCCCAAAGGTCTGCGCCACAACACACCTTGTCCTTCCATGGGCCTCATTGAAGCGGACTTCCCCTTGCGTGGTTAGGTACCTCACTGGTATCAACCAACAACGAAGGACAGTGGGAGTAGCCAGAGTCCCCTGTAAGGAATAGTTACATGTGTGCAAACCAAAAACTTGGATATTCATACATTTAACAGCAGACACAGGGTACCAACACACATGACATATGTTACTTACCAACCAGCCAGGCCCTTTTTGTGAAGTGCTGTGTCATCAGCAGTGGGATATTTATGTTCCGCATGATGAAGGCATCATGGACTGAATCCGGGTACCTTGCACAAACTTCCTATACACCTGTTCATTGTCATTTGGGGGAACCAAGGCTACATGGGTGCCATCAATGGCTCCCACCACATGTGGGACATGTGCCAAAGCATAAAAATCAGCCTTCACATGAGCCAAATCTTCACGTTGTGAAAATCTGATCTGAGCTGTCCAGGTGTTTTGCCAGTGCAGACAGTATAGCCTTCAAGACCGGACTAGGCATCCCTGCAATTAGGGCCACAGTATTTTGAAAGTAGCTTGTGACCAGGAAGTGCAGCACTGACATAACAACAGGTGGTTTGCTATGGGATGACAAATGGCAAGCAAAAGATCTGGCTCCAACTGACGACAGAGATCCATGATTGTCTGCCTATCCAGGCGGAAGATCTTGCTGACATGTCGATTCTCCAGGGGCTGCAGGTCTGCTAGTGGACCGTACACTGGAAGTTCTCTGACTCTTCTCATGCCAGGGTAAGCTATGTGAGAGAAAACAAGAATGTATGTCTATCACTCATTGTGTCCAATATAAGTGTGTAAATACAAATGTCACACAGAATGCGCGAACATGCCATAAGAAGTAGTCAAAACATGGTACACAGCACATACCTAGGGGAATAATGACTTATTGCTGTGAGAGAGCGTAGCTTAAAATTTGCATATATTAAATGTGAAGTGCTTATATAAATGCCTAACAATGCTGCATATGAAAAAACAACCATAAACATTAGTTGCTTAGTGTGTATTCTCATCATGATTATAAGTGTGAAGTTACTATTGTGCTCATAAACTAATGTTGATTATAAGAAATAATTACTTGCACCATGATTAATTGAATATATTAATGCTTACGAATATTGAATTTGTATTAAAACCCATAGGCCTTAAATTAGTGTGAGTTGAAGATTTTTGGCTGTGTAGCTCTCATATTAAAGCATATGTTCTGTTTTTCAGTGTGCTGACTCGTAAAGGGGCCATGACCCAGCGTTTGTTCCTTTTCTTTGTTTTATGTTGCTAACTCATCCTGTTCCCATCCGCATGCTAGCTGCCTTAGTATAAGTTTTATACAGAATTTGAAACAAAAAGTATACCAAAGGAATGTGCAAGGCCATTTGACCATGGATAAAGAAGCTCATGACCCGAGAAACGTGCCAAGATGATGACACGACACCCGGATGTGCCACCTACGAAGACGTCAATTACGAAGACCAATCAAAGTGTTATAAATTATCGTGGGGTGACAATTTGGATTACCTAATGTATAATTTGATAGGTTAAAGATAGTGGGGTATAGCGAATATCCAATAGAATTTTGGGGGAAGGTATTGCGAAAAAGGGATGAAAACTCATGACACGGAAGAGTCGAGAGAACTAGGTAGGGAATGCTATCGATTTTATCCAGAAACTCTGTCACTCTGTTTGGTGACTCTGAGACTTAATAAATTATCCTCACCCGTTATTGTCTTTATGCTTCTCCTCCTTAAGAGGGAAGTGTCCCCTCTCCACTAGACTGAGTTAGACTGATGGCGATATGACTGATGTCCTGAAGACGAAGACTGATCCTGAGTGCTGACTCAATCCTTGGAGGGTAATTATGACAATGCTATTGTAATTTGTCTATTTGCTTTTCCTTTCTAGGTACCAACTAGGTACCAACTGCTGTATTTTTTATTAGAGACCATAGTTTAGATGTTTTCCAAATTGGTGTTCTAAATTGTTTTGCATGAAGTCCAATATGCCGATGCTAATTAGAGGCTAGACTAGGTAAATCACCCTGACTGACACGAACTGACATGACTGACATTATGCCATGCTGAACTAAGACTTACATGATATTCTATGTGTTCCGATCTATGTTTACTTTATGTTATGCTCTCATATTTGTGATCTTTGCATTATTGAAGTCCTATTACAGTTACCATATTGTGACTATGCTTATATGTTTCTTGGTTTTGAGATTGACACTTTGCTAGTAGATTGTAATCAATAGGGAATAAAATTCATAAAATGCTATCACAAGGTGTGGTTATTCATGGCTGAAAGGTCATGGTTGCGTCGACAATTTGATTAATGTCCTTATCCAAAGTAAAGTGTATTGTGGCGATAAATATCAGCGACCTTATTGATATATTACTCAACATATTGATTAGTTATCTCGTTCTACGGTGTCTCACCACTGGGTCAAAAGATTCATCGGCCTAAAACGAGTATAAAGTTGACATAGAGGGACACGTTACCAGCTGCAATCTCATCCCCTTTCCTCAATTATGACTTGGAAATGCATATGCATGTCACTAAAAGTCTCAGTGATATTGATATTCTTACCATGTTTCACATTTAAAAGACACAAATACTATCTATCCAATTGCCATGAGGGTGCTGACTATTCCACTAATGATACATTACTTTTATCTCATCAATCTTACAACATGTCTGTTTATTCTGCATATTTATGCATGGTTGCTCAAAACCAGCACTAAAATCTATGGCATAGCTATATTTATGACCTTATGACGCATCTTTAAATTCACTTTTCTGACCATCTAAGGACCTTAGAATGGCAGCTGCCTGACCTACTCTACTGGACATTAGGAAATGACCTACGACCGCCGGCGAAAGTCTTCATGGTGGTAGGCAGAAAGTACCGCAGTGGATATTGCCATTGGAACACATTGCTGCCTTTGGCGGTCTTGGACCAACGGCGATGTCCCCTGGTAGTGACTGTCACTTACGTGGCGGACGTGACCGCCATGTTATACTTCATTTCTCACTTGACTCCTGACACTACTGCCATTAAGACCTCCACAACTTTGAGCTGCTCTGTACTGCCTCTGCGAGCAATCATGCCACATCCTACATGTGATAGGGCCCCTGCCTTCTCACCCGAGGAGCTGGAGTAGCTGATAGAAAAGGTCCTACCCCTATATGAACAGCTCTATGGTGCACCAGAGGAACAGGTAAGTGCTCCATGTTGACATTAGTTTTATTATCTCATCTGTCTTTTGTTATACTGTCAAAGGCTGATGGGCAATGTTTCTCATTGTGTCCTGAAAGTCTGTAAGGTTCCAAAGTTGTGGTACTATGTGTGGGTACATGGGAATGTACTTATTTGTGGTGACAGAATTTGAGTCCTCAGACAAAGTGGAGAGTATGTGATCTATGTTCCCTGACCCACCTTATGACTGTTGTACATGATTAGTGGAGGTGGTATACCAAACTTCTTCTGGAATACCACATTTACAAATGTGTGTGTTGTCTGGTCATATGTAAAAAAAAAATACAGCTGGGGCTGGATATGCATGTTATTTGCCTTTTTCAACCTCACACATGGCCTGACTGTATATGGTCATCTATCATTGGAGGGGATGTTGAAGACAGTATGTGGTTGGCTTGTTGAACTAACTTGTTATTATTTAATTATTTTATGCCAATACATATCGTAATTAAAATTAAATTGCATTTTAAAAAATAAAGTAACAACATATTTTTATAAATTAGAATGTATTAGTTTGCAAATTTTCAACCTTATTAAAATAAATGTTAATTTAAAATATATTTTTTTCAAAATCTCCCCACCCTTATCCCTTAACCTCTTAGCTGCTGGCTTCCTCCCCCCCACGTGCTGAGCCCTTTTTTGGCTATTTGGGGTAGTTCGCGTTTAGGCCTTCATAACTTTTTGTCCACATGAGCTATCCATGCCAAATTTGCGTCCTTTTTTTCCAACATCCAATGAATTTTAAAGGTACCTAGAGTTTGTGGTTTCCCCTGGAGGAGACCAAGAAATTAGCCAAAAAGAGAAAATTTAGTTTTTTTTTTTTAAATTGGAAAAAAGGGCTGCTGAAGAAGGCTTGTGGTTTTTCCCCTGAAAGTGGCATCAACAAAGGGTTTGCGGTGCTAAAATCACCAGCTTACCAGCTTTCAGGGAAAGGCAGACGAATCAGAAAACCACATTTTTCAACACAATGTTGCCATTTTTCTGAGACATACCCCATTTTTACTATTTTTTGTACGTTCAGCCTCCTTCCAGTTAGTGATAGAAATGGGTGTGAAACCAATGCTGGATTCCGGAAAGCTAAATATTTTTGAAAAATAAACAAAATTCTGAATTCAGCAAACTTTCATTTGTGTAGATCCTACAAGGTTTTCCTGCAGAAAATAACAGCTGAAATAAAAAAATATTGAAATTGAGCTGAAAACAACAGCCATTTTCCTTTATGTTTTACTCTGTAACTTTTTCCTGCGATGTCAGTTTTTTTAAGGAAATACACAGTTAAGTCTGCTGGACTCTTCTGGTTGCGGGATATGTAGGGCTTGTAGGTTCATCAAGTACCCTAGGTACCCAGAGCCAATAAATGAGCTGCACCCTGCAGTGGGTTTTCATTCTATACCGGGTATACAGCAATTCATTTGCTTAAATATAAAGAGTGAAAAATAGGTATCAAGAAAACCTTTGTATTTCCAAAATGGACACAAGATAAGGTGTTGAGAAGCAGTGGTTATTTGCACATCTCTGAATTCCGGGGTGCCCATACTAGCATGTGAATTACAGGGCATTTCTCAAATAGACATCTTTTTTACACACTCTCTTATATTTGGAAGGAGCAAATGTAGAGAAAGACACGGGGCAATAACACTTGTTTTGCTACTCTATGATCCCCCAAGTCTCCCGATAAAAATGGTACCTCACTTGTGTGGGTAGGCCTAGCGCCTGCGACAGGAAATGCCCCAAAACACAACGTGAACACATTACATTTTACCACAGAAAACAGAGGTGTTTTTTGCAAAGTGCCTACCTGTGGATTTTGGCCTCTAGCTCAGCCAGCACCTAGGGAAACCTACCAAACCTGTGCATTTGTGAAAACTAGAGACCTAGGGGAATCCAAGATGGGGTGACTTGTGGGGCTCTCACAAGGTTCTGTTACCCACAATCCTTTGCAAACCTCAAAATGTGGCTAAAAAAACACTTGTTCCTCACAATTCGGTGACAGAAAGTTCTGGAATCTGAGAGGAGCCACACATTTCCTTCCACCTAGCGTTCCCTCAAGTCTCCCAATAAAAATGATACCTGACTTGTGTGGGTAGGCCTAGTGCCCGCGACAGGAATGGATCACACAAGGGTCAATGGTAGTCCTTGCATGACGGCACTGTTAACCCAGGAGTGATCCATTCCTGAAGCAGGCACTAGGCGCAGGCACACAAGCAGGGTTGTGTTTTTATCAGGACAAGTGGAGAAACCCTGGGTGGTAGGAATTTTGAGGATCCCTGCACATTCCTGTAGTTTCTGTGATAAAAAAGAAAGGAAAAATAGTGGTTTTAATCAATGTTTCACTTTTGCATGGTACTCTGGGTAAGGCAACTTTCTTAAATCCAAACATGCCACACTTATGTGGGCTGCCTTGTGTGTCTAGTTTTAAGAAATGTCTGTGTTTGGTAGGTTTCCCTATATGGCTGCCGAGCCCAGGACCAAATACTCAGGTGACTGTCTTCAAAAACAAGGCTGTTTTGTGGTAGGTAATTTTAATGTCTCCACAATCTGTTTTGGGTACTTCCCTGTTATGGTCGCTTGCCCACTCACTGAAGTGAGGCAGTTTTTGCTGGAGACTTAGTGGAACTTGTGGCTCCCTGCAGATCCCCGGACTTCTCATTGGAATGCAAGGCAAATGTGTTTTTTAAGCACATTTTGTGATTTCAAGGGGATTCTGGGTGAAGGAAAACTGGTGAGAGCCACGCACGTCCTGCACCCTTGGACTCCCCTGGTACTAGTTTGTTAAAGTTAACCCACAACTCACACTGGTTGGTTTTAGCACCTCCAGAAATTATGGTTTCAAAGCATGAATACTTATCAAAGTATCTGAATATTGAAACCAAGCCATCTGAAGGTGGGCCATAAAGCCGCGTCCAGGCACCAACCTCTTTATGGTCCATTCACACACCATTCACGCACAACAAACAACCCTTTCATACTGCCGGCCATTGGCCCAATCCAACCAATCACTGCACTCACATTAACTTACCGCTGCCAGACAAGAGCCCATCACATTCACACGCCACAGAACGGAATAAGTTTGACTACATTTTACCACCTGTCAAGTAACTGCCTCCTTCTTCCGTAACATTACCAGATGCATGCGTAACGAACCTTTACTAATGACTCCAGTGACAGCCACCTGAGGCTCAGGAAGACATGTTTTTCATGCGCCTTTAACGCACTCTCTGTGCTAAATCCAACTCCTTCCAGTTTGTGGATGCAAGTTGGGGGTGTCTGAGTATGCCGTACAAAGCGATTCCTCAAACTGAGTGAGCATATCTACCTTTGAAACTAAGGGAGACATGCTGGGGATTTCTCATGATGTTCCCTAAAGAGAAGGTCATAGGCTACGAAAAAGGGTAGTGTTTGGCACACAGGGGAGTCCATGAGAACATAGTATATGTCCCAGCCAACATTATGTGCAGTGATGTGACTGTAATGCACTTATACAGCAAACTGAACATCTACTAAGTTCTGATGGAGGATTAACATGAAAAGCAGGTCAAACACTGACCTATACAAGTCATTCTGCTTCAGTGCTGGGATGGCACCAATGGGTTTGAATCCATAGGTGTAGATGATGTACATCTCTACGACCTTTACTATCTGCCTTCTACCTGTGCAATATCCCTGTGAAGGCACACCTACCATAAGCTTTCCTTACCCATTCATGTCTCTGTTCTCATCAGAATCCTGACTAATCCTGTATAATTGCCAAGTGAACCTATACTAGCTTGTGGATGCAAGTTACGGGTTTCCAAGTATGCTGTACAAAGTGATTCCTCAAACTGAGAGAGCATATCTACCGTTGAAAGCAAGGTAGACATGCTGGTGGAGAAAGGGTACTCCGTGACAATGTGGCATATGTTATGTCCACTAGTATATGCAGTAGGGGAAATATAATGCATGTTAATTGAACAGAACACCTACCTCGTTCTGATGAAGTCCATGATGAAGTAGATGAAATAAAATTCTGTGGCTCCTTGCCTAAAGAAGCAGTGGCCCAAAGACGTTCGGTATCCATGCACTGCCACTGAAAGGATTACCCAACGGCAGCTCAATCTCAGTCGATTTCCCAGAACTTTGCTTTAGTATGATACAATGTAAAGCAAGTAGGGATACAGAGGCCTGGTTGTGATGGACACGGGGGACAGTAATACTCCTGCCGCTTTCCATGCTTCGAGAACACTTTACAGCGACGACATGGATGATCCTTTTTGGGTGTTTTAGGAATGCGATCAGCAAAGTGTCGCTCCTGCAGCCTTGCCACATCCTCCAGAACATATGAGGTGGAGGCTGCTGCTGCTTCTGTAACAGCAGTAAGGCTTTCAATTACAGACAACTGGAAGTCAAGGAGTCTTCCTGTGGTTTTCTGACGGTAAACAACATACGCATTATGGCCCGTATTTATACTTTTTTAGCGCCGCATTTGCGCCGCTTTTTGACGCAAAAAACGGCGCAAACTTACAAAATACAATTGTATTTTGCAAGTTTGCGCCGCTTTTGCGTCAAAAAGTGACGCAAATGCGGCGCTAAAAAAGTATAAATACGGCCTTATATGTTGCCATCTGAATCAGGTGGGTAAACAGTTTCTTGTACCAAGTGTGAGTTTTATGCCACGCATTGTATGGTTGAAGAATCTGGTCGTTCTTGTCCACTCCGCCCATGCACTTATTGTAATCAAGTATACAGATGGGCTTGTGGACTTCGGCCATCTGACCCCAACCCGTGATGGGGGAAGTGCTCTCATCATAAATTGTAGTGAGCATGTATACCTTACGCCTATCCAAGAACTTGACTGCGAGAAGTTCGTTAGAGCGCAAAGCAGTACTCTCTGATTTCTGGAGCTTCTTGCAAACATGCTCCTGCGGGAATCCTTTGCGGTTACAACGAACTGTACCGCAGGCCACAGTGCCAGCTTTGTAGAGCTCACTGAACAGCTCTACTTCTGTATAGAAATTGTCCACATAAAGTTTATATCCTTTGTAAAGAAGTGTCTGGACAAGGTTCCATACAATCTTACCTGTGACCCCTAACGCGGGAGGGCAACCTACAGGGTTTAGGGTAGAATCCTTCCCTGTATACACTCTCAAGCTGTACACATAGCCAGAAGAGCTCTCACACAGCATGTACAGCTTTATGCCATAGCGAGCTCTTTTGCTCGCAATGTACTGTCTGAAAAGCAGCCATCCTTTGTACAGAATCAAGGACTCATCGACTGCTATATTCTTTCCAGCAGTATAGATCTCTGGAAACCTTGCAGACAAATGTTCCACGACAGGCCGAATTCTGAACAACCTGTCATGGTCTGGATGGTCCTGGGGCAATGCAGCAGAATTGTCATTGAAATGCAGCATGCGCTGCAGTAGCAAAAAACTATCTCTGCTCATGTATGGTGCGAAGATGGGAGTTACCCAAACCGTGTGAGTCGTCCAGAAGGACTGCAAGGTGGGTTTCTGCACTAACCCCATTTTGAGCGTAAAACCCAAAAATATCTTCAACTCCGCCAGCGAAGTGGGAGTCCACTGGCGTGCCCTAGAACGGGGCCCTAGAGTGCCTCCACACTCCCTCAGAAATTGGTCTGCACGCAAATTTGTTTGCTGCACAATTTCCTGAAGGAAGTCATCATCCAAAAATAAATGGATGTAGTCAACTGGCAAAAAGTTAGCTGTATCGACTTTACATCCAGCGTCACCAGTAAAAGGTGGAATTTGGGGCTGAACTAAACAGGGGGGCTGCCAAGAGAGCACTCTCTCTGTGCTTGCGGCCGCAAGCACCTGCTCTCTGGGTTCAGCTAATCCAATGTTGTCCCGCTGCACAGAATGTGCTTGCAAAGGGACAGCACGGCTGTCTTCATTGTCTCCTTCAGACTCCCTGGAAGAGGTGTCGTCGGATGGGACTCCGCCGACTGAAAAATCACTCCCAGATTCTGCCCCATTGTCCTCTCCCTCAGATGCTGTCTCAGTGTCTGCTGTCCCAGTCTCTGAGCCTACATCAGAACTGTCCTCCATAACCCGAGTTAGGGCTTGATCAGCAGTCCTCTAACGAGACGCCATCTCTGCTACTGGCTAAACTGTCCCTCTAAATGATTAGCCTACGTAGAAGGCAGATAGTCACAAAATTGCTTGTGGGTCTGTTTGATGTGTACAATAGGAAACGTTGTCACCTTACCTTCGCTTTTTCTCCAATTCGGCAGTTTCTCTGAAAACACTGAAAAAAACAAAAAAGAATGTATTACTTCACCTTACCACATACCCATCATCACAGCCTTCAGCGCTGGTGGCACCCAGTGCGACAGTCATTTTTGGTGCTCTGCCTCCCATTACCTTCTCTTATAATTCCCTCAGTACCACCTAGCAAAAGTGCAGCTCATATCTCCATAGTCCCCCTCGCATAACATTTGTTTTAAAGCGCAGGTAATGCTTGCCTTTACTAATTCACTCAGCTAAATACATATAAATGTATATCCTTTGCAGCAGGACCATAAACCATCTGCGCTACTTTATGCAACTGCCACTAGAGAAACGACATACATGTATGCATATCTATATATTTTGTGAACAAGAATCTCACCGCACTCCACGAGGTTCAAATTGACATGTTTTATAGCAAGCAACAGCCACCTACGCGTGTCGACTCTCAAGGAGTCTTGATCACGGTAGATGAGTCCCTCTTTTCTTTCATTTTTTATACGTGCAATAAAACATGTCAGTTTGAACCTCGTGGAGTGCGGTGAGATTCTTGTTCACAAAATATTTTCGAGGTTGGTCTCCTCCGTCACCGAGCACCGGCAGTGGAGTGCGCCGTGCAACAATCTTTTGACCAATTTGTGTTGTGTATATGTATATGTGTGTGTGGTTTCCCTGGGGGGCCAATTATGGCTCTCGGAAAACAACACACGAAAGAAAATATATATATATATATATCTATATATATATACAGATCTATATATATATATATATATATATATATATATATATATATATATATGTGTATATATATATAGATATATATATATATATATATATATATATATATATATATAAAGAGAGAGAGAAAGTAAGACACTAAGGGGGTGATTCTGACTATGGCGGACGGCGGAGGCCGTCCGCCATAGTACCGCCGCCAAATGACCGCACCGCGGTCAAAAGACCGCAGCGGCCATTCAGACATTTCCTCTGGCCGGCGGGCGCTCTCCAAAAGAGCGCCCGCCGGCCCAGAGGAAATGCCCCTGCAACGAGGACGCCGGCTCAGAATTGAGCCGGCGTAGTTGCAGGGGTGCGACGGGTGCAGTTGCACCCGTCGCGTATTTCAGTGTCTGCAAGGCAGACACTGAAATACTTTGCGGGGCCCTCTTACGGGGGCCCCTGCCGTGCCCATGCCATTGGCATGGGCACGGCAGGGGCCCCCAGGGGCCCCGCGGCACCCGCTACCGCCATCCTGTTCATGGCGGGTTTCCCGCCATGAACAGGATGGCGGTAGGGGCTGTCAGAATCCTCATGGCGGCGGAGCGCGCTCCGCTGCCATGAAGGATTCCCCCGAGCAGCGGTAAGTCGGCGGGAGCCCGCCGACTTGCCGCTTCTGACCGCGGCTGAACCGCCGCGGTCAGAATGCTCGTGGGAGCACCGCCAGCCTGTTGGCGGTGCTCCCGTGGTCGGTGGCGGGTCAGAATGACCCCCTAACTCTCTACATAACTTTTTTTTCATACATGTCTGCTTTCCCTTGGCAATAGCCTAAGTGCTGACCCCAAACATTTTCTATTTTTTTTTTATAGAATCTAGTTTTCCCTGGGGAGGCTATCGGGCCCCCCCAGGGAAAACTAGATTCTTATTTTATCCTCCAGGGGTCGACCCGTGTTCGGAGGGCTGACCCCACCATTTTGTTTTTAATTATTATTTTTTTTTTTTTATCTGGGGGGCACGATCGCCCCCCCCCCCAAATGAACCCAAAACAGTTTTTTTTTTTAAATAGTGCCACCGGGGGGGGGGGGGCGGCCCATTTACAAGTGTGCTGACCCCCCCCAAAGAAGATCCCTGGTGTCTAGAGGCGTTTCCTGGCAATGGATCGCAGTCACGCTGTGATCCATGGCCAGGAAATGGTGCCAGGGAGGCATTGATGGAAAGGGGAGAGTCTCCCCTTTCCATCGATGCCTCCCTGGCATCTTCGGAGTCCGTTTTGGCCTTTTTTTCCCCACCGGAGTAGGAAGAGGACGCTTACCTGCTCCTCTGCTGCTCCGGTTGGGAAAAATGTGACGTCAGCACGCTTTGCAGCGCACTGACGTTACAATGGGGTGGGAAGGGGGCGGGGAGGAGACGCGGAAGTTGTTTTGCATCTCCTACGGTAAAAAAAAAAAAAATCCTCCAGTGCATTGCACCGGAGGATTTTTAAACCCCTCCCTGGTGTCGGCCACTGGTCCTGACCTGCACCAGGGAGGTAGTGTGGGCACCGGCCAGTGGCCGATGCCTGCACTAAAGGGGTTAAAAACCCAGGATCCACCTACTAAAAACAGTATTAAGTAATTATTGAAATACATTAATAATACAACTAAGTACACACTTTGCAACTATTTCGTAACTAAAAATGTTATGAATAAAAACATAATTTAAAAATATAAACAGATACAGTAAAACACAGTACACAAAATTAAATGGTAAATTTACAAAGGATATTACATACAACATTTTCTACATCAATATTTTTTATAAACTATATTAAAAGAATACACCAAAAATGACATTTTTACCTTCAATAGTCCTGTCAATTATATTTTTGATGTCCCAATATTCTTGACACAATATTTTTGCATCACAATTTTTTTTTAAATATTCTGTCCAAACACCCATTGATTTGCCTATGATCTCGTACAGTAAACCTATCCAGTATTGAAATATCTGTTTTCCTCTATATTCCAGTCTGGTTAACCTGACCACCTTGATCTCCCAGTATAACAAAATTCTCACGCTCGGAGAAAAATCTTAATATTCAACTTGACTTCACTATGACACTGGAGTCTGTCATCATCTGTATCACCGCTTCTGGCTATGGAATATCAGTTATATTCACATAATCTTCGTTTCTGTACTACCTTATTAGCTCTTCGACATGCGTGAGCATCATTGTTACAACAAGCTCCTAGCTGGTTTCACAAAATATTTCTTTACTCATTAAATTAAATCAGTAGACTTGCTACTTACATTCTCTATAATCATAACAGACAGCTAGAGCCCCATTCACAAAGATTTTGCTGTAACCTTTTCTTGAAATTGCCCTGAATTTCAAGAGATATTCCAAGAGATGCAATAGCAATTCACACTTACTAATCCACTAATATCTGTGTATGTGGCCCACATACACCTCTCTGCACAACCTTCAATGTGACTGACTCAGTGGTATAACGAAACTTGGGGGACCCCCCCCCCCCCCGCCCCCTGCTAAATACATGGAGTGCCCCCTCCAGCCTTATTCGGGAGACCTCGGGCTCCGGTATTGTGCTGATGGGGTCCCCTGAAGTTCTGGGCCCTCCCGGACCGTGGTGGCTGTGGGTGCCTTTGTTACGCCTATTCACTGACCGTCAGGCAATTACAGAGCGGTGTTTCATACTGTCTCGCCAATCTTCAAGACAGTACAGTACAAGGAACTTTACGCTCTTTATGGTCTGCCTTTCTGAACATATAAGCACTGTACTCTACTAACGTCAATTACCTCTCTGCCTAAATGCCCATGGACTCCTTACACCGGAGAAGATGAGCAGTCTGAGCCTCCTGAGATGGTCCATATCTAGACAAGCCTTCGATCACACTTTAGAACACTGTTCGAGTTGTTGTCACATCAAAGATAATTGTTTCCTCAGTTTTTTATCCCTTGTCAGAGAAATAAACCAAGATGTGGGTAAGAACTGCATCCAAGAAAAAAACATCTGTGTCTTATGTGTGCAGGAATCTTATTGTCTTTATGTGAACCCTAAAGCTATTAGCTTTCTATGCAGCTTATATGTGACCTTCGAAAAGAACGAATGTCAGCAAATATTTTCTAACATACATGAGATAGGCGTGACACAGGTAGGCCTGGTGGTATGTACAGAGTGATATTTTCAAGGAAAACGTCCTCTGGAAGGTGTCATTGTACATGGACGAAGGGGCCATATAGCATACTTTGTCATTTATATAGGAGAGGCACATGAGAGCTTTCTTACATAATCCAGCGAGGACATATCCCGCATGAAGAAATAAGGAAACATCAGGCTTGGCAACTTCAACGTCCAAATTGGCGTGGAAGTAAAAATTCATGTCTAACAGATCGTAGCAGCTAAATGCACAGATATTTGGGAGAAGATTTAACTTTTTATGGAAATAATGAATATGAATTTATATTGGCATGATTTAATTTGTATCAACAAAAGAAGAAACATATTAATAATAACTCAAAGATAATAAAAACTTACTCTTGCAAGAAAAAACTCTGCATAACGGTGCCCTTACATACACAATTCTTCCTACTATGACCAATAATGAGCTTTTAGTACGGCAGAGAAAGAAGTTTCATTTTTCCCCTGTTAGTCATTCGAAATTTCATCAAAATAGAGAACATTACATATCATGCACAATAATGTAGCAATTTATATACAAACGTAAGTGTTTGGCTGCTGGCCAGTCTAATATTTCATAGCAATAAATCACAGTAATATTTTCTGTTCAACTGCAGAATGTTCCTGCAGATGCCACATATCAGTTCTATTGTTTCAATTTCGTGTGCTCAGAAAAATCTCTTTCTCTGTTCCTGAGGGGCGATGCTCCAGTCATTGACATTGAGGTACTCTGATACTTGGTGTTTCAAGCCGTAGTTTCAATATAATTAATTAGTATAGGTGTTCATTGTCCTTTTCATAACGTTTCTTAATTTCAGCTGTTTTCAGGCTCTGTGAAATAAATCATAATTGCTTCAGCCCAGCAGCAGCTTAAGCTCCCAGCACAGTATTCCTGCATGTTGTTTGACACAATGGCTTTGAAACATTACTGGATGGACGCGACAAGACAGCAGAGACATCATTTATGTCATTCCAGTATCCCAGGTCTTAGTCCATCAGGGGGTACGTCTTGTCACGTAGTAAAGGACCCCAATGCACGCAAGGAATGTGAACATCCTCTCCCCCCTCGTCGGTATTGAATTATAGCCATAAATGAGGGGCAGTGGGCCCCCACGCTTCCGGGCACCGGTACCACTGCATCTGCTGCATTAACAGCTGCGCCTTTACTTATAGATCTCTAATTTCTTATTCTATTTATTGTTCCACCCTCCTCCTATCTTCATCATTCGCTCGCCTCACCATGTCAGTCCTCACTGCATCTCTGCCCCCTCACTATCCTTTTCCGCCATCTCCTTATTTCCTCTCCTTGGGGCACGTTACCATTTCTTCAGTTTCTTTCAACTTTCCGCTCTCAGCATGACCTGTCCCTTATACCTTCTTCTTTCACTGTCTACACTTTTTCTCTACCCTAACCTCCTTTAAATCCCCCATCACTTTCATTCTAACATCTATAGTTTGTCTTCACTGTTCTTTCTCTCAACTTCTCCCTCCGATTCTTCTCCTTCCCTTTCTACTGCACCTCACTGTCTTATCTTTTCTCTCTCTGCTGCTTTAAAATCTATCCTTCCTTTCTTTCTGTTCTCAGTCTCCTCTCTGCCTTTCACTTTCACCTCCATAGTTTTCAGCCCAGGTCCTATTTGACCTTCATTTTCATTATTTATCTCTTATATTTTTCTCCTTTCCTCTGTCGTTCTCTCAATTTTTTTTCTCGGCCATTACAATATTCTTCCTATTTTTCTTCTCTCCTTCCCCTTTCTTTCTGTTCCCTTCCAGCTTTCCTTTTTTTGCCTCACTCATGCCTATCACCTTTACGTTTTTTAAATCGTCTTTGCGCTTCTCTTATCCGTCCCTTCATATACCCTTTGTCAGTTTTTTTTACCTTCCCCACAAATCCATTCCCTTTTCACTTCTCTCTTTAACACATCTTATTTTTCTATTGTCATGCTAACACTTCTGGCATTGATACTTGTGGGAAAGTCCTCCTTTTTGCCCTGGTCACCCCCACACTTTTTGGACAGTTACTGGTGGTTACTGACTCTTGGCTGTGCCCTGGGTACTGCTTACCAGTCCCAGGGCCAGTGCTCTGTGTAAAGTGGATATGCAAATTAAGCTAATTATAATTGCCTAAGTCAACCTACTTATAAGTCCCTAGTATATGGTAGGGCATGTAGGTTTAGGGACCACAGCATAGGTAGTTCACCCATAGGTGCACTGCTGAGGTGCCCAGTGTCATTTTAAAGGCAGGCCTGCCTTGCTGGCTGCTTTTAAATTAAAGTTATATGAAAATTCGACTTTGGAATTAAAAGTAGTTCCAAAGTCTTAAACTACCTTCTTTGTACATATACGTCACCCCTAAGGTGTGCCCTATGTGCCTCTAGGGCTGGGTGCCATGTAACTATAAGCAGGGACCTTATAAAGTAGTTTTATAAGCCCTGGTGAGGTAAAAACAGCCAAATTCATTTTTCCCTCATTGTAGTGAATGGCCTTCATAGGCTAGAATGGGGAGACTTTATTTTAATTTTAAAAGTCCCCTTAAATGACAGATACAAAGAGTTTGGTATCAAATTAATTGTTATAATAAATCCCAAAACTTCCAGTTGTTGGACTTAATATAACTTGTTCAGGTAAAGAGTTTTAAACTTTACCTGAAAAGTTGCCAATTTCAGCCCTGCATTGTTTTTGCTGCTGTGCTCTGATTGGCCAGCCTCTGGCAGCCTGGCCAGGCTGCCTTGATGAGGTGTGAAGTGGCCTGGCTTCAGACAAAGAGATGTACCTGTGGGAGGGAATTTCCCCTCAGCAGATGGTGAGGCATGAAGGGGGAGGGCTGCCAAACTGGTCTTCAAAGGCAGAGAAGGACGTTTGGAGCAACCCAGCAATACCCCCACATCCTGCAACCCCAGACAACTAGGTGCCCCCATGATTAGATAAGTAGAGGGCAGGAGAGGGGTGTGTTTATGATTTTTAGCCACACCAGTGCGTGGGCTCAGCCAGATGTAACCTCCAAAAATCATTTTCAGCCATGATGGATTTTTGAAGAATGTTGCCTCCTGGGATTGATTTTTGCCACACTTCCTAGGAAGTGGTCATCAAAGGGGGAAGGACCCTGCACCTGATTCGAGAATCAGGATCCCCCTGTTTTTCACCCAGGAGCAAGGATAAAACTGGCAGACCTGCACCCACACCTTAGATCCCCATCAGATTCCAACAAGGAAGAACCACAGAAGAAGAAGGACTGCCCTGCTGGACCCCTGGCCTGCACCTGGACCCTGCACTCTGAAGGACTGCACCAACTGCACACTTGGGCTTCACCACAAGAAGGACTTTGCCTGGCTTCAACTGGTTCAAGGAGGGACTCCCTACTTGCTACAGGTGAACAATTGGTAACCAGAGTCCCCTGCACCAACTCCTGAAGAAATCAACCAGCTGACCACTGTCCAGTGGCCAAAAAGGAGTTTGCGCCAGGTGCATTCTGGGAGTTGTAGTCCACATCCCCAAGGATCATCTCAGAGCTTCTGGAACCTTGGGGTGAGCTGTGGACCCCAAAAGAACCTCAAAGGAACATCTGGGAGAAGATCCAGAAGTTTGGAGGAGTTTGGAGAACTTTTGAAAAAAAGCTCCATAGAGGGACCGACCCGCCGCAGCAACTCTAGCCGGCTTGCCTCAACCGTGGCCCGGCCTGATTTGCAGGTTCGTCCCAGTGAAGAAAATCTCCAAAAAAGAGACTAAGTCCGAACTTAGAAAGTTGCCCGGGACCTCCCAGCCAGCGTATCCGAGGAGGGCCCCAAGGACATCTCAAGATCCAGGTTTACCCCGGTCGAAGGATTTTCACCTCGAAAAAACGACTAAGTCCAAAGGTAAAAATCTCCACTGAGGATTCCCGCGACACATAACCGGAGAAGGGTTCCAGGAGGTCGGATTGGACTGGCAGGTTCGTCCCGCTGAAGAAAATCTTCAGAAAAACGACTAAGTTCGAAGGTAAACTTTTGACCGAGGCCTCCCGCGGCCTGTAGCTGAGCCGGGCTCCATCGCGGTCGGCCTTAATCTTTGACTTTACCCCGGTCGAGGTGCAACTAGATGACCCGATTGCCGCTTTTTTGTTTCTTGGTGCTAAAAAACAATAATTCTTTAAAAATTCATATCTCCGGTTCCCCTTATCCAATTTTATTTGTGTTTGTGTCATTTTAAAGATAAAAATATAATCTATTTTCAGAAATTGGTTTTGGATTTTTAAACTGTTTCCTGTGTTTTATCTAATTACTGTTTTGGAATATTTGGATGCTTTACACTCTGACTCCTAAATTAAGCCTTGTCGCTCGTTGCCAAGCTACCAAGGGTTGAGCTGGGTTTAATTTACTGAGACCTAACTGGACCTAAGTGGAGGTTAGTGGCCTATTGCTAAGTGTAGGTACCTACCGGCCATTACCAATAACCCATTTTCCATCAATACTCCTGCACGCAAGATTAGTAATGCAGGAATCCTTTGCAGTTGTATTCAGGCCCATAGAATCTATGGGACAGATTTACAAATAAGTCATGCAACGCAGCAAGACAACTTGCTGAGCTGGTCTGCATTGGCCACAGGGGCAGAGCACAAATGGGCCATATCGACTAAGATATGAAACATTCCTGCAGAATGCAGCACACTTGGAAAGAGGAAAGAATGGAGACAAATAAAGATATTCCTCCTCAATACAGCTCACTTGGGAAAGTGTACCATTTTGACGCAGTCCCAGATTTAATGAGCTTAGTAAATCTGGAATTGCATCAAAATCCACAGATGGATGCATGAAAAAGCCCATTTTCGACCCATGGGATGCTTTCTCATTGCAGAATAACGCAAGGCAGTGTTTTGTGCTGCTTTGAGCTACTCTGGATTTACTAAGCCAAGCATAGCCATGTAAGGTTGCTTTGCGTTGCTTACTAAATCCCCTTTAAGGACTAGAGTTGCCTTACCTCATCTTGTTTTGATGCAAGTGCAATGCAAGCCAGTGCTTACTTTGTAAATAAAAATGTGCTGGTGCCCAGAGCCCTCCTCTTAAACATGCGACTGCTGCAATTAAATGTGCGAACACAGAGTATTAAGGCAGCTTAATCCTGAAGCCATCTCGGGCCTCTTCAATCCATTTACAGTCACTCCCTGCCCCTTCAGCTCACTCTTGCAGCTTTCTGCTTTCTCTGATATTGACTCTTTTTCATTTTTCTCTTCCTCCGTCTTTCCCATATGTGTCTTTTGCTCGCAGTGAATGCTTGAGACAGAAAATTAAGTGCCGGCCCTCAAAAATATGTGACTGTGCTCCGCACCAGAAACAACAAGCACAAATTAAGCACGGATGCAAGCCCATAGTAAATCTGCCCCTAAGTGTCTGAGCCTCACTCACTGGGATATGAGAGCACAGAGATAGCACATGGTCATTATAGTGCCTAGCATGAGCACTACCCAGGTAAACACACCTGTGGTGTTCTACTGTTGACTTTGTCCATGATGCAAGAGTGCTGTTAAATAAAGGGCTCCAACCCATGTGTTTGACACTTGGGCCCAGAGCTGTGCCGTGTCAAAAAAAGAGGATGGGAATGTGCCATACATTATGTGCCGCATTCCTGTCCTCTTCTTGCGCTGGCACACAATGTGCTGTCTTGTGCCAACACAGTCATCCTTGCACTGTTGTGCAAGGGTGCCTGCATTGTAGGCAAACTTGGTTTAATGTAGGAAGGGGCACCTTCCTGCACAAAAACAATCCTCTGAGCCTTTTTTTCTCTTTCTAACACTTAGAAAGAGGAATCAATGAGGAGACATAAAGATATTTCTCTTCGTTATGCCTACCCTGGGAAGACATAACATTTTGACATATTCTCAGGTCTACCACTCGTAAATCAGGGAAAGCACCAACCTCTGTGGGTAGATTTGAGGGAGCATACCACGGTCTACCCATGGAACACTGTTGACAACATTGACAAAGGCTTGTGTGATGGTTTTCCAGTTGATGATTGTTAAACCTGGCATTCTTAGGATGGTCTTCCCCAGATTTTGTTTGCCTTTTACCTCCTGTTTTTGCTGTACCTTTTTGTTGGCCTTGCGATTCTGACCTTTTTACCACTGCTAAGCAATGATCTCTCTGTGGCAGAAGGAAGAAGTTGTTATGGACTTTGGAAGCTTTTTTCCCATTTCATGGTTCTTGAAACCTATGTTACATCTATTGAAGACAGTGCCAGGATATCCATCATAGCAAAGCAACTTAGCTGCCTTATAATATGTTCCATGCAACATATTAACAGAGTGATTAGGTCCCTGATGGGCATGAGCCAGTGAGCCGATCCCTCTTTGGATCTGGGTTGTGATCATCCTTATCAGCGAACACTCACCCCCTTTTTTCGCTCTGGGATTCCTATTGGGATTGGGGGAAGGTTCCTCTGAATTCCCTCTTTTTCTCTCCTTATTTTATCCTTTCCCTTCTTTGAACAATATAGTACCCTGAAGAAGGTGTCTCTACACCCCAGTGTGTCACCGAAATGCATGTTGGCACTTTCAAGACCTTTGCTTGAACCAGATCGCACACACTATTACTATCATAAATATTGATGTCCTGTTTTGAATTATCATTAATTTAATTGCAGTATTGCGTTTTCATTCCTACTGTGTATAGTATTTCTAAATTGAAGTGTGTATACTATATGTTGGATTCTTTGAAGTCTGCTTAGTTCTATATGTTCTTTGCCATTTGTTTTTTTAATGTTTGTTTGGGTTGTTGGATGTGTATGAATGTGACTGAGTGATATAGGTTTGAGTGTTATTTTGCAGTTTTGGGCGGTAGCCAGGGTGTGGTCTCAGTTGTATTGTATTATATTTATGTATATACACATATTTGTTTCATTTTGTCAAATATTATGTATGAAAAGAATTATGCCTCATACCAATAAACCAAAAAGATATGAAATAATCTGAATATGTATTGTTATAATTGTGCAGTCTCAGTGTGTATTTGAAAACATATTTGTTAGATGAAGTCCACAATTTTGAGTGGGCAGTTTTTTCGTGCTTTCCTAGCCATCTCTCTTGCCTCCGCCCTTCCAGTATTTTCTTCAGGAACCCTCTTATGTTTGGTGTGCACCTTTATGTTGGCCACAGGACTCTGACCACTTTACCAGTGCTAACCAGTGCTAGAGTGCATGGGCTTCTCACCTAAACATGATGACATTGGTGTATACCTGATTGGCATATTTGATTTACTCATAAGTCACTGAACTTCAAATGCTAAGAGCGGCCATGCAGCACTGATTGTGCCACCTCCCTAAGTAGTCTTTTCAACCTCTCAGGCCTGCTATTGCAGGGCCTGTGTGTGCAGTTCACTGCCACATCGACTTGACATGTAAAACTACTTGCCAAGCTTTAAACTCCCCATTTAATTACATATGTCACCCCTAAGGTAGGCCCTAAGTATCCCAAAGGGCAGGGTGCTAAGTAAATTAAAAGGTAGGGCTTGTACCCTTATGGTTTACATGTTCTGTTAGTGACACACAGCCTATTTCATTTTTCATTTCTGTCAAGCTTACTATTACTCTCATGAGCTACATGTTTAAGCTGTAATTCCTGATCAGAGAGGAGTACCGTTTTCATGTTTCATATGTTTGGAATGGCAATGATAAATCCTCCTTACTAATGAAGTTGAAGTTACTGTTTTAGAAATGCCACTTTTAGAAAGCGGACATTTCGCTGCACTTACTGCTCTGTGTGCCTGACAGCTTGTCTCCTATACTCGTCTGGGGTAGGTGACAGCTACACTTTGTGCATTCCCTCTAGACAGCCACAAACGAGGAAGGATAGATGTGCCTGAGCACCCATTTACATACATCTGCATTCTGATGGTCTTGCCCGGGCAGGATGAAAGGGAGGGGCAAACACTTCACTTGAATAGGCAGTGTCCTCTCACCACACAAAGGACTGATTAACCCTCACAGAAAGCCTGGCAGACAGGACTGGGTTGAAAGGGATACTTGTGCACTTCAGAGAGCTGCTTTGAAGTCACCTTCATATTGAAGGCACTTTTGGGTTTCTGACCATCTAAGATCAGACGCTTCTGGATCTTGAACTGAACCTCTGTCAGAAGAACTGCTGTGCTGCCTTAAGGACTCAACTGGACTGCTTTTCTGCTTGTTGCCCTGCTGCTCTCTAACCCTGCTGAAAGGGAAGCTGGACTCTGCCTTTTACTCCAAGTGATCTCCTAGGGCGTGTTGGCTTGCTTCCTGTTGCTTGAGACTCAGGGATATCAAAGTCTCTACCCCTGCTCCTTTGCCTGGTTCACTGGAAGTCGCCGACACAGTTGCAACACAGATTTCGGTGCATCTCCTGTCTGCATGCAGCAGAACCGGTGCATTAACCCATTTGCCAGAGTAGAAGCAGCGCATTGCTCTCGGCACCAATACTTTGCTTTGAGAGCCAGATTCCTAGGAACTGTGCTTCGCCACCACAGCAGTCTACAGAGATTGACGCATTTCTTGACTGATTGGAGAAACTCAGCACATCACACTTCGAAGTTAACACATCATGGACCCAGCGCATGTCTTTGAAACTGACGCATTGCCATCACTGAGTGGGACAGATCGACCCAACACCATACCTGCAAGGACCCGATCGATGCTTCTCATCATGCATCTTGCTGTTGCAACCAGTAAAGGTACTTTGTTCACCAGGGCCAGTATCAATCCTGTAGCCAGCCTGCGTTCCAACGAGGTCGGTCCGAACTTTGGCTTTGCCCCGGTCCAGCGTGACCTAAAGTAACTTTTTGAGCATTACTTGCTACTGAGCGCTTTACTGCATTTATTACAATAAAATTCAATATCTCAGGTTCTATACATTGGATTTTTGTCATTTTTATCATGTTTTGTTTATAATATAATCTACTTTTCTAAACTTGTGTGGGGTCTTTTTGTGGAGTATATATTGTGTTACTGTGTGTTTTTGTGTGTGTCTGTTGCACACATACTTTACACATTGCCTCTTTAGATAAGCCTGACTACTTTGTGCCAAGCTACCAGAGGGTGAGCACAGGTTATTGTTTAGTGTGTACTTAGCTTACCCTGACTAGAGTGGTGGTTGCTGCCTGGGTGGTGCATACCCCCGTCAAGGAGGAAACCCATTTTTAATAATGCCTGGGAACCATTTGAAAATCTTCTTCAGCAACTTAAAATTATTTTCCTCCAACTCATTTTAGCATCAAATGTTACTAACACATATTTTTTCCTGGACCTTCCAATTGTTGTTCTTTCATATACAAAATGCATTTGGTCTTAACTCCACCTATGGCATACCTTTTTTTGTGGACATTTTATTGTTTATTTTTTTTTTTGTATAAATCTCTAGGGAAACTTATGACTTCTATGAGTTTACAAGAGCACACGAGAGTATTTGCAAGACATGAGGAACAATTGTGTTTCTAGACGATTTGGTGGGTAGAAGTCCACCTGCTCTATGGCCACTGGCCAATCAGCCACTGAACAGGCGAAAAAAACCGGCGCGCCAAAATAGCTCCGGCTTTGAACTATTATAGGCGGTAATACGTCACTTCACACCAAAGTTCAGGGAATACAAGCGTATCCAAAGCCAGCGATCCAATAGCGAAATGTTCCATTGTTGTCTATATATCAGAATTCAAGGTTGAGATCACATTTAGGTTGTCGCGTAGGCTCATATTATTCTAATGAGACTACTGGATTTTTCAGTTGCCCTGTGCACAAACACCACAAGTGCCCAGTGAGACGCCTGAAGCAACTTCTTAGGTACACATCATGCCTGATGTTAAAGCATGACCTTTGCCTCATAAGGCAGACGTCTCATCAGGGAGTGCCAAGTGAGACAATTGGGAGTTGTGTAGACTGCGTGCAGTTGCAGTCTTAAACTCGATCTATAAATATACATTTAGTATTCAGGTTTAAAATGTTTTGCAGGAAGATGTCTATGGCGAAAAATACACCATGCATGGTTAGTCTTAATTCGGTGGTTGATTGTGTAAGTGTTTGATATCAGTGGTGTTTCTTAACTGAATTTTTGGGGAGCATCGCGTTCTTAATATAGAATGTTTTTGCATCGGAAAATCAAGGCATTATAAATCTTCACAGTACACATTTAAATGGGAGGTGAGTCCATGAAGAGGTATATAGCTTAATGGAACTGGCTGTGCTGTGTAAAAAGTCTTCATAGTTTTGCCTTCCTTTGTTATTAAACAAAGCTGTATAGGAGGAAAAAACGAATTGGCCTTGTCATTTGGTGAATGCTGCCATCTGGTGGTGCAATCGCAGAAGTCTTTGTATTTCCGGGTAATAAGGAAGTTTGACATGGTTGTGAGGGTCGTGTTGCTTAATGTTTACTGACAAGAGACAGCTTAGTTTGAGGTACAGTGTTTAGTTAGCACGAATACTTTTCTGTCAGATTCACTGAGAGTATTGTTGTTTTATTTTAACGCTAAGTGTAGATGGGTTGGTAGATATGTATTGTTTTTAATACACCAAAAATAACGATTTCGCAGGATTAGTTACATTTAGGCGTAATTTAATTAATTTGCTAGAATAAATTCTTGCCACCGGCGCGTGGAAGTTAATATGAGAATGTGTTCGGGCATTCTTGCTCACACCTGCTACTTTGTAGACAACGGGGCTACATTTCCCTATTCTTCAAATATTGGCTTTAGAAATTTGACGTGTACATTTTGTAATGTAAATATTGGTCTTTAGTTTGGGAATGCAGCTTCCTACTTTAATTATTGTCATCATTATATCGCCTAATATGGCTTTGACAAGCATGTGTAAGGAAATGCAGTAGGGGTGAGGTTGGGAAGAGGCGTACTTGGTTATTGGTGAAGACTGCTGGTGCCTAAATGGGCTTCTCTGTGCACCATTTGCTGTATGCTGGTTCACTAAAGCAGATTTATCTCGGACCTGCGTTTAGGGACGATGTCAGGGATGAAAAGGGGACAGAGCGGGTGTGGTTAGTGACGGGTGCTTTTGGAGGTGGGCAGATAATTCTAACGGTATCTCAAACAAAACTGTGGCGAGTCTGTTGGTTGGGCTGGTGGAGATGGCTACTTCAGGTAAAGCACCATCTCTCATTGCTGAAGGGCCTAAATATGTGTGGTGTGGATTTGTTTGTTCTTGCTTCAGTAACTTTAGGGCGTTGTCTTCATGTGTCTTTGAGTAAGAGGTGAGGGATTCGGAGAGTGATGCACGGAAATGTTTACCTCTTTGTTTCCAGGTTGACATGAGACATTTTAAGGATGTGATTTTGCTTTCTTGCCTTGCTTTTGTAGATCGCTGTTATTGTATAGTGTTCTTGTCTGAGTTTAAATGGAAGTTATATGATAAGGTGGGCGTGTCTTTTGATGTCACCTGGGGAACGAGAGTTGTGTTTTCCCTGTGTTTGTTTTTAAGTTAATTTCTTGAACGGTCGGTTGTCAGCTTGTTTTAAGAGGATCACATGATTTCGTTTTTTATGAGTCTGGTTTATGGCATTATGGATGGGTGGCAAGTGGGGCTGGGACATTTTGTACAGGGAGTGTGGTAGATAATTGGAGTAGATAGATAGCTTCAGTTGTACATTATGGATGTCATGAGTATTCATATTATGCAGTGCTTAATTTTTAAATAGAAACGTGCCGGTGCCCAAAGCCTTCCTCTTAAACACTCGGCTGCTGCAATTAAATGTGTGAACACGACTACTGAGGCTGCGTAATCCTGAAGCCACCTCGGGCCTCTTCAATCCATTTACAGCCACTCCCTGTTCCTTTAGCTCACTCTTGCAGCTTTCTGCCTTCTCCCTTTGTGACGCTTTTTAGTTTTTCTCTTCCTCCGCCTTTCCCATGTGTCCTTTGCTCACAGTAAATGCTTGAGGCAGAAAATAAGTGCCGGCCCTCAAACATAAGTGCCGGTCTCAGCACCGGAAACAACAAGCACACATTAAGCACCGATATTACCCACATTACTTCCTTTGGTTGTTCTTTCTCATTGCTTGTGGGTTACTGTGAAGGTGTTAGAGGTGTGCTTTCCTGTAGTAGTGGCGTCTCTAGTGTTTGAAGGACTGCTAGACCTCAGTCCTGCTGCCTGTTACGCTCTGTGTTATGGGAGTCTGTTGTGGTGTGTTCTTTAGTTCTAAATTTCCATTTCTGAGGCTTTCTTATTTCCAGTCCAAAGGGCTGAGTGAATCCTTCGCTATCCTTATGAGGCGCACACTCGGCAGTGATTCAAGTTCATCTATCTGAGGGCAAGTTGAGGTATTTCATACACCTTTCTGTGGGGCGGATGAGGCTACCTGCTACATGCATGTTTCTTGAGGTTGCACTGCTTCCCTACTGTTTATGACAGTCTGATCAGGATCCACATTAGGCTTTGTTCCTGTTTTATGATAGAGTGTACTGGGCTGTTCCTGTTACAGTACATAACAAGGTCTATCGTTCATTGGGGATTTATTTCAATTTGTCTGAAGAGTGTTTTTTGGGAGTGCTCCTGCCTGAATATTAAAGTGTCATCGTTCCACCGTGCTGGACTTGTGACATAAGGAGTTTGTGACACACAACACAATATGAGTGATAAACCAGTGCTGAGCAACACAAACCTAGATAGCCTGGTTGTGTATCTGGGTCTTGGAGATGAAATAACTCCTGTAAGGGCGTTTAAATACATAAGGTTTTGTAATTCCTATATAAATGCACGTCTCTAAAACAGCAACCACTGACGCAGTCAGTCCACAGGTTATAAAGAAAAGATGTCAGAACTCGACCAGGTCACAAAGCATAACTGTAGCAGCTGTTTAAAGCAACTGAATATGTAACATAGCTTTTCTTTCTTGTACTCTATTTTAATAGCTTACAATGACAAGCAAAGAGAATATGTTAATTATTTGCACTGCTTAGATAGAGAGAAGCTAGAATCTTTCTGCATGTTTCTACACATTTCAAGCTACTGTAGCTTCTATTTTTTAAACTGACTTGTATTGAACTGTTGCTAATACCTGTTTGCAATAAATATCTAACAGGTTTTTGATGTGTTTAATTTTGCACTAGAGATTTCATTTTTATTCTTCATGTTTGTAAACATGCTCGCTCTTTCATGTGAAAGAGCTTGCAGCAAGGTTTCAAGTGGTTTGTGGAAGAGATGACATTGTGGCCAACTATTATATGGGATAACGTACCCCTCGGCGTACATGATAAGGATACTGCAAGCAAGGGCGTCCACAGAACTTTTTTTCAGGGGGCATAATTATAATGTCATCCATCCTGAGCGTAACACTACGGCAGCCCATAACCTAGAAGCTCCATAATCTTATAAAGGATACGGTTATGGAGCTCCTTGGCGAATTGTAATACCCTTAGAAGGTAAAGCAGGGTGTACTTTATCCCTTATATACTCTCCTGTATTGAAATGTTATAACTATCTGTAGAAAAATTCAGCAACTGTGACTAGAAGATATAAGAATATTGTTACCATGATGTTTATTTTATTCCCATGGGCCTTATGGGTTTGTTCCGAGGAAACCTGGAAAATATACAGAGGTCGAAATACATCAACACAAAATGGAAGCAAACCGATTAAAATAAGAACTGTGATTAATACGTCTACAGGAAAAACTAGAAAAAAATGTTTAATATTTCTTTGAACGTGTTCCTCCTATTGGCAATTGCTACAAAAGAAAAAGGGCCATTTTGTGGCTTGCTGAAAATGTTTACAAGGGCCCACATGTTTTTGGTAAAATTGTTTTTAGCTTTATAGTGAATGTTAAGGTCAAAGCAAGGTTGTTAATTGATACAGTAACTGGCATACTTTTTATGGCTCCAAGAAAATAAGCAATATTTTCAATAGAATGAGAAAGTGATGTTCATTCATGCAATTTAGGGGTTGTGGCTAAAGAAGGTGTTCTGTGTGTACGATAGAATAACAGAGATTCCTCCACACAAGAGAAAATCACAAGATTAAAAAAAAATCTGAATGCTCCAAATTATCCTGTGGTTATGATGTCTACGCTATGTTTTTGCTGGTCTGAAAAAATGCATCTGTCTTGGAGAACTGAGAAAGTTAATTATGTGGTTCATTTTCTGATAAGAAAGAAATGTACTTTTCATGTAGGTAGCACTAGAAGACAGGTATCCCGAGACTGCAAGCTAACATAATGCTGTTGAGGTTGTGTCAACAGGGTTCTCAAAGGATAGCTTCTCTGTCCATCACCATTGTTACTCACCTTGTACCTATGAAGAAAGCTCTGTCACTATTAAATTTTCCACTATTTATTTTGCAAACTATGGTGTGTTGAATGTCTGCCATTTTCTCACTATATCTTTTAGCCACAGTGGCAGAGCTCAAGATTAGAAGTATCGGAAAGTATTTAGCCAGTTAGCCACAGACAGAAATGTATACTGATTCAGCCCCTAAGATAAGAAAATAAACCTAGTTAGGCGTACTACATTGTTTTTTTTTTTTGTAAATATATTTATTGGTGTTTTCTCAACAAACATGTAATGGATCAACTTTCCAGGTAATTCCCCTCCCTGGTCCCTTACCCCTTTAACAACTCCATTCCAGATACACAGTTGCCACTTGGGTATTGCACAACTGAAAAGTTTGTGTCACAGCCAACACATTACTATGCTCTAGTGATTCCGATCCTCAGCTACGTCTGAGTCCTCCGATGATGTTCCTTGCTCCCGGGTTTCAGTTTCTAGGTCCTTAAGGTGATCAAGGAGCTGGCCCCGTTGCCGTGCCCCGTCTGCATTCCCAGACCCTTTTGCTGCCTCTTGGTGCAGGACCCTTCCTTCTGCCTCGGCCCACTTGACTAGTGTGTCCCGCCATCTCAATATTTGTGGGCCTCTGGGATCCTTCCAGTACATTGTGATCTCCCTTTTGGCCAGTATCAATGCTGGATCATTGTATTTAGTTGTAGTTCTTTTTGAGTGGGGTATGGGGAATCCCCCCAACAATGCCACTATTGGGGAAGACCGGAGCCTCCTGTCCGTCAATGTTTTAATGCTATGTAAGACCTTATCCCAGTATTGCTGCAGTGCCCCGCATTTCCATAACATGTGTATCAGGTCTGCATCCAGTTCCGAGCACCGGGGGCATGCACTATTCACAGTGTTGTACATCAGTGCTATCTTGGCAGGGCTGAGGTATGCTCTGTGGTATATATATAGATTAATCAGTTTAAGTTTAAAACGGGCGTTTCTGGATACCGTGTGTATATGTGCTGGGATTTTCCCCCACTGAGGTTCATCTATGGGTTCCCCGATGTCCTCTTGCCAGAGGGTCCGCAACCTGTCAAGAGGGGGTAGAGTGTCTTTATGTAAAGTTTTGTAAAGTGTGGGTACAACTTTCTTATCTCCCACTATTGTGCAGAGAGCCTGGCATCCGTGGTGCATAAGAGGTTCCCTTGACCCCTGTTTCCGGTGCTGTTGTATGAGTGCTGTGAGTGATCTATGCATAAGGAACATCCCCGGTGGGGCTCCAAAATGTGCCATCAGTGCTTCAAATTACATCAGTTCCTCATCACCGAAAAGATCCCCCACCACAGAGACGCCACATGTCGCAAGTCTTGTGATACCCGCAACGGCATTTCCCCCAGGGAGCAGTCAGGCAGGCCAGCAGTAAGTTTGGTGAGTATGGGGATGTGGTTCTCGTGCGTTGCAAGCTGCGTTTCCAGCAGTCGTGCATTCCTGGAGGTCCGGCGAACCTGCCACCCACTTCCCTCCGGGTGTCAGGAGTATCCCTGAGAGGGTTGTGACAGTGCGTCCTATTTGGTGCCCTCCGGATACTTCCGATTGTGCTGTGTGCCATGTTTTAGCCAGCCATTGTAGTTGGCATGCTAGGTAGTACAACTCAATGTCTGGTGCCGCCATCCCACCCTCCGCCGTGGGTCTCTGGAGTTTATGCAAGGCTAACCTATGTCATCCCAGCCCCCAGATAATGCTAGTGAATATAGAGTCAATCTCCCGGAAGAGTGGGCGGGGGATCAGTATAGGCAATGTCGAGAAATAGTACATTAATCTAGGCAGGGCTGTCATCTTTACCAGGGCCACGCGACCTGCTACTGACAAGGGTAGTGTCTTCCAGAACTGGGTATCTGATCTCAATTTCTGGCTCGCTCTGTTCACATTACCCTACAGGAGATCTACCGGTTTGTGATATATATTAACGCCCAAATAGCAGACCATCCCAGACCACAAGTGTTTGTAATTCGAGGCGCCCCCCTATTTAATGGAAAAATGAGGGATATCTGCCAGTTTATGCGCAGCCCTGACTTGTCCCCAAACTTCTCTAGTAAGTCCATAGCTCCAGATAATTCCCTGTCTGGGTTTTTCAGAAATATTATCATGTCGTCGGTGTAGAGTGCAATTTGGTGAGTCTGATCCCCAACAGCTAGTCCCTCGTAGTGCCTCCCGGTTCTATCGTTACCTGGGTAAAATGTGGTCCTAGGTTGTGTGAAATTGTGTTCAAGAAGGTGCCTTGGTCTTGATTAGGGGCTTAAATACTTCCCAGTGTGATGTCCTGCCCCCCCAGGCGACCAGTCTATTAATACTTCAGTTTTTTTAAACGGCCGTACCCACATCAGGACCCCTCACACGTATGCCGAATATGCTGTGGCATATACCTACCACCTTTATCACTCCATTCAAGGCTTTCGTTGCACTGTTTCTTTACCCTGTTTTGCTCAGTATGTGGCCACCGTGGCGTCCCTTTCTGCTCAGCTCGTTATGTGGGAGCTGTCATGTCTCCTCCTCTGGGGGGAGCACTGGTGCTCCATCTTTCTTGTGGGCGCCGCGGTAAATCTTTGCTACGGGCTCCTCAACTGCACCCTACCTCAGGCCACTCCACCTAGGCCCAGCTTCTGCGCCTCTAGGTCCGGGCGCCGGGGCACAGGCCCAGCCTCTTCTTCCTTGTCCCTTCAGGGGCACGAGATCGATGCTCTTCTCCCGGGGATTGCAAGCAGTCCTTTCTCCAGCTGCAGTTCGGGATCCCCCCTTCTCCGTGTCTCCATGGGGGGCCACAGTTCTCCAGCCCTCCCCTGGCTGCCACGCACAGGCCTCAGCTATGGCCCCAAGGCTGGTGCCGGCTGCTGGCCCTCCGGATCAGGCCCAACCGGTATCCGCAGGACAGTGCGCAGGGGGTTATCCTCAGGGACCCCTGGTCCCGCTGCGGGGTCGGAGCAATGCAGCGGGCGGCACCTCTCACCTTTGCGTCTTCTTCCAGTCCGTTCCTCCGGCGCCGGCTGTTTGCCCACTTCACCACCTTCGTCTTCTTTATTGGGCCTCGTCAGCCCTGGTACGGGTTCTGCTTGGCTGTCTCGTTCGGCCAGCGGTCCTTCGCACCCCGGCCAGTGTCTCAGGCTCGCTCGCTGCGTCTTCTGGGTGCCGCCATCTTGCCCACTCACTTCCCCTCGTGTGCCGGGCCCTCCATCACCACAGGGCCATCAAGGATCCCCGCAGCATGGCTCATAAGGGCTGCCAGGGGTTCCACCACTCATTCCAGGCCATCTCTGGTGAAAACCGTGCGCCGGGGAGACAGGATTATTGATTGATGGTCGGAGGCCGCCGGGAGCTCCGCGTTACGTGTGCAGCTCCATCGGCCTCAAGCCACGCTCCCCCAGGCTTACTACATTGTTGACAATTTCTTCTCCTGAAGCTATTCATTGATATGTCATCTTCACCTACTTATGAATAAATCACTTAATCACACAAATGTCTTGGAGTATCTGTCACATGCAAATGCAAAAGCTAATCATACATATTTTGGAAAGTGAGACTATACCAAAACAGTGTGAAAAAAAAGTAGGAACACACTCAGGAAGACCATTCAACTATACACAAAGCAATGTGAATGGGTTTTGTGTTGTCATGTTTGCTATGCCAGTCTCACATACATTTTGAAATATGATAGCAGTCACAATGGCACTCCTTGTAATTAATGTTATCCAGATGTGTCCCCCTGGTAGGACAAGAGTAGTCATTGCCCGCAACAGTTGGTCAATGTCAGCAACGTGACAATGTAATTTCTTCATGTCCTAATCACATGAGAAAAAATCATAAAATATCCATCTGTGACACACACATGCATGACAAAAAGTCTATAATATACAGAGGACAAAGCACCAGTATGTCTAGGCCTGTCCCACTCAAATAACTAATCATCTCCCATGTATGTCTAAAAATGCTACAGCATCCCTAATTCACTTGACAAGACCCACGTGTATATCTGGATACAAACTTATGGACAAATGCATGTGTGTACCATAGCTGTCAGGAGTACACATACAATCCATCCACACATTGTGCATCTCACAAAGTATGTACACAGCAGCTGTGTGAGTGCCCATATTAAACACACTCATATTGAAAGATAGCTGAGACATTCCTGTAGTAAACTAGCACAGTCACTTTGTGAAGGTGACTTAGAGACAACATAGTGCTGTGGCAGAAGTCCAGAGATGTGTGGATGTCACTCTGCCATCCTGCATTAAATGGATCACCAACAGTTAATATTGCTTGCCCTGTAGCAAACTCTAGTGTCATTGCCAAATATCACTTGGAAAAGATACAGTGGCATTCATTAAGGACTGGACAGTGAGAATGAGGACGATTCATGCCTAATACCACTTGTCAAAACAATTCCAGCTATTTGGCAAATGAGGCCTAAAAACACTATCAGCCTTCTACAGGTGGGAATGTCCACACTATACCAAAATATCAATCAACAAGACACCGTTATACATATATAGGACCATAAACATAACCACACATATTATGTAGGCTACTTGATATCTGAGTCACACTGCATGCAAGTCCACCTGTGTGTTTGTCCAGCAAAAACAATTATGAGTGATGCATGTGGAAACTGACAACATGTGTACTCTGGGTCTACTGACATGTCCCTGTCCCACTAACAACGGAGTGCCAAAATACAGAAGGCTAAAATAGAAATGTTATTCACCGACATTTGTAATACCAAGTAGATAAGAGTCCA
This sequence comes from Pleurodeles waltl, assembly GCF_031143425.1. Taxonomy (NCBI): domain Eukaryota; kingdom Metazoa; phylum Chordata; class Amphibia; order Caudata; family Salamandridae; genus Pleurodeles; species Pleurodeles waltl. Next base: position 1,032,099,310 of record NC_090437.1, on the reverse strand, counting down.
ATCCTGACAGAAATATCCTGTGAGTCCCTAGTAGTTAAAAGGGCAAGGATTACAGAAATCCCATGTAAGGTCCTAGTATATATTTGGGCAAGGCTGACCTCTACATTTTATAAGAGCCTGGTAGATAATAGGACAGGAAAGTATAGATGAACATTTTGAAACCTGCATTTGTATGTGCACTGATGTGTAGCCAACCATCCCTGTCTGATTGCATCTCTGCCATGCAAAGTGTGTGCTAGAAAGCAATTCTGAGTTACAATATGTGGTGAGGATTTGTGCTGTCAAGTTATATGTTGAAAATACATTGTCACAAATTGTGACCTTACTATCCCACCAGGTGCCCCTGGCTCTGTGTGGGCCACAATTGTGAGCATGGCCAAAATCGACAATGCATCATAGCTGATGGTATGTGGGGAAACCACCCTTAACACTTACAAACAATAGCAATGTATCTACAAAGTGTACCATGTCAGTCACTCATATGAGCAAAGATATTGATAAGAAGTAGCACTGTGAGTCATAAATGTATCACGAATATTGTAGCACTGTTATCCCAGACATACCACTGAAGTAGGCGGAAGACATCACACATGAAGAACATAAAACAAGCGCATGCATGGCATGACTAAGACATCCATGGCACATGACTGTCATAAACATCACCACACTTGCCTGCATGGGGAACTGTACATAATCCATCTTGCATGACAGGCTGATGTCTTCTCCTTTGGACACACATTAGATTACCATACAAATGCACTGCCATAAGGGTGGGTTAGGTGTCCACAATCTAATAAAATCAAATGCATTCCAGGATAACATTTTACCAAAGGTATCATGTGTTTGAACATGTTGAACATATGGGCTATTTATCATATGCTGTGTGGCTACCTTAATGGTGTAAATGTCCTATCTGTGTATTCAGATCCCAAAAATGCATGAAATAGTAAAGCTCCAATCATGCAAGTGGGTAGACAATTTGGTCATCACACTTGATAAACTAGTACAATTCAAACAACACCACCCCTTGTGTGACAGCTTGCTGTCTGGATATTGTGGTCAAGCAGAATTTGTCAGACGTGTCCAGTCCTACATGTTGTTGTATGGGCCACATCCCATGGTGAGCCCATGCAAACCCTGGGTGTGAACTAATCAATGGTCTAAGGTCACCACACATAGGGCCATAATCTCAATAAACTGAATGCATTGGTTATGATGTCTGTCATCGGATTGCCCAGCGACCACCAAACCACACCATGGTAGTGCTGTATTCTAAATACAGTACTCCATGGCATTCTTTAGCACAGCTATGACAAATACAATGGATGCAGATGTGGTGCTTTCATGGACTGGCACCCAAAACTGTTTCACTAGCCTATGAAAGATGAGGACAAACCATAGTCAATAGCAGTTGCATCAGTCTTACGCCTGCCATGTTCATCCGTAAAAAATGTGGAAAAGAATGTTGCGAAGACAGGGAGTTACTTTCACAATGCTATAGCTATTTGGCGTCCCTGTGGAGGTATGCCCATCTTGCACAAATCATACCTTGCACATGTATGATGTATCACAATGGGTTTACAAAGTGGCACAATGCTAGCTTAGAACCACTTTAAAGATTCAAGATGCATGGTGAAGCCCTGTTTAGTGCACCTAGTATGTAAAATTGCATGACAAAACATAGACACAAATGTGTGCAAAGACCTTTAAATGTGCCACAAAGTACACACATAACACCACCATATGCAGCTAACATTGACATATACTCATGTGAAATCCGAACTATTTAATGTCTGTTCCTTGTAAGGCATGTACCATCACACATGTACACTTACAAGACATACCCTAGACACATGGAAAGAGAGCAGGATGTTAATCTGACATATCCACTAGTGACACAACACTATACATGACTGTTTAAATAGAAATCCATTATTTCCCCTAATACACCATACATTTGATCAAATTTAAAATGCCTTGTGTAAAACAAATTGATGCATTTCAGCTATGCGTCAATTTTTTTTGCTTTGCGTCTACCAAAAATTATGTGTACCGTGAGATGCATTGAGGCTGTCTAATGTTGTCTTGACATGCAACAAAAAAACGTATGCTCATCATGCGTAAAAAATAACACATTCTCAAAAAAGTGATGCATCATCACAGGAAGTGAGTTAATGGATCTACCAGGCACATAAGGAACAGCAAAAGTACTTGCACTTTCTCTTATAGTCACAACTGCCACTTCAACTTGGCATTTAAAAGTACTTGCCAAGCCTAAAATATGTCACCCCTAAGGTAGGCCCTAGGTCACCCATAGGAAAGGGTGCTATATAAGTGTTATGTAGGTAAAAGGCAGGACATGTACATATGTGTTTTATATGTCCTGGTAGTGAAAAACTCCTAAATCCATTTCCCCTACTGTGAGGCCTGCTCCTTTTATAGGCTAGCATTAGAACTGCCCTCATATACTTTTTGAGTGGTAGATTCTGATCTGAAAGGGGTAATCAGGTTCTATTTAGTATGGCCAAAATGGTAATAGAAAATCCTGCTTATTGGTGAGGTTGGATTTTATATTACTATTTAAGAAATGCCACTTTTAGAAAGTGAGCATTTCTCTGCACTTAAAACCATCTATGCCTTACAGTCTGTCTCCAATCAACGTTGGTGCTGGGCTGGTTGACAGCTCCCTTGTGCATTTCACCCAGAGAACCACAAACACAGGCCACTCAGTCACACCTGCACTCATCTCCATACTGAATAGGTCTTCCTGGGCTGCAAGGGTGGAGGGCCTGACACTTACATTTCAAATACTAGTGGCATGCCCTCACACAATGGACCCCCCAATGGGAACCAACCTGGCAGGCAGGTCGGTACTGAAAGGGAAACTTGTGCACTTCAATGCCATTCTTTGAAGGCATTTTTGGGTATATAAACTGGGTCTCTGACCCCACCAAACCTCCACTGCTAGCATTTTGCTTCAGCGACTTCGGAATGACTTCAGTGATGCCAGTGATGCTGCAGCCTGCTCCCGCTCAATGGACCTCGCTGCACGCAACAACTTCAGCCTGCAACGCAAGTCCGATGTCACTGCGACTCTGCTGACGTCACTCAGGGACACTGCTAAGTCGACACCACATCCTGACGGACCAGAACCAGAACCAGTGACCCCCCCCGGGTCCCAAGGAATCGATGCATCACAGATGCCACCACATCATCTCCCCCTGCATCCGGACTGAGCAGATGCCACACCTCCACCTGCCTTGCAGCGTGGAACTGACACCTCTCTCCTTGGGCGTCATACGGCACTGATGCAGCACCGACTCCACTGATGCCTCTTTCCGACTCCGTGCGACATCCTTGTTCTTCGTATTCAAAAGGTACTGTACCTGGGGGTCCATGTGACTCCATGACTGGCACCAGTGGCGTCAGATTGGTGTGACTGACCCCGTCAATAACGCTGTTATAGCCCCATTTGGAGCTATTGTGTTTTCTAGGTGCTTTAGTTGGATTTAATCTTTAAAAATTAATCTTTGCTTGTGTACATTTAATTCTCATCATTTTAACAGTATTGTATTCAGATAAATATTCTCTATTTTTCTAAACCTGTGTGGTGTATGTTTGTGGTGTTTTCACTGTGTTGCTGTATGATTTATTGCACAAATACTTTGAACATTGCCTTCTACGTTAAGCCTGACTGCTCAGTGCCAAGCTACAAGAGGGTGGCACAGGATAATTTGGATTGTGTGTGCATACTTGGACAAGGGTGTATACCTCTGCCAACTATAGTCCCTATTTCTAACATCTATTATCTGCCCAACATGGTGGCTATGCGTGGGTGAGTAGTCCAGGGTTACAGGACCCAGGGGAGGAAGCAGTGGTGGGGGAAGTTCCTTTCCGACATGACCAGTATCTTTGAGGTGGAGCGGACTGACCTGCAATTGAAACATCAATGGGCAGACGTTGTCAGCAGGTAGCCGGACCTTCTGGACCACATTGGCATTGAGGTCGGAGGAACTGTTGGTGAGTAAACCAACTTTGGGATTGAATTTTGCTTCACAATTGCAGGTAAATGTTTGTTGGCCATGGAGCCTCCTTTAGCAAATGAAGGCAAAGTGCAGGATTGCAAGTATAGTGTTGGTGGAAACATTGCAACCATGACAATGGCAACACTGCACCATAAGGAAGACAAAAGGCTTAGGGCCAGATTTACAAGCCCAGGTGGCACAGTGCACTGAGACTTTCTTGCAGGGCTGCCATGGGCCACTAAGGCAGGGCAGGAATGTGCCTTACCTACAAGATTGGGTGCATACCTGTCCTCTCCCCTTGAGCTGGTGCACAAGGTGCCGCGTAGTGCCCCCGCAAGCACCCTTGCACCATGGTGCAAGTATGCCTGCGTTGTGGCGATGATTGTTTTTGTGCAGGAAGGTGAACCTTCCTGCACAAAAACAAGCAAGAGAGGCATTTTCCTCTTTCTGTGTGCCGCAGAATGCAGCACACATAGAAAGAAGAAAAACAGGGAGAAATAGATCAATTTCTCCCCTTTGCGTCGCCTCTACGCTACCTCGAGGTGGCGTAGAAATCTGACACATTCCCTGTTTTGTAAATCTAGGAATGCGTGAGATTCGTTAGTGTTCCATGGCTGTTGCTGTGGAAACACCGACAGCAACACTCATGAAATGCTGTTATATGTGTGAAAGGGCCCATATGTACAGGACCATGAAAAGCCTTTGTGTGGCTTTGTGAATATGGAATGGCAGACTGGACCACTGGACCATCGAGAAAAATGATGCTCCAGTAGTGCAGTGTGCCGATATGGGCTTGTAAATCTACCCATAAGTGCCTAACCACTGTTGTATGTTGCATAGGCCTGTACATTTGATGTCACAATTCAGACAGGAGTAAAGGCAGTCATAGTTTAGTGTGTTCTGTGAGCCATGTATGTGCCGACTGATATTACAATTATCAATGTAAAAAAGTTTGCATTCTGAAATCTTCAGCCATGCCATATCAATGTAGTAGTGGCAATTATGTTAGGATCAACAACATATGTGTACATGTCAGTCTGGCCTATCCACTGTATGTCACTGATACATGTATGATGCCATTCTTGAGTACTTATCAACATAGGTATATTGTCAATGGCAAATGCTGTCTGATGTGCAATGCTTGCCTATTGTGTTCATTGTGCAACTTTCACAGTGCCATCTTTCAAGATCTGTCTTGCAGGTGGACCCCAACCATATACAACTGAAGCAGAGGCAAGGTTCAAAGACCCCAAGGCAACTAGTGAGTAAAATCTGTATGTGTAATGTGCTGTGTAAGTGATGTGTGTGTAGTTGTATGTTGAATGTAATGGCATGTACCATTGGCATGTACGCAACCACTAAAATAGGGGCATATTTACAATCCCCTATCGGTACACTGCACCACAGATGTGTCATTTTTCTTGATGTTCCAGTGGCACGGTGCACCATTCCATAATTACAAGGCCACGCAAAGCCACCTTGCATGGCTTTTTATGACCTTGTAGATATGCGCCATATCACTCATCTAACTGTGTGAAAGTGGCATTCCATGTGTGTTGCTGTGGGTGTTCTCACAGCAACACCCATGAAACGCTAAGGAATCTCACGCATTCCCAGATTTACAACTATGGAAATGCGCCAGATTCCAGTGCCACCTCAGAAATAGCATAGAGCCAACTCAACTGGGAAAAACATAATTATTTTAGCCCATTTTTTCCTATTTGCTATGTGTGCTGCATTCTGCAGTACAAATAGAAAGAAGTAATTGCCTCTTGTGAATGTTTGTGTGTGGGAAGGTGCACACATCCTGCACAAAAGACAACCTTCCCCACAACACATGCATCCTTGCACCATGGTGGTAGCCTGCCTGCGCTGGTGCTAAGTAGATACTTGTGTGGTAGTGAAAGGGGAGAGGACATGAATGCGCCATATCTTGTAGAGCATTCCTGTTATTTCCTGGTGGCACAGGGTGGCTCAGCAAGGGACTTGCTGCACTGTCCTGCACAACCTGGGCTTTTAGATCAGGACTAGAGTAGGCTAAAGCGGAATGAGTACAGTATAGTTGCTGATGTGTCTAGCCTGTTCTTCCCATCAACTGATTGCAATGGTGGCAACATACATAGCAAAGACTATCAGAATGACATGCTAAATGTCCCATATCAGTGATGAGATTATTGTCATATGGCAGAAGCAAAGGGTCCAGGTTAGCAAGATTTGGTTGGCAATACATGTAACTGATCTGTGTGTCGCACGTAGCACCAAGTAGCTCAGCTAATGGTGTGATGCATTACCACCTGGATGTATGGCCCTAGAGGGTGGCACAATCAGTGCTGCTGCCCTCAGGGGCCAACCCTTAGTACCCCATGCCCTGGGTACCTAGACACTGTTAGACTTGGCATCCTTGGTGTGGTCTCCCCAAACTCTTTGCCTCTTTTTCCCAGGTTGTTGATGTATGCTTGACTCTGTTGTTGCTGTTTTTCTTACTCTGGGCACTTCACCACTGCTATCCAGTGCTAAAGTGCTAGTGCCCCTATGTAAAATGTATGTGTAATTGATTTTCCATGATTGGCATATTTGATTTAAAAAGTCTCTAGTACAGTGCACTAGAGGTGGCAAGGGCCTGTAAATCAAATGCTATTAGTGGGCCTGCAACACTGGTTGTGCCACCCATATTAGTAGACGTGTAAACATGTCTCAGACCTGTCACTGACATGTCTGTGTGTGCAGTTTTAAACTGCCAATTCGACTTGGCAACTATACCCACTTACCAGGCATAAACCTTCCCTTTTCATACATGTAAGGCACCCCTAAGGTAGGCTCTATATAGCCCCATGGGCAGGGTGCAGTGTATGTAAAAGGTGGGACATGTTCTTTTGTCTTTTACATGTCCTAACAGTGTAATACTGCCAAATTTGTTTTTTTCACTGTTGCAAGGTCTATCTCTCTCATAGGTTAACATGGGGGATTCCTTTAAATATTATTAAAGTGCCGATCCCCTGTGGGAGCAGATAGAGCATGGAGTTTAGGGTCTCTGAACTCACAATTTAAAAATACATATTTCAGTAAAGTTCGTTTTAAATTGTGTGTTTGAAAATGCCACTTTTCGAAAGTGGGCATTTTCCTGTTTGAACCATTCTGTGACTCTGCTTGTTTGTGGATTCCCTGTCTGGGTCAGTTTGACAGTTGGGCTGTTTGCACCTCTCCTCTAAACAGTGACACAGAGGGAGCTGGTGTGTAGGCTGCAACTCCTGATGGGCCATCTGGGCTGAAGGCAGGAGTGGTCACTTACACCTGAAAGGGCTGTGCCTGCCCCCACACAATGAAGGCTCCAATCCCCTGGTGTGTGCCTGCGGCCTAGCCTGGGCAAGGCAGGATCTTGAAAACAACAGAGACTTCCCTTTGAAGTAGGCCTACTTTAAATGTAGTAAGGGGCATAAGAAGAGCACCCAAAACCCTGAAAATCAGATTACTTCTGGAATCAAGATGAGCCAAGGAGAAGAGCTGAAGAGAAGTGCTGCCCCTGCCTATGACTGTGCTTTGTTGGGCTATCCTGCAGTTGCTGCTTCTGCCTGTGAAAGGGGACAAAGACTAGACTTTGTTGTGCATTCCTGCTTGAGAAGAATCTCCAAGGGCTTGAACTGAGCTTGCCTCCTGTTGAAGGCTCAGGGCCATCAAAGACTTCCCATGCCAGCACCTGGACTATCTGCTGAGACTCCTGCCCTTCTAAGTGGTGCCCTATTCAGTTCCTGGGCTCTTCAAAGGCGAAGTTGGCAGACAAGAACTGAAAATCGACGCACAGACTGCCCTGTGGGGAAATTTTCATCACACCTTCCGTGACGCTGCTGATAAACGACGCACCGCCTCCTTCGCAGCTCAAATCCACGTTCCACCTGCGTTGCAACGGAGGCTGATAACGACGCAAACCCCACGCAGTGCGGTTTTCTGATATCATGCAACCGGATTTTCCATGCATCGCCCCTGGGCGTCAAAGTCAACCCGACTTTGCACGGATCCGAAGTGCCCCGTCGAGAAATAGACACACAGTCCTTTTGTGAGGGAGAAAAATTATGCATCAACAACTGGAGAAGGAAATGACACACGGCCTAACTTGCAAGTAAGGAATCAATGCATCGCTGACTTTTCCGACGCTCGCCCGTGTTGCTTTATTTTTGACGTTAGCCAGGTACTTTGTGTAACAACAGCATTCTCACTGTTTTCTAAGGATTAAGACTCCAAGGCCCTCATTATGACATTGGCGGTAAATCCCACTTATCGCCATGCTGACTGCCACCAACATACTGCTGCCGCAGCGGATTACCGCCACCCATATTATTACCACACATAGCAATCCGTCACTATACAGCCCCACACACACAAGTCCGCCAGCCCAAAGGTCAGTGATAAACTGGCGGTAGCAAAACCCACAACGTTACGCCAACAGAACTACGACCACTTCATTATGACCCACGAATCCCCGCAGCGGACATTCAATGGCGCTAAACCATTGGCGGTACATACAGCCACGCTAAAAATACACACACACAAACAAAATAACACCACATCGGCAATTTCAACAGCACACACCCGACACACATACACACACCACACCCACATACCCACACCACTATAAAACACACACCCACACTACCCACAACCCTTTACAATTACAAACAAGTGCCACAAGAGAGATAGCAAGACCACAGACAAGACCACAGACCCACACCACCATCACCTATACACCATCCACGCACCTCACATCACACACTCCAAAACAGCACTCCACACACCCTCACCCACACCACTCACAATACACCCATGGCACTGCAACAACACCACAGGTTCTCAGAGGAGGAGCGAAGGGTCATGGTGGAGGAAATCATCCGGGTAGAGCCACAGCTATTTGGATCACAGGTGCAGCAGACGTCCATTGCAAGGAAGATGGAGCTATGGTGGAGAATCGCAGACAGGGTCAACGCCGCAGGACAGCACCCCAGAACAAGGGACGACATCAGAAAGAGGTGGAATGACCTATGGGGGAAGGTACGTTCCACAGCAGCGAGACACCAACTAGCTGTACAGAGGACTGGCGGTAGACCCCCCACCTCCTCCCCCACAACTAACATGGGAGGAGCAAGTCTTGGCGATCATGCATTCTGAGGGCCTGGCAGGAGTAGGAGGTGGACTGGACTCTGGTAAGTCAATTCTCTATTACTATCACCCTCCTACCTGCATGCCATCACAAACCCCCACCCTCACCCTCAATCCCTTCACTTCACCACCTCCCACATACCCCACCATCACAACCCACTCATCCCAATTCCAAGCCCTGCATGTAACACCAATGCATGGACACCCCTCACAGACCTGCATGGGCACCTATCAACACTGCATGCACACTGAATCACCTAGCCCACCAAATAGTTACTCACTCAAAGGCAAATCTGCCAGGGCAATAACAACCATACAGGACAACACACCCATGCACAAGATGACATACACAGAAACAATAACACTGCATTTACTTCCCCACAGGTCCCCCACCCAAGGTCACCGGAGAGGAGGTGCCAGCAACTTCCAGTCCACCCCCAGAAGAGGCCCACAGTGATGACAGCTGTTCCGCACGCCTGGATCTGGATGACCAACCTGGCCCATCAGGGACCTCCTGACAGTCGGTTACCCAGGCACACTCTCACACCACCACAGAGCCTCCCTCCTCAGGAAACACCAGCACAGTACCCACCCAGCGGGCCCATACCTCTGTCCCCAGGACACTTCAGTCAGCAGTGTGTCCACCACTACAGGGACCCCAGGCCACCCCACAAACACAGGATGATCAGGGGTCTGGGGTCTGTGCGCACAAGGTTCAGGGGACAGAGGCACAGGACAACAGGGAAGCTTGTAGGACTGCTGTGCGACAGGGGGCGGACAGGCCCAGGGGACTAACTCTCCAGGAGGCACTCACCAACACCCTGGGAGCATACCACCATTCCCAGGAGACGATGGGCCAGATACTGCAGTAGGGACAGTACCTGTGGATCAGGGAGTACTTGAAGGACATAAACACCACCCTGGTCACCATTTCTGACATGGCCAACACCATGAGGGAGGCAGTGGCACACCACCGGCCTCCTGACACTAGCCAAACCGATGAACAGCCTTCCACCTCCTCTGCCGCCAGTGGACAGGAGGCCCCACCACAGGACCAACAGGCCACCAGCGCCCCACCCCCTGCAGAAGGAGAACCACCCTGCAAACGGTACCTGCAATCCAGGCAGAAGCCAGAGAACATTGCCAAGACCCCCGCCAGGAAAAAAGACTCTCCTGAATGTCCCCCTTGTGTCCCACTCTGTCACCCTGTCCACCTTGAACTGCCATTGCTCCACTTCCTATGCCTCCTTGGACAATGCACCTGTGATACAAATAGATTGGACTACAACCTGGACTTTCCTCCATCATCACCAACAGCCCATTGTACAGCCCAGTGGCCATAGAAGTGGGAAATCAGCCTGCCAGTGACAATGTCAAATACAAAACTGTCAATGTAAAGTGTAATTACAGTGCCCTACCTGTGTGTCATTGGAAGTACTGTCTTATAATAGCACTTCTGTTGTCCTCATCTTCATCCTATGCCTCCTCATTTTCACTGTCCACAGGATCCACTGCTGCCACACGCCCATCTCCAGCCTCATCCTCCTGCAGAAAAGGCACCTGGCAACATAAGGCAAGGTTGTGCAACATACAGCATGCAACGATGATCTGTCACACCTTCTTGGGTGAGTAGTACAGGGATCCACCTGTTAGATGGAGGCAACGAAACGTGGCATTCAGGAGGCGGAATGTTCTTTCTATTATTCTTCTTGTTCACCCATGTGCCTCATTGTAACGTTCCTCTGCCCTTGTCCTGGGATTCCTCACAGGGGTCAGTAGCCATGAGAGGTTGGGGTAACTAGAGTCACCTGCAAATATCGAGGGACAACTGTTAGACACACACTAACCCTTAGGGGCCCACACCATACCCATACACCAACATCTACTGGGTGGGTACCAGGGCTCACCTATTAGCCACACCCGGTGCCTCTGGAGTTGATCCATCACATATGGGATGCTGCTGTTCCTCAGAATAAAGGCATCATGCACAGACCCAGGATACTCTGCATTGACATGGGAAATGTACTGGTCCGCCATTCACACTATCTGCACATTCATGGAGTGAAAGCTCTTTCGATTTCTGAACACCTGTTCATTTCTCCACGGGAGGGGGAACAAATAGGATATGTGTACCATCTATTGCCCCAATAATGTTGGTGATATGTCCCATTGCATAGAAATCTGCTTTCACTGTGGCCAAATCCTCCACCTGGGGGAAAACGATGTAGCTGCGCATGTGTCTAATCAGGGCAGACAACACTCTGGTCAGCACTATTGAGAACATTGGCTGAGACTTCCCTGCTGCCAAGACCACTGACACTTGGAAGGAACCACTTGCCAGGAAATGGAGCACTGATACAACTTGCACAAGAGGGGGATCCCAGTGGGGTTACAGATAGCAGCTATCAGGTCAGGTTCCAATTGGGCACACAGCTCTGTGATTGTGGCCCTGTCAAGTCTGTAATTGAGGATAATGTGCCTGTCCTCCATTGTTGCCAAGTCCACCAAGGGCCTGTACACAGGGGTATGTCTCCATCTCCGATTCATCCGCAGCAGTTGCAATCTAGGGAGCAAAAGAGTGCCCTCACTCCTGAAATAGCGTCCGCCTTTCCTGTATGGAGGGACATGTGGAAATGATGTAGCTCCGCTGACGTTGTGCGCCGTTGCAGGAGGGGGTTGAAAAACGCCGTGCAACTCCTCATTGGATCCCATTGGGCCCTATGGATTACAGTGGCCAATGGTGATATACGCCGGCGGTGACCGTACGCACCGCTGCGGATATCACTGCCATTTTCTATCTGTTCACTCACTTGCCACATGATCTTCAACAGGAGAGGACCTACATGCTGTGACCTGTGTCTGGAACCGACCATGGCTCATGTCACTGGGGGAAAGGGCCTCTGCCTTCACCACTGCGGAGTTGGAGAGACTGGTGGATGGGGTCCTACCCCAGTACCAAATTCTGTATGGGCCTCCAGACCAACAGGTGAGTACACTGTGAGCACGAAGCATGGGGCATGAATGCATGGTGTGCTGTGTTTGAGGGCCTCGTGTAAGGGGGGGTTGGTGGAAGGGTCCTGGGCAGTGTGCTGCATGTATGGTGGGCAATGTCTGTGTGTAAGGGGATGGGAAGGCTATGGTGGAACATTAGTGTAAGAGGCCAGACGGTCTGACTGATACTTTTTTTCTATGTGTATTTTTCCGTAGGTCAGCACCCATCAGAAAAAGGGTATATGGCGTGCCATCGCCAAGGATGTGCAGACCCTGGGGTCTATGGCAGGCGGAGCACCCACTGTCGCAAGCGGTGGGAGGACCTGAGACCCTGGGCAAGGTAGATGGCAGAGGCCCAGCTGGGGATGGCCTCCCAACGAGAAAGGGGTGCCCGTCAAACTCTGACCCCCCCGATGGCCCGCATACTAGTGGTGGCCTATCTGGAGATGGATGGGCGCTTGAGGGCATCACAGCAGCCACAAGGGGGTGAGTACAGTTTCCAAATATACTACTTGCACGTGGTGGGGTGGTCTCTGAGTGGGGGGATGTGGGCCTGTGGGTGCCCCTAGGCCAGGCCAGACATTGCAGGGTAGGTCCCATGTTGGGCAGGGTATGATGTGAACCACCTCAAAAGAAGCTAGTAGGCATCCACTACTGGGCAGGGGTCTGTGGGTCTCTGGTATGTTGTAAGTGGCGTTAGGTATTACTGTCCATGGCTTGGTGACTAGCAGTGTGATTGGTAGTACATTGCCTAATGCGTAGGGCTGTTCCCCGTGTGTGAGTGTGTTGTGTATGCCAATGGTGGTGTTGGAGCAGCCATTGACCCAGTGTATCATTTGTCACTTCCCCCATTTTTTGTTTTGTCACCCTGTCCTTCTGTGCATTAGCATCATCTGGCGGAGAAGCTGAGGCACTGGCGACGGAGGGAGCTGCATCCCACAGGGCCCAGGAGGCTGAATCCACCGACGGTGAGGGCACCAGTGGGATGGAGGGTGAGGGGAGCACCAAGGCGGAGACAGGAGGGGACAGTTCGGACAGTGATACCTCCTCCAATGGAAGCTCCCTGGTGGTGACGGACACCTCTGTGGCCACCCCAACTACAGGTACAGCCACCACCCCTGCGTACCAGCACCGCCCTCCCAGCAGCTCCTCAGTGATTTTCCTGTGCCCGCTTACCCAGGAGGGTGGGCATCTCCTTCATCCCAGGCACCTCAGGCCCTGCCCAGTTAGCCCTGCTGCCCTCAGTGAGGAGGCTATTGACCTCCTGCGATCCATCGCTGTTGGGTAGTCAACCATTGTGAATGCCATCCAGGGGCTGGCAGCCCATTTGCAACAAACAATGCATTCCTGGAGGGCATTCACTGTGGCATGGCGGCCCAACAGAGATCAATCCAGGCTCTGGCTTTCTCTCCGATGGCAGCTGCAGTCCCTGTTTCCAGCCTCCCACCTCCATCTTCCTCTACCCATTCCCATTCCCCTCAACCCCAACCTATCCCAAGCACACAGGCAGATCAGCATGCACCCAGGAAAACACACAGGAATGGTTCAGGCAAACACAAGCACCACACATCACCCCACAGGCACTCACACAAACACCATCCAAATGCAGACATACCAACATCCACTCTCTCTACTGTGTCCCCCTCCTGCTCCTCCTCCACCTCCCTCCCAGTAGCGTCTACACACACTCCTACATGCACTACATCCTCACCCACTACCTCCATCACCAGCACGCCTATCAGTACACAACCCTCATTGGGAGTCACCACCCCCACATCCATGCACACACCCCTGTGTCCTCTCCCACTGTGTCTCTGCCCCCTCCTCCCAAAGTGCACAAACGCAAGCACTCAGACACCCAACAGCCATCCACCTCACAACAGCAACCAGCCCATGCACCTGCACCCAAACACAGCAGACAGACACCTCCTACAACCACTTCCTCTTCCTCCACTCCCAAACCTTCACCCTCTTCCCGCCCCAATGTCCCTAAGAAGCTTTTCCCCTCCACTGTTGACCTCTTCCCTACCAGTCTTGTCTCCATGGGCTGTAGTGCGTCCTGGACCCTGCAAATCTTGTAGGTGTGACACCCAGGTGAGAGACTGTGGCCTTGCACTCCCCAAGATCTGCATAACAGGCCACAATGCCCCCTCCAGAACCAGTGGAAGAAGCCATCCACTCACCCCATACTTGCCAGGTTGAAGCACACTGAGCACAAGGCCCCCTCCAGAACCAGTGGAAGAAGCCATCCACTCACCCCTTCCTTCCCAGGATGAAGCACACTGGGCACAAGTTCCCCTCCAGAACCAGTGGAAGAAGCCATCCACTCACCTCATCCTTGCCAGGATGAAGCACACTGGGCACAAGGCCCCCTCCAGAACCAGTGGAAGAAGCCATCCACTCACCCCATCCTTGCCAGGAAGAAGCAAACTGGGCACAATGCCCCCTCCAGAACCAGTGAAGAAGCCATCCACTAGAGAGACTCCTCTGGCTTTGCACTCCCCAGGACCAAGCAGTGGGCAAACCACCCACTTGAGAGACTGTGGCTTTTCACTCCCCGGGACCAAGTAGTGGGCAAACCACCCACTTGAGAGACTGTGGCTTTGCACTCCCCGGGACCAAGCAGTGAGCAAACCACCCACTTGAGAGACTGTAGCCTTGCATTCCCCAGGACCAAGCACAGGGCATGTTGCCCCCTCCAGGACCAGTGGCGTTGTACAATCTTCCGGCTGAGGTGCCCCCCATTCCCCGTCCCCCTGAGGTGCCTGTGTATTTTCGACGATGTCCCTGCATTGTTCTCTACGTGTTGTTGCAGCAGTGAGGTGGGGCTTTGGCCTATGTGTTGTGGCCCTGTGGCCCACTGACATTGAGGACTGGGCAGTGTCCCTACATTTGTAGATATGTATATACGTTTGTATTTTAATGCACTAATTTATGTTATTTTATCGTATTACTCTCACTTTCTTCGAATATTTTTGTCCTTGCATTATTCCTGAGGGGAAGGGGGTGAATATGTAATATTACTGCATCTGGTTGTGTGTATGGTGTTGGGGGTGGGGGTTGGGGTGTGTGTTGCGTGTGTGTGCCACTCTCTTTTTCCTCCCCCCCTTGCGTGCTAGGTGGCAGTACTCATCGTGGTCGTCTTCACCGGCGTTGCTGCTCGTAATGCAGGAAGAGGTATACTAACATGGGGATAATGTGCAACTCTAGCTCCATGGCACCATGCTTTTGATGTAGTTGGTACTGCCCCGGAAAAGCTGCCAGATAGGCCTGTTTTTAATACTGTGGGCGGTACATTGTCTTCCGCCTGGCTGTTGGCGGTTACCGCTGTGGTGCTTGTTGCTATCCCATGGCAATCGGAGTGTTAAAGTGGCTGTCTGTCTGAGCGGTTTCCACTGTGGTCATAATTCCATTTTATTTTTACTGCCGGCCTGTTGGCGGTATAACCATCGCTTTATCAAAGAATGCCATGGTTGTAATGAGGGCCTTAATCTTTTAAAAATTCATATCTTGACCTTGTGTATGTTGGGGGAGGGGGAGGGAGGGAGGGAGAGAGAGAGAGAGAGAGAGAGAGAGAGAGAGAGAGAGAGAGAGAGAGAGAGAGAGAGAGAGAGAGAGAGAGAGAGAGAGAGAGAGAGAGAGAGAGAGAGAGAGAGTGTGTGTGTGTGTGTGTGTGTGTGTATATACACACACACACACACACTTTACCCATTGCTTCTGAAGTTAAGCCTGCCTGCTCATGTCAAACTACCAAGTGGCTGAGCGGGGGTTAACTGAGGGTGATTCTCCTTTACCCTGACTAGAGGGAGGGTCCTTGCTTGGGCAGGGGGGTAACCTGACTGCCAACCAAAGACCCCAATCTCTAACAGGTACCATTTACTAGGGACTCATAGTGGCAGCTAAAGGTATTTACAATTGTGCCAATGCATCACAACAGTTTAGGGTACTGGTTAGCAGGGGCTCTGGGCACTAACACCCTTTAGGCCACACACATCTTATACCAAGCAAAAAGTGGGGGGCTAGCCATGTCAAAAAAGAGGCCTTTCCTCACAATAACCTGTCTCCCCCAAACAAAACAGGATGAGGCTACCCTTTCCCTAGTGAGTCTTCATCATCTAAGAGGAAGAACCGGGGTAGGCCATCGGCATTGGAATCGGCAGTCCCAGGTCTGTGTTCCACTTGAAAGTCCATTCCCTGTAGGGAGATAGACCACCTAAGCAGTTCTGGGTTTTCACCCTTCATTTGTTGTAGCCATCTGAGAGGCCTGCGGTCAGTCTGAACTATGAAGGTAGAGCCAAACATGTATGCTCTCAGCTTCTTCAGGGCCCACAGCAAAGGCCTCCCTCTCTATGGCACTCCAATTTTGTTCCATTGGGAGTAGTTACTTGCTTATAAAAGCAACTGGTGGGTCATTCCATCATCATTTTTATGGGAAAGGGCCACTCCTATACCCACTTCAGAAGCATCTGTTTGGACTATGAATTGCATGGAGTAGTCTGGTGCTTGTCGGACTGGAGCAGAGCACGTAGCATTCTTCAGTGTCAAGGGCCTTTGACAACTCACTGTCCAGTTAACCTTTCTGGGCATTTTCTTGGAGGTTAACTCTGTGAGGGGGGGGCAACTATGGTGCCATAATCCTTCATCAATCTCCTATAGTGCCCAGTCAAGCCAAGGAATGCCCTGACCTGTATCTGGGTTGTGGGAGCTTCTCAAGCCAGAATTGTTTGAATCTTGGGCTTGAGGGGTTACACTTGACCTTCTCCAACCAGGTGGCCCAAGTAAACAACTTTCCCCTGCCCTATCTGGCACTTACTGGTCTTGATAGTGAGGCCTGCCTTCTGCAGAGCCTCAAGGACCTTCCCTAGGTGGAACTATAGACTGCTATGTCATCGAAATAAGCTGCACTAAAAGATTCCAGTCCAGCAAGGACTTGATTCACCAACCTCCGGAAAGAGGCAGGTGCATTTTTCAATCCAAAGTGCATAACAGTGAACTGATAATGCCCACTAGTAGCAGAAAATGCTGACCTCTCTTTTGCTCCTGGGGTCAAGCCAATCTGCCAATACCCAGAAGTTAAATCAAAGGTACTCAGATATTTGGCGGCCCCTAGTCTGTCTATGAGCTCACCAGCTCTTGGGATTGGGTATGCATGGGTTTTGGTAAAAGAGTTGAGGCCCCTTTAATCCACACTAAACCTCATTTCCTTTTTCTCTCTCGGTGAGGTTTGGGGACTTAAACTACTGGGCTAGCCCAGGAACTCTAAGAGTGTTCAATGACACAAAAATCCAGCATCTTTTTAACCTCTGTTTGGATACTCTCCCTGACATCGTCAGACTGTCTGTAAGTGCTGTTTTAGACAGGCACACTGTCTCCAGTGTCCAGAGCCACCAAACTTGGCATAGTGGCAGGGTTTGTCCTCACGGTCGTTAGTGTGGAGTTTGGTCCAGCTGCAGCGCTGGTTCCAGAGTTGGCGTCTGGTCAGTGAAGTGGATATCACTGGCTTGCTGGTTTTAGAGCATTACCTCCACCCTGAATAGAGTTATCTGGCAATTTGAGAAGCCTGGAGGCCCTCTGGGGTTTCTTTAGAGGTGACAAGTTGTCCAGCTGCTCCTCAGCGGTGCTTGTTGGGTCCTGAGTGCAGCAGGCATGGTTTGGAGCCTTTTCTTTGTGCAGCAGGTCCATAGTTCTCGTGCCTTTGGTTCTTCTTGCAGCTGCTCTTCTTCTGTCCGTCAAATCTGAGTTCTTGATCTAGGGATTCACACTAAATCCTGTATTTAGTGGGCATTTTAGGGAGAACCTGGTAGTGACCTTCCCGTGGGAAGAGGTCACATCCCTACATCAGATTTGCTATTTTCCTCCCATCCAAGATGGGGGAAAATTAACTGGAGAGTCTACCTCACATGCAACACCTTAGGGGTGTTGCATGCTAGGTAGGGACACTCCTCCTGTCCTAGGTTTGAATTTCAACTGTTGCTCCTGATTTTCAAAGGTGGTAAGCCCTTTGAAGCTCACCAGCTGGGCAGTGCACATTCCTGCGAGAGGGGGTATTTGCACCTCCACCCAGGAAGGTTTTGTTCTGTATCCCAGAGGGGTGAAGCCTCTTGTAAGAATTTCATACTCTAAAATAGCTGGACTAAATGCTGTGGGCCACCTAAATGACTTCAAATGTATTTCTACTGTACTCTTTTACAACATAAAATAATCAAAATTCAATTCAAACACTAAATGGTTTCTCCGAGAACCACACACAACTCCTAGCAGGCTGCCAGGAGACATTTGGTGATTAACTCAGAAAAGCATACTAAAAGGATTGAGGCTGGAAAATCCCAACTTTCTGAAAGTCCCATTTTCCTAAAAGTACTTTAAAATCTGACTTGGATTTTAAATTCCTGTTATTCTGAGTCCTTAAACCACGGCTGTACTAATTCCCAAACTGAAATTGTGTATTATAGAACAAGCTACTTACCTTTGGTAACATCTTATCTTATAGAGACATATTCTAGTTGCAGATTCCGTACCTTAGAATTTATCCAGTCTTCAGTTTGGATCGGGAAATTTTTCTTAAGCAGTACTCCTGTGCACTGTTAGATGATACCGGTCCGCTCTGTGTCCTTTATCAGCATTGTGCGCGCTGGATAGGACATTGCGGGATCTACATGGGTGCCACACCAGCATGCTGATGTCAGTTTCTTTTCACAGCTACCCACGCCAGAAGCGCAGCGCTATGAAGAACTCTGACCACAGGAGCGTCAGAACTAGGGGCCTGAAAAGAAAGTCCCTGCCCCTACAAACCAGTTCACAGAGCAGGGAGGATGGGTGAGTCAGTAAGGAACATTCAACTATGTCTCTACCAGATAAGGTGTTACCGAAGGTAAGTAACTTGTTCATCTGATAGAGACTTATAGTTGCAGATCCCTTACCTTACAATAGATACCCAAGCAATACCATCCCTGGAAGAGGGTCTGTGAACCAAGATCATACTAGGTAGTCCTGCAGGATCAAATGGGCAAAATACCTGTCCCTACGGACCTGACTGTCCAGGCAGTAGTGTTTAGTAAACGTGTGCAGGGATGCCTGACATATGTCCAGGACTGGAACTCTACATGCTAACACAGTCGTTGCAGCTGTTGCTCTGGTAGAGTGAGCGCGCAAACTCTCTGGGGATTGTTTTTTAGCCAATGCACTGCACATTTTAATGCAGAGAACAATCTATCTGGTGATGGTTTTCTCTGCACCCACATAACCAACAAAGAGTTAATCATCCACCGAAACTCTTTGGTACGATCAAGGTAGAACGCCAATACTCCTTGTGGGTTCAGGAGGTGGAGTCTCTCTGCCTCCTCCTTAGAAGGATGTGGGGGTGTGAAAAAAGTAGACAAGATGATAAGTTGGCCTGCATGAAAGGGCATGACCACTTTTGGCAAAAAAAGAAACCCTGGTGCAAAGCACCACCTTGTCAGGATATATTGAAAGGAATGGTGGCTTATATGACAGTGCCTGCAGCTCACTCACCCTACAGGAAAAAATGATAGCCACAAGGAAGGTTGTTTCTAATGTCAGGAGCCTCAGTGGACAGTTATGCAGTGGCTGAAAAGGAGTGCACATTAGTAAAGTAAGAACCAGATTCAAATCCCATTGGGGCATTATGAATGGGGATGGAGGAAACATGTGGGTAAGACCCTTAAGGAATCTACCAACAATAGGAGATTTAAGCATGGAGGGTTGGTCAGGTAATGTCAGAAAGGCAGAATATCAGACAAATAACCTCTGCCCTGCTGGGCCAAAGAAAGTATAAACAAGACCTCAGAAAGATGGGTAGAAAGGAGGTCAACAGACTTGTCTGTGCACCTGCACCATGCCACAAATCTGTTCCAGTTTCAGGCATGTACTGTTTTGGTGGAGGGACGCCTGGCTGCCAAGATGACATTGCAATCTTCGGGCAGAAGGTCAAAAGCTGTCCTCTGCTGCCGCTCAATCTCCACGCAAGAAGGCGGAGACTGGACAGGTTCTGTTGGAGAGCCGTCCCCTGCTACTGTGACAAGATCCTCCTGAAGGGGCAGTCTGATTGGAGAATTGATGCTCATGCTCAACAGTTTGGGATACCAGACTCTGTGCCCAGTCTGGAGCCACAAGGATTACTTGGGCCTGGTCGTTCCTGATCTTCTTCAGAACTCTGGGCAGAAGTGGTATGGGCAGAAAGGCATAAAGGAGGCATAAGCTCTACTCGAGACGAAAAGCGTTGCTGAGCAATTGCCACCTTGGAAACTCCAACATGCAAAACATCTGACATTGCGCATTCTCTGTGGAGGCAAACGGATCAAACCAAGCTCTCCCCACTGCTGAAAGAGACCTTGCGCCACCTTCGGATAGAGACGCCATTCGTGATCGACCAAGCATTGTCGGATGAGTTTGTCCGCTCTGGCGTTCAGAGAGCCCGCCAGGTGGTGAACCACCAGGGAAACGGCCTGATGCTCCAGCCATGTCCAGAGGCGTAGAGCCTCTTGACAAAGGGTCCATGACCCCAACTCACCCTGCTTGTTGCAGTATCACATAACAGTGGTGTTGTCCGTCAACACCTGCACTACTTTCCCTTTGAGAGAGGGAAGGAATGCTTTCAACGCCAGTCTGACCGCCCTGTGCTTCAAAAGAATGATGTGGAGCCAATACTGCGCCAGAGACCAGACACCTCTGATCTCCACATCTTCCATGTGGCCACCTTATCCCAGGAGTGCCACATCTGTAACAAATGTCAGATCAGGTTGGGGAAGAGAGAGGAATCTGCCTCTGACCCAATCGCGGTTCAAAAGCCACCACTGCAGATCTTATGCAGGTCTCTCCAAGATCTGGGCCATGTCAGAGAGACTCCCCTGATGCTGCGCCCACTGGAACTTCAGGTCCCACTGCAGAGCCTGCACATACCACCTGGCATGTGTCACCAGCGGGATGGAGGAGGCCATGGGGCCCAGCAGCCTCAGTCATTCCCACCGAAATCCAGGATAGAGCTGAAACATCGGTATCACAGCTGGAATATTCTGGACTCGCTGCTCTGGAGGATAGGCCTGAAACTGCACTGTGCCAAGAATAGCTTTGATGAAGGAGAGCATCTGAGATGGAGTCAGGTGTCACTTTGACACATTTATAGTGAACCTCATCAAATGTAGAAGGTCCGCCATAGTCCGGAGGTGGGAGACAACAGCCAGAGGCAAACTCTTCTTCAACAGCCAGCCATCGAGGTATGGGAAGACTGAAAACCCTAACCTGCGCAGAGCTGCAACCACTGCCATCACTTTGGTGAACACCCGAGGGGCTCTGGTAAGACCAAAGGAGAGCACGGTAAACTGAAAATGCTCATGGCCTACTTTGAACTGTAAGTAACATCTGTGAGCAGGCAGGATGGGAATATGGAAATAGGCGTTCTGCAAGTTCAACGCTACCATCCAGTCTCCTGGGTTCAGGGCAGATAAAACTTGAGCCAGAGTGAGCATTTTGAACTTCTCCTTTCTGAGGTCGAGATTGAGGGAAAGGGTCTAGGATAGGACGGAGGCCCCAGTCTTTTTTGGGTACCAGAAAGTAGCAGAAATAATAACCACAGCCTACTTCTGGCACAGAGACCCTCTCTATGGCTTCCATGGCCAAGAGAACGGTAACTTCCTCCATGTCCCCAGCCACACAGAGACTGGGCAGCATGTGCGCACAGTGGCTGGAAGGAAACGGATGTGGTGGGACGCCCCTTCGGTAGCCATGAAACGGGCAAAAAGCTGATAAGGTATGGGTGTAACAGCCCAAAAGGTATGCTGTGTTCACTGACCGCAATGCCAGGCTGGAGAAAGAAAACATCTTCTTCCCAAGCTGATCTGGCCTCTTGGATTCCCTTTCCAGGGGTGCGGAAGGTAATGCGCCTGGGGATGCAGAGGCTTGATAACCAAGCTCTCAGGGTTTGGTGTTGCATGAGGAACACTGAGTCATTGGGAGCTGGTCTATGTGGTGGACAATTGTCCTGTTTACAGGAGCACCCTTGCTAGGGTTGGACTATGTCCCCAATAGGACATCAATGAGGGCTTTGTTAAAAGGCGTTCAGAAGAGGAAGCCCCAGGCTGAAGTATCTCAGTCAGGATGTTAGTTCTGACTGCCACTGAAGGCAGCTCAAGGCCCAGGACCTCGGCTGCCCTTTGCATCACCTCCGTAGCCACAGTAGGGGGTGGGAGCATGCCAGCTTTAGGGGAAGTGTCCAGACAACTAGCTTCACTCAGTTCCCTACTCCAGTCCATAGGATATTCAATCTGGTATTCTAAAGGGTGCAGCAACCCCTCCCAATCCTCATGGTACCCCAACCCAAGGCAATAAGGGTCAGGATGCAACCTAGAGGGAAACGTCTTTATCCTAGTCAGAATCAGTGTTGGGCGACATCAGTCCGGCTCTGTGTCAGAGGCTGCAATGAGGATGGGGTCGATGCCAACCATGGCCACAGGCAGCGTCAGGCGCCTTGAAGTCAGAGCCATCATCGGGTAAGTTCAAGATGGTACAACCGATGCTGGACACCCTGGGTGCCCTCCGGAGCCGAAGCGGAACCTGAGGAGACCCCTGCACACTTCACAGGGCCTCCTCGGGTTGCGTATGACATGCAGTACGTCTGCTCCAGTGGAGTCAGTCTGGCCAATATGAGGTTTAAGGCCTCATAAAACTCACAAATGGGCAGGGGTGGCTCCGGCTTCCGGAAACTTGGGGAGGTGCTGAGCCAACCCAGAAGCAGGCTCCAAGGACGAAGGCCTACAGAGATGAGTGTTTGCTCTTCTTCGACTTCTTCTTGTGCCTCAACTTACCCAATCATCCCGAGGACTTGTAGGACGAAGAGCCGGGGCTGATTTTTAGGACGAAGAGCAGGGCCACACAACCATTCTCAGGACCTTCCTCTCAACCAAGCTGAGAAGCATATCACCGGGTCACAATGGCTTTAGGGACTGCTCTCTCAAAGCTTTTGGATACATGGCCTGGTGCTCAGAGCACAACTTTGGGTCGTGGTCATGTCCAAACAACACAAGCAAACGAGGTGCGGATCTGCCATGGACATCATCCAATGACAGGAGTGGCAGGACTTGAACCCAGTGATGACATGTAGATGCACCAGGAGTGAAAAACTCAAAAATATTTGATAAAACATTGAGAAAAATCAGTTAAAAAGTGACTGGGGGTAGCTCTTCTGGTCTGTGCTTATCTGGCGCAGAAAGAAAAGAACTGACAATGTGCTGGGGTGGCGCTATATAGATCTCATGACGACATATCCACAGTGCAAATTGCTGACGATGGACACGGAGCCAACCAACCCCACGTAACTGAATGCAGAGGTCCTGCTCGAGAAAAATCTCTGGATCCAAACTGACGCCTGGGGAAATTCTAAGGTAAGAAATCTGCAACTAGAAGTCTCTATCAGACAGAAGTCCTTATAATGCACAGCTTTTATGTGAGAGCCAGCTTTGCCACAGTGAAAAATCACTTAGATTTGTCACTGGTAGGACATGTAACACTTAAGTATGCATGTATTACTTTTTAAATACCATGCACCCTACCCTATGGTAGCTAGAACCTACATTAGAGGTGACTTATAAGTATTAAACAAGCATTTGTAATGCAATGGGTCTCACGTTTGCTTGAGTTAGACCTATTAGGGTTGTAAATTCCTACCTGGATTTTTCTTGCACATAAATTGAAAATGAAAAGTGAAAAAGTTGACTTAAGCAAGCTGATTCAAAGTGCCACGGACAATATGAGCGTGAGCGCGAAGGAAAGACACAGAAGGAAAACAAACTTCTCTCGCACTCAAACGTATCGGCAAACGTGCAATTATCCATGTAACAAATCAAAGCGGTAACAAAAATAACCTACGGAGGGACAAACATAAAGCATTTACCAATGATAACAAAGGAGTTTTAAAAGGCAAGCCCAGGAACAAGTGATAGTGATGGGCGTGCAGTGGGCGTGGTTAAAAGCCCACAGATAGATTACAACAGGCCAGAGCGCTTGCACGCTCGACCTAAAAAACAAGTTAGTGAACACATCCTGGTTTGAGAGGCATTCTCACACTGTTGACAATTCATAGCCCTTTATTTCTGATCTTCATTGCTGCCTAATCATTGCAACAAATATATTATGGAGGCATTTTAAGCACGTCTATTAGCGCCACAAGACAAAAAGTACAAGCCTTAAGAGCAGCAGCCCATCTCTGCGATTTCAAACGAGACCATTATAACTCACTTGCTAACACCTGAAAATCCACCTTTAACAGAGATTTAAGATTTGTTAATCTACTGCAGCTGGAAACTCATTATAATATAAACACTCGCAATCCAATGACTGGTGTCACCAGGGTGAAGTGTTTCTGGAAATGTAAGATACACAGGAGAGCGATGACCAACTGTTGAGCACAAGAGGAAAGCTGGAAAACATCACAGTCTTTGAAATGTAACACCTATGATTTGCGCCACATCTTAAACTGTAAATGCTTGAATATGGAGAAGGGGATTTTATTAATGTTGTAGTCAAATAAACAACCGCGCCATTTTAATTGTAGAAAACTATATAACAGCGCTGCTTTTTTTTTTTGACGGTGTTGCTTTTTTAGTTACACCATCGTCCGAAAATATTTTTCCTGAAATCAAATCTACAGTGATAGGTTGCTAATTTATAGAAAAGGGAGCCCGAGGGACTATTTAAGTTTCAGTTTCGCTCTTTTTCTGGCCCGCGTAGTTATTTGTATTGATGGCCAATCAGGGACTATCAGTCAGAATGTTATTAGCTGGATTGCAGCAGTCAAACTACTGATTTTGAAGGAAGGGGGGTACCTGTAAAAAAAATCCTTACAAGGGTCGCCGTCAAAACTACTCCAAGACTCTAGGACTTTCGGTTTTACGTGGGTGAAGGCTGCCTCCTGTCCCCAAGGCGTGCGTTCTTCAGAAGCCTACACTGCTTGTGTTGAAAGGAAGCTGTCCCCAGCATGACTGTGCACTTAAACGAGATCATATCCATTCAACACAACATATACCATTTACCTGAGGGATACGTAATCAATACTTGCAGGTTTCTAAAGCTTCCTTCTATTCTACAGTAAGCACAGCTTCCTTTTTAAGTCTATTGCAACTTGAGGTACGTTTCAGAAATAGGTTTTTTTCACCATAGCGTGTACAAAGCTATGTTTGCACCGCAAGAAATAATTTGTTGTTTTTATATATAAAAAAAAAGCATAAGCACACAAGGTACGCTTTGATTGAGTTACATTTCCGATTACATAACATGACAAAACAGCACACTGTCTTGTTCAGTTTTACACATTTGGCAGCAATTTTGGGGCTTCATTGAGGGGGGAGTGTCAGGCAGAGTTTAGTTTTCAGAGCATGTACCTATTTACATTTGACAAGAAAGTCAAGTTAGCATTCGGTTTTGGCAGCAAATGTGTATGGTCTCGATAAAGGAGTGAGTGCTATCTAAACTCCCTGATGTCAACATGCAAAAAATGAAATCACCATTCACGGGAATTTTTTTTTTTAATGGCACTAGAAATTTGATATCTCATCTCCTAGCGCCACGCCATGAGCGTGAAGGTGACTAATCAGAACAAAAAGAGCAGTCTGATTTCGCCTTTGCATAGTAATAAAAAAAAAAACGAGCGCGATTGCGCAGTGTAAAACCTTGAATTTGCGAAGGAGTGCTATGAAAAACAATCAAATTAAACTGGTAGTCATGAAAAAGTAGTCCAGAAACCATACGGAAAACATTGGAGCCTTGTATGTTTTTAGTAGTTGTCCAGTGCTCTCGAGGAGGACTAAACACCGGAAAAGGCATGAGGTACATATGCCTTTCACTAATGAAATCAAGCAAATTTTAAAAGGCAAGCCCACTAACCAACTTAAGTGATGGGCATGGTTAAAAGCCCAAAGCGAGCTTGCGCGTCTGACCCTAAAAAGATGGATTAAGCCGGTCATAAAGTTTATTTTGCCTGATTGAATCAAAAGTTTTAAAACTGCAAACCTAGGCTGCAGGGTTCGGCCTGAATACATGCTTTGCATTGTCATTTTAGTGACAACACAATATATGTACTGCATTTGACTAGTGACATTTAAAATAATGCACGCATTTGAAAATGTGATTACGAAGAATGGCCACCAAAATGTTCTAATCAATGATTTAATATATGAAATGTTGAATATATGTTAGACTAATGCAGTAATATGTCATATTAAGGCTTATGAATTTAGCTTTGGCTTTGTTAATTGTAGGCCTTATATTAGCAAGTGTCTTGGCCCACTTGCCAGGCCTCATGTAAAAGCTGTATTTCTTAGTTTTTAATAAAATGGCTGTCCAAGAAAGTTAAACTGTGAATTTCGATTGTATTTTTTTATGTGCTCATAAAGGAAGCTTCTCATGAGAACCAACTGCTAGAAGATGATGTTCCAGCTAATGCAAAAAAATGTATGTAATGTCTGTGAGACTGACTTTCCCAGGACAAGAGCAATGAAGGTACTGACTAGAGTAGAAGCTGCAACAATATTGTTACTGACAAACCAGATGATGAGGACATTGCAAGACAAACCAATCAACGACATGTGAACGGAGTAATATTAGAATTCATAGATTTGGGACTTTAGTTTTATTGGACAAAGTGTGAATATACTTAACTGACCAATAGGGATTTGGGGGGTAGTTTTAACAGTTTTGACTTAACAGGATCACACGGAGAGAATTCATTCATTCTGCCCATTGCCCATTTTGTTTGTTGGTCGAAAGAGTTTTTCGTTAGACATTCAGTCCTTACTTTTACCCGTATTGCGTCTTGACAAGAGACCTGCTTAACTTTAATGCTTAGAGAGTTTGCGTTTTATGAACTTTGATACTGAATCCTGATGACTTGCTGATCGACTGATGTCCTGAGGACGAAGACTGACTCTGCTTTGCTGACCCATACTGAAGATAGGTACTATAAAATAAACTGTAATTATTATGCATATTTGCTTTTTCTTTCTAGGTACTAACTGCGCTGTTTTGATAGGGCCATAGTTAGATGTTTTTCCAAATTTTTGTTACTAAATTGTTTGGCATGAAGCTCAACATGCTTATGCTATTATGTTAGTTAAGGATCCTCATTAATGAAATCATGAGAACAGGGGCTAATGTTTGATGAATTTCTCTGCTAAACTTCATGTATGTAATCACATCGACACAGCTGACTTTGCTATTGATTTGCACCATAACCTTAGAATGTGCTGTTATTCAAGCTTTGATTAGATTATGTTTCTTCCACCGCTTTAGACAGCCAGTATTGTTTCTATATGTGTTTCATTTGATTTTGAGATTAATCTACATGACCTTAGCATTGTTATGTAGGGAAATAAATATTCTAATTTTACTAATGGTGTGGTTATTCATGACTGAAAGGTCAGGGTGCGTGACAATTACTGACTCCGTTGATTATTGATTGCTAATATGCTGATTATTGATTGCTAATAATTATTGTATTATGTACTGGACATGTGGTAAGAACATCTTAATTGAGAACTGTTTACTTATTAAGGTCAGACGCGCTAACAAGAAGATAAAGGGCCTTTTCTTAAACACACCCTCTATAAGAATGTCAAATACTACCAATGATTCAATGAGGTTGAATAATGGTTTGATATAAGGTAATTGAAATGTCAAGATATGTGTGAGACAGGGTATCAGCAAAAGTTTTCTTGGATCAAGGAATGCAAGTAATGATGAAATCCTACTGAACAAAAAATATGCCCGGTGAATGCTACTGTACTGCAGGTTATGGAGACACTGTAGATTTCACATATGGTTCTTGAGTACTAATTAAATGATGCCTCCTTTCTGTGCAAGCTCGGTTCATTGCCGCACCTTCTCTTTTGAAGACTGAATAATTTAATGTTCAGTCATTTAGCACATAAGATAGAAGATGGGATGATCACGACCATCAGTATCCTGAATGATGGAAAGAAAACTGCTCCCACAGCTCTATCAGCCATCAGTCACTACAAAGGCCCTATTACCATGATTTTGTAGAGTAAGCCATTGGTGAAAAACCTGAACATTTATTAGCGTTAGCTGCCAGTACCTTTTTAACCTTAATATTCAGATTCACATTACACTTGCTCTTCAGTCTTTACAGTGTAACATTTTCAAAATAACGTATATAGTTCATTGTGTCATTGACAGGTTTGAATCCCTTTTCCTTCAGCATAGAATTAATATCTACCACCAAGCTAGAGCTTGATTTAAGTCGACCCCACTCCTGACCATACCAGTCTTTTAAAAAATCTGATACTGGTGGAAATGCCTTCTCAGCGCAAGCAGCTATGATCTAGAACTCGCTCTCTGTGAGAGTAAAATTAATTCATAACCATCTTGAATTCCACGCAGCTTAAAAAAAACTAGCTCTCCCATTAGCATAGATAACTTCTAAATAAAAGTGGAGGTATCATCTTGCACAGCTACACCTATAAGCACATCCCATAAATACACATAGATATTGCATCATGTTTAAAGCATGTCTTCAGACTCCACACATCTCCCATGCTGGCCTTCCAACAACCACATCCTGTTCCACCAAACACCCCAAAAGAGTACTCGGGAACCCAAAACATTAAAGATCTTTTAAAACAGATTTTATTGAAGTTTGGTTCAAATACATTCCACTTCTAAAATTCTTATAGTTGTTACCATATCAATCAGCTTTTTATTTTACCAACCTTCAATAATTGCGGCTACTTTATGGTATACGATCCTTAGCGCCAATCAAGTAGGATCATATCATCCACCCCACTTTACTTGGCCAGGCAGCCTGTATGGTGTTTCTGTCTGCAGGTATTCTGGATTTTCTGCCCTCTGTTTAAGCCAATTTCTAATGTGGCTTCTCAGGCTGTTAGTGTTAAGATACATCTTCCTCTTGTTGGTTAACAAGCATGGTATGTAGAGTAATGCCGTTTTAACTCCCCCCTTACCCTCCCCCCGCTCCACCTTACCAAACAATAGTCCATTTATTTCTAGATGTGCCCATGCATGTGT
Source organism: Pleurodeles waltl (assembly GCF_031143425.1). Classification (NCBI taxonomy): domain Eukaryota; kingdom Metazoa; phylum Chordata; class Amphibia; order Caudata; family Salamandridae; genus Pleurodeles; species Pleurodeles waltl. Next base: position 1,032,070,094 of record NC_090437.1, on the reverse strand, counting down.
TGTGCCGCTATACTGTTTACGGTTCCTGTAGTTTAAAGCATGTGAGCGACTTGTCCTATGGTCTTCCTGCTTTTCCTGTTGTGGGAGCAATGCCTTCTCATGCAGTGGGTGATGGTGTGGACTCATTAGATTTTATAAGGGGTGTTGTAGTCTCTTCCTGCAAGGTTGCAACTAACTGTTCCCAAGCGCCAGTTATCTCTGGGGAGCCCCTACCCTGCCTGAGTTCCCGTTGCAACACTTGGCTTTTGTATTCTGCCCAGTGATCGAGTTCCCTCTTCCAGCATAGGAGGTTGGGACCCAGCGGTCTCTTCCAACTCTTTGTTATCTCTCTTTTGGCCAGAGTGTATGCAAGGTCTTGTAATTTACTAGTGGCTTTGTTCTTGTGGGTATGAGGGAACGAATGCAGGAGACAGTGGCCTGGTGTGCAAAAGGTTTCACGCTCTTTGACCTCCGCCACATACAACGTCACCGGTCTCCAGTAAGTGGCTAAGTGTGGACAGGCCCCCATCATGTGGATAATGTCCGCTGCTGCTTCCCCACAGCGGGGACACTGCGCATCTGTTACCCGGAGGTGGTCGCATTGCCATTTCGGAATAAGATATGCTCTGTGTGTTACATAAAAGTGAATGAGTTGAAACCTAGCGTTTCTAGAGACCTTTGGCGCCCTCTCCAGTATCTGTTCCCAGGACTTTTCTGGTATTAGGATCCCCACGTCCGTTTCCCATTTTTCTCATAGGTCTTCCAGGGGGCACATTACTCCCATATGGATTGCCCTATTTAAGCCAGTTATGGCCCTGTATACGTCATCTGAGGTCATTATATAGTTGCTGGTCTTGTTATGTCCAGGCTCTGCGTCGCCCATCTGCCAATGGGCATTGATGGCGTGGGAGACGGCTTGGTACAGCAGGAAGTGACCCTGCAGTAGATCATATTCCTGTCGGAAGTCGTCAAATTTCATCAGGTTACCATCCCTGAACAGGTCCTCAAATTAGGGTGGACCATGCTTCCTCCCAAGCTGCCAAGTTCCCCCCACTTGCCTGCATGAGGCAGCCATTTGAGCCATGTCATTGGAATCTCAGGTGTGTAGGGCGTGCTCATGCCAGTCTTCTAGAGGCACTGTTTCCAACTTCGGCGAAGGACCCAGACCTCAAGGGCGGCCAATGGGTCCGCCCCAACAAACCTAAAGAGAAGACCAGCTAGCTCGGAGAGGGATGGAACCGCCGTGGCCTCCCCACACCTTCAGGCTCTGCGCGCTGCCGTCCACCAGGTTAGCCACTGCAACTGAGCCACCAGGTAATATGATTTGAAGCATGGGACAGCTAGGCCCCCCTCCGCACGGGGTCTTTTCAGAGTGGCAAGTGCCACTCGGCACCTCCGGCTCCCCATATGAACGCTGTAATCAAGGAGTCCAGCCCCTGAAAAGTGAGACAGGGATCCAGAGCGGTAAGACTGCAAATAGTACAAAAGTCCTGGTAGCGCCACCATCTTAATAAGTGCTATTCTCCCCCCTACCGATAATGGAAGTTACTTCCAAAATCCCAGATAGGATTTCAGTGCACTAATGCCTCTCCCTATATTACCTTCTAGGATATCCGCCCTAGCGTGGTAAACCTTGACTCCCAGATAGGACATGCATAGGGGCTCCCAGGAGACATGCCCCAGCTCCTCAGGCGGCTCGCCATTCGAGGAAAGCGGGTTCAGATGAGATTTCTGCCAGTTCACCTGTGGCCCTGCTAATTGGATAGGGGCCTTTAGGCTCTGCTGTCATTAGCCGGTTTGCTGTGTTTTGGCAATGGAATTATCAGAGCTTCCCTTGTGGAATTTGGGAGGTATTTTGCCTCTCGCACCTTACCATATAGCTGCACCAGTTTAGGGGCCAGTTCATCTATATTTGCGGCATAGAATTCTATTGGGAATTCATCTGTACCTAGGGTTTTCCCTGTGCTAGGCCCTTAATGGCTTCTCTGATATCTGTTTCCAGCGCCTTCTCTGCTTCATCAAGGCATAGGCGCGGAATATGCCTAAGGAATGCTCTTATGTCTTCCCCTTCATCTTGTGTGACTCTTGTGGTGTAGTATTCGCCGAAATTATGATTAATCTCGGCCTGACGGTATAGTCTGCACCCTGTGGGGGTAATGATTTCTACGATGGGAGTCCCTCTTTTTGCAGGGTTGGCCAGCCACGCTAACAGTATGCCCGTTTTATCCCTCTCCGCATGAGCACTTATCATGTATTTTTTGTAGTCTCTGGCCTCACTCACCTCCCCCTGTAGCTCAGGGTGTTCAAAACTTTGTTTTTCTAATGTACATAACTCAGCTTCTGCTGTCACGATCTTTCTTAGGAGTGTCTTCCAAATTCCCATTGATGCAGCTTTGAATCTCCCTCAGACCACTACTTTAAATGCGTCCCACATTATCTGGGGAAATGGGGCAGTAGCCGCGTTCTCCTTGAAATAGTTTTTGATGTGTCCCTTTACTTGTTATCAGAAGGCTGGGTCTTCTAGGGATTCGGGTTTTAGGCGCCAGGTTGGTATACTTGTGTTTGTCTTTTCCCAGGCCAAATAGAGAACAGGATTATGGTCAGATATTGTTCTGCCCAAATACTCCACTTCCCTGATTTGAGTATGTACCACAGGTGTGGAGAGAAAGGTATCTAACTGTACATGAAAATCATGCACCGCAGAGAACAAGGAGTAATCCCTGGTGCCCGGATAGAGGTGTCTCCAGGAGTCTAGCAGTCCCCATTCAGTCTGCCACTCCTGGAACATTTTAGCTATGGTGTTCACTGGTGAGTCCCTCAGCAGGGGGTGGGACCTGACCAGCTCGGGGTTGGCCACACAATTAAAATCCCCTCTCAATCAATACCGCGTGAAGTAGGTGAGGGGACAAGGCCCTCGAGAGGTGATCCAGAAATGCACTCTGATCTGTGTTCGGTGCATATATGTTTAGGAGCGCAATGTCCTGTCCCCCCCAACCGGCCAGTGACCAAAACATATCTCCCGTTAGAATCCACAAGTGTGCTGGTCTTCTGACATGGGACTCCCGCCCTAATCCCTATCAGGGTGCCCCATGCATAACGCAGAGTAGGTTGTGTAGTACACTTGGCCCCTTCACCTCCTCTGCAGTGCCGCCCCCTTCGCTGCTGTCAAGTGTGTTTCCTACAGCGTCACTATTTGGGCCCCCTCCTATGCAGGTAGGAGTATACCTTATATTGTTTAGTCATGTTATGCATGCCCCTGACATTCAAGGAGACCACTTCATAATGCTGCAAGTCCCCCATGAGGATCTAATGTTACGGGACTGTCATTGTGCATCCACTTGCTACGCGTTGGACTTATACATGCAGTGTTTTTCTTCAGGGCTTCTTGTTAAGAGGTGCCGCATCCAGGTTCCCTTAAAACAACAAACTCCCCAACTCCCCTACCCCAGAAGAGGTGACAGAACAACCCCCCATCTAAACTAGTTGTGAACAAATATGGTTTCTTATGTGGTGCGTGATATCAGATCCACAGCTGCACAGGGCTCCCAGCTCCATGGCCCCACCCCGTCTGGTTTCGTCGGGCCTCGGAGTCACATACCTCATCGTATCGTGGGCTCTGTGCAGCGGGTCCCTCCATTAATGTTCCAGTTTCTTGCGATGATATCAAATGATGTCGTCAGACCTCCCTGGTGTCACCACTGGCATTTCCGTGCTCAGTGCTGCCGGACTCTTGGATTCTCCTTCCGAGTTTTCCGTATTTCTCTTGTTGTCACCTCTGATTGGGGGCTGGCCTTCCCCCCTCCTGCTCAGAGATGCCACAGCAGTAGCGTGCTCTCTCTCTGTGCTTCCTCCAGGGAGGGTGCCACTCCATTGCGTTGGAGTCCTCTGGATCGCTGTCGTCAGCTTCTGGGATGAGTTCTCCAGGGCGTGCTCGTACCTGCAGACCCTTCTCGGTTATCCAGCCAATCTCTCGCCTCTTGTGGCATTCAAAAGAATCTTGCCCTTCGTCCCACTGCCACCCTCAGCGTGGCAGGGAATAGCATGGCATATGGAATATTTAATGTTCGCAACTGTTTTTTGATCTCCAGGAAAGTGGCTCTCTGTGTTTGCACCTCACAGGAGAAATCTGGAAAAATGCGGACAATATTGTTCTCTACTCTTAATTCTTTGCTTTTCCTAGCTTGGTCAAGGATGTGGTTGCGATCTTTGTAATGCAGTACTTTATGCGCTCTCTCAAAAGCGAAAAACTGCGACAGGCCCTCCGGCGCGACTTCAGTGCCTATCCAGATCTCCAAGTACTCAACTTTATCAGGCAGCCCAACTATGGGGATATGGTTTCTTCTTGACCTACTTTTGGCGTCTTCTGCACGGGCCATCAGGGTCTCCACCTGCTGCTCCAGGGTGGACACCCGGTCACCCACTGCTGACATTGCTGGTTTGAGATCCTCCATGTCTTGCTACGTCATGGTGACCCTCCCCCCCAGGCGTCGTTGGTCCTCTAGTAGTAAGCCCAAGTCTGTTGCCAGTGTGTCTGGACTCCAAAATCTCCCTGGAGGCCTTGGTGGCTTGTAGTATGTCCCCCAGAGAGGGGCCCACCGTTAGTTCACTCATAGGTGCAGGTTGCGCAGTGATGATGGTCTAGTGTCTCCTGCCATTTCTCTTGTCTTGTTGGGTTTACCCATTTTCAGCAGCTCGCCTCCACCCCATTGCAGTTCTGTGCTATCTTGTGCTTTGTGCTTCTGGGGTGCTCGTGCTGAGTTATTGTACGCCGCTGCAGCGGCCCACAGTTTGCAAGGCCCTTGTTATAATCACTGTCAGGAGAGGAACCCAGCTCCCGCACAGTGTCCACCCCTCTCCATGGCTTGTTCACCTGTCGCTGGTTCCTAGCGACCTGGAGGATAGGGGCTGTCCTCTCCTCTTTTATCCGCTCCTAGTGATCCTCAATGCATGATTCGTTTTTCGGTCAGAGGCTAGTGCGTGGGCCCGGTCTGCCGTCCCCTGCCTTCAGGCCCGGATGACTCTACTGCAGTGGCCCCTTGGGTCCCGCCACTCACCGCACTCGCTTTGCCTCCAGGAGGGGTCAGGGACGCCAGGTCTCCCGCCTAGGGTCTCAGCGGTCTCCCTCCCAGGCCCAGCGGGCCGCCTTCTTGCTTCTACCAATGTGGGGGAGGGGGTGCTCATCTCACTCCCCTCCGTCTCCTCAGTAGTTCGGGGGTGGTGGGGCTCGACAGCCCCCGCCAGCAGCCCCTGCCTCGCACTCCTCCTCTGGTCCTCTCTGCAGTTTGCCGGCCACACTTGCTCCGGTGGGATGGGGTAGGGCCACCAGCTGTATCCGACCGGGCCTGTTTTACCTCAGCAGGACGAGGGCTACCTTTCGCTCATCTGGGCCCCAGGCCATGCTCCCCAGGCTGTTCCAGCATCGCAAACTCCCTTTGCTCAATGGCGGGTAGGGTCCACGCCTGACAGCCCAGGTCGCGCCCGCCATCTTGTGAGCGGGTGGCCCCAGGCTCCTCTCCCTTACGGGATGTTTCTAGGCCCACTGCCGAGCATCTGTTTTTTTTCCCCAGTGCTGCCCCCAGTGGACATTGTTATGGTCCGAGGCCATTATGCCAGGATAGGCACGGACGGGAGCTCCCGGGCCGGAGCTCTTTGTTTTTGCTCCAGACACCATGGGCTCCAGGTCACACCCCCAGCTTCAGACCTCATGAGGGACATAACGCGTTATAAAACAAATGCATTAAATAACATTTAACAAAAGAAGCACATTTTTATGAGGAACAGTGTTGCTATTTATGTTCCCAAACATTTAGAAAAAAACACTTTGGTAGTAGGATGTTTTGTTGTTACGGTTACGAGGAAAGTGAGTGTAGGAAAGTACCATCTTGCCTGGCATGTTACCCCCATTTTTACATGTATGTCAGTTTGATCTTGCCTGTCTCAGTGAGATCCTGCCAGCCAGGACCCCAGTGCTCATAGTTCGTGGCCTGAATGTATACCTGTGTAGTGACTAACTAGGGTTCCAAGAGATTCCTATGGGTGGTCATATTTCTTTTGCCACCCATAGGGAGCTCAGACAACCTTTACACAGGACTGCCACTGCCTCCCGAGTGAAATAACGCACACATTATTTCACAGCCATTTTCACTGCACTTCAGTAACTTATAAGTCACCTATATGTCTAAGCTTCACTTGCTGAAGGTTAGGTGCAAAGTTACTAAGAGTGAGGGCACCCTTGCACTAGCAAAGGTGCCCCCACATAGTTCAGGGCCATTTCCCCGGACTTTGTGAGTGCGGGGACACCATTACACACGTGCACTACATATAGGTCAATAGCTATATGTAGCTTCACAATGGTAACTCCGAATATGGCCATGTAACATGTCTAAGATCATGGAATTGTCCCCCATGCCAAATCTGGGATTGGGGAGCCAATTCCATGCATCCCCGGGTCTCCACTATGGACCCCGGGTACTGCCAAACCAGCTCTCTGGGGTTTTCTCTGCAGCTACCGCTGCTGCCACCCCACAGACAGGGTTCTACCCTCCTGGGATCTGAGCAGCCCAGTCACAGGAAGGCAGAACAAAGCATTTCCTCTGAGAGCAGGGTGTTATACCCTCTCTCTTTGGAAATAGGTGTTAAACGCTGGGGAGTGGTAGCCTCTGGAAATGCATTAAAGGGCACAGATGGTGCACTCCTTGCATAAGCCAGTCTACACCGGTTTAAGGAAACCCCAGTCCCTGCGCGAAACTGGACAAAGGAAAGGGGAGTGACCACTCCCCTGTCCATCGCCACCCAAGGACTGGTATCCAGAGCTCCGCCATCTTGTTTCCAGAGGTGTGAGGGCACGTTGGAGGCCTGAGTGGCCAGTGCCAGCAGGTGACGTCAGAGACCCCTCCTGATAGGTGCTTACCTGACTAGGTGGCCAATCCTCCTCTGAGGGCTAGTTAGGGTCTCTACAGTGGGCTTTTCCTCAGATAACGACTTGCAAGAATCCAGCAGGACTCCTCTGCACTTCTCTCTTCGACTTCTGCCAAGGATTGACCGCTGACTGCTCCAGGACACCTGCAAAACTGCAACAAAGTTGCCAGAAGACTACCAGCGACATTGTAGCGCCTAATCCTGCCGGCTTTCTCGATTGTTTCCTGGTGGTGCATGCTCTGGGGGCTGCCTGCCGTCACCCTGCACTGGAAGCCACGATGAAATCTCCAGTGGGTCGACGGAATCTTCCCCCCACCAAACTTCAGCTTCACCAGTACTCTGGGACCCCTCTCATCCTGGCGAGCATGGCCCCTAGAACACAGGTGGTGGACCCAAGTGACCCAGACTGTCCAGTGGTCCAACTGTCCAAATTTGGAGGAGGTAAGTCCTTGCCTCCTCTCTTCAGACAGTAATCCTGTGCACCACGTGGACTGCAGCTACAAGGGCTTCTGTGCACATTTCCAATAATTCCTGCATGCACAGCCGAGCCTAGGTCCCCAGCACTCTGTCCTGCGATGCTCATTTCCCGGAGTTGATCTCCGGTGTCGTGGGACCTCCTTTTGCAGTGTTGAGACTACCGCTGTGTTCAGTCTTCTTGAAACCTGTGTTCAAGGACTTCTGCGAGTGCTTCCTGCTTGTGCGTGGGTTCTCTACATTGTTGAGGGCCCCCTCTGTCTCCTCTCCCAAATGGCAACATCCTGGTACTTCCTGGGCACGGGCAGCATCCTTTTTCTCCAACCGCAAGTCTTGCAGTTAACAAGGCTTGTTTGTGGTATTTTGCCAAGGAAACACTTCTGCATCCTCCAGCATGCCGTGGGACATCTTCTACATGAAGAAGAACTTCCTACCTCCTTTCGTTGTTGCAGAATCTTCAGCTTCTTCCAACCGGAGGCAGCCATTTTGCACCTTCATCTGGGTTTCTGTGGGCTCCTGCCCCCCCTGGACACTTTCGCGACTCTTGGACTTGGTCCCCTTCTTTTGCAGGTCCTCAGGTCCAGGAGTCAGTCTTCAGTGCTTTGCAGTCTGTTGTGGTCTTTGCAAAATCCGATATCATGACTTTAGTGTGTTGCTGGGGAAATAGTAGTACTTTACTCCTACTTTCCAGGGTCTTGGGGTGGGGTATCTTGGACACCCTTAGTGTTTTCTTACAGTCTCAGTGACCCTCTACACACTACACTAGCCTATGTTTATGGTTTGTGTTCCCCCTAGGCCATTTGCATCGTATTGTACGCTACATTGTTTGCACTACTTTCTGACTGTTTTACTTACCTGATTTGGTCTGTGGTGCATATTTTGTGTATTTTACGTACCTCCTAAGGGAGTATATCCTCAGAGATATTTTTGGCACATTGTCACTAAAATAAAGTATCTTTAGTTATGGTAACTATGAGTATTGTCTTTCTTATTATATAGTACATATATGATATAAGTGGTATTGCATGAGCTTTGCATGTCTCCTAGTTCAGCCTTGGCTGCTCTGCTACAGCTACCTCTATCAGCCTATGCTGCTAGAACACTACTACTCTACTAATAAGGGATATCTGGGCCTGGCCATGAGCCATGGGAGGAGGGACCACTCTCTCTCACCAACAGCCTCAGGGTCTCTCTACCTGCAGAGCTCCACATATCCAGGAGAGGCCCAGAAAACAGAGAGAAAGAGGCGATGGAAAAGTGCAATGTTATGTTGATGGCAGCAGGAGCATGGCAGTGTCTATAGTCTAATGCTGGTCATTGCCAATGTCCAAAGTTATCATACCAAAAATGAAATTGTAATGAAATCGTATTCTAACATTTATATAATTTATATAATTTTACTACCCCCTAAGTGGCCGCTGAAGTGCTTGCCTCCGCAGGTAGCATTGAAGGGCATTGCCTTTTTTGGGCATCACTTAACCTGATTACAGCACCCACGAAGAAACAAACAATGAATGAATTATATCTTCCACTGAAATAATGGCTTTTCTTATCGTACAAATACCCATGCATTAAAAAACAGTGTCTGGTTTAAAGGGGCGAGATAAATTAATACAACTCTTCTTAGAATAATTTATCTGTTGGTGTGTGGCATGCACTTCCATTGGCTGCTGTTGTCACAGCTACTGGATTACAGGTGGACAGAAGACAGTGGCACCTCTGAAAACAAAAGCAGAGATTACCTGAGTATTTACATATCAAGCCATGCACGCATTATCAGAATAAATCAAAATTTGCAGTCAATAATCTTTTGCTTTTATGGATATAAAAAGCTAAGAACCACAAAAAAATTCAAAAACAAGAAAATCAGTTGTAAGTTTCGTAAATAGGAAAATATTCCACAACAAAGCCAGGAATGATAGTCAAAAAAACAGAAAAAGTGTACAGTTCATCACTCAGTGTTAATAAAATTAAGTTATGAGGAAGACAATAGTAATACATGATCAAAACAGCAATACAAATGTTAACATCTCCAGAGACGCAATGCTTGTGTAAAGAGTGGAAGTGACGATCAAATTGAAAATATATTAGAAGAACACGACTTCAAGAGTTCATTGTGCAATTATAGTGTTTGTCACAGAAAGGAACCCCTTAATTTCACTCAAACCCCGAAATGATTAAATGCATTAACATTCAGACGACTGTATGCCCTGAGTAACATGTTAGCTTAAAAATAAAGGCTTTAGGTCGTACAAAACCCTTTAAAAATCTTTGTATGGCAGTTAACTGTAAAAAACAAAAAAAAAAAGGAAACAAATTAAATTACTTTAGGCAATACCTTAATAATAACATAAAATATTTACATCAACAAGCAGCATGAGAGAATATGTAAATGGTTTCCATTTATAACATACACTGACTATATGAGGCTTGAATGTTTTTTGCTGTCACGCCAATGAACAACAGAGAGATAGCCCATCCGTTGATGTACTTCAATTTGTCAAACAAGCATACAAATCTGTGACTGAATGTTGCAACCTGTTCTTTACTGGTAGGTTGTGTGCATGCCAAAAATCTCTGATCATTTACCGCATGCTCATTCTTTTTATTTCTTTAGTTGGTGCAAGAACGCTTTCTGAACGACCTACGCAGAAGCACCTGGTTAATTACGTGTGAGTAGTTTAGTGCAAAGAATTTTTGAAAATGATAGAGGTTTAAGGATGGCAGTATAATTTTAAACACGCGGGGCAAGGCACTATTTTGGCGTGGCTCTACTGTTCCTAAAATAATTAACAGGCGTTTTTGGAACATTGTTGCTGCGCATTAGAACTCACAAGACATTTACACTCTTAAGGCACTTCAGTGCATTATAAAGGTTTAGCACTTAAACGACGGTTACAAAACACTAGTCTCTACACAAAACAATGCTAATTTGAAAGTGCAAAATAAGTTTTCAGGAATGGTTTTCTACAACGACAGGGTCAATGCAGTGTTGGGATCCAACTGTTCAGAAATTCCAACTCCAAATTCATCTTGATGGGCAGTGTACAGATATGGCACCATCCTCTCAAATGTTTCTCTTCACGTTCAGCTTTCAGTAAAATTGGGTTCTTCATTTGATTAAAAGCTGGCTCTGCAGACACAAAAAACACATTATTAAGACTGCAGAGCAGCTGCTGGAAAAACAGCGCATATTACTGATGGTCACAAAGTTGTTCGGAATAGACATGCTTTATTCCTTTTTGCGTAAAGAAAAATTGCACCTATCTGAAACAACTTTGTGAAACAATGCTGAAATCAATATATGAATATTCATTGTTTGCCGCATACTGATTAACTTTTATGAAAAAGATAAACCTACCTTTATGATGGCTTTATTACTGCTAGGCCCCACCTTTTCCAATTTGGATGAACAATGATATATAGGCCCTGCATTTTATCAGTAAACTATTCCTTCTCAAGGAGAGGAGAGCCCACTCATAGACAGATACGGCAAAAGGTCTCCAACAGTTTTCAACATACAGTAAAAACGCCTTGTGTGCGGATCATAGTCAATGAAGCACTAGCTGGAACTATCTCTGGGGGTACCATGTGTTTCTGGAGTCCAGTAGTGTGACAATAATTGTCAGAGGCTGTTCTGTCATCAATGGGTCCCTTAAACCACTGGAAAAGAATAAGCGATCTTGCAAACATACATACATTAAGAAAATGGTAAAGCAGTTAGCACTTATATTCAATTTATGAGGGCCTTTGGAAAAAAAGAATCGGAGGGGAAACTTATAAAGCAACTTCCCAAACAGGTGTTCATCGTACTGTTTCCCTGACAGTTTAGGCATCTTTTATCTAATGACAATAAAAATGCCTATCAAACAGTTAGAGATGTCACCAGTACATTTTGGAAGATATCCTTGTCCTAGTCTTTACCGAAACTCAGTCAGGGACAGATTTCGATTTTGTAAAAAGGCACTCTCACCCACATTATTGTGTGGCATGCTTCCTCACAACCAGACAGGCTCTACCCCACTTTTTATTTAGAGAGCACTTGGTGATAGATGTTTTGGGATCACAAAAAGGTAAAATCAATTATGTTAACCGCTCAAATTGTTTACTACTGAGGTCAACCTAGCTAAATTAAAAATATGTGTGGGGAGTAATTAATGATCAATCACTCCATCCACAGTTCAACATGCTTCAGCTGGTCATGCTCAGCTACACAGGCCTTCCAGCTTTCGTCAAGACTACTCTGCCCGCCAATTCTCTTGTTTTAGTGATGAGTTTTTGTTGTAGGAAGATACACTCATTCTTCATTCATGCACAGGTTACACTAGTGAGGAAAATGTCACCGCTGTTAGCTGATGAGGCTCGTGGTTGGAAGCGAGACCTGGTGGTTTACCAAGTGATGTTGGTCTGTTGGCATGAAACAAATGATCACACTACTATACAGCCACAGTACAATTGTTACATTTTTACAGGATCGTGCGCACGTGATGCACTGCATTCTCAATTAAGAAGTGTTGTGCCAACCTCATATCTGCAGCCCTTCGAAAAGAAGGCGGTAGTGTTCACTAGGGGGAAACCCTGTGCTCCATTTATGTATAAATGTACTGCCATGTGAGGCCACTTTTGGCACATCAAAACATCATACGAAGTGCTACCCCAGTCACCCAGAAGCTGTGGTTAGAGTCCAGCAGACCTGTATGCCCTCTGATATGGTACATACTTTTATCTATGGTTGTATTCGCTCCTGAGATAGTTATAAGCGGGATGGACCCTTGTGTCACACACTGTCATAGAGGCACTATAAGCATTGTCATTGTGCCGGGAGAGTAAAGTACAACTTAGACTGGCAGAAGTTTAGCAGTGCATCAATTCAGTGTTTTCTTTATGTACAACTCCAAAGGAATTACCCAGCTATCGACCTAAGTCAGGTCCCATAATTCCTGAATTTTGGAGAACAGAGACACCAGTTATATAATTATTGTGGCCCTTCAGACGTCGAACATCACATTGTAAATGTACACGATGACAACACTGAACACGTACGTGCTAGTCTGTTTACTTGAATTTTGTTTCTCCTGCCCTCACTGCGTACTGCAAAAGGTTTTTTTTCGGGACTGAGTCAAAAAAGGCCCTAACCACCACCTCGCTGGGGTGGTTTTAGCGTGTAACCTTGTTGTTAACCTTTGGAATAGCAAATCAAATTTAAGTATAAGCCTCCTAAGTGGCCACTCAATAAAGGTTATATAGAGCATCTTTTATGCTCACTTAATAATAATGATAACCAAACCCATAGAGTATCAAATGATTTGAATACATAATTTGTGATGGACATTTCATTCGAAACAGATTCTATGTTGTTGGAAGGAAATGTCTTAGTTCACTGTTGTGATGTGGGTGATGTAAGACAAATATAAGATATATATGATAATTCTGATATACAAAGTGAAGAGTTGATCCCATTGTAGGTAGAGGCTTAATCAAGGTGTCACGACCATTCGAGGCAGAATCATTCAACCAGGTCATGTGGGTGTTGAACCTATTCGCCCATCTTTGTTCCTTTTCCAAAAGAATTTCTGATACGTCTCTACTTGGGAATCAATTGTGACACTTGTTCAAGGACTGCACATGGGAAATTGGTCTGAGAGTGGCCCATGTTAATATAATGGTTGACCATTTCAGCAGTGGCATATCTGCATGTTATAAAACTTCAAAGTTTCACTCTCCAGTTCCTTATTTACACGTACCGCATGCCACAGGGACAAGCAATAGGGTAACACTGCATTTATGTAGTTACAGATAGTATATATGAACTGTATCCATTCTCTAACCAGACTAAAGTCTAATCTCTCAGTGGCTTTGTGAGGTGGTATACTTTGCAAACTCCACAAGGAAAATTACTGGATACAGAGGTAAGCGTAAAAAATAGCTGTCTGGATCCTTTCCTCAGTCATCCTATGGGTCATTGAATGAACCAATACATATTTTAGATTTGTATCTCTCCTGTCTGCACACACATTTCTATCAAACCTCATATCACCATTTTTTAATTTCTTTCAGTTCTGATTGATGACCTTCTTCACCTCATTCGAGATTGGGGAGTAACTGGTCTCACACACAAGCTGTCAACTCTTCTCTTTCCTTCTGTCACAATCAATAAAAGCCTCTCTGTTGTTGTTCCAGGCACTTTTCCGTGCTTTCAGTATTATGACTTCTGGGTGGCCTCTGTGTCTCAGTTTACTACTGAGACGGTCTACTTTGATGAAATCATCTGTCTGGAAACAATTCCAGAGTAGCCCCAAAAACTGTCCCTAAGGGTGGTTTTCCCATAAGGGACATGGGATGTGGCTGTCAAACCTCAACAGGAACCTGTGTTAGTACATACGATTTCTTTGTCATGAAAGAGCCTTACATCAAGGAAAACAATGGTGTCTTTGTCAATGCAGGAAGTAAACTTGAGGAAGTCATTTTGTCAGTTTTACCACTTAGTAAATGATTCAGCTGTAGCGAGATTCTCCTCTCCATAGGCTCAAAATATCCAAAATGCATCTCTTCCAGAATTCAATGTTATTCTTGAATGGGGTGTTGTCTGACATAATGGTGGTTGGTTCAAAATATTGGACATAAAACAGGCAATTCTGGGGACAAAAGTGCTCCCCGCTGAAGTACTTTTTATCTGTTAGTACATGGTACCCCCAAATAACAAACAAAAAAAAAACTGGTAAGTGCCAGATGCATACACTCCAGTATGAAATGGCTTGGTTTGGTATGTGTCCAGGTAGTCAGATATAGGAGGTCCTCCATTATCCTCAATGTTTCTTCTTGTGGAAGGATAGTGCAGAGATTTCCACAACTAAACCCACAAGTGGATTGACTTGAGGGCTGCACTGAATATCTTTAAGCAGCATCAACAAATCTTTTGTCTCCTTTATGTATAAGGGAATGTGTTTTATTAGTGGTCTAAGAATGTGATTACTGAATTTTGACAGGTCTGTAGGAGCAGGTTTATACTTTTTATCAATGCGTGGAGTTATCACTCTAGCTTTGACTGGCTCACTAAATATTTGATCTGCATGTTTAACCATGCCAGGTAGCATAGGAAGGCATGGATATCTTGAGCGAGTGGAGGACAGAGTGATAAACAGAAAATCCTCTTCTAGGGGCTCAGTGTTCCCAAGCACCCCATGGTATGCTGCTGCCTTGGAAACAACCTGCGTGTATGCAGTAGTGTCCTCTGGTGGAGAAGGGTTAGAAGGGTATAAATCAGGATCATTGTCCGGAAAAGGATCTGGGTCGTAGAGATCCCAAGGATCAACTATATAACCATGCAAATATTGCGAATGAGTTGGTGAAGGTAAAGGTGGTGGGCTAGTGCGTGGAGGCAAAAAAGAAAGTTGTGGTGAATGAGGTGAAGTATGAGCAGGTACTGGATTCTCCTTCTGTTTATACATTTTTGCTGGTGGTTGAGCAGTGTCTAATTGTTCCTGAAAGGCCAGCTTCCTTTTGGTTTGTAGAAGCGGTGCAGTAACTATTCTGCCAGTCTCTTTTATGGATGTGGATCCTTGATTGTCTTTCATCCATAACCTCAAGGATAGGCTGAATCTCAGTGTCCTCATCAGAAGGTCTATAAGATTGTTCATGCAGTGATTTTGAGCTCTGTTTAAGACGGCTTGAAAGTCCTTGCTCTTCTGAGTAAGAAGATTTTTAAGGCTCTGAAGATGGTAGCTTTTTCAGTCCCGAAAATGCAGCCGGTTGTTTAGGCTCCGAAGCAGGGCGTTGAGGATTCAACTCCGAGGAGTGAGGAGGCTTGCTCGAGTCTGATGTAGAACTCTTAATGGATTTACTTGACTCCGATACCGACGGAGGAGTGGCCTTTTTCGATGCCAAACCCGAAGGTCGGTCGACGAGTCTTTTTTCAGGTCGAACCAGGGCTCTCTGGCAGTGGTGTACCCAAGGCCTTCAATTATTTTTTTTAAGAGGGCGTAGGGGCAGACGTACTCACGTGCTGGCCAGCAGTGATAGGCCTATCTTCTTCCGATTCTTGTTCGGAGTCGGTGTCTCTGATGGAGACCGCTGTCTGCGCCTGGCTCATCCTCCATGATGTTGAGATGTTCCGTACTCTTCAACGCGATTTCCAATCTTCTGGCTCTCCGATCACGCAGGGTCTTTTTGGATCGAAACGATCGACAGGCCTCACAATCTTCTTCTTTGTGATCGGGAGAATGACACAGATTACAAACATGGTGTTCATCAGTGCAGGGAAACTTTGCGTGGCTTCGAGGACAAAATCGAAATTAAGTCCGGTCCATCAGGCTTCAATGTGGTAGGCCTGAACAGGGCCGAGGCTCACGCGCCCAGAAGGGCAAAATCTCGTTTCCGACAGTACTATTGGTTCGAGGCTAGGTGGAAACGCGATTGAAACAATACCGACGATTAAGGGAGTTTTCTAAAGTTTCTGATTCAAAATCTCGGAGCGAGACAATATATGTCCGAACCCGACAGCGGAAAGAAAACAATCTAACAATGGAGTCGATGACCATGCGCTGTATAACCGAGAGGCGGAGTCACTCGATCCCGTGACTCCAAAAAGACTTCTTTGAAGAAAAATAACATGTAACACTCCGAGCCCAACACTAGATGGCAGAATAATGCATAGCATGTGTATCTGCAGCTAAACATGCCATCAAACATATATATATCTATATATATATATAGATATATATATGGAAAATGTCATTACCCAGTGTACATCTGTTCGTGGCATGTTCTGCTGCAGATACACATATATGCATATGGATTCCGACATCTAGTGTTGGGCTCGGAGTGTTACAAGTTGTTTTTCTTCGAAGAAGTCTTTTAGAGTCACAGGATGGAGTGACTCCTCCTCTTCGGTTCCATTGCGCTTGGGCATCAACTCAACTGTTAGATTGTTTTCCCGCAGAGGGTAAAGGAAGGAGTGATAGAGTATATAGGTATGAAGTAAGAGATTCCATGCAAATGTAAATGTATATACAGATGTGTTAACTTAAACAACTACAGGCTTCCGGGGAGGAGGGAGGATGCATGTGAATCTGCAGAAGAACATGCCACGAACAGATGTACACTGGGTAAGTGACATTTTCCGTTCTATGGCATGTGTAGCTGCAGATACACATGCTGTGCATAGACTACAAAGCAGTTTGTCCTCCCAAAAAAATAGCTGGGGCTAGCCTGTAGGAGTTGAAGTTGTTTAAAATAATGTTCTTAGAACAGCTTGACCTACTGTGGCTTGTTGTTGTGATAATACGTCTACACAGTAGTGTTTAGTGAATGTATGGGGTGTTGACCATGCAGCTGCTTTACATATTTCAGCCATTTGTACATTCCCTAGAAAAGTCATTGTTGCACCTTTCTTTCGTGTAGAATGTGCCTTGGGAGTAATTAAAAGCTATCTTTTTGCTTTGATATAGCATGTTTGGATGCACCTTACAATCCATCTTGCTAAACCTTGTTTTGTTATTGGATTGCCTGTATGTGGTTGTTGGAAAGCTACAAAGAGTTCTTTAGTCTTTTGAAATGGTTTAGTTCTGTCTATATAGTACAATACAGCTCTTTTGATGTCCAATGTATGTAGAGCTCTTTCTGCCACAGAATCTGGCTGTAGAAAGAAGACTGGCAGTTCCACTGTTTGATTAATATGAAATGGTGATACAACGTTTGGTAGAAACTTTGGATTTGTTCTCAGTACAACTTTATGTTTGTATACTTGGAAGAAAGGTTCCTCAAGAGTAAAGGTTGGATTTCACTTACTGTTCTTAAAGAAGTAATTGCCACTAGGAATGCAACTTTCCATGTTAGAAATTGAATTTGACACAAGTACGTTGGCTCAAATGGCGAACCCATAAGTCTTATAAGCACTATATTTTGCTTCCAAGATGGAACTGGTGGTGTTCTGGGTGGAATTATGCATTTTAAGCCTTCCATGATAGCTTTAATGACGGGAACTCTAAATAAAGAGCTATTTTGTATATTTTGTAAATATGCAGAAATTGCAGTAAGATTATTTTTTATTGAAGAGAATGCTAAATTTGATTTTTGTAAATGAAGTAAATAGCATACAATATCTTGTATTGATGCTGTAAGAGGGTCTATATTTTTAGATTGACAGTAATATAAGAATCTTTTCCATTTGTTTGCATAGCACTGTCTAGTAGTAGGTTTTCTTGCTTGTTTAATAACTTCCATACATTCTGATGGGAGTTGTAAATATCCAAACTCTATGACCTCAGGAGCCAAATTGCTAGATTGAGAGCTTTGGGATTTGGATGTCTGATTTGACCTCTGTTTTGTGTCAACAGATCCGGTCTTGATGGGAGTTTAGAGTGTGGTACTACAGATAGATCTAGTTATGTTGTGTACCACGGCTGACGTGCCCATGTTGGTGCTATGAGTATCATGTTGAGTGAAGTTTGAAGCAACTTGTGACTAGAAACGGAAGGAGTGGGAGAGGGGAAAGCATACGCAAATATCCCTGACCAATTGATCCATAGAGCATTGCCCTTGGATAGGGGATGTGGGTGTCTGGATGCGAAGTTTAGGCATTTTGTGTTTTTGCTTGTTGCAAACAGGTCTATGTTTGGTGTTCCCCACTTTTGAAAGTACTTTTGAAGTGCCTGAAGGTGAAACTCCCATTCGTGAGTTTGTTGGTAATTTCTGCTGAGGATATCTGCCAACTGATTGTCTATCCCTGGGATGTACTGTTCTGAAAGTTGAATTTGGTTGTGGATTGCCCATTTCCAATTTTTTTTGGGCTACAAGGGACAGTTGGGATGAATGTGTCCCTCCCTGTTTGTTGAGATAATACAAGGTTGTCATGTTGTCTGTTTTGATAAGAACATTCTTCTGTGTGAGAAGAGGTTGAAAAGCTTTGAGGGCTAGAAAGACAGCTAATAACTCCAAGTGGTTTATGTGTAGCTGTTTCTGTTTGACATCCCATTTGTCCATGAATGTTGGGATTGTTTAGTTGAGCTCCCCAACCAATCATTGATGCATCTGTTGTAATTATGGTCTGAGGCACAGGGTCTTGAAATGACCGCCCCTTGATTAGATTGGTAGAATTCCACCACTGAAGGGACATATATGTTTGGCGGTCTATCAACACTAGATTTTGGAGTTGACCGTGTGCCTGTGACCATTGTTGTGCAAGGCACTGTTGTAAGGGCTGCATGTTTTATCTTGCGTGTGGAACAATCGCAATGCAGGATGCCATCATTCCTAGAATTTTTATGACAAATCTTACAGTGTATTGTTGATTTGGTTGTATTTGTGGAATTAGATTTTGGAAAGCTTGTATCCTTTGTGTGTTTGGATACGCTAGAGCTTGTTGAGTATTTAGTATCTCACCTAAATATGGTTGTAGTTGTGCTGGTTGAAGGTGTGATTTTTGGTAGTTTATTGAGAAACCTAGTGTGTGTAAGGTTTGTATTAAATAACATGTATGATTTTGGCATTGTGTACGACTGCTTGATTTTATTAGCCAATCGTCTAGATATGGAAAGACATGTATATGTTGTCTTCTTAGGTAAGCTGCCACTACTGCCTAGCACTTTGTGAATACCCTTGGCATTGTTGTTATTATTCCAAAGGGTAACACTCTGAACTGGTAGTGTTTTCCTTGAATGACAAACCTGAGGTATTTTCTGTGGGCAGGATGGATGGGTATGTGGAAATACGCATCCTTGAGGTCTGAAGCTGTCATAAAATCTCGTTTTTGTAGCAGTGGGATAACATCCTGTAAAGTTACCATGTGAAAATGTTCTGACAGGATTTAAAGATTGAGGGGCCCGAGGTCTAATATTGGCCTGAGGGTGCCATCTTTTGGGGGAATTAGAAATTATAGCGAATAAACTCCTGTTCTTATCTGAGACTGTGGAACTAACTCTATTGCTTGTTTGAGTAGTAGAGATTGGACCTCTTCTTGTAACATGTGTGTTCTGTGGTTAGTTTGTGAAACCTTGGTGGAATAGCTGGAGGAGTGTTCATCAATTCTAGGCAATAACCATTGCGGATAATTGATAGCACCCAGTTGTCTGTGGTGATATTTTGCCAATGTGTGTGGAACTGCTGTAGTCTTCCCCCCACAGGAGAGGTGTGGAGTGGAAGGGAGTGAGGGAAGTCACTGTTTTGGGTGTGTTGCAGGCTGCTTAGAGGTCTGCAATTTTCCTCTATTGTCCTCTATATGTGCCTCTAAATCCACCTCGTTGGTACCCTGTTTGGTAGGGTGGTTTTGTTTGGGAGGTTGATGCCTCTGACAGCTGTGGTCTTAAACCACCTCGAAACTGAGTTTTACGAAATGACCCTCTATATGGTGTAGAATAGAGTGCACCCATTGCCTTAGCTGTGTCAGAGTCTTTTCGTAGCTTTTCTATTGCTGTGTCTACTTCTGGCCCGAAAAGATGGTTTTTTTTTTATCAAAGGGCATGTTTAACACAGCCTGTTGTATTTCTGGCTTGAATCCAGAAGATCTCAGCCATGCATGTCTACGAATAGTGACTGCTGTGTTGACACTCCTTGCAGCGGTATCTGCTGCATCTACGGCAGATCTTATTTGGTTATTTGTAATAGCTTGCCATTCTTCCACTACCTTTTTTGTGCTCTTTGGGGGGATGCTGTATTATATCTTGCATCTCGTCCCAATGGGCTCTATCATAATGAGCTAGTAGTGCTTGTGAATTTGCTATTCTCTATTGGTTAGCTGCTTGGGACGCAACCCTTTTCCCGGCAGCATCGCATTTTCAGCTTTTCTTATCAGGAGGGGGTGCATCTCCTGAGGACTGACTATTTGCTCTCTTCCTGGCAGCACTAACCACAATTGAATCAGGTGGTTGATGGGTGATATAACCAGGGTCAGAAGGTGCAGGTTTGTACTTTTTTTCTATTCTAGGTGTTATAATGCGTGCTTTCACCAGCTCGTTAAATATTTGATCTGCATGTTTTACCATGCCTGGGAGCATCGGGAGGCATTGGTATCTGGAATGAGTTGAGGATAATGTGTTGAATAAAAAATCCTCTTCTAGTGGTTCTGTGTGCATTGTAACCCCATGATAGGCTGCAGCCCTAGCTATGACCTGGTTATATACAGTAGTATCTTCAGGTGGCGATACTTTAGAGGGGTAGCTTTCTGGATCGTTGCTTGGGATGGGATCAGGATCATAAAGATCCCATGGATCAACAGTGTCCTGTTGTGAGACATAGGAATGAGTTGGAGAATGCATTGGTGTAGGGCTTATCTGAGGAGAGGTAGGTAGGTATGGAGAATGAGTAGGAGAAGACTGAGGAGGTACTGGCTTCTCTTTCTGTTTTGGTACGTTAGCTGGGGGCTGAATAGTGTCCAATTCCTCCTGAAATGCCAGCTTCCTCTTTGTTTTTAATGGAGGTGCTGAGATAATCCTGCCGGTTTCTTTATGGATGTGGATCCTGGGCTGCCTCTCATCCATAATTTGAAGTATTGGTTCGACCTCTGGCTCCTCCTCAGATGTTTTCTGGCTTTCTTTAAGACTTTTAGAAAGTCCGTGTTCCTCTGTATATGCCGTTTTTTTCGGCTCCGAAATGTGTTTTTTCGGGATCGAAAATGATGAGGTAGGTCTCAGCTCCGAAACAGGTTTTCTTATTTTCGACTCTGAAAATGGCTGTTTATTGGAGTCTGAAATGGAGCTTTTTGTCGACTCTGAGGTTTTCGGAGGCGTGGCCTTTTTCGGTGCCGAACTGGAGGGTCGGTCACTGACAGTCTTTTTTCTGGCCGAGCCATAGCCTTCCGGCAGTGGCGTACCCAAGGCCTTCTGTTTTTTCTTACGTGAGGGTACAGGGGCAGACGTACTCACATGCTGGCTAGCTGTGACGGGTCTGTCTTCTTCAGATTCTTGTTCTGACCCCGAATCTCGGACTGAGACCGTTGTCTGCAGTAGTTCTTCTACGTCGAAATGTTCTCCACTCTTCTACGCCATTTCGAGCCTTCTTGCTCTTCTGTCTCTTAGAGTCGTTTTCGATCAGAAGGATCGACAAGCCTCGCAGTTTTCCTCCCGATGGTCTGGAGAAAGGCAGAGGTTGCAAACTAAATGCTGGTCTGTGTATGGGTACTTCGCGTGGCACTGAGGGCAGAATCGGAATGGAGCCCGATCCATGAGGCTCTCCATGCGGTCGGCCAACTAGGCCAGAGTTGGGTGCACGCACCCCGAAGGGCGAACAAAGTTGTTTCCCGACAGTACTGCTGTGTCGACGGAAGATTATTAACGCGATTGATACAATACCGACGAAAAGAAAGTTTTGCAAAGTTTTCGGAATCGAAATCTCGGAATGAGAGGAAATACACCCGAATCAGATGCAGAAAGGAAACAATCTAACAATGGAGTTGATGCCTATGCGCAATGGAACCGAAGAGGAGGAGTCACTCGATCCTGTGACTCTAAAAGGCTTCTTCGAAGAAAAACAACTTGTAACACTTCGAGCCCAACACTAGATGTCGGAATCCATATGCACAGCATGTGTATCTGCAGCTACACATGCCATCGAACATATATATATATATATATATATATATATATATATATATATATGGAAATGTTCCGCTGCAGATTCACATGCTATGCACAGGTCCTGCCATCTAGTGTTGGGCTCGGAGTGTTACAAGTTGTTTTTCTTCGAAGAAGTCTTTTCGAGTCACGGGACCGAGTGACTCCTCCTTTTCGGCTCCACTGCACATGGGCATCGATTCCATCTTAGATTGTTTTCCCGCAGAGGGTAAGGTAGGAGTGATAGAGTGTAAAGAGAGAGCTGTCCATGCAATAGAGATGTATCTACAGAGTTTAAATAAAGGTATGTTTATATACATACGTACAAATTTTAATTATAACTTAAACGGCTATAGGCTCCCGGGGAGGAGGGAGGGCGCATGTGAATCTGCAGCAGAACATGCCACGAACAGATGTTGTAGGAAGTTGGCTCTGTATGTACTATTTCAAAGTAAGAAATAGCATGCACAGAGTCCAAGGGTTCCCCTTAGAGGTAAGATAGTGGCAAAAAGAGATAATTCTAATGCTCTATTTTGTGGTAGTGTGGTTGAGCAGTAGGCTTATCAGAGGGTAGTGTTAAGCATTTGTTGTACACACACAGGCAATAAATGAGGAACACAAACTCAAAGACAATTCCAGGCCAATAGGTTTTTATATAGAAAAATATATTTTCTTAGTTTATTTTAAGAACCACAAGTTCAAGATGTACAATCAATACTTTAAATGAAAGGTATTTCACTCAGGTATCTTAGGAACTTTGAATTATCACAATAGCATGTATAGTTTTGGCAAAAATGGCAATAAGCTATTTTAAAAGTGGAGAGTGCAAAAATCAACAGTTCCTGGGGGAGGTAAGTAATTGTTAAGTTCACAGGTAAGTAAAACACTTACAGGGTTCAAAGTTGGGTCCTAGGTAGCCCACCGTTGGGGGTTCAAGGCAACCCCAAAGTTACCACACCAGCAGCTCAGGGCCGGTCAGGTGCAGAGGTCAAAGTGGTGCCCAAAACACATAGGCTTCAATGGAAATAGGGGTGCCCCGGTTCCAGTCAGCCAGCAGGTAAGTACCCGCGACTTCGGAGGGCAGACCAGGGGGGTTTTGTAGGGCACCAGGGGGGGGGGGGGGGGAGACACAAGCAGGCACAAAAAGTACACCCTCAGCGGCACTGGGGCGGCCAGGTGCAGAGTGCAAACAGGCGTCGGGTTTTCAATAGGATTCAATTGGGAGACCCGGGGGTCTCTTCAACGATGCAGGCAGGCACGGGGGGGGGGGCTCCTCGGGGTAGCCACCACCTGGGCTAGGCAGAGGGTCGCCTGGGGGGTCGCTCCTGCACTAGAGTTCGGTTCCTTCAGGTCCTGGAGGCTGCGGGTGCAGTGTGGTTTCCAGACGTCGGGTTCCTTGAAGCAGGCAGTCTCGGTCAGGGGGAGCCTCTGGATTTCCTCTGCAGGCGTCACTGTGGGGGCTCAGGGGGGTCAACTCTGGCTACTCACGGGCTCGCAGTCGCCGGGGAGTCCTCCCTGTAGAGTTAGTTTTCCGCAGGTCGAGCCGAGGGCGTCGGGTGCAGAGTGGAAAGTCTCACGCTTCCGGCGGGAAACGTGTGGTCTTTAAAAGTTGCTTCTTTGTTG
The DNA here is from genome assembly GCF_031143425.1 of Pleurodeles waltl. Lineage (NCBI taxonomy): Eukaryota > Metazoa > Chordata > Amphibia > Caudata > Salamandridae > Pleurodeles > Pleurodeles waltl. The sequence continues at coordinate 1,032,046,557 of NC_090437.1, read as the reverse complement.
CAAAGTTGCAGGTTTGTTGAACAGGGCCACTAGTCTCGGGAGCTTCTTGGTCCTTTTAGATGCAGGGTAGTCCTCTGAGGCTTCAGAGGTCGCTGGACCCTGTTGGATGTGTCGCTGTTGCAGTTTTTCTCGAAGTGGGGAGACAGGCCGGTAGGGCTGGGATCAAAGCAGTTGGTGTCTCCGTCTTCTCTGCAGGGCTTCAGGTCAGCAGTCCTTCTTCGTCTTCAGGTTGTAGGAATCTCTCTTCCTCGGTTCTGGGAGCCCCTAAATACTCAATTTAGGGGTGTGTTTAGGTCTGGGAGGTTAGTAGCCAATGGCTACTAGCCCTGAGGGTGGCTACACCCTCTTTGTGCCTCCTTCCTGTGGGGAGGGGGGCACATCCCTAATCCTATTGGGGGAATCCTTCATCTGCAAGATGGAGGATTTCTAAGAGTCAGAGTCACCTCAGCTCAGGACACCTTAGGGGCTGTCCTGACTGGGGAGTGACTCCTCCTTGTTTTTCTCATTATCTCCTCCAGCCTTGCCGCCAAAAGTGGGGGCAGTGGCCGGAGGGGCGGTCATCTCCACTAACTGGGATGCCCTGTGGCGCTGTAACAAAGGGGGTGAGCCTTTGAGGCTCACCGCCAGGTGTTACAGTTCCTGCAGGGGGAGGTGAGAAGCACCTCCACCCAGTACAGGCTTTGTTCCTGGCCACAGAGTGACAAAGGCACTCTCCCCATGTGGCCAGCAACATGTCTGGTGTGTGGCAGGCTGGCAAAAACCAGTCAGCCCACACTGGAAGTCAGGTATGTGGTCAGGGGGCATCTCTAAGATGCCCTCTGGGTGTATTTCACAATAAAATGTACACTGGCATCAGTGTGCATTTATTGTGCTGAGAAGTTTGATACCAAACTTCACAGTTTTCAGTGTAGCCATTATGGTGCTGTGGAGTTCGTGTTTGACAGACTCCCAGACCATATACTCTTATGGCTACCCTGCACTTACAATGTCTAAGGTTTTGCTTAGACACTGTAGGGGCATAGTGCTCATGCACTTATGCCCTCACCTGTGGTATAGTGCACCCTGCCTTAGGGCTGTAAGGCCTGCTAGAGGGGTGACTTACCTATGCCACAGGCAGTGTGAGGTTGGCATGGCACCCTGAGGGGAGTGCCATATCGACTTAGTCATTTTCTCCCCACCAGCACACACAAGTTGGCAAGCAGTGTGTCTGTGCTGAGCAAGGGGTCCCTAGGGTGGCATAAGACATGCTGCAGCCCTTAGAGACCTTCCCTGGCATCAGGACCCTTGGTACCAGGGGTAACAGTTACAAGGGACTTACCTGGGTGCCAGCGTTGTGCCAATTGTGGAGACAAAGGTACAGTTTAGGGAAAGAACACTGGTGCTGGGGCCTGGTTAGCAGGCCTCAGCACACTTTCAAATCATAACTTGGCATCAGCAAAGGCAAAATGTCAGGGGGTAACCATGCCAAGGAGGCATTTCCTTACAGATGTACACTGGGTAAGTGACATTTTTCGTTCAGTGGCATGTGTAGCTGCAGATACACATGCTATGCATAGACTACAAAGCAGTAATCCTCCCCTAAGTGGTGGTCAGCCTGTAGGAGTTGAAGTTGTCTGAAATAATGTTCTTAGTACAGCTTGTCCTACTGTGGCTTGCTGTGTTGCTAACACATCTACACAGTAATGCTTGGTAAAAGTATGAGGTGTCAACCAAGTGGCTGCCTTACAAATTTCTGTCATTGGTATGTTTCCCAGAAATGCCATTGTTGCTCCCTGTTTTCTAGTGGAGTGTGCCTTTGGCGTAATAAGCAGTTGTCTTTTAGCTTTTAGGTAACAAGTTTGTATACATTTCACAATCCATCTGGCTATGCCTTGTTTTGATATAGGATTACTAGTATGGGGTTGTTGGAATGCGACAAACAATTGTGAAATTTTACGAAATGATTTTGTTCTGTCGATGTAATACATTAGAGCTCTTTTAATATCTAATGTATGCAGTCTGCCACCGAGTCTGGCTGTGGGAAGAAGACTGGGAGTTCCACTGTTTGGTTTAAATGAAACAGTGAGATGACTTTTGGTAGAAATTTAGGGTTTGTGCGGAGTACAACCTTATGTTTGTGTACTTGTATAAAGGGTTGTTCAATAGTGAATGCTTGTATCTCACTAACTCTTCGTAATGAAGTGATTGCCACTAGAAATGCTACTTTCCAAGTTAGGAATTGAATCTGACAAGAGTGCATGGGTTCAAATGGTGGACCCATGAGTCGTGTAAGTACAATGTTAAGATTCCATGAGGGTACTGGTGGTGTTCTTGGAGGTATGATTCGTTTTAGACCTTCCATGAAGGCGTTAATGACTGGTACCCTAAATAGAGATTTGGTCTGTTTATTTTGCAAATAAGCAGAAATTGCTGTGAGATGCATTTTGATGGATGAAAAAGCTAGATTTGCTTTTTGTAGGTGGAGCAAATAACCTACGATGTCTTGTATGGACGCATCTAAAGGTGTTATGTGTTTTGCTTGACAGTAGAAAACAAATCTTTTCCATTTGTTGGCATAACACTGCCTGGTGGTAGGTTTTCTTGCCTGTTTAATGACTTCCATACACTCTGGTGGAAGATTTAGATAGCCAAACTCTAAGATTTCAGGAGCCAGATTGTTAGATTGAGCATCGCTGGATTGGAGTGTCTGATCTGCGGTTTGTTCTGTGTCAGCAGGTCTGGCCTTTTTGGGAGTTTGACGTGTGGTACTATTGACAGGTCTAGCAGTATGGTGTACCATGGCTGGCGTGCCCACGTTGGTGCTATAAGTATGAGTTTGAGTTTGTTTTGACGCAGCTTGTTGACCAAAAATTGAATGAGCGGGAGTGGGGGAAAAGTGTAAGCAAATATCCCTGACCAGTTGATCCATAGAGCATTGCCCTTGGACTGAGGGTTTGGGTACCTGGAAGTGAAGTTTTGGCATTTTGCGTTGTGGTTGGTGGCGAACAGATCTATGTTTGGTGTCCCCCACTGACGAAAGTATTTGTGAAGTACCTGGGGGTGAATTTCCCACTTGTGAGTTTGTTGGTGATCTCGACTGAGGTTGTCTGCTAACTGATTGTGAATCCATGGAATGTATTGAGCTACCAGGTGAATGTTGTTGTGAATAGCCCAATGCCAAATTCTCTGTGCTAGAAAAGGCAAAGTTGAGATGAGTGGGTTCCTCCCTGTTTAAGTAGTACATTGTTGTCATATTGTCTGTTCTGACAAGAATGTGTTTGTGAGCAAGAACAGGTTGAAAGGCTCTTAGTGCTAGGGAGACTGCTAGCAGTTCTAAGTGATTTATGTGAAGCTGCTTCTGTTTGTTGTCCCACTGTCCCTGAATATTGTGATTGTTGAGGCGTGCTCCCCATCCAATCATTGATGCATCGGTTGTGAGAATGGCGTGAGGCACAGGGTCTTGAAATGGCCGCCCTTTGTTTAAATTTGTGGGATTCCACCACTGAAGCGAAATGTGTGTTTGGTGGTCTATCAACACTAGATCTTGGAGATGACCCTGTACCTGCGACCATTGTTTTGCAAGGCACTGTTGTAAGGGTCTCGTGTAATCTTGCATTTGGGACAATGGCGATGCACGATGCCATCATACCTAGCAGTTTCATGACAAAACAGACAGTGTAGTGCTGATTTGGCTGAGTTTTTGGCAATATGGTGTGGAACGATTGCACTCTTTGTGGGCTTGGACTTGCAAGCGCCTTTTGAGTGTTCAGTGTAGCTCCTAAGTACTGCTGAAATTGCGATGGTTGCAGGTGTGATTTTTGGTAATTTATGAGAACCCTAGTGTGTGTAGGGTATCTATTACATAATGTGTGTGATGTTGACACTGTTTGTGAGTGTTGGCTTTTATTAGCCAATCGCCGAGATATGGGAATACATGCATATGTTGTCTCCTTATGTATGCCGCTACTACAGCAAGGCATTTTGTAAAGACTCTGGGGGCTGTTGTTATCCCGAAAGGTAATACCTTGAATTGGTAATGTTTCCCTTGTATAACAAACCTGAGGTATTTTCTGTGAGCTGGATGGATAGGTATGTGAAAAAATGCATCTTCTAGATCCAGTGTTGACATACATTCTCCCTGTTGTAGAAATGGGACTACATCTTGTAGTTTCACCATGTGAAAGTGTTCTGATCGGATGTAGAGGTTGAGAGTCCTGAGATCTAATATTGGCCTTAATGTTTTGTCTTTCTTGGGAATAAGGAAATACAGGGAGTAAACCCCTGTTCCTTTTTGATGATGTGGCACTAGTTCTATGGCTAGTTTGAGTAATAGTGCCTGCACTTCTGTTTGTAACATTGCAAGATGTTGCGATGAAAGTTTGTGCGCTTTTAGGGGAATGTCTGGAGGAAATTGTGTGAACTCTATCCAGTAACCATGTTGGATAATGGATAGTACCCATGTGTCTGTTGTGATGTGTAACCATTGGTCGTGGAACATTTTCAGTCTTCCTCCCACAGGGGAAGTGTGTTGAGGGAAGGTGATGACAAAGTCACTGTTTGTTGTTAGTGGCTTGTTTTGAGGATTGGAATTTTCCGCTAGACTTGGGAAATTGTTCTCTGTAGGATCCCCAAAATCCCCCTCTTTGGTATTGTGTCTGGTATGAGGGCTTGGATTGTGAGGTGGATGGCTCGGAGGGCTGTGGCCTGAAGCCTCCCCTATATTGAGGCTTCCGAAATGTGCCTCTGTATTGAGATGAGTAAAACGCTCCCATCGCTTTAGCAGTGTCGGCATCTTTTTTCATTTAATCTATGGCTGTGTCCCCCTGTGTGCCAAATAATTGCTGTTGATTAAAAGGCATGTTGAGGACAGCCTGTTGGATTTCAGGTTTAAAACCTGATGACCTGAGCCATGCATGCCGCCTAATGGTGACAGCCGTATTTATAGTCCTTGCGGCTGTATCAGCTGAGTCTAGTGCCGATCTTATGTGGTTGTTTGTAATCGCCTGTCCCTCCTCTACTACCTGAGATCTCTTTTGGTGTTCCTTGGGGAGATGCTGAATAATGTCCTTCATCTCATTCCAATGAGCCCTATCGTATCTAGCGAGGAGGGCCTGCGAATTAGCTATGCGCCACTGATTGGCTGCTTGTGACGCCACCCTTTTCCCTGCAGCATCAAATTATTTGCTTTCCTTATCTGGAGGGGGTGCATCTCCAGAGGACTGCGAGTTAGCTCTTTTCCACGCTGCGCTGACCACTACTGAATCGGGGGGCAGCTGTTGTGTGATATACACCAGGTCTGAGGGTGGTGGTTTGTATTTTTTTCCTACCCTTGGGGTTATAGCCCTTCCTTTAACCGGCTCCTGGAATATCTGCTGGGCATGTTTGAGCATACTGGGGAGCATGGGTAGGCTTTGGTATGTGGCGTGGGTTGAGGACAATGTATTGAATAAAAAGTCATCCTCTAGAGCCTGGATACTCAAAGTACGGCCCGCGGGCCTCATGCGGCCCCTCTGACCTTTACATGCGGCCCCCTGGGCAACAGGAGCACTGGGCAGCTGTTTTCCTCCACCACATTAACAATAAAAATATTAAATAGACACACAGTCATTTATTTCAAACTTAATTGGTGTTAAAGAAAGGAAATAACTAGGGACTTCTACACTTAACTTTAGAAACGCCTTCATTTTTAAAGACATCTTGCAGCATAAGTGTGAAACTTAGACAGTCTCTTCAAAATGAAAAAAGTGTATTTAGTTAACATGCAGAACCTTTTCGCCTTTGTACAATTTACTTTATCAGTGCATTGAGATGTATTCATTTAAAAGTGATAGTTTTCAACCATAAATTTGGAAACATTAATTCTTCCCCTTCTACCACCAATAGTAAATTAAAGAGGCAAGTCACTTGGTATGTGCACTTTATGGGTGGCTTGGGTTCCTATCATACATGAACAAAATTATAGTTTAATAAATCAAACATAGAAGCGGGTTTTGTGCAGCGCACACCATGAATCGTGTATTTCGAGGTCCTCTTAAATGTGATAATGCAGAAAAAGGAGGGAAAGTGAGATTAAACAATTGCCTAGGATCACACAATTTGGAAAAGTAGGTAAGCCGGGATTAATTCCAGGTTTTCTGGTTTCCTATTGTTTATTTCAGCCACTAAATGTATATCCTTTGTTTCCCCTACAACTACCTTGCCACCAATCGCCCTAACCACTCCACCCAACCGCCACTGCCCTGGCATCAATCCGGCCCCCAAGCACATCACAGACCAAACTTTTTGGCCCCTGAGAAAATGTTTGTGAGTACCCATGCTCTAGAGGTTCTGTGTGCATGCTTATGTTGTGGAAAGCTGCTGCCCTAGCTAAAACCTGTGTATACGAGGTGCTATCCTCAGGTGGAGAGGGCTTAGATGGGTAGCACTCTGGGCTATTGTCTGATACCGGGTCATCGTATAGATCCAATGGATCTGTGTTCCTGATGTGACTACATAGTGTGTGTTGGAGACTGTGCAGTGGGTGTAGCAGGTGGGGAGACAGTCCGTTGAGGGGAGTGAGGAGGAGACTGCTGAGGAGAAAACTGGCGAGGGGGAGATTTCTCTCTTGGCACTTAAGCCGTTGGCTGATCAGTGTCCAAACGTCCATGGAAGGCCAGTTTCCTTTTTATCTTGAGAGGAGGTGCTGTGAGGATCTTGCCAGTGTCCTTGTGGATCTGTATCCTGGCTTGTTTGTCATAAAAATCCTCCATTTGTTGTATCTCTTCCTCAAATCTATGGCTTTCTTTTAACTGTTTCGAAAGTCCATGCTCCTCTGTATAGGAATGCTTTTTTGGCTCCAAAGCAGTTTTTTTCGTCACCGGAGGGCCTGGAGTAGTGGTTGGCCTCGGTTCCGAAAGGGACTTTCGGGGTATCGACTCGATGGGTCGGTGCCGTGTGCTTTCAGAGCCTGTGTCTCGGCTCGAGTCCGAAGACTTCGTAACGGGCATGGCCTTTTTCGTGCCGAAGGTGTTACTTGGTCACCGGTCGATTTTTTACAGGTGGAGCCATGGCTTTCCGGCAGTGGCGTCCCGAGGCCTTATGTTTGGTCTTGGTCTGGGTCGGGGCAAGCGTACTCACATGCTGGCCTGCTGTCAGTGGTCGGTCGGACTCTTCGGAATCGGATCCCTGATCGGAGATGGCAGTATGAATCACCTCCTCCTCTTCTGCGTCGAGGCGTTCAGTGCTTCTGGACGCCATCTGCAATCTTCTCGCTCTTCGTTCTCGTAAGGTCTTTTTGGAACAAAAGGATCTACAGGCTTCACAAGTATCCTCTCGATGATCTGGAGACGCAAACAGATTACAAACCAGATGTTGATCTGTGTAGGGATACTTGGGGTGGCACCGAGGGAAGAATCTGAATGGGGTCCGGTCCATGAGGCTTCGACGATACTTGCGTTCGGGCCGACCAGGCCCAAGTTGGGCACGGGTGGCCCGAAGGGAAACCGAAGAAGTGTGTCCGCCGGTTCCGAGGTGTCGATGATAGATGGGGCCCGATCGAGAACAAAACCGACTATTTCCGATGGATTATAGGTTTTTTCCGGCTTGAACAACCGGAGTGAAGAGGAACACGTCCGAACCCGATGGCGGAAAGAAAACAATCTAAGATGGAGTTGATGCCCATGTGCAATGGAGCCGAAAAGGAGGAGTCACTCGGTCCCGTGACTCGAAAAGACTTCTTCGAAGAAAAACAACTTGTAACACTCCGAGCCCAACACTAGATGGCAGGACCTGTGCATAGCATGTGTATCTGCAGCTACACATGCCACCGAATATATATATATATGTATATACACATATATATATGTTAAAAAAAAAAAACTGTATGTTATACTTACCTCTTACCTCCTCTACTTTTTACCATGCATTTGCCTTTACCAACTATGCCTTTACTACGAAATTTTTGTGGTAAAAACATTTTGTGGTAAGTGCATGCGTGGTAAAGACCATGCATTGTACTTACCGCGTTGTAAAGGCATGCGTAGTAAGTGGATGCGTTGTTCCATCATACATCCGGCTGTGTTTGTTCTTTGATACACGCAGTTGCTTTATGACAAAAATAGGATTGCTATTCAGACACAACTCCTGTTGTTGTGAATCAGGGTGAAATATTTACTAATTATGAAACTGAAGATAGGCTAGTTATATACTAATCTGCTAGAGCTATTGCAGTACCTAGACATAGCAAACAAGGGTGTTAATGCTTGAACTACATTAACCATGATAAGCTATTTCTTGCTGTGCACAGTATTTATTCATTTTCTAACTGCTTTGTAGTTTATATTATGTGTGATTGCAACTCATATCCTATGCACTAGATTGGGCTTTTAAAATAAACATTTTAAAAAACAATCTTTTTCTTAATGCTTAATTTTTAATTCTAACCCACTGTTAATTTGTGGAACTGAAGAGGGGGTATGGCTAGTGATGCGTAGACTAAGGAGACGTCATTAGAACCTCAAAGACACAACTGAGACCAATAATACAGATATAGGTTTTTATCTGTGACGGCTGAACTTGGCTTATTTAAAGAGCCAGAAGAGGAACTTGGGCAGAAAGGGAATTCTTGTCCTGAAAGACTGTAAATCCATTCTCAACTGAAATGACACTGGAATCTAAATGGTACAGTTTGGATGAAACTGAGGAATTTTGGCTATGACCATTCATGTACATTGAGGGAGAAAGATGTTTTTTTCCAACTAAACACAAGGTCAGAGGGTTTCTGAAGTAATCCTTGACCTCGTTTCTAGTCTAGAGACTTTACACATGCATGCATCCTCACACAGAGCCTACATTCATAATGACAGATACACTGTCAGTAAGGAACCTTGACAAAAGAAGAGTCTGTTCTACAGTCACCATCTCCAAGGTAAGCATTAATGTAACCTACTATAAGAAGTGTTTTTGAAAGGAAGAAGTCTCATTGTCAAATCCATGTGACAGATGAAGCTGATAAATGGCCAATATTGTGTTACCATTTGCTCATGTAAAGAAAGCATCCAGGCAGATAGACCACCTTTCTGTGGCTTTCTATAGACTTTGCCTTCTTTAGGTAAGACATAGATGTTTTGCCATTCAAGATGGCTTGCAGTCAATACACTGTCTGAGCTACAGGACTACTAAATCAAAAAGATGAACTCCCACCTTGGTCCACTATGCTTCAGCACAAGGTAATTTTCCAGATTTTCACGTCAAGCTAAGGTTTCATTAAAAAAAGCAGACAAAGCAACAACAGCAAATATATTCCTATTATCTGGAGGCAGTGCTGGGATTTCAACAGAAACAATCTGCAGAACGTCTGTCTGTCAAATACCTACTAGTGGTGTGCTAATCTACTTGATCAACTATACCCTTTGCATCATAAGTGCTAGTACCTAGAGCGTGGTCTGAATCAGACAATGTTGGGGTCTTGATGAGTGGATAACCCTGTAACAAGTACAACGGGATGTACTTTGGGTGAAAGGAGTCTGCTGGGGTTGATGGTACTGAAGTCAACAGTCAGCTCAGCTTCAGTTTGTCTATGCTCACAGGTTTGTACAAAAGGGTCACTAAGAAGATGTTAGAAACTAAACGCAAGAGAGGATATTGGCAGTATTTACAATGTCTCAGATCAAGTTATCACATGGACCTAAGATTTAAACCATGGGGACAACTGTTTCTGAAACAACAATTTTCTTAGAAGACAGGGATAGTGTTGAAGTGTGTTTTACAAATACTGTAATGCTGATGGATCAGGAGAATTATGGCTTTTAATGTTCTAGTGCAAACTTTTTGTAATCCTGGATACATTAAGTCATCTTCATTTCCCTCAATTCTGATAACTGTCAGAATTGGGAGTTCTTAATAACAAGATAAACACTAACAGAATAATCATAAAAACATGCTTTCCTATACACATTCAGCACAGTGCTATACTTTGAAGATGTGAATCGACTTTAAGAGATACAACATACTCTTGAAACTGATGTTTATAATCCTTCTTCACTTGGGATAAACATAGGTAAATACCTGAATAAACAAATAGAAAATACCATCATCAACTGATACCCTAAATAATTAGATCAGGTTGCTCAAAATTTGATCGAGCTACCATTATTTTGGTTCATCTACTTTTACTCTCAAAATTCACTACAATCATCACACCAGGATTACAAATACTGGGATCCCGGGTAAAGCTTTTTCTGAGGCATAAAAATGAGACATACTTGGCAATAACCTCCAAGTTTCAATTCAAAGTGGTCTTTTATTCTGTTAGAACAACTACAACCAATGTACGTCCAGGAAGGCCAGTTCCATAACCACCTATACATCTACCTCTCCTTTATTTTGCAAACCTTAACCTATGAAACAGAGCCTGAAAAAAACAATGGAGAGCCTCCAAGGAGCTAAATTCAAACATGTGATACCGAAGACAAAGCTATGCTCATAAACATTTTATAAAGAGAAAGAAGAGTTAGGGGCCATGGGGAAATATGTTAGCACTTAAGGGCATTAGTTACCCAGTGGGTTTCTGAATTGACATGTGCCAGAGAAAATAATCTGCAAATTGTTAACCATACTCATGATTGCATATGACAAATAAAACACACCTTTTCATTCCCAAAAAGGTTTATGCAAATTCATTGCAAAAATAGTAGTTATACATTACTGTAAAATAACCTGCAAATAAAGTGTATAGCTTGCTCACTTCACCTATAGCTAATTCTGCGCAGCCAACCATCTGCTCTCCAGAACTTAAAACTAATATGACCAACATAGGCAAAGGTTCTCCTCACTTCTAGTAAATCAACATGCTTGAAAATGGCATACGCTCAACCAGCTATTTGAAAGAGTTTTCTAAATTACCAATAGCAAATTATCCCTACGTTTCACCTAATTGTCAAAGGCGTTAAAGAATACCAAGCTTCTGCTACCTATACATTTTAAAAATAACACTCTGAAAAGAAGAAAGAGTAAACTAGTCAGGAAAGAACAGACTGCACAAAAGATTCTGAGAGTGGACCAGTCTGCTCAACTCTGAAATTCACGTAAATTGTCTAATACATTAACTAAAGGGTTTACACTGTTAGTATATAAATGATTTTTGCTTCGGAACCAAGAAGGCACAATAGTTGGGAAATATGTGCTTTACAAGTAGCTATTTAACATAATATAAAAAGAAGAAAAAAGGCTAACTCAAAATCCTTCACTAAGAGATTGTCTATGAATTTTTTAATCTTCAATTGTATTTCTTAAAGTTAATATTTACTCCCTTCAAAAAAATAGTTATTTCCTTAAACGCAGTATGTACTCCCTACACAACAATCTCAAAACATTCTCTGCTATATCCCCTATCCCACTGAATGAAGACACAAATGCCTCTTAGAACTGCTTATAGATGGTGAAATTATGCCTCTTCCTATTCCTAAATAAAACACACAGAGATCTTGCAGTGATATGGTCTCCTATGGAGAACTGTAATTACATTTACTCTAAAAAAAATTCAAGACTGCTGATGAACCTGATCAATGTGCTTGCCTGCTATGAGGCTATATTTCAAAAGAAGTGCTGTAACCCAACCTTACCATCCTCTTCAAATAATGTCACTTAATTATTTTATGTAGGGTTTCTTTCTCTCATATTATTTGGCCTTATCCAGGGTTGACTGTTCTACAACCAGCTTTAACTCATTTCTATAGTTTTGCAAGTCCAGTAAGTTCACATGTTCGATACTTTCATCTGCCTCGTCTTCTACAAATGCCTCTTCCTGCTTCCTCTCTCCACTTCCTCCCTTTTATGAAACTCTTAACCTACTTCACCCAATGCACCCTGTTTACTATTTATTGCCAAACATCATATAAAAACTGAATGCAGTGCTTTCTTTCTGTCAATTAGAAACATCTACTGGACCCAAGTCACAAAGATTTTTCTGGGTCTCCCGCCGGCTAATTCCAGAAGTAAGCCAGGAGTGCTACAGACCTAAGTCACACCTACTTCTTGACAAATCTTTGTGAATCAGAGCCAATAATTTTGAAAGATTAAAAATGTTATTTTCAGAATCAGCAAGTGAAGTGCAGTCAATAATAAACAAAATCCCAATAAATAGAAAATAAAAATCTACCACGCAGTGTATTAGATAGGAAACACTTTAAAAAGTAGAAAGTTTCAAAACTAGTATGTGTAGGGACACATCTTTGTATTGGTGCATATTTAGGACATTCAAGAACATATAAGAGTGTTCAGCAGTAGGCCTGAAAACTATAGTCCTTGTAAAAAAACAATTGCGATTTACATTTTAGCATGAGCAAATATACACAAGCATATTTGCGAATGCGTAATTCGGCAAAGCAACTGCAAAGTTTATCTTTCTACACCCCTGATTTTGCCACTCTGGTAGAAGTTTTATTCCTGCCCAAGGAATATATTTCCAACCTTTCTCAAAGTGGGAATATATTGGAAAGGAGGAGGTGAGTGCCATTTAACATGTCGGTTGGTGGGTGTTCATAGACATGCAAGGCATTTCAACCCTGAAACTGCTGCATCTTTAATGCTTCCACTTGTATGTAGATTTGCAGGAAAGTAAGAAAAATCGCATTCTAGACAGAATCCAAACTCCGTAATAAAATTGCCCCTCCAATTATTAAAGATGTTATTACTAGAACTCTGACATAATGAAAATGCAGTCATAATATGTTGTCTTGCTACATGGCACCAAAAGGAAGAAGCAGATTTTTTTTTTACATGACAAGAAGAGTTCACACCCATGTTTCCATCACCTGCATAACTGAAAATTAAAATTTTCCATTTGGAAATCATAGTTTCTTTGCATGGCCACAAACAATACATATAAAAGAGGCAGGCAGTGCATCAGCTATTTGAGAAGACTCAAAATATGATAATGGTTTCATATGACAATGCCGCACTAATCATAGTGGCATCCAAGGGGAATAGTGTGTTCGAAATTTCATTGCTATAAACAGACAAAACGTAAGTCTTTTAATAAAGGTTAGGTGCTGTAATACAGTCAATGCAAGCCAACACTAACTAGTTACTTCAATCTGAAAATCATTGGCATACCTCATGTTTGTATGACATTTTGGTCCTGTAAAACAAACAAAAGTGAATTAGTGAACGAGCATTACCTAATCAAACAAAATAGTAAAATAAAAGGACACAGCTTTCACTGATGTAAGAACATACACAATTTAATTTAATTTTAAGAAAAAACAGGTAATAGCATGGCCTGTTTCACTTTTTAGTATTTCATGAAACCATGTTCTGTTGTAAACGTGAATACATTTAGGGCAATGGTTCAGAAATACTTAACTCTACATGACATTGGCCTACCACAGATGTTTGTCAAATAGATTGCATCTGGTGTGCTCCTTGTAACAAGGATACTCATTATACTTTGCATTGTGTTGCTTACAATTCAAAAAAAAATTGCCATTGTCATCTCTAGCAAGATTAATCTCTCTCCCGTAAAAATCCCTAAACATCTCAACAACTACTACAACAAGAACAATACAAGCATAGCCAACCATTAGGAGAGAGAAATCTTTGACATGCAGAAAGCAACATGTGAGACAAAACAGTGCAAAAAAAGACTAGAATCTAGCCGATTCTAAATGTAAAGTAGCCTCACTTCTGGGCTGCACAAAACTGACATTCTACCTCAAAAATGTAACATGTAAATGTAAACAATGTTTATCCTCGCAGGCTTCTTTCCACACTGAATCCAAAGTTGATCTTTAAGAAACATTATTCTTAAAAAATGGATCTCTCAAACGTATGTGGTATATTACACATACCACATGCAAGGCCAGTGGGATCACACATTCGAGCAAACAACCGGTTTGAAACATTCACGGAATTCCTATGCATGCTATAAAAATAATTTAGTTATCTATTCATGTTTTTCATGAAAATGGCAGAATAGCAGATTTGAAAGAATGAAAACACCTGGATATCACAGAGTAATTAAAATTGAAAGCAAAAAGGAATGAACAAACAATAAACAGATATGACTGAGAAGGTGATGGAACCACAGCAGAAGTACTGGGATGAACCTAAGATAAGTAAAACTGCACATCTAGCTTACAGACTGGAAGAACCTTAGATAGACAGGGTGAAGGAAAGGAATCAGAATGATTTGTGCTCAATAGAAGAGAAGCAGAAGATGAGAAAGCATCATAGAGGTCAATTTTAGATGTGAAGTAAGAGGCCAAATGCTCAGCACTGTTGAGGGACCGAGAGGATGAATCAAGGGGATGAGATGAAAGCAAGTAAAAAAAAAATGTGCCATACCAATGGCGGGTCCAACATATTTGTTCAGAAATAAGTGCAAAGAAAAAACATTCTTTACCAGTTTTCAATCAACTGTGAAGCATATGTGTTGCAAGCAGTAAGGAAACAAGATAGAATAAGAGATGTCTTGTATCGGCACCATAACCAGATTGCAAACATCTTTCCAAAGAGGAACAATCTCGGGGAAACGCCAACCTTGCAGAGATTAATAAGCAGGGATGAAGGCTTTGAGAGGGACCAGAACATTAAGACAATCAGCAATAGAAGCAGAATGTGAATTGGTAGCTTGAGCAAGAGGTAAGGAAGTGAGTTAATCAACAGAAAGCAAAGTATGTAGATTAAAGTTGCCAGTTGCCAAGGTTGTCAGTTGATTAAGAGGAAGATTACTCAAGTCACAAAGATTAAAATGTCTACATACTTTGCTTTCTGTTGCTTTACTCACTTCCTTACCTCTTGCTCAAGCTACCAATTCACATTCTGCTTCTATTGCTGATTGTCTTAATAAAAGATAAAAATGCTATGGCTAGAGATAGATGGCAAGTCCTGAGAACAGGGCGATAGAAAGTATTTTATAGTAAATAATGATGAGGGGATGGAAGCAAGAGCTAAAACGGAGAGAACTCGGCTGAAAACGTGAGGAAAAGAGATATGCAAGTTAAAGTAGTTTAGAAAAAATAAAGCAGAAGCATGAAGAGCCTCATAAATGGACAAAATTGGGGCAGACAGGGCTATCAACAAAAACTAAAGTTAGCTGTATAGTTCCAGAGAAAGAAGGAAAATGGAATTTCAGTGAGGAGATAGCTAGATTTTGAACAAGAGAAGTGAAATAAAGCAAAGTAGTTGATAGAGAAGACCAACTCCTCCACACACATACATTGCGCTGGAGAAAGGAAAGTGAGTCAGAGGTAATCAAAGCAGCAGAGATGTCAGGGTCAAATGGGACATCCAGGTTTCAGTAATGCACTTCACGTAGAGAAAAGTAACATTATTTATTCCTATTTATTTTTATTTTGGTAATTTTAGTGGCATAAATGTGGCCCACAGGCATGAGATCACTTTACAAGAGAACAAAAAGAAGAATTTGTATAAAAAAGAATCACAGATTTAACAGATATGCAATAAAGAAACCACATCAAGCAGATCGTGTTGAGGAGAAATGTCAAACAGTTCATATCTGGATAGATTGGATAAGTCAGAGAAGTGGATGCATGTATGTGATCGTACATTTGTCTAAAGTGCCTCTCAAACATGAGGATTTTGCGTTTTTTTTTTTTTTTTTTTTTCGAGGGAGTTCCAGAACCTTGGGCACTGCTACATAATGCTCATTTCATTATGCGTTCTTGCCTACGCGTTGGAGGTTTCAGTGGTAGGACTTCAGTGGGTCTCGCTCCCCACTGAGTGCCAGAAGATTTCAGTTTCCCTGCCAAGTAGATGGGTGAGGCAACGTGGAGGGTTTGTGGGTGAAGCACACAGTCTGCAATTGGGCTCTTGCTATTGTAGAGTGTGGAGTATAAGAGAAATGTGATCAAAGTTTTTGTGTCGTTTCACAAAGTGGACAGCTCCATCAAACACTGCTCCCAGGGGTGCCAGATGTGCTCTGGTGGAAATCCAAGAGGACGAGAGTTCCCATTGTCCATTCTGGAGAGACTACAGCTTTTATGTCCTGCCGAGGAAGGAACTACCTGATGTTCCACTGAACTCTAAGTTGATGGCAGGTGATCCTGGTCATTTACTTCTGCAGGTTAAGGTCATAGCAAAGGATAAAATCTAGGAATTTAGATCACTCTGTGAAGTTTGGTTTACAGTTCAACAGAGAGAAAGGATCGAGCAACTCCTGGGCATGGAGGTCGAATTATTTTAGGTGAGATTAGAAGGAATTCAGTTTTGTATTGGGTTGAATTTCAGATGGAGGTTGGCCTTCCACTTCTGAATCTTGTCAAGGTTGTTGGAGATTAGGAGGAAGTCACTCAGGCAAGAAATCTTAAGGCAGATCTGTGTATCATCCACTTATTGATGATAAAGAATTTCAGAGTTACTCAGACTCTCTCCTATTGGAACAATATAGATTAAAGTCATTTTGAGGGATATGATCCAGCCCCGTGGATCCTGTTATCTTACATTAGTCTTGCTGGAGACTGACCTTTGTATTTTAACTATTTGTGATCACTTAGGCAAACCTGAACTGAGTGATTTTCGGATTTCAATATGTACTTTCATTGGTTATTTCAGGATGTTAATCAGAGCATTGTGGCCGAAAGCATTGAAGGCAGCCAAGAGGACAAGACTCACATATAGCCTGGGAGTTACCGGAGTCAGGAAGTAGAGAGAATCATTCATAATTTCAAGAGGGGTCGTTTCAATGCTGTGGTTTGTCTGAAACCACACTAGATGGCATTTAAAAGGTTATTTGCCTGGATATGCAGGGATAGCTGTGAGGCTATACAGTTTTTTAACACTTTCCCTCAGAAGGAAAGCTTTAAGATTGAGTGGCAGTTGTTCCGGTCATTTGTGTGAGCTGGGGGCTTTGTCAGGATGGAGGAGACTTGACCAATTTAAAAACAATCTGGGAAAATATCTTGTTCCAGTGAGGAATTTACCAGAGAGATCCAATATGGTAACAGCATCTTAGGCATGTCTTCCCTCTGGGTCCTACACAATGCGTCAGACATGTGGTTGGAAAGGCTGACCTTAGTTATAGTTTCAACTAGCTTTGCCTTGAAAACTGTGTTAAAGTGCAACCAGGTCCACTGGATGTTCTGGTTCTGTACACATGCATTAAGGTTGTCAAATCTGGGTGGAAGTGAAAGTTCAAGAGGATGTACTTTCTATCCAAAGAAATTTGAAGAATCTTCACATTTGGATGGGGGTGTGTAGACAGCGCCAGTTGAAGACTGGCTCCTGAATTATTTAATACTGTTTAAGAGACGTTTTGGATGATTTGTGGAGCCATCAAGCAGAAACTTATTGTGGTTAGATTTTGCTCTGAAGATAATCAATTTGTTGTTCCTTCTGGCAGGCCTCAGACTAGTCAGAATAGATACAGGAGGTGCTTGCCTCCAATTGTTTCAAGATTTCTCAAGCACTTTCTCTTGGCATATTGATCCTTGAGAACCATGGAGGCTAAAGTTTAGCTGTTTTTTCCTTGATTTTCAGAGGAGCAAAGTCATTGACCAGATTTCCTACACACTTTTTGCATTTGTCTGTTGTGGCATTGACAGCTAGCTGTGAGCAAGGGGTGTATAAGGTTATCACTGGCTTTTTTAACAAGGGAACTAATGTCAATGGTTTCTTTTTTGACTTGTCCTGACATTTTCTGATGGATAAAAGATAGCGTGAAAGGAATTTGTAGATTTGTAGGTTCATCCAGAGTGACATACACCACTTAAATACTTACTAAGTTTCAACTTAGTGGACGTGCAGAATAGTTGACATGCTAACAACCAAGAGGATGGACAGTGGGGCTGCCCAAGATAGAGACTTAACATTCATTTATGTTAGAAATTGGGTCTGGTTGACAGTCAGGTTACCCCCTGTTCAAGCAAGGACCCTCACTTTAGTCAGGGTAAAAGAGAATCACCCTCAGCTAACCCCTGCTCACCCCCTTGGTAGCTTGGCAGAGCAGTAGGCTTAACTTCAGAGTGCTAGGTGTAAAGTATTTGTACCATCACACATACTAATGAAATCACTACAAAATGACAACACAGGTTTAGAAAAATTAGAAATATTTATCTAAACAAAACAAGACCAAAACAACAAAAATCCACAATACACAAGTCAAGTTATCAATTAAAAATCTAAAAGAGTCTTTAAGTAGTTTAAAGCACACACTAACACCGTTAGCGTGAAAATGTACCTTGGGTGTGTCAAAAATAGCCCAGTACGGGCGAGTGTGCGTCAAAAAGGGCTTGCGATACGTCAATTTCACTCACGAGCGAGACCTTGCGTCGTTTCTCCTTTCGTCGGGTCGGGTGCGTCGTTTCTTCTCTCTGCAGGAGAGTGAAGCATCGATCCGGTCAGAACTCTCTGGTCTGGGCAGGCCTTGCGTTGTTTTTACACGCCCAGCGGTACTTGCGTCGGAAATCCAGCCGCACAATGACTCACAAAAAGGCGCAGCGCGGGTTTCGATCGAGTCTCCGTCAGCGATGCTGCGTGTCGTTTCTCCAGCTCCGTCCGTCAATTCTTCGGTTGCGTTTCCAGCGAGTGTTGATTTTCAGTCGCAGAGCCGGCGGCGCGTCATTTCTTTAGCCGCATATCGGAGTTGCGTCGATCTTAGGCTGCCAGCTTCTCCTTTCAGGGTTCCAGGAACTGGATGGGCACCACAGGGCAGAGTAGGAGTCTCTCCAGAGACTCCAGGTGCTGGGGGAGAGAAGTCTTTGCTGTCCCTGAGACTTCAAACAACAGGAGGAAAGCTCTAAATCAAGCCCTTGGAGATCTTCAAAAGATGGAAGGCACACAAAGTCCAGTCTTTGCCTCAGCTCTTCTCCAGGGAGAGGTTCCTCTTGTTTCCAGAAGTGTTCTGAAGTCTGTGGTTTTGGGTGCCCTTCTTATACGCAATTTCTCCTTTGAAGTAGGCCTACTTCAAAGTAAAGTCTCTTTTGAATGTGGAATCCTGCCTTGCCCAGGCCCCAGACATTCACCAGGGGGTTGGAGACTGCATTGTGTGAGGGCAGGCACAGCCCTTTCAGGTGTGAATGACCACTCCTCCCCGCCCTCCTAGCACAGGTGGCTCATCAGGATATGCAGGCTACACCCCAGCTCCCTCTGTCACTGTCTAGTGTGAGGTGCAACCAGCCCAACTGTCAAACTGACCCAGACAGGGAATCCACAAACAGGCAGAGTCACAGAAATGGTATAAGCAAGAAAATGCCCACTTTCTAAAAGTGACATTTTCAAACACACAATCTTAAATCCAACTTTACTAAAAGATATATTTTTAAATTGTGAGCTCAGAGACCCCAAACTCCACTTGTCCATCTTCTCCCAAAGGGAATCTACACTTTAATAAGATTTAAAGGTAGCTCTCATGAAAACCTATGGAAGGGACAGGCCTTGCAACAGTGAAAAACAAATTTAGCAATATTTCACTGTCAGGACATATAAAACACATTACTATATGTCCTACCTTAACCATACACTGCACCATGCCCTTGGGGCTACCTAGGGCCTACCTTAGGGGTGCCTTACATGTAAGAAAAGGGAAGATTTAGGCCTGGCAAGTGGGTACACTTGCCAAGGCGAGTTTACAGTTAAAATTGCACACACAGACACTGCAATGGCAGGTCTGAGACATGATTACAGAGCTACTTATGTGGGTGGCACAACCAGTGCTGCAGGCCCACTATTAGCATTTGATTTACAGGCCCTGGCACCTCTAGTGCACTTTACTAGGGACTTACTAGTGAATCAAATATGCCAACCATGGACCAGCCAATTACATACACATTTTGTACAGGAGCACTTGCACTTTAGCACTGGTTAGCAGTGGTAAAGTGCCCACAGTAACAAAAACAGCAAAATCAGAGTCCAGCACACATCAACAACCTGGGGAACAGAGGCAAAAAGTTAAGGGAGACCACGCCAAGGATGAAAAGTCTAACAATATAATTGAAAAAACACAAGGCTATTTGGGCTGGAGGGCATACCACAGGCATTACCTAAATGGGGGACCCCCGGTCCTATGTTTTATTGTGTCAAGGGGATGTATATAAATGTACAAAAAATCAGGACGAACTCTCACCCAAAACCTAGGTGGCATGGTTCATAATATGGTTGTGTCAACGACACTGGCCAACATTTCTTTAGGGGGCAGGCAGACACCCCGATACTTCAGGAAGTGCTTTGTTGTAAGTGGGTAAATCTCCCTCAGCCAAGAGGTAAGGGATCCAAACAGCGATTTAAAATCTCTTTCGATACACCCGTAAAGCATGTTCAATATAGGTTACTAGAGGGCTATGAAAATTAAAACAGCAAGAGAGAACAACAGGGATAATGAAAATGTCACTTACCCAGTGTACATCTGTTCGTGGCATCAGTCGCAGTAGATTCGCATGTTTTGCAATAGCTCGCCATCTGGTGTTGGGCCGGAGTGTTACAAGTTGTTTTTCTTCGAAGAAGTCTTTCGAGTCACGGGACCGAGTGACTCCTCCTTTTGTCTCCATTGCGCATGGGCGTCGACTCCATCTTCGATTGTTTTTCCCCGCAGAGGGTGAGGTAGGAGTTGAATTGTAGTAATAGTGCCCATGCAACGGAGTGACTAAGTATGCACCTATTTAAGGTCGAGATGATACATATATAAATAGTTGAAGGTAACTTCCAAACTGCTACAGGCTCCCGGGGAGGCGGGTGGGCACATGCGAATCTACTGCGACTGATGCCACGAACAGATGTACACTGGGTAAGTGACATTTTCAGTTCGATGGCATCTGTCGCTGTAGATACGCATGTTTTGCATAGACTAGTAAGCAGTTATCTTCCCAAAAGCGGTGGATCAGCCTGTAGGAGTGGAAGTAGTCTGAAATAATGTTCTTAATACGGCTTGACCTACTGTGGCTTGTTGTGCGGATAACACGTCTACACAGTAGTGCTTGGTGAATGTGTGAGGCGTAGACCATGTGGCTGCCTTACATATTTCTTGCATTGGGATGTTTCCTAGAAAGGCCATGGTAGCACCTTTCTTTCTGGTTGAGTGTGCCCTTGGTGTAATGGGCAGCTGTCGTTTAGCTTTAAGGTAGCAGATTTGGATGCATTTAACTATCCATCTGGCTATACCTTGTTTTGATATTGGGTTTCCTGCATGAGGTTTTTGAAATGCAATAAATAGTTGTTTAGTCTTTCTGATGTTTTTTGTTCTGTCAATGTAATACATCAATGCTCTTTTGACATCTAATGTATGTAGTGCCCTTTCAGCTACGGTATCTGGCTGTGGAAAGAACACTGGAAGTTCCACTGTTTGATTTAGATGGAACGGTGAAATAACCTTTGGCAAAAATGTAGGATTGGTCCTTAGGACGACCTTATTCTTGTGTAGTTGTATAAAAGGTTCCTGTATTGTAAACGCCTGAATCTCGCTTACTCTTCTTAGGGAAGTAATGGCGATGAGAAATGCCACCTTCCAGGTTAGGAACTGTATTTCGCAGGAGTGCATGGGTTCAAAAGGTGGACCCATAAGTCTAGTTAGGACAACATTTAGGTTCCATGAAGGAACAGGTGGTGTTCTTGGTGGTATAATTCTCCTAAGGCCCTCCATGAATGCTTTAATGACTGGTATCTTATATAGGGAAGTTGAATAGGTAGTCTGCAGGTATGCAGATATTGATGCAAGGTGTATTTTAATGGAAGAGAAAGCCAGGTTAGATTTTTGTAAGTGAAGCAAGTAACCCACTACGTGTTCTGGAGTTGTGTGTAATGGTTGTATTTGATTAATATGGCAGTAGCAAACAAACCTCTTCCATTTACTTGCATAGCAGTGCCTGGTGGATGGCCTTCTGGCTTGTTTTATGACTTCCATACATTCTTGGGTAGGTTGTAAGTGCCCGAATTCTAGGATTTCAGGAGCCAGATTGCTAGATTCAGCGATGCTGGATCTGGGTGTCTGATCTTTTGGTTGTGCTGTGTCAACAGATCTGGCCTGTTGGGCAATTTGATGCAGGGTACTACTGATAGGTCTAGCAGCGTTGTGTACCAGGGTTGCCTTGCCCAAGTTGGTGCTATTAATATGAGTTTGAGTTTGTTTTGACTGAGTTTGTTTACCAGGTAAGGAAGGAGAGGGAGAGGAGGAAAAGCGTAAGCAAATATCCCTGACCAGTTCATCCATAGGGCATTGCCTTGGGACTGTTTGTGTGGGTATCTGGATGCGAAGTTTTGGCATTTTGCGTTCTCCTTTGTCGCAAACAAGTCTATCTGAGGTGTTCCCCAGAGTTTGAAATAAGTGTTCAGAATTTGGGGGTGAATTTCCCATTCGTGGACCTGTTGGTGATCTCGAGAGAGATTGTCTGCGAGTTGATTTTGGATCCCTGGTATAAATTGTGCTATTAGGCGAATTTGGTTGTGAATTGCCCAACGCCAAATCTTTTGTGCTAGCAGGCTTAACTGCGTGGAGTGCGTCCCCCCCTTGCTTGTTTAGATAATACATTGTTGTCATGTTGTCTGTTTTGACGAGAATGTATTTGTGAACTATTATTGGTTGGAAAGCTTTTAGTGCTTGAAAAACTGCTAGAAGTTCTAGGTGATTTATATGCAGTTTTGTTTGATGTACGTTCCATTGTCCTTGTATGCTGTGTTGATCGAGGTGTGCTCCCCACCCTGTCATGGAAGCATCTGTTGTTATTACGTATTGTGGCACTGGGTCTTGGAAAGGCCGCCCTTTGTTTAAATTTATGTTGTTCCACCACAGAAGCAAGAGGTAAGTTTGGCGGTCTATTAACACCAGATCTAGAAGGTGACCCTGTGCTTGTGACCATTGTGATGCTAGGCACTGTTGTAAGGGCCTC
Organism: Pleurodeles waltl; assembly: GCF_031143425.1. Taxonomy (NCBI): domain Eukaryota; kingdom Metazoa; phylum Chordata; class Amphibia; order Caudata; family Salamandridae; genus Pleurodeles; species Pleurodeles waltl. Next base: position 1,032,023,767 of record NC_090437.1, on the reverse strand, counting down.
ATGTGCAGTCTTGCGTTTGGGACAATGGCTATGCATGAAGACATCATGCCTAGGAGTTGTAGTACCATCTTTGCTTGTATCCTTTGTGTTGGATACATGCGTTGTATGATGGTGTTGAAATTTCGAATTCTTTGTGGACTTGGAGTGGCTACTCCTTTTGATGTGTCTATTATGGCTCCCAGGTATTGTTGTACCTTGCGCGGCAGAATTTTGGATTTTGTTAAATTGACGGTGAACCCTAGTTTGAAGAGGGTTTGTATGATATGATTTGTGTGATTTGAGCACTCTATTAACGAATTGGCCTTGATTAGCCAGTCGTCTAGATATGGGAACACATGTATTTGCTGCCTTCTTATGTGTGCAGCGACTACCGCTAGACATTTGGTAAAGACTCTTGGTGGGGTTGTTAATCCGAAAGGCAGTACCTTGAATTGGTAATGTATTCCCTTGAATACAAACCTTAGGTATTTCCTGTGCGATGGGTGTATTGGTATATGGAAATAAGCATCCTTGAGATCTAAAGTTGCCATGTAGTCGTGTAGTTTTAGCAATGGCAATACTTGTTGTAGTGTGACCATGTGAAAGTGGTCTGATTTGATGAAAGTGTTCACTACTCTGAGGTCTAGGATTGGTCTCAGCGTTTTGTCCTCCTTTGGTATCAGAAAGTACAGTGAGTAAACTCCTGTGTTTATTTGTGTGTTTGGCACTAATTCGATTGCATTCTTTTGCAATAGTGCCTGCACTTCTATCTCCAGGAGATTGGAATGGTGTGTTGTCAAATTTTGTGCTTTTGGTGCTATGTTTGGAGGGAATTGTAGAAATTCTATGCAATAACCATGTTGGATAATTGCTAGAACCCAAGTGTCTGTAGTGATTTCCTCCCATGCTTTGTAATAATGACTTATTCTTCCCCCCACTGGTGTTGTGTGGAGGGGGTGAGTGACATGTGAGTCACTGTTTAGTAGTAGGGGTTTTGGGGCTCTGAAATCTTCCTCTATTTCTAGGGAATTGCCCTCCTCTATATTGTCCCCGAAAACCTCCTCTATACTGTCCCTGGTAACTGGACGGTGTTGCTTGTGAGGTGCTGGCTTGTGTGCTCTGACCCCGAAACCCCCCTCGAAAGGGTGTTTTACGGAATGTGCTGTAATTCCCTCTGCTCTGCGGGGAGTAGAGTGCGCCCATGGCTTTGGCAGTGTCCGTATCTTTTTTGAGTTTCTCAATCGCTGTGTCCACTTCTGGACCGAACAGTTCTTTTTCGTTAAAAGGCATATTGAGAACTGCTTGTTGAATCTCTGGTTTAAATCCAGACGTTCGGAGCCATGCATGCCTTCTGATAGTTACAGATGTATTAATTGTCCGTGCAGCTGTATCTGCAGCGTCCATGGAGGAGCGGATCTGGTTGTTGGAAATGGTCTGTCCCTCCTCAACCACTTGTTTTGCCCTATTTTGTAAGTCCTTGGGCAGATGTTCAATGAGATGTTGCATCTCGTCCCAGTGGGCTCTGTCATAGCGCGCAAGTAGTGCCTGGGAGTTCGCGATGCGCCACTGGTTTGCAGCTTGTGCCGCGACTCTCTTACCAGCTGCATCGAACTTGCGGCTTTCTTTATCTGGGGGTGGTGCATCTCCAGATGTGTGAGAGTTGGCCCTTTTCCTAGCTGCTCCTACAACGACAGAGTCTGGTGGCAGCTGTGTAGTGATGAAAACCGGGTCTGTAGGAGGCACCTTATACTTTTTTTCCACCCTTGGTGTGATTGCCCTACTTTTGACCGGCTCCTTAAAGATTTCTTTTGTGTGCCGGAGCATACCAGGGAGCATAGGCAGGCTTTGGTATGAGCTGTGGGTGGAGGAGAGTGTGTTGAATAAAAAATAATCCTCGACCTGTTCTGAGTGGAGGCTTACGTTGTGAAATTGTGCTGCTCTAGCCACCACTTGAGAATACGCGGTGCTGTCCTCTGGTGGAGATGGCTTCGTAGGGTATGCCTCCGGACTGTTATCTGACACTGGGGCGTCGTATAGGTCCCATGCGTCTTGATCTTGGTCACCCTGGCTTATGGTGGTGTGAGCTGGGGAGTGTGATGGAGTTCGTGCTGGTGAGACGTTAATCACGGGCGGAGGAGAGGGTGGTGGGGTAACTCTTTTCACCACTTTTGGTTGTGGTGTCTGTTCAGTTTGGAACTCCAACCTTCTCTTTCTTGTAATGGGGGGAAGGGTGCTTATTTTTCCTGTCCCCTGCTGTATGAAAATACGCTTTTGCGTATGGTCCACATCAGTTGATTGTAGCTCTTCCTCAAACCTATGCTTTTGCATTTGTGAGGTTAGCGAGTGCTCTTCTGTATAAGAGCCTGAAGCTGGGTCGCTTGCAGTTTGTTTCGGCACCGAAACCCTGTCTGCGTGTTTTTTCGGCTCCGAGGTGACTTTTTTCTTTTTCGGGGCCGAAACCTCTCGGCGTCGATCATCTTCGGTGCCGCTGTCTCGGCGTCGAGCCGTGTCCACACCGGCATCTCGGTGTCGAGGCTGGTCTCCAGCACTTTCTCGGTCCCGAGAAGGCTGCGTGCCGGTGTCTCGACCGGAGTCGGACGATCTCGGCACTGTTTGGGCCTTTTTCGGTGCCGACGGTCGGTCACCGAATTTATGGGTGGAGCCATGGCCTGATGGCAGTGGCGTCCCCTGGGCCTTGTAAATCTTCCTCTGTGTGGTTTTCGACGTCTTACTCACGGTTTGTGTATCGTCGAATCCTTCGGAGTCTGATTCTTGGATCGAGAAGGTACCTTCCTCTTCCTGTTCCTCGAACTCTCGGTGGGCTGTCGGCGCGGACGCCATCTGAAGTCTTCTGGCTCTACGGTCTCGGAGTGTCTTTCGGGACCGGAACGCACGACAGGCCTTGCAGGTGTCTTCACTGTGCTCAGGTGACAGGCACAGGTTACAGACCAAGTGTTGGTCTGTATAGGGGTATTTATTGTGGCATTTGGGGCAGAAACGGAACGGGGTCCGTTCCATCGGCGTTCTTCAGCACGCGGTCGGGCCGACCAGGCCCCGACGGGGGATCGAAAAACTACCCCCGAAGGGCACCGGAGCTCTTCGATCTTCGATGCGGTGTTGAATCTAAGTACGCCGATCCCGAACGCAACAATACCGACGAAAATCTTCCGAAATTAGCTAACTTTCCGTTCCGAAACTCAGAGCGACAGGAACACGTCCGAACCCGATGGCGGAAAAAAAACAATCGAAGATGGAGTCGACGCCCATGCGCAATGGAGACAAAAGGAGGAGTCACTCGGTCCCAAGACTCAAAAGACTTCTTCGAAGAAAAACAACTTGTAACACTCCGGCCCAACACCAGATGGCGAGCTATTGCAAAACATGCGTATCTACAGCGACAGATGCCATCGAACCTACTGTTCCTAGAGCCCACTGGTCATCATGATTCATCCAAACTAACAGGCCACTGGGAGTTCACAGTTTTCTTCTAGACCGAGATCCCTACTAACATCAGTCTCTCATGCACTCAAACTCATCTAATGGAGTCACAATCATTAATTCTGGAAACCAAATTTTGGGAACTTTTCATAGAATTTCACTAAAGTTCACAAAACAATATCACACTTTAGCACAGCCTTACTTAACATGCACTAATTTTATCCGTAAGTATTTTACATGACCATAGCTGAGTAAGATAATTTTCCTACACCGTTACAAAAAGGAATCCTTTTCTCCCCTTATGTAGTGTTACTCATGCATAAAGGTCTGCAAAGTATGTTTAATATTCTGCATAAACAAATGTATCTGCAATCAGAAAAATCCACTAATCCTGATTCTATGAAGTGATACCTAAGAATGCAAAATATATTGTAAATGAGGCGCATTTGATAGGAGGCACTGAGTAGCATCGATCTATTTTGTGTTGAAGACTTCTTACGAGCATCTCCGCTTAGTTAATCCAATTGCAAATCTCCTCTACAAATGTATGCTGAACAGGCAAAATTAGAAGAAACACCAGTGCAAGGGTACAGCTTCCACTATCACCTTAGCTGGTACTGGAATCATAGCCCCTCAACCCACTGGATGGAGTAAGTACCAAAGTAAAAGGAAGGCTCTCCTACTTCGCCATGCACCAACCTCTGTTCCAGTGTTTATTCTTACGGGGGACTTATGGTGGAGTGTGGTTCACCGTCAGTAATTTCTTACTGGGACCGCAGGGTTTATTATGCAGGACTGGGGCACCTCTCCCCTTCCTCTCAAAGTAGAACCTGGCTATACCTCTGCAATCATAACCTCACTCTGAAAGAGAGCAGATGCACTGAATGAGAGTGAGAAAGAAATCCAGAAATCTATTTGAAGTAAATAAGACTGTTGGCACACTGGTAACCAAGCAGGCATATGGTTGCCTGCACCCACACTTCCCCATCAACCAAAATGACCACAGTGCGTTTGAGGCACTCAGCTTCCAAAGAGACCTGAAACCTCAGCTCGGTACCAGGGGTACATCCACACCGTCAATACACCTGCTGCCCTCTTGCCTGCTTTTACGCTGCAATGAGTTGGTTCTAATACCAATATGCCCTTCCTCTCACCGAGGATGAAAATTCCACTGTATACCAATATTAGCGAATCAGTGTGGGGCAGCACATCATGATCTTGATATATTGCCTGGCCCCTTCCAGAACACATAGAAAGAGAGGCATATCTTACTTTTTTTGCAGGCGAGGTGTCCAAAACTCAAACTTATAACTCAGAATTTCTCTGAGCTAATATGTGACTTTAAAAGGATCAAGACATAAGCAGTGAGCAGGGAAGGACTCTCTCTGTTTATATCTTTTTCTGTCTAAAACTATGCATCAGCTCATAGGTTCTGAGTTCTGTTTGGACTTTATAGTCCTCTAGCACTCAAAAAAAATCATAGTAGGGTTTTCTTGGACACAATATTCTTCAGGAATACCTATCATAAAAATCTCATCAATTCTCTTCCAGAGCTCTATAGAATTGCATTTAGTCGGGAATGTCAAAGAATTCAAATCAAGAGTACCTGATATTGATCTTATATTTAATTTCTAAAACAGGCATACAATATTAAAAACACACATTCCCAGACAAATAAGCATTGTCTGGAAAAAACAGTGGATTTTGCACCATTTGGTTGTGGTTTACGCAACTAACATAACTTCTCAAAGGGGTGTAATCTACACTTGACATTCATTAATAAAACACGATGATAGTTCCCAAACACCATGTTTACACTACTTGAATTTTTCCGCAAGACACACGGTTAGATCTGGGACTTTGAACTTTCTGTTCAAATACATACACACACACACACACACACACACACACATATATATATATGGAAAATGTCACTTACCCGGTGTACATCTGTTCGTGGCATGAGACGCTGCAGATTCACATGCTGTGCATTATCCTGCCATCTAGTGTTGGGCTCGGAGTGTTACAAGTTGTATTTCTTCGAAGAAGTCTTTTCGAGTCACGAGATCGAGGGACTCCTCCCCTTTAGGCTCCATTGCGCATGGGCGACGACTCCATCTTAGATTGTTTTCCCCGCAGAGGGTGAGGTAGGAGTTGTGTGTATAGTAATAGTGCCCATGCAATGGAGTAAGTATGTATGTACATAATGTGTTTAAAAGTGATATATATTTACAAATTAACAAATGTACAAGTTTATTTCTATCAACTTATAACGGCTACAGGCTCCCGGGGAGGTGGGAGGGCACATGTGAATCTGCAGCGTCTCATGCCACGAACAGATGTACACTGGGTAAGTGACATTTTCCGTTCGATGGCATGTGTAGCTGCAGATACACATGCTGTGCATAGACTAGTAAGCAGTTATCTCCCCAAAAGCGGTGGTTTAGCCTGTAGGAGTTGAAGTTGTTTGAAACAATGTCCGTAATACTGCCTGTCCTACTGTGGCCTGTTGTGTTGTTAACACATCCACACAATAATGTTTCGTGAATGTATGAGGCGTAGACCATGTGTCTGCCTTACAGATTTCTGTCATGGGTATATTTCCTAGAAAGGCCATTGGGGCGCCTTTCTTTCTAGTGGAGTGTGCCTTTGGTGTAATAGGCAGGTCTCTTTTAGCTTTTTCATAGCAGGTTTGAATACACTTAAATATCCATCTGGCAATGCCTTGTTTGGATATTGGATTTCCTGCATGGGGTTTTTGAAAAGCTACAAACAATTGTTTTGTTTTGCGAAATTGTTTGGTTCTATCAATGTAATACATTAGTGCCCTTTTGAATTCTATTATATGTAATGCTCTTTCAGCTACAGAGTCTGGTTGTGGAAAAAATACTGGGAGTTCCACAGTTTGATTTAAGTGGAACGGTGATATAACTTTTGGTATACATTTTGGATTTGTGCGTAGAACCACTTTATGTTTGTGTATTTGTATAAAGGGTTCCTGTATGGTAAATGCTTGTATTTCACTTACTCTTCTAAGAGATGTGATAGCTATTAGGAAGGCCACTTTCCAAGTTAAGTATTGCATCCCACAAGAGTGCATGGGTTCAAATGGTGGACCCATGAGTCGTGTTAATACAATATTGAGATTCCATGAAGGAACTGGTGGTGTTCTTGGGGGAATGATTCTTTTTAGACCCTCCATAAATGCTTTTATGACTGGGATTCTAAAGAGTGATGTTGAATGTGTAATTTGCAGATAGGCAGAAATTGCTGTGAGATGTATTTTAATGGATGAAAAAGCTAGTTTAGATTTTTGTAAGTGCAATAAGTAGCTTACAATGTTTTTTGTTGACGCATGCAGTGGTTGAATTTGATTATTAGGACAGTAATAAACAAATCTTTTCCATTTATTTGCGCAGCAATGTCTTGTAGTAGGTTTCCTAGCTTGTTTAATGACCTCCATACATTCTTGTGTAAGGTCTAGATGTCCAAATTCTAAGACTTCAGGAGCCAGATTGCTAGATTGAGCGATGCTGGATTCGGGTGTCTGATCTGTTGTTTGTGTTGAGTTAACAGATATGGTCTGTTTGGTAGCTTGATATGAGGTACTACTGACAGGTCTAGTAGTGTTGTGTACCATGGTTGGCGAGCCCAAGTTGGTGCTACTAGTATTAGTTTGAGTTTGTTTTGACTCAATTTGTTTACTAGATACGGAAGGAGTGGGAGAGGGGGAAAAGCGTAAGCAAATATCCCTGACCAACTCATCCATAACGCATTGCCCTTGGAGTAAGGGTGTGGGTACCTGGATGCGAAGTTTTGGCATTTTGTGTTTTCTTTTGTTGCAAATAGGTCTATTTGCGGTGTTCCCCATATTTGAAAGTAGGTTTGCAGTATCTGGGGATGAAGTTCCCATTCGTGTATCTGTTGGTGATCTCGACTGAGATTGTCGGCCAACTGGTTTTGAATTCCTGGGATGTATTGTGCTATTAGGCGAATGTGATTGTGAGTCGCCCAATGCCAAATCTTCTGTGCTAAGAGACACAGCTGTGATGAGTGTGTCCCTCCCTGTTTGTTTAGGTAATACATTGATGTCATGTTGTCTGTTCTGACAAGAATGTGTTTGTGGGCTATTAACGGTTGAAATGCTTTCAATGCTAGAAACACTGCTAGTAGTTCTATTTGATTTATATGAAGTTGTCTTTGTTGAGTGTCCCATTGTCCCTGGATGCTGTGTTGGTTGAGGTGTGCTCCCCACCCTACCATGGAAGCATCCGTTGTGATCACGTATTGAGGCACTGGGTCCTGAAAAGGCCGCCCTTGGTTTAAATTTATAGGATTCCACCATTGAAGCGAGGAGTGTGTTTGGCGGTCTATCAACACTAGATCTTGAAGTTGACCCTGTGCTTGTGTCCATTGTGTCGCTAGACACTGCTGTAAGGGCCGCATGTGTAACCTTGCGTTTGGGACAATGGCTATGCATGAAGACATCATGCCTAGAAGTTTCATCACAAACCTTACTTGATACTGTTGATTTGGGTGCATGCTTTGTACTACGTTTTGGAATGCTTGTACTCTTTGTGGACTTAGAGTGGCAATCCCTTTTTCTGTGTTGATTGTTGCTCCTAAGTATTGCTGTATTTGACACGGTTGTAAGTGTGATTTTAGGTAGTTTATTGAGAACCCTAGCTTGTGAAGGGTTTCTATGACGTATTTTGTGTGTTGAAGACACTGTGAGTGCTGGTTTTTATTAACCAGTCGTCTAGGTATGGGAATACGTGTATGTGCTGCCTTCTGATATGTGCAGCTACTACTGCAAGGCATTTTGTAAATACCCTTGGTGCTGTTGTTATCCCGAATGGTAACACTTTGAATTGGTAGTGTACTCCTTGGATTACAAACCTTAAGTATTTTCTGTGGGAAGGATGTATGGGTATATGGAAGTAAGCATCCTTGAGGTCTAATGTTGACATGTAGTCTTGTTGTTTGAGCAAAGGACTCACGTCTTGAAGTGTCACCATGTGAAAGTGATCTGATTTGATGTAAAGGTTTAGTGTTCTGAGATCTAAGATGGGTCTCAGTGTTTTGTCCTTTTTGGGTATTAGAAAATACAGGGAATAAACACCTGTTCCTTTCTGATGGTTGGGCACTAGTTCTATTGCCTCTTTTTGTAATAACGCTTGGACTTCTAGTTGTAATAGATCCAAGTGCTGTTTGGACATGTTGTGTGCTTTTGGAGGCACATTTGGTGGTAATTGTAGGAATTCTATGCAGTAACTATGTTGGATAATGGCTAGGACCCATGAGTCCGTAGTTATGTCTTCCCAATTTTTGTAATAATTTGTGAGTCTCCCCCCCCACTGGTGTTATGTGTTGGGGATTTGTGACATTGGAGTCACTGTTTAGTTTGTGGGGTTTTTGGGCTTTGGAATTTCCCTCTTGATTTAGGAAACTGTCCACCCCTATATTGACCCCGAAAACCTCCTCTTTGGTATTGGCCCTGGTATGTGGGTCTGGCCTGTGAGGTTGAAGGTTCAGTGCTTTGGGCTCGAAACCCCTCTCTAAAGTGTGGCTTCCTAAAGGTGCCTCTGCTCTGTGGGGAGTAAAGCGCGCCCATGGCTTTGGCCATGTCCGTGTCTTTCTTTAGCTTTTCTATAGCTGTATCCACCTCCGGCCCAAACAACTGTTGTCCATTAAAAGGCATATTAAGCACAGCCTGCTGGATCTCTGGCTTAAATCCGGAGGTGCGTAGCCATGCGTGTCTCAGAATAGTGACTGCCGTGTTCACTGTTCTGGCGGCTGTGTCCGCTGAGTCTATAGCCGATCGTATCTGGTTATTGGAGATACTTTGGCCTTCTTCCACCACTTGTTGTGCACGCTTTTGAAACTCTTTGAGAAGATGTTCAATGAAATGCTGCATTTCGTCTCAATGAGCCCTGTCATATCTTGCCAATAAAGCTTGGGAATTGGCAATACGCCATTGATTGGCTGCTTGTGTTGCAACCCTTTTTCCTGCTGCATCAAACTTTCGACTTTCTTTGTCGGTGGTGGTGTATCCCCAGAAGTCTGTGAGTTTGCCCTTTTCCCGGCTGCCCCTACTACCACCGAGTCAGGTGTTAGTTGTTGCGTGATGTAGACAGGGTCCATAAGGGGAGGTTTGTATTTCTTCTCCACCCTAGGTGTGATGGCTCTGCCTTTGACGGGGTCTTGAAACACCTGTTTCGCGTGTTTTAACATACCTGGTAACATAGGCAGACTCTGGTATTGGCTATGTGTTGATGACAGGGTATTGAATGAAAAGTCATCTCTATAGGTTCTGCCTGCAGTGCTACATTGTGAAAAGTAGCTGCTCTGGACACCACCTGCATGTAAGCAGTACTGTCTTCTGGTGGTGATGGTCTTGCCGGGTAGCAATCCGGACTATTGTCAGATACTGGTGCATCATATAGATCCCATGCATCTGGGTCATCCTGGCTCATCCCTGTACGCGTTGGTGATTGCATCATTAGGGGTGTTGCAATTGGTGACCGCTGTGGTGAGTGCGGTGGCGATGGCTGTGGCGAAAAATGTGGTGGAGTTTTTTCTTTTGCCACTTTTGCTTTTGGCTGTTTTTCTGTCTCTTGGAAAGCGAGTTTCCGTTTCATTTTAATTGGGGGAAGTGTTCTTATTTTCCCTGTGTCCTTCTGAATATGGAGCCTTCTTTGCGTATAGTCTGGCTCTCCCATCTCTAATTCTTGTCCAAATGTATGGCGTTGTAGTTGTGATGAAAGGCCTTGTTCTTCCGAATAGGAGCTCTGTTTCGGCTCCGAGGCTGGGTGTTTCGGCACCAGAACCTTTTCTGCAGTCTTTTTTGGCTCCGAAGCCACCTTTTTCGGTTTCGGGGTGCCGATATCTCGGTGCCGAGTATACTCTGTGCCGGTATCTCGACCGGAGTCGGATGTCTTTGACACGTGTGTGCCCTTTTTCGGTGCCGATGGTTGGTCACTGTGATTACGGTTAAGCCATGGCCTGCCGGCGGTGGCGTCCCCTGGGCTTTCATGATCTTTGTGTGAGTTTTGGCCGGGGCAGTTTTACTCACGGTTTGTTGCCTTGCCGGCTGCTCACTTTCCGCCTCGTCCGAGTCCGAATCTGGAATGGAGAAAGTCTCCTCTTCTTCGACGTCGTGGTGTCCTGCCGGCGTCGACGCCATTTGAACCCTTCGAGCTCTCCGGTCCCGTAGCGTCTTCTTTGACTGAAAAGCCCGACAGGCCTCGCAGGTACCCTCTTTGTGTTCGGGGGACAAACAAATTACAGACCAAATGCTGGTCTGTATAAGGATACTTATTGTGGCATTCGGGGCAGAAGCGGAATGGGGTCCGTTCCATGAGCCTTGAAGACACATGCAGTCGGGCCAACCAGGCCCCGCCAGGGAGTGGAAGCCCCGAAGGGCTACCGGAGCTCTTCTTTTCTTCGGTGTCGATCTGCTATTACTAACCCAATACCGAACGCAAACAATACCGTTGAATTTTCCGAGATTTATCTAACTTTCCGAACCGAAACACAGAGGGAAGAGGAACACGTCCGAACCCGATGGCGGAAAGAAAACAATCTAAGATGGAGTCGACGCCCATGCGCAATGGAGCCGAAAGGGGAGGAGTCCCTCGATCTCGTGACTCGAAAATACTTCTTTGAAGAAAAACAACTTGTAACACTCCGAGCCCAACACTAGATGGCAGGATAATGCACAGCATGTGTATCTGCAGCTACACATGCCATCGAACATATACATATATATATATATAAATATCTTACACCAGAATTCTTCAAGTGTAACTTACAAGCAGGTAAGTATGGGGCACTTCTTTAAGTCGCAGAGTATAAAATGTGTGGACAATAGACCACTACTCTGGCACACTGCTGGGAATGCCCAGAAATGTGCTGAAAAACATGCAAGTGTACATTTAGCAATTTACCTATGTATGTAAATTAAAATGTCTTGTACAGGCATATGACAGTGTAACACCCTTGTAAATAAATATGTATAACTTATGCACATGCAAATTGCATCTATTTCCTGACAGACATACCCATGCACCTTGAAATACAGCTCAAAGTCTGGACCCCTTTGTATCGTTGCCATTATTTTCCACTGACCTCTGATTCCGTTCCACTCCTTAATCTTGTAGTCGCCTTCACCGGCGTGGAGGGGGGCTCACCGTTCTCGACGTCTCTGCTCTCGGACATTAACCTTTTCTGTTCCTTACTTTTGCTCTCCACTTTTGTTACTCTGAACCTGAAAAAACAACAGGATCCTTCACTCATTTCATTTCTGATACGATAGAATTACTAATAACCATAGATACCTAACAAATTTAAACACAAATATACAAATATTAAAACACGTTATTGGGAGGAATTATCTTCTACAATAATCAACTTAGTTCATGACAATTTTTTAGTAGAATGGAAATGTTAGTAAGCTAAAACTGTAGTTTTATGTCTGGCATCTATTATCTGTTCGGATCATACTTCCAATTTAAACATGTACTGGTGGGGATTGGAAAGGTATTTTGTTGATTTCATGTTGTGCTCATTGGCCAAAGGAGTCTTTCAAATAACTTTTTCCGAAGTCTACTTAAAGCTCACAATGTCTAACGCTTCAACACCATTTTTAGTTGGGTTTGAAATCACATATAGCATAGGGGCATAACAAAAAACAAAACTGACAATTAGGGGCAGTAGAAACCATTGTCAAACTATATCCAAGCTCCACTAGGTGACGTTATTTAGAAAAAAATAGTTTTAAACAATGTACAAATAAGTGTTTAAAAAAATAGAATCTGCTACAATGAATCAAGGAAGGCTATGTACATAAAACTGTGGAGGGTCTTTTTCCCTCCAAAACAGTGACTTGAACAAAAAAGTGATGCCTTTTATCAAGCCTGGCAAGAAGGATGACCACGTGACTGTTATTGGAATGCTACTTTATTTACCCAAGTTAACTACCATCAACAGAGAAACAAGGCAAAACTTTCAGAAGAGAAGGAACCATTTAATAGCCAACAGCAGTACTATGTGCATGAGTGAAAAAGAACCACACCTGAAACACAAATCAACTTACCTTCCAACGGCCAGGACTGTAACTGCTTGACGAGTCTTCTTCGGTTCCTTCGGTTCCTTAACCTTTGGTGACGGTCTCATTATATGCCATTTTTTGTGACTACAACGGGTACAGACATTTTTTTCTGCCACTCCACCAACAGTGTGTAGATGGAGCCCTCTGCAGCTGTGCTTGGTTGGTGTGGCACCGGGTGACAATGGTGTTCCAGGTGAAACAGGACTTCCAGGCGTAACTGGTGTCCCTGGACTGAAAGGTAAAGTAAAAATATATATAAAATACATATAGCATATATATAATAATATACTATTTTTAGGAACAATTTGTACACCAACTAAATAAATCATACAATTACATCTTCCTAAAACCTGGATCTCAAATCCAGGTTAAGAGACTTGGGCACTAAAACATTTCATTCTAAGTTAACCCATCAGTTCTAGAAATGATCCATTACAACCCTCTTACAAACAAATATATTGCTGAAATTCTATGAGCGAAAGAAAACTCAGATGGAGATCAAACACAGAAGCACGATTTATAGGTATCCTACATATTTCTAATGATAAGAGTTTTTCCTATTATACATGCATGTAAGCAGACAATTGTTCTTAGAAGAGGGTTTGTGGGCATTTCTAAGTAGGTAGTCTACATATGCAAGTCAGTGAATGTCTCAAACACATGCGTTTGTGAATATGTATCACATTGTCCAGGTAGTACACCAGGAACACATCTGTAAATAAACTACTAATAAAACCAGGCGTGAGTGCAGATTTACATAACAGTGCACCTTATACAGTACACTGGGTAGAAATAACAAGGGAAAATCCAAAGAATGAAATGAGGCGTCGGACAGGGTTGTTTCCAAAAGGAAAAAATATTTCCTCTGAGAAAATAAAAAAGTACAATTTGAAATGAGCATCTGCCTAGGGCCCACAGGTCTTCAAACTGGGGGGGCGGACCGAGTGCTTAATTTGTAAATAAAAATGTGCCAGTGCCTAAAGCCCTACCAAAGCCCTGCTGCATTTAAATTGGCGAGTACCGAATACAGAGGCAGGGTAATCCTGAAGCCATCTCGGGCCTCTTCAATCCATTTAAAGCCCCTTCTGCCCCTTCAGCTCACTCTTGCAGCGTTCTGCTTTCTCCCATTGTGATGCTTTTTCGTATTTCTCTTCCTCCGTCTTTCCCATATGTTTTTTTTTGCTCGCAGCAGGTACTTGAGGCAGAAGAATAAGCCCCGGCCCTCAAAAATAAGTGCTGGTGCTCAGCACTGGAAACAATAAGCACAAATTAAGCACTGGGCAGGCCCCCCTAGAGGGGCCTCAAGTGATCCCAGGGGGGCGCCAGGCTCTGACCAAAAGAAACCTGATACAGATAACAGGGTTTTGATCTAAGCAAAAGCATGTTATTGCATTTATAAAAAGTTAACAGTACTTAACTGCAATGCTTAAATAGGTCTAGACATATTTAAAAGTTGCCCTCTTTATAAAATAATTGTGAAAAATTCTGAGGGGGGGGGCCCAATGATTTCTTATTTTTCAACTGGGGGGGGCGTGCATTAAAGGTTTGCAGACCCCTGGCCTAGGCGGATGGGTATGACTGGTGCATTTCGCTTTCCATGAATAGTTGCCTGTTAGAAATGGGGTCTTTGGTTGACAGTCAGGTTACCCCCTGTTCAAGCAAGGACCCTCACTCTAGTCAGGGTAAAAGAGAATCACCCTCAGCTAACCCCTGCTTACCCCCTTGGTAGCTTGGCAGAGCAGTAGGCTTAACTTCAGCACGCTAGGTGTAAAGTATTTGTACCAACACACACAGTAACTTAATGAAAACACTACAAAATGACACAACACCAGTTTAGAAAAATAGGCAATATTTATCTAAACAGAACAAGACCAAAACGACAAACATCCTACACACACAAGTCAAGTTATGAATTTTTAAAGATTAAACTAAAAAATAGCGCTTAGAAACAAAAATGCTTCGATGAGATGTTAACACGGCGTCGTGACGGAGTCGTTCCCAACAAGCCGACACCAGCGGCGCCGGTCACGGAGTCGTGTAGACCCCCAAGTACAGTACCTTTGGTGAAGAGTGAAAACAAGCTGATGCGCGAAGTCGGGATCGCGGCATCTGTGCGAAATGTTGGATCCGTGCACTTCGAGCGGCGTCGGTCACGACGTGGTGCGGCGACTTCCACGGAGTCGCGGACTTCAGCGGGGCTGCAGCGGCGTCGAGCCTGCGAAGAGCGCCGAGTTCCAGCGAAGGTCACGGCGTCGGGTGCAGGCGGCGTCACCGGATTCAGCAGCGGCGTCGGTCCGGAGTCGTCCGAAGTCGATTTCCTTGGATTTCCACCAGCTTTCCTATCAAGGGCCCAGGGACTGGATAGGGCACCACTTGTCAGAGCAGGAGTCTCTCCAGAGACTCCAGGTGCTGGCAGAGAGAAGTCTTTGCTGTCCCTGAGACTTCAAACAACAGGAGGCAAGTTCTGAATCAAGCCCTTAGAGATTTCTTCACAAGATGGAAGGCACACAAAGTCCAGTCTTTGCCCTCTTACTCTGGCAGAAGCAGCACTGCAGGAAAGCTCCACAAAGCACAGTCACAGGCAGGGCAGCACTTCTTCCTCAGCTATCAGCTCTTCTCCAGGCAGAGGTTCCTCTTGATTCCAGAAGTGTTTCTAAAGTCTGTAGATTTGGGTGCCCTTCTTATACCCATTTTAGTCTTTGAAGTCACCTTTCTTCAAAGGGGACTCACACCTACTTGTGAAATCCTGCCTTGCCCAGGCAAGGCCTCAGACACACAGCAGGGGGTTGGAGCCAGCATTGTCAGAGGCAGGCACAGTCCTTTCAGATGAGAGTGACCACTCCACCCCTCCCTCCTAGCAGAGATGGCTAATCAGGAAATGCAGGTTACACTCCAGCCCCCTTTGTGTCACTGTCTAGTGCGAGGTGAAAAACAACCCAACTGTCAAACTGACCCAGACAGGGAATCCACAAACAAGGCAGAGTCACAGAATGGTTTAAGCAAGAAAATGCTCACTTTCTAAAAGTGGCATTTTCAAACGCACAATCTTAAAATCAACTTTACTAAAAGTTGTATTTTTAAATTGTGAGTTCAGGGACCCCAAACTCCACATGTCCATCTACTCTCTAGGGGATTCTACACTTTAATCATATTTAAAGGTAGCCCCCATGTTATCCTATGAGAGAGACAGGCCTTGCAACAGTGAAAAACGAAGTTGGCAGTATTTCACTGTCAGGACATATAAACCACATTACTATATGTCCTACCTTATCCATACACTGCACCCTGACCTTGGGGCTACCTAGGGCCTACCTTAGGGGTGCCTTACATGTAAGAAAAGGGAAGGTTTAGGCCTGGCAAGTGGGTACACTTGCCAAGTCGAATTTACAGTGTAAAAATACACTTACAGACACTGCAGTGGCAGGTCTGAGACATGATTACAGGGTTACTTGTGTGGGTGGCACAACCAGTGCTGCAGGCCCACTAGTAACATTTGATTTACAGGCCCTGGGCACCTCTAGTGCACTTTACTAGGGACTTAACAGTAAAACAAATATGCCAATCATGGAGAACCAATTACGTACACATTTTAAACAGGAGCACTTGCACTTTAGCACTGGTTAGCAGTGGTAAAGTGCCCAGAGTAACAAAAACAGTAAAATCAGAGTCCAGCACACATCAACAACCTGGGGAACAGAGGCAAAAAGTTAAGGGAGACCACGCCAAGGATGAAAAGTCTAACACATGTCCCCCCCAGCTAAAAGTGAGGAGCAACTACCCAACCTCATGGGAGTTCTCATCACTAAGGCGGAAGAACCTGGACAGACCATCAGCATTGGCGTGCTCTGTACCAGGACGATGTTCCACCGTAAAGTCCATCCCCTGTAGGGAAATGGACCACCTCAACAGTTTTGGATTCTCACCCCTCATCTGCATTAAGCATCTGAGGGGCCTGTGCTCGGTCTGAACTCAGAAGTGAGTCCCAAACAAGTAGGGTCTTAGCTTCTTCAGTGCCCAGACCATAGCAAACGCTTTGCATTCTATGGCACTCCACCTACGTTCCCTGGGTAGTAACCTCCTGCTAATGAAGGCTACGGGTTGATCTAGGCCCTCTTCATTAAGCTGTGAGAGTACTGCTCCAATACCATGCTCTGAGGCGTCTGTTTGCACAACAAACTCCTTGGAGTAGTCAGGTGCCTGCAGCCCAGGTGCTGTGCACATGGCAGCCTTCAGGGCATCAAAAGCGTTCTGGCAAGCCTCTGTCCAGATCACTTTCTTGGGTTGCTTCTTAGAAGTCAACTCAGTTAAGGGGGTAACAATGGTACCATATCCCTTAACAAACCTCCGGTATTATCCTGTGAGACCTAAAAAGGCTCTCACTTCAGTCTGGGTCTTGGGAGGCTCCCAAGCCAGAATCGTGTCAATCTTAGGCTGTAGGGGTGCCCCCTGGCCACTCCCCACCTGGTGTCCCAAGTACACCACAGAACCCTGCCCTATTTGGCACTTGCTCGCCTTAATAGTGAGGCCTGCCTTCTGCAGTGCCTCTAACACTCTCCAGAGGTGTTGCAGGTGTTCCTCCCATGTGGAACTAAACACAGCAATGTCATCCAAGTAGGCGGCACTGAACTCATCCAGTCCTGCCAACACCTGGTTGACCAACCTCTGAAAGGTGGCAGGGGCGTTCTTCATCCCAAAGGGCATCACATTGAAGTGGAAGTGCCCATCTGGGGTAGAGAATGCTGACCTCTCCTTTGCCCCCTCAGTTAAGGCAATCTGCCAGTACCCAGATGTTAAATCAAACGTACTGAGGTACTTGGCAGCTCCTAACCGATCAATGAGCTTATCAGCTCGGGGGATGGGGTGTGAGTCAGTCTTGCTGACCGCATTGAGACCCCGGTAGTCCACACAGAACCTAAGTTCTGGAGTGGCACCAGAAGCAGCAGCCTTTGGGACCAAGACCACTGGGCTGGCCCAAGGACTGCTGGAGTGCTCAATAACCCCTAGGGTTAACATTTTGGAGACTTCCTCCTTAATGCAAGCCCTGACCCTGTCAGTCACCCTGTAAACCTTATGTTTAACAGGTGTACTGTCCCCAGTGTCCACATCATGTGTGCACAGGTGTGTGACTCCTGGGATCAGGGAAAACAGCGAGGCGAACTGTCCCAGCACATGGCGACAGTCCCTCTGCTGTTCCTCAGTCAGGGAGGGGGAGAGGATCACTCCCTCCACAGACCCATCTTTCTCTCCTGCAGACAGGAGGTCAGGAAGAGGCTCACTCTCTTCCTCCACCCCGTCATCAGTCGCTAGGAGCATGGATAGCTCAGTTCGCTCAAAGTGTGGTTTGAGGCGGTTGACATGTAGAACCCTCAAAGGGTTCCTGGGAGATTGCAAGTCTACCAGATAGGTGACCTCGCTCTTTCTTTCCACCACCTCAAAAGGCCCAGTCCACTTATCTTGGAGAGCCCTAGGCTCCACTGGTGCCATGACCCACACTTTTTGTCCAGGCTGAAACTCAACCAGAGTGGCATTCTGGTCGTACCACTGTTTCATATCCTCCTGGCTTGCTTCCAGGTTCTCCTGAGCGAGACTCCTGAAGCGGGCAGTCTGGTTTCTTAGTGCCAGCATGTAGCTAAATACATCCTGCGGTGGTTTACTAGGAGCTTTCTCCAAAGCCTCCTTCACCAGACTGAGCGGTCCCCTCACAGGGTGGCCATAGATGAGCTCAAAGGGGCTAAAGCCAAGTCCCTTTTGAGGCACCTCCCTGTAAGCGAACAGAAGGCATGGCAAGAGGACGTCCCACTTACGCCTCAAGGGCTCTGACAGGCCCTGAATCATGCCTTTGAAGGTGCGGTTGAATCTCTCAACCAGACCATTACTTTAGGGGTGGTAAGGGGTGGTGAACTTGTAGGTTACCCCACACACCTTCCACAGAGACTTCATATAAGTGGATATGAAGTTTGTACTTCTATCAGATACCACCTCCTTGGGGAACCCCATGCGGGTAAAAACTCCCATCAAGGCACGTCCCACCACGGGGGCAGTGACCGTCCTTAGAGGAATGGCTTCTGGGTATCGTGTGGCATGGTCCACCAAGACCAGAATGAACCTGTTGCCCATGGCTGTCTTGGGATCCAGAGGCCCTACAATGTCAATTCCTACCCTTTCAAAGGGAGTACTGACTACAGGTAAAGGTTGGAGGGGAGCTTTGCATTTCCCCCCACTCTTGCCACTTGCCTAACAAGTCTGACAAGACCTACAATAAACAGCTGACTGCTTGTGCATCAAGGGCCAGTAAAAGTGGGAGACAAGCCTCTTATAGGTCTTGTCCTGCCCTAGATGTCCTGCCAACAGCACATCATGAGCCAAACCCAGTAGGAAGGCCCTGAAGCACTGGGGTACCACCAGCATACGAGCTGACCAAGGCTCAGGAACCTTAGGCTCACTATACAGGAGGCCATCCTCCCAACAAATCAGGTGAGTACCTGGTGCCTCGCCAGCCACCTGGGCTGCAGCCTGCTGCCGTAGCCCTTCAAGAGTAGGGCACTCCTCCTGCGCTGTGCAGAATGCTTCCCTGGTGGGTCCCCCTTCCTGCTGCCACTGCGACAGCTCAGGGACCTCCCCCAGTTCAGCCACCTGTTCCCCTGTAGGCTCCGGGGCATCACCCTCAGGCTCTGCCTCCTCCCGGACCGTGGGAACTTCTGGGGCCGGTTTCCCACGCCCCCTGCCCTTCCTCTTCTTGGCGGTCCCCTGGCCGCTGTTTCAGGCTCCAGGGGCTCTTGACTACCCTGATTGGCTGCCATAGACCGGGTGGATACGCATACCCACCCAAGCAGACCCAACAACTCCAAGTGAGACCTGTGTTCCACCTCCTTCCAAGGGGAATCCTCCAGGTCGTTACCTAGCAAACAATCAACAGGCATGGTTGGACTCACAGCTACTTTCCAGGAACCTGAGACCACCCCCCCCCCATTCAAAGGGAACCTGCGCCACTCTGCAGAGGCGCTCAGAGTTGTCTACTGCAACTACTTGGTGAAGTACCCGGGGATCAATCTGCTCTTCAGACACCAGGTGACTCCTCACTGTAGTCACACTGGCTCCTGTGTCTCTCAGAGCCTCCACCCTCTGTCCATTGATGGTCACCCATTGCCTGGATTTCTTAGTGTTATCAGGCACTAGGTTTCTCTGGACCATCTCACTGTCCCCTAGTGAGACAAGGGTCATTTCTGCTGGTTCCCACCCACCTGAAACCAACTCCTCCCCAAGCGCTACACTGGCAAAACCCTGGGACAGTGCACCAGTGGGTGCCGGTGTACTTTTGGGGCATTTGGGGCCCTCCTCACATGACCCACCTGGTCACATGCATAGCACTTAGGTGGGGGACCACCTGCCACTGGCTTCCCTTTGGACAACCATGGCTTCTTTTCACTGGGGGGTTGGGAATCAGTTTGGGGCCCTTTAGAGAACGCCCCCTGTTTGCCCTTACCCCCCCCTTTCTTCTGAGAGGGACCCTGCCCACCCTTGGCGTGGTCTCCCTCATACCTCTTTTGGACCCTGGTGCTCTCCCAGCGGTCCGCTTCCTGCGCAAGCTTCCTGGGGTCAGTCAGCTTGCTGTCAATGAGGTGCTGGCGCAGCTCTGGAAAGCATAAACTGTACAAGTGCTCCCAAGAAATTAAATTTTAAAGCCCCTCATACGTGTTTACCTTACTGCCCTTCACCCAACCATCCAGTGACCTGCAAAAAGAATCATCACATTCCAACCATGTTTGGGATTCCTTTCTCTTGTAGGATCTAAACTTCACTTCTCCTTGTACTGCTCCGGGGTGAGACCATACCTGGTGAGTAAGGCCTCCTTCATGACAGGGTAGGTGAGACTCTGAGCATCCCCTAGGGCCGTCAGTGTGTCCCTCCCCTCTGCCTCAAAATGCTTCCACAGGGCTGCCCCGCAATGAGCTTCAGGGACCAGGTTCATGTGGAGAGCTGACTCATAACCCTTGAATCACAAGTAGATATCATCCTCCCTCTTATAATACCTCACAAGGTCTTTTGGGATGTGTACCCTTCTCTCCGGCTGCACTGTAGGATTGCTGCCACCATCCCTACTGGACTGGCTCCTATGATCTAACTCCTTTAAGTTAAGCTCATGAGCCAGATGCATCTTCCTTTCCTCAAGGACTGCTCTTCTCTCATCTCTTTCTTTCTCCAGATTGAGCTTCTGCAGCTCCAATTGGTATAGGGCATACCAATGCCTGTCTGTTCTGCAACCCCTCAGGTGTCAGACCCCTGGATGAGACACTGCTACCTGCCCTGGAGACCTTCTCCCTGGCCATAACAGGCCCACCCACAATACCATTGTGTACTGAACACTCTTCCTCATCCTCTGTGTGCCCTTCAGTGCTCTTGGCTGTCACCCAGGCCCTCAGCGCCTTTTGCAGCTCCTCCTTCCTGGATGAGCTCTTTATGGGACAGTCAAAACTTTTACAGAACTGCTTCAACTGAGCTTTGGTAGAACTCTCCAATTTCTCAAGGTCAAAGTCAGCTCCAACTGATGCATCTCCAAGTAGAGACATGATGAAAGGTAAAAAGAGTGCAAAGTTCCAAATGCAGAAACAAGTTCCCAAATGAAGTTCAAAGTCAATCAAGGATCAGCGAAAAAAAACAAAGTGGACGTAGGGAAAAATCCACAAAAAGAGAAAAAGCAAAAATCTCAAGACAAGCAGTATGTGGTCACGTAGTGGTCTGAGCTCAAACAGTAGTGTACACTTAATTACTGTATGTCAAGTACAAATACAAGTCCAAATCCCAACCGCTGATCACCAATGTTAGAAATGGGGTCTTTGGTTGACAGTCAGGTTACCCCCTGTTCAAGCAAGGACCCTCACTCTAGTCAGGGTAAAAGAGAATCACACTCAGCTAACCCCTGCTTACCCCCTTGGTAGCTTGGCAGAGCAGTAGGCTTAACTTCAGAGCGCTAGGTGTAAAGTATTTGTACCAACACACAGTAACTTAATGAAAACACTACAAAATGAAACAACACCGGTTTAGAAAAATAGGAAATATTTATCTAAACAAAACAAGACCAAAACGACAAAAATCCGACATACACAAGTCAAGTTCTGAATTTTTAAAGATTGAACTCAAAAATAGCGCTTAGAAACAAAAATGCTTCGATGAGATGTTAACACGGCGTCGTGACAGAGTCGTTCCCAACAAGCCGACACCAGCGGCGCCGGACACGGAGTCGTGTAGACCCCCAAGTACAGTACCTTTGGTGAAGAGTGAAAACAAGCCGATGCGCGAAGTCGGGGATCGCGGCATCTGTGCAAAACGTTGGATCCGTGCACTTCGAGCAGCGTCGGTCACGACGTGGTGCGGCAACTTCCACGGAGGCGCGGACTTCAGCGGGGCTGCAGCGGCGTCGGGCCTGCGAAGAGCGTCGCGTTCCAGCGAAGGTCACGGCGTCGGGTGCAGGCGGCGTCACCGGATTCAGCAGCGGTGTTGGTCCGGAGTCGTCCGAAGTCGATTTCCTTGGATTTCCACCAGCTTTCCTTTCAAGGGCCCAGGGACTGGATAGGGCACCACTTGTCAGAGCAGGAGTCTCTCCAGAGACTCCAGGTACTGGCAGAGAAAAGTCTTTGCTGTCCCTGAGACTTCAAACAACAGGAGGCAAGTTCTGATTCAAGCCCTTGGAGATTTTTTCACAAGATGGAAGGCACACAAAGTCCAGTCTTTGCCCTCTTACTCTGGCAGAAGCAGCACTGCAGGAAAGCTCCACAAAGCACAGTCACAGGCAGGGCAGCACTTCTTCCTCAGCTATCAGCTCTTCTCCAGGCAGAGGTTCCTCTTGGTTCCAGAAGTATTTCTAAAGTCTGTAGATTTGGGTGCCCTTCTTATACCCATTTTAGTCTTTGAAGTCACCTTTCTTCAAAGGGGACTCACACCTACTTGTGAAATCCTGCCTTGCCCAGGCAAGGCCTCAGACACACAGCAGGGGGTTGGAGCCGGCATTGTCAGAGGCAGGCACAGTCCTTTCAGATGAGTGACCACGTCATCCCTCCCTCCTAGCAGAGATGGCTAATCAGGAAATGCAGGTTACACCCCAGCCCCCTTTGTGTCACTGTCTAGTGCGAGGTGAAAAACAACCCAACTGTCAAACTGACCCAGACAGGGAATCCACAAACAAGGCAGAGTCACAGAATGGTTTAAGCAAGAAAATGCTCACTTTCTAAAAGTGGCATTTTCAAACGCAAAATCTTAAAATCAACTTTACTAAAAGTTGTATTTTTTAAATTGTGAGTTCAGGGACTCCAAACTCCACATGTCCATCTACTCTCTAGGGGATTCTACACTTCAATCATATTTAAAGGTAGCCCCCATGTTATCCTATGAGAGAGACAGGCCTTGCAACAGTGAAAAACAAAGTTGGCAGTATTTCACTGTCAGGACATATAAACCACATTACTATATGTCCTACCTTATCCATACACTGCACCCTGCCCTTGGGGCTACCTAGGGCCTACCTTAGGGGTGCCTTACATGTAAGAAAAGGGAAGGTTTAGGCCTGGCAAGTGGGTACACTTGCCAAGTCGAAATTACAGTGTAAAAATACACTTACAGACACTGCAGTGGCAGGTCTGAGACATGATTACAGGGTTACTTGTGTGGGTGGCACAACCAGTGCTGCAGGCCCACTAGTAACATTTGATTTACAGGCCCTGGGCACCTCTAGTGCACTTTACTAGGGACTTAACAGTAAACTAAATATGCCAATCCTGGAGAACCAATTACGTACACATTTTAAACAGGAGCACTTGCACTTTAGCACTGGTTAGCAGTGGTAAAGTGCCCAAAGTAACAAAAACAGTCAAATCAGAGTCCAGCACACATCAACTACCTGGGGAACAGAGGCAAAAAGTTAAGGGAGACCACGCCAAGGATGAAAAGTCTAACACTGCCCATGTAATTTCCCTTGGATAACTGTCTTGTGGAGCTTTGTATTTGTATTGATCAAATTATTTCCAAGTTCCCCAAAAAATAAAAGTCAAACGCTTAATTTAAAAAACAGGTATATTTTGGGAATAAATAACCTTACCACTTTTTTCTGCGTTTCTTGTGAATTAGCCAAATTTGAATGAGTGATTAAAACGATATCCAATCAGCAACTTTACAATCCACTCGACATAATGTATTTAGTATACTACCATTACCAACCAAAATCATGTATTATTATGCACAATATTATTAGACCTACTTTACAATCTCATGGACGGCATTCTGTTTATTCTTGCAAACAAATTGCTTTAATGATATATTAAAGGTACGATTATACTCATTAGTCTAATGTTTTTTTGTCAGCATTAATCGGAATGGAATGCAGGACCATGTCACACTAAGGGCATTTCTATTAATAAGAATCCTTGGCAAGATCATCCTCACACATCACCAGAATAAAAAAATAAAAAAACACTCTACTTGAGAACGTTAAAACGGCTGTCCCAAAAAGCAACAGATACTGAGAAATATCGTGATCTCGGTCACTTGGGGAAAACAAGATCTCCAAATTGTTACCTTAAAGTACGTAACGCATTTGTATCAATTCAGCAAAACTGTCAAACGAACCTTGTGGAAAAAATCCATGGTTAAGAAGATAATAGCTTAATTTTCAAGCTAAAAATGGTGTCATTCATTATTTGATAAGAAGATAGGATACAAAAAGTTCCTTGACCTAAGGTTGGTTGCTTGGTACTGGGGATTTTATAGCTGGAACAAATGACAAGGCTCATTCAGATGAAGGGAAGAAAACTGAACTGTGTTTCAGGTGCTACAGAAGTCATCAACCAATACAGCAGAACGACTTAAAACCTAGAATATTGTGAACATAAACTCCTGGTACACTTTGTATGACATGACTGCAGAAACAATCACCAGTTTAATGGGAATAGGGTCATAAATTAAGTTCACGCCCTCTAATAACTGGCCTCTCAGTTTTGCACCGGCGCTACTAAGATTATGTGGCAAGGATGACCACATTATTCAGCCAGATTTTTATTTTATTTGTTTATGCCAAAAAAATGCAAATTATGCAGCACATTTTCTGGTAGCATTAGTTTTATCCATTTTAGCTAGAAACATGTTTTGTGAAGTCTGCAAAATGTGCACCAGATTTTGAGACAAATGTAATAAACTCTTGTGTTGTAAATGTGACAGTAACAGAACATAAATCCACAGGCACTTATCTTTTATCAACAATTTATTAATGGAAATCACACAAAAACTAAAACATGCGAATTCTAGTTAGCGCCCATTGTTAGCTGCACTTTGAAGGAAATAACTATTAACAAGTTAACTACCTCAAAATAAGCAAATAACATGAAAAAACAGATAAAGGGTGATTTTTGTACGATGGCCCTACATAGCCACCTCAGAGGTCTGGAAAAATGTACAAACTAGTCTCTATTCAGCATCATGGTTTCTGTCATCAGTACCCCTAAATGACAAGCCTGTACCATTCTACATGCTCCTGTTACCTACTGTGGGTTGCCAGTAGATAGTTAGGGTTAGGACCTAGTTTTCATAGACAAAGGACCTGATTTTGAGTTTAACGGACTGAAAAATCTGTCCGCCAAACTCCCGACAGGGTGGCAGACGCCTACGTGGTGACCTTCCCTCCGAGTTAAAGAGTTTCCTGCTAGGTCAGCAGGCGGAAAGCTGAGTTTCTGCCCACTTGCTTAGCGGGAAACAGGATACAGCATTGTCTCCGGCTCCTAATCAAGCTGGTGACAATGCTGTAGCCTGCAGGGTGCACCAACACCCTCGCAATGTCCACTGTCTGCGAAGCAGACAGTGAATACTAAGATTGAGCTAGCCAAGGGGGCCCCTCACTGTCCATGCCAATTGCATGGGCAGTGCAGCCCCCCCCCCCGCCCGGGTCTCCCTGCACCCATTCTCCGCCAACCTTTTCATGGCAGTGCTACCGCCATTTAAAGACTGGTGAAGAATGAGGTCCTAATTCCCGGGGCAGCGCTGCCATGGTGGATAAGGATGCTGCCTACCTCCAGATCGCTAGGATCTCTGATCCTGACTGACCTGGTGGCCCGACCGCCAGGGTTGTAATGTGGCGCTCTGACCACTGCACTGGCGGCGGTCTGACTGCCATCCGCAAGTCTGGCGGTCTAGTGACCACCAGACTTGTAATGAGGCCCAAAGTATTTTTTGTTCAGCCAATAACTATGGCGCCGTTTGATGAATCTTCATGAAATTTTCAAAATACATATGCGACTCACTTCAACTGCTATGTGGACATTTTTTGAGTGATTCTTCAAGCGGGGCTGAAAAAAGGAGTGGTGGGTCCAAAAACATGTATTCCCCATGCAATTTGCAATAGGGATTTTAGACACGACTACAGCCCAAACTGCTGAACGGAATTACACCAAATTAGGCAGAAAGCTAGATCTTGGTCCAGGATGACTGCTCTTTGTAATGTGGTGCAAAACCGCTCAGTAGTTCTCGAGTTATTAAAGGGAAAAGAAAATTGAATATCTAGGGATGCGGAGAGTCTGCAGATCTGAGAGATCTCAAAATTTGATCTGATTGTCTGTCAACACTTCAACCAGGAAGTGTCAGCAGTCATCTTGGGACTCTGGACTGAGCCCAAGTCCCAAAAAAAATAAACGCAAAAAAAAAAAACGAAAAGGGGACAGGGTATGAATACCCTGACTCCCTAGGCCTGGTGGTGGGGAGGGACCCCGCTCTAGGCCAAAATATATATTTTTTTATTTTACTGCAATTTTGTGGAGATCAGCGAATTCATGGTAACATTAAAAATAAAATAAAAAACACACACAGACACACACACACGCGCTCACATGCTTATTTTGTATATGCCCCTCTGGAGGGTCAGGTCCCAGATGGCGGATTCATAACCAGAACTGGGTTAGGAGGGCTATGCTGCCCCCCTCTGGGCTGCTTTTGGCCCCAGAGAATGCCACCACCTGGTGCCCAACCATTAACTAACAGGAAGACGGAGGTTGAGACGCCCACCCCCTGCCCTGGGCCACTTCTGGCCCATGGGCCCAGCTGTAGAATCAAAAGGGAGGGGTGCCTTGGGGGCACCTCCTGGAGCCATTAATGGCCCTTGGGACCCCATCTCACAGGGCCAGGTTCCTGCTATGTCCCGTAAAACTCACTCTAGGGGCACAGCAGTTTCCCTGCCTGCACTAGTGAAAGCAGGGAAACGTCGGTTTGCTCTTGCTTGGCGGGAGCAATTTAAAGCTCCTACTAAGCGAGAGCAAACAGTAAGTCCACTCCCAGTGGGTGAAAGCATTAAAAATAGTCCCGCCCACTAGGAACAGACTTTTCATCTGTTTCACTGCCCACGGTGAAGTGGAGTGTGCCTTTGGTGTAATGAGTAGCTCTCTTTTAGCTTTAAGGTAACAGGTTTGTATGCAGTTAGCTATCCATCTGGCTATGCCCTGTTTGAATATAGGGTTACCAGCATGGGGTTTCCGGAATGCGACGAACAATTGTTTAGTTTTACGAAATGGTTTTGTTCTGTCTATATAGTACGAGTGCTCTTTTTATGTCTAATGTATGCAGTGCTCTTTCTGCTACTGAGTCTGGCTGTGGGAAGAAGACTGGGAGTTCCACTGTTTGGTTTAAATGAAACGGTGAAATGATTTTGGGAGAAATTTTGGATTTGTACAGAGAACAATTTTATGTTTGTTTACTTGTATAAAGGGTTCCTCAATAGTGAAAGCTTGTATTTCACTAAGTCTTTGTAGTGAGGTGATCGCTGCTAGAAATGCCACTTTCCAAGTTAAAAACTGGATTTGACAGGAATGCATGGGTTCAAAAGGTGGACCCATGAGTCGTGTAAGTACAATATTAAGATTCCACAAGGGTACTGGTGGGGTTCTTGGAGGTATGATCCTCTTTAGTCCTTCCATGAAGGCTTTAATGACTGGTATTCTAAACAGTGATTTTGTGTGTTTAATTTGCAAGTAAGCCGAGATTGAAGTGAGGTGTATTTTGACGGAAGAAAAAGGAAGATTTGCTTTTTTGTAGGTGTAGTAAATATCCTACGATGTCTTGTATGGACGCATCTAACAGTGTGATGTGTTTCGCTTGGCAGTAGAAAACAAATCTTTTCCATTTTTTAGCTTAGCAATGCCTGGTGGTAGGTTTTCTTGCCTGTTTAATGACTTCCATACACTTTTTTGGAAGATTTAGATAGCCAAACTCTAAGACTTCAGGAGCCAGCTTGCTAGATTGAGCATTGCTGGATTGGGGTGCCTGATCTGTTGTTTGTGTTGTGTTGTGTTGTGTTAACAGGTCTGGTCTGTTTGGAAGTTTGATGTGAGATACTACTGAGAGGTCCAACAGTGTGGTGTACCACGGTTGGCGTGCCCACGTTGGTGCTATGAGTATTAGTTTGAGTTTGTTTTCACTCCGTTTGTTGACTAGAAAAGGAATGAGTGGGAGAGGGGGAAAAGCGTAAGCAAATATCCCTGACCAGTTGATCCAGAGAGCATTGCCCTTGGACTGAGGGTGTGGGTACCTGGACGCGAAGTTTTGGCATTTTGCGTTTTTTTTTTTGTGGCAAACAGATCTATGTCTGGTGTTCCCCACTGGCGAAAGTATTTTTGTAGTATCTGGGATGTATTTCCCACTCGTGAGTTTGCTGGTGATCTCGACTGAGACTGCCCGCTAATTGATTGTGGATGCCTGGGATATATTGCGCTATTAGGCGAATAATGTTGTGAATTGCCCAATGCCACATTTTTTGTGCTAGGAGGCATAATTGTGATGAGTGTGTTCCCCCTTGTTTAAGTAGTACATTGTTGTCATATTGTCTGTTTCGACAAGAATGTGTTTGTGCGCTAGAAGAGGTTGAAAAGCTTTTAGTGCTAGAAAGACTGCTAGCAGCTCTAATTGATTTATTTCTGTTGCTTGTCCCACTGTCTTTGTAGATTGTGATTGTTGAGGTGTGCTCCCCACCCAATCATTGATGCATTTGTTGTGAGAATTGCGTGAGGCACAGGGTCTTGAAAAGGCCGCCCTTTGTTTAAATTTACGGGGTTCCACCATTGAAGCGAATAGTGTGTTTGGCGGTCTATCAACACTAGATCTTGGAGTTGACCCTGGCCCTGCGTCCATTGTTTTGCAAGGCACTGTTGTAAGGGCTGCATGTGTAACTGCGCATTTGGGGCAATTGCCATGCATGATGCCATCATGCCTAGGAGTTTCATCACAAATCTGACTGTGTAGTGCTGATTTGGTTGTATCTTTGGTACCATGGTGTGGAATGATTGTACACTTTGTGGTCTTGGACTGGCAATCGTTTTTTGAGTGTTGCTCCCAAGTATTGTTGAACTTGGGATGGTTGCAAGTGTGATTTTTGGTAATTTATAGAAAACCCTAGCGTGTGTAGGGTGTCTATTACGTAACGTGTGTGATTTTGACACTGCTGTTGATTGTTGGCTTTTATTAGCCAATCGTCGAGATATGGGAATACGTGCATGTGCTGTCTCCTTATATTGGCCTCTACAACTGCAAGGCATTTTGTAAATACTCTGGGGGCTGTTGTTATCCTGAAGGGTCATACTTTGAATTGGTAATGATTTCCTTGTATGACAAACCTGAGGTATTTTCTGTGAGATAGATGGATATATGAAAATATGCATCTTTTAAATCCAGTGATGACATATATTCCTCCTGTTTTAATAAGGGGACTACATCTTGAAGTGTCACCATGTGAATGTGTTCTGATTTGATGAATAGGTTGAGAGTCCTGAGATCTAAAATTGGTCTTAGTGTCTTGTCCTTTTTGGGAATAAGGAAATATAGGGAATAAACCCCTGTTCCTTTTTGTTGGTGAGGTACTAGTTCTATGGCTTGTTTTGTTAATAGTGCCTGCACCTCTGTTTGTAGCATTGTTAGATGTTGCGACGACAGTTTGTGCGCTCTTGGTGGAATATCTGGGGGAAAATGTGTGAATTCTATACAGTAACCATGTTGGATAATTGATAGAACCCATGTGTCCGTGGTTATGTCTGACCAATGTTTGTGGTAAAATCTGAGTCTTCCTCCCACAGGGGATGTGTGTTGGGGGAGATTGATGGGCAAGTCACTGCTTGTTATTAGTGGCCTGCTTAGTGGGCTGAAATTTCCCCCTTGACCTTGGGAATTGTCCCCTGAAGGACCCGCAAAACCCCCCTCTCTGATATTGTGATTGGTAGGTGGGTTTTGTTTGAGAGGTGGATGTTTCTGCAGGCTGTTGTCTGAAACCTCCCCTATATTGCGGTTTTCTGAATGTCCCTCTGTATTGGGACGAGTAGAGCGCTCCCATTGCTTTGGCCGTATCAGTGTCCTTCTTCATTTTCTCGATGGCTGTGTCCACTTGTGGGCCACACAGTTGTTGTTGATTGAATGGCATGTTAAGGACCGCCTGTTGAATCTCTGGTTTGAAACCTGAGGACCTTAGCCAAGCATGTCGTCTAATTGTCACTGCAGTGTTTACTGTTCTTGCGGCAGTGTCAGCGGAATCCAATGCAGATCGTATCTGATTGTTCGATATTGCTTGACCCTCCTCTACCACTTGCTGAGCCCTTTTCTGGTATTCCTTGGGGAGATGTTGGATGATATCGCTCATCTCGTCCCAATGAGCTCGGTCATATTGTACGAGGAGGGCTTGAGAGTTTGCTATGTGCCACTGATTGGCAGCCTGTGACGCTACTCTCTTCCCTGCTGCGTCAAACTTTTTACTCTCCTTATCTGGAGGTGGTGCATCTCCAGATGATTGTGAGTTGGCTCTCTTTCGCGCAGCTCCAACCACTACTGAGTCTGGGGGCAGCTGCTGTGTAATGAACACTGGGTCTGACGGTGACGGCTTATATTACTTTTCCACCCGTGGTGTAATTGCTCTTCCTTTCACGGGCTCCTGAAAGATTTGTTGTGCATGTTTAAGCATGCCTGGGAGCATTGGCAGACTTTGGTAGGAAGCATGCGTGGAGGCCAAGGTATTAAAGAGAAAGTCGTCCTCCAAGGGCTCTGAATGCATGCTCACATTATGGAATGCAGCAGCCCTCGACAATACCTGAGTGTATGATGTGCTATCCTCAGGTGGAGAGGGTTTTGAGGGATAGCACTCGGGACTGTTGTCCGACACAGGGTCATCATAGAGGTCCCAAGGGTCTGTATCCTGTTGCGACTGCACAGTGCGTGTGGGTGACTGTGCAGTGGGCGTGGCAAGAGGTGAAATTGTTCGTACTGGAGAATGCGGAGGAGAATGTTCTGGGGAGAACTGGCGTAATGGAGATTTTTCTCTGGGGACTTTAGTCTTTGGCGGATCAGTATCCGTATGTGATTGGAAAGCCGGTTTCCTTTTGAATTTGAGAGGAGGTGCTGTTTGGATCTTCCCAGTATCCTTATGGATCTGTATTCTTGCCTGAGTTTCATCAAACTCCTCCATCTGGTGAAGTTCCTCCTCAAATCTACGTCTCTCTTTTAATTGTTTAGAGAGTCCATGTTCCTCGGTGTACGAGGCTTTTTTCGGCTCCGAAGCTGGTTTTTTCGGCACCGAAATGCCCATGCTGACAATAGGCCTCAGCTCCGAAAGACTCTTTCGAGGCTTCGCCGTCTCGACGAGTCAATGTTGAGTTTTCTCAGTGATGTGTTCTCTGCTCGAGTCCGAAGACTTCGGCACGATTTTGGCCTTTTTCGGTGCCGAAGGTGTTGCTTGGTCACCGCTTGATTTCTTATGGGTCGAGCCATGGCCTTCCGGCAGTGGTGTCCCCGAGGCCTTATGCTTTGTCTTGGTCTGACTGTGGGCTTGGGTCGGGGCAGGCGTACTCACTTGGTGGGCTGCTGTCGGTGGTCGGTCTGCGTCGA
The DNA here is from genome assembly GCF_031143425.1 of Pleurodeles waltl. NCBI lineage: Eukaryota > Metazoa > Chordata > Amphibia > Caudata > Salamandridae > Pleurodeles > Pleurodeles waltl. The sequence goes on along the minus strand of NC_090437.1, from coordinate 1,031,992,353 downwards.
AGTCGTCCGAATCCGAACCTGGGATAGAGATAGCCATCTCCTCTTCCTCGACGTCGAGGTGCTCTGAACTCTTCGACGCCATTTGCAGTCGCCTCGCCCTCCGATCCCTCAAGGTCTTCCTCGATCAAAATGACCTGCAGGCCTCGCACGTATCTTATCTGTGGTCCGGTGACAAACACAGATTACAGACCAGGTGTTGGTCTGTGTAGGGATACTTGGCGTGGCACTGTGGGCAGAAACGTAATGGGGTCCGGTCCATTAGGCTTCGATGTTTTCTGCGGTCGGGCCGACCAGGCCCTGCCTGGGCACGGAAGCCCTGAAGTGCCACCGAAGATGTGTTTCGCCGGTGTCGAGTTGTCGGTGCAAGATGTTTCGCAATCGAGAACAATACCGACGATTTTCTGTGAATTTAGTCTTTTTCCGATTCGAATACACGGAGCAAAGAGGAACACGTCCGAACCCGATGGCGGAAAGAAAACAATCTAAGATGGAGTCGCTGCCCATGCGCAATGGAGCCGAAAGGGAGGAGTCACTCGGTCCAGTGACTCGAAAAGACTTCTTCAAAGAAAAACAACTTGTTACACTCCGAGCCCAACAGTAGATGGCAGGAACAGTGCACAGCATGTGTATCTGCAGCTACACATGCCATTGAACATATATATATATATATATATATATATATATACATACACATACACTAAAAAATTAAGGTGGAGTTATAGACGGAAGGTAGTAACATTTTAACGTCAATTAACCATTTTTAACCAAACTTGGAAATTCACTGAGCGGCCAAAAAAAAAAATGAATTCACCAGTCAAACTTAACTGAGTCAAGTATAACTTGCACCACCATATGTTTCAAATGCTATCAGTGATGTAAAATGTTAGGTCATAAGCAGTGCACCGCAGCTGTGCTAGTTTTACCTATGTCAGTTATGTATTTAACTAAATTTATTATCACTATCAACCACAAGATGGCACTATCCCCATGCACTGGGAATAGAGGAAGGTAGATGAAAGTAAGAGGTGAAGTTCATTCTCACACAAGACAATCAATACTGTATTGAAAACAAAAAAATACACTTCTTTACAAAGGTGTCATAGGGTAAGCGAGGGGTAGCATTTTTAGGGTCGAGCTCAAAGCGCTCCGTCCCTTGGGTAATCTCTCTATGGGCTTGTAACCATGCCCATGTCAAGCCCTTCAGCTTGGCTGGTTCGTGGGCTTGCCTTTTAAAATTAGCTTGATTTAATTAGTGAAAGGCATTCCTACGTCATGCCTTCTCCGATGTTTAGCCCCGCCTCGAGCGCACTGGTAAACTACTCAAAACATTCAAGGCTCTGTATTTTCAGTATGGTTTCTACACTATTTCTTCTCTTTATTTCGTAGGTAGCGCAATCTCACTGGGCAGTAGTAGAGCGCTTTGCATGACATCGACCCTGTTACATGGATAACTGCACTTTTGCAGTTTTCCATATAACATTTTTTGGCTCATTTTTTCACCGTGAGCGGAGTTCTGTTTCCTTTTGTGTGTTTGCTTTGCGCTCATGGTGGCCGTCGACTCGCTTATGTGAAACTGTTTTTACTTTTCAGTTTATGTGGCAAAAAAAAGTCAGGTTACGAGTTTACAAAGCTGATAGCTTTAATTTGAGTAAACGCGAGACCCACTGCATTGCAAATGCTTGTTATATTTACAGAGGGAGAGAGTCGCCTGGTCACAACAGGCATCTACGAACTACCTCAGCGGTGGCCAATACAATGGAACAATTTATAAAGACAGATAGGCAACATTTATTGCAGCACGGTTTCTTTTGTGTAAAATCATGCCAGAAAAACCTAATACATGTGTTTAGCATTTCTAACTCGGAGTGGTTTCTTTGGATTTCAACAAAGTTTTTCGAGATCCACACAGCAGACTGCTCGGGGCCGATTCACAATTTGCAGCTGTTTGTGGAGATCTCTACCACTGGGGTGAAAAAATATGTTTATTTAAAAAAAAAGAAAATTCTTTACTTTTTAATTTAAAAAATTGTGAACTCGCTTCCCTAACACCTGTTCACCTAGGACTACCAGAGTAACAAGGGACAAAACAGCAGCACTAAAATGTAACATATTAATAAACTTTAACTCACTTTTTTTATTTACATTATTTTTAAATTAAAGTCAAATGTTAACTCACCCTCTTCATTACAGTATCATCCGAATGTGTCAACAGTCTTGGATACAAGTTATGGATTATTTCATTTCTAATTAACATTGTTTAAAATAATCATTTATAATTGCATTTTATTAAACTATTATGTATATTAAAAACATTTTAATGTAATTTAACATAATTTAAATAAAGTGTCATTAAAAACGTGTTTTTGTTATTTCATGTGCTTCCCCTGTGTGTTAGTGTTGCTGCTGCCACCACTCGATTCTACTGAAGTGTGTTGCAGTAACAGTTGTTGGCCATGTGTGATCGTTGACCTACTCCAAGGCAAGGCTGCGGGTAAATGCACGTCTGTTTTGTAAGTAGCACTACTACACTGGTTATGAATGTCTATTTTAGGGAGGGGGTAGGAGAGGGAGAGAAAGAGAGCAAGAGATTTAAATTACCATGTCTTCACCAAAAATCTCGTTCAATTCCCTTATCCCTACCCAATTAAAGAGCCAGAATTCCCCATTTTTCAGTCACTCCTTCGTCCTCTGACTGTTATGACTAAGCTGTGTAGGTACATGTGCAGAGATCTCCCCCACTGGGGGGAATGGAGAGCTCCAGACAGAGGTATATGAATTGCATTTTGGATTAAGCAGAGCAGTAATAGCAGCTAGGGGGGAATGGAACGCTTCACACAGTAAGATCAGGGCCTAGGGCTATAGGAAGGCAGGAAGAGGGATGAGTAATGTGCTGTGGGCCCCGGACCAATGACTAAATAAGAAGCGTTAGGACTGTCCCGGGACAAAAACTGCCCTAGACCCTGACCTAGGAAAAAGGAGTAAAACGTGGGGTTTCATTTTGATTTTTCTTTCTGTTCCCAGTGCACACACTTCAAACTCAATTACCTTTCAGAACAGCAAAAATGCAGGATGGAACCAGAAACAAAATAGAACATGGATAATGAAGAAGGCAAACAATAAATATCTGTAGGTCTTTCGAAGTATAGCTGATAATGAAGAAAGTGCATATTAAGGTGTTCTTCAATTGCAGGCTGTGCACAGAAAGCAATCGGTCTGATCCACTGATACAGCGTGCTTATACTTAAATAACCTTAAAAAAAGCCAGAGTGCAGGTAGATATAGAAATCACATCCATTTACATGGAAACACGTCAATGAGGATTGCTTCAATATCCCCATCATGAATAGCTCATTTTGATTCACTGTTGCATGGTTACCATCCAATAATACTAAATCTGGTGCCCCTCCTAACATCTGTCTATTACATGTCTTATTCTGCATGAAATTCAACGAGCAAGTCTTGCGTAGTCCCGAAAACCACATAAACGCATAGGTGCAAGCGGTCCTTACCTTTCGGTTACAAGTTTTACCTACAAAGGTTTCCTGCAAAACTCACTAATTACTCTCCCCAATCCCCCGACCACCCACCAGTGCTGACTCTGTCAACTGGTGGCAGTAATTTCTATGCACAACGTCGTACAACAAATGTTTGCACTGGAGCATTATGAAGAATACATAAATGTGGATGAAAATAAGGAAATGGAAAGCATTGTCATGTAAAAATAACTGGTAGTCATTAATGACTGTTCCGCTAAAATCACAAACAAACAATTTATGAATCTTTCTTACCTTTCAGGACAGATACTGTTGTCACCGAACACAGAATTGTCTTCTACCATTGCATTGAAAGCATCTGTATTTGCTGCAAAATGGAAAATAAACAGTAAACCAAATGCTAATCACATCTGGCCAAAAACCATCAATGAGAGGAACTAAGAAAAGATAATTGGTTAATATAATTTAATGACTGCAGCAGACTCAGCTTGGCCTGCAAGTACCACAAATCTGCAACCCTGGATAATACCTAGAGTACCTTCATTTATGTCTTATACCGCAACTGTTCTACTCCTAATCAGTCATTCTACTGCTGTCAATAGTTGGCGTTTTTGCTTTTTCGCATTTCACTTGAGTCGCAGTACTTTAATCCGTATGCTTTACGTCTCGTACTGTAGTGTTTGCTCACCTCTGGGTCAGGCAGATTTATTAAGGACCGCTCTTATACAATACTGCATATATCATCTAATTCATACATCGCTGTTAACAACAAACTCACAGTTTTCTTCCTGTGCGGCTCATGCTTATTTAAGGTCCGGTACTTTAACCTCATGCATGTATACGTCTCGACTCCACGCAGGGAAACACAGCGGAGCACCTACCAAACCACTTGATTGTCAGCCTTACATCTGAAGCAGAACAGGTGCTTTCTGATCCAGCCTTAGCCCAGTTAGTGTGCTGAGGCCTACCCAATCACGACTGCGCCAACTACGGGCTCTGACAAGCTTAAGCAGGCGCTAGCCTGTGCCAATTTGCAAGGCAATGGCCAAATGACCCTCCAACAGAGTCCCTGACCTGCGGTGACCTGAAGCGACGCCAGGAATTGAATGATTCAAGTTGCAAGTAGGCCCTATACCACAAGCACTTGTTGGTGAATTGCAAGCCAATTTAAAAGGAGCATCCCAGCACTAACTAATAGGATGCGCACCAGGGTTGGACTAGGGCAGAAAATGGGCCCGGGGAACCAAAATAAAGTGGCTCATATTGGTAAATCGGGTGGACTAGCAAGCACTGACAAAGCAGATAGGTTTCGCCTATGAGAGATCTCAGGACTTTGTCAATGTGTTTTTCTACACGTGTTGTACAGCAGCACGGCTAAAAGCAATTAGAGAGGCAGGATACTGGATAGGGGGGTTGGGAGTGGGAGCAGAGGATATAGCTCTACGGGAAGCGCTGGAACTGGAGAAACAGGTTCAAGTCTCGGCATCGGCTCAACACCCTGAGATTCTGGGTAAATCACGTAATCTCCCTCGCCTTAAAAAAATAACAAATGTGAAGTTGTGTAATGTCGCTGGTGCTCATGTAAGGTGAGAATACCTTAAGTTCTAGTTTGCGCTATAAATACAATGCCAAAAAAGAAAATGTACCTCAATCAAAGCGCAAGCAGTGAATAGACACTAATTAACATTAATTAATCTGTAGTGGCCCTTGCTCTCCAAAATAAAAGGAAGTGACGCCTCACATATTCCGAAAATTAGGTGGCACCGAAGAAGAGGGATAAGGATGTGAATGAATGGTAACTAATGGATGGGCTAACAGCCCCATTTCAAGTTTTTTTTTTTTTTGTTTTTTGTTTTTAGGCACAAAAGATCATCGCCATAGCAATGTGTGCTGCCTCCAGGCGAGACCTAAAAAAAGGGGCCCACATTTCAAAATCAGGCCAGTTTTTTAGGTTGCAGCCTATACACGCATGTAATTTTCATTCAAATAGCCTGCTTCCAGTGACTGAAAGATTTGTATAATTGATAAAGCCCAAGGGGAAGTGTGGGGACGTACATTATGTCAGACACCCCATGTCTATTAATCGGCTATTTCTGCACCGAGAAATAAAGCCGGAAAAATAACACAGCTGTGATATCTGGTTTGTGAAAAACTCCATGGAGAGTTTCAGAAAGGTGTCCTGGGAATGCATTCTGTCTGTCGCTTGCCATTGGCTTTGTGGTTTGTAACTCGCATCTTCTTGCTTCCGGTTTGGTGGCTGAGGGGTCTCCAGGTTCACTTCTTCCCTCCCCTGTCAAAGCCTTATTTACAATATTCTAGCGAGACCACCCTTTCTATAAACAGGCTTATAGATCTTGTTTCTTATCTTGTCACGTTTGCTGTGCAGAGAAGACAAATGTCATGCTTTGTGTTCCAGAAAGCTCTGTGTTTACTTTTGGCTTTCTTCAAAGCGGGAGCTTAAGAGCAAAGAGGAATGCAGATTTTTTTTTTGTTTAGGCAGAGAGAGGTAAATGACTTGCCATCTGTTTCCCGGTTCCTTTACCAACCTCCTTGTCCGATTCCTTGAGAGGTCTGAGGACCCCCCATCTCTCGCACTCGTCTCACTCCAGTACCTTCTTACATAGCCCATGATTAGCTGTAACCACCTTTTAAAACAACCAACCATGCACAAACTTTCTTTTGTGGCATATAAATTGGCCTCTTTTATTTAATTGTATTTATTTTAGAAAATGCACGATTGCCCAAAAACATTATTAATCATTGCTATGGCGAGGACTCAATTTCTGTCACACAGCCCTCCATCAATCACGGATATCATAAATCAATTTTGTCACATCATCACAAACTTTGCTGGTATCAAAATCAAATTCATTCAGGTCATAAATCAAGAGTACTAGTGATTGATCAGCCTTTGAGTCTTTGCCTCTGCTTGTCATGTCTCAACACTTTCTTCTGTAGGCAATCCCATATTTCGCCTTGGAGGGGGCTCACTCCATAGTGTTCGTTTTACCATGTTTTTTCTGAAGGAGTAGCCTCTTGTTTTTCGAATTAGGCCCAACTCGCTAAATTGCGTGTCTCTGTGCCCTGCCATGCGTCCTGGCGGGTCTGGAATGCGAGTGCCTTGTTCGTTTACTCCCCTTTCCTGGCCCCTTCTCACCCTGCCATAAGGCATCCCCAGGTGAGTGGCCTTTCATTAGCACACCATCTTACAGTCAACACTGGTAAAATGTTTGCTGTCCTTGTGTCGCGCGCTGCCCCTAATCGCCATACTGTCCGTTGGAGAGGACAGCGTGCTTTAATGACCCTCCACTAGACGCCTCCCCCCACCATTGCAGGTGTACCCCCGCTTCCTCATTGGGGGGTTCAAAAGATTCCAGAACCCCCATTGGCCCATTGTGCTTTGCGCTTCTCCCCCCTGGTGCCTGGGAAGGCTTATTCAGATGCAGGCACGACCGCCCCCCCCAAACCAGTTTAAGCAGTCCTTCCGGGTCAAAGGCAGCCGTTATGGCACCGGCCCTCTATGCCCCCCCTTTGGGGGTGGCCTTTACTATTCCTGCGCAGCATCTTGCCAGTGACGAAAAAAGAAAGGGGAAAAAAGCCCTGAAGCATGCATGACTAAACATGGAAATTCCATCCATACATGGCCCTTATACATTATAGGGAAGTCTAATACAACACTGCCCACCTCACTGAGAAGGTATAGACGTTCAGAGTTGTATCAACATGCCAAGGGTGCTCACAGGGAGTTAGAACGGAGCTGTTCATTGGTGGTGTGGGCTTCAACCATGTGCTCTTAGCACTTCTCCAGGCAGTTGCTGTAAATCCGCCCATGCCCTGCAGGTAAATGTGTGCACGCTTTTACTGGTTGGACTCCTTTTGCCCTCTCTGTTCATGTCTTACTGTTCTACGAGCTTTTATTTCTCCAACTAGCGTCATTTTTTTTCAGTTTGTTAAAAAAGGAAATACCGCCCTGTAATTTGAGATCATCAGTGGTTTGCTTCCTGTGGGATTCCCACAGAGGCTTAATTTTTATTTATTTACTTGGAAGGCTTTGGCCTTTGCTCATTTGTATGTTCGTTTTATCAGTCGTAAGAGTGGAAAGGAATTATACAGATTGTTGGTTTTCTTTTAAGCTTTTAGTTTCCTTTCAAGAGGTAGCAGGCAACTTCATTTTGACCTTTTATGCCATACTAAAACGAAAAATGCCCACAAACTGGTGCAGAGGGTCTGAGATGGAGGTTTATTTGGGTGTGCATTTATTGCATGTTTCAGTAAGTGGATTACAACCAAATGATGCTGAAAGTTTAATTTTTAAATCAAGTGGCCACTTTATAGTTTGCTTTGTCCATTCTGCGTGGTATGTGTGCATCACCGTACTTGTTAGTGGCGGCTGGTGACATTTCAAAGTGGTGGGGTGCAAATATTGGGCCACAGTGTTATGTAGTGAGTGATCCGAGACAGCCAGACTGACATAAGGAGGGTTCAGGGGAGGTTCTCCTGATGAGAAAAGTTTGAGAAAAAGAGTGGTATTTATTTTTAAAAGAAAATTTAAATAAAGAATTTAGTGAGAAAGCAACAAGGTTTATGAAGGAATTGTGAATATGTAGTCTTCAAAAAACACATGAAAACCTGTCTCACATCCTACTGCATTAACTGTGTTAAATATTTGCAACTGTTGAGTTACTCATGGAAAAGTTTATGAATAGCAACCTAATTTCACAGTTCTCAAGAGGAAGTAACATTCAGTGTGAACGTCAAGTAACACTTACAAGAGAGTGAAAAGGTAATCTTAAGCATTACCAATGGAAAATTAGGAAATACCATGAACAACTTAAATGACAATAAATAAGGAACAGTGCCAAAATGCTGCTTGCATAATTGAAAGTTTCACACCCCTAGTCTCTGTGTGGGGGTAAATATGTTTGTTTATAGGTAGTTGTCTGCGAGACCTATTGTTAACAAGTCCTTGAAATGTATAGAGTGGGCTTGGGCTCTGCTCAGAAGAAAACGTTCCTCTCACCTCAAGCTTTTGATTTTGATGTCATCATTCTGCCACCTATGAAATGCTTGTATTGCATTGCAGAAGGAACGATTTTGCATCTCAAAGTACGGTAATTCACCATACTTTATCACATACTTGCAATGTAAAGTTGGGAGAGCCAATTAAAGCTCCATCCAAATGCCAGCCTCCGTCTCAGTTCAAGGTCCTCTTGGAACCTTGAGGCAAAAATGAGTCAAGCTTTCATGTGGCTTTTGCCTAGCACTCTTGTTCTACCGTCATGCACAATCATAAAAACAAAGCATTAACATTTGAGGTAAAAAGGAGAGACAAACGGATACCCATGTAATGGCCTTTTTGTACAAAGTGAAGCAGAAAAGTACAAGTTACTTACCTTCGGTAACAAAATATCAGGTAGAGACATATTCTAGTTGCAGATTCCTTACTTTAGAATTTCCCCCAGGCGTCAGACTGGATCCGGAGATTTTTCTTCGAGCAGTACCCTTGTACGTCGGTGGGTGCCGTCGGTCGACTCCGTGGGCGTCGTTGTCACCGTGATGACATCGGGAGTAGTATATAGAAGCCGTCTTCACGCAGTGACGTAATTTTCTTTTAACGACTTTCCACGCCAAAGCACAGAGCCGCTTAGAATAATGAGATTGGTGCGCAAGAGCTAAGGACCTGAAATGGGAATCCCTGTCCCAAGAAATCAGTTCGAAAGCGGGGAGGATGGGTGGGCGGGTAAGGAATCTGCTACTAGAATATGTCTCTACCAGATATTTTGTTACTGAAGGTAAGTAACTTGTACATCTGACAGAGACTTCTAGTTGCAGATTCCTTACCTTAGAATAGATACCCAAGCAATGCCATCCTCGGTGGTGGGCTGCGAACCAAGATCATACTAGGAAGTCCTGCAGGACAGAATGACCAAAGTAGCTGTCCCGACGGACCTGACTGTCCAGACAGTAGTGTTTAGCAAACATGTGCAGGAACGCCCACGTAGCTGCCTGGCAGATATCCAGGACAGGAACTCTGCGTGTTAAAGCAGTGGAAGCAGCAGTTGCTCTGGTTGAATGAGCACGCAAGGCCCAAGGAGGTTGCTTCTTGGCCAAAGCGTAGCACATTTTGGTGCAAAGAAGCACCCATCGAGAGATAGTACACTTTTGCACCGACTTCCCTTTTTTCACACCCACATACCCAACAAAGAGTTGATCGTCCACCCGGAAATCTTTAGTACGATTGAGGTAGAACGCCAATGCTCTTTTTGGGTCCAGACGGTGGAGTCTCTCCTCCTCATGGGAAGGATGTGGGGGTGTGTCGTAAGTAGGCAGAGTGATGGACTGGCCTACATGAAAAGGTGTAACCACCTTAGGGAGGAAGGAAGCCTTAGTGCGCAACACTACTTTGTCAGGGTGCACAGACAAGTGTGGAGGTTTTGAGGAAAGGGCCTGAAGCTCACTCATCCTGCGAGCAGAGGTGATAGCAACAAGAATGACAGTTTTGAAGGTGAGGAGCCGCAAGGGACAATTATGCATTGGCTCAAACGGAGTACACATCAAATAAGTAAAGACAAGATTGAGGTCCCACTGAGGCATGATAAATGGAGTGGGAGGAAATAAATAGGTGAGTCTTTTTAGGAATCTACTCACAACAGGAGATTTAAAAAACAAGGGCTGATCAGGTAACCTAAGGAAGGCCGAAATGGCAGATCAGTACCCTTTAAGGGAGCCCAAAGCAAAGCCCTGCTGGGCCAAAGAAAGAATGAACAGAAGAACCTCGGATAGAGGGGCAGAAAGGGGATCAACAGATTTGTTGGTACACCATGCCACAAATTTATTCCAACAACAGGCGTATACAGTTTTGGTTAAGGGACGCCTGGCTGCCAAGATAACACCGCAGACTTCAGGTGGAAGATCAGAAGTCATCAACTGTCGCCGCTCAATCCCCACGCATGAAGGCGGAGGTTGGACAGGTTCGGGTGAAGAACCGCTCCCTGTTGAGGCAGTCTGAGTGGAGGATCAATGGACATGCTCAATAGCTCTGGATACCATACTTTCTGTACCCAGTCCGGAGCCACCAAGAGGACTTGGGCCCGGTTGTTCCTGATCTTCTTGAGAACTCTGGGCAGAAGAGGTATAGGCAGAAAGGAGGCCAGAGTTCCACTTGAGATGAGAAGCGTCTCCGAGCGAGTGCCGCCTTGGAAACTCCAATGTACAAAACAGTTGACATTGCACGTTCTTCGCGGAGGCGAACAGATCTAACCAAGGCTCCCCCCACTGCTGAAAGAGACCTTGCGCCACCTTCGGATGGAGACGCCATGTGTGATCGGCTGTGCATCGACGACTGAGTTCGTCCACTCTGGTGTTGAGGGAACCCGCCAGATGTTGAACCATCAGGGTAATGCCTTGATGTTCCAGCCATGTCCAGAGGCGTAGTGCCTCCTGACAAAGGGCATAGGACCATACTCCGCCCTGTTTGTTGCGGTACCACATGGCGGTAGTATTGTCTGTGAACACCTGCACAACTTTCCCTGTGAGAGAGGAAAGGAATGCTTTCCATGCAAGCCTGATCGCCCTGAGCTCCAGAAGATTGACATGGAGCCCAGACTCTGCCGGAGATCAGAGTCCTCTGAAATCTGCCTCTCCCATGTGACCGCCCCAACCCAGAAGTGACGCATCTGAGAGATCTGGTTGGGGAAGAGAGAGGGATCTGCCGTGGACCCAATGTGGATTTGAAAGCCACCACTGCAGGTCTTTCGCAGTCCCCTCCGAGACCTGGACCATGTCGGAGAGATTCCCCTGATGCTGTGCCCACTGGAACTTCAGGACCCATTGCAAAGTCCGCATATGCCATCTGGCATGTGTTACTAGCAGGATGCAGGAGCCCATGAGGCCATGAGGCTCAGCAGCCTCAGAGTCAGTCTCACCGAAACCTAAGACCGAGGCCGAAAGAGCAGAATCGTAGCCTGAATGTCTTGGACTTGCCTTTCGGGAGGATAAGCCCGAAACTGCACTGTGTCCAGAACAGCTCAGATGAAAGAGCGCGTCTCAGAGGGAGTCAGGTGTGACTTCGGCACATTAATAGTGAACCCCAAGGTGTGCAGGAGGTTCACCGTAGTGTGAAGGTGGGAGACGACTTTCTGGGGTGAGTCCGCCTTCAACAGCCAATCGTCGAGGTAGGGGAAGACTGAGACCCCTAACCTGCGCAGATGAGCTGCAACCAACGGCATCACTTTCGTGAACACCCAAAGGGCGCTGGTAAGGCCGAAGGGGGAGCACGGTAAACTGAAAGTGCTTGTGACCTATCACGAATTGTAGGTAACGTTTGTGGGCAGGCAGGATGGGGATGTGGAAATAAGCGTCCTGCAAGTCTAACACTACCATCCAGTCTCCTGGGTCCAAGGCAGACAGAACCTGAGCCAGGGTGAGCATTTTGAATTTCTCCTTCTTGAGGAACTAGTTTAGGTCCCGAAGGTCTAGGATAGGATGTAAGCCCTTGTCCTATTTTGGTATCAGAAAGTAGCGGGAATAACAACCACGACCTACTTCGGGCACAGGGACCTTTTCTATAGCTCCTTTGGCCATAGGTGCCAAAAGATCCTCTGGAGGGTGACTGAAGGATGGAGGCATGGTTGGTGGAGCAGATTCGAAAGGGAGGGAGTAGCCCTTTAGAACTATCTGCAAAACCCACCTGTCTGTGGTGATGTATTCCCAGTGGGGCAGGTGATGGCGAATCCTGCCACCAACTGGACGGGAGTGAGGGGACAGACTAGGAAGGTTTGGAGGCTGCAGCAGGGGCAGAGGTGGGCTGGGCAAACCACTGGTTCCCTGTCCCACAGCCATGTGGGATCCGGCGTCCTCAGCCACGCAGAGGCTGAACAACATGGGTGCCACAGCGGCTGGGTGGAGGACGTGACAGGGAGCCCCTCCATGGCCACAAAAGGGGCGAAAAGCGGACTGTGGGGGCAAGTGGCAGAGGAAAGACCAAGGGACCGAGACGTAGCCCGGGAATCCTTGAATCTCTCCAAGGCCGAGTCCGCTTTGTCTTCGAAGAGATGTGAGCGATCAAAGGGCATGTCCATGAGTGACTGTTGGACATCCTCCAAAAAAACTGAATTACGCAACCAGGCGTGGCAACTGATCTGCCCAGAGAGTTGGTTGTGTCCAGCCCACAACGGATTGTGAACTTTGCTGCATCTCTCCCATCGTTCACAGCTTGGGAGACGATAGCACGGGCCTCCTCCTGTATCTGCGGCAGGACTTGCACAACTGTATCCCACAAAGAGAGGGTATAGCGGCCCAAAAGGCATGCAGTGTTCACAGATCGCAGCGCGAGACTGGAGGAAGAAAATAACTTCTTGCCAAACTGTTCCAGTCTTTTGGATTCCCTGTCCGGGTGTGAGGAATGGAATGCGCCTGAAGAAGAGGAAGCCTGGATAACAAGACTCTCAGGCGTGGGGTGTTGGGAGAGGAATTTAGGGTCGTTTGGAATCGGCCGATGGTGGCGTATGATAGTCCTATTCACAGGAGCCCCTGTGTTGGGTTTGGACCAGGTACCAAAAGGACATTAGTGAGGGCTTCATTAAATGGCAAAAGGGGTTCTGAAGTAGAAGCCCCAGGCTGAAGCACCTCCGTCAGGAGATTAAACCTGACCTCAACAGTGGGAAGCTCAAGACCAAGGACCTCAGCTGCACTACTGACCACCATACCATAAGTCGATCCCTCCGCTGTAGCAACAGTAGGAGGAGACAGCATGCCAGCGTCAGTAGAAGTATCCAGACCACTGGCATCGCCCAATTCCTGAGCCCAATCCAAAGATGGATAATCCTGGTATTCATAAGGGTCCAGGGACCCCTCCAATCCCTCTCCATATTCGTACCCATAAGAAAAAGGGTCTGAATCTGACCTTGGGCAAATAGGCCCCATCGAAGGTAAAGGCGGTGTGAGCTGATGCCGCTCCGATTCAGAGTTGTCGGGGATAAGTATCGGGTAGACGTTGATAGTGGGCACTACCGACGTCGGGAGCGTCAACAATCGACCCAGCGCTGGGGAAGGTCTCAAGGGTGAGACCGGCGCTGGTGTGGATCCGAAGGTGACCTCGGTGGTCAGAGCGGATGCCACCGGCGCTGAACCCGAAGGCCCATCATCTGAACCCCTTGGGCTTAAAGGCGCCGTATCGGGGTCGGTCCCACCAAATTTCTCACAAAAACTCAACAAAACAGTTGAAGTCGGTCAAAAAGAGACCAGGGTAGCTCTTCTCCGTATCAGCGTGTAGCGCGGAAAGAAAAGAACGGACATCACTTTGCGAAGGCGGCGTCTATATAGTACTCCTGACGTCATCACGGCGACTACGATACCAACGATGCCCGCAGATTCGACCGACGCCACCTACCGGCACGCAAGGGTATTGCTCGAAGAAAAATCTCTGGATCCAGTCTGACGCCTGGGGGAAATTCTAAGGTAAGGAGACATTCATTAGATTATGCACAACTTACTTTTCATGCTCTGTGAGCCATGAGCCAGCCATATTTCATGTACTAATTCTCTACTGCCACCAATCAAATCTGTCACTCTGTCCTTGTTTTTAACCTTAACATCTTCCTTTATTTAACATTACCCTAATCTCGTCTCTAGCATTAAACCGATAACTGAGCCTTGCTCTCACAGTATACATAACCCTTAACTACTTTTATCCCTTCCCTTTAACCATCCATAACCCCGAGGCACACCATTACCATAAAGCTATCTTTTAACTCTTCACACTTATGCATTTCAAACGTTTTTTGCATTTTCGTTTTCAGTACTCCCTGCTTGTTTTTCTAATTTTCATATATATTTTTTTTTTATCAAAATGTTTTCTTTTTCTAACTTTTTATTTCGAAACTTAAATCCAATACCTGCGTGCTACTTGACAGCAACCACATTAAGTCCAAGTGGGCTAAGATTTAAAGGAATGAAGGTCCGAAGGAGGGGGACAAAATTATGGAGGGGAAGAAATATGGCACATGGTAATAGTCAGCTGGCTGAAGTTAGAGAAGAGAATAAAAAGAAGAGGGCAGGACATGGGAGGAAATAGAGACACGAGGGCAGGACATAAGGGTGGGTTACACCAGCTAGTACAGTGTGCGTCACCTGCAGCAGGCCGTGCCATACAGGTGGGACCTGCTGCATTTGTAAAGAATACTGCCACATTAAACCCAAATACTAAAAGCAGCAACTCTTTTCAAGCAGGTGTGGTAAAGGCATTACCTCCACCACATCGATGGGACCGTAGTCGAACAATGACGTTGCAAATCCGACTTTTAGACTTTTTCATTGATAATGCGGAGCAACAGAACAATTCTGTTTGATTATGCGAATGAAATGCACGCATGATGATGTCTCTGAAGTGCATCCAAAAAGTAACACGCAGGCTTAAGAAAGAGTCTGGGTTTTCTTGCGTGATTTGAACACCATTATGTAAGACACGGCAATATTTGAAAACAGATTAAATTAACCAGGTTATCACTAGCATCTCACTGAGATGTTAATTTGCAAAACAAAGAAATTACAAAATAAGTTTAAAAGTAGGACTTGAAACGGATAATGTGATTTTTCTTAAACAATATGCAAGTTTCTAGTGCCCTAATACCACATGTGGTGCTTCTCCATCCCCGAAAGGTGATATACAAACCACATTCCCTCCCTGAGCTGGAAATTTTGGATAGTTTCGGTTTAACAATATATGAGGGAAGTTTAAATATCCAGCAAACCTTTGCATTCTGATTTACTGAAATGTCGAGCACATACCCGTATTCAAATGTAGAAAGACACAAAAGAGAGCTTTGTGCTGCTGCTGATTAGAATAATTCAATGGCGATTTTATCGTAAAAGACAAAGTCCACGGTGTACAAGCCAGGAAGTAAAAACCATGGCTTACATGTGCCAAATATTACAACAAGGTGACAATGGATGGAAATGATGCCGCTGATAATGGTAATATGGGTGAGTGTACACCATTTATACAACTCCATTTACATTTGAATGCCAAAACAGAAAACACATTTATGAATCATTTTCTTTCTTTAAAGTTGAGCAACTACGGTTACAAAGAAAATGCAGAGAATTATGTTTGGAAGCTTTTTTTTTTACTTACCTTTATTTTTCATAATGCAATTGACGATGTGCCCCACCGTGTCATTATTGCCTTCAGCTACAGACTCATTCATTTCTATTAAAAATAAATAAATAAGTCGGCATAATCAACCAATCAACCTAGAATAATCAAAACAGATTGACAGGTACATTTTTTTAATCGCAATCGCTGAAAATAAAAGCAAAATCCACAAACGCAGAGCACAAGTCCTGAAAAAAGAAGTGGGGGAGGCTTAACCAAGTTAGGCAGTATACAAGTGACATCATGGTGCATGTCATCACAGCGTGACAGCACAACATCACAACCCATGACCTCACGGAACATGACATCACAAGAAGTGACATCACATCTGAACACTTCACACACGTTTTGCAGGTCTATCATGGGTACATCTGAGCGAATTATGACGTTTCACAAATTAGATTTTGCGTCTCGGTTGTGCAAAAAAAGTGACGCAACCCTGACACAAAATGCAGGCCTCAATTTATAACGTGTTTTTTTAAAACTCTGCTACAAATAAGTTGGCAACAAGGAAAAATATAGCACTAAATATTTTCTGCAATATTGGTTGCAAATTCTACATTTTCGGATATCTCATGGGGTTAAGGCACCTGCTGCCCTGATCTTTGTGTGCCCAGTAAATCCCAGGTAACAATAATAATGGTAAGATCACTTTGCAGGGTTATGCATTTGCTGGAGAGAACTGCGTTTTCTCTCGTCGCAGTTTTGAATCAAAGTAGTGTAGATGGTTAATGTGTCTCCTGCAAAGAACATCATGCAGATGACACATTTTTAGTTTATGTAGCTTGGTAAGTGTTACTGCTTTTAACACAAATATCCTTTTGTTACTCGTAGTTTATAAATTGTAATCCTGCTAATGCAGTACAGTGAGTTATAAAGGACATGTGACTCCTAAACCTTGTAACCATCACTGTCTTACGTAACACATTTTGCACATGTATTTACACATTTATAGGATTTATTGTCAATGTATTTTATGTACGTGTGATGTAAAGTGCTTTGACACCCTGCATTGGGATGAGCAGCTCTGTGAAATAAATAAAACAAATTAGTGGTACTTACATTGTTAACTGTGTTAAGACTGGAACAGACCAACACATATGACATGCTTACAGTGCATATACATATATATATCTCATATAGAGGGATTGAACAAATGAAAAACATATCACTTCACAAGTACTTGAAGGGGCAACAACGAGCTGTGTGCATTTGTTTCCTTTCCCTTGCATTTGCATCTAGACGGAGGCTCAGGTAGATCCCAGTCAGGATAGTGAAAGACAAGGAAGCTTGATGGCCCCTTAAATTCGACCTTTGTTAGGGGCCCAGCAGGAGTGTGAAACATGAAAGCTCCCTCACCACCTGGACGCTGCTGTTCAAAACAAAGCCAGACAATGTGCAGGCACTGCCGAATGTGTCCCGGTATCTGAAAATTACACTGGGACAAGTTCAGCAAAATTCACTACGGCCCACTTCCTGTAGGGTGTAGGGTGTACGCCCTACACTCTGTGAAAAAAGTGGGTGGACGCTTTGTACCCACAACTTGTGCCCTGCGCATAAGTATTTTTGTAGCATAAAACATTTACGCAGGATATAGTACAATAGATTATGGGCTTGATTTAAGAGTTTGAAGGACAGATAGCCTCACCTTATTACAAGTGCCAAAGGCTATAAGGCACTTGCAATAAGGCGGACATGTTATCCATCATGTATGTAACGGTGTACTTGCCCTCCGCACTCTAAATCAGGCCTTTATGTATGTTTTCTTCAATGGGTATGAGCTGAACATATTTCCATCTGATACGTTATCAAAGTCAAACACAAAATGTTAGATTTTCACCCTTATTGTCCAACACATTTCTTTACTGATATTCGTGTTTTAATCTTTATATACACAACTACTCCATGCAAAATCGTTCACTTCAATGAGTCGGTCATTAGTACCATGATTAAAAGGCAAAACTGGCACTTTGTAAAAGCTACATAATTTCTTAAGATAATACAGGCATTTGGAGTCCTGGTTCAGTTATGTTGCAGTATCCAACTTTCAGGGTGAGTCTGATTATCTGGTTCTCCACAAACTGGGCTTTTTTTGTAAAAGTGAAACTTCCAGATACTCTGTCGCCTTTCTTGAATAGATGGTTAATCAATGAAGGCCAAGAGACAAAATCATAACTAATGTTAATCAACATAGTGCAGGTGATAAAGTAGAGGGAAGACATCTGATAGTGCTAAAGGCACAGACCTATGTTCAAACGACATCACAACATTACATAGGATGCAAAAGTCGCTTAACAATGTTGTATGCAGAGGGCGAGAAATCTTTTAGAGGCTCATTGACGTCCACTATTCCAAGCAAATTCAATAGTCTCCTGCCAATAAACCATCTTCAATTCTCGCAAGCTGCTGCTGCTATTGGTGTTTTTGTTTCTTGTACTGTTTTAATTACAAAATGGGTACTCATGTCAAAAACTGACACAAGGACGTACTTTGGGTTCTAGCACAGCATAAAATGACGGATTCACATTTCATGTTATTATGCTTAATTCTGTGCAATTCTGACAAACTTTCATGAAATTGGGTGAAAACAAATTATGAAAATTTCAAATACCCTTAGTGAAAAACCAGAGTCTACTGACTTTATGTGCATTTGACACTGCCAGAACCCCTTTCAGTGGGCCACAGGGAAAGCAGGGGCTACTGTACCAAAAGGCCCCAAGAAAGGGAGCTGAGGCCTTTTACGTCTGATGTTGCAGGGCCAGATCAACTACCGATTCTGAGTAAATGGGGCAAGTACCCCTTCTACACTCGAATCTCACAGGACTGCAACTTAAAATGCACACAGCAGCAGCAATAAATCATTGTCCAGCCAAATATTCACTTCTATGGTAAAAGACAAGTATTTTATTTCTACTATACACCATACAAAGAAAATATACGACATTCACAAAGAACTGCACACTGCCCCGGAGGCCAGGACTCTAGTGTTTCTCTACGCATCCCCCGTATCCCACTCCCTCCTCACTCCCAGGAATACTAGTTATTCCCCATAGGCCACATCCACGGTAAGCACTTCTAGTAGTCTGAGACTGAAGAGTCCACTATGACTGTTTTTAAGGTCAGTGTCCCAGCGCCACAGCGCTAATAAGTAGCAAGTTCCCCTGGAGCCGGCAGGCCCGAAATCAGTCTTACCCGAACCTTACAGGACTCGAGTGAGCGAGTTTCCTGAGTGCACCCCTTCCACAGGTGCCAAATTACTCTTAATTGCAAGAGCGGACGTGATTGTGTTATTTTCGCGCATTCCACGTCAAAGAGTAACGCAGGATTACCAACATTAAAATATAATTTACAATTATTTGCACGGTGTGCTCCCTCCCTTCTGCCTCCCTCCAAACGTTTGGTACACACTGGGGCCGTATGTTAGATAGCTTGTATGTGGCACAATCAATCTCTCACAATTATGCTAACCAAAATGACTTCCTTGGTGCAGGCTTTGGAGCCCTTACTCATAATGGAAAAAACCCTGAGCATGTCACACACGATATGAGAAACCCTGACAACAAAGTCACATTCAGGAACATCTCAGGAAAATACGCAGACTTGGAGTAGCGTTAATCGGGTGTCAACATTACCCCCTGAAAGGCTGGCGGGATTAAAAATTACTCATTCATGTCCGGAACACTGTAAAACAGCCTATGTGTGTCTGATACATAACAGATTTGCCTCTGAAATGCTAGCAAGTCTGCCTCAAATTCAGTCAAGTCACACCAGTGACCCTGAATGGTTAGTACTGCTGGGTACACTCAGACACATCAAGCCCAATGCTTAAAAGCCAGATGGATTGGCCAAAGTAAGTCACTAATATGTCAATCATCCATCAGAAAGGGCAATAGGTTTGTGAAGTCACATCCTAGTTAGCTCCATACATTTAACTAAATCTGCCCAAGCACCACTCTATTTCATGGATTTGCAATAATTTTTACACTTTATAATATTTTTACCTAAAACCCATATTTTGCTTCTGTTTTTATATGGCAAGGCTGAGTGGAAATAATGTGGATTAACTCAACTGAGCTACTCGACTTGTGCAACTAGAGGCATATTGTTGATTTGTCAAGGCGTCCAAGCCCTGCATAGTACATTTTATTTGAATTCAGAACGTTCAACTGATCCCAAATTTCTTAATTGGGTTCCTCAGTGGCACTCATGAGCTCAAAGATATCAATAGCTTAGATAAAATTACTGTGACTTACCCACGTAGGTGTAGTATTACCTTTATTATATGCACATTGTGTGTGTACTGGCAATATTTGTAAGGAGTGGCACTAGGGGGGGTGCTACAGGTCCTTTATACAGTGGAGAGGAGCTCGCTTCATAGTATCAACTTGCATCCTGTACACTCTTCTGATAAAAATGCTACCCTACTTGTGTGCCTCGGTCAAACACCCATAAAACAAAAGGCCTCAAAACATCTACAGTTTCTTTCATTGAGACATAAAAATTTCTTGTCCTATAAATTACGAGTTTTGGCAATGGAGTAGCGGTGGTATTTAGGCCTGGGTTCGGCCGCAACTCAGAGGCGTGTACAAAATCAAGAAACCTTTCACAACTAGACATCAATTGGATTCCAGGGTGATGTGCCTCGTATGGATCCCTTTACATTTTCTTACTCACAAAGCTCTGCAAACTTTCTATTTTGCTAAAAAGCAAACATTTTCCTCAGATTTCTATGACTTAGTCTTTCGGATTCTGCACAAATCTACAGAAATCCCACCTCCCAGTCCTTCTGCATTTCTCTGGGTTTTTGATCATTTTTCCCTGGGGCCTAGTGAACTTTTTGGTAAGCTCCTCCAATATGCCCCTGAGTAGCAGAAAGACTAATGTGCCCAATCCGGGGCAAGGGCACATGCTAATGCCTGGGCAGCAAGCCCACTCCTTAGGTTTTCGGACCATTTATTATTTAATGTTCTAGTAGGCTTACTGGCCCCTTAGAGTGGCAAACTCTTCCTATGCGCCCCACCCCAAAGGGGGCAGAAAGTATTTCGAGATAAGTGCATGCCCACGCTGAGGGGGACGCTTTTCCCTGCAAAGCTGGATCCCAGGTGTCTTGTGAAGTGGGACCCTGCTACAGTATTGGGAGCCCAGTGAGGTCATCAAGCAGGCATCTACTATGAAAAAGGCAGTGCTAGACAGGGGATATAGTCCCCTTTCAAAAACTGTTGCCCTTCTGTTGACTGGTGCTTATGGTGCCCAACACCAATCAAAAGTGAAAGCAGACTGTGTCATTAGTGTGCTCTGCTTCCACTTTTGTTTAGCTGTGATGTCAGTGTGCTGTCTACACTTACAATGCAAAATAAAAAACAAAGATCAAATTAAGCCACGGGGAAGCTTGATCACTGCGTTCTGACTGATTCTGAAAAAGAAAATGCTCGACATTTAGACCCACTGACCTAGATATGAAAAAGCTTAAAGAACTCCCCAACTCATTAAGCTACAACTTCCAGTCATTGCAGATTTCTCCGCAGGGTTACCTTATCCTCCTCCACCCATTCCTAAAACACACACAGTGCCCTAAATGAGCCCATCTTTACCCCCTTCATCCTACAAATATAAAGAGCCGGGGACCAGCATGATCATGCAGGACACCACTCAAAAGTCTGCCACATCTCCAAATGGACTACGATTTGTAAGTTACAAAAGGCCAAGTCACTGTTCGCACAAGTAATCATGCAACACAAGAGAGGCACGCTCTCCTCGCAAGACAATTACCTGGTGCCAGTGGTGCCCTGGGAATGATCCATTCCCCTTGGCCCTTGACCACAAGGAACATTCAGGAATTTATCTACGGAGCTTCCCAATAGTAGGGAAGAACTCCAAAGGTTCGAAAACTAGTGGCTGTCTTTGACAGCTAGAAACCTACTTGTGCAGAAATAAAATCAATGCCCAAGTAAAGATACATACACAAAATTTGTAGACATGGTAACAAATGTGTGTCCTTACAAAGCAGACTTGCAGGCAAGTGGGTGTCGCTTTAACTGATGGAAAAAAAAAAAAACATTTGTAACTGTAGGTCACATTACTTTAAATAGGCGCCTGGACCTGAGCCCTACCCATTTGTAAAAGCTCGACCTGGTCCTTTTTTGTGGTTCCCTAATAACTGGGTATGCTCTCAGCAAGAGATCATAAAGAGAAACCACATGCCCAAAGTCCACTACAATCAGGTGGCTGATCGTCACACTTTCACCAGGGCTTGTACTTTGGCCAAAGACAATTTGTCAAACACTTACACTGTCTCTCGATATGCCTTCGGAGCTATACATGAAGATGGACATCTGTAGAAGGTGGAGTGAACAGAAACCTATCTCTGTGTTAGTATATTTGTTGTGTTACAGTGGCTCAGCTCGGTATTAATATATTTGTCAGGTTGCAATATCCTGTTGTGGTGAAATGTTCTGTGGTTTTGGCTGCAGCTCTGAGTCTCGGTTGTATTTACTATGTTGTGTTATATTTTGAGTGAATTGTTGTGCCCAGTTATGTTTTGTCAGAGAAATATAACACTGCAGCCTTCAGGAAAGGACCCTTTTCTGGTCCTTTTCTCCACCGATACAGCAGTCAAGTGCTAAGGCCAACAATCATGGGCACATGCATGCAATTATAAAACATCGGGTTTCTCGGCTGGCATGCAAAGTAAATGCAAAGTAAACCTAACGGTGCATGTGCTGAAAACATCACCTTTGAAAAAGGAGCAGATACGTAACTACAAATAGAAGAGGATATTCCCCATAAAAATGGGAGACTTGTGTGACTCAGCACCATACTATCTCCACCTAGGAAAAGAAGTGCGTAAGGTAGGGACTGCAGGAGGTTGTAGCATGAATGTTTCCATAGTAATTGAAGGCTGTTGCGCTGTACATAGAGTTGGGCACCACAAACATGTGCAAGTTATAATTTAATTTAAGTGCTGCTCTTTCTATTATTTTTTACATCCTAACAGCAGCTTCTTTGTAAGTAATGCGAATATCAATAGGTCTAGGTTGAAAGTCGATAAAAAGGTGAAGTAAAAGCTCAAAACTTTGGTACACTGCATTCAACTGCAAAACTGTCATTTATCCCATCATGGAAAAGCAAAACCATACTTGTCTCTCCATCAGAGAACCACTGAAATATGGCATCTTGACCATTTTCAAGCCCTCACAATTCCTTTCTTGGACACAAAACAGACACACACAGTATTCTGCACCGATATGCAAAGGCACCTTTCAGACTGTGGCCATCGTACTGATTTCACGGTCTGGGCACAAAAGAGACAGCTCCAGAGGAGGTGAACACTACTAGCCACCATCAAGTGCAAAGACGTATGCTCAGACATGGGAGGAGTTTTCATCAGAGGAAGCGAAAAGACACCAAGCGAATGAGGACAGACAGGCCATGGGAGAAATTCAGCAAGCAGAAGGTGAAAGAGTTTTATTTTATGGGACGTTGATTCCAAGCTTCCTACATTTGTTTCAAGAGAATGATCAACTGCACTTGCAGTTCACTTCACAAACTGCAGACACCATCATAAGCATCGGAACAGCCAACACATCTACATGCTTAATTAGCTGCACTTTGGCCTACAATACTGCAAAGAACACGCAGCCATTGTCAAAAGCACGGCTTCTGCAGTAATGAAAAGGTTGCCTGGGTTTCAGGTAGGCACTTGGTTCAATTTTACACTTTCATACCCTATCACTATCAATGACCTTCCTGAAAACTGGAAATAGACATGGAAGTATCGGCTGGCATCAAAAACAGTAAATGAAGTTTTCCGGATACAATGCCCATGAGCAGCTTCAGCTCTTGTCCCAACTGCACTCTGGAAATTGTAGTGATTCAGACACCTCCACCTGTGTCATAATACTACTGTCAATCATCTACTGCCCCCATGATAACACAGAAGTTAAAAAACTCACCTCTTCATGAAACACTATTTCAGACACGCTGCCTTCTCACCCCTTTCACCAGTTCTATCTCCCCCCACTGTCCTTTCCCCATGCGCGTCCGCAATGGGGCTTCACCTTGTACCGCACTCTGTTGCTAGCCAGCTCGGTTTCAAAACGTACATACATACATACAATACTAGTTGTCTCAGGTGCTCTGTTCTTTTGGCATGCAGCAAGGATACCTGGCTTTAGGGTCACACCAAACAGTCTGGTTGAGTAGGTTTCCCTAAGGGACTGCAAGAGCCAACTTTCAGTTCATCCTGCTTCAGCTCCTTGAAGTGCTCTTTTTTGTAGACCTCATCTTCCGCAAGCAAGGGCACCTCCCGCACCCTACCTCAGCAGTTTAACAGCTCTGTCCTTCAGGAAAGCCTCAAGGCAACTGTTCTCATAGCAGGTTGCAGAGCTTTTAGGAGTTTCTACTACAGAACCTGGCAAATGGGAGCTGGCATTAAGGATCCCAACTCTGGCACACAGAAGGGTGTCTTGGTCTCCACTGGTTTGGGATTCTGGTGTGGAGAAATCTTGCTTTACTGACTGGGAGTTTTTACCCAGGTTTCATTAAAACTGCACATAGATTATGTGTATCCCAAATGGTATACCTCTAAGACCAGCTCTGGAAAGCTCTTGCCTTTTTCTTATTCCTCTGAGGCTGTTCGAGCCATTGTCTCGGTCTCCATGTATTAGCAGGAAGGTGGAGAAACGTTGCAAGTTTCCTATAAGGGGAAACCCAAAACAAAGGCACACAAGAGGGTGCGGTTGTCCCATTTAGTTGCCTGTTAAATGGAGGTAGCACTTCCATGAAACAAAGTAGAAGAGGGCTAGGGCTTTCTCTACATGTCAACCCTTAATTTGCTAGAGTCTGGTGCACTGAAACAGTTTCAGAAACTCACTCGAAGGGCCCTGCAATTTACATCTGAGATCTGGCAGGTTCCTTCAAAGTCTCAATCTTGTGTTCCACTTACAGGGAAAAAAATGGATAGCAGTAGACCAACAGCCAACCACCACAAGCATGTTTCACGCTCCTACTACATGAGTATCCTAAATGTACACATACGACATGACATCCAGGTCACTCACGGATGATGCGAAGGGCCGAGTTGCAGAGGCATGGCAGAAGCAGACCACTTTGAACCTGGGAAGCCACTATGCTCTCTCGCTGCACTGGTGCAGATTAAACAGTCCTGTCCAGCCAATATAATATTTCTGCTGCACCCAGTGCCAGTCCTCCATAGCCCGGTGTGCTGACGGCAGTCACACCCACAAAAAGGAGGGACACGTATTTGAGACCACGTGTGCGGAACCAAAAATAAAAAAAATATTAGCGGTTGTCTACAGGGAACTCGAGGCAGGGGCATGCACTTCAGAACCATTGCAATAGACCTTTTCCATCCCAACAAGAATAATTTAATGTAGAAAGGTTTCCATTTTTTAACACATCCCCATGAAGTAAGTGTGGCTGGAAGTGTTCCAGTAAGCAGTTTAGAGAAATCGTTTGTGGCATACCGTTGCTACAAAATACAGTTGTGGAAAATTATTACAAATTAGAAAACAACAAGTTTCAGATTAACAACATCATTACTTGAGCTGCATTAGCAGTCCCAATATAAAGATTTGCATTTTCACATGTTTAAATTAGAATCAGCAATGTGGGCAGTTTCACCGGGATTCTCATGCACGGAATTCTATCTAGGCTACCTGTGTTGCATGTTCTAAAGAGAATGTGGAAGGAAATGTGTACCAGCTTTCATATATTTTCAAAACTATATTCTGGCTAAACTCTAGAAATCAGTCATTTTCTGCAACATTTTCTGCAACATTTTCGGGTGTTTGTGGCTTCTAACAGATAAAATGTAAGAAGATAATGACATTTATTGACACATTGGTCGATTAACCTCAGAATCCGCCAGTTTAGCATTATGGTGCACAGAAAAAATCTTGTAACTTGCAAAAAAAATCCATTAATACCTCTTTATGTTGTGTAGTTCACACTCTTTTGGAGCGGATACCAATGCACTGATTTGTTCAACATTTTTAGGGTTGAGCGCTCTAGCCTGCTGTAATCGCTGTGTGGGCTTTTAACCATGCCCACCGCACGCCCATCAGTTTGGTTGGTACGTGGCTTGCCTTTTAAAATTCACTTGATTTCAATAGTGAAAGGCATGTATAAGTCATGCCTTTTCCGGTGTTTAGCCCTCCTCGAGCGCACCAACCAGGTACTTAAAACATTAGAGGCTCCGTGTTTTTTGCATGGCTTCTGCACTACTTTTTCATTTCCTATGCAGCGCGATCTCGCTGTGCAGTAGTCGAGCGATTTGCATGACATGATCGACCCTGTTATATATATAACTGCATAATTGCCGATTGGGTTGACTGCGAGCAAACTTCTGTTCCCTTTTGTGTATCTCCTTCACTCTCATGCAGTGGCGCTTTAAATCGGCTCGCTTATGTGGAACTTTAACTTTTCATTTTCAATTTATGTGGCAAGTAAAATCCGGTTAGGACTTTACAACGCTAATAGCTCTAAGTTGAGCAAATGCGAAACCCACTGCATTGCAAATGCTTGTTTAGTGCTCTTACCTATCTTTTCTCCTGCTATTTTCTTTTCCTCTTCATGCCTCGACTCTGCTTCAGTGGTACAGCGATATCCTTTTTTCTTCAGCAAGTGGCATATAAGAAAACCCAAGAGACCCATAAGAAAGAAGACGGGAACCAATATATAAGCAACATACTCTGGCTTCCCAGAGCCACCGGCGGCAGTGTCTTCAGGATCGGTTCCATGGCTTCCCAAAGGATCTGGGAACGGACCTGTTGAAATAAAAACAACAACATCAGTTATAAGAATCAAAATTCACGAGGCTCACAGGTGCCTGCATATTTTTCAACCCCTCTGGACAGTTACTAAAGGAGATGGCTGATTCAAAGGCATTGTGTGTCTGGGCCTGAATAAGACATTATCTATATGCAGATTGCACTATAATACAAATGAGGCTGTCTTCTACAGGTAAACATCTGACCATTACTTTTTTTTGTATATCCAAATACCACTCAACCCAATCCTGCACCCCAGCAACCCCCACCCCACCCCCCCAAACGCCCTTACGGCGGCCGTGTAGGCGAATCATTTAACCGACCTCGCACACTGTCAGGCAATGACAGTCTCTTTGTGTAAAGAAAGCATTACTACTGAGCCGTCTCATTCCTCCTCCTATCTTGTTCTTTGTAGTGAACTTGTTGTTTCTGAACAGAAGGCAAGTACATGCAGCACATCTTCTGCAGACAATGTCATCTGAATCAGAGCCCCAACGTAGAACAAAAACAAAGATACCGTATTCTTCGAGAGGGAGTGGAAGAGGTTTAAGACGATAGGAAGTAAGATAACCAGATTGTGCAGCAAGGAGCAAAAACGTATTTAACAGCAGAGGATTAAGACGAGTTGGGGAGAGAGGTTTCCCAGCAAAATCTATAACAGACCTGCCAAGTCACACGGTGTCACTGCGGGTAACTCACTAACACTTCCATTCACACAGTCACCTGGTGAAGAACCAACATCACATGATGGCAGAGAAGGCGACTAAAAACCCTGCACCAAGTGGGTTTACAGTTCATATTTTTTGAGGCTCTAAGCAGCTGATGTCCTTTAAGGGGCACGATGACATCAGCCGCTGCATGTTTCTTTTTTTTTTTTAAACAAAATAAGACAGGGGTTGTGGGGGTAAGGGGCAGAAGTGCCTCTCAGGCAGTTCTCAGCATGAAGCCCAGCCTCTTATTAGGCTCCAACTATTCTTCACATGGTAAAAAAGTGTTTGAAGTTGGCAAATCTGATGCAAAAATAACACAGAGTGAATAGTGAGGCTGACAAAGAAAACAAAATCATAAAAGTGTAAAAAATAAAGGAAACGTTTCTGTCCCAGTATAAAGAGAATCGTAGTGTAGTGAGTGGAGTGTGAACAAATAACCATTTCAGCAACAAATTTAGGAGGTGTAGGTGGAGCAAAATATGAAACAGACCAGATGCTTGGACGTGCTATCAACTCCCTAACCTGAGCATTATAAAGCCTGAAAAGTCCTAAATGCAGCTAGAAAGTATAGTGGTGGTCCCCTTCAGAGTTTCAAGTCCTTCTAAAGGTTCCAGGGCTAGGGCTTCTAGACTTTCTGCAGTCCTGCAATATTCGTATATAGGTGAGGGTACCATACAACATGTATATTGCATACAATGGTTGGAACAGTTTTGAATTTGCTGTAACGTTTGCTAAGGTCACACAGCAGCAAACCCAGTCATATAAACATAGCATAGATATACCTAAATAGTGGTGGCTGTTTAAACACGTGTTAGTCCGATTTAAATAGGTAAACAATTAATTTATTGTAGCTTTGCCTGGTCTAAATAAAACATACAATCATGGCTAATGCATAACGTTTATTAGTTGCACTGACACATTCATTTTGCTGCGTAGAATGATCTGGAGGTTTCAGTGCTAACCAGAACAGTGTTTTAAAATAAACTAAAAAATAATTTTCAAATGATGAGAGTTCTAGTCATGTAAACACCTGAGGGCAGTCGCGATCTGAACAAAGTTCCGTCTCACACAAGTCAACAACAAATCCTGCATAGAGCTTACTTACTAGAGTTAGACTATATATGATGAAACTGACTGCTAATGATAGGTGTCTAAGGAACTGCACCCAGCAAGCATATTTGCTAATACAATTTATGGGGTTGCCCATGGATAATGATATTTTGGGAAGGTGTGGCTGGAATTCTCTTAAGAATTTTGGAGATAGTGATGGAGATAACACCACTGTTAGGATATGGAGAGAGCAGAGTTTGCATAAATACACTCTCTTGTTTTGGAACACCACTCGGATGATGTGGTCAGGCTCTGGGATAGCGAAACCCCACTTAGGGTCCTAGAACTTAAACTGGTGTATGCAGACTGAAGAAGCTATTTAAAGAAGCAAGTGGATGCCCTCAGTCATTTAATAAGATCTGGAACAAATTGCAAGACTGAAGCACTGGACTGACAACGTTTGGTGGCATGGAGGCTGCAGGGAAAGGAGATAAAGTAGTTGATGCAGGGCACGGTTTGAGGGGGATATGTAGGAAATACAAATTGAGTCTCTCGATGTGGGTCTTATAAGACATTTCCAGCCATGAAATGTGATAATGAATCTTCCCTGCCTGAAGGTGTGGAATTTAATAAAATATCTACTTGTTCATGGGACTGATTCTTCATAAATCTATTTGTCCTGTAAAAAAAAAAAAAATACTTTTCCCTTTGGTGCCATGTAGTGCAGTGCCAAAATATGGCAGTGATCTCATTATGTAAGTGATAATAGGCTCTCTGATTATGCCAGGGCTAATACAATAGTAGGGCTTGAATACTAGAAATTTCAAGCCCTACTACAGAAAATTCATTAATTTGCCACCTTTCTGCAGATCTACATACTGGGGGTGGAGGAAGTGGTAAGCAATAGTTCCAGGGCTGGAATGCCTTTTAGTCTGTGCAAACCTGCTAAAATGAATGTTTGATTTGCACTAGCTCTTCTCTAATCTTTTGTCACACTCCTTACTCCTGACAAGGGCAGAAGTAGAAGTTCTTCCAAGATTGGGAAAAAGTGGTTGGAGGAAAAGAGAACGTGTAAACACTCAATAGTTTTTCGCATGAGCAAATCTACACATCCATATTTGCTTTTGCTGAAATACAGTTCACAAGTATGTTCTAGGAGTACAATTTCCTTGTTTACTTCTGTGAATTCTTGTGAACTTATGAAAGCCACTAACACAAAGACATATATCATGGGTGCATTTTCGTGACTTTCTTGAAGAACTGGGCCTCCAATTAGGTCTGGTGTTAACCAAGACATTTTGTTTTAATTAAAATGTTATTTCTCTCTCGATCCATTTACTGGCTTGCTTTATTGTGAGTGATAGCATTCTGCTATTCCACAAGGAGCATATTGACACACAAAGTAGTATTATTCAGTGCTAGGAACTACTGTGGCAATGTTTTTTCTGTTTGTTTGTTTTTTGTTTTTTCCCAATATTTGTTACAATC
Organism: Pleurodeles waltl; assembly: GCF_031143425.1. Lineage (NCBI taxonomy): Eukaryota > Metazoa > Chordata > Amphibia > Caudata > Salamandridae > Pleurodeles > Pleurodeles waltl. The sequence goes on along the minus strand of NC_090437.1, from coordinate 1,031,962,667 downwards.
GTGAGGGCCTAGAAACTCCCACAACAAAAAATGTTACAAAAACCATGTCAAAACAAGACATGCATTGACAAAACCAAAAGACTGACCACCAATGTTGGATCGGTTGGCTTTGCTAGTGCTTGTTTATTTTTATGTTTCCCATAATCTTGTTGAAAATGGTTACGCTGATTTTCCATTATGAATATTTTTGGGAAATACTCATAAGCATAACAGTTTACTAATAGATGCTGCAAAGAAATAGTACCTCGAATTTCACAGCAACTTTGTTTTCCAACTTTTTTCTGAACACTTCATTTTGAAAGCAAAGAATCATCAATCTTGCTTACAAGCCCCTGCAAACATTTGCATCTAACCAGAGAGCATTCTGCGAGCATTAGACTATTTTTTTTTTTTTTCTGGAACCACTGTCAGTAGTGCAGTGTGACATTAAAATGTTTATTTAGATTGCTCACCCTAATTATAAAGGCTTTGCATTAATGAACTTTAAACACAAGTTCGAACAGCATTAACATATGGGCACAAATATAACATTAACTGCAGCCAGTTCCCTTCCCTGTAAACTGACAGCCAAAGAGTTTGTGCTGCAGGGGTTAGGCCTACTTCTCCAAGGACAAAATAAGCATGAAAACTTGTTGTCCTTGACCCCAAACATTAATTCCTGGGCGTCAGGCTATAGGAATTCCACACCCCTGCTGCCTCATGTTTTAAAATCTAGCAAATGCCACAATGTTTAACCATTTCTCAGTTTTGATTAAGTTTTGATGATGCTTATATAAATGCAATATAACGATTTAAGAAACATAATACTTTTTGCTTGTACTTTAGCTGATTTCTATGGGTTTGGACCCATGAGTGAAACGATACGAATTATAATGTTTTGTTTGTTTATATAGTGCTTCATATGACTACGAGGCGAAGAAGCTCTTTGTGGATAGGTACTACATTATTTTGTAGAAGAGCTCTATATAGAAGAGTTTTGTCTGTCATATAGATAGTGTAGACTTTGTGCATTTAAATTGTTTTTGGCGCTGCCTCAGAACCTTGGATTTATAACTAGGAAGGAGTGAGGGATAGGACACTTAAAAACATAAGAGATGTGACTATACAAATAGTCACATAGTCAAGACAGTAGTCATGCAAGCGTACCAATACTACTAGAGATTGGGTCTAGCAGCTTTGTCTAGCTTTTGAATCCAGTGGACCCTCGCTTAATCATTAATGGAACCCAGGGACCCCCAATTAATCATTGTTGGAAACCGGGGACCCCCACTGAGCCATTACTTGAAGAAGGAAATCCTGGCCTAAGCATTTCTGATTTTTTGAACTGCAAAACAATACACAAAAAACATTCAGGAACAAGCATTTATCAAGCAAATACACAAAATATTTGATCACTCATTTAATTCTCAAACAAATATGAAAAGAATCCAAATTTTAATGGGATGGTTTGACGTTTTCTAAATTCATTTGAGGCCACTAGTCGTTCATACTACATTCTGTTTGAAGCACTTACACTGCTTCCATTAATCAAAAAAAGTCACTAACTTAACTTTTAGCCTCCAATTTAAAATTTCTTCACATTTAGAGAACATTTTAAAATGTTAAGAGTTACATTTTGCTTTTTTAAATGTATTAATCTTTTAATATATAATTTTCTAAGCAGTCGCAACCCCTTCCCCCCTCCAAATAGGCTTTGCGGACCACCATTGGTCCCTGGACCACAGGTTGGAACCACTGGTCTAGCAATTCAGTCAGGGCATGCACAGTTTATTTGCATTTCAGTTCTACTGGGCTTAGAAGATAAAATACCATAAAGGTTGCACAGCAAATTGCACCTTTCGGTTTTAGAAAGATTCATGATACAATGAAACACAAATTTCCCAGTGGACAGGTTCAAACAGACAGCATAATCAAATTTCAGTTCCAGTGAGCCTTAGCAGAGTGGTAGCGTGCAAGCAGTACAGTAAATTAAAAATGTCCTCTTTACACAGCTTATGAAGACGCAGTTTATTAAACACCCCAGCAAAGCTCTTCCAAACACAGAAAGTTGTGAATACCTTTCTATGAAAATTGGTGCTGTAACTGAGGCGCATTTCCATGAGTTACATGGATTGTGCAGGCGATTGGGATCCATAAATGGAGGGGTCTCAACAGTGCATAATCTTCCAGTCAATGTGGACTTTATGGTTATTGTACAGCCGAGCCTTAGGATACACCATAACACCATACAGAGCCTTGTCAATGCACCATCATTCTCCATTTCTGTTATGAGAGTTGACTATGTCAGGCCTAGCCTTATTTTTGCGGCCATATCTTAAGAAGAGATAGTTCTTCAGATTCCTCCTGAAGTTCGGGTGATTGTTCAGTGTCCCATAAGCCTACTGGAAGCAAGTTCCAGAGCTGAGCCGAAAGTAAGGAGAAGGAGGTTCTACTGATGTACATTTTCTTAGAAGTGATTGTAGCAAACCTATCTTTTCTGAATAGTCGCTTTAAATTTTTCAGATTTTTCTGACCCAATTTTTGCTGGATTTAAAACTCTGCAGTACACCGCTACACCGCCGTCAAGTGCATGTGCATTCCCTATAAACCAACTTCTACAAGGCTTATTTAACTTCCCTATGACTATTGTAAACGGTTCCTAGAATTGACTGTGGCATGAAAAGTTAAATGTCATATGTAGGCTGAGGTGTATATTTACACCACCCACAAATGAGAAAAAATATATTCATGGCAGGAGCATCCCTTTATTGTGGTTAGCTTGCAGTGACTCACTGCAGTGGAAGTTGACTATGACATGTAGGAAATGCCTGTTGATTTATTCATGTCACCCCTAAAATATGCTCTGTGAGACAACAGGGTAAGGTGCTACTCTATAAAAATAGGGTACCCTACACTTTGGGTTAGCGTGCTCTTATAATGAAATAAAAGCCGAAAGCTATCTCACTGTGCAGGCCTGGCTTGATGTTTCCCATAACAGGCTTAGGTGGGATTAAAATCTTTATATTCCACATAGGAAAGGGCTAGCAAAATGTGTCAAAGTTACATTCTGCTTATTTTTTTGATTTAATGGCAAAATCAGATTTTTGGTAACTTAAGCAGAAAGGTAACTTTGTAAAAAGTTTTACTTTACGCTGCCTTTGCCAGAACTGGCTTAAAATAAGTTTGATCAATCATCGCATAGCAAGAACTGGAATATGCATCCTTGGCTGGGGGAGTTAATATCCTTGGATCAGAAAACAAAGGTCAGCTCTAAGCCCAAAAAGGCTAACTGGTGCTAAATTCTTAACAGGGAGCAGGGATTGGCAATCTGGAGGGGGGAGGGATATAGAGAACAAAGGGCAGCTTTAGCACTACCTCCTGTAACTGGTAGATTCAAGGGAAGGATTTTCCTAGTCATAACCGGAACCCTCCTTGAAAGTCAGGCCCCTCCTATAGTAGGAGGGAAAACCCTGTCAGCCAGGAGAGTTGCCAAGAAGGTCAAGACAGATCTGCCAAGTGGCAGGTGGATCCTGCTATGTTGAAACAGGGGATCCTGGGTAACTTTACAGTCAGACAAAGAGGAAGTGTTGCATATAGAGGTGGGGAGACTAGGACAAAATGTTTAGGATTAGATAGTGTATTTTCTCCTATCTCTGGCTAGTCCACAGGCTAAATCTGGCACCTCATCTATCACCTTCTCAGAATATTCCTAGACCTGAAAAGACTGCAACTGCTCTCCAAGTGTCAAGTGGTTGGCCTCCTGTTTACCTGCTTCAAAGACACAAAAGGCAGAAGGACTACAACCTCAACGAGGGCACAACTGACTAAAGATGGCTAAGCCTGACCAAATGCCTGGCTAGAGAGACTGTGCCCAGATGCCTGCCCTAGGGAGCTAGGGGCTGCAGGACTGAATAGAGGAAGCTTTCCTAGCAGTTGGATAATACGTCTGAAGTATAAAAAAATGTTGTGATGGGAAGCTCGTGATGAGCTTCTAATGCTAGAAAGATGTGGTCATGTAGATTTATACATTTAACAGTTGTCACATTATGGTATTTTAAATTCTTTGTAGGGGATCACAGAAGGAGAGTGAAACCCCATAGCAGAGTCAGTTTACATCATCAAGATGTGATAGGTTAAGGAAAGCTTTGGTGAGAATATTCGCTCGAGGGTCCGCATAGCCTAAAAGGCACTTCTGGTGGCTTGGTTTATTCGAAAGGGCAAGAAATTACTTGAATCAATGATCGCTCCCACGTTTTTTCTTTTTATGGCAGGGAAGGTCTCATATATAGATGTTCTAAATTTCTAAATGAGATGGGATCCTGGGAGAACCTGATGTACCTCTGGGTGTCATCTAGATATGGCTGAATGGACACATTAGTCTCTCGAAAAAGATTGGGAAAAAAACAGGTGGAGGCAGAGACATGGATGCACAGAGACGTACCTTGCAGAGCACTGCACTGTTAATGATCTTACAAAAAAAGATACTCATTTGACCTCCTGGGGACCCGCTTGCTATGGTATCTGACAAGGTGGCTTGGCGCTTCTCTAAAATGTAATGGTAAACAGTATAAAATGACACGGAGAGATCCAGATGTATGAGCCAGGAAGCCTGACCATCAAAAAAATGAACAGTGTCACCCCAAAAGGGCAATCTTTTTGCCATGTCGTGGTCTAAACCATGATTGAATCAGAGAATACGATCGTAATCGAGGAAGGCTTGTAGCAGCTGGATAATACTTTTAAAACTCATTTGACAAGGGAGTGTTAATGGGCCAAACCTTGGAAGGGAGCAGGTTCATCTTTTTTCAAAACATTAGAAAAGTGGGAATCCAGATTAGGAAAATGAATTATGTGATGACTGTTTGCAACAGAGTAAAACAAGTAAACAAAGCACACAAGAAATAACTTTTTGGTGTATTAACACTTTCTTCACGTTGGGATTGGCACAATCCACACTTAATATTCCACAACAGCCTTAATTCAAACTAATCCATTTTATGTGAAAGGACAAACGAACATTAACAAAATAATACTCTATAAAGATCTCGATCACAAATCTCAACAACAGGCTACAGACTGAAAACCAAAATGTAACTTAAAATGCTTGGGAAGGTTCCTGTGCATCATCTCCCAGGAAATACTGACAGAAATGTGACTATAGCTACCATTAAAAATAGTGCCTATTTCTTTTAATAACGATGTGCTTTTTATAGCAACATGTAGATCTCAAACGTTTATTATTGTTTTTCTATTTACCTGAAACCACGTCTTGTTCTCTAATACCTCCCTGAATGACATTACAATCACAAAAGATGCCAAATGAACAGTATTTATTTCCCTATTACTACAAAGTAAATCTCCACTACAGCTCGATATGTAAGCATAACTTGATATGCAATATAAAAATACAAATGTCTACTGCACCTGGATGAATACATGCTGATGGTGAACTCTTAACCAGATCCATGAAACAAAGTATTGTATTGAAATTTTATTTATATAGGGCTTACTATCCCTGATGAGGCGTCAAAGCGATTTTCGGTGAGTAGCCCACTACTCCGGAACCCTGAACGATTAGTGGTGGAATAGTATAGGAAAATAAGAGTACAGTATTAGTGTGGGGAGGTTTGAGTGAATTTGAGTGGAGGACATGTGAGTCTGTTTGTTCGTTTTGAATAGAATACTGGAGGGATAGAGGAGGGAAGATTACAGAAGTGCAGGATGGAAGTGTCTGTAGAAAGGGACTAGGGAGATCATAGTAGTTAAATGGAGCTTGGGAGTCAAAGGAGAGATAAATTAAGGAGAATGTATTAGGGTTGTTTGGGATGTAGTTGTAAACTGAGGTTTGGGGTGAGCTAGGAGGGGTAGAGGAAGGAACAGTCTGGGAAGGGTTATTTTGGAGAATGGGTATGGGTATGGGTTGAGTAAGAGAGTGGAGATAGAGGATAGATTGATAGAGGTATAGTGTGATGGCCAGACAGAGCTCAAAGCTTTCAAGAGAGTTTAATATTTTTTTTCTCTTGTACAGTAGGATTAGACACATAAATATATAGATACATGATTACGCAATCAAGAGAATAAATGTGTAAAGAATATAATATATTGAGATTTAACATTATTTTATCTTTCTTCAATATCTCAATAGTGAAATGCTTAAGAAAATATTTACCTATTGTGATAGATAAAATAAAGACAGACTAATAAACATCTTATAAAGAAACTATGCAATGACCTATGAAATTGTCAGTATAGAATATACATATATATAAATAAACATACACATAGTATATATACACATACATACAAATACATACATTTAATTGAAGTAAACTATACATTTACTAAAAAGGCCTAAAACGTATGAGTATATTTTAAGATAAAATAGTTATTATAGGTATTTGTACAAAGGAAAACACATAAATAGATATGTACACATAATTTATAAAGTTTACATACACTGGGGTATGCAGTCCATTGCTGTTTGAGTATGGTGGTTATGTAGGAAAGAGCCAACTCTTGAGTAGTCTTCTGAAGATAAGACAGTTATCCCTGTACCAACTATTATATTTTTCTTGTATGGTGGTGTTTTTAGGCGGGGTGCTAATCTTGAGAGGAGGTTTCTTTGTTGAACGTATTTAGTGATCTTATTCCTGTTCCATGTATTGCTTTGTGGGTGAAACTAAGCAGCTTGAAGATGGATCTTCTGGCAACCGGTAAACAATTTAGGGCCCTCAAGGTAGGGAAGATGTGGGCAAGTGGCTTTACATGAAGTAGTCTGGCAGCCGAGTTCTAACTGCGTTGTAGCTTTTTCATAGTGGACAGAGATGATCAATGGTAGAGGACATTGGCGTAATTCAGTTTAGATAGTACAAGAAAGAGAGTAGCCTGCACCTTGTGTGGAAATCCCAGGTGGAAGAAGGTGTGTCGCAGAGTTTTCATGGTTATGAAGCTTGATCTTGTTAGTTTGTCCACTTGAGCATTCGTTATTAACTTGGAGTCCATGGTAATTCCAAGGTTTCTTACGTCCTTAGATAGTTTAGAAGGTGGCCCCAGATCTTAAGGCCAAGAGCAGATTGGGTCATATTTTTTAAAATAGCCACATGTGCGTATGTCTGTCTTGGAAGCATTCAGTTTGAGATGGCTCCATGTCATCCACTTATCAACGGCAAGTATGAGGTGCTGACAAAGAACAAGGGAATGATCTCACTTTCATGCATTCACTTTTCATGGTAATGTAAATTCAATACACAGCCTGGAAAGAAAAATAGTAAAGAGGATTGCAAATAATCTGCTTGAAAAAAGTGTTGATTAATACATATGCGAGGATTTGGGCAATGGGTCTCAGCTGACAGGGCTACCACCTGCACGTTCTTGAGCTGTAAGCAGACGTTCCTTGATTTTCTGCCTTATTTCTGATTAAGCCTCCTGGTTCACCGTTCCCAGTAATTCTACACATAAAATGCCTGTTTACATGTTGATATTTAGTTGCACACAAAAAAACACCACAGGCAAGCACTTGAAAAGCCAATAGGTCTGGCTGTTTTACAACTGAAAGTACTTTGTTGGTTTATCGAAGGGGGGGGGGGGGGGGGGGAGGTGTAGTGTGGTATGTGTGTGCGCCTGTAATATGTTAATATTTACCAGTAATTAGAAGTTGCGGGGGACACGCTGGGAGCCATTTGGTTCTAGTGCATCAGACGACCAAGCGGTGAGCTTCTCCTCAGGGAGGGAGTTTGAGAAGCACAAAGATGCATCAGGGAAAAGGAAAGAGTCCCCCACCTCTCTCCCGGTTTTACTTTTCCCGATGTCTCTTCGGAGTGAATTCCTACTTCATGATGCGTATGGGACCACGATTGTGCGGCAAGAATGCCCACTAGACACCAGGGACTTTCTTTGGCCTTTTTTTTGTTGTTGTTTGGGGAGTGGCCCCTTGGGCAAGTGTCCTTCCCCTTTTGGGGGTTAACACTTTGGCCACTTCTGCATCCGTTAGGTCAAAGATTGGCCATATGTTATAGGGCCAATCTGCCCCCTAGAGGAGCAGACTCCACTAGATACCGGGGAATTCCTTTTCTGCTTTTTGTTGTTGTTTGGGGAGCAGCCCCTTCGTCAAGGGGCTCTCCCCTTTTGAGGTTAATATTTTGGCTGTTACTGCCGCACTTGGGGGCAGATCGGCCAGTTAATGCTCTCATCAGAAGCCACTAGACACTAGGGATTTTCTTTTGGCATGATTTTGTTGTTTGGGAAGCAGCCCTTTGGGCAAGGGTCGCTCTTCTTTTGGGGGTTAATATTTGGCCGCTTTTGCCCCGCCCCCCCCCCCCCGGGGGCAGATTGGTGACATGTTAATAGGCCCATCAGCCCCCCAAAGTGGGCAGAAAATCCACTAGACACCAAGTATTTTCTTTTGGCATGTTTTTGTTTTTCGGGGAGCTGCCCCTTAGGCAAGGGTCACTCCCTTTTTGAGGGTTAATATTTTGGTTGTTTCTGCCCTTCTTTGAGGGCAGATCAGACATATGTAATTAGACCCATCTACCCGAAAGTGGGAAGAAGCCACGAGAAACCAGGGGTTTTCTTTTAGCATAAGGTTTTGTTGTTTGTGGAGGAACTCCGAGGGCAAATGCTGCTCACCTTTTGGGGGTGAATATTTTGGCCGTTTCTGCCCCCATTGGGACAGATAGGCATATAGTATTAGGCACATCTGTCTCCAAGTGGGGCAGAAAGCACTAGACACCAGGGATTTTTTTTATTTATTTTTACAAAACAACTGTTAGTTCTGGGGAGTGGCCCTCCAGGAAATAGCCCTCTCTACAGGGTCAACCCCAAACGTTTTGCCTTCCATTTCCTACTTTTCGCTTGTTGGCCGGTACACATAACCACTGTTAACAATGCTAAAGTACAGGTGCTTACTCCCCCAAAACATGGCTTGATTGACATATACTTGATTGGCATATTTAATTCACATATAAGTCCCTTTTAGAATGGTATAACATATACCCAGGGCCTATAAATTAAATGATACCAGTGGGCCTGCAGCACTTATTGTGCCACCCACTTAAATAACACCTTAAAACTTGTACCAGGCCTGCCATTGCAGCCTGAAGGCAGTGTCCCATTGGCATGTTGACTTGGTGTTTAAAACCCCATGCCAAGCCTTAAACTCCCCCCCTTTTTTTTATATAAACATCTTTATTAGGTTTATGTAACAACATGAAGCCCAACAGGTCGCAATGGCATGGCACGAACTGAGCACTGCACGATTCTAAAGAATAGAGCAAAGACATACGGTCAAGGCTGTCATTGAGAATTTGGGACAACGCACATTACAAGCTTACATTACTACATATAAGCAGCCCCCTCTCCCCAGGTCTCCATCTACTTCCCCCACACTATCATGCTTAGTGGGACAGCCCCTTGCCTCAAACAAGTTTTTCCTGCGGTGCACACCAGTCAGCTTCCTTGCGCCACTTTGCTACTGCGGGAGCCATCTCCGCTTTCCAGTTCGCTGCGATGTCCCTCTTGGCCATTAAACAGGCCATTCCGACAAAGGCCCGGTCCACTCTGCTGGAACCCACCCCCTCAAGGACTCCCAGTAGGATTTGCACCGGGCAACATCCACCTCTGCCCGCAAGACTCTGGCGATCTCTGCCACCACCGCCCGCCAGTAGGATGTAATATGTGGGCAGGTCCACACCATATGGAAGAAGTCTGCATCAGCGCCTGCGCATCGTGGACAGTCAGCTTGGGACCATAGGCCCATTCTGTGCAGTTTTGCAGGGGTAAGATAGGCTGCGTGGAGAAAGTAGGTCTGCACTACCCAGAGACGGAAGGTCATGATCAACAACCTCGGGCCATCAAGGCATCCCTCCAGTCCTCATCATCCATTGGACCCACCTGTTGTTCCCAGCGCTCCTGGAGCTTGTCAAGGGTCGGTGCTGTGTTTGTGACCAGAGTACTGTATATGCTCGACACACGCCCTTTATCTAAGTGCCCCATCTGTGTCTTGGCCTCAATGGGACTGAACTCAGGGAGGCCTGTTTCGGTCTGAACATGTACATGTAGTGCGTGACGGAGTTGCAGATATTTGTGGAATTGGGTGTGAGCAAGCGAAAACTGCTGTTAAAGCTCCTGGAAGGAGAGCATGTGGGATCCCACCCAGACATCGCCAAGCAGTGATATGCGAATGAGGTCCCATTTGTGAAGCCCCTCAAGTGCCGAAACATCTCTTAGCCACGATCCCTGACAGCGGGGTGTGTTGTGTGAGACAGCGCCACCACCCCGACTCTCGCTGGGCAGCCCTCCACCCCATCAGCACCACCCTCGTCACCTCCAGGAGTTTATGTGGCAGGGGATCGCCATATAGCATCCCCATCAAACCGGGGAATCCTAATGTCAAGAGCTTTAGTTGGTAGGCAGGGTCCAATCGGCCCCCCACCCCCCCCAACCAGTCGTTGATTACTAGCAGGTGCATTGCTTGGGAGTAAAGGTAAAGGTTGGACATCCCCAAACCACCCTCATATACATCGCCTTGACAAAAGCAAAACACCAGTCGGGGCGGATGTTGCGCCATATGAACTGCAACGTGACCGTCTCCATTTCTCTGAACCGTCGCCTGGGGATCTGGTAGGGGTAGTTCTGGAGCAAATAAAGGAACCGGGGAAGTACCATCATTTTGTAGAGTGCTATCCGGCTCAGGACATTGAGGGGCAAAGACCGGCATCTCTGGAGGTCCTCCTTGACGCTCCGGGTTAGTGGTTCAACGTTAAGGGACCTCGCCAGCTCGGGCAACAACGCTATTTGTACGCCCAGGTACCGGAAGCTGTTGCACCGGACAGGAATAGTGCTCTGCCAATCATAGCAGTCCCTGGCCAGTGAAAGTGGAATCAATAGAGATTTACTGGGATTAACTATCAAGCCAGAGGCCTCTGCAAACAGGCCCAACAGTTGCATCACTCTAGGACTGCTACTGGTCGTGTTGGCTAGGAACAAGAGTACATCGTCCGCATATAACGCAATGTGGTCCACCCTCCCAGTAGGCCATGACCAACCATCAATCAAGGGGTCTTCCCTGATTAGCTTGGCGAGCAGTTCCATCGCCAGGGCGAACAGGAGCAGGGACAGTGGACATCTCTTGCATGCCCCCCCGGCGAATAGGAAATTAGTCTGACACTGCCCCGTTTACCTGCACTTGGGCCGTTGGATTGGAATATAGGATTCCCACCAGTGCTCGGAATCGTGGCCCGAGCCCGGCGTTTAACAGCACACGCTGGAGGTACGACCAATCCACAGTATTGAATGCCTTCTCAAAGTCTAAGAGGAGGAGGGATAGTGGGGAGTTCAAAAGGGCCCGGTTGGCCAGGGCCACGTGCAGTTGCCTAATACAATGCCTGGTGCTCCTAGCAGGCATAAAGCTGCATTGGTCCGGGTGGATCAACGAGGGCAGCGCCCTTTTCAATATAGTGGCAAGGACCATAGACAGTATCTTGAGCTCAGTGTTGAGCAGTGAGATGGGGCGATAAGCCTACAGCGCTGCAGGGGGGGGGGGTTGATCTTTGGGATCACCACTATGGTGGCTTGCACTAAACAAGGGGGGAAATTCCCACTTCTCACAGCCTCCTCAAACATGGTGAGCAAGTGGGGGGTGAGGATATCGCAAAACATGGTGTAAAACTCTGCCGGAAAACCGTCAGGGCCTAGCGTCTTGCCCGCAGCCAGCTCCGATATGGCCGCCTCAACTTCGTGAAGGCCTATAGGCTCATCAAGGTCCTGTTTTTCCACCACCGAGATCACTGGGAGGGACACCTGTTCCAACAAGGGGGCCTCTCCCGCTCTTCGTATAGCTTCCTGTAGTAGGTGGCAAAGCTCTGCGCTATTTCGTATGGCGTCCGGGAAATGGCGCCTGAGTCGTCAACGACCTCTGGAACGACTCTGTTCGCCATTGGTCCAGTCGCAAGCCAATGTATGAGCTTGCCGTTTTTGTCTCCCCACCCCTATACGCGGGCTACAGAAGCTCGCCACATGTGCATCGCTGTTGCGAGAGTAGTGTGCCAAATCTCCTCTCTAACTAGGGCCAATTGCCGCGTAACCAATGTAGGCGTAGGGTCAATGAGCTTGCCCTCCAGACACCCAGCTCTGGCCTCGCACGCCGACACTATTTGAGTACATGCGCACTCCCAAAGGAGATGCCTGGCATGTCCCCTAGGAGTGACCTTACAAGCAGCCCAGATCGTACCCGGGGACGACACAGACCCAAGATTAAAGGTAAAGTAGTCTGAGAGGTGGTCTCTAAGGGCCTGGTTGTAATTACTATCCTGCAAGTACCAGGCATTAAGCCGCCATATCGGGCTTCTGGTCGCGTCAATATCGTCCAGTTGAAGAAGTAATGGCGCAGGGTCTGAGACCCCCTGAGGGAGTATCTCCACCCCTGAGACTCGGGGAACATCAAGGGCCGGCACAAAGAAGAGATCTATCCTGGCGTGGGTGTGATGCCGCTGACGTATGAGTGTATTGTTTGTAGGTGGGTATGCCAAATCCGCCACGCATCACAGAGACCAAGGCTTGAAGACGATGGCCCGGCAATGTCTATCTCTGGATTAAGAGCAGAGTTGAAGTCCCCGCCCCAATACGGTGAGGCCCAGGGGAAGTCCCGCCATCGCATCCCTAACTGTCATAAGAAGCCGCTCCTGTGTGCCCGAGGGGGCATAAATACTGAGTATGTTAACAGGATGCCCCCCCAAGCAGTCCGGAGACTGCCACGTATCTGCCCTGTGGGTGAAACCGGGAGACCGCCACCACCATGGGCAGGGAGCGGTGCAACAAGATAGCCGTACCCCTCAAGCCCCTGGAGAATCCTGCATTGTAAACTCTGTTGTAGTCCCCCTCATGAGCATAGGCCACTTAGTACCTAGCAAGTGCGTCTCCTGGAGCAAAACTATGGATGGGGCAAAGCAACAGATAAAGGAAAACACTGCAGATCATTTAATTTTGTTGACGACCCCATTTACATTCCAGGAGAGGACCCGGTTAGTCTGCTCTGGTTTGTGCAGGGAAGCAGTAGTATTATGGAAAGTGTGCCTGTCTGAGTATCGCAACGCGACCAATTAAACAAGAGCATAAAAGTGTAACACAAACCCGACCATAAACAACTGTGAGTAAACATTCCCACAAGACCCCCCAACTGCCACCCACCCCATACTTCCAACCCAGAAGCATCTGTCGTCCTAAACTGTGCCAAAGTGTCAATTGGAAGTGTGGAGTGGTGGACCCCTCCATTAAGTCGGAGTTCTGCAATGCGGCTCTCCGCCGCTCCGCGCCCAGTGCCAGGGAGCAGGCCACCGTCCCGGTCCCCTTGCAACACAATGTGTCTGTGGGTCAAGTTCAGGAGAGCAGGGGGGGGACTGTCTAAGGTGCTCCCCCTCCGGAGCCGGATCCAGTCTCTCCTCGTCGGGGATGCCCGGTATGTTTTCGCCCCCGGGGGGCTCAGACTCAGTCCTCTCTCTGCCTCGGAAGCGCTGCGCAGGCCACTCCGCCTTCTCTGGCTTACCCGGGTGCGCCTGCGCCCTCCCCATGCTCCAGAGGGGCAGCCAGAGTCCAACCCCAGCCGGCCAACCCTCGGTCGGTGGGGGGCCTCTCAGAGCCACCGATGCTCCTCGATAAGCCAGTTCCACGCAGCCTCCTGCGAGTCAAAAAAGAAAGCTTTCCCGTCCAGGACATTAAGGCGTGCATGGAGGAGGAGCATATAAGTCAATTGCATCGCTCTGAGTTTCCGTTTGACCCCTTCATATGAACGGCATCTGGCTTGCACCTCGCGGGTGTAGTCTGAGAAGAGGAGGATCCTGTGGTTGTTCCACCGGAGATCTGGCTGTGCTCTTGCCTCTCTAAAGGATTACGTCTCAATCTTTGAAGTTGAGGAATCTTGCGATCATCGGCCGCCCAGGGCCACCCGGTGGGGGCCGGGGCACTAAGGCCCTATGAGCGTGCTCAACAGCAAACCAAGGGGAGAGCCTCTGATCAGGGACCCATGACTTGATCCAGCACTCCAGGAATCCCACAAAGCGCAGGTTGTTGCGCCTGGAGCGGTTTTCAGCGTCCTCTGCCCTATGGTGGGGCTCGCCTGTGCGGGTTTGAAACTGGGCAACCTTGGCCTTGAGGTCCGCAATTTCATCCTCTGCCTGGGAGACTCGGTCTTCAACTTCTTTAATACGACCCACTACTGTCCGCAGATCCTGTCGCAACAGGCCCACATCTTCTCGCACCTCACCAACCTTAGTCTCAGCTGCGAGGACTGAATGGCCTGGAGGATCGTGCTGACCCCTTCTGCAGCGGTGGTCTCTAGCACTGCGTCGCCCACTGCACGTGAAGCCGATTGCCTGGTGAATTGGTCAATGCGTTGCTGTGACGCGGGCGGCTGCTTACTTGTTTTGTCTCTCCCCATGGCCACCGCCGATCTACCTCTCGGCACCAGATCGAATCACCCCTGGGCCGTCCGCCCACCTTCTCGGCCGCTTTGTCCTGGCGCCCCAGCCTTGGAGCACCGCTCTGTCACCACAGCCCGCTGCCTAGGCCCATCGTCACTTCAGCCGGGGCTCTCCGCCCCCCCGCCGCCAGCCAACCCGTATCTGGTCTCCGGGTCAGGTCACGCTGGGGCCAGCCGCACTGACTGACTGCTCGCTATCCCCCACTTCTCCACCAGGGGTAGGCCAACCCACCTCTGGCTGTGCCTCTTCCGTGCTCCCGGGCCACATCATGTGTCCCAGACCGCAGCCAGCGGGGGCGGGACACTCCTTGCCTTCTTCGCCGCGGGACGCGGCCAGGATAGTGGATGGGGCCAGAGGCACACCCTCATCCGCAGGACGCCGCTATGAATACGGCACACTGCCTCAGGTAGCCGCAGCGGCCCCACAGGGACTCCGCCTCTCCCGGCGGGCCCAGAGGCTCGCCGCCAGCACAGACTCCACCTGCCCAAGCCCCGTTTCAGGCTCCACAGCACCCCGATCGACGGCATGAGCCCCCACGCCGCCTCAGTGGACCCCTATACATGCAGGAGCCAGGTTAAAGGTCAATGGGCACAGGAACGGGGGTGATACGAGGCGGATGACGGAGGGGTCCGGAGCACTCTTAGAGTGTGACCGCCATCTTGAGGCCAGTGGCCACGCCCTCTGTTAAACTCCCCTTTTGTTACATATAACCCATCCCTATGGTAGGCCCTAGGTAGCCCATAGGACAGGGTGCTGTGTAATTGAACAGTAGGACATGTACTTTTTAGTTTTACATGTCCTATTAGTGAAAAACACCCAAATTTGTTTCTTCTCACTACTGAGAGACCTACCCCTCCCATAAGGTAACACTGGGGATTCCTTATTAAAATTAATAAGTTGTAGTTCCTAAACCAGAGGTGGTAGATATGTCTATTTTAGTACAGTAAACTGGGGATGCCATTTTTTGGGGAAAAATTAGATGCTGATCTGGAGCACCTTTTCCATATTTTTTTTTCAAAGAACATTTTGCTTATTTACTCAGTCCCCTCCAGGGGAATCCACAAACCTTGGGTATATTTAGAATCCCCAGGATGTTGGGAAGAAGGCCGCAAATTGAGCATGGGTACCTTAGCTAGAAAAAAAAAGTATGGAGCCCTAAGTGTGAACTACCCCAAATATCCAAAAAAGGGCTCAGCACTGGGAGGGGGAGGAGCCCTAGCAGCGAAGAGGTTGAATATTCTGCAGTCAGTCAGTAATCCTTTTAACATGTCCATATTTAACAAATTGCTCATTAATGTTGAATCCAAGGGCAGATTTACAGTGAGCAAGTTTAAATGCTGCCCAGATTTACACCATCCCTAACAAGTCTTGGCTGCACAGCCTCATTTGCACCATCACCCATTAATCCTTAGCAAATGTCCAGATTTGCTCCTGTCCATAGTTATTCTTAAAGTGTGTTCATATTCCCAACACCACTCAATAATTTTCAGTACATACCCAGATTTTCAACATCTTTCAATAATAATTGCTTTATGCCGATACTTGCACTAATACTCAGAAAACCTGAATGTAGCTCAGATTTGCACCATCAATCCTAGATGCATGTTCAGATTTACAACGTAACACGGAAATCCTTCGTGCATATTCAGATTTCACATATTATCACTATTTGTCTGTAAAAAAAAAATCAGATTTGCACCATCACTTGGCAGTACTTAGTGTACACTGGCAGCAACATTTCTTAGAAATCTTCAGTGCCTGCTCAGGTTTACACAATCACCACCATGATCTCGTAGGATAGCTCAGCTTCAGATTTTATTGGACACCGCAGACAAGGCTGAAGCACAGTGGCATGATGGGTGGCACCTGAAGTGTGCGGTGCTGCATCCACTTCCCAGTATTTCAGCAGGCTTTGAAGTCAAAGCAAGTGATGTTGGCTACAAAACTAAAACTAGGAGACGGTGTTACACTACATAGACCCTTTATCAGCTTTGGAAATTTTTCAATGTCAGTGGTAGATAGACTACGGCTGCTCACCCCAAAGCACGTCCTAAGAGAGCTGATAGACACATTAAGCAATAAATAGGGATTAAAGCCCTCATAATGGTTTTATAAAGTTGTGTTGTTCTGCCCGTGTACATTTTCTAGGCAGCAGTATCTATTCCCCCCCCCCTCAGTAAGTTTGACA
Organism: Pleurodeles waltl; assembly: GCF_031143425.1. Lineage (NCBI taxonomy): Eukaryota > Metazoa > Chordata > Amphibia > Caudata > Salamandridae > Pleurodeles > Pleurodeles waltl. Next base: position 1,031,946,029 of record NC_090437.1, on the reverse strand, counting down.
TTATTGCAGGTCCACTGGAGGATCTTCCAATTGTTGTTTCTGTTAACATTATAGTTGAGGTCTCATGTATTTGGGAGACATGAATTGTTCCTCCTTTTCTGTGTGGAAGCGGCTACAACTCTAAGTCAAGGCTACATGCTGGATGTCTGTGGTGGCAGAACATTTTGTCGGGAGCACAGCCTTGTTACTGTTACCACCCTGTATGCTGCTGTTATTTGGTTTCTTATCTTAATTTAAAAGACGACGCATTAGAAGTTCGATGCACCTTTTGACAGCGCTTAGGGTAAATCCCACCATAGGGCTCAATTTCAATACAAATCATTAACAATATCAATCAACAGTGTAATACATTTTTGGAGTTAGTAATCACACACCCCATGACCTCTTTGTTCATGAATAACCACACCTTTTCTTGTAAAAGTTGGAATGTTTATTTCCCTATATTAACATTGCTAATATCACATAAATTAGTCCCAAAATCAAATGGTATGCATACAGAAATAACACTCATTGACCAAATCTTTCAAAAAATCTCAATTTTACCAAAGCATGAATTACTACGTACTCTAGAGTCACAGTACAAATCAAAAGCAGGAACAATTGAGAAATAGAAATAGCATGCATTTAGATTCAGCAACTGAGTAGCATCATTCATTTATTAATAGCAACCTACCAACATTTAGGGTCATCCCTCACTAACCTTCTGATTAGATTAGCATGTTTGTACTTCATGAAAAACAATTTAGTCAGCATACATTTGGGAAACATCTAGCTATGGCTCTATCAAAATAGCGGTTGGTACCCAGTGACAAGAGACAAATTAAAACAAGAACAATAACATTTTGTTATACCTCTCCTCGGTGTGAATCAGCATGCTGCAACTATCTTCGTCAACTGGGCATCAGTTTGTTCAGCAGAAGCATTGGACCATGAAAGGGAATGGTTCAGAACATGTGACTCCAAGCTATCTGAACCATTTGTTAGGCAAACTCTAAGGATCATCACTCGGCATCAAAAGTTTAAGCAATTAAGTTAAAGATAGAATTCTCCAAGTAAGAAATTAAAAATAAGAATGAGCATGCCTCTTCTGCAGAAACTGAAAATGGAATGAGCGATTCTCTCTCTGTGCAGTCAGGCTAAGGTAAAATCGTCTAAAACACTTCCCACGTTGCTACTGGCCAAAGAATCAACGTTTACATTAGTCCAATGAAGATAGAATTTCAAATCTAAGATGTAACTAAAATGCAGGGGTGTGGAATTTATTAAACTATCTACTTGGCCAGGGGACAGTTTGCTTCTCAAATCTACTTGTCCTGTAAAAAGATCTACTTGTCCCTTTGGTGCCATGTAGTGTGGCAACAAATTATGGCAGCAATCTCATTATGTAAGAGTTCTGATAATAGCCTCTCTGATTATGCCAGGGCTACTACCATAATAGGGCTTGAATACTTGCAGTTTCAATCCCTACTGTAGCAATTTCCTTATTTTGCCACCTTTCTGCAGATCTGCATACTGGGGATGGAGGAAGCAGTAAGCAATAGTTCCAGGGCTGGAATGCCTTTGAGTCTGCAAACCTACTAACCTGCATGTTTTAAAGATTTTCACCAGCTTCTCTCTAATCTTTTCCCATAATAAGAAAGGTTGGACATTTACTCCTGACAATGGCAGAATTAGAACTTCTTCCAGGGTTGGGAGTGGTCGGAGGGAAAATTAACTTGCAGATGCTCAACAGATTTTCACAGGAACAAATCTACACATGCGTATTTACCCATGCTAAAATACAGTTCACAAATATTTTATAGGGGTACGACATATACCATGGGTGAACTTTTGTGACTTTCTTTAAGAATTTGGGGCCACATGTAGGTAGGTTCAGATTTGCGACCCGCAAATTGCGAGTCAGAGCGACTCGCAATTTGCGAGTCGCAAATCCGAATGTAGGATGGTGTCCCTGACACCATCTGTGATTCGCAAGGGCTTCGCAAATGCCCACCTAGTGAATAATCATGAGGTGGGTCGCAATTTGCGACCCCCTTGCGAATAGCGGCCCTCACAGGGATGGTGGCCTGCTGGAGACAGCAGACCACCATGTCTGTGACTGCTTCCTTAAAGGAAAACGAGATGCATTACAAAAACGAAAAATGAAACGTTTTCGTTTTATTTTTTCAGAGCAGGCAGTGGTCCACAGGACCACTGCCTGCTCTGAAAAAATGTTTACAGTGACATTCACAATGGGGAAGGGGTCCCATGGGGAAAGTGTTAGCACCCATTTGAAATGGGTGCAAACTGCGATTGGTTTGCGCCCGCGGTCACAAAACAATACTACATTGCACTGCGAGTCGCAATTAGGAAGGGAACACCCCTTCCTAATTGCGAGTCGCAAACCCGTTTTTCGATTCAGTAACCAGGTTACTGAATCGCAAAACTGGGTTTGTGCATCGCAGTGTGCTTTTTGCATGTCGCAAACAGCGAAAGTCGCTGTTTGTGCCATGCAAAAAGCTACCTACATGTGGGTCTTGGTCCCTAATTAGATCTGGTGTTAACAAAGACATTTTGGGGGTCATTCTGACCCTGGCGGCCGGTGACCGCCAGGGTCACCGACCACGGGAGCACCGCCAACAGGCTGGCGGTGCTCCCAAGGGCATTCTGACCGCGGCGGTTCAGCCGCGGCCAGAAAGGGTAAACCGGCGGTCTCCCGCCAGTTTACCACTGCCCTACAGAATCCTCCATGGCGGCGGAGCGCGCTCCGCCGCCATGGGGATTCTGACACCCCCTACCGCCATCCTGTTCCTGGCGGGTCTCCCGCCAGGAACAGGATGGCGGTAGGGGGTGCCGCGGGGCCCCCGTAAGAGGGCCCCACAAAGTATTTCAGTGTCTGCTGTGCAGACACTGAAATACGCGACGGGTGCAACTGCACCCGTCGCACCTTCCCACTACGCCGGCTCAATTCTGAGCCGGCGTCCTCGTGGGAAGGTAGATTTGCGCTGGGCTGGCGGGCGGCCTTTTGGCGGCCGCCCGCCAGCCCAGGGCAAATCTCAAAATACCCTCAGCGGTCTTGCGACCGCGGAGCGGTATTTTGACGGGGGAACATTGGCGGGCGGCGTTAGAATCACCCCCTTTGTTTAATAAAAACTTCTATTTCTCTCTCTTTTGGATGGCTTTACTGTGAGTGATTGCATTCTGCTCTTCCACAAGGAGCATATTGGCACACAAAGTAGTTTTGTTCAGTGTCAGGAACTACAGTGGCAATCAGTGACGTAACGAAACTGGAGGGTGCCCCTTTGCAAAGAACGTGGAGGAGCCCCCTCTCCAGACTCACTCAGGGCAGGTGCTGTGCTGAAGGGGCCCCCTGGAGGGCGGCTGCGGGGCCTTTGTTATGCCACTGGTGGCAACGTGTGCTTTTAGAGTTAAAAAAAATGTTGGGTTTTTTTTGCCAGTGTTTGTTGCAATGTTGAGGGCCTGGTAGCTCCCACAACAATAAAGTGTTACAAAAGCCATGTCAAAACAAGACACGCATTGATGAAACTAAAAGACTTATGAAAAATATGGCAGATCAGTTGGCTTTGTCAGTGTTTGTTTATTTTCATGCTTCCCATATTCGTGTTGAAAATGGTTACACTGATTTTCCATTAGAAATATTTTTGGGAAATACTAGCATGCATCAACACATTTTACTAAATGACACTTCATTTGCATCTAATCAGAGAGCATTCTGGGAGCATTATACTTAGCCTCATAGCCTAAAGTTTTCAATCATGTGTATACACGTTTTTGTTTTTTTTGTACTGGAACCAATGTCAGTAGTGAAGTGTGACCTTAAAACATCTATTTACAGCACTCACCCTATTAATGAAGGCTTTCAAATTATGAACCATAAATACAAGTTCGAACAGCATTATCTTTTGGGAACACATTACCTCAACTGCAGAGAGTTCCACTCTCAATAAACAGGCAGCCAAAGGGTTTGTGCTGCAGAGGGTTGGGCCTACTTGTCCCAAGGACAAAGTAAACATAAAAACTTGTTGCCCTTGACCCAAACAAGATGTCCCGGGCATCGGGCGATAGGAATTCCACATCCCTGAAAATGTATTTCACATGTCAATGATTGGCTCCTCTTCTCCTGTTCCTACCGTCAGACTAGTCAGGTAAACATTTTGTATTTCTCTGTCTTTCAGTCAGTGCATCCATTGTTAGCTCCTGGGAACATCGCTTTCTCACACGCAAAACTTTACAAAGTAACAATAACCAACACAGCATATTCTAGCAAGCAGTTCTCATGGGAAAAGAAAAACATCTCCTAGCGTTTGGTCAACCCAGTGAAAAAGAACAATTCACGTATTAATTGCTCCAAGCAAACATTTCTCACAGCGTTATCTTAACAGTGCAACATGAGGCTGTGCAACTAGGCCCAAGACCTCACTAACCTAAGGCCTACAATTAATAAAGAAAATACATAATAAGTAATCATTCATAAAACACACTATTACATTAATTTAAACATGAGCACATCAATTTATTTTAATAAGCAATTAATAATGACACTTCGCGATTACTGACGGCCACTCAAGTAGGCACATTTTCCAAGTTGTGCATTATTTTCTATGTGAAATCAAAGTTTACGCAGATTTAAAATCCAGAATACGTGAATATTTATCAGTAAAAATTCAGAGTTCACAGTCCCTCCTCTGATGACTATATAGGTCACACTTACATCTTACCACACACATTTTTTCTCCCCTAAAATTTGTTCTCCCTACGTCTTCTTTCTCTTTTCAAATTTTCCCTGAATACTTTTTCTTTTTTACTTTCCTCCCTCCTATCATCATTTTTCATTTTCTTTAGTTTAACCACATGATACAATTTACATATTCCCCATGTTACAATTATGCAAATCAAAATAATCCATATCCCTTGTATTATTTTCAAAATTATCCCTTTCCCTAGATTGCCAAGCCAATTTCCTACGGAAGCAAATCCATTGCCAACCTTTTCCCAAACTCGAGGTTCTTTGAGCTCTTTCAAATCAGCAATACCATTTGTCAGATTATTAATAAAGCTTCTAATTTCTTCACCATTATCAGGAATATATGAGCAACAATGTTTCGAGTTCAGCATTTTGCAAACTCCGCCATCCTTTGCTTAAATAATGTCTAACGCAAGGCGGTTCTGAACAGTTGTAGATCTGACCACAGTCATTTCTGTATCCATTAGGATCACGGCTTCTGGAAAATCTGTCAGTATATTATCCACAACAATAGACAACTTTTGAATTTTCAATGAATTAAAAATAACTACTACTGAAGGAACTCTCTCTCCAAATATGTCCCCAACTATGCCAGAATATGATTCTTGCTTTTGTCTAACATGACGTAATTCAGCCATTTTAGGTAATTTACTCAAGTTCCCTAGTTGAAACATCTTTGGGTAAACTATCCCAAATAACATGTGCCATACGATCCTTTTGGAAGACGGTAATACGCATTTGGTCCACAGATGTAATAAACTTCTGGTGTTGCCAGATCCTGTCCATTCCACATGAACCTCCATTAACTCTAAAACAAAAACACGTCTGCATTACCTCATTCCCACAAACAATGTATCAATTCTAGATTTAGGCCTACATACACAAAGCTTTCCTACGTGTTGCGCATCTAAAGCTAACCTCCCTTGTGTCTTTATCTCGCTAAATGCATAATCATTTCTAAATGTCCTTTTCTCTAAGCCCTTTTCTAATTTCTCCTTTAATGCTTTTCTCCTGTCATCTCTCTGATCTAAGAAGCTCTTTTCTATAGGTGTAAGTAAGCAGGTCAGGTTATTTCTATGTGTGTAAGCTGTGCCAAATGTCAATGTAGGTTCAAAGAATCCTCTCAATAATTCTACAGTGTTCTCCTTAGCTACTCTACTCACATACTTAATTGTAGGGCCAAACGAAAACACAACATCGTAACTGGAGTAGAAATACTGAATGTACTTCTGGTTATAAAATCTTGTTCGTAACAGACTACAACTTATCCCGTAAGTAAGGGGCAAACTATGATAAGTAACTCCTTCCTCGATTGATGAAAGAATCTGAATGGAAACATAACAATCTCTCGCATCCATCATTTCAATATACTCACTCAATAAGCAATAGAAAATAGAAGAAAGTTCTCCTTGTGTGCCATCTATGTGCAAATATTTTTCATCTCACCGAAACTTCTGTGAGTGTAGTAGCTGTTTCTAAAGCTGAGGTATGGTTGGCTTTACTCTTGTCAAGAACAGTTATACCCACAATCAACACCAGACACAATATCATGCACACAATCGCCAAATCAATACCCATATATCTACAGTACCTATTCTTCCTACCCTGTTGGCTAAGATTACTCATGATCTGTAAAGAATCATCAAGTAGAAGAGAAAAATTATAACTATGCAGCAAAAATCAAAACCGAATCTTCAATCTTTGTTTAGCGGTTATTTACAGCTTTCATTTTTTCTTCCAGGGTCCTATTTTTTGTCAAAAATCGGTGTAACAGCTTGTCAAAATCAGGTTATCAAAGCCTTTTTTGGTTAGTTTCAACAGTCTTTTCTTGTACTTTTTTTTTTAACTCAAATTACAGTCCTCAACAGTTCAGTTCATTAATTTCCTTCCAGTGCCAAAATATTAACTTGGAATGTCTCAATCAAAACAAAAAGAAAAAAATTCACTCTGCCATTCACTTGTCGTTGCATATGCCTATTCTGGACCAGCGTAGCTTCGACGTGCAATTCGCTTTCTTTTCAATCTTCGATCTCAATTTAATTCTCCATCACTTAAATCTTCTTTTCTTGTGTTGTCTACTTCTTCCCCAATGACTAGACTCCTCTGCTGCCTCAGTTGAGGTTGGTTCACTATCACTCTCGTGTAGGTCTTCTCCTTCATCTCTCACAAGAGTGTTTGTACCGGATGCAGTCTGCTCTGATTCAGTATCTTATTCTCCTTCTCCCCTCTCCAATTCTGGAGTTCGTCTGGACGTTGTTGGTACTCTCAACAACTTCTCTTCATTGTCTAACGGACATGGTACTTTCCTCGTATGGCTTGGTGGGTGGATCCAATTTGAAACTCCAACGCACTTCACAGCTGGTAGTAGTGATCAGAACTACTTGGTAAGGACCCTTCCACAGAGGCTCCAAAAACGTCTTCCTCATGTGCTTTCTGATCACAACCCAATCACTTGCTCTCAGGTTGTGTCCTTGATCTTGAGACGGTTGCAGTGTGGTAGGTTCCACCTGATGAGAGCGTACCACATCAGCCTGACCTTTGCAGTAGTCCAACACCATATCATCTGCTATGTTCAAAAGAGCATTTGCAGGAACCGCTGGCAACCTCATTGCTCTGCCCATGAGGATCTCATGAGGTAACAGTCCTGTCTGCCTGTCGGGTGTGTTCCTCGTTGTCATCAGAACTAACAGCATTGCGTTGGGGCATTTCAGATTCATGGACGAACACATTTTCGCCATTCTTGATTTCAAAGTACCATTCATCTGTTCCACAAGTCCTGATGCTTCAGGGCGGTAGCTACAATGTAACTTCTGCTCAATGTTTAAAGCTGAACATAGCAATTTAATTACGTAATTGTTGAAGTGACTTCCTCTATCTGATACTAAAGAGACCGGAAACTCAAAACGTGGTATCAGTTCCCTAAGCAGTAACTTCGCTACAGTGAGGCTGTCATTTCTTCGTGTAGGGTAAGCTTCAATCCAAAGGCTAAAGATACAGACAGTCACCCACACATATCTCAATCCTCCACATACAGGCATTTCAATGTACTCCATCTGCGTTCCGGAGAATGGACCTCCTGCTCTTCCAATGTGGCTCAAATCGACCACTGTCCCTTTACCCACGTTCATTTGCTGACAAATGATACCACAATGGCAAACTGCTTCGGCAAAATGTCTAGACTTTGGATTGAACCAAAATTGTTTGAACATTCGAATCACAGCATTCCTCCCAACATGTGTTTGACCATGATAGTTTTTAGCCATTTGTGTAAGCTCACTATTGGGCAAGATTACCCTTCCTTCCTCTGAAACCCACATGTCATCTTCACGTTGGACACATTTCAATTGAGCCCAGGTCTTTTTCTCATCTTTGTCAACATTTTCCTGCAATGCTTTCAATTCTTCTAAGGTATCTAAAACATGTAATGCACAACTTGGGCACATCTCGTCTTCCTCAGATAACAGTTCCCATTATTTATCTTTGAACGATATACAGTTCAATATGCAAAACCTTGCGACTTGATCCGCATATCCATTTCCCATTGACATAAAATCTTGTGATTTCAGGTGTGCACTGCATTTCACCACAGCAATCTTTTCAGGCATTTGAATAGTTTGTAACAATTCATTAATCATTTCACCATTTCTAACTGGTGAACTAGAAGAGGTCAGGAAACCTCTTTGTGACCACAGCTGGCCAAAATCATGGTCTATTTCAAATCCACACTGGGTGTCCGTATAGATGGTAACTTTAAGCTGTGCAGAAACATGGCATGCTCTAGTAAGGGCTACCAGCTCCGCCACTTGCGCAGAATAAACTCCTCGAAGCCACGATGCTTCAGGTATACCAGAAATTGTGCACATTACATATCCTGCTCTCAGTGTTCCAATGTTGTCTCTTAAACAGGAACCATCAACAAAAGTAATTTGGTCATTTCCCTCCAATCGGGTATCTCTAATAAGAGGTCTCTGTTTTGTGCACAGATCAGCTATCTTGAGACAATCATGTTTAACTTCTTCCAATTTATCAATTTCAACATTCTCTATTGGAACTAAGTTTGCTGGGTTAAGCACCGTACAACTCTTCAACGACACATTTGGGGACCCCAGCATGATTGTCTCACAGCAAGTCAACCTGGCACATGTAAGGTACTGCGTTTTGGTTTGTGTAAGTAAAATTCTGATGGAGTGGGGGACCATGATCGTTAAAGGGTGTCCCATCACAATGCTCTCACTCGGAATGAGTATCAATCCAATCGTGGCTACTGAGCGGAGACAGCCTGCTAAAGCTGCTGCAACTGGGTCCAAAGTAGCTAAAAAATATGCTAATGGGCCATTAATACACCATGGACCGGAGTCAAGACAGACAAAGAACATGCACCACGCTCATGACAAAACAACAAAGGGTTTTGTGTAGTCAGGCATTCCCAAAGCTGGGGCTTTGCACAGACTTTCTCTCAAGTCAGAAAATGCTTTCATACAGGCTTGATCTAACACTAAGGGATCATTAACCTATTTGTGAGTCAGCTTCTGCAATGGCTTCAAAGTGACTGAAAAGTTGGGAATCCACTGGCAACAATAGCTTAACATTCCCAAAAACATCCTGACATCTCTCTGTGTGGCTGGGGGATTCATCGGCAATATGGCTGTGACCCTTTCTCTGGATATTTTCCTAATTCTTTCTCAATTAGGTGACCTAAATATTTCACTTCTTTTTGACAGTACTGTAATTTCGCTTAGGACACTTTATGACCATTCTTCCCTAAATGATTCAGCAAGGCAATAATATCATACTTGCATACTTCTCTTGTCTTTGATGGAACTAACAAATCATTAATGTAATGCACCAATGTCGACTGGAAAGGCATTCCCAATGACTCCAGGTTCTTTTTCAAGATCTGGTTGAAAATAGAAAGTGACTCTGAAAACCCTTGAGGAATTCTACACCAACAGTAGACTCGATCCAAAAATTTCTAATGGAAGGGAAAATGACTATCCTCATGAAGAGGCACGGAAAAGAATGCTTATGACAGGTCTATTACGGTGAACCATTCAACAACGCATGGGATCTGGAACAAAATCACTGCTGGATTTGGCACTACGGGGCAATATTTGATCACACTGTCATTTGCCTTTCTCAAATCCTGAAAAATTTGAAATTTCCCACAGGGCTTTCGTAATCCTATTACCGGTGAATTACATGGATTGCTCAACACTTCTTTCAAAACTCCTTGGTTTACAAATTCTGCAATTATGGGCGCAATCCCTTCAATTGTATCCTGCGTCATGTGATACTGGGGAATCTGGGGGAAAAATTGCGTTTGGCTTGACTGGGACCTTAACTGGCACAACTCTTTTTATTACACCATTGTCTTTTCCTGTAAAATCCCACGCTTCCATTTTAACTGCTCCCTGTAAATCAAAAGGAAGACCTCTCACTGTGAAAACTGGAACAAAGCTAATCAAAGGGTACGCCTCATTTACTGTCTCACAATCTGTTTCTGGAGTTGGGTCACCTTAATCATCACTGTTTGTCTGAATTTCAATTCCATCATTTGAGCAAGTAATTGGGCATCTCATTTTACACAACAAGTCCCTTCCTAGTAAGGATACTGTACTCAAGTCACAAACTACAAACTTTTGTAATCCTTTAAAGTTGCCAATTTTAACCTGACCTGGTTCTGTATTTGAGTTGGTCAAATACTGATTTGCGACTGCTACAATCTGGACTGTTGTTCCTGAAAGGGGCAAGTTTGGAACATCTGCAGTTCTTACTGTAGAGCATGTAGCTCCTGTGTCAACAAAGAATGAAACTTTGTGATCCATTACTTTACCCTTTATGTATGGACCATTCTGATCTACTTCTAGGGAAGCTGCCAACACACATTCTTCTTCATCCGAACTCTCACTCACCCAATTATCATTTATTACATTCTCACTGTGTAACCGGAACTTGTGCACTGTGTTATTACCCTGATTAAACCTTTGACCTGTGACCTGCTGAGGAAGCATCACATGCTGCTGCTCCATTAGGGTTTGAGGTATTTGAATTTCCTGTCTAGGTACCATTTGAACTTGTGGTTGTATTGGCTGCGACTGGGGCATCTGAAAACGTGGCATTTGCACTTGTTGCATGGGCTGAAAACCTTGCATCTGATTCTTACTGCTTTGAAAATGTGGATTATCACCTTTCCTTCACGGTCCTCTTATGTTTTGAAAAGAACGGATATCGCTTGTTTGCTGAACAACACCTTCCTGACCTAACATCGGACGCTCCCGCTTCCAATGTCCAAGCCCTCTGCAAACGTGACATGGTAACAATCTTTTCATTCCTTGCACATCATTCTGAACCACAACAGTATTCTAATCAGGAATGCAGTTCACATTTCCAATTTCCCCAAGACCTCTACCTCTGGTTTGACTCTGAAACACCATGTTTCCCTGCTGCTGTTCCTGTTTGTGCCACTTTAACCTGCATCACCATTGCCTTTTCTTTCAACTGTCTCTGCTTCAACTCAATCTCATCACTACATTACTTTGCATACTGCAATAGTTCATCAATCGGCGTTGCTTGCCAGCAAATAAAATTCCTCTTAATCATATGACTAATTTCAGGTATCAATCCTTCAACAAATCTGAACACAAAATGAATCATGTCCTTTGGCTCAATCGTTTCAGTACCACTGTAATGTTTGAACGCCTGCAACAATCTCTCTAAGTATGCATGTATTAACTCTTTCTATTCCTAGGCTGTCTTGTCTATTCTCTGCCAGTCATTATTCTTGGGCGAAATTCTCATTTTCAAAAATTCACTCACCTTATAGCAATATTTCATTACGTAAGGTGATGGCGCACCTGTTGCTGAATCTCTCCAAGGTTCTCTTGTCGGCCAATCTACGCTCCTCTTGTATTCAACCCATAAATCTGCTGGAACTACGATCTCTAAAAGGGTATCCAAATCCTTCCACAGGCATTTCACAAGTTTCACAAACCTGTCTGTCTGCTGGTACCATTCCACTGGCTTCGCTCTCAACCTGGGATAATCATTTGTCAATGACAGAATGTCACTTCTGCTCCAAGGGACATGGTAAAAAATCCCTCCTGGAATCTCACTTATAGGTAGAATTTTCACAGGGTCCTCGACCTGCTGCCCATTGGCAGTAAGACTTGCAGAATCCCTTTTCTTCTCGTCTCTTTTCTTCACCCATCTGCCTTCCCATTTTTCTAAAGCTCCCCATGTTTAAATGCTCTGTGTTAATTCCTTAGGGTGAATTTTCATTCCTGGTATTCTCATGTTCTCAAAATCCTTTGAATCAAAATCTAATCTGTAGCTCCTCTTCAAGTGCTTTGTTTTCCAGTCTCTATATCATATTTCTCTGCTATGTCTGCTAATTTCTAATCCACTATTCCTGCCTTGTTAGTAATCAGCTTGCATAAGTAACACAACTCCTCTTCCTTGAACGTGTCAATCGTGTCTAGCCCCATGATTCACTCAATTAGGTCTCCTACCTCTAGCCTAAGCCTGGTCAAATTCAGGGCACTTCCTCCATTAGGATCTCCTGGAGTACTACTCAACCTTTCTAACCCTTCTGTTAACTGCTGAGCTGTCAAACCTTGTAACATATTATTGTGGATCACACCTGGCACTTGCTGTAATGTTAGATTCGGGGTTTCTGGTGTCACCATGCTTGGATTTGGGCCTGTATATGATCTGACCTCATTATTTTGAGGAGTCCTGAAAGGTCTTAAATCAATCAATGGGCCTGTTTCATCACATGCTGGTTTCATGGGAGTTATCATTCTTGCATTCGCGCTATATCTCTCCCTTTCTACACTCTGGTTCAGAGTTATCTGTTCACTGTTTTCGTTATGTCCCTGGGTGAACAATGGTATGACTGGACCTATGATAACTGGTACTGAGACCGTGTCTGGACTTGGTCTGATATTTGGGTCTCATGGGTGCACTATTCCTGTATTCTGATTTGTCAAGGTGGACATTTCTGTCTGCGATCCCGTTGGGTAGGTATATCTCGGAACCGCCTGTGTCTGTATCAGGGACATCAAATTTGGGGCACACTATCTGGACCAACGTTGGCTTCTGGTAAACTTGTCCTGTCTGTACTGTATCAAGTTTGCTGCAGTATCTATAATAGGTACATCAGGGTAAATTCTGGGAATATCTATTTGCGGCATAGGCCTTTAAACTGCCGAAGTAACTGGAGAATTATGACTAACTAGTATCTGGCTCTCGGTTGTTTCAACTGATATCGGGCTACAGGATCTACACTGGTGTTTGAACTTCTCTCCTGTGCTGCATTTGGCGGGGGATGATTTCTCAATAACTGTAAAATGAATTCATCATCATCATCTGACTCTTCATTGTATGTCAAAGACCTCCTAGATTCTGTGGATTTCTGCTCTTTGTCATTAGAAGGATACAAATCCCTCTTTCTGGTGCTCTTTCTAGCTTCGTTCTCATTTTCTTATGCAATTGCTGGCAACAACTTAATCCCCTGTAAAGTCTCAGTACTCCAAAATTTCTGATCACTATCCTATCTAGCCTCTGCTAGTGACTTCTCAGCTTTCCTCATTCTTCTCTCTAATTTCAATTGCTGTTGGTGTCAGGCCACTAGTTCCCAAATTGCTAAAGCTTCGAACTGTGTTGGTCTCGCAGGAGGTTTCAAATCATATAATACTCTCTTCAGATTCTCTAGGCTCCTCAAATTAAATGTTCAATGGGCAGGAAAGTCTAAGCTCTCATTTTTATCTGTCACTTTTCACCATTGTGTTAGCCAAAGACATGGCGCAGCACCCCGCTCTTCAATTACAATATAGGCAGGTGCATCTTCTGGCAGTGTAATTTCTCCTATTCTCATTGGAATATACCGATCTCCCCTTAGTTCACTCTTTAAAGCTTTGAAAAATGTAATCTCTATGATTTTACGCTACTCCCAATCAAATCAGGAAGTGGCTTTCAATCCCAAAATCGTTTTTGCCGACCTTCTCAACCAATGACGCTTAACGGTCGTCTGCCAATCCATGCGCGACCCTTCTCACTAACCAACCTATACCAGCGCGGGTCCAATGATGTCACACCTACACGTACAGCGGCTGACAAAGTCTTTCGGCTTGTCCTCCTAAAACTCAATCTCATGCAAAATTATCACGAGCAATAAACAAAATCAAAACCCAATTTGTCCCTTTAATACAGGCAGGGCAACACAATTGCTTCAGAAACCTTACGGATTTTTGGCTGACGGCCTTTCGCTCCAGCAGCTACTCGTTCTTTCTCCGTTTCCCTGACTCACAAGCAAAATTCGACCAGCAAATTTTAATCTCAACTGATGAGTGGGTCTGTCCTGGTGCACATAAGCCTCATCAGATCTCAGTCAAAAACATTTCATTCACTTTGACATGCACTCTTGAGTTTGTCAACCACACCCGATTGACCTATTAAACCAGACACATTACAACAATAAACCAAGTGTCTCATACACTTTTCAATATACTCTGGAGTCTTAGACCTGGCAGGGACTGCATACCAACAACCACGTGGACAATTTTTTTAGCACAAAGCGCCACACACGTGAAGTTCGACGACTTCCATACTCTCACACTTTGGAGTACGCAAACTCCTTCAACAACTTCATTTTGAGTACACAAACTCCTTAAACCCTCACAAACATCACAATTCACCTGCGATCTGTAAAAACTGTGCAAGCGCAAAACCTATTCCATTCACACTGTCACTAGAACGCAGAGAACATCTTCAAACAATCATTGGCAAGCTCCAAGGTTCTGGCAAAGCCATTCTAAGTTCCTAAGGACACATTTTTTTTTTCATCTTGCATCATTGAATCTGAAAATCATAACCTTTACTAATTTCTATTTCCAAATCTGTGAATTATTTTGCTCTCTTCAGGAGACTAACCATTATCCTACTACTGTCTCTGGGAAGACCAGCTATTTCTCAAGGGGAAACATGTATGGTGGCCTCTTAAGGAGACGTAACCAGCCTACTTTCTTACCTTCTCTAAAGGGCTAATGAAAATTACCTTATGATGATGGGCTCTTAAGGAGGCTAACCATCTTATTCTTCTACCTATCTCTATACTTTATGATGGCCTCTTAAGGAGACAAATCATGCAAAAGACCTTATGATGAGCTGTTAAGGAGGCTAACCATCATGCTCTGCTACCATCTCTGTTAGCGCCTGACCTTATTTGGTTTCTTATCTTAGTTTATATGGGGACGTGTTAGAGGTTTGATGGACCTTTTGACTGCGCTTAGAGTAAATCCCATCATAGGACTCAACTTCAATACAAATCATTAACAATCAATCAACGGTGTCAATAATCTTTGGAGTCAGTAATCCCATGCCCCATGACCGCATTATGTCTAGAAAAACCACACCATTTTTTTAAAAAGTTGCAATGTTTATTTCCCTATATTAACAATGCTAATATGACGTAACTTAGTCTCAAAATCAAATGGTATACGTACAGAAATAACACTGGTTGACCAAATCTTCTAAAGAATCTCAATGTAACCAAAGCATGAATTACTACGCACTCTAGAGTCACAGTACAAATCAATAGCAGGAACAACTGTGAAACAGAAATAGCATGCATTTAGATTCAGCAACTAAGTAACATCAGTGATTTACTGATAGCAACCTACTAGCATTTAGGGTTATCCCTCACTAACATTCTGATTAGAATAGCATGTTTGGACTTCATGAAAAACTATTTAGTCAACATAAATTTGGAAAACATCTAGCTACGGCTCTATCAAAATAGCGATTGGTACCTAGGAAAACAAGACGAAGTACAACAATAACATTTTGTTATACCTCTCCTCGGTATGGATCAGCAAACTGCAACTGTCTTTGTAAACTGGACATCAGTTTGGTCAGTATCAGCATCAGACCATGAAAGGGATTAGTTCAGAACATAGGACTCTAAGCTATCCGAACCATTTGTAAATTAAAGTCTAAGGATCAGCACTTGGAATCAAAAGTTTAAGCAATTAGGTTAAAGATAGAATTCTCCAAGTAAGAAAATCAAAATAAGAATCAGTGCGCCTCTTCGTCAGGACCTGAAAATGGAATGAGCGCTTCTCTCTCTCTGCAGCTGTGTTAAGTTAAAATCGGCAAAAGCACTTCCCACGTTGCTATTGGTCAAAGAATTGCATGTTTACATTTAGTCCAATGAAGGTAGAATTTTAAATCTAAGATACAACTAAAATATCTTTCACATGTCGATGATTGGCTTCTCTTCTGTTCTCATCGTGGGACTCGTCGGGTAACAATTTTGTATTTTTATCTGTCTTTCAGCGAGTGCATCCATTGTTAGCTCCTGGGATCATCGCTTTCTCACATGCTAAACTTTACAAAGTTACAATAACTAATGCAGCATATTCTAGCAAGCAGTTCTCATGGGAAAAGAAAAATATCTACTAGCGTTTGGTCAACTCAGTGGAAAAGAACAATTCACATATTAATTTCTCCAAGCAAACATTTCTCACAGCATTATCTTAACAGTGCAGTTTAACATGAGGCTGTGCAACTGTAGTATAGCCATTTTTAATATAGCTTCATGCACGTTAGGTTAACATATTAGGCCTCTGTGCACTTTAGCCTAGATACATTTTATTCAGCCTCGCACTGTTATTTTACAATGACCAGTTTTACGGTCTTGTTTTATTTATTTCTATCACACTGTTTAGCTTAGTTCAGCACTGTGTTCTCAAACAATGCATTCTTGCTCACCCTGTGCTTCAGTCAAGGCTACAGTCTGGTACATTGCCGGCACACGTGGTAGAAGTTTAGTCTCTAGTGTTCGTAGAAAAAAACGCATTCTTACATAGGGACATTTTCTTAGAACATTTGCGTGTTAGTTATAAAAACTCTTTCTAGTCCTAGCACAGGTTAGAGGGAGATTCCGACCAGGAACCTACAACTAGATGCTGACTGCCCCGTTGCAGATGCTGATGCAGATTACAGGCCTTTGCTCAAGTATAAGGGCTGATGTCCTCCTGGGGGAACCTGAAAGGCAGGCTTAGAGCTTTACATGCTTTGCTCAGAATATAACTTAGAGAGAACCTAATCTAGTTGCACTATGATAGCCTTATTCTTGTGCTTCACTCTCATCATTACTATTTTAATCCTACTGTGTTGTGTAGTTCTGGTTATTGCAGCTCACGCTTTGCTATCTAAAATGCAGACGTTTTATTAAACCAATCTTTAAAACTTAAACTGCCTTTGTCATTTATATCTCAGACCGCACTGTGTATGAGAGAACCGGTTGTGACCTGAGTGACCACGACTTCCCTGGGAAGTACTAAGATGCCATGTGCTCGGCTGCCCAATTGTCTCTTCCCTTTGGGAGAGATGAGGCGCTGCTAGTTAGCCGGAGCAAAACCCGGATTTAGAGTGACAGGGGTCCTTCACCATGGGTCAGACTTAGTCCCCCACACTGTGAACGATCTTGCCGCTCAAAATCCAGTAGTCACATTAGGATAATGAGAGCCTACGCGACACAACTCGGCCAAAGAACTCGCTAACTTAAGGCCTACAATTAATAAAAACAAATACATAAGTAATCATTAAATAACATACTATTACATTAATTTAAACATGAGCACATCAATTTATTTTAATAAGCAATTAAAAAGGACACTTTGTGATTAATGACGGCCACTCAAGTAGGCACATTTTCTAAGTTGTGCATTATTTTCTATATTAAATCAAATTCTACACAGATTCAAAATCCAGGATACAAGCCCTCATAATTGTTTTATAAAGTTGTGTTGTTCTGCCCGTGTACATTTTCTGGGCAACCGTATGCATTTTCCCCCTCAGTAAGTTTGACATTATTGCAAGCCCACTGGAGGACCTCCCCGTTGCTGTTTCTGTTAACATTATAGATGAGGTCTCATGTATGTGGAACGCACAAATTGTTCCTCCTTTTCTGAGCGGAAGCAGCTACAACTCTCCAAGTCAAGGCTACATGCTGAATGACTGTGGTGATAGAATGTTAATAGTCGGGAGCACAGCCTTGTTACCGGTACCACCATGTATGCTACCATTAACTCTATCCTAGAAATGGTCCATTCAGTCTCTGATAGCTAGGGTCATTGACCATTTTCATGCAGGGGCAAGTAAGAAGGATGCCTGTTGTGTGCACAGGCTGTGGCATGCAGGTGCTTTTATCTTGTGAACGGATAGCGAAGCATTGGGAGTTGGCTGCATGCAATCATGGGTTAGTTTGTTTTAGACTGCTCACATTAGACATTCCTGCCTGAATGTGAAAATTCTCCTTCTCCGATGCCCGAAACCCATATCTGGTGGGCAAATGAGATAGTCTGCCCATTCCTCTTTGCTTGGCCCAGGTTTTCCCTCTGGGGGTCATATCTACAGGGATGTGGAATTCCTATCGCCCAGGGCATCTTGTCTGGGGCCAAAGGCAACAAGTTTTCATATTTATTTTGTCCTTGGGGCAAGTAGGCCCAACCCTCTGCAGCACAAACCCCTCTGGCTGCCAGTTTACAAAGAAGGGGAACTGTCTGCTGTTGAGGTAATGTGTGTCCATATGTTAATGCTTTTCGAACTTGTATTTATGGTTCATTAATTGAAAGCCTTCATTATTAGGGTGAGCGCTGTAAATAAATGTGTAAACACGTTTGAAAAGTTTAACAACATAACGCTACGTGTAATGCTCCCAGAATGCTCTCTGATTAGATGCAAATGTTTGCAGGAGCTTGTAAGCAAGAGAGGATTCTTTGCTTTTAAAATATGTTCAGAAGAAATGCAATTAGGAAAAAAAAGTTTCGCTACTATGAAATTTCAGGTGCTATTTCTTTGAAGAGTCATTTAGTAAGATGTGCTGATGCATGCTAGTATTTCCAAAAAATATTCCTAAAGGAAAATCATTGTTACCATTTTCAACAAGATTATAGGAAGCATGAAAATAAACAAGCGCTGACTAAGCCAACCGATCGGACATTTTTTGGTGAGTCTTTTAGTTTCATCAATGCACGTCTTGTTTTGACATGGCTTTTGTAACACTATTGTTGGGGGAGCTGCCAGTCCTTCACCATTGTAAAAAACACTGGTAAAAAAAATACGTTTCTGATCTCTAAAAGCACACGTTGCCACCAGTTGCACAACAAAGGCCCTGCAGACACTCCTCCAGGGGGCCCCTTCAGCACAGCACCCTCCCTGAGTGAGTCTGGAGAAGGGGCCACTTCATGTTCTTTGCAAAGGGCCCCCCTCCAGTTTTGTTACGCTACTGATTGCCACTGTAGTTCCTGGCACTGAACAAAACAACTTTGTGTGCCAATACGCTTCTTGTGGAAGAGCATAATGTGATCACTCAGAGTAAAGCCAGCTGATAGAGAAGAGAGAAATAGAAGTTTAATAAAAACAAAACGTCTTTAACACCAGACCTAATTAGGGAACCAGTTCTTAAAGAAAGTCACAAAAGTGCACCCATGGGATAAGTCTTTGAATTAGTGGCTTTCATGAATTCACAAGAAATATACCAGAAAATCGTACTCCTATAAAACATTTGTGAACTGTATTTTAGCATGGGCAAATATGCATAAGTAGATTTTCTCATGTGAAAATCTATTGAGTGTTTACAAGTTCACTTTACCTCCAACCACTTTTTTTTCCCCAACCCTGGAAAATGTTCTACTTCTGCCATTGTCAGACCTAAATTTCCTACCTTTCTTATTATGGAAAAAGATTGGAGAAAAGCAGGTGTCAATCCTTCAAACATGCAAGTTAGTAGGTTTGCAGACTCAAAGGCAGTCCAGCCCTGGAACTATTGCTTACTGCTTCCTCTAGCCCCAGTATGTAGATGTACAGAAAGGTGTCAAAATAAGGAAATTGCTACAGTTGTGATTGAAATTGAAAGTATTCAATCCCTACTATGATAGTAGTCCTGCCATAATCACAGAGGCTATTATCAGAGCTCTTACATAATCAGATTGCTGCCATAATTTGTCGCCACACTACAAGGCACCAAAGGGAGAAGTAAATATTTTTACAGGACAAGTAGACTGAAGAAGCAACCTGTCCCATTGACAAGTAGATATTTTAATACATTCCACACCCCTGAATCTACATTTTCTGCCTAGAGTCCCTATGTTTGGTTGAGAATTCTTAAGTCACACCTCAACGTCTGACAACGAACTATGCAGAGCTGCGGAAAGTATCAGCCAATGTTGGGATCCTTCTCCTTTGCTGCCAAGCTCTTGTCTTTAAGCAGCCACAATAAATCCCCCATGTGAATTACCCCCATTTTGTTGCCCTCAGTCCACATTCAGGGCACTGCAGTTCACCTGTCTAACCTGCCCCCAGTAACAACTAGAAATGTGTGGAGTCGTGACAGGACCTGACTAGCAGCATGCACATATGCAACATTATCATGGCATTAATCAGATTCAAAATGCTCTGCTCTCTGTCTGGTGGTCCAGGACCTGCAAGGGACCACAGTAGGCATAGCTCAGAGACTCGTCACTACTTCTTCTTTAATATTCCATATATGATTTCATCTTAAAATTATGCTTCCTAATCGACTGCAGCTTATTACCAGTCCATTTCTCCAACTTATTTACAGTCTGTGCAAAGAACAAGGTAATATAGCACACAAAAAGCATGGCGACCCTGTAAATCACTTCATCTGGGGTGCCTGCCTTGGTAGTCACACAATGCAGGGGGGTTATCTTCTGGGTAGGTTTGCCTTTGGAACCCCCGCATGAGAAGCTGGTAGTTCTTTTGTTGTTTTCACTCACTGAAAGCTACAACTGGCAACAGTACTATTGCTTAGGAGATGGCCATAGCTACAGGAGTACCTACAAAGAGGAAGAGGCATGATGATGTAATTATAACATTATTTTACTTTAAGTATTTAAACAGTAGTGCTTTTCAAAAACACCAAATAAAATAAAATTGTTGTTATTTTAAACCACGATGTATTCTAGAGGGCCTGTGAATGGAGTATGTATGAAAACAACTTTTGGACTTCAGTCAACTATTTTGCAAAGTTTACAAAGTCTGGGAAAGCAACAATGGGATTATGGTTAAGTCAAAGTTTCACTGGAAAAAAAACATTTTTGATTACTTAACTTTAGCATGAATCCATGAATCTGCACAAACTTTCCATGCTGTACCCAAACTATATGGACTTTTTTGGTGAAGTGTCATGCAGACCCATTGGGGGGCTAAACAAAGTCACAGCAACATTTGTTGTTTTAACTCCCATTTGAATTTTTCTTTTCAATACAGAAAAAAAGTGCAATGGCATTGTTGTAAATCCTTAGAGTAGTTTTCAAGGACTGAAAGTTTCTTCGGGGGGCTTGAAAGTACACTAAAATCAAAACAAAAATAAATCTGATTGAAAGAGGAAGCTTTTTCTTCAGTCATCCATTTCAGGTCTGCAGAACTACAGTAAGATGTGGCTTTGCACCTGGAAAAGAATGTACTCATTCAGAGGTTTTGAAGTGACTAAATCTACTGCAGGATGGGTTTCCAGGGATGGAATGCCATTTGAGTTAGTTCTTACCATCTGAGGTTGTGGAATACCAACACATATGTTGGTTTACACATACAAAATGTACTTAGCACTTGCACTTAACTCACATCCGGCACTGATCGGACAGGACCCACAACAGTCTTGAGGTGAGATATATACAGTCGCGTGTACGTAACAAACACTGGTAGCTACAAGCTAGACTAGGTAATAGAACCTTATATTCCCCTAGGCAGCTGATTGCCCATTCCCCATTGTATAGTATATTATGAGAGAAGGTAGCTACTCAGAGGTAACGCAATGGGGTGTGCTTCAAATGTTTTTTCCCCCTAATGAGTACTTTTGTGAAGGACTGACTGCCAGCACAGGTGAGCCAGTCACAGAGTCACAGAAACCCCGGGTACAATACCTTGGAAAACAATGAGGAAAAAACACGCTGCACGGAGTCTGGGAGGTGAGGAGTCACTGAAGCCGGTGAGGCATCAGTTCCTTACTGCTACCGGGTAGGTGAGGCATTGGTTCCTTACTTCTAGGAATGGGAGGTGAGGCGTCAATTCCTTACAGTTGCAGGGGAGGTGATGTAGCGTTGGTGGTGAGGTGTTGGTTCTTTACGACAAGGCAGGGTTGATTAATCCAGCAGGTCAAGATGCAAAGCATTGACTTTGCGATGTTGCAATCACACCACGGGGCCAAAGGTGCTGCGGAGGAGTTGGTGTCACAGACGTCGGTGGCATGGCCTCAGGACTCATGCTGTGATGGGACTTCGGAGGCGCTGTGGCAGCGGCGAGCCTGTGTTACAGGTCATGGTCACTGCACGCAGCAGGGACCATAGCTCCGGTGCAGGCAGCAGCGAGGAGTCAGACAGCGTTGCAGGTTCCGAAGTCACTCTGGAGTCGATGTATTTAGTTTCTTCTTGGTTACACCAGAGCTCAATTCCAAGGGCCCGGGAACTGGATTTGGTACCACGTGGCAAGTCAGGACTCCTAGCAAGAGAGCCCAGGAGCTTATAGGCGAAGTCTTTGATGTCCCTGAGACATCTTAACAGGAGGCAAGCTCAGTTCAAGCCCTTGGAGAACCTTGGAAAGCAGGATGTAGAAAACAAAGTCCAATCCTTTCACTTCCAGGACATCAGCAGCAGGTCAGCACAACAAAGAAACAGGCAGAGTGGAAGTCCCTCCTATAGCATCCAGCTCTTCTTCCTGGACAAATGTCCTCAGTCCAAAAGTATTCTAAGTGGTGTCAGAGGTCCAGTATTTATACCCATATCTGTCTTTGAAGTAGGTAAACTTCAAAGAGAAGTCTTTGTATTGCACAACAGCATGCCTTTCCCTGCCCTGGCACCAGACACACTCAAGGGGGTTGGAGACTGCTTTGTGTGAGGACAGGCACAGCCCTACTCAGGTCCCAGCTCCTCCCACCACTCTAACTCAGAAAGACCCATCAGGAAATGCAGGGCACACATCAGCTCCCTCTGTGTGACAATCTACAGTGAATTTACAAACAGCTCAACTGCCATCCTGACCAAGATGTGTATTCCACAGATAGGCAGATGAACGGTTAAGCAAGAAAATGCCCACTTTCTAAAAGTGGTATTTTCAAACTTACAATTTAAAAACCAACTTCACCAAAAGATGTATTTTTAAATTGTGAGTTCAAAGACCCCAAACACCTTATCTGTATCTGTTCCCAATAGGAAATTACACTTGAAATATATTTTAAGGCAATCCCCATGTTACCCTATGGGAGAGTCTTTGCAATAGTGAAAACCGAATTTAGCAGTATTTCACTATCAGGACATGTAAAACACACCAGTATGTGTCCTACCTTTTAAATATATCGCTCCCTGACCACGGGGCTGCCTTGGGCCTACCTTAGGAGTGATTTACATGTAATAAAGGGAAGGTTTGGGCCTGGCAAGTGTGTGCACTTGCCAGGTCAATATGGCAGTTTGAAACTGCCCACACAGACACTGCAGTGGCCTGTCTGAGACATGTTTACATGGCTACTCCTGTGGGTGGCACAATAGGTGCTGTGGGCCCACTACTAGCATTTGATTTCCAGGTCCTGGGCACACATGGTGCACTATACTAGAGACTTACTTGTAAATCAAATATGCCAATCATGGATAATTCAATAACAAATACATCTTAAATAGAGAGCATATGCACTTTAGCAGTGGTTAGCAGTTAGCAGTGTTAATTGCCCCGAGTCCTAAAGCCAACAAAAACAGGTCAGAACAAATAGGAGAAAGAAGGCAAAAGGTTTGGGGATAACCCAGCAAAAAGGGCCAGATCCAACACCACTTATGCCGACTGGTTTTCTTTGCCTGTATTTGAACTCCCAGAATGACTCTTTCATCAATATTTTATCAAGGTCTACACTCCCATGAATGAACTGTAATGTGACTGTTGATTACTAAGTATTGCACCCAATGGATTCCACTTCTTTGACTGTACCATCTATGAAGATGCAGCTATTTATTCTTGTTGTAATAGTTTTAACTTTGAAATTATAGATGAATTTAAAAAAAATGCTGTCTTGAGTAGAATGTCAGTGACAACATACTGATATAGTCGACCATGCTGGAGGAACACCATGCTCGACTCCATGCCATCCTGAAAAGGCTGGCAGACCAGGGGCTGGACCTGCACTGATGCAAGTGCTTGTTTTTCAAGACATCCATTGAGTTCTTCTGATATGTGTTATCCAAAGAAGGCCTGGGAGCAGATTTAAAGAAGGCAAAAGCCACCCAGACATCTCCAACACCTTAGAGCACAACACAGGGGAGAATTTTCTTGGGCATGGCCAAATAATGCGGGTGCTTCATACTGAGCCTAGCCACCTTATCAGAACCCCTCTGAGCCCTCACTCGGATAAACGCTAATGCAAGAAAAAAGCCATGTAAAGCGGGTTCCCATCAACTTTACGAGTAGAGCCCTAACAAGTACTGAAATCCGCTATGTGAAGACAGAGTCAAGCGCTAACAATCTGATGGTGTTGTCACCAGTTCTTCCATTAACTCTACGGGAGGGACTTCTGAATGGTCACTGATCACACTAATAGCAGGAACATCCTTCCAATCACCAGTGTGGATTGAAAGATGGGAAGTGCAACTGGAGTTGTACATCTTTGGTGTTGCCTATCTAAAAAAAAAAAAAAATTATGAGAGGCCAATGGGGCCGCAGGGGTGGCCTTCTGAAAGGAGATACACCCCTGGCGTTGTTCGGGCAGGGGGGAGCGGGCCAGGAGTAGTTAGTGATGGATTGTTTGGTTTTTAAGTGGAGAGAACCTTCAGGGACAACTGGCAACTCCAGGGACAGGTAGGTGTGCTGCGGTGAGGCATGGTAGGGGATTTTGTTACCTCCCTCCCTTAATTACCCGCTTCTTGCCATTACAGCGTTTTTTGGCAGGCTTGCTTTATTGGTGTCCAGTTTAAGGTTCAGTTTGGCTTGTCACTTAAAGCAGGTGACAGTCACACTAGACCAGAAGGGTTGGGGCTTTACAGGGGGTCTCTAGCAGAAGGAGGCCAGGAGAGTGAAGCTGGGGTCAGGTGTAAAAGGACAGTGAATGGAATTAAAGGGGGAATAGGGTGAATGCAGGAATCATGGGAGAGATTTTGTATACGTTGTGGGGTTTTAAGGGTGGGGGGATAGGTTGACTCATTCTATTAGTGAGGTGGGGTTGGGTGATGTTAATTTATATAAAGTTCAACTGAAAACTTTTCTAATAAAGTGGCTTTTTTCCCCTCAGTTTTACTGCGATTCTGCTCCCTCTTGCCCAATCCTGATACACTGCCATGAGGCGTGAATTGTGCCTTAATTTGCAGCACAACAGCCTACCTCAAAGCCATGACCAGTCCTAGGGCCCGAAGACCTTTGTTTTCACAGTACGTTCAGGATATATGTTGTCATTTTATTGCTTCTGTTTTATAACTACTCTAACATGGTAATGGGCAAGGCTTTAAGTGGGTTGGGTCCTACCGGTGCTGAACACCGGCAGTTCTAAGAAGCAGGTTGCTGAGAAGGGTCCCTATCGGGCTCTTGTATTTTCCCCACACACAAATCTTAACTCTGCAACAGTATCAAACTTCACTGCCTTTGATATAATTTCAGAGACTCGTTTTAGTACTTTCACAGTGTCATTTCAGAACCCAAGCGTTTTTAATCTGATATACAACAGAGCCGTTCTTGCTTATTTATTTTATGTAACTAAAACAACAATTGACACACGCAATAGTCCTGGCTTGTTGTAGGTGTAAAGTTGCTTGTCGTATTATATATTTGGATGCAGTGACAGAAAGAAGAAGGAAAATACCAGTCAGGGGCACAACATGCACAGATTTTTAGTTAACTTGTTTTTAAGCCACGCCCGCAATTACATTGGCCACGCCCCTTCGAGAGCCACTCTCTCAAGTTTTTTCATCCCACTTATAAAGCCCTGTTAATGGGGCCTGAGAGTTAACGTTTTAGCCTGTTGTTTACAATAAATATTGGTTTTGTGCTACTGTATGGCATTGCCTCGTCTGTGTGTTGCAAACATTTTGACAAGTATTTGCTTGAACGGAAATCTTCAAAATTATAAACAGCAAACAAAACAGGCTCCCAAAACATACAAAACTAATCTTGAACATGACAGTTCCTTTATATATAACAAAAAAATACAGCAACACTGATAGCTGAATTAAGGGTTTGGTTTAGGCCAGAGGTCTTCCAACTGGGGGACAGACCCCTTAGGGGGGCCTCAAGTGATCCCAGGGGGGGCACCAGACTTTAGCCAAAAGAAGCATTATACATAACAGGCCTTTGTTTTAAGCAGAAGCCTGTTGTTGCAATTTTAAAAAGGTAACAGTACTTAACTGCAATATTTAAATAGGTCTAGACATATTTAAACTTTGCCATCTTTGTAAAAAAAAATTGAAAAATTCTGAGTGGGACCCAATGATTTTTATTTTTCAAATGGGAGGCGCGGCATTAAAAAGTTTGTAGACCACTGGTTTAGGCAAACCCACACTGACAACGAAGCGCCAACTTCTTGAAACAGCATAGGTGGGGGTTCCTGCGTTTGAGGGAGACATCACAAAAGCACACCAGGAAACTCCCTGTTTGCACCTCGCCACAGAGGGGCGTTCTCTTGCTCCTCTAATAGACAGTGACCGCAAAGGCATGCAAAGTAAAAAACCAAAGCGGAGTGCAGGTTATGTCTCAAATGAGCTGAGTTGCAGACGTCGGAAGAGACTGCATAGGCTGCACACATCACGCGATTCTTCACAACTTACAGGGAGCATTTCGCGCGTCACCGCTCCTGTGTCCTGGCAGTACACAGACGAGGACAGAGTTTGTGTTCCCTGCTATAAGGTCAAGGGGCGTTACAGGAAGGGCAAGACACACTCAGGAAGACGCTGGAGCGGCGCAGCAGCAGTGGAGGGGGAGGCGGGAGTCTGGGTTGCAGTTTAGTCTCTATTCCTGAGTCGGCGGAACTCCCACGTTCCGTCCGGGATACACATTCACATCCAGCCCCTAGCATATTACAAGAGGAGCTTTATCACCTTCCTGGCTCTCGATGAACACTCAACAGTTCCTTCCCTACGACGCCAACGCAACTAGAGTTTAAACTGCACGAGCCAAGCACCCCGCATCTTCACGAGGGCACGCCCCTAGTACACCCCACACGTACACACATACACTCCTGTCTTGCGCAGTGACCTACGCACCAGCAAACCTCGCTCACGTAGCTGCGATAGCGAGCTGCACGCACCTGATGGATTCATCCCGCCAGAGGTATTGCTCTGCATCAGTAGTCCCTTAGTTCAAGCCTGCTTGATAACCGACAAAGACGGCAGACAGAACTGCACTTCTCGACACCGCCCAGGGCCCAGCCCCTTTTCCCAAGGTCTCCGCCTATACGGCCTGTAATGTGAGCGCTGCGTGGATGCACGCGGGCCTGCCTCCTAGGACTTGAGCACACTCAGGCAATGCAGGATGCAGTCTGTTGGACTCGGTGCACCCTCATGAACTAGCAGCCTCCGCGGTTTAAAAAAATACTTAATACTAGTGCCAGCACTCTTACAGGTGAGCAATAGGGCGGCGAGCTAAAATAGAGCCTCTTCCAGGATCACAGTCAGTGCCCTTTTACACTTCCGAATGCAGTATTAAAATATATAACCTTTTACAGATAAAATCCCAAACGGTAATATTTTGCTTGGAAATTTTCTTTGGAAACTGATGTTTAGTTATTGTGTGTGGGGGGCGAGTATTCACGCTACAGACCCCAAGCCTAAAATAGCTTTGTTTTAGCAGTCTAAACCAAAGTTGCCTAAAGGGCCAAAGGCCCCTCTCCTCCTCTATATGCATACGAATGTCTGAATCTGAGGTTCACTTTGCTTGTGTCTCAATGAGAACTATAACAATAGAACAATCTGGAGTGCTCCAGACCTCTTTGTTTTTGCTGTTTAATATTTTTAATTGCTGTCACTGAGGGTTGAACTTCTAAATTTGTCAGGGAACGCTAGTGATATCAATATAAAAATATTACCGCCATTACTTTGTTTTGCTTTTGTGAGAAAGTCACCCTTTTATCATGTTCACCCCAAAATGTCTGACTGATACTGATGGTAACTGACCCTGTTGGTGCCCTGAGCTCTGCTTAACAGGCCCAGGGCTCTGAATAAAAGGTATATGGCCAAACGCATACCTAAGAAAGCCAGCTGGTTCACCACCGAACTCCAAGAATCAAAGCGTACCTGCAGATGTTTAGAGAAAAAATGAAGGAACAGCCAATCCAGCGATGACCTCCCCTCATTCAGAGGTGCAACCGCCGCCCACCAATGCAAAATCAAGAACGCATTCACCCGTCACAGAACCTCTGCAACAAACTCGCCTTTTTATTCCAACACAAGATCCAGACCAGCTACGACAGTTTCCTCCCGGAAAATCCTGGCATCGAAACCTGCGACCGACCCACCCGCCAAGACCATCCACGACTGGTCCATGCTCACCACCGTGGAAACAGCCAACATCATGAACAGTACCCACTCTAGAGCCCCTTGGAACCTGTGCCCGCACCACATATACATCAGAGCCAGCGCATCCATCGCTCCCGAGCACCGTAGCACAATCAGCTGCTCCACCTTCCCCGAGGACTGAAAACATGCCGAAATATGCCCTCTCCTGAAGAAACGTTCAGCAGACCCATCAGAACTAAAGAATTTCCTGGCCATCTTGCTGCTACCCTACCCCGCCAAAGTACTAGAGAAAGCAATCAAGGCACAACTATTCATCAAGGCCAACAACTCCCTGGACAGCTCCCAGTCTGGCTTCCGCAGCAACCACAGCACGGAGACAGCACTCCTGGCAGCCACTGACAACATCTGATTACTCCTAGACCGCGGCCACACCGCAGCAGTCACACTCCTCGACCTCTCAGCAGCTTATGACACGGTCTCCCACAGTTCTCTACGCACCAGACTCCACGACATAGGAATCCGCGGAAGAGCCCTGAAATGGGTCCACCCCTTCCTCTCCGGGAGAACGCAGAGGGCAGACTCCCGCCCTACACTTCCAGACCCACAGGAGTCAACTGCGGAGTTCCCCAAGGATCCTCACTGAGTCCCACCCTGTTCAATGGTCCCTCTTGCTGCTGTCGCCAGAAGCCACTGTATGAACCTCGTGCCATAAGCCAATGACACACAACTCATAATTTCCCTCACTGAAGACCCAGACATGGCCAAAAGGAACTTTCATGCAGGGATGTGAGCCATCGCCACCTGGATGAGAGAAAGCTGCCTCAAGCTCAACTCCGACAAGATGGAGCTCATCATCTTGTGAAACGCCACCTCCGCTTGGGACCACTCCTGGTGGCCCACATCCCTCAGCGCCACCCTCCCCCGCGCCGACTGAGCACGCCAGCAACTTAGGAATCATCCTTGACTCCTCCCTATCCATCACCTGCCAGGTAAACTCTGTCGCCTCCTCCTGCTGGCACACACTCTGCAAACTTCGGAAGATCTTCAGATGGGTCCCAGCAGACTGTCACAGGACAGTCTCCCACGCCTTAGTCATGAACAAACTCAGCTACGGCAGCGCCCTCTATGCCGGCACCTCAACTAGGAACATTAAAAAAATTCATCCAGAACGCCTCTGCCAGACCCATTCTGGACCTCCCTTGCTGATAACACATCCCCCAACACCTGAGGACCCTCCACTGGCTACCGATGGAGCAGCGAATCACCTTCAAGCTTCTCACCCACACGTACAAGGCTATACACAACGCAGGGCCAGTCTACCTGAACCACCACATCTCCTTCCACACCCCCACCAGATCCATGTGCTCCACCCAGATTGCCCTGGCCACAGCCCCTCGCATCCACCAAACCACTCCTGGAGGACGATTTTTCACCTACACTGCAGAAAAAGCTGGAACAACCTCCCCCTACACCTTACACAAAGCCTGTTGCTCACCATCTTCAGGAAGATTCTCAATACGTGGCTCTTCGGATGAGGCCCTTCCCCCCAGCGCCTCACGGGTGAATAGCAGTGCTTTACAAATATTGATTGATAATGTTACAATTGGCAATGACAGACCCTATAAGTCCCTAGTAGGTAGTAGGGCAAGGGGATTCAAGCTACCTATAAGTCCTCAGTATATAATAGGGCATGGAAGTTTAGAGGCACAGTACATTTCCTGCACTGGAGGGTGCACTGCTGTGGGCCTGCTGTCATTTTTAAAGGCAGCCCTGCTTTGCAGACTGTCTTTAAAATGTATGCAAATTAGACTTTGGAATTAAATGTAGTGTTAATCTACTTTATTTTTACATATGTCACCCACAATGTCTCCCCAGGTGCTGCAGGGTTAGGAAGCCTTGTAACTAAAAGCAGGGACCTTATAAAATATGTTTTATATGCCCTGGTGAGGTATAAACTGCACCTTTTCATTTCCCCCCATTGTAGAAAGTCAGCTCCCTGGGCTATAATGAGAATATAATTATTAAGCCTATCTATGGCGAAGAAAAACATAAAAATGTCATAAGTGGACTCGAATGGTTATGATAAATCCAACAATCTTCCATTGTTGAATTTATCAATACATACAGAAAATAAGTTATAAGACTTTCTTCTCTGTAAGCCAAATTCAAGCCTACTAGTGGCCTCTCCTGATTGGTTAGCCCTAACAGGATTAGGCAGGATGCTATGATTAGGTGTTATGTGGCCTGCTCTAAGCAGGAGTTATTTGGTAGTGGAGGGAGGCAGATGGTGCAGTCAGGCCAGGAAGGGAGCTTGGTGAAGCAAGATGAGGCTTCAAAAGAATACCAGTCAGAAAGGAGTGCAACTAGGCCTGCCCTCTCACCCTGTACCCCACAGATAGCTTAAGAGTGAAATGTGCAGATGTCGAGGGGACGAGTTGATGGAAAATGGAAATTAGGTACACTGAGAGGCCGGGGTTAGCCCGGTCCTGCTCCTCTGGAGAAAAATTATCCATCTTGGAATGCTAAAGGGCAGTGCTTTATGGCACAAGAAGATGCCACGCTTTGGAAGAAGTTGTCATACGTCTGGGTTATACCCTGCAGGTGATTGGATAAGAATCCCCAGTGACTGTCCCCCAAGATGATTGAATATTAGTGGCTGATTTGCATTAGAATTCAGATCTGCTGCCTGAAACCACAAGAAGAAGGAGGACTGCTCTTCTGTAACCCTGGTCCGCAACCCAGAGGACAACACTTTGAAATGCTGCTCCTGTTCTGTTGGACACTGGAAGAACCGCCCAAAGGACTTTGCCTTGCTTCAAAAAGGATTCCGGAGTGGCCTCCCTGAAAGCAACAGGATAAAAGAGTTTCCCTGTACCAACTTCCACAAAAATCCCTAGCCTGGAGTACGCCTAGAGGACTTGCAAGAATTTGGCCATGTGCATTGTGGGAGTTGGAGTCCCAATGACCCAAGGAGCAACTCAGAGATTCTGGAACCTTAGATTGGGGTTGTGGATCACTTTTCTGCATCAGACTTTCACAAACGTCCCCACTCTGGCATGCGTCCAGTGGACTTGCAAGGATTTGGCCCGGTGCATTGTGGGAATTGTAGTCCCAATGATACAAGGTGCAAATCAGATTTTCTGGAACCTTGGATTGGGGTTGTGGATCACTTTTCTGCATCAGACTTCCACAAAGGTCCCCACTCTAGAGTGTGTCAAGTGGACTTGCAAGGATTTGGCCAGGTGCATTATGAGAATTGTAGTCCCAATCACCCAAGGAGCAACTCTGAGATTCTGGAACCTTGAATTGGGGGTTGCTATTGGCTTCTAAGCGATAGTTACTTTTAATCTTAAAAAAAATAATATCTCCGGTTCCCTATATTGTATTTTTGTTTTGGTGTCATTGTAAAGATAAAAATATTTACTGTTTTTATAAATTAGTGTGGGATTTTTATTGTGTCTTACGTATTTACTGTATTGTTGTATTTAAATGCTTTACATACCTGTCTCCTAAGGAAGCCCGACTGCTCATTGCCTAACTACCAGGGGTTGAGCCAGGGGCTACTTTGTGGGACCTTGACTGGGCACAACCCTGTGTTGGGCGTGTACTGCCAGTGGGAGGTGTGTTCTTACCTCTACCAGTACTCAGCCTCTAACAGCGATGTACTTTTTTTCTCCAACACCCTGGCTACAATTACAAGAATTAGTTGCAAAGTGGGAAAAATATCTCCTGTTTATAACCACTGTCCGCATTATCATAAGCAAGTCCAAGGAGTCAATTTGGGCTGATTGGGGTCTTCGCATTCCTATGCCTATATGTCACCCCCCTACTTTAGAAAATTGATCCAAGCTCCCATAGGGCATATTGTGCCTCCAATTCTATTGAAACAAATCTTTGTGCCTTTCCCAACATGATCAGTCTTTTATCTCGCCAGAAAAATAGTCAGTACAGATTCTGAATACTTCACATGTTCCACTTCCATACCCCCACTCACAACTGTACCTAACAGCTTGGACATCCTGAAAGCCCCCAGAAATTCCCCTACATCATGAACAACTTGAATAATGCCACCTCAACACTATAATTATAATATTGTGACAATCCTCCAACTAACAGCATCAAACATTGTATAGTGATAGGTTCCCAGACTACCCTCCTCCTCCTACACTCTTTAGCCCAACCTGCCAACCACTCTTGCAGATGGCTCATATCCCCAAAAACACTTACCATAAACCTTTCCCTGGCTAATGTCCAGGCAATAGTTGTAGACAATACTTTTTTGTCAATGTTAAACATAATCAAAATGAACTACATAATCCTGCATCTTTGTCATACCTACATCATCGTAAGTCCTCCACCGAACCCCACTGAGCAAAAACTCATCCCAAGCTCTTCTGTATGCCGTCCCTGTACTTAATGCAATGGAGTTCTCAACTAACTCCATAACTCTCACTCTGCTAATTCCGACACTTCTTGTGGCACTTGAGTCTTTAATAAGTCTGCTTTGGGCGCGATACCATGAAATCTCTGTCATTGCGAATGAGATAAAGCATCCACATTGTTATTATCAGTTCATGAGACATGTCTTGCTCTAAAAGCTATATTAAACATCAAGCAACCCAACATGAATCTCTGTAACTGCTTTAAGAGTCTCCTGTCCTTTGGCCATTCTTTTGTCAACATTAAATGTAACAGTCTTGTTTGCTAAAAACTTGCTCCGAACGAATAAAGCCACGAGCAGTGGAAAAAAACAAAAAATGCAATACTGTGCCGTTCTTTTTTTCCAGTGTTCTGGCCATTTCTCCGCACACCACTTGGCTTCCCAAAAAATACCAAATCCATTCGATCCAGCAGCATTTGAGTAAATTTATACCATCCAATAAACATCATCTTCCAGAGACCATAAAGACACACCGTTAAAACTTTGAAGAAACATCAACCAAACTTCCAAATCTGATGTAATGTCATCAGTGTCTCTAATCCTGTGATGCAGCAACTGCATGCCAGACATTGCAAAACCCAGCCACCTGCAAAAGGCATTCCCAGCTCTCACCACCTTACAGGCAAAATTAAAATGTCAGCAATTGCTGTATTTATCTCAACTAACTCTTTTGTTGTTACCGCTCCTTCCAACAACTGCAACAGTTCTCAAACTTTTTGCTGCGGCACTCTGGCCTACATCTTTTTAGTGTCCAATTCAGTGCCCAGGAAAACAAACCTGACAAGTACTAAGACCTTTGTTTTCTCAGGAGCTAGCTAGAGGAATTCCTAATTCATATACTATCACCTGAAATTGCTGCAAAACAGTTTGACAAGCACCTGTCCCAGCTGCCCTGAGAAACAGAAAATCATCCAGGTAATGTGTAATCCATTTGTGACCTGTTCTGAAAGTGAAGCACCAGTGTAGAAAGGAACTAAATGTTTCAAACAGCTTGCATGAAACAGAACAACCCATAAGAAGAACTTTATCCCCATACAAGGAGTTCTGAAATTGAATGTATAACGGAAAAATCATCAGGATGAACCGGAAGCAAACGAAAAGCAGATTTGACGTCACATTTTGCTAATTTAGCCCCCACACGTACCTCCCTTACCAGCCAAATAGCTACATTCGATGATGCCAAGTGTACTGCTGCATCCTCTCTAGCAATAAAATCATTAACTGAAGCCCCTTCCGTCCAGGAAAGATGATGAATTAGACTAAAATCACCTGCAGTCTTTTTTTTTGGAACCACATCTGAAGGGGAAATCATCAAGTCCAGTAGTGACCACCGTGTAAAAGGTCCTGCCATCCTCCCTTCTGACACTTCCTTAGCCAATTTATGTTTCACTACTTTTGGCTGTTCCTTTGCTGAATTAAAGTTTTCTGAGGATCTCCTCACCTTTGGACCTTTATAACCAAGTTTGAAACCTGTTTGAAATCCCTATTTTAAAACCATCGCATCTTCTCTTTTTTGATAAAAATCAAGCCAAAAATTCAAAACATCCAACTTAATTGGGGTAATAGCTTTTTTGTCCAGACACAGACGCTCCTCTTCCTCTACCCTGGCCGCTACCAGTAAATGTAAGCTGCTCCCCAAAGCATTGAAGGACTGCATGCCTCCCACCGCATCCTGAACATTCCTGTTTATACTAGCAGGGGTTTCTAGGACAGAAACCTCTATAGAGGTTTCAGGATGCACCAGAATTGGTTGAATAGCCCTTAGACCAGTCATTCCACTCTCCCAGGTGGGCCGCGCCTGAAAGGGCCAAAACGGGACTGCTAATCCGCTCGCTGTGTGCATAGAAGGTGGGGTCCTTTGAGGGTACATTCATTCCACCCATGGCTCATGATCTACCTCTCCCTGTGGCTTTTCTGGCCTCAATACCATCCTTGATCTAAACTCCTCATCATAGTAAAGCCAACCAAAACCCCCAAGCTCTGCAAATACTTTTTGGTATCCATATATTTAAACCGTGACACTGAACGGTCAGGAAACTTTTCACAATAAACACTAGTGTGTATGCAAAAAGCTGAGGTCCATGTGTCAATGTTAGTGGCTACTCTGGGCCTTTTAGCTAGTTCTCATCCTCATGCTCCTTCCTTAGAATCTACCTTAGACTGAAGCTCTCTGTGTAACAGTTTGAAGTCATCAATAAAGTCCCCCTTATATATTTGTTCTTTTGTTTGCAATAAAAGATGTGCCCCAATGACATGGAGAACCCCAAGTATGGTAGCTTTAAAAAACATGCTGTTGATCCTCAGCTTTTTCATCCTCTTTCCCATCCTTTTAATTTTCCCAGAGTTTTCTTTATTATTCCCTTTGTCTTTCTTAACTTTGATCTTTCCCATCCTCATTTCTCTTCAATAACTTCCAACCTCTGTGGTGCTTACCTTCAATCCACTTTCTGTCCCCACCCCTTTTTCCGCAATTGAAAGCCCAAACCCCAAGACCAGTTTTTCCCGTTTATGATGTGAATTGTCCCATGCTTTACACCAATCTCTCTCACCTTGTTGCAAACTCTGACTGACTGAACTTGACCGGCGCTGCAATCTTCTCTTTTCGTTATACTCCAACTTAGTCCTGGTATCCCTTCTTGGCGTTTTACCCCTTTGTTCCTGCAACACAATACTAGAAGAAACACTATTAGTCTCACCCTACCTCCTGTCTGCCCAAGACTGAACCTTGCTGTTCACGCCAAAGGTGGTATCTCCCCTTTTTCCAAATCATCATCATCCCCCTCTTCAAAATCCAATTTGCACACATTCAACCAACTTCCATTCGGTCGTTCCTCATATCCTATACCCCTAACCAAAGAGCTTCCAATCAATCTCTTAAAGATCCAAAGTGCTCTTGCCTCCTGCATCCATCTCCCTCAACATTGGGAAGGTAGCCACCAACCTCCCCCTCTCTTCAGTACAGTTGGCCCAGTTCGCCTGAAAACTGGTTGGAAGCTGTTCACTTCTGCTGACCACTTGCAGCAGGATTCTCCCACTGATGACCTGCAGGCCGCCCCAACCTGTGGATATTTGGTCCTGAGTATTCCACTATCTACCTGCATCCCTAGGTGCTGCTAACCTGATCCAGTATCCATACCCATTTTCCTAACATACCTCTTTGCTGGTCTGCATACTGTTGCCCCAAAACCTGCTCCTGCTGTGTTGTGCTTTTCAAACCTGCCGACTCACAAATAGAGCCTTGCCCACAATCAAGGTGAAATAACAAATAATGGTTTCCACTTGGCAAGTTTTAATGAAAAGCTTAAACCTGTAGTTCAAAATTTTCCGTGTTAACATTTAATCTTTTAAAAACGTCTGTATCACAATTAGCCTGCTCCAAAGGTGGTTTCCCTTTGCCTCCTCCCTGTACACTTTGTCCTTTCCTTTTGTTGCTTGCCTTTAAGGTAGTGCTCGCGCTTATTAGCATGCGTGTGCACTCAGGTGCCATCTGGTGTGAGGCCTCAGTTACCGTGCTAAATGGGGAAGCAGCCCTGGCTTTCCCCATGGTAGGAACTGCCTTCTCCTCCTGCTGCATTGAGCTTGTGGAATGCCCCCTTCTTACTGCAGGAGGCTTGGACCTCCAGCGACCTGTCTGGACCTGTTCTTTTATTTTGCCAGTAAGCATGCCCTCAGTTTTTCGAGCTCCCTGCAGTATTGCATTTCCTTAATAGCTCCTACCTCACTGAAAGAGTCTTTTAATATTTTTAACTTAGATTTTGGCAGCAAGCATGCCAAAATCCCCGCTGCCACCCCGCTGCCTGTTGAACACTTCAAGTATTCTAAACCAACCCAGGCCTCGACAAAACCACGGGCATGCTTAAATCCTCCTGCCTAGCCTCACATAAAGCTCTTGACGCCTCCTACACCTCTTGAGCCTTGTTCTGACAACTTCAAATAGGTACTCAATGGCACTATGAGTCTCTTTAGCAATAACCACCACCACCTACCACATTAAACTCCTTATCAGAAAAATAGAATCTATCTCACTAGGCCAAATGTCAGCTACCTCACGACAAAACGTCTGCTACCTCACTCCCAGGACTACATTGCCTTACTGAAAACTTCACTACGGTGACATCACCCCTAACTGTCCCATAAAACCCACCCCTGCCTTAAATTAACCAGTTAGGGGCATCCCTGGTCTGGGTTGTACCACCTGCCAGAAGCACCCCAGGGATGGATGCCTTCGGGCGCCACCACCGGGACCCCAGTCTCCAAAGCCATCAACATGTCAGCAAGGCAATTCAGAATCCCCATTCAATGCAATCATTCAATTTGCCACTCCTATGGAAATAGGTTCTCACAACAAATAAGAAGGTGACCCAGGCTGAAGTGGGAAGCGAGATGGCATACAGGGCAGGACTTTGGAGGCTGGATAAATGTGCATCTAAAATCAGCCTCACAAGAGGACGTTTTGGAAAATGTTGCAACACCTAAAGTCTGCAGTACATTAACTGTTTGAGAGAGTATGGAAGGAGCCCTCAGATATGAGCATGGAGGCAAAACGCATGCAGTTCTGGAAAATGAAAATACCTCATCTAGGCCTTGAAATTTCAACTCTGGTGGAAACCCCAAGACTGCTAAAAGTAAGAAGTGCATTCTCATGTGTAAAGAAAACTTTTGAACACCAGTGCCAAGAGAGAAGACTGCACAACGCAGATAAGTACTTTGCACCAGAACTAATTGGTCTCACTGACGTTTCACAGTTTGCTTAGTCATACACTTGCTAACAAACTTCCTTGAAAGGTGGTAGCTCACTCTGTAAATGTGTGGCACTCTCCTTATTAGAACATTATTAAGGAAGAGAAACCTGGCCTCAATAGGCTATTGCAAGTGTGACCTGAAAACAATTCTGCCTGGTTTTATTCAGAGATGCCCACTGTATTCTGAAGTACAAGCCCCTTGAAGCTGTGGAAGATACAGTGTTCTACCTACTGTGCAATAATTTCAATGCTACATCGAGATTGATAGAAAACATCTGGAAAATAGTTGGACAAAAAGAGGAAAAAGCTACTGCTGTCCAAATGGCCGGCATCTAGTAAACTAAGACAAACTATCCCCAGCAGAGAGAGAAACTGTCATGGCACACTTTGGACTTTAGCAACTCCTAACGTTAGCTACCTGCACGAAACAGTGAAAGGACAGCTGAAAATGAGTGACCATCACTTTTTGTCTCAACCTTTTTAACTTTTTTAATAAGATCATGTATTGACTGCATGTTTGTGGAAAAGGAACATTTGGCGACAGCACAAAGTGAATTGTGTTAAATGTTGTCCAGAAGACCCTTCCTCTTGGTCCAACATTTATGGCATTCCTGCATCCAATCACACATATAATTTCATATTGTATCCCTGATAGTCTTATTCTAAGTAATATTAGGCTAAATGTCATGGACGTTTGGCGTAAAAGTGAAATATGTATTTCAGAACTTAGGGCCAGATGTACCAAAGGATTTTACCCATTCTGTATCTATGGGAAAAAGCTTTCGTACATATGGCCCTTAGAGAAAGGAAGAAAGAATACACTATTTTTAGAATTTAGTTTCACTTCTACATAATTCGGGGTAAACGCCCGGATAAGATTGTAAAAAAATATATCATTTATTGAGTCAACACCTTAAGCAATAAACATGGTGGACAAATAGTCTCACACGATCTAGACAAAGCTACCACATAGCACTGAATTGAAGGGAACTTCATTTAAAATTATACAGTGACTGAAAAAAGCTAATCAGGACAATGAAGAATGAGGTCAGTAACTGTTGCTTTTTTTTCCATATTGGAGACACCTTTCCCTCTTTGCAAAATTAGCATCGGGCAATTGATGTTTCCCCAAGCTGCGCTTCTTGTAGATATATTCTGAGAACTGCCAAAGAAGTGGTCATACAAAACCCAGATGAAAAGGTACAGGCTGTCTGAGCAAGCTTGCCTCTCTGACTTTATTGCTGGCAAAGAGATTACCTAACATAATAAAACTAGCCAACTCCTGGAAACGGATATATAAAGGAAGCGTTACAAGGGCACATACACATTTATGTGAAAGATCAATGACAAACCATTGCAATCTAAATGTAAGCAATAATTAAAGTATAAGAACATCTTTTCATTTATGTTCACCAATTATAGTTGCCTGTCTGTCTCCCCTACTAATGACCGTTCTGGACACTATTAAAAAACAAAATAGCGCATCTGAACTTGAGGATTTACTGCCTTGCATAGGTACAGATATTTAACTTTTTGAATTCACAAACGTTTCAGAGAGTATGGGTATGATTTAGATCTTGGCATTAACGGTCCAGCTGTTGAGTTTTCAACTGAAAACCTGTGCGCTGCCATGATGTTCGGCCTGCTGTATTTAGATGTTGGCAGTCCCATAGACTTTAACCCGCTCAAGTCCTACCGACTCCTCCAAGCATTCCCATCCATGTCGAAGACGCAACACAAAAGAATTGCTGTCGACGGGACTCCAGCCACACTTACCGTTGAGGAGATTTGGACGTGCCTTATCACCTCTTCTGAGGTGGCAGATTGGGGGGGGGGAAAGGGGTGAAAACTCACCTGTCTCCTAAGGCCACTTCCATTTCCTTCTGGACACAACTAGACAAGACCCTCCATCGCTGCTGTCACGGGGCCACAAGGAAAACACAAACCACCACCCCCACTGCAGAACACGAAGGTAGGCAACATGCATTGGGTAAGTACGTGGGGGGGTCACTGCACATGAACTCGAGACTACAGCAGACAAATACATGTCATAGTAATTTTTTTAATTACTGAGACATGCATATGTCAAGCACACACATGGATCAGATATGGATGGGGGCACTGGTACACCACAGATATCGCACACATACACAACGGTCATTATGGTGCCAGTATTCATTGCCAAATGAATGCCGGCACCACAATGACAATACATTCACACTTTGCTGATGTGTGCACATTGCATGTCATGTTGTGCATCGAGTTGTGTGTGTCTGTATGTGTGTGTGCTATGCGATTGGCTGGTTGAGGTGGAGGGGAATGTAGTGGGTGATGTGGTTGTGTCAATATGTGCACCACTTCATATGGCATGCACTTTGTTGTTTATGTTTTGTTATGTGTTGTGTTGCTGCGTACAACCTTTAGGTGTATGCTGTTGTGTGGTGGTCGTTGTCATGCTGTGTGTAGTTGTGCTTGTG
This sequence comes from Pleurodeles waltl, assembly GCF_031143425.1. Lineage (NCBI taxonomy): Eukaryota > Metazoa > Chordata > Amphibia > Caudata > Salamandridae > Pleurodeles > Pleurodeles waltl. The sequence continues at coordinate 1,031,906,127 of NC_090437.1, read as the reverse complement.
TGTTTCTGTAGATGAGTGTGTAGTTGTGCTTGTGTTATGTTTAGGACAACATCAGTTGTGTGTGTGTATGTTGTGTCACAGATGTACGTCAATGTGTGTTTGTGACATGTACGTGTTGTGTTGGGATGGAAATGGTTTTAGTGTGTATGTGGTGTCTTGTGTCATGTGATGCAGGGGGACGCCTTTGTGCAGGGTCAAGTGTGTGTGTGTGACTTACCTGTATTCCATGGCCACTGGCATTGTCCGATGTCCATAGGGTCCAGCAATGTCCGTCCTCCAACAGCAAACCGCCGGCAGGACACTGCCTGTCCAACTATAACATTGTCCAACCCGCCTACCTGACGGCTAAGAAAAATGCTCCGTCATGGCAATCTTCAGCTCAGCTGTAACACATCTAAATACCAGCATGATTTAAATTAGGCCCTGTGTCTGAAAACCAGTCGCTGTTGCAGGTTTTTAGAGATATTCCTGGAAACCCTTTGTGGAGTCCCTTTTACATGACTGTTAAGGCAGTTCGGCATCCATAATTGTCCATAGTGTATTCCTGAAATTGTTTTCACGTCCGTGCAAGTGCTCTTTGGTTTATTTCTGATTTTTCTCCACAGGGAAACATGTATCTCTGTGGCAAACCTCACCCCTATCTCCTTACCTCCGCCCCAGTGTGTGAGGGAAGTAAATCTTTGATGGTTTCCACAGTGGGAATGGAATCTGAACACATTTTTGAATATTCACAGACTCGCTGTATATGATTTCCAAACTTTCCAGGGCTTCCCCATCCTTGAATATATACTTCCACCACTGAGTAATATATATAACACTAGTGAAAATTCATGGTTGTGAAGTGCAATAGTGCATTTACGCTCGTAAGTCGAGCCATAAGCCAAGCATATTCTGGTGTTGCATATTACATGAATGATATATTCTATACATTTTTTGTCACCTCCACTAAATCTATACCAAGAAGAAAAACATTTTTCGGCCATTCTTGAGAGACAGAGGAGTTATTAGAACAGTAGTGGTCCTACTAAATGTTGTAGTGCTTGTGCCTAACTGTACACATAGGTATATTACCTACACTGATCTTAAACAAAATGCATAACTAAGTTTAATAACGCTCTCAATGAGCCATTCAGCATCAGCCTGATCGTTTAAATGTTTGTTGTTATTTTATTATATTTCATTATTTATATTGCAGGTGCAAATGCACCTCGGAAATGTAATACTCTTTGTTGTCCTTTAACTAAATACGTTAAACACTTTTACTGGGATTAAATTTGGATTTTTGTTTAGCTGTTCTTGCTTGTGTACATTTGTGGAGAAGCACCAAGGCTTTGGTTTTGAGGAAAATAATCAAAATGTTTTGATTAACCAGTTACTTTGCTTGAAATATGTTCGATCTTCTAAAGACTAGATAGTTTGTAATATACTCCTCTACACATACATTTTCACTAGGTATAGTTCTAGCTCTGGCAACCTACATTTGTGTGCACCAGTTTATTCATAGAAAATACTTTATTGGAGTATTCACATACATCAGAGAGACGAGCACAGAAAGTGTAATATAGTTACAATACACTTTAAATGCGATAAGTCGTTAAAAAGTTATGATGCAGTGGTAGTATTTAAAAAACACTTTGAAACCAAAATACAATTAAAAAGTGTGTGATAATTCCAGCCGGTAATATCAAGATTTTCTGTTCATTTGAAAGTAAATGCACTGACCCATCTTCCGTGCAATAAGAATTTTAAGACCTCTCTTTCAGAAACCCGAAACCAACAGATAATCTACAGCCGTCAAATACCACATCTGAGATTTTTCATGGAGAAGAATGCTAGAGTGAATTGTGTAAAAGAGACACGTGTCCTTAGCAATGTATTTTTTTAACAAGTGCAACCGCTTGATAAAGTATGGCAACTGGAAAGTTTCTTGAATAAATGCAACAGTTCACTTCTGGGCATTCTGGTGTCCCAGACTTCTATAGACCATTAGCCTGGAAGACCAATTCCTAGTTAAAAGACTGGATCCCACATGCTCCATCTTGACATTGTTGTCACAATTGAATGATCTTAGCTCAAATGTAATGTGTACTGTAAGTATATTCTAATTGTTGCACTTTCTCTGTCACATTCTCATACAATCTTTTTCAGCCACAGATGAATAGACACAAATTGTTCAAACCTTGACAGGGTTGCCTCCGAGTTGTTTGTGGGCCGGATTGTACAGATAGGCCTGTGGAATCTCATCCTTTGCCAAGGCCAAAGCCATTAGCTAACTATTCTGCTGCTTCAAAATGTAGACGTTCCCTAAGAGTACTAGAACAGTGTGTCCTTTCTGTCTAATTATCCCAAAGTGACCATTGTAGTTTCAAACAAAAATGTAAATATGGAAGGCTTTTTAATGGAGGGTTATTTATTCTCTAATCCTTTCAAATTGGTCCTGTCTTGAAGACCGTATTCCCTGGCCTCTGTAGTGATGTTGCATTTACCCAGCTAGTTCACGTCTCTTAGCGGTCTTCTTCTGCTCCTGTTAGGCACACTACTTTGATTTCCATTGTGAGCAAATCACAGTAGCAGTACTTTTTTCTCAGGTTTTTTTTTAATCGAAGAATAGAAACACACAAATACGTAAATATATGTGCCATAAATATTTCTTCTTGTGGCATGCAGTAATCCACAGTCACCGTAGGTCCATGCATATAGATATATATTGACATGCATCCAAGTGTGAACATAATGCTCCATTGTATGAAATCATGAATAGTTAAATTGAGATGGAAATAAAAATACGAGTTTCATTATTTTTGTAATATTTTGAAATTTTGGTTGAGCATTGATAATATCTGCATCCGGTAGACAACTTGCAATTTCTTCTATCATACATGCAATTAATTAGCTTTGGCACAAAGCTTGTTTGCACAACATATGCAAAGCTGTAGAAGGCATTTCTCCTACAATATCTCAGGATCCAAGGCAGAAATATGCCAGTTTGTAATATGCGCGAATTTGGTGTGCTGTCATTGAGGTTCCAATTTACAAAGTAATGATTTAGTAGGTATGAGAACAAACCAAACAGGAGTCATTCTATCCTCGTGAATTAATGGATGTATGCAAAACATTGTTGAAAGGGTTAGTTTCAATGAAGACCAAAAGCGCCCTTTTGTACCACGTGTTGAACAAGCCATGGTGTTATCTGAAAACTAGGACTAACTAACTCAGAGTCCCTTTTATACACACATTTAATATCCGAATCGTAAGTACAACTATCAAAGTCTATTCTATAAAATTGAATAAATCCCACAATTTAATAGGCTAAAAAGATAGATGTTTGGGCAGTCAGTAAGCAGCTATATTTCAGTTTATTCAAGTTCGAAAAAATGAAATATCTTATTTCAGGTTTCTGTCAAGGACAAAACATCCACAAAGAATTATCTAACACCGCTTCTTTTGTTTTTTTCCCTAACCAAATAGTAGTAACACAAACAGAGGTATTCTCAAATAAGATCAATTTAGGTGAAATCGGGGAGGGAGCAAACATGTATTTAGCCAGTTTAAAGTTATTGTTGTCCTCTGGCTTGATTGAAGAGACACATCCCAGATGTTCAGTACCCTTCTACATCATTAACAGAGATGCCAACTACAAAATACCTGAAACAGCTTAATGCTATGCTGACAATGAGAAGATGTAAGAAATTGGGTTACTCGTTAAGGATGTTGTTAGATATGTGGTCTCTAGATGGCAGTCAGTTTACACCCTGTCCAAGTAGGGACCTTCAGTCTAGTCAGGTAAAGGGAGTCACACACCTAAGATATCCCCTGCTCACCTTCTTGGTAGCGTGGCACAAGCAGTCAGGCTTATCTCAGAGGCAATATGTAGAGTATTTGCAGAAACACATACAGTAACACAGAGAACACACCACAAAGAGATTCCACACCAGTTAAAAAAAGTAGCCAATATGTATCTAAATCCAACAAGGCCAAAGCAACAGAAATCCAATATACATAAGAAAATATATCACTTTTTTATAGTTAAAGGAGTCTTAATCCATAAAAGTCAATGGTTCCATTGTTTTAGCACAAAGTACCTGGTATGTGTAAAAAATAAAGCCGCAGAAGAGGTGATGCATCAGAAAAGCCAGCAATGCGTCGATTCCTTACTCGCAAGTGAGGCTGTGTGTTGATTCTTTCCCTGCCACGTAGGCGATGCAGCGATTCTTTCGTCACAGGAGAGCGATTAATTGATTTCCGGACACGCAGCCTCTGATCCTTGCTGCGCTGTTAAAGATTTTACGCCCAGGGTCGATGAGTGGAAAATTCTGATGTGTTTTGCGAAGAGTCCCAGTTAAGAACAGCCGCTGTGTCGAATTTTCAGCATTTCTGAAGTTCTTTAGTAAATAGGGAGGCATACAGTCTATTGTTTTCATGTTTTATTGTCACATCAAGGAAATACATTTCCTTTTTGTTGCAAAACATTGAGAATTGTATGTCTAAAATTCAGTAGTTTAAACAATTTACAAACAGCTGAATTTCATTTGTTTGGCCATTCCAAAACATCAAGACCTCATCAATGTAATGTTTCCAGAGGATGATTCGATGTTCAAAGGGATTATTTTTCGAAATCCATTTCTCCTCATGCAGAGCCATAAGCATAAAAGTCATCTCTGAAGTGAAGGGGCAGCCCATAGATGTCCCCTTGATTTGTAGATGAAATTAATTTTTGAAACAAAACAAAATGTATTTCAAACAGATTGTTGTCAACTCCAGAATGTAATCTGTACTTCCCGCGTATGGCTGTGGCCTGCTGTGCACTCTGCAAGGCTTCTTTGCTGTATCTAGAATGTCTGTGTTATTGGCTGCAGCCTGCCTTTACCCCTCAGAGGCCTTACCTGCATTTTGACCTGCACCCAAGACTACCAAAGTGATTTCAAGGGCTTTTTTGCTGGCCTATTCAGATTCACAGGGACACAAAAGGCTCCCACCTTCTTAAACTCACACCTGGACCCAGCCTGAGTGAGTCCTGAACCTCCAAGTGATGTCACACCAGTCCTGAAACTTTGGTTGTGGTGCTAAAAGTGCCCAGATGGCCAAAACCCAATTTTATGACCAAAAACGTCTCTGAGAACCCAAAGGAGACATTGACTAACCTTCTCACCTATCCACGGGAAGTGCATCTCCAGGCAGATTGACTTTATGGCTTCTCCATCTACGTTCATCTCTGCAGCAGCAAATCCCGTTCAGCTGTCCTTCTCCAAAAGGGTATCCAAGCCCTTGAACCTTCTTGAGCTAATGCCATGGGCATCGTCTTGCTGGAGATTTTCAACTTCTAAAAGTGAGACTAAGGCCAAACATAGAAATCTTCACTGTGGCTTTGACCCAAGGCTCCCCGACAACAACGCTTTCTCCTCGGACACCACCTGCAGCCTTGCCCTGCTGAACTTTACCTTCTCAGAATATTTTTCTTTAAATTTCATCTAAGTCTGAAGGTAAGCACAGACTGGGCCCAATAAACCTCTTGTATCCGAACCATGCTCCATACTGTTTGGCCATATTTTTCGATTTTGACCCGGTCTTGCATGACTAGATGTCCGTGGTTAGTGCCTGGATCTTTTAGGCTCTAGTTTTTACTAAAAAGATTAAACATTCATAACTCTTCTACTAATTGAATTATTTTCGTTTTGGTGTCAAATAATTGATTAAAATTTACTCTGTTTCTTTAAACTGGTGTGGGTTTTTCTTGTGTTGTATATTCATTGTATTACAGTTTTTGTACTGCATAAATATTTTACACATTGCCTCTAAGTTAAGCCTGGGTACTTTTTGAGCCAAGCTACCCGGGGTTAATCACAGTTTAATTTAGTGACTTTTTTGTTGTTCACCCTGCAAGAGAATGTGGCTGTTGCTTGACCACGACTCGTATCCCAGTCAACCAGCAGTCCAGTTTCTCAAAATATGTGAGCACAATATGTCTATTGAGACATTGTTGACATTTGGCAAATGCCTGCATTGGTGCAAGATTAAACATTGGACACATATGTACCCTGTATGTACATTTAGTATCTGTGATTGCAGGAAAATGGACAAGTAGGTTCATTATTGGGACATTGTGGCAATTTGGCAAATAGGTACATCACTGCGTCATTGTGGAGAACCTGGGCAACAAGGTGCAGCAGTTTGGCATATATGCATACATCATGTTATTCGTTTCAGCCCAAAAACCCCGTCAGGTTTATTAAACAACCCTCTTATATCTGTTTTCAGTCTTAATTCACCTAATCCATCCACTTGTACTCATTCACAAGTATTCACTCATTTTCATACTCATTTATTTGACAGTTCACCCATCCCAGTTTTTAATAATGCAGAATTCATCCACTCTTACCTTTCTTCCATATAACTCACATCTAATTCAAACATGTTCTTTCCTTGAAAGATGAGTGTGTGTGTGTGTGTTGTAGAGATGGAGATTTTGACAGGAGCATGGGACAGTTCGTCCTTATTTCAGACATAGGTCACTATTTGAAGCCTTCATTCAACAAAAACAGACGCTATTGTATAGTGTGCGCTTACCGTCTGGGTATCAAGGCGCTGAGCTTGCATAAATTCTACACCAACCAATCAGGCTAGACTTAAACTTCCTCCTGAAGATAGCAAGAAAGAGCTAGAGCCTAATAACTGTAAGGAGGAAGTTTCTTAATGTGGCACCCTCCACAGCGAAGCTAAGTCCATCCTAAAAAATAAGGTTAAATGTTATACTTACTAATAATGCCTTGTATTTACTCCAAAAATTAATACTAAAATGATATAGCTGCAATGGAAAAATAAGGTAAAATAGGGACTGTTAACTGAAGCATTTAAGTATAAGGCATTCTGTTTTGAACCTGAAATGGTCAAACACTAGCAATGAGTGATTTGTTCTAGGACACAAACCCTTTTTCGAAGGCCAGCGACAATGGGGTTTTAAGCAATGCTTTTTGACGTTGCAACACAAGGGACTAAGGTAGCGCAAACTACAGCACATTACTGTAATCCACAGGAGTTGATGCCAGCTCCAGCTCCTGTGGCGGTTTCTTGGACAGCAAAAGGAGAAATGGCCTACATTTTTACTTTTGGGCGGTTGCAACTATTGTACTAGTCTACGGCTCTACAGTGGCATCTGCATAAAATGTAAAGCAGAGATTGTTGTCTTTGTCTACTGGTTGGGCAGAAGGGTGAAAGGTTTTGCAGGTCCAAAAGATTAAAGTAGTGACCTCTTTTCCGTGCCAGAAATAATTAGTTTCATCCTTAAGGCATTCAAGTGCAAACTCTGCATGTACAATAGAAGATGTTCATTTACGGTCTGTGGTGAAAGTTATGTATAGCTGAGTTTTGGCCGGTTAGGATTGTACGAACACAAATAATAGGGATAATATTATATGGTACACTGAACGTGAGGCAGAGATGATCCTTGCACCACTCCATAATCTAGACTGCTTATCTTGGGATCTCAGTGGCCTTCATTTTACCTTTTAATAGCAGTTATGTAAAATGCTTTAGCACGACAAAGGAGTGTAAGATGTTTTACATAACTGCTCATTGAGTCCTTACCAACTGTTCAGTGAGTCCTTAAACATTCATAACATCTTTCTAGAGTATTTATCCACAGTGGTAGGGGCCATGAACAGTATTCGAGAAAGATGTGGTGTTCCACCATGTCAAATCCTTCTTCTCTTGTAGTACAGTGATCCAGGAGTGATACCTGCTCCTTTGTCAGTACCCTGAAGGGTATTCAGCAGACTCTTCTCAGTGCCTTGTCAAGGTCTAAAGTTTCATGGAATTGAATAAAATATTTGATAAAGGTCTAAGGAGGCCTGCAGCTGCTGGACTTTGGAAAATTAGAGTGGGGCAATTATTAGACCCATCCATAAACAGGGTGACATAAAGTTCCCAAGAACCAACCCAGTTTTTTGCTTAATGATACCTGCTCAATGAATTTATTACGGAGAGATGTGTTGTGTAAGCCAAGTTGTGTCATATGCTGTACTCCATAATGAGTTTATTTAGAAAGTAAAGACAATGCCCCAGTTTTACAAACCCTACTGAGAATTGAAGAATGGATCACCATATTTTTCTTGATTTATAAACTATAGTTCCAGAGCAAGTTTGGCCTACTGGAGCCAAGGAGGTTGACATAAAACTGGGAATCATGCCCGTCTGTGGTCTGGATGCCCTGAATACCACAGTACAAGATATCTTGTGAAAGCGAAGAAGGCATAACATTGATAGTACTTCTCCAACATAGTATTCTCAAAGAAATATCAGGTAGCCCCTGTAATACTTCAACTTTGACAATACAAAAGGAGGGAAAGGGTCCAGCAAGGGAGGATGGTTGGAGGTTCGAGCTGGACCTATGCTCTATTAATGACACTGTGGTACAAAGTCTTTCGGAAGTGTTGAACCTTGCCACTAAAATGTCTTCCATACTGTCCACTGCTTCCCACTTCAAGATTATAGACCTGTGCTCTGCATTTCTTCCTCCATAGCTTTCCACCCTGATAGCCAGTATCTTTTCTTATTCCAGTTTAAATATAGATCCTATTTTTTTAGCTGTTTGCCGCTGGTTTATAGAATCTCCAGTTGTTTCACAAGCTCTGACATAGGATTTGGATGGCCTGCAGTTGCCATCTCAAAGTGATCCTTATACAGTATGTTTGAGATCTTTGTCACTTCTCCCTCACTGAGGCTTGCGGAGAGGATACCATTGCTACTTTACGACACCTAGGTCACAGAGGACATAAGGTCTCCCATCAGAAATTGCAGTATTGTTAAGAACAAGTCACTTATTTAGGTCACGTATTAAGCAAGGTTTTTCAGAAGTTGTCTCCTGATAGAGTGGCAGCTATTGTTGGCAATACCAAAACGCTGCAAGAGTTAAAAACATTTTGGGAAATGGTGGGATACTGTAGACACTAGGCTCCAGGCACTAGTGCCAATATTACTCATTAATATATAGTAAGTAGTATGGCCATCCCAGCCTCCTGGAAGGGATAATAGTAATATTAATAGTAGTAAAGACAATTGCGCTGATCTTTAAATGTAGCATGCGAAAAAGAAACTGTTGCCACAACTAATGTTGATACCCCCGCACGCAACTTAATTGAACCAGTGGCCTCCCACACTCGATCAGTCCATCCTTGCTGACAAAGAATACATGGGCATTTATGAAACATTAGATCATAGTGATGACCACATGGAGACATGTGCAGCAATAAACCATAGTGCCCAATGTGAGTAAGAACAAATGGGGGACTTCATGAAGATTGGAAACGTTCTAGACTGAAGATAAGCACAGTAGTTTAATAGGTGACACTGAAAGTGTTACAGGATGGAAATTGAGCATGCAGCTTATAGAAACTAGCATTAAATAAACTGCTTGTAGAAATTTAGCAATATACTAAAGTATGTTTGTGACTAGATGTGTTTATAGTAGGCCTGATCACAGTGAAGAAAAACGTACTGACTCTGCATACGTCTCAAGCTAAAAACAATGCCTAGAATAAACTGTACTCTTAGCATGCAAGCCACAAGGCTTGAGCCATTTAACAAACTATTGCAGGTGGTTCCTGTTTTCTGCTTAAGGCAATGTTTTAATTGTACTATTATGCTGTTGCTATGCAACTGTTTATATTTTCCATTGATAGATCAACACACTTCTTTGCTTAGTGATACCTGCTTAGTGAATTTATTACCGAGAGATTATATAAGCTAAGTTGCTTGAACTGTTGTACTCCATGCTTGTAGACATTTAACAGTACTGTATAGTGCAATATGCACATGACTAAAAGCATTTACAGCAGGCCTAATCATAGTGAAGACAGAGATGCTGAACTTCCATGACTTCTTGGAGTAAACCATTTGTTGGCTTTATTTGTTTTAGGCTGTCCAGCTTGAGTTCATACCTTCCATTACTCACACCTTATTTATAGTATCCTTCAGAGTGCTTCCTGCATACTGTGGTAGGAAAGAAGTAGTTTCCTAGCTCACAACATTTAAGTGAACTGTGTAAGTACTTCAGAATATATCAGAATTAGGAACACAAATGGAGCACATTTTGTGTTATTTCTGAAGTGTGTTGGAAACAAATACTTTAATCTGATCAAGGCAAATCATTACACCAGTTAATGCAATTTCCTTAGATTTTCTTCTGTGCACAGTAGAATTGTATTAGTAAAACTATATGTCTTTGCAAATAATATGGTATTTTCCACTGAAAATGTGTTGTCTGTAGTGGCAGTGTGCTACCACACCATGAACACCCCTGTCTGCTCTGCACCACTTCACACCACTGCACTCCACTCTGCACCACTCCACGTTACACCTCTCCATGCCACTGCACTCTGTACCACTCCATTCTACACCTCTGCACTCTACACTATGCCACTTCATGCTATGTCTCCGTACTCTTCCCTGTACCATTGTACTCTATGCCAATGCACTCTTCACCAGTCAACACCACTGCACTCTTCACCACTGCTCTCTACAGCTCTCCAGTCTAGGCCGCACCAATCTACTCTTCACAGCTCCACTCTACGTCGCCAAGCTCTACTTCACTCTGCAACACTGCATTGTACGCCACTGCACTCTATGCCAATACACTCCAATGCACTTTGCTCTGTAACGCAATTCTATGGTTTCCACTCTATGCCAGTCCACTGTACACCACCCTAATCTGCTCTGCACCACTGCACTCAATGCCACTGCGCTCTACACTACTTAGCTTTATGCCATTACACTCTATGCCACTCTACGTAACTGCACTCTACCCTGCATCACTCCACTTTACACCACTTCACGCTACTCTGACACAATCTACTCTAGGCCACTGCACTCTATGCCACTCTACTCTTAACCACTGCACTCTACGCCAATGCACTGTACATAATTGCACTCTGTCACTGCACTCTACTCGGCATCACTGTACTCTACGCCACTCTACACCACTGCACTCTGACACTCTAATCTGCAACACTGCCATCTCCCCACAGAACTCTACGCCGCTCTACTCTGCACTACTCTGCGCTACTCCACTCTGTGCTCCACTCCGTGCCACTCTGATCTACACCACTTCGTTCAACGACGCATTGTACGCTGCTGAATTCAATGCTACTGCACTCTATGCCACTATACTCTGCAGCATTCTTTGCAAATGCACTCTACACCAGTCCACTCTATTCTATGCCACTCCAGTGTATTCCACACTACGCCACTCCAATACTCGGTACTCTCTGCCACTCCACTCTACTCCACCCTTTGCTATTCCACCCTACAATACTCCACGCCACTCTCCTCTACGCCACTAACTCTTAACCATGCTGGTGTACAACATGGCTAAAACACATTGGCAAATCCAATAGCTCTTCCACAGGCGATACCTATTGACTTTGCCAGTGCTTGTTCCCTTGAAGATGTTGAACTCAGAAAGTAACAGATACTGCAATATCCGCTTTTTTCAAGACGAGAAAAGGTAGGTAAGTGTCTTTTTACTGCATCAATCAAATTATTACTAAAAGTACCAGACAAATGATGCATTGTCAACTAGACCGTGTCATTTTGCAAAATAATCAGTGCTTTCTGGCCAAATATCCCAAAATGGCTTTAGCGATTTCAGCAAAAAGAGTAAATGAGGAAGAAACGCCCATGCCCGGTTACGTATGCTCCAAACACAACATACAGAGTGAGCTTTCGCGTAGATTTGGATCTGGATACATTCATTTAACAAGTGCTATCCACTCCGTGTACCTTTACTGCAGTTCCAGGCAATAGGTCATTTGTGTATGATAGAGCGGTCCGTAGTAATAATTTTACCTGTGTTCGGACGCTCTTTAGGCCGATGAATCTTTTGACTTAGTGGGAACTCTTTGTACTCTTAATCGATTAGTCTCATCAAAATCAATAATCAATAACGAACATAAGCAACACCTTGAACAACATAACACTTTACAATTAATCCAGAATACATTTCGGCGAACCCTGACCTTTCAGTCAGGAATAACCACACCAGTTTATTGCGAAGTTAGTGAATTTATTTCCCTATATTAACAAAGCTAGCACAATATAAATGTGTCTCAACACCAAATGATAAACATATATGAACATTAATAGCTGTCCATAACGTCGAAACAAGTGCAATCTATGAAGCATTTGAATCACGAGGCATTCGATAATGGCAATGCAAATCACTAATACGATAATCTGTAATGAACTAATGGCATACATTTAGTCAGCATAACAAGATCTCAAATTGCATCGTGCGACATATGGAATCCTCATCTAACCTCAAATTAGCATCAGCATGTGGGACTTCATGCAAAACAATTTAGCAACATTAATTTAGAAAAACTCTTAACTAGGGATCTTACCAAAAATCAGCAGTTGGTTACCTAAAAGAAACACAATGCAATTTTACAATTTCTTTTCATATTTACCAATTACGATCAGCATACAAGGAAGTCTTCGTCTCACAGGTACCGTTCTTCGGTCATCATGGGTACCGTTTCGATCAGCATAGGACGGGACAAAGGGGCAGGGGTGGACGGGGCAATTGCCTCACGGCGGCAAGGTAAAACTACTACTTCATGCAAAGGGACAAATCAAAGTTAAAGTCTCTAGGGCAAGAATCATTTAAAGTCTCCTTCTCTCGATTAGAGAAAGCATCAAAGTCTCTTTCAAAATGGCGTCGCAGCAAAGTGGGCCATAATAGCTACGAAGTCAAAATGGCGGGATGTACGATGATAGAGAGAGATTCCTCTCGTGCACCTGGTTTTTATAGACAACAGTTCGAATCCAGTAGGGTCTCCATTGGAGGGTTCATAGGTTAGCTTCAAATTGACCAATCAAAAACGATAGTTCTCAAGCTTTTACTTAAGCATACATTATCCTTGGAGATGGGTACGCAAGTTGCAACATTGTCTCCCAATTAGCTCACTTTCAGAGCCTCCATTGTCCGCACCTGCAAGTCGACCTTGAATTAAAGAGAAAATATGCCAGGCTGGCACTAACTTTAAGATAAGCATGTGAACAGTTTCTGTGGAAAAGTACAGCTTCAAGCAAAAATACACGTTTATTAGCACAGTGGAAAAATACGAGCATCTAAACCGTGAGACCAGGCAACTAGGCCAAAGCCTCCGCTAAAGTAATGCTAAGCTAAAGCATTTCAAACAAGCAAATCGTAGCACACGTTTATGATTATGTCGGATTAGTGCAATTCTAATACACCACGTTATATAAAGCACGCATATAAATGATGGCAAACTACTCTGAGGGCACATTTTGTCCCCGTACAATCTTTATTAGTTCGGTTAAAGTCACACATGATTATTTCAGCACTACGTTTAAGCGTTAATAAATCAAAACCTTCATTTTCTGCTTCATCATGTACAAGAACATTTTAGGCAGCCTCCTTTGATTTATATTCTTAGCACATCAACACGTCCTTACTTTTCCGTTAGAAATACTGTATATGTCAATATTTAATCAGACGGACTGTCACTACTTCTCTTTCATGTCAGCATATGCTGTAATCTGTATTCAGACATGTATTGACAGGCATTCTTGTGTGGCACATATGTTGAAAGATGTAGTACTATATGGCAGTGATTGGAAATGCTTTTGGACCATCGATAATATCAACATTCGGGGAATATTTTATACATGTGTAAATGGAGTTACTGGAGGCACACATTTGCACAACGTGTATTCATCCACGCAAGGCATCATTCATTCCTTATTTTAGGGTTTATAAGTAAATGTGTTGCCTATCGGATGGTCATTACGTATAGATGAATGTTTATATGACCTGCATCCTATGAAATGTTTAGGCAAGATGGAAATAAGCGAATACATTCCATCATGAATAGTCCTTACAGCGCTGGGTATAAGAACGCACAAAGAGATCTCATTTTATGACTTTGTAACCTCGATTATCCTGAAAATGGAAAGTAATTCTGTTTTAAGAGTAGCCCCCTATTTAACAGTGCACAGAATGCAATCTGACCCTTTTGAGGGCGGTTTGGTGGTTTTCTCTCCCCAAAAGGGCCAAACAATGTTTTTTACAGCATCATCTTTATCAAATATAATGTCTCAAAAACCTTACATGAAATTCTTAACAGAAGCACGTTAACTATTTTCATCGTTTGGGGTCTTAAGTATTATACAGGGGCATTATTTCTCTGTGTGAGGAAATGAGATTAATTATGTGGTTGGTTGTCAGACCTCACCATGTAATAAACTCACAAACCTATTTTGGGCCCAGTCAGGTTCATTGGTAAGACCCTAGTTCAACCCTGGGTGGGGCTGGCTTCAAGCAATTCAGCTCTGTCAAAGGAACAAGTGTAATGTATTCACAAGTATCAAAACCATTGAATAAGAAAGAAACATGACAGGAAGGAAAGACATCAAATCCTAAACATTTTAGACACCAAAATGAACAAAATCTACCACAGATTTCTGGAGATATAAATTATTAGGCAAATTGTAAATCACTGCTTTTCATTCAAAACACAAACAAGCTTTGGCAACTGGTGCGGTTAGCGGTTACTTTGAAAACTTTTATAAAGTTGTGTTTTGGTACTCCGACCCTCTTTGGGTGACTGACTCTGGCAGGGAGCAAGTCACAGGGGTGAATAAGCTTTGCAGGACAGTTACCTTGGAGTCAAAAGCAGTTTCCAGTCTAGTCCCAGACTCTATGGTCAAAATGCCTTAGACATCAATGGAGTGGTCCTGATGCAAAGGATACAGGATGTTGAAGAATGCTGTGGATGCTGATCCGGTTGATGGGGCCCTTTCTGGGACCACTCCTCTGTCCATGAACAAGGTGGGGCAACTTTGGCCACAGAGGTCGATGTCCCTCAAAGTCAGGGTGAAGTCCAGCCAAAAAGCAGTTGCCAGTGGTCTACTGGTCTCCTCTCACAGCAAAACCAGCGTTTCCCTTTAACTGAAACTCGTGTCCATCTTGTTAGACCAAACTGTACTTAAAGGACTTTTGTGGGTCCAGCAGACTTGGGTGCAACCTTTGAGCATTGTTGGCTTGGCCTCCCAGGCTGCGCTACAGTGGTCAGTGGTGATCAAGGATTATTTCTGTTTACTCGCCAAGGCAGCTTTTGTGGCCCTACAGTTGTTACAGTGCTCACACTCTGTGTGGTTTCCTGCCAGGAAGAGGTAACACCTCTCCCAAAGGCAGCCTTCTATTGTCTCCTTTCCTGGTAGTCATTTACATGTCTCCCCAGGAGCGCAGAAGGCTATCTCATGGCCAACAATTGTAAGTGTCCACTAGAAAACTTGGGCAACAGAGTGGCAACTTTCTAAAGTTTCCTTGTACGTAAAAGGTACATTAAAATCGACTTGGGCATCAAGTCAGGTTTAATGTAATGATTCTTTTGAACTCTACTAATCCCATTCAGAAGTAGGCACAGTTGAGTTGTCAGCATGTAAACCTGTACTTGCCAATGCGGCTACTAGCCTTTCTACAGTAAAAATAACAATGTGGGATTTTTACTGTGAGCACCTTCAAAAACATGCCCTCCTTTTTAATATACAGCACTCTGCATTGAGGATCAACAGGGTGAAAAAAAAAAAAAAAAAAAAAAAATATATATATATATATATATATATATATATATATATATATATATATATATATATATATATATATCAATATTAGAGAGGAAGGTCTTGGCTTTTTTATTAGTTTAAATGGCAAAGTCAAGTTAGCAGTTTGAGACAGCTCTACCAGTCTGTGAAGGCAGACTGGGAGACATGTTTACTTTGTCACACTTGTGGTGGCACAATAAGTCCTACAGCCATTGATGGGGAATTCAACTTACAGGCTCTGCGTACCCCTGGTACCATATACTAAGGACTTAACAGTAAGTTAACTTATGCCAGTTGGGTATAAGCCATTCAAACATATTATTTTAAGAGCTCTGGCACTTAGATCTGGATAGCAGGTCTCAATGTACCCTCAGAGTCAGTACACCAGCACCTAAACAGCAAAAAGTGAGGATGAACATGCAAAAAGTCATTTACTCACACTCTATAGCAGTACATTGTTGTTCTGCCTATATGAATATTGCATTTCATCCCATTCATACTGCTTTCAAACGCTGAATGTTCTCGGGATATCTCTTCCCTTCCAGCTCTCAAAGCAGTCCACAGCCTCCACGCTACCAGGGTATTGTCCATTTTTGCTACTCCAGCCCACAGTCATGCTCCGGGTACATGGTGCATCCTTTTATGAACATTTCTAATGCCATTGCAACTGACCAAAGAGCGCCATACATTGGGTCTAAGATTGCCGAAGGAGTTACTCGGTCACAAACATGGTGGATATTCCATATGCCTTGTTTCCAGTGTTATAGGATATAATGCACTTGCTGTGAGGCACACATGTGATCCTTCACACTGAGCATCTGCCAAACTCACAATCAGGCCTGTAGTTTCTATGGTTTGAAATATATTGCTTATTCTTTTTGTTTTATAACCATTCTAAATGTAATGGTTAAAGACAAAGGGGCTGATTTGAAAATTTGGCAGATGGCCCATTTCTCCACAAGAGCAATGGAGTGAATTACTCTGTCGCCCTGATGGAAGTGCCAGCAGCCAATGTAGAAATGTCTTCCTTCCCAGCAGACATTTCTAGCTTACAATGTTTTTTTTTTTCTAATTTCAAAAAGAAAATGCCAAAGCAGAATTTTCTGTTTGAAAATAATTTAAAAAAATACCCTCCTCACAGTGGTAGTGTCCTCTTAATTAGGTGGGCGGACAGATAACCAGTGCTCCATTGGCATTTACTCCTTCAGACCTTCAAAGGGGTTTGACTGTGTTGATTGGCAGAAAATTGTCAGGACAGTGCAGGAGATGAAGGAGTCGATACATGCGTACTATGAAAGATTGTTGAAAGTGTTCAAGGAGTACAGTGGCAAGGAAGCGATCGAACCAAAAGACATGTTGCATTTTGTGTTCAGGTTTGTGGAAATAGGTCAGATTAAGAGTCGTTTGATTTGTTGGCAAGCGAAACCGATTGATGAGGTGTTGCAATATATGAAGTATTGTAGTGACGAGATTAAGTTGAAGCAGAAAAAGCTGAAGGAGAAGGCGATGGTGATGCAAATTAAGGTAGCTCAAACAGGAGTGCAGGGAGCTTTTGTGCAACAGATACCGCAGCATCAGGGAACTGTTATGTTCCAACCACAGGTGAGAGGTAGAGGACATGCAATTAATATGAATCGTGGAGAGGATTTGAGTACTGTGGTGGTTCAGAATGATGTGCAAGGGATGAAGAAGATGTTACAGTTTCACCTTTGCGGAAACGTGGAACACTGGAAGCGGGAGTGTTGAATGATGGTGTAGGATGGTGTTGTTCGGCATGGTGGTGATGTCAATACATCTCAAAATGTGAAAGTCCCAAGAATGAGAGGACTTAATCCAAATTTTCAAAATAATGCGAATCAGATGCAGAATTTCCAAGCCATGCAGCAGGTACAAATGCCTTGTGCGCATATGATGCAGTTGCAACCAATGCAGCAGCAGGTTCCTATGGTGCCTAGACAGCAGATACCTCAAGCCCCGATGGAATAGCAACAGATGATGCTTTCTCAGCAGGTCACAGGTCAGAGACAAGATAGAAGTAGTGACACAGTGCACCAATTCCCATTATAAAGTGAGAATGAAATAAATGGTGAATGGATGTGTGATAGTTAGGATGAGGAGCCATGTGTGCTTGCAGCTTCATTAGAAGTAGATCAACTAGGACCATTTGTGAGAGGGAAGGTGATGGGTTACAAGGTCTCATTTCTAGTGGACACAGGAGCTACACACTCTACGGTGAGGAGTGCAGAAGTTCCTAACTTACTTCTTTCAGGAAGAACAGTTCAGGTTGTAGGGCTAGCGAATAAACATTTGACATATCCGATCACAGATCGAGTACAGGTTGAAATTGGCAACTTTCAGGGACTGCATAAGTTTGTAGTCTGTGACTCGAGTCCAGTATCCCTACTGTGAAGGGACTTATTGTGCAAGACTAAATGTTTGATTACTTCTTCAACTACTAGAATAGAGATCCAGATGAATAGTGATGATGAGGAAGAACAAACTCCAGAAATTGAGAATGAAACCACTAATGAGGAATACCAGTTGATTTAGTTTTTCCCGATGTTTACTGTAAAAGAGCTGCATGCAGACTTGCAGGGAACAGTGCAAGAGAACGTGTGGGACTTGACAGGTAAAGAAGTGGGTTTGATCAAGGGAGTGGAGCTAATTAAGATTACGTTAAAGCCGAATGTAGTGTTTCCGCAGCTTCCACAGTACAACATGCCACAAGATGTCTTGATGAAAGTAGCGCAGATCATTGGAGATTTTGTGAAGCAGGGAGTCTTGAAAGAAGTACTAAGCAGCCCATGTAATTCACCGATAATGGGTTTGAAAAAGCTGTGTGGAAAAGTGTAAATTGTGCAGGATCTGAGAAAGCTAAATGACATAGTAGTCAAGTTTTGTCCCGTGGTGCCAAATCCAGCAGTAATAATGTTCCAGATTCCATGTGATGCAGAATGGTCTACTGTGGTTAATTTGTCACAAGATTTCTTTTCTGTGCCTCTCCATGAGGATAGTCAGTTTCTCTTTAGTTTCAAATTCCTAGACAGAGTCTACAGCTGGTGCAGGCTTCCTCAAGGGTACACAGAGTCACCATCCTTGTTTATCCAAATCCTGAAAAAGAACTTGGAGTCATTGGAATTGCCATATCAATCGACTCTGGTACAGTACATTGATGACTAACTCATTGCCTCCAAAACAAGGGACAAGTGTAAGTATGACTCGATTGCCCTGTTGAATCATTTAGGAAAATTTGGTCATAAAGTGTCACCATTGAAATTACAGTACTGTCAGAAGTCGGTGAAATATCTGGGTCACATAATTGAGAAAGGGTCAAGGAGAATTTCCAGAGAAAGGATTACAATGATATTGCAGAGAAGTCCCCTGACTTCACAGAGAGATGTCAGGATGTTTCTGGGAATGGTAGGCTATTGTTGTCAATGGATTCCAAATTTTGCTGAGATTTTAAAGCCATTACAACAACTGACGCATAAAGATGTCACTGATCCCATAACATTAGACCAGGACCAGATGAAAGCGTTTACTGAGTTGAGAGAGAGTTTGTGCAGAGCTCCAGCTTTGGGTATGCCTGACTACACAAAGCCATTTACATTGTTTTGTCATGAATGTGATGCTTGTACTTTGTCTGTCTTTACACAGGTCCGTAGAGGTGCTTATTGCCCAGTAGCCTATTTTTCAGCTATCTTGGACCCAGTTGCAGCAGCCTTACTGGGTTGTTTGCGTGCAGTTGCCGCAGTTGGTCAAAGCCTTTCACAATGTGAGGGAGTAGTGATGGGATATCCCCTGACGGTAATGGTCCCTCACTCGGTTGAGATTTTACTGACAAGGACGAAAACACAGTATTTGACTGGTGCCAGACAGACAAGGTATGAGATGAGCATCTTAGGTGCTCCAAATGTAACACTGAAAAGATGTACAGTGCTGAACCCGGCAACCTTACTTCCAAGTGATACTGTTGAAATTGAAAAGTAGGAAGACATTGAGCATGATTGTCTCGAGGTAACTGAGTTGTGCACAAAACCAAGACCTGACATCAAAGATACTCGATTGGAAGAAAATGATCAAATTGTTTTTGTTGATGGTTCATGTCTCAGAGATGGTACAGGGACATTGAGAGCAGGCTATGCCGTGTGCACAATTACAGGTACTTTAGAAGCTTCTTGGCTTTGAGGTGTATACTCTGCACAAGTGCCAGAACTGCTTGCTCTTACTAGAGCGTGCCATGTGTCTGCAAGATTGAGAGTCACTATCTACACAGATAGCCAATATGGATTTGGAATTGTTCATGATTTTGGTCAACTGTGGTCGCAAAGAGGTTTCCTTCCCTCTACTGGTTCACCAGTAAGAAATGGCGACAGGATAAAGGAATTATTGAATGCAATAGAATTGCCTGAAGAAATTGCCGTGGTAAAATGCAGTGCACATCTAAAATCACAGGATTACATATCACTGGGGAATGGATATGCGGATCAAGTCACAAGATTTTGTGCATTGAACTGTATATCATTCAAAGACAAATAGGAACTGCTGTCTGAAGAAGACACCACATGTACAAGTTATACATTAAAGGTGATCGATACAATGGAAGAATTGAAAAATTAGCAGAGTAATGTCGACAAGGAGGAGAAAAGAGGGATGAGCTATGGGTATGAGGACTGAGCTGTGGGCTCCAAGGCCGCCAAGGATTTACGGATATCTGCTGGGACCCCCTCCACACCCATGCCCGGTGGAGCTGCGATGTCCGTGATAGATGCAGGAGGCGCAGGGGGTGGCACAGCAGGCGGGGCCGGAGTATAAGGTAAGATAATCTGTGCAGGCATACTAACTGCTGTGGGAGGCGTCAGGTTGATGGATGCCGGCACCAGCGCTTTCCCATTCCTTCTGCGCTTAACTGGGGGCAAGCCAGCACTGGGGGCCACATGGGATCGTTTTGGGCACGTACCCCTAACACTACCCACCTCCTCCTCAGGGGACCCAGTAACCTCACTTGAGTCCTCACTCCCCAATTTCTGTAAGACCAATCTTAGAAGCTGGGATAACTCGGGGTCTCGACCTGTCCCTTTTTGTGTGCCAGCTCTCTTTGGTGGCATGCTGGCCTGTATTTATATTGCTAAAACGTATCTTGAGTTGTGGTTATTCATGGCTGAAAGGTCATGGTATGATATCATTAACTGCTGATTAATGATTAGCTTAATAGTTATTGATTTTGTGTATTGATTATTGAGAAACATTGGTCACATCATAACTAGGATACTCCATGCGAATCAAAAGGTTCATCGACCTGTGCGCGTCCCCTTATAAGTTTACTTATTAAGGACCAGGCGCGTTAGCAACTGTGGCAGAGAGGGAGTAGTCTCCGCTGTTGTAAAAGCATTGGTCCACCGAGTTCTAAAATGGGCAGCACACCATAATGTTGGCATGTAAGAAATTCTGCTGCAGCGCAGTTCCCTCTCTGTCAACATTTAAATCAGGCCCAGAGTGTGTTAAGAAAGAAAACCCTATTTCTACCATGAAAGTAAGAGCACTAGTGGATTCTCCTTTGACTTTGGTTATGGACTTTCCAACTACCACTTAACACTAAACCGAGCACAGGGTAGCTAAAAAGCACGTGATAAGACAGTTTGGTAAAGCAGACATAAAGTTGTTAAAAATACAAAAACATGTCCAGCATGTTATATATACTACTGCCTAGTAACGAGCGCGTCCTCATTTCAAGGTTGTTTTTCTAAGAATTTGTAAAGTGTGTTTTCACGTTTTTTTTTCATTTGCAAGGAATGTAAAGACTTTTTTTAAAAACCACTACATATAATTGTTACTGTTGTGCACCAATCCTTCTTTTGTTAAACGAGTTATTGTTCAGTAGTTAGCCCCATAAGCTGTGCACTTTAGGAATGATCCTTAATGGTTTCACCGTGGTATCACAGGACAGGATTTGTTTTTTATTCGTTTTGCTGAAAGTAAATTGTAGCACGAGGGACGATATTCTCACCATTCTACCATTACAGTGACACACATGAGCATTACCTGCCTCATCGTATTCAGCACAGAAGCTTTGTTCTAGACAATACAGCATAAATAGGGCGGTGTATGACTGGGCAGTGGCGTAACGAAACTTGAGGGGTGCGGGGGCTGGGGGGGCCGCGGGTGCCTTTGTCACGCCAGTGAGACAGGGCACTTCTTTTTGGCAGGCTTGTGTTTTTTCCAGCCCCACCCTCAACTGCTAAGTGTTGTGCATCTGTTTCTCTGTAGACATCTAATGAGGCACCGAAGGGCCATTGGGCGGATATCCCGGCCAAGGACAGAATTGCAGTATACATTTAAGATGACTGCGATTAGTTTTTTGTTTTACTATTAGAAGTATTGGGCACAGACAAAAGTGCCTACGTTTGTTGAATTCTTTTTAGCCATGCCTTTGCAGCTATCTGTTTGAACCAGAGCAGACTCTTCTCTGTCTCTAGCCTTACATTTGGCAAAGCTGTCTCCATCTTCCTACGAAGACATTGTTAGACACGGAATATTTTAAAGGTGTTCTGTACTTGTTAACCAGCTTTATCCGTGCAGGTATCAAAGAGCAATGCAATGTTCATTAAGTTTGCTTAATTGTTTAATTGTTTTTCTTTTATCATCTATGAGATCATATGAAGTCACGAATCGCACATTGGTGAGGTTTAAGATTTCATAGCATGTTAGGGCTTTAGATTTTACGCTGTCATGTTAATGTCTCGTCAGCTTTTGATTTTTAGAAATCTGGTCTTGCTTATCAGATCTTAAAGCCAAGAGCCATTGGCCGGTCTTAAAGCAGGACTGTCTCCTCAGACCTTTTCGGCAATACGCATATGTTGATGTATATTTTCTATCCAGATGATAAAACAATAAGAATCAAGGATTGGCATAGCTATTTGGCTTAGCTCAGGTATGCACACAAACACACAAAACGCATGCACGTATTGATATAAATCACATATACGTGCACGCAGACAGACGGGGCAACATGCCCACAGGTGCCTTTATATGCTCATACCTCACATGTACTTGCATACATACACATACACACAGACCAACAGACATACTGCACCGTAGGACACATGTATACCAGAGAACAGACCACAGGTCCTATATGCATCCAGATAAGTGGACCATCTGGCGTGCATGTTCGTAATCGCATGGAACCAGTTGCAGATGCAACATCAGAATATGCTTTTGCTAAACTTAATTCGGAACAGAAACTTAAAACGGAAGCATGGCATTTCCGTTCTTGTTTCATTCAGTAGTCAGTCACAAAGCCTCCAGTTCTGTAGACTGCTAAACAAAGAACTTAATTTCGTCCTTAGGCCTCAGATCTCCCGGTAAATGTGTTTCTGTAGACTGCTAAAAAAAGAACTTCATTTCTGTGACAAATATTTGCATACTTATGAATGAGTTCAGTGTGCTTTTTATTGTTATACACCATTGTAACTCTTGCTCCCTTCTTCCACTGATGCTGCGTTACTCCTCCCCCCTTCTATCTATAGCCTACGTTATGATGTGTAGCGTGTTTTTTAATCTAAGACCGTTCAGATTTAGTCTCTCTAGCACAATTTCTTTAGTTGTCTTTTACAAGAATTCGGTTGCCCTACTTACTGATATCAACCATATGCACTGCTGAAGGACTAACGTCTATTTGTTTGTAGGAAATTAAAAGGTTTGTGCATTGTTGGATATTATAAAATCCATATGCTCTGAATGGGTTCTCATGAAAATCCCCACTATCCAAAGTCATCGGCCAATGAAGCTTGAAAGGTCCTCTTCCCAAACATTCCAAACACACTGATATCAACTCCTACAAGAATACGCGCCTCTGACTGGCAGAGGGAGATGAACAGATTCCAACCACACATCCAGTACAACATAACCTGGCTAAACAGCATGCAAACTGAACTCAAATTAACAACTGCTGCTAAATCCAACAGGCACTGTCTGAATATCTTAAGAAGCAGCACCGGTGAAGCTAAACTGTCATTATTTTTCCTTTGTCGTACCAAATGGTACTTTTCCTAACCACCAATGACCATTGCTGAAGCCCAAATTTCAAAGGAAATAAACAGCTCTAATAAAACTGGCCTGCTGAATATGCAGGCAGTGAACTTAGGCAGCCCTAAAGTAATGAAGTGGTCAAAACATTAGCTTCCAAATGTCTTGGAAGGTTCTATCATTCCTCAAGTCTGCCCATCATATTTGAATTAAAGAGATCATTGATGATGGCCTCCATGGACTTCCTATGACTATTTAACAGCTGCATTAAGAATCTTCACTCTTACTGTGGAGTCCCCCTATGGTAAAATATATGGAAACTTTTTAAAAAAAAAGGCTTATTTAAAAAGATGGAAAAGTATTTTATGCTAATTTTTATGCAGATTAATATTATATATCTTTAACAATTTAGGCCATAATAAATAAATGATACAGCATTATAACTTAATTTTGGGTTATTTCTTTAAATTAAATATATTAAATATAATAATACTAATTATCTTTCTTAAGTATAAATAAAAAAATAAAAAATACATTTTTGTTACTTAATTATTCTTAATGGTGATTTATGGAATTAACTAAAGGCATTTTATTATATATTTAATTCTGTTTTAATAAAAGTTCATGTTATATTAATTCATTAAAAACCTATTAAATGTTTTATAATTAAATAATATTTAATTGTAAGATATTTTTAAGCATTACATTATATTTATTTAAATGTTTATCTATTTTAAATAATTTAATGTATTTTAAAATTATTTCCTATGGGGTTTTATGTCCCTACCGCCATCATTTTTTGCAGGATGCTGTTGCAGTACTATTGGATAGCCTTGCATGATACTGGACTTACTCCAGCTTGAGCTGGAGTAAGTTACTACTGTTCTGGGTCCGTTCTTGGCTGTGCGGTTTGTGAATATCAATGGGCTTACTCTTTTGTTGGTTAATGCATGCCTCTCCTTAAACCCATCCCTAATAGTGGAGCATTTCATGTATGCTCTAAACAAGATTGACAAACCTTTTCATCTTAAGCAGGGGTTAAGAGCAGTTAACATCACAATCGGCTAATATTTAATTTACAGTATGACCAATTTGGCCACACAAGGAAAACCCAAATCTGAAGTAGAGTTAAGGGGTTTTATTACAAATTAATACTCAGGTTAATGTAAACAATTCTGAATACCAAGCTATAAAAATACAGTATCACCACCTGGTGAACGGAACAACGGAAAACGTTTAGGCAGACTAACATGAAACGAGCTAAACATTCAATAAGAGCAATACAAAATATCAATGGCAAGACTTGATGCTCGGAATTAAACATTGTTCAACTCGTCTATGCATTAGTGCAAACTGAGATCATCCAAATACCTAGCTAAAAATAGAGATCCCTTTAATGACAAACAAGTCACTAAGTGGCATGCTGGGCTCCAAAACATGAGCACAAAAAAAGTAAAAAGGAAATAAAGGACAAAAAAAAGCTGGATAAATGACATCTGGGGCAAAATGAAGTTAACTAAGGTTGGCAAATGTGAGTAAAAAGGGAATGTGTCAGCATCCCAGAAGTTCAGTCAAGAGTCTTCTCATGGGTCAAAGAAAAACTTAAGGGCCCTATTATGAGTCCCGTCCGCAAAACACACAGCAGTGTGGTCGCCACCATGCTGGTGAAATCCCCGCCAGCCACATTAAGACTTTCCCGCTGGGCTGACTGGCGGAAACCCTGGTGTCCGCTGGTCAGCCCAGTAGGAAAGTGGCAGCAGCATTGTCATCGGCTCATAATTTAGCCAGTGGCAATGCTGCTGCACGCAGGTGGCACCATCATCCTCAAAGTGGATTGAGGGTGCTGTACAGGGGGACCCCCATGGTACCGCCATGAAAAGGCTGGCGGAGAACAGCGTTCTGTGCCGCCCTGGCTGATTGCAACCTCCACACACCATCAGCCAGTCGGGATAGAAGATCCTGGTGAGTATGGAGGTAGGGCCACCTGTTGAGGGAAGCCCCGCAGTGTCATAAGAACCTGGGGGGCGTGACTGTAGCCAGCATCCCAACAGTTCTGGTGTCTGGCAGTACCACTCCTAGTGAGGGGGTGCAGAAGTCCAGACAGAGGGTTGAGAGGGGGTTGCAGACCCCAGTGGAGGACCTGGAGAGTCAGGGGTCAGCTCTGAGAGCAGAGCCCCCCAGGAATGACCCAGGTGAAACCGTTTCTGGTTTGTGATGTCAAACGTAGCAGCCAATGCTACACTGCGCAGTCCCCCCTCTGATGGCAAATCGAGCCATCACATCAGATTACATTCTCTCATACCAATGAGACATAACAAAATCTTCTAGGTCGTACCAGGTAAGATATTCTGTTCTCGTCTAACTGCTTATTGTTACTGTAACAGATGTTTTGTCTGTTTTCAAGTTCAAATTCCTCTTTTCTTCTTCCCTTCTCTACTCTCTTCTTTTGAATGCATTTGTATAGCTTGAAAGATCCAAGGGCAGCTAAGGCACACAAGGCTCTTATCAGCACAGGTTTCAAGAAACTACCAATAATTCCTCTCCCTACTTTTTCAAACCACTTTCAAACTGCTGAAAAACTACTGCTTATTTCTTCCCAGGCACCTCTTGCTTCTAACTCCTTCAGATCCTCTTTCAGATCAGTCATATTCATAATGTACTTTCTCAGCTCCTTACTGTTATCCAGGTTAAAAGAACAACATTATTGAACTTTCAGCATATCGCAAAGTCCACCCTCTTTCGCAAGAAGGATGTCTAAAGCAAGACACTTTTGCAAAACCATTGAGCTTCATATGATCTTATGGCAACCTTTTCAGTGTTGACTAACAAGAAGGCACCTGCTGTATCTGTAGACAACTTCTCTGCAATAGTTGACAACTTTCTTATCTTTAGATCATTCAGGATCACTCCTGCGGATTGAATAATTGCACCAAAAATATCTCCTACTATCTCTGAAGCACTCCTCTTGATTCGGGTGTTTGATTTCTCACCCCACACAGGATCATTAAAATGTTCCAAATGATAAATCTTTAGAAAAACTATACATAAATAACATGTTCAATACCATCCTTTCGACGATCTAAAATAAGCATGCTTCCACAAACAAAATAAACCCCTGGAATTGCTGTGTCTTGTCCATTCATCATAAATGTCCAACTACTCTGAAATTTAAATACAGGTCTACACTCACTGGTACATACAAATTTTGTGTCAGTTTTCGGCATGCGTCTATATACACATAATTCCCATACATATTGCCAATCTATTGGCAAGTAGCTTGTCTCCCTGCTGTTGAATAGGCTTCTTCCTCCTTTCCCCAGTTACATACAACTATTCCTCTCTCTGCCTTCGTATTAATTTTTCTCCAACTTGTCCTTAAATAATTTTTCTACTGGGGTAAGAATACATGTCAGATTGTTTCAATGGGCATAAACTGCACCAAATGTCAAGGTAGGTTAAAAGAATCCTTCTACTGTCTCTATGCTTTTTTCATCGGGAACCTTATTCAGGGGTCTCAAGACAAGATCATAATTAGAATAATAATACTGGAAATGTTGTTATTCATGCAAAATTCTCATCAACAAACTACATGAAATACCATCAGTCAAGGGAAGACTGTGTTTTATAATTCCCTCACTAACTGATGCAGGCAATTGTGTACAGACGTAGCAGTTCTTGGCATTCATTGTATCAGTGGACTCATTAAGCAATTTATAAGAAGCATTTGAAGAAAGATCTCCTCTTGAACTATCTACATGTAATTCCTTATCATCTAGTGTATGCATTCTAATATTGGTAGGAACAGTGGAACTTGGGGCATTTATTTCTTGTTCTAGAAAGTGTAGGTAAGTTCAATCCAATAAGCAGTGCGATCATCAGGAAAACTATTGCAAGTAACACTGCTATACAGATGTACCTACGTTTATTTCTTCTGTAAACGTAGAAACTCGCTGCCAGAATGGACTCTCAGTCCCACTATCCATGGGGGAGGAGACATCGGACCGCGCTAGATGGCGTCGACAGCTCACCCGTTTTAAGGATTAGAGGCCCAGATTCGAGCTGTGATTGCATTGGACTAAAACTAGTGAACCAAGATCTAGTAGATTGCCTAATATCCCTCGAACATAGATCCAGGCCCCAAATGGCATCACTGATAAGGGTTAAATTAAACATCCCTTCTATTTTTACAGAGCGTACGGTCAGGAGAGAATGTAGAAGTCCATCTTACCGACCTCCTCTCTCTAGAAACTCTTAAACTACAGAAGCCCTAGCAGACGTTGACTGACTGGAAGGGTCACAACCAGCCAAGCCAGGTGACAATATTGCCACCAACGGCAAGTTAGACAATCCTGACCCTGTTCCATCACCGTGTATAATAAGGAGGGGTGTAAACACATTTCCAAGGACACCTGACAATAAGAGAGGTCACCAAGAAGAAGCCCTCGGACGGGGGTGGAATTGGAAACCGGTGATGATGACCCTATTAAGCTTCTATCATGGAATGTGGCAGGGCTAAGACCAAAACTAAGCAACCCCGAATGGTGTAATTTTATAGACCAGCACCATATAATACTGTTACAAGAAACTTGAGCAATTCACTCAGCGCATAGACCAGGGTACATGACTTTCAACACACATGTAGTCCCTTCAATATCAGGAGGCGTTTCAGGTGGCCTGATTACCTGGCTCAAGCAGGACCTATGGCTAAAGTAATTTCCTGTGACAGTAGGGACGTACTGGCTGTCAAACTTAAGATCGAAAGCTAGACAGGGTCCAAGTATATTGCTGTTATAAACATCTATATTAGACCTGCCCCCACAAACATACAAACATCCATAGTAGACTATGTTGCAGACATCTTGACTCGTATGCATTGGGGAACCTGGGTAATCATGGCTGGGGATTGTAACACTCACATGAGATATGGCATGGAATACCAACTGCTGACTGTTAGAAATGGGGTCTTTGGTTGGCAGTCAGGTTACCCCCTGTCCAAGCAAGGACCCTCACTCTAGTCAGAGTAAATCACACTCAATCCAAATTATCCTGTACCCACCGTCTGGTAGCTTGGCACTGACCAGTCAGGCTTAACTTAAAAGGCAATGTGTAAAGTACTTGTGCAACAAATCATGCAATAACACAGTATAAACACCACATAAATACACCACACAGGTTTAGAAAAATATAGAACGTTTATCTGGATTAAATAAGGTCAAAACAATCAAGATTTGAAATGTCACTTTAGAGAGTAATAAAAAGAGTCTTAAGTTCTTAAAAGCAATAAATGTCTCTTACAAGCACAAAGTACCTGGTTTGCATCTAATTTATCCGCAAGGGACCGCAGAGGAGTAGATGCGTGGAAAACGGAAGGTGTGCTTCGGGTTCTCTTGGCGCACACAGACGATGTATCAATATTTTTCACGCAGCCAGGGCCTTGTGGCGATTTCCGGCATGCAGACTTGGATCCTGTTAGAAATGGGGTTTTTGGTTGGCAGTCAGGTTACCCTCTGTCCAAGTAAGAACCCTCACTCTAGTCAGGGTAAGTCACACACAATCCAAAATTAGCCTGTGTCCACCCTCTGGTAGCTTGGCATGAGCAGTCAGGCTTAACTTAGAAGGCAATGTGTAAAGCATTTGTGCAATAAATCATACAATACCATAATATAGCACCACAAAAATACACTGCACAGTGTTTAGAAAAATATATAATATTTATCTGGGTATTTGCAGGTCAAAACGATCAAAGATGCAATATGAATTTGTAAAGATATCACTGAAAAGTGATATAAAGTGTCTTAAGTCTTTAAAAAGCAAACAAAGTCTCTTTCAAGCACAAAGTACCTGGTTTGGAGTGGAAAATCTCCACAAAGGGCCGCAGAAGAAGAGATACGTGGAAAAATGGTGTGTGCGTTGATTTCTCCCCAGCACACATGGACTTGCGTCGTTATTTTTCACGCGGGGAAGTCGTGCGTCGTTTTTCGGCACGCGGACAGTCTCTTTCTGTGGGTCGCGGGGATTACCAGATGTCGCGGGGTCTGTGCGTGGATTCTCCTGCTTGTTTTCCGGCTGCGCGTTGTTCCACGTGGCTGTGCGTCAAAGTTTTGCTCTCACGGCAGGCATCACGTCGATTTCCCCTCTGGAAGTCGGGCGGCGTTGTCCTTGCGAGGCCGTGCGTTGAAGTTCCGGTCGCCCCGAAGGCGTTGCGTCGATCAGCGTCGGTGTGCGGCGTTTTTCTCGCCACGGAACAAGCTGTGCGGCGAAATGTTCGGCGCACGAAGAGTCCAAATGAAAAAGAGAAGTATTTTTGGTCCTGAGACTTCAGGGAACAGGAGGCAAGCTCTATCCAAGCCCTTGGAGAGCACTTTTACAGCCAGACAAGAGTTCAGCAAGGCAGCAGGCCAACAGCAAGGCAGCAGTCCTTTGGAGAAAGCAGACAGGTGAGTCCTTTGAGCTGCCAGGCAGTTCTTCTTGGCAGGATGTAGTTTCTGGTTCAGGTTTCTTCTCCAGCAAGTGTCTGATGAGGTAGGGCAGAGGCCCTGTTTTATAGTATATTGTGCCTTTGAAGTGGGGGTGACTTCAAAGAGTGTCTAAGAAATGCACCAGGTCCCCATTCAGTTCAATCCTGTCTGCCAGGGTCCCAGTAGGGGGTGTGGTAGTCCTTTGTGTGAGGGCAGGCCCTCCACCCTCCCAGCCCAGGAAGACCCATTCAAAATGCAGATGTATGCAAGTGAGGCTGAGTACCCTGTGTTTGGGGGGTGTCTGAGTGAATGCACAAGGAGCTGTCAACTAAACCTAGCCAGACGTGGATTGAAGGGCACAGAAAGATTTAAGTGCAAAGAAATGCTCACTTTCTAAAAGTGGCATTTCTAGAATAGTAATATTAAATTCGACTTCACCAGTCAGCAGGATTTTGTATTACCATTCTGGCCATACTAAATATGACCTTCCTACTCCTTTCAGATCAGCAGCTGCCACTTCAACAATGTATGAGGGCAGCCCCAATGTTAGCCTATGAAGGGAGCAGGCCTCACAGTAGTGTAAAAACGAATTTAGGAGTTTTACACTACCAGGACATATAACTACACAGGTACATGCCCTGCCTTTTACCCACACAGCACCCTGCTCTAGGGGTTACCTAGGGCACACATTAGGGGTGACTTATAGGTAGAAAAAGGGGAGTTCTAGGCTTGGCAAGTACTTTTAAATGCCAAGTCGAAGTGGCAGTGAAACTGCACACACAGGCCTTGCAATGGCAGGCCTGAGACAAGGTTAAGGCGCTACTGAAGTGGGTGGCACAACCAGTGCTGCAGGCCCACTAGTAGCATTTAATCTACAGGCCCTAGGCACATATAGTGCACTCTACTAGGGACTTACAAGTAAATTAAATAGCCAATCATGGATAAACCAATCAATAGTACAATTTACACAGAGAGCATATGCACTTTAGCACTGGTTAGCAGTGGTAAAGTGCCCAGAGGTCAAAAGCCAACAACAACAGGTCAGAAAAAATAGGAGGAAGGAGGCAAAAAGTTTGGGGATGACCCTGTCAAAAAGCCAGGTCCAACAGATCTTCTTCGGGTTGCAGGGTATTTGGATGCCCCGGGGACGATGCGGAAAAATCCTTTGCATGCAGGAGTGAGTCACAGGAGCTGCGTCGAACCGGTGGGCGATGCGAGGAAATTTCTGTCGCACGACAGGCGATGCAGCGATTCTTCTTGCAGGAAGTCGGGCTGCGTCGTTCTGGCTTGGCACTGCATTGATCCAGGGGGCCGTGTGTCGAAGTTCCGGTCGCAACGCTGGTGCTGTGTCTATCGCCACTTGGGGAACCGGGCTGCGTCATTCCAGTTCAGCACGCAGTGATTTTCTCACTGCGATGCAGGCTGTGCATCATTTCTGGAAGCAGTGCGTTAAAATTTCACCGCACAAGGAGTTCTTTGCAGAGATGAAGTATATTTGACCCTGAGGCTTAAGAAAACAGGAGGCAAGCTCAATCCAAGCCCTTGGAGAACACTTCTCAGCAGAACCAGAGGTCAGCAAGGCAGCAGGGCAACAGCAGGGCAGCAGTCCTTTGCAGAAAAGCAGTCAGGTGAGTCCTTTGGGCAGCCAGGCAGCTTCTCTTGGCAGATTGCAGGTTCTGGTTCAGAGTTTATTCATCAGTGATATCTTATCCAGAAGTGTCTGAGTTGGTAGGGTCAGAGTCCCTCTTTAAATACCCAAATGTGCCTTTGAAAGGGGGAGTGACCTCAAAGAGTGACTTAGAAGTGCACAAGGTCCCCTTTCAGTTCCATTCTGTCTGCCAGGGTCCCAGTAGGTGGTTTGGCAGTCCATTCTGTGAGGGCAGGCCACTGTCCTTTGACATGTAAGTGTCAGGCCCTCCACCCTGCCAGCCCAGGAAGACTGATTCAGTATGCAGATGTGTGCAGGGGTGACTGAGCTGTGTTTGGTGTTGTCTGAGTGAAATACACAAGGGAGCTGTCAACTAACCTAGCCAGATGTGGATTGGAAGGCACAGAAGGATTTAAGTGTAGAGAAATGCTCACTTTCCAAAAGTGGCATTTCTAGATTAGTAATATTAAATCCAACTTCAGCAAAGCAGGATTTTCTATTATCATTCTGGCCATACTAAATATGACTTGGTTACTCCTTGCAGATCAGAATCTACCACTCAAACAGTATATGAGGGTAGCCCTAATGCTATCCTATGAAAGGAGCAGGCATCACAGCAGTGTAAAATGATTTTAGGAGTTTTACACTACCAGGACATATAGAACATATAGAACACATATAGAACACACATGTTCTTGTCCTGCCTTTTACCTACATAGCATCCTGCCCTATGGGCTACTTTAGGGATGACTTATACGTAGAAAAAGGGGAGTTCAAGGCTTGGCAATTACTTTTAAATGGCAAGTTGAAGTGGCAGTGAAATTGCACACACAGGCCCTGCAATGGCAGGCCTGAGACATGGTTAGAAGCTACGTATGTGGGTGGCACAACCAGTGCTGCAGGCCCATTAGTAGTATTTAATGTACAGGCCCTGGGCACATGTAGTGCACTTTGCTAGGGACTTACAAGTAAATTAAATATGTCAATTGGGTATGAGCCAACGTCACCATGTTTTAGGGCAAGAGCATATGCACTTTAGCACTGATTAGCAGTGGTAAAGTGCGCAGAGTCCTAAAGCCAGCAAAAATGAGGTCAGAATAAGAGAAGGAGGAAGGCAAAACGTTTGGGGATGACCCTGCAGAAAGGCCATTTCCAACACTGGCGCATTGCCCTGAAGGACCACTGGGTATATCAGGGCCTGTGAAGGCAGGGGTGCAAAGGCCCATAGGAGTAGCAGTTCACCAAGAGAATTTAATCACCAGTGTGGGGCTAAGGCTGGCTAACGGGAATTCAAGGTCAGACTCTCAGCCCTACCCACGTTCAAGAGAGGTTTATTTATGAGTCACCTTGATTATATTTTTGAGGACCAGGCGCTTTGGCCTTCCCTTATTGACATGACTGTGATCCCAAGAGCTGATTGTGACCACCAAGCACTTTGTCTCTTTTTACAGCATCGTTGTTTAAAAGTAGCACTGTGTCTCCCTGGGTTAAGGTTAGTAATATCAAGGTAAGAAACAACAGAAAAACTTTAAGGTGGGCCACCGTGACTAATGATGTGACGTTTCAAACTACAATCTATAACTTGGTCATAGAGAATCTGGCCCCATTGACATCTAAAAATCTTTTACTGGAAAATTTTATTTGGCTTCACTGTAACCTGATGGAACAAATGAGATCCCTTTTTATGGTGGGAAGACGCAGAGGGGCTAGTAAGTACACAGTGCCGAGGTGGTTTTCAAAGACTAGCCGCCTTGCGAAATCCTTGCTGCTAGGTGCCCTAGAAAAAGGAAATACGACAGAGATAAGAGCAGCAAGGGGGTCTTATAAAAAATGTTAAGCGACCCCAAAAAGAAGGAAATTGACCAATGGGACAGCTTAACTGTTGCCCTACAAGAGGGAGACTCTAAACTATTCTGGAAATTGGTATTAGATAGGAAATATGTCAGTAATAATGACTGTGACCCAGCAGTTTAGCCTGAGAGATGGGTTAAACACTTTGAGGAGCACTACAGGGAATGGCCTACTGATAAGATTTTGCCATTAGCACCCAAGGGCAGAAGTGCCGCTCCATACCCCATTGACAAAGAAGCTAGACTCTATAGATCAGAACTGGTAAGCTTTACTATGGAGGAAACCACCAAGGCCTTAAACTCATTGCATGAGGGGAAGGCCCCAGGCATTGATGGTATCCCGGGCGATCTGTCTTCGCCCCATCACGAGGTATGGGTACCATACCTAAACACTCTGAGTAACGCCATTGTTAGGGGAGATGGTATCCCCCCCTTGTGGAGGGGAGCAATAATAGTCCCAATATACAAAAAGGGCAAAAGAGATATTCCAGGGAACTACAGACCAATAAGTCTAATCAACATCAGTCAAAAGATTTTCTGCAGATAAGTCCTTGCCAGGCTGAACTCCTGGATTATTGACCATCAGATTCTTGTAGACTGGCAGGCCGGATTTAAGAAAGGGGTTAGTACTGTCAACCAAGTACCAGGTTCAAAATACTGTGCTGGAAGTGCATAACCCTAAAACATGACCACCTCTATGTTACCTTCATTGATTTGAGGGCGGCATTTGACCTGATCCCAAGGAAACATCTTTGGAGAGTCCTGGAATCCAATGGCCTAGATAGCTACTTAGTAAGGCTAATAAGATTCCTTCATGAGGATACCTACGTTAGGGTTAGATGGAACTCAGGGGGGTGACCACCGCTCCAATCCCTATAATGAGAGGGTTTAGATGGGTGTGTCCTGGCTCCCACCCTGTTTAGCCTGTATATTAATAGCGCAGTGGATCAGCTAACCGAGTGCATTCATGACACATGCCAAAATAGCAGGAGTCCCCATCCTAATGTTTGCTGATGACACTCTCCTTATCTCACTAACCCCATTGGGCCTACAAAATGAATTAGACTCCTTTGCAGCATTTTGTGTGAGTAGGGGTCTAGAAATAAACCCAGGGAAATCTAAATTTATGGCACTGAACCCTCATAAATCCGTTAGGGGTAAAATGGCCATAGGGGGAGTTCCTATTGAACAAGTTAAACAGTTTGATTACATGGATGTAAGTTTGGCGGACAATCAATCATGGGCTCCCCAAATCGAGAAAAGTACCACCATTCTCCAGCATCGGTCAATGGCAATCAGGAGGAAATATAAGTCCACCATGGGAGGGTACCTCTTTCCCGTCCTCACGAAGTACAAGGGCGCAGCAGTGACAGCTGCAATGTATGGTACTGAGCTTTGGGGACATCATAACTCATAACAGCTAACCTTAGTCAAAAATAAGTTAATTAGTTCCCTGCTATATATGCCCACTAGTACTACGCCTCATATACCCCTTAGATTGGACCTGGCCCTCAACAAAATCTATTGTGTAACTTCCCTAAAGCTGCTATTATACTTGGTACGACTATGGACCTCTGAGGATCTAAGTTCCTATAGGATCGCTTTGTTAGACCTTCTTACGATAGACAAAGCCGTATCAGCTCCCTTGCTTAAGCACGTTAAGAGTCTTTGCCAGTGGATCAAAATGGATAAAGTATGGGATTCTCCACCGAAAATAACTAGAGGCATAGTATAACGTATAAAGCGACTTTCTTTGGAAGCTGTACTGTCCCAGATCTGGTGTGCCCAGACAGCAGGCAGTAGAACAGAACTATTTCTAAATCATAAGTGCACTCCTAAGTCTGAGCATTACTTGGACAGTATTCACCCAGCCCAGGCCAAACATCTGTTTATAAAATTCAGACTGGGTACATTGCCACTGAAATCCTTTACTTGTAAATGGGAAAACAATGGCAACAATAGCAGTTCATGTCCACATTGCCCCATGGAAAAAAAGTATATGGCACATTTTGTTCTCTTCGGTCCAACATATCTAAAGCCAAGGAGGAAGTGGATTATTCCGCTGTGTAGACTTCTTGGCACACCGAACTACTAGGAGACGCTTCAGATCATAACAAGCGACCAAGTGAAAAGATAGTGTTTGCAGTCACCTTGTATTTACAATGGGCCTGGATTGTGAGAATGAAAGAGATTTTGCTTCCAGATGACTATAATTTACTACACCATGGAACCATACCTGAGACACCTCAAACTGCATAAGCAGCACTCAGGGTACCTTCATGGACTTTCAAACAGGACCCGTCAACAAATATCACATGATCAGATTCAGAAAGTTGGACATCTTGAATATGAGGTCTTGGCTTGGTGCGTAGTTCAGTGACATCTAGACAGTCATGCTCAACTCCATCAAGATCATAACCATCTTTATCATCAACAGGAAAGGGCAAGAGTATTGCCGGATTGAGGAAAATACATATTTTCAATGTATTATGAGGTGCAGCAATATGATCTGTTCCTAGTGGGTGAGTAGACTTCTTGTCAAATGCTGCATCTTCGTACTGGTTAACAAAATGTCCAAGAAATGGGGGGACAAAAACATTCAAAGGATGACCCATGACAATGCTTTCACACTGCTCTATTCTGACACTGGTGGCAGCAACCGACTTAAGACAGCAGGGTAACACAGATGCCACAGGATCAAGAGTGCCTGAAAAATAAGCACCTGGTCAGTGTGTTTTTCCATGTAGTTGAGTCAAAACTGAGAGAGTGCATCCCTCTCTCTCACAGCAGTATAAAGTAAAACATTTGTTGTAATCATCAATCACACAAAATGGTGTACTGGGAAAGAATTAGTAAAACAGAGCTC
The DNA here is from genome assembly GCF_031143425.1 of Pleurodeles waltl. NCBI lineage: Eukaryota > Metazoa > Chordata > Amphibia > Caudata > Salamandridae > Pleurodeles > Pleurodeles waltl. Next base: position 1,031,869,656 of record NC_090437.1, on the reverse strand, counting down.
TTATGGGAAGACTTAGAAAATATATTGACCTATCATGTAAGTCAGTTGTTACCTTTCAAGAAAATAATAACATACACCATATTACAAACATTTTCAATTTGTATTTCTCTGGAGAAAGAGGAAAAAGGTGCTCCAAGTGATGGTGCAGTGAACAAGTGATAGTGAACCATGACACAAAATATAATATATACAAAATTGATAAACACCGCATCAGATGCCCATCCTCCTCGGATTACTGGATTAAGGGATTGAAACCCAAAACAATACAATATAAGAGTTCTGTATCCAACAACAGAAGTTAAGGACGGGCGGGAAAACAAGTTGGCGTTGTGACCCCTTGTTAGGATGAATCCTCTGGTGTCATCATCGGGAAGAAGTAAAGGTAGACACCTATGAGAAAGAGTAACCGAAAATCAGACCTGTTTCCACAAAAAAAAACTATACAAACTAATGGTGAAGAGCTAGAAGAACAGGTCTTACCAAAGCCAGAAAAAAACAAAGTCAAGTTTCCTGAAAGGAATCCCATTCACATTTCTTTCTGTGGGAAATTAAGAGATACCATGCTTACTCAATTCAAGGAATCAATCCCAAATGAAGAGGAGAGGGAAAACAAAGGAGCATTGAGAAGGAAGATGAAGGGGAAAAAAAAAAAAGAAAAAAGTCAAAGTTGTCATGTTGTAGAAGCTTACAACAAATCTAAGAGAGTGTGGTTGGCGTCGGGGAAGGTGAGCATGCTTACCCAGGAAAGCGGAACAAAGTGTGGACATAAACAAGTGTTAAACCATTTGACATCCACTCCATATAGTCCTACTATAGCACTGACCTGTATTCTCTGTGTAGGGGTCTTGGTATGCTGTCAGAAGAACAAAAGTACAAATAACCTTCAAATGAGGGACTTTCTGGGAGGCAAACCAAATGTTGGAAGACATTCAAATCACTCATCTCTACATACCCCAAAGTTTCTTACCTAAACATAAGCACTTCTCCATGATTTAATTGCAACAATGCACCCATTAAGGGTACGAGCAGCCAGGGTGTCTCAACCACTACTAAATTACAAAAATACTCATGAGGTGGGGAATACCTGTTGCCCAAGGCACAGCGTGTCCCGTCCGCATTAGTGCTCTCAGGAGGAGAAAGGAATCCCTTTACTCATGCGTCTCGTCCACGTGGGTCTTCAGCGTAGGTGCTGCAAACCCAAAAACAGGAAAAGTGAAGGTGCCGGTGAAGGACCATGTATACAAAGACCTCACATGGTATGGCTTCTGTATGGAGTGCTGAAAAAAAAAACTAGAGCGCTAACCCCATACAGGAAGTGGGGAAGTCGCAAGTAGGAAAATCTCATTCAAAATGACTGATGGGAACTAAAACGCTAACCCCATGCAAAAGGTGGGAATAATGCATGTAGGAAAGCTTCACTAAATACAGCTTTTGAGTGGAGTGTGGAAAGAAACTGGGATGCTGACCATATAGTGTGCTATTCAATAGCCAGCATTATGTACCGACACAGACAAGTAGCGGCCAAAAACTCAAAATTAAACACAATGTGTCAGACACCCTCCATTTAAAAAAAAGAGAGAGCAGTGCCACACTGGTTCTAAGATGAAAAAGAACCCAGAGACGGAAAAGGTGTAGGTAAAGTGCCCAAAATCTGCCCGATCAAAACAAGGACCTCAAAAGCTGTGGCATCTAACATCAAAAGGCACTATGAATGAGGGACCTCTGGAAATTTCCAAATGGGCATAGATAACACCACTGATCGAAGAGGAAAAGAGTGAAAACAGGACACAAAAGAAGTAAGTGAATAACCTCACAAGCATGAAGGAAAAACACATCTTGTTATCAAGCAAAAATACACAAATAGCCCAGAGCCACCATCATTCCATATTCAAACGGTGGCTTAAGTCATACGGGAATAACCCAATATACTCAAGTAGTTCATAATGTTATGAAGTGAGCGTTGCAAGCTGGCACCATTCATCTTGACTGTTGAGGCCCTTCTCCATTGATCCCACTCTCTGAATCCAGTGACATTCTAGTGTCAAATGTCTAGTGTTGCGGTCCACTCCTCTTAGGTCAAGTTGTATGAAATTTGATTTGCAGAGTGTCCCCTAGCTGTATAATGTTCCATCAAAGGTGCCCCAGATGTCCTGCTGTTAATCCAGCTCTTGTGCTATAAAATGTGTGTTTTCTTCTTCTGGGTAGTTTGTGCTACATAAATCATCTCAAAGGGGCACCAGATGGCATACACAACATTTTAAGAGTTAAAATTAGACAATGATCCTAATGTATAGGGTACATCACGATTTGAAAAGACCTTAGTTTAATTACAAATCTGGCATTTTGCACATTGGCCACATTTGTAGTGCCCTAAGACTATCGGTAAAAGCCCCATTGAGAGTGAATGGTAGGGGCACCTACGGTAGGTAGAGCTGCTCTAATGAGTCTAACACGCAAGTTAGGACCTCTCAAAAGGGTGCATCTTTATAGTTAATGATGTCATTTACTAAATGCCAATATTTGGAGATACCAAACCAAAAGACGAAGAGAAATTGACTCTCCTCTTGCAACAGGATGGAGACAAATGCTTGGTACAGGTCAGTCATAGTGAACCACTAGGCTTCAGATAGAATGTGAAACAAAATCACTGCTGGATTTGGTACTACAGGACAACAAAGAATAACTCTTTCATTTATCTTTCTACGATCTTGGACTATGCAGTATTTTCCTCTGGGTTTCTACAGAACCATAATGGGAGAGTTACATGGACTTCTCATTATCTCCTTCAAAATACCCTATTTTATGATGGATCCGATCAATGGAGTGATTCCTGCAATTATTTCGGGTCTCATGTTATATTGCAGGATTCTTGGATACACAGCATTTGGCTGCACAGTTATTTTGACAGGCTCCACACCTTTGATGAGTCTTCCCTCCTTTCTTGAAAAGTCCCAGACTTCAGGGAGACAGTATGTAAGGAAATGCCTCCTTGGCATGGTTGCCCCCTGACTTTTTGCCTTTGCTGATGCTATGTTTACAATTGAAAGTGTGCTGAGGCCTGCTAACCAGGCCCCAGCACCAGTGTTCTTTCCCTAACCTGTACTTTTGTATCCACAATTGGCAGACCCTGGCATCCAGATAAGTCCCTTGTAACTGGTACTTCTAGTACCAAGGGCCCTGATGCCAAGGAAGGTCTCTAAGGGCTGCAGCATGTCTTATGCCACCCTGGAGACCTCTCACTCAGCACAGACACACTGCTTGCCAGTGCAGGGTGCACTATACCATAGGTGAGGGTACCAGTGCATGAGCATGGTACCCCTACAGTGTCTAAACAAAACCTTAGACATTGTAAGTGCAGGGTAGCCATAAGAGTATATGGTCTGGGAGTCTGTCAAACACGAACTCCACAGCACCATAATGGCTACACTGAAAACTGGGAAGTTTGGTATCAAACTTCTCAGCACAATAAATGCACACTGATGCCAGTGTACATTTTATTGTAAAATACACCACAGAGGGCACCTTAGAGGTGCCCCCTGAAACTTAACCGACTGTCTGTGTAGGCTGACTAGTTCCAGCAGCCTGCCACACCAGAGACATGTTGCTGGCCCCATGGGGAGAGTGCCTTTGTCACTCTGAGGCCAGTAACAAAGCCTGCACTGGGTGGAGATGCTAACACCTCCCCCAGGCAGGAGCTGTGACACCTGGCGGTGAGCCTCAAAGGCTCACCCCTTTGTCACAGCCCAGCAGGGCACTCCAGCTTAGTGGAGTTGCCCGCCCCCTCCGGCCACGGCCCCCACTTTTGGCGGCAAGGCTGGAGGGAACAAAGAAAGCAACAAGGAGGAGTCACTGGCCAGTCAGGACAGCCCCTAAGGTGTCCTGAGCTGAAGTGACTCTAACTTTTAGAAATCCTCCATCTTGCAGATGGAGGATTCCCCCAATAGGGTTAGGATTGTGACCCCCTCCCCTTGGGAGGAGGCACAAAGAGGGTGTACCCACCCTCAGGGCTAGTAGCCATTGGCTACTAACCCCCCAGACCTAAACACGCCCTTAAATTTAGTATTTAAGGGCTACCCTGAACCCTAGAAAATTAGATTCCTGCAAACTACAAGAAGAAGGACTGCCTAGCTGAAAACCCCTGCAGAGGAAGACCAGAAGACGACAACTGCCTTGGCTCCAGAAACTCACCGGCCTGTCTCCTGCCTTCCAAAGATCCTGCTCCAGCGACGCCTTCCAAAGGGACCAGCGACCTCGACATCCTCTGAGGACTGCCCCTGCTTCGAAAAGACAAGAAACTCCCGAGGACAGCGGACCTGCTCCAAGAAAGGCTGCAACTTTGTTTCCAGCAGCTTTGAAAGAACTCTGCAAGCTCCCCGCAAGAAGCGTGAGACTTGCAACACTGCACCCGGCGACCCCGACTCGGCTGGTGGAGATCCAACACCTCAGGAGGGACCCCAGGACTACTCTGATACTGTGAGTACCAAAACCTGTCCCCCCTGAGCCCCCACAGCGCCGCCTGCAGAGGGAATCCCGAGGCTTCCCCTGACCGCGACTCTTTGAATCCTAAGTCCCGACGCCTGGGAGAGACCCTGCACCCGCAGCCCCCAGGACCTGAAGGACCGGACTTTCACTGGAGAAGTGACCCCCAGGAGTCCCTCTCCCTTGCCCAAGTGGAGGTTTCCCCGAGGAATCCCCCCCTTGCCTGCCTGCAGCGCTGAAGAGATCCCGAGATCTCTCATAGACTAACATTGCGAACCCGACGCCTGTCTCTACACTGCACCCGGCCGCCCCCGCGCTGCTGAGGGTGAAATTTCTGTGTGGGCTTGTGTCCCCCCCGGTGCCCTACAAAACCCCCCTGGTCTGCCCTCCGAAGACGCGGGTACTTACCTGCAAGTAGACCGGAACCGGGGCACCCCCTTCTCTCCATTCTAGCCTATGTGTTTTGGGCACCACTTTGAACTCTGCACCTGACCGGCCCTGAGCCGCTGGTGTGGTGACTTTGGGGTTGCTCTGAACCCCCAACGGTGGGCTACCTTGGACCAAGAACTGAACCCTGTAAGTGTCTTACTTACCTGGTAAAACTAACAAAAACTTACCTCCCCCAGGAACTGTGAAAATTGCACTGTGTCCACTTTTAAAACAGCTATTTGTCAATAACTTGAAAAGTATACATGCAATTTTTATGATTTAAAGTTCCTAAAGTACTTACCTGCAATACCTTTCAAATGAGATATTACATGTAGAATTTGAACCTGTGGTTCTTAAAATAAACTAAGAAAAGATATTTTTCTATACAAAAACCTATTGGCTGGATTTGTCTCTGAGTGTGTGTACCTCATTTATTGTCTATGTGTATGTACAACAAATGCTTAACACTACTCCTTGGATAAGCCTACTGCTCGACCACACTACCACAAAATAGAGCATTAGTATTATCTATTTTTACCACTATTTTACCTCTAAGGGGAATCCTTGGACTCTGTGCATGCTATTCCTTACTTTGAAATAGCACATACAGAGCCAACTTCCTACATTGGTGGATCAGCGGTGGGGTACAAGACTTTGCATTTGCTGGACTACTCAGCCAATACCTGATCACAAGACAAATTCCAAAATTGTCATTAGAAATTGATTTTTGCAATTTGAAAAGTTTTCTAAATTCTTAAAAGACCTGCTAGGGCCTTGTGTTAGATCCTGTTTAGCATTTCTTTTAGAGTTTAAAAGTTTGTAAAAGTTTGAATTAGATTCTAGAACCAGTTGTAGATTCTTAAAAAGTATTCCAACTTTTAGAAGCAAAATGTCTAGCACAGATGTGACTGTGGTGGAACTCGACACCACACCTTACCTCCATCTTAAGATGAGGGAGCTAAGGTCACTCTGTAAACTGAAGAAAATAACAATGGGCCCCAAACCTACCAAAATACAGCTCCAGGAGCTTTTGGCAGAGTTTGAAAAGGCCAACCCCTCTGAGGGTGGCAACTCAGAGGAAGAGGATAGTGACTTGGAGGAAAATTCCCCCCTACCAATCCTATCTAGGGAGAACAGGGTCCCTCAAACCCTGACTCCAAAAATAATAGTCAGAGATGCTGGTTCCCTCACAGGAGAGACCAACACCTCTGAAATCACTGAGGATAGCCCCAGTGAAGAGGACATCCAGTTAGCCAGGATGGCCAAAAGATTGGCTTTGGAAAGACAGATCCTAGCCATAGAGAGGGAAAGACAAGAGATGGGCCTAGGACCCATCAATGGTGGCAGCAACATAAATAGGGTCAGAGATTCTCCTGACATGTTGAAAATCCCTAAAGGGATTGTAACTAAATATGAAGATGGTGATGACATCACCAAATGGTTCACAGCTTTTGAGAGGGCTTGTGTAACCAGAAAAGTGAACAGATCTCACTGGGGTGCTCTCCTTTGGGAAATGTTCACAGGAAAGTGTAGGGATAGACTCCTCACACTCTCTGGACAAGATGCAGAATCTTATGACCTCATGAAGGGTACCCTGATTGAGGGCTTTGGATTCTCCACTGAGGAGAATAGGATTAGATTCAGGGGGGCTCAAAAATCCTCGAGCCAGACCTGGGTTGACTTTGTAGACTACTCAGTGAAAACACTAGATGGTTGGATTCAAGGCAGTGGTGTAAGTAATTATGATGGGCTGTACAATTTATTTGTGAAAGAACACCTGTTAAGTAATTGTTTCAATGATAAACTGCATCAGCATCTGGTAGACCTAGGACCAATTTCTCCCCAAGAATTGGGAAAGAAGGCGGACCATTGGGTCAAGACAAGGGTGTCCAAGACTTCAACAGGGGGTGACCAAAAGAAAGGGGTCACAAAGACTCCCCAGGGGAAGGGTGATGAGACAACCAAAACTAAAAATAGTAAAGAGTCTTCTACAGGCCCCCAAAAACCTGCACAGGAGGGTGGGCCCAGAGCCTCTTCACAAAACAATGGGTACAAGGGTAAAAACTTTGATCCCAAAAAGGCCTGGTGTCATAGCTGTAAACAGCATGGACACCAAACTGGAGACAAGGCCTGTCCCAAGAAAGGTTCCACTCCAAACTCCCATCCAGGTAACACTGGTATGGCTAGTCTCCAAGTGGGATCAACAGTGTGCCCAGAGCAAATCAGGGTCCACACTGAAGCTACTCTAGTTTCTGAGGGTGGGGTGGATTTAGCCACACTAGCTGTCTGGCCGCCTAACATGCAAAAATACAGACAGCAACTCTTAATTAATGGGACTAGAATAGAGGGCCTGAGGGATACAGGTGCCAGTGTCACCATGGTGACAGAGAAACTGGTTTCCCCTGGCCAATACCTGACTGGAAAAACTTACACAGTCACCAACGCTGACAATCAGAGAAAAGTACATCCCATGGCAATGGTTACTTTAGAATGGGAAGGGGTCAATGGCCTGAAACAGGTGGTGGTCTCCTCAAATATCCCAGTGGACTGTCTGCTTGGAAATGACCTGGAGTCCTCAGCATGGGCTGAGGTAGAACTAAAAACCCATGCAGCAATGCTGGGTATCCCTGAACTGGTGTGTGTGAAAACAAGAGCACAGTGCAAGGCACAGGGTGAAAAAGTAGAGCTGGAGTCTGGAAAAATGGCCCAGCCTACCAAGAGAACAGGAAAGTCAGTTGGGAAACCAACTGCAACACAGCAAAAGAAAGGGAACCTCTCTTCTCAGGAAGAAGTTCTGCCCTCTGAGGGAACTGAGCCTTTGGAGCTTGAACCTTATCAGGTTGAGCTCTTGGGCCCAGGGGGACCCTCAAGGGAGGAGCTGTGTAAGGGACAAGAAACCTGTCCCTCTCTTGAAGGCCTTAGGCAGCAAGCTGCTGAAGAGTCCAAAGGCAAGAAAAATGGAACACATAGGGTCTATTGGGAAGATGGACTCCTGTACACTGAGGCCAGAGACCCCAAACCTGGTGCCACTAGGAGAGTGGTAGTGCCTCAGCTGTTCAGAGAGTTCATCCTAACATTGGCCCATGACATTCCCCTTGCTGGACATTTGGGACAAACCAAGACGTGGGAGAGGCTAGTCAACCACTTCTACTGGCCCAATATGTCCAACATGGTTAAGGAGTTTTGCCTCTCCTGCCCCACCTGTCAAGCCAGTGGTAAGACAGGTGGGCACCCAAAGGCCCCCCTCATTCCACTTCCAGTGGTGGGGGTCCCCTTTGAAAGAGTGGGTGTGTACATAGTGGGTCCACTGGAACCTCCCACAGCCTCAGGAAATATGTATATCCTGGTAGTAGTGGATCATGCTACCAGGTATCCTGAAGCTATTCCCCTTAGGTCGACTACTGCCCCTGCAGTAGCCAAGGCCCTCATTGGTATCTTTACCAGAGTGGGTTTCCCTAAGGAGGTGGTGTCTGACAGAGGTACCAACTTCATGTCAGCGTACCTAAAACACATGTGGAATGAGTGTGGAGTGACTTACAAATTCACTACACCATACCATCCACAAACTAATGGCTTGGTTGAGAGATTCAACAAGACATTAAAAGGCATGATCATGGGGCTCCCAGAAAAACTCAAAAGGAGATGGGATGTCCTCTTGCCATGTCTGCTTTTCGCTTACAGAGAGGTGCCACAGAAGGGAGTAGGATTCTCACCCTTTGAACTTCTGTTTGGTCATCCTGTAAGGGGACCACTTGCTCTTGTTAAAGAAGGCTGGGAGAGGCCTCTCCATGAGCCTAAACAAGACATAGTGGACTATGTACTTGGCCTTCGCTCTAGAATGGCAGAGTACATGGAAAAGGCAACCAAAAACCTTGAGGCCAGCCAACAGCTCCAGAAGTTTTGGTATGACCAAAAGGCTGCACTGGTTGAGTTCCAACCAGGGCAGAAAGTCTGGGTTCTGGAGCCTGTGGCTCCCAGGGCACTCCAGGACAAATGGAGTGGCCCTTACCCAGTGCTAGAAAGGAAGAGTCAGGTCACCTACCTGGTGGACCTGGGCACAAGCAGGAGCCCCAAGAGGGTGATCCATGTGAACCGCCTTAAGCTCTTCCATGACAGGGCTGATGTGAATCTGTTGATGGTAACAGATGAGGATCGGGAGGCAGAGAGTGAACCTCTCCCTGATCTTCTGTCATCAGACCCAAAAGATGGCACAGTAGATGGAGTGATCTACTCAGACACCCTCTCTGGCCAACAGCAAGCTGATTGTAGGAGAGTCCTACAACAGTTTCCTGAACTCTTCTCCTTAACCCCTGGTCAGACACACCTGTGTACCCATGATGTGGACACAGGAGACAGCATGCCTGTCAAAAACAAAATCTTTAGACAGTCTGACCATGTTAAGGAAAGCATCAAGGTGGAAGTCCACAAGATGCTGGAATTGGGAGTAATTGAGCGCTCTGACAGCCCCTGGGCTAGCCCAGTGGTCTTAGTCCCCAAACCTCACACCAAAGATGGAAAGAAAGAGATGAGGTTTTGTGTGGACTACAGAGGGCTCAATTCTGTCACCAAGACAGATGCTCATCCAATTCCAAGAGCTGATGAGCTCATAGACAAATTAGGTGCTGCCAAATTCTTAAGTACCTTTGACTTGACAGCAGGGTACTGGCAAATAAAAATGGCACCTGGAGCAAAAGAGAAAAAAGCATTCTCCACACCTGATGGGCATTATCAGTTTACTGTTATGCCCTTTTGTTTAAAGAATGCCCCTGCCACCTTCCAAAGGTTGGTGAATCAAGTCCTTGCTGGCTTGGAGTCCTTTAGCACAGCTTATCTTGATGATATTGCTGTCTTCAGCTCCACCTGGCAGGATCACCTGGTCCACCTGAAGAAGGTTTTGAAGGCTCTGCAATCTGCAGGCCTCTCTATCAAGGCATCCAAATGCCAGATAGGGCAGGGAACTGTGGTTTACTTGGGCCACCTTGTAGGTGGAGGCCAAGTTCAGCCACTCCAACCCAAGATCCAGACTATTCTGGACTGGGTAGCTCCAAAAACCCAGACTCAAGTCAGGGCATTCCTTGGCTTGACTGGGTATTACAGGAGGTTTGTGAAGGGATATGGATCCATTGTGACAGCCCTCACTGAACTCACCTCCAAGAAAATGCCCAAGAAAGTGAACTGGACTGTGGAATGCCAACAGGCCTTTGACACCCTGAAACAAGCAATGTGCTCAGCACCAGTTCTAAAAGCTCCAGATTATTCTAAGCAGTTCATTGTGCAGACTGATGCCTCTGAACATGGGATAGGGGCAGTTTTGTCTCAAACAAATGATGATGGCCTTGACCAGCCTGTTGCTTTCATTAGCAGGAGGTTACTCCCCAGGGAGCAGCGTTGGAGTGCCATTGAGAGGGAGGCCTTTGCTGTGGTTTGGTCCCTGAAGAAGCTGAGACCATACCTCTTTGGGACTCACTTCCTAGTTCAAACTGACCACAGACCTCTCAAATGGCTGATGCAAATGAAAGGTGAAAATCCTAAACTGTTGAGGTGGTCCATCTCCCTACAGGGAATGGACTTTATAGTGGAACACAGACCTGGGACTGCCCATGCCAATGCAGATGGCCTTTCCAGGTTCTTCCACTTAGAAAATGAAGACTCTCTTGGGAAAGGTTAGTCTCATCCTCTTTCGTTTGGGGGGGGGGTTGTGTAAGGAAATGCCTCCTTGGCATGGTTGCCCCCTGACTTTTTGCCTTTGCTGATGCTATGTTTACAATTGAAAGTGTGCTGAGGCCTGCTAACCAGGCCCCAGCACCAGTGTTCTTTCCCTAACCTGTACTTTTGTATCCACAATTGGCAGACCCTGGCATCCAGATAAGTCCCTTGTAACTGGTACTTCTAGTACCAAGGGCCCTGATGCCAAGGAAGGTCTCTAAGGGCTGCAGCATGTCTTATGCCACCCTGGAGACCTCTCACTCAGCACAGACACACTGCTTGCCAGCTTGTGTGTGCTAGTGAGGACAAAACGAGTAAGTCGACATGGCACTCCCCTCAGGGTGCCATGCCAGCCTCTCACTGCCTATGCAGTATAGGTAAGACACCCCTCTAGCAGGCCTTACAGCCCTAAGGCAGGGTGCACTATACCATAGGTGAGGATACCAGTGCATGAGCATGGTACCCATACAGTGTCTAAACAAAACCTTAGACATTGTAAGTGCAGGTTAGCCATAAGAGTATATGGTCTGGGAGTCTGTCAAACACGAACTCCACAGCACCATAATGGCTACACTGAAAACTGGGAAGTTTGGTATCAAACTTCTCAGCACAATAAATGCACACTGATGCCAGTGTACATTTTATTGTAAAATACACCACAGAGGGCACCTTAGAGGTGCCCCCTGAAACTTAACCGACTGTCTGTGTAGGCTGACTAGTTCCAGCAGCCTGCCACACCAGAGACATGTTGCTGGCCCCATGGGGAGAGTGCCTTTGTCACTCTGAGGCCAGTAACAAAGCCTGCACTGGGTGGAGATGCTAACACCTCCCCCAGGCAGGAGCTGTGACACCTGGCGGTGAGCCTCAAAGGCTCACCCCTTTGTCACAGCCCAGCAGGGCACTCCAGCTTAGTGGAGTTGCCCGCCCCCTCCGGCCACGGCCCCCACTTTTGGTGGCAAGGCTGGAGGGAACAAATAAAGCAACAAGGAGGAGTCACTGGCCAGTCAGAACAGCCCCTAAGGTGTCCTGAGCTGAAGTGACTCTAACTTTTAGAAATCCTCCATCTTGCAGATGGAGGATTCCCCCAATAGGGTTAGGATTGTGACCCCCTCCCCTTGGGAGGAGGCACAAAGAGGGTGTACCCACCCTCAGGGCTAGTAGCCATTGGCTACTAACCCCCCAGACCTAAACACGCCCTTAAATTTAGTATTTAAGGGCTACCCTGAACCCTAGAAAATTAGATTCCTGCAAACTACAAGAAGAAGGACTGCCTAGCTGAAAACCCCTGCAGAGGAAGACCAGAAGACGACAACTGCCTTGGCTCCAGAAACTCACCGGCCTGTCTCCTGCCTTCCAAAGATCCTGCTCCAGCGACGCCTTCCAAAGGGACCAGCGACCTCGACATCCTCTGAGGACTGCCCCTGCTTCGAAAAGACAAGAAACTCCCGAGGACAGCGGACCTGCTCCAAGAAAGGCTGCAACTTTGTTTCCAGCAGCTTTGAAAGAACTCTGCAAGCTCCCCGCAAGAAGCGTGAGACTTGCAACACTGCACCCGGCGACCCCGACTCGGCTGGTGGAGATCCAACACCTCAGGAGGGACCCCAGGACTACTCTGATACTGTGAGTACCAAAACCTGTCCCCCCTGAGCCCCCACAGCGCCGCCTGCAGAGGGAATCCCGAGGCTTCCCCTGACCGCGACTCTTTGAATCCTAAGTCCCGACGCCTGGGAGAGACCCTGCACCCGCAGCCCCCAGGACCTGAAGGACCGGACTTTCACTGGAGAAGTGACCCCCAGGAGTCCCTCTCCCTTGCCCAAGTGGAGGTTTCCCTGAGGAATCCCCCCCTTGCCTGCCTGCAGCGCTGAAGAGATCCCGAGATCTCTCATAGACTAACATTGCGAACCCGACGCCTGTCTCTACACTGCACCCGGCCGCCCCCGCGCTGCTGAGGGTGAAATTTCTGTGTGGGCTTGTGTCCCCCCCGGTGCCCTACAAAACCCCCCTGGTCTGCCCTCCGAAGACGCGGGTACTTACCTGCAAGTAGACCGGAACCGGGGCACCCCCTTCTCTCCATTCTAGCCTATGTGTTTTGGGCACCACTTTGAACTCTGCACCTGACCGGCCCTGAGCTGCTGGTGTGGTGACTTTGGGGTTGCTCTGAACCCCCAACGGTGGGCTGCCTTGGACCAAGAACTGAACCCTGTAAGTGTCTTACTTACCTGGTAAAACTAACAAAAACTTACCTCCCCCAGGAACTGTGAAAATTGCACTGTGTCCACTTTTAAAACAGCTATTTGTCAATAACTTGAAAAGTATACATGCAATTTTTATGATTTAAAGTTCCTAAAGTACTTACCTGCAATACCTTTCAAATGAGATATTACATGTAGAATTTGAACCTGTGGTTCTTAAAATAAACTAAGAAAAGATATTTTTCTATACAAAAACCTATTGGCTGGATTTGTCTCTGAGTGTGTGTACCTCATTTATTGTCTATGTGTATGTACAACAAATGCTTAACACTACTCCTTGGATAAGCCTACTGCTCGACCACACTACCACAAAATAGAGCATTAGTATTATCTATTTTTACCACTATTTTACCTCTAAGGGGAACCCTTGGACTCTGTGCATGCTATTCCTTACTTTGAAATAGCACATACAGAGCCAACTTCCTACACAGTATCTCTCACATCTGTGGGTAAATCATTACAGGTCAACGTAGGGAACAATGTGAGACTTGAGGGTTGATCCGCAATTTGGAATTCTACATCCTCATCAGTGATATGAATTTATTTACCTCTTAGAGTACAACAGATTGAACAAATTAAATTGCATCCAAGCAAGCCAACAGGACTCAAATCACACACCACAAATTGGTGCTCATCTTTAAAGGAACCTATTCTTAGAAGGACTGCTTCTGTCCCAGGGTTGGTCAATTGCTGACTTGCAATTCCTACAGCTTGGATCTTCTTTCCGGAGAGTGGCAAGTTAGGAACATCTACTGTTCTTACATTAGAGCAGGTAGCATCTGTGACTACTAAAAAGGACACATGGTGGCCGTTCATGTCACCACCAGTGTACGGACCACTCTGATCTACTTTTAAGGATGCTCCAAGCACGCATTCCTCTTTCCACTTCAGGCACCATGTTAGACTTGTCAGCTCTTGGTGTGGTTTCCCCTGTCTTTTTGGCTTCTGGCCTCCTGTGTTTTTTGGTCCTCCTGTGGTGAATTTAGTTTTTTCTGGCTTTAGTACTCTGGGCACTTAACCACTGCTGACCAGTGCTAAAGTGCATGTGCTCTCTGTCTAAATGGTATTGGTGATTGGTTTGCCCATGATTTGGCAGATTTGATTTACTAGTAAGTCCCTAGTAATGTGTACTGTGCATGCCCAGGGCCAGTAAATCAAATGTTACTAGTGGGCCACATGAGTAGTAGCGTAAACATGTCTCAGACCTACCACTGCAGTCTCTGTGTCTGCAATTTTAACTACCAGTTCAACCTGGTAAGTGCACCCACTTGCCAGGCCCAAGCCTTCCCTTTTACTACATGTAAGTCACCCCTAAGTCAGGCTGAAGGCAGCCCAAAGGCAGGGTGCAGTGTATTTTAAAGGTAGGAAGGGTACAGGTGTGTCTTACATGTCCTGATAGTGAAATACTTCTAAATTTGTTTTTTACTATTGCAAGGACTATCTCCCCCATAAGGTACATGGGGATTGACTTGAAATATCTTTTACGTGTATTTCCCCACTGGGAGCAGATAGAGGTATGGAGTTTGGGGGTCTCTGAACTCACAATTTCAAAATGCACCTTTTGGTGAAGTTGGTTTTTAAACTGTAAGTTTGACAATGCTTCTTTTAGAAAGTGGATATTTTCTCGCTTAACCATTCTGCCTGGCTGTGGAAGACACATCTGGGCCAGGATGACAGCTGGGCTGTTTGTGAATTCACTCTAAACAGTCACACAAAGGGTGCTGAGGTGTGCCCGGCATAACCTGATGGGTCTTTCTGGGCTAGATTGATGAGAAGAGCTGACACTTGCACATGGACCGGTCTATGTCTGTCCTTAAAGAAAGCAGTCTCCAACCCCCTAGAGTGTGTCTGGGGCCAGGGCAGGAAAGTTAGGGTCTTCTGCTCTACAAAGACTTAGGGGGTCATTCTGACCCCGGCCGGCGGCGGTAGCCGCTGGCCTGGCTGGGACCGCCAGAATACCGCTGCGCGGTCAAAAGACCGCCGCGGGTATTCTGGGTTTCCCGCTGGGCTGGCGGGCGACTGCCAGAAGGCCGCCCGCCAGCCCAGCGGGAAACACCCTTCCATGAGGATGCCGGCTCCGAATGGAGCCCGCGGAGTGGAAGGGGTGCGACGGGTGCAGTTGCACCCGTCGCGATTTTCAGTGTCTGCATGGCAGACACTGAAAATCTTTGTGGGGCCCTGTTACGGGGGCCCCACAACACCCCATACCGCCATTCTCTTCCTGGCGGCCAAAACCGCCAGGAACAGGATGGCGGTATGGGGCTCGGAATCCCCATGAGGATTCCCCAGGGCAGCGGGAAACCGGCGGTACACCGCCGGTTTTCCGTTTCTGACCGCGGCTGTACCGCCGCGGTCAGAATGCCCATGGGAGCACCGCCAGCCTGTTGGCGGTGCTCCCGCGGTCGTTGGCCCTGGCGGATTTTACCGCTAGGGTCAGAATGTCCCCCTTAGGGTCTTGTACTCTACAAAGACTTTCCTTTGAAGTTTACCTACTTCAAAGGCAGAAATGAGTATAAGTATTGGACCTCTGAGACCACAACTTTAGAACACTTCTGGACTGAGGACTGTCTGCCAAGAAGAAGAGCTAGATGCTGTAGGAGGGACTCCCACTGTGCCGGTTGCTTTATTGTGCTGGCCTGCTGCTTACTGCTTCTATCCTGGGAGTGAAAGGACTGGACTTTGCTTTCTACATCCTGCTTTCCAAGGTTCTCCAAGATCTTGAACTGACCTTATCTTAGGTGAGAAGTCTCATGGACATTAAAGACTTCATCTGCCAGTAACTGGACTCTCTTGCTGAGAGTCCTGGCTTGCCAAGTGGTACCAAATTCAGTTCTTGGGCCCTTGGTAGTGAGTCCTGGTGTAGCCAAGAAGAAACCAAGTACATCGACTCCAGAGCAATTTTGGAAATGACACCGCTGTCCGACTATACCGCTGCCTGCAACAGAGCCGTGGTCCCCACTGAGTGCAATGTCCATGACTGACACAACAGGTCCAACACCACTGCAGTATCTCCAAAGTCCTGCCACATCATGAGTCCTGAGTGCTGTGTCCTCCACGTCCGGGACCCCGATTCCTCCGCAGCACCTGTGGCCCGTGGTATGATTGCGACACCACAAAGTTCGTGCCATGCGTCTTGACCTGCTGGATTCATCGATCCCGCTGGATTGTAAGGAACTGATGCCTCACCACCAATGCTGCATCACCTCCCCTGCAACCAAAAGGAACCAACGCCTCACCTCCCATGCCTAGCAGTAAGGAACTGATGCCTCACCTCCCTGGTAGTAGTAAGGAATCTACACAGCACCTGCTCCAGTGATGACTCACCTCCCCGACTCCGTGCTACGTCTTTGTTTCTTAGTTTTCCAAAGGTACTGCACCTTCGGTCCGTTTGACTCTGTGACTGGAGTCCCACACTCCCTCGCGAGTGGCATCGGACTGTTGGGAATTACTCTGTCAAGACATTGTGATAACCCTAGCTGGAGCTATTGTGTTTCTAAGCACTTTTATTGAGATGTATTCTTTAAACATTTGTATCTTTGCTTGTGTATGTTGGTTTTTGTCATTTTGGTTGTGTTTTACTCAGATGACTATTGGTTATTTTTCTAAATTGATGTGGAGTACTTTAGTGGAGTTTTCACTGTGTTACTGTGTGTGTACAAACACTTTACACATTGCCTCTGAGATAAGCCTGACTGCTCGTGCCAAGCTACCAAGGGGGCGAAGAGGGGCTATCTTAGCTGTGTGACTCCTTTACCCTGATTAGAGTGAGGGTCCCTACTTTGACAGGGTGCAAAGCACTGCTAACTAGAGACCCATTTCTAACACACCATAACTGGAAAATATCTGAAAAATCCTTGTCACTCAGCTCAGTTAAGGGAAACTGAGTTGCATTTGGTTAGAATTCACATTTGTGACTTGGTTCAAATTTTGACAAGGAACATTTGACTGTTGTTGTGGCATCATGGCTTGTGGAGCTTGCATCTGTTGTCTTTCGGACACATTTTAATTTTGCACTCTAGGTCTCTGCACTTGCTGCATCTGAACCAGGCTATTTCCCTGGTTTGCACGAATCCACAATCCTGCATCTGATTATTATTCACATTAAGGGGATGCTCCTGCTTTCAATGGCCCAAATTGCCACACATGTGACATGGATTCATTCTCTTTGAAGTCATAACATCCACATCTGCATTCGGCTCAAAAGGAACTCCTCACCCTCTACATTGCTGCTGAAAACCATTACTTCCTTGCATAATCGGGGCTCCCTGTGGATACACTTCCTGCATTCCACTATTATTCCCTGTAAACTCTGGAATCTGATTTCTCTATGCAGCCTTTAGTTCCATCACCATCAACTACTCCTTTAACTTTTTCTGCTTCAAATCCAATTTGTTGCTGCAGTACTTTGCATATTGCAGGATCTCATAAATGGGTTGATCTGCCAACAAATCAATTGCTGCTGAATCATGGTATTCACTTCTGGCTTCAATCCATGTATAAATCTAAACACAAAATGACCCATATCCTTTCCCTCTATATTCTCGGTACCACTGAACTGCTTGGAAGCTGCAACAGTCTCTCAAAATAGGAATGTATTGACTCCATAGATTCCTGAGTCGTCATGTCAGTGCGCAACCAACCATTATCTTTAGGGGACACCTTTTCTTTTAAAAATGCAGTCACCTTCTAATACTTTTTTATCACCTCTTCAGAGGGCAGATTTGTCACTGGACATCCTGGAGGTTCCCTTTCAGGCCAATCAACAGTGATGTTGCATTCAGTCTACAAGTCATTCTGAACCACAATGTCAAACAAGGTGTTCAAATCTTCCCACAAACACTTGGAAAGTTTAACAAATCTTTAAGTCTGCCTATACAATTCTGCTGGTTTCTCTTCTGGGAAATCATTTGTGAATAACAGAATGTAACTTCTACTCTAAGGTGCATGAACATATCCCCCACCAGGAACGTCTGTCCTGGGAAGCATCTTCATGTCTCCTTCACTTTGACCTGCTCCAGCTGAAGGCAGATCTGTTCTCATTTTCTTCTGATCCTTCTTCTTTACCCGTCGTCCTTCCCACTTGTCCAAAGCACCCAATTCTTGTATGTAACAAATGTATTCTGTAATCTGCAATCTCATTCCCGGAGGTCTCAGGCTCATGATGTTCTTGTCACTGAAGTCTAGATGATAACTCTTCTTTAAAGGCTTTGAATTTGTCAAATTAACATCATATTTCTGGGCTAATTCAGCTGGTCTTATAAGCTTGTCCTGCACGCTTTGTAATGTCTTCACATGTGAATCACAGTTTGTCCTCTCTGTAAGTGTCAATCTGGACTGTCTAAATTTCCCAATATCATCTCATTTAATTTTTTACTTTCATCTGGGCACATCTAGTGGTCTCCTCTCTTGGGTTTGTATTGATTTTTCCAGTGTAACCAGTGCTTCCTGTTGTGTTTGTTGCACTCAGACTATTTAGCCAGTCCCTCAATTCCTGGGCTTTAAATCCTTGCAAGTTTATTGAAGTATTCAGCAATGCTTCTCCACTTTAAGAACTCAAATTTGCCTGATCTGAGGTATTTGCAATAAGCATTTTTTTCTTCTGAAGAGTTAAAGGTTAAACTCCTATTTGGGGTACTATACCCCATGTTCAGGGTGAGTTCTGATCTGGATATAAAATATGGTGTGAATCTCTGAGGAACCTTGCACCAGGGGTAAATCACGTATGACTTGTCAGTTCTGAAATGCCTGTAGGGGTCAGTGGAACTACTGGACCTATTGTTACTGGAACTGTTTATGCATCTGGATTAGTATAACTCATTGGATTTGATGGAACTGCCATCCTTAAGCTTTGACCTATCAGATTTGGACTAAAACCCTGTTATATCTGATTTGGATTAAAACTCTGTCTCATCTGGTTCAAATTTAGTCTTTGTACTATCCTGTTGGGGTACAGTTCAACGGGTGCAGTAGGTGTATCAAAAGACACATTTCTCGATGTCTCACCTGACACTCCTGTCTGTTCAGAATTGTATGGAGGCAGACAATTTACTAGTAACTGATGTATAAAATCATCATCTCAATCACTCTCATAGGTTTCAGCTTTTTTCTCTCTTGTCTGTTCTGCATTTTCTGTCTTTTTCTTTCCATTTGGTTTAGTGCTGTCTCCTTCACTAATAAAGGTAGGATACAATCTAATTTCCTCTGTTATATCTGCTTTCCAAACTTTCTGTTGATTATCCCATCTTGCCTCTTCAACAGTTCCTTTTGCTTTCTTTACTCTGCCCTCATACTTCTATTTCATTTTCTGATGAGCTATGTGTTCACATGTGTTAAGTGCTTAAAATTGTGCAGGTCTTGAAGGTGGTCTCATCTCATATAAAATTCACCTCACATTCTCAATAATTCTCAAATTAAATGTTCCACAGCGTGGAAATGCTAATGCACCTTCTTTCTCAGTAATCTTATGCCATTGCTGAAGTCACAAACCTACATTGGACAATACATAATGACCTGGAGTTTCTTCATCTCTCTTACCGGGATGAATACATCACCTTTTATCAAACTTTTCAGTGCTCTAAAGAACTTTGGCCCTGATTCTAAGCTTGGCGGGCGGCGGGAGCCGCCCGCCAAGCGGGAACCGCCAGAAGACTGTACCGCGGTCACAAGACCGCGGCGGTCATTCTGGGTTTCCCACTGGGCTGGCAGGCGACCGCCAAAAGGCCGCCCGCCAGCCCAGTGGGAAACACCCTTCCACGAGGAAGCCGGCTCCGAATGGAGCCGGCGGAGTGGAAGGGGTGCGACGGGTGCAGTAGCACCCGTCGCGAATTTCAGTGTCTGCTAAGCAGCACGACACCCCATACCCCATTCTCTTCCTGGCGGCCGAAACCGCGAGGAACAGGATGGCGGTATGGGGGTCAGAATCCACATGGCGGCGCACCGCCAGTTTCCCGTTTCTGACCGCGGCTATACCGCCGCGGTCAGAATTGCCCTGGATGCACCGCCAGCCTGTTGGCGGTGCATCCGCGGTACCCTACCCTGGCGGTCTCGGACCGCCAGGGTAGGAATGACCGCCTTTATTTTTAAACAATATTTAAATAATTGACAATTTACTTTTCATTTGCAGTTGGGAATTAATTCATTAATTCTGTTGCTACAATCCTCTTTTTCGATGCTCACAACCAATAGCAGTGCAACACTCTGTGACGCAGTCCACCAATACCATTGCTGCTTTACACCAACCAACCAACTTATACCAGCGAGACACACTGTGACGTCAATCTCACTCCTTGCAGCAGCTCACCCTCCTTTGCAATTTTCCTCACAATCACTCTTTCACGCAAACCTAATGCAAAATAATGCAGGCAAAAACCAACAACTGTCAGCTTCTCTAAAGGATTAGGTAATCAAACATGTCAAAAGCAGCATGGAGCTTCACTTTCCAACTATGCTTTTACAATTATACTGCAAATGAGGCTCGACCAGCGGATCTTACTTTGATTGATACAGTTCCTCTCTGTGCACTCAAGATTCACTAATCCCAACCTCTCACACTTGCACAAAGAACACTACTGGTACGTTTGACAAAGTCTACCAACCAGCACCTCACACTGCACACTATAAATGAACCAAGTGTCTTATACACTTGTGCATTATCCCAGGATCTCAGGCCATGTCTGACCCGTTAACCAGCACATGTCCTAAGCAAAAAGTGCCACATTCACACAACAACTTTGAAAACTCTTCAAAACACTTCACAAACATCACACTTCATCGCACTCTTAAGTCAAAGCAACGCAAAGCTCAAACCTTATTAATACGCATGCATCTGCTGCAAAAGAACAACGCTAGAACTTCTTTAATCTTCCAAATGAAACCATGGGATCATAATTTAGGTTTGGTCTGGACAATTTCATAATAGGACTTCCTAAATCCCTAATACTATCTCCCTAGCACTGTCTCCCAATTACAATCCCCCCACCCCTCATGGTAGAAACCAGACCTCTGCTACCAGATTTGATGGAGCATTTGATGTATGGCCTAAACAAGGTTGACAAATACTTTCACCCTAAGCAGGGGCTAAGAGCAGTTAGCATCACAGTCGGTCAACATTTAATTTATAGTATGACCAATTTGGCCACAGAAGGAAAACCCAAAACTGACACTGGGAGTGGGCCCATCTTGCCAGGGGCACAGGCACATGGCGAGAGAGGGTGTGGGTGGGAGCCTGTGGGCCAGAGGACGGGGCATCCAAGGGAGTCAACTGACCAGCAAACCATGTCCTAGAAGTATATTAACAATCCCAGGACAGGATGGGTCAGATCATTAACATGTTGAGGGAAAACCAAAGGTTGCAGAGGGAATACCACCAGGAGGTCATGTGGCAGTGGCAGGCACACAATAACACCATGGCCTCCATTGCAGGGGTGCCCAAGGACATTAACACCAACCTGCATGCTTCCTCCACCCACCACCAGGCCCCTTCCACTAGCCATATCACATCTAAGCCTACAACATCTGCGGCACTTAGTGGAATGGCGGCCCTGCCAGGGTAACCACAGGCCTCTGGCACCCCTCCCTCTGTAGCTGAAGAACCCCCGCTCACAAATGTGGATGTCCAGCCAGACATCTGGCTGGAACAGATGCCAAGACCAAACCCACTGCCAGGAAGTGACCCTCCTCTGATTCCCCTCCCTTGTGTGCCACTGAGACACCCTGTTGACTGTTCAATGACATTTCACAATTTTCCCATGGCCCTTGGACACTGGAACCTACAGCTGTGCCACCTACTTTGATGATTTCATCCACCATGACCGCACTCATCACCCATTGGACAGTTAAACACTGTACATCTCAGCAACTGCATGTGTGTCTTTATTTGTACATATACAAATGTTTGGTCAGCAAACTGTCATGTGGGTATGAACCCCTAAACCAACAAGCAGTGTAATGGATAGCAGAGGGAGGTATCCTCTGCAGGAGACAGTACAACAGACATGTCACAGGGCAGATGTAAGAGAGTAAGAGAGTCACTGGTCCTGCCACTCACCCGAGTATAACAACTTATCCAACCTGTAAAAAAACCATGACAGAGACATTCATCAGGACAGTAGGCATGGTGGCACACAAAGCACATATGTAGACCATAGTTGTCATGCCCAGTGTAGATTGCCAACTAAACAGGGCACAACAGATGTCACTTCTACATCACCAGTCTCAGGAAATACATCACAAAACACTGTAGCTGGCATCAAAGGCTAATGAAAATGAAAGCATCAAGCAATAGGTAAGAGAGGGGAAAATTCACAGTACACAGTTACTCGCTGGAATGGCATGAGAACAGGAGACTGCAGGACACATAGCACAAGACAGGCTTGTCCATAGGAGATGGGATTCTTGCAACCTGTATAGGGTACACGTGTTGGAGATGAGCTATTTTAACTCTGCAGCTTACATGCAATCAGTCACCTCCCACAACACACATATAGAAATAGGCACACATTACACCACCACTGATGATCCAAATCAGGAAGACCATTGTAACCAATCAATGTGGAAATACAACACTTGCAAGCACACAAACAAAATATCTGTATGTTACT
This sequence comes from Pleurodeles waltl, assembly GCF_031143425.1. Taxonomy (NCBI): domain Eukaryota; kingdom Metazoa; phylum Chordata; class Amphibia; order Caudata; family Salamandridae; genus Pleurodeles; species Pleurodeles waltl. The sequence continues at coordinate 1,031,847,191 of NC_090437.1, read as the reverse complement.
GGAAGTACTGATTGATGAGCTCAGTCCTAAAGTCAGCTGCCCCTTCCTCATCTGCTTCCTCATCACTTTCCATGTCTGCATCTCCAGCCACTCGTCCAGCTGCCTCGTCATTGCCAGTTGTGGAAATGTGTGTGTGTGTGAGGCTGGACTTGTCATTGTGCGTAGTGCAACTGTTGTATCTGCATGTGTGGTGACATTGGAAGTGGTCCATGATGTGATGTGTGTTCCAGTGGTACATCTGTTGTGACACTGCACTCAGTGGATGTGTTTGGATGTGTTATATGTGGTACATGGCCCATAGTAGATGCATTTAGCAGTATGCTGAGCAGTGATATGTGTTGGGCGTCAGCTGCTCTGGCTCTGTGATAGGGTCTGACTGATCACATGGCTATACCACAGAGTCACATAGTATACATTGGATGTGAAGTGTTTGGGTGTCTGAGTTGTATTGACTAAATCAGAGTTGTTCTCCATAATGGCATCACTGTACTGAGTGGCCAGCCATGTAATATGACAGGTAGGTGCTGTGTGGTCTGTGAGTGGAGTTGTCGTCACTGTAGTTGTCATATTATAGGGGACATGGACTAATCAGGTATTGTTACTGTAGAGGTCTGAAGTGTTGTGTACAGTGAGATGCACATACATGGGTGAAAGGGGTATGGAGAGGTAGGATGTGTATTAAGGCATACTATTGATACTGCATCCAGGACATGCTGTGCCAACTAAAAGGGATTTGGTTGGCATCATGGGGGTGACTCTAGTAGTGCTATCCTACTTGGGTATTGATGTAGGTGTGAGGGTTGGCGTTCAGGTGTAGGTAGTAGTGACGTGTAATGACATGATGTAGATCATGTTTATTGGCAAATGCAATTGCCTAGCCATGATATGTATTATCACAGATTAAAATGTTTAGCTGTGTCTATGGGAGGTATATGTTGAGACTTTTCCCCCCTATCTGTATCTCTCCCTCCCTCTCTTTCTCTTTGTGTGCATCAGAATCGTCTGGTGAAGGAGAAGGGGCACAGGCGAGTGGGGAAGCAGCAGCCCATGGGCCCAGGAAGCTGGCATCAGCGAGATCAAGGGAACAAGTGGGACGGAGGGAGAGGGGAGTGCCACGGGGGGTACCAGATCTAGCACCTCTTCTTCGGAATCCTTCTCTGGTGGACACTCCCTGGCGGTGGCGGACCCTTCTGGGACCACCACAGCACCATCTTTGTCCACCACCCACCTTGCTAGCACTGCCATCCATGTAGCTCCCCAACCAGTTGCCCGTGCCTGCTCACCCAGGAGGGTTGACCTTCGTCTCAGGCACGTCTGCCCCTCTCCCAGTCAACCCTGTTGCCCTCAGTGAGGAGGCTATTGACCTCCTGAGGTACATATCTGTGGGTCAGTCCAACATCGTGAATGCCACCCAGGGACTGGCAGCTCAAGTCCAACAGAACAATGTATTCCTGGAGAGGGCATTCCCGGTGCCATGGCTGGCCTACAGAGATCCTTTCAGGCTCAGGCCTCCACTCTGATGGCAGCCAGTCTCCCTTTGTCTCCCGTCCCCCCTCCACCTACCTGTTCCCAATTCCAAACCCCTCTCCCCATACTCATCCAAAGCACACATACAGACAGGCATGCATCCACCTTGACAAGGGTAGCTCAGACAAGCACAAGCACCACAAGACCCACCACTGGCATGCACACAAACAACACCCGCCTGCTGACACACCAACATCCACTCCCTGCACTGACTCCACGGCCATGACCTCTTTCACAGATACTACACCAGTCACACCTGCAGCCACCACACCATCATTCACGGCTCCAGCCACCAGTCCTATCTTACCCACAGTCAGCACCATAGCAGACCGGTAAACATCCACCCCAGTCACCACATCCGCAGCCACCACAAACACTGACACCCCCTCATGCAGCACATGTACCAAACCTGCAGACACCTCCCCAACAGACAGTCAACCATCCACCACGGCATCTTCCAGCACCTCCTCCTAAGACACCTAAACACCCGCACTCACAACACCACCCACCCAACAGACAGCCAGCACCCACAAGAATTCCACACACACACTTGCACCCAAGACATCCACCAGGACACATCTCACAACCACTCCCTCTACCTCCACTCCCAAACCCTTTTACCATGACCACCCAGTGTGTCTAAGAAGCATTTCCTCACTGAGTTTTCCTGTTCCCTACCACTCTCTCACCCCGTGATACCCCCAAGTGCTCTGTCCCTCCCCAAGTCAAGCCCTTCCACCTCCAAATCCTCCTCTGTCCCCCCCGGTAGTACCCATGCCCTCCCCTGCCAAGAAATCTACCCCTTTCACACTTTGGGGTTTGGACTGGCAAATGACCAAATCACTATACATAGTTGTCTTCATATTGCCTTTTTAGCTTTTTAATACATCTGGGCCAACCTGGTGTTGGATTTGAAGTTAACATATTTGTCCTTCCTTTCTTTCTACATGGCTGTTTGAAGTTTGTGGGCTTTGGTTTGTGTGTGTGTGTGTTGTGTGTGTGTGTGTGTGTGAGGGTTGTGCTAGCTGCTGAGCCTGGCCTGCATGTATGTGTGTGTGTATGTGTGTGTGTGGCTCTGTGTAGGAGGCTGGCCTGGCTTATAGTGGGTACCTTGTGGTACTTACACCCTGTGCCAGGTCCAGTTATCCCTTATTAGTACAATAGAGGTGTTTCTAGCAGCTTAGGCTGATAGAGGTAGCTATGGCAAAGCAGCTTAGGCTGAACTAGGAGACATGCAAAGCTCCTACTATACCACTTCTATCATATAGCACAATATCATAAACAAACACAATACTCGGAGTTACTAAAAATAAAGGTACTTTATTTTAGTGACAATATGCCAAAAGTATCTCAGAGGATACCCTCAGTTAGGAGGTAAGTAATATACACAAATTATATGTACACAAACCCAAAACAGGTAAGTAACAGTAAGAAAAGTAGTGCAAACAATGTAGAATGACAATAGGATGCAATAGGTAGACATAGGTCTAGGGGCAACACAAACCATATACTCCAAAAGTGGAATGCGAATCACGAATGGACTCCAGACCTATGGGAGGTTGTAGAGGGTCGCTGGGACTGTAAGAGAACAGTAAGGGTGTCCAAGATACCCCACCCAAAGACCCTGAGAAGTAGGAATAAAGTTACCCTACTACCCCAGAAAGACAGAATAGTCGTGATAGGGGATTCTGCAAGAACCACAAGCACCAGCAAAACACTGAAGACGGATTCCTGGACCTGAGGACCTGTAAAGGAAGGGGACCAAGTCAAGAGTCACGCAAGTGACCCGGGGGGCAGCAGCCCACTAAACCCCGGATGAAGGTGCAAAAGGGCTGCCTCCAGGTGGAAGAAGCTGAAGATTCTGCAACGACGGAAGGGGCCAGGAACTTCTCCTTTGGATGGAAGATGTCCCACGGTGTGCTGAAGGTTGCAGAAGTGTTTTCACACAGAAATACCACAAACAAGCCTTGCTAGCTGCAAGAGTCACGGTTGAGGATTTTGGGTGCTGCTGGGGACCAGGAAGGACCAGGATGTCGCCCCTTGGAGGAGGAGACAGAGGGGGTGCTCAGCAACTCAGAGAGCCCCCGCAGAAGCAGGCAGCACCCGCAGAAGTACCAGAGGAGGCACTTAGAAGATCTGTGGACAGCAGTTGACTCAGAGTCACAAAGGAGGGTCCCACGACGTCGGAGTCCAACTCAGCGGGTTGGGCAATGCAAGGCAGAGTGCTGGGGACCCAGGCTAGGCTGTGCAGAAAGGAAGTCCTGGAAAAGTGCACAGAAGCTGGAGCAGCTGCAAATCACGAGGTACACAGGTTTGCTGTCTGACGTTGGAGGCAAGGACTTACCTCCACCAAATTTGGACAGAACGGCAATTGGACTGTGGGAGACACTTGGACCCAGCTCCTGTGTTCCAGGGACCACGCTCGTCAGGATAAGAGGGAACCCAGAGGACTGGTGATGCAGAAGTTTGGTGCCTGCGTTGGCAGGGGGAAGATTCTGTCGACCCACGGGAGATTTCTTCTTAGCTTCCAGTGCAGGGTGAAGGCAGACAGCCCTCAGTGCATGCACCACCAGGAAACAGTTGAGAAAGCCGGCAGGATGATGCGCTACAATGTTGCTGGTAGTCGTCGTGCTACTTTGCTGCTGTTTTGCATGGGTCCTGGAGCACTCAGCGGTCGATCCTTGGCAGAAGTCGAAGAAGGAAGTGCAGAGGAACTCTGGTGAGCTCTTGCGTTCATTATCTGAGGAATAGCCCAGAGGAGAGACCCTAAATAGCCAGAAAAAGAGGTTTGGCTACTGAGAAATGTATAGAAAACAATATGTGGAGCACACAAATATCCAAGTGATTCATTGTCTAAGTCGATGGATTCAAAAGACCTATAGTCAATTCAATATAGCAAAATTTCATTTGTACACAAAACAATAAACAAATCATACAACTAGTATGTTGCAAATATTCAATAAGAAAAAGGAAACTTTAATATACAGATAACAATTATAATACAAATTACCTCTCTTGTGAACAGATCGTTCCCCAACGTTAAATAAAAACCTATTTAAACTAAAAACTCCATATTTAACTCCTAAACCACATACCAAATATGAAGAACCAAAGTAAACAGTTGAGTCCAAAATAAGTTCATCCAAGAGCATTCATGCTTGTAACTGTAAAATTCAGTCAAATAGACAATTGAGTCCAAGGTAAGTTCATCCAAGAGCATTCATGCTTGTAACTGTGAAATTCAGCCGACACGTGTTTCGTCCTGATGTGGACTTCCTCAAGGCTGATTAGACAAACAAAAAGTAATAAAATGTTCTTATATATAACATAGTTATAAATTATCAATCACCATGAACATACAGTTTTCTCAATAAATTGGTATACAACTGTGCCAATATAAAGCTAATATTAGTAACCAACAAAAAGTGTCCAAAAAAACCCCAAACATGCCACACACTAGAACCATCACCAAGAAATATGTATTCTACATGCCAACCAAAAATGACCCAACCACGAAATGACAAGTGAAGCAAAAAGAAAGACAGGAAGAAGAAGTTGACCCAACATAAAAGGGAAGAATATTCATAATCCCTAATATTAAGATTTTAAACAAAGAGACAGTGTTATGAATACTAAAGACCCATAACACCATGAATCTTTAGAAAGACATATTACTGCCTATTTAATGATGATTTAGGTCCAACAAGTATCACAGGGTCACTGCAAATATACAAGCATATGTACCACTCCGTCACAATATACTAATAGTACGTAATACTCCGAAATATTCAACTCAATAGTACCACCAACCTACATGAATAGACTTAGCTATATAACAAATGTTCTCCATGTCCATGCCCACAATTTTTCAATCATGAAGAAGGATCAGCCCTTCCAATAGTCCTGCAGTCTCTCAAATGAGGCCCCCCTACAATGAATCACAAAAGAACCACATAAATACACAATGTTGTGCATCAAGTACCCCTCCTAAACATCCTTATGTGGCTATATATTAACCTCTCAGATATTTCAATTAACATTTATTGTTACATGCCATACTGTAACAGTAATGGCAGAGACCTCAATTAAATGCCTCAACTATATTTACAGAAAAACAAACATAAGTGTCTATCTGCTTACCTTAATGAGATCCAAAGTCTCGTAGAGAAACGCCGGCATGCCCGATAACTGCCAAACAGCTTGTGCTTGCCGTAAAGCGTTCTCATATAGGAACTAGAAATGAAAAACGGACAACGCGGTTTGGTGTATTTTTGTACAAGCGTCGGTAAATGTCCCATTCACCATTACATGCGCCATCTTTAAATAATTGATGGTGTTTTAGTAATGATGTAGACACATTAACTCTTATCCACAACATATTCCTAAATCTATAGAATTGTTCTAAAGTATCTGCAATCCCCAGAAACCGACCTCTAATAAGAAGCACCCTAATTGCATGCGTACAGGCACGCGCGTTGTCAGGGCAACCCTTTTGTTATTTTATGTGCCGTTTTTAAATTATCGCCAACCTTCTGGGCACGGTTCACTAAAACATCCTCTGACCAGCAGGAAATCCCAATCCATGCACAACTGCTCCAATTACTTCTACACAACGCAATTACATATATTCCCATACACGCGTCGTTCAATGTCCCTTTCACCATTATGCACGCCATCTTTAAATAGTTGGTGATATTTTTTTTTGGTACTGATTATCGACCATCTGCTTATACCCACAAAATATTTATGAGTCTATGAGTTGTTTCAAAACATATCTGTATTTCTCAAAAACCTACGGAACATTTTCCAGTAAGTCTCACCATCGAAAAAACCAAAGTCGAAAAGAAAACACAGCGCCTACATGCAGACAAGCGCGTTGTTATGGCAAATTAGGACTTGATCCTAGTGCCCTCTTTCAATAATCATCAGTCTTCTTAACACAAATCATTAAATCGTCACCCAACTGGTAGAAAGGCACAGCCCATACACAATCGCTCCAATTGCTCATAAATAGATGAAAACTTGTAATCACCGATGTATACATGACCTTTAAAATGATTTATCAAATCAATGACCCAATATCAGAATGCTTTACCAAATAAATGGCCCAATTAGATGGAAACGAATCCTTTATCTCCTAAAAACATATGTATTAAAAAAATGAAATGATAACCACCCGGGCTACCACTGACCATATCAAAATGTATGTGTCAAAGTCTTAGACACCTTATGCCACCGTCTAGTGATAAGATTGAACAACTAAACATCATACCTTCACTACTATATTAATATGCACCAGTGTTAAGTGGCTCTATATGTATAAACGATGTCCTGTGCTATGCCCCTATGCAAAGGTTATATAAGAGATAGAAGAAAAGGTCATTCAAAGAACAGAACACATGCAGATCTTCTGTTGTGCTGTTAGAATCTTTGTTCATTAATTTCTACAATGATTGCATCCTAGAATATCAATGTACATGATTTTATCTCGATGATTTGGTACATAATACATCCCTTGATTTTAATCACATAGCAGATAATATTGGTTATACACTTATAAAAAATGGTGCATTTCATGATCTAAATTCATGCCCAATTCTATGCTCTTAAGTCGAATTATACACTTTGCCTCATTTTTTCTAAGATCAAGTTCACGTTACCTCCTCTAGGATTTGCCAAAGTCTGGCTAATACCCATGAATCTAATCTTAGGTACCTCTGTTGTGGGATGATCCTTGTCAATATGACGAAATATGGGAGATGTTAGATCCTTATTTCTTATAGCACGCATATGTTCTTGGATCCTTTCCTTTAATGGTTGGATGGTACTTCCTACATAGATTTTATTGCAGTCACAGACTACCAAATAAACTACAAATTTAGTATTGCAATTAATGAACATCAACATTTTATATGTTTTGCTACAATTAAAATTGAATGTAAAAGTTTTGTGTAGAGCTATACTACACATATCGCCTTTACTGCAATTGAAAAAACCAACTGTCTTCACAGGAAGCCACGTTTGCAGTGTCTCCCTAACTGGTGGTAAATAGCTCCTACAAACTAACTTTCTAATGGTAGTACCTTTTTTTATGGATCATTTTGGGTTTGGAAGTTTATATTTGTTTCAAGGTATCAGCTGTGTGTAGGATCTTCCAATGTTTGAAAAGGATTCTGTAAATATCTTGACTATTCTGACTGTAAGGTGTAGAGAAGGAAATTGTCCTTTGTGATTTCAAATTATTTCTTCTATTTTAAAAGAGATGATCTTGATACTTTATTGATTTTGTTTCTAGTTGTCCTTATAGTTTGTACTGAGTAACCCGTTTGGATGAATCTTTTCTGTAAATTGTCTAATTCTAATTCACAGAGATCTGTTATACTACAATTTTTTTTTCATCCTAATCATTTCCCCGAAGGGGATGGCATTGATTTGTGTTTTGGGATGCAAACTTTTAGCATGCAGTAAAGCATTACATGCAGTAGGTTTGCGAAATAAATTTGAATGGATTTGACATTTTCGGTGAATATTTCCAAATCTAAAAATTGTATTCGTTCTTTATTATATTCATATGTCATTTTTATGTTGAAATCATTGTTGTTAATGTAATTGAAAAATTCTAACAGCAATGATTCAACTCCCGTCCATATCATCAATATATCAACAATATATCTTCCCCAAAAAAGATATGTTCAGTTAAGTTGGGGGTGCCATCCAACCAAATATGTGTCTTCTCAAAAAGCCCCATATATAGGTTTGCATATGACGGTGAAAATTTTGAACCCATCGCTACTCCTTGAGCCTGTTTGAACCATTCTCCCTCATGCACAAAAACACTATTTTCTAATATGAAATCAATCATTTCCAGTAACATATCCGTATGTTCCATATAGGAAGCTGATTGATTTGAAAGAAAATGTCGAGTGGCTTCTAGACCTTTTGTCTTGGGTATACAAGTATATAAGGAACTGACATCCATGGTGACCCAAATCCTTTCGGGGGACCAAGTGACGTCTTCTAATTTCGGCAACACATCCCGTGTGTCTTGTATATATGACGGTAAATTCCTTACAAAAGGTTGTAAAAAGCCATCAATATATTCTGAAAGTGTCTCAGTTGGTGAGTAAATCCCAGATATGATCGGCCTGCCAGGAGTTGTTGTTGCATGTTTGTATATCTTAGGCAAGATATATATACAAGGTGCCATTGGAAACCTGTTAAGAATGTATTTATATTCCAAATCCGAAATTAAACAGCGTTCCAACCATCCATGCAACAACACATCCAGATGCTGAATGATCCGTGATAATGGATTATCTTTTAGTTTGGTGTATGATGTTTTGTCGGCCAATTGTCGATTTATTTCATTAATATAGTCCGATCTATCCATAATTACTATACTCCCCCCCTTATCCGCCTCTTTGATGATCAATGTCTGGTTGTCACTCAAATTTTGTAACGCCATTTTTTCATTTTTGGTTCTGTTATGTACAATATGTGACTTCCCATCACGTATTTTCTGTTCCAGTTTGTATAGATCATCCACAACCAATTTGTTGAAGATGTCTATAGCATTGTCACTAGACAGTACAGGAGTGAAAATAGATTTTGGTTTGTATCCACTATTGAGTGATAAATCTTGTTTGATATCCAAATCCCTCAAAACTTGTTGTATGTTAATTTCATCACTATCACTAACATCCAAAGAAAGTATAGTTTGGATATCACGGATATCCTTTATTGTATATGTACTAGGAAATGTATTTCTGAATTCCCCATAGGATTTATTATCTTTTTCCGCAAAATATTTTCTAAGTTTAAGTTGTGGTACAAATTTGAAAAGATCAATTTGTACCTGAGTCATATTGCAATATCCAGAAAGACAAAAACCAAGACCTTTTCCTAGTACATTTATTTGTTCTTCAGATAGCACAGAACTAGATAAGTTTACAATCGAAATACCATCGTGATTAAAAAATTGTGGGCATGGACATGGAGAACATTTGCTATATAGCTAAGTCTATTCATGTAGGTTGGTGGTACTATTGAGTTGAATATTTCGGAGTATTACGTACTATTGGTATATTGTGACAGAGTGGTACATATGCTTGTATGTTTGCAGGGACCCTGTGATACTGGTTGGACCTAAATCATCATTAAATAGGTAATAATATATTTCTAAAGATTCATGGTGTTATGGGTCTTCACTATTCATAACACTGTCTCTGTTTAAAATCTTAATATTAGGGATTATGAATATTCTTCCCTTTTATGTTGGGTCAACTTCTTCTTCCTGTCTTTCTTTTTACTTCACTTGTCATTTCGTGGTTGGGTCATTTTTGGTTGGCATGTGGAATACACATTTCTTGGTGATGGTTCTAGTGTGTGGCATGTTTTCTTTTTTTTTGGACACTTTTTGTTGGTTACTAATATTAGTTTTATATTGGCACAGTTGCATACCAATTTATTGAGAAAACTGTATGTTCATGGTGATTGATAATTTATAACTATGTTATATATAAGAACATTTTATTACTTTTTGTTTGTCTAATCAGCCTTGAGGAAGTCCGAATTAGGACGAAACACGTGTCGGCTGAATTTCACAGTTGAATGCTCTTGGATGAACTTATTTTGGACTCAACTGTTTACTTTGGTTCTTCATATTTGGTATATGTGGTTTAAGAGTTAAATATGGAGTTTTTAGTTCAAATAGGTTGTTTTTTTTAACGTTGGGGAACAATCTGTTCACAAGAGAGGTAATTTGTATTATAATTGTTATTTGTATAATAAAGTTTCCTTTTTCTTATTGAATATTTGCCACATACTAGTTGTATGATTTGTTTATTGTTTTGTGTACAAGTGAAATTTTGCTATATTAAATTGACTATAGGTCTTTTGAATCTATCGACTTAGACAATGAATTACTTGGATATTTGTGTGCTCCACATATTGTTTTCTATACATTTGTACTCTCTGGTATAGGCTTGGTCCCATTCCAGTGCACATATTTGGCAACAGATATGTTTATTTGTGTATGAGCACTGTAGGAAGTTGGCTCTGTATGTACTATTTCAAAGCAAGAAATAGCATGCTCAGAGTCCAAGGGTTCCCCTTAGAGGTAAGATAGTGGCAAAAAGAGATAATTCTAATGCTCTATTTTGTGGTAGTGTGGTCGAGCAGTAGGCTTATCAAAGGAGTAGTGTTAAGCATTTGTTGTACATACACAAGCAATAAATGAGGAACACACACTCAGAGACAATTCCAGGCCAATAGGTTTTTGTATAGAAAAATATATTTTCTTAGTTTATTTTAAGAACCACAGGTTCAAGATTTACATGTAATACTTCAAATGACAGGTATTGCAGGTAGGTACTTTAGGAACTTTGAATTAGCAAAATAGCATATACAGTGTTCACATAAATCACATATAGCTATTTTAAAACTAGACAGTGCAATTTTCGCAGTTCCTAGGGGGAGTAAGAGTTTGTTAGTTTTTGCAGGTAAGTAAACCACCTACAGGGTTCAAGTTTGGGTCCAAGGTAGCCCACCGTTGGGGGTTCAGAGCAACCCCAAAGTTACCACACCAGCAGCTCAGGGCCGGTCAGGTGCAGAGGTCAAAGTGGTGCCCAAAACGCATAGGCTTCAATGGAGAAGGGGGTACCCCAGTTCCAGTCTGCCAGCAGGTAAGTACCCGCATCTTCGGAGGGCAGACCAGGGGGGTTTTGTAGGGCACCGGGGGGGACACAAGTCCACACAGAAAGTACACCCTCAGCAGCACGGGGGCGGTCGGGTGCAGTGTGCAAACACGCGTCGGGTTTGTAATTGAAATCAATGGGAGACCAGGGGGTCTCTTCAGCAATGCAGGCAGCAAAGGGGGGGCTCCTCGGGGTAGCCACCACCTGGGCAAGGGAGAGGGCCTCCTGGGGGTCAGATCCTTCAGGTCCTGGGGGCTGCGGGTGCAGAGTCTTTACCAGACATCAGGATCTGAGGAGCAGGCAGTCGCGGTCAGGGGGAGCCTCGGGATTCCCTCTGCAGGCGTCGCTGTGGGGGCTCAGGGGGGGCAACTCTGGCTACTCACGGTCTCGCAGTTGCCGGGGAGTCCTCCCTGAAGTGATTGTTCTCCACAAGTCGAGCCGGGGGCGTCGGGTGCAGAGTGGTAAGTCTCACGCTTCCGGCGGGAAACGCAAGTTGTTTTAAAAGTTGCTCCTTTGTTACAAAGTTGCAGTCTTGGGTGAACAGGGCCGCTGTCCTCGGGAGTTCTTGGTCCTTCTAGAGCAGGGCAGTCCTCTGAGGATTCAGAGGTCGCTGGTCCCTGGGGAAAGCGTCGCTGGAGCAGGGTCTTTAGAAGTGGGGAGACAGGCCGGTAGAGCTGGGGCCAAAGCAGTTGGTGTCTCCGTCTTTTCTGCAGGGTTTTTCAGCTTAGCAGTCCTCTTCTTCTTAGGTTGCAGGACTCTGAGTTCCTAGGTTCTGGGGAGCCCTTAAATACTAAATTTAGGGGTGTGTTTAGGTCTGGGAGGGCAGTAGCCAATGGCTACTGTCCTTGAGGGTGGCTACACCCTCTTTGTGCCTCCTCCCTGAGGGGAGGGGGGCACATCCCTATTCCTATTGGGGGAATCCTCCAAAATCAAGATGGAGGATTTCTAAAAGACAGAGTCACCTCAGCTCAGGACACGGTAGGGGCTGTCCTGACTGGCCAGTGACTCCTCCTTGTTTTTCTCATTATCTCCCCTGGGCTTGCTGCCAGAAGTGGGGGCTGTGTCCAGGGGGCGGGCATCTCCACTAGCTGGAGTGCCCTGGGGCATTGTAACACGAAGCCTGATCCTTTGAGGCTCAATGCTAGGTGTTACAGTTCCTGCAGGGGGGAGGTGTGAAGCACCTCCACCCAGAGCAGGCTTTGTTTCTGTCCTAAGAGAGCACAAAGGCTCTCACCACATGGGGTCAGAAACTAGTCTCTCAGCAGCAGGCTGGCACAGACCAGTCAGTCCTGCACTGAACAATTGGGTAAAATACAGGGAGCATCTCTAAGATGCCCTCTGTGTGCATTTTTCTTTTATAATTCCAACACTGGCATCAGTGTGGGTTTAATATTCTGAGAAGTTTGATACCAAACTTCCCAGTATTCAGTGTAGCCATTATGGAGCTGCGGAGTTCGTTTTTGACAGACTCCCAGATCATATACTCTTATGGCTACCCTGCACTTACAATGTCTAAGGTTTTGCTTAGACACTGTAGGGGCATAGTGCTCATGCACCTATGCCTTCACCTGTGGTATAGTGCACCCTACCTTAGGGCTGTAAGGCCTGCTAGAGGGGTGACTTACCTATGCCACAGGCAGTGTGAGGTTGGCATGGCACCCTGAGGGGAGTGCCATGTCGACTTAGTCATTTTCTCCCCACCAGCACACACAAGCTGGCAAGCAGTGTGTCTGTGTTGAGTGAGGGGTCCCTAGGGTGGCATAAGGCATGCTGCAGCCCTTAGAGACCTTCCCTGGCATCAGGCCCTTGGTACCAGGGGTACCAGTTACAAGGGACTTACCTGGGTGCCAAGGTTGTGCCAATTGTGGAGACAACGGTACATTTTAGGTGAAAGAACACTGGTGCTGGGGCCTGGTTAGCAGGGTCCCAGCACACTTCTCAGTCAAGTCAGCATCAGTATCAGGCAAAAAGTGGGGTGTAACTGCAACAGGGAGCCTTTTCTTTACAAGCACCTTTAGCATACTTATGATAAATTACAGGAAGATGCGGCCATTTTGACGGTCATTGTTGCCAAATCTATATTATATATATTGGCTACTGAGAAAGGAAGCTTGGCTACTGAAAGTGGTAAGCACCTATCAGGGGGCGTCTCTGACGTCACCTGCTGGCACTGGCCACTCAGAGCAGTTCATTGTGCCTCAACACCTCTGAATCCAAAATGGCAGAAGTCTGGGACACACTGGAGGAGCTCTGGGCACCTCCCATGGGAGGTACTGGTCAGTGGAATGGTCACTCCCCTTTCCTTTGTCCAGTTTTGCGCCAGAGCAGGGCTGGGGGATCCCTGAACCGGTGTGGACTGGCTTATGCAGAGATGGGCACCATCTGTGCCCATCAAAGCATTTCCAGAGGCTGGGGGAGGCTACTCCTCCCCTGCCCTTCACACCTATTTCCAAAGGGAGAGGGTGTAACACCCTCTCTCAGAGGAAATCCTTTGTTCTGCCTTCCTGGGCCTGGGCGGGCCAGACCCCAGGGGGGCAGAAACCTGTCTGAGGGGTTGGCAACCGCAGCAGCTGCAGTGGAAACCCCGGAAAGGCAGTTTGGCAGTACCCGGGTTCTGTGCTAGAGACCCGGAGATGCATGGAATTGTCCCACCAATACCAGAATGGTATTGGGTTGACAATTCTATGATCCTAGACATGTTACATGGCCATGTTCGGAGTTACCATTGTGACGCTACACATAGGTAGTGACGTATGTGTAGTGCACGCGTGTAATGGTGTCCCCGCACTCACAAAGCCCAGGGAATTTGCCCTGAACAATGTGGGGGAACCTTGGCTAGTGCCAGGGTGCCCACACACTAAGGGCCAGATGTAGGAAGCCTTTTGTGCCTCGCAAACTGCTAAAAACGCAGTTTGCAAGGCGCAAAAGGCTGAACGCGATGCAGAATCACATTTTGCGAGTCGGTACCGACTCGCAAAATGTGATTCCGACTCGCAAATAGGAAGGGGTGTTCCCTTCCTATTTGCGACCGCATCGCGATGTAGAGTTGATTTGTGACTGCGAAAGCGGTCGCAAATCAACTCGCAGTTACCATCCACTTGAAGTGGATGGTAACTCATTCGCAAAAGGGAAGGGGTCCCCATGGGACCCCTTCCCATTTGTGAATGCTCACAAAAATATTTTTTCAGAGCAGGCAGTGGTCCTATGGACCACTGCCTACTCTGAAAGAAACGAAACAAAAAGTTTTCGGTATTTTTTCTTTTTGCAGCTCGTTTTCCTTTAAGGAAAACGGGCTGCAAAGAGAAAAAAAAAACTGCTTTATTTAAAAGCAGTCACGGACATGGTGGTCTGCTGTCTCCAGCAGGCCACCATCCCCGTGAGTGCCTAGACTCACTCTGGGGTCACAAACTGCAACCCACCTCATAAATATTCATGAGGTGGGTCTTTGCGACCCCATAGCGAGTCGCAGAAGGTGTCTGAGACACCTTTCTGCATGCACTTTTGCGAGTTGCAAATTGCGAGTCGGTATGACTCGCAATTTGCAAGTCGCAAAATTTTACTTACCTACATCTGGCCCTAAGTAACCAAGTGAGGGTTAGACATATAGGTGACTTATAAGTTACTTATGTGCAGTGAAAAATGGCTGTGAAATAACGTGGACGTTATTTCACTCAGGCTGCAGTGGCAGTCCTGTGTAAGAATTGTCTGAGCTCCCTATGGGTGGCAAAAGAAATGCTGCAGCTCATAGGGCTCTCCTGGAACCCCAATACCCTTGGTACCTAGGTACCATATACAAGGGAATTATAAGGGTGTTTCAATGTGCCAATGAGAATTGGTACAATTAGTCACTAGCCTGCAGTGACAATTTTAGAAAGCAGAAAGAGCATAAGCACTGAGGTTCTGGTTAGCAGAGCCTCAGTGACACAGTTAGGCACCACACAGGGAACACATTTAGGCTACAAACGTATGAGCCCTGGGGTCCTGGCTAGCAGGATCCCAGTGACACATATCAAACACACTGACAACATAGGGTTTTCACTATGAGCACTGGGCCCTGGCTAGCAGGATCCCAGTGAGACAGTAAAAACACCCTGACATATACTCACAAACAGGCCAAAAGTGGGGGTAACAAGGCTAGAAAGAGGCTACCTTCCTACACTCTGCCATTTGTCCCCCTGTTATTGCCGTGTATTGTGTGTGGGATATGTTTGTGATTGTTACATGCATGTATGTATATGAGTTGTGTATTTTGTTGCCATGTGTAATGGTGGTGTTGTGTGCACTTGTGTGGTTGTTGTGAGTGTGTCCATGTGTGTAGTGATGGCTATGTCATATGCGTTGTGTGTGGTGTGGGTGCTGTGTGACATTTGCTTCATTGTATGGCAGTGTGATTGTGTTGATTGGTTGTGTGGTGTAGTTACGTGTTGTTGTTAGTATGCGTTGTCATGGGGAGGTGTGCAGTAAGATTGCTTGGACTAGCATTTGTGTAGTTGCAGTTGTGATGTTGTTGTGTCACTCTGTGGTGTTGTATATGATTGTGTTAGACACTGCCGGTGCTTTGTGTGTACGTGTTGTTGTGTGTACTGCACGTGTGTGTTAGCTGTGGTGTGTGTAGTATTGGTGTGCGTGTGAGTAGTGTGTGTGCGTGTATGCGGGTATGTGTGTGTTCGAATGGGTGTGTGGTTACCTGTGTGTGTGGCCGTCACAAGCCGTCCTGGCTGTGTATGTTGTGTGTGTTTGTGTGGTTACTGATACCTTTCCCTCCGGTGTCCGGTAGGTGTGTGTACTTATGGTTGTTGTCTTCGTCGCTGGTTCCGGAGTTGTTGTGCGAGCAGGAGCAGTGGGAGGACTTCCAGTTCAGGTTCCATGGCGGCTCTGGGCAGGTATGTATTCCTGAAGGGCAGTGTTTTGTTTTATACAGTTGGTTTCCACCAAGGTTTTGGTGGTGGTGCGACTGCAAGGGAAACCTTGGCGATGTGCAACCTTGTAATGTGTCCGGTGGGAACATGGTCCCCTCCGGTCTGAAGGTGCCTACCGCCACCACGGTGGCCTGGTAGTACTGGTGGTAGTTTGGCTGGGTTCTGTTGGGAACACTGCCATGGTCATAATTTGGAAGTCTTTGCCGCCGGCCAATCGAAGGTACAACCGCCGCTGCCAAAATGGCGGTCCTGAGACCACCAAACTCATAATGACCCCCTAAGTGCCCTCCATTTACAACATAAGTAATACCCCAAATCTATATGAGATACTTTATCCTCACTTCTACCCTGATGTTTGGTAGATGGACCACACCCAGATCTATCATTTCTATTATGTTTAAACATTTCAATTGGTATTGCTTACAAGCACTTGTATATTGTGCAATCTGCCATTACACCTGTAATCACAATGACTAACACCCACATAAACAGTATGTAATCGAACACTGAAGAAAATTCTGGAACTTTCATGAGTTCCCAAAATCAGAATCCAATTGGAGAAAGTTAAGGTACCATGTTTGCCTTTGGTCCACACTCAGCATGTCATTAGCTTTTGCAGATCTTGTGAAGTGTAATTTCAATGACTTTGCTATAATATCAGGTGACATGAGTCTGCGACAAGCTACATAGTATCTTAAGTTTCAAAGTTTGACAGTAGATGTGTTAGATAAACATGTAGTTTGTGTTGATGTATTTTCATAATGCTGGTTATATCTCAGATTATTGGAAAGTCCCTCAATGAAAGCTAAAAGTCAGTGGACAAGCCCATTTTAACTCTTTGAACTGACCAGTTAATCAAGAGACCCTTCGCACCAGGTTTTTACAAGAGGTCCTACCATGCCTCTATACAGCATCCGTTTTTATGCTAAGGGTTGATCCAGTGATGATAGAAGGTGAGTTGAGCTAAAATCCGATAACCACAGCTGACCTGCTGTAAACAGGTATACAGTGCACTGAGCCCCAGTAAACTGTAGGGGCAAGCTAGCTTATTCCATACTCTGATAGTATAGCGCATAGAAGTAGCCCTATGATGGTAGGCTGGCTGTTAGGAACATTCTAAATATGTCCAAACTGTTCATTTTATTTTCACTGCTAGCAACATGTATAACTGCTGTTTTCATTATATTTTATGTGGTTATTACTCATGTTCTAAGCAACAGGATAAGACTGTTGAAATATATGTGTGTGTGTGTGTGTATACATATTTTACTTCTTCACTTTGCTGGCTGCCATCGTGCTCCTAATCGAAGGGTGTGTCAGCATTTCTCTGCTTGAAATCAAAATACTTCCTTGTATGCCATCCAGCAAGGGCACCAACACCAACCGGGTGCTTTTAATGTACTTTATTTTAGTGCTCACCTGCTACCGGCTTTGATGGGTTTCGGCTGTATTACAGCCTTTCTCACGAAACAGAGGCGCCATTTTTTTTCACCATTTGAATGTCAAGCCTCAGACATAGAAAACAGATTCTTAAATTGTGCAATGTATTCTTTTTTTACTTGATGTTATACGTTCAAATCCATTATTAGTTCAGTGCCATAATTTGTGGGGTCATTAGCAGTACATGGCGAGGGCGTGAGCTATAGTTACCTTAGGGCACGAATTATAGTTACTTGAGGTAACTAACTATAACTGGTGAATTTCTGTGGTTTCATAGGTTTAAACTGTGAGCCGCAGCCTATCTAGGTGTTATAATTGGTGTGAGAGGGTCTATCTGGGTGTGAAAGTGGCTGTGACAATGTCTGCCTGGCTGTGAGAGTGTGTACATCAGTGTTTTAGTGGGTGTGTCAGTGTGTGCGCGGGTCTGTGAGTGGGTGCATGACGCTGGCAGTGGATCTGTGAGGGGGGGTGCCAGAGTCTGAGTGGGTTTGTGAGTGGGTGCTTAACTAAGTGGGTCTGAATGGGTGAGTGAGGGTCTGACTGGGGCTGGGAGTGGATGCATGAGGTTCTGAGTGGATCTGTGAGTGGGTCTAAGTTTCTGAGTGGGTGTCTGAGTGGGTGAAATTGAAAGAGACAGAGAGGGTGAGTCATAGAGATTTTTTAGGCTTTGACGTATGATATACTTAGAATTAGATATTTGTGTACAATTTTAAATAAAAAATGTATCTATCTTTTTTAAAAATTAAAATAATTTGTACTTTAAAAAAAAAAAGGGAAGCAAGTCCGTCTGGACTCGAACCCTGAGGGCTCAGTGTGAAGGTCTGTGAAGGAGGTGGTAAACCACGGGGCGAAGGGGGTCCCCCTTTCTTTACGTGGCTATATGCCCTGGGGATGAGGTCATCCCAGAGGCAACGTGGGGCACACGGCCCTCCTTCGTAAGATTTGGTGAAAGCCCTGGAGAGGAGGTGATCCCCAGGGCAGCGAGGGTCATGCGGCGCCCCTGCATATTTATCATAAACCCTGAGGACGTGGCAGTCCCTTGTGCAGCGGGAGGGGCCAAATGCCCCCATGATTTGGCCTACCCGGGGACTTTATAATAACAAAGCGTGTGAGCCTGCGCTTCATGTTTTTTTTATGGTGGATCCGCGGATCTACCGCAACTCTGTTTGTAAAATAAAAAAAACGCTTTTTAGCCTTAGGGGGCAGAGCTAAGGGATCAGGGTGTTCATACCCTCACCCCTTTTCTTTATGTTGTACTTTTTTTCTGGGACTTGGCTTAAGCTGAGTCCCAAGACGGCTGACAACACTTCAACGGCTTCTGTTGTTGAAGTGTTATCAACCAATCAGATCTCAGCACAAGATCCGGAGGGGTTGCGAATCCTTTCCGTCCCTATATATACAAACTTGTTTTCCCCTTAATTTCTCAAAAACTACTGAACAGAATTACACCAAAACAAAAAAAGTTTGCTTTCTGGACCAGGACCTACCTTCCTGCCAAATTTGATGTCATTTTCGCCAGTAGATTTGGCGCTATCACTGTTAAAAATCCCTGTGGAAAAATGAATGGAAAAAACATGTTTTGGGATTCCACCCCTTCCCCTTTTTCCTCAGCCCCCCCAAAACTTTTAAGACAGCAGCTGACATGACTGGCATATTTTTTGGAAAAGTTTTGTGAAGATTCGTCAAGCGGCGCCAAAGATATGGGCAAGTTATATAAGTTATATAGAAACTAGGTCCTTACTATAACTACCTAGTGGCAACTGGCACTAGGCAATATATATATATATATATATATATCTATATTACCTATATTGCCTTGTAGCAGGTGCCACTAGGTAGTTATAGTTAGGACCATGTTTCCATAGAAAAATCGATTTTTGACTTGCTTATATCTTTGGCACTATTTGATGAATCTTCACAAAATATTCCAAAAAAAGTGGCCCGGTGATTCTTGTTGCGCACAGGAAGTTTCGGGTGACCTGTCAAGCGGGAGAAGAGAAAAAGGGGACTCAAAAAAGTTGTGTTTCCCATGTTAATTCCTATAGGACCTGTCAACACGTCTACAGCCCGGACCACTGGACAGAATTACACCAAATGTGGCAAAAAAATAGTTGCTGGTACGCAGATTGTGCTTATTATTATATGGTTAAATCTGTTCAGTAGTTTAGGAGATATTTAAGAGCAAATAAATTTGTGTATCTCTGGCAACGATTAGTCATGAAATTCACACATTTTCGCGAATACGTGTGCGAAAAGAAGCGTTGCAATTGACTGACCGCAGCGTGACTTAAAAAGTTGCGACCGCCATTTTATTTCATGGGACATGGTCCCCGGGGGTGAAAATTGAAATCGAAAGTGGCAGAAGGGATCAGGGTGAAGGTACCCTGACCCCAGGGGTGTGAAATAGGTGCAAATTATAGGTTTAATATAATTTTGCATCACAGCACACGATATTCATGAATATTCATGAATTTTCACAAATTTCTGTAAATTATTTGCAAAATATTTGCGATTAGGGAAACATTTGAAAGAAAAAACACAGACTTATTATACACTAATTAATTCACTCAAACATGCACTCAGAGGCTCATGCGCCCACTCACACACCCACTCATGCACCCACTCAGACCCACTCATAGACTCACACACCCACTTTCAGACCCACTCAGACACTCATACACCCACTCACACATCTACTGGCAGAGACAGGCCCTGTGACCAACCTGCACTGCACACGGTCAAAGACAATGAGTACCATTGAGTTGGGTAACAATAAACATCTGTTATTCAGCGCCAAGATGCCTTCGGGTGAACGTGCGCTTTACAAATACACATGTTATGTTATGCCTGTCATGGGTTTGGGTGGTTATAAGAGGTTGGCTGCAAGGCCAGGCCTTGCGACTGGAATAACATGAAGTCATTAAAATTACTTTACTTTTAAAAAAAACATAGAAATTCACTGAAAAAAACTAAGGTTATAGGGATGTTATAGTTCTGAATTTACTCGTATAAAACCATGGGAATTCAGCAGTTATAGTTAGAGTTCTTTCAAGTAACTATAACGCACATCCTAAGGTAACTATAAGTTGTGCCTTCACCATGCACAGCTAATTACTCCACATATTATGTAATTGATTGTATGGCATCATTGATATCACTGCAACATTTGCAATAACATTATTGATTTAAAAAACTGTGCACGGCAAGGGTGCGAGTTATAGAAACCTTAGGGTGCGAGTTATAGTTACATGAAAGACCTCTAACTATAACTGCTGAATTTCTATGGTTTTGTACGAGTAAATTCAAAACCTAGCTATAACATCTCTGTAACCTTTGTTTTTTTCAGTGAAGATATGTGTGTGTGTGTGTGTGTGTGTGTGTATGGTCTTAGAATAGCATATTCAAGCCCTACATATACATGTGTGTGTGTGTGCATGAATATATATAATAATGTGCTATTCTAAGAACAAAATTGGATTTGTAACACTGCATCCCTGAATGCTTATGGGACAGTTACTAACTCAGAAAGCACAAAGCCACAGCAGCAGAAATGCTCAATGGGTTGTGTGGGGCTGCAGTGATCTGGACTTTCCTGCTCAAGCGATGGTGCACTAAACTCACTCTCAGCTCCCGTAGGTTGGGAATCTAAGGCTTGTAGACCCGGGAGAGATCCACAGACGTCACAACAGAACTAGTGTAAATCAACCCTGCAGAATACACCCATAACAATCAAGCAGGATGTTGAGTAGATGGGGCTGTCAAGTTTTCTTCCTGCCTTTCTCTTGCATCCTGGGCTGTGAAGTACTTTACTTGCCTTTTGCCCAAATTATATAATTCCCTGCATAACTACATGAATAACGATTTCCCTTACCAAACCGAAGGAAGTTCAGTCACTTTGTTGAACACTAGGCATACAAGCAGTGCTAAATATATACAACAGAACTACAGAAAAATAAAAACATATCCTTGAACCCGTTAAGCCATTCACTAGAAGGAGTATTACTAATATGCAACTTCAAAAATGTGCATAAAATACTATAATGGCAAATGTCATGAATTCATATACAACGTTAAAATGAGCAAATAAAATATAATCACTGTTTCAAGAAATTACTTGTGTAATCGAATCCCATTTTAATGTAAATTGTATACATTTATGGCGTTATGTTTTATATTTTAGATAGAACATTTAAAACTGGTAAAAATGCAACCTACTTCATTTCAAATACCCAGGAGATCTGCATCTTTTAATTTTAGCATTCATAAGAAATCATGTTCTCATTTTACATTCCCTTCCATTTGTCATCACTTGCATTTACCTGGCTGTTACTATAGACTTTCTCCCCATCTCCATCTTCTGTTCATATCCAGCATGCCATAGCACCATTCAGTAACACTGCTGTTGCGCTGTCACTTTTCATCTTTCTTCATAATACAGTTTGTCATTTATAAATGGGACTATTTTATTTGATACCACTGAAAATGTCATACTTGTTATTTTCCTGATCTTGACATGAATTTTCAGGTCTGGGTTTCACAGTGCAGCTGTCTAAATAGGACTGCTATTTTCCACATGCATAGAGTGGACTTTGAGGCCAACTTTGACTTGAGACAGTCAGTCACATCTTGGTTCAGCCATAAGGTACTACTCTACATCACCATGGCTTTTCTCCATCAGCTCCTCGTCGGTAATACATGCACCGATGCACATTTATTCTTTAGCACATTAAACCCAGTTATTGGCATTGGCAGTGCTTGTTATTCTTGCATTTAAGTTACCTGGGATTCACTGAAATGTGCTAAGATTCACTCCATTAGGTTTTCATGAAGTGATACAAGCCATGTTACATGTACGTTTGTGAGGTAATGAGGCAATGAAAAGGAATTAGCCTTATCGTTCAGTCAGTAGACTGTGCTCGTCCAATACCGCCTAGGCGAAATCTAAATTACAATGGAACCATTTGTGTTATGGGAATTTTGTGTTTTTGCTTTTTATGCGAAATTCACAAAATTATGCCACATTGCGCAATTACACCACAGTTCACGGCTCCATTTTAACTTGGGAACAACGTGAACACCGAGAACAAGAGCAGCTGTGGTTCACGGCAGTTGTGTTTTTCATGCATTTCTTTTAGCGTAAAATACATTCTGGCTTCAAAAAGTGTTATAGCGCTAAATGAAGGATTCGCATTTTGCATAATTACGTGTACATGTGTGTAATTTCCTGACGTTTTGTGTAATTGTTGAAAAGCAGGTTATGCATATTTCACAGTACCAACACACTTTTCGTTCCTCAATTTCCTTGACAGAGGAGGGGGTGAAGATCCTTTTCAAGCTTCCAAAATGTTTGCACCTCAAGGTTTTAGTAAAAAAAATTAAAAAGCTTCCTTTTTCTGGAGTAGTTAGGTGATGTCACTAGTAGAATAATTGGATACCTTAGATCTCAAGCAAAAATTGACAGTTGTCCAACCCGGGAACTGGCATCACTTCCATTACCGGGACTTTTGGGCCCTCAGGGGCCCTCACTGGTAATGGTGTCTTTTCCCAGGGGATCACATTACCGTGTCGGGTCTTGTGTGTTTTGAGATCACCCTAATCATTTGCTAGTCACATGGTTATGGCCCTAACCACATGGCTGAGGCTATGCAGCAGCACTCACAGGCCTTGGCCCTATGTTTAGGGTGTTGTCTCAGGTAAAATTGCAGCACTCAGAGCGAAAGAATCCTTAGTGAGACAGAGGGAACCCCACGGCTCATCTGTCTTCCAAAAATAGCCATCGCATCATCATGAAGTCAGATTTTTTATGACTTAAGTATGTCTTTTTTCTTCGGAAAATGGGATAGATCCTGCTGACAAGGGTGGCCCTGATACACCTAAATGATTCTCCCCATAGGATGCGTAGTAAATGTGGGAGATGTAGTGGAGAGGGGAGGGAAGGGTTCATACTTGATACTAGATGTGTATATTGTGGATGCTGATGTTTAATATGCTGAAATGTATCATAATGCCTTGATGAAGTAGAAATGGCAATAAAAACCTATACATTAAAAAAAATTATGTCCTTTGTGCAAAAGGCCTAGACATATTCATAAAAAGAACCCAATCCGATATGAAAGGAAGCCCAAACGCAGATGGGTCTAGGACCCACCCCAAAGTAGGACCGACCTCTTGAACAAATCATAACATTTTTATTTAATTAACTCAAGTGTTGAAAACGTCTAGACATATTCACAGGTTTTGGAGATGTGGAAAAACTCTTAATAAGCAATCTCTAATAAGTATAAAATGTCTTATATCTTTTACAAGATTTTCACCACTATATGGTAGCTTAAGTACTTTGCGTTGAAAATCTCCAAAGTGTTATACACAGCCCCTAAGCCCGATTGCCTTATTGTGCACAATAAAAACTGTCTGTGTATAGATTTATGCATTGTTTAAAGAGAGGGATTCTGTGTGGCTGGAAACTAAGAAGGGGGGTTAAAAATGAGTTATTTCTAATAAGCTGAGATGGTCTTAAATGTACAAAGTGCAAATGTTGGTAATTTAGGCACTGGTAATGGATGTATGACGGAACAATGTATTCTGTTGCAATGCACGCCGTTACCACATGAGCATTACAGTGAGAATGCCATTACAACATATAACCTTTACCACGCATGCCGTTACAGCAAATTACGTTGTTAAAGCATGTGTGTTAAAGTGGTATGCGTGGTAAAGACTGCAGCACAACACCCTTCCTCATCCTTTTTAAAAGATACCCCTCCCCTGCCCTGAACCCTAAAACAGTATCCCCCTACCCATGCTCTGAGCCCTAAAATCATCCCCTGCCCCAAGCCCGATACTGGCTCGTGAAGGCTTTAATGTGATCAGTAGCAGCGACTGGTGACAATGAAATACAAGTGCCCAAGAAGTAATCTCGTGAGCACGAGGTGGAATTTAATCATCTCATGCTTGCACTTGCCAAACAAAAAAAGAAAAACAAAAAAAACCCACACGTTTACTGTTCTCCAGAAAAACAGAACCACTGCTTGCAGACAATTGCCCAACATTCTTAGGAGCTGTTGGACTATACCACTAATGCTTAAATTAATATTAATATGTGAAATGTATCTTACACACTCAATTAGATGTTTCAACCATTTACCTAAATTAATATCTATAAAACAGGTTAGTATAAACAACGAGTATACACATACATTGTATGGTTACAACAATCGTCCTTGTGAATAGCGCCTTTCATCTGGTGTCTTTGCATCTGACAGAAGGATCTGCTCCGCATTCCTTCCCTCCCCCTACACAAGTTATTTTGCAACTAGTATCATCACTCTACCCCACAGCTATACATTTTTGAATATCAGAAAATATTTGACTTTATCTTTTAGGAACAGAAGGTCTCTGCAAATGGAAGGAGAAGAACCCTCGAAAAGGAATGTATGTCGGAACAACGCATGCTGGAACCAAGCATGCCTGAACAACGCGGTCAGAACAACAACCGCTTTGTTACCACTAATGCCTTTACCACGAATGCCTTAACAACGATTTTTCATTGTAAAGGCATTCCTGGTAAAAGCATTAGTGAACGGCATGCATAGTTCCAGCATGCAACCCCCCCAGGCCTCCCACCCCACGCCTAAAAATTACCGCGATGCCCCACCCGCCCCTAAAACCGAAAACTACCACAACCCCCACTCCGCCCCTAAAATTAACACGACGCCCACCCTTCCCCTAAAACCACCCTAACCTCCCACCCGCCTCTAAATTACCGCAACTCCCCACCCCGCCTCTAAAATCACCCGACCCGCCACCCCGCTCCTAAAACCTAAACTACCCCAACCCCCGCCCCTAAACCTAAAACCACCCCAACCCCACACCCCGCCCCTAAAATTACCGCAACTCCCCACCCCGCCCCTAAAACCACCCCAAACCCCACCCGCTCCTAAAACCTAAACTACCCCAACCCCTCCGCTCCTGCCCCTAAAACCTAAAACCACCCCAACCCCACACCCCGCCCCTAAAATTACCCTGACCCCCACCCTGCCCCTAAAACCTAAACTAGCCCAAGCCCCACCTCCAAAAAGTGAAAATACCCCGTACCCCCACCCATAAAACTAAAAATACCCCAACTCCCCCACCCCACCCCTAATACTAAAAATGCCCAGACCCCACTCCCCGCCCCTAAACCTTAACCACCCCGACCCCCAGCCCTTAAAACTAAAAATAACCTGACCCCCCCACCCCTGCCCCTAACATAAAAAATACCAGACCCCCCCGCTCCTGCCCCTAAAACAGCCCCAGTCCCAGCCCCACTTACCTGATCACGTCCTCCTCCTCAGCGGACTCCCTTCTTCTGTACCTTAACCACGCATGTGCGTTGTTCAGCACATGTGTGGTTAAGGCACCAAACAAGGAAGTTGTGGTTAACGAAAGCATTGTTCCACTTTCTTTGTCCACGACTTTGTTGTTCAGTAGTCATGGTTCAGGCTGCTTCCCCTCGAAATGCCCACCGCCTTCCACTGGATGTCGACTACACATTCCATCAGGAACCACAGGCGCCCCTGGTACCTTATTGGTGCTCGTCTTTCAGTTTCAATAAAGCGAGAAGTCGATCGAAACTCACCCTGGGTTATGCAAAGTTAAGATGTGAGAAAGCTTACCATGTCAGGGAGAGCTGTTGCCCCCTCACTTTAATGAGAAAAAAACACAGCTGCGCTGATAAAACGATAACCCGTGTCTCTCTTTCCTTTTCTCCCTCACTGTTCCTTGCTTTGCTTTCTTCCCCAACTACGCACTAGCCCTGAGTGGCCAGCTCTCTCCTTCAGTACTTAAACACCTCACCGCGTCCCTAGTTAGTGACTTTCTTTAGCTCATCTATGAAGCTGACTGCAACTTATTTCCGCGCCCCCACTCTAAAACAGTACCACCCCACCCCCCAGGCCCAGTCTTCCTTACCCCACTCCTAAGGCCGCAGGTCATTCTTAGGAAATGAAAGGATCACTCTGTTTCCTCTAATGACGTCGATAGCCTTTACTATCACTACCACGCATAGGCCTTACCATGCATACATTACAAAATAAATTGTTGTAATGGTACGCGTGGTAAAGGCTATTTGTGGTAATGACGTATGCGTTGTAATGCATACGTGGTAAAGGCTAGTAGGTAAACAGCCACGTTGTAATGGCTCTTTCCCCCGATAATATACTCCAATTAATAAATGCATGGGTTAAAACAATTGTATTTTGCCCTAAACTACTTTTTAACTGCTCCATCTAATGTCTTTAGAATGCATGTGCTGGAGCGAGGCGATTGTTTAATTTTCATTTGAAAGGGCTTGTAGTGGCAGTTTCCCTATTTATGAGTGCATGCAAGATCGAAATCTGTGGTAAAAAATGTATAAATTTGTTGCTTAAAGTGTGGGGTGGGATGTAATATTCTTTGCATTCTTTTTTGTCAGTGTTAACAATAATCAACAAGCAATGGAAAGTGTCTCAAAGCACTGAGCTGCAAGACCATGCAGGTGGGTGTTGTGGGTGACAGAGTCTGCTGCTCACCCTCACATTCATGGTGGATGGGGGAATTGCAGGAGGGAGCAAGCTCTGTAGTCAGAGCTAAGATAGTGCCAAGACGTGGGTCTCAGGCTCACTGTGCCACTGTTTTCAAGCTAGCTTGGCTCATGGAGGGTGATACCCTGAAACAAGTTCCAGGATGCTTGTTTCCGATCCAGGGGCGACCTGGCCTGGCAGTTCGGGCTGGACTGTTCCCATGAGGAACGTGATGAAGATGGATTTGGATATGGCTGGGTCCAAACTGGGATGGCATTGTGAGAAAAATAATTGATGGATTAAACCCAGATCTGTGACTGGGGGTGAATGTTTGATTGGTTTTGCATACCGCCCATCATTTGTGTTTGTTTGCTTTTGCAGGCCCGCTAGCAGAATTTGCTGTACAGGCCTTGGGCACATCTAGTGCACTTTATGGATCAAATCTGTTTATTATTTTAGAAGGACAAAAACATATAGATACAAATATGAAATGCAAATACAGTACATCACAGTGCTATAGATGGTATATATCTCCTCATCAGAAGCTCCAAGTCCACTGACCAAAATCTTCTAGGCTAACTCTAAATTTGCTCGAAGGAGCTTCAAAACAAACCTCTCTTTGGTAATAGAAGTAGCGTGCGGGGCGCATCTAAAAATCTTCCAGACTGCGAGTCTCATGAATAAGGACCAAACAAACATACATGTAGAACGAAACATATTAGCAATGCTCCCCCACCCCGACCATATCCTCTTCCTGTCTCCCCATCATTCCAACCTTCCTCCCACCGCCTCTCAGCCCTCTGACGTTTCTAAATCAAGCATTCTAGTCATGGTTCAAGTCAGCCTCAGGACTCTCAAGTAAGCTGGGCATGTCAGCTCCGTGAATTCTGCAGATAGAATCTGCAGAAATGGCTTCCATAGTTCACTTCATTTCCCCGTCCGCTGCTGCAAGGCCAATGTGAGTTTCTCCATGGCAAGAATAAACCAGAGTTTCTGGAGCCACGCGTTACGTGTTGGGACCCTATGCGTACCCCACATGGTTAAGATCAGTTGTAGGGCTGCGGTGAGTGCTAGAGCCATCTGTCTCCCTCTCAGCGACTTCAAGGGAAAGGTAAGGGGATTAGGCAGCCCCAGCAAGATGTATGAAGGAAATCTGGGAATCTTAGTGTGAAAGGCTGTGTCTATCTCGTCTATAATGCCCTCCCAGTAGTGATGAAGTTTAGGACAGTGCCAAAGCAGATGCACAAGTGTACCCGTGCCTCCGCACCTCCTCCAACAGAGGCCAGATTTAGCAGGATCCCATGTGTGTATACGCGCCGGGGTATAGTACCAGTAGGAAGCCACCTTGTATGACGTCTCCGTCCCCACTGCGTTATAGGCTATGTGATGTATTCTGTAGAAAATACTGACCCACTCCTCGTTCGAGAACTCCCTCTACAACTCCCTCTCCCATCGCAGCTGTCCTCTATTCTTAGGCGGGCGCTGGTCCCCCTGTAAGAGCTGATAAAGTTCTGAGATGACTCCCTTATCGTCTTTCTTTAACAGGAGCCATTTCTCGAATGGCGTAAGAGGTCTATCTATCAACGCTCTGTTTGCCGGCTGCAGTGCCCAGTGCCGTATCTGATAATACATCAATCTATCACCCTCCGTCAAGCCATACGCTTCCCTCATCTGTTCAAAAGACAAGACCCCCTGTTTGTCAAAGAGACACCCCACCCTTTTACAGCCCCCCTCGTGCCAGCGTCTCAGGGCCTCCAGCCGAAGCCCGGGCTCAAAGTATGGATTTGCGCCTATGGGAGTCATCGGGGATGAGAAGGACGTCAAGCCGGATCGACTAGCCACAGCATCCCATTCGCGCAGTGTGGCCCCTGTAATTGGGGAGGAATAAAGTCCGGTTACCCTATGTCGGCATCGGAGCCATGGCTCCTTCCATATAGCGAGCCCGCTACAGCCTGGTCCATGAAGCACCAGTGTTACTCAGTGAGCGGGCGATTCCACTCCAAAAGAAAACGCAGCTGTGTCGCCTGAAAGTATCGCTGTAGGCAAGGAATCGCCAAATCTCCCCCACTCTTAGTACGGTACATCGTCTGTCGTGATAACCGCGCCGGTCGCCCCTCCCATATAAACTTCAGAATGGCCGATTGAAGAGTAGCTATCGTTCTCGGGGGAGGGCTTAGCGGAAGCACCTGAAATACATAGAGAATGCACGGCAAGATAGTCATCTTCACTGCCGCTACCCTACCCAGCCAAGACAGTTTATGCCTCCCCATGATTCAAGATCTTGCTGAACTTCACGAACCAGCGTCGCATAGTTCCGGCTCGCTGTCTTAGCGGCCGAGGTCGCTAGCTCAACTCCTAAATAGGGAAGTCTCAAGGACGACCAGAGAAAGGGGTAGCTAGCTCTCAAGTCTACCTCATGATCCGGTCTCACCGACAAACCGAGAACCTGAGACTTCTGCATATTAACTCGGAATCCCGAAACCCGACCAAACTCAACTATTATGTCCATGAGCGCTGGCAGTGAGGTCGCAGGCTCCGCCAGGGTAAGGATCACATCATCCGCATAGAGGGTGATGAGATGGTGGTCTCCGCCAAATCTCACCCCAAAAACCAAGGGACTATCCCGCAATCTCTGCGCAAGGGGATCCATGCATAGCGCAAATAAGAGGGGAGAAAGCGGGCATCCCTGTCTGGTTCTGCATCCGACCAGGAAAGGCAGGGAGAGCACCCCATTAACTCGAACCGCCGCCCTGGGCGACCGATAAACGCAGCTGATCCAGGACCTGAAAACGGGTCCCAGCCCGAATCGCTCCAACACTTTATGCCAATGAACCCCATCAAACGCTTTTTCAGCGTCTATAGAGAGAAAGAGCGCCTCCCTACGGGAGCGATCTGTTTTATCCAACAGTTGCAGGAGCTGTTTCGAATTGTCACCGCACTGTCTGTTTGATATAAAACCCGATTGATCCGGGTCGATAAGACCCGGCATATAAAAATTAAGGCTGGAAGCAAGAATGCCAGTAAACAACTTGGCATCTATATTCAGGAGCGAGATCGGTCTATATGAGGCACACTCCTCTGGGTCTTTACCTGGTTTATGTATGACTACAATAGTAGCATCCAGCATGCTAGGTGTCAGGGCTCCTGTCGCCCGAAAGGAGTTAAAAAGATACACCAGCAGCGGAGCAAGTTCTGCGCAAAAAGTCTTATAGAATAGGGCCGTAAACCCATCAGGGCCAGGGGACTTCCCAGCTTTTAGTCGGGAAATTGCCAAATTGAATTGCCGGCTGGTCCAACAGCAACGCCTCCTTCTCAGCAAGAGGCGTGATTGCTATGCCCTCTAAAAATGAATCCAAAGCCTCGGGATCTCCCTCATCAGCCGCGTATAGGCCCCGGTAGAACTCCGCAAAAGCCTCTGCAATCTGATCACTTGTACCCGCCGCTATTCCAGAAGGAGAGTGGATCAGTTTTATCGCCGACACTGCACGCTGTGCTCGTAACCGGTGTGCCAATAACTTCCCGCACCTATTGCTCCCAACATAGAATTTGTGCTTGAGTCTCACTATCGCATACTCCGCCCTATCCCAGTCTAGCCTCTTCAGCTGTTGCCTCACTCTCTCCAACTCCCGGCAGATTCGAGGCGCACCAGTAGTCTTGTGGGCGCGCTCCAGCATAGCCACCCTCTGCTCCAGCTCCTCCCTTATCCCTCTCCTTGCCTTGTTATCCCTCGCGGACAGCGCCATCACCTCGCCCCGCAGCACTGCCTTCATAGCCTCCCATACTATCTCAGTTGAAGTGCTACCATCATCATTAAAACTAAGGTAGTCAGCGATCACGCGTCGAAGTGACTCTACCATTGTCTCACTCTGGAGCAGGGAATCTCTAAGGCGCCAACTCGGGGTACCCACTGGTCCCACCCCCACTGTGATCTCCACGGTAATTGGGGCATGATCAGCCAGAGCTCTGGGTTCAATCGTGGCCTCCCGGACCCGGGAGACAAATTCCTGCGAGACCAGGAACAAATCAAGTCGAGCGTGAGTCTTGGTTGCCACCAAGTAAAAGGAGTAATCTCGGAGCGTAGGGTTCAACCTTCTCCAGATATCCAGCCAGCCACTGACGCCCCACCTCCGATAAGGCCCCGGTTTGTCCAAAGCGTTGGCCAGAGCGGTCGAGCTCATTGTCCATCACCAAGTTAAAATCTCTCCCCACTAAAATGGCACTATCTGGTGCACTAAGAGTTGGGGAGATCACCTGTCTCAGGAATGTCTCTTGTTGGGCATTCAGAGCGTAAAGAGAGGGGATAGTAAAAGAGAAGGCCCCAAGTTTTATTCTAATGGCCAGGAATCTGCCTTGTACTTCATATATCCTCCCCACTATCGCCCCAGAGAAGATCCTGGAAAGCAATATCGCTACGTCTGCCTGCATTGTAGTTGCTGAGGACCAAATCTGCCTGGGAAACCACCTTGAGCGCAGGCGATATGTGGCTTATGCAACAAGTGTGTCTCCTGCAGTAAGCATATGTGAGACCCAGATTTCTCCAGACCTGACAGAATCGCTAAACGCTTAGTCGGATTATTCAGCCCACGGACATTTAAGCTAAGACACCTAACTGTCATACAGCACAGGAAAGCAGTTGTTCAGGTGGGAAGAAGCTCTACGGAGGGGCCAACATCCAGAACCGGACCCCTGCCGCTCCAGCTCATATGGCCAAACCTCCAGAACCATGCATGACCAAGCTTGCAGGGAAGCATACAAACAAATAATCAAAATGCACAACAGGTGCCTATACCAACAAAGTCCTCTCTCCCACTTCCTAAGAGGTAAAAGTCTCAGCTGGGCTGTAGAACCACACATGTTCCTCCACCGAGTCTGCCGGCACCGCCGCCCAGACCCCTTCACTCAGCCACAGGACCGTAGCCAACGGCCCGGAGCCGACCAGAGGGTCCCTATCGCTCTTCATTTAGGCACTTGTCCCGGCTGCCACACTGCTCAGTGCCGACTGACGCTCCGAGATCTGCTCCAACAAGGTTGAGCGTTGCTGTTTCTTTCTCCTTTCTTTCCTCCGCCAGCGTGGACGGTCGCCGTCGGTTGAACCCAACCTCTGACCGAAGCAGGGGCGTCATCCTCCAAGCCCAGGATCCGGTTAGCCTCCGATATTGACTTCACCTGGCGAAGCTGATCCTCCCAGCGAAAAACAAGGCGGAACGGATGGCCCCACGAGTAGGACACGGGCAGCTCGCACAGGTGCTCTGGGATGGGTTTAAACTCACGCTGTCTTTGCAAAGTCCGAACCGAAAGGTCCTGGTATAGTTGAAGCTGATGTCCTCTAAAAAGGACCTCTGGGAGATTGCGCGCCTTTTGCAGTATACTTTCTTTCAGCCCAAAATTATGGACACATGCTAGGATATCTGGCGGGCGATTTCCAGCTCCTCCAGGTCGGCCCACCCGGTGGACTCTATCGAGGGTGATCTCTCGGGTCTCTTCAAGTTCTAAGACCGAGCGAAACAGTGCCACCACGAAGGCTCCAATGTCCTCCTTCTCAGCCCCGCGCGGCAGTCATCTGATGCGGATGTTGTGTCTGCGAGATTGGTTCTCCAAGTCCTCCACCGTCATCTGTAGGAGATCCTGCTGCTCTTACAGGCACAGAACCTCCTGCTGCAGGTTCGCCAATTCCTCGCCGCGGGTAATTTCCTCATCCTCGACCTGCGTCAGCCGCTCACTCAGGGATGAAAGCTCGACTCTCAGCTCATTCACCTCATGGGATATGTCTTTGCGGAGTGCGTTGAGGTCACTCCTAAGTGATTCGAACAGGGAGGTAAGAAAGCCCTTAGTGACTGGAGCTGTCTCGTCCTCCGTCGACTCCCTCGCTATCTCTGGGGTCCTCGTGGTCGGCGGCTCCTCCAGAGCCCCTCCTGGCACCCAGCGCCCACTGCTCAGCATATCTCAAACCGTCCGGTCCCGCTTGGGCTTAGAGGTCGCCATCCCTTCCACCCACTCACTACAAGTAAGCAGATCTCAGACTGTCCACTTCCCAGAGTCACCACAGGCCACTTCTTCTAGGCCTCAATCCCTCCAGGACATCACTCCTCCAGCTAGAGATAGTCCTGGGGCCTCCTCGTGGCCCCGCTCACCTCCGCTCCGAGTATGGCCCTCACGTGCCATCCACTCCACTGGGCTGCAGCCCTGGTCCTCTTCGGCGCTCAGGGAGGTCAGCTCCAGGTCCAAATGGCAGGTGGACCCACCGATCCACTCCCTCTCTCTTCTTTGGGGTCCCCGGATGGGACACAAAATGGCCGGCCCGGTCGTCACCCTGGCCCGACTCCAGGCCCCCACCGGGCCTCCAACTCTGGTCTTACCTCACCGTGGGGGGCGCAGCTCCCTCCAGGGGTGTCGCCGCACCCCCTCACCCAGCCAACAGCCTATCGGGCCAGGGCTCGCGGCACAGAAGAGCCCGCGGCCTCCTGCGCTCCACAGCCTCTGGCGCCGGCTCGGCACTCCCGGGTCCGCGCTCCTCGGGCACGGCGACCTCGGACTCCACAAGGTCGCAGAGAGCCCCCAATGTCCCCGGGGTCCCAGACTTCACGTCAGGGCACCTCCGGCCGGCCGGTCCCGCATCCAGGCAGCAAACTTCGGGCCTAGGCGGCTGAGCTCGGACCAACGCGTCCGCTCACGCCGCCATCTTGGCCACGCCCCATCTAGTGCACTTTAGTAGGACCTTACTAGTAAATCAAATATGCCAATAATGGAAAACAACATCAACCAGGAGAGCACTTGCACTGGTCAGCAATGGTAAAGTGCCCAGAGTCCTAGAGCCAGCAAAAATGAAGTTCAGCACAGGATCATAACAGGAGGTCAGGAGCCAAAAAGACTGGGGAAACAACACCAAGAGCTGGCAGGTCTAACAGAATCCTTCCCCACAGATCCTTTCAAAAGGGCACAGCGCAACGTTCTCACAGAGAAACAATCACTGCACTACAGCGCACACATTCTAAGGACATTAGCCCGGGGATCTTTGTGAAACACTCTACTCCAGGCATTGAGACAGATGTCTGGCAAAAATGACAACTATTTTTACACATGCTTGTATTAATCATATGGCATTACTGGTGCCTAAATTCCCAACATTTACACTTTATACATCACTTACGACTATCTCAGGATATTAGAAATAACTTATTTTTTAACTCCCTTTGTCAGTTTCCAGCTACACAGAATACCCTCTCAGAGCACATTGACACCAACCTTCTTAACTAACTCTCTTTAAGCAGAGCATTAATCTACCCAAAAAAAACAGTTTTTATTCTGCACGTTGTGGCAATCAGCTTTTGGGTGCAGTGTGTAAAACTTTATACATTTTCTCCATTTTCATTTTGAAATTATTGCTATTGAAGCTGCAGGGAACACTAAAATCAAACCCCAGTTTCTCAACTGCATTGCTATACCCGCAAGACTATCTTAGCTCTGACTACCGAGCTTGTTCCACCCTGCTACTCTCACACCCACCATGCATGGGAGGGTGAGCAGTAGGCTCTTTCAACCACAGCACCCTCCTGCACGGTCTTGCAACTCAGCGCTATGAGACACTTTCCACGGCTTACTGATGATCCTTACCCCTTACAAAAATACTGCAAAGAATATTACATCACACCCCACGCTTAAAGCAAACGATTTATACATTTTTGTAACAGATTTCAACCTTGTATGCAAGCTCATGAATAGGGAAACCGCTCCCACAAACCCTTTCAGAAGGGCGCAGCTCAACATTGTCACAAAAGGAAACAATCACCTCGCTACAGCGCACACATTCTAAGGACATTAGACAGAGGAGTTAAAAAGTAATTTATTGCAAAATACAACTGTTTTAACCCATGCATTTATTAATGGTGCCTGAATTCCTAACATTTGCTCTTTGTACATTACTTAAATCATCTCAGCATATTAATAATAACTAATTTCTTAACCCCCCTTGTTAGTTTCCAGCCACACAGAATCCCCTCTTAGAGCACATTGACACAGATCCCCTTAACTAACTCTCTCTAAACTACCCATAAATCTAAGCACAGACAGTTTTTATATTACACAATAAGGCAGTTGGCTTTTGGGGCCATGTGTAACACTTTGGATAGTTTCACCGCTAAGTGCTTAAGCTAGCACATAGTGGTGAAAATATTGTAAAAGATATGAGGACATTGTTTTACCTGTAGAAAGTCTGGTCCTTTGTCTACGGTTTGCGCCCTAATGTACCTTTCAACACTTTTCTGTATGTTGCTCAAGAAGACCGGCTGTAGCTAGACTTAAAACAAAAGGCGTGGAGACTGATTCTGGCTGCCGTCTCCCACGGATGGCATTTTATGCTTAGTGGAAATTGCTAATTATACACTGTTTTCCATATCTCCAAAGCCTGTGAATACGTCTAGATGTTGTCAACAATTGAGTAAAAAAATCACATTTTTTTAGATTTGTTGATGAGATTGGTCCAACTTTGGGGTGGAGCCTAAGACCCATCTGGGTTTGCGTTCCATTTGACATCGGCTTGGATTCTTTCTATGAATGTGTCTAGACGTCTTGCACAAAAAACATACTTAAGTCATAAAAAACATGACTTCATGATGAGGCGATGGCTACTTTTGGGAGACAGAGAAGCCATGGGGTTCCCTCTGCCTCACCAAGGATTCTTGCGCTTCTATGCTACCTGACAGGAATCCTTGGGTAGGGTAGTCCAAGAGGGGCTCTGGCTAATAAGTGCTTTGTTCTCTTCATACCCGGCTATGCAATCGACAAACATGTTATTTAATGTTTCTTTTTCTCTCTCTCTATGTTTTCATGCCCCACGCCTTTCCTAACACCCCTATTTCTTTTGCTCTCTATACATCCCTTACCCCAACACTCCCTGCTCTGTTTCTCCCAAACCCTGGGACCGCCGATTACGCCACATAATAGAATGCATCCATTTTGTCCTTATTTGACAAACCCCAACCCCGCTAAAAGCTGCATAATAAATGGGGAGTCTCTATTAAAAAAACATGCCTGGGCCTGTTCATACAAACACGCCAACTTGTGCCTGCGGCTGTCTGAACAGGCCCGGGCTTGTTTTGTTAGGGACTTCCAGACTGTACACACAGCGAGTGCTGCAATTTTACCTAAGGCAACACCCTAAACACAGGGTCAAGGCCTGTGACTGCTGCTGCATAGCCCTAGCCACATGACTAGCACGTGACTACGGTGACTTGACTCCCTGGAAGTGACACCATTTCCGGAGAGGGCTCCTCAGGGCCCTGAAGTCAGGGGAACAGAATTGGCATTGGTTCCCTGGGGGGACAACTGTCACTTTTTGCGTGAGACCTAAGGCATCCCATTATTCTACTGTCACTGACTATTCTGCTTAAAGTACAGTGGTAGTCAGGGTAAACTTCCTTTCTGATAATCCTCTATTAATTTACTTAATTCAATCAATCAATCATGTTATTTGTAAAGTGCAACACTATCACCCCTAAAAGTATCTGTGCACTGCTGATGTCATGTCTCCGTCGAAGATCCGTGTCTTGAATTTGCTTCTGAAATCCGCCAGGGAGGGAGGTATGGGTGGTGAAGGTGCAGTGCGGTCCAGGACTTGGTTGTGGTGTAGGAGAAGGATCTTCCCCCTCTGCCGGTGCGGTGGATGCGTGTGGTGAGGGCGAGGTTGAGGGGAAGCAGGTGTCTTGAGGGGAAATGGAATCTGAGATGGTGGTTGATGTAGGACGGTTGTGGAGGGCTTTGTATGCGAATGTGAGGATCTTAAACTGCCATCTTTTCTGAATCAGGAGCAAGTGGAGGTTTCTAAAGTGTGTGGTGATGCTGGAGCATTTGGGGAGGTTTAGTATTAGTCTAGCTGCAGTGTTCTATAGTGTTTGGCATATTTTGAGAAGCTGGGTGGAGATTCAGACGTAAAGAGCATTGCCGTAGTCTAGGAGGCTGGTGATTAGGGCTCGTGTGACGATTTTCCTGGTGTTGGTAGGGATCCATTTGAAAATTCTGCAGAGCATTCTGAGGATGTGGAAGCAGAATGAGGTGACCGGGTTAGCTTGTCGGTTCATGGCCAGTTGACAGTTGAGGATGATGCTGAGGTTTCCCCCATGGTCTGATAAGGTAGGAGTAGAACCGAATTCAGCTGCCCACCAGCTGTGGTCCCACACAGAGGTGTTTTTCCCAAAGATCAGGACTTCCATTTCATCGGTGTTCAGATTGAGGCAGAAGTTGGTTTTGGCATTGTGGGGGGACATCGGAGATTAAGAGGATCCTTTGAGTGTCATCTGCATAGGAGAGAGACTATCTTGAGTCTGTGGGATGTCTGCCAGGAGGGTCATGTAGATGTTAAAGAGGGTGGGGCTGAGAGAAGATCCTTGAGGTACACTGCAAGTGGTGGTCTTGGGTGAAGAGGTGAAAGGAGAGAGGCATGATGCTCTGGGTTCTGCCGGTGAGGAATGAGGTGATCCATTTGAGGGTGTTCTGTTGAATGCCTATGTTATGAAGTCCATTGATGAGAGTGTGCTGGGACACTGTATGAACACTGTGGACAGGTCTAGGAGGATGAGAGTTGCTGTTTCTCCTCGGTCTAGGAGGATCCTGATGTCATCCACGGTGGCGATCAGTGCGGTCTCCATACTGTGGTTTGCCTCAAATCCTGATTGTGAGGAGTCGAGGAGGTGGTTTAGGTCGAGGTTTACAGTAAGCTGGTGGTTGATAGATTTCTCTAGTACTTTTGCCGGGTAGGGGAGCAGGGAGTTCGGTCTGTTGTTTTTGAGGTCCGTGGGATCCGTCGGTGGAGGGTTTCCTTAGCAGTGGTTTGACTTCTGCATGTTTCCGTCCATCCGGGTAAGTTGCGGTGGTGATGGGGGTGTTGGGGATGTTGGTCAGTTCTGTGCAGATGGGGTGGGCTCCGAGGTTGAAGAGAGAGTTGGACAGGGGGCAGTGGGTGCTTCTGAGTGGATGAACGACAAGATAGCTGCTGTGGTATGTGTGGTGATTGGGGACCATGTAGTTATTGTGGAGTTGGTTCTTGTTGCTAGGGAGAGGTTGTTCAGGCTGGGCATGGTGGTTTGGGGGGCGATGTTGTTGTAGATGGTGGTGATTGTGCTGTGGAAGTAGTCTGAGAGAGCATCACAGAGTTCTTGGGATGAGTGGATGGTGGTCTCTGTGGTTGTAGGGTTGGACAATTCCTTGACGATTTTGAAGAGCTCTTTGGTGTGATTGGCTGCAGTGTTGATGCGGGTGTTGATTGCTCTTCTCTTGGCTGCCTTGATGTGGTGGTGGCAGTTGTTTAGGCTGTCTTGTGAGCTGCTTTGTCAAAAAGGTCTTTGGTCTTGAGGCATTGTTTCTCAAGTTGGTTGCAGTTGCACACTTTTGTGACAAGAACAAAGATACATTGGCCAGTCCAGATTACTCAAGAAAACAACTGTCGTATTCAAATTTAATAAAGGCATACAATATAAACTGACTCTCTAATTATTCCATATTAAGTTAAAAAAAACACATTAGTGTGGTTTGTATTTATCCAGAGGTATGATTCATGACAAGATGGTCAATGGACAGGCGAGTGTCAATTTATTGGCATTACCAACGTTTATTTTTTAGGGGCTACCCCCTGTTACCAGGCAAGTCTTTTTCCTTGTAAAATCACACCAAAAGCAGCATGGAGGTAAGTACATAGAGATCATGGCTTAGGGGCCTCCGGGATAAAAAGGTAAGATTTTAAGCAACTGGGATACTTTTTATGAGGTTTACATCAGTTAAATTATGCGGGCTGATACCATTGCTGATGGTCTGTCCTGTTAGCCAATGCTTTAAGCCAATTGCACCACAGCAGGTGACGGCTGAAAGGGTTGTTCTAAAGCTCATTTTTGTAGCTGCATGTATTTACATGGGTCTGTTGTGTGGTGTGGGTTGTGTGATGGCATGAGCTCTCACCAGACATATAGAAAACTGTCTGTATGCAATATCTAATGAAACTGATGATCAGTTTTAAAACATTACTGGGATGCACAAGAAGTCGCTGCGTGTAAGCTTCTGCATTAGTGTTGCATTTCTGTGCAGCCTTGCAAGCTAAAATATTTAACTGTTACTGAATAACATTTTAAATTGAACCAGCTAATATGTGTAGTTTTTTAAGGAACATTTGTGCAGTCAGTTTCATTGGGGTAATTTATATCATTACGTATTCAAATACCTAAATATCGCCATAGAAAGTGCTTTACAACTAGCATTTAATTGCATAATATTTCACCTAAATGTGCATATCGTTGATGCATGTTAGTCAGCCCTGCCACATAGATTGGTTCTCCATTTCCCCGTGATTCCAAGGAAAGAGACAATGAAACCCGGAAACTATGTGTCAATAACTCTTGAGCAACTCAAATTCAAAATGTGCAGGAGCCTTGGAGTCCATGGACGGGCAGACAAAGCCATATTTGAGGGCAAAATATCTGTACTGAGACAATTTCAATAATCTGACATTATTCTGGACAGGGCCATTGCCCCAGTGAGGGAGCAATGAAGCCATCACAAAACCTGACAAAGCCAGGGATTGCACTGACATAAAAAATACAAAATGCTTGATGGCAAATGTGTTGCTAAAGTCAGAAATGTATCTTTATACTCTGTTTAAGTCAGGATGGAAGATTATCCTGCTTCAGGATGACCAAAGAAATGATGCTCAGAGGGGTGAATCTCATGATCACTGCAAAGTGACTGCCGGAAAGCAATGGAGCAGTACTGTCCCAAAAAAAGAACACTGCACCATGGAATCAAATGGTAAAAGCTACATTTGGAAGATACAAAGATAATGAATCTAAAATATGATAGGAGAATCTGACTACTTTCAGTGTGGATTGACCCACACAAAGAGAAACCAGAGATGACTGGAAAATATGTCGTGGTTCAGACTTGAAAT
Source organism: Pleurodeles waltl (assembly GCF_031143425.1). Taxonomy (NCBI): domain Eukaryota; kingdom Metazoa; phylum Chordata; class Amphibia; order Caudata; family Salamandridae; genus Pleurodeles; species Pleurodeles waltl. Next base: position 1,031,807,146 of record NC_090437.1, on the reverse strand, counting down.
AAATAGACCTGCCTAATTTGAAATCAGAGATTGAGTTGTTGTGCTGTTGTGCTCTGGCTTCAGCCGGAGAGAGCCGAAGCATAGTCCTCTTCTGTGATACTTTCACACCTGCAGCAGGCAGGTCCAGTGGTTGTAGGTCTGTGGTGATACGGGATGGGTATGCTGAAACTGATGAGGGTGTGGTCCCTCCACATGATAATTGCTGGTTTGTGAACAGTGGGAACAGTGATGTTGCTGATTGAGGAGAAAATCAGGTCCAATAGGTGCCTGGTGGTGTGGGTGAGATCTGTAACATGCTGGGTGAGGCCAAAGTTTCAGAGGTTTAATAGAATGGCCTTCGAGTTTGGGTTTATACATTCTTCTTGATGAAAGGTAATGTCTTTGTAGAGGATGAAGCTGCTGGCATTGATGATGAGGGGTGTGACAAGGTCTCTGAAGTCACTCGTGAAATTGGTGTGGAGTCCTAGTGGTCTGTATATAAGAGTTCTGCCAAGAGAGATGTTGGCTCTTATGCATAGCTTGAATGTGTGGTGTTCTATGTAGCTGATGTGAGAGTCCTTTTAGGTGGGGCAGCTGATTGTGTCTTTGAGTATGATGGTGACTCTGCCTCTAGACTTGGGCTGACAGTGTTGTAGCTGGCAGGGATGGTTGTAGCAATGGCCGATGCAGAATTTGGGTTTAACCATGTTTCCATGAGGAAGAGCACGTCTAGGGCATTTTCATTCGTTAGGACCCGTAATTCCCTGGCATCTTGGGTAAGAAAGCTGGTGTTGGGAATAATGCATTCCAGTGTGGCATGTTGCATGGGTGGAGGTTTTTCTGTTTAAGAGTGAAATGATGGGTGGTTTGTGTGAATGAGAGGGATGCTGGGTGCAGTTAGTGCAGGAGGGGTTGGTGTAGTGCCCGGGAGAGTGCATGAGTACTTGCAGGAGAGGCATCTGATAGCTCCTCGTGTGTGTCTGGTACAGTGTGGCAGCAGTGTGGCAAGCGGCAGCGGGGCTCGAGAGCACGGAGGAGTACAATAGGATACTGGTGGGTAGGGAGAGGAGCAGCAATTTTGGTGCTGGGCACGGTCCAGGCTCTAATGGGCGCAAACAGGTACTGATTGCACCAATAAGTAGATCCTGTGAGGGGGGACAATGCTTGGCCTCTTATTTTAAAGATGGTTTCAACGGGAAAACAATGGTCACTTCCTGTGCAGATGAATGATGGGAAATGCACTGATGTTACTTACTGTGCAGACAGATAATGGGAAGTGAAGTCCTTTCACTTAGCGCCTTCTTTTAAAGACTGTTTTGGTGGAAAACCAATGATGTCACTTCCTGGCAGGAGTTAGTTCTTTCTGGAAATCATCCCTCAGGAACGCCACAATTTGAAAAGCATCATAACATGTCAGTTCAACAAACTGAAAAATGTTCCTGATTCCTTATATTCTTGGTGTAAGAAGCTCTTTTTGACTTTTTGACTCGTATATGCAAATAGCTACCTCCCTCAAACAGCCTACCTGCTATAATCCATCCCTTTCATCTTCCACCTGGTGAAATAATTCCAACTCCCGCTGGAATAGATGTGGAGATTCAAGAGGGGATAAATGAACTGAAAGATGAAGACACGGCTGGATTGAAAACTGCTACAGCATCGGAAACCATGGCCTTCATGGCAACAATGAAGCCCCCAGAATGGTTGTCACCTTCTCTTCCCAAATGTTCTGAAACATCTTGGGAGAAGGGGCATGGGAGGTAAAACACGTAGGAGACCTTCGATCAGGTTATCAAGAGGGAATCTATCCATCTATCTTTTACTGGGAATTTCCACTCTTCAAGAAGGTTCCTTATCCTTCCCCTACTGGACTTTGATAGTCATGCTTTCAGGGTGGCTATTAAGCTGGTTGAAGTCAAGATGTTTAGGCCGGCTCCTCAGCCATTGGCTCGGCCACGAATGATGAATGACTATGATGTTGTGGTACCCCTTGTATAGATCGTTTCTGGAGGGAAGACTTTTTCGAAGAAAAGGGCATGAATGGCTGTAGTTTTTTTTTATCCTCTGCAGTCTTTTGAATACTAGCATTTATTTCAGGACTAAAGAGTTTCAGGGGAAAATATCCCAAGCTGGATCAACGCCCTTTTTCCCCAGCTTGAGCTTCCATAATTTTACCTACAGTAATCTTCTACCTGGTATGGAATCTCCTTGACCACACAGTATTAAAGTAGTGTTGAAAAGAAATGTCACAAACTCCATATTTCCCAGTTTTGTATTGGGATGTGACCCTTCCTGAAGACAATTAACAGAATCTGAATGTCTTTTAAAAATATTTGAGCTGCATAGACTCCACTTTTAATTGCGAATTTAGACACTGCATAGACTTTTTTTAACGGTAAGCAAAGCACTCCACATCAAGTGAGTAAACAATTTTAAAAAAATCACACGCCTGTAAGCTGTTGCAGAACGAAACAGAAAGAAGAAGAAGGTGGTAAGGGGCGAGAGGATTAATAAAGGAAGGGTAATACAGGGTAATCCAGAGGAAAGAAGGGTGAGGGGTTAATGGTCTGTCTGCAAATTGACTACATCACGATGGGCTGTGGAAATTGTTTTTTTCTGCATTCATTGTTATCTAAAAGAAGATATGAAGAATAATAAATAGTCATTTTATGATATCATTCACTAAGCCTGGCAGTGCTCAGGGCATGTGGGACAAGCTTTGTGTTATGTAAAATGTGGTGTCAAGCACTGAACGGCACAACAGCACCCAACAACATCTTCAATAACTGGTCAGGTAGATCCGAGCTGTCTCGGACCAGTTTCTGAACGGGTTCCTGACTGCTAGGGCTATGTTAGTCTGTTCTTCTTTAGCCTTGGGTCATGCTTCCACTGAAAGATAGTTTCTAGTGCCTCGTTCGCACACATAGAAAGTAAAATACGGAACGTTTTCTCCTTTGAAAAAGAGGTTTGTTTGCATTCAGTCCCCTGTATTTTTAGTTTGCCATCTTTCATTTTAATTGGGCTTCTGCAAAGGTTGTACTGGCTGTGCAAACAGATGCACACATAAATAATCTGCATTCAGTTTTAACAGTGAAACGCTCCGTAGATGACCTCTTGAAGCAAAACTGGAAATGCCAGCTTCTGTACATTGTAGAATGTTCAAATGCATACTGCATTATTCCAGAAACACTGGAAAAGAAAGTCGTCCCAACGACAGTCATTATTTAGGTCTTTCATATTTATTTAGATGTTCAGCTTTAGAATTAACCTTTTGATAAGATAAATTAGAGGCTAATTATGCAATAATATTGGGCATTGTTTCACACATTCCTTGGGTACTGTTCCTCAGATGCATGTGGATGGTAAGATAGTGATGAGACGTGACCAGGGTCCGACTCAGGTAAGGAGAAGATGGTGAGTGGGGTTCAGACACTGGAAGCCTGTTATAATCTTTGAAATAAATTGCCTTAGCATATCTTTTAACTAGGAGTGTATTACAAATTGCTTTTGGTACTTATCGCATTTCGTTGTGAATTGCTTCCCCCTCTGTTCTATTTCAATGGTATGTCCCTTAGAACTCTTAAGGGATTTCATTTAGAATTTTGATATGGCTTCCCTGACTAAGGGATCAGCTGTGGTAGAGGCTGGACTGAAGACGCATTGTACTAAGAATAAACTTATAATACTTCTTATTACTACTGCCTCCACTTCGTTCTTCCAACTTTACAAATTCCTCCGAAGGATATACACTTCAACAAGGGCCCAGGGATACCACATAAGCTTAAAATTGGTAAATTAGAGATAGTCCTACAGCACACACATGTCCAGCATCCCATGTTCAGGCTATTGACGGATTTCCATCAACACTCTGCAGTCAACAACATTCTCATGCGCCATTGTTCCAAAAAAAAGTCAAATGGCCATACTCACCACACATTAGTCTGAACCTTTGCATCTTCATGCACACAAATGGCGTGAATGGCGCAAAATTGAGAAAGCATGGCGCCAAAAGCCCTCCATGAACAACTTCTCCACGTCAAAACCACCTTACTACAAAGAACGCACAGATAGTAACTCACATAACAGCAAGGAATTCTTTACCTTCATCAAAGAGCTCACCAAACCCAAATCCTGCACCATCGACCCCCTCACACACAAAACCTTTGCAACTCCCTCTCCAGCTACCTTCACCTCAAAATCTTAGACATACACAACAGTTTCACACCATTTGCACCCACCATCACCACCACCGACATGACCAACAACACCACACCTCCCCACACCAACCAACTTCACATCTGGACCCCTACCAACGATGAGGAAACCGAAAAAACCATGAACTCCATCCACTCAGGCTCCCCCACAGACCCATGCCCCCACCACATCTTCAACAAGGTCAGCTCAATCATAGCTCCCCAGCTCCGTGCCGTACTCAACAGCTCCTTCGACGCCGCAACCTTCCCAGGCACCTGGAAGCACGCCAAACTCACTGCACTTCTCAAAAAACCCAAAGCAGACCCGGAAGACCTCATGAACTACCGCCCCATCTCTCTTCTCCCCTTCCCCGCCGAGGTCATTGAGAAGATAGTGAACACCTGTCTGTCTCACTTCCTAGAGGAAAACAACGTCCTTGACGCCTCCCAGTCTGGATTTTGCAAGAACCACAGCACTGAGGCCGCCCTCATCGCCTGCACTGACGACATCAGAACCAGAGTTGACAAGAGCGAGACCGTCGCACTCATCCTCCTGGACCTCTCCGCAGCCTTCGACACTGCTTGCCCCCAAATCCTCCATGCATGCCTTTTTGACACAGGAATCCAACACAAGGCCTGGACTGGCTCACCTCCTTCCTCACCGAAAGGACCCAGAAAGTCCGCCTCCCTCCCTTCCAGTCCCCAGCAACCAAGATCATCTGCGGGGTCCCCCAAAGGTCCTCCTCAGCCCTACCCTCTTCAACATTTACATGGCCCCGATCGCCAACATCCTCCGCCCCCACGGAATCACCATCATCTCGTACACAGACCACACCCAGCTCGTCATCTCCCTCACCAGGAACCCTTTCACCGCCAAGACAAACCTCCACGCTGGACTCCTCGACACTGCCAAATAAATGACAGCAAGCCACCTCAAACTAAACTCCAACAAAACAGAAATCATCATCTTCGGCCCCAACAAGACAGTATGGGATGACTCCTGGTGGCCCACCGCCCTAGGACCACCCCCAATACCCTCCACCCATGCACGCAACCTCGGCATCATCATAGACTCATCTCTCTCCATGGCCCAGCAAATCAACACCATATCTTCCTCCTGTTCCAACACCCTTCGCATGCTATGAAAGACCTTCAAATGGATTCCCATAGAAACCAGAAAAACCGTCACCCTTGCACTCATCAGCAGATTAGACTACGGAAACGCGCTCTACGCTGGTACCACAGCCATGCTTCAGCAGAAACTCCAGCGAATCCAGAACGCAGCCCCACGTCTCATCCTGAACCTCTCACACCACGAACACACCTCAGCCCACCTCAGATCCCTTCACTGCCTGCCCATCAGCAAAAGGATCATCTTCAAAGTCCTCCTCCACGCCCACAAATCCCTCCACAACACTGGACCAGCCTACCTCAACGAACAAGTGAACTTCCATGCACCCATTCGACTCCTCCGCTCTGCTGACCTCACCCTCACCACAGTCCCCTGCATCCAACGCACCACCTTCGGAGGCAGATCCTTCTCCTACCTCACCTCCAAGACCTGGAACTCCCTCCCCACCAACCTACGCAAGACCCAGGACCTCCTGACATTCAGAAAGCACCACAAGACATGGCTTTTTGAGCAGTAATCGGCATTCTCCCCCACCCCCACTCCCCCCACACCCCCCCAGCACCTTGAGAATCTACCGGGTGAGAGGCGCTTAATACATTTTTTGATTGCTTTATTGATTGAATGCCAAGTAGTTGTTAAAGAACGTCCAGCTCAACAGCACTACCATGCCTCACAGTAACACACACCAAAGAAACGCTTGCATGAGGCAGAGGTGTGATTATGATAACCCCATCATAATCACACCTCTGCCTCATGCGCACAACATCCCAGCATAATTACCTTCCAATATTGTGATGCATAAAGAAAACCTTGCTCCAGCTGATCAGTGGACAAACAGACCCAACGCAAGAACACACCCACCCACAGAAATTCATAAACCTCTCCTAAGATCGAACACAGTTTACTTTCCCACTAATCTACACAAACCACTTCTAAAGTAAACACTGAACATACTGGCTACTAATCTCACAAAATACCAATAAACATCAAACACAGTAGATTGAACGGAGTTCAGAATGAGAAAATGCCCAGTTAGAGATTTCTCTTCGGTAGTTTGGAAATGGTTGCCAGTGCTATACAAATGCGAACAATACGACATGCATTGCCAATAAAAGTAATTTCCAATAAATATCATTCCATTTGACAAGAGAGAAAAACGGTGCAGCCATAGTTAACATTTTCAGTTAGTTTAGTTCACATTGGTTCAGTCTGCAGAGGGATGTTTTATTGGGACATCTGGTTGAATGCATTAGGGCAGCTGGGCAACTGCAAATTCAGTATTTTTCAATGATTGTTTACTTTCATGCAGTTTAGCTCCTAAAAGCAATACAAATTTCATTCAGTTTTAGGTCCATACATGTATCAAAAATAAAATTGCCCTGTTGCGTTATAAGCATAGCAGAACAAGAGTGCTTGTTGTGTGCATTTCATTAGATCTTTAATCCTCATGCCATTTTCAATAGGGTTGTTATTGCATTGTACAGTGGGGTACAACAAGTCCCTGACTGGCAAAGTTAGATACCCTCTAAGGCCGTGGTATATGGTGTAGATCTAGCCCCATTGCATGGAAAGTTAAATGTCACCTGTGGACAGCAACGCGTATTGTGCTGTCAGTTAGTGGGACAGAGAAAGGTCGGTTTCATGCCGTCCAGTGTAGTATTAACTGCTGCAGTTTACACATACAATCCCATCTGTCAAAATAACACTTTTCACCAGGGTAAAACCTCACGTTTAATAAATCTTGTAGATCACAAGGTGGTAAGCATGATATTCGAAAGTTGGACTTGTAAAAATGTAATGTTACCATCCCTCTACGGCATGGGTCTTCGAACTGGGGGGCGGGCCCCCATAGGGGGGCCTCAAGTAATCCAGGGGGGGGGGGGCACCAGGCTTTGGCCAAAAGATGGATTATGCAGATAATAGTGCTTTGTTTTGAGGAGAAAAATGTTTATTGCATTTGTAAAAAGGTAACAGAGCTTAACTGCAATGTTTCAATAAGTCAAGACTTATTTAAACATTGCCAACTTAATAGAATAGTTATGAAAAATTCTGAGGGGGGACCCGATTATTTTTTCCCACTTGGGGGAGGGGGCAGCATTAACAAGTTTGAAAACCACTGCTCTATGGTGACAAGCCCCAAAAGCTGTTTCCACCTTGGAAGGCTTTTGCTGTCCTAAAATGAAAACTAGAGTACAGATTAAAATATTATTATTATACCTTGGGACCTCCAAGAAAAATAGTATAACCGCTATTTTTAATATTGAATAAAAACCCAATTTAATAGTGAAGTTGGATTTTTCATAAATACCTACTGAAGGTAACTTTTAGAAAGTCCCCTTTTCTTGCCTGAAGCTCCTGGATTATAATTTACATTAACTGCACAGCAGCTGGCCAGCCAGTGCTTTGCTTTATTGGAGTGTGAAAAGTGTTTTGAGAGCAGGATCAATAGCCCGGGTGTGGAAAAATGTTTTTCTTCCCTTTGTAAGAAGGTCAGTTAGGTTGGACCCTGGAACATCATTAACATACAAATGGGCCTGCCCTTTCTCAAGTAAATGTAAGGTAAGAGCTGGTGAAAGGAACCCTTTGTTCCCCCAGCAAGGCTAGCACCACACCCATTGGGAGCAGAGCAAATCCCAGAACTGGTTTTGAGTGACCACAAAGCAGGAACTGCACATTTCCTTGGCGTCACCCCTGAGTGGGCACACAGGCTCTTCACTAGGAGGAAGCATTCCCTCATTTAGGATTTTGGAAATAAGGTGCACTGTGGGATTGGTTACACTAGGGCCTTTGAGTTGTTAGTTGACTGGGATGTGAGTCCTGGTCAAGCAGTAACCACAACTCTTGTCAGGAGACACAAGAAAACCCCAAAATAAACTGTGTTCAGTCCCCTGGTAGCTTGGCACAGAGCAGGCAGACTTAACTTAGGGGTAATGTGTAAAGTATATGTGCCACACTTCAAACATTAACACAGTGAAAACATACCACAAAAGGAGCCCACAACAGAGTTAGAAAAGTAGAGTACAATAAATAAAACAAGACTAAAATGGCAACACTCCAATCAGTACAACCGGAGTTATGAATTTTTAAAGAATAAACTGGAATATGGCACCTGAAAGCATAAAGCAGTTATCTGGTCATGCTGGACCGGGTCAAAGTCAAAAGTTGAAGCCAACTGCGATGGAGCGCAGGTCGGATATGGTCCCTTATTAGTCCTGCTGAAGGTTTACCTTCTCAAAATCTGTGACAAGAGTCCTGTTCACGTGGAAGAAGGTTGCCTGGAGCAAGAAGAGCATCGCTGGCAGTGATTGGTTTGGTGCGAGGAGCAGGCCAGGCATCATGGACAGGCAGGCTGGTACTTTGCGTTGGCAGTGCTCCACAAATATCAATGCTTGCTGTGCGAAGAGATGAGCTGGCAGCAGCTTGCACTGATTCTAGGTGCGAATCGTGCAGTTCCAGTGCAAACAGTCCAGTTCACAGTTGCAAAGAGCCCAAAACTTGAATGTAAGACCTGCATTGCCAAAACAAGGGTCCAGGACCTACGAGGCACCTCTTTGGGGTCAGGAACTCACTGTAGACAGGTCCAGGAGTTGTGGAGGAACCTGTTATGGCTCTGTGCAGAGCCACAACAAGGGTCCAGGACCTAAGAGACACCTCTTGGGGGTCAAGAACTCACTGTAGACAGGTCCAGGAGCTGTGGGGGAAACTGTTATGCTCTGATGCTCAGCTCAGGAGGCCAGAAGACTAGCCCTTGAGTCACTCTGCGGTCCTGGATTCAAGATGGAGTTCCAGGTCCAGATCTTCTTTCACAGGCAAGAGGGCACCAGGCAAGAAATCATCAGAGCAGCAGTCACAGTAGAGCAGCTGTCCAGCAGGGTGACAGTCCTTCCTGGCAGAGTATTCACAGTTCCGGAAGTGGTGGTGTCAGAGGTCCATCTTTTATACCTGGGTGCACTGGTTCTGGAAGGTGAGAGAAGCCTCTGGACAGTGGCTTTGAAGTGTAGGAGAGTCCCTGCCTTCCCTGCCTCAAAGCTGGCTGAATTGTCAATGCAGGGTTTTTAAGCTCTTTGTGTGAAGACAGGACACAGCCTATTCAGGTGTAAGTGAGGCTGTGTCCTGCTCCTCCCTCCCATTTTGCCAGTTGGGGCCCATCCAGTCACACCTACTTTCCAATTGTGTGTGGCTGTCTAGGAGGAATGCACAAGTACCAACTGCCAAGTACACCCAGTAATGTGACCAGAGACAGGCTGCAGGCACCAAATGGCTAAGGCAAAAAAATGCCAACTTTCTAACAGTGGTATTTTCAGAATTGCTGTTTAAAATCCACCTTCACCATAAGTTAGGATTTTAAATTGTGATTTTAGAGACAACAAACATTAATCAGCAATCTCACCCCATTTGGAAATTTCCCTTATAAAATGTAATAAGGGAACTCCAGTGTTATCCTACTGGAAGTAAAAAAACAAACTCAAGATTTTTTCAATGCCTGGACATGTAAAACGGAAAAGTGCATGTCCAAATTTTTAAATACATTGCACCCTGCCACTGGGCTGTCCAGGACATACACTAGGGGTGACTTATATGCATTAAAAGGGAAGGTTTAAGCCTGACAAAAGGTTTATTTAGCCAGGTTAAAATGACAGTTTAAAACTGCATTCACAGACTGTGCAATGGGAGGCCTGAGGCATGTTTAAAGGGCTACTTACGTGGGTGACACAATCAGTGCTGCAGGCCCACTAGTAGCATTTGATTTACGGGCCCTGGGTACACATACTAACAATTTACTAGGGACTTGTAAGTAAATTAAATAAACCAACTGGATATAAGTCAGTATTTCCCTGTTTTAAGGAGTGAGCACATGCACGTTAGCACTGGTTAGCAGTGGTAAAATGTGCAGAGTCCTAATGCCAGAAAAAACAAAATCCAAATAAAAAGGAGGCAGAAGGCAAACATTCTGAGGGAATAATGCCCTAAGGCTGACAAGTCTAACACATGTCTCCCCTCCCCCACTGAAAATACTGAAAATAGGCAGAACTATCCAACCCCTTGGGAGATCTCATCACTAAGGGGGTAGAACTTATATAGACTATCAACATTGGTGTTGTCTAACCCAAGAAGGCATTTCACTATAAAGTCCATTCCCTCTAGAGAGATGGACCACCTCAACAGTTTGGGATTTTCATCCCTCATCTGCATGAGCCATCTGAGGAATCTGTGGTCTGTCTGAACCCGAAAGTGAGTCCCAAACAGGTATGGTCTCAACTTCTTCAGTGCCCAGACTACAGCAAAGGAAGGGCTCAGTCGCACTCCGCCTCTGTTCCCATGAAAGTAACCTCCTGCTATTGAAGCCTACTGGTTAGTCTAGGCCCTCCTAGAAGCATCTCTCTGCACTATGAACGCCTTACAGAAGGCAGTAGCCTTAAGTACAGCTGCTGTACAAATGGGCTCCTTTTATGATATGAAAGGCTTTCTGGCAGGCCTCTGCCCAGATCACCTGCCCAGGATGCTTTTTTGAGGTCAGCTTAGTTAGAATGCAGCAATGGTGCCATATCCCTTAACAAACCTCCTATAGTATCCTTTGAGGCCCAGGAATGCCCTCATCTCGGTCTGTGTTTTAGTGGGGTGCCAGGCCAGGATAGTCCCAATCTTGGCCTGGAGGGGCTGCATCTTGCCTCCACTCACCATGTGGCCCAGATAAACAACAGAACCCTGCCCTATCTGGCACTTACTGGCCTTTATAATCAGGTCCGCCTGCTGCAAAGCAGGTAGCAACTCCTGGTGGTGGTACAGGTGTTCCCCCCCAATTGAAGCTGTAGATAGCAGTGTCGTCAAGGTAGGTGGGACACAGCGCCTTCTTCCCAGCCATGACCCTCTTCACGAACCCCTAAAAGGTGGCAGGGGCATTCTTCAAGCCAAATCACATCACCTGGTACTGGCCCTCCATGGTTGAGAATGCAGATGCCTCTGCCAGTACCCTGATGTCAAATCAAAGTACTGAGGGATTTTCTAAGCACCCATAGGTTATGAAGAACGTATAATTTACTCCTCACTCATCCCATATGGACTTCATGTATGTGGACATAAAGTTAGTGCCTCTGTCAGACACTACCTAGTTGGGGAACCCCACATGGGTCAAGAGCCCCACCAGGGCCCTGGCCACCGCAAGTGCAGTCACTGACCTCAACAGGATGGTCTCTGGGTTGCGAGTGGTGTGGTCCACCAAGACCAGGATGCACTGGTTACCTAAGGCTGTCTTGGGGTGCAAGGGTCTGATAATGTTGATGCCTACCATCTCAAAAGGAGTGCCAATGACAGGTAATGGTATCCGGGGAGATTTGAGCTTTTTCCTTGACTTCCTACTGGCCTGACAGGTGGCACAAGACCTATAGAATGCATCTGAGGCCATCTTCATATGGGGCTAAAAGAAGTAGGCAACAAGCCTGGTGAAGGTACTGTCTTGCCCCAGATGTCCTGCTAGGGATATGTCATGAGCCAAATGCAGTAGGAAGGTCCTGTAACACTGACGGACTACTAGCACTTGGGCTGCCCCAGATCTGGGAGTCTTAGACTTGCTATATAATAGTAAGTCATTCTCCCAATAGATTAGGTGATCTCCAGAATTATCACTTGCTTCCTGGGCCTCAGCTTGCCGCCTTAAGCACTCTGAGGTGTGGCACTCATTCTGCACTGTGCAGAATTCCTCCCTGGTTGGCCCACCCTCAACTTGCCAACCAGCAAGCCCAGGCAGGTCACCCAGAACAGCAATGTCCTTCCCCGTTGGCTTGGGACGTCTTCCTCTGGTGCCCCTTCATCTTCAACTGTGGAAACATCTGGGACTGGTTTCCCATGCCTCCCTGCCCCTCTCCTTCTTGCCAACTGTTTGGGCCATTGTTCCAGGCCTTCACTCCCTTTCCTGGCAGCCAGGGACCTTGTGGTCATACAGACCCATTCAGGCAACCCCATTATCTCCAAGTGTGACCTAGGCTCTATCTCCCTCCAGATAGAGTACTCAAGGTTGTTGCCCAACAGACAATCTAGAGGCATGGCAGGGTTCACAGCTTTTTTTAGAGATCCTGAGACTACCCTACACTCCAAGGGAACCAGAGCCACTGGTAGATGGGTCTCAAGATTGTCTGCAACTGTGGCTTGGTGGGATGTGTTAGGGAGAACCTACTCTGAGAACACCAGCTGACACCTCACAGTAGTCATGCTAGCCCGAACACCAGCTGACACCTCACAGTAGTCATGCTAGCCCCTGTGTCCATCAAAGCCTCCACCCATTGCCTATTGATGGTGACTCCCTGTCTATACCTAGAAGTATTGGCAGGCATGTGGGCTTTTGGCACCATCTCCTTAACCACCAGGGAAACTAGAATCACCTTTGCCTACTCCCCAAAGCTCTTCCCTGGGAGGTACACTCACCAAAATAGATGTCTGCCCACCAGTGGGGGACTGTGTCTTTTTGGGACATTTGGAGTTGCCCTTTGAGTGCCCATACTTGTAGCACTCAGTGCATTGGGATACAAGCCTCCATGTCTGCTTGTCAAAGAACCCTTAATTTTTAGGCTCAGACTGGGACTGGTTACCACTGTTTCCTTGGGAATTATTTCAGAGGCCTTTAGAGAATGTGTTATTTTTAAGTTTTTCTCCCTCCTCTCCCTCCTTTTTCTTCTGTTCTTCCGGTGTGACCCCTGACCACCCTTGTGGGAGTTTCTATCCCCCTCCCCAGATTCCATTTTGGACACTCTTGCTGGCCCAGTGGTCTACCTCCTCAACAAGCTTTCTGCATCAGTCAGCTTACTAGCAAATAGGTGATAGCACAACTCTGGAAAACAAATGTTGACCATGTGCTCTTTCAAAATTAGATTTCACAGCCATTGTAGTCATTCACCTTGCTGACCCGCATCTAACCATTCAGTGCCTTGCTGGAATAATCCATAAAATCTACCCAGGATTGGTTGGGGAGCTTCTGGCTGTCCCTGGACCTTTGGCAGTACTTATCAGGGGTCTGTCCAAATTTTGCTATCAAGATGGCCTTCATGGGAGAGTACCTAGTTTGGTCCCCAAACTCTAAAGTAAGAAGTGTGTCCCGCCTCACTGTAAGCATTTGTTTCCACAATCCGCCCTCTCAGTGCTCTTCTGGGATCTTGTGAACCCTGAGCGCTACCTCATATGCAGAAAACTACTTATCAATGTAATTTCCTACCACTTTATTGGGCACAAAATCCTTCGGGATGTGGGCCTTTTTGACTCCTTCAGACACTGCAGGTATGCTACGACCATCACTTCTGGACTCTGCCTCTTTAGTCTTGAGATCCAGCTTTCTATACCTCAATTTATGAGCCAATAGTAACATTTTCTCCTCCAAGGTCCTCTCAACCTTCTGTTTTTTCCACCTCCATGGCCAGTTTTGTCTCTTCCATCGTGAGCCTGGCCATTTCCAGCTGAACTATCTCGCCTCCCTCATCTCTACCAGCTCCTCTGGGGTCAGACCATTGGAAGAGAAACTGCTCCCTGCCCTGAAATGGAGCTCCAAATTAGGGGTGAAGTCATCCCTTACAGCAGGCTGTTGTCCCGCAGGACTGAGATCTAAATCCTCTCCTGTGCTGTCTATCTCCTTCAGTTGCTGTAACAAATGTCTTGTGTACTTCAGCCCAGGCCCTCAGCACATTTGGGAATTCCTCCTTCCTGGTGGTGCTCTTGGATGGAAGGTCCCTCTCCTTAACAGAATTCCTTGAGATGGGCCATAGAGTAGGGATTCATGTTGGGGAAGCTGTCAAAGGGGCACCCATTCTGTTTCTGGGGCTGCTGCCAGGCTATCGAAAACTCTGCCCACCCAAATATTTGGCCTCAACTCTTTTGTCTTGTTTGAAAAGTCCTTGAAAACCTGGCTTTACTCATCTTAAGCTTATTGGGCACTGTGGTCTGGTTTAATGCACTTTATAAATGCACATTTCATTTTTGCCAGCTCGATCTCCATGCTTGAAGAGATGGATTCAGGCACAACAGACAGAGAAGTTTGAAAAATCAAAAAGGCCAATTAGGGAGACTTAATCAAACTGGTTGTAGATTATTTATGTGGGGTGGTAGTGTACACAAACTGACTGTATGACACTTCACAAACACAAGTCCAGTCCCCACCACTGAACACCAGTGTAAGAAATTGGGTTGTTGGTTGACTGGGGTGTGAGCCCTGGTCAAGCAACAACCAAAATTCTTGGCAGGATGAGGCACAAACAAAGAACAAATTCACCTCTGCTCAAATCCCTGGTAGCTTGGCACAGAGCATGCAGGCCTAACTTGGAGGCAATGTGTAGAACTGGAGTTATGAATTTTTAAAGAATAAACTGCAATATACTGCCTAAAAGTATAAAGCGCCAACAGTGGCTATCTGGTGAAATGAAATGAAAGACATTTGAAAGAGGACAAACAATTACCTGAAGGCGTCAAGCTGCTGAAGACGGTTAGACCTAATGGAAGGAGAGCAACTGGCGAAAAACAACGTGAGTGGCCTAGGAATCTTCAATTAAAGAGTAAAAAGCCATGGTTTTTAAGGCCTTGAGAAAAGAGGTATGGCCAAGAAGGCTTGTGATGCAATGGGAAAGTGAGTTCCAATGTTTAGCTGCCAATACTGAAAAGGCTCTATCTCCCCATCTTGTCTTCTGAAATTTTGGGACAATCACCAGATTGAAGCAAGAGGACCGTAACTTTCTGGAAGGGGTGTACCATTGAAACACGGTGAGTCCAACAGGGCCTGTATTATACATAGCCTTGTGAACAATTCGTAGATCTTTAAAAATGATGTGCTTGTTCACTGTGAGTCAGTGGAGCTTTCATACCCCCACTCCCCCCCTGAGAATGAGATTTAGAAATATTAAGGATCAGCCTAGCTGCCACATTTTGGATCAGTTGGAACTTGGCTACTGCAGTGTTATTGATCCCTAAATAAAGCGCATTGCAGTAGTCCAGTCTGCATGACCATAATGTTAGAAAGACTTGCTTACACGCTGGAATAGGAATATAAGGAAACACCTTCCTGAGGGTTGTGATGATCCAAAAGCAAGTCGAGATTGTCCGATTGAGCTGTAGGTCAAACGATAACTTGGTGTAATTGAGCACTCCCAAGTTTTTTACAGACTTCACAGGTATGGGTATAGTACCCAACTTTACCGGCCACCAAGAATTGTTCCAAATGTACAGCAAGCCACCAAAGTTCAGGATCTCTGTTTTATCTCCATTTAGGCTGATGTAATTTTTACCCATCCAAGTAGACATTGCCTGCATGCAGCTCCTGAAATTAATGGTGGTGTTGTTATGTTATGTGTTACAACATTTTTATACAGTGCACGGAGACCCAAAAAAGGGTTTTGTGGCGCTGAAGCATCGGTGCAAAAAAATCATAAAGTTAGCCATGGCCTGTTTGAAAAGCCAGGTTTTTAACAGGATCCTGAGGTTCACATAGGAGGTTGATGCTCTAATCTGAGGGGGAAGGGAATTCCATAACTTTGGGGCAATCACAACAAATCTGGTGCCACCAGGTTTTGAAGGAATGATCTGAGCTTGTGTTTGGGCATATATTTGCACATTCTCAAGGACACAAAGGTAGGACTCTTCCAGTATAGTGATTTATAAATGATACACCTGATTTAAACGAATGATACACTCAATTTTGTCCTCTGTATCTCGAGAGAGTGACACAACAATTTGCGTGTCTTCAGCACTACCAGAGGACCTGTGGTTCAAAAGATCTTACAAGGTTAGCTAGTAGGCAAACATAAAGATTGAATAAAGTCAGACTCTATCTTCCCAGTTCCTTCAGTCGTCCAGTGAGCAGGACTGTGAGATGGTATTGAAGGCTGTGGACAGATCCAAAAGGATCAGTGCCATAGCCTGCCCTGCATCAATCATGGAACAGGTGTTGTTAACTGCTGAAACCTATGCAGTTTCAGTCCCATGGTTATTTCTATACCCAAACTGTGAAGGATCCAGGAGTTCATATTGCTCTAAATATGACAGCTGGGATTTAAATGCTTTTCAAGAACTTTCAAGGGAATGGGCAGCAAAATACTGTGTGGTAGTTATTTAGATCTGTGAGTTGCAAATTGTTTTTTTTTAGTAGTGGCGTAACAGCAGCTTTTTTTCCATGGTTGAGGTAAGTTTCCTTCTGAAATAGCTTTGTTATGGGTTGTTGTTAAAAGGAAGGCAATGGTAGTGGCTGCCAATTGCAAGATGCTGGGAGGACATGGTTCAAAAAGAGAATCTGACTTTATATTAGAAAGATACAGTTCTGTTTGCTCCCAAGTTAAGAATGAAGCTGAGGAGAGAGGTGCTGTGGGGTTATTTGTAGACCTGACCTTTGTGAAGTGTACTTAACTGGTGGTGTCTAAGGCCCTCTTTAATACCCTGGTGCCCTGGTTCTGGTAGGTGAAAGAAGCTTCTAGACAGTTGATTTTAAGTGTAAGGAATTCCCTTCTCCCTCTGCCCTGTCTCCAAGCTTGCTGAAGTGACAATGAAGGGTTGTTAGGCCCTTTGGGTGGAGACAGGGCACCGCCTATTCAAGTATAGATGAGGCTGTGCCCAGCTCCTCCCTCCTGTCCTGCCAGTGGCGGCCCATCCAGTCACACCTAAGCTTCCATTATGTGTGGCTGCCTAGGATGAATACATAAATCCCAGCTGCCCATTACACCCAGTCATGTGACCAGAGATCTGCTGCAAGCACCAAATGGTTAAAGCAAGAAAAGGCCAACTCTCTAAAAGTGGCATTTTCAGAATTGCAATTTAAAAAACAACTTCACCATAAGTGAGGATTTTAAATTGAGATTCCAAGACACCAAACACGAACTAGCTATTTCTTTCATTTCAAAATTACGTCAGGCTTGTACCTTCCTGCAGGAGCGAAATGGACTCGACATAGTTCCCAACTTCCCTATGACTCAAACGGACTCCTGAGAAGTCACATCTGACCTACCGGGATGGAGAGACAAATCTTGACCAGTACCAAACCTTGTGATTTCCACCTTGCAATGTCGATTGTCTTTTCAGTTTCTCAAAACATAAGAACAACCCTTAATACTTATAACTCACACTTTGATTCCTTCCCAATGTATATAACTCACGTTTAAGTACCTAGTGCCCCTTCTTCCTGTTTTTGGGTACTGGTTCCTGTAGAGTGAAATTCGTTATGCAATAATTCTAGAAGACAAGCTCAAGACCATTAATTCCTTATCATTGCTCTAGCTATGAGTGACTATGCAATGATTAATTACATATGCTTGTATTAAAATAACAACTATTATAGGGGTCTTTGATCAAATTTTAACACAAATAAATGCTGCTGGAAAGCAAATAAATGTATTTTCTTTCCTCTTAGGAGAACAACAACAAAAAATGGTTGACTTCACCAGTCCTTTTAACAGATAAGTATTTATTTCTTGTCTTTAGTACAATTTGTAAATGTTACCAGAATGTATAGATTGCCGCTTGAAAAATATATTTCGATTGCCTTTTGCAGGTTGTCAGGATATATGGAGAACTGCAGCAGGGAAACAGGAGACCTGACGGGAAAGAGAGATGTTGTAATATAATCAATAGTAGCATGATATATATTCAGAACAAAGCACGCCAAAGAAACCAACGCGCACATCAGCTGGTGCGAGGCAGGAGAGCTGGCCGAACCCTCAATAAACTTGTGTAAACCAAGAAATGATTGCTGCGCACTCCGCTCAGCCACAGAGCATTTTTAAGGGATTTATTCGGTGCAGAAAAAAACAACGCGTTTCGACCTTATAGTCTTCTTCTTGGTTATGCAGTCTTTTCTCTATTAGCTCTATTTGTAGTGCTCCCTTTACAAACCATTACAATGCATTCTGGTCTCAATAGTTCTTTGTGTAACATATAAAAATCCCTAAGTACATACAAAATTAATTAACAATATACTCAAAATTGACCTCATGAAGTTATGTGTGTGTTGAAAATTATAACTCAAAAACCTTACTGTACTAAATTAGAGAAGGACAATATTAATCATAAATGATAAATTGATAATAATCAGCCTTTTCATTTGGATAATAATAAAGTAATTATCAAAGTTCACCAGAATATATGTTCTCTCACACAATTCTTTTGTCTTACATTATATGCAAAATCGAGTTCATTAATTAATTATTCATCACAATATTAACTCGTAAATTTACTGATATAATCATTGGAATTCCAAATACATACATTCAGAGATGGACATAAAGCTCCTCATCATAGTTAAGCCCCAAAGGGGTCTTTGTCCTCATTAAGATAATATATTTAGATTCAAGTTGTCTCCATTTTTTTACTCTATCTCCACCTCTTTCATGTTCGGGAATGTGGTCAATTCCATAATATCGTAGCATTCTCCAACTATTAATTTCATGTTGTTGGAAATGTTTGGCTATGGCATACGTTAGGTCCTTATGTAGAACTGCTCTAACATGTTCTAAAATTCTTTTCTTTAACATACAAATTGTACTCCCTACGTATCTTAAGCCACAGTGACATTCAATTACATAGACTATAAATTTAGTATTACAAGTTATTCCATGTTTTATCTTCATTTCCATTTCCATTTCATCCCATAATTTCACTATTTTGGTTGATCTCCCAATTTTACAAGCTTTGCAGCTATTACATTTAACAAAGCCACATTGTTGTTCTGTTAGCCAATTCTGTTGATTTTTTATAGTGAAGTGGCTTCTTACAACATAATCTTTCAATGATGGTGCTTTTCGATACGTGATCAATGGACCTAAGCATATTCTGGGACCTAAATCTGGATCTTTCTGTATAACATGCCAATGTTTACATAAAATGTTCTTAATTAGACCACTTTCTTTGGTGTATTCCATTACAATTCTAACATTATTTTCCTCTGATTTATCTTGTATTTTCTTTGCTTGTTTGGGAACTAATGTCTCATCTCGAGAAATCATTTGTACTCTTTCTAAGTTTCTTTGTAGAAGTCGGTGATTGTAACCTCCTTGTTTAAATCTATGTATGGTCTCTTTATATTTCAACTGTACTTCCTTATCATTAGAGCAATTTCTGCGCATTCTGATTAATTCCCCATATGGTATGCTTTTCAGAAGGGGTTTAGGATGAAAACTTTGACCATGCAAAATACTGTTTGTTGAAGTTTTTTTGCGAAAAACTGTGGTTTCTAATTTGTTATTCTCCACGTAAATATTAATGTCTAGAAAATGAATTGACGATTTGCTCATTTCACATGTGAACTGCAATCCCACATTATTCTGATTCAGTTTGTCAAAATACAATTGGAAATCATCCTGTGATCCCTGCCATATTATGAATAAGTCATCAATGATTCGTACCCAGAGTGCTATTTTGTCCATAAATATATCATTGTCCTTACTCCAGGCAATTTCCCAGGGAAATGCCCATTGCTGTCCACACATTTGCTGGTAAATATTATGATTAAAAATTAAAATATTATTTTTAAGACATAATTCTAACTTCTTAGAATGTTCAAACTCCACAATACTTCTCTGTCTAAGAAAGTATTCACATGCTCTCAGTCCAATTTCATGATTAATAGACATATATATATATATATATAGATATATATATATATGTGGTATAATTTTTAGTGGCATGCTTTATATATTTAATAATAGTATGTTACAACTCCCCTTCTCCCTTTGAGAGTTAGTACATTCCTGAAGTTGACAGGAGCTCGTGGTAGAATGTTGAGAGTTCTGAGGGGAACGAGCTTTGTGAAGATGGAGCAGTAGAGATGGAAATAAAGATTGCTTCTTGAAGAAGAATATCTGTTCTTTCTTTATAACAAGAGAACTGCTGCATGAGGACACCAACCGCTCTGGAAGAATATGAAGGAGACGAGGTTGGAGCCTCAAATACAGGTGAATGCAGAAGGGGGAGGTAAACTAATGACGAACAGTTGTCATGGTGCAGCATGTAGCCTTAAAGGCTATGTGTTCCACCCTTAAAGGGGCTACCTTCCGATATATTTGTTGCATGCCTGACAGTACACCCCCCCCCAGGTGCCTCCCACAGGTTTGGGTTTGTCAGGGTACCTACGATGAAAGAGGCACAGAAGACGGGAGGTGTACATGACACGCAGGCTCCCATGTGCGATCCTGGGTTCCATATCCCTTCCAGTATATCAAATAAAATAATCTGTGCCTGACTCGCTTGGAATCCAGAATCACCTCCACTTTATATTCAGGTTTTTCATCTACTTTCACAGGTGGGGCTCTCTTAGGAAGGACAGGTCCAGGAGTGTGAGGTTTTAACGAAGACATTTGATAAACAGGGTGTACTTATATCGGCGGAGGTAATTCCAGTTTCATGGCAACATTGTTGATTCTTTTGAGAATCGGATAGGGGCCTATGTACTGTGGACGCAATTTTCGTAGTCCCTTCAACTTAAGATGTTGTGTGGATAAACATAATTGATCTCCCACCTGATATTTGGGACTTTCTCTCCTATGTTCATCCGCATTCTGTTTATATGTCAGCTTTGCTTGATCCAAATTATTGTGTGCTGTTCGTTGAATAGTTTGCATTTGATCCACATGATCTTGAACAGCCGGAACATCACTAATAGGTGTGGAAGGCAATAATAGAAAACAAGGGTGCAGACCATAGTTACATTGAAATGGAGTTACTTTTGTAGAGCTGTGCTGTGCATTATTGTAGGCAAACTCTGCAGCCCAGAGAAATTCGTCCCACTCTGCAGTGTCACTCAGTACTTGGCACATAGGGGGTCATTCTGACCCCCGCCGGCGGCCTGGCGGGAACCGCCAGAAGACCGTACCGCGGTCAAAAGACTGTGGCGGTCATTCTGAGTTTCCCGCTGGGCTGGCGGGCGACCGCCAGAAGGCCGCCCGCCCGCCCAGCGGGAAACCCCCTTCCACGAGGATGCCGACTCCGAATGGAGCCGGAGTAGTGGAAGGGGTGCGACGGGTGCAGTTGCACCCGTCGCGATTTTCAGTGTCTGCCACGCAGAAACTGAAAATCTATGTGACTGCCCATGCCAGTGGCATGGGCACTGCAGGGGCCCCCAGGGGCCCCACGACACCCGTTCCCGCCAGCCAGGTTCTGGCGGTGAAAACCGTCAGAACCAGGCTGGCGGGAAGGGGGTCGGAATCCCCATGGCGGCGCTGCTTGCAGCGCCGCCGTGGAGGATTCCCTGGGGCAGCGGGAAGCCGGCGGGAAACCGCCGGCTTCCCTTTTCTGACCGCGGATTTACCGCCGCGGTCAGAATGCCCCCGAAAGCACCGCCAGCCTGTTGGCGGTGCTTCCGCGTCGTTGGCCCGCCAGGGTCAGAATGACCCCCATAATGTGTTGCTCCAAACATTGATTAACTCTTTCTGTTTGACCATCTCACTGTGTGTGGTAACCTGCTGGTAAATGAATCTGTATCTGCAAAACTCCACACAAACTGATCCAAAATGTTAAAACAAATTAAGGGCCCCCATCGGACACAATAATGGAAGGTAAACCATGTAAACATACTATTGACTGCAAAACGATTTCCGGAAGTGCTTTAGATGTAGGTAAATCTGACAATGTTGTATAATTTGCCATTTTAGGAAACTTGTCCACTGCAACCACAACTGCAGTATAACAGTAGTCTGTCTTGGATAATTCCACTACAAAATCTTGAGAGATTGTATGTCAGGAGTGGGAGGAGTAGGTAAGGCATGTAATAACCCAGAAGGTGTTTGACGTTTAATTTTATACTGAGCACAAATATCACACCTTTCGACAAACTGTTTTGTATCAGTCACCAATGTTTGAAACCAAAAATGGCATCTGCCCTGCCAGAATATGATTATGACACCAGTGTAATGTATGTTGCTGTAAAACTGAAGTGGGAATAAATAATCTATTCTGTACATGATACAAATTATTTATAATCTTGTTCTCTTGTCTCCTGTGCTTCCTTGCTATGCTGTGCAGCAGCTACATTTGCCCAAAAAAGAAGTTTCAGATATCACAGCCCCTAAAATACGGCCAGAGGGTATAATTGGAAGGGCTCTTAGATTCTTGTTCATCTACTTCAAGAGCTAAGTGTGACAGTGCATCTTCTTTCCAATGCTGCTGGCCTGCTTGGAATTGAATTACAAAATCATAGGCAGTGAAGAATTGGGTCCAGCGTAACTGTTTCATGGATAGAGCCTTAGCAAATATGAGGAACTTGAGATTTTTATGATCAGTGATGACAGTGACCGTGTGCAAGGTGCTCATCAGATAATGACGGCACACCTCAAAAGCCCTTTCTATGGCCAGTAACTCTTTATCACCAATGGAATATTTTACTTCAGCTGACTGTGAGAGTAATAAGCTACAGGATGAAGTTCTCCTTGTTTTTCTGTGATAGGACCCTCCAATTGCAACCTAAAAAGCGTCAGCCTCCACAATAAATGGTTGTGTAGTGTTGGGATGTTGTAGAAATGGGGCATTCATAAATATCTTTTTTTAATGCTAGAAAGCCTGTTGTGCTGCCTCAGTCCAATGACATACTACTCCCTTTTTTAGCAATTGAGTTATGAGGAATATCAAGGTGAAAAAATGGTCTATGAATCGCTGGTAAAAATAGGCAAATCCAAGAAAACGTTGTACTTTTTTAACAGTTTTAGTTGAATTCCACTGCACAATAGCAGCAACTTTCTGCAGGTCCACGGTAACCCCTAGTGACGAGAGGACATACCCCAAAAAGGTGACTTCAGAAGCATGAAACTCACATTTCTCCAGTTTGACAAAGAGCTTATTATCTCATAACTGTTGCAACACTGCTCTGACACGCTTCCCATGTTCTGTCATGGACGAAGAGTATATCAAGATAGCATCCAGATAAGCCACCACATACACATCAAAAAGATCTGTCAATACTTCATTTTTTAAGAACTAAAAGGCAGCAGGGGCGTAACGCAACCCAAACGGCCTCTCCGGGTACTTATAAAATCTGAACTTAGTACAGAATGCTATTTTCCACTCATTCCCTTCTCTCACCCTTAACCGATGACAAGCCCCTCTCGATCTAATTTGGTAAACACCCAAGCATCTATGAGAATGGAAATGAGAGGGAGAGCATAGTGGTTCTTTACAGTGACATCATTAAGAACACTCTAGTCAATACAGGCATGCAACTCTCCCCCGTTTTTCGATCCGAAAAATAAAGAGGAAGAGGAAGGAGACCGCCTGATTAATCCTATCTTTAATATCTTGTCTAGATATTTCCTCAAATGGATGTTTTCTTTTTCGGTCAGTGCATATTCTACTACATGGTATGGGAGCCCCAGGGATCAGATCAATTTGGAAGTCATAAGGATGATGTGGAAGAAAAGCAGTGGCCCTTTGTTTATGAAAAACATCTGCTAGATACTGGTAGAATAAAGGAATCTGAGGACTCGCTACATCAATAGATAATGCTACAATCTGGTCTGGTTTTAACCTAGAGGGTCCTTGAAAACAATGTTCTCTACAATATTAAGAGCTAAAGTTAATCTTATGACTTTTCCAACCTATGGCTCGATTATGGGTGTCCAACCATAGTATATCTAGAATAGCTTGGATTTCTGGAGCTGGAATCAGATCAAATTCTATCTTCTCTATATGAGTTCCTAGAATGTTGAGCCACAAAGCAGTAGTAGCATGTGTTATTGGACCTGACTTATGGGGACTTCCATCAATAGTTTTCACTTCATCAATCTGCTCTTTCTGTTCATAAGGAATGCCATATACCGAAGCAAGAGTGTAATCTACATAATTCCCTGGATCAACCAATAGTTGAAAGGTAACGTAAGAAGCTGGCCTGGTGTGTGGTGGGTAGCTAAGGTACTTATACCTTATACCAGGTCAAGGTATCCCCTATTAGTGTAGTGCAGGCAGTGTCTAGAAGCCAGGCTCTCTAGAGCTGTGGATGAGCAACCGAGGCGTATTTAGGAGACATGCAAAGTTCATGCAATACCACTGTAATCACAGCACTTACACACATGAAAGAAAACACTCATGCACTCAAGGTACTTTATTATAGTAACACAGCACCAAAAATACTATAGAGGCAATACTCTCTTAGGAGGTAAGTATCACACAAGATATATACACTAGTAGCCAGAAATAGGCATAAGAGCGGTTAGAAAACAGTGCAAAACAGTGTAAAACACAATGGCGAATAGTGACCCTAGGAGGAGCACAAGCCATATATTAAAAAAATGGAATGCAAGAGTTGGAACCCGACCTATGTAAGTGTAATGTGTAGTGGGGTGCTGGGGTACCAGGAAAGCACAAAGGTAAGTACCACAACACCCCCAGCAACCAGGAAAGCAGGAGTAAATCACTAGCATTTCCCCAAAACACCCACTAAGAAGAAAAGAAGAGAATTGCAAAACCCAGAGGTGATTGCAAGAAACCAGTGGTGGATTCCTGAAGAGGAAGACCTGTGAAAAGAGAGGACCAAGTCCAGAAGACACAGCAGAGTCCAGTGGAGGCATGTGCCCCTACCCACCAAGCTGAGGATGCAGGAGTTGGTCGACGGTGAAGAAGGAAAGTCAGCAGTGCAGCCCTGGAGTTGGAGCCGAGTTCCTGGAGGATTCAGGCAATGTTCCACGCCGGAAGGACTATTGCAGTCGGGTCTCTGTGTTCGGATTCCACCAACAAGCCTTGGCACAGGCAAAAATCACACTTGGCCGAAAGTGGTGCTGCCGGGGACCAGCAAGGCTCAGGAGGACTCAACTCAGGAGGGGGAGTCAGAAGTGGCCCTCAGCATCACAGAGAGTCCACAGAAGCACAGGCAGCACTCACAGGAGTCCCACAGGACAGGGACACAGAACTTGCAAATGGAGCCCACTCAGCACTGCGAAAATGAGTCCCATGTCGCAGAAGTGCTACACAGGAAGGAGTGCTGGGGGCCTAAGCTACACGATGACTGAAGACCCCTTGGAGGAAGTGCCAACAAGCCTTGGCAGCTGCAAAAGACTTTGCCTCAACCCAAGTTGGACAGCTGGTAGAGAGGACCGATGAGAGTATTTCCAACCACCACCCATGGTGCAGGATCCACACAGCTCAACAGGAGAGGGGATCCATGCAGCCAGTCATCGTTGCTGTTGGTGCCTGCAGATGCAGGGGAGTGACTCCTTCACTGCAACAGAGATTCCTTCTTCTTCCCTGTGCAGACTGAAGGCAGGCTGTCCTCTGATGATGCGCAACCTCAGAAGGCTGTAGGAGCAATGCTGGAGAACCTCTAAGGATCCCCCAGAGTGCATGGAATCATACAACCAATACTTGCAAAAGTATTGGGTATGATTCCAACATGTTTGATACCAAACATGCCTAGGTTCAGAGTTACCATTATGTAGCTGGACATAGGAAGTGACCTATGTCCAGTACACGCGTAAAATGGCATCCTGCACTCACAAAGTCCAAGAAAATGGATCTGGACTTTGTGTGGCCACCTTTGCTGCTGCAGGGATGCCCTCACACACAGGTACCTGCACCCTGCCCTGTGGGCTGAGAGGGCCTACCATAGGGGTGACTTACAGTGACCTGGTTCAGTGACCTGTAGTGAAAACGGGTTCATGCACCCGTTTCACACAGATTGTAATGGCAGGCCTGCAGAAACCTTTGCATGGGCTTTCAATGGGTGTCAGAATAACTGCTGCAGCCCATAGGAATCTGCTGGAAGCCCAATGCCCTGGGTACCATATACTAGGGGTTTACATGAGGGCACCAGTATGCCAGTTGCAGGGGATAAAATACAGAGTTGTGGGAGAGAGAGAGCATAATCACTGGGTTCCTGGTTAGCAGGATCCAAGTGAACACAGTCAAACACACTGACATTAGGCAGAAAAAGGGGGTAACAATGCCAAAAAAGAGGGTACTTTCCTACAGTAACCAAAACCCTATTCCAAAAACAATGAGCTGTTACATAGAAATTATGGTATTGCTGGATACAGGATGTGTGTGCTAGGGTTCTGGAGGCTGTATTTGTCTGAAAAGCTGAAACACTTGCCTCATCAGGTTCTGTGTGTCCTAATTTCCCGCCTCTCTTTTTCAAAATGGTTTTACTGGACATTCACTCAAAAAATTACCTTTATTTTTACAGAATAGACAGAGTTTTAATATCCTTTGTCTTTGCCTTTTCTCATCACTTAAAGGCCCTACTAGCCTGCCCATCTGCATGGGTTCTGGTTCATCAGTTTTGTCTGGATCAAATCTTTTTTCCTTAAATATGCTCAGCCAGGCGATAATCCAGTTTCACAACTAAGTCTATTAGTTCACTACAGTTATCTGGAGGGTCAACCACTTGAGGCAATAAGTCTTTTAAAACATCACACAATCCCTTATAAAACAGGGAACTTCTTTTACTCTCCTGCCACCCTGATTCTTCTACTAATCGGTTGAACTTAGTATTGTATGTTAATAAATCTTTACTACCTTGTCTTAAGTTCAATAATTCTGTGTCTACTAATTGGTTAAATGTGTGGTAGTCAAACAACTTTTTCAATTCAGTCTTAAATGCAGGATAATTGTTAAACAATGGTCATCTCTTTCTACAATAGGAATTGACCACGTAACAGCTGTACCTCCCAAATAGGACAGGATGAAAGCCACATTAGATTAGTCATTAGGAAAACAAGCCAGTTTGCAAATAAAATGTAACTGACACTGATTTATGAAAGTAGCGAATTTTGAGGGATCCCCAGTAAAACACTCGGGAGGAGCCAAAGGAATACCTTGTGGAGTGGTAACTTGAATTACTGGTGCACCTGTACTCTGACTAGATCCAGCCCCCTCCCAAGACTGCATAAAGGTCCCTTCTGAATATCCATGGCCATGGTCCACACCTAAAACAGGGGGTGTAGCAAAGGCTCTCCCATGTAAGGCATCAACTCTTTGTACTAGTGTTTGAGTTTCTTTTTGCAAATTGCCAATCATATGAGCCAAATCAGCCAGCGTGACCACTTGTGTCTTCATTTCACTCAGGCAAAAAGTTTACGTGGGCTCATCATACTGTTAGGCTTGTACCTTCCCGCAGGAGTGAAATGGACACAACGTAGTTCCCAACTTCCCTATGAATCAAACAGACTCCTGAGATATCACCCCTGACCCACCGGGATGAACCTTGACCAGGACCAAACCAGATTTCCACCTTGCGATGTTGATTGTCTTTTTAGTTTCTGAGTTAGTACTTATAACTCACACATTGATTCCTTCCCAATTTATGTAACCCACGATTGATTACCTACTGTCCCTTCTCCCCTGTTGAAACTGTAGGTGTGGAAAGAGATTTTGAAGAAGGACTTGTGATTCTAGTCAATGAAATAAAAAGATATGGCAAGAGTTAGTAGATGTTACCAAAGCTAAGAATGCAACTTTATATCTGATACCCAATAACATTTACTATAAAAATGTAGATGGCCTTCAAGATATTTCATATATAGATGATGATAAAATACCAAATTGAAAATGTGTATCGAATGAGAACGGAAGAAGTTTGTAAATACTACAGTATTCATCCTCTACATTCTAAAGTGATTATTGAAGATGCTATTGAGCTATTTCAAATGAAAGAAGCAAAAGGAGCTCCATTAGGTTTATTGGAGAAAAGCTTAGAAGCTCATTGTTTTCCACATCTCTTTCCTACTGAAATAGGTGATAGGTATGATTACCAGCCTATACAAATACCAGCAGCCAAGTACAGATCTACAAAAAACTATATTCCCAGGACCCTAGATTTTGTGTATTCCTTATGTATTTCTTCTGCTATTTGAGAGTGACTTGTCTGGGTTATCCTATGCAGTAAATCACATTCTAAAAACAAGAGTAAATCTCCAGAACTTAACAGCAAGGAAATATGTTGAAAAGGTAATGGAAAAGACGAACACTTTGAATACAACTTAATCAATTTGATGGCATGTCAACTTCGTGCAAATGAATATTGTTATCGGCGCCATGGTGAGCTGATATGCATGTTGAGAAATCTAGGATTACCTACTTGGTTTGTGACACTCAGTTGTGTTGAGTATGCATGGGATAATTTCCTTGATTTGTTCTGAGAGCCAAACTGTAATATAAAATACATCAGTCTGAAAACACCAAGAGAACACAGTTCACTGGATCCTGCAAATGTTGCAGATATTTTCACAGTGATTTCAAGCAGTGATGGCATTCATCTGTAACAGAACAAATGCACCTCTTGGCAAAGTCACAGATTTCTTTTGGCTGAAAGAGTACCAAGCTAGAGGTGCCCCACATATTCACATAATATCATGGGTAAAAGATGCACCAAAGTTTGAAACAGACAGTAATGAGTTGGCCTTGTCTTTCATAGAACAGTATGTGATGTGTGCCATCCCAAAATAGAGATCAAAAGCAAAATGTTATACACAATGTTGTTTTGGATTTCCAAGTCCTGTTATCTCAGAAGGAAGAGTGAATAGCTTTTTTGTCTGCAGTGAGGCACTAGTTGACACGGAAATCACCGAAAAGTACATACAACCTCAAAAGAGCAGAAACTTCAAAATATATAAACAACTACAACCCTGTTATTCTAAAGATGTGGACTGCAAACATGGATATAGAGTTTGTTGCAGATAACTCTATAGCTGTAGCTCGCTATATCACCTTTTACATTAGAAAGGCAGAAAAAACTGAGATGAAAGAGATGTGGGAAGAGATTTCAGTAGAAAGAGTCTCACTAAGACTCACACAGTTTGAAAATGCTTCCACAGTGGGAAATTAGATCTTATGGATGCACAGATAGGTTGAGCTCTGCAAGTGTGTTCTCCAAGTCTAGAGGAATTGTGTGGGTATGCTTAGGCCTTTCAAATAGTCCTAATAGAGTACTAAAGTCTTTCCCAGAAAGAGACTATCTTGCTGAAGTTGATCCCGAGAGTAGAGACATTGTAAAGACTAATATGCTAGATACATTCTACCCAAGAAGTGGCCATGTTGAAAACATGTGTCTCTATGAAGTACTTCAGCATTACATACATAGAACTAATGTCACTAAAAAATTGAAGAAGGAAGAGTTGCAGTTACTGGATGTTGTGGTTGTTTGGTAAGACACCACAAAGGAAATCTAATTAATCACAGGAAGCTTAGCTGCCAAACTCCAGACAAAAAAAGTGATTTTCTACTTGGCACTTTTGCAGTTATTCAAACCATGGTGATCGGAATCAGATCTACTTGGCACTATGACTATTATGAAAATTCATTCAAAACTGCAAAAGACAATATTCAGTGTTCTGTCTTTCCAACATACTTACAGATGTTAAAAGATGATTGTTGGACCTGGCTTTTTGACAGGGACATCCCCAAACTTTTTGCCTCCTTCCTCCTATTTTTTCTGACCTGTTGTTGTTGGCTTTTGACCTCTGGGCACTTTACCACTGCTAACCAGTGCTAAAGTGCATATGCTCTCTGGGTAAATTGTACTACTGATTGGGTTATCCATGATTGACTAGTTAATTTACTTGTAAGTCCCTGGTAGAGTGCACTACATGTGCCTAGGGCAGGTAGATTAAATGCTACTAGTGGGCCTGCAGCACTGGTTGTGCCACCCACCTCAGTAGCCCCTTAACCCTGTCTCAGGCCTGCCATTGCAAGGCCTGTGTGTGCAGTTTCACTGCCACTTCGACTTGGCATTTAAAAGTACTTGCCAAGCCTAGAACTCCCCTTTTACTACATATAAGTCATCCCTAATGTGTGCCCTAGGTAACCCCTAGAGCAGGGTGCGGTGTAGGTAAAAGGCAGGACATGTACCTGTGTAGTTATATGTCCTGGTAGTGTGAAACTCCTAAATTCGTTTTTACACTACTGTGAGGCCTGCTCCTTTCATAGGCTAACATTGGGGCTGCCCTCATACACTGTTGAAGTGGCAGCTGCTGATCTGAAAGGAGCAGGAAGGTCATATTTAGTATGGCCAGAATGGTAATACAAAATCCTGCTGACTGGTGAAGTCGGATTTAATATTACTATTCTAGAAATGCCACTTTTAGAAAGTGAGCATTTCTTTGCTATAAAATCTTGTTGTGCCCTTCAATCCACGTCTGGCTAGGTTTAGTTGACAGCTCCTTGTGCATTCACTCAGACACACCCCAAACACAGGGTACTCGGCCTCACTTGCATACATCTGCATTTTTAATGGGTCTTCCTGGGCTGGGAGGGTGGAGGGCCTGCCCTCACACAAAGGACTGCCACACCCCCTACTGGGACTCTGGCAGACAGGATTGAGCTGAAAGGGAACTTGGTGCATTTCTTAGAGACTCTTTGAAGTCACCCCCACTTCACAGGCACAACTTAGTATAAAACAGGGCCTCTGCCCTACCTCATCAGACACTTGCTGGAGAAGAAACCTGAACCAGAAACTACATCCTGCCAAGAAGAACTGCCTGGCTGCTCAAAGGACTCACCTGTCTGCTTTCTACAAAGGACTGCTGTCTTGCTGTTGCCCTGCTGCCTTGCTGAACTCTTGTCTGGCTGTGAAAGTGCTCTCCAAGGGCTTGGATAGAGCTTGCCTCCTGTTCCTTGAAGTCTCAGGACCAAAAAGACTTCTTCCTTTCACTTGGACGCTCCGTGCGCCGAAAATTTCGACGCACAGCTTGTTTCGCGGCGAGAAAAACGCCGCACACCGACGCTGATCGACGCGACGCCCTCGGGACGATCGAGACTTCGACGCACAACCTCGCAAGGACAAAGCCGCCCGACTTTCCAGGAGAAATCGATGCGACGCCTACCGTGAGTGCGAAACTTTGACGCACGGCCTCGCAAGGACAACGCCGCCCGACTTCCAAGGAGAAATCGACGCGACGCCTGCGTGAGACCAAAATTTCGACGCACGGCCTCGCAAGGACAACGCCGCCCGACTTCCAAGGAGAAATCGACGCGACGCCTACCGTGAGATCGAAACTTCGACGCGCAGCCCCGCAGAACGACGCGCAGCCGGAAAATAAGCAGGAGAATCCACGCACAGACCCGGGACATCTGGTAATCCCCGCGATCCACAAAAAGAGACTGTCTGCGCGCCGGAAAACGACGCCCGACTTCCCCGCGTGGAAAAGAACGACGCAAGTCTGTGTGTGCTGAGAGGAAATCGACGCACACACCCCTTTTCCCACGCACCTCTTCTCCTGTGGCCCTCTGAGGAGATTTCCCACCAGAAACCAGGTACTCTGTGCTTGAAAGACACTTTATTGCTTTTTAAAGACTTAAAGACACTTAATATCACTTTTCAGTGATATCTTTACAAATTCGTATTGCAACTTTGATCGTTTTGACCTACAATTACCCAGATAAATATTCTATATTTTTCTAAACACTGTGTGGTGTATTCTTGTGGTGTTATACTATGGTGTTGTATGATTTATTGCACAAATGCTTTACACATTGCCTTCTAAGTTAAGCCTGACTGCTCGTGCCAAGCTACCGGAGGGTGAGCACAGGCTGATTTTGGATTGTGTGTGACTTACCCTGACTAGAGTGAGGGTTTTTGCTTGGACAGAGGGCAACCTGACTGCCAACCAAAAACCCCATTTCTAACATTGGTGATCAGCGGTGAGGATAGGACTTGTGTTTGTGCAGTGACATACAGTAGCTAAGTATTTCACTACCTACCCACAGTTGAAGGTCAACTTGATTTTTCATCTTTTTTGGCTTTTGGTTCTCTGATGTCCTCCTGGATATACTATTGATATTTTGGACTTTGGATTTTGGTTTTTGCTAGTAAGATCTTATCAGAATGGGATTGCTTACCTACTCATTCTTTGTTCGTACTGACCACCTCACTAAGGCTGACCTAAGGAAGCTTTGCAGACAATGGGGCCTTCCTGTAGCAAGGAGATCTACTAAAGCGGAGATGCTCCATCACTACATAGTCTGGGGGGAGGAAAGATGGGCAGAGAGAGAGGCAGCAAGAAACCAAATGACTAAGTACCCCTCAGATGAGGAGGAAGACTACTCAGATGAGGAGGAAGACTACTCAGAGTTGGACAGTGACCCAGAAATAGATGAATGGCTCCGAAGTCAAAGGCGACAGGAGCAACAATTAGAGGAGTATCTTGCAGAGGTTGAGGCAAAAAGACTCTTAGCCCTGGAAGAAGAAAAGATTGCAGCTCAAGAGCTGAGCTGTAAAGAGCTGAAACTGGAGGCCGGAAGGGCTGAGTCCAGTTCAGATGGTGGCAGCAAAAATCTTGCCTCTAGTACTGCTGAAGAAGGGCACAAGCCCAGAGATGTGGTGCCCAACTTGAAAAAGGGAGTTGACACACCCCAGGGAGTTCAAGGGTATGAGGTAGTTCCCGTTATGCACAGGGTCCCTGAGAAGGATTGGGGAACTGGCACAGGGAGTCATATTCCTACTGGGGGGAGGGACACTTTACTGACTCTAGCAGAGAGTGACAGAGAAAAGGGTTCCCCCCTGGTGGACGACCTGGATATAGAGTGTAGAGACATCCCAGAAGAGTTTGGGTTGAGTGTCAGGGACAGACAGATACTGTCTCACCAGTCTCAGGAGGGTGAAGTAGAGTGCTTTTCCAAGGTTGAGTTACTGGGTGGTTGCGTGAAGGGTACTGTGGTTAATACATGTGAAGGGCAGAGTGATGTAATTGCTGGAGAGCATATGTCTGGTCCTTATTTTCCAGAGCTACGCCAACACCAGGTGGAGTGTGAGTTCTCTGACCCCAGGGAACTTACAATGGAGGCAGACTTCTGGGTGAGTACCAGAGAGTCTGAAGAGGCATTTGGGGGTGCTCCTGAAGGGAGTGGTCTAGGTGGTTCCCAACCGAGTGTGGTGGGAGAGGATTGTAGTGTCCCAGGTAGGTCCCAGGTCCTAGAGGGTTCCATGAGGGAACACCAGGAGGGAAGCCTAGCCTGTACCGTAGGGCCACCTTTTGAGGGAAGCCCCGCAGTGTCAGAAGAACTTGGGGGGGTGACTGTAGCCAGCATCCCAACAGTTCTGGTGTCTGGCAGTACCCCTCCTAGTGAGGGGGTGCAGAAGTCCAGAAATAGGGTTGAGAGGGGGTTGCAGACCCCAGTGGAGGACCTTGAGAGTCAGGGGACAGCTCTGAGAGCAGAGCCCCCCAGGAATGACCCAGGTGAAACCGTTTCTGGTTTGGGGGAAACCCAGACTCTGCCGGATGGGCAGAGGTCGGGAGACCTGCGCCAACCAGACTCTTGTGTGGCCCTTGGGGACGGTGTGTCCCTTGTGGGGGGTGAGAGTGCCCCCCAGGAAGTCCTGGCATGCCAGGCAAAGATTCAACCTCAGGGTGGTGACTCTGGGTTGGATACCCAGGTTCAGAGGTTAAACTCTGACCTGGTGGGAGGTAGATGTGCCTCCCAAGAAGTCCTGCTGTGCCAGGCAATTGTCCAACCTCAGGGTGTTGACTCTGGATTGGATGACCAGGTTCAGAGGTTAAACTCTGACCTGGTGGGGGGTAGGTGTGCCCCCCAGAAAGTCCTGGCGTGCCAGGCAATTGCCCAACCTCAGGGTGGTGACCCTGGGTTGGGGAACCAGGCTCAGAGGTTAAACTCTGACCTGGTGGGAGGTAGGTGTGCCTCCCTGGAAGTCCTGGCCTGCCAGGCAATGGTTCAACCTCAGGGTGGTGACTCTGGGTTGGCTAACCAGGTTCAGGGGATAAGCTCTGACCTGTTGGGGGGTAGGCGTGCCCCCCAGAAAGTCCTGGTGTACCAGGCAGTTGTCCAACCTCAGAGTGCTGACTCTGGGTTGGATAACCGGGTTCAGAGGTTAAACTCTGACCTGGTGGGGGGTAGGTGTGCCCCCCAGAAAGTCCTGGCGTGCCAGGCAATTGTTCAACCTCAGAGTGCTGACTCTGGGTTGGATAACCGGGTTCAGAGGTTAAACTCTGACCTGGTGGGGGGTAGGTGTGCCCCCCAGAAAGTCCTGGCGTGCCAGGCAATTGTTCAACCTCAGGGTGGTGACTCTGGGTTGGATACCCAGGTTCAGAAGTTAAACTCTGACCTGGTGGGAGGTAGGTGTGCCTCCCAAGAAGCCCTGCTGTGCCAGGCAATTGTCCAACCTCAGGGTGTTGACTCTGGGTTGGATGACCAGGTTCAGAGGTTAAACTCTGACCTGGTGGTGGGTCAGTGTGCCCTCCAGGAAGTCCTGGCGTGCCAGGCAATTGTTCAACTTCCGGGTGGTGACTCTGAGTTGAATGGTCAGGTGCAGAGGTTAAACTCTGACCTGGTGGAGGGTCAGTGTGCCCTCCAGGAAGTCCTGGCGTGCCAGGCAATTGTTCAACTTCAGGGTGGTGACTCTGAGTTGAATGGGCAGGTGCAGAGGTTAAACTCTGACCTGGTGGGGGGTAGGTGTGCCTCCCAGGAAGTCCTGGTTTGCCAGGCAGTGATCCAGTCTGAGGGTACAGACCCTGGGCTGGAAGACCAGGTTCAGGGTGTCCCCCCGGACCTGGAGGGAGGGGCTACTGATAACAGTGCCCCTACCATGTTGTCTTCTGAGGAGGCCACTCCTAGTTGGAGGGTGCTGGACCCCAGAAGGGAGGGCAGGGGGAGGGAAGCCTCACCCCGGGCCCTAGTCCAACCTGAAGGTACAGGCCCTAGGTTGGAGGGCCAGTTGCAGGTTAACAGCCCTGCACTGGTGGAGGAATGGTACAGGGTGACTTCTGTAAGCACCCTGACCATGTTGGACTCTGGGGGTACCGCTCCAGGAGGGAGGGTACAAAGCCCCAGAGGGGAGGACCAGGTTCAGGCTGTCATCCCTGACCTGGTGGAAGGGAGAGTGGTTAAAGGGTGCCCAGCACCTGGGGCTACCGCCCCCCACTCTCCACAGCCACAGTGGTTGGAGAGCTTTGAGAGGCCTGGGGCCTGGCTCTCATCCCTGGCAGCTGTCAGTAATCACTGTGGCTTGCTGTCCGGGTGGACAGAGTTATCCCTGGGGAGGGGACAAGTGTCACACCCCAGGGGTAGAGTGGGCAACACCACTGTGTTGGTCATGGTGGTACTATCCTGCTCCTGGGATACATCTGTGAGCAAAGTAAGGTTAGGTGCTGCACAGATGGGATCCGCAGGTAAGGAGAAAGGTTCCCCATGGGTTGGCTTAGTGGGCCCTGAGAGTATGGACAGAGTGATCCAATTGGAGTCAGGAAGGCGAAGAACTGGAGCATGCCCCTGCTGTTGTGGGCCTGGGTCCTTGTTCTGTCGCCTCAAACAGGGAAGTACATCAGGATAGTGATTGTTCTCCCCTGGCTTTAGGCTGGTAGGGGGTCATGTTGGACCTGGCTTTTTGACAGGGACATCCCCAAACTTTTTGCCTCCTTCCTCCTATTTTTTCTGACCTGTTGTTGTTGGCTTTTGACCTCTGGGCACTTTACCAGTGCTAAAGTGCATATGCTCTCTGGGTAAATTGTACTACTGATTGGGTTATCCATGATTGACTAGTTAATTTACTTGTAAGTCCCTGGTAGAGTGCACTACATGTGCCTAGGGCAGGTAGATTAAATGCTACTAGTGGGCCTGCAGCACTGGTTGTGCCACCCACCTCAGTAGCCCCTTAACCCTGTCTCAGGCCTGCCATTGCAAGGCCTGTGTGTGCAGTTTCACTGCCACTTCGACTTGGCATTTAAAAGTACTTGCCAAGCCTAGAACTCGCCTTTTACTACATATAAGTCATCCCTAATGTGTGCCCTAGGTAACCCCTAGAGCAGGGTGCGGTGTAGGTAAAAGGCAGGACATGTACCTGTGTAGTTATATGTCCTGGTAGTGTGAAACTCCTAAATTCGTTTTTACACTACTGTGAGGCCTGCTCCTTTCATAGGCTAACATTGGGGCTGCCCTCATACACTGTTGAAGTGGCAGCTGCTGATCTGAAAGGAGCAGGAAGGTCATATTTAGTATGGCCAGAATGGTAATACAAAATCCTGCTGACTGGTGAAGTCGGATTTAATATTACTATTCTAGAAATGCCACTTTTAGAAAGTGAGCATTTCTTTGCTATAAAATCTTGTTGTGCCCTTCAATCCACGTCTGGCTAGGTTTAGTTGACAGCTCCTTGTGCATTCACTCAGACACACCCCAAACACAGGGTACTCAGCCTCACTTGCATACATCTGCATTTTGAATGGGTCTTCCTGGGCTGGGAGGGTGGAGGGCCTGCCCTCACACAAAGGACTGCCACACCCCCTACTGGGACTCTGGCAGACAGGATTGAGCTGAAAGGGAACTTGGTGCATTTCTTAGAGACTCTTTGAAGTCACCCCCACTTCACAGGCACAACTTAGTATAAAACAGGGCCTCTGCCCTACCTCATCAGACACTTGCTGGAGAAGAAACCTGAACCAGAAACTACATCCTGCCAAGAAGAACTGCCTGGCTGCTCAAAGGACTCACCTGTCTGCTTTCTACAAAGGACTGCTGTCTTGCTGTTGCCCTGCTGCCTTGCTGAACTCTTGTCTGGCTGTGAAAGTGCTCTCCAAGGGCTTGGATAGAGCTTGCCTCCTGTTCCTTGAAGTCTCAGGACCAAAAAGACTTCTTCCTTTCACTTGGAGGCTCCGTGCGCCGAAAATTTCGACGCACAGCTTGTTTCGCGGCGGGAAAAACGCCGCACACCGACGCTGATCGACGCAACGCCCTCGGGACGATCGAGACTTCGACGCACAACCTCGCAAGGACAAAGCCGCCCGACTTTCCAGGAGAAATCGACGCGACGCCTACCGTGAGTGCGAAACTTTGACGCACGGCCTCGCAAGGACAACGCCGCCCGACTTCCAAGGAGAAATCGACGCGACGCCTGCCGTGAGACCAAAATTTCGACGCACGGCCTCGCAAGGACAACGCCGCCCGACTTCCAAGGAGAAATTGACGCGACGCCTACCGTGAGATCGAAACTTCGACGCGCAGCCCCGCAGAACGACGCGCAGCCGGAAAATAAGCAGGAGAATCCACGCACAGACCCGGGACATCTGGTAATCCCTGCGATCCACAAAAAGAGACTGTCTGCGCGCCGGAAAACGACGCCCGACTTCCCCGCGTGGAAAAGAACGACGCAAGTCTGTGTGTGCTGAGAGGAAATCGACGCACACACCCCTTTTCCCACACACCTCTTCTCCTGTGGCCCTCTGAGGAGATTTCCCACCAGAAACCAGGTACTCTGTGCTTGAAAGACACTTTATTGCTTTTTAAAGACTTAAAGACACTTAATATCACTTTTCAGTGATATCTTTACAAATTCGTATTGCAATTTTGATCGTTTTGACCTACAATTACCCAGATAAATATTCTATATTTTTCTAAACACTGTGTGGTGTATTCTTGTGGTGTTATACTATGGTGTTGTATGATTTATTGCACAAATGCTTTACACATTGCCTTCTAAGTTAAGCCTGACTGCTCGTGCCAAGCTACCGGAGGGTGAGCACAGGCTGATTTTGGATTGTGTGTGACTTACCCTGACTAGAGTGAGGGTTTTTGCTTGGACAGAGGGCAACCTGACTGCCAACCAAAAACCCCATTTCTAACAATGATGTTTAACAATAAGAAACTATTGCATCTGAAATAGCAAGGGAGAGTTCACAGAGCAGCCAACATTCTTCACCAGCAAGTCAAGATCCTCTTGGACAACCAGTTTTGACTATATCAAAATGAAGCAGCTATAGCAATGAATGAAGTGGAGATTGCCATGCACCTGGCAAAGGAGGAAACTGTGCATTTAGAACAGTTAGTGGAACAACTGAATAATGACCAGAGAGAAATTTAAAATGAAGTTAAAACTAAAATAGAACACAGATTTCTCCATGACAAACAACTATGTAAATGTTCTACATATAAACCAATATTACTGTACATCGGTGGACAAGGAGGTATTGGTAAAAGCTTCCTAATAAAAGTTCTCACAACTTATCTGCAAAAAACTACTGATTCAAATTTGTCATGTGTGATAATAGCACCAATAGGGTTAGCCACTCATAACATTAAAGGAATTACTCTGCATTGACTTCTAATGCTACCTTTTGAACATGAAAATAAAATTCAGTATCAGAGGATATCTGGTGATTCTTGCCATGAGGTATCCAGAGTACTGAATAAGATGACTCTTCTCATAATTGATGAAGTAAGCATGGAATCAAACAATATGCTTTCTTTCATACACTTAAGGATGCAGCACGTTTTAAGAACAAACTATGATGTACTTCTTGGAGGAAAACATCTAATTGTCTTTGATGACCTACTCCATCTTACCGCTGTAAAAGGAAAACCAATTTTCAAAACTCTTTTGCATAATGAAACAATAAATCCCCTGGAAGTATTGGCAACGTAAACATTTAGTTAAACTTTGACTTCAAAGAATTAGTACAAAACATGTTGAGCGTCTGACATAGACTATATGGAGAGATACTGAAATACATTAGAGCAGGAGTTCTTACAAAACAGGGGAAACATGCTTTGGAAAGTCACCAATTCAAGAGTCTCTTCCCATCTGACATAACTGAACCAGAACTAATGTTCAAATTCATCAAAGAAGAGAAATGTATTGTTTGTCTATTACCAACACTTCAAGAGTGCTCAAACTTTAATGAGACATTACTACAATTGGAGAAAGAAGACATTTTTTAAATTACAGCTACTGATAAAATAGAACATGAAGGAGTGACATTGTTACTGACAGATAAACTACAAGCAAAATAAGATTCTTTGGAAAAATCAGTATAAAAAACAGCAGGAATAGAGAAGTGTTTCCATGTGTGTAAAAACTGTCCAGTTATTTTAAGACGGGATTTAAATGTTGAGGAAGGCTTAGTAAACAGTGCAATTTATAAAGTTATTGACGTCATTAACTTTCCAAATAGAGACAAGGTAGAATGTTTGGTTATAAAATTTGATCAGTTAGATGATGTTAAAAAGATTGGTTTGTGTGTTGTACGTTTTTTGCTTGTAAAACACATATATCTAACGACAACAGTTTCTCCTCTCTTTAGCATATGCAGTAACCATCCATAAGTCGCAAGGTTTAAGTGTAGGTACAGCTTTAGTTAAAATTGGAAGTTCTGTATTCAAAGGAGGAATGTCATATGTGGCATTGTCGTGAATTAGAACTTTGTCAGAATTGTTTTTGATTGACTTTGATAAGAACAAAATTACTGCTGATGTAAACTGTGCATGGATGTATAATCGGTTAAGAAGTCTTTACGTTCCTTATTTAGGCCAGTACCCTTTTTATAAGAAACACATTCTCTGCCTATCGCAGAAGATTACAAAACTGTCTACGGACCCTCAAGAAAGAAAAGACAGAAGGACAACACAGACATTGCTAAGAAGAGAAAATTGAAAAACCATACTGAGATTGTTGGTCACAAGTTAGAAAACAGTACATGTGTCAATTGCTATGGAAATGTCGTTCTCACTGTACTATTCCATTTACCCCATGTAGTAAACCAAATTGAACATAACTCAAATAAGAGTATGTATTCTACGCTATATATTTTGCTGCAATGTTTAA
This sequence comes from Pleurodeles waltl, assembly GCF_031143425.1. Classification (NCBI taxonomy): domain Eukaryota; kingdom Metazoa; phylum Chordata; class Amphibia; order Caudata; family Salamandridae; genus Pleurodeles; species Pleurodeles waltl. The sequence goes on along the minus strand of NC_090437.1, from coordinate 1,031,767,368 downwards.
TGAATGACAGAAGTGTAACACATTCTGCCTCAGGGATCCGAAAGCTTTTAGATGTATGTACAGGATCAATATTGTTTCCGCTCAACACTCAGCAAGATGCATAGGAATTTATCATGGTCATGCTTGGAGTCTTGAAGAAGTAAATATTGAAGATCTATTTGGACTCAGTTACAAATGGCACTATGAGTGAGAAGACTGCTTGTTTACATCTACCCCGACATCAATTCTGAATAATTTCTTTACTTAATATTACCAGATTCCAAAAATGTTCCTTTTGACAAATTGCATAGAAATGCTAATCAAAATATGACCTGCCCAAACTGTAGATCTGAAATCATCTCTACATTATTTCTACAAAGAACAGCAAAATATCTTATAGTAATGCTAAAAGGATGCTGACCAGATGGAACCAAATTGGAAACACGAATTACAAACTTCAAAGTTGGAAAAAATGTCATTATCAGGAAGAACTTTTACTACTTTGGCAATCATCTTTCATGGAAGAGTTAATACAGCGTCTGGACATTATAGTGTATTTTTGAAAAGCGAAACTGGATGGACAGAATGTTATTACAGCAATCTCAAATACAAAGGAAAACTTCAATTCAAACTACCAAACTCATATCCCCTCTTTCTTCAACCGAAGCTCTAAGGAAGAATTCTGTTTAAAAAAGTGGGGAACAGTGTTTCCTCTCCATAGCTCATCTCTTTTTTAGAAATTTTTCGGCCTATTTAGAGTAATGATTTCAAAAAGAAATTTTAACAATCAAATACAACTCTCTAATTAAAGTGTGAAACTTGAAGGTCATACTCCAATTACAGAAGTGTTAAGTTGAAACCAAGAAATGCGTTCAACAGTAAAAAAAAAAGCCTCTTTTGTTTCTCCAACAAAACAGCAACATCCTAATTGGAAAAAATAATCCTACATGGATTTCTTTGTACAATGATTATCAGCAATTTCCATATCATTTGGCCAACCAGGGATAATGTTTTGTCACTGGTCTCCAAAATTGAAGAGTATTTCACATTTATATTTGATATTTTATTAGATATAATATTTAACAATGAAAAAAAATGCATATCAGTTTAGCTTAGTATGCTATCTTGGAAAAAACTCTAATCAATAAATTGTAATGAGTGCATTGCATGGTTACACATATTTCTAGTGATGTACTGTGCACCTTTGTTTTTTTTTAACAATCCATTGATGATTTTTTCCCCACTGTTCAAAGATGATGCTTTATGCAAGCCACTGTTTACAGTGAAGAATATAATCTGAAAACAGTAAAACAATCAAATTGGTACTTTTATTACAGTATAATATAATATTGCTGAATAAGAAATGACTTGTAATATTTGTGTAAATATGATGATCACATACAAACATATGTTTATGTCTTTTTCCCAACAGTGACTATATTTGAACGGTGTTGGATGTGTCAAAACACTTTTTATATCAAAGACAAATGGGTCAGAAATACAATGCAGCGTGTTTTTAAATATAAAGTGTTGTTGCAATAACTTTCTTTACTTTCTTTTCCTTATTTCCTACTTTACTGATGTACCATTTACACACCTGTAAAGCTACTCAAACTAGCGGTCACACAAACATTGAGTTACCTATACAGCCTATTAGACAGTCAATAAATTATCCACACATCAGTAATATGTTCACTAACTCACCCATACACCACTCATAGACCCACTGTGTCACTAATACCCCACTGAGAGAATTAACTCCATCACACACATTCACTCTCTCACTCACCCATAAACACACTCATCCAGTTACTCAGTCACTTATACACACAGTTATGCAGTCACTAAATCACCTGTACACTACTTATACACTCATTCACACTCAAGACATACAATCATATACTTAGTCAAGTACTTATACACTAAGTATACACTCATACATGGGGAGAGACACTCACCGGGTCACTCACACATACACTCATGCAATCAGTCACTTACAGACCACTCAGATACTCGCCTAGAAACTCACTTACTCACCCATACACCAGTGATGCTCTCAGTCAATCACCAATGCAACATTCATATATTCACTCATACATCCATACACACACGATTGAAGTCAATCACTTATACTCCAGTCATGCACTCAGTCACTTACACACACATGGACTCTTGCACTCAATCAACTATACACCAGTCATACACTCGAGGAATAAACCTTACACCACTCAAACACTCAATTCACTTATCCCTATATACACGAATACACACTTACTCACCTATACATGCACCCATGTGATCATTCACTCACCCATACATTCACTTATGCACTCAATCATCCATACATGCACTCATGCACTTACTTGCTCACCCATACATTAATTAATGGACTCACTCACATGCTCACACAGCCATACATTTACTCATGTACTCAGTAAATAAGCCATACACCACTCATACTCACGCACTCATGCATTCACTCACCCAAACATGCACTCATGCACTCACTCGCCCATATGCGCAGTTATACACTTACTCATTCACCCATTCAGCCAGTCACATACACACTTACTCACTCAATAGAGGCATTGAATCACCCTGTCACTTATGTATGCATGCACACTTACATTCCCTTATGCACACATACACTGACTCACCCACACATGCACTCATACACTCACTGAATCACCCACACAGCACTTATGCACTCAGGCAATCACCCATTCAGCATTCAGACACTCACTCACTTCCCCATGTACACACTCATACAATAAATCACTCAGCCGTACACACTCTCATGCACTCTTCCAGTTCCCCTTTCACTACTCACACACTCCCTAACCCATACACTATGCATGAACTCAATGAATCACTCATTTACTCACTCACACACCCATACACACACTGATACACTCAGGCAATCACCTATGCACCACTCATACATGGAGTCACTCACTCGTATATCCATTCATGCACTCAATCACCCATAGATGCCCCTATATGCTCACTCATTCGCCCATACATTCACTAACGCACTCACTTGCTAACCCATAAATGCATGTAACTAATCCAATCATTTAACAACTCATTCACCACTTATCATCTCAGTCACTCAAAGAAACACGCACTCATGCATTCACTTACCCATACATGCACTCATGCACTTACTCACACATGCATGCATTCACTCACTCAATCACATATACATGCATTAATACTTTCACTCACCCATACATCATTCATACACTCAGTCGATCACCAATACATGCACTCATCTCAGCCATATATTCACTCTTGCACTCACTCACCCATACATGCAGTCATACACTCACGCAGCCACACATGCACCCATCCACTCATTCAGTTACCCATACATACGCTTATGCACTCACTAAATTCCCAATAGATACACTCATACACTCGCTCAGTGATCCATAAACATACTCATACAATTTATCTTTTTTTTCACCATGAAAGGCGGTTCTAAGAAGAACCCTTTTTTTCCTGGAACTTTAAAAAAAAATTGGGAGTTTTTTATTTAAAAAATAAATAAAATGGCAAACAGAAAAAGCGATTTCCACCAAGAACTAAAACTCGGGTAACAAACTTTAACTGGAACACATTTAAAAAAAAAAATCAGCACTGATGGTCCTTTGCTGTCTTCCGCAGAACTTGCATAGACTCCTCTCTTACTGTTAACACCTTTTGACACTCAAGGCAGAAACTTCCAATCTTCTTCGGTTCAGGTGCTTTGTCTGTTAGCTGCTCCTGTATGGCAGCAGGAATACGTTCCCTAGGTACCACCATTGGAGCTTGTGATGTACTAGGCTCACATGCACTCCATTCTAGCTGAGCCCTTGCTAGACACGTACTATGGTATGTTTTTAGGTGATGACACATGCTCGTGGTACCACAAGAAAGCTTTTTTGAAGTGCCCGTTGATAAGATCTTATCACAAAGGGTGGACTGGACCAATTTAGCAACTGTTTTGCTCTCTCCTAAAGGTCTGGTAAAGAATTCCCCAGCAAATGACTGTTATTTTTTTGCTGGAGGATCATCCTTTGATGAACGATCTTCATGGTGAGAAGCTTCCTCCCCAGTACCACCAGATGCCATTTTACATTTTGAAAAGAAAAAAATAACAAAATTACCTCCAATTTTCAATAATTCTGCAGCTCCAAACCAACTCTCTGCAAACAGCACTGCAGGTGAAAACAAAAGAGAACTGGTTGTGGTCTTTCTCTTAAGGAGATAAAGAAGTGTCTTGCCCAATCAAATCACTTCATTCCATAGTCATGTGATCACCACGAATACCAACATGATCGAAGCTACTGACGTTGTCGCGCTGATGAAAAATGTTATTAAAAACTTTTCCAACTCATGTTCAAGTAGAAATATTTCTATATTTAACTTTATATAACAAACTTCTACCTTCAGCTACTAATTACAACATCTCTATATATGCTATTTACAATTTGTCCAAAATACGCTGAATCTGTGATTAATCGTGAAAGCAGAAGATACGTGCTGTTAAATTTCTCAATGTAAATGTGATTAATGGAAAGAGTTAGAATATACAAAAAAATACCTGCTTAGTAAATCTATTTTGTGATAAATAGTAGGGGGATGTTCTCTCAATGTCTCTGGGCCAGTGTATGGCATGCTAACCGGTACCATGCCACTGGGTGCTGATTTTGTAAAGTGCACTATACTTGCAAGTGGATTATACAACATTTGACCCTACCACAAGGTGACGCAAAGGGTTACTATACCTGCTGAAAAGAGCATCTACCATGCAGAAAACAGTGTTACTTCTTCTGTCGAATAGATTCTGTTGTTTTCCACACTCTTTCATTATCCTAATGTTGCAAAAAGCATTGACTTCGACAGAAATCATTTTTTTTAATTAAAGAGAGCCTTCAAATATGGTGTTAAATTTTAAAGTCTCTGTTTGTGCTCCCACAGAACAATTACTGTTATACTATACTGTCTATCAGAGTAGATAACCTATGACTTCTACATTTTGTTCTCCTATTTCTTACTTTACAATTCATATACAAACAGTCACACACATAGCATTGATTATGCCTATGCTATGACGCCCTACCTTACTATAGTATGAGTGATGCAAAAAAATAATAAAATGTTTCTCAGAGAGATTAGAGATGGATACTTCAATACGTTTGTGAAAGGATGGTACTGATGGAAGCTACAACGGAGTTGGTCATTGAGAGCCCCTACAATCATTCTCACACCGATTGCCACTAGTACTACATCCTGTTGTGCAATCAGGTATGCTGAGGAATCTCACAGCTTTCAGCATGAATTCATACATACACAGCCAAAGCACAGTTTCTTCATCATCATAGACACAGGTAGTCACACATGCTCCATTTGCACACTCACTTCCTCATATATAAATGCAGCTATGTACTCACTCAAACATTCACTTTTCTTTCATACATTAATGTAGTCACCCGTACACCACTCATACACTCACGTACTCACCCATAAATGCACTTCAGCACTCATTCAATCAACCAAACACACACCCATGCACTCAATCACCCACTGATATATCCACTCATACACAAATGACCTCCCATAAGTGAACTCAGACACTCACTCATTCACCCATACATACACGTATATAATCAGTACATTACTCATCCACCACCTATACACTCAGTGACTCACATATACACTAGTGATGCACTCACTCACTAGCCAACCCACCACTCATACACTCACTGCAGCCATGCATTCAGTCACCCATAAATGCACTCATTCACTCATCAATACAAACACTTATGCACTCAGTCAATCACCCATACACACACTGCTATACTCAGTCACTCACACATGTGAACACTCACATACTAACTCATTCACCCATATATAAACTCAGGTACTCACTCACACACACATATACAATCAGTAAATAACACATGCACTACTTATACACTCAGTGACTAACCCATGCGCTATTCGTGCACTTACTCGCTGACCCACACACCAGTAAAACTCTCACTTACAGATACAAACACTGTTCCACTAACTCAGTCACTCAATACATGCCCTCATGCACTCAGTCACTTATCCATACACGCACTCTCACTCACCCATAGATAGTCATGCACTCACTCACCCATTAATGCACTCAAGCACTCAGTCACTTACCCCTACATGTATTTATGCACTCAATCACCTTTACAGACACTCAGTGATTCACCCATGAATGCACTCATTCACTAACTCACTCATGAATATGTAGACTCATGTAGCCACGCACTCACACATACATGCACTTCTACAATCAGTAAATGATCTAAGCACCACTCATACACTCAGTCAGTCACCCATGCATGTGCATATGTACTCACTCACTCATACATGCACTCACTCACCCATACAAGCAGGCATACACTCACCATACTTATAGTCATGTACTCAGTAACTAACCCACACACACACACACACACTCATGCACTTACTCACCTACACAACCACACATCTACACAGACACTCAGTATAGGCATTCATGCACCCACTCACTCATCCATCCAGTCATCTACTCAGTTACTCACCCATACATGCATTCATACACTCACTCAACCATACACACACTTACTCACCCATACATGCAGTTGTCCAGTCAGTCTATCATCCATATACACACTGATACACTAAGTCACTCACCCCTGCATGTACTCATGCACTCACTCACCCATACATGCACTCATGCACTTATTCACTCACCTCCACACATACTCCTACACTCAGTGGTTCACTCATACATGCACTCACTCAACAATACAAGCACTTACCAACTCACTCAGTGACTCATACATCCATTCATACAGTCAGTGAATCACCCATGCACCATTCATAGTCAGTGAATCACCCATGCACCACTCATACAGTCACTCACCCACACACCACGTATGCACACAGTTATTCACCCATACACCACTCATAGACCCAGTCACAAATATACACACTGTTCCACTCACTCACCTATACATTAACTCATGCACTCAGTCATTCACTCATGGATGCACTTATGCACCCAATCACTCACTCATACATACACTGATATACCCAATCACTCACCCATACAAATACTAGAACACACAATGACTCACCAAGACAAACACTAATGCACACAGTCACTCAGTCATAGAAATATTTATGCCACCACTCACTCCTACTAACACACAATGATATAGCCATATACAGACACGTACATGAAATCATGCAGTCATCTTTTTTCAAGAATAACATTTAATTGTAATATGTTTTTTTCTGATTGATTTTTTTTTGTACTTTTAGAACATTTTAAATTTTGTTTTGTTTTTTTCTTTGCAAGCTAAATGGCAAGACTTCAACAAGCAGCAAAGAAAAGCTTCAAAAACGTAGGGGGTCATTCTAACCCTGGCGGTCGACGACCGCCAGGGCTAAAATGACGGTAGCACCGCCAACAGGCTGGCGGTGCTCCCAAGGGCATTCTGACCGCGGCGGTACAGCCGCGGTCAGAAACGGGAAACCGGCGGTATCCCGCCAGTTTCCCGACGGTTTCCCGCTGCCCTAGGGAATCCTCCACGGCGGCGCTGCAAGCAGCGCCGCCATGGGGATTCCGACCCCCTTACCGCCATCCTGTTCCTGGCGGTGAAGGATGGCGGTAACGGGTGTCGTGGGGGCCCTGGGGGCCCACTAATATTTTCAGTGTCTGCATAGCAGACACTGAAAACCACAACGGGTGCAACTGCACCCGTCGCACCCTTCCCACTCCGCCGGCTCCATTCGGAGCCGGCATCCTCGTGGGAAGGGGTTTCCCGCTGGGCGGGCGGGCGGCCTTCTGGCGGTCGCCCGCCCGCCCAGCGGGAAACTCAGAATAACCGCGGCGGTCTTTTGACCGCGCAGCGGTATTCTGACGGTTCCCGCTTGGCGGCAGAATGACCCCCTTAGTTTGGAAATGATATTGCACACTTGTACAGCTTTGCTGCATCATGAAGTACTTAAACTGACTGTTGTCCAGCAGAGATGACTTTGCTGCAGTCCATACAGTACATTGCCATCCGGCTGAATTTGTCGGCAATGTCTCCAACATGGCTCTGTACTTCTACGGGGACTCTCTTCTGGTGCAGATGGTCTTGATTGTAATCCAGATCTTCCTGCCATTTCTCTCTCCTTTCTAGGTCTTCTTAATTGGTTGGAATGGAAAGTTTGCAAATGATATAACATGGATGTAGTACCACATGAGTACTTTTAACTGGATCCTCTGGAATGCGTCTTCTGGAAGAGAGAGCACTTCACAAACGTTGCTACAGTTTTGGACTCTCCTGATGGAATTGTGAAGAATTCCCACACAACTCTGGATTTGCTAATTGAAGGTGCTTCATCTCCAGAGTCTTCATTCTCCTGGTCTTCAACATCCACTTCATGTGCTTGCTGTGGAACCTCATCATCTTGCCTGCATCCTGTTGCCATTTTAGTAGTTTTAAAAACTCCAAATATATATATTTATACAAACTGCTCCTATAGCAGCAGACAGCCCTCCTCACAATGAATAAAGAAAGTACTGGATGGTTGATGAACAGGGAAATGGGTGGGGTACTTATTCAAATGCATGACAACTCTCTCATCCAATCAAGTTGCCCTGTTTCCCAATCACATGATGTTCGCAATTACATGTGTTGCAGCGACGATTGGAAAAGTAAAAACATTACAAATAACGACATATCAAAGTTAAAACCTTACCACATTAAACCCTTATAAATGAAGACAATCTAGAAAATCTATAAATAGATGTTTTACTGTATTTGAAAACTAGGTAATCGTCACGGCTAACGATGTCGTTGCGACTACCAAAATAACCATTGAAAGTAAAAAAAGACTGCAATAAAACTTTTTGAAACAAAAATAATACAGAAAAGAAACTGTAAACATTTTATTAGGAAACCCCTATAATCCAATCCTGCCTACAGTATGTACAAATATGAGAATCACAGCATTTGAAAACCACGCTGTTGTCACGATTACCGACGTCATTGTGACTACCGAAGTTGCTGCGAAAAAGCATAAAACAATCTAGCGAAGTCCTTTCCTACAAAATTAAATACATAACTATAAACAATATGTTACAAAACACTTACAAGCAAACACTCTCTACATTTGATCTATATATGTAATTTGTACTATTTAAAAACAACACATTCATTCCACTTCAGAACATCACAGTAACCAAGGACACCACAAAAACGAAATATTCAACTATAAAATAGATTACATACAAAATTCTTACTAAAATATTTATTTAAATATGATGCTGGTAAATTCCTATTGTAAACAATAACGTATAGTCAGGGCCACTGGAATTATATAGCAGGAGACTGTCAAATTATGCAGCAGGGATGACTAAATTATGCAGCAAACAAACACCAATTATAAGCCATAATACAACACATTTTGTAGTACTACTGTTTCATCATTTCATCATATTTTAACTTGTTAAAACTGCCTGAGTAGTCGTTGTATCCTTTTTTTCCACCAATATGTAAGTATAGGCATTAAAAAGCTAAGCAGTCCAGCTTTCCTAAAGCCTTCCTTCCCCAGCAATATGTCACTTAATTTCTAGTTGTTTTTAACCACTCCAGCTCCACTCGTTTTTTTATATAAAAATGTGCAGATTATACAGTAGATCATAGACTATATGGTAACTACTGCAAATCTGTAATAATGCAAATTTCACTACAGCCACTCAATGATATCATTCTAGTGTCCCTGCGTATACTACATGTACATATGTATATTAAAAAAATGCTGTGCCTAAAGCAGAATCGTAAAAAAATACAATAATGTTTCACAAATCAAAAGAAAATGTAATACCTCTACTTCAGTCAGTAAAAAAAAACAATAACTAAAACTGAAACCTTCTACCTACACCAGCATATTTTACATCTCTGATACATAGTATACATTTACAAGATAAAATTACACAAACATTACAATGCACACAAAAAAGTGACATTTACTTGCACAAACAAAGAAAACAAGGATGTTATAGTTAGGAAATAGAACTTCAAAAAATGTAGAAATTCTCTGAAAAAACACAAAGGTTACAGGGACCTTAACGTTAGGAAATTAATCTAAAAAAACGTAGAAATTCACTGAAAAAAGCAAAGGTTACAAGGGCGCTATAGTTAGGCTCACATTTCACACATACAAAACCACAGAAATTCAACAGTTATAGTTAGATGACCTAACTACAACTTATGCCCCCGCAATGCACTGCTTATGACCTCACATACTACATCACTCATGACATGGTCAGAGACATCACTCATGACATCTCAAATGACATCAATGACATCGCTGATGACAACATCCAATTATTGCGTTTTCTAAAACTTAGGGCCTCATTTATGAGGAAGTGGCGTAGCGCAGCGCTGTGCCAAAATTGGCTGCGCCACTTCAGAAACACAGGGATGCGCTGTATTTACAAAAATATTTCTGTGACTTTGTCCATGTAAAATGTGGGCCTAACTATAACATCCTTGTAACCTTTATTTTTTTCAGTGAATATAGATATACATATATTGAGCGAGAGGTATAAGGGTTAAGGTTTAGGGTTGAGTAGGGGTTAGGTATAGGGTGGTATTTTTGGAATCAGGGATAGGTAGAGGTTCAGGGGGTAAGGGTATTTTTAGGGTTTAGGAGTGGATAAGGGTATTGGATGTTTAGGGTATTTTTAGGGTTATGGGGTGGTTAAGGGAATTGAGTGGTAAGGGTGCTTTTTAGGGTTTGGGTAGATAGGAGTATTGGGTGGCAAGGGTGTTTTTAGGGTTTAGGGGTGGGTAAAGTATTGGGTGGCAATGGTATTTTGGGGGTTTAGAGGTGGGTAGGGGTATTGGGTGCTAAAGGTGATTTTAGGGGTGGGTAAGGGAATTTGGTGGTAGGGTGTTTTTAGATTTTTGGGGTGGCTAGAGGTATTGGGTGGTAAGGGTGTTTTTAGGGTTTGGGTGGATAAGGGTATTTGGTGGTAAGGGTGTTTTTAGGGTTTAGGGGTGGTGGGTAGGGTATTTTTAGGGTTTAGGGGTGGGCAAGCGTATTGGGAAGTATGAACATTTTTTTTAGATTAGGGGTGGGCAAGGGTATTGGGTGGTATGGGTATTTTCAGGGTTTAGGAGTGGGTAAGGATATTGGGTGGTAAGCGTGATTTTACGGTTTAGGGGTGGCTAAGGGTATTGGGTGGTAAGGGTGTTTTTAGGGTTTAGGTGTGGGTAAGGGAATTGCGTGGGAAGGGTATTTTTAGGGTTTAGGGGTGAGTAAGGGAATTAGGTGGTAAGGGTGTTTTTAGTGTTTAGGAGTGGGTAAGGGTATTAGGTGGTACGAGTATTTTTAGGGTGGATAGGGGTATTGAGTGGTAAGGGTATTTTAGAGTGGGTAAAGGTATTGGGTGGTAAGGGTATTTTTAAGGTTTAGGGGTGGTTAAGAGTATTGGGTAGTAAGGGGGCCTTTAGGGGTAAGAGGTTGGTAAGGGTATTGAGTGGTAAGTGTAATTAAAAAAGGGGAGTCTCTCCTGAAATATAAAATGTATATATATTCACTAAAAAAACAAAGGTTACAGGCATATTATAGTTAGGTTCAGATTTTACACGCACAAAACCATATAAATTCAGCTGTTATAGTTATTTATTTGAAGTAACTATAAAATGTGCCGTAAGATAAATAACTTGCACCCTCACCATGCACAGTTCCCTCATAAATAACTTTACTGCAAATGATAGTGATATTATCAATGATGTCATAGAAGATGTCATGAGTGATGTAATATCAGGGGTAGTTAACAGTGCATGGCGAGAGCCCAAGTTATAGTTACCTTAATGTATGAGTTATAGTTACTTGAAATAACTCTATAACAGCTTAATGTATATGTTTTTATGCATGTAAAATCTGAACCTAACTATAATGTCCCTTTAACTTTTGGTTTTTACAGAATTTTTAAGGTTTTTAAAAAAATATTTCCTAACCATAACATACCTGTAAACTTTGTTTTTTTCAGTGAATTTCTAGGGTTAAGTAAAATTCCCACCACAATGCACAGGCGCAGGGAGTTAGATGCTAAGCCTGGCCTGGCAATGTCTTGCCCCTACCCAAGCTTGCTGCTACTGTCCCTCTCCTCTTTGCCATCTGTTGTCCAAGTCCATGCCCTGCTCCCTCATTAAAGCCCTGTGTGACTGCTGTTCTGCCACTTCCCTTCTGCCTGACCTGAACAGTAAGCTTGCTGCCCCATTGTTAAAAATTCAGTCTCTAGTTGGCAGAGGTACACACCCTGTCCATGTAGGAACCACATTCCAAGTCATGGTAAGTCACAACACTACCTAAATTATCCTGTGCTAGCCCCCTGTAGCTTGACACAGAGCAGGCAGGCAACTTAGAAGGCAAAGTGTAAAGTATTTGTGAACTCACTCATACAGTAACACAGTGAAAACACCAAAAAAAGTACTCCTCACCAGTTTAGAAAAGATAGATAATATTTATCTGAATAAAACAAGACCAAAACAACAAAAGTCCAATATGCACAAGTCAAGATATCACTTTTTAGAGGGTTAAGTAGTCTTAATCCATAGGAATCAATGGATGTATCTCTTTAGCACAAAGTACCTGAGATGCATCAAAAATAACAATGCTGCAGGGCCGCAGAGGGGGTGAGATGTCAGAGAATAAAGCGATGTCTGGATTTTTTCAGCCTGGTGGAGGTGATGCATCAATTCTTTCTTCGCGGGAAGGACATTGCGTCAATTTCTGGTCAAACAGCCTCCGTTCCTTACTGCGGTGAGGTGACAAATTGATGCTCATAGACGATGAATGGAAAATCCAAATGCACTGTGATGATGAAACAGGTGCTGTGCCGACTGCAGGCGCTGCATCTGTTTTTCAGCCTCGAGACAGCCGCTGCATCAATTCTGCAGGTGTTGCGTAAATTTGTGCAGTAGATTTTCTCCCTTAGGTGAAGTCTTTTATGGCTCTGAACTTCCTAACAGAAGGCAAGCTGACAAGCCCTTGGAGATCACTTGTAGGGGGAAGGCAAGTCCTTCCAGCAGAGTCAGGAAGCAGCAGGGAGCAGGGCAATAAGCAGGAGAGCAGTCCTTCTAGAAAAGCAGTCCAGATGAGTCCTTTGGACAGCACTGCAGTCCTTCTGAGAGAGTCCAGTTGTAGGTCCAGAAGTGTCTGATTTGAAGAGGGTCACAGACCCATGCCCTCATTACAACTTCAGCTGTCTCTTCACAAGACCACCAAAGTCGCGGGTGCCAGAACACTGCCATATTATGAGTTGAGTTGGATTCCCCCCCATTTGCGGGTAGAAATCTGACAACATCGGCCTGGTCAAAGGCGGAAGATAGGTGTTTCTACCACCAGCACCACCACGCCAACAGGACACCACCTGCCATGTTACGATACATAATATTGCGCGGCGGTTTCCTGTACAGCAGTGGAAATTGCTGAGACCCATCCCCTTCCGGATGACCGCCTCGCCAAGACAGGTAGGTGGACAGTCCAAATGGGGGAGAAGGGGTGGTGTTGTGTTCATGTGTGTGGTATGTGCATGTATGTGTAGCGGTATGGGTGTGCGTGTGTGTATGTATGTGTGCGTGGAGGGTGTGTGTGTCTGAATGGAAGAGGAGGAGGTGCTGGGGTGCAAGTGCATGTGTGTTTGTATGCAGAGGGGCGGGGGTATCTGTCTGAGTGCATGTTTGTGTGCAAATGGGGAAGTCTGAGTGTGTTTATGTGTGGGAATGGGGGTGTCTGAGTACGAATTTGTGAGCGAGCAAGTGGGGGTGTCTGGATGTATGCGTGCGGATGAGGAGGGTGTGTGCAAGTGTGCCGATGGGGGGGGGTGTGCAAGTGTGCGGATGAGGGGAGGTATGTGCAAGTGTGCAGATGAGGGGAGGGTGTCTGAAGGTGTGTGGATGTGTGGAGGTACGTGTGCCGGCAATAGGAATGGAGATTACTTTTGCTGGGTGCGTTATTTCTAGGGTTTTCATGTCGGTGCAACCGCGACCAGAAAGCCTGGCGGTGTGCCGACTCAAAATACCGCTGGCGGTCTTATGGCTGCCACCGAAGGTGCTCACCACCTGGCAAGTAGTTTTAAATGCCAAGTCGAAGTGGCAGTAAAACTGCACACACAGGCCTTTCAATGGCAGGCCTTAGAAATGGTTAAGGGGCTACTTATGTGGGTGGAACACTCAGTGCTGCAGGCCCAATAGTAGTATTTAATTTACAGGCCCTGCGCACATCTAGTGCACTTTACTATGTACTTATTGGTAAATTAAATATGCCATATGAGTAGGAGCCAATGTTACCATGTTTAGGGGAGAGATCACAAGCATTTTAGTGCTGGTCAGCAGTGGTAAAGTGCTCAGAGTCCTAACACCAGTCAGACAAAAAAGTTGGGGGGAAGATCACCCTAAGGCTGTCAAGTCCAGCCCTGCCCCCTTTACCCTGGCCCTCCAATTTCCATTTGCAGGCTCCCTATCCCCTTCGTGCAGCCTTTTCTGGCCCATTGTTGTGCCCCTGGCCCCATCCTCTGGACCTTCATGGTCCATAATGCTGCAACTGTCCCTCCTGTCTGTCCGGTACTGTCAGCTTGCTGCCCTTTCCTCTTTCCCCTCTGCTCTCTTGTCCATGTGCATGGCCCTGTACCCTCCCTGTTGCTTTCCGTGGGCATTTGTGCATCACTGCCTTCCCACTTGCCTTATGTGGTGTATTGCTGCAACCCCTGACGCCTACCCTGTAAGGTCAGTTTGGTGCCCCTGCCCATCGCCCTCCTACCTTCTGTTATCATAAACCATGTCCCTAACCCGTACCTCCTGCTATCAGTGAACCAATGTACCACACTTGCCAACATTTTGAACTTGGAAGTAAAAAATGTGTGGTAATTGTCAGTGTTGTAATGTCATACAACCCCTTAGAGTGTGCCTCAGAAATTGCTCTGACCCTAAATACCATAAAGAATAAAGTAACTATGCACCCTGTGTGAGGTTTGCCCTTCTATTTTCAGAAACATTGCACCCCTCATGTCAACTGGGGAAAGCCGGTCTGCGTTATATTGATTTTGGTTGAAGAACTCCTTTGCATCGCCGAACTCACCACTTCGGGTGCAGAAAGAGACAGTGAAAGAGAAATGCCTTCTTCCACTGAAGAGAGTCAACAGTGGAAGTAGGTTGACTCTTTGCCCCCTCTGCTGTATTGTATGGAGAGTGAAAGCAAGATGTGAATGGCACCGCAACAGGCCAAAGGGTGAAGAGGGCAGGTTGATATCCCCTATAGGTTTGTATTATATATATATATATATATATATATATATATATATATATACTAAAGTCAAAAGGTCTTGGCTAATGCCATACCTAATGAGAGAGACATAATGATTGCTGTGAAAATAGCAGCCATGACTTGAATTCACTAAAGAGGCGTTCAGGGTATACAAGCAGCACTTTTTTTGCTGGATGAAACCTTACCTCGAGGCTTGAGCATTGTTGAATGTAACTTGCATTGCTTGACAAGCAAGGTGAAAATGCATTGTATGCATACATTTACACAGTAGACCTTTTGTTTTTTTCCTGTTTAGAATAACCGAACATTTTAATTGGATAGAGGTACTAAATGACAGACAAAAAATAAAAACGTTGCCGCCATAGTCAATCAGCATAGAAAGGCTAAAAAATAGGACATTTTTTGTGCATAAACCAGTATTCTCTTTTTATTGTTTGCAGCAGATTTCGGGTATGGTAGTGTTTTTCAGTGTTCATAGAAATCATGCCTTTACATATGGACCAGGGCACACAGTATAAAAGTCGATAGCTGCACAGACTACTGCTTACACCAAGAGCTTCTCCCACTAATCAGTTCCTTAGTTCTAAATCCTTCAGGGTGCAGTTTCACATTGGCGTTTCTCACATAAAACAGAGTAAGGGAACGGTGTAAACACGCAGGTTTCCCTGCGCTCCTCCTTTTGGCTGTCTTTGTTTCTTACTGCTCTTGTGACAAAGCTTGTTAAATATTTGATGTTAACACACTTTTATTTTGAAATGACATCTCAAAGACAGGAATATAATTTATATTAGTGCTTAATTTGTAAATAAAAACGTACCGATGCTGAAAGCTCTCCTCTGAAACAAGCAGCTGCTGCAATTAAGTATGTGAGCACAGAATACTGGGGCAGCGTAATCCTGAAGCCATTTTGGGCCTCTTTAATCCATTTACGGCCACTCCCTACCCCTTCAGCATACTCTTGCTGCTTTCTCCTTTCTCCCTTTGTGATGCCTTTTCGTTTTCCTCTTCTTCCGTCTTTCCACATGAAGCTTTTGCTCGCAGTAAATTCTTGAGGCAGAAAAATAAGTGCCGGTGCTCCGCACTGGAAGCCACCAGCACAAATTAAGCACTGATATATAATTTTAAGACCGATAACAGACAGAGGGGGTCATTCCAACCCTGGCGGTCGGTGTTAAAGCGGCGGCCAACCCGCCAACAGGCAGGCGGTCAAAAAAATGGAATTCTGACCCTGGCGGAAACCGCCAACACAGACTGCCACTTTAACACTCCGACCGCCACGGCGGGATAAACAAACAGCGCGGCGGTCACCGCCAACAGACAGGCGGGAGACAATGTACCGCCCACCCTATCACAACTCACCAATCCGCCACCTTTTCCAGCGCGGGAGCCCCGCTGATAAAAACACAGTGGAAACAGACTACGAACGGGAAAACGTTCACCTCTACACACTCCACGAGGAATCTGGACAGCATGGAACCAGAACTACACATCCTACCAGCTATTGTCTACCTGCTCCTCTACCAGGAGCACGAACGCCGGCGCAGAAGACAACGGTGAGTACTGCACCTACGACACAGGGGAGGGGGGAGGAGAAAAGATTACGGGCATACACATACGCAACACACCCACCCTCACCCACAACTACCTACACATCAATGCAGGGCAACAACTCAGAGTGACACCCCCCAACCCCCCGGAAGAATGCCAAGACAAAATAAAATGATCATGAAATTCAAATATATTGTAAGGCTAAGTAAAAAATAATTTCCAACATCTATAACTATATACACATATGTAAATTGTCCTGTCCAAATTGGGTCTCAGTCATTGTACGTGGGCCAATGGGCCTCAACACATGGGCAAAGCCCACACAGGAGACCCAAATCCATTGGAGAGAACACTGCAGGGGCATCAGATAGAAAAACTACAGGCACCTCAGGGGGAAGGGAAGGGGAGGCACCTGAGCCACATGAGTCCACGACGCCAGATCCACGAGGGGCCTCCATGGCCACTGTCCCATCCTGGGGAGTGCAAAGCCACAGTCTCACAAGTCTCTACAGTGGGTGGCTTGCCCACTGTTACATCCTGGGGAGTGCAAAGCCACAGTCTCACAAGTCTCTACAGTGGGTGGCTTGCCCACTGTGCCATCCTGGGGAGTGCAAAGCCACAGTCTCACAAGTCTCTACAGTGGGTGGCTTGCCCATTGTGCCATCCTGGGGAGTGCAAAGCCACAGTCTCTCAAGTGGATTACAGACTCCACTGGTACTGGAGGAGGCATGGTGCCCAGAGTGCATCGTGCAGCCCTGCCCGACACAGATCCGGGCATGCCCCTTCTGCCAATGGGCCAGCTTGACTTGAAGGGCCCAGCGGAGCGGTGCTTGAGATGAAGGGCCCAGCGGAACAGTGCTTGAGACGGCGGTGCCTAGCGGAGTGGTGCTTGAGATGAAGGGCCCAGCGGAGCGGTGCTTGAGATGAAGGGCCCAGCGGAGCGGTGCTTGAGACGGCGGTGCCCAGCGGAGCGATGCTTGAGATGAAGGGCCCAGCGGAGCGGTGCTTGGGATGAAGGGCCCAGCGGAGCGGTGCTTGAGATGAAGGGCCCAGCGGAGCGGTGCTTGAGACGGCGGTGCCCAGCGGAGCGGTGTTTGAGATGAAGGGCCCAGCGGAGCAGTGCTTGAGATGAAGGGCCCAGCGGAGCGGTGCTTGAGATGAAGGGCCCAGCGGAGCGGTGCTTGAGACGGCAGTGCCCAGCGGAGCGGTGCTTGAGATGAAGGGCCCAGCGGAGCGGTGCTTGAGATGAAGGGCCCAGCGGAGCGGTGCTTGAGATGAAGGGCCCAGCGGAGCGGTGCTTGAGACGGCGGTGCCCAGCGGAGCGGTGCTTGAGATGAAGGGCCCAGCGGAGCGGTGCTTGAGATGAAGGGCCCAGCGGAGTAGTGCTTGAGACGGCGGTGCCCAGCGGAGCGGTGCTTGAGATGAAGGGCCCAGCGGAGCGGTGCTTGGGATGAAGGGCCCAGCGGAGCGGTGCTTGTCTTGAAGGGCCCTGTTCAGCGGTGCTTGTCTTGAAGGGCCCTGTTCAGCGGTTCTTGAGACGGCGGTGCCCTGTTCAGCAGTGCTTGTCTTGAAGGGCCCTGTTCAGCGGTGCTTGTCTTGAAGGGCCCTGTTCAGCGGTGCTTGTCTTGAAGGGCCCTGTTCAGCGGTTCTTGAGACGGCGGTGCCCTGTTCAGCGGTGCTTGTCTTGAAGGGCCCTGTTCAGCGGTGCTTGTCTTGAAGGGCCCTGTTCAGCGGTGCTTGTCTTGAAGGGCCCTGTTCAGCGGTGCGTGTCTTGAAGGGCCCTGTTCAGCGGTGCTTGTCTTGAAGGGCCCTGTTCAGCGGTTCTTGAGACGGCGGTGCCCTGTTCAGCGGTGCTTGTCTTGAAGGGCCCTGTTCAGCGGTTCTTGACATGTGTCTCCAGGGCACCATATCCGGACAACATATGGAGTTCACTCGCCATCCGACTTCTCGCTTGCGGGGCCCTCCTGTGCGGGAGTCCCGGGCCCGTGGGTGTCCTCCTTCACACCCGGAATGGGGCTGGTGGGGCCCTCCTGGGTAGCTCGCCTGCCGCCGTACTTGTCGGCCGTGCTGCCCTTGCAATCCTTCCGTGATTCTCTGTGGCCCTTGCCTCCCTTTGTAGATGTGCCAGGTGGCACCCCACTTCCTGACGGTACCAGGGTAGTGCCTTTGGAGGCTGCCGTCTCTGGCCTCTTGTGCCGGGCCTTGCCTTTCTTGGGTTTTTTCCCAGGGGGTGGGCTGGCTGTCCCTTTACTGCTGGCCGATGTAGCTGCCCTTGAAGGTGGTGGACTCCAATATCCCTGTACTATGGTCCTTGTAGGTCCAGGGGTTGTGGTGGCTGAGGTGCTGATTGGACTCTTACGAGATGGAGGGGGTGGGTCAGGTGATGGAAAGAGGTTAATTCTGGACAGGAAAAACTTTTTAGGGGCAGTGGGAAGGGTAGGTGCAGTGGGTATGGGAGTGGAGGAAGAGGATGTGGTTGTAGGAGAGTCAAGTGTGGTGTATTTGGGTGCAGGTGCTTGTGACGGAGGCTGTCGTGAGGTGGATGGCTGTTGGGTGGGTGGCTGCCTGCGTTCGTGTGGTTTGGAAGAGGGGGTGACAGACACACTGGGAGAGGACACAGGGACGTGTAAATGGCAGTGGGGGTGGTGACTGCACGTGTGCGGAGTGTTCTGGTGGGTGTGCTGGTGATGGACGTAGTGGCTGATGATGTTGTGCATGCAAGTGTGAGTGGAGACGTCACAGGGAGGGAGCAGGGAGACGAGGAGGAGGGGGACACAGAGGAGGGAGGCAGTGGCTGTTGGTATGTCTGCATGTGGCTGTTGCTTGTGTGAATGCTTGTGTGATTTGTGGTGCTTATGTCTGGATGAGCTGCCCTTGGGTGTTGAGGTGTGTGCAGGCTGGTCTGTAGGTGTGTCTGGGATAGGCAGAGGAACAGGGGAGTGGGACTGGGTGGAGGAAGTTGGAGGAGGGAGGCAGGAGACAGGGACAATGGCTGCCGTCAGTGCTGAGGCCAGAGCATTGAACGATCGCTGATGGGCAGCCTGACCCGAATGAATGCCCTCCAGGTATGCATTGCTCCGGTGCACCTCCCTTTCTACCCCCTGGATGGCATTCAAAAGGGTAGACTGCCCAACAATGAGCATCCTGAGGAGGTCAATGACCTCCTCACTGAGGGCAGCAGGAGTAACTGGGGCAGGGCCTGAGGTGCCTGGGGCGAAGGAGATGCCCGCCTTCGTGTGCGAGCGGGCACGCGGCGAACGCTGAGGGGCTGCTTGGAGGGCGGAGCTGGTGCGCTGGGTGGCGGCTGTACCTGTTGTTGCGGTGGGCACGGATGTTGCCGCCACCACAAGGGAGCTCCCTTCCGAGGAGGTGTCTGTGTCGCTGATGTCTCCACGTGTCCCCGTTGTGGAGCTCCCCTCGCCCTCCGTCTCACTGGTGAACTCCGAGCCGGTTGCATGGCCCTCCAGGGCCATGTGAGATGCAGCTCCCTCGTGCTCCGATGCCACTTCTCCTCCGCCTGATGATGCTAATGCACACATGAACAGGAAGAGCAGCAGAAAAAGGGGGGGGGGAAATAAAGACATGTTGAGTGCATGCATTGGCAACACAGTTGGCGGAGAGGACAGACACAGAAGCCCCCTGCACTACGCCGCGCACTTGGGGTACACTACTCAATCATTGGGACTTGGCCTACAAGCCTACAAGCCTATGGACGACAACTGCACACATAGGTGACACAGGGCCATGGATAGCTGTACTTGGCACCCTACAGAGGTGGGGGGCGGGGGCACAGGGCCATGCCTTACGGAGGGGCCTAGCCTACAGAAATCGCCCTGTCCTAGGGATACCCACAGCCTGGATGATCAGGTCTCGAGTGATTAAGCAGATAGAAAATGGCGGTCACGTCCGCGGCGGTGCGTACCGCGGCGGTGCGTACTGCGACCGCCGGCGCACTTCGTCATTGGCTCCTGAAACCCATAGGGTTCAATGTTAACCAATGCGGCTTTGCGCCGCGGTCTTCGACCGCCTACCGCCACGGTGTGCCACGCCAGCGCATTGACCTCACATCCCATTGTCGCACTTCACAGGTCAGGCAGCCGCCATTTCAAGGGCCCACATGGCTTAATTTCTACTGTGTCACACATGCCTAGGCCTTGCATCGACACTCATACAAGCCATTCAATGCATAGAGAATCGTGTACTGTGCAAGCTGTGGGAACGTACCTGTGGGTTGATTGACTCTGTGCTCGCTGTTGTCCTTCCTAGGCATCGTCCGCTGGGACTTGCGAGGAGATGGAGGAATGTTCCCGTGTACAGACCGCTGGTGGACCTGTCGACAATGGAGGAACGACATGTCATTCTGACATACAGGCTTGACCGAGCCACTATACAGGAACTGTGTACCCAGCTGGAGGCAGACCTGATGTCACCCATCCGCCAACCCACAGGGATCCCCCCTCTAGTGCAGGTGCTGTCAGTACTCCATTTTTTGGCAAGTGGGTCATTTCAAACAACAGTGGCCATTTCATCAGGGATGTCTCAGCCTATGTTTTCAAAGGTGTTGTCCAGAGTATTGTATGCCCTGCTCAAACACATGCGGAGATACATCGTTTTCCCTGAGGTGGTGGATTTGCCTACAGTGAAGGGTGATTTCTATGCCCTTGGACATATTCCCAACATCATTGGTGCCATTGATGGGACACATGTGGCTTTGGTACCCCCCAGAGAAAGTGAACAGGTGTACAGGAACAGAAAAAGTTATCATTCCATGAATGTCCAGGTGGTCTGTTTGGCTGACCAGTACATCTCCCATGTAAATGCCAAGTTCCCTGGGTCAGTGCATGACGCGTACATCATGCGAAATAGCAGCATCCCTTATGTGATGGAACTACTCCAGAGGCACCGTGTGTGGCTAATTGGTGACTCTGGTTACCCCAACCTGCCCTGGCTACTGACCCCAGTGAGGAATCCCAGGACAAGGGCAGAGGAACGGTACAATGAGGCACATGGGCGTACTAGGAGGGTGATCGAGCGGACCTTCGGCCTCCTGAAGGCCAGGTTTAGGTGCCTGCATATGACAGGTGGATCCCTAATGTACTCACCAAAGAAGGTGTGCCAGATCATCGTGCCCTGCTGTATGCTTCACAACCTGGCTTTGCGACGCCAGGTGCCTTTCCTGCAGGAGGATGGTCCAGATGGTGGTGTTGTGGCAGCTGTGGAGCCTGCGGAGAGTGAAGAGGAGGAAGACGAAGAGGACGACACAGACAACAAGGACACAGTGATACAGCAGTATTTTCAATAACACACAGGTAAGAATCAACACCGGCATTTTACATTTACTTACAGTCTCCTGCCTCTCTACTGTCTGTCCTTTTCACCCAGTGTATGCTAACAGAGTTGTGACTTTCCCTTCCAATTTCAGAGATGTGGGCCCCACTGCGTGACCTCTGCTTTGTTTGCCCATGGACTACAGCTGTGTGACAGTGGTATGTTGGCATCACAATGTAACTGGTCATTTTGGCACGTTTATGTCTAATACATATTTTAAAAAATACAGGCAGACTCCAGATTATTTGTGTGCAATAAGGGTGTTTATTAAAGTGCTCAATTTTGGGACAGATTTTCAGTCTCACAGGTGCATTGTCCACATGCCTGTGGAAGGTGGAGCAGTTTAAGGTTGGACAGGGTGACAATGTGGGACAGTGGGATGACATCAGGGGGTATCCTTTCCTGGCGGGGGTCTTGGCATCCTACTCTGTCTTCTTCCTAGATCTCAGGCCACGCTTGCGGGGTGGTTCTTCTTCTGCAGGAGGTGGGGTTCTGGTGGCCTGTTCTTGTTCAGGGCCTCCTGTCCACTAGCGCCGGCGGAGGTGGTAGCCTGTTCCTGGTCCATGCTAGTGACAGGGGCCCTTTGTGGTGCCACATGGTCCCGCAATGTGGTGACAATCTGGTTGAGAGCCACAACGATGGTGCCCATTGCGGAACTAATGTTTCTCAGTTCTTCCCTGAACCCCATAAACTGTTCCTCCTGCAGTACGTGGATCTCCTGGAACCTGGCCAGGACCGTCGCCATCGTCTCCTGGGAGTGGTGGTATGCTCCCATGATGGAGGTGAGGGCCTCGTGGAGAGTGGGTTCCCTGGGCCTGTCCCCCCCCTGTCGCACAGCAGCCCTCCCAGTTCCCCTGTTTCCCTGGGCCTCTGTCCCCTGGACCGTGTGCCCACTACCACTGCCCCCAGGTCCCTGTTGTTGTTGGGGTGGTGGGTTAACCTGGGTGCCCTGTAGTGTTGGACACACCGCTGATTGACGTGTCCTGGAGACAGAGGCATGGGCCCGCTGGGTGGGTGCTGTGCTGGTGTTCCCAGAGGGGGGTAGGTCTGCTGTGGCCTGTGGCTGTCTGAGGGGAACCGACTGTCCCGAGGTCCCCGATGGGCCGGGCTGGTCATCTGGGTCCAGGGAGACAGAGCTGCTGTCATCACTGGGGGCCTCTTCTGGGGGTGGAATGGACATTTCTGGACCCTCCTGGGCGGTGTGGTGGCGTTCGGATCCTGCAGGGGTATAAGAGTATGGTTATTGCTTCTGTGTGTGCCATAGGGTGCAATGGGTGGGTGCCCGTGTACCCCAGTGCTGGCATTCCTTTGTGGGGGCTGTTGTGACGGCGGTTTGTGGGGGAGATGGGTATGTGCAGTGGGCATGCTTAGGTGATGGGTGTCGATGGTTTGTGGTGGCATGCAGGGTTTGGTGTTGGGATGGGTGGGTTGTGATGGTGAGACATTAGCAGGGAGGATGTGTGATGGGGTGGGGGGGTGGAGGTATGAGTTGGCATGCTGGTGGGTGGGGGGGATGAAGTAGTTGAGATTAGACTTACCAGAGTCCATTCCTCCGCCTACTCCATCGAGGCCCTCAGGATGCAGGATGTTCAAGACTTGCTCCTCCCATGCTGTAAATTCTGGGGGAGTGGGTGGGGGTCCGCCGGCAGTCTTCTGCACCGCAATGTTGTGCCTTGATACCATGGAAAGCACCTTCCCCGTAGGTCGTTCCACCGCTTCCTGATGTTGTCCCGATTTCGTAGATGCTGTCCCACAGCGTTGACCCTGTCCACTATTCTTTGCCATAGCTCCATCTTCCTGGCAATGGTGGTGTGCTGCACCTGTGTCCCGAAGAGCTGGGGCTCTACCCGAACTATTTCCTCCACCATGACCCTGAGTTCTGCGTCTGAGAACCTTGGGTGTCTTGGGGGTGCCATGGGGTGGTGTGGATGAGGTGTGGGGTGGTGTTTGCGGTGATGAGTGTGGTGAGTGTGGTGGTGTGTGGTGTTTTGTGCGTGGTTGTTGTGTGGGTGATGGTGTAGTGTGCCTCTGTGTGATGGTGTTCTCTATTCTATGCTTTCTCTCTCTGGGCTTCGTCTCTGATTTGTGGTCGTAGGGGTTTGTGGGTGATGTGGGTGTGTGTTTTATATTGGATTGGGTGTGTGGGAGTGTTGTGTGTATGTGTATCAGGTGTGTGTATTTCAAATTGTCCAATGTGGCTGTGTTTTGTAAGTGTGTGTGTATTTTGACCGCAGCGGTGTGTACCGCCAATGGAATACCGCGGTTGAAAGACCGCCGCGTGGATTCGTGGGTCGTAATGGAATGGGCGTATTCCTGTTGGCGTGACGGTGGAGGTTTGGTCTTCGCCAGTTTAACGCTGGCCGTTGGTGTGGCGGACTTTTGTGGATGTCGGGTTTTTGGCGGTTTGCCTCTTGAGGGTCAGAATGACCGCGGCGGTTTACCGCGACCACAGCGGTGTTGTGGCGGCCTTCTGACCGGCGGTAAGCGCCTTTTACCGCCGAGGTCAGAATGAGCCCCCAGAATGTTTAATCCAGGTTTTGCAGTTGTGTGATGAGTTTCTACTTCCTTGCATTTATAGAGATGTTACAAGCGGGTAGGCCAGTGGACAAGGCCCCTCCAAAGCATGCTACCCATTTGCCTGGCTAAACCTCATTATTCGTTATATGCACTGCTTCCCTTAAGACTGGGGCCTATTCTGTTTGCTTAATGACTTCACTTTCATGCCAACCGGCAATGACTGAGTCTGCCTAAAGCGTCTCTGTTAGATATGAAGTTAGCAGCAGGCGGTCTGTTTATTACCCCGGGGCATTTTCTCTGTGGACTGGAGCCACTTTTTAAGGGCAGAGGGCCACTGCTGTCGCCTCTGCCATTTTCTCGAGCTCCCCCAGGTAAGTACAGCAGGCACATCGGATGCTTTACTATAGAGAGAAAACACTCCTACTGCAGCACACAACAGAGAATGCAAGCTCACATCACGAGGTATTTGAATAACAGAGGCTGTGCTTAATTCAGGCTGGTGGTTGCAGGTGGGGGGCACCGTCACTTAATTGTGGGCACTGGCCCTTATTTCTGCACATCAGACATTTCTCCAGACCAACAGAGGGAAACCCAAACAAAAAGAAAAGACGGAGGTAGAGAAATACAGACAGTACGTCTCCGAGAGAGAAAGAAGACGCCTGTAAAAGTGAGATAACAGGCAGGGAGTGCTTGGCAGTGAACTGAGGATGCCTGAGATGGATTCAGGACTGCACTTTCTTGCTGTTCGCAGCCCTGACATTTTTATAGTGCAGCCGCGGGTGTCTGAGCAACGCTTTGAGCATCAGCACTTAATATTTTACAAATAGGCACTGAAAAGAGGGTGATATTTTCATAGTTCTGTGCTGCAGTTCATAAAGTGGTGTAAAATGAAAACAAAATTAAATGTGAACCCAGCATATATTTGTTACATGAAAAAAATAAGTGTTCAATGAAAGTTTGGATTATTAAGGGTGTAGGCTACACCCCCGCCAACATGCACAGTTTTCTGAGTTTATAAAAAGCTGTCATGAGTGCTGTAATATCTGGGGTAATTAACAGTGCATGATGAGGGCTTCAGTTATAGTTACCTTAGGGCGCGAGTTATAGTTACTTGAAATAACTCTAACTATAACTGCTTAATTTCCATGGTTTTGGGAGAGTAAATTCAAAACCTAACTATACCGTCCCTCTAACCTTTGAGTTTTTTCAGTGAATTTCTTTTTTTTTTACGTAAAGTAATTTTAATAACTATACGTCAATCCAACCACCCCAGTGGAGGTTGGCTGCAATCAGGCCCTGCGGCCAACACCCCTATAACCATCAAACCAAGCACCATGCACAGCCTTTGGCCTTGCACAGCAGCCAACCCCCTATAACCACCCAACCCTGTGCCATGCATGGCCTTTGGCCATGCGCGGCAGAGGTTGGCTGCAGAGACCTGCACCCAACCCCCTATAACCACCCAATTTGCGTCACTTACAATCAGAAATGATCTGACAAGTTGAAAAAATGTATTTGACAAGTTAAAAGAGTGATATCATCTTTCAGTATGTACCTTAAATATTTGAAGTTGAAAAGAATCTAAAGCTGAGAAATGATAAATGTAGGAAAGTGCCATTATTGGCATGATTACCCCCACTTTTTGCCTAGTGTTGATGCCGACTTTGATTGAAAGTGTGCTGAGATCCTGCTAACCAGGCCCCAGCACCAGTGTTCTTTCCCAAAATCTGTACCTTTGTTTCCACAATTGGCACAACCCTGGCATACAGTTAAGTCCCTTGTAAAAGGTACCCATGGTACCAAGGGCCCTGTGGCCAGGGAAGGTCCCCACCGCCTGCAGCATGTTTTATGCCACCCTAGGGAACCGCTCACCCAGCAGATATACACTGCCTTTGCAGCTTGTGTGTGCTGGTTGGGAGAAAAAGACAGAGTCGACATGCCCACAAACCACTGCCTGTGGCATGGGTAAGACCCCCCTCTAGCAGGCCTTACAGCCCTCAGGCAGGGTGCACTATATCACAGGTGAGGGCATAGCTGCATGTGCAAGATGCCCCTACAGTGTCTAAGTCTATTCTTAGGCATTGTATGTGCAGTGTAGCCACATTGGGTGTATGGTCTGGGAGTTTGTCATTACGAACTCCACAGCTCCATAATGGCTTCACTGAATACTGGGAAGTTTTATATCAAACTTCTCGGCACATTAAACCCCCACTGATGCAGTGTGGGATTTATTAAAAAATGCACACAGAGGGCATCTTAGAGATGCCTCCTGTATGTTAGTGAAACTGCTAGTGTAGGACTGACCAGTCTGTGCCAGCCTGACACTTTCAGACAAGTTTCTGATCACATAGGATGAGGGTCTTTGTGCACTCTGTGGTCAGAAACAAAGCCTGTCCTGGGTGGAGGTGCTTCACATCTCCCCCTACAGGATCTGTAACACCTGGCGGTGAGACTCAAATGCTCAAGCCTCAGATTACAGTGCCCCAGGGCACTCCAGCTAGTGGAGCTGCCCACCCCCGACAAGTCCCCACTTTTGGCGGCAAGTCCGGCGGGAAAATTAGGGAAAACAGGGAGAAGTGACCACCTCAGCCAGGACCACCCCTAAGGTGTCCAGAGCTGAGGTGACCCCCCTCCCTGCAGTATCCTCCATCTTAGTTTGGAGGACAGGGACTGTTGGAAGGTGGGTCATTACCTGTGTGGCCTGCACAAGTAACGAGTCCGCACACGACCGCCACTGGGAACCAAACACCCCATTGTAGCGCTTGACTCTCATAGGGTAGCGTTGCAGAGCAGTCCAAGGCTTACTCAAGGGAGGTGGTGTGGGCTAGTACTCCCCATTCACTAGTACGCAAGCATGACTCTCAATAAATGAATGTCCAGTCTGTGCTTTTTCTTTTGATAAAGTAAAAGTACATTTATTATTCACACACACTACTCAATACTATGCAACAATCTACAAATATATACAAAGTGATAGAATCACTCTGGGCAAACAGTATGTAATCTCTCAGGTCTCCTCAAGGGAGAATATAATCCAACAATCCACATGGCAAAACAATCCCAGTGCCCCCCATGCAACATTTGAATATTTTGACAGAATTCAACAGTACAGTGCAATGATGACACCTACATTTGTGATTAAATACTTTCATCTTGCCAACAGATGACTGTCAGTATCATTATTCAAATTAGCATAATCAGAGAACATAAGAGACCAAATTCTAGTATTTTAACCATTACGATTACTTTTGGATTACTCCTACTTAACCATAAAATAACAGTAGAATACATGGGGCAATACCAACCTACACCTATGGTAGGCACCCTTGCACAACCAGGAACAAAAGTTCACTGAAGCTTGTGCTTCAAACATCCATCCAACCCTTGAGGGGTTATCTCTCAGGTGTCCCACCCTACTTAGGGTGGGGACACTAACAGATGTTGGGGGGAGGCTGCGCTGCTCCTGCAGCTCCCCTGTCTCCTAGTTTTCCGTTGGTGGTGGCCCCCATCTCCCTGGGACCACCACAGGCGTTTTAGGGGCTCAAACAACAGCCCCTGCCCCGCAAAGCATGCTGGGGTGGCTGCATAATGGATGAGCGGCTCTCCCGCTGTGCTGGGGAGAGCCGCTGTGCCCGTTTTCCTGATTTATCTTCTTGGGGGGTGCCGGTCCCACCCGGACACCCCCGCGCCACAACAAGGCTCCCTCGTTGGAGGGCGGCCCAGGGAGCCCACCCCTGGCCGCCCCAGCCGGCTCCATGCACGGCCAGCACCTCCGGGTGCTGCCGCGGGAGCCGGCCAGCTGCATAGAAGTCTGCCCGCTCCAGCGGGAAGACACAGGGATCCTCGCGGCCGGACGGGCCGCGCGGGGGGAGTGCAGCGGCACTCCCCCTTCCTCCTGGCATCGTCGGGGCCCTGGGATGGGGTCCGGGGCCCCTCCTCCTTACAACGGGGAGCGTGACGGCGCTCCCCGGAGTCGTCCTCTTCTCGGGGCCCCGGGATGGGGTCTGGGGCCCCTCTCCTCCTTAGTGGGAAGCGCGACGGCGCTCCCTCAGGCCCTCTTCTGTTCGGGGCCCCGGGATGGGGTCCAGGGCCCCTCTGGCCACATTCACGGGGAGCGCGACGGCGCTCCCTGACTTCTCTTCGGCTGGGGGTGCGTGACGGCGCACCCCCACTCCTGCCTCCTCTCGGGGCCCCGGGATGGGGTCCGGGGCCCCATTTCACCATCTTCACGGGGAGTGCGACGGCGCTCCCCGACTTCCCTTCTGCTGGGGGGTGCGCGACGGCGCCCCCCCATTACTCCTTTCTTCGCGGGGAGCGCGACGGCGCTCCCCAGCTTGTCTTCGCTGCCGGGGGCCCCGGGATGGGGTCCGGGGTCCCCTTTCCACAGTGGCAGGGGAGGGTGCGCGACAGCGCCCCTCCATGTTAAAACACCACCAATGAACCAGGCTTCACGGGGCCCCGGGATGGGGTCCGGGGTCCCTTCTTCTTCAGAGAGGGGGAGTGCGACGACACTCCCCTGTTCTCCTCTTCTTCCTGGGCAGCCCCCAGGCCCTGGCCCACCCTGGGGGCACAGTCTCAAGCAGCTGCGGAGCTCCACACGCTTCGTAGCTGCTTTCTCAAAGGTCGCCATTCTTTGTCCTGTGATATCTCGGGCCACCAGGGGGCGATTTTCTTCATTCTTGTGTCGTTCCGCTCCTGGTGACAAGCCCTTGCCACCAGGAGCACTCTCCTTAGGCCTCCTGGCCTGGAAGGGTCCCAGGTCATCAGGGAGCCAGTCCCACTGACTCCTGCGCCAATCTTTCCTTTGGGTTCCCTCTTTTCCTTCTGGGCAGCGCACTCTCCTTGCGCTAGCCCAGTCCTTCCCCCAACTAGTCCTCTGGGGGGGGTAAGGGGGCCAGCTTGCCTGGCCCTGGCATACGCCTCGCTGGCCTGGAATCCTTCAGGGGCACAGTCCCTGCCCCAAGGGCAGTCAGGAGGTTCTTCCTTCCAGTTGTCCATGACGCCCGTCTGCAGTCCCAGTGTCCAGCAGTGAAGCACAGCCAAGAGAGAGAGCTCTCCCCTGTGCAGGACCTTTTAAGTGGGGGCGGAAGTGTCCAGCAGGTCTGCACCCCTGGCCTATCCAGATGTGCCACATCACTTCCTTGCCCCCGTCCCTTCCTTCTTGCACAGTCTTCTGGGATAGCTCAAGATGGCATCCTCCAGGAGTTAGTTGCCACATGTGCTCTGAAAGTCTCAGCCCCTGCTACCTGACATTCCTCGCAGGGCTTCTCCAGCCTGCTCCTGGCACGGAATGACAGCTGGCTGATTGTTGCAAGGCCCTGTTCCAGCAACTGGACAGAGCAGTAATTGGCTCTAATCCTGAGCTGAGGCAGAGAAAGATGACATCCCTGGATGACCCATAAGTTGTACAACTATGCTCCTGTAACCTACTGCATCATTCTTTTCTTACAGGTTACAGTGTACTTTGGTGTGACTCTGGTCTCGGTGGACCCCAGAGAACTGGAGTTGCACGCTAGGCTCTCCTTTCCCATTGACATTCAATGGAGTATCCCCCCAATGCAAATATCTTAAGCACCCTGACATTGGCATTGAACTGGGTGTCCCTACAGTGAAAAGACAGTAAGCACACTGACTCTCCCTCACATGTATACACCCCTCTCATGAGACCTACTCCAGGTCACCACCCACTCTGCATAGTTCCTCCTGCACCAGGACTACCTAAGCGCAGTTCTTGGGCTGCGCACACTAGGAATCCTCCTACCACAGCCCTCACATGGGTGCACATCCATGCACACACATGATCACATGTAACCTGCCCGGGGCCTCCTGCCCTTGCTGCGCCACAGCAGCCTTTCCTCAGCACGGCGACACCAGCGGTAAACACGTGCAGTCCATTTTACCATGTGTTTATTGTGCTGTAGTCACCTCATAGGAGGCTTTCTCACAGTTAACAGTCAAATACCAGGTGGTCAAAAATCGAAAAATCAGGGCAGACCTGATGGTCAGAACCGTCCTCTAACAGGGACCAATAGGATTAGGTGTGTGCCTGCCTCCCCAAAGGGAGTGGACACAAGGAGGGTGTAGCCACTCTCAGGGATAGTAGCCATTGGCTACTGCCCTCTGACCCCTAAAATGCACCTAAATCTAGGAGTTAAGGGCCTCCCTGAACCCAGCTCACCAGATTCCTGGCGACCTAACAAGAAGAAGAAGGACTGCTTAGCTGAAACCCCCAGCAGAGAAGAAAGAAGACGACAACTGATTTGGCCCCAGCCCTACCGGCCTGTCTCCTGCTTCGAAGAACCTGTAAAAGAACAGCGATGCATTCAGTGGGACCAGTGACCTCTGCCAAGCTCCAGAGGACTGCCCTGCACCCAAAAGGATCAAGGACCCACATGGACAACGGCCCTGTCCAAGAAGAAACTAAGGACTCCAACCTCACTCCGAATATGTGAGTCCTAACCACTCTGCACCCGACGCCCATGGCCTGTGTCCAGGTGACCCAACCAGTTAGAGAGGATCCCCAGGTGATTCTGAGCAAGTGCCCACCCTGGGTTGACCTCTCCACTCCTCCACGATGATGCCTGCAGAGGGAGTCCCAAGGACCCCGCTGACCGTAAAATCTCTGGACAAAGATATCTGATGCCTAAAGACCAACTGAACCTGCAGCCTCCAGGCCCCCAGACCTTGGAGAAACTGACTCCCAGTGCAGAAATGTTCAGCAGGCAGCCCTCTTCCCTGTCCAGCCTGTGGTTTGCCCGAGAGGGCCCCCTGGACCTCGCTTACAGCCTCTGAGAGACCCCGGGGTCCCCTCATAGAGAATCATTGGAGACCCAACACCTTATTTGCACCCTGCACCCAGCCGCCCTAGTGCCACTGAGGGTGTATGTTTGGAGCCTACTTGCCCCCCGCCAATGCTCCTCTAAACCCCCCAGGTCTGCCCTCCGAAGTTGAGGGGAGTTACCTGCCTGCAGACCTGAAACTGAGTCCCCCCAGCCTCCGTAGGAGCCCGTGTTAATTTTGCCTACACTTTGACCTCTTCACCCTGCCGGTCCGTGTTGCTGGTCGTGAGTGTTTGGGGTTAACTTGAACCCCAACCTGCGGACTTCCTAACTCCCAGAGACTGGAACTGTAAGTGTTGTACTTATCTGTAAAACAATCTATCTTTTCTTCCCCCCAGGAACTGTTGCTGAAAATTGCACAGTGTCCATCCTTAAAACAGATTATTGCCAATATTTAAAAACTGTATGACTTATTTGTAGCCCCAGGGAGGTGGTGGTGCCCAGGGAGTCCGCAGGACCCCCAATTTTCATATCATATGTTGCTCTGAGGAGGTGGTGGGCCCCTTCATAATTGTAAGACATTGCCCTGAAGAAGTGACAGTCCCCGGGCCAGGGTGGTCCGCAGGCCCCCCCTATTAATTGTATATGTTGCGCTAGGGAGGTGCCCTGGGAGACGGGGGGCACACATTCACCCCGCATATTTTATAAAAATAGCCTGGGAAGGTGGCCGTCCCCAGGGCCCAGGGTATCCATAGGCCCCCACATCATTTAAATAGTATATTGCCGCAGGAACGTGGTGGTACCTGGGGCCCATGGTGGGTTGCACGATGGCCCCACATATTTTATAAACATAGCCCCAGGAAGGTGGCAGAGCCTGGGGGGTTCAGGGGTTCCTCCATTTCATTTAAATAGTATATTGCCCCAGGAAGGTGGTGGTCCCTAGGGTGCAGGCCACACAGCCCCCCTCCACATACCTTCAAAACATAGCCTCAGAGAGGTGGTGGTCTCAAGGGCCCCTGAAAGCCCTTGGAGGAGTGGGCATGTGTGACCCCCTCCTTTTTTCCCCTGAAATGCCCCCGGGACATGCCCCACCCGGGGGCAACATAACAGAGAAATGTGGATATCGCTTTTTTTTTTTAACAACTTATGGCAAAATTTGCAGATCCACTGCGAATTTCTTTGTGATTTAAATATATAAATATATATATATATATATATATATATATTTTTTTTTTAAGCCTTAGAATACGTGCACCAAGGCTAGGGGTTTAGAGTAAACATACCCTGCCCCCCTTTTTTTCCCTGGTCGAAGTGTTGGTAGGCAATCAGATCTCTGCACAAGATCGGGAGTATTTGTGAAGCCGTCGCACCTCTAGATATACCAAATTGGTTTTCTTTTAATATTTCGAAAACTACTGAGCGGATTTACATCAAATAACAAAAAAAGTACACTTTCTTCGGGCTGTAGTCGTGGTCAATACCCCTATGGGAATTAAAATGGGAAACACACTTTTTTTAACTCCCTTATTGCCCCCTGTTTGACAGATCACCCCGAAACGTTCCATGCACAACAAGACCCTTGCGCACACTTCTTTTAAAAAATGTCATGAAGATTTATCAAATGGTGCCAAAGATATAGGGAAGCCAAAAAAACACTTTTTCAATGGAAACTAGGTGCTAACTATAACTACCTATTAGCGACCTTCAGTAGGATATATATATATATTCCCACTCTAGCATGACCAGATATCCCAAGTTGGCACCTTTTGCTTCAAAGCGCTTTTCTACAGTTTATTCTGTAAAAAATCATATCTCAAGTTATACTTATTGGATTTCTGTCATTTTGGCCTTTTTTTATTTAATAAAATAAATAAGCTACAACCCGGTGTATAATCTTTTTGTGTGGTGTTTTCGCTGTTTTACTGTTTGAAGTGCTGCACAAATACGTTACACATTGCCTGTTAAGTTAAGCCAACCGCTCTGTGCTGAGCTACCAGATGGTGAGCACACGTTAATTTAGGGTGTGTTTGTGACTTATCCTGACTAGGATTGTGGTCCCTGTTTGATCAGGGTACATACTTCTGAGTTTATGAGAGGAGGAGCTGTCGTCTGCCACACTTGTGCATAACAAAGACACTGCCTGAGCACTCTTACAAACGGTTTGTCATTAGTTCTTTGTGTCCCCAGACAAGCTGGGGCCAAGACAGGGAAGAAGAGGATGCTTAGTGTAGTGTCTTGAACGATTTAGAATGGAACCTTTTTAGCTCCTGAGGACTCTGTATCAGTGTGACATAATCACTAGAATAGAAGGCTTAGTTTAGAATGTTGGAGTTCACAGGTACATGCAGAGGAACAAAGTCATGTGATTTACAGCTCCACGTGTAGCCTAGTAATTCAGCTGACACTAAGCTGGATAAGACACTACACCTGACACCTCAGGGGGGTGGATCCTCTGGAAGCTTCATTCACTTCAAAGTGGACACTAGGCATAAATGCTGGACTCTTAGACCCAACTCCTCAGTAACCGTCTGGACCTCTGGACTCTGCCTAGAAGGACTGCTGTGCAGCTGAAAGGACTGCCATTCTGCTGCTCTGAAGGACTGCCCTCCTGCCTGGTTGAGAGGGACTGGACCTTCATCTCTAAACCAAGGATCCCAGAGTGACTCCAAGGGCTACTTGACTTGTCTCTTGATCAGAGGTCTCAGGGATATCATAGGCTTCCAGCAACCTTGAACTAATCACTTGAACTCTGTCATCTGTGAGTCCTACCCTCCCAAGTGGTGCCTCACCAGTCCTGGACCCTTGGAAGTGGGCGGAAGGTGCTCTGTCAGCCCACCTGTTGACCCAGCAGAACTGATGCATCTCCTCTGCTGCACAGCATAAACCCAAGCAGAACCAACGCATTGCTTCTGCTGCATCGACATCCCTAGCACAGGCCCTAACATTGCAAGCCTCTCTTTGACGGCAGCCTTGATGACGATGCAGGACTCTACATCGCAAGTCCCGTAGCTTCTTCGGAACAAACGGTGTGCGATGCATCCTTGACTTAGGACTTCGCATCGCAAGCCTGCCTCATCAACATCCCTCTCAATGACAATGCAGGATCTCACATCGCAGCCTTGCAGCTCGTTGCAACCTCTGCTGCACATCCCTAACCAGGACCTCGCATCACCTCAGCTGTGTGACGCACCCTCAATGCTAGACTCCAAATTTATTTGGGGGATATAAAGTACTTTCTTTCAGAGGGCCTACTGAGTACCTGTAGCTGGCCCACATTCCATCGCGGTCAGCCTGAAATTGTGACTTTGGGCCTGCTTTAGATCTTGGTGGAGGAAAAATACTCCGTCACAAATGTGATGGCTATCCCATCTGCCTTATTACAAAATCCATACGATCCCATGATATCCTATGGATATCGTAATAAGGTAGAAAGGATATCATTCACGTTTGTGACAGAGTATTCCCTTCGCCAAAGATTGAATTCAGGCTATTTGTCTCGGTCTAGCGTGACTAGATATCCAAAGTAGGCACTTGGTGCTTTCTGGCACGACTTTCACTAAAATCTTTAAAATTACATATGTCCAGTTCTACTAACTGG
The DNA here is from genome assembly GCF_031143425.1 of Pleurodeles waltl. Lineage (NCBI taxonomy): Eukaryota > Metazoa > Chordata > Amphibia > Caudata > Salamandridae > Pleurodeles > Pleurodeles waltl. Next base: position 1,031,732,280 of record NC_090437.1, on the reverse strand, counting down.
ATTTTTGACATTTTGGTCTTCATTTCTTTATTAAATGTTTCTTTATGTTTCTAAATTTTCTAAATGTGAATTTTTTCTTGTGTTCTGTTTTCACTTTATTACTGTTTGAAGTGCTGCACAAATACTATACACATTGCCTCTAAGTTAAGCCTGACTGCTCTGTACTAAGCTACGACAGGATTGAGTACAGCTTAATTTGGGGTTTGCTCATGCCTCACCCTGACAAGGATTGTGATTCCTGCTTGAGTAGGGTTTCACCTCTCCCCACCCAACTAGTAACTCAATTTCTTACACATATTTATTTATGGAAAGTAATCCCTTGAAGCAGCCACTGGACATTCACATCTTTAGAATTCATCTTGTTAGTATAAATGAAATTATGAAAGGTACAAACAAAAAAACCACCACAACAAGCAAAAGCTAAAGTCATGGCTTCTTTAAACAGCGATAACTGATTGGTTAGATCAGAGGTTTCAAAGTTTTCCCCTTACAACCTCTGTACACAGGCTTGAACTCCTACAATCTAGTTATCCAGCATGCCTAATGTGAATTAAATACATAAATAACTAATTTATCTTGCTACAATAAACTGTTTATGGGTAACTATCAGTATGACCTTTGGGTAAGTTAAGAACATCCAGTAATGCCAGTGTCAGGACACACTCCCCCTAGTAAGAACATCAAAGACTCCCTGTAATAAAGATCATCAGCGTCGTCAGCTCGATCAGTAGATCCAAAGTACTACTGTGCAGCTCATTGCCAATCCGGTAAGAACATTAGAGACTCCATACAATGGGCTTCAAGTAGAGCTATTCTTAGCAGCCAAAGGTAACATCTACATTCTTCATATTCCTGTCTTCAACTGTGTCCCAGTCAAATCAAAACCATTCTACCCAGAACCATTATGCTCCACCTTCAATCGGTAAAGTATGACAGCCAGAAAGCTCTGCGTCAGGTGATGCATGCTGCATTCTGAGGAATTTAGTTTTGCTTTTATCATTGTAAGAACTGGCTAAAACAAGCATTTGCAAATCAACCGGTCTCGCGTTTGCTTGAGCTAGAGCAAATAGCATTGTAAACTCCTAACCGGACTTTTTTTGCCACATAAATTGAAATTGAAAATGAAAATAAAACAGTTTCACATAACTATCTGGACTTTTCTTGCCATATAAACTGAAAAGTAAAAGTTTCACAAAAGCGAGCTGACGACCACCATCAGTGCAAAGCAGACACACAAAGGGAAATAAAAGTTAACTCGAAGTGAAACCTATGGGCAAAAGTGTAATTATCCATGTAACCGGCAAAAGTGCAATTAACTATGTAACAGGGTCGATCTCATGCAAAACGCTTGACTTCTGCCCAGCGAGATTGCGCTGTGAAAAAAGAGAAAAAGTAGTCCAGAAACCAGACGGAAAACACAGAGCCTTGTATGTTTTCAGTATTTAGTCGCTGCGCTAGAGGAGGGCAAAACACTGGAAAAGGCATGACTTATGCATGCCTTTCACTACTGAAAGCAAGCAGATTTTAAAAGGCAAGCTCATGAACCAATGAAAGAAACTGACGTGACATGGGCGTGGTTTGAAACCCAAAGAGAGATTACAACACGGACGGAGCGCTTTGCGCTCGCCTGTAAAAAATCTAAGCATGCAAAGTGCTGTTTGATTAAAAGCCAGAACTAGCTAAAGGAGTCCTACGTGAAATGAGCCCACTTAATAGCTAATAACATTGCCTGTGAAACGCCATATAAAACATAATTGTGCAGGCAATGTTTCAGTTTTTCTACATGACCAGCAAAATATTACCATAAGGACTTTTATAGCAAAATCGGCAACCTTAACCATAATCTGAGAGAAGCAATACATTTCTGCTGATTGCTATGGCTTGAGCAGGTCCTTCTCACCTCCTCTGGCTCGAGCAGGTAAACGTTGCCAGTTGGATACAGAAATTTTTCAAAGATAAGAATAACCCTCAATGGAATGCGCTTTCACTTCTCACAGAGCTGTGTGAGGAGGTAATTGTCTGCTGGACTGGTCTCTCCAGCAGCCTGTGATTTTGCGCAGGGTAGGGCGAGACATTCTTCTAGGGGGCAGTGACCTCATACAAATATTTGTGAGGGGCCGATGTCCTTGAGCCCCCATGGACATCGGCGCCCCTGAGAAAAGGGCAGCACCCGGAGCTCGGCACTGTGTACCTATAGGGGAGCACCGGCTTCCCCTCTCCCTGTGAAGGTCCCTCCTCTCTCCCTCTCAGCTGCTGGAGTTTGTTACTCGGGCCTTTCACTTGCTCCACTGCTCCTGAACGTCACGTCCCTACACCACATGGAGTACTACAGCGTACTACTAGCTTGACAGGCTGCAGGAGCTCGTGCAGTAACTCACTGCTGGGCCCGTCCCCCTTATCAAGGGTTTCTGTTATCGAAAGACAACAAGCGTATTCCTTCGTTTACGAATGTTGGTTTTGGATTAACCCGTTTTCTAGACCGAAAACAAGCACCAATATTTACTGCGCCTTACAGAAAATACCAAGGGAGGGGGGACATTGTTTCCAGTGCTTAATTTGAAAATAAAAAGGTGCCGGTGCCCAAAGCCCTCATCTTAAACACGCGGCTGCTGCAATTAATTGTAGGAACACCAAATACTGAGGCAGCGTAATCCTGAAGCCATCTCGGGCCTCTGTAGTCCATTTACAGCCACTCGTGCCCCTTCAGGCCACTCTTGAAGCTTTCTACTTTCTCTCATTGTGACTTTCTTTTTGTTTTTCTCTTCCTCCGTCTTTCCCAAATGTGTCTTTTGCTCGCAGCAAATGCTTGAAGCAGAAGACTAAGCGCCGGCCCTCAAAAATAAGTGCCGGTGCTCAGCACCGGAAACAACAGCCACAAATTAAGCACTCATTAATTGAAGCTCGAGCTCCTGATCTCATCAGCGCAGGCCTTATATTGACTCACAGGCAGTCCTATAATCTCAGTCATGGTGGTCAGTGGCTTCTGTCAATTACAGTGGATTATCACTGACATCAGCAGGATTGGAAAGTCACCCTGCCCTACTGTTGTTTTTGTATTTTTGCAACCTGATTTACGAATTGTGTTAGAAATGGGGTTTCTGGTTGGCTAGGGTGTGCACATAAACCAGATAGAATCCACCACTCTGTTCAGGGCGAGGGAGTTACACACCCAAGATAACCCCTGCTCACGCTTTTGGTAGCTTGGCACAAGCAGTCAGGCTTATCTCAGAGGCAATCTGTAAAGCCCAACACATGTGAAACAATAAATACACCACAAAGAAATCACAACAACAGGTTAACCCCTTTGCTGCCAGGTCTTTTCCCCCTCAGGTGCCAGGCCTTTTTTGTCTATTAGGGGCAGTTCGCGCTTAGACCCTCATAACGTTTTGTCCACATAAGCTACCCAGGCCACATTTGCGTCCTTTTTTTCCCAACATCCTAGGGATTCTAGAGGTACCCAGAGTTTGTGGGTTCCCCTGAAGGAGACCAAGAAATTAGCCAAAATACAGCGAAAACTTCATTTTTTTTTTTAAATGAGAAAAAAAGGCTGCAGAAGAAGGCTTGTGGTTTTTTACCTGAAAATGGCATCAACAAAGGGTTTGTGGTGCTAAAATCACCAGCTTCCAAGCTTTCGGGAACAGGCAGACTTGAATCACAAAACCACATTCTTCAACACAATTTTGGCATTTTTCTGGGACATACCCCATTTTTACTTTTTTTGTGCTTTTAGCCTCCTGCCAATTAGTGACAGAAATAGGTGTGGCTGGATCCCAGAAAACTAAACATTTTTGAGAAGTAGACAAAATTCTAAATTGAGCAAGGGGTCATTTGTGTAGATCCTACAAGGTTTTCCTACAGAAAATAACAGCTAAATTAAAGAAAATATTGAAATTGAGGTGAAAAAACACAGCAATGTCTCTCCACATTTTACTCTGTAATTTTTTCCTGTGATGTCAGATTTTTTAAAGCAATATACCGTTACATCTGCTGACTCTTCTGGTTGTGGGGATATATAGGGCTTTTAGGTTCATCAAGAACCCCAGGTACCCAGAGCCAATAAATGAGCTGCACCTTGCAATGGGTTTTCATTCTATACCGGGTATACAGCAATTCATTTGGTGAAATATAAAGAGTGAAAAATGGGTATCAAGAAAACCTTCATATTTCCAAAATGGCCACAACATAAGGTGTTGATAAGCAATGGTTATTTGCACATCTCTGAATTCTGGGGTCCCCATACTAGCATGTGAATTACAGAACATTTCTCAATAGACTTCTTTTTTACACAATGTCTTACATTTGGAAGGAAAAAATTTAGAAAAAGACAATGGGCAATAACACTTGTACTGCTATTCTGTATTCCCCCAAGTCTCCCAATAAAAATGGTACCTCACTTGCGTGGGTAGGCCTAATGCCCACAACAGGAAATGCAACATGGACACATCACATTTTTACATTGAAAATTGACGTGTTTTTTGGAAACTGCCTAGCTGCAGATTTTGATCTCTAGCTCAGCCGGCAACTAGGAAAACCTACCAAACCTGTGCATTTTTAAAAACTAGACACCTATGTGAATCCAGGATGGGGGGACTTGTGGGGCCCTCATCCGTTTATGTTACCAGAATCCTTTGCAAATCTCAAAATTTGGCCCAAAAAACACTTTTTCCTCACATTTCGGTGACAGAAAGTTCTGGAATCTGAGAGGTTCCCCAAATTTCCTTCCACACAGCGTTCCCCAAAGTCTCCAGATAAAAATTGTACCTCACTTGTGTGGGTAGGCCTAGTGCCCGTGACAGGAGATGACCCAAAAGACAACGTGGACATATCACATTTTCCCAAAGAAAACAGCTGTTTTTTGCAAAGTGCCTAGCTGTGGATTTTGGCCTCTAGCTCAGCCGGCACCTAAGGAAACCTACCAAACCTGTGCATTTTTTTAAACTGGACACCTAGGGGAATCCAGGATGGTGTGACTTGTGGGGCTCTCACCAGGTTCTGTTACCCAGAATCCTTTGCAAACCTCAAAATTTGGACAAAAAAAATACTTTTCCCTCACATTTCGGTGACAGAAAGTTCTGGAAACTGAGAGGTGCCACAAAGTTCCTTCCAAGTAGCATTCCCCAAGTCTCCCGATAAAAATGGTACCTCACTTGTGTGGGTAGACATAGTGCCCCCGAAAATAAATGACCCAAAACACTATCTGGACACATCAAAAGTATAAAATTCAAAGCTACCTGTTTTTGCGTGGGGCACCTGTTTTTGTGGTCCTGGGCTCAGCAGCCATACAGGGAAACCAACCAAACTCAAACATTGCTGAAAACTAGACACCCGGGGGAGTCCAGGGAGGTGTGACTTGCATGAATCCCCCAGTGTTTTCTTACCCAGAATTCTCAGCAAACCTCAAATTTAGCTAAGAAAATAACATTTTCCCACAATTCTGTGTGGAAGCACCACACCAGGACAAATTTCCTACCACTCAACGTTCCCCACAGTCTCCCGGGTAAAATGATACCTCACTTTTGTAGGTGGACCAAGTGCCTGTGACAGGGAAGAGCCAAAAACATGTCGACATTGGGGGGAACAAAGCGGGTCCAAAAGGGCAGTTAAAAAAAAAAAAAAACATTTTTAGGCTGACAAATGGGACAGAATTTTTATCGGTATAGATGGATCAATGCTGGGTGGTAGGAATTTTGTGGATTCCTGCAGATTCTGGAAGGTTCCATCACAAAAATGTGGGAAAAATGTGTGATTTCCAGCAAAGATGGTGGTTTGCAGGGCACTGTAGGTAAGAAAATGGTGCAGAGTGCATGTGAAGCAGACCACCCTGGACTCAACCAAGTGTTTAGTTTCCAGATGTGTCTAGGTCTTGTGGATTTTTCTACATGGAAGCGTCCCAAAGTCCAAAAAGTGCAGCCCTCACCATTACAAGTGGAACAATTTTGAGAGTTAGCCAAACTCTCATGGCCCAAATGTAAAACCAAAACCCCAAATAATCAAATGTCCTTTTGCTTGCTGTGGGATAAGAAGTTGTAGTGTGCAGGGGGAGAGCAGAAAGACTGTTACCCCCTTCAGTTGGGGTGGGGGCATAACCATGCCCAAACTGGTTGGTAGCCACACACCACTATTTTTTTTCTTCTTTTTTCTAATTTCCTGGCATCTAGTAGGCTTTCTGCCCCCCCCGGGTGTGGATTGGAAGTAACTCCCCCATCTGCCTACCGGTGGGCAGAACAACTTCAGCCCCATTTATTTGAGGTGGGGGTATGACCATACCCACACCCTCTTATTTTGAAAAAAAAATCTTCCCTGGTCTCTGGTGGGCTTTCTGCCCCCCCTTGGGGGCAGATGGGCCTTCCAAAAATAGGCAAATCTGCCCCCAAGCTGGGGCAGATACGGCCAACAGTAATGTGCCCCCATGGGGAGCGACCCTTGCCCAAGGGGCTGCCCCCTAAACAAAACACACACATACACACACACACCAGTCCCTGGTGCCTAAGTGGTTTCTGCCCCGAGCAGAAATAGCCTAAAATAAATTTGCCCCCCCAGGGGAGCGACCCTTGCCTAAGGGGTTGCTCCCCTTGTGTGAAATTGATGCAAAAGAAAATTCTGGGGGCCTAGTGGTTTCTGCTCCCCTTGGGGGCAGATCAGCCTAATAAAAATGGGTCGATCTGCCTCGAAGGGGGGGGGGGCAGAAATGGCCTAAAATAAATTTGTCCCCCAGGGGAATGACCCTTGCCTAAGTGGTCGCTCCCCTTGCGTAAAATTGCCGCTAATAAATGTATACAGGCTGTCTGAAAATTATGCACAAAGTCCAGCTGTCACTCTGCCAATGACTTGGATTGTAGGCAAGCTTCAAAATACCAGAGCCATAAGCACTGAGAAATGCTCACTTTCTAAAAGTGGCATTTCTATAATGGTAAAAATAAATCCACCTACACCAGTAAGGAGCATTTATCACTACCATTCCAAGCATAACAAACATGCCTACGCCACCCCTCAAAGATTAACCAATACCATTTAGACATATCTTAGGGCGTTTCAAATGCAGTCCTATGAGAGAGGCAGCACTCACAGTATTGAGAAACCAAATAGGCTGTTTGTCACTACTAGGACATGTAGTACATAAAGACATATGTCATACCTTTTACATACATAGCACCCTGCCCATAGGTCTAGCTAGGGGCTACCTTAGGGGTGACATTTAGATAGTAAAAGGGGAGTTCTAGGCCTGGTAAGTACTTTTAGACGCCAGGTCCCTGTGGCAGTAGACTGTGCATGCATGCCCTCTGGTAGAAGGCCTGAGACATGTTTGAAAGGCTACTTCTATGGGTGGTGCATGCTGCCCTGCAGGCCCACTAGTAGCATTTAATTTACAGGCCCTGTGAATAGCGATACCACTGTACAAAGGACTTACAGGTAAATTAAATGTGACAATCAGGTGTCATACCAAATTTAGAAGGGGGAGCACATGCAATTTAGCACTGATCAGCAGTGGTAAAGTGCTCAGAGTCCTAACGTCAACAAAAAGGGTCCGAAAAAAATAGGAGGAGGAAGGCAAACAGTTTGGGGCTGACCGTGTCAAAAGGGCCAGGTCCAACAACTCCACTAAGAGCATTAGGCTTGTATTCCTCAGCCCTCATATGGTTTGTTAAATGGCTCTTCATTATACACACAAACACACTGTAAAACAAACTTTTCAGCCTAATGCTTTGAACATGGGTGATATGACTGCAGCATTTTGTTCCTGCTCATTTTACTCAGGTGCTTTCATCGAATGAAACTCTTGTTAGAAATGGGGTCTCTAGTTGGCAGAGGTGTACACCCTTGTCCAAAATAGGGATCACAATGCTAGTCAGGGTAAGTCACACACAATCCAAATTATCCTGTGCCCACCCTCTGGTAGCTTGGCACTGAGCAGTCAGGCTTAACTTAGAAGGCAATGTGTAAAGTATTTGTGCAATAAATCATGCAAGAACACAGTGAGAACACAACAAAAAGACACCACAGAGGTTTAGAAAAATATAGAATATTTATCTGATTAAATGAAGGTCAAAACGATGAAGATTTGATGATCACAAGTTGAAATATCACTATTGTAATGATAAGTAAAGTCTTTAGTTCTTAAGAGCAACAATTGTCTCTTGCAAGCACAAAGTACCTGGTTTGCGTCTAAATTACACACATGAGGACCGCAGAGGAGGAGATGCGTGGAAAAAAGTAGGTGTGTGTAGGTTTTCCAGGTGCACACAGATGATGCGTCGATTCTTTCCCACGCGGCAAGGGCTTTGCGTCGATTTCCAGCGCATAGGCTTGAATCCTCTTTGTGATGTAGGGTCTTTTGATGCCCAGAGACGATGCATGGAAATCCTGGGCATGCGATGCGAAGTCACAGCTGTTGCGTTGATCCGGCGGGTGATGCAACGGAATTTCTGCTGCACGGCTGCCGCTGCGTTGATTCCTCCCACAGGAAGTCGGGCAGCGTCATTTCGGCTCAGTGAAGCACCGATCTGGTGGGCTGTGCATCGAAGTTCTGGTCGCAACGTTAGCGCTGCATCGATCGCCACTCAGGGAGCCGGGCTGCATCTTTCCAGTTCGGAGGTGCAGTGATTTTCTCACTGCTGGACAGGCTGTGCGTCGATTCCGGCAGGCTATGTGTTGATTTTCGGCAAACAAGGACCTTCGTTGGAGAGGTGAAACCTACACCTGAGACTTCAGGAAACAGGAGGCAAGTGCAATCCAAACCCTTGGAGAGCACTTCTCAACAGAGCCAGAGGCCAGCTAGGCAGCACGGCAACAGCAAGGAAGCAGTCCTTTACAGCAAAGCAGTCCAGGTGAGTCCTTTGGGCCAGCAGCAGCTTGCCGGGGCTATAGGGGGTGGGCCAGGGTGGTGCAGGGTGGCGCGCGTGTGGGGGGGACGAGGGAGGGGATGGCAGAGGGGTAAAGACATTTTAATAAAAAAATAAAAAATAAAACTTACCTCTGCGCCGCCTCTTGCCGCACCCCTCCTCTCTTCTGTCCTGCAGGCAGGCAGAGGATCCCAGCCTGCCCTGCGTCAATCCTGACGCTTCTCAGAGCAGTGTCAGGATTGGCTGGGAGCGCCCAAACAGGGCGCTCCAAGACAGGCTGGGAGCCTGTGCAGGCTCTCTCCAGCCCGGCAACTGTGTCACGCGCTGGAGAAAGCCCTGTGCGGATTTGTGTTTGTCTGGCCAAACATACATGCGCAGTGAGGGGAGTGCACAGTGCGCTTCCCTCACTGCTCGTCACCCCATGGCCCCGTCCCATTCACAAGGAAGGGACAATAAACAGTTTTGCAGCTTCTGCCTGATGGCGGGAGGCAACACTCCGCCACCTAAACGGAGGAGCCGCAACTGCTTTGGAAAGCCAGGCAGCTTCTCTTGGCAGGTTGCAGGTTCTGGTGCAGAGTGTCTGTCCCAAGAAATGTCTAATTTGGTAGGGTCAGGGACCCAGTTTATATACCCAAAAGTGTGGGAGACTTCAAAGTATGGCTTTGAAGTGCACATGGTCCCCTTTCAGTAGAACCCTGTCTGCCAGGGTTCTAGTAGGGGGGTTGACAATCTATTGTGTGAGGACAGGCCTCACAGCAGTGGAAAATGAATTTAGGAGTTTTCCACTACCAGGACATATAAAACACACACATATATGTCCTTCCTTTGACCTACACAGCACCCTGCTCTCTGGGTTACCTGGGGCCTACCTTAAGGGTGACTTATGTGTAGAAAAAGGGGAGTTTAAGGCTTGGCAAGTACGTTTAAATGCCAAGTCGAAGTGGCAGTGAAACTGCACACCCAGGCCTTGCAATGGCAGGCCTGAGACATGGTTAAGGGGCTAATTATGTGGGTGGCACAACCAGTGCATTCAATCTACAGGCCTTGGGCACATGTAGTGCACTTTACTAGTGACTTACCAGTAGAACAAATATGCCAATTGGGTATGAACCAATGTTACCATGTTTTAAGGGAGAGAGCATATGCACTTTAGCACTGGTTAGCAGTGGTAAAGTGCGCAGAGCCCTAAAACCAGCAAAAACAGTGCCAAAAAGTGGAGGGAGGCAGGCAAAAAGTTGGGGGTGACCACCCTAAGGCTGTCAGGTCCCACAACTATGATGGTGTGTCAGCATTAATACCACAGGGAAGTGTGGCAGCTCTTAAAGCAGTGAATTGGTCTTTTTGTAATCCAGATTTGATACAGAGCTGTTTGCCTTAACTAACGCATAGCACTTTTTCTGTTATGAATCTGCTTTGTGTGCTACCTGTACTGGAATATTATTCTTGTTTATAAAGTTCCAAAATTCAACATGTGCAATATGCTGTTTGTTTTGGGAGCTGTCTCATGTAAATTGTTTTTGACAATAAGTTTAAAGTAGATTTAGGATTGCTTTTTTGGAACTGCTACAAATACACACCAGCCACGCTAAATTATTTAATTTCATTGAAAATAGTGAGCCAAGAGAAGACCACGGGCTTTACCCCATTTTTTAAAAAAATCTCAATGGAGAAGATAAGCTTGACAAACCCAGGGTGGGGGAACTCCAGTAATGTGAATATCCAAATTTTTGAAACCGTTTTTTGTGAAAAATGGAAAAAAAAAAAAACACGAGACAAATGAGACATGGGAATGAGAAAATAGGACAGGTTCAGAGGTATTGAGAAAGGGGGTAGCATTACAGTGGTAGGGGAAGGAGAAAGAGGTACTTCGGTATAGGAAGGATAGAAATATGCACGTGTAGGCACAGAAAAAATGGAGTATAGATAAATGGGGTAGAAGAAGTAGGTTACAGGTGAAGTTACTAGAGTAAAGGTAGGGGTAGAGATACTAGAGTAACATAGAGGTAAATATACTAATGTCTTGGTAGGGGTAGAAGTAGTAAGTGTAGGAGGATGAAGACAGGCAGTCCTCAGTGGATGCACTACCTGGAAACTGTTGCAGTTGCTGGCAGGAGCTGAAGATACAATGTTGCAGAAGTTGTCTTAGCTTCTTTGTTGCAGTTTTGTAGAGTTCCCGGAGCAGTCAGTGGTTGATCTGTCGGTAGCAGATGAAGTAAAGGATGCAGAAGATTCCTGCTGGAGTCTTACAATCTGAATATGAAGAAACACCCAGAGGAGAGATCCTAAATAGCCCTGAGAGGGTTATTGATCACCTAACCAGGTAAGCATCTATCAGGAGGGGTCTCTGACGTCACCTGCTGGCACTGGCCACTTAATGCTCCCAGAGTGCCCCACCACCTTGAAGATGGAAAAACCCAGGGACACTCTGGAGGCGCTCTGGGCACCACCCCTGGGGTGGTAATGGACAGGGGAATGGTTTCCCCTCCCCTTTCCTTTGTCCAGTTTCTCACCAGAGTAGAGACTGGGGGTCCCTGAACCGGTGTAGACTGGATTATGCTAGGAGGGCACCCCCAAAGCATTTCCAGAAGCTCTGGGAGGAAACCCCTCCCATGCTTGTAACACCTATTTCCGAAGGGAGAGGGCGTAACACCCTCTTCTAAAGGAAATGCATTGTCCTGCCTTCCTGTGATTGAGCTGCTCAAGCCACAGGAGGGCAAAAGCCTGTCTGTGATGTGGCACCAGCTGGGGCTGCAGTGAAAACCTCAGAAGGCTGGTATGGCAGTACTCGGGGTCCACTGTGAAGCCCCCAAAGTGCATGGGATTGTGCAACCAATACTGGAATCAGTATTGGGGTACAATTCCCAGTTGTTAGACACCTTACTTGGCCATATTCGAAGTTACCATTGTGAAGCTGGACATAGATATTGGGCTATGTGCAGTACACACTTAAAATGGCGTCCCCGCACTCACGAAGTCCGGGAAAATGGGCATGGACGACGTGAGGGCACCTCTGCTAGTGCAGTGTGCCCTCACACACAAGTACTTTGTACCCAGCCTTCAGGGTTGGACGGCCTGATATATAGTTGACTTATATTTTCTTTGTGGTGAGGTCATTACGAGGGGCAACAATGGAGCAATAGTTCTTAATGAACCTCCTATAATACCCAGTGATACCAAGAAAGGCTTTGTCCTGGGTCTGATTAGTAGGTGGAGACCAGTCTCAAATAGTCTGGGTCTTCCCTTGTAGCGGTTCAATGTGTTCCCCACCAACTAGGCGTCCCAGATAAACCACCTTCCCCTGCCCTATCTGGAAATTTGAAGCCTTGACAGTGAGGCCTGCTTTTTGCAGGGCCTCCAAAACTTTCCACAGGTGGACCAGGTGGTCATCACAGGTGGAGCTAAATACAGCAATATCATCTAGACATGTTGCACTGAAAGCTTCCAGATCTTGGAGGACAGTATTCACCAGCCTTTGGAAAGTGGCAGGTGCATTCTTCAGGCCAAAGGGCATAACCGTAAATTGGTAATGCCTTCCAATGGTTGAGAATACAGATTTGGGTTTAGCATCTTCTGATAGCTTGATCTGCCTTTACCCTGCAGTCAAGTCAAAAGTGCTCAGATACTTGGCAGATGCCAGTGTATCTATCAACTCATCTGCCCTGGGTTTAGGGTGAGCATCAGTCTTGGTGACTGTGTTATGCCTTCTATAATCCACACAAAACCTCATCTCCTTTTTCCCATTTTGAGAATGAGGCTTTGGTACTAGCACCCCTGGGCTGGCCCAGGGGCTATCCGAGTGCTCAATCACTCCTAAGTCCAACATCTTCTGAACTTCAGATTTGATGCAGTCTCTGACATGGTCAGACTGCCTATAAATCCTACTTTTGACAGGTAAACTGTCTCCAGTATCTATGGTATGCTCCAACCAAGTGGTCAGACCATGTGTAAGTGAAAAGAGTTCAGAGAATTGACCTAGAAGGTTCCTGCAGTTCTCCTTTTGCTCAGCTGTAAGGCAGGCTGCAAAGATTACTCCTCCACTGAGCCATCAGCTGCAGTGTTGGAGAAGAGGTCAGGGAGAGGGTCACTCTCTTCCCCCGTCCCTCGTCAGTGGCCACGAGTAGGGTCAAGTCTGCCCTATCATAGTAGGGTTTTAGGCAGTTCACATGAAGTACTCTTAGAAGACTTCTGGGAGTTCCTAGGTCCACCAGGTAGGTGACCTCACCCTCCCTCTCCATTATGAGATGTGGTCCACTCCATTTGTCCTGGAGTGCTCTTGGTGCCACAGGACCGTCTGTCCTGGATGGTACTCAGTCAGGACAGCCTTCTGGTCATGCCATTGTTTCTGTAACTCTTGGCTTTTTAGGGGCCTTTTTCATGTACTCAGTCATTCTTGATCTTAGGCCAAGCACATAATCCACAATGACTTGTTTAAGGGGCTTCAAGGGTTGCCCCCACCCCTATGTGACAAGTGGAAGTGGACCCCTAACAGGGTGACCAAAAAGGAGTACAAATGGGCTGTAGCCCACTCCCTTCTGGGGTACCTCCCTGTAGGCAAAAAGGAGGCATGGCGGTAGGACATCCCATCTTCTCCTGCGTTTTTTCAGATAGTCACATGATCAGGCCTTTGAGAGTTTTGTTAAATCTCTCAACCAATCCATGTGTCTGTGGATGATAGGGTGTGGTGAATTTATAGGTTACACCACATTCCTTCCACATTGCATTTAACTATGCAGACATGAAGTTGTTACCCCTGTCTGATATTACCTCTTTGGGGAAGCCCACCCTGGAAAATATTCCCAGTAGGGCCTTTGCCACTGTAGGAACTGTAGTGGTCCTTAGAGGGATAGCTTCTGGAAATCTAATGGCATGATCCACTAACATTAATCTATTTCCAGAAGCAGTTGGAGAGTTAAGGGGGACAACAATGTCAACCCCAACCCTCTCAAAAGCCACCCCAACCACAGGCAGTGGGGTCAAGGTAGTCTTTGGCGTGCCACCAGTATTGCCACTGGCTTGGCAAGTGACACAAGAGCGGCAAAACTCTTTTATGTCTTCTGACATGTGAGGCCAGTGAAAGTGAGGGACCAGTCTGTCACAATTCTTACTTTGCACTAAATGTCCAGCCAAGGGAATGTCATGTGCCAGTGTAAGGAGAAATTCCCTATACAGCAAGGTAATTACCAGTCTCCTGGTAACACCAGGTTTTGGATCCCTTGCTCCAGTATAAAGGAGATTGTTCTCCCAGTAAACTCTGTGAGAGTCACTGACATCCCCTGTTTCCTGTTTGACAGCTTGCTGTCTCGAACCCTCTAATGTGGGTCTGGTCTGCTGTGCCACACTCAGATCCTCCTTGGCAGGCCCCCTGCATCCCAGAGCTCAGCTGTATCAGCCTGAAGCTCCTCTGGTGTAGGCTCTGCGCATGGAGTTGACTTCTCATCAAAAGGGGAATCTTCTGGAGAGGGAGGGTTAGTGGACAAGCATTTGCCCTTTCTACCCCTGCTTTTTCGGAGCACTTGGTCCATTGTTCCAGGATCCAAGTTTCCCTGTCCTCTTTGCTTCTTGAGCCCTGGTGAGAGCACAGATGTGTCCAGGAATGTCCAGCATTGCTGCAGGAGCCTCCAATCACACTCCAAATCAATGGCAATACCATTGTGAAGCTGTACAAAGGTACTGGCCTACATGCAGTGCACACTTAAAATGGCGTCCCCACACTCACAAAATCTGGGAAAATGGGCCTGGACAACGTAGACAACATAGGGGCACCTCTGCTAGTGCAGGGGTGCCCTCACACACAGGTATTTTGCACACAGCCTTCAGAGTTGGACGACCTGATCTATAGGCGACTTATAGGTGACCTGGTGCAGTGAAAATGGCTGTGAAATAGTGCATGCACTATTTCCCACAGGCTGCAATGGCAGTCCTGTAGAAGCCTTTGTGTGGGCTCCTTATGGGTGGCAAAATAAATGCTTCAGCCATAAGGATCCCCTGGAACCCCAATGACCTAGGTACCATATACTGGGGACTTATAAGGGTGGACCAGTATGCCAATTTGGAATGAAATACTGAGTTACCAGTATGTAGTGACAAATTTAGAAACAGATAGAGCATGAGCACTGGTCAGTGGCAATTTAGAAAACAGGGAAACACACTGACAAGCAGGCCATAAACCATATGCACTGGGGTCCTGACTAGCAGGATTCCAGTGACACAGTCAAAACACACTAACATCAGGCAGAAATTGGGGGTAACATGCCAAAAAGAGGGTACTTCCTAGAGTAAGGTATATATAAATTTAGTATGGGATAAGTGGGGTAAGCGTACTAGGGTATAGGTAGGGATGTACTGACCACAGTAAAGGCAGATGTTGATTTACTATGGTGTAGGTAGGAATAAATGTACTAAGATATAGGAAGGAGTAAAAGTACTTGTAGTAGTACTAGGTTATGAACAGGGGCACAGGACCTCTGGTAGAGGTAGGAGATAATATAGTAGAGTATAGGCTGTGGTAAAGGTACAAAGTTATTTAGTGGTATTGTATTATCAGTAAGGGGATATGTATTAGAGTGTAGGTGGGTGTTGAGGTACCGATACAGGCAGAGGGTCGAGGCACCAGAATATATTTAAGGGTAGGGGTTATAGGTTGTAATTAGTGATAAAGGTATGAGTATATGTAGGAAGTAAAAGTACCAGAGCCTAGGTGGGGACATATAGTAGGATGTAGGCAGATGTACTAAATTGTAGTTAGGTGTAAATGTACTAGGCTATAAGGAAAGGTAGTAACATTAGGGTCTAGGCAAGGGTAGCTGGACTAGCATATAAGTAGAGCTACTAGAGCATAGGCAGGATTAACGATACTAGGGTAGAAGTAGAGATGGGCCTTTAGGATGTAATCAGGGAAAGGGAGGGGTAATGGACAACAGTAAATTAAAACAAGCATTGGCAAAGCCAATGGGTTTCGCTGTGGGCGAGTTATTGGCCTTGGCAATCAGGTGTGGGTGGGTAATGGGGGGGCGCAGATGGGGGTGGGTAATGGGATGAATAAAAAGTGCTATAAAGCAGCCAGTGCTTGTTTTTGTATTTGTGTCAGTTGGGAGTGTGCAAAATAATCAGAGGCCTGTTGTAAAGGGAGACTAAACAGAGACAGGAGGGTGGGTACTAAGGAGAAGGATAAACAGGCATGGAAGGGGAGAAAGAAATGGACAGGAGAACATGAGGGAGGGAGAGAAGAAACAGGTTGTGAACTGGTGGGGGAGAAGGAACTAGAAATATACGAGTGGGGGAAGAGAAGGATCAGGATAGACATGGTAAGAAGAAGCAGGATGGGGCAGGTGGGAAGAGAAGAAACTGGAGTGGGTAGGTGAGGAAGAAACAGGGACGGGTTGCGGAGAAGGGGAAAAAAAAGCATTTGACGCATTCAGCGTTGCCCATGTCATAGCACTTTTCATTTAGAATCAATACCACCTGAATGACTGCAAAAAACATCTTGCGATTTAGCATTTGGACTCACTCCTGAGATAAAGGTAGCAATGCCTGAGTCTTGCAGCAGAAGCATAAACAGACGGCACTTGAAAGCATGGCAGCTGCTGTCTCTCCATGATCCAGAAACAGCAGGAAGACCGGTTCTCCAGAGGTTGTATCCTGCACTATAGTTTGTCTAGAAGCAGGCTGTAGGAGGCAGGAGGAATGGTCCTCACAATCGACATTGGTCATTTCAGTGTCATGGCATCACATGCAGCAGACAAGAGGGGTGTAGAAGAAGTGAACATCCATCTTAGCTGCTGCATACATCCTTTCTTAATTCCTCTATATAGCAGTGCAAGAAACATAAGTCTTCATTCTGTGAAAGTAAGGATGCACAACAAGAACACAAATGCATGCCCTTGGCTACACTAGTAATGTTCAATTTGGATAGAAAGGAAGGACTAAATTGCTGATGTTAATGAGTTCACGGAAGACTAAATAGGGCTTGTGTCCCAAATAAAAACAGCCTCTGAAACCGAGTAATTATGAAGGAATTTGCTTGGTAGTTGACCGTAAATATAAAAGGCGTTTCACTTGATGCAGAAGAAGGCATCATCTAAAGAGAGCAAGCACCAACAACAAGGAAGAAACTATGTGGGAAGTAGTGGCGTCTTCTATGACAGAGCACAGGCTGGGTGGCTCAGTAAGTTTAAAGCACCAAACAGTGTAAAATTGCATAGGTGGCAAGGTTCGAGTCTCGTATTGCCTTAACATCGTGTGATTCTTAGCAAATAACCTAATCGCCCTGTGCTTAAAGAAAAAAAAGAATAAAAAGTGAATGTAACATAACTGAAGCTCTTATTAAGTACTCCAATAACTTTGAGTCAAGTTCACGCTAGAGGGGAAAGAAACACAAGGGGAAGTAGGAGGGGGGATATTAAATAGCACCTTAGTCATACAGCGAGCAGCAGACAGCCACTAATTACGTTTAATTAATTTGTACTTCGTCCAAGCTATACTGAAGGAATGGAACTGACGCAATGGCCTCTCATGCCCAAGGAAAAGGCTGCATTGAAGACTGAAGATGGACGAACCAATGGTTAATAAGGGTGGGCTTCAAGTCCTTTATTGTAAGCAATACCCCGCAAAGCAAACAACACACGCGCACTGTTCGTGAGACCTAAAAAAGACTGATTTAGAGTTTGGCTAACGGTTTACTCCATCACTAATATGACAAATATCCTGCCCGCCTTATTTCAAGTGCCCTACAAATAACGCCCTTGTAATGAGACAGACAGGATATCTGTCATGTTTGTGATGGAGTAAACTATCCACCAAGCTGTAAATCAGGCCCCAGTTTATTGAGAAGGAGGGAGGATCTGCTGTGTGTATAGGGAAATAAATTAAGGGAGAAAAGAGGGGAGAAAAAGAGAGGTGATAGTGTGAGCGTGTAAATGTTCTAATATGTTTTATTAATAATTTTTAGTATATTAATTGTATTATGAATTAACGTACAAAAAAATGGGTGACTTTTGAAAATGGTTGCCATTGTTCATTTCTGTTCTTAGCTGAGCAAAATTCAAACCAAATGCTATGGTTATTTTCCATAGTTAAATGCTTATGTAAAAGCGTGTTGGATGGTATAATAGACGTGTACACAGCTCCCCCTAGTGGGTTGCTGTGTTATATCTTACAAGGCCATGTTTAACCAAGTTCTTGCATAAGTTGAATGTTCTTTTGTCTGAAATTGTCACTAATATGTGGTTTCTTCCTCAAGGATGGAAGTGAGAGATACTTTGTAAGAAGTTTCTTCCTGAGAAGAGAAATTTAGACGGGATGGAACAATGGAGCCACAGAAGAGATGGAAGAGGAAAGTTACTGTTATGAATATGTCCTAGTTAAAGTGACATCACCGTATTTTAGGTTATCAATTAGAATTACTATTGGCTGAATCGTAACCACCCCATGTACTGACCAATCATAACCTTTTTGAAGATTAGTATAACAACCTGGGTAGGATTTTCTTTAATGGGAGATTTTAGACGATTGCAGACTCGAGATTTTAGACTCCATTATAGGGCGCTAGGATAGAATTCTGTCAAACTTTAGAAAGATTTTTAGTTTGAGTTCTCGATGGTTCGAGACATACGAGCAGTTTGGATTTAACTGTTATTAGGTCCAATTCTCTGAAGATTTACCTGATGGTGTCCCTTTGCTGAAGTAGACTGCATGTTGTTGTGTCATGGGTAATGTATAAAATTGTAATGATATATGTGTCTCTTTTGCTTTGCAGGTACCAGCTGCAACTTATAATGTAACTGCTGCATATTAATAATGTTTTTTATAATAGCCCGAGTTAGAGTGATTTTTCTAAATTTGTGTTACTAAATTCTTTTCACATGAAGTCCAAGAAGTTAATGCTGATTTGTGGTTAGTGAGGGTATTAACTTCAAATACTCAAGGTTTATATTGACACTCTTTGATTGTTTGTACTAATGTATACTTTGCTGTTATTACCGATTCTGGTGTTGCTAATCAGTGTTTTTATTTTGAAGATTATTTGCTTGATTGTTTTGATTAAACTCGGATATATAAGGACGTTCTAATCAACCATTATTAATTCTATATACTTATCGCTTGTGTTTGAGAGTTATTTTCGTGACATTAGCATTGTTAATTTAGGGAAATAAATGTATCATTCTTCTTAATAAATTTGTGTGGTCATTGTCTAAGGTTCAGTATTCCAAATTTGTTATTTAATTTTGAAAATCACATTACTCATTGATGACATCCTCCGAATCCTATGTTGCGTCGATCCATAGACCTCTTGCAGAAAATCCACTATTCAGTTTAAGCAATAGCTAGGATTTCGTAGCACTGCAGCAATAGATGGGGGTACCCTCTACTAAAAAAGCTAACAAAGAATCTAAGGAAACCTAGAGAAATGCCTTACATTGTAAACTGCCAGGAGAAAAGCAGCATTCAGTCTTTATTGTGGCATCATCTGTTTCCCACAGTGCGCTTGCAGGACACCGAAGTGACTGAACAAGCCACGATGGAAGTCATCATTCAGACGGCATTAGATAAAGCTACACAAGTTAATATGAAACCCTAATAGATATGGGGAATGTTGTGATTTGTTGTCTACAAAACTTTGACCTCTGTTTTTCTCCAAGCTTTATCTGTTTCCCGAGCCTTATCCGCTACTGTGAAAAGGTAGAGCTTAAAAAATGAAAAATGTTGTGATTTTCATCAGACAACTCCATGGAGATCCTGCATTGATCTAATGTGACTCCCCTAGAGGGTTCCAATTGCAATAAAAAGCACAGCTGTTAATTTGGCTTATGCAAGATGATCTTTGGAGATTAGCTCTGAAAGAGAAAAGACCTTTTGAGAAAACTCTTGTTTTACGTAAACCTTGGAGAAAGCAACAACATAGAATTTCAACATGTAATCAAATTTCTTTTTAAAATACTGTTGTTGTAGCAGAAGCTTTCTGACTTCCATCAGGCAGCTCAATGAAGATTGTACATGGCTGTGTTGTAACTGCGCCAGACTGCTACATCACCATTCCTTCACAAACTTCTCCATTGGCAGCTCGCACAAAATGTATCTGAGGGTGTGAAGCCTGTTCAGCTGAGCCTTCTGTCCTAGCCTGCCGGAGAGGGAGACTTTCCATAAAAGCTATAAAGAAAGAACAGATCAAAAGACATAGCACGTCTCACAGCTTTACTACCATCATACGACCACCCTGGTCTGTCACGTGGATCCTTGTCTGCTTTGATTATCTTAAAATGAAATGACATGATCAGGGCATGGCTAGCCTCCTGGAGCCCTGTGGTTCTTGCACCACAAAACAGACGACACCTGAAAATAACCTCATCTAATTTTGATTTGGATCTTTTTTTGCCAAAGTACCAATAAGTAGTTGCTGACCAATTTTTCAATTTTTTATATGTTGCTCAAGATGTTCCATTAATTTCTCCAAGAGTCCAGAGGCTGCGTTCAGTATCATTTATTGTGGAATGGTTTACTCTGTTGCTGTGTATGGTTTTCATAGGAAGCATTTATCATGAATAACCTGAACGCAATCTGGTTATTTACTGTAGTGAGGATAGAACAGTATTTATACAAAGCAGTTAACCACTGTTGTGACATCACCCAGCAGACGTTTTTGCTTCTCATTTGTTTTGGCACCTTAACCCCATCTTCAGAGAGCCAAGCAAGTGGCAGACTGGTCTCACATGCATTCTCATGGTTCTCCACAAACCAGAGGGAGATGAGAGAACACGGATAGTGCTCTACCGATGCTAACACTCTTCTCTCATGTCTGTCTTGGTCCCTTCAGACTGGAGCTAAGAGGGGAAATGTTGCCGCTCTGTCAGGTGGCTCTCACAGAGCCTCAGTTAGGATCGTGTTGTCTTTCATTCTCAGTGTGAGAGTGTGAAGGGCTGCTTTCGGCTGGGAGTGGGTGGGACTGCACAGATGGTATTATGGGTGGGTAGCAGGAGGTTAGGTCATTTTTTATGGTCGAGCTTGCAATAGCATGGGCTAGCACATGCGCATCACTAACAAGACTCTATTGTAGTTAGAAAAGGGCTTGGAGCCCGCCCTGGCTTACCATTTGTTGGCTGCAGCATCCTTCTTCTCTGCCTGTGCTGGCCAAACGTCACTTCCGGTTCTGTCAGTGGAGCTGGGACTAAGCACCGATTAATTAAACTTAATTAGTGTCAGTCCGCTGCTCACACTGTGATTGAGGTACTATTTCTTCTCCTCCCTCCCACTCTCCCTCCTGATTATTGGTTATTGCTTGTGTCTGTGACGCTTGTTGATCTTCGTCACTTGTCGCTGCTCCCGACAGCTGGAAAGTCCTCCCCATGACTCAACAGCGGCAAGGCAGGCAATGCATGGTGGCTCCTTTAACGTATAATTAAAAAAAATATGTGAGTGGAGCATGTTTTATAGGCCAGTAATTCCGCTTCGGGGTTCTGGTGACATGTACAAATCACGTGTCCTTCTAACGTGTGGTTTGTATCCTTGGTGGCGGTATGGATCACATTGAACAGTTTTGTGTGTCTTTTATGTAAATAAGCACCATGTAAAAAGAAATGCACATGCCATCACAGATCGTGTTTTCATAATAATGTGCAGTAGTACAGCACTCTTGGGCTGGTATCTAATCTGTTTCACTATTAAACAAAAGCAAAATAAGTAAAACACGTTTATCATCCCACTCGGGTATCCATTGTTAGCATTCGGAAGGATAGCTCAATGGGTAGTGCGCGTGTTTATTTTGGACTCGGCTGTGTTTACGCATTTGTGGTATTGGCTGCTCTTCAGACTTCATTATCAGCGCAGCACGGCCGGTGCTTCATACTGAGAGCGCCCAATGGGGCAACGTGCGCCTGTCATTGGTAATGTGCTTTGAGAAGTGTCAGTGTTTTGCTGGCAAGGTCAGCTTACTGATGTCAGCTACAAAGAGGGCTTTTCTTAGTAATAGCGTGCAAATAAAACCACTTCTGATGGTGCTTCGGGGTTGTGGTGAGAACTTGCCAGGTGGCAGTCGGAATGCAGTTTTTAAGGGGTCTGTTTCTCTTCTCCCCGCTAGTACGAGGATGTATCTTTTTTTCCTCACCACTGCATTGAATGTAACCTAATTTCTTTTAAATAAATGACATATCCTTTTTCAAAGTGTAATGTTACTTGCATAATGTATTAATATTTTAGAATGGCATTCTTTTGGAGTCAATCTTGTTTGCGCAGCAAATTTACCAAATCACCCATAGAGAAAAACTTTATCACACCGCACTATTGCTCAACCCTTCTCACGTAGGCATGGCCCTCAAATTACTAAATTTAATTCACAAAGTCAAGGATGTATTAATGCACAGTAAAATACTGGGTAACTCTAAAGAAACACATAATAAAGACTACATATTCAAAAAAGGAAGAATTATAAGTATCTTTAAAGTAGAGACAGACCTATAGTATATGGGATAAAGTACCCCATCTGCACATTTTCAGAATACTGCAGGCAACCGCAGAGTATCGTGACCATTGATGAAGCAGAAAATGAAGGTTTTCATTTATTAGCGCTTAAACGTAGTGCTGCAATAATCATGTGTGACTTTAACCGAACTAATAAAGATTGTACGGGGACAAAATGTGCCCTCAGAGTAGTTTGCCAACATTTATAAGCGTGCTTTATATAACGTGATGTATTAGAATTGCACTAATCCGACATAATCATAAACGTGTGCTACGATTTCCTTGTTTGAAATGTTTTAGCTTAGCATTACTTTAGTGGAGGCTTTGGCCTAGTTGCCTGGTCTCACGGTTTAGATGCTCGTATTTTTCCAATGTGCTAATAAACGTGTATTTTTGCTTGAAACTGTACTTTTCCACTGAGATCGTTCACATGCTTATCTTAAGGTTTCGTGCCAGCCTGGCATATTTCTCTCCTTACTCCAAGGTCAATCTGCAGGTGCGGACAATGGAAGCTCTGAAAGTGAGTTAATTGGTATAAAATGTTGCAACTTGCGTACTCGTCTCCAAGGATAATGAATGCTTAAGTAAAAGCTTGAGAACTGTTGTTTTTGATTGGACAATTTGAAGTCAACCTATGAACCCTCCAATGGAAGACCCTACTGGATTTGAACTGTTGTCTATTTAAACCAGGTACACAAGAGGAAAGTAGCCATTACAGCCATTATTGGACATCGCCCATACCCGCCATTTTGCAGGACATTGCAGCTATTATGGCCCACTTTGCTGCGACGCCATTTTGAAAGAGACTTTGATGCTTCTCTAATCGAGAGAAAGAGACTTTAAATGATTCTGGCCCTAGAGACTTTAACTTTAATCCCTTTGCATGAAGTAGGTATTGAGGCAATTGCCCCGTCCACCTTGCCCCTTTGCCCCGTCCCATGCTGATCGAAACGGTACCCATGTTGATCGAGAAACGGTACCTGTGAGACGAAGACTTCCTTGTATGCTGATCGTAATTGGTAAATATGAAAGGAAATTGTACAATTGCATTGTGTTTCTTTTAGGTAACCAACTGCTGATTTTGATAAGATCCCTAGTTAGGGGTTTTCCAAATTTATGTTGCTAAATTGTTTTGCATGAAGCCCCACATGCCGATGTTAATTTGAGGTTAGATGAGGATTCCTTTTGTTGCACGATGCAATTTGAGACCTTGTTATGCTGACTAAATGTATGCAATTAGTTCATTACAGATTATCGTATTAGTGATTTGCATTGCTATTATCGAATGCCTTGTTATTCAAATGCTACATAGATTGCACTTGTTTCGCCGTTATGGACAGCTATTAATGTTCATTTATGTTTATCATTTGGTGTTGAGACACATCTATATTGTGCTAGCTTTGTTAATATAGGGAAATAAATTTACTAACTTTGAATAAACTGGTGTGGTTATTCCTGACTGAAAGGTCAGGGTTCGTCGAAATGTATTCTGGATTAATTGTTAAGTGTTATGTTGATCAAGGTATTGCTTATGTTCGTTATTGATTATTGATTTAATGAAATTGACCGATATAGAGTACGGAGAGTCCCACTTAGCCAAAAGATTCATCGGCCTAAAGAGCGTCCGAATACAGGTAAATTATTAGTACGGACCGCTCTATCAGTAGATGGTAGCAGAGGACGGTTTCGCCTTTTGGGACCCCGTACTATTAAAGTACATGGTGTTGAATTAACGGTTACGCCCTTTGAGACCCCACTCGAGAAGTTGAATTAGATTTTTCTTGGATAAAACTGATTGGGAAAATGATGATGGGCTAGGTCCACCGCGACTTTCCCGGGATCTCGGAGCTTGCGAATGGAGAGAATGGAGGTGTGGAATCGGCGTTGGCGGTACTAGTGATGGTATGAGTGAAGTTAGGGTTTTGCGCTTGCACAGCTTACTGCCGCAGATTGTGTGAAAAGGTTGCGAGGATTTTTTTTTTTTTTTAGAGAATAGCGGAGGTGCGACTCCGAGTGTAGAAGTAGGGAAGTCGTCGAACTTCATAGAAATAGCGGAGGTGCCACTCCGAGTGTGAGAGTAGGGAAGTCGTCGAACTTCATGTGCGTGTGGCGCTTTGTGCATAAAAAGGTCCACGTGGTTGTTGTTGTTGAGATGGGCCCTGCGAGGTCAAGAGACTCCGGAGTATGTTGTTTTATGTTGTGGTCTGGGCGGTTTAGTAGGTTGATCGGGCGTGGTCGACGAGTCGGTACGTGTGTTAAGGGAGTGAAAGAAACTTCGACTTCGGGCTTTGACAAAATTCTAAGTGCACTAGAATAGATCATTGACAAGTTGAGAGTAGGTCTGCGGGTCGGATTTGCTTGCGAAAGTGGGGACCGAGAAAGATGGAATAACTGCCGAGGCTAGTGAAAAATCCCTAAGGTCCTGAAGCGGTTGTGTTACCCTTCCTGTAGTAAACCGACAGATCTGTTTTATATTTTTGGTAGCTCGCGATACATGCAAGAAGTTGTTACTAAAAGAGCCGAGTGAAGGAGGACTAGCCGCGAGGCTTTGTCAGCCGCAGTGTGTGTGAGTGTGACGTCACTAGGAGCCGCGCTGGGATAGGTTGGTTGCAGAGAAGGGTCGCGCACGGATTGGACGC
Source organism: Pleurodeles waltl (assembly GCF_031143425.1). NCBI lineage: Eukaryota > Metazoa > Chordata > Amphibia > Caudata > Salamandridae > Pleurodeles > Pleurodeles waltl. Next base: position 1,031,707,352 of record NC_090437.1, on the reverse strand, counting down.
AGTCCGTGGGGCTCGATTGGAAGGGGAAAGGCAAGCGAAGAGTATTCCGGGAATTAAAGTCACCTATTGATTACAACCTTTGTGAAATAAAAGACGAGAAAATGAAATTTTTTAAAGCATTCAAGAGCGCGATGAAGGGGGAGTCTTACATTAAAGCGAGCGTAGGAGAGGAGACGCCGCCCGAAGGTACACCAGCTTACATTGTAATGGAGGAAAAGGGGGTAGCTCCGTGCCTTTGGCTAAAGCAATGGCACAAGTTGACAGAGAAACATGGGAGCGTAGCATTCCCGATCCATGGGACATTCAATATAAGAATTCTAGAGAATTTGAGATTCGCGATGTACGACATGAAGGTGCCTCCAAGGCCAGCCCAGTTTGAGGCTCTAGCAATTTGGGAACTAATGGCTAGACAGCAGCAGCAAAATAAGTTCGAGACCAGGATAAGGAAGGTAGAAAAGACACTAGCGGATGCTAGGTGGGATAATGCACAGAAGGTGTGGAGGTCAGATGTATTGCAGGGGATAAAATTGTTTCCCGCAATTACTAAGGAAGAAGAGGAGACAGGTAAGAAATCTACCTGTAAGACAAACAGGAGGTGTTCCAAGGATAGAGAGGACGAGGAAAAGTTGAGAAGAGAAGAGGAGTTAGAGGATGAAGAGTTAATAATGCAGTTGCTGAACGACCGTCCACCACCTTATGTGGAGAGTGGACAAGGTCCAAGTACCAGTTCTGCCCCTCCGGCACCGGTACAGAACAGTGAAACTCAGAGTTCAGGAGCATCATCGGGATCTAAGGACCCGAGTTTACTGTTCACCCGCAGATACCGCAGGTGAGGAGAATATATCCAGATGTGCCCATGTTGAAACCAGCAGAAAATTATCAGCCGCAGATGCCAGGGTACTACAGCAGTGACAACAGTGCAGGAATGATTCTAGATCCAACCGTAAGGGGAGTACAGAATGGTCACAACCCGACATTGGCACAAGCCGAATCAACACAGTTTTTGATGCCTCAAAAGCAGATGCAGGGGGGGACAGCACATGCTCAGATGATGGGGAGTCAGATGGGCATGCCGGCAATGATGACCCATAGTGTGGGAGTGAACATGCCTCAGAACATGGGAAATGGACAAAACCCAGATGCGATATCGCTACCCATTACTGTAGGTCCACCGGTACCTTTGTACAGTCAGCCTAACTTAGGTATGAGCGGTCAGGGATCAATGCTGCAGAATGGGACCGAAAGGAGGTGCATAGAAAACACTCCAGGGATAACCCCTATAGCGGCTCAGCCAAATGGATCTGGGTCCTTGATGGAGTTTAGTCCCATATGTGCTCAGTCAACACTGGTGAGGTCGAGTCCCCCACTGGTGATACCGCTGTCATCGAATACTGAAAAGTTGCTGCAACCATCAATGGCAGTCGATGTAAATGCTACACTTATGGGGTTGAATGCGCAACAGCTGACACAGTGGTTCAACAGTCTGAATTCCACACAAAGCTCAGCCAGTGGGAAGGGAGAAGAATATCTGAATAGGGTCAGGTTGAGCATGGAAGCACAAGAATTGGTGGAAGGGACTATGGGTGTGAATAGGTTAGAGTCCTACTCGGAAGAAGAGCTGAGGTATCTATGTCCCAGGATTACGAGAGAAGTGGACAAGGTACATAGAAGGTTGCGAGAAATAGCAGACAAAAACGGGGTGGAGATAGACAAGATGAAACACTTGAGCAGGAGTTACAGGTTGGATTTTGGGACCACAGATTTTGAACACATGAGGTCAGCAGGCATGAAGGCGCACCTTAGAGAATTGCTGCAGAGTGCACAAGTGTGGAGGTGCTTAGACAAATGGGAAAGCAGATAGGTAAAGAGAAAGGAAAAGAGGAAAGACAGTGTCCCAGAGATCAACGAGAAAAGACCGCAGAGTAGTGATGCAGTAACCATGTTACCAATGAGGGAGACAGCAGGGGGAAAATTAATACATGTACCATGGCACAGAAGCGACATTCAGTCTTTTACGGATGATTTTCCTAAACTGAGAGAGAAACCGATTGAATGGTATCAACAGACTGACAGGTTTGTGAAGCTTGCAAAATGTCTCTGGGAAGACCTGAACACTCTCTTTGAGATTGTGGTTCCGGCAGATTTGTGGGAGGATTGCAAAAGAGCTGTAGGTTGGCCGACAAGTGAACCAGAGAGAGACAGGGAGACGGGTGCACCATCACCTATGGTGATGAGCCTGTACTATAAGGTGATTGAGCATTTGAAGACGAAGGTGGCCGCGAAAAATGTGGATTGGCAGAAGATCGATCGAACTGCCCAAGAGGCTAAAGAGTCGATTCATAGTTACTATGAGAGGTTGTTGAAGGCGTTCAAGAACTACAGTGGCACGGAAACAACAGAGGCGAAGGACATGCTTCATTTTGTGTTTAGATTTGTGGAAGGGCTGAGACCAGAGATAAGCCAGATGATAAAGTCGCATTTGATTTGTTGGCAGTCAAAACCTATTGATGAGGTGTTGAATTATGCGAAATACTGTAGCGACGAAATTGAAGTGAAACAGAAAAGGTTGAAAGAGAAGGTGATGATGATGCAACTTAAAGCAGCTCAGACAGGTCTGCAAGGTTTGCAAGGGTTGCAAGGGTTCCAACAGCAGGTACCGCAACCGCAGCCGCAGTTGCAGGGAAACATGGCGTTTCAGCCACAGGCCAGAGGCAGAGGCAGAGGAGGTTTTGTGAATAATGGTCCGGATTTGAACACTGTTGTGAATGGTGTACAGGCAATGAAGAAGGTGATGCCGTGTCACGTGTGCGGAATTGTCGGTCATTGGAAACGCGAGTGCCCGATGGTGGTGCAGGAAGGTGCAGGTGCAGGTGTTGGTCAGCAAAACAATGATGTCAATGCATTTCAGACAATGAGGGGACCGAAAATGAGAGGTCCAAACCCAAATTTTCAGACCATAAATCAGTTGCAGGGATTACAACCTATGTAGCCGCAGCAGATGCAGATGCCTCGTATGCAGGTGACGCAAATGCAGCCAATGCAACAGCAGTTACCCATGGTACCTAATCAGCAAATGCAAATACCTTTGGCACCAATGAGTCAGCAGCAAGTGATGGTTCCTCCACAGGTCTCGGGTCAGGTAATGAGTACAAATGGCACCGTACAACAGTTCCCACTACACAGTGAGAGTGGAATAAACAATGTGTGGGAGAGTGAAAGTTCAGGAGAAGAAGGAGATTGTGTGCTTGCAGCATCCTTGGAAGTTGATCAAAAGGGTCCGTATGTGGAGGGAAGAGTAATGGGTCATCGTGTCTCATTCCTGGTTGACACAGGAGCAACACGTTCAACTGTTAAGAGCATTGAAGTACCAAATTTGCCACTCTCAGGGAGGACAGTTCAAGTGGTGGGAGTAGCAAACAGGCACCTGACAAACCCAATAACAGATCTGGTACCAGTCAGCATCGGTAACTATCAAGGGGTACATCAGTTTGTGGTATGTGACTCAAGCCCGATAGCACTGTTAGGGAGAGACTTGTTGTGCAAATTGGGTTGTTCGATTATGTGTTCGAACGAGGGAATAAAAATACAGACGAGCAGTGATGGGGAAGAAGAGGACAGTGTAGAGGGGGATGAGATGGAAACTGTCGATGAAGAGTATCCTCTGATTTGCCTTTTCCCGATGATAACTGAAGAAGATATTCCAGCCGAATTACGGGAAACAGTCGGAAAGGAAGTGTGGGATATGACAGGGAAAGAGGTGGGATTGATGAAAGGAGTGGAACCAGTGAAAGTGACTGTAAAGCCCAAAGCAACTTTTCCCCAGACCCCACAATACCACATGGCACAAGACACCCTCATGAAAGTTGCCCAACTCATTGACAAATTTGTAAAGCAGGGAGTACTGAAAGAAGTGTTAAGCAGCCCATGTAATTCACCAATCATGGGATTAATAAAGCCAAGTGGGAAGGTCCGAATTGTGCAGGATTTGAGGAAAATAAATGACATCATAGTCAAGTGTTGCCCTGTCGTACCAAATCCAGCTGTGATAATGTTTCAAGTCCCTTGCGATGCCGAGTGGTTCTCAGTCATCGACTTGTCACAAGCATTCTTTTCGGTGCCTCTTCATGAGGACAGCCAATTCCTCTTTTGTTTCAAATTTCTGAGTCACCGTCAATCTTCAATCAGATTCTAAAGAAAGATTTGGAAGCATTAGAATTGCCATTCGAGTCAACTCTAGTACAGTACATTGATGACTTACTGATTGCATCAAAGACAGAAAGTGGCTGCACAGCCGATACCATTGCTCTGTTGAACCATTTGGGAAGGAATGGACACAAGGTGTCTCCTTCCAAATTGCAGTTCTGTCAGAAGAAAGTGAAATACTTGGGTCACCAGATAGAGAAAGGGTCACGGAGAATAATGAAGGAAAGAATAACGAGTGTACTTCAAATGAGTCCACCAAAGACAAGGAGGGAGGTGAGGAAGTTTTTGGGAATGGTGGGCTATTGTCGCCAGTGGATTCCCAACTTCTCGACTCTAGCAAAGCCTTTACTGAAGCTGACCCAGAAGGATGCCTTGGATCAAATTGAGCTGAAAGGAGATGAGATGGATGCTTTTGTTGAATTGAAAGAATGCATGTGTAGGGCTCCAGCTTTAGGTATGCCTGACTACACAAAGCCTTTCACATTGTTTTGTCATGAACGTGATGCATGTTCTTTGTCTGTCTTGACTCAAGCCCATGGTGGCATAAACAGACCAGTAGCGTATTTTTCAGCTACTTTGGATCCGGTCGCAGCAGCACTTCCAGGGTGTTTGCGCGCCGTAGCAGCAGTTGGTATCAGCCTCACTCAGAGTGAAGGAATAGTTATGGGACACCCAGTAACAGTCATGGTCCCTCACTCAGTTGAGATACTTTTGACCCGCTCCCGAACGCAACACATGACTGGAGCAAGACTCACAAGGTATGAAACGATAATCCTGGGCTCAACGAATGTGCAGCTGAAAAGGTGCACTACGTTGAATCCAGCAACCTTGCTTCCTGGAGAAAATGCTGAAATTGAGAACGCTGAAGACGTCGAGCATGACTGCCTTCAGGTGACTGAATTTTGCACAAAACCTCGACCTGACATTAAGGATACTAAGCTTGATGAAAATGACCAAATTGTTTTCGTAGATGGTTCCTGTCTAAGAGATGGGATGGGAATTTTGAAAGCAGGATATGCTGTATGTACTGTAACAGGTGTCTTGGAAGCGGCCTGGCTTCAAGGGGTCTATTCTGCACAAGTAGCAGAACTTGTAGCCCTTACAAGAGCATGTCAACTGTCTGCATTGATGAAAGTCACCATTTACACTGATAGTCAGTACGGGTTTGGGATTGTGCATGACTTTGGACAACTATGGTCACAGAGAGGTTTCCTGACTTCCTCAGGATCCCCAGTGAAAAATGGAGAAAGGATAAGGGAATTGTTACACGCCATTCAAATGCCAGCCGAAGTTGCAGTGGTAAAGTGTAGTGCTCATACAAAAGGACAGGACTATGTTTCTCTGGGAAATGCATATGCGGATCAAGTTGCAAGATTTTGTCCCTTGAACTGTATATTACTCAGAGATGAATGGAATTCGATAAGTGAACCAGAACTCGAACCAGCTGAAGCATTTGCCTTGAAGGTTGTAGACACAATAGATGAATTAAAAGCATTACAGAATAACGTCAGGGAGGATGAAAGAGAGTCCTGGATTAAATCACAATGTATAAAGAGACCAGATGAGTTATGGGTTTCAAATGAGGGAAAATTTGTTTTGCCAAATAGTCTCTTATCACAGCTTGCGCGGTTCTATCATGGGCAAGCTCACCTAGGGAGAGATGCCATGATAAGATTGTTCAAAACTGATTGGTTTAACCCCAGATTTCGTCAAGCTGCAGAAGCAGTTTGCCATCGATGTGTCACTTGCCAGCAGATGAACCCAGGAAAGGGAACAGTTGTGAACGCGAGCCACATTGGCAGGGCCAGCGGCCCGTTTAGTCGAATGCAGATGGACTTCATTGAGATGCCTGTGCATGGAGGTCTGAAGTATGTGTTGGTGATTGTGTGCATTTTTAGTCACTGGATTGAGGCATACCCCACACGTAGAAATGACAGCCTTACAGTTGCAAAGCTATTGTTGAGAGAGTTGATACCACGTTTCGGATTCCCGATCTCTTTAGAATCAGATAGGGGAAGTCACTTCAATAACGAGGTGATAAAGTTACTTTGCGAAGCGCTGAACATTGAGCAAAAGCTGCATTGTAGCTATCGCCCTGAAGCATCAGGACTGGTGGAGCAGATGAATGGTACACTGAAATCAAGAATGGCGAAAATATGTGCATCGACAAATTTGAAATGGCCTGACGCATTGCCTTTGGTGCTAATGTCAATGAGAAACACCCCTGATAGAAAGACTGGATTGTCTCCGCACGAAATTCTCATGGGCAGGGCTATGAGACTTCCTGCAGTTCCTGCAAACGCGCTTTTGAATATTACAGATGATATGGTGTTAGACTACTGCAAGGGTCTGGCTGACGTGGTTCGCTCTTTCTCTCACCAGGTGGAAGCAACCACCTTGCCACCGATCCAAGGTCCAGGACACGCACTGAAAGCAGGTGACTGGGTCGTGGTAAAGAAGCACGTGAGGAAGTCGTGTCTGGAACCCCGTTGGAAAGGCCCTTTCCAAGTGATCCTGACGACAACTACCGCTGTGAAGTGTGCGGGGGTTCCCAACTGGATTCACGCCAGTCACACAAAGAAAGTGTTGTGTCCCACAGATGAGGAAGTTGAAGCGCTGAAACTGCCAGTGCCTGATAAAACAGTGCTGAGTGCTGAGACAGAGCAAAACCGAATTGAAAGCGAACAGGCAGGAACGGAAGAGAGAGAGATATTCTCTGAGGACGAAGAGACCAACTCACTTGGGGGAGACCAAGGAGAAAGTTCAGACAGCGACGAAGCAGCTGAAGGTGACAAAGAGCCTGAAGCAGCTGAGGGTAGCAAAGAGCGTGAAGCAGCTGAAGGTGACAAGGAACCTGAAGCAGCTGAAAGTGATAAAGAGCCTGAAGAAAGTAACGGTGACGAAGGGCTCGAGAAAGGTGAAAAAGCAGGAGAGCCTGATAAGAGGAGGGCTTTCCCAGAAGCAGACGATACAGAAAAAGAAAAAGAGAACGTGATTGATTCCCCAGAAGGAGGGGACAAGGCAGAACAGAACGAAAAGGTTCAAGCTTCCTCAGAAAAGATCGCAGGTCCATCAAATGGACACGGTGCAAAGAGGAGACTAAGTATATCACCAGTAAAACAGAGGACTGAAGAAAGTTTGAACGACAGAGAAAGGCCAAAAGTGAAAGAGAAAAGAAAAGAAGTAACTGTCGTGGTACCATCCCCGAGTGAAGAAAAAGACTTGACAAAAGTGGAAAGTACCAGCGAAGCAGAATCGAAAAGAGAAGCAAAATTGAAAAGGAAAAGGATACCGAACAGAAGATATTCCGGTCCTGAATGGGCATATGTAGTTCATGACGATTGGACTGACGAGTTTGTATCTCTTAGCCTCGAGAACGAAGAAGAAGAGATACCAATAGAAAAGAAAAGTTTTATGGACTCTGTCGATTGAAAGGGTAATAAATGATATTGCTTGCTACAATCCAACGTGATACAAGCAACCAGCTGAGACATTGCTAAACCGGATGAGACTTTTGCTGAACTGATAAAAGACTGAGTTATTGCCGAATTGAGACAAATGCTGCTAACCGATAAGTGCCTGGCCTCTTGAAGAAGACTGTGTGAACATTGCGCTCGTTCAGCTTTGTAACTGAATTACTAAATAGTTTCTTTATAGGTGCTTCTAGCTCTCTGATTCTATACAGATCATGACGCAAAACAGTAGAAAGAAATATTGTAAATATGTGTGTATAGGCTTGATAATTGCATGTGTACTAATAATAATGGCAATAGTGCTTGCAATGCATGGAAAGGGTGAGAATGAGAAAATTGATGCTTCTACCTTTGCTCCTGTTACTGTCACTGAACTAACTGCACTGAAAAGACTAGAATTAGATGAGAGACACTTGCATGATAAGAAAGAGCTTTCATATAATGTTTTCTATCGCTTGCTAACAGAATATGTTGAGACTATGGATGCGAAAGATTGTTATGTGTATACACAGATACCGACATCAGTAAAGGAAGGGGTGACTTATCACCACATGCCTCTTACATATGGGATTACATGTAGTATAGTAATGTCTAGATTTTATGGTCAAACTAACATACAGTATTTTTACTCAAATTATGATGTTACCTTTGCATATGTTCCTATAATAGCGTAGCTAAGCCAGATTGCTAAAGATTGGGATGCTAAAATAATGAGGGAATTTTTCGAGCCAATGCAACCTTTTGAAACGGCTCACGCTCATAGGGAAAACCTTACCTGCTCGCTCTCTGCAGTAGAAATAAGCTTTTTAGATCGCACAGATGATAGAAGAGCACAAATGAAGGCGAAATTAGAAAAAGAGCTACATAAGAGGACTTCAGTAGACAATTATGATTTTGCCGCAATAAAGACACAAGGGAGAATAGCTTTAGATGCTTGGCATGTAGGGAAATTTTGTATATATCGAGGTGAATCTTATTATGACAATATTTTTGTAGGAGCGAGTGAGTGTAAACATACGTTTATCTTTAAGGCCAAATGGACATTCATGATGAACGGACTTGACCCCGTCATACCAGGTGTATATTACATTTGTGGGTATAATGCCTATTATCGTCTTCCAAAGGGATGGTGGGGGAGATGTTATTTGGGTATAGTGTTCCCAAAGGTTTATCAACTGGATGACCTATCGATGATTCAAAAGACATCTGGATCCCATCGTATCCAGAAAAGAGAGACCGCAGCTGCTGTGGTAGGAGATATATTTGGAGCCATGATTCCTTCATTAGGAGTTGTGTTGAATTCCATCAAAATAAGAAAGTTGTCTACTATAGTGGATAACATGTTGACAAAGTTTTCAGGTGCTATAATCCTGATAGATGCTGAACTTGCAGCGGAAAGAGCTATGACTCTTCAAAATAGGCTTGCTTTAGACATTCTTTTAGCAAAGGATGGCGGCGTTTGCAAAATGCTTGGTGCACTACACTGTTGTACGTATATTCCAGACAATAGTGTGAAGATTAAAACTATGCTTGCTAATCTAACAAAAGAGAGTGCAGATTTGAAGGAACTGAAAGAACCAGGAGTGTGGGAGAAGGTTGGAAAAGGACTTGCTTCAGTGGGAAATTGGATTGGGGGAATTTGGAATGGAATATTGCTAAAAATAATACAGGGAACTCTAATAGTTCTAATTTGCATTTTTGGAATTTGGGGGATAAAAAGGGGAATAATAATGATAATGGAAAGAATTAAAAGACGGAAGGAAGAGAAAATGATGAAAAGAATGGCAGAAGAATACAAAGCGAAAACTAGGGGAATTAAAAGGAAAAGAGAACTGACAGAATTTTAATGGAATAAAATTTGTGGGCATGATTTGGTGTGATGACAAGTAGTCATCAGAGGAGGGATTGATGAAGCACAAAATGAAGGTTTTCATTTATTAGCGCTTAAACGTAGTGCTGCAATAATCATGTGTGACTTTAACCGAACTAATAAAGATTGTACGGGGACAAAATGTGCCCTCAGAGTAGTTTGCCAACATTTATAAGCGTGCTTTATATAACGTGATGTATTAGAATTGCACTAATCCGACATAATCATAAACGTGTGCTACGATTTGCTTGTTTGAAATGTTTTAGCTTAGCATTACTTTAGTGGAGGCTTTGGCCTAGTTGCCTGGTCTCACGGTTTAGATGCTCGTATTTTTCCAATGTGCTAATAAACGTGTATTTTTGCTTGAAACTGTACTTTTCCACTGAGATCGTTCACATGCTTATCTTAAGGTTTCGTGCCAGCCTGGCATATTTCTCTCCTTACTCCAAGGTCAATCTGCAGGTGCGGACAATGGAAGCTCTGAAAGTGAGTTAATTGGTATAAAATGTTGCAACTTGCGTACTCGTCTCCAAGGATAATGTATGCTTAAGTAAAAGCTTGAGAACTGTTGTTTTTGATTGGACAATTTGAAGTCAACCTATGAACCCTCCAATGGAAGACCCTACTGGATTTGAACTGTTGTCTATTTAAACCAGGTACACGAGAGGAAAGTAGCCATTACAGCCATTATTGGACATCGCCCATACCCGCCATTTTGCAGGACATTGCAGCTATTATGGCCCACTTTGCTGCGACGCCATTTTGAAAGAGACTTTGATGCTTCTCTAATCGAGAGAAAGAGACTTTAAATGATTCTGGCCCTAGAGACTTTAACTTTAATCCCTTTGCATGAAGTAGTAGTTTTACCTTGCCGCCGTGAGGCAATTGCCCCGTCCACCTTGCCCATTTGCCCCGTCCCATGCTGATCGAAACGGTACCCATGTTGATCGAGAAACGGTACCTGTGAGACGAAGACTTCCTTGTATGCTGATCGTAATTGGTAAATATGAAAGGAAATTGTACAATTGCATTGTGTTTCTTTTAGGTAACCAACTGCTGATTTTGATAAGATCCCTAGTTAGGAGTTTTCCAAATTTATGTTGCTAAATTGTTTTGCATGAAGCCCCACATGCCGATGTTAATTTGAGGTTAGATGAGGATTCCTTTTGTTGCACGATGCAATTTGAGACCTTGTTATGCTGACTAAATGTATGCAATTAGTTCATTACAGATTATCGTATTAGTGATTTGCATTGCTATTATCGAATGCCTTGTTATTCAAATGCTACATAGATTGCACTTGTTTCGCCGTTATGGACAGCTATTAATGTTCATTTATGTTTATCATTTGGTGTTGAGACACATCTATATTGTGCTAGCTTTGTTAATATAGGGAAATAAATTTACTAACTTTGAATAAACTGGTGTGGTTATTCCTGACTGAAAGGTCAGGGTTCGTCGAAATGTATTCTGGATTAATTGTTAAGTGTTATGTTGATCAAGGTATTGCTTATGTTCGTTATTGATTATTGATTTAATGAAATTGACCGATATAGAGTACGGAGAGTCCCACTTAGCCAAAAGATTCATCGGCCTAAAGAGCGTCCGAATACAGGTAAATTATTAGTACGGACCGCTCTATCACCAGCCAACAAGACTGAACGTAGACTGTCATTCTAGGAGGATGGGGTGCCTCTGTGACCTGCAGTATCCTTCTAAAACGTATCAGGGGTGGTACTTTATTCCATTAACACCTACTAATTTCTTCAGAACCACGCTCATACCCAGCCTCTTTTAAATCTTCAGTCTCCTGGTCCTTTGAAACAAAGGTTTCTCCTAGTTGCGTATAAGAAGAATAAACTGAAATTCCATTTTGTGAAAAAAAACACATTCATATGCAGCTGGTATTTTTTTTACAATTTTTTTTTAAGCAGTGAGATGAATGCTGCTATCACAACTGTACTGGAGTTTAGGATGTGCAATATCATGTTGATATATTCCTGCCGTCCAGAAAGGCATAACACATGGTCAGAACTGTCCCTGGAATCCGCCAATAGCTCTCCATTTTGAGGAAAACAAAAAAGAAAGGAAGTTAAAAATCTAGACTTTCTCTAGATCTCGGCTCTACAGAAGCTCACAATGTGACACATACTTGAAATCTAATTGTCGCCTATTTGAGATCTCACTAGCACTTCTAAAAGTTTGTTCTGCAGCTCTACAGATACTTCACTGCCTTTTCTCACTCAATTACTACACAGCGAGGTACCTCTTGAACAACCCCGAAGCCATGACGTTTCAGCCCGAGAGGTGTCAAGCCCCCTCAGACTGAACCCCCCCCCCAGACGGCCCATTTCCAAAAATACTCACAACAGTACATGAATCCGTATTTTGAGTTGGGAAATGTTGGCCACAGTTTATGAATACTGATTTACAGAACGGTTGCACTTACTTTTATGAGGGCCATAAATCATTATGTCGTATCACAGCCATGCAACAATAGGCCATGAGTTGCCATGAATCACATTGTCATCCATGAGGTTGAAAGCCCATGAGTTAATTGCTTACGTTTTGCACATTTTGGTCATAAATCACTTTTGACATATTAACAACCCCATAAATTGCCGACATCTGCATATCAAATGCCTATCAATCAGTTTGCCATAACTCACTCAAGCGTTTAGTCTTTTGGGTATCTTCCCCCTTGGCATTGACATTATTCCTTTTTTGTGTAGGAGGGTACTCATTTTCTTTTAGGCTTAACTCGCTACCTTGGTTAGCCCTTGTGTCCAGCTCTCCAGCGGACCAGGGCTTCGAGTGCTGTGTTTCCTGTACCCTCTAACTGCCTTACTCTGTTGTGAGGCATCCCAAGGTAAGTAGCCCTGCCACCCCGCTGTGTTGGGTGTGGCCTTTCTTGTTCTTTAATGCTCCTTTTGGCTACAACCCTTCGACCCAGCCTGCAACATCCGTGGTACCTTGTGTTTGGTGTGGGTAGATGTCCTTTGTGCATTGCAGCCCGGCCACCCGTGTACGAAAGAGGGGTTCTGGGCCGGGCAGTCCCCTTTTAAGCCCCCACTTATGCCCCTGGCCATCGTTACTTAGTGCACCCTTTCTGCTTCTGCCCTGCACCAAGCGCTTGGAAGGGCAGAGGGGGTGAGTGAAGGAGTGGAGGGAGAGCACTTCCGGTCCCCCCTTTGTCTGCGTACCCTTTTTTGGTGCGCTTTTCTTGAGGGCCTCGGAGGGGTTTCCGCTTTGGCCCCTCATGCCCCCTTCGGGTGCTGGCCTTCACCCAAACCCCCCCTAACGGCCCATTCCCAAAAATACTCACAACAGTACATGAATCAGTTTCTTGATGTGGGAAATGTTGGCCGCAGTTTATTAATATTGATTTACAGCATGTTTGCCCTTACTTTTATGAGGGCCATAAATCATTATGTCGTATTAAAGGCATGCAACAATAGGCCATAAATCACGTTGTCATCCATGAGGGTGAAAGCCCATGAGTTCATTGCTTCATTTTGTACATTTTGGTCATAAATTATTTTCTTTTAGGCTTAACTCACTACCTTGGTTAGTCCTTATGTCCAACTCTCCGCGGACCCGGCCTGCGAGTGCCCTGTACCTCCCCCAACTGCCTTACCCTGCCATGAGGCATCCCAACGTAAGTAGCTTTGCCATCCCACTGTGTTGGGTGTGGCCTTTCTTGTTTAACGCTCCTTTCCGCCACGCTGCCTTCGGGTTACCGCCCAATAGGCACCCCCCCAGTTCAGTCCATCTTACTTGCAGCCTGCTAGCCGCATGGCAGCAAATAAGTTGTTCCAAAATACCTCTGTTCCCAGTGAAGACGGGTGTACCCTGTCTTCCCCAAAGTATTATGGTCTCTGCAAGCTGATTAGCCTGTGCCTGATGCTTTCCCAGCCATTCGCGATGCAAAACATTTTTAACTGATACGTTTAGCTTTTTTCTTGATTTGTCTAATGCTCCTGCTGAATTGGTCCCCCTCCACTTCTGTTTGGGTATGATCTCAGACCATAACAGCATCGTGCTACCCAGCCACCTTCCTGCCCACACGAGGTTACCCCTGATGCTTTCCAGTAGGCCCTTCGTACCTAGTTGTGCTACGTCATTGCCCCCTTGATGTATTATTACCATGTCAGGCTCCTTGTGCCATGCGGCTAGCTGCTCCCATAGTATGGCCTGTAGGTGCTCCCATTTCATGCCCGGAAAACTGAACCATTCTATATTTGTTTGCTGTGGGCGTTGCTCCCTCCTGGTGCCTCTCATCTCCCACCAGACTCGGGCTCTCTGTACAAAGGAGTGACCGATCACCCATGCAGTTCTGTGTTCCGCACCTGTATGTGGAAGTGACCAGGAGGAAAGTAAGGTTCTTGCTTATTTGCCGCCCAGCGTGTCCTTCTGCTCCTGTAATTGCGGGGGGACGGAGGAGGAGGAAGGGAGCTACTCATGCTTGCCTGGTTGTTGCCTCCTGATGTAACCTTTATAGTTGTTTGAGCTCCACCTCCCAATTGCTTCTATGTCTGCTGCCGGCAGGCCATGTTGTGCCGCCAGTGTCGCTGCCCTTATCCGGAACGAGTGTGTGCCAAACTCACTTGCAGAGAGCCCTGCCCTGGTCAGCACCTTTTTGAGCACTGTATTGAACTGAAATGCACTCAAGCATTTACCATTCTCATGTTTCAGGAGCACCCTGTGCCCCTTTGGCCTCCGCTCTAAGTATCTCTGCACGTTGCACACTGGGCATAACTCGCAGTTGTCTAGGCATCTTTTTCCCCCTTCACTATCTGGTTGGCCTTAGATCTTCTTAGTAGTATTTGCATGAATTTGTGTCCTATTTGCACGTCCTGGCTTTGTATGCATGCATTTGTGTTCCCCACTTTGGAGGGGGCCACCAGCTCGCTTATCCTAGAGGCCCCAAAGAAAGCCCGAATTTAAGCTGCTTTGAAAAGCATGCTTTCAAAACTGTTCTGGCATAAGTTGTTCAGCACCCCCACCAGCTGCCTTAGTGTGTGGAATTTAATGGGACACCGCCTATCCCCAGTGGGTCCTTCAAGCCAGCGCCACCCTTTCATTGCTGCCTTTAAGTAATGGGAGTCAGAGTGATCTCTTCCCGTTACTAACTTACTAAAATGCGCCACTGCGGTTACATGCACCTGCGCCCGTGACTTGGATTTCTTCTACGTGAAAACACACTTTATAAACTTTTCTACTGCTTTTTTCGCTTCCTATTGGTCCTCATAGGCCCTTAAACCTGTGACCTCTTACACTGTTTTTACACATGCAGCATAGCGTCTTGTTGTCTTTGGGGCTAGGGCAGGCAGTAGTGACAAGTCCCCACCACCAGCCCCCGCAGGCTGCACAGAAATGGTGTCATCTCTCCTTCTGCTCCCGGAGCTAGGGTCCTGAATTTCTCCATCTAGAATTGAGAGAGTGCATCTGCTTTAGTGTTATTTATGCCTGGGACATGCCTCACCTTGATGTCTAGGTTGTTTGCTAGTTGCACTTTTACCAGGTGCCGCAACAATTTAAAACTCTTGCACACTGGGATGCCCCTCTATTAACCGCCGCCCAGGTAAGAAAGAGGAGTTACCAGCCAGGCAGTCCCCTTTTAAGCCCCTTCCTATACTCCTGGGGCACAGTGGGGCAAATTCAAAAGATACTTTGGCCCCCATTAGGCCATCGTTGTTTATGGCACCCTTTCCACTTCTGCCCTGCGCGAGAGCTCGGCAGGGCAGGGGGGTGATTGAAGGAGTTGGGGTGACCACTTTCGGTCCCCCCTTTCTCTACGCACCCCTTTTGGCTTGCTTTTCTCGAGGGCCTCGGAGGGGTTTCCGCTCCAGCCCCTCGAGCCCACTTCGGGTGCGGGCCATCACCCAAAACACATGCATAGTACCGCAACACCGGGGCAGCGTTTCTCCACACACCCACGTCACCGCACTGCTGCCTTTATCTGACTTATTTACACCCCTTCACTCTAACTGTTTCTCTGTCTATCTCTCACTAACTTACATTCTCCAAACTTGGAATCCTCTCTATCCCTTTGACTCCACCTCATGTTTTCTCACACCTTTTCTTCTTCACAGAAGCTACTGTGGCGCCCTTGGAAATTTCCAGGTATGTGCTTTTGCTTATTCTCGGTGGCTGCAGGGGTGCCACGGTTCTTCAGGAGCATATGCGGGTGTGCTACGCTTTTAGGGAACAGGCTCCTCTCGTGCTGCATGTTTTCATGTGGCTGCAAAGGTGGGGGTCCCATCGCAAACCGCTTGCACTCCATGCCTTTCTTATTCTTATTTTCTTTTTGCAGCATCCCGGACTACTATTGTTTTGAAGAGAATGCAGGCAGCTTCTAGTTCAGCAGTGCCTCAAATGATTGTAAGAGGGTGTCAAATAAATTTAAAAAAACTTTTCTAGGTAAATAGGCATGCAAAATGTTACTTTGCATGTGACTTCAAAATCCTTGACCAGAAGCTGGGTGTAAAGACATTGTCATTTACAACACCAGTAGCTCTAACTCTCCCAAATGCGAGATCTATTGGCATTGCCAATGCTTGTTTCATTTTGGATGGGAGGATTTTGCAGAGGGTGGTGAGGGTTGATGGCAGGAGGCCAGGTATTTTTTATATATATATTTGGAGACAGGCAATGAAAGTTTTTCTTTAGAGGGTAGTAGAAGTCAATGGCAGGAGGCCAGGTATTTTTAGGTCGAGTATAAACGTTTAACCTCGTGTTTACTTTTAGTATACTTCTTATGGGTTAAAGTGATTTCATTTGTTGGTTGCAATGTCCTTTAAAAATTCTTGCTCACTAGTGGTCAGTTATGCCTTTTTCTCCCTCCTTTTTCTGTTTCAGAGCAGTGACCAACTACTGTATTATTCCATTTTGGTTTCTTTGTCTGTTGCTGTGACTGTTTTAGGCTGGTAGCTGCCTGCGTTTATTGCAGCATTCCGTTCCTCCTATGTCGCTGACATTTGTTTTGGCTTTATTCCAGTGCTGTCCTCGTTTACCTCTGGCTCCTAAAATAAGCTAATTTTACAAAAGAAATGCCTGATCGTTTAGCTCACTGCTCACAAAAGCCACAATATGCCTTTACCGGTAGATTGTAGCTAAACCTTGAAGCAATGATGTGAAACCTGCTTAGCCTTGCACCTCGAGTTGCTCTTTCTCCAGGGCCCCTCACTGCCAGCACTTGCGACATCGCACACAGGGCATTGCTTATCTCCTTTATTGGGGCCCTAAATCTTCTCAGGCTGCTCTGCTAATTGAAATGTGAGGCAAGAATGCTTGCAAGACTTTTCATTCTGTTAAAATAAAAATAAAATACTTTTCCAGCCTTATTTTCGAATTTCTGTTCAGACGTTTACACAACGCGAGGTAGTGCAGTCATCTGGTCTTTACTCAAGGGCCTGTTTTTGTTGTTGCTTTTTCCTCAGCTCTAAGGTTTTGTTTTCATTCTCCGAGCCAGACCTTGGTCTGCACAGCGATGGGTCCAACTTCGGGGTCTCGTCCGCCGGTTGCGGCCCACTAGCTCAATCTATACAAACATTCATGTCTCCCCAGAATTTTGAAAAAGATAGTTTGACGGTTCCTGTTTTATTTACTTTTGATACAAAGTGTCCTAGTTGCATCACAGGAGCACTTGCTACAACAAACCCGATTTTAGAATTGTAATTTTTCCATGAGGCTTACTTTTAGATCATTTTACATTTTTATATTCATTTTTAGAATGGAAAACGAAATGGCATTTTTCATAATTTAGTAAAATCCAGTCAGGATTTATGGGGGGTATGCACATATTTTCCTTCGAAAATAGTGCAGAAAGTGAAAGCCCATTTTTTCCTTTAGCCTTTACCATATAACAAATTTACTGTTCAACAGCGTAGGTATTCATATTTTGGTACAAAGCTTTATGTGATTTTACTTCAATCTAATGAAAAACAATATCCACTGAAGAAAATGTCGTTAGTTTGGACAGTTTTCTGTGGCAGTTAGTTTGCACTAAGTTTATGTGGGCAGTACGTTCAAAATAATACTTTGTAGATAGCAAGCTAAAAAACAGATGGTTCATTCAGAAGTTGAAAGCATGTTAAAAAATAACAGAGGGTTGAATGAGAGTATTAACTAATAAAGAGCCCCCCTCATCAGAAAACCATATAATGTTACCCTGCCAGTGGTCTTGGAGGAGAGTGAGGGTTATATAAGGGGCTGCTCTTCTGGTTTTTCATTTCTTGTTTTCGTGGCCTGCAGAGTGGAGATCTGAAAGCTTATATTGCAGGGCGATAAATTCTTAAATGCAATCCCTCCAAGCACACTCTGAAAGAGTAATGCATATCTTAATAAGATAATGGAAATTTAATAAGATACATGTCTTGGGTCAGAACAAAAAGATCAGAAATGCTATTATAAGGCATGGGGCTATTCAGTTAAGGTGGAAGTTTGGCCATTTATGAAAATCTTGTTTCATGACCTTTAGAGAGTCACTGTCACTTGGACAATGCTGAAGATATTTGGATTCAAATTCAGAGACCGCCCTCAACTCTTAATGATTTCTTAGCGGTTATATTTCTAATTTACAGTGATGTTTACCAGTCGCTAAATCAGCTGTGATGCACTGATAAAAATAGCATTGAGGGGGTGGGGTGCGCATGTGTGTGTGTATGTGTGTGTGTGCCATAACAGGTAAATACATGTGGCCTGATGAAAATAATCTGGCAATAGTGTTTAACGAACATACATTCCCATATGCATTACAATACTACAGACATCAAATTATTTCGCTAAAGCAGTAACTCATGTTCGAAAAAAGTGTTTACTACCTGGAGATTACATTTTATCACTCATTTATGAAGGCATGTTTTATTTTATTTATTTTGTTCATATATCTTTGCTACACTCTCTTTGCACTGAATAACAACTGGCCGATACGCACAAGAATGTTTTAATTACACTTTTGCGCACTACACAGCACTGTGCTATGGTTCTGGTTAAATACTTTTGTTTCTAACTTCTTCACACGAAAACCTAATAACAGATATAAAACAAGCAGATACTCAGAGTGCAATAAGCTGTTTATTACCATTGTTAATATAGGGCATTCAGCATCATCACCTACTTGAGGCTTACCTTTCCATGAGTCATGGCCAATGCTTACAGTCGACAACGGCTGTAAATGGTGAGGTACACCTAGCACATCTGCAGGTATACTCTGTTTGGCTTATGCATTCTCTCTTTGTGTGTGTTGTGTGTGTAGTTATAGTTAGGACCTAGTTTTATAGAAAAAGTGTTTTTGGTTTTCCTAACAACTTTAGCACCGTTTGATGAATCTTCAGGAAATTTTCCACAAAAAAAAAAAATGGCGCTCACTTCATCTGCTGTCTGGAAAGTATAGGGGTGATCTGTCAAGCGAGGGCCGAGAAAAAGGGGAGGTCCCAAAACGCATTTTCACCATTAATTTTTCCATAGGGATTTTGAACAGCGATAGCGCCCATATCACTGGACGGAATTACACCAAGTTTGGCAGAAAGGTAGCTTTTGATCCCGAAAGCACAAGCGCTTTGACGTATTGTAATCTATCTGTGGGCTTTTAGCCACGTCCACCACATGCCCCTCACTGTCCCTCGTTCATTGGCTTGCCCTTCAAAAATCCTTTGTTGTCTTTGGTAAATGCTTTACGTTTGTCCCTCCGGGGGGCAGTTTTGTTACTGCCTTAGCCATCAACCCTGTTACATGGATAATTGCACGATTGCCGATATATTTGACTGCGAGCTAACTTCTTTTCCCTTTTGTGTTTCTCCTTCTCGCTCATGCTCATGGCAGCCGTGGCGCTTTGACTCGGCTTGCTTATGTCAACTGTTTTACT
Organism: Pleurodeles waltl; assembly: GCF_031143425.1. Taxonomy (NCBI): domain Eukaryota; kingdom Metazoa; phylum Chordata; class Amphibia; order Caudata; family Salamandridae; genus Pleurodeles; species Pleurodeles waltl. The sequence goes on along the minus strand of NC_090437.1, from coordinate 1,031,687,938 downwards.
TTTCATTTTCAATTTATGTGGCAAGAAAAGTCCAGTTAGGAATTTACAATGCTAATAGCTCTAACTTGCGCAAACGTGAGACCCATTGCATTGCCAATGCTTGTTTTTATTTGGGAGAGAATATGGGGGTCATTCCAACTTTGGCGGGCGGCAGAGGCCGCCCGCCAAAGTTCCCCCGCCAGAAGACCGCCAAAAGGCCGCCCGCCCGCCCAGCGGGAAAGCACCAGCAACGAGGATGCCGGCTCCGAATGGAGCCGGCGGAGTTGCTGGTGTGCGACGGGTGCAGTTGCACCCGTCGCGATTTTCAGTGTCTGCCAAGCAGACACTGAAAATCAATGTGGGGCCCCACGACACCCGTTCCCACCAGCCTGGTTCTGGTGGTGAAAACCGCCAGAACCAGGCTGGCGGGAAGGGGGTCGGAATCCCCATGGCGGCGCTGCTTGCGGAGGATTCACACGGGCAGCGGGAAACCGGCAGGAAACCGCCGGCTTCCCTTTTCTGACCGCGGCTTTACTGCGGCGGTCAGAATTGCCCTTGATGCACTGTTGGCGGTGCATCCTCCAACCCCGGCCCTGGCGGTCCATGACCGCCAGGGTCGGAATGACCCCCTATATGTGTTGGCCGGAGTGATGGGAGTGGGAGTGGGTGGCAGAAGGTCAGTTTTTTTAAGCAATTTTTTTTACATGTTATAAATGGTTGCCTGTTATGTCTTTGCACATATGTCGGAGAAGGAGAAGTGATTTTGGGGAACAATATCAACATAAAATTATAAAAGGCTAGACTTTGAATAATGGCGATGTTTTTCACTTTGTGGTTCTGTGAGACATAGACAAATTGAGCTTCTTTCTCGTTGCTTACTTGTTATCACTAAGCCTCCTTTATTCACAGTTACCCCTCTCTAATTGTCTGTTTCGTCACCCCCCGTCCCCTCCACATTATCCATTTGTATATATTTTGGTTTTGGCATCTAATACATTTCCTTATTTTTAGAAATACATGTTAGCATCATTACATATTTATTTGTTTAACTGGTTGCTGTTTTGAATTGAGTTCTTGTACTACATCCACAGAGAGAAAGGCTTACTCTTGGGCCCGGCTACCAAATGGTGATTAAAGAATAGTAACATGGAGACTGACCAAAGACCTCCTTACCTTCAGGAAACTTCTCAAGACCTGGCTTTTCGAGCAGTAGCAGCACCTCCCCCCACTTCTCCACCCCCCCTCAGCGCCTTGAGACGCTCACAGATGAGTAGTGCACTTTACAAATTCCTGATTGATTGATTTGTGTCTGAAGGGTCCTGCTGTTATGCAAGCTTAACCATAGCAGATATAAACATCTTTGCCACTCCCTGTAATCTGCCTGCCAGATGGATTGCTCATAAGCAGACTCCAACTCCACCGGTGATCGTTTCTTTAAAATAGTTATGGATTACTGTTTGAAAACACCAGTAGTAGCAGTTTACTTCTAGATTTGCTAACACCCTTCCTCCTTCGGGACAAAGTTAAAGGCTGCTGTGCGTCATAAAACTGTTTTAATTGTATGATCGCTTTATGATACTCTGCTGTGCTTTAAATAGGAACTATGATTGAGATATTATGCATTTATTTTTTACAATGTATAATTAAGGTTATGTAACGCTCATTAAGAGGCTGTAAACATTCGTCTTAATCTCTGCCACTGCACTAGTTAACACGTAAATCTGCATTTCTTGCCACGTGGCTCTATTGACTCCACTTCTCTAGACCAATCTCTAAATCGCTTACATGCCACTGTGCCAATCCACTAACAAAAGCCATTCCACATTCCTCTCGTCCTATGACGCACACCATCAATACTGAAGCACAACACCGCACAATTGACTGCTTGCCATATAGCAAATACAGTAGAAATCTACATGTCCCCAGTAACTAGTAGGTGTAGGCATCAGTAGTGCTGAATCATCCTTTCACTCTCCCAAGGTCAATAAAATGAATACCATTTATTTGATGTGTGTAACAATTTTAGTATTCAACAACTGAAAATTCAGTTTGTGATGCATTGTGGAACTTTTGAATATTACAAATTGTAACAACAACAAATTTTACCTATCCAATACCCTAGGATCTCTTACATCCAGCTGAAGAATACCTATTAGGAATGAAAAATAAAGATTTCATCTACCCTCCATGCCCTGAACGTAAAAAACGTAAATGCATCAGACATTTCTAATTCTACGTTTGATCACTGATAAAGCACAGACATCATCCACAGTCTCTTCCTACAGGAAAAGTATGACGTAATTATCATACAGACCTGGCTCTGAGATCTCCTAGTGACATAATGTCTCTGTTACCTAACAAATGTCAAGAACTAACTGACCAGCTAACCGGCGCGTCGCTGCTGCAGCATCAGCCTTCTGCTTAGCATCAAATCAGGCAACTGGGTCATTGCTCGATTTCCAGGTCGATGCCGACAGAGGGAGATTTAGATCTATGCCAATTTTGCGTGGGTGTCTTGCAACTTTTTGCGTTGTGTGGCTTGTTCTCCTTTCGACAGAACAACCACCGGCGTTGTGCCCATGGGGCCTATTCCAGAACAAAATGTATTACCACTGCACTCACAGATATACTAATTTTTGGAATTGATCGATTCCTGTTGGAATCCGCATGTGAAGCTGCACCATGGAGGTTTCCATGCAGATTCCATTGGGAATCACGCCATTCCAAAAACATTTCTTGCTCTTCTATAAGGATTTCTCTGTGAGGGAGAACCTCTTACAGGGAGAATGGACTTCCTTGTGCTAATGCACTTTTTATTTTACTTTCTCTGCCAAGCAATATTTTTCTCCATTAGAGAAAACCTTTCCCTTATGTCCCCAACAAATTAAGTGGCGATCCTTTCTTCGTTAAACCCTGGAAGGAGCGTTACATCAGCCCTGTGCTGAAGTAACTCTATCTTTTCCTGGGTGAAAATGAATCAGACATAGTCCACAAGTGCTGATAAAGGTCTATGTTTGTGGGTGTTCTCAAACTTTCAAGGCCAGCCATGCTTTGAAGCACCTGTTAGTGGAGGGGATCTCTGCGCTTGTGGCAAAGATCTCCTTCTCCTTAAATGGGCTTATGCCTGCCAGGAATCCGTTTGTGAATTCCTGGCATGTATTAAAAAGGTAAACTTAAGTTCACGACCAAATCTACCTTTGTGAAAAGGGCTCTTATTGTTTTCGTTCTCTCCGAGTCCCCATTGTGATGACCCAGAATTAGTGATATTGTCACCAGCGTGCAGATGAATACCAGCTGGCGCTGTCCAATTGTCACTTCCAGAGGTGAAACCATAATCCCAAACAGTGTCCCATACACATCTGGAGACGACACAAAGCTTTCCAGTCTATTGCTAATTTCAACAAATATATCCCACCAGAATTCAAATAAATGGGCGCAAGTAAACATCATATGAAACCAATCCCCATTTATATTACTGCCTCTGAAGCATCTAGATTCTTCCCGTGGGTACATTTTATGAATCTTGGCTGTGGTGTACTATAGCATCCATTTACTAAAAATGGTAATTCTTCTTAAATTAGCAGCTCGCAAGGCCGTGAAACTAAATCGGTTATAGAACTTCCACTGCGAGATATCCAATCCACACCCTGTTGAGAATTCAATAACTGTAATAAGTCTGGGATCAAGGCCTCACTTCTTTTGGGGTGCAGTAAACTATACCAATTCCCTGTGCCATTGTATTTTAGAAATAAAGTAAGCTTTACTGAGCTTAGCTGCTAGAGTTCCATCTCTTATTACACAAACCAGAACAAAAATGCTTAATTTGGAAAAAACAAAGTGCTAAGACTTTAACATTAACCAACTACTGCAACCGTGAAACCTCATTATTGCCATAAAATTCTTTAAAACCTCTGAAACACCAGCTGACACCACCTACCACATGTATGGTTGGACAAACGTACACCCAGCAGGATCCCTTTTACTAGTTTCAGCTGTGGGTGAAACCTGGGACATTCCCATACTTCTCAAATCCTAGAGAAATGCTCCACAGTGGTCTGGGGGGTCTTGTATCTAGAACTCTTCCGTAACTTTGGGATTTTTAGAAAGGGGAAAAGCCCAATTTCTGATGTTTTCATCATGTCTTCTAAATAGAAAAGTTGCATCGCTAGAGGCATCAGAGGAGTAGGACCTTACCAACCAATCAAGAAATGATTAAATGATTAAATGATGCCTGATAGTATCTTTTTATATTGGGCAGTTCCAACCGTCCTTTCTTGGGATCTAGCAGGATGGCATGAATTTTTAGTCTGCTTTTTTCCCTGCCACATAAAGAGTTGAATGTTAGTATCCACTAGCTCAAAAAAGACTGTGGAGGTTTAATCATAATTGTTGCAAAAACAAATGGTAATAGTGGAAGAATTCTCATTTTTACCAGGGCAACCATACCCATATTTGTCGTTGAAAGATTTTTCCGTTGACTTAATAACTTCTGAACTTTGTTTAGTGTGGTTTTTAAATTTAGTACCTGCAAATCCTTTAGTTTTGAGGTTATGTAGATTCCTAAATATCTTATAAGCCAGGTAGGGGAGTAGTGGGACTGCGTTGTAAGCAGTAATACCTCTGGAGAGCAATTAAAAAGAGGGGCCTCCAACCTGCCATAATTAATACTGTATCCTCCCATCTTTGAAAATTCGTCTATTTTCGCGAATGCTTGTGATATGTTGGTTCTGTCAGTTGCTAAGTAGAGGACCATGGCTGCGGCAACAGTTTCAGTTCAGCTGCCCTTGCCACCGGAGCTTCAATATTATGGTCTTGACGGATGGTGCAAGCCAGTGGTTCGATGAACAATGAAAACAAAATAGGGGGAGGGGCAGCCTTGATACTGTCCTCAGTCTATAGTAATGCTCCCTGCCAGTCTGCCACTTATACCTATACACACCCTAGCCTTTAAGCAAAGATTGTTTAACACTTGAATAAACCTAGACGGGAAAGCAAATTTTCATAAGATTGTGAAAAGGACATTCCACTGAACGCAATCTAATTATTCTCTGCGTCTAGCACTACAATGTCTGTCTTAGTGCTCTGTACTGTAAAGTAACCTATCGTCTGGATTAAATATTGTGTGTTGGTTTTTATCTTTTGACCCAGTAAAAAGCCATTCTGATCCCTATGAATAACAATGGAACTACTGATGCCAAAGGATTTGCTAAGATTTTGGTGAACAGCTTATAGTCACAGTTAAGAGGGCCAATTTGGTGATAGGAATTCACATTCTTCACTGGCTTATCCTTTTTCAGGAAGCTGATGATAACTGATTCCAAGAAAGAAATTGGAATTTCGGTTCCCATCAGGATACTGTTGAATAGTCTAGCTAGGAATGTATTCAGTTGTGGAGCAAATAGCTTATATAGTTCAGCAAGGTTTCCCATTATGGGAAGAGTTGGCAGCCTTCTCCACTTCTGTTAACATAATTGAGTTGTGCAAAGCGCTGTTATGGGGCTGAAGTAGGTATTATGAGACCCTCTCTGGGGTCGCATTTTATGAGTAAGAGTAGAGGCTTGTGCAGTGGTTAAAAAAGACGTCACCTCCCCTTGTAGTTGGGTCATAGTTTTGTCTGTCTGTCTTGAATCTGTTTAATGTGACTGATGCTGTATCTACGCTTAACTGACCAAGCTAAGTATTTGCCAATATTTTCATTCTTTGGTATCTTTTTTTGTAGAATTATAATTTATATCTCCCTTGAAATTAAATATTCCTGGAGGTTGTATCTCACCTGAGCTGCTTTACATTTAGCCTCCCTCGTTGGGGAAGCTATGTAAACCACTGTTACCTGGTTAAAAGTTACTTGTAACTGCTGACATTTAGGCCCATATTTATACTTTTTTAGCGCCGCATTTGCGCCGTTTTTTGACGCAAAAACGGCGCAAACTTACAAAATACAATTGTATTTTGCAAGTTTGTGCTGTTTTTGCGTCAGAAAATGACGCAAATGCGGCGCTAAGAAAGTATAAATATGGGCCTTAATCTTCTCTATTCGCCTCTGTTCTGCCAAAAAGCTATCACTTGTCCGCTAAAGAAGACTTTCAAGGCACAATAAACTGAAAAGCCGGTGGCCATGTCAATATTCTGCTCTAAAAAAGCCTCCAAGGTCTGCCACATTTGACAAACCCATTGGTCATTAACTAAAAGAGACTTGTCAAAGACACATCTGGGTTTCTTTTGCCCCTGATCTGACATCAAAAAATTCACTGTGATTATTGAATGATCTGAAAATGGGTTAGCTATTATCTCTGATTGGGTTCCGAAAAGCATATGTGAAACTGGAAAAAAATCAATATGAGATGACAAATTGAACCTTTTTGAGTAGCAGGTATAAGGCCTGTCCTTTGGATGATCGCTGTGCCAGGGGTCCATCAATGTTAGATCTTGCACCAGCCATTGCAAGAGCTTGACTGATTTTGGCTTATTCTGAAGTTTGTTGGTGATATCAGGAAGTACATTAAAATTATCCCCTATCACCGACAGGCCCGATTCCCCTTTTGCAATACTGTATAAGGTTTCAAGAGTCTGAGGTGAATCTTCATTAGGGCCATAGTAACTCATCATATTAATCAGTTGACTCAAAACCTTTATCTGCACCCAAATCCATCTTGCTCCCGGATCTGTATAAACGTTTAATATATCACACAACAGGTCTCTAGCGATTTAAATCACAAACTGCTTATTAGCAGCATTAGAGGAGGCATAGAACTCATGATGAATATAGCTGGGGACATTTAATAAAGAGGGTTGTTTTTTTAGGTGCATCTCTTGGAGAAAAAAAATGTTCGCTTGAAATGATGTAAACTAAGCCAGCATTGCTCTAGCCTTGAATTTGTTATTGTGACCATCGTGTTACATGAAATAATTGTCACGCGTCTGTAAGTTATGATATATAGTTCGTTCTTCAGTTTAGCCTCCTGACCACAGTTACGAGTGTCTCTTCCTTATTGTTTTTAACATTTCCTAACCCCTACACACTCACCCTTATCACACTCACTCCCCTCCTTTAGGCTCCCTCTCCCCTTCGAGCAGTTTGCCCCTGAGAACCTCACCTGCCTCAGATCCTCTGACAGGGGCTCCCCTCCCTCCCTTTTGCAGTGTGCCTTGGTATGACACCCAAAGCCTGTTTTCAGGTGTTGGTTACTGCCTTCTAATGGCCTACAGTCAGCTGGATGTTGGTGGAGGGTTGATTTAGAAAGCTTGCATATACATCGTTGTCTTATATTGAAATAAACCAAGAACGTAAGTCCTTAAACAGCCTAATTACTTTGATTACATATCTCCATGCAGCTGTTGTAGGAGTTTGTTGGCTTGCTTGACTAACCCCAATATATGGAATTGTTAAAGCAACATGAATGCCTTGCTTCTTGAAACATTCCAACACTTACTTGAATCCTTCGTGACAACCGGCTGCCACCATTGACAGGTCTGAGGAAATATTGAATCAAAACTTGTCTGGAGTCTGAAATCACTTTTGCTTGGTAGCTTCTGATAGAATTCTTTCTTTCCTATGAAAGTCCCCAAAGTTGACCAAGAATGTGTGAGGATATCTGGCATTTGCTGACCGGGAGAAGGGGACTAGATGATCCTGCATATTGGGAAAATATTCCTTCTTAGGTTGACTATCAGGGAGGACATATTGCTGAATCAAGTCAGAGATACATTTTATTGGATTTTGGGCAATTTCTCGTCCTTCTGGAATCCCTGTGAAGTGTAGATTCAAGCATCTCAACCTTTTCTCTATCTCTTCAAGATTCATTTGGATTTACGCCATCTCCTGTTCGTACTTGGCATTTAGAACTTTTCTGAGAGCCCTCCAGATCTAAAATACATTGCTCAGCTTGTGTTAATCTTAGATTGAATTGGAGCAGGTTGTCATTAATTTTTCCCAGCTGCATCTGTACTTCTATGTGGGCCTTTTCTTGGGCTCTCTTCATCTCCCTAATTCCTCCTAGAATCACTTGAAACGTTTCCCAAAGCTGAAAAACATTTGCTGGCATTTCTGAGAGCTCTCCACCACAAACAGAGCCTGCCATTGTAGACTGAGTCGCACTCTCTAAAAATTGTGAGGGTTGAATGGTTAGAGATTCTTGACATGGTAAGGTTTCTTGTGTATAATAACCCTCTTGAGACCCCCAAAATGTTTGCGTAGTGTTAGGGTTCTGATAAATCAGATCCTTCATTCTCTCCTCAGCCTCCATGGGCAGTGAAGGCACCTTATTCTCCCCCAATGACGATTTTACAACTTTAGGGCCAAATACAGGATATGGAGGTTTCTTTCAGGTGATTGGGATTTGTGCTGGAGCCACGTTGCTGACAAGTGGAATGTCCTGTAGTAACAAAGAACTCACTCCCACAGGCAAATCCGTCCCTTGAGGTGGTGTTGTGTTGAGAGAGGGCAAAGGCTGTGGCCAAGGCATTGGAACCCCCTGGCTGCAGCTTGTTAAAATCTTTCTTGATGCCCAAGGAGCATAATGGTTCAGGAGAAACCCCTTCCTAAACACTTCAATTGGTTGTTAAACTGCAATCCCCCTTCCCACCTGCTTGCTGAACATAATCCCTCTGCCTGTCTGCCCGATCCATGCTCTTCAAACCCCATAGTATACACTACTTGTGGCGGGGCCTTGCTATTTTGGTTACTTTTGTTGCTTTTACAAGGGTGCGTATTCTCCCCACTGTCCTCCGACAGAATGCCTTTTCATTAGAAATATATCAGGAGGAAGTGTTATCCATGAGTTGTTAAGGATCTATTTACCCTAGAATGAGGATCCTTAATGTCACTCTATAATTTTACATAAGAAATGGCAAGCCCACTTTAACGTCTTTACTGCTTCTACTGATTTGGGCTGTTTCTATCTGTGCTGCTAGTGTACTGCCAGTGAATTGCTACCAAATGCGCTCCCTCCAGGTAACTACTGCAGCTCGATGTGCGGCCAGCAGCAAGCTTCACCAGTGCCTAGGAGGGCTGCACCATGCCACCACCCAGGCCCCTACCGCCATCAGGAAACACTTCACATGTTCCTCCAAGGATGCTGAATCCGTTGTATCTGCTTTGCAGGGCAGGAAGCAAGGCAGAGAGGCGCCACCTCATCTCAGTGCCACATCTGTTCTACTGCATCTCACCTGACACACTGTGCCTCATATGCCTCCCCTTGCCACTCGAAGCTGTAGAGAAGCTGAAGCTGCATTGAGACTTGTGCAGCAATCAATCCCACCGCACATTCACCCCAACAGCTGCACCACAGATGATCAGCAGAATCACACAGGAAAACCTCAAAACAGCACTCGCCTCTGCCAACCGGTACTGTCAGGTGCTATTCCTCGTGGCAGCGGCCCCCATAAGTGGTTCCCTACAAGCAGAGCATCACAGGAGCTCCACACCCAGGATAGATTGCCAATTCGTTAAGTAGCTGTGGCTACACCTGCTTCCCTGCTTGCTCTATAAGTGTTTCTGTGTTTTTTAAGTGGAGACTTTTTTTGGTAAAAGAGGACAAGAAAAAGTAAAGAAAGACAGAACTGTTCATGAATAGCCCATACGAGAGTCTACGTTAGAGATCTCCAACCTTTTCTGTATTAAGAGCTACTTTTGTGTAATGAATATCATCCAGAGATACTATTATTACTGTTGTAATACTGAGCATATCAGACAAGATTACATTAGTGGCAACCCCATGCAAGATTACCAGCAGTTAACAAATGTGACCACAGCACACAAAGCATATATAGTGGTTGAATACAGGTGCAATCCAGATTTGATCCAAAACTGCTACGGCACGCACCTAAGTACTACTTTTAGGACTTACCAAGGTCCTCGGACTCGTTGCTTACTCAGGACTCCACTACCTGCTGTATATTTGGCCTATACTATCTATTGGTGTCTATATATGCTTGACACTGAAAGGACATACCTCCTTATCTGTCAAAATTAGGATACAGTCCTTTTTTATTTTCCTTACTTCAACTGTCCTAATTGAATATTTTATCTACTCATCTCCAGACTAGCCTTGAAAAAGTCACTGTGTGACGAAACATGTGTTGGCTGTGCTTGATTGACTGTATTCTTTGACATACTACTATTGATCCGAACAAACAATTTTCTGGAACAAAAAGAAGAATACTGTACTGTTCAACAACGGATTTGCTACATCATAATTTACACCTGTATTCAACCACTATATATGCTTTGTGTGCTGTGGTCACATTTGTTTGTTGTATTCTGTGTATACCTGTATACACTATTCATGTGCCTTGGGGTAGTAGGGCACCAGACAATGTGCACCTCTTCTCGACTATTGTTTTGAATATACTTTTTTGGACACCATTTGGAGGTGCGAGAAAACTTTTTGCCATTACTACCTAAGACTATTGGGTACATTTGTTAAGATTACCAGCAGTGATCACCTCAGTGCTACAAACATGGTTGACATCAGTAATGTAAACAAAATGCTTGTGTCTAATACTATTGCCTTTGCATGGCTAATACATAACAGCTATACTGTAATACACCTAGTACCAAGGTAATAATATGAGTAATAGGTCTCCCTGATGCTGCCTGATTTATCATTCAACTATCAGCTTTAAATATATTTTACAAAGTCAAGCATTTTTCCCCAAACATCCACTTATGGGTTCTGAAAAAACAAGCATATTATACTTGAATGCACGCTTTTTAAATTTGGTATACATATATTACTTCGACCAAGCAAAAGCATCTCATATAGTAGGCAGAAGAGCTACTAACAAGTAGCTGGATATCTACCAGTAGCTCACAAGATACTCATTGGAGAAGCCTGGAGTAGGTGGCATTGGGATTCCTGTTAAACATGAAGAAGAGCTATGCTTTAGTGATGATATCTAAGAATCCCACATATGTTATTTCAAGCCTTACTTAAGGCTTCCAGATACTAAACAAGATTTTTATTGATATGTATTTATACAACATTGAAACACAACCTTTGATTGTAAAATACATTGTGGACTTTTATGAAGGTATGTCATATGAAAAAGGGTGTGCATGTAAGAGCGTGAAAGAGGATTGAAGGAAAGAATAATACATAAGGAGAAGAAAGATGAATTACAGCAAAAGGGGTAAAGACCTCAGCCCATGGAACATAACAGAGATAGGACCACCTTATATATTGTGACCAAGTGTCAGGAACATCAAAACAGTATGCATTACTTGTGATCCGAGTAGGAGAAGATTCGTCACGGGGACCCATCAAGGTAGCTGGACATAGGCCTTAGACATATTTATGTGTTCATACATTTAAACATTTAGAACATTTATACCTTGAATTTTGATTTAATGTATTAAATAATGAATGCAGATTGAAGTAATGTTCTGTACTTCTACGATGGAAGCAGAAATGTTGAATGCCTGGTGCATCTTTTCCGAAGTAAAGTTGGCAACCACATAATAATGATTCAATCCCAAACAAGAGCAAACATGATCTAGTCTTCCTGTTCAGTTTGAAGACTAGATTGTGTTAAGATCAACTTTGGAAGTCCTCTTGCTGTGTCAGCTGTAATTCAGTGGAACTGATTGTTGTTAGAGTGCTGCCATCAGTGTTTGTACGGGCTTGGAAATGTTCTTTCAAGGTGTTTTTGGTTTGTAACCGGATACTTGAGAGTATTCCTGAATAAAATTTCCAAAGTCATATGTTTCTGTTCCACATGCAGAAATCATAACATCACTTGTACATGCATCTAGATTGTAACAGTTTCTTACAATGTCAACATCTAAGAAGTATTTTTCACTATTTAGTGCTCTATCAACAAGCTCAAGTGCCAGTAGAAGTATGAAGGGTGATAAGAGGGCAACCTTGCACTGTTCCTTGTTTTACATGCAAAGGTCCTGGTTACGTCGTATTAACTTTCATATAAAAGCCATGGAATAATTATAAAATAAAGGCCCCATGTCACTGTTCATAAAAAAAGTTACCTAGAACTGCGCAATCTAAAGTGAGTCGAATGTAGGGCCATGGCGCTCTATCATGAACATTTAGTTTTTCACTTGAAAGTCTACCTTTCATTTAAACTGTTGGTTCTTCCCCAATAAGGGAAGATAAAACAATCTTGAGTCTGTATGCAAGAACGTTTCATAAAATGTACCTTCTATATTGAGTAAGGAACTTGCCAGATCCTGAGGATCCCTTTTATATGTGTAGATCAATACAATTAAATCCTCTGTGGCCATGCCGGCACCGTCCCTATTGAAATAAAGATGGTGAATGGGTATTTAACATTCAGAGTAAGTATTGACCTAAATATAAAACTAATTTGGATGTCCATCTGGACCCAGCAATCTAGCCGATTGTAACTGATCAATGGCTATGACTATCTCTATTTCTTCTATTTGTGCATATGCTTTTGTGCAGGGTTGATGTGTGGCAAATTTGGTTCAAATAGATAATCTTTTTTATTATTAGCAAATTATATTGGACATTATTAGGCATGTAAATGACTTGGTAGAAGTCTTTAAGCGTTTACACTGTTGTCCTATTCTCCGTAGTAATTTTCCTGGTTCCGTTTTGACAGCATCAGTAGAGGACCGAGCCATTTGTTTGTAGGTATTTGCCGGCACTTTACATTCTTTATTCACTTCACCAAAAAGTTTACCTTTATTTAGAACCACTGTATAATCTGCATCTTTGCTTATTAATTCATTTGAAACTACATTGTCACTTACAAATTGTTGTTGGATTTTTAGTGCTTCTATGCAATGTAGTTTGGTTATTTGTAACCAAAAATATAATACCTCTTTTATGTCACTTATTATCGTCTAGGGTCTTTAGTCGTTGAGAGAGCAATTGAGACCCATAACATATAGAAATAAAAAATTGAGATTATTCATTGTTGAAATGTTTGTAATGTATCAGGCGTTTATAAGACTTGGGTCCTGCGGTAGCAGACTTTATTTGAGCCCAGTGTTAAAGGTACATCGAAGGATTGCTGAGCCAGGGTAAGAATGAACACAAGATATTAAGGATAAGAAAAGAAGAAACGAATGTAAGACAGAAAAGAACAAGACATGAAAAAAGTCCCACTATTATTTTTTAAGACCTTTATTTGTAATTTTCACTCAAAACAGAACAAACAGCCGTGTACATGGTCCATAAGAAGCCAGGTAAACATGTGAACCTTTGGCGCAATACAGGTGAATGACTTGAAACATGCAATGAATCATACATTGAAGCACATCATGGTGAAGCCTTATATGGCTTGAAACAGAATCCCCCAGGAGCCTTGTCCTCACACTGTACTGCCTACTCCCCCATTCCCCCATCTGATCGATACCCCTTGCTCTCACTTTCCGAGCTGCTGTCATCTGACTCGCTCCCCTCCTTTTCTATGAAGCGCTCTCACAGCACTTTCCAAGCTTTCAGGTCTGCCTGAAATTTGTCATCCGTTATCCCGCCTGAGATGTATTTCCTCAGCCAGGGACCACTCTTGGAAGTTGTCCTGGACCCACAGAGCCTCACCGGACTCCCCCACTCCCATCCAAGCAATGGCGACCTGCCTTCCAGCCTGCATCAAGGCCAACTACAGAAAGCGATATGGCATCTTACGCTTCTTAGGTTTAGGTATTTTGCCCAACAAGCAATGTTGCAGCATCAACTCACATCACAAAGTCGTGGTCATGCACAATTTGTCCACCACTGCCAACCAGAACGACCCCATCCCTGTGCAGTTCCATGCCAAGTGCATAAAGTCTGCCTCTCAGATGTTACAACTGGGGAGGATGAAGCCCGACCCACATCGTAACTGCACAACTTCACTGTGGTCACATAAGTGTAAAACGTGTATGAGACGGAGCGAGCAAGGCCCACTATTCTTAGCGCCCACAATCTCCTCACCCACCAATCATTTAACAGTAGCATTTTAACTACTAGGCATTGGACGTAACCCCAGTTTCCACCCTCCCTTCAGCTCATGCCTCCTCGTTAGCATCTGTTTGCTTAAACTCAACAAGTACATAGTTGTTAGAAATTGGGTTGTTGGTTGACTGGGGTATGAAACCTGGTCAGGCAGCAACCAAAATCCTAGTCAGGGTAAGTGCCAGGCAACCCTAAATTAACCTTCGCTTACCCTATGGTAGCTTGGCTCAGAGCAGTCAGACTTAACTTAGAGGCAGTATGTAAAGTATTTCTGCAACACTTCAAACAGTAAAATAGTGAAACCACCACACAAACATATTCCGCACCAGGTACAAATGTAATAAATAAACCAGGACCAAAATGACAAAAATCCAAAAAGTAGAATGTTGTAAATGTTTTAAGAATAAACTGTAAAAATACCACTTAGAAACAAGAAGCGCCAACTGAGGATATCTTGTCACGCAGGACCAGGACAAAGTCAAAAGTTCAGGCCAACTGCGATGGATTCCAGGTTGGCTATAGGGATCCAGTGAAACATAGTACCTTAAAGCCTTGATGCGGAGCATTGTGTAGATCCGAAACAAAGATGTGTCGAGCAACCACAACGATGAGATGCATCAGTTCTGAGATGCAGTGAAATCCTGATGTGTCCACGTCGAGGATCCTATCAACGAGGCTTGCGATGCGAAGGCCGGTGTCGAGGATGTGTCTCGCAGTCAAATCGATTCCAATGAGCGGTGAAGCTGTGATGCAGATGTTTAGTGTCATCATAGAGAATTGGAGATGCAAGGAGCTTGCGCCAGGGAAAGTGTTGCGCATTGGTGGTTCCAATGGTCATGTGTCAATCCTAAAATGAGAGGATGTAGCGGAGATGCCCCTCTGTTGCTTTGGTTCTTACTTACACAGTAGCAGCGATTAATCAGTTCTATTCCTCACAGCAGTGGATGCATTGGTTCTGCTGAAGCAAACACATTAGGCCCACCTCCAAGGGTGCAGGACTGGAGTGGCTGTACTTGGCAGAGTGGAATCACAGACGGCAAAGTCCAGGTGCAGCTACAGGGTGGTTAGAAGTCTTTTGTGTCTCTGAGACTTCTTATCAGGAGGCCATTCCACTAGCCTTTGTAGTCACTCTGGGTTCTGGGTCGGAGAGATGCAAGTCCAGTCCTTCACATTTCCAGTCAAAAGGACAGCAGGCACAGGCCAGCAGAGCAGGAGTCCAGCAGAGTGGCAGTCCTTCAGGAGTTCTTCCTGGCATAAGTGTACTGAAGTGGTGGTGTCTAAGGTCCAGTATTTGTACTTCGGTGCCCTGCTTCTGGAAGGTAGGAGAAGCTTCCAGACAGTGGTTTTGAATTGCAAGGAATTCCCTTCCTCGTCTACCCTGGCTCCAAGCTGGCTGAAGTGACAATACAGGGTTGTTAACAGGACACAGCCTATTCAGGTGTAAGTGATACTCTGCCCAGCCCTTCCCTCCAATCCTGCCCAGGATAACCCGTTAAGGCACACCTAAGCTCCCAACATGTGTGGCTGTCTAGGAGAAATACACAAAACCCAACTGCTAACTATACCCTGTCATGTGACTAGGGACGGGCTGTAGGCACTAAATGGCTAAGGCAAGAAAATGCCAACTTTCTAAAAGTAGCATTTTCAGAATGGTAATTTATAATCCTACTTAATAAGTTAGGATTTTAAATTGTGATTTCAGAGACAACAAACATGAAGGGGTCATCTCTTCCTGTTTGGAAGTTACACTTATGGAATGTAATAAAGCAGCTCAAGTGTTATTCTAGAGGAGAGAAAGGCCTTGCAGCAGTGAAAAACTAATTTAAGGGTTTTCCACTACCAGGACATTGTAAAATCTAGCGGTACATGTCCTACCTTTTAGAAATATTGTACCCTGCCCTTTGGGCTGTCCAGGGCCTACCCTACGGGTGACTTATGTGTATAAAAAGGGAAAGGTTTAGGCCTAGCAACTGGTTTATTTTGCCAGGTCGAAATGGCAGTTTACAACTGCATATACAGGCTCTGAAATGGCAGGTCTGCAACATGTTTAAGGGGCTCCTTAAGTGAGTGACACAATCAGTACTGCTAGCCCACCAGTAGCATTTAATTTACAGGCCGTGGGCACATGCAGTGTACTTTACTAGGGACTAATAAGCAAATTAAATATGCCATTTGGGGTATTAACCAATATTACTATGTTTTAAGACTAGAGCCCATGCACATTAGCACTGGTTAGCTGTGGTAAAATGCCCAGAGTCCTAAGGTCAGCAAAAAATAGGTCCTGCATAATGGAGGAGGAGAGGCATACAGATCGGGGTGACCATGCAGAGAGAACCATACCCAACAATTATTGACTATTGACCTGCAAATATGCATCTATGAACAGACCACATATTTCTCCACAACAGACCACAAGTTTACTGCTCTTTCCTGGGAACGGTAGCACGTATATCCTTGATTTAGACTAGCACTCATTGATAAATGTGACCAATACAGCTTGTAAAAGCTACAGGTTTGCACCCATTTTGTTACTTTGCCTCATATAGTTGTTATGCAGGGGTAATGCAGGGGTGGTTAACTATTCTCATGAAAAGGTCAGTGGCTTTCTCCCTGAATAGAGTATATGCTAATATGGCTGGGAGGGTGGTTGTTATCAGAGGGGTGCTCTTTGAGATTGGCCCAATCCCATTTTCACTATATATGCCCCCAACAATGAGTCATCTAGTTTTTTTGAAGCCTTAGCCCAGAATTGGAACAATATGAGTGAAGATACACTATTTGTGTAGATGATTTTAAATTGATCTTAGACACAGCTTTGGATAAGTCTGGCCTCATCCCCTTGCACATTGTTAGGGTGGTGGGCCCCCCGTGGAGGTCTGTGGATGAATATGATCTGGTGTATACTTGGTGACACATGAACACCCTTAAACAGATTTTCTTCTTTTACTCCACAGTAAACAATAGCTACTTTTGTATAGGTTACTGGTTCACAAACACTGAGTTGTTGCAATACATAAAATATATTTAATACTTATCATGTACATTGTGTACTGTAATGGACCACTCCCTAGTGGTGCTGAAATTCTAACTTCCATTTACATTACCCTATTATACGGGCTCAAGGTTTGCTTCCATGGCACTATCTGACTATGTGCTCCTCAATTAAATGGGGACACTCATTTGGGAATACTTGCCAACAATTAGGGCTCTGTAGCTTTTCAGTCCACTCTCTGGGAAGTCTTCAAAGTTTGGCCATCTCCAAACGAACTGGCATCCTAAAGGACATCCCACAGCAAGTAGCGAATAGAGTCAGAGCTGACTCAGTTCGAGGAAATGCATGTGGCGGATCTGACCAATGATAAACTAGCCAATTCTGGCTAGCCGACTCTGCAGCACAGAAAATGGGCAGAGAGTGAGGTCAGATACCTGTCCTTGCTAGTCAGTATGGTGAAGGGGAGCAAATTGATAAGACGCTGGATGGAATCACGCGTGCCCCGGATCGGCATTCACCCACCAACCACTTGGCTCTTCACGCACTATGGTGACTGCATCACAGCAATTTTCTGTGTATTACTATACCACGTTGTACACATCTAAGGATCCTCCTAGCCCTGAGACCATGTCAGATTACTTGGACGATGTTGCTTTGGCCTGGGTGGGAGATAAAGTGATGGTCCGTATTACAATCGTGGAGATTATTTGTGTAATGTAAAGATTACATTGCGGCAAATACCCTTCATCAGACAGCCTTTTGCCTGAATTTTATAAGCAATACAAACCAACCTTATCCCCCTACTTTTTGACAGTATTCATAGGAGTGCTGGAGAATGGGCACTTGCCACCTACCTCCAGAGAAGCGACTGTTATAATACTGGTAAAACCAAGAAAAGACCCCACCAAATTCAGTCGTATAGGCCACTACCGCTACTGAACTTGAACAATATGATCCTATACTGGCTCCATATAAGGATAGGCTAATGCTCATGGAAAAGTTTGGCTTTATACTAGGTAGAGCAACCTCCAGTAACCTGCACACTTTATTTGCCTGAATGCAAATAAATATATTCAGAAGACAAGGCAGTCTTGACCTTTTTGAATGTGTAAAAGGTCTTTGATTCATTAGAATGGCCTTTTATTTATACATCACATGAGCGTATACATGTACGTAAAGTGGTGCATCTATTGTATGCCAATTTGTGGGTCATGGTGAAGGTGCATAACATATTATTCTCTAGGGTCCAAATTGGTAGAAGATCCTTTCTCTCCCCCTCTTTGTTTTCCCTAGCAGTTGAGCCCCTCACATACAAAATATGCAGCATCACTCGCATATGGGGCTTTGCCAAGCAATTCCCTGTCACTTATATGGCCTACCGCCATGGTTTTCGTGGCGTCACGAATGCCACGAAAACCATGGCAGTAGGCGGGGTCATAATCCCGCAGATTGCACAATGGCAGCCGCCGGGCTGGAGATAGATATCTCCAGCCCGGCGGCTCTTACCGCCGTGGCGGTCGGAGTGGTAAGCCAACCCACCAATGTCATAATATGGCGGTAAGTAACACCAGCCTGTTGGTGGTACTTACCGCCACATTATTGTCGACTGATGGGGTCATAATGACCCCCTAAATCTTCACCTGGGACCACCTGGTGGAAATCTACCCCATGCACTAGCACTACCCAATGCAAAACCCCAGGGACCACCCTGGTGCTGAATCCTAACAGTCACCCTCCTCTTGCAACCAGGAGGACCATCCCCTTGTTGCAACTGAAGACCTCACAGGCGTTTTGAACCTAGTGGAAAGGCAAGGAGCTTGTCAAAAGGAAGACTGAGGAGTCGGGCCTATCCTGAAGTACAGCTGCCTATAAAGCATGCAGTGTCAAAAAGTAATACAATAGGTAAAACTGCAAGAAAGGAGAACTGCTACCGCTGATGCAGTGGTAACACTTACAAGTACAGTTGTTCGCAGTGGAGAAGTCGAGAGATGTATAATCTGTTAATCGCACCTAAATCTCTGTCTGATATAATGACTAAGTCAAACTTGTGCTTGGACAAGCCAGAATCTGGGAGGAGCATTAGATTGGTCAAGATCCACCAGCCATAGCTTCAGCTATTGCATATGCATCCAAAAATGTCAGCTTGACTAACTTTCTAAACGTTTCACATCTTGGTGGATACATCCGTTCTGTAGAGATAACTGTTCGATTTCCATTATGGCGGAATGGTATAGTCTTCATCAAATGTTGTGTACAATTTATATATGTCCACACGTAGCTGAGACCCAGGTGCTCATTCAAGGCATCAGCTGTCTTCTTACAGGACAGAATTTGTTATTTCAGGGGAGCAACATACTCTAGCCTAAATGACATGATTTTCACCTAATGAAACTTTAGTTTTCCATTATATAAATGAAATGTTTTCTGTCACTTTTCTGTAATTCACCATCTTCTGCTGCGAGCTGTATTTGGAGGAAATGGTTTGAATGTATGGAGTAAATGGTATGCATGTGCACAAGCTCAGGACCCTGCGCACGGAGCCATTACATTGGTGAGAATATCATGGGCGACTGGAATAGTGATGGTAAATGAGCAGGACCTGACTCTATCATCCTCATTTATTATTCAGTGTTGCAAACTGGGAGCTGCAGCTCCCTGGTGCGCCATCAAAACTAGCCAGGGGTGCCGCACACAGTTTGGGAACCACTTAGCTATTTCCAGTTCGGACACAATAAAAGTACAGCCAGTGGTTCCCAAACTGTGTGCGGCGCCCCTGGCTAGTTTTTGATGGCGCACCAGGGAGCCGCGGCTCCCAGTTTGGGAACCACTTAGTCCAAACGGGGTGGAAAAGTGAGAAGAGCAGGTGCTGATGGGGAACTGAGGATCTGGGTCAGAGCCCTTTCTCAATGTTCTCTGTCTGTTTATCCCTGGAGAGGAGAGGGGTGGTACCAAGTGGGCAGCTCCATGCTGTAATATTGTATGATCCGTGAGGGGGAGGCGTGGGGGAGTACTAGCCTCATCTGTCTCTTTGGTATACTGCAAGAGCCGTCCTCAAATGTCACTTCCGTTCACATCAGCCATGAATAAAAATAATCAATAGTGGATCCTGGTGAAGGCAGTTTGGAGATGGACTACTTTGTAGCCTTTGTTCTATGTGAGCATGAGCACGTAAACATCCATGAAATGTCAAGGACACAACAATCAAGCCAGTAGCTCAAGGGGCTGGTCCAAACAAGCTATTTGCTAAAGGTAGCTGACCCAACGCCCCATTTTGTTTGTTTGTTATATGGTTATTTTTCTTAACATGACCCCTGGAGACATCAAGCTGTCAATAAGGACCTAAAATGGCTGCATAATAAGATTTGCGACCTATTTATAAAGGAGCAGCAAGATAATGGGCTTAATAACCCTGCGTCACTTTGGAAATGTTTTCCTTTTGGTGATGACATTGAAGGAGCAAGGTGAACAGAAGGGCTTGGATGTGTTCTTCAACAGAACAAGAGTTGTTTATTCAAAGAAATGCCAGACGTTCTGCAGCTTATTTTATAAAAGAGCTCATTTGTGTTTCTGACAGAAAAGTCAAGCAAAAATGTTCTGTGCAATTTTACGTGTAAAGTACTACGGACTTTAAATGTGTCACCCGCCCAGAGGTGCTCAGTTCATCTCTGAATTTTAATAGGATCGAAGGAATGTAATCGTTGCTCACCAAGGCCATACCTGCAACGTGTTCATGCAGAAAGAAGCCAAACCTTAACTGTGCTATAAATACTACAAGAACGGGCTTGCCGGGCAGGGAAGCACGCTCTGTTAATGGATGCATTTTTTTCTATTTGAAATCTGTCCAGTGTAATTTATAAGCAGGAGAGTAGCCAGAAAAAATAAGTGCCTCCCACCCCTCTTTGCACATCCTGAATTGGTATTCAAAAGTGTGGCTAATGGGTGCATTTTACAGCAAAAAGTTTAATAGAATTTGGACAAAAACACAGGTCTTTCTTGAGAGGCATACAGGTAATAATCCAAAAAATAAGGGTCTGATTACTGAGGATTAACTTCCCCAGAGGTTTTCGGTGTTTTCATCCAAAATAAAAATGGTGCTGACCAATTTTTCTACAGCAAAATTGCCCTCAGAAATTTGTTAAAAATCACACATTTATTTGTAATTTCATATAGATATATTTCCTCAATGTTTAAATTATCTTCCTTCACTTGTACCTTCACTTCCTCTCACCAGTCACGAATGGGCCCTCCGGTGTGTAGTGAAGTGACATAATCATGTCACCTCACTTCCATCAGATGTTAAAGTTAGGTTAGCGTTAAGGTCCCCTGCTTTCACGACATACTTTTAAAAAGGCCATCCAGTGTGGAGTAAAACAGTAGTTTTCTTTACCCAGTAGTGCATCTCTAACAATCACCCAAAATATGAGTTCTAAAAGATTGCCTTGGTTGATGACTTCAGATGGGGTTTTGGTATATATTGTGATATTATTCCTCGGATGGCCCTTTTAATAGAATACAATGACAGCGCTGTCCCCCTTCCATTCCATATGTGGCAGTGTATACGATAAGATTCTTTACTGTGTGAGTCTAACAGTGAAGCCATATGACCCCAGTGCTGAAGATAGCAATTACACACGTGGGTACCAGGTATGGATAGCAAGATTACTGGTCTGTTCTCTCTCCTACAGATGGTGATGTATGGCTGGGCCTCTGCTTACACCACTGACTGCGCTTGCACCTAAGAGTAAATAGAGAAGGGGAGAGTGAATGAAAAACAAGAGAAAGAAGAAGAGGGCCAAGGCAATAGAAAGATAAGGGAGGAGAAAATGAGCAGGACATGGTGGAAAGAGAGGGAGAGAGAAAGGGGAATGCATGCAGGAGAGGATGGTAAAGAGAGCTCAAGCTTCCCTTTCCCATGTTTAAGTCACACTTTAACTTCAGGTAATTTGTTTGCATTCTGGGATTTGTAGTTCTGATCATCCCCCTGATAAATTCAGAACTTTACATCCCAGAATGTACTGAAAAACATGAACTGGATAAACTACTCACACATGGATGAACCTGGTCACCATGAGAGATCTGGAGATAATCACAGAGAATAGATTAAAGAAAAGGATACAGAAAGAGACGTGAGAGGGATACCATTCACTAACAACTGCAAATATCTGCTCATATGTGAGCACTGCAATAAATTGCGTAGTTAACAGGCATCCCTGAGATTCTGTTCTTTCTGCAGCTGGTTGAGTTGCTTCCACAACATCCACAACCTGATTGCAAACCAAGCGAGACCCGATTCATATACTTGTCTCTAGTAGATTCACCATTTGGCAAACAGCAACAAAGCAAGCTTTAGCAATCTAAATACAAACACATAACTAAGCCCTCTAAAGGCCAGACTAAATATTGGGTGACTTCTCACTTGGTGCTAGATACAGAAAATAAATAAATATTTTTGTGGTGTTCGTAGCACAGAGAGAAACAAAGAGAAATAAAGAATATGTGACCTAATGGCCAAAGATGCCAACTTTGAAACTGTGGACCATGGTTCTTATCCAGATACATGCCAAACCCAAGTCAACCTTCCGTGTCATGCTCAACCGTCCGCTCTACCCTCATCTACAGGCCACACGGCCCCATCCAGCCTTCAACAACACCATTGTCGACATAATTTCCCCTCACACTCTCACCTCCTCGAACTACTTCCTCCTCGGCGACCTCAACCACCACATTGACAGCAGCGACAACACCAACACCACTTCCCTGATCGATAACCTCACCACAATAGGACTAAAGCAACTGGTCACCTCACCAACACACATAATAAGACACAGGCTAGATGCCATTTTTTCCACCAGCAACAACATCCCTGTGAACAACACCTCCACACTTCACTGGACTGACCAGCACTGCATCCATTTCACCATTACCTCACGGATCATCCACGTCCACACACTCCGAGCCCCCAGCAGAAAATAGAGGCGAATCACCAAGGAACAGCTCTCCAACACCCTCAGCAAGTCTCCTCCGCCCCTCACTGCAGACGCTAACATCTCTGCATGGAACTTCCACCAATGGATCTCCGAATGCGCCAACACCCTAGCACCTCTCCATAAGACCTCACCCAAATACCACTGCAAGAGGGCCAGCTGATTCTCCCCTGCACTCCAGGACTCCAGACGCACCTGCAGACGATTAGAGAAAAGATGGAGGAACAGCAAGTCTCCAGATGCTGTTTCATAGAGGCCACCAAATCCCACCACCACCTCATTAGATTCACCAGGAAAGCCGCTTTGCAGGACTGCATCAGAGCCACTGCTCACAACACCAAAGAGCTCTTCGCCATAGCCAAAGAGTTTGCCAACCCCCAGTCAGAAACAGCAAGCATCCCTCCACCTCAAGACCTATGCAACAGGCTAGCCCACTGCTTCCACTGGAAAAACAAAGACATATATGACAGCTTAGGATCCCAAGACCCTCCGAGCTCTCCAACAGCCCCCCAGCTCCGTCTCATCAAGCCACCACAGACCCTACACCGCTGGACTACCTTCAGCACAGACAAGACCCACACCATCATGAGCAGCATTTACTCTGGAGCCCTTACTGACCCCTGTCCTCACTACTTTTACAACAAGGCCAACACATTCATTGCACCCAGGCTCCGACACACCCTCAAATGCTCCATAGGGACAGCCACTTTACCAGAGAACTGAAAGCACACTGAGATCTGCCCGCTCTTGAAGAAACCAACGGCTGACCCCCTGGACCTCAAGAATTACTGCCCCATCTCTCCACTGCCTGTACCCAGCCAAGGTAATCAAAAACGCCATCAACGCTCCATCAGCACATTGAGGGCAGCAACATCCTGGACACCTCCCAATCAGGCTTCAGGAGCAAGCACAGCAGGGAGACCACCCTCCTCGCCACCACTGATGACATCCACTTGCTCCTCAACCTCGGCCATACAGCAGCCCTCATCCTACCACACCTATCGGCCGCCTTCGACATGGTCTCACACCTCACTCTCTGCTCCAGGATCCACGCAGCCGGTATCCACGGAAAGGCCCTACAGTGGATACGCTCCATCCTGTCTGGCGGAACACAGAGAGCTAGACTCCCGCATTACCTGTCAGAACCTACGGAGATAAGCTGTGGAGTTGCACAAGCCTCCTCCTGGAGCCCCACACTCTTCAATGTCTACATGGCCCCTCTCGCATCCATCATCACGGACCACAGACTGAACATCATCTCCTATGCCGACGATACCCAGTTGATCATCTCACTGACCAAAAACAACACTACTGCCAAGAAGAATTTCCACAACAGGATGGAAGCTGTCGCCACTTGGCTGAAGGAGAGCTGCCTCAAGCTCAACTCTGACAAGACCGAGATCCTTATCCTGGGACCATCCACATCAGCTTGGGATGACTTCTGGTGGCCATCGACCCTGGCACCCCACCAACCTCAACAAACCACGCATGCAACCTCAATGTCACTCTGGACCTACCGCTCACTATGACCCGCCAAGTCAACTCAGTCACATCCTCCTGCTTTCACACACTTTGACTTCTCCAAAAGATCTACAATTGGATCCCAAAGGACTGCTGCAAAACAGTAACCCATGCCCTAGTAACCAGCAGACTCAACTACGACAATGCCCTCCATGCTGGTACCACCCGGAAGAACCTCAAGAAATTATAGCACATTCAAAATGCATCCACCAGACTCATCCTGGATATTCCCCTCAGCGCGCATTTCTCCAAACACCTAAGAAACCTCCATTGGCTCCCTATCGAGAAGAGATTTAACTTTAAGCTCCTCGTCCATACTTACAAGACCCTCCATGACCTAGGACCCGCCTACCTCAAACACCGCATAGCCTTCTACTCCCCCACCAGACCTCTCCGCTCCGCTCAACAAGCACTAGCCACCGTACCCGCGCATGGAAGACCTTGGCTGGTGGGAGATCTTTCACCTGTCTCGCAGCAGAGAGCTGGAACACCCTGCCCCTGCACCACAGGCAGTCACCATCGCTACCCCAATTCATGAAGGACCTTAAAACCTGGCTCTTCGACTGAAGCTCGGAGGACAAACCCCCTTAGCACCTTGAGACCCTTACTGGTGAGTAGTAGCACTTTATAAACCCTGATTTTATTGTGATTTGATCCTGTCTTCCCTTACATGAAGAAAAAATATATATTTCATGTAAAGCACTCCTATGCCCTCTTGCCCAGTTCGTGCTATAAAAAACTGCAAAACAGAAAGTCATTTTGACAAATGGTTTAGAGTGGCTTTTTATCTCACTAGCTGAGCTTGCTTTCAGCGGATATGCATTGGTTGTGGTCCTGTTGTGGATCGCAGCAGTGTTGCCAGAGTTTGTCACAACTTTCAAGCCCAAAAGCAACCAAATACTAGCCCAAACTAGCCCAATGTTACCACTCCACTAACTTAGTTCAGCCTGACCGCAACTTTCAAAATTACATTTCTATTTCAAGGTTTACATGTTCAACACCCACAATAATCAGACTACTTATATTTTATACACTAAAATCCAAGTTGGTTTGTCAGGAAGATTATCTCTCATCTGGTATCTCATGATGTGGAGCAAGCTGTGGAAAGCTGTTCTGAGTTTGATTTTGGGGCCATGCAACTGTGGAAAGATGCTGTTCAGCATCAAGCTAATTTTGCATACTCCCACCAGGCCCTCCAGAGTAATGCAATATAGGCCAACGATTCACATTAGTTCACACTTGTTTCAACGCCCCAAGAGCAATTAAGGGTAAATGCTGGACATCTCTTTACATATGCAAGTTACATGTACTTTTGGTACTCATCAGAAGAGAGCAGTCCATTGCATGGGGTCCACAACTTGCTGCCTGATGTTCGTTTGAGGTTATGCCTAATAAAGTGAAAGTGCATTCTGCAGGCTCACAGAAGAACCTGCATCCCCTATTGTTTGCCAGGCAACAGTAGGGTGGGTTTTTATTCAGGCAGTGGGAAGTTCAATTCTGCCAAAGAGTTAATTCTGGGCATGGGATTGTCCTGAGTATCAGCACCCTTTAGAGTCTAGCGGCGGTCGGTTGAGGTGCACAGAAGTGTTCTTCTGCTCCTGACACTGCCAGAAGCAGCAGCAGCCTCCAGAGTCTAGCAGTGGCAGGTTGAGGTGCACAAAGGTGTTCTTCTGGGCCTGGCACTGCCAGGAGTAGCAGCATCCTTCAGAGTCTGTCAGTGGCTGTAGGAAAGTACCATCTTGCCTGGCATGTTACCCCCATTTTTACATGTATGTAAGTTTGTTTTTGCCTGTCTCACTGGGATCGTGCTAGCCAGGACCCCAGTGCTCATAGTTTGTGGCCTGAATGTGTATACCTGTGTAGTGACTTACTGTGTCACTGAGGCTCTGCTAATCAGAACCTCAGTGCTTATGCTCTCTCTGCCTTTAAATTTGTCACTATAGGCTAGTGACCACTTTTAGTTATTTCAATTGACACACTGGAACACCCTTATAATTCCCTAGTATATAGTACCTAGGTACCCAGGGTATTGGGGTTCCAGGAGATCCCTATGGGCTGCAGCATTTCTTTTGCCACCCATAAGGAGCTCAGACAAACCTTCACACAGGACTGGCACTGCAGCCTGAGTGAAATAACACACACGTTATTTCACAGCCATTTTCACTGCACTTAAGTTAATTATAAGTCACCTATATGTCTAACCTTCACTTGCTGAAGGTTAGGTGAAAAATTACTAAGTGTGTGTGCACCCTTGCACAGCAAAGGTGCCCCCACATCGTTCAGGGCCATTTCCCCGAACTTTGTGAGTGCGGGGACACCATTACACGCATGCACTACATATAGGTCAATACATATGTATAGCTTCACAATGGTAACTCCGAATATGGCCATGTAACATGTCTAAGATCATGGAATTGTCCCCCCATTCCAAATCTGGTATTGGGGAGTCAGTTCCACGCATCCCCGGGGCTTCACTATGGACCCCGGGTACTGCCAAACCAGATCTCTGGGGTTTTCTCTGCAGCTACCGCTGCTGCCACCCCACAGACAGGGTTCTGACCTCTTGGGGTCTGGGCAGCCCAGTCTCAGGAAGGCAGAACAAAGAATTTCCTCTGAGAGAAGGTGTTACACCCTCTCCCTTTGGAAATAGGTGTTAAAGACTGGGGAGGGGTAGCCTCGCCCAGCCTCTGGAAATGCTTTGAAGGGCAGAGATGGTGCCCTCCTTGCATAAGCCAGTCTACACCAGTTTAGGGAACCCCAGTCCCTGCTCTGGCGCGAAACTGGACAGGGGTGGTGCCCAGAGCTCCTCCAGTGTGTTCCAGACCTCTCCCATCTTGTTTCAGGAGATGTGAGGGCACTCTGGAGGCCTCTGAGTGGCCAGTGCCCGTAGGTGATGTCAGAGACCCCTCCTGATAGGTGCTTACCTGAATAGGTGGCCAATCCTCCTCTGAGGGCTATTTGGGGTCTCTCCAGTGGGCTTTTCCTCAGATAACGACTTGCAAGAATTCACCAGAGTTCCTCTGCACCTCTCTCTTTGACTTCTGCCAAGGATCGACCGCTGACTACTCCAGGACCCCTGAAAAACTGCAACAAAGTAGCAAGAAGACTACCAGCGACATTGTAGCGCCTAATTCTGCAGGCTTTCTCGATTGTTTCCTGGTGGTGCATGCTTTGGGGGCTGCCTGCCTTCATCCTGCACTGGAAGCCACGAAGAAATCTCCTGTGAGTTGACTAAATCTTCCCCCTGCTTCAGCACGTGGCAAACTTCAGCTTTACCAGTACTCTGGGACCCCTCTCATCCTGACGAGCGTGGCCCCTGGAACACAGGTGGTAGACCCAAGTGACCCAGACTGTCCAGTGGTCCAACTGTCCAAATTTGGAGGACGTAAGTCCTTGCATCCCCTTTCCAGACAGTAATCCTGTGCACCACGTGAACTGCAGCTTCAAGGGCTTCGGTGCACATTTCCACAAAATCCTGCATGCACAGCTGAGCCTAGGTCCACAGCACTCTGTCCTGCGATGCTCAGCTCCCTGAGTTGGTCTCCGGTGTCAAGGGACCTCCTTTTGCAGTGTTGAGACGACCGCCGTGTTCAGACATCTTGAACCTGTGTTCAAGGACTGCTGAGGGTGCTTCCTGCTTGTGCATGGGCTCTTCACGTTGCTGAGGGCCACCTCTGTCTCCTCTCTCAAGTGGCGACATCCTGGTCCTTCCTGGGCCCGGGCAGCACCCTTTATCTCTAACCATGACTCTTGCAGCTAGCAAGGCTTGTTTGCAGTATTTTGCCAAGGAAACAACTCTGCATCCTCCAGCACTCTGTGGAAAATCTTCTGTACAAAGAAGAAGTTCCTAGCATCTTTCGTTGTTGCAGAATCTTCAGCTTCTTTCACCCGGAGGCAGCCATTTTGCACCTTCATCCAGGGTTTAGTGGGCTCTAGCCCCCCTGGACACTTTCGTGACTCTTGGACTTGGTCCCCTTCCTTTGAAGGTCCTCAGGTCCAGGAATATGTCTGCAGTGCTTTGCAGTCTGTTGTGGTCTTTGCAAAATCCCTTATCACAAGGTGTGTTTCTGGGGAAATAGTGGTACTTTACTCCTACTTTCCAGGGTGTTGGGGTGGGGTATCTTGGACACCCTTAGTGTTTTCTTACACTCCCAGCTACCCTCTACAAACTACACTAGCCTAGGGGTCCATTTGTGGTTCGCATTACACTTTCTTAGTATATGGTTTGTGTTGCCCCAGGCCTATTGCATCCTATTGTATTCTACAGTGTTTGCACTACTTTCTGACTGTTTTACTTACCTGATTTTGATTTGTGTGTAAATTTTGTGTATTTTACTTACCTCCTAAGGGAATATATCCTCTGAGATATTTTTGGCACACTGTCACTAAAATAAAGTACCTTTATTTTTAGTAACTCTGAGTATTGTCTTTCTTATGATATAGTACCTAAATGATATAAGTGGTATATTAGGAGCTTTGCATGTCTCCTAGTTCAGCCTTGGCTGCTCTGCTATAGCTACCTCTATCAGACTAAGCTGCTAGAACACTACTAATCTACTAATAAGGGATAACTGGACCTGGCACAAGGTGTAAGTACCATTGGTACCCACTATAAGCCAGGCCAGCCTCCTACAGGGGCAGGTTGAGGTGTGCAGTATTGTTCTGGCAGTGGAAAAAGTAGTGGCATCCTTCAGAGCCTTTGCACAAAAGTGATCTTCTGGGCCTGGCACTGCCAAAAGTAGAGGCATACTTCAGAATATGGCAGTGGCAGGTTGAGTTGCAGAAAAGTGTTCTTCTGGGCCTGACACTGCCAAATGTAGCAGCATCCTTCAGAGTCTGGCAGTGGCAAGTTTAGGTGCGCAAAATTGTTCAGGCACTGCCAAAAGTAGCAGCATCCTTCAAAGTCTGGCAGTGGCAGGTTGAGGTGCACAAAAGTGTTCTTCTGGGCCTGGCACTGCCAAAAGTAGCAGGATCCTTTTCTGGCAATGGCAGTTTGAGGTCTGCAAAATTGTTCAGGCACTGTCAAAAGTAGCAGCATCCTTCAGAGTCTGGCAGTGGCAGGTTGAGGTGCACAAAAGTGTTCTTCTGGGCCTGACACTGTCAAAAGTAGCAATGTCCTTCAGAGTCTGGCAGTGTCAGTATTAGAAATGGGGTCTTTGGTTGTCAGTTAGGTTAACCCCTGTCCAAGCAAGGACCCTCACTCTAGTCAGGGTAAAGGAGAATCACCCTCAGCTAACCCCCGCTCACCCTCTTGGTAGCTTGGCACGAGCAGGCAGGCTTAACTTCAGAGTCTAGGTGTAAAGTATTTGTACCAACACACACAGTAACTTAGTAAAAACACTACAAAATGATACAACACAGGTTTAGAAAAATAGTTGATATTTATCTAAATAAGACAAGACCAAAACATCAAAAATCCAACGTACACTGAATTAACCCCTTCGCTGCCAGGCCTTTTCTCCTCCTGTGCCGAGCCTTTTTTTGGCTATTTGGGGCAGTTTGTGCTTAGGCCCTCATAACTTTTAGTTCACATAAGCTACCCATGCCAAGTCTGCGTCCTTTTTTTCGAACATCCTAGGGATTCTAGCGGTACCCAGACTTTGTGGGTTCCCCTGAAGGAGACCAAGAAATTAGCCAAAATACAGTGAAAATTTGTTTTTTTTTAAAAAAAATGGGAGAAAAGGGCTGCAGAAGAAGGCTCGTGGTTTTTCCCCTGAAAATGGCATCAACAAAGGGTTTGAGGTGGTAAAATCACCATCTTCCCAGCTTTCAGGAACAGGCAGACTTGAATTAGAAAACCCAATTTTTCAACACAATTTTGACATTTTACTGGGACATACCCCATTTTTACTATTTTTTGTGCTTTCATCCTCCTTCCAGTTAGTGACCGAAATGGGTGAGAAACCAATGCTGGATCCCAGAAAGCTAAACGTTTCTGACAAGTAGACAAAATTCTGCATTCAGCAAGGGGTCATTTGTGTAGATCCTACGAGTGTTTCCTACAGAAAATAACAGCTTAAATAAAAGAATATTGAAATTGAGGTGAAAAAAAACAGCCATTTGTCTCCACGTTTTACTCTGTAACTTTTTCCTGCGATGTCAGATTTTTGAAAGCAATATACTGTTACGTCAGATGGACTCTTGTGGTTGCGGGGATATATAGGGCTTGTAGGTTCATGAAGAACCCTAGGTACCCAGAGCCAATAAATGAGCTGTACCTTGCAATGGGTTTTCATTCTATACTGGACATACAGCAATTCATTTGCTGAAATATAAAAAGTGAAAAATAGGTATCAAGAAAACCTTTGTATTTCCAAAATGGCCACAAGATAAGGTGTTGAGAACCAGTGGTTTATTGCACATCTCTGAATTCCGGGGTGCCCATACTAGCATATGAGTTACAGGGCATTTCTCAAATAGATGTCTTTTTTGCATACTGTCTTACATTTGGAAGGAAAAAATGTAGAGAAAGACAAGGGGCAATAACACTTGTTTTGCTGTTCTGTGTTCCCCAAGTCTCCAAATAAAAATGGTACCTCACTTGCGTGAGTAGGCCTAGCGCCCACGATAGGGAACACAAAATGGATCACATTTTCACAAAGAAAACAGAGCTGTCTTTTGCAAAGTGCCTAGCTGTGGATTTTGGCCTCTAGCTCAGCTGGCACCTAGGGAAACCTAGCAAAAGTGTGCATTTTTGAAAACTTGACACCTAGGGTAATACAAGATGTGGTGACCTATGGGGCTCTCACCAGGTTCAGTTACCCAGAATCCTTTGCAAACCTCAAACTTTGGCCAAAAAAACACTTTTTCCTCTAATTTCGGTGACAGAAAGATCAGGAATCTGAGAGGAGCCACACATTTCCTTCCACCCAGCGTTCCCCCTAGTCTCCCAATAAAAACGGTACCTCACTTGCGTGGGTAGGCCTAGCGCCAACGACAGGGAACACAAAATGGATCACATTTTCACAAAGAAAACAGAGCTGTCTTTTGCAAAGTGCCTACCTGTGGATTTTGGCCTCTAGCTCAGCCGGAACCTGGGGAAAGCTAGCAAACCTGCACATTTGTGAAAACTAGACACCTAGGGGAATCCAAGTTGGGGTGACTTGTGGGGCTCTGACCAGGTTCTGTTACCCAGAATCATTTGCAAACCTCAAAATTTGGCCAAAAAACTAATTTTCCTCCATTCGGTGACAGAAAGTTCTGGAATCTGAGAGGAGCCACATATTTCCTTCTACCCAGCATTCCCCCTAGTCTCCCGATAAAAATGGTACCTCACTTGTGTGGGTAGGCCTAGCGCCCGCAACAGGAAATGCCCCAAAACACAACGTGGACACACCACATTTTCAGAAAGAAAACAGAGCAGTTTTTTACAAAGTTCCTAGCCATGGAGTTTGGCCTCTAGCTCAGCCGGCACCTGGGGAAACCTAGCAAACCTGCACATTTTTGAAAACTTGACACCTAGGGTAATACAAGATGTGGTGACCTAGGGGGCTCTCACCAGGTTCAGCTACCCAGAATCCTTTGCAAACCTCAAACTTTGGCCAAAAAAACACTTTTTCCTCTCATTTCGGTGACAGAAAGATCAGGAATCTGAGAGGAGCCACAATTTCCTTCCACCCAGCGTTACCCCTAGTCTCCCAATAAAAACGGTACCTCACTTGCGTGGGTAGGCCTAGCGCCAACGACAGGGAACACAAAATGGATCACATTTTCACAAAGAAAACAGAGCTGTCTTTTGCAAAGTGCCTAGCTGTGGATTTTGGCCTCTAGCTCAGCCGGCACCTAGGGAAACCTAGCAAACCTGCGCAGTTTTGAAAACTAGACACCTAGGGGAATTCAAGATGGGGTGACTTGTGGGTCTGTGACCTGGTTCTGTTACTCAGAATCCGTTGCAAACCTCAATATTTGGCCAAAAAAACACTTTTTCCTCTCATTTCGGTGACAGAAAGTTCTGGAATCTGAGAGGAGACACAAATTTCCTTCCACCCAGCGGTGCCCCAAGTCTCCCCATAAAAATGGTACCTCACTTGTGTGGGAAGGCCTAGCGCCCACAACAGGAACTGCCCCAAAACACAACGTGGAGACATCACATTTTCAGAAAGAACACAGAGCTGTTTTTTTCAAGAGTGCCTAGCGTAGAATTTTGGCCTGTTGCTCACCTGGTGAAACCTAGCAAACCTGCGCATTTTTGAAAACTAAACACCTCAGGGAATCCAAGATGGCGTGACTTGTGGGGCTCTGACCAGGTTCTGTTACCCAGAATCCTTTGCAAACCTCAAAATTTGGCCCAAAAAACAAGTTTTCCTCTCATTTCGGTGACAGAAAGTTCTGGAATCTGAGAGGAGCCACAAATTTCCTTCTACCCAGTGTGCCTCCAAGTCTCGCAATAAAAATGGTACCTCACTTGTGTGTGAAGGCCTAGCGCCCGCGACAGGAAATGCCCCAAAACACAAGGTGGACACATCACATTTTCAGAAAGAAAACAGAGTTGTTTTTTACAAAGTGCCTAGCTGTGGGTTTTGGCCTCTAGCTCAGCCGGCACCTAGGGAAACCTAGCAAACCTGCACATTTGTGAAAACTAGACACCTAGGGGAATCCAAGATGGGGTGACTTCTGGGGCTGTGGCCAGGTTCTGTTACCCAGAATCCTTTCCAAACCTCACAATTGGGCCAAAAAACACGTTTTCCTCCATTTCGGTGACAGAAAGTTCTGGAATCTGAGAGGAGCCACAAATTTCCTTCTACCCACCGTTCCCCCTAGTCTTCCGATAAAAATGGTACCTCACTTGTGTGGGTAGGCCTAGCGCCTGCGACAGGAAATGCCCCGAAACACAACGTGGACACACCACATTTTCAGAAAGAAAACAGAGCTGTTTTTTACAAAGTGCCTAGCTGTGGGTTTTGGCCTCTAGCTCAGCCAGCACCTGGGGAAACCTAGCAAACCTGCACATTTGTGAAAACTAGACACCTAGGGGAATCAAGATGGGGTGACTTGTGGGGCTCTGACCAGGTTCTGTTACCCAGAATCCTTTCCGAACCTCAAAATTCGGCCCAAAAAACACTTTTTCCTCTCATTTCGGTGACAGAAAGTTCTGGAACCTGAAAGGAGCAACGAATTTCCTTCTACCCAGAGTGCCCCCAAGTTTCCAGATAAAAATGGTACCTCACTTGTGTGGGTAGGCCTAGAGCCCGCAACAGGAAGTGCCCCATAACACAACGCGGACACATCACATTTTCAGAAAGAAAACAGAGCTGTTTTTTACAAAGTGCCTAGCTGTGGATTTTAGCCTGTAGCTCAGCCGGAACCTGGGGAAAGCTAGCAAACCTGCACATTTATGAAAACTAGACACCTAGGGGCATCCAAGATGGGGTGACTTGTGGGGCTCTGACCAGTTTCTGTTACCCAGAATCATTTGCAATCCTCAAAATATGGCCAAAAAACTAATTTTCCTCCATTTCGGTGACAGAAACTTCTGGAATCTGAGAGGAGCCACAAATTTCCTTCTATCCAGCATTCCCCCTAGTCTCCCGATAAAAATGGTACCTCACTTGTGTGGGTAGGCCTAGCGCCCGCAACAAGAAATGCCCCAAAACACAACGTGGACACACCACATTTTCAGAAAGAAAACAGAGCTGTTTTTTACAAAGTGCCTAGCCATGGAGTTTGGCCTGTAGCTCAGCCGGCACCTGGGTAAACCTAGCAAACCTGCGCATTTTTTAAAACTTGACACCTAGGGTAATACAAGATGTGGTGACCTATGGGGCTCTCACCAGGTTCAGTTACCCAGAATCCTTTGCAAATCTCAAACTTTGGCCAAAGAAACACTTTTTCCTCTCATTTCGATGACAGAAAGATCAGGAATCTGAGAGGAGCCACAAATTTCCTTCTACCCAGCGTTCCCCCTTGTCTCCCAATAAAAATGGTACCTCACTTGTGTGGGTAGGCCTAGCGCCCGCAACAGGAAATGCCCCAAAACACAACGTGGACACACCACATTTTCAGAAAGAAAACAGAGCTGTTTTTTACAAAGTGCCTAGCCATGGATTTTGGCCTCTAGCTTAGCCGGCACCTGGGAAAACCTAGCAAACCTGCGCATTTTTGAACACTTGCCACCTAGGGTAATACAAGATGTGGAGACCTCTGGGACTCTCACCAGGTTCAGTTACCCAGAATCCTTTGCAAACCTCAAACTTTGGCCAAAAAAACACTTTTTCCTCTCATTTCTGTGACAGAAAGATCAGGAATCTGAGAGGAGCGACAAATTTCCTTCCACCCAGCGTTACCCCTAGTCTCCCGATAAAAATGGTACCTCACTTGTGTGGGTAGGCCTACTGCCCGCGACAGGAAATGCCCCAAAACACTATCTGGGCACATCAAAATTATCAAATACAAAGCTACCTGTTTTTGCGGGGGTGAGGGGCAACCTGCGTTTGTGGTCCTGGGCTCAGCAGCCATCTAGGGAAACCTACCAAACCCAGACATTTCTGAAAACTAGACACCCAAGGGAATTCATGGAGGTGTGACTTGCGTGGATCACCCAATGTTTTCTTACCCAGAAACCTCAGCAAACCTCACATTTAGCTAAAAAATCAATTTTCTGTGTGTGATCTCCACACCGGGACAAATTTCATATCACCCAATGTTCCCCTCAGTCTCCCAATAAAAATACCTCATTTGTGTAGGTGGGCCAAGTGCTTGTGACAGGGAAGAGCCAAAAACATGTCGAAATTGAGGGGGAACCAAAGCGGGTCCAAAAGGGCAGTTTGAAAAAAACATTTTTAGGCAAACAAGTGCAGCAGAATTTTTATCGGGATAGATGAGACAATGCTGGGTGGTAGGAATTTTGTGGATTCCTGGCAGATTCCAGAATGTTCCATCACAAAAACTTGGTAAAAATGTGTGATTTCCAGCAAAGTTGGAGGTTTGAAGGGCATTGTGGGTAAGAAAATGGTGCGGGGTGCATGTGAAACACACCACCCTGGAATCACCCAGATGTTTAGTTTTCAGATGTGTCTAGGTCTTGTGGATTTTTCTACATGGCAGCGTCCCAAAGTCCATAAAGTGCAGCCCTTACCATTCCAAGTGGGACGAATTTGAGAGTTAGCCAAGCTCTCATGGCCCAAATGTAAAACCAAAACCCAAAATAATCAAATGTCTTCTTGCTTGCTGTGGGATAAGATGTTTTAGAGTGTGGGGGAGAGCTGAAAGGCTGTTACCCCCTTCAGTTGGGGTGGGGGCATAACCAGGCCTATACTGGTTGGTAGCCACCACCCCACTATTTTTATTTTTTTAATTCCCTGGCATCTAGTAGACTTTCTGCCCCCGTGGGGTGTGGATCAGGGGTAATTGACCCATCTGCCCACTGGTGGGCAGAACAACTTTGGCCCATTTATTTGGGGTGGGGGTATGACCATACCCCCACCCTCTTATTTGGGAAAAAAAACTTCCCTGGTCTCTGGTGGGCTTTCTCCTCCCCCTTGGGGGCAGGTGGGCCTTCCAAAAATAGGCCACTCTGCCCCCAAGGGGGGCAGATATGGCAAAAGTAATGTGCCCCCATGGGGAGCGACCCTTACCCAAGGGGCTGACCCCCTAAAGAAAACACACACATACACACACCAATTCCTGGTGCCTAGGTGGTTTCTGCCCCCCCCCCCGAAATGGGCAAAAATAAATTTGCCCCCCCAGGGGAGCGACCCTTGCCTAAGGGGTCACTCCCCACCTCTAAAAAACAAAAACAAACACAAAAAAAATGATCCCTGGCGCCTAGAGGTTTCTGCCCCCCCTGGGGGCAGAGCAGCCTAATAACAATAGGCCGGGCAGAAATGGCCTAAAAAAAAATTGCCCAACCCGGGGAGCGCCCCTTGCTTAAGGGGTCGCTCCCCTTGCGTGAAATTGTTGCAAAAAAAAATCCCCGTGCCTAGTGGTTTCTGCCCCCCTTAGGGGCAGATTGGCCTAACAAAAATCAGCCGATCTTCCCCCAAGGGGGGCAGAAATGGTCTAAATACAATTTGCCCCCAAGGGGAGCGACCCTTGCCTAAGGGATCGATCCCCACCTCTAAAAAACAAAACCAAAAAAAACCTCAAAAATGATCCCTGGCGCCTAGAGGTTTCTCCCCCCCTAGGGGCAGATCGGCCTAATAACAATAGGCTGATCTGCCCCCGGGGGGGTGGAAATGGGCTAAAATAAATTTGTGACCCTTGCCTAAGGGGTCGATCCCCATGCGTGAAATTGGCGCAAAAAAAAATCCTCGGTGCGTAGGGGTTTCTGCCCCCCTTGGGGGAAATTTGGCCTAACAAAAATCAGCCGATCTGCCCCCAAGGGGGGCAGAAATGGTCTAAATACAATTTGCCCCCCAGGGGAGCGACCCTTGCCTAATAGGTCGCTCCCCACCTCTAAAAAACAAACAAACAAAAAAAATAATAATCCCTGGCTCCTAGAGGTTTCTGCCCCCTCTGGGGGCAGATCGGCCTAATAGCAATAGGCTGATCTGCCCCCGTAAGGGGCAGAAATGGCCTAAAATAAATTTTCTCCCCTAGGAGAGCGACTCTTGCCTAAGGGGTTGCTTCCCAACTCAAAAAACAACAAAAAACACACAAAAAGAAAAAAAATGATCCCTGGCACCTAGTGGTTTCTGCCCCCCCGGGTGTAGATCGGCCTAACAACAATAGGCCTTGAAAAATATTGTACCCCTGGGGAGCGACCCTTGCCCAAGGGGTCGCTCCCCTCTTGCAAATGTCCATTTCAAACAAAAATCCCTGGTGTCTAGTGGGCATTTCAGAAGCCGGATGCTCTAAGAGACTTCCTTCCTTCCCTTTGAAGCCTCTCGGGCCCCCATCACATGATCGGAAGAGAAATGCAAAGCATTTCTCTTCCGATCCTGCTGGAAGCTGATGGGGAAGTGGCCTCTGATGAGGACAGTGCACGAATGCATGCTGATGTCATCAGACGTCACTGGGGGGGGGGGGTCGGAGGGGTCGGGGTGGAAGGGGAAGTGCTTCCCCTTCCATCCCTGCCTTGGTGGGGTGGGAGGCAAGCCCACCTCTGAGCTCAGTGCCAACGACGTAATGGTTACATCCTCGGTACATGAGCACTGTGCCGTTGGACGTAACCATTACGTCCACGGCACAAATGGGGTTAAAAAGCAAAAAAGAGGATTAAATCCTTGAGAAAACAGTACTGGTACTGTTAGCGTTCAAAAGTACCTCAGTAGTGTCAAAATAACACCACAGGGGCTAGTGTGCGTCGGAAAAGGGCAGCTCACCCGCAAGCAAGACCGTGCGTTGTTCCTCTTCCGGTCTGGTCGGCGTGCGTCATTTCTTCTCTCCGCAGGACAGCGATGCATCAATCCGGACAAGCACCTCAGGTCCGGGCAGGCTTTGCGTCATTTTCCCGCACCCAGCGATGTTGAGTTGAAAATCCCGCCGGACGGTATCAGAAAACCGCGCTGTGTAGGTTGCGACGTTATCAGCCTCCGTCAGCGGGTGTTGCG
Organism: Pleurodeles waltl; assembly: GCF_031143425.1. Lineage (NCBI taxonomy): Eukaryota > Metazoa > Chordata > Amphibia > Caudata > Salamandridae > Pleurodeles > Pleurodeles waltl. The sequence goes on along the minus strand of NC_090437.1, from coordinate 1,031,650,053 downwards.
TGTAGTTTTTCCAGCTGCGTGTGTCGATCTTCCAGCCGTGATGCAGGTGGGGTGTAGATTTCAGCTGCGAAGCCGGCGTCACGTCGTTTCTCAGCCGCGTCTTGGAAGGTGCTTCGAAAATGTCCTCACACTGCGGTCTGTGTGTGGATTTTCAGTCTTGGTCTGCGAGCTTTACCTTTCAAGGCCCTAGGAACTGGATAGGGCACCACTTGGTAGGGCAGGAGTCTCAGCAGGGAGTCCAGGTGCTGGCAGGAGAAGTCTTTGATGGCCCTGAGACTTCAACAACAGGAGGCAAGCTCAGGTCAAGCCCTTGGAGATTTCTTCACAAGCAGGAATGCACAACAAAGTCCAGTCTTTGTCCACTGGCACAGGCAGAAGCAGCAACTGCAGGATAGCTCCACAAAGCACAGTCACAGGCAGGGCAGCACTTCTCCTCAGCTCTTCAGCTCTTCTCCAGTCAGAGGTTCCTCTTGATTTCCAGAAGTGATCTAATTTTCAGGGGTTTGGGTGCTCTTCTTAAACCCATTTCCGCCTTTGAAGTAGGCCTACTTCAAAGGAAAGTCTCTCTTGTTAGGGAGATCCTGCCTTGCCCAAGCTAGGCCCCAGACACACACCAGGGGGTTGGAGACTGCATTGTGTGAGGGCAGGCACAGCCCTTTCAGGTGTAAGTGACCATTCCTCCCCTCCCTCCTAGCACAGATGGCTCATCTGGATATGCAGGCTACAACCCAGCTCCCTTTGTGTCACTTTTTGGAGAGAAGTGCAAACAGCCCATCTGTCAAACTAACCGAGACAGGGAATCAACAAACAGGCAGAGTCACAGAATGGTTTAAGCAAGAAAATGCCTACTTTCTAAAAGAGGCATTTTCAAACACCCAATCTCAAAACTAACTTTACTAAAAGATCTGTTTTTACATTGTTTGTTCAGAGACCCCAAACTCCACAGGTCTATCTGCTCCCAAAGGGAATCTATGCTTTAATCATATTTAAAGGCAGCCCACATGTTAACCTATGAGAGAGAGAGGCCCTGCAACAGTGAAAACCGAATTTGGCAGTTTTTCACTGGCAGGACATATAAAACACAATAGTATATGTCCTACCTTAACCATACACTGCACCCTGCCCATGGGGCTACCTAGGGCCTACCTTAGGGGTGTCTTACATGTAAGAAAAGGGAAGGTTTAGGCCTGGCAAGTAGGTACATTTGCCAAGTCAAATTGGCAGCTTGAAACTGCACACACAGACACTGCATTGGCAGGTCTGAGACACGTTTTCAGGGCTACTAATGTAGGTGGCACAACCAGTGCTGCAGGCCCACTAGTACCTCTAGTGCACTGTACTAGGGACTTACCAGTAAATCAAATATGGCAATCATGGAAAGCCAATTACACACACATTTTATATAGGAGTACTTGCACTTTAGCACTGGATAGCAGTGGTAAAGTGCCCGGAGTAACAAAAACTGCAAAAACAGAGACCAGCACACATCAACAACCTGGGAAACAGAGGCAAAAAGTTAGGGGAGACCACACCAAGGATGGCAAGTCTAACAGGCAGGTTGAGATGCACAAAAGTTTTCTTCTGGTACTGACACTGCCAGAAGTAGCAGTGTCCTTCTGAGTGTGGCATTGGCAGGTTGAGGTGCACAAAAGTATTCTTCTGGGTCTGGCACTGCCAGGAATAGCAGCATCCTTCAGAGTCTGTCAGTGACAAGAGGACAAGGCAACAACAGCAATGAGTTCTTTGGACCCATTGTATTCAGTCATGTGCTGTGGAGGAATTTGCATTTGGAGCTGCTGTTTTGCCACATACACACCCTGGTTTAGTCAAATTTGGTACACAAGGTGTTCAGTGTGAGGACTGATGCTACATTGGACAAAGGTTTGGATAAGCTGCTCGGCAAGACAGTAAGACTATTAAGTGTACCTATTGTTGTTAAACTTTGGCAGCAGTTTCGGGAAAGGGCCTGAATGTAGAAGAATTAGACCAATGCGCTTTAGTCCAAATTTTATGTGAAGTATAGTTGCAAGTAGTTTTACCCAATTCAGTTACAGTTCTCATTTTTAAGCAGCATCATTTGTGAGAGCACTCTTTCCGCTTCTGCATTTGATATGGACAGGGTCAGAAGTTTAATGGCACCAATGGTCAACTCCTAAAACCGATGATCCCTAGCAGCATCTATATAATTGAATACTTCTATCCAGAAAGATTCCATACCTGACGAGTTGTTGAATGAACACAAAGTTGCTGTTCCCCACTGCAATACTAAGACGTGTGTTGGGTGTTTGAAAAACTCTTTTGGTAAGTCAGTAACCAGAGGTTTAGGGCCTTAAAACACATTTTGGGGATTCAAAAGTTCCAAATGTCTGAGGAGGGTCAGCAAATCTGGCAGGCACATCTGATATTCTGCTACCAAACTTTGACAGTCCTTGTCAGCAGCAGGCAGTTTGCTTTCTTGGAACTTATTGCGGAAGTCAAGGCAAGTTCTACATCCTCCTGCTCAACATAATTGGCACTACTCTGAAGATCTAAATTATGCAACTGTTGCTAACGATTGGCACTGTTAACACTTGTCTTTAGAATTCTTCTGAGAGTTAACCTATGTAAAGTTTGCAAATCCCAAAATATGTGAAGGACATCACCATATTCAAGCTGAAATGCTTTGTTCACTACCTTAATTTCCTGCAAGATAGGTTTGAGGAAAATAAGGTAGAGATAATTTGGCTTATCATTTTACATTTCTTGCAGCATTCTGGCTACATAGCAATGATCTACATATGATATGTTGCAAAAGTGCAAGTTTAGCACATCATATTGCTCCAGAAATCGTTCCACACAATCCGCCATTATGAGCCACCATGCTTTGCGTGGCAAAAGAAGCTTTAGTGGCATTTCTTCATCCAAGGTTTGAACAATTTTGAGCGAGTGGCAGACGCATAGTAAAAACTGCAAAGTAGGCTGCTTTTCTCTCAACAAAGTATATGTGGAGTGTTTTTTGCTACACATTACCCTTGCATTATCTGTACCTACACCTAGTAAATTCTCAATTTGAAGACTGCTGTCTTTGAGGAACTCCAGAAGTGCATTTGCTATTCCTTCGGTGCATGCCTCTTGCAGTTCTGTTAGACCTGACAGCCTTAGGGTGGTCATCCCCCAACTTTTTGCCTGCCTCCTCCCACTTTTCTGACACTGTTTTTGCTGGTTTTAGGGCTCTGCACACCTTACCAGTGCTAACCTGTACTAAAGTGCATATGCTCTCTCCCTTTAATATGGTAACATTGGTTCATCCCCAATTGGAATATTTGATTTACTTATACTTCCCTAGTAAAGTACACTATATGCTGTCAGGGCCTGTAAATTAAATGTTACTACTGGGCCTGCAGAACGGATTGTCCCACCCACATAAGCAGCCCCTTAACCATGTCTCAGACCTGCCATTGCAAGGCCTATGTGTGCAGTTTTACTGCCACTTCAACTTGGCATTTAAAAGTACTTGCCAAGTCTTAAACTCCCCTTTTTCTACACATATGTCTTCCCTAAGGTAAGCCCCGGGTAACCCATTGGGCAGGGTGCTATGCAGGGAAAAGGCAGGACATGTACATAAGTGTTTTATATGTCCTGGTAGTGAAAACCCCCAAAATTCATTTTCCACTGCTGTGAAGCCTGCTCCTTTCATAGACTAGCAATGGGACTGCCCTCATAGACTTTTTTGAGTGGTTGATTCTGATCTGAATGGGGTATCCAGGTCATATTTAGTATGGCCAGAGTGGTAATAGAAAAGCCTATTGGTGAGGTTGGACTTAATATTACTATTTTAGAAATGACACTTTTAGAAAGTGAGCATTTCTCTGCACCTAAAACCATCTTTGCCTTACAGCTTGTCTCCAATCAACATTTGGTCTGTGCTGGTTGACAGCTCCCTTATGCATTTCACCCAGACAACCACAAACACAGGACACTCAGTCACATCTGCATCCATCTAAATATTTGAATGGGTCTTCCTGGGCTGGAAGGGTGGAGGGCCTGAAACTTACATTTCAAAGGCCAGTGGCCTGCCCTCACACAATGGACTGATAATCCCCCCACTGGGACCCTGGCAGACATAACTGGGCTGAAAGGGGAACTTGTGCACTTCAAAACCACTCTTTGAAGTCTCCCCCACATCAAAGGCATTTTGGGTATATAAACTGGGACTCTGACCCCACCAACTGAGACACTGCTGGATATACACTTGCACCCTATCAGAGGAGCTGCCTGGCTGCCCAAAGGACTCATCTGGACTGCTTTGCTGAGAAGGACTGCTTCCTTGCTGTTGCCCTGATGTCCTGCTGGCCTCTGACAGTGCTGAGAACGACTCTGCCTTCCCCAAAAGTGGTCTCCAATGGCTTGGATTGAGCTTGCCTCCTGTTTTTGAAGTCTCAGGGCCAACAAAGACTTCATCTCTTCAAGAAACTCCTTGTGCGTCGACAATCGACGCACCTCCTGCAGAAATCGATAAAAAGCCTGCACTGTGACCAAGAAATTGCCACACAGCCGACCGGAATGACGCAGCCCGAATTCCAGTCTGGAAATTCGAAGCAGTGCCTATCTTTTGACGGAAAATTAGATGCATCGCCTCTTGGATCGACGCAGCACCTCTGCCTTTTTCCAGTGCGTCACGGATTTTCAACACAGCGTCCCTGGGCAGCAAAATATCCCCGTACCTCAGTGAGGAACCAAGATGAACAACAACGCGAATCCCTTGCAGCTTGGAAAGCAACAACACATTGTCTGTGCCGCGTCAAAAAAGTAGACGTAACACATTATTTTTTCACGGCTCTCCTCCTCTGTGGTCTTCATACGTCGTCATTTTTTACGCATACCAGATACTGTGTGTAACACAGAGACAACTGTTTATTCCTCAGGATTGAGACTCTTTTAACCTCTTTGGTGCGGGCGTCGGCCACTGGCCGACGCCCACACACCCTCCCTGGTGCGGGTCACGACCAGTGGCCGACACCAGGAAGGGCATTAATAAATCCTCGGGTGCGTCGCACCCGAGGATTTTTATTTTTTTTTTAAACTTCCCCCGGGAGACACGGAAGCTTCTGTGTCTCCCCCCGCCCCCCACCCGCCCCTTTGTGACGTCAGCGCGCCGCGAGGCGCGCTGACATTTCAAAGGTGTTTTCCCTATCAAAGCAGGAAGCAGCCTTGCGGCCGCTTCCTCCTTTGATGGGGAAAACGGCCTTTTCCACGTTCGGGAAGGCCTCGTAAGAAAGGGGAGAGTCTCCCCTTTCTTACGAGGCCTTCCTGAAACTGTTTCCTGGCCCCCGGTCGCAGCTGTGCTGCGATCGGGGGCCAGGAAACACTTTCAGGTTTCCTGGCTCCCCCGATCGCAGCACAGCTGCGATCGGGGGGCCAGGAAACACTTTGAAAAGGCCTCGTAAGAAAGGGGAGACTCTCTCCTTTCTTACGAGGCCTTCTGAAACTGTTTCTGGCCCCCGATCGGGCCAGAAACAGTTTCAGAAGGCCTCGTAAGAAAGGGGAGAGTCTCCCCTTTCTTACGAGGCCTTCTGAAACTGTTTCCTGGCCCCCGATCGCAGCACAGCTGCGATCGGGGGCCAGGAAACACCACTAGACACCAGGGATTTCACTTTGGAGGGCGCCCCCCCCGGAAAACGGGCCGCCCCCCCCGCATAATAAAAAATGCCCCCCCAGGGGATTTTTTTTTTCAAAAATAAATAAAATGAAATGACAGGGGGTCGCCCGTGGGCAGGGTGACCCCCTGTGGGGGCAATATTTTTTTTTTTAGATGTTGTAGGGTTTCCCTGGGGGCCATTTTGCCCCCCAAGGAAACCATACAACAACTAAAAAAAAATAGATATATATAGATCTATATATATTTATGTAGATAGATATATCTAGGTACATGGATATATCTATAGATATATCTATGTAGATAGATATATATATATATACTGTAGAGGTAGATCTATATCAAAGAGATTTATAAAGCGCGCTACTCACCTGTGAGGGTCTCAAGGCGCTGGGGGGGGACAGGGGGAGGGAAAGGGGCTGGGAGGTTCACTGTTCGAAAAGCCAGGTTTTGAGGCCCTTCCTGAAAAGAAGTAGGTTTTGGGTCTTGCGAAGGTGGGTTGTGAGGGCGTTCCAGGTTTTAGGTGCAAGGTAGGAGAAGGATCTGCCCCCGGTGGTGGTGTGTTTGATGCGGGGGACAGAGGCGAGAGAGAGGTCAGCTGAGCGGATGTTTCGTGTGGGGGTGTGGAAGGTGACTCTCGTTGAGGTAGGCAGGGCCTGTGTTGTGGAGTGATTTGTGTGCGAGGATGAGGATCTTGAAGGTGATCCTTTTGTCAATGGGGAGCCAGTGGAGGGATTTGAGGTGTGGAGAGATGTGTTCATGTCGGCGGAGGTCGAGGATGAGTCGTGCTGCTGAGTTCTGGATGCGTGTAGTTTGCGCTTGAGTTTTAGAGTGGTGCCGGCGTAGAGGGCGTTTCCGTAATCAAGCCTGCTGCTGATGAGTGCGTGAGTGACAGTTTTTCTGGTCTCTGTGGGGATCCATTTGAATGTTTTTCAGTATACGGAGTGTGTTGAAGCATGAGGAGTTAAGAGCGTTGATTTGTTGGGTCATCGAGAGGGAGGAGTCTAGGATGATGCTGAGGTTGCGTGCGTGGTTGGCGGGGCTGGGTGCAGGGCCTAGCGTGGTGGGCCACCATGAGGGGTCCCAGGTGTTTTTGTGTGGGCCAAAGAGGATTATGTCGGTTTTGCTTGAGTTGAGTTTCAGGTAGTTGGTTGTCATATATATCACTTTTGTCAATATGTGTGTGGTTTCCCTGGGGGGAAAAGGGTCCGACTTGTCTAGTGGCAGTCTTAGTGCCATAAAGAAGCGCAGAAGGTTTATATGCCTACTGCAAAGAGCAAATCTGTATTTTATGTAAATAGCTGAGTACATTAGTAAAGTCTATGGAGAGATGAAGGGCACTTTTGCTGGGTGGTAATGAGGGAATCCGAGGAGGAGGGAGTGGGAGCACCAATAATGATTGTTGGACTGGGCGCAGGAGGTGCTAAAGACTGTGACGAATGGTATGTGACAAGGTGTTTTTTGAGTGTCTTGAAAGTACGTGCTGATTGAGGGAAGAAGCGCAGGTAAGGTGGCCTCTACTGTTGCACGTATCTCACACACACCATCGATTTTGTGACTGTCTACGTAGGCTAGTGTTTTAGAGCGACAGTTTAGCCAATAGCAGAGATGGCATCTGAAGGATGACTGCTGCCTGCACTCGGGTTATAGAGGACCTCTCTGACATAGGATCAGAGACTGAGACATCAGATACTGAGACAGCATCTGAGGGATAGGACAATCTCGCAGACTCTGGGAGTGATTTTTCAGTCAGAGGAGTCCCATTCGATAACTCCTCTTCCAGTACATTATGAGGGAGGTGATGAGGACAGTCCTGCTGTCCCTTCGCAAGCTGTTCGTGCAACTGGGTAATAGTGGGTTAGGCCAACCCAGAGAGCAGGTGAATGCGGCGGCAAGCAGAGAGAGAGTGCTCTCTTGGGAGCTCCCCAATTTAGTTCAGCCCCAAATTCCACCACCCAAATCATATTGTGGAGACATCAAAATTGTCTATGGCAAAACAAACTGGTTTTGTAAGGCAGGCACCTGTGTTTTTGGTCCTGGATTCGGCGGCCATATAGAGAAACACACTAAACCCAAACATTTCTGGAAACTAGACATTCGGAGGAGTCCACAGAGGTGTGACTTGTGTGGATTCCCCAAAGTTTTCTTACCCAGAATACCCTGCAAAGCTGAAATGTTGAAAAAAAACTCAATTTTTCTCGCATTTCTGTCACACAAACTACAGGAATATGCTGGGAACCACAACATTCCTACCACCCAGTGACTCCTCACCTGTCCTGATAAAAACACTACCCCACTTGAGTGCCTACACCTAGTGCCTGTGTCAGGAATGGATCACCCCAGGGTCAACAGCTTTTAGGAAGGCCTCGTAAGAAAGGGGAGACACTCCCCTTTCTTACGAGGCCTTCCTGAAAGTGTTTCCTGGCCTCCGGTCGCAGCTGTGCTGCGATCGGGGGCCAGGAAACACTTTCAGGTTTCCTGGCTCCCCCGATCGCAGCACAGCTGCGATCGGGGGGCCAGGAAACACTTTGAAAAGGCCTCGTAAGAAAGGGGAGACTCTCTCCTTTCTTACGAGGCCTTCTGAAACTGTTTCTGGCCCCCGATCGGGCCAGAAACAGTTTCAGAAGGCCTCGTAAGAAAGGGGAGAGTCTCCCCTTTCTTACGAGGCCTTCTGAAACTGTTTCCTGGCCCCCGATTGCAGCACAGCTGCGATCGGGGGCCAGGAAACACCACTAGACACCAGGGATTTCACTTTGGAGGGCACCCCCCCCGGAAAACGGCCCCCCCCCGCATAATAAAAAATGCCCCCCCAGGGGATTTGTTTTCTTCAAAAATAAATAAAATGAAATGACAGGGGGTCGCCCGTGGGCAGGGTGACCCCCTGTGGGGGCAATATTTTTTTTTTTAGATGTTGTAGGGTTTCCCTGGGGGCCATTTTGCCCCCCAAGGAAACCATACAACAACTAAAAAAATATATATATATATAGATCTATATATATTTATGTAGATAGATATATCTAGGTACATGGATATATCTATAGATATATCTATGTAGATAGATATATATATATATATATACTGTAGAGGTAGATCTATATCAAAGAGATTTATAAAGCGCGCTACTCACCTGTGAGGGTCTCAAGGCGCTGGGTGGGGACGGGGGGAGGGAAAGGGGCTGGGAGGTTCACTGTTCGAAAAGCCAGGTTTTGAGGCCCTTCCTGAAAAGAAGTAGGTTTTGGGTCTTGCGAAGGTGGGTTGTGAGGGCGTTCCAGGTTTTAGGTGCAAGGTAGGAGAAGGATCTGCCCCCGGTGGTGGTGTGTTTGATGCGGGGGACAGAGGCGAGAGAGAGGTCAGCTGAGTGGATGTTTCGTGTGGGGGTGTGGAAGGTGACTCTCGTTGAGGTAGGCAGGGCCTGTGTTGTGGAGTGATTTGTGTGCGAGGATGAGGATCTTGAAGGTGATCCTTTTGTCAATAGGGGGCCAGTGGAGGGATTTGAGGTGTGGAGAGATGTGTTCATGTCGGCGGAGGTCGAGGATGAGTCGTGCTGCTGAGTTCTGGATGCGTGTAGTTTGCGCTTGAGTTTTAGAGTGGTGCCGGCGTAGAGGGCGTTTCCGTAATCAAGCCTGCTGCTGATGAGTGCGTGAGTGACAGTTTTTCTGGTCTCTGTGGGGATCCATTTGAATGTTTTTCAGTATACGGAGTGTGTTGAAGCATGAGGAGGTAAGAGCGTTGATTTGTTGGGTCATCGAGAGGGAGGAGTCTAGGATGATGCTGAGGTTGCGTGCGTGGTTGGCGGGGCTGGGTGCAGGGCCTAGCGTGGTGGGCCACCATGAGGGGTCCCAGGTGTTTTTGTGTGGGCCAAAGAGGATTATTTCGGTTTTGCTTGAGTTGAGTTTCAGGTAGTTGGTTGTCATATATATCACTTTTGTCAATATGTGTGTGGTTTCCCTGGGGGGAAAAGGGTCCGACTTGTCTAGTGGCAGTCTTAGTGCCATAAAGAAGCGCAGAAGGTTTATATGCCTACTGCAAAGAGCAAATCTGTATTTTATGTAAATAGCTGAGTACATTAGTAAAGTCTATGGAGAGATGAAGGGCACTTTTGCTGGGTGGTAATGAGGGAATCCGAGGAGGAGGGAGTGGGAGCACCAATAATGATTGTTGGACTGGGCGCAGGAGGTGCTAAAGACTGTGACGAATGGTATGTGACAAGGTGTTTTTTGAGTGTCTTGAAAGTACGTGCTGATTGAGGGAAGAAGCGCAGGTAAGGTGGCCTCTACTGTTGCACGTATCTCACACACACCATCGATTTTGTGACTGTCTACGTAGGCTAGTGTTTTAGAGCGACAGTTTAGCCAATAGCAGAGATGGCATCTTGATGGATGACTGCTGCCTGCACTCGGGTTATAGAGGACCGCTCTGACATAGGATCAGAGACTGAGACATCAGATACTGAGACAGCATCTGAGGGATAGGACAATGGCGCAGACTCTGGGAGTGATTTTTCAGTCAGAGGAGTCCCATTCGATAACTCCTCTTCCAGTACATTATGAGGGAGGTGATGAGGACAGTCCTGCTGTCCCTTCGCAAGCTGTTCGTGCAACTGGGTAATAGTGGGTTAGGCCAACCCAGAGAGCAGGTGAATGCGGCGGCAAGCAGAGAGAGAGTGCTCTCTTGGGAGCTCCCCAATTTAGTTCAGCCCCAAATTCCACCACCCAAATCATATTGTGGAGACATCAAAATTGTCTATGGCAAAACAAACTGGTTTTGTAAGGCAGGCACCTGTGTTTTTGGTCCTGGATTCGGCGGCCATATAGAGAAACACACTAAACCCAAACATTTCTGGAAACTAGACATTCGGAGGAGTCCACAGAGGTGTGACTTGTGTGGATTCCCCAAAGTTTTCTTACCCAGAATACCCTGCAAAGCTGAAATGTTGAAAAAAAACTCAATTTTTCTCGCATTTCTGTCACACAAACTACAGGAATATCCTGGGAACCACAACATTCCTACCACCCAGTGACTCCTCACCTGTCCTGATAAAAACACTACCCCACTTGAGTGCCTACACCTAGTGCCTGTGTCAGGAATGGATCACCCCAGGGTCAACAGCTGCCTCACGTAAGGACCAACATTGACCGTTGTGTGATCTATTCCTGTCGCAGGCACCAGGCCTAAGCACACAAGTGAGGTATCATATTTATCGGGAGACTTGGGGGAACGCTGGGTGGAAGGAAATTTGTGGCTCCTCTCAGATTCCAGAACTTTCTGTCACCGAAATGTGAGGAAAATGTGTTATTTTAGCCACATTTTGAGGTTTGCAAAGGATTCTGGGTAACAGAACCTGGTCCGAGCCCCACAAGTCACCTCATCTTGGATTCCCCTGGGTTTCTAGTTTTCAAAAGTGTGCTGGTTTGCTAGGTTTCCCCAGGTGCCGGCTGAGCTAGAGGCCAAAATCCACAGGTAGGCACTGTTTTCTATGAAAAAATTTGATGTGTCCACATTGTGTTTTGGGGCATTTCCTGTCGCGGGCGCTAGGCCTACCCACACAAGTGAGGTATCATTTTTATCGGGAGACTTGGGGGAACGCTGGGTGAAAGGAAATCTGTGGCTCCTCTCAGATTCCAGAACTTTCTGTCACCGAAATGTGAGGAAAACTTGTTTTTTTAGCCACTTTTTGAGGTTTGCAAAGGATTCTGGGTAACAGAACCAGGTCCGAGCCCCGCAAGTCACCCCTCCTTGGATTCCCCTAGGTCTCTAGTTTTCAGAAATGCACAGGTTTGGTAGGTTTCCCTAGGTGCCGGCTGAGCTAGAGGCCAAAATCTACAGGTAGGCACTTCTCAAAAAACACCTCTGTTTTCTTCCAAAAATTTGGATGTGTCCACGTTGCGCTTTGGGGCGTTTCCTGTCGCAGGCGCTAGGCCTACCCACACAAGTGAGGTATCATTTTTATCGGGAGACTTGGGGGAACGCCGGGTGGAAGGGAATTTGTGGCTCCTCTCAGATTCCAGAACTTTCTGTCACGGAAATGTGAGGAAAACTTGTTTTTTTAGTCACTTTTTGAGGTTTGCAAAGGATTCTGGGTAACAGAACCTGGTCCGAGCCCCGCAAGTCACCCCTCCTTGGATTCCCCTAGGTCTCTAGTTTTCAGAAATGCACAGGTTTGGTAGGTTTCCCTAGGTGCCGGCTGAGCTAGAGGCCAAAATCTACAGGTAGGCACTTCGCAAAAAACACCTCTGTTTTCTTCCAAAAATGTGGATGTGTCCACGTTGCGCTTTGGGGCGTTTCCTGTCGCGGGCGCTAGGCCTACCCACACAAGTGAGGTATCATTTTTATCGGGAGACTTTGGGGAACGCCGGGTGGAAGGAAATTTGTGGCTCCTCTCAGATTCCAGAACTTTCTGTCACCGAAATGTGAGGAAAACTTGTTTTTTTAGCCACTTTTTGAGGTTTGCAAAGGATTCTGGGTAACAGAACCTGGTCCGAGCCCCGCAAGTCACCCCTCCTTGGATTCCCCTAGGTCTCTAGTTTTCAGAAATGCACAGGTTTGGTAGGTTTCCCTAGGTGCCGGCTAAGCTAGAGGCCAAAATCTACAGGTAGGCACTTCGCAAAAAACACCTCGGTTTTCTTCCAAAAATTTGGATGTGTCCACGTTGCGCTTTGGGGCGTTTCCTGTCGCGGGCGCTAGGCCTACCCACACAAGTGAGGTATCATTTTTATCGGGAGACTTGGGGGAACGCTGGGTGGAAGGAAATTTGAGGCTCCTCTCAGATTCCAGAACTTTCTGTCACCGAAATGTTAGGAAAACTTGTTTTTTTAGCCACTTTTTGAGGTTTGCAAAGGATTCTGGGTAACAGAACCTGGTCCGAGCCCCGCAAGTCACCCCTCCTTGGATTCCCCTAGGTCTCTAGTTTTCAGAAATGCACAGGTTTGGTAGGTTTCCCTATGTGCCGGCTGAGCTAGAGGCCAAAATCTACAGGTAGGCACTTTGGAACAAACAGCTGTGTTTTCTATAAAAAAAATAGGATGTGTCCATGTTGTGTTTTGGGGCATTTCCTGTCGCGGGCACTAGGCCTACCCACACAAGTGAGGTATCATTTTTATCGGGAGACTTGGGGGAACATAGAATAGCAAAACAAGTGTTATTGCCCCTTATCTTTCTCTACATTTTTTCCTTCCAAATATAAGAGAGTGTGTAAAAAAGACGTCTATTTGAGAAATGCCCTGCAATTCACATGCTAGTATGGTCACCTCGGAATTCAGCGTTGTGCAAATAACCACTGCTCCTCAAAACCTTATCTTGATCCCATTTTGGAAATGCAAAGGTTTTCTTGATACCTCTTTTTCACTCTTCATATTTCAGCAAATGAATTGCTGTATACCCAGTATAGAATGAAAACCAACTGCAGGGTGCAGCTCATTTATTGGCTCTGGGTACCTAGGGTTCTTGATGAACCTACAAGCCCTTTATATCCCCGCAACCAGAAGAGTCCAGCAGACAAAACGGTATATTGCTTTCAGAAATCTGACATCGCAGGAAAAAGTTACAGAGTAAAACATAAAGAAAAATGGCTGTTGTTTTCAGCTTAATTTCAATATTTTTTTATTTCAGCTGTTATTTTCTGTAGGAAAACCTTGTAGGATCTACACAAATGACCCCTTGCTGAATTCAGAATTTTGTCTAGTTTTCAGAAATGTTTAGCATTCCGGGATCCAGCATTGGTTTCACACCCATTCCTGTCACTAACTGGAAGGAGGCTGAAAGCACCAAATATAGTAAAAATGGGGTATGTCCCAGTAAAATGCCAAATTTGTGTTGAAAAATTTGGTTTTCTGATTCAAGTCTGCCCGTTCCTGAAAGGTGGGAAGATAGTGATTTCAGCACCAGAAACCCTTTTTTGATGGCATTTTCAGGGAAAAAACCACAAGCCTTCTTCAGCAGCCCTTTTTTCCAATTTTTTTGGAAAAAACAAAATTTTCACTGTATTTTGGCTATTTTCTTGGTCTCCTCCAGGGGAAACCACCAACTCTGGGTACCATTAGAATCCCTAGGATGTTGGAAAAAAAGGACGCAAATTTGGCGTGGTTAGCTTATGTGGACAAAAAGTTATGAAGCCCTAAGCGCGAACTACCCCAAATAGCCAAAAAAGGGCTCAGCACTGGGGGGGAAAAGGCCCAGCAGCTAAGGGGTTAAACCTTTTAAAACTTATGTTTCAACTTGTGCTCATTGGATCTTTGTTGTTTTGACCTTATTTTATTCAGATAAATATTATTTATTTCTCTAAACCTGTGTGGTGTATTTTGGTGGTGTTTTCACTGTGTAACTGTATGATTTATTGCACAAATACTTTACACAGTGCCTTCTAAGTTAATCCTGACTGCTCAATCGCAAGCTACCAGAGTGTGGGCACAGGATAATTTGAATTGTGTTGTAACTTACCCTGACTAGGATTGGGGTCCCTACTTAGACAAGGGTGTATACCTGTGCCAACTAGAGACCCAATTTCTAACAAGTTCTATCATCCCTAGGTAACTGCTCAAAATTCTGCTACTTTTCTGACTGAAGTATTTTTGCACAGATTCACAGATGCACATTTCTTTATTGAAATGTCAGTGCATTTGTCAATGATCAAAGATTAAGGTGAACTGCCCATATCTCAAAGGAGCTCCCCTTTTAAAAAAGGGCCTAAATCTCCATTTATCAAAGCTGTGCACTTTGTCCGGTGCATACGAAAAGGAGGCACTTCTTCACTTAAAATATTTCCCAGTCTGTGATTGTTGTGAAATTATGTGCTACATACAGTTTGCACTGCAATCCTAAACTCTCTCCTTTTCTGGTAATTTGAAGTGCTGGTGGGGCAAACAATACCATGGTTAGACTAGGTGTATTCAAGCATGCACAGTGTTTTGCTGTGGATGCATGCAGCTTTAATGGGCACATAGCTGTATATGACCGTATTTACAGCTTACCTTTGTTTCATCTGTTTTTACAGGGGCAATCGTTTTTTTTAGTTCAGGGTCAGACTTACAAACTTTCCTGTACACTTTCTTGTACTGTGCCCACTTTCCCATTTTCAACATTACTTAGTTGGTAACTCCTTGGGACCTGGTAGGTGACTAAAATCTCTGGTGTGTCTCGGGGCGACTATCTGCAATTGGAAAAGAGGATATCTATCATTGTCCCTAGTTCAATAAAATTAGCCAAATAAAATAGTATCACTGAGTTCCAAGTGTCTTTTTAGCAGTGAGGAGCTTAACCCATTTTTGGTCTGGTGTATGTCCTCCTGCATTGGTCACTGAGAAACTCACACAAATGTCCAAAGTAAAATCATAATTGAATCTTAAATGATTGCACACATCGCTCATTGTCACATACTAGGTTTCTCCTTTGCTCTCTTGCATAGTTTATCCCATTATGTAATGCAAAGTAACCTTCAACATATCTCCACCTGCGTTTGCCTTAGTAAATATTTGGTCGTAGGCAGGACCACTGGAATTGTTTTTCAGATAATTATAGATTCTACACATTCACCTCATAACCCATCTGCTACATAACCTGAAGATTCTTCCTAAATAAATTGTTTCCAACTGAAATGGTTCAAAAGTTACTAAAAACACAGAGACAAGTTTGCCACACAGTAGCAGACCCTTTGCGGAGGTTGACTGGTCACATTTCTGTTACTCACTGCTAGCTTTGGATGTTACAATGGTACCAAAGAGGTGCAAATAATATCCAGGCAGTGTTAATAAATTACAAAATGAAAATATGGTATTTCTTTTTATATAGTCTGCTTAGCTGGTTACTGTGCAAGGCTGTCCATCTGAGATTTTGTGTATAATTGTGGTCCTGAGCTGTCATGGTTGAAGGGAGGTAAAGAAGCTGTCGGACTGTATGTTCAGCAATTTTTCACCTGTGGGCCATGAACCCCCAGGAGTAATTAATACTTTCTTTAGGGGGTTTGGGGCTATATTGCCTAGCCCTATCCCAAGCAGTCTGGGGAAACTGGTGTTTCCTAACGGGACATAATTGAGAGATTTGGGGGTTGAGGCAGAAGGCAGTGCATGGTTTCCACGGTGTTTATGGTCCCCACAGTGTCTATCAGTGGGTCATTATGTTATTTAGACTACTTGGTCTCTCTGCAGAGTGCATAGAGCAGTGATGGGAAGTGCCAATTGTGATTATATATGAAAGTGTGTGATGGTATTGCAAACTGCTGAAATATTAACAAAACCAAAGTGTTTAACAGTTGAGTAGGTGTGTTCTGTTGTGTGCTGGGGGTGGCTGGGGTGGGAGACACTAAAGGAGAGGGCCCTAGCCCTCCAAGGTAATAAACAGAGTTCCACATGGTTCAGCCTCCAGCACATAGAAAGGATGCTTCTATAAGAGTACATTTATCCCACCCAAGTGAAAACAAATATAGCTGCATGACTAACCACTAATATTTTCAGAAACATGTTTCTGAGTTTCACAGTACCTAAGTTACTACAGATCTGAGCCCTGAAAAAATTTGCTGTGTAAATCACACAACAAACATGCAAAATATGGAAAAGTCTCTTCACAGAACTACGAGGCAAGACAGTTATTATGTAAAACAAGTTCATGGCCCACATAATTATAGGTTTTTATACAACTGATATTCCAAAAACATATTTGAAAGTACCTGCATAAGCAACAGTGAAAAAAGCGAAGTTTTGGCAACATAAAATACTTGTCTAAAAACACACAATTTCAAGGGAAAAGCCACAATTTATCCAGACATTCTGGGTTCACTTTGCATAAGCAAATGTCTATTGTGCTTTCCGTTTTACGTTAGGGCTTTGTTTCACCTCATTTTTTTCCCCGGCTTTGTAAAGCATGAATTTGCACTGAAGGCATGGAAGTGCTTCACCTGAACACCTGTTTGATTTCATATGGGCACATTCATTTTTACAGGCACCAGGAACACTCTATGATATACTTCTATGCACTACTAAGAAGACGGCACATCCATTTCAGAATCACTGGTTCAAACAAAGAATACAATTAATCCCAGCAAGTTTTGTGCCCCCGTCCCAACACTCAAGCATAACACAAGCACAGAAGCACATCAGTTCATGTCTCCCTAATTATGGGGTTATAAACAGCGCTGCTCCAGAGTGATGCATCCTTACGCCATGTGATTCACTTTACATAGGCACTAGCTTGATTACTCAAATTCACATTAATTTTCACAGGGACCAGGCTACCAAGTGATTTGCAACAGTCAAAATGGGGAGCACCCTGTCTTCCATTCCAGCATTTGTGACCCCAAGGCATCATGGTAAATGCAGTCACTAGCACGAATTTGAATAGAGTTTTGAAAGTTTTTCACCATAAGTTGGTGTGGCAAGTGCTGTATCTTCGGACACGTGTTTCTGGCTATTTGGCCGTCATCAGCGAAGAGCAACGTTTAACTGGCGGGGTTGCTTGAAATGCCGCCTTGAAAGTATTCACAGGTTTAAGTACCACTCAAGAAGGCGCACAGGTGCTTCACCCGAGCTCGTCAGCTCAGAGGCTCACGGGAGCCTTAATTACAACAGTCAAAACGGGGAGCACCCTGTCTTCCATTCCAGCATTTGTGACCCCAAGGCATCATGGTAAATGCAGTCATTAGCACAAATTTGAATAGAGTTTTGAAAGTTTTTCAACATAAGTTGGAGCGGCAAGTGCCGTATCTTAGGACACGTGTTTCTGGCTATTTGGCCGTCATCAGTGAAGAGCAACGTGTAGCTGGCGGGGTTGCTTGAAATGCCGCCTTGAAAGTATTCACAGGTTTAAGTACCACTCAAGAAGGCGCACAGATGCTTCACCCGAGCTCGTCAGCTCAGAGGCTCACGGGAGCCTTAATTACAACAGTCAAAACGGGAAGCACCCTGTCTTCCATTCCAGCATTTGTGACCCCAAGGCATCATGGTAAATGCAGTCGTTAGCACGAATTTGAATAGAGTTTTGAAAGTTTTTCACCATAAGTTGGTGCGGCAAGTGCCGTATCTTCGGACACATGTTTCTGGCTATTTGGCCGTCATCAGCGAAGAGCAACGTGTAGCTGGCGGGGTTGCTTGAAATGCCGCCTTGAAAGTATTCACAGGTTTAAGTACCACTCAAGAAGGCGCACAGGTGCTTCACCCGGACTCGTCAGCTCAGAGGCTCACGGGAGCCTTAATTACAACAGCCAAAACAGGGAGCACCCTGTCTTCCATTCCAGCTTATGTGACCCCAAGGCATCATGGTAAATGCAGTCGTTAGCACAAATTTGAATAGAGTTTTGAAAGTTTTTCACCATAAGTTGGTGCGGCAAGTGCTGTATCTTCGGACACGTGTTTCTGGCTATTTGGCTGTCATCAGCGAAGAGCAACGTGTAGCTGGCAGGGTTGCTTGAAATGCCGCCTTGAAATTATTCACAGGTTTAAGTACCACTCAAGAAGGCGCACAGGTGCTTCACCCGAGCTCGTCAGCTCAGAGGCTCACGGGAGCCTTAATTACAACCGTCAACATGGGGAGCACCCTGTCTTGCATTCCAGCATTTGTGACCCCAAAGCATCATGGTAAATGCAGGCGTTAGCACAAATTTGAATAGAGTTTTGAAAGTTTTTCACCATAAGTTGGTGCGGCAAGTGCAGTATCTTCGGACACGTGTTTCTGGCTATTTGGCCGTCATCAGCGAAGAGCAACGAGTAGCTGGCGGGGTTGCTTGAAATGCCGCCTTGAAAGTATTCACAGGTTTAAGTACCACTCAAGAAGGCGCACAGGTGCTTCACCCGAGCTCGTCAGCTCAGAGGCTCACGGGAGGCTTAATTACAACAGTCAAAACGGGGAGCACCCTGTCCTCCATTCCAGCATTTGTGACCCCAAGGCATCATGGTAAAAGCAGTCATTAGCACAAATTTGAATAGCGTTTTGAAAGTTTTTCAACATAAGTTGGTGCGGCAAGTGCCGTATCTTCGGACACGTGTTTCTGGCTATTTGGCCGTCATCATCGAAGAGCAACGTGTAGATGGCGGGGTTGCTTGAAATGCCGCGTTGAACGTATTCACAGGTTTAAGTACTACTCAAGAAGGCGCACAGATGCTTCACCCGAGCTCGTCAGCTCAGAGGCTCACGGGAGCCTTAATTACAACAGTCAAAACGGGGAGCACCCTGTCTTCCATTCCAGCATTTGTGACCCCAAGGCATCATGGTAAATGCAGTCATTAGCACGAATTTGAATACAGTTTTGAAAGTTTTTCACCATAAGTTGGTGTGGCAAGAGCCGTATCTTCGGACACATGTTTCTGGCTATTTGGCCGTCATCAGCAAAGAGCAACATGTAGCTGGCGGGGTTGCTTGAAATGTCGCCTTGAAAGTATTCACAGGTTTAAGTACCACTCAAGAAGGCGCACAGATGCTTCACCTGAGCTCGTCAGCTCAGAGGATCACGGGAGCCTTAATTACAACAGTCAAAACGGGGAGCACCCTGTCTTCCATTCCAGCATTTGTGACCCCAAGGCATCATGGTAAATGCAGTCATTAGCACGAATTTGAATAGAGTTTTGAAAGTTTTTCACCATAAGTTGGTGTGGCAGGTGCCGTATCTTCGGACACGTGTTTCTGGCTATTTGGACGTCATCAGCGAAGAGCAACGTGTAGCTGGCGGGGTTGCTTGAAATGCCGCCTTGAAAGTATTCACAGGTTTAAGTACCACTCAAGAAGGCGCACAGATGCTTCACCCGGCCACGTCAGATCAGAGGCTCACGGGAGCCTTAATTACAACAGTCAAAACGGGGAGCACCCTGTCTTCCATTCCAGCATTTGTGACCCCAAGGCATTATGGGAAATGCAGTCATTAGCACGAATTTGAATAGAGTTTTGAAAGTTTTTCACCATAAGTTGGTGCGGCAAGTGCCGTATCTTCAGACACGTGTTTCTGGCTATTTGGCCGTCATCAGCGAAGAGCAACGTGTAGCTGGCTGGGTTGCTTGAAATGCCGTCTTGAAAGTATTCACAGGTTTAAGTACCACTCAAGAAAGCGCACAGGTGCTTCACCCGAGCTCGTCAGCTCAGAGGCTCACAGGAGCCTTAATTACAACAGTCAAAACGGGGAGCACCCTGTCTTCCATTCCAGCATTTGTGACCCCAAGGCATCATGATAAATGCAGTCATTAGCACAAATTTGAATAGAGTTTTAAAAGTTTTTCAACATAAGTTGGTGCGGCAAGTGCCGTATCTTCGGACACGTGTTTCTAGCTATTTGGCCGTCATCAGCGAAGAGCAACGTGTAGCTGGCGGGGTTGCTTGAAATGCCGCCTTGAAAGTATTCACAGGTTTAAGTACCACTCAAGAAGGCGCACAGATGCTTCACTGAGCTCGTCAGCTCAGAGGCTCACGGGAGCCTTAATTACAACAGTCAAAACGGGAAGCACACTGTCTTCCATTCCAGCATTTGTGACCCCAAGGCATCATGGTAAATGCAGTCGTTAGCACGAATTTGAATAGAGTTTTGAAAGTTTTTCACCATAAGTTGGTGCGGCAAGTGCCGTATCTTCAGACACGTGTTTCTGGCTATTTGGCCGACATCAGCGAAGAGCAACGTGTAGCTGGCGGGGTTGCTTGAAATGCCGCCTTGAAAGTATTCACAGGTTTAAGTACCACTCAAGAAGGCGCACAGGTGCTTCACCTGAGCTCGTCAGCTCAGAGGCTCACGGGAGGCTTAATTACAACAGTCAAAACGGGGAGCACCCTGTCTTCTATTCCAGCATTTGTGACCCCAAGGCATCATGGTAAAATCAGTCATTAGCACGAATTTGAATAGAGTTTTGAAAGTTTTTCACCATAAGTTGGTGTGGCAAGTGCCGTATCTTCGGACACGTGTTTCTGGGTATTTGGCCGTCATCAGCGAAGACCAACGTTTAGCTGGCGGGGTTGCTTGAAATGCCGCCTTGAAAGTATTCACAGGTTTAAGTACCACTCAAGAAGGTGCACGGGTGCTTCACCCGAGCTCGTCTGCTCAGAGGCTCACGGGAGCCTTAATTACAACAGTCAAAACGGGGAGCACCCTGTCTTCCATTCCAGCATTTGTGACCCCAAGGCATCATGGTAAATGCAGTCGTTAGCACGAATTTGAATAGAGTTTTGAAAGTTTTTCACCATAAGTTGGTGCGGCAAGTGCTGTATCTTCGGACACGTGTTTCTGGCTATTTGGCCGTCATCAGCGAAGAGCAACGTGTAGCTGGCGGGGTTGCTTGAAATGCCGCCTTGAAAGTATTCACAGGTTTAAGTACCACTCAAGAAGGCGCACAGGTGTTTCACCCGGACTCGTCAGCTCAGAGGCTTACGGGAGCCTTAATTACAACAGCCAAAACAGGGAGCACCCTGTCTTCCATTCCAGCATTTGTGACCCCAAGGCATCATGGTAAATGCAGTCATTGGCACAAATTTGAATAGAGTTTTGAAAGTTTTTCACCATAAGTTGGTGCAGCAAGTGCCGTATCTTCAGACACGTGTTTCTGGCTATTTGGCCGTCATCAGCGAAGAGCAACGTGTAGCTGGCGGGGTTGCTTGAAATGCCGCCTTGAAAGTATTCACAGGTTTAAGTACCACTCAAGAAGGCGCACAGGTGTTTCACCCGGACTCGTCAGCTCAGAGGCTTACGGGAGCCTTAATTACAACAGCCAAAACAGGGAGCACCCTGTCTTCCATTCCAGCATTTGTGACCCCAAGGCATCATGGTAAATGCAGTCATTAGCACAAATTTGAATAGAGTTTTGAAAGTTTTTCACCATAAGTTGGTGCAGCAAGTGCCTTATCTTCAGACACGTGTTTCTGGCTATTTGGCCGTCATCAGCGAAGAGCAACGTGTAGCTGGCGGGGTTGCTTGAAATGCCGCCTTGAAAGTATTCACAGGTTTAAGTACCACTCAAGAAGGCGCACAGGTGCTTCACTCGAGCTCGTCAGCTCAGAGGCTCACGGGAGCCTTAATTACAACAGTCAAAATGGGGAGCACCCTGTCTTGCATTCCAGCATTTGTGACCCCAAGGCATCATGGTAAATGCAGTCGTTAGCACAAATTTGAATAGAGTTTTGAACGTTTTTCACCATAACTTGGTGCGGTAAGTGCTGTATCTTCGGACACGTGTTTCTGCCTATTTGGCCGTCATCAGCGAAGAGCAACGTGTAGCTGGCGGGGTTGCTTGAAATGCCGCCTTGAAAGTATTCACAGGTTTAAGTACCACTCAAGAAGGCGCACAGGTGCTTCACCCGAGCTCGTCAGCTCAGAGGCTCACGGGAGCCTTAATTACAACAGTCAAAACGGGGATCAACCTGTCTTCCATTCCAGCATTTGTGACCCCAAGGCATCATGGTAAATGCAGTCATTAGCACGAATTTGAATAGAGTTTTGAAAGTTTTTCACCATAAGTTGGTGCGGTAAGTGCCTTATCTTTGGACACGTGTTTCTGGCTATTTGGCCGTCATCAGCGAAGAGCAACGTTTAGCTGGCGGGGTTGCTTGAAATGCCGCCTTGAAAGTATTCACAGGTTTAAGTACCACTCAAGAAGGCGCACAGGTGCTTCACCCGAGCTCGTCAGCTCAGAGGCTCACGGGAGGCTTAATTAGAAAAGTCAAAACGGGGAGCACCCTGTCTTCCATTCCAGCATTTGTGACCCCAAGGCATCATGGTAAATGCAGTCATTAGCACGAATTTGAATAGAATTTTGAAAGTTTTTCAACATAAGTTGGAGCGGCAAGTGCCGTATCTTAGGACACGTGTTTCTGGCTATTTGGCCGTCATCAGTGAAGAGCAACGTGTAGCTGGCGGGGTTGCTTGAAATGCCGCCTTGAAAGTATTCACAGGTTTAAGTACCACTCAAGAAGGCGCACAGATGCTTCACCCGAGCTCGTCAGCTCAGAGGCTCACGGGAGCCTTAATTACAACAGTCAAAACGGGAAGCACCCTGTCTTCCATTCCAGCATTTGTGACCCCAAGGCATCATGGTAAATGCAGTCGTTAGCACGAATTTGAATAGAGTTTTGAAAGTTTTTCACCATAAGTTGGTGCGGCAAGTGCTGTATCTTCGGACACATGTTTCTGGCTATTTCGCCGTCATCAGCGAAGAGCAACGTGTAGCTGGCGGGGTTGCTTGAAATGCCGCCTTGAAAGTATTCACAGGTTTAAGTACCACTCAAGAAGGCGCACAGGTGCTTCACCCGGACTCGTCAGCTCAGAGGCTCACGGGAGCCTTAATTACAACAGCCAAAACAGGGAGCACCCTGTCTTCCATTCCAGCTTATGTGACCCCAAGGCATCATGGTAAATGCAGTCGTTAGCACAAATTTGAATAGAGTTTTGAAAGTTTTTCACCATAAGTTGGTGTGGCAAGTGCCGTATCTTCGGACACATGTTTATGGCTATTTGGCCGTCATCAGCGAAGAGCAACGTGTAGCTGGCGGGGTTGCTTGAAATGCCGCCTTGAAAGTATTCACAGGTTTAAGTACCACTCAAGAAGGCGCACAGATGCTTCACCCGAGCTCGTCAGCTCAGAGGCTCACGGGAGCCTTAATTACAACAGTCAAAATGGGGAGCACCCTGTCTTGCATTCCAGCATTTGTGACCCCAAAGCATCATGGTAAATGCAGGCGTTAGCACAAATTTGAATAGAGTTTTGAAAGTTTTTCACCATAAGTTGGTGCGGCAAGTGCAGTATCTTCGGACACGTGTTTCTGGCTATTTGGCCGTCATCAGCGAAGACCAACGTGTAGCTGGTGGGGTTGCTTGAAATGCCGCCTTGAAATTATTCACAGGTTTAAGTACCACTCAAGAAGGCGCACAGGTGCTTCACCCGAGCTCGTCAGCTCAGAGGCTCACGGGAGGCTTAATTACAACAGTCAAAACGGGGAGCACCCTGTCCTCCATTCCAGCATTTGTGACCCCAAGGCATCATGGTAAAAGCAGTCATTAGCACAAATTTGAATAGAGTTTTGAAAGTTTTTCAACATAAGTTGGTGCGGCAAGTGCCGTATCTTCGGACACGTGTTTCTGGCTATTTGGCCGTCATCATCGAAGAGCAACGTGTAGATGGCGGGGTTGCTTGAAATGCCGCGTTGAAAGTATTCACAGGTTTAAGTACTACTCAAGAAGGCGCACAGATGCTTCACCCGAGCTCGTCAGCTCAGAGGCTCACGGGAGCCTTAATTACAACAGTCAAAACGGGAAGCACCCTGTCTTCCATTCCAGCATTTGTGACCCCAAGGCATCATGGTAAATGCAGTCGTTAGCACGAATTTGAATAGAGTTTTGAAAGTTTTTCACCATAAGTTGGTGTGGCAAGTGCTGTATCTTCGGACACGTGTTTCTGGCTATTTCGCCGTCATCAGCGAAGAGCAACGTGTAGCTGGCGGGGTTGCTTGAAATGCCGCCTTGAAAGTATTCACAGGTTTAAGTACCACTCAAGAAGGCGCACAGGTGCTTCACCCGAGCTCGTCAGCTCAGAGGCTCACGGGAGCCTTAATTACAACAGTCAAAACGGGGAGCACCCTGTCTTCCATTCCAGCATTTGTGACCCCAAGGCATCATGGTAAATGCAGTCATTAGCACGAATTTGAATACAGTTTTGAAAGTTTTTCACCATAAGTTGGTGTGGCAAGAGCCGTATCTTCGGACACATGTTTCTGGCTATTTGGCCGTCATCAGCAAAGAGCAACATGTAGCTGGCGGGGTTGCTTGAAATGTCGCCTTGAAAGTATTCACAGGTTTAAGTACCACTCAAGAAGGCGCACAGATGCTTCACCTGATCTCGTCAGCTCAGAGGCTCACGGGAGCCTTAATTACAACAGTCAAAACGGGGAGCACCCTGTCTTCCATTCCAGCATTTGTGACCCCAAGGCATCATGGTAAATGCAGTCATTAGCACGAATTTGAATAGAGTTTTGAAAGTTTTTCACCATAAGTTGGTGTGGCAGGTGCCGTATCTTCGGACACGTGTTTCTGGCTATTTGGACGTCATCAGCGAAGAGCAACGTGTAGCTGGCGGGTTTGCTTGAAATGCCGCCTTGAAAGTATTCACAGGTTTAAGTACCACTCAAGAAGGCGCACAGATGCTTCACCCGAGCTCGTCAGCTCAGAGGCTCACGGGAGCCTTAATTACAACAGTCAAAACGGGAAGCACCCTGTCTTCCATTCCAGCATTTGTGACCCCAAGGCATCATGGTAAATGCAGTCGTTAGCACGAATTTGAATAGAGTTTTGAAAGTTTTTCACCATAAGTTGGTGCGGCAAGTGCCGTATCTTCGGACACATGTTTCTGGCTATTTGCCCGTCATCAGCGAAGAGCAACGTGTAGCTGGCGGGGTTGCTTGAAATGCCGCCTTGAAAGTATTCACAGGTTTAAGTACCACTCAAGAAGGCGCACAGGTGCTTCACCCGGACTCGTCAGCTCAGAGGCTCACGGGAGCCTTAATTACAACAGCCAAAACAGGGAGCACCCTGTCTTCCATTCCAGCTTATGTGACCCCAAGGCATCATGGTAAATGCAGTCGTTAGCACAAATTTGAATAGAGTTTTGAAAGTTTTTCACCATAAGTTGGTGCGGCAAGTGCCGTATCTTCGGACACGTGTTTCTGGCTATTTGGCTGTCATCAGCGAAGAGCAACGTGTAGCTGGCAGGGTTGCTTGAAATGCCGCCTTGAAATTATTCACAGGTTTAAGTACCACTCAAGAAGGCGCACAGGTGCTTCACCCGAGCTCGTCAGCTCAGAGGCTCACGGG
Source organism: Pleurodeles waltl (assembly GCF_031143425.1). Lineage (NCBI taxonomy): Eukaryota > Metazoa > Chordata > Amphibia > Caudata > Salamandridae > Pleurodeles > Pleurodeles waltl. Next base: position 1,031,624,665 of record NC_090437.1, on the reverse strand, counting down.
AGCCTTAATTACAACAGTCAAAATGGGGAGCACCCTGTCTTGCATTCCAGCATTTGTGACCCCAAAGCATCATGGTAAATGCAGGCGTTAGCACAAATTTGAATAGAGTTTTGAAAGTTTTTCACCATAAGTTGGTGCGGCAAGTGCAGTATCTTCGGACACGTGTTTCTGGCTATTTGGCCGTCATCAGCGAAGAGCAACGTGTAGCTGGCGGGGTTGCTTGAAATGCCGCCTTGAAAGTATTCACAGGTTTAAGTACCACTCAAGAAGGCGCACAGATGCTTCACCCGAGCTCGTCAGCTCAGAGGCTCAAGGGAGCCTTATTTACAACAGTCAAAACGGGGAGCACCCTGTCCTCCAGTCCAGCATTTGTGACCCCAAGGCATCATGGTAAAAGCAGTCATTAGCACAAATGTGAATAGAGTTTTGAAAGTTTTTCAACATAAGTTGGTGCGGCAAGTGCCGTATCTTCGGACACGTGTTTCTGGCTATTTGGCCGTCATCATCGAAGAGCAACGTGTAGATGGCGGGGTTGCTTGAAATGCCGCGTTGAACGTATTCACAGGTTTAAGTACTACTCAAGAAGGCGCACAGATGCTTCACCCGAGCTCGTCAGCTCAGAGGCTCACGGGAGCCTTAATTACAACAGTCAAAACGGGGAGCACCCTGTCTTCCATTCCAGCATTTGTGACCCCAAGGCATCATGGTAAATGCAGTCATTAGCACGAATTTGAATACAGTTTTGTAAGTTTTTCACCATAAGTTGGTGTGGCAAGAGCCGTATCTTCGGACACATGTTTCTGGCTATTTGGCCGTCATCAGCAAAGAGCAACATGTAGCTGGCGGGGTTGCTTGAAATGTCGCCTTGAAAGTATTCACAGGTTTAAGTACCACTCAAGAAGGCGCACAGATGCTTCACCTGAGCTCGTCAGCTCAGAGGCTCACGGGAGCCTTAATTACAACAGTCAAAACGGGGAGCACCCTGTCTTCCATTCCAGCATTTGTGACCCCAAGGCATCATGGTAAATGCAGTCATTAGCACGAATTTGAATAGAGTTTTGAAAGTTTTTCACCATAAGTTGGTGTGGCAGGTGCCGTATCTTCGGACACGTGTTTCTGGCTATTTGGACGTCATCAGCGAAGAGCAACGTGTAGCTGGCGGGGTTGCTTGAAATGCCGCCTTGAAAGTATTCACAGGTTTAAGTACCACTCAAGAAGGCGCACAGATGCTTCACCCGGGCACGTCAGATCAGAGGCTCACGGGAGCCTTAATTACAACAGTCAAAACGGGGAGCACCCTGTCTTCCATTCCAGCATTTGTGACCCCAAGGCATTATGGGAAATGCAGTCATTAGCACGAATTTGAATAGAGTTTTGAAAGTTTTTCACCATAAGTTGGTGCGGCAAGTGCCGTATCTTCAGACACGTGTTTCTGGCTATTTGGCTGTCATCAGCGAAGAGCAACGTGTAGCTGGCTGGGTTGCTTGAAATGCCGTCTTGAAAGTATTCACAGGTTTAAGTACCACTCAAGAAAGCGCACAGGTGCTTCACCCGAGCTCGTCAGCTCAGAGGCTCACAGGAGCCTTAATTACAACAGTCAAAACGGGGAGCACCCTGTCTTCCATTCCAGCATTTGTGACCCCAAGGCATCATGATAAATGCAGTCATTAGCACAAATTTGAATAGAGTTTTAAAAGTTTTTCAACATAAGTTGGTGCGGCAAGTGCCGTATCTTCGGACACGTGTTTCTGGCTATTTGGCCGTCATCAGCGAAGAGCAACGTGTAGCAGGCGGGGTTGCTTGAAATGCCGCCTTGAAAGTATTCACAGGTTTAAGTACCACTCAAGAAGGCGCACAGATGCTTCACTGAGCTCGTCAGCTCAGAGGCTCACGGGAGCCTTAATTACAACAGTCAAAACGGGAAGCACCCTGTCTTCCATTCCAGCATTTGTGACCCCAAGGCATCATGGTAAATGCAGTCGTTAGCACGAATTTGAATAGAGTTTTGAAAGTTTTTCACCATAAGTTGGTGCGGCAAGTGCCGTATCTTCAGACACGTGTTTCTGGCTATTTGGCCGACATCAGCGAAGAGCAACGTGTAGCTGGCGGGGTTGCTTGAAATGCCGCCTTGAAAGTATTCACAGGTTTAAGTACCACTCAAGAAGGCGCACAGGTGCTTCACCTGAGCTCGTCAGCTCAGATGCTCACGGGAGGCTTAATTACAACAGTCAAAACGGGGAGCACCCTGTCTTCTATTCCAGCATTTGTGACCCCAAGGCATCATGGTAAAATCAGTAATTAGCACGAATTTGAATAGAGTTTTGAAAGTTTTTCCCCATAAGTTGCTGTGGCAAGTGCCGTATCTTCGGACACGTGTTTCTGGGTATTTGGCCGTCATCAGCGAAGACCAACGTTTAGCTGGGGGGGTTGCTTGAAATGCCGCCTTGAAAGTATTCACAGGTTTAAGTACCACTCAAGAAGGTGCACGGGTGCTTCACCCGAGCTCGTCTGCTCAGAGGCTCACGGGAGCCTTAATTACAACAGTCAAAACGGGGAGCACCCTGTCTTCCATTCCAGCATTTGTGACCCCAAGGCATCATGGTAAATGCGGTCATTAGCACAAATTTGAATAGAGTTTTGAAAGTTTTTCAACATAAGTTGGAGGGGCAAGTGCCGTATCTTAGGACACGTGTTTCTGGCTATTTGGCCGTCATCAGCGAAGAGCAACGTGTAGCTGGCGGGGTTGCTTGAAATGCCGCCTTGAAAGTATTCACAGGTTTAAGTACCACTCAAGAAGGCGCACAGATGCTTCACCCGAGCTCGTCAGCTCAGAGGCTCACGGGAGCCTTAATTACAACAGTCAAAACGGGAAGCACCCTGTCTTCCATTCCAGCATTTGTAACCCCAAGGCATCATGGTAAATGCAGTCGTTAGCACGAATTTGAATAGAGTTTTGAAAGTTTTTCACCATAAGTTGGTGCGGCAAGTGCTGTATCTTCGGACACGTGTTTCTGGCTATTTGGCCGTCATCAGCGAAGAGCAACGTGTAGCTGGCGGGGTTGCTTGAAATGCCGCCTTGAAAGTATTCACAGGTTTAAGTACCACTCAAGAAGGCGCACAGGTGTTTCACCCGGACTCGTCAGCTCAGAGGCTTACGGGAGCCTTAATTACAACAGCCAAAACAGGGAGCACCCTGTCTTCCATTCCAGCATTTGTGACCCCAAGGCATCATGGTAAATGCAGTCATTAGCACAAATTTGAATAGAGTTTTGAAAGTTTTTCACCATAAGTTGGTGCAGCAAGTGCCGTATCTTCAGACACGTGTTTCTGGCTATTTGGCCGTCATCAGCGAAGAGCAACGTGTAGCTGGCGGGGTTGCTTGAAATGCCGCCTTGAAAGTATTCACAGGTTTAAGTACCACTCAAGAAGGCGCACAGGTGTTTCACCCGGACTCGTCAGCTCAGAGGCTTACAGGAGCCTTAATTACAACAGACAAAACAGGGAGCACCCTGTCTTCCATTCCAGCATTTGTGACCCCAAGGCATCATGGTAAATGCAGTCATTAGCACAAATTTGAATAGAGTTTTGAAAGTTTTTCACCATAAGTTGGTGCAGCAAGTGCCGTATCTTCAGACACGTGTTTCTGGCTATTTGGCCGTCATCAGCGAAGAGCAACATGTAGCTGGCGGGGTTGCTTGAAATGCCGCCTTGAAAGTATTCACAGGTTTAAGTACCACTCAAGAAGGCGCACAGGTGCTTCACCCGAGCTCGTCAGCTCAGAGGCTCACGGGAGCCTTAATTACAACAGTCAAAATGGGGAGCACCCTGTCTTGCATTCCAGCATTTGTGACACCAAGGCATCATGGTAAATGCAGTCGTTAGCACAAACTTGAATAGAGTTTTGAACGTTTTTCACCATAACTTGGTGCGGCAAGTGCTGTATCTTCGGACACGTGTTTCTGGCTATTTGGCCGTCATCAGCGAAGAGCAACGTGTAGCTGGCGGGGTTGCTTGAAATGCCGCCTTGAAAGTATTCACAGGTTTAAGTACCACTCAAGAAGGCGCACAGGTGCTTCACCCGAGCTCGTCAGCTCAGAGGCTCACGGGAGCCTTAATTACAACAGTCAAAACGGGGATCAACCTGTCTTCCATTCCAGCATTTGTGACCCCAAGGCATCATGGTAAATGCAGTCATTAGCACGAATTTGAATAGAGTTTTGAAAGTTTTTCACCATAAGTTGGTGCGGTAAGTGCCTTATCTTTGGACACGTGTTTCTGGCTATTTGGCCGTCATCAGCGAAGAGCAATGTTTAGCTGGCGGGGTTGCTTGAAATGCCGCCTTGAAAGTATTCACAGGTTTAAGTACCACTCAAGAAGGCGCACAGGTGCTTCACCCGAGCTCGTCAGCTCAGAGGCTCACGGGAGCCTTAATTACAACAGTCAAAACGGGGAGCACCCTGTCTTCCATTCCAGCATTTGTGACCCCAAGGCATCATGGTAAATGCAGTCATTAGCACTAATTTGAATAGAGTTTTGAAAGTTTTTCACCATAACTTGGTGCGGCAAGTGTTATATCTTCAGACACATGTTTCAGGCTATTTGGCCGTCATCAGCGAAGACCAACGTGTAGCTGGCGGGGTTGCTTGAAATGCCGTCTTGAAAGTATTCACAGGTTTAAGTACCACTCAAGAAGGTGCACAGGTGCTTCACCCGAGCTCGTCAGCTCAGAGGCTCACGGGAGGCTTAATTACAAAAGTCAAAACGGGGAGCACCCTGTCTTCCATTCCAGCATTTGTGACCCCAAGGCATCATGGTAAATGCAGTCATTAGCACAAATTTGAATAGAGTTTTGAAAGTTTTTCAACATAAGTTGGAGCGGCAAGTGCCGTATCTTAGGACACGTGTTTCTGGCTATTTGGCCGTCATCAGCGAAGAGCAACGTGTAGCTGGCGGGGTTGCTTGAAATGCCGCCTTGAAAGTATTCACAGGTTTAAGTACCACTCAAGAAGGCGCACAGATGCTTCACCCGAGCTCGTCAGCTCAGAGGCTCACGGGAGCCTTAATTACAACAGTCAAAACGGGGAGCACCCTGTCTTCCATTCCAGCATTTGTGACCCCAAGGCATCATGGTAAATGCAGTCGTTAGCACGAATTTGAATAGAGTTTTGAAAGTTTTTCACCATAAGTTGGTGCGGCAAGTGCCGTATCTTCGGACACATGTTTCTGGCTATTTGGCCGTCATCAGCGAAGAGCAACGTGTACCTGGCGGGGTTGCTTGAAATGCCGCCTTGAAAGTATTCACAGGTTTAAGTACCACTCAAGAAGGCGCACAGGTGCTTCACCCGGACTCGTCAGCTCAGAGGCTCACGGGAGCCTTAATTACAACAGCCAAAACAGGGAGCACCCTGTCTTCCATTCCAGCTTATGTGACCCCAAGGCATCATGGTAAATGCAGTCGTTAGCACAAATTTGAATAGAGTTTTGAAAGTTTTTCACCATAAGTTGGTGCGGCAAGTGCCGTATCTTCGGACACGTGTTTCTGGCTATTTGGCTGTCATCAGCGAAGAGCAACGTGTAGCTGGCAGGGTTGCTTGAAATGCCGCGTTGAAATTATTCACAGGTTTAAGTACCACTCAAGAAGGCGCACAGGTGCTTCACCCGAGCTCGTCAGCTCAGAGGCTCACGGGAGCCTTAATTACAACAGTCAAAATGGGGAGCACCCTGTCTTGCATTCCAGCATTTGTGACCCCAAAGCATCATGGTAAATGCAGGCGTTAGCACAAATTTGAATAGAGTTTTGAAAGTTTTTCACCATAAGTTGGTGCGGCAAGTGCAGTATCTTCGGACACGTGTTTCTGGCTATTTGGCCGTCATCAGCGAAGAGCAACGTGTAGCTGGCGGGGTTGCTTGAAATGCCGCCTTGAAAGTATTCACAGGTTTAAGTACCACTCAAGAAGGCGCACAGGTGCTTCACCCGAGCTCGTCAGCTCTGAGGCTCACGGGAGGCTTAATTACAACAGTCAAAACGGGGAGCACCCTGTCCTCCATTCCAGCATTTGTGACCCCAATTCATCATGGTAAAAGCAGTCATTAGCACAAATTTGAATAGAGTTTTGAAAGTTTTTCAACATAAGTTGGTGCGGCAAGTGCCGTATCTTCGGACACGTGTTTCTGGCTATTTGGCTGTCATCATCGAAGAGCAACGTGTAGATGGCGGGGTTGCTTGAAATGCCGCGTTGAAAGTATTCACAGGTTTAAGTACTACTCAAGAAGGCGCACAGATGCTTCACCCGAGCTCGTCAGCTCAGAGGCTCACAGGAGCCTTAATTACAACAGTCAAAACGGGAAGCACCCTGTCTTCCATTCCAGCATTTGTGACCCCAAGGCATCATGGTAAATGCAGTCGTTAGCACGAATTTGAATAGAGTTTTGAAAGTTTTTCACCATAAGTTGGTGCGGCAAGTGCTGTATCTTCGGACACGTGTTTCTGGCTATTTCGCCGTCATCAGCGAAGAGCAACGTGTAGCTGGCGGGGTTGCTTGAAATGCCGCCTTGAAAGTATTCACAGGTTTAAGTACCACTCAAGAAGGCGCACAGGTGCTTCACCCGAGCTCGTCAGCTCAGAGGCTCACGGGAGCCTTAATTACAACAGTCAAAACGGGGAGCACCCTGTCTTCCATTCCAGCATTTGTGACCCCAAGGCATCATGGTAAATGCAGTCATTAGCACGAATTTGAATACAGTTTTGAAAGTTTTTCACCATAAGTTGGTGTGGCAAGAGCCGTATCTTCGGACACATGTTTCTAGCTATTTGGCCGTCATCAGCAAAGAGCAACATGTAGCTGGCGGGGTTGCTTGAAATGTCGCCTTGAAAGTATTCACAGGTTTAAGTACCACTCAAGAAGGCGCACAGATGCTTCACCTGAGCTCGTCAGCTCAGAGGCTCACGGGAGCCTTAATTACAACAGTCAAAACGGGGAGCACCCTGTCTTCCATTCCAGCATTTGTGACCCCAAGGCATCATGGTAAATGCAGTCATTAGCACGAATTTGAATAGAGTTTTGAAAGTTTTTCACCATAAGTTGGTGTGGCAGGTGCCGTATCTTCGGACACGTGTTTCTGGCTATTTGGACGTCATCAGCGAAGAGCAACGTGTAGCTGGCGGGTTTGCTTGAAATGCCGCCTTGAAAGTATTCACAGGTTTAAGTACCACTCAAGAAGGCGCACAGATGCTTCACCCGGGCACGTCAGATCAGAGGCTCACGGGAGCCTTAATTACAACAGTCAAAACGGGGAGCACCCTGTCTTCCATTCCAGCATTTGTGACCCTAAGGCATTATGGGAAATGCAGTCATTAGCACGAATTTGAATAGAGTTTTGAAAGTTTTTCACCATAAGTTGGTGCGGCAAGTGCCGTATCTTCAGACACGTGTTTCTGGCTATTTGGCCGTCATCAGCGAAGAGCAACGTGTAGCTGGCTGGGTTGCTTGAAATGCCGTCTTGAAAGTATTCACAGGTTTAAGTACCACTCAAGAAAGCGCACAGGTGCTTCACCCGAGCTTGTCAGCTCAGAGGCTCACAGGAGCCTTAATTACAACAGTCAAATCGGGGAGCACCCTGTCTTCCATTCCAGCATTTGTGACCCCAAGGCATCATGATAAATGCAGTCATTAGCACAAATTTGAATAGAGTTTTAAAAGTTTTTCAACATAAGTTGGTGCGGCAAGTGCCGTATCTTCGGACACGTGTTTCTGGCTATTTGGCCGTCATCAGCGAAGAGCAACGTGTAGCTGGCGGGGTTGCTTGAAATGCCGCCTTGAAAGTATTCACAGGTTTAAGTACCACTCAAGAAGGCGCACAGATGCTTCACTGAGCTCGTCAGCTCAGAGGCTCACGGGAGCCTTAATTACAACAGTCAAAACGGGAAGCACCCTGTCTTCCATTCCAGCATTTGTGACCCCAAGGCATCATGGTAAATGCAGTCGTTAGCACGAATTTGAATAGAGTTTTGAAAGTTTTTCACCATAAGTTGGTGTGGCAAGTGCCGTATCTTCGGACACGTGTTTCTGGGTATTTGGCCGTCATCAGCGAAGACCAACGTTTAGCTGGCGGGGTTGCTTGAAATGCCGCCTTGAAAGTATTCACAGGTTTAAGTACCGCTCAAGAAGGTGCACGGGTGCTTCACCCGAGCTCGTCTGCTCAGAGGCTCACGGGAGCCTTAATTACAACAGTCAAAACGGGGAGCACCCTGTCTTCCATTCCAGCATTTGTGACCCCAAGGCATCATGGTAAATGCGGTCATTAGCACAAATTTGAATAGAGTTTTGAAAGTTTTTCAACATAAGTTGGAGCGGCAAGTGCCGTATCTTAGGACACGTGTTCTGGCTATTTGGCCGTCATCAGCGAAGAGCAACGTGTAGCTGGCGGGGTTGCTTGAAATGCCGCCTTGAAAGTATTCACAGGTTTAAGTACCACTCAAGAAGGCGCACAGATGCTTCACCCGAGCTCGTCAGCTCAGAGGCTCACGGGAGCCTTAATTACAACAGTCAAAATGGGAAGCACCCTGTCTTCCATTCCAGCATTTGTGACCCCAAGGCATCATGGTAAATGCAGTCGTTAGCACGAATTTGAATAGAGTTTTGAAAGTTTTTCACCATAAGTTGGTGCGGCAAGTGCTGTATCTTCGGACACGTGTTTCTGGCTATTTGGCCGTCATCAGCGAAGAGCAACGTGTAGCTGGTGGGGTTGCTTGAAATGCCGCCTTGAAAGTATTCACAGGTTTAAGTACCACTCAAGAAGGCGCACAGGTGTTTCACCCGGACTCGTCAGCTCAGAGGCTTACGGGAGCCTTAATTACAACAGCCAAAACAGGGAGCACCCTGTCTTCCATTCCAGCATTTGTGACCCCAAGGCATCATGGTAAATGCAGTCATTAGCACAAATTTGAATAGAGTTTTGAAAGTTTTTCACCATAAGTTGGTGCAGCAAGTGCCGTATCTTCAGACACGTGTTTCTGGCTATTTGGCCGTCATCAGCGAAGAGCAACGTGTAGCTGGCGGGGTTGCTTGAAATGCCGCCTTGAAAGTATTCACAGGTTTAAGTACCACTCAAGAAGGCGCACAGGTGTTTCACCCGGACTCGTCAGCTCAGAGGCTTACGGGAGCCTTAATTACAACAGCCAAAACAGGGAGCACCCTGTCTTCCATTCCAGCATTTGTGACCCCAAGGCATCATGGTAAATGCAGTCATTAGCACAAATTTGAATAGAGTTTTGAAAGTTTTTCACCATAAGTTGGTGCAGCAAGTGCCGTACCTTCAGACACGTGTTTCTGGCTATTTGGCCGTCATCAGCGAAGAGCAACGTGTAGCTGGCGGGGTTGCTTGAAATGTCGCCTTGAAAGTATTCACAGGTTTAAGTACCACTCAAGAAGGCGCACAGGTGCTTCACCCGAGCTCGTCAGCTCAGAGGCTCACGGGAGCCTTAATTACAACAGTCAAAATGGGGAGCACCCTGTCTTGCATTCCAGCATTTGTGACCCCAAGGCATCATGGTAAATGCAGTCGTTAGCACAAATTTGAATAGAGTTTTGAAAGTTTTTCACCATAACTTGGTGCGGCAAGTGCTGTATCTTCGGACACGTGTTTCTGGCTATTTGGCCGTCATCAGCGAAGAGCAACGTGTAGCTGGCGGGGTTGCTTGAAATGCCGCCTTGAAAGTATTCACAGGTTTAAGTACCACTCAAGAAGGCGCACAGGTGCTTCACCCGAGCTCGTCAGCTCAGAGGCTCACGGGAGCCTTAATTACAACAGTCAAAACGGGGAGCACCCTGTCTTCCATTCCAGCATTTGTGACCCCAAGGCATCATGGTAAAAGCAGTCATTAGCACAAATTTGAATAGAGTTTTGAAAATTTTCACCATAAGTTGGTGTTGCAAGTGCCGTATCTTCGGACACGTGTTTCTGGCTATTTGGCCGTCATCAGCGAAGAGCAACGTTTAGCTGGCGGGGTTGCTTGAAATGCCGCCTTGAAAGTATTTACAGGTTTAAGTACCACTCAAGAAGGCGCACAGGTGCTTCACCCGAGCTCGTCAGCTCAGAGGCTCACGGGAGCCTTAATTACAACAGTCAAAACGGGGAGCACCCTGTCTTCCATTCCAGCATTTGTGACCCCAAGGCATCATGGTAAATGCAGTCATTAGCACAAATTTGAATAGAGTTTTGAAAAATTTTCACCATAAGTTGGTGCGGCAAGTGCCGTATCTTCGGACACGTGTTTCTGGCTATTTGGCCGTCATCAGCGAAGAGCAACGTGTAGCTGGCAGGGTTGCTTGAAATGCCGCCTTGAAAGTATTCACAGGTTTAAGTACCACTCAAGAAGGCGCACAGGTGCTTCACCCGAGCTCGTCAGCTCAGAGGCTCATGGGAGCCTTAATTACAACAGTCAAAACGGGGAGCACCCTGTCTTCCATTCCAGCATTTGTGACCCCAAGGCATCATGGTAAATGCAGTCGTTAGCACGAATTTGAATAGAGTTTTGAAAGTTTTTCACCATAAGTTGGTGCGGCAAGTGCCGTATCTTCGGACACGTGTTTCTGGCTATTTGGCCGTCATCAGCGAAGAGCAACGTGTAGCTGGCGGGGTTGCTTGAAATGCCGCCTTGAAAGTATTCACAGGTTTAAGTACCACTCAAGAAGGCGCACAGGTGCTTCATCCGAGCTCGTCAGCTCAGAGGCTCACGGGAGCCTTAATTACAACAGCCAAAACAGGGAGCACCCTGTCTTCCATTCCAGCTTATGTGACCCCAAGGCATCATGGTAAATGCAGTCGTTAGCACAAATTTGAATAGAGTTTTGAAAGTTTTTCACCATAAGTTGGTGCGGCAAGTGCCGTATCTTCGGACACGTGTTTCTGGCTATTTGGCTGTCATCAGCGAAGAGCAATGTGTAGCTGGCAGGGTTGCTTGAAATGCCGCCTTGAAAGTATTCACAGGTTTAAGTACCACTCAAGAAGGCGCACAGGTGCTTCATCCGAGCTCGTCAGCTCAGAGGCTCACGGGAGCCTTAATTACAACAGTCAAAACGGGGAGCACCCTGTCTTCCATTCCAGCATTTGTGACCCCAAGGCATCATGGTAAATGCAGTCATTAGCACGCATTTGAATAGAGTTTTGAAAGTTTTTCACCATAAGTTGGTGCGGCAAGTGCCGTATCTTCAGACACGTGTTTCTGGCTAATTGGCCGTCATCAGCGAAGACCAACGTGTAGCTGGCGGGGTTGCTTGAAATGCCGCCTTGAAAGTATTCACAGGTTTAAGTACCACTCAAGAAGGCGCACAGGTGCTTCACCCGAGCTCGTCAGCTCAGAGGTTCACGAGAGCCTTAATTACAACAGTCAAAACGGGGAGCACCCTGTCTTCCATTCCAGCATTTGTGACCCCAAGGCATCATGGTAAATGCAGTCATTAGCACAAATTTGAATAGAGTTTTGAAAGTTTTTCAACATAAGTTGGAGCGGCAAGTGCCGTATCTTAGGACACGTGTTTCTGGCTATTTGGCCGTCATCAGCGAAGAGCAACGTGTAGCTGGCGGGGTTGCTTGAAATGCCGCCTTGAAAGTATTCACAGGTTTAAGTACCACTCAAGAAGGCGCACAGATGCTTCACCCGAGCTCGTCAGCTCAGAGGCTCACGGGAGCCTTAATTACAACAGTCAAAACAAAACGGGAAGCACCCTGTCTTCCATTCCAGCATTTGTGACCCCAAGGCATCATGGTAAATGCAGTCGTTAGCACGAATTTGAATAGAGTTTTGAAAGTTTTTCACCATAAGTTGGTGCGGCAAGTGCCGTATCTTCGGACACATGTTTCTGGCTATTTGGCCGTCATCAGCGAAGAGCAACGTGTAGCTGGCGGGGTTGCTTGAAATGCCGCCTTGAAAGTATTCACAGGTTTAAGTACCACTCAAGAAGGCGCACAGGTGCTTCACCCGGAATCGTCAGCTCAGAGGCTCACGGGAGCCTTAATTACAACAGCCAAAACAGGGAGCACCCTGTCTTCCATTCCAGCTTATGTGACCCCAAGGCATCATGGTAAATGCAGTCGTTAGCACAAATTTGAATAGAGTTTTGAAAGTTTTTCACCATAAGTTGGTGCGGCAAGTGCCGTATCTTCGGACACGTATTTCTGGCTATTTGGCTGTCATCAGCGAAGAGCAACGTGTAGCTGGCAGGGTTGCTTGAAATGCCGCCTTGAAAGTATTCACAGGTTTAAGTACCACTCAAGAAGGCGCACAGGTGCTTCACCCGAGCTCGTCAGCTCAGAGGCTCACGGGAGCCTTAATTACAACAGTCAAAATGGGGAGCACCCTGTCTTGCATTCCAGCATTTGTGACCCCAAAGCATCATGGTAAATGCAGTCGTTAGCACAAATTTGAATAGAGTTTTGAAAGTTTTTCACCATAAGTTGGTGCGGCAAGTGCCGTATCTTCGGACACGTGTTTCTGGCTATTTGGCCGTCATCAGCGAAGAGCAACGTGTAGCTGGCGGGGTTGCTTGAAATGCCGCCTTGAAAGTATTCACAGGTTTAAGTACCACTCAAGAAGGCGCACAGATGCTTCACCCGAGCTCGTCAGCTCAGAGGCTCACGGGAGCCTTAATTACAACAGTCAAAACGGGAAGCACCCTGTCTTCCATTCCAGCATTTGTGACCCCAAGTCATCATGGTAAATGCAGTCGTTAGCACAAATTTGAATAGAGTTTTGAAAGTTTTTCAACATAAGTTGGTGCGGCAAGTGCCGTATCTTCGGACACGTGTTTCTGGCTATTTGGCCGTCATCAGCGAAGAGCAACGTGTAGCTGGCGGGGTTGCTTGAAATGCCGCCTTGAAAGTATTCACAGGTTTAAGTACCACTCAAGAAGGCGCACAGATGCTTCACCCGAGCTCGTCAGCTCAGAGGCTCACGGGAGCCTTAATTACAACAGTCAAAACGGGAAGCACCCTGTCTTCCATTCCAGCATTTGTGACCCCAAGGCATCATGGTAAATGCAGTCGTTAGCACGAATTTGAATAGAGTTTTGAAAGTTTTTCACCATAAGATGGTGCGGCAAGTGCCGTATCTTCGGACACGTGTTTCTGGCTATTTGGCCGTCATCAGCGAAGAGCAACGTGTAGCTGGCGGGGTTGCTTGAAATGCCGCCTTGAAAGTATTCACAGGTTTAAGCACCACTCAAGAAGGCGCACAGGTGCTTCACCCGGACTCGTCAGCTCAGAGGCTCACGGGAGCCTTAATTACAACAGCCAAAACAGGGAGCACCCTGTCTTCCATTCCAGCATTTGTGACCCCAAGGCATCATGGTAAATGCAGTCGTTAGCACGAATTTGAATAGAGTTTTGAAAGTTTTTCACCATAAGTTGGTGCGGCAAGTGCCGTATCTTCGGACACGTGTTTCTGGCTATTTGGCCGTCATCAGCGAAGAGCAACGTGTAGCTGGCAGGGTTGCTTGAAATGCCGCCTTGAAAGTATTCACAGGTTTAAGTACCACTCAAGAAGGCGCACAGGTGCTTCACCCGAGCTCGTCAGCTCAGAGGCTCACGGGAGCCTTAATTACAACAGTCAAAACGGGGAGCACCCTGTCTTCCATTCCAGCATTTGTGACCCCAAGGCATCATGGTAAATGCAGTCATTAGCACGCATTTGAATAGAGTTTTGAAAGTTTTTCACCATAAGTTGGTGCGGCAAGTGCCGTATCTTCAGACACGTGTTTCTGGCTAATTGGCCGTCATCAGCGAAGACCAACGTGTAGCTGGCGGGGTTGCTTGAAATGCCGCCTTGAAAGTATTCACAGGTTTAAGTACCACTCAAGAAGGCGCACAGGTGCTTCACCCGAGCTCGTCAGCTCAGAGGTTCACGAGAGCCTTAATTACAACAGTCAAAACGGGGAGCACCCTGTCTTCCATTCCAGCATTTGTGACCCCAAGGCATCATGGTAAATGCAGTCATTAGCACAAATTTGAATAGAGTTTTGAAAGTTTTTCAACATAAGTTGGAGCGGCAAGTGCCGTATCTTAGGACACGTGTTTCTGGCTATTTGGCCGTCATCAGCGAAGAGCAACGTGTAGCTGGCGGGGTTGCTTGAAATGCCGCCTTGAAAGTATTCACAGGTTTAAGTACCACTCAAGAAGGCGCACAGATGCTCCACCCGAGCTCGTCAGCTCAGAGGCTCACGGGAGCCTTAATTACAACAGTCAAAACGGGAAATACCCTGTCTTCCATTCCAGCATTTGTGACCCCAAGGCATCATGGTAAATGCAGTCGTTAGCACGAATTTGAATAGAGTTTTGAAAGTTTTTCACCATAAGTTGGTGCGGCAAGTGCCGTATCTTCGGACACATGTTTCTGGCTATTTGGCCGTCATCAGCAAAGAGCAATGTGTAGCTGGCGGGGTTGCTTGAAATGCCGCCTTGAAAGTATTCACAGGTTTAAGTACCACTCAAGAAGGCGCACAGGTGCTTCACCCGGACTCGTCAGCTCAGAGGCTCACGGGAGCCTTAATTACAACAGCCAAAACAGGGAGCACCCTGTCTTCCATTCCAGCTCATGTGACTCCAAGGCATCATGGTAAATGCAGTCGTTAGCACAAATTTGAATAGAGTTTTGAAAGTTTTTCACCATAAGTTGGTGCGGCAAGTGCTGTATCTTCGGACACGTGTTTCTGGCTATTTGGCTGTCATCAGCGAAGAGCAACGTGTAGCTGGCAGGGTTGCTTGAAATGCCGCCTTGAAAGTATTCACAGGTTTAAGTACCACTCAAGAAGGCGCACAGGTGCTTCACCCAAGCTCGTCAGCTCAGAGGCTCACGGGAGGCTTAATTACAACAGTCAAAACGGGGAGAACCCTGTCCTCCATTCCAGCATTTGTGACCCCAAGGCATCATGGTAAAAGCAGTCATTAGCACAAATTTGAATAGAGTTTTGAAAGTTTTTCAACATAAGTTGGTGCGGCAAGTGCTGTATCTTCGGACACGTGTTTCTGGCTATTTGGCCGTCATCAGCGAAGAGCAACGTGTAGCTGGCGGGGTTGCTTGAAATGCCGCCTTGAAAGTATTCACAGGTTTAAGTACTACTGAAGAAGGCGCACAGATGCTTCACCCGAGCTCGTCAGCTCAGAGGCTCACGGGAGCCTTAATTACAACAGTCAAAACGGGAAGCACCCTGTCTTCCATTCCAGCATTTGTGACCCCAAGGCATCATGGTAAATGCAGTCGTTAGCACGAATTTGAATAGAGTTTTGAAAGTTTTTCACCATAAGTTGGTGCAGCAAGTGCCGTATCTTCGGACACGTGTTTCTGGCTATTTGGCCGTCATCAGCGAAGAGCAACGTGTAGCTGGCGGGGTTGCTTGAAATGCTGCCTTGAAAGTATTCACAGGTTTAAGTACCACTCAAGAAGGCGCACAGGTGCTTCACCCGGACTCGCCAGCTCAGAGGCTCACGGGAGCCTTAATTACAACAGTCAAAACGGGAAGCACCCTGTCTTCCATTCCAGCATTTGTGACCCCAAGGCATCATGGTAAATGCAGTCGTTAGCACGAATTTGAATAGAGTTTTGAAAGTTTTTCACCATAAGATGGTGCGGCAAGTGCCATATCTTCGGACACGTGTTTCTGGCTATTTGGCCGTCATCAGCGAAGAACAACGTGTAGCTTGCGGGGTTGCTTGAAATGCCGGCTTGAAAGTATTCACAGGTTTAAGCACCACTCAAGAAGGCGCACAGGTGCTTCACCCGGACTCGTCAGCTCAGAGGCTCACGGGAGCCTTAATTACAACAGCCAAAACAGGGAGCACCCTGTCTTCCATTCCAGCATTTGTGACCCCAAGGCATCATGGTAAATGCAGTCGTTAGCACGAATTTGAATAGAGTTTTGAAAGTTTTTCACCATAAGTTGGTGCGGCAAGTGCCGTATCTTCGGACATGTGTTTCTGGCTATTTGGCCGTCATCAGCGAAGAGCAACGTGTAGCTGGCAGGGTTGCTTGAAATGCCGCCTTGAAAGTATTCACAGGTTTAAGTACCACTCAAGAAGGCGCACAGGTGCTTCACCCGAGCTCGTCAGCTCAGAGGCTCACGGGAGCCTTAATTACAACAGTCAAAACGGGGAGCACCCTGTCTTCCATTCCAGCATTTGTGACCCCAAGGCATCATGTTAAATGCTGTCATTAGCACGCATTTGAATAGAGTTTTGAAAGTTTTTCACCATAAGTTGGTGCGGCAAGTGCCGTATCTTCAGACACGTGTTTCTGGCTAATTGGCCGTCATCAGCGATGACCAACGTGTAGCTGGCGGGGTTGCTTGAAATGCCGCCTTGAAAGTATTCACAGGTTTAAGTACCACTCAAGAAGGCGCACAGGTGCTTCACCCGAGCTCGTCAGCTCAGAGGTTCAAGAGAGCCTTAATTACAACAGTCCAAACGGGGAGCACCCTGTCTTCCATTCCAGCATTTGTGACCGCAAGGCATCATTGTAAATGCAGTCATTAGCACAAATTTGAATAGAGTTTTGAAAGTTTTTCAACATAAGTTGGCGCGGCAAGTGCCGTATCTTAGGACACGTGTTTCTGGCTATTTGTCCGTCATCAGCGAAGAGCAACGTGTAGCTGGCGGGGTTGCTTGAAATGCCGCCTTGAAAGTATTCACAGGTTTAAGTACCACTCAAGAAGGCGCACAGATGCTTCACCCGAGCTCGTCAGCTCAGAGGCTCACGGGAGCCTTAATTACAACAGTCAAAACGGGGAGCACCCTGTCCTCCATTCCAGCATTTGTGACCCCAAGGCATCATGGTAAAAGCAGTCATTAGCACAAATTTGAATAGAGTTTTGAAAGTTTTTCAACATAAGTTGGTGCGGCAAGTGCCGTATCTTCGGACACGTGTTTCTGGCTATATGGCCGTCATCAGCGAAGAGCAACGTGTAGCTGGCGGGGTTGCTTGAAATGCCGCCTTGAATGTATTCACAGGTTTAAGTACTACTGAAGAAGGCGCACAGATGCTTCACCCGAGCTCGTCAGCTCAGAGGCTCACGGGAGCCTTAATTACAACAGTCCAAACGGGGAGCACCCTGTCTTCCATTCCAGCATTTGTGACCCCAAGGCATCATTGTAAATGCAGTCGTTAGCACAAATTTGAATAGAGTTTTGAAAGTTTTTCAACATAAGTTGGAGCGGCAAGTGCGGTATCTTAGGACACGTGTTTCTGGCTATTTGGCCGTCATCAGCGAAGAGCAACGTGTAGCTGGCGGGGTTGCTTGAAATGCCGCCTTGAAAGTATTCACAGGTTTAAGTACCACTCAAGAAGGCGCACAGATGCTTCACCCGAGCTCGTCAGCTCAGAGGCTCACGGGAGCCTTAATTACAACAGTCAAAACGGGAAGCACCCTGTCTTGCATTCCAGCATTTGTGACCCCAAAGCATCATGGTAAATGCAGGCGTTAGCACAAATTTGAATAGAGTTTTGAAAGTTTTTCACCATAAGTTGGTGCGGCAAGTGCAGTATCTTCGGACACGTGTTTCTGGCTATTTGGCCGTCATCAGCGAAGAGCAACGTGTAGCTGGCGGGGTTGCTTGAAATGCCGCCTTGAAAGTATTCACAGGTTTAAGTACCACTCAAGAAGGCGCACAGGTGCTTCACCCGAGCTCGTCAGCTCAGAGGCTCACGGGAGCCTTAATTACAACAGTCAAAATGGGGAGCACCCTGTCTTGCATTCCAGCATTTGTGACCCCAAAGCATCATGGTAAATGCAGGCGTTAGCACAAATTTGAATAGAGATTTGAAAGTTTTTCACAATAAGTTGGTGCGGCAAGTGCAGTATCTTCGGACACGTGTTTCTGGCTATTTGGCCGTCATCATCGAAGAGCAACGTGTAGATGGCGGGGTTGCTTGAAATGCCGCGTTGAAAGTATTCACAGGTTTAAGTACTACTCAAGAAGGCGCACAGATGCTTCACCCGAGCTCGTCAGCTCAGAGGCTCACGGGAGCCTTAATTACAACAGTCAAAACGGGAAGCACCCTGTCTTCCATTCCAGCATTTGTGACCCCAAGCCATCATGGTAAATGCAGTCGTTAGCACGAATTTGAATAGAGTTTTGAAAGTTTTTCACCATAAGTTGGTGCGGCAAGTGCTGTATCTTCGGACACGTGTTTCTGGGTATTTCGCCGTCATCAGTGAAGAGCAACGTGTAGCTGGCGGGGTTGCTTGAAATGCCGCCTTGAAAGTATTCACAGGTTTAAGTACCACTCAAGAAGGCGCACAGGTGCTTCACCCGAGCTCGTCAGCTCAGAGGCTCACGGGAGCCTTAATTACAACAGTCAAAACGGGGAGCACCCTGTCTTCCATTCCAGCATTTGTGACCCCAAGGCATCATGGTAAATGCAGTCATTAGCACGAATTTGAATACAGTTTTGAAAGTTTTTCACCATAAGTTGGTGTGGCAAGAGCCGTATCTTCGGACACATGTTTCTGGCTATTTGGCCGTCATCAGCAAAGAGCAACATGTAGCTGGCGGGGTTGCTTGAAATGTCGCCTTGAAAGTATTCACAGGTTTAAGTACCACTCAAGAAGGCGCACAGATGCTTCACCTGAGCTCGTCAGCTCAGAGGCTCACGGGAGCCTTAATTACAACAGTCAAAACGGGGAGCACCCTGTCTTCCATTCCAGCATTTGTGACCCCAAGGCATCATGGTAAATGCAGTCATTAGCACGAATTTGAATAGAGTTTTGAAAGTTGTTCACCATAAGTTGGTGTGGCAGGTGCCGTATCTTCGGACACGTGTTTCTGGCTATTTGGCCGTCATCAGCGAAGAGCAACGTGTAGCTGGCGGGGTTGCTTGAAATGCCGCCTTGAAAGTATTCACAGGTTTAAGTACCACTCAAGAAGGTGCACAGATGCTTCACTGAGCTCGTCAGCTCAGAGGCTCAGGGGACCCTTAATTACAACAGTCAAAACGGGAAGCACCCTGTCTTCCATTCCAGCATTTGTGACCCCAAGGCATCATGGTAAATGCAGTCGTTAGCACGAATTTGAATAGAGTTTTGAAAGTTTTTCACCATAAGTTGGTGCGGCAAGTGCCGTATCTTCGGACACGTGTTTCTGGCTATTTGGCCGTCATCAGCGAAGAGCAACGTGTAGCTGGCGGGGTTGCTTGAAATGCTGCCTTGAAAGTATTCACAGGTTTAAGTACCACTCAAGAAGGCGCACAGGTGCTTCACCCGGACTCGCCAGCTCAGAGGCTCACGGGAGCCTTAATTACAACAGTCAAAACGGGAAGCACCCTGTTTTCCATTCCAGCATTTGTGACCCCAAGGCATCATGGTAAATGCAGTCGTTAGCACGAATTTGAATAGAGTTTTGAAAGTTTTTCACCATAAGATGGTGCGGCAAGTGCCATATCTTCGGACACATGTTTCTGGCTATTTGGCCGTCATCAGCGAAGAGCAACGTGTAGCTGGCGGGGTTGCTTGAAATGCCGCCTTGAAAGTATTCACAGGTTTAAGCACCACTCAAGAAGGCGCACAGGTGCTTCACCCGGACTCGTCAGCTCAGAGGCTCACGGGAGCCTTAATTACAACAGCCAAAACAGGGAGCACCCTGTCTTCCATTCCAGCATTTGTGACCCCAAGGCATCATGGTAAATGCAGTCGTTAGCACGAATTTGAATAGAGTTTTGAAAGTTTTTCACCATAAGTTGGTGTGGCAAGTGCCGTATCTTCGGACACGTGTTTCTGGCTATTTGGCCGTCATCAGCGAAGAGCAACGTGTAGCTGGCAGGGTTGCTTGAAATGCCGCCTTGAAAGTATTCACAGGTTTAAGTACCACTCAAGAAGGCGCACAGGTGCTTCACCCGAGCTCGTCAGCTCAGAGGCTCACAGGAGCCTTAATTACAACAGTCAAAACGGGGAGCACCCTGTCTTCCATTCCAGCATTTGTGACCCCAAGGCATCATGGTAAATGCAGTCATTAGCACGCATTTGAATAGAGTTTTGAAAGTTTTTCACCATAAGTTGGTGCGGCAAGTGCCGTATCTTCAGACACGTGTTTCTGGCTAATTGGCCGTCATCAGCGAAGACCAACGTGTAGCTGGCGGGGTTGCTTGAAATGCCGCCTTGAAAGTATTCACAGGTTTAAGTACCACTCAAGAAGGCGCACAGGTGCTTCACCCGAGCTCGTCAGCTCAGAGGTTCACGAGAGCCTTAATTACAACAGTCAAAACGGGAAGCACCCTGTCTTGCATTCCAGCATTTGTGACCCCAAAGCATCATGGTAAATGCAGGCGTTAGCACAAATTTGAATAGAGTTTTGAAAGTTTTTCACCATAAGTTGGTGCGGCAAGTGCAGTATCTTCGGACACGTGTTTCTGGCTATTTGGCCGTCATCAGCGAAGAGCAACGTGTAGCTGGCGGGGTTGCTTGAAATGCCGCCTTGAAAGTATTCACAGGTTTAAGTACCACTCAAGAAGGCGCACAGGTGCTTCACCCGAGCTCGTCAGCTCAGAGGCTCAC
This sequence comes from Pleurodeles waltl, assembly GCF_031143425.1. Taxonomy (NCBI): domain Eukaryota; kingdom Metazoa; phylum Chordata; class Amphibia; order Caudata; family Salamandridae; genus Pleurodeles; species Pleurodeles waltl. Next base: position 1,031,604,128 of record NC_090437.1, on the reverse strand, counting down.
GGGAACCTTAATTACAACAGTCAAAATGGGGAGCACCCTGTCTTGCATTCCAGCATTTGTGACCCCAAAGCATCATGGTAAATGCAGGCGTTAGCACAAATTTGAATAGAGTTTTGAAAGTTTTTCACCATAAGTTGGTGCGGCAAGTGCAGTATCTTCGGACACGTGTTTCTGGCTATTTGGCCGTCATCAGCGAAGAGCAACGTGTAGCTGGCGGGGTTGCTTGAAATGCCGCCTTGAAAGTATTCACAGGTTTAAGTACCACTCAAGAAGGCGCACAGGTGCTTCACCCGAGCTCGTCAGCTCAGAGGCTCACGGGAGGCTTAATTACAACAGTCAAAACTGGGAGCACCCTGTCCTCCATTCCAGCATTTGTGACCCCAAGGCATCATGGTAAAAGCAGTCATTAGCACAAATTTGAATAGAGTTTTGAAAGTTTTTCAACATAAGTTGGTGCGGCAAGTGCCGTATCTTCGGACACGTGTTTCTGGCTATTTGGCCGTCATCATCGAAGAGCAACGTGTAGAAGGCGGGGTTGCTTGAAATGCCGCGTTGAAAGTATTCACAGGTTTAAGTACTACTCAAGAAGGCGCACAGATGCTTCACCCGAGCTCGTCAGCTCAGAGGCTCACGGGAGCCTTAATTACAACAGTCAAAACGGGAAGCACCCTGTCTTCCATTCCAGCATTTGTGACCCCAAGGCATCATGGTAAATGCAGTCGTTAGCACGAATTTGAATAGAGTTTTGAAAGTTTTTCACCATAAGTTGGTGCGGCAAGTGCTGTATCTTCGGACACGGGTTTCTGGCTATTTCGCCGTCATCAGCGAAGAGCAACGTGTAGCTGGCGGGGTTGCTTGAAATGTCGCCTTGAAAGTATTCACAGGTTTAAGTACCACTCAAGAAGGCGCACAGGTGCTTCACCCGAGCTCGTCAGCTCAGAGGCTCACGGGAGCCTTAATTACAACAGTCAAAACGGGGAGCACCCTGTCTTCCATTCCAGCATTTGTGACCCCAAGGCATCATGGTAAATGCAGTCATTAGCACGAATTTGAATAGAGTTTTGAAAGTTTTTCACCATAAGTTGGTGTGGCAGGTGCCGAATCTTCGGACACGTGTTTCTGGCTATTTGGACGTCATCAGCGAAGAGCAACGTGTAGCTGGCGGGGTTGCTTGAAATGCCGCCTTGAAAGTATTCACAGGTTTAAGTACCACTCAAGAAGGCGCACAGATGTTTCACCCGGGCACGTCAGATCAGAGGCTCACGGGAGCCTTAATTACAACAGTCAAAACGGGGAGCACCCTGTCTTCCATTCCAGCATTTGTGACCCCAAGGCATTATGGGAAATGCAGTCATTAGCACGAATTTGAATAGAGTTTTGAAAGTTTTTCACCATAAGTTGGTGCGGCAAGTGCCGTATCTTCAGACACGTGTTTCTGGCTAATTGGCCGTCATCAGCGAAGACCAACGTGTAGCTGGCGGGGTTGCTTGAAATGCCGCCTTGAAAGTATTCACAGGTTTAAGTACCACTCAAGAAGGCGCACAGGTGCTTCACCCGAGCTCGTCAGCTCAGAGGTTCACGAGAGGCTTAATTACAACAGTCAAAACGGGAAGCACCCTGTCTTGCATTCCAGCATTTGTGACCCCAAAGCATCATGGTAAATGCAGGCGTTAGCACAAATTTGAATAGAGTTTTGAAAGTTTTTCACCATAAGTTGGTGCGGCAAGTGCAGTATCTTCGGACACGTGTTTCTGGCTATTTGGCCGTCATCAGCGAAGAGCAACGTGTAGCTGGCGGGGTTGCTTGAAATGCCGCCTTGAAAGTATTCACAGGTTTAAGTACCACTCAAGAAGGCGCACAGGTGCTTCACCCGAGCTCGTCAGCTCAGAGGCTCACGGGAACCTTAATTACAACAGTCAAAATGGGGAGCACCCTGTCTTGCATTCCAGCATTTGTGACCCCAAAGCATCATGGTAAATGCAGGCGTTAGCACAAATTTGAATAGAGTTTTGAAAGTTTTTCACCATAAGTTGGTGCGGCAAGTGCAGTATCTTCGGACACGTGTTTCTGGCTATTTGGCCGTCATCAGCGAAGAGCAACGTGTAGCTGGCGGGGTTGCTTGAAATGCCGCCTTGAAAGTATTCACAGGTTTAAGTACCACTCAAGAAGGCGCACAGGTGCTTCACCCGAGCTCGTCAGCTCAGAGGCTCACGGGAGGCTTAATTACAACAGTCAAAACTGGGAGCACCCTGTCCTCCATTCCAGCATTTGTGACCCCAAGGCATCATGGTAAAAGCAGTCATTAGCACAAATTTGAATAGAGTTTTGAAAGTTTTTCAACATAAGTTGGTGCGGCAAGTGCCGTATCTTCGGACACGTGTTTCTGGCTATTTGGCCGTCATCATCGAAGAGCAACGTGTAGAAGGCGGGGTTGCTTGAAATGCCGCGTTGAAAGTATTCACAGGTTTAAGTACTACTCAAGAAGGCGCACAGATGCTTCACCCGAGCTCGTCAGCTCAGAGGCTCACGGGAGCCTTAATTACAACAGTCAAAACGGGAAGCACCCTGTCTTCCATTCCAGCATTTGTGACCCCAAGGCATCATGGTAAATGCAGTCGTTAGCACGAATTTGAATAGAGTTTTGAAAGTTTTTCACCATAAGTTGGTGCGGCAAGTGCTGTATCTTCGGACACGGGTTTCTGGCTATTTCGCCGTCATCAGCGAAGAGCAACGTGTAGCTGGCGGGGTTGCTTGAAATGTCGCCTTGAAAGTATTCACAGGTTTAAGTACCACTCAAGAAGGCGCACAGGTGCTTCACCCGAGCTCGTCAGCTCAGAGGCTCACGGGAGCCTTAATTACAACAGTCAAAACGGGGAGCACCCTGTCTTGCATTCCAGCATTTGTGACCCCAAAGCATCATGGTAAATGCAGGCGTTAGCACAAATTTGAATAGAGTTTTGAAAGTTTTTCACCATAAGTTGGTGCGGCAAGTGCAGTATCTTCGGACACGTGTTTCTGGCTATTTGGCCGTCATCAGCGAAGAGCAACGTGTAGCTGGCGGGGTTGCTTGAAATGCCGCCTTGAAAGTATTCACAGGTTTAAGTACCACTCAAGAAGGCGCACAGGTGCTTCACCCGAGCTCGTCAGCTCAGAGGCTCACGGGAGGCTTAATTACAACAGTCAAAACTGGGAGCACCCTGTCCTCCATTCCAGCATTTGTGACCCCAAGGCATCATGGTAAAAGCAGTCATTAGCACAAATTTGAATAGAGTTTTGAAAGTTTTTCAACATAAGTTGGTGCGGCAAGTGCCGTATCTTCGGACACGTGTTTCTGGCTATTTGGCCGTCATCATCGAAGAGCAACGTGTAGAAGGCGGGGTTGCTTGAAATGCCGCGTTGAAAGTATTCACAGGTTTAAGTACTACTCAAGAAGGCGCACAGATGCTTCACCCGAGCTCGTCAGCTCAGAGGCTCACGGGAGCCTTAATTACAACAGTCAAAACGGGAAGCACCCTGTCTTCCATTCCAGCATTTGTGACCCCAAGGCATCATGGTAAATGCAGTCGTTAGCACGAATTTGAATAGAGTTTTGAAAGTTTTTCACCATAAGTTGGTGCGGCAAGTGCTGTATCTTCGGACACGGGTTTCTGGCTATTTCGCCGTCATCAGCGAAGAGCAACGTGTAGCTGGCGGGGTTGCTTGAAATGTCGCCTTGAAAGTATTCACAGGTTTAAGTACCACTCAAGAAGGCGCACAGGTGCTTCACCCGAGCTCGTCAGCTCAGAGGCTCACGGGAGCCTTAATTACAACAGTCAAAACGGGGAGCACCCTGTCTTCCATTCCAGCATTTGTGACCCCAAGGCATCATGGTAAATGCAGTCATTAGCACGAATTTGAATAGAGTTTTGAAAGTTTTTCACCATAAGTTGGTGTGGCAGGTGCCGAATCTTCGGACACGTGTTTCTGGCTATTTGGACGTCATCAGCGAAGAGCAACGTGTAGCTGGCGGGGTTGCTTGAAATGCCGCCTTGAAAGTATTCACAGGTTTAAGTACCACTCAAGAAGGCGCACAGATGTTTCACCCGGGCACGTCAGATCAGAGGCTCACGGGAGCCTTAATTACAACAGTCAAAACGGGGAGCACCCTGTCTTCCATTCCAGCATTTGTGACCCCAAGGCATTATGGGAAATGCAGTCATTAGCACGAATTTGAATAGAGTTTTGAAAGTTTTTCACCATAAGTTGGTGCGGCAAGTGCCGTATCTTCAGACACGTGTTTCTGGCTAATTGGCCGTCATCAGCGAAGACCAACGTGTAGCTGGCGGGGTTGCTTGAAATGCCGCCTTGAAAGTATTCACAGGTTTAAGTACCACTCAAGAAGGCGCACAGGTGCTTCACCCGAGCTCGTCAGCTCAGAGGTTCACGAGAGGCTTAATTACAACAGTCAAAACGGGAAGCACCCTGTCTTGCATTCCAGCATTTGTGACCCCAAAGCATCATGGTAAATGCAGGCGTTAGCACAAATTTGAATAGAGTTTTGAAAGTTTTTCACCATAAGTTGGTGCGGCAAGTGCAGTATCTTCGGACACGTGTTTCTGGCTATTTGGCCGTCATCAGCGAAGAGCAAAGTGTAGCTGGCGGGGTTGCTTGAAATGCCGCCTTGAAAGTATTCACAGGTTTAAGTACCACTCAAGAAGGCGCACAGGTGCTTCACCCGAGCTCGTCAGCTCAGAGGCTCACGGGAACCTTAATTACAACAGTCAAAATGGGGAGCACCTTGTCTTGCATTCCAGCATTTGTGACCCCAAAGCATCATGGTAAATGCAGGCGTTAGCACAAATTTGAATAGAGTTTTGAAAGTTTTTCACCATAAGTTGGTGCGGCAAGTGCAGTATCTTCGGACACGTGTTTCTGGCTATTTGGCCGTCATCAGCGAAGAGCAACGTGTAGCTGGCGGGGTTGCTTGAAATGCCGCCTTGAAAGTATTCACAGGTTTAAGTACCACTCAAGAAGGCGCACAGGTGCTTCACCCGAGCTCGTCAGCTCAGAGGCTCACGGGAGGCTTAATTACAACAGTCAAAACTGGGAGCACCCTGTCCTCCATTCCAGCATTTGTGACCCCAAGGCATCATGGTAAAAGCAGTCATTAGCACAAATTTGAATAGAGTTTTGAAAGTTTTTCAACATAAGTTGGTGCGGCAAGTGCCGTATCTTCGGACACGTGTTTCTGGCTATTTGGCCGTCATCATCGAAGAGCAACGTGTAGAAGGCGGGGTTGCTTGAAATGCCGCGTTGAAAGTATTCACAGGTTTAAGTACTACTCAAGAAGGCGCACAGATGCTTCACCCGAGCTCGTCAGCTCAGAGGCTCACGGGAGCCTTAATTACAACAGTCAAAACGGGAAGCACCCTGTCTTCCATTCCAGCATTTGTGACCCCAAGGCATCATGGTAAATGCAGTCGTTAGCACGAATTTGAATAGAGTTTTGAAAGTTTTTCACCATAAGTTGGTGCGGCAAGTGCTGTATCTTCGGACACGGGTTTCTGGCTATTTCGCCGTCATCAGCGAAGAGCAACGTGTAGCTGGCGGGGTTGCTTGAAATGTCGCCTTGAAAGTATTCACAGGTTTAAGTACCACTCAAGAAGGCGCACAGGTGCTTCACCCGAGCTCGTCAGCTCAGAGGCTCACGGGAGCCTTAATTACAACAGTCAAAACGGGGAGCACCCTGTCTTCCATTCCAGCATTTGTGACCCCAAGGCATCATGGTAAATGCAGTCATTAGCACGAATTTGAATAGAGTTTTGAAAGTTTTTCACCATAAGTTGGTGTGGCAGGTGCCGAATCTTCGGACACGTGTTTCTGGCTATTTGGACGTCATCAGCGAAGAGCAACGTGTAGCTGGCGGGGTTGCTTGAAATGCCGCCTTGAAAGTATTCACAGGTTTAAGTACCACTCAAGAAGGCGCACAGATGTTTCACCCGGGCACGTCAGATCAGAGGCTCACGGGAGCCTTAATTACAACAGTCAAAACGGGGAGCACCCTGTCTTCCATTCCAGCATTTGTGACCCCAAGGCATTATGGGAAATGCAGTCATTAGCACGAATTTGAATAGAGTTTTGAAAGTTTTTCACCATAAGTTGGTGCGGCAAGTGCCGTATCTTCGGACACGTGTTTCTGGCTATTTGGCCGTCATCAGCGAAGAGCAACGTGTAGCTGGCTGGGTTGCTTGAAATGCCGTCTTGAAAGTATTCACAGGTTTAAGTACCACTCAAGAAAGCGCACAGGTGCTTCACCCGAGCTCGTCAGCTCAGAGGCTCACAGGAGCCTTAATTACAACAGTCAAAACGGGGAGCACCCTGTCTTCCATTCCAGCATTTGTGACCCCAAGGCATCATGATAAATGCAGTCATTAGCTCAAATTTGAATAGAGTTTTAAAAGTTTTTCAACATAAGTTGGTGCGGCAAGTGCCGTATCTTCGGACACGTGTTTCTGGCTATTTGGCCGTCATCAGCGAAGAGCAACGTGTAGCTGGCGGGGTTGCTTGAAATGCCGCCTTGAAAGTATTCACAGGTTTAAGTACCACTCAAGAAGGCGCACAGATGCTTCACTGAGCTCGTCAGCTCAGAGGCTCACGGGAGCCTTAATTACAACAGTCAAAACGGGAAGCACCCTGTCTTCCATTCCAGCATTTGTGACCCCAAGGCATCATGGTAAATGCAGTCGTTAGCACAAATTTGAATAGAGTTTTGAAAGTTTTTCACCATAAGTTGGTGCGGCAAGTGCCGTATCTTCAGACACGTGTTTCTGGCTATTTGGCCGACATCAGCGAAGAGCAACGTGTAGCTGGCGGGGTTGCTTGAAATGCCGCCTTGAAAGTATTCACAGGTTTAAGTACCACTCAAGAAGGCGCACAGGTGCTTCACCTGAGCTCGTCAGCTCAGAGGCTCACGGGAGGCTTAATTACAACAGTCAAAACGGGGAGCACCCTGTCTTCTATTCCAGCATTTGTGACCCCAAGGCATCATGATAAATGCAGTCATTAGCACAAATTTGAATAGAGTTTTAAAAGTTTTTCAACATAAGTTGGTGCGGCAAGTGCTGTATCTTCGGACACGTGTTTCTGGCTATTTGGCCGTCATCAGCGAAGAGCAACGTGTAGCTGGCGGGGTTGCTTGAAATGCCGCCTTGAAAGTATTCACAGGTTTAAGTACCACTCAAGAAGGCGCACAGGTGCTTCACCTGAGCTCGTCAGCTCAGAGGCTCACGGGAGGCTTAATTACAACAGTCAAAACGGGGAGCACCCTGTCTTCTATTCCAGCATTTGTGACCCCAAGGCATCATGGTAAAATCAGTCATTAGCACGAATTTGAATAGAGTTTTGAAAGTTTTTCACCATAAGTTGGTGTGGCAAGTGCCGTATCTTCGGACACGTGTTTCTGGGTATTTGGCCGTCATCAGCGAAGAGCAACGTTTAGCTGGCGGGGTTGCTTGAAATGCCGCCTTGAAAGTATTCACAGGTTTAAGTACCACTCAAGAAGGTGCACGGGTGCTTCACCCGAGCTCGTCAGCTCAGAGGCTCACGGGAGCCTTAATTACAACAGTCAAAACGGGGAGCACCCTGTCTTCCATTCCAGCATTTGTGACCCCAAGGCATCATGGTAAATGCGGTCATTAGCACAAATTTGAATAGAGTTTTGAAAGTTTTTCAACATAAGTTGGAGCGGCAAGTGCCGTATCTTAGGACACGTGTTTCTGGCTATTTGGCCGTCATCAGCGAAGAGCAACGTGTAGCTGGCGGGGTTGCTTGAAATGCCGCCTTGAAAGTATTCACAGGTTTAAGTACCACTCAAGAAGGCGCACAGATGCTTCACCCGAGCTCGTCAGCTCAGAGGCTCACGGGAGCCTTAATTACAACAGTCAAAACGGGAAGCACCCTGTCTTCCATTCCAGCATTTGTGACCCCAAGGCATCATGGTAAATGCAGTCGTTAGCACGAATTTGAATAGAGTTTTGAAAGTTTTTCACCATAAGTTGGTGCGGCAAGTGCTGTATCTTCGGACACGTGTTTCTGGCTATTTGGCCGTCATCAGCGAAGAGCAACGTGTAGCTGGCGGGGTTGCTTGAAATGCCGCCTTGAAAGTATTCACAGGTTTAAGTACCACTCAAGAAGGCGCATAGGTGCTTCACCCGAGCTCGTCAGCTCAGAGGCTCACGGGAGCCTTAATTACAACAGTCAAAATGGGGAGCACCCTGTCTTGCATTCCAGCATTTGTGACCCCAAGGCATGTTGGTAAATGCAGTCGTTAGCACAAATTTGAATAGAGTTTTGAAAGTTTTTCACCATAAGTTGGTGCGGCAAGTGCTGTATCTTCGGACACGTGTTTCTGGCTATTTGGCCGTCATCAGCGAAGAGCAACGTGTAGCTGGCGGGGTTGCTTGAAATGCCGCCTTGAAAGTATTTACAGGTTTAAGTACCACTCAAGAAGGCGCAGAGGTGCTTCACCCAAGCTCGTCAGCTCAGAGGCTCACGGGAGCCTTAATTACAACAGTCAAAACGGGGAGCACCCTGTCTTCATTCCAGCATTTGTGACCCCAAGGCATCATGGTAAATGCAGTCATTAGCACAAATTTGAATAGAGTTTTGAAAGTTTTTCAACATAAGTTGGTGCGGCAAGTGCCGTATCTTCGGACACGTGTTTCTGGCTATTTGGCCGTCATCAGCGAAGAGCAACGTGTAGCTGGCGGGGTTGCTTGAAATGCCGCCTTGAAAGTATTCACAGGTTTAAGTACCACTCAAGAAGGCGCACAGATGCTTCACCCGAGCTCGTCAGCTCAGAGGCTCACGGGAGCCTTAATTACAACAGTCAAAACGGGAAGCACCCTGTCTTCCATTCCAGCATTTGTGACCCCAAGGCATCATGGTAATGCAGTCGTTAGCACGAATTTGAATAGAGTTTTGAAAGTTTTTCACCATAAGATGGTGCGGCAAGTGCCATATCTTCGGACACGTGTTTCTGGCTATTTGGCCGTCACCAGCGAAGAGCAACGTGTAGCTGGCGGGTTTGCTTGAAATGCCGCCTTGAAAGTATTCACAGGTTTAAGCACCACTCAAGAAGGCGCACAGGTGCTTCACCCGGACTCGTCAGCTCAGAGGCTCACGGGAGCCTTAATTACAACAGCCAAAACAGGGAGCACCCTGTCTTCCATTCCAGCATTTGTGACCCCAAGGCATCATGGTAAATGCAGTTGTTAGCACGAATTTGAATGGAGTTTTGAAAGTTTTTCACCATAAGTTGGTGCGGCAAGTGCCGTATCTTCGGACACGTGTTTCTGGCTATTTGGCCGTCATCAGCGAAGAGCAACGTGTAGCTGGCAGGGTTGCTTGAAATGCCGCCTTGAAAGTATTCACAGGTTTAAGTACCACTCAAGAAGGCGCACAGGTGCTTCACCCGAGCTCGTCAGCTCAGAGGCTCACGGGAGCCTTAATTACAACAGTCAAAACGGGGAGCACCCTGTCTTCCATTCCAGCATTTGTGACCCCAAGGCATCATGGTAAATGCAGTCGTTAGCACGAATTTGAATAGAGTTTTGAAAGTTTTTCACCATAAGTTGGTGCGGCAAGTGCCGTATCTTCGGACACGTGTTTCTGGCTATTTGGCCGTCATCAGCGAAGAGCAACGTGTAGCTGGCGGGGTTGCTTGAAATGCCGCCTTGAAAGTATTCACAGGTTTAAGTACCACTCAAGAAGGCGCACAGGTGCTTCACCCGGACTCGTCAGCTCAGAGGCTCACGGGAGCCTTAATTACAACAGCCAAAACAGGGAGCACCCTGTCTTCCATTCCAGCTTATGTGACCCCAAGGCATCATGGTAAATGCAGTCGTTAGCACAAATTTGAATAGAGTTTTGAAAGTTTTTCACCATAAGTTGGTGCGGCAAGTGCCGTATCTTCGGACACGTGTTTCTGGCTATTTGGCTGTCATCAGCGAAGAGCAACGTGTAGCTGGCAGGGTTGCTTGAAATGCCGCCTTGAAAGTATTCACAGGTTTAAGTACCACTCAAGAAGGCGCACAGGTGCTTCACCCGAGCTCGTCAGCTCAGAGGCTCACGGGAGCCTTAATTACAACAGCCAAAACAGGGAGCACCCTGTCTTCCATTCCAGCATTTGTGACCCCAAGGCATCATGGTAAATGCAGTCGTTAGCACGAATTTGAATAGAGTTTTGAAAGTTTTTCACCATAAGTTGGTGCGGCAAGTGCCGTATCTTCGGACACGTGTTTCTGGCTATTTGGCCGTCATCAGCGAAGACCAACGTGTAGCTGGCGGGGTTGCTTGAAATGCCGCCTTGAAAGTATTCACAGGTTTAAGTACCACTCAAGAAGGCGCACAGGTGCTTCACCCGAGCTCGTCAGCTCAGAGGTTCACGAGAGCCTTAATTACAACAGTCCAAACGGGGAGCACCCTGTCTTCCATTCCAGCATTTGTGACCCCAAGGCATCATTGTAAATGCAGTCATTAGCACAAATTTGAATAGAGTTTTGAAAGTTTTTCAACATAAGTTGGAGCGGCAAGTGCCCTATCTTAGGACACGTGTTTCTGGCTATTTGGCCGTCATCAGCGAAGAGCAACGTGTAGCTGGCGGGGTTGCTTGAAATGCCGCCTTGAAAGTATTCACAGGTTTAAGTACCACTCAAGAAGGCGCACAGATGCTTCACCCGAGCTCGTCAGCTCAGAGGCTCACGGGAGCCTTAATTACAACAGTCAAAACTGGAAGCACCCTGTCTTCCATTCCAGCATTTGTGACCCCAAGTCATCATGGTAAATGCAGTCGTTAGCACGAATTTGAATAGAGTTTTGAAAGTTTTTCACCATAAGTTGGTGCGGCAAGTGCCGTATCTTCGGACACATGTTTCTGGCTATTTGGCCGTCATCAGCGAAGAGCAACGTGTAGCTGGCGGGGTTGCTTGAAATGCCGCCTTGAAAGTATTCACAGGTTTAAGTACCACTCAAGAAGGCGCACAGGTGCTTCACCCGGACTCGTCAGCTCAGAGGCTCACGGGAGCCTTAATTACAACAGCCAAAACAGGGAGCACCCTGTCTTCCATTCCAGCTTATGTGACCCCAAGGCATCATGGTAAATGCAGTCGTTAGCACAAATTTGAATAGAGTTTTGAAAGTTTTTCACCATAAGTTGGTGTGGCAAGTGCCGTATCTTCGGACACGTGTTTATGGCTATTTGGCCGTCATCAGTGAAGAGCAACGTGTAGCTGGCGGGGTTGCTTGAAATGCCGCCTTGAAAGTATTCACAGGTTTAAGTACCACTCAAGAAGGCGCACAGGTGCTTCACCCGAGCTCGTCAGCTCAGAGGCTCACGGGAGCCTTAATTACAACAGTCAAAACGGGGAGCACCCTGTCTTCCATTCCAGCATTTGTGACCCCAAGGCATCATGGTAAATGCAGTCATTAGCACAAATTTGAATAGAGTTTTGAAAGTTTTTCAACATAAGTTGGTGCGGCAAGTGCCGTATCTTCGGACACGTGTTTCTGGCTATTTGGCCGTCATCAGCGAAGAGCAACGTGTAGCTGGCGGGGTTGCTTGAAATGCCGCCTTGAAAGTATTCACAGGTTTAAGTACCACTCAAGAAGGCGCACAGATGCTTCACCCGAGCTCGTCAGCTCAGAGGCTCACGGGAGCCTTAATTACAACAGTCAAAACGGGAAGCACCCTGTCTTCCATTCCAGCATTTGTGACCCCAAGGCATCATGGTAAATGCAGTCGTTAGCACGAATTTGAATAGAGTTTTGAAAGTTTTTCACCATAAGATGGTGCGGCAAGTGCCGTATCTTCGGACACGTGTTTCTGGCTATTTGGCCGTCATCAGCGAAGAGCAACGTGTAGCTGGCGGGGTTGCTTGAAATGCCGCCTTGAAAGTATTCACAGGTTTAAGTACCACTCAAGAAGGCGCACAGATGCTTCACCCGAGCTCGTCAGCTCAGAGGCTCACGGGAGCCTTAATTACAACAGTCAAAACGGGAAGCACCCTGTCTTCCATTCCAGCATTTGTGACCCCAAGGCATCATGGTAAATGCAGTCGTTAGCACGAATTTGAATAGAGTTTTGAAAGTTTTTCACCATAAGATGGTGCGGCAAGTGCCGTATCTTCGGACACGTGTTTCTGGCTATTTGGCCGTCATCAGCGAAGAGCAACGTGGAGCTGGCGGGGTTGCTTGAAATGCCGCCTTGAAAGTATTCACAGGTTTAAGCACCACTCAAGAAGGCGCACAGGTGCTTCACCCGGACTCGTCAGCTCAGAGGCTCACGGGAGCCTTAATTACAACAGTCAAAACGGGGAGCACCCTGTCTTCCATTCCAGCATTTGTGACCCCAAGGCATCATGGTAAATGCAGTCATTAGCACGCATTTGAATAGAGTTTTGAAAGTTTTTCACCATAAGTTGGTGCGGCAAGTGCCGTATCTTCAGACACGTGTTTCTGGCTAATTGGCCGTCATCAGCGAAGACCAACGTGTAGCTGGCGGGGTTGCTTGAAATGCCGCCTTGAAAGTATTCACAGGTTTAAGTACCACTCAAGAAGGCGCACAGGTGCTTCACCCGAGCTCGTCAGCTCAGAGGTTCACGAGAGCCTTAATTACAACAGTCAAAACGGGGAGCACCCTGTCTTCCATTCCAGCATTTGTGACCCCAAGGCATCATGGTAAATGCAGTCATTAGCACAAATTTGAATAGAGTTTTGAAAGTTTTTCAACATAAGTTGGAGCGGCAAGTGCCGTATCTTCGGACACGTGTTTCTGGCTATTTGGCCGTCATCAGCGAAGAGCAACGTGTAGCTGGCAGGGTTGCTTGAAATGCCGCCTTGAAAGTATTCACAGGTTTAAGTACCACTCAAGAAGGCGCACAGGTGCTTCACCCGAGCTCGTCAGCTCAGAGGCTCACGGGAGCCTTAATTACAACAGTCAAAACGGGAAGCACCCTGTCTTCCATTCCAGCATTTGTGACCCCAAGGCATCATGGTAAATGCAGTCGTTAGCACGAATTTGAATAGAGTTTTGAAAGTTTTTCACCATAAGATGGTGCGGCAAGTGCCGTATCTTCGGACACGTGTTTCTGGCTATTTGGCCGTCATCAGCGAAGAGCAACGTGTAGCTGGCGGGGTTGCTTGAAATGCCGCCTTGAAAGTATTCACAGGTTTAAGCACCACTCAAGAAGGCGCACAGGTGCTTCACCCGGACTCGTCAGCTCAGAGGCTCACGGGAGCCTTAATAACAACAGCCAAAACAGGGAGCACCCTGTCTTCCATTCCAGCATTTGTGACCCCAAGGCATCATGGTAAATGCAGTCGTTAGCACGAATTTGAATAGAGTTTTGAAAGTTTTTCACCATAAGTTGGTGCGGCAAGTGCCGTATCTTCGGACACGTGTTTCTGGCTTTTTGGCCGTCATCAGCGAAGAGCAACGTGTAGCTGGCAGGGTTGCTTGAAATGCCGCCTTGAAAGTATTCACAGGTTTAAGTACCACTCAAGAAGGCGCACAGGTGCTTCACCCGAGCTCGTCAGCTCAGAGGCTCACGGGAGCCTTAATTACAACAGTCAAAACGGGGAGCACCCTGTCTTCCATTCCAGCATTTGTGACCCCAAGGCATCATGGTAAATGCAGTCATTAGCACGCATTTGAATAGAGTTTTGAAAGTTTTTCACCATAAGTTGGTGCGGCAAGTGCCGTATCTTCAGACACGTGTTTCTGGCTAATTGGCCGTCATCAGCGAAGACCAACGTGTAGCTGGCGGGGTTGCTTGAAATGCCGCCTTGAAAGTATTCACAGGTTTAAGTACCACTCAAGAAGGCGCACAGGTGCTTCACCCGAGCTCGTCAGCTCAGAGGTTCACGAGAGCCTTAATTACAACAGTCAAAACGGGGAGCACCCTGTCTTCCATTCCAGCATTTGTGACCCCAAGGCATCATGGTAAATGCAGTCATTAGCACAAATTTGAATAGAGTTTTGAAAGTTTTTCAACATAAGTTGGAGCGGCAAGTGCCGTATCTTAGGACACGTGTTTCTGGCTATTTGGCCGTCATCAGCGAAGAGCAACGAGTAGCTGGCGGGGTTGCTTGAAATGCCGCCTTGAAAGTATTCACAGGTTTAAGTACCACTCAAGAAGGCGCACAGATGCTTCACCCGAGCTCGTCAGCTCAGAGGCTCACGGGAGCCTTAATTACAACAGTCAAAACGGGAAGCACCCTGTCTTCCATTCCAGCATTTGTGACCCCAAGGCATCATGGTAAATGCAGTCGTTAGCACGAATTTGAATAGAGTTTTGAAAGTTTTTCACCATAAGTTGGTGCGGCAAGTGCCGTATCTTCGGACACATGTTTCTGGCTATTTGGCCGTCATCAGCGAAGAGCAACGTGTAGCTGGCGGGGTTGCTTGAAATGCCGCCTTGAAAGTATTCACAGGTTTAAGTACCACTCAAGAAGGCGCACAGGTGCTTCACCCGGACTCGTCAGCTCAGAGGCTCACGGGAGCCTTAATTACAACAGCCAAAACAGGGAGCACCCTGTCTTCCATTCCAGCTTATGTGACCCCAAGGCATCATGGTAAATGCAGTCGTTAGCACAAATTTGAATAGAGTTTTGAAAGTTTTTCACCATAAGTTGGTGCGGCAAGTGCCGTATCTTCGGACACGTGTTTCTGGCTATTTGGCTGTCATCAGCGAAGAGCAACGTGTAGCTGGCAGGGTTGCTTGAAATGCCGCCTTGAAAGTATTCACAGGTTTAAGTACCACTCAAGAAGGCGCACAGGTGCTTCACCCGAGCTCGTCAGCTCAGAGGCTCACGGGAGCCTTAATTACAACAGTCAAAATGGGGAGCACCCTGTCTTGCATTCCAGCATTTGTGACCCCAAAGCATCATGGTAAATGCAGTCGTTAGCACAAATTTGAATAGAGTTTTGAAAGTTTTTCACCATAACTTGGTGCGGCAAGTGCCGTATCTTCGGACACGTGTTTCTGGCTATTTGGCCGTCATCAGCGAAGAGCAACGTGTAGCTGGCGGGGTTGCTTGAAATGCCGCCTTGAAAGTATTCACAGGTTTAAGTACCACTCAAGAAGGCGCACAGGTGCTTCACCCGAGCTCGTCAGCTCAGAGGCTCACGGGAGGCTTAATTACAACAGTCAAAACGGGGAGCACCCTGTCCTCCATTCCAGCATTTGTGACCCCAAGTCATCATGGTAAAAGCAGTCATTAGCACAAATTTGAATAGAGTTTTGAAAGTTTTTCAACATAAGTTGGTGCGGCAAGTGCTGTATCTTCGGACACGTGTTTCTGGCTATTTGGCCGTCATCAGCGAAGAGCAACGTGTAGCTGGCGGGGTTGCTTGAAATGCCGCCTTGAAAGTATTCACAGGTTTAAGTACTACTGAAGAAGGCGCACAGATGCTTCACCCGAGCTCGTCAGCTCAGAGGCTCACGGGAGCCTTAATTACAACAGTCAAAACGGGAAGCACCCTGTCTTCCATTCCAGCATTTGTGACCCCAAGGCATCATGGTAAATGCAGTCGTTAGCACGAATTTGAATAGAGTTTTGAAAGTTTTTCACCATAAGTTGGTGCGGCAAGTGCCGTATCTTCGGACACGTGTTTCTGGCTATTTGGCCGTCATCAGCGAAGAGCAACGTGTAGCTGGCGGGGTTGCTTGAAATGCTGCCTTGAAAGTATTCACAGGTTTAAGTACCACTCAAGAAGGCGCACAGGTGCTTCACCCGGACTCGCCAGCTCAGAGGCTCACGGGAGCCTTAATTACAACAGTCAAAACGGGAAGCACCCTGTCTTCCATTCCAGCATTTGTGACCCCAAGGCATCATGGTAAATGCAGTCGTTAGCACGAATTTGAATAGAGTTTTGAAAGTTTTTCACCATAAGATGGTGCGGCAAGTGCCATATCTTCGGACACGTGTTTCTGGCTATTTGGCCGTCATCAGCGAAGAGCAACGTGTAGCTGGCGGGGTTGCTTGAAATGCCGCCTTGAAAGTATTCACAGGTTTAAGCACCACTCAAGAAGGCGCACAGATGCTTCACCCGGACTCGTCAGCTCAGAGGCTCACGGGAGCCTTAATTACAACAGCCAAAACAGAGAGCACCCTGTCTTCCATTCCAGCATTTGTGACCCCAAGGCATCATGGTAAATGCAGTCGTTAGCACGAATTTGAATAGAGTTTTGAACGTTTTTCACCATAAGTTGGTGCGGCAAGTGCCGTATCTTCGGACACGTGTTTCTGGCTATTTGGCCGTCATCAGCGAAGAGCAACGTGTAGCTGGCAGGGTTGCTTGAAATGCCGCCTTGAAAGTATTCACAGGTTTAAGTACCACTCAAGAAGGCGCACAGGTGCTTCACCCGAGCTCGTCAGCTCAGAGGCTCACGGGAGCCTTAATTACAACAGTCAAAACGGGGAGCACCCTGTCTTCCATTCCAGCATTTGTGACCCCAAGGCATCATGGTAAATGCAGTCATTAGCACGCATTTGAATAGAGTTTTGAAAGTTTTTCACCATAAGTTGGTGCGGCAAGTGCCGTATCTTCAGACACGTGTTTCTGGCTAATTGGCCGTCATCAGCGAAGACCAACGTGTAGCTGGCGGGGTTGCTTGAAATGCCGCCTTGAAAGTATTCACAGGTTTAAGTACCACTCAAGAAGGCGCACAGGTGCTTCACCCGAGCTCGTCAGCTCAGAGGCTCACAGGAGCCTTAATTACAACAGTCAAAACGGGGAGCACCCTGTCTTCCATTCCAGCATTTGTGACCCCAAGGCATCATGGTAAATGCAGTCATTAGCACGCATTTGAATAGAGTTTTGAAAGTTTTTCACCATAAGTTGGTGCGGCAAGTGCCGTATCTTCAGACACGTGTTTCTGGCTAATTGGCCGTCATCAGCGAAGACCAACGTGTAGCTGGCGGGGTTGCTTGAAATGCCGCCTTGAAAGTATTCACAGGTTTAAGTACCACTCAAGAAGGCGCACAGGTGCTTCACCCGAGCTCGTCAGCTCAGAGGTTCACGAGAGCCTTAATTACAACAGTCCAAACGGGGAGCACCCTGTCTTCCATTCCAGCATTTGTGACCCCAAGGCATCATTGTAAATGCAGTCATTAGCACAAATTTGAATAGAGTTTTGAAAGTTTTTCAACATAAGTTGGAGCGGCAAGTGCGGTATCTTAGGACACGTGTTTCTGGCTATTTGGCCGTCATCAGCGAAGAGCATCGTGTAGCTGGCGGGGTTGCTTGAAATGCCGCCTTGAAAGTATTCACAGGTTTAAGTACCACTCAAGAAGGCGCACAGATGCTTCACCCGAGCTCGTCAGCTCAGAGGCTCACGGGAGCCTTAATTACAACAGTCAAAACGGGAAGCACCCTGTCTTGCATTCCAGCATTTGTGACCCCAAAGCATCATGGTAAATGCAGGCGTTAGCACAAATTTGAATAGAGTTTTGAAAGTTTTTCACCATAAGTTGGTGCGGCAAGTGCAGTATCTTCGGAGACGTGTTTCTGGCTATTTGGCCGTCATCAGCGAAGAGCAACGTGTAGCTGGCGGGGTTGCTTGAAATGCCGCCTTGAAAGTATTCACAGGTTTAAGTACCACTCAAGAAGGCGCACAGGTGCTTCACCCGAGCTCGTCAGCTCAGAGGCTCACGGGAGCTTTAATTACAACAGTCAAAATGGGGAGCACCCTGTCTTGCATTCCAGCATTTGTGACCCCAAAGCATCATGGTAAATGCAGGCGTTAGCACAAATTTGAATAGAGTTTTGAAAGTTTTTCACCATAAGTTGGTGCGGCAAGTGCAGTATCTTCGGACACGTGTTTCTGGCTATTTGGCCGTCATCAGCGAAGAGCAACGTGTAGCTGGCGGGGTTGCTTGAAATGCCGCCTTGAAAGTATTCACAGGTTTAAGTACCACTCAAGAAGGCGCACAGGTGCTTCACCCGAGCTCGTCAGCTCAGAGGCTCACGGGAGGCTTAATTACAACAGTCAAAACTGGGAGCACCCTGTCCTCCATTCCAGCATTTGTGACCCCAAGGCATCATGGTAAAAGCAGTCATTAGCACAAATTTGAATAGAGTTTTGAAAGTTTTTCAACATAAGTTGGTGCGGCAAGTGCCGTATCTTCGGACACGTGTTTCTGGCTATTTGGCCGTCATCATCGAAGAGCAACGTGTAGAAGGCGGGGTTGCTTGAAATGCCGCGTTGAAAGTATTCACAGGTTTAAGTACTACTCAAGAAGGCGCACAGATGCTTCACCCGAGCTCGTCAGCTCAGAGGCTCACGGGAGCCTTAATTACAACAGTCAAAACGGGAAGCACCCTGTCTTCCATTCCAGCATTTGTGACCCCAAGGCATCATGGTAAATGCAGTCGTTAGCACGAATTTGAATAGAGTTTTGAAAGTTTTTCACCATAAGTTGGTGCGGCAAGTGCTGTATCTTCGGACACGTGTTTCTGGCTATTTCGCCGTCATCAGCGAAGAGCAACGTGTAGCTGGCGGGGTTGCTTGAAATGTCGCCTTGAAAGTATTCACAGGTTTAAGTACCACTCAAGAAGGCGCACAGGTGCTTCACCCGAGCTCGTCAGCTCAGAGGCTCACGGGAGCCTTAATTACAACAGTCAAAACGGGGAGCACCCTGTCTTCCATTCCAGCATTTGTGACCCCAAGGCATCATGGTAAATGCAGTCATTAGCACGAATTTGAATAGAGTTTTGAAAGTTTTTCACCATAAGTTGGTGTGGCAGGTGCCGAATCTTCGGACACGTGTTTCTGGCTATTTGGACGTCATCAGCGAAGAGCAACGTGTAGCTGGCGGGGTTGCTTGAAATGCCGCCTTGAAAGTATTCACAGGTTTAAGTACCACTCAAGAAGGCGCACAGATGTTTCACCCGGGCACGTCAGATCAGAGGCTCACGGGAGCCTTAATTACAACAGTCAAAACGGGGAGCACCCTGTCTTCCATTCCAGCATTTGTGACCCCAAGGCATTATGGGAAATGCAGTCATTAGCACGAATTTGAATAGAGTTTTGAAAGTTTTTCACCATAAGTTGGTGCGGCAAGTGCCGTATCTTCGGACACGTGTTTCTGGCTATTTGGCCGTCATCAGCGAAGAGCAACGTGTAGCTGGCTGGGTTGCTTGAAATGCCGTCTTGAAAGTATTCACAGGTTTAAGTACCACTCAAGAAAGCGCACAGGTGCTTCACCCGAGCTCGTCAGCTCAGAGGCTCACAGGAGCCTTAATTACAACAGTCAAAACGGGGAGCACCCTGTCTTCCATTCCAGCATTTGTGACCCCAAGGCATCATGATAAATGCAGTCATTAGCTCAAATTTGAATAGAGTTTTAAAAGTTTTTCAACATAAGTTGGTGCGGCAAGTGCCGTATCTTCGGACACGTGTTTCTGGCTATTTGGCCGTCATCAGCGAAGAGCAACGTGTAGCTGGCGGGGTTGCTTGAAATGCCGCCTTGAAAGTATTCACAGGTTTAAGTACCACTCAAGAAGGCGCACAGATGCTTCACTGAGCTCGTCAGCTCAGAGGCTCACGGGAGCCTTAATTACAACAGTCAAAACGGGAAGCACCCTGTCTTCCATTCCAGCATTTGTGACCCCAAGGCATCATGGTAAATGCAGTCGTTAGCACAAATTTGAATAGAGTTTTGAAAGTTTTTCACCATAAGTTGGTGCGGCAAGTGCCGTATCTTCAGACACGTGTTTCTGGCTATTTGGCCGACATCAGCGAAGAGCAACGTGTAGCTGGCGGGGTTGCTTGAAATGCCGCCTTGAAAGTATTCACAGGTTTAAGTACCACTCAAGAAGGCGCACAGGTGCTTCACCTGAGCTCGTCAGCTCAGAGGCTCACGGGAGGCTTAATTACAACAGTCAAAACGGGGAGCACCCTGTCTTCTATTCCAGCATTTGTGACCCCAAGGAATCATGATAAATGCAGTCATTAGCACAAATTTGAATAGAGTTTTAAAAGTTTTTCAACATAAGTTGGTGCGGCAAGTGCCGTATCTTCGGACACGTGTTTCTGGCTATTTGGCCGTCATCAGCGAAGAGCAACGTGTAGCTGGCGGGGTTGCTTGAAATGCCGCCTTGAAAGTATTCACAGGTTTAAGTACCACTCAAGAAGGCGCACAGGTGCTTCACCTGAGCTCGTCAGCTCAGAGGCTCACGGGAGGCTTAATTACAACAGTCAAAACGGGGAGCACCCTGTCTTCTATTCCAGCATTTGTGACCCCAAGGCATCATGGTAAAATCAGTCATTAGCACGAATTTGAATAGAGTTTTGAAAGTTTTTCACCATAAGTTGGTGTGGCAAGTGCCGTATCTTCGGACACATGTTTCTGGGTATTTGGCCGTCATCAGCGAAGAGCAACGTTTAGCTGGCGGGGTTGCTTGAAATGCCGCCTTGAAAGTATTCACAGGTTTAAGTACCACTCAAGAAGGCGCACAGGTGCTTCACCTGAGCTCGTCAGCTCAGAGGCTCACGGGAGCCTTAATTACAACAGTCAAAACGGGGAGCACCCTGTCTTCCATTCCAGCATTTGTGACCCCAAGGCATCATGGTAAATGCGGTCATTAGCACAAATTTGAATAGAGTTTTGAAAGTTTTTCATCATAAGTTGGAGCGGCAAGTGCCGTATCTTAGGACACGTGTTTCTGGCTATTTGGCCGTCATCAGCGAAGAGCAACGTGTAGCTGGCGGGGTTGCTTGAAATGCCGCCTTGAAAGTATTCACAGGTTTAAGTACCACTCAAGAAGGCGCACAGATGCTTCACCCGAGCTCGTCAGCTCAGAGGCTCACGGGAGCCTTAATTACAACAGTCAAAACGGGAAGCACCCTGTCTTCCATTCCAGCATTTGTGACCCCAAGGCATCATGGTAAATGCAGTCGTTAGCACGAATTTGAATAGAGTTTTGAAAGTTTTTCACCATAAGTTGGTGCGGCAAGTGCTGTATCTTCGGACACGTGTTTCTGGCTATTTGGCCGTCATCAGCGAAGAGCAACGTGTAGCTGGCGGGGTTGCTTGAAATGCCGCCTTGAAAGTATTCACAGGTTTAAGTACCACTCAAGAAGGCGCATAGGTGCTTCACCCGAGCTCGTCAGCTCAGAGGCTCACGGGAGCCTTAATTACAACAGTCAAAATGGGGAGCACCCTGTCTTGCATTCCAGCATTTGTGACCCCAAGGCATGTTGGTAAATGCAGTCGTTAGCACAAATTTGAATAGAGTTTTGAAAGTTTTTCACCATAAGTTGGTGCGGCAAGTGCTGTATCTTCGGACACGTGTTTCTGGCTATTTGGCCGTCATCAGCGAAGAGCAACGTGTAGCTGGCGGGGTTGCTTGAAATGCCGCCTTGAAAGTATTTACAGGTTTAAGTACCACTCAAGAAGGCGCAGAGGTGCTTCACCCAAGCTCGTCAGCTCAGAGGCTCATGGGAGCCTTAATTACAACAGTCAAAACGGGGAGCACCCTGTCTTCCATTCCAGCATTTGTGACCCCAAGGCATCATGGTAAATGCAGTCATTAGCACAAATTTGAATAGAGTTTTGAAAGTTTTTCAACATAAGTTGGTGCGGCAAGTGCCGTATCTTCGGACACGTGTTTCTGGCTATTTGGCCGTCATCAGCGAAGAGCAACGTGTAGCTGGCGGGGTTGCTTGAAATGCCGCCTTGAAAGTATTCACAGGTTTAAGTACCACTCAAGAAGGCGCACAGATGCTTCACCCGAGCTCGTCAGCTCAGAGGCTCACGGGAGCCTTAATTACAACAGTCAAAACGGGAAGCACCCTGTCTTCCATTCCAGCATTTGTGACCCCAAGGCATCATGGTAATGCAGTCGTTAGCACGAATTTGAATAGAGTTTTGAAAGTTTTTCACCATAAGATGGTGCGGCAAGTGCCATATCTTCGGACACGTGTTTCTGGCTATTTGGCCGTCATCAGCGAAGAGCAACGTGTAGCTGGCGGGGTTGCTTGAAATGCCGCCTTGAAAGTATTCACAGGTTTAAGTACCACTCAAGAAGGCGCACAGGTGCTTCACCCGGACTCGTCAGCTCAGAGGCTCACGGGAGCCTTAATTACAACAGCCAAAACAGGGAGCACCCTGTCTTCCATTCCAGCTTATGTGACCCCAAGGCATCATGGTAAATGCAGTCGTTAGCACAAATTTGAATAGAGTTTTGAAAGTTTTTCACCATAAGTTGGTGCGGCAAGTGCCGTATCTTCGGACACGTGTTTCTGGCTATTTGGCTGTCATCAGCGAAGAGCAACGTGTAGCTGGCAGGGTTGCTTGAAATGCCGCCTTGAAAGTATTCACAGGTTTAAGTACCACTCAAGAAGGCGCACAGGTGCTTCACCCGAGCTCGTCAGCTCAGAGGCTCACGGGAGCCTTAATTACAACAGCCAAAACAGGGAGCACCCTGTCTTCCACTCCAGCATTTGTGACCCCAAGGCATCATGGTAAATGCAGTCGTTAGCACGAATTTGAATAGAGTTTTGAAAGTTTTTCACCATAAGTTGGTGCGGCAAGTGCCGTATCTTCGGACACGTGTTTCTGGCTATTTGGCCGTCATCAGCGAAGACCAACGTGTAGCTGGCGGGGTTGCTTGAAATGCCGCCTTGAAAGTATTCACAGGTTTAAGTACCACTCAAGAAGGCGCACAGGTGCTTCACCCGAGCTCGTCAGCTCAGAGGTTCACGAGAGCCTTAATTACAACAGTCCAAACGGGGAGCACCCTGTCTTCCATTCCAGCATTTGTGACCCCAAGGCATCATTGTAAATGCAGTCATTAGCACAAATTTGAATAGAGTTTTGAAAGTTTTTCAACATAAGTTGGAGCGGCAAGTGCCCTATCTTAGGACACGTGTTTCTGGCTATTTGGCCGTCATCAGCGAAGAGCAACGTGTAGCTGGCGGGGTTGCTTGAAATGCCGCCTTGAAAGTGTTCACAGGTTTAAGTACCACTCAAGAAGGCGCACAGATGCTTCACCCGAGCTCGTCAGCTCAGAGGCTCACGGGAGCCTTAATTACAACAGTCAAAACGGGAAGCACCCTGTCTTCCATTCCAGCATTTGTGACCCCAAGTCATCATGGTAAATGCAGTCGTTAGCACGAATTTGAATAGAGTTTTGAAAGTTTTTCACCATAAGTTGGTGCGGCAAGTGCCGTATCTTCGGACACATGTTTCTGGCTATTTGGCCGTCATCAGCGAAGAGCAACGTGTAGCTGGCGGGGTTGCTTGAAATGCCGCCTTGAAAGTATTCACAGGTTTAAGTACCACTCAAGAAGGCGCACAGGTGCTTCACCCGGACTCGTCAGCTCAGAGGCTCACGGGAGCCTTAATTACAACAGCCAAAACAGGGAGCACCCTGTCTTCCATTCCAGCTTATGTGACCCCAAGGCATCATGGTAAATGCAGTCGTTAGCACAAATTTGAATAGAGTTTTGAAAGTTTTTCACCATAAGTTGGTGTGGCAAGTGCCGTATCTTCGGACACGTGTTTATGGCTATTTGGCCGTCATCAGTGAAGAGCAACGTGTAGCTGGCAGGGTTGCTTGAAATGCCGCCTTGAAAGTATTCACAGGTTTAAGTACCACTCAAGAAGGCGCACAGGTGCTTCACCCGAGCTCGTCAGCTCAGAGGCTCACGGGAGCCTTAATTACAACAGTCAAAACGGGGAGCACCCTGTCTTCCATTCCAGCATTTGTGACCCCAAGGCATCATGGTAAATGCAGTCATTAGCACAAATTTGAATAGAGTTTTGAAAGTTTTTCAACATAAGTTGGTGCGGCAAGTGCCGTATCTTCGGACACGTGTTTCTGGCTATTTGGCCGTCATCAGCGAAGAGCAACGTGTAGCTGGCGGGGTTGCTTGAAATGCCGCCTTGAAAGTATTCACAGGTTTAAGTACCACTCAAGAAGGCGCACAGATGCTTCACCCGAGCTCGTCAGCTCAGAGGCTCACGGGAGCCTTAATTACAACAGTCAAAACGGGAAGCACCCTGTCTTCCATTCCAGCATTTGTGACCCCAAGGCATCATGGTAAATGCAGTCGTTAGCACGAATTTGAATAGAGTTTTGAAAGTTTTTCACCATAAGATGGTGCGGCAAGTGCCGTATCTTCGGACACGTGTTTCTGGCTATTTGGCCGTCATCAGCGAAGAGCAACGTGTAGCTGGCGGGGTTGCTTGAAATGCTGCCTTGAAAGTATTCACAGGTTTAAGTACCACTCAAGAAGGCGCACAGATGCTTCACCCGAGCTCGTCAGCTCAGAGGCTCACGGGAGCCTTAATTACAACAGTAAAAACGGGAAGCACCCTGTCTTCCATTCCAGCATTTGTGACCCCAAGGCATCATGGTAAATGCAGTCGTTAGCACGAATTTGAATAGAGTTTTGAAAGTTTTTCACCATAAGATGGTGCGGCAAGTGCCGTATCTTCGGACACGTGTTTCTGGCTATTTGGCCGTCATCAGCGAAGAGCAACGTGTAGCTGGCGGGGTTGCTTGAAATGCCGCCTTGAAAGTATTCACAGGTTTAAGCACCACTCAAGAAGGCGCACAGGTGCTTCACCCGGACTCGTCAGCTCAGAGGCTCACGGGAGCCTTAATTACAACAGTCAAAACGGGGAGCACCCTGTCTTCCATTCCAGCATTTGTGACCCCAAGGCATCATGGTAAATGCAGTCATTAGCACGCATTTGAATAGAGTTTTGAAAGTTTTTCACCATAAGTTGGTGCGGCAAGTGCCGTATCTTCAGACACGTGTTTCTGGCTAATTGGCCGTCATCAGCGAAGACCAACGTGTAGCTGGCGGGGTTGCTTGAAATGCCGCCTTGAAAGTATTCACAGGTTTAAGTACCACTCAAGAAGGCGCACAGGTGCTTCACCCGAGCTCGTCAGCTCAGAGGTTCACGAGAGCCTTAATTACAACAGTCAAAACGGGGAGCACCCTGTCTTCCATTCCAGCATTTGTGACCCCAAGGCATCATGGTAAATGCAGTCATTAGCACAAATTTGAATAGAGTTTTGAAAGTTTTTCAACATAAGTTGGAGCGGCAAGTGCCGTATCTTAGGACACGTGTTTCTGGCTATTTGGCCGTCATCAGCGAAGAGCAACGAGTAGCTGGCGGGGTTGCTTGAAATGCCGCCTTGAAAGTATTCACAGGTTTAAGTACCACTCAAGAAGGCGCACAGATGCTTCACCCGAGCTCGTCAGCTCAGAGGCTCACGGGAGCCTTAATTACAACAGTCAAAACGGGAAGCACCCTGTCTTCCATTCCAGCATTTGTGACCCCAAGGCATCATGGTAAATGCAGTCGTTAGCACGAATTTGAATAGAGTTTTGAAAGTTTTTCACCATAAGTTGGTGCGGCAAGTGCCGTATCTTCGGACACATGTTTCTGGCTATTTGGCCGTCATCAGCGAAGAGCAACGTGTAGCTGGCGGGGTTGCTTGAAATGCCGCCTTGAAAGTATTCACAGGTTTAAGTACCACTCAAGAAGGCGCACAGGTGCTTCACCCGGACTCGTCAGCTCAGAGGCTCACGGGAGCCTTAATTACAACAGCCAAAACAGGGAGCACCCTGTCTTCCATTCCAGCTTATGTGACCCCAAGGCATCATGGTAAATGCAGTCGTTAGCACAAATTTGAATAGAGTTTTGAAAGTTTTTCACCATAAGTTGGTGCGGCAAGTGCCGTATCTTCGGACACGTGTTTCTGGCTATTTGGCTGTCATCAGCGAAGAGCAACGTGTAGCTGGCAGGGTTGCTTGAAATGCCGCCTTGAAAGTATTCACAGGTTTAAGTACCACTCAAGAAGGCGCACAGGTGCTTCACCCGAGCTCGTCAGCTCAGAGGCTCACGGGAGCCTTAATTACAACAGTCAAAATGGGGAGCACCCTGTCTTGCATTCCAGCATTTGTGACCCCAAAGCATCATGGTAAATGCAGTCGTTAGCACAAATTTGAATAGAGTTTTGAAAGTTTTTCACCATAACTTGGTGCGGCAAGTGCCGTATCTTCGGACACGTGTTTCTGGCTATTTGGCCGTCATCAGCGAAGAGCAACGTGTAGCTGGCGGGGTTGCTTGAAATGCCGCCTTGAAAGTATTCACAGGTTTAAGTACCACTCAAGAAGGCGCACAGGTGCTTCACCCGAGCTCGTCAGCTCAGAGGCTCACGGGAGGCTTAATTACAACAGTCAAAACGGGGAGCACCCTGTCCTCCATTCCAGCATTTGTGACCCCAAGGCATCATGGTAAAAGCAGTCATTAGCACAAATTTGAATAGAGTTTTGAAAGTTTTTCAACATAAGTTGGTGCGGCAAGTGCTGTATCTTCGGACACGTGTTTCTGGCTATTTGGCCGTCATCAGCGAAGAGCAACGTGTAGCTGGCGGGGTTGCTTGAAATGCCGCCTTGAAAGTATTCACAGGTTTAAGTACTACTGAAGAAGGCGCACAGATGCTTCACCCGAGCTCGTCAGCTCAGAGGCTCACGGGAGCCTTAATTACAACAGTCAAAACGGGAAGCACCCTGTCTTCCATTCCAGCATTTGTGACCCCAAGGCATCATGGTAAATGCAGTCGTTAGCACGAATTTGAATAGAGTTTTGAAAGTTTTTCACCATAAGTTGGTGCGGCAAGTGCCGTATCTTCGGACACGTGTTTCTGGCTATTTGGCCGTCATCAGCGAAGAGCAACGTGTAGCTGGCGGGGTTGCTTGAAATGCTGCCTTGAAAGTATTCACAGGTTTAAGTACCACTCAAGAAGGCGCACAGGTGCTTCACCCGGACTCGCCAGCTCAGAGGCTCACGGGAGCCTTAATTACAACAGTCAAAACGGGAAGCACCCTGTCTTCCATTCCAGCATTTGTGACCCCAAGGCATCATGGTAAATGCAGTCGTTAGCACGAATTTGAATAGAGTTTTGAAAGTTTTTCACCATAAGATGGTGCGGCAAGTGCCATATCTTCGGACACGTGTTTCTGGCTATTTGGCCGTCATCAGCGAAGAGCAACGTGTAGCTGGCGGGGTTGCTTGAAATGCCGCCTTGAAAGTATTCACAGGTTTAAGCACCACTCAAGAAGGCGCACAGATGCTTCACCCGGACTCGTCAGCTCAGAGGCTCACGGGAGCCTTAATTACAACAGCCAAAACAGAGAGCACCCTGTCTTCCATTCCAGCATTTGTGACCCCAAGGCATCATGGTAAATGCAGTCGTTAGCACGAATTTGAATAGAGTTTTGAACGTTTTTCACCATAAGTTGGTGCGGCAAGTGCCGTATCTTCGGACACGTGTTTCTGGCTATTTGGCCGTCATCAGCGAAGAGCAACGTGTAGCTGGCAGGGTTGCTTGAAATGCCGCCTTGAAAGTATTCACAGGTTTAAGTACCACTCAAGAAGGCGCACAGGTGCTTCACCCGAGCTCGTCAGCTCAGAGGCTCACGGGAGCCTTAATTACAACAGTCAAAACGGGGAGCACCCTGTCTTCCATTCCAGCATTTGTGACCCCAAGGCATCATGGTAAATGCAGTCATTAGCACGCATTTGAATAGAGTTTTGAAAGTTTTTCACCATAAGTTGGTGCGGCAAGTGCCGTATCTTCAGACACGTGTTTCTGGCTAATTGGCCGTCATCAGCGAAGACCAACGTGTAGCTGGCGGGGTTGCTTGAAATGCCGCCTTGAAAGTATTCACAGGTTTAAGTACCACTCAAGAAGGCGCACAGGTGCTTCACGCGAGCTCGTCAGCTCAGAGGTTCACGAGAGCCTTAATTACAACAGTCCAAACGGGGAGCACCCTGTCTTCCATTCCAGCATTTGTGACCCCAAGGCATCATTGTAAATGCAGTCATTAGCACAAATTTGAATAGAGTTTTGAAAGTTTTTCAACATAAGTTGGAGCGGCAAGTGCCGTATCTTAGGACACGTGTTTCTGGCTATTTGGCCGTCATCAGCGAAGAGCAACGTGTAGCTGGCGGGGTTGCTTGAAATGCCGCCTTGAAAGTATTCACAGGTTTAAGTACCACTCAAGAAGGCGCACAGATGCTTCACCCGAGCTCGTCAGCTCAGAGGCTCACGGGAGCCTTAATTACAACAGTCAAAACGGGAAGCACCCTGTCTTCCATTCCAGCATTTGTGACCCCAAGGCATCATGGTAAATGCAGTCGTTAGCACGAATTTGAATAGAGTTTTGAAAGTTTTTCACCATAAGTTGGTACGGCAAGTGCCGTATCTTTGGACAAATGTTTCTGGCTATTTGGCCGTCATCAGCGAAGAGCAACGTGTAGCTGGCGGGGTTGCTTGAAATGCCGCCTTGAAAGTATTCACAGGTTTAAGTACCACTCAAGAAGGCGCACAGGTGCTTCACCCGGACTCGTCAGCTCAGAGGCTCACGGGAGTCTTAAGTACAACAGCCAAAACAGGGAGCACCCTGTCTTCCATTCCAGCTTATGTGACCCCAAGGCATCATGGTAAATGCAGTCGTTAGCACAAAATTGAATAGAGTTTTGAAAGTTTTTCACCATAAGTTGGTGCGGCAAGTGCCGTATCTTCGGACACGTGTTTCTGGCTATTTGGCTGTCATCAGCGAAGAGCAACGTGTAGCTGGCAGGGTTGCTTGAAATGCCGCCTTAAAAGTATTCACAGGTTTAAGTACCACTCAAGAAGGCGCACAGGTGCTTCACCCGAGCTCGTCAGCTCAGAGGCTCACGGGAGCCTTAATTACAACAGTCAAAATGGGGAGCACCCTGTCTTGCATTCCAGCATTTGTGACCCCAAAGCATCATGGTAAATGCAGTCGTTAGCACAAATTTGAATAGAGTTTTGAAAGTTTTTCACCATAAGTTGGTGCGGCAAGTGCCGTATCTTCGGACACGTGTTTCTGGCTATTTGGCCGTCATCAGCGAAGAGCAACGTGTAGCTGGCGGGGTTGCTTGAAATGCCGCCTTGAAAGTATTCACAGGTTTAAGTACCACTCAAGAAGGCGCACAGGTGCTTCACCCGAGCTCGTCAGCTCAGAGGCTCACGGGAGGCTTAATTACAACAGTCAAAACGGGGAGCACCCTGTCCTCCATTCCAGCATTTGTGACCCCAAGGCATCATGGTAAAAGCAGTCATTAGCACAAATTTGAATAGAGTTTTGAAAGTTTTTCAACATAAGTTGGTGCGGCAAGGGCCGTATCTTCGGACATGTGTTTCTGGCTATTTGGCCGTCATCAGCGAAGAGCAACGTGTAGCTGGCGGGGTTGCTTGAAATGCCGCCTTGAAAGTATTCACAGGTTTAAGTACTACTGAAGAAGGCGCACAGATGCTTCACCCGAGCTCGTCAGCTCAGAGGCTCACGGGAGCCTTAATTACAACAGTCAAAACGGGAAGCACCCTGTCTTCCATTCCAGCATTTTTGACCCCAAGGCATCATGGTAAATGCAGTCGTTAGCACGAATTTGAATAGAGTTTTGAAAGTTTTTCACCATAAGTTGGTGCGGCAAGTGCCGTATCTTCGGACACGTGTTTCTGGCTATTTGGCCGTCATCAGCGAAGAGCAACGTGTAGCTGGCGGGGTTGCTTGAAATGCCGCCTTGAAAGTATTCACAGGTTTAAGTACCACTCAAGAAGGCGCACAGGTGCTTCACCCGAGCTCGTCAGCTCAGAGACTCACGGGAGGCTTAATTACAACAGTCAAAACGGGGAGCACCCTGTCCTCCATTCCAGCATTTGTGACCCCAAGGCATCATGGTAAAAGCAGTCATTAGCACAAATTTGAATAGAGTTTTGAAAGTTTTTCAACATAAGTTGGTGCGGCAAGTGCCGTATCTTCGGACACGTGTTTCTGGCTATTTGGCCGTCATCAGCGAAGAGCAACGTGTAGCTGGCGGGGTTGCTTGAAATGCCGCCTTGAAAGTATTCACAGGTTTAAGTACCACTCAAGAAGGCGCACAGGTGCTTCACCCGGACTCGCCAGCTCAGAGGCTCACGGGAGCCTTAATTACAGCAGCCAAAACAGGGAGCACCCTGTCTTCCATTCCAGCATTTGTGACCCCAAGGCATCATGGTAAATGCAGTCGTTAGCACAAATTTGAATAGAGTTTTGAAAGTTTTTCACCATAAGTTGGTGCGGCAAGTGCTGTATCTTCGGACACGTGTTTCTGGCTATTTGGCTGTCATCAGCGAAGAGCAACGTGTAGCTGGCAGGGTTGCTTGAAATGCCGCCTTGAAAGTATTCACAGGTTTAAGTACCACTCAAGAAGGCGCACAGGTGCTTCACCCGAGCTCGGCAGCTCAGAGGCTCACTGGAGCCTTAATTACAACAGTCAAAACGGGGAGCACCCTGTCTTCCATTCCAGCATTTGTGACCCCAAGGCATCATGGTAAATGCAGTCATTAGCACGCATTTGAATAGAGTTTTGAAAGTTTTTCACCATAAGTTGGTGTGGCAAGTGCCGTATCTTCGGACACGTGTTTCTGGCTATTTGGCCGTCATCAGCGAAGAGCAACGTTTAGCTGGCGGGGTTGCTTGAAATGCCGCCTTGAAAGTATTCACAGGTTTAAGTACCACTCAAGAAGGCGCACAGGTGCTTCACCCGAGCTCGTCAGCTCAGAGGCTCACGGGAGGCTTAATTACAACAGCCAAAACAGGGAGCACCCTGTCTTCCATTCCAGCATTTGTGACCCCAAGGCATCATGGTAAATGCAGTCGTTAGCACGAATTTGAATAGAGTTTTGAAAGTTTTTCACCATAAGTTGGTGCGCCAAGTGCCGTATCTTCGGACACGTGTTTCTGGCTATTTGGCCGTCATCAGCGAAGAGCAACGTGTAGCTGGCAGGGTTGCTTGAAATGCCGCCTTGAAAGTATTCACAGGTTTAAGTACCACTCAAGAAGGCGCACAGGTGCTTCACCCGAGCTCGTCAGCTCAGAGGCTCACGGGAGCCTTAATTACAACAGTCAAAACGGGGAGCACCCTGTCTTCCATTCCAGCATTTGTGACCCCAAGGCATCATGGTAAATGCAGTCATTAGCACGCATTTGAATAGAGTTTTGAAAGTTTTTCACCATAAGTTGGTGTGGCAAGTGCCGTATCTTCGGACACGTGTTTCTGGCTATTTGGCCGTCATCAGCGAAGAGCAACGTTTAGCTGGCGGGGTTGCTTGAAATGCCGCCTTGAAAGTATTCACAGGTTTAAGTACCACTCAAGAAGGCGCACAGCTGCTTCACCCGAGCTCGTCAGCTCAGAGGTTCACGAGAGCCTTAATTACAACAGTCAAAACGGGGAGCACCTTGTCCTCCATTCCAGCATTTGTGACCCCAAGGCATCATGGTAAAAGCAGTCATTAGCACAAATTTGAATAGAGTTTTGAAAGTTTTTCAACATAAGTTGGTGCGGCAAGTGCCGTATCTTCGGACACGTGTTTCTGGCTATTTGGCCGTCATCAGCGAAGAGCAACGTGTAGCTGGCGGGGTTGCTTGAAATGCCGCCTTGAAAGTATTCACAGGTTTAAGTACTACTGAAGAAGGCGCACAGATGCTTCACCGAGCTCGTCAGCTCAGAGGCTCACAGGAGCCTTAATTACAACAGTCAAAACGGGAAGCACCCTGTCTTCCATTCCAGCATTTGTGACCCCAAGGCATCATGGTAAATGCAGTTGTTAGCACGAATTTGAATAGAGTTTTGAAAGTTTTTCACCATAAGTTGGTGCGGCAAGTGCCGTATCTTCGGACACGTGTTTCTGGCTATTTGGCCGTCATCAGCGAAGAGCAACGTGTAGCTGGCGGGGTTGCTTGAAATGCTGCCTTGAAAGTATTCACAGGTTTAAGTACCACTCAAGAAGGCGCACAGGTGCTTCACCCGGACTCGCCAGCTCAGAGGCTCACGGGAGCCTTAATTACAACAGTCAAAACGGGAAGCACCCTGTCTTCCATTCCAGCATTTGTGACCCCAAGGCATCATGGTAAATGCAGTCGTTAGCACGAATTTGAATAGAGTTTTGAAAGTTTTTCACCATAAGATGGTGCGGCAAGTGCCATATCTTCGGACACGTGTTTCTGACTATTTGGCCGTCCTCAGCGAAGAGCAACGTGTAGCTGGCGGGGTTGCTTGAAATGCCGCCTTGAAAGTATTCACAGGTTTAAGCACCACTCAAGAAGGCGCACAGATGCTTCACCCGGACTCGTCAGCTCAGAGGCTCACGGGAGCCTTAATTACAACAGCCAAAACAGGGAGCACCCTGTCTTCCATTCCAGCATTTGTGACCCCAAGGCATCATGGTAAATGCAGTCGTTAGCACGAATTTGAATAGAGTTTTGAAAGTTTTTCACCATAAGTTGGTGCGGCAAGTGCCGTATCTTCGGACACGTGTTTCTGGCTATTTGGCCGTCATCAGCGAAGAGCAACGTGTAGCTGGCAGGGTTGCTTGAAATGCCGCCTTGAAAGTATTCACAGGTTTAAGTACCACTCAAGAAGGCGCACAGGTGCTTCACCCGAGCTCGTCAGCTCAGAGGCTCACGGGAGCCTTAATTACAACAGTCAAAACGGGGAGCACCCTGTCTTCCATTCCAGCATTTGTGACCCCAAGGCATCATGGTAAATGCAGTCATTAGCACGCATTTGAATAGAGTTTTGAAAGTTTTTCACCATAAGTTGGTGCGGCAAGTGCCGTATCTTCAGACACGTGTTTCTGGCTAATTGGCCGTCATCAGCGAAGACCAACGTGTAGCTGGCGGGGTTGCTTGAAATGCCGCCTTGAAAGTATTCACAGGTTTAAGTACCACTCAAGAAGGCGCACAGGTGCTTCACCCGAGCTCGTCAGCTCAGAGGTTCACGAGAGCCTTAATTACAACAGTCCAAACGGGGAGCACCCTGTCTTCCATTCCAGCATTTGTGACCCCAAGGCATCATTGTAAATGCAGTCATTAGCACAAATTTGAATAGAGTTTTGAAAGTTTTTCAACATAAGTTGGAGCGGCAAGTGCCATATCTTAGGACACGTGTTTCTGGCTATTTGGCCGTCATCAGCGAAGAGCAACGTGTAGCTGGCGGGGTTGCTTGAAATGCCGCCTTGAAAGTATTCACAGGTTTAAGTACCACTCAAGAAGGCGCACAGATGCTTCACCCGAGCTCGTCAGCTCAGAGGCTCACGGGAGCCTTAATTACAACAGTCAAAACGGGAAGCACCCTGTCTTCCATTCCAGCATTTGTGACCCCAAGGCATCATGGTAAATGCAGTCGTTAGCACGAATTTGAATAGAGTTTTGAAAGTTTTTCACCATAAGTTGGTACGGCAAGTGCCGTATCTTCGGACACGTGTTTCTGGCTATTTGGCCGTCATCAGCGAAGAGCAACGTGTAGCTGGCGGGGTTGCTTGAAATGCCGCCTTGAAAGTATTCACAGGTTTAAGTACCACTCAAGAAGGCGCACAGGTGCTTCTCCCGGACTCGTCAGCTCAGAGGCTCACGGGAGCCTTAATTACAACAGCCAAAACAGGGAGCACCCTGTCTTCCATTCCAGCTTATGTGACCCCAAGGCATCATGGTAAATGCAGTCGTTAGCACAAATTTGAATAGAGTTTTGAAAGTTTTTCACCATAAGTTGGTGCGGCAAGTGCAGTATCTTCGGACACGTGTTTCTGGCTATTTGGCCGTCATCAGCGAAGAGCAACGTGTAGCTGGCGGGGTTGCTTGAAATGCCGCCTTGAAAGTATTCACAGGTTTAAGTACCACTCAAGAAGGCGCACAGGTGCTTCACCCGAGCTCGTCAGCTCAGAGGCTCACGGGAGGCTTAATTACAACAGTCAAAACGGGGAGCACCCTGTCCTCCATTCCAGCATTTGTGACCCCAAGGCATCATGGTAAAAGCAGTCATTAGCACAAATTTGAATAGAGTTTTGAAAGTTTTTCAACATAAGTTGGTGCGGCAAGTGCCGTATCTTCGGACACGTGTTTCTGGCTATTTGGCCGTCATCATCGAAGAGCAACGTGTAGATGGCGGGGTTGCTTGAAATGCCGCGTTGAAAGTATTCACAGGTTTAAGTACTACTCAAGAAGGCGCACAGATGCTTCACCCGAGCTCGTCAGCTCAGAGGCTCACGGGAGCCTTAATTACAACAGTCAAAACGGGAAGCACCCTGTCTTCCATTCCAGCATTTGTGACCCCAAGGCATCATGGTAAATGCAGTCGTTAGCACGAATTTGAATAGAGTTTTGAAAGTTTTTCACCATAAGATGGTGCGGTAAGTGCTGTATCTTCGGACACGTGTTTCTGGCTATTTGGCCGTCATCAGCGAAGAGCAACGTGTAGCTGGCGGGGTTGCTTGAAATGCCGCCTTGAAAGTATTCACAGGTTTAAGTACCACTCAAGAAGGCGCACAGGTGCTTCACCCGAGCTCGTCAGCTCAGAGGCTCACGGGAGCCTTAATTACAACAGTCAAAACGGGGAGCACCCTGTCTTCCATTCCAGCATTTGTGACCCCAAGGCATCATGGTAAATGCAGTCATTAGCACGAATTTGAATACAGTTTTGAAAGTTTTTCACCATAAGTTGGTGTGGCAAGAGCCGTATCTTCGGACACATGTTTCTGGCTATTTGGCCGTCATCAGCAAAGAGCAACATGTAGCTGGCGGGGTTGCTTGAAATGTCACCTTGAAAGTATTCACAGGTTTAAGTACCACTCAAGAAGGCGCACAGATGCTTCACCTGAGCTCGTCAGCTCAGAGGCTCACGGGAGCCTTAATTACAACAGTCAAAACGGGGAGCACCCTGTCTTCCATTCCAGCATTTGTGACCCCAAGGCATTATGGGAAATGCAGTCATTAGCACGAATTTGAATAGAGTTTTGAAAGTTTTTCACCATAAGTTGGTGCGGCAAGTGCCGTATCTTCAGACACGTGTTTCTGGCTAATTGGCCGTCATCAGCGAAGACCAACGTGTAGCTGGCGGGGTTGCTTGAAATGCCGCCTTGAAAGTATTCACAGGTTTAAGTACCACTCAAGAAGGCGCACAGGTGCTTCACCCGAGCTCGTCAGCTCAGAGGTTCACGAGAGCCTTAATTACAACAGTCAAAACGGGGAGCACCCTGTCTTCCATTCCAGCATTTGTGACCCCAAGGCATCATGGTAAATGCAGTCATTAGCACAAATTTGAATAGAGTTTTGAAAGTTTTTCAACATAAGTTGGAGCGGCAAGTGCCGTATCTTCGGACACGTGTTTCTGGCTATTTGGCCGTCATCAGCGAAGAGCAACGTGTAGCTGGCAGGGTTGCTTGAAATGCCACCTTGAAAGTATTCACAGGTTTAAGTACCACTCAAGAAGGCGCACAGGTGCTTCACCCGAGCTCGTCAGCTCAGAGGCTCACGGGAGCCTTAATTACAACAGTCAAAACGGGAAGCACCCTGTCTTCCATTCCAGCATTTGTGACCCCAAGGCATCATGGTAAATGCAGTCGTTAGCACGAATTTGAATAGAGTTTTGAAAGTTTTTCACCATAAGATGGTGCGGCAAGTGCCGTATCTTCGGACACGTGTTTCTGGCTATTTGGCCGTCATCAGCGAAGAGCAACGTGTAGCTGGCGGGGTTGCTTGAAATGCCGCCTTGAAAGTATTCACAGGTTTAAGCACCACTCAAGAAGGCGCACAGGTGCTTCACCCGGACTCGTCAGCTCAGAGGCTCACGGGAGCCTTAATTACAACAGCCAAAACAGGGAGCACCCTGTCTTCCATTCCAGCATTTGTGACCCCAAGGCATCATGGTAAATGCAGTCGTTAGCACGAATTTGAATAGAGTTTTGAAAGTTTTTCACCATAAGTTGGTGCGGCAAGTGCCGTATCTTCGGACACGTGTTTCTGGCTTTTTGGCCGTCATCAGCGAAGAGCAACGTGTAGCTGGCAGGGTTGCTTGAAATGCCGCCTTGAAAGTATTCACAGGTTTAAGTACCACTCAAGAAGGCGCACAGGTGCTTCACCCGAGCTCGTCAGCTCAGAGGCTCACGGGAGCCTTAATTACAACAGTCAAAACGGGGAGCACCCTGTCTTCCATTCCAGCATTTGTGACCCCAAGGCATCATGGTAAATGCAGTCATTAGCACGCATTTGA
The DNA here is from genome assembly GCF_031143425.1 of Pleurodeles waltl. NCBI lineage: Eukaryota > Metazoa > Chordata > Amphibia > Caudata > Salamandridae > Pleurodeles > Pleurodeles waltl. The sequence continues at coordinate 1,031,568,005 of NC_090437.1, read as the reverse complement.
ATAGAGTTTTGAAAGTTTTTCACCATAAGTTGGTGCGGCAAGTGCCGTATCTTCAGACACGTGTTTCTGGCTAATTGGCCGTCATCAGCGAAGACCAACGTGTAGCTGGCGGGGTTGCTTGAAATGCCGCCTTGAAAGTATTCACAGGTTTAAGTACCACTCAAGAAGGCGCACAGGTGCTTCACCCGAGCTCGTCAGCTCAGAGGTTCACGAGAGCCTTAATTACAACAGTCAAAACGGGGAGCACCCTGTCTTCCATTCCAGCATTTGTGACCCCAAGGCATCATGGTAAATGCAGTCATTAGCACAAATTTGAATAGAGTTTTGAAAGTTTTTCAACATAAGTTGGAGCGGCAAGTGCCGTATCTTAGGACACGTGTTTCTGGCTATTTGGCCGTCATCAGCGAAGAGCAACGAGTAGCTGGCGGGGTTGCTTGAAATGCCGCCTTGAAAGTATTCACAGGTTTAAGTACCACTCAAGAAGGCGCACAGATGCTTCACCCGAGCTCGTCAGCTCAGAGGCTCACGGGAGCCTTAATTACAACAGTCAAAACGGGAAGCACCCTGTCTTCCATTCCAGCATTTGTGACCCCAAGGCATCATGGTAAATGCAGTCGTTAGCACGAATTTGAATAGAGTTTTGAAAGTTTTTCACCATAAGTTGGTGCGGCAAGTGCCGTATCTTCGGACACATGTTTCTGGCTATTTGGCCGTCATCAGCGAAGAGCAACGTGTAGCTGGCGGGGTTGCTTGAAATGCCGCCTTGAAAGTATTCACAGGTTTAAGTACCACTCAAGAAGGCGCACAGGTGCTTCACCCGGACTCGTCAGCTCAGAGGCTCACGGGAGCCTTAATTACAACAGCCAAAACAGGGAGCACCCTGTCTTCCATTCCAGCTTATGTGACCCCAAGGCATCATGGTAAATGCAGTCGTTAGCACAAATTTGAATAGAGTTTTGAAAGTTTTTCACCATAAGTTGGTGCGGCAAGTGCCGTATCTTCGGACACGTGTTTCTGGCTATTTGGCTGTCATCAGCGAAGAGCAACGTGTAGCTGGCAGGGTTGCTTGAAATGCCGCCTTGAAAGTATTCACAGGTTTAAGTACCACTCAAGAAGGCGCACAGGTGCTTCACCCGAGCTCGTCAGCTCAGAGGCTCACGGGAGCCTTAATTACAACAGTCAAAATGGGGAGCACCCTGTGTTGCATTCCAGCATTTGTGACCCCAAAGCATCATGGTAAATGCAGTCGTTAGCACAAATTTGAATAGAGTTTTGAAAGTTTTTCACCATAACTTGGTGCGGCAAGTGCCGTATCTTCGGACACGTGTTTCTGGCTATTTGGCCGTCATCAGCGAAGAGCAACGTGTAGCTGGCGGGGTTGCTTGAAATGCCGCCTTGAAAGTATTCACAGGTTTAAGTACCACTCAAGAAGGCGCACAGATGCTTCACTGAGCTCGTCAGCTCAGAGGCTCACGGGAGCCTTAATTACAACAGTCAAAACGGGAAGCACCCTGTCTTCCATTCCAGCATTTGTGACCCCAGGGCATCATGGTAAATGCAGTCGTTAGCCCAAATTTGAATAGAGTTTTGAAAGTTTTTCACCATAAGTTGGTGCGGCAAGTGCCGTATCTTCAGACACGTGTTTCTGGCTATTTGGCCGACATCAGCGAAGAGCAACGTGTAGCTGGCGGGGTTGCTTGAAATGCCGCCTTGAAAGTATTCACAGGTTTAAGTACCACTCAAGAAGGCGCACAGGTGCTTCACCTGAGCTCGTCAGCTCAGAGGCTCACGGGAGGCTTAATTACAACAGTCAAAACGGGGAGCACCCTGTCTTCTATTCCAGCATTTGTGACCCCAAGGCATCATGGTAAAGTCAGTCATTAGCACGAATTTGAATAGAGTTTTGAAAGTTTTTCACCATAAGTTGGTGTGGCAAGTGACGTATCTTCGGACACGTGTTTCTGGGTATTTGGCCGTCATCAGCGAAGAGCAACGTTTAGCTGGCGGGGTTGCTTGAAATGCCGCCTTGAAAGTATTCACAGGTTTAAGTACCACTCAAGAAGGTGCACGGGTGCTTCACCCGAGCTCGTCAGCTCAGAGGCTCACGGGAGCCTTAATTACAACAGTCAAAACGGGGAGCACCCTGTCTTCCATTCCAGCATTTGTGACCCCAAGGCATCATGGTAAATGCGGTCATTAGCACAAATTTGAATAGAGTTTTGAAAGTTTTTCAACATAAGTTGGAGCGGCAAGTGCCGTATCTTAGGACACGTGTTTCTGGCTATTTGGCCGTCATCAGCGAAGAGCAACGTGTAGCTGGCGGGGTTGCTTGAAATGCCGCCTTGAAAGTATTCACAGGTTTAAGTACCACTCAAGAAGGCGCACAGATGCTTCACCCGAGCTCGTCAGCTCAGAGGCTCACGGGAGCCTTAATTACAACAGTCAAAACGGGAAGCACCCTGTCTTCCATTCCAGCATTTGTGACCCCAAGGCATCATGGTAAATGCAGTCATTAGCACAAATTTGAATAGAGTTTTGAAAGTTTTTCACCATAAGTTGGTGCGGCAAGTGCTGTATCTTCGGACACGTGTTTCTGGCTATTTGGCCGTCATCAGCGAAGAGCAACGTGTAGCTGGCGGGGTTGCTTGAAATGCCGCTTTGAAAGTATTCACAGGTTTAAGTACCACTCAAGAAGGCGCACAAGTGTTTCACCCGGACTAGTCAGCTCAGAGGCTCACGGGAGCCTTAATTACAACAGCCAAAACAGGGAGCACCCTGTCTTCCATTCCAGCATTTGTGACCCCAAGGCATCATGGTAAATGCAGTCATTAGCACAAATTTGAATAGAGTTTTGAAAGTTTTTCACCATAAGTTGGTGCAGCAAGTGCTGTATCTTCAGACACGTGTTTCTGGCTATTTGGCCGTCATCAGCGAAGAGCAACGTGTAGCTGGCGGGGTTGCTTGAAATGCCGCTTGAAAGTATTCACAGGTTTAAGTACCACTCAAGAAGGCGCACAGATGCTTCACCCGAGCTCGTCAGCTCAGAGGCTCACGGGAGCCTTAATTACAACAGTCAAAACGGGAAGCACCCTGTCTTCCATTCTAGCATTTGTGACCCCAAGGCATCATGGTAATGCAGTCGTTAGCACAAATTTGAATAGAGTTTTGAAAGTTTTTCACCATAAGATGGTGCGGCAAGTGCCATATCTTCGGACACGTGTTTCTGGCTATTTGGCCGTCATCAGCGAAGAGCAACGTGTAGCTGGCGGGGTTGCTTGAAATGCCGCCTTGAAAGTATTCACAGGTTTAAGCACCACTCAAGAAGGCGCACAGGTGCTTCACCCGGACTCGTCAGCTCAGAGGCTCACGGGAGCCTTAATTACAACAGCCAAAACAGGGAGCATCCTGTCTTCCATTCCAGCATTTGTGACCCCAAGGCATCATGGTAAATGCAGTCGTTAGCACGAATTTGAATAGAGTTTTGAAAGTTTTTCACCATAAGTTGGTGCGGCAAGTGCCGTATCTTCGGACACGTGTTTCTGGCTATTTGGCCGTCATCAGCGAAGAGCAACGTGTAGCTGGCGGGGTTGCTTGAAATGCCGCCTTGAAAGTATTCACAGGTTTAAGTACCACTCAAGAAGGCGCACAAATGCTTCACTGAGCTCGTCAGCTCAGAGGCTCACGGGAGCCTTAATTACAACAGTCAAAACGGGAAGCACCCTGTCTTCCATTCCAGCATTTGTGACCCCAGGGCATCATGGTAAATGCAGTCGTTAGCCCAAATTTGAATAGAGTTTTGAAAGTTTTTCACCATAAGTTGGTGCGGCAAGTGCCGTATCTTCAGACACGTGTTTCTGGCTATTTGGCCGACATCAGCGAAGAGCAACGTGTAGCTGGCGGGGTTGCTTGAAATGCCGCCTTGAAAGTATTCACAGGTTTAAGTACCACTCAAGAAGGCGCACAGGTGCTTCACCTGAGCTCGTCAGCTCAGAGGCTCACGGGAGGCTTAATTACAACAGTCAAAACGGGGAGCACCCTGTCTTCTATTCCAGCATTTGTGACCCCAAGGCATCATGGTAAAGTCAGTCATTAGCACGAATTTGAATAGAGTTTTGAAAGTTTTTCACCATAAGTTGGTGTGGCAAGTGACGTATCTTCGGACACGTGTTTCTGGGTATTTGGCCGTCATCAGCGAAGAGCAACGTTTAGCTGGCGGGGTTGCTTGAAATGCCGCCTTGAAAGTATTCACAGGTTTAAGTACCACTCAAGAAGGTGCACGGGTGCTTCACCCGAGCTCGTCAGCTCAGAGGCTCACGGGAGCCTTAATTACAACAGTCAAAACGGGGAGCACCCTGTCTTCCATTCCAGCATTTGTGACCCCAAGGCATCATGGTAAATGCGGTCATTAGCACAAATTTGAAAAGAGTTTTGAAAGTTTTTCAACATAAGTTGGAGCGGCAAGTGCCGTATCTTAGGACACGTGTTTCTGGCTATTTGGCCGTCATCAGCGAAGAGCAACGTGTAGCTGGCGGGGTTGCTTGAAATGCCGCCTTGAAAGTATTCACAGGTTTAAGTACCACTCAAGAAGGCGCACAGATGCTTCACCCGAGCTCGTCAGCTCAGAGGCTCACGGGAGCCTTAATTACAACAGTCAAAACGGGAAGCACCCTGTCTTCCATTCCAGCATTTGTGACCCCAAGGCATCATGGTAAATGCAGTCGTTAGCACGAATTTGAATAGAGTTTTGAAAGTTTTTCACCATAAGTTGGTGCGGCAAGTGCTGTATCTTCGGACACGTGTTTCTGGCTATTTGGCCGTCATCAGCGAAGAGCAACGTGTAGCTGGCGGGGTTGCTTGAAATGCCGCTTTGAAAGTATTCACAGGTTTAAGTACCACTCAAGAAGGCGCACAAGTGTTTCACCCGGACTAGTCAGCTCAGAGGCTCACGGGAGCCTTAATTACAACAGCCAAAACAGGGAGCGCCCTGTCTTCCATTCCAGCATTTGTGACCCCAAGGCATCATGGTAAATGCAGTCATTAGCACAAATTTGAATAGAGTTTTGAAAGTTTTTCACCATAAGTTGGTGCAGCAAGTGCTGTATCTTCAGACACGTGTTTCTGGCTATTTGGCCGTCATCAGCGAAGAGCAACGTGTAGCTGGCGGGGTTGCTTGAAATGCCGCTTGAAAGTATTCACAGGTTTAAGTACCACTCAAGAAGGCGCACAGATGCTTAACCCGAGCTCGTCAGCTCAGAGGCTCACGGGAGCCTTAATTACAACAGTCAAAACGGGAAGCACCCTGTCTTCCATTCTAGCATTTGTGACCCCAAGGCATCATGGTAATGCAGTCGTTAGCACAAATTTGAATAGAGTTTTGAAAGTTTTTCACCATAAGATGGTGCGGCAAGTGCCATATCTTCGGACACGTGTTTCTGGCTATTTGGCCGTCATCAGCGAAGAGCAACGTGTAGCTGGCGGGGTTGCTTGAAATGCCGCCTTGAAAGTATTCACAGGTTTAAGCACCACTCAAGAAGGCGCACAGGTGCTTCACCCGGACTCGTCAGCTCAGAGGCTCACGGGAGCCTTAATTACAACAGCCAAAACAGGGAGCATCCTGTCTTCCATTCCAGCATTTGTGACCCCAAGGCATCATGGTAAATGCAGTCGTTAGCACGAATTTGAATAGAGTTTTGAAAGTTTTTCACCATAAGTTGGTGCGGCAAGTGCCGTATCTTCGGACACGTGTTTCTGGCTATTTGGCCGTCATCAGCGAAGAGCAACGTGTAGCTGGCAGGGTTGCTTGAAATGCCGCCTTGAAAGTATTCACAGGTTTAAGTACCACTCAAGAAGGCGCACAGGTGCTTCACCCGAGCTCGTCAGCTCAGAGGTTCACGAGAGCCTTAATTACAACAGTCCAAACGTGGAGCACCCTGTCTTCCATTCCAGCATTTGTGACCCCAAGGCATCATTGTAAATGCAGTCATTAGCACAAATTTGAATAGAGTTTTGAAAGTTTTTCAACATAAGTTGGAGCGGCAAGTGCCGTATCTTAGGACACGTGTTTCTGGCTATTTGGCCGTCATCAGCGAAGAGCAACGTGTAGCTGGCGGGGTTGCTTGAAATGCCGCCTTGAAAGTATTCACAGGTTTAAGTACCACTCAAGAAGGCGCACAGATGCTTCACCCGAGCTCGTCAGCTCAGAGGCTCACGGGAGCCTTAATTACAACAGCCAAAACAGGGAGCACCCTGTCTTCCATTCCAGCTTATGTGACCCCAAGGCATCATGGTAAATGCAGTCGTTAGCACAAATTTGAATAGAGTTTTGAAAGTTTTTCACCATAAGTTGGTGCGGCAAGTGCAGTATCTTCGGACACGTGTTTCTGGCTATTTGGCTGTCATCAGCGAAGAGCAACGTGTAGCTGGCAGGGTTGCTTGAAATGCCGCCTTGAAAGTATTCACAGGTTTAAGTACCACTCAAGAAGGCGCACAGGTGCTTCACCCGAGCTCGTCAGCTCAGAGGCTCACGGGAGTCTTAATTACAACAGTCAAAACGGGGAGCACCCTGTCTTCCATTCCAGCATTTGTGACCCCAAGGCATCATGGTAAATGCAGTCATTAGCACGCATTTGAATAGAGTTTTGAAAGTTTTTCACCATAAGTTGGTGCGGCAAGTGCTGTATCTTCAGACACGTGTTTCTGGCTAATTGGCCGTCATCAGCGAAGACCAACGTGTAGCTGGCGGGGTTGCTTGAAATGACGCCTTGAAAGTATTCACAGGTTTAAGTACCACTCAAGAAGGCGCACAGGTGCTTCACCCGAGCTCGTCAGCTCAGAGGTTCACGAGAGCCTTAATTACAACAGTCAAAACGGGGAGCACCCTGTCTTCCATTCCAGCATTTGTGACCCCAAGGCATCATGGTAAATGCAGTCATTAGCACAAATTTGAATAGAGTTTTGAAAGTTTTTCAACATAAGTTGGAGCGGCAAGTGCCGTATCTTAGGACACGTGTTTCTGGCTATTTGGCCGTCATCAGCGAAGAGCAACGTGTAGCTGGCGGGGTTGCTTGAAATGCCGCCTTGAAAGTATTCACAGGTTTAAGTACCACTCAAGAAGGCGCACAGATGCTTCACCCGAGCTCGTCAGCTCAGAGGCTCACGGGAGCCTTAATTACAACAGTCAAAACGGGAAGCACCCTGTCTTCCATTCCAGCATTTGTGACCCCAAGGCATCATGGTAAATGCAGTCGTTAGCACGAATTTGAATAGAGTTTTGAAAGTTTTTCACCATAAGTTGGTGCGGCAAGTGCCGTATCTTCGGACACATGTTTCTGGCTATTTGGCCGTCATCAGCGAAGAGCAACGTGTAGCTGGCGGGGTTGCTTGAAATGCCGCCTTGAAAGTATTCACAGGTTTAAGTACCACTCAAGAAGGCGCACAGGTGCTTCACCCGGACTCGTCAGCTCAGAGGCTCACGGGAGCCTTAATTACAACAGCCAAAACAGGGAGCACCCTGTCTTCCATTCCAGCTTATGTGACCCCAAGGCATCATGGTAAATGCAGTCGTTAGCACAAATTTGAATAGAGTTTTGAAAGTTTTTCACCATAAGTTGGTGCGGCAAGTGCTGTATCTTCGGACACGTGTTTCTGGCTATTTGGCTGTCATCAGCGAAGAGCAACGTGTAGCTGGCGGGGTTGCTTGAAATGCCGCCTTGAAAGTATTCACAGGTTTAAGTACCACTCAAGAAGGCGCACAGATGCTTCACCGAGCTCGTCAGCTCAGAGGCTCACGGGAGCCTTAATTACAACAGTCAAAACGGGAAGCACCCTGTCTTCCGTTCCAGCATTTGTGACCCCAAGGCATCATGGTAAATGCAGTCGTTAGCACGAATTTGAATAGAGTTTTGAAAGATTTTCACCATAAGATGGTGCGGCAAGTGCCGTATCTTCGGACACGTGTTTCTGGCTATTTGGCCGTCATCAGCGAAGAGCAACGTGTAGCTGGCGGGGTTGCTTGAAATGCCGGCTTGAAAGTATTCACAGGTTTAAGCACCACTCAAGAAGGCGCACAGGTGCTTCACCCGGACTCGTCAGCTCAGAGGCAAACGGGAGCCTTAATTACAACAGCCAAAACAGGGAGCACCCTGTCTTCCATTCCAGCATTTGTGACCCCAAGGCATCATGGTAAATGCAGTCGTTAGCACAAATTTGAATAGAGTTTTGAAAGTTTTTCACCATAAGTTGGTGCGGCAAGTGCCGTATCTTCGGACACGTGTTTCTGGCTATTTGGCCGTCATCAGCGAAGAGCAACGTGTAGCTGGCAGGGTTGCTTGAAATGCCGCCTTGAAAGTATTCTCAGGTTTAAGTACCACTCAAGAAGGCGCACAGGTGCTTCACCCGAGCTCGTCAGCTCAGAGGCTCACGGGAGCCTTAATTACAACAGTCAAAACGGGGAGCACCCTGTCTTCCATTCCAGCATTTGTGACCCCAAGGCATCATGGTAAATGCAGTCATTAGCACGCATTTGAATAGAGTTTTGAAAGTTTTTCACCATAAGTTGGTACGGCAAGTGCCGTATCTTCAGACACGTGTTTCTGGCTAATTGGCCGTCATCAGCGAAGACCAACGTGTAGCTGGCGGGGTTGCTTGAAATGCCGCCTTGAAAGTATTCACAGGTTTAAGTACCACTCAAGAAGGCGCACAGGTGCTTCACCCGAGCTCGTCAGCTCAGAGGTTCACGAGAGCCTTAATTACAACAGTCAAAACGGGGAGCACCCTGTCTTCCATTCCAGCATTTGTGACCCCAAGGCATCATGGTAAATGCAGTCATTAGCACAAATTTGAATAGAGGTTTGAAAGTTTTTCAACATAAGTTGGAGCGGCAAGTGCCGTATCTTAGGACACGTGTTTCTGGCTATTTGGCCGTCATCAGCGAAGAGCAACGTGTAGCTGGCGGGGTTGCTTGAAATGCCGCCTTGAAAGTATTCACAGGTTTAAGTACCACTCAAGAAGGCGCACAGATGCTTCACCCGAGCTCGTCAGCTCAGAGGCTCACGGGAGCCTTAATTACAACAGTCAAAACGGGAAGCACCCTGTCTTCCATTCCAGCATTTGTGACCCCAAGGCATCATGGTAAATGCAGTCGTTAGCACGAATTTGAATAGAGTTTTGAAAGTTTTTCACCATAAGTTGGTGCGGCAAGTGCCGTATCTTCGGACACATGTTTCTGGCTATTTGGCCGTCATCAGCAAAGAGCAACGTGTAGCTGGCGGGGTTGCTTGAAATGCCGCCTTGAAAGTATTCACAGGTTTAAGTACCACTCAAGAAGGCGCACAGGTGCTTCACCCGGACTCGTCAGCTCAGAGGCTCACGGGAGCCTTAATTACAACAGCCAAAACAGGGAGCACCCTGTCTTCCATTCCAGCTTATGTGACCCCAAGGCATCATGGTAAATGCAGTCGTTAGCACAAATTTGAATAGAGTTTTGAAAGTTTTTCACCATAAGTTGGTGCGGCAAGTGCCGTATCTTCGGACACGTGTTTCTGGCTATTTGGCTGTCATCAGCGAAGAGCAACGTGTAGCTGGCAGGGTTGCTTGAAATGCCGCCTTGAAAGTATTCAGAGGTTTAAGTACCACTCAAGAAGGCGCACAGGTGCTTCACCCGAGCTCGTCAGCTCAGAGGCTCACGGGAGCCTTAATTACAACAGTCAAAATGGGGAGCACCCTGTCTTGCATTCCAGCATTTGTGACCCCAAAGCATCATAGTAAATGCAGTCGTTAGCACAAATTTGAATAGAGTTTTGAAAGTTTTTCACCATAAGTTGGTGCGGCAAGTGCCGTATCTTCGGACACGTGTTTCTGGCTATTTGGCCGTCATCAGCGAAGAGCAACGTGTAGCTGGCGGGGTTGCTTGAAATGCCGCCTTGAAAGTATTCACAGGTTTAAGTACCACTCAAGAAGGCGCACAGGTGCTTCACCCGAGCTCGTCAGCTCAGAGGCTCACGGGAGGCTTAATTACAACAGTCAAAACGGGGAGCACCCTGTCCTCCATTCCAGCATTTGTGACCCCAAGGCATCATGGTAAAAGCAGTCATTAGCACAAATTTGAATACAGTTTTGAAAGTTTTTCAACATAAGTTGGTGCGGCAAGTGCCGTATCTTCGGACATGTGTTTCTGGCTATTTGGCCGTCATCAGCGAAGAGCAACGTGTAGCTGGCGGGGTTGCTTGAAATGCCGCCTTGAAAGTATTCACAGGTTTAAGTACTACTGAAGAAGGCGCACAGATGCTTCACCCGAGCTCGTCAGCTCAGAGGCTCACGGGAGCCTTAATTACAACAGTCAAAACGGGAAGCACCCTGTCTTCCATTCCAGCATTTGTGACCCTAAGGCATCATGGTAAATGCAGTCGTTAGCACGAATTTGAATAGAGTTTTGAAAGTTTTTCACCATAAGTTGGTGCGGCAAGTGCCGTATCTTCGGACACGTGTTTCTGGCTATTTGGCCGTCATCAGCGAAGAGCAACGTGTAGATGGCGGGGTTGCTTGAAATGCCGCCTTGAAAGTATTCACGGGTTTAAGTACCACTCAAGAAGGCGCACAGGTGCTTCACCCGAGCTCGTCAGCTCAGAGGCTCACGGGAGGCTTAATTACAACAGTCAAAACAGGGAGCACCCTGTCCTCCATTCCAGCATTTGTGACCCCAAGGCATCATGGTAAAAGCAGTCATTAGCACAAATTTGAATAGAGTTTTGAAAGTTTTTCAACATAAGTTGGTGCGGCGAGTGCCGTATCTTTGGACACGTGTTTCTGGCTATTTGGCCGTCATCAGCGAAGAGCAACGTGTAGCTGGCGGGGTTGCTTGAAATGTCGCCTTGAAAGTATTCACAGGTTTAAGTACTACTGAAGAAGGCACACAGATGCTTCACCCGAGCTCGTCAGCTCAGAGGCTCACGGGAGCCTTAATTACAACAGTCAAAACGGGAAGCACCCTGTCTTCCATTCCAGCATTTGTGACCCCAAGGCATCATGGTAAATGCAGTCGTTAGCACGAATTTGAATAGAGTTTTGAAAGTTTTTCACCATAAGTTGGTGCGGCAAGTGCCGTATCTTCGTACACGTGTTTCTGGCTATTTGGCCGTCATCAGCGAAGAGCAACGTGTAGCTGGCGGGGTTGCTTGAAATGCTGCCTTGAAAGTATTCACAGGTTTAAGTACCACTCAAGAAGGCGCACAGGTGCTTCACCCGGACTCGCCAGCTCAGAGGCTCACGGGAGCCTTAATTACAACAGTCAAAACGGGAAGCACCCTGTCTTCCATTCCAGCATTTGTGACCCCAAGGCATCATGGTAAATGCAGCCGTTAGCACGAATTTGAATAGAGTTTTGAAAGTTTTTCACCATAAGATGGTGCGGCAAGTGCCATATCTTCGGACACGTGTTTCTTGCTATTTGGCCGTCATCAGCGAAGAGCAACGTGTAGCTGGCGGGGTTGCTTGAAATGCCGCCTTGAAAGTATTCACAGGTTTAAGCACCACTCAAGAAGGCGCACAGATGCTTCACCCGGACTCGTCAGCTCAGAGGCTCACGGGAGCCTTAATTACAACAGCCAAAACAGGGAGCACCCTGTCTTCCATTCCAGCATTTGTGACCCCAAGGCATCATGGTAAATGCAGTCGTTAGCACGAATTTGAATAGAGTTTTGAAAGTTTTTCACCATAAGTTGGTGCGGCAAGTGCCGTATCTTCGGACACGTGTTTCTGGCTATTTGGCCGTCATCAGCGAAGAGCAACGTGTAGCTGGCAGGGTTGCTTGAAATGCCGCCTTGAAAGTATTCACAGGTTTAAGTACCACTCAAGAAGGCGCACAGGTGCTTCACCCGAGCTCGTCAGCTCAGAGGCTCACGGGAGCCTTAATTACAACAGTCAAAACGGGGAGCACCCTGTCTTCCATTCCAGCATTTGTGACCCCAAGGCATCATGGTAAATGCAGTCATTAGCACGCATTTGAATAGAGTTTTGAAAGTTTTTGACCATAAGTTGGTGCGGCAAGTGCCGTATCTTCAGACACGTGTTTCTGGCTAATTGGCCGTCATCAGCGAAGACCAACGTGTAGCTGGCGGGGTTGCTTGAAATGCCGCCTTGAAAGTATTCACAGGTTTAAGTACCACTCAAGAAGGCGCACAGGTGCTTCAGCCGAGCTCGTCAGCTCAGAGGTTCACGAGAGCCTTAATTACAACAGTCCAAACGGGGAGCACCCTGTCTTCCATTCCAGCATTTGTGACCCCAAGGCATCATTGTAAATGCAGTCATTAGCACAAATTTGAATAGAGTTTTGAAAGTTTTTCAACATAAGTTGGAGCGGCAAGTGCCGTATCTTAGGACACGTGTTTCTGGCTATTTGGCCGTCATCAGCGAAGAGCAACGTGTAGCTGGCGGGGTTGCTTGAAATGCCGCCTTGAAAGTATTCACAGGTTTAAGTACCACTCAAGAAGGCGCACAGATGCTTCACCCGAGCTCGTCAGCTCAGAGGCTCACGTGAGCCTTAATTACAACAGTCAAAACGGGAAGCACCCTGTCTTCCATTCCAGCATTTGTGACCCCATGGCATCATGGTAAATGCAGTCGTTAGCACGAATTTGAATAGAGTTTTGAAAGTTTTTCACCATAGGTTGGTACGGCAAGTGCCGTATCTTCGGACAAATGTTTCTGGCTATTTGGCCGTCATCAGCGAAGAGCAACGTGTAGCTGGCGGGGTTGCTTGAAATGCCGCCTTGAAAGTATTCACAGGTTTAAGTACCACTCAAGAAGGCGCACAGGTGCTTCACCCGGACTCGTCAGCTCAGAGGCTCACGGGAGCCTTAATTACAACAGCCAAAACAGGGAGCTCCCTGTCTTCCATTCCAGCTTATGTGACCCCAAGGCATCATGGTAAATGCAGTCGTTAGCACAAATTTGAATAGAGTTTTGAAAGTTTTTCACCATAAGTTGGTGCGGCAAGTGCCGTATCTTCGGACACGTGTTTCTGGCTATTTGGCTGTCATCAGCGAAGAGCAACGTGTAGCTGGCAGGGTTGCTTGAAATGCCGACTTAAAAGTATTCACAGGTTTAAGTACCACTCAAGAAGGCGCACAGGTGCTTCACCCGAGCTCGTCAGCTCAGAGGCTCACGGGAGCCTTAATTACAACAGTCAAAATGGGGAGCACCCTGTCTTGCATTCCAGCATTTGTGACCCCAAAGCATCATGGTAAATGCAGTCGTTAGCACAAATTTGAATAGAGTTTTGAAAGTTTTTCACCATAAGTTGGTGCGGCAAGTGCCGTATCTTCGGACACGTGTTTCTGGCTATTTGGCCGTCATCAGCAAAGAGCAACGTGTAGCTGGCGGGGTTGCTTGAAATGCCGCCTTGAAAGTATTCACAGGTTTAAGTACCACTCAAGAAGGCGCACAGGTGCTTCACCCGAGCTCGTCAGCTCAGAGGCTCACGGGAGGCTTAATTACAACAGTCAAAACGGGGAGCACCCTGTCCTCCATTCCAGCATTTGTGACCCCAAGGCATCATGGTAAAAGCAGTCATTAGCACAAATTTGAATACAGTTTTGAAAGTTTTTCAACATAAGTTGGTGCGGCAAGTGCCGTATCTTCGGACACGTGTTTCTGGCTATTTGGCCGTCATCAGCGAAGAGCAACGTGTAGCTGGCGGGGTTGCTTGAAATGCCGCCTTGAAAGTATTCACAGGTTTAAGTACTACTGAAGAAGGCGCACAGATGCTTCACCCGAGCTCGTCAGCTCAGAGGCTCACGGGAGCCTTAATTACAACAGTCAAAACGGGAAGCACCCTGTCTTCCATTCCAGCATTTGTGACCCCAAGGCATCATGGTAAATGCAGTCGTTAGCACGAATTTGAATAGAGTTTTGAAAGTTTTTCACCATAAGTTGGTGCGGCAAGTGCCGTATCTTCGGACACGTGTTTCTGGCTATTTGGCCGTCATCAGCGAAGAGCAACGTGTAGCTGGCGGGGTTGCTTGAAATGCTGCCTTGAAAGTATTCACAGGTTTAAGTACCACTCAAGAAGGCGCACAGGTGCTTCACCCGGACTCGTCAGCTCAGAGGCTCACGGGAGCCTTAATTACAACAGCCAAAACAGGGAGCACCCTGTCTTCCATTCCAGCATTTGTGACCCCAAGGCATCATGGTAAATGCAGTCGTTAGCACGAATTTGAATAGAGTTTTGAAAGTTTTTCACCATAAGATGGTGCGGCAAGTGCCATATCTTCGGACACGTGTTTCTGGCTATTTGGCCGTCATCAGCGAAGAGCAACGTGTAGCTGGCGGGGTTGCTTGAAATGCCACCTTGAAAGTATTCACAGGTTTAAGCACCACTCAAGAAGGCGCACAGGTGCTTCACCCGGACTCGTCAGCTCAGAGGCTCACGGGAGCCTTAATTACAACAGACAAAACAGGGAGCACCCTGTCTTCCATTCCAGCATTTGTGACCCCAAGGCATCATGGTAAATGCAGTCGTTAGCACGAATTTGAATAGAGTTTTGAAAGTTTTTCACCATAAGTTGGTGCGGCAAGTGCCGTATCTTCGGACACGTGTTTCTGGCTATTTGGCCGTCATCAGCGAAGAGCAAAGTGTAGCTGGCGGGGTTGCTTGAAATGCCGCCTTGAAAGTATTCACAGGTTTAAGTACCACTCAAGAAGGCGCACAGGTGCTTCACCCGAGCTCGTCAGCTCAGAGGCTCACGGGAGCCTTAATTACAACAGTCAAAACGGGGAGCACCCTGTCTTCCATTCCAGCATTTGTGACCCCAAGGCATCATGGTAAATGCAGTCATTAGCACGCATTTGAATAGAGTTTTGAAAGTTTTTCACCATAAGTTGGTGCGGCAAGTGCCGTATCTTCAGACACGTGTTTCTGGCTAATTGGCCGTCATCAGCGAAGACCAACGTGTAGCTGGCGGGGTTGCTTGAAATGCCGCCTTGAAAGTATTCACAGGTTTAAGTACCACTCAAGAAGGCGCACAGGTGCTTCACCCGAGCTCGTCAGCTCAGAGGTTCACGAGAGCCTTAATTACAACAGTCCAAACGGGGAGCACCCTGTCTTCCATTCCAGCATTTGTGACCCCAAGGCATCATTGTAAATGCAGTCATTAGCACAAATTTGAATAGAGTTTTGAAAGTTTTTCAACATAAGTTGGAGCGGCAAGTGCCGTATCTTAGGACACGTGTTTCTGGCTATTTGGCCGTCATCAGCGAAGAGCAACGTGTAGCTGGCGGGGTTGCTTGAAATGCCGCCTTGAAAGTATTCACAGGTTTAAGTACCACTCAAGAAGGCGCACAGATGCTTCACCCGAGCTCGTCAGCTCAGAGGCTCACGTGAGCCTTAATTACAACAGTCAAAACGGGAAGCACCCTGTCTTCCATTCCAGCATTTGTGACCCCATGGCATCATGGTAAATGCAGTCGTTAGCACGAATTTGAATAGAGTTTTGAAAGTTTTTCACCATAAGTTGGTACGGCAAGTGCCGTATCTTCGGACAAATGTTTCTGGCTATTTGGCCATCATCAGCGAAGAGCAACGTGTAGCTGGCGGGGTTGCTTGAAATGCCGCCTTGAAAGTATTCACAGGTTTAAGTACCACTCAAGAAGGCGCACAGGTGCTTCACCCGGACTCGTCAGCTCAGAGGCTCACGGGAGCCTTAATTACAACAGCCAAAACAGGGAGCACCCTGTCTTCCATTCCAGCTTATGTGACCCCAAGGCATCATGGTAAATGCAGTCGTTAGCACAAATTTGAATAGAGTTTTGAAAGTTTTTCACCATAAGTTGGTGCGGCAAGTGCCGTATCTTCGGACACGTGTTTCTGGCTATTTGGCTGTCATCAGCGAAGAGCAACGTGTAGCTGGCAGGGTTGCTTGAAATGCCGACTTAAAAGTATTCACAGGTTTAAGTACCACTCAAGAAGGCGCACAGGTGCTTCACCCGAGCTCGTCAGCTCAGAGGCTCACGGGAGCCTTAATTACAACAGTCAAAATGGGGAGCACCCTGTCTTGCATTCCAGCATTTGTGACCCCAAAGCATCATGGTAAATGCAGTCGTTAGCACAAATTTGAATAGAGTTTTGAAAGTTTTTCACCATAAGTTGGTGCGGCAAGTGCCGTATCTTCGGACACGTGTTTCTGGCTATTTGGCCGTCATCAGCGAAGAGCAACGTGTAGCTGGCGGGGTTGCTTGAAATGCCGCCTTGAAAGTATTCACAGGTTTAAGTACCACTCAAGAAGGCGCACAGGTGCTTCACCCGAGCTCGTCAGCTCAGAGGCTCACGGGAGGCTTAATTACAACAGTCAAAACGGGGAGCACCCTGTCCTCCATTCCAGCATTTGTGACCCCAAGGCATCATGGTAAAAGCAGTCATTAGCACAAATTTGAATACAGTTTTGAAAGTTTTTCAACATAAGTTGGTGCGGCAAGTGCCGTATCTTCGGACACGTGTTTCTGGCTATTTGGCCGTCATCAGCGAAGAGCAACGTGTAGCTGGCGGGGTTGCTTGAAATGCCGCCTTGAAAGTATTCACAGGTTTAAGTACTACTGAAGAAGGCACACAGATGCTTCACCCGAGCTCGTCAGCTCAGAGGCTCACGGGAGCCTTAATTACAACAGTCAAAACGGGAAGCACCCTGTCTTCCATTCCAGCATTTGTGACCCCAAGGCATCATGGTAAATGCAGTCGTTAGCACGAATTTGAATAGAGTTTTGAAAGTTTTTCACCATAAGTTGGTGCGGCAAGTGCCGTATCTTCGGACACGTGTTTCTGGCTATTTGGCCGTCATCAGCGAAGAGCAACGTGTAGCTGGCGGGGTTGCTTGAAATGCTGCCTTGAAAGTATTCACAGGTTTAAGTACCACTCAAGAAGGCGCACAGGTGCTTCACCCGGACTCGTCAGCTCAGAGGCTCACGGGAGCCTTAATTACAACAGCCAAAACAGGGAGCACCCTGTCTTCCATTCCAGCATTTGTGACCCCAAGGCATCATGGTAAATGCAGTCGTTAGCACGAATTTGAATAGAGTTTTGAAAGTTTTTCACCATAAGATGGTGCGGCAAGTGCCATATCTTCGGACACGTGTTTCTGGCTATTTGGCCGTCATCAGCGAAGAGCAACGTGTAGCTGGCGGGGTTGCTTGAAATGCCACCTTGAAAGTATTCACAGGTTTAAGCACCACTCAAGAAGGCGCACAGGTGCTTCACCCGGACTCGTCAGCTCAGAGGCTCACGGGAGCCTTAATTACAACAGACAAAACAGGGAGCACCCTGTCTTCCATTCCAGCATTTGTGACCCCAAGGCATCATGGTAAATGCAGTCGTTAGCACGAATTTGAATAGAGTTTTGAAAGTTTTTCACCATAAGTTGGTGCGGCAAGTGCCGTATCTTCGGACACGTGTTTCTGGCTATTTGGCCGTCATCAGCGAAGAGCAAAGTGTAGCTGGCGGGGTTGCTTGAAATGCCGCCTTGAAAGTATTCACAGGTTTAAGTACCACTCAAGAAGGCGCACAGGTGCTTCACCCGAGCTCGTCAGCTCAGAGGCTCACGGGAGCCTTAATTACAACAGTCAAAACGGGGAGCACCCTGTCTTCCATTCCAGCATTTGTGACCCCAAGGCATCATGGTAAATGCAGTCATTAGCACGCATTTGAATAGAGTTTTGAAAGTTTTTCACCATAAGTTGGTGCGGCAAGTGCCGTATCTTCAGACACGTGTTTCTGGCTAATTGGCCGTCATCAGCGAAGACCAACGTGTAGCTGGCGGGGTTGCTTGAAATGCCGCCTTGAAAGTATTCACAGGTTTAAGTACCACTCAAGAAGGCGCACAGGTGCTTCACCCGAGCTCGTCAGCTCAGAGGTTCACGAGAGCCTTAATTACAACAGTCCAAACGGGGAGCACCCTGTCTTCCATTCCAGCATTTGTGACCCCAAGGCATCATTGTAAATGCAGTCATTAGCACAAATTTGAATAGAGTTTTGAAAGTTTTTCAACATAAGTTGGAGCGGCAAGTGCCGTATCTTAGGACACGTGTTTCTGGCTATTTGGCCGTCATCAGCGAAGAGCAACGTGTAGCTGGCGGGGTTGCTTGAAATGCCGCCTTGAAAGTATTCACAGGTTTAAGTACCACTCAAGAAGGCGCACAGATGCTTCACCCGAGCTCGTCAGCTCAGAGGCTCACGTGAGCCTTAATTACAACAGTCAAAACGGGAAGCACCCTGTCTTCCATTCCAGCATTTGTGACCCCATGGCATCATGGTAAATGCAGTCGTTAGCACGAATTTGAATAGAGTTTTGAAAGTTTTTCACCATAAGTTGGTACGGCAAGTGCCGTATCTTCGGACAAATGTTTCTGGCTATTTGGCCATCATCAGCGAAGAGCAACGTGTAGCTGGCGGGGTTGCTTGAAATGCCGCCTTGAAAGTATTCACAGGTTTAAGTACCACTCAAGAAGGCGCACAGGTGCTTCACCCGGACTCGTCAGCTCAGAGGCTCACGGGAGCCTTAATTACAACAGCCAAAACAGGGAGCACCCTGTCTTCCATTCCAGCTTATGTGACCCCAAGGCATCATGGTAAATGCAGTCGTTAGCACAAATTTGAATAGAGTTTTGAAAGTTTTTCACCATAAGTTGGTGCGGCAAGTGCCGTATCTTCGGACACGTGTTTCTGGCTATTTGGCTGTCATCAGCGAAGAGCAACGTGTAGCTGGCAGGGTTGCTTGAAATGCCGACTTAAAAGTATTCACAGGTTTAAGTACCACTCAAGAAGGCGCACAGGTGCTTCACCCGAGCTCGTCAGCTCAGAGGCTCACGGGAGCCTTAATTACAACAGTCAAAATGGGGAGCACCCTGTCTTGCATTCCAGCATTTGTGACCCCAAAGCATCATGGTAAATGCAGTCGTTAGCACAAATTTGAATAGAGTTTTGAAAGTTTTTCACCATAAGTTGGTGCGGCAAGTGCCGTATCTTCGGACACGTGTTTCTGGCTATTTGGCCGTCATCAGCGAAGAGCAACGTGTAGCTGGCGGGGTTGCTTGAAATGCCGCCTTGAAAGTATTCACAGGTTTAAGTACCACTCAAGAAGGCGCACAGGTGCTTCACCCGAGCTCGTCAGCTCAGAGGCTCACGGGAGGCTTAATTACAACAGTCAAAACGGGGAGCACCCTGTCCTCCATTCCAGCATTTGTGACCCCAAGGCATCATGGTAAAAGCAGTCATTAGCACAAATTTGAATACAGTTTTGAAAGTTTTTCAACATAAGTTGGTGCGGCAAGTGCCGTATCTTCGGACATGTGTTTCTGGCTATTTGGCCGTCATCAGCGAAGAGCAACGTGTAGCTGGCGGGGTTGCTTGAAATGCCGCCTTGAAAGTATTCACAGGTTTAAGTACTACTGAAGAAGGCGCACAGATGCTTCACCCGAGCTCGTCAGCTCAGAGGCTCACGGGAGCCTTAATTACAACAGTCAAAACGGGAAGCACCCTGTCTTCCATTCCAGCATTTGTGACCCTAAGGCATCATGGTAAATGCAGTCGTTAGCACAAATTTGAATACAGTTTTGAAAGTTTTTCACCATAAGTTGGTGCGGCAAGTGCCGTATCTTCGGACACGTGTTTCTGGCTATTTGGCCGTCATCAGCGAAGAGCAACGTGTAGATGGCGGGGTTGCTTGAAATGCCGCCTTGAAAGTATTCACAGGTTTAAGTACCACTCAAGAAGGCGCACAGGTGCTTCACCCGAGCTCGTCAGCTCAGAGGCTCACGGGAGGCTTAATTACAACAGTCAAAACAGGGAGCACCCTGTCCTCCATTCCAGCATTTGTGACCCCAAGGCATCATGGTAAAAGCAGTCATTAGCACAAATTTGAATAGAGTTTTGAAAGTTTTTCAACATAAGTTGGTGCGGCGAGTGCCGTATCTTTGGACACGTGTTTCTGGCTATTTGGCCGTCATCAGCGAAGAGCAACGTGTAGCTGGCGGGGTTGCTTGAAATGCCGCCTTGAAAGTATTCACAGGTTTAAGTACTACTGAAGAAGGCACACAGATGCTTCACCCGAGCTCGTCAGCTCAGAGGCTCACGGGAGCCTTAATTACAACAGTCAAAACGGGAAGCACCCTGTCTTCCATTCCAGCATTTGTGACCCCAAGGCATCATGGTAAATGCAGTCGTTAGCACGAATTTGAATAGAGTTTTGAAAGTTTTTCACCATAAGTTGGTGCGGCAAGTGCCGTATCTTCGGACACGTGTTTCTGGCTATTTGGCCGTCATCAGCGAAGAGCAACGTGTAGCTGGCGGGGTTGCTTGAAATGCTGCCTTGAAAGTATTCACAGGTTTAAGTACCACTCAAGAAGGCGCACAGGTGCTTCACCCGGACTCGTCAGCTCAGAGGCTCACGGGAGCCTTAATTACAACAGCCAAAACAGGGAGCACCCTGTCTTCCATTCCAGCATTTGTGACCCCAAGGCATCATGGTAAATGCAGTCGTTAGCACGAATTTGAATAGAGTTTTGAAAGTTTTTCACCATAAGATGGTGCGGCAAGTGCCATATCTTCGGACACGTGTTTCTGGCTATTTGGCCGTCATCAGCGAAGAGCAACGTGTAGCTGGCGGGGTTGCTTGAAATGCCACCTTGAAAGTATTCACAGGTTTAAGCACCACTCAAGAAGGCGCACAGGTGCTTCACCCGGACTCGTCAGCTCAGAGGCTCACGGGAGCCTTAATTACAACAGACAAAACAGGGAGCACCCTGTCTTCCATTCCAGCATTTGTGACCCCAAGGCATCATGGTAAATGCAGTCGTTAGCACGAATTTGAATAGAGTTTTGAAAGTTTTTCACCATAAGTTGGTGCGGCAAGTGCCGTATCTTCGGACACGTGTTTCTGGCTATTTGGCCGTCATCAGCGAAGAGCAAAGTGTAGCTGGCGGGGTTGCTTGAAATGCCGCCTTGAAAGTATTCACAGGTTTAAGTACCACTCAAGAAGGCGCACAGGTGCTTCACCCGAGCTCGTCAGCTAAGAGGCTCACGGGAGCCTTAATTACAACAGTCAAAACGGGGAGCACCCTGTCTTCCATTCCAGCATTTGTGACCCCAAGGCATCATGGTAAATGCAGTCATTAGCACGCATTTGAATAGAGTTTTGAAAGTTTTTCACCATAAGTTGGTGCGGCAAGTGCCGTATCTTCAGACACGTGTTTCTGGCTAATTGGCCGTCATCAGCGAAGACCAACGTGTAGCTGGCGGGGTTGCTTGAAATGCCGCCTTGAAAGTATTCACAGGTTTAAGTACCACTCAAGAAGGCGCACAGGTGCTTCACCCGAGCTCGTCAGCTCAGAGGTTCACGAGAGCCTTAATTACAACAGTCCAAACGGGGAGCACCCTGTCTTCCATTCCAGCATTTGTGACCCCAAGGCATCATTGTAAATGCAGTCATTAGCACAAATTTGAATAGAGTTTTGAAAGTTTTTCAACATAAGTTGGAGCGGCAAGTGCCGTATCTTAGGACACGTGTTTCTGGCTATTTGGCCGTCATCAGCGAAGAGCAACGTGTAGCTGGCGGGGTTGCTTGAAATGCTGCCTTGAAAGTATTCACAGGTTTAAGTACCACTCAAGAAGGCGCACAGATGCTTCACCCGAGCTCGTCAGCTCAGAGGCTCACGGGAGCCTTAATTACAACAGTCAAAACGGGAAGCACCCTGTCTTCCATTCCAGCATTTGTGACCCCAAGGCATCATGGTAAATGCAGTCGTTAGCACGAATTTGAATAGAGTTTTGAAAGTTTTTCACCATAAGTTGGTGCGGCAAGTGCTGTATCTTCGGACACGTGTTTCTGGCTATTTGGCCGTCATCAGCGAAGAGCAACGTGTAGCTGGCGGGGTTGCTTGAAATGCCGCCTTGAAAGTATTCACAGGTTTATGTACCACTCAAGAAGGCGCACAGGTGCTTCACCCGAGCTCGTCAGCTCAGAGGCTCACGGGAGCCTTAATTACAACAGTCAAAACGGGGAGCACCCTGACTTCCATTCCAGCATTTGTGACCCCAAGGCATCATGGTAAATGCAGTCATTAGCACAAATTTGAATAGAGTTTTGAAAGTTTTTCACCATAAGTTGGTGCGGCAAGTGCCGAATCTTCGGACACATGTTTCTGGCTATTTGGCCGTCATCAGCGAAGAGCAACGTGTAGCTGGCGGGGTTGCTTGAAATGCCGCTTTGAAAGTATTCACAGGTTTAAGTACCACTCAAGAAGGCGCACAAGTGTTTCACCCGGACTAGTCAGCTCAGAGGCTCACGGGAGCCTTAATTACAACAGCCAAAACAGGGAGCACCCTGTCTTCCATTCCAGCATTTGTGACCCCAAGGCATCATGGTAAATGCAGTCATTAGCACAAATTTGAATAGAGTTTTGAAAGTTTTTCACCATAAGTTGGTGCAGCAAGTGCTGTATCTTCAGACACGTGTTTCTGGCTATTTGGCCGTCATCAGCGAAGAGCAACGTGTAGCTGGCGGGGTTGCTTGAAATGCCGCCTTGAAAGTATTCACAGGTTTATGTACCACTCAAGAAGGCGCACAGGTGCTTCACCCGAGCTCGTCAGCTCAGAGGCTCACGGGAGCCTTAATTACAACAGTCAAAACGGGGAGCACCCTGACTTCCATTCCAGCATTTGTGACCCCAAGGCATCATGGTAAATGCAGTCATTAGCACAAATTTGAATAGAGTTTTGAAAGATTTTCAACATAAGTTGGTGCGGCAAGTGCCGTATCTTCGGACACGTGTTTCTGGCTATTTGGCCGTCATCAGCGAAGAGCAACGTGTAGCTGGCGGGGTTGCTTGAAATGCCGCCTTGAAAGTATTCAAAGGTTTAAGTACCACTCAAGAAGGCGCACAGATGCTTCACCCGAGCTCGTCAGCTCAGAGGCTCACGGGAGCCTTAATTACAACAGTCAAAACGGGAAGCACCCTGTCTTCCATTCTAGCATTTGTGACCCCAAGGCATCATGGTAATGCAGTCGTTAGCACGAATTTGAATAGAGTTTTGAAAGTTTTTCACCATAAGATGGTGCGGCAAGTGCCATATCTTCGGACACGTGTTTCTGGCTATTTGGCCGTCATCAGCGAAGAGCAACGTGTAGCTGGCGGGGTTGCTTGAAATGCCGCCTTGAAAGTATTCACAGGTTTAAGCACCACTCAAGAAGGCGCACAGGTGCTTCACCCGGACTCGTCAGCTCAGAGGCTCACGGGAGCCTTAATTACAACAGCCAAAACAGGGAGCATCCTGTCTTCCATTCCAGCATTTGTGACCCCAAGGCATCATGGTAAATGCAGTCGTTAGCACGAATTTGAATAGAGTTTTGAAAGTTTTTCACCATAAGTTGGTGCGGCAAGTGCCGTATCTTCGGACACGTGTTTCTGGCTATTTGGCCGTCATCAGCGAAGAGCAACGTGTAGCTGGCAGGGTTGCTTGAAATGCCGCCTTGAAAGTATTCACAGGTTTAAGTACCACTCAAGAAGGCGCACAGGTGCTTCACCCGAGCTCGTCAGCTCAGAGGCTCACGGGAGCCTTAATTACAACAGCCAAAACAGGGAGCACCCTGTCTTCCATTCCAGCTTATGTGACCCCAAGGCATCATGGTAAATGCAGTCGTTAGCACAAATTCGAATAGAGTTTTGAAAGTTTTTCACCATAAGTTGGTGCGGCAAGTGCAGTATCTTCGGACACGTGTTTCTGGCTATTTGGCTGTCATCAGCGAAGAGCAACGTGTAGCTGGCAGGGTTGCTTGAAATGCCGCCTTGAAAGTATTCACAGGTTTAAGTACCACTCAAGAAGGCGCACAGGTGCTTCACCCGAGCTCGTCAGCTCAGAGGCTCACGGGAGCCTTAATTACAACAGTCAAAACGGGGAGCACCCTGTCTTCCATTCCAGCATTTGTGACCCCAAGGCATCATGGTAAATGCAGTCATTAGCACGCATTTGAATAGAGTTTTGAAAGTTTTTCACCATAAGTTGGTGCGGCAAGTGCTGTATCTTCAGACACGTGTTTCTGGCTAATTGGCCGTCATCAGCGAAGACCAACGTGTAGCTGGCGGGGTTGCTTGAAATGACGCCTTGAAAGTATTCACAGGTTTAAGTACCACTCAAGAAGGCGCACAGGTGCTTCACCCGAGCTCGTCAGCTCAGAGGTTCACGAGAGCCTTAATTACAACAGTCAAAACGGGGAGCACCCTGTCTTCCATTCCAGCATTTGTGACCCCAAGGCATCATGGTAAATGCAGTCGTTAGCACGAATTTGAATAGAGTTTTGAAAGTTTTTCACCATAAGTTGGTGCGGCAAGTGCCGCATCTTCGGACACGTGTTTCTGGCTATTTGGCCGTCATCAGCGAAGAGCAAAGTGTAGCTGGCGGGGTTGCTTGAAATGCCGCCTTGAAAGTATTCACAGGTTTAAGTACCACTCAAGAAGGCGCACAGGTGCTTCACCCGAGCTCGTCAGCTAAGAGGCTCACGGGAGCCTTAATTACAACAGTCAAAACGGGGAGCACCCTGTCTTCCATTCCAGCATTTGTGACCCCAAGGCATCATGGTAAATGCAGTCATTAGCACGCATTTGAATAGAGTTTTGAAAGTTTTTCACCATAAGTTGGTGCGGCAAGTGCCGTATCTTCAGACACGTGTTTCTGGCTATTTGGCCGTCATCAGCGAAGAGCAACGTGTAGCTGGCGGGGTTGCTTGAAATGCCGCCTTGAAAGTATTCACAGGTTTAAGTACCACTCAAGAAGGCGCACAGGTGCTTCACCCGGACTCGTCAGCTCAGAGGCTCACGGGAGCCTTAATTACAACAGCCAAAACAGGGAGCACCCTGTCTTCCATTCCAGCTTATGTGACCCCAAGGCATCATGGTAAATGCAGTCGTTAGCACAAATTTGAATAGAGTTTTGAAAGTTTTTCACCATAAGTTGGTGCGGCAAGTGCTGTATCTTCGGACACGTGTTTCTGGCTATTTGGCTGTCATCAGCGAAGAGCAACGTGTAGCTGGCGGGGTTGCTTGAAATGCCGCCTTGAAAGTATTCACAGGTTTAAGTACCACTCAAGAAGGCGCACAGATGCTTCACCGAGCTCGTCAGCTCAGAGGCTCACGGGAGCCTTAATTACAACAGTCAAAACGGGAAGCACCCTGTCTTCCGTTCCAGCATTTGTGACCCCAAGGCATCATGGTAAATGCAGTCGTTAGCACGAATTTGAATAGAGTTTTGAAAGTTTTTCACCATAAGATGGTGCGGCAAGTGCCGTATCTTCGGACACGTGTTTCTGGCTATTTGGCCGTCATCAGCGAAGAGCAACGTGTAGCTGGCGGGGTTGCTTGAAATGCCGCCTTGAAAGTATTCACAGGTTTAAGCACCACTCAAGAAGGCGCACAGGTGCTTCACCCGGACTCGTCAGCTCAGAGGCTCACGGGAGCCTTAATTACAACAGCCAAAACAGGGAGCACCCTGTCTTCCATTCCAGCATTTGTGACCCCAAGGCATCATGGTAAATGCAGTCGTTAGCATGAATTTGAATAGAGTTTTGAAAGTTTTTCACCATAAGTTGGTGCGGCAAGTGCCGTATCTTCGGACACGTGTTTCTGGCTATTTGGCCGTCATCAGCGAAGAGCAACGTGTAGCTGGCAGGGTTGCTTGAAATGCCGCCTTGAAAGTATTCACAGGTTTAAGTACCACTCAAGAAGGCGCACAGGTGCTTCACCCGAGCTCGTCAGCTCAGAGGCTCACGGGAGCCTTAATTACAACAGTCAAAACGGGGAGCACCCTGTCTTCCATTCCAGCATTTGTGACCCCAAGGCATCATGGTAAATGCAGTCATTAGCACGCATTTGAATAGAGTTTTGAAAGTTTTTCACCATCAGTTGGTGCGGCAAGTGCCGTATCTTCGGACACGTGTTTCTGGCTATTTGGCCGTCATCAGCGAAGAGCAACGTGTAGCTGGCGGGGTTGCTTGAAATGCCGCCTTGAAAGTATTCACAGGTTTAAGTACCACTCAAGAAGGCGCACAGATGCTTCACCCGAGCTCGTCAGCTCAGACGCTCACGGGAGCCTTAATTACAACAGTCAAAACGGGAAGCACCCTGTCTTCCATTCTAGCATTTGTGACCCCAAGGCATCATGGTAAATGCAGTCGTTAGCACAAATTTGAATAGAGTTTTGAAAGTTTTTCACCATAAGTTGGTGCGGCAAGTGCCGTATCTTCGGACACGTGTTTCTGGCTATTTGGCTGTCATCAGCGAAGAGCAACGTGTAGCTGGCAGGGTTGCTTGAAATGCCGCCTTGAAAGTATTCACAGGTTTAAGTACCACTCAAGAAGGCGCACAGGTGCTTCACCCGAGCTCGTCAGCTCAGAGGCTCACGGGAGCCTTAATTACAACAGTCAAAATGGGGAGCACCCTGTCTTGCATTCCAGCATTTGTGACCCCAAAGCATCATGGTAAATGCAGTCGTTAGCACAAATTTGAATAGAGTTTTGAAAGTTTTTCACCATAAGTTGGTGCGGCAAGTGCCGTATCTTCGGACACGTGTTTCTGGCTATTTGGCCGTCATCAGCGAAGAGCAACGTGTAGCTGGCGGGGTTGCTTGAAATGCCGCCTTGAAAGTATTCACAGGTTTAAGTACCACTCAAGAAGGCGCACAGGTCCTTCACCCGAGCTCGTCAGCTCAGAGGCTCACGGGAGGCTTAATTACAACAGTCAAAACGGGGAGCACCCTGTCCTCCATTCCAGCATTTGTGACCCCAAGGCATCATGGTAAAAGCAGTCATTAGCACAAATTTGAATAGAGTTTTGAAAGTTTTTCAACATAAGTTGGTGCGGCAAGTGCCGTATCTTTGGACACGTGTTTCTGGCTATTTGGCCGTCATCAGCGAAGAGCAACGTGTAGCTGGCGGGGTTGCTTGAAATGCCGCCTTGAAAGTATTCACAGGTTTAAGTACTACTGAAGAAGGCGCACAGATGCTTCACCCGAGCTCGTCAGCTCAGAGGCTCACGGGAGCCTTAATTACAACAGTCAAAACGGGAAGCACCCTGTCTTCCATTCCAGCATTTGTGACCCCAAGGCATCATGGTAAATGCAGTCGTTAGCACGAATTTGAATAGAGTTTTGAAAGTTTTTCACCATAAGTTGGTGCGGCAAGTGCCGTATCTTCGTACACGTGTTTCTGGCTATTTGGCCGTCATCAGCAAAGAGCAACGTGTAGCTGGCGGGGTTGCTTGAAATGCTGCCTTGAAAGTATTCACAGGTTTAAGTACCACTCAAGAAGGCGCACAGGTGCTTCACCCGGACTCGCCAGCTCAGAGGCTCACGGGAGCCTTAATTACAACAGTCAAAACGGGAAGCACCCTGTCTTCCATTCCAGCATTTGTGACCCCAAGGCATCATGGTAAATGCAGTCGTTAGCACGAATTTGAATAGAGTTTTGAAAGTTTTTCACCATAAGATGGTGCGGCAAGTGCCATATCTTCGGACACGTGTTTCTGGCTATTTGGCCGTCATCAGCGAAGAGCAACGTGTAGCTGGCGGGGTTGCTTGAAATGCCGCCTTGAAAGTATTCACAGGTTTAACCACCACTCAAGAAGGCGCACAGATGCTTCACCCGAGCTCGTCAGCTCAGAGGCTCACGGGAGCCTTAATTACAACAGTCAAAACGGGGAGCACCCTGTCTTCCATTCCAGCATTTGTGACCCCAAGGCATCATTGTAAATGCAGTCATTAGCACGCATTTGAATAGAGTTTTGAAAGTTTTTCACCATAAGTTGGTGCGGCAAGTGCTGTATCTTCAGACACGTGTTTCTGGCTAATTGGCCGTCATCAGCGAAGACCAACGTGTAGCTGGCGGGGTTGCTTGAAATGACGCCTTGAAAGTATTCACAGGTTTAAGTACCACTCAAGAAGGCGCACAGGTGCTTCACCCGAGCTCGTCAGCTCAGAGGTTCACGAGAGCCTTAATTACAACAGTCAAAACGGGGAGCACCCTGTCTTCCATTCCAGCATTTGTGACCCCAAGGCATCATGGTAAATGCAGTCGTTAGCACGAATTTGAATAGAGTTTTGAAAGTTTTTCACCATAAGTTGGTGCGGCAAGTGCCGTATCTTCGGACACGTGTTTCTGGCTATTTGGCCGTCATCAGCGAAGAGCAAAGTGTAGCTGGCGGGGTTGCTTGAAATGCCGCCTTGAAAGTATTCACAGGTTTAAGTACCACTCAAGAAGGCGCACAGGTGCTTCACCCGAGCTCGTCAGCTAAGAGGCTCACGGGAGCCTTAATTACAACAGTCAAAACGGGGAGCACCCTGTCTTCCATTCCAGCATTTGTGACCCCAAGGCATCATGGTAAATGCAGTCATTAGCACGCATTTGAATAGAGTTTTGAAAGTTTTTCACCATAAGTTGGTGCGGCAAGTGCCGTATCTTCAGACACGTGTTTCTGGCTATTTGGCCGTCATCAGCGAAGAGCAACGTGTAGCTGGCGGGGTTGCTTGAAATGCCGCCTTGAAAGTATTCACAGGTTTAAGTACCACTCAAGAAGGCGCACAGGTGCTTCACCCGGACTCGTCAGCTCAGAGGCTCACGGGAGCCTTAATTACAACAGCCAAAACAGGGAGCACCCTGTCTTCCATTCCAGCTTATGTGACCCCAAGGCATCATGGTAAATGCAGTCGTTAGCACAAATTTGAATAGAGTTTTGAAAGTTTTTCACCATAAGTTGGTGCGGCAAGTGCTGTATCTTCGGACACGTGTTTCTGGCTATTTGGCTGTCATCAGCGAAGAGCAACGTGTAGCTGGCGGGGTTGCTTGAAATGCCGCCTTGAAAGTATTCACAGGTTTAGTACCACTCAAGAAGGCGCACAGATGCTTCACCGAGCTCGTCAGCTCAGAGGCTCACGGGAGCCTTAATTACAACAGTCAAAACGGGAAGCACCCTGTCTTCCGTTCCAGCATTTGTGACCCCAAGGCATCATGGTAAATGCAGTCGTTAGCACGAATTTGAATAGAGTTTTGAAAGTTTTTCACCATAAGATGGTGCGGCAAGTGCCGTATCTTCGGACACGTGTTTCTGGCTATTTGGCCGTCATCAGCGAAGAGCAACGTGTAGCTGGCGGGGTTGCTTGAAATGCCGCCTTGAAAGTATTCACAGGTTTAAGCACCACTCAAGAAGGCGCACAGGTGCTTCACCCGGACTCGTCAGCTCAGAGGCTCACGGGAGCCTTAATTACAACAGCCAAAACAGGGAGCACCCTGTCTTCCATTCCAGCATTTGTGACCCCAAGGCATCATGGTAAATGCAGTCGTTAGCACGAATTTGAATAGAGTTTTGAAAGTTTTTCACCATAAGTTGGTGCGGCAAGTGCCGTATCTTCGGACACGTGTTTCTGGCTATTTGGCCGTCATCAGCGAAGAGCAACGTGTAGCTGGCAGGGTTGCTTGAAATGCCGCCTTGAAAGTATTCACAGGTTTAAGTACCACTCAAGAAGGCGCACAGGTGCTTCACCCGAGCTCGTCAGCTCAGAGGCTCACGGGAGCCTTAATTACAACAGTCAAAACGGGGAGCACCCTGTCTTCCATTCCAGCATTTGTGACCCCAAGGCATCATGGTAAATGCAGTCATTAGCACGCATTTGAATAGAGTTTTGAAAGTTTTTCACCATCAGTTGGTGCGGCAAGTGCCGTATCTTCGGACACGTGTTTCTGGCTATTTGGCCGTCATCAGCGAAGAGCAACGTGTAGCTGGCGGGGTTGCTTGAAATGCCGCCTTGAAAGTATTCACAGGTTTAAGTACCACTCAAGAAGGCGCACAGATGCTTCACCCGAGCTCGTCAGCTCAGAGGCTCACGGGAGCCTTAATTACAACAGTCAAAACGGGAAGCACCCTGTCTTCCATTCTAGCATTTGTGACCCCAAGGCATCATGGTAAATGCAGTCGTTAGCACAAATTTGAATAGAGTTTTGAAAGTTTTTCACCATAAGTTGGTGCGGCAAGTGCCGTATCTTCGGACACGTGTTTCTGGCTATTTGGCTGTCATCAGCGAAGAGCAACGTGTAGCTGGCAGGGTTGCTTGAAATGCCGCCTTGAAAGTATTCACAGGTTTAAGTACCACTCAAGAAGGCGCACAGGTGCTTCACCCGAGCTCGTCAGCTCAGAGGCTCACGGGAGCCTTAATTACAACAGTCAAAATGGGGAGCACCCTGTCTTGCATTCCAGCATTTGTGACCCCAAAGCATCATGGTAAATGCAGTCGTTAGCACAAATTTGAATAGAGTTTTGAAAGTTTTTCACCATAAGTTGGTGCGGCAAGTGCCGTATCTTCGGACACGTGTTTCTGGCTATTTGGCCGTCATCAGCGAAGAGCAACGTGTAGCTGGCGGGGTTGCTTGAAATGCCGCCTTGAAAGTATTCACAGGTTTAAGTACCACTCAAGAAGGCGCACAGGTCCTTCACCCGAGCTCGTCAGCTCAGAGGCTCACGGGAGGCTTAATTACAACAGTCAAAACGGGGAGCACCCTGTCCTCCATTCCAGCATTTGTGACCCCAAGGCATCATGGTAAAAGCAGTCATTAGCACAAATTTGAATAGAGTTTTGAAAGTTTTTCAACATAAGTTGGTGCGGCAAGTGCCGTATCTTTGGACACGTGTTTCTGGCTATTTGGCCGTCATCAGCGAAGAGCAACGTGTAGCTGGCGGGGTTGCTTGAAATGCCGCCTTGAAAGTATTCACAGGTTTAAGTACTACTGAAGAAGGCGCACAGATGCTTCACCCGAGCTCGTCAGCTCAGAGGCTCACGGGAGCCTTAATTACAACAGTCAAAACGGGAAGCACCCTGTCTTCCATTCCAGCATTTGTGACCCCAAGGCATCATGGTAAATGCAGTCGTTAGCACGAATTTGAATAGAGTTTTGAAAGTTTTTCACCATAAGTTGGTGCGGCAAGTGCCGTATCTTCGTACACGTGTTTCTGGCTATTTGGCCGTCATCAGCAAAGAGCAACGTGTAGCTGGCGGGGTTGCTTGAAATGCTGCCTTGAAAGTATTCACAGGTTTAAGTACCACTCAAGAAGGCGCACAGGTGCTTCACCCGGACTCGCCAGCTCAGAGGCTCACGGGAGCCTTAATTACAACAGCCAAAACAGGGAGCACCCTGTCTTCCATTCCAGCATTTGTGACCCCAAGGCATCATGGTAAATGCAGTCGTTAGCACGAATTTGAATAGAGTTTTGAAAGTTTTTCACCATAAGTTGGTGCGGCAAGTGCCGTATCTTCGGACACGTGTTTCTGGCTATTTGGGCGTCATCAGCGAAGAGCAACGTGTAGCTGGCAGGGTTGCTTGAAATGCCGCCTTGAAAGTATTCACAGGTTTAAGTACCACTCAAGAAGGCGCACAGGTGCTTCACCCGAGCTCGTCAGCTCAGAGGCTCACGGGAGCCTTAATTACAACAGTCAAAACGGGGAGCACCCTGTCTTCCATTCCAGCATTTGTGACCCCAAGGCATCATGGTAAATGCAGTCATTAGCACGCATTTGAATAGAGTTTTGAAAGTTTTTCACCATAAGTTGGTGCGGCAAGTGCCGTATCTTCAGACACGTGTTTCTGGCTAATTGGCCGTCATCAGCGAAGACCAACGTGTAGCTGGCGGGGTTGCTTGAAATGCCGCCTTGAAAGTATTCACAGGTTTAAGTACCACTCAAGAAGGCGCACAGGTGCTTCACCCGAGCTCGTCAGCTCAGAGGTTCACGAGAGCCTTAATTACAACAGTCCAAACGGGGAGCACCCTGTCTTCCATTCCAGCATTTGTGACCGCAAGGCATCATTGTAAATGCAGTCATTAGCACAAATTTGAATAGAGTTTTGAAAGTTTTTCAACATAAGTTGGAGCGGCAAGTGCCGTATCTTAGGACACGTGTTTCTGGCTATTTGGCCGTCATCAGCGAAGAGCAACGTGTAGCTGGCGGGGTTGCTTGAAATGCCGCCTTGAAAGTATTCACAGGTTTAAGTACCACTCAAGAAGGCGCACAGATGCTTCACCCGAGCTCGTCAGCTCAGAGGCTCACGTGAGCCTTAATTACAACAGTCAAAACGGGAAGCACCCTGTCTTCCATTCCAGCATTTGTGACCCCATGGCATCATGGTAAATGCAGTCGTTAGCACAAATTTGAATAGAGTTTTGAAAGTTTTTCACCATAAGTTGGTGCGGCAAGTGCCGTATCTTCGGACACGTGTTTCTGGCTATTTGGCTGTCATCAGCGAAGAGCAACGTGTAGCTGGCAGGGTTGATTGAAATGCCGACTTAAAAGTATTCACAGGTTTAAGTACCACTCAAGAAGGCGCACAGCTGCTTCACCCGAGCTCGTCAGCTCAGAGGCTCACGGGAGCCTTAATTACAACAGTCAAAATGGGGAGCACCCTGTCTTGCATTCCAGCATTTGTGACCCCAAAGCATCATGGTAAATGCAGTCGTTAGCACAAATTTGAATAGAGTTTTGAAAGTTTTTCACCATAAGTTGGTGCGGCAAGTGCCGTATCTTCGGACACGTGTTTCTGGCTATTTGGCCGTCATCAGCGAAGAGCAACGTGTAGCTGGCGGGGTTGCTTGAAATGCCACCTTGAAAGTATTCACAGGTTTAAGTACCACTCAAGAAGGCGCACAGGTGCTTCACCCGAGCTCGTCAGCTCAGAGGCTCACGGGAGGCTTAATTACAACAGTCAAAACGGGGAGCACCCTGTCCTCCATTCCAGCATTTGTGACCCCAAGGCATCATGGTAAAAGCAGTCATTAGCACAAATTTGAATACAGTTTTGAAAGTTTTTCAACATAAGTTGGTGCGGCAAGTGCCGTATCTTCGGACACGTGTTTCTGGCTATTTGGCTGTCATCAGCGAAGAGCAACGTGTAGCTGGCGGGGTTGCTTGAAATGCCGCCTTGAAAGTATTCACAGGTTTAAGTACTACTGAAGAAGGCGCACAGATGCTTCACCCGAGCTCGTCAGCTCAGAGGCTCACGGGAGCCTTAATTACAACAGTCAAAACGGGAAGCACCCTGTCTTCCATTCCAGCATTTGTGACCCTAAGGCATCATGGTAAATGCAGTCGTTAGCACGAATTTGAATAGAGTTTTGAAAGTTTTTCACCATAAGTTGGTGCGGCAAGTGCCGTATCTTCGGACACGTGTTTCTGGCTATTTGGCCGTCATCAGCGAAGAGCAACGTGTAGATGGCGGGGTTGCTTGAAATGCCGCCTTGAAAGTATTCACAGGTTTAAGTACCACTCAAGAAGGCGCACAGGTGCTTCACCCGAGCTCGTCAGCTCAGAGGCTCACGGGAGGCTTAATTACAACAGTGAAAACAGGGAGCACCCTGTCCTCCTTTCCAGCATTTGTGACCCCAAGGCATCATGGTAAAAGCAGTCATTAGCACAAATTTGAATAGAGTTTTGAAAGTTTTTCAACATAAGTTGGTGCGGCGAGTGCCGTATCTTTGGACACGTGTTTCTGGCTATTTGGCCGTCATCAGCGAAGAGCAACGTGTAGCTGGCGGGGTTGCTTGAAATGCCGCCTTGAAAGTATTCACAGGTTTAAGTACTACTGAAGAAGGCACACAGATGCTTCACCCGAGCTCGTCAGCTCAGAGGCTCACGGGAGCCTTAATTACAACAGTCAAAACGGGAAGCACCCTGTCTTCCATTCCAGCATTTGTGACCCCAAGGCATCATGGTAAATGCAGTCGTTAGCACGAATTTGAATAGAGTTTTGAAAGTTTTTCACCATAAGTTGGTGCGGCAAGTGCCGTATCTTCGGACACGTGTTTCTGGCTATTTGGCCGTCATCAGCGAAGAGCAACGTGTAGCTGGCGGGGTTGCTTGAAATGCTGCCTTGAAAGTATTCACAGGTTTAAGTACCACTCAAGAAGGCGCACAGGTGCTTCACCCGGACTCGTCAGCTCAGAGGCTCACGGGAGCCTTAATTACAACAGCCAAAACAGGGAGCACCCTGTCTTCCATTCCAGCATTTGTGACCCCAAGGCATCATGGTAAATGCAGTCGTTAGCACGAATTTGAATAGAGTTTTGAAAGTTTTTCACCATAAGATGGTGCGGCAAGTGCCATATCTTCGGACACGTGTTTCTGGCTATTTGGCCGTCATCAGCGAAGAGCAACGTGTAGCTGGCGGGGTTGCTTGAAATACCACCTTGAAAGTATTCACAGGTTTAAGCACCACTCAAGAAGGCGCACAGGTGCTTCACCCGGACTCGTCAGCTCAGAGGCTCACGGGAGCCTTAATTACAACAGACAAAACAGGGAGCACCCTGTCTTCCATTCCAGCATTTGTGACCCCAAGGCATCATGGAAAATGCAGTCGTTAGCACGAATTTGAATAGAGTTTTGAAAGTTTTTCACCATAAGTTGGTGCGGCAAGTGCCGCATCTTCGGACACGTGTTTCTGGCTATTTGGCCGTCATCAGCGAAGAGCAAAGTGTAGCTGGCGGGGTTGCTTGAAATGCCGCATTGAAAGTATTCACAGGTTTAAGTACCACTCAAGAAGGCGCACAGGTGCTTCACCCGAGCTCGTCAGCTCAGAGGCTCACGGGAGCCTTAATTACAACAGTCAAAACGGGGAGCACCCTGTCTTCCATTCCAGCATTTGTGACCCCAAGGCATCATGGTAAATGCAGTCATTAGCACGCATTTGAATAGAGTTTTGAAAGTTTTTCACCATAAGTTGGTGCGGCAAGTGCCGTATCTTCAAACACGTGTTTCTGGCTAATTGGCCGTCATCAGCGAAGACCAACGTGTAGCTGGCGGGGTTGCTTGAAATGCCGCCTTGAAAGTATTCACAGGTTTAAGTACCACTCAAGAAGGCGCACAGGTGCTTCACCCGAGCTCGTCAGCTCAGAGGTTCACGAGAGCCTTAATTACAACAGTCCAAACGGGGAGCACCCTGTCTTCCATTCCAGCATTTGTGACCCTAAGGCATCATTGTAAATGCAGTCATTAGCACAAATTTGAATAGAGTTTTGAAAGTTTTTCAACATAAGTTGGAGCGGCAAGTGCCGTATCTTAGGACACGTGTTTCTGGCTATTTGGCCGTCATCAGCGAAGAGCAACGTGTAGCTGGCGGGGTTGCTTGAAATGCCGCCTTGAAAGTATTCACAGGTTTAAGTACCACTCAAGAAGGCGCACAGATGCTTCACCCGAGCTCGTCAGCTCAGAGGCTCACGTGAGCCTTAATTACAACAGTCAAAACGGGAAGCACCCTGTCTTCCATTCCAGCATTTGTGACCCCATGGCATCATGGTAAATGCAGTCGTTAGCACGAATTTGAATAGAGTTTTGAAAGTTTTTCACCATAAGTTGGTACGGCAAGTGCCGTATCTTCGGACAAATGTTTCTGGCTATTTGGCCGTCATCAGCGAAGAGCAACGTGTAGCTGGCGGGGTTGCTTGAAATGCCGCCTTGAAAGTATTCACAGGTTTAAGTACCACTCAAGAAGGCGCACAGGTGCTTCACCCGGACTCGTCAGCTCAGAGGCTCACGGGAGCCTTAATTACAACAGCCAAAACAGGGAGCACCCTGTCTTCCATTCCAGCTTATGTGACCCCAAGGCATCATGGTAAATGCAGTCGTTAGCACAAATTTGAATAGAGTTTTGAAAGTTTTTCACCATAAGTTGGTGCGGCAAGTGCCGTATCTTCGGACACGTGTTTCTGGCTATTTGGCTGTCATCAGCGAAGAGCAACGTGTAGCTGGCAGGGTTGCTTGAAATGCCGACTTAAAAGTATTCACAGGTTTAAGTACCACTCAAGAAGGCGCACAGGTGCTTCACCCGAGCTCGTCAGCTCAGAGGCTCACGGGAGCCTTAATTACAACAGTCAAAATGGGGAGCACCCTGTCTTGCATTCCAGCATTTGTGACCCCAAAGCATCATGGTAAATGCAGTCGTTAGCACAAATTTGAATAGAGTTTTGAAAGTTTTTCACCATAAGTTGGTGCGGCAAGTGCCGTATCTTCGGACACGTGTTTCTGGCTATTTGGCCGTCATCAGCGAAGAGCAACGTGTAGCTGGCGGGGTTGCTTGAAATGCCGCCTTGAAAGTATTCACAGGTTTAAGTACCACTCAAGAAGGCGCACAGGTGCTTCACCCGAGCTCGTCAGCTCAGAGGCTCACGGGAGGCTTAATTACAACAGTCAAAACGGGGAGCACCCTGTCCTCCATTCCAGCATTTGTGACCCCAAGGCATCATGGTAAAAGCAGTCATTAGCACAAATTTGAATACAGTTTTGAAAGTTTTTCAACATAAGTTGGTGCGGCAAGTGCCGTATCTTCGGACACGTGTTTCTGGCTATTTGGCCGTCATCAGCGAAGAGCAACGTGTAGCTGGCGGGGTTGCTTGAAATGCCGCCTTGAAAGTATTCACAGGTTTAAGTACTACTGAAGAAGGCGCACAGATGCTTCACCCGAGCTCGTCAGCTCAGAGGCTCACGGGAGCCTTAATTACAACAGTCAAAACGGGAAGCACCCTGTCTTCCATTCCAGCATTTGTGACCCTAAGGCATCATGGTAAATGCAGTCGTTAGCACGAATTTGAATAGAGTTTTGAAAGTTTTTCACCATAAGTTGGTGCGGCAAGTGCCGTATCTTCGGACACGTGTTTCTGGCTATTTGGCCGTCATCAGCGAAGAGCAACGTGTAGATGGCGGGGTTGCTTGAAATGCCGCCTTGAAAGTATTCACAGGTTTAAGTACCACTCAAGAAGGCGCACAGGTGCTTCACCCGAGCTCGTCAGCTCAGAGGCTCACGGGAGGCTTAATTACAACAGTCAAAACAGGGAGCACCCTGTCCTCCATTCCAGCATTTGTGACCCCAAGGCATCATGGTAAAAGCAGTCATTAGCACAAATTTGAATAGAGTTTTGAAAGTTTTTCAACATAAGTTGGTGCGGCGAGTGCCGTATCTTTGGACACGTGTTTCTGGCTATTTGTCCGTCATCAGCGAAGAGCAACGTGTAGCTGGCGGGGTTGCTTGAAATGCCGCCTTGAAAGTATTCACAGGTTTAAGTACTACTGAAGAAGGCACACAGATGCTTCACCCGAGCTCGTCAGCTCAGAGGATCACGGGAGCCTTAATTACAACAGTCAAAACGGGAAGCACCCTGTCTTCCATTCCAGCATTTGTGACCCCAAGGCATCATGGTAAATGCAGTCGTTAGCACGAATTTGAATAGAGTTTTGAAAGTTTTTCACCATAAGTTGGTGCGGCAAGTGCCGTATCTTCGGACACGTGTTTCTGGCTATTTGGCCGTCATCAGCGAAGAGCAACGTGTAGCTGGCGGGGTTGCTTGAAATGCTGCCTTGAAAGTATTCACAGGTTTAAGTACCACTCAAGAAGGCGCACAGGTGCTTCACCCGGACTCGTCAGCTCAGAGGCTCACGGGAGCCTTAATTACAACAGCCAAAACAGGGAGCACCCTGTCTTCCATTCCAGCATTTGTGACCCCAAGGCATCATGGTAAATGCAGTCGTTAGCACGAATTTGAATAGAGTTTTGAAAGTTTTTCACCATAAGATGGTGCGGCAAGTGCCATATCTTCGGACACGTGTTTCTGGCTATTTGGCCGTCATCAGCGAAGAGCAACGTGTAGCTGGCGGGGTTGCTTGAAATGCCACCTTGAAAGTATTCACAGGTTTAAGCACCACTCAAGAAGGCGCACAGGTGCTTCACCCGGACTCGTCAGCTCAGAGGCTCACGGGAGCCTTAATTACAACAGACAAAACAGGGAGCACCCTGTCTTCCATTCCAGCATTTGTGACCCCAAGGCATCATGGTAAATGCAGTCGTTAGCACGAATTTGAATAGAGTTTTGAAAGTTTTTCACCATAAGTTGGTGCGGCAAGTGCCGTATCTTCGGACACGTGTTTCTGGCTATTTGGCCGTCATCAGCGAAGAGCAAAGTGTAGCTGGCGGGGTTGCTTGAAATGCCGCCTTGAAAGTATTCACAGGTTTAAGTACCACTCAAGAAGGCGCACAGGTGCTTCACCCGAGCTCGTCAGCTCAGAGGCTCACGGGAGCCTTAATTACAACAGTCAAAACGGGGAGCACCCTGTCTTCCATTCCAGCATTTGTGACCCCAAGGCATCATGGTAAATGCAGTCATTAGCACGCATTTGAATAGAGTTTTGAAAGTTTTTCACCATAAGTTGGTGCGGCAAGTGCCGTATCTTCAGACACGTGTTTCTGGCTAATTGGCAGTCATCAGCGAAGACCAACGTGTAGCTGGCGGGGTTGCTTGAAATGCCGCCTTGAAAGTATTCACAGGTTTAAGTACCACTCAAGAAGGCGCACAGGTGCTTCACCCGAGCTCGTCAGCTCAGAGGTTCACGAGAGCCTTAATTACAACAGTCCAAACGGGGAGCACCCTGTCTTCCATTCCAGCATTTGTGACCCCAAGGCATCATTGTAAATGCAGTCATTAGCACAAATTTGAATAGAGTTTTGAAAGTTTTTCAACATAAGTTGGAGCGGCAAGAGCCGTATCTTAGGACACGTGTTTCTGGCTATTTGGCCATCATCAGCGAAGAGCAACGTGTAGCTGGCGGGGTTGCTTGAAATGCCGCCTTGAAAGTATTCACAGGTTTAAGTACCACTCAAGAAGGCGCACAGATGCTTTACCCGAGCTCGTCAGCTCAGAGGCTCACGTGAGCCTTAATTACAACAGTCAAAACGGGAAGCACCCTGTCTTCCATTCCAGCATTTGTGACCCCATGGCATCATGGTAAATGCAGTCGTTAGAACGAATTTGAATAGAGTTTTGAAAGTTTTTCACCATAAGTTGGTACGGCAAGTGCCGTATCTTCGGACAAATGTTTCTGGCTATTTGGCCGTCATCAGCGAAGAGCAACGTGTAGCTGGCGGGGTTGCTTGAAATGCCGCCTTGAAAGTATTCACAGGTTTAAGCACCACTCAAGAAGGCGCACAGGTGCTTCACCCGGACTCTTCAGCTCAGAGGCTCACGGGAGCCTTAATTACAACAGACAAAACAGGGAGCACCCTGTCTTCCATTCCAGCATTTGTGACCCCAAGGCATCATGGTAAATGCAGTCGTTAGCACGAATTTGAATAGAGTTTTGAAAGTTTTTCACCATAAGTTGGTGCGGCAAGTGCCGTATCTTCGGACACGTGTTTCTGGCTATTTGGCCGTCATCAGCGAAGAGCAAAGTGTAGCTGGCGGGGTTGCTTGAAATGCCGCCTTGAAAGTATTCACAGGTTTAAGTACCACTCAAGAAGGCGCACAGGTGCTTCACCCGAGCTCGTCAGCTCAGAGGCTCACGGGAGCCTTAATTACAACAGTCAAAACGGGAAGCACCCTGTCTTCCATTCCAGCATTTGTGACCCCAAGGCATCATGGTAAATGCAGTCGTTAGCACGAATTTGAATAGAGTTTTGAAAGTTTTTCACCATAAGTTGGTGCGGCAAGTGCCGTATCTTCGGACACATGTTTCTGGCTATTTGGCCGTCATCAGCGAAGAGCAACGTGTAGCTGGCGGGGTTGCTTGAAATGCCGCCTTGAAAGTATTCACAGGTTTAAGTACCACTCAAGAAGGCGCACAGGTGCTTCACCCGGACTCGTCAGCTCAGAGGCTCACGGGAGCCTTAATTACAACAGCCAAAACAGGGAGCACCCTGTCTTCCATTCCAGCTTATGTGACCCCAAGGCATCATGGTAAATGCAGTCGTTAGCACAAATTTGAATAGAGTTTTGAAAGTTTTTCACCATAAGTTGGTGCGGCAAGTGCCGTATCTTCGGACACGTGTTTCTGGCTATTTGGCTGTCATCAGCGAAGAGCAACGTGTAGCTGGCAGGGTTGCTTGAAATGCCGCCTTGAAAGTATTCACAGGTTTAAGTACCACTCAAGAAGGCGCACAGGTGCTTCACCCGAGCTCGTCAGCTCAGAGGCTCATGGGAGCCTTAATTACAACAGTCAAAATGGGGAGCACCCTGTCTTGCATTCCAGCATTTGTGACCCCAAAGCATCATGGTAAATGCAGTCGTTAGCACAAATTTGAATAGAGTTTTGAAAGTTTTTCACCATAAGTTGGTGCGGCAAGTGCCGTATCTTCGGACACGTGTTTCTGGCTATTTGGCCGTCATCAGCGAAGAGCAACGTGTAGCTGGCGGGGTTGCTTGAAATGCCACCTTGAAAGTATTCACAGGTTTAAGTACCACTCAAGAAGGCGCACAGGTGCTTCACCCGAGCTCGTCAGCTCAGAGGCTCACGGGAGCCTTAAAAACAACAGTCAAAACGGGGAGCACCCTGTCTTCCATTCCAGCATTTGTGACCCCAAGGCATCATGGTAAATGCAGTCATTAGCACAAATTTGAATAGAGTTTTGAAAGTTTTTCAACATAAGTTGGTGCGGCAAGTGCCGTATCTTCGGACACGTGTTTCTGGCTATTTGGCCGTCATCAGCGAAGAGCAACGTGTAGCTGGCGGGGTTGCTTGAAATGCCGCCTTGAAAGTATTCACAGGTTTAAGTACCACTCAAGAAGGCGCACAGATGCTTCACCGAGCTCGTCAGCTCAGAGGCTCACGGGAGCCTTAATTACAACAGTCAAAACGGGAAGCACCCTGTCTTCCGTTCCAGCATTTGTGACCCCAAGGCATCATGGTAAATGCAGTCGTTAGCACGAATTTGAATAGAGTTTTGAAAGTTTTTCACCATAAGATGGTGCGGCAAGTGCCGTATCTTCGGACACGTGTTTCTGGCTATTTGGCCGTCATCAGCGAAGAGCAACGTGTAGCTGGCGGGGTTGTTTGAAATGCCGCCTTGAAAGTATTCACAGGTTTAAGCACCACTCAAGAAGGCGCACAGGTGCTTCACCCGGACTCGTCAGCTCAGAGGCTCACGGGAGCCTTAATTACAACAGCCAAAACAGGGAGCACCCTGTCTTCCATTCCAGCATTTGTGACCCCAAGGCATCATGGTAAATGCAGTCGTTAGCACGAATTTGAATAGAGTTTTGAAAGTTTTTCACCATAAGTTGGTGCGGCAAGTGCCGTATCTTCGGACACGTGTTTCTGGCTATTTGGCCGTCATCAGCGAAGAGCAACGTGTAGCTGGCAGGGTTGCTTGAAATGCCGCCTTGAAAGTATTCACAGGTTTAAGTACCACTCAAGAAGGCGCACAGGTGCTTCACCCGAGCTCGTCAGCTCAGAGGCTCACGGGAGCCTTAATTACAACAGTCAAAACGGGGAGCACCCTGTCTTCCATTCCAGCATTTGTGACCCCAAGGCATCATGGTAAATGCAGTCATTAGCACGCATTTGAATAGAGTTTTGAACGTTTTTCACCATAAGTTGGTGCGGCAAGTGCCGTATCTTCGGACACGTGTTTCTGGCTAATTGGCCGTCATCAGCGAAGACCAACGTGTAGCTGGCGGGGTTGCTTGAAATGCCGCCTTGAAAGTATTCACAGGTTTAAGTACCACTCAAGAAGGCGCACAGGTGCTTCACCCGAGCTCGTCAGCTCAGAGGTTCACGAGAGCCTTAATTACAACAGTCAAAACGGGGAGCACCCTCTCTTCCATTCCAGCATTTGTGACCCCAAGGCATCATGGTAAATGCAGTCATTAGCACAAATTTGAATAGAGGTTTGAAAGTTTTTCAACATAAGTTGGAGCGGCAAGTGCCGTATCTTAGGACACGTGTTTCTGGCTATTTGGCCGTCATCAGCGAAGAGCAACGTGTAGCTGGCGGGGTTGCTTGAAATGCCGCCTTGAAAGTATTCACAGGTTTAAGTACCACTCAAGAAGGCGCACAGATGCTTCACCCGAGCTCGTCAGCTCAGAGGCTCACGGGAGCCTTAATTACAACAGTCAAAACGGGAAGCACCCTGTCTTCCATTCCAGCATTTGTGACCCCAAGGCATCATGGTAAATGCAGTCGTTAGCACGAATTTGAATAGAGTTTTGAAAGTTTTTCACCATAAGTTGGTGCGGCAAGTGCCGTATCTTCGGACACATGTTTCTGGCTATTTGGCCGTCATCAGCGAAGAGCAACGTGTAGCTGGCAGGGTTGCTTGAAATGCCGCCTTGAAAGTATTCACAGGTTTAAGTACCACTCAAGAAGGCGCACAGGTGCTTCACCCGAGCTCGTCAGCTCAGAGGCTCAGGGGAGGCTTAATTACAACAGTCAAAACGGGGAGCACCCTGTCCTCCATTCCAGCATTTGTGACCCCAAGGCATCATGGTAAAAGCAGTCATTAGCACAAATTTGAATAGAGTTTTGAAAGTTTTTCAACATAAGTTGGTGCGGCAAGTGCCGTATCTTCGGACACGTGTTTCTGGCTATTTGGCCGTCATCAGCGAAGAGCAACGTGTAGCTGGCGGGGTTGCTTGAAATGCCGCCTTGAAAGTATTCACAGGTTTAAGTACTACTGAAGAAGGCGCACAGATGCTTCACCCGAGCTCGTCAGCTCAGAGGCTCACGG
This sequence comes from Pleurodeles waltl, assembly GCF_031143425.1. Lineage (NCBI taxonomy): Eukaryota > Metazoa > Chordata > Amphibia > Caudata > Salamandridae > Pleurodeles > Pleurodeles waltl. Next base: position 1,031,525,460 of record NC_090437.1, on the reverse strand, counting down.
GAGCCTTAATTACAACAGTCAAAACGGGAAGCACCCTGTCTTCCATTCCAGCATTTGTGACCCCAAGGCATCATGGTAAATGCAGTCGTTAGCACGAATTTGAATAGAGTTTTGAAAGTTTTTCACCATAAGTTGGTGCGGCAAGTGCCGTATCTTCGTACACGTGTTTCTGGCTATTTGGCCGTCATCAGCGAAGAGCAACGTGTAGCTGGCGGGGTTGCTTGAAATGCTGCCTTGAAAGTATTCACAGGTTTAAGTACCACTCAAGAAGGCGCACAGGTGCTTCACCCGGACTCGCCAGCTCAGAGGCTCACGGGAGCCTTAATTACAACAGTCAAAACGGGAAGCACCCTGTCTTCCATTCCAGCATTTGTGACCCCAAGGCATCATGGTAAATGCAGTCGTTAGCACGAATTTGAATAGAGTTTTGAAAGTTTTTCACCATAAGATGGTGCGGCAAGTGCCATATCTTCGGACAAGTGTTTCTGGCTATTTGGCCGTCATCAGCGAAGAGCAACGTGTAGCTGGCGGGGTTGCTTGAAATGCCGCCTTGAAAGTATTCACAGGTTTAAGCACCACTCAAGAAGGCGCACAGATGCTTCACCCGGACTCGTCAGCTCAGAGGCTCACGGGAGCCTTAATTACAACAGCCAAAACAGGGAGCACCCTGTCTTCCATTCCAGCATTTGTGACCCCAAGGCATCATGGTAAATGCAGTCGTTAGCACGAATTTGAATAGAGTTTTGAAAGTTTTTCACCATAAGTTGGTGCGGCAAGTGCCGTATCTTCGGACACGTGTTTCTGGCTATTTGGCCATCATCAGCGAAGAGCAACGTGTAGCTGGCAGGGTTGCTTGAAATGCCGCCTTGAAAGTATTCACAGGTTTAAGTACCACTCAAGAAGGCGCACAGGTGCTTCACCCGAGCTCGTCAGCTCAGAGGCTCACGGGAGCCTTAATTACAACAGTCAAAACGGGGAGCACCCTGTCTTCCATTCCAGCATTTGTGACCCCAAGGCATCATGGTAAATGCAGTCATTAGCACGCATTTGAATAAAGTTTTGAAAGTTTTTCACCATAAGTTGGTGCGGCAAGTGCCGTATCTTCAGACACGTGTTTCTGGCTAATTGGCCGTCATCAGCGAAGACCAACGTGTAGCTGGCGGGGTTGCTTGAAATGCCGCCTTGAAAGTATTCACAGGTTTAAGTACCACTCAAGAAGGCGCACAGGTGCTTCACCCGAGCTCGTCAGCTCAGAGGTTCACGAGAGCCTTAATTACAACAGTCCAAACGGGGAGCACCCTGTCTTCCATTCCAGCATTTGTGACCCCAAGGCATCATTGTAAATGCAGTCATTAGCACAAATTTGAATAGAGTTTTGAAAGTTTTTCAACATAAGTTGGAGCGGCAAGTGCCGTATCTTAGGACACGTGTTTCTGGCTATTTGGCCGTCATCAGCGAAGAGCAACGTGTAGCTGGCGGGGTTGCTTGAAATGCCGCCTTGAAAGTATTCACAGGTTTAAGTACCACTCAAGAAGGCGCACAGATGCCTCACCCGAGCTCGTCAGCTCAGAGGCTCACGGGAGCCTTAATTACAACAGTCAAAACGGGAAGCACCCTGTCTTCCATTCCAGCATTTGTGACCCCATGGCATCATGGTAAATGCAGTCGTTAGCACGAATTTGAATAGAGTTTTGAAAGTTTTTCACCATAAGTTGGTACGGCAAGTGCCGTATCTTCGGACAAATGTTTCTGGCTATTTGGCCGTCATCAGCGAAGAGCAACGTGTAGCTGGCGGGGTTGCTTGAAATGCCGCCTTGAAAGTATTCACAGGTTTAAGTACCACTCAAGAAGGCGCACAGGTGCTTCACCCGGACTCGTCAGCTCAGAGGCTCACGGGAGCCTTAATTACAACAGCCAAAACAGGGAGCACCCTGTCTTCCATTCCAGCTTATGTGACCCCAAGGCATCATGGTAAATGCAGTCGTTAGCACAAATTTGAATAGAGTTTTGAAAGTTTTTCACCATAAGTTGGTGCGGCAAGTGCCGTATCTTCGGACACGTGTTTCTGGCTATTTGGCTGTCATCAGCGAAGAGCAACGTGTAGCTGGCAGGGTTGCTTGAAATGCTGCCTTAAAAGTATTCACAGGTTTAAGTACCACTCAAGAAGGCGCACAGGTGCTTCACCCGAGCTCGTCAGCTCAGAGGCTCACGGGAGCCTTAATTACAACAGTCAAAATGGGGAGCACCCTGTCTTGCATTCCAGCATTTGTGACCCCAAAGCATCATGGTAAATGCAGTCGTTAGCACAAATTTGAATAGAGTTTTGAAAGTTTTTCACCATAAGTTGGTGCGGCAAGTGCCGTATCTTCGGACACGTGTTTCTGGCTATTTGGCCGTCATCAGCGAAGAGCAACGTGTAGCTGGCGGGGTTGCTTGAAATGCCGCCTTGAAAGTATTCACAGGTTTAAGTACCACTCAAGAAGGCGCACAGGTGCTTCACCCGAGCTCGTCAGCTCAGAGGCTCACGGGAGGCTTAATTACAACAGTCAAAACGGGGAGCACCCTGTCCTCCATTCCAGCATTTGTGACCCCAAGGCATCATGGTAAAAGCAGTCATTAGCACAAATTTGAATACAGTTTTGAAAGTTTTTCAACATAAGTTGGTGCGGCAAGTGCCGTATCTTCGGACACGTGTTTCTGGCTATTTGGCCGTCATCAGCGAAGAGCAACGTGTAGCTGGCGGGGTTGCTTGAAATGCCGCCTTGAAAGTATTTACAGGTTTAAGTACTACTGAAGAAGGCGCACAGATGCTTCACCCGAGCTCGTCAGCTCAGAGGCTCACGGGAGCCTTAATTACAACAGTCAAAACGGGAAGCACCCTGTCTTCCATTCCAGCATTAGTGACCCCAAGGCATCATGGTAAATGCAGTCGTTAGCACGAATTTGAATAGAGTTTTGAAAGTTTTTCACCATAAGTTGGTGCGGCAAGTGCCGTATCTTCGGACACGTGTTTCTGGCTATTTGGCCGTCATCAGCGAAGAGCAACGTGTAGATGGCGGGGTTGCTTGAAATGCCGCCTTGAAAGTATTCACAGGTTTAAGTACCACTCAAGAAGGCGCACAGGTGCTTCACCCGAGCTCGTCAGCTCAGAGGCTCACGGGAGGCTTAATTACAACAGTCAAAACGGGGAGCACCCTGTCCTCCATTCCAGCATTTGTGACCCCAAGGCATCATGGTAAAAGCAGTCATTAGCACAAATTTGAATAGAGTTTTGAAAGTTTTTCAACATAAGTTGGTGCGGCAAGTGCCGTATCTTCGGACACGTGTTTCTGGCTATTTGGCCGTCATCAGCGAAGAGCAACGTGTAGCTGGCGGGGTTGCTTGAAATGCCGCCTTGAAAGTATTCACAGGTTTAAGTACTACTGAAGAAGGTGCACAGATGCTTCACCCGAGCTCGTCAGCTCAGAGGCTCACGGGAGCCTTAATTACAACAGTCAAAACGGGAAGCACCCTGTCTTCCATTCCAGCATTTGTGACCCCAAGGCATCATGGTAAATGCAGTCGTTAGCACGAATTTGAATAGAGTTTTGAAAGTTTTTCACCATAAGTTGGTGCGGCAAGTGCCGTATCTTCGGACACGTGTTTCTGGCTATTTGGCCGTCATCAGCGAAGAGCAACGTGTAGCTGGCGGGGTTGCTTGAAATGCTGCCTTGAAAGTATTCACAGGTTTAAGTACCACTCAAGAAGGCTCACAGGTGCTTCACCCGGACTCGTCAGCTCAGAGGCTCACGGGAGCCTTAATTACAACAGCCAAAACAGGGAGCACCCTGTCTTCCATTCCAGCATTTGTGACCCCAAGGCATCATGGTAAATGCAGTCGTTAGCACGAATTTGAATAGAGTTTTGAAAGTTTTTCACCATAAGATGGTGCGGCAAGTGCCATATCTTCGGACACGTGTTTCTGGCTATTTGGCCGTCATCAGCGAAGAGCAACGTGTAGCTGGCGGGGTTGCTTGAAATGCCACCTTGAAAGTATTCACAGGTTTAAGCACCACTCAAGAAGGCGCACAGGTGCTTCACCCGGACTCGTCAGCTCAGAGGCTCACGGGAGCCTTAATTACAACAGCCAAAACAGGGAGCACCCTGTCTTCCATTCCAGCATTTGTGACCCCAAGGCATCATGGTAAATGCAGTCGTTAGCACGAATTTGAATAGAGTTTTGAAAGTTTTTCACCATAAGTTGGTGCGGCAAGTGCCGTATCTTCGGACACGTGTTTCTGGCTATTTGGCCGTCATCAGCGAAGAGCAAAGTGTAGCTGGCGGGGTTGCTTGAAATGCCGCCTTGAAAGTATTCACAGGTTTAAGTACCACTCAAGAAGGCGCACAGGTGCTTCACCCGAGCTCGTCAGCTCAGAGGCTCACGGGAGCCTTAATTACAACAGTCAAAATGGGGAGCACCCTGTCTTCCATTCCAGCATTTGTGACCCTAAGGCATCATGGTAAATGCAGTCATTAGCACGAATTTGAATAGAGTTTTGAAAGTTTTTCACCATAAGTTGGTGTGGCAAGTGCCGTATCTTCGGACACGTGTTTCTGGCTATTTGGCTGTCATCAGCGAAGAGCGTCATGTAGCTGGCGGGATTGCTTGAAATGCCGCCTTGAAAGCATTCACAGGTTTAAGTACCACTCAAGAAGGCGCACAGATGTTTCACCTGAGCTCGTCAGCTCAGAGGCTCATGGGAGCCTTAATTACAACAGTCAAAACGGGGAGCACCCTGTCTTCCATTCCAGCATTTGTGACCCCAAGGCATCATGGTAAATGCAGTCATTAGCACGAATTTGAAAAGAGTTTTGAAAGTTTTTCACCATAAGTTGGTGCGGCAAGTGCCGTATCTTCAGACACGTGTTTCTGGCTATATGGCCGTCATCAGCGAAGAGCAACGTGTAGCTGGCGGGGTTGCTTGAAATGCCGCCTTGAAAGTATTCACAGGTTTAAGTACCACTCAAGAAGGCGCACAGGTGCTTCACCCGAGCTCGTCAACTCAGAGGCTCACGGGAGGCTTAATTGCAACAGTCAAAACGGGGAGCACCCTGTCTTCCATTCCAGCATTTGTGACCCCAAGGCATCATGGTAAATGCAGTCATTAGCACGAATTTGAATAGAGTTTTGAAAGTTTTTCACCATAAGTTGGTGCGGCAAGTGCCGTATCGTCGGACACGTGTTTCTGGCTATTTGGCCGTCATCAGCGAAGAGCAACGTGTAGCTGGCGGGGTTGCTTGAAATGCCGCCTTGAAAGTATTCACAGGTTTAAGTACCACTCAAGAAGGCGCACAGGTGCTTCACCCGAGCTCGTCAGCTCAGAGGCTCACGGGAGGCTTAATTACAACAGTCAAAACGGGGAGCACCCTGTCCTCCATTCCAGCATTTGTGACCCCAAGGCATCATGGTAAAAGCAGTCATTAGCACAAATTTGAATACAGTTTTGAAAGTTTTTCAACATAAGTTGGTGCGGCAAGTGCCGTATCTTCGGACACGTGTTTCTGGCTATTTGGCCGTCATCAGCGAAGAGCAACGTGTAGCTGGCGGGGTTGCTTGAAATGCCGCCTTGAAAGTATTTACAGGTTTAAGTACTACTGAAGAAGGCGCACAGATGCTTCACCCGAGCTCGTCAGCTCAGAGGCTCACGGGAGCCTTAATTACAACAGTCAAAACGGGAAGCACCCTGTCTTCCATTCCAGCATTAGTGACCCCAAGGCATCATGGTAAATGCAGTCGTTAGCACGAATTTGAATAGAGTTTTGAAAGTTTTTCACCATAAGTTGGTGCGGCAAGTGCCGTATCTTCGGACACGTGTTTCTGGCTATTTGGCCGTCATCAGCGAAGAGCAACGTGTAGATGGCGGGGTTGCTTGAAATGCCGCCTTGAAAGTATTCACAGGTTTAAGTACCACTCAAGAAGGCGCACAGGTGCTTCACCCGAGCTCGTCAGCTCAGAGGCTCACGGGAGGCTTAATTACAACAGTCAAAACGGGGAGCACCCTGTCCTCCATTCCAGCATTTGTGACCCCAAGGCATCATGGTAAAAGCAGTCATTAGCACAAATTTGAATAGAGTTTTGAAAGTTTTTCAACATAAGTTGGTGCGGCAAGTGCCGTATCTTCGGACACGTGTTTCTGGCTATTTGGCCGTCATCAGCGAAGAGCAACGTGTAGCTGGCGGGGTTGCTTGAAATGCCGCCTTGAAAGTATTCACAGGTTTAAGTACTACTGAAGAAGGTGCACAGATGCTTCACCCGAGCTCGTCAGCTCAGAGGCTCACGGGAGCCTTAATTACAACAGTCAAAACGGGAAGCACCCTGTCTTCCATTCCAGCATTTGTGACCCCAAGGCATCATGGTAAATGCAGTCGTTAGCACGAATTTGAATAGAGTTTTGAAAGTTTTTCACCATAAGTTGGTGCGGCAAGTGCCGTATCTTCGGACACGTGTTTCTGGCTATTTGGCCGTCATCAGCGAAGAGCAACGTGTAGCTGGCGGGGTTGCTTGAAATGCTGCCTTGAAAGTATTCACAGGTTTAAGTACCACTCAAGAAGGCTCACAGGTGCTTCACCCGGACTCGTCAGCTCAGAGGCTCACGGGAGCCTTAATTACAACAGCCAAAACAGGGAGCACCCTGTCTTCCATTCCAGCATTTGTGACCCCAAGGCATCATGGTAAATGCAGTCGTTAGCACGAATTTGAATAGAGTTTTGAAAGTTTTTCACCATAAGATGGTGCGGCAAGTGCCATATCTTCGGACACGTGTTTCTGGCTATTTGGCCGTCATCAGCGAAGAGCAACGTGTAGCTGGCGGGGTTGCTTGAAATGCCACCTTGAAAGTATTCACAGGTTTAAGCACCACTCAAGAAGGCGCACAGGTGCTTCACCCGGACTCGTCAGCTCAGAGGCTCACGGGAGCCTTAATTACAACAGCCAAAACAGGGAGCACCCTGTCTTCCATTCCAGCATTTGTGACCCCAAGGCATCATGGTAAATGCAGTCGTTAGCACGAATTTGAATAGAGTTTTGAAAGTTTTTCACCATAAGTTGGTGCGGCAAGTGCCGTATCTTCGGACACGTGTTTCTGGCTATTTGGCCGTCATCAGCGAAGAGCAAAGTGTAGCTGGCGGGGTTGCTTGAAATGCCGCCTTGAAAGTATTCACAGGTTTAAGTACCACTCAAGAAGGCGCACAGGTGCTTCACCCGAGCTCGTCAGCTCAGAGGCTCACGGGAGCCTTAATTACAACAGTCAAAATGGGGAGCACCCTGTCTTCCATTCCAGCATTTGTGACCCTAAGGCATCATGGTAAATGCAGTCATTAGCACGAATTTGAATAGAGTTTTGAAAGTTTTTCACCATAAGTTGGTGTGGCAAGTGCCGTATCTTCGGACACGTGTTTCTGGCTATTTGGCTGTCATCAGCGAAGAGCGTCATGTAGCTGGCGGGATTGCTTGAAATGCCGCCTTGAAAGCATTCACAGGTTTAAGTACCACTCAAGAAGGCGCACAGATGTTTCACCTGAGCTCGTCAGCTCAGAGGCTCATGGGAGCCTTAATTACAACAGTCAAAACGGGGAGCACCCTGTCTTCCATTCCAGCATTTGTGACCCCAAGGCATCATGGTAAATGCAGTCATTAGCACGAATTTGAAAAGAGTTTTGAAAGTTTTTCACCATAAGTTGGTGCGGCAAGTGCCGTATCTTCAGACACGTGTTTCTGGCTATATGGCCGTCATCAGCGAAGAGCAACGTGTAGCTGGCGGGGTTGCTTGAAATGCCGCCTTGAAAGTATTCACAGGTTTAAGTACCACTCAAGAAGGCGCACAGGTGCTTCACCCGAGCTCGTCAACTCAGAGGCTCACGGGAGGCTTAATTGCAACAGTCAAAACGGGGAGCACCCTGTCTTCCATTCCAGCATTTGTGACCCCAAGGCATCATGGTAAATGCAGTCATTAGCACGAATTTGAATAGAGTTTTGAAAGTTTTTCACCATAAGTTGGTGCGGCAAGTGCCGTATCGTCGGACACGTGTTTCTGGCTATTTGGCCGTCATCAGCGAAGAGCAACGTGTAGCTGGCGGGGTTGCTTGAAATGCTGCCTTGAAAGTATTCACAGGTTTAAGTACCACTCAAGAAGGCGCACAGGTGCTTCACCCGAGCTCGTCAGCACAGAGGCTCAGGGGAGCCTTAATTACAACAGTCAAAACGGGGAGCACCCTGCCTTCCATTCCAGCATTTGTGATCCCAAGGCATCATGGTAAATGCAGTCATTAGCACAAATTTGAATAGAGTTTTGAAAGTTATTCACCATAAGTTGGTGCGGCAAGTGCCGTACCTTCGGACACGTGTTTCTGGCTATTTGGCAGTCATCAGCGAAGAGCAACGTGTAGCTGGTGGGGTTGCTTGAAATGCCGCCTTGAAAGTATTGACAGGTTTAAGTACCACTCAAGAAGGCGCACAGGTGCTTCACCCGAGCTCGTCAGCTCAGAGGCTCACGGGAGCCTTAATTACAACAGTCAAAATGGGGAGCACCCTGTCTTCCATTCCAGCGTTTGTGACCCCAAGGCATCATGGTAAATGCAGTCATTAGCACCAATTTGAATAAAGTTTTGAACGTTTCTCACCATAAGTTGGTGCGGCAAGTGCTGTATTTCCGGACTCGTGTTTCTGGCTATTTGGCCGTCATCAGCGAAGAGCATCGTGTAGCTGGCGGGGTTGCTTGAAATGCCGCCTTGAAAGTATTCACAGGTTTATGTACTACTCAAGAAGGCGCACAGGTGCTTCACCCGAGCTCGTCAGCTCAGAGGCTCACGGGAGCCTTAATTACAACAGTCAAAACGGGGAGCACCCTGTCTTCCATTCCAGCATTTGTGACCCCAAGGCATCATGGTAAATAAAGTAATTAGCACGAATTTGAATAGAGTTTTGAAAGTTTTTCACCATAAGTTGGTGTGGCAAGTGCCGTATCTTCGGACACGTGTTTCTGGCTATTTGGCCGTCATCAGCGAAGAGCAACATGTAGCTGGCGGGGTTGCTTGAAATGCCGCCTTGAAAGTATTCACAGGTTTAAGTACCACTCAAGAAGGCGCACAGATGCTTCACCCGAGCTCATCAGCTCAGAGGCTCACGGGAGCCTTAATTACAACAGTCAATACGGGAAGCACCCTGTCTTCCATTCCAGCATTTGTGACCCCAAGGCATCATGGTAAATGCAGTCATTAGCACGAATTTGAATACAGTTTTGAAAGTTTTTCACCATAAGTTGGTGCGGCAAGTGCCGTATCTTCAGACACGTGTTTCTGGCTATTTGGCCGTCATCAGCGAAGAGCAAAGTGTAGCTGGCGGGGTTGCTTGAAATGCCGCCTTGAAAGTATTCACAGGTTTAAGTACCACTCAAGAAGGCGCACAGGTGCTTCAACGGAGCTCGTGAGCTCAGTGGCTCACGGGAGCCTTAATTACCACAGTCAAAATGGGGAGCACCCTGTCTTCCATTCCAGCATTTGTGACCCCAAGGCATCATGGTAAATGCAGTCATTAGCACGAATTGGAATAAAGTTTTGAAAGTTTTTCACCATAAGTTGGTGCGGCAAGTGCTGTATCTTCGGACACGTGTTTCTGGCTATTTCGCCGTCATCAGCGAAGAGCAACGTGTAGCTGGCGGGGTTGCTTGAAATGCCGCCTTGAAAGTATTCACAGGTTTAAGTACCACTCAAGAAGGCGCACAGGTGCTTCACCCGAGCTCGTCAGCTCAGAGGCTCACGGGAGCCTTAATTACAACAGTCAAAACGGGGAGCACCCTGTCTTCCATTCCAGCATTTGTGACCCCAAGGCATCATGGTAAATGCAGTCATTAGCACGAATTTGAATAGAGTTTTGAAAGTTTTTCACCATAAGTTGGTGCGGCAAGTGCCGTATCTTCGGACACGTGTTTCTGGCTATTTGGCCGTCATCAGCGAAGAGCAAAGTGTAGCTGGCGGGGTTGCTTGAAATGCCGCCTTGAAAGTATTCACAGGTTTAAGTACCACTCAAGAAGGCGCACAGGTGCTTCACCCGGGCTCGTCAGCTCAGAGGCTCACGGGAGCCTTAATTACAACAGTCAAAACGGGGAGCACCCTGTCTTCCATTCCAGCATTTCTGACCCCAAGTCATCATGGTAAATGCAGTCATTAGCACAAATTTGAATAGAGTTTTGAAAGTTTTTCACCATAAGTTGGTGCGGCAAGTGCTGTATCTTCGGACACGTGTTTCTGGCTATTTGGCCGTCATCAGCGAAGAGCAACGTGTAGCTGGCGGGGTTGCTTGAAATGCCGCCTTGAAAGTATTCAAAGGTTTAAGTACCACTCAAGAAGGCGCACAGGTGCTTCAACCGAGCTCGTCAGCTCAGAGGCTCACATGAGGCTTAATTGCAACAGTCAAAACTGGGAGCACCCTGTCTTCCATTCCAGTATTTGTGACCCCATGGCATCATGGTAAATGCAGTCATTAGCACGAATTTGAATAGAGTTTTGAAAGTTTTTCACCATAAGTTGGTGCGGCAAGTGCCGTATCTTCGGACATGTGTTTCTGGCTATTTGGCCGTCATCAGCGAAGAGCAACGTGTAGCTGGCGGGGTTGCTTGAAATGCTGCCTTGAAAGTATTCACAGGTTTAAGTACCACTCAAGAAGGCGCACAGGTGCTTCACCCGAGCTCGTCAGCTCAGAGGCTCACGGGAGCCTTAATTACAACAGTCAAAACAGGGAGCACCCTGTCTTCCATTCCAGCATTTGTGACCCTAAGGCATCATGGTAAATGCAGTCATTAGCACGAATTTGAATAAAGTTTTGAAAGTTTTTCACCATAACTTGGTGCGCCAAGTGCTGTATCTTCGGACAAGTGTTTCTGGCTATTTGGCCGTCATCAGCGAAGAGCAACGTGTAACTGGCGGGGTTGCTTGAAATGCCGCCTTGAAAGTATTCACAGGTTTAAGTACCACTCAAGAAAGCGCACAGGTGCTTCACCCGAGCTCGTCAGCTCAGAGGCTCACGGGAGCCTTAATTACAACAGTCAAAACGGGGAGCACCCTGTCTTCCATTCCAGCATTTGTGACCCCAAGGCATCATGGTAAATGCAGTCATTAGCACGAATTTGAATAGAGTTTTGAAAGTTTTTCACCATAAGTTGGTTCGGCAAGTGCTATATCTTCGGACACGTGTTTCTGGCTATTTGGCCGTCATCAGCGAAGAGCAACGTGTAGCTGGCGGGGTTGCTTGAAATGCCGCCTTGAAAGTATTCACAGGTTTAAGTACCACTCAAGAAGGCGCACACGTGCTTCACCCGAGCTCGTCAGCTCAGAGGCTCATGGGAGCCTTAATTACAACAGTCAAAACGGGGAGCACCCTGTCTTCCATTCCAGCATTTGTGACCCCAAGGCATCATGGTAAATGCAGTCATTAGCACGAATTTGAATAGAGTTTTGAAAGTTTTTCACCATAAGTTGGTGTGGCAAGTGCCGTATCTTCGGACACGTGTTTCTGGCTATTTGGCAGTCATCAGCGAAGAGCGTCATGTAGCTGGCGGGGTTGCTTGAAATGCCGCCTTGAAAGCATTCACATGTTTAAGTACCACTCAAGAAGGCGCACAGATGCTTCACCCGAGCTCGTCAGCTCAGAGGCTCACGGGAGCCTTAATTACAGCAGTCAAAAAGGGGAGCAGCCTGTCTTCCATTCCAGCATTTGTGACCCCAAGGCATCATGGTAAATACAGTCATTAGCACGAATTTGAATAGAGTTTTGAAAGATTTTCACCATAAGTTGGTGCGGCAAGTGCCGTATCTTCGGACACGTGTTTCTGGCTATATGGCCGTCATCAGCGAAGAGCAACGTGTAGCTGTCGGGGTTGCTTGAAATGCCGCCTTGAAAGTATTCACAGGTTTAAGTACCACTCAAGAAGGCGCACAGGTGCTTCACCCGGGCTCGTCAGCTCAGAGGCTCACGGGAGCCTTAATTACAACAGTCAAAACGGGGAGCACCCTGTCTTCCATTCCAGCATTTCTGACCCCAAGGCATCATGGTAAATGCAGTCATTAGCACAAATTTGAATAGAGTTTGGAAAGTTTTTCACCATCAGTTGGTGCGGCAAGTGCCGTATCTTCGGACACGTGTTTCTGGCTATTTGGCCGTCATCAGCGAAGAGCAACGTGTAGCTGGCGGGGTTGCTTGAAATGCCGCCTTGAAAGTATTCACAGGTTTAAGTACCACTCAAGAAGGCGCACAGGTGCTTCAACCGAGCTCGTCAGCTCAGAGGCTCACAGGAGGCTTAATTGCAACAGTCAAAACGGGGAGCACCCTGTCTTCCATTCCAGTATTTGTGACCCCATGGCATCATGGTAAATGCAGTCATTAGCACGAATTTGAATAGAGTTTTGAAAGTTTTTCACCATAAGTTGGTGCGGCAAGTGCCGTATCTTCGGACATGTGTTTCTGGCTATTTGGCCGTCATCAGCGAAGAGCAACGTGTAGCTGGCGGGGTTGCTTGAAATGCTGCCTTGAAAGTATTCACAGGTTTAAGTACCACTCAAGAAGGCGCACAGGTGCTTCACCCGAGCTCGTCAGCTCAGAGGCTCACGGGAGCCTTAATTACAACATTCAAAACAGGGAGCACCCTGTCTTCCATTCCAGCATTTGTGACCCCAAGGCATCATGGTAAATGCAGTCATTAGCACGAATTTGAATAAAGTTTTGAAAGTTTTTCACCATAACTTGGTGCGCCAAGTGCTGTATCTTCGGACAAGTGTTTCTGGCTATTTGGCCGTCATCAGCGAAGAGCAACGTGTAACTGGCGGGGTTGCTTGAAATGCCGCCTTGAAAGTATTCACAGGTTTAAGTACCACTCAAGAAAGCGCACAGGTGCTTCACCCGAGCTCGTCAGCTCAGAGGCTCACGGGAGCCTTAATTACAACAGTCAAAACGGGGAGCACCCTGTCTTCCATTGCAGCATTTGTGACCCCAAGACATCATGGTAAATGCAGTCATTAGCACGAATTTGAATAGAGTTTTGAAAGATTTTCACCATAAGTTGGTGCGGCAAGTGCCGTATCGTCGGACACGTGTTTCTGGCTATTTGGCCGTCATCAGCGAAGAGCAACGTGTAGCTGGCGGGGTTGCTTGAAATGCTGCCTTGAAAGTATTCACAGGTTTAAGTACCACTCAAGAAGGCGCACAGGTGCTTCACCCGAGCTCGTCAGCACAGAGGCTCAGGGGAGCCTTAATTACAACAGTCAAAACGGGGAGCACCCTGCCTTCCATTCCAGCATTTGCGATCCCAAGGCATCATGGTAAATGCAGTCATTAGCACAAATTTGAATGGAGTTTTGAAAGTTATTCACCATAAGTTGGTGCGGCAAGTGCCGTACCTTCGGACACGTGTTTCTGGCTATTTGGCAGTCATCAGCGAAGAGCAACGTGTAGCTGGTGGGGTTGCTTGAAATGCCGCCTTGAAAGTATTGACAGGTTTAAGTACCACTCAAGAAGGCGCACAGGTGCTTCACCCGAGCGCGTCAGCTCAGAGGCTCACGGGAGCCTTAATTACAACAGTCAAAATGGGGAGCACCCTGTCTTCCATTCCAGCATTTGTGACCCCAAGGCATCATGGTAAATGCAGTCATTAGCACCAATTTGAATAAAGTTTTGAACGTTTTTCACCATAAGTTGGTGCGGCAAGTGCTGTATTTCCGGACTCGTGTTTCTGGCTATTTGGCCGTCATCAGCGAAGAGCATCGTGTAGCTGGCGGGGTTGCTTGAAATGCCACCTTGAAAGTATTCACAGGTTTATGTACTACTCAAGAAGGCGCACAGGTGCTTCACCCGAGCTCGTCAGCTCAGAGGCTCACGGGAGCCTTAATTACAACAGTCAAAACAGGGAGCACCCTGTCTTCCATTCCAGCATTTGTGACCCCAAGGCATCATGGTAAATGCAGTAATTAGCACGAATTTGAATAGAGTTTTGAAAGTTTTTCACCATAAGTTGGTGTGGCAAGTGCCGTATCTTCGGACACGTGTTTCTGGCTATTTGGCCGTCATCAGCGAAGAGCAACATGTAGCTGGCGGGGTTGCTTGAAATGCCGCCTTGAAAGTATTCACAGGTTTAAGTACCACTCAAGAAGGCGCACAGATGCTTCACCCGAGCTCATCAGCTCAGAGGCTCATGGGAGCCTTAATTACAACAGTCAATACGGGAAGCACCCTGTCTTCCATTCCAGCATTTGTGACCCCAAGGCATCATGGTAAATGAAGTCATTAGCACGAATTTGAATACAGTTTTGAAAGTTTTTCACCATAAGTTGGTGCGGCAAGTGCCGTATCTTCAGACACATGTTTCTGGCTATTTGGCCGTCATCAGCAAAGAGCAACGTGTAGCTGGCGGGGTTGCTTGAAATGCCGCCTTGAAAGTATTCACAGGTTTAAGTACCACTCAAGAAGGCGCACAGGTGCTTCAACGGAGCTCGTCAGCTCAGAGGCTCACGGGAGCCTTAATTACCACAGTCAAAATGGGGAGCACCCTGTCTTCCATTCCAGCATTTGTGACCCCAAGGCATCATGGTAAATGCAGTCATTAGCACGAATTGGAATAAAGTTTTGAAAGTTTTTCACCATAAGTTGGTGCGGCAAGTGCTGTATCTTCGGACACGTGTTTCTGGCTATTTCGCCGTCATCAGCGAAGAGCAACGTGTAGCTGGCGGGGTTGCTTGAAATGCCGCCTTGAAAGTATTCACAGGTTTAAGTACCACTCAAGAAGGCGCACAGGTGCTTCACCCGAGCTCGTCAGCTCAGAGGCTCACGGGAGCCTTAATTACAACAGTCAAAACGGGGAGCACCCTGTCTTCCATTCCAGCATTTGTGACCCCAAGGCATCATGGTAAATGCAGTCATTAGCACGAATTTGAATAGAGTTTTGAAAGTTTTTCACCATAAGTTGGTGCGGCAAGTGCCGTATCTTCGGACACGTGTTTCTGGCTATTTGGCCGTCATCAGCGAAGAGCAAAGTGTAGCTGGCGGGGTTGCTTGAAATGCCGCCTTGAAAGTATTCACAGGTTTAAGTACCACTCAAGAAGGCGCACAGGTGCTTCACCCGGGCTCATCAGCTCAGAGGCTCACGGGAGCCTTAATTACAACAGTCAAAACGGGGAGCACCCTGTCTTCCATTCCAGCATTTCTGACCCCAAGGCATCATGGTAAATGCAGTCATTAGCACAAATTTGAATAGAGTTTTGAAAGTTTTTCACCATAAGTTGGTGCGGCAAGTGCCGTATCTTCGGACACGTGTTTCTGGCTATTTGGCCGTCATCAGCGAAGAGCAACGTGTAGCTGGCGGGGTTGCTTGAAATGCCGCCTTGAAAGTATTCACAGGTTTAAGTACCACTCAAGAAGGCGCACAGGTGCTTCAACCGAGCTCGTCAGCTCAGAGGCTCACAGGAGGCTTAATTGCAACAGTCAAAACGGGGAGCACCCTGTCTTCCATTCCAGTATTTGTGACCCCATGGCATCATGGTAAATGCAGTCATTAGCACGAATTTGAATAGAGTTTTGAAAGTTTTTCACCATAAGTTGGTGCGGCAAGTGCCGTATCTTCGGACATGTGTTTCTGGCTATTTGGCCGTCATCAGCGAAGAGCAACGTGTAGCTGGCGGGGTTGCTTGAAATGCTGCCTTGAAAGTATTCACATGTTTAAGTACCACTCAAGAAGGCGCACAGGTGCTTCACCCGAGCTCGTCAGCTCAGAGGCTCACGGGAGCCTTAATTACAACAGTCAAAACAGGGAGCACCCTGTCTTCCATTCCAGCATTTGTGACCCCAAGGCATCATGGTAAATGCAGTCATTAGCACGAATTTGAATAAAGTTTTGAAAGTTTTTCACCATAACTTGGTGCGCCAAGTGCTGTATCTTCGGACAAGTGTTTCTGGCTATTTGGCCGTCATCAGCGAAGAGCAACGTGTAACTGGCGGGGTTGCTTGAAATGCCGCCTTGAAAGTATTCACAGGTTTAAGTACCACTCAAGAAAGCGCACAGGTGCTTCACCCGAGCTCGTCAGCTCAGAGGCTCACGGGAGCCTTAATTACAACAGTCAAAACGGGGAGCACCCTGTCTTCCATTCCAGCATTTGTGACCCCAAGACATCATGGTAAATGCAGTCATTAGCACGAATTTGAATAGAGTTTTGAAAGTTTTTCACCATAAGTTGGTTCGGCAAGTGCTATATCTTCGGACACGTGTTTCTGGCTATTTGGCCGTCATCAGCGAAGAGCAACGTGTAGCTGGCGGGGTTGCTTGAAATGCCGCCTTGAAAGTATTCACAGGTTTAAGTACCACTCAAGAAGGCGCACACGTGCTTCACCCGAGCTCGTCAGCTCAGAGGCTCATGGGAGCCTTAATTACAACAGTCAAAACGGGGAGCACCCTGTCTTCCATTCCAGCATTTGTGACCCCAAGGCATCATGGTAAATGCAGTCATTAGCACGAATTTGAATATAGTTTTGAAAGTTTTTCACCATAAGTTGGTGTGGCAAGTGCCGTATCTTCGGACACGTGTTTCTGGCTATTTGGCCGTCATCAGCGAAGAGCGTCATGTAGCTGGCGGGGTTGCTTGAAATGCCGCCTTGAAAGCATTCACATGTTTAAGTACCACTCAAGAAGGCGCACAGATGCTTCACCCGAGCTCGTCAGCTCAGAGGCTCACGGGAGCCTTAATTACAACAGTCAAAACGGGGAGCAGCCTGTCTTCCATTCCAGCATTTGTGACCCCAAGGCATCATGGTAAATGCAGTCATTAGCACGAATTTGAATAGAGTTTTGAAAGATTTTCACCATAAGTTGGTGCGGCAAGTGCCGTATCTTCGGACACGTGTTTCTGGCTATATGGCCGTCATCAGCGAAGAGCAACGTGTAGCTGTCGGGGTTGCTTGAAATGCCGCCTTGAAAGTATTCACAGGTTTAAGTACCACTCAAGAAGGCGCACAGGTGCTTCACCCGGGCTCGTCAGCTCAGAGGCTCACGGGAGCCTTAATTTCAACAGTCAAAACGGGGAGCACCCTGTCTTCCATTCCAGCATTAGTGACCCCAAGGCATCATGGTAAATGCAGTCATTAGCACAAATTTGAATAGAGTTTTGAAAGTTTTTCACCATAACTTGGTGTGGCAAGTGCCGTGTCTTCGGACACGTGTTTCTGGCTATTTGGCCGTCATCAGCGAAGAGCAACGTGTAGCTGGCGGGGTTGCTTGAAATGCCGCCTTGAAAGTATTCACAGGTTAAAGTACCACTCAATAAGGCGCACAGGTGCTTCACCCGGACTCGTCAGCTCAGAGGCTCACGGGAGCCTTAATTACAACAGTCAAAACGGGGAGCACCCTGTCTTCCTATCCAGCATTTGTGACCCCAAGGCATCATGGTAAATGCAGTCATTAGCACGCATTTGAATAGAGTTTTGAAAGTTTTTCACCATAAGTTGGTGCGGCAAGTGCCGTATCTTCAGACACGTGTTTCTGGCTATTTGGCCGTCATCAGCAAAGAGCAACGTGTAGCTGGCGGGGTTGCTTGAAATGCCGCCTTGAAAGTATTCACAGGTTTAAGTACCACTCAAGAAGGCGCACAGGTGCTTCAACGGAGCTCGTGAGCTCAGTGGCTCACGGGAGCCTTAATTACCACAGTCAAAATGGGGAGCACCCTGTCTTCCATTCCAGCATTTGTGACCCCAAGGCATCATGGTAAATGCAGTCATTAGCACGAATTGGAATAAAGTTTTGAAAGTTTTTCACCATAAGTTGGTGCGGCAAGTGCTGTATCTTCAGACACGTGTTTCTGGCTATTTCGCCGTCATCAGCGAAGAGCAACGTGTAGCTGGCGGGGTTGCTTGAAATGCCGCCTTGAAAGTATTCACAGGTTTAAGTACCACTCAAGAAGGCGCACAGAAGCTTCACCCGAGCTCGTCAGCTCAGAGGCTCACGGGAGCCTTAATTACAACAGTCAAAACGGGGAGCACCCTGTCTTCCATTCCAGCATTTGTGACCCCAAGGCATCATGGTAAATGCAGTCATTAGCACGAATTTGAATAGAGTTTTGAAAGTTTTTCACCATAAGTTGGTGCGGCAAGTGCCGTATCTTCGGACACGTGTTTCTGGCTATTTGGCCGTCATCAGCGAAGAGCAAAGTGTAGCTGGCGGGGTTGCTTGAAATGCCGCCTTGAAAGTATTCACAGGTTTAAGTACCACTCAAGAAGGCGCACAGGTGCTTCACCCGGGCTCGTCAGCTCAGAGGCTCACGGGAGCCTTAATTACAACAGTCAAAACGGGGAGCACCCTGTCTTCCATTCCAGCATTTCTGACCCCAAGTCATCATGGTAAATGCAGTCATTAGCACAAATTTGAATAGAGTTTTGAAAGTTTTTCACCATAAGTTGGTGCGGCAAGTGCTGTATCATCGGACACGTGTTTCTGGCTATTTGGCCGTCATCAGCGAAGAGCAACGTGTAGCTGGCGGGGTTGCTTGAAATGCCGCCTTGAAAGTATTCACAGGTTTAAGTACCACTCAAGAAGGCGCACAGGTGCTTCAACCGAGCTCGTCAGCTCAGAGGCTCACAGGAGGCTTAATTGCAACAGTCAAAACTGGGAGCACCCTGTCTTCCATTCCAGTATTTGTGACCCCATGGCATCATGGTAAATGCAGTCATTAGCACGAATTTGAATAGAGTTTTGAAAGTTTTTCACCATAAGTTGGTGCGGCAAGTGCCGTATCTTCGGACATGTGTTTCTGGCTATTTGGCCGTCATCAGCGAAGAGCAACGTGTAGCTGGCGGGGTTGCTTGAAATGCTGCCTTGAAAGTATTCACAGGTTTAAGTACCACTCAAGAAGGCGCACAGGTGCTTCACCCGAGCTCGTCAGCTCAGAGGCTCACGGGAGCCTTAATTACAACAGTCAAAACAGGGAGCACCCTGTCTTCCATTCCAGCATTTGTGACCCTAAGGCATCATGGTAAATGCAGTCATTAGCACGAATTTGAATAAAGTTTTGAAAGTTTTTCACCATAACTTGGTGCGCCAAGTGCTGTATCTTCGGACAAGTGTTTCTGGCTATTTGGCCGTCATCAGCGAAGAGCAACGTGTAACTGGCTGGGTTGCTTGAAATGCCGCCTTGAAAGTATTCACAGGTTTAAGTACCACTCAAGAAAGCGCACAGGTGCTTCACCCGAGCTCGTCAGCTCAGAGGCTCACGGGAGCCTTAATTACAACAGTCAAAACGGGGAGCACCCTGTCTTCCATTCCAGCATTTGTGACCCCAAGGCATCATGGTAAATGCAGTCATTAGCACGAATTTGAATAGAGTTTTGAAAGTTTTTCACCATAAGTTGGTTCGGCAAGTGCTATATCTTCGGACACGTGTTTCTGGCTATTTGGCCGTCATCAGCGAAGAGCAACGTGTAGCTGGCGGGGTTGCTTGAAATGCCGCCTTGAAAGTATTCACAGGTTTAAGTACCACTCAAGAAGGCGCACACGTGCTTCACTCGAGCTCGTCAGCTCAGAGGCTCATGGGAGCCTTAATTACAACAGTCAAAACGGGGAGCACCCTGTCTTCCATTCCAGCATTTGTGACCCCAAGGCATCATGGTAAATGCAGTCATTAGCACGAATTTGAATAGAGTTTTGAAAGTTTTTCACCATAAGTTGGTGTGGCAAGTGCCGTATCTTCGGACACGTGTTTCTGGCTATTTGGCCGTCATCAGCGAAGAGCGTCATGTAGCTGGCGGGGTTGCTTGAAATGCCGCCTTGAAAGCATTCACATGTTTAAGTACCACTCAAGAAGGCGCACAGATGCTTCACCCGAGCTCGTCAGCTCAGAGGCTCACGGGAGCCTTAATTACAGCAGTCAAAAAGGGGAGCAGCCTGTCTTCCATTCCAGCATTTGTGACCCCAAGGCATCATGGTAAATACAGTCATTAGCACGAATTTGAATAGAGTTTTGAAAGATTTTCACCATAAGTTGGTGCGGCAAGTGCCGTATCTTCGGACACGTGTTTCTGGCTATATGGCCGTCATCAGCGAAGAGCAACGTGTAGCTGTCGGGGTTGCTTGAAATGCCGCCTTGAAAGTATTCACAGGTTTAAGTACCACTCAAGAAGGCGCACAGGTGCTTCACCCGGGCTCGTCAGCTCAGAGGCTCACGGGAGCCTTAATTACAACAGTCAAAACGGGGAGCACCCTGTCTTCCATTCCAGCATTTCTGACCCCAAGGCATCATGGTAAATGCAGTCATTAGCACAAATTTGAATAGAGTTTTGAAAGTTTTTCACCATAAGTTGGTGCGGCAAGTGCCGTATCTTCGGACACGTGTTTCTGGCTATTTGGCCGTCATCAGCGAAGAGCAACGTGTAGCTGGCGGGGTTGCTTGAAATGCCGCCTTGAAAGTATTCACAGGTTTAAGTACCACTCAAGAAGGCGCACAGGTGCTTCAACCGAGCTCGTCAGCTCAGAGGCTCACAGGAGGCTTAATTGCAACAGTCAAAACGGGGAGCACCCTGTCTTCCATTCCAGTATTTGTGACCCCATGGCATCATGGTAAATGCAGTCATTAGCACGAATTTGAATAGAGTTTTGAAAGTTTTTCACCATAAGTTGGTGCGGCAAGTGCCGTATCTTCGGACATGTGTTTCTGGCTATTTGGCCGTCATCAGCGAAGAGCAACGTGTAGCTGGCGGGGTTGCTTGAAATGCTGCCTTGAAAGTATTCACAGGTTTAAGTACCACTCAAGAAGGCGCACAGGTGCTTCACCCGAGCTCGTCAGCTCAGAGGCTCACGGGAGCCTTAATTACAAAATTCAAAACAGGGAGCACCCTGTCTTCCATTCCAGCATTTGTGACCCCAAGGCATCATGGTAAATGCAGTCATTAGCACGAATTTGAATAAAGTTTTGAAAGTTTTTCACCATAACTTGGTGCGCCAAGTGCTATATCTTCGGACACGTGTTTCTGGCTATTTGGCCGTCATCAGCGAAGAGCAACGTGTAGCTGGCGGGGTTGCTTGAAATGCCGCCTTGAAAGTATTCACAGGTTTAAGTACCACTCAAGAAGGCGCACACGTGCTTCACCCGAGCTCGTCAGCTCAGAGGCTCATGGGAGCCTTAATTACAACAGTCAAAACGGGGAGCACCCTGTCTTCCATTCCAGCATTTGTGACCCCAAGGCATCATGGTAAATGCAGTCATTAGCACGAATTTGAATAGAGTTTTGAAAGTTTTTCACCATAAGTTGGTGTGGCAAGTGCCGTATCTTCGGACACGTGTTTCTGGCTATTTGGCCGTCATCAGCGAAGAGCGTCATGTAGCTGGCGGGGTTGCTTGAAATGCCGCCTTGAAAGCATTCACATGTTTAAGTACCACTCAAGAAGGCGCACAGATGCTTCACCCGAGCTCGTCAGCTCAGAGGCTCACGGGAGCCTTAATTACAACAGTCAAAACGGGGAGCAGCCTGTCTTCCATTCCAGCATTTGTGACCCCAAGGCATCATGGTAAATGCAGTCATTAGCACGAATTTGAATAGAGTTTTGAAAGATTTTCACCATAAGTTGGTGCGGCAAGTGCCGTATCTTCGGACACGTGTTTCTGGCTATATGGCCGTCATCAGCGAAGAGCAACGTGTAGCTGTCGGGGTTGCTTGAAATGCCGCCTTGAAAGTATTCACAGGTTTAAGAACCACTCAAGAAGGCGCACAGGTGCTTCACCCGGGCTCGTCAGCTCAGAGGCTCACGGGAGCCTTAATTTCAACAGTCAAAACGGGGAGCACCCTGTCTTCCATTCCAGCAGTAGTGACCCCAAGGCATCATGGTAAATGCAGTCATTAGCACAAATTTGAATAGAGTTTTGAAAGTTTTTCACCATAAGTTGGTGTGGCAAGTGCCGTATCTTCGGACACGTGTTTCTGGCTATTTGGCCGTCATCAGCGAAGAGCAACGTGTAGCTGGCGGGGTTGCTTGAAATGCCGCCTTGAAAGTATTCACAGGTTTAAGTACCACTCAAGAAGGCGCACAGGTGCTTCACCCGAGCTCGTCAGCTCAGAGGCTCACGGGAGCCTTAATTACAACAGTCAAAACGGGGAGCACCCTGTCTTCCATTCCAGCATTTGTGACCCCAAGGCATCATGGTAAATGCAGTCATTAGCACGAATTTGAATAGAGTTTTGAAAGTTTTTCACCATAAGTTGGTGCGGCAAGTGCCGTATCTTCGGACACGTGTTTCTGGCTATTTGGCCGTCATCAGCGAAGAGCAAAGTGTAGCTGGCGGGGTTGCTTGAAATGCCACCTTGAAAGTATTCACAGGTTTAAGTACCACTCAAGAAGGCGCACAGGTGCTTCACCCGGGCTCGTCAGCTCAGAGGCTCACGGGAGCCTTAATTACAACAGTCAAAACGGGGAGCACCCTGTCTTCCATTCCAGCATTTCTGACCCCAAGTCATCATGGTAAATGCAGTCATTAGCACAAATTTGAATAGAGTTTTGAAAGTTTTTCACCATAAGTTGGTGCGGCAAGTGCTGTATCTTCGGACACGTGTTTCTGGCTATTTGGCCGTCATCAGCGAAGAGCAACGTGTAGCTGCCGGGGTTGCTTGAAATGCCGCCTTGAAAGTATTCACAGGTTTAAGTACCACTCAAGAAGGCGCACAGGTGCTTCAACCGAGCTCGTCAGCTCAGAGGCTCACAGGAGGCTTAATTTCAACAGTCAAAACTGGGAGCACCCTGTCTTCCATTCCAGTATTTGTGACCCCATGGCATCATGGTAAATGCAGTCATTAGCACGAATTTGAATAGAGTTTTGAAAGTTTTTCACCATAAGTTGGTGCGGCAAGTGCCGTATCTTCAGACATGTGTTTCTGGCTATTTGGCCGTCATCAGCGAAGAGCAACATGTAGCTGGCGGGGTTGCTTGAAATGCTGCCTTGAAAGTATTCACAGGTTTAAGTACCACTCAAGAAGGCGCACAGGTGCTTCACCCGAGCTCGTCAGCTCCGAGGCTCACGGGAGCCTTAATTACAACAGTCAAAACAGGGAGCACCCTGTCTTCCATTCCAGCATTTGTGACCCTAAGGCATCATGGTAAATGCAGTCATTAGCACGAATTTGAATAAAGTTTTGAAAGTTTTTCACCATAACTTGGTGCGCCAAGTGCTGTATCTTCGGACAAGTGTTTCTGGCTATTTGGCCGTCATCAGCGAAGAGCAACGTGTAACTGGCGGGGTTGCTTGAAATGCCGCCTTGAAAGTATTCACAGGTTTAAGTACCACACAAGAAAGCGCACAGGTGCTTCACCCGATCTCGTCAGCTCAGAGGCTCACGGGAGCCTTAATTACAACAGTCAAAACGGGGAGCAGCCTGTCTTCCATTCCAGCATTTGTGACCCCAAGGCATCATGGTAAATACAGTCATTAGCACGAATTTGAATAGAGTTTTGAAAGATTTTCACCATAAGTTGGTGCGGCAAGTGCCGTATCTTCGGACACGTGTTTCTGGCTATATGGCCGTCATCAGCGAAGAGCAACGTGTAGCTGTCGGGGTTGCTTGAAATGCCGCCTTGAAAGTATTCACAGGTTTAAGTACCACTCAAGAAGGCGCACAGGTGCTTCACCCGGGCTCGTCAGCTCAGAGGCTCATGGGAGCCTTAATTACAACAGTCAAAACGGGGAGCACCCTGTCTTCCATTCCAGCATTTGTGACCCCAAGGCATCATGGTAAATGCAGTCATTAGCACGAATTTGAATAGAGTTTTGAAAGTTTTTCACCATAAGTTGGTGTGGCAAGTGCCGTATCTTCGGACACGTGTTTCTGGCTATTTGGCCGTCATCAGCGAAGAGCGTCATGTAGCTGGCGGGGTTGCTTGAAATGCCGCCTTGAAAGCATTCACATGTTTAAGTACCACTCAAGAAGGCGCACAGATGCTTCACCCGAGCTCGTCAGCTCAGAGGCTCACGGGAGCCTTAATTACAACAGTCAAAACGGGGAGCAGCCTGTCTTCCATTCCAGCATTTGTGACCCCAAGGCATCATGGTAAATGCAGTCATTAGCACGAATTTGAATAGAGTTTTGAAAGATTTTCACCATAAGTTGGTGCGGCAAGTGCCGTATCTTCGGACACGTGTTTCTGGCTATATGGCTGTCATCAGCGAAGAGCAACGTGTAGCTGTCGGGGTTGCTTGAAATGCCGCCTTGAAAGTATTCACAGGTTTAAGAACCACTCAAGAAGGCGCACAGGTGCTTCACCCGGGCTCGTCAGCTCAGAGGCTCACGGGAGCCTTAATTTCAACAGTCAAAACGGGGAGCACCCTGTCTTCCATTCCAGCAGTAGTGACCCCAAGGCATCATGGTAAATGCAGTCATTAGCACAAATTTGAATAGAGTTTTGAAAGTTTTTCACCATAAGTTGGTGTGGCAAGTGCCGTATCTTCGGACACGTGTTTCTGGCTATTTGGCCGTCATCAGCGAAGAGCAACGTGTAGCTGGCGGGGTTGCTTGAAATGCCGCCTTGAAAGTATTCACAGGTTTAAGTACCACTCAAGAAGGCGCACAGGTGCTTCACCCGAGCTCGTCAGCTCAGAGGCTCACGGGAGCCTTAATTACAACAGTCAAAACGGGGAGCACCCTGTCTTCCATTCCAGCATTTGTGACCCCAAGGCATCATGGTAAATGCAGTCATTAGCACGAATTTGAATAGAGTTTTGAAAGTTTTTCACCATAAGTTGGTGCGGCAAGTGCCGTATCTTCGGACACGTGTTTCTGGCTATTTGGCCGTCATCAGCGAAGAGCAAAGTGTAGCTGGCGGGGTTGCTTGAAATGCCACCTTGAAAGTATTCACAGGTTTAAGTACCACTCAAGAAGGCGCACAGGTGCTTCACCCGGGCTCGTCAGCTCAGAGGCTCACGGGAGCCTTAATTACAACAGTCAAAACGGGGAGCACCCTGTCTTCCATTCCAGCATTTCTGACCCCAAGTCATCATGGTAAATGCAGTCATTAGCACAAATTTGAATAGAGTTTTGAAAGTTTTTCACCATAAGTTGGTGCGGCAAGTGCTGTATCTTCGGACACGTGTTTCTGGCTATTTGGCCGTCATCAGCGAAGAGCAACGTGTAGCTGCCGGGGTTGCTTGAAATGCCGCCTTGAAAGTATTCACAGGTTTAAGTACCACTCAAGAAGGCGCACAGGTGCTTCAACCGAGCTCGTCAGCTCAGAGGCTCACAGGAGGCTTAATTTCAACAGTCAAAACTGGGAGCACCCTGTCTTCCATTCCAGTATTTGTGACCCCATGGCATCATGGTAAATGCAGTCATTAGCACGAATTTGAATAGAGTTTTGAAAGTTTTTCACCATAAGTTGGTGCGGCAAGTGCCGTATCTTCAGACATGTGTTTCTGGCTATTTGGCCGTCATCAGCGAAGAGCAACATGTAGCTGGCGGGGTTGCTTGAAATGCTGCCTTGAAAGTATTCACAGGTTTAAGTACCACTCAAGAAGGCGCACAGGTGCTTCACCCGAGCTCGTCAGCTCCGAGGCTCACGGGAGCCTTAATTACAACAGTCAAAACAGGGAGCACCCTGTCTTCCATTCCAGCATTTGTGACCCTAAGGCATCATGGTAAATGCAGTCATTAGCACGAATTTGAATAAAGTTTTGAAAGTTTTTCACCATAACTTGGTGCGCCAAGTGCTGTATCTTCGGACAAGTGTTTCTGGCTATTTGGCCGTCATCAGCGAAGAGCAACGTGTAACTGGCGGGGTTGCTTGAAATGCCGCCTTGAAAGTATTCACAGGTTTAAGTACCACACAAGAAAGCGCACAGGTGCTTCACCCGAGCTCGTCAGCTCAGAGGCTCACGGGAGCCTTAATTACAACAGTCAAAACGGGGAGCACCCTGTCTTCCATTCCAGCATTTGTGACCCCAAGGCATCATGGTAAATGCAGTCATTAGCACGAATTTGAATAGAGTTTTGAAAGTTTTTCACCATAAGTTGGTTCGGCAAGTGCTATATCTTCGGACACGTGTTTCTGGCTATTTGGCCGTCATCAGCGAAGAGCAACGTGTAGCTGGCGGGGTTGCTTGAAATGCCGCCTAAAAGTATTCACAGGTTTAAGTACCACTCAAGAAGGCGCACACGTGCTTCACCCGAGCTCGTCAGCTCAGAGGCTCATGGGAGCCTTAATTACAACAGTCAAAACGGGGAGCACCCTGTCTTCCATTCCAGCATTTGTGACCCCAAGGCATCATGGTAAATGCAGTCATTAGCACGAATTTGAATAGAGTTTTGAAAGTTTTTCACCATAAGTTGGTGTGGCAAGTGCCGTATCTTCGGACACGTGTTTCTGGCTATTTGGCCGTCATCAGCGAAGAGCGTCATGTAGCTGGCGGGGTTGCTTGAAATGCCGCCTTGAAAGCATTCACATGTTTAAGTACCACTCAAGAAGGCGCACAGATGCTTCACCCGATCTCGTCAGCTCAGAGGCTCACGGGAGCCTTAATTACAACAGTCAAAACGGGGAGCAGCCTGTCTTCCATTCCAGCATTTGTGACCCCAAGGCATCATGGTAAATACAGTCATTAGCACGAATTTGAATAGAGTTTTGAAAGATTTTCACCATAAGTTGGTGCGGCAAGTGCCGTATCTTCGGACACGTGTTTCTGGCTATATGGCCGTCATCAGCGAAGAGCAACGTGTAGCTGTCGGGGTTGCTTGAAATGCCGCCTTGAAAGTATTCACAGGTTTAAGTACCACTCAAGAAGGCGCACAGGTGCTTCACCCGGGCTCGTCAGCTCAGAGGCTCACGGGAGCCTTAATTTCAACAGTCAAAACGGGGAGCACCCTGTCTTCCATTCCAGCATTTGTGACCCCAAGGCATCATGGTAAATGCAGTCATTAGCACAAATTTGAATAGAGTTTTGAAAGTTTTTCACCATAAGTTGGTGTGGCAAGTGCCGTATCTTCGGACACGTGTTTCTGGCTATTTGGCCGTCATCAGCGAAGAGCAACGTGTAGCTGGCGGGGTTGCTTGAAATGCCGCCTTGAAAGTATTCACAGGTTAAAGTACCACTCAATAAGGCGCACAGGTGCTTCACCCGTGCTCGTCAGCTCAGAGGCTCACAGGAGCCTTAATTACAACAGTCAAAACGGGAAGCACCCTGTCTTCCATTCCAGCATTTGTGACCCCAAGGCATCATGGTAAATGCAGTCGTTGGCACGAATTTGAATAGAGTTTTGAAAGTTTTTCACAATAAGATGGTGCGGCAAGTGCCGTATCTTTGGACACGTGTTTCTGGCTATTTAGCCGTCATCAGCGAAGAGCAACATGTAGCTGGCGGGGTTGCTTGAAATGCCGCCTTGAAAGTATTCACAGGTTTAAGTACCACTCAAGAAGGCGCACAGGTGCTTCACCTGAGCTTGTCAGCTCAGAGGTTCACGGGAGCCTTAATTACAACAGTCAAAACGGGGAGCACCCTGTCTTCCATTCCAGCATTTGTGACTCCAAGGCATCATGGTAAATGCAGTCATTAGCACGCATTTGAATAGAGTTTTGAAAGTTTTTCACCATAAGTTGGTGCGGCAAGTGCCGTATCTTCAGACATGTGTTTCTGGCTATTTGGCGGTCATCAGCGAAGACCAACGTGTAGCTGGCGGGGTTGCTTGAAATGCCGCCTTGAAAGTATTCACAGGTTTAAGTACCACTCAAGAAGGCGCACAGGTGCTTCACCCGAGCTCGTCAGCTCAGAGGCTCACAGGAGCCTTAATTACAACAGTCAAAATGGGGAGCACCCTGTCTTCCATTCCAGCATTTGTGACCCCAAGGCATCATGGTAAATGCAGTCATTAGCACGAATTTGAATAAAGTTTTGAAAGTTTTTCACCATAAGTTGGTGCGGCAAGCGCTGTATCTTCGGACACGTGTTTCTGGCTATTTCGCCGTCATCAGCGAAGAGCAACGTGTAGCTGGCGGGGTTGCTTGAAATGCCGCCTTGAAACTATTCACAGGTTTAAGTACCACTCAAGAAGGCGCACAGGTGCTTCACCCGAGCTCGTCACCTCGGAGGCTCACGGGAGCCTTAATTACAACAGTCAAAACGGGGAGCACCCTGTCTTCCATTCCAGCATTTGTGACCCCAAGGCATCATGGGAAATGCAGTCATTAGCACGAATTTGAATAGAGTTTTGAAAGTTTTTCACCATAAGTTGGTGCGGCAAGTGCCGTATCTTCGGACACATGTTTCTGGCTATTTGGCCGTCATCAGCAAAGAGCAACGTGTAGCTGGCGGGGTTGCTTGAAATGCCACCTTGAAAGTATTCACAGGTTTAAGTACCACTCAAGAAGGCGCACAGGTGCTTCACCCGGACTCGTCAGCTCAGAGGCTCACGGGAGCCTTAATTACAACAGTCAAAACGGGGAGCACCCAGTCTTCCATTCCAGCATTTCTGACCCCAAGGCATCATGGTAAATGCAGTCATTAGCACGCATTTGAATAGAGTTTTGAAAGTTTTTCACCATAAGTTGGTGCGGCAAGTGCCGTATCTTCAGACACGTGTTTCTGGCTATTTGGCCGTCATCAGCAAAGAGCAACGTGTAGCTGGCGGGGTTGCTTGATATGCCGCCTTGAAAGTATTCACAGGTTTAAGTACCACTCAAGAAGGCGCACAGGTGCTTCACCGGAGCTCGTCAGCTCAGAGGCTCACGGGAGCCTTAATTACAACAGTCAAAATGGGGAGCACCCTGTCTTCCATTCCAGCATTTGTGACCCCAAGGCATCATGGTAAATGCAGTCATTAGCACGAATTTGAATAAAGTTTTGAAAGTTTTTCACCATAAGTTGGTGCGGCAAGTGCTGTATCTTCGGACACGTGTTTCTGGCTATTTCGCCGTCATCAGCGAAGAGCAACGTGTAGCTGGCGGGGTTGCTTGAAATGCCGCCTTGAAAGTATTCACAGGTTTAAGTACCACTCAAGAAGGCGCACAGGTGCTTCACCCGAGCTCGTCAGCTCAGAGGCTCACGGGAGCCTTAATTACAACAGTCAAAACGGGGAGCACACTGTCTTCCATTCCAGCATTTGTGACCCCAAGGCATCATGGTAAATGCAGTCATTAGCACGAATTTGAATACAGTTTTGAAAGTTTTTCACCATAAGTTGGTGTGGCAAGAGCCGTATCTTCGGACACATGTTTCTGGCTATTTGGCAGTCATCAGCGAAGAGCAACATGTAGCTGGCGGGGTTGCTTGAAATGCTGCCTTGAAAGTATTCACAGGTTTAAGTACCACTCAAGAAGGCGCACAGATGCTTCACCCGGGCTCGTCAGCTCAGAGGCTCACGGGAGCCTTAATTACAACAGTCAAAACGGGGAGCACCCTGTCTTCCATTCCAGCATTTGTGACCCCAAGGCATCATGGTAAATGCAGTCATTACCACCAATTTGAATAGAGTTTTGAAAGTTTTTCACCATAACTTGGTGCGGCAAGTGCCGTATCTTCGGACACGTGTTTCTGGCTATTTGGCCGTCATCAGCGAAGAGCAACGTGTAGCTGGCGGGGTTGCTTGAAATGCCGCCTTGAAAGTATTCACAGGTTTAAGTACCACTCAAGAAGGCGGACAGGTGCTTCACCCGAGCTCGTCAGCTCAGAGGCTCACAGGAGCCTTAATTACAACAGTCAAAACGGGGAGCACCCTGTCTTCCATTCCAGCATTTGTGACCCCAAGGCATCATGGTAAATGCAGTCATTAGCACGAGTTTGAATAAAGTTTTGAAAGTTTTTCACCATAACTTGGTGCAGCAAGTGCTGTATCTTCGGACACATGTTTCTGGCTATTTGGCCGTCATCAGCGAAGAGCAACGTGTAACTGGCGGGGTTGCTTGAAATGCCGCCTTGAAAGTATTCACAGGTTTAAGTACCACTCAAGAAAGCGCACAGGTGCTTCACCCGAGCTCGTCAGCTCAGAGACTCACGGGAGCCTTAATTGCAACAGTCAAAACGGGGAGCACCCTGTCTTCCATTCCAGCATTTGTGACCCCAAGGCAGTATGGTAAATGCAGTCATTAGCACGAATTTGAATAGAGTTTTGAAAGATTTTCATCATAAGTTGGTGCGGCAAGTGCTATATCTTCGGACACGTGTTTCTGGCTATTTGGCCGTCATCGGCGAAGAGCAACGTGTAGCTGGCGGGGTTGCTTGAAATGCCGCCTTGAAAGTATTCACAGGTTTAAGTACCACTCAAGAAGGCGCACACGTGCTTCACCCGAGCTCGTCAGCTCAGAGGCTCACGGGAGCCTGAATTACAACAGTCAAAACGGGGAGCACCCTGTCTTTCATTCCAGCATTTGTGACCCCAAGGCATCATGGTAAATGCAGTCATTAGCACAAATTTGAATACAGTTTTGAAAGTTTTTCACATAAGTTGGTGTGGCAAGTGCCGTATCTTCGGACACGTGTTTCTGGCTATTTGGCCGTCATCAGCGAAGAGCAACATGTAGCTGGCGGGGTTGCTTGAAATGCCGCCTTGAAAGTATTCACAGGTTTAAGTACCACTCAAAAAGGCGCACAGATGCTTCACCCGGGCTCGTCAGCTCAGAGGCTCACGGGAGCCTTAATTACAACATTCAAAACGGGGAGCACCCTGTCTTCCATTCCAGCATTTCTGACCCCAAGGCATCATGGTAAATGCAGTCATTAGCACAAATTTGAATAGAGTTTTGAAAGTTTTTCACCATAAATTGGTGCGGCAAGTGCCGTATCTTCGGACACGTGTTTCTGGCTATTTGGCCGTCATCAGCGAAGAGCAACGTGTAGCTGGCGGGGTTGCTTGAAATGCCGCCTTGAAAGTATTCACAGGTTTAAGTACCACTCAAGAAGGCGCACAGGTGCTTCAACCGAGCTCGTCAGCTCAGAGGCTCACAGGAGGCTTAATTGCAACAGTCAAAACTGGGAGCACCCTGTCTTCCATTCCAGCATTTGTGACCCCAAGGCATCATGGTAAATGCAGTCATTAGCACGAATTTGAATAGAATTTTTAAAGTTTTTCACCATAAGTTGGTGCGGCAAGTGCTATATCTTCGGACACGTGTTTCTGGCTATTTGGCCGTCATCAGCGAAGAGCAACGTGTAGCTGGCGGGATTGCTTGAAATGCTGCCTTGAAAGTATTCACAGGTTTAAGTACCACTCAAGAAGGCGCACAGGTGCCTCACCCGAGCTCGTCAGCTCAGAGGCTCACGGGACCCTTAATTACAACAGTCAAAACGGGGAGCACCCTGTCTTCCATTCCAGCATTTGTGACCCCAAGGCATCATGGTAAATGCAGTCATTAGCACAAATTTGAATAGAGTTTTGAAAGTTTTTCACCATAAGTTGGTGCGGCAAGTGCCGTATCTTCGGACACGTGTTTCTGGCTATTTGGCCGTCATCAGCGAAGAGCAACGTGTAGATGGCGGGATTGCTTGAAATGCCGCCTTGAAAGTATTCACAGGTTTAAGTACCACTCAAGAAAGCGCACAGGTGCTTCACCCGAGCTCGTCAGCTCAGAGGCTCACGGGAGCCTTAATTACAACAGTCAAAACGGGGAGCACCCTGTCTTCCATTCCAGCATTTGTGACCCCAAGGCATCATGGTAAATGCAGTCATTAGCACGAATTTGAATAGAGTTTTGAAAGTTTTTCACCATAAGTTGGTGCGGCAAGTGCTATATCTTCGGACACGTGTTTCTGGCTATTTGGCCGTCATCAGCGAAGAGCAACGTGTAGCTGGCGGGGTTGCTTGAAATGCCGCCTTGAAAGTATTCACAGGTTTAAGTACCACTCAAGAAGGCGCACACGTGCTTCACCCGAGCTCGTCAGCTCAGAGGCTCATGGGAGCCTTAATTACAACAGTCAAAATGGGGAGCACCCTGTCTTCCATTCCAGCATTTGTGACCCCAAGGCATCATGGTAAATGCAGTCATTAGCACGAATTTGAATAGAGTTTTGAAAGTTTTTCACCATAAGTTGGTGTGGCAGGTGCCGTATCTTCGGACACGTGTTTCTGGCTATTTGGCCGTCATCAGCGAAGAGCGTCATGTAGCTGGCGGGCTTGCTTGAAATGCCGCCTTGAAAGCATTCACAGGTTTAAGTACCACTCAAGAAGGCGCACAGATGCTTCACCCGAGCTCGTCAGCTCAGAGGCTCACGGGAGCCTTAATTACAACAGTCAAAACGGGGAGCATCCTGTCTTCCATTCCAGCATTTGTGACCCCAAGGCATCATGGTAAATGCAGTCATTAGCACGAATTTGAATAGAGTTTTGAAAGTTTTTCACCATAAGTTGGTGCGGCAAGTGCTGTATCTTCGGACAAGTGTTTCTGGCTATATGGCCGTCATCAGCGAAGAGCAACGTGTAGCTGGCAGGGTTGCTTGAAATGCCGCCTTGAAAGTATTCACAGGTTTAAGTACCACTCAAGAAGGCAACAGGTGCTTCACCCGGGCTCGTCAGCTCAGAGGCTCACGGGAGCCTTAATTACAACAGTCAAAACGTGGAGCACCCTGTCTTCCATTCCAGCATTTGTGACCCCAAGGCATCATGGTAAATGCAGTCATTAGCACAAATTTGAATAGAGTTTTGAACGTTTTTCACCATAAGTTGGTGCGGCAAGTGCTGTATCTTCGGACATGTGTTTCTGGCTATTTGGCCGTCATCAGCGAAGAGCAACGTGTAGCTGGCGGGGTTGCTTGAAATGCCGCCTTGAAAGTATTCACAGGTTTAAGTACCACTCAAGAAGGCGCACAGGTGCTTCAACCGAGCTCGTCAGCTCAGAGGCTCACGGGAGGCTTAATTGCAACAGTCAAAACGGGGAGCACCCTGTCTTCCCTTCCAGCATTTGTGACCCCAGGGCATCATGGTAAATGCAGTCATTAGCACGAATTTGAATAGAGTTTTGAAAGTTTTTCAACATAAGTTGGTGCGGCAAGTGCCGTATCTTCGGACACGTGTTTCTGGCTATTTGGCCGTCATCAGCGAAGAGCAACGTGTAGCTGGCGGGGTTGCTTGAAATGCTGCCTTGAAAGTATTCACAGGTTTAAGTACCACTCAAGAAGGCACACAGGTGCTTCACCCGAGCTCGTCAGCACAGAGGCTCAGGGGAGCCTTAATTACAACAGTCAAACGGGGAGCACCCTGCCTTCCATTCCATCATTTGTGACCCCAAGGCATCATGGTAAATGCAGTCATTAGCACGAATTTGAATAGAGTTTTGAAAGTTATTCACCATAAGTTGGTGCGGCAAGTGCCGTATCTTCGGACACGTGTTTCTGGCTATTTGGCAGTCATCAGCGAAGAGCAATGTATAGCTGGTGGGGTTGCTTGAAATGCCGCCTTGAAAGTATTCACAGGTTTAAGTACCACTCAAGAAGGCGCACAGGTGCTTCACCCGAGCTCGTCTGCTCAGAGGCTCACGGGAGCCTTAATTACAACAGTCAAAATGGGGAGCACCCTGTCTTCCATTCCAGCATTTGTGACCCCAAGGCATCATGGTAAATGCAGTCATTAGCACCAATTTGAATAAAGTTTTGAAAGTTTTTCACCATAAGTTGGTGCGGCAAGTGCTGTATCTTCGGACTCGTGTTTCTGGCTATTTGGCCGTCATCAGCGAAGAGCAACGTGTAGCTGGCGGGGTTGCTTGAAATGCCGCCTTGAAAGTATTCACAGTTTTAAGTACCACTCAAGAAGGCGCACAGGTGCTTCACCCGAGCTCGTCAGCTCAGTGGCTCACGGGAGCCTTAATTACAACAGTCAAAACAGGGAGCACCCTGTCTTCCATTCCAGTATTTGTGACCCCAAGGCATCATGGTAAATGCAGTCATTAGCACGAATTTGAATAGAGTTTTGAAAGTTTTTCAACATAAGTTGGTGCGGCAAGTGCCGTATCTTCGGACACGTGTTTCTGGCTATTTGGCCGTCATCAGCGAAGAGCAACGTGTAGCTGGCGGGGTTGCTTGAAATGCTGCCTTGAAAGTATTCACAGGTTTAAGTACCACTCAAGAAGGCACACAGGTGCTTCACCCGAGCTCGTCAGCACAAAGGCTCAGGGGAGCCTTAATTACAACAGTCAAAACGGGGAGCACCCTGCCTTCCATTCCAGCATTTGTGACCCCAAGGCATCATGGTAAATGCAGTCATTAGCACGAATTTGAATAGAGTTTTGAAAGTTATTCACCATAAGTTGGTGCGGCAAGTGCCGTATCTTCGGACACGTGTTTCTGGCTATTTGGCAGTCATCAGCGAAGAGCAATGTATAGCTGGTGGGGTTGCTTGAAATGCCGCCTTGAAAGTATTCACAGGTTTAAGTACCACTCAAGAAGGCGCACAGGTGCTTCACCTGAGCTCGTCTGCTCAGAGGCTCACGAGAGCCTTAATTACAACAGTCAAAATGGTTAGCACCCTGTCTTCCATTCCAGCATTTGTGACCCCAAGGCATCATGGTAAATGCAGTCATTAGCACCAATTTGAATAAAGTTTTGAAAGTTTTTCACCATAAGTTGGTGCGGCAAGTGCTGTATCTTCGGACTCGTGTTTCTGGCTATTTGGCCGTCATCAGCGAAGAGCAACGTGTAGCTGGCGGGGTTGCTTGAAATGCCGCCTTGAAAGTATTCACAGGTTTAAGTACCACTCAAGAAGGCGTACAGGTGCTTCACCCGAGCTCGTCAGCTCAGTGGCTCACGGGAGCCTTAATTACAACAGTCAAAACAGGGAGCACCCTGTCTTCCATTCCAGCATTTGTGACCCTAAGGCATCATGGTAAATGCAGTCATTAGCACGAATTTGAATAGAGTTTTGAAAGTTTTTCACCATAAGTTGGTGTGGCAAGTGCCGTATCTTCGGACACGTGTTTCTGGCTATTTGGCCGTCATCAGCAAAGAGCAACATGTAGCTGGCGGGGTTGCTTGAAATGCCGCCTTGAAAGTATTCACAGGTTTAAGTACCACTCAAGAAGGCGCACAGATGCTTCACCCGAGCTCATCAGCTCAGAGGCTCACGGGAGACTTAATTACAACAGTCAAAACAGGGAGCACCCTGTCTTCCATTCCAGCATTTGTGACCCCAAGGCATCATGGTAAATGCAGTCATTAGCACGAATTTGAATAGAGTTTTGAAAGTTTTTCACCATAAGTTGGTGTGGCAAGTGCCGTATCTTCGGACACGTGTTTCTGGCTATTTGGCCGTCATCAGCGGAGAGCAACGTGTAGCTGGCGGGGTTGCTTGGAATGCCGCCTTGAAAGTGTTCACAGGTTTAAGTACCACTCAAGATGCCGCACAGGTGCTTCACCAGGGCTCGTCAGCTCAGAGGCTCACAGGAGCCTTAATTACAACAGTCAAAACAGGGAGCACCCTGTCTTCCATTCCAGCATTTGTGACCCCAAGGCATCATGGTACAAATTAGCACAAATTTGAATAGAGTTTTGAAAGTTTTTCACCATAAGTTGGTGCGGCAAGTGCCGTATCTTTGGAAACGTGTTTCTGGCTATTTGGCTGTCATCAGCGAAGAGCAACGTGTAGTTGGCAGGGTTGCTTGAAATGCCGCCTTGAAAATATTCACAGGTTTAATTACCACTCAAGAAGGCGCACAGGTGCTTCACCCGAGCTCGTCAGCTCAGAGGCTCACAGGAGCCTTAATTACAACAGTCAAAACGGGGAGCACCCTGTCTTCCATTCCAGCATTTGTGATACCAAGGCATCATGGTAAATGCAGTCATTAGCACGAATTTGAATAGAGTTTTGAAATTTTTTCACCATAAGTTGGTGCGGCAAGTGCCGTAGCTTCAGACACGTGTTTCTGGCTATTTGGCCGTCATCAGCGAAGAGCAACGTGTATCTGGCGGTGTTGCTTGAAATGCCGCCTGAAAGTATTCACAGGTTTAACTACCACTCAAGTAGGCGCACAGGTGCTTCACCCGAGCTCGTCAGCTCAGAGGCTCACGGGAGCCTTAATTACAACAGTCGAAACGGGGAGCACCCTGTCTTCCATTCCAGCATTTGTGTCCCCAAGGCATCATGGTAAATGCAGTCATTAGCACGAATTTGAATAAAGTTTTGAAAGTTTTTCACCATAACTTGGTGCGCGGCAAGTGCTGTATCTTCGGACTCGTGTTTCTGGCTATTTGGCCGTCATCAGCGAAGAGCAACGTGGAACTGATGGGGTTGCTTGAAATGCCGCCTTGAAAGTATTCACAGGTTTAAGTACCACTCAAGAAAGCGCACAGGTGCTTCTCCCGAGCTCGTCAGCTCAGAGGCTCACGGGAGCCTTAATTACAACAGTCAAAACGGGGAGCACCCTGTCTTCCATTCCAGCATTTGTGACCCCAAGGCATCATGGTAAATGCAGTCATTAGCACGAATTTGAATAGAGTTTTGAAAGTTTTTCACCATAAGTTGGTGCGGCAAGTGCTATATCTTCGGACACGTGTTTCTGGCTATATGGCCGTCATCAGCGAAGAGCAACGTATAGCTGGCGGGATTGCTTGAAATGCCGCCTTGAAAGTATTCACAGGTTTAAGTACCACTCAAGAAGGCGCACAGGTGCTTCACCCGGGCTCGTCAGCTCAGAGGCTCACGGGAGCCTTAATTACAACAGTCAAAACGGGGAGCACCCTGTCTTCCATTCCAGCATTTGTGACCCCAAGGCATCATGGTAAATGCAGTCATTAGCACAAATTTGAATAGAGTTTTGAAAGTTTTTCACCATAAGTTGGTGCGGCAAGTGCCGTATCTTCGGACACGTGTTTCTGGCTATTTGGCCGTCATCAGCGAAGAGCAACGTGTAGCTGGCGGGGTTACTTGAAATGCCACCTTGAAAGTATTCACAGGTTTAAGTACCACTCAAGAAGGCGCACAGGTGCTTCACCCGAGCTCGTCAGCTCAGAGGCTCACGGGAGCCTTAATTACAACAGTCAAAATGGGGAGCACCCTGTCTTCCATTCCAGCATTTGTGACCCCAAGGCATCATGGTAAATGCAGTCATTAGCACGAATTTGAATAAAGTTTTGAAATTTTTCACCATAAGTTGGTGCGGCAAGTGCTGTATCTCCGGACTCGTGTTTCTGGCTATTTGGCCGTCATCAGCGAGAAGCAACGTGTAGCTGGCGGGGTTGCTTGAAATGCCGCTTTGAAAGTATTCACAGGTTTAAGTACCACTCAAGAAGGCGCACAGGTGCTTCACCCGAGCTCGTCAGCTCAGAGGCTCACGGGAGCCTTAATTACAACAGTCAAAACGGGGAGCACCTTGTCTTCAATTCCAGCATTTGTGACCCCAAGGCATCATGGTAAATGCAGTCATTAGCGCGAATTTGAATAGAGTTTTGAAAGTTTTTCACCATAAGTTGGTGTGGCAAGTGCCGTATCTTCGGACACGTGTTTCTGGCTATTTGGCCGTCATCAGCGAAGAACAACATGTAGCTGGCGGGGTTGCTTGAAATGCCGCCTTGAAAGTATTCACAGGTTTAAGTACCACTCAAGAAGGCGCACAGATGCTTCACCCGAGCTCATCAGCTCAGAGGCTCACGGGAGCCTTAATTACAACAGTCAAAACGGGAAGCACCCTGTCTTCCATTCCAGCATTTGTGACCCCAAGGCATCAAGGTAAATGCAGTCATTAGCACCAATTTGAATAGAGTTTTGAAAGTTTTTCACCATAAGTTGGTGTGGCAAGTGCCGTATCTTCGGACACGTGTTTCTGGCTATTTGGCCGTCATCAGCGAAGAGCAACGTGTAGCTGGCGGGGTGGCTGGAAATGCCGCCTTGAAAGTGTTCACAGGTTTAAGTACCACTCAAGATGCCGCACAGGTGCTTCACCCGCGCTCGTCAGCTCAGAGGCTCACGGGAGCTTTATGTTACAACAGTAAAAACAGGGAGCACCCTGTCTTCCATTCCAGCATTTGTGACCCCAAAGCATCATGGTAAATGCAGTCATTAGCACGAATTTGAATAGAGTTTTGAAATGTTTTCACCATAAGTTGGTGCGGCAAGTGCCGTAGCTTCAGACACGTGTTTCTGGCTATTTGGCCGTCATCAGCGAAGAGCAACGTGTAGCTGGCGGTGTTGCTTGAAATGCCGCCTTGAAAGTATTCACAGGTTCAAGTACCACTCAAGAAGGCACACAGGTGCTTCACCCGAGCTCGTCAGCTCAGAGGCTCACGGGAGCCTTAATTACAACAGTCAAAACGGGGAGCACCCTGTCTTCCATTCCAGCATTTGTGACCCCAAGGCATCATAGTAAATGCAGTCATTAGCACAAATTTAAATAGAGTTTTGAAAGTTTTTCACCATAAGTTGGTGCGGCAAGTGCCGTATCTTCGGACACGTGTTTCTGGCTATTTGGCCGTCATCAGCGAAGAGCAACGTGTAGCTGGCGGGGTTGCTTGAAAAACCGCCTTGAAAGTATTCACAGGTTTAAGTACCACTCAAGAAGGCGCACAGGTGCTTCACCCGAGCTCGTCAGCTCAGAGGCTCACGGGAGACTAAATTACAACAGTCAAAACGGGGAGCACCCTGTCTTCCATTCCAGCATTTGTGACCCCAAGGCATCATGGTAAATGCAGTCATTAGCACGAATTTGAATAGAGTTTTGAAAGTTTTTCACCATAACTTGGTGCAGCAAGTGCTATATCTTCAGACACGTGTTTCTGGCTATTTGGCCATCATCAGCGAAGAGCAACGTGTAGCTGGCGGGGTTGCTTGAAATGCCGCCTTGAAAGTATTCACAGGTTTAAGTACCACTCAAGAAGGCGCACAGGTGCTTCACCCGAGCTCGTCAGCTCAGAGGCTCACGGGAGCCTTAATCACAACAGTCAAAACGGGGAGCACCCTGTCTTCCATTCCAGCATTTGTGACCCCAAGGCATCATGGTAGAATGCAGTCATTAGCACGAATTTGAATAGAGTTTTGAAAGTTTTTCACCATAAGTTGGTGTGGCAAGTGCCATATCTTCGGTCACGTGTTTCTGGCTATTTGGCCGTCATCAGCGAAGAGCAACGTTTATCTGGCGGGGTTGCTTGAAATGCCGCCTTGAAAGTATTCACAGGTTTAAGTACCACTCAAGAAGGCGCACAGGTGCTTCACCCGAGCTCGTCAGCTGAGAGGCTCACGGGAGCCTTAATTACAACAGTCAAAACGGGGAGCACCCTGTCTTCCATTCCAGCATTTTTGACCCCAAGGCATCATGGTAAATGCAGTCATTAGCACAAATTTGAATACAGTTTTGAAAGTTTTTTACCATAACTTGGTGCGGCAAGTGCTGTATCTTCGGACACGTGTTTCTGGCTATTTGGCCGTCATCAGCGAAGAGCAACATGTAACTGGCGGGGTTGCTTGAAATGCCGCCTTGAAAGTATTCACAGGTTTAAGTACCACTCAAGAAGGCGCACAGGTGCTTCACCCGAGCTCATCAGCTCAGAGGCTCACGGGAGCCTTAATTACAACAGTCAAAACGGGGAGTACCCTGTCTTCCATTCCAGCATTTTTGACCCCAAGGCATCATGGTAAATGCAGTCATTAGCACGAATTTGAATACAGTTTTGAAAGTTTTTTACCATAACTTGGTGCGGCAAGTGCTGTATCTTCGGACACGTGTTTCTGGCTATTTGGCCGTCATCAGCGAAGAGCAACATGTAACTGGCGGGGTTGCTTGAAATGCCGCCTTGAAAGTATTCACAGGTTTAAGTACCACTCAAGAAGGCGCACAGGTGCTTCACCCGAGCTCATCAGCTCAGAGGCTCACGGGAGCCTTAATTACAACAGTCAAAACGGGGAGCACCCTGTCTTCCATTCCAGCATTTGTGACCCCAAGGCATCATGGTAAATGCAGTCATTAGCACGAATTTGAATAGAGTTTTGAAATTTTTTCACCATAAGTTGGTGCGGCAAGTGCCGTATCTTCGGACACGTGTTTCGTGCTATTTGGCCGTCATCAGCGAAGAGCAACGTGTAGCTGGCGGGGTTCCTTGAAATGCTGTCTTGAAAGTATTCACAGGTTTAAGTACCACTCAAGAAGGCGCACAGGTGCTTCACCCGAGCTCGTCATCACAGAGGCTCAGGGGAGCCTTAATTACAACAGTCAAAATGGGGAGCACCCTGCCTTCCATTCCAGCATTTGTGACCCCAAGGCATCATGGTAAATGCAGTCATTAGCATGAATTTGAATAGAGTTTTGAAAGTTATTCACCATAAGTTGGTGCGGCAAGTGCCGTATCTTCGGACACGTGTTTCTGGCTATTTGGCAGTCATCAGCGAAGAGCAACGTGTAGCTGGTGGAGTTGCTTGAAATGCCGCCTTGAAAGTATTCACAGGTTTAAGTACCACTCAAGAAGGCGCACAGGTGCTTCACCCAAGCTCGTCAGCTCAGAGGCTCACGGGAGCCTTAATTACAACAGTCAAAATGGGGAGCACCCTGTCTTCTATTCCAGCATTTGTGACCCCAAGGCATCATGGTAAATGCAGTCATTAGCACGAATTTGAATAAAGTTTTGAAAGTTTTTCACCATAAGTTGGTGCGGCAAGTGCTGTATCTTCGGACTCGTGTTTCTGGCTATTTGGCCGTCATCAGCAAAGAGCAACGTGTAGCTGGCGGGGTTGCTTGAAAAACCGCCTTGAAAGTATTCACAGGTTTAAGTACCACTCAAGAAGGCGCACAGGTGCTTCACCCGAGCTCGTCAGCTCAGAGGCTCACGGGAGCCTTAATTACAACAGTCAAAACGGGGAGCACCCTGTCTTCCATTCCAGCATTTGTGACCCCAAGGCATCATGGTAAATGCAGTCATTAGCACGAATTTGAATAGAGTTTTGAAAGTTTTTCACCATAACTTGGTGCGGCAAGTGCTATATCTTCAGACACGTGTTTCTGGCTATTTGGCCATCATCAGCGAAGAGCAACGTGTAGCTGGCGGGGTTGCTTGAAATGCCACCTTGAAAGTATTCACAGGTTTAAGTACCACTCAAGAAGGCGCACAGGTGCTTCACCCGAGCTCGTCAGCTCAGAGGCTCACGGGAGCCTTAATCACAACAGTCAAAACGGGGAGCACCCTGTCTTCCATTCCAGCATTTGTGACCCCAAGGCATCATGGTAGAATGCAGTCATTAGCACGAATTTGAATAGAGTTTTGAAAGTTTTTCACCATAAGTTGGTGTGGCAAGTGCCATATCTTCGGTCACGTGTTTCTGGCTATTTGGCCGTCATCAGCGAAGAGCAACGTTTATCTGGCGGGGTTGCTTGAAATGCCGCCTTGAAAGTATTCACAGGTTTAAGTACCACTCAAGAAGGCGCACAGGTGCTTCACCCGAGCTCGTCAGCTGAGAGGCTCACGGGAGCCTTAATTACAACAGTCAAAACGGGGAGCACCCTGTCTTCCATTCCAGCATTTTTGACCCCAAGGCATCATGGTAAATGCAGTCATTAGCACGAATTTGAATACAGTTTTGAAAGTTTTTTACCATAACTTGGTGCGGCAAGTGCTGTATCTTCGGACACGTGTTTCTGGCTATTTGGCCGTCATCAGCGAAGAGCAACATGTAACTGGCGGGGTTGCTTGAAATGCCGCCTTGAAAGTATTCACAGGTTTAAGTACCACTCAAGAAGGCGCACAGGTGCTTCACCCGAGCTCATCAGCTCAGAGGCTCACGGGAGCCTTAATTACAACAGTCAAAACGGGGAGCACCCTGTCTTCCATTCCAGCATTTTTGACCCCAAGGCATCATGGTAAATGCAGTCATTAGCACGAATTTGAATACAGTTTTGAAAGTTTTTTACCATAACTTGGTGCGGCAAGTGCTGTATCTTCGGACACGTGTTTCTGGCTATTTGGCCGTCATCAGCGAAGAGCAACATGTAACTGGCGGTGTTGCTTGAAATGCCGCCTTGAAAGTATTCACAGGTTCAAGTACCACTCAAGAAGGCACACAGGTGCTTCACCCGAGCTCGTCAGCTCAGAGGCTCACGGGAGCCTTAATTACAACAGTCAAAACGGGGAGCACCCTGTCTTCCATTCCAGCATTTGTGACCCCAAGGCATCATAGTAAATGCAGTCATTAGCACAAATTTAAATAGAGTTTTGAAAGTTTTTCACCATAAGTTGGTGCGGCAAGTGCCGTATCTTCGGACACGTGTTTCTGGCTATTTGGCCGTCATCAGCGAAGAGCAACGTGTAGCTGGCGGGGTTGCTTGAAAAACCGCCTTGAAAGTATTCACAGGTTTAAGTACCACTCAAGAAGGCGCACAGGTGCTTCACCCGAGCTCGTCAGCTCAGAGGCTCACGGGAGCCTTAATTACAACAGTCAAAACGGGGAGCACCCTGTCTTCCATTCCAGCATTTGTGACCCCAAGGCATCATGGTAAATGCAGTCATTAGCACGAATTTGAATAGAGTTTTGAAAGTTTTTCACCATAACTTGGTGCGGCAAGTGCTATATCTTCAGACACGTGTTTCTGGCTATTTGGCCATCATCAGCGAAGAGCAACGTGTAGCTGGCGGGGTTGCTTGAAATGCCGCCTTGAAAGTATTCACAGGTTTAAGTACCACTCAAGAAGGCGCACAGGTGCTTCACCCGAGCTCGTCAGCTCAGAGGCTCACGGGAGCCTTAATCACAACAGTCAAAACGGGGAGCACCCTGTCTTCCATTCCAGCATTTGTGACCCCAAGGCATCATGGTAGAATGCAGTCATTAGCACGAATTTGAATAGAGTTTTGAAAGTTTTTCACCATAAGTTGGTGTGGCAAGTGCCATATCTTCGGTCACGTGTTTCTGGCTATTTGGCCGTCATCAGCGAAGAGCAACGTTTATCTGGCGGGGTTGCTTGAAATGCCGCCTTGAAAGTATTCACAGGTTTAAGTACCACTCAAGAAGGCGCACAGGTGCTTCACCCGAGCTCGTCAGCTGAGAGGCTCACGGGAGCCTTAATTACAACAGTCAAAACGGGGAGCACCCTGTCTTCCATTCCAGCATTTTTGACCCCAAGGCATCATGGTAAATGCAGTCATTAGCACGAATTTGAATACAGTTTTGAAAGTTTTTTACCATAACTTGGTGCGGCAAGTGCTGTATCTTCGGACACGTGTTTCTGGCTATTTGGCCGTCATCAGCGAAGAGCAACATGTAACTGGCGGGGTTGCTTGAAATGCCGCCTTGAAAGTATTCACAGGTTTAAGTACCACTCAAGAAGGCGCACAGGTGCTTCACCCGAGCTCATCAGCTCAGAGGCTCACGGGAGCCTTAATTACAACAGTCAAAACGGGGAGTACCCTGTCTTCCATTCCAGCATTTTTGACCCCAAGGCATCATGGTAAATGCAGTCATTAGCACGAATTTGAATACAGTTTTGAAAGTTTTTTACCATAACTTGGTGCGGCAAGTGCTGTATCTTCGGACACGTGTTTCTGGCTATTTGGCCGTCATCAGCGAAGAGCAACATGTAACTGGCGGGGTTGCTTGAAATGCCGCCTTGAAAGTATTCACAGGTTTAAGTACCACTCAAGAAGGCGCACAGGTGCTTCACCCGAGCTCATCAGCTCAGAGGCTCACGGGAGCCTTAATTACAACAGTCAAAACGGGGAGCACCCTGTCTTCCATTCCAGCATTTGTGACCCCAAGGCATCATGGTAAATGCAGTCATTAGCACGAATTTGAATAGAGTTTTGAAATTTTTTCACCATAAGTTGGTGCGGCAAGTGCCGTATCTTCGGACACGTGTTTCTGGCTATTTGGCCGTCATCAGCAAAGAGCAACGTGTAGCTGGCGGGGTTCCTTGAAATGCTGTCTTGAAAGTATTCACAGGTTTAAGTACCACTCAAGAAGGCGCACAGGTGCTTCACCCGAGCTCGTCAGCACAGAGGCTCAGGGGAGCCTTAATTACAACAGTCAAAATGGGGAGCACCCTGCCTTCCATTCCAGCATTTGTGACCCCAAGGCATCATGGTAAATGCAGTCATTAGCATGAATTTGAATAGAGTTTTGAAAGTTATTCACCATAAGTTGGTGCGGCAAGTGCCGTATCTTCGGACACGTGTTTCTGGCTATTTGGCAGTCATCAGCGAAGAGCAACGTGTAGCTGGTGGAGTTGCTTGAA
Organism: Pleurodeles waltl; assembly: GCF_031143425.1. Classification (NCBI taxonomy): domain Eukaryota; kingdom Metazoa; phylum Chordata; class Amphibia; order Caudata; family Salamandridae; genus Pleurodeles; species Pleurodeles waltl. The sequence continues at coordinate 1,031,481,316 of NC_090437.1, read as the reverse complement.
ATGCCGCCTTGAAAGTATTCACAGGTTTAAGTACCACTCAAGAAGGCGCACAGGTGCTTCACCCGAGCTCGTCAGCTCAGAGGCTCACGGGAGCCTTAATTACAACAGTCAAAATGGGGAGCACCCTGTCTTCTATTCCAGCATTTGTGACCCCAAGGCATCATGGTAAATGCAGTCATTAGCACGAATTTGAATAAAGTTTTGAAAGTTTTTCACCATAAGTTGGTGCGGCAAGTGCTGTATCTTCGGACTCGTGTTTCTGGCTATTTGGCCGTCATCAGCAAAGAGCAACGTGTAGCTGGCGGGGTTGCTTGAAAAACCGCCTTGAAAGTATTCACAGGTTTAAGTACCACTCAAGAAGGCGCACAGGTGCTTCACCCGAGCTCGTCAGCTCAGAGGCTCACGGGAGCCTTAATTACAACAGTCAAAACGGGGAGCACCCTGTCTTCCATTCCAGCATTTGTGACCCCAAGGCATCATGGTAAATGCAGTCATTAGCACGAATTTGAATAGAGTTTTGAAAGTTTTTCACCATAACTTGGTGCGGCAAGTGCTATATCTTCAGACACGTGTTTCTGGCTATTTGGCCATCATCAGCGAAGAGCAACGTGTAGCTGGCGGGGTTGCTTGAAATGCCACCTTGAAAGTATTCACAGGTTTAAGTACCACTCAAGAAGGCGCACAGGTGCTTCACCCGAGCTCGTCAGCTCAGAGGCTCACGGGAGCCTTAATCACAACAGTCAAAACGGGGAGCACCCTGTCTTCCATTCCAGCATTTGTGACCCCAAGGCATCATGGTAGAATGCAGTCATTAGCACGAATTTGAATAGAGTTTTGAAAGTTTTTCACCATAAGTTGGTGTGGCAAGTGCCATATCTTCGGTCACGTGTTTCTGGCTGTTTGGCCGTCATCAGCGAAGAGCAACGTTTATCTGGCGGGGTTGCTTGAAATGCCGCCTTGAAAGTATTCACAGGTTTAAGTACCACTCAAGAAGGCGCACAGGTGCTTCACCCGAGCTCGTCAGCTGAGAGGCTCACGGGAGCCTTAATTACAACAGTCAAAACGGGGAGCACCCTGTCTTCCATTCCAGCATTTTTGACCCCAAGGCATCATGGTAAATGCAGTCATTAGCACGAATTTGAATACAGTTTTGAAAGTTTTTTACCATAACTTGGTGCGGCAAGTGCTGTATCTTCGGACACGTGTTTCTGGCTATTTGGCCGTCATCAGCGAAGAGCAACATGTAACTGGCGGGGTTGCTTGAAATGCCGCCTTGAAAGTATTCACAGGTTTAAGTACCACTCAAGAAGGCGCACAGGTGCTTCACCCGAGCTCATCAGCTCAGAGGCTCACGGGAGCCTTAATTACAACAGTCAAAACGGGGAGCACCCTGTCTTCCATTCCAGCATTTTTGACCCCAAGGCATCATGGTAAATGCAGTCATTAGCACGAATTTGAATACAGTTTTGAAAGTTTTTTACCATAACTTGGTGCGGCAAGTGCTGTATCTTCGGACACGTGTTTCTGGCTATTTGGCCGTCATCAGCGAAGAGCAACATGTAACTGGCGGGGTTGCTTGAAATGCCGCCTTGAAAGTATTCACAGGTTTAAGTACCACTCAAGAAGGCGCACAGGTGCTTCACCCGAGCTCATCAGCTCAGAGGCTCACGGGAGCCTTAATTACAACAGTCAAAACGGGGAGCACCCTGTCTTCCATTCCAGCATTTGTGACCCCAAGGCATCATGGTAAATGCAGTCATTAGCACGAATTTGAATAGAGTTTTGAAATTTTTTCACTATAAGTTGGTGCGGCAAGTGCCGTATCTTCGGACACGTGTTTCTGGCTATTTGGCCGTCATCAGCGAAGAGCAACGTGTAGCTGGCGGGGTTCCTTGAAATGCTGTCTTGAAAGTATTCACAGGTTTAAGTACCACTCAAGAAGGCGCACAGGTGCTTCACCCGAGCTCGTCAGCACAGAGGCTCAGGGGAGCCTTAATTACAACAGTCAAAATGGGGAGCACCCTGCCTTCCATTCCAGCATTTGTGACCCCAAGGCATCATGGTAAATGCAGTCATTAGCATGAATTTGAATAGAGTTTTGAAAGTTATTCACCATAAGTTGGTGCGGCAAGTGCCGTATCTTCGGACACGTGTTTCTGGCTATTTGGCAGTCATCAGCGAAGAGCAACGTGTAGCTGGTGGAGTTGCTTGAAATGCCGCCTTGAAAGTATTCACAGGTTTAAGTACCACTCAAGAAGGCGCACAGGTGCTTCACCCGAGCTCGTCAGCTCAGAGGCTCACGGGAGCCTTAATTACAACAGTCAAAATGGGGAGCACCCTGTCTTCTATTCCAGCATTTGTGACCCCAAGGCATCATGGTAAATGCAGTCATTAGCACGAATTTGAATAACGTTTTGAAAGTTTTTCACCATAAGTTGGTGCGGCAAGTGCTGTATCTTCGGACTCGTGTTTCTGGCTATTTGGCCGTCATCAGCAAAGAGCAACGTGTAGCAGGCGGGGTTGCTTGAAATGCCGCCTTGAAAGTATTCACAGGTTTAAGTACCACTCAAGAAGGCGCACAGGTGCTTCACCCGAACTCGTCAGCTCAGAGGCTCACGGGAGCCTTAATTACAACAGTCAAAACGGGGAGCACCCTGTCTTCCATTCCAGCATTTTTGACCCCAAGGCATCATGGTAAATGCAGTCTTTAGCACAAATTTAAATAGAGTTTTGAAAGTTTTTCACCATAAGTTGGTGCGGCAAGTGCCGTATCTTCGGACACGTGTTTCTGGCTATTTGGCTGTCATCAGCGAAGAGCAACGTGTAGCTGGCAGGGTTGCTTGAAATGCCGCCTTGAAAGTATTCACAGGTTTAAGTACCACTCAAGAAGGCGCACAGGTGCTTCACCCGAGCTCGTCAGCTCAGAGGCTCACGGGAGCCTTAATTACAACAGTCAAAATGGGGAGCACCCTGTCTTCCAATCCAGCATTTGTGACCCTAAGGCATCATGGTAAATGCAGTCATTAGTACGAATTTGAATAAAGTTTTGAAATTTTTCACCATAAGTTGGTGCGGCAAGTGCTGTATCTCCGGACTCGTGTTTCTGGCTATTTGGCCGTCATCAGTGAGAAGCAACGTGTAGCTGGCGGGGTTGCTTGAAATGCCGCTTTGAAAGTATTCACAGGTTTAAGTACCACTCAAGAAGGCGCACAGGTGCTTCACCCGAGCTCGTCAGCTCAGAGGCTCACGGGAGCCTTAATTACAACAGTCAAAACGGGGAGCACCTTGTCTTCAATTCCAGCATTTGTGACCCCAAGGCATCATGGTAAATGCAGTCATTAGCGCGAATTTGAATAGAGTTTTGAAAGTTTTTCACCATAAGTTGGTGTGGCAAGTGCCGTATCTTCGGACACGTGTTTCTGGCTATTTGGCCGTCATCAGCGAAGAACAACATGTAGCTGGCGGGGTTGCTTGAAATGCCGCCTTGAAAGTATTCACAGGTTTAAGTACCACTCAAGAAGGCGCACAGATGCTTCACCCGAGCTCATCAGCTCAGAGGCTCACGGGAGCCTTAATTACAACAGTCAAAACGGGAAGCACCCTGTCTTCCATTCCAGCATTTGTGACCCCAAGGCATCAAGGTAAATGCAGTCATTAGCACCAATTTGAATAGAGTTTTGAAAGTTTTTCACCATAAGTTGGTGTGGCAAGTGCCGTATCTTCGGACACGTGTTTCTGGCTATTTGGCCGTCATCAGCGAAGAGCAACGTGTAGCTGGCGGGGTTGCTGGAAATGCCGCCTTGAAAGTGTTCACAGGTTTAAGTACCACTCAAGATGCCGCACAGGTGCTTCACCCGCGCTCGTCAGCTCAGAGGCTCACGGGAGCCTATGTTACAACAGTAAAAACAGGGAGCACCCTGTCTTCCATTCCAGCATTTGTGACCCCAAAGCATCATGGTAAATGCAGTCATTAGCACGAATTTGAATAGAGTTTTGAAATGTTTTCACCATAAGTTGGTGCGGCAAGTGCCGTAGCTTCAGACACGTGTTTCTGGCTATTTGGCCGTCATCAGCGAAGAGCAACGTGTAGCTGGCGGTGTTGCTTGAAATGCCGCCTTGAAAGTATTCACAGGTTCAAGTACCACTCAAGAAGGCGCACAGGTGCTTCACCCGAGCTCGTCAGCTCAGAGGCTCACGGGAGCCTTAATTACAACAGTCAAAACGGGGAGCACCCTGTCTTCCATTCCAGCATTTGGGACCCCAAGGCATCATAGTAAATGCAGTCATTAGCACAAATTTAAATAGAGTTTTGAAAGTTTTTCACCATAAGTTGGTGCGGCAAGTGCCGTATCTTCGGACACGTGTTTCTGGCTATTTGGCCGTCATCAGCGAAGAGCAACGTGTAGCTGGCGGGGTTGCTTGAAAAACCGCCTTGAAAGTATTCACAGGTTTAAGTACCACTCAAGAAGGCGCACAGGTGCTTCACCCGAGCTCGTCAGCTCAGAGGCTCACGGGAGCCTTAATTACAACAGTCAAAACGGGGAGCACCCTGTCTTCCATTCCAGCATTTGTGACCCCAAGGCATCATGGTAAATGCAGTCATTAGCACAAATTTGAATAGAGTTTTGAAAGTTTTTCACCATAACTTGGTGCGGCAAGTGCTATATCTTCAGACACGTGTTTCTGGCTATTTGGCCATCATCAGCGAAGAGCAACGTGTAGCTGGCGGGGTTGCTTGAAATGCCGCCTTGAAAGTATTCACAGGTTTAAGTACCACTCAAGAAGGCGCACAGGTGCTTCACCCGAGCTCGTCAGCTCAGAGGCTCACGGGAGCCTTAATCACAACAGTCAAAACGGGGAGCACCCTGTCTTCCATTCCAGCATTTGTGACCCCAAGACATCATGGTAGAATGCAGTCATTAGCACGAATTTGAATAGAGTTTTGAAAGTTTTTCACCATAAGTTGGTGTGGCAAGTGCCATATCTTCGGACACGTTTTCTGGCTATTTGGCCGTCATCAGCGAAGAGCAACGTTTATCTGGTGGGGTTGCTTGAAATGCCGCCTTGAAAGTATTCACAGGTTTAAGTACCACTCAAGAAGGCGCACAGGTGCTTCACCCGAGCTCGTCAGCTCAGAGGCTCACAGGAGCCTTAATTACAACAGTCAAAACGGGGAGCACCCTGTCTTCCATTCCAGCATTTTTGACCCCAAGGCATCATGGTAAATGCAGTCATTAGCACGAATTTGAATACAGTTTTGAAAGTTTTTTACCATAACTTGGTGCGGCAAGTGCTGTATCTTCGGACACGTGTTTCTGGCTATTTGGCCGTCATCAGCGAAGAGCAACATGTAACTGGCGGGGTTGCTTGAAATGCCGCCTTGAAAGTATTCACAGGTTTAAGTACCACTCAAGAAGGCGCACAGGTGCTTCACCCGAGCTCATCAGCTCAGAGGCTCACGGGAGCCTTAATTACAACAGTCAAAACAGGAAGCTCCCTGTCTTCCATTCCAGCATTTGTGACCCCAAGGCATCATGGTAAATGCAGTCATTAGCACGAATTTGAATAGAGTTTTGAAAGTTTTTCACCATAAGTTGGTGTGGCAAGTGCCGTATCTTCGGACACGTGTTTCTGGCTATTTGGCCGTCATCAGCGAAGAGCAACGTGTAGCTGGCGGGGTTGCTTGAAATGCCGCCTTGAAAGTGTTCACAGGTTTAAGTACCACTCAAGATGCCGCACAGGTGCTTCACCCGGGCTCGTCAGCTCAGAGGCTCACGGGAGCCTTAGTTACAACAGTCAAAACAGGGAGCACCCTGTCTTCCATTCCAGCATTTGTGACCCCAAGGCATCATGGTAAATGCAGTCATTAGCACAAATTTGAATAGAGTTTTGAAAGTTTTTCACCATAAGTTGGTGCGGCAAGTGCCGTACCTTCGGACACGTGTTTCTGGCTATTTGGCTGTCATCAGCGAAGAGCAACATGTAGCTGGCAGGGTTGCTTGAAATGCCGCCTTGAAAATATTCACAGGTTTAAGTACCACTCAAGAAGGCGCACAGGTGCTTCACCCGAGCTCGTCAGCTCAGAGGCTCACAGGAGCCTTAATTACAACAGTCAAAACGGGTAGCACCCTGTCTTCCATTCCAGCATTTGTGACCCCAAAGCATCATGGTAAATGCAGTCATTAGCACGAATTTGAATAGAGTTTTGAAATTTTTTCACCATAAGTTGGTGCGGCAAGTGCTGTAGCTTCAGACACGTGTTTCTGGCTATTTGGCCGTCATCAGCGAAGAGCAACGTGTAGCTGGCGGTGTTGCTTGAAATGCCGCCTTGAAAGTATTCACAGGTTTAAGTACCACTCAAGAAGGCGCACAGGTGCTTCACCCGAGCTCGTCAGCTCAGAGGCTCACGGGAGCCTTAATTACAACAGTCAAAACGGGGAGCACCCTGTCTTCCATTCCAGCATTTGTGACCCCAAGGCATCATGGTAAATGCAGTCATTAGCACAAATTTGAATAGAGTTTTGAAAGTTTTTCACCATAACTTGGTGCGGCAAGTGCTATATCTTCAGACACGTGTTTCTGGCTATTTGGCCATCATCAGCGAAGAGCAACGTGTAGCTGGCGGGGTTGCTTGAAATGCCGCCTTGAAAGTATTCACAGGTTTAAGTACCACTCAAGAAGGCGCACAGGTGCTTCACCCGAGCTCGTCAGCTCAGAGGCTCACGGGAGCCTTAATCACAACAGTCAAAACGGGGAGCACCCTGTCTTCCATTCCAGCATTTGTGACCCCAAGGCATCATGGTAGAATGCAGTCATTAGCACGAATTTGAATAGAGTTTTGAAAGTTTTTCACCATAAGTTGGTGTGGCAAGTGCCATATCTTCGGAGACGTGTTTCTGGCTATTTGGCCGTCATCAACGAAGAGCAACGTTTATCTGGCGGGGTTGCTTGAAATGCCGCCTTGAAAGTATTCACAGGTTTAAGTACCACTCAAGAAGGCGCACAGGTGCTTCACCCGAGCTCGTCAGCTCAGAGGCTCACGGGAGCCTTAATTACAACAGTCAAAATGGGGACCACCCTGTCTTCCATTCCAGCATTTTTGACCCCAAGGCATCATGGTAAATGCAGTCATTAGCACGAATTTGAATACAGTTTTGAAAGTTTTTTACCATAACTTGGTGCGGCAAGTGCTGTATCTTCGGACACGTGTTTCTGGCTATTTGGCCGTCATCAGCGAAGAGCAACATGTAACTGGCGGGGTTGCTTGAAATGCCGCCTTGAAAGTATTCACAGGTTTAAGTACCACTCAAGAAGGCGCACAGGTGCTTCACCCGAGCTCATCAGCTCAGAGGCTCACGGGAGCCTTAATTACAACAGTCAAAACGGGAAGCACCCTGTCTTCCATTCCAGCATTTGTGACCCCAAGGCATCATGGTAAATGCAGTCATTAGCACGAATTTGAATAGAGTTTTGAAAGTTTTTCACCATAAGTTGGTGTGGCAAGTGCCGTATCTTCGGACACGTGTTTCTGGCTATTTGGCCGTCATCAGCGAAGAGCAACGTGTAGCTGGCGGGGTTGCTTGAAATGCCGCCTTGAAAGTGTTCACAGGTTTAAGTACCACTCAAGATGCCGCACAGGTGCTTCACCCGGGCTCGTCAGCTCAGAGGCTCACGGGAGCCTTAGTTACAACAGTCAAAACAGGGAGCACCCTGTCTTCCATTCCAGCATTTGTGACCCCAAGGCATCATGGTAAATGCAGTCATTAGCACAAATTTGAATAGAGTTTTGAAAGTTTTTCACCATAAGTTGGTGCGGCAAGTGCCGTACCTTCGGACACGTGTTTCTGGCTATTTGGCTGTCATCAGCGAAGAGCAACGTGTAGCTGGCAGGGTTGCTTGAAATGCCGCCTTGAAAATATTCACAGGTTTAAGTACCACTCAAGAAGGCGCACAGGTGCTTCACCCGAGCTCGTCAGCTCAGAGGCTCACAGGAGCCTTAATTACAACAGTCAAAACGGGGAGCACCCTGTCTTCCATTCCAGCATTTGTGACCCCAAAGCATCATGGTAAATGCAGTCATTAGCACGAACTTGAATAGAGTTTTGAAATTTTTTCACCATAAGTTGGTGCGGCAAGTGCCGTAGCTTCAGACACGTGTTTCTGGCTATTTGGCCGTCATCAGCGAAGAGCAACGTGTAGCTGGCGGTGTTGCTTGAAATGCCGCCTTGAAAGTATTCACAGGTTTAAGTACCACTCAAGAAGGCGCACAGGTGCTTCACCCGAGCTCGTCAGCTCAGAGGCTCACGGGAGCCTTAATTACAACAGTCAAAACGGGGAGCACCCTGTCTTCCATTCCAGCATTTGTGACCCCAAGGCATCATGGTAAATGCAGTCATTAGTACAAATTTGAATAGAGTTTTGAAAGTTTTTCACCATAAGTTGGTGCGGCAAGTGCCGTATCTTCGGACACGTGTTTCTGGCTATTTGGCCGTCATCAGCGAAGAGCAACGTGTAGCTGGCGGGGTTGCTTGAAATGCCGCCTTGAAAGTATTCACAGGTTTAAGTACCACTCAAGAAGGCGCACAGGTGCTTCACCCGAGCTCGTCAGCTCAGAGGCTCACAGGAGCCTTAATTACAACAGTCAAAACATGGAGCACCCTGTCTTCCATTCCAGCATTTGTGACCCAAGGCGTCATGGTAAATGCAGTCATTAGCACAAATTTGAATAGAGTTTTGAAAGTTCTTCACCATAAGTTGGTGCGGCAAGTGCTGTATCTTCGGACACGTGTTTCTGGCTATTTGGCAGTCATCAGCGAAGAGCAACGTGTAGCTGGCGGGGTTGCTTAAAATGCCGCCTTGAAAGTATTCACAGGTTTAAATACCACTCAAGAAGGCGCACAGGTGCTTCACCCGAGCTCGTCAGCTCAGAGGCTCACAGGAGCCTTAATTACAACAGTCAAAACGGGGAGCACCCTGTCTTCCATTCCAGCATTTGTGACCCCAAGGCATCATGGTAAATGCAGTCATTAGCACGAATTTGAATAGAGTTTTGAAAGTTTTTCACCATAAGTTGGTGTGGCAAGTGCCGTATCTTCGGACACGTGTTTCTGGCTATTTGGCCGTCATCAGCGAAGAGCAACGTGTAGCTGGCGGTGTTGCTTGAAATGCCGCCTTGAAAGTATTCACAGGTTTAAGTACCAATCAAGAAGGCGCACAGGTGCTTCACCCGAGCTCGTCAGCTCAGAGGCTCACGGGAGCCTTAATTACAACAGTCAAAACGGGGTGCACCCTGTCTTCCATTCCAGCATTTGTGACCCCAAGGCATCATGGTAAATGCAGTCATTAGTACAAATTTGAATAGAGTTTTGAAAGTTTTTCACCATAAGTTGGTGCGGCAAGTGCCGTATCTTCGGACACGTGTTTCTGGCTATTTGGCCGTCATCAGCGAAGAGCAACGTGTAGCTGGCGGGGTTGCTTGAAATGCCGCCTTGAAAGTATTCACAGGTTTAAGTACCACTCAAGAAGGCGCACAGGTGCTTCACCCGAGCTCGTCAGCTCAGAGGCTCACAGGAGCCTTAATTACAACAGTCAAAACGTGGAGCACCCTGTCTTCCATTCCAGCATTTGTGACCCAAGGCGTCATGGTAAATGCAGTCATTAGCACAAATTTGAATAGAGTTTTGAAAGTTCTTCACCATAAGTTGGTGCGGCAAGTGCTGTATCTTCGGACACGTGTTTCTGGCTATTTGGCAGTCATCAGCGAAGAGCAACGTGTAGCTGGCGGGGTTGCTTGAAATGCCGCCTTGAAAGTATTCACAGGTTTAAGTACCACTCAAGAAGGCGCACAGGTGCTTCACCCGAGCTCGTCAGCTCAGAGGCTCACAGGAGCCTTAATTACAACAGTCAAAACGGGGAGCACCCTGTCTTCCATTCCAGCATTTGTGACCCCAAGGCATCATGGTAAATGCAGTCATTAGCACGAATTTGAATAGAGTTTTGAAAGTTTTTCACCATAAGTTGGTGTGGCAAGTGCCGTATCTTCGGACACGTGTTTCTGGCTATTTGGCCGTCATCAGCGAAGAGCAACATGTAGCTGGCGGGGTTGCTTGAAATGCCGCCTTGAAAGTATTCACAGGTTTAAGTACCACTCAAGAAGGCGCACAGATGCTTCACCCGGGTTCGTCAGCTCAGAGGCTCACGGGAGCCTTAGTTACAACAGTCAAAACAGGGAGCACCCTGTCTTCCATTCCAGCATTTGTGACCCCAAGGCATCATGGTAAATGCAGTCATTAGCACAAATTTGAATAGAGTTTTGAAAGTTTTTCACCATAAGTTGGTGCGGCAAGTGCCGTATCTTCGGACACGTGTTTCTGGCTATTTGGCTGTCATCAACGAAGAGCAATGTGTAGCTGGCAGGGTTGCTTGAAATGCCGCCTTGAAAATATTCACAGGTTTAAGTGCCACTCAAGAAGGCGCACAGGTGCTTCACCCGAGCTCGTCAGCTCAGAGGCTCACAGGAGCCTTAATTACAACAGTCAAAACGGGGAGCACCCTGTCTTCCATTCCAGCATTTGTGACCTCAAAGCATCATGGTAAATGCAGTCATTAGCACGAATTTGAATAGAGTTTTGAAATTTCTTCACCATAAGTTGGTGTGGCAAGTGCCGTATCTTTGGACACGTGTTTCTGGCTATTTGGCCGTCATCAGCGAAGAGCAACATGTAGCTGGCGGGGTTGCTTGAAATGCCGCCTTGAAAGTATTCACAGGTTTAAGTACCACTCAAGAAGGCGCACAGATGCTTCACCCTGGTTCGTCAGCTCAGAGGCTCACGGGAGCCTTAGTTACAACAGTCAAAACAGGGAGCACCCTGTCTTCCATTCCAGCATTTGTGACCCCAAGGCATCATGGTAAATGCAGTCATTAGCACAAAATTGAATAGAGTTTTGAAAGTTTTTCACCATAAGTTGGTGCGGCAAGTGCCGTATCTTCGGACACGTGTTTCTGGCTATTTGGCTGTCATCAACGAAGAGCAACGTGTAGCTGGCAGGGTTGCTTGAAATGCCGCCTTGAAAATATTCACAGGTTTAAGTACCACTCAAGAAGGCGCACAGGTGCTTCACCCGAGCTCGTCAGCTCAGAGGCTCACAGGAGCCTTAATTACAACAGTCAAAACGGGGAGCACCCTGTCTTCCATTCCAGCATTTGTGACCTCAAAGCATCATGGTAAATGCAGTCATTAGCACGAATTTGAATAGAGTTTTGAAATTTCTTCACCATAAGTTGGTGTGGCAAGTGCCGTAGCTTCAGACACGTGTTTCTGGCTATTTGGCCGTCATCAGCAAAGAGCAACATGTAGCTGGCGGTGTTGCTTGAAATGCCGCCTTGAAAGTATTCACAGGTTTAAGTACCACTCAAGAAGGCGCACAGGTGCTTCACCCGAGCTCGTCAGCTCAGAGGCTCACGGGAGCCTTAATTACAACAGTCAAAACGGGGAGCACCCTGTCTTCCATTCCAGCATTTGTGACCCCAAGGCATCATGGTAAATGCAGTCATTAGCACAAATTTGAATAGAGTTTTGAAAGTTTTTCACCATAAGTTGGTGCGGCAAGTGCCGTATCTTCGGACACGTGTTTCTGGCTATTTGGCCGTCATCAGCGAAGAGCAACGTGTAGCTGGCGGGGTTGCTTGAAATGCCGCCTTGAAAGTATTCACAGGTTTAAGTACCACTCAAGAAGGCGCACAGGTGCTTCACCCGAGCTCGTCAGCTCAGAGGCTCACAGGAGCCTTAATTACAACAGTCAAAACGTGGAGCACCCTGTCTTCCATTCCAGCATTTGTGACCCAAGGCGTCATGGTAAATGCAGTCATTAGCACAAATTTGAATAGAGTTTTGAAAGTTCTTCACCATAAGTTGGTGCGGCAAGTGCCGTATCTTCGGACACGTGTTTCTGGCTATTTGGCAGTCATCAGCGAAGAGCAACGTGTAGCTGGCGGGGTTGCTTGAAATGCCGCCTTGAAAGTATTCACAGGTTTAAGTACCACTCAAGAAGGCGCACAGGTGCTTCACCCGAGCTCGTCAGCTCAGAGGCTCACAGGAGCCTTAATTACAACAGTCAAAACGGGGAGCACCCTGTCTTCCATTCCAGCATTTGTGACCCCAAGGCATCATGGTAAATGCAGTCATTAGCACGAATTTGAATAGAGTTTTGAAAGTTTTTCACCATAAGTTGGTGTGGCAAGTGCCGTATCTTCGGACACGTGTTTCTGGCTATTTGGCCGTCATCAGCGAAGAGCAACATGTAGCTGGCGGGGTTGCTTGAAATGCCGCCTTGAAAGTATTCACAGGTTTAAGTACCACTCAAGAAGGCGCACAGATGCTTCACCCGGGTTCGTCAGCTCAGAGGCTCACGGGAGCCTTAGTTACAACAGTCAAAACAGGGAGCACCCTGTCTTCCATTCCAGCATTTGTGACCCCAAGGCATCATGGTAAATGCAGTCATTAGCACAAATTTGAATAGAGTTTTGAAAGTTTTTCACCATAAGTTGGTGCGGCAAGTGCCGTATCTTCGGACACGTGTTTCTGGCTATTTGGCTGTCATCAACGAAGAGCAACGTGTAGCTGGCAGGGTTGCTTGAAATGCCGCCTTGAAAATATTCACAGGTTTAAGTACCACTCAAGAAGGCGCACAGGTGCTTCACCCGAGCTCGTCAGCTCAGAGGCTCACAGGAGCCTTAATTACAACAGTCAAAACGGGGAGCACCCTGTCTTCCATTCCAGCATTTGTGACCTCAAAGCATCATGGTAAATGCAGTCATTAGCACGAATTTGAATAGAGTTTTGAAATTTCTTCACCATAAGTTGGTGTGGCAAGTGCCGTAGCTTCAGACACGTGTTTCTGGCTATTTGGCCATCATCAGCAAAGAGCAACGTGTAGCTGGCGGTGTTGCTTGAAATGCCGCCTTGAAAGTATTCACAGGTTTAAGTACCACTCAAGAAGGCGCACAGGTGCTTCACCCGAGCTCGTCAGCTCAGAGGCTCACGGGAGCCTTAATTACAACAGTCAAAACGGGGAGCACCCTGTCTTCCATTCCAGCATTTGTGACCCCAAGGCATCATGGTAAATGCAGTCATTAGCACAAATTTGAATAGAGTTTTGAAAGTTTTTCACCATAAGTTGGTGCGGCAAGTGCCGTATCTTCGGACACGTGTTTCTGGCTATTTGGCCGTCATCAGCGAAGAGCAACGTGTAGCTGGCGAGGTTGCTTGAAATGCCGCCTTGAAAGTATTCACAGGTTTAAGTACCACTCAAGAAGGCGCACAGGTGCTTCACCCGAGCTCGTCAGCTCAGAGGCTCACGGGAGCCTTAATTACAACAGTCAAAACGGGGAGCACCCTGTCTTCCATTCCAGCATTTGTGACCCCAAGGCATCATGGTAACTGCAGTCGTTAGCACGAATTTGAATAGAGTTTTAAAAGTTTTTCACCATAAGTTGGTGCGGCAAGTGCTGTATCTTCGGACACATGATTCTGGCTATTTGGCCGTCATCAGCGAAGAGCAACGTTTATCTGGCGGGGTTGCTTGAAATACCGCCTTGAAAGTATTCACAGGTTAAAGTACCACTCAAGAAGGCGCACAGGTGCTTCACCCGAGCTCGTCAGCTCAGAGACTCACGGGAGCCTTAATTACAACAGTCAAAACAGGGAGCACCCTGTCTTCCATTCCAGCATTTGTGACCCCAAGGCATCATGGTAAATGCAGTCATTAGCACAAATTTAAATAGAGTTTTGAAAGTTTTTCACCATAAGTTGGTGCGCCAAGTGCCGTATCTTCGGACACGTGTTTCTGGCTATTTGGCCGTCATCAGCGAAGAGCAAAGTGTAGCTGGCGGGGTAGCTTGAAAAACCGCCTTGAAAGTATTCACAAGTTTAAGTACCACTCAAGAAGGCGCACAGGTGCTTCACCCGAGCTCCTCAGCTCAGAGGCTCACAGGAGCCTTAATTACAACAGTCAAAACGTGGAGCACCCTGTCTTCCATTCCAGCATTTGTGACCCCAAGGCATCATGGTAAATGCAGTCATTAGCACAAATTTGAATAGAGTTTTGAAAGTTTTTCACCATAAGTTGGTGCGGCAAGTGCCGTATCTTCGGACACATGTTTCTGGCTATTTGGCCGTCATCAGCAAAGAGCAACGTGTAGCTGGCGGGGTTGCTTGAAATGCCGCCTTCAAAATATTCACAAGTTTAAGTACCACTCAAGAAGGCGCACAGGTGCTTCACCCGAGCTCCTCAGCTCAGAGGCTCACGGGAGCCTTAATTACAACAGTCAAAACGGGGAGCACCCTGTCTTCCATTCCAGCATTTGTGACCCCAAGGCATCATGGTAAATGCAGTCATTAGCACGAATTTGAATAAAGTTTTGAAAGTTTTTCACCATAAGTTGGTGCGGCAAGTGCTGTATCTTCGGACTCGTGTTTCTGGCTATTTGGCCGTCATCAGCAAAGAGCAACGTGTAGCAGGCGGGGTTGCTTGAAATGCCGCCTTGAAAGTATTCACAGGTTTAAGTACCACTCAAGAAGGCGCACAGGTGCTTCACCCGAGCTCGTCAGCTCAGAGGCTCACGGGAGCCTTAATTACAACAGTCAAAACGGGGAGCACCCTGTCTTCCATTCCAGCATTTTTGACCCCAAGGCATCATGGTAAATGCAGTCTTTAGCACAAATTTAAATAGAGTTTTGAAAGTTTTTCACCATAAGTTGGTGCGGCAAGTGCCGTATCTTCGGACACGTGTTTCTGGCTATTTGGCTGTCATCAGCGAAGAGCAACGTGTAGCTGGCAGGGTTGCTTGAAATGCCGCCTTGAAAGTATTCACAGGTTTAAGTACCACTCAAGAAGGCGCACAGGTGCTTCACCCGAGCTCGTCAGCTCAGAGGCTCACGGGAGCCTTAATTACAACAGTCAAAATGGGGAGCACCCTGTCTTCCATTCCAGCATTTGTGACCCCAAGGCATCATGGTAAATGCAGTCATTAGCACGAATTTGAATAAAGTTTTGAAATTTTTCACCATAAGTTGGTGCGGCAAGTGCTGTATCTCCGGACTCGTGTTTCTGGCTATTTGGCCGTCATCAGCGAGAAGCAACGTGTAGCTGGCGGGGTTGCTTGAAATGCCGCTTTGAAAGTATTCACAGGTTTAAGTACCACTCAAGAAGGCGCACAGGTGCTTCACCCGAGCTCGTCAGCTCAGAGGCTCACGGGAGCCTTAATTACAACAGTCAAAACGGGGAGCACCTTGTCTTCAATTCCAGCATTTGTGACCCCAAGGCATCATGGTAAATGCAGTCATTAGCGCGAATTTGAATAGAGTTTTGAAAGTTTTTCACCATAAGTTGGTGTGGCAAGTGCCGTATCTTCGGACACGTGTTTCTGGCTATTTGGCCGTCATCAGCGAAGAACAGCATGTAGCTGGCGGGGTTGCTTGAAATGCCGCCTTGAAAGTATTCACAGGTTTAAGTACCACTCAAGAAGGCGCACAGATGCTTCACCCGAGCTCATCAGCTCAGAGGCTCACGGGAGCCTTAATTACAACAGTCAAAACGGGAAGCACCCTGTCTTCCATTCCAGCATTTGTGACCCCAAGGCATCAAGGTAAATGCAGTCATTAGCACCAATTTGAATAGAGTTTTGAAAGTTTTTCACCATAAGTTGGTGTGGCAAGTGCCGTATCTTCGGACACGTGTTTCTGGCTATTTGGCCGTCATCAGCGAAGAGCAACGTGTAGCTGGCGGGGTTGCTGGAAATGCCGCCTTGAAAGTGTTCACAGGTTTAAGTACCACTCAAGATGCCGCACAGGTGCTTCACCCGCGCTCGTCAGCTCAGAGGCTCACGGGAGCCTATGTTACAACAGTAAAAACAGGGAGCACCCTGTCTTCCATTCCAGCATTTGTGACCCCAAAGCATCATGGTAAATGCAGTCATTAGCACGAATTTGAATAGAGTTTTGAAATGTTTTCACCATAAGTTGGTGCGGCAAGTGCCGTAGCTTCAGACACGTGTTTCTGGCTATTTGGCCGTCATCAGCGAAGAGCAACGTGTAGCTGGCGGGGTTGCTTGAAAAACCGCCTTGAAAGTATTCACAGGTTTAAGTACCACTCAAGAAGGCGCACAGGTGCTTCACCCGAGCTCGTCAGCTCAGAGGCTCACGGGAGCCTTAATTACAACAGTCAAAACGGGGAGCACCCTGTCTTCCATTCCAGCATTTGTGACCCCAAGGCATCATGGTAAATGCAGACTTTAGCACGAATTTGAATAGAGTTTTGAAAGTTTTTCACCATAACTTGGTGCGGCAAGTGCTATATCTTCAGACACGTGTTTCTGGCTATTTGGCCATCATCAGCGAAGAGCAACGTGTAGCTGGCGGGGTTGCTTGAAATGCCGCCTTGAAAGTATTCACAGGTTTAAGTACCACTCAAGAAGGCGCACAGGTGCTTCACCCGAGCTCGTCAGCTCAGAGGCTCACGGGAGCCTTAATCACAACAGTCAAAACGGGGAGCACCCTGTCTTCCATTCCAGCATTTGTGACCCCAAGGCATCATGGTAGAATGCAGTCATTAGCACGAATTTGAATAGAGTTTTGAAAGTTTTTCACCATAAGTTGGTGTGGCAAGTGCCATATCTTCGGACACGTGTTTCTGGCTATTTGGCCGTCATCAGCGAAGAGCAACGTTTATCTGGCGGTGTTGCTTGAAATGCCGCCTTGAAAGTATTCACAGGTTTAAGTACCACTCAAGAAGGCGCACAGGTGCTTCACCCGAGCTCGTCAGCTGAGAGGCTCACGGGAGCCTTAATTACAACAGTCAAAATGGGGAGCACCCTGTCTTCCATTCCAGCATTTGTGACCCCAAGGCATCATAGTAAATGCAGTCATTAGCACAAATTTAAATAGAGTTTTGAAAGTTTTTCACCATAAGTTGGTGCGGCAAGTGCTGTATCTTCGGACACGTGTTTCTGGCTATTTGGCCGTCATCAGCGAAGAGCAACGTGTAGCTGGCGGGGTTGCTTGAAAAACCACCTTGAAAGTATTCACAGGTTTAAGTACCACTCAAGAAGGCGCACAGGTGCTTCACCCGAGCTCGTCAGCTCAGAGGCTCACAGGAGCCTTAATTACAACAGTCAAAACGGGGAGCACCCTGTCTTCCATTCCAGCATTTGTGACCCCAAGGCATCATGGTAAATGCAGTCATTAGCACGAATTTGAATACAGTTTTGAAAGGTTTTCACCATAACTTGGTGCGGCAAGTGCTGTATCTTCGGACACGTGTTTCTGGCTATTTGGCCGTCATCAGCGAAGAGGAACGTGTAACTGGCGGGGTTGCTTGAAATGCAGCCTTGAAAGTATTCACAGGTTTAAGTACCACTCAAGAAGGCGCACAGGTGCTTCACCCGAGCTCGTCAGCTCAGAGGCTCACGGGAGCCTTAATTACAACAGTCAAAACGGGGAGCACCCTGTCTTCCATTCCAGCATTTGTGACCCCAAGGCATCATGGTAAATGCAGTCATTAGCACGAATTTGAATAGAGTTTTGAAAGTTTTTCACCATAACTTGGTGCGGCAAGTGCTATATCTTCAGACACGTGTTTCTGGCTATTTGGCCATCATCAGCGAAGAGCAACGTGTAGCTTGCGGGGTTGCTTGAAATGCTGCCTTGAAAGTATTCACAGGTTTAAGTACCACTCAAGAAGGCGCACAGGTGCTTCACCCGAGCTCGTCAGCTCAGAGGCTCACAGGAGCCTTAATTACAACAGTCAAAACGGGGAGCACCCTGTCTTCCATTCCAGCATTTGTGACCCCAAGGCATCATGGTAGAATGCAGTCATTAGCACGAATTTGAACAGAGTTTTGAAAGTTTTTCACCATAAGTTGGTGTGGCAAGTGCCGTATCTTCGGACACGTGTTTCTGGCTATTTGGCCGTCATCAGCGAAGAGCAACGTTTATCTGGCGTGGTTGCTTGAAATGCCGCCTTGAAAGTATTCACAGGTTTAAGTACCACTCAAGAAGGCGCACAGGTGCTTCACCCGAGCTCGTCAGCTCAGAGGCTCACGGGAGCCTTAATTACAACAGTCAAAACGGGGAGCACCCTGTCTTCCATTCCAGCATTTTTGACCCCAAGGCATCATGGTAAATGCAGTCATTAGCACAAATTTAAATAGAGTTTTGAAAGTTTTTCACCATAAGTTGGGGCGGCAAGTGCCGTATCTTCGGACACGTGTTTCTGGCTATTTGGCTGTCATCAGCGAAGAGCAACGTGTAGCTGGCAGGGTTGCTTGAAATGCCGCCTTGAAAGTATTCACAGGTTTAAGTACCACTCAAGAAGGCGCACAGGTGCTTCACCCGAGCTCGTCAGCTCAGAGGCTCACGGGAGCCTTAATTACAACAGTCAAAATGGGGAGCACCCTGTCTTCCATTCCAGCATTTGTGACCCCAAGGCATCATGGTAAATGCAGTCATTAGCACGAATTTGAATAAAGTTTTGAAATTTTTCACCATAAGTTGGTGCGGCAAGTGCTGTATCTTCGGACACGTGTTTCTGGCTATTTGGCCGTCATCAGCGAGAAGCAACGTGTAGCTGGCGGGGTTGCTTGAAATGCCGCTTTGAAAGTATTCACAGGTTTAAGTACCACTCAAGAAGGCGCACAGGTGCTTCACCCGAACTCGTCAGCTCAGAGGCTCACGGGAGCCTTAATTACAACAGTCAAAACGGGGAGCACCCTGTCTTCCATTCCAGCATTTGTGACCCCAAGGCATCATGGTAAATGCAGTCATTAGCACGAATTTGAATAGAGTTTTGAAAGTTTTTCACCATAAGTTGGTGTGGCAAGTGCGTATCTTCGGACACATGTTTCTGGCTATTTGGCCGTCATCAGCGAAGAGCAACATGTAGCTGGCGGGGTTGCTTGAAATGCCGCCTTGAAAGTATTCACAGGTTTAAGTACCACTCAAGAAGGCGCACAGATGCTTCACCCGAGCTCATCAGCTCAGAGGCTCACAGGAGCCTTAATTACAACAGTCAAAACGGGAAGCACCCTGTCTTCCATTCCAGCATTTGTGACCCCAAGGCATCATGGTAAATGCAGTCATTAGCACGAATTTGAATAGAGTTTTGAAAGTTTTTCACCATAAGTTGGTGTGGCAAGTGCCGTATCTTTGGACACGTGTTTCTGGCTATTTGGCCGTCATCAGCGAAGAGCAACGTGTAGCTGGCGGGGTTGCTTGAAATGCCGCCTTGAAAGTGTTCACAGGTTTAAGTACCACTCAAGATGCCGCACAGGTGCTTCACCCGGGCTCGTCAGCTCAGAGGCTCACGGGAGCCTTAGTTACAACAGTCAAAACAGGGAGCACCCTGTCTTCCATTCCAGCATTTGTGACCCCAAGGCATCATGGTAAATGCAGTCATTAGCACAAATTTGAATAGAGTTTTGAAAGTTTTTCACCATAAGTTGGTGCGGCAAGTGCCGTATCTTCGGACACGTGTTTCTGGCTATTTGGCTGTCATCAGCGAAGAGCAACGTGTAGCTGGCAGGGTTGCTTGAAATGCCGCCTTGAAAATATTCACAGGTTTAAGTACCACTAAAGATGGCGCACAGGTGCTTCACCCGAGCTCGTCAGCTCAGAGGCTCACGGGAGCCTTAATTACAACAGTCAAAACGGGGAGCACCCTGTCTTCCATTCCAGCATGTGTGACCCCAAGGCATCATGGTAAATGCAGTCATTAGCACAAATTTGAATAGAGTTTTGAAAGTTTTTCACCATAAGTTGGTGCGGCAAATGCCGTATCTTCGGACACATGTTTCTGGCTAATTGGCCGTCATAAGCGAAGAGCAACGTGTAGCTGTCGGGGTTGCTTGAAATGCCGCCTTGAAAGTATTCACAGGTTTAAGTACCACTCAAGAAGGCGCACAGGTGCTTCACCCGAGCTCGTCAGCTCAGAGGCACACGGGAGCCTTAATTACAACAGTCAAAACGGGGAGCACCCTGTCTTCCATTCCAGCATTTGTGACCCCAAGGCATCATAGTAAATGCAGTCATTAGCACAAATTTAAATAGAGTTTTGAAAGTTTTTCACCATAAGTTGGTGTGGCAAGTGCCGTATCTTCGGACACGTGTTTCTGGCTATTTGGCCGTCATCAGTGAAGAGCAACATGTAGCTGGCGGGGTTGCTTGAAATGCCGCCTTGAAAGTATTCACAGGTTTAAGTACCACTCAAGAAAGCGCACAGATGCTTCACCCGAGCTCATCAGCTCAGAGGCTCACGGGAGCCTTAATTACAACAGTCAAAACCGGAAGCACACTGTCTTCCATTCCAGCATTTGTGACCCCAAGGCATCATGGTAAATGCAGTCATTAGCACGAATTTGAATAGAGTTTTGAAAGTTTTTCACCATAAGTTGGTGTGGCAAGTGCCGTATCTTCGGACACGTGTTTCTGGCTATTTGGCCGTCATCAGTGAAGAGCAACATGTAGCTGGCGGGGTTGCTTGAAATGCCGCCTTGAAAGTATTCACAGGTTTAAGTACCACTCAAGAAGGCGCACAGATGCTTCATCCGAGCTCAGAGGCTCAGAGGCTCACGGGAGCCTTAATTACAACAGTCAAAACGGGAAGCACCCTGTCTTCCATTCCAGCATTTGTGACCCCAAGGCATCATGGTAAATGCAGTCATTAGCACGAATTTGAATAGAGTTTTGAAAGTTTTTCACCATAAGTTGGTGTGGCAAGTGCCGTATCTTCGGACACGTGTTTCTGGCTATTTGGCCGTCATCAGTGAAGAGCAACATGTAGCTGGCGGGGTTGCTTGAAATGCCGCCTTGAAAGTATTCACAGGTTTAAGTACCACTCAAGAAGGCGCACAGATGCTTCATCCGAGCTCAGAGGCTCAGAGGCTCACGGGAGCCTTAATTACAACAGTCAAAACGGGAAGCACCCTGTCTTCCATTCCAGCATTTGTGACCCCAAGGCATCATGGTAAATGCAGTCATTAGCACGAATTTGAATAGAGTTTTGAAAGTTTTTCACCATAAGTTGGTGTGGCAAGTGCGTATCTTCGGACACGTGTTTCTGGCTATTTGGCCGTCATCAGCGGAGAGCAACGTGTAGCTGGCGGGGTTGCTTGAAATGCCGCCTTGAAAGTGTTCACAGGTTTAAGTACCACTCAAGATGCCGCACAGGTGCTTCACCTGGGCTCGTCAGCTCAGAGGCTCACGGGAGCCTTAATTACAACAGTCAAAACAGGGAGCACCCTGTCTTCCATTCCAGCATTTGTGACCCCAAGGCATCATGGTAAATGCAGTCATTAGCACAAATTTGAATAGAGTTTTGAAAGTTTTTCACCATAAGTTGGTGCGGCAAGTGCCGTATCTTTGGAAACGTGTTTCTGGCTATTTGGCTGTCATCAGCGAAGAGCAACGTGTAGCTGGCAGGGTTGCTTGAAATGCCGCCTTGAAAATATTCACAGGTTTAAGTACCACTCAAGAAGGCGCACAGGTGCTTCACCCGAGCTCGTCAGCTCAGAGGCTCACAGGAGCCTTAATTACAACAGTCAAAACGGGGAGCACCCTGTCTTCCATTCCAGCATTTGTGATCCCAAGGCATCATGGTAAATGCAGTCATTAGCACGAATTTGAATAGAGTTTTGAAATTTTTTCACCATAAGTTGGTGCGGCAAGTGCCGTAGCTTCAGACACGTGTTTCTGGCTATTTGGCCGTCATCAGCGAAGAGCAACGTGTATCTGGCGGTGTTGCTTGAAATGCCGCCTTGAAAGTATTCACAGGTTTAACTACCACTCAAGTAGGCGCACAGGTGCTTCACCCGAGCTCGTCAGCTCAGAGGCTCACGGGAGCCTTAATTACAACAGTCAAAATGGGGAGCACCCTGTCTTCCATTCCAGCATTTGTGACCCCAAGGCATCATGGTAAATGCAGTCATTAGCACGAATTTGAATAAAGTTTTGAAATTTTTCACCATAAGTTGGTGCGGCAAGTGCTGTATCTTCGGACTCGTGTTTCTGGCTATTTGGCCGTCATCAGCGAGAAGCAACGTGTAGCTGGCGGGATTGCTTGAAATGCCGCTTTGAAAGTATTCACAGGTTTAAGTACCACTCAAGAAGGCGCACAGGTGCTTCACCCGAGCTCGTCAGCTCAGAGGCTCACGGGAGGCTTAATTACAGCAGTCAAAACGGGGAGCACCCTGTCCTCCATTCCAGCATTTGTGACCCCAAGGCATCATGGTAAATGCAGTCATTAGCACGAATTTGAATACAGTTTTGAAAGTTTTTCACCATAAGTTGGTGCGGCAAGTGCCGTATCTTCAGACACGTGTTTCTGGCTATTTGGCCGTCATCAGCAAAGAGCAACGTGTAGCTGGCGGGGTTGCTTGAAATGCCGCCTTGAAAGTATTCACAGGTTTAAGTACCACTCAAGAAGGCGCACAGGTGCTTCAACGGAGCTCGTCAGCTCAGAGGCTCACGGGAGCCTTAATTACAACAGTCAAAACGGGGAGCACCCTGTCTTCCATTCCAGCATTTCTGACCCCAAGGCATCATGGTAAATGCAGTCATTAGCACAAATTTGAATAGAGTTTTGAAAGTTTTTCACCATAAGTTGGTGCGGCAAGTGCCGTATCTTCGGACACGTGTTTCTGGCTATTTGGCCGTCATCAGCGAAGAGCAACGTGTAGCTGGCGGGGTTGCTTGAAATGCCGCCTTGAAAGTATTCACAGGTTTAAGTACCACTCAAGAAGGCGCACAGGTGCTTCAACCGAGCTCGTCAGCTCAGAGGCTCACAGGAGGCTTAATTGCAACAGTCAAAACGGGGAGCACCCTGTCTTCCATTCCAGTATTTGTGACCCCATGGCATCATGGTAAATGCAGTCATTAGCACGAATTTGAATAGAGTTTTGAAAGTTTTTCACCATAAGTTGGTGCGGCAAGTGCCGTATCTTCGGACATGTGTTTCTGGCTATTTGGCCGTCATCAGCGAAGAGCAACGTGTAGCTGGCGGGGTTGCTTGAAATGCTGCCTTGAAAGTATTCACAGGTTTAAGTACCACTCAAGAAGGCGCACAGGTGCTTCACCCGAGCTCGTCAGCTCAGAGGCTCACGGGAGCCTTAATTACAACAGTCAAAACAGGGAGCACCCTGTCTTCCATTCCAGCATTTGTGACCCCAAGGCATCATGGTAAATGCAGTCATTAGCACGAATTTGAATAAAGTTTTGAAAGTTTTTCACGATAACTTGGTGCGCCAAGTGCTGTATCTTCGGACAAGTGTTTCTGGCTATTTGGCCGTCATCAGCGAAGAGCAACGTGTAACTGGCGGGGTTGCTTGAAATGCCGCCTTGAAAGTATTCACAGGATTAAGTACCACTCAAGAAAGCGCACAGGTGCTTCACCCGAGCTCCTCAGCTCAGAGGCTCACGTGAGCCTTAATTACAACAGTCAAAACGGGGAGCACCCTGTCTTCCATTCCAGCATTTGTGACCCCAAGGCATCATGGTAAATGCAGTCATTAGCACGAATTTGAATAGAGTTTTGAAAGTTTTTCACCATAAGTTGGTTCGGCAAGTGCTATATCTTCGGACACGTGTTTCTGGCTATTTGGCCGTCATCAGCGAAGAGCAACGTGTAGCTGGCGGGGTTGCTTGAAATGCCGCCTTGAAAGTATTCACAGGTTTAAGTACCACTCAAGAAGGCGCACACGTGCTTCACCCGAGCTCGTCAGCTCAGAGGCTCATGGGAGCCTTAATTACAACAGTCAAAACGGGGAGCACCCTGTCTTCCATTCCAGCATTTGTGACCCCAAGGCATCATGGTAAATGCAGTCATTAGCACGAATTTGAATAGAGTTTTGAAAGTTTTTCACCATAAGTTGGTGTGGCAAGTGCCGTATCTTCGGACACGTGTTTCTGGCTATTTGGCCGTCATCAGCGAAGAGCGTCATGTAGCTGGCGGGGTTGCTTGAAATGCCGCCTTGAAAGCATTCACATGTTTAAGTACCACTCAAGAAGGCGCACAGATGCTTCACCCGAGCTCGTCAGCTCAGAGGCTCGCGGGAGCCTTAATTACAACAGTCAAAACGGGGAGCAGCCTGTCTTCCATTCCAGCATTTGTGACCCCAAGGCATCATGGTAAATGCAGTCATTAGCACGAATTTGAATAGAGTTTTGAAAGATTTTCACCATAAGTTGGTGCGGCAAGTGCCGTATCTTCGGACACGTGTTTCTGGCTATATGGCCGTCATCAGCGAAGAGCAACGTGTAGCTGTCGGGGTTGCTTGAAATGCCGCCTTGAAAGTATTCACAGGTTTAAGTACCACTCAAGAAGGCGCACAGGTGCTTCACCCGGGCTCGTCAGCTCAGAGGCTCACGGGAGCCTTAATTTCAACAGTCAAAACGGGGAGCACCCTGTCTTCCATTCCAGCATTTGTGACCCCAAGGCATCATGGTAAATGCAGTCATTAGCACAAATTTGAATAGAGTTTTGAAAGTTTTTCACCATAAGTTGGTGTGGCAAGTGCCGTATCTTCGGACACGTGTTTCTGGCTATTTGGCCGTCATCAGCGAAGAGCAACGTGTAGCTGGCGGGGTTGCTTGAAATGCCGCCTTGAAAGTATTCACAGGTTAAAGTACCACTCAATAAGGCGCACAGGTGCTTCACCCGAGCTCGTCAGCTCAGAGGCTCACAGGAGCCTTAATTACAACAGTCAAAACGGGAAGCACCCTGTCTTCCATTCCAGCATTTGTGACCCCAAGGCATCATGGTAAATGCAGTCGTTAGCACGAATTTGAATAGAGTTTTGAAAGTTTTTCACCATAAGATGGTGCGGCAAGTGCCGTATCT
Source organism: Pleurodeles waltl (assembly GCF_031143425.1). Taxonomy (NCBI): domain Eukaryota; kingdom Metazoa; phylum Chordata; class Amphibia; order Caudata; family Salamandridae; genus Pleurodeles; species Pleurodeles waltl. Next base: position 1,031,456,428 of record NC_090437.1, on the reverse strand, counting down.
TCGGACACGTGTTTCTGGCTATTTAGCCGTCATCAGCGAAGAGCAACATGTAGCTGGCGGGGTTGCTTGAAATGCCGCCTTGAAAGTATTCACAGGTTTAAGTACCACTCAAGAAGGCGCACAGGTGCTTCACCCGGACTCGTCAGCTCAGAGGCTCACGGGAGCCTTAATTACAACAGTCAAAACGGGGAGCACTCTGTCTTCCATTCCAGCATTTGTGACCCCAAGGCATCATGGTAAATGCAGTCATTAGCACGCATTTGAATAGAGTTTTGAAAGTTTTTCACCATAAGTTGGTGCGGCAAGTGCCGTATCTTCAGACACGTGTTTCTGGCTATTTGGCCGTCATCAGCAAAGAGCAACGTGTAGCTGGCGGGGTTGCTTGAAATGCCGCCTTGAAAGTATTCACAGGTTTAAGTACCACTCAAGAAGGCGCACAGGTGCTTCAACGGAGCTCGTCAGCTCAGAGGCTCACGGGAGCCTTAATTACCACAGTCAAAATGGGGAGCACCCTGTCTTCCATTCCAGCATTTGTGACCCCAAGGCATCATGGTAAATGCAGTCATTAGCACGAATTGGAATAAAGTTTTGAAAGTTTTTCACCATAAGTTGGTGCGGCAAGTGCTGTATCTTCGGACACGTGTTTCTGGCTATTTCGCCGTCATCAGCGAAGAGCAACGTGTAGCTGGCGGGGTTGCTTGAAATGCCGCCTTGAAAGTATTCACAGGTTTAAGTACCACTCAAGAAGGCGCACAGGTGCTTCACCCGAGCTCGTCAGCTCAGAGGCTCACGGGAGCCTTAATTACAACAGTCAAAACGGGGAGCACCCTGTCTTCCATTCCAGCATTTGTGACCCCAAGGCATCATGGTAAATGCAGTCATTAGCACAAATTTGAATAGAGTTTTGAAAGTTTTTCACCATAAGTTGGTGCGGCAAGTGCCGTATCTTCGGACACGTGTTTCTGGCTATTTGGCCGTCATCAGCGAAGAGCAAAGTGTAGCTGGCGGGGTTGCTTGAAATGCCGCCTTGAAAGTATTCACAGGTTTAAGTACCACTCAAGAAGGCGCACAGGTGCTTCACCCGGGCTCGTCAGCTCAGAGGCTCACGGGAGCCTTAATTACAACAGTCAAAACGGGGAGCACCCTGTCTTCCATTCCAGCATTTCTGACCCCAAGTCATCATGGTAAATGCAGTCATTAGCACAAATTTGAATAGAGTTTTGAAAGTTTTTCACCATAAGTTGGTGCGGCAAGTGCCGTATCTTCGGACACGTGTTTCTGGCTATTTGGCCGTCATCAGCGAAGAGCAACGTGTAGCTGGCGGGGTTGCTTGAAATGCCGCCTTGAAAGTATTCACAGGTTTAAGTACCACTCAAGAAGGCGCACAGGTGCTTCAACCGAGCTCGTCAGCTCAGAGGCTCACAGGAGGCTTAATTGCAACAGTCAAAACTGGGAGCACCCTGTCTTCCATTCCAGTATTTGTGACCCCATGGCATCATGGTAAATGCAGTCATTAGCACGAATTTGAATAGAGTTTTGAAAGTTTTTCACCATAAGTTGGTGCGGCAAGTGCCGTATCTTCGGACATGTGTTTCTGGCTATTTGGCCGTCATCAGCAAAGAGCAACGTGTAGCTGGCGGGGTTGCTTGAAATGCTGCCTTGAAAGTATTCACACGTTTAAGTACCACTCAAGAAGGCGCACAGGTGCTTCACCCGAGCTCGTCAGCTCAGAGGCTCACGGGAGCCTTAATTACAACAGTCAAAACAGGGAGCACCCTGTCTTCCATTCCAGCATTTGTGACCCCAAGGCATCATGGTAAATGCAGTCATTAGCACGAATTTGAATAAAGTTTTGAAAGTTTTTCACCATAACTTGGTGCGCCAAGTGCTGTATCTTCGGACAAGTGTTTCTGGCTATTTGGCCGTCATCAGCGAAGAGCAACGTGTAACTGGCGGGGTTGCTTGAAATGCCGCCTTGAAAGTATTCACAGGTTTAAGTACCACTCAAGAAAGCGCACAGGTCCTTCACCCGAGCTCGTCAGCTCAGAGGCTCACGGGAGCCTTAATTACAACAGTCAAAACGGGGAGCACCCTGTCTTCCATTCCAGCATTTGTGACCCCAAGGCATCATGGTAAATGCAGTCATTAGCACGAATTTGAATAGAGTTTTGAAAGTTTTTCACCATAAGTTGGTTCGGCAAGTGCTATATCTTCGGACACGTGTTTCTGGCTATTTGGCCGTCATCAGCGAAGAGCAACGTGTAGCTGGCGGGGTTGCTTGAAATGCCGCCTTGAAAGTATTCACAGGTTTAAGTACCACTCAAGAAGGCGCACACGTGCTTCACCCGAGCTCGTCAGCTCAGAGGCTCATGGGAGCCTTAATTACAACAGTCAAAACGGGGAGCACCCTGTCTTCCATTCCAGCATTTGTGACCCCAAGGCATCATGGTAAATGCAGTCATTAGCACGAATTTGAATAGAGTTTTGAAAGTTTTTCACCATAAGTTGGTGTGGCAAGTGCCGTATCTTCGGACACGTGTTTCTGGCTATTTGGCCGTCATCAGCGAAGAGCGTCATGTAGCTGGCGGGGTTGCTTGAAATGCCGCCTTGAAAGCATTCACATGTTTAAGTACCACTCAAGAAGGCGCACAGATGCTTCACCCGAGCTCGTCAGCTCAGAGGCTCACGGGAGCCTTAATTACAACAGTCAAAACGGGGAGCAGCCTGTCTTCCATTCCAGCATTTGTGACCCCAAGGCATCATGGTAAATGCAGTCATTAGCACAAATTTGAATAGAGTTTTGAAAGATTTTCACCATAAGTTGGTGCGGCAAGTGCCGTATCTTCGGACACATGTTTCTGGCTATATGGCCGTCATCAGCGAAGAGCAACGTGTAGCTGTCGGGGTTGCTTGAAATGCCGCCTTGAAAGTATTCACAGGTTTAAGTACCACTCAAGAAGGCGCACAGATGCTTCACCCGGGCTCGTCAGCTCAGAGGCTCACGGGAGCCTTAATTTCAACAGTCAAAACGGGGAGCACCCTGTCTTCCATTCCAGCATTAGTGAACCCAAGGCATCATGGTAAATGCAGTCATTAACACAAATTTGAATAGAGTTTTGAAAGTTTTTCACCATAAGTTGGTGTGGCAAGTGCCGTATCTTCGGACACGTGTTTCTGGCTATTTGGCCGTCATCAGCGAAGAGCAACGTGTAGCTGGCGGGGTTGCTTGAAATGCCGCCTTGAAAGTATTCACAGGTTAAAGTACCACTCAATAAGGCGCACAGGTGCTTCACCCGAGCTCGTCAGCTCAGAGGCTCACAGGAGCCTTAATTACAACAGTCAAAACGGGAAGCACCCTGTCTTCCATTCCAGCATTTGTGACCCCAAGGCATCATGGTAAATGCAGTCGTTAGCACGAATTTGAATAGAGTTTTGAAAGTTTTTCACCATAAGATGGTGCGGCAAGTGCCGTATCTTCGGACACGTGTTTCTGGCTATTTAGCCGTCATCAGCGAAGAGCAACATGTAGCTGGCGGGGTTGCTTGAAATGCCGCCTTGAAAGTATTCACAGGTTTAAGTACCACTCAAGAAGGCGCACAGGTTGCTTCACCCGAGCTCGTCAGCTCAGAGGCTCACGGGAGCCTTAATTACAACAGTCAAAACGGGGAGCACCCTGTCTTCCATTCCAGCATTTGTGACTCCAAGGCATCATGGTAAATGCAGTCATTAGCACGCATTTGAATAGAGTTTTGAAAGTTTTTCACCATAAGTTGGTGCGGCAAGTGCCGTATCTTCAGACATGTGTTTCTGGCTATTTGGCGGTCATCAGCGAAGACCAACGTGTAGCTGGCGGGGTTGCTTGAAATGCCGCCTTGAAAGTATTCACAGGTTTAAGTACCACTCAAGAAGGCGCACAGGTGCTTCACCCAAGCTCGTCAGCTCAGAGGCTCACAGGAGCCTTAATTACAACAGTCAAAATGGGGAGCACCCTGTCTTCCATTCCAGCATTTGTGACCCCAAGGCATCATGGTAAATGCAGTCATTAGCACGAATTTGAATAAAGTTTTGAAAGTTTTTCACCATAAGTTGGTGCGGCAAGTGCTGTATCTTCGGACACGTGTTTCTGGCTTTTTCGCCGTCATCAGCGAAGAGCAACGTGTAGCTGGCGGGGTTGCTTGAAATGCCGCCTTGAAACTATTCACAGGTTTAAGTACCACTCAAGAAGGCGCACAGGTGCTTCACCCGAGCTCGTCACCTCGGAGGCTCACGGGAGCCTTAATTACAACAGTCAAAACGGGGAGCACCCTGTCTTCCATTCCAGCATTTGTGACCCCAAGGCATCATGGGAAATGCAGTCATTAGCACGAATTTGAATAGAGTTTTGAAAGTTTTTCACCATAAGTTGGTGCGGCAAGTGCCGTATCTTCGGACACATGTTTCTGGCTATTTGGCCGTCATCAGCAAAGAGCAACGTGTAGCTGGCGGGGTTGCTTGAAATGCCACCTTGAAAGTATTCACAGGTTTAAGTACCACTCAAGAAGGCACACAGGTGCTTCACCCGGACTCGTCAGCTCAGAGGCTCACGGGAGCCTTAATTACAACAGTCAAAACGGGGAGCACCCAGTCTTCCATTCCAGCATTTGTGACCCCAAGGCATCATGGTAAATGCAGTCGTTAGCACGAATTTGAATAGAGTTTTGAAAGTTTTTCACCATAAGATGGTGCGGCAAGGGCCGTATCTTCGGACACGTGTTTCTGGCTATTTAGCCGTCATCAGCGAAGAGCAACATGTAGCTGGCGGGGTTGCTTGAAATGCCGCCTTGAAAGTATTCACAGGTTTAAGTACCACTCAAGAAGGCGCACAGGTGCTTCACCCGGACTCGTCAGCTCAGAGGCTCACGCGAGCCTTAATTACAACAGTCAAAACGGGGAGCACTCTGTCTTCCATTCCAGCATTTGTGACCCCAAGGCATCATGGTAAATGCAGTCATTAGCACGCATTTGAATAGAGTTTTGAAAGTTTTTCACCATAAGTTGGTGCGGCAAGTGCCGTATCTTCAGACACGTGTTTCTGGCTATTTGGCCGTCATCAGCAAAGAGCAACGTGTAGCTGGCGGGGTTGCTTGAAATGCCGCCTTGAAAGTATTCACAGGTTTAAGTACCACTCAAGAAGGCGCACAGGTCCTTCACCCGAGCTCGTCAGCTCAGAGGCTCACGGGAGCCTTAATTACCACAGTCAAAATGGGGAGCACCCTGTCTTCCATTCCAGCATTTGTGACCCCAAGGCATCATGGTAAATGCAGTCATTAGCACGAATTGGAATAAAGTTTTGAAAGTTTTTCACCATAAGTTGGTGCGGCAAGTGCTGTATCTTCGGACACGTGTTTCTGGCTATTTCGCCGTCATCAGCGAAGAGCAACGTGTAGCTGGCGGGGTTGCTTGAAATGCCGCCTTGAAAGTATTCACAGGTTTAAGTACCACTCAAGAAGGCGCACAGGTGCTTCACCCGAGCTCGTCAGCTCAGAGGCTCACGGGAGCCTTAATTACAACAGTCAAAACGGGGAGCACCCTGTCTTCCATTCCAGCATTTGTGACCCCAAGGCATCATGGTAAATGCAGTCATTAGCACGAATTTGAATAGAGTTTTGAAAGTTTTTCACCATAAGTTGGTGCGGCAAGTGCCGTATCTTCGGACACGTGTTTCTGGCTATTTGGCCGTCATCAGCGAAGAGCAAAGTGTAGCTGGCGGGGTTGCTTGAAATGCCGCCTTGAAAGTATTCACAGGTTTAAGTACCACTCAAGAAGGCGCACAGGTGCTTCACCCGGGCTCGTCAGCTCAGAGGCTCACGGGAGCCTTAATTACAACAGTCAAAACGGGGAGCACCCTGTCTTCCATTCCAGCATTTCTGACCCCAAGTCATCATGGTAAATGCAGTCATTAGCACAAATTTGAATAGAGTTTTGAAAGTTTTTCACCATAAGTTGGTGCGGCAAGTGCCGTATCTTCGGACACGTGTTTCTGGCTATTTGGCCGTCATCAGCGAAGAGCAACGTGTAGCTGGCGGGGTTGCTTGAAATGCCGCCTTGAAAGTATTCACAGGTTTAAGTACCACTCAAGAAGGCGCACAGGTGCTTCAACCGAGCTCGTCAGCTCAGAGGCTCACAGGAGGCTTAATTGCAACAGTCAAAACTGGGAGCACCCTGTCTTCCATTCCAGTATTTGTGACCCCATGGCATCATGGTAAATGCAGTCATTAGCACGAATTTGAATAGAGTTTTGAAAGTTTTTCACCATAAGTTGGTGCGGCAAGTGCCGTATCTTCGGACATGTGTTTCTGGCTATTTGGCCGTCATCAGCAAAGAGCAACGTGTAGCTGGCGGGGTTGCTTGAAATGCTGCCTTGAAAGTATTCACAGGTTTAAGTACCACTCAAGAAGGCGCACAGGTGCTTCACCCGAGCTCGTCAGCTCAGAGGCTCACGGGAGCCTTAATTACAACAGTCAAAACAGGGAGCACCCTGTCTTCCATTCCAGCATTTGTGACCCCAAGGCATCATGGTAAATGCAGTCATTAGCACGAATTTGAATAAAGTTTTGAAAGTTTTTCACCATAACTTGGTGCGCCAAGTGCTGTATCTTCGGACAAGTGTTTCTGGCTATTTGGCCGTCATCAGCGAAGAGCAACGTGTAACTGGCGGGGTTGCTTGAAATGCCGCCTTGAAAGTATTCACAGGTTTAAGTACCACTCAAGAAAGCGCACAGGTCCTTCACCTGAGCTCGTCAGCTCAGAGGCTCACGGGAGCCTTAATTACAACAGTCAAAACGGGGAGCACCCTGTCTTCCATTCCAGCATTTGTGACCCCAAGGCATCATGGTAAATGCAGTCATTAGCACGAATTTGAATAGAGTTTTGAAAGTTTTTCACCATAAGTTGGTTCGGCAAGTGCTATATCTTCGGACACGTGTTTCTGGCTATTTGGCCGTCATCAGCGAAGAGCAACGTGTAGCTGGCGGGGTTGCTTGAAATGCCGCCTTGAAAGTATTCACAGGTTTAAGTACCACTCAAGAAGGCGCACACGTGCTTCACCCGAGCTCGTCAGCTCAGAGGCTCATGGGAGCCTTAATTACAACAGTCAAAACGGGGAGCACCCTGTCTTCCATTCCAGCATTTGTGACCCCAAGGCATCATGGTAAATGCAGTCATTAGCACGAATTTGAATAGAGTTTTGAAAGTTTTTCACCATAAGTTGGTGTGGCAAGTGCCGTATCTTCGGACACGTGTTTCTGGCTATTTGGCCGTCATCAGCGAAGAGCGTCATGTAGCTGGCGGGGTTGCTTGAAATGCCGCCTTGAAAGCATTCACATGTTTAAGTACCACTCAAGAAGGCGCACAGATGCTTCACCCGAGCTCGTCAGCTCAGAGGCTCACGGGAGCCTTAATTACAACAGTCAAAACGGGGAGCAGCCTGTCTTCCATTCCAGCATTTGTGACCCCAAGGCATCATGGTAAATGCAGTCATTAGCACGAATTTGAATAGAGTTTTGAAAGATTTTCACCATAAGTTGGTGCGGCAAGTGCCGTATCTTCGGACACATGTTTCTGGCTATATGGCCGTCATCAGCGAAGAGCAACGTGTAGCTGTCGGGGTTGCTTGAAATGCCGCCTTGAAAGTATTCACAGGTTTAAGTACCACTCAAGAAGGCGCACAGGTGCTTCACCCGGGCTCGTCAGCTCAGAGGCTCACGGGAGCCTTAATTTCAACAGTCAAAACGGGGAGCACCCTGTCTTCCATTCCAGCATTAGTGAACCCAAGGCATCATGGTAAATGCAGTCATTAACACAAATTTGAATTGAGTTTTGAAAGTTTTTCACCATAAGTTGGTGTGGCAAGTGCCGTATCTTCGGACACGTGTTTCTGGCTATTTGGCCGTCATCAGCGAAGAGCAACGTGTAGCTGGCGGGGTTGCTTGAAATGCCGCCTTGAAAGTATTCACAGGTTAAAGTACCACTCAATAAGGCGCACAGGTGCTTCACCCGAGCTCGTCAGCTCAGAGGCTCACAGGAGCCTTAATTACAACAGTCAAAACGGGAAGCACCCTGTCTTCCATTCCAGCATTTGTGACCCCAAGGCATCATGGTAAATGCAGTCGTTAGCACGAATTTGAATAGAGTTTTGAAAGTTTTTCACCATAAGATGGTGCGGCAAGTGCCGTATCTTCGGACACGTGTTTCTGGCTATTTAGCCGTCATCAGCGAAGAGCAACATGTAGCTGGCGGGGTTGCTTGAAATGCCGCCTTGAAAGTATTCACAGGTTTAAGTACCACTCAAGAAGGCGCACAGGTTGCTTCACCCGAGCTCGTCAGCTCAGAGGCTCACGGGAGCCTTAATTACAACAGTCAAAACGGGGAGCACCCTGTCTTCCATTCCAGCATTTGTGACTCCAAGGCATCATGGTAAATGCAGTCATTAGCACGCATTTGAATAGAGTTTTGAAAGTTTTTCACCATAAGTTGGTGCGGCAAGTGCCGTATCTTCAGACATGTGTTTCTGGCTATTTGGCGGTCATCAGCGAAGACCAACGTGTAGCTGGCGGGGTTGCTTGAAATGCCGCCTTGAAAGTATTCACAGGTTTAAGTACCACTCAAGAAGGCGCACAGGTGCTTCACCCAAGCTCGTCAGCTCAGAGGCTCACAGGAGCCTTAATTACAACAGTCAAAATGGGGAGCACCCTGTCTTCCATTCCAGCATTTGTGACCCCAAGGCATCATGGTAAATGCAGTCATTAGCACGAATTTGAATAAAGTTTTGAAAGTTTTTCACCATAAGTTGGTGCGGCAAGTGCTGTATCTTCGGACACGTGTTTCTGGCTTTTTCGCCGTCATCAGCGAAGAGCAACGTGTAGCTGGCGGGGTTGCTTGAAATGCCGCCTTGAAACTATTCACAGGTTTAAGTACCACTCAAGAAGGCGCACAGGTGCTTCACCCGAGCTCGTCACCTCGGAGGCTCACGGGAGCCTTAATTACAACAGTCAAAACGGGGAGCACCCTGTCTTCCATTCCAGCATTTGTGACCCCAAGGCATCATGGGAAATGCAGTCATTAGCACGAATTTGAATAGAGTTTTGAAAGTTTTTCACCATAAGTTGGTGCGGCAAGTGCCGTATCTTCGGACACATGTTTCTGGCTATTTGGCCGTCATCAGCAAAGAGCAACGTGTAGCTGGCGGGGTTGCTTGAAATGCCACCTTGAAAGTATTCACAGGTTTAAGTACCACTCAAGAAGGCACACAGGTGCTTCACCCGGACTCGTCAGCTCAGAGGCTCACGGGAGCCTTAATTACAACAGTCAAAACGGGGAGCACCCAGTCTTCCATTCCAGCATTTGTGACCCCAAGGCATCATGGTAAATGCAGTCATTAGCACGCATTTGAATAGAGTTTTGAAAGTTTTTCACCATAAGTTGGTGCAGCAAGTGCCGTATCTTCAGACACGTGTTTCTGGCTATTTGGCCGTCATCAGCAAAGAGCAACATGTAGCTGGCGGGGTTGCTTGATATGCCGCCTTGAAAGTATTCACAGGTTTAAGTACCACTCAAGAAGGCGCACAGGTGCTTCACCGGAGCTCGTCAGCTCAGAGGCTCACGGGAGCCTTAATTACAACAGTCAAAATGGGGAGCACCCTGTCTTCCATTCCAGCATTTGTGACCCCAAGGCATCATGGTAAATGCAGTCATTAGCACGAATTTGAATAAAGTTTTGAAAGTTTTTCACCATAAGTTGGTGCGGCAAGTGCTGTATCTTCGGACACGTGTTTCTGGCTATTTCGCCGTCATCAGCGAAGAGCAACGTGTAGCTGGCGGGGTTGCTTGAAATGCCGCCTTGAAAGTATTCACAGGTTTAAGTACCACTCAAGAAGGCGCACAGGTGCTTCACCCGAGCTCGTCAGCTCAGAGGCTCACGGGAGCCTTAATTACAACAGTCAAAACGGGGAGCACCCTGTCTTCCATTCCAGCATTTGTGACCCCAAGGCATCATGGTAAATGCAGTCATTAGCACGAATTTGAATACAGTTTTGAAAGTTTTTCACCATAAGTTGGTGTGGCAAGAGCCGTATCTTCGGACACATGTTTCTGGCTATTTGGCAGTCATCAGCGAAGAGCAACATGTAGCTGGCGGGGTTGCTTGAAATGCTGCCTTGAAAGTATTCACAGGTTTAAGTACCACTCAAGAAGGCGCACAGATGCTTCACCCGGGCTCGTCAGCTCAGAGGCTCACGGGAGCCTTAATTACAACAGTCAAAACGGGGAGCACCCTGTCTTCCATTCCAGCATTTGTGACCCCAAGGCATCATGGTAAATGCAGTCATTAGCACCAATTTGAATAGAGTTTTGAAAGTTTTTCACCATAACTTGGTGCGGCAAGTGCCGTATCTTCGGACACGTGTTTCTGGCTATTTGGCCGTCATCAGCGAAGAGCAACGTGTAGCTGGCGGGGTTGCTTGAAATGCCGCCTTGAAAGTATTCACAGGTTTAAGTACCACTCAAGAAGGCGGACAGGTGCTTCACCCGAGCTCGTCAGCTCAGAGGCTCACAGGAGCCTTAATTACAACAGTCAAAACGGGGAGCACCCTGTCTTCCATTCCAGCATTTGTGACCCCAAGGCATCATGGTAAATGCAGTCATTAGCACGAGTTTGAATAAAGTTTTGAAAGTTTTTCACCATAACTTGGTGCGGCAAGTGCTGTATCTTCGGACACATGTTTCTGGCTATTTGGCCGTCATCAGCGAAGAGCAACGTGTAACTGGCGGGGTTGCTTGAAATGCCGCCTTCAAAGTATTCACAGGTTTAAGTACCACTCAAGAAAGCGCACAGGTGCTTCACCCGAGGTCGTCAGCTCAGAGACTCACGGGAGCCTTAATTGCAACAGTCAAAACGGGGAGCACCCTGTCTTCCATTCCAGCATTTGTGACCCCAAGGCAGTATGGTAAATGCAGTCATTAGCACGAATTTGAATAGAGTTTTGAAAGATTTTCATCATAAGTTGGTGCGGCAAGTGCTATATCTTCGGACACGTGTTTCTGGCTATTTGGCCGTCATCGGCGAAGAGCAACGTGTAGCTGGCGGGGTTGCTTGAAATGCCGCCTTGAAAGTATTCACAGGTTTAAGTACCACTCAAGAAGGCGCACACGTGCTTCACCCGAGCTCGTCAGCTCAGAGGCTCACGGGAGCCTGAATTACAACAGTCAAAACGGGGAGCACCCTGTCTTCCATTCCAGCATTTGTGACCCCAAGGCATCATGGTAAATGCAGTCATTAGCACAAATTTGGATACAGTTTTGAAAGTTTTTCACCATAAGTTGGTGTGGCAAGTGCCGTATCTTCGGACACGTGTTTCTGGCTATTTGGCCGTCATCAGCGAAGAGCAACATGTAGCTGGCGGGGTTGCTTGAAATGCCGCCTTGAAAGTATTCACAGGTTTAAGTACCACTCAAAAAGGCGCACAGATGCTTCACCCGGGCTCGTCAGCTCAGAGGCTCACAGGAGCCTTAATTACAACATTCAAAACGGGGAGCACCCTGTCTTCCATTCCAGCATTTCTGACCCCAAGGCATCATGGTAAATGCAGTCATTAGCACAAATTTGAATAGAGTTTTGAAAGTTTTTCACCATAAGTTGGTGCGGCAAGTGCCGTATCTTCGGACACGTGTTTCTGGCTATTTGGCCGTCATCAGCGAAGAGCAACGTGTAGCTGGCGGGGTTGCTTGAAATGCCGCCTTGAAAGTATTCACAGGTTTAAGTACCACTCAAGAAGGCGCACAGGTGCTTCAACCGAGCTCGTCAGCTCAGAGGCTCACAGGAGGCTTAATTGCAACAGTCAAAACTGGGAGCACCCTGTCTTCCATTCCAGCATTTGTGACCCCAAGGCATCATGGTAAATGCAGTCATTAGCACGAATTTGAATAGAGTTTTGAAAGTTTTTCACCATAAGTTGGTGCGGCAAGTGCCGTTTCTTCGGACACGTGTTTCTGGCTATTTGGCCGTCATCAGCGAAGAGCAACGTGTAGCTGGCGGGATTGCTTGAAATGCTGCCTTGAAAGTATTCACAGGTTTAAGTACCACTCAAGAAGGCGCACAGGTGCTTCACCCGAGCTCGTCAGCTCAGAGGCTCACGGGAGCCTTAATTACAACAGTCAAAACGGGGAGCACCCTGTCTTCCATTCCAGCATTTGTGACCCCAAGGCATCATGGTAAATGCAGTCATTAGCACGAATTTGAATAGAGTTTTGAAAGTTTTTCACCATAAGTTGGTGCGGCAAGTGCCGTATCTTCGGACACGTGTTTCTGGCTATTTGGCCGTCATCAGCGAAGAGCAACGTGTAGATGGCGGGATTGCTTGAAATGCCGCCTTGAAAGTATTCACAGGTTTAAGTACCACTCAAGAAAGCGCACAGGTGCTTCACCCGAGCTCGTCAGCTCAGAGGCTCACGGGAGCCTTAATTACAACAGTCAAAACGGGGAGCACCCTGTCTTCCATTCCAGCATTTGTGACCCCAAGGCATCATGGTAAATGCAGTCATTAGCACGAATTTGAATAGAGTTTTGAAAGTTTTTCACCATAAGTTGGTGCGGCAAGTGCTATATCTTCGGACACGTGTTTCTGGCTAGTTGGCCGTCATCAGCGAAGAGCAACGTGTAGCTGGCGGGGTTGCTTGAAATGCCGCCTTGAAAGTATTCACAGGTTTAAGTACCACTCAAGAAGGCGCACACGTGCTTCACCCGAGCTCGTCAGCTCAGAGGCTCACGGGAGCCTTAATTACAACAGTCAAAACGGGGAGCACCCTGTCTTCCATTCCAGCATTTGTGACCCCAAGGCATCATGGTAAATGCAGTCATTAGCACGAATTTGAATAGACTTTTGAAAGTTTTTCACCATAAGTTGGTGTGGCAGGTGCCGTATCTTCGGACACGTGTTTCTGGCTATTTGGCCGTCATCAGCGAAGAGCGTCATGTAGCTGGCGGGGTTGCTTGAAATGCCGCCTTGAAAGCATTCACAGGTTTAAGTACCACTCAAGAAGGCGCACAGATGCTTCACCCGAGCTCAGAGGCTCAGAGGCTCACGGGAGCCTTAATTACAACAGTCAAAACGGGGAGCACCCTGTCTTCCATTCCAGCATTTGTGACCCCAAGGCATCATGGTAAATGCAGTCATTAGCACGAATTTGAATAGAGTTTTGAAAGTTTTTCACCATAAGTTGGTGCGGCAAGTGCTGTATCTTCGGACACGTGTTTCTGGCTATATGGCCGTCATCAGCGAAGAGCAACGTGTAGCTGGCAGGGTTGCTTGAAATGCCGCCTTGAAAGTATTCACAGGTTTAAGTACCACTCAAGAAGGCAACAGGTGCTTCACCCGGGCTCGTCAGCTCAGAGGCTCACGGGAGCCTTAATTACAACAGTCAAAACGTGGAGCACCCTGTCTTCCATTCCAGCATTTGTGACCCCAAGGCATCATGGTAAATGCAGTCATTAGCACAAATTTGAATAGAGTTTTGAACGTTTTTCACCATAAGTTGGTGCGGCAAGTGCCGTATCTTCGGACACGTGTTTCTGGCTATTTGGCCGTCATCAGCGAAGAGCAACGTGTAGCTGGCGGGGTTGCTTGAAATGCCGCCTTGAAAGTATTCACAGGTTTAAGTACCACTCAAGAAGGCGCACAGGTGCTTCACCCGAGCTCGTCTGCTCAGAGGCTCACAGGAGCCTTAATTACAACAGTCAAAATGGGGAGCACCCTGTCTTCCATTCCAGCATTTGTGACCCCAAGGCATCATGGTAAATGCAGTCATTAGCACCAATTTGAATAAAGTTTTGAAAGTTTTTCACCATAAGTTGGTGCGGCAAGTGCTGTATCTTCGGACTCGTGTTTCTGGCTATTTGGCCGTCATCAGCGAAGAGCAACGTGTAGCTGGCGGGGTTGCTTGAAATGCCGCCTTGAAAGTATTCACAGGTTTAAGTACCACTCAAGAAGGCGCACAGGTGCTTCACCCGAGCTCGTCAGCTCAGTGGCTCACGGGAGCCTTAATTACAACAGTCAAAACAGGGAGCACCCTGTCTTCCATTCCAGCATTTGTGACCCTAAGGCATCATGGTAAATGCAGTCATTAGCACGAATTTGAATAGAGTTTTGAAAGTTTTTCACCATAAGTTGGTGTGGCAAGTGCCGTATCTTCGGACACGTGTTTCTGGCTATTTGGCCGTCATCAGCGAAGAGCAACATGTAGCTGGCGGGGTTGCTTGAAATGCCGCCTTGAAAGTATTCACAGGTTTAAGTACCACTCAAGAAGGCGCACAGATGCTTCACCCGAGCTCATCAGCTCAGAGGCTCACGGGAGACTTAATTACAACAGTCAAAACAGGGAGCACCCTGTCTTCCATTCCAGCATTTGTGACCCTAAGGCATCATGGTAAATGCAGTCATTAGCACGAATTTGAATAGAGTTTTGAAAGTTTTTCACCATAAGTTGGTGTGGCAAGTGCCGTATCTTCGGACACGTGTTTCTGGCTATTTGGCCGTCATCAGCGAAGAGCAACATGTAGCTGGCGGGGTTGCTTGAAATGCCGCCTTGAAAGTATTCACAGGTTTAAGTACCACTCAAGAAGGCGCACAGATGCTTCACCCGAGCTCATCAGCTCAGAGGCTCACGGGAGCCTTAATTACAACAGTCAAAACGGGAAGCACCCTGTCTTCCATTCCAGCATTTGTGACCCCAAGGCATCATGGTAAATGCAGTCATTAGCACGAATTTGAATAGAGTTTTGAAAGTTTTTCACCATAAGTTGGTGCGGCAAGTGCTATATCTTCGGACACGTGTTTCTGGCTATTTGGCCGTCATCAGCGATGAGCAACGTGTAGCTGGCGGGGTTGCTTGAAATGCCGCCTTGAAAGTATTCACAGGTTTAAGTACCACTCAAGAAGGCGCACACGTGCTTCACCCGAGCTCGTCAGCTCAGAGGCTCATGGGAGCCTTAATTACAACAGTCAAAACGGGGAGCACCCTGTCTTCCATTCCAGCATTTGTGACCCCAAGGCATCATGGTAAATGCAGTCATTAGCACGAATTTGAATAGAGTTTTGAAAGTTTTTCACCATAAGTTGGTGTGGCAAGTGGCGCATCTTCGGACACGTGTTTCTGGCTATTTGGCCGTCATCAGCGAAGAGCGTCATGTAGCTGGCGGGGTTGCTTGAAATGCCGCCTTGAAAGCATTCACAGGTTTAAGTACCACTCAAGAAGGCGCACAGATGCTTCACCCGAGCTCGTCAGCTCGGAGGCTCACGGGAGCCTTAATTACAACAGTCAAAACGGGGAGCACCCTGTCTTCCATTCCAGCATTTGTGACCCCAAGGCATCATGGTAAATGCAGTCATTAGCACGAATTTGAATAGAGTTTTGAAAGTTTTTCACCATTAGTTGGTGCGGCAAGTGCCGTATCTTCGGACACGTGTTTCTGGCTATATGGCCGTCATCAGCGAAGAGCACCGTGTAGCTGGCGGGGTTGCTTGAAATGCCGCCTTGAAAGTATTCACAGGTTTAATTACCACTCAAGAAGGCGCACAGGTGCTTCACCCGGGCTCGTCAGCTCAGAGGCTCACGGGAGCCTTAATTACAACAGTCAAAACGGGGAGCACCCTGTCTTCCATTCCAGCATTTGTGACCCCAAGGCATCATGGTAAATGCAGTCATTAGCACAAATTTGAATAGAGTTTTGAAAGTTTTTCACCATAAGTTGGTGCGGCAAGTGCCGTATCTTCGGACACGTGTTTCTGGCTATTTGGCCGTCATCACCGAAGAGCAACGTGTAGCTGGCGTGGTTGCTTGAAATGCCGCCTTGAAAGTATTCACAGGTTTAAGTACCAATCAAGAAGGCGCACAGGTGCTTCACCCGAGCTCGTCAGCACAGAGGCTCAGGGGAGCCTTAATTACAACAGTCAAAATGGGGAGCACCCTGCCTTCCATTCCAGCATTTGTGATCCCAAGGCATCATGGTAAATGCAGTCATTAGCACCAATTTGAATAAAGTTTTGAACGTTTTTCACCATAAGTTGGTGCGGCAAGTGCCGTATCTTCGGACTCGTGTTTCTGGCTATTTGGCAGTCATCAGCGAAGAGCAACGTGTAGCTGGTGGGGTTGCTTGAAATGCCGCCTTGAAAGTATTGACAGGTTTAACTACCACTCAAGAAGGCGCACAGGTGCTTCACCCGAGCTCGTCAGCTCAGAGGCTCACGGGAGCCTTAATTACAACAGTCAAAACGGGGAGCACCCTGTCTTCCATTCCAGCATTTGTGACCCCAAGGCATCATGGTAAATGCAGTAATTAGCACGAATTTGAATAGAGTTTTGAAAGTTTCTCACCATAAGTTGGTGTGGCAAGTGCCGTATCTTCGGACACGTGTTTCTGGCTATTTGGCCGTCATCAGCGAAGAGCAACATGTAGCTGGCGGGGTTGCTTGAAATGCCGCCTTGAAAGTATTCACAGGTTTAAGTACCACTCAAGAAGGCGCACAGATGCTTCACCCGAGCTCATCAGCTCAGAGGCTCACGGGAGCCTTAATTACAACAGTCAATACGGGAAGCACCCTGTCTTCCATTCCAGCATTTGTGACCCCAAGGCATCATGGTAAATGCAGTCATTAGCACGAATTTGAATAGAGTTTTGAAAGTTTTTCACCATAAGTTGGTGTGGCAAGTGCCGTATCTTCGGACACGTGTTTCTGGCTATGTGGCCGTCATCACCGAAGAGAAACGTGTAGCTGGCGGGGTTGCTTGAAATGCCGCCTTGAAAGTGTTCACAGGTTTAAGTACCACTCAAGATGCCGCACAGGTGCTTCACCCGGGCTCGTCAGCTCAGAGGCTCACGGGAGCCTTAATTACAACAGTCAAAACAGGGAGCACCCTGTCTTCCATTCCAGCATTTGTGACCCCAAGGCATCATGGTAAATGCAGTCATTAGCACAAATTTGAATAGAGTTTTGAAAGTTTTTCACCATAAGTTGGTGCGGCAAGTGCCGTATCTTCGGACACGTGTTTCTGGCTATTTGGCTGTCATCAGCGAAGAGCAACGTGTAGCTGGCAGGGTTGCTTGAAATGCCGCCTTGAAAATATTCACAGGTTTAAGTACCACTTAAGAAGGCGCACAGGTGCTTCACCCGAGCTCGTCAGCTGAGTGGCTCACAGGAGCCTTAATTACATCAGTCAAAACGGGGAGCACCCTGTCTTCCATTCCAGCATTTGTGACCCCAAGGCATCATGGTAAATGCAGTCATTAGCACGAATTTGAATAGAGTTTTGAAATTTTTTCACCATAAGTTGGTGCGGCAAGTGCCGTAGCTTCAGACACGTGTTTCTGGCTATTTGGCCGTCATCAGCGAAGAGCAACGTGTAGCTGCCGGTGTTGCTTGAAATGCCGCCTTGAAAGTATTCACAGGTTAAAGTACCACTCAAGAAGGCGCACAGGTGCTTCACCCGAGCTCGTCAGCACAGAGGCTCACGGGAGCCTTAATTACAACAGTCAAAACGGGGAGCACCCTGTCTTCCATTCCAGCATTTGTGACCCCAAGGCATCATGGTAAATGCAGTCATTAGCACAAATTTGAATAGAGTTTTGAAAGTTTTTCACCATACGTTGGTGCGGCAAGTGCCGTATCTTCGGACACGTGTTTCTGGCTATTTGGCCGTCATCAGCGAAGAGCAACGTGTAGCTGGCTGGGTTGCTTGAAATGCCGCTTTGAAAGTATTCACAGGTTTAAGTACCACTCAAGAGGGCGCACAGGTGCTTCCCCCGAGCTCGTCAGCTCAGAGGCTCACAGGAGCCTTAATTACAACAGTCAAAACGGGGAGCACCCTGTCTTCCATTCCAGCATTTGTGACCCCAAGGCATCATGGTAAATGCAGTCATTAGCACGAATTTGAATAGAGTTTTGAATGTTTTTCACCATAAGTTGGTGCGGCAAGTGCTGTATCTTCGGACACGTGTTTCTGGCTATTTGGCGGTCATCAGCAAAGAGCAACGTGTAGCTGGCGGGATTGCTTGAAATGCCGCCTTGAAAGTATTCACAGGTTTAAGTACCACTCAAGAAAGCGCACAGGTGCTTCACCCGAGCTCGTCAGCTCAGAGGCTCACGGGAGCCTTAATTACAACAGTCAAAACGGGGAGCACCCTGTCTTCCATTCCAGCATTTGTGACCCCAAGGCATCATGGTAAATGCAGTCATTAGCACAAATTTGAATAGAGTTTTGAAAGTTTTTCACCATAAGTTGGTGCGGCAAGTGCTATATCTTCGGACACGTGTTTCTGGCTATTTGGCCGTCATCAGCGAAGAGCAACGTGTAGCTGGCGGGGTTGCTTGAAATGCCGCCTTGAAAGTATTCACAGGTTTAAGTACCACTCAAGAAGGCGCACAGGTGCTTCACCCGAGCTCGTCAGCTCAGAGGCTCACGGGAGCCTTAATTACAACAGTCAAAACGGGGAGCACCCTGTCTTCCATTCCAGCATTTGTGACCCCAAGGCATCATGGTAAATGCAGTCATTAGCACGAATTTGAATAGAGTTTTGAAAGTTTTTCACCATAAGTTGGTGCGGCAAGTGCCGTATCTTCGGACACGTGTTTCTGGCTATTTGGCCGTCATCAGCGAAGAGCAACGTGTAGCTGGCGGGATTGCTTGAAATGCTGCCTTGAAAGTATTCACAGGTTTAAGTACCACTCAAGAAGGCGCACAGGTGCTTCACCCGAGCTCGTCAGCTCCGAGGCTCACAGGAGCCTTAATTACAACAGTCAAAACGGGGAGCACCCTGTCTTCCATTCCAGCATTTGTGACCCCAAGGCATCATGGTAAATGCAGTCATTAGCACGAATTTGAATAGAGTTTTGAAATTTTTTCACCATAAGTTGGTGCGGCAAGTGCTGTATCTTCGGACACGTGTTTCTGGCTATTTGGCCATCATCAGCGAAGAGCAACGTGTAGCTGGCGGGGTTCCTTGAAATGCTGTCTTGAACGTATTCACAGGTTTAAGTACCACTCAAGAAGGCGCACAGGTGCTTCACCCGAGCTCGTCTGCACAGAGGCTCAGGGGAGCCTTAATTACAACAGTCAAAACGGGGAGCACCCTGCCTTCCATTCCAGCATTTGTGACCCCAAGGCATCATGGTAAATGCAGTCATTAGCACGAATTTGAATAGAGTTTTGAAAGTTATTCACCATAAGTTGGTGCGGCAAGTGCCGTATCTTCGGACACGTGTTTCTGCCTATTTGGCAGTCATCAGCAAAGAGCAACGTGTAGCTGGTGGAGTTGCTTGAAATGCCGCCTTGAAAGTATTCACAGGTTTAAGTACCACTCAAGAAGGCGCACAGGTGCTTCACCCGAGCTCGTCAGCTCAGAGGCTCACGGGAGCCTTAATTACAACAGTCAAAATGGAGAGCACCCTGTCTTCCATTCCAGCATTTGTGACCCCAAGGCATCATGGTAAATGCAGTCATTAGCACGAATTTGAATAAAGTTTTGAAAGTTTTTCACCATAAGTTGGTGCGGCAAGTGCTATATCTTCGGACACGTGTTTCTGGCTATTTGGCCGTCATCAGCGAAGAGCAACGTGTAGCTGGCGGGGTTGCTTGAAATGCCGCCTTGAAAGTATTCACAGGTTTAAGTACCACTCAAGAAGGCGCACACGTGCTTCACCCGAGCTCGTCAGCTCAGAGGCTCATGGGAGCCTTAATTACAACAGTCAAAACGGGGAGCACCCTGTCTTCCATTCCAGCATTTGTGACCCCAAGGCATCATGGTAAATGCAGTCATTAGCACGAATTTGAATAGAGTTTTGAAAGTTTTTCACCATAAGTTGGTGCGGCAAGTGCCGTATCTTCGGACACTTGTTTCTGGCTATATGGCCGTCATCAGCGAAGAGCACCATGTAGCTGGCGGGGTTGCTTGAAATGCCGCCTTGAAAGTATTCACAGGTTTAATTACCACTCAAGAAGGCGCACAGGTGCTTCACCCGGGCTCGTCAGCTCAGAGGCTCACGGGAGCCTTAATTACAACAGTCAAAACGGGGAGCACCCTGTCTTCCATTCCAGCATTTGTGACCCCAAGGCATCATGGTAAATGCAGTCATTAGCACAAATTTGAATAGAGTTTTGAAAGTTTTTCACCATAAGTTGGTGCGGCAAGTGCCGTATCTTCGGACACGTGTTTCTGGCTATTTGGCCGTCATCAGCGAAGAGCAACGTGTAGCTGGCGGGGTTGCTTGAAATGCCGCCTTGAAAGTATTCACAGGTTTAAGTACCACTCAAGAAGGCGCACAGGTGCTTCACCCGAGCTCGTCAGCACAGAGGCTCAGGGGAGCCTTAATTACAACAGTCAAAACGGGGAGCACCCTGCCTTCCATTCCAGCATTTGTGATCCCAAGGCATCATGGTAAATGCTGTCATTAGCACGAATTTGAATAGAGTTTTGAAAGTTATTCACCATAAGTTGGTGCGGCAAGTGCCGTATCTTCGGACACGTGTTTCTGGCTATTTGGCAGTCATCAGCGAAGAGCAACGTGTAGCTGGTTGGGTTGCTTGAAATGCCGCCTTGAAAGTATTGACAGGTTTAAGTACCACTCAAGAAGGCGCACAGGTGCTTCACCCGAGCTCGTCAGCTCAGAGGCTCACGGGAGCCTTAATTACAACAGTCAAAATGGGGAGCACCCTGTCTTCCATTCCAGCATTTGTGACCCCAAGGCATCATGGAAAATGCAGTCATTAGCACCAATTTGAATAAAGTTTTGAACGTTTTTCACCATAAGTTGGTGCGGCAAGTGCTGTATCTTCGGACTCGTGTTTCTGGCTATTTGGCCGTCATCAGCGAAGAGCAACGTGTAGCTGGCGGGGTTGCTTGAAATGCCGCCTTGAAAGTATTCACAGGTTTAAGTACCACTCAAGAAGGCGCACAGATGCTTCACCCGAGCTCATCAGCTCAGAGGCTCACGGGAGACTTAATTACAACAGTCAAAACAGGGAGCACCCTGTCTTCCATTCCAGCATTTGTGACCCCAAGGCATCATGGTAAATGCAGTCATTAGCACGAATTTGAATAGAGTTTTGAAAGTTTTTCACCATAAGTTGGTGTGGCAAGTGCCGTATCTTCGGACACGTGTTTCTGGCTATTTGGCCGTCATCAGCGAAGAGCAACATGTAGCTGGCGGGGTTGCTTGAAATGCCGCCTTGAAAGTATTCACAGGTTTAAGTACCACTCAAGAAGGCGCACAGATGCTTCACCCGAGCTCATCAGCTCAGAGGCTCACGGGAGCCTTAATTACAACAGTCAAAACGGGAAGCACCCTGTCTTCCATTCCAGCATTTGTGACCCCAAGGCATCATGGTAAATGCAGTCATTAGCACGAATTTGAATAGAGTTTTGAAAGTTTTTCACCATAAGTTGGTGCGGCAAGTGCTATATCTTCAGACACGTGTTTCTGGCTATTTGGCCGTCATCAGCGAAGAGCAACGTGTAGCTGGCGGGGTTGCTTGAAATGCCGCCTTGAAAGTATTCACAGGTTTAAGTACCACTCAAGAAGGCGCACATGTGCTTCACCCGAGCTCGTCAGCTCAGAGGCTCATGGGAGCCTTAATTACAACAGTCAAAACGGGGAGCACCCTGTCTTCCATTCCAGCATTTGTGACCCCAAGGCATCATGGTAAATGCAGTCATTAGCACGAATTTGAATAGAGTTTTGAAAGTTTTTCACCATAAGTTGGTGTGGCAAGTGGCGCATCTTCGGACACGTGTTTCTGGCTATTTGGCCGTCATCAGCGAAGAGCGTCATGTAGCTGGCGGGGTTGCTTGAAATGCCGCCTTGAAAGCATTCACAGGTTTAAGTACCACTCAAGAAGGCGCACAGATGCTTCACCCGAGCTCGTCAGCTCGGAGGCTCACGGGAGCCTTAATTACAACAGTCAAAACAGGGAGCACCCTGTCTTCCATTCCAGCATTTGTGACCCCAAGGCATCATGGTAAATGGAGTCATTAGCACGAATTTGAATAGACTTTTGAAAGTTTTTCACCATAAGTTGGTGCGGCAAGTGCCGTATCTTCGGACACGTGTTTCTGGCTATATGGCCGTCATCAGCGAAGAGCACCGTGTAGCTGGCGGGGTTGCTTGAAATGCCGCCTTGAAAGTATTCACAGGTTTAATTACCACTCAAGAAGGCGCACAGGTGCTTCACCCGGGCTCGTCAGCTCAGAGGCTCACGGGAGCCTTAATTACAACAGTCAAAACGGGGAGCACCCTGTCTTCCATTCCAGCATTTGTGACCCCAAGGCATCATGGTAAATGCAGTCATTAGCACAAATTTGAATAGAGTTTTGAAAGTTTTTCACCATAAGTTGGTGCGGCAAGTGCCGTATCTTCGGACACGTGTTTCTGGCTATTTGGCCGTCATCAGCGAAGAGCAACGTGTAGCTGGCGGGGTTGCTTGAAATGCCGCCTTGAAAGTATTCACAGGTTTAAGTACCACTCAAGAAGGCGCACAGGTGCTTCACACGAGCTCGTCAGCACAGAGGCTCAGGGGAGCCTTAATTACAACAGTCAAAATGGGGAGCACCCTGCCTTCCATTCCAGCATTTGTGATCCCAAGGCATCATGGTAAATGCAGTCATTAGCACCAATTTGAATAAAGTTTTGAACGTTTTTCACCATAAGTTGGTGCGGCAAGTGCCGTATCTTCGGACTCGTGTTTCTTGCTATTTGGCAGTCATCAGCGAAGAGCAACGTGTAGCTGGTGGGGTTGCTTGAAATGCCGCCTTGAAAGTATTGACAGGTTTAAGTACCACTCAAGAAGGCGCACAGGTGCTTCACCCGAGCTCGTCAGCTCAGAGGCTCACGGGAGCCTTAATTACAACAGTCAAAACGGGGAGCACCCTGTCTTCCATTCCAGCATTTGTGACCCCAAGGCATCATGGTAAATGCAGTAATTAGCACGAATTTGAATAGAGTTTTGAAAGTTTCTCACCATAAGTTGGTGTGGCAAGTGCCGTATCTTCGGACACGTGTTTCTGGCTATTTGGCCGTCATCAGCGAAGAGCAACATGTAGCTGGCGGGGTTGCTTGAAATGCCGCCTTGAAAGTATTCACAGGTTTAAGTACCACTCAAGAAGGCGCACAGATGCTTCACCCGAGCTCATCAGCTCAGAGGCTCACGGGAGCCTTAATTACAACAGTCAATACAGGAAGCACCCTGTCTTCCATTCCAGCATTTGTGACCCCAAGGCATCATGGTAAATGCAGTCATTAGCACAAATTTGAATAGAGTTTTGAAAGTTTTTCACCATAAGTTGGTGTGGCAAGTGCCGTATCTTCGGACACGTGTTTCTGGCTATGTGGCCGTCATCACCGAAGAGAAACGTGTAGCTGGCGGGGTTGCTTGAAATGCCGCCTTGAAAGTGTTCACAGGTTTAAGTACCACTCAAGATGCCGCACAGGTGCTTCACCCGGGCTCGTCAGCTCAGAGGCTCACGGGAGCCTTAATTACAACAGTCAAAACAGGGAGCACCCTGTCTTCCATTCCAGCATTTGTGACCCCAAGGCATCATGGTAAATGCAGTCATTAGCACAAATTTGAATAGAGTTTTGAAAGTTTTTCACCATAAGTTGGTGCGGCAAGTGCCGTATCTTCGGACACGTGTTTCTGGCTATTTGGCTGTCATCAGCGAAGAGCAACGTGTAGCTGGCAGGGTTGCTTGAAATGCCGCCTTGAAAATATTCACAGGTTTAAGTACCACTTAAGAAGGCGCACAGGTGCTTCACCCGAGCTCGTCAGCTCAGAGGCTCACAGGAGCCTTAATTACATCAGTCAAAACGGGGAGCACCCTGTCTTCCATTCCAGCATTTGTGACCCCAAGGCATCATGGTAAATGCAGTCATTAGCACGAATTTGAATAGAGTTTTGAAATTTTTTCACCATAAGTTGGTGCGGCAAGTGCCGTAGCTTCAGACACGTGTTTCTGGCTATTTGGCCGTCATCAGCGAAGAGCAACGTGTAGCTGGCGGTGTTGCTTGAAATGCCGCCTTGAAAGTATTCACAGGTTAAAGTACTACTCAAGAAGGCGCACAGGTGCTTCACCCGAGCTCGTCAGCACAGAGGCTCACGGGAGCCTTAATTACAACAGTCAAAACGGGGAGCACCCTGTCTTCCATTCCAGCATTTGTGACCCCAGGCATCATGGTAAATGCAGTCATTAGCACAAATTTGAATAGAGTTTTGAAAGTTTTTCACCATACGTTGGTGCGGCAAGTGCCGTATCTTCGGACACGTGTTTCTGGCTATTTGGCCGTCATCAGCGAAGAGCAACGTGTAGCTGGCGGGGTTGCTTGAAATGCCGCCTTGAAAGTATTCACAGGTTTAAGTACCACTCAAGAAGGCGCACAGGTGCTTCCCCCGAGCTCGTCAGCTCAGAGGCTCACGGGAGCCTTAATTACAACAGTCAAAACGGGGAGCACCCTGTCTTCCATTCCAGCATTTGTGACCCCAAGGCATCATGGTAAATGCAGTCATTAGCACGAATTTGAATAGAGTTTTGAAAGTTTTTCACCATAAGTTGGTGCGGCAAGTGCCGTATCTTCAGACACGTGTTTCTGGCTATTTGGCCGTCATCAGCGAAGAGCAACGTGTAGCTGGCGGGATTGCTTGAAATGCTGCCTTGAAAGTATTCACAGGTTTAAGTACCACTCAAGAAGGCGCACAGGTGCTTCACCCGAGCTCGTCAGCTCAGAGGCTCACAGGAGCCTTAATTACAACAGTCAAAACGGGGAGCACCCTGTCTTCCATTCCAGCATTTGTGACCCCAAGGCATCATGGTAAATGCAGTCATTAGCACGAATTTGAATAGAGTTTTGAATGTTTTTCACCATAAGTTGGTGCGGCAAGTGCTGTATCTTCGGACACGTGTTTCTGGCAATTTGGCCGTCATCAGCGAAGAGCAACGTGTAGCTGGCGGGATTGCTTGAAATGCCGCCTTGAAAGTAGTCACAGGTTTAAGTACCACTCAAGAAAGCGCACAGGTGCTTCACCCGAGCTCGTCAGCTCAGAGGCTCACGGGAGCCTTAATTACAACAGTCAAAACGGGGAGCACCCTGTCTTCCATTCCAGCATTTGTGACCCCAAGGCATCATGGTAAATGCAGTCATTAGCACAAATTTGAATAGAGTTTTGAAAGTTTTTCACCATAAGTTGGTGCGGCAAGTGCTATATCTTCGGACACGTGTTTCTGGCTATTTGGCCGTCATCAGCGAAGAGCAACGTGTAGCTGGCGGGGTTGCTTGAAATGCCGCCTTGAAAGTATTCACAGGTTTAAGTACCACTCAAGAAGGCGCACACGTGCTTCACCCGAGCTCGTCAGCTCAGAGGCTCATGGGAGCCTTAATTACAACAGTCAAAACGGGGAGCACCCTGTCTTCCATTCCAGCATTTGTGACCCCAAGGCATCATGGTAAATGCAGTCATTAGCACGAATTTGAATAGAGTTTTGAAAGTTTTTCACCATAAGTTGGTGCGGCTAGTGCCGTATCTTCGGACACGTGTTTCTGGCTATATGGCCGTCATCAGCGAAGAGCACCATGTAGCTGGCGGGGTTGCTTGAAATGCCGCCTTGAAAGTATTCACAGGTTTAATTACCACTCAAGAAGGCGCACAGGTGCTTCACCCGGGCTCGTCAGCTCAGAGGCTCACGGGAGCCTTAATTACAACAGTCAAAACGGGGAGCACCCTGTCTTCCATTCCAGCATTTGTGACCCCAAGGCATCATGGTAAATGCAGTCATTAGCACAAATTTGAATAGAGTTTTGAAAGTTTTTCACCATAAGTTGGTGCGGCAAGTGCTATATCTTCGGACACGTGTTTCTGGCTATTTGGCCGTCATCAGCGAAGAGCAACGTGTAGCTGGCGGGGTTGCTTGAAATGCCGCCTTGAAAGTATTCACAGGTTTAAGTACCACTCAAGAAGGCGCACAGGTGCTTCACCCGAGCTCGTCAGCTCAGAGGCTCACGGGAGCCTTAATTACAACAGTCAAAACGGGGAGCACCCTGTCTTCCATTCCAGCATTTGTGACCCCAAGGCATCATGGTAAATGCAGTCATTAGCACGAATTTGAATAGAGTTTTGAAAGTTTTTCACCATAAGTTGGTGCGGCAAGTGCCGTATGTTCGGACACGTGTTTCTGGCTATTTGGCCGTCATCAGCGAAGAGCAACGTGTAGCTGGCGGGATTGCTTGAAATGCTGCCTTGAAAGTATTCACAGGTTTAAGTACCACTCAAGAAGGCGCACAGGTGCTTCACCCGAGCTCGTCAGCTCCGAGGCTCACAGGAGCCTTAATTACAACAGTCAAAACGGGGAGCACCCTGTCTTCCATTCCAGCATTTGTGACCCCAAGGCATCATGGTAAATGCAGTCATTAGCACGAATTTGAATAGAGTTTTGAATGTTTTTCACCATAAGTTGGTGCGGCAAGTGCTGTATCTTCGGACACGTGTTTCTGGCTATTTGGCCCTCATCAGCGAAGAGCAACGTGTAGCTGGCGGGATTGCTTGAAATGCCGCCTTGAAAGTAGTCACAGGTTTAAGTACCACTCAAGAAAGCGCACAGGTGCTTCACCCGAGCTCGTCAGCTCAGAGGCTCACGGGAGCCTTAATTACAACAGTCAAAACGGGGAGCACCCTGTCTTCCATTCCAGCATTTGTGACCCCAAGGCATCATGGTAAATGCAGTCATTAGCACAAATTTGAATAGAGTTTTGAAAGTTTTTCACCATAAGTTGGTGCGGCAAGTGCTATATCTTCGGACACGTGTTTCTGGCTATTTGGCCGTCATCAGCGAAGAGCAACGTGTAGCTGGCGGGGTTGCTTGAAATGCCGCCTTGAAAGTATTCACAGGTTTAAGTACCACTCAAGAAGGCGCACACGTGCTTCACCCGAGCTCGTCAGCTCAGAGGCTCATGGGAGCCTTAATTACAACAGTCAAAACGGGGAGCACCCTGTCTTCCATTCCAGCATTTGTGACCCCAAGGCATCATGGTAAATGCAGTCATTAGCACGAATTTGAATAGAGTTTTGAAAGTTTTTCACCATAAGTTGGTGCGGCAAGTGCCGTATCTTCGGACACGTGTTTCTGGCTATATGGCCGTCATCAGCGAAGAGCACCATGTAGCTGGCGGGGTTGCTTGAAATGCCGCCTTGAAAGTATTCACAGGTTTAATTACCACTCAAGAAGGCGCACAGGTGCTTCACCCGGGCTCGTCAGCTCAGAGGCTCACGGGAGCCTTAATTACAACAGTCAAAACGGGGAGCACCCTGTCTTCCATTCCAGCATTTGTGACCCCAAGGCATCATGGTAAATGCAGTCATTAGCACAAATTTGAATAGAGTTTTGAAAGTTTTTCACCATAAGTTGGTGCGGCAAGTGCCGTATCTTCGGACACGTGTTTCTGGCTATTTGGCCGTCATCAGCGAAGAGCAACGTGTAGCTGGCGGGGTTGCTTGAAATGCCGCCTTGAAAGTATTCACAGGTTTAAGTACCACTCAAGAAGGCGCACAGGTGCTTCACCCGAGCTCGTCAGCACAGAGGCTCAGGGGAGCCTTAATTACAACAGTCAAAACGGGGAGCACCCTGCCTTCCATTCCAGCATTTGTGATCCTAAGGCATCATGGTAAATGCTGTCATTAGCACGAATTTGAATAGAGTTTTGAAAGTTATTCACCATAAGTTGGTGCGGCAAGTGCCGTATCTTCGGACACGTGTTTCTGGCTATTTGGCAGTCATCAGCGAAGAGCAACGTGTAGCTGGTGGGGTTGCTTGAAATGCCGCCTTGAAAGTATTGACAGGTTTAAGTACCACTCAAGAAGGCGCACAGGTGCTTCACCCGAGCTCGTCAGCTCAGAGGCTCACGGGAGCCTTAATTACAACAGTCAAAATGGGGAGCACCCTGTCTTCCATTCCAGCATTTGTGACCCCAAGGCATCATGGAAAATGCAGTCATTAGCACCAATTTGAATAAAGTTTTGAACGTTTTTCACCATAAGTTGGTGCGGCAAGTGCTGTATCTTCGGACTCGTGTTTCTGGCTATTTGGCCGTCATCAGCGAAGAGCAACGTGTAGCTGGCGGGGTTGCTTGAAATGCCGCCTTGAAAGTATTCACAGGTTTAAGTAACACTCAAGAAGGCGCACAGGTGCTTCACCCGAGCTCGTCAGCTCAGAGGCTCACGGGAGCTTTAATTACAACAGGCAAAACGGGGAGCACCCTGTCTTCCATTCCAGCATTTGTGACCCCAAGGCATCATGGTAAATGCAGTAATTAGCACGAATTTGAATAGAGTTTTGAAAGTTTCTCACCATAAGTTGGTGCGGCAAGTGCCGTATCTTCGGACACGTGTTTCTGGCTATTTGGCCGTCATCAGCGAAGAGCAACATGTAGCTGGCGGGGTTGCTTGAAATGCCGCCTTGAAAGTATTCACAGGTTTAAGTACCACTCAAGAAGGCGCACAGATGCTTCACCCGAGCTCATCAGCTCAGAGGCTCACGGGAGCCTTAATTACAACAGTCAATACGGGAAGCACCCTGTCTTCCATTCCAGCATTTGTGACCCCAAGGCATCATGGTAAATGCAGTCATTAGCACAAATTTGAATAGAGTTTTGAAAGTTTTTCACCATAAGTTGGTGTGGCAAGTGCCGTATCTTCGGACACGTGTTTCTGGCTATTTGGCCGTCATCACCGAAGAGCAACGTGTAGCTGGCGGGGTTGCTTGAAATGCCGCCTTGAAAGTGTTCACAGGTTTAAGTACCACTCAAGATGCCGCACAGGTGCTTCACCCGGGCTCGTAAGCTCAGAGGCTCACGGGAGCCTTAATTACAACAGTCAAAACAGGGAGCACCCTGTCTTCCATTCCAGCATTTGTGACCCCAAGGCATCATGGTAAATGCAGTCATTAGCACAAATTTGAATAGAGTTTTGAAAGTTTTTCACCATAAGTTGGTGCGGCAAGTGCCGTATCTTCGGACACGTGTTTCTGGCTATTTGGCTGTCATCAGCGAAGAGCAACGTGTAGCTGGCGGGGTTGCTTGAAATGCCGCCTTGAAAGTATTCACAGGTTTAAGTACCACTCAAGAAAGCGCACAGGTGCTTCACCGGAGCTCGTCAGCTCAGAGGCTCACGGGAGCCTTAATTACAACAGTCAAAACGGGGAGCACCCTGTCTTCCATTCCAGCATTTGTGACCCCAAGGCATCATGGTAAATGCAGTCATTAGCACGAATTTGAATAGAGTTTTGAAAGTTTTTCACCATAAGTTGGTGCGGCAAGTGCTATATCTTCGGACACGTGTTTCTGGCTATATGGCCGTCATCAGCGAAGAGCAACGTATAGCTGGCGGGATTGCTTGAAATGCCGCCTTGAAAGTATTCACAGGTTTAAGTACCACTCAAGAAGGCGCACAGGTGCTTCACCCGGGCTCGTCAGCTCAGAGGCTCAGGGGAGCCTTAATTACAACAGTCAAAACGGGGAGCACCCTGTCTTCCATTCCAGCATTTGTGACCCCAAGGCATCATGGTAAATGCAGTCATCAGCACAAATTTGAATAGAGTTTTGAAAGTTTTTCACCATAAGTTGGTGCGGCAAGTGCCGTATCTTCGGACACGTGTTTCTGGCTATTTGGCCGTCATCAGCGAAGAGCAACGTGTAGCTGGCGGGGTTACTTGAAATGCCGCCTTGAAAGTATTCACAGGTTTAAGTACCACTCAAGAAAGCGCACAGGTGCTTCACCCGAGCTCGTCAGCTCAGAGGCTCACGGGAGGCTTAATTGCAACAGTCAAAACGGGGAGCACCCTGTCTTCCATTCCAGCATTTGTGACCCCAAGGCATCATGGTAAATGCAGTCATTAGCACGAATTTGAATAGAGTTTTGAAATTTTTTCACCATAAGTTGGTGCGGCAAGTGCTGTATCTTCGGACACGTGTTTCTGGCTATTTGGCCGTCATCAGCGAAGAGCAACCTGTAGCTGGCGGGGTTCCTTGAAATGCTGTCTTGAACGTATTCACAGGTTTAAGTACCACTCAAGAAGGCGCACAGGTGCTTCACCCGAGCTCGTCTGCACAGAGGCTCAGGGGAGCCTTAATTACAACAGTCAAAACGGGGAGCACCCTGCCTTCCATTCCAGCATTTGTGACCCCAAGGCATCATGGTAAATGCAGTCATTAGCACGAATTTGAATAGAGTTTTGAAAGTTATTCACCATAAGTTGGTGCGGCAAGTGCCGTATCTTCGGACACGTGTTTCTGGCTATTTGGCAGTCATCAGCAAAGAGCAACGTGTAGCTGGTGGAGTTGCTTGAAATGCCGCCTTGAAAGTATTCACAGGTTTAAGTACCACTCAAGAAGGCGCACAGGTGCTTCACCCGAGCTCGTCAGCTCAGAGGCTCACGGGAGCCTTAATTACAACAGTCAAAATGGGGAGCACCCTGTCTTCCATTCCAGCATTTGTGACCCCAAGGCATCATGGTAAATGCAGTCATTAGCACGAATTTGAATAAAGTTTTGAAAGTTTTTCACCATAAGTTGGTGCGGCAAGTGCTGTATCTTCGGACTCGTGTTTCTGGCTATTTGGCCGTCATCAGTGAAGAGCAACATGTAGCTGGCGGGGTTGCTTGAAATGCCGCCTTGAAAGTATTCACAGGTTTAAGTACCACTCAAGAAGGCGCACAGATGCTTCACCCGAGCTCATCAGCTCAGAGGCTCACGGGAGCCTTAATTACAACAGTCAAAACGGGAAGCACCCTGTCTTCCATTCCAGCATTTGTGACCCCAAGGCATCATGGTAAATGCAGTCATTAGCACGAATTTGAATAGAGTTTTGAAAGTTTTTCACCATAAGTTGGTGTGGCAAGTGCCGTATCTTCGGACACGTGTTTCTGGCTATTTGGCCGTCATCAGTGAAGAGCAACATGTAGCTGGCGGGGTTGCTTGAAATGCCGCCTTGAAAGTATTCACAGGTTTAAGTACCACTCAAGAAGGCGCACAGATGCTTCATCCGAGCTCAGAGGCTCAGAGGCTCACGGGAGCCTTAATTACAACAGTCAAAACGGGAAGCACCCTGTCTTCCATTCCAGCATTTGTGACCCCAAGGCATCATGGTAAATTCAGTCATTAGCACGAATTTGAATAGAGTTTTGAAAGTTTTTCACCATAAGTTGGTGTGGCAAGTGCGTATCTTCGGACACGTGTTTCTGGCTATTTGGCCGTCATCAGCGGAGAGCAACGTGTAGCTGGCGGGGTTGCTTGGAATGCCGCCTTGAAAGTGTTCACAGGTTTAAGTACCACTCAAGATGCCGCACAGGTGCTTCACCAGGGCTCGTCAGCTCAGAGGCTCACAGGAGCCTTAATTACAACAGTCAAAACAGGGAGCACCCTGTCTTCCATTCCAGCATTTGTGACCCCAAGGCATCATGGTAAATGCAGTCATTAGCACAAATTTGAATAGAGTTTTGAAAGTTTTTCACCATAAGTTGGTGCGGCAAGTGCCGTATCTTTGGAAACGTGTTTCTGGCTATTTGGCTGTCATCAGCGAAGAGCAACGTGTAGCTGGCAGGGTTGCTTGAAATGCCGCCTTGAAAATATTCACAGGTTTAAGTACCACTCAAGAAGGCGCACAGGTGCTTCACCCGAGCTCGTCAGCTCAGAGGCTCACAGGAGCCTTAATTACAACAGTCAAAACGGGGAGCACCCTGTCTTCCATTCCGGCATTTGTGATCCCAAGGCATCATGGTAAATGCAGTCATTAGCACGAATTTGAATAGAGTTTTGAAATGTTTTCACCATAAGTTGGTGCGGCAAGTGCCGTAGCTTCAGACACGTGTTTCTGGCTATTTGGCCGTCATCAGCGAAGAGCAACGTGTATCTGGCGGTGTTGCTTGAAATGCCGCCTTGAAAGTATTCACAGGTTTAACTACCACTCAAGTAGGCGCACAGGTGCTTCACCCGAGCTCGTCAGCTCAGAGGCTCACGGGAGCCTTAATTACAACAGTCGAAACGGGGAGCACCCTGTCTTCCATTCCAGCATTTGTGACCCCAAGGCATCATGGTAAATGCAGTAATTAGCACGAATTTGAATAAAGTTTTGAAAGTTTTTCACCATAACTTGGTGCGGCAAGTGCTGTATCTTCGGACACGTGTTTCTGGCTATTTGGCCGTCATCAGCGAAGAGCAACGTGGAACTGGTGGGGTTGCTTGAAATGCCGCCTTGAAAGTATTCACAGGTTTAAGTACCACTCAAGAAAGCGCACAGGTGCTTCACCCGAGCTCGTCAGCTCAGAGGCTCACGGGAGCCTTAATTACAACAGTCAAAACGGGGAGCACCCTGTCTTCCATTCCAGCATTTCTGACCCCAAGGCATCATGGTAAATGCAGTCATTAGCACGAATTTGAATAGAGTTTTGAAAGTTTTTCACCATAAGTTGGTGCGGCAAGTGCTATATCTTCGGACACGTGTTTCTGGCTCTATGGCCGTCATCAGCGAAGAGCAACGTATAGCTGGCGGGATTGCTTGAAATGTCGCCTTGAAAGTATTCACAGGTTTAAGTACCACTCAAGAAGGCGCACAGGTGCTTCACCTGGGCTCGTCAGCTCAGAGGCTCACGGGAGCCTTAATTACAACAGTCAAAACGGGGAGCACCCTGTCTTCCATTCCAGCATTTGTGACCCCAAGGCATCATGGTAAATGCAGTCATTAGCACAAATTTGAATAGAGTTTTGAAAGTTTTTCACCATAAGTTGGTGCGGCAAGTGCCGTATCTACGGACACGTGTTTCTGGCTATTTGGCCGTCATCAGCGAAGAGCAACGTGTAGCTGGCGGGGTTACTTGAAATGCCGCCTTGAAAGTATTCACAGGTTTAAGTACCACTCAAGAAGGCGCACAGGTGCTTCACCCGAGCTCGTCAGCTCAGAGGCTCACGGGAGGCTTAATTGCAACAGTCAAAACGGGGAGCACCCTGTCTTCCATTCCAGCATTTGTGACCCCAAGGCATCATGGTAAATGCAGTCATTAGCACAAATTTGAATAGAGTTTTGAAATTTTTTCACCATAAGTTGGTGCGGCAAGTGCCGTATCTTCGGACTCGTGTTTCTGGCTATTTGGCCGTCATCAGCGAAGAGCAACGTGTAGCTGGCGGGGTTCCTTGAAATGCTGTCTTGAAAGTATTCACAGGTTTAAGTACCACTCAAGAAGGCGCACAGGTGCTTCACCCGAGCTCGTCAGCACAGAGGCTCAGGGGAGCCTTAATTACAACAGTCAAAACGGGGAGCACCCTGCCTTCCATTCCAGCATTTGTGACCCCAAGGCATCATGGTAAATGCAGTCATTAGCATGAATTTGAATAGAGTTTTGAAAGTTATTCACCATAAGTTGGTGCGGCAAGTGCCGTATCTTCGGACACGTGTTTCTGGCTATTTGGCAGTCATCAGCGAAGAGCAACGTGTAGCTGGTGGAGTTGCTTGAAATGCCGCATTGAAAGTATTCACAGGTTTAAGTACCACTCAAGAAGGCGCACAGGTGCTTCACCCGAGCTCGTCAGCTCAGAGGCTCACTGGAGCCTTAATTACAACAGTCAAAATGGGGAGCACCCTGTCTTCCATTCCAGCATTTTTGACCCCAAGGCATCATGGTAAATGCAGTCATTAGCACAAATTTGAATAAAGTTTTGAAAGTTTTTCACCATAAGTTGGTGCGGCAAGTGCTGTATCTTCGGACTCGTGTTTCTGGCTATTTGGCCGTCATCAGCAAAGAGCAACGTGTAGCAGGCGGGGTTGCTTGAAATGCCGCCTTGAAAGTATTCACAGGTTTAAGTACCACTCAAGAAGGCGCACAGGTGCTTCAGCCGAGCTCGTCAGCTCAGAGGCTCACGGGAGGCTTAATTGCAACAGTCAAAACGGGGAGCACCCTGTCTTCCATTCCAGCATTTGTGACCCCAAGGCATCATGGTAAATGCAGTCATTAGCACGAATTTGAATAGAGTTTTGAAATTTTTTCACCATAAGTTGGTGCGGCAAGTGCCGTATCTTCGGACACGTGTTTCTGGCTATTTGGCCGTCATCAGCGAAGAGCAACGTGTAGCTGGCGGGGTTCCTTGAAATGCCGCCTTGAACGTATTCACAGGTTTAAGTACCACTCAAGAAGGCGCACAGGTGCTTCACCCGAGCTCGTCTGCACAGAGGCTCAGGGGAGCCTTAATTACAACAGTCAAAACGGGGAGCACCCTGCCTTCCATTCCAGCATTTGTGACCCCAAGGCATCATGGTAAATGCAGTCATTAGCACGAATTTGAATAGAGTTTTGAAAGTTATTCACCATAAGTTGGTGCGGCAAGTGCCGTATCTTCGGACACGTGTTTCTGGCTATTTGGCAGTCATCAGCAAAGAGCAACGTGTAGCTGGTGGAGTTGCGTGAAATGCCGCCTTGAAAGTATTCACAGGTTTAAGTACCACTCAAGAAGGCGCACAGGTGCTTCACCCGAGCTCGTCAGCTCAGAGGCTCACGGGAGCCTTAATTACAACAGTCAAAATGGGGAGCACCCTGTCTTCCATTCCAGCATTTGTGACCCCAAGGCATCATGGTAAATGCAGTCATTAGCACGAATTTGAATAAAGTTTTGAAAGTTTTTCACCATAAGTTGGTGCGGCAAGTGCTGTATCTTCGGACTCGTGTTTCTGGCTATTTGGCCGTCATCAGTGAAGAGCAACATGTAGCTGGCGGGGTTGCTTGAAATGCCGCCTTGAAAGTATTCACAGGTTTAAGTACCACTCAAGAAGGCGCACAGATGCTTCACCCGAGCTCATCAGCTCAGAGGCTCACGGGAGCCTTAATTACAACAGTCAAAACGGGAAGCACCCTGTCTTCCATTCCAGCATTTGTGACTCCAAGGAATCATGGTAAATGCAGTCATTAGCACGAATTTGAATAGAGTTTTGAAAGTTTTTCACCATAAGTTGGTGTGGCAAGTGCCGTATCTTCGGACACGTGTTTCTGGCTATTTGGCCGTCATCAGTGAAGAGCAACATGTAGCTGGCGGGGTTGCTTGAAATGCCGCCTTGAAAGTATTCACAGGTTTAAGTACCACTCAAGAAGGCGCACAGATGCTTCATCCGAGCTCAGAGGCTCAGAGGCTCACGGGAGCCTTAATTACAACAGTCAAAACGGGAAGCACCCTGTCTTCCATTCCAGCATTTGTGACCCCAAGGCATCATGGTAAATTCAGTCATTAGCACGAATTTGAATAGAGTTTTGAAAGTTTTTCACCATAAGTTGGTGCGGCAAGTGCTATATCTTCGGACACGTGTTTCTGGCTATATGGCCGTCATCAGCGAAGAGCAACGTATAGCTGGCGGGATTGCTTGAAATGCCGCCTTGAAAGTATTCACAGGTTTAAGTACCACTCAAGAAGGCGCACAGGTGCTTCACCCGGGCTCGTCAGCTCAGAGGCTCACGGGAGCCTTAATTACAACAGTCAAAACGGGGAGCACCCTGTCTTCCATTCCAGCATTTGTGACCCCAAGGCATCATGGTAAATGCAGTCATTAGCACAAATTTGAATAGAGTTTTGAAAGTTTTTCACCATAAGTTGGTGCGGCAAGTGCCGTATCTTCGGACACGTGTTTCTGGCTATTTGGCCGTCATCAGCGAAGAGCAACGTGTAGCTGGCGGGGTTACTTGAAATGCCGCCTTGAAAGTATTCACAGGTTTAAGTACCACTCAAGAAGGCGCACAGGTGCTTCACCCGAGCTCGTCAGCTCAGAGGCTCACGGGAGGCTTAATTGCAACAGTCAAAACGGGGAGCACCCTGTCTTCCATTCCAGCATTTGTGACCCCAAGGCATCATGGTAAATGCAGTCATTAGCACGAATTTGAATAAAGTTTTGAAAGTTTTTCACCATAAGTTGGTGCGGCAAGTGCTGTATCTTCGGACTCGTGTTTCTGGCTATTTGGCCGTCATCAGTGAAGAGCAACATGTAGCTGGCGGGGTTGCTTGAAATGCCGCCTTGAAAGTATTCACAGGTTTAAGTACCACTCAAGAAGGCGCACAGATGCTTCACCCGAGCTCATCAGCTCAGAGGCTCACGGGAGCCTTAATTACAACAGTCAAAATGGGAAGCACCCTGTCTTCCATTCCAGCATTTGTGACCCCAAGGAATCATGGTAAATGCAGTCATTAGCACGAATTTGAATAGAGTTTTGAAAGTTTTTCACCATAAGTTGGTGTGGCAAGTGCCGTATCTTCGGACACGTGTTTCTGGCTATTTGGCCGTCATCAGTGAAGAGCAACATGTAGCTGGCGGGGTTGCTTGAAATGCCGCCTTGAAAGTATTCACAGGTTTAAGTACCACTCAAGAAGGCGCACAGATGCTTCATCCGAGCTCAGAGGCTCAGAGGCTCACGGGAGCCTTAATTACAACAGTCAAAACGGGAAGCACCCTGTCTTCCATTCCAGCATTTGTGACCCCAAGGCATCATGGTAAATTCAGTCATTAGCACGAATTTGAATAGAGTTTTGAAAGTTTTTCACCATAAGTTGGTGTGGCAAGTGCGTATCTTCGGACACGTGTTTCTGGCTATTTGGCCGTCATCAGCGGAGAGCAACGTGTAGCTGGCGGGGTTGCTTGGAATGCCGCCTTGAAAGTGTTCACAGGTTTAAGTACCACTCAAGATGCCGCACAGGTGCTTCACCAGGGCTCGTCAGCTCAGAGGCTCACAGGAGCCTTAATTACAACAGTCAAAACAGGGAGCACCCTGTCTTCCATTCCAGCATTTGTGACCCCAAGGCATCATGGTAAATGCAGTCATTAGCACAAATTTGAATAGAGTTTTGAAAGTTTTTCACCATAAGTTGGTGCGGCAAGTGCCGTATCTTTGGAAACGTGTTTCTGGCTATTTGGCTGTCATCAGCGAAGAGCAACGTGTAGCTGCCAGGGTTGCTTGAAATGCCGCCTTGAAAATATTCACAGGTTTAAGTACCACTCAAGAAGGCGCACAGGTGCTTCACCGAGCTCGTCAGCTCAGAGGCTCACAGGAGCCTTAATTACAACAGTCAAAACGGGGAGCACCCTGTCTTCCATTCCAGCATTTGTGACCCCAAGGCATCATGGTAAATGCAGTCATTAGCACAAATTTGAATAGAGTTTTGAAAGTTTTTCACCATAAGTTGGTGCGGCAAGTGCTATATCTTCGGACACGTGTTTCTGGCTATTTGGCCGTCATCAGCGAAGAGCAACGTGTAGCTGGCGGGGTTGCTTGAAATGCCGCCTTGAAAGTATTCACAGTTTTAAGTACCACTCAAGAAGGCGCACACGTGCTTCACCCGAGCTCGTCAGCTCAGAGGCTCATGGGAGCCTTAATTACAACAGTCAAAACGGGGAGCACCCTGTCTTCCATTCCAGCATTTGTGACCCCAAGGCATCATGGTAAATGCAGTCATTAGCACGAATTTGAATAGAGTTTTGAAAGTTTTTCACCATAAGTTGGTGCGGCTAGTGCCGTATCTTCGGACACGTGTTTCTGGCTATATGGCCGTCATCAGCGAAGAGCACCATGTAGCTGGCGGGGTTGCTTGAAATGCCGCCTTGAAAGTATTCACAGGTTTAATTACCACTCAAGAAGGCGCACAGGTGCTTCACCCGGGCTCGTCAGCTCAGAGGCTCACGGGAGCCTTAATTACAACAGTCAAAACGGGGAGCACCCTGTCTTCCATTCCAGCATTTGTGACCCCAAGGCATCATGGTAAATGCAGTCATTAGCACAAATTTGAATAGAGTTTTGAAAGTTTTTCACCATAAGTTGGTGCGGCAAGTGCTATATCTTCGGACACGTGTTTCTGGCTATTTGGCCGTCATCAGCGAAGAGCAACGTGTAGCTGGCGGGGTTGCTTGAAATGCCGCCTTGAAAGTATTCACAGGTTTAAGTACCACTCAAGAAGGCGCACAGGTGCTTCACCCGAGCTCGTCAGCTCAGAGGCTCACGGGAGCCTTAATTACAACAGTCAAAACGGGGAGCACCCTGTCTTCCATTCCAGCATTTGTGACCCCAAGGCATCATGGTAAATGCAGTCATTAGCACGAATTTGAATAGAGTTTTGAAAGTTTTTCACCATAAGTTGGTGCGGCAAGTGCCGTATGTTCGGACACGTGTTTCTGGCTATTTGGCCGTCATCAGCGAAGAGCAACGTGTAGCTGGCGGGATTGCTTGAAATGCTGCCTTGAAAGTATTCACAGGTTTAAGTACCACTCAAGAAGGCGCACAGGTGCTTCACCCGAGCTCGTCAGCTCCGAGGCTCACAGGAGCCTTAATTACAACAGTCAAAACGGGGAGCACCCTGTCTTCCATTCCAGCATTTGTGACCCCAAGGCATCATGGTAAATGCAGTCATTAGCACGAATTTGAATAGAGTTTTGAATGTTTTTCACCATAAGTTGGTGCGGCAAGTGCTGTATCTTCGGACACGTGTTTCTGGCTATTTGGCCGTCATCAGCGAAGAGCAACGTGTAGCTGGCGGGATTGCTTGAAATGCCGCCTTGAAAGTAGTCACAGGTTTAAGTACCACTCAAGAAAGCGCACAGGTGCTTCACCCGAGCTCGTCAGCTCAGAGGCTCACGGGAGCCTTAATTACAACAGTCAAAACGGGGAGCACCCTGTCTTCCATTCCAGCATTTGTGACCCCAAGGCATCATGGTAAATGCAGTCATTAGCACAAATTTGAATAGAGTTTTGAAAGTTTTTCACCATAAGTTGGTGCGGCAAGTGCTATATCTTCGGACACGTGTTTCTGGCTATTTGGCCGTCATCAGCGAAGAGCAACGTGTAGCTGGCGGGGTTGCTTGAAATGCCGCCTTGAAAGTATTCACAGGTTTAAGTACCACTCAAGAAGGCGCACACGTGCTTCACCCGAGCTCGTCAGCTCAGAGGCTCATGGGAGCCTTAATTACAACAGTCAAAACGGGGAGCACCCTGTCTTCCATTCCAGCATTTGTGACCCCAAGGCATCATGGTAAATGCAGTCATTAGCACGAATTTGAATAGAGTTTTGAAAGTTTTTCACCATAAGTTGGTGCGGCAAGTGCCGTATCTTCGGACACGTGTTTCTGGCTATATGGCCGTCATCAGCGAAGAGCACCATGTAGCTGGCGGGGTTGCTTGAAATGCCGCCTTGAAAGTATTCACAGGTTTAATTACCACTCAAGAAGGCGCACAGGTGCTTCACCCGGGCTCGTCAGCTCAGAGGCTCACGGGAGCCTTAATTACAACAGTCAAAACGGGGAGCACCCTGTCTTCCATTCCAGCATTTGTGACCCCAAGGCATCATGGTAAATGCAGTCATTAGCACAAATTTGAATAGAGTTTTGAAAGTTTTTCACCATAAGTTGGTGCGGCAAGTGCCGTATCTTCGGACACGTGTTTCTGGCTATTTGGCCGTCATCAGCGAAGAGCAACGTGTAGCTGGCGGGGTTGCTTGAAATGCCGCCTTGAAAGTATTCACAGGTTTAAGTACCACTCAAGAAGGCGCACAGGTGCTTCACCCGAGCTCGTCAGCACAGAGGCTCAGGGGAGCCTTAATTACAACAGTCAAAACGGGGAGCACCCTGCCTTCCATTCCAGCATTTGTGATCCTAAGGCATCATGGTAAATGCTGTCATTAGCACGAATTTGAATAGAGTTTTGAAAGTTATTCACCATAAGTTGGTGCGGCAAGTGCCGTATCTTCGGACACGTGTTTCTGGCTATTTGGCAGTCATCAGCGAAGAGCAACGTGTAGCTGGTGGGGTTGCTTGAAATGCCGCCTTGAAAGTATTGACAGGTTTAAGTACCACTCAAGAAGGCGCACAGGTGCTTCACCCGAGCTCGGCAGCTCAGAGGCTCACGGGAGCCTTAATTACAACAGTCAAAATGGGGAGCACCCTGTCTTCCATTCCAGCATTTGTGACCCCAAGGCATCATGGAAAATGCAGTCATTAGCACCAATTTGAATAAAGTTTTGAACGTTTTTCACCATAAGTTGGTGCGGCAAGTGCTGTATCTTCGGACTCGTGTTTCTGGCTATTTGGCCGTCATCAGCGAAGAGCAACGTGTAGCTGGCGGGGTTGCTTGAAATGCCGCCTTGAAAGTATTCACAGGTTTAAGTAACACTCAAGAAGGCGCACAGGTGCTTCACCCGAGCTCGTCAGCTCAGAGGCTCACGGGAGCTTTAATTACAACAGGCAAAACGGGGAGCACCCTGTCTTCCATTCCAGCATTTGTGACCCCAAGGCATCATGGTAAATGCAGTAATTAGCACGAATTTGAATAGAGTTTTGAAAGTTTCTCACCATAAGTTGGTGTGGCAAGTGCCGTATCTTCGGACACGTGTTTCTGGCTATTTGGCCGTCATCAGCGAAGAGCAACATGTAGCTGGCGGGGTTGCTTGAAATGCCGCCTTGAAAGTATTCACAGGTTTAAGTACCACTCAAGAAGGCGCACAGATGCTTCACCCGAGCTCATCAGCTCAGAGGCTCACGGGAGCCTTAATTACAACAGTCAATACGGGAAGCACCCTGTCTTCCATTCCAGCATTTGTGACCCCAAGGCATCATGGTAAATGCAGTCATTAGCACAAATTTGAATAGAGTTTTGAAAGTTTTTCACCATAAGTTGGTGTGGCAAGTGCCGTATCTTCGGACACGTGTTTCTGGCTATTTGGCCGTCATCACCGAAGAGCAACGTGTAGCTGGCGGGGTTGCTTGAAATGCCGCCTTGAAAGTGTTCACAGGTTTAAGTACCACTCAAGATGCCGCACAGGTGCTTCACCCGGGCTCGTAAGCTCAGACGCTCACGGGAGCCTTAATTACAACAGTCAAAACAGGGAGCACCCTGTCTTCCATTCCAGCATTTGTGACCCCAAGGCATCATGGTAAATGCAGTCATTAGCACAAATTTGAATAGAGTTTTGAAAGTTTTTCACCATAAGTTGGTGCGGCAAGTGCCGTATCTTCGGACACGTGTTTCTGGCTATTTGGCTGTCATCAGCGAAGAGCAACGTGTAGCTGGCGGGGTTGCTTGAAATGCCGCCTTGAAAGTATTCACAGGTTTAAGTACCACTCAAGAAAGCGCACAGGTGCTTCACCCGAGCTCGTCAGCTCAGAGGCTCACGGGAGCCTTAATTACAACAGTCAAAACGGGGAGCACCCTGTCTTCCATTCCAGCATTTGTGACCCCAAGGCATCATGGTAAATGCAGTCATTAGCACGAATTTGAATAGAGTTTTGAAAGTTTTTCACCATAAGTTGGTGCGGCAAGTGCTATATCTTCGGACACGTGTTTCTGGCTATATGGCCGTCATCAGCGAAGAGCAACGTATAGCTGGCGGGATTGCTTGAAATGCCGCCTTGAAAGTATTCACAGGTTTAAGTACCACTCAAGAAGGCGCACAGGTGCTTCACCCGGGCTCGTCAGCTCAGAGGCTCAGGGGAGCCTTAATTACAACAGTCAAAACGGGGAGCACCCTGTCTTCCATTCCAGCATTTGTGACCCCAAGGCATCATGGTAAATGCAGTCATCAGCACAAATTTGAATAGAGTTTTGAAAGTTTTTCACCATAAGTTGGTGCGGCAAGTGCCGTATCTTCGGACACGTGTTTCTGGCTATTTGGCCGTCATCAGCGAAGAGCAACGTGTAGCTGGCGGGGTTACTTGAAATGCCGCCTTGAAAGTATTCACAGGTTTAAGTACCACTCAAGAAAGCGCACAGGTGCTTCACCCGAGCTCGTCAGCTCAGAGGCTCACGGGAGGCTTAATTGCAACAGTCAAAACGGGGAGCACCCTGTCTTCCATTCCAGCATTTGTGACCCCAAGGCATCATGGTAAATGCAGTCATTAGCACGAATTTGAATAGAGTTTTGAAATTTTTTCACCATAAGTTGGTGCGGCAAGTGCTGTATCTTCGGACACGTGTTTCTGGCTATTTGGCCGTCATCAGCGAAGAGCAACGTGTAGCTGGCGGGGTTCCTTGAAATGCTGTCTTGAACGTATTCACAGGTTTAAGTACCACTCAAGAAGGCGCACAGGTGCTTCACCCGAGCTCGTCTGCACAGAGGCTCAGGGGAGCCTTAATTACAACAGTCAAAACGGGGAGCACCCTGCCTTCCATTCCAGCATTTGTGACCCCAAGGCATCATGGTAAATGCAGTCATTAGCACGAATTTGAATAGAGTTTTGAAAGTTATTCACCATAAGTTGGTGCGGCAAGTGCCGTATCTTCGGACACGTGTTTCTGGCTATTTGGCAGTCATCAGCAAAGAGCAACGTGTAGCTGGTGGAGTTGCTTGAAATGCCGCCTTGAAAGTATTCACAGGTTTAAGTACCACTCAAGAAGGCGCACAGGTGCTTCACCCGAGCTCGTCAGCTCAGAGGCTCACGGGAGCCTTAATTACAACAGTCAAAATGGGGAGCACCCTGTCTTCCATTCCAGCATTTGTGACCCCAAGGCATCATGGTAAATGCAGTCATTAGCACAAATTTGAATAAAGTTTTGAAAGTTTTTCACCATAAGTTGGTGCGGCAAGTGCTGTATCTTCGGACTCGTGTTTCTGGCTATTTGGCCGTCATCAGTGAAGAGCAACATGTAGCTGGCGGGGTTGCTTGAAATGCCGCCTTGAAAGTATTCACAGGTTTAAGTACCACTCAAGAAGGCGCACAGATGCTTCACCCGAGCTCATCAGCTCAGAGGCTCACGGGAGCCTTAATTACAACAGTCAAAACGGGAAGCACCCTGTCTTCCATTCCAGCATTTGTGACCCCAAGGCATCATGGTAAATGCAGTCATTAGCACGAATTTGAATAGAGTTTTGAAAGTTTTTCACCATAAGTTGGTGTGGCAAGTGCCGTATCTTCGGACACGTGTTTCTGGCTATTTGGCCGTCATCAGTGAAGAGCAACATGTAGCTGGCGGGGTTGCTTGAAATGCCGCCTTGAAAGTATTCACAGGTTTAAGTACCACTCAAGAAGGCGCACAGATGCTTCATCCGAGCTCAGAGGCTCAGAGGCTCACGGGAGCCTTAATTACAACAGTCAAAACGGGAAGCACCCTGTCTTCCATTCCAGCATTTGTGACCCCAAGGCATCATGGTAAATTCAGTCATTAGCACGAATTTGAATAGAG
Organism: Pleurodeles waltl; assembly: GCF_031143425.1. Classification (NCBI taxonomy): domain Eukaryota; kingdom Metazoa; phylum Chordata; class Amphibia; order Caudata; family Salamandridae; genus Pleurodeles; species Pleurodeles waltl. The sequence continues at coordinate 1,031,413,185 of NC_090437.1, read as the reverse complement.
TTTTGAAAGTTTTTCACCATAAGTTGGTGTGGCAAGTGCGTATCTTCGGACACGTGTTTCTGGCTATTTGGCCGTCATCAGCGGAGAGCAACGTGTAGCTGGCGGGGTTGCTTGGAATGCCGCCTTGAAAGTGTTCACAGGTTTAAGTACCACTCAAGATGCCGCACAGGTGCTTCACCAGGGCTCGTCAGCTCAGAGGCTCACAGGAGCCTTAATTACAACAGTCAAAACAGGGAGCACCCTGTCTTCCATTCCAGCATTTGTGACCCCAAGGCATCATGGTAAATGCAGTCATTAGCACAAATTTGAATAGAGTTTTGAAAGTTTTTCACCATAAGTTGGTGCGGCAAGTGCCGTATCTTTGGAAACGTGTTTCTGGCTATTTGGCTGTCATCAGCGAAGAGCAACGTGTAGCTGGCAGGGTTGCTTGAAATGCCGCCTTGAAAATATTCACAGGTTTAAGTACCACTCAAGAAGGCGCACAGGTGCTTCACCCGAGCTCGTCAGCTCAGAGGCTCACAGGAGCCTTAATTACAACAGTCAAAACGGGGAGCACCCTGTCTTCCATTCCAGCATTTGTGATCCCAAGGCATCATGGTAAATGCAGTCATTAGCACGAATTTGAATAGAGTTTTGAAATGTTTTCACCATAAGTTGGTGCGGCAAGTGCCGTAGCTTCAGACACGTGTTTCTGGCTATTTGGCCGTCATCAGCGAAGAGCAACGTGTATCTGGCGGTGTTGCTTGAAATGCCGCCTTGAAAGTATTCACAGGTTTAACTACCACTCAAGTAGGCGCACAGGTGCTTCACCCGAGCTCGTCAGCTCAGAGGCTCACGGGAGCCTTAATTACAACAGTCGAAACGGGGAGCACCCTGTCTTCCATTCCAGCATTTGTGACCCCAAGGCATCATGGTAAATGCAGTCATTAGCACGAATTTGAATAAAGTTTTGAAAGTTTTTCACCATAACTTGGTGCGGCAAGTGCTGTATCTTCGGACACGTGTTTCTGGCTATTTGGCCGTCATCAGCGAAGAGCAACGTGGAACTGGTGGGGTTGCTTGAAATGCCGCCTTGAAAGTATTCACAGGTTTAAGTACCACTCAAGAAAGCGCACAGGTGCTTCACCCGAGCTCGTCAGCTCAGAGGCTCACGGGAGCCTTAATTACAACAGTCAAAACGGGGAGCACCCTGTCTTCCATTCCAGCATTTCTGACCCCAAGGCATCATGGTAAATGCAGTCATTAGCACGAATTTGAATAGAGTTTTGAAAGTTTTTCACCATAAGTTGGTGCGGCAAGTGCTATATCTTCGGACACGTGTTTCTGGCTCTATGGCCGTCATCAGCGAAGAGCAACGTATAGCTGGCGGGATTGCTTGAAATGTCGCCTTGAAAGTATTCACAGGTTTAAGTACCACTCAAGAAGGCGCACAGGTGCTTCACCTGGGCTCGTCAGCTCAGAGGCTCACGGGAGCCTTAATTACAACAGTCAAAACGGGGAGCACCCTGTCTTCCATTCCAGCATTTGTGACCCCAAGGCATCATGGTAAATGCAGTCATTAGCACAAATTTGAATAGAGTTTTGAAAGTTTTTCACCATAAGTTGGTGCGGCAAGTGCCGTATCTACGGACACGTGTTTCTGGCTATTTGGCCGTCATCAGCGAAGAGCAACGTGTAGCTGGCGGGGTTCCTTGAAATGCTGTCTTGAAAGTATTCACAGGTTTAAGTACCACTCAAGAAGGCGCACAGGTGCTTCACCCGAGCTCGTCAGCACAGAGGCTCAGGGGAGCCTTAATTACAACAGTCAAAACGGGGAGCACCCTGCCTTCCATTCCAGCATTTGTGACCCCAAGGCATCATGGTAAATGCAGTCATTAGCATGAATTTGAATAGAGTTTTGAAAGTTATTCACCATAAGTTGGTGCGGCAAGTGCCGTATCTTCGGACACGTGTTTCTGGCTATTTGGCAGTCATCAGCGAAGAGCAACGTGTAGCTGGTGGAGTTGCTTGAAATGCCGCATTGAAAGTATTCACAGGTTTAAGTACCACTCAAGAAGGCGCACAGGTGCTTCACCCGAGCTCGTCAGCTCAGAGGCTCACTGGAGCCTTAATTACAACAGTCAAAATGGGGAGCACCCTGTCTTCCATTCCAGCATTTTTGACCCCAAGGCATCATGGTAAATGCAGTCATTAGCACGAATTTGAATAAAGTTTTGAAAGTTTTTCACCATAAGTTGGTGCGGCAAGTGCTGTATCTTCGGACTCGTGTTTCTGGCTATTTGGCCGTCATCAGCAAAGAGCAACGTGTAGCAGGCGGGGTTGCTTGAAATGCCGCCTTGAAAGTATTCACAGGTTTAAGTACCACTCAAGAAGGCGCACAGGTGCTTCAGCCGAGCTCGTCAGCTCAGAGGCTCACGGGAGGCTTAATTGCAACAGTCAAAACGGGGAGCACCCTGTCTTCCATTCCAGCATTTGTGACCCCAAGGCATCATGGTAAATGCAGTCATTAGCACGAATTTGAATAGAGTTTTGAAATTTTTTCACCATAAGTTGGTGCGGCAAGTGCCGTATCTTCGGACACGTGTTTCTGGCTATTTGGCCGTCATCAGCGAAGAGCAACGTGTAGCTGGCGGGGTTCCTTGAAATGCCGCCTTGAACGTATTCACAGGTTTAAGTACCACTCAAGAAGGCGCACAGGTGCTTCACCCGAGCTCGTCTGCACAGAGGCTCAGGGGAGCCTTAATTACAACAGTCAAAACGGGGAGCACCCTGCCTTCCATTCCAGCATTTGTGACCCCAAGGCATCATGGTAAATGCAGTCATTAGCACGAATTTGAATAGAGTTTTGAAAGTTATTCACCATAAGTTGGTGCGGCAAGTGCCGTATCTTCGGACACGTGTTTCTGGCTATTTGGCAGTCATCAGCAAAGAGCAACGTGTAGCTGGTGGAGTTGCGTGAAATGCCGCCTTGAAAGTATTCACAGGTTTAAGTACCACTCAAGAAGGCGCACAGGTGCTTCACCCGAGCTCGTCAGCTCAGAGGCTCACGGGAGCCTTAATTACAACAGTCAAAATGGGGAGCACCCTGTCTTCCATTCCAGCATTTGTGACCCCAAGGCATCATGGTAAATGCAGTCATTAGCACGAATTTGAATAAAGTTTTGAAAGTTTTTCACCATAAGTTGGTGCGGCAAGTGCTGTATCTTCGGACTCGTGTTTCTGGCTATTTGGCCGTCATCAGTGAAGAGCAACATGTAGCTGGCGGGGTTGCTTGAAATGCCGCCTTGAAAGTATTCACAGGTTTAAGTACCACTCAAGAAGGCGCACAGATGCTTCACCCGAGCTCATCAGCTCAGAGGCTCACGGGAGCCTTAATTACAACAGTCAAAACGGGAAGCACCCTGTCTTCCATTCCAGCATTTGTGACTCCAAGGAATCATGGTAAATGCAGTCATTAGCACGAATTTGAATAGAGTTTTGAAAGTTTTTCACCATAAGTTGGTGTGGCAAGTGCCGTATCTTCGGACACGTGTTTCTGGCTATTTGGCCGTCATCAGTGAAGAGCAACATGTAGCTGGCGGGGTTGCTTGAAATGCCGCCTTGAAAGTATTCACAGGTTTAAGTACCACTCAAGAAGGCGCACAGATGCTTCATCCGAGCTCAGAGGCTCAGAGGCTCAGGGGAGCCTTAATTACAACAGTCAAAACGGGGAGCACCCTGCCTTCCATTCCAGCATTTGTGATCCTAAGGCATCATGGTAAATGCTGTCATTAGCACGAATTTGAATAGAGTTTTGAAAGTTATTCACCATAAGTTGGTGCGGCAAGTGCCGTATCTTCGGACACGTGTTTCTGGCTATTTGGCAGTCATCAGCGAAGAGCAACGTGTAGCTGGTGGGGTTGCTTGAAATGCCGCCTTGAAAGTATTGACAGGTTTAAGTACCACTCAAGAAGGCGCACAGGTGCTTCACCCGAGCTCGTCAGCTCAGAGGCTCACGGGAGCCTTAATTACAACAGTCAAAATGGGGAGCACCCTGTCTTCCATTCCAGCATTTGTGACCCCAAGGCATCATGGAAAATGCAGTCATTAGCACCAATTTGAATAAAGTTTTGAACGTTTTTCACCATAAGTTGGTGCGGCAAGTGCTGTATCTTCGGACTCGTGTTTCTGGCTATTTGGCCGTCATCAGCGAAGAGCAACGTGTAGCTGGCGGGGTTGCTTGAAATGCCGCCTTGAAAGTATTCACAGGTTTAAGTAACACTCAAGAAGGCGCACAGGTGCTTCACCCGAGCTCGTCAGCTCAGAGGCTCACGGGAGCTTTAATTACAACAGGCAAAACGGGGAGCACCCTGTCTTCCATTCCAGCATTTGTGACCCCAAGGCATCATGGTAAATGCAGTAATTAGCACGAATTTGAATAGAGTTTTGAAAGTTTCTCACCATAAGTTGGTGTGGCAAGTGCCGTATCTTCGGACACGTGTTTCTGGCTATTTGGCCGTCATCAGCGAAGAGCAACATGTAGCTGGCGGGGTTGCTTGAAATGCCGCCTTGAAAGTATTCACAGGTTTAAGTACCACTCAAGAAGGCGCACAGATGCTTCACCCGAGCTCATCAGCTCAGAGGCTCACGGGAGCCTTAATTACAACAGTCAATACGGGAAGCACCCTGTCTTCCATTCCAGCATTTGTGACCCCAAGGCATCATGGTAAATGCAGTCATTAGCACAAATTTGAATAGAGTTTTGAAAGTTTTTCACCATAAGTTGGTGTGGCAAGTGCCGTATCTTCGGACACGTGTTTCTGGCTATTTGGCCGTCATCACCGAAGAGCAACGTGTAGCTGGCGGGGTTGCTTGAAATGCCGCCTTGAAAGTGTTCACAGGTTTAAGTACCACTCAAGATGCCGCACAGGTGCTTCACCCGGGCTCGTAAGCTCAGAGGCTCACGGGAGCCTTAATTACAACAGTCAAAACAGGGAGCACCCTGTCTTCCATTCCAGCATTTGTGACCCCAAGGCATCATGGTAAATGCAGTCATTAGCACAAATTTGAATAGAGTTTTGAAAGTTTTTCACCATAAGTTGGTGCGGCAAGTGCCGTATCTTCGGACACGTGTTTCTGGCTATTTGGCTGTCATCAGCGAAGAGCAACGTGTAGCTGGCGGGGTTGCTTGAAATGCCGCCTTGAAAGTATTCACAGGTTTAAGTACCACTCAAGAAAGCGCACAGGTGCTTCACCCGAGCTCGTCAGCTCAGAGGCTCACGGGAGCCTTAATTACAACAGTCAAAACGGGGAGCACCCTGTCTTCCATTCCAGCATTTGTGACCCCAAGGCATCATGGTAAATGCAGTCATTAGCACGAATTTGAATAGAGTTTTGAAAGTTTTTCACCATAAGTTGGTGCGGCAAGTGCTATATCTTCGGACACGTGTTTCTGGCTATATGGCCGTCATCAGCGAAGAGCAACGTATAGCTGGCGGGATTGCTTGAAATGCCGCCTTGAAAGTATTCACAGGTTTAAGTACCACTCAAGAAGGCGCACAGGTGCTTCACCCGGGCTCGTCAGCTCAGAGGCTCAGGGGAGCCTTAATTACAACAGTCAAAACGGGGAGCACCCTGTCTTCCATTCCAGCATTTGTGACCCCAAGGCATCATGGTAAATGCAGTCATCAGCACAAATTTGAATAGAGTTTTGAAAGTTTTTCACCATAAGTTGGTGCGGCAAGTGCCGTATCTTCGGACACGTGTTTCTGGCTATTTGGCCGTCATCAGCGAAGAGCAACGTGTAGCTGGCGGGGTTACTTGAAATGCCGCCTTGAAAGTATTCACAGGTTTAAGTACCACTCAAGAAAGCGCACAGGTGCTTCACCCGAGCTTGTCAGCTCAGAGGCTCACGGGAGGCTTAATTGCAACAGTCAAAACGGGGAGCACCCTGTCTTCCATTCCAGCATTTGTGACCCCAAGGCATCATGGTAAATGCAGTCATTAGCACGAATTTGAATAGAGTTTTGAAATTTTTTCACCATAAGTTGGTGCGGCAAGTGCTGTATCTTCGGACACGTGTTTCTGGCTATTTGGCCGTCATCAGCGAAGAGCAACGTGTAGCTGGCGGGGTTCCTTGAAATGCTGTCTTGAACGTATTCACAGGTTTAAGTACCACTCAAGAAGGCGCACAGGTGCTTCACCCGAGCTCGTCTGCACAGAGGCTCAGGGGAGCCTTAATTACAACAGTCAAAACGGGGAGCACCCTGCCTTCCATTCCAGCATTTGTGACCCCAAGGCATCATGGTAAATGCAGTCATTAGCACGAATTTGAATAGAGTTTTGAAAGTTATTCACCATAAGTTGGTGCGGCAAGTGCCGTATCTTCGGACACGTGTTTCTGGCTATTTGGCAGTCATCAGCAAAGAGCAACGTGTAGCTGGTGGAGTTGCTTGAAATGCCGCCTTGAAAGTATTCACAGGTTTAAGTACCACTCAAGAAGGCGCACAGGTGCTTCACCCGAGCTCGTCAGCTCAGAGGCTCACGGGAGCCTTAATTACAACAGTCAAAATGGGGAGCACCCTGTCTTCCATTCCAGCATTTGTGACCCCAAGGCATCATGGTAAATGCAGTCATTAGCACGAATTTGAATAAAGTTTTGAAAGTTTTTCACCATAAGTTGGTGCGGCAAGTGCTGTATCTTCGGACTCGTGTTTCTGGCTATTTGGCCGTCATCAGTGAAGAGCAACATGTAGCTGGCGGGGTTGCTTGAAATGCCGCCTTGAAAGTATTCACAGGTTTAAGTACCACTCAAGAAGGCGCACAGATGCTTCACCCGAGCTCATCAGCTCAAAGGCTCACGGGAGCCTTAATTACAACAGTCAAAACGGGAAGCACCCTGTCTTCCATTCCAGCATTTGTGACCCCAAGGCATCATGGTAAATGCAGTCATTAGCACGAATTTGAATAGAGTTTTGAAAGTTTTTCACCATAAGTTGGTGTGGCAAGTGCCGTATCTTCGGACACGTGTTTCTGGCTATTTGGCCGTCATCAGTGAAGAGCAACATGTAGCTGGCGGGGTTGCTTGAAATGCCGCCTTGAAAGTATTCACAGGTTTAAGTACCACTCAAGAAGGCGCACAGATGCTTCATCCGAGCTCAGAGGCTCAGAGGCTCACGGGAGCCTTAATTACAACAGTCAAAACGGGAAGCACCCTGTCTTCCATTCCAGCATTTGTGACCCCAAGGCATCATGGTAAATTCAGTCATTAGCACGAATTTGAATAGAGTTTTGAAAGTTTTTCACCATAAGTTGGTGTGGCAAGTGCGTATCTTCGGACACGTGTTTCTGGCTATTTGGCCGTCATCAGCGGAGAGCAACGTGTAGCTGGCGGGGTTGCTTGGAATGCCGCCTTGAAAGTGTTCACAGGTTTAAGTACCACTCAAGATGCCGCACAGGTGCTTCACCAGGGCTCGTCAGCTCAGAGGCTCACAGGAGCCTTAATTACAACAGTCAAAACAGGGAGCACCCTGTCTTCCATTCCAGCATTTGTGACCCCAAGGCATCATGGTAAATGCAGTCATTAGCACAAATTTGAATAGAGTTTTGAAAGTTTTTCACCATAAGTTGGTGCGGCAAGTGCCGTATCTTTGGAAACGTGTTTCTGGCTATTTGGCTGTCATCAGCGAAGAGCAACGTGTAGCTGGCAGGGTTGCTTGAAATGCCGCCTTGAAAATATTCACAGGTTTAAGTACCACTCAAGAAGGCGCTCAGGTGCTTCACCCGAGCTCGTCAGCTCAGAGGCTCACAGGAGCCTTAATTACAACAGTCAAAACGGGGAGCACCCTGTCTTCCATTCCAGCATTTGTGATCCCAAGGCATCATGGTAAATGCAGTCATTAGCACGAATTTGAATAGAGTTTTGAAATGTTTTCACCATAAGTTGGTGCGGCAAGTGCCGTAGCTTCAGACACGTGTTTCTGGCTATTTGGCCGTCATCAGCGAAGAGCAACGTGTATCTGGCGGTGTTGCTTGAAATGCCGCCTTGAAAGTATTCACAGGTTTAACTACCACTCAAGTAGGCGCACAGGTGCTTCACCCGAGCTCGTCAGCTCAGAGGCTCACGGGAGCCTTAATTACAACAGTCGAAACGGGGAGCACCCTGTCTTCCATTCCAGCATTTGTGACCCCAAGGCATCATGGTAAATGCAGTAATTAGCACGAATTTGAATAAAGTTTTGAAAGTTTTTCACCATAACTTGGTGCGGCAAGTGCTGTATCTTCGGACACGTGTTTCTGGCTATTTGGCCGTCATCAGCGAAGAGCAACGTGGAACTGGTGGGGTTGCTTGAAATGCCGCCTTGAAAGTATTCACAGGTTTAAGTACCACTCAAGAAAGCGCACAGGTGCTTCACCCGAGCTCGTCAGCTCAGAGGCTCACGGGAGCCTTAATTACAACAGTCAAAACGGGGAGCACCCTGTCTTCCATTCCAGCATTTCTGACCCCAAGGCATCATGGTAAATGCAGTCATTAGCACGAATTTGAATAGAGTTTTGAAAGTTTTTCACCATAAGTTGGTGCGGCAAGTGCTATATCTTCGGACACGTGTTTCTGGCTCTATGGCCGTCATCAGCGAAGAGCAACGTATAGCTGGCGGGATTGCTTGAAATGTCGCCTTGAAAGTATTCACAGGTTTAAGTACCACTCAAGAAGGCGCACAGGTGCTTCACCTGGGCTCGTCAGCTCAGAGGCTCACGGGAGCCTTAATTACAACAGTCAAAACGGGGAGCACCCTGTCTTCCATTCCAGCATTTGTGACCCCAAGGCATCATGGTAAATGCAGTCATTAGCACAAATTTGAATAGAGTTTTGAAAGTTTTTCACCATAAGTTGGTGCGGCAAGTGCCGTATCTACGGACACGTGTTTCTGGCTATTTGGCCGTCATCAGCGAAGAGCAACGTGTAGCTGGCGGGGTTACTTGAAATGCCGCCTTGAAAGTATTCACAGGTTTAAGTACCACTCAAGAAGGCGCACAGGTGCTTCACCCGAGCTCGTCAGCTCAGAGGCTCACGGGAGGCTTAATTGCAACAGTCAAAACGGGGAGCACCCTGTCTTCCATTCCAGCATTTGTGACCCCAAGGCATCATGGTAAATGCAGTCATTAGCACAAATTTGAATAGAGTTTTGAAATTTTTTCACCATAAGTTGGTGCGGCAAGTGCCGTATCTTCGGACACGTGTTTCTGGCTATTTGGCCGTCATCAGCGAAGAGCAACGTGTAGCTGGCGGGGTTCCTTGAAATGCTGTCTTGAAAGTATTCACAGGTTTAAGTACCACTCAAGAAGGCGCACAGGTGCTTCACCCGAGCTCGTCAGCACAGAGGCTCAGGGGAGCCTTAATTACAACAGTCAAAACGGGGAGCACCCTGCCTTCCATTCCAGCATTTGTGACCCCAAGGCATCATGGTAAATGCAGTCATTAGCATGAATTTGAATAGAGTTTTGAAAGTTATTCACCATAAGTTGGTGCGGCAAGTGCCGTATCTTCGGACACGTGTTTCTGGCTATTTGGCAGTCATCAGCGAAGAGCAACGTGTAGCTGGTGGAGTTGCTTGAAATGCCGCATTGAAAGTATTCACAGGTTTAAGTACCACTCAAGAAGGCGCACAGGTGCTTCACCCGAGCTCGTCAGCTCAGAGGCTCACTGGAGCCTTAATTACAACAGTCAAAATGGGGAGCACCCTGTCTTCCATTCCAGCATTTTTGACCCCAAGGCATCATGGTAAATGCAGTCATTAGCACAAATTTGAATAAAGTTTTGAAAGTTTTTCACCATAAGTTGGTGCGGCAAGTGCTGTATCTTCGGACTCGTGTTTCTGGCTATTTGGCCGTCATCAGCAAAGAGCAACGTGTAGCAGGCGGGGTTGCTTGAAATGCCGCCTTGAAAGTATTCACAGGTTTAAGTACCACTCAAGAAGGCGCACAGGTGCTTCAGCCGAGCTCGTCAGCTCAGAGGCTCACGGGAGGCTTAATTGCAACAGTCAAAACGGGGAGCACCCTGTCTTCCATTCCAGCATTTGTGACCCCAAGGCATCATGGTAAATGCAGTCATTAGCACGAATTTGAATAGAGTTTTGAAATTTTTTCACCATAAGTTGGTGCGGCAAGTGCCGTATCTTCGGACACGTGTTTCTGGCTATTTGGCCGTCATCAGCGAAGAGCAACGTGTAGCTGGCGGGGTTCCTTGAAATGCCGCCTTGAACGTATTCACAGGTTTAAGTACCACTCAAGAAGGCGCACAGGTGCTTCACCCGAGCTCGTCTGCACAGAGGCTCAGGGGAGCCTTAATTACAACAGTCAAAACGGGGAGCACCCTGCCTTCCATTCCAGCATTTGTGACCCCAAGGCATCATGGTAAATGCAGTCATTAGCACGAATTTGAATAGAGTTTTGAAAGTTATTCACCATAAGTTGGTGCGGCAAGTGCCGTATCTTCGGACACGTGTTTCTGGCTATTTGGCAGTCATCAGCAAAGAGCAACGTGTAGCTGGTGGAGTTGCGTGAAATGCCGCCTTGAAAGTATTCACAGGTTTAAGTACCACTCAAGAAGGCGCACAGGTGCTTCACCCGAGCTCGTCAGCTCAGAGGCTCACGGGAGCCTTAATTACAACAGTCAAAATGGGGAGCACCCTGTCTTCCATTCCAGCATTTGTGACCCCAAGGCATCATGGTAAATGCAGTCATTAGCACGAATTTGAATAAAGTTTTGAAAGTTTTTCACCATAAGTTGGTGCGGCAAGTGCTGTATCTTCGGACTCGTGTTTCTGGCTATTTGGCCGTCATCAGTGAAGAGCAACATGTAGCTGGCGGGGTTGCTTGAAATGCCGCCTTGAAAGTATTCACAGGTTTAAGTACCACTCAAGAAGGCGCACAGATGCTTCACCCGAGCTCATCAGCTCAGAGGCTCACGGGAGCCTTAATTACAACAGTCAAAACGGGAAGCACCCTGTCTTCCATTCCAGCATTTGTGACTCCAAGGAATCATGGTAAATGCAGTCATTAGCACGAATTTGAATAGAGTTTTGAAAGTTTTTCACCATAAGTTGGTGTGGCAAGTGCCGTATCTTCGGACACGTGTTTCTGGCTATTTGGCCGTCATCAGTGAAGAGCAACATGTAGCTGGCGGGGTTGCTTGAAATGCCGCCTTGAAAGTATTCACAGGTTTAAGTACCACTCAAGAAGGCGCACAGATGCTTCATCCGAGCTCAGAGGCTCAGAGGCTCACGGGAGCCTTAATTACAACAGTCAAAACGGGAAGCACCCTGTCTTCCATTCCAGCATTTGTGACCCCAAGGCATCATGGTAAATTCAGTCATTAGCACGAATTTGAATAGAGTTTTGAAAGTTTTTCACCATAAGTTGGTGTGGCAAGTGCGTATCTTCGGACACGTGTTTCTGGCTATTTGGCCGTCATCAGCGGAGAGCAACGTGTAGCTGGCGGGGTTGCTTGGAATGCCGCCTTGAAAGTGTTCACAGGTTTAAGTACCACTCAAGATGCCGCACAGGTGCTTCACCAGGGCTCGTCAGCTCAGAGGCTCACAGGAGCCTTAATTACAACAGTCAAAACAGGGAGCACCCTGTCTTCCATTCCAGCATTTGTGACCCCAAGGCATCATGGTAAATGCAGTCATTAGCACAAATTTGAATAGAGTTTTGAAAGTTTTTCACCATAAGTTGGTGCGGCAAGTGCCGTATCTTTGGAAACGTGTTTCTGGCTATTTGGCTGTCATCAGCGAAGAGCAACGTGTAGCTGCCAGGATTGCTTGAAATGCCGCCTTGAAAATATTCACAGGTTTAAGTACCACTCAAGAAGGCGCACAGGTGCTTCACCCGAGCTCGTCAGCTCAGAGGCTCACAGGAGCCTTAATTACAACAGTCAAAACGGGGAGCACCCTGTCTTCCATTCCAGCATTTGTGATCCCAAGGCATCATGGTAAATGCAGTCATTAGCACGAATTTGAATAGAGTTTTGAAATTTTTTCACCATAAGTTGGTGCGGCAAGTGCCGTAGCTTCAGACACGTGTTTCTGGCTATTTGGCCGTCATCAGCGAAGAGCAACGTGTATCTGGCGGTGTTGCTTGAAATGCCGCCTTGAAAGTATTCACAGGTTTAACTACCACTCAAGTAGGCGCACAGGTGCTTCACCCGAGCTCGTCAGCTCAGAGGCTCACGGGAGCCTTAATTACAACAGTCGAAACGGGGAGCACCCTGTCTTCCATTCCAGCATTTGTGACCCCAAGGCATCATGGTAAATGCAGTCATTAGCACGAATTTGAATAAAGTTTTGAAAGTTTTTCACCATAACTTGGTGCGGCAAGTGCTGTATCTTCGGACACGTGTTTCTGGCTATTTGGCCGTCATCAGCGAAGAGCAACGTGGAACTGGTGGGGTTGCTTGAAATGCCGCCTTGAAAGTATTCACAGGTTTAAATACCACTCAAGAAAGCGCACAGGTGCTTCACCCGAGCTCGTCAGCTCAGAGGCTCACGGGAGCCTTAATTACAACAGTCAAAACGGGGAGCACCCTGTCTTCCATTCCAGCATTTCTGACCCCAAGGCATCATGGTAAATGCAGTCATTAGCACGAATTTGAATAGAGTTTTGAAAGTTTTTCACCATAAGTTGGTGCGGCAAGTGCTATATCTTCGGACACGTGTTTCTGGCTATATGGCCGTCATCAGCGAAGAGCAACGTATAGCTGGCGGGATTGCTTGAAATGCCGCCTTGAAAGTATTCACAGGTTTAAGTACCACTCAAGAAGGCGCACAGGTGCTTCACCCGGGCTCGTCAGCTCAGAGGCTCACGGGAGCCTTAATTACAACAGTCAAAACGGGGAGCACCCTGTCTTCCATTCCAGCATTTGTGACCCCAAGGCATCATGGTAAATGCAGTCATTAGCACAAATTTGAATAGAGTTTTGAAAGTTTTTCACCATAAGTTGGTGCGGCAAGTGCTGTATCTTTGGACACGTGTTTCTGGCTATTTGGCCGTCATCAGCGAAGAGCAACGTGTAGCTGGCGGGGTTACTTGAAATGCCGCCTTGAAAGTATTCACAGGTTTAAGTACCACTCAAGAAGGCGCACAGGTGCTTCACCCGAGCTCGTCAGCTCAGAGGCTCACGGGAGGCTTAATTGCAACAGTCAAAACGGGGAGCACCCTGTCTTCCATTCCAGCATTTGTGACCCCAAGGCATCATGGTAAATGCAGTCATTAGCACGAATTTGAATAAAGTTTTGAAAGTTTTTCACCATAAGTTGGTGCGGCAAGTGCTGTATCTTCGGACTCGTGTTTCTGGCTATTTGGCCGTCATCAGTGAAGAGCAACATGTAGCTGGCGGGGTTGCTTGAAATGCCGCCTTGAAAGTATTCACAGGTTTAAGTACCACTCAAGAAGGCGCACAGATGCTTCACCCGAGCTCATCAGCTCAGAGGCTCACGGGAGCCTTAATTACAACAGTCAAAACGGGAAGCACCCTGTCTTCCATTCCAGCATTTGTGACCCCAAGGAATCATGGTAAATGCAGTCATTAGCACGAATTTGAATAGAGTTTTGAAAGTTTTTCACCATAAGTTGGTGTGGCAAGTGCCGTATCTTCGGACACGTGTTTCTGGCTATTTGGCCGTCATCAGTGAAGAGCAACATGTAGCTGGCGGGGTTGCTTGAAATGCCGCCTTGAAAGTATTCACAGGTTTAAGTACCACTCAAGAAGGCGCACAGATGCTTCATCCGAGCTCAGAGGCTCAGAGGCTCACGGGAGCCTTAATTACAACAGTCAAAACGGGAAGCACCCTGTCTTCCATTCCAGCATTTGTGACCCCAAGGCATCATGGTAAATTCAGTCATTAGCACGAATTTGAATAGAGTTTTGAAAGTTTTTCACCATAAGTTGGTGTGGCAAGTGCGTATCTTCGGACACGTGTTTCTGGCTATTTGGCCGTCATCAGCGGAGAGCAACGTGTAGCTGGCGGGGTTGCTTGGAATGCCGCCTTGAAAGTGTTCACAGGTTTAAGTACCACTCAAGATGCCGCACAGGTGCTTCACCAGGGCTCGTCAGCTCAGAGGCTCACAGGAGCCTTAATTACAACAGTCAAAACAGGGAGCACCCTGTCTTCCATTCCAGCATTTGTGACCCCAAGGCATCATGGTAAATGCAGTCATTAGCACAAATTTGAATAGAGTTTTGAAAGTTTTTCACCATAAGTTGGTGCGGCAAGTGCCGTATCTTTGGAAACGTGTTTCTGGCTATTTGGCTGTCATCAGCGAAGAGCAACGTGTAGCTGCCAGGGTTGCTTGAAATGCCGCCTTGAAAATATTCACAGGTTTAAGTACCACTCAAGAAGGCGCACAGGTGCTTCACCCGAGCTCGTCAGCTCAGAGGCTCACAGGAGCCTTAATTACAACAGTCAAAACGGGGAGCACCCTGTCTTCCATTCCAGCATTTGTGACCCCAAGGCATCATGGTAAATGCAGTCACTAGCACAAATTTGAATAGAGTTTTGAAAGTTTTTCACCATAAGTTGGTGCGGCAAGTGCTATATCTTCGGACACGTGTTTCTGGCTATTTGGCCGTCATCAGCGAAGAGCAACGTGTAGCTGGCGGGGTTGCTTGAAATGCCGCCTTGAAAGTATTCACAGGTTTAAGTACCACTCAAGAAGGCGCACACGTGCTTCACCCGAGCTCGTCAGCTCAGAGGCTCATGGGAGCCTTAATTACAACAGTCAAAACGGGGAGCACCCTGTCTTCCATTCCAGCATTTGTGACCCCAAGGCATCATGGTAAATGCAGTCATTAGCACGAATTTGAATAGAGTTTTGAAAGTTTTTCACCATAAGTTGGTGCGGCTAGTGCCGTATCTTCGGACACGTGTTTCTGGCTATATGGCCGTCATCAGCGAAGAGCACCATGTAGCTGGCGGGGTTGCTTGAAATGCCGCCTTGAAAGTATTCACAGGTTTAATTACCACTCAAGAAGGCGCACAGGTGCTTCACCCGGGCTCGTCAGCTCAGAGGCTCACGGGAGCCTTAATTACAACAGTCAAAACGGGGAGCACCCTGTCTTCCATTCCAGCATTTGTGACCCCAAGGCATCATGGTAAATGCAGTCATTAGCACAAATTTGAATAGAGTTTTGAAAGTTTTTCACCATAAGTTGGTGCGGCAAGTGCTATATCTTCGGACACGTGTTTCTGGCTATTTGGCCGTCATCAGCGAAGAGCAACGTGTAGCTGGCGGGGTTTCTTGAAATGCCGCCTTGAAAGTATTCACAGGTTTAAGTACCACTCAAGAAGGCGCACAGGTGCTTCACCCGAGCTCGTCAGCTCAGAGGCTCACGGGAGCCTTAATTACAACAGTCAAAACGGGAGCACCCTGTCTTCCATTCCAGCATTTGTGACCCCAAGGCATCATGGTAAATGCAGTCATTAGCACGAATTTGAATAGAGTTTTGAAAGTTTTTCACCATAAGTTGGTGCGGCAAGTGCCGTATGTTCGGACACGTGTTTCTGGCTATTTGGCCGTCATCAGCGAAGAGCAACGTGTAGCTGGCGGGATTGCTTGAAATGCTGCCTTGAAAGTATTCACAGGTTTAAGTACCACTCAAGAAGGCGCACAGGTGCTTCACCCGAGCTCGTCAGCTCCGAGGCTCACAGGAGCCTTAATTACAACAGTCAAAACGGGGAGCACCCTGTCTTCCATTTCCAGCATTTGTGACCCAAGGCATCATGGTAAATGCAGTCATTAGCACGAATTTGAATAGAGTTTTGAATGTTTTTCACCCATAAGTTGGTGCGGCAAGTGCTGTATCTTCGGACACGTGTTTCTGGCTATTTGGCCGTCATCAGCGAAGAGCAACGTGTAGCTGGCGGGATTGCTTGAAATGCCGCCTTGAAAGTAGTCACAGGTTTAAGTACCACTCAAGAAAGCGCACAGGTGCTTCACCCGAGCTCGTCAGCTCAGAGGCTCACGGGAGCCTTAATTACAACAGTCAAAACGGGGAGCACCCTGTCTTCCATTCCAGCATTTGTGACCCCAAGGCATCATGGTAAATGCAGTCATTAGCACAAATTTGAATAGAGTTTTGAAAGTTTTTCACCATAAGTTGGTGCGGCAAGTGCTATATCTTCGGACACGTGTTTCTGGCTATTTGGCCGTCATCAGCGAAGAGCAACGTGTAGCTGGCGGGTTGCTTGAAATGCCGCCTTGAAAGTATTCACAGGTTTAAGTACCACTCAAGAAGGGCGCACACGTGCTTCACCCGAGCTCGTCAGCCTCAGAGGCTCATGGGAGCCTTAATTACAACAGTCAAAACGGGGAGCACCCTGTCTTCCATTCCAGCATTTGTGACCCCCAAGGCATCATGGTAAATGCAGTCATTAGCACGAATTTGAATAGAGTTTTGAAAGTTTTTCACCATAAGTTGGTGCGGCAAGTGCCGTATCTTCGGACCACGTGTTTCTGGCTATATGGCCGTCATCAGCGAAGAGCACCATGTAGCTGGCGGGGTTGCTTGAAATGCCGCCTTGAAAGTATTCACAGGTTTAATTACCCAAGAAGGCGCACAGGTGCTTCACCCGGGCTCGTCAGCTCAGAGGCTCACGGGAGCCTTAATTACAACAGTCAAAACGGGGAGCACCCTGTCTTCCATTCCAGCATTTGTGACCCCAAGGCATCATGGTAAATGCAGTCATTAGCACAAATTTGAATAGAGTTTTGAAAGTTTTTCACCATAAGTTGGTGCGGCAAGTGCCGTATCTTCGGACACGTGTTTCTGGCTATTTGGCCGTCATCAGCGAAGAGCAACGTGTAGCTGGCGGGGTTGCTTGAAATGCCGCCTTGAAAGTATTCACAGGTTTAAGTACCACTCAAGAAGGCGCACAGGTGCTTCACCCGAGCTCGTCAGCACAGAGGCTCAGGGGAGCCTTAATTACAACAGTCAAAACGGGGAGCACCCTGCCTTCCATTCCAGCATTTGTGATCCTAAGGCATCATGGTAAATGCTGTCATTAGCACGAATTTGAATAGAGTTTTGAAAGTTATTCACCATAAGTTGGTGCGGCAAGTGCCGTATCTTCGGACACGTGTTTCTGGCTATTTGGCAGTCATCAGCGAAGAGCAACGTGTAGCTGGTGGGGTTGCTTGAAATGCCGCCTTGAAAGTATTGACAGGTTTAAGTACCACTCAAGAAGGCGCACAGGTGCTTCACCCGAGCTCGTCAGCTCAGAGGCTCACGGGAGCCTTAATTACAACAGTCAAAATGGGGAGCACCCTGTCTTCCATTCCAGCATTTGTGACCCCAAGGCATCATGGAAAATGCAGTCATTAGCACCAATTTGAATAAAGTTTTGAACGTTTTTCACCATAAGTTGGTGCGGCAAGTGCTGTATCTTCGGACTCGTGTTTCTGGCTATTTGGCCGTCATCAGCGAAGAGCAACGTGTAGCTGGCGGGGTTGCTTGAAATGCCGCCTTGAAAGTATTCACAGGTTTAAGTAACACTCAAGAAGGCGCACAGGTGCTTCACCCGAGCTCGTCAGCTCAGAGGCTCACGGGAGCTTTAATTACAACAGGCAAAACGGGGAGCACCCTGTCTTCCATTCCAGCATTTGTGACCCCAAGGCATCATGGTAAATGCAGTAATTAGCACGAATTTGAATAGAGTTTTGAAAGTTTCTCACCATAAGTTGGTGTGGCAAGTGCCGTATCTTCGGACACGTGTTTCTGGCTATTTGGCCGTCATCAGCGAAGAGCAACATGTAGCTGGCGGGGTTGCTTGAAATGCCGCCTTGAAAGTATTCACAGGTTTAAGTACCACTCAAGAAGGCGCACAGATGCTTCACCCGAGCTCATCAGCTCAGAGGCTCACTGGAGCCTTAATTACAACAGTCAATACGGGAAGCACCCTGTCTTCCATTCCAGCATTTGTGACCCCAAGGCATCATGGTAAATGCAGTCATTAGCACAAATTTGAATAGAGTTTTGAAAGTTTTTCACCATAAGTTGGTGTGGCAAGTGCCGTATCTTCGGACACGTGTTTCTGGCTATTTGGCCGTCATCACCGAAGAGCAACGTGTAGCTGGCGGGGTTGCTTGAAATGCCGCCTTGAAAGTGTTCACAGGTTTAAGTACCACTCAAGAAAGCGCACAGGTGCTTCACCCGAGCTCGTCAGCTCAGAGGCTCACGGGAGCCTTAATTACAACAGTCAAAACAGGGAGCACCCTGTCTTCCATTCCAGCATTTGTGACCCCAAGGCATCATGGTAAATGCAGTCATTAGCACAAATTTGAATAGAGTTTTGAAAGTTTTTCACCATAAGTTGGTGCGGCAAGTGCCGTATCTTCGGACACGTGTTTCTGGCTATTTGGCTGTCATCAGCGAAGAGCAACGTGTAGCTGGCGGGGTTGCTTGAAATGCCGCCTTGAAAGTATTCACAGGTTTAAGTACCACTCAAGAAAGCGCACAGGTGCTTCACCCGAGCTCGTCAGCTCAGAGGCTCACGGGAGCCTTAATTACAACAGTCAAAACGGGGAGCACCCTGTCTTCCATTCCAGCATTTGTGACCCCAAGGCATCATGGTAAATGCAGTCATTAGCACGAATTTGAATAGAGTTTTGAAAGTTTTTCACCATAAGTTGGTGCGGCAAGTGCTATATCTTCGGACACGTGTTTCTGGCTATATGGCCGTCATCAGCGAAGAGCAACGTATAGCTGGCGGGATTGCTTGAAATGCCGCCTTGAAAGTATTCACAGGTTTAAGTACCACTCAAGAAGGCGCACAGGTGCTTCACCCGGGCTCGTCAGCTCAGAGGCTCAGGGGAGCCTTAATTACAACAGTCAAAACGGGGAGCACCCTGTCTTCCATTCCAGCATTTGTGACCCCAAGGCATCATGGTAAATGCAGTCATCAGCACAAATTTGAATAGAGTTTTGAAAGTTTTTCACCATAAGTTGGTGCGGCAAGTGCCGTATCTTCGGACACGTGTTTCTGGCTATTTGGCCGTCATCAGCGAAGAGCAACGTGTAGCTGGCGGGGTTACTTGAAATGCCGCCTTGAAAGTATTCACAGGTTTAAGTACCACTCAAGAAAGCGCACAGGTGCTTCACCCGAGCTCGTCAGCTCAGAGGCTCACGGGAGGCTTAATTGCAACAGTCAAAACGGGGAGCACCCTGTCTTCCATTCCAGCATTTGTGACCCCAAGGCATCATGGTAAATGCAGTCATTAGCACGAATTTGAATAGAGTTTTGAAATTTTTTCACCATAAGTTGGTGCGGCAAGTGCTGTATCTTCGGACACGTGTTTCTGGCTATTTGGCCGTCATCAGCGAAGAGCAACGTGTAGCTGGCGGGGTTCCTTGAAATGCTGTCTTGAACGTATTCACAGGTTTAAGTACCACTCAAGAAGGCGCACAGGTGCTTCACCCGAGCTCGTCTGCACAGAGGCTCAGGGGAGCCTTAATTACAACAGTCAAAACGGGGAGCACCCTGCCTTCCATTCCAGCATTTGTGACCCCAAGGCATCATGGTAAATGCAGTCATTAGCACGAATTTGAATAGAGTTTTGAAAGTTATTCACCATAAGTTGGTGCGGCAAGTGCCGTATCTTCGGACACGTGTTTCTGGCTATTTGGCAGTCATCAGCAAAGAGCAACGTGTAGCTGGTGGAGTTGCTTGAAATGCCGCCTTGAAAGTATTCACAGGTTTAAGTACCACTCAAGAAGGCGCACAGGTGCTTCACCCGAGCTCGTCAGCTCAGAGGCTCACGGGAGCCTTAATTACAACAGTCAAAATGGGGAGCACCCTGTCTTCCATTCCAGCATTTGTGACCCCAAGGCATCATGGTAAATGCAGTCATTAGCACAAATTTGAATAAAGTTTTGAAAGTTTTTCACCATAAGTTGGTGCGGCAAGTGCTGTATCTTCGGACTCGTGTTTCTGGCTATTTGGCCGTCATCAGTGAAGAGCAACATGTAGCTGGCGGGGTTGCTTGAAATGCCGCCTTGAAAGTATTCACAGGTTTAAGTACCACTCAAGAAGGCGCACAGATGCTTCACCCGAGCTCATCAGCTCAGAGGCTCACGGGAGCCTTAATTACAACAGTCAAAACGGGAAGCACCCTGTCTTCCATTCCAGCATTTGTGACCCCAAGGCATCATGGTAAATGCAGTCATTAGCACGAATTTGAATAGAGTTTTGAAAGTTTTTCACCATAAGTTGGTGTGGCAAGTGCCGTATCTTCGGACACGTGTTTCTGGCTATTTGGCCGTCATCAGTGAAGAGCAACATGTAGCTGGCGGGGTTGCTTGAAATGCCGCCTTGAAAGTATTCACAGGTTTAAGTACCACTCAAGAAGGCGCACAGATGCTTCATCCGAGCTCAGAGGCTCAGAGGCTCACGGGAGCCTTAATTACAACAGTCAAAACGGGAAGCACCCTGTCTTCCATTCCAGCATTTGTGAACCCAAGGCATCATGGTAAATTCAGTCATTAGCACGAATTTGAATAGAGTTTTGAAAGTTTTTCACCATAAGTTGGTGTGGCAAGTGCGTATCTTCGGACACGTGTTTCTGGCTATTTGGCCGTCATCAGCGGAGAGCAACGTGTAGCTGGCGGGGTTGCTTGGAATGCCGCCTTGAAAGTGTTCACAGGTTTAAGTACCACTCAAGATGCCGCACAGGTGCTTCACCAGGGCTCGTCAGCTCAGAGGCTCACAGGAGCCTTAATTACAACAGTCAAAACAGGGAGCACCCTGTCTTCCATTCCAGCATTTGTGACCCCAAGGCATCATGGTAAATGCAGTCATTAGCACAAATTTGAATAGAGTTTTGAAAGTTTTTCACCATAAGTTGGTGCGGCAAGTGCCGTATCTTTGGAAACGTGTTTCTGGCTATTTGGCTGTCATCAGCGAAGAGCAACGTGTAGCTGGCAGGGTTGCTTGAAATGCCGCCTTGAAAATATTCACAGGTTTAAGTACCACTCAAGAAGGCGCACAGGTGCTTCACCCGAGCTCGTCAGCTCAGAGGCTCACAGGAGCCTTAATTACAACAGTCAAAACGGGGAGCACCCTGTCTTCCATTCCAGCATTTGTGATCCCAAGGCATCATGGTAAATGCAGTCATTAGCACGAATTTGAATAGAGTTTTGAAATGTTTTCACCATAAGTTGGTGCGGCAAGTGCCGTAGCTTCAGACACGTGTTTCTGGCTATTTGGCCGTCATCAGCGAAGAGCAACGTGTATCTGGCGGTGTTGCTTGAAATGCCGCCTTGAAAGTATTCACAGGTTTAACTACCACTCAAGTAGGCGCACAGGTGCTTCACCCGAGCTCGTCAGCTCAGAGGCTCACGGGAGCCTTAATTACAACAGTCGAAACGGGGAGCACCCTGTCTTCCATTCCAGCATTTGTGACCCCAAGGCATCATGGTAAATGCAGTCATTAGCACGAATTTGAATAAAGTTTTGAAAGTTTTTCACCATAACTTGGTGCGGCAAGTGCTGTATCTTCGGACACGTGTTTCTGGCTATTTGGCCGTCATCAGCGAAGAGCAACGTGGAACTGGTGGGGTTGCTTGAAATGCCGCCTTGAAAGTATTCACAGGTTTAAGTACCACTCAAGAAAGCGCACAGGTGCTTCACCCGAGCTCGTCAGCTCAGAGGCTCACGGGAGCCTTAATTACAACAGTCAAAACGGGGAGCACCCTGTCTTCCATTCCAGCATTTCTGACCCCAAGGCATCATGGTAAATGCAGTCATTAGCACGAATTTGAATAGAGTTTTGAAAGTTTTTCACCATAAGTTGGTGCGGCAAGTGCTATATCTTCGGACACGTGTTTCTGGCTCTATGGCCGTCATCAGCGAAGAGCAACGTATAGCTGGCGGGATTGCTTGAAATGTCGCCTTGAAAGTATTCACAGGTTTAAGTACCACTCAAGAAGGCGCACAGGTGCTTCACCTGGGCTCGTCAGCTCAGAGGCTCACGGGAGCCTTAATTACAACAGTCAAAACGGGGAGCACCCTGTCTTCCATTCCAGCATTTGTGACCCCAAGGCATCATGGTAAATGCAGTCATTAGCACAAATTTGAATAGAGTTTTGAAAGTTTTTCACCATAAGTTGGTGCGGCAAGTGCCGTATCTACGGACACGTGTTTCTGGCTATTTGGCCGTCATCAGCGAAGAGCAACGTGTAGCTGGCGGGGTTACTTGAAATGCCGCCTTGAAAGTATTCACAGGTTTAAGTACCACTCAAGAAGGCGCACAGGTGCTTCACCCGAGCTCGTCAGCTCAGAGGCTCACGGGAGGCTTAATTGCAACAGTCAAAACGGGGAGCACCCTGTCTTCCATTCCAGCATTTGTGACCCCAAGGCATCATGGTAAATGCAGTCATTAGCACGAATTTGAATAGAGTTTTGAAATTTTTTCACCATAAGTTGGTGCGGCAAGTGCCGTATCTTCGGACACGTGTTTCTGGCTATTTGGCCGTCATCAGCGAAGAGCAACGTGTAGCTGGCGGGGTTCCTTGAAATGCTGTCTTGAAAGTATTCACAGGTTTAAGTACCACTCAAGAAGGCGCACAGGTGCTTCACCCGAGCTCGTCAGCACAGAGGCTCAGGGGAGCCTTAATTACAACAGTCAAAACGGGGAGCACCCTGCCTTCCATTCCAGCATTTGTGACCCCAAGGCATCATGGTAAATGCAGTCATTAGCATGAATTTGAATAGAGTTTTGAAAGTTATTCACCATAAGTTGGTGCGGCAAGTGCCGTATCTTCGGACACGTGTTTCTGGCTATTTGGCAGTCATCAGCGAAGAGCAACGTGTAGCTGGTGGAGTTGCTTGAAATGCCGCATTGAAAGTATTCACAGGTTTAAGTACCACTCAAGAAGGCGCACAGGTGCTTCACCCGAGCTCGTCAGCTCAGAGGCTCACTGGAGCCTTAATTACAACAGTCAAAATGGGGAGCACCCTGTCTTCCATTCCAGCATTTTTGACCCCAAGGCATCATGGTAAATGCAGTCATTAGCACGAATTTGAATAAAGTTTTGAAAGTTTTTCACCATAAGTTGGTGCGGCAAGTGCTGTATCTTCGGACTCGTGTTTCTGGCTATTTGGCCGTCATCAGCAAAGAGCAACGTGTAGCAGGCGGGGTTGCTTGAAATGCCGCCTTGAAAGTATTCACAGGTTTAAGTACCACTCAAGAAGGCGCACAGGTGCTTCAGCCGAGCTCGTCAGCTCAGAGGCTCACGGGAGGCTTAATTGCAACAGTCAAAACGGGGAGCACCCTGTCTTCCATTCCAGCATTTGTGACCCCAAGGCATCATGGTAAATGCAGTCATTAGCACGAATTTGAATAGAGTTTTGAAATTTTTTCACCATAAGTTGGTGCGGCAAGTGCCGTATCTTCGGACACGTGTTTCTGGCTATTTGGCCGTCATCAGCGAAGAGCAACGTGTAGCTGGCGGGGTTCCTTGAAATGCCGCCTTGAACGTATTCACAGGTTTAAGTACCACTCAAGAAGGCGCACAGGTGCTTCACCCGAGCTCGTCTGCACAGAGGCTCAGGGGAGCCTTAATTACAACAGTCAAAACGGGGAGCACCCTGCCTTCCATTCCAGCATTTGTGACCCCAAGGCATCATGGTAAATGCAGTCATTAGCACGAATTTGAATAGAGTTTTGAAAGTTATTCACCATAAGTTGGTGCGGCAAGTGCCGTATCTTCGGACACGTGTTTCTGGCTATTTGGCAGTCATCAGCAAAGAGCAACGTGTAGCTGGTGGAGTTGCGTGAAATGCCGCCTTGAAAGTATTCACAGGTTTAAGTACCACTCAAGAAGGCGCACAGGTGCTTCACCCGAGCTCGTCAGCTCAGAGGCTCACGGGAGCCTTAATTACAACAGTCAAAATGGGGAGCACCCTGTCTTCCATTCCAGCATTTGTGACCCCAAGGCATCATGGTAAATGCAGTCATTAGCACGAATTTGAATAAAGTTTTGAAAGTTTTTCACCATAAGTTGGTGCGGCAAGTGCTGTATCTTCGGACTCGTGTTTCTGGCTATTTGGCCGTCATCAGTGAAGAGCAACATGTAGCTGGCGGGGTTGCTTGAAATGCCGCCTTGAAAGTATTCACAGGTTTAAGTACCACTCAAGAAGGCGCACAGATGCTTCACCCGAGCTCATCAGCTCAGAGGCTCACGGGAGCCTTAATTACAACAGTCAAAACGGGAAGCACCCTGTCTTCCATTCCAGCATTTGTGACTCCAAGGAATCATGGTAAATGCAGTCATTAGCACGAATTTGAATAGAGTTTTGAAAGTTTTTCACCATAAGTTGGTGTGGCAAGTGCCGTATCTTCGGACACGTGTTTCTGGCTATTTGGCCGTCATCAGTGAAGAGCAACATGTAGCTGGCGGGGTTGCTTGAAATGCCGCCTTGAAAGTATTCACAGGTTTAAGTACCACTCAAGAAGGCGCACAGATGCTTCATCCGAGCTCAGAGGCTCAGAGGCTCACGGGAGCCTTAATTACAACAGTCAAAACGGGAAGCACCCTGTCTTCCATTCCAGCATTTGTGACCCCAAGGCATCATGGTAAATTCAGTCATTAGCACGAATTTGAATAGAGTTTTGAAAGTTTTTCACCATAAGTTGGTGTGGCAAGTGCGTATCTTCGGACACGTGTTTCTGGCTATTTGGCCGTCATCAGCGGAGAGCAACGTGTAGCTGGCGGGGTTGCTTGGAATGCCGCCTTGAAAGTGTTCACAGGTTTAAGTACCACTCAAGATGCCGCACAGGTGCTTCACCAGGGCTCGTCAGCTCAGAGGCTCACAGGAGCCTTAATTACAACAGTCAAAACAGGGAGCACCCTGTCTTCCATTCCAGCATTTGTGACCCCAAGGCATCATGGTAAATGCAGTCATTAGCACAAATTTGAATAGAGTTTTGAAAGTTTTTCACCATAAGTTGGTGCGGCAAGTGCCGTATCTTTGGAAACGTGTTTCTGGCTATTTGGCTGTCATCAGCGAAGAGCAACGTGTAGCTGCCAGGATTGCTTGAAATGCCGCCTTGAAAATATTCACAGGTTTAAGTACCACTCAAGAAGGCGCACAGGTGCTTCACCCGAGCTCGTCAGCTCAGAGGCTCACAGGAGCCTTAATTACAACAGTCAAAACGGGGAGCACCCTGTCTTCCATTCCAGCATTTGTGATCCCAAGGCATCATGGTAAATGCAGTCATTAGCACGAATTTGAATAGAGTTTTGAAATTTTTTCACCATAAGTTGGTGCGGCAAGTGCCGTAGCTTCAGACACGTGTTTCTGGCTATTTGGCCGTCATCAGCGAAGAGCAACGTGTATCTGGCGGTGTTGCTTGAAATGCCGCCTTGAAAGTATTCACAGGTTTAACTACCACTCAAGTAGGCGCACAGGTGCTTCACCCGAGCTCGTCAGCTCAGAGGCTCACGGGAGCCTTAATTACAACAGTCGAAACGGGGAGCACCCTGTCTTCCATTCCAGCATTTGTGACCCCAAGGCATCATGGTAAATGCAGTCATTAGCACGAATTTGAATAAAGTTTTGAAAGTTTTTCACCATAACTTGGTGCGGCAAGTGCTGTATCTTCGGACACGTGTTTCTGGCTATTTGGCCGTCATCAGCGAAGAGCAACGTGGAACTGGTGGGGTTGCTTGAAATGCCGCCTTGAAAGTATTCACAGGTTTAAGTACCACTCAAGAAAGCGCACAGGTGCTTCACCCGAGCTCGTCAGCTCAGAGGCTCACGGGAGCCTTAATTACAACAGTCAAAACGGGGAGCACCCTGTCTTCCATTCCAGCATTTCTGACCCCAAGGCATCATGGTAAATGCAGTCATTAGCACGAATTTGAATAGAGTTTTGAAAGTTTTTCACCATAAGTTGGTGCGGCAAGTGCTATATCTTCGGACACGTGTTTCTGGCTATATGGCCGTCATCAGCGAAGAGCAACGTATAGCTGGCGGGATTGCTTGAAATGCCGCCTTGAAAGTATTCACAGGTTTAAGTACCACTCAAGAAGGCGCACAGGTGCTTCACCCGGGCTCGTCAGCTCAGAGGCTCACGGGAGCCTTAATTACAACAGTCAAAACGGGGAGCACCCTGTCTTCCATTCCAGCATTTGTGACCCCAAGGCATCATGGTAAATGCAGTCATTAGCACAAATTTGAATAGAGTTTTGAAAGTTTTTCACCATAAGTTGGTGCGGCAAGTGCCGTATCTTCGGACACGTGTTTCTGGCTATTTGGCCGTCATCAGCGAAGAGCAACGTGTAGCTGGCGGGGTTACTTGAAATGCCGCCTTGAAAGTATTCACAGGTTTAAGTACCACTCAAGAAGGCGCACAGGTGCTTCACCCGAGCTCGTCAGCTCAGAGGCTCACGGGAGGCTTAATTGCAACAGTCAAAACGGGGAGCACCCTGTCTTCCATTCCAGCATTTGTGACCCCAAGGCATCATGGTAAATGCAGTCATTAGCACGAATTTGAATAAAGTTTTGAAAGTTTTTCACCATAAGTTGGTGCGGCAAGTGCTGTATCTTCGGACTCGTGTTTCTGGCTATTTGGCCGTCATCAGTGAAGAGCAACATGTAGCTGGCGGGGTTGCTTGAAATGCCGCCTTGAAAGTATTCACAGGTTTAAGTACCACTCAAGAAGGCGCACAGATGCTTCACCCGAGCTCATCAGCTCAGAGGCTCACGGGAGCCTTAATTACAACAGTCAAAACGGGAAGCACCCTGTCTTCCATTCCAGCATTTGTGACCCCAAGGAATCATGGTAAATGCAGTCATTAGCACGAATTTGAATAGAGTTTTGAAAGTTTTTCACCATAAGTTGGTGTGGCAAGTGCCGTATCTTCGGACACGTGTTTCTGGCTATTTGGCCGTCATCAGTGAAGAGCAACATGTAGCTGGCGGGGTTGCTTGAAATGCCGCCTTGAAAGTATTCACAGGTTTAAGTACCACTCAAGAAGGCGCACAGATGCTTCATCCGAGCTCAGAGGCTCAGAGGCTCACGGGAGCCTTAATTACAACAGTCAAAACGGGAAGCACCCTGTCTTCCATTCCAGCATTTGTGACCCCAAGGCATCATGGTAAATTCAGTCATTAGCACGAATTTGAATAGAGTTTTGAAAGTTTTTCACCATAAGTTGGTGTGGCAAGTGCGTATCTTCGGACACGTGTTTCTGGCTATTTGGCCGTCATCAGCAGAGAGCAACGTGTAGCTGGCGGGGTTGCTTGGAATGCCGCCTTGAAAGTGTTCACAGGTTTAAGTACCACTCAAGATGCCGCACAGGTGCTTCACCAGGGCTCGTCAGCTCAGAGGCTCACAGGAGCCTTAATTACAACAGTCAAAACAGGGAGCACCCTGTCTTCCATTCCAGCATTTGTGACCCCAAGGCATCATGGTAAATGCAGTCATTAGCACAAATTTGAATAGAGTTTTGAAAGTTTTTCACCATAAGTTGGTGCGGCAAGTGCCGTATCTTTGGAAACGTGTTTCTGGCTATTTGGCTGTCATCAGCGAAGAGCAACGTGTAGCTGCCAGGGTTGCTTGAAATGCCGCCTTGAAAATATTCACAGGTTTAAGTACCACTCAAGAAGGCGCACAGGTGCTTCACCCGAGCTCGTCAGCTCAGAGGCTCACAGGAGCCTTAATTACAACAGTCAAAACGGGGAGCACCCTGTCTTCCATTCCAGCATTTGTGATCCCAAGGCATCATGGTAAATGCAGTCATTAGCACGAATTTGAATAGAGTTTTGAAATGTTTTCACCATAAGTTGGTGCGGCAAGTGCCGTAGCTTCAGACACGTGTTTCTGGCTATTTGGCCGTCATCAGCGAAGAGCAACGTGTATCTGGCGGTGTTGCTTGAAATGCCGCCTTGAAAGTATTCACAGGTTTAACTACCACTCAAGTAGGCGCACAGGTGCTTCACCCGAGCTCGTCAGCTCAGAGGCTCACGGGAGCCTTAATTACAACAGTCGAAACGGGGAGCACCCTGTCTTCCATTCCAGCATTTGTGACCCCAAGGCATCATGGTAAATGCAGTCATTAGCACGAATTTGAATAAAGTTTTGAAAGTTTTTCACCATAACTTGGTGCGGCAAGTGCTGTATCTTCGGACACGTGTTTCTGGCTATTTGGCCGTCATCAGCGAAGAGCAACGTGGAACTGGTGGGGTTGCTTGAAATGCCGCCTTGAAAGTATTCACAGGTTTAAGTACCACTCAAGAAAGCGCACAGGGGCTTCACCCGAGCTCGTCAGCTCAGAGGCTCACGGGAGCCTTAATTACAACAGTCAAAACGGGGAGCACCCTGTCTTCCATTCCAGCATTTCTGACCCCAAGGCATCATGGTAAATGCAGTCATTAGCACGAATTTGAATAGAGTTTTGAAAGTTTTTCACCATAAGTTGGTGCGGCAAGTGCTATA
Organism: Pleurodeles waltl; assembly: GCF_031143425.1. Taxonomy (NCBI): domain Eukaryota; kingdom Metazoa; phylum Chordata; class Amphibia; order Caudata; family Salamandridae; genus Pleurodeles; species Pleurodeles waltl. Next base: position 1,031,384,709 of record NC_090437.1, on the reverse strand, counting down.
TCTTCGGACACGTGTTTCTGGCTATATGGCCGTCATCAGCGAAGAGCAACGTATAGCTGGCGGGATTGCTTGAAATGCCGCCTTGAAAGTATTCACAGGTTTAAGTACCACTCAAGAAGGCGCACAGGTGCTTCACCCGGGCTCGTCAGCTCAAAGGCTCACGGGAGCCTTAATTACAACAGTCAAAACGGGGAGCACCCTGTCTTCCATTCCAGCATTTGTGACCCCAAGGCATCATGGTAAATGCAGTCATTAGCACAAATTTGAATAGAGTTTTGAAAGTTTTTCACCATAAGTTGGTGCGGCAAGTGCCGTATCTTCGGACACGTGTTTCTGGCTATTTGGCCGTCATCAGCGAAGAGCAACGTGTAGCTGGCGGGGTTACTTGAAATGCCGCCTTGAAAGTATTCACAGGTTTAAGTACCACTCAAGAAGGCGCACAGGTGCTTCACCCGAGCTCGTCAGCTCAGAGGCTCACGGGAGGCTTAATTGCAACAGTCAAAACGGGGAGCACCCTGTCTTCCATTCCAGCATTTGTGACCCCAAGGCATCATGGTAAATGCAGTCATTAGCACGAATTTGAATAGAGTTTTGAAATTTTTTCACCATAAGTTGGTGCGGCAAGTGCCGTATCTTCGGACACGTGTTTCTGGCTATTTGGCCGTCATCAGTGAAGAGCAACGTGTAGCTGGCGGGGTTCCTATAAATGCTGTCTTGAAAGTATTCACAGGTTTAAGTACCACTCAAGAAGGCGCACAGGTGCTTCACCCGAGCTCGTCAGCACAGAGGCTCAGGGGAGCCTTAATTACAACAGTCAAAACGGGGAGCACCCTGCCTTCCATTCCAGCATTTGTGACCCCAAGGCATCATGGTAAATGCAGTCATTAGCATGAATTTGAATAGAGTTTTGAAAGTTATTCACCATAAGTTGGTGCGGCAAGTGCCGTATCTTCGGACACGTGTTTCTGGCTATTTGGCAGTCATCAGCGAAGAGCAACGTGTAGCTGGTGGAGTTGCTTGAAATGCCGCCTTGAAAGTATTCACAGGTTTAAGTACCACTCAAGAAGGCGCACAGGTGCTTCACCCGAGCTCGTCAGCTCAGAGGCTCACGGGAGCCTTAATTACAACAGTCAAAATGGGGAGCACCCTGTCTTCCATTCCAGCATTTGTGACCCCAAGGCATCATGGTAAATGCAGTCATTAGCACGAATTTGAATAAAGTTTTGAAAGTTTTTCACCATAAGTTGGTGCGGCAAGTGCTGTATCTTCGGACTCGTGTTTCTGGCTATTTGGCCGTCATCAGCAAAGAGCAACGTGTAGCAGGCGGGGTTGCTTGAAATGCCGCCTTGAAAGTATTCACAGGTTTAAGTACCACTCAAGAAGGCGCACAGGTGCTTCACCCGAGCTCGTCAGCTCAGAGGCTCACAGGAGCCTTAATTACAACAGTCAAAACGGGGAGCACCCTGTCTTCCATTCCAGCATTTTTTACCCCAAGGCATCATGGTAAATGCAGTCTTTAGCACAAATTTAAATAGAGTTTTGAAAGTTTTTCACCATAAGTTGGTGCGGCAAGTGCCGTATCTTCGGACACGTGTTTCTGGCTATTTGGCTGTCATCAGCGAAGAGCAACGTGTAGCTGGAAGGGTTGCTTGAAATGCCGCCTTGAAAGTATTCACAGGTTTAAGTACCACTCAAGAAGGCGCACAGGTGCTTCACCCGAGCTCGTCAGCTCAGAGGCTCACGGGAGCCTTAATTACAACAGTCAAAATGGGGAGCACCCTGTCTTCCATTCCAGCATTTGTGACCCCAAGGCATCATGGTAAATGCAGTCATTAGCACGAATTTGAATAAAGTTTTGAAATTTTTCACCATAAGTTGGTGCGGCAAGTGCTGTATCTCCGGACTCGTGTTTCTGGCTATTTGGCCGTCATCAGCGAGAAGCAACGTGTAGCTGGCGGGGTTGCTTGAAATGCCGCTTTGAAAGTATTCACAGGTTTAAGTACCACTCAAGAAGGCGCACAGGTGCTTCACCCGAGCTCGTCAGCTCAGAGGCTCACGGGAGCTTTAATTACAACAGTCAAAACGGGGAGCACCTTGTCTTCAATTCCAGCATTTGTGACCCCAAGGCATCATGGTAAATGCAGTCATTAGCGCGAATTTGAATAGAGTTTTGAAAGTTTTTCACCATAAGTTGGTGTGGCAAGTGCCGTATCTTCGGACACGTGTTTCTGGCTATTTGGCCGTCATCAGCGAAGAACAACATGTAGCTGGCGGGGTTGCTTGAAATGCCGCCTTGAAAGTATTCACAGGTTTAAGTACCACTCAAGAAGGCGCACAGATGCTTCACCCGAGCTCATCAGCTCAGAGGCTCACGGGAGCCTTAATTACAACAGTCAAAACGGGAAGCACCCTGTCTTCCATTCCAGCATTTGTGACCCCAAGGCATCAAGGTAAATGCAGTCATTAGCACCAATTTGAATAGAGTTTTGAAAGTTTTTCACCATAAGTTGGTGTGGCAAGTGCCGTATCTTCGGACACGAGTTTCTGGCTATTTGGCCGTCATCAGCGAAGAGCAACGTGTAGCTGGTGGGGTTGCTGGAAATGCCGCCTTGAAAGTGTTCACAGGTTTAAGTACCACTCAAGATGCCGCACAGGTGCTTCACCCGCGCTCGTCAGCTCAGAGGCTCACGGGAGCCTATGTTACAACAGTAAAAACAGGGAGCACCCTGTCTTCCATTCCAGCATTTGTGACCCCAAAGCATCATGGTAAATGCAGTCATTAGCACGAATTTGAATAGAGTTTTGAAATGTTTTCACCATAAGTTGGAGCGGCAAGTGCCGTAGCTTCAGACACGTGTTTCTGGCTATTTGGCCGTCATCAGCGAAGAGCAACGTGTAGCTGGCGGTGTTGCTTGAAATACCGCCTTGAAAGTATTCACAGGTTCAAGTACCACTCAAGAAGGCGCACAGGTGCTTCACCCGAGCTCGTCAGCTCAGAGGCTCACGGGAGCCTTAATTACAACAGTCAAAACGGGGAGCACCCTGTCTTCCATTCCAGCATTTGTGACCCCAAGGCATCATAGTAAATGCAGTCATTAGCACAAATTTAAATAGAGTTTTGAAAGTTTTTCACCATAAGTTGGTGCGGCAAGTGCCGTATCTTCGGACACGTGTTTCTGGCTATTTGGCCGTCATCAGCGAAGAGCAACGTGTAGCTGGCGGGGTTGCTTGAAAAACCGCCTTGAAAGTATTCACAGGTTTAAGTACCACTCAAGAAGGCGCACAGGTGCTTCACCCGAGCTCGTCAGCTCAGAGGCTCACGGGAGCCTTAATTACAACAGTCAAAACGGGGAGCACCCTGTCTTCCATTCCAGCATTTGTGACCCCAAGGCATCATGGTAAATGCAGTCATTAGCACGAATTTGAATAGAGTTTTGAAAGTTTTTCACCATAACTTGGTGCGGCAAGTGCTATATCTTCAGACACGTGTTTCTGGCTATTTGGCCATCATCAGCGAAGAGCAACGTGTAGCTGGCAGGGTTGCTTGAAATGCCGCCTTGAAAGTATTCACAGGTTTAAGTACCACTCAAGAAGGCGCACAGGTGCTTCACCCGAGCTCGTCAGCTCAGAGGCTCACGGGAGCCTTAATCACAACAGTCAAAACGGGGAGCACCCTGTCTTCCATTCCAGCATTTGTGACCCCAAGGCATCATGGTAGAATGCAGTCATTAGCACGAATTTGAATAGAGTTTTGAAAGTTTTTCACCATAAGTTGGTGTGGCAAGTGCCATATCTTCGGACACGTGTTTCTGGCTATTTGGCCGTCATCAGCGAAGAGCAACGTTTATCTGGCGGGGTTGCTTGAAATGCCGCCTTGAAAGTATTCACAGGTTTAAGTACCACTCAAGAAGGCGCACAGGTGCTTCACCCGAGCTCGTCAGCTCAGAGGCTCACGGGAGCCTTAATTACAACAGTCAAAACGGGGAGCACCCTGTCTTCCATTCCAGCATTTTTGACCCCAAAGCATCATGGTAAATGCAGTCATTAGCACGAATTTGAATACAGTTTTGAAAGTTTTTTACCATAACTTGGTGCGGCAAGTGCTGTATCTTCGGACACGTGTTTCTGGCTATATGTCCGTCATCAGCGAAGAGCAACATGTAACTGGCGGGGTTGCTTGAAATGCCGCCTTGAAAGTATTCACAGGTTTAAGTACCACTCAAGAAGGCGCACAGGTGCTTCACCCGGGCTCGTCAGCTCAGAGGCTCACGGGAGCCTTAATTACAACAGTCAAAACGGGGAGCACCCTGTCTTCCATTCCAGCATTTGTGACCCCAAGGCATCATGGTAAATGCAGTCATTAGCACAAATTTGAATAGAGTTTTGAAAGTTTTTCACCATAAGTTGGTGCGGCAAGTGCCGTATCTTCGGACACGTGTTTCTGGCTATTTGGCCGTCATCAGCGAAGAGCAACGTGTAGCTGGCGGGGTTACTTGAAATGCCGCCTTGAAAGTATTCACAGGTTTAAGTACCACTCAAGAAGGCGCACAGGTGCTTCACCCGAGCTCGTCAGCTCAGAGGCTCATGGGAGGCTTAATTGCAACAGTCAAAACGGGGAGCACCCTGTCTTCCATTCCAGCATTTGTGACCCCAAGGCATCATGGTAAATGCAGTCATTAGCACGAATTTGAATAGAGTTTTGAAATTTTTTCACCATAAGTTGGTGCGGCAAGTGCCGTATCTTCGGACACGTGTTTCTGGCTATTTGACCGTCATCAGCGAAGAGCAACGTGTAGCTGGCGGGGTTCCTTGAAATGCTGTCTTGAAAGTATTCACAGGTTTAAGTACCACTCAAGAAGGCGCACAGGTGCTTCAGCCGAGCTCGTCAGCACAGAGGCTCAGGGGAGCCTTAATTACAACAGTCAAAACGGGGAGCACCCTGCCTTCCATTCCAGCATTTGTGACCCCAAGGCATCATGGTAAATGCAGTCATTAGCATGAATTTGAATAGAGTTTTGAAAGTTATTCACCATAAGTTGGTGCGGCAAGTGCCGTATCTTCGGACACGTGTTTCTGGCTATTTGGCAGTCATCAGCGAAGAGCAACGTGTAGCTGGTGGAGTTGCTTGAAATGCCGCCTTGAAAGTATTCACAAGTTTAAGTACCACTCAAGAAGGCGCACAGGTGCTTCACCCGAGCTCGTCAGCTCAGAGGCTCACGGGAGCCTTAATTACAACAGTCAAAATGGGGAGCACCCTGTCTTCCATTGCAGCATTTGTGACCCCAAGGCATCATGGTAAATGCAGTAATTAGCACGAATTTGAATAAAGTTTTGAAAGTTTTTCACCATAAGTTGGTGCGGCAAGTGCTGTATCTTCGGACTCGTGTTTCTGGCTATTTGGCCGTCATCAGCAAAGAGCAACGTGTAGCAGGCGGGGTTGCTTGAAATGCCGCCTTGAAAGTATTCACAGGTTTAAGTACCACTCAAGAAGGCGCACAGGTGCTTCACCCGAGCTCGTCAGCTCAGAGGCTCACGGGAACCTTAATTACAACAGTCAAAACGGGGAGCACCCTGTCTTCCATTCCAGCATTTTTGACCCCAAGGCATCATGGTAAATGCAGTCTTTAGCACAAATTTAAATAGAGTTTTGAAAGTTTTTCACCATAAGTTGGTGCGGCAAGTGCCGTATCTTCGGACACGTGTTTCTGGCTATTTGGCTGTCATCAGCGAAGAGCAACGTGTAGCTGGCAGGGTTGCTTGAAATGCCGCCTTGAAAGTATTCACAGGTTTAAGTACCACTCAAGAAGGCGCACAGGTGCTTCACCCGAGCTCGTCAGCTCAGAGGCTCACGGGAGCCTTAATTACAACAGTCAAAATGGGGAGCACCCTGTCTTCCATTCCAGCATTTGTGACCCCAAGGCATCATGGTAAATGCAGTCATTAGCACGAATTTGAATAAAGTTTTGAAATTTTTCACCATAAGTTGGTGCGGCAAGTGCTGTATCTCCGGACTCGTGTTTCTGGCTATTTGGCCGTCATCAGCGAGAAGCAACGTGTAGCTGGCGGGGTTGCTTGAAATGCCGGTTTGAAAGTATTCACAGGTTTAAGTACCACTCAAGAAGGCGCACAGGTGCTTCACCCGAGCTCGTCAGCTCAGAGGCTCACGGGAGCCTTAATTACAACGGTCAAAACGGGGAGCACCTTGTCTTCAATTCCAGCATTTGTGACCCCAAGGCATCATGGTAAATGCAGTCATTAGCGCAAATTTGAATAGAGTTTTGAAAGTTTTTCACCATAAGTTGGTGTGGCAAGTGCCGTATCTTCGGACACGTGTTTCTGGCTATTTGGCCGTCATCAGCGAAGAACAACATGTAGCTGGCGGGGTTGCTTGAAATGCCGCCTTGAAAGTATTCACAGGTTTAAGTACCACTCAAGAAGGCGCACAGATGCTTCACCCGAGCTCATCAGCTCAGAGGCTCACGGGAGCCTTAATTACAACAGTCAAAACGGGAAGCACCCTGTCTTCCATTCCAGCATTTGTGACCTCAAGGCATCAAGGTAAATGCAGTCATTAGCACCAATTTGAATAGAGTTTTGAAAGTTTTTCACCATAAGTTGGTGTGGCAAGTGCCGTATCTTCGGACACGTGTTTCTGGCTATTTGGCCGTCATCAGCGAAGAGCAACGTGTAGCTGGCGGGGTTGCTGGAAATGCCGCCTTGAAAGTGTTCACAGGTTTAAGTACCACTCAAGATGCCGCACAGGTGCTTCACCCGCGCTCGTCAGCTCAGAGGCTCACGGGAGCCTATGTTACAACAGTAAAAACAGGGAGCACCCTGTCTTCCATTCCAGCATTTGTGACCCCAAAGCATCATGGTAAATGCAGTCATTAGCACGAATTTGAATAGAGTTTTGAAATGTTTTCACCATAAGTTGGTGCGGCAAGTGCCGTAGCTTCAGACACGTGTTTCTGGCTATTTGGCCGTCATCAGCGAAGAGCAACGTGTAGCTGGCGGTGTTGCGTGAAATGCCGCCTTGAAAGTATTCACAGGTTCAAGTACCACTCAAGAAGGCGCACAGGTGCTTCACCCGAGCTCGTCAGCTCAGAGGCTCACGGGAGCCTTAATTACAACAGTCAAAACGGGGAGCACCCTGTCTTCCATTCCAGCATTTGTGACCCCAAGGCATCATAGTAAATGCAGTCATTAGCACAAATTTAAATAGAGTTTTGAAAGTTTTTCACCATAAGTTGGTGCGGCAAGTGCCGTATCTTCGGACACGTGTTTCTGGCTATTTGGCCGTCATCAGCGAAGAGCAACGTGTACCTGGCGGGGTTGCTTGAAAAACCGCCTTGAAAGTATTCACAGGTTTAAGTACCACTCAAGAAGGCGCACAGGTGCTTAACCCGAGCTCGTCAGCTCAGAGGCTCACGGGAGCCTTAATTACAACAGTCAAAACAGGGAGCACCCTGTCTTCCATTCCAGCATTTGTGACCCCAAGGCATCATGGTAAATGCAGTCATTAGCACGAATTTGAATAGAGTTTTGAAAGTTTTTCACCATAACTTGGTGCGGCAAGTGCTATATCTTCAGACACGTGTTTCTGGCTATTTGGCCATCATCAGCGAAGAGCAACGTGTAGCTGGCGGGGTTGCTTGAAAGGCCGCCTTGAAAGTATTCACAGGTTTAAGTACCACTCAAGAAGGCGCACAGGTGCTTCACCCGAGCTCGTCAGCTCAGAGGCTCACGGGAGCCTTAATCACAACAGTCAAAATGGGGAGCACCCTGTCTTCCATTCCAGCATTTGTGACCCCAAGGCATCATGGTAGAATGCAGTCATTAGCACGAATTTGAATAGAGTTTTGAAAGTTTTTCACCATAAGTTGGTGTGGCAAGTGCCATATCTTCGGACACGTGTTTCTGGCTATTTGGCCGTCATCAGCGAAGAGCAACGTTTATCTGGCGGGGTTGCTTGAAATGCCGCCTTGAAAGTATTCACAGGTTTAAGTACCACTCAAGAAGGCGCACAGGTGCTTCACCCGAGCTCGTCAGCTCAGAGGCTCACGGGAGCCTTAATTACAACAGTCAAAACGGGGAGCACCCTGTCTTCCATTCCAGCATTTTTGACCCCAAGGCATCATGGTAAATGCAGTCATTAGCACGAATTTGAATACAGTTTTGAAAGTTTTTTACCATAACTTGGTGCGGCAAGTGCTGTATCTTCGGACACGTGTTTCTGGCTATTTGGCCGTCATCAGCGAAGAGCAACATGTAACTGGCGGGGTTGCTTGAAATGCCGCCTTGAAAGTATTCACAGGTTTAAGTACCACTCAAGAAGGCGCACAGGTGCTTCACCCGAGCTCATCAGCTCAGAGGCTCACGGGAGCCTTAATTACAACAGTCAAAACGGGAAGCTCCCTGTCTTCCATTCCAGCATTTGTGACCCCAAGGCATCATGGTAAATGCAGTCATTAGCACGAATTTGAATAGAGTTTTGAAAGTTTTTCACCATAAGTTGGTGTGGCAAGTGCCGTATCTTCGGACACGTGTTTCTGGCTATTTGGCCGTCATCAGCGAAGAGCAACGTGTAGCTGGCAGGGTTGCTTGAAATGCCGCCTTGAAAGTGTTCACAGGTTTAAGTACCACTCAAGATGCCGCACAGGTGCTTCACCCGGGCTCGTCAGCTCAGAGGCTCACGGGAGCCTTAGTTACAACAGTCAAAACAGGGAGCACCCTGTCTTCCATTCCAGCATTTGTGACCCCAAGGCATCATGGTAAATGCAGTCATTAGCACAAATTTGAATAGAGTTTTGAAAGTTTTTCACCATAAGTTGGTGCGGCAAGTGCCGTACCTTCGGACACGTGTTTCTGGCTATTTGGCTGTCATCAGCGAAGAGCAACGTGTAGCTGGCAGGGTTGCTTGAAAGGCCGCCTTGAAAGTATTCACAGGTTTAAGTACCACTCAAGAAGGCGCGCAGGTGCTTCACCCGAGCTCGTCAGCTCAGAGGCTCACGGGAGCCTTAATCACAACAGTCAAAATGGGGAGCACCCTGTCTTCCATTCCAGCATTTGTGACCCCAAGGCATCATGGTAGAATGCAGTCATTAGCACGAATTTGAATAGAGTTTTGAAAGTTTTTCACCATAAGTTGGTGTGGCAAGTGCCATATCTTCGGACACGTGTTTCTGGCTATTTGGCCGTCATCAGCGAAGAGCAACGTTTATCTGGCGGGGTTGCTTGAAATGCCGCCTTGAAAGTATTCACAGGTTTAAGTACCACTCAAGAAGGCGCACAGGTGCTTCACCCGAGCTCGTCAGCTCAGAGGCTCACGGGAGCCTTAATTACAACAGTCAAAACGGGGAGCACCCTGTCTTCCATTCCAGCATTTTTGACCCCAAGGCATCATGGTAAATGCAGTCATTAGCACGAATTTGAATACAGTTTTGAAAGTTTTTTACCATAACTTGGTGCGGCAAGTGCTGTATCTTCGGACACGTGTTTCTGGCTATTTGGCCGTCATCAGCGAAGAGCAACATGTAACTGGCGGGGTTGCTTGAAATGCCGCCTTGAAAGTATTCACAGGTTTAAGTACCACTCAAGAAGGCGCACAGGTGCTTCACCCGAGCTCATCAGCTCAGAGGCTCACGGGAGCCTTAATTACAACAGTCAAAACGGGAAGCTCCCTGTCTTCCATTCCAGCATTTGTGACCCCAAGGCATCATGGTAAATGCAGTCATTAGCACGAATTTGAATAGAGTTTTGAAAGTTTTTCACCATAAGTTGGTGTGGCAAGTGCCGTATCTTCGGACACGTGTTTCTGGCTATTTGGCCGTCATCAGCGAAGAGCAACGTGTAGCTGGCAGGGTTGCTTGAAATGCCGCCTTGAAAGTGTTCACAGGTTTAAGTACCACTCAAGATGCCGCACAGGTGCTTCACCCGGGCTCGTCAGCTCAGAGGCTCACGGGAGCCTTAGTTACAACAGTCAAAACAGGGAGCACCCTGTCTTCCATTACAGCATTTGTGACCCCAAGGCATCATGGTAAATGCAGTCATTAGCACAAATTTGAATAGAGTTTTGAAAGTTTTTCACCATAAGTTGGTGCGGCAAGTGCCGTACCTTCGGACACGTGTTTCTGGCTATTTGGCTGTCATCAGCGAAGAGCAACGTGTAGCTGGCAGGGTTGCTTGAAATGCCGCCTTGAAAATATTCACAGGTTTAAGTACCACTCAAGAAGGCGCACAGGTGCTTCACCCGAGCTCGTCAGCTCAGAGGCTCACAGGAGCCTTAATTACAACAGTCAAAACGGGGAGCACCCTGTCTTCCATTCCAGCATTTGTGACCCCAAAGCATCATGGTAAATGCAGTCATTAGCACGAATTTGAATAGAGTTTTGAAATTTTTTCACCATAAGTTGGTGCGGCAAGTGCCGGAGCTTCAGACACGTGTTTCTGGCTATTTGGCCGTCATCAGCGAAGAGCAACGTGTAGCTGGCGGTGTTGCTTGAAATGCCGCCTTGAAAGTATTCACAGGTTTAAGTACCACTCAAGAAGGCGCACAGGTGCTTCACCCGAGCTCGTCAGCTCAGAGGCTCACGGAAGCCTTAATTACAACAGTCAAAACGGGGAGCACCCTGTCTGCTATTCCAGCATTTGTGACCCCAAGGCATCATGGTAAATGCAGTCATTAGCACGAATTTGAATAGAGTTTTGAAAGTTTTTCACCATAACTTGGTGCGGCAAGTGCTATATCTTCAGACACGTGTTTCTGGCTATTTGGCCATCATCAGCGAAGAGCAACGTGTAGCTGGCGGGGTTGCTTGAAATGCCGCCTTGAAAGTATTCACAGGTTTAAGTACCACTCAAGAAGGCGCACAGGTGCTTCACCCGAGCTCGTCAGCTCAGAGGCTCACGGGAGCCTTAATCACAACAGTCAAAACGGGGAGCACCCTGTCTTCCATTCCAGCATTTGTGACCCCAAGGCATCATGGTAGAATGCAGTCATTAGCACGAATTTGAATAGAGTTTTGAAAGTTTTTCACCATAAGTTGGTGTGGCAAGTGCCATATCTTCGGACACGTGTTTCTGGCTATTTGGCCGTCATCAGCGAAGAGCAACGTTTATCTGGCGGGGTTGCTTGAAATGCCGCCTTGAAAGTATTCACAGGTTTAAGTACCACTCAAGAAGGCGCACAGGTGCTTCACCCGAGCTCGTCAGCTCAGAGGCTCACGGGAGCCTTAATTACAACAGTCAAAACGGGGAGCACCCTGTCTTCCATTCCAGCATTTTTGACCCCAAGGCATCATGGTAAATGCAGTCATTAGCACGAATTTGAATACAGTTTTGAAAGTTTTTTACCATAACTTGGTGCGGCAAGTGCTGTATCTTCGGACACGTGTTTCTGGCTATTTGGCCGTCATCAGCGAAGAGCAACATGTAACTGGCGGGGTTGCTTGAAATGCCGCCTTGAAAGTATTCACAGGTTTAAGTACCACTCAAGAAGGCGCACAGGTGCTTCACCCGAGCTCATCAGCTCAGAGGCTCACGGGAGCCTTAATTACAACAGTCAAAACGGGAAGCTCCCTGTCTTCCATTCCAGCATTTGTGACCCCAAGGCATCATGGTAAATGCAGTCATTAGCACGAATTTGAATAGAGTTTTGAAAGTTTTTCACCATAAGTTGGTGTGGCAAGTGCCGTATCTTCGGACACGTGTTTCTGGCTATTTGGCCGTCATCAGCGAAGAGCAACGTGTAGCTGGCAGGGTTGCTTGAAATGCCGCCTTGAAAGTGTTCACAGGTTTAAGTACCACTCAAGATGCCGCACAGGTGCTTCACCCGGGCTCGTCAGCTCAGAGGCTCACGGGAGCCTTAGTTACAACAGTCAAAACAGGGAGCACCCTGTCTTCCATTCCAGCATTTGTGACCCCAAGGCATCATGGTAAATGCAGTCATTAGCACAAATTTGAATAGAGTTTTGAAAGTTTTTCACCATAAGTTGGTGCGGCAAGTGCCGTACCTTCGGACACGTGTTTCTGGCTATTTGGCTGTCATCAGCGAAGAGCAACGTGTAGCTGGCAGGGTTGCTTGAAAGGCCGCCTTGAAAGTATTCACAGGTTTAAGTACCACTCAAGAAGGCGCACAGGTGCTTCACCCGAGCTCGTCAGCTCAGAGGCTCACGGGAGCCTTAATCACAACAATCAAAATGGGGAGCACCCTGTCTTCCATTCCAGCATTTGTGACCCCAAGGCATCATGGTAGAATGCAGTCATTAGCACGAATTTGAATAGAGTTTTGAAAGTTTTTCACCATAAGTTGGTGTGGCAAGTGCCATATCTTCGGACACGTGTTTCTGGCTATTTGGCCGTCATCAGCGAAGAGCAACGTTTATCTGGCGGGGTTGCTTGAAATGCCGCCTTGAAAGTATTCACAGGTTTAAGTACCACTCAAGAAGGCGCACAGGTGCTTCACCCGAGCTCGTCAGCTCAGAGGCTCACGGGAGCCTTAATTACAACAGTCAAAACGGGGAGCACCCTGTCTTCCATTCCAGCATTTTTGACCCCAAGGCATCATGGTAAATGCAGTCATTAGCACGAATTTGAATACAGTTTTGAAAGTTTTTTACCATAACTTGGTGCGGCAAGTGCTGTATCTTCGGACACGTGTTTCTGGCTATTTGGCCGTCATCAGCGAAGAGCAACATGTAACTGGCGGGGTTGCTTGAAATGCCGCCTTGAAAGTATTCACAGGTTTAAGTACCACTCAAGAAGGCGCACAGGTGCTTCACCCGAGCTCATCAGCTCAGAGGCTCACGGGAGCCTTAATTACAACAGTCAAAACGGGAAGCTCCCTGTCTTCCATTCCAGCATTTGTGACCCCAAGGCATCATGGTAAATGCAGTCATTAGCACGAATTTGAATAGAGTTTTGAAAGTTTTTCACCATAAGTTGGTGTGGCAAGTGCCGTATCTTCGGACACGTGTTTCTGGCTATTTGGCCGTCATCAGCGAAGAGCAACGTGTAGCTGGCAGGGTTGCTTGAAATGCCGCCTTGAAAGTGTTCACAGGTTTAAGTACCACTCAAGATGCCGCACAGGTGCTTCACCCGGGCTCGTCAGCTCAGAGGCTCACGGGAGCCTTAGTTACAACAGTCAAAACAGGGAGCACCCTGTCTTCCATTACAGCATTTGTGACCCCAAGGCATCATGGTAAATGCAGTCATTAGCACAAATTTAAATAGAGTTTTGTAAGTTTTTCACCATAAGTTGGTGCGGCAAGTGCCGTACCTTCGGACACGTGTTTCTGGCTATTTGGCTGTCATCAGCGAAGAGCAACGTGTAGCTGGCAGGGTTGCTTGAAATGCCGCCTTGAAAATATTCACAGGTTTAAGTACCACTCAAGAAGGCGCACAGGTGCTTCACCCGAGCTCGTCAGCTCAGAGGCTCACAGGAGCCTTAATTACAACAGTCAAAACGGGGAGCACCCTGTCTTCCATTCCAGCATTTGTGACCCCAAAGCATCATGGTAAATGCAGTCATTAGCACGAATTTGAATAGAGTTTTGAAATTTTTTCACCATAAGTTGGTGCGGCAAGTGCCGGAGCTTCAGACACGTGTTTCTGGCTATTTGGCCGTCATCAGCGAAGAGCAACGTGTAGCTGGCGGTGTTGCTTGAAATGCCGCCTTGAAAGTATTCACAGGTTTAAGTACCACTCAAGAAGGCGCACAGGTGCTTCACCCGAGCTCGTCAGCTCAGAGGCTCACGGAAGTCTTAATTACAACAGTCAAAACGGGGAGCACCCTGTCTGCTATTCCAGCATTTGTGACCCCAAGGCATCATGGTAAATGCAGTCATTAGCACGAATTTGAATAGAGTTTTGAAAGTTTTTCACCATAACTTGGTGCGGCAAGTGCTATATCTTCAGACACGTGTTTCTGGCTATTTGGCCATCATCAGCGAAGAGCAACGTGTAGCTGGCGGGGTTGCTTGAAATGCCGCCTTGAAAGTATTCACAGGTTTAAGTACCACTCAAGAAGGCGCACAGGTGCTTCACCCGAGCTCGTCAGCTCAGAGGCTCACGGGAGCCTTAATCACAACAGTCAAAACGGGGAGCACCCTGTCTTCCATTCCAGCATTTGTGACCCCAAGGCATCATGGTAGAATGCAGTCATTAGCACGAATTTGAATAGAGTTTTGAAAGTTTTTCACCATAAGTTGGTGTGGCAAGTGCCATATCTTCGGACACGTGTTTCTGGCTATTTGGCCGTCATCAGCGAAGAGCAACGTTTATCTGGCGGGGTTGCTTGAAATGCCGCCTTGAAAGTATTCACATGTTTAAGTACCACTCAAGAGGGCGCACAGGTGCTTCACCCGAGCTCGTCAGCTCAGAGGCTCACGGGAGCCTTAATTACAACAGTCAAAATGGGGAGCACCCTGTCTTCCATTCCAGCATTTTTGACCCCAAGGCATCATGGTAAATGCAGTCATTAGCACGAATTTGAATACAGTTTTGAAAGTTTTTTACCATAACTTGGTGCGGCAAGTGCTGTATCTTCGGACACGTGTTTCTGGCTATTTGGCCGTCATCAGCGAAGAGCAACATGTAACTGGCGGGGTTGCTTGAAATGCCGCCTTGAAAGTATTCACAGGTTTAAGTACCACTCAAGAAGGCGCACAGGTGCTTCACCCGAGCTCATCAGCTCAGAGGCTCACGGGAGCCTTAATTACAACAGTCAAAACGGGAAGCACCCTGTCTTCCATTCCAGCCTTTGTGACCACAAGGCATCATGGTAAATGCAGTCATTAGCACGAATTTGAATAGAGTTTTGAAAGTTTTTCACCATAAGTTGGTGTGGCAAGTGCCGTATCTTCGGACACGTGTTTCTGGCTATTTGGTCGTCATCAGCGAAGAGCAACGTGTAGCTGGCGGGGTTGCTTGAAATGCCGCCTTGAAAGTGTTCACAGGTTTAACTACCACTCAAGATGCCGCACAGGTGCTTCACCCGGGCTCGTCAGCTCAGAGGCTCACGGGAGCCTTAGTTACAACAGTCAAAACAGGGAGCACCCTGTCTTCCATTCCAGCATTTGTGACCCCAAGGCATCATGGTAAATGCAGTCATTAGCACAAATTTGAATAGAGTTTTGAAAGTTTTTCACCATAAGTTGGTGCGGCAAGTGCCGTACCTTCGGACACATGTTTCTGGCTATTTGGCTGTCATCAGCGAAGAGCAACGTGTAGCTGGCAGGGTTGCTTGAAATGCCGCCTTGAAAATATTCACAGGTTTAAGTACCACTCAAGAAGGCGCACAGGTGCTTCACCCGAGCTCGTCAGCTCAGAGGCTCACAGGAGCCTTAATTACAACAGTCAAAACGGGGAGCACCCTGTCTTCCATTCCAGCATTTGTGACCCCAAAGCATCATGGTAAATGCAGTCATTAGCACGAATTTGAATAGAGTTTTGACATTTTTTCACCATAAGTTGGTGCGGCAAGTGCCGTAGCTTCAGACACGTGTTTCTGGCTATTTGGCCGTCATCAGCGAAGAGCAACGTGTAGCTGGCGGTGTTGCTTGAAATGCCGCCTTGAAAGTATTCACAGGTTTAAGTACCACTCAAGAAGGAGCACAGGTGCTTCACCCGAGCTCGTCAGCTCAGAGGCTCACGGGAGCCTTAATTACAACAGTCAAAACGGGGAGCACCCTGTCTTCCATTCCAGCATTTGTGACCCCAAGGCATCATGGTAAATGCAGTCATTAGTACAAATTTGAATAGAGTTTTGAAAGTTTTTCACCATAAGTTGGTGCGGCAAGTGCCGTATCTTCGGACACGTGTTTCTGGCTATTTGGCCGTCATCAGCGAAGAGCAACGTGTAGCTGGCGGGGTTGCTTGAAATGCCGCCTTGAAAGTATTCACAGGTTTAAGTACCACTCAAGAAGGCGCACAGGTGCTTCACCCGAGCTCGTCAGCTCAGAGGCTCACAGGAGCCTTAATTACAACAGTCAAAACGTGGAGCACCCTGTCTTCCATTCCAGCATTTGTGACCCAAGGCGTCATGGTAAATGCAGTCATTAGCACAAATTTGAATAGAGTTTTGAAAGTTCTTCACCATAAGTTGGTGCGGCAAGTGCTGTATCTTCGGACACGTGTTTCTGGCTATTTGGCAGTCATCAGCGAAGAGCAACGTGTAGCTGGCGGGGTTGCTTGAAATGCCGCCTTGAAAGTATTCACAGGTTTAAATACCACTCAAGAAGGCGCACAGGTGCTTCACCCGAGCTCGTCAGCTCAGAGGCTCACAGGAGCCTTAATTACAACAGTCAAAACGGGGAGCACCCTGTCTTCCATTCCAGCATTTGTGACCCCAAGGCATCATGGTAAATGCAGTCATTAGCACGAATTTGAATAGAGTTTTGAAAGTTTTTCACCATAAGTTGGTGTGGCAAGTGCCGTATCTTCGGACACGTGTTTCTGGCTATTTGGCCGTCATCAGCGAAGAGCAACGTGTAGCTGGCGGTGTTGCTTGAAATGCCGCCTTGAAAGTATTCACAGGTTTAAGTACCAATCAAGAAGGCGCACAGGTGCTTCACCCGAGCTCGTCAGCTCAGAGGCTCACGGGATCCTTAATTACAACAGTCAAAACGGGGTGCACCCTGTCTTCCATTCCAGCATTTGTGACCCCAAGGCATCATGGTAAATGCAGTCATTAGTACAAATTTGAATAGAGTTTTGAAAGTTTTTCACCATAAGTTGGTGCGGCAAGTGCCGTATCTTCGGACACGTGTTTCTGGCTATTTGGCCGTCATCAGCGAAGAGCAACGTGTAGCTGGCGGGGTTGCTTGAAATGCCGCCTTGAAAGTATTCACAGGTTTAAGTACCACTCAAGAAGGCGCACAGGTGCTTCACCCGAGCTCGTCAGCTCAGAGGCTCACAGGAGCCTTAATTACAACAGTCAAAACATGGAGCACCCTGTCTTCCATTCCAGCATTTGTGACCCAAGGCGTCATGGTAAATGCAGTCATTAGCACAAATTTGAATAGAGTTTTGAAAGTTCTTCACCATAAGTTGGTGCGGCAAGTGCCGTATCTTCGGACACGTGTTTCTGGCTATTTGGCAGTCATCAGCGAAGAGCAACGTGTAGCTGGCGGGGTTGCTTGAAATGCCGCCTTGAAAGTATTCACAGGTTTAAGTACCACTCAAGAAGGCGCACAGGTGCTTCACCCGAGCTCGTCAGCTCAGAGGCTCACAGGAGCCTTAATTACAACAGTCAAAACGGGGAGCACCCTGTCTTCCATTCCAGCATTTGTGACCCCAAGGCATCATGGTAAATGCAGTCATTAGCACGAATTTGAATAGAGTTTTGAAAGTTTTTCACCATAACTTGGTGTGGCAAGTGCCGTATCTTCGGACACGTGTTTCTGGCTATTTGGCCGTCATCAGCGAAGAGCAACATGTAGCTGGCGGGGTTGCTTGAAATGCCGCCTTGAAAGTGTTCACAGGTTTAAGTACCACTCAAGAAGGCGCACAGATGCTTCACCCGGGCTCGTCAGCTCAGAGGCTCACGGGAGCCTTAGTTACAACAGTCAAAACAGGGAGCACCCTGTCTTCCATTCCAGCATTTGTGACCCCAAGGCATCATGGTAAATGCAGTCATTAGCACAAATTTGAATAGAGTTTTGAAAGTTTTTCACCATAAGTTGGTGCGGCAAGTGCCGTATCTTCGGACACGTGTTTCTGGCTATTTGGCTGTCATCAACGAAGAGCAACGTGTAGCTGGCAGGGTTGCTTGAAATGCCGCCTTGAAAATATTCACAGGTTTAAGTACCACTCAAGAAGGCGCACAGGTGCTTCACCCGAGCTCGTCGGCTCAGAGGCTCACAGGAGCCTTAATTACAACAGTCAAAACGGGGAGCACCCTGTCTTCCATTCCAGCATTTGTGACCTCAAAGCATCATGGTAAATGCAGTCATTAGCACGAATTTGAATAGAGTTTTGAAATTTTTTCACCATAAGTTGGTGTGGCAAGTGCCGTAGCTTCAGACACGTGTTTCTGGCTATTTGGCGGTCATCAGCAAAGAGCAACGTGTAGCTGGCGGTGTTGCTTGAAATGCCGCCTTGAAAGTATTCACAGGTTTAAATACCACTCAAGAAGGCGCACAGGTGCTTCACCCGAGCTCGTCAGCTCAGAGGCTCACGGGAGCCTTAATTACAACAGTCAAAACGGGGAGCACCCTGTCTTCCATTCCAGCATTTGTGACCCCCAAGGCATCATGGTAAATGCAGTCATTAGCACAAATTTGAATAGAGTTTTGAAAGTTTTTCACCATAAGTTGGTGCGGCAAGTGCCGTATCTTCGGACACGTGTTTCTGGCTATTTGGCCGTCATCAGCGAAGAGCAACGTGTAGCTGGCGAGGTTGCTTGAAATGCCGCCTTGAAAGTATTCACAGGTTTAAGTACCACTCAAGAAGGCGCACAGGTGCTTCACCCGAGCTCGTCAGCTCAGAGGCTCACGGGAGCCTTAATTACAACAGTCAAAACGGGGAGCACCCTGTCTTCCATTCCAGTATTTGTGACCCCAAGGCATCATGGTAACTGCAGTCGTTAGCACGAATTTGAATAGAGTTTTGAAAGTTTTTCACCATAAGTTGGTGCGGCAAGTGCTGTATCTTCGGACACATGTTTCTGGCTATTTGGCCGTCATCAGCGAAGAGCAACGTTTATCTGGCGGGGTTGCTTGAAATACCGCCTTGAAAGTATTCACAGGTTAAAGTACCACTCAAGAAGGCGCACAGGTGCTTCACCCGAGCTCGTCAGCTCAGAGACTCACAGGAGCCTTAATTACAACAGTCAAAACGGGGAGCACCCTGTCTTCCATTCCAGCATTTGTGACCCCAAGGCATCATGGTAAATGCAGTCATTAGCACGAATTTGAATAGAGTTTTGAAATTTTTTCACCATAAGTTGGTGCGGCAAGTGCCGTATCTTCGGACACGTGTTTCTGGCTATTTGGCCGTCATCAGCGACGAGCAACGTGTAGCTGGCGGGGTTCCTTGAAATGCTGTCTTGAAAGTATTCACAGGTTTAAGTACCACTCAAGAAGGCGCACAGGTGCTTCACCCGAGCTCGTCAGCACAGAGGCTCAGGGGAGCCTTAATTACAACAGTCAAAACGGGGAGCACCCTGCCTTCCATTCCAGCATTTGTGACCCCAAGGCATCATGGTAAATGCAGTCATTAGCATGAATTTGAATAGAGTTTTGAAAGTTATTCACCATAAGTTGGTGCGGCAAGTGCCGTATCTTCGGACACGTGTTTCTGGCTATTTGGCAGTCATCAGCGAAGAGCAACGTGTAGCTGGTGGAGTTGCTTGAAATGCCGCCTTGAAAGTATTCACAGGTTTAAGTACCACTCAAGAAGGCGCACAGGTGCTTCACCCGAGCTCGTCAGCTCAGAGGCTCACGGGAGCCTTAATTACAACAGTCAAAATGGGGAGCACCCTGTCTTCCATTCCAGCATTTGTGACCCCAAGGCATCATGGTAAATGCAGTCATTAGCACGAATTTTAATAAAGTTTTGAAAGTTTTTCACCATAAGTTGGTGCGGCAAGTGCTGTATCTTCGGACTCGTGTTTCTGGCTATTTGGCCGTCATCAGCAAAGAGCAACGTGTAGCAGGCGGGGTTGCTTGAAATGCCGCCTTGAAAGTATTCACAGGTTTAAGTACCACTCAAGAAGGCGTACAGGTGCTTCACCCGAGCTCGTCAGCTCAGAGGCTCACAGGAGCCTTAATTACAACAGTCAAAACGGGGAGCACCCTGTCTTCCATTCCAGCATTTTTGACCCCAAGGCATCATGGTAAATGCAGTCTTTAGCACAAATTTAAATAGAGTTTTGAAAGTTTTTCACCATAAGTTGGTGCGGCAGGTGCCGTATCTTCGGACACGTGTTTCTGGCTATTTGGCTGTCATCAGCGAAGAGCAACATGTAGCTGGAAGGGTTGCTTGAAATGCCGCCTTGAAAGTATTCACAGGTTTAAGTACCACTCAAGAAGGCGCACAGGTGCTTCACCCGAGCTCGTCAGCTCAGAGGCTCACGGGAGCCTTAATTACAACAGTCAAAATGGGGAGCACCCTGTCTTCCATTCCAGCATTTGTGACCCCAAGGCATCATGGTAAATGCAGTCATTAGCACGAATTTGAATAAAGTTTTGAAATTTTTCACCATAAGTTGGTGCGGCAAGTGCTGTATCTCCGGACTCGTGTTTCTGGCTATTTGGCCGTCATCAGCGAGAAGCAACGTGTAGCTGGCGGGGTTGCTTGAAATGCCGCTTTGAAAGTATTCACAGGTTTAAGTACCACTCAAGAAGGCGCACAGGTGCTTCACCCGAGCTCGTCAGCTCAGAGGCTCACGGGAGCCTTAATTACAACAGTCAAAACGGGGAGCACCTTGTCTTCAATTCCAGCATTTGTGACCCCAAGGCATCATGGTAAATGCAGTCATTAGCGCGAATTTGAATAGAGTTTTGAAAGTTTTTCACCATAAGTTGGTGTGGCAAGTGCCGTATCTTCGGACACGTGTTTCTGGCTATTTGGCCGTCATCAGCGAAGAACAACATGTAGCTGGCGGGGTTGCTTGAAATGCCGCCTTGAAAGTATTCACAGGTTTAAGTACCACTCAAGAAGGTGCACAGATGCTTCACCCGAGCTCATCAGCTCAGAGGCTCACGGGAGCCTTAATTACAACAGTCAAAACGGGAAGCACCCTGTCTTCCATTCCAGCATTTGTGACCCCAAGGCATCAAGGTAAATGCAGTCATTAGCACCAATTTGAATAGAGTTTTGAAAGTTTTTCACCATAAGTTGGTGTGGCAAGTGCCGTATCTTCGGACACGTGTTTCTGGCTATTTGGCCGTCATCAGCGAAGAGCAACGTGTAGCTGGTGGGGTTGCTGGAAATGCCGCCTTGAAAGTGTTCACAGGTTTAAGTACCACTCAAGATGCCGCACAGGTGCTTCACCCGCGCTCGTCAGCTCAGAGGCTCACGGGAGCCTATGTTACAACAGTAAAAACAGGGAGCACCCTGTCTTCCATTCCAGCATTTGTGACCCCAAAGCATCATGGTAAATGCAGTCATTAGCACGAATTTGAATAGAGTTTTGAAATGTTTTCACCATAAGTTGGTGCGGCAAGTGCCGTAGCTTCAGACACGTGTTTCTGGCTATTTGGCCGTCATCAGCGAAGAGCAACGTGTAGCTGGCGGTGTTGCTTGAAATGCCGCCTTGAAAGTATTCACAGGTTCAAGTACCACTCAAGAAGGCGCACAGGTGCTTCACCCGAGCTCGTCAGCTCAGAGGCTCACGGGAGCCTTAATTACAACAGTCAAAACGGGGAGCACCCTGTCTTCCATTCCAGCATTTGTGACCCCAAGGCATCATAGTAAATGCAGTCATTAGCACAAATTTAAATAGAGTTTTGAAAATTTTTCACCATAAGTTGGTGCGGCAAGTGCCGTATCTTCGGACACGTGTTTCTGGCTATTTGGCCGTCATCAGCGAAGAGCAACGTGTAGCTGGCGGGGTTGCTTGAAAAACCGCCTTGAAAGTATTCACAGGTTTAAGTACCACTCAAGAAGGCGCACAGGTGCTTCACCCGAGCTCGTCAGCTCAGAGGCTCACGGGAGCCTTAATTACAACAGTCAAAACGGGGAGCACCCTGTCTTCCATTCCAGCATTTGTGACCCCAAGGCATCATGGTAAATGCAGTCATTAGCACGAATTTGAATAGAGTTTTGAAAGTTTTTCACCATAACTTGGTGCGGCAAGTGCTATATCTTCAGACACGTGTTTCTGGCTATTTGGCCATCATCAGCGAAGAGCAACGTGTAGCTGGCAGGGTTGCTTGAAATGCCGCCTTGAAAGTATTCACAGGTTTAAGTACCACTCAAGAAGGCGCACAGGTGCTTCACCCGAGCTCGTCAGCTCAGAGGCTCACGGGAGCCTTAATCACAACAGTCAAAACGGGGAGCACCCTGTCTTCCATTCCAGCATTTGTGACCCCAAGGCATCATGGTAAATGCAGTCATTAGCACAAATTTGAATAGAGTTTTGAAAGTTTTTCACCATAAGTTGGTGCGGCAAGTGCCGTATCTTCGGACACGTGTTTCTGGCTATTTGGCCGTCATCAGCGAAGAGCAACGTGTAGCTGGCGGGGTTACTTGAAATGCCGCCTTGAAAGTATTCACAGGTTTAAGTACCACTCAAGAAGGCGCACAGGTGCTTCACCCGAGCTCGTCAGCTCAGAGGCTCACGGGAGCCTTAATTACAACAGTCAAAACGGGGAGCACCCTGTCTTCCATTCCAGCATTTGTGACCCCAAGGCATCATGGTAAATGCAGTCATTAGCACAAATTTGAATAGAGTTTTGAAAGTTTTTCACCATAAGTTGGTGCGGCAAGTGCCGTATCTTCGGACACATGTTTCTGGCTAATTGGCCGTCATAAGCGAAGAGCAACGTGTAGCTGGCGGGGTTGCTTGAAATGCCACCTTGAAAGTATTCACAGGTTTAAGTACCACTCAAGAAGGCGCACAGGTGCTTCACCCGAGCTCGTCAGCTCAGAGGCACACGGGAGCCTTAATTACAACAGTCAAAACGGGGAGCACCCTGTCTTCCATTCCAGCATTTGTGACTCCAAGGCATCATAGTAAATGCAGTCATTAGCACAAATTTAAATAGAGTTTTGAAAGTTTTTCACCATAAGTTGGTGTGGCAAGTGCCGTATCTTCGGACACGTGTTTCTGGCTATTTGGCCGTCATCAGTGAAGAGCAACATGTAGCTGGCGGGGTTGCTTGAAATGCCGCCTTGAAAGTATTCACAGGTTTAAGTACCACTCAAGAAGGCGCACAGATGCTTCACCCGAGCTCATCAGCTCAGAGGCTCACGGGAGCCTTAATTACAACAGTCAAAACGGGAAGCACCCTGTCTTCCATTCCAGCATTTGTGACCCCAAGGCATCATGGTAAATGCAGTCATTAGCACAAATTTGAATAGAGTTTTGAAAGTTTTTCACCATAAGTTGGTGTGGCCAGTGCGTATCTTCGGACACGTGTTTCTGGCTATTTGGCCGTCATCAGTGAAGAGCAACATGTAGCTGGCGGGGTTGCTTGAAATGCCGCCTTGAAAGTGTTCACAGGTTTAAGTACCACTCAAGATGCCGCACAGGTGCTTCACCTGGGCTCGTCAGCTCAGAGGCTCACGGGAGCCTTAATTACAACAGTCAAAACAGGGAGCACCCTGTCTTCCATTCCAGCATTTGTGACCCCAAGGCATCATGGTAAATGCAGTCATTAGCACAAATTTGAATAGAGTTTTGAAAGTTTTTCACCATAAGTTGGTGCGGCAAGTGCCGTATCTTTGGAAACGTGTTTCTGGCTATTTGGCTGTCATCAGCGAAGAGCAACGTGTAGCTGGCAGGGTTGCTTGAAATGCCGCCTTGAAAATATTCACAGGTTTAAGTACCACTCAAGAAGGCGCACAGGTGCTTCACCCGAGCTCGTCAGCTCAGAGGCTCACAGGAGCCTTAATTACAACAGTCAAAACGGGGAGCACCCTGTCTTCCATTCCAGCATTTGTGACCCCAAGGCATCATGGTAAATGCAGTCATTAGCACGAATTTGAATAAAGTTTTGAAAGTTTTTCACCATAACTTGGTGCGGCAAGTGCTGTATCTTCGGACACGTGTTTCTGGCTATTTGGCCGTCATCAGCGAAGAGCAACGTGGAACTGGTGGGGTTGCTTGAAATGCCGCCTTGAAAGTATTCACAGGTTTAAGTACCACTCAAGAAAGCGCACAGGTGCTTCACCCGAGCTCGTCAGCTCAGAGGCTCACGGGAGCCTTAATTACAACAGTCAAAACGGGGAGCACCCTGTCTTCCATTCCAGCATTTCTGACCCCAAGGCATCATGGTAAATGCAGTCATTAGCACGAATTTGAATAGAGTTTTGAAAGTTTTTCACCATAAGTTGGTGCGGCAAGTGCTATATCTTCGGACACGTGTTTCTGGCTATATGGCCGTCATCAGCGAAGAGCAACGTATAGCTGGCGGGATTGCTTGAAATGCCGCCTTGAAAGTATTCACAGGTTTAAGTACCACTCAAGAAGGCGCACAGGTGCTTCACCCGGGCTCGTCAGCTCAGAGGCTCACGGGAGCCTTAATTACAACAGTCAAAACGGGGAGCACCCTGTCTTCCATTCCAGCATTTGTGACCCCAAGGCATCATGGTAAATGCAGTCATTAGCACAAATTTGAATAGAGTTTTGAAAGTTTTTCACCATAAGTTGGTGCGGCAAGTGCCGTATCTTCGGACACGTGTTTCTGGCTATTTGGCCGTCATCAGCGAAGAGCAACGTGTAGCTGGCGGGGTTACTTGAAATGCCGCCTTGAAAGTATTCACAGGTTTAAGTACCACTCAAGAAGGCGCACAGGTGCTTCACCCGAGCTCGTCAGCTCAGAGGCTCACGGGAGGCTTAATTGCAACAGTCAAAACGGGGAGCACCCTGTCTTCCATTCCAGCATTTGTGACCCCAAGGCATCATGGTAAATGCAGTCATTAGCACGAATTTGAATAAAGTTTTGAAAGTTTTTCACCATAAGTTGGTGCGGCAAGTGCTGTATCTTCGGACTCGTGTTTCTGGCTATTTGGCCGTCATCAGTGAAGAGCAACATGTAGCTGGCGGGGTTGCTTGAAATGCCGCCTTGAAAGTATTCACAGGTTTAAGTACCACTCAAGAAGGCGCACAGATGCTTCACCCGAGCTCATCAGCTCAGAGGCTCACGGGAGCCTTAATTACAACAGTCAAAACGGGAAGCACCCTGTCTTCCATTCCAGCATTTGTGACCCCAAGGAATCATGGTAAATGCAGTCATTAGCACGAATTTGAATAGAGTTTTGAAAGTTTTTCACCATAAGTTGGTGTGGCAAGTGCCGTATCTTCGGACACGTGTTTCTGGCTATTTGGCCGTCATCAGTGAAGAGCAACATGTAGCTGGCGGGGTTGCTTGAAATGCCGCCTTGAAAGTATTCACAGGTTTAAGTACCACTCAAGAAGGCGCACAGATGCTTCATCCGAGCTCAGAGGCTCAGAGGCTCACGGGAGCCTTAATTACAACAGTCAAAACGGGAAGCACCCTGTCTTCCATTCCAGCATTTGTGACCCCAAGGCATCATGGTAAATTCAGTCATTAGCACGAATTTGAATAGAGTTTTGAAAGTTTTTCACCATAAGTTGGTGTGGCAAGTGCGTATCTTCGGACACGTGTTTCTGGCTATTTGGCCGTCATCAGCGGAGAGCAACGTGTAGCTGGCGGGGTTGCTTGGAATGCCGCCTTGAAAGTGTTCACAGGTTTAAGTACCACTCAAGATGCCGCACAGGTGCTTCACCAGGGCTCGTCAGCTCAGAGGCTCACAGGAGCCTTAATTACAACAGTCAAAACAGGGAGCACCCTGTCTTCCATTCCAGCATTTGTGACCCCAAGGCATCATGGTAAATGCAGTCATTAGCACAAATTTGAATAGAGTTTTGAAAGTTTTTCACCATAAGTTGGTGCGGCAAGTGCCGTATCTTTGGAAACGTGTTTCTGGCTATTTGGCTGTCATCAGCGAAGAGCAACGTGTAGCTGCCAGGGTTGCTTGAAATGCCGCCTTGAAAATATTCACAGGTTTAAGTACCACTCAAGAAGGCGCACAGGTGCTTCACCCGAGCTCGTCAGCTCAGAGGCTCACAGGAGCCTTAATTACAACAGTCAAAACGGGGAGCACCCTGTCTTCCATTCCAGCATTTGTGATCCCAAGGCATCATGGTAAATGCAGTCATTAGCACGAATTTGAATAGAGTTTTGAAATGTTTTCACCATAAGTTGGTGCGGCAAGTGCCGTAGCTTCAGACACGTGTTTCTGGCTATTTGGCCGTCATCAGCGAAGAGCAACGTGTATCTGGCGGTGTTGCTTGAAATGCCGCCTTGAAAGTATTCACAGGTTTAACTACCACTCAAGTAGGCGCACAGGTGCTTCACCCGAGCTCGTCAGCTCAGAGGCTCACGGGAGCCTTAATTACAACAGTCGAAACGGGGAGCACCCTGTCTTCCATTCCAGCATTTGTGACCCCAAGGCATCATGGTAAATGCAGTCATTAGCACGAATTTGAATAAAGTTTTGAAAGTTTTTCACCATAACTTGGTGCGGCAAGTGCTGTATCTTCGGACACGTGTTTCTGGCTATTTGGCCGTCATCAGCGAAGAGCAACGTGGAACTGGTGGGGTTGCTTGAAATGCCGCCTTGAAAGTATTCACAGGTTTAAGTACCACTCAAGAAAGCGCACAGGGGCTTCACCCGAGCTCGTCAGCTCAGAGGCTCACGGGAGCCTTAATTACAACAGTCAAAACGGGGAGCACCCTGTCTTCCATTCCAGCATTTCTGACCCCAAGGCATCATGGTAAATGCAGTCATTAGCACGAATTTGAATAGAGTTTTGAAAGTTTTTCACCATAAGTTGGTGCGGCAAGTGCTATATCTTCGGACACGTGTTTCTGGCTATATGGCCGTCATCAGCGAAGAGCAACGTATAGCTGGCGGGATTGCTTGAAATGCCGCCTTGAAAGTATTCACAGGTTTAAGTACCACTCAAGAAGGCGCACAGGTGCTTCACCCGGGCTCGTCAGCTCAAAGGCTCACGGGAGCCTTAATTACAACAGTCAAAACGGGGAGCACCCTGTCTTCCATTCCAGCATTTGTGACCCCAAGGCATCATGGTAAATGCAGTCATTAGCACAAATTTGAATAGAGTTTTGAAAGTTTTTCACCATAAGTTGGTGCGGCAAGTGCCGTATCTTCGGACACGTGTTTCTGGCTATTTGGCCGTCATCAGCGAAGAGCAACGTGTAGCTGGCGGGGTTACTTGAAATGCCGCCTTGAAAGTATTCACAGGTTTAAGTACCACTCAAGAAGGCGCACAGGTGCTTCACCCGAGCTCGTCAGCTCAGAGGCTCACGGGAGGCTTAATTGCAACAGTCAAAACGGGGAGCACCCTGTCTTCCATTCCAGCATTTGTGACCCCAAGGCATCATGGTAAATGCAGTCATTAGCACGAATTTGAATAGAGTTTTGAAATTTTTTCACCATAAGTTGGTGCGGCAAGTGCCGTATCTTCGGACACGTGTTTCTGGCTATTTGGCCGTCATCAGTGAAGAGCAACGTGTAGCTGGCGGGGTTCCTATAAATGCTGTCTTGAAAGTATTCACAGGTTTAAGTACCACTCAAGAAGGCGCACAGGTGCTTCACCCGAGCTCGTCAGCACAGAGGCTCAGGGGAGCCTTAATTACAACAGTCAAAACGGGGAGCACCCTGCCTTCCATTCCAGCATTTGTGACCCCAAGGCATCATGGTAAATGCAGTCATTAGCATGAATTTGAATAGAGTTTTGAAAGTTATTCACCATAAGTTGGTGCGGCAAGTGCCGTATCTTCGGACACGTGTTTCTGGCTATTTGGCAGTCATCAGCGAAGAGCAACGTGTAGCTGGTGGAGTTGCTTGAAATGCCGCCTTGAAAGTATTCACAGGTTTAAGTACCACTCAAGAAGGCGCACAGGTGCTTCACCCGAGCTCGTCAGCTCAGAGGCTCACGGGAGCCTTAATTACAACAGTCAAAATGGGGAGCACCCTGTCTTCCATTCCAGCATTTGTGACCCCAAGGCATCATGGTAAATGCAGTCATTAGCACGAATTTGAATAAAGTTTTGAAAGTTTTTCACCATAAGTTGGTGCGGCAAGTGCTGTATCTTCGGACTCGTGTTTCTGGCTATTTGGCCGTCATCAGCAAAGAGCAACGTGTAGCAGGCGGGGTTGCTTGAAATGCCGCCTTGAAAGTATTCACAGGTTTAAGTACCACTCAAGAAGGCGCACAGGTGCTTCACCCGAGCTCGTCAGCTCAGAGGCTCACAGGAGCCTTAATTACAACAGTCAAAACGGGGAGCACCCTGTCTTCCATTCCAGCATTTTTTACCCCAAGGCATCATGGTAAATGCAGTCTTTAGCACAAATTTAAATAGAGTTTTGAAAGTTTTTCACCATAAGTTGGTGCGGCAAGTGCCGTATCTTCGGACACGTGTTTCTGGCTATTTGGCTGTCATCAGCGAAGAGCAACGTGTAGCTGGAAGGGTTGCTTGAAATGCCGCCTTGAAAGTATTCACAGGTTTAAGTACCACTCAAGAAGGCGCACAGGTGCTTCACCCGAGCTCGTCAGCTCAGAGGCTCACGGGAGCCTTAATTACAACAGTCAAAATGGGGAGCACCCTGTCTTCCATTCCAGCATTTGTGACCCCAAGGCATCATGGTAAATGCAGTCATTAGCACGAATTTGAATAAAGTTTTGAAATTTTTCACCATAAGTTGGTGCGGCAAGTGCTGTATCTCCGGACTCGTGTTTCTGGCTATTTGGCCGTCATCAGCGAGAAGCAACGTGTAGCTGGCGGGGTTGCTTGAAATGCCGCTTTGAAAGTATTCACAGGTTTAAGTACCACTCAAGAAGGCGCACAGGTGCTTCACCCGAGCTCGTCAGCTCAGAGGCTCACGGGAGCTTTAATTACAACAGTCAAAACGGGGAGCACCTTGTCTTCAATTCCAGCATTTGTGACCCCAAGGCATCATGGTAAATGCAGTCATTAGCGCGAATTTGAATAGAGTTTTGAAAGTTTTTCACCATAAGTTGGTGTGGCAAGTGCCGTATCTTCGGACACGTGTTTCTGGCTATTTGGCCGTCATCAGCGAAGAACAACATGTAGCTGGCGGGGTTGCTTGAAATGCCGCCTTGAAAGTATTCACAGGTTTAAGTACCACTCAAGAAGGCGCACAGATGCTTCACCCGAGCTCATCAGCTCAGAGGCTCACGGGAGCCTTAATTACAACAGTCAAAACGGGAAGCACCCTGTCTTCCATTCCAGCATTTGTGACCCCAAGGCATCAAGGTAAATGCAGTCATTAGCACCAATTTGAATAGAGTTTTGAAAGTTTTTCACCATAAGTTGGTGTGGCAAGTGCCGTATCTTCGGACACGAGTTTCTGGCTATTTGGCCGTCATCAGCGAAGAGCAACGTGTAGCTGGTGGGGTTGCTGGAAATGCCGCCTTGAAAGTGTTCACAGGTTTAAGTACCACTCAAGATGCCGCACAGGTGCTTCACCCGCGCTCGTCAGCTCAGAGGCTCACGGGAGCCTATGTTACAACAGTAAAAACAGGGAGCACCCTGTCTTCCATTCCAGCATTTGTGACCCCAAAGCATCATGGTAAATGCAGTCATTAGCACGAATTTGAATAGAGTTTTGAAATGTTTTCACCATAAGTTGGAGCGGCAAGTGCCGTAGCTTCAGACACGTGTTTCTGGCTATTTGGCCGTCATCAGCGAAGAGCAACGTGTAGCTGGCGGTGTTGCTTGAAATACCGCCTTGAAAGTATTCACAGGTTCAAGTACCACTCAAGAAGGCGCACAGGTGCTTCACCCGAGCTCGTCAGCTCAGAGGCTCACGGGAGCCTTAATTACAACAGTCAAAACGGGGAGCACCCTGTCTTCCATTCCAGCATTTGTGACCCCAAGGCATCATAGTAAATGCAGTCATTAGCACAAATTTAAATAGAGTTTTGAAAGTTTTTCACCATAAGTTGGTGCGGCAAGTGCCGTATCTTCGGACACGTGTTTCTGGCTATTTGGCCGTCATCAGCGAAGAGCAACGTGTAGCTGGCGGGGTTGCTTGAAAAACCGCCTTGAAAGTATTCACAGGTTTAAGTACCACTCAAGAAGGCGCACAGGTGCTTCACCCGAGCTCGTCAGCTCAGAGGCTCACGGGAGCCTTAATTACAACAGTCAAAACGGGGAGCACCCTGTCTTCCATTCCAGCATTTGTGACCCCAAGGCATCATGGTAAATGCAGTCATTAGCACGAATTTGAATAGAGTTTTGAAAGTTTTTCACCATAACTTGGTGCGGCAAGTGCTATATCTTCAGACACGTGTTTCTGGCTATTTGGCCATCATCAGCGAAGAGCAACGTGTAGCTGGCAGGGTTGCTTGAAATGCCGCCTTGAAAGTATTCACAGGTTTAAGTACCACTCAAGAAGGCGCACAGGTGCTTCACCCGAGCTCGTCAGCTCAGAGGCTCACGGGAGCCTTAATCACAACAGTCAAAACGGGGAGCACCCTGTCTTCCATTCCAGCATTTGTGACCCCAAGGCATCATGGTAGAATGCAGTCATTAGCACGAATTTGAATAGAGTTTTGAAAGTTTTTCACCATAAGTTGGTGTGGCAAGTGCCATATCTTCGGACACGTGTTTCTGGCTATTTGGCCGTCATCAGCGAAGAGCAACGTTTATCTGGCGGGGTTGCTTGAAATGCCGCCTTGAAAGTATTCACAGGTTTAAGTACCACTCAAGAAGGCGCACAGGTGCTTCACCCGAGCTCGTCAGCTCAGAGGCTCACGGGAGCCTTAATTACAACAGTCAAAACGGGGAGCACCCTGTCTTCCATTCCAGCATTTTTGACCCCAAAGCATCATGGTAAATGCAGTCATTAGCACGAATTTGAATACAGTTTTGAAAGTTTTTTACCATAACTTGGTGCGGCAAGTGCTGTATCTTCGGACACGTGTTTCTGGCTATATGTCCGTCATCAGCGAAGAGCAACATGTAACTGGCGGGGTTGCTTGAAATGCCGCCTTGAAAGTATTCACAGGTTTAAGTACCACTCAAGAAGGCGCACAGGTGCTTCACCCGGGCTCGTCAGCTCAGAGGCTCACGGGAGCCTTAATTACAACAGTCAAAACGGGGAGCACCCTGTCTTCCATTCCAGCATTTGTGACCCCAAGGCATCATGGTAAATGCAGTCATTAGCACAAATTTGAATAGAGTTTTGAAAGTTTTTCACCATAAGTTGGTGCGGCAAGTGCCGTATCTTCGGACACGTGTTTCTGGCTATTTGGCCGTCATCAGCGAAGAGCAACGTGTAGCTGGCGGGGTTACTTGAAATGCCGCCTTGAAAGTATTCACAGGTTTAAGTACCACTCAAGAAGGCGCACAGGTGCTTCACCCGAGCTCGTCAGCTCAGAGGCTCATGGGAGGCTTAATTGCAACAGTCAAAACGGGGAGCACCCTGTCTTCCATTCCAGCATTTGTGACCCCAAGGCATCATGGTAAATGCAGTCATTAGCACGAATTTGAATAGAGTTTTGAAATTTTTTCACCATAAGTTGGTGCGGCAAGTGCCGTATCTTCGGACACGTGTTTCTGGCTATTTGACCGTCATCAGCGAAGAGCAACGTGTAGCTGGCGGGGTTCCTTGAAATGCTGTCTTGAAAGTATTCACAGGTTTAAGTACCACTCAAGAAGGCGCACAGGTGCTTCAGCCGAGCTCGTCAGCACAGAGGCTCAGGGGAGCCTTAATTACAACAGTCAAAACGGGGAGCACCCTGCCTTCCATTCCAGCATTTGTGACCCCAAGGCATCATGGTAAATGCAGTCATTAGCATGAATTTGAATAGAGTTTTGAAAGTTATTCACCATAAGTTGGTGCGGCAAGTGCCGTATCTTCGGACACGTGTTTCTGGCTATTTGGCAGTCATCAGCGAAGAGCAACGTGTAGCTGGTGGAGTTGCTTGAAATGCCGCCTTGAAAGTATTCACAAGTTTAAGTACCACTCAAGAAGGCGCACAGGTGCTTCACCCGAGCTCGTCAGCTCAGAGGCTCACGGGAGCCTTAATTACAACAGTCAAAATGGGGAGCACCCTGTCTTCCATTGCAGCATTTGTGACCCCAAGGCATCATGGTAAATGCAGTAATTAGCACGAATTTGAATAAAGTTTTGAAAGTTTTTCACCATAAGTTGGTGCGGCAAGTGCTGTATCTTCGGACTCGTGTTTCTGGCTATTTGGCCGTCATCAGCAAAGAGCAACGTGTAGCAGGCGGGGTTGCTTGAAATGCCGCCTTGAAAGTATTCACAGGTTTAAGTACCACTCAAGAAGGCGCACAGGTGCTTCACCCGAGCTCGTCAGCTCAGAGGCTCACGGGAACCTTAATTACAACAGTCAAAACGGGGAGCACCCTGTCTTCCATTCCAGCATTTTTGACCCCAAGGCATCATGGTAAATGCAGTCTTTAGCACAAATTTAAATAGAGTTTTGAAAGTTTTTCACCATAAGTTGGTGCGGCAAGTGCCGTATCTTCGGACACGTGTTTCTGGCTATTTGGCTGTCATCAGCGAAGAGCAACGTGTAGCTGGCAGGGTTGCTTGAAATGCCGCCTTGAAAGTATTCACAGGTTTAAGTACCACTCAAGAAGGCGCACAGGTGCTTCACCCGAGCTCGTCAGCTCAGAGGCTCACGGGAGCCTTAATTACAACAGTCAAAATGGGGAGCACCCTGTCTTCCATTCCAGCATTTGTGACCCCAAGGCATCATGGTAAATGCAGTCATTAGCACGAATTTGAATAAAGTTTTGAAATTTTTCACCATAAGTTGGTGCGGCAAGTGCTGTATCTCCGGACTCGTGTTTCTGGCTATTTGGCCGTCATCAGCGAGAAGCAACGTGTAGCTGGCGGGGTTGCTTGAAATGCCGGTTTGAAAGTATTCACAGGTTTAAGTACCACTCAAGAAGGCGCACAGGTGCTTCACCCGAGCTCGTCAGCTCAGAGGCTCACGGGAGCCTTAATTACAACGGTCAAAACGGGGAGCACCTTGTCTTCAATTCCAGCATTTGTGACCCCAAGGCATCATGGTAAATGCAGTCATTAGCGCAAATTTGAATAGAGTTTTGAAAGTTTTTCACCATAAGTTGGTGTGGCAAGTGCCGTATCTTCGGACACGTGTTTCTGGCTATTTGGCCGTCATCAGCGAAGAACAACATGTAGCTGGCGGGGTTGCTTGAAATGCCGCCTTGAAAGTATTCACAGGTTTAAGTACCACTCAAGAAGGCGCACAGATGCTTCACCCGAGCTCATCAGCTCAGAGGCTCACGGGAGCCTTAATTACAACAGTCAAAACGGGAAGCACCCTGTCTTCCATTCCAGCATTTGTGACCTCAAGGCATCAAGGTAAATGCAGTCATTAGCACCAATTTGAATAGAGTTTTGAAAGTTTTTCACCATAAGTTGGTGTGGCAAGTGCCGTATCTTCGGACACGTGTTTCTGGCTATTTGGCCGTCATCAGCGAAGAGCAACGTGTAGCTGGCGGGGTTGCTGGAAATGCCGCCTTGAAAGTGTTCACAGGTTTAAGTACCACTCAAGATGCCGCACAGGTGCTTCACCCGCGCTCGTCAGCTCAGAGGCTCACGGGAGCCTATGTTACAACAGTAAAAACAGGGAGCACCCTGTCTTCCATTCCAGCATTTGTGACCCCAAAGCATCATGGTAAATGCAGTCATTAGCACGAATTTGAATAGAGTTTTGAAATGTTTTCACCATAAGTTGGTGCGGCAAGTGCCGTAGCTTCAGACACGTGTTTCTGGCTATTTGGCCGTCATCAGCGAAGAGCAACGTGTAGCTGGCGGTGTTGCGTGAAATGCCGCCTTGAAAGTATTCACAGGTTCAAGTACCACTCAAGAAGGCGCACAGGTGCTTCACCCGAGCTCGTCAGCTCAGAGGCTCACGGGAGCCTTAATTACAACAGTCAAAACGGGGAGCACCCTGTCTTCCATTCCAGCATTTGTGACCCCAAGGCATCATAGTAAATGCAGTCATTAGCACAAATTTAAATAGAGTTTTGAAAGTTTTTCACCATAAGTTGGTG
Organism: Pleurodeles waltl; assembly: GCF_031143425.1. Classification (NCBI taxonomy): domain Eukaryota; kingdom Metazoa; phylum Chordata; class Amphibia; order Caudata; family Salamandridae; genus Pleurodeles; species Pleurodeles waltl. Next base: position 1,031,350,912 of record NC_090437.1, on the reverse strand, counting down.
CGGCAAGTGCCGTATCTTCGGACACGTGTTTCTGGCTATTTGGCCGTCATCAGCGAAGAGCAACGTGTACCTGGCGGGGTTGCTTGAAAAACCGCCTTGAAAGTATTCACAGGTTTAAGTACCACTCAAGAAGGCGCACAGGTGCTTAACCCGAGCTCGTCAGCTCAGAGGCTCACGGGAGCCTTAATTACAACAGTCAAAACAGGGAGCACCCTGTCTTCCATTCCAGCATTTGTGACCCCAAGGCATCATGGTAAATGCAGTCATTAGCACGAATTTGAATAGAGTTTTGAAAGTTTTTCACCATAACTTGGTGCGGCAAGTGCTATATCTTCAGACACGTGTTTCTGGCTATTTGGCCATCATCAGCGAAGAGCAACGTGTAGCTGGCGGGGTTGCTTGAAAGGCCGCCTTGAAAGTATTCACAGGTTTAAGTACCACTCAAGAAGGCGCACAGGTGCTTCACCCGAGCTCGTCAGCTCAGAGGCTCACGGGAGCCTTAATCACAACAGTCAAAATGGGGAGCACCCTGTCTTCCATTCCAGCATTTGTGACCCCAAGGCATCATGGTAGAATGCAGTCATTAGCACGAATTTGAATAGAGTTTTGAAAGTTTTTCACCATAAGTTGGTGTGGCAAGTGCCATATCTTCGGACACGTGTTTCTGGCTATTTGGCCGTCATCAGCGAAGAGCAACGTTTATCTGGCGGGGTTGCTTGAAATGCCGCCTTGAAAGTATTCACAGGTTTAAGTACCACTCAAGAAGGCGCACAGGTGCTTCACCCGAGCTCGTCAGCTCAGAGGCTCACGGGAGCCTTAATTACAACAGTCAAAACGGGGAGCACCCTGTCTTCCATTCCAGCATTTTTGACCCCAAGGCATCATGGTAAATGCAGTCATTAGCACGAATTTGAATACAGTTTTGAAAGTTTTTTACCATAACTTGGTGCGGCAAGTGCTGTATCTTCGGACACGTGTTTCTGGCTATTTGGCCGTCATCAGCGAAGAGCAACATGTAACTGGCGGGGTTGCTTGAAATGCCGCCTTGAAAGTATTCACAGGTTTAAGTACCACTCAAGAAGGCGCACAGGTGCTTCACCCGAGCTCATCAGCTCAGAGGCTCACGGGAGCCTTAATTACAACAGTCAAAACGGGAAGCTCCCTGTCTTCCATTCCAGCATTTGTGACCCCAAGGCATCATGGTAAATGCAGTCATTAGCACGAATTTGAATAGAGTTTTGAAAGTTTTTCACCATAAGTTGGTGTGGCAAGTGCCGTATCTTCGGACACGTGTTTCTGGCTATTTGGCCGTCATCAGCGAAGAGCAACGTGTAGCTGGCAGGGTTGCTTGAAATGCCGCCTTGAAAGTGTTCACAGGTTTAAGTACCACTCAAGATGCCGCACAGGTGCTTCACCCGGGCTCGTCAGCTCAGAGGCTCACGGGAGCCTTAGTTACAACAGTCAAAACAGGGAGCACCCTGTCTTCCATTCCAGCATTTGTGACCCCAAGGCATCATGGTAAATGCAGTCATTAGCACAAATTTGAATAGAGTTTTGAAAGTTTTTCACCATAAGTTGGTGCGGCAAGTGCCGTACCTTCGGACACGTGTTTCTGGCTATTTGGCTGTCATCAGCGAAGAGCAACGTGTAGCTGGCAGGGTTGCTTGAAAGGCCGCCTTGAAAGTATTCACAGGTTTAAGTACCACTCAAGAAGGCGCGCAGGTGCTTCACCCGAGCTCGTCAGCTCAGAGGCTCACGGGAGCCTTAATCACAACAGTCAAAATGGGGAGCACCCTGTCTTCCATTCCAGCATTTGTGACCCCAAGGCATCATGGTAGAATGCAGTCATTAGCACGAATTTGAATAGAGTTTTGAAAGTTTTTCACCATAAGTTGGTGTGGCAAGTGCCATATCTTCGGACACGTGTTTCTGGCTATTTGGCCGTCATCAGCGAAGAGCAACGTTTATCTGGCGGGGTTGCTTGAAATGCCGCCTTGAAAGTATTCACAGGTTTAAGTACCACTCAAGAAGGCGCACAGGTGCTTCACCCGAGCTCGTCAGCTCAGAGGCTCACGGGAGCCTTAATTACAACAGTCAAAACGGGGAGCACCCTGTCTTCCATTCCAGCATTTTTGACCCCAAGGCATCATGGTAAATGCAGTCATTAGCACGAATTTGAATACAGTTTTGAAAGTTTTTTACCATAACTTGGTGCGGCAAGTGCTGTATCTTCGGACACGTGTTTCTGGCTATTTGGCCGTCATCAGCGAAGAGCAACATGTAACTGGCGGGGTTGCTTGAAATGCCGCCTTGAAAGTATTCACAGGTTTAAGTACCACTCAAGAAGGCGCACAGGTGCTTCACCCGAGCTCATCAGCTCAGAGGCTCACGGGAGCCTTAATTACAACAGTCAAAACGGGAAGCTCCCTGTCTTCCATTCCAGCATTTGTGACCCCAAGGCATCATGGTAAATGCAGTCATTAGCACGAATTTGAATAGAGTTTTGAAAGTTTTTCACCATAAGTTGGTGTGGCAAGTGCCGTATCTTCGGACACGTGTTTCTGGCTATTTGGCCGTCATCAGCGAAGAGCAACGTGTAGCTGGCAGGGTTGCTTGAAATGCCGCCTTGAAAGTGTTCACAGGTTTAAGTACCACTCAAGATGCCGCACAGGTGCTTCACCCGGGCTCGTCAGCTCAGAGGCTCACGGGAGCCTTAGTTACAACAGTCAAAACAGGGAGCACCCTGTCTTCCATTACAGCATTTGTGACCCCAAGGCATCATGGTAAATGCAGTCATTAGCACAAATTTGAATAGAGTTTTGAAAGTTTTTCACCATAAGTTGGTGCGGCAAGTGCCGTACCTTCGGACACGTGTTTCTGGCTATTTGGCTGTCATCAGCGAAGAGCAACGTGTAGCTGGCAGGGTTGCTTGAAATGCCGCCTTGAAAATATTCACAGGTTTAAGTACCACTCAAGAAGGCGCACAGGTGCTTCACCCGAGCTCGTCAGCTCAGAGGCTCACAGGAGCCTTAATTACAACAGTCAAAACGGGGAGCACCCTGTCTTCCATTCCAGCATTTGTGACCCCAAAGCATCATGGTAAATGCAGTCATTAGCACGAATTTGAATAGAGTTTTGAAATTTTTTCACCATAAGTTGGTGCGGCAAGTGCCGGAGCTTCAGACACGTGTTTCTGGCTATTTGGCCGTCATCAGCGAAGAGCAACGTGTAGCTGGCGGTGTTGCTTGAAATGCCGCCTTGAAAGTATTCACAGGTTTAAGTACCACTCAAGAAGGCGCACAGGTGCTTCACCCGAGCTCGTCAGCTCAGAGGCTCACGGAAGCCTTAATTACAACAGTCAAAACGGGGAGCACCCTGTCTGCTATTCCAGCATTTGTGACCCCAAGGCATCATGGTAAATGCAGTCATTAGCACGAATTTGAATAGAGTTTTGAAAGTTTTTCACCATAACTTGGTGCGGCAAGTGCTATATCTTCAGACACGTGTTTCTGGCTATTTGGCCATCATCAGCGAAGAGCAACGTGTAGCTGGCGGGGTTGCTTGAAATGCCGCCTTGAAAGTATTCACAGGTTTAAGTACCACTCAAGAAGGCGCACAGGTGCTTCACCCGAGCTCGTCAGCTCAGAGGCTCACGGGAGCCTTAATCACAACAGTCAAAACGGGGAGCACCCTGTCTTCCATTCCAGCATTTGTGACCCCAAGGCATCATGGTAGAATGCAGTCATTAGCACGAATTTGAATAGAGTTTTGAAAGTTTTTCACCATAAGTTGGTGTGGCAAGTGCCATATCTTCGGACACGTGTTTCTGGCTATTTGGCCGTCATCAGCGAAGAGCAACGTTTATCTGGCGGGGTTGCTTGAAATGCCGCCTTGAAAGTATTCACAGGTTTAAGTACCACTCAAGAAGGCGCACAGGTGCTTCACCCGAGCTCGTCAGCTCAGAGGCTCACGGGAGCCTTAATTACAACAGTCAAAACGGGGAGCACCCTGTCTTCCATTCCAGCATTTTTGACCCCAAGGCATCATGGTAAATGCAGTCATTAGCACGAATTTGAATACAGTTTTGAAAGTTTTTTACCATAACTTGGTGCGGCAAGTGCTGTATCTTCGGACACGTGTTTCTGGCTATTTGGCCGTCATCAGCGAAGAGCAACATGTAACTGGCGGGGTTGCTTGAAATGCCGCCTTGAAAGTATTCACAGGTTTAAGTACCACTCAAGAAGGCGCACAGGTGCTTCACCCGAGCTCATCAGCTCAGAGGCTCACGGGAGCCTTAATTACAACAGTCAAAACGGGAAGCTCCCTGTCTTCCATTCCAGCATTTGTGACCCCAAGGCATCATGGTAAATGCAGTCATTAGCACGAATTTGAATAGAGTTTTGAAAGTTTTTCACCATAAGTTGGTGTGGCAAGTGCCGTATCTTCGGACACGTGTTTCTGGCTATTTGGCCGTCATCAGCGAAGAGCAACGTGTAGCTGGCAGGGTTGCTTGAAATGCCGCCTTGAAAGTGTTCACAGGTTTAAGTACCACTCAAGATGCCGCACAGGTGCTTCACCCGGGCTCGTCAGCTCAGAGGCTCACGGGAGCCTTAGTTACAACAGTCAAAACAGGGAGCACCCTGTCTTCCATTCCAGCATTTGTGACCCCAAGGCATCATGGTAAATGCAGTCATTAGCACAAATTTGAATAGAGTTTTGAAAGTTTTTCACCATAAGTTGGTGCGGCAAGTGCCGTACCTTCGGACACGTGTTTCTGGCTATTTGGCTGTCATCAGCGAAGAGCAACGTGTAGCTGGCAGGGTTGCTTGAAAGGCCGCCTTGAAAGTATTCACAGGTTTAAGTACCACTCAAGAAGGCGCACAGGTGCTTCACCCGAGCTCGTCAGCTCAGAGGCTCACGGGAGCCTTAATCACAACAATCAAAATGGGGAGCACCCTGTCTTCCATTCCAGCATTTGTGACCCCAAGGCATCATGGTAGAATGCAGTCATTAGCACGAATTTGAATAGAGTTTTGAAAGTTTTTCACCATAAGTTGGTGTGGCAAGTGCCATATCTTCGGACACGTGTTTCTGGCTATTTGGCCGTCATCAGCGAAGAGCAACGTTTATCTGGCGGGGTTGCTTGAAATGCCGCCTTGAAAGTATTCACAGGTTTAAGTACCACTCAAGAAGGCGCACAGGTGCTTCACCCGAGCTCGTCAGCTCAGAGGCTCACGGGAGCCTTAATTACAACAGTCAAAACGGGGAGCACCCTGTCTTCCATTCCAGCATTTTTGACCCCAAGGCATCATGGTAAATGCAGTCATTAGCACGAATTTGAATACAGTTTTGAAAGTTTTTTACCATAACTTGGTGCGGCAAGTGCTGTATCTTCGGACACGTGTTTCTGGCTATTTGGCCGTCATCAGCGAAGAGCAACATGTAACTGGCGGGGTTGCTTGAAATGCCGCCTTGAAAGTATTCACAGGTTTAAGTACCACTCAAGAAGGCGCACAGGTGCTTCACCCGAGCTCATCAGCTCAGAGGCTCACGGGAGCCTTAATTACAACAGTCAAAACGGGAAGCTCCCTGTCTTCCATTCCAGCATTTGTGACCCCAAGGCATCATGGTAAATGCAGTCATTAGCACGAATTTGAATAGAGTTTTGAAAGTTTTTCACCATAAGTTGGTGTGGCAAGTGCCGTATCTTCGGACACGTGTTTCTGGCTATTTGGCCGTCATCAGCGAAGAGCAACGTGTAGCTGGCAGGGTTGCTTGAAATGCCGCCTTGAAAGTGTTCACAGGTTTAAGTACCACTCAAGATGCCGCACAGGTGCTTCACCCGGGCTCGTCAGCTCAGAGGCTCACGGGAGCCTTAGTTACAACAGTCAAAACAGGGAGCACCCTGTCTTCCATTACAGCATTTGTGACCCCAAGGCATCATGGTAAATGCAGTCATTAGCACAAATTTAAATAGAGTTTTGTAAGTTTTTCACCATAAGTTGGTGCGGCAAGTGCCGTACCTTCGGACACGTGTTTCTGGCTATTTGGCTGTCATCAGCGAAGAGCAACGTGTAGCTGGCAGGGTTGCTTGAAATGCCGCCTTGAAAATATTCACAGGTTTAAGTACCACTCAAGAAGGCGCACAGGTGCTTCACCCGAGCTCGTCAGCTCAGAGGCTCACAGGAGCCTTAATTACAACAGTCAAAACGGGGAGCACCCTGTCTTCCATTCCAGCATTTGTGACCCCAAAGCATCATGGTAAATGCAGTCATTAGCACGAATTTGAATAGAGTTTTGAAATTTTTTCACCATAAGTTGGTGCGGCAAGTGCCGGAGCTTCAGACACGTGTTTCTGGCTATTTGGCCGTCATCAGCGAAGAGCAACGTGTAGCTGGCGGTGTTGCTTGAAATGCCGCCTTGAAAGTATTCACAGGTTTAAGTACCACTCAAGAAGGCGCACAGGTGCTTCACCCGAGCTCGTCAGCTCAGAGGCTCACGGAAGTCTTAATTACAACAGTCAAAACGGGGAGCACCCTGTCTGCTATTCCAGCATTTGTGACCCCAAGGCATCATGGTAAATGCAGTCATTAGCACGAATTTGAATAGAGTTTTGAAAGTTTTTCACCATAACTTGGTGCGGCAAGTGCTATATCTTCAGACACGTGTTTCTGGCTATTTGGCCATCATCAGCGAAGAGCAACGTGTAGCTGGCGGGGTTGCTTGAAATGCCGCCTTGAAAGTATTCACAGGTTTAAGTACCACTCAAGAAGGCGCACAGGTGCTTCACCCGAGCTCGTCAGCTCAGAGGCTCACGGGAGCCTTAATCACAACAGTCAAAACGGGGAGCACCCTGTCTTCCATTCCAGCATTTGTGACCCCAAGGCATCATGGTAGAATGCAGTCATTAGCACGAATTTGAATAGAGTTTTGAAAGTTTTTCACCATAAGTTGGTGTGGCAAGTGCCATATCTTCGGACACGTGTTTCTGGCTATTTGGCCGTCATCAGCGAAGAGCAACGTTTATCTGGCGGGGTTGCTTGAAATGCCGCCTTGAAAGTATTCACATGTTTAAGTACCACTCAAGAGGGCGCACAGGTGCTTCACCCGAGCTCGTCAGCTCAGAGGCTCACAGGAGCCTTAATTACAACAGTCAAAATGGGGAGCACCCTGTCTTCCATTCCAGCATTTTTGACCCCAAGGCATCATGGTAAATGCAGTCATTAGCACGAATTTGAATACAGTTTTGAAAGTTTTTTACCATAACTTGGTGCGGCAAGTGCTGTATCTTCGGACACGTGTTTCTGGCTATTTGGCCGTCATCAGCGAAGAGCAACATGTAACTGGCGGGGTTGCTTGAAATGCCGCCTTGAAAGTATTCACAGGTTTAAGTACCACTCAAGAAGGCGCACAGGTGCTTCACCCGAGCTCATCAGCTCAGAGGCTCACGGGAGCCTTAATTACAACAGTCAAAACGGGAAGCACCCTGTCTTCCATTCCAGCCTTTGTGACCACAAGGCATCATGGTAAATGCAGTCATTAGCACGAATTTGAATAGAGTTTTGAAAGTTTTTCACCATAAGTTGGTGTGGCAAGTGCCGTATCTTCGGACACGTGTTTCTGGCTATTTGGTCGTCATCAGCGAAGAGCAACGTGTAGCTGGCGGGGTTGCTTGAAATGCCGCCTTGAAAGTGTTCACAGGTTTAACTACCACTCAAGATGCCGCACAGGTGCTTCACCCGGGCTCGTCAGCTCAGAGGCTCACGGGAGCCTTAGTTACAACAGTCAAAACAGGGAGCACCCTGTCTTCCATTCCAGCATTTGTGACCCCAAGGCATCATGGTAAATGCAGTCATTAGCACAAATTTGAATAGAGTTTTGAAAGTTTTTCACCATAAGTTGGTGCGGCAAGTGCCGTACCTTCGGACACATGTTTCTGGCTATTTGGCTGTCATCAGCGAAGAGCAACGTGTAGCTGGCAGGGTTGCTTGAAATGCCGCCTTGAAAATATTCACAGGTTTAAGTACCACTCAAGAAGGCGCACAGGTGCTTCACCCGAGCTCGTCAGCTCAGAGGCTCACAGGAGCCTTAATTACAACAGTCAAAACGGGGAGCACCCTGTCTTCCATTCCAGCATTTGTGACCCCAAAGCATCATGGTAAATGCAGTCATTAGCACGAATTTGAATAGAGTTTTGACATTTTTTCACCATAAGTTGGTGCGGCAAGTGCCGTAGCTTCAGACACGTGTTTCTGGCTATTTGGCCGTCATCAGCGAAGAGCAACGTGTAGCTGGCGGTGTTGCTTGAAATGCCGCCTTGAAAGTATTCACAGGTTTAAGTACCACTCAAGAAGGCGCACAGGTGCTTCACCCGAGCTCGTCAGCTCAGAGGCTCACGGGAGCCTTAATTACAACAGTCAAAACGGGGAGCACCCTGTCTTCCATTCCAGCATTTGTGACCCCAAGGCATCATGGTAAATGCAGTCATTAGTACAAATTTGAATAGAGTTTTGAAAGTTTTTCACCATAAGTTGGTGCGGCAAGTGCCGTATCTTCGGACACGTGTTTCTGGCTATTTGGCCGTCATCAGCGAAGAGCAACGTGTAGCTGGCGGGGTTGCTTGAAATGCCGCCTTGAAAGTATTCACAGGTTTAAGTACCACTCAAGAAGGCGCACAGGTGCTTCACCCGAGCTCGTCAGCTCAGAGGCTCACAGGAGCCTTAATTACAACAGTCAAAACGTGGAGCACCCTGTCTTCCATTCCAGCATTTGTGACCCAAGGCGTCATGGTAAATGCAGTCATTAGCACAAATTTGAATAGAGTTTTGAAAGTTCTTCACCATAAGTTGGTGCGGCAAGTGCTGTATCTTCGGACACGTGTTTCTGGCTATTTGGCAGTCATCAGCGAAGAGCAACGTGTAGCTGGCGGGGTTGCTTGAAATGCCGCCTTGAAAGTATTCACAGGTTTAAATACCACTCAAGAAGGCGCACAGGTGCTTCACCCGAGCTCGTCAGCTCAGAGGCTCACAGGAGCCTTAATTACAACAGTCAAAACGGGGAGCACCCTGTCTTCCATTCCAGCATTTGTGACCCCAAGGCATCATGGTAAATGCAGTCATTAGCACGAATTTGAATAGAGTTTTGAAAGTTTTTCACCATAAGTTGGTGTGGCAAGTGCCGTATCTTCGGACACGTGTTTCTGGCTATTTGGCCGTCATCAGCGAAGAGCAACGTGTAGCTGGCGGTGTTGCTTGAAATGCCGCCTTGAAAGTATTCACAGGTTTAAGTACCAATCAAGAAGGCGCACAGGTGCTTCACCCGAGCTCGTCAGCTCAGAGGCTCACGGGATCCTTAATTACAACAGTCAAAACGGGGTGCACCCTGTCTTCCATTCCAGCATTTGTGACCCCAAGGCATCATGGTAAATGCAGTCATTAGTACAAATTTGAATAGAGTTTTGAAAGTTTTTCACCATAAGTTGGTGCGGCAAGTGCCGTATCTTCGGACACGTGTTTCTGGCTATTTGGCCGTCATCAGCGAAGAGCAACGTGTAGCTGGCGGGGTTGCTTGAAATGCCGCCTTGAAAGTATTCACAGGTTTAAGTACCACTCAAGAAGGCGCACAGGTGCTTCACCCGAGCTCGTCAGCTCAGAGGCTCACAGGAGCCTTAATTACAACAGTCAAAACATGGAGCACCCTGTCTTCCATTCCAGCATTTGTGACCCAAGGCGTCATGGTAAATGCAGTCATTAGCACAAATTTGAATAGAGTTTTGAAAGTTCTTCACCATAAGTTGGTGCGGCAAGTGCCGTATCTTCGGACACGTGTTTCTGGCTATTTGGCAGTCATCAGCGAAGAGCAACGTGTAGCTGGCGGGGTTGCTTGAAATGCCGCCTTGAAAGTATTCACAGGTTTAAGTACCACTCAAGAAGGCGCACAGGTGCTTCACCCGAGCTCGTCAGCTCAGAGGCTCACAGGAGCCTTAATTACAACAGTCAAAACGGGGAGCACCCTGTCTTCCATTCCAGCATTTGTGACCCCAAGGCATCATGGTAAATGCAGTCATTAGCACGAATTTGAATAGAGTTTTGAAAGTTTTTCACCATAACTTGGTGTGGCAAGTGCCGTATCTTCGGACACGTGTTTCTGGCTATTTGGCCGTCATCAGCGAAGAGCAACATGTAGCTGGCGGGGTTGCTTGAAATGCCGCCTTGAAAGTGTTCACAGGTTTAAGTACCACTCAAGAAGGCGCACAGATGCTTCACCCGGGCTCGTCAGCTCAGAGGCTCACGGGAGCCTTAGTTACAACAGTCAAAACAGGGAGCACCCTGTCTTCCATTCCAGCATTTGTGACCCCAAGGCATCATGGTAAATGCAGTCATTAGCACAAATTTGAATAGAGTTTTGAAAGTTTTTCACCATAAGTTGGTGCGGCAAGTGCCGTATCTTCGGACACGTGTTTCTGGCTATTTGGCTGTCATCAACGAAGAGCAACGTGTAGCTGGCAGGGTTGCTTGAAATGCCGCCTTGAAAATATTCACAGGTTTAAGTACCACTCAAGAAGGCGCACAGGTGCTTCACCCGAGCTCGTCGGCTCAGAGGCTCACAGGAGCCTTAATTACAACAGTCAAAACGGGGAGCACCCTGTCTTCCATTCCAGCATTTGTGACCTCAAAGCATCATGGTAAATGCAGTCATTAGCACGAATTTGAATAGAGTTTTGAAATTTTTTCACCATAAGTTGGTGTGGCAAGTGCCGTAGCTTCAGACACGTGTTTCTGGCTATTTGGCGGTCATCAGCAAAGAGCAACGTGTAGCTGGCGGTGTTGCTTGAAATGCCGCCTTGAAAGTATTCACAGGTTTAAATACCACTCAAGAAGGCGCACAGGTGCTTCACCCGAGCTCGTCAGCTCAGAGGCTCACGGGAGCCTTAATTACAACAGTCAAAACGGGGAGCACCCTGTCTTCCATTCCAGCATTTGTGACCCCCAAGGCATCATGGTAAATGCAGTCATTAGCACAAATTTGAATAGAGTTTTGAAAGTTTTTCACCATAAGTTGGTGCGGCAAGTGCCGTATCTTCGGACACGTGTTTCTGGCTATTTGGCCGTCATCAGCGAAGAGCAACGTGTAGCTGGCGAGGTTGCTTGAAATGCCGCCTTGAAAGTATTCACAGGTTTAAGTACCACTCAAGAAGGCGCACAGGTGCTTCACCCGAGCTCGTCAGCTCAGAGGCTCACGGGAGCCTTAATTACAACAGTCAAAACGGGGAGCACCCTGTCTTCCATTCCAGTATTTGTGACCCCAAGGCATCATGGTAACTGCAGTCGTTAGCACGAATTTGAATAGAGTTTTGAAAGTTTTTCACCATAAGTTGGTGCGGCAAGTGCTGTATCTTCGGACACATGTTTCTGGCTATTTGGCCGTCATCAGCGAAGAGCAACGTTTATCTGGCGGGGTTGCTTGAAATACCGCCTTGAAAGTATTCACAGGTTAAAGTACCACTCAAGAAGGCGCACAGGTGCTTCACCCGAGCTCGTCAGCTCAGAGACTCACAGGAGCCTTAATTACAACAGTCAAAACGGGGAGCACCCTGTCTTCCATTCCAGCATTTGTGACCCCAAGGCATCATGGTAAATGCAGTCATTAGCACGAATTTGAATAGAGTTTTGAAATTTTTTCACCATAAGTTGGTGCGGCAAGTGCCGTATCTTCGGACACGTGTTTCTGGCTATTTGGCCGTCATCAGCGACGAGCAACGTGTAGCTGGCGGGGTTCCTTGAAATGCTGTCTTGAAAGTATTCACAGGTTTAAGTACCACTCAAGAAGGCGCACAGGTGCTTCACCCGAGCTCGTCAGCACAGAGGCTCAGGGGAGCCTTAATTACAACAGTCAAAACGGGGAGCACCCTGCCTTCCATTCCAGCATTTGTGACCCCAAGGCATCATGGTAAATGCAGTCATTAGCATGAATTTGAATAGAGTTTTGAAAGTTATTCACCATAAGTTGGTGCGGCAAGTGCCGTATCTTCGGACACGTGTTTCTGGCTATTTGGCAGTCATCAGCGAAGAGCAACGTGTAGCTGGTGGAGTTGCTTGAAATGCCGCCTTGAAAGTATTCACAGGTTTAAGTACCACTCAAGAAGGCGCACAGGTGCTTCACCCGAGCTCGTCAGCTCAGAGGCTCACGGGAGCCTTAATTACAACAGTCAAAATGGGGAGCACCCTGTCTTCCATTCCAGCATTTGTGACCCCAAGGCATCATGGTAAATGCAGTCATTAGCACGAATTTTAATAAAGTTTTGAAAGTTTTTCACCATAAGTTGGTGCGGCAAGTGCTGTATCTTCGGACTCGTGTTTCTGGCTATTTGGCCGTCATCAGCAAAGAGCAACGTGTAGCAGGCGGGGTTGCTTGAAATGCCGCCTTGAAAGTATTCACAGGTTTAAGTACCACTCAAGAAGGCGTACAGGTGCTTCACCCGAGCTCGTCAGCTCAGAGGCTCACAGGAGCCTTAATTACAACAGTCAAAACGGGGAGCACCCTGTCTTCCATTCCAGCATTTTTGACCCCAAGGCATCATGGTAAATGCAGTCTTTAGCACAAATTTAAATAGAGTTTTGAAAGTTTTTCACCATAAGTTGGTGCGGCAGGTGCCGTATCTTCGGACACGTGTTTCTGGCTATTTGGCTGTCATCAGCGAAGAGCAACATGTAGCTGGAAGGGTTGCTTGAAATGCCGCCTTGAAAGTATTCACAGGTTTAAGTACCACTCAAGAAGGCGCACAGGTGCTTCACCCGAGCTCGTCAGCTCAGAGGCTCACGGGAGCCTTAATTACAACAGTCAAAATGGGGAGCACCCTGTCTTCCATTCCAGCATTTGTGACCCCAAGGCATCATGGTAAATGCAGTCATTAGCACGAATTTGAATAAAGTTTTGACATTTTTCACCATAAGTTGGTGCGGCAAGTGCTGTATCTCCGGACTCGTGTTTCTGGCTATTTGGCCGTCATCAGCGAGAAGCAACGTGTAGCTGGCGGGGTTGCTTGAAATGCCGCTTTGAAAGTATTCACAGGTTTAAGTACCACTCAAGAAGGCGCACAGGTGCTTCACCCGAGCTCGTCAGCTCAGAGGCTCACGGGAGCCTTAATTACAACAGTCAAAACGGGGAGCACCTTGTCTTCAATTCCAGCATTTGTGACCCCAAGGCATCATGGTAAATGCAGTCATTAGCGCGAATTTGAATAGAGTTTTGAAAGTTTTTCACCATAAGTTGGTGTGGCAAGTGCCGTATCTTCGGACACGTGTTTCTGGCTATTTGGCCGTCATCAGCGAAGAACAACATGTAGCTGGCGGGGTTGCTTGAAATGCCGCCTTGAAAGTATTCACAGGTTTAAGTACCACTCAAGAAGGTGCACAGATGCTTCACCCGAGCTCATCAGCTCAGAGGCTCACGGGAGCCTTAATTACAACAGTCAAAACGGGAAGCACCCTGTCTTCCATTCCAGCATTTGTGACCCCAAGGCATCAAGGTAAATGCAGTCATTAGCACCAATTTGAATAGAGTTTTGAAAGTTTTTCACCATAAGTTGGTGTGGCAAGTGCCGTATCTTCGGACACGTGTTTCTGGCTATTTGGCCGTCATCAGCGAAGAGCAACGTGTAGCTGGTGGGGTTGCTGGAAATGCCGCCTTGAAAGTGTTCACAGGTTTAAGTACCACTCAAGATGCCGCACAGGTGCTTCACCCGCGCTCGTCAGCTCAGAGGCTCACGGGAGCCTATGTTACAACAGTAAAAACAGGGAGCACCCTGTCTTCCATTCCAGCATTTGTGACCCCAAAGCATCATGGTAAATGCAGTCATTAGCACGAATTTGAATAGAGTTTTGAAATGTTTTCACCATAAGTTGGTGCGGCAAGTGCCGTAGCTTCAGACACGTGTTTCTGGCTATTTGGCCGTCATCAGCGAAGAGCAACGTGTAGCTGGCGGTGTTGCTTGAAATGCCGCCTTGAAAGTATTCACAGGTTCAAGTACCACTCAAGAAGGCGCACAGGTGCTTCACCCGAGCTCGTCAGCTCAGAGGCTCACGGGAGCCTTAATTACAACAGTCAAAACGGGGAGCACCCTGTCTTCCATTCCAGCATTTGTGACCCCAAGGCATCATAGTAAATGCAGTCATTAGCACAAATTTAAATAGAGTTTTGAAAATTTTTCACCATAAGTTGGTGCGGCAAGTGCCGTATCTTCGGACACGTGTTTCTGGCTATTTGGCCGTCATCAGCGAAGAGCAACGTGTAGCTGGCGGGGTTGCTTGAAAAACCGCCTTGAAAGTATTCACAGGTTTAAGTACCACTCAAGAAGGCGCACAGGTGCTTCACCCGAGCTCGTCAGCTCAGAGGCTCACGGGAGCCTTAATTACAACAGTCAAAACGGGGAGCACCCTGTCTTCCATTCCAGCATTTGTGACCCCAAGGCATCATGGTAAATGCAGTCATTAGCACGAATTTGAATAGAGTTTTGAAAGTTTTTCACCATAACTTGGTGCGGCAAGTGCTATATCTTCAGACACGTGTTTCTGGCTATTTGGCCATCATCAGCGAAGAGCAACGTGTAGCTGGCAGGGTTGCTTGAAATGCCGCCTTGAAAGTATTCACAGGTTTAAGTACCACTCAAGAAGGCGCACAGGTGCTTCACCCGAGCTCGTCAGCTCAGAGGCTCACGGGAGCCTTAATCACAACAGTCAAAACGGGGAGCACCCTGTCTTCCATTCCAGCATTTGTGACCCCAAGGCATCATGGTAAATGCAGTCATTAGCACAAATTTGAATAGAGTTTTGAAAGTTTTTCACCATAAGTTGGTGCGGCAAGTGCCGTATCTTCGGACACGTGTTTCTGGCTATTTGGCCGTCATCAGCGAAGAGCAACGTGTAGCTGGCGGGGTTACTTGAAATGCCGCCTTGAAAGTATTCACAGGTTTAAGTACCACTCAAGAAGGCGCACAGGTGCTTCACCCGAGCTCGTCAGCTCAGAGGCTCACGGGAGCCTTAATTACAACAGTCAAAACGGGGAGCACCCTGTCTTCCATTCCAGCATTTGTGACCCCAAGGCATCATGGTAAATGCAGTCATTAGCACAAATTTGAATAGAGTTTTGAAAGTTTTTCACCATAAGTTGGTGCGGCAAGTGCCGTATCTTCGGACACATGTTTCTGGCTAATTGGCCGTCATAAGCGAAGAGCAACGTGTAGCTGGCGGGGTTGCTTGAAATGCCACCTTGAAAGTATTCACAGGTTTAAGTACCACTCAAGAAGGCGCACAGGTGCTTCACCCGAGCTCGTCAGCTCAGAGGCACACGGGAGCCTTAATTACAACAGTCAAAACGGGGAGCACCCTGTCTTCCATTCCAGCATTTGTGACTCCAAGGCATCATAGTAAATGCAGTCATTAGCACAAATTTAAATAGAGTTTTGAAAGTTTTTCACCATAAGTTGGTGTGGCAAGTGCCGTATCTTCGGACACGTGTTTCTGGCTATTTGGCCGTCATCAGTGAAGAGCAACATGTAGCTGGCGGGGTTGCTTGAAATGCCGCCTTGAAAGTATTCACAGGTTTAAGTACCACTCAAGAAGGCGCACAGATGCTTCACCCGAGCTCATCAGCTCAGAGGCTCACGGGAGCCTTAATTACAACAGTCAAAACGGGAAGCACCCTGTCTTCCATTCCAGCATTTGTGACCCCAAGGCATCATGGTAAATGCAGTCATTAGCACAAATTTGAATAGAGTTTTGAAAGTTTTTCACCATAAGTTGGTGTGGCCAGTGCGTATCTTCGGACACGTGTTTCTGGCTATTTGGCCGTCATCAGTGAAGAGCAACATGTAGCTGGCGGGGTTGCTTGAAATGCCGCCTTGAAAGTGTTCACAGGTTTAAGTACCACTCAAGATGCCGCACAGGTGCTTCACCTGGGCTCGTCAGCTCAGAGGCTCACGGGAGCCTTAATTACAACAGTCAAAACAGGGAGCACCCTGTCTTCCATTCCAGCATTTGTGACCCCAAGGCATCATGGTAAATGCAGTCATTAGCACAAATTTGAATAGAGTTTTGAAAGTTTTTCACCATAAGTTGGTGCGGCAAGTGCCGTATCTTTGGAAACGTGTTTCTGGCTATTTGGCTGTCAT
Source organism: Pleurodeles waltl (assembly GCF_031143425.1). NCBI lineage: Eukaryota > Metazoa > Chordata > Amphibia > Caudata > Salamandridae > Pleurodeles > Pleurodeles waltl. The sequence continues at coordinate 1,031,334,744 of NC_090437.1, read as the reverse complement.
CAGCGAAGAGCAACGTGTAGCTGGCAGGGTTGCTTGAAATGCCGCCTTGAAAATATTCACAGGTTTAAGTACCACTCAAGAAGGCGCACAGGTGCTTCACCCGAGCTCGTCAGCTCAGAGGCTCACAGGAGCCTTAATTACAACAGTCAAAACGGGGAGCACCCTGTCTTCCATTCCAGCATTTGTGATCCCAAGGCATCATGGTAAATGCAGTCATTAGCACGAATTTGAATAGAGTTTTGAAATTTTTTCACCATAAGTTGGTGCGGCAAGTGCCGTAGCTTCAGACACGTGTTTCTGGCTATTTGGCTGTCATCAGCGAAGAGCAACGTGTATCTGGAGGTGTTGCTTGAAATGCCGCCTTGAAAGTATTCACAGGTTTAACTACCACTCAAGTAGGCGCACAGGTGCTTCACCCGAGCTCGTCAGCTCAGAGGCTCACGGGAGCCTTAATTACAACAGTCGAAACGGGGAGCACCCTGTCTTCCATTCCAGCATTTGTGACCCCAAGGCATCATGGTAAATGCAGTCATTAGCACGAATTTGAATAAAGTTTTGAAAGTTTTTCACCATAACTTGGTGCGGCAAGTGCTGTATCTTCGGACACGTGTTTCTGGCTATTTGGCCGTCATCAGCGAAGAGCAACGTGGAACTGGTGGGGTTGCTTGAAATGCCGCCTTGAAAGTATTCACAGGTTTAAGTACCACTCAAGAAAGCGCACAGGTGCTTCACCCGAGCTCGTCAGCTCAGAGGCTCACGGGAGCCTTAATTACAACAGTCAAAACGGGGAGCACCCTGTCTTCCATTCCAGCATTTGTGACCCCAAGGCATCATGGTAAATGCAGTCATTAGCACAAATTTGAATAGAGTTTTGAAAGTTTTTCACCATAAGTTGGTGCGGCAAGTGCTATATCTTCGGACACGTGTTTCTGGCTATATGGCCGTCATCAGCGAAGAGCAACGTATAGCTGCGGGATTGCTTGAAATGCCGCCTTGAAAGTATTCACAGGTTTAAGTACCACTCAAGAAGGCGCACAGGTGCTTCACCCGGGCTCGTCAGCTCAGAGGCTCACGGGAGCCTTAATTACAACAGTCAAAACAGGGAGCACCCTGTCTTCCATTCCAGCATTTGTGACCCCAAGGCATCATGGTAAATGCAGTCATTAGCACAAATTTGAATAGAGTTTTGAAAGTTTTTCACCATAAGTTGGTGCGGCAAGTGGCGTATCTTCGGACACGTGTTTCTGGCTATTTGGCCGTCATCAGCGAAGAGCAACGTGTAGCTGGCGGGGTTACTTGAAATGCCGCCTTGAAAGTATTCACAGGTTTAAGTACCACTCAAGAAGGCGCACAGGTGCTTCACCCGAGCTCGTCAGCTCAGAGGCTCACGGGAGGCTTAATTGCAACAGTCAAAACGGGGAGCACCCTGTCTTCCATTCCAGCATTTGTGACCCCAAGGCATCATGGTAAATGCAGTCATTAGCACGAATTTGAATAGAGTTTTGAAATTTTTTCACCATAAGTTGGTGCGGCAAGTGCCGTATCTTCGGACACGTGTTTCTGGCTATTTGGCCGTCATCAGCGAAGAGCAACGTGTAGCTGGCGGGGTTCCTTGAAATGCTGTCTTGAAAGTATTCACAGGTTTAAGTACCACTCAAGAAGGCGCACAGGTGCTTCACCCGAGCTCGTCAGCACAGAGGCTCAGGGGAGCCTTAATTACAACAGTCAAAACGGGGAGCACCCTGCCTTCCATTCCAGCATTTGTGACCCCAAGGCATCATGGTAAATGCAGTCATTAGCACGAATTTGAATAGAGTTTTGAAAGTTATTCACCATAAGTTGGTGCAGCAAGTGCCGTATCTTCGGACACGTGTTTCTGGCTATTTGGCAGTCATCAGCGAAGAGCAACGTGTAGCTGGTGGAGTTGCTTGAAATGCCGCCTTGAAAGTATTCACAGGTTTAAGTACCACTCAAGAAGGCGCACAGGTGCTTCACCCGAGCTCGTCAGCTCAGAGGCTCACGGGAGCCTTAATTACAACAGTCAAAATGGGGAGCACCCTGTCTTCCATTCCAGCATTTGTGACCCCAAGGCATCATGGTAAATGCAGTCATTAGCACGAATTTGAATAAAGTTTTGAAAGTTTTTCACCATAAGTTGGTGCGGCAAGTGCTGTATCTTCGGACTCGTGTTTCTGGCTATTTGGCCGTCATCAGCAAAGAGCAACGTGTAGCAGGCGGGGTTGCTTGAAATGCCGCCTTGAAAGTATTCACAGGTTTAAGTACCACTCAAGAAGGCGCACAGGTGCTTCACCCAAGCTCGTCAGCTCAGAGGCTCACGGGAGCCTTAATTACAACAGTCAAAACGGGGAGCACCCTGTCTTCCATTCCAGCATTTTTGACCCCAAGGCATCATGGTAAATGCAGTCATTAGCACAAATTTAAATAGAGTTTTGTACGTTTTTCACCATAAGTTGGTGCGGCAAGTGCCGTATCTTCGGACACGTGTTTCTGGCTATTTGGCTGTCATCAGCGAAGAGCAACGTGTAGCTGGCAGGGTTGCTTGAAATGCCGCCTTGAAAGTATTCACAGGTTTAAGTACCACTCAAGAAGGTGCACAGGTGCTTCACCCGAGCTCGTCAGCTCCGAGGCTCACGGGAGCCTTAATTACAACAGTCAAAATGGGGAGCACCCTGTCTTCCATTCCAGCATTTGTGACCCCAAGGCATCATGGTAAATGCAGTCATTAGCACGAATTTGAATAAAGTTTTGAAATTTTTCACCATAAGTTGGTGCGGCAAGTGCTGTATCTCCGGACTCGTGTTTCTGGCTATTTGGCCGTCATCAGCGAGAAGCAACGTGTAGCTGGCGGGGTTGCTTGAAATGCCGCTTTGAAAGTATTCACAGGTTTAAGTACCACTCAAGAAGGCGCACAGGTGCTTCACCCGAGCTCGTCAGCTCAGAGGCTCACGGGAGCCTTAATTACAACAGTCAAAACGGGGAGCACCTTGTCTTCAATTCCAGCATTTGTGACCCCAAGGCATCATGGTAAATGCAGTCATTAGCACGAATTTGAATAGAGTTTTGAAAGTTTTTCACCATAAGTTGGTGTGGCAAGTGCCGTATCTTCGGACACGTGTTTCTGGCTATTTGGCCGTCATCAGCGAAGAACAACATGTAGCTGGCGGGGTTGCTTGAAATGCCGCCTTGAAAGTATTAACAGGTTTAAGTACCACTCAAGAAGGCGCACAGATGCTTCACCCGAGCTCATCAGCTCAGAGGCTCACGGGAGCCTTAATTACAACAGTCAAAACGGGAAGCACCCTGTCTTCCATTCCAGCATTTGTGACCTCAAGGCATCAAGGTAAATGCAGTCATTAGCACCAATTTGAATAGAGTTTTGAAAGTTTTTCACCATAAGTTGGTGTGGCAAGTGCCGTATCTTCGGACACGTGTTTCTGGCTATTTGGCCGTCATCAGCGAAGAGCAACGTGTAGCTGGCGGGGTTGCTGGAAATGCCGCCTTGAAAGTGTTCACAGGTTTAAGTACCACTCAAGATGCCGCACAGGTGCTTTACCCGCGCTCGTCAGCTCAGAGGCTCACGGGAGCCTATGTTACAACAGTAAAAACAGGGAGCACCCTGTCTTCCATTCCAGCATTTGTGACCCCAAAGCATCATGGTAAATGCAGTCATTAGCACGAATTTGAATAGAGTTTTGAAATGTTTTCACCATAAGTTGGTGCGGCAAGTGCCGTAGCTTCAGACACGTGTTTCTGGCTATTTGGCCGTCATCAGCGAAGAGCAACGTGTAGCTGGCGGTGTTGCTTGAAATGCCGCCTTGAAAGTATTCACAGGTTCAAGTACCACTCAAGAAGGCGCACAGGTGCTTCACCCGAGCTCGTCAGCTCAGAGGCTCACGGGAGCCTTAATTACAACAGTCAAAACGGGGAGCACCCTGTCTTCCATTCCAGCATTTGTGACCCCAAGGCATCATAGTAAATGCAGTCATTAGCACAAATTTAAATAGAGTTTTGAAAGTTTTTCACCATAAGTTGGTGCGGCAAGTGCCGTATCTTCGGACACGTGTTTCTGGCTATTTGGCCGTCATCAGCGAAGAGCAACGTGTAGCTGGCGGGGTTCCTTGAAATGCTGTCTTGAAAGTATTCACAGGTTTAAGTACCACTCAAGAAGGCGCACAGGTGCTTCACCCGAGCTCGTCAGCACAGAGGCTCAGGGGAGCCTTAATTACAACAGTCAAAACGGGGAGCACCCTGCCTTCCATTCCAGCATTTGTGACCCCAAGGCATCATGGTAAATGCAGTCATTAGCACGAATTTGAATAGAGTTTTGAAAGTTATTCACCATAAGTTGGTGCAGCAAGTGCCGTATCTTCGGACACGTGTTTCTGGCTATTTGGCAGTCATCAGCGAAGAGCAACGTGTAGCTGGTGGAGTTGCTTGAAATGCCGCCTTGAAAGTATTCACAGGTTTAAGTACCACTCAAGAAGGCGCACAGGTGCTTCACCCGAGCTCGTCAGCTCAGAGGCTCACGGGAGCCTTAATTACAACAGTCAAAATGGGGAGCACCCTGTCTTCCATTCCAGCATTTGTGACCCCAAGGCATCATGGTAAATGCAGTCATTAGCACGAATTTGAATAAAGTTTTGAAAGTTTTTCACCATAAGTTGGTGCGGCAAGTGCTGTATCTTCGGACTCGTGTTTCTGGCTATTTGGCCGTCATCAGCAAAGAGCAACGTGTAGCAGGCGGGGTTGCTTGAAATGCCGCCTTGAAAGTATTCACAGGTTTAAGTACCACTCAAGAAGGCGCACAGGTGCATCACCCAAGCTCGTCAGCTCAGAGGCTCACGGGAGCCTTAATTACAACAGTCAAAACGGGGAGCACCCTGTCTTCCATTCCAGCATTTTTGACCCCAAGGCATCATGGTAAATGCAGTCATTAGCACAAATTTAAATAGAGTTTTGTAAGTTTTTCACCATAAGTTGGTGCGGCAAGTGCCGTATCTTCGGACACGTGTTTCTGGCTATTTGGCTGTCATCAGCGAAGAGCAACGTGTAGCTGGCAGGGTTGCTTGAAATGCCGCCTTGAAAGTATTCACAGGTTTAAGTACCACTCAAGAAGGTGCACAGGTGCTTCACCCGAGCTCGTCAGCTCAGAGGCTCACGGGAGCCTTAATTACAACAGTCAAAATGGGGAGCACCCTGTCTTCCATTCCAGCATTTGTGACCCCAAGGCATCATGGTAAATGCAGTCATTAGCACGAATTTGAATAAAGTTTTGAAATTTTTCACCATAAGTTGGTGCGGCAAGTGCTGTATCTCCGGACTCGTGTTTCTGGCTATTTGGCCGTCATCAGCGAGAAGCAACGTGTAGCTGGCGGGGTTGCTTGAAATGCCGCTTTGAAAGTATTCACAGGTTTAAGTACCACTCAAGAAGGCGCACAGGTGCTTCACCCGAGCTCGTCAGCTCAGAGGCTCACGGGAGCCTTAATTACAACAGTCAAAACGGGGAGCACCTTGTCTTCAATTCCAGCATTTGTGACCCCAAGGCATCATGGTAAATGCAGTCATTAGCACGAATTTGAATAGAGTTTTGAAAGTTTTTCACCATAAGTTGGTGTGGCAAGTGCCGTATCTTCGGACACGTGTTTCTGGCTATTTGGCCGTCATCAGCGAAGAACAACATGTAGCTGGCGGGGTTGCTTGAAATGCCGCCTTGAAAGTATTCACAGGTTTAAGTACCACTCAAGAAGGCGCACAGATGCTTCACCCGAGCTCATCAGCTCAGAGGCTCACGGGAGCCTTAATTACAACAGTCAAAACGGGAAGCACCCTGTCTTCCATTCCAGCATTTGTGACCCCAAGGCATCAAGGTAAATGCAGTCATTAGCACCAATTTGAATAGAGTTTTGAAAGTTTTTCACCATAAGTTGGTGTGGCAAGTGCCGTATCTTCGGACACGTGTTTCTGGCTATTTGGCCGTCATCAGCGAAGAGCAACGTGTAGCTGGCGGGGTTGCTGGAAATGCCGCCTTGAAAGTGTTCACAGGTTTAAGTACCACTCAAGATGCCGCACAGGTGCTTTACCCGCGCTCGTCAGCTCAGAGGCTCACGGGAGCCTATGTTACAACAGTAAAAACAGGGAGCACCCTGTCTTCCATTCCAGCATTTGTGACCCCAAAGCATCATGGTAAATGCAGTCATTAGCACGAATTTGAATAGAGTTTTGAAATGTTTTCACCATAAGTTGGTGCGGCAAGTGCCGTAGCTTCAGACACGTGTTTCTGGCTATTTGGCCGTCATCAGCGAAGAGCAACGTGTAGCTGGCGGTGTTGCTTGAAATGCCGCCTTGAAAGTATTCACAGGTTCAAGTACCACTCAAGAAGGCGCACAGGTGCTTCACCCGAGCACGTCAGCTCAGAGGCTCACGGGAGCCTTAATTACAACAGTCAAAACGGGGAGCACCCTGTCTTCCATTCCAGCATTTGTGACCCCAAGGCATCATAGTAAATGCAGTCATTAGCACAAATTTAAATAGAGTTTTGAAAGTTTTTCACCATAAGTTGGTGCGGCAAGTGCCGTATCTTCGGACACGTGTTTCTGGCTATTTGGCCGTCATCAGCGAAGAGCAACGTGTAGCTGGCGGGGTTCCTTGAAATGCTGTCTTGAAAGTATTCACAGGTTTAAGTACCACTCAAGAAGGCGCACAGGTGCTTCACCCGAGCTCGTCAGCACAGAGGCTCAGGGGAGCCTTAATTACAACAGTCAAAACGGGGAGCACCCTGCCTTCCATTCCAGCATTTGTGACCCCAAGGCATCATGGTAAATGCAGTCATTAGCACGAATTTGAATAGAGTTTTGAAAGTTATTCACCATAAGTTGGTGCAGCAAGTGCCGTATCTTCGGACACGTGTTTCTGGCTATTTGGCAGTCATCAGCGAAGAGCAACGTGTAGCTGGTGGAGTTGCTTGAAATGCCGCCTTGAAAGTATTCACAGGTTTAAGTACCACTCAAGAAGGCGCACAGGTGCTTCACCCGAGCTCGTCAGCTCAGAGGCTCACGGGAGCCTTAATTACAACAGTCAAAATGGGGAGCACCCTGTCTTCCATTCCAGCATTTGTGACCCCAAGGCATCATGGTAAATGCAGTCATTAGCACGAATTTGAATAAAGTTTTGAAAGTTTTTCACCATAAGTTGGTGCGGCAAGTGCTGTATCTTCGGACTCGTGTTTCTGGCTATTTGGCCGTCATCAGCAAAGAGCAACGTGTAGCAGGCGGGGTTGCTTGAAATGCCGCCTTGAAAGTATTCACAGGTTTAAGTACCACTCAAGAAGGCGCACAGGTGCTTCACCCAAGCTCGTCAGCTCAGAGGCTCACGGGAGCCTTAATTACAACAGTCAAAACGGGGAGCACCCTGTCTTCCATTCCAGCATTTTTGACCCCAAGGCATCATGGTAAATGCAGTCATTAGCACAAATTTAAATAGAGTTTTGTAAGTTTTTCACCATAAGTTGGTGCGGCAAGTGCCGTATCTTCGGACACGTGTTTCTGGCTATTTGGCTGTCATCAGCGAAGAGCAACGTGTAGCTGGCAGGGTTGCTTGAAATGCCGCCTTGAAAGTATTCACAGGTTTAAGTACCACTCAAGAAGGTGCACAGGTGCTTCACCCGAGCTCGTCAGCTCAGAGGCTCACGGGAGCCTTAATTACAACAGTCAAAATGGGGAGCACCCTGTCTTCCATTCCAGCATTTGTGACCCCAAGGCATCATGGTAAATGCAGTCATTAGCACGAATTTGAATAAAGTTTTGAAATTTTTCACCATAAGTTGGTGCGGCAAGTGCTGTATCTCCGGACTCGTGTTTCTGGCTATTTGGCCGTCATCAGCGAGAAGCAACGTGTAGCTGGCGGGGTTGCTTGAAATGCCGCTTTGAAAGTATTCACAGGTTTAAGTACCACTCAAGAAGGCGCACAGGTGCTTCACCCGAGCTCGTCAGCTCAGAGGCTCACGGGAGCCTTAATTACAACAGTCAAAACGGGGAGCACCTTGTCTTCAATTCCAGCATTTGTGACCCCAAGGCATCATGGTAAATGCAGTCATTAGCACGAATTTGAATAGAGTTTTGAAAGTTTTTCACCATAAGTTGGTGTGGCAAGTGCCGTATCTTCGGACACGTGTTTCTGGCTATTTGGCCGTCATCAGCGAAGAACAACATGTAGCTGGCGGGGTTGCTTGAAATGCCGCCTTGAAAGTATTCACAGGTTTAAGTACCACTCAAGAAGGCGCACAGATGCTTCACCCGAGCTCATCAGCTCAGAGGCTCACGGGAGCCTTAATTACAACAGTCAAAACGGGAAGCACCCTGTCTTCCATTCCAGCATTTGTGACCCCAAGGCATCAAGGTAAATGCAGTCATTAGCACCAATTTGAATAGAGTTTTGAAAGTTTTTCACCATAAGTTGGTGTGGCAAGTGCCGTATCTTCGGACACGTGTTTCTGGCTATTTGGCCGTCATCAGCGAAGAGCAACGTGTAGCTGGTGGGGTTGCTGGAAATGCCGCCTTGAAAGTGTTCACAGGTTTAAGTACCACTCAAGATGCCGCACAGGTGCTTTACCCGCGCTCGTCAGCTCAGAGGCTCACGGGAGCCTATGTTACAACAGTAAAAACAGGGAGCACCCTGTCTTCCATTCCAGCATTTGTGACCCCAAAGCATCATGGTAAATGCAGTCATTAGCACGAATTTGAATAGAGTTTTGAAATGTTTTCACCATAAGTTGGTGCGGCAAGTGCCGTAGCTTCAGACACGTGTTTCTGGCTATTTGGCCGTCATCAGCGAAGAGCAACGTGTAGCTGGCGGTGTTGCTTGAAATGCCGCCTTGAAAGTATTCACAGGTTCAAGTACCACTCAAGAAGGCGCACAGGTGCTTCACCCGAGCTCGTCAGCTCAGAGGCTCACGGGAGCCTTAATTACAACAGTCAAAACGGGGAGCACCCTGTCTTCCATTCCAGCATTTGTGACCCCAAGGCATCATAGTAAATGCAGTCATTAGCACAAATTTAAATAGAGTTTTGAAAGTTTTTCACCATAAGTTGGTGCGGCAAGTGCCGTATCTTCGGACACGTGTTTCTGGCTATTTGGCCGTCATCAGCGAAGAGCAACGTGTAGCTGGCGGATTTGCTTGAAAAACCGCCTTGAAAGTATTCACAGGTTTAAGTACCACTCAAGAAGGCGCACAGGTGCTTCACCCGAGCTCGTGAGCTCAGAGGCTCACGGGAGCCTTAATTACAACAGTCAAAACGGGGAGCACTCTGTCTTCCATTCCAGCATTTGTGACCCCAAGGCATCATGGTAAATGCAGTCATTAGCACGAATTTGAATAGAGTTTTGAAAGTTTTTCACCATAACTTGGTGCGGCAAGTGCTATATCTTCAGACACGTGTTTCTGGCTATTTGGCCATCATCAGTGAAGAGCAACGTGTAGCTGGCGGGGTTGCTTGAAATGCCGCCTTGAAAGTATTCACAGGTTTAAGTACCACTCAAGAAGGCGCACAGGTGCTTCACACGAGCTCGTCAGCTCAGAGGCTCACGGGAGCCTTAATCACAACAGTCAAAACGGGGAGCACCCTGTCTTCCATTCCAGCATTTGTGACCCCAAGGCATCATGGTAGAATGCAGTCATTAGCACGAATTTGAATAGAGTTTTGAAAGTTTTTCACCATAAGTTGGTGTGGCAAGTGCCATATCTTCGGACACGTGTTTCTGGCTATTTGGCCGTCATCAGCGAAGAGCAACGTTTATCTGGCGGGGTTGCTTGAAATGCCGCCTTGAAAGTATTCACAGGTTTAAGTACCACTCAAGAAGGCGCACAGGTGCTTCACCCGAGCTCGTCAGCTCAGAGGCTCACGGGAGCCTTAATTACAACAGTCAAAACGGGGAGCACCCTGTCTTCCATTCCAGCATTTTTGACCCCAAGGCATCATGGTAAATGCAGTCATTAGCACGAATTTGAATACAGTTTTGAAAGTTTTTTACCATAACTTGGTGCGGCAAGTGCTGTATCTTCGGACACGTGTTTCTGGCTATTTGGAAGACATCAGCGAAGAGCAACATGTAACTGGCGGGGTTGCTTGAAATGCCGCCTTGAAAGTATTCACAGGTTTAAGTACCACTCAAGAAGGCGCACAGGTGCTTCACCCGAGCTCATCAGCTCAGAGGCTCACGGGAGCCTTAATTACAACAGTCAAAACGGGAAGCACCCTGTCTTCCATTCCAGCATTTGTGACCCCAAGGCATCATGGTAAATGCAGTCATTAGCACGAATTTGAATAGAGTTTTGAAAGTTTTTCACCATAAGTTGGTGTGGCAAGTGCCGTATCTTCGGACACGTGTTTCTGGCTATTTGGCCGTCATCAGCGAAGAGCAACGTGTAGCTGGCGGGGTTGCTTGAAATGCCGCCTTGAAAGTGTTCACAGGTTTAAGTACCACTCAAGATGCCGCACAGGTGCTTCACCCGGGCTCGTCAGCTCAGAGGCTCACGGGAGCCTTAGTTACAACAGTCAAAACAGGGAGCACCCTGTCTTCCATTCCAGCATTTGTGACCCCAAGGCATCATGGTAAATGCAGTCATTAGCACAAATTTGAATAGAGTTTTGAAAGTTTTTCACCATAAGTTGGTGCGGCAAGTGCCGTACCTTCGGAGAGGTGTTTCTGGCTATTTGGCTGTCATCAGCGAAGAGCAACGTGTAGCTGGCAGGGTTGCTTGAAATGCCGCCTTGAAAATATTCACAGGTTTAAGTACCACTCAAGAAGGCGCACAGGTGCTTCACCCGAGCTCGTCAGCTCAGAGGCTCACAGGAGCCTTAATTACAGCAGTCAAAACGGGGAGCACCCTGTCTTCCATTCCAGCATTTGTGACCCCAAAGCATCATGGTAAATGCAGTCATTAGCACGAATTTGAATAGAGTTTTGAAATTTTTTCACCATAAGTTGGTGCGGCAAGTGCCGTAGCTTCAGACACGTGTTTCTGGCTATTTGGCCGTCATCAGCGAAGAGCAACGTGTAGCTGGCGGTGTTGCTTGAAATGCCGCCTTGAAAGTATTCACAGCTTTAAGTACCACTCAAGAAGGCGCACAGGTGCTTCACCCGAGCTCGTCAGCTCAGAGGCTCACGGGAGCCTTAATTACAACAGTCAAAACGGGGAGCACCCTGTCTTCCATTCCAGCATTTGTGACCCCAAGGCATCATGGTAAATGCAGTCATTAGTACAAATTTGAATAGAGTTTTGAAAGTTCTTCACCATAAGTTGGTGCGGCAAGTGCCGTATCTTCGGACACGTGTTTCTGGCTATTTGGCAGTCATCAGCGAAGAGCAACGTGTAGCTGGCGGGGTTGCTTGAAATGCCGCCTTGAAAGTATTCACAGGTTTAAGTACCACTCAAGAAGGCGCACAGGTGCTTCACCCGAGCTCGTCAGCTCAGAGGCTCACAGGAGCCTTAATTACAACAGTCAAAACGGGGAGCACCCTGTCTTCCATTCCAGCATTTGTGACCCCAAGGCATCATGGTAAATGCAGTCATTAGCACAAATTTGAATAGAGTTTTGAAAGTTTTTCACCATAAGTTGGTGCGGCAAGTGCCGTATCTTCGGACACGTGTTTCTGGCTATTTGGCCGTCATCAGCGAAGAGCAACGTGTAGCTGGCGAGGTTACTTGAAATGCCGCCTTGAAAGTATTCACAGGTTTAAGTACCACTCAAGAAGGCGCACAGGTGCTTCACCCGAGCTCGTCAGCTCAGAGGCTCACGGGAGGCTTAATTGCAACAGTCAAAACGGGGAGCACCCTGTCTTCCATTCCAGCATTTGTGACCCCAAGGCATCATGGTAAATGCAGTCATTAGCACGAATTTGAATAGAGTTTTGAAATTTTTTCACCATAAGTTGGTGCGGCAAGTGCCGTATCTTCGGACACGTGTTTCTGGCTATTTGGCCGTCATCAGCGAAGAGCAACGTGTAGCTGGCGGGGTTCCTTGAAATGCTGTCTTGAAAGTATTCACAGGTTTAAGTACCACTCAAGAAGGCGCACAGGTGCTTCACCCGAGCTCGTCAGCACAGAGGCTCAGGGGAGCCCTAATTAAAACAGTCAAAACGGGGAGCACCCTGCCTTCCATTCCAGCATTTGTGACCCCAAGGCATCATGGTAAATGCAGTCATTAGCACGAATTTGAATAGAGTTTTGAAAGTTATTCACCATAAGTTGGTGCGGCAAGTGCCGTATCTTCGGACACGTGTTTCTGGCTATTTGGCAGTCATCAGCGAAGAGCAACGTGTAGCTGGTGGAGTTGCTTGAAATGCCGCCTTGAAAGTATTCACAGGTTTAAGTACCACTCAAGAAGGCGCACAGGTGCTTCACCCGAGCTCGTCAGCTCAGAGGCTCACGGGAGCCTTAATTACAACAGTCAAAATGGGGAGCACCCTGTCTTCCATTCCAGCATTTGTGACCCCAAGTCATCATGGTAAATGCAGTCATTAGCACGAATTTGAATAAAGTTTTGAAAGTTTTTCACCATAAGTTGGTGCGGCAAGTGCTGTATCTTCGGACTCGTGTTTCTGGCTATTTGGCCGTCATCAGCAAAGAGCAACGTGTAGCAGGCGGGGTTGCTTGAAATGCCGCCTTGAAAGTATTCACAGGTTTAAGTACCACTCAAGAAGGCGCACAGGTGCTTCACCCGAGCTCGTCAGCTCAGAGGCTCACGGGAGCCTTAATTACAACAGTCAAAACGGGGAGCACCCTGTCTTCCATTCCAGCATTTGTGACCCCAAGGCATCATGGTAAATGCAGTCATTAGCACAAATTAAAATAGAGTTTTGAAAGTTTTTCACCATAAGTTGGTGCGGCAAGTGCCGTATCTTCGGACACGTGTTTCTGGCTATTTGGCTGTCATCAGCGAAGAGCAACGTGTCGCTGGCAGGGTTGCTTGAAATGCCGCCTTGAAAGTATTCACAGGTTTAAGTACCACTCAAGAAGGCGCACAGGTGCTTCACCCGAGCTCGTCAGCTCAGAGGCTCACGGGAGCCTTAATTACAACAGTCAAAATGGGGAGCACCCTGTCTTCCATTCCAGCATTTGTGACCCCAAGGCATCATGGTAAATGCAGTCATTAGCACGAATTTGAATAAAGTTTTGAAATTTTTCACCATAAGTTGGTGCGGCAAGTGCTGTATCTCCGGACTCGTGTTTCTGGCTATTTGGCCGTCATCAGCGAGAAGCAACGTGTAGCTGGCGGGGTTGCTTGAAATGCCACTTTGAAAGTATTCACAGGTTTAAGTACCACTCAAGAAGGCGCACAGGTGCTTCACCCGAGCTCGTCAGCTCAGAGGCTCACAGGAGCCTTAATTACAACAGTCAAAACGGGGAGCACCTTGTCTTCAATTCCAGCATTTGTGACCCCAAGGCATCATGGTAAATGCAGTCATTAGCACGAATTTGAATAGAGTTTTGAAAGTTTTTCACCATAAGTTGGTGTGGCAAGTGCTGTGTCTTCGGACACGTGTTTCTGGCTATTTGGCCGTCATCAGCGAAGAACAACATGTAGCTGGCGGGGTTGCTTGAAATGCCGCCTTGAAAGTATTCACAGGTTTAAGTACCACTCAAGAAGGCGCACAGATGCTTCACCCGAGCTCATCAGCTCAGAGGCTCACGGGAGCCTTAATTACAACAGTCAAAACGGGAAGCACCCTGTCTTCCATTCCAGCATTTGTGACCCCAAGGCATCAAGGTAAATGCAGTCATTAGCACCAATTTGAATAGAGTTTTGAAAGTTTTTCACCATAAGTTGGTGTGGCAAGTGCCGTATCTTCGGACACGTGTTTCTGGCTATTTGGCCGTCATCAGCGAAGAGCAACGTGTAGCTGGCGGGGTTGCTGGAAATGCCGCCTTGAAAGTGTTCACAGGTTTAAGTACCACTCAAGATGCCGCACAGGTGCTTCACCCGCGCTTGTCAGCTCAGAGGCTCACGGGAGCCTATGTTACAACAGTAAAAACAGGGAGCACCCTGTCTTCCATTCCAGAATTTGTGACCCCAAAGCATCATGGTAAATGCAGTCATTAGCACGAATTTGAATAGAGTTTTGAAATGTTTTCACCATAAGTTGGTGCGGCAAGTGCCGTAGCTTCAGACACGTGTTTCTGGCTATTTGGCCGTCATCAGCGAAGAGCAACGTGTAGCTGGCGGTGTTGCTTGAAATGCCGCCTTGAAAGTATTCACAGGTTCAAGTACCACTCAAGAAGGCGCACAGGTGCTTCACCCGAGCTCGTCAGCTCAGAGGCTCACGGGAGCCTTAATTACAACAGTCAAAACGGGGAGCACCCTGTCTTCCATTCCAGCATTTGTGACCCCAAGGCATCATAGTAAATGCAGTCATTAGCACAAATTTAAATAGAGTTTTGAAAGTTTTTCACCATAAGTTGGTGCGGCAAGTGCCGTATCTTCGGACACGTGTTTCTGGCTATTTGGCCGTCATCAGCGAAGAGCAACGTGTAGCTGGCGGGGTTGCTTGAAAAACCGCCTTGAAAGTATTCACAGGTTTAAGTACCACTCAAGAAGGCGCACAGGTGCTTCACCCGAGCTCGTCAGCTCAGAGGCTCACGGGAGCCTTAATTACAACAGTCAAAACGGGGAGCACCCTGTCTTCCATTCCAGCATTTGTGACCCCAAGGCATCATGGTAAATGCAGTCATTAGCACAAATTTGAATAGAGTTTTGAAAGTTTTTCACCATAACTTGGTGCGGCAAGTGCTATATCTTCAGACACGTGTTTCTGGCTATTTGGCCATCATCAGCGAAGAGCAACGTGTAGCTGGTGGGGTTGCTTGAAATGCCGCCTTGAAAGTATTCACAGGTTTAAGTACCACTCAAGAAGGAGCACAGGTGCTTCACCCGAGCTCGTCAGCTCAGAGGCTCATGGGAGCCTTAATCACAACAGTCAAAACGGGGAGCACCCTGTCTTCCATTCCAGCATTTGTGACCCCAAGGCATCATGGTAGAATGCAGTCATTAGCACGAATTTGAATAGAGTTTTGAAAGTTTTTCACCATAAGTTGGTGCGGCAAGTGCTGTATCTTCGGACACGTGTTTCTGGCTATTTGGCCGTCATCAGCGAAGAGCAACATGTAACTGGCGGGGTTGCTTGAAATGCCGCCTTGAAAGTATTCACAGGTTTAAGTACCACTCAAGAAGGCGCACAGGTGCTTCACCCGAGCTCATCAGCTCAGAGGCTCACGGGAGCCTTAATTACAACAGTCAAAACGGGAAGCACCCTGTCTTCCATTCCAGCATTTGTGACCCCAAGGCATCATGGTAAATGCAGTCATTAGCACAAATTTGAATAGAGTTTTCACCATAAGTTGGTGTGGCAAGTGCCGTATCTTCGGACACGTGTTTCTGGCTATTTGGCTGTCATCAGCGAAGAGCAACGTGTAGCTGGCGGGGTTGCTTGAAATGCCGCCTTGAAAGTGTTCACAGGTTTAAGTACCACTCAAGAAGGCGCACAGGTGCTTCAACCGAGCTCGTCAGCTCAGAGGCTCACGGGAGCCTTAATCACAACAGTCAAAACGGGGAGCACCCTGTCTTCCATTCCAGCATTTGTGACCCCAAGGCATCATGGTAGAATGCAGTCATTAGCACGAATTTGAATAGAGTTTTGAAAGTTTTTCACCATAAGTTGGTGTGGCAAGTGCCATATCTTCGGACACGTGTTTCTGGCTATTTGGCCGTCATCAGCGAAGAGCAACGTTTATCTGGCGGGGTTGCTTGAAATGCCGCCTTGAAAGTATTCACAGGTTTAAGTACCACTCAAGAAGGCGCACAGGTGCTTCACCCGAGCTCGTCAGCTCAGAGGCTCACGGGAGCCTTAATTACAACAGTCAAAACGGGGAGCACCCTGTCTTCCATTCCAGCATTTTTGACCCCAAGGCATCATGGTAAATGCAGTCATTAGCACGAATTTGAATACAGTTTTGAAAGTTTTTTACCATAACTTGGTGCGGCAAGTGCTGTATCTTCGGACACGTGTTTCTGGCTATATGGCCGTCATCAGCGAAGAGCAACATGTAACTGGCGGGGTTGCTTGAAATGCCGCCTTGAAAGTATTCACAGGTTTAAGTACCACTCAAGAAGGCGCACAGGTGCTTCACCCGGGCTCGTCAGCTCAGAGGCTCACGGGAGCCTTAATTACAACAGTCAAAACGGGGAGCACCCTGTCTTCCATTCCAGCATTTGTGACCCCAAGGCATCATGGTAAATGCAGTCATTAGCACAAATTTGAATAGAGTTTTGAAAGTTTTTCACCATAAGTTGGTGCGGCAAGTGCCGTATCTTCGGACACGTGTTTCTGGCTATTTGGCCGTCATCAGCGAAGAGCAACGTGTAGCTGGCGGGGTTACTTGAAATGCCGCCTTGAAAGTATTCACAGGTTTAAGTACCACTCAAGAAGGCGCACAGGTGCTTCACCCGAGCTCGTCAGCTCAGAGGCTCACGGGAGCCTTAATTACAACAGTCAAAACGGGGAGCACCCTGTCTTCCATTCCAGCATTTGTGACCCCAAGGCATCATGGTAAATGCAGTCATTAGCACAAATTTGAATAGAGTTTTGAAAGTTTTTCACCATAAGTTGGTGCGGCAAGTGCCGTATCTTCGGACACATGTTTCTGGCTAATTGGCCGTCATAAGCGAAGAGCAACGTGTAGCTGGCGGGGTTGCTTGAAATGCCACCTTGAAAGTATTCACAGGTTTAAGTACCACTCAAGAAGGCGCACAGGTGCTTCACCCGAGCTCGTCAGCTCAGAGGCACACGGGAGCCTTAATTACAACAGTCAAAACGGGGAGCACCCTGTCTTCCATTCCAGCATTTGTGACTCCAAGGCATCATAGTAAATGCAGTCATTAGCACAAATTTAAATAGAGTTTTGAAAGTTTTTCACCATAAGTTGGTGTGGCAAGTGCCGTATCTTCGGACACGTGTTTCTGGCTATTTGGCCGTCATCAGTGAAGAGCAACATGTAGCTGGCGGGGTTGCTTGAAATGCCGCCTTGAAAGTATTCACAGGTTTAAGTACCACTCAAGAAGGCGCACAGATGCTTCACCCGAGCTCATCAGCTCAGAGGCTCACGGGAGCCTTAATTACAACAGTCAAAACGGGAAGCACCCTGTCTTCCATTCCAGCATTTGTGACCCCAAGGCATCATGGTTAATGCCGTCATTAGCACAAATTTGAATAGAGGTTTGAAAGTTTTTCACCATAAGTTGGTGTGGCAAGTGCGTATCTTCGGACATGTGTTTCTGGCTATTTGGCCGTCATCAGTGAAGAGCAACATGTAGCTGGCGGGGTTGCTTGAAATGCCGCCTTGAAAGTGTTCACAGGTTTAAGTACCACTCAAGATGCCGCACAGGTGCTTCACCTGGGCTCGTCAGCTCAGAGGCTCACGGGAGCCTTAATTACAACAGTCAAAACAGGGAGCACCCTGTCTTCCATTCCAGCATTTGTGACCCCAAGGCATCATGGTAAATGCAGTCATTAGCACAAATTTGAATAGAGTTTTGAAAGTTTTTCACCATAAGTTGGTGCGGCAAGTGCCGTATCTTTGGAAACGTGTTTCTGGCTATTTGGCTGTCATCAGCGAAGAGCAACGTGTAGCTGGCAGGGTTGCTTGAAATGCCGCCTTGAAAATATTCACAGGTTTAAGTACCACTCAAGAAAGCGCACAGGTGCTTCACCCGAGCTCGTCAGCTCAGAGGCTCACAGGAGCCTTAATTACAACAGTCAAAACGGGGAGCACCCTGTCTTCCATTCCAGCATTTGTGATCCCAAGGCATCATGGTAAATGCAGTCATTAGCACGAATTTGAATAGAGTTTTGAAATTTTTTCACCATAAGTTGGTGCGGCAAGTGCCGTAGCTTCAGACACGTGTTTCTGGCTATTTGGCCGTCATCAGCGAAGAGCAACGTGTATCTGGCGGTGTTGCTTGAAATGCCGCCTTGAAAGTATTCACAGGTTTAACTACCACTCAAGTAGGCGCACAGGTGCTTCACCCGAGCTCGTCAGCTCAGAGGCTCACGGGAGCCTTAATTACAACAGTCGAAACGGGGAGCACCCTGTCTTCCATTCCAGCATTTGTGACCCCAAGGCATCATGGTAAATGCAGTCATTAGCACGAATTTGAATAAAGTTTTGAAAGTTTTTCACCATAACTTGGTGCGGCAAGTGCTGTATCTTCGGACACGTGTTTCTGGCTATTTGGCCGTCATCAGCGAAGAGCAACGTGGAACTGGTGGGGTTGCTTGAAATGCCGCCTTGAAAGTATTCACAGGTTTAAGTACCACTCAAGAAAGCGCACAGGTGCTTCACCCGAGCTCGTCAGCTCAGAGGCTCACGGGAGCCTTAATTACAACAGTCAAAACGGGGAGCACCCTGTCTTCCATTCCAGCATTTGTGACCCCAAGGCATCATGGTAAATGCAGTCATTAGCACAAATTTGAATAGAGTTTTGAAAGTTTTTCACCATAAGTTGGTGCGGCAAGTGCTATATCTTCGGACACGTGTTTCTGGCTATATGGCCGTCATCAGCGAAGAGCAACGTATAGCTGCGGGATTGCTTGAAATGCCGCCTTGAAAGTATTCACAGGTTTAAGTACCACTCAAGAAGGCGCACAGGTGCTTCACCCGGGCTCGTCAGCTCAGAGGCTCACGGGAGCCTTAATTACAACAGTCAAAACAGGGAGCACCCTGTCTTCCATTCCAGCATTTGTGACCCCAAGGCATCATGGTAAATGCAGTCATTAGCACAAATTTGAATAGAGTTTTGAAAGTTTTTCACCATAAGTTGGTGCGGCAAGTGGCGTATCTTCGGACACGTGTTTCTGGCTATTTGGCCGTCATCAGCGAAGAGCAACGTGTAGCTGGCGGGGTTACTTGAAATGCCGCCTTGAAAGTATTCACAGGTATAAGTACCACTCAAGAAGGCGCACAGGTGCTTCACCCGAGCTCGTCAGCTCAGAGGCTCACGGGAGGCTTAATTGCAACAGTCAAAACGGGGAGCACCCTGTCTTCCATTCCAGCATTTGTGACCCCAAGGCATCATGGTAAATGCAGTCATTAGCACGAATTTGAATAGAGTTTTGAAATTTTTTCACCATAAGTTGGTGCGGCAAGTGCCGTATCTTCGGACACGTGTTTCTGGCTATTTGGCCGTCATCAGCGAAGAGCAACGTGTAGCTGGCGGGGTTCCTTGAAATGCTGTCTTGAAAGTATTCACAGGTTTAAGTACCACTCAAGAAGGCGCACAGGTGCTTCACCCGAGCTCGTCAGCACAGAGGCTCAGGGGAGCCTTAATTACAACAGTCAAAACGGGGAGCACCCTGCCTTCCATTCCAGCATTTGTGACCCCAAGGCATCATGGTAAATGCAGTCATTAGCACGAATTTGAATAGAGTTTTGAAAGTTATTCACCATAAGTTGGTGCAGCAAGTGCCGTATCTTCGGACACGTGTTTCTGGCTATTTGGCAGTCATCAGCGAAGAGCAACGTGTAGCTGGTGGAGTTGCTTGAAATGCCGCCTTGAAAGTATTCACAGGTTTAAGTACCACTCAAGAAGGCGCACAGGTGCTTCACCCGAGCTCGTCAGCTCAGAGGCTCACGGGAGCCTTAATTACAACAGTCAAAATGGGGAGCACCCTGTCTTCCATTCCAGCATTTGTGACCCCAAGGCATCATGGTAAATGCAGTCATTAGCACGAATTTGAATAAAGTTTTGAAAGTTTTTCACCATAAGTTGGTGCGGCAAGTGCTGTATCTTCGGACTCGTGTTTCTGGCTATTTGGCCGTCATCAGCAAAGAGCAACGTGTAGCAGGCGGGGTTGCTTGAAATGCCGCCTTGAAAGTATTCACAGGTTTAAGTACCACTCAAGAAGGCGCACAGGTGCTTCACCCAAGCTCGTCAGCTCAGAGGCTCATGGGAGCCTTAATTACAACAGTCAAAACGGGGAGCACCCTGTCTTCCATTCCAGCATTCTTGACCCCAAGGCATCATGGTAAATGCAGTCATTAGCACAAATTTAAATAGAGTTTTGTAAGTTTTTCACCATAAGTTGGTGCGGCAAGTGCCGTATCTTCGGACACGTGTTTCTGGCTATTTGGCTGTCATCAGCGAAGAGCAACGTGTAGCTGGCAGGGTTGCTTGAAATGCCACCTTGAAAGTATTCACAGGTTTAAGTACCACTCAAGAAGGTGCACAGGTGCTTCACCCGAGCTCGTCAGCTCAGAGGCTCACGGGAGCCTTAATTACAACAGTCAAAATGGGGAGCACCCTGTCTTCCATTCCAGCATTTGTGACCCCAAGGCATCATGGTAAATGCAGTCATTAGCACGAATTTGAATAAAGTTTTGAAATTTTTCACCATAAGTTGGTGCGGCAAGTGCTGTATCTCCGGACTCGTGTTTCTGGCTATTTGGCCGTCATCAGCGAGAAGCAACGTGTAGCTGGCGGGGTTGCTTGAAATGCCGCTTTGAAAGTATTCACAGGTTTAAGTACCACTCAAGAAGGCGCACAGGTGCTTCACCCGAGCTCGTCAGCTCAGAGGCTCACGGGAGCCTTAATTACAACAGTCAAAACGGGGAGCACCTTGTCTTCAATTCCAGCATTTGTGACCCCAAGGCATCATGGTAAATGCAGTCATTAGCACGAATTTGAATAGAGTTTTGAAAGTTTTTCACCATAAGTTGGTGTGGCAAGTGCCGTATCTTCGGACACGTGTTTCTGGCTATTTGGCCGTCATCAGCGAAGAACAACATGTAGCTGGCGGGGTTGCTTGAAATGCCGCCTTGAAAGTATTCACAGGTTTAAGTACCACTCAAGAAGGCGCACAGATGCTTCACCCGAGCTCATCAGCTCAGAGGCTCACGGGAGCCTTAATTACAACAGTCAAAACAGGAAGCACCCTGTCTTCCATTCCAGCATTTGTGACCCCAAGGCATCAAGGTAAATGCAGTCATTAGCACCAATTTGAATAGAGTTTTGAAAGTTTTTCACCATAAGTTGGTGTGGCAAGTGCCGTATCTTCGGACACGTGTTTCTGGCTATTTGGCCGTCATCAGCGAAGAGCAACGTGTAGCTGGCGGGGTTGCTGGAAATGCCACCTTGAAAGTGTTCACAGGTTTAAGTACCACTCAAGATGCCGCACAGGTGCTTTACCCGCGCTCGTCAGCTCAGAGGCTCACGGGAGCCTATGTTACAACAGTAAAAACAGGGAGCACCCTGTCTTCCATTCCAGCATTTGTGACCCCAAAGCATCATGGTAAATGCAGTCATTAGCACGAATTTGAATAGAGTTTTGAAATGTTTTCACCATAAGTTGGTGCGGCAAGTGCCGTAGCTTCAGACACGTGTTTCTGGCTATTTGGCCGTCATCAGCGAAGAGCAACGTGTAGCTGGCGGTGTTGCTTGAAATGCCGCCTTGAAAGTATTCACAGGTTCAAGTACCACTCAAGAAGGCGCACAGGTGCTTCACCCGAGCTCGTCAGCTCAGAGGCTCACGGGAGCCTTAATTACAGCAGTCAAAACGGGGAGCACCCTGTCTTCCATTCCAGCATTTGTGACCCCAAGGCATCATAGTAAATGCAGTCATTAGCACAAATTTAAATAGAGTTTTGAAAGTTTTTCACCATAAGTTGGTGCGGCAAGTGCCGTATCTTCGGACACGTGTTTCTGGCTATTTGGCCGTCATCAGCAAAGAGCAACGTGTAGCTGGCGGGGTTGCTTGAAAAACCGCCTTGAAAGTATTCACAGGTTTAAGTACCACTCAAGAAGGCGCACAGGTGCTTCACCCGAGCTCGTGAGCTCAGAGGCTCACGGGAGCCTTAATTACAACAGTCAAAACGGGGAGCACCCTGTCTTCCATTCCAGCATTTGTGACCCCAAGGCATCATGGTAAATGCAGTCATTAGCACGAATTTGAATAGAGTTTTGAAAGTTTTTCACCATAACTTGGTGCGGCAAGTGCTATATCTTCAGAAACGTGTTTCTGGCTATTTGGCCATCATCAGTGAAGAGCAACGTGTAGCTGGCGGGGTTGCTTGAAATGCCGCCTTGAAAGTATTCACAGGTTTAAGTACCACTCAAGAAGGCGCACAGGTGCTTCACACGAGCTCGTCAGCTCAGAGGCTCACGGGAGCCTTAATCACAACAGTCAAAACGGGGAGCACCCTGTCTTCCATTCCAGCATTTGTGACCCCAAGGCATCATGGTAGAATGCAGTCATTAGCACGAATTTGAATAGAGTTTTGAAAGTTTTTCACCATAAGTTGGTGTGGCAAGTGCCATATCTTCGGACACGTGTTTCTGGCTATTTGGCCGTCATCAGCGAAGAGCAACGTTTATCTGGCGGGGTTGCTTGAAATGCCGCCTTGAAAGTATTCACAGGTTTAAGTACCACTCAAGAAGGCGCACAGGTGCTTCACCCGAGCTCGTCAGCTCAGAGGCTCACGGGAGCCTTAATTACAACAGTCAAAACGGGGAGCACCCTGTCTTCCATTCCAGCATTTTTGACCCCAAGGCATCATGGTAAATGCAGTCATTAGCACGAATTTGAATACAGTTTTGAAAGTTTTTTACCATAACTTGGTGCGGCAAGTGCTGTATCTTCGGACACGTGTTTCTGGCTATTTGGAAGACATCAGCGAAGAGCAACATGTAACTGGCGGGGTTGCTTGAAATGCCGCCTTGAAAGTATTCACAGGTTTAAGTACCACTCAAGAAGGCGCACAGGTGCTTCACCCGAGCTCATCAGCTCAGAGGCTCACGGGAGCCTTAATTACAACAGTCAAAACGGGAAGCACCCTGTCTTCCATTCCAGCATTTGTGACCCCAAGGCATCATGGTAAATGCAGTCATTAGCACGAATTTGAATAGAGTTTTGAAAGTTTTTCACCATAAGTTGGTGTGGCAAGTGCCGTATCTTCGGACACGTGTTTCTGGCTATTTGGCCGTCATCAGCGAAGAGCAACGTGTAGCTGGCGGGGTTGCTTGAAATGCCGCCTTGAAAGTGTTCACAGGTTTAAGTACCACTCAAGATGCCGCACAGGTGCTTCACCCGGGCTCGTCAGCTCAGAGGCTCACGGGAGCCTTAGTTACAACAGTCAAAACAGGGAGCACCCTGTCTTCCATTCCAGCATTTGTGACCCCAAGGCATCATAGTAAATGCAGTCATTAGCACAAATTTGAATAGAGTTTTGAAAGTTTTTCACCATAAGTTGGTGCGGCAAGTGACGTACCTTCGGACAGGTGTTTCTGGCTATTTGGCTGTCATCAGCGAAGAGCAACGTGTAGCTGGCAGGGTTGCTTGAAATGCCGCCTTGAAAATATTCACAGGTTTAAGTACCACTCAAGAAGGCGCACAGGTGCTTCACCCGAGCTCGTCAGCTCAGAGGCTCACAGGAGCCTTAATTACAGCAGTCAAAACGGGGAGCACCCTGTCTTCCATTCCAGCATTTGTGACCCCAAAGCATCATGGTAAATGCAGTCATTAGCACGAATTTGAATAGAGTTTTGAAATTTTTTCACCATAAGTTGGTGCGGCAAGTGCCGTAGCTTCAGACACGTGTTTCTGGCTATTTGGCCGTCATCAGCGAAGAGCAACGTGTAGCTGGCAGTGTTGCTTGAAATGCCGCCTTGAAAGTATTCACAGCTTTAAGTACCACTCAAGAAAGCGCACAGGTGCTTCACCCGAGCTCGTCAGCTCAGAGGCTCACGGGAGCCTTAATTACAACAGTCAAAACGGGGAGCACCCTGTCTTCCATTCCAGCATTTGTGACCCCAAGGCATCATGGTAAATGCAGTCATTAGTACAAATTTGAATAGAGTTTTGAAAGTTCTTCACCATAAGTTGGTGCGGCAAGTGCCGTATCTTCGGACACGTGTTTCTGGCTATTTGGCAGTCATCAGCGAAGAGCAACGTGTAGCTGGCAGGGTTGCTTGAAATGCCGCCTTGAAAGTATTCACAGGTTTAAGTACCACTCAAGAAGGCGCACAGGTGCTTCACCCGAGCTCGTCAGCTCAGAGGCTCACAGGAGCCTTAATTACAACAGTCAAAACGGGGAGCACCCTGTCTTCCATTCCAGCATTTGTGACCCCAAGGCATCATGGTAAATGCAGTCATTAGCACAAATTTGAATAGAGTTTTGAAAGTTTTTCACCATAAGTTGGTGCGGCAAGTGCCGTATCTTCGGACACGTGTTTCTGGCTATTTGGCCGTCATCAGCGAAGAGCAACGTGTAGCTGGCGAGGTTACTTGAAATGCCGCCTTGAAAGTATTCACAGGTTTAAGTACCACTCAAGAAGGCGCACAGGTGCTTCACCCGAGCTCGTCAGCTCAGAGGCTCACGGGAGGCTTAATTGCAACAGTCAAAACGGGGAGCACCCTGTCTTCCATTCCAGCATTTGTGACCCCAAGGCATCATGGTAAATGCAGTCATTAGCACGAATTTGAATAGAGTTTTGAAATTTTTTCACCATAAGTTGGTGCGGCAAGTGCCGTATCTTCGGACACGTGTTTCTGGCTATTTGGCCGTCATCAGCGAAGAGCAACGTGTAGCTGGCGGGGTTCCTTGAAATGCTGTCTTGAAAGTATTCACAGGTTTAAGTACCACTCAAGAAGGCGCACAGGTGCTTCACCCGAGCTCGTCAGCACAGAGGCTCAGGGGAGCCTTAATTACAACAGTCAAAACGGGGAGCACCCTGCCTTCCATTCCAGCATTTGTGACCCCAAGGCATCATGGTAAATGCAGTCATTAGCACGAATTTGAATAGAGTTTTGAAAGTTATTCACCATAAGTTGGTGCGGCAAGTGCCGTATCTTCGGACACGTGTTTCTGGCTATTTGGCAGTCATCAGCGAAGAGCAACGTGTAGCTGGTGGAGTTGCTTGAAATGCCGCCTTGAAAGTATTCACAGGTTTAAGTACCACTCAAGAAGGCGCACAGGTGCTTCACCCGAGCTCGTCAGCTCAGAGGCTCACGGGAGCCTTAATTACAACAGTCAAAATGGGGAGCACCCTGTCTTCCATTCCAGCATTTGTGACCCCAAGTCATCATGGTAAATGCAGTCATTAGCACGAATTTGAATAAAGTTTTGAAAGTTTTTCACCATAAGTTGGTGCGGCAAGTGCTGTATCTTCGGACTCGTGTTTCTGGCTATTTGGCCGTCATCAGCAAAGAGCAACGTGTAGCAGGCGGGGTTGCTTGAAATGCCGCCTTGAAAGTATTCACAGGTTTAAGTACCACTCAAGAAGGCGCACAGGTGCTTCACCCGAGCTCGTCAGCTCAGAGGCTCACGGGAGCCTTAATTACAACAGTCAAAACGGGGAGCACCCTGTCTTCCATTCCAGCATTTGTGACCCCAAGGCATCATGGTAAATGCAGTCATTAGCACAAATTTAAATAGAGTTTTGAAAGTTTTTCACCATAAGTTGGTCCGGCAAGTGCCGTATCTTCGGACACGTGTTTCTGGCTATTTGGCTGTCATCAGCGAAGAGCAACGTGTAGCTGGCAGGGTTGCTTGAAATGCCGCCTTGAAAGTATTCACAGGTTTAAGTACCACTCAAGAAGGCGCACAGGTGCTTCACCCGAGCTCGTCAGCTCAGAGGCTCACGGGAGCCTTAATTACAACAGTCAAAATGGGGAGCACCCTGTCTTCCATTCCAGCATTTGTGACCCCAAGGCATCATGGTAAATGCAGTCATTAGCACGAATTTGAATAAAGTTTTGAAATTTTTCACCATAAGTTGGTGCGGCAAGTGCTGTATCTCCGGACTCGTGTTTCTGGCTATTTGGCCGTCATCAGCGAGAAGCAACGTGTAGCTGGCGGGGTTGCTTGAAATGCCGCTTTGAAAGTATTCACAGGTTTAAGTACCACTCAAGAAGGCGCACAGGTGCTTCACCCGAGCTCGTCAGCTCAGAGGCTCACAGGAGCCTTAATTACAACAGTCAAAACGGGGAGCACCTTGTCTTCAATTCCAGCATTTGTGACCCCAAGGCATCATGGTAAATGCAGTCATTAGCACGAATTTGAATAGAGTTTTGAAAGTTTTTCACCATAAGTTGGTGTGGCAAGTGCCGTATCTTCGGACACGTGTTTCTGGCTATTTGGCCGTCATCAGCGAAGAACAACATGTAGCTGGCAGGGTTGCTTGAAATGCCGCCTTGAAAGTATTCACAGGTTTAAGTACCACTCAAGAAGGCGCACAGATGCTTCACCCGAGCTCATCAGCTCAGAGGCTCACGGGAGCCTTAATTACAACAGTCAAAACGGGAAGCACCCTGTCTTCCATTCCAGCATTTGTGACCCCAAGGCATCAAGGTAAATGCAGTCATTAGCACCAATTTGAATAGAGTTTTGAAAGTTTTTCACCATAAGTTGGTGTGGCAAGTGCCGTATCTTCGGACACGTGTTTCTGGCTATTTGGCCGTCATCAGCGAAGAGCAACGTGTAGCTGGCGGGGTTGCTGGAAATGCCGCCTTGAAAGTGTTCACAGGTTTAAGTACCACTCAAGATGCCGCACAGGTGCTTCACCCGCGCTCGTCAGCTCAGAGGCTCACGGGAGCCTATGTTACAACAGTAAAAACAGGGAGCACCCTGTCTTCCATTCCAGCATTTGTGACCCCAAAGCATCATGGTAAATGCAGTCATTAGCACGAATTTGAATAGAGTTTTGAAATGTTTTCACCATAAGTTGGTGCGGCAAGTGCCGTAGCTTCAGACACGTGTTTCTGGCTATTTGGCCGTCATCAGCGAAGAGCAACGTGTAGCTGGCGGTGTTGCTTGAAATGCCGCCTTGAAAGTATTCACAGGTTCAAGTACCACTCAAGAAGGCGCACAGGTGCTTCACCAGAGCTCGTCAGCTCAGAGGCTCACGGGAGCCTTAATTACAACAGTCAAAACGGGGAGCACCCTGTCTTCCATTCCAGCATTTGTGACCCCAAGGCATCATAGTAAATGCAGTCATTAGCACAAATTTAAATAGAGTTTTGAAAGTTTTTCACCATAAGTTGGTGCGGCAAGTGCCGTATCTTCGGACACGTGTTTCTGGCTATTTGGCCGTCATCAGCGAAGAGCAACGTGTAGCTGGCGGGGTTGCTTGAAAAACCGCCTTGAAAGTATTCACAGGTTTAAGTACCACTCAAGAAGGCGCACAGGTGCTTCACCCGAGCTCGTCAGCTCAGAGGCTCACGGGAGCCTTAATTACAACAGTCAAAACGGGGAGCACCCTGTCTTCCATTCCAGCATTTGTGACCCCAAGGCATCATGGTAAATGCAGTCATTAGCACGAATTTGAATAGAGTTTTGAAAGTTTTTCACCATAACTTGGTGCGGCAAGTGCTATATCTTCAGACACGTGTTTCTGGCTATTTGGCCATCATCAGCGAAGAGCAACGTGTAGCTGGCGGGGTTGCTTGAAATGCCGCCTTGAAAGTATTCACAGGTTTAAGTACCACTCAAGAAGGTGCACAGGTGCTTCACCCGAGCTCGTCAGCTCAGAGGCTCATGGGAGCCTTAATCACAACACTCAAAACGGGGAGCACCCTGTCTTCCATTCCAGCATTTGTGACCCCAAGGCATCATGGTAGAATGCAGTCATTAGCACGAATTTGAATAGAGTTTTGAAAGTTTTTCACCATAAGTTGGTGCGGCAAGTGCTGTATCTTCGGACACGTGTTTCTGGCTATTTGGCTGTCATCAGCGAAGAGCAACATGTAACTGGCGGGGTTGCTTGAAATGCCGCCTTGAAAGTATTCACAGGTTTAAGTACCACTCAAGAAGGCGCACAGGTGCTTCACCCGAGCTCATCAGCTCAGAGGCTCACGGGAGCCTTAATTACAACAGTCAAAACGGGAAGCACCCTGTCTTCCATTCCAGCATTTGTGACCCCAAGGCATCATGGTAAATGCAGTCATTAGCACAAATTTGAATAGAGTTTTCACCATAAGTTGGTGTGGCAAGTGCCGTATCTTCGGACACGTGTTTCTGGCTATTTGGCTGCCATCAGCGAAGAGCAACGTGTAGCTGGCGGGGTTGCTTGAAATGCCGCCTTGAAAGTGTTCACAGGTTTAAGTACCACTCAAGATGCCGCACAGGTGCTTCACCCGGGCTCGTCAGCTCAGAGGCTCACGGGAGCCTTAGTTACAACAGTCAAAACAGGGAGCACCCTGTCTTCCATTCCAGCATTTGTGACCCCAAGGCATCATGGTAAATGCAGTCATTAGCACAAATTTGAATAGAGTTTTGAAAGTTTTTCACCATAAGTTGGTGCGGCAAGTGCCGTACCTTCGGACACGTGTTTCTGGCTATTTGGCTGTCATCAGCGAAGAGCAACGTGTAGCTGGCAGGGTTGCTTGAAATGACGCCTTGAAAATATTCACAGGTTTAAGTACCACTCAAGAAGGCGCACAGGTGCTTCACCCGAGCTGGTCAGCTCAGAGGCTCACGGGAGCCTTAATTACAACAGTCAAAACGGGGAGCACCCTGTCTTCCATTCCAGCATTTGTGTCCCCAAGGCATCATGGTAAATGCAGTCATTAGTACAAATTTGAATAGAGTTTTGAAAGTTTTTCACCATAAGTTGGTGCGGCAAGTGCCGTATCTTCGGACACGTGTTTCTGGCTATTTGGCCGTCATCAGCGAAGAGCAACGTGTAGCTGGCGGGGTTGCTTGAAATGCCGCCTTGAAAGTATTCACAGGTTCAAGTACCACTCAAGAAGGCGCACAGGTGCTTCACCCGAGCTGGTCAGCTCAGAGGCTCACGGGAGCCTTAATTACAACAGTCAAAACGGGGAGCACCCTGTCTTCCATTCCAGCATTTGTGACCCCAAGGCATCATAGTAAATGCAGTCATAAGCACAAATTTAAATAGAGTTTTGAAAGTTTTTCACCATAAGTTGGTTCGGCAAGTGCCGTATCTTCGGACACGTGTTTCTGGCTATTTGGCCGTCATCAGCGAAGAGCAACGTGTAGCTGGAGGGGTTGCTTGAAAAACCGCCTTGAAAGTGTTCACAGGTTTAAGTACCACTCAAGAAGGCGCACAGGTGCTTCACCCGAGCTCGTCAGCTCAGAGGCTCACGGGAGCCTTAATTACAACAGTCAAAACGGGGAGCAACCTGTCTTCCATTCCAGCATTTGTGACCCCAAGGCATCATGGTAAATGCAGTCATTAGCACGAATTTGAATAGAGTTTTGAAAGTTTTTCACCATAACTTGGTGCGGCAAGTGCTATATCTTCAGACACGTGTTTCTGGCTATTTGGCCATCATCAGCGAAGAGCAACGTGTAGCTGGCGGGGTTGCTTGAAATGCCGCCTTGAAAGTATTCACAGGTTTAAGTACCACTCAAGAAGGCGCACAGGTGCTTCACCCGAGCTCGTCAGCTCAGAGGCTCACGGGAGCCTTAATCACAACAGTCAAAACGGGGAGCACCCTGTCTTCCATTCCAGCATTTGTGACCCCAAGGCATCATGGTAGAATGCAGTCATTAGCACGAATTTGAATAGAGTTTTGAAAGTTTTTCACCATAAGTTGGTGTGGCAAGTGCCATATCTTCGGACACGTGTTTCTGGCTATTTGGCCGTCATCAGCGAAGAGCAACGTTTATCTGGCGGGGTTGCTTGAAATGCCGCCTTGAAAGTATTCACAGGTTTAAGTACCACTCAAGAAGGCGCACAGGTGCTTCACCCGAGCTCGTCAGCTCAGAGGCTCACGGGAGCCTTAATTACAACAGTCAAAACGGGGAGCACCCTGTCTTCCATTTGAGCATTTTTGACCCCAAGGCATCATGGTAAATGCAGTCATTAGCACGAATTTGAATACAGTTTTGAAAGTTTTTTACCATAGCTTGGTGCGGCAAGTGCTGTATCTTCGGACACGTGTTTCTGGCTATTTGGCCGTCATCAGCGAAGAGCAACATGTAACTGGCGGGGTTGCTTGAAATGCCGCCTTGAAAGTATTCACAGGTTTAAGTACCACTCAAGAAGGCGCACAGGTGCTTCACCCGAGCTCATCAGCTCAGAGGCTCACGGGAGCCTTAATTACAACAGTCAAAACGGGAAGCACCCTGTCTTCCATTCCAGCATTTGTGACCCCAAGGCATCATGGTAAATGCAGTCATTAGCACGAATTTGAATAGAGTTTTGAAAGTTTTTCACCATAAGTTGGTGTGGCAAGTGCCGTATCTTCGGACACGTGTTTCTGGCTATTTGGCCGTCATCAGCGAAGAGCAACGTGTAGCTGGCGGGGTTGCTTGAAATGCCGCCTTGAAAGTGTTCACAGGTTTAAGTACCACTCAAGATGCCGCACAGGTGCTTCACCCGGGCTCGTCAGCTCAGAGGCTCACGGGAGCCTTAGTTACAACAGTCAAAACAGGGAGCACCCTGTCTTCCATTCCAGCATTTGTGACCCCAAGGCATCATGGTAAATGCAGTCATTAGCACAAATTTGAATAGAGTTTTGAAAGTTTTTCACCATAAGTTGGTGCGGCAAGTGCCGTACCTTCGGACACGTGTTTCTGGCTATTTGGCTGTCATCAGCGAAGAGCAACGTGTAGCTGGCAGGGTTGCTTGAAATGCCGCCTTGAAAATATTCACAGGTTTAAGTACCACTCAAGAAGGCGCACAGGTGCTTCACCCGAGCTCGTCAGCTCAGAGGCTCACAGGAGCCTTAATTACAGCAGTCAAAACGGGGAGCACCCTGTCTTCCATTCCAGCATTTGTGACCCCAAAGTATCATGGTAAATGCAGTCATTAGCACGAATTTGAATAGAGTTTTGAAATTTTTTCACCATAAGTTGGTGCGGCAAGTGCCGTAGCTTCAGACACGTGTTTCTGGCTATTTGGCCGTCATCAGCGAAGAGCAACGTGTAGCTGGCGGTGTTGCTTGAAATGCCGCCTTGAAAGTATTCACAGGTTTAACTACCACTCAAGAAGGCGCACAGGTGCTTCACCCGAGCTCGTCAGCTCAGAGGCTCACGGGAGCCTTAATTACAACAGTCAAAACGGGGAGCACCCTGTCTTCCATTCCAGCATTTGTGACCCCAAGGCATCATGGTAAATGCAGTCATTAGTACAAATTTGAATAGAGTTTTGAAAGTTTTTCACCATAAGTTGGTGCGGCAAGTGCCGTATCTTCGGACACGTGTTTCTGGCTATTTGGCCGTCATCAGCGAAGAGCAACGTGTAGCTGGCGGGGTTGCTTGAAATGCCGCCTTGAAAGTATTCACAGGTTTAAGTACCACTCAAGAAGGCACACAGGTGCTTCACCCGAGCTCGTCAGCTCAGAGGCTCACAGGAGCCTTAATTACAACAGTCAAAACGTGGAGCACCCTGTCTTCCATTCCAGCATTTGTGACCCAAGGCGTCATGGTAAATGCAGTCATTAGCACAAATTTGAATAGAGTTTTGAAAGTTCTTCACCATAAGTTGGTGCGGCAAGTGCCGTATCTTCGGACACGTGTTTCTGGCTATTTGGCAGTCATCAGCGAAGAGCAACGTGTAGCTGGCGGGGTTGCTTGAAATGCCGCCTTGAAAGTATTCACAGGTTTAAGTACCACTAAAGAAGGCGCACAGGTGCTTCACCCGAGCTCGTCAGCTCAGAGGCTCACGGGAGCCTTAATTACAACAGTCAAAACGGGGAGCACCCTGTCTTCCATTCCAGCATTTGTGACCCCAAGGCATCATGGTAAATGCAGTCATTAGCACGAATTTGAATAGAGTTTTGAAAGTTTTTCACCATAAGTTGGTGCGGCAAGTGCCGTATCTTCGGACACATGTTTCTGGCTATTTGGCCGTCATCAGCGAAGAGCAACGTGTAGCTGGAGGGGTTGCTTGAAAAACCGCCTTGAAAGTGTTCACAGGTTTAAGTACCACTCAAGAAGGCGCACAGGTGCTTCACCCGAGCTCGTCAGCTCAGAGGCTCACGGGAGCCTTAATTACAACAGTCAAAACGGGGAGCAACCTGTCTTCCATTCCAGCATTTGTGACCCCAAGGCATCATGGTAAATGCAGTCATTAGCACGAATTTGAATAGAGTTTTGAAAGTTTTTCACCATAACTTGGTGCGGCAAGTGCTATATCTTCAGACACGTGTTTCTGGCTATTTGGCCATCATCAGCGAAGAGCAACGTGTAGCTGGCGGGGTTGCTTGAAATGCCGCCTTGAAAGTATTCACTGGGTTAAGTACCACTCAAGAAGGCGCACAGGTGCTTCACCCGAGCACGTCAGCTCAGAGGCTCACGGGAGCCTTAATTACAACAGTCAAAACGGGGAGCACCCTGTCTTCTATTCCAGCATTTTTGACCCCAAGGCATCATGGTAAATGCAGTCATTAGCACGAATTTGAATACAGTTTTGAAAGTTTTTTACCATAACTTGGTGCGGCAAGTGCTGTATCTTCGGACACGTGTTTCTGGCTATTTGGCCGTCATCAGCGAAGAGCAACGTGTAGCTGGCGGGGTTGCTTGAAATGCCGCCTTGAAAGTGTTCACAGGTTTAAGTACCACTCAAGATGCCGCACAGGTGCTTCACCCGGGCTCGTCAGCTCAGAGGCTCACGGGAGCCTTAGTTACAACAGTCAAAACAGGGAGCACCCTGTCTTCCATTCCAGCATTTGTGACCCCAAGGCATCATGGTAAATGCAGTCATTAGCACAAATTTGAATAGAGTTTTGAAAGTTTTTCACCATAAGTTGGTGCGGCAAGTGACGTACCTTCGGACAGGTGTTTCTGGCTATTTGGCTGTCATCAGCGAAGAGCAACGTGTAGCTGGCAGGGTTGCTTGAAATGCCGCCTTGAAAATATTCACAGGTTTAAGTACCACTCAAGAAGGCGCACAGGTGCTTCACCCGAGCTCGTCAGCTCAGAGGCTCACAGGAGCCTTAATTACAGCAGTCAAAACGGGGAGCACCCTGTCTTCCATTCCAGCATTTGTGACCCCAAAGCATCATGGTAAATGCAGTCATTAGCACGAATTTGAATAGAGTTTTGAAATTTTTTCACCATAAGTTGGTGCGGCAAGTGCCGTAGCTTCAGACACGTGTTTCTGGCTATTTGGCCGTCATCAGCGAAGAGCAACGTGTAGCTGGCGGTGTTGCTTGAAATGCCGCCTTGAAAGTATTCACAGCTTTAAGTACCACTCAAGAAGGCGCACAGGTGCTTCACCCGAGCTCGTCAGCTCAGAGGCTCACGGGAGCCTTAATTACAACAGTCAAAACGGGGAGCACCCTGTCTTCCATTCCAGCATTTGTGACCCCAAGGCATCATGGTAAATGCAGTCATTAGTACAAATTTGAATAGAGTTTTGAAAGTTCTTCACCATAAGTTGGTGCGGCAAGTGCCGTATCTTCGGACACGTGTTTCTGGCTATTTGGCAGTCATCAGCGAAGAGCAACGTGTAGCTGGCAGGGTTGCTTGAAATGCCGCCTTGAAAGTATTCACAGGTTTAAGTACCACTCAAGAAGGCGCACAGGTGCTTCACCCGAGCTCGTCAGCTCAGAGGCTCACAGGAGCCTTAATTACAACAGTCAAAACGGGGAGCACCCTGTCTTCCATTCCAGCATTTGTGACCCCAAGGCATCATGGTAAATGCAGTCATTAGCACAAATTTGAATAGAGTTTTGAAAGTTTTTCACCATAAGTTGGTGCGGCAAGTGCCGTATCTTCGGACACGTGTTTCTGGCTATTTGGCCGTCATCAGCGAAGAGCAACGTGTAGCTGGCGAGGTTACTTGAAATGCCGCCTTGAAAGTATTCACAGGTTTAAGTACCACTCAAGAAGGCGCACAGGTGCTTCACCCGAGCTCGTCAGCTCAGAGGCTCACGGGAGGCTTAATTGCAACAGTCAAAACGGGGAGCACCCTGTCTTCCATTCCAGCATTTGTGACCCCAAGGCATCATGTAAATGCAGTCATTAGCACGAATTTGAATAGAGTTTTGAAATTTTTTCACCATAAGTTGGTGCGGCAAGTGCCGTATCTTCGGACACGTGTTTCTGGCTATTTGGCCGTCATCAGCGAAGAGCAACGTGTAGCTGGCGGGGTTCCTTGAAATGCTGTCTTGAAAGTATTCACAGGTTTAAGTACCACTCAAGAAGGCGCACAGGTGCTTCACCCGAGCTCGTCAGCACAGAGGCTCAGGGGAGCCTTAATTACAACAGTCAAAACGGGGAGCACCCTGCCTTCCATTCCAGCATTTGTGACCCCAAGGCATCATGGTAAATGCAGTCATTAGCACGAATTTGAATAGAGTTTTGAAAGTTATTCACCATAAGTTGGTGCGGCAAGTGCCGTATCTTCGGACACGTGTTTCTGGCTATTTGGCAGTCATCAGCGAAGAGCAACGTGTAGCTGGTGGAGTTGCTTGAAATGCCGCCTTGAAAGTATTCACAGGTTTAAGTACCACTCAAGAAGGCGCACAGGTGCTTCACCCGAGCTCGTCAGCTCAGAGGCTCACGGGAGCCTTAATTACAACAGTCAAAATGGGGAGCACCCTGTCTTCCATTCCAGCATTTGTGACCCCAAGTCATCATGGTAAATGCAGTCATTAGCACGAATTTGAATAAAGTTTTGAAAGTTTTTCACCATAAGTTGGTGCGGCAAGTGCTGTATCTTCGGACTCGTGTTTCTGGCTATTTGGCCGTCATCAGCAAAGAGCAACGTGTAGCAGGCGGGGTTGCTTGAAATGCCGCCTTGAAAGTATTCACAGGTTTAAGTACCACTCAAGAAGGCGCACAGGTGCTTCACCCGAGCTCGTCAGCTCAGAGGCTCACGGGAGCCTTAATTACAACAGTCAAAACGGGGAGCACCCTGTCTTCCATTCCAGCATTTGTGACCCCAAGGCATCATGGTAAATGCAGTCATTAGCACAAATTTAAATAGAGTTTTGAAAGTTTTTCACCATAAGTTGGTGCGGCAAGTGCCGTATCTTCGGACACGTGTTTCTGGCTATTTGGCTGTCATCAGCGAAGAGCAACGTGTAGCTGGCAGGGTTGCTTGAAATGCCGCCTTGAAAGTATTCACAGGTTTAAGTACCACTCAAGAAGGCGCACAGGTGCTTCACCCGAGCTCGTCAGCTCAGAGGCTCACGGGAGCCTTAATTACAACAGTCAAAATGGGGAGCACCCTGTCTTCCATTCCAGCATTTGTGACCCCAAGGCATCATGGTAAATGCAGTCATTAGCACGAATTTGAATAAAGTTTTGAAATTTTTCACCATAAGTTGGTGCGGCAAGTGCTGTATCTCCGGACTCGTGTTTCTGGCTATTTGGCCGTCATCAGCGAGAAGCAACGTGTAGCTGGCGGGGTTGCTTGAAATGCCGCTTTGAAAGTATTCACAGGTTTAAGTACCACTCAAGAAGGCGCACAGGTGCTTCACCCGAGCTCGTCAGCTCAGAGGCTCACAGGAGCCTTAATTACAACAGTCAAAACGGGGAGCACCTTGTCTTCAATTCCAGCATTTGTGACCCCAAGGCATCATGGTAAATGCAGTCATTAGCACGAATTTGAATAGAGTTTTGAAAGTTTTTCACCATAAGTTGGTGTGGCAAGTGCCGTATCTTCGGACACGTGTTTCTGGCTATTTGGCCGTCATCAGCGAAGAACAACATGTAGCTGGCAGGGTTGCTTGAAATGCCGCCTTGAAAGTATTCACAGGTTTAAGTACCACTCAAGAAGGCGCACAGATGCTTCACCCGAGCTCATCAGCTCAGAGGCTCACGGGAGCCTTAATTACAACAGTCAAAACGGGAAGCACCCTGTCTTCCATTCCAGCATTTGTGACCCCAAGGCATCAAGGTAAATGCAGTCATTAGCACCAATTTGAATAGAGTTTTGAAAGTTTTTCACCATAAGTTGGTGTGGCAAGTGCCGTATCTTCGGACACGTGTTTCTGGCTATTTGGCCGTCATCAGCGAAGAGCAACGTGTAGCTGGCGGGGTTGCTGGAAATGCCGCCTTGAAAGTGTTCACAGGTTTAAGTACCACTCAAGATGCCGCACAGGTGCTTCACCCGCGCTCGTCAGCTCAGAGGCTCACGGGAGCCTATGTTACAACAGTAAAAACAGGGAGCACCCTGTCTTCCATTCCAGCATTTGTGACCCCAAAGCATCATGGTAAATGCAGTCATTAGCACGAATTTGAATAGAGTTTTGAAATGTTTTCACCATAAGTTGGTGCGGCAAGTGCCGTAGCTTCAGACACGTGTTTCTGGCTATTTGGCCGTCATCAGCGAAGAGCAACGTGTAGCTGGCGGTGTTGCTTGAAATGCCGCCTTGAAAGTATTCACAGGTTCAAGTACCACTCAAGAAGGCGCACAGGTGCTTCACCAGAGCTCGTCAGCTCAGAGGCTCACGGGAGCCTTAATTACAACAGTCAAAACGGGGAGCACCCTGTCTTCCATTCCAGCATTTGTGACCCCAAGGCATCATAGTAAATGCAGTCATTAGCACAAATTTAAATAGAGTTTTGAAAGTTTTTCACCATAAGTTGGTGCGGCAAGTGCCGTATCTTCGGACACGTGTTTCTGGCTATTTGGCCGTCATCAGCGAAGAGCAACGTGTAGCTGGCGGGGTTGCTTGAAAAACCGCCTTGAAAGTATTCACAGGTTTAAGTACCACTCAAGAAGGCGCACAGGTGCTTCACCCGAGCTCGTCAGCTCAGAGGCTCACGGGAGCCTTAATTACAACAGTCAAAACGGGGAGCACCCTGTCTTCCATTCCAGCATTTGTGACCCCAAGGCATCATGGTAAATGCAGTCATTAGCACGAATTTGAATAGAGTTTTGAAAGTTTTTCACCATAACTTGGTGCGGCAAGTGCTATATCTTCAGACACGTGTTTCTGGCTATTTGGCCATCATCAGCGAAGAGCAACGTGTAGCTGGCGGGGTTGCTTGAAATGCCGCCTTGAAAGTATTCACAGGTTTAAGTACCACTCAAGAAGGCGCACAGGTGCTTCACCCGAGCTCGTCAGCTCAGAGGCTCATGGGAGCCTTAATCACAACAGTCAAAACGGGGAGCACCCTGTCTTCCATTCCAGCATTTGTGACCCCAAGGCATCATGGTAGAATGCAGTCATTAGCACGAATTTGAATAGAGTTTTGAAAGTTTTTCACCATAAGTTGGTGCGGCAAGTGCTGTATCTTCGGACACGTGTTTCTGGCTATTTGGCTGTCATCAGCGAAGAGCAACATGTAACTGGCGGGGTTGCTTGAAATGCCGCCTTGAAAGTATTCACAGGTTTAAGTACCACTCAAGAAGGCGCACAGGTGCTTCACCCGAGCTCATCAGCTCAGAGGCACACGGGAGCCTTAATTACAACAGTCAAAACGGGAAGCACCCTGTCTTCCATTCCAGCATTTGTGACCCCAAGGCATCATGGTAAATGCAGTCATTAGCACAAATTTGAATAGAGTTTTCACCATAAGTTGGTGTGGCAAGTGCCGTATCTTCGGACACGTGTTTCTGGCTATTTGGCTGTCATCAGCGAAGAGCAACGTGTAGCTGGCGGGGTTGCTTGAAATGCCGCCTTGAAAGTGTTCACAGGTTTAAGTACCACTCAAGATGCCGCACAGGTGCTTCACCCGGGCTCGTCAGCTCAGAGGCTCACGGGAGCCTTAGTTACAACAGTCAAAACAGGGAGCACCCTGTCTTCCATTCCAGCATTTGTGACCCCAAGGCATCATGGTAAATGCAGTCATTAGCACAAATTTGAATAGAGTTTTGAAAGTTTTTCACCATAAGTTGGTGCGGCAAGTGCCGTACCTTCGGACACGTGTTTCTGGCTATTTGGCTGTCATCAGCGAAGAGCAACGTGTAGCTGGCAGGGTTGCTTGAAATGACGCCTTGAAAATATTCACAGGTTTAAGTACCACTCAAGAAGGCGCACAGGTGCTTCACCCGAGCTGGTCAGCTCAGAGGCTCACGGGAGCCTTAATTACAACAGTCAAAACGGGGAGCACCCTGTCTTCCATTCCAGCATTTGTGTCCCCAAGGCATCATGGTAAATGCAGTCATTAGTACAAATTTGAATAGAGTTTTGAAAGTTTTTCACCATAAGTTGGTGCGGCAAGTGCCGTATCTTCGGACACGTGTTTCTGGCTATTTGGCCGTCATCAGCGAAGAGCAACGTGTAGCTGGCGGGGTTGCTTGAAATGCCGCCTTGAAAGTATTCACAGGTTCAAGTACCACTCAAGAAGGCGCACAGGTGCTTCACCCGAGCTGGTCAGCTCAGAGGCTCACGGGAGCCTTAATTACAACAGTCAAAACGGGGAGCACCCTGTCTTCCATTCCAGCATTTGTGACCCCAAGGCATCATAGTAAATGCAGTCATAAGCACAAATTTAAATAGAGTTTTGAAAGTTTTTCACCATAAGTTGGTGCGGCAAGTGCCGTATCTTCGGACACGTGTTTCTGGCTATTTGGCCGTCATCAGCGAAGAGCAACGTGTAGCTGGAGGGGTTGCTTGAAAAACCGCCTTGAAAGTGTTCACAGGTTTAAGTACCACTCAAGAAGGCGCACAGGTGCTTCACCCGAGCTCGTCAGCTCAGAGGCTCACGGGAGCCTTAATTACAACAGTCAAAACGGGGAGCAACCTGTCTTCCATTCCAGCATTTGTGACCCCAAGGCATCATGGTAAATGCAGTCATTAGCACGAATTTGAATAGAGTTTTGAAAGTTTTTCACCATAACTTGGTGCGGCAAGTGCTATATCTTCAGACACGTGTTTCTGGCTATTTGGCCATCATCAGCGAAGAGCAACGTGTAGCTGGCGGGGTTGCTTGAAATGCCGCCTTGAAAGTATTCACAGGTTTAAGTACCACTCAAGAAGGCGCACAGGTGCTTCACCCGAGCTCGTCAGCTCAGAGGCTCACGGGAGCCTTAATCACAACAGTCAAAACGGGGAGCACCCTGTCTTCCATTCCAGCATTTGTGACCCCAAGGCATCATGGTAGAATGCAGTCATTAGCACGAATTTGAATAGAGTTTTGAAAGTTTTTCACCATAAGTTGGTGTGGCAAGTGCCATATCTTCGGACACGTGTTTCTGGCTATTTGGCCGTCATCAGCGAAGAGCAACGTTTATCTGGCGGGGTTGCTTGAAATGCCGCCTTGAAAGTATTCACAGGTTTAAGTACCACTCAAGAAGGCGCACAGGTGCTTCACCCGAGCTCGTCAGCTCAGAGGCTCACGGGAGCCTTAATTACAACAGTCAAAACGGGGAGCACCCTGTCTTCCATTTGAGCATTTTTGACCCCAAGGCATCATGGTAAATGCAGTCATTAGCACGAATTTGAATACAGTTTTGAAAGTTTTTTACCATAACTTGGTGCGGCAAGTGCTGTATCTTCGGACACGTGTTTCTGGCTATTTGGCCGTCATCAGCGAAGAGCAACATGTAACTGGCGGGGTTGCTTGAAATGCCGCCTTGAAAGTATTCACAGGTTTAAGTACCACTCAAGAAGGCGCACAGGTGCTTCACCCGAGCTCATCAGCTCAGAGGCTCACGGGAGCCTTAATTACAACAGTCAAAACGGGAAGCACCCTGTCTTCCATTCCAGCATTTGTGACCCCAAGGCATCATGGTAAATGCAGTCATTAGCACGAATTTGAATAGAGTTTTGAAAGTTTTTCACCATAAGTTGGTGTGGCAAGTGCCGTATCTTCGGACACGTGTTTCTGGCTATTTGGCCGTCATCAGCGAAGAGCAACGTGTAGCTGGCGGGGTTGCTTGAAATGCCGCCTTGAAAGTGTTCACAGGTTTAAGTACCACTCAAGATGCCGCACAGGTGCTTCACCCGGGCTCGTCAGCTCAGAGGCTCACGGGAGCCTTAGTTACAACAGTCAAAACAGGGAGCACCCTGTCTTCCATTCCAGCATTTGTGACCCCAAGGCATCATGGTAAATGCAGTCATTAGCACAAATTTGAATAGAGTTTTGAAAGTTTTTCACCATAAGTTGGTGCGGCAAGTGCCGTACCTTCGGACACGTGTTTCTGGCTATTTGGCTGTCATCAGCGAAGAGCAACGTGTAGCTGGCAGGGTTGCTTGAAATGCCGCCTTGAAAATATTCACAGGTTTAAGTACCACTCAAGAAGGCGCACAGGTGCTTCACCCGAGCTCGTCAGCTCAGAGGCTCACAGGAGCCTTAATTACAGCAGTCAAAACGGGGAGCACCCTGTCTTCCATTCCAGCATTTGTGACCCCAAAGTATCATGGTAAATGCAGTCATTAGCACGAATTTGAATAGAGTTTTGAAATTTTTTCACCATAAGTTGGTGCGGCAAGTGCCGTAGCTTCAGACACGTGTTTCTGGCTATTTGGCCGTCATCAGCGAAGAGCAACGTGTAGCTGGCGGTGTTGCTTGAAATGCCGCCTTGAAAGTATTCACAGGTTTAACTACCACTCAAGAAGGCGCACAGGTGCTTCACCCGAGCTCGTCAGCTCAGAGGCTCACGGGAGCCTTAATTACAACAGTCAAAACGGGGAGCACCCTGTCTTCCATTCCAGCATTTGTGACCCCAAGGCATCATGGTAAATGCAGTCATTAGTACAAATTTGAATAGAGTTTTGAAAGTTTTTCACCATAAGTTGGTGCGGCAAGTGCCGTATCTTCGGACACGTGTTTCTGGCTATTTGGCCGTCATCAGCGAAGAGCAACGTGTAGCTGGCGGGGTTGCTTGAAATGCCGCCTTGAAAGTATTCACAGGTTTAAGTACCACTCAAGAAGGCACACAGGTGCTTCACCCGAGCTCGTCAGCTCAGAGGCTCACAGGAGCCTTAATTACAACAGTCAAAACGTGGAGCACCCTGTCTTCCATTCCAGCATTTGTGACCCAAGGCGTCATGGTAAATGCAGTCATTAGCACAAATTTGAATAGAGTTTTGAAAGTTCTTCACCATAAGTTGGTGCGGCAAGTGCCGTATCTTCGGACACGTGTTTCTGGCTATTTGGCAGTCATCAGCGAAGAGCAACGTGTAGCTGGCGGGGTTGCTTGAAATGCCGCCTTGAAAGTATTCACAGGTTTAAGTACCACTAAAGAAGGCGCACAGGTGCTTCACCCGAGCTCGTCAG
This sequence comes from Pleurodeles waltl, assembly GCF_031143425.1. NCBI lineage: Eukaryota > Metazoa > Chordata > Amphibia > Caudata > Salamandridae > Pleurodeles > Pleurodeles waltl. Next base: position 1,031,293,586 of record NC_090437.1, on the reverse strand, counting down.
CTCAGAGGCTCACGGGAGCCTTAATTACAACAGTCAAAACGGGGAGCACCCTGTCTTCCATTCCAGCATTTGTGACCCCAAGGCATCATGGTAAATGCAGTCATTAGCACGAATTTGAATAGAGTTTTGAAAGTTTTTCACCATAAGTTGGTGCGGCAAGTGCCGTATCTTCGGACACATGTTTCTGGCTAATTGGCCGTCATCAGCGAAGAGCAACGTGTAGGTGGCGGGGTTGCTTGAAATGCCGCCTTGAAAGAATTCACAGGTTTAAGTACCACTCAAGAAGGCGCACAGGTGCTTCACCCGAGCTCGTCAGCTCAGAGGCTCACGGGAGCCTTAATTACAAAAGTCAAAACGGGGAGCACCCTGTCTTCCATTCCAGCATTTGTGACCCCAAGGCATCATGGTAAATGCAGTCATTAGCACGAATTTGAATAGAGTTTTGAAAGTTTTTCACCATAACTTGGTGCGGCAAGTGCTATATCTTCAGACACGTGTTTCTGGCTATTTGGCCATCATCAGCGAAGAGCAACGTGTAGCTGGCGGGGTTGCTTGAAATGCCGCCTTGAAAGTATTCACTGGGTTAAGTACCACTCAAGAAGGCGCACAGGTGCTTCACCCGAGCACGTCAGCTCAGAGGCTCACGGGAGCCTTAATTACAACAGTCAAAACGGGGAGCACCCTGTCTTCTATTCCAGCATTTTTGACCCCAAGGCATCATGGTAAATGCAGTCATTAGCACGAATTTGAATACAGTTTTGAAAGTTTTTTACCATAACTTGGTGCGGCAAGTGCTGTATCTTCGGACACGTGTTTCTGGCTATTTGGCCGTCATCAGCGAAGAGCAACGTGTAACTGGCGGGGTTGCTTGAAATGCCGCCTTGAAAGTATTCACAGGTTTAAGTACCACTCAAGAAGGCGCACAGGTGCTTCACCCGAGCTCATCAGCTCAGAGGCTCACGGGAGCCTTAATTACAACAGTCAAAACGGGAAGCACCCTGTCTTCCATTCCAGCATTTGTGACCACAAGGCATCATGGTAAATGCAGTCATTAGCACGAATTTGAATAGAGTTTTGAAAGTTTTTCACCATAAGTTGGTGTGGCAAGTGCCGTATCTTCAGACACGTGTTTCTGGCTATTTGGCCGTCATCAGCGAAGAGCAACGTGTAGCTGGCGGGGTTGCTTGAAATGCCGCCTTGAAAGTGTTCACAGGTTTAAGTACCACTCAAGATGCCGCACAGGTGCTTCACCCGGGCTCGTCAGCTCAGAGGCTCACGGGAGCCTTAGTTACAACAGTCAAAACAGGGAGCACCCTGTCTTCCATTCCAGCATTTGTGACCCCAAGGCATCATGGTAAATGCAGTCATTAGCACAAATTTGAATAGAGTTTTGAAAGTTTTTCACCATAAGTTGGTGCGGCAAGTGCCGTATCTTCGGACACGTGTTTCTGGCTATTTGGCTGTCATCAGCGAAGAGCAACGTGTAGCTGGCAGGGTTGCTTGAAATGCCGCCTTGAAAATATTCACAGGTTTAAGTACCACTCAAGAAGGCGCACAGGTGCTTCACCCGAGCTCGTCAGCTCAGAGGCTCACAGGAGCCTTAATTACAACAGTCAAAACGGTGAGCACCCTGTCTTCCATTCCAGCATTTGTGACCCCAAAGCATCATGGTAAATGCAGTCATTAGCACGAATTTGAATAGAGTTGTGAAATTTTTTCACCATAAGTTGGTGCGGCAAGTGCCGTAGCTTCAGACACGTGTTTCTGGCTATTTGGCCGTCATCAGCGAAGAGCAACGTGTAGCTGGCAGTGTTGCTTGAAATGCCGCCTTGAAAGTATTCACAGGTTTAAGTATCACTCAAGAAGGCGCACAGGTGCTTCACCCGAGCTCGTCAGCTCAGAGGCTCACGGGAGCCTTAATTACAACAGTCAAAACGGGGAGCACCCTTTCTTCCATTCCAGCATTTGTGACCCCAAGGCATCATGGTAAATGCAGTCATTAGCACAAATTTGAATAGAGTTTTGAAAGTTTTTCACCATAAGTTGGTGCGGCAAGTGCCGTATCTTCGGACACGTGTTTCTGGCTATTTGGCCGTCATCAGCAAAGAGCAACGTGTAGCTGGCAGGGTTGCTTGAAATGCCGCCTTGAAAGTATTCACAGGTTTAAGTACCACTCAAGAAGGCGCACAGGTGCTTCACCCGAGCTCGTCAGCTCAGAGGCTCACGGGAGCCTTAATTACAACAGTCAAAACGGGGAGCACCCTGTATTCCATTCCAGCATTTGTGACCCCAAGGCATCATGGTAACTGCAGTCGTTAGCACGAATTTGAATAGAGTTTTGAAAGTTTTTCACCATAAGTTGGTGCGGCAAGTGCCGTATCCTCGGACACATGTTTCTGGCTATTTGGCCGTCATCAGCGAAGAGCAACGTTTATTGGCGGGGTTGCTTGAAATACCGCCTTGAAAGTATTCACAGGTTAAAGTACCACTCAAGAAGGCGCACAGGTGCTTCACCCGAGCTCGTCAGCTCAGAGACTCACGGGAGCCTTAATTACATCAGTCAAAACAGGGAGCACCCTGTCTTCCATTCCAGCATTTGTGACCCCAAGGCATCATGGTAAATGCAGTCATTAGCACAAATTTAAATAGAGTTTTGAAAGTTTTTCGCCATAAGTTGGTGCGCCAAGTGCTGTATCTTCGGACACGTGTTTCTGGCTATTTGGCCGTCATCAGCGAAGAGCAAAGTGTAGCTGGCGGGGTTGCTTGAAAAACCGCCTTGAAAGTATTCACAGGTTTAAGTACCACTCAAGAAGGCGCACAGGTGCTTCACCCGAGCTCGTCAGCTCAGAGGCTCACAGGAGCCTTAATTACAACAGTCAAAACGTGGAGCACCCTGTCTTCCATTCCAGCATTTGTGACCCCAAGGCATCATGGTAAATGCAGTCATTAGCACAAATTTGAATAGAGTTTTGAAAGTTTTTCACCATAAGTTGGTGCGGCAAGTGCCGTATCTTCGGACACGTGTTTCTGGCTATTTGGCCGTCATCAGCGAAGAGCAACGTGTAGCTGGCGGGGTTGCTTGAAATGCCGCCTTGAAAGTATTCACAGGTTTAAGTACCACTCAAGAAGACGCACAGGTGCTTCACCCGAGCTCGTCAGGTCAGAGGCTCATGGGAGCCTTAATTACAACAGTCAAAACGGGGAGCACCCTGTCTTCCATTCCAGCATTTGTGACCCCAAGGCATCATGGTAAATGCAGTCATTAGCACGAATTTGAATACAGTTTTGAAAGTTTTTCACCATAAGTTGGTGCGGCAAGTGCCGTATCTTCGGACACGTGTTTCTGGCTATTTGGCCGTCATCAGCGAAGAGCAACGTGTAGCTGGCGGGGTTGCTTGAAATGCCGCCTTGAAAGTATTCACAGGTTTAAGTACCACTCAATAAGGCGCACAGGTGCTTCACCCGAGCTCGTCAGCTCAGAGGCTCACGGGAGCCTTAATTACAACAGTCAAAACGGGGAGCACCCTGTCTTCCATTCCAGCATATGTGACCCCAAGGCATCATAGTAAATGCAGTCATTAGCACAAATTTAAATAGAGTTTTGAAAGTTTTTCACCATAAGTTGGTGCGGCAAGTGCTGTATCTTCGGACACGTATTTCTGGCTATTTGGCCGTCATCAGCGAAGAGCAAGTGTAGCTGGCGGGGTTGCTTGAAAAACCGCCTTGAAAGTATTCACAGGTTTAAGTACCACTCAAGAAGGCGCACAGGTGCTTCACCCGAGCTCGTCAGCTCAGAGGCTCACAGGAGCCTTAATTACAACAGTCAAAACGGGGAGCACCCTGTCTTCCATTCCAGCATTTGTGACCCCAAGGCATCATGGTAAATGCAGTCATTAGCACGAATTTGAATACAGTTTTGAAAGGTTTTCACCATAACTTGGTGCGGCAAGTGCTGTATCTTCGGACACGTGTTTCTGGCTATTTGGCCGTCATCAGCGAAGAGCAACGTGTAACTGGTGTTGCTTGAAATGCAGCCTTGAAAGTATTCACAGGTTTAAGTACCACTCAAGAAGGCGCACAGGTGCTTCACCCGAGCTCGTCAGCTCAGAGGCTCACGGGAGCCTTAATTACAACAGTCAAAATGGGGAGCACCCTGTCTTCCATTCCAGCATTTGTGACCCCAAGGCATCATGGTAACTGCAGTCGTTAGCACGAATTTGAATAGAGTTTTGAAAGTTTTTCACCATAAGTTGGTGCGGCAAGTGCCGTATCCTCGGACACATGTTTCTGGCTATTTGGCCGTCATCAGCGAAGAGCAACGTTTATTGGCGGGGTTGCTTGAAATACCGCCTTGAAAGTATTCACAGGTTAAAGTACCACTCAAGAAGGCGCACAGGTGCTTCACCCGAGCTCGTCAGCTCAGAGACTCACGGGAGCCTTAATTACAACAGTCAAAACAGGGAGCACCCTGTCTTCCATTCCAGCATTTGTGACCCCAAGGCATCATGGTAAATGCAGTCATTAGCACAAATTTAAATAGAGTTTTGAAAGTTTTTCGCCATAAGTTGGTGCGCCAAGTGCTGTATCTTCGGACACGTGTTTCTGGCTATTTGGCCGTCATCAGCGAAGAGCAAAGTGTAGCTGGCGGGGTTGCTTGAAAAACCGCCTTGAAAGTATTCACAGGTTTAAGTACCACTCAAGAAGGCGCACAGGTGCTTCACCCGAGCTCGTCAGCTCAGAGGCTCACAGGAGCCTTAATTACAACAGTCAAAACGTGGAGCACCCTGTCTTCCATTCCAGCATTTGTGACCCCAAGGCATCATGGTAAATGCAGTCATTAGCACAAATTTGAATAGAGTTTTGAAAGTTTTTCACCATAAGTTGGTGCGGCAAGTGCCGTATCTTCGGACACGTGTTTCTGGCTATTTGGCCGTCATCAGCGAAGAGCAACGTGTAGCTGGCGGGGTTGCTTGAAATGCCGCCTTGAAAGTATTCACAGGTTTAAGTACCACTCAAGAAGACGCACAGGTGCTTCACCCGAGCTCGTCAGGTCAGAGGCTCATGGGAGCCTTAATTACAACAGTCAAAACGGGGAGCACCCTGTCTTCCATTCCAGCATTTGTGACCCCAAGGCATCATGGTAAATGCAGTCATTAGCACGAATTTGAATACAGTTTTGAAAGTTTTTCACCATAAGTTGGTGCGGCAAGTGCCGTATCTTCGGACACGTGTTTCTGGCTATTTGGCCGTCATCAGCGAAGAGCAACGTGTAGCTGGCGGGGTTGCTTGAAATGCCGCCTTGAAAGTATTCACAGGTTTAAGTACCACTCAATAAGGCGCACAGGTGCTTCACCCGAGCTCGTCAGCTCAGAGGCTCACGGGAGCCTTAATTACAACAGTCAAAACGGGGAGCACCCTGTCTTCCATTCCAGCATATGTGACCCCAAGGCATCATAGTAAATGCAGTCATTAGCACAAATTTAAATAGAGTTTTGAAAGTTTTTCACCATAAGTTGGTGCGGCAAGTGCTGTATCTTCGGACACGTATTTCTGGCTATTTGGCCGTCATCAGCGAAGAGCAAGTGTAGCTTGCGGGGTTGCTTGAAAAACCGCCTTGAAAGTATTCACAGGTTTAAGTACCACTCAAGAAGGCGCACAGGTGCTTCACCCGAGCTCGTCAGCTCAGAGGCTCACAGGAGCCTTAATTACAACAGTCAAAACGGGGAGCACCCTGTCTTCCATTCCAGCATTTGTGACCCCAAGGCATCATGGTAAATGCAGTCATTAGCACGAATTTGAATACAGTTTTGAAAGGTTTTCACCATAACTTGGTGCGGCAAGTGCTGTATCTTCGGACACGTGTTTCTGGCTATTTGGCCGTCATCAGCGAAGAGCAACGTGTAACTGGGGTTGCTTGAAATGCAGCCTTGAAAGTATTCACAGGTTTAAGTACCACTCAAGAAGGCGCACAGGTGCTTCACCCGAGCTCGTCAGCTCAGAGGCTCACGGGAGCCTTAATTACAACAGTCAAAATGGGGAGCACCCTGTCTTCCATTCCAGCATTTGTGACCCCAAGGCATAATGGTAAATGCAGTCATTAGCACGAATTTGAATAGAGTTTTGAAAGTTTTTCAGCGTAACTTGGTGCGGCAAGTGCTATATCTTCAGACACGTGTTTCTGGCTATTTGGCCATCATCAGCGAAGAGCAACGTGTAGCTGGCGGGGTTGCTTGAAATGCCGCCTTGAAAGTATTCACAGGTTTAAGTACCACTCAAGAAGGCGCACAGGTGCTTCACCTGAGCTCGTCAGCTCAGAGGCTCACAGGAGCCTTAATTACAACAGTCAAAACGGGGAGCACCCTGTCTTCCATTCCAGCATTTGTGACCCCAAGGCATCATGGTAGAATGCAGTCATTAGCACGAATTTGAATAGAGTTTTGAAAGTTTTTCACCATAAGTTGGTGTGGCAAGTGCCGTATCTTCGGACACGTGTTTCTGGCTATTTGGCCGTCATCAGCGAAGAGCAACGTTTATCTGGCGGGGTTGCTTGAAATGCCGCCTTGAAAGTATTCACAGGTTTAAGTACCACTCAAGAAGGCGCACAGGTGCTTCACCCGAGCTCGTCAGCTCAGAGGCTCACGGGAGCCTTAATTACAACAGTCAAAACGGGGAGCACCCTGTCTTCCATTCAAGCATTTTTGACCCCAAGGCATCATGGTAAATGCAGTCATTAGCACAAATTTAAATAGAGTTTTGAAAGTTTTTCACCATAAGTTGGTGCGGCAAGTGCCGTATCTTCGGACACGTGTTTCTGGCTATTTGGCTGTCATCAGCGAAGAGCAACGTGTAGCTGGCAGGGTTGCTTGAAATGCCGCCTTGAAAGTATTCACAGGTTTAAGTACCACTCAAGAAGGCGCACAGGTGCTTCACCCGAGCTCGTCAGCTCAGAGGCTCACGGGAGCCTTAATTACAACAGTCAAAATGGGGAGCACCCTGTCTTCCATTCCAGCATTTGTGACCCCAAGGCATCATGGTAAATGCAGTCATTAGCACGAATTTGAATAAAGTTTTGAAATTTTTCACCATAAGTTGGCGCGGCAAGTGCTGTATCTTCGGACTCGTGTTTCTGGCTATTTGGCCGTCATCAGCGAGAAGCAACGTGTAGCTGGCGGGGTTGCTTGAAATGCTGCTTTGAAAGTATTCACAGGTTTAAGTACCACTCAAGAAGGCGCACAGGTGCTTCACCCGAGCTCGTCAGCTCAGAGGCTCACGGGAGCCTTAATTACAACAGTCAAAACGGGGAGCACCCTGTCTTCCATTCCAGCATTTGTGACCCCAAGGCATCATGGTAAATGCAGTCATTAGCACGAATTTGAATAGAGTTTTGAAAGTTTTTCACCATAAGTTGGTGTGGCAAGTGCCGTATCTTCGGACACGTGTTTCTGGCTATTTGGCCGTCATCAGCGAAGAGCAACATGTAGCTGGCGGGGTTGCTTGAAATGCCGCCTTGAAAGTATTCACAGGTTTAAGTACCACTCAAGAAGGCGCACAGATGCTTCACCCGAGCTCATCAGCTCAGAGGCTCACGGGAGCCTTAATTACAACAGTCAAAACGGGAAGCACCCTGTCTTCCATTCCAGCATTTGTGACCCCAAGGCATCATGGTAAATGCAGTCATTAGCACGAATTTGAATAAAGTTTTGAAATTTTTTCACCATAAGTTGGTGCGGCAAGTGCCGTAGCTTCAGACACGTGTTTCTGGCTATTTGGCCGTCATCAGCGAAGAGCAACGTGTAGCTGGCGGTGTTGCTTGAAATGCCGCCTTGAAAGTATTCACAGGTTTAAGTACCACTCAAGAAGGCGCACAGGTGCTTCACCCGAGCTCGTCAGCTCAGAGGCTCACGGGAGCCTTAATTACAACAGTCAAAACGGGGAGCACCCTGTCTTCCATTCCAGCATTTGTGACCCCAAGGCATCATGATAAATGCAGTCATTAGCACAAATTTGAATAGAGTTTTGAAAGTTTTTCACCATAAGTTGGTGCGGCAAGTGGCGTATCTTCGGACACGTGTTTCTGGCTATTTGGCCGTCATCAGCGAAGAGCAACGTGTAGCTGGCGGGGTTGCTTGAAATGCCGCCTTGAAAGTATTCTCAGGTTTAAGTACCACTCAAGAAGGCACAGGTGCTTCACCCGAGCTCGTCAGCTCAGAGGCTCACGGGAGCCTTAATTACAACAGTCAAAACGGGGAGCACCATGTCTTCCATTCCAGCATTTGTGACCCCAAGGCATCATGGTAAATGCAGTCATTAGCACGAATTTGAATAGAGTTTTGAAAGTTTTTCACCATAAGTTGGTGCGGCAAGTGCCGTATCTTCGGACACATGTTTCTGGCTATTTGGCCGTCATCAGCGAAGACCAACGTGTAGCTGGCGGGGTTGCTTGAAATGCCGCCTTGAAAGTATTCACAGGTTTAAGTACCACTCAAGAAGGCGCACAGGTGCTTCACCCGAGCTCGTCAGCTCAGAGGCTCACGGGAGCCTTAATTACAACAGTCAAAACGGGGAGCACCCTGTCTTCCATTCCAGCATTTGTGACCCCAAGGCATCATAGTAAATGCAGTCATTAGCACAAATTTAAATAGAGTTTTGAAAGTTTTTCACCATAAGTTGGTGAGGCAAGTGCCGTATCTTCAGACACGTGTTTCTGGCTATTTGGCCGTCATCAGCGAAGAGCAACGTGTAGCTGGCGGGGTTGCTTGAAAAAACGCCTTGAAAGTATTCACAGGTTTAAGTACCACTCAAGAAGGCGCACAGGTGCTTCACCCGAGCTCGTCAGCTCAGAGGCTCACGGGAGCCTTAATTACAACAGTCAAAACGGGGAACACCCTGTCTTCCATTCCAGCATTTGTGACCCCAAGGCATCATGGTAAATGCAGTCATTAGCACGAATTTGAATAGAGTTTTGAAAGTTTTTCACCATAACTTGGTGCGGCAAGTGCTATATCTTCAGACACGTGTTTCTGGCTATTTGGCCATCATCAGCGAAGAGCAACGTGTAGCTGGCGGGGTTGCTTGAAATGCCGCCTTGAAAGTATTCACAGGTTTAAGTACCACTCAAGAAGGCGCACAGGTGCTTCACCCGAGCTCGTCAGCTCAGAGGCTCACGGGAGCCTTAATTACAACAGTCAAAACGGGGAGCACCCTGTCTTCCATTCCAGCATTTGTGACCCCAAGGCATCATGGTAGAATGCAGTCATTAGCACAAATTTGAATAGAGTTTTGAAAGTTTTTCACCATAAGTTGGTGTGGCAAGTGCCATATCTTCGGACACGTGTTTCTGGCTATTTGGCCGTCATCAGCGAAGAGCAACATGTAGCTGGCGGGGTTGCTTGAAATGCCGCCTTGAAAGTATTCACAGGTTTAAGTACCACTCAAGAAGGCGCACAGGTGCTTCACCCGAGCTCGTCAGCTCAGAGGCTCACGGGAGCCTTAATTACAGCAGTCAAAACGGGGAGCACCCTGTCTTCCATTCCAGCATTTGTGACCCCAAGGCATCATGGTAAATGCAGTCATTAGCACGAATTTGAATAGAGTTTTGAAAGTTTTTCACCATAAGTTGGTGTGGCAAGTGCCGTATCTTCGGACACATGTTTCTGGCTATTTGGCCGTCATCAGCGAAGAGCAACATGTAGCTGGCGGGGTTGCTTGAAATGTCGCCTTGAAAGTATTCACAGGTTTAAGTACCACTCAAGAAGGCGCACAGATGCTTCACCCGGGCTCGTCAGCTCAGAGGCTCACGGGAGCCTTAATTACAACAGTCAAAACGGGGAGCACCCTGTCTTCCATTCCAGCATTTGTGACCCCAAGGCATCATGGTAGATGCAGTCATTAGCACGAATTTGAATAGAGTTTTGAAAGTTTTTCACCATAAGTTGGTGCGGCAAGTGCCGTATCTTCGGACACGTGTTTCTGGCTATTTGGCCGTCATCAGCGAAGAGCAACGTGTAGCTGGCGTGGTTGCTTGAAATGCCGCCTTAAAAGTATTCACAGGTTTAAGTACCACTCAAGAAGGCGCACAGATGCTTCACCCGAGCTCGTCAGCTCAGAAGCTCACGGGAGCCTTAATTACAACAGTCAAAACTGGGAGCACCCGGTCTTCCATTCCAGCATTTGTGACCCCAAGGCATCATGGTAAATGCAGTCATTAGCACAAATTTGAATAGAGTTTTGAAAGTTTTTCACCATAAGTTGGTGCAGCAAGTGCTGTATCTTCGGACACGTGTTTCTGGCTATTTGGCCGTCATCAGCGAAGAGCAACGTGTAGCTGGCGGGGTTGCTTGAAATGCCGCCTTGAAAGTATTCACAGGTTTAAGTACCACTCAAGAAGGCGCACAGGTGCTTCACCCGAGCTCGTCAGCTCAGAGGCTCACGGGAGCCTTAATTACAACAGTCAAAACGGGGAGCACCCTGTCTTCCATTCCAACATTTGTGACCCCAAGGCATCATGGTAAATGCAGTCATTAGCACGAATTTGAATAGAGTTTTGAAAGTTTTTCACCCTAAGTTGGTGTGGCAAGTGCCGTATCTTCGGACACCTGTTTCTGTCTATTTGGCCGTCATCAGCGAAGAGCAACGTGTAGCTGGCGGGGTTGCTTGAAATGCCGCCTTGAAAGTATTCACAGGTTTAAGTACCACTCAAGAAGGCGCACAGGTGCTTCACCCGAGCTCGTCAGCTCAGAGGCTCACGGGAGTCTTAATTACAACAGTCAAAACGGGGAGCACCCTGTCTTCCATTCCAGCATTTGTGACCCCAAGGCATCATGGTAAATGCAGTCATTAGCACGAATTTGAATAGAGTTTTGAAAGTTTTTCACCATAAGTTGGTGTGGCAAGTGCCGTATCTTCGGACACGTTTTTCTGGCTATTTGGCCATCATCAGTGAAGAGCAACGTGTAGCTGGCGGGGTTGCTTGAAATGGCGCCTTGAAAGTATTCACAGGTTTAAGTACCAATTAAGAAGGCGCACAGATGCCTCACCCGAGCTCGTCAGCTCAGAGGCTCACGGGAGCCTTAATTACAACAGTCAAAACGGGGAGCACCCTGTCTTCCATTCCAGCATTTGTGACCCCAAGGCATCATAGTAAATGCAGTCATTAGCACGAATTTGAATAGAGTTTTGAAAGTTTTTCACCATAAGTTGGTGCGGCAAGTGCCGTATCTTCGGACACGTGTTTCTGGCTATTTGGCCGTCATCAGCGAAGAGCAACGTGTAGCTGGCGGGGTTGCTTGAAATGCCGCCTTGAAAGTATTCACAGGTTTAAGTACCACTCAAGAAGGCGCACAGGTGCTTCACCCGAGCTCGTCAGCTCAGAGGTTCACGGGAGCCTTAATTACAGACAGGGTGCTCCCCGTTTTGACTGTTGTCCACCCACTGCCAGCTTCTCAACGCTCTTCTCTCTCCGTCCGTCTCTGCTGGATTCTACTCTTACTCTTCTCAATTCTAAATTCTACATGCTATGACATCCCACAAGTTCTACAAGCTATGACATACCACAGGCTCTTTCTGGACCAAGAGCTACCTTTCTGGCAAATTTGGTGTAATTCTGTCCAGTGGTTTTGGCGCTATCACACATTCCCTTTATCATGGCCCCCCGGCTTGACGGATCACCCTGAAACTTTCAAGACAGCAGCTTACGTGACTGTTAAATTTTTGAGGAAATTTTGTGAAGATTCGTCAAGCGGCGCCATAGATATAGGTGAGCAAAAAACTGCTTTTTCTATTGAAACTAGGTCCTAACTATAACTACCTACTAGTAACCACCAGTAGGTAGTATCTCTCTCTCTCTCTCTCTCTGTATATATATATATATATATATACACTCCTGCTAGAGAGAGAGAGATGGTAGTTTTGTTTAGTGGCAGAGGAAAATGGAGTAGAATTAAGAAGTGATTTTTCAGTCAGCGGAGTGCCATCGGAATACTCATCTTAAAGCGTTTCTAAAGGACTCAATTTTGAAAGTTGTGCTGTCCCTTTGCAAGCATAGTTTGTGCAGCAAGATGGCAGTAGCATGTTAGACCAACCCAGAGAGCATACATGTGCGGTGGCAAGCACAGACGGAGTGCTGTCTTGGCAGCACCCGATTTAGCTCAGACCCAAATTTCACATTTCACTGGTGACGCTGGATATAAAGTTGGTACAGCCAACTATTTGCCAACTGAGTTCATCCATCTGTTTTTGGGTGTTGACTTCCTTGAGCAACTGGTGCAGCTAATAAATTTGTGTACAGAGCAATGTCTGAGGGAACATGGAGGCACTCTAGGGCCTCGTTCTAGAGAATACCTCTGGATGTTTGAGGAGTTGAAGATAGTTTTGGGCCTTACACTCAAAATGGCATTAGTGCAGAAACCAACCTTGCAGTCCCACTGATCTGCCTGCACCATTTGGGTAATTATTATCTATTGGACTTTTTTGCTTATGCGGGGTCATCCCCAATATTTTTGCCTCCTATTTTTTCTGACCTGTTGCTGTTGGCTTTTGAACTCTGAGCACTTTACCACTGCTAACCAGTGCTAAATTGCATATGCTCTCTGTGTAAATTGTATGATTGATTGGTTTATCCATGATTGGCATATTTGATTTACTAGTAAGTCCCAAGCAGAGTGCACTAGAGGTGTCAGGGCCTGTAAATAAAATGCTACTAGTGGGCCTGCAGCACTGGTTGTGCCACCCACATAAGTAGCTCTTTAATCATGTCTCCGACCTGCCATTGCAGTGTCTGTGTGTGCAGTTTTAACTGTAAATTCGACTTGGCAATTGTACCCACTTGCCAGGCCTAAACCGTCCCTTTTCTTACATGTCAGACACCCCTAAGGTAGGCCCTGGGTAGTCCCAAGGGAAGGGTGCAGTGTATGGTTAAGGTAGGACATATAGTAATGTGTTTTACATGTCCTGACAGTGAAATATTGCTAAATTTGTTTTTCACTTTTGCAAGGTCTGTCCCTCTCATAGGTTAACATGGGGGCTACCTTTAAATCTGATTAACGTGTAGATTCCCTGTGGAGTTTCGGGTCTCTGAGCTCACAATTTTCAAATACATCTTTTAGTAAAGTTGATTTTAAGATTGTGTGTTTGAAAATGCCACTTTTAGAAAGTGAACATTTTCTTGCTTATACCATTTTTGTGACTCTGCCTGTTTGTGGATTCACTGTCTGGGTCAGTTTGACAGTTGGGCTGGTTGCACCTCACACTAGACAGTGACACAAAGGGAGCTGGGGTGTAGCCTGCATATCCTGATGAGCCATCTGTGCTAGGAGGGAGGGAAGGAATGGTTACTTACACCTGAAAGGGCTGTGCCTGTCCTCACACAATGCAGTCTCCAACCCCCTGGTGAGTGTCTGGGGCCTGGCTTAGGCAAGGCAGGATTTCACATTCACAAAAGTCTTTGCTTTGAGGTAGGCCTACTTCAAAGGAGAAATTGGGTATAAGAAGGGCACCCAAAACTACAGACTTTAGATCACTTCTGGACATCAAGAGGAACCTCTGCCTGGAGAAGAGCTGAAGAGCTGAGGAGAAGTGCTGCCCTGCCTGTGACTGTGCTTTGTGGAGTTATCCTGCAGTTGCTGCTTCTGCCTGTGCAAGGGGACAAAGACTGGACTTTGTGGTATATTCCTGCTTGAGAAGGACTCTCCAAGGGCTTGGACTGGGCTTGCCCCCTGTGCTGAAGTCTCAGGGCCATCAAAGACTTCCCTTGCCAGCACCTGGACTCTCTGCTGAGACTAATACCCTGACAAGTGGTGCCCTATCCAGTCCTTGGGCCCTTGAAAGGAAAAGCTGGTGAAAATTCAAGGAAATCGACTTCGGACGACTCCGGACCGACGACGCTGCTGAATCCGGTGACGCCGCCTGCAACCGACTTCGTGATCTTTGCCGGAACGCAACGACCTTCGCAGGCCCGACACCGCTGCAGCCCCGACGAAGTCCACGACTCCGTGGAAGTCGCCCCACCACGTCGTGACCGACGCCGCTCGAAGTGAACGGGTTCAATGTTTCGCTCGAACCTGCGATCCCCGACTTCGCGCATCAGCTTGTTTTCACTCTTCACCAAAGGCACTGTACCTAGGGGTCCGCATTACTCCGTGGCCGGCGCCGCTGGTTTTGGATTGTTGGGAACGACTCCGTCACAGCACCGTGCTAACACCTCATTGAAGGATTTTGTGTTTCTAAGTGCTATTTTTTAATTTAATCTTTAAAAATTCATAACTTGACTTGTGCATGTCGTATGTTTTTCATTTTGGTCTTGTTTTGTTTAGATAAATATTTCCTATGTTTCTAACCCTGTGTTGTGTCATTTTGTAGTGTTTTGTTTAAGTTACTCTGTGTGTTGGTACAAATACTTTATACCTAGCACTCTGAAGTTAAGCCTACTGCTCTGCCAAGCTACCAAGGGGGTAAACAGGGGTTAGCTGAGGATGATTCTCTTTTACCCTGACTAAAGTGAGGATCCTTGCTCGAACAGGGAGTAACCTGACTGTCAACCAAAGACTCCATTTCTAACACCATCCTCTCACCATACATAAGCAGAGGTTGTTTTTTTCAATTGCAAAGGTTGTTCAAAATTCGGCCTGTCGTGGAACATTGGTCTGCCAGGAATCTAGAGATGTATACTCCTGGAAAGAATATAGTCATCAATGAGTCCTTGATCCTTTACGAAAGGGCAGCTGCTGTTCAGTCACAGGAAGGATTGTATGGAAACTTGTCTAGACACTCCTTCACAAAGGTTATAACCTTTATGTGGGCAATATCTATACAGAAGTAGAGCTGTTCAGTGAGCTGTACATAGCTGGCATGGCACTGTGGCCTGTGGTATAGTTTTGTTGTCTCCACAAAGGATTGCTATAGGAGCTTGTTTGTAAGAAGCTCCAGAAATCCCAGAACACTGTGTTGCATTCATAAGAACTGCTCCCAGTCCAGTTCCCGGATAGGCGTGATGTGTTCACTACAACGTATGATGAGAGCACTTCCCCTGTCATGGCTTGAGGTCAGATGGTCGAAGTGTACAGGCCCACCTGTATACTTGATTACACCAAGTACATGGGCGAAGTGGATAATAACGACCAGGTTTTTCAGCCCTACAGTGCGAGTCATAAAAGTCGCGCTTGGTACAAGAAACTGTATACCCACATGATCCAGATGGCATCATGCAATGCTTATGTTGTTTATTGTTCGACAACCACAGGAAACTCATGACCTTCCTTGACTGTCAGTTATCCTTCATTGAAAGTCTTACTGCTCCAGAAGCAGCAGCCTCCACTTCATAATTTCTGTAGTACATGGGAAGTCTGCAAGAGCGACACTTTGCTGATCATATTTGTGAAACGCCTAAAAAGTCTTGACCATGTTGTTGTTGTAAAGTCTGCTCTATGCCCATCCCAGCCAGCCCTGTGTTTTCCTACTTGCTTATATTGTATCATACAGAAGTGAAGTACTGGGAAATTGACTGAGGTGGAGTTGCCGTTAGGAAAAGCCTTTAAGGGCTGTGCACAGATACCTACTGTCCATGGGCCACTACTTAGCTTAGCAAACAGCCACAGAATTTTAGTTTCTCTATTTCAGGAAATCAAGGACTTCCTCATGGCCTGCTCCACACCTTTATCTGCTGTCAGAATGTGGTAGGTGTTCTGTTTGCCTATTGACAAGTGCACTAAAGTCCCCACACTGCACATACTGGTGGACAGAACATATGCCATGTTGTCACAAAGTACCCTGTGTTGCAAAATGTTAAAGGCTTGACTAGATATTGAAGTGCTTGGTAGGAACCTATATACAAAACACAAGGACCACCCTGATTGCCCACAAGAACCAGAGTAAGTGTAATAGGTTAATCAAATGTTCTGTGGGACATTCTCAAACATTTATACTTCCTTTAAAAGTGTGCAAACTCAACTATCAACTTGTAACATAACTGATGTTATTGAAAAGGGGTACAGAGCACAATATCTTGTATGATGATTGTTTTCACATCTTTAGTACAAGATGTGAAAACAATCATCATACAAGATATTGGGGGTCATTACAACATTGGCGGTAAAAGGCGCTTACCGCCATGCAGAAGACCGCCAATACACCACCGCGGCCGCGGAATTCCTCCACAGCTATTATGACACACATCGCGGAATCTGCCGAAATTCAGTCACCCACACAAGTCCGCCACACCAAAGGTCAGTGTTAAACTGGCGAAAACAAAACCTCCACCTCCACGCCAACAGAAACACGCCCATGCTATTACGAACCACGAATCCACGCGGCGGTCTTTCAACCGCGGTATTCCATTGGCGGTACACACCGCCGTGCTCAAAATACACACACATCTCCAAACACCGCCACATTGGACAATCAAAATACACACACCTGATACACATACACACACCACCCCCACACACCCATTTCAATATAAAACACACATTCCCACAAACCCCTACAACCCAAAATTAGAGACGAAGGCCAGAGAGACAGCACTGATTAGACAATCCCACCACACAGAGGCACACAACACCATCACCCACACACCATCCATGCACAAAACACCACACACCACTACACATCACTACACTCATCACCACATACACCACCTCACACATCAGACACACCACCCCATGGCACGCCAAAGACACACCCGCTTTTCTGAGGAGGAGCTCAGGGTCATGGTGGAGGAAATCATCCGGGTAGAGCCACAGCTATTTGGCTCACAGGTGCAGCACACATCCATAGCCAGGAAGATGGAGCTATGGCACAGAATAGTCGACAGGGTCAACGCAGTGGGACAGCACCCAAGAAATCGGGAGGACATCAGGATGAGGTTGAACGACCTACGGGGGAAGGTGCGTTCAGCGGTCTCCAGGCACAACATCGTGGTACAGCGGACTGGCGGCGGATCCCCAACTCCTCCCCCACAACTAACAACATGGGAGGAGCAAGTCCTGACCATCATGCATCCAGAGGGCCTCGGAGGAGTCGGTGGAGGAATGGACACTGGTAAGACAAATCTTAACTATCATATCCCCACCCTACCTGCATGCTATCACACACCCCCACCCTCACACCCTCCCCTATCACCCCAAATCCTCAATAATGTAGTAATAACACAAACCACTCATCCCAACACCAAGCCCTGCATGACACAACTAAGCATGGTCACC
Source organism: Pleurodeles waltl (assembly GCF_031143425.1). NCBI lineage: Eukaryota > Metazoa > Chordata > Amphibia > Caudata > Salamandridae > Pleurodeles > Pleurodeles waltl. The sequence continues at coordinate 1,031,276,391 of NC_090437.1, read as the reverse complement.
CTTCACCAAAGCATGCTCACTGCACATACCCATAACAACCCCCTAACCATCATCACACAAGCCCCCACACAGGAATGCTAGCACTGGGGTACACGCACACTCACCTATTGCACACCATCACACACACACATGCAATAATCATGCTCTTATGCCCCTGCAGGAATACGAAGGACCGTCACCACACCGGAGGGTCCAGACATCTCCACTCCACCCACAGAAGAGGCCCACAGTGACGAAAGCAGCTCTGCCCTACTGGAGCCTGATGACCAGCCCGGACAATCGTGGGCCTCGGGACAGTCGGTTCCCCTCGCACAGGCACAGCCCAACACTGACCTTCCACCCTCTGGTAACACCAGCACAGCACCCACCCAGCGGGCCCAAACCTCCGTACCCAGGACAGGTCAATCAGCTGTGTGTCCACCACTACAGGGAACCCAGGATAACCCACCACCCCAACAACAACAGGGACCTGGGGACAGTGGTAGTGGGCACACGGTCCAGGGGACGGAGGCACAGGAACACAGGGGAACTGGGAGGGCTGCTGTGCAACAGGGGGCGGACAGGCCAAGGGAACCCACTCTCCACGAGGCCCTCTCCTCCATCATGGGAGCATACCACCACTCCCAGGAGACGATGGCGACGGTCCTGGACAAGTTTCAGGAGACCCAGCGCATGCAGGACGAACTGTATTTGGGGTTCAGGGAGGAGCTCAGGACCATCAGCTCCACCTTGGGCACCATCGTAGGGGTGCTGAAGGACATACAGCAGACCTTGAGGGACACCGTGGCACTCCAAGGGCCCCTGACACTAGCCAGGAAGATGAACTGCCCACCACCTCCGCCGGCGCTAGTGGACAGGACGCCCCGCCACAGGACCACCACACCAGCACCCCACCCCCTGCAGACGGACAACCACCACGCAAGCGGTCCCTGTGATCCAGGAACAGGACAGAGCAAGATGGCAAGACCACCGCCAGGAAATGAGACCACCCTGATTGTCCCCCCACTGTCTCACTTTGTTACCCTGTCCATACTTAAACTGCCCCAGCTCCACTTCCTATGCCCAGATGGGCAGTGCACCTGTGAAACTAATAGACTGGACTCTGCCATGGACATTTCTCCACCATCACCCATCACCATTTTACAACCCCCCTCCATTTTTGAGCACTTAAATAAACACCCTTGAACCACAAAACATTCTGGAGTCAGTCTATGATATTGTAAAATGTATTATCAATGACATTGTCAAAATGCTTTTATAGTAGTTAAGGCAACATACCAATGTCACACATCACAAGTCCTTGAAGGATGCATGCAGATGACACACGTTGGTAACCACACCTGTGAAACCGTAATGGAAAGGAACAACTCAGTTACCAAATAATCCCAGTAAATTACACACAGGATAGAGTAAGACGTGTGACAGTGAATGTAATGTAAAAAACAAAAATGTTCTCACCTTTGTGTCACTGGAAATATTGCTGTATGACTGACTCCCTGTTGTCGTTGTCTTCTTCCTCAGCTTCCTCCTCATCACTGTCCACAGGCTCCACAGCTGCCACAACACCGTCATCTGGACCATCCTCCTGCAGAAAAGGCACCTGGCATCGCAAAGCAAGATTGTGAAGCATCGAGCAGGCGATGATGATCTGGCACACCTTCTTCGGTGAGTAGAATAGGGAACCACCTGTCATATGGAGGCACCTGAACCTGGCCTTCAGGAGGCCGAAGGTCCGCTCGATCACCCTCCTAGTTCGCCCTTGGGCCTCATTGTAGCGTTCCTCTGCCCTGGTCCTGGGATTCCTCACTGGGGTCAATAGCCAGGAAAGGTTGGGGTAACCAGAGTCCCCTAATAGCCACACACGGTGCCTCTGGAGTTGACCCATCATATCAGGGATGCTGCTATTCCGCAGGATGTAGGTGTCATGCACTGAGCCAGGGAACATAGCATTTACCTGGGAGATGTACTGGTCTGCCAAACAGACCATCTGTACATTCATCGAATGATAACTCTTCCGGTTCCTGTACACCTGTTCACTCCTGTGGGGGGGACCAGAGCTACATGGGTCCCATCAATAGCACCTATGACGTTGGGGATAGTTCATGGATTGTGGCATGGTCAAACCTGTAGGTCACGATTAAATGTCGCTCCTCCATTGTCAACAAGACCACCAGCGGTCGGTACACCGGAGGATTCCGTCATCTTCTCAAATGTCCAAGCTGACGGCGCCTAGGAAGGACAAAAGCGATGATCAGGTCAACTTTTTTCCAGGTATGTACCCACTGTTACACAGAACACAACACCAAACACAAAACCCTTCCTGTATGTGTGTTGAGTGTAGGCCTAGCTATGTGTGACGCAGAAGTAAATGAAGACATGTGGGCCCCTGAAATGGCGGCTGCCTGACCTCTAAACTGGGACAATGGGATTGTGGGGTAACTGAGTTGCCGTTGCACACCGTCGCGGTAGGCGGTCGTAGACTGCGGCGCAATGCTGCATTGGTTAACATTGGACCCTATGGCTTCCACGAGCCAATGAGGAAGTGCGCCGGCGGTGATGATATGCACCGCCGCGGACGTCACCGCCATTTTCTATCTGTTGAATCACTAGATACCTGATCTTCGACAGGCGAGGACCTACACTGCAAGTGCTGCTGTGACCTCGGTCTGGAAGAGACAATGGCTGCTGCATCTGGGGAAAGGGCCCCTGCCTTCACTGCTCAGGAGTTAGAGAGACTGGCAGACGGGGTCCTCCCCCAGTACACGCTACCCTACGGTCCTCCAGACCAACAGGTTAGTACACAGGTAGCACGTTGTATGGGCTAGGCCTGGGTGGAGGGGGCTGGTTGTAAGAGGGAAGGGGACAGAGTTCAGGGAACATTAATGCATGTGAATGAATGTGCCATATGGCTAGGGTAGGGAGGGGGGCCACGCACATTGACGGTGCGGTTGTTAATGACTTCTCTTCTTCCCTTGTGCATGTCATGTAGGTCAGCACCAACCAGAAGAAGGACATTTGGCATGCCATCGCCAAGGAAGTCTGGCCCTGGGGGTCCACCTGAGACGGGGCACCCACTGCCGGAAAAGATGGGAGGACATTCGCCGCTGGAGCAAGAAGACGGCGGAGGCTCAGCTGGGGATGGCCTCCCAACGTGGGAGGGGTGCCCGTCGCCCCATGACCCCCATGATGTTCAGGATCCTGGCGGTGGCCTACCCTGAGTTGGATGGGCGCTTGAGGGCATCACAGCAGACACAAGGGGGTGAGTACAACATCATTCTGCGGACTTTGCGCGCAGTGGAGGGGTCTGGGTGGGGGAGGAGGCCTGTGGGTGTACCTAGGCCAGGCAGAAATAGGTAGACTTGGCCCCTCCATAATGCAGGCCATGTGGCACCCTACCCCACCGCAGTAGAGTGCCATGTACAGGTATAGATGCCCCTGTGGCATCCATGTGTGCAGATGTCCACCATAGCCATGTAGGCCAGATCCCAGGAATTGCATCTGTAGAGGCCAGGAGCACGGCGTAGTGCAGGGGGCTGCTGTGTCTGTGTTGTCCGCCAACGGTTGCGGTATGCCATGCACTCAACCTTTCTTTCTTCTGTCTCCCCCCCCCCTTTTTGTGGTCTCCCTGTTCTTTTGTGCATCAGCATCATCAGGTGGAGGTACAGTGGCACCGGGGCACGAGGGAGCTGCATCCCACATGGCCATGGAGGGCCACGCCACGGACTCAGAATGCACCAGTGGGACGGAGGGCGAGGGGAGCTTCACGTCGGCCACCGGATCACCAAGCAGCGACACAGACTTGTCCGCCGATGGGAGCTCCCTTGTGGTGGCGGCACCATCTGTGCGCCCCACTTCTACAGGTACAGCCGCCACCTCCCCTACCAGCACCACCCTCCCAGCAGCCCCTCAGCGTTCGCCCCGTGCCTGCTCACCCAGGAGGGTGGGCATCACCTTCACCCCAGGCACCTCAGGCCCTGCCCCAGTCACCCCTGCTGCCCTCAGTGAGGAGGCCATTGACCTCCTCAGGTCACTCACTGTTGGGCAGTCTACCATTGTGAATGCCATCCAGGGTGTAGAAAGGGAGTTGCAACATGGTAATGCATTCCTGGAGGGCATTCATTCTGGTCAGGCTGTCCTTCAGCGAACCCTGCAATCTCTGGCCTCAGCACTGATGGCAGCCATTGTCCCTGTGTCCAGCCTCCCCCCTCCAACCTCCTCCACCCAGACCCAGTCCCCTGTACCCCAGCCTATCCCAAGCACACCATCAGACCAGCATGCACACACCTCAACACACAAAAGTAGCTCAGACAAACATAGGCACCACACAACCCACAGGCACACACACAAGTATCACCCACGTGCAGACACAGCAACATCCACTGCCTCCACTGTGTCCCCCTCCTCGTCGTCTCCCTCCTCCCTCCCAGTGTCGTCTACACTCTCACCTGCATGCACTACATCTACAGGCACTAAGACTCGCAGCAGTACACCCAGCACCACACCCCGCTCACCTGCACTCACCACCTCCACTCCCATTTACATGTCCCCTGTGTCCTCTCCCAGTGTGTCTGTGACGCCCCCTCCCAAAGTACACAAACGCGGCCACCCACATACCCAACATCCATCCACCTCACGACAGCCTCCAGTACCTGCACCTGCACCCAAAACACCTAAAGTGACACCTCCTACAACCACCTCCTCTTCCTCCACTCCCAGACCCCCTCCAACTACCCACCCCAGTGTTCGTCAGAAACTGACCCTGTGTAAAGTTTACCTTTTTGCCCCCCCCCGCCAATTCATCAGTCACGTCGTAGCGCCTCAGCCAAAAAGCCTCCAAAACCAGTGGTACCTGTTCAAGGTGTATGGAGTGCACCGGCCACCAGGGCAGGCAGTGTGACCCGGAGCCAAGGCACTGGCAGCCCACCCCCTGCAAAGGCTCTGAAATTGGAAAGTGGGCGACGGGACCCTGTGAAGACTCCTGGAGGCAAAACAACTCACAGTGGTTCCAGGGGGATTGCAGAGTCAGCTGTGACTACTCCAGAGGTGGGGAAGAGCCAGAGGATGTCTGCACAGCCTAGTGTGAGCAGCACAGCGGAGAAGGGCGGCATCCTTCCCGGCGGTCGGGACGCCACCGCCAGCACCGTCCTCACTGGTCAGGAGACCACCGCCACCGCTGGAGTCAGTGCCCAGGAGGGCCCAAGTATCGTCACTGGTCAGGAGACCACCGCCGGAGTCAGTGCCCAGGAGGGCCCAAGTATCGCCACTGGTCAGGAGACCACTGCCGGAGTCAGTGCCCAGGAGGGCCCAAGTATCGTCACTGGTCAGGAGACCACCGCCAGAGTCAGTGCCCAGGAGGGCCCAAGTATCGTCACTGGTCAGGAGACCACTGCCACCGCCGGAGTCAGTGCCCAGGAGGGCCCAAGTATCGTCACTGGTCAGGAGACCACCACCAGAGTCAGTGCCCAGGAGGGCCCAAGTATCATCACTGGTCAGGAGACCACCACCAGAGTCAGTGCCCAGGAGGGCCACGGCTGCCACAGCCCCGCTGGGCAATGAGGGAACGTCATGCCACACACCAATGCCCAGTCCAGAGAACATCATGCCACACACCAATGCCCAGTCCAGAGAAAATTGCCACACACCTATGCCCAGTCCAGACACCGCCATGGTAAAGCACCGCTGAACAGTCCAGACACCGCCATGGCAAAGCACCGCTGAACAGTCCAGACACCGCCATGGCAAAGCACCGCTGAACAGTCCAGACACCGCCATGGCAAAGCACTGCTGAACAGTCCAGAACCGCCATGGCAAAGCACCGCTGAACACGGCATGCACCGGGGAAGAATGAAAAGGCCGCCACTTCAAGCATCGTTATCCCATGTGCAGGTGGGACAGTGACGGGACAGGAACTTCCACGGGGAGACCAATCCAGTCTGGGCACCAGTCCCCCTCCAGAACCAGTGGAGGCTGTTATCTACTTGCGAAACTGTGGCTTTGCACTCCCCAGGATGGTACAGTGGGCACACCACCCACTGTAGAGACTTGAGAGACTGTGGCTTAGCACTCCCCAGGATGGTACAGTGGGCAAACCACCCACTTTTGAGACTTGGGAGACCGTGGCTTTGCACTCCCCAGGATGGAACAGTGGGCAACCCACCCACTGTAGAGACTTGAGAGACTGTGGCTTTGCACTCCCCAGAATGGAACAGTGGGCAACCCACCCACTATAGAGACTTGAGAGACTGTGGCTTTGCACTCCCCAGGATGGAACAGTGGGCAACCCACCCACTGTAGAGACTTGAGAGACTGTGGCTTTGCACTCCCCAGGATGGAACAGTGGGCAAGCCACCCACTGTAGAGACTTGAGAGACTGTGGCTTTGCACTCCCCAGGATACATCAATGGGCATGGAGCCCCATCGTGGATCTGGCTTTGCACTCCTCCGGCTGAGGTGCCCCCCCTTCCCTTCCCCCTGAGTTGCCTGTAGTATTTCGATCTGATGCCCCGGCAGTGTTCTCTCCGTGTGTGGACAGGTATCTTTTGTGGGCCTCGCCCATGCATTTTTGGACTAGTGGTGCACGGACATTGATATGTGCATATCTGCACTACTTCTCGGAATGTATATACTTTTGTATGAATTTCTAATATATGTGTATATTTTTGAGACATGTATATTGATACATTACAATGTTTGGACTGATTTTGTTTTGTCTTTGCATTCTTCCGGGGGGATTGTGGATTGATACTGTGATTTTTGTGAATGCATTGGTGTGTGTGTTGTAATATGCGAGGGTGGGGGTGGGGGTGTTGCGTGTGTGTCCCCCTGACGTTTGCCTCCCCCCTCCCCTATGTCATAGGTGCAGTACTCACCGTTGTCTTCAGCGCCTACATAGATGGTGATCGTAGAGGAGCAGAAAGACAAGCGCAGGGAGTATTTGGAGTTCCGGCTCCATGGAGTCCTCCTTCCTTGTGGGATGTGTTCAGGTGAGCGTTTTCCCATTGAAAACGCTGTTTCCGCCGTGTTTTTATCCACGGTGAATCGGCCCCGGAAAAGGTGGCGGATTGGCGGGTTGTGATACTATGGGCGGTATATTGTCTTCCGCCTGTCTGTTGGCGGTGACCACTGCGCTGCTTGTCTGTACCACCGTGGCGGGCGTTGTGTTAAAGTGGCTGTCTTTGTTGGCGGTTTCCGCCAGGGTCATGATTCCCTTTTTTGGTCCGCCGGCCTGTTTGCGGTATTACCGCACCTTTAACACCGTCCGCCAGGGTTGTAATGACCCCCATTGTGTTCTGCACCCTTTTTCAATAACATTGGGTATGATACAATTTAGTAATTGAGTTTTCACACTTTCAAAGCAAAGGTAGAAGTGTTGGTGAATGAGTCCCACAGGACGTTTGTTTGGCATATTACTTTAGGGAACTTAGGCAGTATTCCCCAGCATGTTTGCCTTACTTTCAACAGTAGGTATGCTTGCTCAGTCACAGGGATAGGCCTTGCAGGGCATACTTAGACATATGCTATGTTCTCACAGACTACCCTGTGTGTCAAAAACTACAGTTTTTCATGGTTTATGACATTCTCTTTAAGGACATTCGGTAGTACTCCCCAGCGTGTTTGCTTGTTCAGTTTGAGGAATGAGGGCCGTGGAAGGCATACTGGGGCACTCCATACTTGTATCTACAAACTGGAAGGGGTAGATTTAGCACTGTGAGTGCTCTAAAGGCGCATGAATGACATGTCTTACTCAGCCTTATGTGTCTGTCATTGGAGCCATTAGTAAATGTGCACTGGGCATGCGTTCAGTAATTTTCAGAAAGAAGCATATCAATGTGAAATCCCTTGCATGGTGGCAGTATGTTTATGTGAGTGCACTGATTGGTTGGATTTGGCCCATGGCTGGCGGTATGACAGTCTTGTGTGGAGCGTGAATGGCGTGTGAATCTGATGGTGCCTTGATGTGGCTTTATGGTTCACCTATCAGAAGTTTTAGTTTCAATATTCAGATACTTTGTATCTGAAGTATAAGTATTTGTGCTTTGAAGCCTTCATTTCTGGAGGTGCTAAAACCAACCAGTGTAAGTAGTGGATTAACTTTAGAAAATTTGTACCAGATTTATATCTGTTGTTGTAAAATGACTCTTAATAAGAACTCCTTTTTTTCTCGTTGTAGGTAGCTGTGGATTTTGGGCCCTGGCTCAGAAGGCACCTAGGCAAACCTGTACATTTTTGAAAACTAGACAAGCAGGGGAGTCCAGATGTGCTTGACTTGCATGGCTCTGACCAAGTAATATTACCCAGTAGCCCTTGCAGACGTCAAGAAACATACATTTTCATCACATTTCTGTGATGGAAAGACATGAAATCTGCAAGGAGCCACAGGTTTGCTACCACCCTGAGCTCTCAAATGTATCTTTATAAGGCCTGTACCCAACTTGTATTGATGACCAGGAGAAAAGGACACAAAAGTCCCTACATCGCTATGTTGAGAGATTAGCAATAGGGGAAGGTGCGGTGTTTGGGGCCGTGCTATGGTGCCACCTGTGCAAACCTATGAGCCACAGCCATTTTTGGAAAACAGACAACCAATAGAGTCCAGGGTAGTGTGCTTTGTGTGAATCCCACAAGGTATTCTTACCCACAATGCTCTACAAGTCTCAAACTCTGACAAATATCACACATTTACATTCCATTTCTGTTATGGAAAGTTCCGGAATCCTCAGGAATCCACAAAATTCTTACCACTCTACATTACCCCACTTGTGCCGATAAAACTGCTGCCCAACTTGTGTGGCTGGGCCTAGTGCCCGCTATAGGAATGGCTCAAACCAAGGTCAATGGGAGCCCTCGCCAGTGGACTTCCATTGATCTTGTTTTTATCTATTTCTGTAACAGGCACAGGGCCTACCCACACAAGTGAGGTACCATTTTTATCGAGAAACTTGGAGGATGATGGGTGGAAGGAAGTTTGTGGCTTTCCACAGATGCCAGAACTTTCCATTACTGAACTGTGAGTAGAATGTGTTTTTTTTCTCAAAGTTTGAGGTTTACAAGAGATTCTGTGTAAAAAAACGTGGTGAAACCCACAAACATCAGCCCACCCTGGATACCTCTAGGTGTCTAGTTTTCAACAATGTACAGGGTTGCTAGGTTTCCCTTGGTGCCGGCTGAGCTAGGGTCCAAAATCTAGAGCACCCACATTGAAAAAAAAACAGTCAGTGTTCAGTGGAAAAATGCAATGCCTCCAAGTTGCGTTTTAGACTGTTCTCTGTGGCGGGCACTAGGTCTACCCACAAAAGGATGAGGTACAAATTTTTATCAGAAGACTTGGCGGATTGCTGGGAGGAAGGAGGTTTGTGGCTCCTTATAGATTTTAGAACTTTCCATAACAGAAATCTGAGGAAAATGTGTTTTCAGGTTTGTAAGAGATTTTGGGTAAACAAATGCGATGAGAGCCACGCAGGTCAGCCTACTTTGGATACCCTTAAGTGTCTGGATTTCAAAATGTGCAGGTTGGCTAGGTTTCCATAGGTACTGGCTGAGCTAGGGTCCAAAATCTAGAGCTACCCACATTGGAGTAAAGGGCCAGTTTTTAGTGGAAAAATGTGATTCGTCCATGTTGGGTTGTGGGCCGTTTCCTGTCACAGGCAGTAGGCTTACCTACACAATTGAGGCACCATTTTTATCACAAGACATGGGGGAATGCTGGGTGGAAGGAAGTTTGTGGCTCCACACAGATTCCAGAACTTTTCATTACTAGATATGTGAGGTAAATGTGTTTGTTAGACAACTTTTGAGGTTTGCAAGGGATTCTGGGTAACAAAATGTGGTGTGAGCCACACAGGTCACTGCATTCTGGATTCCCGTAGGTGTCTAGTTTTAAAGAATGTACAGGTTTGCTAGGTTTCTCTAGGAGCTGGCTGTGCTAGGTCCAAAATCCACAGCTATGCACATTGCAAAAAACAAGTCAGTTTTCAGTGGAAAAATGTGATGTGTCCACGTTGACAGTTTCTTGTCACGGGCACTAGGCCTACCTATTCAAGTGAGATACCATGTTTATTGGAAGATTTTTGGAAGCATAGAATAGTAGAACATTTGTTATTACCAATTGGATTTCGCTTCATTTTTGACATTTAAATGTAAGCCAGTGTATAAAAAAGGCTACATTGCATGTTTCACTATATGAATTGGTCTATAGTCTCTACTCCATGAAAAACCATTGTACAATCCAGCTCAGTTGTTGGCTCTGGTTACCTTGGGTTCTTACAGAACCTACAAACCCTATATATCCCTGCCACCAGAGGGGTCTAGTGGATGTAGTGGGGTATTGCTTTTATAAATCAGCCATTGTGACAAAAAGTTACACATGAAAGTGTCACAAATGCTTGTTTATGTACTACTAATTTTCAGTATTTCTTTATTTCAACAGTTATTTTCCTTGGGAAAACCTTGAGGGAGATACACATATGAACCCTTGCTGAATTTTGAATTTGTCTACTTTTCAGAAATCTATAGCTTTTGTGGATCACCGAGTTGGTCTAGACTGGTTTCCACCACAAACTGGAAGGAGGTTGAAAGCACAAAAAATAGGGAAAATAGGCTACCTTTTAGAAAAATGTCAAAACTGTGATACAAAATTAGGTTTTTTCATTCAGCTCTGCATGTTCCTGAAAGCTGGGAAGATGGTGACAGTAGGACAGAAAACTGTTAGTAGATGCCATTTGTAGGCGAAAAAACACAGACACTTTTATATGGAGCACTTTTTCTCTATTTTTTTTTTAAATCAACATTTTGCTATATTGTGCCCATTTCCACAAACCCTGGGTACATGTAGAATCCCCTGGATGTTTGAAAAAAAGAATGGAAATTTGGCGTGAATACCTTATCTGGAAAAAAAGTTATGAAGCCCCAACTAAAAACTACCTCAAATAGCCCAAAAAGGGCTCAGCATTGGGGAGAGAAAAGGAAGGGTGGGGGGGGGGGGGAGGAGGAGGGGAAGCCCAGCAGCGAAAGGGTTAAACAGGATCATTGAGGTATACATAATGTCAAACCTATATTCAATGATGCAGAAATGCAAGAACTGGAATCACAAATTAATTTCACCTAAGTACATCTGCTCAAAAGAGCTTGGGGAGTATTCAGCACGTAGTTCACAATTTTAAACGCAAGTGTTTGGTGTTGTCCAGTTCACTGCCTGGCAAATATTCCCATCAGCACTTCTTCAAATTGGTCCGAGGAGACTGACATTGAAGCTGAAATCCTAGTTGTGCCTATGCTAAAGGGGTTGCTCTTTGTTGCTGGAAAGCTCTGAGACCTCATAAAGAGACAGGAAAGAGCTACAGAAATACTGCAGTCTAATAAAATACAATACAAGCTTACTGCTCCTCATGTTTGCTATGATGCTTTGAATCAGATGTCCCCTTAACAGTCTAGCTGAACAGCTTCCATACTGTGATATTGTATTCATTATGTCTGAAAAATGACGAGACAGATGGCAACACTATTTGTTCTTCAGTTGTTTAACAGGAGGGCTTGTTCTTGTCTACATGATACCAGGAACTAGATTACAGAACCCTCCTCTCATGCAGACTGTAAGGCATCAGTATTTCATCTCAATATCAACTCCAGAAATTTATGCTGCCAGCATATAGTGGACAAAATAGCCACAAGATAAGTATACATAGAGACATACAGGTTCAGTTTACTTTGCTCCATATAAATGTAACCTGACCACATATATGTATTCTTTTGGTGCTGATCGACGAATCTGCATGAAACTCCCTAAGCAAAGTGAATCCACTTTCGCTGCTTCATGGAAAGCTTCACAATGATCCATCTAGAGGCTGGTCCACAAAAAGGAGGCTCGCAAAAGTGTAATTTCCCATTTCATTTTCATTACCATAGAATAGTTTCTGATAAAGACAAAACAGCTGTATTGAATTACACCAAATTTGGCACAAAGATAGATCATTACCCAGAAAGCCTGGTTTTCATTATTTGGTGTAAATGTGTTTGGTAGTGTTCATGAAATTTGCCTTTAAAAAGGTGCTTCATGTTGGTCATGAAAGGTTTAATTTCTTGGAAAAGTTGGCAATAGTAAGGCTGTTGGTGACCAAGCACTGATTGGCCAATTTAAAATCGGTTCGTTATTTGTGATTGCCTGGCCACAACATGCACAATATATTCTGACATCCATTTACATGTCTCAGGCACATAGTAGCTGTATCCTGAAAATAAATTTAAAAATATACAAGAAGGTAGAGTGAGCACACCCTGACACCCAGGGGAATGTATGGGGGAGTGGAAGTACCAAATAGATCCCTCGTTGATTGGCTGGGTAAAACATGGGCAAAATGTTGTGGCAGCAATTACAGGACTCAGCAACATTGTCCCCATTGAAATGCATTGCAGTGAATGCCAGTATTTGAGGTCACAAAAGTAGCACATTTAAAGGGTCATAACAGAGTTCCGTCACAATATAAAAAATGTTGTTGATGCTTTTATACTCACTTTAGGAATGCTGGTGAGTTTTCATGTCATTTTAACCTTTGGAAAGTGCTGAGCCTCAGCTGGGCGTTGATGAACTATGGTTGAGAGGAAACTGTTTTCGCTTATGATTTTTTCATACAATTTATGGAATGTGCACCAGAAGCTAGAATAAGAGCATATTTTGTCTAGCTTCACCCTATCTTCAGCAGTCATGTGAGAATAAAGTTAGATATTCTGAGAAAAAATATGTTCTTCCAACAGAAGCAGCAGTGTCAGTTCATTCCCCAGAATTCTACTGAACAGCTAGAGCGCTATCATTCTTTATTCACACCAAAAGTGCGAGACACCTGAACTCCATCACAATGGAATCAAATCAGTAAAACTGAAAGCCTTTTCCTACAGAGGAGATTGCAGTAAAGGAACAGAATTTGGGGGTTATTTTTGTAATTCAAATGATGGTTAGTGATCTAGAAAGCTTAAATGAGGACACCTTTTCTGTGGGTTCTCAAATAGCTTCCCCACCCATGTCAGTAAAACATATTGAAATGCAGAGAGATGCTTGCACTTCCAATACCAGCAGCAGCTCAGGTAACTCCCTAGTGATCAATTGCAGCTTCACCACAGAGTTCTGATGAACAAAAGGTGTTAACATTCTGTAAGTATGATAAAAGTATGGCACACCTGAATGTCATCTTGATGAAATCAAAGCTGTAAAACTGAAAGTGTTTCCAACAGAGGGGACTGCAGTAAAGTACAAAACAAGGGGTTTCTTTTTGTCTTAAAAATCATGATTCGTGCTTTTGAAAGATAAAATGAGGACACATTGTCTAAAAGTTCTCAAATATCTTCCTCATCCATTTCAGTAAAACATTTTGACATGCAGAGTGAAACATGTACTGCACTAACATTTTGTATTCAAGACTAAAGTGAGGCACCCCTGAACACCGTTTTTTTGGAATATGAGCTGTGAATGTAAAGCCTTTCTGAACAGCAGGCTGAAGTAAATGAGTGCTGAGATATTAATGCAGGTACGAAACCATCAGGTTAAAAATGTGAGGGGACATTTGAATTTTTAGTAATCTGCACTTCTATGGTGGTGGCATGGTCAGCAAGATGGCTGCCTGGGAGTGCTCAGGGAGAGCTCCCAGCCCAACTTCACAATCCTTCACAATCCTGCGATCTCAACCCTGCTGAGGGGTACATGTGGGGATTGCCTCATTGACCCCCCTCCTGCTTGACATCCTGCAAAATTGCCACCAGGTAGAGGTGCCTCCCCGGTGCAGCAACAGTGACAGAGGCCTGAGTGGAGTTCGCTCCCTCTATGCGAGTGCGGAGAGGGCTCTGGCTGGGTGCAGCGGCCTCTAACAAAACACCCCTCCCCCTGGCGTAGTGCAGAACTTCGAAGAACAACCATCTGTTTATATCAGAGGGTTGGCGGCCCCGCCCAAGGTAACGACTAGGGTCACCAGAGAGTGTGCGGTGTCAGAGGACTCCTGATTTACATATGGGCCCCCATTGCCTGGCTGCATCAGCTGTGCAGCAAAAAAGCACCGCTGGGGATGGGATGTCCTTCCTGGGCCAGAAAAAAAGCCTGCGAAGCCGGCGTGCTGCGCGGGCTGTCAGAAGGCATGGGAGGATCGGTGGCCCCGCCCCGGGAGAAGTGTGAAATATTCCAGGTGCATGCAGTGATGGGGGTATCCTCAAATGTGCCTGGGCCCTCTCGCAGTCAGCACTGCAGAGTTGAGGCCCAAGCTGGATCTACATGACACTGGAGGGCCCGTGTTGACAGACTCGTCTGGGCCTGGCCTATGGGAGAGAGCATACTGCAGACCTGCGACTGCTGGGGGGCACTGGGAGGGGCCGGTGTGGTCGCCCTGGAAGGAGGCCACCATGAATAGTTGGAGACAACTACAGCGATCTTGTAACACCCAGTATTTTACGCACCCAGGGAATACAAGAAGGCCCAGCTTCTTGCCCAGCTACAGGAGGACAGAAGGATAAAGTGGGTCAGCCCTGATTGCTCCCCATTGATGTTGGAGAGGAAGGGCTCTGCTCCAGGGGCAGTGGTGAGCCTGAATGAGCCGGTAGACAGTACTTCTTCAAGGACTTATGCAGGGGGAGGCAATGATAGAAGAGAAGGTGGTAACCCCCTTTCCGTCAATACCATATGGAGCATCAGGTGAGTCTGTTTTCCTCCTGGGGTCCCACCCTGCACCCTAGCCTGTGTGAGGCCTGCTGTCAGAGCTGTAGATTGGATGTGTGGGGAGAGCAGACTGCGGGAGTGCCATGAAGAGAGTGACCCCACTGGCATGCAGGTAGGCAGCCCTGGAGTGTGACGTGGCAGGGGGATCCTAGTGGCCTTGCCGAGGAGAGGACATGGACAACTGCACCCGATGACCCAGACCCTGTGGACTCTTACTTTGCTCCAATCTACTACATACTATGGGCAAGAACCGAGCACTCAGAGGTGCACAACAAACAAAGATTGATAAGTTCACAGGAACGAGCGGAGGCTGGCCAGTGGATGGCAGTGAGAGACCGTGAGACATGGAAGAATCAACGGAGGCCCAGATCCTAGCATCTATCGAGGTATTGACCAAGGTGGTGCAGGTGAAGATCAAAGCCATGACTCTGGACATTAACCTACTGAGAACAAATCTATGCAAGATGGCAGAGAGCTCAGTCAAAACAGAACAGCAGGTGTCCAAAATGCAAGTAGAACTGGCTGAAAGCTGTGGTTGTCACTCTCTTTCCTGATCACAAACATTGGAGGCCTGTGCAGAAGATGCAGAGGGTTGGTCCGCAGATGCATCTTACGGTTTGTAGGAAGGGGCTGAGGGGTGTGCTCTGATGACATTCCTGGAGGGCTGGATCAGAGCGGCACTCCCGACGTCAAGGCTGTCGCAACTCTTTATGGTGGAGAGGATGCACAGGTTGTTAGCCCCTCCCCCCTTCACTCGGAAGCCTCCTAAGGACAGTAATAGAAAATATTCTTAATAATAGGGACACCAATTTACAGGGAGTGCGTCAGAAAGGGGATCCCTCCTTTGAGAACCATACTATACACATTTTCCCGGACTACACAAGAGCTGTTCAATTACGAAGACAGTCCTTTAGTGGTGTCAAGCAAAAACTGAAAGCAATGGGTCTCACTTACATGTTGCCTTACCCGGCTAAACTGAAAGTGCTACACAATGATTGCCTGTACTTTTTCATGACACCAGAGGATGCCTGGGACCGATTGGAAGTTTGAGGCGGTGAGTGAACCCTGGCACTAATATAAGGAAGCGTCCCTGGGAGGCCAGAAGGAGCAGCAGAACAGCACCCATATTGAGGAGGAGAAGCAGGCGAGGGTGACAATCTGTCTCAAGAGAAAAAGTGTTGGTATGCCAGGATGGTTCTCAGTGACCAGAAAGGGAGTGGTGGAGTTGGTCACCTCTAGTGCATTCTCCGGCGCTGGTTTATAACTTGTGGACAATGCTCAGATCCCAGGGTTAGAAAGTGACTTGGCCTAACCAGGGGTGTCGTAAGATGTCTTCCACCCACAGAGTGACAGCTGGCAGGTTTGGGTGAGTCGAGAAGATGGTCCCTGCGGTGGGTACTCAGCCTATAAGGCTATTGTTCATTGCGGACTTCACTTCTGCCCCATGGGGCGGGGGGGTCATTTGAACTCAGCCATTCACTGAGACATGGCTTGGGAAACATGCCAGAAGTGGGGGTGAAGTAGGGCACCCAGGGGCTGCATCACTGAGAGGGCCTTGGACACGATTGGTACCTTCCCACCTTCCCCTTTATTTCTCCTTTTTTCCCCATTATTCTAGTTGTAGTCAATTGGTGTGGGGAAGAGTGTGCAGGGTCTGTAGGGCTATTACAGGGGCTGGACTGTGCTCCCAGCCTCCTCTAAGGTTTGCCTGGCTGCACCCTGCCCCTTGGAAGACTCTCGTATTGTTAGAGGGACAAAAGGTGGGTTCTGGCACACACTGATGTAAGACTGGTTCAAGCTAATTTGGGTGGGTGGTTGCTATATATGGCTGGGGAAACACTAGTTAGAATTCAAGGTGTTTACCCATAGGGGGCATGGGTCGTTAGTTTATTTACATGCAGCAGTGGTGGCACTTGTCTCTGTGAATAGCGGGTGGGGAGTACGGCGGGGGGATGATGTGGAGTGGGAACTAGCATGATGTCCACTAGCCCTGGATGGGAGAATGCATATGATTCCTCACATAGAATTTCAGAGGATTGAACTAATCTGTTAGAAGATATAGGACACCTGCCTATCTTAGACGCATGGAATCCCACATCACACTGCTACAAGAGACACACTTATTACATAATGAGGCCCACAACTTGCAGCAGAAATGGAGAAGGCAACTTTTTTCTTCAACCTACTCCTCTTATGCCAGAAAGGAGTCCATTTGGGTGGCACCTGGGATCCCGTTTGAGTTGCAGGGACACACTGTGAATGTGGTTCTGCATGGCGTTTTGGATGGTAGGGAGGTCTGTCTTTTTAATTGATATGCATCCTACACTGATGACGGTAAGTTTTTTGGGGAACGGGAGGCCGAGCTCCTGTCCTATGTTGGAATGCCCATTGTGTGGGTGGAGATTTTAATTGTGTCCTGGAAGGACAGCCGGACTGGCATCCCCCCAGTTTAGATACGAAACCCCACATGGTTGTGGGATTGCATGACACTATGGCCAGGTTGCAGTTTGTGGACATTTGGAGGGATCTTCACCCCACAGCAAGGGAATTGTCTTGCTATACACCCACTCACAGGGCTCATAGCTGAATAGACCGCTTCCGATTAACAAACAATGAACACTGAATGCTCAGGGAGCAAAATATCATGTGTGTCTCTTGTCGGACCACATCCCCTTGTTGTTGGAGTGCAGATTAAGAAGATACAGACCGGACATCGCTCTGTGGAGGATGCGGCTGGAGTCACTGGGGGACCTGGAATATAGGATAGACATTGATCTGAATCTGCAGGCATACGTTGACACCAACTGGAACTCTGTTGGGTTGGGCGGGATAGAATGGGGAGTTCTGAAGGTAGCTGTTAGGGTTGAAAGCCTCAGCAAAACCTATGGTACGAGAAAAAAGTTACAGCGCAAGCTGAAGTAGGGAAGAAGCTCCTTACTAGATTACAATGACTGATGGTTGGGCAGGTGGCAAGTGATGCAGGAGTGATCGATGCAGGTGGCAACCACCTGGGAAAGATTAGATTGTCTTGTGCGGAGGGATACAGACAGCAGCTGTGCCGGGAATGGGACAGCTCAGAAGCATGCTGGTCCGGTTGCTCACACATGAAAGATCCACGCCATTGATTGGCCGGAAGGTGGATCAGCATTGGGGCAGGCAGTGATCAATTGTTTGCTGCAAGATTACCTGGCGGGGTATATGCAATGCCAGCCGGGTATGGAGTGCATGGAGTGGCAGACGTTTTAAACCAAGTCGAGATCCCCTGACAAACTCAGGCTCAGACAGAGGGGCTAGATGAAGACATACAACTGGAGAAGCTACAAGAGGCCTCTTAGAGACATGGCCTTGGGTAAATGCCCAGGACTCGATGGTCTCCCAGTTGAGTATTTTCAGGCACACTCTGCCTCCCTGCTTCGTGCTCTGCTGGAGACCTTTCATGAGGCTCAAACCAATGGTGTCTTGCCGACCATTATGTGAGATGCTGCTCTTAAAACCAGCAAAGACCTCATGGACCCCATATCGACCGCTGTCTATGTTTAATGTGGACATCAAGCTACTCGGGAAAGTGCAGATGCTGCAATTAGGCCATGTGGTGATGCATCTGGCATATAGAGACCAATTAGGCTCCAGGCCTGGGAGAGGCACCCATATGAACGTGTGGATGCTTTCTCACATGATGCACGAGATCTTGGGCACTGTGGTAGAGGCAGCGTTGGTTGCCATGGATACTGAAAAGGCGTTTGATACCCTGTCCTGGGAATATATATGGTGGGTATTGAGGCAGATGGGATTGGGTCCGGGATTTATGTAATGGGTTCGCCTTTTATATCAAGTGCCCAGAGCGTAGGTGTGCACTGGACAGGTAGTGAGAGAAGAACTATGCAGACATGCCCACTTTCCTGGCTTCTCTTTGCTCTCAACATGGAGCTCTTTGTGATACACCTGAGACTAGAACTTGAAGACTGAGATGTGCGAGTGGGTGACACAACAGATATTGTGTCAGTGTACGTGGATGATATCCTGATATATGTGACGGATCTGGGACGTGCAGTGCCCCCCCCTTCGGTGGCTTATGGCTGACTTTGTGGGGGGTATCTGGCTTTCACGTAAACTGCCAAAAAACAGTGTTTTTTTCTCGGGGCATCCTTAGCTAATAGGCCAATCACCCTGCAGTTGCCTTGCCATTGGAGACGCAGCAGTTCTGTTAACTGGGAATGCTGATCTACACCAACAATACAAGTTAAATACAGGAAGACTGTTGGATGCCCTAATGGCCTCTATAAAGTTCTGGAACATGCTACCTCGGTTGGTTATGGGCAGGGTGGCACTAAGTAAAATGGTACTTCTACCCCAGTGCCACTACACTATGCAGAACTCGCCCTGCATTTTACCGAACTCCTTATTTCAGAGGCTAGATGGATTGTTGGTATTCCTGGTGTGGGCAGGAAAACAAAGCAGGGTCTGGCTGGAGCTCCTAAAGCTAGACCTGGCGACTGGGCCTCCCAGCCCTTAAGCTATACTACTTGACAGGATTGCTCCAATATGGAGCATTGTGGTGTGACAATGGCATCAATTGGGAAAGGTTGTCACTGGAGGGATCGACTGCTTCATACTACCTCTCCAAGTTACTTATGTGAAGCCACAGATCGCCAGTGGGTACTCCCTTTACAGTTCTGTAGATCGCACATACCTGGGACAGAGCGGTCACTCAAGTTCTGAGGCAGGCGCCCTGCACTAAGTTGCTTCTCATTTGGTGATTGCGCCTGTTTGCCAAGGTGGGACTAATACTTGCCAGACAATACATTGCAATTCACTGGGTGAGCCTAGTGCCACTGACAAGAAGTAAGTGGAGTGCTAATTTACTGTAATGGACAGTGGCTGAGGAGTGCTGGCTCTGGAAGGTCCACACGGATGAGAATGCAGAAAGAGACCTAGAGATCTGGGTGAAATGGTAGACTTTCTGGGTAAGAACGGTGAGGTAATGGATGATAGGTCCACCCCAATCTCCCCAGTGGCTGCGGCTGCGACCGGTCCGCGGTAGATGAGTCTGCATTGAATTCTGGTCAACCCACAACATCCCCACACCTTTCAGGGACAGCCGAATGACTTTAATGGCTGGATGGGTAAGTGATGTGATTATAATACATGCAGGTTGGAAGGCTGAAGGGCTGTGAACTGTGAGCGACCCCTTCACGCACCATTCACCCCTCCACTCTATGCCTAAACAGACGGCCTGCTACAGATGTTTTAGTGGTCATATGTGTATGCTTATGTGTTGCTTCCATGTCTTCCCTGCTCCTCCCCCATGACTACCTCATCCCACCTTCTCCATTGTGATAGTGGTGAGAGATCCACCCTAGACAACTCCCCCCTGGGGTGAGAGACATTACTATGGCACAGACCTGTTTGATTATATCTTGTTCTGAATCAGGGCATTATGCTGATGGTTTCATTTTATATATTGGTATGCACCATAACAACTGCAAAATATAAATAAAGAAATGTTTTTTGTTTTTTTTTAAAGGTTGCACTTCCATAGTCTAGTCTGGATATGACTAGGGAGTGCACTGCAGTCTTGAATCTGATGGGGGAATTAACAGTTTCACCTTCTTGAGGGGGCTGAGTTGATCAAATGCACTGCGGTGGCTGAACTGATGTGGGCTTGCACATTGAGGTATTTGGTTTGCAGTTGTCCCAAGGGATTTAATTGATTCCATGATTATGGAGTTGCCTTGGAGGGTGTCAAGGTGTTTGAGCCTTGCTTTATGGGGAGAGAGCAGTGGGGGGATGAGAAAGCATTCCGTTTTTATGGAGTTCAGTGTGAGGTGGTTTTGTGACAGCCAGTTTTTTTTTTTTTTGCTAGAGTACTGTTGAGATGGATAATATAATCCTGGGAGGATATTTTTAAGTATAGCTGTATATCATTGGCATGTATGTGGTATGCACAGTTCACTTGCTTGAGGATCCCCGTCAATGGCGCTACGTAGAGACTGAAGAATGTGGTGAAGGGGCTGGATCTTTGAGTCACTCCAAGTCTGACAGGGAACAAGCTTGATAGTGGACCACCCCATTTTAGTTGTTGTGAGTGATTCTAGTAAATCAAATATGCCATGACAGCTCCATTCTATGTTCTAGCAACTCTAAAAGATTGTTGTGGTTGATGATGTCAAATGCTGAGGAAAGGCCCGGGTGGATGAGTAGGCAGGAGTTGTTCAGGTCCAGGATTTTGATTGCACCATCTGTGGTGTGTACAATAGTTGTCTTGGTGCTGTGTCCAGGTCTAAAACGAGATTTGAATTTGTTGAGCGAGATGAACTGTTCAATTTCCTGAAAGAGATGGTTGGCATCCATGTTTGAGTAGAGGTCAATGATGGTAAACCCCTACTCCTGGGGCAACAAGAAAATAATAGATTTGTAAGAACCAGAAAGCAACATATATTTCAGAAGCTCATAACCTTGAGAATCAGCAGTGAAGTGAAAACAGGTAAATACATTTTTAAGCACCAATTTTGTCTTCCACAGATGGGTTAGCTGAAGACTGATTATAAGGTACTGAAGCCAACCAAACTGTCTGATGTCCTATATAACCATTGTCCTCCTTCTCCTTCCAAGGCCTAGTTTAAAAAAAAAGAAAAATGATCATATGGTTCTACTGCTTAACCTGCCCTATTTCCATCACTGTTTTTGGGCAGGAAAATCAAGCCCAAGCTTTAATTGGAAAGCCCTCCAACGCCTCCGCCATTTAATTCTGACACCCTAACCTCTGGCTACACTAAAACTGAACACATTACTCATGTATTATTTTTACAGTCCTTGTTAGGATTGGTCATTTTTCGAGCTCTATTGCAGGATTTAATTCAATATTTACTGCATGTTTCCCATTATACAAGAAATTAATCTGCTTGTATGTGTATGTGTATAATCAAGTTGGCATTCTTGCCTATTCATTGTCTTAAACCACTATCTAATTTCTTATACAATTGTGTGCTAAGCAGCGATTACACTGTGATCTAGCACTGTGATCTAGCATGCTGGAACAAGCCAAGAACCTGCACAGTATAGACCAACATTGGTAAAGGGGTACCATAAATTCATGATTGCTATTGGTGCATGGACACATCCTTGACCTCAGAGCAGAAGAGCATAGAAAAAGCATGCGAATATTTGATATGGCACCTGCATATCTATCATAAATTGGACAGAACAGTTGTTTTCTATGGATGATTTGATGACTTGACTTAAGGGCAATTGTATGAGTAACAGTACAAAATGTAAACAATAAGCACTTAAAACAGGCATTGTCTTTGTTCACTGATTGTGCTGGATATTGCATTAATGATGATTGTTGGTGGCATTGTGAGATGGCTTTTACTAGCATTGTGATGGAACACCCAGAGATGCTTTGGCAGTCATCCTTCAGTCACTAAGGCATTTCCAGGAGGGGGTTCAGTGCATCTGGGACATTGGTACCGGTAGTTCTGTGATTTCATTTAGAGCCAAAAATCGAGAAGGGAGAGAATGCACAGCCAACTCTGTTTGCTCAGGGAAGAGATGTCCCCTTCCCTTCTCTGCTCTGCTCCACACACTGGGTGCCTTAGTCTTAAGAGCCATCGTTAAGCAGAAATACTGACTGTCAACATCCACAAATGCTTGTCCACATACACATCACATGACAGTGTGACATTCTCTGAGACTACACTACAGTGACCACTATTTGGTGCTGTGGCTTGGATTCGGGTGTGGAGTCACCAAATGGCAATAAAGGGATCATCCCTTTCAGATTATTTCATTTGATTATCAGGTTTGATTGTGAAATTTGAAGATGTTTTTTGCAGTCTTTTTTGTTCTAACGGAATGGGTATTAACTATGAATCAAAAGATACATTTTAGATATTGTTTATAATAGTTTTCATTTAAGGCCAAATGTAGAATTGTGGCATGTAATGTTTATAGATGTATATTATTTGTGTACGTTTGCATTATCTTAGGTGCTAAACATAGGTAAAAACCGAATTACATGGTAACAAAATATTATTTTCCATACAGGATTAAAATTATAGCAGGTCTTTAGTGAGGTTCTGATACTGTCTCATTATGGGAATTGACCAAGAGGAAAGTGCTGGTACACATTCTCTGAAAGTACTTCACGGCTGATCATAATGCAACTGTGATGGGCAATGCACTTCCTGTAGCACTCTGAAAATATCCCTTTTCATAGGTTCAGCGTACACTAGGGTATCGCCCTCTGATCTTGGGCGCAGGTGTAAATGAACTGGAAGCGCGCGTGCCTTCACAGGACCGGAGTCCCCCTTGCGCTCTACTGTTCGATCTCAGACTGAGGTTTGTGTTATCCTTGGTTTCAAAGATGATATTCTTAATGTGAAAAAATGCTTCACTAATGATGGTAGATTAGAAACATGTATTCTTCCTTGAAGTCATGTGTTTCTTCATGCGTTATATTCCATCGTTGTCAAATGGTGTACATCCAATAAACAAGTAAATGCTTTTTAAGCTCCGATGCGGTTCGGACCAAAGCCCTTCTACAGGGGATATATTAATCTACAAAGCAAACAAAGAGCGGAAATGGAGCCCCTGGGATAATGCGATAATGTAAAAGTGGAGTGATATGACATGTTTAACTGTGAGTCACCCCTTGAGTGTGCATATTAGGTCGACGCGAGAAAAATATGCAAGAAAAACGAATCAAGTGTCAGAATTTTCCCCAAAGGAATCATGTGACATACACTCATCGTGTCAAAAGGTTCCCCAAAGAAATCGTGTGACATACACTCACTGACATTGGTTACTACTCATGCTGCTTTCACTTCTCCCTGATGGAGCTGTCATGATTTTAGGCACTAAGGGGCATATCTATAGGTCTCTAGCGCCACCTTGCGCCACATTAACGTCATCATTAGTGAAGAAACAACAGCCCCATGTTAGTAAAATGTTAAATCTAAATGATCGAACTTACATTTGACAATCAAGTAAAAAGTTGAGCTATTTACATAAATGTGTATCCCTACAAATGATCTTTGTCATAGTTTCATGAAACATCATGTAAATCGGTTGACATTAAGTATATGATTCCTGAGTTTTGAAAAGCAGGGTGAACTTGCGCTCTTGTGATGTGCAGACCACGCTTAAAAAAAGGCTCTTAGCTAACTTCGTTTTAGTCCGAGTACTGAGAATATAATGGTGCTCCTGTGAGTGGATCAAGAGTTGAAGAACGAAAGAAAAAGAAAATAAAAAAAGACAAGAAAGAAAAAATAAAGATAGAAAGAAAGAAAGAAGCTGTGGTGTATTGGTGGTTCAGTAGACATCAGACAAATTCTGTAAAGTTCAAGTTACAAAAAGCAGCTGAGTTCAAGTCTGTCATTGAGTTCTCCAGGTGCAAGGGTGTCCAGTTTTTTTATCCACTAGATTTCTTTATTTAATAACATCGTTTTGTGGTGAATCCCTTACGTTGCTTTGACTGTCTATAGTATGGTGATTCTCAGTTGACAAATACTATGTTCATGGGTATGATAATGCACTCCCACAGCACATTTTTCATTCTTGGTAAGTATGCTGCTGTTGTGTTCAGTGATTCTCATTTTTATGTTACATTCCTTTTTCCCTACATAAGCTAAATTGCATGGACATTTTAACAAGTAAATCACATTCTTGGAATCACATGTAGTGGTAACGTGAAGTTTGATTTTAGTTCTTTTTCAAGGATGGGTGATGAACGCTCCTTTAATGATGTTGTTGCAGTTGTCACAATGCTACCGTCTCTTTGTAAATGTCATTACCACAATGCTTCTTCGATTGTTCTAGTACCTTTTTCAGGTTCTTGGACCTTTAGTAAGCAAAGAGGGGATGTTGGTTGACAATTCTACAGAAGTCCTCTTCTGTTTGAAGCATAGGCCAGTGCTTCAATATGATCTTCCTGAGGCTGGTGCTTCGGGTGGTGTACTTTGAAACGTACACCATTCTGTCATTTTGACTGGTGTTTATCTTAGGTGTCAAGAGTTCCACTCTATTTTTGATATTTGCTTGTTTAACAGCTCTTCTTATTACTGTCTCTGCATACTGAACAAAATAAATGTCATTGATCTGAACAAAGATGACACATTTGTACTTTGTACCATTGATGTGAAATCGTTTACTACTTCGACTCCGCACAACTTAATCACCTGCAGCTCCTTCTATTGCAATCTTTTCTTGTACAAATTTGACTAAGAGCACATCCTGACAAACCAAACATGGCACAGAAGTTTTCTGACTTATTGAAGATACATCAACGACGTTGTTATTTGGAAGGGCTCTAAATTAGAACTCACTACAGCCATTAAGAAACTCAACCACATTGAAGATCGCATCAGTTTCACATACACTATAATTGACAAGACTGTCACATTTTTGGACGTTACGAACACTATGGTTGACGACAAACTGGTAAAAAAACATCTATGTGAAACCAACTGATTGCATCAATTTGCTGCATTAAGACAGTTTCCATCAGAACTCTTTTAAGAGACATCTCCCATTCTCACAATTTATGCAATTTACTTTTAATTTTGTTTTTCCCTACATATTGCTCTCATGTTGATTTAATATGCACAATCAACGGGTGACTCAGAGTTGAACGTGGCATGTCACACCAATTTCACCTTATCGCGTTATCTTAGCGACTCCATTTCCGTTCATTATTCGCATTGTTTGTTTTCTAGATTAACATATCCCCTGAAGAAGGATGTTGGTCCAAAATGCATCAGGGCTTTGAAGCGTTTATTTGTTTATTGTGTGTACACCATTTGACAATGAATGAATAAAACGCTTGAAGAAACACATGACTGCAAGGAAAAATAAATGTTTCTAATCTACCATCATTAGTGAAACATTTTTCCACTCTAGAAAAAAACATCTTTAAAACCAAGGATAACACGAACTTCAGTCTGAGATCGAACTGTAGTGCACAAAGGAGACACTGACCACAGCGCCTCCAGTTCAAGCAATCACAATGCCCCACTAAATGTTCATCAGCCCTGCGGAGAAGTACTGGCACTATACATTACTAATGGGATAGCCAGCCAAGAGCTGCTGGTTCTTTCTCGCCCAGGGAACAACTGCCCTCTTAAAGAGAGCAGGTACAACCCTACTAAAAGTACTGCAGCCCTGCTGATAAGATACAGTACTGTTATTAATGGTACCAAAGCTCTGCTGAGCAGTGTCGTTGCTGTCCATTACCAGTACAGCAGTCCGACTGAGTACTGCAAGTCCCACTAAAGTTACTACTGCCCTGCTGTGAACTACAAGCGCTGCGCCACAAAAGTTTTGTAGCTCTGCTGAGAAGTGATGGTAACATCCATGACTACTAGAGAAGCCATTTAGAGAAGAGCTGGAAAAATTAAAATTAAGGTATGGCAGAGGTGTTCAGCTGCAGCGCTTCATATCGCGCGTTGTCATGACACACTGATGACGTGCATTTTACATATGCAGCCTATTTGTCACCTGTCCCCATTAGTCCCGCCCCTAGTCTCGGCCTTGCTGAATCCTCATTGTATTCTTCTGTGCTGGAAATGGAAAATCTTTGCTCAGGATCCCATCAATGAGCTTCACCACAAAGGGGACGGATACAAGGGGCGGGGTCATAAGCAGCAGAGGCAGTGGCAGCCTGTGCATTGTATTCGACAAACGTTGAGAGGGTTAAGCAGTGCCTTAAGTAGGCTGAAAAGGTGGGGGGTTTCCGAAGGGCCTGTTGCCTAAGGAGAGTAAGACTCGTTTATAAGTGCGGCTGTAGAATTTTATTAGTAAATAAACAAAACAACTGCAAGTATGGATTAAAGTTCAAAGTAAGACTTTTATGGAACGCATGAGGACAGCCTCACAGGGCTCAGACCGACTGTACCATGATTCACATGGGTTTTTATACCTTAGGTACACCTTATATAAATAATGCAGCCAATCGGGCATCACCTAGCATTGAAACTTTCCAAACATTTACCCACTCGTTAATCAACAACAGACAATGAGCTACATTTGGATATTCACTTATGAAATGTTCTGCATTCAGAGCAAAGCAACAGTATGCTCATAGTCTTGTGATTTCCTTTATTTCTCAAGGCCTGGCAGTCACTGAAAGCGAAGCACAGGTCATCAGACAATCAGGCAAGGACATGCAAAACATAATGACTACAGAGAACATATTGTCCTCAGAAGTGGTGTCCAAGGATCATTTACTGGCCTTGGTCAAGAGGAGAGACAAACAGGAAAGAAAGGTTGTAGAAGAGAAGATATTAGTATAAAAGAAAGTAAGAAAGGCTTGATAATAATCATCCAATGCTGCCCAGCCACTTGTGTTAATCAAATTTGTCCGGTCTCAGTCTGATGGGATACTGTTAGTAAAACAGCCTGAATTGTCCTTAACCTGTGCGTTTTCAACCTACCTATGCATTGCATCGAAAATGTGTACAGTTGTTTATTAAAAAGTGTGAGGTAAATGACTAAATGTGTTGCACAACTAATAAGGTGTAGAGTGAACCACATCTATCTATAAAAATACCTTTAAACCTGGGTCCCCCGTATTTGGCATTTAAACTTGACTAAACTTGCACATCCTCTCTGGCCACATTTCCTTTTTTAACTATGTGTACACCACCCACATTATTATTAGGATCCTTACTAAAAAACACTTCGAACCAATCAGTAAATACAACAGCAACAAGGACACAAGATTGGAAGCGTAATCTCTAACCAGTGAGCAGAGTGGGGGATTCAGAAAGATATTTCTGTGTGGAAAACCTGTTATGTCTCTAGTAGGCATCTAGAGGCCCTGCCAGACTTAATGCAAAGGGAACTTCAACTGCCAAAAGATGAAAAAGATGAAAATCCAAGTTGCATTGGATATAGGTACATGTAGAAGCCTATTAATAAATAAATAAAACAAGCACAAGTATGTGGCAAGGTTCAAAGTAGGACTTTTATGGAACACAGCAGCCTGGGTACAGCCTCAATAGAAGGATGACCTAAAGTATAGTGGTTCATATGGATTTTCATATCTTTGACGTGTCTTGTATACATAAAACAGCCAACCAAGCATCACTCAGCGTTGGGGCTTCCAAACATTTACCCAACCATTAGACAACTACAGATCTTTGGCTATATACTGATATTGACTTAAGAAATGTCCTGCAACCGAAGCAAGAACGCAAAACACTCATAGTCTCATTATTTCCTTTATTACTCAAGGCCTTGTGTCACTGAAAGGTTCTTATTAAGCATCACAAAATGGGACCTGAAATACGATGGCTTCCACATGAAACCTGTATCTAAGGGTATGTCCTTATACATATGGTCTAAAATATTGGATTTCTCTTCTTTGTTATCCTTCTCCTCCTTCTGGTCCATAAACTTCTCCTCATCATAATACTCCTGGTTCTTCTAAACCTGCGGCTGGTTTTGTTCTCCCCTCCTCTTCCTCTCATTTTGGGTCTTCCTCCTCCTGGTCCTCCTGCCCATCGTCTTGGCTTTCCCTTTGGCCTACTTCCTCCTAGTTCTGATCCTTATCCTCCTGGTTCTTGTCCTTCTGGTCCTACTGCTTTCTTTATTTCTGGTTCCCCTGGTCATTCCCAAACATCTGATCCTCCTCTTGCTCCTTCTCCAGGTCCTTCTCCTCACTCTCCTGATCTGCAATTTGGTCCTCATCTCCATTCTGGTATTCATCCTGCTACTTCTGCTGGTACTCCTCCACCTGCCTTCTGGTCATATTCCTTAGTCTCCTTTTCTGGTCCTTAATTGGTCCTTGTTCTCCTAGTCCATCTGTTGCTGGTTCTTGTGGTCCCGCTGGACTTCCTGGCCAGTCTTGTTCTTCCTAGTATTTGGTCCTCCTAGCTCCATTGTCCTGTTTCTAGCATTACTAGGATTGGTATTGATCATACTCCTCTTTCTCCTGCTAATCTTCCGGTAGTTCTTTTCTAATAGCAATTGGTTCTTATTTGCTTGGTCCTGTTCCTCATGGCATTGGGCATAATGGCATTCATCCACCTGATGTTTATTGACCTGGTCCCCTGATGATAGTTCTCCTGTACATTTTGGGCCAAATCCAATTATCTTTTTGTCCTCCAGTTCAAGATCCTTTTGGTTTTCCTGGTCCCGGTCAACATGGCCCATGTTCTCCTGATCCTCCGAGTGCTGGCCCTGCTTGCTTTCATGGTCCTCTTGAACCAGGTTTTTCTGACTCCCACTACAACTGCAACACCTTCTTTGCTCTGCTTCCGCGCAGTAAGTGACTTAGCCATGAGTTAGAGTGAAGCACATGGCGCCTTATATAGGGAGCAATACTAATCCTCTTTATTCACAAATGATCACCCACATACCATCTCCAACTCTGCACCAGAGTGACCACTGGAGGCATATAATGTCACTGAAGGATGATTCTTTTCAGATTTCACCTGAGACAGCACATGCCCTGTCGCTTGTGAGACATTCTATTAGCTTGTAGCCCGCTCAGTGCATACCATTGGTCTGCTTCATTGTCACTCTCATTTCCTTGCTTCACTTTGATCAGTGAGTGCTGGCTTCTTTTCCTCTTCATGTGTTTGTCCCTCTTTTGGAGCATGGTCCAAGTACCTGTGTCCTTACACTACTTGCGGAGCAATTCGTTTCTTTTAGTTGAAGCACTCCTTAAGAGTGTATGTGTTTTCAGGCCAACTCCCTCATGTGCGTTTACCGTGTCTGATACCATGTTGTTGCGTGCTCCCTCACATTCTCCCTTCCCTCTCCATATTGTTGCTTGTCCCTTCCCACCACTTTCCATATTGTTGCTTGCCCCTTCCACCCTACTGCCCCTCCCCGTGATGTCCCACTCTCCTGTCCCATTCCCTACACTTGTTTGCCTCCAACCACTGAGCACGTTGTTGCTTGCCCCCTACCGCCCTCTCCATGTTCCTGATGGCCCATCCTACCCTTCCACCCCTTCCATGTTGTTGCATGCCCCTGCCACCCTGCTCCATGCTGTCCTGCATTGTTGCTTGCACCTCCTGCTTGTCCCACATTGTTGCTTGCCCCTCCTGTCCATTTCAACCTTGTTTCATTGTTTCTTGCCCCCTCCCATCCTATTCCACAGTTTTGCTTTCCCCCTCCTACCCCATTCTCTATTATTGCTTTCCTCCCCATATTGGTTTTGGTAAAGTGTAAGGCATGTTCCACAACTGCTTTGCAGCTTGACTGAAAGTTTTTTTTAAAACACCCCTCCCTCATGCCAGCAATTAAAAAGAAATGTGCTAAGAGGTGCCCAGCCCAAAAAAAAAACTTTCAGTCATGCTGCACGATGAAGGCACTGCTGTGCAACATGGCTAAAAACCTTGAAAAAGCTGATAGCTTGCAGAGGCGAGACCTGTTGGCATTGTCAATGCTCTCTTTGCTTGTCATTGGTACGTAATGGCACTAAGAAAACATCATTATCTGTTCACAGGCTAGAAGCATTATAAAATAGCACAGATGGCTAATGTGCTTGTTTCGCAGCAAAAACTGTAGGTCACAGATTTGCAGTTTATGTAGGATTGCTCAGTGGGTTAATGTTCCGGTGCAGAGAACCTTGTGTTACCAACAGGTTACAATGTATAATCCCAGTATTGCAGTCAGCCAGTTATGCATTCAGGAGGATGGAAGGGTCATGGGACAGATGCAAATAACCTACATGGAATACATAGAACCTTGCAGGATTTTTCCTAATCTGTCATTACTCAAAGTTTTTAAAAATACTTTATTTGGGTAGTTAAAAACACTTACTAAAATGTGTTAAACATATTATCAGTGTAATTACACAGACAAATCCACTTTACATCTTTACATGGCATGCAAATACCTAAACTTCTTAAACACACTTCTTGAGACTGGCAAACCTGCTTCTATATCTTTGTTGGCCCTTTAACGTGTGAAGTGATAGAATGTTTACCTTTATTTGCTCTGATGCGGTGCCTCTGAGTTTAGCATGAGGATGTTGGGTTCCACCTGTGATCTTTCGACATACAACTGCTCCTTGCCTGTCTGACAACTGCCTTTTCAGACAGAGGGAACTGCCAATTGTCCTTTAACTTCACCAGTCCCAGCAGTAAGGAAAAGTTGGTTGCCATATCTTAAAAACAGATTAACGATTTGCTGTAAGGGAAGAACTATTCATCCCAAATTAATTCAACCACCAATATTGTACTAAAATAATCTTAACATCTCACTCAGTATATAAAATATTTAGCTTGCAATCTATGGTCCAAAACTGCAGGATTAGGCAACAACAGTGTGACTTAAGCATGTTAATCAAACAAGTTTGCAGGAGCCATCTTATAGTTACTTTCTTCCATATCTATGAAGAACTTTGCACTTGTATAGCACACTACTCACCCATTAGGGTCTCAAGGCGCTGTACACATTCCACTGTGGAACCCCTCCTGCCTTTTCTCTGTGAGGTGCCCACTCCTGGACAGCCCCAGAGTGAAGCCAGGCATCCAAGTGCTGTGAGGGCTGTTGTGGAGATTAAGCAAGTTATTGCCCAGAGTGGGACCCATTAATTAGAGTAGGCACTGAGGTGAGAATTATATGGGCCAAGGGAATTGAGCCCAAGAATCACCAAGGTGGGAATGGAACCAGAGTCCCAAGCCAGATCTCTACATCAGGGTCTGCTGTTCTAACCATTGTGCCACACTTCTCCACTCTCGATCATATATTAAAGCAAAGTTCATACTTCTATCAATATTTTCAAAGAATTATTAACTACATTTTACATGTCAATTTTTGTATTCTTAATATAAAACCTCAAACCAAGTCAATATAACCCCAAGACACTTTGATAAGCAGCCCTCTTATAATTACAAACTTACTATATTGCCGAATTCCTGTAGGTGGAAAACTACTAATATCAACTATCCATCATAGAATAGTTCAACCATCAGTATTTCACTAATGGTAAACCTGGCAATATATCACTTACAGTAATAGCCTGAAACCACTGCACTGGTCAATGACAGTGTCATTCTAGAATGTAAATAAAGTGAGCTTGCAGCAGTCATTGTATAGTTATTTTCCTCCATATTTTCCAACAAGGTTCTTGAGGAGAGGGACCATTAGCACTCCATTGTTCTATAATCACACAAGTTGATTTATATACACATACTGCTGTGAGTAGTGTCTTTGCTGACTGTAGTATATTAGTAATAACTTGTACAAGAGAAAATACATATTTTATAATAATCTTGATTTGTTGGTGTCAAAATATGGTGGTAGCATTCACAAATATTGACAAGGGAATTCTTGCAATTACTTATTACTCAAGCATATTTAAATTTAAATTATATCAAGGGTCACCTAAAAAGTGATCTACTTCATCATCTATATTGAGTCCTTATTCTACTGCTTTGAGTTTCATAATCCACGTTGCTTCTTTTTGTCTCAGTTTCAACTCTCTGTTACCTCCTCTAACATCCATCAGTTCTACTTCAACCCATGTAATTGAAAGTTAAGATGAACGTCATGCAATTTACATTCAAGAGTATGCAGCCACCATTTACTCTTCATTGTAAGTAAAATTACACCTCCAAGTCAACTGTAAAAAAAAGTTGGTTAAATGAGAGAGATTTACTTTTTAGTGGATGATTTTGAACATCAACTTCTAACTCTCTCAAGCTTGTCCTGAGTTAACCAAAATCTACCTTAACAGTGCTCAAAGTATTGCCTTCAGATTGGGTTGCATCATGTCATGTAAGACAGTGCCCCATATATATAAAAAAAAATTGGCGTGCATGAGGATTGTGCTTTACAAAGCAGCAGCCAGTGTTCACCAAAATACCAAATTGCAATTTGTGAGTGATTATTATCAAAGCCACTAGATCTGGTATTTTTTTTGCATTTTTTTGTGTGAACCATTATTACAAATATAATTTCTTTCATAAAAAATCATATCCATTATTTTACCACAAAGTATACATAGGTGAAGTAGTCCCTGGCAAAAAGAGGACTTCTTTTTCAGTGTTGTGCGCATTGTGTGAGAGTAGAATGCTGTGCCTCACAATGAAGCTAGCCAATAACTGTGGTGGGCTGACCAATACCCCATGCTGTGTGTTGTAGTGAACAGAAGAAAAATGTGAATGACACAATAACAGACTTTGAATTCCCCAAGAAGCACACAATGTATGTAATGTTTACTAAAATTAAAAAGTCTTACCTAACACCAAACCTAAAATGGAAAACCACTGGCAATGCTAATAGCTCTTGCCTTTGGTACCTATTGGCTTTGTCAATGCCTTTTGGCAGTGCTGCACAGTATTGCCAAGCTACTGTGCAGCATTATCAAAAGTTACAAAAAGGCACATGGATGCAGCTACTGCAGCCGCATTATTTAGTAGGTAGGTTCATGTGTTATTACACTTGCACACCAACAATATGACACAAGTGTCATTGTTTAATATAATAATCTGAGATGAATCAGTAAAAAAAAATGAAAAACAAGGAGTGCTAAATCTGTTTCTTTTCAAGGTCAAAAGATGGCAGCAATTTGCTACATGGTCCTCACCAAGAAAACAAAATGAGTGATGGTGGGTGATGGGGTAGTGGAAAAGCAGGTGGGGAAGCAACACAAAGTGGGCAGGGCATGGTACAAGCAGCAATCACAGAAGAAAGACCACATGGGCCGAAAAGCAACAAAGATCATTTGGGAGAGAGGGACCTTGGTAGCTGAGAAGCACATGAGAGAGAGCTTGCAACACAAGAGAGACAGCATGATGCTCTGTGGGCTGGATATCTGGCAGGGAGAGAAGCACATGAAGGTGAGAGCTAGGAAACACCTAGACTCTACTGGAGTGCTTAAGCAAAAATAAAAAAGTAGTCCTCTAAAAGGGAGCAGTGGAAGAAAAAAAGCCAGCCAATCAGAGAGATAGTAAAGAGTGAATTCTGCAGGACAAGACTGACAAACTGAGACAAGGAAAACACGCAAGCAAATAGAAATGACAATAAAGCCAACTAGAGGTATGCAATGGGCAGGCAGTAAACCCCAGTAAGTTTTTGGTAAGCCACAATAGGTCTTTTGAAAAAAGACAGCTTGCACTGACTTGTAGGGTGGACCTAAAAATGAAGCAATTTGTTAATGACTTTGTTACATGCAACAACAACGTATGCCGTCAACGAGGGGCTTGCAATGCGAATGCCTGCGTCAATGATGCGTCTCACAGCAGCGGATTGTAGGAGGCTGCGTGTGGCATTGCAGAGTCCTGCAGTGGGGCTGCATCATACAATGGCCCCAATGCAGAGTTTTGTGAGGCAATGTTTCGTGCAGTGCCACCACCTCAGAGTTTTGTGAAGTGATGTGTTGTGCTACATTGGTTCTGCTCGGACCATAGATGGTCTGGCAGAGAAACTTCAGACCCACTTTCAAGTGTCCGGGACTGAGGTCGCACCACTTGGGAGGGCAAGACTCACAGTTGGCACAGTCCAGGTGTTGGCTGCAAGACAGAGGAAGCCTGTTCCATCCCTGAAGCTTCTGATCAGGAGGCCAGCCATCTAGACCTTGGAGTTACTCTGGTAGTCCTGAATCAAGACGCAGGTTCCACAGGTCCAGATATGTACCAACGAATGGGTCTAATGATCCAATATTTATACCTGGTGCCCACTTTGAAGTAAGAAATGTTTCTAGAGGCTTCCAACTCCCTGAGGTGTCAGGCATCCCCTTCCTCCCTGCCTTGACCCCAGCATGTCTGGGGACACACAAGACTAGAGACAAACCCTTTGTGAGAGTGCTCAGGCAGAGCGCTTGTGATGTGCAAGTGTGGTAGGTGACAGCTCCTCCCCCTTGTTAAGTTAGAGTGGCCCATCCTGCCAACACCTAGCCTCCCTTTGTCTCATTGTCTGGGAGCAATACACAAAGACCAACTGACAACTACACTTAGTAATGTGATCCAAGATACAACCTGGAGGCACCCAATGGCTGTGACATGGAAAGGTCAACTTTCTAAAAGTGGCATTTTCAAAATTGTGATTTAATATCCGACTTTAATATTCAATAGGGTTTTAAATTCACAATTCCATGAAGCTCAAACTTGACATTCTTACGTGCTTCCAGTTGAAAGTTACCAATTATTAAATGTAATAAGGAAACCAATGTTATCCTATGGGAGAGGTAGGCCTTGCACTGTAAAACTTGAAAGAAAATGTTAAACTTTTTAAATACACTGCACCCTGCCATCTGGGCTGTGTAGGGCCTACCCTAGGGGTGACTCTGGGCTTTGTAGGGCCTTTCCGAGGGATGGCTTATATGTATGAAAAAGGATGGCTTATGCCATGCATAAGGTTTATTTTGCCAGGTCCAAATGGCAGTTTAAAACTGCCTACACAGGCTGCAATGGCAGTCCTGAGACATGTTTTAAAAGGCTACATAAGTGGGTGGCATAATCAGTGCTGCAGGCCCACTAGTAGTGTTTAATTTACAGGCCCAGGCTACATGTAGTGCCACTTTATTAGGGGCGTACAAGTAAATTCAATGCACTAATTAGGTATAAGCCAAATCTACCATGTTTAGGGGAGTGAGCACAAGCATGTTAGCACTGGTTAGCAGTGTTAAAGTATGCAGAGGCCTAAAAGCCAACAAAAATGGTTCAGAAAACAAGAGGGTGAAGGCAAAAAGTTTGAGGTTGATGCTGCAGAAAGAGCCAAGTCCAGTACCTATGAACTGACTTTGCATTCTATAGGTTAGAACATTATGGGCCTCATTACAACTCTGCCGGCCTGAGGTAAGCTGGCGGTAACACCGCCAACAGGCTGGTGGTGTTCTGCCAGCTATTATGACCGTGGGACAATAGCCAGCCCCTTCAACATACCGCCAGGCTTCCGCTGCCCTGGGGATTATGAGTCCCCGACCACCAGCCTGGCCACGGCGGTAAACACCGCCATGCAAAGGCTGGTGGTAAGGGGGACTTGGGGTGCCCCTAGGGGCCCCTGCACTGCCCATGCACTTGGCATGGGCAGTGCAGGGGCCCCCAGGCATAGCTCCGTCGTGCATTTTTTCGGGCAGTAAAATGTGCGGCGGGTGCTACTGCACCCGCTGCACATCAGCATTGCCACCGGCTCTATTACGAGCCGGCAGCAATGTTGATGTGACTTTTCCACTGGCCCACCGGAAAAGTCATAATAGGGAGCCAGGAATACCGCCGGCACTGGCGGTATTCTGGCTCCCGCAGCTCAAGGTTGTAATGAGGGCCTATGTTTTTCCCCAGTCTTTCAAAATCCTATTGTTGCTAAAAAAGGGTTTGTTGTGGTAGAAATACATCTTTATTAGTAAAGTCAACCCCAACCACTGTGGCACATTTACATTTCTGAGTTTTTGCTTCTCTAGCCCAAACAATATTAAAATATGCTGCCTGCTAGAATGGATGACGTGATTCCTACACCTCGGAATCTTCACTGTTTTACGTAACATTTCCTATAGACTGATTTACACATGTATGATTCATTGTCTCTGGTCAATGTGTGTGATGTAAAGTGCTCTGACACCCTACGCTGGTATAAATGGTACAATAAAACAAATGGAATGCATGTGAGAGAGGGACTATGGTGAGTTGAAGGGTACTGTTGAAGGGTGGTAATGGGAGACACTGTATTGCAGGGAAATGGGGGGATGTCAAAAACATTTGTTGCACCAGGCGCCACCAGCGCTTAAGCTGGCTCTGCTTCCTGTGGTTGCAAAGCCTTGTAAGGTTACTGATTGCAGACAGTAGTCAGTAAGCATATGCCAAGTGTAAAATTTTCATGACAGACAGCTTCCACAATGCTAGGGCCATCTGCCAGCATGGTAAGAGCAGACAGTGGCATTATAGGGCAAAGTTTTCATTTTCCAGAAGCAAATTGAGAGAGGGAGATCTGCTATCCCTTGCACATTTTGTTCGACCACTAGTAATGAGATAAACAAACACATGTAACCTTATAAACACTGACAGGATGGGCTTGCTACAACTTATTGTGATCATTCCAATTGCAGTGTTTGGTTTACCAGAGGCAGCTGGTGAAATTTAAAAGTGGTGGGGCATAATTATTATACCCAAATATAATGTTGGAGTGAGAAAGTTCAAACTGAAAAAGGGGGATGTGGTTGAGCAACAGCTTCTCCAACACAAGTAAACTTTGGGAAAATATGAGATTCATGGTAGATTTTACAGCATACATTTACGACTATTTTTAAAAAATGGGATTCAAATAAGAGATATGGCAGCATGAGTTTCAAGAAAATATTAGACGCTTACCAAAACATATGCAAACTATTATACTTAAATTGTCTGTTTGGAAAATACCCGGCAACCTATAAACCAAGAACACCCACCCACAAAAATAGACATCCCAAGTGTTTCCCACCTGTAATGCAGCTCTTCCTCTCTGCTGTCTCTTTGTCATGCATGGGCCTTTCAAAACAGACTGGTTGGAACAAGCATTGGCAACGTCAGTAGGTCTCATCAATGGGCACTGTTGGACTTTTTTGCTTATGTAGGGTCATCCCCAATCTTTTTGCCCCCTGCCTCCTATTTTTTCTGACCTGTTGCAGTTGGCTTTTGAACTCTGAGCACTTTACCACTGCTAACCAGTGCTAAAGTGCAAATGCTCTCTGTGTAAATTGTATGTAATTGGTTTATCCATGACAGGCATATTTGATTTACTAGTAAGTCCCTAGTAAAGTGCACTAGAGGTGCCGGGCCTGTAAATCAAATGCTGCTAGTGGGCCTGAAGCACTGGTTGTGCCACCCACATACATAGCTCTGTAATCATGTCTCAGACCTGCCACTGCAGTGTCTGTGTGTGCAGTTT
Source organism: Pleurodeles waltl (assembly GCF_031143425.1). Taxonomy (NCBI): domain Eukaryota; kingdom Metazoa; phylum Chordata; class Amphibia; order Caudata; family Salamandridae; genus Pleurodeles; species Pleurodeles waltl. Next base: position 1,031,238,884 of record NC_090437.1, on the reverse strand, counting down.
TAACTGTAAATTCGACTTGGCAAGTGTACCCACTTGCCAGGCCTAAACCTTCCCCTTTCTTACATGTAAGGACCCCTAAGGTAGGCCCTAGGTAGCCCCAAGGGCAGGGTGCAGTGTATGGTTAAGGTAGGACATATAGTAATGTGTTTTATATGTCCTGCCAGTGAAATATTGCTAAATTTGTTTTTCACTGTTGCAAGGCCTGTCCCTCTCATGGGTTAACATGGGGGCTACCTTTAAATCTGATTAAAGTGTAGATTCCCTTTGGGAGCGGATGGACATGTGGAGTTTGGGGTCTCTGATCTCACAATTTAAAAATACATCTTTTAGTAAAGTTGATTTTACGATTGTGCGTTCGAAAATGCCACTTTTAGAAAGTGAGCATTTTCTTGCTAGTACCATTTCTGTGACTCTGCCTGTTTGTGGATTCCCTGTCTGGGTCAGTTTGCCAGTTGAGCTGGTTGCACCTCACACAAGACAGTGACACAAAAGGAGCTGGGATGTAATCTTCATTTCCTGATGAGCCATCTGTGCTAGGAGGGAGGGGAGGAGTGGTCACTTACAACTGAAAGGGCTGTGCCTGTCCTCACACAATGCAGTCTCCGACCCCCTGGTGAGTGTCTGGGGCCTGGCCTGGGCAAGGCAGGATTTCACATTCAAAAGAGACTTTACTTTGAAGAAGGCCTACTTCAAAGGAGAAATTGGGCATAATCTGGACATCAAGAGGAACCTTTGCCTGGAGAAGAGCTGAAGAGCTGAGGAGAAGTGCTGCCCTGCCTGTGACTGTGCTTTGTGGAGCTATCCTGCAGTTGCTGCTTCTGCCAGAGTAGGAGGGCAAAGACTGGTCTTTGTGTGCCTTCCATCTTGTGAAGAAATCTCCAAGGGCTTGATTTAGAACTTGCCTCCTGTTGTTTGAAGTTTCAGGGACAGCAAAGACTTCTCTCTGCCAGCACCTGGGGTCTCTGGAGAGAATCCTGCTCTGACAAGTGGTGCCCTATCCAGCCCCTGGGCCCATGAAAGGAAAGCTGGTGGAAATCCAAGGAAATCGACTTCGGACCAACGCTGCTGCTGAATCCGGTATCGCCGCCTGCAACCGACTCCGTGATCTTCGCTGGAACGCGACGACCTTCGCAGGCCCGACGCCACTGCAGCCTGCTGAAGTCCACGACTCCGTGGAAGTCGCCGCACCATGCCGTGACTGACACCACTCGAAGTGCTCGGATTCAACGTTTCGCACAGACGCCGCGATCCCCGACTTCGCGCATCGACTTGTTTTCACTCTTCACCAAAGGTACTGTACTTGTGGGTCTACGCGACTCCATGTCCTGCGCCCTGGTGTCGGCTTGTTGGGAATGACTCCGGCACGACGCTGTGTTAACACCTCATCGAAGCATTTTGTGTTTCTAAGCGCTATTTTTTAGTTTAATCTTAAACAATTTATAACTTGATTTGTGTATGTCGGATTTTTGTTGTTTTGGTCTTGTTTTGTTTAGATAAACATTTCCTATTTTTCTAAAGTGGTGTTGTGTCATTTTGTAGTGTTTTCATTATGTTAGTGTGTGTGTTGGTACAAATACTTTACACCTAGCAATCTGAAGCTAAGCCTACTGCTCTGCCAAGCTACCAAAGTGGTAAGCAGGGGTTAGCTGAGGGTGATTCTCTTTTACCCTGACTAGAGTGAGGGTCCTTGCTTGAACAGGGGGTAACCTGACTGTCAACCAAAAACCCAATTTCTAACAGGCACGCTATTGGCTTTGGCAGTCGGGTGGGAGGTGTGAAACAGGGGGTAGCTTTGTATGGTTAATGGAGGCATTGTGGGTAATGGAACTGTTAAAAAAGCACAAAGAAGCATCTTTATTTACTTCTAGGGAGGGGAAAACAAACACAGATGGGAAGGAGAGTATTAGGGAGGAGAAGAAATAGGGATGAGGAGAAGATTCAGAATGGAAGCGGTGGGGGGGTAAAAAAACGCTATGACGTGGCCAGCGTTAACCTCGTCATACTGCTTTCTTTAACAGAAAAAGAGGAATTAGTACCTGAATCACAGCATGAGCAGCTGATGGCTAGTAGAAGGATGATAATTACATTTATTTAATCTGCACTTAATCCAAGCACCACTGAAAGAAAAGGAAGAGGCATATAGCAAGTGCTGCCCCATTAGAAGGCAGCAAACAAGAGTGAAAAGATTGCAAACAAATGGGAAGTAATGGGCGCATTGTACAACACAAGAGTCTCACAAGCGAGAGCGCATGGACTAGCACTCGCTAACAAAGGCAAGACCTAAAAATGACCTTGCCCAAAGGAATAATCCCCCACTGCACACATTTTAAGGCACAAACATATGCATGTATATGCTGCTAACAAATCAAGAGCCACCTTGCAGTTTGCACTGTACTACAAAAGAAAAGACAAAATAGTGGTTAACTTGTATGCATCTACCACTACAAAGCTGATTCTTATAATAAGGCAAATATAAATCAATTAATTCTTAGAACTGCAGGTATCAAAAGCAGAGCTGATGGTTATGTATGGATGTTGGAAGCTTTTGCTATTTGTAGAACTAGTATGAAGACTTGGAGCTGATTATTGTTTTGTCCGTTTGGTGCACTACTGTTCATTTTAAACATCATGTTTGCTAGAGAAACAAAACACTCTTGAAAGAATATATCCCCTGATAAGAAGTTGTGTATTGTAAGCGGTAATGCTGTCACTCTCTTGGGGTGTTGTTTTATGGCTTGGCTTAGGACCTGCGAATCTCTGGCTGGAAAATTTGCCAATCTGATGAATGTGGGACGGGAAGGTCAGAGTGCTTTTGGGACTGGCAGTTACAGTGACTATTTGGTGTCATAGTCTCAAACTTGGTTTTCATCCTAGCAGATTACTGCCCAGTGTGAGGAACGGTGTTGGTCCCCTCCCCTGCTGGCTGTCCTTGAGACGTAGTCAGGGCTGGTCAATAGGCTACAGAGTAGTGGTCATGCAGAATGGTGGTCATGGATCAGGGGGCGAGGCCATATCACTACACACTGGCAAGGCAGGTAGACAGAGGCACCCATGGCAGCTTACTAGGTTGTTGGCTGTGTGTGCAGGTTCCTGGAGTGGTGGGTTGGCATACGTATAATAGTCATTCAAGCCCAAGCTACATATAGTGGTGAGCAGCAGCAAGGGCAGGGAATCCTGGTGGTGACCTAGCTCTGGGAGGAGGACTCCATTCCAAGTCAGGTCAGGGAGGGGCAAGGCACTGGAGACTAGGCAAGACAGGCCCCATTAGTCGGGGCTCAGATGGGACTACACACTAAGGCAAAAACAGAAAAAGCAGTGATGTTGCAGATGCAGTAGCAGAAGGTCCATGGGACCATGGGCACTGGACGTCTAACCTCAGGGTTAGAAAGAAGTCGTTTCATGCCCAGTGCAGACTAGCTGGTGGAATTGGGTGGTGGAGCTCTCTGACCTGATCAAGTAAGGCACTGCAGAGGCTTGTACACACTTTACCCACCATAAATATTACATTTGGCTTTCATTTCTTTCCCATGTGAGAATAGTCTTTTAGAGTGTACATTTTGCAGAGTATGAACAACTTATACCATGTCATCTGCAATGCAGCAATCTCAGCTTTTCATTTTCAAAAATGCTTGTGAATTTATTAATAAAAAAATATAATTACTATGGGCAGGAGGAGAAGCAACCAGAGACATCCTTGAATGACTTTTATTGCTTCCATGACTTCATCTTTGGTGCCATGCTGGACCATTCCTGTAAAGTGCCTTGAAGGCTTGCACTCGGGACCTTTACACATTCTCTTTTGCTTCACTGGAGATATTAGGAATGCTCTTGCCACAATTCTATCTGTACACGTTTTGATGAACTATAAGAGCATATTTTCAAAATTTATGCCACGTTCCTACACGGACATTAAATCCCTGTGAACATCTTAGTCTGATTTACTTTGGTACAAATTTGACATATTGAAAATGAAGGTTGCATCCTTTGAGAGCTGGAAATGTTTCACCTTCTAGAAGTGATTGAAATATGATTGAACATAGAAGATGCCTTTGAATGACATAGCTCAGTGGGTTGAGGATTAGCAAGAGAGGTCTGTTTGTAACTGGCCATCTCTGGTTTGAATCCAACCCTCATTCTTTCATGGACTATACTGTTGTTGTTGAGGGTGTAATATAATTACTATTATTTAAGTGCATTGAGGCAAATGAGGTTGCCGTGTTTTGCAGAACAATAATACAGACAGAAATCTTGAATGAAACACAATAATAATAAAAATCACATTGAATGCCTTAATGTGCAGGTTATTTAAATGAATGAAAACAGTGAGCAGAGGCTCATTCCTTTTATTTATTTGCAGAGTATTAGATGGCACTATCCAAAGTCCAGTTATAAATGGCTGTAATTTTCTCCACCTGGCATGTCATAGATAGCATTTCTACATATTTTCATGGGTATATTGTTTACTTTAAATCCACACAATTATTACTCTGAATTGAATGCTATTTTGTGTATGGTTGGCCTTTCTTTTGTTAGCGTTTTAAGTTTCCTGAGGAGACTGGTACATGTAATTTTCTGTAATATCCTAGCAAAGCTGTGGCAAATCTGAAAATAACATACATTCAAAACTGTAACTTTCTATTTAATACTCGCTTTTAAGTGAAGAGGAGGTTGGTTAAAAGTGTGGTGTTGCTTCACTGAATGCCTTGCCTTGGTTAATTTTGGGTCTGGAGTAAGTGGTAGCTGCAGTTCAGGGGGGCCCTCCGCTATGGTGGAGGAGCATTTCCCTACTGCTTAAAGGCAGCAAAAGCAGAAAAATAAAATGATAATAAAAATATTCTATTATCATTTTATTTTTCCGCTTAGCCAGTCTGCCTGTGTAGGGCGGGATGGGGCCATCCAACACATCAGCAGCAGGAGGAGTGCTAGGTGCAGTCTAAGTGCACATGTTGGTTTGCCCAGGCATCTTAGGCTGGCCAAACCGACATGCTCACTTAGAATTCTCCACCCGAGCTGTATTTCACAGTCAGGTGGAGACCAAGCGCAGGCTCCCACTCCCTACCTGAGCAGCATTTCAGCTCAATCAGGCCAATCCCAGTGCTTCTCTCATGCTGGGTAAAAGCATAAGAGAAACGTCTGGATTGGGTACAGAGGGGAGCAACACAGGAGCAGAGGAACTTGGAGGGCCGGCAGTGGCAGGTAAGTCTTTTTTTAATTATTATTATTATCCCCCCATGCTCCACGTGCTGCCTCTCCAACCATTCCTGGCAGCAGCTGCCACTGCTGCAGTTGCAGTGCTGGCTCAGAAATGGTACTTTAGATGAACAGAGCCTGGGCAGCAAATGCAAATATGATCAAAATTCAAAGCTGATTTGTTTGCTGTTCCTGACTGGCAAGCAAATTTATGCTCTCTTCCTCCGTGTGGGCTTCAGGCTCCTGCCAACCTCGCATCCATGGTAACAGCACACAGTAAAGCTGATGTGTTTCCCTCTCCTGGGTTAGGGAAAGCAGGGCTGGCCCAGGCACCTGATCGCAGCTCAATTAAAACCCAGCTGTCTTGCTGCTGTTCCTTCTAACTCAGGTAAAATCGTGCTGATTTCTCTCCGTCAGTGTATACAATAGCACGCAGCCTCTGTTGCTTTTCCCATGGGAAAACCAGTAGGGTTGACTCGCAAGGTCAGTGACGCACCCCCTCTATCATTACCTAGACAAGCCTGCCCCACCCCTGGCTATTTAGGTTATTGGCACTTCTGTAAAGATGCCCTTAGCCATTACAACAACCCCCAAAAATTACATCTACACTTGCTAAGAAACACTGACCATGCCCATCACTATTTCCTCACAGCCCCGACTTAAGCCTCGAGGGTGAGAAAGACCTCGACCAGCCTATACATGCGTGGAAGGCCTCACAACATTCTTCCAACCCACCACCCCTCCCACCTAACAAAAAAAAACACAGGATCAAACTGGTTTTTAACAGAGCAGTAAATGCTATCGGGCAAAATGGAGCAACCACAACACTCACACCATGTAAAGGATAAAAGGCCACTTTAATACAACAGGTCTGGCAAATTTACAAACATCCTTGGCAAAAGCCTGACAAAACTACCCCACCTCACTAATACATAATAACCACCTAAAGACTTAACCCCTTTCTCTAATGAAGCTTACCCCCAGAAATGACCCTATCCAAAACCTTGCAAACCAAAAAATCTGTATCCCTCAGTCCTGAACTCCACCTTGAGTTGTTATCCTCGGCCCTCCATGGCTTAGATTCTTCCACAGTATAGCTGACCTCATATTGCTCTGATTTGAACCCCCACACACCCAAGAATTGAGTTTTTGACCCACCAACCAGGAAAACCCACAGGTGTTTTCCTGCCCCACCAAATAGATATCCAAAAGTTTAGAAAAATCCCACAATCTTTTGACTAAAAGGTCAGCTATTTTTAACCGCAACTCCAGCAAATAAAACTCATTACTAAGTAGAGACAAAAGTACCCCATCCTGTCAGAATAAAGACACAACACCCAGAACAATCTCAACATGATGTGAAGTAGCAATGCTCAAATCTATACAAAAAAGTCTCATTTCATTGTTGACCTTTTTCCTCAGCTTTTCAATGGCCCCGGGATTCCTTGCCCTTCTACAATACATTCTAGGCACCAATTCAGTCCACAAAATATGTGTTCCTGCCTATCTTCCTTTAAACCATGACAAATCTACCTTCATGGATTTTAAGAGTCTTATTTCTGATAGTGAAACTAAACCATTTTCTCTGAGATGTATCACCAGCAAATCGGGACAAAAGCCAGATGCTAATCCCTTTGAGAGCACTCCCAGCAACTCTCCCCAATGCATGCCACTTTTCCCTAACCCTTTAACTAATACCTGAGATCCATCCAGCCCCAGCTGCCTGCCAAAATGTCTGGATTCTGTGTGCCTCCCTCTTCAACCGACATATGAGAGCCCAACAATCCAACTGTCGAAATGCAACTGCCGGGACTCGCCACACAACCTGAAAAGAAATGAAAATTTCCCAAAGACCTTACAACAAACATTCAAATGTAACAATGATTATTCGTCAAGTAAATAATCACTTATTTAATGTTTATAACACTGTGACCTCCAATGACCCACAGTCATGATACCTGCCTCAGTAGTAACCATTCTTTGTGCTTCAGTCGCAGCTCCTATGTGAAAGAGAGATTACCCTATGCACTGGGGAATAAACTCAACATATCCAACACCATCCTTAAAACTGTTAGAACCTGAAAATAAGTTTGGGGAAACCCATCTCTGTGACCAAATCCAACAGACAATATTCTAGCAAAAGAAAGCCAGCAGGTCACTGGGCAAGCTGGCACAACCGCTGCTGCCAAAAGCACTTCTTGACCTCTGCCCAATTGATCAGTTTTTGATTTAGCCAACCAGCTCTGAACCCCTTCCTTTCCCAACAACATATTTGAACACAATAACCCTTCTTTACCTTTTGTCCCCAACAATTCTGACAAATGGATCGCACCATAATACGTCTACCCTATACATAATGATAACAAATCAGTCTCCCATGAAGATATAAATATGCAGTTTAACTCAAATATAATGTCAGCCAACAACTTTCCTGTAATAGGCCACCATCTATCAAACCTTACCTCGCCCTCCTTGGCCCACCCCGCCACCAGTCTTCAACAAACCTCTCCCTCCATGGGATCATATCCCCAAAAATACTTACCATAGGAAGAAATTCTTGACATATTACCCAATATAGTGAATGCTGAAACCCCAAGTCAATCTGTAACTAAATAAAGTGTACTGCATCCACCCTTCTGTGAAACAATACTAAAGGATCATCCATTCTCCAAGAAGCACCAGAAAGAATTAATTCAGACCAAACCTGCTCATAAGACTTTCTAGTTGTAGGTGCAATGGACTGCTGAATCAAGCGCACAATCCTCAATCTCCCAGCAACCACACATCCCTCAGCATCTCTGTCTTCCGTGCATTGCTCCCGGTTATAACCCATGGAATCTTTGCCACTGTGAATGAGATAGCGCATCTGCTACATTATTATTCACTCCCGGAATGTATTGAGCCTTGAACATAATGTTACATTTCAAACATCCTAAGAGAAAAATCCTCAGCAGTCTCAAAATATTCTCATCTCGTGCCTTCTGGAAACTGACCAAATTCACTGCAGTTTGATTTTCCACACTGAAAATTACACGCCTGTTGGCCATTCAGCAACCCCATAGTATTGGAGCCACCACTAGTGAAAAGAACTCTAAAAAGACAATACTATGGGCCTGATTACAACTTTGGAGGAGGGTGTTAATCCATCCCAAATGTGACGAATATCCTGCCCACCGTATTACGAGTTCCATAGGATATAATGGACTCGTAATAAGGCGGGTGGTATATCCATCACATTTAGGACGGATTAACACCCTCCTCCAAAGTTGTAATCAGGCCCTATGTCTGACTGCCTTCCATGTGTCAGGCCAAGCCTCCTTCACCCACTAACCATCCCAAAACACACGGAAACCATGAGCACCTGACGCATTTGAAAAAATGTGCATCTGTCATAACCAATTTTCATTCTCCGACCACATGGTCACACCATTGAATTCCTTTAGAAATGTTATCCAAATCCACAAATCTGCTTGCATGCTGGCAATCAGTCTCATCCTATGGTAAGGCACAACAGCACCCTTCAGTGCAAAACCAAGCCGCCTGCAGAAGGTCTGTCCAACTCTCCCCAAACGACAAGCAAAATTCAAGTGACCCAGAAGAGATTGCACCTGTCTCAACTACAACTTGAGCTTAACAACTGCTTCTTCCAACAATTAAATCAACTTGAATACTTTGTCCTGAACCTCCATTTCTATTGTATTCAACTCAATACCCAAAAAGGAAATGCATGTACTGGGACCATTCTTATTTGGAGCCAAAAGAACACCTTGCTCATCCATAACTGACTTAAACAAATCTAATGCTCTCAAACACTCACCCTCTCCACCTTTCCTCACAATCAGAAAATCATCTAGATAATGCGTACGTGATGCACACCACTCCTGACTTGAAAGAACAGTGCAAAAAGGAACTGAAAGTCTCAAAGAACACAAAACTGAGCAGCCCATTGGCAACATCCTATCTATGTAAATGGAACTGTCAAATTGCAAACCCAACAGTGAGAAATCATTAGGATGAACTGGCAAAAGCGTAAAAGCTGATTGAATATCCGACTTAGCCATCTCAGCTACCGGTCCACAAGAATTAACCAAAGCAATTGCATGATCCACAGCTGCATAATGCACTACTGAATCCTCCTGAGCTATAAAATTATTGACAGATTTACCCAAGGGCCAAGATAGGTGATTGATCAATCTAAATTCACCCTGCTGCTTTTTTGGGACCACCCTCAATGGAGAGATGATTGAGTCAAGCAAAGGCCAGTAAGTAAAAGGCCCAACAATCCTACCCTGACTAAGTTCTTTGGCTAGCTTAGCCCTGCTGTATTGTTTAATACAGACTTCAAATGCTTGCCGAATTCTGGGGCCTTGATAACATAAACGAAACCCCTCAAGAAAACCCCAATACAAGGATTTAGCTTAAAATCTGGTACTTAATAGGGGTAGGGCCCTTTTCTCACTAATGGTTGCATTGCATCCGACCCCTATCCTGTCCTCTGCCTGAACTGCCTTGCCACCCCCATAGAGCCCTCCATAGCACTGGACCAATGGCTGTTTCCCTCTGCAATTGGAGCAGTTGTGCCTAAACTTGCATTGGAGACAAGTGCATGCTTCCCTGTTAAAGGACCAACACAACCCATTTTGGGAGAACTGACCCTTTCTAAAATCCCCACCACATATTGGGTCGGACGTTCCTGAAAGGGCTTATATTGTAAAGATAAACCACTAGCTCTGTGAACAACCGGGACATTCTTGGCTATGCGAAGCCACTGAATCCATAGCTCAGTATCAGTCTCACCCTACTCATTCTTAGGATTAGTGACTAATCTGACACAGAACTCCTCATTGTATCTAACCCACCCAAAACCACCATACTCCATTGGATCCCTCTCCACCACAACCATATTTTTAAAGAGAGCAACACGTCACTCTAGATGGCCCTCACAATACACACTTGCAAATATCAAAAATGCAGATGTCCAATTCTCTATTGGAGTGGGCACCTTAGGCCTACGTGCCAGTTCCCACTCCTCTTCTTTAGAGCCTTCTTTTGCATGTACCTTTCTATGCAATAACTTGAAAACATCCACAAGTTTACCTCTACAAATTATATCTTTTAACTGCTGAGTGAGATGCGCCCTCAAAGGCATTGACTACCCTCCAAAATCTCAACCCTCATCCTTACCTGACTTCTCATTAACTGCTGTTGACCCTCCTTGACCTTCAGACTTACCATCCTCCTCTGAAACTACAGACAAATCAGTTTTGCTGTCCTCAGTGATAGTTTGCACATACGTATCTTTACTGATATTCCTGCTCTGCTCGCCCACTGGCATTTTAAATGGACTATTATCCACCGCCACTGATACCACCCTGACCACCTTGTGCTGGTCCGCAACTGTTGATGTTTCCCAAACCACTGATTTCTTACCTCTAGGGACAGTTGGACACTGGTCAGAAGACCGCCTGATGCTCTGGACTCCCCCCAAGTCATGCTGGACTGTATTCTGGGCCTCCTTTTGAAAAACACTAATGCTTCTCCTGTGGTTAAGTGCCCGCCCACCTCCCCATGCCTTCTTCAACACAAAAGAAGTATTAGCTGCTTCCTCTATGATTTCTCCTTTCTCCAAAATACCTTCCTCATCATAATCCAATAGTTCCTCCTCATAATCCTCAATACCCTCAGTCCAGTAGCGCATCAGCTAGTGCTCGGCTACTCATCATCCTTCCTGCTTCCATTGGGGTCCGCTGTTGCATGATTGTTCTCTCCCCAACGTCAAGCAGGTCACTCCGGAACCTGCTCTCACTTCGGGCCAGCGCACAGAGGATGCTCTGACCCCCACCAGCGTCCATACAGCCTTTGCACCTGCTTCAAGGCACCATAGATAGCCATGCTCCTCAGGGCTGCCCAACTCAGAGTCACACCTCTGCACTCCTGGGCCATGAAGACTGACTTCCTGTCTGTGCCTGACCGCTATCACCAGTCTGACATGTAAAATTAGAGGCCTCTCTGTACCCTTCAATTGTCCCTGATATCGCCTTCCCCAACAAACCTACCTGCTCAGCGGCAAGCACAGCCCCATTATCAACATCCTACCTTTGGACCTTATTCAGCTTAGGGCTGACCCATGCGGTACAATGTACTGTGAAGTGCCCTGCAGTTACCCACAAGCACTCTGCAGAAGACTGCCAATACATTGTTGCCCTCTTTCCTCCACCCGTCCAGCCTCATCATCATCATCCAACTCAATTACAATATTAGCTTGATAAAGCATGTGTGCCACCATATAGGCTGACACTCCACACATCCATTCCTCTAATGTGCAGTGCAGCCACCAATCGGCTACCGGCCTGTCGCCAGATTCGCCATGACGTATTGGATTAAATGTGCTAGGCGGGCCCAAATCCGTCCTTGACACATCTGACCAATCAGCCTCTTGCCTGCTTTCAAATTCTAAACTGGCTCCCACCTTGGGAGCTAGTGCCACCACTGAACACTCCCCCTGCCGGGGACGAGCTGCAACCGCAGGGTCATGGACCACGCCTCTCCCTCTGCCCCTGATGCGGTCCTGTAATAAAACCCCAGTCGCGCCAGATGTGTTACGCCCAAAAACCCAGAAAACCACACAGGATCCCAACCCACACCTCAAGAAACAGCCATTGTGACACACATGTGGATGGGAGGACCTATGAAGATGTTACAAGGCCCAAGGAAGGCAACCCACCAGCATCAACCACCCCAGTTTTGTCCTATGAATTAATAACTGCTGTCAACTGGCAGGAACTCATCATAAAGATTACAAAAGTACTAGCAGATATTAATATCCACCCTGGGGTGACAAAGATGGCGAACCTCATCGCCAGACTTATCCATGGTGAAGAAATCAACCGTCATGGCAGCCAAGACTAAAAAACTCTACCTTCTAGATGTGTAATGCCAACAGCATTTAAAAGAAAACTGATGAACTCCTGCACCTGCAGAATCTAAGGACATGAGTGTAGCGCTTATCTTGGAGACCCATCTACAAATAAACCAGAAGCTCAGCCTAGCAAATTATAGTGTATACCGAACAGACCGCTCGACTGGAGCCAAGCTCAGAGGAACAGCTGTGATCATCAGCACAAAAGTGAAGCATCACAAAATTGCCCTACCACCAGTGGGGAGCAGTGAAGCAACAGGTATACAGATTCAAACATCTGCAGGCCACCTCCGACTGATTGCCACCTACTCACCACCAAGCCAGCTATGCCCAAGCGACATAGATGCTCTACTGGATTCCAGCATCCCAAAATTAATTGGAGGAGACCTTATGCCAAGCACCAATGCTGGAACTCTCGGACCGCAAACAGCAAAAGACATGCTCTTCTTGCCCACTCAAGAAAGAAGGACTTTGTAGATGCTGGCCCAACTCATCCAATGCATTATCCGGACACTGCACGGCAGAACCCGGACATCTTGGACATTGTCGCCATAAAGAACCTTTCCCAGTCTATGGAACTAGAGACTTTAACAGCACTAACGTCTGACCACAACCCTGTTTTGATCACCGTTAGAGACAAAATTTAATGCCAACAGCAGGGGGCAAGGTACAATTACAAAAACGCAGACTGCTACCTCTACAAGAGAAGCTTGGAGGAAACCATGACTCTTGATCCAATATGCTGTATCAAAGAAATTGACCAAGCTGTTGATGCCTTTACCAATGCAGTCCACACTGCCATCAAAGGCAGCATTCCTCAACAGACACCTCAACGCTGCTCCATCTACGACCTCCCAAGCGGAATCAAGCATTCAATAGCTGAGAAAAATAGAGCACAAAGACAGTGGCAGAAGTATCACACCCCAGACTTGCTGAAGAAGTATAACTTGTTGACAAAACTGCTGAAGACACAAATAAGTCAGCACAGAGGTGAAAAATGGGAAGCAGCAACAGTTCATGTGAAGGATTCGGACAATTCTCTCTGGAGAATGACTGGACGAAAGGAACCAATCCCACAGATACAAGGAACGATTCACCTGCCATGCAGCAACAGAGACAAGGCAGAGGTCCTGGCTGACAACCTGGCGACATCCTTCAAGCCCAACCAGGCTAGAAAATTGACAGTAGAAATAGAGCAAGAAATCACCAAGCATTACCTGGAGCAACCTCCAGAAACAGAAGCTGCAACCATAGAGGAATGCTCAAGTGACGAAATATGAAGCCTAATAAAGAAGCTGAAAAGTATCAAGGCCCCAGGAAAAAACGTAATAACCAACCAGGCCATCAAGATGTTCCCAAATTCAGCGGTGGATCGCCTTCCTGAAATCTTCAATGCATGTCTCCAGCACCAGCATTCCCCTAAAGCCTGGAAAGAAGCAAGAGTCATTGTATTCCCTAAGGCTGGGAAGCCACTGAGAGATCCTGCAAACTACAGCCCTTTAAGTCTGCTATCTGGCCTATCAAAGCTTTTCGAATAGGTTAATACTTTCATGTCTCAGTGACTTTGCATCAAGTGAAAACCTTCTTGCCAAAGAACAGTTCGGGTTCCGAAAAGAACACGTTACAAATCATCAACTTCTCAGAGTTGTGGACATTATTAGCCATGGATTCAACATCAACAAATCAGCTGGAGTTGTCTTCCTGGATGTAGCCAAAGCTTTCGACCGAGTATGGCACAGAGGTCTAATTTACAAGCGTATTAAGCTGAAGTTTTCCAGTTATCTGGTCAATCTGCTTACCATCTACCTGGAAGAAGGCACCTTCCACATGGCAATGCGTGAGGAATGCTCAACTGTACACACTGTTCCGGCTGGAGTGCCTCAGGGATCAATCCTTGGACTGTTTATCATTAATATATTTACATATTACATTCCCAAGGCTTGAAGAAAACAGACCTCGCTCTCTACGCCAATGATGTTGCAGTCATCTTCCAATCTTTCAGCGAAAAGGAAGCCGCAAAGAACCTTGAAGCTTTGCTCAGCAAAATCTCTGGATGGTACAGTGACTGACAGATGAATCTCAACACAAGCAAAACCACAGCAACATTGCTCACCAGAAAGCAGATCAAAAAGCATCTACAGATCTGCCTCAATGGAGAGGAGATGGAGTGGGAAAGCAGCAGCTAGGGGTGACACTTGATTCCAAACTTAGCTGGAGAAACCACATTGGGAAGACATGCCAGAAAGCAACCACCAAACTGGCTGCATTGAACGAAATCAATGCCTATGTTGAGCAAAATGCGTGCAGTAAACGCAATTATTCGACCCACAATGACATATGCTTCACCAGTGTGGTGTCGTTGCAAGCCGGAGTATCAGAAGCCTCAGCAGACACTACAGAACAAGGCCTTACGGATAGCTACAGGTGCTCCTTGCTTTGCAAGAACAGCAGATCTCCACAGAGATTTTGGCATTGAGATGTTGGTGACCATCTCCGCAAACTCAATGTGAAATTTTACAAAGAATTGGATCAAAAAGAAAACCCACTGATCAAGAAACTTGCTGACAATTCAGCAAACCCTTTTGACCTCTATCGGTGGCCCATCACAGCACTGACCGTGTGAACCAACTTCAATTGTGACAAAGAGTCACAGATCAGTAAGCAAACAAATCAGTGATTTAACAAGTCCAAAATTTATATGGAGTAATGAGGCTACCACCTTGGTATCCAAAACACACTGCTGTCAGAAGGAATCTGACAGTCAGAGAAGAGAAAAGTGTAGGCGTGTTCCGTCACATGCAAGCGCTGGCCTGCGGCTGACTGAGGGGTGCAACGCGGGCTCAGTCAGAACAGAGCGGCCTAAAGCAGAATGAGATAAGGAGCTGAGCCGCCTCCTGTTCGTGCTCTTCAGCTTACATTTTTGGGATTTTCCAATAGGGGAGGTGCATGCCAAAACTGCTCCAGCTACTCCCTCTGAGGACTCACACCCTCCAAACACCTCAAAAACCCTCCCTATGTTCCTCCTGTTAACGCGTCCCTTTCTGTTAATTTATACACATTAGGACTCGTTTTAGGCCGATTAATCTTTTGACCCAGTGGTGAGACACCGTAGAATGAGATAACGGATCAATATGTCAAGCCATATATCGATAATATTATCAATGTATAACACCACAATATACTTCACTTTAGGCATTGGTTAAACTATTGGCGCAACCATGACCTTTCAGTCATGGATAACCACACCCTTATTGAAGTTTTGTGAATTTTATTCCCTATTGATTACAATCTAGTAGCGAGAATATCAATCTCAAAACCAAGAAGCAGAGGAACATAGTCACGATATGGCAACTGTGATAAGACTTTGACAATGCGAAGATGATGAACATAAAAACACCAATATATGATATACACAGATCAGAGTACATAGAACATCATATACGTCTCCATTCAGCATAGCACAATGTCAGTCACGTTCGTCGCGTCAGTCAAGGTGAACCCCTAATCTAACCACTAATTAGCATTAGCATGTTGGACTCCATGCAAAACAATTTAGAACATCAATTTAGAAACATCTAACTAAGGTCTCTATCCAAAAATACAGCAGTTGGTACCTAGAAAGGAAAAACATGTAGACAAATCACAGTAGCAATTGTCATAATTACCCTCTTCAGATTGAGTCAGCATACAGGATCAGTCTTCGTCTTCAGGACATCAGTTAGATCGGCGTCAATCTATTTCGTCTTAGGGACAGGGGACACTTCCCTCATAAGGAGGAAAGTGTAATGGGGCTGTCTTATGGATGAGGATGGTTCTAAGTCTCAAATCACCGAACAGAGTGACAGAGTTTCTGGATGCAATCGATATCATTCCCTACCTAATTCTCTCCAGTCTTCTGTGTCATGGGTTTTTATCCCTTTTTCGCAATCCATTCCCCCAAAATTCTATTGGATAGTCACTACACCCCACTATCTTTAACCTATCAAATTATACGTTAAGTAATGCACTTGTCATTCCACGATAATTTATAACACTTTGATTGGTCCTCATAATTGACATCTTCGTAGGTGGCACATCCGGGGTTACTTCATTTTCTGGCACGTTCTTCAGGACAAAAGTTCTCTTTTCCATGGTCGATTGTCCTTGAAAGTTTCCATATTTGCTGCAAAACGTACAAAACTTATACTAAAACAGCTAGCATGAGGATGAGAACGGAGCATGACTTGCAACATAAAACAAAGAAAAGAACACATACTGGGTCATGACCTTTTGCGAGTCAGCACACTGAAGAAACAGAAAAATATGCTTTAATATGAGAGCTACACGACTAAGTTTTCAACTCACGCTAACTTAAGACTTATGGATTCTAATAAACGTAATCCTCGTAGGTGTTAACATAGTCAATTAATCATAATGCAAGCAATTATTTCTTATAAACGACCTTAGTATATGTGTACAATAGTAGCTTCACACTTATAATTGCGTTAAGAATACATTCAAGCGAATAATATTTTGTGATCGTTTTGTATACAGCATCGTTAGGTATAAGCATTTCACATCTAATATGTAATATTTAAACTACGCTTTCTCACTCCCATCCTGTCCTCCCTGCCCAGTAACCGCACTGGAGCGTTGCAGAAAGGTCCACCACACCCGACAAGCCTCAGGGGTAGACCAGGCGAGCCCGACTCCCCCCCATGCTCTCAGTGCTTAATTTGTGCTTGTTCTTTTCTGGGGCAGAGCACCAACACTTATTTTTGAGGGCCGGCAATTATTTTTCTGCCTCAAGCATTTACTGCGAGCAAAAGGCACATATGAGAAAGACGGAGGAAAAGAAAACCGAAAATGCGTTATAATGGGAGAAAGCAGAAAGCTGCAAGAGTGAGCTGAAGGAGCAGGGAGTGGCTTAAATGGATTGAAGAGGTCCATGATGGCTTCAGGATTACGCGTAGGGTGACCACCTGGCATTGAGGCAAATTCTGGAAAGGGCTGTAAAAAATTCAGGACAAAGGGTCAAAAATTCAGGACAAAAATTCAGGACAAAGGGTCAAAATTCAGGACAAAAATTCAAGAACAAACATCAGTTTTACATGCCTCACTATGTTGTCAGTGCATTTATTTACTCTTTTTTAACATAGCTGTATTTATTCACTGTGGTCTTTTTGTGATTGCCTCCTGGTATGCTACATTCAGGTGTCACATTACGACCTTGTTCAGTAGTAAATTAATGCCCTTCAGTACTGCAGCAAGCCATCACCCCTACCCAACTCTACCCAATCTTTCCTGAAGAGAAAGTAACAGCAACATTTTGATTATGTTTCTGAACATTTTAAACCCCTGGCAAACAGTTTGGGAAACATTAGGGTAATTAACCTTATGCTAGTTTAAACAAATTGAACAAAAACATCTGGCTTACCCAAACCGCCCATGGACTTTCAACCTAATTTGTTTTTTAAAGAGGCAAGGCAGATGGTGTGGGCGACAGACTCACACCTAATGTCAGGATGTGATGTACCCATAACTTGTCTGTAGTCTCACTGCACTAGAGTGTATGTCTGGGACTCTACATTTATCTCAGAAATGCAAGCCCGACCTACCAATCAAAGATAATAATAAGAGAGGAGGATGAAATCGAGAGCAAATGGGAGATCCACGGCAAGTAATTCAAAGGGTTCTTGCTAAAACCTGGATAAATAAAGAAGAGAAGAACAAGGTGGGACAATTCCTAAAATCAGACAAGATGGGTCCACCAAGACTATTCGAAGGTATTGGGTACCTGGGGAGTTGTCTCTGCACACAGGAGAGAAACAGAAGGGACACTGTCAAGTGGTTGAACAAGCAACACCCATCCACCTTGGCAAACTCTTCTGGTGCAATGGTCTGCTGTTAGTGCTTTTGAAGGGTGAGCAGGGGCCAGACCCCTTGCAAGGTTGTGCAAGGCAATTGACCGCTTTGTCAATGTCTTTATATGGTTTTGAAAGTGAGCAAAAGCCAAAATAGAGATCTGGGTTATCCCTAAGTGTCAAGTACACATAGAATCTTCAAAATATTTGGGATGTAAATTGCACAAACAAAATTTACAAATTTTAAAATGTAATTAGTGTTTCTTTAACATATGGCACTGTTTTTGCATTTATATACAATTAGATCTCAGATTGAACTGGGAACCAGTTACCTTTTGATACCTAATGATTAATATCTACCATTCTTACACTGATTTCCAGGATGAAAATCTCGGCAGAGCGAACGGTCCCTCCAAGCCCAGTTTGCTTTTTAGTCTTCTCTTCTGCTTTCTGTAGAGGCCATGTGGCACTAGCGAAGATGGTGTGCTACCCCGATGATAGTATTATTTTGCAAACCTTCCCCTACTCGTCCTTCATTCCTTCTTCAGACAGGCCACACATCTGATTTGGTCACCGCGGCGCCACCGGGAGCTCTTTCCACTCTAAAGCTAACTGTGACTGCGGGTGGATTAGGTCTTCTGGACTTAGAATGCTATTATTCAGCTGCACAGGTCCAATGGGTGGCTCACTGGCTTTCTGCCCACTTCCCTACATGAGATGGGGTTTACCAGTAAAGACTTTTATGAAAGGATTAATGCACTGCTCATTGTTTCCTACAGACCATTCTACGGATCACCATCCGGGTTATCATGCACGGCTTTCTCTTGCCTTGCCAGAACCTGTAAACTCACTGACACGAAGAAACCCTATGCTCCTGCACTACCTTTGCTAAACCTTCCCACTCGCACAGGATGGCTGTGCTCAGAGCAACTCCATCAGTGGCATGCTGCAGGTGTCTTAAAAATGGGGACTTTGTTTCTGGACAGTGAGCTACTAAATTTCCAAACCCTTGTGGCAGACTACCATCTTCACCCCGGTCAACTCCTTACTTACAACCACCTTAAATAATCATTAAATGCCCTATTTCATGTCTGCTTCCTAGCACTAACCCTACAAGAGGTGTGCCAGAAGCTCTACACCATAGGAACTGGTGGCAAACTGATAGAATGGGTGTACAGACCTTTCCTGCAACATGGAAACCACTCCAGGTCTTCTGGTCATACTACGTGGGTGATTGATACGGCCAAACCTCTGCAAGATGTGGACAGGACTGAAATACTGGACTTTCCCCACAAAGTATCCTACGGCTGTCACTTTAAGTACATTCATAGTGCTTCCTTTGGAATGCATTCTGCCCATTGCTTGCCATTGGCCTTGTGGTTTGTAACTCACAATTTGTTGCTTTCAATTTGGTGGCTTTATTTGTTTTAGGCTATGCAGCTTGAATTCGTCCCTTCCCTTGCCAAAACCTTATTTACAGAATCCTGCTGAGTGCTCCCTTTCCGTAAACAGGCCTGTAAATCTTGTTCTTATCATATTTGCTGTGCATTCAAAGAACAAAGTCAAATGTCAGGCTCTGTCTTCGGGGGGAACTTAGTGTTTACTTTCCTTCCTCTGACTTCAAAGTGAGAGGTTTTATGCAACAATCTTGCTGAACTGGGGTTAGGAAAGAGTTTTTTCTATCACATGACAACATTTAAATAAACTTCTAAATATATCAGAATTAGAAGTACAAATCAAGCACATTTTTGTTAATTCTGAACTGTGCTGGAAACAAATACCTTTACATGATTAAAACAAATCATTGCATTAGGTGATGCAATTTCCACACATCATCGTCTGTGCGCAGTATAGTTTGATTTGAACAACTGTATATCTGTGCAAATGTAATGGTCATTTCAATCAAACATTTTTTGTCTGTAATGGCAGTGTGTTAGCATACCATCCATACTGCACTCCACTCTGCTCTGCACGCCACTGCACCCTACTGTGTATCACTCTACTTTACTCCACTCCATGCCACTGCACTCTTCTCCATTCGGAACCCCTCCACATTATGCCACTGCACTCTATGCTACTTCACACTATGCCTCTCTACTCTACTCAGTACCACTCTACTCTATGCCACTGCACTTCACGCCTCTCTATACCATTGCGCTCTGCTCCTCTGCACGCTATACCACTCCTGTCTAGGCAACACCAATCTAGTCCTCACAACACTACTCTATGCCACTCTGCAACACTGCACTGTACGCCACTGCACTCTAAGCTAATACACTCTATGCTAATGCACTTTACTCTTTAACACTCAACTCTATGCCCTTGCACTCTACATCACTCGAATCTACTCTGCACCTCTGCACTCTATGCCACAGCACTCTACACCACTTTACTCTATGCCATCACACTCTATGCCACTTTATGCAACTCCACTCTAACCTGCACCTCTCCACTCTAAGCCACCTCACTCTACTGTGAAATAATCTACTTTATGCCACTGTACTCTATTCCACTCTGACCACTGCACTCTAGTTCAATGCACTCTACACCACTGCAAGCTGACACTCTGCAACACTGCACTGGCCGCCACTATACTCTACACCACTCTGCTCTGTACTACTGCACTCTGCACCAATATACTCTATTCCACTGCATTCTATGCCACTCTACTCTGCCCAATGCCACTCTATGCAACTGCACTCTACACCAGTGCACTCTAAACAACTGCACTGTATTCCACTGCCCTTTACTCTGCACCACTGTACTCTATGCCACTGTTCTCTGTACCACTCTACACCACTGCACTGACACTCTACTCTGCAACTCTGCACTCTACACCACTCTACTCTATGCCACTGCACTCTAGGCACTATACTCTACACCACTCTACAATACTCCACTCTGCACCACTCTACACCACTGCACTCTATGCCACATGAGTCTACTCTGCACTCTGACACTGCACCACTCTGCATTACTGCACTCTCTGCTACTCTATTGTATGCCACACTACTCTACTGCAAACTATGTAACTCTACCCCTTGCCACTCTATGCCAATGCACTCTAAACAACTGCACTGTATGCCACTGCCCTCTACTCTGTACCACTGTCCTCTACGCCACTGCTCTCTGTGCCACTCTACTCCACTCCACTGCACTGACACTCTACTCTGCAGCGTTGCATTCTCCACCACTGTACTATACACCAATGTACTATGTACTACTGCATTCTATGCCACTGCACTCTATGCCACTCTACTCTGCATCACTCCACTCTACAGCTCTTTGCTCTACTCTGCACCACTCTACACTACTGCACTCCCTGCAATGTGAGTCTACTCTGCAATCTATGCCACTGCACCACTCTACACTACTGCTCTCTCTGCTACTCCATTGTATACCACTCTACTCCACTGCACTCTATGCCACTGTACTCTGTCCCACGCCACTCCATTCCACTGCACTCCAAACCACTACACTCTACGCTAATGCACTCTAAACAATTGTACTGTACCCCACTGCACTGTACTTTGCACCACTGGGTTCTACGCCACTGCTCCTATGCCCCTCCACTCCACACAACTATGCCACTAACTATAAGCCATGCTGAACAGCAGCTACTCTGGTGGACAACATTGCTAATGGCTAAAACACATTTGCAAAGCCAATAACTCTTTCGTAGATGAGACCTATTGGCTTTGCCAATGTTTGTTAGTACTATGAGGTACCGAGGTACCTGAAAGAACTGTGAAAAATACAATTACATCATTATCACCATTACAATACCTCTCTAAAAGAAATATCTTTGCCACCAGAAAACTTCAAGTGACTCCTTTTAGTAAAGTCAATGCAGGTTTTCAAGCCCCTTTGTATTTGCAGATTTTGGGCACATTTGCATGTCTTTAAGGACCCCCTGTCAAGAAGGTCTGATTCTTATCTGTCTGCCCCTCCCTCAGAGCACAGGAGACTCCCTGCCTTCCAGCCCAGCTGGGGAGACTGATCTGCTGGTAATTTCGCCCTGCCTCCGTTGCCCTTTAGGTGAAGGCTAAAATTACGGACAAATGCCGTCCGTTAAAGCTTTCATAACGGACAGCAGGGCGAAATTACGGACAGTCCGTGAAATTTACGGACGGGTGGTCACCCTACTTGCTTTAGTATTCCGTGTTCGCACGTTTAATTGCATCAGCCGCGTGTTTAAGAGGAGGGCTTTAGGCACCGGCATGATTTTGTTTACAAATTAAGAACTGCTCTTTGTTATCTTTCATCCTCTTATTTCTCTAATAGGTTGGAAGGGCGATGCCCATTTTGCATATTAATACCAACCACCCTTAGATTTGACCATCCAGCACTGTACAAAAACGTGAGGATATCTCACGAACGTGCGCTGGAGCAGAGTTATGTGTCTATATTTAAGGTAATTTACTGTCTAATGTGATCATTTACTGTCTATTTGCATATATCAACTCAGTTAGACAGTTAGAGCTTATACTAGTACAGACATTCCAGCTCCTAAACAGCACGAGGCAACCTCGGAAACAAAGCATGGAAACGTTCTACTATAAAAAATACTGTGTCTATGCTGCCCTCTAGCGGCACAGTTCAGAAAATCAAGCCTCACAGCAGCTGCCCCACTTGATTTTCAGCATTGGAGCTTGGCATTTTCTAAAAAAAGGGTTGCTGATAGAGGTAAATTGAAAATAAGTGACAGAACCGAAGGGTTTCTTCAGATTTCATGTACCTTCTGTACTTTGACTGTCTGATAAGACTTCAAACGAGAAAAACGTTCCACAAAGGATAACGCTGCCAGCATAACTGTGAACTATGTTTCCGATTAAATTAACTTCCAATCATAATACAAATATGCGCTGAATCTTGAAAGGGAACATGTGAGGAAAGTCTTCTAAGTTGACAACATTCCACAAGATATTATAGCTAGCACTTTAGACAAGATAAAGGTGCCACAATAAATCTAAGAGATAATTAGTGAATGAATATCTTCTATAGTTACAATGTTTAAAGGCCTCTTAGATAAGTAGAAATATTTTCAGAGATATAGGCGGTCATTACAACCCTGGCGGTCGGTGTTAAAGCGGCGGAAAACCGCCAACAGGCCGGCAGTAAAAAAAATGGAATTACGACCTTGGCGGAAACCACCAACATAGACAGCCACTTTAACACTCCGACCGCCACGGCGGTACAAACAAACACTGCGGCGGTAACCGCCAACAGACAGGCGGACGACAATGTACCGCCTACACTATTACAACCCACCAATCCGCCACCTTTTCCGGGGTGGATTCACTGCGAACAAAAACACGGCGGAAACCGGACATCGAAGGGAAAACGCTCACCTCTACACAACCCACGAGGAATCAGGATGCCATGGAACCAGAGCTCCAGATCCTGCCTTTATCTTCCTGCTCATCTACCAGGAGCACGAAGGCAAAGACAAGAGTGAGTACTGCACCTACGACACAGGGGAGGGGGGAGGGAAAAAACTGTGACAAACACACGCAACTCTCCCAACCCCACCCCCACCCTCACCCACTACAACAGATAATACATATTGATACATAACAGTTACACCCCGTAGCCCCCCTTACAAGAATGCAAGGACAAAAGGAAATGAGTCAAATAATTGTGATACACCAAGAACACAAGTCCAAGGGATTCCACCATCATAGTCCGTGAATCACTGGGCCCAAAAGGCATGGGCGAGGCCCACACTCAATACCCGATCAAAACGGAGAGAACACTGCAGGGGCATCAGATAGAAATAGAACAAGCACCTCAGGAGGAAGGGGGGGCACCTCAGCCGGTTGAATGCACGACGCCAGATCCACAAGGGGGTTCCATGCCCACAGTTCAATCCTGGGGAGTGCAAAGCCACAGTCTCACAAGTCTCTACAGTGGGTGGGTTGCCCACTGTTCAATCCTGGGGAGTGCAAAGCCACAGTCTCACAAGTCTCTACAGTGGGTTGTGTGCCCACTGTTCAATCCTGGGGAGTGCAAAGCCACAGTCTCACAAGTCTCTACAGTGGGTGGGTTGCCCACTGTTCAATCCTGGGGAGTGCAAAGCCACAGTCTCACAAGTCTCTACAGTGGGTGGTTTGCCCACTGTTCAATCCTGGGGAGTGCAAAGCCACAGTCTCTCAATTGGATAACAGTCTCCACTGGTTCTGGAGGGGGCCTTGTGCCCAGAGTGCTTCATCTTGCCAAGGACAGAGGTAGTGGATGTATCTCTCCACTGGTTCTGGAGGGGGCCTTGTGCCCAGAGTGCTTCATCCTGCCATGGCGGACTCAGTAGCGTCAGAATCATTGGCGCTGACTGGCCTGCGGGGCTACTGGCGGTGGTGTCCTAGGCAGCGGTTCAGCTGATGGTGCTCTTGTCTGTGGCAGCGGGGGTGCTGGCTGCGGTGTCCTGGGCAGCGGTTCAGCTGGTGGCTGCCTTGTCTGTGGCAGCGGGGCTGCTGGCGGTTGTAGGAGGCTGGACTGGCTTGTAGTGAGTACCAAGGGGTACTTGCACCTTGCACCAGGCCCAGTTATCCCTTATTAGTGTATAGGGTGTCTAGCAGCATAGGCTGATAGATAATGGTAGCTTAGCAGAGCAGCTTAGGCTGAACTAGGAGACGTGTGAAGCTACTACAGTACCACCTAGTGTCATATGCACAATATCATAAGAAAACACAATACACAGTTATACTAAAAATAAAGGTACTTTATTTTTATGACAATATGCCAAAGTATCTTAGAGTGTACCCTCAGTGAGAGGATAGGAAATATACACAAGATATATGTACACAATAGCAAAAATATGCAGTATAGTCTTAGAAAACAGGGCAAACAATGTATAGTTACAATAGGATGCAATGGGGACACATAGGGATAGGGGCAACACAAACCATATACTCCAAAAGTGGAATGCGAACCACGAATGGACCCCAAACCTATGTGACCTTGTAGAGGGTCGCTGGGACTATTAGAAAATAGTGAGAATTAGAAAAATAACCCTCCCCAAGACCCTGAAAAGTGAGTGCAAAGTGCACTAAAGTTCCCCTAAGGATAAAGAAGTCGTGTTAGAGGAATAATGCAGGAAAGACAAAAACCAACAATGCAACAACGATGGATTTCCAATCTAGGGTACATGTGGAACAAGGGGACCAAGTCCAAAAGTCACAAGCAAGTCGGAGATGGGCATATGCCCAGGAAATGCCAGCTGTGGGTGCAAAGAAGCTTCTACTGGACAGAAGAAGCTGAGGTTTCTGCAGGAACAAAAAGGGCTAGAGACTTCTTCTTTGGTGGACGGATCTCTCTCGCCGTGGAGAGTTGTGCAGAAGTGTTTTCCCACCGAAAGAACGCCAACAAGCCTTGCTAGCTGCAAATCATGCGGTTAACGTTTTTGGGTGCTGCTGTGGCCCAGGAGGGACCAGGAAATCGCAAATTGAACCAGGAGGTAGAGGGGACGTCGAGCAAGACAAGGAGCCCTCTTAGCAGCAGGTAGCACCCGTAGAAGTGCCAGAAACAGGCACTACAAGGATGCGTGAAACGGTGCTCACCCAAAGTCGCACAAAGAAGTCCCACGTCGCCGGAGAACAACTTAGGAGGTCGTGCAATGCAGGTTAGAGTGCCGTGGACCCAGGCTGGACTGTGCACAAAGGATTTCCGCCGGAAGTGCACGGAGGCCGGAGTAGCTGCAAAAGTTGCGGTTCCCAGCAATGCAGTCCAGCGAGGTGAGGCAAGGACTTACCTCCACCAAACTTGGACTGAAGAGTCACTGGACTGTAGAGGTCACTTGGACAGAGTTGCTGGATTCGAGGGACCTCGCTCGTCGTGCTGAGAGGAGACCCAAGAGACCGGTAATGCAGCTTTTTGGTGCCTGCGGTTGCAGGGGAAAGATTCCGTCGACCCACAGGAGATTTCTTCGGAGCTTCTAGTGCATAGAGGAGGCAGACTACCCCCACAGCATGCACCACCAGGAAAACAGTCGAGAAGGCGGCAGGATCAGCGTTACAGAGTTGCAGTAGTCGTCTTTGCTACTATGTTGCAGGTTTGCAGGCTTCCAGCGCGGTCAGCAGTCGATTCCTTGGCAGAAGGTGAAGAGAGAGATGCAGAGGAACTCGGCTGAGCTCTTGCATCCGTTATCTAAAGTTTCCCCAGAGACAGAGACCCTAAATAGCCAGAAAAGAGGGTTTGGCTACCTAGGAGAGAGGATAGGCTAGCAACACCTGAAGGAGCCTATCACAAGGAGTCTCTGACGTCATCTGGTGGCACTGGCCACTCAGAGCAGTCCAGTGTGCCAGCAGCACCTCTGTTTCCAAGATGGCAGAGGTCTGGAGCACACTGGAGGAGCTCTGGACACCTCCCAGGGGAGGTGCAGGTCAGGGGAGTGGTCACTCCCCTTTCCTTTGTCCAGTTTCACGCCAGAGCAGGGCTAAGGGGTCCCCTGAACCGGTGTAGACTGGCTTATGCAGAATTGAGTACATCTGTGCCCAAGAAAGCATTTCCAGAGGCTGGGGGAGGCTACTCCTCCTCTGCCTTCACACCATTTTCCAAAGGGAGAGGGTGTAACACCCTCTCTCAGAGGAAGTTCTTTGTTCTGCCATCCTGGGCCAGGCCTGGCTGGACCCCAGGAGGGCAGATGCCTGTCTGAGGGGTTGGCAGCAGCAGCAGCTGCAGTGAAACCCCAGGAAAGGCAGTTTGGCAGTACCAGGGTCTGTGCTACAGACCACTGGGATCATGGGATTGTGCCAACTATGCCAGGATGGCATAGAGGGGGCAATTCCATGATCATAGACATGTTACATGGCCATATTCGGAGTTACCATTGTGAAGCTACATATAGGTAGTGACCTATATGTAGTGCACGCGTGTAATGGTGTCCCCGCACTCACAAAGTCCGGGGAATTGGCCCTGAACAATGTGGGGGCACCTTGGCTAGTGCCAGGGTGCCCTCACACTAAGTAACTTTGCACCTAACCTTTACCAGGTAAAGGTTAGACATATAGGTGACTTATAAGTTACTTAAGTGCAGTGTAAAATGGCTGTGAAATAATGTGGACGTTATTTCACTCAGGCTGCAGTGGCAGGCCTGTGTAAGAATTGTCAGAGCTCCCTACGGGTGGCAAAAGAAATGCAGCAGCCCATAGGGATCTCCTGGAACCCCAATACCCTGGGTACCTCAGTACCATATACTAGGGAATTATAAGGGTGTTCCAGTAAGCCAATGTAAATTGGTAAAATTGGTCACTAGCCTGTTAGTGACAATTTAGAAAGAAATGAGAGAGCATAACCACTGAGGTTCTGATTAGCAGAGCCTCAGTGAGACAGTTAGTCACTACACAGGTAACACATTCAGGCACACTTATGAGCACTGGGGCCCTGGAGAACAGGGTCCCAGTGACACATACAACTAAAACAACATATATACAGTGAAAAATGGGGGTAACATGCCAGGCAAGATGGTACTTTCCTACACAACCCCCCCCCCCCAAACGAAGGACAATAAGACTAGCCATGACCTGATGAGTCTTCATTGTATAAGTGGAAATATGTGGAGAGTCCATCTGCATTGGAGTGGCTACTCCCAGGTCTATGTTCCACTGTATAGTCCATTCCCTGTAGGGATATGGACCACCTCAACAATTTAGGATTTTCACCTTTCATTTGTTTTAGCCAAAGTAGAGGTTTGTGGTCTGTCTGAACAACGAAGTGAGTGCCAAACAGGTATGGCCTCAACTTCTTCAGAGCCCAGACCACAGCAAAGGCCTCCCTCTCTATGGCAGACCAACGCTTTTCTCTAGGGGTCAACCTCCTACTAATAAAAGCAACAGGTTGATCCTGGCCCTCAGAATTAAGTTGTGATAGGACTTCCCCTACTCCTAATTCAGATGCATCAGTTTGGACATATAATTTTTTAGAGTGACAAGGGCTTTTCAGGACAGGTGCAGAGCACATGGCCTGCTTCAGCTCCTCAAAAGCTTTCTGACAGTTTGCTGTCCATAATACCTTTTTAGGCATTTTCTTGGATGTGAGGTCATTAAGAGGGGCTGCAATGGAGCCATAGTTCTTAATGAACCTCCTGTAATACCCAGTGAGGCCTAGGAAGGCTCTCACCTGAGTCTGAGTGGTAGGGGGAACCCAATCAATAATTGTTTGGATTTTCCCCTGAAGTGGTGCAATCTGTTCCCCACCAACAAGGTGTCCCAGATAAACCACCTTACCCTGCCCTATCTGGCACTTTGAAGCCTTGATAGTGAGGCCTGCCTTTTGCAGGGCCTCCAAAACTTTCTATAGGTGGACCAGGTGATCATCCCAGCTGGGGCTAAAGACAGCTATATCGTCCAAATATGCTGCACTGAAAGCTTCCAGCCCTTGCAGGACTGTGTTCACCAACCTTTGAAAAGTGGCAGGTGCATTTTTCAAACCAAAAGGCATTACTGTAAATTGGTAATGGCCTCCAATGGTTGAAAATGCAGTTTTAGGTTTAGCATCTTCTGACAATTTGATCTGCCAATACCCTGCAGTCAAATCAAAAGTGCTTAGATACTTGGCAGATGCCAGTGTATCTATGAGCTCATCTGCCCTGGGTATAGGGTGAGCATCAGTTTTGGTTACCAGGTTGAGACCTCTATAGTCTACACAAAACCGCATTTCCTTCTTTCCATCTTTGGAATGGGGTTTTGGTACAAGTACCACAGGAGAAGCCCATGGACTTTCAGAGTGCTCAACCACTCCTAGTTCTAACATTTTCTGCACCTCTTGCTTTATGCAGTCCCTGACATGGTCAGGCTGCCTATAGATCTTACGTTTGACAGGTAAACTGTCTCCAGTATATATAGTGTGCTCACACCAAGAAGTGGTACCTGGCACAGTAGAGAAGAGTTCAGAGAATTGATCTAGGAGATTTATGCAATGGTCTTTCTGCTCAGCAGTAAGACAATCAGCCAAAACTACACCTTCCACAAGAGCATCTTGTTCTGTGGAAGAGAAGAGATCAGGTAGGGGATCACTGTCTTCTTCCTGTCCCTCATCAGTTGCCATGAGCAGGGTGAGATCAGCCCTGTCATAGTAGGGTTTCAGGCGGTTTACATGGAGTACCCTAAGGGGACTCCTTGCAGTGCCTAAGTCAACTAAATAGGTGACTTCACCCTTTTTCTCAACAATTGTGTGGGGTCCACTCCATTTATCTTGGAGTGCTCTTGGGGCCACAGGCTCCAAGACCCACACTTTCTGCCCTGGTTTGTACTGAACCAAAACAGCTTTCTGATCATGCCATTGCTTCTGGAGCTCTTGGCTGGCCTGAAGGTTTTTACTGGCCTTTTTCATATACTCAGCCATCCTTGATCTGAGGCCAAGTACATAATCCACAATATCTTGCTTTGGAGCTTTTAAAGGTTGTTCCCAACCCTCCTTGACAAGTGTTAGTGGACCCCTAACAGGGTGACCAAAGAGGAGTTCAAAGGGGCTGAAGCCCACTCCTTTCTGGGGTACCTCCCTGTAGGCAAAAAGGAGGCATGGTAACAGGATATCCCATCTCCTGCGGAGTTTTTCAGGGAGACCCATAATCATGCCTTTGAGAGTTTTATTAAATCTCTCCACCAGTCCATTTGTTTGTGGATGATAGGGTGTAGTGAACTTGTAAGTTACACCACACTCCTTCCACGTGGCCTTTAAGTATGCAGACATGAAATTGCTTCCCCTGTCTGATACTACTTCCTTTGGGAAGCCCACCCTAGAAAATATTCCCAGGAGGGCCTTTGACACTGCAGGTGCTGTAGTGGTCCTTAAAGGAATAGCTTCAGGATATCTTGTGGCATGGTCCACTACCACCAAGATAAACCTATTGCCTGAAGCAGTAGGAGGGTCAAGGGGGCCAACTATGTCAACCCCTACCCTTTCAAAGGGAACCCCAACCACAGGCAGTGGGATAAGGGGTGCCTTTGGAGTGCCACCTGTCTTGCCACTGGCTTGACAGGTTTCACAGGACTTACAAAATTCCTTTGTGTCCTCAGACATCCTAGGCCAATGAAACAAGGGGACAAGTCTGTCCCAAGTTTTCATTTGTCCCAGGTGTCCAGCTAGGGGAATGTCGTGGGCAAGAGTTAGGAGGAACTTTCTGTACTCCTGAGGAATCACTAATCTCCTGGCAGTTCCAGGTTTAGGATCCCTTGCTTCAGTGTACAAGAGGTTGTCCTCCCAGTAAACTCTGTGAGAGTCACTGACATCCCCATTAGCCTGTTTGACAGCTTGCTGTCTTAGACCCTCTAGTGTGGGACAGGTCTGCTGTGCCACACTCAGCTCCTCCCTGGCAGGCCCCCCTTCACCCAAAAGCTCAGCAGTGTCTGCTTCAAGCTCCTCTGGTGTAGGTTCTGCACAGGGAGGGAATTCTTCTTCCTCTGAAGTTGAATCCACTGTAGAGGGAGGGATAGTATGAAGTGGTTTGCTTCTACTAGCCCTAGCTTTAGGGAGCACTTGGTCCATTGTTCCAGGATCCAAGCTTCCCTGTCCTTTTTGCTTTTTGGCCCGAGCCCTGGTTAAAGCAAAAATATGCCCTGGGATGCCCAGCATTGCTGCATGGGCCTCCAACTCCACATCTGACCAAGCTGATGTCTCCAAATCATTTCCTAGTAGACAGTCTACAGGTAAATCTGTGGCTACCACAACTTTCTTTGGACCAGTAACCCCCCGCCCAGTTGAGATTAACAACAGCCATGGGGTGGCTAAGTGTGTTGTTGTGAGCATCGGTTACTTGGTACTGGTGACCAAGTAGGTGTTGTTCAGGGTGGACCAGTTTCTCTATGACCATAGTCACACTGGCACCAGTGTCCCTGTAGGCCTGAACCTCAACACCATTTATTAGGGGTAGCTGCTTGTACTTATCCATATTAAGGGGACAAGCAACTAAGGTGGCTAAATCAATAGCCCCCTCAGAGACTAACACAGCCTCTGTGGCCTCCCTAACAAGGCCAACCCCAACTAAGTTACCAATAGTGAGCCCAGCTACTCCCTTGAATTGGCTATTAGTAGGTTTGCTCCCACCACCACTGCTATTAGTAGGGACACTAGGTGTAGCAGTAGGGGTTGTAGTGGTAGGAGGCTTGGTGCTTTTCTTTGGACAACCTGTATCTGTTGTCCAATGGCCTTTTACTTTACATAAATAGCACCATGGTTTCTTTTCTTTGTTTTGATTAAAGGAGGATTTGGACCCACCACCCCCACCAGAGTGTTTTTGTGGGCCTGATGAAGACTCATTTTTAGATTTGTCCCCACCCTTGTCAGAAGACTTACCATCCTTCTTTTTGTTGCCATCTTTGTCACCCCCTGTATGAACTTTTCTGTTCACCCTTGTTCTGACCCATTTGTCTGCCTTCTTTCCCAATTCTTGGGGAGAGGTCAGATCAGAGTCCACCAAGTACTGGTGCAACAAATCAGACACACAATTATTAAGAATATGCTCTCTCAGGATCAAGTTATACAGGCTGTCATAATCAGTAACTTTACTGCCATGTAACCACCCCTCCAAGGCCTTCACTGAATGGTCAATGAAATCAACCCAGTCTTGTGAAGACTCCTTTTTGGTCTCTCTGAACTTTATCCTGTATTGTTCAGTGGTTAAGCCATAACCATCCAGGAGTGCATTCTTAAGAACTGTAAAATTATTGGCATCACTTTCTTTCACAGTAAGGAGCCTATCCCTACCTTTTCCACTAAATGATAGCCATAGGATAGCAGCCCACTGCCTTTGAGGGACATCCTGTACAACACAGGCCCTCTCAAGTGCAGCAAACCACTTGTTAATGTCATCCCCCTCCTTATAAGGGGGAACTATCTTGTGCAGATTCCTGGAATCATGCTCTTTTGCAGGATGACTATGGGGAATACTGCTGCTGCCACCATGGGTTTCTAAACCCAGTTTCTGTCTCTCCTTCTCTACTTCTAAAGTCTGTCTATCCAAATCCAGCTGTTGCTTCTTGAGCTTCAGTCTGGTTTGTTCCACTCTCAATCTATTGAGCTCCCTTTCTAACAATCTGTCATCAGGGTGGGTGGGAGGGACATGCCTTGAAACAGAAGTATGGTGAGAATGGACAGAAGGAGACCTGTCCCTTACAGAGGGCACCCTAACAGCTTGGCTAACAGAAACATCAGTACCACTGTGGTGAGAATAAATGCTTTTGCTATGATGTGAGACAACACTATTTGTATGGTGTGGCTCTACATCATTACCAACTATGCTAGACTGTCTAGTAATGGGCAGGCTAGGAAGTTTCTTTCCTGAATCTTTTCCTGGGGGAGTCCCTGGATCAGATTGGGAACCATTAGCTACTTTTTCTACAGATGGGGCACTTCTAGCCTTATCCTCTTCTCTAAGCATGTTAAGTAACAGTTCCAAGGAAGGATTCTTCCCTACACTCAAACCTCTCTCTACACAGAGACTCCTTGCTCCTTTCCAGCTAAGGTGGTCATATGCAAGTTTGGACAGATCAACATTTTGGCCTGTGCCAGACATTTTTAGAGAGAGTTAAAGTGATAGTAAAAGATAAAAAGTTTGTCAGAGCTTTTAGAAAGACAGAGAAAAAAAACTTTTAAAACTTTTTAGAACTTTTTAGAAAGTTTAGAAGTACTTTTCAGCACTTAGAAAAGAGTGAAAAGAGGAAATGCAAAACTTTTTGGCTATGTGTATATACACTGAACTTGTTTTGTATATTTTTCTCTTATGAAAAGTACAATGACAAGAGTGGTAAGTAGTCTCAAAGCACTTATCCCACCGCTGCACAACCAATGTAGGAGGCTGGACTGGCTTGTAGTGAGTACCAAGGGGTACTTGCACCTTGCACCAGGCCCAGTTATCCCTTATTAGTATATAGGGTGTCTAGCAGCATAGGCTGATAGATAATGGTAGCTTAGCAGAGCAGCTTAGGCTGAACTAGGAGACGTGTGAAGCTACTACAGTACCACCTAGTGTCATATGCACAATATCATAAGAAAACACAATACACAGTTATACTAAAAATAAAGGTACTTTATTTTTATGACAATATGCCAAAGTATCTTAGAGTGTACCCTCAGTGAGAGGATAGGAAATATACACAAGATATATGTACACAATAGCAAAAATATGCAGTATAGTCTTAGAAAACAGGGCAAACAATGTATAGTTACAATAGGATGCAATGGTGACACATAGGGATAGGGGCAACACAAACCATATACTCCAAAAGTGGAATGCGAACCACGAATGGACCCCAAACCTATGTGACCCTGTAGAGGGTCGCTGGGACTATTAGAAAATAGTCAGAATTAGAAAAATAACCCTCCCCAAGACCCTGAAAAGTGAGTGCAAAGTGCACTAAAGTTCCCCTAAGGATAAAGAAGTTGTGTTAGAGGAATAATGCAGGAAAGACAAAAACCAACAATGCAACAATGATGGATTTCCAATCTACGGTACCTGTGGAACAAGGGGACCAAGTCCAAAAGTCACAAGCAAGTCGGAGATGGGCATATGCCCAGGAAATGCCAGCTGTGGGTGCAAAGAAGCTTCTACTGGACAGAAGAAGCTGAGGTTTCTGCAGGAACAAAAAGGGCTAGAGACTTCCCCTTTGGTGGACGGATCCCTCTCGCCGAGGAGAGTCGTGCAGAAGTGTTTTCCCGCCGAAAGAATGCCAACAAGTCTTGCTAGCTGGAAATTGTGCGGTTAGCGTTTTTGGATGCTGCTGTGGCCCAGGAGGGACCAGGAGGTCGCAAATTGGACCAGGAGGTAGAGGGGACATCGAGCAAGACAAGGAGCCCTCTTAGCAGCAGGTAGCACCCAGAGAAGTGCCAGAAACAGGCACTACGAGGATGCGTGAAATGGTGATCACCCAAAGTCGCACAAAGAAGTCTCACGTCGCCGGAGAACAACTTAGGAGGTCGTGCAATGCAGGTTAGAGTGCCGTGGACCCAGGCTGGACTGTGCACAAAGGATTTCCGCCGGAAGTGCACGGAGGCAGGAGTAGCTGCAAAAGTCGCGGTTCCCAGCAATGCAGTCCAGCGAGGTGAGACAAGGACTTACCTCCACCAAACATGGACTGAAGAGTCACTGGACTGTAGGGGTCACTTGGACAGAGTTGCTGGATTCGAGGGACCTCGCTCGTCGTGCTGAGAGGAGACCCAAGAGACCGGTAATGCAGCTTTTTGGTGCCTGCGGTTGCAGGGGGAAGATTCCGTCGACCCACGGGAGATTTCTTCGGAGCTTCTAGTGCAGAGAGGAGGCAGACTACCCCCACAGCATGCACCACCAGGAAAACAGTCGAGAAGGCGGCAGGATCAGCGTTACAGAGTTGCAGTAGTCGTCTTTGCTACTATGTTGCAGGTTTGCAGGCTTCCAGCACGGTCAGCAGTCAATTCCTTGGCAGAAGGTGAAGAGAGAGATGCAGAGGAACTCGGTTGAGCTCTTGCATTCGTTATCTAAAGTTTCCCCAGAGACAGAGACCCTAAATAGCCAGAAAAGAGGGTTTGGCTACCTAGGAGAGAGGATAGGCTAGCAACACCTGAAGGAGCCTATCACAAGGAGTCTCTGACGTCACCTGGTGGCACTGGCCACTCAGAGCAGTCCAGTGTGCCAGCAGCACCTCTGTTTCCAAGATGCCAGAGGTCTGGAGCACACTGGAGGAGCTCTGGACACCTCCCAGGGGAGGTGCAGGTCAGGGGAGTGGTCACTCCCCTTTCCTTTGTCCAGTTTCACGCCAGAGCAGGGCTAAGGGGTCCCCTGAACCGGTGTAGACTGGCTTATGCAGAATTGGGCACATCTGTGCCCAAGAAAGCATTTCCAGAGGCTGGGGGAGGCTACTCCTCCTCTGCCTTCACACCATTTTCCAAAGGGAGAGGGTGTAACACCCTCTCTCAGAGGAAGTTCTTTGTTCTGCCATCCTGGGCCAGGCCTGGCTGGACCCCAGGAGGGCAGATGCCTGTCTGAGGGGTTGGCAGCAGCAGCGGCAGCAGCTGCAGTGAAACCCCAGGAAAGGCAGTTTGGCAGTACCAGGGTCTGTGCTACAGACCACTGGGATCATGGGATTGTGCCAACTATGCCAGGATGGCATAGAGGGGGCATTTCCATGATCATAGACATGTTACATGGCCATATTCGGAGTTACCATTGTGAAGCTACATATAGGTAGTGACCTATATGTAGTGCACGCGTGTAATGGTGTCCCCGCACTCACAAAGTCCGGGGAATTGGCCCTGAACAATGTGGGGGCACCTTGGCTAGTGCCAGGGTGCCCTCACACTAAGTAACTTTGCACCTAACCTTTACCAGGTAAAGGTTAGACATATAGGTGACTTATAAGTTACTTAAGTGCAGTGTAAAATGGCTGTGAAATAACGTGGACGTTATTTCACTCAGGCTGCAGTGGCAGGCCTGTGTAAGAATTGTCAGAGCTCCCTATGGGTGGCAAAAGAAATGCTGCAGCCCATAGGGATCTCCTGGAACCCCAATACCCCGGGTACCTCAGTACCATATACTAGGGAATTATAAGGGTGTTCCAGTAAGCCAATGTAAATTGGTAAAATTGGTCACTAGCCTGTTAGTGACAATTTAGAAAGAAATGAGAGAGCATAACCACTGAGGTTCGGATTAGCAGAGCCTCAGTGAGACAGTTAGTCACTACACAGGTAACACATTCAGGCACACTTATGAGCACTGGGGCCCTGGAGAACAGGGTCCCAGTGACACATACAACTAAAACAACATATATACAGTGAAAAATGGGGGTAACATGCCAGGCAAGATGGTACTTTCCTACAGCGGTCGCTTCCTGGGCAGCGGGGCTGCTGCTGGCTGTCCTTTCTGTGGCAGCAGGGCTGCTGGCGGTCCTGTCTGTGGCAGCGGGCTGTTGGCGGTCGCTTCCTGGGCAGCGGGGCTGCTGCTGGCGGTCCTATCTGTGGCAGCGGGGCTGCTGGCGGTCGCTTCCTGGGCAGCGGGGCTGCTGCTGGTGGTCATGTCTGTGGCAGTGGGGCTGCTGGCGGTCGCCTCCTGGGCAGCGGGGCTGCTTCTGGCGGTCTTCTCCTGGGCAGTGTGGCTGCTGGCGGTCTTGTCTGCTGTACTGATCTTCCCAGACTTGCCAATTTTTACTGTGCCCCTCTCCCACCTTGGATGGTGTCGCAGCTGTCTCCACACTCCCAACTGGACCCCTGGGAGCGGCTTTGGTGGCTGGTTTCTTTCCCCTCTCCCGCCGGGCACTGGCCGACTTTTGATGTCAGACAGGTAGGGGACTGTCCGTGCTGTGGCTCCTTGCCACACTGCCTGCCCTGCTGGCTGGTGCACTCCACAATCCGGTGACTACTGGCACCACTGCTACCGCCGATGTTGTGGCTGAAGTGATGGGTTGGGATAGAGTCGGGCCCTAGGAGACTGACGGGGTGTGGGAGGTGAGGGAAAGAGGTCAAGGCTGGCCAGGAAACGTTTCTTAGGAACACTGGGACGGGTAGCTGGAGGGGGTTTGGGAGTGGAGGAAGAGGTTGTGGTTGTAGTAGGTGTACGTTTGGTGACTATGGGTGAAGGTGCATGGGCTGGAGACTGTCATGAGGTGGATGGCTGTTGGGTGGGTGTGTGGCTGCGTTTGTGTACCTTGAGAGGTAGCCTCACAGACACACTGGGAGAGGACACAGGGGATGTGTGAATGGTAGTAGGGGTGGTGACTGCACGTCAGCGGGGTGTGGTGGTGGGTGTGCTGGTGATGGAGGTAGTGGCTGACAATGTAGTGCATGCAGGTGTGAGTGGAGACGAGACAGGGAGCGAGGCGGGAGACGAGGAAGAGGGGGACACAGTGGAGGCATTGGATGTTGGTGTGTCTGCATGTGTGTGATGCTTGCGTGAGTGCCTGTGGGATGTGTGGTGCTTATGTTTGCCAGAGCTTCCCTTGTGTGTTGAGGTGTGTGCATGCTGGTCTGATGTTGTGCTTGGGATAGGCTGAGGTACAGGGGTGTGGGTCTGGGTGGAGGAAGTTGGAGGGGGGAGGCTAGAGACAGGGACAATGGCTGCCATCAGTGCTGAGGCCAGAGTCTGAAAAGCTCGCTGAATCGCTGCCTGACCAGAGTGAATGCCCTCCAGGTATGCATTTGTCTGTTGCAACTGCCTCTCTAGACCTTGAATCTCATTCATAATGGTAGACTGCCCAACAGTGAGGGACCTGAGGAGGTCAATGGCCTCCTCACTGAGGGCAGCAGGGGTGACTAGGGCAGGGGCTGAGGTGCCTGTGGCAAAGGTAATGCCCACCCTCCTGGGTGAGCGGGCATGGGGCAAAGGCTGAGGGGCTGCTGGGAGGGCGGTGCTGGTAGGGGGGGGGGTGGCGGCTGTACCTGTAGATGCGGGGGCACAGATTGGGCCGCCACCGCAAGGGAGTCCGTCTCGGTGGTGTCAGCTCCTGTCCCTGCCGTGGAGCTCCCCTCGCCCTCCGCCCCACTGGTGAATTCGGAGTCTGTAGTCTCGCCCTCCAGGGCCATGTGGGATGCACCTCCCTCCTGCTCCAGTGCCACTACTCCTCCACCTGATGATGCTAATGCACACAAGTACAGGGAGACCACAAAAAGGGGGGGTGACAGAAGAAAGACATGTTGAGTGCATGCAATACCGCTACCGTCAGCGGACACGACAGACACCGAAGCCCCCTGCACTATGCCGCGCACTTGGGGTCCACTATTCAATCCCTGGGACATGGCTTACAAGGCTATGGCCGATTTCTGCAAACATGGATGTCACAGGAGCCTGGCACTGTACACAGGTGGGGTGGGATGCCACAGGGCCTGCCTGAAGAAGGGAACTTAACTAGCAAACTCGCCCTGGCCTAGGGGACCCCACAGCCCACCTCCCCCACCCAGACACCTAAAATGCGTGCTGAATCAGCAGAATGAGAGTGTACTCACCCCCTTGTGGCTGCTGTGATGCCCTCAAGCACCCATCCAAGTCCAGATACGCCACCGCCAGGATCCTGAACATCAGGGGGGTCATGGTGCGACGGGCACCCTTACCACGTTGGGAGGCCATCCCCAGCTGGGCCTCCGCCATCTTCTTGCTCGAGCGGCGAATGTCCTCCCATCTTTTCCGGCAGTGGGTGCTCCGTCTGTGGTAGACCCCCAGGGTCCGGACTTCCTTGGCAATGGCACGCCAGATGTCCTTCTTCTGGTAGGCGCTGACCTACAGGAATTGTACAGGGGAAAAGAGAAGTAATTACCAACTGCACCGTCACAGTCATTGGCCCGCATCCCTACCCTTGCCATGACGCACATGCACTCACCGTCGTTTCATGCACACCTCATTCTCACCCCCCCTATCTTTCATTCACCCCACTCCACACAGGCATTGCCCATACAGCATGCTCGCAGTGTACTTACCTGTTTGTCTGGAGGACCGTAGAGTGGCGTGTACTGGGGGAGGACCCCATCCACGAGTTACTCCAACTCCTCCGTGCTGAAGGCAATGGCCCTTTCCCCAGACACACGAGCCATTGTCTCTTCCAGACTGAGGTCACAGCAGCACTTGCAGTGTAGGTCCTCTCCTGGGGAAGATCAGGTATTGAGTGATTGAACAGTGAGAAAATGGCGGTCACGTCCTCCTCGGTGCGTACCATCACCGCCAGCGTACATCATCATTGGCTCCTGGGACCCATAGGGTCCAATGTTAACCAATGCAGAATTGCGCCGCGGTCTTCGACCGCCTACCGCGACGGTGTACAATGCCAGCGCAGTTACCTCATATCCCCTTGTCCCTTCTTACAGGTCAGGCAGCCGCCATTTCAGGGGCCCACATGGCTTTATTTTTGACTGTGTCACACATACCTAGGCCTTGCCTAACCACTCATACTGGGAAATTTTGATTTATGAATATTTTCAGAGTAAGCTGTGTTTACGTACCTCAGAGTTGGTTGACTCTCTGCTCGCTGTTCTCCTCCATAGGCACCGTCCGCTGGGGCATGTGAGGAGATGGCGGCATCCTCCGGTGTACAGACCGCTGGTAGACCTATCGACAATGGAGGAAAGACATGTGATCATCACCTACAGGCTTGATCGTGCCACAATCCTGGAACTCTGTGCCCAGTTGGAGCCAGACCTGATGTCAGCTATCCGCCATCCCACAGGAATCCCCCCTCAAGTGTAGGTGCTGTCAGTACTCCATTTCCTAGCAAGTGGGTCATTTCAAACAACAGCCATAGCATCAGGGATGTCCCAGCCAATGTTTTCCAACGTGTTGTCCAGAGTGTTGTCTGCCCTGCTGAAACACATGCAGAGCTACATCGTTTTCCCTCAGGTGGAGGATTTGCCTACAGTGAAAGGTGACTTTTATGCCCTGGTACATATCCCCAACATCATAGGTGCAATTGATGGGACACATGTGGCCTTGGTACCCCCGCAAGAGTGAACAGGTGTACAGAAACCGGAAGAGTTACCATTCGATGAATGTGCAGATGGTGTGTTTGGCAGACCAGTACATCTCCCATGTTAATGCAAAATTCCCTGGCTCAGTGCATGACGCTTACATCCTGCGGAATAGCAGCATCCCTTATGTGATGGGGCAACTACAGAGGCACCGCGTGTGGCTATTAGGTGAGCACCTGGACCCAATACAGTGGGAATAGTTGTCTGTGGATGTCCCTATGAGTTAGTGTGTGTCTAACAGTTGTCCCTCGCCATTTGCAGGTGACTCTGGTTACCCCAACCTGTCATGGCTACTGACCTCAGTGAGGAATCCCAGGACAAGGGCAGAGGAACGCTACAATGAGGCCCATGGGTGAACTCGGAGGATTATAGAGCGGACCTTCGGCCTCCTGAAGGCCAGGTTCTGGTGCCTCCATATGACAGGTGGTTCCCTATTCTACTCACCAAAGAAGGTGTGCCTGATCACCGTGGCCTGCTGTATGCTTCACAACTTGGATTTGCGACGACAGGTGCCTTTTCTGCAGGAGGATAGTCCAGATGGAGGTGTTGTGGCAGCTGTGGAGCCTGTGGACAGTGAAGACGAGGAAGCAGAAGAAGAGGACATCGACAACAGGAACACGGTTATCTTGCAATACTTCCAGTGAGACACCGGTAAGAAGACAAACATGCCTGCTACATCTGATTTAAATCTACTACCTCTCTACTGTCTGTCATTTTCACCCAGTGTATGGTCACTGAGTTGTCACTTTCCCTTACAATTTCACAGATGTGGGTCCCACTGTGTGACATCTGCTTTGTTTCCTCATGGACTAGAGCTGTGTGACATAGATATGTTGACATTACATTTGAAAGAGCATTTTGGCACTGTAATTGCTAATACACTATTTCAAAATCACAGACAGACTCCAGATTGTTTTGTGCTTTAAGGGAGTTTATTTAAGTGCTCAATATTGGAGGGGTTGTAAAATGGTGAGGGGTGATGGTGGAGGAATGTCCATGGCAGAGTCCAGTCTATTAGTCTCACAGGTGCATTGTCCAAAGGGTCATAGAAAGTGGAGCTGGGGCAGTTTAAGGATGGACAGGTTGACAAGGTGGGACAAATGGATGACAACCAGGGTGGTCTCATTTCTTGGTGGGGGTCTTGGCATCGTTCTCTGTCTTTGTCCTGGATCTCAGGGACCGTTTGCGGGGTGGTTCTCCCTCTGCAGGAGGTGGGGTGCTGGTGTGGTGGTCCTGTGGTAGTGCCTCCTGTCCACTAGCGCCGGCGGAGGTGGTGGGAAGTTCATCGTCCAGGCTAGTGTCAGGGGCCCCTTGTTGTGCCACAGTGTCCCTCCTTGTGTTCACAAGTTCCTTCAGCACCCCTACAATGGTGCCCAGGGTGGAATTGATGGATTTGAGTTCCTCCCTGAAGCCCAAATACTGTTCCTCCTGCAGCAGCTGGGTCTCCTGAAACTTGGCCAGTACCGTTGCCATCGTCTCCTGGGAATGGTGGTAGGCTCCCATGATGTTGGAGAGGGCCTCGTGGAGAGTGGGTTCCCTGGGCCTGTCCTCCCCCTGTCGCACAGCAGCCCTCCCAGTTCCCCTGTGTTCCTGGGCCTCTGTCCCCTGAACCCTGTGCCCACTGCCACTGCCCCCAGGTCCCCGGTGTTGTTGGGGTGGTGGGTTAGCCTGGGTTCCCTGTAGTGGTGGACATAATGCTGCTTGACGTGTCCTGGGGACAGAGGTATGGGCCCGCTGGGTGGGTGCTGTGCGGCTGTTTCCAGGGGGGGAAGCTCTGTAGTGGCCTGTGCCAGTGTGAGGGGAACCGACTGCCCGAGGTACCAGATAGGCCGGGCTGGTCATCTAGATCCAGTTGGACAGAGCTGCTGTCATCACTTTGGGCCTCTTCTGTGGGTGGAGTGGACATGTCTGGACCCTCCTGTCCGGTGACGTTGGGTAGGGGTCCTGCAGGGGTGTAAAAGCATGATTATTGCATCTGTGTGTGCCATGGTGTGCAATGGGTGGGTGACCGTGTACCCCAGTGCTTGCATTCCTGTGGCGGTCCTTGTGTGATGATGGTTTAGGGAGGTGTATGGTTATGTGCAGTGGCCATGCTTTGGTGATGGGTGTCCATGCTTTAGTGTTACATGCAGGGCTTGGTGTTGGGATGTGTGGTTTGTGATATTGGGACATGTGTGGGAGTAGGAGTGATGGGGGTGAGGGCGAGGGTGGGGGTATGTGATGGCATGCAGGTAGGGTGGGGGAAGTAATAGTAAAGATTTGACTTACC
This sequence comes from Pleurodeles waltl, assembly GCF_031143425.1. Classification (NCBI taxonomy): domain Eukaryota; kingdom Metazoa; phylum Chordata; class Amphibia; order Caudata; family Salamandridae; genus Pleurodeles; species Pleurodeles waltl. Next base: position 1,031,197,255 of record NC_090437.1, on the reverse strand, counting down.
AGAGTCCATTCCTCCAGCTACTCCTGCGAGGCCCTCAGGATGCAGAATAGCCAAGACCTGCTCCTCCCATGTTGTTAGTTGTGGGGGAGGAGGTGGGGGTCCGCCACCAGTCCCCTGTACCGCAATGTGGTGCCTTGAGACCACGGAATGCACCTTCCCCCGTAGGTCGTTCCACCTCTTCCTGCTGTCATCCCTATTTCTTGGGTGCTGTCCCACTGCATTGACCCTGCCCACTATTCTTCACCATAGCTCCATCTTCCTAGCTATGGAGGTGTGCTGCACCTGTGATCCGAATAGCTGTGGCTCTACCCGGATGATTTCCTCCACCATGACCCTGAGCTCCTCCTCAGAGAACCTGGGGTGTCTTTGCCGTGCCATGGGGAGGTGTGGGTGATGTTTTGGGTGGTGTCTGTTGTGATGTGTGGGGTGATATTTAGTGGTGTGTGGTATGAGGTGCGTGGATGTTATGTGGGTGATGGTGTTGAGTGCCTGTGGATGCTCGTTTGTAGATGGTGGTGTCTCTCTCTGGCCTCCTGTCGCAATTGTGTTCGTAGGGGTTTGTGGGTGATGTGGGTGTGTGTTTTATATTGTATTGGGTGTGTGGGAGTGATGTGTGTATGTGTATCAGGTGTGTGTATTTGGAATTGTCCAATGCCGTAATGTTTTGTAAATGTGTGTGTATTTTGAGCGCGGCGGTGTGTACCGCCAATGGAATGTCCGTTGAAAGACCGCCGCGTGGATTCGTGGGTCGTGATAGTGTGGCCGTATTCCTGTCGGCGTGATGGTGGAGCTTTTGTTATCGCCAGTTTATCACTGACCTTTGGTGTGGCGGACTTGTGTGGGTGTCTAGATATTGGTGGATTCCGGGCTTTGGGTCATAGTGACTGTGGTGGAATTCCGCGGCGGTGTGTTGGCAGTCTTCTGCACGGTGTAAGCGTCTTTTACCGCCAATGTTGTAATGACCCCCATAGTCCCCAGAACTATAAATAAATGTATGCCCTAATAATATATTATATGAGTGTGAAATATATATTAATAGATAGATCTTGTAGAACTCAGTGATACGAAACAGAATACAGGGCATATGGGATTTTCACCAGGGCATCTTAGTGACTTTATAGAAACATCGCATTTGGATATACGAAATGGAGATATGCACTTGTTTGAATTTAACCATGTAGAACCGTATGCTGCATCGTTCTTCCTCTTTGCCCCTTGAGCTGACTTGAATCAGATGTTCAGGGTGTGATGAGGTGGACCGCACAAATCACAGGGGTGGGTATCCTGGCACTGAGAAACAGGGTCTCCTTAGGCCGTGTCCAAGTGAAAAACCAGGTCTTTGGGTCCTTGTGGAAATGAGGTACTAAAGGTTGGGAACTAATGTGTAGGGCACAGGTTGCGCTAGACTTTGGGAGCGCGGTAGAAGGCACATCCTGGGTCTGGCTCTGGATATGAAAGGGATGTGAGCGAGCAATACTCCAGCTGAGCGGAGGTGTCTGGTGGGTGCGTGGACATTGATGTGGCTAAGAAGGTAGGTGTGCCCATGGTTGCGCAGAGGTTTGTGAGTGTGTGTGAGGCGTTGGAATAGTGCACCTTTGTGGTTGAGGGGCTAGTAGAGGTTTTTCAGGTGCAGTGTGATGTGAGTTCCAAGAAGAATCCCTAGTGAGTGTGGCATTAGCATTTGGTATGGTGGGGAGTCTTCTGACCATTTGGGGGTTGATACCTACTTAAAGTGCGTTGCGATAATCCAGCTTGCTGGAGATACGGGCCTGGGTGATGGCTCTGTGTGTGTTGACCAGGAGCCATTTAAAGATTTTCTTGAGCATTTTGAGGGTGTGGCAGCAGAAGGCTGTGACTTCATTCACTTGGCCTGTCATAGCAAGCTGAGGTTCTTTGCTGAGGTTGCCTATTAGGGTTCAAGGTCTGCAGGCCACAAAATGGAGTTCCATAGACAGGTGTCTCTGTCAAAGAGTACTACTTCTGTTTTGTCTCTGTTGAGTTTTAGGCATTTGCCCTTCATCCACCTGGTGACTTCGGACACGCAGGATATGAAGTTTTTCTGGATATTTGGTGTTTTGATGGCGAGTGAGAGGATGAGATGGGTGTCATCATTATGTGAGACAACATTGATTTTGTGGGATCAGATGATATATGTGAGTGGGGCCATCTGGGCATTGAGGAGCATGGGGCTGAGGGAATTATCTTTGGGGTACCTGCAGTGGAGCCGTTGAAAAAGGATGGGGTGGGAGACAATGTCGAAGACAGCTGATAGGTCAGTTAGGATAAGGGCTGCAGTGCCTCCTCTGTCCATGATGGATGCTAGCTGTGGTGATAAGGCTAGTCTTGGTGCTGTGATTTGGCATGAATACTGACTGAGTGTTGTCAAGGAGGTTGTTTTCATTGAGATTGATGTACAGTTATCTGTTGATGAGTTCCTCTATGATTTTCAACAAGGAGGTTAGCTGGATAATTGGGTTGTAGTTGGCCAGTCTTATCAGGTCTACTGAGGATTTCATAAGGAGGCAGAGTATTGTGGCATGTTTCCAGGTGTAAGGGAGAGTGGCTTTGTGAATTGGGTCATTCAGTATCATGGTCCAGTTCTTTGGTGAAGATATGGTGAGGGCAGGGATCCGACGGTGCTCCAAAATGCATGGACAGCATGTTAGTTTTGGGTTCCTGTGTGGTGGTCCAGGTAGTCAAATTGGGATTCTGTGGGTTGGTCTCCTCAAATAGTTGCCAGGGTCTTTTCATGGTGCTTAGCAGCCAGATGCTAGTGCCAAAATCTACCTGTGCCCTGAGAATATGGGTTCTGTCACCAGAGTTGGGTCATATGCTGAGGCCTTTAATGATGACTTCTTCAATTGAGGTCATGATATTCAGAGTCTGTCATCATCACTTTCAGTTGTTTCTTTCCTCCTTAAGAACAGTGGGGTGGAATCTCCTAAAGTATAAGGCATTCCAGCTTATGAACTTTCAGTTCCACACTGCTGCCATCAGTCCATTAACATGAGTCACCATCATCTGTACTTCTTGAAATGGGATATAATACTTTTGGTTCTGACATTGGCATACCAGCACTAGGCTCCTATCAATGACATTGGACATCAATCTGACTCAAATACCTCTTCAACTTCATTTTTGCTTCTTGATTGAAGGTGCAATGATACTATATTCTAATATGGAATGGCAGGGAGTCATTTCCCATCTGGGTCCTTACTGCTGACTCCTCCTTCTGAATATTAGCTCTGACAACCAATTTTTCATGAAGCTATGAGATGAGGTATGTTGTGATTGTCCCTGAGAACGTTATCAAGGACTTGTCTGAACAAAATTTGAGTCATCTGACTCGTTGGATCCTCTTTTTGATGGTAGACATGAAATGTTTTCACATGCAATTTGCTTGTGGCTCAAGAGCCATGATCATTCTGTGGGTTATTCCTAAGCAAGCCATACAGCAGCAAAATTCTTCTCAGAAAATGGGCACATCATTTTCAGTCTTTAGCACTGCTGGAATGCCCCACGCTGTAAATATGTTATCTAGTATGGGCAATATTGCTGCAGCAGATGTGGATGAAACATGATGCACTAAAGGAAAACAAGAATACTGAACTATGACCACTGGGACATAGTGGGTAGTGTCCATGGGTCCAGATAAATCAGCTCCTAATTTTGGCACAGGCATCTGGGCAACACTAGCTGTTCCAGTCATGGGGCCTTTTCTGAGCTGTGCCACATGTGGCATGTACTTGATGGTCTCATCCTCTAGAGCAGAGGTCTTCAAACCTTTTGATGCCAGGACCCCCTCTTAGAAAAATGTAGGTGTAAGGACCCCCTCCTGATAAAAACGTCTAGAACCTGGTACTCCTCATCATCAACAATAATAAACATCCCCATTTTGCACAGCAAATCATTTTTACTGTGAGGAAATAATATTAAACAGTGTTTAGCAAATCAAAGATCAGTGAGTGTGGGGGCGTGGTCAAGGATGTGGCTAAAAACAAAGGTCCTCATTTATTAGGAATTGACATGGGGCAGAGCTGCAAGTCTTCTTGCTACACTGCCACACTCCAATACAAAAGGGCAGGAATGGACCGTCTTTATGAAATACAGTACATTTCTGTCCTTTCCCCCTGTGCTGGTGCACAATTGCTGCCTAGTGCCAACATAGGCAGGATTGTATTTGTGCAGGAAGGGGCACCTTCCTGCACAAAAACAATCCAGAAAGGCATTGTACCTCTTTCTACATGTGTGGCAGGTAGCAGCACACATGGAAACAGAAAAAAACAAGGAGAAATTAGAACATTTCTCCTCATTATGCGTGCTCTGGGAAGACGTAAGGTTTTGGTACTGCTCCAGTTTACGTGATTTTGTAAATCTGGGGCAGTGTCAAAATCCATCTGTGTTGCATAGGAATACCCACCACTACACCTGTGGAACGCCTCCTTGACGCAAAGTAAGGCAATGCAGCGACTTGCACTGACTTGCCTTACTCCATATCTACAAGGCCATTCAATCCACTCAGGGTGGCTTTGAGTCAGCTCATAGGTACGATTGAGAGGCTTGTGATGCTGGAGCATCAAAAAAAAGTGATGCTCCAGCAGCGCAAGCCTCTCATAAATAAACCCAAAATATTCTCTACATTTTTTTTTAAGTCTTTCACCGCCAGGTAGCTACATATAAAATAATAGCCCGCTGAAATGAAAAATAAATAAAATAAAGTTGTTACTCATTGGGAAATGCACTGTAGTGCATTATGAAACCTCTATTACTGCACTGCAGAGGTCTGTGTTTAACCGGAGAGCAACAGAACTAAATCTTTGTTAGTACAGTTGAGAATAGTGACTTGTGTATTTTTAGTGCTATGAGGTCACAGCCTGTGACAGAAAGCACTGTGAATATATAAAAAGGCATTATTTTATACTTGCATTGCACACAGTATAATATAGGCCACTACAAAAAGGTTTATTATAAAACTGTGCTTCCAGAATGTGGATTTAAGTAATATCAGAGCATATTCAATACCTTTTTTTTAAAAATAGCTGTCCCTTCAACACCTCCAGGTGAAGTGAGCGCTGCGTAACTACAATTAAAAGCATGCACTTCACAGCTCAGTTGTTAACTCTTCGCACTACCCCTCAAAAAAAAAAAATATGTTTGTCCTCACAAAGCTTTGATCATTTAAAGCTGCTTCCATGCACCCTTTACATTTGCAGATCAGCTTGTAGGGCACATTTGCTTTTCATTCAGGTAGCAGAAGCCCTGGGCTGAAAGTCTCCTTAGCTGTCTGTGCGGCTTTCACAGCACAGGAGACTCAAATTAAAGTTCAGCTGAGGCATTTTAAGGATCAGCTGGGGGAATGTGCGACCCCCTTTCCAGGCCTTCACGGCCCCCCTGGGGGTCCCGACCCCCAGATTGAAGACCTCTGCTCTAGAGTATCTAGTCCTAGGATCCAGACTTTCCTCAGATTAGTTTCTTGATGGCCACTATGCCACATTGGCTCTTGTGGGATACATCCACCACTCGTTGGAATGATTATTCTCGTTCTATGCATAGGGAATACTAAATTAGGTCCGGATAATTTTTCGTGCACATTCTTGAATGCGAGGAGTTCTTATTTGTTGTTCCTCTCTGCATTTCAGCTGCGATTGCTGGTGTGTTTCCACCGTTGCTTTTCCATTATGTGTTTCACTTAGTATGGTATCCCGCTTTGATTCCTGGGCTAGTTTATCTATTGAGGTTTTTCATAGGTCAACTGGACAAGCACAAAGTTTTTGTATTATTCTGAGAGTGACGACTTCTTATCAGTGGGGAAAAATGGATGGCCGCAGGATTGTAGCTATTTCCAAGCGTATTTATTATATTGAAGTCATACTCCATCAAACATAGTACCCAACTTTCTCTCCTCAACAGGATTTTGGCTTTCGGATTTTGGTAAATTGTCCTTGTGTCTGGTGAACTGCTGTGAGTGCATCTAGTCTTATTTGTCCTTTTTTAGTTTATTGATAAGGGGACGCATTAGAGGTTCGATAGACCTTTTGACTCAGTTAAGAGAGATGTACCAAGGACACAAACCTTATTCATCACTGAATTATCAAATAACTCACCAAAATCATATAACATTTATTAAAAGATTTGAGTCTGTAAATTTCACACACCATGGCCCATGTGACCATGAATAACCACACCTTTAGTAAAAGTTAGAATATTTATTTCCCTATATTAACAATGCGAAAGTCACGTAAAGCAATCTCAATATTAGCTGATAGACATATATGAATAACACAGGTTGACCAAAACAGCGGAAGAATCTTAATTTCACTAAAGCGTTTGACATCAAACATTCAATAGCTACTACACAAATTACTATCAACAATAACTGGACTAATGATATAGCATACATTTAGTCATTGACAGTTGAACAAAATCAATCCTTGGTTGATTTGATTATAGAACATGTACATGCTAACTAACCCTCTAATACGATGGGCATGTTGGGCTTCATGCAAAAAGGAAAAAGTCAGGCAAAAGTTAATTTGGAAAACATCTAGCTATGGCTCTTAGCAAAATATAGTGGCTGGTACCAAGAAAGGAAAGACAAAACCTGCAACAAGAATACTATTACGTCTCATTATACCTCTCCTTAATGGGTCAGCAAGCAAAGACTTCTTCAGCAGCTGAACATCCGTCTGGTCAGCATTCGTAGTGGGGAAGTGAAGGGGACTGGGTCAGACACAATGGGCTCTAAGTTTAGCTGAACCAAAATCAAAACGGACCAAGTAATGTCTCTAAAAAGGGCATCTAAATATGCCCCAGTCTCTCTACATCTCGAACTGGAACTCACTTACGTCTGCCTGCGTCTGCCTCTCTTCTGACAAATTCTAAATTCTGTGTTCCGAGTTCTGAGACCTCTTACCAAAGGTAGTCAGGGTATATTAGAAGTACACAAAGTATTTTCTGACATTGTCATTGGTCAGAATATCACCTGTTCACAGTTAAACCAATAATTATTAATTCCTAAATCTGTGATATAGTCAGACAGTCTTTCATATGTCGTTGATTGGGTCCTCATCTGTTCCTGTCACCAGTTTCCGTTAGGTAACTTTTAGTTGCAATTCATACTTTTGTCAGTGAGTCCATTGTCAGATCCTGAGAACACTAGCTTCTCATGCATCAATGCTACAAATGTATCATTAAAGTTACACTATATTATAGCAGACAGTTCTCACAAGAAAGTTAAGACATCGTCTAGTAAATGTTGCAACATTACAAACTATTTGGTCAACTGTGTGTACAAAGGACAAAGAACAACAAAACTTTTCTCCTTGCATCAGAAAAACATTTACAAACATTTATTTAATGCCATGAAACTTAGCATGAGTCTTTGTCGAGAAGGCCTAAAATTTCTCAATTAGTCTATGCATAAAACGTTTAAACAAATACATATCAATTTTACATAATATGGTCTACTAATACATTTTATTCTATTGTGCACATTATTTTAACAGTTAATGCCATTTTCTTTATTAATGTTGTACAGAATGATGGCCACTTAGGTGGGCACATTTTCCAAAGACACTCAATTTTCTCTATGTTAACATAAAACATGTAGAATTCTTAACTATCAATGCAAATGTATTATTGATTAGTTCAGCTTTCACACTGTCATGATGGTAAATTGTTTTCTGTAAAAGACGTGTGGTGATGATAATCACAAGCTCAAACTATTGCTTGTACCCGGAAGTACGCTTCTTCTGTCTCTGCTAAACTTTGAAGAACGTACGGAATGATGCTCACAGAGTACTGCCATGGCTTGCATTGAGTTAGGATGGTGCCTAGTGCTACTCGTCTGGCATCAACTCAGTACAAAGCTGAGGGTCAGTGTATGCATAGTGCTCTGCAGATGGTACTCCTTTTAAATCTTTAAAATTGTTGCATATTCTGTTGACCATATGATTTCCTGACCTCGTTTTGAGAGTTATTTGATTGTTGTGAGTCAGTCACATTACCTAGTATGGGCTCCTTTTTGAGTGCAACAACCTTAATTTGTTTAGGACTGCATTCCTCTACAGGGGAAGATATGGTTACAGGAGTTAAGCTCTTTATCTAGTTCATGCTTGTCAGCATTTAGCGTCAAAGAAACTGCTCAATTTAATTACTACAGTATTTTTAGTTCTAGAGTTCTTCATCAATCGATTAACCCTGCCAGCTAATCAAATTATTCGGAATCATATTGCTAATTTCAGGCTTCAATACTTGAACAAATCTGAACAAAATAAATCATATCTTTCGGTTCAATAATCTCTGTACCCCTGTATTATTTAAATGCTTGCAACAATCTCTCACAATAAGCACAAACTGGCTCTTTTTGACTCCTGAGCTGTCCTGTCAATTCTTTGCCAATCAACATCTTTGGGGGAAACTCTATTTTTCAGAACTTCAATCACCTTATAATAACTTTTCATCACCTCTTCCGATGAGCACATGTCACTGTATCCCTTGGCGGCTTGGGAGCTGGCCAATCAACACTCAGCTTACATTCAACACAAAAATCTGCTGAAACCACAGTTTCAAATAAAATATTTAAATCTTCCCACAAACACTTTGCAAGCTTAACACACTACTCCGTTTGTTGGTACCATTCCACTGGCTTCTACCTCACCTTTTGGTAATCATTAGTTAATGCAATATGTAATTTCTACTCCATGAGACATGGACAAAATTCCCTCCTGGAATTTCTGTCATTGGCATCATTTTTACAGTTCCCTCGACCTGCTGTACAGCATATGAGGGTGCAGTCAGCTGCCTTACCATTTATCAAATTCTCCTTATGTTTGGATGCTCTGAATCAATTCTTTGATGTGAATTTTAATACCAGGTGATCTCATGTTTGTAATGTCTCTAGAATCTAATTCTAATCTGTAACTTCTTTTTAACTGTTTGGATTTATTAGTCTCAATTACATATTTCTCTGCCAAATCAGCTAATTTTCTATAGATCTGTCCTGCACAATGCATAAAATCCTTGCGCATAAAGCACAAGACATTTTCATTGTAAGAATCCGAACTGTCTAATGCAAGTGTTCCCTCAATTATTTTATTTATGTCCAATTTTAGTCTAGCCATATTCGGTGTCTTTTCTTCCTCTGTTGGATTTCCCAAATCTGATACTCTACTTAAACTGTCTAACCATTCAGTTAGTTATTGAGCTTATAATCCTTGTGAGCTAATATTGTTACTACTTTCTCAAGTTATAAGCTGTGGAATATTACGTGGAGCTCTCATAGCTTGCTCCTGAGCCAGCACAGACGAACCTGTAGAGCAGGAGGGACATGTCTTATCAATCAACGGACCTACTTTATCACATATGTGGTTAGAACCGGAAGAATTCAAAGGGGTCTGGCTGGCACAGTAGTGCTCAGTCTTTCCATTTCTGCATTTGTTCTAAAAGGAGAATGTACTGCTGATATTGGTTTTGTAATTTGTGGACCACTCTCATTATTACCCTGGGCATACAATGGGTCAATGGGACCTATTGTCACGGGAACTCTCAATGCATCTGGTCCTCACAAACTTGGTTGGCTCGGTGGGAACATCAGTCCTGTACCTTGATCAGTTATTACTCTACCAAAATTCTGAATTGACTGATGTGCAACAATATTATGTGGTGTTATTACCGGGGAATACATTTGCATTGTCTGCCTCTGTTTCACAATTTGTGCAGGTGTCATTACAGTAGGTGTGGACTCCATGTGAGTCACTCCTGAATTCTGAAGTGGCTGTGTCATAACTGCAACTGTGATATTCTGTGTTGTATTACCAACTGGAACTGTCAGATAAAGCGCTGATACCTGTGCTACAGTGGCAGTAGGTACAGTTGGAGCTATTTGAACCTGGCTTTGTGCAACTGGAGCTGTGGCCATCCTCGGGGCAACATTCTGCCTTACTGATTTAACTGCATTATACGGTGGGGGGTGATTCTGCAAAAGCTGGGTTATAAATTCATCAGACTAATACTTTTCAGTAGCTATTGTCTTCTTAGGTACATTTAACTTCTGCTCTAGGCCTTCTACGGGTCTCCTTTTGGTTTTATATCTAGCACTTCCATCGCTCTCCTGTGTTATTGCTGGGAATAATTTTACTCAGTGTAATGTATCTGCTCTCCAACTTTTCTGCTCCTCATCCCATCTAACTTCTGCCCACGTCTTTTCTGCTTTGCTCATTAGCATCTTGAATTTCTGAGCCTCTTTCTGCCTCGAAGCTAACTCCAAAATGGCAAGTGCTTCAAATTGTGCAGGTCTAGGAAGGGGTATCGATTCAGACAACACCCTCCTCAAATTCTCTAATACCCTTAAATTGAAAGTTCAGTAACAGGAAAAAGCTAAGTTACCTTCCCTTCTCAGTTAATTTGCACCACTGCTTTACCCAAGGACATGCTGAAACTCATCTTTCCATCATTATCTCAAATGCTGATGTACCCTCAGGTGTAGTAAGCTCACCCTCTCTAGCTGGACTCAAAACATCTCTCAACACACTCCTTAAAGCTCTGAAAAATGAAATTTTTACACAAGAGTAATTCACAAACACAAATTCTACGAATCCAGGAAGTATTTTCAATCCCACAATCCCTTTTGCAAGCTGTCCTCAGCCTATAGCAGCACAGTCTTGTCCACCAATCCATGTGTGGCTCTCATCACTACTTAACCAGTCTCAGCGTGGACCAAATGATGTCACACTTACTTCACTTGGCAGCTGCAACTCACTTCAGAGCGGTTTCTTACACCTCTCACACATATATCTAAATGCAAACATTGCGAGCACAAAAACCAAACCTTCCTGCTCACTACGGGTAGGACTCAAATGCTTTGAAAGCTGTACGGTTACACTTCCGACTGTGGCTTTCACACATACGCAAGTAAGATTTGACATGCAAATCTCACTCCAGTTGATACAAATTCTCCCTGTGCACTCATGATTCACTTAATACCAACCAACAACTTGCACTCAAGGAATCTATTGGTATTGCCGACAGCGCTCAATCGACCAATACCTCACTGCAGACAGATAAAATAAACAAGAGTCTTCACATACTTGTACGGTACTCCGGAGTCTTAGGCCACAGAGGAACCAGAAACAACAATAACCATGTGGTCAATTTTGAGCACAAAGCGCAACATTCACTTGAAGAACACAAACTTCCCAAACATCTCACACATTGCACTTCACTACAATTTAGCCAAAAGCATTGCAAGTGCAAACCCTACTCAAAACACATACCGTACACTTGTAAAACAATTGCGGAATTTCATCTACCCCTTCACTTCACCAAGAACAACTCACAATGTGGGCAAATCCAATTCCCCTCCTCATGAGACACAATGGTAACTCTGCTACAGAAACTGCTGGAGCGTCCACGGAGGTATTCCTCCTGCCTCGGATTCAGAAACCGCACGCATTCTGGTGAGATGCTGCAAATTGTCCCATCTACACTAGAGGTCAACTGGATCTTTGGACTCAGTGAGGAGTGTGGTAATCAGATTCATTCAACATAAATCAATAACACGAGAAACATAAACAATTTTAAACACCATGACCAATTTAACCACAAAATCAAAACTCCAAACTGAATAAAGTTTCAAAGCTTTATTATAACCACAATGTCAATGTAATGTAAACGGTGTGCAAAACTTAGGGCCAGATGTAGTAAGCCGTTTGCATGGTGCAAACTGCGAAAATCGCAGTTTGCTCCATGCAAACAGCCTTCTGCGATGCACATTCACAATTTGCAAGTCGGTACCGACTCGCAAATTGTGAATGCGACTCGTAAATAGGAAGGGGTATTCCCTTCCTATTTGCGACTCACATCGCAATGTAGAATTGCTTTGTGACCTTTGTGAATGTTGCCCAAAAGGGTTTTTCAGAGCAGGCAGTGGTCCAATGCCTACTCTGAAAAACCGAAACCAAAAGGTTTCGTTATTTTTTTTATTTTGCAACTCGTTTTCCTTTAAGGAAAACGGGCTGCAAAATAAAAATAAAAAACTGCTTTATTTGAAAAGCAGTCACAGACATGGAGGTCTGCTGACTCCAGCAGGCCACCATCCCTGTGAATGCAGGGACTCGCTATGGGGTCGCAAAAAAGCGACCCTCCTCATTAATATTAATGAGGTGGGCCTTTGCGACCCCATAGCAAGTCGCAGACTGTGTCTGAGACACCATTCTGCATCAGGATTTGCGATTCTGAAATTGCGAGTCGCACCGACTCGCAATTTCAGAATCGCAAATCCTGACATTGCTACATCTGGCCCTAAGTTATAAATTTACATGAAAACCATAGGCTGACCAAAACGTCTAAAGAGATTAAGCCTACTAAACATCAATACTGTTAAAAACTCCAATAGGATAACACAAATTAACAGAAATACAATATGCATATCAAAATCAGATTTTGAAGCAGTAAATCATCAAAACTCAATTAATAACAATCAGTTTTTGGGGCTAGGCCAGCCTTATCCCTAATTTGAATTTGGACGTGCATGTGTGGGAACAGACTAACACATGCAGGCAAAAAAAAGAAGAGCTAAAAATAATTTAGAAAATTATTTAACAAGGGTAACTCACTATAAAAAATACACTGGTGAAAAGGAAACAAAAAAACACATTGCGCATTATACATCTCTCCTCATGGAACAGCAGACAGGAAAGATTCCTCGGTCCAGAGCGCTCACAGTTCAAAACAGAAGGTGCACATAGGGCAGGTCAGCAGTTCAGAATTTACTGGCTATATTAGTACTCAACAGCATAAGCAAATGTGGCAAACAGAAACGATGAGTTTAACTCTTCAGAAGACATCTAAGGGTCGTAGGGATTCAAGAGAAGAGAGAGTAGCAGCACATCAAGGGGTCATCAGCAACACTTAACTGACTAAAAGTTTCAAAAGTCTCTCCCTAACTAGAAATGTCCACAGGTTTATGATTGGCCCTCCATGTGGGCTCATCATGCGCAAATGAATCAATATCCAATGGAAAGCCATTGACAACGTTACATTTGCAACTATTCCGGATTTTCTAAGGGAGTGCGCAAAGTCATCTTGATGAATTCATACAGTTCAGCCAAAATATAACACTTGTTTATTAATTGAAACTTTATGATTCTTTCCCAGGGTACACAGGATGATTCTAACAATTCTTATTCTAACAGTTCTCATGTGAATTCAATAATGTTTCCTGTCTTTTTCGACAGCAGGAACAAATACTGTTACATTTGTTATTAGTTAAAACATGTTCTCTGTCTTTAATACAATAGGACATTCACCAACACATCAGAAACCTAGGATTTAATTCAGGTCAAAGGGAACAGAATGAATTAGCACTTTTCCTCTACTGCTCCTAAATGAATCTTCAGGCCTAGTCTAGTTAAGAAAACCTACATATATATTAATGCAATTATTACATATCAATCCTATTGCGCAACTTACAATATATATCAACTATGCAAAGCAAATTATTTGATTTCAATCATTATTTATGCCTGACATTAGAAACAGTTTAAACTTGCATTTATTTTTCTGCACACAGGGAAGTCACGTTAACAAATTCAATTAAATCAATGTAAGTACTATTAATTTATGTTTGTTTAATACTCATATATCCTGCATCTCTACTGTTTTTCTAAAAATAGTACTTTTAATATTAATTCATGTCAGTAGTTCACTCGTATATAAATGCACAACATTCTTCATGGCAAAACGCGATGTCAAAAGGAAATGGATGGTCACAATGTCTGCCATTATTCAATTGTGCACATTTTTACATTTCATGTTAATCTCTCTGTTAGGTTTATACGTCGCCATATGCTAACTTCTATGCCACTGATGTATTAGTAATATTTGATCTCTATCAGGGCCAAGAGGGTTGAGGTGTGAAGGAGTTAGTATGGGAGAGGATGTTAACCTGGGGCATGTTGTATGAGTTAAACATGATTCAAGAAGGTCTGGGGGAGACAGCTCATTCCCTGCTCTCCGGCCACATTCTTCCTTATGTAAAACCTTAATAAAGTAGTGTTAAGGTTCCTGAAGGCAGTAGAAGGAAAAGAAAGTAAACAGGTCAATCAGGAACTTGTCTATTTTTGGCAGTTATCATTCCTTGCACAACCCCTAGCCCCTCAGCAGCAAAAGGGCGGGACAGTTAGGTCTACGAGATCATTTTTAAAAGTATATTCTTTATTTCTTTCCAATGTAAAACTCAGAATAACAAGATATCTTCATAAGGTATATAGGGGGTCATTCCGACTCCCGCCCGCCGCGGTCACCGCGCGGCCGGCGGGAGCCGCCAGAATACCGTTCCGCGGTCGAAAGACCGCGGCGGTGATTCTGACTTTCCCGCTGGGCTGGCGGGCGGCCGCCTTCAGGCCGCCCGCCAGCCCAGCGGGAAAGAGGCTTCCACGATGAAGCCGGCTCGGAATCGAGCCGGCGGAGTGGAAGCTGTGCGACGGGTGCAGTTGCACCCGTCGCGTATTTCACTGTCTGCGCAGCAGACAGTGAAATACATTTAGGGGCCCTCTTACGGGGGCCCCTGCAGTGCCCATGCCATTGGCATGGGCACTGCAGGGGCCCCCAGGGGCCCCGCGACCCCCCCTACCGCCATCCGGTTCCCGGCGGGAGAACCGCCGGGAACTGGATGGCGGTAGGGGGGGTCGGAATCCCCTCGGCGGCGCAGCTAGCTGCGCCGCCTTGGAGGATTCCAATGGGCGGCGGTACACTGGCGGGAGACCGCCAGTGTTGCCGGTCCGACCGCGGCTTTACCGCCGCGGTCGGAATGCCCATTGGAGCACCGCCGGCTTGTCGGCGGTGCTCCCGCGGTCCACCAACCCGGCGGTCATTGACCGCCGCGGTTGGAATGAGGGCCATAGTATCATGTGCTGTAATACCAAACTCCAAAGTGGAGCTCCAGCCTATGATATCATCTAGGGTCAAAGGGTGCATGTTGTCACTGTACATGGCATTTTGGTAAATTGAAAACCTACAGTAGACATTGGGTGCCATACTTTAGCATTTTTTCATGCTTCACAACGCAGCAAAACACCTTTCTTCACTGCACTGTGTGAAACAAAGAGGGCAGGAATGATCCATCTCTACCAAAATGTGGCAATTTCCTGCTCTCTCCTTGTGCTGCTGCACTTTTGGCTGCCCAGTGACAAATTCAGGCACCCTTGCACTATAGAGCAAGCTTGCCTGCATTGCAGACAGGATAGCTACCTGCACAAAAACAATCCTTTGAGGTGTTTTCCTTCTTTCTACATGCACTGCAGAATACAGCACACATAGAAAGAGGAAAAAACAAGGGGAAATAAAGATATTTCTCCTTGTAAGGCCTCCCACGGGTAGGTGTAGCATTTTGACACATTCCCAGGCCTACCACTCATGATAAATGCGGGAATGCTCCAAAATCTCTTGGTGGAACACTCAAGCTCCATCCATGGAACACCTCCGTGGGGCAGAGTAACATAAGGCAGTAACTTGTGCTGCCTTGCGTTACTCCCGATTTACTAAGCACCACATGACCACGCAAGGTGGTCTTGCATGGCTTTATAAACCTAACCTAGGTTTTGCAAACCCTTGCGTTACCTAACCTGGTGCAAGGCCAACGCAAAACGTTAATAAATATGGCCCTGGATATTGTGACCCAGTTAGCCCACTTTATAGGTAAAGTGAACCGCTCTCTGTCCTGTAGTCCTCTTTCCAGTTAGAGGGACTGGTAAATTATAAGGACTCCACAATACACTCTATTATCTATCATCAGAACTTAATCTCAGAGTTCTGTACTAGTATCACCCCTTCTAGCAAACATCCCTATAATTGCTTTTCTTAAAAAACTAATTTTATAGAAGTTTTTAAGCAAAGAAAACATATATAGTATATTTATGGCCTTACAGTTTGTTCCAGTCTCGTACAAATTGTATATACTTTACATCCTTGAGGAACAGTTAAGAGCAATAAATAGCATTATGAATATAGTTATACAATATATGAGCTCCACATAGGCAATCAGGAAAACCAATATGAAAATTAAAAAACAAAAGCAATCACTACCTAAAACCCCCACCCCCTCCCTAACCCCAACATATCGACAGCCGCTCTCTGCCTGGAAGACCATAATAGGAAAGAAAAAATTGGAGAGGAATGGGGTGGAGTGAACCACATCAGGTGTAAGAAGGTAAAGGACTGAGTACAATGTGTAGTAGCATCCGTGTTGAAAGTCAGGTGACATATGTAATATCATGGAAGGGGCACTATATTCAGTGGCTATTGGTCAACATCCCCTTGGGACTTAAATGTTTCCAGTAGGTCATCCCATACTAAGGCAATAGGTTGCTTATGAATTCCTCTGCATTCTTTCCTGTATAGGGCATAAATGTCAGCTGTACCCCAACGTAAAACCTTATCCCGCCAGCTGGATGTGAGAGGAGCTCAGGGGGTCTTCTAATGCCTGATGATCTGACACTTGCCTAGAAGAAGTGACAGGTCTACAAAGCACAACATGGTTCTTGAATTTTTGGGTTGCGGTTACAAAACCAAGGAGACAGTGTTCTGCAGTGTTCCATTGAGTAATCCCGGAAAGTGCAGAAAGGGCATTATGCATGTCTGCCAATAAGAAATCAGGGAAGGACGTACCCATAACAAATGTGACAAGTCTGAAGGTTCAGCCTGGCTCCTCGGACAATTCAGGGAAGCAGCAGGGATTAGTTGGTGAATTTTCAAGGGCGTTAAGTATGCCCTACATGAGAGTGAAAAACAGTGAATTTAAACAGCAAATTACTGGGAATCATACTTGGATATTCGAGGATAAAGTGCCATTCCTTATCATGTGCGGCACTACTAAAATCTATTTCCCAACGGGCTCACAATGGTGCCAAGGAGGCATGTAAGTTTGTGCACAGGCCCTTGTATAGGCACTAATCCAGATGTCTGCCAGCACCCACCTCACATACAGATTGAACCGGGGAGTGTGTCTACGGCTCTGACCCCATCCGTGCCCAGTGTGTACAGAGATAGCGGGAAGTATTAGAATGTGTCAAAAAAAAGGAGTTAGGTAAGCTATAACTCTGCGTAAACTCCTGATGCAACATTTAGAGGCCCTCTGTGAACATGTCTCCTTCTGATATACTCCCCGCAGCCTCCTAGGGCTCGAGTCTGACTGCCATGAGCAGATCACCGGAGGGGGCAGACCCCGGGGTGGTATATTAGGAGCATAATGATGGGGGTGTTGGTATATTTCCAATAACATGTGAGCACATTATCAGGCAGCTACATCAGGTGAGGTGGCCACGCCACTCCCATTAACAGTAATGTAAGCAGCATTCGTGGAGTGTAGCCTATTTCGGTCAAGTGAAGGCCTGCCAGCCAATAACATTCTAATTGCCCCGCCAAATAATAAGCTTGAGGTCTTGGGCAGCCAGCCTTCCCTTCTCAGGCGGTAACTGCAGTTTCGAGAGACCCACTCTGCGTCATCCCGCACTCCATACCAGGTCTAACAGTAAAAAATGGAATGTTTTAAAGAAAGCAGCAGGGACAACCACAGGTACATTTACAAAATAATACATCATATGCTGCAACATCACCATTTTGGACAATGCAAGGTGGCCTGCCAATGTGCGGGGTAGTGTCACCCACAAATGTTATTTGTGAATGAAGTGAGGTGATGGCTCTATTTAAATTGCCATCTAATAAATCTGCATTAGTTCTATAGACCTGTTTTCTCAACCCCTTGGGTTCCCATAAAGTAACGGTTACATCCTCGTTTGCACCGCACAGGTGCCGAGGACGTAACCATTACGTCCTGGTATGGGCACTCGGGGGGAGCGCTAACGCCCCCCACCGATGGCCTTGCACCCTCCTCTCATGGGCAGGGATGGAAGGGGAATCGCTTCCCCTTCCAACCCCGCCCCCCTGTGACGTCTGTGATCACACGCTGACCTCATCAGAGGCTGCCCCACAGCGCTGGAAGCTGAGCTTCCAGCGCGGATCAGAGGAGAAATGCAAAATTATTTCTCCTCCGACCACAGCAAGAGAGGCATCAAAGGAAAGGAAAGGCCTTTCCTTTCCTTTGATGTCTCTCTCTGCATTTCTGCTGCCCGATCGCAAAAAGTGATTTTTTTTTAATGTCACTCACACGAAAGGGGAGCGACTTCTTAGGCAAGGGTTGCTCCCCTGGGGGGCAAATTTATTTTAGGCCATTTCTGCCCCCTTTTGGGGGCAGATCAGCCTATTTTAATTGGGCCGGTCTGCCCCCAAGGGTGGCAGAAACCATTAGGCACCAGGGATTTTTTATATTGTTTTACAGATGGGAGTGACCCTTGAGGCAAGGGTCGCTCCCCTGGGGGGAAATTTTATTTTAGGCCATTTCTGCCCCCCTTGGGGACAGATCGGACTATATTTCTTAGGCCAATCTGCCCCCCAGGTGGGCAGAAACCACCAGACACAAGGGATCTCTTTTCTCACCAATTTTACGCAAGGGGAGTGACCACTTAGGCAAGTGTCGCTCCCCTGGGGGCAAATTTATTTTAGGTCATTTCTGCCCCCCTTGGGGGCAGATTGGCTTATTTTAATTTAGGCCGATCTGCCCCCGAAGTGGGAAGAACCCACTAGGCACCAGGGATCTTTTTTTGTTTTACACATGGGAAGCAACCCCTTAGGCAAGGGTCGCTCCCCTGGTGGGCAATTTTATTTTTATTAACTAGACACCAGGCATTTTAATTTTTTCGTGTCAATTTCACACAACGGGATGACCCCTTAGGCAAAGGTCATTCCCCTGGGGCGCAAATTTATTTTAGGCACCACTAGGCACCAGGGATTTTTTTGCATCAATTTTACACAAGGGGAGCGACCCGTTAGACAAGGGTTGCTCCCCAAGGGGGAAAACTTATTTTAGGCCATTTCTGCCTTGGGGCAGATTGGCCTATTTCTATTAGGCCGATCTGTCCCCAGGGGGAGGGCAGAAACCACTTAGGCACCAGGGATTGGTGTGTGTGTATGTGTGTGTTTTGTTTAGGGAGGCAGCCCCTTGGGCAAGGGTCAATCCCCATGGGGGCATATTACTGTTGGCCATATAGATCGGACGATTTTTTGAAGGCCCATCTTCCCCCGAGGGGACGCAGAAAGCCCATCAGAGACCAGGGAAGATTGTTTTTTCAAAAAAAGAGGGTGGGGGTATGGCCATACCCCCACCCCAAATAAATGGGGACAAAGTTGTTCTGCCCACCGGTGGGCAGATGGGGCAATTACCCCCGATTCACTCCGGGGGGGGCAGAAAACCTACTAAATGCCAGGGAATTAAAACAAATAAAAAGTAGTGGGGTGCTGGCTCCCAACCAGCATGGGCATGGTTATGCCCCCCACCCCAACTGAAGGGGGTAACAGTGTTTCAGCTCTCCCCCGCCCACTAAAACAGCTTATCCCACAACAAGCAAGAGGACATTGATTATTTTGTGTTTTGGTTTTACATTTGGGACATGAGAACTTGTCTAACTCTCAAAATCATCTCACTTGGAATGGTGAGGGCTGCACTTTTTGGACTTTGGGAAGCTGTCATGTAGAAAAATGCACAAGAACTATACACATCTGACAGCTAAACATCTGGGTGAGTCCAGGGTGGTGTGCTTCACATGCACCCGCACCATTTTCTTACCCACAATGCCCTGCAAACCTCCAACTTTGCTGGAAATCACACATTTTCCCCATATTCTTGTGATGGAACCTTCCGGAATCTGCAGGAATCCACAAAATTCCTATCACCCAGCATTGTCTCATCTATACAGATAAAAATTCGGCCCGCTTGTCAGCCTAAAAATGTCTTTTTTCAAACTGCCCTTTTGGACCCGCTTTGGTTGCCCCTCAATTTCGCATTGTTTTTGGCTCTTCCCTGTCACAGACACTTGGCCCACCTTCACAAGTGAGGTATAATTTTTACCGGGAGACTGAGGGGAATGCTGGGTGATAGGAACTTTGTCCCGGTGTGGTGATCCCACACAGAAGTGTGGGAAAAATGTGATGTTTTAGCTAAATTTGAAGTTTGATGGGTATTCTGGGAAAGAAAACACTGGGGGATCCATGCAAGTCACACCTCCCTGGACTCCCTCAAGGGTCTAGTTTTCAGAAATGTTGGGGTTTGGTAGGTTTCCATATATGGCTGCTGAGCCCAGGACCAAAAACGCAGGTGCCCTCCCTCACAAAAACATATAGGGCCTCATTATGACCCTGGCGGGCGGCGGAGGCCGCCCGCCAGGATCGCGCCCTCCAAATTACCGCGCCGCGGTCAAAAGACCGTGGCGGGTATTACGAGTTTTCCCCTGGGCTGGCGGGCGGTTCCAGTTAAACCGCCCGCCAGCCCAGGGGAAAACGACCTTCCCACGAGGATGCCGGCTCGTAATCGAGCCGGCGGAGTGGGAAGGTGCGACGGGTGCTACTGCACCCGTCGCGTATTTCACTGTCTGCAAGGCAGACAGTGAAATACATTTTGGGGCCCTCTTACGGGGGCCCCTGCCGTGCCCATGCCATTGGCATGGGCACGGCAGGGGCCCCCAGGGGCCCCGCGACCCCCCCTACCGCCATCCTGTTCATGGCGGCTTTCCCGCCATGAACTGGATGGCGGTAGGGGGGGTCAGAATCCTCATGGCTGCGGAGCGCGCTCCGCAGCCATGGAGGATTCCAATGAGCAGCGGAAAGTCAGCGGGAGACCGCTGACTTTCCGCTTCTGACCGCGGCTGAACCGCCGCGGTCAGAATGCTCATTGGAGCACCGCCAGCCTGTCGGCGGTGCTCCCGTGGTCGGTGGCCCTGGCGGCCACCGGCCGCCAGGGTCAGAATGACCCTCATAGTTTTGTGTTTGATAATTTTGATGTGTCCACATAGTGTTTTGGGCAATTTCTTTTTGCGGGCACTCGGCCTACCCACACAAGTGAGGTACCATTTTTATTGGACGACTTAGGGGAATGCTGGGTGGAAGGAAATTTGTGGCTCCTCTCAGATTCCAGAACTTTCTGTCACCAAAATGTGAGAAAAAAGTGTTTTTTGGGCAAGATTTTGATGTTTGCAAAGGATTCTGGATAACAGAACCTGGTGAGAGCCCCACAAGTCATCCCATCTTGGATTCCCCTAGGAATCTAGTTTTAAAAAATGCAAGGTTTGGTATGTTTCCCTAGGTGCTGGCTGAGACAGAGGCTAAAATCCACAGCTGGGCACTTTGCAAAAAAACAGCTCTGTTTTCTTTGGGAAAATGTGATGTGTCAACATTGTGTTTTGGGGCATTTCCTGTCACGGGCACTAGGTCTACCCACACAAGTGAGGTACCATTTTTATCGGAAGATTTGGGGTAACACTGGGTGGAAGGAAATTTGTGGCTCCTCTCAGATTACAGCACTTAATGTCACCGAAATGTGAGGGGAAATTGTTTTGTGGCCAAAATTGAGGTTTGCAAAGAATTCTGGGTAATAGAACCTGGTAAGAGCCACACAAGTCACCCCATCCTACCCACACAAGTGAGGTACCATTTTTATCGGAAGATTTGGGGTAACACTGGGTGGAAGGAAATTTGTGGCTCCTCTCAGATTCCAGCACTTTCTGTCACCGAAATGTGAGGGAAAAGTGTTTTCTGGCCAAAATTGAGGTTGGCAAAGGATTCTGGGTAATAGAACCTGGTGAGAGCCCCACAAGTCACCCCATCCTGGATTCCCCTAGGTGTCTAGTTTTCAATAATACACAAGTTTGGTAGGTTTCCCTAGGTGCCGGCTAAGCTAGTGGCCGAAATCCACAGCTAGGCAGTTTGCAAAAAACAGTTCAGATTTCAAAGAAAAAATGTGATGTGTCCATGTTACGTTTCCTGTCGTGGGCATTAAGCCTACCCATGCAAATGAGGTATCATTTTTATCGGGATACTTGGGGAATACAGAATAGAAGAACAAGTGTTATTGCCCCTCTTCATTCTCTACATTTGTGCTTTGCAAATGTAAGACAGTGTGTAAAGTCTATTTGAGAAATGCACTGTAATTTACAGGCTAGTATGGGAACCCCGGAATTAAGAGATGTGCAAATAACCACTACTTCTCAACACCTTATGTTGTGCCCATTTTTGGAAATACAAAAGTTTCCTTGGTACCTATTTTTCACTCTTTATATTTCAGCAGATGAATTGCTGTATACCAGGAATAGAATGAAAACCCATTGCAAGGTGCATCTCATTAATTGGCTCTGGGTACCTAGGGTTCTTGATGAACCCACAAGCCCTAAATAACCCCGACAATCAGAAGAGTCCAGCAGACGTATTGTTATATTGCTTTCAAAAATCTGACATCACAGGAAACAGTTACAGAGTAAAACATGGAAAAAATCGCTGTTTTTTTCACCTCAATTTCAATTTTTTTTGTTATTTTATCTGTTATTTTCTGTAGGAAAACTTTGTAGGATCTACACAAATAATCCCTTGGTGAATTCAGAATTTTCTCTATTTTTCAGAAATGTTTTCTTTTCAGGATCCAAAATTGTTTCACACCCATTTCTATCACTAACTGGAAGGAGAATAAAAGCACAAAACCAGTAAGTAAATATGGGGTATGTCCCAGTAAAATGACAAAATTGTGTTGAAAAATGTGGTTTTCTGATTCAAGTCTGCCTATTTCACAAAGCTGGGAAGATGGTGATTTTAGCACCACAACCCCTTTGTTGATACCCTTTTCAGGGAAAAAAAACACAAGCCTTCTGCAGCCCTTTCTTCCCATTTTTTTTTTAATGAAAATTTTGCTGTATCTTGGCTTATTTCTTGGTCTCCTTCAGGGGAACCCACAAATCTTGGGTACCTCTAGAATCACTAAGATGTTGGAAAAAAAGGATGCTAATTTGGCGTGGGTAGCTCATGTGGACAAAAAGTTATGAGGGCCTAAGCGCAAACTGCCCCAGATGGCCAAAAAAGCACCTGGCACCTGAGGGGGAAAAGGCTTGGCAGCGAAAAGGTTAAGTAGCAAAACGTGTGTTGTGAAACCAGAATCTGTTTTGTGCCCCAGAGTAGTGTTTCACTGATTATGTTGCCCTTGAATGAAAATGCGTGAGACTTAGGGCCAGATGTAGGAAAGGTTTTTCACGTCGCAAACAGCGAATTTCGCTGTTTGCGACGTGCAAAACCCACATCGCGATGCCCTATTCCCGTTTTGCGAGTCGGTAATCTGGTTACCGACTCGCAAAACGGGACTGCGAGTAGCAATTAGGAAGGGGTGTCCCCCTTCCTAATTGCGAGTCGCAGCGCGATGCTGCATTGCTTTGTGACCGCGAACGCGGTTGCAAAGCAATCGCAGTTACCACCAGTGTCACACTGGGGGTAACCCAGTCGCAAAAGGGAAGGGGTCCCCATGGGACCCCTTCCCCTTTGTTAATGGCCTGGAAAACAGTTTTTCAGAGCAGGCAGTGGTCCTATGGACCACTGCCTGCTCTGAAAAAATGAAACTGAAACGTTTCATTTTTTCATTTTGTGCATCACGTTTTCCTTTCATTTTTTCATTTTGTGCATCACGTTTTCCTTAAGGAAAACGGGCGGCATTACAAGAAAAAAAAACTGCTTTATTAAAAAAGCAGTCACAGACATGGTGGTCTGCTTTCCGCGGCAGGCCACCATCCCTCTGAATGCCACAGCTCACAAGGGAGTCGCAAATTGCGACCCACCTCATTAATATTAATGCGGTGGGCCTTTGCGACCCCCTTGTGAGTCGCAGATGGTGTCAGGGACACCATCCCACATTCTGAATTGCGACTCGCAAATAGCGAGTCACTCTGACTCGCAATTTGTGGGTCGCAATTCAGAATCTACCTACATCTGGCCCATAGTGTGTTTGAGGTGGCCAGACAGGTTACCAAAAGAATGAAGTAGGGTAAATATGGGTGTTAAGTCCATATTCAGATAACAAATATATACAATCAAGTTGTCCGTATACATGGAAATGGTGTGAAGTTGGGGTCCCTGTGGTAATCCCCAATTGCCTACTATCTGCTGGTTACTCTGTGCCAGAGCCAGAGCCAATACGAAGAGGAATGGAGACCGTTGGCGCCCCTGTCTAGTTTTCGGGTGTGGAGATGAGATATGTATGCCTGTCTTTGCTCTCACAGTAGGGTTAGTGTACAAGTGTTTAACCCATTGTACAAAGGAAGGAAAAATACCAAATTTAACCAGCATAATCCCACCCCAGCATGTCAAATGCTTGTTGAAGATCAAGGGAGAGGCAACTTGCTTCAGGATAATGGTCTCTGGCTGCCAACAAGATTTGGTATAAATGTCTTATGTTCAATGAGGTGCTGCGGTGTGGAACAAATCTGCATTGACCAGCATGGATTAACTTGGGGACCAAATAATGTAATCATCCCACCAGTACCTTACTCAGGATTTTGTATTCACTATTCAATAAAGTAAATGGTGTGTAGAAAGACATGTCTTCTGGGTTATATCCAGGTTTGAGTAAGAAAATAACTAAGGCTCGTGTAGTGGCTGGTAGAGAGCCTGCCTCTCAAGAAGCATTTAAGAGTGTTTTGAGGTGTGGAAGTAATCAGGAGGTGAAGGTGGCATGAAATTCAAAGGATAATCCATCCAGCCCAAGTGCCATGTTGCGGGAAAGCTCAATGATCTACTTACAGTTTGTCCTGTGACAAAGAGGCCCTCAACTCTCCTTGGCAGTGTGCTAACTGACTGTGGTTATTGGCACCGCTGAGGAATACAACAATGCCAGGGGAAGTCTGCTTCAATGAGGGCAATGGAAGAACCCAGAGGCCAGTGGAGCTGGCTTTTAGGTTCCTGAAGGCTAGGTTTAGGTGCCTGAACAAGATCAATGGAGCCTTCCTCTACACACCCGATAAGATGTACCAAACTATGGTTGTCTGCTACATTCTCCATAACATCACCGTGAAGAGAGACAGCCTTATAATTGCATAGGAGGGTTACCGTGATGAGCCCCCCAGGTGAGGATGTTGAAATGGCCTATGAAGATGACAGTGGTGAAGAAGGAGTTGACTTACATCAAGATGTGATTGCCCACTTCTTCACCTGAATGTAAGTTTTCCTTTACAAGGTGTATGCCCCAGTGTCAGTACAATTCGGTACCCAGGTTCACACCTGTCTGCTATGGTACTTTTTTAGGACTGGTCAGTGCAGAAAAGGTAAAGGCAAAAATGCTAGTGAATCAGTGTTTCCCCACATTGGGTTATGTGGTCATTAAAATAGTTGAAAAGTGCTTATGCTATGTGTGTCCTCATGACTTGTCAATTGAGTTTCAAATTCTATGTGTTAAAATTGATTTCCCACTGGTATTCTGTGTCAGGGTCCTTCACCATACTATCTTCATTTGGACATTTCAACGTTGTGACATTTGTAGTCATATGTTGCTGTTCGGAAGTAAAAAGTGAACATGTGTTGATCCCGGGAGAGACACCCCCTTGGGATGGACAAACCTTTTCCATAGACAACTTGCATTCTGATGGCTCGGAAGTTCAGATAATTGTAACTGGGGCCCGCGACTCCCCTTTCTGCCAGCCTTTCTGGAAAGGCTGGCAGGAAGGGGACTCGTAATCCCCTGGGCAGCGCCACAAGCAGCGCTGCCTTGGATGATTACAACCGCCGGGACCACTGTGGCAAAAAAACGCCGCTCCCGGCGGTGCAACTGCGGCGCTTCCACCGCGGTCGTAATCCCCGAGTTTGTACCGCAAGCCTGTTGGCGGCACAACCTCCAAAACAGCCCTGGCGGTCTTTGACTGCCAGGGTTGTAATGAGGCCCTATATGTGCTACTTAAGTTGCTCAAACAACATGTGTATGTGAAGCCCTCGCATACTGTTCTCCAATCACATTGGCTACACCTTCAATTTGAGGACAGTATAGGTAGCTGTTGATGTGTTTCATCATTGGTGACAGGACTTTTTGTTAGCACACCACTGAATGGTGATTGTGTAATTGCACCAGATACTGCCACAGTGTCCTGTACTGGTTATTGGCCTCAAATGCTGCCACTGCCAAGATGTGGACTACTGGTGCTACTGACCTAGGATTCTTGTTGTGAGGGCATGATGTATGGCTCCAACATACATTGGTTATTGTTTGCCGATTTAATCTGTTCCCATTGAATTATTCCTTTCATCCACGGTGTCAAGGTATTGGCACAGACATTGGGGTGAGGACTAGTTTTTGTTACACAGGCTCCATTTCTACAAGGACTTGTTTCCCAACATTGTACATTCCACATACATTCTCAGTAGAGTTTGTTATCTTTGAATACATTTTAAACACTTTCCCTTTTTGTAATTGCATCTCTTTTCTACAAAATGATTGTACATAATGAATGATGTTGGTATACGGACATGACAATGCAAAGGCCAAAAATATTCAAACAAGAGTCTTGTACTCAGTGGCCGCCATTACATTTATTGTGTACAGGGGTGTGGAATTTTATAAAATATATACTTGTCCATTTGGAAAGTTTACTTCATAAATCTACTTGTCCTATAAAACAAATCCACTTGTCCCTTTGGTGCCACCTATTGTGGAGATAAAGTATGGCAGCAATCTCACTGTAAAACAGCCATGACAGTAGCCTCTCTGATTTTACCTGGGTTCATACTATAGTGGGGTTTGAATTATAGCAGATCCCACATTTTGACACATTTTCACTACATATGCATACTTGGGCTGTAGGTAGCATTAAGCAATAGTTCCAGAGTTGGAATGCGCTTTGGAGTCTGTGAAAATCTACTAACTTTCAGGTTTTAGGGGTATTCCTCAGCTCTTCTCTATTCTAGTCAGGTACTGATAAAGTTTGGAAATTTACTCCTGACAAGGTGAGAATTAAAACTTTTTCCAGGGTTAGAAAAAAAGTGATTGGAGGGAGAGTGAACTTCTAAACGCTCAAGAGATTTTAGCATGAGCAAATCTACACATACATATTTGCTTGTGGTAAAATACACTTTACAAATATTTTCTAGAGGTACAATTTCCTGGCCAACTTCTGTAAAGTATTGTGAATTCATGAAAGCAGGAAATCTGCACTAATGCAAGGACATATACCATGGGTGCACTTTTGTGACTTTATTTAAGCACTGGGCGCCTAATTAGGACTTGCATTAATCAAGACCTATTGTTTTTATTAAAATTCTGTCTCTATCTGTAGACTGGCTTCACTGTGGGTGACAGCATTCTCCTCTGTCACAAGGAGCATGTTCATTGCCAGGAACTAATGTGTCAGTGTGTGCTTTTTGGTACTAAATATAATTATTGCTTTTTGCCTATGTGTGTTATAATGCCGAGGGCCTGGCAGCTCCCACAACAATAAAGTTTAAAAGAAATAATTAAAAAACATGACACACATTGAGAAAACCAAAAGGCTGACCACCAAGGTCAGACGTATTGGCTTTTCCGAGGATTGTTTATTTTCATGGTTCCCATAATCGTGTTGAAACTGGTTTCATTGATTTTCCATTACGAATATTTTTTGGAATATCAGCATGCTCTGACACATTTTACTAGATGGTGCTTCAAAGAAATGGTACCTAAAATTTCACAGTAGTTTAGCAAAACGTTTTTTTTTCCTAGTTGCATTTTTGTGAACATTTAATTGGAAAACAAAGAATCATCGATCTTGCTTTCAAGCTTCTGCAAATATTTGCATCTAGTCAAAGGGCATTCTGGGAGCATTATACATAGCCTCATATTGTTTAACTTTGGGAACTTGTGTACACATTCTTATACTGGGACCACTGTCAGAAGTACAGTCTGATCTAACAACCTTCTCTTAGAGTGCTCACCTCAATAATAAAGACTTTGCAATAATGAACCATTAATACAACAGCATTAATATATGGGCACAAATATTTCCTTAACTGGAGCCAATGCACTTCTCTGAGCCATAATGTGGAACTGTAAACTGGCAGCCAAAGTGTTTGTGCTTCAGAGAGTGGGGCCTACTTGTCCCAAGGATAAACTAAATGTGAATCAGGCTAGGAGAATTCCACACCTCTGTGTGTGGGTACAAAACTAAGTGTGAAGTAAATCAAATACATAGTTTTCAACAAAAAGAGTCTGTCATGGTGAATGAAAGCATGGTAGTAGAGCCAAAAACATTTAGGAGTCCAATGTCCAAAATACTTCTGTTCTCCGAAAAGGTAAATGTATTCATGGAACAGTCCACAGGGGGAATAGTAGACACACAGGGGAGAGATCAGGTTTGGTGTCTCTTGGAGGTGGTGATGGTGATCTTGCCATCCTCTGCTGCTGGTACAGATGGTCGCCCCCTCCACGGGTTGGGGGGCAGAGGTGCAATCAGGCTCCTTCTGTGGCAGGGCCTCTCTGTTTGTTGCTGGCAGAGTTGTAGTTTGCCCAGATGTTGAAGGACCACAGACGTGGGCAGATGGACCAGGAAAAGCCCTGTGCATAAGCTGATGGATGTCATACATCACCCCAGTCAAGGAGCCCAAAGTGGAATGGAAGTTTTGGAGCTCCACATTGTTCTCCCTCTGCACCTGCTTCAGGTCCCGGATCTCAGTGGCCCTGTCCAGTCATGTCTTGGGACTGTAGGCATGATCCCAAGACTTGGTCAAGAGTTGTCTGGCTTACCAAAACCCTGGTACCCTCCCTTGACTGGCACACAGATTCCCTCCCATGACCCCTACCCCCACTGTCCTGTGCCCTTGAAATGTGCCCCAAACCCCCAAAACACTGGTTCCTGGCAGACCTGTTGCCAGGGTTCTTGGTGGGTCAACGTGACCTAGGACTGGGGGACACAGGATAGATGTCCTGAATCTTGGTGCACAGATAGTAGAGGTGTCTTCTTGCTGAGGTGGTCTTGCAGCAGTGGTCGGAGGTGTTTCTGTGGACTGGGTCTGAGATACTGGAGCGGTGTGGCCAGACAGACCAGATGGGCCAGGTTGCTTCTTATCATCTGGACTTACAGCATTGGGGTCCTCACTGAAGGCTTGCTCCTGGGCTGAAATGGAGGTCTCCTAGCTGCCAGATGGCAGTGCACTGGTCTGGGTGGTTGGGTCTGAGAATGATACAGAGCATATGTGAAACTCATTTACACAGATGGAAACTCCAGTCCTGACCTTGTAGAAATGTCCTGAAATGTAAAAGTGTAAGTTCAGATTTGTGGGTTACATGTGACAGACATTGGGGCAAACACAGTGGTATATTGGAGTCCTGAACCCTTCCGAGGCCTAGCAAGCTGCAAAGCAGTGGATACACAATGGTTCATTAAACACATTATACTGCAAATGAACATCGTATGAACAGTGACAGTTTAGTTGTGTGTGGCTGCTAATTCTGTTCTGCATGCCACTACAAATCTTATGTCTTGGATTCAGAAAACAGTGACTTATGTAAGCATTTTCAACAATTCAGTGTAGCTATGATCAGGTGTCTACATGGTTGAGATGCACAAAAGGTGATATTTAATTCCTAAACATGATCTGCTGACTGACAAATGCATCAGTTTTTTAGTTGCTTGTGCATTTTGAAGTAATTGACAGTGTTACAACTTTACACTCCACTTTTGATTGCCAGATCCAGGAACAGAGCATCATGGTAGTTGTAGTCATCTGTTGATGCCATGGATATGCCTGTTTGAAAAATAGCTTCCACATATCATTTCTATGATTCCCATTTACAAAAGTGTTTACATATCTAATGCAAACACATATGGATATCATGTAACTGGGAACCAGTGCAACTTAATGACACCTTACTCTTAAGTGAAAATGAATGTAGTTTTGGACTTAAATTGGGTAGGACAACAACATACATTGATAGAGAGTAATGGACAGAGCCCATGCAAGGTGTGATCCATGGAGAACTATACACATTCTGGCCAACCATATAGCATTCTGTTAGGAGGAGAGCTACACCCATGCTGCTGGTAATTTGTATGGCAAAACATATTTTGTTTAGTCACAAATAGCTACATCTGTGTTGCTAAAGTTGTTGCAACATTCTAATGTTCTACTTTAAAGGCAGGACTCCATTAGTGATTAGGGAGACATATATAGATCTGACGTACCAGTCTGCACTCCACCGGGGATTGCAGTTAAGCCTTTAGGATGGAAGATTTGCAAGACCTTCTCCTCCCAGGGAAAGAGTTGTAATGGGGGGGAAGGGTAACCACCACCTTCTCCCACAGGTCATTCCACCTCTGTTAATCTCCTCCTGTGTGCGGAGGTTTTTAGCTAGTACATTCACCCTGTCAACTCTTATGGACCACATTTGCCTTTTCTGGGAAATTTAAGTATTTTGGACCTGTGTTCCCAACAATTGTGGCTATACTCTAATGATTTTATCCAAAATGACAGTCAGTTCTCCCTCTATGAAATTGGGATTTCTTCTCCCTGCCATTGTGAAATTATTCATCACAAAACTAGTGCTAAAAAAATGAGGGTACTGTCAAAAATACATTTGACAAAAAAGACACAGAGGGAGAGGTAAACTGAATTAAAAAAACCTGCCTCCTATGTTGTGGGTTTGGCTGGCTTTCTGATCTTCTGCAGTGGAATGGCAAAGGATCATGGTCTGAAATGGAGTGTGTTTTTCAGGAGTTTACAATGGTCCAATTTTCAACACCATGCAACCAATAGCCACAGCAATGGTACAATACTGAAAGGCTCCCACCACAGACTCCCGCTATCATGGGCCTGCCCCTGACACACTGCCAGCACGAGTATGGGATCTAAATAGGCTTGGTGGGATACCGCCGTTATTACGGCGACGGAGTGCTAATCGTCGGTATTCGAGTCCACCACGTCGGCTACGGGATGAAGCTGATATGACAGAGTACACTCTGGTGTGGCAGTCTTTGGCTTAGCCACAATACATCTAAATATGGTAGATGGGAGACCGCTAACATGGCAATCTTTTGAAGATCACCTCCGACGCGGTTTGGCAGTAAGACCACCAACATCTAAAGCAGGCCCTAAGTTAGTTGATCATGGACAACTTTCAAGCGGGCCAGAAATATGAATATAAGTGAGACCTTCTGACTGGAGTTGTTTCTTCGCAGCCAAAAAGAATGCCCTCTGGGGATGGACTGCCAGAGTGTAGTCAGGAAAGAGGGCCTCTTTGGAGTTATCCAAAACTATTCTCTCTGGCTTTTTGCAACACAGTGTCCAGGTCCCTAAAATTCAGCATGCAGGCCACAACAGGTTTTAGAGGCACCCCTGAATGAGGGTGACAAGTTGGCCTGTGATGTGCCCTTTCCACTGTGAGCAAAGCAGAGAGTCCTAACAGGACCACACCGGTAATCAGCCAGTTTTCCTATATGGCATTGGAACCCTACATCCCCTCAAGCAGACCAATATTATACACATTGTTGCACCGTGCACGGCCCTCAGCATCCGCTACCCTCTCATACAAAATGTGGAGCTGGTCACAGAGATCATCCAATGTAGCTGAGTGGGCTGTCTGTTATGGAGTCAAGGCGGACATAGTCGTTTCAGTGGGCTTGAACCTGTGGGACAGTTTATGGTGATCATCTCTAAGAAGGTCAAGTCTGCTGCAAGTGTGCCAATGCGATGTTCAATAGCTGCTCGGGAATCTCTTAGTTCTTGTAGGATAACATCTAGTTTATCTGGAGCAAGACCCAGCGCTGTTGGCAGAACATAGTCGTTCCCCGTTTAAGTCGATGAGCCATTGAACAGCCTCAGTTGAGATTAAGAGTCTCCCTGGCCAGATGATTTTGCATAATCTTAGTACAGCCCGTAGTGAAAAACAAATGCAGAGAAAAAGAAATACTAGAGGGATAAAAAGGATTGGCGGCCAAGAAGATACTTGCAAGAAGCACCTCGCTGCAGGTATCTAGGAACAGAGTTGTCCCCCATATACCAGCCAGGTACTATGTGGGATGGGCTGGAGGCCACCAGTGGATGGTGGAAGTAGAGCAGTTATTTTAGGTGGGCATGCAATGGAGACAGTATAGGGCATGAAAAGCCCACAGTGCCCAATACCAAGCTCTGTATTCCACAACGGAGCTTGGCCAACTGAGCCCTTCACACATATCAGGAGGACATGCAATTCCTTCAGCTGCAGGAAGTGCCGAAAAAGTAGTAGGTGGCTGCCAATTACAGCCCTCTGCTGCATCACAGTCACAGCAGGTTCATCAATCGACGTTGCTTAAGTTGTGATAAAGTCCCCCGGGGGCTGGCTTGCGCTGTGTTGGTCAATTGCTCTATTGGAAGGGAGTACTGTCATGTTGTGTTGTGAGGCATGGTGCAGGAATCACCCCGATGACACCACAAGTCTGTAACCAAGCCAAGGAGTCCAGGTGGGTGGAGGGAGGATGTAGAGAACAGGGCTGTCGTTCACCCATGCAGCAATAGCGCAAGGCAGTCTGTATTGGTTTCAGGAGTACGAGAGCCATGCAGTGTCTGTAACCGCTCCTGGTTGTGCAGCACTGGCCTCCTGGCGCTCACTGCTATACAGTGGCGTGTGCCAGGAAAGTAGGCCAGTTAAGGTGCAGATGAGGTGTTATGGTCCAGGTGCTGGCTTAGAGGGATTCTGCTTACAGATGAACGGTGGCATCAGTCAGGTAATCATACCCATGGGTGTCGGCTGCCCAATTGTCTGAGAACTGTGTGCCCTCCAGCACAGGTCCGTGGCAGTCTTTGTACTACAGTCGTTAAGAGCAGGCTGGGCCAATTATCTCCCAGGGCCAGCTCATGGCAGCTCAGGCACAGGAACATACACTCTGGTGTCCCTGCATCTCATTTGCGCTCGTGGGCGTTCCCAGGAGTCTAGAGGGGGAAGGGGGGAGGAGGGTTTCTTCTATGCTAAGGCGCCAAAGGTCAATTTGTGAAGGGGTCCCTAGGGCAGCATGAAGAGCACGAAAGAAAAGACTGCCTAGGCATTCAGGGGCAAGGCCAGGTTCTCAGCCATGCAATCTGCTCAGTTCAGGAGATGCTCCGCCACCACCATTAGCATAATTTAGGCTCAAATGCCAATGGGGGGTAAGGACAGAATTACCCTTCACCAGTGCAAGGGCATTTCATTGCACTGAGAGTTTATGATGACGGATAACTGATGTCTGAGTGTCTTGCGGGAGCACTAGAAAAGTCTGTCTGCCATCTTCAGCTGTTAGCCATGCCCCATCGCAATGACTGATGCTCCCCAAAAAGCAGTACTTTTATCTGGATCTGGAAAAAAGTGAGAGCTGCATTTAATAGCTAACTGCACGAGAAGAGTTAATTACACAACCAAGAGAGTCCAGCAAGAGGAGGTAAAGATCATGGAAATGGTGAGCAAGCAAGAGGTTGGTAAACTTAATCTTGAAATAACTCTTATCCAAAAAGTTTATTTTCTCGGTTTCATAGTCTATAAATGACAAGGGTCACAGAATGGGAAGAGGCGGTCCAGACCCTCCAACCCTGATTGTTGACATTAGCCAGCAAATTCACCCATCTTCCAAAAACATGGGCAAACTTGAAAGTGGCAGCCACTGAAGAAAAAAATAACACAATGCAGTCTCCAATCTCCTAGAGTGGGTGTGGGGCCAGAGCATGGAAAGGATGAGTCTTATGCAATACAAAGACTTCTCTTTGAAGTTTGCCTACTTTAAAGGCAGAAATGAGTCTAAGCATTGGACCTCTCAGACCACAGCTATAGAACACTTTTGGTCTGAGGATATTCTGCCAGGAAGAAGAGCTGAATGCCATAGGAGGAACTGCCACTATGCCTGTTGCTTTGTTGTGCTGGCCTTCTGCTTGCTGCTTCTGTCCTGGGAGTGAAAGGACAGGACTTTGCTTTCTAAATCCTGCTTTTCAGGGTTCTCCATGGGTTTGAACTGAGCTTCCTTCCTGTTAGGAAGTCTCAGGGACATCAAATACTTCATCGACCTCTGCCTTGGCTCTTCTGCTGAGAGTCCTGACTTGCCAAGTGATGCCAACTCCAGTCCCTTGGTTCTTGGAAGTGTAAGCTAGTGACCTGAAGTGAAATCCATGCACCGATGCGCTGCAGCAGAAACATTGATGCTGCGCTCTCCCATGGCTGAAGAATCCATGCAGCACCTGTGTCGCGGCTGCAGAATCAACACTGCACCTGTTTCTCAACGGCTCCGTCAACACAGCAAGTCTGGATTTTCCACACATCATCCCCGGGGCATTAATTTCTCATCGACTCCACACCGCGGTAAGGAATCGAGGTTGCGTGTCTGGAAAGCAAAGCATTGCCTTTCTTGCGAGTAAAAAATTAGCGCATCACTTCCCCTGCCAGTAAAGAACTGACACATTGCCCCTGGTGTGAGGAAAGAATCGACGCATCACCTCCTGTTGGGAAGTGGATTGGCAGTGGTAACTTTGAACCTACCACTGGCACTAAGGTCACTAGCCAAATATAGGTTCAGTGCAGTTCTCAGTAAATTAGCCCCTTGCTCAACCCTTGGTACCTATAACCGAGCAGGCAGGCCTAACCTAGGAGACAAGAGTTTAAAGCATTCACAAACAACAATATAGAAAATAAGTGATACACAACACACAATAAAAATCCCACACCAATTTATAAAAATAGGTTATATTTTTATGCGTAAATAGACACCAAAACTACATAAATTCTATGTCGGGAACTAGAGATACTAATTTTAAAAGAATATACTCTTTCTAGCGCTTAGAAACACAAAGTGCCAACTGTACCAAAATTCTCCAAACTTCAGGAGTTGTTTGCTGAAGTCCTCTTTGCAGGTACAAAAGGTCCAAAACACAAATCCAAGGGTCTGGAATCTCCGGGTGGATCTTTGGAACCGGAGATATGTATTTTTGAAGAATAAAAACTTCCTAGTGCTTAGAAATACAAAGCTCCAACTTTACCAAGTTCTCCAATCTTCAGGAGGCATTTGCTGAAGTCCTTCTTGCAGGTACAGAGTGTCCAAAACACAAATCCAAGTCTCCGGAATCTCCTGGATGGTCCTTGGAAAGTTAGACCACAATTCCCACAATGCACCTGGCCAAATCTTTATAAGTCCACTGGATGCACTCCAGGCTGGGACGTTTGCTGGTGATGATGCAGGTGAAGCTCTGTTAACCTGTTGACGCAGGGAGTCCACTCCTGGGTCCTTCTTGAAGCAAGGCACAGTCCCCAGGGCTGTAGTACCAGATTGTGCAGCAGGAACAGTTCACTCAGACGTGCAGACCAAGGGTGCAGGTCCAGATTCCAGCAGGGCAGTCCTTCTTTCTCTTGTAGTTTCAGGCAGCAGATCTGAAGGCTATGCCCCACTCACATATTTATTCACAGCTCCTGGGCGTCAGGAAGGGGGGGCGCCTATCCAACAGAATGCAGAGTGACGCCCAGAGGCATGACCTGCAAATTGTGGCATATTCCTGTCCCAGAAAGCATCATTCTTCCAAAATCCATGATGTCTGAAACTAAGAGCTGACTAAACCATCCTCCAGTGTGGCTCATTTCCATAGCTTTCCTCTTTCTAACATCTGCAAATTCCTTCCTTAAGCCTGGTATCTGGCTGAGGGATCCAGAAGGTGGGTGTTAGGTGATCTGGCACTCTCTCCCGTCTTGCGCTCCTTTGAGGCTGTATGTTTTATTACCCCTCCCCCCGCTCATGCAATCCTTGTTAGCCCCCGAGCTGCCCTTCACCAGATAGGCTCTCCCCTGGACAGCCACTTATCACTTAATCAAGCAGCTCTACTAATCCTGTTAGCACTGACCAATCAAAGTGGACAGCAGAAGGCTAGATTTTGGCTTACAGAAAGAAAAGTCTTATAACTTATTTTCTGTACAAGTTGTGATAAATTCACCAATTTCAAATTGCTGGATTTATCAAAACAAATCTTTTAAGTCCTTGAATTACTTTTCTGTATCTATAGTGGGAGAAATGAAATGATCAATTTTGCCCTAACCAGGGTTTATAAAACATATTTTATAAGGCCCCTGCTTATAGTTACATGACCCCCGTCCCAGGGATACCTAGGGGAGATCCTGGGGGTACCGAATATGTGAAAATAAGGTAGATCATCACATTTAAAGTGCCCACAGCACTAAAGTCGAACTGGGACACATTTCCATTTAAATGCAGTCTGCAGAGTCAGGCTGCATTTTAAAATGACAGAAAACCTCCATCAGTGCCCACATGCAGTCTCTACTTCCATGCCCTATTATGTACTCTTATAGGTAGTTGGCACCCCCTTGCCACATTATTTACCAGGGATCTATAGGGGCTGTCATGCAAATGGTAGGAGTTTAACTTTTAAAGACAGGCTGCAAGGCAGGTCTGCATTTAAAAGGACAGGAAGCACACAGCAGTGCAAACATGCAAGTGCAGAAATTCTGCTGGGCCTCTAATCTCCATGCCCTATTATATAGGGGCTTATAGGCAGACTGTACACCCTTGCCCCATTATATACTAGTGACTTACAGGGTCTGTCAGGACAATCGGGAGGGTACCCTAATACCTACTGTACTTTACTACAAGTGTGTGTTTTAACATAGCACCGGCCTGGGTCTGGCTAACAGAGTCCAGGGCACAGTCAGAGTCAGTTATCATCAGCACCAGTCAGCAACAAAAAAATGGGGATGAACAGGGCAAAAAGATCACTTTGCAACACCTCCCCTGCGCAGTAAGCCACCGATGCATTGCTTTGCTTTTCGTCACCTCACCTACCCTGTGGCCCACATTATCTTTGTTTTTGATGCATCCCAGGTACTTTGTGCTAAAAAGACCATTGATTCCTATGGATTAAGACTAATTTAAGCCTTTCAGAAGTCATATCTTTACTTGTGCATGTTGGACTTTTATCATTATGGTCTTGTTTAATTCAGATACATACTGTCTATTTTTCTAAACTGGTGTGGAGTCCTTTTGTGGTGTTTTCACTGTGTTACTTTGTGTGTGCACAAATACTTTACACATTTCACACTTCTAAATAAGCCTACCTGCTCTGTGACAAGCTACAGGAGGGTGAGCACAAGATAATTTAGATTGTGTTGTCAGGTACCCTGACTAGGATTGTGGTCCCTACTAGGACAGGGTGCATACCTCTGCCAATTAGAGACCCAATTTCTAACAAGCATCAAAACAGGAAGTCTATGTTTGTTCATCTGTTCCAGGCAGTTGTCTCCGGAGAACGGATCTAGAGGACATTTTACATAATATGACCAGCCAGATTTTGGTTGTATTGGTCCAAAAAACATGTCACTTTTGCATCCTAAAATTCATAAATATGTGTTTACTTGAAGAATCTTAAAATATCTGTATTTGCTACAACTTGACTATTCTAGAATGCTGAGCTACCCGCACACTTAATAAAACTTAAATATTTATTGCAAATATTTATTTTATATTTTTCCAAATTCTGAGTCCTCATACTTATCACATCACCCCGCATCCTGATGGAAATTCATTGCCTTCCTTCGTGCAGACTTCGAAACCAGCTGCATAACTGACAAAGCTATCACAACCAGCACTCCTGCTTGTGTTGCAGACAAGCTCACCACAGCTTGTGACTCTTGGCACACTTTCAGTCAAGACAACTTCAGACTGGAAGTTAAGAAGGGTGAAAAAGGAAAAACAAAGCAGAGGCCTTTTACATTCACACACCCGGACGTGGAACAACAATAACATAACCATTGTTGAAGCTGTATCTCTTTAAAGAACACTGCACCACAATGCAGTTAGAGTACACTTCTGCTCCCAAAACTCAGCATTCTACTTTATCACTTGTTGACTGTATGCTTGCCTTTCACCCTGCACATTGCTGCACTGCTTTTAGCTGGGTTTGAGGTATCCCAACAATACATACATTCCTCTCTACATACAACTATTGTTCTACTTCCATACATAATTCCTTGATAATCCTTGCTAAACAGCTTCAACAGTAAAATTGCTTCAAACATCCATGGAATTGATTGTTTCCTACATTTATACACAGCAACATGGCTATTGATGACCCTCTTTCAACAAAATTTCTGAAATTGTCCCAGGCATGTGCTTTCCAGTACAGTATACTCAGAGTCATTTTTACCAGATAATCTCAAAATGTATGCATTTTTACCACAGCATTGCAAAATGTATGTTGCATGTATGTGTTAGCCCGTCTGACCTTATTTGGTTTCTTATCTTCAATTTATAAGGGGACGCATTAGAGGTTTGATGGACCATTTGACTGCGCTTAGAGTAATTCCCACCATCAGACCCAATTTCAATAACAATCAATAACAATATCCATCAATAAAATCAACAATCTTGGGAGTCAGTAATTTACACGCACTATGACCCCTTTGGCCATGAATAATCATACCTTTACGTAAAAGTTAGAATGTTTATTTCCCTATATTAACAATGCTAACTTCACGTCATTTAGTCTCAAAATCAAATGATAAACATACAGAAACAACTCCGGTTGACCAAATCTTCTAAAGAATCTCAATTTAATCAAAGCATGGATAGATACACATTCTAGGGTTGTAGTACAACTCAATAACAAGAATAACTGCACAATAGAAATAGCATACATTTAGATACATCAAAGAAATGACATCAACTTTTGTTAATAATTACAAACATCTTTTGTGAGTCTCACACATTCTAGGATTATAGTAGAATGCTAACCTGATTAAAATAGCCAG
Source organism: Pleurodeles waltl (assembly GCF_031143425.1). Taxonomy (NCBI): domain Eukaryota; kingdom Metazoa; phylum Chordata; class Amphibia; order Caudata; family Salamandridae; genus Pleurodeles; species Pleurodeles waltl. The sequence continues at coordinate 1,031,158,644 of NC_090437.1, read as the reverse complement.
TTTGGGCTTCACACAAAACAATTTAGTCCACACAAATTTTGGAAAAACATGTAGCTATGTCTCTATCAAAATTAGCAGTTGGTAACTAGAAACAAATGACAAATGTCATCAACAATAACATTGGCTAGTACCTTTCCTCGGTATGGATCAGCAAGTTGCAACTGTCTTCGTCAATTGGGCCTCTGTTCGATCAGCATCATAATTTAGCAATAACGTTCAAGATAGGATTCTCTTAGTAGAGAATCAAGGCATGTACACCTCATCGGTGAAGAAGGAAAATGGGAAAATGTCTCAAGGAATGGGGATAACCGGAATGGCGCTTCTCAGTAAAAGATTAAGGAAAAGTGAGATTTCTTCTCTCAGTGCAATCGGGAGAACTTAAAATTCTACTGAACTCTTGCCACGTTGCTATTGGTCAAAGAATTGTACATTTACATTTAGTCCAATGAAAGTATAACCTGAAATCTAAGATATAACTAAACTGTCTTTCACATGTCGATGATTGGCTCCTCTTCTCCTGTTCCCATCGTCGGACTCGTTCGGCAACAATTTTGTATCTCTCTGTCCATCAGTCAGTGCATCCATTGTTAGCTCCTGGGAACATTGCTTTCACATACACTAAACTCTATAATGTATTGATAGCTAATACATCATATTCTAGCAAGCAGTTCTTGTGGGAAAGAAAGCATTTACTAGTGTTTGGTCAACACAGTGTAACAATGCAGGTGTTCAATTCTCTAAACAGTCATTTGATGTGAATAATTTAAACAGTGCAACTTAACATGAGGCTGTGCATCTAGGCCCAAGACCTCGTTAACTTAAGGCCTACAATTAATGAAGCAAATACATCACACGTAATTATCAATATAACATACTACTACATTAATCTAAACATGAGCACATCATAACACATTAATAAGCAATTAATAAGGACACTCCGTGATTACTAACGGCCACTCAAGCAGGCACATTTTCAAAGTTGTGTACTATTTTCTATATTAAGTCATTTTCTATGCATATTCAACATTCAGAATACATTAATATTTATTAGTAAAATTCAGCTTTCACAATCTCTTCTCTGATTACTAAATATGTCATCACACTTACATCTTACCACACAAATTTCTGCTAAAATGTGTCCTCCCTATCTCTTTTAATTCTTCGTTACCTTTTTGAATTTTCCCTGAAAAATCTTTCCATTTTAATTTCTTATTTCCTCTGATCATTTTTTATTCTCTTCAATTTAATCACATGATACAATTTACATATTCCCCATGCTCCAATTATACAAATCACAATAATCAATATCCCTTGTATTATTTTCAATACCATCCCTTTCCCTAGATGGCTGAGCCAGCTCCTCACAGAAGCAAATTCTTTGCCAACCTTTTCTCAAACTTGTGGTTCTTTCAGCTCTTTCAAATCAGCACTATCATTAGTCAGATTACTCATCAAACTTCTAATTTATTTGCTATTATCAGGAATATATGAGCAACAATGCTTCAAGTTCAACATTTTGCAAACTCAGCCAGCCTTTGCTAAACAAATGTCTAATGCAAGGTCGTTTTGTAGAGTCATAGATCTTACCACAGCCATTTCTGTGTCCATTAGGATTATGGCTCCTGAAAAATGTATCAGCATGTTATCCACAATGGTAGACAACTTTCAAATTTTCAATGAATTCAGAACAACTTCTACTGATGGAATTATTGCTCCAAATGTGTCTCCAGCTATGCCAGAATATGATTCTCGCTTTTGTCTATTATGATGTAATTCAATCATTTTAGGTAATTTACTCAAGCTCTCTATATGAAATATCTTTGGGAAAACTATCCCCAAATAACATGTGCCATACCACCCTCTTGGAAGACGGTAATACGCATTAGGTCCACAGATGTAATAAATTCCATGAATTGCCGGATCCTGTCCATTCAACATGAACGTCCATTTACTCTGAAACAAAAACACGTGTCTACATTCACTCATTCCCACAAAAGAATTAGCAGGTCTAGATTTAGGCCTATATACACAAAGCTTTCTCACATGTTGTGCATCTAAAGCTAACCTTCCTTGTGTCCTTATGTCACTAAAAGCGTAATCATTTCTAAAAGTCCTTTTCTCTAAATCCTTTTCTAATTTATCTTTTAATGCTTTTCTCCTATCATGTCTGATCTAAGAAGCTTTTTTTAACGGGTGTAGGCAAGAATGTTAAATTGTTGTGGTGCACGTATGTGGTGCCAAAGGGCAACACAGGCTCAAAGAATCCTCTCATCAATTCTATAGTGTTCTCCTTAGCTACTCTACTTGGGTACTTAATTATAGGGACAAACGAAAACACAGCATCATAATTGGAGCAGAAAGACTGAATGTATTCCTGGTTATAGAATCTTGTTAGTAACAGACTGCAATTTATTCCTTAAGTGAGGGGCAAACTATTATAAGTAACTCCTTCCCCGACTGATGAAGGAATCAGCATGCAAACATAACAATCTCTCGCACCCATCGTCTCAACATACTCACTCAATAAGCGATAAAAAACGTTAGAAGAAAGTTCTCCTTGTGTGCCATCTACATGCAGATTTTTATCATCTAACCTAAACTTCTCTATTTCTGTGAGCGTAGTAGTTGTCTCTGAAGCTAAGGTATGGTTGGCTTTACTCTTATCAAGGACAGCCATGCCCACAATCAGTACCAGGCACAATATCATGCATACAATCGCCAAACCAATACCCATATATTTACAGCTCCTATTCTTCCTACCCTGCTGGCTAAGGTTGCTCATGATCTGTAAAGAATCAGAAAGTAGAAGAGAAAAATTATAACTATTCAGCACAATAAAAAATAAATCTACAGTCTTCTTCAGCAATTATTTACAGCTTTCAGTCTTTCTACCAGTACTCTCTTCGGTTTAGCAGCTTGTCAAATCAGGTTATCAAAAAGTATTTTCAGGTTAATTTCAACAATCTTTTCTCACACTTTGTTTTTCAGTTTACAGTTCTTAGCAGTACAGTGCATTGATTTCTTTCAAGTGCCAAAATATTGACCTGGAATGTCTTGATCAAAACAAAAAGTCCAAGATTCACTCTGCCAATCATTTGTTGTTGCATACGCCCATTCAGGACAATCGTACTTTCAACTTGCAATTCTCTTTCTCTTCAATCTTCAATCTCCATTTAATCCTCCATCACTCAAATCTTCTCTCCTTGTGGCATCTACTTCCTCCTCAATTGGTGTTACTGTAATTGCTTCTTTTCTTTTCGCTTGTGACTTTGGCCACTTATCTCCTTTTAGTGGAACTTTCGTCAATGCTCTTTTCAGTATCAGACTTGTAATTTCTCTTTGTTCTGCAGCATTTTCTCTTGATGGACCTGCAACTGGTTCAGGAGGAGTCAGACCACATTGGCTTTGATATGCCTCAACTCCTTCCCCCTCGAGGTCTGTTGTTTGCTCTGTTTGTCTCTCAAGACAGTCTGCTTCTGGGAGAGCCCTCCTTTGACTAGGCTCCCCTGTGGCCTCAGTTGAGGTTGGTTCGCTTTCACTTTCCTGTGGGTCTTCTCCTTCACCTCTCACAGGAGTGGCGGAACCGCTTTCAGTTTGCTCCAACTCAGTCTCAGTTTCTCCTTCTCCCCTCTCAAGTTCTGGAGTTTGTCTAGACGTTGTTGGTACTCTCAACAACTCCTCTTCATTGTCCACCAGACATGCCACTTTCCTCGTATGGCTTACATGGATCCAGTTCGGAACTCCAGCGCACTTCACATCTGTGGTAGTGATCAGCACTATCTAGCAGGGGCCCTTCCACTGAGGCGTCAAACACGTCTTCATCATGTGCTTTCTGATCACAGCCCAATCACCTTCTCTCTGGTTGTGTCCTTGATCTTGAGACGGTTGCAGTATGGTAGCTTCCACCTGATGAGAGAAAGAGCAAACCACATCAGCCAGACCTTTGCAGTACTCCAACACCATATCATCTGTTTTGTTCACAAGAGCATTTGCAGGAACCACTGGCAACCTCATTGCTCTGCCCATGAGGATCTCATGCGGTGACAGTCAAGTCTTCCTGTCGGGTGTATTCCTCATTGTCATTAGAACTAGCGGTAATGCGGTAGTTCGGTAGTGCGGTAGTGCGGTAGTACGTCGGGCCATTTCATATTTGTGGACGAACACTTTTTTGCCATTCTTGATTTCAAAGTACCATTCATCTGTCCCACGAGTCCTGATGCTTCAGGGCAGTAGTTACAATGCAACTTCTGCTCAATGTTTAAAGCTGTACATAGTAATTTAATTACTTCATTGTTGAAGTGACTTCCTCTATCTGATTCCAAGGAGACCGAAAACCCAAATCAGTTCCCTAAGCAGTATTTTCGCTACTGTGAGGCTGACATTTCTTCATGTAGGGTAAGCTTCAATCCAATGGCTAAAGATGCAGAAAATCACCAACACATATCTCAATCCTCCACACACAGGCATCTCAATAAAGTCCATCTGCATTCTGCTGAATGGACCTCCTGCTTTTCCAATGTGGCTCAAATTGACCAGTGTCCCTCTGCCCACGTTAATTTGTTGACAAATGACGCAACTATGGCAAACTGCTTTGGCAACCTGTCTAAACTTTGGATTGAATCAATTTTGTTTAAACACTCTAATCATCGCCTCCTTCCCAACATGTGCTTGACCATGATAATATCTAGCCATTTGAGTCAGCAAACTATTTGGCAAGACCAACCAACCCTCTTCTGAAACCCATAGTTCGTCTTCACGCTGGACACATTTCAATTTGACCCAGGACTTTTTCTCTTCCCTTTCAACATTATCCTGCAATGCTTTCAGTTCTCTCAAGATATCTATAACATGTAATGCATAACTTGTGCACATCTCGTCTTCCTCAGGTAACAATTCCCTTTTATCTTTGAATGATATATAGTTCAATGCGCAAAACCTTACAACTTGATCCGCATATCCATTTCTCATTGACACAAAATCTTGTGATTTCAGGTGTGCACTGCCTTTCACCACGGCAATCTTCTCAGGCATTTGAATAGCTTGCAACAATTCATGAATTCTCTCCCCATTTCTCACTGGTGAACCAGAAGACGACAGGAAACCTCTCTGTGACCGCAACTGGCTGAAATCATGTACTATTCCAAATACATACTGGCTGCCCTTATAAATGGTAATTTTAAGCTGTGCAGACACATGGCATGCTCTAGTAAGGGCTACCAGTTCCGCCACTTATGCAGAATATACTCCTTGAAGCCAGGACGCTTCAAGTATACCAGAAATTGTGCACACAGAATATCCTGCTCTTAGTGTTCCTGTGTTGTCTCTTAAACAGGAACCATCGCCAAAAATAATTTGGCCATTTTCCTCCAATCGAGTATCTCTAATATCAGGTGTTGGTTTTGTACACAGATCAGTTACTTAGAGACAATCATGTTCAACATCTTCCAATTTGTCAATTTCAACATTTGTTTTCATGGATGGGGTGAGTGGACAGCTTCTCAACTGGTTCTGGAGGGGGCATTGTGCCCAGTGTGCTTAATCCTGGGAAGGATAGGGTGAGTGGAGGGGACATTGTGCCCTGTGATGCAGATCTTGGGGAGTGCAAGGTCACAGTCTCTCACATGGCTGTCAAACCCACAGGATTTGCAGGGGCCAGGCCGCACAACAGCCCATGGATGCAGGGCTACACACTGGCCGCCGGTGGTGACGGCTGCTCAGTGGTGGCAGTGGCGGTGCTGGTGTCAGTGCTGGCAGTGGTGGGGGGAGGCTCCAGCCCATCCCTTGCAGCCTCGGATAGCTGCCCACAGGGGCTGCTGCTGCTGGCAGTGGTGCTGCTGGTTGAGCTGGCAGTGGTGGGGGGAGGCTCCAGCCCATCCCCTGCAGCCTCGGACGGCTGCCAACTGGGGCTGCTGCTGCTGGCAGAGGTGCTGGTGGCGGTGCTGGTGACAGTGCTGGGGGGAGGGTCCAGCCCTTCCCTTACACCCTCGGACGGCTGAACCACCATGGTTGGTGGTGGGGGCTCCGAATGAGTCCCAGCACCAGGCCTCCTGTCCTTCCTGCGGGTGCAGGCCCCTTGCCCTTCCTGTCAGGAGCCAGGGATTGCACCTTGCCCTTCCCTGTATCAGCTGGGGGTGCCTCCTTGCCCTTCCTAGATTCTGCTGGTGTTGCCTTCTTGCCCTTCCCTGTCGCAGCTGGGGGTGCCTCCTTGACCTTCCTAGACATTGCTGGTGTTGCCTCCTTGCCCTTCCCTGTCACAGCTGGGGGTGCCTCCTTGCCCTTCCTAGACGCTGCTGGTGTTGCCTCCTTGCCCTTCTCTGTCACAGCTGGAGGTGCCTCCTTGCCCTTCTTTGAAGCAGCTGGTGTAGGCACCCTTTCAGTGTGGCTGCCTGGTGCCCGGGATCCTCTCCTACCTGCAGTAGCTGTCGACACTACTGTGGCGGTGGACTGGGTGGCTGAGGTGCTCGCCTGGGTTCTGACCACCCTGGCCCGACGTGAAGGACGGTGGGGAGTGGTAGGGAAGAGGTCAAGGGTGGAGAGGAAAAGCTTCTTATGGACATTGGGGCGGGAAGAGAGTGAAGCTTTGGGAGTGGAGGAAGAGTAAGTGGTTGTAGGAGGTGTCTGTCTGCTGATTTTGGGTGCTGGTGCAGGTACATGGGCTGGATCCTGTTGTGAGGTGGATGGCTGTTGGGTGTCTGAGTGCTTGCGTTTGTGTACTTTGGGAGGAGGGGGCACAGACACAGTGGGAGAGGACACAGTGGACTTGTGCATGGATGTGGGGGGGTGACTGCCAGTGAGGGGTGTGTACTGATAGGTGTGCTGGTGATGGAGGTAGTGGATGAGGATGTAGTGCATGCAGGCATGAGTGCAGACACTACTGGGAGGGAGGTGGATGACGAGAAAAAGGGGGACACAGTGAAGGCAGTGGATGTTGGTATGTCTGCATCTGGATGGTGTTTGTGTGAGTGCCTGTGAGATGATGTGTGGTGCTTGTGTTTGCCTGAACCACTCCTGTGTGTTGTCCTGGGTGCATGCTGGTCTGCCTGTGTGCTTGGAATAGGGTGAGGTTGAGGGGAATGGGATTGGGTAGAAGTTAGAGGGGGGAGGCTAGAAACAGGGACAATGGCTGCCATCAGGGAGGAGGCCAGAGCCTGGATTGATTTCTGCTGGGCCGATATGCCAGAGTGAATGCCTTCCAGGAATGCATTTGCTTGTTGCAAATGGGCTTCCAGCCCCTGGATGGCATTCACAATGGTTGACTGCCCAACAGAGATGGATCGTAGGAGGTCAATAGCCTCCTCACTCAGGGCAGCAGGGCTAACTGGGGCAGGGCCTGAGGAGCCTGGGGCGAAGGAGATGGCCACCCTCCGGGGTGAGCGGGCACGGGAAACACGCTGAGGGGCTGCTGGGAGGGTGGTGCTGGTACGGGGGTGGTGGCTGTACCTGTAGTTGGGGTGGGCACAGAGGTGGCCGCCACCACCAGGGATCTTCTGTCGGAGGAGGCATCACTGTCAGAACTGTCCCCTGTAGTCTCTGCCGTGGTGCTCCCCTCACCCTCCGTTCCACTGCTGCCCTTTCCGCCTGTGGATTCGGCCTCCTGGCCCTGTGGGATGCAGCTCTCTCCGTCGCCGGTGCCTCTGCTCCTCTGCTAGATGATGCTAATGCACATAAGGACAGGGTGACTAAACAAAAAGGGGGGAGAGACAAAGGATACACTTGGTCAATGGCAGCAACAACACCACCATTGGCGTACACACACAGGGAACAGCCCTACGCACTAGGCAATACACTACCAGTCACAATGCTGGTCACCAGCCCATGGACAGGGATACCTAATGCCAATTGCAGCATACCTGAGACCCACATACCCCTGCCCAGTAGTGGATGCCTACTAGCTTGGTTGGAGGAGGTATACATCAGACCCTGCCCAACATGGCACCTACCCTGCAATTCCGGCCTGGCCTAGGGGCACCCACAGGCCCACATCCCCCACCCAGATGCCACCCCACCATGCGCAAGTAGTAAATTGGGGCACTGTACTCACCCCCTTGTGGCTGCTGTGATGCCCCCAAGTGCCATTCCAGCTCTGGATAGGCCACCGCCAGTATGCAAGCCATTAGGGGGGTCAGGGTTTGACGGGCACCCCTTCCTCGTTGGGAGGCCATCCCCAGCTGGGTCTCTGCTCTGTTCGGTGCCCAGCGTCTAAGGTCCTCCGACAGTGGGTGCTCCGCCTGCCGTAGACCTCCAGGGGCCGCACATCCTTGGCGATGGCACGCCATATATCCTTTTTTTGATGGGTGCTGACCTGCAGAGAAATACACATAGAAAAAGGTATCAGTCAGACCATCCTGCCTGTTACACTCATGGCCCACCATAGCCCTGACATCCCCTTACACACAGATATGGCCCACCATACATGCAGCACGCTGCCCAGGGCCCTTCCACCAACCCCCCCTACACAAGGCCCTCACACACAGCACTCCATGCATTCATTCCCCAAGCATTGTGCTCACAGTGTACTCACCTGTTGGTCTGGAGACCCATACAGCATTCGGTACTGGGGTAGGACCCCATCCACCAGTCTCTCCAACTCCGCAGCTGTGAAGGCAGGGTCCCTTTTCCCAGTGACACAAGCCATGGTCGGTTCCAGAGCACAGGCCACAGCAGCACTTGCAGTGTAGGTCCTCTCCTGTTGAAGGTCAGGTAGCAAGTGAGTGAACAGATAGAAAATTGCCCTCACGTCCGTGGCGGTGCGTACCGTCACCCCGGCATACATCACCATTGGCCACTGTAACCCATAGGGCCCAATGGAATCCGATAGAGGAGTTGCATGGCGGTTCTCGACCACCTCCCTCAACGGCGCACAACGTCAGCGGAATTACCTCATTTCCACCTGTCCCTCCATACAGGACAGGCAGACACCATTTCAGTGGGGTGGGGGGGCAGGCCCTGGTACCAAAAAGCGTCACAGTACACATAGGCACCATTTGGGCCTATCCAACAATATACTGTTACAGTCACAACATGCAACGCAGTGTAGTGTTTGGAAATATGGAATACTGACCAGCTGCTCACTGTTTTGCCCCCTAGATTGCAACCCCTGCAGATTAATAGGAGATGGAGACATCCCCCCATGAACAGGCCCCTGGTGTATTTGGCAACAATGGAGGACAGGCACATTATCCGCACCTTTAGACTGGACAGGGCCACAATCACAGAGCTGTGTGCCCAATTGGAGCCTCACCTGATATCTGCTATCCGTCAGCCATTCCCCTCTGTGCTCCATTTCCTGGCAACTGGCTCCTTCCAAGTGACAGTGGGCTTGGCAGCAGGAATGTCTCAGCCAACGTTCTCAATAGTGCTGACCAGAGTGTTGTCTGCCCTGATTAAACACATGCGCAGTTACATAATTTTCCCCCCGGTGGAGGATTTTGCCACAGTGAAAGCTGATTTCTATGCAGTGGGACATATCCCCAACATTATTGGGGCTATTGATGGTACACATATTGCATTTGTTCCCCCCCACAGAAATGAACAGGTGTTCAGAAATCAAATAAGCTTTCACTCCCTGAATGTGCAGATAGTGTGCCTGGCGCATCAGTACATCTCCCATGTCAATGCAAAGTATCCTGGGTCTGTGCATGATGCCTTTATCCTGAGGAATAGCAGCATCCAGAGGCACCCGGTGTGGCTAAAAGGTGAGCCCTCATTCCCACCCAGTGGAGGTTGGTGTATGGTTAGGGTATGGGCCTTAAGGGTTAGTGTGTGGCTAACAGTTGTCCACTTTCTTCCATCGCAAGATTAGCGACCTCCATGACAGCTTCGGACACCAGACCCAACCAAACACCACCGAACCGGCATCCACGGCCATCACCCTCAACAACTGGTCCCACATCAACACGGAAGAAACCAAATCCATCATGAACTCTATCCACTCCGGCGCCCCTTCGGACCCCTGCCCGCACTTCATCTTTAACAAAGCCGACGACATCATCGCCCCGCACCTCCAGACCGTCATCAACTCTTCTTTTTCTTCTGCTACCTTCCCCGAATGCTGGAAACACGCCGAAGTCAACGCCCTACTAAAGAAACCTACGGCTGACCCGAGCGACCTGAAAAACTTCCGCCCCATCTCTCTTCTGCCTTTCCCAGCCAAAGTAATAGAGAAGATTGTCAACAAACAGCTGACCACCTTCCTGGAAGACAACAACCTGCTCGACCCCTCACAAACCGGATTCCGAACCAACCACAGCACTGAAACCGCCCTCATCTCAGTCACTGACGACATCAGAACCCTGATGGACAACGGTGAAACAGTCGCCCTCATTCTGCTCGACCTCTCGGCTGCCTTTGACACCGTCTGTCACCGCACCCTAATCACCCGCCTCCGCTCCACCGGAATCCAAGGCCAGGCCCTGGACTGGATCGCCTCCTTCCTCTCAAACCGCTCCCAAAGAGTTTACCTCCCTCCGTTTCGCTCAGAACCCACCGAGATCATCTGCGGCGTACCCCAAGGCTCATCACTCAGCCCGACACTCTTCAATGTCTACATGAGCCCCCTCGCCAACATCGTACGCAAGCACGACATCATCATCACCTCCTACGCCGACGACACGCAACTTATACTTTCTCTCACCAAGGACCCCGCCAGCGCCAAGACCAACCTACAAGAGGGTATGAAGGACGTCGCAGATTGGATGAGGCTCAGCCGCCTAAAGCTGAACTCTGAAAAAACGGAAGTCCTCATCCTCGGCAACACCCCGTCCGCCTGGGACGTCTAGTTTCTGGCCCATTGTCTCCTGGGAATGGTGGTATGCTCTCAGGATCTTGGTGAGTGCCTCCTGGAGAGTCGGTACCCTGGGCCTGTGCTCCCCCTGTCGCACACCAGTCCTCCCAGCTTCCCTGTTGTCCTGTGCCTCTGTCCCCTGAACCGTGTGCCCACTGACACTGACCACTGGTCCCTGATTGTCCTGTGTTTGTGGGGTGGCCTGGGGTCGCTGTAGTGGTGAACACACTGCTGATTGACATGTCCTGGGGACAGAGGTACGGGCCCGCTGGGTAGGTACTGTGCTGGTGTTTCCTGAGGGGAGAGGCTCTGTGGTGGTATGGGACTGTGCCAGGGTTACCGACTGTCCGGAGATCCCTGATGGGCCAGGTTGGTCATCCAGGTCCAGGCATCCAGAGCTGCTGTCACCACTGTGGGCCTCTTCTGGGGGGGATCTGGATGTTGCTGGCATCTACTCTCTGGTGAAGTTGGCTGGGGACCTGTGGGGATGTAAATGCAGTATTATTGTTTCTGCGTGTGACATCTTGTGCATGGGTGTATTGCCTTCTTTGGTTGTTATTGCCCTGGCACCTTGCCTTGTATAAGTAGTTATTTGGTGGACTTGCTGTTTCCCTCTAGTGTGCATGCTTTAGTGATGGGTGTCCATGCAGGTCTGTGATGGGGGTCCATGCATTGGTGTTGCATACAGGGCTTGCTATTGGGAGGGGTGGGTTGTGATGGTGGGGTGTGTGGGAGGTGGTGGAGTGATGGGAGTGAGGGTAAGGTGGGGGTATGTGATGGCATGCAGGTGGGGGGGGGGTGATAGTAATAGAGATTTGACTTACCAGAGTGCAGTCCTCCTCCTACTCCTGCCAGGCTCTCAGGATGCATGATAGCCAAGACTTGATCCTCCCATGTTGTTAGTTGTGGGGGAGGAGGTGTGGGTCCACCGCCAGTCCTCTGAAAAGCTATTTGGTGTCTTGCTGCCACAGAATGCACTTTCTCCCGTATGTCATTCCATCTCTTCCTGATGTCATCCCTTGTTCTTGGGTGCTGTCCCACGGTGTTGACCCTCTCCACGATTCTCCATCATAGCTCCATCTTCCTAGCAATGGATGTCTGCTGCACCTGTGATCCAAATAGCTTTGGCTCTACCCGGATGATTTCCTCCACCATGACCCTTAGCTTCTCCTCTTCATTGTGGTGCCATGGGTGTAGTGTGAGTGGTGTGAGTGAGGGTGTGTGGGGTGATGTGTTGGGGTGTGTGATGTAAGGTTTGTGGATGGTGTATAGGTGATGGTGGTGTGTGGCAGTGATCTTGTCTATGGTCTTGCTATCTCTTGTTTTTAGCTGTAAAGGGTTGTAGGTAATGTGTGAGTGTGTGTGTGTGTTTTGTAGTGGTGTGGGAGGGTGGGTTTGGTGTGTGTATGGGTGTCAGGTGTGTGTTATTTGAATTGTCCAATGTAGTGTTGTTTTGTATGTGTGTGTGTATTTTGAGCGTGGCGGTATGCAACGCCAATGGTTTACCGCCAATGAACGTCTGCTGCAGTGATTCGTGGAGCATAATGTTGTGGCTGTAGTTCTGTTGGCGTAACAGTGTGGGTTTGGATACCGCAAGTTTATCACTTTGGGCTGGCGGACTTGTGTGTGTGGCTGTATAGTGACGGATTGCTATGTGTGGGTCATAATATGGGTAGCGATCATCCACTGCGGTATGTTGGCGGCAGTCGGCATGGCGGTAAGCGGTACCTACCGCCAATGTCCTAATGAGGGCCTAAGTCTGGTCAAATTCAGGGCACTTCCTCCGCCAGAATCTCCTTGAGTGCTACTCAATCTCTCTAACCATTTGGTTAACTGCTGAGATGTCAAGTCTGTAAAGTAACGCTGCTGCGCTTCACACCTGGCATTTGCTGTACTGTTGGATTTGCAGTTTCCTGTGTCACCATGCTTGGATTTGGACCTATGTATGACCTCATCTCATTATTTGGAGGAGTCCTGAAAGGACTTCAATCAATTAACGGACCTGTTCCATCAAATGTTGGTCTCAAGCGACTTGTCATTGTTGCATTTGTGTTGTATCTCTCCCTTTCTACTCTCGGGCTGAGAGATTTCTGTTCACTGTTCTCATTATTTCTCTGGGAAAACAATGGTATGACCAGACCTATGGTAACTGGTACTGACACTGCATCTTTGCTTGGTCTCACATTTGGCTCTCGTGGGTGCACTATTCCTGTATTCCGATTTGTCAATGTGAACAATTCTGTTGGTGATCCTGTTATGGGGTGTATCTTGGAACTGTCTGTGACCGTATCGGGGACACCAAGTTCGGTTTGGACTCTATCTTGACCAATGTTGGCTTCTGGTAGACTTGTCCTGTTGGCACTATCAAGTTAGTTGCAGTATCTACAATGGGTACACCTGGGTAAATTCTTGGAACATCTATTTGCAGCATAGGCCTCTTAACTGCCCAAGTAACTGGGGAATAATGGATAACCTGTATCTGGCTCTGGATTGATTCAACTGATATCAGGGCTGTAGGATCTACACTGGTGTTGGAATTTCTCTCATGCACCGCATATGGCAGGGGGACGATTTCTCAATAACTGTAAAATGAATTCATCATCATCTGACTCTTCATCATGTGTCAAAGACTTCCTAGCGCTTGTAGATTTCTGCTCTTTGTCATCGGAAGGATACAAATCTCTCTTTCTAGTACTCTTTCTAGCTTCGTCCTCATTCTCCTTTGTAATCGCATGAAACAACGTAAACCCCTGTAAAGTCTTGGTTCTCCAAAATTTCTGATCACTGTCCCATCTAGCCTCTGCTAGTGTTTTCTTAGCTTTTCTCATTCTCCTCCTCCCAAATTTTTGTTGTTGTTGCTGTTTGGCTACTAGTTCCCAAATTGCTAATGCCTCGAACTGTGCTTGTCTCGAAGGAAGTTTCAAAACATAAAGTACCTTCCTCAAATTCTCTAAGCTCCTCAAATTAAGTGTTCCATGGGCAGGAGATGCTAAGCTCCCATCTTTTTCTGTCACCTTGCACCATTGTTTCAGCCGAAGACATGGCACAACACCCTTCTCTTCGAATACGATATAGGCAGGTTTACATTCTGGCACTGAAATATAGGTATCTCCCTTTAGGGCACTCTTTAAAGCTTTGAAAAATGTCATCTCTGTGACTTTTATGTAACTTCCAATCGAATCAGGAAGTGACTTTCAATCACAAAATCCCTTTTGCCGACCTTCTCAACCAATGACGCTTCACGGTTGTCCACCAATCCGTGCGTGACCCTTCTCACTAACCGACCTATCCCAGGGCGGCTCTAATAACATCACACTCACATGTACAGCGCCTGACAAAGTCTTTCGGCTTGTTCTCCTAAACTCAGACTCATGCAAAACTAATGCAAAATTATTACGAGCAGTGAACAAAAACAAAACCCAATTTGTCCGTTTACTACAGGTAGAGTAGCACAATTGCTTCAGAAACCTCATGGATTTTTCACTGACGGCCTTTTGCACTAGCAGCTACTCTTTCTTTCTCAGTTTCCCTGATTCACAAGCAAAATTTGACCCGTAAAGTTCACTCTCAACTGACCAGTGGGTCTGTCCTGGTGCACATAGGACTCACCAGATCTCAGTCAAAAAGCCTTTCGCTCACTTTAACATGCACTCTCAAGTTTGTCAAGCACCGCACTATTGACCTATTAAACCAGACAAATTACAACAAAAACTAACTGTCTCATACACTTTTCAATATACTCCGGAGTATTAGACCACGCAGGGTCCATATACCAACAACACGTGGAAGATTTTTGGGCCCAAAGCGCCACACACATGTGAAGATCGACGACTTCCCTACTCTCACACTTCGGAGCACGCAAAGTCCTTCAACAATTTCACTTGGAGTACGCAGACACCCTAAACCCTCACAAAAATCACAATTAACCTGCGATTTGCATAAGCTGTGCAAGCGCAAAACCTATTCCATTCACACTGTCAATAGAACGCCGAGAACATCTTCTAACAAGCTTTGGCAAGCTCCAAGGTTCTGGGAAAGTTGTTCTAAGTTCTTACGGACATATTTTCTCTCTACTTTGTATCATCGACTCTGAAAAATCTGAACTTTCACCAATTTCTCTTACCCAATCTGCAAATTATGTTCTCTTTATGGGACTGACCATTACCCCACTACAATCTCTGGGTACCAGCTATTTCTCAAAGGGAAACTTTTGTGGTGGACTCTTAAAGAGGCGTAACCATGCTACTCTCTTGACTTCTCTTGGGAGCAAATGCAATTTGGCCTTATGATGATGGGTTCCCAAGGAGACTAACCATGTACCGGGCCTTTATGATGGGCTCTTAGGGGGCTAATTGTCATACTCTGCTACCATCTCTGTTAGCGCGTCTGACCTTATTTGGTTTCTTATCTTTAATTTATAAAAGGACGCGTTAGAGGTTCAATGGACCTTTTGACATCAGACCCAATTCCAATCAACATCAATATCCATCAATAGAATCAACAATCTTGGGAGTCAGTATTTCCATGCACCATGACCCCTAGGCCATGAATAACCACACCTTTATGTAAAAGTTAGAATGTTTATTTCCCTATATTAATAATGCTAATATCATGTAACTTAGGGGGTTATTCCAACTTTGGAGGAAGTGGTAATCCGTCCCAAAAGTGACGGTAAAGTGACGGATATACCACCAGCCGTATTACGAGTCCATTATATCCTATGGAACTCGTAATACGGCTGGTGGTAAATCCGTCACATTTGGGACGGATTACCACCTCCTCCAAAGTTGGAATAACCCCCTTAGTCTCAAAATCAAATGATAAACATACAGAAACAACACCGGTTGACCAAATCATCTAAAGAATCTCAATTTAATCTAAACATGTATGGTTGCACATTCTAGGATTATAATACAACGCTAACCTTCTGATTAGAATAGCATGTTTGGGCTTCATGCAAAACAATTTAGTCCACACAAATTTTGGAAAAACATCTAGCTGTGGCTCTATCAAAATTAGCGGTGGGTACCTTGAAACAAACATCACAATTAACCTGTGATTTGCATAAGCTGTGCAAGCACAAAACCTATTCCATTCACACTGTCACTAGAACGCCGAGAACATCTTCAAACAAGCATTGGCAAGCTACAAGGTTCTGGGAAAGTCGTTCTAAGTTCTTACGGACATATTTTCTCTCCACTTTGTATCATCGAATCTGAAAAATCTGAACTTTCACCAATTTCTCTTACCCAATCTGTGAATTATTTTCTCTTTAGGGGACTGACCATTACCCCACTACAATCTCTGGGTACCAGCTATTTCTCAAGGGAAACCTTTTGTGGTGGACTCTTAAGGAGGTGTAACCATGCTACTCTCTTGACTTCTCTTGGGAGCAAATGCAATTTGGCCTTATAATGATGGGTTCCCAAGGAGACTAACCATGTACCGGGCCTTAATGATGGGCTCTTAAGGAGGCTTATTATCATACTCTGCTACCATCTCTGTTAGCGCGTCTGACCTTATTTGGTTTCTTCTCTTTAATTTATAAAGGGACGCGTTAGAGGTTCAATGGTCCTTTTGACATCAGACCCAATTCCAATACCAATATCCATCAATAGAATCAACAATCTTGGGAGTCAGTTTTTCCATGCACCATGGCCTCTTGGCCATGAATAACCACACCTTTATGTAAAAGTTAGAATGTTTATTTCCCTATATTAATAATGCTAATATCATGTAACTTAGTCTCGAAATCAAATGATAAACATACAGAAACAACACCGGTTGACCAAATCATCTAAAGAATCTCAATTTAATCCAAGCATGTATGGTTACACATTCTAGGATTATAATACAACGCTAACCTTCTGATTAGATTAGCATGTTTGGGCTTCATGCAAAACAATTTAGTCCACACAAATTTTGGAAAAACATCTAGCTATGGCTCTATCAAAATTAGCGGTGGGTACCTTGAAACAAAAGACAAATTTATCAACAATAACATTTGGCTAGTACCTCTCCTCGGTATGGATCAGCAAGCTGCAAATGTCTTTGTCAATTGGACCTCTGTTCGATCAGCATCAGCATCGGAATTTAACAATAAAGTCCAAGATACGATTCTCTTAGTAGAGAATCAAGGCGAGTATACCTCATCAGTGAAGAAGGAAAATGGGAAAATGGTGAAGAAGGAAAATGGAAACTGTCTCAAAGAATGGGGATAATCTGAATGGTGCTTCTCAGTAAAAGATTAAGGAAAAGTGGCCTCTCTTCTTTCTGTGCAGTCAGGGTAAGTTAAAATTCTCCCAAACTCTTCCCATGTTGTTATTGGTCAAAGAATCGTATGTTTACATTTAGTCCAACGGAAGTAGAACTTCAAATCTAAGATATAACTAAACTGTCTTTCACATGTCAATGATTGGCTCCTCTTCTCCTGTTCCCATCGTCGGATTCGTCCAGTAACAATTTTGTATCTCTCTGTCTTTCAGTCAGTACATCCATTGTTAGCTCCTGTGAACATCGCTTTCACTCACACTAAACTCTATAATGTATTGATAGCTAATACATCATATTCTAGCAAGCAGTTCTGAGGGAAAAAAAGCATTTACTAGTGTTTGGTCGATGCAGTGGAACAAATCAGATATTCAATTCTCTAGACAGTCATTTTATGTGAATTATTTAAACAGTGCAACTTAACATGAGGCTGTGCATTTAAGCCCAAGACCTTGCTAACGTAAGGCCTACAATTAATGAAGCAAATACATAATATGTAATCATCAATATAACATACTACTACATTATTCTAAACATGAGCACATCATATCACTTTACTAAGCAATTAATAAGGACAATTTGATGGTCATTACAACCCTGGCGGACGGTGTTAAAACGGCGGTAAGACCGCCAACAGGCCGGCAGTAAAAAAATAGCAATTACGACCATGGTGGAAACCGCCAACAAAGACAGCCACTTTAACACTCCGACCGCCACGGCGGTACAAACAAACAGTGTGGCGGTCACCGCCAACAGACAGGCGGGAGACAATGTACCGCCCACATTATTATGACAGGCCAATCTGCCACCTTTTCCGGGGTGGATTCACTGCGGATAAAAACACAGCGGAAACAGGAATCCAGAAGGAAAAACGCTCACCTTTACACACCCCACGAGGAACGAGGACGCCATGGATCCGGAACTCCAAATTCTACCTGCAATAGTCTTCCTGCTCCTCTACCAGGCGCATGAACGCCGGCGGCGAAAAACAGGGACAAACACACGCAACACCCCCACCCTCACCCACTACAACACACACACTAATGCATATCAATACGTCACAGTTACACCCCCCAAACCCCCTGGAAGAAGGCAAAGACAATAGAAAATGAGTGTAACCATTGTAATATATTAAAAGCAAGTAGGCAGAAATATATATATACACCATGTACTAAATATATACCAAGCATAGTAGTCCAGGTAGTGCTCTAATAAAGTTCGTGGAACACTGGGACCACAGGGTATGGGTGAGGCCCACACAAGATCCCCAACCATGACGGAGAAAACACTGCAGGGGCATCAGAGAGCAACTAAACAGGCACCTCAGGGGGAGGGAAAGGGGGGGCACTCAGCCGCTTGAGTGCACAACGCCAAATCCACGAGGGGGCCACATGCCCACTGTTCCATCCTGGGGAGTGTAAAGCCACAGTCTCTCAAGTCTCTACAGTGGGGGTTTGCCCACTGTTCAATCCTGGGGAGTGCAAAGCAACAGTCTCTCAAGTCTCTACAGTGGGTGGGTTGCCCACTGTTCAATCCTGGGGAGTGCAAAGCCACAGTCTCTCAAGTCTCTACAGTGGGTGGGTTGCCCACTGTTCAATCCTGGGGAGTGCAAAGCCACAGTCTCTCAAGCCTCTACAGTGGGTGGTTTGCCCACTGTTCAATCCTGGGGAGTGCAAAGCCACAGTCTCTCAAGTCTCCCAAGTGGGTGGTTTGCCCACTGTTCAATCCTGGGGAGTGCAAAGCCAAAGTCTCTCAAGTCTCCCAAGTGGGTGGGTTGCCCACTGTTCAACCCTGGGGAGTGCAAAGCCACAGTCTCTACAGTGGGACAGTGGGTGGGGTGCCCACTGTTCAATCCTGGGGAGTGCAAAGCCACAGTCTATCAAGTCTCTACAGTGGGTGGGTTGCCCACTGTTCAATCCTGGGGAGTGCAAAGCCACAGTCTCTCAAGTCTCTACAGTGGGTGGTTTGCCCACTGTTCAATCCTGGGGAGTGCAAAGCCACAGTCTCTCAAGTCTCTACAGTGGGCGGTTTGCCCACTGTTCAATCCTGGGGAGTGCAAAGCCACAGTCTCTCAGGTCTCTACAGTGGGTGGGTTGCCCACTGTTCAATCCTGGGGAGTGCAAAGCCACAGTCTCTCAAGTCTCTACAGTGGGTGGTTTGCCCACTGTTCAATCCTGGGGAGTGCAAAGCCACAGTCTCTCAAATCTCCAAAGTGGGTGGTTTGCCCACTGTTCAACCCTAGGGAGTGCAAAGCCACAGTCTCTCAAGTCTCCACAGTGGGTGGTTTGCCCACTGTTCAACCCTGGGGAGTGCAAAGCCACAGTCTCTCAAGTCTCTACAGTGGGTTGCCCACTGTTCAGTCCTGGGGAGTGCAAAGCCACAGTCTCTCAAGTCTCTACAGTGGGTGGTTTGCCCACTGTTCAATCCTGGGGAGTGCAAAGCCACAGTCTCTCAAGTCTCTGCAGTGGGTGGTTTGCCCACTGTTCAATCCTGGGGAGTGCAAAGCCACAGTCTCTCAAGTCTCTACAGTGGGTGGTTTGCCCACTGTTCTATCCTGGGGAGTGCAAAGCCACAGTCTCTCAAGTCTCCCAAGTGGGTGGTTTGCCCACTGTTCAATCCTGGGGAGTGCAAAGCCACAGTCTCTCAAGTCTCCCAAGTAGGTGGTTTGCCCACTGTTCAACCCTGGGTAGTGCAGAGCCACAGTCTCTCAAGTCTCTACAGTGGGTGGGTTGCCCACTGTTCAATCCTGGGGAGTGCAAAGCCACAGTCTCTCAAGTCTCTATAGTGGGTGGTTTGCCCACTGTTCAATCCTGGGGAGTGCAAAGCCACAGTCTCTCAAGTCTCCCAAGTGGGTGGTTTGCCCACTGTTCAACCCTGGGGAGTGCAAAGCCACAGTCTCTCAAGTGGATAACAGTCTCCACTGGGTCTGGAGGGGGCATGGTGCCCAGAGTGCTTCGTCCTGCCAAGGACAGAGGTAGTGGATGGATCTCTCCACTGATTCTGGAGGGGGCATGGTGCCCAGAGTGCTTCATCCTGCTAAGGACAGAGGTAGTGGATGACAGTCTCCACTGGTTCTGGAGGGGGCTCTGTGCCCAGAGTGCATCATTCACCCCGTGACGGACTCAGTTGCGTCAGTGCCCTTGCCGCTCATGGGCCAGTGGTGTTTGAGATGACGGTGCCCTGTTCAGCGGTGCTTGAGACGGCGGTGCCCTGTTCAGCGGTGCTTGAGACGGCGGTGCCCTGTTCAGCGGTGTTTGAGATGGCGGTGCCCTGTTCAGCGTTGCCTGAGACGGCGGTGCCCTGTTCAGCGGTGCTTGAGACGGCGGTGCCCTGTTCAGCGGTGTTTGAGACGGCGGTGCCCTGTTCAGTGGTGTTTGAGACGGCGGTGCCCTGTTCAGCGGTGCTTGAGACGGCGGTGCCCTGTTCAGCGGTGCTTGAGACGGTGGTGCCCTGTTCAGCGGTGCTTGAGACGGCGGTGCCCTGTTCAGCGGTGTTTGAGATGGCGGTGCCCTGTTCAGCGGTGCTTGAGATGGCGGTGCCCTGTTCAGCAGTGCTTGAGGCGGCGGTCTCCATTGCAGGGACTCAGCTGCTGGCGGTCCTTCATGGTCCAGCGGGGCTTTTGCTGGCGGTCCTTCATGGAACAGCGGGGCTTTCGCTGGCGGTCCTTCATGGCCCAGCGGGGCTTGTGCTGGCGGTGGCCTCCTGGGCAGCTGGGCTTGTGCTGGCGGGCCCCTCCTGGGCAGGTGGGCTTGTGCTGGTGGGCCCCTCCTGGGCATGTGGGCTCGTGCTGGCGGGCCTGTCCTGGGCAGCTGGGCTTGTGCTGGCTGGCCTGTCCTGGGCAGCTGGTCTTGTGCTGGCAGGCCCCTCCTGGGCAGCTGGGCTTGTGCTGGCAGGCCTGTCCTGGGCAGCTGGGCTTGTGCTGGCGGTCCTGTCCTGGGCAGCTGGGCTTATGCTGGCGGTCCTGTCCTGGGCAGCTGGGCTTGTGCTGGCGGTCCTGTCCTGGGCAGCTGGGCTTGTGCTGGCGGGCCAGTCCTGGGCAGCGTGGCTTGTGCCAGCGGTCCTGTCCTGGGCTGCTGGGCTTCTGCTGGCGGGCCTGTCCTGGGCAGCTGGGCTGGTGCTGGAGGTGGCGGGGATGATGGCGGTCTTCTCCGCCGTGCTTCTCTTCCCAGACTTGCCGGGTTTCTTGTGGCCCTTCCCCACTTTGGATGGTGTCACAGCTAACTCCACACTCCCACGGGACACCTGGTAGCGGCTTTTGTGGCTGGATTCTTCCCCCACTCCCGCCGGGCACTGGCCGACTTTTGATGCTTCACAGGAGGGGGATTGTCTGTGCTGTGGCTCCATGCCACACTGGCTGCCCTGGTGGCCGGTGCACTCCAGATTCCGGTGACTACAGGCACCACTAGTCCCGGAGATGTTGTGGCTGAGGTGCTAGTTCGAGACCTAGGAGACGGACGGGGTGGGGGAGGTGTGGGCAAGAAGTCAAGGTTGGACAGGAAAAGTTTTGGGGACACACTGGGATGGGTAGCTGGAGGGGGTTTGGGAGTGGAGGAAGAGGTGGTGGTTGTAGGAGGTGTTCGTTTGCTGACTTTGGGTGAAGGTGCATGCGCTGGAGGCTGTCGTGAGGTGGATGGCTGTTGGGTGGGTGGGTGCCTGTGTTTGTGTATCTTGGGAGGGGGCATCACAAACACACTGGGAGAGGACACAGGGGACGTGTGAATGGTAGTGGGGGTGGTGACTGCACGTGAGCGGGGTGTGGTGGTGGGTGTGCTGGAGAGGGACGTAGTAGCTGTAGAGGTAGTGCATGCAGGTGTGAGTGTAGACGATACTGGGAGGGAGGAGGGAGACGAGGAGGAGGGGAACACAGTGGAGGCAGTGGATGTTGGTGTGTCTGCATGTGTGTGATGCTTGCGTGAGTGCCTGTGGGATGTGTGGTGTTTATGTTTGCCTGAGCTTCCCTTGTGTGTTGACGTGTGTGCATGCTGGTCTGTAGGTGTGCTTGGGATAGGCTGAGGTACAGGGGATTGGGTCGAGGTGGAGGAAGTTGGAGGGGGGAGGCTAGACATAGGGACAGTGGCTGCCATCAGTGCTGAGACCAGAGTCTGAAAAGCTCGCTGAAGGGCCGCCTGACCAGAATGAATGCCCTCCAGGAATGCATTTGCCCAACAGTGAGGGACCTGAGGAGGTCAATGGCCTCCTCACTGAGTGCAGCAGGGGTGACTGGGGCAGGGCCTGAGGTGCCTGGGGCAAAGGTGATGCTACCCTCCCGGGGGAGCGGGCACGGGCGAAGGATGAGGGGCTGCTGGGAGGGCGGTGCTGGAAGGGGGGGTGGCGGCTGTACCTGTAGATGGGGGTGGCACAGATGTTGCCGCCACCACAAGGGAGCTCCCATCAGAGGACGAGTCTGTGTCACTGGTGTCAGCTCCTGTCCCCACCATGGAGCCCCCTTCCCCCTCCGTCCCACTGGTGAAGTCCAAGTTCGTAGTCTCGCCCTCCAGGGCCATGTGGGATGCAGCCCCCTGGTGCTCCGGTGCCCCTGCTCTTCCGCATGATGATGCTAATGCACACAAGAACAGGGAGACCACAAAAAGGGGGGGGGGGGGGCGGCAACAGAATAAAGACATGTTGAGTGCATGCATTACCGCTGCCGTTGGCGGACACGACAGACACAGAAGCCCCCTGCACTACGTCGCGCTCTTGGGCTCCACTGTTCAATTCCTGTGAAATTGCCTACAAGGCTATGGACAACATCTGCACACATAGATGACACAGGGGCATGACTAGGTGTACTTGGCACTCTACAGAGGTGGGTTGGGGTGCCACATGGCCTGCCTTACGGAGGGGCCTTGCCTACGGAACTCGCCCTGGCCTAGGGAAACCCACAGCCCACCTCCCCCACCCAGACACCTCCACTGCGCGCAAAGTCAGCAGAATGAGAGTGTACTCACCCCCTTGTGGCTGCTGTGATGCCCTCAAGCGCCCATCCAACTCCGGGTAAGCCATCGACAGGATCCTGAACATCAGGGGGGTCATGGTGCGACGGGCACACCTCCCACATTGGGAGGCCATCCCCAGCTGAGCCTCCGCCGTCTTCTTGCTCCAGCGGCGAATGTCCTCCCATCTTTTCCAGCAGTGGGTGCTCCGTCTGTGGTAGACCCCCAGGGTCCGGACGTCCTTGGCGATGGCACGCCAAATATATTTTTTCTGATGGGCGCGGACCTACATGAAATGTATAGGGGGAAGAGTAAGTAATTACCAACTGCACCGTCAAACTGATTGGCCCCCATCCCTACCCTTGCCATGTGGCACATGCATTCACTGTCTTTCATGCACGCAGCACTCTTCCCCCTTCCTTCTTACATCCAGCCCTCTCCACACAGGCACAGCCCATACAACATGCTCCCTGTGTACTTACCTGTTTGTCTGGAGGACCGTAGAGTAGCGTGTACTGGGGGAGGACCCCATCCACGAGTTTCTCCAACTCCTCCGATGTGAAGACAGGGGCCCTTTCCCCAAACACTCGAGCCACTGTCTCTTCCAGACCGAGGTCACAGCAGCACTTGCAGTGTAGGTCCTCTCCTGTCAAAGATCAGTTATCGAGTGATTGAACAGATAGAAAATTGCAGTCACGTCCGCAGCCGTGCGTACCGTCACCGCCGGCGTACATCGTCATTGGCTCCTGGGACCCATAGGGTCCAATGTTAACCAATGCAGCATTGCGTACCACCTACCGCGACGGTGTACAACGCCAGCGCAGTTACCTCACATCCCATTGTCCCACTTTAGAGGTCAGGCAGCTGCCATTTCAGGGGCCCACATGGCTTACTTTTCAAATGCGTCACACATACCTAGGCCTAGACTCAACACACATACAGGCCACCTTTTGTGTATGAATGGTGTTCTGGGTAAACTGTGGGTACGTACCTCTGAGTTGTTTGACTCTGTGCTCGCTGTTGTCCTTCATAGGCACCGTCCGCTGGGACATGTGAGGAGATGGCGGCATCCTCCATTGTACCGACCATTGGTGGACCTGTCGACAATGGAGGAGCGACATGTGATTATCACATACAGGCTTGACCGTGCCACAATCCAGGAACTGTGTACCCAGTTGGAGCCAGACCTGATGTCAGCAATCCGCCATCCCACAGGAATCCCCCCTCAAGTGCAGGTGCTGTCAGTGCTCCATTTCCTTGCAAGTGGGTCTTTTCAAACAACAGTGGCCATAGCATCAGGGATGTCCCAGCCTATGTTTTCCAACGTATTGTCCAGAGTGTTGACTGCCCTTCTGAAACACATGCGGAGCTACATCGTTTTTCCTCAGGTGGAGGATTTGCCTACAGTGAAAGGTGATTTCTATGCCCTGGGACACATCCCCAACATCATAGGTGCATTGATGGGACCCATGTGGCTTTGGTCCCCCCCCACAGGAGTGAACAGGTGTACAGAAACCGGAAGAGTTATCATTCAATGAATGTACAGATGGTATGTTTGGCAGACCAGTACATCTCCCATGTGAATGCCATGTTCCCTGGCTCAGTGCATGACACCTACATCCTGCGGAATAGCAGCATCCCTTATGTGATGGGTCAACTCCAGAGGCACTGTATGTGGCTATTAGGTGAGCACCTGGAAGCAAGACAGTGGGAATGGTTGTCTGGGTCTGGGGATATCCCTACAGGTTAGTGTGTGTCTAACAGTTGTCCCTCGCCATTTGCAGGTGACTCTGGTTACCCCAACCTGTCATGGCTACTGACCCCAGTGAGGAATCCCATGACAAGAGCAGAGGAATTCTACAATGAGGCCCATGGGCGTACTCGGCGGATTATAGAGCGGACCTTCGGCCTCCTGAAGGCCAGGTTCTGGTGCCTCCATATGACAGGTGGATCCCTATTCTACTCACCAAAGAAGGTGTGCCAGATCATCGTGGCCTGCTGTATGCTTCACAACTTGGCTTTGCGACGACAGGTGCCTTTTCTGCAGGAGGATGGTCCAGATGGCAGTGTTGTAGCAGCTTTGGAGCCTGTGGACAGTGAAGACGAGGAAGCAGAGGAAGAAGACATGAACAACAGGGACTCAGTGATCCAGCAATATTTCCAGTGAGACACAGGTAAGAGTACAGACCTGCCTACTACATGTACTTTAACATTACTACCTCTCTACTGTCTGTCATTTTCACCCAGTGTATGGTCAATGAGTTGTCACTTTCCCTTACGATTTCACAGATGTGGGTCCCACTGTGTGACATCTGCTTAGATTCCTCATGGACTAGAGCTGTGTGACATAGGTATGTTGACATTACAATTGAAAGAGCATTTTGTCACTGTAATTGCTAATACACTATTTCGAAATCACAGACAGACTCCAGATTGTTTTGTGCTTTAAGTGTGTTTATTTAAGTGCTCAATATTGGAGGGGGTAGTGAAATGGGGAGGGGTGATGGCGGAGTAATGTCCATGGCAGAGTCCAGTCTATTAGTCTCACAGGTGCATTGCCCATATGGGCATAGGAAGTGGAGCTGGGGCAGTTTAAGTATGGACAGGGTGACAAAGTGGGACAGTAGGATGACATTCAGGGTGGTCTCATTTCTTGGCGGGGGTCTTGGCATCGTTCTCTGTCTTTGTCATGGATCTCAGGGACCGTTTGCGGGGTGGTTCACCCTCTGCAGTGGGTGGGGTGCTGGTGTGGTGGTCCTGTGGCGGTGCCTCCTGTCCACTAGCGCCGGCGGAGGTGGTGGGCAGTTATCGTCCAGGCTAGTGTCAGGGGCCCCTTGTTGTGCCACAGTGTCCCTCCTGGTGTTGAGTACTTCTTTCAGCACCCCTACGATGGTGCCCAGGGTGGAATTGATGGATCTGAGTTCCTCCCTGAAGCCCAAATACTGCTCCTCCTGCAGGCACTGGGTCTCCTGGAATTTGGCCACTACCATTGCCATCGTCTCCTGGGAATGGTGGTAGGCTCCCATGATGTTGGAGAGGGCCTCGTGGAGAGTGGGTTCCCTTGACCTGTCCTCCCCCTGTCGCACAGCAGCCCTCCCAGTTCCCCTGTGTTCCTGGGCCTCCGTCCCCTGGACCGTGTGCCCACTGCCACTGCCCCCAGGTCCCTGTTGTTGTTGGGGTGGTGGGTTAGCCTGGGTTCCCTGTAGTGGTGGACACACTGCTGATTGACGTGTCATGGGGACAGAGGTATGGGCCTGCTGGGTGGGTGCTGTGCTGGTATTTCCAGAGGGGGAAGCTCTGTGGTGGCCTGTGAGGGGAACCTACTGTTCAGAGGTCCCCGATGGGCCGGGTTGGTCATCTAGATCCAGTTGGACAGAGCTGCTGTCATCACTGTGGGCCTCTTCTGTTGGTGGTGTGGACATGTGTGGACCCTCCTGTCCGTTGACATTGGGTAGGGGTCCTGCAGGGGTATAAAAGGATGTTTATTACATCTGTGTGTGGCATGGTGTGCAATGGGTGGGTGACCGTGTACCCCTGTGCTTGCATTCTTGTGTGATAATTTTTTAGGGGTGTGTGTGGGTATGTGCAGTGGCCATGCATTGGTGATGGGTGTCCATGCTTTGTAGTTGCATGCAGGGATTGGTGTTGGGATGGGTGGGTTGTGATAGTGGGACATTTGTGAGGAGTTGGGGTGGGGGTGGGGGTGAGGGTGAGGGTATGTGATAGCATGCAGGTAGGGTGGGGGATGTAATAGTTAAGATTTGACTTACCAGAGTCCATTCCTCCATCTACTCCTGCGAGACCCTCAGGATGCAGAATTGCCAAGACTTGCTCCTCCCATGTTGTTAGTTGTGGGGGAGGAGGTGAGGGTCCGCCGCCAGTCCGCTGAACTGCAAGGAGGTGTCTTGAGACTACGGAATGCACCTTTCCCCGTAGGTCGTTCCACCTCTTCCTGATGTCATCCCTATTTCTTGGATGCTGTCCCACTACATTGACCCTGTCCATTATTCTTCGCCATACCTCCATCTTCCTAGCTATAGAGGTGTCCTGCACCTGTGATCCGAATAGCTGTAGCTCTACCCGGATGATTTCCTCCACCATGACCCTGAACTCCTCCTCCGAGAACCTGGGGTGTCTTTGCCGTGCCATGGGGTGGTGTGGGTGATGTGTGGGGTGATGTGTGTAGTGATAAGTGGGGTGATATGTAGTGGTGTGTTGTGTGAGGTGCGTGGAAGTTATGTGGGTGATGGTATTGTGTGCCTGTGGATGCTATTGTTCTTTCTGGTGGTGTCTCTCTCTGGCCTTCTGTTGAAATTGTTAACGTAAGGGTTTGTGGGTGGGTGTTTTATATTGTAATGGGTGTGTGGGAGTGGTGTGTGTATGTGTATCAGGTGTGTGTATTTGGAATTGTCCAATGTGGCTGTGTTTTGGAGATGTGAGCGTGGCGGTGTGTACCGCCAATGGAATACCGCGGTTGAAAGACTGCTGCGTGGATTAGTGGGTCGTGATAGTGTGGGCGTATTTCTGTTGGCGTGAGGGTGGAGGTTTTGTTTTTGCCAGTTTATCACTGACCTTTGGTGTGGCGGACTTGTGTGGGTGTCTGAATTTGGGAGGATTCCGAGCAGTGGGTCATAATGACCGTGGCGGAATTCCGCTGCCGCTGCGGTGTGTTGGCGGTCTTCTGCACGGCGGTAAATGGCTTTTGCCACCAATGTTGTAATGAGGACCAAAGTCCCTCAGAAAGGCAAAGGATGGAAAAAATGGGTCAGTGGAATGTCCAGGAATGGCTGATTTCTCTTTGTGTGATGTCGTTATATTAAAGTTGTTGAACAAGTCTCTAATTTCCCATTGGGCAATATTTGGTGCATCGTTATCGCTGTCCAATAATCCGTCGCACACCTTACTAGAATTTTCACCTAAGACAGTTCTCATGCAGCTTATTGGCTCCTGCGATTGACGTCTTCAACGGGTAGAATGTCAGGTAAGAAAAGTTACACTTGTCGCTCTAGTCAGTAGTTCCATTGTCTTTTACCAGTTTAGGTGACCTTGCACCTGTTGCGAATTACACTGTTGCATTCGGCAAGAATGTCTCCTTGAGCAAGTCTGGTCCCATGAGAAAGAATTTACTATGGTTACACACATCTCTCTAGCTTCTGGAAAAGTACAGCGTCGTGTCCTTCAGGGAAACAGCACAATGCACGTTAGAAAAACACAGTTAATATGAGACCAGGCAGCTAAGCTCAGACCCTTGCTAACTAAGGCCTAGTGAGTAATTTAGCAAAACCTTACTACATAACTGTCAGTGCTAATACAAAATCATACATGAATACATTATTAATTCATTTTAGTCAATTTCATTATTCCTCGTATACACTGGTGGCCACACCCTGTGGGCACATTTCAAACGCGTGCATTAGTATTGCATATATGCGGATTCATTAGACATTACATTACAAGCTTTTCATATTAACAGTGATTATAAAAGTCACACTCCAACACTCCCTCCTCTGATCATCACACAAACCTTTCCTTCACAATGTATTCATTTTCTGAATTCCTTCATCTCAATTTCGTCTCCCATTTTTGTTGCGTCAAATTTTTCCCTGAACAATTTCTCCCTTTTCTTTTATTCCCTCCTCTGATTATTTTTCACCCTTTTCACCTTAATTCTTTTACTAATTTTGCAAGATAACCATAATCCAAATAAGCAAGCCAAAACAATTAATATTCCCTGTATTATTTTTGCCAATATCCCATGCCAATTGTTACTAAACCAGCTTCCCACTTTAGCAAGTCCCATTCCAACCTTTTCCTAAACACCTGGTTCCTTCAGTTCCTTCAAATCTGAACTATCTCTTGTTAGGTTAGTAAGCATACTTCTAATTTCATTACTATTTGTCAGGTATATACGCACAACAATGTCGCTCATTAAGCATCTTACAGAATCCGCCATTTTTCGCTAAAAGAATGTCTAAAGCAAGCCTGTTTTGAAGAGTCATAGCCCTCTCCACAGCAAGTTCAGTATCCATCAAGTATAGCTCCTCTAAAATTTGTCAGCATGTTATCCACAATAGTAGACAACTTTTGAATCTTTATTGAGTTCAAGATAACTCCCACTGAAGGAATTATTGCTCCAAATATGTCTCCTACTACACCAGCAGCAGTCTCTCTCCTTTGTCTAGTACGATGTAATTCAGACAATTTCTGAAACTTTTTCAAATCCTCTAACTGATATATCTTTAGGAAAACTATCGCCAAATAACATGTCCCATACCATCCCTTTGGAAAACGGCAATAAGCATTTAGGGCCAGATGTAGCAAGCGTTTTGCGAGTCGCAAATGGCGAAAAATGCAGTGTGCGAGTCGCAAAAGCCTCTTTGCTATATAGAAATGCATTTTGCGAGTCGGAACCGACTCACAAAATGCATTTCCGACTCGCAAATAGGAAGGGGTGTTCCCTTCCTATTTGCGACTCGCAATGCTATGTATTTTCATTTGCGACCGCGATTGCGGTCGCAAATTAAAGCGCAGTTACCATCCACTTGAAGTGGATGGTAACCCAGGCGCAAACGGAAAGGGGTCCCCATGGGACCCCTTCCCCTTTGTGTCTGGAACAAAAAATAATTTTTCAGAGCAGGCAGTGGTCCAAGGGACCACTACCTGCCCTGAAAAATACAGAAACTAAAGGTTTTCAAAGTGCAGCTCGTTTTCCTTTAAGGAATACGGGCTACACTTTGAAAAACAAAAGACTGCTTTATTTAAAAGCAGTCACGGACATGGTGGTCTGCTGTCTCCAGCAGGCCACCATCCCCGTGAGTGCCTAGACTCGCTATGGGGTCGCAAACTGCGACCCACCTCATAAATATTTATGAGGTGGGTCTTTGCGACCCCATAGCGAGTCGCAGAAGGTGTCTTAGACACCTTTCTGCATTTCCTTTTGCGAGGTGCAAATTGCGAGTCGCTGGGACTCGCAATTTGCTTCTCGCAAAAGGAAACCTACCTACATCTGGCCCTAAGTCCACAGATATAATAGATCCCAGGGATCGCTGGATCCTGTACACTTAACATGAACGTCCACTTACTTTGAAACAAAAACACATGCTTACATTCACTCGTTCCCACAAACACATTATCATAATATGACTTAGGTCATGTTATGCAAAGCTTTCCTACGTGTAGTGCATCTAAAGCTAATTTGCCTTGCTCCCTAATTGCACTATAGCTCTCACTATTTACAAAAGCTTGCTGCTGCAATCCTTTCTCCAATTCCCCCATCAATGCCCTTCTTCTATCTTCCCTGTGGTCTATAAAGCTTTTCTCTACAGGTGTAAGCAAACATGTCAGATTATTGTGGTGTGCATAAGATGTGCTAATTGCTAACGTCGACTCAAAGAACCCTTTAACTAACTTTATGTTATAGTATTTCGCTACACTATTCAAATCCTCTATGATAGGCACATAAGAAAACACAAGATCATTATTCGAATAAAAGTACTGGATCTCTTCTTGACTATAGAATTGGGTTAGTAGCACACTACAGCTTATCCCATAAGTTAGAGGCAAACTATGATGGGTAACTCCCTCTTGTACTGAAACAGGAATTTGTGTACACACATAACAATCTTTCGCATCCATAGTTTCAACATACTCACTTAGCAAGCGATAGAAAACATTAGTAGATAGTTCCCCTCTTACATCAGTTCCCTCATGCAAATATTTTGTATCCTGCTCGAACCTCTCCCAAGGTGTTAGTGTAGCGGTCTCAGGAATTGTAGCATTGTTAGTCTCACTCTTATCCACCAAAGGCATTCCCAAAATCAGAACTAATATGAATATCACACATACAACACCCAAAGCAACACCCAAACAATTACAACGCCCATTTCCCCTATTATGATCTCTAGTGCTAGGCATGATCTGTAAAGAATCAGAAAGCAAAGTGCTATAACTGCAAACAACAACCAACTAAGGATGGTTAAAGCCTCTTTTTTTTTTTCTCTCTTTTTCAGCAAGTTAAAGCAGCGAAAGTCTTCCTGCAGCAATTATTTACAGCTTCCACATTCACTCCTAGGATCCTTGTCAGTTCCGGTTAGCAGCTTGTCAAAATCAGTGTTCAAACGCCAATTCAGGTTAACAGTGTCACATCCGGTAATTTTATCAGTCTCTTCTCCCAGCTTCCTTTAACTCAATTTTCACATTAACACAGTCTCTTTTCTCTGGCCAAACTCAGGTAACATAGTATTGACCTGGAACTTCTCGATCAAAACAAAATGCCAAAAACTCTTGCTGCCACTCAGCTGATGTTGCATATGCCCATTCAGGACCTGCGTACCTTCTGTTTGCTACTCTCTTTCTTTTCAACTTGCGATCACCTTGCAATTCTCCTGCACTCAGATCTTCCTTCCTTGTTGTATCAACTTCTTGCTCTATTGTGTCATCGACAAACACCTTTCCTTTTGTCACTTGTGATTCTGGCCACTTATCTCCTTTCAGCGTTTCTCTGATCTTTGATCTTCCTTGTGGCAGCTCGTTGCCCTCCTCCGACTCTATGGGCCTGCAATTTGCTCAGGAGGAGTCTGAACACTTGGACTCTCTTCTGCCTCAACTCCTTCGCCTTCTGGGTCTGTCAGGGGCTCTACTTCAATACTGCATCCGTCTGCTTCTGGGAGAACCTCTCTCTGGCTTGGTTCTCCTGGCGCCTCAGTTGAGATAGGCTCACTGTCACCCCTCTGGGTATCGTCTCTTACTGAAGTGACCAAGCCGTCCTCAACGGGCTCTTTTGCCTCAGTTCCCCTTTGATTTCTCTCCTGCCCTGAGACTTCCTTTTCTGTAGCTGTTATAAATTCGACAATTCAATTTCCTCATCAGTTGGACACGTCACCTTTTTCGTGTGACTGGCATGGATCCAGTTTGGAATTCCCGCACACCTCACAGCAGTGGTAGTTGTCAGTATTACTTGATATGGCCCCTTCCACCGTGGCTCCAAACACAACTTCCTCACGTGATTCTTGATGACAACCCAGTCACCAGCTTTCAGATTGTGACCTGGATCATTTATCGGTGGCAATGTGGTAGCTTCCACCTGGTGAGAAAAAGAGTGGACCACGTCAGCCAGACCCTTGCAGTAGTCCAACACCATATCATCTGTGATATTCACAAGAGCATTTGCAGGCACTGCATGTAGTCTCATAGCTCGGCCCATGAGAATTTCATGAGGAGACAGTCCTGTCTTCTTGTTGGATGTATTTATCATTGACATTAGCACTAAAGGCAACGCATCAGGCCACTTCAAATTTGTAGCTGCGCACACTTTTGCCATTCTCGACTTCAGGGTACCATTCATCTGCTCCACTAGTCCTGATGCTTCAGGGCGGTAACTACAATGCAGCTTCTGTTCAATGTTCAGTGCTGCACACAAGAGCTTAACCACCTCGTTGTTGAAGTGACTTCCCCTATCTGATTCTAAAGAGATCCGAAACGCAAAACGTGGAATCAATTCCCTAAGCAGCAGCTTTGCTACTGTGAGGCTGTCATTTCTGCATGTAGGGTAAGCTTCAATCCAGTGTCTAAAGATACACACAATCACCAACACGTATCTCAGACCTCGACACACAGGCATCTCAATAAAGTCCAATTGCATTCTGCTAAATGGACCTCCTGGTCTCCCAATGTGGCTCAAATTCACCACTGTCCCTTTCCCCGCATTCATCTGCTGACAGATGATACACCTGTGACATATTACTTCTGCAGCTTGTCTGAATTTCGGGTTAAACCAGTCAATTTTGAACAACCTGATCATGGCATCTCTCCCAATATGTGATTGCCCATGGTAAAACCTTGCAAACTGTGACAGAAGACTGTTCGGCAAAACCATCTTCCCCTCATCTGAAACCCACAAATCATCTGGTCTCTGTACACATTGCATCTTTGGCCAAGTGCGTTTCTCATCTCTGCTGGCACGTCCCTGCGACAATTTCAATTCCTCTAACGTGTCAACCACCCTTAAAGCGTAACCTGTGCATGTCTCATTTTCTGTTTCAGGTAACAATTCCAACTGATCCTTGAATGATATACAGTTCATTGCGCAAAACCTTGCGACTTGATCCGCATATCCATTTCCCATTGAAACCAAGTCTTGTGATTTCACAGGAGCGCTGCATTTCACCACGGCAATTTTATGAGGTAACTGAATCGCGTGCAACAACTCCTCAATTCTTTCACCATTTTTCACTGGAGAGCCAGAAGAGGTCAGAAAACCCCTCTGTGACCACAGCTGGCCAAAATCATGAACAATTCCAAATCCGTATCTGCTATCAGTATAGATAGTCACTTTCAATTGGGCAGCGGCATGGCAAGCTCTAGTAAGAGCAACCAACTCAGCCACTTGAGCAGAACATACTCTCTCAAGCCAGGAAGCTTCCAGGATACCAGTGACTGTACACACAGCGTATCCGGCTCTCAGCACTCCTACAGAGTCTCTCAAGCATAAGCCATCAACAAAGGTAATGTGGTTGTTTTCTTCCAATTGGGTATCTTTAATATCAGGTCTCGGTTTGGTGCACATTTCTGTTACCTCAAGACAATCATGTTCTACATCATCAGCATCTTCAACCTCTGTACTTTCATTTGGAAGCAACGTTGCCGAGTTCAGCACTGTACATCTTTTCAAAGTTACATTTGGAGAGCCCAATATGATCGTTTCATATTTCGTCAGTTTTGCATTTGTCATGTGCTGCGTTTTGGTACGGGTTAACAAAATCTCAACTGAGTGTGGGACCATAACTGTTAAAGCCTGTGTGAGGCTTTGACCAACTGCTGCTACTGCACGCAGACAACTTGGTAAAGCTGCTGCGACTGGGTCCAAAGTAGCTGAAAAATATGCTACTGGTCAGCTTGCACCTCCATGGACCTGTGCCAGGACAGAGAAAGAACATGCATCACGTTCATAACAAAACAGGACAAAAGGCTTTGTGTAATCAGGCATACCTAAAGCTGGAGCCCTGCACATACACTCCCTTAGCTTAATGTACACCCTCATCTCTTTCTCGGACATAGTTATGACATCCGGCCCATCTTTAACCTCCTTAACCGTCAGTCTTGCCAATGGCTTGGAGATAATTGAGAAATTCGGGATCCACTGACGACAGTAGCCCACCATGCCCAGAAACATCCTAACATCTTTCCGTGTCGTTGGGGGACTCATCTGCAATATGGCGGTCAATCTTTCCTTGGATATTTTCCTCGAACCTTTTTCAATTAGATGATCTAAGTATTTCACCTCTTTCTGACAATATTGCAGCTTCTTTGGAGACATTTTATGCCCATTCTTTCCCAAGAGATTTAGTAAGGCAATGGTATCGTACTTGCAATCATCTTTTGTTTTGGATGCAATCAGCAAGTCATCAATGTACTGCACTAGAGTTGATTGAAAGGGCAATTCCAATGACTCCAAGTCTTGCTTCAGTATCTGATTGAAGATTGACGGTGATTCTGAAAACCCTTGGGGGATTCAACACCAACTGTAAACTTTGTCCAAGAATTTGAAACTGAAAAGAAATTGGCTGTCCTCATGAAGAGGCACAGAAAAGAACGCTTGGGACAAATCAGCAACTGAAAACCATTCTGCATCACATGGAACCTGGAACATGATCACAGCTGGATTTGGCACCACTGGGCAACATTTCACCACTATGTCTTTGATTTTCCTCAAGTCCTGAACAATTAAAACTTTCCCACAGTGCTTTCTCAATCCCATTATTGGTGAATTACATGGACTGCTCATCACTTCTTTCAGAACTCCTTGCTGCACAAAGTCTGCAATTATCTGCGTTACCTGTATAAGGACATCTTGCGCCATGTGGTACTGCAGCACCTTGGGAAACACAGCATTTGGCTTTACACTGACCTTAACTGGTTCTGCTCCTTTTATCAGTCTCACTTCCTTTCCTGTCAAGTCCCACACTTTTTCCTTTACTGTCCCCTGCAAATCTGCTGGCAGATCAGTCACTGTGAACATTGGGAAGAAGCTTATCAGGGGGTACTCCTCATTTGTGGTCTCCGTCTCAGCTCTGAGATCTGTCCGTCATCCCCTTCATCATCACTGTTTGTCTGCACCTCAATCCCTTCATTGGAACAGGTGATAGAACACCTCATCTTGCACAGTAAGTCTCTTCCCAGTAGGGATACAGGACTTGAGTCACAAACCACAAATCTGTGCAATCCCTGGAAAGTGCCAATCTCAACCTGAACCGGATCCATGATCCGGTTAGTCAAAAGCTGATTTGCTACTCCTACCACCTTTATTGTATGTCCCGAAAGGGGCAATTTCAGAACCTCTGCACTTCTGACTGTAGAGCGTGTAGCTCCTGTGTCAACCAAGAATGAAACTTTGTGATCCATCACTTTCCCTTGCACGTAGGGCCCTCTCTGATCTACTTCTAGGGACGCTGCAAGTCTACACTCCTCACAATCTGAACTGTCATCCGACCCTTCATAGTTTATTCCATTCTCACCACGCAATGGGAACTGTTGTACTGCGCTGTTTTGACTCATTCCTTGACCTGTGACCTGTTGAGGAAGCATCACCTGTTGCTGTCCCATTGGTGCTAAGGGCAACTGCATTTGCTGTCCAGGTACCACGGGAATCTGCTGCTGCACTTGCTGCATCTGCAATTGTTGTACACGTGACATCTGCACTTGTTGCATGGGTTGAAGACCCTGCATCTGAACCATGTTATTCTGAAAGTTCGAATTTGGACCCATCATTGCTTTGTTGAACAACACCCTCCTGCACCATCATCGGGCACTCCCGCTTCCAGTGTCCGACGCCCCCGCAAGCATGACAAGGTAGCACCTTCTTCATACCCTGCACATCATTTTGAACCACTACGGTATTCATGTCTGGACCACGGCTCACAAAACCTCCTCGACCTCTGCCTCTCGCTTGCGTCTGAAACATCCCGTTTCCTTGCGGCTGTTGCACCATCTGTTGAAACCCATTTCCCTGCATCCCTGCTTGTGCTGCCTTAATTTGCATCACCATCACTTTGTCCTTCAACTTTCTCTGCTTCAGCTCAATTTCGTCACTACAGTATTTCGCATACTGCAATACCTCATCAATCGGCTTCGCTTGCCAACAGATAAAGTTTTTCTTAATCATCTGTCTAATCTCTGGTCTCAATCCTTCAACAAGCCTGAACACAAGGTGATTCATGTCCTCCCAAAGACACTTCGCAAGCTTCACAAACCTATCTGTCTGCTGATACCACTCTATTGGCTTCTATCTCAACCTGGGAAAGTCATTTGTGAATCACAGAATGTCACCTCTAGACCATGGTACATGGACAAGAACCCCTCCAGTTGTCTCTCTCATGGGTAACATTTTTATTGTACCGGTGTCAGGCACTGATTTTGCCTGCTGCTGCTCCGAGCAGTCACTTTTCTTTTTCTCATTTTTCTTTGCCCATCTGCCTTCCCACTTCTCTAGCGCTCCCCAAACCTGCGCGTTCTGCAGAATTTCTTTAAGGTGTGCCTTCATCCCAGTTGACCTCATGTGATCAAAGTCCTTAGGCTCGAAGTCTAATCTGTAACTCCTCTTCTAATGTTTAGTATTGTCTAGGTTTATACCATATGTGTCTGCTGAGTTCACCAACCACTGGTGCACTTTGCTCACTTCTTTAGTTATCTTCAGGCACAGATACCTCAACTCCGCTTCAGTGTATGACTC
Source organism: Pleurodeles waltl (assembly GCF_031143425.1). Taxonomy (NCBI): domain Eukaryota; kingdom Metazoa; phylum Chordata; class Amphibia; order Caudata; family Salamandridae; genus Pleurodeles; species Pleurodeles waltl. The sequence goes on along the minus strand of NC_090437.1, from coordinate 1,031,121,932 downwards.
TAGTCTGTTCACTCCCATACTTCCTTCAACTAGCTCGGCTGCTTCCTATGCCCAACCTCACAAAATTCATGTACTCTTCTCTTTTCGACCGCTCTGCTGTCGCAGGGGTAGTCTGTGGTGAATTTAACTTGTCCAACCATTCATTCAGTTGTTGCGCTGTTAAGCCCTGCAATGAGATGTTACCAGCCTGCATCATCGGTGTCTGTGGTACATTCGCACTTGAGATCTGCGGAGTCAGCAGTCCTAAACCTGATTGTCTCATGGTATCTGGAGGAACCCCTATCGGACTGAAGTCTAACAGGGATCTAGATCTGTCTATTGTCTGTTCCTCTGGAGTTATTCCTTGAGGGCTTCCTATGAACCCTCCTCTTGTCACCTCTTGGGTCATGACTCCCTGATCGCATACACCAGACTTCGCCTGTGCATACAATGGTACTGGTGGACCAACTGTAATCGGTAAGGATATGGCGGCTGGCGACTGCCTGCTTCCCAAACACTATGGAGCATTAGCCCCCATATTCTGGTTCATTGCAGGTGCTGTGGCTAACTGCGGTCCCGTGACTGAGGCATAATTCGGAACCATCTGTTGCTGTGCCTGAGGCAGTAAAATTGGAGTTGGCTCAATCTGCAGTAATTTTGGTCTTGTATATGCCGACACAGGCAGCACCATCAAGCTTGTGGTTGTCTCTAATATTGGAATATCGGGATAGAGCCTCTGAACGGGTGGTGGCTGCAACTGAGATTGCACCTCTGGGGCGGTAGACACACTGACACTATTCTGTACCGGAGCTGGTGTTGCAACTGTATTTACTTGTGCTGTATTTGTGGTTCCCTGGTTCTGTGTCGAATTTATTGGACCCGCACTAGTACTTGGTCTATTATCATCTAGGGCATATGGCGGTGGTCGCTCATGTAACAACTGATTAAGGAACTCATCATCATCTGAGTCGTCTGCCTCTGCCCAGGACTTTTTAGTCTCCTTTTCTTTTCTAGACCCTTTATCCGTCTTACAAGTGGCTTTTCTTCCTTGCGTTTCGGCTTCTTGAGTCATTGCCGGAAACATCCTAACTCCATCTATTATCTCCCTTCTCCACATCCTGTGCTCACTATCCCACCTAGCCTCTGCTAGTGTCTTCTCTGCCTTCCTCATTCTCCTCTCAAGTTTCTGTTGCCATTGTCGCATGGCCATCAATTCCCAAATTGCTAATGCCTCAAACTGTGCTGGCCTCGAAGGCGGCTTTTGCTCATTTAACGCCTTCCGCAAATTCTCCAAAATCATTATATTGAATGATCCGTGTTCCGGAAACGCCAAACACCCATCTTTCTCAGTTAATTTGCACCACTGCTTTAGCGAAAGACATGACATGACTCCCCTCTCCTCCATTACGGCATAAGCCGGAGTATCCTCTGGAGGTGTAGGCTCCCCCACACTCACGGTAATGTACACATCTCCCCTCAAAGCGCTCCTTAGAGCCTTGAAAAACTTATTTTTTTCATCTTTTATTTTGTTTACAATTGAATCAGGAAGTGACTTTAATTCCCAGAACTCTCTTCGCCTACCTTCTCAACCAATTGCCTCCCACGGACGTCTGCCAAACCGTGCGCAACCCTTCTCACTAACCGACCTATCCCAGCGCGGCTCCAATGACGTCACACTCACACACACTGCGGCTGACAAAGTCTTGCGGCTTGTCTTCCTCACTCTTGATTCGCACAAAACTAATGCAATATATTGCGAGCCCTAACAAAACTCAAATTTGCCGGTTTATTGCAGGAAGGGTAACACAATCGCTTCACAACTTTACAGAGATTTTGCTTTTAGCCTCAGCCGCTGCTCTCTCCTTCTCAGATCCTGCACTCGCAAGCAAAATTTGACCCGCAAATTTTACTCTCGACTTGTCAATGGTTCGTCCTAGTGCACTTTAGAACTCACCAAATCTCCATCGAAGTTTTCATTCACTCACTATGACTCAAACTCGACTCGTCAAACATGCCCGATTGACCTATTAAACTGCGCAAATTACAACATAAGCCATCAATATACTCCGGAGTCTTAGACCACGCAGGGTCCGTACATCACCAACAACCACGTGGACAAGTTTTTAGCACAAAGCGCCACACTCACATGAAGTTCGCCGACTTCCCTACTTTCATACTGCGGAGTACGCACACTCCTACTAAAACATCACCTGGCCTAAAATTCACACAAACCTCACAATTCACCTGCGGTATGCATAAGCTGTGCAAGCGCAAACCCTACGTCACTCACACTATCACTAGAACGCCAAGAACATACCCAAACTCACTTCATCAAGCTACGAGATTCCGGAAAAGTTATTTGGGACTTAGGGGCACATCATCCCTCCAATTTGCATTATCTCAAAAACAATGTTCAAACAATGGTCCCTCGTCCTAGGGCCCCAAAGGGCCGAAACCGTCCTCTGCTACCAGAACTGTTAACGCGTCCCAACTTAGATAATTTACTTACAAGGGGACTCGTTTTAGGCCAAGGAACCTTTTGACCCTGATTGGAGACTCCTTCAGAACGAGATATCTATTTAACATCTCAATTGATAGATCAATAATCAAATCGATATTCACAATAATCAATAAAACTAATCATTATAATTTAATAAGAATGGAACACACCATGACCTTTCGGCCATGAATAACCACACGAATCTAGTAAGATGTTGGATATTTATTCCCTATGAGTTACAACCTAATAGCTTATTCATTAGTCTCAATTTCAATAAGCACATCAACAAAACTACAATATGGCAACTTGAATAAGACTTATCAAAGCATCATGAACATTAGGACAAAGCACGACGTCAACATGAATCAACTTTAGCAGAGTATCATTAGTACATTATTCAACAAAGCAAAGACTCAGTCATTTGCCTATTTGCACTCAATATTAGTGAACGCCTTAACTAACCTCTACTTAGCATCAGCATGTTGGGCTTCATGCAAAACAATTTAGCAACATGAATTTAGGAAACATCTAAGTGTGGCCTCTGTCAAAAAGAGCAGTTAGTACCCAGAAAGAAAAGGCAAACAGACAATTACAATATATCATCAGATAGTTACCCATCCAAATGGGGCGGCATACAGTATCAGTCTTCGTCCTAAGGACATAAGTCGATTCGCCATCAGCCAGGATAAGCAGGTAAGTCTCAGCAGGGTGTAGCAAAAGGCTTTTCCCTCATAAGGAGGAGAAGTGCATCTCAAGCAAAGGGCAAGGCGAGGATGGTTAAGAGTAAAAGACAAAGGGCCAGATGCACGAAGCGTTTTGCATGACGCAAACTGCGAAATTCGCAGTTTGCACCATGCAAAACGCACATCGCGATGCACAATCCCATTTTGCGAGTCGGTTCCGACTCGCAAAATGGGAATGCGACTTGCAAATAGGAAGGGGTGTTTCCTTCCTATTTGCAATTCGCACCGCAATGCAGAATTGCTTTGTGACCGCGAACGCGGTCGCAAAGCAATTCGCAGTTAGCACCCATGTCAAGTGGGTGCTAACCCATTCTCAAAAGGGAAGGGGTCCCCATGGGACCCCTTCCCCTTTGTGAATGTCGCCATAAATATTTTTTCAGATTAGGCAGTGGTCCAATGGACCACTGCCTACTCTGAAAAAACTAAACCAAATGGTTTAATTTTTTCTTTTGTATTGCAACTCGTTTTCCTTTAAGGAAAACAGGCTGCAATACAAAATAAAAAACTGCTTTATTAAAAAAGCAGTCACAGACATGGAGGTCTGCTGTCTCCAGCAGGCCACCATCCCTGTGAGTGCAGGGAATCGCATGGGGGTCGCAAATTGCGACCCACCTCATTAACATTAATGAGGTGGGTCTTTGCGACCCCCTTGCGATTCGCAGATGGTGTCTGAGACACCATTCTGCTTATGATTTTGCGACTCGGAAATTGCGAGTCGCACCGACTTGCAATTTCCGAGTCGCAAAATCTATTCTTCCTACATCTGCCCCAAAGTCACTCAGAAAGGCAAGGTTTGTAAAAAATGGGTCGGTGGAATGACCAGTAATGGCTGATTTCTCCTTGTGTCATGTCGTTATATTAAAGTTGTTGAACAAGTCTCTAATTTCCCATTGGGCAATATTTGGTGCATCGTTATCTCTGTCCAATAATCCGTCGCACACCTTACTAGAAGTTTCACCTAAGACAGTTCTCATGCAGCTTATTGGCTCCTGTGATTGACGTCTTCAATGGGTAGAATGTCAGGTAAGAAATGTTACACTTGTCGCTCCAGTCAGTAGTTCCATTGTCTTTTACCAGTTTAGGCGACCTTCCACCTGTTGCGAATTACGGTGTTGCATTCGGCAAGAATGTCTCCTTGAGCAAGTCGGGTCCCATGAGAAAGAATTTACTACGGTTACACACATCTCTCTAGCTTCTGGAAAAGTACAGCGTCGTGTCCTTCAGGGAAACAGCACATTGTACATTAGAAAACACAGTTAATATGAGACCAGGCAGCTAGGCCCAGACCCTTGCTAACTAAGGCCTAGTGAGTAATTTAGCAAAACCTTAATACATAACTCTTAGTGCTAATACAAAATCATACATGAATCCATTATTAATTCATTTTAATCAATTTCATTAGTCATCATATACATTGGTGGCCACACCCCGTGGGCACATTTCAAACGTGTGCATTAGTATTGCATATATATGCGGTTTCAGTAGACATTACATAACAAGCTTTTCATATTAACAGTGATTATAAAAGTCACACTCCAACACGTTTGACGTGTTGTATACTTTTTAAGTATACTTATACTCGGGTTCCAGTGATTTCATTTGGTGGTTCCACTGTCATTCAAAAATCCTTGCTTGCTAGTGGTCAGTTCTGCCTCTTTGTCCTACCTTTTTCTCTTTGGAGCACCCCAAACTACTGTATAATCACGCTATGTCCTGTTTATTTCTTCTGAAGGGGACTTTTTCTTTCAGTATTGGCCTGTTTGTCTTGCACTGTGGGTGTGTGTTCAGTCCCTCCTCCTCACCAGCTCCCTCTGTAAACATAAACCAACATCAGAGAAGCTTGCTTTGCCCCATTTTTTAAAGCCTGGGTCAGTGCAGGTGTTAGGGGACCTGTGGGCCTATTTTCATGGTGAAACACCATGGAATAAGCCCACAGACCCCAGGGGCACCTCCACCCACACCAGAGGGACTGTGGAGGATGGGGGACCCCATCCCAGGTAAGTACAGGTAAGATTGCATTTTATTTTTTAAAGTGCCATAGGGGGCCCTGAAATGGGCCTCCATACATGGCACAGGGTGCAATGGCCATGCCCAGGGGACCCTTGTCCTCTGTGGTGGCCACTGGGGTGGTGGGTATCACTCCTGCCTTTTCTAAGGCAGGAGTCATGTGGCATGGTAGGTTTAGCACCATAAAATTGTGCTAATCTGGTTAGAGTCATTTTTATTTACTCTAACCTGCCTAAAGTAATTTTTTGGTGCTAAACCCTCTTCTTCTATACCGCCAGCCTACCCTTTACACCAGCTTGCACCATTCCATAAATATGGTGCCTAGCTGGTGCACAGAAATGGTACAAGCCAGTGCTAAACTTTTTGGTGCAAAACTGAGTTAATGCAGTTTTGCAGCAAAAAGTATAAATAAGGGCAAATATTTTATAAGTTTGCGCCACTTTTGCATAAAAATATTACGTTAATGCAGTGCAAAAAAGTATAAATCAGGGCCTTGGATCTAGACGGGTCTAGGACCAAAGTATAAATATGGAGTTAGTTTTGCACCGAATTAGAGTAAATATTATGACGTTAATTCGGTGCAAACAGAGTATAAATATGCCCCTAAGAGCTCTAACTCAAGCAAACATGAGACCAATGCTTTCCAAATGCTTTTTTTTTTTTGGCTTTCTGACTAATTTTTCCGATGGCATTAATCTACAACTCTAACAGCTCTAATTCTACCAAACAGAAGACCATTGCATTCCAAATGCTTTTGTGTCCTTCCTTGCCTGCTGGTGTCTAGTGAACCTTCAGTTTGCATTTGCTTCGCTTCAAACAAGGCTGTAAATCAAGCTGTCACATTTTCTCTTCCTGAAACTGAGTGTGCTTGCATGCAGTCCTTGGCTTTACCTGTTGTAAACCAGTTGGAATTTTGCAAGCACTATTTCACTAGCCAATCCAATTGCCTTACAAGTCTTGTAGCTAAGCTCTCAGGAAAAGGAAGGCACACAGCCATTGTTTATTGAGACACAGTTAATTCAGGAAAAGACGCATTGCAACATAGAAAATATAAACCTTTCTAGAAAGCTGCTCTTTCTCCACATGCCTCCATGTGTGGAATGTGAAAAAAAGGCCTTGTACAGAGTTTGAGAACATCTGCTGTACATTTGTGCAAGCTCCTAATAGCACAGCTGGTGTCCCCTGCCTGATGATCTCATCAGTGAACCACGTGACCACCAGTCCATTTTATGCCGTGCCATTGAGGAAACAGAGCTCCCAGGGAGACGAGGGAGAGGCCAAGGGATTCAGCAGTCCTGCACTCATTCACATACTGGGGTTCTGGAAAGAAAGCATAGGTCACTTTTTGGCACATTTTGCTCTGAATGCTCAGATTGTCTTAGACACAGCACTGCAATTATGGCTTTTACAGGTTAATCCCAGATAATCATTCGCTATGCATCACCGAATTAATTTATCTTGCAATATTGTGCACGATAACACCAATGTGGACTCATATCGGTTCTTCCATTCAGTAAGTGAAACACTATGGCATGCAGAACGCTGAATTTCTTTCCGAGAAGAAAACAGAATAAGGAAACCATTTCTTCATTTCATCTAGCAGCGCCATTTCTTAGACACTCTACAATGTAAACTACTGATTACACAGTGGATAAGTAACCTTTTTCTACTGATTTACATTAAAATGGTTTGTAATAAAGGCTGATAACAGACTACAAGAGCATACATCCTTTGAAAAGGAACCGCTGATGTGCATAAACATTACTATTAACTGAGAGCAGTCATTAATTCGTCATAGCGTTCGTCTACAACATGCATTGAGACAGATGCATCATTTCGATTCACAAATCAGGTATGCGCAATTTGCACACCAACTGGTTTGCAAATGGGAATGTAATGGGGGGGGGGGGTGTCCTATGGACTAATTGGTTGCATTACAATTTGCGACCCTCTTTTGATTAGTTGCCGATGCAGGCCTGTAAGGTACAACAGACCTCCTGCAGTTGCTTTCCAAAATAGGGATTTGTTTTTCTTTAAAACAGCCCGTGACCACTAAATACAGGAGGTGCTGTTAAGAAAAAAAAATTGCTGTTTGAGAAGATGTCAGTGGGAGGACCACGGCCTCCTCCCCCACAACAAGGTCACCCTGAAAAGAAAGGTGTGCAAGGTTGAAGTGCATTAAAAACAAGCATTTGCAATGCAATAGGTCTCGCATTTGCGAGAGTTAGAGCTATAGGCATTGAAAATGGCAATATCTTTTACCTATGTCTTTTGTTTTGGAGTGTAGAGGATGTATATGGTGTGGAGTGGAAATTTGTGGCTTGTACTTTAATTGATAGCCGTGGAATTGTGCAGTGTGAAATTGTGTGGTACAGAATGTATTTGTGTAGTGGAATTATATGGCATGGTGAATATATATGGGTGTGTTGTGGTGCCCTCTATGGGCTGTTTTGAGCATTACAGACTAATGCCAAAAATGTATTCCTGATAAATGTTTTTTGGGGTTTACATGATGATTGTATATGTTTTATTAATTTCTCCTTATTGCAGTTATGACCATGCTTTAGGCCAGCATAACATCCTTATTACACTATGACTGTTTGAACACTCTTGATATGTTTTGGTGACACTTCTAGTTTATTTCTCTTGTTACTCCTCTATGGCTGTCTTGTGTATTTTTTTGGGGGAATTGTGTTAGCCAGCCAGCAACTCTGATGGTGGGGTGGTTGAAAGTGGTATTCTATTAGAATTAGCATGGCAGATTTAAGTTAGAATGCTAATTGGCAACCTTTTACATTTTTGCTACAGATAGAGGAAGAAGGTAAATGGAAGTGCATTAGTTATATGCAGGGCCACTGGAATTATGTGTCAGGAAAGGACCAAATTATGAGGCAGGATTGGCCAATTTATGTGGCAAGAAAAGTCCAATTATGCATTTACAATGCAAATAGCTTTAACTCTCGTAAATGCGAGACCTATTGCATTGCAAATGCTTGTTCTACAAAGGGACTGATAAGGTACCTCACTACTCCCTTTGGTCTCCTAGGCAATGGTTCCATTGTCTCACTGGGTCTGTTCTCGGCACCCCAGTTCAAACCCATAGAGCAACTGAGTGGTTGTTACTGGTTGCACTCATGATTACTTTTTTGATTGGTCACTTATGTTATTCCGTTCAATACAGTCCCCATAATACAGTTGCATACCTCCTGTTACAATATACATTTCTTTTACCTTTGACACTCAAACTGTTTTAGACTTTGTTATAATCTGTTTCACAGCCCGGTAATATTACCTTGAAGGGAGTGAGTCGTTGGGTCCTCCCTCAGGCTGCATGTGCAAGTGGTTAATGCATACTGGATGTTTGTATATGTCACTGCTTCAAAGGCCACAGAAGATCATTAGGATATTTCCACAGTGGCGGTTTCTTACCTTAGTAAGTAAGTCCTTCGCAGAAGTGTGTGCCAATACAAAAACATATTAGACTGCCAGCAAGTGTTTTCTTTTTATAGGTGTCTCCCACTAATTTCCTCTGTCCTAATGATGACCTTTTTCAGAATTACTGTTTGGATCGAAACGTTGACTGTTTGGTAAATTGGACTGTTTTTTTTAAGAATTGAATTAAAGGATATCAACATTTTCACTATTGGATATGGTCCATTCTACTTGTATGCCTATACCAGTCATTTGTATAAATCTGCACTATACATAGAACTTGCTCACTAGGTTTTCACTGTGCCGTATCACTTTCAGGAGCACCTTTGATTACATACCATTTTGAATTTACATTGGATGTTTGACTTAAAAAAAACTATCTTTTGTATAAATGCATTCATTTTTTATTACCTTATCCTCCGTAATTGAATTGTTAATATTGCTGTGGAAGTCTAGGCTTGTACTTCCCCCTTAAGTACTATTTGTGTGTTATTCGTTTATCTTACCCAGGTTCCAGGGTTGCTGGGTAGCACCCACTATACATTGAAATTGACCGCTACACAACAACAACATGCAGTAAACAGTCAGCTGAAGCCATATGAAGTGGGCTATACTTCCGGAACATCAGTAAAAGTTGATCCCCGGGCTCTAGGGACCTGGTGGATGGTCACAGAGGTTTATTGCGTAGATTTCCTTGGCCCAAATGGATGGTAGCAGGAGCATCTATTACAAAACGTTGCTTTGAGGTAAGAGCTGCACTTGTGTTACTTTTGCACAAGAGGGCCCCAAAGCAGTAAAAGTACAGCAAAATCCATTAATTTCTAGTTTCTACATAGAAGCAGATAATATCCTGGTGTCTGGTTATAATCAGTTTTCAATAAAAACCCAAGCAAGTTTCCTGTATTTTGGTATGGAGAAAACAGGAACCAATTTGACTGATTTCTGCCAGTATCCCTGTACCAAATACAGGGATCACAATTATTTTTCCTCAGAATGGAGAACAACACTCAGATTCAGGATAACTGTGTCAAATCCTGCTTGTTTTCCCCCCTTTTGAGGAACATAAAGGACCCTAATCCACATCCATTTACCACCTGCTTCTAATAGGTGGTAAATGGGTATAATACAGGTGCGGCTCCTCCGCTGGGGCAGAGAAGCACCCCCCTCCCCCAGCAGCAGCAGCTGCAAATTTCGTTTTCGTACACCCCTTCAGTGCACATGCATGTCTGGCTGTCCGTCTTAGGCCAGTCAAACACACATGCGCGCTAGGCTGACTCCAACCCGGAACAGTGTTGCCGGGTTGGAGACAGCAGTCAAAGACTCCCACTCTGCCTTGGAGCGCCCTGGCTGGGTGCTCCGACCAATCTGAATGCTGCTGTCACACTGCAGTGAAGGCAAGAGGACCGGTGTGGTTGTGGCGGTGGTGGCAGCAATTCAGGTAAGTGTTTTTTTTTTTTTTATCAATTGTTTTCCACCCCCGCCACGCACTCCCCGCCCCCTTAAACGAGCTGCTCCTGGTATAATATATTTTTAGGGCTGTTGTGCAAGAAGTGGGGGTGAGGGAGGGCAGAGTAGGTGAGTAGAGACATGGGGGAATGTTTTCTGCCCGTTCTCCCCCGTTGTGCAGGAGGAGCACAGTTTGAAAGGGTGCAGCAGCTGCTACAACTTTTGTGGCACCCCACAAGACTTCAGATCCAGGGACCCCAGACCCAGAATTACTAGGTCTGTTTCCTAAAGATCTATTAATTCTGGGCCTAGTGACATCCAGCAGATTGGGGTGGCCTACAACGATAGCCCCCATCCCAGGGGAAGACAGCTCTAGGACAATCACAATGAGTGCCTAAAAGTCAGATATGAGAGACAGTAGCATCAGGTACATCTGGATGTGTCATGGAACAGTGAATGCTGCCATCAGTCATTGTGATGTGTGCTTAACGTTTTCTATGTTTGCAGGGTTGTTGGAAGTAGGGTGGTGCACTGTCGAAGAGAGCAAGCTGCTATCACTTTGTGTTTGAATAAATGTTACTAGTGGAGGTGGTGGTGTGATATTTTTGTGTACCAGTACTGATAACAGGATGATCATTCACCTATGCAGGCTTGTAAAATGGTACCATAACGTGACAGTGATCCTCTCACGCAACAGTTATGCTCAGTTGAGGCGACATCACTAAGTATTTCTTACGTCTCATATCATTCTCTTTTCCCAGTTCACATGCATTCCTCCATGTGTTCGGTATCATAAGTTGGAAGTAAGACGGGCAGGACATGGGGGAACAGGACAACACCCATGGGTTCATAAGTAATTACAAAGGTTAGTTATTGCATTCTGAGAGCAAGTGGGAAAACCTTTGCTTTAATTCATATGTCCCATATCTGCACTTTGTACAATTGTGCAAAACTTTGCAGGGATGGTTGATGTACCAATGTGGCATATAGGGCAAATTTAGAATAATAATGGTGCCCTTTTAAACAGGCCAAGTGTACCTGAGGCCTAATGACAAGCACACATTGTAGACGACATAAACAATAAATGTCTACAGTCAGTAATTGGTGAGAGCAAAAAGTAAAGATGGTTTTCCTCAGAAGTGGCATATGACCATTTAATTGGAAGAGTAGGAGTAGCATATGAAAAGGATTTCTTGTCCTCCCTATCCCAGAGCAACATGATCTGATAGTAACCAGCTTACGTGCTGTCATTGCTTGCTACCTCCGTTAAGTTAGAGCATGGCAGGCTACATCACTTCCCCAGCAATAATGTACATGGGGTGCTCTTACTAGTACTGTCCGTCCCTGGGAGTCAGAGCATGGGATAACCAGACTTTCAAAACAAAAAACCTGGACAGATGATCACTGAAATACACAAAAGACTAGAAATTGCCACCTAATGTGGACAAAAAATAACTAAGGGCCTGATTTAGCTATTGGCCGACAGGTTCCTCCATCACAATGGTGACGGATATTCCGTCTGCCAGTTCCAATTTCTAAATCCCATAGGATATAATGGGATTTAGATATTGGCGGATGGGATATCTGTCACAGTTGTGGCAAAGTAACTTATCCTCCAATATCTAAGTCAGGCCCTAAGACACCATCTACTAGAAAAGCAACTACAATGACACAAAGTACAGATGGAGAATACAGGCCAGATTGTGACATGCAATACAAGTTTTTATATGTCTATATACGATGCATTTAAATAAAGTTTGTATTATTTTTATCAGAATAAAGTCTTATATATATATTTTTGTAATAGATTGGTATTGATATTGTCTACGTTTTAAGTTATTTGTTACATATGTGAGTCTTGTCACATTAAGTGCTTGTTGAATATAGGTGATTGCATTCTGTAATATATACTTAGGGGAGCATTTATTGCTTTGGTCCATATATCTCATCACCAGCACAAAGTTTTCTATTGCACCTACCCTAATGAGTAACTGGACCCATGTGCATGTATATTACCAATATAAATAGACGTTCTTTCTGACGGAATCAGGTTCTATGTAAGAACCATACAACCCATTTTTTTCAGCTGCATTTTATATAATTTCACTAGAAGAGGGCTCCTCTAGTACAACTCTGACTAGTGAACCACTACAAACCAACCATTCGGTGGCTATCTCCACTGATCAGTAATGCAGCATCCTCACCCAGCTAAGTAACTGACATAATGTACATGATAATACCCACATACATAGATATGTCATTTTTGACGGACACCAGGTCCTATGTGGGAATATTCCATTAGTACTTATGTAAAATGGCCTATGTCCATAAGTAGCAGGCACTTGGCACAAGGTTTAACCTGCAGTCCACCTTCAGCCCAATCACAGTTCACGCAGTTGATAATATTTGCAATACACTGAACCAGTGGAAACCAGTACCAACCAGTTTCTGCCAGCTGACACCAGTATAAACTAGTTAAAACAGTTTTCAACCATAGTGAGCTGACAAAAACAAATAAAAACCAATTGTAACCTCTTGGAACTGACTGATAAATGAGTGGAAATTATTTGAATGCAGCAATCTAGTTGAAACCATCTGATACCAAAGAGCCAGGTGAAATTTGTAGAAATGCCAAAGTATCAGTTGAAAACAATTGAAACCACTGTGATTCAGTTGAAAATATTTGAAATCGGTAACAACCAATTACAACTGATTGCAACATCCTCAACTGGTCATAACCAGAACAAATACAATAAGAAACACATAAAAGTGCTAGGAAAAAACGGAAATCGTTTGAAAATATCAATAACTAAAATGAACCATTTGAAACAGATTGATAGACTACGAACCATGAATCAATCAACAGTGTTTGTAAGCACACTACTCACCTGTGAGGGTCTCAAGGCGCTCTGGGGTTGATCCTCTGAGCTTCAGTCGAAGAGGCAGGTCTTAAGGTCCTTCCTGAATTGAGGTAGAGATGGTGAATGTCTGAGGTGGAGAGGTATTCCAGCTCTTTGCAACGAGGTAGGTGAAGGATCTTCTGCCAGATGAGGTCTTCTGTACGCTGGGTAGGGTGGCAAGTGCCTGTTGAGAGGAGCGGAGAGGTCTGGCGGGGGAGTAGAAGGTGACACGGTGGTTGAGGTAGGTGGGTCCCAGGTCATGGAGGCCCTGAACCATTCAACCATTTGAAATTGGTTTTATTCAGTAAAAAACAGTTGACAGTAGTTTACTAAACATAGGGTATGGCCTCCATCACACCTTATTATTAGTAGCCCAGCTCTCAGTGACCAACTGAAAACAACCATTCTGAGTGGCGTTTGTGTCATTTACCCACGCTGTCTGTAGCTTGAGGGCATTTCTAGTCACTGAGCACAGTATGACATTTGAGCAATCACAGAGTCCATCCCTAACTGTCAGTAACCAATGGGAAAGGCCCAAGTCCATTCCTTTCTGATTCTGGGCACAGCATATAACAGTTGACTCTCCTACGTCCAGTCAAGGTGCCCTCACTTAGCATGACCTGAGCCATGACATGCCAACACTGGGCTCACCACATGGCTTCTAGCTACACCTTGTGTTCCATATCCTGGCACACAGTACACCCTAAACAGTGCACATGGCATTCAACCATTTCTTATTTATGCCCAGTATCCCTGTCCTCAGTACCTATTGTACATGAACTGTGGCCATGCCCAGCAGACCCTGGCCAAAGATTCACTGATGGGTCTACACACAGTGTTAGGCCAATGCCTAGTGCCCTTTGAGCACACCTCTTTTGGCTGTACGTAGTAGCCAGTGTACACGAGGTAATGCCAGGTAACAGCAGGCCATCATGTTCCCACTACATTTGAACTGGCAAATCTTATCTTGGCTGCATATTATAAATGTTTGAATACCGTAAATTTTCAGCTGGGCTTCGTTCCTGCTAACAAACAGTACGAACTCCTATTGTTGATTTTTATTTTACTTATTTACATTGGTACATACATACAGCATCGCACATGCTTTGCAATGTAGCAGAACAAGGAGAGTAAAAGACCTCTCTTACACTGAATCTTGTGAACCACAGAATAGATATACAGTGAACACTGTTCCAGGTGAGGTTGAGATACTCAGTTAGAACTGATATACTATGAACAGCAGCTGCTAGCAGGTGAGAGTGAAATTCAGAATTATTTGTATGCCACTTTTCTGAATGACTAAATAAGATGTAGAAGAGTGATATCATTCGGAGGGCATGGTTGGAAAAGAGGGAGTGGTATAAAAAAGGCCCCATCTGAAAGGTGGAGTTAGAGATTCTTATAGTTCAAGAGCCAGGAAGCGGCGATAGAAAGTATGAAAAGCCTATAGTGAGAAGAAATTAAACAGTAAAGAGAGAAACATGTTTCGGAGGATAGAAAGAGGGGACATAGTGGTTGAATATAACTGGTATAAATGTAAATTAGTAAAAGATGGATCACAGGAGTGGGGAGACACTGCAATAGGGGTACCAATCTAGTTCCTATGCACCCTTCAGACTATTCCATCGAGTCATTTAGAAAATATTAATAGAGAAGAGTAGAAAGACAGTGAAAGTCTAACACAAAATCAAAACCCAGTGAGCGAATGTGCCTAGACTGTCCACTTGGAACTGAAAGCAATGCAACTTAACTTAGTTTTTTTGGAATGATAAATGCACATGATTTCTTCTAGTAATGATTTCCAGATGGATGGGGCTGTGCAAGAAAAGGATTTATTTGCAGGGAACAATTTCTTCATTTCTAGATAAAAAATTATCTCTGTTTTCAACCCCCATAGACTGCCAGGCGTTGTTAATGACTTCTGCAAGTATTCTGGCTGTTTTTCATCTAGAGCTTTGTGAATCAGACAGACTACTTTCTCACTTAAAAGGAAAGACAGTGTACCTCCCTTAAAACAGGGGTGAAACTGTCAAATGTCTTCATAGAGAGACTGTAGCATCCTCTCCAGCCTGGGTACCCACTAATGACTATGCCACACGGAGCGATGTACAACACATCTTTATTCTTCAGCGCTTAACCGTAAACTCAACATTCTAAACTTATATTCACTGCCCGATGTTCTAAAACTTACGTCATCATGATATGGAGTCTTTCAGGATCCAACAAAGATTCCATCATTTATACTCACAAGAAACAACATCTCCTCCTCTGTAAAAAAACAAAATTAAAATTTTTACAGCATATGCATACTATAATTCTTCAGTGAGTCTTCTTAGTGCTCTTATAGCTAGTCCCGATCGTGTTTTTGGAAACTGGGGATCAATAATCAGAATGCCCATAATCTGCCTTGGTGATGTAGGAGTAATGACAGTCTGGGATTCTCCACAGGCCTTTTCCAGTGCAGTACGCTGAACAGGTTTCTTCAATGTACTCATTAAAGATTCATCAAGGCTGTTAGCCAGGGGCCAAAGAGGTGTGCTTTTCTGATGCTTTACATTAAGCAGATGGAGGAAGTCTCTGATTTCACTGTTATTAAAAGGTGGGCCAGTGTCAGTTCTCAAAATCATAGGAATGTCACATGTCTCAGAGATGCCATCTAATCTCTCAATAACTCTGTCTTGAGTGGTAGACGAGAGATCTTCAACTAATGGAAAGCTAGAGTATTCGTCCACAATCGCAATCAGATGATGCCCACTGTCAAGTGGACTGAAAAATTCAACATCAATTCTTCCCCAAGCATGCTTGGACAACTCTGACATGTTCAAGAGGTGTGGTGTAGTTTTTGAGGACAGGCAGTTACACAGATGACAGGTTTCTAATTTGTTGTCAACTTGTAATTGAGATAAGAAAACTAGAATTGATCTCAGAGAGCTTGTTTAGTGGCAACAATTCCACAATGTTCCTCATGAGACATGCCAGACTGACAATTCTTGAACCCCTCAGAATAATTCCTTCTAGTGTCACTGACAGTTTATCTGAAACTCATTTTCACTAGTTAGAGGGCTAGTATGTCACCTCCATGATTGATGGGTAATAACATCTTTCAGTTTTAACATGTCACAGTCTTGTGTCATGGAAGTGACAATTTGTTCTAACAAAATGGCAACTGGTGTGTTTGATTTCACAATTAAATTTATGTAGGCTTCAACAGTCTTAGATGGGGCACCTGGACATTGTATAGGCACTCTTGAGAGTACTGGGTAGGGTTTGATCTGTCCCTGGATGATGTACAATTGTTTAGGTGTATTCTTGCAGTCGTATACCCCAATGTTCAATTCGTGGACACATCTTGGCTTTTGGATTGCCAAAGATATACAGCAATGCTTGATGAGCCGTCACAAGCATGAAAGGGTTTCCATACAGGAATACAAAGAAATGTTCACAAGCTCACACCACTGCTAGACTTTCTTTTTCTGGTGGTAAATAAGCACGTTCAGTCCGGGACAAACTTTTACTTGCACTTGCATAGGCCACAATATGCCTTCTAGCATTTGGCGTCTAACCTGACTGAGCTGGCATCAACAAAAACTTCAGTATGTAAATTTGTATGAAATCATGACAGTTCAGTAGTGTTTTCAATAGCTTGTTTAATGCTTTTAAAGCTCTACTTGCATTCATGTGACCAATGAAATGGAACATTCGTTTTCGTCAAATCTCTCAATGGAGCACTCACAGTAGCAAAGGTTTGTATATATCGTGAACAGTAACTAGCCATGCCAAGGAATGAAAGCAACATGGAAAGATCTGGTGGGGGACTGGCATTTGACAATGCTTGGACTTTAGCTGGATAAAGAAAAGATATGGCCAAATAATTTTAGCTTTATCTTGTTTAATTCACATTTCTCAGCATTTAGCATTAAACCAGCACACACGACACACTTGCATATAGCTTTGTCATGTTTCTTCTGTGTAGCTTTGAAAACCAATACGTGTTTGCTATAGTTGAAAGCATTTACATTGGGTTATATGATATGTCTAATGACAATCTCTGCAGCTGATGACACACCAAAATTTAGGGCCTGATTTAGAGTTTGCTTGAGGGGTTACTCTGTTACAAACGTGATGTATATGCCGTCCAACGTATTACAAGATCCATAGGCTATAATGGAATTGTAACTGGACAGGAGGGTTATTTGTCATGTTTGTGACGGAGTAATCCCCTCCGCCAAACTCTAAATCAGGGCCTTAGTCTTTTGTATCAAAACAGACCAATATGTGTAGAAAAGGTTATAAGGTACCTGCAATTCTCCTTGAGTTTTAACTGATGATATTCTTTGTTTCAATCAAGGTGAGAGAAGATTTTTGCACCGTTGAATTGTGTTCTCATATCAGCAATGTGTGGACCCGGATGCTGTTCATTTCAGTTGCTTTCTTCACTAGATGCATGTCCATGCAGATTTGTTTAGCTCCTTCACTGTTTTTTGGGGCACTACTACTATGGAAGAACCCCATGGCGTCAGACTAGTAGAACACTCAATAATATCATGCTTGTTAGAAATGGGGTCTTTGGTTGGCAGTCAGGTTACCCCCTGCCCAAGCAAGGACCCTTTCTCTAGTCAGGGTAAGTAACACACAATCCAAATTACCCTGTGCCCACCCTCTGGTAGTTTGGCACTGAGCAGTCAGGCTTAACGTAGAAGGCAATCCATAAAGTATTTGTGCAATAAATCATGTAATAACACAGTATAACACCACACAGTGTTTAGAAAAATATATCATATTTATCTGGTTAAATGCAGGTTAAAACGATTAAGATGCAATAGTATATGTTGAGATATCACTGTAAAAATGATATAAAGTGTCTTTAGTCTCTTAAAAGCAATAAATGTCTCTTGCAAGCACAAAGTACCTGGTATGCATTCAAAATCTATGCAAAGAACCGCAGAGGAGGAGATGCGTGGTGCATCAATTTCTCGGGTCGCACACAGCGATGCGTCTTTTATTTTTCATGCAGGAAAGGCTTTGCGTTGATTCCCGTCGCTCGGTCTTGGATCCTCTTCGGATTGTGGGGTTTTCGGACGCCAGGGGATGATGCTTTGAAAGCCAGCGCTGACAGGACGAAGTCACAGGGGCTGTGTCGATCCGGTGGACGTTGCTTGGAAAATTCTACGGCTTTTCC
This sequence comes from Pleurodeles waltl, assembly GCF_031143425.1. Taxonomy (NCBI): domain Eukaryota; kingdom Metazoa; phylum Chordata; class Amphibia; order Caudata; family Salamandridae; genus Pleurodeles; species Pleurodeles waltl. The sequence continues at coordinate 1,031,103,746 of NC_090437.1, read as the reverse complement.
CTTTGCTTTGCAAACCGTCACAAAATCGTTCTCTTTACCATATCTTTTGCATATCTGTCCAATGGTGGAACATTTACACTCATGTGGAAATAGCAATCCACATATGAAATACAACTTCTTTTTTCATGGAGGCATCACCTTGTGTCCTTCAGCTTTGTGTTTCAGCTTACTTTTCATATTCATGCCTGATCCACTGTGAACACCTCCAGCCTCCATGTCAGCAGATGGTTGATCAGCTGTGGCAGCCATAAGAACTCACTCCAGGCTAAAAGTTTATCTCAGCATTCATCATCTGGATGAATCTGCTAGGCATCTGTCAACTCTGGGATGCATTGCTTCTTCGTCATGAAATTAATTGAACCTGCAGTGTTTTATGACTGTATCCAGTCTCTCACCAACTCTTTCCTGTTCTTTACTGAAAATGTACCTTTCGTGATCTACATTCGGCACTGGATTGAACTTGTGGTTCAAGGTTTCTTTGTTTTGACAGTACGTAACTTCAGAAGCTCGCAGCATTTTCTTTATGACTTCTTTTACACGATCAGCAGCACGATTTTTGAGGTACTTGTTATGTTTTTTCTTGTGCATCAGTGAAATCATCAAATGTCATTATTCAGCAGTCCATCTATCACAAATATTTTTCTTTTTGGTGGTATCGAAAGGTGGTGGTGGTTTCTGGAAGGCAGCAGCATTTTAACTGTTCTTTGGAGTGGTTGACACTGCGACTGGAGCTCTCTCTAGCTTCCTCTGCCAGAAATCAGGATCTTTTCCATTCAAACCCCTATCCTGGCCCTGCAATGTGCTGGCCTCAGGATTAGCTTGTATGGTTTCTATTGGCAGAACTGTTTTCTGCCTGATGTGTTGTCGCTGCAAGTATGGACAGCTCTGTAGGCAACACCCCAAACACTTCTCTAGGAGTTACTAGGACTGGTCATTTCAAGAATGGATTTTTGTAATGCCCCGTATCTGGATTGTAATATCATTGCTCATGCAAAATTTCAGGTAGCACAGATTGCTCAGGGCAATTCTTACCATTCTGAAGCATCTTTCTGCTGCTGCCGAACTGCGTGAGATGCATTGGCTCCCTATTAGTAAGCAGATTAAGTTTAAGGCTATCTATATTGTACACAAGGCTAGCCACCAAACAAGTACAGCTGGAATCAGGGAGATGTTTCACCAGTACATCCCAAGCAAAAACCTCTGTTCTGCTCATGGCAATCTGGTTATCTTGCCTCAAGTTCGCAAGAAGAGATGGGTGGGGGGACAGAGCCTTCTCAACTGCCGCTGCTAGGCTCTGGAATTCTCTCCTCCAGTCATTAACCATGGTAAATAAACACTTGTCTTTTAGGAAGGCACTTAAGACCTCTTTGTACACTATTTAGGCAGTTCCTACTATCATATTTAAATGCTTTACCGTCGGCCTGTATCAGACTGCTATGACTATAGCACCTTGATGCCTGTGGATAGCTGTTGGGCTCTGTACATATACATCTAATCAAATCAAACCTTCAGCAGCAGTATGAAGACTTTCTTTAATTAGTTCAGGTATGCAGATGACCCTTTTATGTACTTGATTCAGTGTCTCTTTTTGCTCCTTTAACCTGGCTGATCTCCACCTTGCAGCGTTTCTGATTACAGCATTATTGAGTATTCTGCTTTTGCTTATTGCTACACTTTTAAAACCTGGCTGTATCTGCCTTCAGCAGTAGCGCTCTGTACACTGTATAACTCTATGTTGCTTAGTTGTGCAGTACCTTTCTGTATGGCCTTGATCATTATTTCTTGACCACTGACACATAGACTTCTCAGTTAAGCTTTATTTATCTTCAAATGCTTTACATTGGCTGGAGTTGTGCTTAGACTTCACAGGCGCCAGTCGTCGATCCAGCACTTTGACGGAGACACAAGTGGCACACAGAAGCATTTTGCTTGAACCACTGTAAACTCTATGGGAGAGCAATGTGGATCTTCAGGTTACTTATCCCCAATCTTGTCACCTGTTGTGGCGTCCTCCTCAGCCCCGTGCCTGCTAATTAATACAACACACGTACACGTCTTTATTCTTCAATGTGTAACCGCAAACTCAACATTCTAAACTTGCATTCACTGTCCCATGTTCTAACACTGATGTCATCAAGCTACGGAGTCTTCCAGGATCAAAAAAAGGTTGGATCATTCATATGCACAAGACATGACAGAGATCAGTGTGGCTGCTGAGTGAAGAACTGCTTTCAGCCGCTCAAGTGTGAACTTTGTCACTTTAATCAGAGTAGAGTTACCACAGTCAGTACGAGACACCACAAAAGCATGAACAGCCAGTGTGAAGTTTTGACTAGAATGCTTTTAGTTTTTTCAGAAAGTACAGATTAGTTCTGTCAGTATAAGCTGTGTATTCCACTCTTAAAAAATTTGATAGGCACTCTTTAATCATTTCTATGTTGCAAAAAGGTAATATTTTCAGCTACAGCTGAGTATCATCAGTTCAATATTGATGCATTGTAATCTTGTTTCTCTAGAGCAGTACTGCCAGTGGCTTCATATAAATATTGACAAAGCTAGGGGCTAAGATGGAACCTTGTGGATCCCACAGACAATAGGAACATTTTAAGAAATGAAACGGCTACTCCTTGCTATGTGATTTTGTTTGGAAATGTATGAAGAGAACAATCAGAGCACAGTATCTTTGATATTTGTGAACTGATAATTGTGAAGGAATTTATATTGTTTTTTTCATTGAGGGTAAAAATTAAGTTGGTATTCTTATGTTAAGTTGTGGAAGCAAGGCAAGGCAAGTACAGCACACAGAGCATAGAATGAATGATAAGTAGCTTCAACTGATATGCTCCAATAAAAACAGCATGCAGTAAGAGCAAAAAGACAAAGAGGTTTGCTAGAGTCTAGCCTATCATGTAGAGCCTGATTTATATCTTGACGAACGGCCCGCCGACCCTCTGTGGTGGCAGTTCCAAGTACTCCATCAAGCTGAGGGAGCTCCGACCACCATATTTAGATATATTGCAACTGAGTCTCTGATGGCCTCATCTGAATGTTATCCGTCACATAAGAGCTGACCCGCTAATGGCGTGGCAGACTCCTATGCTGGCCAACAATACTCCATCATCGAGAAGCTGGCGTGTTACTACCAACCATATTTAAGTTTCACAGTTGTTCCAGTGTTGTTCTGACAGCGGTTTCCTGATGGTTTGTCGCGTTACATTGCCAAAGTAATGTACATTTGAGACTTATTACATGAATGAATACTTGACTTTTTACTTACACAAAGTTTGTCCCACATTGATAATTGCTGTACAATTTATTGTGAAAATGGAATGGAATTGATGTTATAGTGAGATACAAGTTCTGACTCACATTCATTACTGGAAATACAACAGTTCACTGACATGTCCCGAAGCAGTGTTCCAATATTGTCATTGCTTCCAATTGTGATGGACTTTGAGAATTTGGTGCAGGCATTCATTATGGTAATGAATACTTGCCCCATTTTTTTTAAATGTATCAATGGGTGTTAATACAGATGTGTTTAATTTAATTACTGACAACTAGTTCCAACACATATGCATTACACAAGTATTTTAAACATTTTTAGATGACATGTATGTAAATGTATGGGCCCCAAGCTACTGTTAAGTGACAATTCAATGTTCACAAGTAATATGGATTGCTTACCTTCGAGTCTGGCGACAATGGGGTCATTTTCCTTCCTGGTCAAGTGGCAGCACCAACGATAGGACTTTTTCGGTCAGTTTCCAGTTGTAAACGGAAGTGGAAAAGGGAAAAAATGTAGGTTTTTACCTAATTTCCCTTCCAATCCACCAACTCAGGTGTGGAGGTTTCCCCGCCACAAATGCCTTTGCGGGAAGGCACATCGTGATTGGCTCCATGGTAAAACTGGCTGGGGTGCCGCCAACAGCCACTCTTTCCTATGGCGCCGTCAAAGAGGGTGTAAAGTTATGGTGGATTCAGGACGCCCCTGGCAGTCTTTATTCTATAGTCCCTCCAGTATATAAATTGCGTTAGCAGACCGTCAAGACAGTGGATCGATCATCCGATGGAAAAGAAATGGCAAGACCAATTTCAGCAAGATCTAAATCAAACTACATTTTGATAAGTCGTAACCTTCCAATTAAAATAATAATTTCAATTTTTGCATTGCTTTTGTTTGTGAATTTAATAACATTTTTCATAAGATGGGTATTTATTTCCTGAATAATTGCTTCTGTACTTTTGTGTATTGTTTTGGGGTTAAAATAGTATAAAATGTTTGTGAGGAACTACCTGCTCCCCTCTGATGGCCACCTTTAACCCCAAACTGTCCTTGTTTAAAATTTATCTTTCTTTCAGGAAATATAACTATACAGAAACAATGAACCCTTTTCCCTTTCTGTCATTTTACATTAACTGAAAATATTTAGAAACCCAAGCCAGCACCTAGAAATCCTCAACCTGCCCGCTGAGCCCCACCTATTGTCAGGCACACAAATAAAAGTATTGTTCCACATAGTAGCTGAGGTAACATTGTTCAGTATGTCACTACCTTCCTCTGTCACTTTTGGTAGAGGTGAACCACTTGTGCACTTATGGCAGCACTCATGGCGGAAAGCTCAACACATTTTTTAAATCCTAGAAGCACTGGTAGTCTAAAGAACAACAAGTAACACACATCGAGCCAGCCATGTGGTACTGGCGACAGAGCAACACAGCACAGACACCAAGGCCAAAGAACAGGAGACCATATTTACCTGGAGTTTCCACCGCCGCTGCATCACTTTTTTTTGACGCAGTGACGCCACTTTCTTTGCTCCGTATGTACAAAGTGACGCAAAAAGCAATCAATCAATCTTGATTTGAGCAGTTAATCAAAACCATTGCAATCAGAAAATAGAATAAAAGAATGATAAATGAGCCTTAATTCATCCAGACATTGGTTGCAACCAGGAAACCAAATAAGACCAAGAACTGTAAAGTGCATGTCGTCAACTTACAAATTATTACACAAATAAAGGCTCGAATACATTCAGCAGCAGTGTAAGAGCACCAAGCCCAGAGCAGATTGATTTCACCTGCGCTTCCCTCCCTTTTTACAAGTAATACAAATTCATAATACAAGTGTGTATTTCTCCCGCCTTTTCTGGAACTGTTCATGTAGCATTGCGAGAGATAAAGTATCGCTCCATCACACCACTTTTTGTGTGTAAAAGGCCGCTTTATTGGAAACAGGTGCACTCACAAAATTAAATCCCTTGGCCTTGTGCCTTACAAAACTAAAACCTCATTATACATAAGTTCACCTATCAATACACCCCCCTCCCCTACCCACCCCTCCCTCCCCTTTTGCACTTGCCGTTCCATAGTCCAGTCCTCCTTACTTCGTGCTCCTATCTACTCTGCCTAGTACCTTAATAGTCAGTTGCTAGCGTCTTGAGCGTGCAAGTCTCCAGCCCTTAACGCTCGATATTATCTAGGTATCCCTGCTACTATCCACCCTTATCCAATGAGCATTTGTCTTGTCTTCTTTTCTTCCCATCCGTTCACGTCTGTCATGTGCCCGTTCTCTGTCTCCGCCTGCACCTGCTCCAAGCGACAATACATAAAAAACCCCCGCACACCTGTTCCCAACAGACCATCAATTATCAATGAACCAAATTAGAAGGAAAGGAAAAAACACCCTAAAACCCCTATTATAACAGGGCGGGTGGGAGGGAGAAAGTTCGACCACTGGCCAGGACCCTCAACTACAAAATGGTGGCGAGCTAAAATGTCGCCCCACCTTTATTCCGTAGCCTTAGGCTATCCTTAAACACCTATGTATAGCCCAAACAGCGCACAAAAAGGGCGCGAATGGGCCATACCACTCTTGCAAACACACCCGGGGGGGAGATTGCCGATTCCGGCGCTCCCCCACAAAGCCCCCTTGCGAGAGATAAAGTATCGCTCCATCACACCACTTGTTGTGTGTAAAAGGACGCTTTATTGGAAACAGGTGCACTCACAAAATTCAATCCCTTGGCCTTGTGCCTTACAAAACTAAAACCTCACTATACATAAGTTCTCCTATCAATACACCCACCTCCCCTGCCCACCCCTACCCCCCCGTCTCCTTTTGCACTTGCCGTTCCATAGTCCAGTCCTCCTTACTTCGTGCTCCTATCTACTCTGCCTAGTACCTTAATAGTCAGTTGCTAGGGTCTTGAGCGTGCAAGTCTCCAGCCCTTAACGCTCGATATTATCTAGGTATCCCTGCTACTGTCCACCCTTATCCAATCAGCATTTGTCTTGTCTTCTTTTCTTCCCATCCGTTCATGTCTGTCATGTGCCCGTTCTCTGTCTCTGCCACCAGAAAAGGAAGAGGACCCGGCACGAGCCGTCCTCTCCTTTTCTGCCCCCCCATCCCGATCCGTCTACCTGACAGTCGTGCTTGCCTACATTTCTTTAAAGGCCAGTGTCATCACTTCCTTCAATTGGAGCAGGTACAACTCCATGCCCAAAAAGGACAGGTGTACACCGTCGCCCCTAAAGAATTCTTTATCTTCAAATCGAATATCTGTGTGTTCCACGTACGTGAAACCCTGCTCTGCACAAAAAGACTTCATTTCCCTATTAGTTTTTTTCCTGGCCTTTTCAATGGCTCCTGGTCTGCGAGCACCCCTCCAAATCAGGCGGGGAACAAAAGCCGTCCACATCACATGACAGCCATGCCACTGCTGCCTAACTAATGCCAAATCCCTTTTCATATCCTTTAATATGTCCAAACCCGTCCGTTTCACCATGTCATTCTCTCCCAAGTGTATAAGTAATACGTCCGGACAATGTCCCCTCCCTTTTAGCCTCTGCAACGTTCCCAACAACTCCTGCCAACACATGCCCCCTATCCTCTCCCACCGAACGCAGTACCGTGTTACATCTAACCCCAAATTAGACCCCAATTTCGTTGCCTGAGCTTGCCTCGCCGCCCATTTTACGAAGGAGTGTCCCACGACCCAAATGTACAATGACTGCACCGCTGGCCCCGGAACCGAACCTGCAGTAAAGAAATTAAAATTAGTCTCATCCCCATCGAATGTGCTTACCTCACATATTTCTTGTACGGGTCTGACTTCCACCGTCCCAGCTCCAGAACCCCGTCGCCCTGCCTCAGTCGCCATGCCAATCCGAAAGGAATGTGTCCCAAACTGGGACGAATCGACACCTATCTAATTCAAACAAGATCTCATAACCACCAACAGCTGATAAGCCGACACTGCTTCACCGTTCCTATGACAAAAAACTAACCCTGTCTGTCTACCCCCCCCCAACAACCGACGCGTCAATCGCATTGGGCACATGCCCCGAACAGGATAGGTCCGCATAAAAACCTGCTTCCCGCTCCCCCTCTGATCCGTCTTGGAGCATCTCAAAAATACCCCGACTCCACTCCATGAAATAGATACATCTTCCCACTGAACCCCTTCCCAAAACTTAGAACCCAACAATTCCGACACTCGGAAAGCCCCAAAAAACATCCAGGACATCAACATCCGAAATAACAACGCCTCTTCCATATTTCTACAAATGTTCGCCGTCGATACCAATACCGTTCTCAAGATATCCAAAGAAATCGGTCGTCGCTTCCGTGTTCCCCTAGCCCGCTCCCTTGCCCAACCTTCCAAAAGCCGTTGCCCGAACTCCCCTGCCGTCGGAGCATAGCCCCACAAAAGCTTACCCATAAAAGCTACCCCTGCCAACTTCCCTGCGATAGACACCTTGGACAAACGTTTGTCAATCATGTTCATCACATAAGTAATCACGTCCTCGGCCCGATCCTGTGTCCGCCGCCGTCTACACGCTCCCGACTGCAAAAATTCCTGCCAAGCCCTTACATACTTGCGCTGCATCGAAGGGGCCAACGAGTTCACATCCAGCCGGGTACAATCCTCTGTCTCCTATGCTCCAAAGCGCTGCCAGCATCGCCATCCTGTTCACCTGCTCGTCCGCGACCAACCCACGGAACCTCTGCCACTGCGAACGAGATAAGGCATCCACAATGTCATTATCTACCCCAGCTACGTGTCGCGCCGGAAGTAATTATCACGCCGGAAGCACTCCAATACAAAAACTCGAAGCAGCTGCCAAACCTGTGCTTCCCTCGCTGACTGCCTGTTTACCACCTGCACCATTGCCAAATTGTCCACCCGAAATAGCACTCGCTTGTGCTCCAAGAAATGCCCCCATAAACACACCGCCACCACCAGCGGAAAGGGCTCCAGAAACGCGATACTCCGTCCCCCGCTCGCCAGGCCTCCGGCCACGGTTCCGCACAAAAATTGCCTGCCAATAAACGCCAAACCCCGACGCCCCCGCCGCATCTGAAAAAATTTGCACATCCCATTCACAAACTGGTCATGCCTGAATCGGAATGCCATTAAACGACTCTAGGAATGTGCACCACATCCTCAAATCCTCTTTCACTCCAGCACTGAGCCGTATATGATGATGCAGTACCGTACCACCCGACAGCGCCATCCCGAGACGCCTACAAAAAGTCCTGCTCGCACGCACCACCCTGCATGCGAAGTTCAAATGGCCCAACATCACCTGGATATCCTTAACTGTCACTTTCTTCCGTTTCAACACAAGATGCACAGTTTCCATCATGTGTACCCGTTTCTCATTAGGCAAACGCGCCACCATGGTCTGGGTGTCCAGTTCTATACCCAAAAATGATAAGGCCGTACAGGGCCCCACTGTCTTTTCGGGGGCCAGGGGCACACCCAGGTCCCCCATAATTGCTTGGAATCTCTGCAGCGCTACCTCACAGGATTCTGAATTTTTCGGTCCTGCAATGAAAAAACATCCAAATAGTGCGTGACCGACTTATGCCCTGTAACTGTCACAAAAATCCACCAATAGGTGATTTTCCCCGGACCAAATTCCTCTCCACTTTTTTCTGACCCCTTCTCTGCCGCTTTACCATTGCTCTCTTTAGACACCTCCCCTTTTACTTCATCAGGGCCCACACCTGCGTCCACAACATAGACCCCTTTATAGAGCCTTCCCCCCATACCCTCCTTCAAATCGTCCATCCCCACTGCCACCCCGACCTGTGTCACCCCTCTACTTGTCTCACCTTTTTTTAGCAACGGGGGCCGCTCCGGAACCACCCGCTTTGCTGAACTCCTCCCCTTGGAACCATCTGTCACCTGCAACGACTGGGGCACAACGTTAGCTTCCCCCCCCGGTGCCCACCAAACCTCCTCATCCCGAATCTCTCCTTCCTCCACACTGTCCTCATCAAAGTCTAAACTATCCCCACTCTCAATCTCCTCAGTGTCCGTATCCCCTGACTTAGTCCCAAAACGCGCCTTCTTTATGAGCTCCTCCAGCTGCGCCGCCGGAACGCGTGGTCGCCGTAGGGCCGTCTTGTGCCCTTCCCCTTGTGATGCGTAGCCGGGCCGCTTTCCCTTACTCACCCTCCCACCGGTGGGCGCAAAACCCGGTCCAGTGGTGTACTGCTTAACTACCTCCTTGGCTCGCACCGCCTTACCGCCACGACGATATCCCGTCCAGCTAGCCGTACTGGGCCCCGCCGTCACTTCTTCCTCCTCTCAGGGTTCCGAGCCCGCCAAAGGCTCGCCTGGGTCCCAATACTCGCTCCCACACTGTATTTCCTGCAAAAATCCCACATCAATATCACTCAAGCTGCGGACGCCTACACTTTGAGTTTTGCGCTTAAACTCTGGCCCCCATGCCCTGCCCACCTCCTCCCCGACAGCCTCGCTCAAACCGTCGTAGGTACGGATTGGTGGGCGCACCTTAAAGACAAGCCCATCCTCCTCCACCTCTTGGTCCCTGACTTCGCCCCCTCCCTGATCAGAATCGTCACTCCATTCAAGGATGTGACTCAACTCATTAACGCCTCCCCTGCACCCCCTTCCAGCCCTCCCAACTGGCCCACTGGCCCCCCCTCAACACTGGTAGTGCTCTGCTCATGTCCCCAAGGCTGTTGCTCCCCACCCCCTGTCATCATAGCAACCAGAGGTCCTCCCAGCCTCTCACCGCCCTTGACTCCCTTGACGGGCAAACTTGCATGCCCATTGCCTTCTGAAACCTTTTTACTCACTGGACGTCCAGCCCCTCCTGCCTCCCGAGCGTGCACCTCGTCCTGCCCACCTCCCGCCCGCACGCCCGCTATGGCCGTGGGCCGCCCCTGCTGCCGCCGAGGACGCAAAGCCAGGGAGGTTCCCGCCCCCAACCGCACTGCTCCCGCTGCCCCGCGGCCGCCGCACCCCTAAAGGGCGCGGCTGCCTCTTCGATGCCACATTAACCCGCCCTTTGAGAGAAAGGGACAGCCTCCCGTTCCTCCCCCTACCCGCCCCACTCACGTGCGTGCGCTCGCGCGGAGGCGAGCACGCTGCCACCGCAGCTGCCACGCCGCTCGCTGCCCGTCGCACCGGCCGCTCACGAGGAGCAGCGGGGGCCGCGATTAAGTCGAGGCGCCCCGTCTCTTTCAACAGCTCCAGGACTCAGATCACCCGTTTGTCCATGGCACCAGCAGAGACACGACCGCGCACGACCTACTCGACTCGTAAGTACTTCAAATACCCTCTCAAAACACTGCTCACACCCCAATGCTCTCTGCTCAACAATGTGAAAACGCTTTTAATTCTAAACGCACTCTAATGCCCTTGCACTCCCCTCCGCCTCAAGCTCAACTACTCTACCACCAGACAGCAGAAAGTTCGACCACTGGCCAGGACGCTCAACTACAAAATGGTGGCGAGCTAAAATGTCGCCCCCACCTTTATTTCGTAGCCTTAGGCTATCCTTAAACACCTATGTATAGCCCAAACAGCGCCCAAAAAGGGCGCGAATGGGCCATACCACTCTCGCAAACTCCCCTGGGGGGAGATTGCCGATTCCGGCGCTCCCCCCAAAAGCCCCCTTTTCCTCCCCTCCCCTCTTATGCAGTACAATATGCAATAAAAATCTTTGCAAAAGGAGATGAATAAAACATGAATGTATAAAATCATTAAAACCCAGGAGGTAAGCTGAAAAACAGACTCAGTGGGTCGGATATGAAAGTGCAGAGCTAGAAACTGAAGTCTGTTTGAGGAAACTGAATATTAGCGGTAATAAGTAAGTGTAAGGAAATGCCTCCTTGGCATGGTTGCCCCCTGACTTTTTGCCTTTGCTGATGCTATGTTTACAATTGAAAGTGTGCTGAGGCCTGCTAACCAGGCCCCAGCACCAGTGTTCTTTCCCTAACCTGTACTTTTGTATCCACAATTGGCAGACCCTGGCATCCAGATAAGTCCCTTGTAACTGGTACTTCTAGTACCAAGGGCCCTGATGCCAAGGAAGGTCTCTAAGGGCTGCAGCATGTCTTATGCCACCCTGGAGACCTCTCACTCAGCACAGACACACTGCTTGCCAGCTTGTGTGTGCTAGTGAGAACAAAACGAGTAAGTCGACATGGCACTCCCCTCAGGGTGCCATGCCAGCCTCTCACTGCCTATGCCAGTATAGGTCAGTCACCCCTCTAGCAGGCCTTACAGCCCTAAGGCAGGGTGCACTATACCATAGGTGAGGGTACCAGTGCATGAGCATGGTACCCCTACAGTGTCTAAACAAAACCTTAGACATTGTAAGTGCAGGGTAGCCATAAGAGTATATGGTCTGGGAGTCTGTTTTGCACGAACTCCACAGCACCATAATGGCTACACTGAAAACTGAGAAGTTTGGTATCAAACTTCTCAGCACAATAAATGCACACTGATGCCAGTGTACATTTTATTGCAAAATACACCCCAGAGGGCACCTTAGAGGTGCCCCCTGAAACTTAACCGACTGTCTGTGTAGGCTGACTAGTTCCAGCAGCCTGCCACACTAGAGACATGTTGCTGGCCCCATGGGGAGAGTGCCTTTGTCACTCTGAGGCCAGTAACAAAGCCTGCACTGGGTGGAGATGCTAACACCTCCCCCAGGCAGGAGCTGTAACACCTGGCGGTGAGCCTCAAAGGCTCACCCCTTTGTCACAGCCCAGCAGGGCACTCCAGCTTAGTGGAGTTGCCCGCCCCCTCCGGCCACGGCCCCCACTTTTGGCGGCAAGGCTGGAGGGAACAAAGAAAGCAACAAGGAGGAGTCACTGGCCAGTCAGGACAGCCCCTAAGGTGTCCTGAGCTGAGGTGACTCTAACTTTTAGAAATCCTCCATCTTGCAGATGGAGGATTCCCCCAATAGGGTTAGGATTGTGACCCCCTCCCCTTGGGAGGAGGCACAAAGAGGGTGTACCCACCCTCAGGGCTAGTAGCCATTGGCTACTAACCCCCCAGAACTAAACACGCCCTTAAATTTAGTATTTAAGGGCTACCCTGAACCCTAGAAAATTAGATTCCTGCGACAACAAGAAGAAGGACTGCCCAGCTGAAAACCCCTGCAGAGGAAGACCAGAAGACAACAACTGCCTTGGCTCCAGAAACTCACCGGCCTGTCTCCTGCCTTCCAAAGAACTCTGCTCCAGCGACGCCTTCCAAAGGGACCAGCGACCTCTGAATCCTCTGAGGACTGCCCTGCTTCGACGACGACAAGAAACTCCCGAGGACAGCGGACCTGCTCCAAAAAGACTGCAACTTTATCCAAAGGAGCAGCTTTAAAGACCCTGCAATCTCCCCGCAAGAAGCGTGAGACTTGCAACCCTGCACCCGGCGACCCCGACTCGGCTGGTGGAGAACCAACACCTCAGGGAGGACCCCCGGACTACTCTACGACTGTGAGTACCAAAACCTGTCCCCCCTGAGTCCCCACAGCACCGCCTGCAGAGGGAATCCCGAGGCTTCCCCTGACCGCGACTCTCTGAAACCTAAGTCCCGACGCCTGGAAAAGACCCTGCACCCGCAGTCCCCAGGACCTGAAGGACCGGACTTTCACTGCAGAAGTGACCCCCAGGAGTCCCTCTCCCTTGCCCAAGTGGAGGTTTCCCCGAGGAAGCCCCCCTTGCCTGCCTGCAGCGCTGAAGAGATCCCGTGATCTCTCATTGACTAACATTGCGAACCCGACGCTTGTTCTAACACTGCACCCGGCCGCCCCCGCGCCGCTGAGGGTGAAATTTCTGTGTGGGCTTGTGTCCCCCCCGGTGCCCTACAAAACCCCCCTGGTCTGCCCTCCGAAGACGCGGGTACTTACCTGCTGGCAGACCGGAACCGGGGCACCCCCTTCTCTCCATTGAAGCCTATGCGTTTTGGGCACCACTTTGAACTCTGCACCTGACCGGCCCTGAGCTGCTGGTGTGGTAACTTTGGGGTTGCTCTGAACCCCCAACGGTGGGCTACCTTGGACCAAGAACTGAACCCTGTAAGTGTTGTACTTACCTGGTAAAACTAACAAAAACTTACCTCCCCCAGGAACTGTGAAAATTGCACTGTGTCCACTTTTAAAATAGCTATTTGTGAATAACTTGAAAAGTATACATGCAATTGAAATGATTCAAAGTTCCTAATGTACTTACCTACAATACCTTTCAAACAAGATATTACATGTTAAATTTGAACCTGTGGTTCTTAAAATAAACTAAGAAAAGATATTTTTCTATACAAAACCTATTGGCTGGATTTGTCTCTGAGTGTGTGTACCTCATTTATTGTCTATGTGTATGTACAACAAATGCTTAACACTACTCCTTGGATAAGCCTACTGCTCGACCACACTACCACAAAATAGAGCATTAGTATTATCTCTTTTTACCACTATTTTACCTCTAAGGGGAACCCTTGGACTCTGTGCATGCTATTCCTTACTTTGAAATAGCACATACAGAGCCAACTTCCTACATTGGTGGATCAGCGGTGGGGTACAAGACTTTGCATTTGCTGGACTACTCAGCCAATACCTGATCACACGACAAATTCCAAAATTGTCATTAGAAATTGATTTTTGCAATTTGAAAAGTTTTCTAAATTCTTAAAAGACCTGCTAGAGCCTTGTGTTAGATCCTGTTTAGCATTTCTTTTAGAGTTTAAAAGTTTGTAAAAGTTTGAATTAGAACCTAGAACTAGTTGTAGATTCTTAAAAAGTATTCCAACTTTTAGAAGCAAAATGTCTAGCACAGATGTGGCTGTGGTGGAACTCGACACCACACCTTACCTCCATCTACAGATGAGAGAGCTAAGGTCACTCTGTAAACTAAAGAAAATAGCAATGGGCCCCAAACCTACCAAAGTACAGCTCCAGGAGCTTTTGGCAGAGTTTGAAAAGGCCAACCCCTCTGAGGGTGGCAACTCAGAGGATGAAGATAGTGACTTGGAGGGAAATTCCCCCCCTCCAGTCCTACTTAGGGAGAGCAGGGCTTCTCAAGCCCTGACTCCACAAATAATAGTCAGAGATGCTGGTTCCCTCACAGGAGGGACCAACAACTCTGAAATCACTGAGGATAACTCCAGTGAAGAGGACATCCAGTTAGCCAGGATGGCCAAAAGATTGGCTTTGGAAAGACAGATCCTAGCCATAGAGAGGGAAAGACAAGAGATGGGCCTAGGACCCATCAATGGTGGCAGCAACATAAATAGGGTCAGAGATTCTCCTGACATGTTGAAAATCCCTAAAGTGATTGTAACTAAATATGAAGATGGTGATGACATCACCAAATGGTTCACAGCTTTTGAGAGGGCTTGTGTAACCAGAAAAGTGAACAAATCTCACTGGGGTGCTCTCCTTTGGGAAATGTTCACAGGAAAGTGTAGGGATAGACTCCTCACACTCTCTGGAAAAGATGCAGAATCTTATGACCTCATGAAGGGTACCCTGATTGAGGGCTTTGGATTCTCCACTGAGGAGTATAGGATTAGATTCAGGGGGGCTCAAAAATCCTCGAGCCAGACCTGGGTTGACTTTGTAGACTACTCAGTCAAAACACTAGATGGTTGGATTCAAGGCAGTGGTGTAAGTAATTATGATGGGCTGTACAATTTATTTGTGAAAGAACACCTGTTAAGTAATTGTTTCAATGATAAACTGCATCAGCATCTGGTAGACCTAGGACCAATTTCTCCCCAAGAATTGGGAAAGAAGGCGGACCATTGGGTCAAGACAAGGGTGTCCAAAACTTCCACAGGGGGTGACCAAAAGAAAGGGGTCACAAAACCTCCCCAGGGGAAGGGTGGTGAGACAGCCAAAAATAAAAATAGTCAAGAGTCTTCTACAGGCCCCCAAAAACCTGCACAGGAGGGTGGGCCCAGAGCCTCTTCACAAAACAATCCTGGGTACAAGGGTAAAAACTTTGATCCCAAAAAGGCCTGGTGTCGAAACTGTAGTCAGTCTGGACACCAAACTGGAGACAAGGCCTGTCCCAAGAAAAGTTCCACTCCAAACTCCAATCCAGGTAACACTGGAATGGCTAGTCTCCAAGTGGGATCAACAGTGTGCCCAGAGCAAATCAGGGTCCACACTGAAGCTACTCTAGTCTCTGAGGGTGGGGTGGATTTAGCCACACTAGCTGCCTGGCCCCCTAACATGCAAAAATACAGGCAGCAGCTCTTTATTAATGGGACAAGTGTAGAGGGCCTGAGGGATACAGGTGCCAGTGTCACCATGGTGACAGAGAAACTGGTTTCCCCTGGCCAATACCTGACTGGAAAAACTTATACAGTCACCAACGCTGACAATCAGACTAAAGCACATCCCATGGCAATGGTAACTTTAGAATGGGGAGGGGTCAATGGCCTGAAACAGGTGGTGGTCTCCTCAAACATCCCAGTAGACTGTCTGCTTGGAAATGACCTGGAGTCCTCAGCATGGGCTGAGGTAGAACTAAAAACCCATGCAGCCATGCTGGGTATCCCTGAACTGGTGTGTGTAAAAACAAGAGCACAATGCAAGGCACAGGGTGAAAAAGTAGAGCTGGAGTCTGGAAAAATGGCCCAGCCTACCAAGAGAAAAGGAAAGTCAGTTGGGAAACCAACTGCAACACAGTAAGAAAAAGAGAACCTCTCTTCTCAGGAAGAAGTTCTGCCCTCTGAGGGAACTGAGCCTTTGGAGCTTGAACCTTATCAGGTTGAGCTCTTAGGCCCAGGGGGACCCTCAAGGGAGGAGCTGTGTAAGGGGCAAGAAACCTGTCCCTCTCTTGAAGGCCTTAGGCAGCAAGCTGCTGAAGAGTCCAAGGGCAAGAAAAATGGAACACATAGGGTCTATTGGGAAGATGGACTCCTGTACACTGAGGCCAGAGACCCCAAACCTGGTGCCACTAGGAGAGTGGTAGTGCCTCAGTCGTTCAGAGAGTTTATTCTGACCTTAGCCCATGATATTCCCCTTGCTGGGCATTTGGGACAAACCAAGACGTGGGAGAGGTTAGTCAACCACTTCTACTGGCCCAATATGTCCCAGAAGGTTAAGGAGTTTTGCCTCTCCTGCCCCACCTGTCAATCCAGTGGTAAGACAGGTGGGCACCCAAAGGCCCCCCTCATTCCACTTCCAGTGGTGGGGGTCCCCTTTGAAAGAGTGGGTGTGGACATAGTTGGTCCACTGGAACCTCCCACAGCCTCAGGAAATATGTACATCCTAGTAGTAGTGGATCATGCTACTAGGTATCCTGAAGCTATTCCCCTTAGGTCGACTACTGCCCCTGCAGTAGCCAAGGCCCTCATTGGTATCTTTACCAGAGTGGGTTTCCCTAAGGAGGTGGTGTCTGACAGAGGTACCAACTTCATGTCAGCATACCTAAAACACATGTGGAATGAGTGTGGAGTGACTTACAAATTCACTACACCATACCATCCACAAACTAATGGCTTAGTTGAGAGATTCAACAAGACATTAAAAGGCATGATGATGGGGCTCCCAGAAAAGCTCAAAAGGAGATGGGATGTCCTCTTGCCATGTCTGCTTTTCGCTTACAGAGAGGTGCCACAGAAGGGAGTAGGATTCTCACCCTTTGAACTTCTGTTTGGTCACCCTGTAAGGGGACCACTTGCTCTTGTTAAAGAAGGCTGGGAGAGACCTCTTCATGAGCCTAAACAAGACATAGTGGACTATGTACTTGGCCTTCGCTCTAGAATGGCAGAGTACATGGAAAAGGCAACCAAAAACCTTGAGGCCAGCCAACAGCTCCAGAAGTTTTGGTATGACCAAAAGGCTGCAATGGTTGAGTTCCAACCAGGGCAGAAAGTCTGGGTTCTGGAGCCTGTGGCTCCCAGGGCACTCCAGGACAAATGGAGTGGCCCTTACCCAGTGCTAGAAAGGAAGAGTCAGGTCACCTACCTGGTGGACCTGGGCACAAGCAGGAGCCCCAAGAGGGTGATCCATGTGAACCGCCTTAAGCTCTTCCATGACAGGGCTGATGTGAATCTGTTGATGGTAACAGATGAGGATCAGGAGGCAGAGAGTGAACCTCACCCTGATCTTCTGTCATCAGACCCAAAAGATGGCTCAGTAGATGGAGTGATCTACTCAGACACCCTCTCTGGCCAACAGCAAGCTGATTGTAGGAGAGTCCTACAACAGTTTCCTGAACTCTTCTCCTTAACCCCTGGTCAGACACACCTGTGTACCCATGATGTGGACACAGGAGACAGCATGCCTGTCAAAAACAAAATCTTTAGACAGTCTGACCATGTTAAGGAAAGCATTAAGGTGGAAGTCCACAAGATGCTGGAATTGGGAGTAATTGAGCGCTCTGACAGCCCCTGGGCTAGCCCAGTGGTCTTAGTCCCCAAACCTCACACCAAAGATGGAAAGAAAGAGATGAGGTTTTGTGTGGACTACAGAGGGCTCAATTCTGTCACCAAGACAGATGCTCATCCAATTCCTAGAGCTGATGAGCTCATAGACAAATTAGGTGCTGCCAAATTCTTAAGTACCTTTGACTTGACAGCAGGGTACTGGCAAATAAAAATGGCACCTGGAGCAAACGAGAAAACAGCATTCTCCACACCTGATGGGCATTATCAGTTTACTGTTATGCCCTTTGGTTTAAAGAATGCCCCTGCCACCTTCCAAAGGTTGGTGAATCAAGTCCTTGCTGGCTTGGAGTCCTTTAGCACAGCTTATCTTGATGATATTGCTGTCTTTAGCTCCACCTGGCAGGATCACCTGGTCCACCTGAAGAAGGTTTTGAAGGCTCTGCAATCTGCAGGCCTCTCTATCAAGGCATCCAAATGCCAGATAGGGCAGGGAACTGTGGTTTACTTAGGCCACCTTGTAGGTGGAGGCCAAGTTCAGCCACTCCAACCCAAGATCCAGACTATTCTGGACTGGGTAGCTCCAAAAACCCAGACTCAAGTCAGGGCATTCCTTGGCTTGACTGGGTATTACAGGAGGTTTGTGAAGGGATATGGATCCATTGTGACCGCCCTCACTGAACTCACCTCCAAGAAAATGCCCAAGAAAGTGAACTGGACTGTGGAATGCCAACAGGCCTTTGACACCCTGAAACAAGCAATGTGCTCAGCACCAGTTCTAAAAGCTCCAGATTATTCTAAGCAGTTCATTGTGCAGACAGATGCCTCTGAACATGGGATAGGGGCAGTTTTGTCCCAAACAAATGATGATGGCCTTGACCAGCCTGTTGCTTTCATTAGCAGGAGGTTACTCCCCAGGGAGCAGCGTTGGAGTGCCATTGAGAGGGAGGCCTTTGCTGTGGTTTGGTCCCTGAAGAAGCTGAGACCATACCTCTTTGGGACTCACTTCCTAGTTCAAACTGACCACAGACCTCTCAAATGGCTGATGCAAATGAAAGGGGAAAATCCAAAACTGTTGAGGTGGTCCATCTCCCTACAGGGAATGGACTTTATAGTGGAACACAGACCTGGGACTGCCCATGCCAATGCAGATGGCCTTTCCAGGTTCTTCCACTTAGAAAATGAAGACTCTCTTGGGAAAGGTTAGTCTCATCCTCTTTCGTTTGGGGGGGAGTTGTGTAAGGAAATGCCTCCTTGGCATGGTTGCCCCCTGACTTTTTGCCTTTGCTGATGCTATGTTTACAATTGAAAGTGTGCTGAGGCCTGCTAACCAGGCCCCAGCACCAGTGTTCTTTCCCTAACCTGTACTTTTGTATCCACAATTGGCAGACCCTGGCATCCAGATAAGTCCCTTGTAACTGGTACTTCTAGTACCAAGGGCCCTGATGCCAAGGAAGGTCTCTAAGGGCTGCAGCATGTCTTATGCCACCCTGGAGACCTCTCACTCAGCACAGACACACTGCTTGCCAGCTTGTGTGTGCTAGTGAGAACAAAACGAGTAAGTCGACATGGCACTCCCCTCAGGGTGCCATGCCAGCCTCTCACTGCCTATGCCAGTATAGGTCAGTCACCCCTCTAGCAGGCCTTACAGCCCTAAGGCAGGGTGCACTATACCATAGGTGAGGGTACCAGTGCATGAGCATGGTACCCCTACAGTGTCTAAACAAAACCTTAGACATTGTAAGTGCAGGGTAGCCATAAGAGTATATGGTCTGGGAGTCTGTTTTGCACGAACTCCACAGCACCATAATGGCTACACTGAAAACTGAGAAGTTTGGTATCAAACTTCTCAGCACAATAAATGCACACTGATGCCAGTGTACATTTTATTGCAAAATACACCCCAGAGGGCACCTTAGAGGTGCCCCCTGAAACTTAACCGACTGTCTGTGTAGGCTGACTAGTTCCAGCAGCCTGCCACACTAGAGACATGTTGCTGGCCCCATGGGGAGAGTGCCTTTGTCACTCTGAGGCCAGTAACAAAGCCTGCACTGGGTGGAGATGCTAACACCTCCCCCAGGCAGGAGCTGTAACACCTGGCGGTGAGCCTCAAAGGCTCACCCCTTTGTCACAGCCCAGCAGGGCACTCCAGCTTAGTGGAGTTGCCCGCCCCCTCCGGCCACGGCCCCCACTTTTGGCGGCAAGGCTGGAGGGAACAAAGAACGCAACAAGGAGGAGTCACTGGCCAGTCAGGACAGCCCCTAAGGTGTCCTGAGCTGAGGTGACTCTAACTTTTAGAAATCCTCCATCTTGCAGATGGAGGATTCCCCCAATAGGGTTAGGATTGTGACCCCCTCCCCTTGGGAGGAGGCACAAAGAGGGTGTACCCACCCTCAGGGCTAGTAGCCATTGGCTACTAACCCCCCAGAACTAAACACGCCCTTAAATTTAGTATTTAAGGGCTACCCTGAACCCTAGAAAATTAGATTCCTGCGACAACAAGAAGAAGGACTGCCCAGCTGAAAACCCCTGCAGAGGAAGACCAGAAGACAACAACTGCCTTGGCTCCAGAAACTCACCGGCCTGTCTCCTGCCTTCCAAAGAACTCTGCTCCAGCGACGCCTTCCAAAGGGACCAGCGACCTCTGAATCCTCTGAGGACTGCCCTGCTTCGACGACGACAAGAAACTCCCGAGGACAGCGGACCTGCTCCAAAAAGACTGCAACTTTATCCAAAGGAGCAGCTTTAAAGACCCTGCAATCTCCCCGCAAGAAGCGTGAGACTTGCAACCCTGCACCCGGCGACCCCGACTCGGCTGGTGGAGAACCAACACCTCAGGGAGGACCCCCGGACTACTCTACGACTGTGAGTACCAAAACCTGTCCCCCCTGAGTCCCCACAGCGCCGCCTGCAGAGGGAATCCCGAGGCTTCCCCTGACCGCGACTCTCTGAAACCTAAGTCCCGACGCCTGGAAAAGACCCTGCACCCGCAGTCCCCAGGACCTGAAGGACCGGACTTTCACTGCAGAAGTGATCCCCAGGAGTCCCTCTCCCTTGCCCAAGTGGAGGTTTCCCCGAGGAAGCCCCCCTTGCCTGCCTGCAGCGCTGAAGAGATCCTGTGATCTCTCATTGACTAACATTGCGAACCCGACGCTTGTTCTAACACTGCACCCGGCCGCCCCCGCGCCGCTGAGGGTGAAATTTCTGTGTGGGCTTGTGTCCCCCCCGGTGCCCTACAAAACCCCCCTGGTCTGCCCTCCGAAGACGCGGGTACTTACCTGCTGGCAGACCGGAACCGGGGCACCCCCTTCTCTCCATTGAAGCCTATGCGTTTTGGGCACCACTTTGAACTCTGCACCTGACCGGCCCTGAGCTGCTGGTGTGGTAACTTTGGGGTTGCTCTGAACCCCCAATGGTGGGCTACCTTGGACCAAGAACTGAACCCTGTAAGTGTTGTACTTACCTGGTAAAACTAACAAAAACTTACCTCCCCCAGGAACTGTGAAAATTGCACTGTGTCCACTTTTAAAATAGCTATTTGTGAATAACTTGAAAAGTATACATGCAATTGAAATGATTCAAAGTTCCTAATGTACTTACCTGCAATACCTTTCAAACAAGATATTACATGTTAAATTTGAACCTGTGGTTTTTAAAATAAACTAAGAAAATATATTTTTCTATACAAAACCTATTGGCTGGATTTGTCTCTGAGTGTGTGTACCTCATTTATTGTCTATGTGTATGTACAACAAATGCTTAACACTACTCCTTGGATAAGCCTACTGCTCGACCACACTACCACAAAATAGAGCATTAGTATTATCTCTTTTTACCACTATTTTACCTCTAAGGGGAACCCTTGGACTCTGTGCATGCTATTCCTTACTTTGAAATAGCACATACAGAGCCAACTTCCTACAGTAAGTGTGGACAGTGCCCCTGAAAACAGGAAAAGCGGCATGTCGTCTTTGGCCTGCAGGGTTTGGGCCACTTTGGAGCACTTATTTTCGGCTCAGCCAAATGGCTCAGACATGGAGGTCTGATTCGATCATTAGGCTATTGCGTCCTCTAAACTTTGTTTCATAATATTGATGTTTTTGCCGAATTTTGCCAGTTCCATCATCCCCGTTATACTGATCACGAAATGTACAGCTTCATTACATGCTCGGGAGCCGTAGGCCACGAAGAGTGATTTTAACAGTCTCTGACGTGGTGTCAGAAGTGCGAGACAACAGCAAAGCAGATGGTTAAAGGATTCAAATTTGTAGTTACAGAGTCACCAGTTTACAATTGTCCTAGGAGACCGCCATCTCGGATTAAATTCCTTGTTTTGTAGGCCCATTAACCTGGCAAACAGAATTTGGTTTAAGCAGTCTTCACTGAGTTAGTGGAAGTCTCGAAGTTTTAAGCTTTTCCATGTTTCTTGTCTTGGATAATGTTTTGGATTGTTTTTTCAAGATTAGCCAGCGCCATATTTATTCTATGATAGTAGTTTACAAAGGACGCCCTATTTGCATATGTTTAGACCAAACCAAATTCCAGCCTTATCAGGCAGCTCCGATGATGCAAAGGAAGGCTGAAAACCATTTTATAAGCCTTGACTTGATATTTTTCAGGGGAATGTACCAACTGACCCAGATAGGCTTCTTGGTCATAAGCAATCATTAGTACCAAGGTGCAGCCAGTATCCGTATCATTGGGCCAGCGGACTGGCTTTCCAAAGAATTGTTCCATTTGCCCACACTGATGATGGTTGCCTCAGCTTTTGTGGCAGCATATCTCAGTTGCTTTTTATGCCCGCTTTTAGAGGTGATCCATACACCCAGGTAGTTAGAGGAGTCTGCATTTTCAATTTTTAACGATCCCAGGCTGCACCTATAAGTAGATTGACTAGGTGACTGAAGACAAGAATTATGGTCATGGAGCCATTTGCTGCCATTTTGTTAGTCAAATTATAATTGTGCAGTGCTTTGAGGGCTCTCTGTAGGCCAATTCTTGAATGGTCCAAGAGGACAATATCATCGGGTATTGCAGATTAAGGTTGGCATGTTTCAATGTGGCACCCATATCGGCAGTGAAAAGATTAAGCAAGAAGGGCGCAAGCACACAGCCTTGCTTGAGGCCGTTGTCAGTCATGATATTCCTAGAGAAGGTCGTAGATGTTAACTTGATTCTGACCCAGGTGGAGGTGTATAGTTATATACACGCTATGAGCAAGGTATTCCAAATGCCCCATCCTTGGTGCTTTTTCCATAGACTGTTCCTGTCAAAGTGGTCATAGACTGCAGAATAATCCACAAAGAAGGCAAAAAGTGGGAGTTGCTTCTTACTCTTCGCAGTGTGAGGCAGGTAAGAAAGGGCCACAATGTTGTCCATTGTAGAAAAATTTGCCCTAAAACCTGGTTGCATAAATGAAATCATGTCATTAGCTTCTGCCCAGCCTTTGAGTTCTTTCAGTAGGATGGACACGTAGGCCTTGGCTTTAATGTCCGGGAGGGCAATAAGGTGGTAGCTGGACGGTTCCGCCATGTCACCCTTCTTGTAAATGGGATTCAGGATAAATCTCCTCCAGTTCTCTGGAACCTGCACAGTCAATTGGTAAGGTTGGTAGAGGGTAAACAGTATTGCAGTCCACAGAGCAAGGTCCCCTTTGAAGACCGCTGCAAGTATGGCGTTCAGGCCAGGAGCTTTGACCTTTTTCAAAGTTCTGGAAATGTCAGACCCTAAAAGCAGTGGCTCGTGATGCAGGATTTCAGGGCGGTCAGTTTGAGCCTCCAAGTCCTTGTCGGATGCATTCTCCGTTGCATATACATTTTGTACATGAGTGATTCATTTGAATTCAGAGACAGTGTTAGCTCTTGTTATTACAGGGCATGCTTTGTTCTTGCGATACCTCCATAGATCAGCCCATACTGGTCTGCCCATCAGCAAGTTCACGTGCAGCTTTACACCCTCTGTCTGTTCACGCTTAACAGCCCAGACCATCTGTTTATGATGTTTTTTGGGTGTTTGTAGTCTTGTGGCCAAATTTGCTTTAATTGAAACTATGTTCCCCTTGACAGGTGTTTTATAGTCAACGTGTCCTCCATTTACTGGCAGTAATGTAAGGAGTCATTGCTTACCGTAAGGCTTTAGCAGAGTCAAATTGAAAGTGTGAGGGTTATTGCCAAACACGCTGTGTAATTCCCAGTTAGCCAAGAGAATTTCGCTGCTTAAGATTTTGAAATGTACACCTCTGGTCAACTTCCAGGCTTTAAGTTTCTGCAGATTCACTGGGTTTCATTTCATTCTTCTGATGAATTTGCATCTGTCCTCACCTATAGAATCGGCTATTATCCTAAGGTTTTTAAGCCTGTTGGAACTGCCTTTGACAGACAGAAGTGATGAGTGCAAAATGGTCACTCCCTAAACTAGTCAATATGGCAAAACTTGCTACCGAGTCCAGTATCCTGTCTGTGGTAATCACAATGTCCAATGTACTTGTTCCGTTGAAGGATTTGGGGAATTTAAGGGGTGGCTATTTGCTTTCAATTATAAGCTGGATGGAGCTCAGGCTATGCGCTGGAAAAAGAGTGTCTAATAAACTGACGATTTCACCCCCCATTGCCAGTTTAGTTAGGTCAATACCCAGGGATCGCTGATTGAATGACTTCTTGCATTGTATTTTCGTATAGGGTGGATTCAAGTGAGTCGCAAAGCTGAGTCAGCTTTACCAAGTGCCCTGCTCCAAAACAGTTAAAATATACATTAGCAAGAAGGATCTTCACCTTCTGGCCATTTATTAGCAGGCCTTCCAAGGATACCAATTGGAACAATTCGTCATAGGATTTGAAGTTGGCTACTTCAGATCTAATACAAGACTCACGTAAATTGAGAGTCCGCCGAGGGACTCCCAAATATGTTGGTTTTTATGGCTGGCTGAAAGAATTCACAGTAAACAGGGATTGTGATAAAGCTGGTTGCCCAGGTTTCTTGGAAACAACACAGGTCAGCAGAATGAATCAAAGACATTGCGTCTGGCAATTTTAGTAGCTTTGCTAGGCCTGCTGTGTTCCATAATAAGAGGCTTATGCTAGAGTTGCTCCTGCATTAAGACTGTGCAGAGTTGCTGCCTGGACTAGAAATTTTTTCTTGCATTATTCAGAAATGTTGTAGATAGCCAGTTCTAGTCATTTCTTTGTTTTGGATTTTCAGTTTGATCTAGGGCAGTTCTTATTAGGCTGCCTTGTTGCCATAGGATATCCTCAATTTATTGTACGTCAAGTTGATTTGTGAGTTTCTGGCTCCCCTGAGGATTCTGCGTGGCTGGGTCAGGGGCCTTAACTGCTCTCATTGTTCCTTCAGAGGATGCGGGTACTTTGGGGCTAAGGGTTCCTTAATCCCTATCCCCCATTCATCAAATGATGCCTTACTAGTCAGGATATCTGCAACTAGTGTGGAGGATTTAAATATAACTATGGTTGATTCAGGCCCACTTGGGCTATTTGACAATTTTCTAAATTTGACTGTCAAAATGTCTTCTGTGGATATTCTTGCTAGGTGCAGGATGGTTTGGAGCAGTCTCAGCAATTGGATCTCTTTAGTATATCATGTTGGCCCTCTGAATGATAGAGTGGTGTAAGGATCAGGTTTGCCAGTACTCGTTCAATTCTGTGCTCATTGGTGGAGATGTCACAACTCATGGGGCGGCATCATCATTATCCCCAAGTTTACCATCCCGGTGCTGATTTACACAAGTTTGTGAGATGGTCACATTATCGGTATCTGGTGTTTTGAATTATGTTGATAGTCTTTGTGGGATTTGTATTGTCTCTTGCCAAACATTTGTTATTGTTTGGTTCAACCTTGGCTGGACGTGGGACTGGGAAAGAGTATCCTGAGTGCCTACTTGATCTGGCCAATTCCCAAAGTACTCTGGTGCTGAATAGGACAGTGTGTGTAATTCTTCAGATCAAATTGTATTGCCTCCACTCAGTGTCCTCCTTGGACCTGGAATTCCCAGGAAAATATGATACATATTGGCCGACGTTTCAATTGTAGTGTTTGTCCGCACTTGAATCTCCAACCTTTGTGATACTTGATGTCATTTTTTTATAACTTTGTTTTGAGCCTTTTTCATTCTTTTCTTGCATCTTTTCGATAATGGTCTACTCCACAAGTTGGCTGTCTGAGTCAGTTCGCTCGTAATTGTCACTGACTGTAGTTGTTGTGCTCCGTGGTCCTCCAATAATTTCAGAGGTGGTGATGGGTTAAATAGTCAAGCAGGCCAGCTGGGTAGCTACTGGTAGGTTTGCACTTGATTGGCATTCAGTGGTAGTACAGGTGGCAGCAGCTGAAGTAACTGAGTTACCTCTCTGAGCAGCTGTATTTTGAGTTGAGCTCAGTTGACCTTTAGGGGGGACATAGTGCCTCATTATGAGTTTGGCGGGCTGGCAGATGGGGACTCATAATCCCCAGGGCAGTGCTGCTTGCAACTGCCAGGAATGCCAGGCTGCAGACTGGCGGCAGCCAGGTAGTGTCAGCGGTCGTACCGTGGCACCTCTGCTACGGTCATAATGTGGCAGTCAGACCGCCACGACCATGAAGACCTCCAGACTCATAATGAGGCCCATGGTCTACAGCCACTGGGTTGACCTGGTTGGCTCAGATGCCCAGTTCCGTGGCTGGATTTAGCAGATCACAACTAGTAATTTTCTTGCTGGGCACCGATGTGTTTGTATGTCCTTGCTAAGTGCAGGGGCTACTGTTTTAAATGTAGACGGAGGTGGATTCTCAAAGACAGGCAGGTTGAGCTGCAGCCCGGGAATCACCAGGGCCATAATGCAGGGTGTAAGCTAGTTACATTTAGGCCTGAAAAGATTGCTTCGGTGGCTGGGCTTTGTGTTGGGCATCGTATGCCTGCTTTAGTAAGCCCTTTTAAGGTCTGTTTCCAGTCGATTATCATGGTGGATAAGACCTCCGGGAGAGTGCTTAATTCTATTACTATTGGATGACTGAAGCAGGGACTTGCCCTTTCACTGGCTTTATCGGCAAGATGCGCACCTGAATCTCTGGCATCTAGTTTACGTTCGAGGTTGGTTATGGATGCCGCTATGGTACTTATTAAGTCCAGTTGAAGTTTCAGTTTGTCTGACTGCCAGGTCAAGGCAGTTATCGTGGCAGCCATGATAGAATTAATAGAGGCCATTAAGTTTCAATCATCTCGCAATGTTGAGATTTCAATGCATTTGCCAGAGTTTTGTTGAGAGCTAGTGCCCAGGCAGTTGCCATTATCAAAGGCTTCAAACCAGTCCTTCATGTTCCTTTCCAAGAGCATGGCATCCTCTACAAGGTTCGATGATGATATCAACACCCTGTTGCTCTCAAGGGTCTGAGCAGTTCCTTGGCTGTAAACTGTAAACTTTGCACTTGTATAGCGCACTACTCACCTGTTAGGGTCTCAAGGCGCTGTACTCATACCGCTATGGAACCCCTCCTGGCTTTTCCCTGTGAGGTGCCCACTCCTGGGCATCCCCAGGGTGAAGCCAGGCATCTAAGCGCTGTTGGGGCCATTGTGGAGATTAAGCAAACTATTGCCCAGAGTTGCAGAGTGGGACTCATTAATTAGATTAGGCACTGAGGCGAGAATGATCTGGTCGAAGGGAATTGAGCCCAAGACCTGCCGAAGCGGGACTTGACCCTGGTCTTGAGCCAGATCTCTGCTTCAGGGTCTGCCACTCTAACCATTGTGCCACACTTCTCCCTCTCTGGCTAATACCTTTGCTTGACTATCTAAAGAAATGATGGACATACAGGCATACAGCTTACAGGATGCTGAAGAGAGTTGATTTCTAGGGGTGTTATTGGCATCTTGTAAATTGTGTCCAGTCATTGCGATAGGTGGGGACCATTTCCCTGATGTTGCTCTTGGGCCCAGTGGGTCCAGTGATGCACTTCAAATGCTGTCAGATGACAGTTCTATGATGGCGATGTCCCTGCACGAGGCAGGGCAGGAAGAGGTCCGTCAACGCATCCCTGCTTGGTTAGGCGCTATGGCTGAGACTCAAATTCAAGTGTACACCTGGCTCTTGAACTGATGGATCCAGAGATTCTTTTTGGGAACACCTGCCCTTCAGGAAGATGAATCAATTGATTTTGCCTTACAGGGGAAATTATTGTTGCCCGTGTTGCTAGGACTTTGGTGTGAATCTGTCGGACCAGGTCTCAGAGTGAGCTTGTATCTCTTCAGGCAGACCCCCGACCCCATCCATTTTATACTGGTCTGCCCACTCACAGAAGTACGAGAGCTTAAAGCAGTTCATGCAGTTGAAGTAGGCTGGGTGGCCTGGGCGGGCGCTAACAGTGATGCAGGGACTGGGACTAGGGGAAGCCTTTCTTGAGGTTTGCTTGACTCTGATCCCTTCTTTTTTGCCATGCACGGTAAGTGTATGTAGAAGAAAAGCTTGTGTGATACTTTCCAACCTGATACAAAGGATTATAAGTTTTGGCTTGTTTCCTTTGTGTGAGCCAAAGTCCTGTATCTGTTCGTAGGGATGGAGGTGACATCCAGATGACACCCAGTTGTCCTCCCACTTTCGTTAGGCTTTCATTGGACTTGGGTTTGGGCAAGGTCTTTAAAACCAACGCTTGGGGGGCGTGGCCAAGATGGCGGCGTGAGCGGACGTGTCTGTCTGTGCTCCACCGCCTAGGCCTCCGATACAGATCTGCGACCCCATTTGGGGTGAATGTGGGCGGCTTGAAGATCGCGGCGGATGCCCCAGACGGCAGGATGCCCCAGGGGGCTCGGGACTCCTGAGGAACCGCCGAGCGCGAGGGTGGAATCGCGTGGCCAGTGCCGGCGCCTGCTGCAGGCGGGCATGGCCTACGGCGGCTTGGGCTGCGTGGCAGCTCTTGTGCCTTGCGGCCTGACGGCCTGGAGGAGCTGCGCAGCGGCGGCCCAGGAGGGTGCCGCGCTGCTGATGCTGGGCGGGGGCTGATTTCAATCGCCATTTTAACTGTCCCCCGATATTATCCCAGTGGCACTGCTGGTACCCTTCAGCCCTGTGCCTCTGGGAGTCCCACTTTGGCAGAATGTTGCAAATGGAGCCCTGCCAAATAGTCTAGAGTGCAGTCTGCCGGTGCCACTGAGAAAGAAGCTGACAAGAAACCAGTTTTGGGGAAATTTGGCAACCTGTTTAGCTCCCAAACAGTGAAAAGTCAGTTTCTCCTACAAAAGACATAGCTTCTACAAAGTCATCAGGAAAAGAACCTCTCAAAGACAGAATCAGAAGCTCGAGCTCTGTGACCACCGATTCCAAGGGAAGGACTCAGTCCATTGCCAGAGTCAGTTTGGAAACTGTGGCAGGGTCACCCAGGAAGAGAGTCACTGCGACCCCCCATCGAAAGAGGATCCTGTTGGCAAAAGTAATCATAAGGAGGCTAATTTGATCAAGGATGGTAAAGCCAAAGGGCTGGTATTGAATCACACTCCTGATGGGGATTCTCCACTACTAGCTGCTAGTGCAGAAAAAGAAACTGGTTCAGAGCAATCCGCTAGCGGTCTGGCGACGGCCTCTAAGGGTGCCTTACATGCACAAAGTCACTGCTGTGCCTTGACAAGGCGCGGAGCGCCAGAGCTTGAGGACTGCAGGGCCTGGGACCCTGGCTGAGAAACGAGTCTGCTGCTGCATTGAGGAGTGGCCGGATCTAGGCGAAGAGGGGCCTTTGGTGACGCGGGGCCCTGGGTCCATCGACCGGCGGTGCATGCGGCCCACGGTGGACACTGTTGACGCTGCGGCATAAGGAGCGGTGGAGAAGCATCGTGCATTGCCAGTGAGAAGAGAGGTTAGTGGTGGCTGGTGACTTTGGAAGGCCTAGGGTAGCCTGATCCCCGGGCGTTCCCCTGTGGAAGTTTCGATTGAGCTGGACACGCGACGCAGGGAGGGAGCTGGAGTGATGGCGGCCGCTAAAGGCAAGCGGGAACGGACTGTTAGAGACATGCTTACCGGGGCTCGCCCAGTGCCGGGCGGGGCCCTTAAAGGGGCCGCCTGCTGCGAGGTTGCCAGAACAGAAGGGAGAGGTGGAAGAGGATGAAGGGGCCCCGGTTATGAGGGGCTTTCTTGCCTCCCTGTTTGACTCACTCCGGAGTGATCTACAAGAGCTTCGAAGGGACATTTCCCATGATATAAAAGAGCTGCGCGCAGAGGTCACCTCCCTAGGGGAGCGGGTAGCACAGGTTGAGGATGGTGAAATCACCCGGGGAGAGGAGGTGGCGGATCTCCAACAAGAATGTATTCGCTTGCGGGAGCAACAGGATCTCCTTCAGCTGGTGGTGGATGACCTAGAGAACCGGTCACGCAGGCATAACATCCGCATTAGAGGAGCACCGTCCGGGGCTGAGAAGGAGGACATTGGAGAGTTAGTGGGGGAGTTATTCCGTTCAGTTCTTGGCTTGGAGGACTCCCGAGAGATTACGCTTGATAGAGTGCATCGGATGGGCCGGGCTCGGGGTGATGGAGATCGCCCTCCGGACATTCTGGCATGCGTCCACAATTATGGGCTCAAGGTCAGCATATTGCAACGAGCACGCAACTTGCCGCAGATCCAATTTAAAGGGCTCCAGCTTCAATTATTTCAGGACCTTTCGGCACGGACTTTGCAGCGGCGGCATTAATTTAAGCCTATTACGGAACATTTGCGAGCACAGGATGTGTCTTACTCTTGGGGCCACCCGTTCCGCCTTATCTTTTGCTAGGAGGCGCAGCTCCTTCAAATGAAGTCTATATCAGAGGCGAACCGGATCTTGGGCCTGGTGGAGGGTGGCCAAGACTTAGGTGCGAAGTCGGGCCCGAGCTGGGAGGACCGTCCGAGCTGGAGGAGAAAGGAGAGAAGGAGGAAGCGACAGCGACCTACCGCGTCGGAGCAAGTATCGGAGAGGCAGTCGGCAGTGAGCAATGTAGCAGCTGGGACCAACATTTAAAACTGGGGCGTCTGAGGGCGGCTGTTTAGCACTGGGTCGCATATTTGCTCGCCTACAGGCTGTCAAGGAGGGGTCTTGGCGGCGGGGCGGACGGGCCTAGCTGGTGAATTTGAGGGGGTTTCACGGGCCATTCAAGACTTTTTCCTCTTTGGAGATGAGAGTGAGAGGACTTAACGGTTGTGAGCACCTGTTGTGCGCTATGTTGTTTGTTGGTGTGCTTCCCTGGGAGTCTGGTCGAGGAGTAGTATTAACGGAGCTACCCCGTGCTCTTTTTCCCTGGGTGACCCTCTCCCTGCGACGATATGACAGTTAAGTGTATAAGTTTGAATGTTCGTGGGCTTAACAACCCAACCAAGCGACTGGTGATTTGGTCAGGTCTAGAGAAATCTGGGAGTCACATTTGCCTATTACAAGAGACCCACTTGTTACACAAAGATACGTTCCGCTTGCGCTCACGATGGTTCCCTAGACAGCTTTGGTCCTCAACTACTACGAAACATGCGGGGTGGCAATATTGCTCTCGAGGACGTTTGCTGGGGAGATACTTGGGAAGATACATGAAGTGCCAGGAAGGTTCCTGGCCATCAGAATGCAGCTTGGGGCGTTTTCTTTCACCGTTGCCTCCCTTTATGCTCCGAATTCCCAGCAGGACAAGTCAATCTCCCCTGTACTTAGTTCACCAGCTAGCGCTATTTTGATAGGGGGTGATTTTAATCTAGTGACGGACAACAAGCTCGACCGTTCAGGCCAACGTTTTGGGCAGACTGGAGCTGTGTCGGAGATGGGGCATCAATGGTTAGTTGAGTGTGGGTTGGAGGATGTGTGGAGGAAGTCCCATCCTACACTCCGAGATTATTCCTTCTACTCAGTGGCGACCAAGACTTACGCACGGCTAGATTTTTTCTTGGCCTCGCAAGAGTTTATATCTCGGGTTCGAGAGGCTATGATTGAGCCCAGGGCCTTGACTGACCACGCCCCTATTACTGTTGAACTGGCCATGGCGGTAGGCCGTGTCGGTACCCCGAGCTGGCGCGTTAAGGACTCCTTGCTTCAGAGTGAGTCAGTGGTGGAGACGCTCCGACGTGCGATTGCGGACTATATTGTTTTTAATGATGACGGCAGCACCCCCGTGGAGATTGTCTGGGAGGCATTGAAGGCAGTTGTGCGAGGTGAGGTTATGGCATTATCAGCGAGGGATAATAGAGCGAGGAGAGAGGTGAGAGAGAGAGGTTAGAGCAGAGAGTGGCTGGCTTGAGCGTTCCCATAAATCGACTGGTGCGCCCAGAATCTGGCGGGAGTTAGAAAAGGCAAGGCAGCAGCTGAAGCGACTAGACTGGGATAGGGCGGAGTACGCAATAGTACGTCTTAAGCACAAATATTATATTGGGAGCAATAGATGTGGTAAGCTATTAGCGCACCGTTTGCGAGCGCAGCGTGTGGCGTCGACAGTTAAATTGATACGTTCCCCATCTGGTGAAGTGGCATGCGCGAGTGATCAGATTGCTGAGGCCTTTGCGGGGTTCTACCCTGGACTCTTATTTAGAGGGCATAGCAATCACTCCTCTTGGGGAGAGGGAGGCGATGTCATTAGACCAGCAGATAAGGCCAGAAGAAGTTATATCAGCGATTTCCCGCCTTAAGAATGGGAAGTCTCCCGGTCCAAATGGGTTCACGGCGTTGCCTGGGCCTCCAGGGACCGGTACTCAGTGCACCAGGGACATCTTATTTGTTAAGGGCATTAAGAGTGTGAGCACCCGGCACTTTACCACTGCACTTCTAATGCTGCACTTCAGAGCCACAACCAGCAAAGAGCCATGTCCCGAGGGCCAGAGGTCACATTACATAAAAACACATTAAAATGCATTCTTACCAACCAGCCAGTCCTTCTCAGTATGTAGTCATGCCACCATGTGTGGGACATTGCTGTTCCGCATAATGTAGGAATCATGCACTGATCCAGAAAACTTGGCTGTCACTTGGGGGATGCACTGGTCTGCCAGACCCACCACCTGCATGTTGATAGAGTTGTCGTTCTTCCTGTTCCTATACACCTGTTCATTGACACTGGGAGGGACCAGGGAAATATGGGTGCCATCAATGGCCCCTATCACATGAGGAATCTGACCCATCTGATAAAAGTTGGCCTTCTTATAGGCCATATCCGCTCTTTGGGAAAATCTGATGTAGCTGTCCAGGTATTTCAAGAAAGCACACAGTACATCCCTTAATACCAGACTGAACATGGCTGAGACATCCCTGCTGTTAAGCCAACAGTATTCTGGACTGACCCTGTGGCGAGGAAGTGTAGCACTGACAATACCTGAACGATGGGAGGAATGCAATAGGGATTGTGATTGCGTGGCATCAGAAATGGCTCCAACTGTCTACATAGATCCATGATGGTCTGGCGGGTCAGATGATAGGTCTGGATGACATGCCTGTCCTCCATGGTTGGCAGGTCTACCATAGGACGGTACACTGGTGGTTGTCTCATTTCCCTCATGGCACGATACCTATGTTGAGAGGAGAGAGTGTACAATAAGTTATGCAGTAGGCACACGTCAGCAGCACATGGTATAGTAGCAGACACCTGTGTAGGCGATGTGTAGCAGTGCTGACATAAACATTAAAGACCATAGAAATGCACATCATATACCATCATTGTAGCACATTGGCTGAAATATGTCGGGTAAGACATATGACACTTGTGTTTAGGAAAATGTGTGGGTGACTGTGCAGTCCTGCAATCATCACACATATGTAATTAAATCAACCTATAGTTATCCGACGCTTATGTACCTCAGAGTAGCTACACAGAACTATCCACATATATACAGGCTCAACATGTCATATTCTCACAACATTGGGTGACACAGATATCTGGACGAATAGGTGTCTGACACACTTATTTAAGCACATGCATCAAGTACATGTGCCCAAAATGGCAGGCGCCTGCAGAAGTCGTCATGGCGGTAGGCGGTTACAACCGCTGTGCAACTTGTCATAGTTTAACATTGCTGCCTATGGTGGATTGGGGCCAATGGCTATGACCACTGGCGGTGACGGTCCTGTACGTGGTGGCCGTGACCGCCATTTTCTGCAGTCTTGCTCACTTGACTCCCAACACCGTTGCTAGCAAGATCTCCACTACGTGAGCTGCTGTGTACTGCCTCTGGGATCCATCACGCCACACCCTGCAGGTCATAGGGCCCCTGCCTTCACACTGGAAGAGCTGGAAAAGCCGGTGGAGGAAGTCCTACCCCTGTATGAACAGCTATATGGGGCACCAGATAAACAGGTGAGTCCAATGGCCCAGCCATGTGTGCTTGGTGTTGTGTGTGATATTGAGTTAGCCATGTGAACTGTAGTTGGAGTAGATGCATGCATGTGGCATACCGTACAGGTGTGTGTGCTGAGAGGATGGATATGTGTGCTCACTTGCTGTTATAGTTGTGTAGTGTCAACCCCTGTTCGAATGGGGCATGTGTACTTGACTCTCTCATTCTGTGTCATCCATGCAGGTGAACACCCATCAGAAGAAGGGCATCTGGCATGCCATCGCCAAGCAAGTGCGGAGCACCCATTGTCGGAAGAGGTGGGAGGACCTGAGATGCTGGGCCCGGAAGACGGCAGAGGCCCAGCTGGGGATGTTCTCCCAATGAGGGAGGGGTGCCCATAGGACCCTAACCCTGTAATGGCCCGCATTTTAGCAGTGGCCTACCCTGAGGTGGATGGGCATTTGAGGGAAGCACAGCAGCTACAGGGGGGTAGGTACTGACTGTTTCCTGGTATTTGGCTCTGGCTGTATGGTGTTTGCTGTCTCACTGTAGCTTCTGTGACAATGCAATAGGTGACAGATATTTGTAGACTAGTGGGAATCAGTTGGTACCACCTTGCCAGTGTTTGAGATGTGGATCTAGCATCATGGTTTGCTATGTGTCTGTTTTGGACTCCTGTATCAAGACATCATTGTGACTGCATGTGGAGATGCTCAAATGTCAATACCACATGTGTTGCCCCATCCTTCCATTCCTATGGATGTGAGCTGGTGTTTCACCATACCCATTGACTCAAACCTGGTCCATCCATCTGCACATGAGCGTTAGTGGTTCTAAGGTGTCTGACTACTCCAATCTGTGCTGATCACCTGTTGTATCAACTGGGTGACTCACTTATTAGGTACAGGGTCCAAACATAAGTACTGGTACAGGTATGGACTCCATGTGAGGCTCCCATCTCATTTACACCAAAGCTATGGCCTGTGTAGGACAGTGTGTTTGTTGTACCCCCATTGTCCGTTCATTTCCATTCTATGGGGTATGTGGAGTTTGCAACTAAAGGAAATTTTGAGTGTATTTAGACTCATCATGCTTTTCCATGTGATTGACATGTGGACATTTCATCTCTGTCCCAATGGTTTGGTTCTAGAGGAGGTAAGTGTCTTTGCAGAGCTAGTC
Organism: Pleurodeles waltl; assembly: GCF_031143425.1. Lineage (NCBI taxonomy): Eukaryota > Metazoa > Chordata > Amphibia > Caudata > Salamandridae > Pleurodeles > Pleurodeles waltl. The sequence continues at coordinate 1,031,068,665 of NC_090437.1, read as the reverse complement.
TTTTATAATATGCTATGGCAATGCTATGTGTCATGCCATGCCTGTACTCCAGACATGTATTCTACACATCACTCGTCACCTGTATGGGAGTCCCACTTGTTCTGGCTTCATCAGTTCAGGTACCCATGCTGCCATATTTGTATAGGGGGTCAGATAGCCATGTGATGTGTATGGCAGGTGCTGTATGGTCTGTGAATAGGGTAGTCTACACTATCAAGGGAAAATACTAATTGAGATGGACTGGTCAGGTGTTGTTTCAGGACATGCATGATGTGCTGTGATCAGTCACCTGCTCTTGCAATAGGTGAAAGGAGTATGGAGAGACATGATCTGGAATATGCTTGTTATACCTACTTCTGCCAGGGCATGAGTAGCATGCTGACATGGCTTTACAGGTGCTCAATTGGATTACTCCAGTTGTGCTAACTTGCTTACAGTATGATGTGGGTGTGTAGGGATGACATAAAGGGGTGGATAGTTGTAACATGTTGTGACATGATGTAGGATATGTGTAATGCCAACAGAGACCAGCTAGCCTGGAGATGTTTACCTACAGTTGTGCATGTTTACATGTGTGTATGTAAGGAACATGATAACCCTTTCTCTCCCTCTCTGTCTCTCCCTCCCTCTCTCTCTATTTGTGTGCATCAGCATCGACAGGTGAAGGAGTCGGGGCACAGGTAAGTGGGGATGCTGCTGGCAATGGGTCCGGTAGTGCAGCGACCACCGACAGCGATGGACCCAGTGGCCCGTTGGGTGACGGGAGTGCCACATGGGAGACCAGATCTTCTGCATCATCATCTTCGGAATCCTCCTCCAGTGGACTCTTCCTGGCAGTGGCGGACCCATCTGGGACCACCCCAGAACCATCTTTTTCTGCCATCCCCCTTCCTACCACCACCCTCCCTGTAGCTCCCGACCCAGTTGTCCGTGCCCACTCACCCAGGAGGGTGGGTGTCTCCTTCACCACAGGCACCTCTGCCCCTGCCCCAGTAAGCCCTGCAGCCCTCAGTGAGGAGGCTATTGACCTCCGGAGGTCCATCCCTGTGGGTCAGTCGACCACGGTAAATGCCATCCAGGGACTTGCAACTGAAGTAGAACAGAGCAATGCGTTCCTGGTGGGCATTCACAGTGCACTGGCTGGCCTACAGAGATCCTTTCAGGCTCCAACCTCCTCAATAAAGACAGCCAATCACCCTTTGTCTTCCGTCCTCCCTCCATCTTCCTCTTCCTAATCCCAAACCCCTCTTCCCCGTCCCAGCCAGAGCACACAGACAGACAAGCATACATCCACCTCAACAGCCAAGGGTTCCGCGGACAAACACAAGCATCACAAGACCCACCATTGGCATGCACACAAACGGCACCCACCTGCAGACACACCAACACCCACTACCTGCACAGACTCCCCCACAACTCCCACGCTCACAGACCCTACTCCGGACACACCTGCAGACACCACACCAACATTTACAAATACAGACATGACTCCTATCCTACCCACAGTCAGTACAATAGCAGACCCGCAGACATCCACCCCAGTCACCACAACCACAAACACACTCACATGCAGCACATCCACCATACCTGCAGTCACCACCCCAACAGACAGTCAACCATCCAGCATGGCTACTCCCAGCTCCTCCACCTCCCTCCTCCCAAGACACATAAACACCCACACTCACCCACCCGACAGAAACCCAGCACACACAAGCAATCCTTGTGCACACATGCCCCGAAATCATCCACCAAGACACCTCCTACAAGCACTCCCTCTCGCTCCACTCCCAAACCCTTTTGCCATGACCGTACCTGTGTGCCAAAGAGTTGTCCCTTTTCATAATTTGGCAGTCTTCTCTGCCAGTCTGTTGGCTGTACGACCACCACCGCCAACATGGCACTCTTGGAACCGTCAAAGTAGTAATGAGGCCCATAATGTTTGTTAGAGAAATAAAACACTATTGAAAGAAAATATCCACTGATAAGACGTTGTGTGTCATATAGTCAATATAACAACACATTCTTCCCCTCTCTAAACACTGTCCATACCTGAATAAACGATTGTCTTTTGCTAGGGAGCGACAATACTGTCACTGTCTTGGTGTAGTGTGTAGTGTGGCGAGCTTGGCACCTGTGTATCTCTGTCTGGAAAATGTGCCAATCAGATAAAGGTAGGATCAGTAGGTCAGAATGCTTTTGGGACTGGCAGTTGCTCCAGTACATCTCTTGGGGTCTGGGCAAGCCTCTCAGTGAATAGTTGGTGTCATTGTCCTGCACAGTGTGAGGAATGGTGTTCTCCCCTCCCATGCCAGCTGTCCTTAAGATCTAGTCAGGGCTGGTAAATGGGCTGTAGAGTGGTGGTCATGCAGAATGGTGGTCATGAATAATGAGGCGAGGCCATATCACTATACAGGCAGATAGACTAAGGGTGCCACAGTAGCTCACTAGGTTGTTGGCTGTGTGTACAGATCTTTGGAGTGGTGGGTTGGCATGCGGGTAATAGCCATCCAAGCCCAAGCTACATATAGTAGAGAGAGGCAGCAAGGGCATGGACCCCTGATGGTGACCTAGTTCTGGGCAGAGGGCTCCATTTCAGGTCAAGTCAGAAAAGGGCAGGGTATTGGGGACTATACAAGACAGAACCCAGGAGTTAGAGCTAGGATGGGACTACACACTAAGGCCAAAACAGCAAAAGCAGTGATGAGGCAGATGCCGTGGCAGAAGGTGCATGGGCCCATGGGCACTGGAAGTCCAGTTAGGGGGTCAAGCCTCAGGGTTAGAAAGGCCATTTCATGCCCAGTGCAGATTAGCTGGAGGAATCAGGGGACCTGTCTCACCTGGTCCAGCAAGGCACTGCAGAGGCTTGTATACACTTTACCCACTTCTTTCCATGTGAGAATAGTCTTGGAAAGCAGAGAGTACATTTTGCAGAGTTTGAACAACTCATACCATGTCATCTGCAATGCAGCAATCTCAGCTTTTCATTTTCAAAAATGGTTCAGAATTTATTAATAAACAATATAATAACTATGGGTGGGAGGGGAAGCAACCAGACACAACCTTGGCTGACTTTTAATGCAGCTGGGAATGCTTCCATGACTTCATCTTTGGTGTTACGCTGGACCATTCCTGTAAAGTGCCTTGGACCAGGGGCAGTTGGTATTAATGGGGATGCACACACATTACCAGGGAATCCCTCAGGGACACGCTTCTTTGCTGGGGGTGGGACTTCATGACCCAGCCTGCATTTCTCTTTGGACCTCGCCTCTCTGGTGACGCACTATAAAAAGCTCTGGTTTCCTTGCTGGGCAGAACATGTGTGCATTACCAGGGAATCCCTCTGGGCTATGCTTCTTAGCTGGGGTGGGACTTCATTCCCCAGCCTGCACTGCTCCTTGGACCCTGCCTCCCTGGTGATGTGCTGTAAAAAGTGCTAGGTTTCCTTGCAGCATGGGACGCCTGCAGGATGTGCTTGAGCATGCGCCCAGCGAAGTTCGGGCCAAGACGGGCCCGTCTTCGTCCATCATCACCGGGAAGAGGCTGGGTGCTCCTTGTTTTGTTTTAGAAGTGCTAGTTCTAGAAGTGAAGGTCTATTTATCCCTGGTTACGTTTGCTTAGTCTTGCAAGTTACTATTTTAGTACCACACTAGTGGCCATGGGCAAGCGTAAAGCTGCAGATGCTCCTGCATATACACGTGGTCCAAAGAAATCTAAGAAATGTTAATAAAACAATAAAGTTAGCTCTTTGAGCAGCAAGGACAACAATAAATTAGAGGACATTGACATTTTGTTAGAGGAAGTGGAGGCCATTTTGAGAAGTAATGTAACTACAATCCCTACAAATTATGGCCCCCAGAAAAATAAAACTTCTGATATGTTTAAGAAAAGGCCTCGGCCACCCAACATTTTAAGCGAGGCTGGTCAAGAGAAAGTGGTTCAGTATGCAAGCAAAGTATTACCCCATGCAACAACTGCTTTTCAGTGTGATGGTTCTGCTGTGCCTCAGTGCGATAATGGAAGTACTGTTGTGGAAGAGTTGGCCTCTTGCCATCCCTTAAACCCAGAGGTTGTGGTGGTTCCAAACCGATATGGCCCATTGGTGGAGAATGGGGGTCCCAAAGATGATGCTTCTCCTGCTTGTACTGGGAAGACTGTTGGAGACAAACCCTTGGCTAATCTATCCTTAGGCCAAGGCAGCAAGTTGAGATCTTGCAGCAGTCTTGATTTGGCATCTGTCCACCTGAAAGTTGATGAAGTCACGAGTTTGGTGTTGCTGCCGTTGGACAAAGTAATGGGAGAACCTGGTCAGCTTTGAAGGTGCAGGTGCCTGAGGCCAAATGCGGGTGGGCCAGCATCTGCTTCAGGGTGAGGGATATCTGGTACCATTTTGTCAGAATCCAGATTATTATCTAGTGACCAGCCACTGGGGTCTGCCACTGACTCGCCCCTTACTAATCAACCTGCTCCTTATGCTGAGGGAACAAAGGCCATTGCTGGTGCGAGAAGGCGTAAGCACATTCCTGTTGTAAAAGGAGTGTTCTCGCTGAGTTAGGTTATCTTGATATGCCCCATCCCACTGCCCATATAAAGGGCCCTCGAGTGGGGGCTTGTGTCCAGGTGTCTGTTGGAGAAAGTATATCTAGGGTGCAAGAGGGAAGGGCATTGGGTTATCCTGACATAAGATTATTAACAGCAAATCAACAGTGTTAGGGTGCGGGGAACTCAGGAAGAACTATTTTCATGGTTGGGGTGCCAAAGTTGTAATTAGGATCTTCAGAACCTCAGGACTCCCTGATAAATAAGGTTATCAGTTGGCTGAGAGCCCAGCGTAATTACCTCTCCATTATTATTTTAGAAGCTGTAAGACACAGTCCGCAAGGGTCAAATAATGATTTTATTTCTATTCTTCTTATTGACAAGCTGCTAGTAACCAATCTCATTGACTTTGAATTGCGTACTTGTTGTCTTAGGAACCCTCGAGGGATGGGCATCAAGGTAAAACTATCTCTGCCTGTTACTACTACACCTAGACAGTTGAGGGTAATAGCAGGTAGAAAGGACGACCTCAGCCAATCACACGTCCTTGCCTTGGCAGATAGTAATTTCCCTGTCTTGAATGCTACTGATTGACTATCCACTAAATCTTATGCTGTGATTTTACCAGCGGCTCCTGTGAGTAAGGACGGTGTGTCGGTTGACTACGGGATAAGGGAAAAGGCCCAGAGTAGCATGTTTAGTACATTGGAGGATAGTGCTAAATTATCCATTATGTCTTGGAATCTGGCAGGTCTGAGTAGCAAACAAATGGACCTCAAGTGGGCTGCTTATGTTAATACACAGGATATATGTATATTCCACATGACTTGGGCTTTGGCCCCAGTCTCCTTGGATTGTTTTTTTATCTCATCATGTAGATGCCAAGCCCGCTGCTAGGGGGAGCTGTCGGGCTAAGGGAGGCCTTCTGATATTGATAAATAAGAAACTGCAGTGTGCCATTCAGCCCTAAAATTAGACTCACCAGATCTATTGGTATCCAGTTTGAAATTAAACAAGGCTTTAGGCTTGCAATAATTAATGTATATGCCAGATCAGTGCCATAGGGTGCATATACTTTTGCCCTATATAATTATGAAGAGTATGAATTTGAAAATATTCCTATCCTCAGTATCCATGAGACCTTGGTTCCTAAACTATAGGGCATTTTTTATAGTAAGACCACTACTAAGAGGACTGTCTATGCACACACAAAAATAATAAGGCCCTCATTACAACCCTGGTGGTCGGTAGAGAAATGGTGGTAATACCGCCAACAGGCCGGCAGAAAAAAAAAATGGCATTACAAGCATGGCGGTGACCGCCATGCTAAACAGCCACTTCTCCACTCCGACCGCCAGGGTGGTAACGACTGCTGGGCTGGAGACTTCGGTCTCCAGACCAGCGGTTGTCACTACACCACCGGCGGTATCATGACCCCGCATACCGCCATGGATTTCGTGGGGTTCTGTACTGCCACGAAATCCATGGCGGTAGGCGCTATCAGTGCCAGGGAATTCCTTCCCTGGCACTGATAGGGGTCTCCCTCCCCCCTCCTCCACCCCGAGTCCTCCCCCCACACCCTCCCGACCCCCCTGCCCCCCCCAAATGTAGCAGGACTCCCCTCCCCACCCCCGACATCGACACATACATCCACACGCACACATACAACTACACATACCCGCACACATATAAATAGACATTCCAAAAGACACACATACAGACATACACGCACACATACTCAAGGACATACAGACAGACACGCACACATTTTCAAAACACACAACACTCCCCCGCATGCATACACGCACTTACACACACCCTCTACACACTCACACGCACACCCCCATGCACGCACACAACACACAACCCCCCAACCCCCCTCCCCTAACAGACGATCGCATTGCCTGGTCCAGTGATCCTCCGGCAGGTAACGGGATCCATGGGGGCTGCTCCGCCACCAGCTACCCGTCATCATGGGACGTGATTCGGTGGGCGGTGTTCTGATGATGTGGCAGTTGAGGTGGAGTAGCCTCACTGGCAGCTCTCCGTCCGAAAAAGGACGGAGGGCTGCCAGCAGTCATAATACGCTGTGCGGAAAACCGCCTGCACTGGCGGTCTTCAGCACGGCAGTACCTCGACGGTCTTGCAAAAAGACCGCCGAGGTTTAAATTAGGGCCTAAGTCTTTTAACTATGATTGCTCAAAGGCTAAATCAGCACTAAAGTTAGCGGTCATGACAGGAAATGATTAGGACAGCCAAATCTGCATACAATAAGGCCATAGTGCAGGCAAAGAAAAACTGGCAAGATACTGTTTGGCAGAACTTGCTCGAAACAACTAGTTTAAATGATAAAAGGACTTTTTGGAAGCTACTCTCCCAAAGTCAAAATGAGGGTGGGAGTTTCCTCCATTAACATATCCAACCAGAGAGTTGGGTTGATCACTTCTCCATACTCCATAAAGTGATACACCAAGTACGACTCTTCCCCTCTGAGGCAGTTTGAATTGAATTCCTTGTTGGAGGTTCTGGGAAGGGTTTTAGCAGTCCTGATGACTGCATTGTTTTCACATTAGGAGAAACTAGTGCAGCAATTGCTTCCTTGAAATCTTTCAAAGCTCCTGGTATTATTGATAAAATACCAGGGGATCTATTTAAATCTGAAGGGGTAATTTGATCCAGTTACATTAATATGTTATCCAATCTATAGCAACTGGGGGACCTATCCCTGCTACCTGGAAGGGAGCTGAAATAATACCTATCTATGAGAAAGATGAAGTGAACTCCCCTGCTAACTATAGAGCTATCAGCCTTATCAGTAATTTACCAAAACCTTTGCAAAGCAAATTCTGGATAGGCTGTTAGAGTTGGTTGATGTTAACCGTGTTCTGTCCCCCCTTCAGGCGGGTTTTCGACCCAAAACTAGCACTGTAGATCAGGTTTTCCAGCTGGCCCTTCTATATTGGAAATATGTACTTCTTGCCAAACAAAATCTGTATTTCGCTTTTGTGGATCTTTGGTCCGCATTCAATTTGGTTTCTAGATGGAAATTATGGGAGGTTTTAGATGAAGAGGGTGTACCCAGGAAATTAATTCACCTCTTTTGGTGTGGCTCCATGAAGGTATCTATGCTCAGGTGAGATGGGGAAAACAGTGAGAATTAACTGACAATATCCCTATACTGCGTTGTGACACCGTCATTATTTTCTTTATAAATAATTGGGGTGGTCCAAGCCTTGTCTTCTTGCCAGAATGATGCCCCCACCTTAAATGATCTAAAAATTCCCATAATACTTTTTGTGAACGATTCTCCCCTTATCTCCAGGACACGGAAAGGGTTACAGGTTCTTGTTAATACTGTATGTATACAGCTTTTTACACAGATCGTGGGGTGGAACTGAATGTTACCAAAACGAAACTGATGGTGCTTAGTCCTAGGCCAGCCAAAAGATGCACAACCTCTGTAGACGGTGTCCCACAGGACAGGGTTGGTTCCATAGATTATCTTGGTGTCAGGATCTCAAACAATTTTAAGTGGGAAGACCAGATAAATAAGAGTTTGCTACTCTTACAACAAAGGACAGGTGTAACTCTGCATTTGTATAAGAGTACCTGCGCAAGAGCTATATCTCCAGCCCTAAAGATTTACTTGCCAAAAGCACAAAATGCTGCTAACTATGGTGCAGAGGTGTGGGGCTATTGGAAAGTCCATAAACTATCTGTGAGAGAAAATAGTTTTGTTAGAGGACTACTTGCTTGTCCAGGAAGTACCTTTTTGGTTCCCATTTATCTCGTTCTTGGTTTAAATCAGATTTTAGACATACTATCTTTAAAACTTCTACTATACTGTGTAAGGATATGGGCCACTCCGGAACTCAGTATTTACAGGAATTCACTTCTTGATTTTTTAAAAAGACCTAATGTAACCTCTACTCCATGGTTTAAGCATGTGTCAAACTGGTTCTGTATTCTTGGTCTTTGGAGTTGCTGGGAGAATCCCCAGGGTTTAAGGAAAGCCCAGATGCAATCCCTGAAATCAACTTATTTAACTTATGTCAGGAATAACCTTTTTTTTTACTACAACCCACAGGTGGTTGACGAATCAATTTCTTGATTTTGAGTGGTTCCCCCGGTATGAGTCTCTTTTAGATATTATTCCTGAACTCCTTGCTAAGAGCTTGTACATTTGTTTTCATTATGGGTGTTTGCCATTAATGTCTTTGAAAAGTAGCTGGAGGGCAACTTCTGTATCGAATATTTGCCCGCGCTGTGGTGCAGTTTCTAAGACGGTTGAGCATTTCTTGTTTTTCTGTGCAGCGTATGCTATTCCCCGGTGTAAGTGGATACGACCTATCTGTCGGAACCTGGGCATCAGACAATACGCTAATGCCCTCATGATTTTGAATAGCGATACTTCTACTGTTATGGTGCAGGCAGTTGGCAAGTTCCTTGCGGCTGCATGGTACACACGCACCCGTTTTTTAGAAAGACTGCAAATGAATCATGTCTAATATTTTGTGCTAATTACGTATGCATGGCACACACATGCTTGTTTCTTTTAAAACAAAAATGTTAATGAATTATGTTTAATAATATGAAACTATGCATGATCGGTGGCCGGAGTTCGGGGAGTGATTGATTTTATTGCTTTTAACACTTTATGTAGGTTTTTTATTTATACTTCTGTTTTTTTAATGTAAATGTATGTGGAGCTTCTTGTTTTGTATGCTTTGATGGTATTTTTGATGACCGAATAAAGCTTTTTATGATGATGATAATGGACAACATGAGCATCACCCTACCATCCTATTGGAGAAAGAAGAAGATGAAAAAGAATACAGAGCAGATAAAAATAAATAGCATTTGCTACTCTGTTACAAACCAGTTTGATCCTGTGTTCTTAAGCCAGGGCCGTGACGAAATAGTGATGGGTGTGGTTTGTGTTCCTTTGCAAGTGTAGGTTTCGTTTTTGGGCGTTGTTGTAATTGCTCAGGGCGTGTTTACAGAAGTGGCATTAACCTAAATGACCAATGGTGCGGTAGGCCTGTTGAGGTAAAGATAGAGGGCGAGTGTCATTGATTTTACGAGTTGACCCCACTGATTTTCCCAAGGTAAAAGCAAAAGAGGCTGTGTGCTATTGTGCATCCTGAAGGAGAGAAATCAGCAGGATTTTACCGAGTCAGAAGGAACAGCAACAAGACAGCACAGTTTTAACTGAGCTGCGATCAGGTGCCTGGGCCAACCCTGCTTTCCCTCCTCCCAGGATAGGGAAACACATTAGCTTTGCTTTGTGCTGTTACCACGGACTCTGTGTTGGCAAGAGTTCAAAGCCCACGTGAGGGAAGAGAACCCAGCATAAATTTGCTTGCCAGCTTGGAACAGCAGGCAAGTCCGCTTTGAATTTTGATCATTTTTGCATTTGCTGCCCAAACCCTGTCCATCTACAGTGGCAGTGCCAGCACTGGAACCACAGTCACCACTGATTCTGGACCCGACACTAACCAAGGCAAGGCATTCAGTGAACCGACACCACACTTTTAACCAACCTCCTCTGCACTTGAAAGCAAGTTTTAAATAGAAAGTCAGTTTTGAATGTATGTTATTTTCAGAATCACCGCAGCTCTGCTAGGACAATAATGAAAAAACAAAACGTGCATCTCCTCATGAATCTTAAAAAGCTAACAAAAGAAAGGCCTGCCACACACAAAATAGCATTAAATACACATTAATAATAATGTGGATTTAAAGTAATTGATACCGCTATGACAAAGTGTAGAAAAGCTATCTATGACATGTCAGGTGGAGAAAACTACATGCCTTGCACAACTGAACAATTTGGATAGTGACATCTAATACGCTGCATATTAATAAAATGAATGAGCCTCTGCTCACTGTTTTCATTCCTTTAAATGACTTGCAGGCTAAGGCATTCCATGTGATTTTTTTATTACTTTGTCTCATTACAGATTTCTGTGTGTATTATTGTTGCCCAAAACACTTCAACCTCAGTTGCCTCACTGTACTTAAGTGCATTAGGTATATTACACCCAGCAACAACTGTGTTTAGTCTACAAAAGAATGAGGGTGGGATTCAAACCTGGAACAGCTAGTTACAGACATACCTCTCTTGCAAAACCTCAGCCCACAGAGTTATGTCATTCAAAGGCATCTTCTATGTTCAGTCATATATTTCAATGAATTCTAGAAGGTGAAACATTTACATCTCCTGTCAGTCAAGTCAATCATTTATGATCAGCAGGTGTGATGCCCAATAATAGAGATGGATATTCACCATGGCAATTTCCCCATCGTAGACCAATCAGCAACATTTAGGAGGTAATTATGACCCCGGCAGTGAGTGGTAATTTGGCGGCAATACTGCCAACAGGCAGGCAGTACATACCGCACCATTATGAAATTGGCAGGTTGGCTACAGCCATTCCGCCACCTCTTCACTCATACTGCCATGGCGGTATGAGCCACCGGGCCGGAGATGTCTATGTCCGGCCCGGCGGCCGGCAGAGTACCAACGGTGGCATTATGAGCCTGCCTACCACCATGGTTTTCGTTGCGTTAGCAACACCACAAAAACCATGGTGGTAAGCCCTACTGGTGACAGGGAATTACTTCTCTGTCACCGGTAGGCAGCTCCTCCACCCCCCAACACTCACCTGACACCCTCCAATCCCCTCCATCCAAACTCCCCCACCCCCTCCGATCCTCACACACACCCCCACCTCCTCCGGTCTTCACACAAACCCCCACCCCCTCCAATCCTTACACACACCCCCCGCCCCCTCCGATCCTCACACAACCCCACCCCTTCCGATCCTCACACACACACCCCACCCACTCCGATCCTCACACAAACGCCCCCACCGCCCGTACACGCACACACCAGCAGACACGCACCACGCATACACCCAATCACTCACACTGGTATATACGCATTCAAACAGGCATACTTCCAGACATGCCCACACACATTCTTACAGCGATCACACTGACATTCAGACACGCACTCACTTCACTATTCTTACACGCAATCAATCAATCAATCAATCATTTGTAAAGCGTGCTACTCACCCGCTAGGGTCTCAAGGCGCTGAGAGGGGGGAAGAAGTGCTACTGCTCAAACAGCCATGTCTTGAGGTGTTTCTTGAAGGTCAGCAGGTCCTGGGTCTGCTCACTCTTCACTCACACTCATACAACCAGGCAAACACCACAACACCCACAGACGCACTCACACACACACTCAGACACACACATACAACACCCCCCAACCTCCCTTCCCACTCCCCTGTCGGAAGCCCGACTTACCTTGGTCGAGGAGGTCTTCTGGCAGGTAACGGGAAGGGGCAGTACTACCACCTGCAGCAACCCACAGCAGAACACCGCCAGGCCGTATTACTGGTCATAATACAGCTGGCGGCATTCTACTGGCATTGCGGTGCTGGTGGTAGCAGCACAAGCTTACCACCGTCCATCAGTATGATCACTGCCGAATTTCCGCCCTTATTGTGGCAGAAGTCAGCCAGTGCTCATAATATGGTGGATGGATGGTAGCCGCGGTGGTGGTATGTTGGCATTCGTCACCGCGGCGGTAGGCGTTTATTACTACCAATGTCTTAATGATGACCTTAGTATGAGCAATCTGGAAGAACGGCCACACCAAAGAAAGGAGCGCAACAAGTTCACCACTTCCCAGAACCAAGTGTCGGGTATAAGAAGTAGGATGTTTTGCAGGGTGCAAAGGTACCAGGGCAATATCATCATTTTGACCAGTGTGACTTTACCCAGGAGGTTGAGAGAAAGGTTTTGCCAAGCCGCTAGGCTTGTTCTAGTGGTCTTCAAGAGAGGCACCAGGCTGAGTGTGTGAGCAAGTTTCGGTAGTGTTGTGGTATGTATACCTAAGTATTTAAAACTGAGGCAATGAACGGGGATGAACTCCTGCTAGGCGATTGATGTGTTGTATCCACTCATCTGAACAAGTAAGGATTGTTTTTTTATTTAAATGAAGACCTGAAGCCTCCTCATTAAGACAAAGAAGCTCAAGAGCCCATGGACCAGAGGCCCCTGAGTCTGCAAGGTACAGGAGGGCATTGTCTGCATATAAAGTGATTCTGTCTTTGGGGGCCCCCTGCCACTGCCAACCCCTCATATATAAACAGACATGCAAGTGGCTCAATGGTGAGGACCAAGAGAAAGGGTGAAAGAGGGCAGTCCTGACGGGTGCCTCTTCTGATCAGACACACGTCAGAAAATATTCCATTAATCATCACCTGGGCCATTGATTGGGAGTAGACGAGAGAGATTATCACCCGGAAGTTGGCTCCAAATGCCATCTGGGTGAGCACCGCTCCTAGGTAGTCCCAATCAACTGTATCAAAGGCCTTTTCAAAATAGTTTATATGGGTAAGGGTGACCTGGAGCCCACACATACAGTGCTGCATGCTACTTCGCAGCATAAAGTCACACTGGTCTGGGTGGACCAGAGAGCCGCTGACCGTCTGGATTCTCGTCGCTAGAATTTTGGCATATATTTTGGCATCAGTACTGATCAAGAAAATGGGACAATATGCCACACAATATGTTGATGCCTTATCTGTTTTAGGGGCAACAACAATAGTCGCCAGGTCAAGCCCCTGCAGGAACGATCCGTCTTGTACTGCAGTGGAGCAAAGCTGGAGTAAGTGAGGGGCTATGATGTTGCAGAAGTGTGAATGATATTGAAGGGGTAATCTGTCCTGGATTTCAAGTTCCGCATGACCAATTGGATTTCATAAAGTGTAAGAGGTTTGTTTAGAGCTTCGTTGAGCTTTAGTTAAGGAGAGGAGGGGTACATCTGCCAACAGTGGCGGGGCACATTCCACTGGGGGGATGGGGCTGGCGAGTGTAAAGTTGTTTATAGTAAGCACCAAAGGCAGCTGCAATGTCCTCAGGGGAGGTGGCCAGGTTCCAGAAATGCTCCTCACAGCAGGATTCAGGCATGAATTGTGTCCCCAGGTTGCCAATCAATACAAAAGGGCTCTGCTCTTATCAACGTGTTCATACACACTTTGGGTGGTCACACAGCAACATTGATGGGCCTCATAAGAAACTAAGTGGTGGAGCTCCATTTTATTAAGGTTGAGTTTTCGAGTCAGTGTTTCCATTGCCCAGATTGTAAGTTTATTCTCAGTAGTAAGTATGCAGGCTTAAAGGGTGATGATGTCTTGTTGCCTTTCCTTTTCCCTGTGTCTAAGGTACCTCCTTGCCGCCCCCGAATCATCTGCTTACCAGCTGCCCAGAGAGTGGGGCACTTTGAAGAGATTTGTATCAAAGTACGATTGCAGTCATGCAGCCAAGTGTTCTGCCAACTTGTTGTTCAGGAGGAACCATGCATTAAGGCGCCACAGAGGGCATCTGTGGGAGGCCAGAGAGCCCAAATGGAGAAGTTGTGGGGAGTGGTCTGATATACCCTGAGGAGCATGGTGACTTCCGTTGTGGCAGAGAGATCAACTGCAGGGAGGAAGATGTAACCTATGTTGGATACAGTACGTTTGACATCACCATGTGGGTAAAAATTGGAGCTTTGGGGTGCAGGATTCTCCATGCATCTCAGTGCCCAAGGGAAGACATCAAGAGTCTGAAGGAGCGAGAATGAATGTGACTGTCCCGGGTAAAAGGGCCAGAGATATTGCGGGTTGGGTCTGCTATGGCATTGAAGTCTCCCCCTACGGATTAATGCACCCATGTAGCAAAGCAGTATTTAGCTGGGTCAGATCATGAAGGGTTTATTTATGTAGGCATGAGGTTATGTAAATTCTAAGGAAGCCATAAGGCTTCCCCTTGAGTGTACACACCACCAAAGTGTATCTGCCAAATGGGTCCTGTAGCACATGGGTGACCACAGGGGAAAGGATTTGTGGAGAAGGATAGCTGTGCCTCTAGAGCCTCTGGCAACCCTGGAGTGGATGGCATGGCTGTAGCCAAATCTGCATAGGAAGGGGCATTGGGTGCCCAAGAGGCGTGTCTCCTGTAGGAGGGCCACACCAGTCGATGACATTGGAGGAATTTGAGAACAATAGTGTGCTTGATGTAGTCCAGTAGACCATTCACATTTCAGGAAATAAGGTTGACCTCCATATCTGAGTCAGTAAGGAGTAAATGAATGCATGTGGTGGGAGCATTAAAGTGGGATTTGGGAGCAAAGAGGTCTGGTGAAGGAGTTTGTGTCCATGGTACTATATGCCAAAAACAAATAGAAACCCATAAAAAAAAACAACAGCAACAGCTAATCTAGCATTCCCCCCACCCCACCCCACATAGCCACCTGGGAGGCATCTTTCACCCAAAAACATTCTTCAACAACATCTGTAACTATAACTAGAGCATTTGAGTAAGACTTTCTTTGCTACAAGTATCTAATTAAGAGGATATACATATTAAAAGGCACCCTGGGTCAAGGATAAATTCTTGATAGCATGTGGAGGTGGTCATGGTTCTGGTGATTATGATGAAATGTCTATGCCACATGCAGCAGCATTACCGTCAATCTCCAATGGGGCACGAGACGGTCCAGGTGTGGTGCTTGTATCATGTTTCGGTTGGAAGCCACCCTGGTCGGCTTCCAGGGTTACCAGGGAACTCTCATGTTGTCCCCTTCTACTCTTAGACTTGGGGTGTTGCTGGGGCCTGGAGTGAGCACAGGTCGATTTCGGAAGGTCAGGGATTGACTGCAAATCTCCACTTGGATGGTCATGTTTACGTAGGGATCCCTGTTTGATGGCCCACTCCTAGGCGGCCTCAAGAGTGTCAAGGAACTGGAAACGGGAGTTGTGGACTGCACGCTGTCTCACAGGAAAAAGCAGCACATAAGGGATAGACACAGCTACGATTTTTTGCTTGACTGAATCAAAGGATTTCTGCTGGGCCTTCCTTGCTGTGGTATAGTCTGGGAATACCATAAAATAGGATGATTGGTAGAGAAGATTCCCATGAGTTTGGGCCTCTCAGAATATTGCATCTCAGTCTCGAAAATTCAGGAATTTAGTAATCAGAGGTCGGGGAAGGACATGGGGGGTGATGCATAAGTGAACGATGTGCATATTCAACTACAAAACAGGCCAATAGGGATTCTTCTGGCATCCAGGAGCATAACCATGCTTCCATGAAAGCCATCAGGTGAAGGGTTTCAGCTCCTTCTGGGAAGCCCACTAAGCAGAGGTTGCTTCTCTGGGGAAGATTCTCCACATCCTCCGTCCTGGCCTCAAACAGTCGTTAGTAAGTTAGTCACTCTGGACTGAAGGTTGGAGGAATCATATTCCAATGCGACATGACTCTCAACTTCTGTCACTCTCCCTGACACATTGGGAAGATCTTGCTGCATTAGGGCTACTGCAACATCAACCTCTCCATTCTTGGATTCCAGGGCCTCCTGGGATGCCTGAATAGTTTGGAGGATATGGCGAGTGTATGAGGGTGTAGAGAGCTTTTGGTTGGAGTCCCCCTCAGTAGCTCTGTTGTTAGTTTCAGGCACACTGTTGGTGAACTTATCAATTTTGGGTTGGGAGCTAAAGGTAAAAGTTTATCTTTTACCATAGCGACAATGGGAGAGTCAAGTACAGTAGGAGTTCACACCAACATGGTCTTGGCGGCCCAACCAAGAGTGATATTAGGAGGAGAGAAGGTAAGGAATGGAGGGGAGAGGGTCTTACTACAGTCACAAGCCTATTGGGCACCAGGTCACCTGGGGATACAAAGGGCTCACCCACAAACCGCTTGTCTCAATTGAGGGGCAGCACGAGCAGTCGGGGCAAAGCAACAGGATTAGTAGTTTCAGGCATATGGTGTAGTCCTCCAACCTATAGGGGTATATCCTCAAGGGTGGCCCCTCCAAGCAGTGTAAGACTTCTCACAGCCCCAGGGAAGTTCAAATAGTCTGTGGGTCCCGCGGGGGGCATCTTTGAGCACACCACTCACCCATGGGCTTGCAGCACCTTCCCAATGGAGTCAGAAAAAAAGGACCAGGGCAAAGGTTGTCGGAGACAGGCCCCGACAATCATAGTAGAAATACTAGTGCAGCGCATGTAGGTCAATGTCCCATGCGACTCAATTCGCTGTCGCAGTGAGGCAGGGAAGGTGACCCGGGGAAATTGATACTGTATGGAGGCTTGTTAATCACAGCAGAGGTGTCAATGCAGGTAAGCCGGCCTGATGTTACATAGAGTTCAGGGCAGCAACACGATTCACATCACCCAGCTAAATGACCAAAGAAGGAGCAACAATCCAGAATGGCCTACCCTACAATAAGGTCCCACCAGACAGCAATCTCTTCACACTTACAGTGTCTGTCTGCTGTAGTGTCTTGTGTGTCCACATATGTGCAGGTGCAGCAGGGCTGGAAGAAGCAGTCACACATGGGCCGGCAGACAACGCCAGGTCAGTTTGCAAGGTGCCATATCCCCCTGCACGGCCCGACTCCACCAGCCCCTCCTATTGCACAGCCCTCAACTTGGCTGAGTCAGACTGTGCAAGACAGGCAGTCGCAAGAGTGGTAGGCGGCAGTTCAATGCATGCCTGATGGCAGGCCCAAATCCCCTTGCAGTCTCAGCCCCTCAGTAGGAGGTATCTACATGGGTCATTAGGAGCTGTTAATTTCTTATTGTTTTTGCACTATTCTAGATATGTGCTGGGCTGCCCCCCTTGTGTTTTTAATTTACAGTTCTGTGCCCTGAAGAAGGTGGGTGGTCGGCTGGCGACTCCTCACTGAAACGAGTCAGCACTTGTGCACTACTTACACTGGCACCAAAGGGAACATATGCTGGAATTAATTTGATGTATTTTTCTTTCATCCTAATGGAGAGTTAAAGTTTATAAATATGATGGGTACATAGGAGCTGTGACCCTGTGAGTTTTGTAAAACTGAAATCTTTGATTGTATATCTTACATCTCTTTTGGTATTGAGGAAAGCATTGTATGAATCTAGCCTACTTGAGGGAGGCACTCATATGAATCATGGTGGTGTTGTATAGTATTTGCAAGATGATTTTTAAAGTTTTTCTTAAATCCTGTATGATAGGTATGAATAGCACGGATGGAGTTTGATAGTGTGAAGAATTGTTGGTTGGTTTTGGTGTTGGAAGCTTTTATGTATAGAATGATTTGTGATTCAAAATATTACTAATGATTGATATGTATCTAATTAAAGAAAATAATAAATATATTTACTATAGTACAAAGTATTGTTTGGCTTCATTTATGATATTACCTTTGATTGAACATCCTTGGGAGGTGGGTTGTTGTTCTTTTGCAGCATTAGATCAGCCCTGGTATCATCTTAGTATTTAGGACCCAGCTATCAATTCCAGGTTAGCAGGGAAAACAACAGGGGAGAACACTCAAGGTCTTAGTTAAACAGCCATTTGTGAAAATTACCATGCAAAGTTTAAGAGTGTGCATCTTCAGCAAAGAATGTGTTTTCCAATTAGCATTTAGCTGGATAGTATACTAACCATGAACCTGAACCCCACAGAAGGTCTCAGGAAAAGAAGGATGGGTGACACTAACCATTCAAAGTTTAAGACTTTGTATTTGCAAAAAAAGAGTTCAGATAGAGGGTTGGTTTGCAATATCTTACAGCATGCAGCTGGGTAATACAGAACCCTGAACCTGAGCAGTGTTATGTTGCCGTCTTCTCTTGTCCAAGTTCATGTTCATGCATAGTAGGGACTAGATAGCTTGATCCAAATCTAGAGTATGTAAGTTTGGTTTTCCAATGCCTCCAGATATCTTTCAATGGAGTCTAGATGGGAGTGAATTGATGCAATATCCAAGTATATAGCCTTAGACTTCATTGCCATTTCTGAAGTGTTCTTAGGGAAGATACGATGTCTGTGAGTTCTTTTATCACCATGTTAACATTCTTGCTACCATGTTCTCAGAATGAGGGGTGTTTGTTTCTACAGTTCCACAAAACCTTCAGAGAATAGAAGTTGATGGGTAGTTCTTCATCAAAACAAATATGGACAAATGGGGAGAATGTCCCTTAGATATAGTTTCTAGACTTTCAAGTCTGGGGTAGACCGCACTCTGTGTACTACAGTAGGCCTGTATCATACGTGATCCCGTTGGTTGTAGCTTTCTAAGGATACTGTACTAACTAAAGAAAGACAGAGAGACAATAACAGCTAGTGATCTATGCTGTTAAGTATGTGCATTGGTACTTCTGAGGGCCCTTTCAAAATTAGTTGTTGGTATGTTGCTCTAGATTATCCTGCTGGCACCGAGCATATAACACTGCTCTCACCAGGGACAAATGGGCAGTGGAGTTAGTTTATTACTTATCTGACCTGACATATGTTTCCAGTCTAGATTGCTCCTATTAGTGGGAGGAAGCCAGCAAGTACAGAGACTGTCATATAGGATGCTGTGCATTCAGTTTTCCAGGAAAGTGTATTCCCAGTTATGATGCAGAGCGAGGATACAAACTGCTACATCACCTCAGTGTTTCAATCAGTTCTATGTTCATCTCCGTTCATTGTTGACATATGGCCTAATGGGTCGAGTAGGCACAGGATATGGCAGGGATATTTTGTTTGACATCTGTAAGTGTGGTGGTGCTCTGGTGGTCCCCTCATGTTCAGCCAGCCTACGTGTGGTTACTGTGGAGTGAGATCTTAATTTAAAATAGCAAATATCGTTAGCTCATCTCATTACACTTTCCCAATCTATCCTAGAGTCCTCCAGCAGGAGGGTGGTGCTGGAGTCAGAACAGCACTGAAGATGTAACATTGACCAGCTGCTACCGACCTCTTTCTCATCTCAGGGTCATGTCTGCGTGTGATCTTTGGATCCACCTCATAATGGTTGGGAGTGGGCGTATGGGCTCAATCAGCCATTCCTCTTCTTCAGTGCTACAGTAGCTCTGGATCTCCAGAATCTGGATGGGCAGCAGTCATGTGTGCAAGTGCAGTAGTAATTTCAGTCAATCATCTGGCCTAGAACTTCAGGTATGGGCTAGATGGGTGGAAGGAAGGAGATGGTGGTAGTCCAAGCTATTGGCTTTTGTTTGTGGCATTGTACATCAATTTGTGGTACAGGGACCCAATTTCTCATGCCCCAGTTATCTTCACTGGAGAATCTGTAAAACCACAAAACCATAAAACCACAAAAAGCAGCAGGGCCTTAAAAGGCCCTACAGCATAATGGCAATCTCTTCTCATGACCACGTTTGCCCCCAAGTGTATTTGTTGAGTTTTTCATTAGAAGGATTGGGCTATCTTGCTCCTACAGTAGTACTCAAGGTTCTCTAGTGTGGTGACAGCTCATTAATGACTACATTGCAGAAGTCTTGCAAATGTAGTATGTTGGTGGATACTTCCTCATGGTTGCAGAATACTAAGTGGAAACTATTCAGTACTATACATGAGCCTTTTGCATTCAAGATCAGTAAAGATTAATGAGGTATTTTTGAGTTCTTAAACGTTAGATTGGTTTGTTTGCTAGGATATTGAAGGCACATTTTAGAAGTATGTCTGCTTGATTTTGTCCATTGACATTGTAAGACATTTAGGTGCTAGTTTAGAGCAAGGTGGATTGAGGGTACTCCATTGGGATGGCAAAGGACGTTGACCTCGCCATCTGAGGGACATCCACCTGCCAAATCTAAAGTTGTCCGCTAGCTCCACAGTTAACTCTTAACAATTATAAGAATGGCCATCATAATGGTTCCTGTCAATATTGTAAATGTTTATTGTGTGGCTCTGTCAAACATGATGGACAGCTACTCTTAAAACTTTTACACAGCTATTTTTTTTTTTCCAAAAACAAACTCACAAAGTTACAATTAGTTTCTGAAAAATGAAAACCTAATGATCCCCACACCATGGGCGTTATCTCCCATGGTGTTGTTTATTTACTTGTTTTACTGTTCCTCACCAAAAAAAATATTCAATTTGACTGCCCAATTTTTAAATTGGTCGGGTGGTCAGTGGCTAACCTCCAATGGCTCATACTTTGTCTGGCCATCGGAACAGTGTGCTGGTAATGGAGCTGGAGTAGGCTCTGTTGTCAACATAATTTCAGTTATTTCCCTTCTTGTGGTAATTGTTCTAGTCTGGAATGTGGTCCGTAAAAGGATGAGGTGGTGGTCAGACAAGATTATGACAGTTTTCAGTTATTGTAATGAGATCTGGTCCCATGACAATTATATCTAAGTTATGTCTGGATGTATGTGTTGGGTTTGTCACCGACTGTGAGTGGCATATGATTAATCATTATAGATCCTGTTTGGGTGAAACTGATTTTGTCGAAGCAGATGTTAAGGTTTGCCAGTACAGAGAGAGCATTTTGGTTTATTGTGATCTTCATGATGGTATTGATAAACCTCTTATTGGATGTGGGCCTGTATAACAGTAATAATAAGTTTGAGAAAAGAGGAGATGGGCTATGTACCAGCATGGGTTTGAAATCAGTCCCCGCTAACCTTCAAAGTTCAAGCATTTTCCTTATCACATTGGCATCCTGTGATAGATGATGTTTCCTGTTGGTTGCATAAGAACATCAATTAACTGCTCAGTACTCAAGGAAAAAATACCTGTCTGGGAACCTTTCAGTGTCTTAGCACTTGCTTATTTTGATCTTCTTCCTCCATAGTCTTGCAGCCTTGAGTCCTTTTGCAGCTCTACACACTTTGCTCGCATGGGCTCTGTCTGAAGTTTATGTTGTGGTTTTTTTATAGAATAATTATGCTTGGCTAGCTGGGTTCTCTGCTTGCAGTTTTTTGTGGACATTTCCTACAGTCTAGCTGTGCTGGGATCTGTTTGTAGCTCTATTGCCGGGTTTTTCACTTCCTAGCTGTGACAAGAGCTCTATTTGCAACTCTACATATGCTTGTTACACAGCAGACCTCTCTGGGAACTATCGTAGAATACTTGTTTGTGACTCACTTCCTCTACTTGTGCTAGTGTTTCTCACAGACTATGCTCTGCTTGGGCCTTTCTGTTGGTGTGTTTTGGGGACTAGTACAGTTGCATAGCTTTCTGGTGGTTTTTATTAGGCATAGATTATCTTGGATATTTGCCTTTACGTTTGCTGTTGCCCCCGCAGGCTTTACTTCATTATTTTGCTGTAGCTGTGCAAGTGTCCCTGACAACCATGCACTCTATTCGCAGCTCAAAACCTATTTCTGCTCCAATTTTTCCTCATCCCAGTACTTACAGGGATGAGGTGACCCAGAAACAGTGAAAGAAAAAACTGGCTTCCTTCCATTCCTCCCCCTCCCCTCCCTGAAGGGCCCTCCTGCTATGAGGACTATAAATAGGCAGAGACCCCCAGATTTACCTGTCCTATGTAAAATCTGTCACTGCTGTAACATTGCCTAACTGGGCCAGAGCATAGTTGCCTCCAGGCAACTCTGCTCTGCTCAACTGGTCCTCACCACCATCCCAGGAACAGAAAGAACACAGCCAGAGGAAGATCCTTCTCCTACCTCGCCGACAGGCCTGGAACAGGATGACGCTCCACTTCAAGCGCCCCCCTCACTGGCTCAGTTCAGGAAGGACCTCAAGACCTCGATCTTTGACTGACCCGTGTCCACCAGCTAGCGCCTTGAGACCCCCAGGTGATAAGCTGCGCTTTATAAATGATGGCTGATTGACTGATTAATAATTCATAGCATACTTTTTAAAAAAAGCTTTGGTGAGCAAAATGTTGCTGAGACCAATGGGGCTACCACACTTCCTGCAAAATATGTTGCTTACATATTTTGAATGCTTTGTGGTAATAACAATACCTGTACGTGACTGCTTCAGCTCTACGCTTTGTTGCAGGCTGTGCATTAAGCACTGCCAGGGAGGACCTGGTGAGCCGGTTTGGCAGTGCTGAGAGGAGAAAGCAATGAGGCTTGCATTAGCTGTACCTCTCCTCTGGCTGAAACACCAGTCTTGGAGGTGTTTAGACGAGAGCCTGGATGTTGTTACATAGTCAATATATGCCCTCATTATGACATTGGAGGTAAGTCCTGCTTACCGCCATGCTGACTGCCGCCAACATACCGCCGCTGCGGCGGTTTACCACTACCCATATTATGACACACACATAGCAATCCGTCACTATACAGACACACACATAAGTCAGCCACCCCAAAGGTCAGTGATAAAATGGTGGTAGCAAAACCCACACCGTTACGCCAACAGACCTACAGCATTATGACCGACGAATCACCGCGGTGGACATTCAACCGTGATAAACCATTGGTGGTACATACCGCTGAGCTCAAAATACACACACACATACAAAACAACACCACATTGGACAATTTGAATAACACACACCTGACGCCCATACACACACCACACACACAACTATAAAACACACACGCACACTACCAACAACCCTTTACGACTAACAGAAATTGCTACTAGAGAGAGATACAGCAAGAGCACCCACACAACCAGAGCCACAGAACACCATCACCCATACACCATCCACGCACCTCACAGCACACACCCTAACACATCACCCCACACACCCTCACACACACCACTCACACTACACCCATGGCACCACAAAGACACCCCAGGTTCTCAGAGGAGGAGCTAAGGGTCATGGTGGAGGAAATCATCCGGGTAGAGCCACAGCTATTCGGATCACAGGCGCAGCAGACATCCATCGCTAGGAAGATGGAGCTATGGAGGAGAATCGTGGACAGGGTCAATGCTGTGGAACAGCACCCCAGAACAAGGGATGACATCAGGAAGTGGTGGAACGACCTACGGGGGAAGGTGCGTTCCATGGTTGCAAGACACCAGATAGCAGGACAGAGGACTGGCGGCGGACCCCCACCTCCTCCCCCACAACTAACAATATGGGAGGTGCAAGTCTTGGCAATACTGCATCCTGAGGGCCTAGAAGGAGTAGCAGGAGGGCTGGACTCTGGTAAATCAAATCTCTATTACTATTACCCCCTACCTGCATGCCATCACATACCCGCACCCTCACCCCCACTCCCATCACTCCACCACTTCACATACACCCCACCATCACAACCCACCCCTCCCACTTCCAAGCCCTGCGTGCAACACCAATGCATGGACACCCATCACAGACCTGCATGGACACCCATCACCAAAGCATGCACACTTGAGACAATCACCTAGTCAAATCACCACTCACACAAGCCTAAGCTGCCAGGGCAATCACAACCTTACGGGGCAACACACCCATGCACAAGATGTCACATGCAGAAACAATAACACTGCATTTACATCCTCATAGGTTCCCCACACAACGTCACCGGAGAGGAGGTGCCAGCAACATCCCCCCCCCAAGAAGAGGCCCACAGTGATGACAGCAGCTCTGCACGCCTGGATCAGGATGACCAACCTGGCCCATCAGGGACCTCCGGACAGTCAGTTATCCAGGCACAGTCCCAAACCACCACAGAGCCTCCCCCCTCAGGGAACACCAGCACAGCACCCACCCAGTGGACCCATACCTCTGTCCCCAGGACACGTCAATCAGCAGTGTGTCCACCACTACAGGGACCCCAGGCCACACCACAAACACAGGACGATCAGAGACCTGGGGTCAGTGGCAGTGGGCACACGGTTCAGGGGACAGAGGCACAGGACAACAGGGAAGCTGGGAGGATTGCTGTGCAATAGGGGGAGGACAGGCCCAGGGAACCGACTCTCCATGAGGCACTCACCAACACCCTGGGAGCATACCACCATTCCCAGGAGACGATGGGCCAGATACTGGCCACGTTGCAGGAGACCCAGCGGCTGCAAGAGGGACAGTATCTGGGGATCAGGGAGGACCTATGGGACATCCACACCACCCTGGTCACCATTGCAGGGGTGCTGGCAGACATGGCCAACACCCTGAGGGTGGCAGTGGCACACCAACGTGCACCTGACGCTAGCCACACCGATGAACAGCCCTCCACCTCCGCTGACGCTAGTGGACAGGAGGCCTCGCCACACGACCAACAGGCCACCAACACCCCACCTCCTGCAGAAGGAGAACCACCCCGTAAACGGTCCTTGCGATCCAGGCAGAAGCCAGAGAATATTGCCAAGACCCCCGCCAGGAAATAAGACTCTCCTGATTGTCACCCTTGTGTCCGACTCTGTCACCCTGTCCACCTTGAACTGCCATTGCTCCACTTCCTATACCCCCTTGGACAATGCACCTAGGATACAAATAGACTGGAACCCTTACCTGGACTCTCCTCCACCACCCCCCAGCCTACAGCAATACCCCATCCACTTATTAGCACATAAATAAACACCCTTGTAAAAAATACAAGTATTGAGTCTGTCAAGTGATTGAACTATGTATTCGTTTAACAATCTGTAGACATTGCAATTCAACTGTACAGTAATGTATACATAGGTATGACCTGTATTTTGCTGCAGTCAATACACCAGCAGCCAGAGTGGGGCACAGATATCTGTAAATAGACATGTCAAAGGGTACAGTAAGTGGCCATAGTAGTGGGAATATCAGCCTGCCAGTGAAAATTTACAATACAAAACTGCAATGGAAGGTGAAGTTACAGTGTCTTACCTGTGTGTCACTGGAAGTACTGTCGTATGACTGATGTTCTATTGTCCACATCCTCATCCTCTGCCTCTTCGTCACTGTCCACAGGCTCCACCGCTGCCACACACCCATCTCCAGCTTCATCCTCCTGCAGAAAAGGCACCTGGCGACGTAAGGCAAGGTTGTGCAACATGCAATATGCCACGATGATCTGGCACACATTCTTGGGTGAGTAGCACAGGGAACCACCTGTTACAAGGAGGCTTTGAAAGTGTACTCCTGTAGGTATTTGGCACAAGAAGAAAATTTGGAACTTCAGGAGGCCGAAGGTTTGCTCTATAATTCTTCTTGTTCGCCCATGTGCCTCATTGTAACATTCCTCTGCCCTTGTCCTGGGATTCCTCATTGGGGTCAGTAGCCATGAGAGGTTGGGGTAACCAGAGTCACCTGCAAATACCGATGGATACCTGTTAGCCAGACACAAACCCCTAGGGCCAACCCCATACACCAACATTTACTGGGTGGGGACCATGGACTCACCTATTAGCCACACCCTGTGCCTCTGGAGTTGAGCCATCACATATGGGATGCTGCTATTCCTCAGGATAAAGGCATCATGCACAGACCCAGGATACTTAGCATTGACATTGGCGATGTACTGGTCCGCCAGGCACACTATCTGCACATTCATCGAGTGAAAGCTCTTTCGATTTCTGAACACCTGTTCATTTCTCTAGGAGGGTACAAATGCAATATGTGTACCATCAATTGCCCCAATAATGTTGGAGATATGTCCCATTGCATAGAAGTCAGCTTTCACTGTGGCCAAATCCTCCACCTAGGGGAAAACAATGTAGCTGTGCATGTGTTTCATCAGGGCAGACAACACTCTGGTCAGCACTAATGAGAACATTGGCTGAGACATTCCTGCTGCCAAGCCTACTGTCACTTGGAAGAAAGAAATGGAGCACAGATAGGACTTGCACAAGAAGGGGGGTCCCAGTGGGGTGAAGGATAGGAGAGATCAGGTCTGGCTCCAATTGGGCACACAGCTCTTGGATTGTGGCCCTGTCAGGTCTGTAGATGAGGATAATGTGCCTGTCCTCCATTGTTGCCGAGTCCACCAGGGGTCTGTACATGGGGGGATGTCTCCATCTCCTATTCATCCTCAGCAGTTGTAATCTAGGTGCAAAATGATGAGCATCTGGTCAGTATTCAACATTTCCAAAATGTACAGTGCATTGCACGTTGTGACAGAAACAGTATGTTATTGTATAGGCCCAAATGGTGCCTATGTGTGCTGCGATGCTGTTAGGTGCCATGGCCTGCCCCCCCTGAAATGGCGCCCACCTGTCATGTGTGGATGGACATGTGGAAATGAGGTAATGCCGCTGATGTTGTGTGCCGTTGCGGGAGGCGGTCGAGTACCACCGTGCAACTCCTCATTGGTTGTCATTGGGCCCTATGATTTACAGTAGCCAATGGTTATGTACGCACCGCTGTGGACATGACCGCCATTTTCTGTTCACTCACTTGCTACCTGACCTTCAACAGGAAGGGACCTACACTGCATGTGCTGCTGTGACCTGTGTCTGGAACCGACCATGGCTCACGTGACTGGGGGAAAGGGCCCCTGCCTTCACTGCTGCAGAGTTGGAGAGACTGGTGGATGGGGTCCTACCCCAGTACTGAATGCTGTATGGGCCTCCAGACCAACAGGTGAGTACACTGTGAGCACGATGCAAGGGGCATGAATGCATGGAGTGCTGTATGTGAGGGCCTTGTGTAAGGGGGGTGGTGGTTGAGGGGTCCTGGGCAGCGTGCTGCATGTATGGTGGGCAATGTATGTGTGTAAGGGGATGGGAGGGATATGGTGGACCATTAGTGTAACAGGCTGGACGGTATGACTGATGCCCTTTTTCTATGTGTATTTCCTCTGCAGGTCAGCGCCCATCAGAAAAAGGGTATATGGTGTGCCACCGCCAAGAGTGAACGGACCCTGGGAGTCTATGGCAGGCGGAGCACCCACTGTCGCAAACGGTGGGAGGACCTGAGATGCTGGGCACGGAAGACGGTAGAGGCTCAGCTGGGGATGGCCTCCCAACGAGGAAGGGGTGCACATCGAACCCAGACCCCCCCTGATGTTCCGCGTACTGGCGGTTGCCTATCCAGAGCTGGATGGGCACTTGAGGGCATCACAGCAGCCACACGGGGTGAGTACAGTTTCCCAATATACTACTTGCGTGTGGTAGGGTGGTCTCCGGGTGGGGGATGTGGGCCTGTTGGTGCCCCTAGGCCAGGCCGGACATTGCAGGGTATGTTCCATGTTGGGCAGGGGCTGATGAACTCCACCACCAACCAAGCTAGTGGGCATCTACTACTGGGTATGTTGTAGTTTAGCAGCGATTAGATTAAGCATTAGCAGAAGACATCTTGTATTTAGTAACTATTGTGAACATTTCGCGGAATCCATTTTGTATTCATGGCAGCCATTTTCTCTGCCACATGCTGCCATGTGCTCACCATGTGCTCTGTCCTACCTTTCTGTTAACTACTCTTGAAAATCTGCCTACTGACAAGTTATATTTAGCATCTCCCACTTTCGCACATGCTCAGTAAGGTCTGCAGCTGTTAGTCCTTGAAAATTGTTAGCTCCTCCTACCTGTTGACTGTGCATTTCCACAGGACCTTACATGTATGCAAGTCTTGCTTCTATAATTGTACCACCTCCTTTTAGCCCCTGCGTGGGTATAAAAGGACCATGCTCTCTCAGTTCAGTGTGCTACTTCAAACTTTACCGAAGGGTGCTGTTTGAACTGTAGTACCACCTCATGAGATTAATAAACTTTGTCTTTTATTTCAGTTTCTGTGCCAACTTTTTCCTACATGGTCTGAGGACTTTGTGCAGAGAAAGGTGAACACCTTGCACTAGTAGGCCTTGCTGAGGCTTACTTCAACAAATAGGGCTCTGTGGGTCTCAGGTATGCTGCAATTGGCGTTAGGTATTACTGTCCATGGCATGGTGACTAGCATTGTGACTGGTAGTGCATTGCCTAGTGCATAGGTCTGTTCCCTGTGTGTTGTGTACGCCAACAGTGGTGTTGTTGCTGCCATTGACCAAGTGTATCCTCTGTCTCTTCCCCCCTTTTTGTTTTGTCATCCTGTCCTTATGTGCATTAGCATCATCTGGCGGAGGAGCAGAGGCACCAGCGACAGAGGGAGCTGCATCCCACAGGGCCCATGAGGCAAATCCACTGATGGTGAGGGCACCAGTGGGACGGAGGGCGAGGGGAGCACCACGGCGGAAACAAGAGGGAACAGTTCTGAAAGTGATACGTCCTGCGATGGAAGCACTCTAGTGGTGGCGGACACCTCTGTGGCCACCCCAACTACAGGTACAGCCGCCACCCGTACCAGCACCACCCTCCCAGCAGCCCCTCAGCGAGTTTCCCGTGCCAGCTCACCCAGGTACCCCAGGCCCTGCCCCAGTTAGCCCTGCTGCCCTGAGTGAGGAGTCTATTGACCTCCTGCGATCCATCTCTGTTGGGCAGTCAACCATAGTGAATGCCATACAGGGGCGGGCAGGGCATTTGCAACAAACAAATGCATTCCTGGAGGGCATTCACTCTGGCATGTTGGCCCAACAGAGATCATTCCAGGCTCTGGCCTCCTCCCTGATGGCAGCCATTGTTCCTGTCTCTAGCCTCCCCCCTCCAACTTCCTCTGCTCAGTCCCATTCCCCTGAACCCCAACCTATCCCAAGCACACATTCAGACCAGCATGCACCCAAGACAACACACAGGAGTGGCTCAGGTAAACACAAGCACCACACATCATCCCACAGGCACTCACACAAAACATCTACTGTCTCCACTGTGTCTCCCTCCTCCTCCTCATCCACCTCCCTCCCAGTAGCATCTCCACTCACACTTGCATGCACTACATCCACACCCACTGCCTCCATCACCATCACCCCTATCACTACACGCCCCTCACTTGCAGTCACCACCCCCACATCCATGCACATGTCCCCTGTGTCCTCTCCCACTGTGTCTGTGCCCCCTCCTCCCAAAGTACACAAACGCAAGCACTCAGACACCCAACAGCCATCCACCTCACAACAGCATCCAGCCCATGCACCCAAACACAGCAGACAGACAGACCAACACCAGCACCACCACCAGCACCGCCACCTGCACCAGCACCACTGCCAGCACCCCCACCAGCAGCAGCAGCCCCAGTGGGAAGACGTCCGAGGCTGCAGGTGAAGGGCTGGAGCCTCCCCCCACCGCTGGCCGCACCAGCACCACCACCTGCACCGCCACCAGCACCACTGCCAGCAGCAGCAGCCCCAGTGGGCAGCCGTCCAAGGCTGCAGGGGAAGGGCTGGAGTCTCCCCCCACCACTGGCAACACCGACACCAGCACCTGCACTGCCACCACTGAGGAGCCGTCGCCACCGGCGGGCAGTGTGTAGTCCTGCCTCCATGGACTGTAATGCATCCTGACCCTTGAAAATCGTGTGGGTCTGACACCCAGGTGAGAGACTGTGACCTTGCACTCCCAAAGATTTGCATCACAGGGCACAAAGCCCCCTCCAGAACCAATGGAAAAAGGCATCCACTCACCCCCTCCTTGCCAGAATGAAGCACACTGGGCACAAAGTCCCTCCAAAACCAGTGGAAGTAGTGACCCACTTGAAAGACTGTGGCTTTGCACTCCCCAGGACCAAGCAGTGGGCAAACCACCCACTAGAGAGACTGTGGCTTTGCACTCTCCAGGACCAACCAGTGGGCAAACCACCCACTAGAGAGACTGTGGCTTTGCACTCCCAAGGACCAACCAGTGGGCAAACCACCCACTAGAGAGACTATGGCTTTGCACTCCCCAGGACCGAGCACAGGTCATATTGTCGTAGTTTGGACTCTTGCTCTAGGCAAGACTGCTGGTTTAAGGATGACAGTACTTTTGTTTGTAGGCGACTGCGTCTTTCCTACAACAAGTCGCAACTGTTATCCCAACCTTACCGGCTCACTAGCAGCACCAGAAACGTAATAGTAAAAGGTGATTTATGGCAACCGTTTAGGCATGCACTCAAAAATAAGACATCACAGGGATTGTTGTGGTTAAACGGAGATTACCCTTTTCTCACAGATATATTGGGGGTCATTCTGACCTCGGCGGTAAAAGCTGCTTACCGCCGGTCAGAAGGCCGCCACAATACCGCCGCGGCCAGCCGCCACGGACATTCTGACCCACAACTGCAAAACCTCCGAAAATCCGCCCTCCACTGCAGTCCGCCACATCAGCGGCCAGCGGTAAACTGGAGAAGACCAAACCTCCACCGCCACGCCAACAGAAATACGCCCATCCCATTCTGACCCGCAAATCCACGCGGCGGTCATTCAACCGCGGTATTCCATTGGCGGTACACACCGCCGCGGTCAAAATGCACACACCTTTACAAACCCCTACCACATTGGACAATTTGAAAGGCACACACCTGAAACACATACACACACCACTC
Source organism: Pleurodeles waltl (assembly GCF_031143425.1). NCBI lineage: Eukaryota > Metazoa > Chordata > Amphibia > Caudata > Salamandridae > Pleurodeles > Pleurodeles waltl. Next base: position 1,031,038,073 of record NC_090437.1, on the reverse strand, counting down.
CCACACATCCAATACCATATAAAACACACACCCACATCACCCACAAACCCCTACCAACAAAAACCAGAGACGAAGGAGAGAGAGACACATCAGAGAATAGAGAGCCAGACACACAGAGGCACACCACAACATCACACACACCACATAGAAGCACAAAGCACCACACACCAACACACACATCATCACATACACCACCCCACACCTCATACACACCACCCCATGGCACCACAAAGGCACCCACGCTTTTCGGACCAAGAACTCCGGGTCATGGTGGAGGAGATCATAAGAGTGGAACCCCAGCTCTTCGGCTCACAGGTCCAGCACACCACCATAGCGAGGAAGGCGGAGCTCTGGCAGCGGATCGTGGACAGGGTCAACGCGGTGGGACAGCATCCCAGAAATAGAGAGGACATCCGCAAACGATGGAACGACCTACGGGGGAAGGTGCGCTCGATGGTCTTGCGACACAACATCGCAGTGCAGAAGACTGGCGGGGGACCCCCACCCACTCCACCCGAATTCACAACATGGGAGCAAGAGGTACTAAACATCCTGCATCCTGATGGCCTCGCTGGAGTACACGGAGGAATGGACTCTGGTAAGTACAAGGCCAACCACTTCACCCCCCCACCCCCAGCATGCTAACCCCCGCCCTCACCCCCAACCCCCCAGCACACATCCTCCCTGAGAATGTCTCCCCAGCACAACCCACCCAACACCAACCCCTGCATGCCACCCCCAAACTATGGACACCCATCACCTAAGCATGACCACTGCACATACCCATCCCCCCCCCCCACAAAACACCCTCACAACACCTCCCCCAAGGGAATGCCAGCACTGGGGGACAAGGGCACCCATAAAACGCAAGCTAATGCACACACAGAAACAATAACCATACGCTCTTACCCCATGCAGGACCCGAACGACAACACACCGGTCAGGAGGGACCAGAAATGTCCATCCCACCCCCGGAACAGGCCCCTAGTGATGACAGCAGCTCTGTCGACCTGGAACCTGACGACCAGCCCGGACCATCGGGGACCTCTGGGCAGTCGGTTCCCCTCACCCAGACACAGGCCACTGCAGACCCAACCCCCTCTGGGAACAACAGCACAGCTCCCACCCAGCGGGCCCATGCCTCTGTCTCTAGGACAGGTCAAGCAGCGGTGTGTCTACCACTACAGGGCCCCCAGGGTAACCCACCAACCCAACAACAACAGGGACCTGGGGGCAGTGGGAGTGGGCACACCGTCCAGGGGACACAGGCCCAGGGAAACAGGGCAACTCGGAGGGCTGCTGTGCGACAGGGGGGGGAGGAGAGGCCCAGGGAACCCACTCTCCAAGAGGCCCTCACCACCATCATGGCAGCCTACCACCGCTCACAAGAGACGATGGCGACGGTACTGGCCAGGTTCCAGGAGATCCAGGCACAGCAGGAGCAACGCTACATGGGGTTCAGCGACCAACTCAGCAACATCTCAACCGCTATGGGGAGCATAGTCCAGGCCCTGAACCGTATAGAGGACACATTTCGGGACCATGTGGCATCACACAGGGCCCCTGTCACTAGCCAGGAACAGGAACAGCCTACCACCTCCGCCGGCGCTAGTGGACAGGAGGCCCCTCCACAACGACAGCCCACCAGAACCCCACCTCCTGCTGAACAACAACCGCCCCGCAAAAGGAGCCTGAGATAAAAAAAAACGACAAAGTAGGATGTCAAGTCCCCCGCCAGCATCACATACCCCCTGAAGTCCTCCCACTGTTCCACATTGCCACCCTGTCAAACCTTGAACTGCCCCTGCTCCATCCTGCCACAGGCATATGGACAATGCACCTGTGAGACTGAGAACTGGACTCCGCCATGGACATTACTCCACCCCCACCCATCACTGTTTCACTATCATGTACCGATATCTATGCACTAATAATAAATCACACATTGCACTGAAATCAATCAGGACTCAGCCTGTCTTATTTACAAATGTATGACACATTACATATCAATTACGTATTATTAACATTGTGAATTACACATACCGAGGTAACTTAGCATTAGTCCATGGGCCAACCAAGCCGAGGTCACGCAGTGGCTCATACAGCACAGAAAAGGGAAGGGAAAATCAAACATCATGTTTATAGGTCTGGGGGGAAATCGACAAAGTTGAGATGCAGGAGGCTTTCAGGAAATGTAAAATGGCATGGGTGATTATTACCTGTGTGCTACTGGAAATACTGTTCTATTACTCTGTCCCTGTTGTCTGTGTCGTCCTCTGAGTCTTCCTCCTCTTCACTCTCCGCAGGCTCCACAGCTGCTTCAACACCACCATCTGCACCATCCTCCTGCAGGAAAGGAACCTGACGTCGCAATGCCAGATTGTGAAGCATACAGCAGGCCACGATGATGTGGCACACCTTCTTTGGTGAGTACTTCAGGAGGCCAAAGGTCCTTTCGATGATCCTCCGAGTTCGCCCATGGGCCTCATTGTACCGTTCCTCTGCCCTGGTCCGGGGATTCCTCACTGGGGTCAGTAGCCAAGGCAGGTTGGGGTAACCAGAGTCACCTATTAGCCACACACGTTGTCTCTGTAGCTGCTCCATCACATAGGGGATGCTGCTATTTCGCATCACATACGCGTCATGCACTGACCCTGGGAACTTGGCATTTACATGGGAGATGTACTGGTCAGCCAAACAGACCACCTGGACATTCATCGAATGATAACTTTTTCTTTTTCTGTACACCTGCTCATCGTCTTTTGGGGGTACCAAAGCCACATGGGTCCCATCAATGGCACCAATGATGTTGAGGATATGTCCCAGGGCATAGAAATCACCCTTCACTGTAGGCAAGTCACCCTCCTCTGGGAAAATGATGTAGCTCCGCATGAGTTTCATCAGGGCAGTCAACACTCTGCTCAAAATCTTTGAAAACATAGGCTGAGACATTCCAGATGACATGGCCACTGTGGTCTGGAATGACCCAGTTGCCAAAAAATGAAGGACTGACAAAACCTGCACCAGAGGGGGAATCCCTGTGGGTTGGCGGATGGGGGACATCAGGGCTGGCTCCAGCTGGGCACACAGTTCATGGATAGTGGCACGGTCAAGTCTGTATCGAAGTATTATATGGCGTTCTTCCATTGTCGACAGGTCCACCAGCGGTCGGTACACGCGAGGATTCGTCCTTCTCCTCGCAAGTCCCAGCGGACGGTGCCTAGGAAGGACAACATGGAGCACAGAGTCAGGCAAACCACAGGTACGTACAGACAGCTTGCACAGTTAAAGAATGGCAATGGGTTGAAAGGCGTGTATGTGTGGCAATGCAAGGCCTAGGCCTGTGTGTCGCAGTCAAAATTAAGCCATGTAGGCCCTTGAAATGGCGGCTGCCTGACCTGTGAAGTGGGACAATGGGATGTGAGGTCAATGCACTGGCGGGGCACACCGTGGCGGTAGGCGGTCGAAGACCGCGGCGCAAAGCTGCATTGGTTAACATTGAACCCTATGGGTTTCAGGAGCCAATGACGATGTGCGCCGGCGGTCGCAGTACGCACCGCCGCGGTACGCACCGCCACGGGCGTGACCGCCATTTTCTATCTGATTAATCACTCGAGACCTGATCATCCACAGGAGAGGACCTATACTGCAAGTGCTGCTGTGACCTCGGTCTGGAAGATACAATGGCTGCTGCGACTGGGGAAAGGGCCCCTGCCTTCACGTCTGAAGAGTTGGAGAAGCTCGTGGATGGGGTCCTCCCCCAGTATGCGCTACTCTACGGTCCTCCAGACCAACAAGTGAGTACACCGGGTGCACATGGAATGGGCTATGCCTGTGTGGATTGGGGTGGATGTAAGTTGGTGGGGTGGGGGGCGAATGAGGAGTGCAACGCCCGACAGATGAGAGCATGTGCCATATGGCAAAGTTGGTGGGGGGGGCCAATCACATCTAACATGCAGGTCATTGATGATTTCCTCCTTTCCACCCTGTACATGTCAAATAGGTCAGCGCCCATCAGAAGATCGAGATTTGGCGTGCCATCGCCAAGGAAGTCCGGAACTTGGGGGTCCACAACAGACGGGGCACCCACTGCCGCAAGAGGTGGGAGGACATCCGCCGCGGAACAAGGAAGACCGCAGAAACACTGCTGGGGATGGCCTCCCAACCTAGGAGGGGTGCCAGTCGCACCATGACCCCCCTGATGTCCCGGATCCTGGCGGTGGCCTACCCTGAATTGGATGGGCGCCTTAAGACATCACAGCAGACACAAGGGGGTGAGTATCAGCACATTCTCCTATCTCTCTGCGCAGTGGAGGCGTCTGGGTGGGGGAGGAGGGCTGTGGGTGACATTAGGCCAGGGCGCTTTCTGTAGTGTAGTCCTCTCCCTTAGGCATGGCCCTGTGCCCCCGGCCCCCACCTCTGTAGGGAGACAAGTACAGCCATTGAAGGTCCAGCATCTCCCATGTGCGCGTTTGACGTCTCTTGGCCTGTTGTCCTAGTCAGTAGTACTGAGTAGTGTACCCCGAATGCGCGGCTTAGTGCATTAGGCTCCTGTGTCTGTCCTCTCCGCCAACGGTGTTGACATTGCATGCACTCAACCTGGTCTTCTTTTTTCTCCCCCCACCCTTTCTCTTCATCTTCTTGTGCATGTGTGCATTAGCATCATCAGGCGGAGGAGATTTGGCATCGGAGCACGAGGGAGCTGCAGGACACAAGGCCCCGGTGGGCCCAGGAACAGACACCGAGGGCACCAGTGATCCGGAGGGCGAGGGGAGCACCACGACGGGGACCGCTGGTGAGAGCAGCGACAGCGACACGTCCTCGGATGGGAGCTCCCTAGCGGTGGCGGCAACATCCGGGCCCCCCGCCTCTACAGGTACAGCTGCCACCCAGCGCACCAGCACCGCCCTCCCAGCAGCCCCTCAGCCTACGCTCCGTGCCCGCTCGCCCAGGAAGGCGCGCGTCTCCTTCGCCCCAGGCACCTCAGCCCCTGCCCCTGTTGCCCCTGCTGCCCTCAGTGCGGAGCTCATTGACCTGGTGAGGACGCTCATTGTTGGGCAGACGACCCTTTTGAATGCCATCCAGGGGGGGCAAAGGGAGGTGCAACAGAGCAATGCGTACCTGGAGGGCATTCATTCGGGTCAGGCTGCCCATCAACGAGCGTTCACTGCTCTGGCCTCAGCACTGACGGCAGCCATTGTCCCTGTTTCCAGCCTCCCTCTTCTGACTGCCTCCAGCCTTTCTCTGTCTCCTGTTCCTCAGCCTATCCCATCCACACCATCAGACCAGCCTGCACACACCTCAACACCCAAGAGCAGCTCATCCAAACACAAGCACCACAGATCCCACAAACACTCACCCAAGCAACACCCAGATGCAGACATTCCAACAGTCACAACCACCTCTGTGTCCCCCTCCTCCTCGTCTCCCTCCTCCCTCCCTGTGACGTCTACACTCACACCTGCATGCACCCCAACATCAGCCAGTGCTTCCATCACCACCTCACCCTCCAGTACAGTCCACACTCGTGCAGTCACCACCCCCATTGCCATTTACACGTCCCCTGTGTCCTCTCCCACTGTGTCTGTCACCCCCTCTTCCAAGACACACAAACGCAGGCAGCCACCCACCCAACAGACATCCACCTCACGACAGCCTACAGCACCAGCACCTTCACCCAATGACAGCACACCTGACTCTCCTACAACCACCTCCTCTTCCTCCACTTCCATCTCCACTTCTCCCACCCTTTACCTTGGCCCTAAAAAACTTTTCCTGGCTAATCTTGACCTCTTTCCCTCCGATGAGCTCCTCCCTCCATCTGCAAAGAGTCCCAAGAGCACCACAGCCACCACCAGCCCAGCTTCGGGTGTCACTGTTGTGCATGGGTTCTGGAGCCCACCCTTTGCCAGCAGTGACACATCGATCAGCAGCAAGGACACGTCCAGCCCCCCCCCCGGCAAGAGGACCCGCAAAAACAAGGGCCGCCGTGCGAGGACCGACAGGGCTGCCCCCAAGGAGCAATGTGCGGCCACTTCACCACCCACACCATCTAGGGGAGGCAAGGGCCCGAGAGCCCCATCAAAGGAGCGGAAGGGCAGCAGGAGCGCGGAGAAGGTGGACCCCACATGTCACATCCCAGCTGGGAAGGAGGACACTAAGGAGGCCAGGAGTCCGTCCCCGAAGGGTCCAGAAACGTCACGGTCCGAGGGCGACTGAGCAGGGAGTCCAGGCCAGGTCTGGCTCCCTTTGCCTGCTGGATGAGCACCGCTGAACAGGGCCCGCGGTGCAGAAGAGCACCGCTGAACAGGGCCCGCCGTGGAGAAGAGCACCGCTGAACAGGGCCCGCCGTGGAGAAGAGCACCGCTGAACAGGGCCCCGCCGTGAAGATAGGCACCGCTGAACAGGGCCCGCCGTGGAGAAGAGCACCGCTGAACAGGGCCCGCGGTGCAGAAGAGCACCGCTGAACAGGGCCCGCCGTGGAGAAGAGCACCGCTGAACAGGGCCCCGCCGTGAAGATAGGCACCGCTGAACAGGGCCCGGGGTGCAGAAGAGCACCGCTGAACAGGGCCCGCCGTGGAGAAGAGCACCGCTGAACAGGGCCCGCCGTGAAGAAGAGCACCGCTGAACAGGGCCCAACCGTGAAGATAGGCACCGCTGAACAGGGCCCGCGGTGCAGAAGAGCACCGCTGAACAGGGCCCGCCGTGGAGAAGAGCACCGCTGAACAGGGCCCGCCGTGGAGAAGAGCACCGCTGAACAGGGCCCGCTGTGGAGAAGAGCACCGCTGAACAGGGCCCGCCGTGAGGATAGGCACCGCTGAAGAGGGCCCCGCCGTCTCAGGCACCGCTCCGCTGGGCCCTTCCTGTCAAGCACCGCTCCGCTGGGCCCTTCCTGTCAAGCACCGCTCCGCTGGGCCCTGTCATCTCAAGCACCACTCCGCTGGGCCCCGCCATCTCAAGCACCGCTCCGCTGGGCCCCGCCGTCTCAAGCACCGCTCCGCTGGGCCCTTCATCTCAGGCACCGCTCCGATGGGCCCATCATCTCAAGCACCGCTCCGCTGGGCCCTTCTTCTCAAGCACCGCTCCGCTGGGCCCTTCTTCTCAAGCACCGCTCCGCTGGGCCCTTCATCTCAGGCACCGCTCCGCTGGGCCCGTCATCTCAAGCACCGCTCCGCTGGGCCCTTCTTCTCAAGCACCGCTCCGCTGGGCCCTTCTTCTCAAGCACCGCTCCGCTGGGCCCTTCTTCTCAAGCACCGCTCCGCTGGGCCCCGTCATCACAAGCACCGCTCCGCTGGGCCCCGCCGTCTCAAGCACCGCTCCGCTGGGCCCTTCTTCTCAAGCACCGCTCCGCTGGGCCCTTCTTCTCAAGCACCGCTCCGCTGGGCCCTTCTTCTCAAGCACCGCTCCGCTGGGCCCCGCCGTCTCAAGCACCGCTCCGCTGGGCCCTTCATCTCAAGCACCGCTCCGCTGGGCCCTTCTTCTCAAGCACCGCTCCGCTGGGCCCTTCATCTCAGGCACCGCTCCGCTGGGCCCTTCATCTCAGGCACCGCTCCGCTGGGCCCGTCATCTCAAGCACCGCTCCGCTGGGCCCTTCTTCTCAAGCACCGCTCCGCTGGGCCCTTCTTCTCAAGCACCGCTCCGCTGGGCCCTTCTTCTCAAGCACCGCTCCGCTGGGCCCTTCTTCTCAAGCACTGCTCCGCGGGGCCCCGTCATCTCAAGCACCGCTCCGCTGGGCCCCGCCGTCTCAAGCACCGCTCCGATGGGCCCTTCTTCTCAAGCACCGCTCCGCTGGGCCCTTCTTCTCAAGCACCGCTCCGCTGGGCCCTTCTTCTCAAGCACCGTTCCGCTGGGCCCTTCATCTCAAGCACCGCTCCGCTGGGCCCTTCTTCTCAAGCACCGCTCCGCTGGGCCCTTCTTCTCAAGCACCGCTCCGCTGGGCCCCGCCGTCTCAAGCACCGCTCCGCTGGGCCCTTCATCTCAGGCACCGCTCCGCTGGGCCCGTCATCTCAAGCACCGCTCCGCTGGGCCCCGCCGTCTCAAGCACCGCTCCGCTGGGCCCCGCCGTCTCAAGCACCGCTCCGCTGGGCCCTTCATCTCAAGCACCGCTCCGCTGGGCCCTTCTTCTCAAGCACCGCTCCGCTGGGCCCCGCCGTCTCAAGCACCGCTCCGCTGGGCCCTTCATCTCAGGCACCGCTCCGCTGGGCCCGTCATCTCAAGCACCGCTCCGCTGGGCCCCGCCGTCTCAAGCACCGCTCCGCTGGGCCCCGCCGTCTCAAGCACCGCTCCGCTGGGCCCTTCCTGTCAAGCACCGCTCCGCTGGGCACCGCCGTCTCAATCACTGTTTATGGTTCACTGTGCCCACCATGCCTCCTCCTTGACCAGTGGAGACTGTCATCCACCTGATGGACTGTGGCTTTGCACTCCCCAGGATGGTACAGTGGGCAGCCCACCCACTGTAGAGACATTGAGAGACTGTGGCTTTGCACTCCCCAGGATGGTCCAGTGGGCAGCCCACCCACTGTAGAGACATTGAGAGACTGTGGCTTTGCACTCCCCAGGATGGTCCAGTGGGCAGCCCACCCACTGTAGAGACATTGAGAGACTGTGGCTTTGCACTCCCCAGGATGGTCCAGTGGGCAGCCCACCCACTGTAGAGACATTGAGAGACTGTGGCTTTGCACTCCCCAGGATGGTACAGTGGGCAGCCCACCCACTGTAGAGACATTGAGAGACTGTGGCTTTGCACTCCCCAGGATGGTACAGTGGGCAGCCCACCCACTGTAGAGACATTGAGAGACTGTGGCTTTGCACTCCCCAGGATGGTACAGTGGGCATGGTGGCTCCTCGTGGATCTGGCGTCGTGGGCTCATGTGGCTGTGGTGCCCCCCCCTTCCCTTCCCCCTGAGGTGCCTGTAGTTTTGACATCTGATGCCCCTGCAGTGTTCTCTCCAAAGGACTCAGGTCTCCTGTGTGGGCTTTGCCCTTGTTTCTCAAAACTTTGGCCCACGGACATGATGAATTTGTAGGATGTGCAGGACTTGTTACTTCAGTTATACACTGATGTGTATGTCATTTGTTTTCTTGTGAATATCTTTCATGGTTGTACGATAATTTTCAGGAGCTTTTTGGTACATAAATATTTATTCCAAATTTGATTATGTCCTAGCATTTTTCAGGGGTGTTTGGGTGGTGTCACTGTGACTTGTTGCTCTGCATTGGTGTGTACATAGTTGGGGGGGGGGGGGTCGCATATGTGTGTGCCCGTAACCTTTCGTCCTCCCCCCTCCCGTGTGTCGTAGGTGCAGTACTCACTGTTGTCGTCTGCGCCGGACTTCGTACTCGTGGTAGATGAGAAGGTAGACGAGAGCAGGTAGGATGTTTAATTCGGGTTCCATGCTGTCCTCCTTCCTCCTGGAGTGCGTAGTGGTGAGCGTTTTCCCGTCCGTAGTCTGTTTCCGCCGTGTTTTTATCGGCGGTGCTCCCGCCCCGGAAAAGGTGGCGGATTGGTGAGTTGTGATAGTGTGGGCGGTACATTGTCTGCCGCCTGGCTGTTGGCGGTGTCCGCCGCGCTGTTTGTTTGTACCGCCGTGGCGGGCGGAGTGTTAAAGTGGCTGTCTGTGTTGGCGGTTCCCGCCAGGGTCAGAATTCCATATTTTTTACCGCCAGCCTGTTGGCGGGTTGGCCGCCGCTTTAACACCGACCGCCAGGGTTAGAATCACCCCCATTATGTCTTATACAAACACAGGCAATGACACAGATGCAGTAAAGTTATAATAGCTTTTTATTTAACATAACTGCAATTTGCGATAAGTTGCATGGACTGCAATGATTAGGATAATGAATATAGCAAGTAACAGTACTGTGAAGACAAGAGTCATTGTTACGAAGACCCCCACCAATTTACAATACATGAAAAAGATATATAAGATGGAATATGCCCTAATACCCTAATGTGAAAGGCCTAACCTCCTACCTAAAGGAGAGCTGGGTTTGTTAAACCTAATCTGCCAATGCCGTGTCCATGAGAGGAGCCCTCAACCCTCGTTACCTTGGAATGAGATTTCTATCTCAGACTCCGCGGGGACACGAAGACTGGGTCAGCGTCAAGACGACTGCAGCATCGGTATCAGCGATGGTGGTGATGCCCTCTGGTCGGAATCCCTCTGATTATCTGTCTAAAGTGTGATGTATTTATACAGATCATATGTACACAAAAGGAGAGCAATGGGAGTGTTGCTAGCCCACACCGCCTCCCTACAGAAATTATATCATCACTAATGGTGTGGGGTAGTAGGAACTGAAGATAAGACTAGGTCAGTCTTTTTACAGTGGTGTTAATAAGGTCACTATAGATCCTCAGGTCGGGAAGTCATAGTTGGAAAAATGTCCAAGCTAGGGGGTGCTGTGTTGTCCTACAGGGGGAAGGGGGATTTCCCTTACGGACTAGGTGGTCTCACACACATAATAGTGTCTTGCTTCATCATATGACCACCTAGCCCCACCCAAGTAAGATGATACTACTTGGGCGGACTCGACCTCGTGGTTAAAAGAACCCGAGGGAGTGCTGAAATTAAACTGGCTGGATAGTTACATTGATCCAGAAGGGGTGAATAATAAAATTACCAAGCATGTCGCCAGTGGCTTCTGCTAATTTTAATAAAGGTGCATGCTGGTAAGGCTAAAACTAAGGGGGAAAGGCTCGTTGGAGAGTAATGTCTCTTGGAGTCTAAAAGAAAAAGTGGATGACCAACATGTTTCTGCCCTCACTCAGTGCTGGTAGGTCAGGGGCATTCGTCAGGGTCTGAGCACACACAGTAAGTGGGTACTCAAAAAGTGAAAAATGTGTATGGCCTACCTGAACGAGTAGTTCACGGTGGGGTAGGCCTGTAGTAGATAAAAATAAATGCATCAATAGATAAGCCACTGATAGTTCAGAAAATATATGGGGTGAAAAAACCGTGGCAAACCACTGCAAAGCACACAGCAAAAATGTGAACAAATTGTGCCAAGCACTCACAAACACATGCAAGGGTGACTTACCCCAGAGTAAGGGGCAATCTGCCTCTGGTCTGGCTAGTGCCGGGGGGGGGGTTTCCCTTGTAGTCACACTCTGGGGAGATTAAAGGGTTTAGGAAGGATAGAGGTGAAGGGTCATGAGATGAAAAGAGAATGCACAAGACTTAAGGGAAAAAGTAAACAGAAGAGAACCAAGCTTAAACCAGAGGAAAGGCACATGGGAAAAGAGAGACAAGGAAGCAGGAAATGGGGAAAAGAAAAGGGGGTGGAGGGGGAGCGAATGGCTGCAGAAGGGAGGGGAAACAGGGAATAAACAGGAAAAAAAAGGAAAGAAAAAGGGCCCCAAAGGGGCCACACTTACCACTCCAAAGCGAATACCAAGGGGGGGTACCTACATGCCGGAGCCAGGCCGCTCTGGTACTGACTGCATGGTTGGTCTGGAATATATGTGGATCAAGAGCCAATCAGCGGGGGGCGCCGGGCGGAATCTAATTAAGAAATTGTCAGGTGGATCGGGCATCGTTACGGGACCACGCCCTGAATCCGGCCGCACCCTCTCGGGGGCTGTGCCGGTGTGCAATGCTTGAATTAGCCACCCGCTCGATGAATATGGCCGTCAGTATTAAACCCGCGGGACCGTTGTGTTATAGAGGCCCGCGGGTTAGAGTGTGCCAAGCAATAAAGAAGTGACGTGCTCGAGTAGAGCGTTTGCACCACGATGCGGTTTGCAAACGCGGGGGGCGCCCTGTGATGACGCGCTGCGAGGAGCGCGGCGCGTCCTATGGGCACACGGGACTCTGGGAATTGGAGTCCTGTGTTGCAGGTATACGTCGTCTGGCTCAGATGACATGGAAAATGGGGGTAGGGGGGGAGAGAATGGGAGGGTACACAAGGAAAGAGAGAGGGGGAGGGGGAGGAAAGAAAGCAGGGGGGGGGAAGGAGCATACAAGAAAAAGAAGAAAAAAAGGAGAAAGAAAAAAGGGGGGGAGTTTAGGTGGGAAGAGAGGGTGAAAAGAAGGAAAGAAGAGAAAAGAAAGGAGGAAAGGGAGACAAAGCAAGCAGACAAAGGAGGCATGGGGATAAGAAGGAAAGAAGAAAAATAGAGGGCCTACACAGGCCTATACAAGAAAAGAGAGAACACAGAAAGAAAAGGAGGGGGAAACAGTGGGGGGCAGGGGGAAAAAAAGGGGGGGGGGAAACACAGGGCAGAGGAGGAGGGAGGACTCATAATAGGTGGAGAGAAAAGGGAGGAGCGAGGGGAAGCTGGGACCTGGAAGCGGAAGTACAGATAAAGAAAAGAAAAGGTGTGAAAGATGAGGGACAATAGCTACAATGGCAGGGGTTATGGAAATAACTCTGGACGGATGGATGCTGCCCAGGTCAGAGATAGTGACATGGGGTATTGGAAGTGAGACCCCCGATGGGACCTTAGGGGGAACCTCACATGGGAAAGGGTCGCCGTAGTCTTAGTTCTCATCTTAGAGCTGACCACTGTATATTATCGTTCAATCCTCTAATGTCCGTTTGCAACCTCCATATCCACCTTTGTTCATACAGTAAAAGTTTTTGTGTGGCATTAGTTGCTGTTGATTTTAGTTGGTCCAACACTACCCATTGCATGTGATCAGGATGGTGATTGCTGGACACATAATGCTCGGTGAGTCTTGTGGCATCTCTCTTGCGTCGGATGGTGCTCCTATGCTCGCAGATGCGTGTGCCCACTCTTCTTGACGTCATCCCAATGTATCTTTTATCACAGGGGCATGTGATCATATACACCACGTTTTTGCTGTTACAGTTCGTGAGTTGTCTAAGTTCCCAGGGTGTCCGTAGTCCCACATCAAGTGTAAGAGTTTTTTTGGTAAATGCGCAGACACTGCAGCTGCCGCATGGAAAGTGGCCTTTAGCGGGAGGGAGGTCCCAGAGTGTCCTTTGTTTGTTCGGGGTGAGGTTTACCCGCGGGCGGGTATGTACAATCATGTCCCGGATACTTTTAGCTTTTTTATAAGCATTCATTGGGATCTGAAAGGGAAGACCCCCAGATGTGAGGATTTTCCAGTCTTCATTGAGTATCTTTTTGATCACATTAGACGCTGGGTTGAATGTAGTCACACAGATCAATGGGTCTTTCTTGCTGGTTCTGCTGCTGGGATGCAGCAAAGTTTCCCTAGGGCTCACACGAGCACGTTTGTCAGCCCTCCTCAGAAGGTGGTCTGGGTACCCTCTGGCTCGAAGTTTGCTTGTGAGCTGCTGAGCATGCTTTTTGTAATCTGTTAATTCGGTACAATTCCGCCGAAGACGGAGATACTGACCCACTGGGAGGTTTTCCCTGAGGGAGCGTGGGTGGAAGCTCTGGAACTGCAGGAGAGTGTTTCGGTCAGTAGGTTTATAAAAAACTTCTGTTATCAAGGAGCCATTTTTTTCGGATATTACTAGGTCAAGAAAGGAGACAGCTGGGTCACCTAGTGTGGCTGTAAATCTCAGAAAGGGGTTCAGGGTGTTTAACCAATTGATGAAGGTGGTTGCTTCTTCCCTTGTACCTCTCCAGATTATCAGGATGTCATTGATGTACCTTTTCCATAACCTGATCTGGTTGAAGTACGGGTTCTCTTCAGTGAGAACCATTTCTTTCTCAAAGTGATCTACATATAGGCATGCCAAGCTAGGTGCGAAAGTGCTCCCCATCGAAGTGCCTTGGATCTGTAAAAAGAAGTTCTTATCGAATTCAAAGAAATTCCTGGTGAGGGCCAAATGGGCTAAGTCCAGGATGAATTCTGGAGGGGTGATGTAGTTCCACACACCCCTATTGAGTAGGTCACTGATCACTTCCAAGGTTGCCTCCTGTGGAATGTTGGTATATAGTGATTCTACATCCAGTGTCATGAGATGTTCTCTGTCTTTGTCAAAATCTAGGGTATCGATAAGGGAAAGCAAGTCTGTTGTATCTTTTAGGTATGTGGGGATTTGTTTCACGAATGGTTGGAGGAACCAGTCGCAAAATTGGGATAGTGGTTCCAGGATGGAGCCAATCCCAGAGACAATTGGTCTTCCCGGGGGTGGATGTTTATTTTTGTGGGTTTTAGGCAAAATATAAAAGTATGGGGTTTTAGGGTTGGGTTGGATGAGGAAGGCAGCCTCATGTTTGGTGATCCAACCGTTGTTCATACCCTTCTCGATCAGGAAAGTGATCTCTTCTCTGACCTCTTCTGTCGGATCCCTTGATAGTCTCTTATAGTGATGCTCATTGTTTAGTAGACGTAGACATTCAGTATTGTACATTACTGTGGACATTATCACTATGGCACCACCCTTATCCGCTGGTTTAATGGTGATGGAAGAGTCATTGCTCAGGTTGTGAAGGGCTGTAAGTTCTTCAGTGCTAATGTTGTGGAAGATCTCCCTTTGTGTGTTCTGGAGGTCGTCGATCCTCCTGCTCACTGATTTTTCAAATGCCAGAACTTCAGGTGGCATCAGTTGGGAGGGAGGAGTGAACTTTGATTTGGGACGTAACCCGGTGTTCCTTTCTTGTTCTGTATTGGGTTCCGGGTTCATGAGGAAAAAGGTTCTTAGCCTAATCTTACGAAAAAATTCTGCTAGTTCTATCCTTAGTTTAAAGATGTCAAGTTTGGGGGTAGGGACAAAACCCAGACCTTTCTCTAGGGCTTGGAGTTCGTTGTTGTTTAATACTCTTGGGCTTAGGTTCACAACGGTAGTGGACCCCTTATTTAAACCCTGCTTGTGCTGGGTGATTCGTCGTCCGTTGGTCCTTCCTTCAGGTTCCAACTGACTCCTTTTTTCCTGCCCCTTCCCCGTCCGGGGCCGCTCCCAAAAAAAGGAACATTGGGATAGGACCAGGTTGTTTGTGGCTGGGGATACATAGGGGCTTGGAACTGGTTTGGTGGCCCATAGGGGGAGGGCCAAGCCCAGGGAGGCATATTAAGTAGCGGGGGCGGAGGGCCTGTACATGGTGTAGGCCAATTATTCCAAGTATTCCCCCTCCTGCCCCGTCTTGGCCGTGTTGTCTGTGTGCGGCCGGCGTCGGAGTCCGAGCTAGAGTAGCCCCCGGAGGATGTATCGGAGGGCAACGAGGATTGGACTGCAAAGTCTTCCCTTGAGTAGGGATGTACCCTCTCCAAGGAAAACTTATCTAAGTCTTTCTGAAATTTGGCAATTTTCCGGTGGGTCAGATACTCTTTAAACTCACTGATGGTCTTGTTAGTTTCCTCTAGTTTCTTCTTAAATGATGCAGCCGTAAGTCCGGTTTTTAGGTTACTTTCTGCCGTTTTGATTTGAAGCACTAGAGCATCTGATAGTCTGGTAGCTGTCTTGATGATCAGAATTAGCCAATCACGTGTGCATTTCCAGGCTATCAGAGACCAGTCCTTCCTAAATTCTTTGTCCTCTAGGAAGATATGTGGTTCAGTGGTGATAATCAGACCATTTGGTGCAGCGTTTTTTCTTAAATATTCGGTAAGGACAGCCCCGTGTAATATTGTTTTCACTTGTGTCCTCTTTAGTTCTATCAGAGTGTCCCAATCCCCTAGTTGGGCTATTGTCTTGGAAAGTGAAGAATCTCCTAGGAGTGAAGGTGCAGCGAGGATGGCCTGAAGCTCCTCCTCGCTGAAGGCAAGCCCTTCAGCCATATTCAAGAAGGGAAGCGGGGATCTAATACTCCTGTGCGTATGTCGCAGGGTTTAGAGAATAAGTAAACTAAGCTCTCACAGCTAGCCGCTGCGCTCACTATATGTACACAAAAGGAGAGCAATGGGAGTGTTGCTAGCCCACACCGCCTCCCTACAGAAATTATATCATCACTAATGGTGTGGGGTAGTAGGAACTGAAGATAAGACTAGGTCAGTCTTTTTACAGTGGTGTTAATAAGGTCACTATAGATCCTCAGGTCGGGAAGTCATAGTTGGAAAAATGTCCAAGCTAGGGGGTGCTGTGTTGTCCTACAGGGGGAAGGGGGATTTCCCTTACGGACTATGTGGTCTCACACACATAATAGTGTCTTGCTTCATCATATGACCACCTAGCCCCACCCAAGTAAGATGATACTACATCGGTGGCAGCGGTGACACTGATAATGTAACTTATAACAAGTGGCCTAACTATAAACAAGGCAGCCATCTTAGAAGAAATAAATAATTAAATGGGCTAAGACAGAGCAAGCTAAGTAGGTTAAAAGTCACTAGGTGACGGGGGCACGAGTCTACAAGCCAGAGGCTAAGCTAACTCCTGCTATCCCATTAAAACAGACTAGGATTCACTACACCCTCCCCATTGCCGTAACAGGTATGATGAAGGTACAGGAACCCAAATGCTAAAAAACTGCTCCTGAACTAAAAGCTAAATGCTAAAATAAGCCAAAAAAGCATTTGCATGTGTTAAAAAATATGTTAAAACAAATCTCTTTAAAAATACATACAGAGATGTTAATGTCAACTATGACAAGTACAGCGTGCAACGGCAAATGTCAATTTAATTGCATAATTTGGAATCGTGAAATGGCAAGTAAATTCATCAAATTATGTTTTATAGGCATGATCTTGAAGAATGTCATCGAAGTCACCAGTCAAGGATCTCAAAAATGAGTCAACATCGTCCGAAGTTAAGTCTAGTGCTGGGCGGACAAACGGATCCACAGAGCAGAAGTGAGCCGTATTTCCTGGTGTATCATTACTCGTTGCAGTGTCCTCATCCATGGTAGATCTCACAACGGAAGGCTCATAGGTGGCCTCGCGGAACAACCTCAGTCTCAAGGGGCATGACCGTGTATGAACCCTCGTGGTCCACAGGAGATGTCGGTGCAACAGCAAGACACACCATAGGCAGATGTTCAAAGAGACACCATATGCAGCGGAAGACTGGTTGTACACACCAGAGAAGTGGCCGAAATGACAACGACCAGTCAAGCTCCAGTTCCACCAGCAAAGGTGCACCGAAGATCCGAACCATACGCTCACGGCACAGTGGAGTTGGCGGGAGCGGCTCCATTGCTCTGTGTTGCTGGAAAGAAACAACCACTGCGAATCAGAAGAAATAGCAGTAGTAGTCCGCCAATTAAAGCCAAAATAATTGGAAAGCCACCAAACACACTTGAAAAGAGAGAATGGATTGCTGACGGGATGACTCCGAAGAGAGTCTGGAGGATGGACCCGAAACCAGACCCAACAGCCTTAAGGAAATGAACAATCCCAGTGGTGCTTGAAGCATTGAATATTCTGGATACCAGCTCTCCAAAGTGTTTGGGGAAATTGGTATTTAAAAGGGATTGTATCTCGGCTGATGATCTCGCAATCCTGAGAGCATACGTCTCTTTTGCGGATGTCAAGGCAACCTGTTTCTGAAATAATAGCGCCTTTAGCCTACTCAGCTTGTCATAGTTCACATTAATAGTATCTATGTGGGGCCACATGTCTAGGACAAGTGGTGTTGTACCATCTTCTTGCTAAGGTGCCCCTCCCATTCCCCGTCCCCTTGAGGTGCCTGTGTATTTTCGACCTGATGTCCCAGCAGTGTTCTCTCCATGTTGATACAGGAGTAAGGTGGGGCCTTGGCCTATGTGATATGGCCCTGTGGTCCATGAACATTACGGACTAGGCAGTGTCCCTCCATTTGTATATATGTAAATACTGTTTTGATTTTTGAGGACATATTTCTAGTACTTTATCTTATTACACTCACTTCAATCACTTCCTTTTGTCCTTGCATTATTCCTGAGGGGTACGGGGTGGATGTGTAATGTTGTTGCATCTGTTTGTGTGTATGCTGTTGGGGGTGGGGTTGTTGCATGTGTGTGTCACTCTCTTTTTCCTTCTCCCTCCCCTGTGTGCTAGGCGGCAGTACTCACCGTGGTGGTGGTCGTCGTCAACGGCGTTGGTATTCCTGGTGTAGGAGGAGGTAGACCAGCATGGGGAACACCTGCAGTTCACGCTCCATGGTGGCGTGGTTCTTCCCTGAGTCTCCAGAGGTGAGTCCTTTGACTTCTGAGATCTGTTTCCGCCGTGCTTTTGATGTCCTTGGTACCGCCCCGGAAAATGTGGGGGATAAGCCTCTTATAATACAGTAGGCGGTACATTGTCTTCCGCCTGGCTGTTGGTGGTTACCGCTGCGGTGCTTGTTGCTACCGCCGTGGCGGTCGGTGTGTTAAAGTGGCTGTCTGTGTGGGCGGCTTCCGCCGTGGTCATAATTCCATTTTTTTTACCACTGCTTTATCACCGACTGCCAGGGTTGTAATGAGGGCCATAGTCTTTTATGCTTCCTATTAGTAGTTTGGGGCCAGATGTACAAAGGATTTTTGCATTCACAAACGGTTTGATTCACAGAATTGGGCTGCTTGCGAATGCAAAAAAACATTTTTGCATGTACAGACCCTATTTCGGTAATCTATTATTGAATCGCAAAATGTTTTTGCAAGTCGCTATTAGGAAGAAGCGTGTTAAGGGCGTCCCTTGCTAATAGCGAGTTGCAGTGGTATGTGTGAATGTTTAGCGAGTGGATTGTGGTTGCAGAACATTCGCAGATTACCACAAACTTCAAGTTGGTGGTAACCATTTGCAAACAGAAAACCTTTCATTGTTTTTGTGATGCATCCCATTTTCCTTTAAGGAAAACGGGCTGCATTAGAAAAAAAACGACTTTATTTAAAAGGCAGTCACAGACATAGTAGTCAGCTGACCTCAGCAGGCCACCATCCCTGTGAGTGTGGCCATTGACAATGGGGTCGCAAATTGCAACCTACCTCATGAATATTGATGAGGTTGACCCCACTGGGAATCACACAGTGTGCTTAACACCATTGTACATTTTGTTTTATGACTCGCAATTTGCAATTCCCAAACGGATCGCTCGCTAATAGCGAGTCGTAAGACAAAAATACATATATCTGGCCCTTGGTGTTTTGCCTTCTATTCTTTGTTGTGGGATGGGAGGTTTGGTCTTACACTATACATATGTTTGTTTCTTTGATTTCAGAATTGTGTTTTTAGTTTTGAGTATGTCATTGGATCTTCTTGTATGCCTCTTGATGGTCTTAGGGTTTGAATTGTCAGATCCCAGTCAGGTTGGCTGCTAGGGGAGTTAGGTTTGTGATTTAACTACTGTAGGATTTAAGCTTATTTCTTTATTCCTCTTAAGGTTCTCCTAGGAAGCGTGATGATGACCAATATTGTCTTTGAGGGTTCATCTGTTTGGGCTATTCATCTCTTGCTAGTTACATTTTGGTGAGAATGATAGTAGGATGTAAGAATATTTCCTTGATGGAATCTGACTACTTGACTAATGTTCTATGATCATTCTCTAGCATTGACATTGCTATTGATTTAATTGGCTTTGTTACCTTAGGTACCTATAATTTAGGTACGGTGGAGTCTAGATTGATTCCTATGATATAATTTATTGATCCACGCAGGATCCTCCATTCAGTTCCATATAATGTAGGACTATGAAAGGCTCAGACTAGATATGTTTCTTTATGATCCTGAATATGCAGTAATTCCTCAGTCTTTGTGGCTTCTGCAATTCTTTCAGCCCTTTGGACATTACTTTAGTGATTCTATTTATTGTGAAGGTAGTTGGTATTTTGTAGGGTTTGGATCATGCGATTATTGCTGTGGCATATCATTTTTAGTTAGTACTCAGCCGAGGGCAGATTGAGGAGGTATTGCACAGATTACATACCACTAATCTTCATGACTTCAATTATCCTTTTTCATCCCTATACTTTCGCCCCAAGCTTCCTCTAAAGATCATGAACTCAATCCTTAGTATTTAGGGATAGCAGGTAGAACTGTGGCCTTCTACCTCCTTCATAGCCCTCATAAGAGAAGCGGCCAGAAGGGAGGGCGGAAGAGGGTGGAAGTAAGCTGTTCTTTCAAGTTTGCTAGGTCACGTGGTGTCTAGGAGGAGATGGACTCACCTAATTTACTAAATATTGGGATGAGGAAGAATAACCAGTTAATGAAGATTTCTGGTAAGTAATTGGTTCATTACTACTGTTTCTTATTGACTAATTGTGTATCAGCCGTTGTGAAAATGACTTTCTAAAACTGCCTATGCTGGCCATTCTTTGCCGGTGTCTCCTTTAGTATGCTCAGAGCTTTAAGTGGCCTGAATTCCTTTGGGTCTTAGACTTGGGAGTTATTAAAAACATACACTGAAACAGATTCCTATCAGGATTTCTGTTCGTGTTCTTAACTTTTTTGTCATCAAAAACACTGAATGATTTTTGAATAATGAATGTAAGAAACGTTAAGGTAATCCACAGCAGTAATTTAGTTGTCTTAGATTTTACATGTTTTCCTTAATTTTGAATTTTCAAAGAGTGTTAGCTATTTCCAGAATGTTGTGCTTCTGTATTTTTTGTGTAGCATACTGCTCTTGCAAAGTGCATACCTTGAACAGAGTTGCCTCCAGGTGTTTAAAACAAGCCATGATTGAGAGGTCTGGCGCGGAAGCAGTTTGTGGTTCTGAGTGCCTGAGTGGCTCAAAAAGGCGTTCAGAACACATGGTCATCCAATCTTTGCCCTCTCTGCATAGCACACAGAACAAGAGTCTTGTATTCGGGTTGCAATTGATTATTCTGTGCAAATGTGTTTGAAGGAGGTGTACAGTTGCCAAAAGAATGACAAGACTAAACTAAAGTAATAGAAAATGCAGTGCTTACAGGTGAGTGCAGTGCTTAATTTGAACCGGTGGTGAGAGCCACAGGCACTCATGTTTGGGAACTGGCACTTATTTTAAAGCCTCAGACATTTACGAGAGCACCAGATGGAAAACACACTAAAGAGAAAGACGAAGGAAGAGAAAGATGGAACAACCATTAAAAAGTAGGTAGTAGGAACCTGAAAGAGTTAGATAAATGGACAGGGACTAACTGCGTGGAGTAGAGGCATGAGGTGCATTTAAGACCACGCAGCCTCGATATGGGGCGTGCTGACATTTGACTGCAGTGGCTGCAGGCTTCTGGGCAGAGTTCTGGGCACCGGCACTTTTACTTTTACAAGTTAAGTACTGGGTGTTGAGTTTGAGGGTGGTGAAATGAAGGAGGTGTGAGAAAGTGCATTCAGGAGAAAGTGAAAAGAGGGCTTTGAAAAAGAAAGAGATTTGTAAGATAGCAGATGGAGGAAATGTGGAGAGAATAAGGTGAAAAAGTCTAACACAGAGCAAGCGTAATGGGAGTGATTAAGACACTTTGAAGACAACCACTCTCTCCACAGCCCTCACAATGTTTAATTTGCAGTATTACCATTTCAAAATTGAAATATTTTCAATATCATATACATCAAAATGTTGGTTACGCACTTGTCTTCATCAGCTAACAACAATTGACAAAGCCTATATTAATAATAGCCCTGGTGGTTGGTTTTAGGTGAATTTCAATTGGTGTGTTAAATTCTGGTCACACTATGCGAATCACAAAAATGTCCATGCCATTAATTACATAAGCCACACCCCTTTTAGAGAGCCCGTCTCCCCCATTTTTTTTACCCCTCTCAAAGCCCTGGGCACGCTTGCTTTTTGCTGGCAGTTCGGTGCTCCGTTCTCTCTCGGGCAGTGCTGGCTCTCTGAGTGCGGTGGGTGTGCCACTTTGCTGTGACACGCTGTTCTGTAATAAGCCGTTCGGCTATCTTGCCTGTTACGGGCACTGGAAGCTCTGCCAGCGAACTGTTGTCCGTCACAGCTTGTGTCCCTCACTCTTTGCCTTGGGTTGACCTTTCTTGGGACAGTTATACTCTCCCCCCCCCCGTAGCTATGCTGGCCTCTCTTCTCACAGCTTAGTTTAGCTTCGGGTTTTATTGGGCGATATGTGCCCTGTCTCCAATTCTGCACTGATTGTATCGCCTCAAGTCTAAGTGGGCTCCATTGGTGCAGCTTTGGGTCGGCCTTTCTGCTCCTTCAGCAGCGTGTTGCGCGCGCTCCCTGCTCGCAGTGTTCCCCAAGTACCCTCCTTCCTCCGGGTGATGGTTGCGCCCTCGGTTCGCTCGGCTGAGCTGGGCAGGGCTGTACATAGCCCCTCCCAGCGGCATGGATGTCACTGTCCCTCCCCCGGAAAAAGCTGCCTTCTTCTTCCTCCAACTGCCAGCGGTTCTCGGGTTGAAGGGTTGGTAGGAGCAGCGGCATGGAGAAGGGAAAGAGCACCGGGGATGCTGCGCTGGACCAGGCCGCCCAAGACTGGCTGAAATGGGACAAGGTAAGAAGCAGCTGTGGGGTAGATCGGAGCCTTGCGGAGGGATGAACGTGGCTGTCTCCTCTGCCGTCTCCTCCTCCCGAGGCGGTGCCTGACCCGGACTCGAGAGGCATCATCAGTTGCTGTGGCAGTAACCTATTCCCGTGTCTCCCGGCCGAGCGTGCCAACGCCCCCACTCCCCGGAGGGCCCTCTACGATCCTTGCCCGCAGCCATCACAAGGCCAGCTTGGCACCACAGCCGGCTTGCAGTCAGTGCACGCAGGCGGCGTGGAGACACAGAGCAGAGCGGTACACGAGCCAGCTGGTGCATTCACAGTCCGCTGGACGCTCAAAGGCACGGAGCGTGGGGTGTGTCCCCCTGTTCGTAACGGAGTATCTCACATTAACTCTGGGGTCATGGGCTGAACGCAATGTAAAACGGAGAAAGCAGTTTACTTCTTAAATGCCCCATTGTAGAACTTAACGAAATGCATGCAGTGAGTGGTGTCACGTCTGTACTTATACAGCAGCGCCTTTAGACGTGATGTTTGTGTGGAGGGGGCACATATGCAAATGTCGGGGCAACCTGCCACGGCGTTTATGAAGATTGTGAGCATGTGTGTGTCACGGCTGGTTCTCAGACCTGGTAGTAATTGAAAACGGACACTTGCCCTCATATCATTATCATCTTTCACTTTACTGGAAAAACACTGATTTCTGAATAATGAATATAAAAACGTTAATGTAATCGACATCAGCGATTTAGTTCCTGTTTATATTTAACATCATGTACGTAAACTTGCATTTCCTAAAAGTGTTAGCTACTTCCCACACGTTGTATTTTTGTATTTTTTTTTCAGTTTAGCACACTGCTCTTGTATAGTGCATGCTTTGAACTGTTTCCTCTAGATATTTATAATGGGCCTCGACTGCGAGGTTGGAATTCAGACTGAAGGGTCAAAAGGGTGTTCAGAATAGATGGTCATCCAATGCTTGGTGCCTTTGCAGAGCACACAGGGCGGTAACATATTCCAGTTGCAATTAGGATTCTCTGCAAATGTGTCTAAAGAAGGTCTG
Source organism: Pleurodeles waltl (assembly GCF_031143425.1). Lineage (NCBI taxonomy): Eukaryota > Metazoa > Chordata > Amphibia > Caudata > Salamandridae > Pleurodeles > Pleurodeles waltl. The sequence continues at coordinate 1,031,014,810 of NC_090437.1, read as the reverse complement.
TAGTTCCTAAAATACTGGCAAGATAAAAGTAAAAGAAAATGCAGTTCTTTCAGGCGAGTGGGTGCGTTTTGTGGTTGTGGGGTGGTGAAGAGAAGGAGATGCAAGAAAGTGTATTCAGAAAAGTGTGAAAAGATGGTGCAGAAGAGGAAAAAGATGAGGCGTAAGGCATGCAGATAGAGGATGTGCAGAAAAGGGGTGTACTTGTCTAACATAGAGTGAACATAACAGGAGTGACTGAGACATTCTGAAGACCACTACTCCTTCCGCAGTAATGTTTAATTCATTCTTACAATTTCAGATTTGAAACATCATCAGTGTTTAATTGCTTTTCAGCAAAATCATTGTTGTTCCTTATTTATCTTGACAAAATCAATAGTCTTGACTACTTTTAGGTGTATGTCACGTGGTATATATTTGTATGCAATACCAGAAAGCTGTGAAAAGCACCTTAATACCGGTTGTGTGGCAACCTATGGGAATCGCAGACATTTAGTTTACAGGGTTGGGCAAAGCCCATAATTTCATAGGCCAGGCCCTTTTTAGTGAACCCCACAATTTTTTCATCCCACTTAAATGCCTGTACATTTGTATAGGCATGTGTGTGTACACACACCCCAAGTGATCTAAACTTTTTAAGCAGACTGTGACTTAAACATTACTGTGTACTGTGAAAGGAGCAAGGCATTTGCAGTCTCAGGCACTCCTATTCTCTTAACACTACTCCCCTCTGGAAGCTCTTTGTTAGACATTTATGCTCTTTTTCTCTTCATATCTTTCTTTAGCAGTCAATCTGCATGTCTCAAATCTCAGCTCTTTTTTCGTCAGCAGCATCTTTTCGCTTGCTCCTGCACGGACTGGCTTGCTGCTCCTTTATTTCACCAACTCCCCCCTACACACACAATGCACCCACTTAACTGCACGCATTGCATGTTCTTTAATTTTTTCCCCCTGTCTATATATTTACATCTGTTACCTTCCTTCATACACTTATGCACATAATTACAATCCGCACACCTGACCATTGCAGTGCGCTCTGCTGAAAGGCCAAGGATTGGATGAACTTGTATTCCAATCCCCTTTATGGCCCACAGACAACCACCATGAGAAATTTGCACTGTGTTTGGCCTGAACTCTACAGCTGTCAATCGTGGGCCACCTACAACCTGAATGAATGCCTAATTTGTAAAAGAAATAAGTACCAGGGCCCTCATCAGGAGGCCACTGTGTATTGAACCACCCATCGCCCTGCGAGTGCTGCCAATTACAGAAATACTAACCATCACACTCCTACAAGTGGGAACATTCAGACTATTCTAGCCCCTCAAAGGCATAAGAAGAGCTTGGGAGACAGAAATTAGTTGTTCTTAATGCATAATATATATTTAGCAACAATTGTTCTGCCCCTCTTTAAATTACACAAACAGTGCCACCATGTGGCAGATTATCATAGTGACGGTGTTCACAGTTAGGTGCTGGTACTGAGCACCGGGAACCACTGGCTCAAATTAAGCACTGACTAGCCAACAGAGCCCATGGCTGGATCGTGTTGCAAGGCTATGTCAAGGTCGAACTGCAACCTTATTTTCACATAGGCTACTCCAACTCATTAAAGGAACACATTTTGAGATACTGACTAGGCATTTTACCTTTACTCTTACATCTTTCCCCATGGGAATGTAATTGGCTTGCAACAGACTGCCGGCTGTGTGGAAAGGGCAAAGAAGACCTACTGAACCTGATATGTATCTGTAAAGATTTACTGGCAGAGAGGAAAGCAATGCTACAGCCTCTCCTTAATCAAAGAGGAATCCAGGCATGTAGGCAGACAGTTCTGTCCAGTTTCTTTTCAATGGACACAACTGGACTGTCGTACTGAACTGTCGTTTCATGAGATATTTCATCAAGGTCGAAAAGAAACTAATGGCACTGTGAAGAAAATAGTGTTTGTTTACGAGTTTTATGAAGAGGGCTTGCTCCTGCTATATAGTAGTTCTGGACGTATGTTTACCTATAGCAGTCTTGACACACTCAGCCATGCAGAGCTTTGCAGGCAACTTCTCCACACTGCAGATCACACTTTCCTATCTGAGCTGTGTGCTTAGGTAGGTGGCATGGGTTTGAATCACCACATGTATATTTGAATATTTTTGTTGCATCAGCATTTATCAACATTTTTTTTTATGGCATCCTTCAGTTTTTCTTTCCTTTTAATGTATAATTCTATGATCATCGATTCATGTTGTTTACAGTATTAATTAACTAACAAACTTGTTTGTTCGCTGGCAATTTGCAAACTTTGGTGCATACTGCTATAGCAGCTACGTTGCAGGAGGGTGACGGGTAACAGTGAGGGCTGCATTTGGGAACTGATGACTAGTTCTAACTGTGTCAAACGAATTACGCCTGCATCTTATGGATTGGAAGGAATTTCCACTGGAGAGAATAGGAAGATCTTATATGCAGCAGCCTCCTTAAATGGCATACTTTGGTGACCATTTAATACATACTTTTGTATTAGTATGCACATTTGTTTATATAACATTTCATAATTTTATTGAAATTGTTGATGGCAAATTTATGAATTGACAGTAAACTAGCAGTGCTGCACTTTTGATTGTAATTTTGCAATGGATGAGTGTTTTTAATTTTTGATTGTAATGTCCTATATGCTTTTATTGTTGCAATGGTTTTAATTAACCGAGCAATACTAATAAACTTGAACAGTCTTAAAGGGCAGTGTCTGTTTTTAGGGTCGATCATGCATTTGCATGAGCTTGCCCATGTGTATCGCCAGCAAGATACGTTTGTTTACAAAAAAGGTCTTGGAGACCACCCATAGTTTATCATTTGCTGGTATCAGTGCCCTTCTTCTTTGTATGGTTCCAATTGACCAGCACACTGCAAATGTGACATCTGTTCCTTACAGTGGAGCAGGGACCAAGCACAGATTAATTCAACTTAATCTGTGCCCGTCCAGTGCTCCCTACAGGATTGAGGATCTATCTTGTTCTTTTTATTAACTTTAAGTGCCATGCAAACAAAAGTCGTATGACTGGAAAAAACGTGCCCAGCAGGGCAAACAAAATTGCATGCAAATATTTATTTTCTATAGTTATGTTTCTTTTATTTTGCAAAGACTTCTTTTCTCACTTTGCACTCGTGTTTTCTGTTGTTTTTGCTCGTGGGCGCTGTTCTCAAAAGATGAGGATTATCTTGTTCCAGGTACTGCAAAGCAACATTGTTTCTTTTTTGTGTGTAATTTCTGAAATTATGCTTCAACGCATAATTTTGCAGGACACTCCACCCACCCCACTCCAATCCACCCCAGACCAATTCAGTCCACCCTACTCCAATCCAAACCACTCACCCCAATCCACCACACTCCAGTCCTCTCAACCCATACCACTCCAATCCAAAGCAATCTGTCTCACTCCAAACTGCCCCACTCCAATCCAAAACAATCTGCCCCACTCTAATCCACTCCAGTCTGCACCACTCCAATTCGCCCACTCCAGTCCAAACCACCCCACTCCATTGCAAACCACCCCACTACAGTCCACCTCAATGCAGTCAAACCCACCCCACTTCAATCCAATTCACCCCACCCAGTCCAACCCCCCCACTCTAATCCACCCTACTTCAGTCCAATCCACCCAGACCAGCCAACTCATGCTACCCCACTCCAGTCCACCACAATCCAGTTCACCTACTCCAATCCAGTCCACCCACCTCAATCCACCCCACTTCAATCAGCCCACCCCACCCAATACAATCCACCCCACTAAATACAATCCACTTCACACCAATAAAATCCACCCCACTATACTCTTATCTACTCCACTTCAATACACCCTACTCGATCCAATTCGCCCCAGACCAATGCAGTCCACCCCACTCCAATCTAAACCACTCACCCTAATCCACTCCAATCCACCACACTCCAACCCACCCCACTCTGCCCCTCTCCAATCCAAAACAATCGGCCTCACTCCAATTTACCCCACTCTAATCCAAAACAATCTGCCCCAATCCAAAACAATCCACCTCACCCCCCTCCAGTCCATCCCAATCCACCCCAACCCAGTCCAATCCACCCCAAATCCAGTCCACCCCACACCAGTCCTCCCCACTCCAGTCCAGTCCTCCCCACTCCAGTCCAATCCACCCCACCTCAGTACAATCCACCCCGCTCACTACAATCCACTTCACGCCATTTCTGTCCACCCCACTATAATGTTATCTACTCCAGTACAATCCACCCCAGACCAATTCAGTCCACCCCACTGCAATCCAAACCACTCAGCCCAATCATCACACTCCAATCTCCCCAACCCATCCCACTACAGTTTGCCACACTCCGATCCCAAACAATCTGCCTCACTACAATCTGCCCTACTACAATCCAAAACAATCTGTCTCACTCAAATTCAAAACAATCTGCACCACTCCAATCCAAAACAATCTGTCCAATCCACCCCACCCCACTCTAGTCCAAACCACCCCAATCCAGTACCCCACTTCAATCCAATCTACCTCACTCCAGTCCAATCCCTCACTCCAATCCACCCACTCCAGCCTAGTCCACCCTACCCCAATCCAGTCCAGTGACCCCATACAGTCCAGCCACCTCAATCCAATCCACCCCACTCACTACAATCCACTTCACTTCAATCCACCCCACTATAAGCTTATCTACTCCACTTCAGTCCACCCCACAATCCATTCCAAACCAAAACAATCTGACTCACTCCAGTCTTCCCCACTCCAATCTGCACCACTCCAATCCACCATGTCCAATCCACCCACCTCAATCCAACCCACCCCACTTCAGTCGACCCTACTTCAATCCACCCAAGTCCAGCCAAATCCAATCTACCCCACCTCACCCCAGTCCAATCCACCCCACTAAGTACAATCCACTTCACACCAATCCAATCCACCCCTCTATAATCTTATCTACTCCACTCCAGTCCAGTCCACCTCACTCAATCCATTTCAACCCACTCCAATCCACCCCACTTTAATGCAATCCACACCACTCCAATCCACACACTGTACTCCAGTCAAGTCCACCGCACTCCAATGCACCCACCTCATTTCAATCCACCCCACTCCAATCTAATCCACACCACCCAGTCCACCTCTCCAGTGCATGCTAATCTAATCCACGCCACTCTATTCTAATCCACCCCACCTCAGTTGAGTCCACTGCACCCAATTCAATCCATCCAGTCCACCCTTCTCTAACCCAACTCGCACCAACCCAATCCAATCCAGTCTATCCCACTCCAGTCCTGTACACCCCAGTCCAATCCACCTCACCTCAGTGCAATCCACCCCACTTCACCCTCCCTAATCCAACTACACCACCCACTCCAACCCACCACACTCCAGCCCACCCCACCAAAGTCCACGCACTCATCCCATTTCAATCCAGCCCTCTCTAATCTAATCTAATCCGCCACACCCTGTCCAACCCACTCCAATCTACCTCACTCTACTCCATTCCACCCACTGTACCCCAACCCACTCCATCCCATCCCAATCCAATCCACTTCACTCCAGTCCACCCCAAACCAACCCACCCACTCTACCCCAGTTCAATCCAGCCTAATTTACTCCAATTCAATCCACCTCACTACCTCGATCCACTTCAACCCACTCCACCCTATTCCACCCAGTTCCACTCCACTCTACGCCACTTCGACACTGCACTCCAAAACACTCACTGCCAATGAACTACTTAACGTTATTCCCCTCTACTCAACTCTATGACACTTTACTCACCCTGCTTCACTTTGCTGCACTCTACTCCAGCAAATCTAGACAACAACACTGTACTCCCCCACTCCACTGTATGACACTTCACGTCACTAAGTATTAGCCATGCTGAACAGCTGCGTACAACATTGGAAAAACACATTGGCAAAGCCAATGGCTCTTGTATGGGCAAAGCCCATTGGCTTTACCAGTGCTTGTTGCTGGCTTCAGCTGTCGCCAGTGGTGATGCACACTGGGGCAGTGGTGTGCGACAAGACATTTACAGGTGGTGCACTGGTGCCACTAGGGCTCCACCTCTCCCAGACACTCCACTAGATTGTAATAGTAGTCTGTAATTTGATGGAAAACTTGAAGTTGCCCAGTTCCGCTTTTTTGTGGGTCTTAATGTATTCATTCTGTGTTATGTGCACCTCAAGGACTGTCTCGTGAGTTTTGAAACGCGGAACTATGTACACAGTTCCTTACAAGTAGCCCTGTAGCTTTCAACATCTAGATTTTTACTCTTTTAAATATTGCTTTGTGACCATAGTTATATAAAACAGTACTAAAAATCTCCAAATACAGACGCAACAATCTTGTTCGTATACTAGAGAAGGCGTAAAGTGTGGCGCCACATATCGGTGTATCCAGTCAGCGGCGGAGCAGAGGTACCATTGACCCCTATGCACAGATTGCAAATGGACCCACCAACCCCTTATTTGGGTGTTGAATACAGTTGGTCCCTCGTAAGCCATGGACCCTTGTGCCACTGCTCTCGCTGCACTATTTTTAGCTTCTCCCTTGCATTCAGATAACTTCTGTTTTTACTTTATTGTGTACTAAAGGCCCGAATAATCACTTTCTATAACCATTTCTCCCATGTTTTGTGACAATCATTTGATCATCATATGATCATCGCGTATGATGTCATTGCTTTCATGCGTGAACACGGTTGTGTGATATTGCTATACAGGATGAGAGTGATAATGGCTTGTTTTATATAGTGCTTCGTGCTGCAGTTGTCCAATTAATGGAACCCAGTAGACCTCCGTAGAATGAACGCTGAGTTTGCCCTGCAACAATTTGAACTGGAGACCACTAGGTGGCACCAGATGTTAGCAGAGTGCCCTCCCTGAGCCATCGTCCGACTGATACACCTTAGTTCGAGATGTTGGCAAATGTTACTATAAACCGCATCAAAAAAGAGTGACCTCCCTGATTGAGGGACCTCTGGCGTTACCTTTTTAGACAGATATCTGAAAGGGTTGTTCCCTCGCCTCGTTTATTGCTAAAACTTTCTCAATGGGCTTGATCCCTGCAGAGCTTTAGATAACCTTTACAGTTTCTGAATTCTACCATATAATGCAATTTTCATTGTTTTTTGGTGAACTTTGTTACATGTGTCCCCTGGTTTAAGTGTAGCTGTCTCCTCTGTCATTTTCAAACAGACAGGCGCATATCATTAAATGGACACCTCCGAAATATTCCTTCTTTAAAAAACTTTCTTTATGGTATTCAAAGAAACTCTAAGCACATTTGAATTTGAAATGATACCAGATAATAAATGTAAATTAGCACTTGTATAGCGCACTACTCACCCGTTAGGGTCTCAAGGCGCTGTACTCGTACCGCTATGGAACCCCTCCTGGCTTTTCCCTGTGAGGCACCCACTCCTGAGCACCCCCAGGGTGAAGCTAGGCATCCAAGCGCTGTTGGGGCCGTTGTGGAGATTAAGCAAGCTATTGCCCAGAGTTGCAGAGTGGGACCCATGAATTAGATTAGGCACCGATGCGAGAATTATCTGGTCAAGGGGAATTGAGCCCAAGACCTGCCGAAGCAGGACTTGAACCCTGGTCTTGAGCCAGATCTCTGCTTCAGGGTCTGCCGCTCTAACCATTGAGTCACACTTCTCCACTAATAAAGGTTAAGCCATTGCATCCTCTGTTCAAGACGTTATCTCGCAGGGAAAAGGGCAAGCTGATGAGGAGGAGGTTAATTTCGCCAGAGATGTTGTGGTTGCTGTCACTGAGCAATTAGATTAGTATGCCTCTAAAGTCATAGTCGGGAAGTAGGACAAGGTATCTGTTGGGAATAATTGTTTAAATTGATGCAGCTCTTCTATCAAACGTTACTGTTCTGCATGTCTGGTGTGGCAATACACACATGCACGGGACCACTTGTTATCAATTCTTCAAGTGATTTATTGAGTATGCTTTGACTCCACTCAAAATATACCCCTCTTTCACCTACCCCTCTTTCACCTTGTGTGTGTCATTCCATCTACTATTGAGTCCATGAATTGTAGTGCTCGTGGTCTGTTTATATCTCAAAAGTACACTGAATCAATTATTTCGTTGTATACAGAAAGCAATTCTTTGGTTTTGTTTTTTCTATGCAGCAGGTTTTTCTTTAATGGTGTTGTCATAACACGACTCGAAACACAAGCTTGTCCAATAGGCTTTTCCAGTGCTTATTTATTGGCTGGCTTTAGGTGTCTGCGTATTTGCAGCACTGTATCTCATAGAACGCTCTGTGCCTTAATTGAAAGATAAATAGCGCCTTTAAAATTGAATGAGTGGAGCAGAGAAAATGAATGAATTTGTTACTGGAAGCAATTGTTTTGGTGAGCGTTAACACCAAAAACTTAGAACACCTTAACGTGGGAAAGCAAAATCAAGTCGATTGTCAAATCATACATAGGAAATGTGTGTTTAGTTCCTTTTCATTCATCCATCCACGTACAGAGCCGCCTAGTGGCCCGTGTTACCTGTGGCTCCTTCACCCAGTTCCCGAGTTTACTTAATATAGTACTCAGAGGCAAACACCTTCTTGCCCTGTAAACTATCTCTAAAAGTGTTTTGTAAAGGATGGCGATAGTCTGTCTTCCTAACTGTCACTCGTGAATATGTTATAGGGTCCCAGTATTTTTTCTTGTACTTGTGGTCCTGCATTTGTAATTGGTAAAGTAATTAGTTCAAGTCCCTGAATGAAGCGAAAAAAGATCCGGACTGCAATAACTGTTAACAGCTGACATGCAAGTGCTGCGGTCCTCACTGACATTAACTAGTGCTGCCATTTATGTCTGTTAGAATTTGTGAACAAGGGTGTCTGTAGGTGTGTTGGTCTGTGGTATGTTCGATGTGGGCTCATATTCACTGTGTCTCAGCATTTATGCCGCATGCAAAAGACAGAAATATTGGCTTTGCCAATGTTTGTTTTTGTATTGCAATTAGACACATGGAATCCGATTTTGAGTCTGGCGGACTGGAAATCTGCCAAACTCCTGACAGGGTGGCTGCTGCCTACGCGGCGACATCCCCGCCATAGTTATTAAGAGGTCAGCAGGTGGAAGCCTGAGTGGAAACAGGCTACAGCTTTGTCTCTGGTTCGTAATCGAGCCGGCAGCAATGCTGTAGCCTGCAGGGTGCACCACCACCTTTGCCAAGCAGACAGTGAGCATTGCAGTGGTGCTGGCCAAGGGGACCTCTGCACTGCTAACGCTATGAAAAGGATGGCGGGGAACGAGGTCGTAATCCCCAGGGCAGCACTGACCGCTGGGATGTCTGATCCTGGCAGAGCTGGCAGTTCCCTGGCGGCCCTACCGCCATGGTTGTAATGTGGCGCTTGGACCGCCGCTCTGGCAGCAGTCTGACCACCATCCGTGAGTCTGGCGGTCTAGTGACCGCCAGACTTGTAATGAAGCCCTTTGTATTTCAGCTACTTCACTGTGCATGCAGCCCTTTTTAGACACGTTGTAAACCCTTCAATTTACAGATTTATCCTGAGCTTAAAAGATTGTGTTTTAAAGGACTTGATTTAGTTGTTTCAGAGCTGGGTGCCTTGTTACTTCAATGTCATTACTCTATAATTTCATCTCAGACTGTGGGGGACTACCCTGACTCAACTAGAATTCAGCCCGGTATTCCCTCTAAGGCAGTGGTCTTCAAACTGGGGGGCGGGCCCCCCTAGGTGGGCCTCAAGTGATCCCAGAGGGGGGGCGCCAGGCTCTGGCCAAAAGAACACAGATAACAGTGTTTTGTTTTAAGCAGAAACATGTTATTGCACTTTTAAAAAGGTAACTACTTCACTGCAATGTTTAAATATGTCTAGACATATTTAAACATTACCATCTTTATAAAATAATTGTGAAAAATTCTGAGGTGGGCCCAATGATTTTTCTTTTTCAACTGGGGGGGAGGGGGTGCGGCATAAAAAAGTTTGGAGACCACTGCTGTAAGGTCTGACTATCACTCTGCCATTGGTAAATCTGGGAGGGAAACTACTTCTGATTATGGGATAGCTGGCATTAGAATGCTTTCATATTCCAATATCTTTTTAAAGATCTATTATTTTCTCTCAGCATTAATGTAACTAGACCCAAGAAACTGGCCACTAAGGGCTTGATTACGAGTTTGGCAGTTGGACGAGCTGACCACCAAACTTGTGGGGAGGACGCCACCGTCATACCGGTGGCATCCCCCCAAGCATATTACAATGTTCCCACCGGGCTGACCAGTGGGAACATTGCTACTGTATTGGTCTCAGCTGTCTTAAGCAGACAGTGCGCATTCCAATGGTGCTGGGCAGGAGGGCCCTGCGCTGCCCATGCCATTGACATGGCAGTGCAGGGGTCCCTTGTGGCTCCCGGTACTGGCTTTCCACCAGCCTTTCCATTGTGGGGTGACCGCCATGGAAAGGCTGGTGGAAAACTGAGTTGTAATGAGCCAGGCAGTGCTGAGTTCGGCTCCGCTGTGGCTGAGTACATCTCAGACTGCCGTCAGCCCATCGGGAGCCATGTTCCTGGCAGGGATGACAGTGTCATAATGTGGAGGTTGGACTGCCTGGAGTGCGGCTTCGGGCCACCTGAAGTGTGGAGATCTGATTGTCACTGCGAGTGTGGCGGTCCTTGGACCGCCATGCTTGTTATCAGGCCCTTAGTATTTTCCAACTTTTCCGAGAACAGATTATTTTCCATTATTTAGAAGCTCTAGGTATAATTAATCTCTGCTCATGCACCTCCCATACCTCTACTAACATGAAGATTTCATTGTCCACGTTCAAACCCTCTTTGAACTAAGTTTCTCTGCTCAGAGCTTATCTCCACATTTTCTAACTATTTTCACTCTGTGGCTGTATACCCCTATTCAGTTGGCAGTTATCCCCCCTCAAGCATTTGCACCAATTTCAGCATGTCTCTCAAAATGTTTTAAAATCTTATTCCAAATTAACAATCTTTCAAAAAGAAATCAAATTTGCATAAAAAGAGCACCCAATGCTTCTCCCTGAAAATACTGTTCACACCTCTACACATGTTTCTAGCCATCATATCTCTGAAAAACATCTTCTGTCCTTTCAAGGTATGTTCCTTAGTGCCATTCTGCATAAATCCAATACTTCTTTCTGACTCACTTCTGAGTGGTATGCTATTTATCACTAAAACCCTTTTCTCTTCCACTCCAGCTACTAAATGTGGCTTCCCCTCTCAGATGGGTTGAATTATTTCATGAACAAAGAATGATACATACAGAGGTAGGACTTGCACTGATAATAAAAATTAGCTCTGAAATATTCTGTAATAGTTGTACATTCCACTCCTTACCTGAAATCCATTCATCCAAGCTAAATCTCTCTTTTTTATTAATATATTTTAATTACTAGAAAATTGCCATCAAACAGATAAAGATGACATAATCATGACAACGTATCATTGTAAGTAACAATAATAAAATTCCAGGAATCAAACATAAAAATGGATGATTATGCACTTTTGATAACAATAAATGAATTTGAAAAAATGTGAGGTGGGGAGAGTAAGAAAGAAAAGAAAAATATGATGGAAATTAGAGGAAAAAAACAAGTAAGGTGTCCCAGGCTAGACAATAAGCTATAATAGTAAAATGTGTTTTCAAAAGAAACAATAGTAAACAACATAGTGATGGAGAATATATATATATGTGTGTTTGTGTATCATAAAAAGTTAAAGAGGTTTTGAAAGTTCTATATGTTGAGTCCTTCAATGAATACTGCTATCTTAGTTATTACATAAATAAGTAGGAAATGGAGAACATACATTTTCTCTCTTAAATCTGGCACTTCTTTGGTTAAAACAACTACCATTTGACCATGAAACAGAAGACATCTTTTGTATTCTCTTTCCAATGCAAAACAATCTGCTGAATCATAGTTCCTGTATATAAATAAAACCAAACTTTTAATGGGAAGGGCTTTCTATTCATTTAATATCCTGCCCAATAGAACAGTTACTATAGCACATATGACTATAGTTGCTAAAATTTAGTTAATGTTAATCCAGACTTCCAACCAACATATTTGACCTAAATGGCATTCAAACAATAAATCAGAAACTGCCCGAATGGCACTTTTGCAAGACCAGCATAGATCACCGAGTTATAGTTTAAAATAATAATAACACTGCAAAGAAATCTCTTTTTAAGAAAAAATATATTTGGTTAGTATTAGCAGGATGTGAAGCACAGTGATTATTTTTCTAGGTCTCATTTCACCAATCAGTATTGAAATACGTTTCCTTTTCACATTCCCTTTTATATTCCTTAGAGAATAGAATGATGTGTAAATGTGAGGCTTTAGAAATTGTACTATTTTGTAATAAATTAATAACAAACTCATCTGCAATAGTACAGTTAGTAGAACCACAAATCAACCAATCTTTTGCTTTTGTTGCTAGTTTTTTGTCTTCTATTTTGCGAGAATAAGGGAATTAATAAATGCTTTGCAGTTCAGACAGAATGCAGAATTATGTCCTCATTATGAAACAGTTGTGAAATCAAAAACAAGCTGTTAATACCAGGATTTACATAAAAATGTCCTTCCAGTAGTCTGAATATTTTTGTTATGCAATTAGATGACATACAAATTGATCCCTCTCTGACACATATTAGAAACTATGACTGAATGTAAAATTCGGCAAGTATTTTCAGTGATAGAGGAAGAGATTCAGAGAGCTTTTTTTGTGACTTAGGTCCTGACTATGAGGCTGGCGGTTACTGAGACTGCCAGCCCCGCAGTGACAGTTGGACCGCTTCACTCCAGGAGGTCCGACTGCCACATTACAACGCAGGCAGGCAGGACCACTTTAAGACCACCGTCCCCGCCAGGAACATTGATCCCGACCGGCTTTCGGCGGTCTGAGTTGTGGTCAGCTAGTCGCAGTAGACTGGGATGTAGGCCGACCTGGGCATACTTTCAGGCCAATCAGAATAGAGTGTGGATCAGGTAAACCAATGATGTGCTGTGCTATTATTCTGTAAACTATTTCTATTGTACTGATTAAAATCCCAGCATCCTTTTTTAAGGATATTGAATCTTCTTTCTGCATTTTTTTGGAAGTGTGGGAGACCTCAAATTGTTTTTAAAGAAATTTGACTAGGCAAAAAACATAGTGGAATTCGTTAGCTTAATTTTTCTCTATACCATTTTTATTTTTTCCTTAAACAAGCTTAGTATTTTCTGTTGTCATCTGAAAGAACTGAAACACCAATTTGAGTTTAAATTGAAAAATCTCCTATTTAAGTCAAAATCCTTCATCAGGGCAGCAGGTTGTATCTGGGGAGGGCTCCATGACATCAGGTAGGCATTGGACGAGGCCCTGGTAAAACCGTTGGTTTTGGCTAGAATAGTTCGAAGTAAGAACATTTAAATTTGATATCCAAGGAAGTCCTTTCACCATTCGGATACTTTGTGGACATCACAGTAGTGCTGTAGTCCATAGGTGAAAATTAAATTCCCATTCCATGAGTATATTTTGGGGCACCATGTACTATGAACTTACAGAAATGTTAAATAGGCCAATTCAGGGTAGACCAATTTTGACATGTTTTAGGGATCAGACCACTTGCATTGAGGTCTGGTTAGCAGTGTCTCAGTGCAGAGTCAGCAGACCAGCAGCATCAGTCCACAAAAAAGGGACAACCATGCAAAAAGCGGCCTTTTCTCACAGATGTAATATGTTTATATAATTCCAATAGCCTGGGAGATACACATTGTGAAAAGGCACAGTAAAATTATACTGAAAATCCTTCTGGACCAGCTGCCTTACAGTTTCTTAAAAAGGAAAATGACTCTAATTACTTAATCCAAAGTAATTGTTTTAACCTAAATCTGTGTTTGAGCAAACCAAATTAGAGATTAATTACAATTAAGTATCTATTTCAACATCATTTATGTTGGTATCTTGCAAATCCTATTCCTAATGACACTGAATAAAGGTTTGCGCAATATTATAATTATCAGTTTTGGATTTTCCATTTTTAACATTTATGGAAGAAGTAAAGGAATTTTCTTTTCTAATTTGTAAATAATTGGCCAATAATTTTCCTACCTTTTTCTGACCCCATGAAATTTTAGGTTTCATTTACAAATAATACTGGGAATTGTATCAGTTGTATGTTTGTTCTATAATTTCAAATTTAGCATTTTATTAATTTTTTAAGAGAGTTCTTAGAACTGAAGGCAAAATATTGATTTTCCTAAGTTTTTATATCTCTCTTGATTTCTTTTTCTTTCCAGCCTCTTTGTTTTTCTTCAAAGAAAAATCAATTATGAAATTCCTGGAATTGTCTTTAAATGTATCTTGGTTATTATGATGGGAAACTGAGAGAGAAAAAAATTATCAGCAAAAATGTTAAACCCTGAGATTAATTTAGGGTCATTACGTAAATCTATACTAAACCTCCCTCTGTTACCACCTACCCTGGAGAGCAGAGTATCAAAATCAGACCACATAGGGTGACTGATCTGCGATTAAAACAGAACCTTTCCATGTAAAAGATTATTCAACAAGGCCCTGTTTGACAAAGTTTAGTATATTCTTAACTGTGAAGATTGAACTGGTGAGGAAAAAATATTTGCATAATAATAGGAATATATATGCATGAAAAATCTCTAAGAATAAAATGGTCACATATCTGATTAAAAGGAACTCCAAACAATAATGTTATTATTTGAAAATTTGTATTAAGTATTCTAATTTCAGTTGTTAGAGGAATGCCATTAAGCAGCAAATGAAGAAATGCCCATCAGCCTTAGAATAATCTTATAGATATTTAAAAACTTTTCTGCTAAGCTGTCCTCACCATCCCAGAAAGTTAAGCCCATTTTTAGAATTTGTGGTTGGTCTCGTTTCTTAAACCTATAACTTTTTTTCTGACAAAAGGCATCCAGGCCTATTTGCCTCTTTTTTATTTTTATTTACAGATCTGGGAGCCATAATGTTACCCATGGCTTGTGGATTGTTCTGAAAAATGAGGGGGTGGGGGAAAGGGCAGTGCAAGAAAAAAATGTTTTTCTACAAATTGTATGAACAAAGGTTTTGCTGTGGTTTTGCTGTGCTGTTTTCAGGAACAAACAGAGATGCAAAAAAACAGAAACATTTTTGCCTCCGTTTTTGCATGCTTGTAAGTGGTAGTCCATTTTTCCAGTTTTTTGTGGTTGAAACCTACCTGCAGTCTGTGGTGGACACAGATGTGAACCCAGAAAGCGGTACATTTATTGAAGTTCTGAATTCAGCAAGGGCTCATGTGTATAGATCACTTATGTTTTGCCCAAATACACTAATCATTGAAATTAAAAAGTGTAAAAAATTAAATAGTTAAATAGAAATAGCTGACTAGGTATTCAAATGCAATTTTTGCCCAGTGGCTGATTACAAAAAAGTAATATACCATTACCCTTCTGGTTAGCAGGAATATAGAGTGTTGGTTGGTTGACCAAAAAAGACGTGATACTCAGAGCCAACAACTGATCTGCAGCTTATGATTTTTATTGGGCACTGACAATAAAGCAATTCATACGATACAATCTAATGAATGAAACATTGGTATGAAGGAAACTAATGCCCGAGATATTGAGTTTAGGAATGGTGGTTATTTATACAACTCTGAATTTAGAGTTACCCATACTAACGTGATGTTAATCAAAGTGCATGTTGCAAAATGTGTTGAACCTTGCAGCCAAAAATTTATAGAAAGCCAATTAATAATAACAAATTTTCTACTATTCCGTATTCCCACACATCTCCCAATAACAGTACCCACTTGTGTGTCTAGGCTTAGTAGCTGAGTCAGGAAAAGCCCCAAAATGCAACCTGAAGACTTCAAATTTTAGCTTTGAAAAAGTATGTTACTGTGACATGAGTAGCTGCAGAATTTGCAGAAATGCCCTTCACTACCTAGGAAAACCTACCAAACCCAGCCACTGCTGAAAAGTAGACACCCCGGTGATCCCAGGGTAATGTGACCTTTCATGGATCCCACTTTCCTTTCTTACCCATAGTATTCTGCAAATCTCAAATTTTGACTGAAAGCACAAATTTCCCTTGCATTTGTGTGAGGGAACGTTCTAGGAACTGCAGGTATATACACAAATCATGTCAGCCAGCGTTCCCACACTTTTCTTGATCAAAACAGTAACCCTAATCTGCCTGCTTGGGGGCAAGAAAGACTGGTGCTGGGAGGCAAGAAAAATTGGTGGGGCCATTTATGCAGTGGCTGCAAGTCCCGATGCCTCAGTGAGCTACCGCACCACTTCTTCAAATTTAATTCAGTGGAGTTCTCTGGGCTTTCTGCCCACAAAGCACAGGTGGCTGCTACCACTTTTTTGTGTTTCAGTGGTCCCTATCTAGTGCCTTTCTGCCTCTTGGACTGAGCGATTGGTTAAACCACTCACTTCTCAATTGGCATTCCAGGAGGCAGAAAGACTGAATTGATTTCTTATTTTGGGGTGGAGCACTTACCCATGCTTGGGGGGGCACTCCACTCCCCTCATCCCTTGACTCTAGTAGGAGGATCCCAACTTTGGGATCAGCGTCCTGCAACCATTCCAGAGCAGGAATTCATCATGGAGAGATCATTTGAAAGGGGGGGGGGGGGGGGGAACTCCTTTCATCAATACCTCTCCCATGAATACAGGTGGTGAAAGGTCTGAGTTTTGCACCCAAGTAAAGTGAGCTGATCAGCTCATTTTACTTTCAGTTTAATGACGTCAGTACACCCTGTGCACTGGTCATCATTTTAATGAAAAGAAAAAAACAGCCTCCCACTTTGGCACAACACGGAGGGAGAGGGTGGGAGAGAAGGATGCAGTTGGTGGGAGAGGACAAGAGAGATGGTATAATGGAGCTCACTTACACTGGAGGGTGGGCAAGATGGACAACAGATGTGGAACTGAGAGTGAACAGGAGGGACTGGAGTAACCACAGACAGGGAAGGGTGGGTGGGAGGCACTGGTGGAAGCACATAGACAATGTAGGGTGGGTGGGAGTTATTAAAGAAGCAAATGGACAGCACATGGACAACGAAGAGTGCACGGAAGGGTAATGGGGAGGAATGCAGAGGGAGAGAAGTACACAAGGAATACAGCTGGGAAACGCATTACCTCTCATAAAGGTTTTGAGCAAAAATAGCACCTAAAAACTGAGCAGTGAAAGGACACAGTAATGTGTCCATTCTCCATGGTACGGACAAACACAAAAAGAGGAAGAAAAGCCTATGGCAGCAATGTTGGAGGTGGGGCATTCTGGTTGGCTGAGGCTGGGCCCTAGTCAGGCAAAAATCACCACTCCCATCAGACGTGGGCGATTACACACACTGTATAACATGCGCTCACCCTTGGGTAGCTTGGCGTGAGCAGTCAGACATATCACAGGGGCAATGTGTAAAGCAATGGCAGAGCAATACCACACAACCGTTATGCTGAGCTTCATAAGCACAAAAGAGACTTCACATGAGGTATATGTAAATACATTTTGTATTCAACACGCATTAATTAACACAGCATGATTAAAATGTAACTCTGGGCAGGAATCACAATTTGAAACAACACTAGCAGTACTAGGCCCAACTGTGTTAAAATGACATTTGCTGTATGCACACAAGAGAAAAATAATACATTCCCTCCCAACACCCACATGAGGTGCCAAAGGTTGTCAGCACGAGACCTACACTAGCAATTACCCCAATTCAACTATGCACAGTCCTAGGGTGCACCCCAGTTCACAACGACCGCACAGGTAAAATCTAATGTCAACTGTGTAAGTCCTCTGGCAAGAAATAATGTGTCTGGCAACACCGTTGTACAATGTAACAATCACCCGCAATCGCTCCCTCACACTCACTCTGCACCACCAAGTGGGGCCCGGATATCAGGCGGCTTGTAAATCACACACTCGCATACACAAGTTATCAGCACCCTAATTTGATTGACTGATATCTGGCAGGTTAGGTGCACTCGCAGACCCCCCAACCCCCTTGGGTCCCAAACTCTTCCTCCACCCTCTAACTGGCCCTACTACCCCACCTCCCAGTAGCTGAAGATGTGAATCACCTTTCCCCTGGTGCCATGTGGCACACGGCTGCAGTCACACTTGTTCAGGCACTCAGGGACAATATGGGGGGAAAGGAAGAGATACCAGTGGAGCAGGTAATAGTCAACAAATGGAGGTTTGGCCATCTCTCTGGAAGTTCACTGAGAGGTCTCCACACCGTGCCTTCCGGCACTGGCCCATGTCTGCAAAGCTCGGGTGAGGGTCATTGGGGGACATAGTGGTGCCCAGCCGAGCCAGGCACGCTAATGCACAATAGTTACCAAATCCTGCACCTCTCTGGGAGGAGGTACAACATCTGGGGCGTGATGACTTGAGAAGCCCCAGATAGTCCTGGCTGCACACAAACAGATACGAGTTTGCACCTCTCAGGATGGAAGTGCTACGTCGAGTGCGTGATGGGTTTTATGTGTTTAAAATAATGACACACATTGTACAAACCAATGCTAAAATGATGAAAAAACTCCTAAAATACAAGGACACCAAAGCATAACAAAGTATAGTGAAAGTGAAGGAAAGGTTAGAAATAGAACAAATGGAAACAAAGAACAGACAGTCAATAACCAAAAGGAAGAGTCTGAAGAATGTACCTACAGATAAACATAAGGATAAGGAGTTGTGAAAACCATGAGAAAACAGCTGCAACCAAATTCCAGCTGACCAGCAAAGACATTTTAAGTGAGGGGTGACGAGTTGGAGATACTTAGCATGAGATAAATATACCTAGAAAAAGGAGAAAAGAATTATATGTTAATAAGAAATGGAATTTGTAAAATGCATAAATTAAGAATCACTAGATGTCTCCTCGAATCAGTTGTAATCAAGGTAAATTAAACAACAAATAAACAGGAAAAGTGATTTGGTTCTGCATTTTGATGTCTCCGTATGCTCCTGTTTTGTATTGTAAATATATGCCCTCAGTTTTAAGGGATCAGAGGTCGTAATGGGTTTGCCTTTTTGCACAGTTATAAAGGAACACTGATAAACCAATCCCTGTTTTGCATGTAGGTAGTTAAAAGCCAGCCTTAAGTCCAAAATGTCCCTTTTTTTGATGCCCTCTATTTAGCCACATCTAGTGGAATGAAGATTATATTCCCATCTCAAACAATGGGCTTCTTTTCCTTATCAGCTGATATAGATTTTATAATATCTGTAAATTCAAGAAAAGGACTAGATTACCCCCCCGGTGCATTGCAGTCCATTCCATTTTCCTGCCAAGCCCAGGAGCCCTTTGAATTTTGAGGACAGAGAAAACTGAGTCACGAAAGAGTTTTGGTAACCAAGATTTCTAAAAAAAACAATTAGCTCTTCCCCTTCCTCGTTCTTGCTCTTAGGTATGCAACAAATACATCAATTGTTACATGAATTCCTTTTGCACCGTCTTCTGTATGTCTGTGAAGGTCTTTAATGTCTGCTTCCAATTTGGAGAGCTTGTGTGATGCATCTTCAACAATGCTCATCCTTTGTTCTATTTCAGACCGTCTGTTTTCTATTAAGGACCATCTATCATCAGTCCTGTCCAGCCTCTTATTAGTTTCTTCCATGAAGGGCTTAAGAGCTACGATCTCCTCTAGAAGCATTTCCATGATAGGACTAGGACAAGACTTAACGGTAGTAGGGGATCATTTTTTTTACTCTTAATAGCAAAGGTTGATTTGACAGAATTCTTTGTAGGGAACCATAATTGGTCCACGTTTTATAGTGCCAGACTGATCCATTTTATTAGTGTCAGATCCTGGGTAATCTATGCTTATGGAGAACAGAGCTTGAAGACTACTAACAAAATGCGTTCATTGATAGCACAACTTTCTACATATATGGGATGAACTAAATCTTTGTCCTTTCTATCAACAGGGAGATAGGGACACAGCTAAAGGGACATCCTAAATGCCCGTGGCCAGCATATACATCCACAAGAGGACTGTAGTTCATTGAACTGTGGTAAATATAAATGAATCCTTTAGCTAACATAAAAGTCCCTATAACATTGGCAAGGCATCTAATGCAACATGCACAGAAGCAGATTGTGGCCCCATACTTTAATTCAGTGGGTAGCAGGACCAACTAATACCAGGAACTCCCAATATTTAGTGACTAGCTCTACTTAACAGTAAGTATTACAGCCTTCTAAGCAAGCCTGCTGTGTGAAAGAATTGTGGCCCACGCTGCCATCATAAGGAAATAACTTGCTGGGCCATTGTTCACATTAAGCAGCAAAATAAGCATAACCCAATCTCACTGCCATGCCTCAGTGTGATGTGGTTCTGCCGATTCAATTTTTGCTAATGAATATGCAGAACGCCAGGCTCCTTGTACTTCAGGGTGCCTCCTGGACATGGCTGCTTCACGGTTCCATTCCAAACCACCACGTTCAATCTCTTTAACTGCACATTATCTACAGACAGCTGTGTCATGACCCTATCTTTATTGCGGCTTTGGTCCACGTCCTACTATGAAATTATTTACTTTTATGACTTTAATATTAATCGAAACATCAAACTCAAATTCTGAAAGCCACTGTTAAAGTATTTTTTGTATCCTCCCGCCCCTCACGATACTATTCCTTGCTGGCTAACAATAAAGGCAACAACCTTGGCCTCCTTGCACTCAAAGGGATACAAAACGGGGACCACGAGTTGTCCTTGCGTGACCTGTTTGTTTAAGCATACATCTTGAAAATTCACATATAGCCCCTTCATTCGTTTGTTAAAAAACAACGAAAATGCTCTGCCACTCCTTAGAGCACATCACTGTGGCTTCTGCTCCATTGCCCCTACAAATCATCTCTGCAGCTACCACACAAATACACATTCTGGTCTTTTTGGCCAAACACCTACATCTGTGACGGCACCACACATGTCTGTTTCAGAACACAAAGGTATAATGCTATCAAACCCTTTCGACCACAAACAATACAAGTGCCCTGTTCACCATTGCTAAACACTGCACTAATGCAAATTAATGCCTTCCCTTTCATCCTGCCCTTTGGGCTCTTGTCAAAATTGCCTAATTCTTCTCAGAGAAATTCCAGGAAATGAAGTGTGGCATCTTCTGAAATTGTCGGTGAAACAGTCTTGCAGATTGCGTCTGGTTAAAATGTGCACTTATTTAGTTTCAGTAGAAGCTAAAGAAAAAAGTCTTAGTTTAAGCAATAAACCTTATTTGATTGGAAGGGCTAACACATCAGACCTGCCTTCCTTTCATGTAAATGAGTTCAATAACTCCTAAACGTTCCACGAAACATAGTATTCAGATAACCTACTATTAAAATATGCATGTATGTACGTGACTCATATAGTTCTAAAGTGCAATGGAATGCTGGTCCCAGTGGGGTTTTACAAAGGGGTGTGCGGATGAAGGTGAAGAGGGGAGTAGAGATCGAGCTGCAAAGGTAGAGAATAGAGTGCGAGATGGGAGGGTGCTGGAGTGAGTCTTTCGTTGAGGGGTGGCAGAAAGGGAATTTAGAGAAGTGTGGGCGGGAGGGGAGTTGGAGTGCAAAGGGATGGGAGTGAACATTCTGAGGCTGGCATCCGGGTGGTGCCCCTGTGATGAGGTGCTGACTGAGGAGGGGAGAATTTAGGTCCATATGTACTAACTCTTATTCCCCTAGATTCAGAAGGGGGAAATCCGACAATACATCAGGCCTAGTTCCTTGTTCTGCTTCCTGGGAGCACGGAAGGAGAGCACTAGCATCTTGTCCTCTCCTATCTGTGTTTTCTCATTTCAAGTCAGTTTCAAAAGGAAAACGCTCACAATCTTCCCTTCCATACCATTGGAAACCATAAACACTGCCCTCTCTAGACAAGTGAGCTATGAAAGTCACAAGTGTCAACCAATGTAGCAGCCATTCTCCAGGTCCCTATGAGCTACAATCTGTTCCGCACAGTAGACTCCCCTCGTCGGCCTAATCTGAAAAACTATGTTTGTAAGTGAGACACTAACTAGCCTTGAATGCTCACTTATGTACTAACTACAATATAGCAGTAAAAACCATGTGAACGGCCTTTTGTATGACACCAACTTTATCTCTAATTAGTTTAAGTTGCTTCCGCTTATCAATTATATCTTCCTTACAATCATTATGAAAGGTCCTTCAAGCCTTCTGCTGTCCTCAATACTATTTTACCAACTACAAATCTTAAGGGTTTTGCAAGTAATTTGTGAGGTCTTTACATTTCTCTACATTGGGCCCAAACTGTAAGTATCGTTTTTCTGTTGTATTAAACTTTCTTCTGACATGAGTTTAGATGTTAGTGAAGAAAATGTTTATATGAGAGTCTTGCTTTTCCAGCTTGGAAGAACTAAAGGTATGTATATATGGAAAGAGTTGCACATTACACAGCCCTCCTTTATCGTGGCAGTTTGGTCTTCCACTCTACACTGCTGTCCTCTATAACTACTCAGAATAAGGCAGTGTTAGTGTCTAGGCTGTTGTTGCATATCACATATTTGTGGCTTAATACTGTGAATTATCAAGAAACTGACTAAATAACCTTGACCTCTCGGCTGCCTTCGACACTGTCTGCCACCGCACCCTAATAACCCGCCTCCGCTCCACTGGTATCCAAGGACAGGCCCTGAACTGGATCATCTCGTTCCTCTCGGACCGAATCCAAAGAGTCTACCTCCTGCCCTTCCGCTCAGAACCCACCGAGATCATCTGCAGCGTCCCACAAGGCTCCTCACTCAGCCGTACTCTCTTCAATATCTACATGAGCCCCCTCGCCAACATCGCTCGCAAACACAACATCAACATCATCTCCTACGCCGACGACACCCAGCTGATACTCTCCCTCACCAAAGACCCAGCCACCGCCAAAGCCAACCTGCAGGATGGAATGAAAGACGTCGCACAATGGATGAAGCTCAGCCGCCTGAAACTGAACTCAGACAAGACGGAGGTCCTCATCCTCGGAAACTCCCCATCCGCTTGGGACGACTCTTGGTGGCCCACGGCCCTGGGCACCGCACCAACCCCCTCAGACCACGCACGCAACCTCGGATTCAACCTGGACCCCCTTCTCACCACGACCAAGCAAGTCAACGCTGTCTCGTCTTCTTGCTTCCACACCCTTTGAATGCTCCGAAAGATCTTCCGCTGGATCCCCGCCGATACCAGAAAGATTGTTACCCACGCCCTCGTCACAAGCCGCCTGGACTATGGGAACACCCTATACGCAGGAACCACCGCAAAACTTCAGAAACGTCTTCAGCGCATACAAAACGCCTCTGCACGCCTCATCCTCGACGTACCCCGCCACAACCACATATCCGTCCACCTGAAACACCTGCACTGGCTCCCCGTCAACAAAAGGATCACCTTCAGGCTCCTCACCCACGCACACAAAGCCCTCCACTATAAGGGCCCCGAATACGTCAGCAGTCGCCTCGCCTTCTACACGCCCACCCGTCAACTTCGCTCAACCAGCCTCGCTCTTGCCACCGTCCCTCGCATCCGCAGAACCACTGCTGGAGGTAAATCCTTCTCCTACCTGACAGCCAAGACATGGAACTCCCTTCCTATCCACCTCAGGACTACCCAGGACCACCTCGCCTTCAGGAAGCGCCTCAAGACCTGGCTCTTCGAGCAGCAGTAACCCCCCCACCCCCGACCCCTCCCAGCACCTTGAGACCCTCACGGGTGAATAGCGCGCTCTATAAATGCCTTGATTGATTGATTGATTGATTAAGGCCACGCAGCCTTGATTAACACTATATGAGTAGTCATTAATTATTGTACCACTTCCCTGCAGATCAAAATAATCAAAAACACAGGTATTTCCTTTACCAATAAGAAATGTTAATTTCAGGCCAGAATCATAGTTGCGGAGCTTTGCTTCGTTCCCTTTGACTTTAACCACTCATGAATGCAGAAATAAAACTCCCAAAAAGAAAAACAATGTACAAAATAGTCGACTATCGTGAAGATCCTGCTAAATAGCGCAAAACAGAATAGAGGTGAGGCGAAGAAGAAATGAGTTACGCACAGGGCTGTTTGGAATCAATTTGGTGTGTATCTCCTTCCACGATGTCCTCTTGACTATGTGCCTGCGGCTCCAGGCACATGCAGCTGGTCTGATTGTTATATTGTGCTGTAGGGATGAAGAATGTCTGTACCACTAGTAACTCAATGGATCTGAGGATACCAGGCATTATTCCAAGCATTATTCATCCTATTTCCTTGGTCCTTCCAGGTGAGGTTTGGCCCATCTAGGCCACAGCTTGTTCACTAAAATGAGACCATGGTCACCCCTCAGGAACTAGTAAACGCCCGATTAACAATATAGACAACATAAGAGAACAAAATTGTTGTTTAAAGTGCATAGCATGTGTAATTCCAAACCCTTTGGCTAGTGCTTTGTGTGTGTGAACATCACACATGGGCGTCATAATTGCCAACTTCAGCCCCCATCAAACTATGAACTAAAAGATCTGTTCATAATTAAAAATATCAACTGACTGCACACCTAACTAGACAAAAGAAGCAAAGCATAAAGCCAATCGTGGTACTGCTGTGCTTACTGGGTCTGCAGTTCTCTCTGCTAGCATCTACCTGTATCCCTTGCTCCTGCGTTCTGGAAACTCCTGTAGGTGCATCTCTGCAAATCTCATCTTCTATATGATATCCAACTGCTCCAATGTTCTGTTCTGTGCAAGCTCTACCAATGTTTCATAGGCGTCACTCCGGGGCCACCTGGCTTGGCCCGTCCTCTGAAAAATAAGGACCTCATTACTCGCGGCCACGAAAACGGACTGACATTTCCTCAACATCAGGGTTTACTGACATCAGAAGTACCAGTAAGTCAGAAGCTTGGAAAAATCGGACACACCGAGTTGTCCATTAAGAAACGAGAAAATATACGGGGGAAATCTTTAATTCTTGGACAGATTTTCACCCAGTAACTTCTTGTTTTCCTTCGGACTTTCGCAAGATTTCAAATGATTTCAGCAGCCCTAACTACATGTGAAAGTTAGGAAAACCAGTGTTCCTGGGGATCTCAATTCTGATGCCTCCCGTAACTGCTGCTATCAGAATTAAGAAGCTACTCGTAGGAGGACCCAGGTGTGTAAATACATATAGTATAACAACCACTGACGAGTCATTTCTACGTCCTCTGGGCTGTTTCCTCCAGCCAGGCCTATGGAGCTATCTTATGAAACATGTTTCGAAACCCGTTTTTCTGCTTTCTGTTCCAGCTATGTACTTAACTCTAGTGTCTTTAATGTACTTCTCAAAAAATTATTAGCCCTCTTCCGTTGTCACAACTCTGCTATTGAGTAATAGACAGGGCTTCACTGGAAACTCTACATTTTTCATCCTAAACCCGTTCGTCACGTGATGCTTCTGAAGCCTTCATGAGAAAAGTGTAACCAAAAAATCAGACGTTTTAAACTCGCTAGATGGCCCTTTTTCTGAACAATCTTTGCTAGACGTCATTGGTGACTCCTTTATCCGAACTTAGGGCCATATGTACGAACACTTTTTCCCATAGACACAGAATGGGTAAAAACCTTTGCTACATCTGGCCCTTATTGTGTTAATCCTAGAATGGTGAGAGGGTGAAGGTGCCCACAATTAATACCTGTAGTCTGCAGACTTTTTTTTACTGCCATTAATTTATGGTATAAAAGGATCCCTTCATTCTTCTGTGGGGTAGCGAGATCTTCATTTTTGAATGGATATTTTAGTTGTGCTGTTGGGCATCATTACTAGTCATGTGAGTTATTTACACCACCAACTAAATGACTTTTTCCTGGGGTGATGTATTTACTGGGTGTGGTAAATGACTAATGTTCTGAGTATACAATTTGGAAATGAGGCATAACATACATAATTCGTATTTTAACACACCAAATTCCACGTTTTTCTGTTTTGTTGGCCTTTTCCCTTATAAATTTCGGAATATTTGACTGTGTGTGGTGGGGGGGGGGGGGGGGGGTGGAACTGCCATGGTGTGATAATTATAACGAAAATGGTAGTTCTGATTTCTGTAGAAACTCCTGTTCGCACAATAATCGGAATTCAGCCCAGAGCTTGTGTTCAGGGCATATGAGTAATCTTCCCCCCCCCCCCCCCTCACACCCCCCCCCACCCCCTCACGAGCAGTGAATGCCTCAACCTGATTAAACTGGTTACTGGTACTCCTGCTCCTGGCATCAGAACCTGTAAGTATGAGGGGGTGGGGCTTACAATCACCGTTCTAATGCACCCTCACGCAAACACCAAGCACTGATGGAAAATTAGCCTTTTATCCTTTTACAACAAGTGAAGACAAAAGAGGGCAAAAGACACGAGTCATTGTTGTGAAATTAGAGATTTCTTTCCTCGACCATGGGCCTTTTCCCATGGAGAAATTCAATCATTCCCCTGGTTCTTGCTTGATCTCAGTCTATAGAGTCACATGACATCACATGTGCAGTAGCAACTCAATTATAAGGTGTTTTTTCCCATAGCCTAAAAATGTCTAGACTTTCCAGCATAGGCAGACCTGCCATCTTTCATAATACCATAGCAGTGTGGGAGAGCAAACCTATTACATCTCAACATAGATTAACAATCAAATATGGTAAATTCAAGTAGTTTTTTTTTTTTTTTTGCATATCAAAGCGGATTGTTTTTATGTTGATATATAATCTAGTATTTAATAGATATTACATTGATTTCACAACATTATACGTGTTTCTAGGTATACCAAACGCTAGTGCAATCAATCTTTGTTTTCCTTGATCAGCCTTTTCACAGTTGTGATCTGTTGTCCTCTACTGCATTTCCTGAAAGATGTAAGTGACAAAACATCTAGAGGTAGGCCCAGCACCTTTCACCGGCTTACCCACTTTTTTGCATTAAATGATATTGCGTATGTTACTTATTCAATTGAAAGATTTTGAATACAAAGCAATATGCAGATTTCTTTTAACTAAGAAGACTCTGATTCATTCCTACACTACTTAAATGGTTGGTGTGTGGAAGAACCAGTCTGTCACAATGGTGTGTGGACAAGAGTAAGGTCAGTGGTCTGTTAGTAGTAAGCCTTGATGATAAAACGCCGTGTGTGGTGTGCATTCCAAAGTGGTCCTTTGCTTCGTGTTTAATATCCCGATGTTCGCGTGTCGTGCTGGGAGGACATGGAAGACCTACATTGATTGGAGCGGGTACTGCTGTGAGTTTTCTTTGAAGCGTTCCACACTGGGAGTCCCTTGTTCGGCCACCTGCAGATACCATAGACAGAGGTGGCTTTGTGGACGGCCCCATGTCTGTTCTATAAAGTTTTTTTAATCTTTTGATTGCCTGCTCCATAGTCTTTGCTTATTCTCTGAAGCAATAGGAGAAAAGTGTACCTGAGCTTTATCCTTGGGAATAATACAGTGTATTTTCCTGGACTTTTATTCTTCTGAGGATTCCTTGCGTGGTACAATGTCTGCGTCCCCATTTAGTAGCGATCTAGCGATCAGATATTTGTTGGCTTACCCCCTTGTGTTTTTAACTTTTAGTCCTGCGCCCTGAAGAAGGTGGGTGGTCGGCTGGCCACTCTTCACCGAAATGTACATTGGCTCCTGCACTCTACTTGCACTGGCACCACAAGAGAGTATATCTGAATGGAGGGTTAGTCTATAAATACACTATGTGTACAGAAGCTGTTGCCCTGCTAACACCACAGATTCCATACTTTCTTTCAGGTACTCTTTTTACCAATTTGACTTTAGCTCTCATGACCTGCATGCAGACTTGTGATGTCCATGTCGGTACCCTGGCCAAGTGGGCGAACTGCACAATGGGGAAGAAGGGGCATCTGTGTGGAGGGATGGATGGATGGCCGCCGGACACCGGCTGCTGCTCTGTTCTCTACCATGATGTAACGGAGCCTGCGATGCTTTTCTCTGTGATAAAATACTGATATCTGAACCTTAACCGGACATAGCCTTGCTTTAATCGGAGAGTCACTGATATGAGGTTCTTAGGAAAATACTTGGCCTTCGGGGCTAAGATATTCAATTTTTGCAATTTTCAAAGTGTCAGACGGTTGAAAGGTTGGTAGCCATCACAAGTCAACGGAGGTCTGCTGTCAGGCTCTTTCCAGAAACTAAAAGTCTCATTTAGTTTAAGGTCATCGCATACCTTGCAGTGGTCTTTAACAGTGAACGAAATACTGCATGCAGCAGACAATGCATATATTCGTCTGTTACTGCCAAATATACTAGTTCATACAATTAGAGTAGATGGTGCTGTGCAACAACATATAGTTTACTTAATCTCGCATCGGTGTACGTTTCCTTTAAATGAAAGAAACATGTTTTCTCTGAAGGATAAACAAGATTATCGAAATCGTAATATATAAAATCTCATTTAATCTGAGCATTGCTGTAGTTGAGCAATGCCTTCCTTCTGTAGCGAAAACCGGAGATATTCACGTGACGAGCAAACTGGCACTAACTTCATTATTCAAATCACGCAAAATGATCAGTGTAAAGCCCGAACATCAAGTTTATTAAGAAGCTAGGTTTCCATGGGCCCATTCATTGCATTGTCCATTGGCTGGACATAGATATATGTGTCAGTCTGACTTTATGTAGTGCTATGTATAGTTACTGTAAGTGGAGTTACACACATCTGTAATTACTTAATGAGTCACTCATGGATTTACTTTTGACTCGAATTAAAATAATTCAGGATAAGCGGAAGGAAATGCCTGCTTAGTAAAACCGTCTAAGAAAAAATCGAATTTATAGCTCATGTAATGTAAAAATAAATTGCAGTTGGAAAGCACATGCTAATTCTTCTGTAGGAAAAAAGTTAATGAGGTCCCGTGAAACCATTTTACCAACGAGAAACATAGTCCGCTGTGGGTGATACTGACTGCATGTGTCTCTTAAGAAGCAAGGAAATCTCACTCACATGGCAGCTAACTGGCACTAACCTCGTTATTCACAGGAAGCAGAAAGATTGGAAAGCAACCCGTTTATTAAAGAACTAACTTCATGTGGCCCCACTCAGTCCCATGAACCATGGGGTGGGACTGGGACGCACCGCAGACGGTCACACACACTCATAAACCCCAGAGGTATTGTGGGGGAATTGAAAGAATGTTACTGTAAAGAGATTTCAAAGGCTCACGAAGAGATGAGGTAGATTACGAGGATCAGTCACAAATAATGTAGTGTGGTAGGGAGTATATATACTAAACCCAAGCTGCTTGGCCAATGAAAAATGTGTTAAAAATATGCTTTTACATTGTACAGCATTTATGCAATGAAACCAAATTTCACGAATATGTAGAGCCAAACAGGATCGGAAATCGTGTTTGTGCCTAAAGCTTAAACTCCTGCCATGCATCCTCCGAAATTGTTTGAATGTCTTTATTACTAATAAATACCACCAATACCACAGATCAGTGGTTCCCAACCTGTGGTCCATGGACCCCTGGGGGCAGTGCTTTAAATGGAAAAACAGAAGTGCAGGTACTCTGTAAAAGGGTACCTGCTTGTTTCTGAGAAGCGCCGGTACTCTCCAATTAAAAGTATTACGGTTTTCTTTAAATATGCCGGTACTCTCCCTCTCAAAATAAAAAAAGTGCCGGTACTCAGTACCGGAGAGTACCGGCCCATTTAAAGCACTGCCTGGGGGTCCATGAACCCTCCTCAGGGGGTCCTCGACTGCTTAGAAAAGTAAATAATCACAACAGATTAGGTCCCCAGCTTTCAGTAATGAGTCAGTGGGGGGGGTCCAGGATTCCAATAATGATTCAGTTGGGGTCTCCGGGTTCCAGTAATGATAAAGTGGCGGTCCACATAAGTAACAACATTTGGGAATCAGTACCATAGATGGTCAAGATGTGACTTTTTGCGTGACTTACTCTTGTCCCCTTTCTTAGCTATGGGGACATTCTAAGACTTGTATATTATGTGCAATATTATTGACCGCAGAATTGGATTGTCAGGACTACTGCTGAATGTATGATGGAACAACAAATGCTGGAACCACGCATGCCTGAACAATGCACTAGGAACAACAACCGCGTTGTTACCATGAATGCCTTTAGAATGATTTTTCATTATAAAAGCATGCCTAGTAAAGGCATGTGTGGGAACGGCATGCGTGGTTCTAGCATGCGACCCCCCCACCTGTCCTAAGTCCCAGAAGTATCCCAGCCCTAATACTAAAACTACCCTGACCCCCACCCCTAAAACAAAACTATCCCAGTACCTCCCACCCACCCTGAGCCCTAAACCCTCCGCCGACCTCACCCACCCGAAAAACAACTACCCCCACCCCAAAAACCAAACTCCCCCTGCCCCCACACCCAAAAAACTTTATAACCCGACCCCCCAGCTCCCACCCCCAAAAAGCAACCCCACCCCAAAAACACTAACTACCCAACCCCCACTCCCCAAAACAAAACCACCTGACCCCACCTCCCCTAAAAACAATAACTACACCCGACCCTCCCACCCCCAAAAACCAATCTACTCCACCTCAAAAACCAAACTACCCCGACCCCCCCAACCACCACCCCAAAAATGAAACTACCTTGATCCCCTCACCTCCAAAAACCAAACTACCATGACCCCCACCAACAAACTACACCAATCCCCCACCCCCAAAAAACCAACTACCTCGATCCCCCATCCCAATAAACAAAAGTACCTCGACCCCCCCACCACCCAAAACAAAACTGCCTGATCCCCCCCCCAGCCCATCCCTAATAAACAAACTACCCTGACCTCCCCCCACCCCAAGCCCTTAATCCACCCCACCCCTAATAACTACCCCCAACGTTGCCCTAGCCCCATTTACCTTACCATGTCCTCTCCTGATGCACTCTTCCTTTTTCTCAGAATTAACCACAGATGTGCGTTGTTCAGCACATGCATGGTTAAGGCCGAGAAAAAGGGAGTTGTTAACGCAAGCGTGGTTCCGCTTGCGTTAACAACGTAGGTCGTTGTTCTGGAGTTGTTTGTCCGGATGTTCCCCCTACTGCTGCTTATGACTGTCCCGCCTGTAACTTGTGGGGGCATAACAAAGGTACTAGGTAAAACCTATGCAGCTACCCTTGGACTATCCAAAAAGTGGCCTCTGATCAAGAAGTGGCTATGCCAGTATAGGCAAATATTTAAATGAGCATATGTTTTTTCAAATCAGACGCTGAATCCAAGGGCATGGGGTGGAAACTACCGGTCTCAGCCTCATACTTGACTAATCAAAAATTAACAATTTAAATTTTCTGAGAAACCAGGTTCAATATGTACCTCTAAGATACTCACAGCTGCACACATTGATAGCACAATCTTCTAGCTAGACTAATTAGAAAATTGAACATATACTAAACCTACATTAGACTCCATGTATGCAGCAGCAATAAATCATTGTCCAGCCAAATACTCACTTTTATGAAAAAAGAGAAGTATTTTATTTCTACTGCTAACCTACACAAAGGAAAACATACAACATTCACAAACAATCACACAGTCCCCTCTGAGGTCAGGACGCTAGTGTTTCCTTGGCAGTTCTCTTTCCCACTACCTCCTTGCTCTAACAATAGTGGTTATTCCCCATTTACTACTGTTAACAACCAGGGTATGCCCCACTAGCAGTTGAGTGCAAGAGTCTACTTTGACTCTAATTTAAAGTCAATAGTGTTCCAGCGCTACTGTGCTTAGCAGAAAGTTCACCCGGTGCTGAGAGGCCCGAGACCAGTCTTACCCACATCAGTAGATGTAAAACTCCTAGAGTTCCTGAGTGCGCCCACCCACAGGCTCTTACAGTGGCTCCAGCTGAGTTCAGGTGAGTCAGCCACATATCGCCCAGATGGCTACACCCAGCGGGTGCAGAGCCTCTCACTTGCACTCACTCTGCAGCTCCTCCTGCTGAATAAGGTTCTAGTTCCTCTTCTGGTGGCCCACTCTGGCTATCTTACAGCACACAGGCTCCTGCTTGACTGGCACAGTGAAATCATTCACAGCGGCCCCTTCTGGCATGCAGGGTTTATGCTCGCTACTGCACAAGGCTATGGCCATTATGACAGTGTCTTTCATGGCTGCCCCATCTTGCATACAGAGTCGCTGATTCTGCACTACGCTGGGCTCCAGCCCACTTGGTGCAGCATGGCACATGGGCAATGCTCCCCTTTTCCACGTAGGGCACACTGGTCTTGGCAAGCAGGCAGTCACTGGTGCACCAAGCTCCAGGGCAGGTGGTCTTGGATTCCTTGGATAATGTCCTGTCACCCAGCAGAGAGACTAGCAACTAGCAGGCCTTACCCCCCCCTGTCCTGGTCATGGACAGAAGTCTTGCAGAGCTTCCCTTCCTCACACAGCTCGTCTGGCTGTTTGACAGATGATAATTTTTAGTGTCTCAAATTCCCCATCCTAAACTGTAAACTTTGCACTTGTAAAGCGCACTACTCACTCGTTAGAATCTCAAGGCGCTGTACGCATACCGCTGTGGAACCCCTCCTGGCTTTTTCCTGTGAGGCACCCACTCCTAGACAGCCCCAGGGTGAAGCCAGGCATCCAAGCGCTGTGAGGGCCGTTGTGGAGATTAAGCAAGCTATTGCCCAGAGTTACAGAGTGGGACCCATTAACTAGATTAGGCACTGAGGCAAGAATTATCTGGTCCAAGGGAATTGAGCCCAAGACCTACCGAGGTGGGAATTGAACCCTGGTCCTGGGCCAGATCTCTGCATGAGGGTCTGCCGCTCTAACCAATGTTCCTAGAGTCCATTTCCAGGTACCAAACGTGATTTAGGGTCTGAGTCTTTGAAGTTTTATGTCGTGGTTATGCTTCTTTTGGGGTGCCCACTCCTCTGCTCTCTGTTCCTCTTGAAAAGCAGTCTGTCACAGCATGAGTGACTCCAAAGCTGGTAGGCCCACAACACAGGCAGGCCATGGGAGTGATTAGAGTTCACACCTGGGCTGGGTTTCTTCCACACTGATATGTGCATCAAAAGGTTAGCTGAGGGCCTCAGCCCTAATCTTTGTGATTCTCTTATGAGTCTCACTACCTTCCTGAGATCTGCCCAGGCCTTGTGACCTATTGCTGAATCAAAGAGCACCCACTGAATTGTACTGGGGAAGCTTTGCTCTTCCCTCTCCAGTGTGTGTCCTACCCAGCTTATAGCAACACAGCAATGCTCAAATCTGTCTTGAGAAATTTCTCTATCTCCTCTCAGTGTTTCACCAGGAAGGCCTGGGTCTCCCAAATGGAACCCAGGTTTCTCCTGTATTGTACCATCCACAGGCACACATACACCAGGTGCATGTATACAGCATACACACACTGCACAGTACTGTATCCTCCATGCACTGTACTACTCATAGGCGTATTTCCAGCACCTGCATTTAACACAGGCACATACCACTGTATCCTTCATTTACGGTACTACTCATAGACATAAATACATCCAACACCTGCATTTAATATGCACTCACTGTGCAGTAGTGCAGTATCCCTGTAATATATATTTTCTATGGACACATACACCCAGTTCAAATATACTACTCCTGTGCAGGACGTCACGCCAAACTGATGTAGACCAAGGATGAGTTAAGCACAGTAGTGGATCTTTAGAAATGAGTGAGCTGTTAGGCCTCACTCCAGTGATACAACTTTAAAAAGATTGGCAAAGCCAATAGGTCATGCTTATGGGCGAGTTATTGCCTTTGGCAATCGGGTAGGGGTGGTGAACAGGAGGGCGAGTGGGGGTGAACGGGAGGGCAGTTGAGGGGTGGATAACAGGACTTCGCTCCCCCATGCTTACCAAAAAAAACCAAAGTGCTACAATGTGGCCAATGCTGGCCATGTCATAGTACCGTTGTATTTTTTATTGCTGGTGGCAGGCATCTTGAA
Organism: Pleurodeles waltl; assembly: GCF_031143425.1. Classification (NCBI taxonomy): domain Eukaryota; kingdom Metazoa; phylum Chordata; class Amphibia; order Caudata; family Salamandridae; genus Pleurodeles; species Pleurodeles waltl. The sequence continues at coordinate 1,030,980,848 of NC_090437.1, read as the reverse complement.
GGAGGAAGAGATTGCAACACAGAAGGTCCCGCCCCATTCTCCCACAAGCAACATATAAAAAACACTATGATGCTGCAATAAGAAGGGACGGTTGGGTGGGGGTGTGGATGGAACAAAGTAGACTGGAGGGTGGAGGGTAGAAGTTAGAATGGGGGAGGCGAGGCAGAGTCATGAAATCAACAACAAGGGATGGGAGGCTGTCGGGGGGCAAACAAAACAATATGGGACAAGAGAGTTCACGGGGGCAGGCAACACCGCTGATTAAGATGGGGGTACAGCATCCATTTTAGGACATCCTCATTCCTCAATCCTCATCCCTGCTTCTCATCCATCATCCCTACTTATCACCTATCATTCCTACTTCTCATCCATCATCCATCATCCCTGCTTCTCATCCATCATCCCTGCTTCTCATCCATCATCCCTGCTTCTCATCCCTCATCCCTGCTTCTCATCCATCATACATCATCCATTCTTCTCATCCATCATCCCTGCTTATCATCCCTCATTCCTGCTTCTCATCCCTACTTCTCTTCCATCATCCCTACTTCTCATCCCTGCTTCTCATCCATCTTCCATCATTCCTACTTCTCATGCCTCAGCCATCATACCTACTCCTCATCCATCATCCCTACTCCTCATTCCTCATCCCTCAGTCATACCAACACATTTTCGGTTTTGTGAAACACACCTTCACAATGATTGGCTGGCAACAGCCAATCAAAGTTATGAGAGAGGCCTGCATTCTATTTCACTGAAAACAGCCTTTTCATTGCATGTGCTGGGTGAAGACAGAGGAGAGGAAATGCAACTGTATTTGTTTCCAGTGAGTTCAAGGCTGTACAACATTTCATTTTATTTAACTAAGGGCCAGATGTAGCAAAGACTTTGCGAGTCGCAAACGGCGAAAATCACCGTTTGCGAGTTGCAAATGCGTCTTTGCTATGTAGAAATGCATTTTGCGAGTCGGCACTGACTCGCAAAATGCATTTCCGAGTCGCAAATAGGAAGGGGTGTTCCCTTCCTATTTGCGAGTCGCAATGGTATGCAATTCCATTTGCGATGCGAAAGCGGTCGCAAATGGACTCGCAGGTACCATCCACTTGAAGTGGATGGTAACCCAGTCGCAAACGGGAAGGGTCCCCATGGGACCCCTTCCCCTTTGTGACTGGACCAAAAAATAATTTTTCAGAGCAGGCCGTGGTCCAATGGACCACTACCTGCCCTGAAAAATACCGAAACAAAAGGTTTCGGTTTATTTTTCAAAGTGCAGCTTGTTTTCCTTTAAGGAAAACGGGTTGCACTTTGAAAAAAAAAAAATGCTTTATTTAAAAGCAGTCACGGACATAGAGGTCTGCTGTTCCCAGCAGGCCTCCATCCCCGTGAGTGCCCAGAGTCACTATGGGGTCGCAAATTGCAACCCACCTCATTAATATTCATGAGGTGGGTCTTTGCGACCCCATAGCGACTCGCAGAAGGTGTCTGAGACACCTTTCTGAATCCCAAATTGCGACTTGCAATTTGCCAGTCGCAGGGACTCGCAAATTGCAAGTTGCAATTTGGGACTTTCCTACATCTGGCCCTAAGTGTTTTTCTGTTTACACAGGCCTCTGCAGAGAGCTCTGCTGGTTTGGGAAATACAAGGAGCCCACAGCTTTAGCCATAAATCAGCTCTTGAAGAAAGAGTTATACAGTTCATTGAAAATCTTTCTGGTTTCAGAAAAGAAAAAAACAGCTCTCATAGATAAAATCAGCCTGAGATGTAAACATTTTATTTGTTGCAAATAAAAAGCAGGCTCAGATTTAAACATTTTGGGCCTGATTACAACTTTGGAGGAGGTGTTAATCCGTCCCAAAAGTGACGGATATACCACCAGCCGTATCTCGAGTCCATTATATCCTATGGAACTCTTAATACGGCTGGTGGTATATCCGTCACATTTGGGACGGATGAACACCTCCTCCAAAGTTGTAATCAGGCCCTTTATTTGTTTAAAATAAAAATGAAACCTGAAAAGGTTTGGATGAATTTGATTGCACTATCATCAGAGTTGATTTAAAAACAAAATCTTTCTACATATGAAACTGAAACCAGAAAGGTTTTGGGTTGAACTGTAGATGACCTGTATAAACATTTAGCCAAGAGCTGATTTATGGCCCAAGCTGTGGCCTCCTTGTATTTCCCAAACCAGCAGAGCTTTCTGCAGAGGCCTGTGCAAACAGAAAAACACTGAGTTAAATAAAATGAAATTTTGTGCAGCCTTGAATTCACTGGAAACAAACACACAGTTGCATTTCCTCTCCTCCCTCTTCACCATGTGCAATGAGGAGGCTGTTTTTCATTGAAATAGAATGCAGCTATCTCTCATAACTCTAGTCACCAATTTACATCTCTGCTTCAGTGACCCTCTAGTAGATCTGCCCCTGTAACCTGCACCTTCACTTTGGAGATGTCTTGCACTCGGCTGTCAGACTTTGCATCGCACCGCACCGCGTCTGAGCAGATGGGTAGATAGGACTTTGTGCAGGCTGTCGGCAGATCCATTTAAATTCCCTATGCTGCCATCATAGGACTAGCGGTGAAAAGAGGCTGAAAAGCGGCCTCTGGCAGGGCTGCTTCTAATATGGCAGGCAGATGCAGTTATCAAACATCAAACAGCATGGACATGGATGACGCGTTCTGCTGTTACTTGTGTCCTGCTCATGTACATGAGCATGCGTGTGTATGTGTGTTTGTTGGCTTGTGTCAGCACCAGTGCATGTTTGTATGTGTATGTCTGCGCATTGTATTTTATGAGTGTGAACCACCTGTGCATTTGTAATTGTATGTGTGTCTGTGTCTGCAGGAGGAGGTAGTGCTTTTCGTGTTAGTTGCCTGTGTCAACCGGATGTGTGTGGGTATCTTCAAACCAGACTGAGAAATACTAAGACTTGGTGAGAGAAAATATTATGGTTATGCAAAATAAGTTGCCACAAAAGCAAGGACTCCCATTCAAGAGTAGTAGGTGATATCTGATAATGTAAAGTGCTGCTTAGGATAAAATGTATTACACAGGAGTTTAGAAATACTTTTTGCCTGGCAACTTTAAGCAAAGATGCCTTGGCAGCCCACAGTAAGTGAGCACTGTCCTTTGAAGATCCACGCAGACATATACGCAATATTGACTGAGAGGCCAGCTTGGAGGACATGCCTTTGCCCCAATGTACCATGGCAAATTGAACACGCACCCAGTCTTATGCCGACAGACCTGATTCTGGGGTCCCGAAGAGCCCCCAATGCCCGAACATTTCTACTTCACCATCCATGTTTTTAAAATGAGGGCAGTCAATAGGAGTGGGAATTGAGGGTTGACACACAAAAAATTATTTCAAACTATTGTAAGCAAAAAGAAAAATTTGCTTAGGAGAGCAAGGTGAGTTGGGGGAGAGAATAATTATGTTGTACTTTCAGGACTTTCTATGGGTTTGCACACAGCTGCTGCCGATAAGTTCCCGTAGAAGAAGGGATTGTGGGTTAGAGTTGCAAAAAATAAATAAATAATGTGGTACAGTTAAACTCGGTTTACTCCATGTATTAGACGATGAAAGACCAGGGAGAAGGCTGGTAAAATGAGAAAAAAAACACTGACCATGCTTGGAATGAAGTTTCCCCACCACATTTCTCTATATTGGTTCGCAGTTGGGAATCATTGAACGTCTCTTCTGTGGATGATACAGTCGAGGATCCCTTTGCTTTCCTTTCCCTCTTTGATTTTATTTTCTTTGAGAAATCCATTCGGCTTCCCTTCGTTCCAATTCCCTGCAGGCCAAACTGCAAAATCATGCCCAAGCAGACAAAACAAAGAGAATGAGGGTGGTTTCAAGGGACCTGTTAAAAAAAGCAATGCCAGTTATGGCCTTGTGGGGCCCAGAACTGCCATCGCAGTGTTTCGGTGCACGTTTTTGAGCCTGTTTCTGTGAAATATTTGGATAAATAAACCGTGAGTTGCATTATAGGTGTTGTTTTTAAATGTAGGCTCATGGGATCAGCGTGCATAACTCCTCTACTTTTTTGATACAAACATGAATGAAAGAGCATGTAAGCAGCAGAGCACCCCCGTCGCAGCAGCTCCAATTGGAGTACAAGAGCCATTTTTCTTACCGGCTACGGCCAACGAGGAAATGAAAGGTGGCCCAGTTAATGCCACAACAGTTAATACAAATTGGTCTCCATTCCAAGCGGCGCCTGGGAGATGCTTTTTGTTAAGGTTCAGTGGGAGAACAAATGTTCGAGGTGTTGTAGGGAGACGAGGACAACGGTGGGATGAATGCAAAACAATGCCAGTGACATGGGAGGAGATGCGAGCAAATGCTGCAATAAAATGCAAGCTGCTGGACCTGAAGCTAAACATACCCACAGTGTAACAGGAGCAGGGAAAAAAATACCCCCCCCCCCAAAGAAACAGATAAACAACCAAAACATAAAAGATGCTCCAGGGGAGGAAATGATGGAGAAAAAGGAGGGACAAAGAGGAAGGATTGACCACTAGCAACCAAGGAGTTTTAAGGGACACTGAAACAAACACATTAAAAGCAGTGGGCAGGCTGTAAGCCCACAAAGAATTTTATACAATGTATATACAGACAGGTCTCAAAAGCTCAACCTAAAAGGATCAGTTTACTTGTACCTGTCAATACACATTATGCTGCCACCACAGCACTTGTGTTATTTAACTCCTGGTGAAGTCAGTAGCCTGCCACCATTATCAGGGTACCTCTTTGGATGCCCCTCCTGGTCCAACAAGACTGCAGTCCGTGCGACAGGCCTATGACATAGTGCACACGCATTATCTGTGTTTGCCCATGACAACAAAAAATCAGAATTAGGGATCCAGCCATGAGTACAGTTGAGCACTCACGGCAGGGGCAGTACAGTTGGGGATTCAGAGCAGGGCTGCACGTCCATTACCATGAAGAACACTTGTCTACCCCAACATTGAGCAACTGTGTTTTATTAGAATAATTTCTTATCCCTCTTTCCTAAATCTTCAATTACAACCTCCTTCTGCATTATGAGAATTGGATGAATTGTAAACACCTTCTCTTCAGCAATTATATTATGAGAACATCCATCCCTTTTTTGGGGTTGATCAACCAAATGCCTTCTTAGGGCGTTGACTCTGACCTCAGATAGATCCACCATCTATTACTGAATATTTTGCTTGTTTCTCTTAAGGTTTCTCAGGGCAATTGTAACTCTAAAGAACTTGGAAATACTCTGGTCAGCCAATATGCCCTGCAATGTGAGGGCTTAATCTCATCCTTTTGTAGAGCTGTTTGCTCTCCAGCCACCATTAAATGAATGATCTTGTGACTAGATTCATGTATTTAAACAGAATAGGCTTCTTTGTGTAATATGCTTTCCTGAGCAGAATTCCCATAGTGTATGCCATCATATTAGAAATTGATAAAGGTAAAAAACTGGCCAAGTATGTGTGGCACAGCCTTCTAAATGAAAGGTAGACATACAAATTGGAATCACTGCCCAGGAATGACAATCCTGGGTGACCTTCAAACGGACTGGACTCAATTTTGAGTGGAAAGGAATTCACCAAACAGTTCTTCCATTAAAACAATTATGGAGAAGAAACTGACTTTTTCCTTCATTTGATGTCTCACACATTCTCCTTTTTGTATTAGAAATCTTGAATGCCGTCATTGAGCATCTCCTGGATTGGGAACCTGTACCACAGTTTTTCACCTTTCTGTTGCAAATGGCCACTAATTCTATTTGCTACCCACAATGGAATATAGAGTATGTCCATCAGCATGTTGTGCCATAGTTGTTGAAACTCAGTGCCCTTGTTCTATTCTAGGAGGGGTTCTCCTGACTGGTCAGTCAACACCACTGTTGTGATGGTTTAGAGGAAACACAGTGAGGCTTTGATTTGGGTGTCCTTGTTCCCAGGTCTGTGGCTCATTGAACAGAAGAAGCCTGACTCCTCAAGCAAAGCTTGTGAGTAATAAGACTTTGGAAGTGAGAACTTAAATGATAGATGGTTTGTCTCTTTGCAAGCTGATTGTCCATAGAGAATTAAAACAACCATCTTACAAAAGTTCTGCCTACCTTTGGCACGATATTGGTTTTCACTAAGCTGCATGCTCAGAATCAGCTGGGATTAATGCACTATTCCATCTTACACCACTCTTGTGAGGGACCACATGAGCAAGAAAATGAAAACAATGGGTGGAAGCGGTGTATGGGATAAGCAAGAGAACGATAATCAACTGGGATAAGAGAGAATACAGAGATCCCCACTCTCCAGTTCTCCCTTAAATGAGTCGGGATATTTTCAACTTGTTAATTTGTTTTCTGACTCCTTGGCTTCTTCCCCTGAAGAGCAGCAGAGCGTTCATTCTGATCCCCAGTTCTGTCATCAACTACTGCAATGCTTCCAACACCACATATGTCCTGGTAAAAGATCTACATGCATGATCTTGATCTCTTATGTTGAAAACGAATTTCTCTTTCTTGCCACCTGCTATACTTGCTTTTATATTTTTGTAGGAATTCTTCCATCATGAAGACAAAGATGCAACCGAAGATGGGATATGTTTAGTTGCTCTTTGGAATATGTGTCAACTGCAGGTGGTCTTGTGAACTTGAACACTATTACTGTGCCTTGGCCACTGTGGTTTCCTGTTGAGATTGAGGTCAGATGACCGATCCTCCCATAGCCTGGCCTTCTGCTTCCTACTCCTTTCTATGTGCCATGCAGAGGAAGGATTACAGGAAATCTTCATTTGTCAGAAGTCCTCCACTCTGCAGCAGTACCCAGGGATTTTTCTTCAAAATCATTGTCACCACCAGTACGGCACAGATGATTTCCAAACCATGCTACACAGGGGTGCCCTCTTTTGTTGCAAAAGCACCAAAAGTCAGCAACGACAGAAAAAGCAGAATGAAGAGGTATGTCCTCAGACAAGTGTGTAAGCTGTTAAGAGGAGGATGCTGGTGACTTGGTTTCTCTGGGGTAGCAATTATAAATCTAAGGAAGGGGACACGGTTGCAATGGGTGTTTTACTAAAGTATGGTGCTACACCCAAAATTAGGTTTCAGCATGCTCAAACTCAGAATCTACGTGCAGCAGTGATTTGCTTTGCAGCCCAAAAGCCCTATACCCAGCCCTTATGTCCTCCATTTAATGCATGTCTTTGTGGATTTCAATTAGAATGCTTGTAGCTTGGCTGTATCAGCATTTGGGCTCCAACAGGTAAGGGAGGCAGAGTGCCCCATCTAAGGATGAAGCCATCAAGGTTCTTGTGGAAAGGTAGACTCTCTGAAAGGTTAAAGTTCTGCACTACATTCTTTCCCATTTAGTGTTGGTATTACTTTACAGTTTCAATGAGTGCAGCAATTATTAGACGGCATTTCTTTAAGAGTGATCCAGTTTCCTTGCATTGAAGAGGTATATAGTTTCCAACAGGATCTCATTGTGCAGGATAACATCTAGAATGCAGGGTCAATTAATAAGAGAAAAGCTGGCCCAGTATTTACTTAGAAGAGAAAACGATAATAATGTGTTTGAGAAATGGTAAAGCCCTTGAAAAATAATGCGTAAAGCTACAAGTTGATGTCTAGAGATGTGCTTTTTAAGTGAGAAGAAAGTAAAACTAAAAGTGAAATGGGAAGAGGCATAGAGTATGAGGCAAACAAGGCCAGGGTAAGAGAAAATCATACCGAATAAATTGAAACATTATGAGGTTGAAACAAATTGTCAACTTGCAGACATACAAAGGGGAACTAGAGACATAGAAACAGTGGAGAATGCTTAAAACATCTAAACAATGAAGCGAGCCATCATGGTGACGGCATTTTGAAGGAGCTCCCACTCCTCCGATCTGACAACCAATCCTACCTTACAGCAGACCGTCCCCACCAGCTAACACAGGTGGGGGAGACACCCGGTGAATGGGGGAGCCCACTGCGACCATCGGAGGAGCACATGGTAGGAGCGCCCGCGGGTGGCGGATGGCGCAAGACCTGAGCCGGCCCTCCAAGGCCTAAAATTGATGGACCGGAGCAGCCAGGGCCCGGAGGAGGGCTCCGGCTCAACGCATGCTGGATGCCTCTTACACCACTCTTGTGAGGGACCACATGAGCAAGAAAATGAAGGTGCAGCTGTGGCGACGGAGGAGGCAGTGTCCCTAGTGGTGTCGGGTGCCAGTGGCTGGTGGTGCCCAGCTGGGAAGACCACGGGGGTTCAAGGCTCTGAGGTGGGCCCATGGCGGTAGGCGTCCCATCGCTTGGCGGACGACGCAGGAGGTGGCAGTTTGGCCCCGGTGATGACCCTGGGGGGACCCCGACTGAGGTGGCCGGCTCGGATCTGAGGTGAGAGTGTGCACAGCGGCCACCCTGAAGATCTCTGGGTGGCCTAGGCCAGATGCCACAATGAGGCCAAGACTGCAGCGAAGTGAGGCTCTCTTTGGGCCGTGATTTGGCAGTGCCCAAGGGGGGAGAGACAGAGTGAGCTCGGGAGTCACTGTGAGTGGGGCAGGACTCAGCCTTGGACTCGAGGTCTGGGGGCCCTGGGGTGCAGGCTCTAGGGCTTCCTGATTCCGCCTTCTCTTCCCCTCCCCCCGACTGTAGACTGCTAACGGAGTTGGGCTGTGGATTCAACGTGCTGGAGCTGCCAGATTGATTGTAGATGCATTGCTGGCGCATGGCCGAAGTGGAGGAGACACTCTTGGGCCATGGACTGGCTGGCCCTGTTTGGGCCTGACGCCAGCCATCTGGGAGCTGTTAATGATGCCTTGCCCACCTACTCTTGAGAGCTGATGCCCCACTCGCGGCTGGCTGGACTAATCCTTGAAGGGGCACAATGTGGCCAGACACGGCCTTGGAGGCCTAATATCGGGCAGATACGACTTTAGCGCACTTCAGGGGGATCCACAGGCAATTACCCTACCAAAGCCAGGCGAGTGTTAGTTGATATGCTCGGAGGTGACTGCTGGGGCCCCTTTTGATCGGGGTGTCATGCTGCGGCCTTAGTGTGCGGTGACCAATACATTGAGTGGCGGCGCAGTCAGCGGCCTGGGTAGTACTGGTGTTTGCTCCTTGATGACCCGCTTTCCTTTAGGGGCCAGCTGATTGGTTGGGTGCACCTGGAGACATGGGACGCAACAAGCCTCCCCCATACTAAGGTGGCTCACACAAAAATGGACCAATATACTGCGCCTAGAGACACGGGCCCAGGCTCAGTGCAAGGTGCGGTGAAAGAGGCAGAGGAGACCCCCCCCGCCGGATATGGCACCACTTCTAAAGGCAATCCAGGAATCAATGAAGGCTGTAGAGGCCAAGGTGGATGGTGTCCGCGTGGACCGCTCCCTGGTGTGTCAGGACCTCGGGTGGGTGGCTGAGAGGGTGACAGAGGCGAAGACTAGAATTTCCACAGCAAAGGATACACTGATCACCCTCCAGACTAGGGTCTCTCAGCTCACCTCCAAGGTGGCCGGTCTGGAGGAGAGGGCCGAGGATGCTGAGAACCTCTCTTGCAGAAACAGTCTTTGCCTGGTGGGACTGCTGGGGGAGATGGCAGGAGTTAAAAAGGAGGAGCTCATGGAGACTTGGTTCCGCTCCTGGGCTCCTGAGGACAAGCTATCACAGTGCTTTGTGGTGGAGCGAGGCACTGAGTGCTAGCCAAAAGGCCCCCGCCTGGGGCTCCCCCCTGGCCTGTTGTGGTCCGACTCCTCAATTACAGGGGCCGGGATGCTATTCTACAGGAGGCTTGATCCCAGGCAGGGGTACGGTACTCCAATACAAAATTTTTGATCTTCCCGGACTATACTCTAGCTGTTCAATTGAAGATCGTATGAGGAAGTCAAGCAGAAACTGCAGGTTCTGTATGTGCGCTACATGCTCCTCTTCCCAGCCAAGTTGAAGGTTATCTACGGCAACTCTATCCTTTTCTTTGAGACACCGCAGTAGGCTTGGGAATGGGTGACGGAGCAGCAGGAATTGCGCCCCTGGAGTGGATCTGCAGGGGAACTCGGTGATGGTTCTGCTGCTCTGCCATCGAGGCTGGCTAGAGAGGTCCAAGAGGAGGCATCTCAACAGGAAGGCAGAGAGGGGGCCTCGGCAAGCCTGATTTAAGGTGTGGATCGGCCACAGGAGGAGACGCAGGACTCCTCTCTATCAGACACACCGGCCATCTTTAATTCTGATGGGGGCCCTCTTTGACTCATGCTCTGGAGATACCTTGACCCAAAACAATGAGGTTGTACAAGTACTATGCAATGATATATGGCTGAGGTGGCTTGATTGTGGTGGTGGGTCATTACCATCTTGGGAGGGCCTGGGGGAGCGGAAGGGTTGACATTTCGGTTGAGATTTATGGTACCAGGTATTGCCCCCCCCCCCACACCTTATTGTTTATTGCTAATGTGAATGTAGCTGTCAGACGGAGCATCAGTACATTGCCGGGAGGCACCTATTTGCAGGTTGCCTCACACCTCCACGAGTTACCACAGTTTTCAAATGTTTATGGGGGTGACAGATGCTTCTATGAAGGAAGTGTGGGGTGGGGGGAGTTGGGGGTAAGGGGACCTGTTCCTTTTAGTATAGTAGTTACCATTGATTGATGTCTTCAAGTTCAGATAAAGACCACATGCATCACTGATGCTCTCCACGCACAGGTTCTGGGACACCGGCGTAGAATGAGTGTTGGTTTAAAAGCTTCTGGCATTATGGTCAGCCACCCCCATAGGTTGCCCTTTGTCCATCCAGGTGCCTCGTGGGCTGAACACATCCATTCCTACACTCAACATGATCTCAGTAATTTCATGGAACGTTAATGAGCTCCTAGGCCGCATCAAACGGACTGCATTACTTAGATGCATTAAGAGGCGTGTCCCGGGGTGGTCCTACTGTAGGAGACACATTTATTTGGGATCTGCTGCTCCTTAGTGGGATGTTTCGGATATGACAGGGTCTACCACTCTGGTTTCACGCATGGGTTCTGGGGGGTGGCCCTGCTGTTACACAAGTTGCTACCTCTGACCATGACTAAGGTTCACGAGGACCCCCTGGGGAGGTACATCGGAGTGGAGGGTCAGATAAAGGCGAAGCAGTACAACTTGGTGTCCTGCTATGTTCCCCCAAATCTCTGGCAGCCTATCTGTGAAGCGCTTGGATCGCTGTTGGCATCCCTCCCAGACGGTTTTACACTAGTCTGAGGAGATTTCAGTGCGGTGCCTGATCCCCTTGGGGATGTCTCTGTGGAACCTAGTTCCGCCCGACGCCTCCGATCTGCATGCCTTAAAGCTTGGGAGGATTCGTGGGGCCTTTGAAATGCCTGGTGGGTCTGGCACCTGCACGAGCGTGCCTACACCCACCAGTCTGCTCACATCACACTGAGGCCCGAATTGACCATGTGTGGGTTCCGGCAACAGACCTAATGAACCTGAGGTTGGTTCGGATCCTCCCCTGGGGTATATCTGATCACGCACTGTTGGCGAACTGGGGTGTGGGCACCAGGCACAGCGGCTGACCTGGAGACTCAGCACTTTGTATTTGAAGTCCCTGGGATGTGCTGAGTTTGTCGAGGAGGAACGTGAGGCCTTCTTCTGTTGCAATGAGGGCTCAGTGGATTCAAAGGCGACGCTGTGGGCGACATGTAAGCCAACAATGCACAGCATTATTAAAAGCTACATCCGGGGACAGGAGCAATGCCGGAGGGTGAAATGTGCTCAGCTCGAGGACAAGATACTAAAGTTGGAGGGCCAGACTGGGCACTTGGATACACAGGTATCCCTTGAGGAGGCCAAGCAATACTGGCAGGTGTCAACCAGCAGAGTGTATGGGATGAGGATAAGTCAGGCAAATTGCTCTATTGGCTGGCAACGTGCGGAGCTGCATCCAGGGTTGTGCCAGCTATAGATGATAAGGAGGGAAACACCCAAGTGGAATTGGAAGCGATAGCTCAGGCCCTTGCAACTTACTATCAAGACCGATATGCTAGAGACCCCCTGCTGCGTCCGACAGAGGAGAGCTGTGTAGTGTGGGACCTTCCGGTACTGACTCTCCTGTCTAACCTTGTCCAGGACTTAGACCAACCATTGACAGCAGAAGAGGTAGATCCCGTGATATCTGAGCTCAACGAGGGGAAGACGGCGGAGACGGATGGGTACCCAATAGAGTACTATAAAAGGTCCCGGTCACCGTTGGTGCCTCATCTTCTGAACTTTAATGCAGATGCTCTGTTGAAGTGAGCTTTTCCCCCTGAACCAGATTGTACTACAATCCTGGTCCTGATAAAGGAGGTGCTGCCCCCCCTGACCAATGTGTATCTTATGGGCCAATCTCCCTTATCAATGCTGACATAAAGATATATGCCAAACTACTGGCAACATGTCTCACCCATACACTGGCCCATCTCATTCATCCGGACAAGTGTGGCTTCACGCCAGGCAGGAGTACGCGGCACTGCATCCGCTGAGTTCAAGTGGGCTTATCCCATGGCTCACGATCCAATTATCCTCTGGCCCTACTTCTTATTGATTTTTGTAAGGCATTCAACATGATCTCATGGGAATACATGAAGGTAATCCTACTAAGTATGGGGCTGGGGGTGGAGCAAGTGATCTGCCGAATGATCTGCATCCTGTATCATCACCCCACGGCCCAGGTCTGGGTGAACAGAGTACTCTCCCCTACATTTCCTCTCGGCGGAGAGCGCGTCAGGGATGTCCCTTGTACCCTTGGCATGCCTGTTGCGGAGTGACCCTCTGGTGTGGGGCTGGAGATGGAGTAGAGGATAGAGTGGCACTGTATGCCGATGATGTCTTTGTGTTCTTGGGAGATTAGCCCTTGTCGGGCCCTAGATGTGTGGAATTATGGGCGAGGTTTGGGGAGGTATCTGGGCTTCTATTCAATACTAGAACATCAACACTGGTGGAGGTAAGGGGGGATGCAGAGGGTCCACAGTGGTGGCCCCAATTCTCAGTGCTGAGGAATGTGTTTAATTAGCATGGGTGATAAGTTTTAGGGGCCTATCAACACGCTTGGAGAGGGACCTGCAGCACTGGACAGACCTCCCCTTTAAACTCCATTGGGCATACTGCCCTCCTCAAAATGATGTGGCTCCCCCTCACGAACTACCCATATCCAATACCAAGGGAGTGGTTTGGAGCACTTGCGTCAAAATGTACTATTTCATATGGAACAGAGGGTGACACAAAGTGGCTTTCAATACTGCCCTGAAGTCACCGTATGAAGGGGGGCTAGGGGTCCCGGATCTATATATCTATTACTTAGCAGCTCAGGTGGTACCTATAAATTACTAGTTCACGGGGTTGGGACGACCCGGCATACCGGCTTGAAATCCATGAGGTGGGCTTTGGCGGCCTATTGGGTATGCTATATGGAGGAAGGGTTCTTGACCAGACAGCTTCATGCAGCTGGGTGGCTGTGGGCTGCCGGAGGCCCTTAGATTAATAAAATGGGACCGGCGCTTTGCTCAAATTACCCCACTGTGGCATGAGGAATGGCCGCACCGTCTTACCACACTTAATGGGTTTCAACGTTGGGACTCCATAGTGATCACCTACCTGGGGGATGTGTACACAGGGGGTAGCCTTCTATCAGTCCAGACTCTGAAGGAACAATATGGGCTGCACAAGACACAATTCTTTCGCTACCTGCAGCTGCGCCATGCCTTGGGGGCCCACATTTTCTTAGACACCCAACTTCCTGAACATAACCCGCTTGAGACAAAGTTATTGGCTGGGAATTTGGGGAGGAAAGCAGTATCCTAAATTTATAAGTCTATACTTACAAACGCTGCTGATGGGTTTGACCACCTGCGGCAGAAGTGGGTACACTGTTGAGAAGTGTGGCATAATGGTTAGAGAGGCAGACCCTGAGACCCTGATGCAGAGGTCTGGCCCGGGACCAGTGTTCAATTCCCTCCTCAGCGGTTCTTGGGCTCAAGTTCCCTGGACAGGATATTTCTCGCCTCTGTGCCTAATCTAATTCATGGGTCTCACTCAGCAACTCTGGTTAATAGCTTGCTTAATCTCCACAACGGTCCCAACAGTGCTGGGATGCCTGGCTTCACCTTGGGGGTTGCCCAGGAGTGGCACCTCACAGGGAAAAGCCAGGAAGGGTTCCACAGCGGTATGCATTCAGTGCCTTGATACCTAAGGGTCGGAGTGCGCTTTACAAGTACGAAGTTTACTTTCTTACTTACACTGGGTTGGTGAGCTAGATGACGAGGACTCGCGGGAGGCAGCACTGCCCCCCCAGGGAATTAGCCATCTCTGCGGATGATACAGTTTAACTGCTTACATGCAACATATTTAACCCTAGCAAGACTCTGAAGAATGTCCACTGGGGTGCTGTCCACCTGTTTTAGGTGTGGTCTCCCCGAGGGAGACTTCTTCCATGTGATCTGGCATTGTCCTCAAATACGGCCCTTCTGGGAAGGGATCGGCATTGAATTAGCGGAGGTCCTAGGGCGTTCCATAGACTTGAGTCCCAAAATTGCCCTGCTGGGGCTTTGAGAGGAATTGGGAGGCCACAGCGCAGACTGGACATTTGTAGGGGTTGCATGCTTTGTAGCCAAAAGGGATATTCCCCGCATGTGGCGGCAACTCAGAAGTCAATTGTTGGCGTGATGGAGGGTGGGCGTGGACTGGTGCGCGCACCAAGAAAAAATTATTTACGCTGCCCGAAAGTGCCCGGAAAAACATGATAAAATATGGGGGAAGTGGTGGACCTACAATGGAGTCTTTTTGTAATGTAACACTTAATGTTGGTGAACAAGTGTTGAAATGTGAACCTTGCTATGCATTTTCTGTTATTGATAATGTCAGAGCTTGATGTGTATACACAGTTTTAATAAAATCAATACAAATCTGGTTATAAAAAAAAAAAAACAGTATATGAAAGTTAATGGGCATTCTCTCAACATTCATTCTCCCTTATACTTTTCATCAGAACCCGAAAACCTTAGAAACCGTGAAGGCGATGGTTGCAGATGGGAACACCGGGGAATTACAAGCAGCGTTTGGCTCAAGGATGGAGTTTGGGACTGCAGGACTCCGGGCAGCAATGGGAGCCGGGACCTCTCGCATGAATGATTTAACCATCATCCAGACAACGCAGGTAAATCTTTCACTTTTGCTTTTTGTAAATCTATTTTCATAATGACTTCTGATTTACTGAGTATGCTAGGGTCTCCCGGTAACAGTTCTGGCAAATACAGTGCCTTGTCTCCCAACAACAGCTCTGTGAAACTTTACACTTCATTGGAATTCAGTTCAGGACTAATATAAGATAATAGGGATTGATTCCTAAAAGGATTGGTTCCATAGCTGGTGGTATTTGTAAGATACATGTGCAGGATGGTTAAACAAAGACCTGTAGTAGGCCCACATTGCAGCGTGGGGTGTGGGAATTTACTAATACCCACAAGCTTTTTGTCATGCAGGTGTTCTGGAATAGGGTAGAGTTTAACAGATTGCATAAGAGCTGGAAGTAGGGGTGTGGGAGGGTGCTGCAGCACCTCCAGAATAACAGTGCTGGAGTTCAAAATGCGAGTGAACAATAAATATGTCTTTAAATTGTTTTTATCTTGTCACATTTTCTGTGCATTCAAAAACAGTGGTCTAATGTCTAACTATGTCTTCTGACAAATTGCTGATTTATTCTTTTAACATGGAGATTTGTGTTTACTTTTCTTTTTCTGACTCCAGAGTTAAAGGCTTTTGCAACATGAACTATCTGGCAATCTTTCTGGGGCACAGGGAGTGTGAAAGGAAAAGTTGATGCTTTTCAGTTTTCTTTCTAATACACAACAACTTGTAAATACTTGTAAAAGAACTTGACAAATATTTGAAAATATACCAGCAGTTTGGAAAACAAAAAAATACCATATTTTTTTAATTCCGAAGTGTGATGAAGAACAGATTTTAATAGGAATAAAATGAATCATGACACTTCAATTGGTGATATGATAAATATTTGCTAAAACACGATTCCCACACATTATCATTTGTGTGCTATATAGTTTTATCAGTAAAACTGCTTGTCAATGAGAATTTTGATTCAATTTCAAAGGAAAATGTGCTCTGCTGACAATGTACTACCGCATCATGCTTTAGTAATATATTTGCAGCATTGTGCTCCATCATTTACCACGGGTTACACACCACACATTTAATACTCTCTTGCTGAATGGACGTGGCATTTTTGCTGCACTTGTTTGGTAGACCTGTCAGCCTTAGGGTAGTCTTCCCCTAAACATTTTTGCCTTTACCCTCCACTTTTTCCTGAAATTCATTTTTTAGGTGGGTATAGGACTTCTAACCAGCACTAAAGTGCTTGTGCTCTTCCTTCAAACATGGTAAAATTCACTTCTATCTCATTGGAATATATAAGTTACTTATAAGTCCCTTGGAGAGTGGCATATTCCCAGGGCCTGTATATTAAATGCTACTAGTGGGCCTGCAGCACTAATTAGGACACCCACATACGTAGCCCCTAAAATATGCACCAGGCCTGCCATTGCAGCCTGAATGCAGTTTTAAACTAGAATTTCAACATGGCAACATACCCTCTTGCCAAGCCTTAAACTCCCCTTTTGTTGCATATGTCACTCCTAAGATAAGGCTTAGGTAGTCCATAGGTCAGGGTGCACAGTAGTTAAAAGGCTGGATATGTACTTTTAAGATTTACGTGTCCTGGAAGTGCAAAATTCCTAAATTTGATTTTCACTACTGTGAGGCCTACCTCTCCCATAGGATAACATTAGGTTGCCTAATTACATTCAATAAGTGTTAACTTTTGATTGGGAATAGGTAAACGTTACATGTTTGGTATCTGAGAAATTGTAATTAAAATTCCTTTTTAACGGTAAAGTCAGATTTAAAGTTACAATTTTGAAAGTCCACTTTTAGAGAGTTGGAATTTGCCTGCCCAACCATTTGGCACCTGCAGCTTGTTCCTGGGTCACATGACTTGGTGTAGTTGGCAGTTGGACTTTGTTTATTCCTTCCAGACAGCTACACAATAAAAGCTATTAGGTGTGCCTAGATGAACCATCAACTCAAGGTGAAGGGGGGGGGCGTAGTTGGGCACTCCCCCACTTGGAACTGAATTAGCAGTGCTCTGCCTTCACACAAAGGACTTGTCACCCCTGCATTGTTCATGCAGCCAGCTTCGAGCCACATCAGGGGAATCAGGAAACTTCAAGAACTTCAACAGGAATTCTCTTGAAACTTCTGCTTCAGAGAAGGCACCAGGTTAAAAAAATAGGACCCTCATACCCATTCTTCAGTTCATTTTCTGGACTAGTGGAAAAACTGTCAGATGACTGCCTGCTGCTGTGGCCTGATGTCTACCCAACAAGACTGCTTTGCTGCACTTGGAAGGACTGCTTTGCTGCATGGAGACTGCCTTGAACCCTCGGACACCTGCCCTGTCGCTTGTGCCCTGTTTTATCTCTTGAACACAGGTCTACCAGAGTGACTCCAGGGGCTTGTTGGCTGGCCTCCTGATCAGAGCATCTTGTATAAAAAGGCTCCAACTATCTTGAACCCGAACCTGGACCTTTGCTGGTGATGCTAAAGGAGCCCTGACAGCCAAAATCCAAAACTTGGGACTTTTAGCTAAAACGTGCTCTGAGAAACAAGAGAAGACCAGGGCCAACCTGCTCATCTATCTGCCCAAGGTGTATCGCTGGTTAGACTAACTTTGCGGCAACTCCCGCTACATTTCTTCTCTGCACCAACAAATCCTGTTCAGCAGTCCTTAGCCAAAGGAGTATCATCAACTGCAGCCTCCAGCCTCATCCCACTAGAGATTTCCAACTGCCAAAGAAGAGACTAAGGTCACAGTTTTGACTTTGGGGGTCTCACTGCCAGTGTGCCACAGTGGCAGATTTGAGTACCCTGCCGTGCAGCTGGCCTCACCTCCAGCCATATTGTGAGTTTCCTGCTGGGCTGGGAGGCTGGCGGCGGCAGGGTCATGATGGTGGTATGTGTTCTTGCTGCCAATGACCCGGAAGCAGCGGTTGCACTGCAGTTGGACAATCATGGGAACTGTGATGCTGCATGTTAGGGCAGGGTCCGTGAATATGGGGGCAGGTTCAATGGTGTTGAAGCACAAACAAAACATATGCCATAGCTCCTGTTGGTCTCTCACTGTTAGATAGTTTTTCGTTTTTCTCAGCTGGCGTGTCATACATACAACAGAATCCCCTAATTATCATTACCATACTGCCTTTCTGCCAACTCATGCATTTTGGTGTGGCAGCCAGGAAATGGTCGGCTGAGAGGCAGATCAGAATGATCCCAGTGGGAAACCTGTCGGGAACCCCTTCATGGGATCCTATGTCTTCTCCACTGTGGGAGCTGGATTATTGGCAGTGGCTGCGGTCTTGTGGTGGTGTCTCCTCACCGCCCATAAGCGGCAAAAACTCGACGATGGAACACTTTACCTTCTCAAAACATTTTCTTCACAATTTCTTCTAAGTCTGAAGGTAAGCACCGGCGGGGCCCAATCCACTCTTTGTATCTGGCCCACACACCATCAGGGTCTGCCATAGTTTTCGACCTGGTCTCGAACTAATAGTTGTCCACGGTTGGCGCTTTGATCTTTTAGTCCCTCGCTTTTAAACTTAAAAAATTCATAACTCTAGTTCTACTGATTGGATTTTTGTCGCTTAGGTGTCAAATATTTTAGAAAAAAGTTACCAATGTTTTTTAATTGGTGTGAGAGTTTTCTTGTGTTGTGTTTCTACTTTATTGCTGTTTGTGTGCAGCATAAATAATTTACTAATTGCCTTTAAGTTAAGCCTGACTGCTTGTGTGCCAAGCTAGCAGAGGGTCAAGAACAGGTTAATTTAGTGACACTTGTGGCTCACCCTGATGCGGATTGTGGCTGCTGCTTGAACAGGCACCACTCCACTCCCCCCTCCCCCCCCCCCCCCAATTCAGCTAACAACCCAAGTTATTACTTTGTTGTTTGTGAAACACTTGGCTAGTTCACAATCCCTGTCCTTTCAGTGATGCAGCATTGATCGCCACGCCCTCGTTCTGAACATTGTTCCAGCACCCTTGAAAGATGGGGTGTCCACATCAGGTATTAGTGGGAAGCATTGCATACTAGAGTTCATCTTTTGTTCATCTTAGTGTGGTGTCTGGCTGGGGTTTTAATAAACATCCACTGATATATTGCTAACATAGCCATTGATACGTGTGTTAGCTTCTCACTTAGTGTCTACCATAAGAATTTGTTTTTATTCATTTCTTTGACCACCTATGCACCCACTGCGAACATTTATTTTCATTATGTTTAGCAGAAGAACATTAATAAATAGATGACGGGCTTCGGTAAACGCTTGTGTTAGGAGCTAATTAGGAGCTCATTCTTTACCCTTGGCCTTTCAATAACAAGTGCATGTTGTGATTAACTGGCCCGTGTGATGCAAGCAAAGCTCACTTAGACAAAACATGCCGTGTTATTTCACTCCGCTTCCTTTCAGGGAGGCAACGCTCAGCCCCTAAGCTAAGGTGAACATTTGTAAACATGTTCAAAGGCTTGTTGTCCCCATTTAACCTTAATCTGTGTCACACGGTCTGTCCATGAAAACCCCCGTTCCAGGTTATCTGGAGGTTGCTATACAGGCAGCTTGCGAAGCATTTGTTGGCCACACTGTACTGCGGATGTGATTACAGTGCGAACACTGCTCTGGAATTTTTACAGTTCTATGCTGCCTGTTGTCGGCACTCTTCTGAATTCTACAAAGTGCCAAACCCTGTTCTACAATTGTTACTGTTACTGTCTGTTTATAGCACTCTTCTAAAGTCTTCACATTTCTGAACTCTGTACTTTTGACTGCACTCTTCTTAAGTCTTCACATTCCTGAACGCTGCTCTCCTGACAGAACTCTTGCAAAGTCTTCACATTCCTGAGCTCTGCACTCTTGACAGCACTCTTCTTAAGTCTTCACATTCCTGAGCTCGGCACTCTTGACAGCACTCTTCTTAAATCCTCACATTCCTGAACTCTGCACTCTTGACAGCACTCTTCTTAAGTCTTCACATTCCTGAACTCTGCACTCTTGAAAGCACTCTTCTTAAGTCTTCACATTCCTGAGCTCTGCACTCTTGACAGCACTCTTCTTAAGTCTTCACATTCCTGAACTCTGCACTCTTGACGGCACTCTTCCTAAGTCTTCACATTCCTGAACTCTGCACTCTTGACGGCACTCTTCTTAAGTCTTCACATTCCTGAACTCTGCACTCTTGACGGCACTCTCCTAAAGTCTTCACTTTGCTGAACTCTGCACTCTTGACGGCACTCTTCTTAAGTCTTCACATTCCTGAACTCTGCACTCTTGACAGCACTCTCCTAAAGTCTTCACTTTGCTGAACTCTGCACTCTTGACGGCACTCTTCTTAAGTCTTCACATTGCTGAACTCTGCACTCTTGACAGCACTCTCCTAAAGTCTTCACATTCCTGAACTCTGCACTCTTGACGGCACTCTCCTAAAGTCTTCACTTTGCTGAACTCTGCACTCTTGACGGCACTCTTCTTAAGTCTTCACATTGCTGAACTCTGCACTCTTGACAGCACTCTCCTAAAGTCTTCACATTCCTAAACTCTGCACTCTTGACAGCACTCTTCTTAAGTCTTCACTTTGCTGAACGCTGCCGGACGTTGCTCTGAAAATGTTCCTATTCTTGTGCTGCCTGCTGACAGCACTCTTATCCTCCTCAAGCCTTCACAATGACGAACGCTGCTCTGGAATTGTTACTGTCCTTGTACTGGCTGTTATAAAATACTGTTCTTCTAAAGTCGCCACAATGCCGAATGCTTCTCTGAATTTCTTTTTTTAAAACTATTTTTAAAGTTTTGTAACATGTCATAAACATATAGCGATGCATCACCGATAGTGCAACAGCAGAATCGCACATATATACAATAACAAAAGGCGAGCTGAATCAATGAATACCATGGTAATAATGTAGTAAATGCCCTCACATCCGCACTGGAGGTGGAGAAAAAATAAAACGTTCCGAAGTCTGTTCAAGTGACACAGCATAAAAAGATCGAACAAGTGCGTGAGATCTGCATCCTGGATGAACAGTCACAGTCGCCTCTTGGGTGGTGTTGAGTGGATAGGGTTTGCAAGTAGTCCGTCAAAGGCCGGCATGTATCTTTTGAGTGGGAGGTGGGGGGCTGAAGAGTTGCATAGAGTTCACTATTCATGTCACAGTGAGAGAGGCTGCATACCCAGGTGTCCACGGTGAGTGGGTGCTTATTTCCCCAATGGTTGGCAGTCTCTCTCTTTGCTAAAACAAAGGCAATGGCAGTGTATAGGCGCACGGATTTGGAGATGTCTTGGACATAAAGCAATAAGGCCAGTAACGGGGAAGGTTCAAGCTTGATCTGAGTCATCCGAGTCAGTCTGGCGAATTCCTCCTTCCAATATGTTTCCACCTTAGGACATGTCCAGGCCGTGTGGGCAAAATCTGCGCCCTCTGCGTGGCACCTCGGGCAGACTGAGTCAGATCAATGCGGGCTAGCAATGCAGGTGTAGTAGTTTGTAGGGATGGGTAAGTTCATGAGGCGCGTCTGCAGCCAACGCCTTGTCTGATACAGAGTGCCGCAAGTCCGTTTCCCATGCAAGGGTAAGTCTTGCATGCAAGATTGATATAATTGAGAAATAGGCCCGATCCCTTCCGAGGCATTGATTACCAACGACAGTGGAGTGAATTCGGGGAGGGGGGCAGCGGACTGGATGGGATCTGGGCACTCAGTGCACTCTTAAGTCGTCGAAGCACAAAGTGGTCCATAAGGGGTGGTGCCCGTGAAGCGTGGGTCAGTGGTGCGATAGAAAATATGTCCATACGGGAATATATTCCCCAAAGTGTGTAAAGCATGTGTTGTTAATGAACGACCCAGCAAACCAAAGCAGCCGCTTCCAGGCCCAGAATGTTGTGGACAATGCCTGTATGTCATGTCGATCTAGCCCGCCGGTAGGAGCGCCCTTAGTGGAGTCGGGCCGCAAGATCAGCGTCCGCTTCCCCACTCACACAAGCCGTGTCCGTGTACTCCGTAGTGATGTAAAAAAAACATCTAAAACAGTTGCCGAGTAGTTTGGGATCGTTTTGGAACAGGTATAAGAAACGGGGGAGCACTACCGTTTTAATAATGGCGATGTTTCCGGCCATGGATAACAGGAGGCGGCTGTACGGGTCCACCTGCAGAGCCAGTCTATCCATCACTGGGCCATAGTTTAGGCATATAACCTGCTCCTTATCCCGGTGGATATGGATGCCTGAGTAGCTAACAGTCCTCACACCACGTCAATGGGAAGTTGCAATGTGCCCAAGTGGTTGCAGCAGTCAATGGGAATTGTTCTGACTTATTCCAATTGATATGGAGGCCGACAGGGTCCCGTATCAGATCCGTTCCCGGAGTATCTGGGCTATGTTTTCTTTAGGGTGGTGTATAAACAGTAGAATGTCGTCCACATAGAGGGATACCAGGAGTGGGCTGGGTTTAAACTGCAAACCTCTATGGAGATGTTTAGCCTGTAAGTGGCACACTAGTGGATCCATCGCTATTATGAAAAGTAGGGGCGATAGTGGGCAACCTTGTCTCATCTCCAAGTAATCAGGAAGGGGGCTGAGAGAGTCCCGTTCACCCTATTCTGTGACGTTGGCAGTGAATACAGGAGTGCCACTAAGGATGAGAAGTTACGAGCGAAGCACACTTTATCAAGTACAGCATGTAGGAATAGCCGTTCTAGGGAATCAAAGGCCTTCTCTGCATCAAGGAGGGCTATAACAGCAGACACTGTTGGGGATATTCTGCTAAGGACAACAAAAACAGTACAAACGTTCAGAGACCTCGAGCAACGTGGAAAAAAAGCCTGAAGGTGCCGGGGAGATGACCTGATCCATCAGGAGAGCAAGTTAGGTCAGAAGTTTAGCTAGGATTTTATTACCAAAGTTTAATAAAGATAGTGGCCGGTAGGAGTTGCAGTGTTGCAGATCTTTACCCAGTTTCAGGAGTAGTGTAATCACCACTACTTGCAGCGTGGCAGAAGTGTGCTGCACTTCAGGGCCCCTAATAGGAGCAAGGACGTGTGGATGCTTGTAGGCCTTATAGAAGATGCCAGTAAGGCCAGGAGCCTTGGAGCCGTCCATGGAATCGATCACCTAAAGAAGCTCCTCAGCGGTAAAGGTTTCACTGAGAAACTGTTGGTGTGCAGTGGTAAGCCACACTAAGGCTATTTCGCCCAGATAGACTGCATCGTCAAGGGGTGTGGTGTACAAATCTGTGTAATATCAAAGGAGTTTGGCCTGTATGTCCACCGTGCCAAGACAGGTGCCATCCTCCTTGTAGAGTTCAGTGATGTAGGATGCCCCACGAGGGGGCACAAAAGTCTAGCCAGTGTCCCCCCCCTCTCGCTCTCCCTCCTCATAGCGACGGGCCCTAGCATATTTCCCCAAATAGTGAGACTCCCCTCTCAGCAGTTTCATTAAACTCAGCCATCAAAGTGGCACCCCTGGGCAATTGAGTGTCTTTGCCCTGTTGATCATCAATCTGGTCCAGTTTGGCAAGCTCTGTCTGGATGCAAGTCAGCGTTCCACGTAAATCTTGCAGTATGCCAGTATGTTTAGAAATGCACACGCCTCTGATATATGCCTTAAAGGCCTCCTACAGGGTGAACTGCGATTGTACCGAATCCTTATTAAGCTCAATGTATTCAATGACAGCCGAGCAAATCTCTGTACAGAAGAGGCCATCATGTAGTGCCATTTAGGAGAATCACCACTGGTGCTCAAGTCCACCAGCAATGGGGACACAGTGTCATCACCACAGGGGAGTAGCCCGAAAGTGTTTGTGGGAGATGGGTAACCGAGTCAAGCTACGGTGTAAGTGTGGTCGAGAGGAACCAAAAGTCTATGCACGTCCAAGCGCCATGCAGTGTAGAGTAAAAGGTGTATGCGAGGGTTGTGGGGTGTAATATGAGTCATGTAGTGCATTAATGTCACAGATGTTGTGGATAATTTGCAAGGATCGAGGTTTAACTTCTGGGTTTCATGCAGTGGAGTCTAATGTTGTCCAGGAGCATGTTGAAATCCCTTCTCAGTACAATACATGGTCGATCAAAGTTTAGAGTGAACAAAAATAAATCTGGATCATCAATACTGGGAGCGTACACAATAGCAAATATAAGGCGATGTCCGGAGTATCCTGCCACTAACAAGTATTACCCTCCTTCATCTGATAGAATATCGCATGGCTGGAAGGGTAAGCGCTTATGTATCAACGTGGCTACACCTCGTGAGTATGTGCTGTAGTTGGAGTAAAAGTGATGTGGATCCCAAGAACTGGCAAATGTGTGGGAGGATCTAGGTGGCAAATGAGTCTCCTGATGGAAGACTGTCTACTTTGTGTTTCTGCAAATACTGCATCACCTGCTTACACTTGCAAGGACTGTTGAGGACCTGGATATTCTAGGACATAAAAGTGGCACCAGTGACTGGATGTACGTTAGTGCGGGTAGGCATGGCTCATGAGTAAAACCAATACATGAAGGATGTGACATGGAATGTAAGTAAAATGATGCATCACAAAAAACAAAATAACTGAAACAAACCTACAACAATTATTCCCCTCCCCCACCCAGCACTGAAGTGCCAGGTGAATCCTCATTTCAGCAATACAACATGTACCCATCAAATGTGTCTGTGGTATAAGCCAGTGGGAGGTAGCAACACCACGGCAGGTGGCTCTGTCACGAAGAGAGAAATAGGAATAAAGATGGGCCCACATATAGCAGTAGTTACTTATTAATGGTTTCAATCTAAAGAGGATCCAGTGGGCACTAGTTGGTTAGCTGCCAGACATCCCGTGTTCAGAGTAACCAGGCAGCCTACTCTGCCTGGAAAAGTTTCATGCTAGCCCCTAATGGGGAGACCAGGGGGCCTTTTCATTGTTATTGTGCTCCCAAGAGGCACACTTTCCAAGTGCTGCTTACAGAAAGTTATTACATCCGCTGGAGTGTTGAAGTAACGGGCCTTACTATCTACATCAAACTCAAAGGTGTGCTAGATATAACATTCCATACCTGAGTCCCAATTTGTGCAGTGCAGTTTTGGCCTCATTAAACCTGCATCTGGCATCTTGGACCGCAATAGTGAAGTCCTAGAAGAGGGAGACAGTGGATCCTTGAAACAGGAGCGGACCCAGCTCACATGCCCATTGGAGCTCCACGTCTCGATCCCTAACCTTGAGGAAACGTGATAGTTGCCCACGGTGTGGTTCCAGCCACCGGGCGTGTGTGATGTGTGCATGGTCAACTATAAATGTTGAAGTGAAGTTATGTCTGTCTAGTAGATCAGACAGTAGGCGCTCAACAAAAAGGTCAAGGTGATCAGTGTTCATTGTTTCTGCTATGCCTAGGATGCAGATATTATGATGTCACCCTTTTGCCTCAAGATCTTCATTTTCAATAGCCATTATTTTCAGTTGTGCCTCCAGCTGCTTCACCACCGTGGCAGCAGTGTCCTCAAAGTGGCCATCGACAGAGCAACACAAGTGGGCTCAGGAGATAAGGAGCATTGAGGTAGGGACCCTCTGCAAGAAAGTATGCTTGGGGTGAATATTCCCAGGGTCACAGTGGGAGTAGCATGAACAGCAAAGAGGTCACGGCAGGAGAGAATGGCCATCAAGTCGCAGATGTTGCATGAATCTCACCCACATAACGGCTGTCGCGCAGGCAGAACACAAAAATCCCTCCCCCCCCCTCCAGCCGAGTAGCTGCAGTCAAGCCCAGGAACGTCCCGGCCCGCACAGCAGGCCCATCTCTCAGGCCGCAGGGTGCCTCATGAGCGAGGGTAAATGGACACCATTGAGTCAGGAATAACCCTAAACTTGTTATTCTAAGGAGGGTGGGACAGGGATTTGCCTGACACCTACTAAAACCCTGACCTACAGAAAGTTATTACATCGGCTGGAGAGTTGAAGTAACGGGCCTTACTATCTACATCAAACTCAAAGGTGTGCTAGATATAACATTCCATACCTGAGTCCCAATTTGTGCAGTGCAGTTTTGGCCTCAGTAAACCTGCATCTGGCATCTTGGACCGCAATAGTGAAGTCCTAGAAGAGGGAGACAGTGGATCCTTGAAACAGGAGCGGACCCAGCTCACATGCCCATTGGAGCTCCACGTCTCGATCCCTAAACTTGAGGAAACGTGATAGTTGCCCACGGTGTGGTTCCAGCCACCGGGCGCGTGCCCAGGGAGATGTGTGCATGGTCAACTATAAATGTTGAAGTGAAGTTATGTCTGTCTAGGAGATCAGACAGTAGGCGCTCAACAAAAAGGTCAAGGTGATCAGTGTTCATTGTTTCTGCTATGCCTAGGATGCAGATATTATGATGTCACCCTTTTGCCTCAAGATCTTCATTTTCACTAGCCATTATTTTCAGTTGTGCCTCCAGCTGCTTCACCACCGTGGCAGCAGTGTCCTCAAAGACTGAGATGCGCTCCTCCGAGCTCACCAGTCTTGTGATATGTCGATCTAGGCGTTCATTCTTACAATCCAACTGAGTAGTGATAGAATCAAATCACATATCTGTTGCACAAAATCCTGTTTTAAGTTCAGCCATAATGGCCTCCAGGCCCACCAGCGTTTCGGGTGTGGGACCACTGGCCACATATCCCTCCATGCTGGACTCAGTCCCCCCCAGTGGTTTTTGGTTTCTCGAAGGGCAGTTTTTTCTGTTTTGGGTAGCTTTGGCCCATCGCAGGAATGGGTTTGACCCTGGCTACTCCCCTTTGCCAGAAACAGAGCAAGTAAGGAGCCCCAGTACTAATTGTGAAAGATGGTGGAACCAAGTAGACACAATATGTATAAAGCTTTCAGTAGTATAGGCTACAATCTAGGAACTGGTCTGGAGTACAGTGCGGGGGGGGTAGGTGGGCTCCGCTGGTATTACCTCTAATAAGGATAGTTCCCAGCCTCAAGGCACGGCCTGAGGGACCGCTATGAAGTTAGGCACCTCCTGGGGCCATCGACAGAGCAACACAAGTGGGCTCAGGAGATAAGGAGCGTTGAGGTAGGGACCCTCTGCAAGAAAGTATGCTTGGGGTGAATATTTCCAGGGTCACAGTGGGAGTAGCACGAACAGCAAAGAGGTCACGGCAGGAGAGAATGGCCATCAAGTCGCAGATGTTGCATGAATCTCACCCACATAACGGCTGTCGCGCAGGCAGAACACAAAAAGCCCTCCCCCCCTCCAGCCGAGTAGCTGCAGGCAAGCCCAGGAACGTCCCGGCCCGCACAGCAGGCCCATCTCTCAGGCCGCAGGGTGCCTCATGAGCGAGGGTAAATGGAACATTCACGTGGGGGGAGGAACTAGACGTCCCACTACCCCCAGTAGCATGTCGCCCCCAGGGAGGAGGGAGGCTGTCACAAAGGCTCTGGATGCACCACTCGGCCTGCCCACCCACGACTCAGGTCTGCATGCAGTCCCTGTCACCGCAGGACCTCCAAGGAGAGCGTTGGCCCTCCTACCTCGGCAGCATGGGCTCCAGGAGCAGCGAGAGTCGACCGCCTAGGACAGCGAGTTGCAAGGGTGGGGTTCCCCCATCACGATGCCCAGGAAATTAGTATTGTGCCTATCTGCTCAAGAATCAGAGCCAGCACCATTGAAGCTTCAGGGCTGTGTGGCCATCTTGGTTGCAGGGGTGGCCACGCCCCCGCTGCTCTGGCATTCTTACTGTTCTTTTGCTGCTTGTAGACAGCACTGTTCTTTTAACGTCCTCCCAATGCCGAATACTGCTCTGAAATTGTTACTTCTCATGTGTTGCCTGCAGTTCACAAATTCTCAATACAAATTTTGAAGACCTCCTTCAAGTTCATGTATGGCAGCTTCTCAGTACCAATTATCCAGGATAGCTGCCTGAGGATCTGAAATTTCCGTAAATCTGTAAGGAGACAGTAAGCCAAGTGTAGACTTCATTGATCTAAAATAAATAATATATTATCCTCAATTAAACTGAATACCGGTAGGTAAGAATATTCATTTATGCTCAGACAGCGTGAGTGATTTTCACAATATGAAAAGCCTATTTTAAAGCCTGGCATTGGGTAGAAAAACCTAGGGGCCGACTTTCCAAAAAAGTAACTCAAAAGGTCATAGGTATATGTCTTTTGCTTGGATAAGATTTACTGTTTTTAGCACTTCTTAAAAAAATCCAGGAAGGTTGCAGCTTTTCATAAGTTGTCCAGGTATAAACATTTACAAATGTTTAGCTATACAGATTGAACACTTGTGTTTGTGTAAATGCTCAGCAGTTTTTTGATAACGTTTTTCATTTTCTTCACATAAGTACGTTTTCTGCACAGGGAGACACGGTCCTGTAGCCCCCAACAAATTATTAAAGCCTTGCCGCTGCATTAAAATTCTTAGTAGGAATGTAATTCTTCCCTTGACAGGAGTGCATTTCTGACCGTATCCATGGTGGGACAGGGCTTTGAAAAAAATTGTGACTACTCACAAACACACTTATGCTAACCAACTTTCTCTGGTTTTTCCAACCTGAAACTATGGCTTTTTATATTGACTTCTTGATCATGCTGCTTGTTATAGAACATTGATTGATAACAGACCTAAAACACTAGTCACTAGAGCTGCAAAAGGATACAATCACTATACCTTTTAGTGTATCATGATTGGTTAATTTGAAGGGATCTCAAGGCGGTCCACAAGGGGCGTGGTGGGGGAAGAGGCAGGAAGAGGCAGCATTTGAATATTTATTGGTGCCCCTAAATAGTTCACTGCCGGCACCACACCCCATGCTTCTAGCCTACAGTCATTGATCACTCATTCATCATTTTAAAAGTATGATTTGATTCTTGTTCAGTATGACTTTAAAAAATAAAAAAAGCTAGCAGGAGTAGCACACCTGTTTTTTTTTTTTTTGAATGTCCAATTAAGTTTATCAAGATTCTAACTGAAACAGCTCATACACTTCCACCCATTAATGTTCATTCAAGAAGGTAAAAGCCACATTATTCTCAAAGTTCTCTGTTACTCCATTTTCAATATTATAGCATGTTCTCCTTCTACCCCATATCTTTTAGTTTGGGCAGCCTCTACTGTTATAGACTACTTTCTCTGCTGCCATGCACATATCTATAACCGACAACCATTGCTGTTTAATTAGACACTGGTGGTTTCCCCAATTTTTAGCGATATCCCTTTTTGCAATTATAAATTCCAAAATACATATTATTTGTTGGATTGAACTCATGGCAGATCCCCATTAGTGACCTGTTCCATTCCCAGTTGATAATTTCATATAGATTTAGCCCAGTTAATTTTAAAACCTGGATAATCCTTAAACTGTTCAAGAGATGAGAGAGCCACGAGGACTGTACATGGAGAAGGGGGTGGGGGAGCTGGCAAGTATAGAAGAACACTTGTCCACATTTAGCAAAATCTTTTCTGATTTTCTTTTATCTTCAAGGAATCCTAACAAATCCTCCATGACTCAAAACCAACAGGCCAGAGGCTCCACGCGGAGGGAATATAGTAAAGGTGAGAGCGAGCATTCCTGGCTTGTGTCCGCTCCAAGAGGAAGGGTTCTGAGTAAACCTTATTGATCCGTACCACCGCTGTGAGAAATTCATACAGCAAGGAGACCTAGCTGTGAAATTTCAACCCAAGCCCAAATTTCCCCAAGTTCAGCCAGAGATGGGACCAGGCAATAGTCAAAGGGCTAAGGACAACATAGCCATAGGATCTTTTACTTGTTTAATTGTATTGAGCCATTTATACATTCTCCTCAGGTTTTGTTTAGTCACTCAACTCGACATGAAACCTGTCCGGTCAACATGCACATCCTATCCATGATCCTTACCATCCTCATAACCAGGAATTTGGCCAAATGTTCTGCTTCACTATATGATAAAGAGATAGGCACAGTTGCTTTTGGGTTTAATTGGTATGTAGATAACCATAATCACCCCGTGTAACTCCAGTGATAGTATACCTCCTATCCTGGCTACATTGAACATGTTAAGAAGGTATGGTCCCAATTGGGGTGGGAGGAGGAGGCCATTAGTCCCCGGTGTCTTCCTTACCTGCATTGTCTTAAGGGCCTCTGTTAATTCATCCAAGGAGATGTCTGCCTCTAAAGACCCACTTTCCTCACCTCCCAAAAATCGGAGTTTCAGTATTGTTCAGGATCTACCTTGTCTCCATGACATTTTTGGGTCTCACCTCCCATGTAAGTGTTGTTAAACTAGGTGTTGCAACAGCAGTTAAAGCTGCAGGAGAATTCTTGCACCATTAAGTAAAGGGGAGAAAAGGGCGGCATCCATTGTTCTCGTTGCACAATTAAGCTTGTCAAGCTGTAGAGGTTGAATGCTGAAGATTGGCTACATTTTCATTTTTAAAAAGAGTATATTATCATGTTGCCGGCATTGGAATTATGGATGCTGGCAAATAAAGTGCTTGAGTGTAAAGTACTACTAAAAAACAGTACGTCCAGCTCCACACATGACCCAACCACTGATACAGCTTTACCCTCCCATAAAAAATAATGGTGCATTGACAAATAGAACCCCTTTCAGAGAGCCATGGGGCACACACACAGGGGCCACTAGATCTACCCTGGTGGTAGAGGCCTTTGTACCCCTGATGTCCTAGGGCCCGACCTGCCATTGATCCTGCTCTACTGGGCCAAGTACCCCTTCTACACTTGACTCTCAGTGGGAGCTGTGATACAGCATTAAGGCTTTCTCAATGGGGATGTAGATACAGGTCAGTGAACACCGCTTTTAAATCAAAGTGCAGACAGCACGGCCAATAAATCAATGTCCACCTAAGTAATTGCGTTTATAAGAACATTGGGTATTTTATTTCTAACTCTATACATGCAAAGGAATATGACATTCAGAAACACCAACACAAGCCCCCTTTAGGTCAGGGTTCTAGTAGGTGTCAGGCAAATCCCTGTCCCACCCTCCTTAGAATAACAAGTTTAGGGTTATTCCTGACTCAATGGTGCCCACATCAGGAAATATAAACTATTAGCATATACTCAAGGGTTCTCTCTTAACTCTTCAGGCTTTCAGTTAACATTGTCTATGGTGCCACAGAACCTTCAGCAATAAAACTCTTAGGGCCCAGTCTTACCCACTTTCCTTTGGCATCCGTTCACTAAAATCACAAGGCCTCTGAAAATCTTGGTGTACCTATCAGTATTACCAGCAAATGTGAAAACCCCTTCGTGCATTACAGTATGGGGTAAGTCCTCATGTCTAGTTTTGTGTTAAAACGAAGCCCAGTGGTGCATTTTGGACTCCATTTAATTGGGTCCCCGGATCCAAAGTTGGCAGTTCTGTTTAAGGCCACATTCATCTTTCTCAGTTTCTGCGAAAGTCCTACACAAGTGGGGTTAATTTGTATGATCACTTATAGTTACTGAAATAGTCACTTATATTTACTGTTGAAATGGCTTTGTGAATCAAAGAAAGTGCAGTAACAAATATTGGAAGGTTCACCCAGAGTCTTGCTTGGGAATTCTTGCAAGGGTGTGTTTTAAAACTGGACTTGGGGACATATTTCTGCACCTTTGCACCAGTGATGCTGGAAAAACTTCAGAGAGAAGTTGCCGACACCAATGCTACATGACTCAAGTAATGGTGAGTATGAAAAATCCTAGATTTGCACAAAGAACAAGCTTGCAACTGTATTCACCAGGAGAGTGGTAAGGATGTAGTATGCAGCTGTTGGTGCATTTCTTAGCACATGTTTTTCATATATTACTAAAGCATTGTGTAGTAGCACACTGGCATTTATAGAGAGCACATTGTCTGTTGCAATGGTCACTAAACAATGCCAGATATACAGTTGTACATATAAAACTGAAACATACAAGTGATAATGTGTGGAAAATGGATTTCAGTGAATAGTTATCCTTTGTGCATCACAAAGTAAAGTATCTTGATTTGTTTTGAGCCTAATAAAATCTTTATTTTCATAAAACATCAGAATTACAAATATTTGCCTGATTTTTGCTTTCCTAACTGCTGGTATATTCTGAAATAGGGGCATAGTTCATTTACAGGTATTAACATTTTGATGTATGTTACAAAAAATGATATCCTACAGCCTTTCCTTTCCCACCCATTGTATCCAGCAAGTCACATTTTACAAACTCCTCTCACTTTGCAGTCAGCAAAAGACAAATAAACACCAATCCCTATGTTAAAAGCAATGGCAGCAATTTGTCAGAAGACATAGGGCCTAATTACGAGTTTGGCGGTCCTCGGACCTCGGGGTTCCTGCCATTAAAAGGCTGGCGGAAAGACAGTTCTGGGGGCCAGAGGAGGGCCCCTGCACTGCCCACGACCATTTTGTGGGTAGTGCAGCCCCCCTTTAGCATCCTTGGAATACGCATTGTCTGCTGTGGCAGACAGTGTGAATTCCGAGGGTGCTGTGTGTAAGCGCATAGGACTCGGCTCCCTGAGGGAGCCAAGGCCAACGCTACTGCACAGTTTCCACCGGGCTGACTAGTGGAAATGTCATAATATAATGTTTCTGCCAATCAGCCC
Source organism: Pleurodeles waltl (assembly GCF_031143425.1). Lineage (NCBI taxonomy): Eukaryota > Metazoa > Chordata > Amphibia > Caudata > Salamandridae > Pleurodeles > Pleurodeles waltl. Next base: position 1,030,948,209 of record NC_090437.1, on the reverse strand, counting down.
AGTGGAAACATCGTAATACGATGGTGGTGAGGCCGCCGGTTCGACGGACACCTCACAACTGCTGTATTGGAGTTGCGGCTGTGCAACTGCCCAACTCTTAATCGGGCCCATAGCCTGACATTTGATCTCTATCTTTGAAGCACATCAAATGTAACAAGATAAAGGCAAAATTTAAAGGAATCATTATTGCTTGCTCACGTTTTGAAGATCAGGATTTTAACAATCTACTAAAAATGTGCTTTCATCCAGGTAATATTAGTTTCATCCAGGTGATATTAGTTTCATATGTAGTAGCATAATAAACTAAAGATTTTCTGATCCAGGTTGTTTACAGGAACAAAACCACACTCATACAAGCAACATCATGACTCTGTCTGCTTTATTGCATAGTTTATTCAAACACCTAGATAACGTTCCCACCGCTGTTCCTATATGGTGAATCATCTCTTATTTATTTGTAACAATATTTTCCTAGGAAATCCAGTTTTCTAGCATCTTCTACTGAAGGAGCAGGAGCAGGATCTTCAAACTTTTATATTCTTTTTACAAATTAATGAGACCCTGGATATACAAAGCTAGATATTGTAAATATTTAGTGAAAGGTCAAAATTGTGCTTGTAAGATCGAATTCAATAATAGTAGGAGATTTTCACCTGAAATCATTTTGAATCCATCTCAGTTTATTTAGGAATTTGAAGCTGGTGTTTGTGTGTGTTAATACTGGTAGTATGCTATGTAAAGTTATTATTTTTAAAATCACCCTTCTCTAAACCTGCGTTAGTGTATCTAGCTTTTGCTTTGTCCATTATAACTGAAATCTAATTGCAAAACTCATCATAATTGATGTATAATGTAATTTCTTTTTCTTTTTGTGTAGGGATTTTGTAGATACCTTGAAAAGAATTTTAGTGATATCAAGAAAAGAGGTGTAGTAATTGGCTATGATGCCCGTGCACACCCTTCAAGTGGCGGTAGCAGTAAGAGGTAGGTACTTATTTTTTTCAAATCGTGTCTTGAGCAATAAATTTGCTATTTTATGTTTCCACCTACTTTGTTTACAATTTATTCAACTGTATGCTCTCCTGAAATTAAGCCTCTGAAAATATATTAACACCAATCAATTGTGATTTGTTTTCAGTAAATTGTCTTGGTTTGTAAATGCTTTTTCATTGGGTGCAATGCACACTGAAAGAAATATAATTCAAGTATCCCATGGATAATATATATACCTATAATCCAATGCTGTATGATGCTGTGCTTTGTGCTCTACAACAAAGGTTTTTCTCTTGACTCTGAAATACCAGCAGCATTTTGACAGGGAGAGGTTTGTTGCAGAACTAGGACACTGAATGAATCAGCCATGCTACATATTCTTGGTCACTTTGGTTATCTGCTGGATGAACAATGGCTCTGAAATTATGAATCCTCCTTCAGAGTCTAGACTCATCCTGATGGGCCAGATGAGCTGCACTCAGGATGGTGATTTAAGATATACAGTGAACTAACAGACCAGACTCTGAGTTATACATGACAAGGACTATGCCCTTTTTTCTCCTCTCTTGCTTCCCAGGGGATCATTAAAGTCAACAAGGGTCCTTAGTTACATTCCTGAAGTAGAATATTTAGAGTTATTTCCCGACATGTCTGTGACTGAAGGCCAACCTATGTGATGTTTGCGTAAGTCTGTCTGGATGAAAATAAAGCAGTCTTAACTGAGGGTAGGTCATTTGCATAAGATGTGTTTCTTTTTCCACCATCAAAGGTACAGCTGCTTATCAGTTCCATTGTAGAAGGTCATCAGAGCAAGTGATCGGAATGATAAAACTAATTCCCATTTTCTTTGACTTTTTATGGATTTAATTGTAAATTGCCTTGAAATCTGCTGAGATTGGAGAGGTAGTTCTTGAAATTAGTAGTTTTTGCTTTAAATTGGCAGATTTCTTCTCTGATGTTTTAACTTTATTAGATTAAATCATGTTTGGATATGGAGTAGAATATATGTGTCTTAATTAACTGTACGTATTTATCTCAAAGTCATTGTTATACAAACATCCAGATATATTCACAAAAACAGCAGTACAAAAAGCATTTCAACTAATTTGATTCCCAACTTAATATTTAAGATCAACTTCTTCAAAAGATCAAGAATTTTAAAACCAGACACTGACTCTCAATTTATCAAACATTCATTAAAAGCTTCCTTCCAGAAATTATAGTCAAAATCTATGTTTATAAAGTTTCATAGGTATGAACCAACTGATTTCAAAGCAACATTTATGCAGCCAGCTAGTAGGTAGCTGAGTTGATGTATCCCTGTTTTAGATAAGTTAGTGTATCAACCTGCACTTCTAAAATAGGTAAAGTTAAAGGGCCTTATTACAACTTTGGCGGAGGGGGTTAATCCGTCCCAAATGTGACGGATATCCCGCCCACCGTATTACGAGTCTATTATATCTTATGGAACTCGTAATACAGTGGGCGGGATATCCGTCACATTTGGGACGGATTAACCCCCTCCGCCAAAGTTGTAATCAGGCCCAAAGTCTCATAATGGGCACTTGCTAAAAGAACATGAGTGAATGCATCCTCACACAAACCAGCGGTAGGCATTCCATTTGCCTTTATTAGTGATAAGGTTAGTTTGGTTAACATGCATGCGCAGACATTATTAGCCACCTCTAACACATCAGAGTTTTCTGACCTAAGGCTCTAGACCAGCAGTCTTCAAACGTTGTTTTGCTCTGAGCCCCCTCCCACCCAAAGTGGTTTGAAAACTTAATGGGAAGACCTGGGGCAGTGGGAGGGGTAGGACTTAGCACAGGAGGTGGAGCTTACAAGATAATATCAGGGGCTCTTTTTCAGTAGCTCACACTTTACACTAAATGTGAGACATATAAAGAGCAAACACATAAAAACTGAACTAGACAAAAACAGTACTCATTAATTGAGGTCTTCATGCTCTTGGGTCCCAGTGCAACTGTGTCTAGTGCACTAATGATAGCAGACTAACCCCTCTGCCACTTTCACCTTTCCTCACTATGTCTGGCCATCACTATAATCTTGAAACAGACTGTCCCGTTCAGAAAAAATGAGCTCATACATGTTACTCACTGCATCCCTAATGCTCTCCAAATGTCTTATTGTAAAGGTAGAGAGTCATAATTGTGATACAGCTTCACTGATAAGGCATACTGCCTTGCGAAGCGGGAAGTCACCTTTACCCCTTGTTAAAGCCTTCCTCCATCCTCTTTCTGCCATCTCTGAGAAGCCTAATGCTAAGGTGACTCCTCTGTGCCAATTATTCCCTCTCTTGGGCCGTTGGTCTAATGCAGGAAATAATACTGGCACAGCAAGGGTGCACTGAGCCCTACTGAAGAAAAGAATGAGTAAAGCAGCCACAATAGGAATTTAGTTGGGCCCCCACACACCTGGGCTCTGTTGCCACTGCACCTGCAGCACCAGTAATACCAACTCCTCTGCCCATTCCACTGGCTCTCATTTTTAGGTCTGCCCGCAAATACCTCAGTAACACACCCAATATTGATGTGCAGCAGCCCCTCACACCATAGTCCCAGTGCAAACGCACCTGCTGCACTAATGGTAGTGATGGCCTTTTTAAAAAAAATGAGCTCACGTTTCTCAGCACCTTCTTCGGGGCATCTTCTTGAGGCAGGGGGAATCTGGCTGATTTATAAGAAAAAAAATAAAATAGATTCTACATAACGCCCCATCCTCTGGCAATTTTTTTTTACGCTATCCATGAATATCGCTCCTTTCCTCTTTCTCCTGGGCCATTATCTAGAAACTTCATGGGTCTGGATGATCAGGGCTCTGAATGTGACCTTTTCTGCCTCCTCCCTTCTGCCTTATCGACTCACCTAATAGGGCATCTGTAAACAGCAGCTGAAGTTGGCATGGTGTATAAGGACTAAGGTGCCAATATGTTTTTAATTTGACAGAAACTGTTCCCATACCTTTTGTTAAAAACAACCATCCTTGATTTGTTAATGGGGACCTGGAGGTACCTTTGTGTGAAAGCGGAATGAGGGGTGCCGGAAGTGATTTAACTCTTGGAGTCACTTGACGCATTATGATGACAAAAATCAATTATTCTTGACAGATAATGTAAGGATGCTGAGTTGTAATAATGGACTTATAAAGAAATTGTCCGGACTAGGTACTGTCTGGTTAGCTGTTACTAATCTGTATTCTTTGAAAGCACTTGTTTTTTATGCAGGGTCACTGGAATTATGCAATTCTGCAGTAGCTGCATTTTTGCACAAATATGAATTTGCCGCATTTGCCACATAATCCACCACCTGCTGCATAATGTGCAAATATTAAGAAAAAATGTTTCTGGCTCAACCACATCTAAAGTTACTAAAAATGTGGCGACATGTTTGTGTGCGATGGAATCCCTTTGCAAAGGGTAACTAGTCATCTTTCAATTGCTTATTTCTGTAGCTGGCTGTTAAATTGGTACTAATTAGGTGAAATCTTTGCCCAGACTGTACTAACATGTGAAAAATGTCAAAATACAAAAATTATACTGGCAACAAATGTGCCACATTATACTGCATAATTCCCCTTTCCTTGCCACTTAATTTAGTAAACACTGCCACATAATGTGGTGCTTCTAGGCCACAAACTTCCAGTGGCTCTGATCACATAATTTTAGAATAATGCCTTACATATTCACAGTGCATTCCGTTACATGCTGGAACCTTATAGCACAACTCAATATCAAAATCACTATTATCCACTGCACCAACCAGGATTCAGTTCTGTGGTTCTCTGGTTTCACATACTGAAATCTACAGTGATCACACCAACCAAGTTTAATAATGTGAAAGAGTGTATTTCCCACCAATGAGTTTAATGTGCTTTTATTTTACACATTAAAGGTGTATTATTTTAATTGCAGTTGTGTGAAGTGAAAATATAATAAAATACTTCTAGAATACTTTGTTGTTTTTAGCCATGTCTTTGACCTTCGTCACCACAAGGCTCAGGATCACAGTTGCCTTACTTTTTTATGCACTTCAACAGACATGTAAACGAAGACGCCCTGGAAATGAAAAAAATGAAGTGGTGCTTCCAGACATCTTCATTTACAAGTAGCTACCGAGGTGACGTCCCCTGGGAACGTCACCACGGACCCTCAAGGGGGGCGTGCCCCACTGTCTGAAGAACTCTGCTCTAGACCAAGACAGTGCTGTTTGCATCATAGTTTTGGGAAAGATTATGGGTTTGTATTGTTAGTCATTTGGACAGCTGATTGTGTTTTATTTTTTACTACTTGGTTTTAGTGGTGCACTGTCATGGAGTGGACATTTGTTTATTCTCTTTGATAATCCACACATGTGTATGTGTCTTTCTATGGTGGTTAAGATCTACGTTAATTTATAAATTCCCTAATACAGCTCTTTGATATCTTCAATTGTTTAATCATCATTGTCACTATATTCGCTATTGATGATAGATCTGACCAGATGTCGGTCAGACCTGTCCTTTTACTGGGGAATTGAATTTTAGGTCTTGGTGATTTGAGTTTTGTTTTATAGCTGGATTGTCAGCATTGTTAAATAGAGTTGTAATTCTTCATGGACATTGTAACTTGAAAAGTGGGAGGCATGTTATGTTCACCACAGAAGGCAGCGGTCATCCATGAAAATGGTGTGTGTATAGTCGATGAGTATATTACTAAATCATTACTCCACAAACTTTTAGATGCAATGATTCATCAAATTGAACTTCATTTATCTTCACGTTCTGGGTGAAGGGCCAGCCACTTTTCCATCAAAGTTGCCATATTTTGGGTGGTGTTTTTCACTCATGAAGATGCTTCTGAAAATCCTGGCACCTCCCCTTCCTTCAGTGTATTCATTATTTGGAAACACCTGCCTGTTAAGACCTTTTGAGAATTGATTCCCAGGGCTAGTTAATGGTAGAGGAAGAATCTTCAGGTTTGATTTTTCAAATTTTAACTTCTATTGTAGCAGGGACAAATAGATGTTTTCTCATGGGATCAGTTGCTCTGTTCTCCCTTTACTCTGATCTGATATACTGGAGTTCACTGTCCTCCCCAAAGTGCTTGTGTGTTGCTGAACTGAAGCTCTGCATTCACTCTGTTTTGTTGGTAAGAATTTAAGCTGTATTAGGAACCTTAAGCATAGTAGGATTGATTCTAATTAGTGGTACAGCCGATTGGTTGCGGGGCTTGGTAGTTCTATTAATATGCCTAGTAGAGACTAGCCGTCTACCTGTTTGTAAGTTAGCTGTCCACTTTATAATTATGCTTGTTCCAATGGGGCATGTGTGGTTACAGGGTTCTTGTGTTAGGCCTAACATGAGCAGAAATGTCCTTTTTTTCTTTTACTGTCTTGTTTTTTTAGAAGCTCCAACATTTTTGGCAATGTTAAGAAAATGCAAAAGTGTAATAGGCAGGATAGTTTGTGTTGTGAACCTGGTTCTTTCTCATAGCAATCACAAATGTACATAAGATGTTCTGTGGTTAGTGTTTATTAGCGTTCAAGGGAATTACAAAGTAAATATTGTGTTCTCTTGAAGGCTACTGTGATCTCATCTTTTATGAATATACCAATGTTAGAGTTTGCTAAGCCCTGGTTTCTAATCGGAGCCTCTTCATAGTGCCCTTGAAACCAGGCATAAAGTTCTCTGATAATACCATCCACTTTCTCAGCGGAAGACAAAGAGTGACTGTGGTGAAGCATTAGTTACTCGACGGTTACTCAGATATGGACTTCCTAAGAGGCTGTTTTAGGCTGTTTTTTACCCTGTCCCTCGAACGTGGGAATTGTCTTAGGAACTTTATGTAGTGATGGGAATGCTTCTTTAACGGAATGGTTTTTGTTATTGCAATCAGCCAGAATGGAAGCATTCAGATTTTGGACTTCAGTACATTCCACAGATGAGTGCCCAGCACCTGGATGGCTCTCCTTTCCATGGCTCATGAGTAAATTGACTTGTGTATATACTGATTTTTCTTACATCTCCTAAGCTTGTGTTTGAGTGTTTGAAGATGCAATACGATCCCATGCCTCAAAGATGGTGCCAAGACATTTCAGTTTGGTTCTCTGCACCAATGAAGCTCTTTCACAGAGGCTGGCTGTTTGGTTTCATAGTCTGTGAATGCTGTGATCACTTTGTTATGAGCGCCACTGTAGGTAATATTGCAGCAGTCCAGTGTTGATAACACCAGCTGGTTGCTGTAGACACTTAAAATACGGATTTATATTAAGTAATATTCATGTGTTCTGCACTGCATGTGTAGGAATTGGTGTAGCTCCCTACTCACTCTGCCAGAGGAGCAACAGGCTGCAGTCTCTTAAGTGTCACAGTCTGATCATTTTGGTCTTGGTACTAATCACATATACATAGGTTTTCTTCATTAATTGATGAAGTGGTGGAAAACGTTGATGTTGTTGTTTTGTAACCCAGGCTTGCCAAACTGTTATAAGCATGGACATCATCTCCCCTCAATCAGAATTTAAGTTGTTGCAGATTTAACTGCTGGCCCAGTTGCCTGTAGTATTTTGTAACAGATAAGGTGAAAATGGATATCCCTGTGAGACCCAGCACGAGATCTGTTTCAATAATGATGACGTGCCCATTATAATTGGTTGGCTTCTGTATAACAAAATGATTGTAACTTTTATGGGCTGTACCTTTAATCTCGGCCTCCGTTTTTCAGATGCTTGAGCAGCAGTGTATGGTCTACCATGTCATAGGCTGTTGAAAAGGAGGCGGCTTTCCAGTTGTACAAAGTCAAGGCAGGCAATCTTAATGTCCCCAATGCCTGCAGTTGCAATCTAGGCTCCTTTCCTTAGACTAATATCTTACTGTTTGTCCTAGAGAATGGTAAATCCTTTGTTTTCATGACATCAATGGTAAATGGAAAGGGAGAGGTGAGTCTGAAATTTGCTGCACCTTGTTGGTTGGCAGAAGGCTTCATTAGGAAGAAAGTGGTCATTTCATATTTAAGGTATTTAGCACTTCTCCCTGGGAAATGAGGCATGGGCAACGTCCTGTTTCTCCAGTCCAAGTGAGAAAAAAATATATACACTTTTATTTTCATAGTTGAGCTTGAGGTAACGGCATTCAAGAGTTACTTTCTATATGCTCTGCAGTATTCCCGCTCCCTCATTTCTAGTATACCCTGGATAACTGGTGAACTCATGCACAGATAATGTTACAATATAATTTTTTGTGATTTACTAAACTGGCAGCTTTGCAATTTAAGCAGTCACATGTCACAAAAGTTACTTATCTCAAAGGCCCAACCCGAAATTTGCAATGCCGATTGTAAGGAAATTCCTTCCTTGGCATGGTTACCCCCTGACGTTTTTCCTTTTGTTGATGCCAGTTATGTTGGAGTCTGGAATAATGGCCCAACCTTCCAAGAGAAAAGGAAAGAAGACTGGGGAACCAGCCTCAACACAGCACAAGAAACTGAAACTCTCTTCCCAGGAAGATGTTCTATCCCCTGAGGGAACTGAGTCAATGAAGCTGGAACCTTACCAGGTTGAGCTCTTGTGCCCAGGGGGACCCTCAAGGGAACAGCTGTTTAAGGGGCAAGAAACTTGTCCCTCTCTGAAAGGCCTAAGACAGCAAGCAGCTGAGCAAGAAAAAGGAACTTTCAGTGGAACCCACAAAGTCTATTGGGAAGATGGGCTCCTTTACAGTGAGTCAAGAGATCCAAAACCTGGTGCCACTAGGAGAGTGGTAGTATCACAGGAGTTTAGGGAGTTCATTCTGACCTTAGCCCATGACATTCCCTTTGCTGCGCATTTGGAACAACCAAGACATGGGAGAGATTACTCAAACATTTCTACTGGCCCAATATGTCCTAGAAGGTAAAGGAGTTTTGCACCTCCTGTGTCACCTCTCAAGCCAGTGGAAAGACAGGTGGCTATCCAAAGGCCCCCCACATTCCACTTCCAGTGGTGGGGGTCCCCTTTGAAAGACTGGGATTGGACATAGTGGGTCCACTTGAACCTCCCACAGCATCAGGGAACCAGTATATCCTGGTAGTAGTGGATCATGCTGCCAGGTACCCTGAGGCAATTCCCCTTAGGTCCACTACTTCCCCTGCAGTAGCAAAAGCACTCATTGGTATCTTTACCAGAGTGGGATTTCCTAAGGAGGTGGTTTCTGTCGGAGGTACCAACTTCATGTCAGCTTACCTAAAGCACATGTGGAATGAGTGTGGGGTGACTTATAAATTCACCATACCATCCACAAATCAATGGTCTTGTGGAGAGATTTAACAAGGCATTGAAGGGCATGATCATGGGGCTCCCTGAAAAACTCAAAAGGAGATGGATGTCCTCTCGCCGTGTCTGCTTTTCGCCTACAGAGAGGTGCCACAGAAGGGAGTAGGGTTTTCCCCCTTTGAGCTTCTGTTTGGCCATCTGTCAGGGGACCACTGGCACTTGTAAAAGAAGGCTGGGAGAGACCTCTCCATGAGCCTAAACAAGATGTGGTGGACTATGTACTAGGCCTACGTTCAAGAATGGCAGAGTACATGGAAAAGGCAAGCAAAAACCTTGAGACCAGCCAACAACTCCAGAAGTTGTGGTATGACCAAAAGGCTGCTACGTTGAGTTTCAGCCAGGGCAGAAAGTCTGGGTTCTGGAGCCTGTGGCTCCCAGGGCACTTCAGGACAGATGGAGTGACCCTTACCCTGTTCTTGAGAAAAAGAGTCAGGTCACCTACCTGGTGGACCTAGGCACTAGCAGGACCCCCAAGAGGGTGATCCATTTTTTTTAATAACCATATTTTATTGTGATTTTAAGTTTCATTTGCAAACATACAATCTTCAAGGTAGTCTTAATCGCTCAGTTTACAAACGAGTCATATGGCTACAATGATTTTCAATTCAATGTTCATACACAATTAGAATTAACTTAGAACAACACATTAACTTCCCACCCATTATCCCACCTCCAAGAGGGTGATCCATGTGAACCGCCTCAAACTCTTTCATGACAGGGCAGATGTAAACATGTTAATGGTTACCGATGAAGACCAGGAAGCAGAGAGTGAACCTTTTTCCTGATCTCCTCTCCACTGACCCTAAAGATGGCTCAGTAGATGGAGTGATCTATTCAGACACCCTCTCTGGCCAACAGCAGGGTGACTGCAAGCAAGTCCTCTAATAGTTTGCTGAGCTCTTTTCTTTGATCCCTGGTCAGACATACCTGTCCACCCCTGTGTTAGAATCCATTTTGAATTGATTCGTTTCTTTTACACGTGTAAGTTTGAGCTTTTTTGTCTCTGAACGCACTGTCTATCACATATGTTATCTTATGTATATTTGTTTAAGTAAAATAAGCCTGGTTCCACACCACAGGTTTGCAGCTGGTTTCTTTCCCTAACCGGGGCACGTTACTCATTATAATCATGTGTTCAAAATAACTAACCGACCTCGGCTGTTGTATTTTGGGGAGGGAAAGGCTGATATCTACACCTTTGAACCACGTAATCCTTTGAAGGGTCTCAAGAATGTGGGGAGTCAGGCAGCTGCAGAGGGGAGGCAAGGACAAAGCTGGGAATGGAACCGGTGTGTGGAAAACTGATTAACTCCTTAAAATATCTGTATGACGTATATCATTATTTACACACTTTATGTATCCTTTGATGTATAAGTATAAATATCACTGTAAAACGCTTCATGCCAGCACACTTTACTTCGGGCCTGGGATGCCAGTGGTAAACCTGTCCTCTTTGCTGCAGCAAAAATAAACAGACCTTTGGTCATTGATTTTTCACTCCGGCTCTCCGTGTCAAAACTCCTTTGTAAATGCATTTGTAAGTATCTGCAAATATGTGCATTTGACAATTTGGCGCCCGAACAGGGACCTTCCAGTGGATATCTTCAGTAGCTCTGTCGAGACGTGCTGCCAGTGGGGGGACGCCGTTCCGGAGGTGTAGATTCCAGGGGCCCCTGCACAAAGACTTAGTTTCAAAAGCAGCTGCATCTTATCCACCGGGCAGGCCTCTCCCCGCTTTCTCATGATGTCCCAGCGAAGTCCCTGAAACATCGGTTTTATCTTGACTGATTAGTCTGACACGGGCGGCTGGAGAGAAATCCAGGAAAAAGCAGATAGTCAGGTAAGACTGTTCCTCGCTGGCTATTTGTCTGCTTTAACTTGCATTTGAGAGAATAATTGTTTTTGGATAACTTATCACTTTTGGGAATGATTAGTTCTTGGTAAATTTGCATTTGTACAAGGTACCATTTGACAATTTGTATTACACATGTTTTTGTTTGAATAAATTTGCCCAGGCCTGGAGCAATTTGTAAGTTGGTAAACATTTGAAAAAGGGTTTTTTCTTTGGTGCACATTTGAAAAAGGTTTTCTTTGGTGCACATTTGAAAAAGGGTTTCTTTGGTGCATGTTGCATTTTGAAGTTTGGTGCGTGTTGTATTTTGAAAATTTTAAAGGTTAGATATGGGAAATAAGAAATGTTGGCAAGGGTTATGTCTTTGTTTTCGCCGAAATCATGTGCCACGTTTAGATAAAAAGCAACCGATCCCAAAAGAGGGAACACCAGGGTGGGACATGTTAAAGGATTATGGCTTAGAGAATAATTTGTATAATAGTATATGGCGCAGGTATACTAGACATTGTCCTGACCTCCAGTGGCCGGAGGATGGGTCTTTTGATTTAAAGAAACTAACCTACCTACAGGAATGTTTGTTTCATAAAAAGGCTAGACAACATATGTTTGAGGTATACAGAAAATGGGAAATGGAGGCCACTAAAAGAAAAATTAAGTCAGATAAACTGTTAGAGAGGGAAAACAGGAGAACCATCATGCAGAAGGCCGCCCTGTATCACCATTCCCAAACCCAGAAAAGGATTGAATCTGAAGATAGAGTCCATAGGGCCCAGGTGGAGGGAAGTTATGTATCAAAGCCAACAGAAACCAAACATGCATTAGAGGAAGATGAGGTAATGCTACAGCTATTAGATAGTAGCCCTACTGCACCTCCACCTTACACACCCCCTGCAGTAGCCCAACCTATCATGGGGGCACAGCAGCAGCAGCAAGGGCAAGGGCACAATTTGGGAAATCCAGGTGCACCACTACAGCAGCATGTGCCACAACCACCACAGCCTCTAGCCCAAGCTACCCCAATAGCCCAAGTCCTAATCCCTCCGCCACCTGCCCCACCACTACCAGCCAGCACTGCAAGGTTACCAATAATGTCCCCTGCCCCTAATACCCCAAATGGACAACGCCGACGGTGCACAGCCACTCACTCACTTTCACCCATATGGAGCACACCTATTAAGTCGATTTCACCCCCTAGTTCCCGCTCCACTATTGGGGATGGGGAAAAACGGGTTATCAAGAATCAGTCAGAGAACTGGATGTCACATCCTATTTACACCCACACCGATATTATGGACACAATACAACAGATGTCACATTTTGGACAGCAATTAGCACTACAATACATGATTGAAAAATTGGAGAGGGATTGGAATTCTTGTATTACAGATTCTACCCCTCTCCCTTATGAACAAGAATTACATCAATTATGGCGGGACAGTGTGGCTTGTATGCTTGATAGTAACAGCATAAATGAGGGAGTACGCATTTGTGTCATAGCCAGGGAAGATGTTCTCAATACATATGACAAGGGGTACCTAATGAGGGAAGTGCACCCTGATATGCCCACTGCAGCTGCAGCAGCAGCTGCCGCCGGACAACCAGCTCCCGTGCCGGTGGCCCAATTTGTCCATATACCATGGAAAAGGGAGGAGGTAATGGCTATAAAGAAAGACTTGCCAGACCCTCGAAAGAATCCAGCTGGATTCTATCGGGACCTTAGAATTGCCATTTCCACCACAACCATGACACTCAAAGACTGACTATTTTTTTGGTGTTTTATTGGGTCCTGAAGTTTGGCATAAAATTAGAAGAGTAGATGATGCACCTACTTTGGGAAATACATGGGGGGGTTTAGAAGCACGGGAAGCACAAAGGGCACCAGGAACCCTGCCGCATCAGGATATTTTAAATTTACCTAACCGGATATTGACTAAGTTAGAAACTGTTATACCTCTTCAGACTGTGGATTGGTGAAAACTTGCCACTTATAAACAGAAAATAGGTGAAGATGTCCCAGATTATTTTACTAGAATTGAACAAGCTTTCATAGATTTCAGCGGTCAAGACCTCGCCACCGTAACAGGTGTCACACTATTTGTAGAACGCTTTGTTAATGGCCTTCTACCTGAAATATCACAAAAATTAAAAGCAACAGAGAGTTCGTGGATGATGAAGGGACAGGCAGAGATTTTACAGATGGCACAATACTATGAGAGCAGGTACAAGGAAGAATTAGAAAAGAATGAGAAGTCAGTAAAAGAATTGAAGAAAAAGGTATTATTACAGCAGGCATACCCCCAGCGGGATACAACCCCTCAGCAAAGGGGTGGCCCACCAAGGGGACGGGGAAGGGGTCGAGGCCGAGGTGCATCTGTACCACCCCAAGACCGCCGATTAAATATCAACCAATGTGCCTACTGTAAGCAGGATGGACATTGGCGTGATACTTGCCCATTACTGGAAGGAAGACAAAGTATGTCACTTCATAGAGGGAACGCGGCAGGTAATGCACGAGGACGAGGAAGAGGTAGAACTGATCAGAATTCGCAGAATGAGAATCCGGTCCCGCGTAACACTAATATTTTTGACAATGCATTTGAACGACAATATTATGCTGATGATTCCTTTTCTGAATCCTACAATTATTAGGACAGCCACAGACAGGGCCAGGGGCGAGTAAGTATTCCTGTAGATCAGAATGGTCCCTACATTGATGTAAAAATCGAAGGAGAGGGCCATAAGTTTCTTCTAGATACTGGTGCCACCAGAACATCTATTGCACATTCTGCAGTCCCCGGGGCTCCCCTGTCTGGGCTTCATACCACATCAATTGGGATTTCTGGGATCCCCGTGGTGAGCCCCATCTCAACACCTATGAGAGTAACTGTAGGCCCATTTACAGTACACACGCCACTCTCTTTAACATCAGGTTGCAATGAAAACTTGTTTGCATTAGATTTGTTAAAGAAATTAAATGCAGTTATTCACTGTTCAATGGATGATGTCTATGTAACTATGGATAGTGTTTCCCTTCCTCGGTGCATGTTCTCACAGGAATACGACTTACCCCCAGAGCTAAAGGAAATAGACCCTCGCTTATGGGCCAAAGGCAAGAATGATGTAGGCATTATGGATATCGACCCTATTGTAATAAAAATCAAACCAGGTGCCCGGTTACCTCGTGTTCCTCAATACAAATTACCTAAATCAAGCGAAAAAGGGCTCAAGGCAGTCATATCTGATCTTGTGCATGCAGGTGTCATAAAGGAAATAGTGAGCAGCCCATGTAACAGTCCAATCCTTCCTGTTGTAAAGAAACAAAATGATGCTAATAGATTAGATGGTGAGCAATCAGTTACTGATAACACAGTATATCGATTAGTTATTGATCTCCGAGAAATAAATAAAATAGTAATTCCCCAGTTTCCCGTGGTCCCAGACATGAATAGTCTTTTCACCATGATTCCACCCTCTGCGTGTTTTTTCACCGTAATCGATTTGAAGAATGCTTTCTTTAGCATTCCAATTGCCGAAGAATCTCAATATTTGTTTAGCTTCGCGATTTTTGGTAGATCATTCGCGATGACAAGAGTTCCTCAAGGGTTTGTGGAGTCCCCGAGTATATATGGTCAATGTCTTAAACGTCAACTAGACCAATTCAATCCACCTTCAGGCTCTGCATTGTTGCAGTACATTGATGATATTTTAATTGCCTCAGATTCCATGACACAATGTAAGACTGATACTGTTGCATTATTACATCATTTAGCACCTCTGGGCCATAAGGTGTCCCTCCCAAAATTGCAGTATTGTAGAGAGGAGGTCACCTATCTAGGACACCTCCTCTCTAAGGAAGGAAGGAGATTACATCCAGACAGAATTAAACTGGTTCATACAATGACTGCACCACGCACCCCTTCTGAAGTCCGAGCATTTTTGGGATTTACATCCTTTTGCAGACAGTGGATTCCAAATTTTTCACTTATAGCAAAACCATTGACTGCTCTGACACTTTCAGATGTGCCCTCTCCTGTACCTTGGACTGACAAATGTGAGGAGGCTTTTCAAGATTTAAAAAAGGCGATGTGCTCTGCTCCTGTATTGGGTAATCCGGATTACAGCAAACCATTTGTTTTATTTGTGCATGAAAAGCATGGCTGTACATTGTCTGTTTTGACACAGGATCAAGGTGGGAGACAACGCCCTTGTGCATACTTCTCTTCCACCTTGGACATTGTGGCGCAAGCTTTGCCTACTTGTCTTAGAGGAGTGGCTTCTGCAGCAGCTGCGGTGAAACAAAGTGAAGGGTTTGTTGGTGGCAATCCGCTCACTGTGATGGTTCCTCATGCAGTTGATATTTTGTTAAACAAGACACAGACGCAGCACCTCACCAGTGCTCGTCTAACGGGTTACGAATTAACATTGTTCAGTCCAAAATATTACTTTGAAGCGGTGCAATGTCTTGAACCCAGCTACGTTACTACCCCTCCCTCAGGACAATGTGGAATTTGATCATAATTGCATTTTTGCCACTGAGGAAGAAACCAAGGGACGGGTAGACTTAACAGACACTCCCCTATCTGACCCACAGGGAGAGCTGTTTGTAGATGGGTCTTGCTTCAAGTTACCAGATGGTACGACCACTGCAGCCTATGCCGTCACCACAGTAAAAACAGTGGTTGAATCTCATAGAATCACGCAAAATTCGGCACAGGCTGCAGAATTAATTGCCCTCACCAGAGCTTGTGAAATAAGTGAACATCTTAGTGTTAATATCTACACTGATAGCCAATATGCGTTTGGAGTAGCTCATAATTTTGGGCGACTCTGGGCGAATAGAGGCTTTATCACGTCACATGGCACTACCATTCAGCATGGCAACTTGATTGTGACACTTTTGAATGCTCTCAGCCTGCCCCGTCAAGTCGCAATCATTAAGTGTAGTGCCCACAAAAAAATTACTGATGATATAGGACAAGGAAATGCTTTTGCAGATGCTACAGCGAAAGCAACAGCACGAGCACCATTTGACAATGCATACGTTGAGAGTAGCATCAAGGGAGAGCCCCAGAACGAAGTATTAGAAAATACCATGCAGTGTGTGAGAGATATTCAAGCAGAAGCAACAGCAGAGGAAAGGGAGCAGTGGGAGAAGAACTGTAGACTAGACAGTGAGGGTTGTTACACAGATGACACAGACAGAAGAAGATGGATGTTACCTAATTGTTATGTACACGCTATGGTTACTATGGCCCACAGTCCTGCACACATCAGTGCCCAAGGCATCAAGACAACTTTGGACCACGTTTGGAGTAATCCTCTGATATCCAAAGCTGCTAATAACCTGGTTAAAAGTTGTATGGTGTGTGCAGTACACAATGCAGGAAAAGGGACCCCTACGCCCCCTGGCCATTTTGCCCCTCCTGATCTCCCCTTTGAAGCTATACAGATGGATTTTATCCACATGGAACCATGTAACAAACTGAAATACGTGCTAGTGGTAGTATGCATGTTTTCAAAATGGATAGAGGCCTACCCATTAAAAGACAATGGTGCCCTCTCTACCGCCAAAATATTACTAAAAGAATATTTTCCTAGATACGCAATGCCACGATTAGTCTGGAGTGACAATGGCAGTCATTTTGCTAATGAGGTAATGGAGAAGGTCTGTAACGCCCTTAACATCAAACATCGATTTCATGCTGCAAATCAACCACAATCAGCGGGCCTTGTAGAAAGGTATAATTACACCTTGAAGAGCAAAATAGCTAAGATTTGTGCTGAGACCAACTTAAAATGGCCAGATGCTTTGCCCCTAGCATTAATGTCCATCAGGATGACTGCCAGTAGCAAGTCACGATTATCCCCCTATGAAGTTGTCATGGGGAGGCCAGCTAATATCTGGGGGGTACCACGACCAAAGAAGCTTTCTGAAGTGCAATATCCTTTGTTTGTAGATTACTGTAAACAATTGACTAAAGATTTGCGTTTGATCCACCAACAGGTCAAGGCCAGCCTACCGACTCCTCTTGAAGGCCCTGGTCACCCTTTTAAGCCAGGGGATTGGCTTATGACAAAGAATTTTCAAAGAACCAACAGTCTTCAGCCCAGGTGGCAGGGGCCAGCCCAGGTACTGGTTGCAACACAGACAGCGGTGAAAGTGGAAGGAAGGAAAAACTGGATACATGCTAGCCATTGTAAGCGTGCACCAATTCCACTACAAAGTACTCTAACAGCAGAATTACCGTTGTCTCCTGATTACAGAGAAGTAGGGAGACAGGAAACACCTCCACAGGTTTCAAGTGCTACTTCTGCTCCTAAGGTGACACAGCAGCCCAGTGACGAAGAGTTGCTGTTTGAAGATCAACAAACTCATCGATACAAGCTGCGTCCTCGCCCATCCAAATGAACAGAATTTTGAAGGTGCGTAAGGTGGTGACCCCTACGAAAAGCTACATTTACATCACCCTGATAGCTCCTAGCTTGGAATTGCAAACTGAGGTCTCTTCTGAATGGCCAAGGCATCCTTTGCTCAGCAGAATACGGCACGCTTGCCTTCATGAAATACAGTTCCCCGCTTTCACCGCCACCGGCATTTCCGATGCCATTGATGTACCAGCATTAAAACGAGCTATCCTCACTGTTGTTACGCACACTTTGGGCGACGAGGTTGTAAATGACTGTGATGACTAAAATTTCAGCATGAACATGAACACGGGTGACTAGCCTGTGCAACAACACCAGAACATTGGTCAGAACAACTGTCTCAAAGAGAACACAAGCATAGTGGGATGCAGCTTGTGCAACGCTATTATCTGTGCTAAGAGCATTGGGTAAATGGAGTTAACAGTTCTGTAACTGGCGAGAGAAACCAAGTACCAGTTCTACGGAAGCGGCCAGTCATTAGGGTTGGTGCGGTTTGTAGTCCCAGCGGTAAAAAAAAAGTGCCTTTTTCTGTTTAATACCCAAGCACATCACTGATCTGGTTGAAATTGCTGGTCTCCGCCCTCATTTTGCTGAGACACTGAACGAAACTGACAAACTATACTGAAGACGAACTTTGAAGTATCGCGACTTACTCACTGGGAGTTGAGACTCACCAGGAGTTAAAACTCGAAAAGGAGAAGATAAGGGACCTAGGATCAAGCCAACATCTATTGTCCTGTATTTGAAAAACTTGTTCATGGACCAACCAGTGCAGCCTAACTACTAGAGTGGAAAGCACGGCGGTGCTGAACCCTAGTGGGTGTGAACCTTGAAGGAAAATGTACTTATCTGCATCTATCAGTATATGATTATTAGTATAGTGATATCAATATTTTGCATTTACATATTTGGTAATTGTGTGGGTATATTTTTTAACACACATAGGCGGTTGAGACGAGTAAAACGGTATCATAGAAAGGTTGTAGGACCAAGGAGGAGAGCACAATAAAATTATGAAAATATATCCATTTGACAGGACAAATATCCCTCTAGAGAATAGGGAAGAGTGGTCTTATAACTATTTCTACAAAACAACAATGAAGTACCTAGTGACCCTTATGTTAATATGTATAATGTCCAGTGGTGTTGCATCATTGTTGCAAAATCTTACCTTACATCCATTGATAAAGGTTCATGGAAAATTAGCTGAGACATTAAGTCTCACTGACTGCTGGATTTGCCGGCACTTGTCTAGACACCCTGAGGATCCTATAGGCCTTTATGAAGTACCAGTATCACCAAGCGAATATGAAAGAGGGGAAGTGTGTCTTGTACCAAATACCACTTGGAGATGTGACCAACAAGAATATCAATGGTACCCTAGGTGTGCGGTGCTCCCTAATACCCAGGCAGAATACAAGCTCTCCCCGATGCCTGGAGAGAATGCCACACTTAAAATGTTTCCCATATGTTTTGGTACCTATTTTTATGGGCAAAACCCAGAGGCAAAATACATGGGAAAGATCCCTCCTGAACAATGTGTTTACACTTTGTTATTTGATATCAAAACAGGGAATTGGGATCTTGAAGGAGAGGAGAAAATAGACAGAAATTGGACAGCGTTAATTAATGGGACTCAGAAAAATTACACTGTAAATTATTGGAACCTGACTGTGGGAGAAAATGAGATTCTGGTAGATCCAGAAGGATTGTTATATGATCCCTCCAGAGAACAAGATAGAAATGGGAAAAATTCACCTGTAATATTATCCCGGGTTTTCCTTGGCCCCCTCTGGACGGCTAGATGTTCATATGTTGCACCCTGGGCAAATGTATCATTGCTAAATACAATTTGGGAGGATTACAAGTATTGCAATAATTCTGAACATGACACCCCGGAGGGTGTGGGTTTGCCCCGCATAAAATACAGTATTATAAATTCACAAATCCAGGGAGGCATGTACTTCGTATGTGGAAGAACTGCACTATAAAGTACTTCCTCTAAACTGGGAAGGGATATGTTCACTGGCATATTTGGCACCCAACATTACTGTGATATCAAATATATCATCTTCCCAGCCCCTTAACATGGGGAGTTTTGCACATAGGTACAAACGGGGGACACCCATACTGGAGGAGCGAAAGAACTGGGTATTTCAAGTACTACATGTTCTTATTCCAGGATTTGGAATTTTCGATTTACAACTGGCAATGATGAATATGTCAGCTGAATTAGCCATTGCATTTAATGCCACCAGGGAGGCCATAGGAAGTGTACAGATAGAGATAAACTCTGCAGCCCAATTGGCGATACAAAATCGGCTTGCCCTAGACTTGATTACAGTACAAGAAGGAGGAGTATGTGTTTTAATCCAACATCAGTACCAGCAAAAGTGCTGCTATTTTGTCAACAAGTCATCAGAAATAGAATTGGATATTGGGAAAATAAAAGAAGCAGTACAGGTATTTGAAAAAGGGGGCCAATATGAAGGAGGCAATTTGAGTTTATCATGGTTATGGTCTTGGTTTGGGGGGTGGGGCTGGTTGTTTAAAGACATACTTTTTATAATAATAGCTATTATATTAAGTTGTTTGTTAGTACAGTGCTTACCTGCTCTCTGTTCCTGTTTGAAATTGTGTAAACTTCCGCCAGTGAAAATACTAGAAACCAATCGAGCTATGATGCAGAGAGAAGAGATAAATTCCCTAATGGCTATTGACCCCACTATCCTCACTACCGATACTGGTTGCTCATACCCATCGGTTGTTTATGTCCCCATGAATGCAAATTTGAAGGAAGTAGGAGTAAAATTCAACATATATGAGGAAATTTAGAACTATTCAAACGTTGATTATGTTCAGAAAAAAAAAAAAAAAAAAAAAAAAAAAGGGTCGATTGTTAGAATCCATTTTGAATTGATTCGTTTCTTTTACACGTGTAAGTTTGAGCTTTTTTGTCTCTGAACGCACTGTCTATCACATATGTTATCTTATGTATATTTGTTTAAGTAAAATAAGCCTGGTTCCACACCACAGGTTTGCAGCTGGTTTCTTTCCCTAACCGGGGCACGTTACTCATTATAATCATGTGTTCAAAATAACTAACCGACCTCGGCTGTTGTATTTTGGGGAGGGAAAGGCTGATATCTACACCTTTGAACCACGTAATCCTTTGAAGGGTCTCAAGAATGTGGGGAGTCAGGCAGCTGCAGAGGGGAGGCAAGGACAAAGCTGGGAATGGAACCGGTGTGTGGAAAACTGATTAACTCCTTAAAATATCTGTATGACGTATATCATTATTTACACACTTTATGTATCCTTTGATGTATAAGTATAAATATCACTGTTAAACGCTTCATGCCAGCACACTTTACTTCGGGCCTGGGATGCCAGTGGTAAACCTGTCCTCTTTGCTGCAGCAAAAATAAACAGACCTTTGGTCATTGATTTTTCACTCCGGCTCTCCGTGTCAAAACTCCTTTGTAAATGCATTTGTAAGTATCTGCAAATATGTGCATTTGACACCTGATGTGGACACAGGAGACAGTATGCCGGTCAAGAATAAAATATTCAGACAGTTTGACCAAGTCAAGGAAAGCATCATAGTGGAAGTCCACAAGATGCTGGAGTTGGGAGTGATTGAGCACTCTGACAGTCCCTGGGCTAGCCCAGTGGTCTTGGTTCCCAAACTTCACACCAAAGATGGCAAGAAAGAGATGAGGTTTTGTGTGGACTACAGAGGGCTCAACTTTGTCACCAAGACAGATGCTCACCCCATCCCAAGGGCAGATGAGCTAATAGACAAATTACTTGCAGCCAAATACATAAGAACCTTTGACTTGACATCAGGGTACTGGCAAATAAAAATGGCACCTGGAGCAAAAGATAAAACAGCATTCTCTACACCTGATGGGCACTACCAGTTTACTGTGATGCCCTTTGGCTCAACAAATTCCCCTGCCACCTTCCAAAGGTTGGTGAATCAAGTCCTTGCTGGCTTGGAGTCCTTTAGTGCAGCTTATCTTGATGATATTGCTGTCTTTAGCTCCAACTGGCAGGATCACCTGGTCCACCTGAAGAAGGTTTTGCAGGCCCTGCAAGCAGCAGGCCTCTCTATCAAGGCATCTAAATGTCAGATAGGGCAGGGTACTGTGGTTTCCTTGGGTCACCTTGTAGGTGGAGGCCAAGTTCAGCCACTCCAACCCAAGGTCCAGACTATTCTGGACTGGGTAGCTCCAAAACCCCAGACTCAAGTCAGGGCATTCCTTGGCTTGACTGGATAATATTGGAGGTTTGTAAAGGGATATGGATCAATAGTGACACCCCTCACAGAAATGACCTCCAAGAAAATGCCCAAGAACGTTAACTGGACTGTGGACTGTCAAAAGGCCTTTGACACCCTGAAACAAGCTATTGTACAACACCAGTTTTGAAAGCTCCAGATTATTCTAAGCAGTTCATAGTGCAGATGGATGCCTCTGAGCATGGGATAGGAGCAGTCCTATCCCAAACAAATGATGATGGCCTTGACCAGCCTGTTGCTTTTATTAGTAGAAGGTTACTCCCTAGGGAGCAGCGTTGGGAGTGCCATTGAGAGGGAGGCCTTTGCTTTGGTTTGGTCCCTGAAGAAGTTGAGACCATACCTTTTTGGTACTCACTTCACAGTTCAAACTGACCACAGACCTCTCAGATGGCTGATGCAAATGAAAGGAGAAACCCCTAAACTGTTGAGGTGGTCCATATCCCTACAGGGAATGGACTTTGTAATGGAACACAGACCTGGGACTGCCCATGCCAATGCTGATGGCCTTTCCAGGTTCTTCCACTTAGAAAATGAAGACTCTCTTGGAATATCTTCTTTCATTTGGGGGGGGGGGGTTGTGTAACAAAATGCCTTCCTTGGAATGGTTACCCCCTGACTTTGTGCCTTTTGTTGGTGCCAGTTATGATTGAGAGTGTGCTGGGACCCTGCTAACCAGGCCCCAGCACCAGTGTTCTTTCCCTAAACTGTACCTTTGTTCCCACAATTGGCACAGCCCTGGCACACAGATAAGTCCCTTGTAAATGGTACCCCCTGGTACCAAGGGCCCTATTGCCAGGGAAGGTCTCTAAGGGCTGCAGCATGTCTTATGCCAAATGGGGACCCCTCACTCAGCACATGCACACTGCCTCACAGCTTGTGTGTGCTGGTGGGAAGAAAATGACTAAGTCGACATGGCACTCCCCTCAGAGTGCCATGCCCACCTCTCACTGCCTTAAGACAGGGTGCTCTATATCCCAGGTGAGGGCATATGTGCATGAGCACAATGACCCTACAGTGTCTAAGGAAAACCTTAGACATTGTAAGTACAGGGTAGCCATAATGGCTACACTGAAATCTGAGAAGTTTGGTATCAACCTTCTCAGCACAATAAATGCACACTGATACCAGTGTGGGATGTATTGTAAAATACACCCAGAGGGCATGTTAGAGATGCCCCCTGAATACAAGTCCAAATGCTAGTGCTAGGCTGACCAGTTTCTGCCAGCCTGCCACAACCAGACAAGTTTCTGGCCACATGGGGAGAGTACCTTTGTCACTCTGTGGCCAGGAACAAAGCCTGTACTGGGTGGAGGTGCTTTTCACCTCCTCCTGCAGGAACTGTAACTTCTGGTGGTGAGCCTCAGAGGCTCATGCCTTTTGTTACAGCACCCCAGGTCATCCCAGCTAGTGGAGATGCCCGCCCCTCCGCCCACTGCCCCGACTTTTAGTGGCAAGGCAGGAACGGATAATGAGAAAAACAAGGAGTAGTCACCCACCAGTCAGGACACGGTGTCCTGAGATGAGGTGACCACTGCCTTTAGAAATCCTCCATCTTGAGATTGGAGGATTCCCCCAATAGGATTAGGGATGTGCCCCCCCCCCCCCAGGGAGGAGGCACAAAGTAGCCACCCTCCAGGACAGTAGCCAT
This sequence comes from Pleurodeles waltl, assembly GCF_031143425.1. Classification (NCBI taxonomy): domain Eukaryota; kingdom Metazoa; phylum Chordata; class Amphibia; order Caudata; family Salamandridae; genus Pleurodeles; species Pleurodeles waltl. The sequence continues at coordinate 1,030,924,684 of NC_090437.1, read as the reverse complement.
TGGCTACTGCCCCTCAGACCTAAACACACCCCTAAATTTAGTATTTTGGGGCGACCCTGAACCCAGGAAATCAGATTCCTGCAACCTGAAGAAAGAAGGACTGCTGACCTGAAAGCCCTGCAGAGACAACGGAGACGACAACTGACTTAGCCCCAGCCCTACCAGCCTGTCTCCAGACTCAAAGAACTTGCACAGCAACGCATCCGACAAGGACCAGCAACCTCTGAGGACTCAGAGGACTGCACTGAAACCGAAGGGCCAAGAAACTCCCGAGAACAGCGGCACTGTTCACCAACAGCAACATTTTTGCAACAAAGAAACAACTTTCAAAGAACTCTCCCTTCCCGCCGGAAGCGTGAGAATTCTCACTCTGCACCCGACGCCCCTGGCTCGAGCTCCAGAGAACAAACACTGCAGAGAGGACTCCCAGGCGACTGCGATGACGTGAGTAACCGGAGTTGACCCTCCTGCACCCCCACAGCAATGCCTGCAGAGAGGTTCCAGAGGCTCCCCCTGACCACGACTGCCTGGTAACAAGGAACCCGATGCCTGGACCAAGCACTGCACTCGCAGCCCCCAGGACCGAAAGGAACCAACCTCCAGTGCAGGAGTGACCAGCAGGCGGCCCTCTTCCTAGCCCAGTCGGTGGCCGGCCCTAGAAGCCCCCCTGTGCCCTGCCTGCATTGCCTAAGTGACTCCCGGGTCCCTCCATTGCTTCCTATAGCTAACCCGACGCCAACTTTGCACACTGCACCCGGCCGTCCCTGTGCCGCTGAGGGTATGTTTTGTGTGCCTGTTTGTGTCCCCCCAGTGCTCTACAAAACCCCCCTGGTCTGCTCCCCGAGGACGCAGGTACTTACCTGCCAGCAGACTGGACCTGGAGCACCCCTCTTCTCCATAGGCGTCTATGTGTTTGGAGCCCTCCTTTGACCTCTGCACCTGACCGGCCCTGTATTGCTGATGCGGTGACGTTGGGGTTGCCTTGAACCCCCAACGGTTGGCTGCCTATGCCCAGGGGACTGACTGTGTATGTGCTTTACTTACCTGAGAAACGTAACCATACTTACCACCCCCAGGAACTGTTGATTTTTGCACAGTGTCCACTTTTAAAATAGCTTATTGCCATTTTAGCCTATACTGTGTGTACTACTGCTTTAATTCAAAGTTCCATACTTACCTGTGTGAAGTACCTTGCATTTTATGTACTCACCTCAAATCTTGAATCTTGTGGTTCTAAAATAAATTAAGAAAATATATATTTCTATATAAAAACTATTGGCGTGGAGTTAAGTCTTTGAGTGTGTTTTCCTCATTTATTGTCTGTGTGTGTGTACAACAAATGCTTAACACTACCCTCTAATAAGCCTACTGCTCGGCCACACTACCAGAAAATAGAGCATTAGAATGATCTAATTATGCCACTATCAACCTCTAAGGGGAACCTTTTGACTCTGTGCACACTATCTCTCACTTTGAGATAGTATATACAGAGCCAACTTCCTACACCAATAAAGTACCACTATCGCTAAAAATTGTTTTTTAAGAAGGTTACAGGGAAGGTGCTGATGACATTGCAGTACCATTTTGGACATACAGGCAAGCACAGTGGAGGGCAGACCCACATTCACTGGTCGCTACATTGGCTTCAAGATTGCTCAGTGACAATGCTGAAGAAAGGCAGAAGCACAAAAATGGTATAATGATGAAGAAATCAGTGTTTTGGTTGGGGAAGGCCTGAACAGCAATGATGAACCATTTGTAGAATCTGCTTTAAAGATGCTAAGAAGCAGAATAAATGGTATTTGACACAACCCAGTCAGAAATTGCTATTTTGGAGGTGACACCACAAGGCGAAGAAACTCCTCAAATCCTGGTATGATCTCAAAAACTGAACTAAAAGAGTTTCAGCAAATGTGTGTGAAGCTAGTGGGACAGGTTAAACCCATGCAGTAAATACCGAAGGAGACCCTGGTTGAGTAAGCCCTGGTGAGACAAGCAGAGCGGGGCTACCTGCTTTCAACACATGCTCTTTTAAACCTGTATAGGGAATAGAACTTTCAGGATGTAATACTAGTGCCATAGCGCGTGTTATATAGCCACTGGAAAAAAAGATTAAAGTAAAGTTAGGACTCTATAAAGCAATAAGATTTTTGCTTACTTTTACAAAAATTCTAGAAAATCACAAAAGAAAAACAAAGGTTAGGTGATTATACTTGGGTTTTTTAATATTATAAAAACTAACATGTAAAAAAAAAAAAAAAATTGAAATTCACTAGTTATACTTGAGTGTCCTAACTATAACGTGGGCCTACACCGCGCACTGCTTATGACATCACTCATGAGATGCTGAATTATATCATTATTGGTAACACTGATGACATCTTCCAAGCTACTGCTGCACAAACAGAAATAGTGTAGTACTTGACACGTCTTATTCAGTGTAATAAAAGTTTTATATGGTGCACACTTTTAAGTGCAAGCCATATTTCATTAAAGCAAGGTAGAGACTGAGAGCAGCTAGTGTGAGTTTCAGTTGTACATTTCAGAAAGGTTGTGACTTAAGTCAAAGGCGTGTTACTAATAATATGTGAGAAAAATTAAAGCTTCTCCTTACGAAACATTCACTTGTGAATGCCTGTGCACATGCTATTGTTAAAGAGTTTCTGTGTAGTTCCATAGACAATTTCTATAAAAATGAAAATTTATAAAGTGTAGATATTTATTTCTAAACGCTCAGTGAAAAGTCTGAGATGTGCATTGTTACATAATGTAGAATGTATGTCTGGCTCACTTAGAGAGTGTTCAAGTCACACTATGATTGTAAGTGTTAAAATGGTGTACAGCATTCTGCTCACTTCAGGAATATATTTAAGGTATTTTTGCATACTACTTAGGGTTCGCCATACGGCCTGGTAGTGCCTTCCTTATCATTGGCCAAGGTATACAAGTGAAGCCGTTGACCTAAAATTCCATGCCAGATGATGTATTTAACAGACACATCCGATTATGGCAAATAATAACCAAACAGTGTTTTTGAACAGTGTTCAAGTTTTAATAAGTTGCTGATGTAATTAATGTCTACAGAGTTGTTAAATGTGTTATATGCCTCAGTAACAGTACAAAAAGAGTATGATATCTACTTAATGTTTGTGATTTTACAGATATGATTCATGTTCTGCCCATTAGTGCTACTGATGTTTTGGAAAACAGCGTCTGCAATTACCTTGCTGAATACCTTGCAATACACCCTTACAGTATGTAATGTCTGTTGGATGTCATCAGTGATGTGACCAATTATGTAATTTGAGATGTCATCAATGACACCATTTAACATCCGATGAGTGCTGTAATATGGGAAGTCATTAGCAGTGCATGGTGCGGGCACACAATATAATCAGGTCAGGGATGTATAACTGGTAAATTTGAGTGTTTTGAATTTCTCTTTTTTTTTTTAAATGTAAGCTAAAATCTTATTATCTTACCTAACTATAACGTCACTGTAACCTTTGCATTTTTTTCAGTTAATGTTTGCAGTTCTTTATAATGCAAAGTAAAATATCATTGCCATGCCTAATTAGAACATCAGCTTAACCAGGGCTTTTGATCATATTCACCCAACTCTTTCACTGAGTATAGCTTTAGGCAGTGCACACTCTCAGTGTTGCTTTCCCCAACCCCTGTGGTGTTTTTGCTCCCCTTCACATCCTCTCCCTTATTGCTTTGGCATTCCCTTTCAACCCTCCTGTGGGTTGCTTCACCATTTCCCCCCACCCTCCACTTTATTGCTTCCACTCCCAGCCCTCCTTATTTATTATTTTAAGCATACTAGATAGCAAATGCTCTGTCTGTTGAGAGTCATGTTGCGGCTTATTAAGAGGGGCCTGAAGCCCACCCATTGCTTAACATTGGTTGACTTCCTTGTCACTCCCATTTGCTGGCTTCTTACTACATCCAAGTTGTCAATCTTTGGTTTGTACCGCCCATGGAGTATTGCCTCTTTACAGTCTCTTTAATTGGCTTGAATCAATGCTTCCGTGACTTGCTTTTCAAGCACTGCTTTTGAGGTCACAGACTACCTAACAGCGGAGCTGTCTGTTTGTAAAACCATATTGGGGACATGCTGCTCAGAGCTCACATAGGAATATATTCCACCCATTGATTACCATTGGCTTTGTGTTAAGGGTGACCACCCATCACTGATTTTCATGGACTGCCCGTGAATTTACTTTAATCTCCTTTGTCCATGAAGGAACTTTCCATGGACGGCATTTGTCTGTAATTTTAGCCTTTGTGCTAAAGGACAAATAATTGAGATGGCTCAGCTGAAGTCAAAGGGAAGGGGTTTCCCATGCAGTGATCCAGAGGAAGGGGGCAGGGCAGACAGCTAAACTAGAAACCAGCCTTCTTGCCAGGGTGCTGACTGCTTCAAAGAAGTGTAAATGTGTGCAACTGGTTAATCTGTGCCTGTAAAGGCTACATGAATGCAGGTGTTAGTTGATAGAGTTCACACTAAGCTGCTTGAAACATTTCTTCTTTTTGAGAAGTATTGTTAGGGTATTCCAGGCTTAGCTGTGAAGTGTGTGCTTTTAATGGACACTTGCTAAACTGTTTGCACAAGATGCAATCTGCAGATCACTAAAATATACACTTTATCTTTAACTGAAATATTTTTCAGCATTTTATGTCAGCTAATCATATACTGTGTGTGATGCTAATTTAAACTAGTGACGTACACATTCATAGTGCTTTCTGTGAGGGGCAGCGACATCTTAGCACTAAAAATAAACAGGTCACTGTCCCCTGCTAACCAAACAAGATTCAATTCCATGTGCCTCCGGTTGCCCAACATACATCTGCAGTGATCAAATTAAACAACTGAGATTTAATAATATGAAATTGTGTATTCCCCACTAATTAGTTTAACTTTATTTATTTTTCATTTAAGGTGTGATTTATTTTATGTGCAGTTACCTGATGGTAAAAGATCGACAAAACCGTCACAAAACATGTTGTTCTTTCTAGCCACACCCAGGATTCTGCCTCCGTGCTCACTGGCTCCATTTCAATTGAACTCAGGATCACAGTATCCATACTTTTTTAAAATGCATTTTGAACGCTGCATTGACTAGCTATGTAAAGTATGAGAAAAGCAGTGATGTTAGCATATGTTTTTCCATAGTCCCTTACCTTCAGTATGTACCTTTTTTTATATTGTGTCAAATGAACCTGTGATCTGTATTTACTTAAAATACATAATGCGTGACCAGGAAATGTGGGTTCAAATCTTAGTTTACCCACATGACAAAATTGTGTGATTTATGTCAAATCAACTTACTTTATTTGAGAGCACTTTCAAGTAATTCAGTTCAAGATGGATCATATACATAAATCTCACTTGTACACGCTTTAATGGTTTGTAATGTTCCACCAGCAAAATAATTGTTATTGTCCATGATATAAGGGACACCAGACTATCGATACACTTTGTTCTCTCATGGCTTTATCAGGAGGGGGGGGGTTAATACATGTTTTAAAGTTCATCGTTTGAAACTTCCACTTCAAATAAATTTAAGTCTTTATCATGTTCTTATATTTTGTTTGTTGTGCAATTTTCATCCCAAATATTCTGAAGATTCTACATGTTCTTTGGCAGTTAGGGATGAGCCATACCATTGGTTTGTGGTTGGCTCAACTGCAGAGCCATTTCAAGACATAGATGGAGTAGACAATGGCTCAGCGTCCAACTTTTAAAGGGTCCAAGGCCCGGCCTGCCCTCCAGAACCACCGCCAATGGACCACCGCACAGGCAGGGTCTGCCATGGTGGTGGGTGCTGCTTATTCTACCACTTGACAGTGCTGCTACTGTTTTGGCTGCTTTGGTGAAACTACTCTCCATGTGTGTAATACTTTACGATACACCTGGAAGGTCCATCTAATTTCAGAAATTGTCCTGGCTTGTTTTTCTGTCCCTTATTCGTCCAATTCTTAGCAATGACTCTTTGAATCATTTGCTGTGGATCTCCCATCCGATCTTGACTTCATCCTGCTCTTTAATTCTCTGTCTGGTCATTGGGCTCCCAGTTCTGAGATAAATGTATAATCCCTGACACACACTCTTATGTATCAGTCAGTTCTTCTTGGTGCTGTGAGAGAACAAGCAAGTTGTGGGTACCTCACAGCCTGTGTGACTGTTACCTACACCATCTGCTCTGCCTCATTTATTTGTTTAGGTTTGATGTCTAGTGGAGAGTATGGTGAGCAGGTGGAAATGTCACTTACCTTAATGTTTCCCAAGCTGTTTGCCATGAGTATTGAAATGTCAAGAAACCTAATCACAATTTTGTAGTTGCTTTCTTTACAAGAGGGATTGGGTAGAGGTGATGTCCTTGACAGTGCGCAGAAGGGCATCAATTTACTGTTGAACAAGTATACAATGCAATCTCATATTGCACACTGCATACAAATAGTATATAAGTGCAATTTAAAAAATAGTAAATAAAATGCATTGATAAAATATTGGGGCATAGCCGCACCTTAACTGGGAGCCGAAAAGTAACCTTTTGTCTTGAGTTTTTACAGTCTTGTTCTAAACTTTTTATTGTCTTGTCCTGAATTTCCCTACATGCCAGGTGGTCACCCTATTTGTGTTTATCTCTCACATTTGCTGGGTTTCTATTTGCTGGCTTTATTTGTTTTAGTCTGTCCAGCTTGTCTGTCCTCCCCTTGAAGCATAGCCTTTTTACTACCCCTTTGGTTGGCTCCTTCTATGCTTCCACCAGTGTCTGATTTTCAGAAACTCTTTTTTTTTTTCTTTTTCATGAATCACTCCAAGCAAGTGTTCTCCAGGTGTGTTCTTTGTTTGCGTTCCCTCCCTCCCTGCTCCCACACTCTGTGCTCCGTTTGACTCTTTCCCTATTCTTTCTTGAATAGTATCAACACAGGCCTACGAAATAGGCTTGTGATTAGCAACAAAGATTGCTGTGATTCGAATTAGGTTCAATATGTATGAGAAAAAACTGAAGCACCTGAGCAGTTCACATACTTTTTGGGCCCACTGATGCTTGCCTGAATCTTTTCCCATGCTGGATTAATGTGCTTGCAGACAGTGCAGTGTCCCCTTCCCTCTTCCCCTGTTGGTTCCCTTCACTTCAAAGCCTGGATTGTAAGATCTCATCTTAATCAAGCCCACAAGGCATTTGTTGCTCTATATGGTGCCTGCTTCGGAACCTGTTTTCTGCACCATGTGAAGGAACAATTTTAGAAGCCACTCTTCATGCAGAATAATTTTTACAGTAAGATTTTAAGGATGCTCAGGAAAAATTTGATTTGAATTTATTTTACTGTGGTTGAGGTGCCTTATGCTTGTAAATATTCCGCTGAACCCCCTGTTGGCTACCCTTTGTCGTGTAGAAATGCCTATGAACGGTTTCAAATTACCGTGTACCAATTTCAAATTTCACCTCCATACTCCCTGCCTTTCCAAATCTAAGGTTCTTTTTAGTAGCTTATAATCAGCCTCTTCTCAATTAAAACGTTTTTGGAAGTTTCCCAGCAAGCTCAATACGCTGCTTGCACTTTTGCTACATACCCATTCAAAAGCAGGTTAAATCTCCCCTTATTTTGAAAATGCATCTTAGCAATATATAGCATTCGAAGTCTGATAAAGCCAACTGTGGTTACACAGTCTACCCATTTCCTGCCACAGTCTGTTTGGTGTCTAACACGATTGTTGTTAGCTCATTGTTTAATGTACCCCGTCACTATCTTCTTAAACGTCTGTGACATTTAGCACAGGTTTCAAGTTTTTAGATCTTTAGAATACATAAACTGTGTTTGAGTAATGTTCTTTGGCAGTAGTAACAGAAAATAAATGATATTCAAGGGACAGTTAGAATGTTTAATGGAAGATTCATTTTGACGGACTGGTGTAGGATCAGGCTTATTGCGTTTAGAGAGGTGCAACAAAAAATAAGCATTGGCAAAGCCAGTAGCTCTCACCTTTGAAATGCGAGTGCCAAACTTTTGGTGTTACCAATATTTGTTTATAAAGCCTTTCTTAAAAAATAAAAAAGTTTAAAAAAAGAAAAGACATTTCAAAATTTCGAAAAAGCATACATATCCTATGGTATCTCAAAACCGTACATCCAAATCAATATTTTCTTATATATTATAAATGGGATGGTTTACTTTAAAAATATTTTTTATTCCAGAAGCTCCAAACAGGATTCAAAAATAATAATTAAATGTCAAAATCTAAAGGAAAATGCTTGCCGAGGCCTAACGTACTTTCACAGGACTCTCACTCTGTACCAGCATGGAAGAAGTCCAACATTGTTTTGATAATAATTAAACTTTCCACAGCTTATCTCGCAAAATTAATTTGTTGGACAATAAAAAGCATGATATTGCTACTACATTTTAGAGTGCTCGTCAGAAGGATGAAGGGTTAGGCTGTCTCGAAATCTTACACAATGATTTCTGCAACATTTTCAAAAATATCTTTATGAAACATTCAGGCCCAACTTATGTGCGGCCTACATTGGTCACTTTCAAAAGCTTTTTGTTGACTTTCCTTTTGCAAATCATTGCCATCAGGTTTGGTAGTGACTTTTTCAATTGAAACAAATCACTAAAACTTCCAGAATGGCAAGGCATTTTAAATGAAAACTCAGTAATGAGAATAGTCTATCCCGGTGACACGAGTCAGCAGGTCATGCTGTTTTATCTTTTAAAAAATCGTATTTTATGGTGTCTTAGTTCAATAGAACCAACTGCAACAGACCAAGACATACAGTAAGATAGCGGAGAAGGTTAATTCATCTGCTGTAGACACGTGCAGGATGCCTTCCAAAAGCAGGTTCGAGCTTTGGGCACTACAGCTATTTACTACAGAACTCACTCTGTCCCATGTGACCACATCAGAAAGAATTATAATATCTCTCAAACGGCTCCTTGCCTCGTACGTGACTTTCACCCAGTCCTTGCTTTTTAGCTAACAGCAGTCAGCATGCTGTGCCTAGTGTAGGCCTGTTTCAAAGGTAAAGTGAAACTACAAGTTCCAGCGTGCTTCGGCTTTTTGTTGGCAAGCAAGACTAGCTAGCACTCGTGTCTTGTATTTTCAATCTATTTTATATCAAACTGCAGTGTGTGTATTTGGTAGTTGAGTAATATGTTACCTATTACCTTTAACTTCTAGAGAAGGCTCTGTTCCCATTCCCTTCTTTAAATTAATACATATTAAGGGAACACTTAATGAGGTTGGCACGAGAAAATGTTGTAAATCTGTGGGTTTTTCTTTATTATAGTTTCTAGATCTTAAGAAGTCATTTAGGGCCAGATGTAGGAAATCCATGAATTGCGACTCGCAGATTGCGAGTCGCAATTCAGGATGCAGAACGGTGTCTCAGACACCGTCTGCGACTCGCTATGAGGTCGCAAAGACCCACCTCATCAATATTCATGAGGTGGGTCGCTTTTTGCGACCCCATAGCGAGTCCCTGCACTCACAGGGATGGTGGCCTGCTGTAGTCACCAGACCTCCGTGTCTGTGACTGCTTTTTAAATAAAGCAGTTTTTTGTTTTCATTTTGCAGCCCGTTTTCCTTAAAGGAAAACCAGTTGCAAAATGAAAAAAATACCCAAACCATTTGGTTTCGTTTTTTTCAGAGTAGGCAGTGGTCCATAGGACCACTGCCTGCTCTGAAAAAATATTTTTTTCGACATTCACAAAGGGGAAGGGGTCCCATAGGGACCCCTTCCCTTTTGTGAATGTGTTACCACCAGTGTGACCATAGGACCACTGCCTGCTCTGAAAAAATATTTTTTTCGACATTCACAAAGGGGAAGGGGTCCCATAGGGACCCCTTCCCTTTTGTGAATGTGTTACCACCAGTGTGACACTGGTGGTAACTGCGAGTTGGTTTGCGACCGCATTCGCGGTCACAAAGCAACTCTGAATTGCAATGCGAGTCGCAAATAGGAAGGGAACACCCCTTCTTATTTGCGAGCCGCATTCCCAAATTGCGAGTCGGTACCGACTCGCAATTTGGGAATGAGCATCGCGGGAGGCCGTTTGCATGGCGCACACTGCGTTTTTCGCAGTTTGCGCCATGCAAACGGCTTGCTACATCTGGCCTCTGGTGTCTCAAAGGGAGCGTGGGTCTCCAACACCTGTGTTGATATATTTGCCTTCTACCAATAGCATCCAGCCTGTTGTGAGCTCGTGTAATTTTAAGAGTTTCTCTGCGTCAGACTGATAGTGGTGATTTAACAGTCAGAATCCTGCATGCAGTGTTATGCTGTTGCCGGAAGACTATGGTTTACAGTAGGATATACAGGAAATTAAACAACACCATTATACATTTTGTTGCAAATAATATCTTTTTGCCACTCTACACAACTCGGGAATCTTATTCCATTTCTCACCACAAACCGTTATTGAACAAGTTTCACAATAAAGTGTAATTTTTTTTTTCTTTCTTTCTTTTAGGTTTGCCAGGCTTGCAGCAACAACTTTCATCAGTCAGGGAATTCCTGTCTTTCTTTTTTCTAATATTACCCCAACACCCTATGTGGTAAGTGCCGCAAACCTATTTCAGTTGTGTATGTTATTGTAGCATGAGCACAACAGGCAGCTTCTGACAAAAATGGGCGTGTGTGCGGGCTGTTCATGTAGAGAATTGAAGTCCACCCTTAAAAGTGTTGTATACAATTTTGCAATTTATGGTTGGATCTGGTGGCTCAGTGGACTAATTTATCAACTCCAGAAATCCTTGTTTAACGTCATTGTCATATGTTTAACTCCCAGCTTGTCTAGTCAGTCTTTCATCCTTCTTTGGCACAGGCGAGTTTCAATGCATTGCCAGAGTTGCACTCCAAATGTTCTGAATTACCTTGTTGTGCTGTTTGACTGGTTGATTTCTTCAGGTCTGACATCATGAGTGTGTATGAGTCCATGCCACTCCTGAATAAGTGTGCCCTGATGTATGTGGATAGACATTAAGGGCCAGATATAAGAAGAATAAGAATTCATGTGAGATACAAGGAAGGTGAACAAGCGCTAAAGAGGAGCAAACACCGACACGTGTTTCGCCCCCTAGTGGTAGTCGTACCTGGGGCTTTCTCAAGTCTTTCCAAATATTCTTAAGAACAGTTCATATAGAGTCTCATTATCCTTGTTCAATCAGTTAACATGTTTATCGGGCTCAGAGTATCCGGGATAAATCCCGCGTTGCAGTGCCATAATTTATTTAATTTGGCACTTGTTCACCTTCCTTGTATCTCACATGAATCCTTATTCTTCTTATATTCAAAATAAACCTCCACTGGATGTCAACAAACTGATTGGATGTGTTATTCTAGACTTGAACTGTGAAAAGCGAGATATGATCTAACTATCTTTTGTATGGGTTTACCTACATTTTGATCACATCTACAGATAGGGGACCATGACTTAGTTTAGAATTAAATTTTTCAATATTTTGTAGTGTGGAGGTGTGAAGGGGTATTGTTTTTGTAGTATTTGTTTTGGTGCATGCTGTGTGTCTGCCTCACTACATTGTGGTTTGTCATTTGCAATTGTGTGTTTCTTATAGTTTCTTCCTAATCCAAAGTTGTCATGTTAGTGCATTAATGTGGGAATAAAACTGTACTCCAAAATTTGGACATCAAAAAATTTACCTCATTTGGTTCTCCTATGGTTTACTGGATCAGAAACAGTTTCACAAGACAGTGGTTCCAGTAAAAAAAAAAAAATAGTGTACAAAGTTTGAAAAGTTTAACAATATGAGGCTAAGTATAATGCTCCCAGAATGCTCTCTGATTAGATGCAAAAGTTTGCAGAAGCTTGTAAGCAAGAGTGATCATTCGTTGCTTTCAAAATAAAATGTTCCAAACAAAATGCAAGTAGGAAACAAATACGTTTCACTATCATGATTTTAGGTGCTATTTCTTTGAAGTGTCATTTAGTAAAATGTGTGGATACATGCTAGTATTTCCCAAAAATATTCCTAATGGAAAATCAGTGTAACCGTTTTGAACAAGATTATGGGAAACATGAAAATAAACGAGCACTGGCAAAGCCAACTGATCCAAAAAATTTTGTGAGTCTTTTGTTTTCGCCAATGCCTGTCTTGTTTTGACATGGCTTTTGTAACACTTTAATTTTTTGGGAGCTGCCAGGCACTCACCATTGTAAACAAGCATTTTCAATGCAACGGCTCTCGCATTTGCTCGAGTTAGAGCTATTAGCGTTGAAAAGAAAAAAAAACGCAGCTCGATCGCACTATGTAAAATGCAGCACGATCACGCTGCGTGGAAAATAAACAGATAAAGTAGTCCAGACACCATGCTGAAAGCATCGAGCCTCGTATGTTTTTAGTAGTTTATTAGTGCTGTGTAGGTGGGCTAAACACAGGAAAAGGCATGAGGTATGCATGCCTTTCACAAATGAAAACAAGTGGAATTTAAAAGGCAAGCCGATGAACCAATGTAAGTGACTGACGTGACATGGGCATGGTTGGAAGCCCAAAGAGAGATTACAGCTTTGCGCTCGCCCATAAAAAACACTGGCAAAAAGGGGGTGAAAAAGTTTTTTATCTCAAAAAGCACACATTGCCACCAGTGGCGTAAGAAAGGCCCCACACCCCCCTCCTGGGGACCTCCGCAGCACAGCACCTGACCTGAGTGAGTCTGGAGGGGGGGCTCCATGTTCTTTGCAGTGGGGCCACACTGTTGTGCCACACTGCTCAGAATCCAATGCTGCCAAAATCAGATCGCTCAAGAAAAAACCTCTCCTCATCTTTGTTTTTCTTCTGACAAGCAGAGGATGCAGGGAAGTGGGCATGGTAAGTGAAGTGGTAACAGTGTGATATAACTGGAATGATGTGCATTCACCCTTGATAATGAACGCCTGCTCTGTGCAGCCCATGGGCAGGTAGCCCTGTTACTCTGCACTACCCTAGAGGGCCTGAGATTTTAACATTAGGTTGTTCCAGATGCACTGAGCTGTCTTTGCAGAATAATGGGCCATTCATGACATTGTGGTAAATCTTCATGACATGTCAACAATTCCTAATAATGGTGCATCGCTGATATTTGTGTGGGCATTCCTTGTAACCTGCTATTTTGACATAGTATGTGAGTGACAAATTTATTAGTAACCTTGGTGGCATTGTAACATTTGCTGTAATAGGCATTAACCCCTTAGCTGCTGGGCCTTTCCCCCCCCAGTGCTGAGCCCTTTTTTGGCTATTTGGGGTAGTTCGCGCTTAGGGCTTCATAACTTTTTGTCCACATAAGCTAACCACGCCAAATTTGCGTCCTTTTTTTCCAACATCCTAGGGATTCTAATGGTACCCAGAGTTGGTGGTTTCCCCTGGAGGAGACCAAGAAAATAGCCAAAATACAGTGAAAAATTTTTTTTTTCCAAAAAAATGGGAAAAAAGGGCTGCCGAAGAAGGCTTGTGGTTTTTTCCCTGAAAATGCCATCAACCAAGGGTTTCTGGTGCTGAAATCACTATCTTCCCACCTTTCAGGAACGGGCAGACTTGAATCAGAAAACCGAATTTTTCAACACAAATTTGGCATTTTACTGGGACATACCCCATTTCTACTATATTTGGTGCTTTCAGCCTCCTTCCAGTTAGTGACAGGAATGGGTGTGAAACCAATGCTGGATCCCGGAATGCTAAACATTTCTGAAAACTAGACAAAATTCTGAATTCAGCAAGGGGTCATTTGTGTAGATCCTACAAGGTTTTCCTACAGAAAATAACAGCTGAAATAAAAAAATATTGAAATTGAGCTGAAAACAACAGCCATTTTTCTTTATGTTTTACTCTGTAACTTTTTCCTGCGATGTCAGATTTCTGAAAGCAATATACAGTTTTGTCTGCTGGACTCTTCTGGTTGCGGGGATATAAAGGGCTTGTAGGTTCATCAAGAACCCTAGGTACCCAGAGCCAATAAATAAGCTGCACCCTGCAGTTGGTTTTCATTCTATACTGGGTATACAGCAATTCATTTGCTGAAATATGAAGAGTGAAAAAGAGGTATCAAGAAAACCTTTGCATTTCCAAAATGGGATCAAGATAAGGTTTTGAGGAGCAGTGGTTATTTGCACATCGCTGAATTCCGAGGTGCCCATACTAGCATGTGAATTGCAGGGCATTTCTCGAATAGACGTCTTTTTTACACACTCTCTTATATTTGGAAGGAAAAAATGTAGAGAAAGATAAGGGGCAATAACACTTGTTTTGCTATTCTGTGTTCCCCCAAGTCTCCCGATAAAAATGATACCTCACTTGTGTGGGTAGGCCTAGTGCCCGCGACAGGAAATGCCCCAAAACACAACATGGACACATCCTATTTTTTTTATAGAAAACACAGCTGTTTTTTCCAAAGTGCCTACCTGTAGATTTTGGCCTCTAGCTCAGCCGGCACATAGGGAAACCTACCAAACCTGTGCATTTCTGAAAACTAGAGACCTAGGGGAATCCAAGGAGGGGTGACTTGCGGGGCTCGGACCAGGTTCTGTTACCCAGAATCCTTTGCAAACCTCAAAAAGTGGCTAAAAAAACAAGTTTTCCTCACATTTCGGTGACAGAAAGTTCTGGAATCTGAGAGGAGCCACAAATTTCCTTCCACCCGGCGTTCCCCCAAGTCTCCCGATAAAAATGATACCTCACTTGTGTGGGTAGGCCTAGCGCCCGCGACAGGAAACGCCCCAAAGCGCAACGTGGACACATCAAAATTTTTGGAAGAAAACAGAGGTGTTTTTTGAGAAGTGCCTACCTGTAGATTTTGGCCTCTAGCTCAGCCGGCACCTAGGGAAACCTACCAAACCTGTGCATTTCTGAAAACTAGAGACCTAGGGCAATCCAAGGAGGGGTGACTCGCGGGGCTCGGACCAGGTTCTGTTACCCAGAATCCTTTGCAAACCTCAAAAAGTGGCTAAAAAAACAAGTTTTCCTCAGATTTCGGTGACAGAAAGTTCTGGAATCTGAGAGGAGCCACAAATTTCCTTCCACCCGGCGTTCCCCCAAGTCTCCCGATAAAAATGATACCTCACTTGTGTGGGTAGGCCTAGCGCCCGTGACAGGAAACGCCCCAAAGCGCAACGTGGACACATCAAAATTTTTGGAAGAAAACAGAGGTGTTTTTTGAGAAGTGCCTACCTGTAGATTTTGGCCTCTAGCTCAGCCGGCACCTAGGGAAACCTACCAAACCTGTGCATTTCTGAAAACTAGAGACCTAGGGCAATACAAGGAGGGGTGACTCGCGGGGCTCGGACCAGGTTCTGTTACCCAGAATCCTTTGCAAACCTCAAAAAGTGGCTAAAAAAACAAGTTTTCCTCACATTTCGGTGACAGAAAGTTCTGGAATCTGAGAGGAGCCACAAATTTCCTTCCACCCGGCGTTCCCGTAAGTCTCCCGATAAAAATGATACCTCACTTGTGTGGGTAGGCCTAGCGCCCGCGACAGGAAATGCCCCAAAACAGAACGTGGACACATCACATTTTTTCATAGAAAACAGTGCCTACCTGTGGATTTTGGCCTCTAGCTCAGCCGGCACCTGGGGAAACCTAGCAAACCAGCACATTTTTGTAAACTAGAAACCCAGGGGAATCCAAGATGAGGTGACTTGTGGGGCTCGGACCAGGTTCTGTTACCCAGAATCCTTTGCAAACCTCAAAATGTGGCTAAAATACCACGTTTTCCACACATTTCGGTGACAGAAAGTTCTGGAATCTGAGGGGAGCCACAAATTTCCTTCCACCCAGCGTTCCCCCAAGTCTCCCGATAAATATGATACCTCACTTGTGTGGTTAGGCCTGGTGCCTGCGACAGGAATAGATCACACAACGGTCAATGTTGGTCCTTACGTGAGGCAGCTGTTGACCCTGGGGTGATCCATTCCTGACACAGGCACTAGGTGTAGGCACTCAAGTGGGGTAGTGTTTTTATCAGGACAGGTGAGGAGTCACTGGGTGGTAGGAATGTTGTGGATCCCAGCATATTCCTGTAGTTTGTGTGACAGAAATGCGAGAAAAATAGAGTTTTTTCTCAACATTTCAGCTTTGCAGGGTATTCTGGGTAAGAAAACTTTGGGGAATCCACACAAGTCACACCTCTGTGGACTCCCCCGAATGTCTAGTTTCCAGAAATGTTTGGGTTTAGTGTGTTTCTCTATATGGCCGCCGAATCCAGGACCAAAAACACAGGTGCCTGCCTTACAAAACCAGTTTGTTTTGCCATAGACAATTTTGATGTCTCCACAATATGATTTGGGTGGTGGAATTTGGGGCTGAACTAAATTGGTGAGCTCCCAAGAGAGCACTCTCTCTCTGCTTGCCGCCGCATTCACCTGCTCTCTGGGTTGGCCTAACCCACTATTACCCAGTTGCACGAACAGCTTGCGAAGGGACAGCAGGACTGTCCTCATCACCTCCCTCATAATGTACTGGAAGAGGAGTTTTCGAATGGGACTCCTCTGACTGAAAAATCACTCCCAGAGTCTGCGCCATTGTCCTATCCCTCAGATGCTGTCTCAGTATCTGATGTCTCAGTCTCTGATCCTATGTCAGAGCGGTCCTCTATAACCCGAGTGCAGGCAGCAGTCATCCATCAAGATGCCATCTCTGCTATTGGCTAAACTGTTGCTCTAAAACACTAAACTACGTAGACAGTCACAAAATCGATGGTGTGTGTGAGATACGTGCAACAGTAGAGGCCACCTTACCTGCGCTTCTTCCCTCAATCAGCACGTACTTTCAAGACACTCAAAAAACACCTTGTCACATACCATTCGTCACAGTCTTTAGCACCTCCTGCGCCCAGTCCAACAATCATTATTGGTGCTCCCACTCCCTCCTCCTCGGATTCCCTCATTACCACCCAGCAAAAGTGCCCTTCATCTCTCCATAGACTTTACTAATGTACTCAGCTATTTACATAAAATACAGATGTGCTCTTTGCAGTAGGCATATAAACCTTCTGCGCTTCTTTATGGCACTAAAACTGCCACTAGACAAGTCGGACCCTTTTCCCCCCAGGGAAACCACACACATATTGACAAAAGTGATGTATATATGACAGCCAACCACCTGAAACTCAACTCAAGCAAAACCGAAATAATCCTCTTTGGCCCTCACCAAAAAAAACCTGGGACCCCCCATGGTGGCCCACCACGCTAGGCCCTGCACCCACCCCCGCCAACTACGCACGCAACCTCAGCATCATCCTAGACTCCTCCCTCTCTATGACCCAACAAATCAACGCTCTTACCTCCTCATGCTTCAACAAACTCCGTATACTGAAAAACATTAAAATGGATCCCCACAGAGACCAGAAAAACTGTCACTCACGCACTCATCAGCAGCAGGCTTGATTACAGAAACGCCCTCTACGCCGGCACCACTCTAAAACTCAAGTGCAAACTACACGCATCCAGAACTCAGCAGCACGACTCATCCTCGACCTCCACCGACACAAACACATCTCTCCACACCTCAAATCCCTCCACTGGCTCCCCATTGACAAAAGGATCACCTTCAAGATCCTCATCCTCACACACAAATCACTCCACAACACAGGCCCTGCCTACCTCAACGAGAGTCACCTTCCACACCCCCACACGAAACGTCCGTTCAGCTGACCTCTCTCTCGCCTCTGACCCCCGCATCAAACACACCACCACCGGGGGCAGATCCTTCTCCTACATTGCACCCAAAACATGGAACGCACTCACAACCCACATTCGCAAGACCCAAAACCTACTTCTTTTCAGGAAGGGCCTCAAAACCTGGCTTTTTGAACAGTGAACCTCCTAGCCCCTTTCCCTCCCCCCCGTCCCCCCCCCAGCGCCTTGAGACCCTCACAGGTGAGTAGCGCGCTTTATAAATCTCTTTGATACAGATCTACCTATATATATATATATAAATATATATCTACATAGATATATCTATAGATATATCCATGTACCTAGATATATCTATCTACATAGATATATATATATAGATATATACATATATTTTTTTTTAGTTGTTGTATGGTTTCCTTGGGGGCCAAAATGGCCCCCAGGGAAACCCTACAACATCTAAAAAAAAAATTGCCCCCACAGGGGGTCACCCTGCCCACGGGCGACCCCCTGTCATTTCATTTTTAAAAAAAAAAAAAAAAAATTCCCCTGGGGGGGGGGGGGGGGGGGCGCGATCGCGCCCCCCCCCCTCCCCAGGGGGCACCTACCTTTTTATTTTTTTAGGAAAATTATCCGGGGGGGGGCGGCCCGTTTTCCGGGGGGGGGCTGCCCCCCAAAAGTGAAATCCCTGGTGTCTAGTGGGGTTTCCTGGCCCCCGATCGCAGCTGTGCTGCGATCGGGGGCCAGGAAACCGTTTCAGAAGGCCTCGTAAGAAAGGGGAGACTCTCCCCTTTCTTACGAGGCCTTCTGAAACTGTTTCTGGCCCCCGATCGCAGCACAGCTGCGATCGGGGGCCAGAAACAGTTTCAGAAGGCCTCGTAAGAAAGGGGAGAGTCTCCCCTTTCTTACGAGGCCTTTTCAAAATGTTTCCTGACCCCCCCGATCGCAGCTGTGCTGCGATCGGGGGAGCCAGGAAACCTGAAAGTGTTTCCTGGCCCCCGATCGCAGCACAGCTGCGACCGGGGGCCAGGAAACACTTTCAGGAAGGCCTCGTAAGAAAGGGGAGTGTCTCCCCTTTCTTACGAGGCCTTCCCGAACGTGAAAAAGGCCGTTTTCCCCATGAAAGCAGGAAGCGGCCGCAAGGCTGCTTCCTGCTTTCATGGGGAAAACACCTTTGCAACGTCAGCGCGCCTCGCGGCGCGCTGACGTCACAAAGGGGCGGGTGGGGGGCGGGGGGAGACACGGTAGCTTCCGTGTCTCCCGGGGGGGGGAAAAAAATAAAAAATAAATCCTCGGGTGCGACGCACCCGAGGATTTATTAATGCCCTTCCTGGTGTCGGCCACTGGTCGTGACCCGCACCAGGGAGGGTGTGTGGGCGTCGGCCAGTGGCCGACGCCCACATTTAAGAGGTTAACATTGCCCATCCTTTCTAGAGTTTTCCATTCTTAACAAACTTTTGTGTATCACACATGCAGTGGCTCGTCCTTAACTTACTGTGGGCTTTTAATGCGTAATTCCAGCTTTCCCTGGCAAATATGTTGGTAAAATCATGGGGACATGCTTGACATCACTGATATTTGTTAGTGATAGTAAATAGATGTTTGTAAGGAAATGCCTTCCTTGGCATGGTTACCCCCTGACGTTTTGCCTGTTGTTGATGCCAGTTATGATTGAAAGTGTGCTGGTACCCTGCTAACCAGGCCCCAGCACCAACGTTCTTTCCCTAAACTGTACCTTTGTTCCCACAATTGGCACAGCTCTGGCACACAGATAAGTCCCTTGTAAATGGTTCACCTGGTACCAAGGGCCATATTGCCAGGGAAGGTCTCTTATTGCTGCAGCATGTCTTATGCCACCCTGGGGACCCCCTCAATCAGCACATGTGCACTGCCTCACAGCTTGTGTGTGCTGGTGGGGAGAAAATGACTAAGTTGACATGGCACTCCCCTCAGAGTGCCATGCCCACCTCTCACTGCCTGTGGCATAGGTAAGTCACCCCTCTAGCAGGCCTTACAGCCCTAAGGCAGGGTGGCTATACCACAGATGAGGGCATAAGTGCATGAGCACTATGCGCCTACAGTGTCTAAGCAAAACCTTAGACATTGTAAGTGCGGGGTAGCCATAAAGAATATATGGTCTGGGAGTCTGTCAATTACGAACTCCACAGTTCCATAATGGCTATACTGAAATCTGGGAAGTTTGGTATCAAACTTCTAAGCACAATAAATGCACATTGATGCCAGTGTGCAATTTATTGTAAAATACACCCAGAGGGCACCTAAGAGATGCCCCTGACTACCAGTCCGACTCCTAGTGCTAAGCTGACCAGTTTCTAGCAGCCTGCCACAACCAGACGAGTTTCTGGCCACATGGGGTCAGTGCCTTTGTCACTCTTTGACTAGGAACAAAGCCTGTACTGGGTGGAGGTGCGTCTCACTTCCCCCTGCAAGAACTGTAACACCTGGTGGTGAGCCTCAATGGCTCATGCCTTTTGTTACAGCACCCCAGGGCATCCCAGCTTGTGGAGATGCCCGCCCCTCCGGCCAATGTCCCCACTTTTGGCAGCAAGGCTGTAGGAGATAATGAGAAAAACAAGGAGGAGTCACCCACCAGTCCGGACAGCCCCTAAGGTGCCCTGAGCTGAGGTGACCCCTGCCTTTAGAAATCCTCCATCTTGAGTTTGGAGGATTCCCCCAATAGGAATAGGGATGTGCCCCCCCTCCACTCAAGGAGGAGGCACAAAGAGGGTGTAGCCACCTTCCAGGACAGTAGCCATTGGCTACTGCCCCCCAGACCTAAACACCCCCCTAAATTTAGTATTTAGGGACAACCCTGAACCCAGGAAATCAGATTCCTACAACAAGAAGGAGGACTGCTAACCTGAAAGCCCCGCAGAGACGACTGAGATGACAATTGACTTGGCCCCAGCTCTACCGGCCTATCTCCAGACTCAAAGAACCTGCACAGTGATGCATCCGACAGAGACCAGCAACCTCTGAGGATTCAGAGGACTGCTCTGAACCCGAAGGACCAAAAAACTCCTGAGAACAGCAGCAGCACTGTTCAAAAACTGCAACAACTTTACAAATTTTAAAGAACTCTCTCTTCCCTCCGGAAAGCATGAGACTTCTCACTCTGCACCCGACGCCCCCGGCTCGAGCTCCAGAGAACTAACACCGCAGAGAGGACTCCCAGGCGACTACAGCTACGTGAGTACCCTAAGTCGACCCCCCCCTCTGCACCACCGCAGCAACGCCTGCAGAGAGGATCCAGAGGCTTCCTCTGACCGCGACTGCCTGGTAACAAGGAACCTGATGCCTGGACCAAGCACTGCACCCGCAGCCCCCAGTACCGAGAGGAACCACCTTCCAGTGCAGGAGTTCCCCCTGTGCCCTGCCTGCATCGCCTAAGTGACCCCCGGGTCCATTCATTGCTTGCAATAGAAAACCCGACGCCTACTTTGCACACTGCACCCAGCCTCCCCTGAGTCGCTGAGGGTGTGTTGTGTGTGCCTGTTTGTGTCACCCTCAGCGCTCTACAAAACCCCCCTGGTCTTCTCCACGAGGACGCAGGTACTTACCTGCTAGCCGACTGGAACCGGAGCACCCCTGTTCTCCATAGGCACCTATGTGTTCTGGGCTCTCCTTTGACCTCTGCACCTGACTGGCCCTGTGTTGGGGTTGCCTTGAACTCCCAACTGTGGGCTGGCTAAGCCCAGGAGACTGACTGTGTAAGTGCTTTACTTACCTGAAAAACCTAACCAAACTTACCTCCCCCAGGAACGGTTGATTTTTGCACTGTTTCCACTTTTAAAATAGCTTATTGCCATTTTAACCTAAACTGTGTGTACTACTGTTTTAAATCAAAGTTCTATACTTACCTGTGTGAAGTACCTTGCATTTTATGTACTTATCTCAAATCTTGTGGTTTTAAAATAAATTAAGAAAATATATTTATCTATATAATAACTATTGGCCTGGAGTTAAGTCTTTGAGTGTGTGTTCTTCATTTATTGCCTGTGTGTGTGTACAACAAATGCTTAACACTACCCTCTGATAAGCCTACTGTTCGACCACACTACCACAAAATAGAGCATTAGTATTATCTAATTTTGCCACTATCAACCTCTAAGGGGAACCCTTGGACTCTGTGCACACTATCTCTCACTTTGAGATAGTATATACAGAGCCAACTTCCTACAATGTTGAATATAGAATATGTCCATATGTGACAGTTGTATACGTGAGTGATTGGTACAAAGGTCAATCTCATAGTTGAGACTAAAACATATTTACCTAAAATGAAAATCTATTTTTTTAGGGCAAATCAATTACTACATTTCAATGAAAATTACATTTTTCTTTTGAGTGAAGTGGGCTTCTTTTTCCAGAATGAAATGCCTGTATTTCATGGTGAAATATCTGTATTTTGAGAAACTGCCAAGATGGCATTTATGCATAAAAACTTATTTTCCCAATTATATGTGAAGCTGATATATTTTTTTTATAACAAGTTTTTATTGATTTATAAACATAACACCAGGTCGCAAAGTAGAAGGCTCAGTTTTTTATCACATTAGTACATTCAGTTATAGACTCTCGGATTAACAAAACCATACAGCACTCGTGTAAGTTTACATATTCATGGGTGAGCAGTGCCCTACCATACGTCCCAGATTATATGGTATTTACTTTCACATCCCCTTGCCTGGTAAACTGATCGTTCCATTTGAGCACACCAATCCATTCCCCTTCTCCATTGTTGTAGCAAGGGGGGAGGGTCTCAGACGCCCAGCATCCAGCAATGTCCGTTTTTGAAATAAGCAAAGCCGTACCCACTAGTGTGCGTGTCACCCGGTTACCCTCCATGTCCTCCATCACCCCCAGTAAGGCAACGCTAGGGGAAGCCGTCAAGTTGATGTTCGACAAAGTGGAAAGTACATTTAGGATGCATGTCCAATACCGTTGGATCTTGGGGCATGACCACACCATGTGAAAGAAGTCTGTCAGGGAGTGGAGGCATCTACCACAATAAGAGTTTGGTTTGAGTCTGGCACAAAACAGTCAGGCTGGTGTCAGATAAGCACAAAGCAAAAAACAGACCTGGACCATTCGCAGCCTCGCTGATATTGCAAGAGTGCGTGGCGCCATCAACGCATCTCGCCAATCCTCCTCTTCCAGGGGGCCCATCCAGGCCTCCCAGCGGGTCCTCAAAGACCAAAGGGGTGGCGACGCGTTCAACACCAAAAAGCAGTAAATCTGTGATACACCACCCCACCACCCAGGGCCCCCCATCATCGCCTTTGCCTCCATAGAACTGAAGTCAGGAACCTGGGTACCATTGCTAATGTGGGCATATAATGCATGTCGAAGCTGTAAGAATTTGTGGAATTGTGTTTGATTCAGGGTATTTGTCTCCTGGAGTTGCTGGAAAGACATCATGTGTGTATCCTCCCAGACATCTCCCACTACTGTGATGCCTATGGCATCCCAGCACGTAAAGCCCTCGAGAGTAGCAATTTCATGTATCCACATTCCCTGCCATAGCGCTGGGTGACCCCACCCCACCACCCCGTCAGCTTCTGGGCCGCGCTCATCCATGTAGAACCTGGCTGGTCATTTCAGGTGTAGCCCTGGGGATAGGAGAGCCGTACAGCATATCCATAAGTCGTGGGAATCCAATTGTTGCTAGTTCCAACTAATAGGCTGGGTCGTCCCACCCCCCAGTGAGCCATTCATTGATGGGGCGTACCTGTACTGCCAGGTAGTAGAGGTATAAATTCGACATAGCCAGACCGCCGTCGAACACACCTCGTTGACATGTGTCCCAGGAGAGGCGCCGCCGTACAAAGGAGCGGGCCATTGCATCCATCTCCCGAAACCAGTGCTGGGGAATCTGGATAGGAAGATTCTGGAGGATATACAGAAAACTGGGTAAGATCAGCCTTTTATACAGAACTATGCGTCCCAGAAGGTTGAGCGGAGAGTCTGCCATTTTCCCAGGGCTGCTTTCACCCAACGGAAGAGCGGATTAAGATTGAGGGTCCAGGTCATGGCGGGTTCAAGCTTGATTTTTATGCGAGGTACTTGAAGCTTAATCGCTGGATAGGCATGGTCGTCTGCCAGTCAACCAATTCTCGGGAGTCGGAAAACAGAACCAGCAGAGATTTCGTAGTGTTCATTTTGAGGCAAGATGCCTCGCCAAAAATACGCAGCAATTGAAGACACCGAGGTCCGCTTATCTCCGGGTGTGACAAGTATAGCAGCACGTCATCTGCATATAGCGCAATACGGTCCTCCCAAACCTCCACCCACCGCCATCCCTCCAAGAAGGCATCCAGGTGAACCACCTGTGCGAGGGGCTCTATGGCGAGGGCAAAGAGGAGGGGAGATAGGGGTCACCCCTGTCTAGTGCCCCTCTCAATAGGGAAGACCTCAAACATCCTCCTGTTTACGAGGACACAGGCCGATGGTATATGACATAATAATTGAACCATGCGCCTAAAGGAATGTCCCATTCCCGCCTTCCACAGAACCAGGTCTAGGTAGCTCCAGTCCACCATATCAAATGATTTTTCAAAGTCGATTAGGAGGAGAGCCAGGGGGCGCGAAGCGTTTGCCTATCTGAAGGGCAACATGGAGCCTCCGTAGGCAGTGTCTAGTGCTACGAGTGGGCATAAAGCCACACTGATCCGGATGGATCAATGGTCGCAGCACCGGCCGAAGGCGACTAGCCAGTATATTGCCATGAATCTTGAGCTCAATGTTGATTATCCACGGGCGATAATCTGCACAGTGCATGGAGGGCGGTGTGGACTTAGGCAACACAACAATTGTGGCCCGGTCCAGGTCGATATGAAAGGCACCCCTATCCAGGGCACCAATATGTCTCGGAATTTAGGATAGTATTCTGCTGGGTATCCGTCTGGGCCTGGGGTCTTTCTGGATCTAAGATTTGCAATGGCCTCCCCTATTTCTTTCAGGGTTATGGGGTAGTCAAGACCTCTGCTGACCGAGGCTGAAAGGACTGGTATGTCTATCTCATGCAGTAGCAGCATCTGTTGTTTGACAGTTGGTCTAGGTGCCGCCTTATACAGGGCAGCATAATAGTGAGCGAATGTCTAAGCTATGTCTTGAGGAATCGTGTGTAACTGCCCGGACTTATCTGTTATCTTGGGGATCACCCGCCCCTTCAGGGGGCCCGGTGGCCAACCAGTAAAGGACCTTACTATTCTTGTGCCCCCAGCCATAAACTCGGGCCTGTGTTGCCCGCCAGATCTGTTTTGCCTCTTCCAGGTAGTGGGCTCTCAATTCTTGCCTCACCATCTCCAGGGCTCGTCTGTGTCCCTCCCCCCTGGGGTTCAACACCTCGCATTCTAAGAGAAGTACTCGGGCTTCGAGGGTTGTAATATGAGTTTGTTTCTCCTTCTCCCATCTTTGCAAGAGACCCATAACATAGCCGTGGACTATGGCCTTGCCCGCTGCCTAAAGAGTAATACGGGATTGAACAGATCCCGTATTTTTGCTAAAGTAGAGTTTGATCCCTCTATGGAGGTCCGCTGAGTAGGTCTCGTCTTAAGGGAACCAATCGTTGAGACGCCATGTAGGTCTCCGGTGCTGCCCCGGATAGCCAATAACCATCGAGATACGAGCGTGATCGGAGAGGCCCCGGGCATGTATCTGGATCTGGGTGACTAGGGGGTTATCACTGGCCGGTGTAAGGATCATGTCTATACAGGCCTGGGTGTGGTGCGCTGCCGAAGTGTGGGTGTATTGCCGGCGGCAGGGGTGCCACACTCTGCAGGCGTCAGTAAGGCCCGTGGTCGTCATCCATTGGGTAAGAGCCTGTGAGTGTCTACGGCGAACATCTGACAAGGGGCCTGTGATGTCCAAACTCGGGTCCAAAACCGCGTTCATGTCAACGCCCACAGCCATGAATCCCATGGGCATTTGGGCTAGGAGGGCGGTGAGGGTGCCAAAGAACCCCTCGAGCCCGGCAGGAGGGGTAGATATGCTAAGTAGGTTTATGTTAGGTCTGTCCAACCGTCCCGTCAGGGCCACATACCTCCCCTGTGGGTCCTTTCAGGTCTGCTGCACCGTCAAGGGATAGCCCCGGTTTAGATGTATTGCCACGCCCCAGACCCTCCAAGTGTACCCGGAATAGTAGACTCGATCGAAGCTATAGCGGGCCAAGAACAGGCATGTGGACCCCAGTAGATGCGTCTCCTGGAGAAGTAGAATAGAAGGTCGGAGGTGTTCCGCTTAACCTTGTCGAGGAGACCATTAACGTTTCCAGGAGACGTTGTGTGTGTCATGTGATGTCTTGAAATGGAGCACCCCCCAGTACCTCTTGGACAGCTGGAGGAGCATAAAATGGATCTGGGTGCGGTGCTGTGGATAATGGGCCTTAAATTCGTCCGGTGTCTGGGTGTTCTGTGTGCGTCCCTTCATATGCGACCTCCAAGTACTAAGGACTAGGAACAAACAGCAACATAATAAATCCATCTCACAGTTGACTCAGGTTTGCATGTGGGCAACAACCTGATTGGTGCAGAAGCTGTCTCATCACACCTCGCACTGGGAGACCACTTGATGTGGCTCCCCTTGATGTGGCTCCCTACTAGACCTCGCTCCCTCCAGTTCGCTCCTCTTCCTCACAGGAGACACTGATATTGGCAGGCAGGCTCTGGTGATTTAGGCTCCTGAGCAGGAGGTCTTGGTTTTCCTGGTTGATGTCCCTTCACCCAGCAGGGAGCCTAGCAGGTCTTGGGCCCTAGTCCTAGTCAAATGCAGATGTCTTGCAGAGCTTCTTCTCCTCAAACATCCTGTCTGGCTACTTGTCTTATGACAATTTTTTGGATCTCAACCTCCCCTTCTCATAGTTCATTGCCAGACACCAAATGTGATTTAGTACATATTTCTCCTCTCCCTCCTCTCCAACTTTCACAGCCGGAGAATCCCCGAAGCTAATAGTCGCATAACCCAGGCCATGGAAGTGACTAGAGTTCACACCTGGATGTCAACCCCAGTGATATGTGCATCACATGTTTAATCTTGGGTTCCAGGCCCAATCCTTTATGATTCTATTACGAGCCTCCTCCCCTTCCTACCCAGTCCCCTTCCTTGTGATCTCTCAATTAATCAAAGAACACCCTTTGAAGTGTACAGGTGGAACCCCGCTCTTTCTTCTCCAGTGAACCTAGGTTGTCCATATGAAATTATTTGTTGTAGACAGCATACTGCAAAGTGTTCCGTTGAGATCATTATAGGAAAAGTAGACTGAGAGGATTGCTGCCTCTGGGTGACTGCTAAGTACAATTATTGCCAGTGGCAAGAATCAGGGGAGCCGTGTCTTGGAGTGTAAAGTACAAACGGCATCATAAATGAAATAAGAAGCACCTGCCAGTTATGCAGTTAGTTCAGATAAGAGGTTCACTTACGTGAGAGCTTTAAAACAGCACGTTGGCGCCGCTTTATATTTCATTTCAGATAATGTTTTCATGAGAGGTTTCTGACTTCAGGATCATCGTTCTCTAATCAGAATATCTGTGAGGTTATTCAGAACACTGTGGCCAGGCATCATCCAGTAACTCATTCACTGGATCATGACTGTTAACTCTTGATGGTCAGGTTCCATAACCTACCAAGAGTGGTTGGTGCGTTTTCTTTAGTCTGTACTAATTCATTCCGAGTAGCTGTTATAGCAATGCGTTGCATGTTTGTCAATTATATTTTATATTTCTCGAATCTCTTTATGTGGCATGTAGTGTTGCATTAAAAATCGATGTTCTTAAAATGAGTAGAGTGGCACTACCACAGGTGATTTAGGATTCAGCCTCGCAATTCTCTTCTTTTTCTTTACTGAATTAAGAGTTTGGTTAAAATTGTTCACCTCACTGCAGCACACTGCCCTGATGACATGAAGGATGGCATTTACAATTATGGACCTGTAGTGCCCGTCTGCCAATGGGCGAAGGGAAGACTAGTGCAGGCAGAAGTTTCACGCTATTGCAGAACGTTGTTGTCGCTCTTGGCTGCTCCCACTTACATGGCAAGAGCCGGGCCGGGAGGTAATGTGTCGCATGAATTCCACGTGCTTTGTCGGCATGGTGGAATAGTATTCAAAAAGCGGGGCTGCATTTCAAGTAACCACATCAGAAGTGTCCTGTATGGCTTGTTTTTTTCCAGCCTGACAAGAACACTTTTCATTAAGTTCTATGTAAGACCACCAGAATTACCCTGGTGCGCTTATACTAACGCGATACTGCTGGAAACATGTATAGGGTGGCCAGTGGGTTTGGTTTCCCGCAGCATCACTGCTGCTCATGACAGAAGCTCTATTATGGCCCACCTCTAAAAGCAGCACATAGGTGCTCCAGTGAACGCAGTGAAAGTGATAAGTGGCATGTTAATTATAAAGTGCGCTGGTAATATGTGCAGGAGCAATAAGTTGTCAACAATGCTGACTCAGTAGTGTTCGAATATACAAACAAGCATTGGTAAAGCAATAGATCTCGCTTATGCAAGAGCTATTGGCTTTGCCAATGTGATTATCCATGTTGTACACCAGTGTGGCTGCTGTTCAGCATGGCTATAAAGTTAGTGGTGTAAAGGAGAGTGGTGTGGAGTTTTATAGAGTAGAATGGCAAAAAGTGGAGTGGAGTGGAGTGTTGTAGAGTGGCAGAGAGTGTCATGTATTGGAGTGGCAAAGTGCGGAGTTTCATAGAGTGGCATACCCTGGAGTGGCATAGAGTGGACTGGTGTATAGTGCATTGGCATAGAGTACTGCAAAATTGAGTGCAGTGGCATTGAATTCAGCCCTGTGCAATGCAGCATTGTAGAATGCAGTGGCGTAGATTAGAGTGGGGTGGCATAGATTATAGAGTGGAATGATGCAGATTTGAGAAGAGTGGCACAGAGTAGAGAAGAGTGGCATAGAGTGGTGCAGTGTGGAGTGGAATAGAGTTGAGTGATGCAGAGGGCAGTGGCGCAGAGTAGAGTCGAGTGGCATAGAGTGCAGTGGCATAGCATAGCATAGAGTGGTGCAGAGGAGAGTATAGTGCTGGAGAGCTTAGTGGGAGAGAATGCAGTGTTGCAGAGTGGCATAGAGTGGAGTTGTGCAGAGTAGATTGGTGTGGCCTAGACTGGCGTGGTGTAGTGTGCAGTGGTGAAGAGTGCAATGCTGCAGAGTAAAGTGGGGAAGAGTGCATTGGCATAGTCAAGTGGAATAGGGTAAAGAGGTGTAGCGTGAAGTGGCGTACAGTGCAGTGGCATAGAGTGGAGAGGTGCAGCATGCAGTGGCACAGAGTGGTTTAGAGTGGAGTGGTGCAGAGTAGAGTGGAGAGGCATAGAATGGAGTATTCATGGTGTAGTAACACACCACCATTGCAGACAACACATTTTTAATTGAAATGACAATTACATTTGCACAGATATACAGTTTTACCAATAAAACTATACAGTGCACAGACGAAAAGGTGTGAAAATTGCATCACTTAGAGTAATGATTTGTTTTCATCATATTAAAGTATTTGTTTCTAGCACACTTCAGAAATAACAAAAAAATTGCTTCATTTGTGTTTCTAATTCTAATAGATTCTGAAATACTTACACAGATCATTTAAATGTTATTGTGTGCTAGAAAAAAATTATTTCCTATCCCAAGTATCCAGCAAGACTGTCACATAAATCCTCTCACTTTGAAGTCGGAGAAAGAAAAATAAGATAGTGCCTAACATTTGACCTCGGTCTTTGAATGCACATCAAATGTGATGAGATAAGATGAAGATTTACAGGCCTCTTTACAGAATGGGAGCACTCAGAAGGATACTGTAAATAAGGTTTGGGCAAGGGAAGATACAAACACAAGCTGGACAGCCTAAAACAAATAAAGCAAGTAAATGGAATGCAAGACAATGTGAGCTAGAAACCACAAAGCCAATCGCAAGCAACAGACAAAGTGCATTACTTGATCCGGTTTCTGAATGCCCCCAAGCTGTCTGGTAGACTGCGTCCTAAAAATGACTGTAAGTTGGAGTTCAGTTTCTTCCACACTAGTTCATGTCAGTCAGCTAGTTATTACATATCTGACAGCTTTTGTTCATGCAGTATTTCCTCATTCTTGAGGCCCATTGTGAAAAAAACTGTCTTAGGAAATGGGGATGACCACATTTCTGTTGTTAAGCTTTTCCACTAGTGAATGTGTTTTTGACGATAATTGCGCAATATGTTATTATTGAGGTAAACTCCAGGAAAATCTCCTTATCTGCACCCCCAAGAGGATAAGTAAGCTTGGCATCAGTCTTTTTGAGGCCTGAGAAATCCTAGTGTTTGCCTGCCCTACCTTTTGATAAGTTCTATGCTTCCTAAGGCTCTTTATTACACATTGGCCGATGATGTCAAATCGGGAACAAACTGATTTTTAGCACTCAATTTAATATTACAATGTACAAATTTAGAACTGATCTGGCAGTTTTTACAATTTTTATCAGGCAATTCCCGGCAAACTTTGCACCACACAATTTTTAGTTTTTCTGGTTGTAACAAGGAAAAATGTACAGTATTAGCTCATTATGTACAATTGCTAAGGCGAGACGGATGCTTCATTTTGACCAACTTACTCTGTCAGTACGACTTTCAGCGGCTCTTACTGTGTGCATCAGCCTAACTTCTAATCTGCAGCCATCTTTTCTGAGCAGACACCCCTCCTCTCATGAGTCCCCCATTGTCCATCTCGTCCATGTGTAACAACATCCTCTTATACACTGTGGCACAGAACTGTCCCATGAGGGTAGTTTGACATACTATTTGTGTGATATCTTTCTGTTTTCCACTCGGACAGAAAATGTATTTGATTCCACATTCTGAATAGATCCTACTGAAAGTGCACATATACCTGAATTAATACATTGCTCTTTTGATCTGCCTGCAGCCATATGCGGTGTCCCATCTGAACTTGTGTGCTGGAATCATGGTGACTGCATCCCATAACCCAAAGCAGGACGATGGCTACAAGGTATGAGCCCATAAAAGTTGTGATCAGCTGGCTTTCAGAAAACATAATTGAAATTATTCTTTTTGTTGATTTGAAAAAATATATATATATGATTTTGCTTTTAAGTGTAATTAGAAGTTGTGTTCTGAATTCTGTTTGGAAAAGGGAATATGACAAGAGTTTAAATGCCACCTGAGCAAGATTGGCTGTGAATGGAACAATGGCTATTCATTTTGAAACTCACACGTTATATACATAATATAAATTTTATATTTTTAACAGGTTTATTGGGAAAATGGAGCTCAGATAATTCCTCCTCATGATAAGGGAATCGCAGGCACCATAGAAGAAAATTTAGGGCCCTGGCCACAGGCGTGGGACGATGGTCTTATAGACTGCAGCACACTTCTTCAGGATCCCTATGCCTCCATCGATAAGGATTACATGACAGACATACAAAGATACTGCCTCCACAGGTAAGCTGATAAGGATCCTTTCATATCCCTCTTTCACCAGACGTTGCTCTTTGGAATGACTAACATTTGCGGCAGAATTGGCACCAGCAGCGGAGTGATGTAGAAACAGAAAGATATGGTAGCACACTGCCAGTTTTTGATTGCCCTCCCTGCTTTTCCTAATGTATTCCCCTCCATTGTTCCACTCTGTTCCTGGTCCCTAGGATTTATTTTTAGAATTTAATCCTTTCAAAGTGTATGTTACTTATACCTGAAATCCCACTTAATTTTCTTCTGGGAGAGATGTTGTCATTGTACCTCTTTTTTTTTTTTTTAAATCATTTCAAAATATTTTTTCGTCAATTGCTATTGGTAACATGTAGCCATTTACAAATCAATCTTATGTAAAGGAGAACTGTAACCCCTGTGCTCATATTAAGTAAAGGAGCGGTAACTTCTACCAATAAAAATGATGTGTAGGAGACTGTACTTACACCAGTCCACCTCGGGAAGAACCTTTTTGTATTTTAGTAATCTTACGAAAATTCAGACACGAACCAACACATCACTGGAGCGGACTACCGCAGTGCTAATATGGTTCTCCTGCTTTGACAACATTTAGACTAGCATGTGGCATGCCTAAGGGTGTGCAGCCTTTTACGGGTCTTCCATCAGAGGGGCTCACCGAATTAATCCTTCACATGGGAGAGTCTGAGAACCGCATCCCAAATCGGGCAATGTTCTTCTC
Source organism: Pleurodeles waltl (assembly GCF_031143425.1). Classification (NCBI taxonomy): domain Eukaryota; kingdom Metazoa; phylum Chordata; class Amphibia; order Caudata; family Salamandridae; genus Pleurodeles; species Pleurodeles waltl. Next base: position 1,030,892,850 of record NC_090437.1, on the reverse strand, counting down.
TTGGGGACATCACATTGCCCCACCGGAAGTAGACCTCTGAGTTAAATGGTCCCATTTCCTCTTTCCTACCCCTAAGGTAGAGCTGGATTGTTATGTTCTCCCTCTATGCCTGCGTTTTACTGACCAGTGAGAATTCAGTGCAGTTAATTTGATGTAATCAATACCTAGATGTATTACTCCATTTGAATATTTTGCTGTAAATCTGTATTTTCATTTTAGAAAAAAATTACCCCCACTCCTCAAACGCATGTTCTGCAAAGCATTGCGTTCGCCAGCTAAGTGTAACACTATATATAAATATGTTTGGCATGTGTAGCTACAGATACACATGCTGTGCACTGTTCCTGCCATCTAGTGTTGGGCTCGGAGTGTTACAAGTTGTTTATCTTCGAAGAAGTCTTTTCGAGTCACGGGACCGAGTGACTCCTCCCTTTCGGCTCCATTGCGCATGGGCATCGACTCCATCTTAGATTGTTTTCTTTCCGCCATCGGGGTCGGATGTGTTCCTCTTCACTCTGTGATTCGAATCGGGAAAATTTAAAAATCATCGAAAATCCATCGGTATTGTTGCGTTCGGGACCGTTTTCCTATAGATACATCGGCACCGACAAGACAACTGCTTCGGCGGCCCTTCGGGGCTTCCGCACCCAGCCGAGGCCTGGTCGGGCCGACCACACCCGTCGTCGAAGCCTCATGGACAGGACCCCCTTCCGGTTCTGTCCGACGTGCCACGCCAAGTATCCTTATACACACCAGCATCGGGTCTGTAATCTGTGTTTGTCACCGGCGCACAGAGAGGATACCTGTGAGGCCTGTAAGGCTTTTCGGTCGAAGAAGACTGTAGGAAGTTGGCTCTGTATGCACTATTTCAAAGTAAGGAATAGTATGCACAGAGTCCAAGGGTTCCCCTTAGAGGTAAGATAGTGGCAAAAAGAGATAATACTAATGCTCTATTTTGTGGTAGTGTGGTCGAGCAGTAGGCTTATCCAAGGAGTAGTGTTAAGCATTTGTTGTACATACACATAGACAATAAATGAGGTACACACACTCAGAGACAAATCCAGCCAATAGGTTTTTGTATAGAAAAATATCTTTTCTTAGTTTATTTTAAGAACCACAGGTTCAAATTCTACATGTAATATCTCATTCGAAAGGTATTGCAGGTAAGTACTTTAGGAACTTCAAATCATCAAAATTGCATGTATACTTTTCAAGTTATTCACAAATAGCTGTTTTAAAAGTGGACACTTAGTGCAATTTTCACAGTTCCTAGGGGAGGTAAGTATTTGTTAGGTTAACCAGGTAAGTAAGACACTTACAGGGCTTAGTTCTTGGTCCAAGGTAGCCCACCGTTGGGGGTTCAGAGCAACCCCAAAGTCACCACACCAGCAGCTCAGGGCCGGTCAGGTGCAGAGTTCAAAGTGGTGCCCAAAACACATAGGCTAGAATGGAGAGAAGGGGGTGCCCCGGTTCCGGTCTGCTTGCAGGTAAGTACCCGCGTCTTCGGAGGGCAGACCAGGGGGGTTTTGTAGGGCACCGGGGGGGACACAAGCCCACACAGAAATTTCACCCTCAGCAGCGCGGGGGCGGCCGGGTGCAGTGTAGAAACAAGCGTCGGGTTTGTAATGGAAGTCAATGGGAGATCTAGGGATCTCTTCAGCGCTGCAGGCAGGCAAGGGGGGGGTTCCTCGGGGAAACCTCCACTTGGTCAAGGGAGAGGGTCTCCTGGGGGTCACTCCTCCAGTGAAAGTCCGGTCCTTCAGGTCCTGGGGGCTGCGGGTGCAGGGTCTCTCCCAGGTGTCGGGACTTAGGATTCAAAGAGTCGCGGTCAGGGGAAGCCTCGGGATTCCCTCTGCAGGCGGCGCTGTGGGGGCTCAGGGGGGACAGGTTTTTGTACTCACAGTCTTAGAGTAGTCCTGGGGTCCCTCCTGAGGTGTTGGATCGCCACCAGCCGAGTCGGGGTCGCCGGGTGCAGTGTTGCAAGTCTCACGCTTCTTGCGGGGAGCTTGCAGGGTTCTTTAAAGCTGCTGGAAACAAAGTTGCAGCTTTTCTTGGAGCAGGTCCGCTGTCCTCGGGAGTTTCTTGTCTTTTCGAAGCAGGGGCAGTCCTCAGAGGATGTCGAGGTCGCTGGTCCCTTTGGAAGGCGTCGCTGGAGCAGGATCTTTGGAAGGCGGGAGACAGGCCGGTGAGTTTCTGGAGCCAAGGCAGTTGTCGTCTTCTGGTCTTCCTCTGCAGGGGGTTTTCAGCTAGGCAGTCCTTCTTCTTGTAGTTGCAGGAATCTGCTTTTCTAGGGGTCAGGGTAGCCCTTAAATACTAAATTTAAGGGCGTGTTTAGGTCTGGGGGGTTAGTAGCCAATGGCTACTAGCCCTGAGGGTGGGTACACCCTCTTTGTGCCTCCTCCCAAGGGGAGGGGGTCACAATCCTAACCCTATTGGGGGAATCCTCCATCTGCAAGATGGAGGATTTCTAAAAGTTAGTCACCTCAGCTCAGGACACCTTAGGGGTTGTCCTGACTGGCCAGTGACTCCTCCTTGTTGCTTTCTTTGTTCCCTCCAGCCTTGCCGCCAAAAGTGGGGGCCGTGGCCGGAGGGGGCGGGCAACTCCACTAAGCTGGAGTGCCCTGCTGGGCTGTGACAAAGGGGTGAGCCTTTGAGGTTCACCGCCAGGTGTCACAGCTCCTGCCTGGGGGAGGTGTTAGCATCTCCACCCAGTGCAGGCTTTGTTACTGGCCTCAGAGTGACAAAGGCACTCTCCCCATGGGGCCAGCAACATGTCTCTAGTGTGGCAGGCTGCTGGAACCAGTCAGCCTACACAGCTAGTTGGTTAAGTTTCAGGGGGCACCTCTAAGGTGCCCTCTGTGGTGTATTTTACAATAAAATGTACACTGGCATCAGTGTGCATTTATTGTGCTGAGAAGTTTGATACCAAACTTCCCAGTTTTCAGTGTAGCCATTATGGTGCTGTGGAGTTCGTGTTTGACAAACTCCCAGACCATATACTCTTATGGCTACCCTGCACTTACAATGTCTAAGGTTTTGTTTAGACACTGTAGGGGCACAGTGCTCATGCACTGGTACCCTCACCTATGGTATAGTGCACCCTGCCTTAGGGCTGTAAGGCCTGCTAGAGGGGTGTCTTACCTATACTGCATAGGCAGTGAGAGGCTGGCATGGCACCCTGAGGGGAGTGCCATGTCGACTTACTCATTTTGTTCTCACTAGCACACACAGGCTTGTAAGCAGTGTGTCTGTGCTGAGTGAGGGGTCTCTAGGGTGGCATAAGGCATGCTGCAGCCCTTAGAGACCTTCCTTGGCATCAGGGCCCTTGGTACTAGAAGTACCAGTTACAAGGGACTTATCTGAATGCCAGGGTGTGCCAATTGTGGATACAATGGTACATTTTGGGTGAAGGAACACTGGTGCTGGGGCCTGGTTAGCAGGGTCCCAGCACACTTCTCAGTCAAGTCAGCATCAGTATCAGGCAAAAAGTGGGGGGTAACTGCAACAGGGAGCAATTTCTTTACACAAGCCCCCCCCAGCCTACAGGCCAGGAGACTCAGCCCAAGCTGGGAGAGTCTTCCTAGTCTGTCAGGCGAGGAAGAGTAGGAGAAATAGGCTGGTTAGTTGCAGGGCCTACTCTGCCTTACATCCTTCTGTTCAGGTCATTCCCTTTGGGGAACTGACCCACTTCCACAGTGATAGGACCTAGTCTGAATTGCCTCTTGTCTGCCTCTTCAATGTCTCCACCCATTCTTTCTATTTTGGTCTTAGAGGTATCCACCTCTGCTAACCTTATCTTGGCCAGGGTTACCCCTAGCTTACCCAGAGAGGTTACCCAGAGCTGGAGTAACCCCACCATGACCAATAGGGTCAGGGGGCCTAACTTGCTATTTGGCATGGGGTCAGACCACCATGCTAAGGACAGTGCAGCCATAAAGGCTAACACCCAGCAGAGGCCACTGACAGCTGTCAGTGCCCAGAACCACACCTTTAGCTCCTCACCTAAAAGGGAAGGGGCTAAGTTACAGGCTTCTTTGGGTTCAGGTTGCCTGTCTGCTGTATTAGAGTGGGGGGTTACCACATCTTGTAGTAAACACCCTTCTTCCACTCTTTCTTCTGTTAGCTGAGGAGCCACCCACTCAGGTTTAACAGTTGCCTGACTAGCCAGGACTTCTTGTGGGTCAGGTTGGACTTTATCAGGGCCATTTTTTGGAGTTCTCCCCTACTGGAGCAAAATCTCCTTGGCTTGCTGTAACCTTGGCTAAAGGTTGTCCACCCTTCCTACTCTGTTTTCTTTTCTTCTTCTTCTGGGGCCTGCTTGCATTTACTGCAGAGGCAGGACTTCCAGAATCCTTGGGAGAGGACTGGCACTGGACCAGTTTCTCTCTTGGGCTCTGACTAACCTCTGGGTAGTCATTTCCAAGGAGACAATCAAGGGGGAAGTCTGTACTGACTACTACCCTTCTCCAGCTAAGAGTGCCACCCACTTCTATGGGCACTAAAGCCACAGGCCTCTTAGTGACCCTGTCTAGGCTAACTCTTACCCTGGCAGTCTCACCTGGGATGTACTGGTTTGAGAGCACCAGCCTGTCATGCACAATAGTGTGACTGGCACAAGTGTCTCTCAGGGCAGTGGTTGGGATTCCATTCACCAGTAGGTGGTGGAAGTGTCTACTTCCCTCTGGAATCTCCAACTCACCTGTTGGGCCCTGTTTCCAGTTGAAGGCTAGGAAGACCTCCTCATCTGAGGAGTCATCTCCCATGGCTACACTGGTTACCCCAGGAATTTTGTTCTGGGGTTTGTTTTTGGGACAAGAAGTGTCCTTGGTGTGGTGCCCAGACTGTTTACAGTTGTGGCACCATGCCTTAGTGGCATCCCAGTTCTTACCCTGGTACCCACCTTTGTTTTGGGTTGTGTCTTGGGGCCCACCCACCTGTTCTGGTTTTTGGGGGCCTACAGAGGACTCTTTTTCTTTGTTTCTAGTGTCACCCACTTTCTCCTGGGGAGTTTTTGTAACCCCTTTCTTTTGGTCACCCCCAGTGGAAGTTTTGGTTACCCTAGTCTTGACCCAGTGGTCTGCCTTCTTTCCCAATTCTTGGGGAGAAATTGGACCTAGGTCTACCAGATACTGATGCAACTTTTCATTGAAGCAGTTACTTAAAATGTGTTCTTTCATAAACAAATTATAAAGCCCAACATAGTCACACACTTCATTTCCAGTTAACCAACCATCTAGTGTTTTTACTGAGTAGTCTACAAAATCAACCCAGGTCTGGCTCGAGGATTTTTGAGCCCCCCTGAACCTAATCCTGTACTCCTCAGTGGAGAATCCAAAGCCCTCAATCAGGGTACCCTTCATGAGGTCATAAGATTCTGCATCTTTTCCAGAGAGTGTGAGGAGTCTATCCCTACACTTTCCAGTGAACATTTCCCAAAGGAGAGCACCCCAGTGAGATCTGTTCACTTTTCTGGTTACACAAGCCCTCTCAAAAGCTGTGAACCATTTGGTGATGTCATCACCATCTTCATATTTTGTTACAATCCCTTTGGGGATTTTTAGGATGTCAGGAGAATCTCTGACCCTATTTAAGTTGCTGCCACCATTGATGGGACCTAGGCCCATCTCTTTTCTTTCCCTTTCTATGGCTAGGAGCTGCTTTTCCAAAGCCAATCTTTTGACCATCCTGGCTAACAGGGGGTCATCTTCACTGAGAGCATCCTCAGTGATTTCAGAAATGCTGGACCCTCCTGTGAGGGAAGCAACATTTCTGACTATCATTTTTGGAGACAGGGCTTGAGAGGCCCTGGTCTCCCTATTTAGGACTGGAAGGGGGGAATTGCCCTCCAAGTCACTAATTTCTTCCTCTGTGAAGTCATCCTCAGAGGGGTTGGCTTTTTCAAACTCTGCCAACAGCTCCTGGAGCTGAATTTTGGTAGGTCTGGAGCCAATGGTTATTTTCTTTATATTACAGAGAGACCTTAGCTCCCTCATCTTAAGATGGAGGTAAGGTGTGGTGTCGAGTTCCACCACATTCATCTCTGTATCAGACATTATTTTGCTAAAAGTTGGAAGACTTTTTAAAGAATCTAAAACTGTTTCTAGAATCTAATTTCAAACCTTTAACAAACTTTTAAACTCTAAAAGACAATGCTAAACAGGGACTTAACACACAAGGCCCTAGCAGGACTTTTAAGAATTTAGAAAAATTTCAAATTGCAAAAATGAATTTCTAATGACAATTTTGGAATTTGTCGTGTGATCAGGTATTGGCTGAGTAGTCCAGCAAATGCAAAGTCTTGTACCCCACCGCTGATCCACCAATGTAGGAAGTTGGCTCTGTATGCACTATTTCAAAGTAAGGAATAGTATGCACAGAGTCCAAGGGTTCCCCTTAGAGGTAAGATAGTGGCAAAAAGAGATAATACTAATGCTCTATTTTGTGGTAGTGTGGTCGAGCAGTAGGCTTATCCAAGGAGTAGTGTTAAGCATTTGTTGTACATACACATAGACAATAAATGAGGTACACACACTCAGAGACAAATCCAGCCAATAGGTTTTTGTATAGAAAAATATCTTTTCTTAGTTTATTTTAAGAACCACAGGTTCAAATTCTACATGTAATATCTCATTCGAAAGGTATTGCAGGTAAGTACTTTAGGAACTTCAAATCATCAAAATTGCATGTATACTTTTCAAGTTATTCACAAATAGCTGTTTTAAAAGTGGACACTTAGTGCAATTTTCACAGTTCCTAGGGGAGGTAAGTATTTGTTAGGTTAACCAGGTAAGTAAGACACTTACAGGGCTTAGTTCTTGGTCCAAGGTAGCCCACCGTTGGGGGTTCAGAGCAACCCCAAAGTCACCACACCAGCAGCTCAGGGCCGGTCAGGTGCAGAGTTCAAAGTGGTGCCCAAAACACATAGGCTAGAATGGAGAGAAGGGGGTGCCCCGGTTCCGGTCTGCTTGCAGGTAAGTACCCGCGTCTTCGGAGGGCAGACCAGGGGGGTTTTGTAGGGCACCGGGGGGGACACAAGCCCACACAGAAATTTCACCCTCAGCAGCGCGGGGGCGGCCGGGTGCAGTGTAGAAACAAGCGTCGGGTTTGTAATGGAAGTCAATGGGAGATCTAGGGATCTCTTCAGCGCTGCAGGCAGGCAAGGGGGGGGTTCCTCGGGGAAACCTCCACTTGGTCAAGGGAGAGGGACTCCTGGGGGTCACTCCTCCAGTGAAAGTCCGGTCCTTCAGGTCCTGGGGGCTGCGGGTGCAGGGTCTCTCCAAGGTGTCGGGACTTAGGATTCAAAGAGTCGCGGTCAGGGGAAGCCTCGGGATTCCCTCTGCAGGCGGCGCTGTGGGGGCTCAGGGGGGACAGGTTTTTGTACTCACAGTCTTAGAGTAGTCCTGGGGTCCCTCCTGAGGTGTTGGATCGCCACCAGCCGAGTCGGGGTCGCCGGGTGCAGTGTTGCAAGTCTCACGCTTCTTGCGGGGAGCTTGCAGGGTTCTTTAAAGCTGCTGGAAACAAAGTTGCAGCTTTTCTTGGAGCAGGTCCGCTGTCCTCGGGAGTTTCTTGTCTTTTCGAAGCAGGGGCAGTCCTCAGAGGATGTCGAGGTCGCTGGTCCCTTTGGAAGGCGTCGCTGGAGCAGGATCTTTGGAAGGCGGGAGACAGGCCGGTGAGTTTCTGGAGCCAAGGCAGTTGTCGTCTTCTGGTCTTCCTCTGCAGGGGTTTTTCAGCTAGGCAGTCCTTCTTCTTGTAGTTGCAGGAATCTGCTTTTCTAGGGGTCAGGGTAGCCCTTAAATACTAAATTTAAGGGCGTGTTTAGGTCTGGGGGGTTAGTAGCCAATGGCTACTAGCCCTGAGGGTGGGTACACCCTCTTTGTGCCTCCTCCCAAGGGGAGGGGGTCACAATCCTAACCCTATTGGGGGAATCCTCCATCTGCAAGATGGAGGATTTCTAAAAGTTAGAGTCACCTCAGCTCAGGACACCTTAGGGGTTGTCCTGACTGGCCAGTGACTCCTCCTTGTTGCTTACTTTGTTCCCTCCAGCCTTGCCGCCAAAAGTGGGGGCCGTGGCCGGAGGGGGCGGGCAACTCCACTAAGCTGGAGTGCCCTGCTGGGCTGTGACAAAGGGGTGAGCCTTTGAGGCTCACCGCCAGGTGTCACAGCTCCTGCCTGGGGGAGGTGTTAGCATCTCCACCCAGTGCAGGCTTTGTTACTGGCCTCAGAGTGACAAAGGCACTCTCCCCATGGGGCCAGCAACATGTCTCTAGTGTGGCAGGCTGCTGGAACCAGTCAGCCTACACAGCTAGTTGGTTAAGTTTCAGGGGGCACCTCTAAGGTGCCCTCTGTGGTGTATTTTACAATAAAATGTACACTGGCATCAGTGTGCATTTATTGTGCTGAGAAGTTTGATACCAAACTTCCCAGTTTTCAGTGTAGCCATTATGGTGCTGTGGAGTTCGTGTTTGACAAACTCCCAGACCATATACTCTTATGGCTACCCTGCACTTACAATGTCTAAGGTTTTGTTTAGACACTGTAGGGGCACAGTGCTCATGCACTGGTACCCTCACCTATGGTATAGTGCACCCTGCCTTAGGGCTGTAAGGCCTGCTAGAGGGATGTCTTACCTATACTGCATAGGCAGTGAGAGGCTGGCATGGCACCCTGAGGGGAGTGCCATGTCGACTTACTCATTTTGTTCTCACTAGCACACACAGGCTTGTAAGCAGTGTGTCTGTGCTGAGTGAGGGGTCTCTAGGGTGGCATAAGGCATGCTGCAGCCCTTAGAGACCTTCCTTGGCATCAGGGCCCTTGGTACTAGAAGTACCAGTTACAAGGGACTTATCTGAATGCCAGGGTGTGCCAATTGTGGATACAATGGTACATTTTGGGTGAAGGAACACTGGTGCTGGGGCCTGGTTAGCAGGGTCCCAGCACACTTCTCAGTCAAGTCAGCATCAGTATCAGGCAAAAAGTGGGGGGTAACTGCAACAGGGAGCAATTTCTTTACAAAGACCCTGAGAGATCGTCGAGCGAGGTGCTTACAGATGGCATCGAAATCGACACAACACCTCGATGTCGAGGAGGAAGAGATGGCTATCTCTATCCAGGGTTCGGAATCGGACGACTCCGACGGAGACCGACCGCGGGCCAAAAAGTGAGTACGCCTGCCCCGACTCAACCCCAAAGTCAGTCAAAAAAAACAGAAGGCCTCGGGGACGCCACTGCCTGAAGGCCATGGCTCGACCCACAAGAAAAGCGGTGACCAAGTAACATCTTCGGCACCGAAAAAGGCCAAGATCGTGCCGAAGTCTTCCGACTCGACTCGAGTTGAGAAACCGGCGCCGAAAAAAGTCGACATCGACTGGTCGAAACCATCAAACCCTGAAAGAGCCTTTCGGAGCCGAGACCAACCGTGACCATGGGTATTTCGGTGCCGAAAAAGCCGGCTTCAGAGCCGAAAAAGAGTTCTTACACAGAAGAACATGGGCTCTCCAAGCAACTTAAAGAGAGGCACAGGTTTGAGCAGGAGCTGGATGTGGAGGAGTTTGATCAAAGTCAACCAAGGCTACAAATCCAGAAGGATACTGGAAAAATTCAAACTATCCATCCTCTTAAATTTAAAAGGAAATTGGCTTTTCAGACAGAGACTGAAACTGAGCAGCCAAGAGCAAAGGTGGCTAGAGAAAAATCACCACCTCCACATTTCTCACCAGAAATATTGCCTCCACATTCGCCAAGGGGAAGGTCACCATTTGGCACCCCAACTGCACAGTCACCCACACATACTGTGCAAACACAGGATGGTGCAGATCCCTGGGACCTCTACGACCCACTGGTTTCAGACATCAGTCCTGAGTGCTATCCCTCAAAGCCATCTCCTCCAGAGGATAGCACATCCTATACACAAGTACTAGCCAGGGCTGCGACATTCCATAATGTCACTATGCACTCTCACTCTCACTCTCCATCTCCAACAACCAAATCCGTTCTGCACTGGACTCTGCCGATACAGCAGCAAGAACTGTAAACACAGCAGTTACCATCAGGAGGCATGCATGGCTACGCAGTTCTGGTTTCAAACCTGAGATACAGCAAGCGGTGTTTAACATGCCGTTTAACCAGCAGCAACTATTTGGGCCGGAGGTGGACACTGCCATTGAAAAAATGAAAAAGGACACAGACACGGGCAAGCCATGGGCATGCTCTCCTCTTCCCAGTATAGGGGAACATTTAGGAAGCCACAATTTAGGGGAGGGTTTAGACAGCAACCCTCAGAGCCATCCACCACCCAAACAAAACCCACCTACCAGTCACAATACCAGAGAGGGGGGTTTTGTGGTTCATTCAGGGGACAATTTCCAAGAACAAGGGGAAAATTTCAGCCTGCCAAGCGGACCTCCGGTAACAAGCAGTGACGTCAATGTCACTCTTCTCCAACACACATCACCGGTAGGGGGAAGATTAACAAAATACCACATAAATTGGTCAGACATAACCACGGACACATGGGTTCTATCAATTAACCAACATGGTTACTGCATAGAGTTCACACATTTCCCTCCAGATGTTCCCCCAAGGATGTACAAACTGTCGGCACAACATCTAGACCTACTACAAATAGATGTGCAAGCACTATTAACAAAACAAGCCATAGAACTAGTACCACACCATCAAAAAGGAACAGGGATTTACTCCCTATATTTCCTTATTCCTAAAAAAAGACAAAAAACGAAGACCAATTTTAGATCTCAGGACGTTAAACCTATTCATCAAATCAGATCATTCCACATGGTCACACTACAAGATGTATACATGGCAAAACTGGATTTAAAGGATGCGTATTTCCACATACCCATCCATCCATCTCACAAGAAATACTCAGATTTGTCATACAGGGCAAACATTACCAATTCAAAGTATTGCCCTTCGGGATAACAACAGCACCCAGAGTATTTACAAAATGCCTCGCGGTAGTAGCAGCTCATATAAGGAGACATCACATGCACGTATTCCCATATCTCGACGATTGGCTAATAAAAGCCAACACTCAACACCGGTGTCAAAATCACACGCAATATGTAATAGATACTCTACGCAAACTAGGGTTTTCTATAAATTACCAAAAATCTCACTTGCAACCATCCCAAATACAACAATACTTGGGATCCACACTCAACATGCAAAGAGCAATTTCCACTCCAAGCCCACAAAGAATTGAGTCGTTTCAAAATATAGTGTCAAGCATACAACCAAACCACCAGTACACAGTCAGGTTTGTGATGAAACTACTAGGCATGATGTCCTAATGCATCGCTATTGTCGCAGGCACAGGGTCAACTTCAAGATCTAGTGTTGATAGACCGCCAAACACACTCTTCGCTTCAATGGTGGAACCCTGTAAATTTAAACAAAGGGTGGCCATTTCAAGACCCAGTGCCTCGCGCCATTATAACAACAGACGCTTCCATGATTGGGTGGGGAGCACACCTCAACAATCACAATATACAAGGTCAATGGGACAATCAACAAAAACAACTGCACATAAATCACTTAGAACTACTAGCGGTCTCCCTAGCACTAAAAGCTTTTCAACCCCTTCTAGTCCACAAACACATTCTTGTCAAAACAGACAATACGACAACAATGTACTATCTAAAAAATGGGGGGGGCACTCGTCACAACTATGCCTCCTAGCACAAAAGATTTGGCATTGGGCAATTCACAACAACATTTGTCTGATAGCGCAATATATACCAGGCATTCACAATCAGTTAGCCGACAATCTTAGTCGGGATCACCAGCAAACTCACAAGTGGGAAATACATCCCCAGATTTTACAGGATTACTTCCACCGCTGGGGGACACCAGACATAGATGTGTTTGCAACAAAACAAAACGCAAAATGCCAAAACTTCGCATCCAGATACCCACACCCTCAGTCCAAGGGCAATGCTCTGTGGATCAATTGGTCAGGGATGTTTGCTTACGCTTTTCCCCCTCACCCACTCATTCCTTTCCTAGTCAACAAACTGAGTCAAAACAAATTCAAACTAATACTCATAGCGCCAACGTGGGCTCGCCAACCGTGGTACACCACACTGTTGGACTTCTCAGTAGTACCTCACATCAAACTCCCAAACAGACCAGATCTGTTAACACAACACAAACAACAGATCAGACACCCCAATCCAGGATCGCTTAACCTAGCAATCTGGCTCCTGAAGTCTTAGAATCTGGCTATCTAAACCTTTCAAATGAGTGTATGGAAGTCATTAAACAGGCAAGAAAACCAACAACAAGGCATTGTTATGCTAATAAATGGAAAAGGTTTGTTTTCTACTGCCAAGCAAATCACATCACACCGTTAGATGCCTCCATTCAAAACATCGTGAGTTACTTATTACACCTACAAAAAGCAAATCTAGCTTTTTCTTCCATTAAAATTCACCTCACTGCAATATTTACCTATCTGCAGATGAAACATACAAAGTCACTTTTTAGAATCCCATCTATTAAAGCATTTATGGAAGGAATAAAAAGGATCATACCTCCAAGAACCCCACCAGTACCCTCATGGAATCTTAATATTGTACTTACACAACTCACGGGCCCACCTTTTGAACCCATGCATTCTTGCCAGATCCAATTCCTGACTTGGAAGTTAGCTTTTCTAATAGCCATCACTTCACTACGAAGAGTTAGCGAAATACAGGCGTTCACTATCAAAGAACCATTTATACAAGTACACAAACATAAAGTGGTTCTCCGCACAAATCCAAAATTTCTACCAAATGTCATTTCACTGTTTCATCTAAACCAAACCATAGAGCTCCCAGTCTTCTTCCCACAGCCAGACTCGGTAGCAGAAAGAGCACTACATACATTAGACATAAAAAGAGCGCTAATGTATTACATAGACATAACAAAATAATTTCGTAAAACTAAGCAATTGTTTGTTGCTTTCCAAAAAACCCATGCTGGCAACCCTCTATCCAAACAGGGCATAGCCAGATGGATAGTCAAATGCATACAGACCTGTTACCTCAAAGCCAAAAGAGACGTACCCATTACACCAAAGGCTCACTCCACTAGAAAGAAAGGAGCAACAATGGCCTTTCTAGGTAACATACCAATGACAGAGATTTGTAAGGCAGCCACTTGGTCTACACCTCATACGTTTACCAAACATTACTGTGTAGATGTGTTAGCAACACAACAAGCCACAGTAGTACAGGCTCTACTAAGAACATTATTTCAAACGACTTCAACTCCTACAGGCTGACCACCGCTTTGGGGAGGATTACTGCTTTGTAGTCTATGCACAGCATGTTTATCTGCAGCTACACATGCCATCGAACGGAAAATGTCAGTTACCCAGTGTACATCTGTTCGTGGCATGTTGCGCTGCAGATTCACATGCACCCTCCCACCTCCCCGGGAGCCTGTAGCCGTTAAAGTTGCATTAAAATTGTATATATGTAAATAAATATTCCTTTATCACAAACTATGTACATACATATCTATTCCATTTCATAGACATCTTTAGTATCCTCATTCTACCACTCCTACCTCACCCTATGCGGGGAAAACAATCTAAGATGGAGTCAATGCCCATGGGCAATGGAGCCGAAAGGGAGGAGTCACTCGGTCCCTGACTTGAAAAGACTTTTTCAAAGGAAAACAACTTGTAACACTCCGAGCCAACACTAGATGGCAGGAACAGTGCACAGCATGTGAATCTGCAGCGCAACATGCCACGAACAGATGTACACTGGGTAAATGACATTTTCCACATATATATATATATATATATATATATATATATATATATATATATGAGAGAGAGAACATTTTCACTGGAAAAAAACAAAGGGTACAGGGGTGTTATAGTTAGGTTCTGCCGTTACTCGTTCAAAACCTTAGAAATTCAGCAGTTATAGTTAGTTATTTCAAGTAAATAATACTCGTGCCCTAAGATACTGTAACTCGTGCCCCCACCATGCACAGTTTTTCCTTCATTAATTTGATTGCTAATGCTTAACTTATATTTTTAATAACGTTATAGAAGTTGTCATGAGTGCTGTAATATCTGGGGTAATTAGCAGTGCATGACGAGGGCGCTAGTTATAGTTACCTTAGGGCGTGAGTTATAATAATTTGAAATAACTAACTACAACTGCTGAATTTATTTTGTACGAGTAAATTCAGAACCTAACTATGTCCCTGTAACCTTTTTTTTTTTTTTTCAGTGAATTTCTAAGTTTTTAAAAAAATGTAGAGTAATTTTAATTACTATACATTAATTTAACCACCGCCGCACGTGGCCTTCAGCTGTGCACAGCGGGTTGGCCGAAGGGCCTGGCCTGTGGCCGGGCCTTGCAGCCAACCCCCTATAACCACCCAGCCCTGCATGGCCTTCAACTGTGTACAGCGGGTGTTGGCTGCAGGGCCTGTCTCTCTGAGTGTGAGAATAGGTGTAAGAGGGTGTCTCTGGGTGTGAGAGTGGGTGTGACAATATATATTTGGGTGTGACAGTAGGTGTGGGTGTGTCTCTGCGAGTGGGTGTGTACGTGTCCATGTGGGTCTGTGACTGGGTGCATAAATGTCTGAATGTCTGTGAGTGGGTGCATGAGTCTGAGTGGGTCTGTGAGTGGGTGCATGAGTACCTGAGTGCATCTGTGATTGAGTGCATGAGTTTGAGTGGGTCTGTGAGTGGGTGCATAAGCCTGAGTGGGTTTGTGAGTGTGTGGGTGTGTCAGCAGCTGCCTGAGTGACTCCACCACAAAGGAACCGCACCTTTCCATTTATCCAACAAGAATCCACAGTTTTGCACAAAATGTCTACCCAACTGAAGTACTTTCTACTAGTTAATCAGTGCTACCTCGTTGAGTAAATGTCCAGTGTGTGTTCTACACCACAGCTACATAATGGACCACGAAGAAATGACTCGAGTTGCCCTTGTGTGTGTTTAGCAATGTGATTGTTCCTAGTGCGTCTTTCTCCAGAATTATTTGATAACTTGAATCCTGCTATAGAGAGGCCAACAAGACTAAAAAGATGTAAATCTCCACCAAACCAGGGTCCTTCCTCTTATCTATTTAACATAAGCGCTTCTTTGTTTTGTGGAGAAGTCCTCATATTCCTCGGCATCAAGAACACCCCTCCAAATTGGTGGGAAACACACTAGGGGGGTGGGGTGCCTTCTAGGTAAGCTGTCAATAATCCTGGTAATAGGATGAAAACCTTTCCATACTACTAAGGTGGACAGTGCAGAACCAAGCAGATAAAGCTTTTAGGTGATTTGAACATTTACATACTCATAGTAATTTAAAGGGACACCCATGGACTCTACAGGAGGGGGCTGGCCCCCACCATTGGGCCCATGAGCTCCGGGGACTCCATCTCCCGGGGCCCAGCCATGTCACCTGGGTGCCCCCCGAGCAGCGTTTGGGACCACGGGGGGAGCCTGAATGCCCCCGTGGTCCCAGCTGGCTCCTCGCCTCATGTGGGAGCCAAGATTGCTGTTGCACACAGGGAGCTGCTAAACATGCAGCTACTGAGAGCAATCCTTGACAGCTCTTGCTCCCTGGGAGCAGAGTTGTGTTTACTGTAACTTGGCAGGAGCTATCAAGGCTCCCATCAAGTCATAGCAAACAGCTGTGTCCCGGGGTGGGCACCCGGTGACATAACAGGGGTCGGCCCTAAGGGGTTTCAGTCCCCAGGGCAAATATTGTCTCCATGAGGTGGGCCACGCAGCCCCCTCCCCATGTTTAAGTTAGAGGTGGTGGTGCTTGTTTATTTTTTCAGCCCCAGGGAGGTGGCGGTCCACAGGCCTGCAGGTGGGCCATGCCCCTCCCTTAATTTGAATTAATCACCGCTGTGAGGTGGTGGTCCCCAGGGAAGCCGTGTGGGCTCCATCGCATTAATTTGATAATTAGCCCCAGGGAGATGGTGGCCCCTGGGGCTGTGGAGGAGGCCTTATGGGCCTCTCCATTACAAATTAGCATTTTGCCCCATGGAAGGTGGTGGTCCCCAGTGCTCAAAAAGCCTTAGGAAGTGGGCCCCCAGAGCATCCCCTCCTTTAAAAAAAAAAAAAAAAAAAATGCTCCTGGCACCTGGCCCACCAAGAGATCTATTTAAACCAAGTGCAGGAGTCTGCTCTTGTTTTTTTCGTTTTAATTTTCATAGGATTCGCTGCGATTTTCAGTCAGTTTCTTTTTTTTTAAAATAAATGGTTTTCTGTCCTGGTGGGGCCTCCTGTATTCCCAATACCAGAGCTAACGGGTCAGGGTGTCACTACCCTGCCCCCTTTCCTTTTTTTTTGTGTGCATTTTTTCTGGGACTCGGCTGAAGCTAAGACCCAAGATGACTGCCAACACTTCCTAGTTGAAGTGTTGGCAGCCAATCAGATCTCAGCATGACATTGCAAAGCCTTCGTACCTCTAGATAGCTATATTTCTTTTTCTTTTAATATCGGAAAAACTACTGGACGGATTTACACCAACCAGAAAGGCTTGTTTCTGGACCAAAAGCTACCTTTCTGCCAAAATCCCTATGGGAATTATAATGCGAAACACACTTTTCTGACCCTCCCTTTTTTTCTCAGCCCCCACTTTAGGGATTACCCCGAAAATTCCCTTGTACAACAAGATTCTCAGGAGCACTTGTGTTTGAAAATCTCAAAAATCTCATGTAGATTTGTTATGCAACGCCAAAGATATAGGCAAGTCAAGGAAAGCTTTTTCTATGGAAACATGGTCCTAACTAGAACTACCTACTGCTGACCACCAGTAGGTAAAATATATATTCACTCGAAAAAACAAAGGTTACTGAGACGTTGTAGTTAGATTGATGTTTGACCTGTTCAAAACCATAGAAATTCAGCAGTTATATTTATAGTTATACTGATGTTAAGAAACTAGAACTCGTTGCCTAAAGCTACATCCTCGCACGAGTTATAGTTTCTTCAGATAAGTATAACTATAAACATAACTGTAACTGCTGAGTTTCTATGGTTTTGTATGAGTAAAACGTCAACCTAACTATAGCGTCCCTGAAACCTTTGTTTTTTTTCAGTGAATTTCTACGGTTTCTTTTAACATAAAGTAATATCTACTTGCTACATGTTAGGCCATGCACAGCAGGGGTAGGCCGCAGGGCCTGGCCTACCAAGTGCAGAGTGGGGTTGGATGCGGTGGTTGTATTATTTTTATTTTATTTTTTTCAGATCCTTTGCGAGTATACACTGGGAGCCCGCACTGAGCCCCGGGGTGGATCCGCAGATTGGCCTGAAAAAAAATTGTCAATTTTTGTCCCATGAAGGGTCCTTTTGGGGTTAGGAGACCTATATACTGACCCCTTATGGGTATGTGCACTCTTGTTTTCCCACCCCTAGCCGATGAGAGAAACAAAATGGCGGGCGCAACTTTTTCGTCTGTTTTCAGCCAGCCCATCAGGGCCTTGTTTTTCTCCCAGATCCGCAAATCCACCTCAGGGGATCCATGTCCCTACATATCCATATTTTTAAACCTTAAACAACTACAAAACTACTGAGCGGATTTACACCAAATTATAAAAAGCACATTTTCTGGACCAAGATCTAGCAAATTTGGTGTAATCCCAGTTAGTGGTTCAGGCTGCAGTTGTGTTCAAAATAGAAAAAACCCATAGACCTAGAATGGAGAAAAAGTGTTTTGGGACCTCCTCTTTTTCTCAGCTCCCACTTGACAGATCTCCCCAAAGCTTTTAAGACAGCAGCTAAAGTGAGAATTGTATTATTTCTGAAAACATCTTGTAGATTTGTCAAACAGCGCCAAAGTTATTGTTACTAAAACAAAAAACGCTCTGTCTAGGGAAAAAATAAGGTCTATCGCCAGTAGGTTTCATAAATATGTATATTACGTAGTGGCAGTTGCAACTAGGTAGTTATAGTTAGGACCATTTGTTGCATAGACAGAGCATTTATTGTTTTGCCAATAACTTTGGCACTGCTTGACAAATCTTCACAAAATGGTCAAAACTTATAGTTTGGTCAACTCAGCTGCTTTCTAGAGTTTCGGGGTGATCTGTCAAGTGGGAGCTGAGAAAAAGGGGGGTCTCAATGCATTTTCCCTATTCTATGTCAAATGGATTTTTCAAAATTTTAAACATGTAAACAGCCCGAACCGCAGAACGAAATTACACAAAATTTGTCAGAAAGCTAGATCTGTGTCCTGAAAGCACGCTTTTTGTGATTTGGTGTAAATCTGTTCAGTGGTATTGGAGACATTTAAGGTAAATTTTTTTTAGATATTTAGGGACGTAGATCCACTGCGGATTGTGCAGCGGATCCATGAGCCATAGAAAGCTTGGGTGGCTGGCAGCAACCTGACAGGGAAGTTGTGGTTGTCATTTTGTTTTATCAGGGAACTGTTACCGGGGATTAAATGTGGGCTGCAATTGATATGAAGGGGTCAAGGTAGAGGTTACCTAACTCCAGAGGCATGATGTAAATGTGGCTGATGCTTAAATAATTTGTAAAAATTATGTAATAAGTATTTTTTTGATGTTTTCCAAGATCCGTAGATCCACCTGTGAATTCACACGGGGGCTGCGCCGAGCCCCGCGGATCTCAGAAAAAGTAAAAAATACATATAAAATCATATATTAGTGCACACACTCAGGCATCCATAGAGACTCTCTTACACCTGCTCTCACACCAAGACATACCCTGTCACACCTACTCTCACACTAAGACAGACACTGTCACACCCATTTGAACACCAACAGAGACGCTCTCATACCAAGACATACTCTGTCACACTCAGTTTCACACCCAGACAGACCTCTCACACCCAGTCTCACTCTAAGACAGACACTCTCACACCCACTTGGACACCAATAGAAATACTCTCACAGCCACTCACACCGCCATACACTGTCACACCCACTCTCACGACCAGACAGACACTCTCTCAGCCACCCTCACATCAAGACAGACACACGCACACTCACCTAGACACCAGAGACACTCTTAAACCCACTCTCACACCAAGTCATACCCTGTCACGCCCACTCTCACACCCAGACAGACACTCATGCATACACTAACACACTGATGTATACACTGACACACGCAGGCACACACTGATGTATACACTGACACACGCAGGCACACACTAATGCATACACTGACACACGCAGGCACACACTGATGCATACACTTACACACCTAGGGAAACACTGATACATACATTGATTCTCTTGTGTCCTCCTTTCTGTTCTAGGGAGCTCCTGTCTAAGAGGTTTTTTCCCTTTGGGGTTTTTCCTCTGGGACTCCTTTTGGAGGGAACGGACTGTGGTGGCATACTACTGTCAGCAGCACTGTGGCTACCGGAAGGGGTCGCCCCTACCTCGGCCAGAGTAGGACTTGCAAGAACCAAGGCCTCATGCCATCCCCATCTGATCTGGGTGGTAAGCCAAAGGTAAAAGGTGACTGATTGCTTCACCCAGAACTCCAGTCGTGGTCCGGGATCATGGAGAATCCCTCGACAAATACGGAACCCACAAGCCAAACGTTGCTCCTGACTATCTAACAACAAGCCCAGGAACTACAACAGTTACAAACCAAAAATCCGGCTTTACGACAAGCCTTAGTCTCTAGGACCACTGATGTTACCACCATTTCTGCCACTACACCTTGTTTCTCTGGGGATCCTAACAAGTTGCAAGAATTCCTAGATGCCCTGACAGTTTACTTTGCATTTGACCTTCACAATTCGTGCAAGACAAGACTAAGGTCAGCTATTTGATCAGTGCCCTGTCTGGTCCAGTCTTAGCCAGGGCAACTCCTCTGGTAACTTCCAATGATTCCCATTTGTCTAATTTTCCAGCCTTTGTCGCTGCCTTTAAGCAGATGTTTGATCGTCCTGGACTTGAATCCTCGCAGAAGAAGTCCTATGCAACATCCAACAAGGAAGTCAGGACATTTTACAATATATCACACGGTTTAGACAATTGCCAGCTGAAACCTCTTGGGTAGAACGTACCCTTGTTACCCTTTTCCAAAGAGGTCTTTGGGATGAAATCAAAGACGAATTAGTGCGTTCCGCTAGAGTGGAGGACCTCAAGGGTTTGATGGTTTGACTCTCTCCATAGAATATCGTCTTAATGAGCGTAGGATGGAGAAGAAAAAGATCCGTATATCATCACATTCAGGAACCTCACATGTCATTCTTCGTTCTGAGGAGACTCATTCTAAATCTAAAGGATCTACCGATGAAGTACCTATGCAAACTGATATGGCCTGTGGACCATTATCAACTAGTGAGCATGAAACTAGACGACGGAAAGGACTTTGTCTTTATTGTGGTGCTTCTGGTCATCTAATCCGTACCTGCTCCATTTGTCCATCAAAGCCCTTGGGAAACGCCAACTCCCGTCCTCTGTGAGAAGGGAGAGGAGAGGACGGGATGTTCCGAGATACCTTCCATTTGTTCCTCCAGAGAAGAAATAACCGCTCTTTTCCTTTTACCCATCACCTTACAATTAGCCGATGGCCGAGAAGAAAGAGCATTAGCCTTGTTGGATTGTGGGGCCAGTGGTATCTACTTAGATGAAACATGGGCTCTGGAAAGGAAAATCCCTCGGATACCCAACGATATACCAGAGCAAGCCCATATGGTGGATGGTTCCCTCCTAGCTTCTGGACCGGTCATTAATACCACTCCTACCTTGTGTTTACATTTCGGAAAACATCAGGAATATGTCTCTTTCGATCTGATATCGTCACCAAATCACGTAATGATTCTGGGTATTCCATGGCTAACCTGGCACAATCCCTATATTAATTGGGAAACCAGAACCATTTCACTTTCTTCCCAGTTCTGTCAACAGCACTGTTCTTTATCAGGAACGTATTGGTCCTCGACGAACATGATACTAACACCACCTAAAGTAGGTTGTTCCATTAACCTCCTCCAAGGAGTACCCAGTCATTATCTGGAATATGCAGATGTATTTCAGAAACCTGAAAATCCAGTACTACCACCGCACAGAGAATATGATTGTGCCATCCCTTTGGAACCTGATGCCGTACTTCCCTTTGGGAGAATGTATTCTCTTACCGAGCCTGAGAAAAAGATCCTCAAAGAATATCTAGAGGAGAACGTTCAGAGTGGTCTGATTGCCCCTTCCTCTTCACCCGCAGGGGTCCCCTCTTTTTCGTACCGAAGAAGATGAAGGATTTACGTCCTTGTATAGACTTGTGCGGATTAAATAAGATCACTACTAAAGACCGCTATCCTCTGCCCCTCATTAAAGATATTTTAGAAGCCGTTGGAGGAGCAAAGGAATTCACCAAATTAGATCTTAGGGGAGCCTACCATCTTTTGAGGATAAAAGAGGGTGACAAATGGAAGACTGCCTTCAGAACTCCTTTTGGCCATTATGATTATCGGGTAATGCCCTTTTGGCTAACCAATGCTCCCTCCATCTTTCAGAGGTTTATGGACGCTATCTTTTATGACCTTTTACAACAAACAGTGGTTGTCCATTTGGATGATGTTCTAATATTCTCCACTCACCTTGAACATCACATTAAACATGTACTCCAAGTGCTAGAAAGGCTTAGGCAACATAATCTATTCTGCAAACCAGAAAAACATGAATTTGATCAGACTGAAGTGAAATACTTGGGGTATCACATCAACTAAGTAGGTATTGCTATGGACTCGGACAAGGTCCAAGCCATTCTGGATTGGCCATCCCCCTCCTCCATCAAAGAAACAGTGTTTTCTAGGATTGGCCAATTTCTATTGTCACTTCATAGCTGACTTCACCCAGCAAACCAGTCATATCACACAAACTCTTAAGAAAGAAAATCTACGGAAAGGTTTCTGTTGGGCCAAAGATGCAGAAACCGCATTTCAAGCATTAAAACATGCCTTCACTCAAGCTCCCATTTTACAGCATTTGGATACCACCAAACAGTTCATTGTTGTCACAGATACCTCAGAAAAGGCGATTGGGGGCGCTTTACTGCAAAAACAGTGAGGATGGATTAGAACACCCCGTCTTTTACCTTTCCCACATACTGTCTGACTCAGAACGCAATTACTCAGTTTTAGAACGAGAACTGCTCACCTTGAAGACAGTCTGCATGGAATGGAGACAATTTATTATGGGATCTAAAGAACCCTTTGAGGCAAGAACAGATCACTGGAATTTGCAGTGTTTAATAAACTTTCAGTGCCAAAATAGTTGTCAAGCCCGATGGGCTTTCTTTTTCAGTCAATACAACTTCTACATAACTTACATCCCTGGTTCCCTAAACATTTTGGCAGATGCCCTGTCATGACGCTATCCTGAGTGCAGTGATTCTACTACACAAAACTTAATTGAACCTGATAGAATCATCTGATTAGTTCAATCATTTCTTGATAAAGTCAAATCTGAGTATTCAAACCTTAATAAAACTGAAATTAATAATTTACGTCCACATCTACGTAAAGATAAGGAATACTATTATCACAAGAAAGCATTGTTCCTCCCTACTAAAACAGTCCAAATAGAAGCCCTAATAATGTGCCATGATTCCCCATTTGCAGGTTATTGTGGTATTAAGCCACTCAAGATCTCCTACTTCACTCTTTTTGGTGGCCCACACTTAAAGCTATGTGGCTTCTTGTCCCATCTTTGCGCAAGCAAAGTCACCTCGTAATAGACCAGCAGGGTTGCTCCGTCCTTTACCTGTTCCACCGGCTCCGTGGCATACTGTAACCACTGACTTCATGTGTTCTCTGCCTCCCTCAGCTGGGAATCAAATAATAATGGTGACAATTGACTCATTCACTAAATTGGCGCATTTCACTTCAATAAAGAAACTACCCACTGCAAAAGAATTCAGCCAAATCTTTATTCAGGAGATCTTTCGGTTTCGTGGCCTCCCGCAAGTCATCGTCTTGGACCGTGGTTCCCAATACATCTCACGCTTTTGGAAACAATTTTGTAAAACACTTAAAATAGACGTGGCTCTGTCATCTGGTTTCCATCCCCAAACAAATGGACAGACAGAACGCCTAAACAAAGGTCTTGAACAATATCTACGTAGTTTCTGCAATGCTATGCAAAGTAATTGGTCTACTTACCACTCGCCAAATTCTCATATAACAATACAGTGCATAGTGCCTCAAAGGTCTCTCCATTTTATTGCTCTCATGGGTTCCATCGTAAGGCCTTTCCTGTTACTCTCAGAGAATACACTCCCTGCCATTACAACATTTATTCAGCGACTACTCGGTATCCAACGTGCTATACGCTCTAATCTTCAAGCCAATAAGATACGCAGGAAAAAAAAGGCTGATAAAAGACGTGATTCCCCGTCTTATCAAATCAATGATAAAGTCTGGCTTTCTTCTAAATTCTTACCTCTCCGATTGTCCCAAAACAAATTTAAACCCCGGTATTATGGAACATTTCTGATCCTTCAAAAGATCAATCCTGTTTCAGTTCATCTTCGTTTGCCTCGGACTTGGAAAATACATCCTGTGTTTTGTGTCTCAGCTAAAGTCCTATGTACCTGATCCTTTTCACAGACAATGCTCCTGTCCTCCTCCTCAATTGGTTGATGGCATGCCTGAATATGAGGTCCCGGAGATCTGTGACTCTCGGTTCTTCCATGGACGTCTCCAGTTTCTCATCCATTGGAAAAGCTATCCTATGAGTGAATGCTCCTGGGAGGACAGCTTTTCGGATCATGCCCCTCTTCTGGTCCGTTCTTTTAGTTTAGTTTAGTTAAGTTTTTTAGATTTATAAAGCGCGTAGTTACCGAAGGGCACCCCAGCGCGGACAATACATAAGTACTCGAGAGAATAGAAAATAGTAAATTAACTGCAGAAAAGAATAGTTTTTAACTTCTTCTTGAAAGGTCGCTGTGAAGGTTCATGACGGAGCTCAGAGGGGAGAGCATTCCAGAGGCAGGCGGCCTTGCTGGAAAAGGAATTGCTTCCCCAGGATCTCTTGGACCGGAGTATATGGACATTCCGGAGAGAAGATGATCTCAGGCTTCTGGATGGAGTATAGATAAAGATTTTTTTTCTGAAAAAGGTCGGACCCCCACCATGTAAGGCCCTATGAACAATACAAAGGGCTTTAAAATAGATCCGCTCCTTAATAGGGAGCCAGTGAAGTGTCGGAATAGCTGGCTTCGCAGATGAGTGTTTGGGTAGCTGGAAGAGAAGCCTGGCTGCTGCATTTTGCACTCTCTGCAACTCCTTTATCACATAGAGCGGGGAGCTAAGAAACAAATAATTCCCATAGTCAAGGCGGGAAAGAATCAAGGTTTGAATGAGAATTCTTCTGGCTGTGAAAGGTAAAAGATTGAGGATCTTCCTGAGACCTCTTAGGAGACCAAAGCAGGTGGAGGAGACTTTATTAGCTTGGAAATCCATAGTAAGTTGAGGATCCAGTCAAAAATCAAGACTTTTAACATGTGACTTGGGCAATGGAGCCGAAAGGGGAGGAGTCCCTCGATCTCGTGACTCGAAAAAGACTTCTCGAAGAAAAACAACTTGTAACACTCCGAGCCCAACACTAGATGGCGGGATGTGCACAGCATGTGAATCTGCAGCGTCTCATGCCACGAACAGATGTACACTGGGTAAGTGACATTTTCCATATATATATATATGTCCGATGGCATGTGTAGCTGCAGATACACATGCTGTGCACATCCCGCCATCTAGTGTTGGGCTCGGAGTGTTACAAGTTGGTTTTTTTCGAAGAAGTCTTTTCGAGTCACGAGATCGAGGGACTCCTCCCCTTTCGGCTCCCTTGCGCATGGGTGTCGACTCCATCTTAGATTGTTCTCTTTCCGCCATCGGGTTCGGACGTGTTCCTTTTAGCTCTGCGTTTCGGTTCGGAAAGATAGTTAGAATCTCGAAAAATTTGACGGTATTGTTTGTGTTCGGTATCGGGTTAGTTACAACAGATCGACACCGAATTTTGAAGAGCTCCGGTAGCCCTTCGTGGTTTTCGATTTCCCCCGGCGGGGCCTGGTCGGCTCGACCACGTGCATCTTCAAGGCTAATGGAACGGACCCCATTCCGCTTCTGCCCCAAATGTCACAACAAGTATCCTTATACAGATCAGCATCTGGTCTGTAACTTGTGTTTGTCTCCAGAACACAAAGAAGATACTTGTGAAGCCAGTCGAGCGTTTCGGTTGAGGAAGACATTAAGAGACCGAAGAGCGAGAAGACTACAAATGGCGTCGGCGCCGACAGGACAAAAACACTTGGAGGAGGAAGAAGAAACCTTCTCTGTCGAGGGTTCGGACTCGGACGAGGTCGATCCCAAACAGACGCCAAAAACCGTGAGTAAGACGTCGACACACAAAACTCACGGAAAGACCACTAAAGCCCAGGGGATGCCACCGCCAGCAGGCCATTGCTTAACCCGGATTAGGTGACCGACCATCGGCACCGAAAAAGGGCACCATGTGTCGAAGGCATCCGACTCCGGTCGAGATACCGGCACAGAGCAGACTCGCCCCCGAGACAGCGGGTCAGAGCAATCTCGGCACCGAGAGGGTGGCACCGAGGCGAGTCAGCATCGAGAGACCGGAACGGCGAAAATTAAAAAAGTGTTGTCGGAGCCGAAAAAGACTGCCGAAAAAGTTTCCATACTGAAACATCCGGCCTCGGAACCGAAATCAAGTTCCTACACAGAGGAACAGGAACTGTCCTCAGAAATGCAAGGACATAGGTTTGGACAAGAACTAGAGTCAATGGAGCCAGATTACACTCAAAGAAGGCTCCACATCCAAAAAGACACAGGGAAGATAAGTACTCTTCCCCCAATTCGGATGAAAAGAAGACTTGCCTTCCAAGAGAAAGACAAGCAGCCACAGGCAAAGGTGGCAAGACAAGTAACCCCTCCACCATCTCCACCACCCTCAACACAACCATCACCGGTAGCCACTCCACCACTAATGCAGTCTCCAACTCATACTGGAATGAGTCAGGATGATCCCGACACATGGGATCTTTATGATGCGCCAGTATCAGATAACAACCCAGACTGTTATCCAGCGAGACCGTCACCACCTGAGGACAGTACAGCCTACACACAGGTGGTGTCAAGAGCAGCGGCGTTTCATAATGTCACCCTGCATGCAGAGCCTATCGAGGATGATTTTTTATTTAACACACTATCGTCCACACATAGCCAGTACCAGAGTCTCCCTATGCTACCTGGAATGCTAAAACACTCCAAACAGGTGTTTCAGGAGCCTGTGAAGGGCAGGGCCATAACTCCAAGGGTGGAGAAGAAATACAAGCCACCACCAACAGACCCTGTATACATCACGCAGCAATTAACACCAGACTCTGTGGTAGTAGGGGCAGCTCGCAAGAGAGCGAACTCACACAACTCATAAGACGCACCACCTCCAGACAAGGAGAGTTGCAAGTTCGACGCTGCGGGGAAAAGGGTTGCAGCACAAGCGGCCAACCAATGGCGCATTGCCAACTCACAGGCATTGCTGGCGAGATATGATAGGGCTCATTGGGACGAAATGCAACATTTAATTGAACACTTGTCCAAAGAGTTCCAATAAAGGGCACAATAAGTAGTGGAGGAAGGACAGAGTATCTCGAACAATCAGATGCGCTCTGCAATTGATGCAGCGGATACAGCTGCTAGGACAGTAAATACAGCAGTGACCATAAGGAGATGAACGCATGGCTGCGTTCATCAGGATTCAAGCCGGAAATACAACAAGCTGTGCTGAATATGCCATTTAACGGACAGCAGTTGTTTGGGCCGGAGGTGGACACTGCTATCGAAAAACTCAAAAAAGACACAGATACGGCCAAAGCCATGGGTGCACTCTATTCCCCACAGAGCAGAGGCACATTTCGTAAATCACAGTTTCGAAGACAAAGCATGGAACCCACAACCTCACAAACAAGGCCCACTTATCAGAGCCAATATCAGCGGGGAAGTTTTCGGGGACACTATATAGGGGGACAGTTCCCAAAAAGTAGAGGGAAGTTCCAAAGTCCCAAAACTCCACAGAACAAGCAGTGACTTCGACGTCACAAATCCCCAACACATAACACCAGTGGGGGGGACACTAACCAAGTTCTACAAACAATGGGAGGAAATAACAACAGACACTTGGGTCCTAGCAATTATCCAGCATGGTTATTGCATAGAATTTCTAAAATTCCCTCCAAATGTCCCACCGAGAACACACAATATGTCAAAACAACACATGGATCTTCTACAACTGGAGGTCCAAGCGTTGTTACAAAAAGAGGCAATAGAACTGGTACCAATTCATCAGAGAGGATCAGGAGTTTACTCGCTGTACTTTCTCATACCCAAAAAAGACAAAACTCTATGACCTATATTAGATCTCAGAACATTAAATATCTACATCAAATCAGATCACTTTCACATGGTGACACTGCAGGACGTAATCCCATTGCTCAAACAACAAGACTACATGACAACACTAGACCTAAAGGATGCATACTTCCATATACCGATACATCCTTCACACAAAAAGTACTTAAGGTTTGTATTCCAAGGGGTACATTACCAATTCAAAGTGTTGCCATTCGGGATAACAACTGCGCCAAGAGTTTTTACAAAATGCCTGGCAGTAGTGGCTGCTCATATCAGAAGGCAGCAAATACATGTGTTCCCGTACCTAGACGATTGGTTAATCAAAACCAACACGCAAGAACGGTGTTCACAACACAAAGTATGTCATAGAAACCCTCCACAAACTAGGTTTCTCACTCAACTACAACAAGTCACACCTTCAGCCGTGTCAAACACAGCAATACTTAGGGGCGACAATCAACACAACAAAAGGGATTGCCACTCCAAGTCCACAAAGGGTACAAGCATTTCACAATGTAATACAGGCCATGTACCCAAAACAAAAGATACAAGTGAAGATGGTGATGAAACTACTAGGCATGATGTCCTCATGCATAGCCATTGTCCCAAACACAAGATTGCACATGCAGCCCTTACAACAGTGCCTAGCATCACAATGGTCACAGGCACGTGGTCAACTTCAAGATCTAGTGTTGATAGACTGCCAAACATACACCTCGCTTCAATGGTGGAACAATATAAATTTAAACCAAGGGAGGCCTTTCCAAGACCCAGTGCCTCAATACGTAATAACGACAGATGCCTCACACCTCAACCAACACAGCATCCAAGGACAATGGGACACTCAGCAGAGACAGTTTCACATAAATCACTTAGAACTACTGGCAGTATTTCTAGTGTTGAAAGCATTTCAACCGATAATAAGCCACAAACACATTCTTGTCAAAACAGACAACATGACAACAATGTATTATCTGAACAAACAGGGAGGAACACACTTGACACAGTTGTGTCTCCTGGCACAGAGAATATGGCATTGGGCGATTCACAACCAAATTCGCCTAATAGCGCAGTTTATTCCAGGGATTCAGAATCAGTTAGCAGACAATCTCTCTCGGGATCACCAACAGATCCACGAATGGGAGATTCACCCCCAAATACTAAACACTTACTGCCAAAAATGGGGAACACCACAACTAGACCTATTTGCAACAAAAGAAAATGCAAAACGCCAAAACTTCGCATTCCGATACCCACAGGATCAGTCTCAAGGCAAGGCGTTATGGATGAGTTGGTCAGGGATATTTGCATACGCTTTTCCCCCTCCTTCCATATCTGGTAAACAAATTGAGTCAAAACAAACTCATACTAATAGCACCAACTTGGGCAAGGCAACCTTGGGTACACAACACTACTAGACCTATCAGTAGTACCTCATGTCAAACTACCAAACAGGCCAGATCTGTTAACTCAACACAAACAACAGATCAGACACCCAAATCCAACATCGCTGAATCTAGCAATCTGGCTCCTGAAGTCTTAGAATTCGGACATCTAGACCTCACACAGGAATGTATGAAGGTCATAAAACAAGCAAGGAAACCAACCACAAGACATTGCTATGCAAATAAGTGGAAAAGATTTGTTCATTACTGCCATAATGAACAAATACAACCCTTACATGCATCTGCTAAAAACATCGTCAGCTACCTACTGCACTTACAAAAGTAAAAGCTAGCTTTTTCATCCATTAAAATATATCTCACCGCAATTTCAGCTTATCTGCAATTTACGCACTCAACATCACTTTTTAGGATCCCAGTCATAAAGGCTTTTATGGAGGGCCTAAAAAGAATTATCCCACCAAGGACGCCACCAGTTCCTTCGTGGAACCTTAACATTGTCTTAACACGGCTCATGGGTCCACCGTTTGAACCCATGCACTCATGTGAGATACAATACTTAACATAGAAAGTAGCATTCTAATTGCCATCACATCTCTAAGAAGACTAAGTGAAATACAAGCATTTACCATACAAGAACCCTTTATTCAGATACACAAGCATAAAGTAGTTTTACAAACAAATCCTAAGTTCTTACCAAAAGTCATATCACCGTTCCACTTGAATCAAACAGTAGAACTACCAGTGTTCTTTCCAGAACCAGATTCTGTAGCTGAAAGAGCACTACATACATTAGACATCAAAAGAGCGTTAATGTGCTACATTGAAAGAACAAAACAAATTCGAAAAACAAAACAATTGTTCGTTGCTTTCCAAAAACCTCATACAGGGAATCCAATATCCAAACAAGGCATTGCCAGATAGTTAAATGCATTCAAACCTGTTATCTCAAAGCAAAAAGAGAACTGCCTATAACACCAAAGGCACACTCAACTAGAAAGAAAGGTGCTACCATGGCCTTTCTAGGAAACATTCCAATGACTGAAATGTGTAAGGCAGCCACATGGTCTACGCCTCATATGTTTACCAAACACTACTGCGTGGATGTGTTAACAGCACAACAAGCCACAGTAGGACAAGCAGTACTACGAACTTTGTTTCAAACAACTTCAACTCCTACAGGCTGAACCACCGCTTTTGGGGAGATAACTGCTTACTAGTTTATGCACAGCATGTGTATCTGCAGCTACACATGCCATCGAACGGAAAATGTCACTTACCCAGTGTACATCTGTTCGTGGCATGAGACGCTGCAG
The DNA here is from genome assembly GCF_031143425.1 of Pleurodeles waltl. NCBI lineage: Eukaryota > Metazoa > Chordata > Amphibia > Caudata > Salamandridae > Pleurodeles > Pleurodeles waltl. Next base: position 1,030,862,736 of record NC_090437.1, on the reverse strand, counting down.
ATTCACCTGCGCCCACCCGCCTCCCCGGGAGCCTGTAGCCGTTTGAAATTGATCTTGAACATTTGTAAATTTGTAAATATATTGCTTTAAACCACATTATATATACATACATATTTACTCCATTGCATGGGCACTATTACTATAATACACTACTCCTACCTCACCCTCTGCGGGGAAAACAATCTAAGATGGAGTCGACGCCCATGCGCAATGGAGCCGAAAGGGGAGGAGTCCCTTGATCTCGTGACTCGAAAAGACTTCTTAAAAAAAAAAAAAACTTGTAACACTCCGAGCCCAACACTAGATGGCGGAATGTGCACAGCATGTGAATCTGCAGCGTCTCATGCCACGAATATGTACACTGGGTAAGTGACATTTTCTATATATATATATATATACACACACACCCATGATTGAAGTACTGCTCTGAAGCGTAATCCTTCTAAAGGAAGTGGTTTATGCGTGATTAATTTGAGAAATGTAAAGACACCAACTATTTGAGAATCTAGATAACAAGGCACGACTCATTAATTAAATGTAATTGAAACGTTGAACCTAACGGTTTTGAGACAGCCTTTGCATAAGCTCTGTTTTGTCTGAATACACCTGTAACCCAGAGGGAAGGGAGATTTGATGGTTTGTAAATAATGGACAATTTCTATTTTCAAAATAACGATTTAAAAATTTAAAAAATAAATAAAAAATGTTTTAAACTAAAACTTTCATGAAATGAGAGACTGTCTATTGCACAGTATTGCTGTATGAAGCAATAAATCAGAGGAAAGACAACGACAACTAAAATAAGAATGCAATATCTTAGCACCCATCCTGAAATGAATGTTAGAAGTAAACAAATATACTCTGTTGACTGAAAGAGACGTCATGACATACAAAATGCTTTTAGGGCCTGAACACAATAAATTAATTGCACTCATCAGGAGTGCTCTCTTTGGTCTCTTGATGGACTTGCTGTTGATGTTTTAACGATGAAAATGGTACAGTATTTACAGCTGTTGTGGTATCTATTCACACGGTCCAAAGGTAGTTCTTTGGCAGGCATTGTTTTTGATAGTACACCTACTGAATACTTATGTCCTTGCCGCCAGGCTGAATATGAGCAAATTGCAATGGCGGCCACTGCATATGTGAAGGTGGGGTGGGGGTGGGGTACGAACGACGTGGAAACATTTAAAAAAAAAAAAAAGAAAGAAACTGCTTACCTTGCACCATCTGTCTCCCGTCGCCGTCTCCTGCTTCCTCGCTACTCTTGTAATGTCCCAGCATTCGCTAGGACGCCAGCACAGGCTCCCCAGCAATCCTGGCGCTGCGCACATGCTAAACATGTAAGCAGTGTTAGGATTGGTCTGAGCGGCAGTGACTGCCACTCATACACAAGCCTGTGATCTCTGCTGTTTCTCCAGCCCGGCTGTGTATGCAGCCAGGTTGGAGAATTCTAAGTACGCATGTGAGTTTGGGTGGCCTGAAACAGCCGGCCAAACACACTTGCGCACTTAGTGACTCTCCCACCTCCCTGTGGCCCAGCCTGCCCCTCCCTGCACCTGCTGGCTGGGCCAGCAGATGAAAAATGAAATCTGCTGGCTCATCCAGGGGATGAAGCCCCTCCCGCCAGTGTCAAATTTATTGGATGTTAGTGATTTCCCAGTGTATGCTATTTTTACTGAGACTTGAGAGCAATCAGATGGTGAAAGAGCTACCCCAGCCACTTATCCAAGCACTGTGAATTTACAGACATCTCTGGCGATGTTTTTGATTGGCTTCTGAATGTGACACTCCAGTGGTGACTGTGGATTATAACTTCCATTTGGATCAGGTGTGTGAAAACACAATTTTCATGCAGAATATAAGCAATGGTAAAATTTTGTACACCTGTATTGAGCCCTGAATTGCGACAAACCCCTCCTGACTATCCTGTATGGTAGCTATCTGTTTCGCCAAATCAGCAAAAAAAAACAGAAATAAGGGTAGCTGAAAAATTCCTTCCCTCTTGGGTTGAGTTGGTCTGTATCTGCCTTTCGTGATATTTCTTTCCTCAGATTCCTCTCCTCTAGACTATTCCCAGATGGACTACTGGATTTGGAAGATTTTTCAGCACAGTCCAAGCACACCAGCAGGTGGAGTCATGTAGCTCAACTGCTGACTCTGCTCCACCCTGGAAATGATGGCTGGAGCCACATATAGGCTGCACCCAAACACTTTGATTTCAGTTTCTTTCAGGTCACCAACCCTGCCCTTGTCACCCAAAAACCAGTTGTTCATGCGAGTGTACATATCTCCTATTTGGGACCGTTGAAGGGATGAGGAACCTGCAGTTAGACAGAGTATCTTCCAGAAACCGCACTGCTGAAGGTAAGTAACTTGTTCTTAAGATGAATATTTCTAAATGCTTATTCCTCACTTTTAGAATAGGTACCGAAGCTGTACCTCACTTGATGATGTCCAGAAAAAGCATTACTGAAGGTAAGTAACTTGTGTGTTATAATCAGAGTTTCTGGTAGCAGTGCAGATGACAAACATTCTTGGACAAGGATATGAACGCTTTGTTGATCAACCAGTGGGCACTTAGTTGGTATAAAGACTGGGTTTTGCTCAGATGGTTAGTTGCAGAGACTCCACTCATAGGTCTGCCTGGTCACCCTTCCATGGTTAGGATGGCAGGAGGGTGAGGAGGCTGTGTGTACATTGGCCTCACCACACCACTTGGCAGTGAAGATTGTCACTGCTACTAACCCCAGCACTGCTGCTTGTGGCTTCCCCAGTAATATGGCAGGTCTACAATTAGTAGCAATTATCGGGGAGTGTAGTGCACAACCTGAGCTATTTCAAGTGCAGGACCCGGTAAGGTGACAAGTGGGGTTATATCATTTAAGGGTGAGGCAAAGGAGGGGGAAGGACTGAACAAATCCCTCCTGACTCTCCCTGTACGATAGCTATCTGTTGGACCACTTGAGCATAACAAACGGTAATAAGGGAAGGAGAGAAACTCCTTCTCTCTTGGGTTGAGTTGGTCTGTATCCGCCATTCGGAGGCATACTTTTAACCTCAGATCCCTCACCTTTAGAATATTGCAAGAAGAAATACTGAATTTGGATGATCCGGCCTCTGGAGCTGGCCAGTGGCTGTCTCCAGATATACTTTGCTCTGCCAGTGTCTACCGGAAGTAGCCCAATCCTGCCTCCTTACACTTCTCGTTCTGAAAGGTGAAAGCTGAACACACTAATTACTCAGTAGCGGCTCACGGGCCGTGAAAGGAGTGGGGCGGCAAATATATAAAATAAATTTTTTTTTAAAACACACACACTTCCTTGACGCAGTCCTGCGCCGCGCTCCTCTGTCCCTCGCCGCTGCTGCAGGCACAGGCTCCCAGCCTGCCCTGCGGCCAATCCTGATGCTGCCCAAAGCAGCGTCAGGATTGGCCGGGAGAGCCCTGCCAGGGCACTCCAAGGCAGACTGGATGACTGTGCAGGTTCTCTCCAGCCCCGCAACTTTGTAGCCTACAGCGCATGTTTGTTTGACAGGCCTGAGACGGCCGGCCAAACACTTATGCACTCTGAGGGGGAGTGCTAAGCCCACCCCTCAGTGCACATCACCCCTGTGGCCCTGCCCCTTTTAAAGAAAACAATAATAAACATAGTTTTCTTTTAAAAGTTTTTGCAGCTGGCGGGGAGGCGACGCTCCTCCGCCCGTATGGAGGAGCCGCCACTGTAGTTGCTGTAATGTGGTAATGACATTTTTAAAAAGTATGCCTGCTTATTGTTTTTACAAGAAAATCAGTATTTCAAGAGCATCTTGGTGGAAATGACTCTAGGTATTTGTTTGCCAGAAAATCTCAATAACGCACTCTTTGCCAAATTAGCATTTATTTTGTAAGAATGGGTCCTTTTTCATTGTTGAAATACATATTTAAGTTGCTTGTATTAAACGTCTGATCATTGTTTAATGAAAACATGCAGTCTATCTAGTGGAATCTGAGTTGTGTCCGTACTCTCCCATAAACATACGTACTTTTTATCGCAGGGAAATCAACAAGGAGTCCAAATTGAAATTTGTACACACCTCTGTGCATGGTGTGGGCCATGTGTTTGTTCAGTCTGCCTTCCATGCCTTTGGTTTTGATGGTCCGCTTGCTGTTGCTGAACAAAAGGACCCTGACCCCGAGTTCCCAACTGTGAAATACCCCAATCCTGAGGAGGGCAAAGGCGTATTGGTAGGAATAATTTATTTTAATATTTTATGTATGGAAGTTTGTAGATTCTGCACGTCACCATCTGCATATTTCAAAGTGCTGCCTTGCAGAATTGTGCGCAGTGGGAAGAACAAACTGGTTGAGGTTTAGTTTAAATAAATTCGGATTTGAGGTTTGAGCACCTGCCAACTCTGTTCCAAGAGTCTGCTGAAGTGAAGGTGTTTAGGATCTGCCCCAGGCTGTGGTAAAAAGTATTTCACTTAGGCGCAATCTTTAGTGTTTTTGTGAATGCCTTTGTAGGTTTGCACTATATTCTAGCCACACAACACCACTTGCCATCATGGTTTTGCCACCCCATGCCATCGCTAGTACCCATTTAAGTAGAGCAGTGGCATTTTGATGAGCCGAGGCAGTTGTAAAGTTAAGAAATTTATCTTAGTGTTGAGTTGTGTATTTCTTTCAGTTTATGATGGAGTTGGTAGAGTTCTTAAGTATCTGGGTCCAATAAATGTAATAGTACTATAAATAAACTATAGCTGTTATATAACTATACTCTGGCATCTCAAGTGTATATTTCTTTCGAGAAAAGTTCTCTTATTTTGGGAAACATGAGCAAAGACAATTGGTATGTGATATTTTTTGTCGTTATCTACCAAGTGCTTCATTTGCAAATTTTCCATCTTCACATATTTTGTGGCACAACAACTATTGTAATTGTGCTGAAAACGTGATGCATTCTCTTTCTGTTTTATTGCCAAGAGCGGCAGGGATCATATTCAAGGTTATAGAACGGCAAAGCACCTTGGAATTTAAAGGGGGTTGGGTGGTAGGAGGCAGGGCACATGGAGGGTTTTCCTTCCTGATCGTGATGAAAACAATAATTCACATTTTGAAGAATTGCTGATAAGAATATTGTTTTAGTGTAACCTTTGTATGTAACAATATTTTGTAATCGTTTGTTTTCTTAATATCATTAGACCTGGTTAAATAAAGAAGGGGCGTTAATTTTCACCCAGCAAATGCCAAATACAATATTTACACTATAAAGTGATGTTTTCAAATGGAAAGACCTTTGAAAAGGATTGATGATAAAAGAACTATGTGACTGTGATTTCAACATTTTGTACACTCCTTTCCACAACAGCGTGCAGTAGTTTTCTGCGTCCAGATGATCCTCCAGTACTGTCTTAAGGGGACAATATTTATCCTCCACATCTGGCCCAGACAGGAAAGGCCTGCTTTATTTAAAACCGCAAACGCTTCTCCAGTCCAAAAGAGGCGATTCTTCCTGTTGTTCAGTTTTCCCTGGCTCTGAATCCAAGAGTCAAAAGTTAGAAAAGTTGGGAGTCCTCCCTTTGGCTTGTGGATTGTAAGAGAAACATCATTCCACATCTGTCCCATTGTTTTAAAAAGCAGCATCAATACAGGATGATAGAAATAGACGAGATTAACTTGTGCAGTGAAAAACCTCCTCTAAGCAAAGAATGGACTGACAGCACCTCTCACACAAAATATAGAAGGGGGGAGTACCTAGAAATCGGTACATGTATCAACTATGCCAATTCGAGCCAAAAAAACCTTCCCAAAGCAGAGTTACCCCCTTATGCAGCATAGAAAGCAGCCCAAATGTCTCACAGAACTCAGAATAGGCACCTCATTTCACTTAACAGGCACACACACGCACACACACTCACACATGTGCGTGCGCACACATTTACCCACACAGTGACTCTAGAAGTTTCAGCCGTATCATACCATTGCTCTGATCTTTCCACTGGCTACCTTTCAAAGCCAAGATCCAACAGAAGATGGTTTCCCTGCTTTGACCTGTAGCTCAGATACTTATCACAAAAGTTGACACTCTCTGGAGGTAACCACTTCCCACAAAGTGTGAATTTCCTGCTCAGTGTTGGCTTTAGCACTGGTGGTGGAAGGCGTCAGAATCTCTTTTTTTACCACCCCCCTCCCCATTATAACCTCCTTCTCCATGGATTCCCTCACTGCCACTTTCCAACAGTGCCCCTTATCTCTCCATAGCCACTCTCGTATGCATTTCATTTGTTTTATAGTGCAACTCGCACCAGTGTAGGGTGTCTGAATACTTTACATTACACACACATTAACCTGAGACAAAATCACCGTACTAATGAAATGGGATGGAACACAGTCTTTGGACACACATCATTGTTGAGTCCACTGTAAAAAAAAATAAACAGAGGGCTAGCCAGATACTCTGGACAGGGCAGGAAGACACAACATTTTCAGACTGTGTGGAGGACATTTGTCCTAACAGTGGGATTTGTTCAGAGATGTAATTGACTATTGCAAATCCAAATGCAGTCCATCTGTGAGGAAAGAGATGTATTCAGATACTGTGCTTAAAGAATCTAGCTTCTGTTCAGGACTGCCCTTCAACCGTAGCATGAGGACTTGTTCAGTCTTTTATTCAGAATTCCTATAGAAAGAAGTAGTCTATTTTGAGAAGAAAGCTTTCTTGGAACCTCCTTTGTAATTGTCATTGCAATTTGAATTTAGGTTTAGCATCTTTATAATATACCATTACTATCACCCAACATCCAAATTACATTGTTTTGAGTGTTGTTGTGAGGTCATCCTACAAGTTTGTATCTCTAAGAGGTAGCTTCATATGTAAACCTACAAGTATAGATGCCCCAGTAGTCATAACATTCATACAGGTTAAATATTTTGCTGTGATATTTCCAGCCACTACTTGCCAAGCTTTGCTGGCGAATCACTCCACTATCCTGTATTTAATGCTGAAAGGGTCTACATATTCGGTAGCGTTGACAAAATGCATGTCAACTGTGCATGATGCTTGACCTACTATTTCCACGCAATAAATGCAAACGACTAGTGCTTTTAGGTAAACCGGTAAACCTGGCTTCACTGTCTTCTGTAGCGCCAAAGGGACATCCTTGTCCTGCATCAAATCCTGAAACAACAACAAACTTTCTTGGCATGCCCGTGACTGCGGAGCACCAACCATGAAAAAATCTTCCAAATAGTGTGTCATAAGCTCCTTTCCCCCCCACATGGGTGAAAGTCTTCTGCAAAAAGGAACCAAAAGCTTCAAGCAATGAGCATGAAATTGAACATCCTATAGGCAACACCTAGTCCACAAAAACGTTCCTCCAGATTGTATCCCCAACTGCTCATAATCCTCCAGATGGAAGCAACCGGGAAGCCAGGTTCACGTTGCATTTGGCCATGAACACCCCATGGCAACCGTATTCACCAGCTGCACTATAGTGTCCAAAGATGCATAATGCACTCTGCTACATTCCTCAGGAACGAAATCATTGACTGACATACCCTCCGGCCATGAAAGATGATGAATCAGACGGAACTCCTCTGGCTGCTTCTTAGGGACCACCCCAATTGGGGAAATCCTTAAGTTCTCCAGAAGCCAATTGTGGAAAGGCTCTTCCATCCTCCCTTCTCTCACTTACTTCAATAATTTGCCCCACACCTTTCTTCCTGCCCTTTCACCGACTGCAAATTTTTCCCACCGTTGCTGCACCCTGGTCCTTCATAGGACAAACTAAAAACAACTGAAGACCCTCCCAACAACAACACTTTTTCCCCTTCCATCCCCAACAAGCTTGAACCAATGCCTCAACTGCTCCATTTTAACTGGTGTATGTGCTCTTTCCCATGGGGTTCTGCCCCCTCTGCCCCTACCGCATCCGCCGGAACCCGTCCATAGACTCCCATTTCCACTCTGCTGTCCAAAACCACCCCCTGCAGTCCGCATCGAGTGAGTATGTTTTCCATCACGTTTGGAGCATTCATGTCAATATTTGCAATATTCCTGCAAGGATTGTCCTCTGTTGTAGGACCAACACGCTCCTCTGTTCCACACCTGCCCCTTACACCTGTGAATGGGTGGGACACCCTCGAAAGGGCTTGTAAATAATTGGCCAACCACTTGCCGTGTAAGTCCCTGTGCTGGCTGTTCTGGTGTCATAATTTAAAGGAACAGCTCATTATCTAGCTGCTCCCAAATATCATCTTCATCTTCCACAAAAGGAGCACAAAATTCCTCGTATTGCACCCAGGACCCCCAACGAACAAAGCCTGTACTTTTCACACTACATCGAGGTTTTTGAACAATGCCACACACCTCTCTGGATATTTCGCGCAATACACGTTCGCATAGATCAGAAAAGCTGATGTCCAATTTTCAGTGTTAACCGGCACCTTCCTGAAGGACAGCTTGTATTTCTCCTCCTTGGATCCCTCCTTAGCCAGCACCTCCGAGTGCAAGAGTTAAAAAATTCCTACGTACTCCCCTTTCCACATATGCTCTTTAGTGGTCAACATTAAGTCCCCCCACCCATGGCTTGATAATCCCCATGAATGTCAGCTTTTTATGCTTCAATTCCTTGCTCTCCTTCTTCTCTCCTGCATCCTTGTCCTATCAGTCTTTTCAGCATCTCCCACCCCATTTTTCAGTTGTTCATTCACCCCTCTCACTTTTTCACTCGCCCACAATCCTTCTGTGCATGTCCCTTGGTCCTACACATACTTACCCATCAGCAACCGAAGGCTAGCATCCCCTTGCACCTGTTCGTCTGTCCCCACAGCCTGCAACCCCACTTCCAATCTGCCTTGCAGCATGAGCCCCTTCCCCCTCACACTATAGTATGCATCAGTGCCATCCACAGTACCACCCTACAGGCCCCCACCTTTCAGCGTGTGCCCCCCAGCTGAAAACCCTGTCCTTTCACCTCTGGCATAATGCTGCTTAACTTATTGCCACTCCCCTGTCTGACACTATCAGCAGGCTGGGAATGCAAGCTTAGCGACTCCCTATAGACCTGCTCCTCCTCCCTTGCCACTGTCCTCGAGACAGCCAGCAACAGGCCTAGTGAAGTGTAGGCCACTCCCAATGCTGACATCCGGCTCACCTCCACCACGCAGCAGAGATGCGCCCCTGCACTCTTAGGCCGTGCGTGCAGTCATCCTCCTCAGTCAGGCGATCAGCTCTTTCATGCGTTCTGGCCTGGGGGTCCCCAGCCTTTCACTTTGTAGGGCCACGTCAGCCTCAGGTAAAACACTGTCTTTTGGGAACGCTCTTCCACACGCCAAAATGGCCCGCGCTATCGCTTATGGCTGCCCTAGTAGCTGTCCCACAGCCTCCACACATGCCTGCAGGCCTCAGCTGTGCAGCGGCCCTCGCCTACACAGCGGACCCTGAGGACTGAACAGTGCCATGCTCATTAACTACACTCCACCCCCTATCACAGTGTGGTATGGCACCACAGCCCGAAATGCCCGGCCCAGCGCTCTGCCCCCGAACCACTTTCCTCTCTCTGTTTCTGCATGCGGGTTGGTGATGCACAGATCATATTAGCCGCTGCCACGTCCCCGCAACCTCTACTTTGGCCTATCCAGGTGGGGAATACCCATTTGTTGCAGGGCCCCCTCTGCCAACAGGTCAGTCCTGCCTGCCTCACGAATGGTCTGCCTGTCTCACACCACCATGCTTCCACCAATGCTCAAAGTAATAGCCACTGGGCCCACATCGAAGAAAGTTGCAAATTCTCTAGACTGTCCCTGCCAACAGGGTGTAATGAATCTAAAATGGCACAAAAAACGAACTATTGAGCCCCTAAGGACCCTTCTGAAACCCTGCCCCTGCATCCTCAAGCTTATCAAAACCCCCATTATAATCTGCACATTGGAAGTGAGAAAGCTTTTTGTAAAGTGTAGCTTATCATTTTTCTAGTGCTGGTTAAGGCTTACTGAAGAATATTCAGAAAGTGGTTGTTGCTGCTTTCATTTACAGTGAAAGTGGCATCTCTTATTGTTTTTCAGACATTGTCTTTTGCTTTAGCTGATAAGGAAGGGGCTAGAGTAATATTGGCAAATGACCCAGACGCGGATCGACTTGCTGTTGCTGAGAAACAGGAAAGGTAAGATTTATGAAGTATGGTTAGTGTTTGAAAAATGCATTAGCTTTTTTCACAGCATATATATTGCACATCTGGCTTCCTCAGCAACCGGTATGAAATGGAACTGTTGGCCAGGCATTAATACAGAAGGGTCCATTTGGGGAATACTTTTCTTTCATGAACTATAAATCGGAAATAGCAAACCAGAGGTCTGATTCCCCCAGGTATTTGTTCATTTCAAAGGAATTTCCTATGTTCTCATCTACCCTGGGGATTAAGATCAGCTGCTGAGCACGTACCTTTTATTCTTCCAAGCCAAATATAAGAGGTTGGGTGGGGGATGAAAATGTAATCACACCATATTGTATTTACTTCTCCCTCATCCTGTGAAAATTGTGCCATATTTGATGGTCCCCACATAGATGCATCTAACTGATGTAACGATGGTACCATTGTGAATTGGGCTAAAGCTTACGGTTATTTTCCCTGGACTACCACACAAGTTGCACAACTGGTCAGTTTTCTTTAGGTAGACAATTAAGAGAAGAAGGCCTTGGCAACACTGCTAAACTATTTATCCATCCAGTGCCAGTGTAAATCGGCCACATTAAAAAAATACAGAAGTGACGTAGAAACATAGCCAACTTTGTTGTATATAAAGCACACTGGCCCAGATTCTTAAACATTTTTGTTTCTGCTGTATTTGAATTTGCTAGAGGCATTGGCCAGATCATTTAAAAAAGATTTGTGATGGCAGTCTTCAAATTGTCAAAGGAAATAGCAGTGTTTGATGACGCACAAAATTGTACCAAATGTTGCATTTCCACAGTTTTTCGTGTTATGTCAGTACATAGCATTTTGCATAACATATGCAGACCACTGCAGACTGATTCACTGCAAACAAACTCTAATGCCACTAATACAGATGTATTTACTTGATTCTAGAAATACTACCAACAAGTCGAAATACAGGCATCACACAAATGTTTTTGATCCAGTGCCTCAAGTTTGAGATGCTCCCAGATATTACACTTGATACATGTGTCTTCTAATGCCAGTAAAACTATGAATGTTTGGGCATGGGAAAGTAAAACCTTTTCAAACTTTTAATTGTTACAGTCCAGTTGTCGTACGACTAGTTTCATTGTGGACAAAAGAGGCATTGGAAGTTGCATCTACTAAGAATATCTGCCAAATTGCTGTTACCACACAATCATTGGTCTTGTCTCCTTCAGGTATGATTATCTTAGATAGATATTCGAAGTCCTGAGCCCAGAGGTAGGTGTGGAACCCATCCATTCTCAGCCAGTGGAGGCTTTTACATCAGAGTACATCCTTGGGCTTGTTATTCCCTATCCAGGGTACAATTGTGTTAAGAATATTTTTGTTGTCATTCACCAGTGACTAGACCATGTTAACTTGTATGGTATGTATTAATGTTTGTGTTCTCAACACGTCTGTTTTCCCTGTTGGATATAATGGGTGTCAATTCCCCCTGAGTAGTCCAAAAATAGATTTTCTTTCACCCTCTGTTCCGGTTAATCACACAAGGGAGTTGTGTTTGGGCATTTAAATCTCCTTGTGGCTAGCTTTTGTTTAGGCTGATTTGCCGCAAGAATTTGCAGCAGACTTTAGCTCTTTGAATGGATCTTTTGACTGGTCATTATCCTTGAAGTTCATGCTACTTCTAGCGAACACAATAAGTATACAAAACAGTGATGGATGGAGTGCTTGAATTAATCTCAGCCACTGGTAATCACTCTGGCCACATCCCAATCCATTGTTATTTTGCACACCATGCCACCTCAGTTTGGAGCAATATGTAAATCAGTCTTGAGCCTGTTTCAGTAGAAACAGTCCAGCCTGAAATCCAAGCCAGATCCTCCCTGACGCGGAACACAAGCAACCCATGACCGATTTCTCCCTAGTTATGGGCTCATCAGCTGGATACATCTTGGTTCCAGTGACAGTGTGCACCGAACCCACGACTGACCATAACCATCTCACTTAGGGTGACACAGTAAGTATACAAAACAGTAACGGATGGAATAATTGAATTAATCTCAGCCACTGGTAATCACTCTGTCCACATCCCAGTCCATTGTTATTGTGCACACCATGCATCTCAGTTTGGACCCATCCATATGCAAATCAGCCTTGAACCTGCTTCAGTAGGAACAGTCCACCCTGAACTGCCAAGCCAGGTCCTCCCTGAACCAGAACACAAGCAACCCAGTACTGGTATCACGCTCCTTGTGGGCTCATCAGCCTGGTATACCTTGGTTCCAGTGAACACAGCATTATTGCTGGCAATGTAGGAAGTAAATGCTTGCTGTACAGTAGTAGATTGTGTAAGTGTTATATGAGTTAGTCTTCACCCTAAAGTTGGTCTAACATGTTTCAATGCAGCCATCATCTCCAGTTTTCCCCTCGTTTTCTTTAATTCCATTTTCAAAGTGGAAAGTTTTTTTGAGATTCTGTTATTTCAGATAATTCAGTGGATTCTAGCTTTTGGGAAACATTTGGTTTCAGGATAATCAAGCAGGAAACTCTTCTTTAGCAAAATGAGGGCATCCATTCCTTGGTCTACGTCCTTCAGGAATGACAGTCTCTTTTTCAGTTAAATTAGCAAGTGAATGTCGTCTCAGTAGAATTTCACTAGAGTGATGGTCTCAAAGGGTCCAGAGATACCCTCTTCTGTTCTCTTGTCTTCAACAGTGTATGTGCTACGTCCTAAATGTCCTTCTTTTTCAGCAGTTGGTATGAGGGTACGGTGGAGGTAAAACCTCCCAGCTGGGCTGAAGGAGATCATTAGGGAGGCAGCAGGAGCAGGGAAATCCCTATTTATTAGGTCTTTCAAACCCAGGTCTTGAGTACATTTCTTCACCTTTTTGCTCCTCCATCCATCTTCTTCACATATTCCTGTCCAAAATGATCTGGATCTTCTGGCTAGAGCCCGTCTCTGGGGAAGATGTTGATAAATATGATTCTACTTGAAGGAGCAAAGAGGCTATAGTCGCTGAGACTGGTGGGAGTCCTGTGACTGTCAAAGAAGAGGACTCCAACTCGCTCCTACAGGAGTCCCATCCAACCTTCCTGCTGGATCCAGCACCTCACTTCATTACTCGTTTGCCTTTTTTCTCACCTTGTCATGTCTCCACAAATCAGGTCTTGATATATTCATGGCTACTTTCAATATCACAAGCTGTACTTCTGGATTTTTTAAATTATTTAAGAGAAGGAACAAGTGTGTTAGCTGCTCTTGTAAAACAAAATAATAAAGGAAATCTATTTCTGCCCAAGGAAACGAGACCTACAAGTGGGACTAAGGTGGAACAAGCACCACCCACCAGCTTATTTAATTTAGATTTTGATTTTTTGGTCATCACAGGTGGCAGGAAAATAGAAAGGGTGACAGCAACAGTGGTGGCAGAAAAGAACAAGCATTGGCAAAGCCAGTATGTCTCGGCTCCGGGAGCTATTAAGGTTTGCCAATACCTCTTAGCTATGCTGAACATCACCCTCTGAACTGTGCAACATGTTTACATGAGAAAAAAAGCCTATTTCAGCATTTTGTAGGCACATGCAGCACTCATGCTTGTGTCTACAAAATGAAGCAGCTCCTTTTCTTTTCTTTTCATTTGCTGATCCACCTCAGATTAGAAAGACAACTTATTTTTTTTTGTGGAGAGTGAGGGAGAGGGGAGCAGAAACACAGGAGCAAAGCGAATGGTAGATGCAACATGGACTGGAGCATGAAAGCAGCACGGGCCCTGTGGGCACTGAAGTAACATAGGGGGCACCGCATAGGGTATGCAACACATAGGGGCAAGCAAACGGGTGAGAGGGAGAGCAACATATTGCACAAAGGGTGGGGGAGAAAATCAAACAGGTGAGAGGGAGAGAACAACGTTGAGCAGGGAGAAGCACACAAGTGAGAAAGCAACATAGGCATGGGGAGCAAACAACAGCGAGTGCATCACAGAGGAGACAAGCACGACAAGAGGAGGCAAGCCCAAAAATGCTAATAAATAAGAAGCAAACAAATGACAGTGACATTGAAGCCAACCAATGGTAAGCAACGGCAGTCTCTAGGCACAGAGTAAGCTAACAATACATCTTGCAACAGAATGAGCATACATTGTCTAGTAGGCACAGTGCAAGGATTTCATGGGTAATGAAGGAAGCCACTGCATGAGTTTGCAGAATGCCGGTACGTTCACTGCTGACAAGCTGTACCTCGCACACCCGCAGTAATATGTTAAGTCTTCTGCACTGCTGTCTCTTTCAACAAAGAGCTCAGTGTTTGGGTTAATTCTGTTTGTAAATATTTTATATGAAATGCATTTAAAAACATTTGATTGAAAGACTAATTTACCAATGGCTAGTCCAGTGGAGGTAAAATATTTTCGGAGTGATTCAAGCCATAGTTCTTGACAGGGCCTCGGAATCCTCAGGAATGGTACCGCCCCAGTGGTTTACTTTTCAGAAGCTCTGGCTCTGCCTAATATTCACCAGAGTAACAGAGTGGCCAAAGGGGGGAAAAGTTTGTAGGGTAGATATGCTAGGGAATGAGAACTGTAATAGAATTGGCAGTAGCAAATTCAGCTGAATAACACACACTCTCTCATAAATAAGCACTGAAATTATAACAGAGGAGAAGTCACAAAAAAACGTATAGTCATCTGACTATGAATCCAAAGCAGGTTAACCAGTTACACCTTAGTCCATAAATACAACGCTCAGGCATAAGAGGTTTGGTAACTTCAGAATCAGAAGCAGTGCACATTCAATATCATCAAAGGGTTAAAACACTTCTCTAACTCAAGCCTTATGAGCTAAAACACTCGGATGTCTGGTAAGTAAATAGATATTAGTAAGAAACATTCAGTAGGCATAAACAAGACAATCAATTACTTTCACAGATCAGGACAGTAAGGGAATTCAATAGAAACAATACCCTTCGTAACAGAACCCAGGTTATGGTGATTAGCAGAGGGGCTGCTGTTGTGCAGAAAGTAATAATTAAATTGTAGTTCGCAGGATAATCTATCAGGAGAGTAGTAGAGAAGTTAAACTACGAAGACAACTGACCCTTTATCAACATGCGAATACTGCATGCCAAAAACCAGTCCAAGCGAGAGGGAATAAGATGCCAGCCGTTGCCGTACGCCAACACAGTTCGAATGAAAGTGTTTAAGCCCGCTGCAGAGGTACGTCAAAACTTGAAAGGACGAGAGGTTTAAGATCATTAGTCGCTGCTGTAGCACAATCTCACTAGCTGAACCGTAAACACCGGGGAGAGTCCCGCTGTGAAAATCCGAGACACAATTGCCAGCCAGGAACAATGCAGAGCTGCTAAAAACTTCAGGAGTCTTGAATACCAGACACTTCCCCTGTGTTTCCAGGTCATATAAATACCGGACCAATCATCGCGTTTCCTCATGCCTGTTGCGCTTCCTGCATCCTATCCTTAACTGTGGAAGCCATCTTTGAACAAAATCCCACTTGCAATACCACTAAAATCTTCTCTTTTTTTCTTGCTTCAGGCGGGGGATGAGCATGAATATTCCCAGTTGTGACAGTTCCTCACACATAAATCATGTTTATGTTAAATATTTTTAATTTGTAATTTACTTACTACTGATTTTTTTTTATTTGTATGGTTTTCAGTGGGGAATGGAAGGTGTTCTCTGGCAATGAGCTGGGAGCCATTTTAGGCTGGTGGCTGTTTACATGTTGGAAGCAACAACATCCAGAGCCCACAGCCCTCAAGGATGTCTACATGCTTTCCAGCACAGTCTCTTCCAAAATCCTGAGAGCCATTGCATTGAAAGAAGGGTTTCACTTTGAGGTAGGGTACTCTGGAACTTTTTTCTTTCTTTTTTTATTTATTTAATCACTGCCACTGATATGAATGAGCCCTTTTCCCCAATGCAGGAGACCTTGACAGGATTCAAGTGGATGGGAAATCGAGCCAAGCAACTCATAGATCAGGGAAAAACTGTCTTATTCGCTTTTGAAGAAGCAATAGGTAAGTAATAATGATCATAATTATTTTCTTTTAAGATTAACATTCTTATATTCTGCCAAGTTCTGTTAACATGTCTTGTAGAGCATATGCCGCTAAGTGCAGTGACTTAATGGCACTTAGCAGTGTTAGGTTTTTTTAATTCACGAAGAAATACAACATGCTTCTATTATTTGGCTTCGGCTTCTAGTAACTATACCTGGTTCATCTAATGCATTATAGAATAAGACTGTGTTCTGTAATGTTCTGAAAGTAAGTTTTTTTAGAATGTGGTGGGCAGAATATAAGAAGAGAGTAGCTGGTTCCTTCTAGATGCTTGCATCTTATCTTAGATAATTAAGAGACTTAGGACTGCCTTAGTGCCTTAGTGTGGTGTTATCCTCTGAATATTATGTGGACTTTAAATCTAATGGTGGTTTATGTGATAATATCTCATCACCTTAAGATAGTAAAGAGGACGTCCTCCTGTTTCCTAAATCCTCATACACAAGGTCTATGATGACACATGCCATGATAAGTTGTGGGTGGAACGGCATCTCATATCTTTTGACTCAGTAGTACAGTATCCTTTCTGTCACAAATAAAATTGATCTGTAGGTTTACATTCTCCAGTACTTTGTGTATGAGGTTTATGTGATCATGACACCAGACCTGCCAACTCAAATAAACATTCCATAGTGTGAGGTAGGAAGTGGCAGTGAAAAGTGGAGGGTCTATTGCTAAGAATTGCTTCTGTCAGAGGAACTTCTGTCCCTCCACCCTCGTTTGCCCTCTACTTAAAAAAACAAATAAAAGTAGAACAAAAGCTTGCCAAGGCTGCTGCTGCCGATGTCCAGGGGTGTTTTCACACGTCTTCATTGACATTGGCTACCTAGAGCCTCTAAAACAGCTGAAACGCCCCTATTCTGCAGTGGTTTCCAGCTGTTTTACCCTCCCACTGTGTAATATTGGCTCCTCACCGGGTGACCATGTGAGGTGAGCCAATATCATGTGACACACTGTGGCATTGTGTGAGTTGGCAGGTCTGTGATACCTGAGTCAATCTTACTGCCTGAATCGTTGCTTGATGAAACCTTGTTACTAATCTTCTAAGCAAACCAACTATGATGCAGGGACCCAAACAAGTTACTGGGGTAAGAAAGGCAAGCTCCTCTTCCTTACATTATCAAATTGAATACCACAAGAGTGGCATGATTCATCAGGAGGCATAGAATTGCCTATGCATAAAAATGCTGAGGATGGAAATAGTTCTTTTTAGCAGAATTTGAATGTTACTCTAACAAGTCAAACACATTTTCCTCTCGTCCAGCCTTTGTTGATCTACCATTTGTAGTAGCATCATACAAGCATTGTCCTCCCCTGTAGCAAGCAAAAACAAAAATTAGCCCATTAAACTGTCTTTCATGGCTCATGCATGCAAACTCATGCATGCAGAAATACAAAGAGACGATTTGTGCTGTGTCTCTTTGGAATCTGCTGCTTGGTACTGAATATTTGGGAACTAGTCAAGTCGACATAGGTGTACGAGCACAGAAACCTGGGGGAAAAGTTAGAAAATGTAAATGTCTTAGTAATTATTTTTTTTTGTCATCTGAAATTGTTTTCCATGAGCAGTTATGTGCGTGTAGCTGCTTATGATTGTGAGTACTTCTGAAAAGTTGTGTTGCAGGCTCCCAGGATTACTTCTGGAATTCTTTGAGAATTCCAAAATCAGAATCAAAAATCCCCCCCTTAATGTAGGAGTAAACTTAAGACTAGGTTATCTTAGTGAATGTGGCCCCTTGTGTCTGGAAAAACACACAAGCATGGAACATAACTGGAGGAGCCATGACCCTTCCTTGCTGTGAATATTTATATTACTGTTTCGCTTCTGTAATTCTAACTTGCCATTTAAAATGAAGCCGATGATTTGTGGTCAAACAGTCTTTGTTTTCTTCTGTACATAGAAGTTTGGCTTAATTTGCTAGTTGCATGTTTTTGCATTCTGAAACCATCATCTGCAGCTCAGGCTGCAAAGCCATGGCTGCTTCATGGCATCTTCGGGCTGGGTAACTTTCCACTTCATAATTCGTAAGTGCCCAAATTACTTTCTTTTCAAATAGTTTGAACACTGGATTTCTTTATTTGCTGGAAATGCTTGCTTTGGGCCCCTGTCCTTATTCTCCTCACTCAGAGACAAGAGATGTCGTGACCTCACTAGCTGATACAGTTAGTGGCCTAGTTATACAACACAAGATAACACAGGAAGCAGTGCACTGCACATCAGCTTCTTTATTTATTTTTATGTTGCAGTTCCTATTTGCTATATACATATTATAGGTATACATTGAGATTATTAGAACACGTTATTGCATGTCACTATAGAACACGCATGTCCATTGAAGGACTGGGAAGCCAGGATCCATGCCAGGCACGCAGGGTAACCACTGTGTAAAAAAGTTTCATATAAATTGTTTTTACATAATTTATCTTATGTGGATGTCAAGAAACTCTGACACGGTATGTGACCTACCTTGGATTCCCAAGAAAAACATACATTTGAATCCTTTTCATAGCCCCCAAAAAAATTCCAGTGAACCAGCCCTGTAGGAACCTCACTGGACACCACTGATCTAGGTGAAAAAACACTCTATCGTCCAAGCCCAGGCTTCCTGCTCTACTCTGAGTGGTCCAGATGGCAAGGCCAAGACTTCAAAGTTTGAGGCGCACCTCAACAGGGATAATACTTACTTCAAAACCATCATCCAGTGCACAAATGTAAGAACAGAAAAGGCACTGTTAAGGCCCAGGAGATTTAGGTACACGTATCTGTTCTACAGAGTCAAGTCCTGAGCAGAGGGCTGTCATGAGGCTATTAACCCAAGGCAGTACTTTAAATGAACACAGATTACCAGCCCTTTTGTATTACCATTTAAAACACTGACCCAAGGTCACAGATGTCACACTTCTGGAACTTATCCTGTCGTTCCATCTACTACTGAAGCTTTGTTTCACCAATCTGCACACTTTTGAAGCCTCCAGTTAAGCTGCCTCTTCTGTTTTTCTTTTTGTATACAGTCAGTGTGTTTAAAAGTTAGGCTGGTATTGCCAATGTAGAGGAATAATTCCTTTAAAAGTTTAGCTCACAGAAATGTATGGTTGCTCCTTTTTCTTTGCTCCTAACTCTTTTGATCCCCTCATTCTCTGGGTTAAATGCCACAAAGGTGCCTCTTTGTGGCTTGTTTGATGCTAGAACAGTTTAGGTAAACACACTAGAAAAGGTTGCATCTCTACGGTATCACAGCCAATCTCTCGGAATGAGGCAAAAACACTCCCAAGATGGTGGCCTTGTTGTGTCCTCTCTTCTGCAGCAACAGGCCTGGGAGGGTTGCTGTGGCACCAGGTATACATGGACTCCACTCCACACCAAAACACATAGGTAAAAGGCATTGTCATTTACAGCACCAATAGCTTTAACCCTCATAAATGTGGGACCTATTGCATGGCAAATGCTTGCTGTTGTAGCAGTTGTTGCTGCCATTGTCTCTACTGTGGTGTCTTCTGCAATTGCAGCTGTTGTGTCATTCTGTTGTGGCAACTGTTGTCATTGCTGTCATCTCTGCTGTGCCAGGAGGTGCTTTAGTTGCTTTGAACTCATCTAACCTGAAAGCTGTTGTTGCTTCTGTTATCCTTGTGATGTTGGCTGTGCCTTTGTAGTGGCTACACCTTAGGTTGTTGTATTTGTCCTTGTCGTGGTGCCACTGTGGCTTCTACTGCAGTTACAACTGTAGCAGAGCTATCATCAATAGAGTGATTGCTGTGCTTGGAACTATTGCTGCAGCTGTTATTTTCTTGTCTTGGTGGTTATAGTCACAGCTTTTCTTGCTGCTGATGGGAGAAGCTATTGGTACTGCTGTTATGGCCGCTCTGATGGATGCTGGATGCTGTGGTTTCCGCTATTGCTAGACTGTTGTTACTGCTCTGGTTCTTTCTTTAGTGGCGCCTGTGTTCCAAGATGTCAATACAGCTTTGCTAACAGCTGTGATCCATGCTATCCATGTGGCTGCTGTTGCTAATGAAGCTGCTGTAGTGGCTATTTTGTCTCCAGTGATGACAACTGTTGTTACTGCCATAGCCATGGTCATTGCTTTAGTGAAAGCTGTTATTGCTTCTGTTGTATCTCCATTTGTGGCAGCTGCTGTCTTTGCCATTCTTACAACTTTGGTTGCTGCTATGTTTCCCTGCCATGCAGACAGCCACTGTGGGCCTTACTTTAATTACTGCTTCAGCTCTCATGATTGATGTGATTCTTTCTGTGCTTGCAACTGTTTTTGTAGCTGTTGGTGCTACTGCAATGGTGCTTGTGGTCACAACTGTTGTTGTTTCTATTGTTCCTTCTTTGGCGAGCTATTGCTGTTTCTTTTGTTGCTGTTATGGTGTCACCTTTGACTTATGGAGTGGATAAAAGTATGGCCATTGCTGTTATTCCTGCTGGTGGCAGTATTCGTCTCTATATCCCAGTGTATGCACCTCATTGGTGCTGTTGTGGTGGCTGTTATGGTAGCTGTTGTTGCTGTTGTGATAGCTGTTGTTGCTGTTGTGATCCCTTGAGTGGTGTGACAGCAGGTGTTGCTGTAATTGTTATTGCTGTTGTACCAGTTGTTGTTGCTGTTGTTTCAGCTGTACTACGGATGTAACTGCTGTTGTCAATGCTGTTCTGGCACCTGTAGTTTCTGCTATTGTACCTGCCATTATGGCATCTGTGGTCACTCATGTGGCTCACACAGTGGTTGCTATTGCAGTCCCTGCTGTGCAGGCAGCTGTCGTCCATGCCAAGATGGCAGCTGTGTTCCCTTATGTGACCATGAGATCCATGCTGTGATGATAGATGCAGATGCTGATGTAGTGTCCACTGTGGTTACAGCTGTGGTTGCCACTGTTGTCCACTATGCTGTAGCTGCTGTTATTCCTGCTTTGGTGGCAGCTGTGGTTTCTGCTGTAGTTACAGCTTTTGCTTCTGTTTGTTATACAGTGGTGGCAACTGGGGCTTTTTCTTCTGTTTGTTATATTGTGGTGATAACTGGGGCTTCCAATGTGTGTTACCTCTTGTGATTACACCTGTGGTGAATACTGTTGTCATTGCTGTGGTCCATTTTGTGCTTGCAACCATTTATTTTTGAAGCTCTTGCTGTTACTATGGTTGTAGCTGTAGCTGATGCTGTGGTTATAGCTGTGGGCACTGATCTTGTCTGTGTTGCACTTGTAGATGTTTGTTTCTGCAGTGGTAGCTGCTACTGCTCTAGGGATGACTCTTGTGTCAACGATTTGTGGCTAATGGGATATCAGGTGTTGTTGCTGCTGTGATCCCTCCTTTAGTGTCCGCTTTTATCTTTGGTTTGGTTCCTACTGTGGTGACAGTTGTTTTCACTGCTGAGATTACAGCTCAAATTACTGACCCTGTATTGCCAGCAGTTTTGGGGGCTGCCGTGTCTCTGCCATGGTGCCAGTTGTGGTTGCTGCTGTGATTACAACACTTGTTAGAGCAGTAGTTGCTGAAGTTGCCCCTCCTGTGATGACAGCTGTTGTTGATGCTGTTGTCCCTGAATCTGTCATCTTTGCACGCTGGTATAGTTGCTGCTGTAGAAGAAGCTTTAGAGGGAGTTTTCATTACAGCTGTTGGTGCTATTGTGGTAACTGGTATGATGGTAAATGTGGTGGTCATTACTGCGGATATGCACATACATATTTGGAAGCACCAGGTGCAGTATATGTTGCGAGGAAGCTCCATAGTGTGACAGTGGAAGACTACTACTTTATCCTTCTCACCAATGCAAAAATGAAATGCAATATGTATCCCTGCCTAAATCAGCACTGAACATGCCTCTCTGTATTCGTTTCTTGCTGTCACGTGAGTTATGGTAGACCGGTGAATCTATCTGCAGCCAGACATGAAGAGTGCTAATGAAAGACATGCTGCATTATTGGAGGCATGTGCGAACTGTGTTGGCCCCTCACCCACAAGAGGTTTTAGTTTCTCTGTCATTGCCTCTATTGCCTCTCAGAAGAACATGTTTGCTTTCTGAATAAATAGTGATATAAAACCTCACAACATTTCAATTGGATTAAAAGTCAAATCTCCAATAAAGATGATATTTTTATACTCGAAGAATCTAAAGGAAAACACCGGGTAGAATGAGGACAATCATAGTGTTTAAGGGAAGTACACTTCTGTTCCCATATGTGTTCCTTGTGGGTGTGGGATAGTTATCCTGACTGTTACAATAATGGCATTGTTCATTGCTAAAGTCAGAGGAGCTGGAATGAAGCACATGAGAATCTATATACGCCATTGTTACTGGGACACAATGTCTTTACACGATTTATGGTCACTGGACCTTTGTTACCTTCGCCTCTGTCTCACACCCAACCAATTCAAGAAGCGCTCTGACATTAAATAATTGTCAAATAATTTAATACACACACACTCAAATATTACATACAAAATAACAAATATTAACAAGTTTGCAGGAAGACACTAACACCTTAATCTAGTCTGCATGCCACAATGCTAAAAACAAAAGTAACTGGATTCACACCTGTAGGAGAAAACAATTTTGGTGTTTAATTATTACAAGGGCATGCATACTGAGTTTTTCCAGAGGTATTGACAATCAATTAGGCTGCATGCCTTTCATAATACTTTTCATCAGTCAAAGCGACAAGCCAGTTGGCTTTATCATGACTTGCAGAAACATTTATCTTTCACATGAACATTTCCTTATACACATGAAAATCCTACAGGCTTGAACATGAACATCTGTGTTTATCCTGCTGCGTCACAGCCACTTCTGAACCCACTACACAAGTGGCCAGCTTCTCTAGGGCATTGTAACTAGCCCTGTAGGCATGTTGACTGTGGATACCCTGCCCTTCGTATGCACCCTCTTCTGTATCCTAGGGGGAGACTGGAGTGCAAAGTTTCTCTTTCTGCAGAGGGTCTTCTAGGGGTGTGCCACTACTCCAGACACCCTCTGTCCCCCGAGTAAGTATTGCTGTTGTGTGGGTGCCATTGTACCATGGGAGCACATGCTGCCAAATATGTTCATTTTTTCATCTTGCAGGGGGCTTATGTTGTGCCCTGCTGCCCCAGCATATGCTTCAAAGCTTTTTTCACCTTTCTATATTCCTGTCTGCCCCACTGCATTACCTCACAATGGTGTTTGCCCTCTTCATGGGACATCCCTGTCCCTATTTAAATTTTTAGCTGCAGGTCCTAGTGGCTTGTGGGGTGAGCCACTTTTCCCGTGGCTACTGTGGGCCTTAGGAGGCACAACGCCTTCCAGCTCCAGCGGCGCCTGCCTTGTGATAGTCTGCCCAGCCATGCTACCTACTTTGGTCCACACTTCTTCTGGATTCCAGGCATGGGAAGATGGTGGTATCATATAGTAGAGCTCCTTGTTGCCCAAGAAGACTCTTCACTGCAGGGCCATACTACCAAGGTCCAGCAGCTCCAAAGGGTAGTAGAGGGTTAGGTGTGGTCCACATAGATTGTAGGGCTACTGACAAGGCCTCCATGGAGATTGTAGCCAAGCACACTAGGATTCATTCTAGCCCCTTCACCTTTCTGTAGGCCGTACTTTCAGAAAGTGTCTACTGTGTCCATTATTTTTTGTTCTTCCTGTGATGCCTGCCTTAGCCCCTGCTGGTTTCACTGGACAACAGAGCCTTCCCAGGACCACTCGTGAGCAGCAGACACAACTCCTGGTAGTCGTATCCAGCCTCCTACAACGTCATCTAGGAGCCTCCCAGATACTAGATTTTCATGAAGAATATATTTAGGCGTCATATAATCTTTGGTACAGCTTCTTCTTCCTCTTTGCAGTAGCAGCTTAGCTGTATGGAGGCTGGGGACAGCCTTTATGTCCTCTCTTGTGATTTCCTGCTCTGGGGTTTTACTAGCAGCAGACCATAGGCCCTCCACCACAGATCACCATTCTTGCACTCCCCCAACCACCGAGCCCAGGCCTTCCACCACTTGCATGGCATGTACACATAACAACAACGGTCTCCACGGCCCATTCCTAGTGTACCACAACGGGACAAGTCCATCAGCATTTCCAATCAGCCCCCTGCCAACTTTATGGTATTCAGCATGTCCACCCTTCTCTGGTAGGAATTCAAGTAACTGATGTGAACAGTTCTGGAAAGAGTCCAGAAAGTTAAAAATGCCCAACCAGAGGTTCATCAGCCATGCTTGTCCTTCCTCTTTACCTCCAGATTACTTCCTAGCTTTCTGACCTGTGCAAGGACCTAAAAGGTAGGTGGAGTTCCCTGCGATTGGTAGGACACCCAACCAACCTAGTGTACCATATTGTGCCTCCTCCTCCTCTCTTTTGGTGCCAAAAACACGATCCATCCCACTGCTTGTTCCACTCCTGTGCTGCACTCTGGGTAGAATTCAAGATAGCAGTTCACCCGAAAGTATAGGCCGATCACTGTAGACTCCCCCCTGCCTGTTCTTTTCCAAGCACTTCAGAGAGAATCGTTTTTTAGAAACACAAGCAGAGGTCTGGGGCCTTCTGTTTTTGAGCCTTAGGAGCATACTGCAGTAACTGTAGGATGCTGGCCAAGACGATTCCAGCCCTACCCACTTCCTCCATCTGGATGTGCTTAGTCCTCCTGGAATGGGCCTCTTGTTTCCTAGATCCTTTGAAATGTCAGCTGGTGCAGCAGAGTGATTACCTCATCCAGCCAGACAGCACACAGGATATACTTCATTAAAGGCTGGCTAAGAGAAATATGCCTCATTATAAAGAATTTGAAGCAATCAAGATATTTTGCCGTGTGAAACATTACACATGTTACACTATACCCAAAATAAAATGGTGCAGTTTCTCTTGGGATACAATTAAATCATTACAAGTTACTCTCGACCCATCTCTCAAAGGTCTTCCTATGCGCAGATAACAGGTGGGGATATACAGTAGTCTTCCTTTTTGAGCCTAAACATGTGGATACTCATGTATGCACACGTTAACATGTAACTTTCTCAGAAACCTTACTCCAGCTACACAGAGCAGCAGATACTATTTTAAAAATGGGCACTGGTGTTTAATGCTCAAAACTGTTTTGTCAAGAGCACTACAATGGGCGAGAAACCATTAACGAGGTCAAACCACAGCAGCGGTCCAACAGCGAAGGAACTTGGGATTTAGATTCTGCTATACTTGTTATAGATATATAAATGCACTTGCTCAATGTGGACAGATTTGAATACATTTGCGGCATAACTTAAATGAAAAAGCGGTACTCATTGTCTACACAGTGATTCTCAACCAATAGTATGTCTAAGGATGGGTTATTCTGAAATCAAAATTGTCTAATGCAGGTTATCTAACTTCAGCCCAAGAGGGCCCTTTCCATGCCAGACATTTGAGATATTTACATAAGAGGATTATGCATAACATTGATAGAAACAGAACAAATGTACATATTCAGTGACCTGGTATCCATACTTTAAAATCCTGTTGGACACCCTGGGTTAATGGTATCAAGTAGAGATAGGTCCTAAATTGGAAAGTAGGGTAGCAATACCGACATTTTTTATCAAATGACAGCTAGATTGTCTTAACACAAATGTCTCCACACTCAATGGTTTGCCTGAAAACTCAATCAGGGTTGTCTTCTCCAAGAATTTGATCTTCCCCAACATGGTTTAAAAATGTCAATGTTTGTTGTACTTATATCTGTTGGACCAGTCTGTGAAAAATCCCAATGTGTTAATAATTGTGTCATTTTGCACCATTTTTAGTACACAGATCAGACCTGTTTGCAGCTGCACAATATTATATTTTTTCTCTGTAGACAAACCTTGTTGCCTCAAATACTACACTAACCACTGAAAAATAAATTTTGCAAAGTCACACTCCCTTTTAATATTGTGTAATATAATATAATTTTTAGCAGCATGCAAGTACCTGAGAGGTAAGACAAAAATTACAAATATACTTTTTATAGGATATCCCCTGTTCTGTACTAATTTTAACTAATTATCTTTAGGGTATATGTGTTGTCCTTTTGTCCTGGACAAAGATGGGGTTAGTGCTGCTGTTATCACTGCAGAACTTGCTAGTTACCTGGCAACAAAGAATATGACCTTAAATCAACAACTAAAAGCCATCTACAATGAGTGAGTAATGTTGAAGTGATTGCATAAATGAAAGCACATTTAACCAAGCAAAATGTACTGTGTTTTAAGAAGAATACAAATTGCATTCATGAGTCACCATCTCCAGCTGTTATTTAGGAGTCAGCAAAGAACATCTGTGTCTCTTGGGCACTGCAACCTTAGTCACAGGCTATATGTGGGTTAAGATTGATTTTCTGTGCTATATCCCAAGCTGTCAAAGGATGCTGCTTTGTATGCAACATTGTGTGATGATTCCTCCCCATATAGGCTTGATTGTTATGAGGATTTGGGCTGTGTGCTATCACCTGTCAGGGAATCCTGGTGCTCAGTACGTGTGGACTAGTCTTGGGAACGTGGGAGGGGCTATTAGAAGAGCCAGGTCTTCAGCTTCATGCAGAACTAAAAAATTGAGGAGGAGGCCCTGAAATGTACTGTTAGGTCGTTCTACTCTTTAGTAGTAGTGTCGGACTAGGCCCTCCTGCCAGATATGGTTCTGCGTATGCATCGGAAATGTGCAAGTAACAGTTTGCCTGAGCGAAGGTGACTGGTGGGTTGTGAAAGGACATATATCTATTGAGGTAGGCAGAGCCAGTGTTGTGTAGTGCTTTGTAAGTTTGAGTGAGGAGTTTCAAATGTGCTAGTTAATCAATAGGCAGACAGTGGAGTTCCTTGAGGTGTGGTGTGATGTGTGTGCAGCGTGGGAGGTTGAGTGTGATGCTAGCTGCTGAATAGTTTCAGTCGTCTGGTGACTGGTTTGCTGATTCTGCCTATAGGGTGTTCCCATAGTCCAACTTGCTTGTGAAGAGGGCATGTGCAAAGATTTTGCGGGTGTTGGTCAGGAGCCATTTGAAGATTTTCTTCAGCATTTTCAGGATGTGGAAGAAGAAGGGTGTCATAGCATTGACTTGGGTGATCATGTTGAGTTTGCTGTCAGTGATGATCCCAAGGCTCTTGGCATGGAAGTGGCGGTAGGGTGGCTCCTAGCTTTCCCAGCTACCTTGTGGAGTCCCACAGGGATTTTCTTTTTTTTACATAAGATCATGACTTCTATTTTCTTTGTGTTTAGTTTGAGACTGTTAGACTTCACCCTGTCGGCAACTTTGGTAATGCAGGCTGTTAAATTGCTCCAGGTGTTGGGGTCTTGTATGAGAGGAAGAGAATGAGCAGTGTGTCATAAGCATAGGAAATGACAGTGATGTCATGGGAGCCAGTGGTGCATGCAAGCGGTGTCATGTACACCTTTAAGAGGATCGGGCTGAGAGGAGCTTTGTGGTACTTCACAGATGAGGTTGTGTGCTTCTGAAGAGAAGGGGCAAGGCTGACTGACTTGAGTCCTACTGGTCAGGAAGGAGCAGATCCCTGGGAGGGCAGATCTTTGGATTTCCCTCTCATTTAGACTTTGGATGAGGATTGGGTGGGATACTGTGTGAAATGCTGCAGAGAGGTCCAGGGAGTATGAGGGTATCATGTCTCCGTTGTCCAAGATCAAATTAGATGTCATCTCTGACAGTGATGAGGGTTGTTTCTGTGCTGTGTTTAGGTCTGATGTTGGAATGAGTGATGTTGAGAACTTGGTGCTGGCTGAGATGGGTGGAGAAGCATTTGTTTATGAGCTTCTCTGGGACTTTGAGTACGGTAGAAGGGAGTTGGGTCTGTAGTTGATGAGCATTGATGGGTGTGTGGATGTCCTCTTGAGCAGGGGGAGGACTGTGGCATGTTTCCATGTGTTCAGGAAGGTGGATGATGAGATCGAGGCATTCAGGAGTGGAAAGATCATTATATCTAAAGTCAGAAAATCTTTTAACTCCACTTTTCTTGCTCAGATATCCCTCTAGACTTCCTTTAAAAGAGAATGACTACCTTACAGAATTATATCAGCTCTAGCCCATAATGAGTCGAGGCCAATCATTAATTACTCTCTTGGAATGAATGAAGAAATAAATCTGTCAGATCTAGTTCAGGGGAGACAGAGCAGTCAGAACTCAATAATCAATTAACAGACACAATACATTACTGTCAAGCTTAGTGCTTGTCTTGTGGGAAAAATAAAGTGTTTTTAATTCACACAGTAGTACTAAACTACACAATTCAATTGAAGTGTACTGAGTAATATCCCTGGCTACTATTCCCCTGTGCGCACCACACCCTTCCCAGCTCTGTCTCATCTGGGTGGCGCTATCTGGATAGACTCCCGGTAAATCGTGGCAGGGGTATGAAAGAGACACAGGTGCATAGTTTGTTCCCCACAAATTTGAACATAAAACCTGTTAAGTCTTTTTCTTACCTCCAGTGTTGTTACAATGCAGTGACTAAGTCTTGGCCATAGGTAAAAAGGCTTAGTTTTGGCATGCTGATCTGTTAGCAGTCCAGGGGAGGCCAGGCGCACTCCGTGCCTTCAGTGTGTGCAGCCTCTCAGAGGAGGGAATGTGGGCTGCTCAGCACATTGAGTCCTCAACCATCTTGACCTGCTTCTGGCCTGACTCCAACAAACACACAGCCTAGTAGATTGAGCCCACCATGGACTGCTGTAGGAATTATGTAGTGTGATAGGTGCAGCCCAAAACTTGAAGGGTGTCAAGTCACTTAGCAGAGTAGCTGCAGCCCAACAATTCCTGCAACTCGGCAGTAGCAGCTCGACAAGAGCCTGTGGAGGTGTTTTGCAATAGGTATTTGCAGACCTAGGCAGCATGGTAGTTGCAGCCCAACCCGGGACAGTGCAGGACCCATGGTAGTTGAAGTCCAGCAAGGGCAGATGCAGGATCGGTCAGCACGGTAGTGGTAACTCAAGAAAGGCTAGGTAGGCAGTTTCTCTGCTCATTCCAGCTGAAAGGATAGACTTAAGGTCATGTCAACTCATCTATGTGAGACTGTCTGATCAGGTAGACACCAGCCCTGGTCACACACCATTTTGTTAGTACTCTGCCGGGCATTCCATTCCTTGGTCATGAGGAACTTGGAACTAGGACTGGAATGAAGTGGGGTGGACTGGCTCCCATTTTGGACCACTTATGGACTGAAAAGGTCTGATACCAGTATCCATCACACAATATGGTACGGTGCCACCATCACTTTGTGTTACAACCAACAGAGGGACAGTAGTCCTTTGTCTACTAAATGGGGACATGTGGTGCACTCCTTATCACAGTACAGGGCCTAGATCTTGCATTGTCAGGGACAGGTCTAGGCTGGTGGGCACATGCTTGATTAGCTTGATGCCAAGGCAAAAATAAATGTCAGGATCAAGATTCACCAGCGGCCAGGCACTCAGGGCAGGGGTACATGCTAGATCGCCATGCAGAGGACATTCTCATCCCAACAGAGTCCAACATCTAGAGCTTTCCCTTGCCCCAAGGGTGATGGTGATGAAAACTTCTGTGACTAGAGCTCAGTACAGGCAAGAATGTTCTGTGGAAACAGCAACATTCTAAATGACTTTCTGAAGTTAAATTAGTTCCCTTGAAGATGCAGGCCCAAAGAGAAAGAACACACACAGTGTGTGTGTGTGTCTCTCTCTCTCTCTCTCATTTTCTTTCTTGGGCTTAGACATGTGCAACTTATTTTTCTTTGAAGAAGTCTTGCAAGTCACAAGGTATGATGACTTTATTTGCTAGTGATCTGCTTGAGCACCATTGTTAAAGTGTTTCTGCTGTCTGGTTTGGATGTGTATCCACCGAGCTCTGGGTCGACACCCTCCTCTGTTCAGCACCAGTACCTCCTGGTTCCTTCACTCCAATCCACTTAAATGCTTCTTCTGCAGCCTCATCTGATCACTGGACTCCGTCAACCGAGTTCCTTTCAACACCCCCCTTGGGGCATTTGTCCCCTTCTGAGGCCTTTTCCTCAGCCTTTGTCACCCAGAATATAGACTCTGTAATGGAAAGAACCTATTTCCGGTACTGTCCACAGTGCTATTCAAAATACCCCTGATCAGATTATCATCAGGTATGCAATCTGTGTCTTTCACCGGAGCATGAAGAGGCATCCTGCACTGTATCGCGTTCAGATCCAAAAATACATTCCATTACCATCAAGATCAGTGCTTAGCTCAACATACAATGGCACACTGTCAGAAAGATGACACCCCTGAACTCCTCGGGGACCAGGATGTTGGGCGAGTGCCACAGCTAGAGACTTAGGGCCAACAGGCTCTCTGCTTCGTCCAGGAACCAAGTTCACGCACTGACTCTGAGGCAGAGGAACTGCCTCTCGCTCTGAAGACATCAACTGTGAGTATTACACCCCCCCCCCTCACATCCACACCAACAAGCAGAGCACTGCCCTCAAGAGGGTTGGGCTTTGAGCCTTGAAGACTGCACCCAGACTTTGCCAGAAGGCCATGGTCTGCATGGAACAAAGACCTCGGAGTTGAGTTCGAGCCAACCACCGGCATCAAAACAGCCTCTCCAGCACTGGCCCTCAGCACTAACAGTGACTTCAAAGCTGGCACCAAATCCTCCTGTGGCTCCCAACACTGTTTCGGCTCTGAAGAGGCACTTGAAACACAATGTCTGAGAATCTTCGTCAGCATTGAAACATTCACCTCCCAAAGCCCTGTCATCAGTGGGGTCGAAGGCAATGTGCAACCCAATCTGCTTCGACTCTGGAAGGAGCTTGACATCAAAGCAATGGAGCCTTGCCATCTATCCTCAGACAGGAAGATTTATTACAAGGCTGTCTCCGAAGGAACACGACTTTCCGTCTTGTATATGGAAATTTACCTTTGAGGAGGAACTTGCACGTGATCCCTCTCCTTCACCCACGTTCAGGAACATTTGGGACAGGGGCTCTAGCCCAGAACTACCTCTGCACCCTGCACCTCCTCCTCATCCACTCCCTACTCCACCTCCTCCTCCTCTACCACTGATCCTCAGTTTCCCTCACCAGAGGGATCTGCATGCTCCACTTATGGGGCGGGGTAGCCCAGTGTATCTCTTTGATCAATACGAGGCACCTTTTGACCCACCTGCAGACAAACACCCAGACCTCTACTCCACAAAGCCATCGCCTCCCTGATGACACCACCAACCACAAGGTTATAAGCAGAGCTGTAACCTTCCTCAGGGTGGAGCTTCGTAAAGATCAGGACTGTAAGGACTTACTTGTGGAGACACTCTTCTCTGCTCAAAGGTCATGCTTAAACGCATGCTACGAACCGCGCCTGATACCTTTAAATACCCTGTCAAGGCTAAAGTGGATGACAAAAAATACAAGTCTTTACCCCATAAAACACAGTACATGTGGCATCACCTACCATCTGACTACTGGTGATATACACGGCGCAAAAACACACTCATGCACAAGGCATTGGCAATGCCCCTCCATCGGATAAAGAGAGTGGACAAATTGATGCAGCAGGCAAACATGTTGCTGCCCAGTTAGCAAACCACTGGAGAATTGCCAACTCCGTGGCCTGCTCTCATTCTATGATCGTGCTCACTGGGATGAGATGGAAGAACTCCTCCAGCATCTTTCAGATGAGTGCAGAAAGCAGAGAAACAAACTTCTCTTAAAAGGGAACCTCATTTCTAACACCACCATCCACTGTTCCCTGATAACAGCTGGCACCACAGCTCAGGCATTATTTCTAATGTCCTGATTCGAAGAAAGGCCTGGCTGCATCTCCTGAACTTGCACGTAGAGCAAGCTGAGGACTTCCCGAAAGTTGGAGGACCTCTTCAGACCACAAATTGATGAAATGCTGAAAAAGATCAAAAAGGACACAAACACCGCAAAGGAAATGGGAGTTCATCAGACACCTTCTCCACAAGTGTCCTTTTGAAGGGACAGCTATACAGGGGCCTCGAAAACCACCTCCCCCCAAGGCATCTACCTCCTATCAGCAGCAGCAGAACCAACAGACACTTTCCCTAGGTTTCACTGGGGGAGGTTATAAAAGCAATCACTCTAGAGACAGAGGTAGATTACACCATGGTTAAGCAAGCCGCTATCACTAAACAGTGACTCGTTCTCCCTCCCCCTCCCGATCAGACTAAATTTGTTGGGGAGATTGCAGCAGTTGCTTCCCATTGGAATAAGATCACCTCCGATCAGAGCGTTCTGTCTGTCATCAAGCAGGGATACTGCTTGGAACTCACCTGAACCCTACTAAATAACCCTCCTAGTAGTCACACCCTCCCCTGAAAACTCCAGAATCTCCTACAGGCAGACGTAGAAGCACTCATTCACACTTATCCTCAGGCCCCTCAACAAATACACCCTATCAGAGCACTTCCATATTGTAAAACTTTGGGATGTCATCCCTGTACTACAGCAAAGCAACTTCATGACCGCCCTCATTCTCCAGGACCCCTACTTCCATACCCCTGTCCAGCCTGCACATCGCAGGTACCTCTGGTTTGTGGTAAGTGGTCTGCACTACCAGTTGAAAGTGCTGACCTTCAAAGTAAACACTCCCCCACCCCCAAGGTGTTTACAAAGTGTCCGGCCATGGTTGCCAATCATCTCCGGAGTAATGGCATCAACCTTTTCTCTTATTCTTGTTTGTACGACTAGTTGATCAAGAGCACAACTCAACCACTCTGTCTGTTGAAATCTCAGTGCACTATCAACCTGCTGCTCAATCTGATTTTCACCATCAAAATAAGTAAATCCCACTTCCAGACCTTCCAACTCCAGCCCTTTCTGGGAGAACTCCTGAACTCAGTCACATGGAAAAACCAACTGAGTAAGGCACACATTGAGGCTTTTCAAATGTTGCACACCCTTTGTCAGCCAGATCACTAACGGTACGGACTATCATTGTCTCCTTTGCATGATGGCTTCCTGCATTGCCATAGTTCCCCAGTCCAGGTTTACTCATGTGCCCGTTGTAGGAATGCCTAGCAACTCAGTGGCCCCAAGCAGAGGGCTGCCAGGAGGGTCAGTTGTTGTTGTGAGGCTTCAATTTTTGCTCTCTTCCTTGATGGAACACCACCAATCTGTTACAAGGCAGGCTGTTTCTTGACCCAGTAACACAGATAACCATCACAATGGACGCTTCTCTTACTGGGTGGGAGGCTCAATTCAAGACTTGACTGTGCAGGGCACATAGACACCCCATCAACAGGGTATGTCCATCAGCTCCCTGGAGCTGCTGGCTGCCCATCTAGCACTCAAATAGTTCTACATTTATGTTCAGCACAATGTGTTTGTTAATCACACAGACAACATGACTTCCATGTGTTCTGTGCAGAAAGAGGGTAAAACTCACTCACCTCAGTTGTCTGCATTAGCTCAGAGCATTTGCCAGTGGGTGATCCATCACAAAATCCATCTTGTAGCAGAATACCTCCTTAGAGTGGACAATGCCCTTGCAGACCAGCTCAGCAGAATGTAACAACAAGTCTACTAGAAGGAACTCCATCCATAAGTCTTCATATTGTAATTACACCAGTCGAGGTTCCATGACATACATCACTTT
Source organism: Pleurodeles waltl (assembly GCF_031143425.1). Classification (NCBI taxonomy): domain Eukaryota; kingdom Metazoa; phylum Chordata; class Amphibia; order Caudata; family Salamandridae; genus Pleurodeles; species Pleurodeles waltl. The sequence goes on along the minus strand of NC_090437.1, from coordinate 1,030,828,995 downwards.
GCCACCACTGAAAATGCAAAATGCCCAAGCTTCACCTCCTGGTATCCACACCCACAGTTCATCAGCAGTGTTTTATGGATGAAATGGTCAGGGATATTTGCATATGCTTTTCTGCCTCTCCCACATCTTCTATTTGTGGTTCAGAGACTTTCAGAAACATCTGTCACTTTCATCCTAGTGGCACCCACTTGGGCCAGACCAACCCTTGTTCACCGCTCTTATCATCCTCTCCCTGGTACCTCACAAGAAGCATCCAACCAGACCTTCTCACACAGGGCCATGGCATACTCTGGCACCCAAACCCCAATCAGCTGAATCTGGCAAACTGGCTCCTAAGGTCTTAGAGTAAGACTACATCAACTTACCTCCAGGGTGTATCGTTATCCTCAAGGAAGCACTCAGGCCTGCTAGAAGAACCTACTGTGCACCTAAATGGAAATGGTTTGTGTACTGTTGAACTACCAGGCACATCAACCCCCTCATGACAGCAGTCCAAGATAATGTCTGTTACCTGTTTCACCTGGAAAAGGCAGACCTTGCTTATACCTCCACCAGACTTCACTTGGCTGCTGTCGCTGCTTAACTTCATAACAGAGAACACACTTCACTCATTCCAGTAAATATGGCTCTCATGGAGGGACTAAAAAGAGTGATTCCATCCAGGGTCCCACTAGCCCATGTGTGGAATCTCAGTAGAGTTTTCACTAGACTTATGGGCCCTCCTTTCAAACCACATCACGCATGCCCTCTCCTTTAAGATAGCCATCCTGGTGTTCATCACCTCCCTCAGGTGTCAGTAAACTTCAGGCCCTCTCTCTTCAGAAACCCTTCTTCCAAGTTCAGACAGCTAGAGTAATCCTTGTGACAAACCCTAAATTTCTCTCTAAGGTGGTTTCGTCTTTGCCAGACCATAGAACTCCCAGTGTTCTTCCCATATCCATATCCAGAGTCAGTTGTGTAGAGGGCTCTCCACACGCTAGATGTAAAAAGAGCCCTCATGTATTACATTACAAAAAAACTTCATTTCTTTCTCAATGCCACATAAAAGCCTGCATTTACCAAGCCGTTCTACAGGGGCTGAGAAAAATTAGGGTCCCCAAAACAAAGTTTCTACATTCAATTTCCACTGGTCAATTTTAAAGAGTGCTGCAGCCCAAATGGATGAACGGATTACACCACAGAAAGTTAGCTCTTCACGGAAAAAAGTGTGCTTTTTGAAATTTGGTGTAAAGCTGGTCCGTAGTTGTTGAGAAATTAAAATTCAAAATGTACTTGTATATGTACGGTTGTGTTTTCTGGGCTCTTGTGAGAGTCCCACAAGCATGCAACTATACATAATAGAGCAATCTGATTGACCAAGAGGACCTCTTTTCTCATGTTCTCATTGCATAAACAACAAGGTGATGGATGGAATGCTTGAATTAATCGTAGTCCCTGGCAATCCCTCAGGGCCACATCTGAATCCATTTTTTTTCTCCAACCATGCCACCCCAGTTTGGACCCAGCCGTATACAAATCAGTCTTGACTCTGCTCCTCAGGGGGAACAGTCCAGCCTGAACTGCCAGAAGGGGCCAATCAGATCATATATAGACCCTAACAGACCAATTATCTCAAACTATCTAGCAGCATTAACCCATTATGTCCCCTGAGCACCTTTGTAAATGCTAATTCTCAGCACAGCTGAATGGATTTACACAAAATAACAAAAAGCATGCTTTCTGGGAAAAGAGCAGATAAAAATTCAAATTATCAGCGGGAATAGGCAAAGTCATGTGCTCCATCTGAATAAACTTGTGAAAAGATACAAGAAATGGAACAGGAAGGTCGAAAATGAAATTGAAGCTTTTTAGTTTATTTCAAATGTCATTGAAAGTTTGTTAGCGCCTGTCTGCAAAATTTGTATTCAAATATGAATTTAAAGTTTTTTTGAAAACTTATCTCTATTAGTAATTTGCGTACAATTATTTTCACAGTTACGGCTACCACATTACAAAGGCATCCTATTTCATCTGCTACAATCCTGTAACAATAGAAAGCTTATTCAATGATCTGAGAAATTATGAAGGCGAGAATTCGTACCCAAAATCTTGTGGCAGATTTGAGGTTTCTGGAGTTCGGGATTTGACTACAGGCTATGACAGCAGCCAACCTGACAAAATGGCTGTAAGTGTCATATTTTGTTATTCAGGAAGAACAGACATCTTTACATGTTGATAAAAATTGTTTCAAATGCATTGTTATGTTCTCAATATTTATAATGTCCAGTTCATGAGCAGTGGATCTTTGGTTTATGCTTTCCAGAGTAGACAATACTCAACCTGTCCACCCTAGGCAGTCCATATGCTGGAATATACTGCCTTTACCCACATTATAACTTACTTAATAGAGCTGGTAGGATGTGGGAAGGTAGAGGGAGACCAAGAGGGTGTGAACTATTTAATGAACATCAACAAAAATGTAGATTACCCCCTGAGATGAGTCTGAGTATCATTCAGTAAGTTCTGGTTAGGACAGGCTATCAAAAGTTAAGCTTATGTTTTTTTTTCTTTCATCATTTTTGGGATCTTTTCATGTTGGTGTTTGAGCCAGAAACACAAACCATTTTCAGCCAGACAGTCTCGGCTGAAATTGGTCTGAGAAGCTCCAGAAGTTATCACAAGAAAGTAATTGTAATTCAAATTCTCGCCACTGCTTTTTTCCATCACCAGGAAGCTATGTACAGGGTATCTGGTCTAACTGTTTAATTTTTATCCAATGCCGTGCTCTGACCCGTGTAAACCACTGATTGACCAAATTGCCCTCCCATTGTTACAAGACAGCACCTAATTCCTCGGTAGTACTGCAAAAGTTGTTAGAGTTTTGAAGAAAAGGCTACATTTAAAGGATCATCTGGGGACAAATGGCTCCTAAACATTGTGATAATGCTGTTTTAGGGACTAGGATACTTTTTCCATTTCTATCTCTGATTTGTGGGATATCCCTGTGATAGTCCAGCTTCATTCACATTTGTCTCTTCCTTTGGGTCAATGTAGCCAATGTACTAACAGAGCAGTAGTAGAAGTGGCAATTTTGGAGAGAGGCCCTATTTGTGAAGGAGATCATCTGCTTAAAGCAATCTTTTCACATACACCGTCAGTGTCTTTCGAAAGACTTGATTTCATCCATGTAGACAAAATCTCCTGGTTTGTGTCTCCCATTGTGACTTTTTTAGTAACTGAAAGGTGTCCTGTGCTTCAGTGACTCAATGGGGCATCCTCCTGGACTCCTTGGAATCCCACTGGGCAGCTGCTCACTGCCTTCTATTATTCACCTCTGTCCATTAGGATCTAAAGGTATTCGCTTTGGACATCCAATACCTCAAGGTTGCTGACTGTGGAGGGTGTGGTTTGTTAGGGTGCAACACTCTATACATGGGAACAAATCATTGCTCCTCTTCTACACTACCTTGATCGAGTTGGTGATGACTAGAGGATACTACCTAGTTTCAGATCTTTCAAATTAGTTGTTGAATCTTTGGCATCTGGATCTTCGTCTGAAAGGGTGTCTTTGAGGAAGAGACTTTGTTTTGAACCATCAGTTCTCTCCCTAAATCCAATTACAAATCTTAAAGGCATCAACCCTTTGGCCAAGCTTATACTGCAGGCACTGCTGCAAACATTTCTGTTGGAGAGTCACAAAAATTCAGTAGATTAAGTCTTAATATCACTTTTTCCAGTGTGGTGTGAAACACCAATCCTCCGGTGGCTAGTAGATAGATCTGTTCTTTCAGACAGGGTTATTGGTTTCTGAATATGTCTGTGGATGGCCACATCAGGCTTTCCTGTAGCCTGTGCTGAGCAGCTTGAGGCATCTGTTCTCCAGGAAGCCTGATGGAAAGCTATCTACCTTGAGCTTCCATTAGGATAGTTCTTCTAGAAGGGACCTCCAGTACCCAAAAAAGCCTGTTGATCATCTGGTATTCTCCTGGAGGAAAGGCCATAGCTTGTTCTCTGGGCATGGTGGCTCTGCCTTTCTAGTCAGGCTCCGGTGCTTTGTAGCTTACTCACTACTAGGCGTGTCTGCATAGCAGGTGAGGACATAGTAAGGCCCAGCCATGTATCTGCAAAGAGTTACTAGTGCACTGATCAATATAATTAGCAATTACCACATTCAGTTTGAATGTGCAAATTAATAAAAGTATTATCATTACTTTACTGAGGCCTGCGGACTGCTTGGGCATTATTGCTGATTACTGGCTGCAACCTAGGAATGCCTTAAGGTTAGGCTTTGAGTTAGAGTGAGAATACAATTTAGTCTTAGGATAATGGTTTGGTTTAGGGTTAAGTTTAGTGTTGAGTGAAACTGTAGAAGAATTAAAAAATGATGGCTCATTTAGATGTGGCAGTAATGAATCATGCCTTATCTTCCAACTCTCAGTTCCCTGGCTTACATAAAGGCATAGGAATTGTTGAGGTTAAAGTGGTGATGCTTAACCTGACTCCACCACCAAAAACCATCAGAAATGACTTTCCAGCAGGTCAGCCACCACAGCAGCACCAGCTTCTTGGCATCCGATGCCATGCCCTAAATGGAAATGGGTTTTGGAGGCTCTTTTATCCTGCTCTGGTTCACACTGGACACCATGGTAGTTCCAGGAGGAAAGAATAATCAGTGTCCTTCACTTGCTGGGATAAAATTCCCAGGATTTTAAGGATATTAAACATATTTTCTCTTATGTAGTGGCTTCAGTATAGGAATAGCTTGTCATAGTTGTGTTCTACCTAGTGACATGACATATATCTCTCCAACCACCTTAGAACACTGCTCCAATTATATATACACTATGAGATTACTCCCTATCCATTCTGAAGTTATACTTTGTATTGCAACCTGTAATATACATTTCTTTACCTCTCTAATAAGAAAGTTGTGCAGAGTTTTTTGTGTCTTATTGAGTTTTATACAAATAACCTCTACATACTCACAAACTCATGCCTCACCCTTAATGTCACTGATCTACCCATACCCTATCCATCCCCCATCTTTGCATACACACATCCTGCTCACAAATGCATCGGCTCACCCTCTTTCACTCTCCTATCTTGACACTGATATGTGTCTTATCCTCTGTATGTGTATATTTTTGCTTCTGCACATGTGTAAAAAGTAACCCAAACCTATTTGCTTTGTCAATACTGGTTGGTGAAGAGGTTGATGTGCGATAATCGCCATTTGTTGCAATAGTGAATCCTGGGATCTACATAATTCATCTTCCCATTAGCAATGGCAGTTCTTAAGTTATATAAATGTTTGTTGTTATAAGTCACATTGTAGGCCACAACTCATAAATTTGTCTTTGAGACTCTCAGAATAGCTTATTAGTGAGTGTTGTGTTTTCCATTTCTGTACATCCAGATTCTTCCGACAAGTAAAAGCAGCCAAATGATAACCTTCACTTTTTCGAATGGTGGTGTGGCTACAATGAGGACCAGTGGGACAGAACCCAAAATCAAGTACTACGCTGAATTGTGTGTGCCTCCTGGAAACAGGTAGGGTGTTACAGTATAATTCTAAAATGTGAATCAACATTTTGAAATTATTTTCAGCCTGTCTTGACAACTTAACTGTGTGGCAAGTCAACATGACACCACTACAGCCAATATACAACACACACTGTGCAGTAAAACATAGGCACTGGAAATGGGGTTGTGCTGCATAACCATGCAGAAGGTGAATGAGCAATAAAGATGCTTTTAAATTTTGTGTTTATCTTGTCATATTTGCTGTGTGTTCAAAGACATAGGTCACATGTCTGGCTATGTCTTCTGACAAAATGAAAGGTTGGTGTTTGCCAACTCCTCTCATTTTGCAGACAGAAAAATAAAAATAAAGTGTACTGCATGACAGTCGTGGTAGTTACAAGGAGTGTGAAAGGAAAGGATGCAGGGTGGCATTCTTTTTCTAGCACACAACACAATTTAAATGTGTGTGAATGAACTGTACACATTTTAAAATATATGAGTTGTTAGGAAAGCAGGAAATCAAGCTTTCTTTTAGGTAATTATAAAGTGTGAAGGAAATAAATACTTTAATAGGATCAAAACAAATCAATACGCTTAGGATACTGTCTTAAAATCTGATTTCCACACACTATTGTTTGTGCACTATGGAGTTTTAGCAGTTAAACTGTATGGCTGTGCAATTTGATGGCCAATTTCAATGGAAAATGTGCTGTCTGTAAACATCAGTGAGCTACCACACAATGCTTTAGTAATATATTTGTGACAGAGCTCCAAAATACACTACCAGCTGCATTCTAAACCCCTACCACTCGATTACTGAATGCATTTGATACACTTGTTCTTTGAGTGACACTCAAATTTTTCACATTCTATATAGCTTCTCTGATGTAACATTCAAAATTGTTCCAGCTCCGCTGACTGGGGTTGGTGACTACCCAACTCAAAGCATAATCACAACCCTTTTCAGAGTGCACCATTAAAGTCACTAAATTAATCTCAGTTTAGCTCAACCCCTTGTAGCTATGGCACAGAGCACAGGACAGATCAGCTTAACTCATGGCAGTGAGTAAAGTAAGCAGTAACAAAACATTATTCAAATCACAATGCAAACTAATAAATATCCCAAATCCAATGAGAAAAATAGATTACATTTTAATAAAAAATAATTACACCAAATGACAAAAACGCTGTAAGTGGAACTGGAGATGTGATTTTTGTTTTAAAATTTAAGTAGGAATAGCTCCAGGACGCAAAAAGTGCCAATGATAGTCGGTGGTCACGGAGGGCCAGAACTTAGACTAAATTTGAGGCCCACCGTGATGGAACATGGTTCAGAAACATTAACCAGCTTTTTCCTAGACAAAGGTTTTACCTTCTGTCTTAGGGTCCAATTTAGTTTTTATAGATTTGTGCGCGTGTTTTATCTCTGTCCTTGTCATTTGGTGCTTTTCTGCACATTGCATTTTCTGGGACCATATATTGGGGGGAAAGACATTGCGAGAAGTATTTACTAGTTCAGATTAACTGGCCGCGTTTAGTGCCAATAGTCTCTCTTCCATTGTTGCTAGTCTCCTCTGGCGATTGTCGTTCTAGCTTCTGGAAGGCCACTCTACTTAATGGTGGCCGGCACGAGAAGGTGCAGTGGGCACACCTCTGGTGTGACAAAGTCATACAGAAGGCAAGCCCATTTGTGTCCGATGCTTGGAGCCCACGTATTGGAATGCCACAATCAAGTGCCTGAAGGGGACCAGGGGCCAGGCCTCCTGCCTGTCTGGAACCAGGTAAACACACAACCATGAAATATTCAATATCAGAGCTGAACAGCTTTAATAATCGGCTGGAAGAGGCCTGCCAGAACTCCATGGATCCAGTTAAACTATCAGGTAATTTCCACGTATGTCATTACTCTGGAAACGAATGAACCAAATGAGGAACTTGATTCTGGCATTCCATTAATTAAAGGAACTCTAAGGGAGGAAAGCTATCCAATGTCCTAATAGCACATGTACATAGTTAACCGCAGATCCCTCTCTAAGCATAGATTAGAATTGTTAACCTCCCTAGAAAAAATTCAGCCAGTTGCTCTATTTCTAACAGAAATGTGGCTTAATGAGGATAGTCTCCCTGACATTGTAGAAGCCCTGCCACCAGGCTATGTAATTGCCAGATGTAACCGGGCAGATGTGAAAGGTGGAGAAGTTGCAATAATAGTAAAACATTATTTAGATTGCAAGTTTACCCCATTGTCTATTGCAGGTAGCGGAAGCGTGGCCTTCTCTGTCGAATTATCACAGATTTTTACTTTCTCATGGTTACTGATATATCGGCCTCCAGGACCAGTCACAGAGTATGGATATGATGCCGGATATATTAGCTGCCTATAGCCTTCAGACTGCTAATCATACAGTACTAGGTGTCTTAAATATTCACGTAGAGAACACAGATTGTGTACAGGTTGTCAGTTTTCTGCACGATCTGTCAGTGATCCACCTAATCCAGTTGGTTAATTTTCCAACACACTATAAAGGTCATACTTTGGATTCAATTTTCACCAATCTTCCTAATATGGCAGTAGATTCACCGGTGCCAGCAATATGAACAGACCTCGTTGTCTCGTTGTCATATATAGGACTAAAAAAACAAACTTGATTACAAAGAACCTGGATGACTTAATTCCATTAAAAACAAATTCAACAAATGCCACCCAGGACAAAGCCCTTTAGTTTTCGGAAGAGTTAAGGCAATTAAAAAACTAATGCAAAAAATTCAGAGTTAAATATGATGATATAAGTAAACACATTCACAAAGCATCTCTGAAAAAATATCATCAAGCCATCGGGAGAGTCTGTGTGAATGATCTGGCAGGAAGGATCCAACAACTGGCCAACTTCTCAAGAGAGATTTATAAAATAGTGAATTCCTTTCTAATATTATGACATGGCAGAAACAGGGCCTACCGGGGGGCAGCCTGAGGTTAAGATGAAATAAATGTTAGCACAGTTGTTTACCTCTCAGAGACAGGTTTACCATTCATGTCACAATTGGCGTACAATGCAATGATTGTGCACAATATATACTCAGCTTGTCGTCTCATGACTGTCCTGATTCATTCTTGTGTTGCTTTAATTGCTTCAATATATCAATTGTTGTAGTTGATGATTAGTTTGTGTTCATTCTTTATTGATGATGATTGTGCCATCGTCACTAAGCACAAGCTGTTCAATCCCATAACAGGTGAGCAGCAATTACAGGTTGTATAATGGATGCTTCAAACAATTCATTAAACGCTGCTAAACTAGTTCGCTCTTTCAGGTTCCAGGTCGCTTCCTATGTGGATGATACCCAGATCATTGTTTCCATCTTGGATGACTGGGAAGTGGTTGCAGACATGTTCAATGGTTCTATGAGGGAAGCCAGCTGGTGGATGAGTCAGAACTGCCTGAAAATGAATGGGGACAAAACTAAGATCATGATATTTGGAGTGGATAGGTCTATTTGGACTGATTGTTGGTGGCCTGAGTCTTGTGGGCCTTTACTTATTCCAATAGCAGCGGCCAAGAACATGGGGGGTGTTGTTTGATAATGTTCTGACTTTCGATACTCATTTCAGTGAACAGCTAGCGCCTGCTCCTGTAGGGTTAGAATTCTGAAAAAAGTTCTACTTTTTGTACTCAAAGAACTGAGAGTACTGGTGGTCCTTGCTCTTAATACATAGACTGGGCTATTGCAATGCATTGTATTTGAACATCAACCAATCTTCTCTGAATAAGCTCCAACTTATTCAGAATGCAGCTGCCCGACTGGCTTTAGGACTACCCACGTTCTCTTCAGTTAGGGAGGGCTTGAGGCATCTTCACTGGGTTCCTATAAGGAAACCAGTAACTTTTAAGGCTCTCTGCCTGACTTCCCTCTCAGGGGTCTGGGTATTTGCAATCTGCGTGGAAGTGGTACACTTCTAGTCGACCCTTAAGATCTGCAGGCCTCTTTAAGGCATTGGTACCATGTTGTAAGAAAGCAAGAGGGGGTGACCGGGCTGTTTCAGTTGCTGAAGCTATGCTTTGTAACTCCCTCTCAGTCCATATTAGGAGTCTGAATTCTTATTTATGATTCCGAAACCAACCCAAAACCTGGCTCTTCACACTCTAGCGCGTTAGCGGTTCCTCCTTCTGTTCTCTACTGCTTTCGGGGGCTTCAATACCTGTAGGTTTGAGGCGCTTAAGAAATGCTACAAAATACAAATACAATTTGACAATGCCAATATATCTCAGATTGCTGAGACCTATTGGCTTTGCCAGTGCTTTTTCTAGTTCAGTGATTAATGAATTAACATTTTTTTAACCGTAACCACTGATTCTTTTACATATGTTCAGAAGGTGAAACCGCCACAGAGAAAAACAGTGATTGTTTATAAGATCTCACACATTCGATTTGTTCATATAATTTTACCAGAAGTGTTTGCTTGTGCTACAGGAGTTTGATGATGGTTGTGTGAAACATTTAGCTATTTCTGTTTGCAAGTTTTTTTGTCATGCGTTGTTAATTATTTTAAAACAATGCCCCTGATCATTTCAGGCGCGAAAGAGGGTTCAAACAGCCTGAATGAGTTTTCCAGCTGATAGCTAGCATTCGAAGATCCAATAGAGTACGCTTTCTTGAGAGCTATTATCTTTGCCAGTGTCTTTTAGCCATGTTGTTGAGCAGCATAGCAGTCGTGCAGCATGGCTAAAAGTTATAAACAAAGCCCACGTATAAGGACTTTTTTACCTTATTGTGTCATAGCGTTATTTTCCTAGAACTTTTATAGTGCTTTTGTAATAACTTTTATCCATGCTGCACAGCGGCCACGCTGCTCTACAACATGAATAAAAGATAATGGCAAAGTTAATAGCTCTCTCTTAGGCGAGTCCTATTGGCTTTGACAATGCTCACTTTTTTAGCACTCGTTACTAGTGCATGGGTTTTCTTGCACTCTCCATTGTATGCTGCCCTCCCTTCAAACACCTCCCGCATGCTCAGTTTTACTCTCTCCTTACCCCTCCCCGCCTCGTCCTTTCCTCCCACCCGAATTTGTTTGGGATTTTAATTTAATTTTTAGTCCTTCCCACCTGCCATCGGGGTCTTCCATTGCTCCCATTCGTTAAGTTCTCCTCTACCCCAAGTCAGTGGTTCTCCTCCCATTCCGATTCTTTCACAATGTCTTAGATAAACTTTTGCAATTTTTGGAATGACCAGCAGCTGTTGTCTGATGATGGGCCACTCGGTTTCTAAAACACACGTGTGCACGTTTGAAATAGTTTTGTATTCACCACGCTAAGTGGCACCCGCTGCCTTGGAATGGTAAACAAAACGGCAGCTGCGTGATACTGTAAGCAAGTGTCCTCTTGATGACGCATTCACGTTTCATCACGCTGGTGTGCAATAGTATCATGGTGTGCATGCAGGCATAACATTGTGCTTATTTTGAATTTTGTTTTTGCTGATGCAGCATAAAACTGGCACAAAGCATTTATTTTTCTGATGCACTACAACATTGGCAAAAACAAAATGCCAAACCCAATAGGTTGCATACCTCTTGGATTTGCTAGTGCTTATTTAATTTTCATTTATGCAGAATTTTGGAATGCAATCGCGGGCTGCGAGGGACAGCAGAACACCATTCCTATGTTTGCACTCCAATTAAAAATGTTTACAACCAGACAATGTCCTTTTTTTAAATCCAGTGCTGCGTAAAAAACAAAACTACGCCTTCCAAGGCTGCCAACACGATGCCTCAAAAGAAAACTTGGCCCTAAGTAGAATTTTCTGACTAATAGAAGGGCTTTTGCACGTACGAAAGCCCATTTAAATTCACAAACCGTGTGATTTTACGAATAACAGGGCAGAAGGGCTTTATAAATGAGACTCATTACTATTTGACGTCTCTAAGTTAAGTGAAAATGGGAAACACATTCACAAACATCGAAAATAAATTATTCACAGCAGTATGCAAATACATGCAACTTCTGTGCACGTTAAATGCGCACTTTAAGAGCAGTGTGTATGTACTTTTCATCGCTGAGAACATTTTCGTTGAGCTTTTATCAGCTGTGAGGAAACTGCTGTGGTCTTGTTAAAATCTAGGTAAGAAGTTGCCCTCTAATGGCCACAGCCAAAAACTACAACCTAACTCATGTTTTTCCTGCGTGCAGTATATAGCAGAAAAACCTAAGGGGCATATTTATACTCTGGTTGCGCAGAATTTGCGTCGTTTTTTTCGACGCAAATTCGACGCAAAACTAACGCCATATTTATACTTTGGCGCTAGACGCGTCTAGCGCCAAAGTTCCCGGAATGTGCGTCATTTTTTAGCGTGAACCCCTTCCTTGCGTTAATGATATGCAAGGGAGGCGTTCCCGTCTTAAAAAATGACTCCCAGGCCTTTACGTGGTATTTATACTCCCGGGCAAAAATGACGCCCGGGAGTGGGCGTGGCCAAAAACGGCGCTTTTGCGCCGCTTTTTAACGCCTGGGTCAGGGATGGCGTTAAGGGACAAGTGGGCTCAAAATGAGCCCAGAGTGCCCTCCCCTGCCCCCAGGGACCCCCCCTGCCACCCTTGCCCACCCCAGGAGGACACCCAAGGACGGAGGGACCCATCCCATGGACATTAAGGTAAGTTCAGGTAAGTATTTTTTTTTTTTTTTTTTGTGGCATAGGGGGGCCTGATTTGTGCCCCCCTACATGCCACTGTGCCCAATGACCATGCCCAGGGGACAGAAGTCCCCTGGGCATGGCCATTGGGCAAGGGGGCATGACTCCTATCTTTACAATGATAGGAGTCATGTTGATGGGGGATGGGCGTCGAAAATAAATGGCGCAAGTCGGGTTACGATGATTTTTTCGACGTAACCTGACTTGCCCCATTTTAAGACGCCCATGCGCCATTTTCCCCCTACGCCGGCGCTGCCTGGTGTACGTGGTTTTTCTCGCGCACACCAGGCAGCGCCGGTCTGCTTGCGCCGGCTAACGCCATTCAATAAATACGGCGCCCGCATGGCGCTTCAGAATGGCGTTAGCCGGCGCAAAAACTTTTGACGCAAAACTGCGTTAGCGCAGTTTTGCGTCAAAAAGTATAAATACGGCCCTAAATGTGTCTGTCACCTGGGACCCAAATCATAGGACATAATAATCGTGTAAGGATGCCTTACTGTAGTAAAGGAAAAAACATATACGGCCAACAAAATCGGAGCACAAAATGCAATTTCTGGCTCTATTGACCACAGGTTATGAGATCCCGCATCGTGACGTCTGTGTTTAAGTGTTGTTCAATTTTCAGTTCATTGCGAAGTAAGTAATTTATGCATTAGGTATGCAACCATTTCTGTAGATCTATATTCTTATTGTCGCCAGGCCAGTTTTGAAGTGGCCTTAGGCCTTGGCTGTTCTGCCGTTTAATCGGGGCTTGCCTGGATTGTCTGCGAGCACTGGCCAATGAGGAGCAGTACTGCGGGGTCATAAAATTTTACCGTGGTACAGGTAGACCTAACCACCCCGTGTTCTGGTGTGAGTCTGTGGATATGGAATAGATGCCTCCGTCTCAACCGCTGCCTTATCTGATCATATTGCTAATCCTATTTCCTAGAAATTGCTCTTGTTTACGTACACGTGCGCCAAATAATAGCTGTCTGGGAAGTAGCCAAAATAATACACATTAATGCTGGTATCATGTTATCATTTGGTTTTCTTTGTTTTTGTTTAAAGCAGATGGATTATCTGGTGAATCCATCCACCATACCACTGGGTGACTTAGGGTAAAATATGAATTCTGTTGAATGTCTTGAAATGTTTTCTTTTAAGCCGCAGTGTATTTGGGAAGTGTCTCATGCCACGGCCAACAGTTGCTGATGGCAACTTACAAAAAGCACGAAAAAGAACAAAAGAGATGGAGTCTAAGCACAAAGCCTCTACCAGCAGAGTTCCACAGTCTGGGGCTAAATCTCCCTTTATCCGGTTCAGGTTTGCCTGAACCAAGTTGCCCCCATAACCTTATTTTACAATGCTAAATCCCCTGCTCTGTCCTTTTGTTTCGTTCATGAATCTTGGACCACCAAACCGGTGTACGTTTTAAGTACAGTTACCTTCCTGTGATGGGGTACCTTTTTTCGTTGAAAAAGTTTTGTGAGCTCATTTGCTCATGAAACATTAGACTCTGCTACAGCAAGAGAGCTTCATTTCTCCCGTGTTATCCAAAATGTACCTTTTTAATGTCTGCCTTGGAATTGAGGCTGAGTACATTTTTGAGCTGGCCAAAGTGCATGCATTAGTTACGTTCACACCCTCGAATGGCGAGACAGTGTGCCTTTTCATCCTTCAGACTGTTATTTCAGCTGCAGTAGAAAGTGGCAACAGTCAAGTTTACTTGGACCCTCTAGGCAAGGAGTTTAGGATGCTACTTTCAAGTATTTTTTTTTTTTTAATAATGGTAGACTGCCCCCTCCGCAGCAATGTAAAATAATGTATCATTGCCATAACCCCGTTTTTCTCCTCTGTACAGGGAGTCAGCAGTAATTCCGCTTCTAGACTTCTCGCAGAGCGGCATCTGTGGAGCTGCTTCTGTTGTTCTGCGATTTGTTGAAAAGTCTAATCTCTGGAAAACGTTCCTTTTCTCAGTGGAGTCGCAGGCCCGACAATGATCCTTCGCCCGGGACAGGAGGTTTATGGCTGGTGGATTTTTATTCTTAGGTTTTTTGTGGCAGTTAACATCACTCATCTCAGTCATCCTTTTCACTGTGTCAGCGTAATGCAGAAACAAAATACAGTCTTTACTACTGATCGAGGACCCGCCTCCTGTGTAATTTTTATCCAGCTTCCCCTCAAATATGTATAAATGAGCAATGATTAACTGCTGTGACTGACTGGTACCAAGACAGAATTTCTGCTAAGAGTTTACAAAGAAACTACTGTAGGCCACTTTTGTGATGACCACTCCATGTAAGAAATAGCACAATAGCACCACAGATGTTATCTTTTTAGTGGCAGGTGCCGTTACTGCCACTAAAAAGTCAGTAAAATAGACCACTTGGCCCTTTTGGGTGTTTGCAGGGTGGTCCCATTACACACACTTTGTCTAATGTGAAGTTAAAAGCACCTCAACCCTAGTGTAGGCTAGGCGAAGTCACCAAGAAATCACTTTATTACCCCATTACCATACAAAAACTGTGTTCCCATATGACAAGTATTTATAAAATGAAAAACAAATCAGAATATCCATTTGAGGTTATAAATGATAGAAGGGAAATACTGTAATTTGCCAACTCACATACGCAATTCATATTCAAAATCCGCAGACATGTGACTGACTCGTACACTCTCCAGTACACAGTCGCCTCGAGCATGCGCACGACAAAGAGTCATTCGGGTAGCAGGATAGGTCAGGCACACCGTCAGCCATTCATCAGACATTTCACAGGTTACGTTAGATTGTGTAGTACTGCTGCAATTCCTATAGCACAGTGTACTGAGAGAAGTAGTATCTAGCACGTGGGGCTCAACTGTTTTATGCAAAACCATTATGTTTTACATGCCCATAAGTGTTTTATTAAATTGAAACCCCCGCTAACAACAAAAGTGTGTAAAAACTGTGAAATTACAACACAACACATGCATCCCAAGTACTCAAAAATCTAAATATAGGCAAGGAAATAGCGGGGCCAGATACCGAGCAAGCAACCTATGGATAAAGTGCAATATTCTGCAAATACATGCTGAGAAATTTTCACAAGTTATGCCACCAGGGATAGGGAGATTGTTAGACCTGGCATTGTTAGGGTGGTCTTATCCCAGACATTTTGCTGTTCTCGTCCTATTTTTCTGACCATCTTTTTGTTGGCCTTATTAGGATTCTGAGCACTTTACAGCTTCTAAACAGTACTACAGTGCATGTGCTTCTCCCCTAAAACACAGTAATATGGTCAACTTATTTTAGCTTTTACACAAGCACGTTATTTAGCCCTGGGCCTAGTTACATTTCGCTTTTATTTCCTTTATTGTTTTAGAAAAGCTTAATTTTAGTTGAGATGTTTTTCATTCTTTTATCAGTTGCCCTTCCATGCAGAATCTATTATTCATTCCTTTGCACAACATTTTCATCCTGTGCTCAACCCAAAGCTGTACACAATATTTACTGGATATTGCTGATCCAAAGAGTCACATCAGGGCAGTTCTTAGAGAAACAGATATGTTGTTATAAAACATCACATTGCCCACACCATCTTGGAGAGGACATTCCAGCCAGCTTGCCATCTCATGCTGCACATTGTCGCAGTTTCTGCTGAAACCCTTTGGTTCCTCTTCGTCCATTCGGGAGGGCTCCCGGCAGACTAACAGACCTCTTCTTTACCTCCGAATGCAGGTATTGGGGTTGGGCTACTTTCCTGGGACCAGAAGGGCAGATTAGGGCTACCACTGCTGCTTGCTCTCATGTAGAAAGTTGGTAGTGTAGGTAGGAATGTTAAACATGCTATTGTGACAATATGGTGGGACTCTTCTTGTGTTTCACTTTCCTGGTCACTGCTGTAATAACGCTGTGTTTCATTATCCTCATAATCAGTATTCATTCCTTTTTATGTAGAACGCAGTTGCTTCAATTAAAGAAAGCACGATTCTTCCTTTCAATTCACTTTCCTAGTTTATTATTCTTGAAAGATATAAGCATCCCAACCCTGGCAGATCACAGCAGCAACTGAGTCTGCCTTACAATCGATTCCCATAGTTCTAAATTCCATCCCTAGTTGCCAAGCAACCACCCAACCTTACTCAAATCCATATTCCAAACACAACATATCTCCCTCCTTATAACAAATTTAACAAAATAAGAATACTGAACACCCTGACAGAAAATGGAACACTAAGGTAACACAAACTACATACAAACAAAAAATATTCACTTGGTAATTATAATCATGTTACTCCTACTTGCAATTTATTCTCTTCATCACCACATCACTCTGTGTTATAATCCTTCAAATATCCAGGCCTCATTCTTTTTGACAATGTCTTATTCTCCGTTTCTGACGGTCCATGCTACGTCCTCATCCACTCCCTTACTTCTTGATCACTACACTTAACCACACTTGCCATATTCCATCTCCTGCCATCTTCCAAATCTACACTGTATGTTCTCACTCCCACCACACGTTTAGGTTCTGACCACTTGGACAAACCCTTCTTTGTACCGTGCACTAACCTGGTACACACCCAATCACCGACCACCATCTTGCAGACCCTTATCTTACCTTTTAGTCTTCCATCATACTTTCCTTGCATCCTTTCCGCTAGACGTAACAAACTTTCGCTATCCACACTTTTCCTACCCGCTCTACCCATCCAACCTGGTACAGCTTTAGTACATGGTTTCCTGCCTTTCAATAACATAAATGGCGTTTCCAACATCAAAGAATGAGGTGTTGTATGATAATTCCACAACAGATTCTTTAATTCTGTCTTCCAATCTAATCCATTTTTAAGTGATAATTGAATATTTTATCCCAACACTCTGTTGAATCTTTCCACCAACCCATTCTCTCTAGGATGTGCTACTGCAGATCTAATGTGCGTAACCCCACACTCGATTAAATACTCCTCAAATTCGCATGAGGTGAATTGAGGACTATTAGCCGTCACCAGCTCTGCAGGATAACCTTCCCTTCTCCAAACCTCCTCACAAAATGTGATAATCACGGCTAATCTAACATCCTTTACCACACTAACCTCTGGCCACTTGGAATGATAGTCCACCATAACGATGGCGAAATCCCTTCCACTACCAACCAATTCAAAGGGACCACAAACATCCATTCCTACCTTCTGCCAAGGGTCAGACGGGAATAACCAGTGTCTTCTCACACACATGCGTCTTGTCACTACACGCACAACACAAACAATTTCTTACATACCTCTCAACATCTTTATCCATGCCTAGCCACCAGAACTCTTCTCTCACTTTACTTTTCATGCCAGACATTCCTCCATGTCCATCATGCAGAATTCCCAAAACATCCTGTCTCAATTTATATGGTACAACCAGTTTGTCCCCTCTTCTCAACATACCCTCTTTTACTTATAATTAATTATCAATCTGGTTTCTTCTCCCACCTACGACCATCTCTTGCTCAAATTGTTTATTAAAATTTGCATCTCGTTATCTTCTTGCAACACC
Source organism: Pleurodeles waltl (assembly GCF_031143425.1). Classification (NCBI taxonomy): domain Eukaryota; kingdom Metazoa; phylum Chordata; class Amphibia; order Caudata; family Salamandridae; genus Pleurodeles; species Pleurodeles waltl. The sequence goes on along the minus strand of NC_090437.1, from coordinate 1,030,811,299 downwards.
ATTCTCCACACATCTTCACTTATGGCCTTAGCATTTTTGCATCGCAAACTTGCTACCACCCATTCCTCATCCTCCTCCTCAGACTTCATCTCAACCGGCAATCTCGATAAGCAATCAGCATTTACATTTGCAACACCAGGTACATACTTCACACTAAATGTGTATTCTTGCAATCTGTATAACCATTTCGCAATTCTTGACAACGCACGGCCAGCACCCTTTGTAGTGAATAAATCCACTAATGATTTATGATCCGTGAGGGAATTCTGTTGCCACCATACCCTAACAATTCTACATCAGAATTGGATAAATCACATTGTCCTAACTTAAGCCATGTCATCTTATCAATACGTGTATAAGAGGAACATGAATCTGCCCACATATTCACCATAATCCCATTTACACTGATTTCACACTTTTTGGGGGACTATACTGATCTTGCTCAAGTTTACAGATCTTGTTTTCTTGTTCCTGCACACATGCGGAAACGTCATTAATCATAAGCACCTCTATAAGATCACCAACATTCTCATCCTCCTCTGAGGATTTTGTTCCTGACCCTTATCACGTAAACAATTCACACTCTCTTTTTTTATATGCACTACTCTTTTAATTGCATAATTTAGAAAAATGACCCACTTTGTTACACAGGAAACACTTGGCTTCTTTCGCAAGTCAACTGCTTGCGAAAGGCAAATGTTTCGTACTTCCACATCTAAAACATTTCTTCCTTCCATCCACTTTACTGCTTGTCTTGTGTTTCACAACATTAACCAATTGTCCCAACATATCATCTGCACTATTGTTACCCAATTCCTTGACATATCTCGAAGTATCTTCTACACATTTTGCTATTGTTATAACCTCATCTAAAGATGGATCCTTCAAACTTAATAATTTCTCTTGAATACGTAGACTTTTGGTGCGATTTATCAACTGATCCCTAATTATCTCCTCATGCAAGTCTTTAAACTTGCATGTATTTGCTAGCATTCGTAGCGCACTAACAAACTGATCAATTGATTCATGCGGCTCTTGCGCCCTCGAGAAGAACTTATGACGTTCTACCACAATACTGAACTTGCGTCCAAAATGAAAAATGATTTTCCAATGCCAACATTGCTTTTGCATGCATATCCTCTTCATCCCCTTCTTCATCCGGCCCCCCATCCTCATTCACAACTATATTCACACAAGGTAGTGTTTTCAAAACTTTCCTTCCTTCAACCCCTAGATTATGTTACAATAATGCTAACTTTCTTTTAGCTGTAAAAATAGCCCCACCCAATGCTTCTAAATATGTTTTGAAAGCCTCTTGCCAATCCTCCCAGGACATACATGGTTCACCTGGAACAGACAAAAATGTGGGTGGAGGTGCTATCGCCTGCATGTTATAACCTAAAGCACAACGATCTTAATATAATACACACTACCCCCAAAGTTATCTAAAATCTAATAAACAACAAACAAACATAATAAAAGTTGTCACCGCCGTCCAAATACTTCATGTTGAGGAAAGAATCAAATAAAACGAAAATTCAACAATCGCTATCCCCAACAAAAACTTCTATAATACTATTAACCAATCCTGCTCTGTTCAAGTAGATCCAAGTTGAGAAAAAAAAACAGACAAAAAACAAAACTCCACTATAAACATCCAAAACAGGGAAATTGTTACAGTCTGTTGTGCATTAAGTTATTTCATTTCTTCTTCCCCTTTTTTTATTTCTTCTTCACCAGTGGACCCAAAATCACTTGTTCCGATGATGGAGGAAAAAAAAACGTGTAGTCGTGTTACAATCGAGCTACTCTCAGCGTTCTTTATTTGCTGACAACGGCTCGATTATTTTCTACAGGCAATCCCCCATGTCTCACAGTTCGAGACGTAACCATAGGGTAGGTCGCTCCCCCTGCCGCTGCAGCTCCACCAGCCCAGGCTCCTGAGACCTCCTAGCAAGCCCAGCGAAATCACAGTAATTCCCCCCTCCTCCCCACCGCCCAGCCCCTCGCCCTGCCCCGCGCTACTCACCTCCTCTCCTGCTTCTTTTCTTCATCTCTGATCTTCCTCTGTGCTCTTCATCTGTATTCTTCATCTGTACTCTTCTTTCTTCCCTGCGCCCCGTCCTGCGTGTTGTTTCTTCTGTCTTCATCTGTGTTCTTCTTCTGTGTGCTTCTTTCTCTCTCCTCTGCACCGCGACTTGCGTGTGCCTTCTTCTTCTGTGTCCTTCTTCTAGGCTCTTCTCTCCTCTGCTCCGCTTCTTTTTCACCGTCTTCTTGGCTCTTCTCACTGCTGCTCGTCGCTCCTCTTCTTCTTTTCCTTCTTCTGTGATCTTCTCTCTTCTGCTCCTCTTCTTCTTTACCGTCCTCTTGGCTCTTCTCTCTGCCGCTCGTCGCTCCTCTTCTCCTTTACCTTCTTCTGTGATCTTCTCTCTTCTGATCTTCCGCCGCTCTTCTTCTTTACCTTCTTCTGGGATCTTCTCTCTTCTGCTCTTCTCACCTCTGCTCCTCTTCTTCTTTTACCTTCTTCTTGGATCTTCCCGCGTCTGCCCTCCTGCTCCTGACTCGTCTCTCTGACTTCCCTCACTCGCCACCCCCTCTGTAACGCCCCTATCTTCCTATCTTTCTCCCTCACTCGCCACCTCCTCTGTAACCCCCCCCATCTTCATATCTTTCTACCCTTCTATCTCTCTCCCTCACTCACCTCCACCTCTGTAACCCCCCCTCCCCTATCTTCCTAACTTTCCTCCTAACTTTCTTCCTATCTCCCCGCCACCCTTAACCCCCCTCCCCCATCTTCTCTCCCCTCTACCTGTCCCCCCTCCCTCCGCTTTCCTGCCGCCACCTCCTGCACGCCCCCGCCCCCCCAGCTCCCATTCGTCGCCCCACTCCCGTCCCCCGCCCCAGCTGACCCCTCCCCCCCTCTCCCTCTTATGGCGGCCGCTGCGCGACAGAGTTAGCGACCCTTGACCCAAGGGTAGGTCGCTCCCTCTGCCGCTGCAGCTCCACCAGCCCAGGCTCCTGAGACCTCCTAACAAGCCCAGCGAAATCACAGTAAGTACCCCCCACCGCCCAGCCCCTCGCCCTGCCCCGCGCTACTCACCTCCTCTCCTGCTTCTTTTCTTCATCTCTGATCTTCCTCTGTGCTCTTCATCTGTATTCTTCATCTGTACTCTTCTTTCTTCCCTGCGCCCCGTCCTGCGTGTTGTTTCTTCTGTCTTCATCTGTGTTCTTCTTCTGTGTGCTTCTTTCTCTCTCCTCTGCACCGCGACCTGCGTGTGCCTTCTTCTTCTGTGTCCTTCTTCTAGGCTCTTCTCTCCTCTGCTCCGCTTCTTTTTCACCGTCTTCTTGGCTCTTCTCACTGCTGCTCGTCGCTCCTCTTCTTCTTTTCCTTCTTCTGTGATCTTCTCTCTTCTGCTCTTCTGCTCCTCTTCTTCTTTACCGTCCTCTTGGCTCTTCTCTCTGCCGCTCGTCGCTCCTCTTCTCCTTTACCTTCTTCTGTGATCTCTCTTCTGATCTTCCGCCCCTCTTCTTCTTTACCTTCTTCTGGGATCTTCTCTCTTCTGCTCTTCTCTCTTCTGCTCCTCTTCTTCTTTACCTTCTTCTGGGATCTTCTCTCTTCTGCTCTTTTCACCTCTGCTCCTCTTCTTCTTTTACCTTCTTCTTGGATCTTCCCGCGTCTGCCCTCCTGCTCCTGACTCGTCTCTCTGACTTCCCTCACTCGCCACCCCCTCTGTAACGCCCCTATCTTCCTATCTTTCTCTCTCACTCGCCACCTCCTCTGTAACCCCCCCTATCTTCCTATCTTTCTACCCTTCTATCTCTCTCCCTCACTCACCTCCACCTCTGTAACCCCCCCTCCCCTATCTTCCTAACTTTCCTCCTAACTTTCTTCCTATCTCCCCGGCACCCTTAACCCCCCCTTCCCCCTCCCCCATCTTCTCTCCCCTCTACCTGTCCCCCCTCCCTCCGCTTTCCTGCCGCCACCTCCTGCACGCCCCCGCCCCCCCAGCTCCCATTCATCGCCCCACTCTCGTCCCCCAGCTGACCCCTCCCCCCCCCCTCTCCCTCTTATGGCGGGCCAAAGGCAAGCCCGTCCGCGCCTGGCCCGCGCCCAGTGCCACGACCCCTGGCCCTCAGCACTCCCAAACCCTGCTGCACCGCTACGACCCCATCACCCTCCACGCCCTCAACCCGGGGCGCTCCGGCACCTGCTTCCAAGCCAACCCGAAACGTACCCACAGACCCTTCGTATGTCACACCTGCAAACTTACCTTCCACCACGAAACTACCACGACCGCCAGCCACGCGCCATCAACCACCTCAAATGCATCCTGATCAACGCACGATCCGTCCACAAGCACGCCGTTGAACTCTGGGACCTCCTGGACTCCACCGCACCAGACGTCACCTTCATCACTGAGACCTGGATGAAGGCCTCCTCGGCCCCCGACATCGCCATAGCCATCCCCGAAGGCTACAAGATTTCCAGAAAAGACCGCACTAACCAAGTAGGAGGAGGAATCGCCATCGTCTTCAAAGACTCCATCAACGTCACCACCTCCACCGAAGACACCCCCCTCGCCGCCGAACACCTGCACTTCCAGATCCGCACAGACCCCAGGACCACCCTCAGAGGATCCCTCATCTACCGTCCCCCCGGATTGCGCGCCCTCTTCAGCGACTCATCACCGACTTCATCTCCCCGCACGCCCTCGCCTCGCCGGACTACATCCTCCTCGGCGACTTCAACTTCCATCTGGAACAGAGCAACGACCCCAAAACCACCGCCCTGCTCGACAACCTTGCCAACCTCGGCCTCAAGCAACTGGTGAACACCCCCACCCACATCACCGGACACACGCTCGACCCCATCTTTTCCGCCAGCAAACACGTATCCTTCAGCCACGCCTCCGCTCTACACTGGACCGACCACAGATGTGTCCACTTCACCTTCCGACGTGAAACTCGCCACCTCCGCACACAACCCATCCCACGTAGACAGTGGAACAAAATCCCCGAAGAACAGCTTCTCTCCACTCTCATCGACAACCAACCCACCTTCTCCGCCGACCCCAACGACGCAGCTCTCAGCCTCACGAACTGGATCACCAACTGCGCAGACAACTTAGCTCCCCTCAGACGCCTTCCAAGACAGTCCAACACCAAAAAACCTCTCTGGTTCTCTGACACCCTTAAGGAATCAAAGAAAACTTGTCGCACCCTCGAGAAAGCCTGGCGTAAGGACCACACCACAGACAACATGACTGCCCTCAAGAACGCTACCCGAGAACACTATCACCTGATCCGCACCGCCAAAAGGAATTTCTTCACAGACAGACTGGACAAAAACAGCCACAACAGCAGAGAACTCTTCAACATCGTAAAAGAGCTCTCCAACCCCAACGCCAACCCCATCACGCCCTCACAAGACCTCTGCAACTCCCTCGCCACCTTCTTCCATCGTAAGATTACCGACCTACATGACAGCTTCGGACTCCAGACCCAGCCGACCACCACAGAACCCACAACCCCAGCCATCACCCTCAACGCCTGGACCCACATCAACACAGAAGAGACCAAAGCCACCATGAACTCCATCCACTCCGGTGCCCCCTCGGACCCCTGCCCACACTTCATCTTCAATAAAGCCGACGACATCATCGCCCCGCACCTCCAGACCATCATCAACACCTCGTTTTCGTCTGCTACCTTCCCCGAGAGCTGGAAACACGCTGAAGTCAACGCCCTACTGAAGAAACCTACGGCTGACCCAAGCGGCCTGAAGAACTTCCGCCCCATCTCGCTCCTCCCCTTCCCTGCCAAAGTCATAGAGAAGACCGTCAACAAGCAGCTTACCAACTTCCTTGAAGACAACAACCTTCTCGACCCCTCTCAGTCCGGATTCCGAGCCAACCACAGCACAGAAACCGCCCTCATCTCAGTCACAGACGACATCAGAACCCTGATGGACAACGGAGAAACAGTCGCCCTCATCCTCCTCGACCTTTCGGCTGCCTTCGACACCGTCTGTCACCGCACCCTAATAACCCGCCTCTGCTCCACCGGGATCCAAGGCCAGGCCCTGGACTGGATCGCCTCCTTCCTCTCCAATCGCTCCCAAAGAGTCTACCTCCCACCTTTTCGCTCAGACCCCACCGAGATCATTTGCGGCGTCCCACAAGGCTCCTTGCTCAGCCCGACACTCTTCAATGTCTACATGAGCCCCCTCGCCGACATCGTACGCAAACACAGCATCATTATCACCTCCTACGCCGACGACACTCAACTGATACTTTCCCTCACCAAGGACCCCACCAGCGCCAAGACCAACCTGCAAGATGGAATGAAAGACGTCGCAGACTGGATGAAACTCAGCCGTCTGAAACTGAACTCAGACAAAACGGAAGTCCTCATCCTCGGTAACACCCCGACCACCTGGGACGACTCCTGGTGGCCCACGGGCCTTGGCACCGCACCGACCCCCTCAGACCACGCACGCAACCTCGGCTTCATCTTGGACCCACTTCTCACCATGACCAAACAAGTCAACGCCGTATCATCCTCCTGCTTCCTCACCCTCCGCATGCTCCGAAAGATCTTCTGTTGGATCCCCGCCGACACCAGAAAGACCGTGACCCACGCCCTCGTCACGAGCCGCCTGGACTACGGCAACACCCTCTACGCAGGAACCACCACTAGACTCCAGAAACGTCTGCAACGAATTCAAAACGCCTCCGCCCGCCTCATCCTCAACATACCCCGCAACAGCCACATCTCCGCACACCTGAGACACCTGCACTGGCTCCCCGTCAGCAAAAGGATCACCTTCTGTCTCCTCACCCACGCACACAAAGCCCTCCACAACAAGGGACCAGAATACCTCAACCGTCGCCTCAGCTTCTACGCTCTCACCCGTCTTCTCCGCTCCACCAGCCTCGCTCTCGCCGCCGTCCCTCGCATCCGCCGCTCCACGGCGGGTGGGAGGTCCTTCTCCTACCTGGCGGCCAAGAATTAGAACACCCTCCCCACCATCCTCAGGACCACCCAGGACCACTCCGCATTCCGGAGACTACTCAAGACCTGGCTCTTCGAGCAGCAGTAACCCCTTCCCCCTAGCGCCTTGAGACCCGCACAGGTGAGTAGCGCGCTTTATAAATGTTAATGATTTGATTTGATAGGGATGGCGTCTAGTTCAAAGGTCCGACGTCCTCGTTGCTACGGTGCTGACACGTTGCTGCAGCACAACAAGATTAGGTCCGACGTCCTCGTTGCTACTGCGCTGACGCGTTGTTGCTGCGCAACAAGATTACGTCCATGTGTCCGCTCGTGCTGCTCGAACTCTCGCACCGCTTAAACCACAACAAGGATCACGAACGTTGCTGCAGTGCACGGTATGCATCGGCACGTGCTGCTGATTTCAGTTGATTATTTACTCTACTTCTTGTTCCTTCCTTATTTATTTTTTTAAAAACGAATATTAACTATGAAAAATCATTTCTTGCCTTAAGTCGTTTGTGTCGTTGTCCAAGTATACACAAATGTCCTTCACCGCAATTCACCACGCTTAGGGTTCCAATATCGTCGCGAACTGTTCAGCCACCCAATAAATACCGTATACCACACGACTGAAGTATTGGTGTTAAAATCCAGCCTGATCTTCCTTCACCGGCATACTGCTGCTGTGACAGATATTTAGCTCTTCTGCATTCCGCCTCTTAAAGCTTGTGGCCATCACTTGAATTCTACCAGGGTTGTCCACAGTCTAGGATCCCATCCTCGTCACCACTAAAGGAAGGACGATTCTTCCTTTCAATTCACTTTCTTAGTTTTTTATTCTTGAAAGATATAAGCAGCCCAACCCTGGCAGATCACAGCAGCAACTGAGTCTGCTTTACAATCTAGTCCCATAGTTCTAAATTCCATCCCTAGTTGCCAAGCAACCACCCAACCTTACTCAAATCCATATTCCAAACACAACATCAATAACACCTATTGAACCAATATTCTGCTTCTGTTTGTCTTTACATGTATGAGACTAGCACTACTGAGAGAAAGGGGTACGATCTGTTCTACCATGACTTCCCTGAGGAGTCTGAGTGTCATGCGATAGGCTGCCGCAAATAACTCTAGCTAACTCTAGCTAGCAAGAAGGATTAGGCCAGCAGCTGCCACATGGTGTGGGATCAGACTCAGTCTCCCATACTCTATGGTGCTGCTACACAAAATCCAGTAGTCCTGTTACTATAATGGGAGTCTATGACAGTAACATTGGTGTAATCACAATTGGAATATTTAATTTACCTGTAAGTCCCCTCTAAAGTGGTATACCATATACTCAGGGCCTGTAAATTAAGTGCTACTCGTGGATCTGCAGCACTGATTGTTCCACCCACTTGCGTAGCTCTGTAAACATGGCTCAGGCCTGCCACTGCAGTGCCTGTGTGTGCAGTCTCACTGCCACCCTGACCTTTTGCCAAGCCTTAAACTCCCCTTTTCTTACATAAGTCACCCCTAAAGTAGGCCCTAAGGAACCCCTAGGGCATGGTGCCATGTAAATAAAAGGCATGACATATATTTACTTTTAAGATTTCATATCCTGGTAATGAAAACCCCCTAAAGTCATTTGTCATTCCATTGAGACCTGCCCCTCTTATAGGCCAGCATTGGGAATTCCTTATATTACCTTTATGCTGTAATTCCTGATCTGAGAGGAGTAGCGACATCATGTTTAGTACCATTAGAATGGTAGTAATAAATCCTCTTTACTCGTAAAATCAGATTTATTATTACTATTTTAGAAATGCCACTTTTAGAAAGTGGGTATTTCTTTGCACTCACTTCCCTGTTTGCCTACAGCCTATCTCCAATACAAATATAATTTATCTCAAATTCATGTTTTCTTTCCACATTGCAAACTCTTAAATGCATCCTCCTCTTCCATAGACCAAAACCCATAATCTGAAATGTCCTTAGTCTTCCTTTTTCTTCTCAAAACAAATTCCAGAACTTCTTGTACTGAAGCTCTGACCTCATCCTCTACCATTTTTAGGGTCGAGCCTGCGTCGCATGCGCTCGCGTATCGCAGCGAGACGATTTAGGTATTAGAAAAGAGCTCGGAGCCCAGTCAACGTCACGTCAGTGTTTTTCATTGGTTCGTGGGCTTGCCTATTAAAATCTGCTTGATTACATTAGTTGAAGGCATGCATACGTCATGCCTTTTTCGGTGGCTGGCCCTCCTTGAGCGCATCGACCAAGTACAGAAAACATGCGAGGCTCGCAGTTTTCTGTCCACCTCGTGGACTATTTTTTCTCTATTTTCCCAGCGCGATTTCGCTTGGCAGAAGTCGAGCGCTTTACACAGTTAAATGCACTTTTTCAGGTTACGTACATAAATGCACTTTTGCCGATAGGTGAAAAGTCAGGTTAGGAGTTTACGACGCTATCAGCTCTAACATGAGCAAACGCGAGACCCGTTGCATTGCAAATGCTTGTTAAAAATTATTTTCCTTGTCACAGATATCTGAAGTTTCCCCTTCCCCACTCATCTTTTGTTTTTTTTTCTTAAATAATCTCCTATAAATTAAATAATCTAATGCCCAGAAAAAAATACCTAGTTCTTTTTTATTTATATTTCCACCAAAAAACCTTTTCTTCACCTTTAACCATCAATGTGTACTGCTCATCTCACAAATGCCATTCTGTGAACGGAATTTGAATGGAATTTGAGTACGAGTCGGCCCTGTGCTTCTTACTTTACTTTTGTGGCTGCTGAAGACTTGAACTCTATTAAAACTGAAGGTTTTGCCAATATGGCTGCCACCACTTTTTGATGTCAGCACGCATGCACCGCTTGCGTGATGACATTTCTGTACTAACCGGATGCTTCTAGGTCCCCCAGAATGTGAGCGGCCTCACCAAGACACACCTGTTCCTTGCAGCCGTGCAGGGGAATGCGTTTCTGCAAGGCCCGCCTCAGCGCAAGGAACAATGGAGAGGCCTAGCGCTGAGGCAGTTTACTTCCACCCACAAATGTACTGCTTCACACCGTATGCGATGGTTAAGAAAAGACAGACAAGATTGCTTATTTATAACTTACTTACATGTGCACATACTCGTAATTTAAATGAAAAAATGATTTATATTGAAAACAAGTTAAAACACCTAATATTCCCATAAATTAGGAATTTCACTACACAAACTCCTGAACTTAAAATAACAGTCTAAAAATTGCTACAACTACACACAATACAATTCCTTCAAAAAATAAACTGAATTCAAACAAATACGTAATAGCCGTAATAGATACCTACCTGGCAAGGAGCAGCAAACAAAACAGGAAGATGGCTGCTGAGCTTGAATTTAAATAGACTGAAGTTATGGTTCTAATTCTAGAATTGTAAGTGTGGTTAAAGTTTGCTTTGTGCTACATGGAGTAGCAATTAAGGATTTATGCATTATGCTAGCCTCTGAGTCTTTAATGAAATCCAGATTCTCTTATCACAAAACTAGGAGAATCTACATTCCTTGTCATTCTTTGACACATCTGCTGAAAGATGCTTCTTGGCGTCTGTTCTTGGACATGTGTTGTATGTAATTCGGTAGTGTGATGGTGGAAGAGTGAGTAGGCATGAGAGTTAATTGACAACGTTACCTGGCGGTAATACGATGATGTATGTTATCCTGATTTACCACCAATGTCTTTTTTTCGGTATTTTCATTTGATTAGTGTGGATAGTTTGATCAGCAAAAAATCACTCTGTATACCACCCTGCTTTTGGGGGTGTTGTATTCTCATAAAAGTGTGTTCTCTTTCTGCTCTAACACCCCATTACGTACAAGTCATCTAATCACATCTATGTAGCTTCCTTTATAGGTACCTCTCCACATAATTCTGGTAAACGACTGTGTACATTTTTGTTGCTGTTCCCAAGGCCCTCCAACCAATAACAAAGCTGTGTCTTCTTTGATCAATGCCAAATCTATCAATAATTATTTGGTGGATCTCTTTGAATATATTATGGATCACACAGCGCCTCTTGTCTATATTAGCGAGACCTACAAAATTATGTTAGCTATTCGCTATGCATTAAAATCTTTTCCATCTGTTTTGTTATTTTGTATTACTCTGGAGGGGCTGTGAGTCACAGTAGCAAGAGAAAAAATATCCTGCAGAAATATTGATTCCAGAATATGGATTATCACTATTTTGTGAAGAGAAATGTATATCTAAGTAGTTGAGATTTGCTATTCTTAATATCACATGTATGTATCTTGGAGAGATCAGGGGACATATATGTGAAGTAAAGTATACTAAATCTATACTCACCTATAAATACTCAACTTCAATATATTATGATATTGAAAATGTTTTCAAAATAGAACAAAATATGTGTAGAATCTGCATTATTTGATTTAATGTCAAACTTAAGAGCTCAGTATATTATTTCACACTCCAAAACCATATTATAATGTGATGTTGTCAACAAGATGTACAGTTCATCCCTTCCAGTTGTTAGCCGACTGTCAAACAATATGGAATTCCTGGTGCTGCATCAGCTTATTCATTACCCAGTTCATGTAGTGGACACAAGACTGGCTAGGCTGCTTATGGCCTGGTTCCATTCAGTCTCAGTTGTCCCCTTTAGCTTTGATGTTTTATCACATACAATAAGTTCATCTGTCAATATGGTCTCATTTGAGGTTAGAATTCAGATGATGACACTGACAAACCTGCCTGAATACTACGCAGGCCTCAATATATTACGCAACCAATTCAGTTCCCATCATTTAAAAATGATATGCACAGCTGGTCTTTAAATCTAAAACAAAGTGGTTTACATAGGGACTTGAAGGAATTATTTTAGGTGGTCAAATATTTTTAGTTTCTAAACACACAGCAATCACTTCTTCAGTATAGTTGAGTGAATGAAGATTGTTCTGCTTTGCAGGCAAAAGTATTCTAAAACACTACAGAAAATTTGTAACTAACTCTAAAACAAGTGGTTATTGAGAAGGTTATGCTTTTGGTTCTATTCAATTTTCCCATTCTAAAAATCTTTTTTTTTCTCCCTATTTATGTTCTATGAATGTTCCTTTCCACTGGGCTTAAGAGTGTTATTTGACTCCATTGATCTGTCAAACGTTTTCCCAATTTCTTAAATTTTTATACTCCAGAAAGTGGTCCTCACTTAACTGCCTCTTGTTTTGAGGAGCACAATCTATTGAACCTAGCTAGTCTGGTTTCTTACAGTAATAACTGAGTTTGCCTACCTAGCATGGTGTTTCCTGTTCAGAGTCGTTTCCAGCATCTACATTCCAGTCAATTGCCTGTTGAAATTTTCTCTCTCAAACTTTTGCTTTTAGAATCCATTGGTGTTTAGCATTGCCTTGACTATTTTGTTACATTTATGTTTTTATCGTATCACCTGAAAGTATCTTATGCAACTGAGCTGCTCCATTTATAGCACAGCTACATGATTCTGAGCCGCAAATGCTTCAGAACTATCTTAAGTTAGACCATATTAAGCCTACGGTAAGCGTTTTTGGCTTTAACCATCTTGTCATCTGTGAGCTCGGGCCACAGATATCAGTGGTTGAAAACCTGAGAGTTCTCCTTAATAGCAACATATTCTTGCTACCGGATATCTTTTACACGCAGCACGCCAGCTTAAAGTAAAAACCCTTAAACAGAGCTTCAAGTATTTGGCAAGTAATCAGCATTTCAGTCACCATGGCTACATCCAAGTTGGGTTTACAATAATAGACTCTCTCAAAAAACGCATATCTGGCTCTATCAAAACATATTTCAAAGCCTTTAGTTGATCCTTGTGCTGCTCACATTTTGATGTTCTTAAGAGCTGTAATAATAAGCTTTACCTTTCCCTCATTTATTGCTACTCCAGTTACTGACCAACGAATGAAAGGCCTTCCCCCAAGCTTTTTGCTTACTCCTCCATTGTTGCTAATCTAATTTTTGCAGCCTTGGGACTCTGTGCCCTTAACCACTGCTAACCAGTGCTAAAGTGTGTGCACTCACTCCGTAAAACATGGTGAAATTGGCTTACACACCAATTAGCACAATGTCATCCTCTCCCATAGAATAACATTGGGTTACCTTATTACATTTAATAAGTGATAGCTTTCAATTGGGAGCAAGTAGGAATGTAGGGGTTTGTGCCTACAAAATTGCAATTTAAAACCCTCTTTAATGGTAAAGATGGATGTCAAGTAACAATTCTGAAAATGTCACTTTTAGAAATTTGACATTGCCTTGTCCCAACCATTTCGTGTCTGCAGCCTGTATCCTGGGTCACGTGACTAGATGTAGCTGGCAGTTGGGCTTTGTGTATTGCTTCCAGCCAGTGAGACAAAGGGGGAATAGTTGTTGGCAGGATGGGCCATCTCAGACTTGATAGGGAGGTAGAGCTGTCACCTAGCACAATCAGACACCACTAAGGCTCTGCCTCTGCACACTCACAAAGGGTTTCACACCAGTCTGTTCTGCCACCCAGACAAGCTGGGGCCAGGCAGGGGACAGGAAATTCCAAACACCTCAGGGGGTAGAGACCTTCTCCTCCTTGAAAGCTGGCGCCAGGTATAAATATTGGACCCTTGACCCAACTCATCAGTACACTTCTGGACCAGTGGACACTACAGTGGAAGGGCACACTGCTGCTTGAGGCCTACCTTGCTTGCTCAGAAATAAGACCGAACCTTCACCCTTCATCCCAGGTTGAAGTGACTCTAAGGTTCGGCAGACTAACCTCCTGTTCTGAGCTACAGGAATGTAACAAGCTCCAGAGGCATCCATGCATCTACCAAGCTGACCAAACAACTGGACCTGCAACTAGAAATGCCTGAGGCCTGCTGGCCTCTGTTGGAGTGAATATCTGCTCTCCAAAAGGTGCCCCTCAGGTCCCGGACCCTTGATGTGATCTCAGTTGAACTCCTACTCCAAGAAAAGGAGAAATCCTGATGTTTTGGGCTCTTCGCGATTGTGAGCGGGCCAGTTGGCACCAAGTTTTTGCTGCCCCCTTTCAGTACCAATGCGAAGCTCCTGTTAACCTGATTCTTCATGCTACAGTGACTTCCAGTAACACAAGATCTGCACTTTGTGCTATAACATTGATAGGCTGCAGCGACCGCCAGTGCGAATCACCAGTAACGACAGTAAACAACCCAGCTAGGATCTTTGCGCTCAGCAGCAGCTTTCACCCTGTTTCGCATGACCAGATAACCACGAGTGACACTTTGTGGTTTTATGCACTATACTTTAAATCTTTGAAATTGCATATATCACGTTTCACTGATTGGATTTGTTTTCGTTTTGGTCTCAAATAATTTGTTAAATCTTACTCTGTTTTTCTAAATCAATATGGCATTTTTCTTGTGTGGAGTTTTCACTTTATTACTGTTTAAAGTGATGCATAAATAACTTACGCATTGCCTTTAATTTAAGCTTGAATGCTTTGGTGCCAAGCTACTAGAAGGTTAAGCACAGGTTAATTTGGGGTTGCTTGTGACTTCACCCTGACAGGAAATGTGGTTGCTGCTTGAGTGGGGCTAGATCCCCTCAAACTGTAACCCAATTTCCTACAACTACCAAAAAAAAAAAACTATTTTGAGCAGCCTTACAGGCATCCCATTGTCTGCAGCTACAGCCACAGTCAAAGGGCACTGTAGCTCCATGTTCCTTGTTGTGCAGTCCCAAATAGTACCTTCACCACTTCCAACTACTGAAAATAATCAAACAATGTATTAAAAACCAGTGTTAATCTAATAATATTCTTTTAAAAAGAGTTGGAAACATTGAAGTAAAAATTTCTAAAGCATTAAGTGATGGAAAGTGTACTGTACAGAATACATATGTATATAATTGAAAGAGGAATTATGAGTGAGGCTAGTACAAATGCATTAATGTGATATTGTCAAAAGTATGTAATCCTGCCAGGGAAAGAAATGGGCAATGTTAAAAATAAAAAAACGGGCAAGGAAGGCATTTTTTTATCATCCAGTAGCCAAACAGAATTGGACAGGAAAGTATCAGACTAGCCCTATGAGTCCTTCCCTACTTCTGTACACCAAAGCCCACATACTGGAGATACGTGGAAGAGGTGTCTCTTCCAGGCTTTGACACGTTGAACAAGCAGCCAAGTTCCATGCATTGCGGGTTAGTCTAACACATTTCAGTGCTTGGCCCCGCATTACCACACTGAAATTAAATGTCATGCCAATTAGAGCTCCTCCTGCCTTGCTCTTAGCGTGGTAGTGTGATAATAAATTAAACTTTCATCATGCTCCTTGAGTCTAAGGCAGGCACAGGGTCAAAAAGAAGTGAGGTTCCTTTAGAAACAGCTCTCACTTTTTTAATCACAAAGATAAAATACTGGTGCTTGGAGCAGCCCATCGGCCCGCTGATTATGGAGATGTGCTGCAGGATGTCAACAAAGACAGAAGAAACCTGCCCTTCCCTATCCTGGCTGAGGCGTGGCAGGTGATCTTCTCTAAGGGCTGGAACTACACCATGCGACAGTGGAGGTGGAGGAAGGCTTCTGCAGTGCTTTAAATGTATCCCAAATTCTGCTTGAATCGTAAATGACTTGGAGCAGGTCTATTCTTTTGCTGTTGATTTTTAGTGTTAAACATTGACTTATTTTAAAATGCCTGCCTTGTAACCTGTGGCATTTAATCACAGTGGAGATGGAACAAATTTCACTACCTTGAAAAGTGGAACAGAGGTTTTAGGTTGTTTTTAAAGATTACCATGTATTGTCTTTGGTTGACTGTTAGGGTTAAACAGTCTGTTTATTTTAACTAAAATATGCCCCAGACATAACATGCAAGTCTGTTAAACTATAGTAATGGCCTTAAAAAATGTATTTGGTGGATATCAAGGTGCCAAATATATTTACAAGGTGATCCTGGTAGCAAATGGAAGCATGTTTGTGACTTTCCATACACACGTTAGGAAAATTGGGTAGCTTAGAGGTAGTTTGTAATACAACAATATGAGCTAATTTGTCAAATGTATCTTACTAATAGGTGTAGCTCTTGTTCTCTATTCAGTATCACTCAAGTGTCTTACATAAGGAATTTAAATGCCAAACATAACCAGACTGAAACAATGGTTATGTCACACATAAGCAGTCTCAAAACTTGGCAACTATGAACAAGAGGATAATTCATCTGGAAGAAAGATCAACCACCAAGGACAGATAAATAACAACTGGACAAGCAAGGCACACGAGTTGTAAAAAGTAGAAATTGTGAACTAGAATATGAGGTTCAACAGTAGCTTGTAAAAGTTTGCAAAATTTTCCAAGTTTTTTGGAAGGTCAATTCAGTGCAATTCTCTAAGACCTAGTTTTCACATATTGACAAGGGCCTTCTTGGTTATTGGATGAGCAGCATCCAAAAGAACACCTGTCTGACATATTAATGACTCCCTTGCAATTAACCAAAATATGCCCTGTTCCAAGAATGTATCTAGCAAGAGAGAAACCCTCAGAATGATGCGTTTCATGTTCACTTTTTCATGTCATGTGTCCTTCCCACTGAAGTCACATGTGCTAGTATTCTCTGCACTGTTTCTGGTCATTCACTCACTTCAGCAGAGGCAGTAGTACAACTCCGCTGAGGCGGTGATCAAGTCTGTTGTTGGCTTGGCTAGTGAGTGAACATTTGAGTGTTGCTTGTGGCCTCAAGTGTCCTGCAGGTGTGAAGGAAAAGGGACTCCTCACAAATTAGGTATATCCCTTGAGCAGTCAAAACACACACAACTATTAGTCTTGCCCCTATGCCCCTGAACTTTGTTCATCTGCACAGGTAATTCATGTGTGTCCATCTGGTGAATGCATGCTTCAGTACCAGTTGGCATGGCAGACTGAGGACTCTTTCTTGCACCATTTCACTGGTTCAAGGGATCAAAGCTTTGCCACACAAACAAAAATATTTTCTAAAATTAACGTGCCACTTTTTAATGCTGGAATGCAATACATAATTCCAGCACCCTTCCAGGAAGGGTGGCCAGTTCTGACTATAGAGTATAGCCACTATTTTGTATAGCTATGTTCCACAATCTTTTCCCATGATATGCCAGTCAATCATCTAGTAGAAGAAAGCATAAGAAGTATGACAGCGAGCTGGTTCTGCAGTGTCCTCTTTAGTGCATTTGTCACTGTTTTTTTTTAATCGCCTTAGGCTCTGCTACACCTATTTCACCCACATTGGTATGGAGAAGATTCAATTTCTCTCCTCTGTTGCAATTAATACTTTTGAGTTTGGATTAGTCTCTGATCTTGCTCTAGTTCCGCAAACAGGCCAAAATATGCGTCAAGACGCAGGCAGTCCTCCTTTCGTCTTCCCAATCGACAACATGTGTGTCAGATTGGACACCAAGCAGTTTCATGGTTATATTGAGACAACTTATCTGCTTGGTCACTTTTAAGTAGGACTTAAGTCTTAAGACAGAGCCTATCTTTTGTGCCCCAACTAAGGAGCTTCTTTAGTTGAGAAACAGTATGTTTGCTGCCATTTTGCCTAGTCCTTCCACTATACGCACCAGTGTTAGCCACAGTCTTGTGCTTGGAATCAGGTGGACACGTGATGGTATCCATGCTGAAATGGGTATCAGAATTTCTGGTGGGCTACGTTCAAAATGCTGATATTGCTCCCTTTGCTTCTAAAACTCTTTCATTGACCTGATTCACCTATAATATCTTAGGTATCGCATTCTTAAGAATCCTTTTAAAAACCAGATATGACCTTTGCTTCCTCACCTACGGAGATTAGTCATTTGTTTTACAATTAACAAATGCTCTCCCTCTGCCTCACCCCTGTTTGGGCTTCCTTGCGAATAATATCTCTATACATGCAAGCCCACATCCTAAAAAGAATGGCCGCATGACTAAGGAATTGATCTGTGGTGTTGTGATACATCTTTGACCACAGACATTTTGCCATATATTCATGGTCTTTGCCTCTCTCCATCCAAATCTGTTAATAATTTGGGTGTCCAGTTGGATGCAACCATACCAGTTTGCTTCACAAAGGCATGTCTTTTTCAACTAAATATTTTAAGGCAGCTATCTTCCCTTCTTCCTAAACACTGGTATGGCCTCCCTGGCCTTTGCGTGGTGGGGCAGTTTTATTAGCTTTTACCTGGGCCTGCTTACTAGTTACACTTGTTGTTTATAGGCAAATTCATCAAATGAACATATCTGTATACTACTCCATCATAACCCCTGCCATCAGTGTGAGGACTCACGCCCCAACCAGTGACCACCCTTCTTCCCCAGCAGGCTCCTCTTAACTGTTATATACAAATACCAGTGAGCCATTGCTGGGATAAACTTGGCTGCAGTTTATTACAAAACATATAATAGGTATTCAAGGTGCATCTTTATCACATTTACTGGTCATTCAATGCCCTATGCATCCTCTTTTACATGAACTCCCTGTGTTCATTTTTGTCTGTAGGTCTGATTGATCTTGTTAGAGTTCAAGCATTGTTTCCTCTAGCAGTCTGCTCAGCAGCGTACAGCGGTTTCTTGGCTCCCCCTTGTTACCGTTGGGTGGTCCCTTTGACCTCCCAGGCTACAAGTGCGGTGGCAGCCAGCTGCATTCCTCCACTTGTTTTTTATGTCCCTGCCATGAGGGATTCCAAGGACCTTGCCTGCTCCTTTTTTGTTCCTGACGTAAGGCATCCCAAGGACTGTGTTGGGACAGGCTGTTTCAGGCTTCTGAGCTTCAGACCAAATTGAATTTATCTCCACCACCTCTCGTCCCTGTCCTCACCTCTACAGCTGTGACTCCCTGCTTCCTTTGGTGTGGGTGGGTGGGTGGCAGTCCGTCCGTACATTGTGGGAGGTTCTGCCCGGCCTCCATTTTCTAATCCTCGTTACCCTCCTGGATTGGCCGTTCAAAGGTTACCCACCAATCCTGGTGGACCATTTTGCGCTATTATTTCTGACCATACAATGTCAGCCAGGCGCCCCTGCCTTGAAACTGCTGTCACTCTCATGACCAAGGCAGTTAGGAGGTCCTTACGCCCCAGTACCACTAAATCATTGCCTCCTAGGTGCACTGCCACCGCCTCTGGTCGCCCTCTGTGCTGTAAGGCGCATTCTGTTTCCGGAAGCAGCTGTGCTCATCTCATGCCAGGCCTCCCAGGCCATATTACCTCTGCGTTTTTAAAACACATACCGCCACCGTTCTTCCGTACTGCCGCCCACTGCTGTGCCCGTGTGATGTACGAGTGGCTGATAAGCCATACCTTGTGTCTTTCATCTGCCGTGCCTGCATAAAGAGACAACACAGCTTTTATGGGGCTGAGTGTCTGATGTACCATTTGTAGGTCGACGAGGACCATCTTGCCATGATATGTGGTCCACCTCTAGGCCATTCCTTGCAGCGGTGGCGGCTGCACCGATCCTAAAGGAGTGTGAGATGACTTTGTCAGGGCCATCTTTAAAACCACTATGAATTGAAAGCAGCTGAGAAATGATCCATCGTTGTAGACAAAGAGGGGTGACCCCTTCGGCAGCCGTGTTCACATATAAGCTTGCATGCAGCACACTGTAGAGCACAGTGCCACCTCAATGCACTCCAAACCTGAGTTTGCGCCTTTCCCCATTTGGTCTCTTTTGGATTGTCGTAGGTGTATGACCATATGTGTGCTACCCAGCTGCAGATCCTCCCCCAATAAGCACCTGTTCCCTAGGTCAAACTTTGCGGGTGCGACCAGTCCGTTTATTCGGTACGCTCCGAAGAATGCCACTGTGAAGGCCGCCCTGAGCAGGACCAGCTCGTGGCTGGACGCACAAATTATTTCCAACACTGCCAATAATCTACCTAATGTTTCAAAATCCAAAGGCCTCCGCTGATCCCTATTTGATGGCTGCAATCTAACCCAACCTTTCATGGCTGCTCTGCAGTAAAATGATTCAGTGGGGTCCCTTCCTGTTGTCAACTTTGTGTGGTAGGCCACTGCGGTGAGATGTGACTGAGCCCACTTGTCAGTCCTGCCTTCTTTAAAAGCCCATTCCATGAAGTTCCTTAAGTCATTCTCTAAGACTGGCTCTCCACCCGCTACGCCGGTGACCTTTCGGAAAGTTTCCCAGCACTTATGATAGCGCACCGTGGTTTTGCCGGCCAGCGCATTGTTCACCAGCGAGGTCAGGATGGTGTGGCCAGCTCCCACAGTGTCTTGGGTATCGGGGTCCTAGTGGAGTCTGCCTGCGGCACCAGCTCACTGAAGCTCTGCCACTGAAAATGAGACAGAGCATCAGCTGCCATGTTCTCACACCCTGTTATGTGTCTTGCCCTTACCGCTATGTTGTGTTTGAGTTGGCACCCCACCAGGTGGCGTAGCAAACGCACCACTCTTGGGGCAGCGTGCCGACCCCAGGTTCACTGCCTGTACTACCCCGTGATTGTCCAACCAGAGCGTGATTTGTTTGTTCTTATGATAGCACCCCCATATGGAGAAAGCCACCACAATGGGGAAAAGCTCAAGTAGGGTCATGTTAGTTGTAAGGCCGTTCTGTTCCCATTCCGTTTGCCAGCGGGCTGCAGCCCAAGCTGTTCCTAAAATTGCACCAAACCCTTCTCCCCCAGCAGCATCTGTGAATAGTTCCAGTTGGTTCGTTGTTACCCAGGGTGGTGCGCCATATGACCCGCCATTAAAATTAGTTAGAAAGCTGACCCACTTCTCTAGATCCTATTTGACCCCTGGTGTTATTCTCCCCCTGTGGTGCTTTGCTAACATACCCCTACATAGCCACGCTAGCCATCTAGCGAATGGCCTGCCCAATTAAGGCACCCAATCAGCTGCACAGTTCCCCTAGCCTGGCCTTCTTGTTGAGGGAGAGAGTCGCTATGGTTCTCTTTTAGCTCCTGCACCTCTCCCTCTGGCAATCTGGAAATTTCTTCGAACGTGTCCAATTCTATCCCTAGAAATGAAAGGCATGTTGTAGAAACTTCTGTCTTCTTTTGCGCTATAGGCACCCCCAATTGTGTCACCAACTTTTGGAAACCTTCGAGTTGCTCCAGGCAATCTACAGTGCCCTGCCTGCCTATGAACAAGAAGTCATCTAGATAATGGGGGACCCAACCGTTCTCGTAATGCTTGGTGATTGCCCATTCTAAGAATGTACTGAAAGTTTCAAAATAGGCACAGGAGATGGAGCACCCCAGGGGCAGACATTTGTCGTAGTAGAAAGACCCATCCATTTGGAAGCTTAGCAGGTAGGAGCTATCAGGCTTTACTAGTAGCAAACATAAGACAGATTATATGTAATTTTTGTCTTGCAAGGCACCCCTGCCCGCCTCCCTGATGTGGTGAAGTACATCATCTACAGTGCCATAGGATGTATCCTATCCTGCAGCTGTCCTGCCCCAGGCCATCATTCACTCACTCACCCGGCAGGGGGATCCACCCCTAGTGACACTATAAACGTACCCCTCCTTGCTTTTGGAGGCTGTGTGGCATCTTTCTTGCCCCATCTTGGCCCCTGAGCCTCGACCCCCCTGTTGGTTCCTTCCTGTCCTTTAGAGTGATGTAGTTCTGGCTGCAAGCGCCCCCTGATTACTCCTGGTGGTTTTGACCATCTCCCGTCCAGCCGGCTTTGCTGGGTAACTCTCTATTGGGATTGCCTACTTTCGTGTTCTTTTTTGCTCCGCTAGAAGCTCCCATGCCTTATGTAGCAGTACCTCCAGATCCGCATCTAGGGCCATTGCCCTTTACGCTTGCCCCCCCCTGCTTCTTGGGGGGTGGAATGTCCTCGCTCTCCTGCCATCTGAAACGGGCTGGGCGTTTCCTCTCCCTGCCCATGGTACGAGAGCTGCGTACTGCCATATAGTCCTGAGTTTTAAATTGTGTTGCCCGGACTGCTTATTGCCCCCTCTCTCCCCCCCCCCCCCCCAATCCCCCCCCACGGCTTCTTCATCAATGCGTTTTTGCTGGTCAACAATCAAATCCTGGATACTGGGCCCTTGCCTAGGCCTTCGGTGTCCAAGCATTTCTGCTGCTTGCAATTCACTCTTCCCCTCCTTACGCACTCACTGGCTATTGTCATCGCTTTGCGGTGCCCTACCAGTGCTACTCTCTGTCCTCTGTCCCGCTGTTGCTCCCCAGGTCTTGTGTAAAACGCTGCCCGATTTGCAGGGGTGCTTCTCCTTTCTGCCACCTTGGGACCTCAGCGACATGCTGACGAGAAGCTGGGGGGGTGGAATTAAGGTTTGCAGGTGCTCCTCTTTGCACC
This sequence comes from Pleurodeles waltl, assembly GCF_031143425.1. Taxonomy (NCBI): domain Eukaryota; kingdom Metazoa; phylum Chordata; class Amphibia; order Caudata; family Salamandridae; genus Pleurodeles; species Pleurodeles waltl. The sequence goes on along the minus strand of NC_090437.1, from coordinate 1,030,789,037 downwards.
TTTTTCTTTCTGTTCCGTTTCTGGATGTGGGCGCACCTGTCCTGGCGCAGCAGTGCTCTTCCGTGCCGCCTCTTGGAGCGATTTGTTGCCTTGGGTGCAGAGGGTGCACATGTGTTCTCACCCCACCTTCCTGCTTCGCCCTGCACCACGCACTCCGCTCCCTCGCTGCCTCTGTGTGGGCCCAACTCAGCTCCCCTGGCCTGGTGCAGCGGTGCTCCTCCGCGCCGCCTTGTGGAATGAGTCGTTGCCTGTGGTGCAGAGGAGGACGTCCAGGTGTTCCTCCTTGCCTCCTCGCTCTTGTCGCCCTGCACTGCACACCTTGCTCCCAGCCGACACTGAGGAGCTCCCTTCTGACATTTCAGAGGGCGACAGTGGCCTTACACCACATCCAGCGATGTGAAGGCATTGCGATTTTGCGGTTTCAGCCTGTTCAGCGGCGTCCATCTGTAGCTTGCAGTCCGTCCGTAGATTGTGGGAGGCCCTGCCTGACCTCCCTTTTCTAATCCTCGTTGCCCTCCCGGATTGGCCGGTTCAAAGGTTGCCCGCCAATCCGGGCAGACCATTTTTTTTTCCTGTGACATTCCTCTGCCCGCCCCGACTCTGTCTCACCCCAAGGAGACGTTATGTGGGGGGCCTCGAACTCGTCTGCTTCGCGACCAGCCCGCCTCTTCCTGTACAAGATCCCATATTCAGCAGTACAGCCATATCTGAATGTTATACTTCACTACCAAGAAAGGACTGCTGGTCCGGAGAATAAAAAAGCAACTTACTCTGGACTTTGTTTTTCCTGTTCATGCTTCCATTTTCTGAAATGGTCTACCTTTAACTGAGCGTAAACAGGATCACTGCTTTTGCCACCATCGTAAATGCTGCAGTGAAATCAGGCACAAAAACTGAAATACGCATGCACAGGGTTTCTGGTCGGGTTTTTGCAACCTGAATGAAACTGTATGTTTAGAAAACCTGGAATCACCTGTCACTGGCACACATTCCATAAAGTAAAAAACACAAATCCGGCTCAATCCCGGATTGTGCCTGATTTCATAGTGTGATTCAGATTGAGGCCCTTGGTGTTTTATCTGCAGTCTGAAACTTGGGTGTTTCCAAAATGTCAGTTTCAATGATCCAAGTCCTTTCAAACTTGTGCAGAGAAGTTTTTGTTGGTGGACGAGCACATTATAAAACGATTACACCTAACATACGTAAAAGCACCTTTTATCATCTAAAAATTCTTGGGACCGTTTTCCCCTATTCTTACTCAAGTTACAAGGTGTCATGGCTGCCATCCCTCCAAGGATGGTTTACAGCAGTAATAAATCCCGTACCAATAGTAAAACCTAATTGGAGTTTGGAGAGTAGGAATATAGTGCCCTACAGTAACTTTATAAAGTGGTCCATAAATTTAACAAACTTGCAGTTCAACTGTGTGTTATCACTGTTAAGGATCTGTTAGGGCGTCAGACCTTAATAAGTAAACTTACAAGGGGACACGAATAGGTCGATGAACCTTTTGACTCGTTTAAGAAGTTCTTACCATAGCTCCAGGACATGAACCAATAATCAATGCACAATTAATCAATAATCATTAGTAATCAATAATCAATGGAGTCAGTAAATGTCACGGACCATGACCTTTCAGCCATGAATAACCGCACCTTTAGTAAAAGTTTAGTAAGTTTATTTCCCTCATACTAACAATACTAAAGTCATGCAGATTAATCTCAAAATCAAATGAAACACATATAAAAACACTGGTTGTCCGAAGCTGGAAAAGAAACGCAATCTAGTCAAAACTTGAATCACAACGCATTCTAGAGCTACAGTACAAATCAATAGCAGAATCAGTTGCAATAAACATATGACATACATAGAATTCAGCAATATAACTCGTCAAACATTAGTCCCTATAATTTGTCCGTCAATTTAAGTGCCCTCAACTAACCTCAGATTAGCATCAGCATGTGGGGCTTCATGCAAAACAATTTAGAACACAAATAAAAAAAAAACATCTAGCTATAGATTTATCAAAACAGCGCAATTGGTACCTAGAAAGAAAGGCATAAAATGCATAACAGTCACATTTTGTCATATCTACTTATCCACGGTATGGGTCAGCAAGCAGAATCAGTCTTTGTCCTCAGGTAATCAATCGATCAGCAAAGCATCAGACTTTCTGTCAGAGAGTATGAGCCCAATGACAGAATGAATCTCAAAGCTCTCCTAAAGTCTCTTTTCTCAAAATCACAGTGATTAAATCTAAAATCTGAATGACTCTCCCCTGTTGTGTTGTTATATCAAAGTCACCTAAACTATCCCCTAATTCCCTACTGGTCACTTAGTCGTATGTTTATACTCTACCCAATAATATTTCTATACCAAATCTATCAATTCTAATATTTCACTCTTCTCATGAAGTTGATTGGTTCACTTTACGATGTCCTCATCATCCGGCTCGTCAGGTAGCAATATTGTTACATCTTCAGCTTCAGTCAGTGTCTTCATTGTTCTCGTCCTGGGAAAGTACATCTCACACACAAGTTGTTACTCTAGCGGGAACATTATCTCCTGTTAGTCTGTTCTCATGAAAAGCTTCTGTTAAGCACTTTTAACAAGACAATGCACATTTCACAGTTTAGTTCACTCTGTCAGCAATTTTATTAAGCCGCTAAGAAATACAGCTTCTGCGTAAGGCCTGGCAAAACTAGGCCAAGACACTTGCTAAGTTAAGGAGTACAATTAAAAAAACTAGAGCATACTTCATAACCCTTAATATGACATATTACTGCATTAGTCTAGTACATTTTCAATATTTCATAAGTATTAATCATCAGTTAGTACATTTCGTGAACACTGGTGGCCATTCGAGGTCACATTTTAAAAGGGTGCATTATTTTTCACTGTTATTCATTTTCTGCAAATCTCATTATTCAAATTAAATAAATAGTCATTAATAATTTCTAGTTAAAACACATGCTCGAACAGATCTGGATGAGAGCCTGCCTATAAGTTCTTATTTGAAGATGATTGAAGCTCTTTCACAATATTTTTCAACCAGTGTTGAACAAGTTTGGAAAGATGCATAAAATATGTAAAGGCGTCTCTTCTTCTTTATGTTCATAAAGCCTGCAGTTTGTGTTAGACCATGATTGTTTCCTTGTAGGATAAAAATCTGTGTTGGGGAAGTGGCGCATCTTGTAGAAAAAATCTTCGATTTGATGTGCAGCGAAAAATTTATTTTAAGATATTGTGGACATGTTGGTTGCACATACGCATTTAGAACAATCAAAGCATGTGGTTTTTGTTTAGCAATTGTTTCCCTATCACATAATTCTGAGATTCTTTTTACACTTCTGTTAACTAACACCTTGAAGGCCACTGGCGAAGTTGGCAAATACCATGAATCTTTTAAGTTTATTCCTGTGAAAGATGTATCCATACATGGTTTTTTTACAGGTGTGTGTGTGTGTGTATATATATATATATCTATCTATATCTATATCTATATGTTCGATGGCATGTTTAGCTGCAGATACACATGCTGTGCACAGTCCGCCATCTGGTGTTGGGCTCGGAGTGTTACAAGTTGTTTTTCTTCGAAGAAGTCTTTTCGAGTCACGAGACCGAGGGACTCCTCCCATTTCGATTCCATTGCGCATGGGCGTCGACTCCATCTTAGATTGTTTTTTTTCCGCCATCGGGTTCGCACGTGTTCCTTTCCGCTCCGTGTTTCGGGTCGGAAAGTTAGTTAGACTCTCGGAAAAAAACATCGGTATTGTTTGCGTTCGGTATCGGGTTAGTTAGAACAAATCGACACCGAATTTTGAAGAGCTCCGGTGGCCCTTCGGGGTTTTTTCGATCCCCGGTCGGGGCCTGGTCGGCCCGGCCACGTGCGACTTCAAGGCTCATGGAACGGACCCCATTCCGCTTCTGCCCAAAATGCCATCACAAGTATCCGTATACGGATCACCATCTGGTCTGTAACTTGTGCTTGTCCCCCGAGCACAAGGAGGATACTTGTGAAGCCTGTCGAGCGTTTCGGTCGAGGAAGACGCTGAGAGACCGAAGAGCCAGGAGACTACAAATGGCGTCCACGCCGACAGGTCAAGATCATTTCGAGGAGGAAGAAGAAGCTTTCTCCGTCCACGAGTCGGATTCTGAAGAACTCGACGCTGAAGAAACAACCAAAACCGTGAGTAAGACGTCGAAAATCAAGACTCACGAGAAGTCTACAAAAGCCCAGGGGACGCCACCGCCAACAGGCCATGGCTTAACCCGAAAAATAGGTGACCCATCCACGGCACCGAAAAAGGGCATGCTGGTGTCGAAGTCATCCGACTCCGGTCGAGATACCGCCACACAGCAACCTTGGAGCCGAGACAGCGGCTCCGAGAAACTTCGGCACAGAGACAGCGGCACCGAAGAATTTCGGCACCGAGACACCACGCCAAAAACAAAGAAGGTTTCTTCGGAGCCTAAAAAGACTTCCGAAAAGGTTTCGGTTCCGAAACAGCCAGCCTCGGAGCCGAAAACTAGTTCCTATACAGAGGAACAAGGATTAACCTCCCAATTACATAGATTTGGAGAGGAGCTTCAAGCTGTAGAGCCTGACTAAACGCAAAGAAGACTTCATATTCATGAGGACACAGGGAAGATAACCACTCTTCCCCCAATCAAAATAAAAAGGAAACTTGCCTTTCAACAAAAGGACAAGCAACCACAGGCAAAGGTGGCAAGGAAAACAACCCCACCACCGTCTCCACCACCATCAATACATGCATCACCAGCAACAACTCCACCACTGATGCACTCACCAGCTCATACTACAATGAGTCAGGATGATCCCGATGCATGGGACCTCTACGATGCTCCAGTGTCTGACAATAGCCCAGACTCCTATCCTACAAAACCGTCACCACCTGAGGACAGTACATCCTATACACAGGTGGTCGCAAGGGCAGCCGAGTTTCACAATGTCTCCTTACATTCGGAACCAATTGAGGATGACTTTCTCTTTAACACCCTATCCTCCACCCATAGCCAGTATCAATGCCTTCCCATGCTCCCAGGAATGCTAAGACATTCAAAACAAATTTTTCAGGATCCAGTTAAAGGCAGAGCCATTACTCCAAGGGTGGAGAAAAAATATAAGCCACCGCCCACAGATCCAATATATATTACAACACAACTAACACCAGACTCAGTAGTTGTGGGGGCAGCTCGTAAGAGCCAACTCTCATACCTCAGGCGACGCACCACCTCCAGACAAGGAGAGCCGCAAATTTGATGCTGCGGGAAAAAGGGTTGCAGCACAAGCAGCAAATCAGTGGCGTATTGCCAATTCACAAGCACTTTTGGCAAGATACGACAGGGCTCATTGGGATGAAATGCAACATTTCATCGAACACTTACCCAAGGAGTTCCAAAAAAGAGCGCAACAGGTGGTGGAAGAGGGACAAAGTATCTCAAATAATCAGATACGGTCTTCCATGGATGCAGCAGATACAGCTGCAAGGACAATAAACACTGCAGTCACAATATGAAGGCACGCATGGCTGCGCACTTCTGGGTTCAAACCGGAAATCCAGCAGGCTGTGCTCAATATGCCGTTTAATGAACAGCAATTGTTTGGGCCGGAGGTAGACACTGCCATCGAAAAACTCAAAAAGGACACTGATACAGCCAAAGCCATGGGCGCACTCTACTCCCCGCAGAGCAGAGGCACATTTCTGAAAACACCTTTTAGGGGAGGGTTTGGAGGTCAACCCACAGAAACCACAACCTCACAAACAAGGCCTACCTACCAGGGTCAATATCAGAGGGGAGGTTTTCGGGGGCAATTTAGAGGGGGCCAATTCCCAAAAAATAGAGGAAAATTCCAAGGCCCCAAAACCCCTCAAAATAAGCAGTGACTCACAAGTCACACACCCCCATCACATAACACCTGTGGGGGGAAGACTAAGCCAATTTTACAAACTTTGGGAGGAAATAACAACAGACACTTGGGTCTTAGCAATTATCCAGCATGGTTATTGCATAGAATTTCGCCAATTCCCTCCAAACGTCCCACCGAAAACACACAATATGTCAAAACAACATATAGATCTTCTAGGACTAGAAGTTCAAGCATTGCTACAAAAGGACGCAATAGAATTAGTACCAATTCAACAAAAAAACACAGGAGTTTACTCACTGTACTTTCTAATACCCAAAAAGGACAAAACTCTGAGACCAATACTAGATCTCAGAACACTAAATACCTACATAAAATCAGACCACTTTCACATGGTCACATTACAAGACGTAATCCCACTGCTCAAACAGCAAGACTACATGACAACATTAGATCTAAAAGATGCGTATTTCCATATACCAATACATCCTTCACACAGGAAATACCTAAGGTTCGTATTCCAAGGAATACATTACCAATTCAAAGTGTTGCCATTCGGAATAATAACTGCGCCAAGAGTTTTTACAAAATGCCTGGCAGTAGTAGCTGCACATATCAGAAGGCAGCAAATACATGTGTTCCCGTACTTAGACGACTGTTAATCAAAACCAACACGCTAAAACAGTGTTCACAGCACACAAAATATGTCATACAAACCCTTCACAGGCTAGGTTTCTCCATCAACTACGCGACGTCACACCTTTTGCCGTGTCAAACGCAGCAATACTTAGGAGTGGCAATCAACACAGCAAAAGGGATTGCCACTCCAAGTCCACAACGGGTTCAAACATTTCACAAAGTAATACAGGACATGTATCCAACACAAAAGATACAAGTCAGAATGGTAATGAAACTACTAGGCATGATGTCTTCATGCATAGCCATTGTCCCAAACGCAAGATTGCACATGCGGCCCTTACAACAGTGCCTAGCATCACAATGGTCACAAGCACAGGGTCAACTTCTAGATCTGGTGTTGATAGACCGCCAAACATACATCTCGCTTCTATGGTGGAACAGTACAAATTTAAACCGAGGGCGGCCTTTCCAAGACCCAGTGCCACAATACGTCATAACAACAGATGCTTCCATGACAGGGTGGGGAGCACACCTCAATCAACACAGCATCCAAGGACAATGGGACATACATCAGAGACAGTTTCACATAAATCACTTGGAAATGTTAGCAGTATTTCTAGTGCTGAAAGCATTTCAACCCATAATAACCCAAAAATACATTCTTGTCAAAACAGACAACATGACAACAATGTATTATCTAAACAAACAAGGAGGGACACACTCGACACAGTTGTGCCTCCTAACACAGAAAATATGGCATTGGGGGATTCACAACCACATTCGCCTAATAGGACAATTTATTCCAGGGATTCAGAACCAGTTGGCAGACAATCTCTCTTGAGATCACCAACAAACCCACGAATGGGAAATTCACCCCCAAATACTAAACAATTACTTTCAAATTTGGGGAACACCTCAAATAGATCTATTTGCAACAAAAGAAAACTCAAAATGCCAAAACTTCGCATCCAGGTACCCACAAGATCAATCCCAAGGCAATGCTCTATGGATGAACTGGTCAGGGATCTTTGCATACGCTTTTCCCCCTCTCCCTCTCATTCCATATGTAGTAAACAGGTTGAGTCAAAACAAACTCAAACTCATACTAATAGCACCAACATGGGCGAGGCAACCTTGGTACACAACACTACTAGACCTGTCAGTAGTACCTCATGTCAAACTACCCAACAAACCAGATCTGTTAACACAACACAAACAACAGATCAGACATCCAAATCCAGCATCTTTGAATCTAGCAATTTGGCTCCTGAAATCCTAGAATTCGGACACTTGCACCTCACACAAGAATGTATAGAGGTCATAAAACAAGCTAGGAAACCTACCACTAGACACTGCTACGCAAACAAGTGGAAAAGATTCGTGTATTACTGCCAGAATAATCAAATTCAGCCATTACACGCATCTCCAAAAGATATAGTAGGATATTTACTACATTTGCAAAAATCAAATCTAGCTTTCTCTTCCATAAAAATACATCTCACCGCAATATCAGCTTACCTACAAATTACTCATTCAACTTCACTATTTAGAATACCAGTCATTAAAGCGTTTATGGAAGGCTTAAAGAGAATCATACCACCAAGAACACCACCTGTTCCTTCATGGAACCTCAACATTGTCTTAACAAGACTCATGGGTCCACCTTTCGAGCCCATGCATTCTTGTGAAATGCAATACTTAACGTGGAAAGTTGCATTTTTGATTGCTATCACATCTCTAAGAAGAGTGAGCGAGATTCAAGCATTTACCATACAAGAACCATTTATTCAGATACATAAAAATAAAGTAGTTCTAAGAACAAATCCTAAATTTTTACCAAAGGTTATCTCACCGTTCCACTTAAATCAAACAGTAGAATTACCAGTGTTCATCCCACAACCAGATTCTGTAGCTGAAAGAGCACTACATACATTAGACATCAAAAGAGCACTAATGTACTACATTGACAGAACGAAACTAATTAGAAAAACAAAACAACTATTTATTGCCTTTCAAAAACCTCATAGAGGAAATCCAATTTCAAAACAAGGCATTGCTAGGTGGATAGTTAAGTGTATTTAAACCTGCTATCTTAAAGCAAAGAGAGAGCTGCCTATTACACCAAAGGCACACTCAACCAGAAAGAAAGGTGCTACCATGGCCTTTCTACGAAATATTCCAATGAACGAAATATGTAAGGCAGCAACATGGTCTACGCCTCATACATTTACCAAGCACTACTGTGTAGATGTGTTAACTGCACAACAAGCCACAGTAGGTCAAGCTGTACTAAGAACATTATTTCAAACTACTTCAACTCCTACAGGCTAAACCACCGCTTTTGGGGAGATAACTGCTTACTAGTCTATGCACAGCATGTGTATCTGCAGCTACACATGCAATCGAACGGAAAATGTCACTTACCCAGTGTACATCTGTTCGTGGCATTAGTCGCTGCAGATTCACATGCGCCCACCCGCCTCCCCGGGAGCCTGTAGCCGTTTAGAAGTAGATCTTGAACATTTGTACATTTGTAAATATATTACTTTAACCTTTGTTATGTACATACGTATTCATTCCATTACATGGGCACTATTACTAACATACACAACTCCTACCTCACCCTCTGCGGGGAAAACAATCTAAGATGGAGTCGACGCCCATGCGCAATGGAATCGAAATGGGAGGAGTCCCTCGGTCTCGTGACTCGAAAAGACTTCTTCGAAGAAAAACAACTTGTAACACTCCGAGCCCAACACCAGATGGCGGACTGTGCACAGCATGTGAATCTGCAGCGACTAATGCCACGAACAGAAGTACACTGGGTAAGTGACATTTTCCATATATAGGTATATACAGTTAAAAAAAAATCAAACATTACAGGGGCGCATTTTTAAATGTATAAAACCATAGAAATTCAGCTGTTATAGTTAGTTATTTCAAGTAAGTATAACTCATGTCCTGAGGTAGATATAACTCGCGCCCCCATGCACAGTTTTCCCATCAATAAAGTTACTGCAGATTTTACAGTGATATTATACATGATGTTATAAAAGTTGTTATGAGTGCGGTAATATCTGGGATAATTAGCAGTGCATGCGGATGGCACAAGTTATAGTTACCTTAGGGCATGAGTTATAGTCACTTGAAATAACTCCAACAGCTGAATTTCTCTAGTTTTGTGTGTTTAAAATGTGAGCCTAACTAGAATGTCTCTGTTACCTTTGTGTTTTTCTGTGAATTTCTATTTTTTTTAATATAAAGTGATTTTAATTACTATACGTTCATCCAACCACCGTCGCTCACAGCCAAAGGCTGTGCATGGTGGAGGTTGGCCGCAGGGCCTGGCTGCAGCCAACCCCCTATATCCACCCAACCCTGTGCCACGCACTTCCTGTGGCCAGGCCCTGCGGCTGACTCCCTATAACCACACTTACACACGCGACGCACGGACTTTGGCCATGTACGGGGGTGTTGGCCGCTGCGCCTGGTCGCAGGCCCAACCCTGCAGCCTACCCCCACATTACTTATGAAGTGCCTCTTCATTTGTTGCAGATGTGATCATATTCCTGTGCATAAAGAACACGTCTCCAAAATTGGTGTGAAACACATTTGAAGGGTCCTTTTAGTGAGCGGTCCATCTTTCTTGGAAAAAGGGGGGGAGGACACGTTGCATATCACTAATGTATATGGGGCATTGCCAAACCGGAGGGCTGCAAGGCCATTTCACATAACTGTATTTTTTTTTTTTTAAAGGATAACACAATATGTGGTTTCAGAAGCAGAAAGAACTAATTCATCACATTCGCTACATGAGATATTGCGCTCAAAAAAAGCAAGGATACAAACAGCCCCTTTAAGTTTTACAGAAAACATTTTGCGGTGGAAATGCAGAGAAAACACCTTTGCTTTTTTTCTGTGAAACGAACATCGTGCCACAATGAATTCTGCCCTGCTGATTTATAAATTAAGAAATAGCAGGGCAGACCAATTTTTTTTATTTATTTTTTAACTTTGGGGAATGCAGGGGGAGCCTCAGGGCCCCCGTGGTCCAAGCCAGCTTCTGGGAGCAATAGTTTGATCTCTTTTCTCTGCTTGCGAGTCTGCAGGCAGGGAAAGAAATGTCAATTTTCCTTCCTTCAAGCAGTAGCATTTTCACAGATCCCATTGCTGGAAGCATGGTATTTACTTGGTGGGAGCTGTCACATCTCCCATCAAGCAAAAGCAGACAGGTACCTCAGAAGGTAGCAGGAGCTAGCCCTGGGGGGTGGCGGTCCCAAGGGCCACATATGGCTGCAGGAGGGGGGCCATGCATTCTTTCAAAAAAACGAAATTGGCCCCGGGGAGGTAGTGGTCCCCAGGGGGTCTACGTGGACCACCTTTTAGCCTTGAGGAGTTGGCGGTGCATGGGACCTGGGAAGGGGTCCACGTCCCCCAACCATTTTTTCTCATTTAGTCTCGGGGAGGTGGTGGTCCCCGTAGCCAGGGGTGGTCCACGCAGCCCCTGTATATTCCTAAAATGTAGTCTCAGGGAGATGGTGCTCCCCTGGGCCTGGGTGGTCCACGCACCCCCCCCCCCCCCCCCTATCCATTTTCAAGAAAGCCCAAGGGAGGTGGCGGTCCCCAGGGCCCTGTGGGTCCGCACGACTTCCCCGCATAGTTTTAAAATGTAGCCACGGGGAGGTGGTGGTCCACGGGGCCCGGGTGGTCCACACAGCCCCCCGATGCATTTTTAAGAAATCGGCCCAGGGAGGTGGAGGTCCCCGAGGCCCCTGGGGGAGGGGAGTTCATGCGGCCCCTGCATAGTTTAAAATGGAACCCCGGTGAGGTATTGGGCCCTGGGGCTTTTAAGAACCCTAATGGCCCCTCCTTAATTATAAAAATAAGGTTGGCTCCGGGACCTGGCACACCGGGGGCAAAATTAGAAGCAGGGGAAATGCACTTATTTTAACCCCCTTTTTCTCACCCCTTGCTTGACGGATCACTCCAAAATTATCCATGCACAACAAGACCCAACTTGATACTCTCTTTGGAAAATTTCATGAAGATTCGTTAAACGACACTAAAGATATAGCCAAGTCAAATGCTTTTCTATAATAACTGGATCCTAACTATAACTACCTACTTGCAGTAGGTATAGATTCACTGCAAAGAAAAAGGTTAGACGGACGTTATAGTTAGGTTCTGAACTTACTCATACGAAACCATAGAAAGTCAGCAGTTATAGTTAAGAGTTATTTCAAGTAACTAACTCGCGCCCTAAGGTAACTATAACTCGCGCCTCGCCATGCACAGTTTTCTCATTAAGAATTTTATTGTAAATGTTGCAGTGATAACACCAAAGATGCCATACAAGGTGTTATCAGTGATACAATATAATTGGAGTAATCAATTTTTAACGCAAAGTAATTTTAATTACTATACATTAATCCTACCACAGACGTGGTTGTGCACTGCAGGGGTTGGCCGCTGCGTCTGGCCTCTGGCCTGGCCCTGCTGCCAAGCCCTTATAACCAACCCGCCCCGCACTGTGCACTAAATGGGGGCCTTGTGCTCAGTGCATTTGACAAGCGGTGATTATAGGGAAAGTCTCTATATTTCATGGGGGAGATTCTTCCTGTCCCACTGTCTGTAGGAATTGCCTGAGAAGTGTACACCACTCTGGGGAGATATGTAATCTGCAGGGATGACAGACCTCATCATAGTGAAGTGTTTACTTCTTGGCCCTTCCCCACTTGTGCATCGCTCAATGCCAGGCCGCCACCGATGGGGCAGTCGAGATCAAGTAGTTCTGTGCTCTCCCATAGAGTATCATGTATTGACTGCCAGTAGCTTTGTCTGGGCTGAGCAAGACTATAGTATGTGTGTGAGAACTGTGTCAAGAGTGTGACTCTGGGCACTGCTGGTCTGCGCATTTGGAAAGTAGCGGTTCAGTTGGGCGAGGGAAAGGTGCGTCCTGTTTAGTATAAAGAATTGGATATTTTTGAATTGGCGGTTTCAGGACACCTGTTATGGGAACTCTAATGCTTGTTCTTACTCCTTATCATGAAGTACTCTCCCAATGTCATCTTCCCATTTATGTTATAGTGTTGTGAGTGGAATATCCGTGAGCTCATGAATGCCTTTATACTGCCATGTTATCTGACGACAGCCATCACCCTTAGTAAGTATGTACGGTCTGTAACGCTGGTTGTGTGGGGGGGTTCCATCCCTGATGCACCCCAGAGGATGCGAAAGGTGATGTTGAGTTGGTTGTGGCTAAGGAATTGTCCTGGCGGGAGGCCATGATCGAAGGTGAGGGACTGGAACTAGGTCCCACACAGTGGTCCTTGACTGGTTAGTCCAGGATCGCAAATCTCTAGACGTATATTAGCACAGAAAATGAGAGAGGCTGATCAGAGGCATTGCTGGGGCAAATGCCTGAACTCTGCCTGTGAGACGGTGTATGCTGAGCAGACAGGAGTGTACCATTGCTATTTGTATCGGCCAGGGAGAAGAGGGGAAGACCCTTTGGAGAAGAAAGCGCTGAATTGTGGCTACTGATATGGTCCCTCGTTCATCACTGGCTTCTCTCATGTGACGCCCTGCTGTCCAACACAGCAGCCTTTGTAGTTGTGCTGCCAGAAAGTATGCTTCAGGCATTCAGCTCTCCTTTACCTAGTGGGAGCTGCAGTTTTTTAAGGGCGATGCAGCAGTGCCCGTTACCCCCAAATGAGTATGCATAAGTTTGTTAAAGTACAACTTCGGCGGTATCATGGGTAAGTTCACAAAGTAACATTAAAGACCAGGCAAGAGGACCATCTTAGCCAATGCAATTTTTCCAATTAAGGCCAGAGGCAGGGGTTGCCAAAAGCGTACCAGTGAACTGATGCCGGCCATGACACTACAGAGTTTTCCCTCATAGAGATTAGACGATAAATGATAAAGGTGGACCTCCAGGTAGTGAATCGCCTTGTGACACTAGCAAAGTTGCGCGGTGCTGAGGCGTATGACTCGTGGTGGATGGTCCGGTCAGAGAGGATAGATTGATGACTTTGTTCATTTAACCCGTAGTCCGCAGCCTCAGCGAATGCGCTGAGGGTGTCGTGAAGCTGGGAGCGATCAGCTGTCACATCCTGGAGCTATAATAGTAGGACATCCCCTTATAAAGATACAGCGTGTGTTCTATCTTCTAGGTGTATGCCCCAGTCCCGGCCCTCCCTGTTCAATCGAATGGCAAGGGGCTCCATTGACATCGCAAAGAGAAGTGGGGAGAGTGGGCATCTCTGCCACATACCACAGCCTACCATGAAGGGGGCAGAGATGAGGCGACGCAGGCAAATCCAGGAGGATGGACTGGCATATAGTAGCCTGTTATAGGCAAGTAAGCGCTGCCCTATACACATGCCCTAGACCCATGTGGAAGTGTTACTCCCAGGACAACATGTCAAATGCCTTCTCTAGATACAATATGAGACAGGCGGCCCTTGGGAAGTGCCCCTGTACCCGGTCCTAGATGTGTAAAAGACGTATATTTTGAGAAGTGTTTGTGCCTCGGACACACCCGTTTTGCATCGTGTGTATAAGCTCAGGGAGGATCTGGCTGTACCTAGTGGTGAACATTTTCCCGAAGATTTTATAGTCCACCCTAAGGATGGTGATAGGGCGATAAGCCAATAACTGGGTAGGGTCTCTTTGAGGCTTGGGTTGAGACCAGAAGGGATTCCTGGAGGGATTACGGGAGCTCACCGAGTTGGATGTCTACCTCTAGTATGTCAGTGAGTCAGGGGCGAGGACAGAGGGAAAAGTAGCGTAATATTCAAAGGACAACCCATCGATGCCTGGGGTTTTGTTGTGGGCTTGTGCAGCCTCAGACATCTTGATTGCAGTATCTAGGGTAAGTCTGATGGAGTCGGTAACACGCAGAAGGGTAATATCTGTCAAGAACGAGAGCAATGCGTCCGGGGAGGCAGACCATGGCGCCTGGTAAATAGAGGAGTAATATGTATGAAATGCTTGCATAATCTCACTGTGTGAGTACTAGTTCTACTGATCTGCTAAGCAGCTCTGTGACAGGACTGACTAGGGTATCTTGCTTGATCAACCAGGCTAGGAGATGACCAGTTTGTCACCCTCTCTGTGCACCTTGGCAGCATGGGCCTTGAAGATAAAATGCCGCAACTGCTCTAGAAGGGCTGTGTAGTTAGTATATGCTGCTGAGAAGGCTGGAATGGATGTGGGATCTTGGCTACTACTGTTGGTTTATCCATCGTCCGTCAGACGTCCATGATTTCCTGCATACAGATGCCTCTCGTTACCACCTTGAAGGCATCCCATTCAACGGTCCTGATGGAGGCAGTGCCGGGGTTTTTGGCGAAGTTCCGCCAGATGTGTGTTTCCTATATCTCATGAAAGATTGGATCTTCTAAGCAGTCTTACAGAAGCCACCACATTGGCGTAAGAAGGACCAGGGGCAGCCACCGCAGGTCTATGATGTGAGCGTCATGATCTGAGACAATAACCCCTAAATAGTCAAAGTGCCTGATAAGGGGAACTAGGGAAGTTGAGCAGAGGAACCGGTCCAGACACACATATAGTCGATGAGAGGCTGAGGATAAGGAGTAAAGTTTGATCTTAGGATGGAGGCATCTCCAAGGGTTAGAGAGGGACCAATAGTGTTCCTAACCCCTTAACTGGTCAGCCTGTGTATAATGGGGAGAGCGTAGCAGGGGAGGGTGTGACCTGTCCATGTCTGGGTCCAAATGCAGTTATAGTTGCTCCCCAGTAGCCAGGGCATCTGTGTCCTATGCGCTAGTGTGCAGGAGAAGGTGTCCCAGTTTGCTTCTTGGTCGACATTAGGGGCGTAATGCTGCCTATGAGTAGAGGCCTGTCTTCCAAGTTGCCCTCAAGGAGTACATATCTGCCTTCTGTGTCAATTATTGTGCCGGTCACTTGAAAAGGAGTTCTAGGCCTAACCCAGATCATGGCCCCCATGCATATGCGGAATAAGTAGTAGCATGAATGGTGCCCCTACAGTCTTTGCGCAGTTGTGCCATTTCCTCAGTTGTCATGTGCGATTCCTGTAAGAGGACTATGTGCGCCTGTAGGCGCTTAGCATAGGAATAAACAGCATATCTTTTCCTAGCTGTGTGCATGCCACGCACATTGAGAGTGAGGAAGCTGATATCAGGCATGGGAGCAGTAGTTGATGTAAGCAGGTGTGCACCCCTCGAGTGATCGGAAGTTATGCATGGAAGGTCCTATTCCATGAACCAACTGACCTGTGTCTTGTTTAAAATGTAAGGTCTGCCTGCTGCAACTGCTGAGAATGTAGAAAGGCTCAGGACCTCAAAACCTACAATGTGGGAATTATGTAAAGCCCGTCTGCATTGCCTGCCATGGAAAGGGAAGAGGAGTGGCTATACAAACTTGTGTGGGAATTGGGGAAACAACTTGAAAAAGCCTACTAGAGCCTGCAGTACGGCCAAACTGAGCATAGTCTATTGAGCTCTAGAGGAATGTGGGGGTGCGGTTAAGCTCTTGAGTGGAAAGTGGGACCAGTGTGCCCTGCAGTGTAAGGGCTGAGTGGTCCGAGACCCAAGAAGGGCCACTGGGTGCCCTGGACCCCCCTCTAGAAGGAATGCAGAGTGCAAATACAGACGTGGCAGGTGGACCAGTGAGTCATGCAATTGCAATTATGTGTAAGGTGTGGTCTCCCTTTGGAGTGTCATAACACTAGGCAATATACTAAGCACATGAATAATACTTGGACAGTGCACGCCCGTCAGGAGTATACAATAGCTGGGGAAAGTAAAAGGAGAAAGAAATGGAGAGTGAAGCATTCAAATGAGAGTATCTGGCGTTTGGGTGGGTACCAGTGTAGGAGTCTGTGAATCACAGTGAGAGTCATCAGAGAGAGGGTGTTGTCCTCTGAGGAGAAAATGTGCAGCCTCTTATCATCTGGCATTGGCACCCAGAGTAGCCACTGTTTGTAAGGTCCACCTGTGGCCCTAATTAGGATGGCCTCCTCACACAGTTTTCTCTGCTGCCGAGGCTTGGGTGGGGCTCGGGAGGGTTCAGTTCGTTCTGGGAGGTGACCACCACCATATCATTTCACTCGGTCCCAGGCATCCTTCGGGTCGGTGAAAAATGTAGAGGTTCCAGTGGTCATGATTTTAAGGTGGGCTGGGATCAGAAGTGATTACTGAACCTCCAATTGGCGAAGGCAATGTTTGACCTCCAAAAATGATGCTGCACAATACGGGTGTAGTCCGGAAGTAACATTTGACCTTGTCCTCTACCAGGAGCGGATCAGCCTGTCAGGCGGCCCGCAGGAGAGCAACACAGTCTCTATAGTGGAGGAGTTTCACCAACATGGGATGCTGTGGGGTTCCGGCTAGGGACGGTGGGCAGGGACTCGATGTGCTGTCTCCAGGGAGAAGGGGGTGACATCAGAAGATGAGGTGAATGTCTTCAACCAGGCCTCCAAATAGGAAATGTGGTCTTGTCCCTGAATACTTTCCGGTAGCTCCAGAATCCGTGTTTTACTTTTTCACCAGCGTCCTTTTGCATCCTCTGCCCTGTTCTCAAGGTACTGCACACATTCCTACATGTCTCGAATTACCACCCGGTTGTCTTCGGCCACTGTTTGGAGGGCATCAAGGGATGTCTCACCATCAGTAACCTTATCCATGAGCTTGTGGTGATCATCGCGCAGCAAACATAGTTCTGAAGCCAGTGACCCAAGTTTTGTTTCCATAGAAACTCTGAAGTGTTCTATTGCGGCCAGTACTTTGTCCAGTTTGTCTGACATGGAGAGTTGTGTGGTGGAATCTGATAACGGTGTGTCTGGAACCACGGAGGAGGTATCTGCAGTGGTAGGAGTTGATGCTGGAGTGGAGGAGTGTAGTTTTCCCATAGTGGTTGGGGCACGAGGGCCAAAGTGCGGCCCGTGGAGGGAAGGTCTGTGAGGGAAGTCACAAGTCCTTTCTGTGTCCTAGGGGAGAGGAGCGCATAAGACAGTGTGTTGCCACCAGCACCGACAAGAGCTGTAATGTTCAGAGATGCTTTGATAGAGGTGGAGGTCAGCCAGGCTGTAACACAGGAGCGGCGAAGGGCTGGGGCAAAAGGTTGTTAGTGCCTACCCCAAGGTAGAGCAGTATCTGAGTGTGGGGCTACGCTCTATGGGGCTAAGTAGTGGATTGTCTACCACCTGGGCTCCCTTATCTGAGTGCCGAGGCAGAGGGTAGTGTGGATCCCTGTATGGATATAATGGAGTGAGGGAGGCACCAGGTGCTCAATTGAGGTGACCAACAAGGCACACGGGGTGGCCCAGGACTCTGGGGCTGCACAGCGTGAGCCCCCAGGGATACAGAATAGGGGGCAGAGGGTGTGGCCTATGTCTCTAGTAAGGGGCAGGCTGTGCAGTCACTCACCTCAATCCCCAACTGGGGTAAGCAGAGTCCAAGGGTGTCACAAGGATCCCAGAGGGTCAGAGTGAATTTCCTCAACTCCCACAAGGGTGTGCTGGATATCTAAATAGGTAGGAGGGCTAGGGCTCCACCCAGACTCTTCTTAAGGCAACAGGGCCTTCTGACCCGAGGCAGGTAGAGCGCCACCATGTCGGGGTTAGGCATCAGGTGCCAAGGCAGATATGGTCTGCACCGAGTTCTCCTCATCCTATACAAGCCCCAATCTGGGCATTGGCCCTGATGTCAGGCGAAAAGAGTGTGTTGTGACAGTTGGCAGCAGTACTGGCAGGGTGCTCCCCCAGGGCCTGCTCTCTCCGTGGTGAGTCAGGAGATCGTAACGGCAGTGGCTCAGCAATAAAGTGCGTCACTGGGCTCCTCCTCAGGTATGGGAAGGTGCTCCCCAGGGCCAGCTTATGCAGTGAGGATCCTAGGGCACGGCGCGGGCTGCTGGCCTGGCCATCCAGAGCTCATTGCAACTGCGCTATAAGCAGAGGCTGGGTGACTCCACATTGCTGAGGATGACGTGCTAAAGAGCCAAGGGGTAGCAGGGGGGCCTCACCAGTGTCCCACGTGGGAGTTGAGGAATGCTCTCGCAGGGCCGCTGGGACAGTCCCACGGTCCGCAGCCAAAGTCCAGAGTCACAAGGCCAATCAGCAGGACGATCATTGGCCAGAGGCAGACCCATGGGAGTCAAAATTATAACAGGTGGCAGTGTGGGGATGTCTCTATGCACTCTCAGCGGCCACTATAATGGGTCTTTGACCAAGATAGAGGCTGAGGGTGCGGGCTGGAGGAAGGAGCACTAGCGAGGTGCATCGGTCTTCTTGACCAGCTTGGTCATGCCCCCGTGAATATGTCAGTCAAAACATTACATTTTCAAACAAAAAAAAAAAACACAGAAATTCACCACTTATAGTTAGCAGAGCTGACTATAACTTGTGTCCCCATGCACTTCTTATGACCTCACATCTGACCTCACCTTTGCAGGTGCGTTTTAAAATTGGCCACGATTATCAAATGTTACACCTAGGTAAGTATATTGCTTTGTAGTGTCTAACTTCTCTGTCCTGTGTCCATTAACGGTGGGTGATCAGGAATTTCAAACTTCCTATAAAGATAAAGTTCCCTATTAGTAAGGTGGCAGAACTGCAAAATAAGAGGGCTTCCAGACTGTTAGGGCACGTTTGTTTTTTTATGTGTTAATACTGCAGAAAGCCAGCTCCAGTCTGATTCCTTTTGCAACTTATCTTCATCAGTCTTACTTTGTCTTTTTGATTGTTTACTAAATAAACCTTTTGCCTGAATTTTGATTTAATTTTTGATTATCTGGCCTGATTCCCTGTGCAGGACTAAGAGATTATAAATGGATAACTAGACTTCCTCAATTCTAGCTGATTTGTTTTGTGTGTGTGTTGCAGGTAAAAGTATTTCTGGGTACTGGGTTTTATCTTTGGTGGAATCTCAATTTCCCAATGATCAATTAATGACTTCTGTGCATACACTTTGTTGACGGTAGTGCTCGCATCCCAGGTCATTAACATGTTTTCATTGAAATGTGGACATATAAGAAGCAAAAATTCAACAGATTGTATATGACAATTTTAATGGTTCTTGGGGCCATATG
Source organism: Pleurodeles waltl (assembly GCF_031143425.1). Classification (NCBI taxonomy): domain Eukaryota; kingdom Metazoa; phylum Chordata; class Amphibia; order Caudata; family Salamandridae; genus Pleurodeles; species Pleurodeles waltl. The sequence continues at coordinate 1,030,769,434 of NC_090437.1, read as the reverse complement.
TACAAACACTTTTTCCCAAACACACAGAATGGGTAAAAACCTTTGCTACATCTGGCCCTTGGTGTCTTAGTTGATTGCAGTTCTTTCATTAGGTTTCCCCTGTTTAATATATCAACATTCAGTTTGTAGGGTGGATAAATTAATAATTTATTTATATAGTTTGCAGTTATACAGTTGACATTTTGTGTCACTGAATCTTGATTAAATGAACTGTGCTGATATACTACATTAAAATTTGACGAACAATTTTCTGCTTGTTTCCTTGGTTGATTGTGTAAGTGTGTATTTCTAGGGTAGGAGGAATACTGTTGTCTACATCCATTTTTTAGCATAAGATATTAGGTTTGTTTCAGTCATGAATATGTGAATTGTTCTGTTGCTCAAACCGAATTCACTATATTACAGTTCTCAAGAAATTCAAGATGATTGCTAGTTTCTTCGGATAGATAAAAATTATACTTGGGCTCCTGTGAATCTTGCTTATGCTAATTTTCACATTTTCCTTCGGATTCGTTCCTGGAACGAATAACTACTGAGTTAAAAAATCTAAACAATTTGAGCCTTGTAGAGGTCTCATTAGCGACTGAAAGGAAGGTATTGCTTTTTGGTTATGGGCCTTTCGACGTCTTTTCCTCTCCCGTTTAGTCTTAGGTTTGTATACATCCACCAAATTTAAGATGAAAGCTACCTTTTACATTTTCCTCACCTTTTTCCCCAGACAAATCTCTCGTACAGATTTAACATGGCAATTTCTGAAAAATCCAACATGTTATGTATCTGCACAACATGGAATTTATTATGTCCAAATTGCACTTCTGGCTACTTATATCTTTGGTGTTTAAGGATTGAGCATGGTCATCTGGCACTGATCTTCCATTAAGTTTGTTAGATTGGGGTTCTGAAGACTTAGAATATAAAGTTGTTTTTGTGGGATGCATATCAGTGTCTTTATTAGGGAGTGTTATTATTTTTACTTCATCTACCAATGATTTTAAGATACACAGAAGACTTTTTAATTTGTTTACTATAGGTGAACAAGTACAAGACTTAATAGCCAGAGCGGTTTCCATTTTTGCTCAATGAAATAACTCAAAGTGCCTGAGATTAACATCAATTCCACCTATGCGAGTTGTTAGATTATGAAGTATGTCTACTTGTAGTTCTGATTTATCGGATTGTAGATTGAGAGCTTTCACTGTAGCGTCAGGGTACCCGAGTAATGAACAGCGAATAGGGGAGTTTGCAATTAGGTCTGACGTAGTGGCCAACGATTTGAAAGCTTTAGGCCTAAGAGAGGATGCTCTGGCTTTTGTAGGAATAATACTACTGATTGCACTAGTAGAGCTCGCATACATTTGATTTTCCTGTTGCTCCATTAGTAATGCCCATTGTTAAACGACACTACGCAAAAGGGAGTCTTTTGCCATCTGTTGCTCCTTACTGGTGTGATCCTTGTCTGGGTTAGTTGGTTGTGTAATCAGCTGTGAAGAATAGTGGTCCGATAATTAGTGCTCTGTGTTAAGTAATCAAAAGAGAGGACTGATTAATTAACCCCTCATTAGAAGTTTTTCATAGAATGCGGTGATGGTTTATTAGGTTGATGTTTGTTATTTAGATTTTGTTGGCCTCTTAAAGTAACTACAGAATGCTGCAGAATTGATGTATTTGGTTTGCAGCCTAGTCCCATTTTATACCATCCAGGAGGACCAGGTAGCTTGTCCTTTGTCCCCCTTTCTCTTCTATACTTGGTCAGTTGAGCTGCAACCGTTCTAAGACGTCAAGACTTCATCTTGGATTTTCCTTAGGTCTGGTCTTTATGATCCATTAACTGAAATAGAATGTGATCAGAAAAGGGGATATGATCCTTTAGAAAATAAGCTGTTGATGGGTGATTGATAAAAAGGGCATAGAGCACATGGAGGGTCTGGATATACTAGTGAAATACACTTTGCCTTTGTCCCAGCAAATGCTCCACCTTCACTGTGCAGTATGGGGGAAGGAGAGCACGGTGACATATAGGGGTTAACTAGTTCCAACCAAAAGTACAGACTGTGCCATTATTTGTTGCACTCTCTTCCCCAACTTAGGCCATTGTTTGTAAATAAAACATTAGTCTATACTTGATAATCTGTTTAGGATCCACTTATCTGCAGTATTGTTATTTTTAAATTCCTGCAATACAACTCTACCAGTGGTTCTATCTCTCCGAAAGACCAGGAGGCTAGCAGCCTTCATAAACAGACAAGAACACAAACGGAATTTGCTTGGTGAAACTGAAATAACACAAGGCTTCAATGTAATGCTGGTTCAGTTTCCAAATCAGTAATAAGAAGGCAGGATAATCCAATTCAATATCCACTAACTCAAATCAACTGCGCCACATTTGCATGGATTATGCTCAGCACAACACAGACCCCCAGTGGAGCCCACTACTCCTCTCTGCCCCCTTCCCTCTCGGACAACTGCTAAGCTGCCACTACCACATGCAACACTCACCAGCAAGCCTTCACCGCCAGTGAGATTTGCTGCTATTGGAGCTGGTGGAGAGCAGTGATGAATGACAGGGGGAAGAAGGTGGACAAGCTAAAGCAGTTAGAACAAAATTAATTGATGGCATGATAGCTGGAGGACAGCCCACAGGGCACAAATATTATTGGCTACTTCTGCAAGCGAGATGCTCTTGGAGCATGCCCCACATGTAGGGGGGGTTCTAGCCAACAGTCCCTAGACACACCAAGTTAGACTACAGAATCCTTGACCCATAGAGCTTAAATAACGTATAAGGCCACTACGACCAAATGACATCACAAGTAGAAAGTTAAAGTGAAGTTGGGTCTGTGCCCACATAGAAAATAAATATTGTGGTGCAAGCATTCATGTCTGTACCATTTTAAGATATGCAGATGTGAGAAATGATCTGCTTATTCTAAAAGTCTGCTTTGTTGGTGGCAGCCCCCTTTAAGGGAACCCATCTAGAGTGGCTGGTCAGCCACTAGGTTGGGTAGGAATAGCTTTATGAAAAAGCCCCACGAAAACAAAGGCTGTACACTTTGAGAAAATGTGAATGTAGTATAGATGGCATGGTAGGAAAAAATATTAACATGTCAGGGAGACTAAACATGTCGGCACTTTATTTGCACGTCAGGTGTCCTCCATCTCACGTGCATTGGCTGATGTTATACTAGACCTCCCTTCAATGCGTCTCTTTAAATGGAACATACAGCCCCTTTGGTCAAGTAACCTCTACCACACTGTCAGAGTACCCTATGTTGTCGCATTTCTTCTGCCATTTAAATGAAGGTAGACACTTCACTGCCGTGGCAGGCAGAATTTCACCAACCAAACTCTAAATCTAAATGTGGCTCAAATGAGCTGAATTCTGCAAAGTCAACCGAGTGCCTTTGACCATGTTGCTAGTTAGTGCCCATCCTTCTGTTGCTTTGACAAGCTCTCAGTGTATTTTCTGTCTTTGACTTGCATACATCTTATGCACTACACGTCCATGCCTAGAGCAGTCTAGAAAGACATGAGCACCACATTTTGCAAGCTGGGAATGTTGTGAGTACAATGGAAAATTGAGGCTTTACATTCCTAGTTCTAGAAGTGAAATGAGGGATAAGGTACCATCCTTATACAATAAATAGTGTCTCCCCTTGTGCCTTCAAAAGATTCAACTTACCAAATACTGTCTGTTCCTCATAGCCCTTGTCTACCTACAACTGTGATGTATCATAAGAGCTGTTCCAACTCATGCATGGGTAGGGGTCGGCCTTGTCTGTTTTCATCTCACGGATCAACCACCTCAGATCACTGACTTATTGGGGAATCATCCTTTTCTGCTCATGACAGATATATTCCACTTCTTTAGAGAGAAAGGCAGCCTGCTCTTCACAATCTGTCCTCAGTCTTCTATCTCAATGCTCAATGCTCATGCACACACACATTCTCATCATCATTCTCTACACACACATACACAGACACACACCCTATACCTCACCGAACCAAACGCACCATACCCTAGCAACTACATGTGTTGCTGTGAGCACCTGCCAGCTGGATTCAGTTTTTATTTTATGTTATGTGCTGTTAGTTGTCAGTGCCCCGACACCCACCACAAAGAAAAAACATCATCAACCTCCTATGGCTGAAAACCCTGCCATATGAGCATGTGAAGAAAAGGACTGGAGCTCAGAAATAGTATAACTGGGCTGAGTAAAGCAACGTGTTTGTAGTTTTAAGCAGCGTAAACTCAAGCCTTCAATGAAGCAGTGACCATTGAAGTTTCCTAACGGGTGTGATTGATGTTCTCAAGAGTAATCAAACATGTAGACACCACCCACAAGAAAGACACAGAATAATGCATGCCCTAAGTGGGAGCAATGTGAACATGAGAAGCCTTCAAAACATCTTACAGTTATACAGTCTGGATATACCCAAGTCTTGGGCTGTACAACGAAAATCAAGCAGAACAATCGATTTAGAAACAGCAGGTTCAGTGAAGACTTAAAGAATATGTAGAAGAGGTCAGACTATGAGAAGTCGGAAGTTAAGAACAATTAGCTTTATAGGCTAGGTCCCAAAGGAGAGTACCCTATTAAAATAGGATTGAGTTTTAATGTCTGAGTCAGTGCCTAAAGCTGCACATGAAGGACACGCTGGGGCCCCGAACCAGTGGCTCTATTTAGATGAACGACCCCTGGATCACGCACGCACGCACACCTACACCTGTCTATAGATGAATGAGTTGACAGTGATGGTGTTGTATGACTCATCTTGTTTAAATGTTGTGCTGCAGAGATGCAAAGGCATCAAGGTTAATGGAATGGTTCTAGCTTCTGTCACGAGTCCAGTAATGACTTACCCATAAAAAATAAAAACATGTGCTTTCTTTTTCCAGTGACTTTGAACAGCTGAAGAAGGAGCTTGATGACCTGGCCGAGGCGATTGAAGAGCATTACTTTCAGCCAAAGAAAAATAACTTGCAAGCAAAGACAGAATGAAATGAGCACGGTTGATTCCTTAAATGTAGTAAAGTGCAAAAGGAATAATTGTACACACAAAATAAAAACTATGGCCCATATTTATACTTTTTTACCACCGCATTTGCGTAATTTTTTGACGCAAAGGGGGTGCAAATGTACAAAATACAATTGTATTTTGTACGTTTGCGCCGCTTTTGCCTCACAAAATGACACAAATGCGGCGTAAAAAAAGTATAAATACGGGCCTATGTTTTTATGTGTACATTAATTATTTTTAGAAGATGGTGCTCGCATTTGACCTAAGTGCCATATTTTTATTCCATTCAGTGTCCTATTGGGTTTGTTTTATTTTTAACCAGTTAGCATTTCAAGAAGTGATCATTTATTTCCTACGGTATTATTTTCCATTGTGATTAAAATAAATGTCACAAACTAGGAAACAGAAATGCTCCTTGTCTTTATTTGTGCAATACACGTATTTTATATCGTAGCAGCTGTGTCTTAAAGGAAGAGAAGAGACGTATGTCTGCATTGGGACCAACAGGTTCAGCTGAAAGCATCAGTATTCCACTCCCCGCTTCATTGTCTCCAGGTCCCAACAGCAAGACATGGAATAAGCTTAAAGCCTTCGTTTCTATGGTTCATAGGCCTAGAGACATTCCAACCAGATGTAAGCACGACGCAACATATCTAGTGGTACATTCCGCAGCACATACATTCACAAGAACACCAAACCCCAATAACTTATTCTTCACCCAGGCGTCCACGTAACACTCAGAAGTATGACTAAGAAACTCAGGGCCTTATTCAGATCTTGACTGAGGCAAATACTCCATCATAAACGTGACGGATATCCTGTCTACCATATTACGATCTCATTATATCCTATGGAGATCATAATACGGTTGACGATATATCCTTCACGTTTGTGACAGAGTATTCCATCTGCCAGCTCTAAATCAGGCCCTCGTTTTGTTGGGAATCAGTAAAACCAATGCAAGTTTCCTTGTGAACTTTACTGCTTCCACTTCCAGCCTTGTCACTGTGGTGATGCCCTGTTGTGCCAGGCACGTTGCTGTTGACTGCCATGGTTCTTTCTTAAAACCGTATTCTGGGTAGTTGCAGAGAATTCTGAGAAGGGCAGTTGGATGCTGGTTGTGGCTGGTGTGCTTAACAAATAAGCTAACCTACACATATCTTTGAATGTCCAGTGTTGTTTTGCCGTGTGGTTTACCATCACAACTCTGGGGAGGGTAAGGGTTTTCACAGTTAACTTTTTCATCACTCTCTAACACATGTTTTTTAATCTTAACTGATAATGAACAAATAGCATAGCTTTTAACTTCCTAATCCACCTGTTCTAGTCTAAAGGTCATTCTTTCTTTCTTAACATTTCCAGGCAATTTTATCCAGACTACATTCCCATAAGATGCATTGACAATCCACCCCCATTATGGTTCGGAATGTCATATCTGTTTTACTGACTTTCTTGCTTGAATTCAGCAGTACTGCGTAAATCATTTTCTTCCCTTCGGATGTATCACCTATAAATATTCAGTTAGGTATACTTCCAGGATTAATCAGTATTATGACTTTTCATCCTCTCAAAACCTCAAACAGAGAAATCTTAGTTGTACAATGAGCAATATTGCAACAAGCCCACAAAAGTGCTCTTGTGGCATTGAGATATGATCTATTACCAGCAACAATTCAAAATGCACACTCTCCAGCCTCTTTGTTAGCCAGGTTAACCAAACCAATACTCTAGAACGGTACCAAATATGTTTCCCTTGAGAGACATTGTACTTCATTCCCAGAAATCAACTGTTACGAATTCTGGTAAGTGGGGAAACATTTGTGGATTCAGAGGAGTAAAGGAGCACACAAGTTCTATGATTTTGTTGAATTTAAGTGGTGATTTTACGAATGTTTGGACGTGATCTCTGTGGATTCATTTCCCACAATCTGCCTAGGAGGAAGAGTCAACATTCACAAGACGAGAAACATAAGTGTACTTTTTCTTCAAGGTACTAGAGGCCATTCTGTATCGAGAGTGGCAATGACAGCATATTCCACCTTCAAGCTTTGGAAAATAAGGCAGAAGACAAATTGAGTCTAGGGTTGGACAAGGCTTAGACTGCTGTTCCTACCTGCCCCAACGTCTGCTCCTTACCATCTACATGAAGTCTCTCTTAGGCTGCTGTGGTTGTTAGTCGAATGCTGTTACCGCAAGCACAGCTCACTGACGGTTTCTACTCTTGCATTTCTGCTGTACACAGACAAGGCGGAGAGCTGTGCACCATATTACCGAAATGTTCTGAAAGATTGTGATCTAGCACAAATCGGTATTTTTAATAGCATTTGCATACTGCATTGGTCAAATACTCACAAATCAAAAATATTCCAGGTTTTCTTTAAGTATCATTGTATTATTAATGTTTTCCACTCAGTTACATGGTAAGCCCAATTTTAGTCTAATTATCACAATTAATGGTGTGTTGGCAATGGTGTTCATTGCACAGATGGTCCACAAAACTTTCTCCATGGTGTTATATCAGTTACACTACATCAGTTATTTTTTCACCTTTACTTCCCTCCATCGTATCTTTTGGGGTCGCAGTTGCAACCAAGATTCCATTCCTCACTCTCAGTAACACAAATCATGCCTATAGTCCGTGCGGGAGAAATGAGGAAATTGTACTGCACTGTAAACCTAAATGATGCATATTTCTACATCCTATTTGTGAAATGTAGAGCGAGTACCAGAATTCAGAAGACCAGAACAAGGTTGACACACTAGCACTTCAGAGTGCTTCTCTAGCGCTTCAGTCATACTCTGATAGCTGTTGAGGTTTTTTACCTTCTCCCCCTACATTGATACTTGCTTACTGAGGAAGTTGTTTCATTTTGTTTTATTCTGAGCGCAACCAAGAGGCGCATAAACAATGGCATCGCACTAATAAGTTGATAAAATCTTAATAGAGATGTGTCTTGGAAGGTGTGATGTCTCTTAGACCCAAGATGAGGGTTCACGCAGACGCACGAAACGTCAAAGTTTGGGGAGCAGCACGAACATCAGCTAATTTCTAACACCTGACTAAGGGTCTCATGAAATAATCTGTTTTAAAGCAAGACTTTGGGTAATCCATTACATTGCAACCTTATGGGTCAGACTCCAGGATTTCAAATTTCACCTGACTTCTTCACTGATCGCCTATTGGTGTTTGGGATATGCTTCTTCCTAGACATGTGGGCAGCTGGCTGGTAACATAAATCTGTAGGACATGTAGTCATTAAAATTAGGTTTAAAGGTCTCTAAAATTGGGGTGTGACTGTAATCAAAATTTGATATCATAATGGATTTTTCAATTGTGGTCTTAGGTTTCTTTCCAACAGACTCACATATGCTTCATCCTGCACCCTTTATTGTTTGATGGTGGGACCCTAAGTTAGGCCCTTGTGTTCTTGATCTGAGCCTATGCACAGCTGTTCCCTGTGGTTACTGACCATTACGGCTGCTTTACTTATTGTGATTACATCGTGTGCCATGACTGTGAGCTATAGGCCCTGTCAATATAGCCACCATATACCATCTAGACAAATCTGTGCTTTGGACTCACACATTTGTTCTACTGAATCCCCCTTGTATGTGGGACATCCATCGAACTTCACGTTTTTTCTGTCTGCCACATCCCTCTGAGAAGGAGAGAGTTCATTGGTTACATAAAAAGAGGACTGTAAGTTTATACATAGATTGATATAAGGAGTTTCAGACAGAAGACCAGCTTTTTGTTATTTTCGCCAGTGCTAAGAAAGGAAGGACAGTTCAGAAATGAACTATGTCCTAATAGATCATCCTGTGCATAAAAATGTGTTACTCCCTGTCCAAGAAGGAGCTCTTGAGTTGTGTTTTGATGTTGTACATCTGCCAGACTGCTATTTGGTTGGCAGTCTACACACTCACTAGACATTTCTGTCTTTATTATAAAGTCTGCTGGGAGAACCATCTCACTTGCTCAGTTGTGCGGAATTTCCTGATGTATATCCACTCTTCAGACCCTCTACCGTTTAGGAGATACTGCTTTAGTGTCTATTCCAAAGGTGTGAAATCTGTCATTAAAAGAGCAACATTTTATGTGTCTTAAGCAATGCTGTTTCTGCTGGAGACTCTATAGCACCCAGATTTCTCACCATCATCCCTCGTCCTCATTCTTTAAAGTGGTCTTTTATGGTTCTGAAAAGGCTACAAGTTAGGTTTTTCACACTGCCTTGCTTATGCTCCTTCAGGTCAATCCACATTCAAGGGCAGAAGATTTTCAAGAGAAAACTGGTGTTAGGAGGCAGGTTTTGTGTCTATATACTGCTATGTGGCTACATTTCATTAGGCACTATCAAGCCGCTACAGGTTTCGCTGGTCCTGCCTACCATCATGCGGGAGAAATTGGAGAAAAGTTTCTGTATAAAGTCTGGTACTGGGGTATTGAAAAGGTGAGGAATCTGAGGTTAGCTAGAGTATACAACAAAGAGACTGTTAGCAAAAGGTAAGTAATTTGTTCTTTAACTTTCTTTCTTAAAACGCAGATACCCCAATGTTCTGTCCAAAATCTATGACCTCAGTTAAAATTGCAGACATCTAAATTGATATAATTTGTCTCTGGTAGGTCATGGTTCTTCCCCCGCCCATGACCTCTCAATCAGTAGAGCAATCATGGTGAGACGTTGACATATTATATGCCTAGAAGTAAGACATACAGCATTTGTAAAATGGTTTGCCTCCTTCTTTGGAATAGAGGACTTTTCCACGTGGAGAGAAAATATAGTGCTAAGCAAAATAAGAGCATTTCCAACCGAAATAAATGTGTTCTCCTAAGGCTTAAGCATGTGTTTTTTTGTGTACATTGCTTTGCAATCCTTATTGATGAGAATAACCTTGGGTCCTACCCTGTACACCTAGATTTATGTTTGGATTCCTCACTGGGATCCTGTAGTAAGTGAAAGATCCAATAATACTTTGTACAAAACTTTGTTTCATTTGGAGTTCCAGTCACAAAGTAAATGGAGACCTCAGCAAGCTCGTCAGCTGCCTCTGTTGTTCAACCAGTAAACCAAACCACAGTCAGCAGCACACACGTGACCATGGAACAGTCAAGTCAAATTAAAACATGTGCATCATAAGATGAAAATACAAATAGATTCCACATTCACCAGTGAAGCTTATCTTAAAGGTACAACACCTTCTCCTTTTCGGAAAAACACATCTATTTATATATATATATATATATATATATATATATATATATATATATATATATATATATATATATATATATGTTCGATGGCATGTGTAGCTGCAGATACACATGCTGTGCACATCCCGCCATCTGGCGTTGGGCTCGGAGTGTTACAAGTTGTTTTTCTTCAAAGAAGTCTTTTTGAGTCACGAGACCGAGGGACTCCTCCCATTTCGACTCCATTGCGCATGGGCGTCGACTCCATCTTAGATTGTTTTTTTTCCGCCATCGGGTTCGGACGTGTTCCTTTTCGCTCCGTGTTTCGGGTCGGAAAGTTAGTTAGAATCTCGGAAAAAACGTCGGTATTGTTTGCGTTCGGTATCGGGTTAGCTACAACAGATCGACACTGAATTTTGAAGAGCTCCGGTGGCCCTTCGGGGTTTTTTCGATCCCCCGTCGGGGCCTGGTCGGCCCGGCCACGTGCGACTTCAAGGCTGATGGAACGGACCCCATTCCGCTTCTGTCCAAAATGCCATAACAAGTATCCGTATACAGATCAGCATCTGGTCTGTAACTTGTGCTTGTCCCCAGAGCACAAGGAAGATACTTGTGAGGCCTGTCAAGCATTTCGGTCCAGAAAGACGTTAAGAGACCGAAGAGCCAGAAGACTGCAAATGGCGTTGACGCCGACAGGACAAGAGGTTTTCGAAGAGGAAGAGGAAGCTTTCTCTATCCACGAGTCGGACTCTGAAGAGCTCGAGGCCGAAGAAATGCCGAAAACCGTGAGTAAGACGTCGAAACATAAGACTCACGAGAAGTCAACAAAAGCCCAGGGGACGCCACCGCCAACAGGCCATGGCTTAGCCCAAAAAAATAGGTGACCGAGCCAAGGCACCGAAAAAGGGCACGCTGGTGTTGAAGTCATCCGACTCCGGTCGAGATACCGCCACACAGCAATCTCGGACCCGAGACATCGGCTCAGAGAAATTTCGGCACCGTGACAGCGGCACCTAACAAATTCGGCACCGAGAAACCTCCACGCCGAAAATTACAAAGGTTTCTTCGGAGCCTAAAAAGACACTGATAAAAATTTCGGTTCCGAAACATCCAGCCTCGGAGCCAAAAACAGGTTCCTATACAGAGGAACAAGGATTGTCCTCCCAAATGCAAAAACATAGATTTGGAGAGGAACTTCAAGCTGTAGAGCCAGACTATACTCAAAGAAGGCTCCACATTCATCAAGACACAGGGAAGATAACCACTCTTCCCCCAATTAAAATAAAAAGAAAACTTGCCTTTCAAAAAAAGGACAAGGAGCCACAGGCAAAGGTGGCAAAGAAAACAACTCCACCACCGTCTCCACCACCATCAGTGCACCCATCACCAGTAGCAACTCCACCACTGATGCACTCCCCGACTCATACTGCCATGAGTCAAGATGATCCCGATGCATGGGACCTTTACGATGCTCCAGTATCGGACAACAACCCAGACTCGTACCCTGCCAGGCCGTCCCCTCCTGAGGACAGTACATCTTACACACAGGTGATCGCAAGGGCAGCTGCTTTCCATAACGTCACCTTGCATTCCGAACCAATTGAGGATGACTTTTTGTTTAACACGCTATCCTCCACTCATAGCCAATACCAAAGACTACCTATGCTCCCAGGAATGCTAAAACATTCAAAACAAATCTTTCAGGATCCTGTTAAAGGCCGAGCCATAACTCCAAGGGTGGAGAAAAAGTACAAGCCACCGCCAACAGATCCTGTTTATGTTACAACCCAGTTAACACCGGACTCAGTAGTTGTCGGGGCAGCTCGTAAGAGAGCAAACTCTCATACCTCGGGGGACGCACCACCTCCAGACAAAGAGAGTCGCAAATTTAATGCTGCGGGCAAAAGGGTTGCAGCACAAGCAGCAAACCAATGGCGCATTGCCAATTCACAAGCACTTTTGGCAAGATATGATAGAGCTCACTGGGATGAGATGCAACATTTGATAGAACACTTACCCAAGATGTTCCAAAAAAGAGCACAACAAGTGGTGGAAGAAGGACAAAGTATCTCTAATAATCAGATACGGTCTTCAATGGATGCAGCAGATACGGCTGCAAGGACCGTAAATACTGCAATAACAATAAGAAGGCACGCATGGCTGCGCACGTCAGGTTTCAAGCCGGAAATTCAACAAGCCGTGCTAAATATGCCATTTAATGAACAGCAGTTGTTTGGGCCGGAAGTCGACACTACTATTGATAAACTCAAGAAAGACACTGATACGGCAAAAGCCATGGGCGCTCTCTACTCCCCGCAGAGCAGAGGCACATTTCGCAAAACACCTTTTAGGGGAGGGTTTCGAGGACAACCTACAGAAACCACAACATCTCAAACAAGGCCCACTTACCTAAGCCAATATCAGCGGGGAAGTTTTCGGGGGCAATATAGAGGGGGACAATTCCAAAAAAATAGAGGAAAATTCCAAAGCCCCAAAAGTCCTCAAAATAAGCAGTGACTTACAAGTCACACATCCCCCATCACATAACACCTGTGGGGGGAAGACTAAGCCAATTTTACAAACATTGGGAGGAGATAACAACAGATACTTGGGTACTAGCAATTATCCAGCATGGTTATTGCATAGAATTTCACGAATTCCCTCCAACAGTCCCACCGAAAACACACAGTATGTCAAAACAACATATAAATCTTCTAGGATTAGAAGTTCAAGCATTGCTCCAAAAAGAAGCAATAGAATTAGTACCAAAACAAGAACTAAATACAGGAGTTTACTCACTGTACTTTCTGATACCCAAAAAGGACAAAACTCTAAGACCTATACTAGATCTCAGAATATTAAATACATACATCAAATCAGACCACTTTCACATGGTTACATTACAAGAAGCAATCCCACTGCTCAAACAACAAGACTTCATGACAACACTGGATCTAAAGGATGCATATTTCCATATACCAATACATCCTTCACACAGAAAGTATCTAAGGTTTGTATTCCAAGGGATACATTACCAATTCAAAGTGTTGCCATTCGGAATAACGACTGCGCCAAGAGTTTTTACAAAATGTCTAGCAGTAGTAGCTGCACATATCAGAAGGCAGCAAATACATGTGTTCCCGTACCTAGACGATTGGTTAATCAAAACCTACACGCAAATACAGTGTTCACAACACACAAATTATGTCATAGAAACCCTACACAAACTAGGTTTCTCAATCAATTACTCAAAGTCACACCTTCTGCCGTGTCAAACACAGCAATACCTAGGAGCAACAATCAACACAGTAAAAGGAATTGCCACTCCAAGTCCACAAAGAGTCCAAACATTCCACAATGTAATACAAGCCATGTATCCAAACCAAAAGATACAGGTCAAATTAGTAATGAAACTCCTAGGCATGATGTCCTCATGCATAGCCATTGTCCCAAACGCAAGGTTGCACATGCGGCCCTTACAGTGCCTAGCATCACAGTGGTCTCAGGCACAGGGTCAACTTCTAGATTTGGTGTTGATAGACCGCCAAACATACATCTCGCTTCAATGGTGGAACAGTATAAATTTAAACCAAGGGCGGCCTTTTCAGGACCCAGTGCCACAATACGTAATAACAACAGATGCATCCATGACAGGGTGGGGAGCACACCTCAATCAGCACAGCATCCAAGGACAATGGAACATTCAGCAAAGACAGTTTCATATAAACCACTTAGAACTGTTAGCTGTGTTTCTAGCGCTGAAAGCATTTCAACCCATAATAACCCACAAATACAATCTTGTCAAAACAGACAACATGACAACAATGTATTACCTAAACAAACAGGGAGGAACACACTCGACACAGTTGTGTCTCCTAACACAAAAAATATGGCATTGGGCGATTCACAACCACATTCGCCTAATAGCACAATTTATTCCAGGGATTCAGAATCAGTTAGCAGACAATCTCTCTCGGGATCACCAACAGATCCACGAATGGGAAATTCACCCCCAAATATTGAACACTTACTTCAGAATGTGGGGAACGCCACAAATAGATCTATTTGCAACAAAAGAAAACTCAAAATGCCAAAACTTCGCATCCAGGTACCCACAACATCAGTCTCAGGGCAATGCACTATGGATGAACTGGTCAGGGATATTTGCCTACGCTTTTCCCCCTCTCCCACTTCTTCCATATCTAGTAAACAATTTGAGTCAAAACAAACTCAAACTCATACTAATAGCACCAACATGGGCAAGGCAACCTTGGTACACAACACTACTAGACCTTTCAGTAGTGCCTCATGTCAAACTGCCAAACAGGCCAGATCTGTTAACACAACACAAACAACAGATCAGACATCCAAATCCAGCATCGTTGAATCTATCAATTTGGCTCCTGAAATCCTAGAATTCGGGCACTTAGACCTCACACAGGAATGTATGGAGGTCATAAAACAAGCTAGAAAACCTACCACTAGACACTGCTATGCAAATAAGTGAAAAAGATTTGTTTATTACTGCCATAATAATCAAATTCAACCTTTACACGCATCTGCAAAAGAGATAGTAGGATACTTACTACATTTGCAAAAATCTAACCTAGCTTTCTCTTCCATTAAAATACATCTTACGGCAATTTCAGCTTACCTACAAATTACGCACTCAATTTCATTGTTTAGGATACCAGTCATAAAAGCGTTTATGGAAGGCCTAAAGAGAATTATACCACCAAGAACACCACCAGTTCCTTCATGGAACCTCAACATTGTCCTAACACGACTCATGGGTCCACCTTTTGAGCCCATGCACTCTTGTGAAATGCAATACTTAACGTGGAAAGTTGCATTTTTAATTGCCATCACATCTCTAAGAAGAGTGAGTGAAATTCAAGCATTTACCATTCAAGAACCATTTATTCAAATACACAAAAATAAAGTTGTTCTACAGACCAATCCTAAATTTTTACCAAAAGTAATCTCACCGTTCCACTTAAATCAAATGGTAGAATTACCAGTGTTCTTCCCACAGCCAGATTCTGTAGCTGAAAGAGCACTACATACATTAAACATCAAAAGAGCACTAATGTACTACATTGACAGAACAAAACTAATTTGAAAGACAAAACAACTATTTATCGCCTTTCAAAAACCTCATACAGGAAATCCAATTTCAAAACAAGGCATTGCTAGATGGATAGTTAAGTGCATTCAAACCTGCTATCTTAAAGCTAAAAGAGAACTGCCTATTACACCAAAGGCACACTCAACCAGAAAGAAAGGTGCTACCATGGCCTTTCTAGGAAATATTCCAATGAACGAAATATGTAAGGCAGCAACATGGTCTACGCCTCATACATTTACCAAGCACTACTGTGTAGATGTGCTAACTGCACAACAAGCAACAGTAGGTCAAGCTGTACTAAGAACATTATTTCAAACTACTTCAACTCCTACAGGCTGAACCACCGCTTTTGGGGAGATAACTAGTCTATGCACAGCATGTGTATCTGCCGCTACACATGCCATCGAACGGAAAATGTCACTTACCCAGTGTACATCTGTTCGTGGCATTAGTCGCTGCAGATTCACATGCGCCCACCCGCCTCCCCGGGAGCCTGTAGCCGTTTAGAAGTAGATCTTAAACATTTGTACATTTGTAAATATATTACTTAAAACTTTATTATGTACATACGCATTCACTCCATTGCATGGGCACTATTACTAGCATACACAACTCCTACCTCACCCTCTGCGGGCAAAACAATCTAAGATGGAGTCGACGCCCATGCGCAATGGAGTCGAAATGGGAGGAGTCCCTTGGTCTCGTGACTCGAAAAGACTTCTTTGAAGAAAAACAACTTGTAACACTCCGAGCCCAACACCAGATGGCGAGATGTGCACAGCATGTGAATCTGCAGCGACTAATGCCACGAACAGATGTACACTGGGTAAGTGACATTTTCCATATATATATGTGTGTGTGTGTGTGTGTGTGTGTGTGTATATATATATATATATATATGTATAGAAATATATGTGTGTGTGTGTGTGTGTGTGTGTGTATGTATATTATTCCATAGATATACTTTGAACTCTATCTTAATTAAAATACAAATCTTTACATTTTGAAGGCAGTCCCACATTTCTTGTGTATTTAACTAAAGAATGCCTACCAACATTTGTTACATCTGTAGGTACAGGAATACATTCAGCAGACTCAGTATCTGCACTTTCTTCATGTTCTACTTTAACTTCCCCAGTAATTGTACTGTTCACGTTTACAGGAATCTCATCCCTCCCATCATGTAGCACATTTTCAACATTATGTACAATAGTAGCAGAGGTGCTTCTAATTTCAGGAACACACCAAAAGCTTAAGTTAAATCCATCCAACTCATTTGTATCTTTTACTATTTAAGCAGCTTGCACTGGAGTGACCTTAATGACATCCTTCCTGCTTCTCCACCCTTTACCAGATAACACTGAACCTTTATATATTTTTTCAATGCGAAAAGGTCTTGACCATTTGGATTCTCCTTTTCACAGGAATCCTTGTTAACACCCAATCCCCAACATAAAGATTTACTTGCCTTACATGATGTTGCTGTCAAACTTGTTTTTGACCTTATTTTGTTTCAAGATCACATTATCAGCCAATTGTACTGAGTTTTGCAATTATTCCTTCCATTATCAGTTAACCATCCTATCCAATCTGGGCAAAGACCTGGTCTTGCATCTCTTTTCTCGATAGTGCAAATGGGCATACTTCTGTGGTATTCTGAGAAGGTAAATGGTAAGCCTAAATCTTCTCCCTCAAAAAGCTTTCAACGTCACAACCTATAGTCTTAGCTGTCTGCACACCTTCTTTCAGAAATGTGTTAATTCTCTCAACTAATCCATTTGAACTTGAGTAGAGTGCTACTTTAATGTGTTTTATATGTTGTTCCTCAATAAAATATTTCAGGCACAAAGTTGTAAAATGTATTCCATTGTCTGTCAAAATTTCATTGGGTGGACCCTGTATACTAAAACATTCTTCAAAATGTAATTTCTGATTCAGTATTGGGTACGTTTGTAAAATCAAAATGCACCCATTTAGAAAAATAGTCAATTAAGACTATCACGTATCTCTTGCTGGAAGGTAGGAGCTCAAATGGGCCTCTGAAATCAAGAGCCTTTTTCTGCCAAGCTTTATCAGGTAATGGGGCCAACTGAACGGGAGATTATGAAAATCTTAGAAATGGGGTCTCTAGTTGGCAGTCAGTTTACACCCTCTCCAAGTAGGGACCTTCACTTTAGTCAGGGTAAGGAAATACATATCTCGGATATCCCTTGCCCACCCCCTTCATAACTTGGCACAAGCAGTCAGGCTTATCTCAGAGGCAATGTGTAAAGTATTTGCACAAACACATACAGTAACACACTTAAAACACCACAAAATGACTCAGTACCAGTTTAGAAAAATACCCAATAGTTATCTAGCTCAAACAAGAACAAAACAACAAAAATCCACCATACACAAGCAAAAATATGAGTTTTTAAAGTAGAAAGAGTCTTAATTCATAGAAATCAATTGCTGCGTTATTTTAGCACAAAGTACCTAGTATGCGTCAAAAACAAAGCAGCACGGGTAGGCGTGCATCGGAATAGCAAGGGATGCGTTGATTCCTCACTCGTAAGTGATGCCGTACGTTGATTGTTTCTCCGCAAGGTAAGCAATGCGTCGATTTCCGGACTAGCAGCTTCAGGTCTGTACAGTGATGTTGGAGATTTTGGCGCCCAGGGAGGATGCGTAGAAAATCCAGATGCACAGCAGCAAGGAATCCACGCTGAGCTGGTGATATCAGCTCCTCCCTCCCACTCTAGCCCAGGAAGACTCATCAGGATATGCATGACACACCTCAGCTCCCTTTGTGTCACTGTCTAGAGGGAATTCACAAACAGCCCAACCATCAGTCTGACCCAGATGTGTATTCAGCAGCCAAGCAGAGGCACAGAATGGTTAAGCAAGAAAATGCCCACTTTTTAAAAGTGGCGTTTTCAAACAGACTATCTAAAAGATGTATTTTTAAATTGTGAGTTCAAAGACCCCAAACTCCTCATCTCTATCCGCTCCCAATGGAAACTGCACTTAAAAGATATTTAAAGGCAATCCCTATGTTATCTTATGTGAAGGAAGGCTTTACAATAGTAAAAACCGAATCTAGTAGTATTTTGCTATCAGGACATGTAAAACACACCAGTACATGTCCTACCTTTTAAATACAATTAACCCTGCCCCTGGGGCTGCCTTGGGCCTATCTTGGCCGTGACTTACATGTAGTTAAAAGAAAAGGTTTGGGCTTGACAAGTGGGTATACTTGCCAGGTCGAACTGGCAGTTTCAAACTGCCCACATAGACACTGCAGAGCATTTTTACAGTGCTACACATGGGAGGCAAAATCAATGTTGCAGGCCTACTAGTAGCATTTGATTTACAGGCCCTGGGCACCTCTGGTGCACTTTACTAGGGACTTACTAGTAAATCAAATATGCCAATAATGGATGGACCAATCAGCAATACAATTTAGACAGAGAACAGTTGCACTTTAGCACTGTTAAGCAATGGTAAAGTGCCCAGAGTACCAAAAAACAGCAAAAACAGATCAGAAAAAATAGGAGGAAGAAGGCAAAACAAATGGACATAAACTTGTAAAAATTGCCATGTCCAACACAATCCCCTCCCAGCGTAAAGCCAGGGTAGGCCAATCAATATCTTGCTGGACTTTCATGCTTAGGGCAATAGAACCTGGACAATGGCCCACTACTGCAGGGGCTCTTGCCAGTTCTATGCCTCTGTGAACTCAGATGGATCCCTCTGTCTACACTCTCAAGGCTCACTGAACCAATCCAGGGGGAACCCTTCTCCTCATCTGGTGACTCCATCTGTGCAGCACCTAACCTTACCTTGCTCACAGATGCATTGCAGTAGGCAGACAGTACCACCATGACCAACAATGTGATGTGGCCCATTCCACCCCTTGGGTCTGACCGGTTCCCCACCCAGGGAAAACTTTGACCACAAGGACAACAATCAACAAAGGCCACTGACAACTGTCAGTGTCATGAGCCAGGCCCCATGCCACCTAGGTGTCTCTAGTCTCTGTGGTTTTGAAAAGTTGGGGACAGTAGCCCCAGGTGCCTTGCACCCTTTTTCCACTTCACCTCCCACCTGTTCAGGGGTGGTATCCTGAGGCTGGTCACTGAACCTAGGGTCTGTACCCTCAGGCTGAGCAGGGGACATGGGTGGGCTCTCTTTCCCCTTGTCCCTCTTGCTGGGGTCCTGTACCTTTCGCTTTGGAGGGGTACCTCAGACAACTGAACTGTGAGGGCACCTCTGGTGGCCATCCCTCCCATTTTCCCTGACACCAAGTAGTCTATGGGAATCTGAGGTCTAACTATGACCATCTTCTGGGTCACCTCCCCACCCCACTCTAGGGATACCAGGGCCATAGTGAGGAAGGCGTCCTGCTCATGGGCTTGTCACCCTACACACTTGGCCGGTGTACTGCTCTTGGGAGACAAGCCTTTCTACCATCATGGTATGGCTAGCCCCACTGTCTCTCTGAGCAGGAATTGGGACCCCATTCACTGTCACTTGGTGGCAGTGATGTCTTCCACCCTCAGGGATCACCAACTCACCCTTTGAATCTACCTCCCAACTAAGGGATATCATTGCATGGCCTCTGACCTGCCTCTGGGGACTACCTTCCCCTAAGACCACATTGGCTACCCCTATAGAGGGGCCACCAGTGGGGGGTTTCTTAGGACAGACAACGTCCCCTTTCTTGTGTCCTAGCTGTGAACACTCAAAGCAACAGGTTTGCCCACCAGAACCTCCTTCCTTCTTGTCAGAAGGGACCTGGGACCCTCTCTCTCCCCACTTATCCTGGGACCTGTGTGTGTCTCCCTTGACCTCCCCTTCCTTCTCGGTTGGGGACCCTGCCCACCCTTGCCTGAGTCTCCTACATACAACTTCTTGTGGACCCTGGTGATCATCCAGTGGTCTGCCTCCTGGGCAAGCTTCCTGGGGTCAGTCAGCTTACTGTCAATCAGGTGCAGGCGCAGCTCTGGAAAAGTCTCTAATGCACAGGTCAAAGGAGGGAAATTGCTGCCTTAATTTGTGGTGCCCTCACACATCCTAACAAAGAGTGTCATGCTTCATCATTGGGCTACTCCTCGTAGGACCGGCGCTGCAATGTCCTAAGGGCCCCACGAAGGGTCACTTTGACAGAGCTCTTATGTTGAGTGCTGTTTTCGGAAGCCTATAAGTAAGAGGGTGTCCTAAAAATTTTAGGTCAAATGTCTAATGTTAATTGTCAATTGAGAAAAATGAGAATGGTTAAAACCACCTAGGAATTTACCAAAAAATTGTAATAATGCTGTACTCCTGACAGGACTAAAAAGCCACCAGACAGCGGCATGATAGACTACTCTGGGAATGTAATGAACCCTGGTAGTCATAAAAGGTCAACAATGAATAAAGGTCATCGTGTTTCGCACCCACTGATCCAGAAAGGTCAGATCAACGTGCTTCTTAAGGACCACAAATTACTCATAGTTCCCTAAATGGAAGCTCAAGATGTCCGTTATGTGGTGTATAAATAGCTACCACTGTAACCTTTTGAAAAATGACCTCTTCAATTGTGGAGTCTAGAAAGTAAGTAAATATCATAATACACTTATGCATATGAGAATTTCTGACACAAGTGAATGTTCAACCTGAAAGGAAAAGAGGAGAAAAGATAACATTAAATTAACCAATAATCCATATAGGGCACATCACACCCAGTTAACATGTTATTTATTCCTGTGATGAGATTGCATCCCAAGAGACATCTCTAGGTAGGAAAAATATTAATAGCGTAACCTGGGATATCCAGGAACTCTGAATCAAACAATGTCCTGAAGGTACGTGGTTTTTACACAGAACACACATATCACACATCCCACCATATAACATGTCTACATATATGCAGTTAGCAAAGCATTGTCACACGTAGACTGGTCAGATATGGATCCCATAGAAAATAACGTCAAATAGCAAAGGAACAAGGACCATAATGATCACATAGCCACCACTGTCCATGCAAATCAAGGTGACATGCATAACCAAACATATATCGCAGAGCAGAAGTCATGTCCCATGATATCAGTGGTAATGGGGGCGTGGCCAAGCGGCTGAACATGGCGCACGCCTAATTCTTCTGCTCCGGAGGGGCCGGAACTCCGTCCTTTATCATGCACCGCCCCGGGGCAAACTAAACCAGGAAAGAAGCGGAGACCCGCTTGAGTGAGCCGGGCGTCGGCAGAGCCCGGAGCGAGCCCTCCTAGGCGCATCAGTGGCGTGCGGCGGGTCCCTGGACCTAGGGCCTGCCTCTCCACTGGTGCCCGGAGCCGGGCAGAGGGGAGAGCCGGTGCGCGGCCAGCCCTGCGGCCGCGCGCCTTTGTGGAGGCACCGCCCTAACCGGGGCGGGCGATTGAGGCGCCCCCCCTCCCTTACGGGATCCGCTGGCGAGCGGAGGGGTCCCCGGGGGACCACTTGAAAAGTGGGCGGGCCCGCCGAATCGGAGGCCCTCGTGCTCCTGCGGGGCCGAGTTGACGGCAGCCCGAGCTGCGGGCGGGCCCTCTGCCCCCCCCTTCCTCCGGAATCGAAGGAGGTGGGCCGAAGGCGATTGGAACAGAAACCTGTGCTGCCCCGGGCCCGAGGCAAAGCTGAGAGCCAGATTGAAATGGAGGCCTTTTGGGGCGCCGGGGCCCCTGTTGCGGCAGACGTGCGCCTCGAGTGGCGGCTCAGGTTGGAGGGCCGGACCTGGCGGTTGGGGTGCCTTCCTGGCGGAGGAGAACATTGGGGGCCCTGACAGCGTGAGGCGAGGGGCGGACACAAGAAACCCCCTGGCGAGCGACGGGCCTGGGATGGCTCTCCGTGGGAACGATGAGGTTGCCCTGAGGCTGGGGTCCTGCCCGAGGGGCCCGGGGGAAGAGTCTTCTGAGTTCACCCGGCAACGTCTGGGGTGTAGAGGAGCCTGGGGTGGCCCTTGCAGGGGCGCGCCCCTTGAGGAGCCGTGTATCGACGGACAGCCACCGACCCAGAAGGAAGGTACAGCAGCGCGGCGTTTCGCAGTGCCTCGTTGGAGGTGGATGGCCTGCCTGGCGGAACTCGCCTGCGGAGATAAGAAGGGGACGGTCCGCGATCCCTTGCGCGATGACCCCCAGGACCGTGGTCTGTAGCGGGCGCCTTGACTCTCTGGACCGGATCGAGCCCTGAGGCGGAGATTGCCACGGTCAGTGATGTTCCTACTGACTAAACGAAGCGCGCCCTGAGCCCTTTGTGAACCAGAGCGAGGGAGCGCTGGTCCCGGTGCCACTGGGATCGGGCCTGGGAACCTTACGGGCCTTGAATTGCAGTGAAGACCGAGGATCTGAGTGGAGGAACCCCTGAGCTGGCACACTGGACTCTGATTCGCCCCCTGGGGGAGCGATCACCTGCACACCCAATGTCCCCTAAGAACCGCCACAAGGCTAGAGACATGGACAGCGCGGAGGCCCCCGGGCACAGAGGGGGGGACGCGCAGGACCCACCGCAGATCAAAGTGCAGGACACCCTGGACAAAATACTAGGCGCGATAGAAGACACTAAATTGACACTGCCACACAACATCAATCAGGTCGCAGTTGAGTTGGGCCTCCTGAGGGCTGACCACCACAAGTTATCAGACAGAGTCAAAGAGACAGAAACCACACTGGCTGACATCACGCCAAAACAAAAAGACCTGCAGGCTGAAATGACGCACCTCAGAGACAGGGTGACACGCCTAGAGCAAAGAGCAGAGGATGCAGAGGGGAGAAGCCGTCGGAATAACGTGCGAGTGGTGGGTCTCCCGGAGGGGGCAGAGGGATCGAATATGGTGGAATTCCTTGAAAAATGGTTGAGCACAGTAGTGGCGCCAGGTCAGTTGACCCCTTCTACACCCTGGAAAGAGCACATCGGGTGCCCTCGAGACCCCTGGCGCCGGGCAGGCCCCCTCGGGTGGTGATCGCAAGATTACTACACTACAGAGACCGGGACATCTTACTGCAAAGGGCACGAGAAGGGGGCCCATTTAAAGTAGCAAATGGCAAATTCACACTCTTTCCAGATTTCCCAGTAGAGGTACAAAGCAAGCGTGCCTCATACATCGCAGTCAAAAGGGCCCTAAGGAATGAAGGTATTCAATACTCACTGCTATACCCGTCTAGACTGAAAGTAATGCTAGACGGTAAAACAACATTTCTACAATCCCCGGAGGAGGCATGGGAGTTGCTGGAAGCCCGTGGAGTGCAGACGGAGTGGCTCGGGCGGGGGGTCCGGTTGGAGGCGGACCGCGCTGACCCCCCAGAGGGCGACGTGCCCGAAGCCACCCACGTATGGCACCATCCCGGAACCAAAAAGAGAGTGGCAGAAGAGCGGCACTGGAGGCAGCGGCCCGTATGAGTGGAGAGGGGTCCCCCCTGGAGTGCTCTGGAGGAGAATCGGACGAAACCGTGATGTCATCGACAGGGGGCTCGGGCAGCTCTGTGCAGGCCCCAATAGTAACCCCACAGACTGCAGACGATCTTTGACGCCCAAGGCTTCTTGGACAACCCCGGGGCGGCTGAAACTGATGTACTAAAGGCCTCTCCGTGCAGGGCCACCTCCCTACTGGAATCTCGCCCGTACAGGCAGACTGGCGAGAACAGCAACTAAAAATTGATACAAGTTGCACTGTTGCACAGGTATTCTTTTTTTGGGCAGCCTACTGTTTGAGAGGCGCCCTGGAGAGGGGGAGTTGGGATAGGCAGTTACAAGTTAGGATGGCAAGGGGTGGAGAATGGTCGGAAAACAGCAGAATTCCATTAATGAGCAGGGGAGAGCTGAAAGTAAAGGTGGTAAAGTGCAGCCGATATAAATCTGTAAAACATCAACATGACAGAATACAACTTCTTAACGTGGAACGTTAGGGGGATGGTGTCACCGAACAAACGACCCAAAATACTGGCTTACTTAAAAAGGAGGAATATACAGGTGGCAATGTTACAGGAGACCCACCTGGCGGCTGGTGAACCTGAGAGGCTGAGACGCAGATGGAGGGGGCGGGTGTACGCAACAGGGTACTCAGCATACGTGAGGGGAGTGATGATCTGGGTCCGTGCGGGCGTTCCCCTAGAGATAGAGGCCTCCAACATAGACCGAGAGGGGAGGTTTGTGATTCTGGAGGGAAGGTTGCACGGTATACCGATAGTCCTATGTTGCATGTATGCCCCTATCCAGGACCAGATCCCCTTTCTGACGAGATTATCGAGCCACCTCACCCTCCAGAGGAGAGGGGAGCTCTTGGTCGGAGGGGACTTCAATAGTATATTAGGTGTAGACTTGGATAGGTCAACTCCTCCGCGACAGGGTGCAATGACAAGTAAGATAGCCGGGAAGCTTAGTGAATGGTTGGACTCGTGGGGGCTAATGGATATCTGGCGGGAACACCACTTGCACGACAGGGACTACTCATTCTATTCGGGCCTTCACAGGCTCCATACCAGAATTGACAGGGTGGTGTGCACAGCAGACCTTACACGGGGGATGGTTCACTCAGAATATCTGGGCCGTACATTGTCCGACCACAATCCCCTACTGGTAACATGGAGGGTGACCGAGGTTAGGCTCCCCATACCGGCCTGGAGACTAACCCCTGCAGCGCTTGAGGATCCAGCATATAGAGAAACCCTGAGACAGCATCTGACTGATCACATTCAAACTAACAGTGGATCCACCACCACTATATCAATGGAATGGGAAGGTGGTGACAAGGGGTTTTTGTCTGGGACAATCAGCCGGAGTTCGTCGCACACTTGAAAGAGAACTGACCAGACTAGAGAAGATAATACATGAGAGGGAACTGGGACAGGGGGCGGACACATTAGGAAACGAGGAATACAATCAGGCAAGAAGGGACCACTCACAGGTCGAAGAGCAACTCAGATGCCACAATACACAAAAATATTTCGCCTCCTTACAGTCTGAAGAGGGTAGGTCCGGGAAAATGCTAGCATGGTTGGTAAGACAGGGTGGGGAGGCCGAGCCCATAACAAATGTGCTGGATAACGAAGGGATATGCAGAAGTGGACCAGGTACTGTAAATAACGCCTTCAAAGAATATTATACCTATCTCTATGGGAAGCCGGCTGAAAATCAGCACGGAAGTCTTTGATAATTATTTACAACAGATACCCACACCGAGCTTGACGGCCAAAGGTAGGGATAGCTTGGGGGGCCCAGTAACGTTGGCAGAGGTCAGTGAAGCTATAGCGCAACTAGCCCCTGGGAAGACCCCGGGGACAGACGGCCTCCCCATGGACTTCTACAAAAAATTCGAGAAACAGCTGGCTCCCCAGCTGGTAGAGATGTATTCAGAAGCGCTACGAATTGGGATAATGCCTGGCACCATGAGAGAGGCACTGGTGATCCCACTCCCTAAGACAAAATCAAAGCAGCCGTCGGTGACCGACTTCCGCCCCTTGTCAATGCTAAATAGTGATTTTAAAATACTAAGCAAGATCATGGCTAACCGACTGCTTAACCATGTACCAATTCTTGTACATGAAGATCAGAATGGTTTCGTCCCGAATTGCAGCACCTCCTTGAACCTGAGGCGTCTCTTTGCAGTCCTGAATATGCCTAGTGGTGCGAGACCCGCAGCTGGGGTGTTACTAGCGGTGGACTTTGAGAAGGCGTTCGACTCGATTAGGTGGGACTACTTAAGAGCAGTGATGCTCCGTATGGGAATGGGTGAAGGTTGGGTCAGATGGGTGGACCTACTATACACGTCACCGCTGGCAAGAGTGAGGACAGGCAAGACGGTATCTGACACCTATCCAATTTACAGGGGAACCAGACAGGGCTGCCCATTATCCCCAATGTTGTTTGCCCTGGCCATCGAGCCGCTGGCGTCCCAGATGCGACAAGACGGCGTAGGCAGAGGAATGGAGTGGGGACACCAAGAACATATCATCTCGCTGTATGCAGATGATATACTTGTCTATCTTAGGGACGGAGAGGGGTACCTCCCATGGGCGTTGGGAGTGTTGGAAAACTACGGGAATATCTCTGGACTACGCCTTAGCCGTAGCAAAACATGTGTGTTCCCCCCTGTCATCGTGTGGTGAACGCCCAACAACATGCCCTGGGGATATGATCTGGGCCCCACGAACCTTCAATTACTTGGGTATACAGGTATTTCTCGACAGGACAGATCTGCGCGAGGGTAACCTGGGTAGAGTGCTACGATCCCTGAAGTCCTCGGTTGGGTTCTGGCGGTCGCTAAACTTAACGATAATGGCCAGAATAACATTATCTAAAATGGTCATGTTACCTCGTCTCATATATTACTTCGCTAATTTGCCCCTTCTGATACCAGCAGCATGGTTCCGGGAACTTAATACCCTACTCAGGGAGCTTATATGGGATGATGGTCGTAGATGCACCTCGCTCTCGATACTATGCAGGCCAACTTGCCAAGGGGGTCTAGGAGCCCCAGATTTTGAAGCCTACTACTTGGCATCCCAGCTGCAGTGGGTAGCCAGATGGCTTACAGGTAAGGGCCAGCTGGAGAGATTCACTGCTCCAGCGGTTGAGGATATTAACCGGTTCATCGCGCGATTGACGAATAGGAAGCTCCCCCCCCACCCCCACACGCACAGCCTGATGACAAGAGTGGCACTGGCGTGTTGGAAGAGATGCGCAAAAAGGGTAGGAGTGGGCCCCCCGTACTCCCCGGCCCTACCCCTAGCGGCACTCGCGACTGAAGCAGGAGGGAGGAACCTGGGGGACTTGAGTATCGGACCCTGCAGGAGAGTGGGAATAGAAACTATGGGAGACCTGTTTCACAAGGGAGTACTGAGATCCTTCGCTAACCATGTTGATGATGGAATCTCCCCGGGGCAATACCTTCTATACCATAAATTGATGCAAACGTTGAAAACGCACTGGACCACGGTCAATGCAGAACCGGCCACCCACAGGGTGTTGCATCTCTTATTGGCGTCAGGTGAGGAGACCCATCTGATCACTAAACTATATCGCACTCAAATTGAGGATGCACTAGACTCCCTGTGGCCACTGAGAGAAAGATGGGGGAGTACAGTCGGTAAGGAACCGTCCGATGCGGAGTGGAACAGGGCCCTAGCTTATCCCCGGATTGTCGCTCGCAGCACGCGACTGAGTTATATACAATACAACTACTTACACAGAACGTACCTCACCCCACATCGATTAACAGTAATTTATGGGGGAGATCCTAGGAAGTGTCCTAGATGTAAAAACGTAGACGCAAACTTTGACCACATGGTATGGATCTGCCCTGAGATCCAGCAGGGGTGGGGCGAGGTGATGTCTGACCTGTCAAGACTTCTCAATGTGAACCTGAATCCGACCCCCGACATGTGTTTACTGGGCTATGGGGATGATCTACCGCGGGGAAGGGTGGAGATCTGCTTTCTGGACCTGGCCCTGGTTCTGTACAGGAGACAAATCGCGAAGAGTTGGAAAGCACAGTTTCGTCCCCCCGGGTCAGGTGGAGACAAGATGTTACAACATGGGCCAGGGCTGAACTCCAGGTTCTGAAGAACGAGGAGGGGAAGGGACTGCGCCACCACCCTATTGCACAGGAATGGGAAATAGCAGTGATAAGCTGGAGCAACATAGTGAGAGTAATGGACGCAGATACAGACGCAGCAGCAGTGGGAGAAACTGGGTAAATAATGGGGTGGATGGGACGTTACCACATTCACCAAGATGTGGATAGGTTGGACAATGGTGAGACCGAGATTGAATAAGAGTTGGATCATTAATGAATAGAGCCCAGGACATTGAGTAACAGACAGATTGGACCCAGTAGAATCCACCCCACCTGAAATCAGCCAAAGTTTAGGAGCACTGACACCATATAAATAAAAAAAAAAAAAGACAAGGATGTGGCATACCCCTGCGTAAACAATTACCACTCCCCACAATGCCATCAGGTTCAAAGTTTGAGTTAATAATGGTTTAATGCGAGTTAAATGTGTTGTACAATACCTAGAGTACTATGGCGGTACAGCGCCCAGACAATAGGACATCCCACAGAGAAGATGTGCTACTAATGTTATGCTTCTACATAAGTTTAAAATATAAAGGTTATCGAACAATGAAGTAATACAACTAAACAATGTAGACAATGGTGATGTTAACACTGGTACACATAAATATGATGCAAACGAGATGGTGCTGTAACCGAGATACTGTTTATTGAACAACAAAATGTTTTAATTATTATTATTTTTTTTTTAAATGATATCAGTGGTAATGTGGGTCACCAAGGACCTTCATGTCATAAACCACGAGTGCACAGGACAAAACAAAAAGGAATAAACATGAATAATAAAATTAATAATAATGATAACGTCCCAGTAACCTTTGTTTTTTTCAGTGAATTTCAAAAAAAAAAATTTACAAGTATTTCCTATTACATTCCCTCTAACCTTTGGTTTTTCCGGTAAATAGTTTTCTTAATTCTGTTTCCTAACTGTAACGTCCATGTACCCTTTGAGTTTTTCAGTGAATTCCTCAGCTTTTTACAAAGGAAATTCCTAACCATAACCTCCCTGTAACTTTTGATTTCTTTTTCTAAATGCATTTGCTGAGGTCATGAAAAATATTGTGACTGCTTTTATATTTATTTTTTGAAAATGATATCATCATGTACTGATAGAATGTATTATGTGTCATTTTCTTGTTTACAAACAGTTAAGTTAAAGATATTGCAAACAGTATGTAAAAGCAATAACATGTATTTTTACTGAATTTTATATGATAGAGATTTATTGCATAGCTAAGTAAATTTTCATTTGTGCAAAAAACTGGATCCACAGATTTCCTGCGGACCCGCAACCTGTGTGTGAATGGACTCATTAGTTTTTCCTCCAGCCACGTGTTACTTTGGATTCTGGTGAGCAGATTCACAGAGTTATGTTGTAAATTTCTTTTTGCATGTAATACTGTGTAAATTTAAATATAATATAACATTATGGGCGTCATTTCAACCCTGGCGGTACAGGACCGCCAGGGCTGAAATGACGGAAGCACTGCCAACAGGCTGGCGGTGCTTCCAGGGTCATTACGACCGAGGCGAAAGCGCCGTGGTTGCACCGCCAGGGCCGGCGGTTTCCCGCTACAATGACCCCGGAGGTAGTAATCCACCAGGGCAGCGCTGCTAGCAGCGATGCCCAGGGGATTACGACTCCCCCTACTGCCAGCCTTTTCCTGGCGGTCTGAACCACCAGGAAAAGGCTGGCAGTACGGGGAGTCACAGGGCCCCTGGGGCCCCCTGAACTGCCCATGCCACTGGCATGGGCAGTGCAGGGGCCCCCTGACAGGGCCCCATGCGGCTTTTTACTGACTGCTCTTCAGACAGTGAAAAGTGCAACTGCACCCGTTGCACGGCCGCAACACCGCCGGCTCCATTTGGAGCCGGTTCCCATGTTGCGGCCCACATCCCCGCTGGGCCAGCAGGCGGAAACTCTGTTTCCGTCCGCCGGCCCAGCGGGGATGTCAAAATGGGCACCCCGGGAGTGTGGCCGCATTGGCGGCCGCACAGCGGTTACAACTTGGCGGGCGGCGGCAATGTTGTAATGAGGCCCTATGTTCGGTGGCATGTGTAGCTGCAGATACACATGCTGTGCATTATCCTGCCATCTAGTGTTGGGCTCGGAGTGTTACAAGTTGTTTTTCTTCGAAGAAGTCTTTTCGAGTCACGAGACCGAGTGACTCCTCCCTTTCGGCTCCATTGCGCATGGGCGTCAACTCCATCCTAGATTGTTTTCTTTCCTCCATCGGGTTCGGACGTGTTCCTCTTCGCTCCGTATTTCGAATCGGGAAAGTTATCGAAAATTAGACGGTATTGTTATCGTTCGGTACCTGGTTAGTGTTACTGTATCGGCACCGACATCAAGAGCGCTCCGGCGGCCCTTTGGGGCTTCCATTCTTCACCGAGGCCTGGTCGGCCCGACCACACCCATCGTTCCAGATTAATGGACCGGACCCCCTTCCGCTTCTGTCCTAAGTGTCATTCGAAGTATCCTTATACAGACCAGCACCTGGTCTGTAATCTGTGTTTATCACCTGAACACAGGGAGGATACTTGCGAGGCTTGTCGAGCGTTTCAATCGAAAAAGACACTAAGAGATCGACGAGCAAGAAGACTGTAAATGGCGTCGACACCGAGAGAGCAACTCGACGTCGGAGAGGAGGAAAGCATTTCCATCCAGGGATCAGACTCGGACGAATCCGAAAGTGACCGAACCTCGACGGTTCAGCGAACAGTGAGTAAACCTGCCCGTCCAAAACTCACACAAAGATATTTAAGGCCATGGGGACACCACTGCCAACAGGCCATGGCTTAACCCATCAAAAAGAAGGTGACCAAACATCGGCACCGAAAAAGGCCAGGGATTTGCCGAAGACTTCCGACTCTGGTCGAGATTCCGGCACCAAACGATCTCGACACCGAGAGTTCGACTCACCCAAAGTGAGAAAAATATCTTCGGAACCGAAAAAGACTATGGTGGTCATTCTGACCTCGGCGGTAAAAGGCGCTTACCGCCGGTCAGAAGTCCGCCATAACACTGCCGCGGTAAACCGCCACGGTTATTCTGACCCGCAACTGGCAAACCGCCAAAAACCCGACAACAACAAAAGTCCGCCACACCAACGGCCAGCGAAAAACTTGCGATGACCAAACCTCCACCGTCACGCCAACAGAAATACGCCCATGCCATTCCGACCCACGAATCCACGCAGTGGTCTTTCAAACGCGGTATTCCATTGGCGGTACACACCGCCGCGGTCAAAATACACACACATCTCCAAAACACCACCACATTGGACAATTCAAAATACACACACCTGATACACATACAAACACCACTCCCACACACCCAATACAATATAAAACACACACCCACATCACCCACAAACCCCTACGACAAAAAAAACAGACAGAAAGCCAGAGATAGACAGCACTGCTTAGACAACACCATCACACAGAGGCAAACCACACCATCACCCACACAATATCCACGCACAAAACACCACACATCACCACACTCACCACACTCTACAACACATACACCACCCCACACCTCATCAACACCACCCTATGGCACCCCAAAGACACCCCCGGTTCTCAGACGCCGAACTCCGGGTCATGGTGGAGGAAATAGTTCGGGTAGAGCCCCAGCTCTTCGGGACACAGGTGAAGCACACCACCATTGCCAGGAAGATGGGGCTGTGGCAAAGGATAGTCGACAGGGTCAACGCTGTGGGACAGCATCCACGAAATCGGGATGACATCAGGAAGCGGTGGAACGACCTACGGGGGAAGGTGCGTTCCATG
Source organism: Pleurodeles waltl (assembly GCF_031143425.1). Lineage (NCBI taxonomy): Eukaryota > Metazoa > Chordata > Amphibia > Caudata > Salamandridae > Pleurodeles > Pleurodeles waltl. Next base: position 1,030,737,736 of record NC_090437.1, on the reverse strand, counting down.
GTATCAAGGCACAACATCACGGTGCAGAAGACTGGCGGCGGACTCCCACCTACCCCCCCAGAATTCACAACATGGGAGGAGGAAGTCTTGCACATCCTGCATCCTGAAGGCCTCGCAGGAGTATCTGGAGGAATGGACTCTGGTAAGTCAAATCTTAACTACTTCTTCCCACCCCCACCCCACCTGCATCCCAAATCATACCCCCACCCCATCACACCTACTCCCTGCAAATGTCTCACCATCACAACCCACCCATCCCAACACTTAGCCCTGCATGCGTCCACAAAGCATGGACACCCATCACCAAAGCATGCCCACTGCACATACACATCTCCCCCACAAGCCACCCTCACAAAAGCCCCCACACAGGAATGCCAGCCCTGGGGTACACGGGCACCCACCCATTGACCGATATTGCACACACTGAAGCAAGAACCATACCTCTATACCCCTGCAGGACCCAAACGCCACCACACCGCCCAGGAGGGTCCAGAAATGTCCATCCCACCCCCAGAAGAGGCCACCAGTGATGACAGCAGCTCTGTCTCCCTGGACCCAGATGACCAGCCTGGACCATCGGGGACCTCGGGACAGTCGGTTCCCCTCACACAGCCACAGGCCACAGCAGACCCAACCCCCTCTGGGAACACCAGCACAGTTCCCACCCAGCGGGCCCATGCCTCTGTCTCCAGGACACGTCAATCAGTGGTGTGTCCACCACTACAGGGCACCCAGGTTAACCCACCACCCCAACAACAACCGGGACCTGGGGGCAGTGGTAGTGGGCACACCGTCCAGGGGACAGAGGCCCAGGGAAACAGGGGAACTGGGAGGGCTGCTGTGCGACAGAGGGGGGACAGGCCCAGGGAACCCACTCTCCATGAGGCCCTCTCCTCCATCATGGGAGCATACCACCACACCCAGGAGACGATGGCGAAGGTACTGCCCAGGTTCCAGGAGATCCAGGTCATGCAGGAGCAACAGTACATGGGGTTCAGGGAGGAACTCCGAAGCATCAGTTCCGCAATGGGCACCATCGTAGGGGCACTCAACCAGATTGTCACCACATTGCGGGACCATGTGGCACCCCAAAGGGCCCCTGTCACTAGCATGGACCAAGAACAGACAACCACCTCCGCCGGCGCTAGTGGACAGGAGGCCCCCACACAACAACAGGCCACCAGAACCCCACCTCCTGCAGAAGAAGAACCACCCCGCAAGCGGGGCCTGAGATCTCGTAAGAAGACAGAGTAGGATGTCAAGACCCCCGCCAGCAAACGATACCCCCTGATGTCATCCCACTGTCCCACATTGTCACACTGTCCAACCTGAAACTGCCCCAGCTCCACCTTCCACAGGCATATGGACAATGCACCTGTGAGACTGAAAAGCTGGACTCTGCCATGGACATTCCTCCACCATCACCCATCACCGATTTTCCATCCATGTCCCTAAATTCTGCACTTAAATAAAAACACTTATTGCACAAAAACAATCTGGAGTCTACCTGTATTGTGAACAAATGTATTAAACATAACGCAGCCAAAATGTCCAGTTACACAGTGATGAGAACATACCACTGTCACACAGCTGTAGTCCATGGGGAAACAAAGCAGAGGTCACGCAGTGGGGGCCACATCTCTGAAATTTAAAGGGAAAGTCACAACTCAGTTAACATACACTGGGGTAATAGGACAGACAGTAGAGAGGCAGGAGACTGTAAGTAAATGTAAAATGCCGGTGTTGAATTTTACCTGTGTGCTATTGAAAATACTGTAGTATCACTCTGTCCCTGTTGTCTGTCGTCCCCGTCGTCTTCCTCCTCTTCACTCTCCACAGGTTCCACTGCTGCCACAACACCACCATCTGGACCATCCTCCTGCAGGAAAGGCACCTGGCGTCGCAAAGCCAGGTTGTGAAGCATACAGCAGGCCACGATGATATGACACACCTTCTTTGGTGAGTACATTAGGGATCCACCTGTCATATGCAGGCACCTAAACCTGGCCTTCAGGAGGCCGAAGGTCTGCTCGATCCCCCTCCTAGTACGCCCATGGGCCTCATTGTACCGTTCCTCTGCCCTTGTCCTGGGATTCCTCACTGGGGTCAGTAGCCACGACAGGTTGGGGTAACCAGAGTCACCAATTAGCCACACACGGTGTCTCTGTAGCTGTTCCATCACATAAGGGATGCTGCTATTTCGCATGATGTACGCGTCATGCACTGACCCAGGGAACTTGGCATTTACATGGGAGATGTACTAGTCTGCCAAACAGACCACCTGGACATTCATCGAATGATAACTTTTTCTGTTCCTGTACACCTGTTCACTTCCTCTGGGGGGTACCAAAGCCACATGGGTCCCATCAATGGCACCAATGATGTTGGGAATATGTCCAAGGGCATAGAAATCACCCTTCACTGTAGCCAAATCGCCCACCTCAGGGTAAACAATGTAGCTCCGCATGTATTTCATCAGGGCAGACAACACTCTGGACAAAACCTTAGAAAACATAGGCTGAGACATCCCAGATGAAATGGCTACTGTTGTTTGGAATGATCCACTTGCCAAAAAATGGAGTACTGACAGAACCTGCACTAGAGGGGGAATCCCTGTGGGTTGGCGGATGGGTGACATCAGGTCTGGCTCCAGCTGGGCACACAGTTCATTAATGGTGGCTCTGTCAAGTCTGTATGTGAGTATGACATGTCGTTCTTCCATTGTCGACAGGTCCACCAGCGGTCTGTACACGGGAACATTCCTCCATCTCCTCGCAAGTCCCAGCGGACGGTGCCTAGGAAGGACAATATGGAGCACAGAGTCAAGCAACCCACAGGTACGTTCCCACAGCTTGCACAGTACACGATTCTCAATGCATTGAATGGCTTGTATGAGTGGCAATGCAAGGCCTAGGCCTGTGTGACGCAGTAGAAATTAAGCCATGTGGGCCCTTGAAATGGCGGCTGCCTGACCTGTGAAGTGTGACAATGGGATGTGAGGTCAATGCGCTGGCGTGGCACACCGTGGCGGTAGGCGGTCGAAGACCGCGGTGCTAAGCCGCATTGGTTAACATTGAACCCTATGGGTTTCAGGAGCCAATGAGGAAGTGCGCCGGCGGTCGCGGTACGCACCGCCGTGGGCGTGAGCGCCATTTTCTATCTGCTTAATCACTCGAGACCTGATCATCCACAGGAGAGGACCTATACTGCAAGTGCTGCTGTGACCTCGGTCTGGAAGAGACAATGGCTGCTGCGACTGGGGAAAGGGCCCCTGCCTTCACTTCAGAAGAGTTGGAGACACTCGTGGATGGGGTCCTCCCCCAGTATGCGCTACTCTACGGTCCTCCAGACCAACAGGTAAGTACAATGGGACCATGTTTTGTGGCCAATGCCTGGGTTGAGTGGGGTGAATGAAAGATAGTGGGGAGGGGAGCGAATGAGGCATGCATCGCACGACAGATGAGAGCATGTGCCACATGGCAAGGTTGGGGAGGGGGGCCACTCACATCGACCAGGCAGAAAAGTGATGATATTTCTTTTCCAACCCTGTACATGTCACATAGGTCAGTGCCCATCAGAAGATTGACATTTGGCGTGCCATCGCCAAGGACGTCCGGGCCCTGGGGGTCCACAACAGACGGGGCACCCACTGCCGAAAGAGGTGGGAGGACATCCGCTGTGGGAGCAGAAAGACCGCGGAGGCTCTGCTGGGGATGGCCTCCCAACCTAGGAGGGGTGCTACACGGCAATTGACCCCCCTGATGTCCCGGATCCTGGCGGTGGCCTACCCCGATTTGGATGGGCGCGTGAGGACATCACAGCAGACACAAGGGGGTGAGTATCAGCAAATACAGCTATATTAGCGCACAGTGGAGGTGTCTGGGTGGGGGAGGAGGGATGTGGGTATCCCTAGGCCAGGGCGATTTCTGTAGGCTAGGCCCCTCCGTAAGGCATGGCCCTGTGCCCCCGCCCCCCACCTCTGTATGGTGCTAAGTACAGCTATCCATGGCCCTGGGTCACCTATGTGTGCAGTTGTCGTCCATAGCCTTGTAGGCCAAGTCACAATAATTGAGTAGTGTACACCGAGTGCGCGGCGTAGTGCAGGGGGCTTCTGTGTCTGTCCTCTCCGCCAACGGTGTCGCCAATGCATGCACTCAACATGTCTTTCTTTCCCCCCCCCCCCTTTTTGTGGTCTTCCTGTTCATGTGTGCATTAGCATCATCAGGCGGAGGAGAAGTGGCATCGGAGCACGAGGGAGCTGCATCTCACATGGGCCCCGGAGGGCCATGCAACCGACTCCGAGTTCACCAGTGAGACAGAGGGCGAGGGGAGCTCCACAACGGGGACCCGTAGAGATGTCAGCGACACCGACACGTCCTCGGAAGGGAGCTCCCTTGTGGTGGCGGCAACATCCGTGCCCACCGCAACAACAGGTACAGCTGCCACCCAGCGCACCAGCTCTGCCCTCCCAGCAGCCCCTCAGCGTTCGCCCCGTGCCCGCTCGGCCAGGAAGGCGGGCATCTCCTTCGCCCCAGACACCTCAGGCCCTGCCCCAGTTACCCCTGCTGCCCTCAGTGCGGAGATCATTGACCTCCTCCAGACGCTCATTGTTGGGCAGTCTACCCTTTTGAATGCCATCCAGGGGGTAGAAAGGGAGGTGCATCGGAGCAATGCATACCTGGAGGGCATTCATTCGGGTCAGGCTGCCCATCAGCGATCGTTCAACGCTCTGGCCTCAGCACTGATGGCAGCCATTGTCCCTGTCTCCTGCCTCCCCCCGCCCCCCTCCAATTTCCTCATCCCAGTCCCACTCCCCTGTTCCTCTGCCTATCCCAGCCACACCTACAGACCAGCCTGCACACACCTCAACACCCAAGGGCAGCTCATCCAGACATAAGCGCCACACATCCCACAAGCATTCACACAAGCAACATCCACATGCAGACATGCCAACAGCCACTGCCTCCTCTGTGTCCCCCTCCTCCTTGTCTCCCTCCTCCCTCCCTGTGACGTCTCCACTCACACCTGCATGCACACCACCATCAGCCAGTACGTCCATCACCAGCACACCCACCAGAACACTCCGCACACGTGCAGTCACCACCCCACGGCCATTTACACGTCCCCTGTGTCCTCTCCCACTGTGTCTGTCACCCCCTCTTCCAAACCAAACAAATGCAGGCAGCCACCCACCCAACAGCCATCCACCTGACGACAGCCTCCGTCACAAGCACCTGCACCCAAAGACAGCACACTTGGCTCTCCTACAACCACATCCTCTTCCTCCACTCCCATACCCACTGCACCTACCCTTCCCACTGCTCCTAAAAAGTTTTTCCTCTCAAAATTAACCTCTTTGCATCACCTGACCCACCCCCTCCATCTCGTAAGAGTCCAAACAGCACCTCAGCCACCACAAGCCCTGCACCTACAAGGAACATTGTCCAGGGCTATTGGAGTCCACCAGCTCCTAGGGCAGGAACATCGGCCAGCAGCAAGGGGACAGCCAGCCCACCCCCTGGGAAAAGAACTAAAAAAGGGAAGGGCCGGCGCGAGAGGCCTGAGACGGCAGCCCCCAAAGACACTACCCTGGCACCGTCACCTGACACATCCACAAAGGGAGGCAAGGGCCCCAAGGAATCCGCAAAGGAGGGCAAGGGCAGCAGGGCGGACAAGTCCGGCAGCAGGCGAGCTGCCCAGGAGGGCCCCACCAGCCCCATTTCGGGGGTGAAGGAGGACACCCACGGGCCCAGGACTCCAGCACAGGAGGGCCCCGCAAGTGAAAGGTCGGATGGCGACTGAGCGGGACATATTGGCCCGATATGGTTCCCTGGGACAGCATGTCAAGCACCGCTGAACTGGGCCCCGTCGTGACAAGCACCGCTGAACAGGGCCCTTCAAGACAAGCACCGCTGAACAGGGCCCCGCCGTGACAAGCACCGCTGAACAGGGCACCGCCGTGACAAGCACCGCTGAACAGGGTACCGCTGTGACAAGCACCGCTGAACAGGGCCCTTCAAGACAAGCACCGCTGAACTGGGCCCGCCGTGACAAGCACCGCTGAACAGGGCACCGCCGTGACAAGCACCGCTGAACAGGGCCCTTCAAGACAAGCACCGCTGAACTGGGCCCTGCCGTGACAAGCACCACTGAACAGGGCACCACCGTGACAAGCACCGCTGAACAGGTCCCTTCAAGACAAGCACCGCTGAACAGGGCCCCGCCGTGACAAGCACCGCTGAACAGGGCCCCGCCGTGACAAGCACCGCTGAACAGGGCCCTTCAAGACGAGCACCGCTGAACAGGGCACCGCCGTGACAAGCACCGCTGAACAGGTCCCTTCAAGACAAGCACCGCTGAACTGGGCCCCGCCGTAACAAGCACCTCTGAACTGGGCCCCGCCGTGACAAGCACTGCTGAACAGGGCACCGCCGTGACAAGCACCGCTGAACAGGACCCTTCAAGACAAGCACCGCTGAACTGGGCCCTTCAAGACAAGCACCGCTGAACAGGTCCCTTCAAGACAAGCACCGCTGAACAGGGTACCGCCGTGACAAGCACCGCTGAACAGGTCCCTTCAAGACAAGCACCGCTGAACAGGGCACCGCCGTGACAAGCACCGCTGAACAGGGCCCTTCAAGACAAGCACCGCTGAACTGGGCAGCGCCGTCTCAAGCACCGCTGAACAGGGCACCGCCATCTCAAGCACCGCTCCGCTGGGCCCTTCATCTCAAGCACCGCTCCGCTGGGCCCTTCCTCTCAAGCACCGCTCCGCTGGGCACCGCCGTCTCAAGCACCGCTCCGCTGGGCCCTTCCTCTCAAGCACCGCTCCGCTGGGCCCTTCCTCTCAAGCACCGCTCCGCTGGGCCCTTCCTCTCAAGCACCGCTCCGCTGGGCCCTTCATCTCAAGCACCACTCCGCTGGGCACTGCCGTCTCAAGCACCGCTCCGCTGGGCACTGCCGTCTCAAGCACCGCTCCGCTGGGCCCTTCCTGTCAAGCACCGCTCCGCTGGGCCATTCCTGTCAAACACCGCTCCGCTGGGCCCTTCCTCTCAAGCACCGCTCCGGTGGGCCCTTCCTCTCAAGCACCGCTCCGCTGGGCCCTTCATCTCAAGCACCGCTCCGCTGGGCCCTTCCTCTCAAGCACCGCTCCGCTGGGCACCGCCGTCTCTGAACCGCTCCGCTGGGCCCTTCCTCTCAAGCACCGCTCCGCTGGGCCCTTCATCTCAAGCACCGCTGGGCCATTGGCAAGGCCGGATCTGTGTCGCCGGGGCTTCACGATGCACTCTGGGCACTAGTCCCCCTCCAGAACCAGTGGAGACAGGCATCCACTTGAGAGACTGTGGCTTTGCCCTCCCCAGGATTGCACAGTGGGCAAGCCACCCACTGTAGAGACTTGAGAGACTGTGGCTTTGCACTCCCCATGATGGTACAGTGGGCACCCCGCCCACTGTAGAGACTTGAGAGACTGTGGCTTTGCACTCCCCAGGATGGTACAGTGGGCATGGAGGCCCCTCGTGGATCTGGCGTCGTGGACTCAACTGGCTGAGGTGCCCCCCCTTCCCTTCCCCCTGAGGTGCCTGTAGTTTTACTATCTGATGCCCCTGCAGTGTTCTCTCCAATGGAATCGGGTCTCTTGTGTGGGCTTTGCCCATGTGTTTTGGCCCATTGGCCCACGAACAATGGATGATTGCCAATATTGGCCGGACTTTAGAGCTATGTATATATTGTTCATGTTGTAATATATTTAATTTATCTATTTCATATTTCACTTAACTTCAAATATGCTATAATATACTTCAATTTTAATGATCATTTTATTTTGTCTTTGCATTCTTCCGTGGGGTTTGGGGGGTGTCACTCTGAGTTGTTGCTCTGCATTGATTGGGTGTGTCGCGTATGTGTGTGCCCGTAATCTTTTCTCCTCCCCCCTCCCCTGTGTCGTAGGTGCAGTACTTACCGTTGTCTTCTGCGCCGGCGTTCGTGCTCCTGGTAGAGGAGCAGGTAGACAATAGTTGGTAGGATGTGTAGTTCGGGTTCCATGCTGTCCAGATTCCTCGTGGAGTGTGTAGAGGTGAGCGTTTTCCGTTTGCAATGTCTGTTTCTGCCGTGTTTTTATCGGCGGGGCTCCCGCCCCGGAAAAGGTGGCAGATTGGTGAGTTGTGATAGGGTGGGCAGTACATTGTCTGCCGCCTGCCTGTTGGCGGTGACCGCCGCGCTGTTTGTTTGTCCCGCCGTGGCGGTCGGTGTGTTAAAATGGCAGTCTGTGTTGGCGGTTCCCGCCAGGGTCAGAATCCCATTTTTTTAACCGCCTGCCTGTTGGCGGGTTGGCCACCGCTTTAACACCGACCGCCAGGGTTGGAATGACCCCCTATATCTGAAAGCTCAGTACTGAAAAAAGCGGCTTCGGAGCCGAAAAGAAGCTCTTATACAGAAGAGCAAGGACTTTCCAGCCAAATGAAGGAAAGACATAGATTTGAGCAGGAACTAAGTATGGAAGAACCAGACCATGCACAAAGGAGGTTACATATCCAGAAAGAGACTGGAAAAATACAAACTTTACCTCCAATCAAATCTAAAAGGAAACTTGCATTTCAGGAGACAGAAATGCAGCCTAAGGCAAAGGTGGTTAGAGAGAAATCCCCACCACCAAGGGTATCACCACAACCGTCCCCACCGCACTCACCACAACTGTCACCAGTGGGAACACCTCCAATGCAGTCGCCCACACATACAGGGATGACACAGGATGGAGCTGATGCATGGGACTTATATGATGCACCAGTATCGGATAACAGTCCGGATTGTTATCCAACAAAGCCGTCACCTCCAGAAGACAGTACTGCATATACGCAGGTACTATCCAGGGCAGCTACGTTCCACAACGTAGCAATGCACTCAGAACCAATAGAGGATGATTTCCTGTTTAACACCTTAGCATCCACCCATGCTTCCTATCAGAGTCTGCCAATGCTTCCGGGTATGCTCAAACACGCAAAACAAGTCTTCCAGGAGCCAGTTAAGGGAAGGGCTATCACGCCTAGAGTCGAGAAGAAGTACAAACCTCCTCTAACAGATCCTGTGTTCATAACACAACAACTTACACCGGACTCAGTGGTTGTAGGAGCAGCAAGAAAGAGAGCAAACTCTCAATCGTCAGGAGAACCTCCACCACCTGACAAAGAGAGCAGAAAGTTTGATGCTGCGGGCAAACGAGTGGCAGCACAAGCAGCCAATCAATGGCGGATTGCTAATTCGCAAGCCCTACTTGCTCGCTACGACAAGGCACACTGGGATGAGATGCAACACATCATACAGCACTTGCCCAAGGAACATCAGAAACGTGCTCAACAGGTTGTGGAAGAAGGACAGGCCATATCTAACAACCAGATAAGGTCCGCACTAGACTCGGCAGACACGGCAGCACGAAAAGTCAACACGGCGGTAACCATTCGCAGGCATGCGTGGTTAAGAAGTTCTGGCTTCAAGCCAGAGATCCAACAAGCGGTGTTGAACATGCCATTTAATCAGGAACAGTTGTTTGGGCCGGAAGTTGACACAGCAATTGAGAAGTTAAAAAAAGACACGGACACGGCCAAAGCCATGGACGCGCTCTATTCCCCACAAGTCATAGGCACCTTTAGGAAACCACAATTCAGAAGAGGTTTTCGACAGCAAACATCAGAGCCTTCCACCTCTCAAACCAGACCCACCTATCAGGCACAATATCAAAGGGGAGGGTTTTGTGGTTCCTATAGAGGACAATTCCCAAGAGGAAGCGGAAAGGTTCAGGCAACCAAACCAAGCCAGACCGAACAGTGACTTCAATGTCACAAAACCCCAACACTTATCACCAGTGGGGGGGAGGCTAACCGCGTATTATCAAAACTGGACACATATTACCACAGACGCATGGGTCCTATCAATTATCCAACATGGTTATTGCATAGAATTCACAAAATTCCCGCCAGATGTGCCACCAAGAACACACAATCTGTCCAAACAACACTTACCTCTATTACAAATAGAGGTCCAAGCACTATTACAAAAACAAGCAATAGAACTAGTACCCAATCATCAGAAAGGAACAGGCGTCTACTCACTATATTTCCTAATTCCAAAAAAGGTCAAAACGTTAAGACCTATCTTAGATCTCAGAACACTGAATCTCTTCATCAAATCAGACCACTTCCACATGGTAACACTTCAAGACGTGGTTCTCTTACTAAAAAAGGAGGAATACATGTCAACATTGGATCTCAAAGATGCGTATTTCCACATACCCATCCATCCTTCCCACAGAAAATACTTAAGGTTTGTAATGCACGGCGTACACTATCAATTCAAAGTGCTACCGTTCGGTATAACAACGGCCCCAAGGGTATTCACAAAATGCCTAGCAGTAGTAGCCGCTCACATAAGGAGACAGCACATGCACGTATTCCCATATTTAGACGACTGGCTAATAAAAACCAACACTCAGCAACAGTGTCTTCTTCACACGCAATACGTCATAGAAACTCTACAGAAACTCTGGTAAAAATTACCAGAAATCAAATCTGCAACCATCCCAAATACAACAATACTTGGGAGCAACACTCAACACACAAAGAGCAATTGCCACTCCAACTCCACAAAGAGTCCAAGCGTTCCAAAATGTAACATCAAGCATACAGTCAAACCAACACTACCCAGTAAGGTTTGTAATGAAACTTCTAGGCATGATGTCTTCATGCATAGCCATTGTCCCAAATGCAAGATGACACATGAGGCCCTTACAACAGTGCCTAGCAAAACAATGGATACAAGCACAGGGTCAACTTCAAGATCTAGTGTTGATAGACCGCCAAACACACTTCTCGCTTCAATGGTGGAACCCTATAAATTTAAACAAAGGGCGGCCATTCCAAGACCCAGTGCCTCAAGCTGTTATCACAACAGATGCTTCCATGATGGGGTGGGGAGCACACCTCAACAAACACAGCATACAGGGTCAATGGGACAATCAGCAAAAACAACTTCACATAAATCATTTGGAACTGCTAGCGGTGTTTTTAGCATTAAAAGCATTTCAACCACTGGTAGCCCACAAACACATCCTTGTCAAAACCGACAACATTACAACAATGTATTATCTCAACAAACAAGGGGGGACACACTCGTCACAACTGTGTCTCTTAGCACAAAAGATTTGGCATTGGGCAATTCACAATCACATTCGCCTGATAGCACAATACATACCAGGCATTCAGAATCAGTTAGCCGACAATCTCAGTCGAGATCACCAACAAACTCACAAATGGGAAATGCATCCCCAGATCCTACAGGATCACTTCCTTTGTTGGGGAACACCAAACATAGACCTATGCGCAACAAAAGAAAACGCAAAATGCCAAAACTTTGCGTCCAGGTACCCACACTCTCAATCCAAGGGCAATGCACTATGGATCAGTTGGTCAGGGATATTTGCTTACGCTTTTCCCCCTCTCCCACTCATTCCTTATCTGGTCAACAAATTGAGTCAAAACAAACTCAAACTAATACTCATAGCACCAACCTGGGCTCGCCAACCGTGGCACACAACACTGGAGGGACTAAAAAGAATCATACCACCAAGGACACCACCAGTACCTTCGTGGAACCTTAATATTGTATTAACACGACTCATGGGCCCACCATTCGAACCCATGCATTCTTGTGAAATGCAATATCTGACTTGGAAAGTAGCCTTTCTAATAGCTATCACATCACTTAGAAGAGTAAGTGAGATACAAGCATTTACTATTCAAGAACCTTTTATACAAATACATAAACATAAAGTGGTTCTCCATACAAATCCAAAATTCCTACCAAAGGTCATATCATCATTCCACCTAAACCAAACTGTGGAACTCCCGGTCTTTTTTCCGCAACCAGACTCAGTAGCCGAAAGAGCCTTACATACATTAGACATAAAAAGAGCACTAATGTATTACATTGACAGAGCAAAACAATTTCGTAAAACAAAACAATTGTTTGTAGCCTTCCAAAAACCTCATGCAGGTAATCCTATATCCAAACAAGGCATCGCCAGATGAATAGTTAAATGTATTCAAACTTGCTATATTAAAGCAAAAAGAGAATTACCTATTACACCAAGAGCACATTCCACTAGGAAAAAAGGCGCCACAATGGCTTTTCTTGGGAATATACCTATGACAGAAATTTGTAAGGCAGCCACCTGGTCTACGCCTCATACATTTACTAAGCATTACTGTGTAGATGTGTTAGCAACGCAACAAGCCACAGTAGGACAGGCTGTATTAAGAACATTATTTCAGACAACTTCAACTCCTACAGGCTAAACCACCGCTTTTCGGGGAGATTACTGCTTGTTAGTCTATGCACAGCATGTGTATCTGCAGCTACACATGCCACCGAACGGAAAATGTCACTTACCCAGTGTACATCTGTTCGTGGCATGAGACGCTGCAGATTCACATGCGCCCTCCCACCTCCCCGGTAGCCTGTAGCCGTTCTTAGTTGAATGAAAATTGTAAATATGTAAATAAATATTATCTTGATACACATTAAGTACATACATAACTACTCCATTGCATGGGCACCTCTAGTATGCTCACAACTCCTACCTCACCCTCTGCGGGGAAAACAATCTAAGATGGAGTCGACGCCCATGCGCAATGGAGCCGAAAGGGAGGAGTCACTCGGTCTTGTGACTCGAAAAGACTTCTTCGAAGAAAAACAACTTGTAACACTCCGAGCCCAACACTAGATGGCAGGATAATGCACAGCATGTGAATCTGCAGCGTCTCATGCCACAAACAGATGTACACTGGGTAAGTGACATTTTCCATATATTCCACAACTCATAAAAACTTGTACTGTTTATTTATATGGAATTAATGCACTTTGAAAATAAGATGAATCTGCAAATTTCTCACATAATTCTCAGAATCAGAAGTAAAAAAAATATATTTCAAGCTATCCATTGGTTCATAATAACCACACTCAGCTTTTAAAGGAAACCACACCCCACAGTAATTTTGCTGTTATCTCTTGGTTAGGAAGGGTGCATCTTGGCATTTGAGATTCCAAATGACAGAAGGTGGGGATCCTGGTATATCCACAAGCATGGAAGAACAAGATTAAGAAATGCATGGAGGTCGTAGAAAGGAAAGTGATGTGTGGAGGTGGCTCACCATCCCCACTTCTGAGACAAAAGCTTGTGCAAGGAATGTGGAGTGCAATCTGTGTGGAAAAACCTTTCCAGAAGCACTGAGAAAAAGTACAGCTATGGTACTTCCACTATGTGGAAACATTTGAAAACTTTCCATAACATATATATCTCCATTACATCACGGAGAGAGCTACTGATGCTTCTGCAGCAGGACCATCTACTTCTTCAGGAGCTGCAGCTGTGCAAAATATATCTGCTCCACCAGTCTGCAACAAGCTCAAGGAGATGGTCATCCATTGCAGTAAGTGCCAGGAACTTGTTTATTAAAAAGAATGAATAGTATGAGTTATTATGCCCTTGGGTATGTGCCTGTATCCGTATGTGTGTGCTTGAGTGTGGTAGTGTATACATCAGTGTGTGACTGGGTGTCTTAACCAGCATGCTTGAAAAAGTGAAGAGCCACCGCTGTTAATTTGTTTTACTTATTTTTCAGTTAGAAAAACACGTTTTTTGAATATGCTACAGTTTTGCATATATTTATTTTGTTTATAAAAGTTGCTTCATAAGCCATTTCTATAAAAAAAACTACTTCTAAAAATGTTTTTTAAAAGTTTTCTTCATTAAAACTTAAAAAAGATTAGTTTTAGAACTGACATATTTACTACAAAGAGGTGTGTCCTTGTTCCTATTTTTGTAGTTTATTTATGAGGGGTACCTGACTGTGTCAGTGAATACATCTGTATGTCCCTAGGTCTGTCAGTGAATGTATCAGTGTCTCACTGGCTCCGGTGTGTGATGGGTGTGTCATTATATGCATCAGTGTGTCCCTGGGTGTGATAGTGTATCCATCAGTATGTTTCTGGGTGTGTCAGTGTATGTGTCAGTGTGTCCCTGGATGGGCCCATGTCTGCAACAGTGCATGTCTGGATGTGGTAGTGCATGCATCAGTATGTGACTGGGTGTGTCAGTCAGTGCAGCAGTATATGCCTGACTGTGGGAGTGTATGCTTTGGTGTGTGCCTGGATATCTAAGTGTATACACTACTCTGTGCTTTGATATGTCAGCATCTGCATGAGTGTGTCCCTGGTTCCGTCAGTGTGTTCATTACAGTGTGTCTGGATATATACATGTATTCATAAGTATGTCCATGAATGAGTTAGTGTCTGTATCATTTGTACTTGGCTGTGTCAGTGCATGCATCAGTTTGTCCCTGGGTGTATCACTGTATAAATCAGAGTGTATGTGAATATGTATGAGTATGGATTAGTGTGTGTTTGGGTGTGATATTGTATCCATCAGTGTGTCACTGGTTGTGTTACTGAATACAACAGTGGATGTCTGGCTTTGTCAGTGTATGTATCACTGTGTGTCTGGATCTGTAAGTCAGTGTGTGCTTGGATCTGTTAGCATGTGCATTAGTGTGTCCTTGGATGTGTGAGTGTACCAATCTGTGTGTCTCTGGGTGTAGTAGTGTATGGATAACTTTGTCCATATATGGGTTACTATATACATCATTGTGTGTATGGCTATGTCAGTGTATGCATGAGTGTGTTCGCGGGTGTGTCAGTGTATAAATCAGTGTCTACCTGGATATGTTGCAGTATGAGTTACTATGTCCTTGGGTATGTGCCTGTATCCATATGTGTGTGCTTGAGTGTGGTAGTGTATACATCAGTGTGTGACTGGGTGTCTTAGTGAATTTAACAGTGTATGCCTGGCTGTGTAAGTGTATGCATAATTGTGTGCCTGGATCTGTATGTGTATGTATCAGTATGTACCTGGTTCTCTCTGTATGCATTAGTGTCTGACTGGATCTGTGATTGTATTCATCAGGATGTTGTTGCATATGTGAGTCTGCTCATCAGTGTATGCTCAAATGGGTTTCTGTACGCATTAGTGTGTGCTTGAGTGTCATTGTATGCATCAGTGTGTGCCTGGGTGTGGTACCATATGCATAAGTGTGTGACTGCGTATAGTAGTGTATGCATCAGTGTGTGCTTGACTGTGTCACTGCATGCATGAGTGTCTGTTGGAATATCTGTGTATATCCATCAGTGTGAGCTTGGATCTGGTACTCTATGCATAAGTGTGTGTGTTAGATATAATTAGTTACTTATATTAGCATAGTGAATAGCTCGTTTAATCTGTATAAAAAAAGAATACATAAATAAAAGTTAGTTTCATATTGATATCTTATGTGTTAAAAATTGTCAACCTGTAAAACAAATGATATAATGAATTGCAAGATAGAAGAATTTTAAATTTCTGTATAAAAATTACAAACTTTACTTAAACATCTAACATTACCTTCTCCACTGTTCTCAGCTTCTGCACTATAAATTAAGTGCATATAAATACTCATCCTTGAACAGTGAGGGGAAAAACAGTCATACTGACTTAAAAAAAACATAAGTACATAGCATGTTATTTACAATTAACAGTATTATGCGTACTATACATACATTTATTATCCCTGCTTGTCAAAACAAAGCCTATGTCAGATATGTGGAGTGTACTCTGTGTCAAAATACCAGAGAAAAAGTACAGTTATGGCACTTGCACTATGTAGAAACATTTTTAAACGTTCCATGAGTGAACATATGTCTGTTACATGACTGAGAAAGTTGCTGATCCTTCTGTGTTAGGTCCATCATTTTCTTTGGGTAATCCAGCGCTGCAAAATATATCCATTTCAGCAGTTTGCAATGAGCTCAAGCAGTTGGTGATCCATTGTAGCAAGTGCCAACATCTTGTTCTTTAAAACAAAAGCAAATATAATCAATATACTTGAAAAGGTGAACAGCCACCACTGTTAATTCATTTTACTTATGTTTCAGTTACCAAAATAAGTTTTCCAATAGTAACATTACTATGTGTGACACTCAATACAAATATTAACAAATGTCTATTTGGTCTACTTGTCAAATTTTATAAAGTATGTTGTACCTTTTTAACATAATTAGGCCCAGATTTATTCTTGCTTTGTGCTGAATTAGTGTAATTTTTTAAAACTAATTCAGCGCAAACTTAACTCCATATTTATATTTTGGCGCTAGACAGGTCTAGCGCCAAAATATTGGAGTTAAAGTCATTTTTTGGATGCATGGACTTACCTTGCGTCAATGAGTTGCAAGGTAGGCGTTCCCGTCCAAAAAATGACTCTAAGGCCCTAGCGCCTTATTTATCCTCCTGTGCAAAAATGGTGCACGGGAGGGAGGCCTGCGTAAATAATGGCGCTAATTCTGCTTAGCACCATTATTTAACGCCTGGGTCAAGGCAGGCGTTAGGGGACCTGTGGACCCATTTCCATGGTTAAACACCATGGAATGGGCCCACAGGTGCCCTGCGCAAGCCCCAGGAACATCCCCACCCACCAGAGGGACACCACTGGATGGGGGACCCCATCCCAGGTAAGTAGAGATAAGTATTTTACTTTTTTTTGTGGCATTGGGAGCCCTGAAATGGACCCCCGTACATGGCACTGGGTGCAATGGCCATGCCTAGGGGACCCTTGTCCCCTGTGCTGTCTACTGGGGTGGTGGGCATGGCTCCTGTCTTTTCTAAGACAGGAGTCATGTGGTATGGATGGTTTTGCATCAAGAAATGACGCTAGGCTGGTTAGAGTCCTCTTTTTTTACTCCAACCAGCCTGTCATTTTTTGGTGCAAAACACCCTTCTCCCATACCGCGTTTGTGCCGTTTTGCATCAAAAAGTATAAATCTGGGCCTTTAGTGTGTATGGATCATACTGGTACTAAAAAAGGTGCCTAAAGATATCACCCTGGTTAGGCCGTATAATGTAATAAAGTACAGTAATCCATTCAACAGCAGAACAGTATATCTCTAGTGTTCTTCTTTTAATTATTTTGCAGCTGTTCTTGAATTATAAGTTTGGCAGTCCTCCTTTGTATCTTCTATAGATGTTTGTTCTAATTGAAAGTTTTTAATCTCCATTTCCAGTTTACTATAATAAGTGAGTTTCAATCCAAGGCTAAGAACATTTGAAAATGTACAATTCTTTAACAAGACATCACCCCTGATAGGTTGTATGATGCCTTATTTTGTCATATAAAAAGTTCCACACAGCTACTATTGCATTTCTTCTTTAGTAATCTTCCTTAAAACTTTGGTTGAAGAAACAGAAGGTAAGCATTTTGTAGTGTATAGGGTAATCTCTCTTTAAATGTAAGTTTACTATCATTGCACTCTGTCTATCCAGGTGTGTTTTATATAGATGGTGTAATGTCCAGATGTAACACTGTACCTTCATGGAAAATAATGGCTGTGCAGGTTTTACTAGAAATTGAAATTTGCCCTACTTTAAAATTTGGAATTAGAGTTTCCATCTTAGTTCCATCAGCACTGCATCGCTGCAGCATTAGGATGATATAATTGTACTTTATTTGTGTTATATTCAGAGTTGATAGCAGATGTGACTTACATTTTCTGCAGGTATAATTCTGGGATGCATCTTTAAACAAGTTGTCAAAACTGACAATTTTACAGGCTGGTAGATTTAAGTAGATAAATCGTTTTGATTCTATGTCTGTTTTTAAAGAAAATTAACAATTTTCACAGTCATGCTGCCATGAGTAACTTAGTCCAAATAGGTCATTAATAGGTACCATCTCTTCTTTTAAGATACCACGTACAGTCATCAAAAATACTTATGGAGTATTTTGTGTGAAATGTACAGATCCAGTGCACATATCAATAAGGTCTCTAATATGAGTTGCAGAATATGTTCTAGTTCTATCACTAGACAAGCATTCTAACAGTGTAAAGAGTGCAGAGCCTAATTTGTTATTCTTATTGTGTTTAATTGTATGAACCAGAGCAGGTAAACAAAAACTGTGCATTGAGGGCTACATTGGCATAGCAGTTGACTACAGATACTTTTGAAATCTGATACTTTTGTTTTTCTGCAATACTTCTGTTTTTTTTTTTTTTTTCCCCTTTTCTCAGGACGTCACCATGGTCCTTCAAAATCTTTCATTTTGGTAATAATCTAGGTTTTTCATAGACTGGGCACTGTCCTGAGTGAGGTGCATACAGCTTTCTCAGTTATACTCTATCACACAGCTTAAATCAGAATTTACTTTACTGTCATCAAAGTCTAATAGATACAAACAGGACAAAGTTGTAATCTGTAATAAAGCTACATATGACATTCCTTCCTTGAATACAGTACTACCAATATTAATAAATGCTGAGTCTACACCTAGGCCTTGAGATTTATGAATTGTTACAGCATATGCTGCTAAACAAATTGGAAACTACTTTCTCCGAACATATAGGTCTTTTACAAGCAAGAAATGTGTGACAGACCTTCCTATCTGTTTTACACCATCAACATCATCAAATTTAGTTGCTAAAAATTGAACCTCATTTCCATTTGGATATAAAATTAAGTCAGTTATTTTGTCTATGGTTCCATTAACTAGTCCTTCTTCAGCATTTAAATTTTGCAGCAAAATCACCCTGCAGTTCTTACAAACACGTAGACACTTTTCTAATCTCGCAGTTTTTGAAACAGACTTTTCTAAAGAATCTAATTTGGACTGCAGTTTTTTATTCAAGACTATTGTTACTCCTTGATGTCCCATTTTATCAACTGCGGTAATATTTAGTATGTGTTCTTTCTCCAGGTGCAACAGTTCTTCATCAAAAGAGATGCATTCTTGAAGCGAAGGCATTAGACATACAGTAGATCTTTCTTGTTGAATAATTCAAACATGATCTGTGCTGCAGATTTCTTGCAAGTAAATATATTCTTTATAAGGCATGTTTCCAAACAACGTTTCCCTCCTACTGACAGTAATCCTATTCTGATATCCTTCAGAATATTTCCATATTCTATATCAGAGGATTGACGCATATTTCTAATTAGTTCTTTGTATTGGAAATTCAACCAAATGTTTACATTTCCAATGCTTCCCAAGGAATTGCGAGTTTGTTTATGTAAGAGTGTCCTAAATACAGCCTTTCCTTTCACAGGATTAAGTTCTAATAAATCACCAAAAACAATAATGTGCTTTCCTCCAAAAAGTACATGATACACTGTCTTCAATATTTGTTGCATTCTAAAATGCACAAAGGCAAGCATTACGTTTGACACCATGCTCACCTCATCAATGATTAAAAGATTTATTTTTTTCAAGGTAACTCCTTTGATGTTGTGAGCAGCTAATCCAGTAGGGGCAAATATAACACATGCCAAAATAGAGTCTGTCGTCTTCTTTAGAAATCTGCTTAGAGTTTGAATTAAAACTCTTTTTCAGTGCCATCTTGTCCACTAATATATAAACAAATTGGCTTAAAACTTGAACACATGCATTCATTGTTTTCATGCAGGAATCCATGTTCTATTTTTTCTTTGACTTATACATATATTTCTTTCTGCCCATCATTCGGTTGTGCCACTAGCTGTTTGGAGTCAACCTTTTTTTCTGTTTCTTGTTGCATAGTTGTCTCATTCATTGTTATAGACCCTTCATTCTCAATAATTGGCTGACCTAGAGGATCTTGACTGAGAGGTGCAGTATCGCAGCAACAATTGTCTCCTCCTGTTCAATTTCTTCATTCAACATTTTTAGATAGTTTGGAAATATTGGACACTCAATGTTGTTTTTTATAGCATTGAAAGAGTCTTCATAGCAGCCATAATCTCCAAATAAGTGTGTTTCAGATCGCCAAGGTTTGAAGAGTTGAATGAGTGCTAAGTAGAACAATTATTTTTTCTTACTAGTTTGACAAGTGAGTTTTCTTTTGCAAGCAACCGTCACAACCAGCAACAGCATACCTGCGTTTATCAATACTTTCTGACACGTTATTTCTGTACGTACAGTGTTGTAGAATTTCATAAAGACAAATATTTAAAACATGTTCTGAGTGTGTCTCAGAATGCCAAGATTTGAACAGTTGAATGAGAGCTAAGTAGAATTTTGTTTTTTCACAGTAGTTCGACATGTTAGTTTTCTTTTGCATGCCATACCAAGCAAAATCACAACCAGCAACAGCAAACCAGCGGTCATCAATACTTTCTGACACATTATTTCTGTATGTATAGTGTTGTATATTTCATAAAGACTAACATGTTCAAGATGTGGACTTCTTCTTGGATAGTAGGTGTCCATCATGTTCATTTTCACAATATCTCAACTCTCTGTGAGATACTGAATTTTTGGGAAAGATCTCAAAACTCTATTTCTTGTGTCTGCAAGTCCTAAACTAACCCAAACAGTTCCTCTAGGCTTTGAGTACAAGCTCGCAGAACTCAACCTATCACAGCACTCAAATGAGCTTATCTACCTATGAGAGCATTTTCAAACTGAATCTGTATAGCTTCTTTGAGAGGGATTTTTCTGCAGAAATCTCCTCCCAGGTTTCCTTCATCTGTGTTTTCTCTGATTTTGTGATGTATGAAGTGACGTAGAGAGCAACAGCAACCAAATTATCTTGATAAAACTGTATGCCCATATTTGCATTGCATACCTTCAGAATACCAGGAATATAATCATTAGTATATTTGAAGCCTATAAATATTATTTGGAGATTTTCTTGTCAGTGTATGCCTCACTGCCGGTAAAAAGCAGTTCTCTCTCCCCTTAGAAATGATAGGCCTTGGAAATCTCAAACAACATCTTGTATAAAACTTTCCTTAGCATTTATATCTTCGGTGGCAATAGTTGCCACATCTATGTGATTGAAAGCGTAGAACTTGCTGTCATAGAGATTTGTTCTGATTGTCATCTGGAATGTTGCACGTAATGTACTGTTCTATGAAAGACAGTACAGACTCATCAGTATCAGTTCCAAATTTTGGTGCATCCTTTATCCATAATAGCATGTGAATATGTGGAACACCTCTTGCCTGGTATTCTTTCCTCCAAAAGAAATCTATGACTTCACCAACAGGAGGATTAGTTTTGTTGTATTTAAAACCAAGAATTGCTTGAAACTTGTGATTGACATAAATTAGCAGGGTCCAAAGAGCAAAGTTCCCCTGCTGTCTTCAAACTGATATCTTTAACACTACAGTTTTCTTCTCTTAGAAATTCTAGTAGATCATCCCAAGCATACTCTGCACAACTAAGCGTTACAAACCAAGTAGGAGGATGTAAGTTCTGGAGCATACATTTAAGTTGTCCTTGACGAGGGTACCAGTATTCATTAGTCCCACATTGACATGCCATCAAATTGATTACGTTGTACTCCAGATTTTCATCTTTACCTTGTATCTTATCAACAAACTCCCTTCCAGATAGATTTTGAAAATTGACTCCTATTTTAAGCATATGGTTCACAGCATAAGCGAGTCCTGACAAGTAAATCTCAAATAACAGATGAAATATGTATGGAACACATTGCGGAAACCTAGAGTCTTCAGAATATAGTCTTGGTAACATGTATTCAACTGTTGGTATTTGCGCATTTCGGTCATCATAGCAGCCTCCTACTCCTACCTCCCTGCCACTAGAAAATACATCTAAATTCCAAGTTTGATTTTACAGTGAGTGTGACGACAACTAATACACACATACTCTGGTTTCTAAGAACACAGAGCATAAAACTTGTCTATCTCTTTTCCAAATTTTTCAAAACTAATCTCTATGTCCAGTTCCTCTACACCTCCAGTTACTACCTCCTCATTCTCCCTACTGTCTTCTTCAGGGCCAAAAAAATGGAACTGAATGTTGTCACAAACCTTCTCAACCTCTGCTAAGTACCATGTAAGAGAGCTCTATTCAAATTTTCCAAACAGAAAGCTAAAGATTTACAAAATAATGTCTCCTTAATAATTGTTTAATTTTTGAATGATGCACAGCTAACCTTCTAAAGTAATGAAAAGTGCATCTACACACTTTTTTAAAAGACATGCCGATGGATGGCCATGTAAATGTGTTTATTTTCTGACTTTGCATGGATCTAATTATTGAAGCATTCAAATATTCTGTTTCAGACTTCCCATGAAAGTTTTCTTTAAAAACATTTCAATTTATCAATAGATGCCTGTTGGGTACTGCAAATGCCACTACACTTTCACTTGTACGCAGGAGCCTGTTTATGCCTTTTTCTACTTCTTCAGCTATCATTTCATCTACCTTTCTATGAACTATCTCTTCTTTTTCTATGGGAGTACTGCTTTTTACTTCATAACAATGACCAGTTATGTCAACTGCAAGCACTAATGTACTCTCTTGTAAATAACTCTCTTGATTAAAAAAGGGTTCTGCACTAGATGTGTGCGTCCATTCACCTTTAACAATTTTACAAAAATTAATTTAGTTAATTAGTCTTTTTCTCAACATTCTTTTTCTTATGTACATGACTATTGTGTGTAGTGCCTTCATTCTGTTTAATATTAATATAAAAAGCTTCCTCTTCACAACAAATGCTTTCTCAATTACATTCTCAATATGATGCTTTTGTTTTAGAAGAGCAGTTCTTCTTTTAACTATTGTATTTGGAAACATTGTTACTCTTAATTCCTTAAACTGTTTTCGTCTGAACGCTTTTTGTTTCATAAATTTCATAATTTTGACAACATCAGTTTGTTCCTCGTTCTCACTATGTTTCAAGCTTTTCCTCTTAATCAATGTCTTTGTCTCATTTAGCATTTTACAGCATATTGTTTTCAAAAATCCTTAGTATGTTTACCAGTGAGTGTTTTCTTTCTCTTGCCATTTTCCACCCTATCTTCATTTTTACTGTCAGTTTGAACCAGGTAGTAGTGTTGTTTCTGTTTTCTTCTTCTTTCTGTTTTGTTATGCATTTTGAATCTTCTTATGTATGTGGAAATATATATCTGAAAAACAAACAAAGACCCAATACATTTAGCTGTACAGAAAAAAAACTTAAACAGAATATTTTTCAATACAAAATTCAATTCATAGTGAAAAAACACTTATGCACTGCATCAGTATCCACCTGGGTGTGTCATTCCATGCATCAATGCGTGCCTCAGTGCCCCAGACTATCTATCACTTTGTCCTGGGTGCATGAGTGTATATATGACTGTTTCTCTGCATATGCCAGTGTATGCATGTGTGTGAACCTCTATGATCACTGAATGCATCAGTGTGTTCCTGGGTGTGATAATGTATGCATCACTGTCCCCTAAGAATGCGACTGTATGCAGCTGTCTATGCCTATGCATTACTATGCATCCGGGTATTTTTACACTATGCATTTGTCTGTAATTGGGTGTGTCAGTGTCTGCATCAGTGTGGACTTGAATGTGTCAGTATGTGCATCAGTGTGTCCATGGGTGTATCAGTGTATGCATCCGTGAGTGCCAACCGTTCTTAGTGTATGCAGCAAGCTGCCCTTAGATATAACAGGTTACATGCAGGTGTGCGCCTGGGTGTGTCAGTGAATGTATCAGTGTCTACCTATGTATATAACTGTATTCATCAGTGTGGGCTTGATCTGTTAGTGTATCCATCAGAATCTCCCTGGATATGTCACTTAATGGCATCATCATGTCCCTATGTGTGTCAGTCAATATATGCATAAGTATGTGAATAGGTGTGCAAGTGTGTGCATCAGTGTCTATCCAGCTGTCTAATTTTATGCATCAGAGTCTACCTGGGTGTGTGAGTGTATGTCTCAGTGTCTGCATATGTGTATATATATATATATATATATATACATCTATGACTTAGTATGTGCCTGAGTGTATCAGTTTATGTAGAAGTGCATGCCTGGCTGTGGTAGTGTATGCATCAGTGCATCCCTACATGTGTTACTTTATGTATTTATCTAAGCCAGCGTGTCTCATTTTATACATTAGTGTGCACCTGGGTGTGCCAGACTCTGCATTAGTACTTGGCTGGATGTGTTAGTGTGTGCATCAGTGTGTGCCTAGGTGTCACAGTGTATGAATTACATTCTACCTAGATCTGTTACTGTACGCATCAATAGTTGCATGGTTATGTTAGTGTATATATCTGTGTTGACTTAGAAGTATCAGTGTATCCATCAATTGGCTGTTAGTGTTACTAGCTCCACTCTCTATTTAGCTACATAAGTACTGTGTCTTTACTATAGTGTACATATACCTTGGTATAGGAGTGTGCAAGCTAATATTACACTTAAACTCAGAAAATTGTTTCATGATCTAATAGGAAAGTATTCACTTTTGTCAGTATTTCCATCTCACTTAAAGGTTCAGTTATCTGTACTAAATGAGCTGTACAAAGCTTCTTAAACACATTGGCCCTCATTACAACCCTGGCAGGTTGGTGGTAAAGTGGCGGTAATACCGCCAACAGGCTGGCAGTAACTACCGCCAAATTATGACCATGGCGGTGAGAACTCAGATAGACAGCCACTTTACCACACCGACCGCCAGGGCAGATACAACAGCCACCACGGCAGTAGCCGCCTAAAGCCAGGCGGAAGTCAATGTTCCGCCCACCATATTAGGATCCTGGAAACCACCACCTCTTCTGGGGCGGTACCAACGACATCAAAAGCCTGGTGGAAACACTGCACAGAAGGGAAAGGACTCACCTTTGGAGACACGGGAAAAACCACACCGCCATGGAGCCTGAACATCAAATATTCCCAATGATTTTCTACGTCCTACTCCACCATGAACACCAACAACAGGGAAGACGACCACAGTGAGTACAGCCGCCTAGCACACAGGGGAGGGAGGGAGGAAAAAGAGAGAGACACACACACACGCACAACACACCCTCCCACCCCAACACCATACACACAATCAGCTGCAGTAATAAAACATATTTACCCCGTACCACTGAGGAATAATGCAAGGACAACAGGATTGTGCAAAAGTGAGTGTAATAATAACAACACAGTAGAAATACAAAAATGCTATGTAATGGTATATACATATGTACAGTTCATGGGACACTGCCCAGTCCATATTGTGCGTGGGCCACAGGCCAAAGTCCAAGGCCCCACTTGTCACCTGCACCAAGACGGGGGACGGGGAACGGGGGCACCTCAGCCGGCAGATGGAACAACACCTCTGGTTCTGGAGGGGGCAACATGCCCTGTGCTTGGTCCTGGGGGGTGCAAGGCCACAGTCTCTCAAGTGGGTGACTTGCCCACTGGTTCTGGAGGGGGCAACATGCCCTGTGCTTGGTCCTGGGGAGTGCAAGGCCACAGTCTCTCAAGTGGGTGACTTGCCCACTGGCTTTGGAGTGGGCAACATGCCCTATTCTAGGTCCTGGGGAATGCAAGGCCACAGTCTCTCAGGTGGGTGTCTTACCCACTGGTTCTGGAGGGGGAATCGTGCCCTGTGCTTCTGATCCTTGGGAGGCTGGGGTTGGTGGGTGTCTTACCTACTAGTTCTGGAGGGGGCATTGTGCCCTGTGCTTCTGATCCCGGGGAGTGCAAGGTCACAGTCTCTCAGCTGTGTGTCATACCCAAGGAGGGAGGACTACATACCGTCCGCCGCCAGTGATGGCTGCTCAGTGATAGTGGTGCTGCTGGTGGGGGTTGGCTCAGTCCATCCCCTGCAGTCTCGGACGGCTGCCCACTGGTGGTGGTGGTGCTGCTGGTGGGGGGAGGCTCCAGCCCATCCCCTGCAGCCTCAGACGGCTGCCCACTGGTGGTGGTGGAGCTGCTGGTGGTGGTGGGGGGAATCTCCAGCCCATCCCCTGCAGCCTTGGACAGCTGCACAACCATGGTTGGTGGTGGGGGTCCGTCTGAGTCCCTGCACCAGGCCCCTTGTCCTCCCTGCCTGCTGGTGCTGGCTCCTTGCCCTTCCTGGCAGCAGCTGGGGCAGGCACCTTGCCCTTCCTGGCAGCAGCTGGGGATGGCTCCTTGCCCTTCCTGGCAGCAGGTGGGAATGGCTCCTTGCCTTTCCTGGCAGCAGCTGGGAATGGCTCCTTGCCCTTCCTGGCAGCAGCTGGGGATGGCTCCTTGCCCATCCTGGCAGCAGCTGGAGATGGCTCCTTGCCCTTCTGGGCAGCAGCTGCAGAAGGCTCTTGGCTCTTTAGGGCAGCAGCTGGGGATGGATCCTTGCCTTTCCGGGCAGCAGCTAGGGCAAGCACCCTTTCCTTGAGGCTTTCTAGTGCCCTGGATCCTTTCCCACCACGAGTGGGTGTGGAGACAACTGGGCCCGTGGACTGGGTGGCTGAGGTGCTTGCCTGGGTTTTTGCCACCCTGACCAGACGTGAAGGACGGGTGGAGGGGCAGGGAAGAGGTCAATGGGGGAGAGGAAAAACTTCTTAGGGACATTGGGGCGGGAAGAGGGAGAAGGTTTGGGAGTGGAGGAAGAGGGAGTGGTTGTAGGAGGTGTCTGTTTGCTGTGTTTTGGTGTAGGTGCATGGGCTGGATGCTGTTGTGAGGTGGATGGCTGTTGGGTGTCTGAGTGCTTGCGTTTTTGTACCTTAGGAGGAGGGGGACAGGCACAGTGGGAGAGGACTCAGGGGATGTGTGCCTGGCTGTTGTTGAGGTATCTGCCAGTGAAGTGTGTGTTCTGATTGGTGTGATGGTGATGCTGGTAGTGGATGAGGATGTAGTGCATGCAGGTGTGAGTGTAGATGCAACTGGGAGGGAGGTGGAGGAGGAGGGGGACACAGTTGAAATTGTGGATGTTGGTATGGCTGCATCTGGATGGTGTTTGTGTGAGTGCCTGTGCGATGAAGTGTGGTGCTTGTGTTTGCTTGTGCCACTGTTGCGTGTTGTCTTGTGTACCTGCTCATAGGTTGGGGGTTGAGGGGAATGGGATTGGGAAGAGGAAGTTGGAGAGAGGAGGGTTGAAACTGGGACAATGGCTGCCATCAGAGAGGAGGCCAGAGCCTGGAAGAATCTCTGTTGGGCCGCCAAGCCAGTATGAATGCCCTCCAGGATTGCATTAGTCTGTTGCGTCTGGGCTGCCAGCCCCTGAATGGCATTCACAATGGTTGACTGCCCTATAGAGATGGATCTCAGGAGGTGAATAGCCTCCTCACTCAGGGCAGCAGGGCTAACTGGGGCAGAGCCTGAGGTGCCTGGGGCAAAGGAGATGCCCACCCTCCTGAGTGAGCGGGCATGGGCAACTCGCTGAGGGGCTGCTGGAAGGGCTGTGCTGGCACGGGGTGGAGGCTGTACCTGTAGCTGGGGTGGTCACAGAGGTGTCTGCCACCACCAGGGAGCTTCTAACGAAGGAGGCATCTGCGTCTGAATTGTCCCCTCCAGTCTCCGCCGTGGTGCTTCCCTCACCCTCCATCCCACTGATGCCCTCAGCGTTGGTGGACTCTGCCTCCTGGGTCCTGAGGGATGCAGCTCTCTCCGTTGCTGGTGCCTCTGCTCCTCCGCCAGATTATGCTAATACACATAAGGACAGGGTGACAAAACAAAAAGGGGGGAAGAGACAAAGGATACACTGGGTCAATGGCTGCACGAATACCACCATTGGCGTACACACCACCGTCACACACAGGGAACAGCCCTACGCACTATGCATTGCACTAGCAGTTATAATGCTATCCACCGAGGCATGGGGAGGGGCACATACCGCCAAATGCAGCACACCTGGGACCCACACAGCCCCGACCAGTTGTGGATGCCTACAAGCTAGGTAGCAGGATTATCACTTCAGAACCCTGGCCAACATGGGACCTACTCTGCAATGACAGGCCAGGCCTAGGGGCACCCACTGACACACATCCCCCACCCGGGTACCACTCTACCATGCGTAAGTTGTAATGATGGGCACTGTACTCACCCCCTTGTGGCTGCTGTGATGCCCTCAAGCACCCATCCAGCTCCGGATAGGCCACTGCCAGTATGCGGGCCATCAGTGGGGTCAGGGTTCGATGGGCACCCCTTCCTTGTTGGGAGGCCATCCCCAGTTGGGCCTCCACCGTGTTCCATACCCAGCATCTCAGGTCCTCCCACTGTTTCCGACAGTGGGTGCTCCGCCTGCCGTAGACCCCCAGGGTCCACACGTCCTTGGCGATGGCACGCCATATACCCTTCTTTTGATGGGCGCTGACCTGCAGAGAAATACACACAGGAAATGGTATCAGTCAGACCGTCCTGCCTGTTACACTTACGGTACACCATACCCTTCACATCGCCATTTACACACACATGGCTCAGCACACAAGCTGTACGCCACCCAGGGGACAAGTACACGAGGCCTTCACACACACCACTCCATGCATTCATGCCACATGCATCGTGCTCACAGTGTACTCACCTGTTGGTCTGGAGGCCCATACAGCAGTCTGTACTGGGGTAGGACTCCATCCACCAGACATTCCAACTCCGCTGAGGTGAAGGCTGGGGCTCTTTCCCCAGTCACACAGGCCATGGTATGTTCCAGACAATGGTCACAGCAACACATGCAGTGTAGGTCCTCTCCTGTTGAAGATCAGATAGCAATTGAGGGATGATATAGAAAATGGCAGTCACGTCTGCGGCGGTGCACACGTCACCGCCGGTGTAGATCACCATTGGCCATTGTACTCCATAGGGCCTAATGTTAACCAATGAGGAGTTGCACGGCGGTTCCCGACCGCCTAGCACACCGGCGCACAACAACAGCAGAATTACCTAACTTCCACCTGTCCCTCCACAAAGAACAGGCAGACGTCATTTCGGGGGGGGTGGCAGGGCCTGGATAATAACTGCGTCACAGTTAAAAATTGGACATACAGGACAAATAACTCTTACCCATTACATATTAACATCATGCATTGTACTGTTTGGGCTCTGATGTTTAGTTTGTGACCGGCTACTCACTCTTTTGTCCCTTAGACTGCAACCTCTGTGGATGAATAGGAGATGGAGACATAACCCCGTGTACAGACCCCTGGTGGACTTGGCAACAATGGAGGAAAGGCACATTATCTTCACCTATAGACTTAACAGGGCCACAATCACAGAGCTGTATACCCAGCTGGAACCTGACCTGATATCTGCTATCCATCACACCATTGGGATCCCCCCTCTTGTGCAAGTCCTATCTGTGCTCCATTTCTTGGCAACTGGTTCATTCCAAGTGACAGTGGGCTTGGCACCAGGAATTTCATAGCCAATGTTCTCAATAGTGCTGACAAGAGTGTTGTCTGCCCTGATTAAACACATGTGCAGCTACATTGTATTCCCCCAAGTGGAGGATTTGACCATAGTGAAGGCTGACTTCTATGCAATGGGACATATCCCCAACATAATTGGGGCAATTGATGGAACACATATTGCATTTGTGTCCCCCCGGCAAAATGAACAGGTGTACAGAAATCAAAAGAGTTTCCACTCCATGAATGTTCAGATGGTGTGCTTGACGGACCAGTACACCTCCCATGTCAAAGCTAAGTATCCTGGGTCGGTGCATGATGCCTTTATCGTGAGGAAAAGCAGCATCCCAAATGTGTTGGCCCAACTACAGAGGCACTGTGTGTGGCTAATAGGTGAGCCCTGCTTCCCACTCAGTAGATGTTGGTGTATGGGTATGGTGTGGGCCATATAGGATAGTGTGTGGCTAAATGTTGTCCCTCGATATTTGCAGGTGACTCAGGTTATCCCAACCTATCATGGCTACTGACCCCTGTGAGGAATGCCAGGACAAGGGCAGAAGAACATTACAATGAGGCATATAGGCGAACAAGATGGATAATCAAACGGACCTTTGGTCTCCTGAAGGCCAGGTTCAGGTGCCTCCATCTAACTGGGGGATTCCTGTGCTACTCACCCAAGAAGGTCTGACAGATAATCGTGGCGTGCTGCATGTTGCACAGCCTTGTCTTGAGATGCCATGTGCCTTTTCTGCAGGAGGAGGAGGCTGGAGATAGCCGTGTGGCAGCAGTGGACCCTGTGGACAGTGAGGATGAGGAGGCAGAGGATGAGGATGAGGACAACAGACCTGCAGTGATTTGACTATACTTCCAATGACACACAGGTAAGACAGTGTTGCTTCACATTTAGTTTAGTTTAGTTTTGAGGATTTGTAGAGCGGATGGCTACCAGAAGGCCTCCCAGCGCCGAGGAAGCTCACTAGGTAAGAGGAACAGACCTAAACAGGAAACAATACAGTTTTCAATTGTCTACGAAAAGAAGATTCTGACATGTCATGACAAAGTTCCAAGGGGAGGGAGTTCCAGATCTTAGCTGCGCTACAGGCGAAGGATCTACCCCACCATCTAACTTTCTCAGCACGAAAGGAGTTAATTAAAAAAGCTGAAGAAGATCTGAGTATTCTCCGGGGGTATAGGGAGTGATAATTTGTCTGAGGAAGACTGGACCCTTTTTTCAAAGGGCTCGGTGAATAAAACACATAGCTTTAAAAATAATGCGTTGTTCAATCAGAAGCCAATGGAGAGAAGCCACGGCTGGAGTGGCAGATGAATGTCTGGGGGTGTCTGTGAGCAGCAGCGTTCTGCACCACCTGAAGTCTCTTTAGAACATGCGAAGGAGAGTTCAGGAGCAGTACGTTCTCATAATCGAGACGTGAAAGTATCAGAGCCTGAGTAAGAAGTCTTTTGGCTGAAAATGGAAGTAATTTAAAGATTTTCCTAAGGGTTCTTAGAAAACCGAAACAGGTAGCTGCCAGTTTCTTAGAATGGCATTCCATTGTAAGGTGCGGGTTTAGCCAAAAGCCCAAGCTTTTTATAAAATCTTTAGCTGGAGGTAGATCTTTAGGCAAGTTCACTGCTAAGGATGGGGACCTAAGTAAGGAAGGATTCCCGATGATCATAACTTCTGTTTTCCCTTTGTTGAGCTTTAGCTTGCTCTCTATCATCCATCTAGCGATATATGAGAGACGGGAAGATAAGGTAGCCTGTTCTTGGGTATTCTTACCAGAGAAGGAGTAGACCAACTGAGTATCATCCGCGTAAGATACTAGAGAGAGTCCATGTGGCTCAATAATTCTTTGTAGGGGGGACACATAAATGTTAAAAAGAGTAGAGCTCAGAGAGGAGCCCTGCGGCACCTCACAACTTAGTGGCAGAGGTTTAGAAAAAAAAGATCGATCAAGGACTTGAAAGGTCCTGTCCTTCAGGAAGTCAGAGAGCCACTGAAATGGGGTCCCTGAAAAACCCATCCGAAAGATTCTCTGAAGGAGAATATTATGATCTACAGTATCAAATGCAGCACTCAGATCCAAAAGGATCATTGCTGCATAGCCACCTCAATCCAAGCCAATCCAAAGGGTGTCCTCGGTAACTGCCAACAGGGCAGATTCCGTGCTATGCAAAGGTCTAAAACCCATCTGAGTGTCTAGACCTAGGCCTAGGCCTTGAGATTTACGAATTGTTACAGCATATGCTGCTAAAGAAATTGGAAACTACTTTCTCCGAACAGATAGGTCTTTTACAAGCAAGAAATGTGTGACAGACCTTCCTATCTGTTTTACACCATCAACATCATCAAATTTAGTTGCTAAAAATTGAACCTCATTTCCATTTGGATATAAAATTAAGTCAGTTATTTTGTCTACGGTTCCATTAACTAGTCCTTCTCCAGCATTTAAATTTTGCAGCAAAATCACCCTGCATTTCTTACAAACACGTAGACACTTTTCTAATCTCGCAGTTTTCAAAACAGACTTTTCTAAAGAATCTAATTTGGACTGCAGTTTTTTATTCAAGACTATTGTTACTCCTTGATGTCCCATTTTATCAACTGCAGTAATATTTAGTATGTGTTCTTTCTCCAAGTGCAGCAGTTCTTCATCAAAAGAGATGCATTCTTGAAGAGAAGGCATTAGACACACAGTAGATCTTTCTTGTTGAATAAATTCAAACATGATCTGTGCTGCAGATTTCTTGCAAGTAAATATATTCTTTATAAGGCATGTTTCCAAACAACGTTTCCCTCCTACTGACAGTAATCCTATTCTGATATCCTTCAGAATATTTACATAATCTATATCAGAGGATTGACGCATATTTCTAATTAGTTCTTTGTATTGGAAATTCAAACAAATGTTTGCATTTCCAATGCTTCCCAAGGAATTGAGAGTTTCTTTATGTAAGAGTGTCCTTTCCTTTCACAGGATTAAGTTCTAATAAATCACCAAAAACAATAATGCGCTTTCCTCCAAAAAGTACATGATACACTGTCTTCAATATTTGGTGCATTCTAAAATGCACAAAGGCAAGCATTACATTTGACACCATGCTCACCTCATCAATGATTAAAATATTTAATTTTTTCAACACTCTGGAAACTTTGTGACAAGCCTCACCAGATAACTTTTGATACTCCAGTTTAATATTGTGTTCATTAGGTAGCATAAGTAGATGATTCAAGGTAACTCCTTTGATGTTGTGAGCAGCTAATCCAGTAGGGGAAGATATAACACATGCCAAAATATAGTCTGTAGTCTTCTTTAGAAATCTGCTTAGAGTTTGAATTAAAACTCTTTTTCAGTGCCATCTTGTCCACTAATATATAAACAAATTGGCTTAAAACTTGAACACATGCATTCATTGTTTTCATGCAGGAATCCATGTTCTAGTTTTTCTTTGACTTCTACATATATTTCTTTCTGCCCATCATTCGGTTGTGCCACTAGCTGTTTGGAGTCAACCTTTTGTTCTGTTTCTTGTTGCATAGTTGTCTCATTCATTGTTATAGACCCTTTATTCTCAATAATTGGCTGACCTAGAGGATCTTGACTGAGAGGTGCAGTATCTCAGCAACAATTGTCTCCTCCTGTTCAATTTCTTCATTCAACATTTTTAGATAGTTTGGAAATATTGGACACTCAGGGCCTGATTCTGACTATGGCGGGCGGCGGAGGCCCCCCGCCATAGTCCCGCCGACAAATGACCGCACCGCGGTCAAAAGACCGCGGCGGCCATTCTTACATTTCCGCTGGGCCGGCGGGCGCTCTCCAAAACAGCGCCAGCCGGCCCAGCGGAAATGCCCCTGCAACGAGGATGCCGGCTCCGAATGGAGCCGGCGGAGTTGCAGGGTTGCGACGGGTGCAGTGGCACCCGTCGCGTATTTCAGTGTCTGCATGGCAGACACTGAAATACTTTGTGGGGCCCTCTTACGGGGGCCCCTGCAGTGCCCATGCCATTGGCATGGGCACTGCAGGGGCCCCCAGGGGCCCCGCGGCACCCCCTACCGCCATCCTGTTCCTGGCGGGAGACCCGCCAAGAACAGGATGGCGGTAGGGGGTGTCAGAATCCCCATGGCGGCGGAGCGCGCTCCGCCGCCATGGAGGATTCTCCCGAGCAGCGGAAAGTCGGCGGGAGACCGCCGACTTTCCGTTTCTGACCGCGGCTGAACCGCCGTGGTCAGAATGCTCGACGGGGCACCGCCAGCCTGTTGGCGGTGCTCCCGTGGTCGGTGACCCTGGCGGTCACCGACCGCCAGGGTCAGAATGACCCCCTCAATGTTGTCTTTTATAGCATTGAAAGAGTCTTCATAGCAGCCATAATCTCCAAGTAAGTGTGTTTCAGAACGCCAAGATTTGAAGAGTTGAATGAGTGCTAAGTAGAAAATTATTTTTTCTTACTAGTTTGACAAGTGAGTTTTCTTTTGCATGCCATACCAAGCAACCGTCACAACCAGCAACCACATACCTGCGTTTATCAATACTTTCTGACACATTATTTCTGTACGTACAGTGTTGTAGAATTTCATAAAGACAAATATTTTACACATGTTCTGAGTGTGTCTCCGAATGCCAAGATTTGAACAGTTGAATGAGAGCTAAGTAGAATTTTTTTTGTCTCAGTAGTTTGACATGTTAGTTTTCTTTTGCATGCCATACCAAGCAAACATCAAAACCAGCAACAGCAAACCAGCGGTCATCAATACTTTCTGACACATTATTTCTGTATGTATAGTGTTGTATATTTCATGAAGACTAACATGTTCATGATGTGGACTTCTTCTTGGATAGTGGGTGTCCATCATGTTCATTTTCACAATATCTGAACTCTCTGCGAGATACTGAATTTTTGGGAAAGATCTCAAAACTCTATTTCTTGTGTCTGCAAGTCCTAAACTAACCCAAACAGTTCCTCTAGGCTTTGAGTACAAGCTTGCAGAACTCAACCTATCACAGCGCTCAAATGAGCTTATCTCCCTATGAGAGCATTTTCAAACTGAAGCTGTATAGCTTCTTTGAGAGGGATTTTTCTGCAGAAATCTCCTCCCGGGTTTCCTTCATCTGTGTTTTCTCTGTTTTTGTGATGTATGAAGTGACGTAGAGAGCATCAGCAACCAAATTATCTGGATAAAACAGTATGTCCATATTTGCATTGCATAACTTCAGAATAACAGGATTATAATCATTAATATATTTGAAGCCTATATATATTATTTGGAGAATTTCTTGTCAGTGTATGCCTCACTGCCGGTAAAAAGCAGTTCTCTCTCCCCTTAGAAATAATAGGCCTTGGAAATCTCAAATGACATCTTGTATAAAACTTTTCTTAGCATATATATCTTCGGTGGCAATAGTTGCCACATCTATGTGATTGAAAGCGTAGAACTTGCTGTCATAGAGATTTGTTCTGATTGTCATCTGGAATGTTGCACGTAATGTACTGTTCTATGAAAGACAGTACAGACTCATCAGTATCAGTTCCAAATTTTGGTGCATCCTTTATCCATAATAGCATGTGAATATGTGGAACACCTGTTGCCTGGTATTCTTTCCTCCAAAAGAAATCTGTCACTTCACCAACAGGAGGATTAGTTTTGTTGCATATAAAACCAAGAGTTGCTTGAACCTTGTGATTGACATAAATTAGCAGGGTCCAAAGAGCAAAGTTCCCCTGCTGTCTTCAAACTGATATCTTTTACACTACAGTTTGCTTCTCTTAGAAATTCTAATAGATCATCCTAAGCATCCTCTGCACAACTAAGCGTTACAAACCAAGTTGGAGGACCTAAGTTCCGGAGCATACATTTAAGTTGTCCATGACGAGGGTACCAGTATTCATTAGTCCCACGTTGACATGCCATCAAATTGATTACGTTGTACTCCAGATTTTCATCTTTCCCTTGTATCTTATCAACAAACTTCCTAGCAGATAGATTTTGAAAATTGACTCCTATCTTAAGCATATGGTTCACAGCATAAGCGAGTCCTGACAAGTAAATCTCAAATAACAGATGAAATATGTATGGAACACATTTCAGAAACCTAGAGTCTTCAGAATATAGTCTTGGTAACATGTATTCAACTGTTGGTATTTGCGCATTTCGGTCATCATAGCAGCCTCCTACTCCTACCTCCCTGCCACTAGAAAATACATCTAAATTACAAGTTTGATCTTACAGTCAGTGTGGCAACAACTAATACACACATACTCTTGTTTCTAAAAACACAAAGCATTAAACTTGTTTATCTCTTTTCCAAATTTTTCAAAACTAATCTCTATGTCCAGTTCCTCTACACCTCCAAATACTACCTCCTCATTCTCCCTATTGTCTTCTTCAGGGCCAAAAAATTTAACTGAATGTTGTTACAAACCTTCTCAACCTCTGCTAAGTACCATGAAAGAGAGCTCTATTCAAATTT
Source organism: Pleurodeles waltl (assembly GCF_031143425.1). Lineage (NCBI taxonomy): Eukaryota > Metazoa > Chordata > Amphibia > Caudata > Salamandridae > Pleurodeles > Pleurodeles waltl. The sequence goes on along the minus strand of NC_090437.1, from coordinate 1,030,702,104 downwards.
TCCAAACAGAAAGCTGAACATTTTACAAAATAATGTCTCCTTAATAATTGTTTAATTTTTGAATGATGCACAGCTAACCTTCTAAAGTAATGAAAAGTGCATCTACACACTTTTTTAAAAGACATGCCGATGGATGGCCTTGTAAATGTGTATATTTTCTGACTTTGCATGGATCTAATTATTGAAGCATTCAAATATTCTGTTTCAGACTTCCCATGAAAATTTTCTTTAAAAGAATTTCAAGTTATCAATAGATTCCTGTTGGGTACTGCAAATGCCACTACATTTTCACTTGTACGCAGGAGCCTGTTTATGCCTTTTTCTACTTCTTCAGCTATCAATTCATCTACCTTTCTATTAACTATCTCTTCTTTTTCTATGGGAGTACTGCCTTTTACTTCATAACAATGACCAGTTATGTCAACTGCACGCACTAATGTACTCTCTTGTAAATAACTCTCTTGATTAAAAAAGGGTTCTGCACTAGATGCGTGCGTCCATTCACCTTTAACAATTTCACAAAAATTTATTTTGTTAATTAGTCTTTTTCTCAACATTCTTTTTCATATGTACATGACTATTGTGTCTAGTGCCTTCATTCTGTTTCATATTAAGATAAAAAGCTTCCTCTTCAAAACAAATGCTTTCTCAATTACATTCTCAATATGATGCTTTTGTTTTAGAAGAGCAGTTCTTCTTTTATACTTCACCTTCCTCCATAAATTTTGAACTATTGTGTTTGGAAACATTATTACTCTTAATTCCTTAAACTGTTTTCGTCTGAACGCTTTTTTTTCATAAATTTCATAATTTTGACAACATCAGTTTGTTCCTCTTTCTCATTATGTTTCAAGCTTCTCCTCTTAATCAATGTATTTTTCTCATTTAGAATTTTACAGCATATTGTTTTAAAAAAATCCTTAGTATTCCTTCTAGTGAGTGTTTTCTTTCTTTAGCCATTTTCCACCTTATCTTCATTTTTACTGTCAGTTTGAGCCAGGTAGTAGTGTTGTTTCTGTTTTCTTCTTCTTTCTGTTTTATTATGCATTTTGAATCTTCTTATGTATGTGGAAATATATATCTGAAAAACAAACAAAGAAACAATATATTTAGCTTTACAGAAAAAAAACTTAAACAGAATATTTTTTAATACAAAATTAAATTCATAGTGAATATACACGTATGCACTGCATAAGTATCCACCTGGGTGTGTCATTCTATGCATCAATGCGTGCCTCAGTGCCTCAGACTATCTATCACTTTGTCCTGGGTGCATGAGTGTATATATGACTGTTTCTCTGTATATGCCAGTGTATGCATGTGCATGTACCTCTATGATCACTGAATGCATCAGTGTGTTCCTGGGTGTGATAATGTATGCATCACTATCCCCTAAGAATGCGAGCTGTCTATGCCTATGCATTACTATGGATCCGGGTATTTTACACTATGCATTTGTCTGTAATTGGGTGTGTCAGTGTCTGCTTCATTGTGGACTTGAATGTGTCAGTATGTGCATCAGTGTGTCCATGGGTGTATCAATGTATGCATCCGTGAGTGCCAACCATTCTTAGTGTGTGCAGCAAGGTGCCCCTAGATATAACAGGTTACATGCAGGTGTGCGCCTGGGTGTGTCAGTGAATGTATCAGTGTGTACCTATGTATATAACTGTATTCATCAGTGTGGGCTTGATCTGTTAGTGTATCCATCAGAGTCTCCCTGGATATGTCACTTAATGGCATCATCATGTCCCTATGTGTGTCAGTCAATATATGCGTAAGTATGTGAATAGGTGTGCAAGTGTGTGCATCAGTGTCTATCCAGCTGTCTAATTCTATGCATTAGAGTCTACCTGGGTGTGTGAGTGTATGTCTCAGTGTCTGCATATGTGTATATATATACATCTATGATTTAGTATGTGCCTGAGTGTATCAGTTTATGTAGAAGTGCATGCCTGGCTGTGGTAGTGTATGCATCAGTGCATCCCTACATGTGTTACTTTATGTATTTATCTAAGCCAGCGTGTCTCATTTTATACATTAGTGTGCACCTGGGTGTGCCAGACTCTGCATTAGTACTTGGCTGGATGTGTTAGAGTGTGCATCAGTGTGTGCCTAGGTGTCACAGTGTATGCATTACTTTTTACCTAGATCTGTTACTGTACGTATCAATAGTTGCATGGTTATGTTAGTGTATATATCTGTGTTGGCTTAGAAGTATCAGTGTATCCATCAATTGGCTGTTAGTGTTACTAGCTCCACTCTCTATTTAGCTACATAAGTACTGTGTCTTTACTATAGTGTACACATACCTTGGTATAGGAGTGTGCAAGCTAATATTACACTTAAACTCAGAAAATTGTTTCATGATCTAATAGGAAAGTATTCACTTTTGTCAGTATTTCCCTCTCACTTAAAGGTTCAGTTATCTGTACTAAATGGGCTGTACAAAGCTTCTTAAACACATTGGCCCTCATTACAACCCTGGCGGTCAGTGGTAAAGTGGCGGTAATACCGCCAACAGGCTGGCAGTAACTACCGCCAAATTATGACCATGGCGGTGAGAACTCAGATAGACAGCCACTTTACCACACCGACCGCCAGGGCAGACACAATAGCCACCACGGCAGTAGCCACCTAAAGCCAGGCGGAAGTCAATGTTCCGCCCACCATATTAATATCCTGGAAACCACCACCTTTTCTGGGGTGGTACCAACTACATCAAAAGCCTGGTGGAAACACTGCACAGAAGGGAAAGGACTCACCTTTGGAGACACGGGGAAGAACCACGCCGCCATGGAGCCTGAACATCAAATATTCCCAATGATTTTCTACGTCCTGCTCCACTACGAACACCAACAACAGGGAAGACGACCACAGTGAGTACAGCCGCCTAGCACACAGGGGAGGGAGGGAGGAAAAAGAGAGTGACACACACACACGCACAACATCCCCCACCCCAACACCATACACACAATCAGCTGCAGTAATAAAACATATTTACCCAGTACCACTGAGGAATAACGCAAGGACAACAGGATTGTGCAAAAGTGAGTATAATAATAACAACACAGTAGGAATACAAAAATGCTATGTAATGGTATATACATATGTACAGTTCAAGGGACACTGCCCAGTCCATATTCTGCCTGGGCCACAGGGCCACAGGCCAAAGTCCAAGGCCCCACTTGTCACCTGCACCAAGACAGAGAGAACACTGCAGGGGCATCAGTTGGAAAAAAGGCAGGCACCTCAGGGGGACGGGGAACGGGGGCACCTCAGCCGGCAGAAGGAACAACACCACTGGTTCTGGAGGGGGCAACATGCCCTGTGCTTGGTCCTGGGGAGTGCAAGGCCACAGACTCTCAAGAGGGTGACTTGCCCACTGGTTCTGGAGGGGGCAACATGCCCTGTGCTTGGTCCTGGGGAGTTCAAGGCCACAGTCTCTCAAGTGGGTGACTTGCACAATGGTTCTGGAGGGGGCATCATGCCCTGTGCTTGTTCCTGGGGAGTGCAAGGCCACAGTCTCTCAAGTGGGTGACTTGCCCACTGGCTCTGGAGGGGACAACATGCCCTATTCTAGGTCCTGGGGAATGCAAGGCCACAGTCTCTCAGGTGGGTGACTTACCCACTGGTTCTGGAGGGGAATCGTGCCCTGTGCTTCTGATCCTTGGGAGGCTGGGGTTGGTGGGCGTCTTACCTACTAGTTCTGGAGGGGGCATTGTGCCCTGTGCTTCTGATCCTGGGGAGGCTGGGGTTGGTGGGTGTCTTTCCCACTGGTTCTGGAGAAGGCATCATGCCCTGTGCTTCTGATCCCGGGGAGTGCAAGGTCACAGTCTCTCAGCTGGGTGTCATACCCATGGAGGCAGGACTACATACCGTCCGCCGGCGGGGATGGCTGCTGTGAGAAAGTAGCCTCTTTCTAGCCTTGTTACCCCCACTTTTGGCCTGTTTGTGAGTGTATGTCAGAGTGTTTTCACTGTCTCACTGGGATCCTGCTAGCCAGGGCCCAGTGCTCATAGTGAAAACCCTATGTTTTCAGTATGTTATGTGTCACTGGGACCCTGCTAGTCAGGACCCCAGTGCTCATAAGTTTGTGGCCTATATGTATGTGTTCCCTGTGTGGTGCCTAACTGTCTCACTGAGGCTCTGCTAATCAGAACCTCAGTGGTTATGCTCTCTCTTTACAAATTGTCACTAACAGGCTAGTGACCAATTTTACCAATTTACATTGGCATACTGGAACACCCTTATAATTCCCTAGTATATGGTACTAAGGTACCCAGGGTATTGGGGTTCCAGGAGATCTCTATGAGCTGCAGCATTTCTTTTGCCACCCATAGGGAGCTCTGACAATTCTTACACAGGCCTGCCACTGCAGCCTGAGTGAAATAACGTCCACGTTATTTCACAGCCATTTTGCACTGCACTTAAGTAACTTATAAGTCACCTATATGTCTAACCTTTACCTGGTAAAGGTTAGGTGCAAAGTTACTTAGTGTGAGGGCACCCTGGTACTAGCCAAGGTGCCCCCACATTGTTCAGGGCCAATTCCCCTGACTTTGTGAGTGCGGGGACACCATTACACGCGTGCACTACATATAGGTCACTACCTATATGTAGCTTCACAATGGTAACTCCGAATATGGCCATGTAACATGTCTATGATCATGGAATTGCCCCCTCTATGCCATCCTGGCATAGTTGGCACAATCCCATGATCCCAGTGGTCTGTAGCACAGACCCTGGTACTGCCAAACTGCCTTTCCTGGGGTTTCACTGCAGCTGCTGCTGCTGCCAACCCCTCAGACAGGGTTCTGCCCTCCTGGGGTCAAGCCAGGCTTGTCCCAGGATGGCAGAACAAAGGACTTCCTCTGAGAGAGGGTGTTACACCCTCTCCCTTTGGAAAATGATGTGAAGGCAGGGGAGGAGTAGCCTCCCCCAGCCTCTGGAAATGCTTTCATGGGCACAGATGTGCCTAATTCTGCATAAGCCAGTCTACACTGGTTCAGGGGACCCCTTAGCCCTGCTCTGGCGCGAAACTGGACAAAGGAAAGGGGAGTGACCACTCCCCTGACCTGCACCTCCCCTGGGAGGTGTCCAGAGCTCCTCCAGTGTGTTCCAGACCTCTGCCATCTTGGAAACAGAGGTGCTGCTGGCACACTGGACTGCTCTGAGTGGCCAGTGCCACCAGGTGACGTCAATGACTCCTTCTGATAGGCTCCTTCAGGTGTTGCTAGCCTATCCTCTCTCCTAGGTAGCCAAACCCTCTTTTCTGGCTATTTAGGGTCTCTGTCTCTGGGGAAACTTTAGATAACGAGTGCAAGAGCTCATCCGAGTTCCTCTGCATCTCTCTTTTCACCTTCTGCCAAGGAATCGACTGCTGACCGCGCTGGAAGCCTGCAAAACTGCAACATAGTAGCAAAGACGACTACTGCAACTCTGTAACGCTGATCCTGCCGCCTTCTCGACTGTTTTCCTGGTGGTGCATGCTGTGGGGGTAGTCAGTCTCCTCTCTGCACTAGAAGCTCCGAAGAAATCTCCCGTGGGTCGACGGAATCTTCCCCCTGCAACCGCAGGCACCAAAAAGCTGCATTACCGGTCCCTTGGGTCTCCTCTCAGCACGACGAGCGAGGTTCCTCGACTCCAGCAACTCTGTCCAAGTGACTCCCACAGTCCAGTGACTCTTCAGTCCAAGTTTGGTGGAGGTAAGTCCTTGCCTCCCCACGCCAGACTGCATTGCTGGGAACCACGACTTTCGCAGCTACTCTGGCCTCCATGCACTTCCGGCGGAAATCCTTTGTGCACAGTCCAGCCTGGGTCCACGGCACTCTAACCTGCATTGCACGACCTCCTAAGTTGTTCTCCGGCGACGTGGGACTCCTTTGTGCGACTTCGTGTGAGCACTGTTTCACGCATCCTCGTAGTGCCTGTTTCTGGCACTTCTCTGGGTGCTACCTGCTGCTGAGAGGGCTCATTGTCTTGCGTGACGTCCCCTCTGTCTCCTGACGCAATTTGCGACATCCTGGTCCCTCCTGGGCCACAGCAGCATCCAAAAACGCTTACCGCACGATTTGCAGCTAGCAAGGCTTGTTGGTGGTCTTTCGACGGGAAAACACTTCTGCACGACTCTCCACGGCGTGAGGGATCCGTCTTCCAAAGGGGAAGTCTCTAGCCCTTGTCGTTCCTGCAGAAACCTAAGCTTCTTCTGTCCAGTAGAAGCTTCTTTGCACCCACAGCTGGCATTTCCTGGGCATCTGCCCATCTCCGACTTGCTTGTGACTTTTGGACTTGGTCCCCTTGTTCCACAGGTACCCTCGACTGGAAATCCATTGTTGTTGCATTGCTGGTTTGTGTCTTTCCTGCAGAATTCCCCTTTCACGACTTCTGTGTCCTTTGGGATACTTTAGTGCACTTTGCACTCACTTTTCAGGGTCTTGGGGTGGGCTATTTTTCTATCCCTCACTATTTTCTAATAGTCCCAGCGACCCTCTACAAGGTCACATAGGTTTGGGGTCCATTCGTGGTTCGCATTCCACTTTTGGAGTATATGGTTTGTGTTGCCCCTATCCCTATGTGTCCCCATTGCATCCTATTGTATACATTGTATACATTGTTTGCACTGTTTTCTAAGAGTATACTGCATATTTTTGGTATTGTGTACATATATCTTGTGTATATTTCCTATCCTCTCACTGAGGGTACACTCTAAGATACTTTGGCATATTGTCATAAAAATAAAGTACCTTTATTTTTAGTATAACTGTGTATTGTGTTTTCTTATGATATTGTGCAAGTGACATTAGTGGTACTGTAGGAGCTTCACTCGTCTCCTAGTTCAGCCTAAGCTGCTCTGCTAAGCTACCATTATCTATCAGCCTAAGCTGCTAGACACCCTATACACTAATAAGGGATAACTGGGCCTGGTGCAAGGTACAAGTACCCCTTGGTACTCACTACAAGCCAGTCCAGCCTCCTACAGCTGCTCAGTGGTGGTGGTGCTGCTGGTGGGGGGTTGGCTCAGTCCATCCCCTGCAGTCTCGGATGGCTGCCCACTGGTGGTGGTGGTGCTGCTGGTGGGAGGAGACTCCAGCCCATCCCCTGCAGCCTCAGACGGCTGCCCACTGGTGGTGGTGGAGCTGGTGGTGGTGGTGGGGGGAAGCTCCAGCCCATCCCCTACAGCCTCGGACAGCTGCACAACCATGGTTGGTGGTGGGGGACCATCTGAGTCCCTGCACCAGGCCCCTTGTCCTTTCTGCCTGCTGGCTCCTTGCCCTTCCTGGCAGCAGCTGGGGCAGGCTCCTTGCCCTTCGTGGCAGCAGCTGGGGATAGCTCCTTGCCCTTCCTGGCAGCAGCTGGGGATGGCTCCTTGCCCTTCCTGGCAGCACCTGGGGATGGCTCCTTGCCCATCCTGGCAGCAGCTGGGGATGGCTCCTTGCCCTTCCGGGCAGCAGCTGTGGAAGGCTCTTTGCTCTTTAGGGCAGCAGCTGGGGATGGACCCTTCTCCTTCCGGGCAGCAGCTGGGGCAAGCACCCTTTCCTTGAGGCTGCCTGCTGCCCTGTATCCTTTCCCACAACGAGTGGGTGTGGAGACAACTGGGCCCGTGGACTGGGTGGCTGAGGTGCTTGCCTAGGTTTTTGCCACCCTGACCAGACGTGAAGGACGGGGGGAGGGGCAGGGGCAGGGGTAGAGGTCAATGGGGGAGAGGAAAAACTTCTTAGGGACATTGGGGCTGGAAGATTGAGAAGGTTTGGGAGTGGAGGAAGAGGGAGTGGTTGTAGGAGGTGTCTGTTTGCTGTGTTTGGGTGTAGGTGCATGGGCTGGATGCTGTTGTGAGGTGGATGGCTATTGGGTGTCTGAGTGCTTGCGTTTGTGTACCTTAGGAGGAGGGGGACAGACACAGTGGGAGAGGACACAGGGGGCGTGTGCATGGTATCTGCCAATGAAGTGTGTGTTCTGATTGGTGTGATGGTGATGCTGGTCGTGGATGAGGATGTAGTGCATGCAGGTGTGAGTGTAGACGCAACTGGGAGGGAGGTGGAGGAGGAGGGGGACACAGTGGAAATTGTGGATGTTGGTATGGCTGATTCTGGATGGTGTTTGTGTGAGTGCCTGTGGGATGAAGTGTGGTGCTTGTGTTTGCTTGTGCCACTGTTGCGTGTTGTCTTGTGTTCCTGCTCGTGTGCCTGTGTGCTTGGGATAGGTTGGGGGTTGAGGGGAATGGGATTGGGAAGAGGAAGTTGGAGAGAGGAGGGTTGAAACTGGGACAATGGCTGCCATCAGAGAGGAGGCCAGAGCCTGGATCGATCTCTGTTGGGCCGCCAAGCCATGTATGAATGCCCTCCAGGATTGCATTAGTCTGTTGCGTCTGGGCTGCCAGACCCTGGATGGCATTCACAATGGTTGACTGCCCTATAGAGATGGATCTCAGGAGGTGAATAGCCTCCTCACTCAGGGCAGCAGGGCTAACTGGGGCAGAGCCTGAGGTGCCTGGGGCGAAGGAGATGCCCACCCTCCTGAGTGAGCGGACATGGGCAACTCGCTGAGGGGCTGCTGGGAGGGCTGTGCTGGCATGGGGGTGGAGGCTGTACCTGTAGCTGGGGTGGTCACAGAGGTGTCTACCACCACCAGGGAGCTTCCAACGAAGGAGGTATCTGCGTCTGAATTGTCCCCTCCAGTCTCTGCCGTGGTGCTTCCCTCACCCTCCATCCCACTGGTGCCCTCAGCGTCGGTGGACTCTGCCTCCTGGGTCCTGAGAGATGCAGCTCCCTCCGTTGCCGGTGCCTCTGATCCTCCGCCAGATGATGCTAATACACATAAGGACAGGGTGACAAAACAAAAAAGGGGGGAAGAGACAAAGGATACACTGGGTCAATGGCTGCACGAATACCACCATTGGCGTACACACCACCGTCACACACAGGGAACAGTCCTACCTACTATGCATTGCACTAGCAGTTATAATGCTAGCCACTGAGGCATGGGGAGGGGCACATACCGCCAAATGCAGCACACCTGGGACCCACACAGCCCTGACCAGTTGTGGATGCCTACAAGCTAGGTAGCAGGATTATCACTTCAGAATCCTGGCCAACATGCTGCAATGTCAGGGCAGGCCTAGGGGCACCCACTGACACACATCCCCCACCCGGGTACCACCCTACCATGCGTAAGTTGTAATGATGGGCACTGTACTCACCCCCTTGTGGCTGCCGTGATGCCCTCAAGCACCCATCCAGCTCCGGATAGGCCGCCGCCAGTATGCGGGCCATCAGTGGGGTCAGGGTTCGATTGGCACCCCTTCCTCGTTAGGAGGCCATTCCCAGTTGGGCCTCCACCGCGTTCCATACCCAGCATCTCAGGTCCTCCCACCGTTTCTGACAGTGGGTGCTCCGCCTGCCGTAGACCCCCAGGGTCCGCGCGTCCTTGGCGATGGCACACCATATGCCCTTCTTTTGATGGGCGCTGACCTACAGAGAAATACACACAGGAAATGGTATCAGTCAGACTGTCCTGCCTGTTACACTTACGGTACACCATACCCTTCACATCGCCATTTGCACACACATGGCCCAGCACACAAGCTGTACGCCACCCAGGGGACAAGTACACAAGGCCTTCACACACACCACTCCATGCATTCATGCCACATGCATCGTGCTCACAGTGTACTCACCTGTTGGTCTGGAGGCCCATACAGCACTCCGTACTGGGGTAGGACTCCATCCACCAGTCACTCAAACTCCGCCGAGGTGAAGGCTGGGGCCCTTTCCCCAGTCACATGGGCCATGGTATGTTCCAGACAATGGTCACAGCAACACATGCAGTGTAGGTCCTCTCCTGTTGAAGATCAGGTAGCAAGTGAGGGATGATATAGAAAATGGCAGTCACGTCTGCGGCGGTACACACGTCACCGCCGGCGTAGATCACCATTGGCCAATGTACTCCATAGGGCCTAATGTTAACCAATGAGGAGTTGCACGGCGGTTCCCGACCGCCTACCACAATGGCGCCCAACAACAGCAGAATTACCTAACTTCCACCTGTCCCTCCACAAAGAACAGGCGGACGTCATTTCGGGGGGGGTGGCAGGGCCTGGATAATAACTGCATCACAGTTAAAAATTGGACATACAGGACAAATACCTCTTACCCATTACATATTAACATCATGCATTGTACTGTTTGGGCTCCGATGTTTAGTTTGTGACCGGCTACTCACTCTTTTGTCCCTTAGACTGCAACCTCTGTGGATGAATAGGAGATGGAGACATAACCCCGTGTACAGACCCCTGGTGGACTTGGCAACCATGGAGGAAAGGCACATTATCTTCACCTATAGACTTAACAGGGCCACAATCACAGAGCTGTATACCCAGCTAGAACCTGACCTGATATCTGCTATCCATCACACCATTGGGATCCCCCCTCTTGTGCAAGTCCTATCTGTGCTCCATTTCTTGGCAACTGGTTCATTCCAAGTGACAGTGGGCTTGGCACCAGGAATTTCATAGCCAATGTTCTCAATAGTGCTGACAGGAGTGTTGTCTGCCCTGATTAAACACATGTGCAGCTACATTGTATTCCCCCAAGTGGAGGATTTGACCATAGTGAAGGCTGACTTCTATGCAATGGGACATATCCCCAACATAATTGGGGCAATTGATGGAACACATATTGCATTTGTGTCCCCCCGGCAAAATGAACAGGTGTACAGAAATCAAAAGAGTTTCCACTCCATGAATGTTCAGATGGTGTGCTTGACGGACCAGTACACCTCCCATGTCAAAGCTAAGTATCCTGGGTCGGTGCATGATGCCTTTATCGTGAGGAAAAGCAGCATCCCAAATGTGTTGGCCCAACTACAGAGGCACTGTGTGTGGCTAATAGGTGAGCCCTGCTTCCCACTCAGTAGATGTTGGTGTATGGGTATGGTGTGGGCCATATAGGATAGTGTGTGGCTAAATGTTGTCCCTCGATATTTGCAGGTGACTCAGGTTATCCCAACCTATCATGGCTACTGACCCCTGTGAGGAATGCCAGGACAAGGGCAGAAGAACATTACAATGAGGCATATAGGCGAACAAGATGGATAATCAAACGGACCTTTGGTCTCCTGAAGGCCAGGTTCAGGTGCCTCCATCTAACTGGGGGATTCCTGTGCTACTCACCCAAGAAGGTCTGACAGATAATCGTGGCGTGCTGCATGTTGCACAGCCTTGTCTTGAGATGCCATGTGCCTTTTCTGCAGGAGGAGGAGGCTGGAGATAGCCGTGTGGCAGCAGTGGACCCTGTGGACAGTGAGGATGAGGAGGCAGAGGATGAGGATGAGGACAACAGACCTGCAGTGATTTGACTATACTTCCAATGACACACAGGTAAGACAGTGTTGCTTCACATTTAGTTTAGTTTAGTTTTGAGGATTTGTAGAGCGGATGGCTACCTGAAGGCCTCCCAGTGCTGAGGAAGCTCACTAGGTAAGAGGAACAGACCTAAACAGGGAACAATACAGTTTTCAATTGTCTACAAAAAGAAGATTCTGACGTGTCATGACAAAGTTCCAAGGGGAGGGAGTTCCAGATCTTAGCTGCGCTACAGGCGAAGGATCTACCCCACCATCTAACATTCTTAACACGAAAGGAGTTAATTAAAAAAGCTGAAGAAGATCTGAGTATTCTCCGGGGGTATAGGGAGTGATAATTTGTCTGAGGAAAACTGGACCCTTTTTTCGAAGGGCTCGGTGAATAAAACACATAGCTTTAAAAATAATGCGTTGTTCAATCAGAAGCCAATGGAGGGAAGCCAAGGCTGGAGTGGCAGATGAATGTCTGGGGGTGTCTGTGAGTAGGCGAGCAGCAGCGTTCTGCACCACCTGAAGTCTCTTTAGAACATGAGAAGGAGAGCTCAGGAGCAGTACGTTCTCATAATCGAGACGTGAAAGTATCAGAGCCTGAGTAAGAAGTCTTTTGGCTGAAAATGGAAGTAATTTAAAGATTTTCCTAAGGGTTCTTAGAAAACCGAAACAGGTAGCTGCCAGTTTCTTTGAATGGCATTCCATTGTAAGGTGCGGGTCTAGCCAAAAGCCCAAGCTTTTTATAAAATCTTTAGCTGGAGGTAGATCTTTAGGCAAGTTCACTGCTAAGGATGGGGACCTAAGTAAGGAAGGATTCCTGACGATCATAACTTCTGTTTTCCCATCGTTGAGCTTTAGCTTGCTCCCGATCATCCATCTGGCGATATATGAGAGACAGGAAGATAAGGTAGCCTGTTCTTGGGTATTCTTAGCAGAGAAGGAGTAGACCAACTGAGTATCATCCGCATAAGATACTAGAGAGAGTTCATGTGGCTCAATAATTCTTGCTAGGGGGGAAACATAAATGTTAAAAAGAGTAGGGCTCAGAGAGGAGCCCTGCAGCACCTCACAACTGAGTGGCAGAGGTTTAGAAAAAAAAGAACGATCAAGGACTTGAAAGGTCCTGTCCTTCAGGAAGTCAGAGAGCCACTGAAATGAGGTCCCTGAAAAACCCATCCGAGAGATTCTCTGAAGGAGAATATTATGATCTACAGTATCAAATACAGCACTCAGATCCAAAAGGATAATTGCTGCATAGCCACCTGAATCCTAGCCAATCCAAAGGGTCTCCTCGGTAACTGCCAACAGGGCAGATTCCGTGCTATGCAAAGGTCTAAAACCCATCTGAGTGTGATGTAGAAGATTGAAATCCTCGAGAAAGCCTGAAATTTGTTTGTTAACATGTTTTCCAATAATTTTAGATTTTATCGGCAGAAGGGCAGTTGGTCTATAATTGCTCAATGACCTAGGATCAAGCATAGGCTTTTTTTAATAAAGGTTTGATGACAGCATGTTTCCAGTTTTGTGGAAGCTGACCAGAGGTGGGAGAATTATTGAGAATCCTAGTTCGAACAGGCACAATATCGTCCGCGCCTAGGATTAATATCAACGGTGGGGCCAGATCAAGGGGAGAGCCTGATTTTATAGTGCGTAGGAGATCGAGGACTAGGTTCTCAGTCAAAGGCTGAAACACTATGAAAGTGACATTCAAAATGGCTTGAAATGCCATAGTGGTTTCTTGTGCGGAGAAGTGGGAGAAGCCTTGTTGAATATCAAGAACTTTTTCATGAAAGAAAGCTGCCAAATTGTTACTGTGCTCTGAAGATGCTTTTCATTATCATTATTTTGATTATCTTTGGCACTGGCATGCTGTTATTTCCCACTTCTATGCCCACTCACTGTACCCTTTGGCAACTCATTTTGCAGATGTTGGTGCCCCACTATCGCTCCTGGTGTGATCGCTGCAGCTAACTACAGGTCTTTCCTATTTAAACATTACTGTACATTTGAATTGCAATGTTTCAACCCGGTTAAACGATTACATACTAAAATAAGTTTGACATACTCCATACTTGTATTTTTTCAAAGGGTGTTTATTTAAGTGCTAAGAAGTAGAGGGGCAAGTGCATTGGGATAAAGTCATGATGGAGGAAAGTCCAGGATATTGCTCCAGTCTATTTTGTGCACAGGTGTATTGTCTATGGGGACATAGGGAGGGGAGCAATGGCAGTTCAAGGTGGACAGGGTGACAGAGTGGGACACCAGGGTGACAATCAGGGGAGTCTTATTTCCTTGCAGGTCCTGGCAATAGTCTCTGGCATCTGCCTGGATCGCAGGGAACGTTTGCGGGGTGGTTCACCTTCTGCAGGGGAAGGGGTGCTGGTGGCCTGTTGGTCTTGTGGCAGGGCCTACTGTCCACTAGCGGCAGCGGAGGTGGAAGGCAGTTCAGATGTCTGGCTAGTAGCAGGGGCCCGCTGTTGTGAGGATTCCTCCCTCATAATGTTGGCCATGTCTGCCAGCACCCCTGCTATGGAGACGAGGGTGGTATTGATGGCCTGCAAGTCCTCCCTGACCCCTGATACTGTCCCTCCTGCAGCCGCCTGTTCTCCTGCACGTTGTCCAGGATCTGGCCCAGCATATGGGAATGTTGGTAGGCTCCCAGGATCTCTGCAAGTGCCTCCTGGAGAGTTAGTTCCCTGGGCCTGTCCTCTCCCGGGTGCACAGCAGCCCTCCCAGTTTCCCTGTTGTCCTGTGCCTCTGTCCCCTGAACTGTATGCCCACTGCCTTGGGTATGAGGTGTGCCCTGGGGTCCCTGTAGTGCTGGACACACTATTGACTGACGTGTCCTGGGGACAGAGGTTTGGGTACGCTGAGTGGGTGCTGTGGTGGTGTTTCCAGATGGGGGAGGCTCTATGGTTGTCTAGAACTGTGCCTGGGTAACCGACTGTCCAGAGGTCCCTGATGGGCCAGGATGGTCATCCAGATCCAGGCGACCAGAGTTGCTGTCATCATTGTGGGCCTCTTCAGTTGGGGGTCTGGATATTGCTTGCACCTCTTTGCTGCTGACATTGGCTGGGATACCTGTGGGGATGTAAATGCAGTGTTATTGTTTCTGTGTGTGACATATTGTGCATCAGTGGGTTGCCCTCTTTGTTTGTATTTGCCCTGGCAGCGTTCACTTGTGCACGTTGGTGTATGGTGGGATGATTCATTCTCTCTAGTGTGCATGCTTTAGTGATAGGTGTACATGCAGGTCTGTGAGTAGTGTCCATGCATTGGTATGGCATGCAGGGCTTGGCATTGGGATGAGTGAGATGTGATGGTGGGGGGTGTGGGAGGTGGGGGAGTGATGGGAGCGAGGGTGAGGGTGAGGGTGGGGGTATGTGATGGCATGCAGGTAGGGGGGTGATAGTAGTATTAAGTTGACTTACCAGAGTCCAGTCCTCCTGCTACTCTGGCCTGGCCCTCAGGATGCATGATTGCCAAGACTTGCTCCTCCCATGCTGTTAGATATGGGGGAGGAGGTGGGGGTCCACTGCCAGTCCTCTGTACAGCGAGTTGGTGTCTTGCTGCAATTGAACGTACCTTACCCCGTAGGTCGTTGAACCTCTTCCTGATGTCGTCCCTTGTTCTGGGGTGCTCTCCCACGGTATTGACCCTGTCCACGATCCTCCACCATAGCTCCATCTTCCTAGCAATGGATATGTGCTGCACCTGTGCTCCAAATAGCTGAGGCTCTACCTGGATGATTTCCTCCACCATGACCCTTAGCTCCTCCTCTGAGAATCTGGGGTGTCTTTGTAGTGCCATGGGTGTTGTGTGAGTTCTATAGGTGAGGGTGTGTAGGGTGATGTGTTGGGGTATGTGATTTGGGGTGCGTGGGTGGTGTATAGGTGGTGTGTGTGTTTTATAGGTGTCGGTGGTCTGTGTGTGTTTTACAGTGGTGTGGGTGTGAGGGTGTGGGGAGATTCAGGTGCGCGTTATTTAAATTGTTCAATGTAGTGTTGTTTTGTATGTGTGTGTGTATTTTGAGTACTGCCAATGGTTTACCCCCATTGAATGTCCACTGTGGTGATTCGTGGGTCATAATGTGATGGGCGTTGTTCTGGTGGCGTAACGGTGTGGGTTTTGATACTGCCAGTTTATCACTCACCTCTGGTGTGGCGGATTTGTGTCTGTGGCTGAATACTGACGGATTGGTGTGTGTGTGTCATAATATGGTGAATGGATATCCGCCGCGGCGGCGGTATGTTGGTGGCAGTCAGCATGGCGGTAAGTGGGATTTACCGCCAATGTCATAATGAAGGCCATTGTGTAGGACCAAGTCTACTTAAACATAAAACTATGTATCTATGCTCGTTATTACACACAACATTTTAAGACTTCGTAAGCAGCTTTTTTTAATGCAAACTGAAAATAACAGTAAACATTCAGTTACCCTTATAAGTACGATGGTTCACTTATGTCTCCTAACCCTTTCACTGCCAGGCCTTTTCCCACTCAGGTACCAGGCATTTTTTTGGCTATTTGGGGCAGGGCACGCTTAGGCCCTCATAACTTTTGGTCCACATTAGCTACCCAGGCCAAATTTGTGTCCTTTTTTTCCAGCATCTTAGACTTTTTGGGTTCCCCTGGAGGAGGCCAAGAAAATAGCCAAAATAAAGTGAAAATTTAATTTTTTTCAAAACAATTGGAAAAAAGGGCTGCAGAAGAAGGCTTGTGGGTTTTTCCCTGAAAATGGCATCAACAAAGGGTTTGCAGTGCTAAAATCACCAGCTTCCCAGCTTTCAGGAACAGGCAGACTTGAATCAGAAAACCACATTTTCAACGCAATTTTGGCATTTTACTGGGACATACCCCATTTTTACGATTTTAGTGCTTTCAGCCTCCTTCCAGTCAGTGACAGAAATGAGTGTGAAACCAATGCTGGATTCCAGAAACCCAAACAATTCTGAAAAGTAGACAAAATTCTGAATTCAGCAAGGGGTAATTTGTGTAGATCATACAAGGGTTTCCTGCAGAAAATAACAACTGAAATAAACAAATATTGAAATTGAGGTAAAAAAACTGCAATTTTTCTCTACCTTTTACTCTGGAACTTTTTACTGCCATGTCAGATTTTTGAAAGCAATATACCTTTATGTCTGCTGGACTCTTCTGGTTGCGGGGATATATAGGGCACAGCAAGTTGATAAGCACTTAGGCGGTCATTCTGACCCTGGCAGAGTGCCACGGAAGCACCGCCAACAGGCTGGCAGTGCTTCATGGGCAATTCTGACAGCGGCGGTAAAGCCGCGGTCAGAAAAGGGCAACCGGCGGTTTCCCGCCGGTTTACCCCTGCCCCAAAGAATCCTCCATGGCGGCGCTGCTCGCAGCACCGCCATGGGGATTCCGACCCCCTTCCCGCCATCCTGGTCCTGGTGGTAAAAACCGCCAGGAACAGGATGGCGGGAACGGGTGTCGTGGGGCCCCCTGACAGGGCCCCATAATGATTTTCAGTGTCTGCCTAGCAGACACTGAAAATTGCGACGGGTGCCACTGCACCCGTCGCACACCAGCAACTCCGCCGGCTCCATTCGGAGCCGGCTTCATCGTTGCTGGGGCTTTCCCGCTGGGCGAGCGGGCGGCCTTTTGGCGGTAGCCCGCCCGCCCAGCGGGAAAGTCAGAATGACCGCCGCGGTCATTTGACAGCGGTGCGGTCTTCTGGCGGTCTCCGCCCGGCGGGGGGTGCCCGCCGCCCGCCGGGGTCGGAATGACCCCCTTATTCTTCTTTTATACATTTTTAGGTTGACTCTGCTTTGGGGACCCACACAAGTGAAGTGCCATTTTACTTGGGAGACTGAGGGGAATGCTAGGGAGTAGGAATTTTGTGTTGGAGCGGTGATCCTACAAAGAAAAGTCAGGAAAATATGCTTTTTTAATCAAATTTTGAGGTTTGCAGAGGAGTCTGGGTAAAAAATGTTGGGGGATCCACGCAAGCTACACCTCCCTGGACTCCTAGGGGTGTCTAGTTTTAAAAAATGTCTGGGTTTGGTGGGTTTCCCTAGATGAAGGCCACTCCCGGGACCAAAAACATAGGTGCCCCCCCCCCAAACACAGGTAGTTTTGCGATATATCATTTTGATGTGTCCACGTAAGTCCGTGATGTACCAAACACTAAAATTATGAAAAGAAATGCACTTAGGTTATGTGAAAAAGACCCCTCACCCACCAACCAAGTTGGTGGCATGCTTCATCATCGGGGTCCCACCTGAGACACCTAACGTGTCACAAGTGTGCTGCAACGCCTGATTACAGCGGTGCAGGTTTTGTCATTTGTACCACACATACTGGTTGGATTTGGCACGAGGGTGAGTGATGGTTCAGTAGATCAAATTTTAGTAACAAGAGATTTCACAAAAGTGAAATGCACTGTTAATAACTGAAAGGCCAAAAAACTGAACCAATGACTCGTGAGCTGTAAAACCGCGTCAAGGCACCAACCGTTTTACAGTCCATTCACACACCTTTCATACATGCACAAGAAAATTCACGTCGCCAGCCACGGGCCCAGCACATTACAACACTTGCATCGACAGACAGTGGCACTCAAGGGCCCATCACTAACATATGCCCACATACCTGATACAGCAGTCACACTAGCTGATGGGAGTGTGTAGACTGACGTTTGGCACTGCCGGCCAAGTGCCACACCACGCACACCTCCAGCTAAGCGCCACCCCAAGCACACCGCCAGCCAAGCGCCACCCCAAGCACACCACCAGCCAAGCACCACTCCACGCACACCACCAGTCAAGCGCCCCCCCCACACACACCCCCAGCCAAGTGCCACCCCACACACACTGCCAGCCAAGCGCCACCCCACGCACACCACCATCACTTTTTTTTTGTTTAGAAACAACAAATAAACCACTAACTAATTATAAAATAAGTACAAAACTACAAACACAATAGCTCTAGCTAAATACATGACAGTAATGCCAACCGTGAAACTGAACATATGAAAATATAAAATAGGCAGTTTATGCTCACGGTATTTCCCCAAAATGTTTCTTTGTGTGGTAATTTCTGAAACAGCCAGCCACACCCAGCCCAGGCTTTGAAGGGCAATGGGCAGTACATCCGGCTCTCCCTCCGGATACCTCTTCGGGCACATACTCTACATTTCTTAGTGGGTAAGTCTTTTTTGGAAGTAGGAGGAATGTGATCTGGAAAGTGGCGATCTTTCAATCTAGCCACATCCTCCACCACTGCTACTCTAGGAACTCTTGCCTGTTCCACCACAATAAGGCTCTCTATCACTGACTCCTGAAATTTAACAAATTTCATCCTTGAATCAGGTGAACAATCCTTGAAAACAATAAAAGCATTAAAAGTTGCCAAATGAAATAAATGTAAGGCCAACTTTTTATACCACACGTAAGACTTACGAAGAGCAGTGTGAGGTTCCAACCTCTGATCTATTCTATCAACACCATCCATGTGTCTATTGTAGTCCAAAATGCACGTAGGTTTTCGCACTTCGGCAACCTGACCCCAAACTGTCACGGGGAAGTACTCTCATCATGGATGGTAGATAGCATGTACACATCCCTCCTGTCTGAAAATTTCAGAGCTAGCAGCTCATTATTCCTCAAGGCACCGCACTGTTCTCTCTCAAGTTTTTTACAGACAAGCTCCCTTGGATAGCCTTTCCGGTTAGATCGGATTGTGCCACAAGCAACAGTGTCCACTCTAAACAACTCCTTGAACAACTGCACTCAAGTGTAGAAATTATCTACGTACAAATGGTGACCTTTGTTAAACAGTTGTATACCAAGTTCCCACACAATTTTTTCACTAACTCCAAAAATGGCCAGACAACCAGGAGGGTCAATACTGGAATCCCTACCAGTGTAGACCCGGAGATTATACAAGTATCCTGTACTGCTTTCTGACAGCATATACAATTTAATCCCATACCATGCCCCATTACTAGGAATGTACTGCTTAAAAACTAAACGCCCCTTGAAAAGGACCAAAGACTCGTCCACACTTATCTCTTTGCCTGGAACATAGACCTCTGAAAACCGATCTACAAAATGATCAAGGACAGGCCTAATCTTAAAAAGACGGTCACAATCAGGGTGATCTCGTGGCAAGGCTAAAGCATTGTCTACAAAATGCAGCATACGAAGAAGAGGCAAATAGCAATTACGTGTCATAGTTGCAGGAAATATTGCCGTTGCCATCAAGGGACTAGTAGACCAATAAGAAGCCAGTGACGGGTTCCTTATCAACCCAATCAAAAAAGTCAAACCTAAAAACTTTTTCATCTCTTCCAGATATGTGGGAACCCACTGAGTAGCTCTAGACTGAGGCCTAAGTCTGGCAGCGTTGTCCCTCAAATATTGCTCCGCATACAAATTAGTCTGCTCCACAATCTCTTCCAAAATTACATCGTCCATGAACAAGTGAAAGAAATTGACAGGTAAAAAGTTTCCCGTATTGACTCTACACCCTGGGAGACCAGTAAATGCTGGTAACTGTGGCTGCTCCATGTTTGGGCCAATCCAGGTGTCAGGTCTTCTAATGGGAAACCCTTCAGCCACAGGCTGGTGCACTCTTGGCACATCAATGTCCTTCTCTGAAACAGGCCCTTCATCTGCACTGAGAGTGGCTTCCTCATCAGAAGAATTGTCTCGGACAGAAAACTCACTGCCAGAATCTCTCAGTTCCTCTTCTGCCTCAGATGCAGAATCAGTCTCGTAATCATGGTATGAATACGACTCAAAAAATATGCCAACAACTTGCTGAGCGGTCACTCAATGGCTAGCCATGATCCTCACTAACAACAAATGGATTGCCAACAACAATCAGCACTAAAATAAATAATAAACAAAGTGTAGCTTTATCACAAAGAGTTATGTACTAAAAAACTATACCACTCACTTGCCTGAAAAAGCTACTCACCAGCAACTACTCTTCACAGACACAGCAATCACCAATGATATCCCACTAAAAAGAAAAAAGAAAATTAGACATATGACAACACAAATATCATTGTGCTCAAATCTAAGGACATTTTCACACACAATACTGCATTTAGTACACCACCTACAAACATGTCATTCATGCATGTCAACAATACTCTTTTGGAGTAAATTGCTTTCTCTTACCTAAAACATGCAACTATGAAAACTGCAGGACAACTACTGCCAAAACCGCAAGGATCCACAGCAAAGGAAGCAAAAGCTTTGAACTAGAACAAAAAGAAGAAATAAACTGTTATAATCACAAATACAAATACTTCGCCAATTGACAAACACCCCGCCACCAAGAACTTAGAAATTGTCTCTGGTGCCTAAGTGGCTTCTGCCCCACTTGGGGGCACAAAATAGGGCGATCCGCCCCCAAGGGGGGCAGAAATGGCCAACAGCTCTGTACCCTGTTTGGGGGGGGTGACCTTTGCCAAAGGGGGCACCCCCACACAAAAAAACTAAGGGGAGAAAAAAAAATCCCTCATGTCTTAGTGGATTCTGTCCCCTTGGGGGTGGATAGGCCTAAAAAAGTAGCCCAATCTGCCCCCAAGGGGAGCAGAAATGGTCATCAGTAATGTGCCCCCCTTTGGGGAGCGACGCTTGCCAAAGGGGCCACCCCACCACCCACACAAAATACACACACACACACACAAGATCCCTGATTCCTAAGTCGATTCTGCCCCCCAAGGTGGGAAGAAATGGCCAACAGCTCTGTGCCCTCTTCGGGGGGCAACCCTTGTCAAAGGGGGCACCCCCAGCACACACAAAAACAAAGGGAATCAAAAACAAAATCTCTGACATCTTGGTACCTTGGGCAGATGGGCCTAAAAAAAAAATGCCGAGCTGCCTCCAAGGTGGGCAGAAATGGCCATCAGTAACGTGCCCCCTTTGGGCCCTTGCCAAAGGTGCCACCCCCCCCCACACAAAACACACACACACAGGATCCCTGGTGCCTAAGTGGATTCTGCCCCCCTTGGGGGCAGATGGGTGTAAAAAAAAAAATGTCCAACAGCTCTGTGCCCCATTTAGGGGGCGACCCTTGCCAAAGGGGGCAAAAGGGGGGACCCCCAGCACAAAACTAAAAAAGGGGAACAAAAAAAATCCCTGGCGCATTGGTATTTTCTGCCCCCCCTTGGGGTCAAATGGGCCTAAAAAAATAGGCCCATCTGCCCCCACGGGGGGCAGAAATTGCTAATACTAATTTTCCCCCTTTGGGGGGCAACCCCTGCCCGAGGGGTGCCCCCAAACACACAAAACACACACACATACAACATAATCCCTGGTGCCTAGCGGGTTTCGACCCCCCCACCCCGGGGGCGAGATCGCCCCAAAACACGTCCGGTCTAGCCCTGGGGGGGCTGAAACATATAAAAAATTAGTGCCTCTGGGGCAGTGACCCTTGCCCAGGTTAACCTGCTAATGAAACAATCTCTGTCATTTCTCAATATATATGTAACTCTCTATGAGTTATCCATTGCTTTTACAAATATCTGTTAGTATAGGCATAGACATTTCACTTTTTAATACTAAGAACAACATTTTTTATGTTTTAAATACTCGATGTGTTCTGTATACTAGCTTCAGCATAGCTAAGGAGTCAGTTAAGTATACTGAAACAACATAGAAATGCCCATTAAGCACCTCTTTTAATTTCTACTAAAATATTTTAGTCATTTATTTGGAGGTTTGTATAATTTTTTTATATAAAGTACAAACATACTATCTATATTTCTGGTGACATGTCTGTACCAAACTACTGAGCTGCATTCACCTATTACTTATTCATTCCTTTACTAATACTTTCTAACGTAAAATCCATTTAACTACACACACATGATAAGTGTGCTTGTTGCAGTGTGTATTCACCTTATAGTATCAGGTAGAATCTCTTCTCACTGAAAAATGTACAGAAAACCAACCACAAAAATGGAAATCTACTCTCACAGCAGGCAACCATGAAATGGCAACCTTTTCACCTTTGCTTTTAAGGTTAGTCAATCAGAAAACCAATCACAATCTCCCTTTCATCTGAAAATTATGTTCAACCACTTATAACTGGCTTCTATACTAAATCCTTTCCAACACTCCTCAAAAGATAGGTCAAAACGATATGAGTTTTCACCGGATCCACCATGGAGTTCAGCGCAGCCACCCCCATTGTAAATCCACAGATGGATCCATGGATCTGCAGGGAAATCTATTTTTTTAATACATTAAAAAAATACACATCCATATCAGTCTTTTTTACTTTTACACAAAAGCAGATCTGAACACCAAACAATTACTGCAAATCATTATTGCTTCTACATTTGCAATGATGAAGTCACAGTCTAGTCTTTTTTTGTATACCCTTCCTCTTCGTGCTCCTGTAGCTGTGTTACCATGGCTACACAGTCTGCAACATTCTACTGCAGCAGGTCACAAGTTCATAGCAGTCTCTGACTGGAGCATTCTTACTTTTAAACCATCTACATAACCTCACTACCAAATCCACCAACAAACATATGTTCAGGAGCCAACAAAATCTGTTCTTTCAGATCCTACCTTCTACCCTCCGTTTTAACAGAACTTCATTTCATACAAGCCTCATTCACCTGCAGCCATCTCCTGTGAGCTTCTCCAGATTACTTCCAAGATGCTCAGAGTGTGGATTGTGGTACACAGCTTTGTGTTTTGGGTCAGGGAGAGAGTAGTTGTATTGACAGAGACCTGGGTTTATCTAATGTGGATAATACTTGGGTTGGCCAGAGAGGATTAAAGTGGCATCAATTACTCCCTTTGGTTAAATCCATTCAGGATTACCAACATCCAGACTTTATGATTGTGCACTGTGGTGGCAATGACCTAGGCACAATTACATGGATTTGTTTAGAAATCCTAATAAGGGATATGTTTGGAAAATTAATGACACTTTTCCCACACACTGTCTCTGTATTTTCAAACATTTTCCAAAGACAGTAGTGGAACTGGCCAGCTCAATTTTGCCCACAAATTGACAAATCCAGGACCAGGGACCATAACATGGGCTCTATATATCACTCTAACTTACGATTTGACATGGAGTGTATATACAGAAATGATGGAGTTCACCTAACAGACAAAGGCAACAAGATGTTCCTGTGTAACTTGAGAGACTGCATCCTCTGTCATCAGTAGCAGTCACCTACACATCATAAACACAGAGGTTCTTCTCAAAGCCAATACATTAACCATACATAAATAAATATTTTTTACATACTTATTTTTTTATGTCATAAGCGCACAAATCCCAAAAACAAAAAACACTATTTCTAACATCTTGTACGCATTTTTTTTCAATGTGCCATATTAATTTACATTTTTTTTTAGTAATAGAACTCGTACCCTCACTCATTTATAGGCATCAGTGACCCCATATTGGCCCCCCAATCCTCTTGTGTTGACTGTCTGTCTGGACACTGGATTTTACAGCATCTCTCTAGCTGTGAGACGGTTGTGACAGTGTCTCTCCTGTTGTGAGATTAAATGTGATAGTGTATGTCTCCATGTGAGGGTGAGTGTTAGAGTGTGTTTGTAGGTGTAAGACTATGGGGTAGATTTATGAAAAGTGGCGCTGCACCCAGCGCCTCTTTCCTTGCGCCCATAAGCGCATCCCTCCGAGCACCATAACGCAGGGTAGGGTGCAATAGTGTCATTATTTTTTACGCTATTGATGTACTGTTCAGGGTTAGCGCCAACATTTTCGGGCTAACCCTTAAGAGTGCATAGGGGCCCATTGTAACCAATGGTGTGCCCCCTTTTAATGGCTGCTCTGAGCAGGCGTTAAAAAGGCCAAGATTTCTTTGTGCCATTGTTCCCCCCCCTAATGGAGGATCGCCCCCTTGCGCCACATTATGCCTGGGCCAGGCATAATGTGGCGCAAGGGGTTACAAAGTGGCGCAATGCATGCATTTGTAAATCAAGTGCAGCGATTTTGGCCTCAGGCCACATCAGTGTAAAAAAAATGACGCTAATGTGGACCAAGGAGGCGCTAGGCTCTGAGCCTATATGTCACAATCTCTGTATTAGTGTGAGTCTGAATATGAGACACTCTGTCTGGGTGTGAGAGGGAGTGTGACAGTGTCTCCCTGGATGTGAGAGTAGGTGCAACAGTTTCTAATACTAAGATAGATATAAAGTGTGAGAGTGAGCATGAGAGTGTCGGCGTGGGTGTGACAGTGAGTGTTAGAGTGCATCTCTGGGTGTCAGACTACGTGTGAGAGTCCCTGTCTAGGTGTGGGAGTAAGTGTGACTGTCTCAGTCTTGGTGTGTGAGGGAGTGTGACAGTCTCTGTCTCAATCTGAGAGTGGGTGTAATAGTATCTCTCTCTGAGCGTCTGAGTGAGTGTGAGAGTGTCTGCATGGGTGTGAGAGTGTGTATGAGAGTGTCTGGGTGTGAGAGTAAGGGTGAGAGTCTTGGTCTTGATGGGAGAGTGAGTGTGACCGTCTGTACCTCAATGTGAGAGTGGTTGTAAGAGTATCTCTGAGTGTGACAGTGAGCGTGAGTGTCTGCATGGGTGTGAGAGTGTCTTGGTGTGAGAGTGAATCTGACAGTGGTTATCTTGCTCTGAGAGTGCGTCTGAGAGTCTGTATGCGTGGCAGACTGAATGTCAGAGTGTGCCTGTTGATGTGAAACAAAGGTTAAAAACATCTCTATGGGCGTGAGAGTGAGTGTGAGAGAGCCTGGGAGTGAGAGTAAGTGTAACAGTGTCAGTCTGGATTTGAGAATGGGTATGACAGTGTCTCTCTGAGTGTAAGAGTGAGTGTGGGAGTGTCTGCATGGGTGTGAGAGTCTCAATCTTGGTGAGAGAGGGGGTGTAACGGTGCCTACCTCAATGAGAGAGTGGGTGTAAGAGTATCTCTCTCTGAGAGTGAGTGTGAGAGTATCTGCATGGTATGAGAGTGGGTGTGAGAGTGTCTTGGTGTGTGGTGTAAGACTGTCTCTAAGTATGAGAGTGCATTTGACAGTGCTCATCTTGCTGTGAGAGTGCGTCTGAGACTCTCTATATGGGTGTCAGAATGAGTGTCAGAGTGTGTTTCTTGGTGTGAAAAAAAGCATAAGAACATCTCTCTGGGTGTGTGAGAGTCTGTGTGGGTGTGAGAGTGAGTGTCAGAGTGTGTCGCTGATTGTGAGACTACGTGTCACAATGTGTCACTGGGTGTGACACTGAGGCCCTCATTAGGAGTTTGGTGGACAGAAAAGGCTGCCCGCCAAATTCCTTCAAGTCAGGAGACCACCAGTGTGGTCTCCTTCCTGCTGGCCCTATTATGAGCTTCCTGAAGGCCCAGCGGAAAAACGCACAACATTGACGCCGACTTGTAATACGGCCGGCGGAAATGCTGTTGTGCATTGGGTGCACCAGCACCCATTGCGCAAATCACTGTCTGCAAAGCAGACAGTGATTTTTGCAATGGGGCTGACCAGGGGGTCCCCCTACACCTCATCTCCACCAGCATTTACATGGCGGTGAAACCCAATCCGCCAGTGCGGTGCTGTAAGCAGCGCTGTCCTGGGGATTATGACCACCGGCACCGCCAGGCCATCTGATGGCCAAAAAGTGGCCTGCCTGCAGTCGGACCATGGCGTTTTTGACATGGTCTTAATGTGGAGGCCAGGCGCTGCATTGGCAGCGGTCCGACTGCCGCCGCGAGTCTGGTGGTCCCAGGACCGCCAGACTCCTAATGAGGGCCTGAGTGTGAGAGTCTCTGTTTGGATGTGAGAGAGAGTGTGACAGTGTGTGCCTGGATGTGAAAATAGGTGTAAGAGTGTCCTCCTGAGTGTGAGAGTGACCATGAGACTGTCTGTGTGGGTGAGAGTGTGTGTCAGAGTGTGTATCTGGGTGTGAGACTACATGTGACAATGTCTGACCTGGGTATGAGAGTAAGTGTGAGAGTCTCAGTCTTAGTCTGAGAAAGTGTGACATTGTGTGCCTCAATCTAAGAGTGGGTGTAAGAGTATCTCTCTGAGTATGAGTGTGAGAGTGTCAACATTGGTGTGAGTGTGGGTGTGACAGTGTCTGTGTGGATGTGATAGTGTCTATCTGGGTGTGAGAGTGGTTGGTAGGGTGTTTAAGTGTTTGGAGAGGTGTATGATTTTATAACTATTTTTTTATTCGTGTTGTTAAATCCACTGACCCACTTGCGGATTTACACAGGGGCACAGGGGGCCACGCTGAGCCCCGTGGATGGATAGCGGATTTCGGAAACCATAAAAATAAAACTTTTTAAAGCACTTGAAGACCATTTTTACTCATTTACTACAAATAAATAAAACCCATTGGGTTAGGGAGGCTCTACCCTAACCCAATCATCTACATTCAGCCAAGATTTCAGCCCCGAGGACCATTTCCCAATGAACAAAAAAAACGGAGGTTGCGGCCAACCAACCAAACCCTCCCTGTAGCGCATGGATCCGCGAACATCCGTGGCGCTAGATATCTATATTTCTTTGGCCTTAAACTACACCAAAACTACTGAACAGATTTACACCAAACCAAAGTGTGATCTGTAGAACAGAATCTAGATTTGTGCCAAATTTTGTGTCATTCCGTTCAGTGGTTCCAGAATGGAGAAAAAGTGTTTAGGAACCCCCCCCCTTTATTTTGGCCCCTGCTTCACAGATCACCCCAAATCTTTCAAGACAGAAGCCGAACTGGCCAAAGTAGGTTTGGAAAATTTCGTGAAGATTCGGCAAGCGATGCCAGTGTTATTGGCGAAACAAAGAATGCTCCGTCTATGGAAAAAATGGTCCTAACTATAACTACCTATGTATACATATATATCTATATGTATTCCAAAACAAAGGTTAAAATTATAGATAGAGAAACTTTGTTTGGTATAGAAACCAAAATTAAACTACACAAACAATAGAAATGTTAAATTTATCATTGATGCACCACTTATGTATTTACTTATTTCTTATTTGTCACAAACCCAAATTAAACTACACAAACATTAGAAATTCTACAGTTATAGTTTTGTGTTAAATCTATCATTTACACACCATTTTCAAATTACTACAAGTGATACATATAACTCACATTTATAGTTGCACACCACCTTCCAATTAATATGACTCCGATGTACACAGTCTTGTCACCTCACTCGCCAGACTACATTAACTATAAGTCACCCCTTCTCCAAGCACTACTTATACTCTTGCATAATAGATAAGTTATAATGTGAAATAATGTGAAATCATTGGGTTAATAACAACACTTATGACATCTGAAATTACCTGATTTGCCAAAACACAGTGCATGGTACAGTTGCGAGTTATAGTTAATGCAGTGTGGCAACTGAGGGGACAAGATAGTACAATGTCGTACAGTGGAATAGGGTAAACTGTAGAAGCTTACAGTGTTGTAATGTATAGTGGAGAGGAGTTTACTTGAGTGGTGTAGAATTTATTGTTGTTGTTAGACTTTTCATCCTAGGCGTGGTCTCCCCTAACTTTTTGCCTCTATTTCCCAGGTTGTTGATGTGTGCTGGACTCTGTTTTTGCAGTTTTTTGTTACTCTGGGCACTTTACCACTGCTATCCAGTGGTAAAGTGCAAGTGCTCCTGTATAAAATGTGTATGTAATTGGCTTTCCATGATTGGCATATTTGATTTACTGGTAAGTCCCTAGTACAATGCACTAGAGGTGCCCGGGCCTGCAAATCAAATGCTGCTTGTGGGCCTGCAGCATTGATTGTGCCAACCACATCAGTAGCCCTTTAAACATGGCTCAGACTTGCCACTACAGTGTCTGTGTGTGCAGATTTGTAACTGCCAATTCGAAGTGTACCCACTTACCGGGCCTTAACCTTCCCTTTTCTTACATGTAACACACCCCAAGGTAGGCCCTAGGTAACCCCATGGGCAGGGTGCAGTGTGTGTTTAAGGTAGGACATATACTAAAAAAAAATTATATGACCTGACTGTGAAATACTGTCAAATGTGGTTTTCACTGTTGCAAGGCCTTTCTCTCTCATAGGTTAACATGGGGGCTACCTTTAAATATGATTAAAGTGTAGATTCCCTTTGGGAGCAGATAGACATGTGGAGTTTGGGGTCTCTGAGCTCACAATTTTAAAATACATCTTTTAGTAAAGTTGGTTTTGAGACTGTGTGTTTGAAAATGTCACTTTTAGAAAGTGGGCATTTTCTGGCTTAAACCATTCTGTAACTCTTCCTGTTTGTGGATTCCCTGTCCGGGTTAGTTTGACAGTTGGGCTGTTTGCACCTCTCTCTAGACATTGACACAAAGGGAGCTGGGGTGTAGCCTGCATATCCTGATGAGCCATCTGTGCTAGGAGGGAGGTGAGGAATGGTCACTTACGCCTTAAAGGGATGTGCCTGGCCTCACACAATGCAGCCTCCAACCAATGGTTTGTGTCTGAGGCCTGACCTGGGCAAGGCAGGATTTTCACAAACAAGAGAGACCTTCCTTTGAAGTAAGCCTACTTCAAAGGCCAAAATGGGTATAAGAAGAGCACCCAAAACCACAGACTTTAGATCACTTCAGGGCATCAAGAGGAACCTCTGCCTACAGAAGAGCTGAAGAGCTGAGGAGAAGTGCTGCCCTGCCTGTGACTGTGCTGTGTGGAGCTATCCTTCTGATACCGTGCAGCAGGATTTTTAATGCAAACCTTGCTGGGCACGGAAAAATTAGGCAACGCCTGCCTGGACCGAGTGCTTGCCCGGATTGACGCATCGCTGTCCTGCGGAGAGGAAAAACGACGCACGCCAACCTGACTGGAGGAGGAGAAATGATGCAGTCTCTCGTCTGCGGGTGAAAAATGTACGCATCACTAGCCTTTTTCTGACGCACACTCGCCCATGCATGTTATTTTGATGCTACCCAGGTACTTTTCAATACTAACAGTGGTTTTACTGGTTTCTCAAGGATTTAAGGCTCTTTTTGCTTTTTAAATCATAACTTGACTTGTGTATGTTGGATTTTTGTCGTTTTGGTCTTGTTTTGTTAAATATTTCCTATTTTTCTAAACCCGTGTGTTTCATTTTTTTGTGTTTTCACTGAGTTACTGTGTGTGTTGGTACAAATACTTTACACCTAGACTCTGAAGTTAAGCCTTCCTGCTTGTGCCAAGCTACCAAGGGGGTGAGCGGGGTTTAACTGAGGGTGATTCTCCTTTACCCTGAGTAGAGTGAGGGTCCCTGCTTGGACATGGGGTAACCTGACTGCCAACCAAAGACCCAATTTCTAACATTGGTGATCAGCGGTTGGGATTGGACTTGTATTTGTACTTGACATACAGTAATGAAGTGTACACTACTGTTTTCAGTGCAGACCACTACGTGACCACATACTACTTGTCTTGTGATTTAGCTTTTTCTCTTTTGGGGATTTTTCCCTACTTCCATTTTGTGGTAATCCTTGATTGACTTTTGAACTTCATTGGGAACTTGTTTTCTCCCTTTGGAACTTTGCACTTCTGTTGACTTTTCATCATGTTTCAGTCTGGAGATGCATCAGCTGGAGCTGCTTTTGTTTGGGGAAACTGGAGAGTTACGCAGTGTCCCAATTGAAACAGTTCTGTAAGGATCTTGCCTGCCCCATTAAGAGCTCCACCAGGAAGGAGGAGCTGCAAAAAGCACTGAGGGCCTGGGTGGCAGCCAAGGAAGCTGGGGGCACACATAAGATGAGGATGAGGGTGAGGAGGAGGTGCAGAGTATTCACAATGGTATTGTAGGTGGGCCTGTTCTGTCTGGGGGGAGAATCTCCAGGGCAGGTAGCAGTGTCTCATCTAAGGGTCTGACTCCTGAAGAGTTGCAGGACAGACAGGCAGAGAGGGCTCACCAGTTGGAGTTGGAGAAAATGAGGATGGCCATAAAGGAGAAAAAGTTATTGTTGGCTCATGAGCTCAGCTTGATGGAGCTGGATCAGAGGAGCCAGTCTAATAGGGATGGTGGCAGCAACATCACAGTGAAGCCTTAGAGGAGGGTGCACATTCCTAAGGACCTTGTGAAGGATTACAAGAGGAAGGATGACATACTGTTGTGGTTTAAGGGGTATGAGTCTGCTCGCCATATGAATCTAGGCAGCTCAGGGCTCATTGGGGGGTGGGTCTGTGAAAGTACTTTGAGGTAGAGGGAAGAGATACTCGGACATCCTTAGGCGATCCCCAGGAGCTCACTTACCCTATCATGAAGGACGCCCTGATCACTAGGCATGGTCTCAAGATGAAGGAATCCCAAACATGTTTGGAATGTGTTGATTCATTCCGCAGGTCACTGGATGGTTGGTTGAAGGGCAGTAAGGTGACAACGTATTAGGTGCTTTACAATCTGATTGCTTGGGAGCACTTGTACAGTTTATGTTTTCCAGAGCTGCACCAGCACCTGATTGACAGTAAGCTGACTGACCACAGGAAGCTTGCGCAGGAAGCAGACAGCTGGGAGAGTACCAGGGACCAAAAGAGATATGGGGGAGACCACGCCAAGGGTGGGCTGGGTCCCTCTCAGAAGAAAGAGGAGTTAAGGGTAAACAGGGGGAGTTCTCTACAGGGCCCCAATTTGATTCCCAGGGTAAGGATTCCCAGCCCCCCAGTGAGAAGAAGCCATGGTTCTCCAAAGAGAAACCTGTTGCAGGGGGTCCCCACGTAAGTGCTATGCATGTGACCAAGTGGGTCATGTGAGTGGGGACCCCAAATGCCCCAAGAGTACACCGCCCCAGGGTTTAGCTAGTGTAGCGCTTGGGGAGGAGTTGGTTCCAGGTGGGTGGGAGCCAGCTGAGATTACCCTTGTCTCACTAGGGGACAGTGAGATGGTCCTGAGAACCCTAGTGCCTGAGAACACTAAAAAGTACAGGCATGGGTGACCATCAATGGACAGAGGGTGTAGGCTCTGAGAGACACAGGAGCCGGTCTGACTACAGTGAGGAGTCACCTGGTGTCCGAAGAGCAGATAGATCCCCAGGTTCTTCACCAAGTAGTTGCGGTAGACAAGTCAGAGCGCCTGTGCAGAGTAGCACAGGTTCCATTTGAATGGGGGGGGGGGTCTCAGGTTCCTTGAAGGTAGCTGTGAGTCCAACCATGCCTGTAGATTGTTTGCTTGGCAATGACCTGGAGGATTCCCCTTGGAAGGAGGTGGAACACAGGTCACACTTAGAGGTGTTGGGTCTGCCTGGGTGGGTATGCGTATCCACCAGGTCTATGGCAGCTCGTCAGGGTGATCATTAGACCCTGGAGCCTGAAAGAGTGTCCCAGAGGTCTGCCAAAAGGAGGAAGGGCAAGGGGCGAGGGAAACCAGCCCCAGAGGTTCCCACAGTCCAGGAGTCCAGGAGGAGGCTGAACGTGAGGGGGAGGCCCTGGAGCCTACAGGGGAACAGGTGGCTGAACTGGGTGAGGTCCCTGAGCTGTCAAAGTGGCAGCAGGAAGGGGGCCCACCAGGGAAGCATTCTGTGAGGCACAGAAGTTATGCCCTACTCTGGAGGGTTTGCGGTAGCAGGCTGCAGACCAGGCATCTGGCAAGGAGCCTGAATCACATTTTATTTACTGGAAGGTTGGCCTCCTATATAGCGAACCTAAGGTTCCTGAGCCTGGGTCAGCCCGTGTGCTGGTGGTACCCCAGGGCTTCAGGGCCTTTCTACTGGGCCTGACTCATGATGTGCCTTTAGCTGGTCTTTTGGGGAAGGACAAGACCTTTGAGCGGCTTGTCACCCACTTCTATTGGCCCCAAATGCGCAGGCACTCTGATGTTCATTGTAGGTCTTGCCTAACTTGTCAGGCAAGTGGCAAGAGTGGGGGGAAATGTAAGGCTCCCCTCCAACATTTTCCTGTGGGTTTGAAAATGCCACTTTTAGAAAGTGGGCATTTTCTTGCTTAAACCGTTCTGTGACTCTGCCTGTTTGTGGATTCCCTGTGCGGGTTAGTTTGACAGCTGGGCTGTTTGCACTTCTCTCTAGACAGTGACACAAAGGGAGCTGGGGTGTAGCCTGCATATCCTGATGAGCCATATGTGCTAGGAGGGAGGGGAGGAGTGGTCACTTACACCTGAAAGGGCTGTGCCTGCCCTAACACAATACAGTCTCCAACCCCCTGGTGTGTGTCTGGGGTCTGGCCTGGGCAAGGTAGGATTTCATACACAAGAGAGACTTTCCTTTGAAGTAGGCCTACTTCAAAGGCCAAAATGGGTATAAGAAGAGCACCCAAAATCACAGACTTTAGATCACTTCAGGACATCAAGAGGCATCTCGCCCCCACCCGCCAACTCCGCTCCGCCAACCTTGCCCTCGCCACCGCCCCTCGCATCCATCGAACTACAACCGGTGGCAGATCCTTTTCCCACCTCACCGCCAAGACCTGGAACACCCTCCCCACCCACCTACGACAGACCCAGGACCTCCTGACCTTCAGGAAATGCCTCAAGACTTGGTTATTCGAGCAGTAGCAGTTTCTCTCCCACCCCCCCTCAGCGCCTTGAGACCCTAGCGGGTGAGTAGTGTGCTTTACATATGCTTGATTGATTGATTGACCTCTGCCTGGAGAAGAGCTGAAGAGAAGTGCTGCCCTGCCTGTGACTGTGCTTTGTGGAGCTATCCTGCAGTTGCTGCTTCTGTCTGTGCAAGGGGACAAAGAGTGGACTTTGTTGTGCATTCCTGCTTGTGAAGAGATCTCCAAGGGCTTGTCCTGAGCTTGTCTCCTGTTGTTGAAGTCTCAGGGCCACCAAAGACTTCTCCTGCCAGCACCTGGACTCTCTGCTGAGAATCCTGCCCTGCCAAGTGGTGCCCTATCCAGTTCTTGGGGCCTTGGAAGGGAAAGCTGGCAGACCAAAACTGAAAAGCCACGCACAGACCGACGTGCAGGGAAAATATCAACGCACCTTCTGAGACGCAGCTGAAAAACAACACGCTGCCAGTTTCACAGCAGAAATTGACACTCCACCGGCATCTCGGCTGGAAGATTGATGCACGCAGTTGGAGAAACGACACGCATCACCCGCTGACGGAGGATGACAACGTCGCAACTCACACTGCGTGGTTTTGCTGATACCGCGCGGCAGGATTTTTGATGCAAACCTTGCTGGGCACGGAAAAACAACACAACACCTGCCCGGACCCGAGTGCTTGCCTGAATTGACGCATCGCTCTCCTGCAGAGAGGAAAAACAACACACACCGACCCAACCGGAGGAGGAAAAACAACACACAGTCTCACTTGCGGGTGAGAAATTGACGCATCGCTAGCTTTTTCCGACGCACACTCGCCTGTGCATGTTATTTTGACTCTACCCAGGTACTTTTCAATGCTAACAGTGTTTTTACTGTTTTCTCAAGGATTTAAGACTCTTTTTGCTTTTAAAATCATAGCTTGACTCGTGTATGTTGGATTTTTGTCCTTTTGGTCTCGTTTTTTTAAGATAAATATTTCCTTGCTTGGACAGAGGTAACCTGGCTGCCAACCAAGACCCCACCCATTTATAACAGTTGTAAAGTCTAATAGCATCTAGTGGATTGTCATAGAATGTAGTGGTGATTTCTCCATTTCAGTACAATGGAGAGGGGTACAGTGGAGTGGCATACATTTGAATAGCGTAGACTACAGTAGTATACCATAAATGTGTGGCAGAGTGCAATAGCATAGGGTACAGTAGCATGCAGTGGGGTTACGTACAGTTTGTACACCTGCCAACTTTTAAAGCAATGTCACTGTGTGAAGAGGGAGCAGGGTCTCATACCAAGAGCAATAAAGAGGCTCTCTTCACTCCCCCAACCCCCCTCAAAAATCTCTCTACCAACCCCCCTCTGCCTCCCTTCCCAAAGAAAATAGTGACTGAGGTTGTTGCCTATGTTCTAGAGTGTTTCCACACCCCTTGGACAGGGGCTGCGTGCAGTGGTTTCCAGCTAGATTTTCCGGCCACCCTGTGATTTTGACTCCTCGCGGGGTGACCATGTGAAGGGAGTTGAAATCGTGTGACACATGGTAGCACTGTGTGAGTTGGCAGGTCTGCAATGGCATACAGTTGCAAACAGTACAGTATATTTCTAAAAATAGCATACAGTGCAGTGTAATAGAATAGAGTGGTGCAGAGTGTATTTGTGAAGACTAGAGTAGTGTAGAATGGAGTGGCATACAGTGAAGTGATGTACAGTGTAGTGGAGTATACTGGCGTAAAAGAGTATTAGTCTACAGTAAATAGCGTAGAGTGGAGTGGCGTAAAGTAAACTGTTCTAGAATGGAGTGGCGTACAGTGGAGTGTGTAAATGCAATAAGACGTACTATTAAAGTGTGTTAAATTATGTTAATGCTATGTGGCCGAAATATATTTTATAATGTGTAAATGTTACTGGTAGTAAATGTAAATAGGTCAAGTCATGTTAAAGTTATAAGTTGTATAAAACGCAATGATATATTGTGCCATGGTATACTGTGATATGGTCACGATATACCACAGTACATAATGGTAAAAAGTGATTATGTGATTGGTTAATGTCTGTTTACAATAGGTAAAAGGCAGCCATTTAGTTTGTATAACAATTTTGTATGGTTCGGCGATCTGCATTTCGCTGTGTTCTGCTAGGGTCTCATATAGAGATAAGTATTCTGTTTTATTGATGTTCACTACCTGTTGCCACTCTTTAAAGTGGTAATAGCTTAACATTTCTGTTTATAATTTTCGATCTATTTTTATAGCAGTCAGTGGTGGACTGTTTTGTTGAAGTTGCACAGTCAGTTTTACTAAATAACAAGCTACTCCATTCACTTTTGTGCATATATAAATATATAAAAAATAGAAAAACACTTTAGCACACTGTATTTATAAAATATAGGGGGTCATTACGACCTTGGCGGGCGGTAACCGCTGTGCGACCGCCAATGCGGCCGCACTCACGCGGCCCCCATTATGACTTTCCCGCTGGGCCGGCGGGGATGAGGCCGCAACATAGGAGCCGGCTCCTAATGGAGCCGCCGGTGTTCCGCCCGTGCGACGGGTGCAGTTGCACCCGTCGCGATTTTCACTGTCTGCTATGCAGACAGTGAAAAGCTGGCCGGGGCCCTGTTAGGGGGCCCCTGCACTGCCCATGCCCCAGGACACCCCTTACCGCCAGCCTCTTCCTGGCGGTGCAAACCGCCAGAAACAGGCTGGCGGTAGGGGTGTCATAATCCCCAGGGCAGCGCTGCTTGCAGCGCTGCCCTGGTGGATTATCACCGCCGGGGCTAAAATGGCGGGAAACCGCCGGCCCCGGCGGTGCAACCGCGGCGATTCCGCCGCGGTCGTAATAGGGCTGGAAGCACCACCAGCCTGTTGGCGGTGCTTCCGTCCTTTTAGCCCTGGCGGTCTCGGACCGCCAGGGTCAAAATGCCCCCCATAGTGTCTTACAGTGCTTTTCCAATTTAATTTTTTGTTTTTGTTTTGGGTACCACAGTAGTACATAAGTACTCGGTATTTTTATTTTTAAACAAATCGAAACTTATCATTTTTTAACTACCTATTAATACTTTACTAAAGTGGCAATAGGTATCGAAAAAATACCAAACCTAATATTTACCTAGATTGCTAGTCGTAACGCAAAACACCAGCAAAGTCGACCTCAGAACAGCATGGCTGCCTTTAACTTTTGACTTATGGTTTCTCATCACTATGCACTGTGGTACTACCGCTGCAACAGATATCACTGAGTTAAAAAACCCTTACAACCTATAAAATACTCACCCTACTTACCTGCTTTACCCCACAGAATCATCGGTGCATCCTAATAGGTAATGCAGCCAAAATTTGTCATAATCTGACTGACAGCTCATGATACAAAATCTATGGAAAATGCTTAGGATTTTTCAACTGTTTTAAGACACCCCTTTTTCTTTGCACCCCTTGACCAAACACCACAAAGCTATCCGTCCTCTGACAATGAAACAGGCACACAAGGTCTGCAAAGTTTTGTGAGCATTCGTCAAACAGGTGCAAAATTATTGGGGAACAAAAATTTCTATCTTTGGTGATTCCAACTAGTGATTACTGTGACTCTGTAACAAAAAAAAAAAAATATATATATATATATATAAAAAAAATAGTCACATAGTCACGAAGCAACAAACACAAGCTGAGGAGAGTATTGTCAAAGCTGTGAAGCAAGGATACAAGCCTATTTTATTTGAGAACGGTTCACGGAGGAATAGTGAGGAAGAAGCTAGAAGAGGAAGTAAGGCACAAAACAACCACGTAAATACATAATTGTTGAATCCATGTTTTGTTCAGTGTAGAAAAATGAAAACAAAAATAGGGGGACTATGGTGGGTGATAGAGCAAACTGAGGAGAGGAACCAATTTACTAAGAGCCCTGCTGACTCCTGTAAATCTTTACGTACTGCAGGCAAAGGGACCAAGATGGGATGCAACCTGGGATACTAAAGGAGGAAGCGATAGCGGATGAATCACTGACAAGTTTCTATCAATCAATCAATCAATCAACAATTTGTATAGCGCGCTACTCACCCGCAAGGGTCTCAAGGCGCTGGGTATGGGGGGGTGGGGATCCATTACTGCTCGAAAAGCCAGGTCTTGAGTTGCTTCCTGAAGGAGAGATGGTCCTGGGTCTGCCGTAGGTGGATGGGGAGGGAGTTCCATGTCTTGGCCGCCAGGTAGGAGAAGGATCTTCCTCCGGCGGTGGTTCTGCGAATGCGTGGTACAGCGGCGAGGGCGAGG
The DNA here is from genome assembly GCF_031143425.1 of Pleurodeles waltl. Classification (NCBI taxonomy): domain Eukaryota; kingdom Metazoa; phylum Chordata; class Amphibia; order Caudata; family Salamandridae; genus Pleurodeles; species Pleurodeles waltl. Next base: position 1,030,665,066 of record NC_090437.1, on the reverse strand, counting down.
CTGGTCGATCGCAGCTGGCGGGTGGGCGTGTAGAAGGTGAGGCGGTTGTTGAGGTACTTGGGACCCAGGTCGTGGAGAGCCTTGTCTGCGTGGGTGAGGAGTCTGAACGTGATTCTCTTGTTGACGGGGAGCCAGTGCAGGTCTCTCAGGTGGGCGGAGATGTGGGCGTGGCGGGGGATGTCCAAGACGAGTCGTGCGGAGGCGTTCTGTATGCGCTGGAGTCCTTTCTGAAGCTTGGCTGTGGTTCCTGCGTAGAGGGCATTCCCATAGTCCAGTCGGCTGGTGACGAGCGCCTGGGTGACTGTTTTCCTGGTTTCGGTGGGGATCCAACGAAAGATCTTTCGGAGCATGCGCAGGGTGTTGAAACAGGATGACGAGACGGCGTTGACTTGTTTGGTCATCCCGAGGGAGGAGTCCAGGATGAAGCCCAGGTTTCTTGCGTGGTCCGTTGGCTTGGGGGTGGTGCCCAGGGCAGGGGGCCACCAGGAGTCGTCCCAAGCGGAGGGAGATGATCCCAGGATGAGGACTTACGTCTTGTCTGAGTTCAGTTTCAGACGGCTGTTCTTCATCCACTCGGCTACGTCTTTCATTCCTTCGTGTAGGCTGGCTCTGGCGGTGGCGGGGTCGTTGGTGAGGGAGAGGATCAGCTGGGTGTCGTCGGCGTAGGAAATGATGTTGACGTTGTGTTGGCGTGCGAGGGTGCAGCAGTTTTTCTTGGATGTTTTGAGTTCGTTGGTGAACCACGAAGCTTTCTTGCTGCCGGGTCTGCTAGGTGGGTTCTTCAGAGGTGCAGTTGGTGAGCCACTTTGTGAAGTTGCGGGCTGCTTCGTTGGGGTCCGTTGCGGTGGCGGGAGGGTTTTGGCTGAGGGAGGTGGTGAGCTGGTCGGCAGTGATCTTGCTCCAGCTCCTGCGGGGAGCGTGTTGCGGGTGGTGGTGGGTCGTGGTTCTCCTGAAGTTGAAGTGGACGCAGCTGTGATCAGTCCAATGAAGTCCGGTGGAGTGGCTGAAGGAGATGTGCTTGCTGGAGGAGAAGACGGGGTCAAGCGTATGGCCAGCGTAGTGGGTGGGGGTGTTCACCAGTTGCTTGAGTCCGAGGTTGGTGAGGTTGTCCAGCAGGGTGGTGGTGTTTCTGTCAGTGTTGTTCTCCAAGTGGAAGTTGAGGTCCCCTAGGAGGATGTAGTCAGGGGAGGTGAGGGCGTGGGGGCTGATGAAGTCTGCGATGGCTTTGCTGAATTGTGTGCGTGGTCCCGGGGGTCTGTAGATGAGAGTGCCTATGAGGGTGGTCTTGGGGTCAGTGTGTATCTGGAAGTAAAGGTGCTCGGCGGCGGTGAGGGTGTCGTGGGAGTTGGTCGTGATGCGGATGGTGTTCCTGTGGACGATGGCTATGCCTCCTCCGGTTTTGTTGATGCGGTCCCTCCGGGTGATCTTGTATCCGTCCGGGATGGCTATGGCGATGTCGGGGGCTGAGGAGGCATTCATCCAGGTTTCCGTGAGGAAGGCGACGTCTGGTGATGTTGTGTCGAGCAGATTCCAGAGTTCGACGGCATGTCTGTGGACGAAGCGGGTGTTGAGCAGGATGCACTTGAGGTGGTTGTTGCTGGTGCTTGGCCTTTCAGGTGCGGTGCAGGTCTGGAGGCAGGTGAAATTGCAGGCTTGGCAGGTGAAGGGTCTGTGGGTGCACCTCGGGGTGGCTCGGTAGCAGGCGGGGTTCACGTCGGGTTTGAGTGCGTTGAGGGTGGCGGCGGCGTAAGTCCTGGGGCTGGGCGCGGTCCAGGCGCAGACGGGCTTGCCTCTGGCGTGCCTCCACAGCGGCCTGCATTAAGAAGGGTGGAGGGAGGGAGGAGCAGCAGCTGGGAGGCGGGTGGCGAATGGGAGAGGATGGGGGTGGGGCCGCAGGGGAGGCAGCGGCAGGAAAGGAGAGCGGGGGCGGGCGGGGGTAGAAGGGCACTGAAAGAAACCAACAGCGAGAGCAAAACGGGCAAGCTAGAGGCAGAAAGCTAAAGGCAGAAAGAGATTAAAACGAGCAGAGGCTAAAGGCAAGAAACAATGTATACAATAAGAGCAAAACAGGCAGACTAAGGGCAGAGAGAGAAACGAGCAGAGGCTAAAGGCAGAGTACAATTAAGGGCAGCAGACAAGCAGGGGGAGGGAAATCGGGGAGAAAGACGGACAGAGGAAGAGGTCAGATTTGATACTTACCGCCCACCACTGGGCCACCAGGGATGAGGCGCGGGCGGGAGCCTGCGGGTGGAGGAGGGTCTCGAACTTCGATCAGCGACGAGCAGGCAGCAGGCAGAGCACTAGCAGGGAACGCTAGCGCGGTGGGGGAGCGGACCTGGCCTGAGAACAGGTCAAGGTTCGCACCCTCGCCGCTCAGCGGCCTGCATTAAGAAGGGTGGAGGGAGGGAGGAGCAGCAGCTGGGAGGGGGGTGGCGAATGGGAGAGGATGGGGGCGGGCCCGCAGGGGAGGCAGCGGCGGGAAAGGAGAGCGGGGCGTGGGTGGGGGGAGAAGGGCACTGAAAGAAACCAACAGCGAGAGCAAAACGGGCAAGCTAGAGGCAGAAAGCTAAAGGCAGAAAGAGATTAAAACGAGCAGAGGCTAAAGGCAAGAAACAATGAATACAATAAGAGCAAAACAGTCAGGCTAAGGGCAGAGAGAGAAACGAGCAGAGGCTAAAGGCAGAGTACAATTAAGGGCAGCAGACAAGCAGGGGGAGGGAAATCGGGAGAAAGAAAGACAGACAGAGGAAGAGGTCAGATTTGATACTTACCGCCCACCACTGGGCCACCAGGGATGAGGCGCAAACGGGAGAATGCGGGTGTAGGAGGGCCTCGAACTTCGATCAGCAACAGCGGCGAGCAGGCAGCAGGCAGAGCACTAGCAGGGAAAGCTAGCGCGGTGGGGGAGCGGACCTGGCCTGAGAACCAGGTCTATAACGATTTGCTACAGATAATGAAAACTCTGGGATATAGCGAAAAAGTTAATATAGTCCCAATCCACGAAAATGTGACAATTGAGAAGGGTGGCATGCAAGTAACAGCTAATGTAAGGTCAGTGGTGTGTAAATTAAAGAAATGCATTTTAAAAAAATTATTGTTTTTTTCTTTCACGCAAAACATTTAGCAGTGGGTAATACAGCATCCCGTAATATTTTCTGGACTAGCAGGCCAGTTGTGCACAGTGACTGCATCCAGTCTTGGTATAACACTGGCGTCTTGTATCCTACAGTGTAGTAGTTTTCTAGTTCTGTCTTGCAAGTAGTAGCATTTTTATAGATTACACACAACAACTTCCAGTCCAACTTAATCATCTCTCAGTTTGTCATCCGCTGTTGTCTCACTCATATGCAGGACTCTGCATCCGACCACTCTTCAACATGTTCTATCAGATTTTGTGCTCTCGATGCAGACTGCTTCAGCTGTCTCTCACAGACAGCCTTGAATGCAATACTACAAGGAGTTGACCTTGGGTCAGCTCTTTGACCATGATTGGATGGCTTTTTCTTCTATTTTCCTCCTCTTGATTCAATGTCTTTTCTCCTTTTTCTTGTGTTTTTGACACTTCAAGACATTGCATGTCCTCTTCCTTGATCTAGCTGTTTTGCATAGAGAGCATGCTCATGCTCTTTCACCGACTTCCCTGAGCTCTCTCACTCACTCAAACACTTACTAATCCCCAACATATAATAGATCCAAAGCCTCAGCGCTGGTGCCGTCATATCTGATCGGTATTATCACAATCTGTTCTTTCTTTGGAGAAGCCCAAGATCCATGATTCTCTATAAGCCCTTCTTGTCTCCACTGGAAGAGCATATAGGGCAACTACAGATTTCTGAGGGCTGTCCAGGCATTGGGCAGTCCCTGTAGTCTTATCTGCCATTGACTGAATAATCTTTCTTTTCATTGTGGCCATACAAGAGCAGGTGCACAGCCTGTGTTCTCTCTTTCTCAACACTGCAAAGACAACATCAATGAGTCTTATGGGAAAGCTGTACTCAGGATACCTCAGAGGTTAGGTGACAGGACCAACCTTTCTCCTCCTCGTTCTCCAAGGGCTGCAACTGGATCCTAAATGTGCAGTCATAGATCCATGCTGGACCATAGCACAGGTGTTAAGGTTCTTTGCTGATACCACCCTTTTAGGATGACTGGCCTTACCATCTGAGTGAACAACTCCCTGAACTCCTGGGTATCCACCTCACAGGGGTTCATCACTGTGTGGCTGGTCTGGTTCTCCTGCAAGGCACAAATCCTGTATCCTAATTTCCTGTCTTGCCAATGTCAACCAGCACACTTGTGGCATGAGGACTGCTGATGTCGCCTACCAATAGACCAAGCAGTCCACTTTCCTGGTTAGCCCCTGCCACAGGGAACCTTCACAGAGTCATTGAGATGTCTATTATCTGAGCGAGCAGCATGCACAGGGTTCTAAGTGACATCATAGACATCCAGAACTTCACTCCTGTTGTTTATTTAATGTCTCTTAGCATCTCTTGGTGAAAAACATCCCTGTTCCTCATAGTTACTCATCTATAAATCCATTTATGATTTCTCATGTCAGTTATGCTGCGCTTTGGTAATAACACTAATAATGACTTTTGTACTGCTGCCATCATTAATACATTTGTTTCAAAAAGTGTTATTGGGCCACACTTATTTTCATTGGCATGGTATGTATAGGATTAAGTATCCCTTGAAGTATGTTACAAGTATATTGCAAGCCACTGAGGAGTTACATGAGATATGAGAGATGCAGCTGAACCATCACCCTTCCCTCCAATCATTTAAATCCTTAAGACCAGGTTTACATACAATTCATGCAATGCAGTGCAAAAAGTAGGGTTTCTTCACTACGTTGCATAAACAGGAAAGAGCATCTACTAAGATGTGGAGTTGTTTTGCTCTCTCCCTGCACTGGCACATTTTTGACTGCCATGCACCACCACAGACACCCTTGCGCCATAGTGCAAAAGTTCTGCGTTATATGAAGCATAGTTTTTGTACTGGAAAAGGTCCCTTCCAGTAAAAACGATGGCCCTCATTATGACATTGGCGGTAACTCCCGCTTACTGCCATGCTGACGGCCTCCAACTTACCGCTGTGGCAGCAGATATCCGTTCACCATATTATGAAACACACACACCATTCCGAAAGAATTCAGCCACAGACACAAACCTGCCAGACCAAAGGTCAGTGATAAAGTGGCGGTATCAAAACCCACATTGTTACGCCAACAGAACAACTCCCATCACATGACCCACAAATCACCACGGCGGACATTCAATGGAGGTAAACCATTGGCGGTACAAACAGCCACGCACACAATCGACACCCACCGACAAAACAACTCCATATTGGCAAATTCATAAAACACACAACTGACACCAATACACATACCACACCCACACCACTATAAAACACACACACACATTACCCACAACCCTTTACGATTACAAATCATTGCCACCAGAGAGACAGCAAGACCACTGAGACAACTAGAGCCACACACTACTCACACCTATACACCACTCACACACTCCACATCACACACCCGAACACATTAACCAACACACCCTCACCAACACACCTCACATAACACCCATGGCACCACAAAGACACCCCCATTTCACAGAGGAGGAGCTAAGGGTCATGATGGAGGAAATTGTCAGGGTAGAGCCACAACTATTTGGAGCACAGGTGCAGCAGATATCAATAGCCAGGAAGATGGAGCTATGGCGGAGAATCCTGGACAGGGTCAACGCTGTGGGACAGCACCCGAGAACTAGGGATGACATCAGGAAAAGGTGGAACGACCTACAGGGGAAGGTATGTTCCATAGCAGCAATACACCAGCTCGCTATCCAGAGGACTGGCAGTGGACCCCCACAACTCACAGCATGGGAGGAGAAAGTCTTGGCAATACTGCATCCTAAGGACATGGCCGGAGGAGGACTGGACTCTGGTAAGTCAAATCCCTACTATTATCACCCCACTACCTGCATGCCATCACATACCCTCACCCTCACTCCCATCACTCCACTACATCACACACACACCACCATCACATCTCACTTATCCCAATGCCATGCCCTGCATGCGCTACCAATACATGGATACCCCTCACGGCCCTGCATGGAACATTCATTACTAAAGCATGCACACCATAGAGAACTAACAATCCTACCATACACTAACATACAAAAGTAAAAGCTGGCAGGGCAAATCAAACCATAGAGGGGAAGCCAGGGATGCACAATATGTCATACACATCAACCATAACACATCATTTACATCCCCACAGGTACCCCAGCCAATGTCACCGGAGCGAGGAGGTGCCAGCACTATCCAGTCCCCCAACAGAAGAGGCCCACAGTGATGACAGTAAGTCTGGTCTTCAGGACCTGGACGATCTACCTGGCCCATCAGGGACTACTGGACAGCCGGTCACCCAAGCCCAGTCACAGACCACCACAGAGCCTCCCCCATCAGGAAACAACACCACAGCACCCACCCAGCGTACCCACACCTCTGTCCCCAGGACACGTCAATCAGCAGTGTGTCCACCTCTACAGGGACCCCAGGCCACACCTCGCACACAAGACAATCAGGGACCTAGGGTCTTTGGCAGTGGGCACAAGGTTCAGGGGACAGAGGCACAGGGCCAGGGAACTAACTCTCCAGGAGGCACTCTCTGAGATCCTGGGAGCCTACCAACATTCCCAGGACACGATGGGCCAGATCCTGGACAACGTGCAGGAGAACAGGAGGCTGCAGGAGGGACAGTACCAAGGGATCAGGGAGGACTTGCAGGCCATCAACAACACCCTGATCTCCATAGCAGGGGTGCTGGCAGACATGGCCAACATTATGAGGGAGGCAGTTCCACACCAGCGGGCCCCTGCCACTAGCCAGATGTCTGAACAGCCTTCCAGTTCCGCTGCCGCCAGTGGCCATGAGGCCCCGCCACAGGACTCACAGGCCACCAGCACCCCTCCCCCTGCAGAAGATGAACCACCCTGCAAACGCTCCCTGTGATCCAGACAGAAACCAGAGACACATGCCAAGACCCCCTCCAGGAAATGAGACTCTCCTGATTGTCTTCCTTGTGTCCCACTCATTCACCCTGTCCACCTTGAACTGCCATTGCTACCCTTCCTATGTCCCCTTGGACAATGCACCTGTGCTACAAACAGACTGGAACAATACCCTGGACTTTTTCCTCCATCATCACCCCATCCCATTGCATTTTCCCCCTATATGTTAGCACTGCAATAAACACCATTTGAAAAAAATCCATTTGGAGTATGTCATGTATATCAAATATGTATTTTGGAAACGGTTACAAACATTGCAAATGAACTGTACATAGAATGAGCATAGATTAACGACTTGTAGCTGGCTGTAGTGATCACACCAGGAGTATTTGTCAAATCACCAACATATGCAAAATGAATTGCCAGAGGTAACAGTAAGTGGGCATAGAAGTGGGAAATATCAGCATGCCATTGCCACACAGATTGCAACCAAAGTCAATGAAATGTAAAGTTACACTGTCTTACCTGTGTGTTGTTGGATGTATTGACAGATCACAGATGTTCTATTATCCTCATCCTCATCCTCTGCCTCCTCATCCTCACTGTCCACAGGGTCTACTGCTGCCACTGGGGCATCTCCAATCTCCTCCTCCAGCAGAAAAGGTACATGGTGTCTGAGGGCCAGGTTGTGCAACATCCAGCATGCCATTACTATCTGGCAGACCTTCTTGGGTGAGTAGCACAGGGATCCACCTGTTAGATGGAGTCCCCGAAGCCTGGCTTTCAGGAGGCCAAAAGTTCTCTCAATTATCCTTCTGGTTCGCACATGTGCCTCATTATAACGTTCTTCTGCCCTTGTCCTGGCATTCCTCACAGGGGTCAGCAGCCATGACAGGTTTGGGTAACCAACCAGAGTCACCTGCAAATATTGAGGGACAACATTTAGCCACACACTATCCTATATGGCCAACACCACAGGCATACACCAACATACACTGGGTGGGAACCAGGGTTCACCTATCAGCCACACCCTGTGCCTCTGTAGTTGGCCCATCACATTTGGGATGCTGCTATTCCTTAGGACAAAGGCACCATGCACCGACCCAGGATACTTAGCATTGACGTGGGAGATGTACTGGTCCGCCAAGCACTCCATCTGAACATTCATGGAGTGGAAACTCTTACGATTCCTGAAAACCTGTTCATTCTGGCGGGGAGACTATTGCAATATGTGTACCATCAATCGCCCCAATTATGTTGGGGATATGTCCCATTGCATAAAACCTGACCTTCACTGTGGCCAAATCCTCAACCTGGGGGAAAGCAATGTCGCTGCACATCTGTTTAATCAGGGCATACAACACTCTTGTCAGCACTATTGAGAACATTGGCTGTGACATTCCTGCTGCCAAGCCCACTGTCACTTGGAAAGAACCAGTTGCCAGGAAATGGAGTACAGATAGCACTTGCCCAAGAGGGGGTATCCCAGTGGGGTGATGGATAGCAGATATCAGGCCAGGCTCCAACTGAGCACACAGCTCTGTGATTGTGATCCTGTCAAGTCTCTAGGTGAGGATAATGTGCTTGTCCTCCAGTGTAGCCAAGTTCACCAGGGGTCTGCACATGGGTGTATGTCTCTATCTCCTATTCATCCGCAGCAGTAGGTATCTAAGGGACACAAGAGTGAGATGGCTGTCACAAACTGAACATTGGAGCCACAACAGTAGTTTGCATTCTGTAAACATGTAATGGGTCAGTGTGATTTGTCCAGTATGTGCCTATTTCTCCTGTGACACAGCATGATTCCATAGGCCAGCCCCCGCCGCCATGAAATGGTATCCGCCTGTCCTGTGTGGAGGGACAGGTGTAAGTGAGGTAATTCCGCTGACGTTGTGCGCCATGTCGGGAGGCGGTCGGGAACCGCCGTGCAATTCCTCATTCGTTAAAATTGGGCCCTATGGGGTACAGTGGCCAATGGTGGTCTACGCCGGCAGTGACAGTATGCACCGCTGTGGACGTGACCGCCATTTTCTATCTGATTCCTCACTTGCTACCTGACCTACCTACACTGCCTGTGCTGCTGCGACCTGTGTCTGGAACCTACCATGGCCCGTGTGACAGGGGAAAGGGCTCCAGCCTTCACTTCGGAGGAGCTGGAGAGACTGGTGCATGGGGTCTTACCCCAGTACGAACTGCTGTATGAGCCTCCAGACCAACAGGTGAGTACACTGTGGGCACGATGCATGTGGCATACATGTATGGAGGTGTGTGTGACGGCTCTGTGTAAGGGGGGAGGGATGTCCTCCTGGCTGGGTACACATTGGGTGCTGGGCTATGTGTGTTCCAATAGTGCTATAAACAGGTATGGTGGGCCATATGTGTAACTAGCTGGACTGTTTGTCTGATGGTGTTTTCCTGTGTGTATTGCCTCTGCAGGTCAGCGGCCATCAAAAGAAGGGTATATGGCATGCCATCGCCAAGGAGGTGCAGACCCTGGGGGTCTATGGCAGGCGGAGTACCCACTTTCGCAAACGGTGGGAGGACCTGAGATCCTGGGCACAGAAGACGGTGGAGGCCCAGCTGGGGATAGCCTCCCAAGGAGAAAGGGGTGCCCATCGGACCCTGACCACCCTGATGGCCCGCACACTGGCAATGGCCTATCCAGAGCTGGATGGGCACTTGAGTGCAGCACAGCAGCCACAAGGGGGCGAGTACAGTGGCTATCATTACAACTTACGGCTGGTGGGGTAGTTTCCGGGTGGTGGTTGTGCGTTAGTGGGTGCCCCTAGGCCAGGCCTGACATAGCAGCGTAGGTCCTCTGTTGGCTAGGGGTCTGAAGGGATAATCCTGCCTACCTTGTTAGCATCCACAACTGCCCAGGTCTGCGTGGGTCCCAGGTGTGCTGCAGTTGGCGGTGTGTGCCCCTCCTCATGACTTGGTGGCTTGCAATATCAGTGGTGGTGCAATGCACAGTGCGTAGGCCTGTTCCCTGTGTGTGAGGGTGCTGTGCACGCCAATGGTGGTGTTGGTGCAGCCATTGACCCAGTGTATCCTTTGTCTCTCTCCCCCCTTTCTTGTTTTGTCATCCTGTCCTTATGTGCATTAGCATCATCTGGTGGAGGAGCAGAGGCACCGGCAACGGAGGGAGCTGCATCCCACAGGGCCCAGGAGGCAGAGTCCACTGATGCTGAGGGTACCAGTGGGACAGAGGGCAAGGGGAGCACCACGGCGGAGACTGGAGGGGACAATTCAGACTCAGATACCTCCTCCAATGGAAGCTCCCTGGTGGTGGCGGTCTGTGACCACCCCCGCTACAGGTACAGCGCCACCCTGTACTAGCACCACCCTCCCAGCAGCCCCTCAGCAAGTTTCCCATGCTCGCTCACCCAGGAGGGTGGGCATCTCCTTCGCCCCAGGCACCTCAGGCCCTGCCCCAGTGAGCCCTGCTGCCCTGAGTGAGGAGGCTATTGACCTCCTGAGATCCATCTCTGTAGGGCAGTCAACCATTCTGAATGTCATCCAGGGGCTGGCAGCCCAGATGCAACAATCTAATACATTCCTGGAGGGCATTCACACTGGATTTGTGACCCAACAGAGATTGATCCAGGCTCCGGCCTCCTCTCTGATGGCAGCCATTGTCCCTGTTTCTACTGCACCCCCCTCCAACTACCACTTCCCAGTCCCATTCCCCTTAACCCCAACCCATCCCAAGCACACAGCCAGATGAGCATGCACACAGGACAACACCCAAGAGTGTCACAGGCAAACACAAGCACCATACTTCATCCCACAGGCACTCAAACAAACACCATCCAGTTGCAGACACAACAACATCCACTATCTCCCCCTCTTCCTCCTCCTCCACCTCCCACCCAGTTACGTCCACACTCACACCTGCATGCACTACATCATCATCCTCAACCTGCATCATCACCACAAGCAGAGCACTCACCTCACTGGCAGACACCTTCACAACAGCCATGCACACGTCCCCTGTGTCCTCTCCCACTGTGTCAGTCCCCCCCCTCCTAAAGTACACACATGCAAGCACTCAGACACCCAACAGCCATCCACCTCACAACACCATACAGCCCATGCACCTGCATCCAAATCCAGCAGACAGACACCTCCAACAACCACTCCCTCATCCTCCACTTCCATTACTTCTCCCTCTTCCCACCCCAATGTCCCTAAAAAGCTTTTCCTTTCCACCACTGACCTCTTCCCTACCTTCCTCCGTCCTGCACGTATGGCTAGGGTAGCAACAACCCAGCCAAGTACCACAGCCACACAGTCCACTGACCCAGTTCCATCCGCCCCTACTCGTGGTGGAAAGGATTCCAGGCCACATATACTGAAGGGAAAGGAGTCTGCACCAGCCAGCCGAAAGGGGAAGGAGCCTCCACTTGCCATCCAAAAGGGGAAGGAGCCTGCACCAGCAGGCAGGAAGGTAAAGGAGCCTGCACCAGCAGGCAAGAAGGGGAAGGAGCCTGCACCAGCAGGCAAGAAGGGCAAGGAGCCTGCACCAGCAAGCAAGAAGGGGAAGGAGTCTGGACCAGCAGCTGTCACTGAGCCCCCACCACCAACCGTGGTTGTGCAGCCATAGCAGGTGCAGGGGCTGTGCAGGAGCCTCCCACCAGCACAACCACATTGCAGCCATCTGAGGGTGCAGGGGCTGTGCAGGGGCCTCCCACCATAACCACCAGCACCACCACAGTGCAGCTGTCACCGCTGGCGGACGCAATATGATCGTGCCTCCATGGGCTGCTGTGCGGCCTGTCCACTCCAGGACCAGTGGGGAAGACACCCACTTCAGAGACTAGCTTATCACTCCCAAAGGCCAAGCACAGGGCATGTTGCCCCCTCCAGAACCAGTGGGGAAGACACCCACTTGAGAGACTGTGGCCTGTCACTCCCCAGGAGTAAGCACAGGGCATGCTGCCCCCTCCAGGACCAGTGGGGAAGACACCCACTTGAGAGACTGTGGCCTTGCACTCCCCAGGACCAAGCACAGGGCACGTTGCCCCCTCCAGAACCAGTGGTCTTGTTTCCACTTACGGCTGAGGTGCCCCCCCGTGGTGCCTGCCTATTTGACAACTGATGCCCCTGCAGTGTTCTCTCCGTATTGATGCAGGTGACAAGTGGGGCCTTGGACTTTGCCCTGTGGCCATGTGGCCCACACGAACTGAGGACTGGGCAGTGTCCCTTTTTCTGTACATTTGTACATATCTGTAGCATTGGCTAAATTATTATTTATATTGTGTTGATCTTATTACAATCACTTTAGTACATTCCTGTTTTCCTTGAATTATCTGCTGATTTAGGAGGATTAACTTGTTTTCTTGGGCAGCTGGTTGTGTGTATGGTGTGTGTGTCTAGGGTGTGTATAGTGCGTGTCTGTCACTCTCGTTTTCCTCCCCTCCTCCCTTGTGTGGTAGGCGGCTGTACTCACCGTCGTTGTCTTCCCCGACGTTGGTGTTCATGGTGGAGCATAACGTAGAATATCATCGGAAATACTTGCAGTTCTGGTTCCATGGTGGTGTGGTTCTTCCATGTATCTCCAATGGTGAGTCTTTTCACTTTTGTGCAGTGTTTCGGCCAGGCTTTTGATGTTGTTGGTCCCACCCCGGAAAAGATGGCAGATTGTGTTGTCATAATATAGTGGGCGGAACTTTGACTTCCGCCTGGCTGTAGGCGGCTACCGCTGTGGTGGCTGTTGTTTCTGCCCTGGCGGTAGGTGTGGTACATTGGCTGTCTTTCGGAGATCTTTCCACCATGATCATAATTTGGCAGTAGTTACCGCCGGCCTGTTGGCGGTATTACAGCTACTTTATCACCGACCACCAGGATCGTAATGAGGGCCAATATGCTTTAATTTGCTTCACACTTTTGTATCTGTGCTGTAGATACAAAATTCCACACATGCAAAGAGGGAAAACAAGCAGAAAAGAAAACATTTACACCTGCCTAGAGGAGGTGTAGGATATCTTTGCATATAAGGATTTTAGTCAAACCCCATGGGTGGTTGCATGGGAGTGCCCATGCATCACCTATGGAACGCCCCCCTTGACACAAAGTAATGCAAAGCAGAACATGGCGTAGTTTCTTGTTACAATCTGATGCAAATCACGATTTGTGTTGGATTGTGAATCCTACATAAACAATTTGCATCAGATTTGCATTTTAAAAGTATTGAAAAACATATGCAAAGTGTCTGCACATCTGGGCCATAGTGTCTTGCCGCTTCATGTTCATTGCAAACACGAAGAATATAAGCAGAATCTGTACTGTGAAATTAAAACTAGCAAAAAAATTATTTTTGCTCAAACATATTGCAGGCATTTTCATGTAAATCGGATGTTTTTTTTAAAAACATGCAGAGGTTCTGTAATGAACTGTAGGATGGAAAAAATATATTGCCATAAATATCTTCCTTCTGCTGAACTGCTTTTCATTTTAGAAAAACATGCCAGTAGAAGGAAAATGCAATTTCAGTTTTTGTTGCTTAAACTGCAGTTGTAATAATAATTAATTATGTAATTGTGTAATTCGGAGTCACTTTGCTGCTGGTTCTGACAGCAGGCATTGTGATGTCAGAACCCAAATGTAATATCTGATTACAGTTGAGCAGCTATGTGATTTCTTTTTTACAGTTTACTAGATGTGTCACAAGTCGCAGATAATGAGAAAATTAAATACAGGCTTTGTATACAGGGATTCCCATGCATTATATTTGGAATAAACAATGAACACCCTACTTTATAAGAACATTGTAAGTCACTGAGGAGCTCAATGGTTGTATAGAGCTACAAGGTGAGCTCTGAATATGTAGAAACAGGCAGGGAGGGTATGTCTTTCTTGTCATGACCTATTGTGTGCAAAAAAAACATGTTGCCATAAATATATCCTTTCTGATGATCACTGTTCATTTTAGAAAAATAAAAGAATAAAAACCCAATTTTCGTTTTTTCTTGTTTGAACTGCAGCTGTAATTATGTTGTGTGAACTGCCTTTTACCTTGGCTGCCACCAGTGCTTAATTCGTAAAAAACACTTAAGTGTGAGGGCTCGTGTCCGGAGGCCACTGTAGCTTGCACAACACATTGGCACTTCCATGCTGCCATGACAGCAAAACACAAATGCTAACAAGCACACTCCCAAAAGTGCAACAATTCAGGCTATTCCAGGTCACCAAATCTATAAAAATGGCTTGACTGTCAGATAATATTCATTTTATTGTATACTGAATTAATAATTAACTGTTGTTGTGGTCCTCTCTAAATTAGCCATCAGCCCACCTTGTGGCATACTGTCACAAGCACCAGTGTTGACAACTAAGTGCTGGTGCTGAGCACCGGAAACCACCAGCTCAAATTAAGCACAGGCTGGTAGTTCCGGCAATAGGCATATGGTGACATCACAACTCAACTGTAATGAATTATTACACTTGCTCCAAATAACATGGATTTATTTTCTCTAGCATGGAAGAGATTGCCTCTATTAATTTATAGGTCCTGCATGGCTGCTTGTGGTGATTTGGGACATGAAACTTAACGGCAGAGCCAAAACCCTGACAGAATGGCGGCAGTATTTTCAAATGTTACTGTGTTTAATTCATTTCACAGCACAATTTTCCCAATATAGGGACATAGTTATCAATCTTTCACGCAGCGCAGTGCTGTGTGAAAGGGCAGGAATGTGCCATATTTAACATTACACGATGCATTCCTGTCATTTACTAGTGCATTTTTCCTGCCTAGTGCCAACGCAGGCACCCTTACGTCATGTTGCTGGGCGCCTCCATTGTAGGCATGTTTTTGAGCAGGAAGACCTTCCTGCACAAAAACAATCCTTAGAGGCATTTTCCTCTTTCCATCTAGGACCTATGAATTAATAGAGACAATCTTTTCTATGCTAGTGAAAGAGGAAACAAGGAGAAATGAAGATATTTCTCTTTGTTGCGCCTCTGGTGTGGAGGCGTAGACTTCTGATGCATTCACAGGTCTACCAGTGTTGGTAAATCTGGGAATGTGTCAGAATCCATAGGTGGAAGCGTTGGAACACCCACATTCCACCCTTGGTACGCCTTCCTGCCATAGAGTAATGCAAGGCAGCGATTTGCACTGCATTGAGTTACTCTAGATTTATCAAGCCACTCAGGCTCATTTAGTTTTTGCATCGACCCTGCGCCCCCTTGCATGGCTCAAGGGCGACGCAAAACCTTGATAAACGTGGTCCAGATTGCTTAAACAGCTAGGTTTCAAAGGCAGTCTTTAATATAAATTAGCAAAACTTAGAATCAATGACCGTACCTAGAAGAATTATTTATCTGCAGCAGTAAATCAGCTCTGTGCTGTAAGAAAAGTATGTGCTGCAGACAGTATTATTCAAGGTCTGTGAAGGAGCTGCGACTTAAGAATGCAATCAAATGACTGTTCCCCTGTTGTGCCTTTGTCACTCCTTGGTAGAGCCTACATAATACTCCAATGTACAGTAATAGTGCCATAAATAGGTTGTTCCTACAATGTCAGGAACCCACCATCAATCCAGGGAAACAATCACTCAATACAGAGAACAGGCACCGAGGCCCAACGAGGCCCAAAGATGTCTGCCACGTACAGGTGGCATTGATGTGGACTTTAATACAGCCCAGCCATGCAGGTCCCTCATGAGTTTTAGGCTGGCCTTTCTAAAGTGACGCACTTTCTTTGACAATAGCCCCATGCTTGCCACACAGACCATCCAGGTGGGGATTTGTTCTCACGGCAACATTATGGCCCCTGCATGCATTTCTCCAAATCACGTTTTCCTCCTAGTCCCCCAGCAAATACAATACTATTCCAACCAAGCACTCCTCCACCGAACAGTGTGCTAGATGTCTGCGAATGTGCTTCGGCGTCTCACAATGTGGCATTGAAGCGCCACGCAAATGCAAATACTATAAAATAAAATGCAATATTTTAGCGTCACTGACTTCTTAAAAAAAAAACAGTGTTTGCAGCAATACAGAACTATAAATTGTGCAATATTGCGTGGTATATGAAAGCATTCGCTGGTTATAAAGAACACACTGTACACTCAAAGAGCATCATTTCTACTGCAGGAAATTAGACCCACTTTTCAAGGCATGTATAGTTCATTGGCTGGCCATGAGGAGAAATGTAATTATCCTATATGAGCTTCAGTCAGTCCATCTCATAATGATGAAGGTAGTCAAGCCATTTTACTCTTTAGAGGAGGAGGGAGATATATGACTGGTAATGGTATTATGCTTTCAGATTGCACTGATTTACTATTGACGTTTTAGTTTGTAATCCGTGCACGCAGTGCATGCACTGGACGCGAGTGTGTTTTTGGCATGTTATGATGCATGTCTCTATTATGTGGTTGTGTTCTCGCAGAGGAGGGAATGCCATGCTTCGCGGATACCGTGACAAGTTAAATGTCACTCTGGAGTTAGCCCGGGCGCGCTAGGACAGAAGTGCTCGTTGAAGCCGGTATGGGACGTACCATGTGACGGGTCCTCACGGCTAAAATAAGCCGGTAGAATTGGTTCTTCCTGCCTGGTGAGCGCGAGCGCTGCAGAAGGTGGCATCGAAGCAGCCGCAGGGCACAGCAGATGTACAGAGTTGATAAACTACGTCAGCCAGGATCCAGTGAGTACAACGTTTGTCATGAAAGAAGACAGCCAGGGAGGGGAAGAGAGGAAGCGGGTGGCGGTGCAGAAGCTCTGCACTGCAGCTGTTCTTCGCATGTGACCATTGGTGACATTTAAAAACTCGTGCAAAAGTCACACGGGTCATTATGGTTTCATCCAGGCAGCGTCACTGCATATGTGTATGTTTATTTTAAAATACCATCTAAGGCTCGGCGAGCTTTGTATATATTAAAATGACAGGAAGATATACAGGTGCAAACTGTGTCAGGCCAGAAACCATTTCTGCCTGACTGGGCAGTTGTACTCTTTCAAATGTCGGAGCTACGCACAAGAGCACATGGTGATGTTTACAGACCTCAGTTTTCCTGTACGTCTCTTCTTCTCATTTGGCGTATCAGCTTGCAAAGTCCATGTTACCTCTGGCCTTTGTTCTATACATGTAGAGAGGAGGCAGCTGCAGCAGGGGCATTGGGAGAGTGTGTGACATGAAAGGAAGTTGAGTGCTGTAGTCAGCCAGAGACTTGGCAGGCGGTGCAGTGCTTTCCAATGTCACCTCCAGGGCTTTGTTGTCCCTTCTAAGGCGTCAAGGCCCCTTCTAGACTGCAGGAACCAACGTAGTCAACAGGTAGGTCTCTGTTTGCCATTAGTACCTCCAAGTGTCTCTGATGGGTTGTCAAATATCGTAATATTTTCATATAGTGCTGCCAACGCAGATTTGCTGTGTTGTAGCGCTTTTCTAATCTCAAAATCGAGAACGCTTTAAATTTAAATTTAGAAAATACAGACGCTCATTTTGTTGATGATAAGCTTGTGTCTCGCATAATGTTGAAAATATTCAGAGTGGTAAAGAAAGCAGTCCAAAATGGCTGTATTTGGGTGGGTAATGGATATTTGAGCAAATTAAGTTTGGCATTATTTACGTTTCCTCACGGTACTTAACACTATGGTAAAGTATAGGGAAAAGTTAAAAAAAAATGTATTAAACTTGAAAAAAGTAGCAAACATTTTTATGTTAATTAACTATATATATTTATTTTAAAGAAATTATGAAATCAAAAAAGCTACAGTGCTGGTAACCTGATGTTATTTTAAAATGTTAGTATTTTGAATATATTAAGTTAAAGGCAAGTTGTTTTTCACGAAGTTAAAATTAAAAAATCTGAAGTAAAAATGTATTTGTTATGTAAAAATCTTAAAAGGAATGTATTGAATTCATTAAAAGTAATTTAATTGTATCGTAAACATTTTATGTTGTATTTATTTTTAATTACAAAACATTAGTAAAATATAAAACGTAAAAAAGTTTTATTTTAAGATAATTTGTTTAACATTAAATTAATATAGTTATATTTTTAACTACACTAAAAAATGATATTAATGTAACATTATTTCCTTTTATTTTAAGTCCCTGACTCAATTTTTCTCTTTGAGAGGGTGCTGCAGTACCACTAAATGAGCATATCAAGTGCTAGACTCACTCCTGTTCTGAGCTAGAGTGCATTTACTGCTATCTCCTTTTTTACTGTAGTGATTTTAGAAGTACAGTTTGTAAATAGCAGTGGACTTACTCTTTTGCTAGTGACTGTATGTCTCTTCTTAAACCCCTCCTTACTCCTTGCTAAACCCCTCCCATTTAAAAGTAAGTGTGCCTCTTTTTCCAGCCACTCCCCCTTGTCCATCCCACATTTACTGCTAAGTAGCAAACTTACATGCATGATAATCTCCCCATAGAAAACACAGGAGAGGTGGAGATTTAAACTTGTAGGTTTGTGAATTGAAGTTTGTAACACATAGTGCTATTATAGTGCTACTGTACATGCTACAAAATGCAGTTTGGGACTTGGGACCTATATGTAGCAAAATTGTGTAGGCCGACAGAAGAAGCCACTGTAGATCTACAAGGTTGTTTTTTGAGTACAGTATTCAACTGCCATCCCAGCCATTGCTGTGGGGCATACACAGGCTTTTTTCAATACTATTAAAGTTGTCTAGAGCAGTGGTTCCCAACGTGTAGTCCGCGGACCCCCAGGGATCCGTGACACAGTCCCAGGGGGTCCGCAGGTCTGGGCCAGGAGGAAGACACTTCTCCAACTGGTGCCTCTGACAAACACATGCATGTTTTTATATATTTATTGCTTCATTTTTACAGCAGTTTTGAAAGCACTGCAAACTTCCTGGTACATCCAGCAGCTTTCCAACAAAAATAAAAGCATCAAGATTACCCTAGTGATTAATGTACCTGCTAGAGAGAGATGGGAGTTTTGTCTAGTGGCAGTTTTTAATCAAAGGTAGTGCGAATAGTTAATATGCCTGCTGCAAAGAACATGTATCAGGCAAAGAACAGTATTTTATGTGCATAGCACAGTGGGTTACTGCTTTTGTTATAGGGATTATTTTTTTACTGTGCAGTACATAAGTTACAAACATAATATAGCACAGTGAGCTATGAACTGCCATTAAGGAGCTACATGCAAACTGCAAGGCACAGATTAGAAAGTTGTTTTTTCCCCTAGACTTTCATTTTCCTCGCTGCTAACCAAAGGTTTGCTTGCATGGTTTGCTTACATTCTTATTAAAGTCGATGCTAACCACTGTGTTGTGTTCGGAATCCTGAGTTTGTGCTTCTCCAGACCAAGCACTCTTAGAAAATGCTTACCAGTATGGATGACTTGAATCCCACACCTTGTTGTCTCCTGTAAAGTGCTCTGACACCCTACACTGGTATGAGAGGCGCTATAAAAAATGAATTACATGTGATAGAGATGCTATGGACAGATAAGAGGCCCTTTTGCTTTTACTTCCTTTCCCTACCACATATTCATGTGAAAAAGCTTTCTCACTTATGTACCTAAAAAATTAAAACAGAAATCACTTGGGAAATGTTGAATCGGACCTGAGGATGCAGCTTTCCTAAAGAAAACGAAACATTGAATAGTTAGTCATCGAAATGCAGCGCCAACCTTCCCATTACATTTTTTTTTATTTTTTTCAATATAAAATAATTATATCTGTAGTAATCTGAGTATTTGTTTGGTGTATACTCTTTGTGTATTTCTTTTGCAAATTACTGTTTTAATGTTTGAAATTTAAACTATACAAATTGTCTGTGGGGCCCCCGGCTTCCAGTAATAATTCACTGGGGTTCCTCAGGAGTCAAAAGGTTGGGAACCACTGGTCTAGAGGCAAGAATATTTTTACTTCATCTGGTCAGGTAATCTGGTAGCAATATATGCTTTCTTGGTTGTGGCCAGCGGTGGCAGCCCCAAATCTCAAGGGGAGGGATGGGGATAGAGGAGAGGAATTAAAAAAAAAAAAAAAAAAATACCTCTTCCTGTTGCCACCACCACTCTCCTCTTCTTCTGGTGTCCCAGCATTCACTGGGACACCAGCACAGGTTTCCCAATCCTGGTGCTGCTTTCATGCTAAACTTAGCATGAAGACAGCATCAGGCTTTGTCTGAGCAGCTTGGACTGCCACTCATTGCAGTTTCCCTAGCCTAGCTGTTCAACACATTTGGGTTGGAGAAACCTAAGTGTGCAAGTAAGTTTGACTGGCCTAAGACGGCCCGTCGGCCAAACACACATTCGCACTTAGGTGCATTCTCTTCTCCTCCTCCTCCTCCCACCTACCTCCTGAGCCCACACCGCCCCCTCCCTGCACATGTTGCTGGCTCAGCCAGCAGCTCAAAGATAAAATGATAAAGAAATATTGTTTTATCTTTCAACTTCTGGCTCAGCCAGGGAAGCGATGCTCCTTCGTCATTGCCGTCCCTGGTCATGGCAATTTTGAGTGAGAGGTCAGAGTTAACACAGAATCAGAGAGAATTTGCATAATGTGTGAGTTTGTAGATCACACTCTTAAAAATGAGGACCACCATCCTGAATTGACTTTGGGTTTCGTTGGTTCCTCATGTATGAGAATACATCCTATTTTGTTAGGTTAACTGCAGAAGCCCTCGACTGAGTAAGGCCAGGATCGGAGGAAGTGAATGCCCTTTGCAGACAACAACTGTAGTGCTTTTAGCTGTTGTCTGTGCATTGCTCGATTGTGACTGCTTCTTGGGTAAATTAACTGATTGAAAAGAATAGATAGAAGAATGGGACCTGGGTAAACCAGCATATGAGGGGGGATGAGAAATGTTCGAAGGTGTTCATTTGAATGAGCTGAGGATGCTCAGAGACAAAGAAGATGAACAAATGAGACTCATGCTGATGGATAGGGTAGTCAGATGGGCCCAGTAATCTCTAAAGTCATTGAAAGGGGAGCAGCCAAAGTAGGAAGGTCGCCTCTGTCTATGATGCAAGGGGTCTCACCAACTACCTGGATGGAAAGTTTTTTTGTGCAGCGTTTTGGAAAAATTAGTTCTTTGCTAAGAGTGTGGAAGGTTGCAGTTAATGTTGAAAGAAATCTGTTGACAGTGTTGAGGTGGGGGGTGAATTATTGCTCCATGGAGTGATTTTGTGATGGCGGAGGGTAAAATATCAACCAGGACAGAGTGTTGAAGAATTCATCTTGAGGGAGAGAAGTGTGAAGGCAAGCCAAGTGAGGTTCCTGTGTGGGACATCTAGGTATACTACAAAGAGTTTCTAGTCAGGTGAAAGTTATGCTCGATTTTGTCAAGAAGAAAATGGCTGATACAGGGTTTTTTAACTGAGTGTGGGATATTGAGTGGACGGAGAGCCAATGCAGTGTTTTATAAATTTGAGGCGTGTTCCAGTCTCCTGTTTTACGATTGCTATTGTATTTAGATGATAGAGATTTTAAGTAAATTGTTTTGGCTGTTTGTGTCATTTCTGAGACTAATAACAGCTTGCTGTTTACAGCGCATAACACTGCCCCTTCTCAGCAATGTAAAGACAGATGTTACTATTACCCAGTTTGTGGTAATCAACGTATCAACCCCAAAAAGATGGAGTACAGAATCTGCCTTGGTGGATTTGGACTAGCGACCTTCACCTCATCCTAGTTGTCATCAGCAATTGTTTAACTCACTGAGCAATCCTGCCACCGTCCAGGTGTCGTTTGAGCTTTATGGATCGCCAAGGAGCGCCTAGACAAATAGTTAATCCATTCAGGAAACCAATCAATGGCATACATTTTACATATTAATGAGTTTGATCTAATATGTTACAGTGCAGACCAACGCGTTCTTGACTTCAGTAATGTCCTATGGTAATTCTAAGCTATGGCACGGCTGAGGCATTTGATTAAAATGCTCCTTCAGTTCTGCTGCCAGTTCTATTAAAGCTATTAATACTTTTTGATTTAGTTATTGATGTTGCTAGAGGCTATTTTTGTGCCAGGGCATTAAGTGTAGGCAAGTGCAACAGTGCTTCGCTCTTTGTCTACTTGGGACCGTGTTAAATAACTACCAATAAATTAACACCTACTAATAGAAAATGTGTAATTGCAAACCTGTGTTTTATTAAGAGCCAATTCAGAACAGGTTCAGCGTGGATAATTACGTTGGACAATATATGGTTGCTTAAATTAATTTTTGAAAGATTAAGAGGAAAATGTATGCCAGTATCATTGAGGAATTATATATCAGGTTGAAATTCATCATGCACTTTTTCTGTCCGAATATAAGGTATTGCCAAAATTAAAGACGTGGGTATATGTTGTATATATGCTGCACTTCAATTTTTAGGATTGTGTCTTTTTACTATCTGGAGCTTATCATGAATCAGGACTAGTCTCTAGAAGATGTGTACCTGCCAATCGGATTTAAATTACCACTCTATATCTCACTGTTATCACCATTCGCGTCACAGCAGTCAACTTCATTGCAGCAAACCATAATAAGAAGTTACAACCTTATGCATTGAATAAGAGGCCCAACATTTTACAGAAAATACAGATAACAATTATGGTTTGGGGGCTGGAGTACGTAGCTACACCGGCAACCAAGAATGTGGCATAACTTGGAGCTCCACGTCCTGGCCTGCCACTATCTTCTGCGGTACAGGACTGCCTCTGCCTGGAGGGTGGAGAAAAGGCGTTAAGAGGACTGAGTGTCCATCGGGTCCTTCGGGTGCAGAGGTGTATGTGTGCCCACTGGGTAGGGGCACAAATACCCCCATGGGCTCATTCCACCATCTCAGGGGCCTTTAGGGCTTAGAACTGACAACAGTCGTGTAGGCCTGTGGGCCCAGGTACTGAAGACACTCCCTGGAAAGCATGCCACCTAACAGCATAGGAGGAGTGGCTTTATCTCTGGGTTTCAGACAGTCTGGTACATCTTTGCAGCTGTGTTGCTGCTTCCCTTCATGCAACAGCACCTAATGCATGAGCAGACAAGGGTTACAGTCTGGCGATGAGTTAAGGAGATTCACGCTATATCCAATGAGTCACCAAAGGGACCCCTTTACTAGACGGGGTGAACTGTTGTGGTCGTATACCAAGTGGAACCTGGCATACTTTGCACAAAGCTGGTATGGGGTCATTATTGCTGACCACACCCTAACACATCTCAGAAGACAGGCTTGGACTTGCTGGCCAAATGTTTTAATTGCTACAGGCTTGGTAGTACGAACCTTCGTGCACAACTTCATGATACTTGGGTGACCCCTCTACTGCATCCCTGCAGGGCATCTGAGTACACCAGCCTGGTGTCAGAGCATTGGGTGACAGGCCTAGACATCCCGCTGATGCTGTGATGGCAAGGGTGTTCAGAAGCAAAGCAAACTAGTCTTTAAGCAGTATAGACTGAATAGATGATCAACTGCTGTGTCACATCCAATGGAGGGGCAGGGGCCTTGGGCCAGGTGAACAGTGATGGGGGCATGAGTGCTATACTAGAGGAACAGAGGATCAGCCTGAGGTCCATTGACTCCAAGACTGATGCAGTGACATCATCCCTGGATCACCTCATGTAGCGAATGGATAGCCAAAATGTCAGGCTGAATGGGCCAGAATGCTTGAAATAAGATTCAGAAGATGACTCTAAAGCAACCTTGAGGAAGCTGGTGAATGCCATAACAGAATAAAATTAATAGAAGCATGATGTTGATGCAAAAACATAAGGATTTTAGGTGCTGAGAGTCCACAAAGATAGGTCGCCTAGACTTCTTTGTTAGGAACTTGCCTGCCAATCACAATATGGCCTTAAGGCTGGCGAGGGTAAAAGCGCAGTTACAACATCAGCATGTGACTTCGGCGATATATTTAGATTTTACAGTAGAAGTACAAGATACCAGAAGTACATTTGCCGAAGTTAAACATCCAAGGCCTATACATAATGCTATATCCTGCACGGCTAAAGGTTGAGTTTGATGAGAAAACTCATATATTTGCAGATACAGGAGTTCTGTAAGAAATATGTCAATGCAAAAAGACCATCACTGGCACCGGATCACCCACTGACCTTGGAGGGAAGCCAAGAGCACAGAATGAGCATGGTTGACTACACTACTATGGTTGCTAGGAACAGAATTCCTAATTGTTGTTTTCTTCAATCCCCTCCCCCCTATCCCCCGAGGGGAGGTCTGTGGCCCTTTAGTATTGCATTCACATAATATACATTCCTCATTGGTAAGAATTTGTGAACTTTGAGTTAATGTGTTCTTGAATTGCCTCAGAACAAACAATAAATACTATGTTGCTTACAAAGTGATAAGGATAACTATTCCATAGAGCCTGGGCAGTGGTTGGCTCACCACGTCACTAGGTATGAACCACCTCTACAATTTTTCACTGGTTAAGTAAATTACATGTTCAGAGATAATTAAAACTGATACTTGAGATGACTAGTGTGGGTGGGGGAGGTGTGAAAAAAAACAAAAAGAGGAAAGAAGGAGGAAGAGATAGGCAGAAGAACAGTAATAGTGAAAGAAAGCAAGAATTAAAAAGAAATTGTAATAATGGGATAAAGGGTCACGGAGGACCTAGTGGTGGATGAAAGATGCATGAGGTGGAATCAAGACCCCATATCTTCAATACCACCGTCCATGGGCTTCTGAGCAAAACTATGGTCCCCAACACTTATTATTTTTCAAATAAAGCACTGACGATTCACCTATTAAGTTGGTATTGTCCATGTCTTGTTCTAGGTTGAGAAACCATAAAGGGTTTCTGTCAGATCCATTGCTCCGAAATGAATTGAGGGCTCCAATAAAAGACTTCATTCTGCAAAACGCGGGCTCAGTGGATAAATATGCCATACTATCAGAGGCCTTCAAAGTCTGCATAAGAGGCATAACAATTGCCAAATGTGGAGGAATTTAAAAAAATATACGTGTGCATTTAGAATACAAAGTTAAGTCTTAGAGATGGCAAAGGACAGGTACCTCAGAGAAGTGAACAACCTCATAAGAGGTATAAAGTATGCACAAAGGCAGGACAATGACATACTTTCCTGTCTACCTACTTCCTCACAATGCCAACCCCTACTTCACCCCTCTCTCCTTCCTTCGGGTTTGTTTTCTGTTTCCTTCCTTCATACTCCCCACCACCCATTAGCTTTCTCACACATCACTTCCGTTTCAGTAATTTTTTTCTCTTTTACCCTCAGCATCCCTTGTTCTTTTCTCCTTTCCTTTCCATATTTCTGTCACAATTGTATTTTCCTTGTTTCCACCTAATATCCTATCCACTTTTGCTTGTGCTTCACCTAACTCTTGTTCTTCACCCTCCTACCTTCTTACTTAACTTTATCTCCATGGAAATTAGTCACAGCCTTCAGATAAGTTAACAAGGTAGCTTGATGAGCAATTGTTTGCTGCTGACCTCTGCTTTGGTCTTCAGGTCACACGTCTCTTTCTGCAAGGCCAACTCAGCCTTCTATCATTTCAAAATTGCTTGAGTAAATATAATTAAAATGGTAAATCTTAGGGCCAGATGTACAATGCTATTTTGCAGTCGCAAAAGGTAAAAATCGCCATTTGCAACCGCAAAATGGCCTTGTACCATGTACCATCCATATTTTGCAAGTCGGTAGCCAGTTACAGACTCGCAATTAGGAAGGGGTGTCCTGAGAGCGCCCATTCCTAATTGCAACTCTCAAGGGGATGTATGATTGTTTTCTGACCGTGAATGCGGTCGCAAAACAGTCGCAGTTAACACCAATTTCAAATAGGTGTTAACCTATTCGCAAACGAGAAGGATTCCCCATGGAACCCCTTCCCCTTAGTGAATGGTAGCGAAAATGTTTTTTTCAGAGTAGGCAGTGGTCCTGTGGATGTTGCCTCAGAAGAGTTGAATAGCAAACAGTCTGGTCACCAAGGCACAGAGCAAATAAACAACTTAGACACTGATCTTTTTAATGAAGGCCAGAAGTCATTTTCAAATATACCCTTGGATGCAAGGGATGTGAGACCGTTGGCGCTGTGCTTTTTGGAGTTTAGTAACACCATGGGAATGAGAACCATGCAAGGATAGCCAGGATATCCAAGAGGGACTGCAAAGACACGTGCCCGAAAGTAATGCATGCAAGATTTGAAAATCGTGCTTGGCCCCAGGTGGGAATGTGTGGATGTGACAGACATGACACTGGAGTTATTTCTCATCTTTATTTTGAGAAAACGTATTATTTAGACAGAACATGAGGCATGCTAACACCGAAAAATCTTATTTTTATGCCTATACCTGTTTCCTACCCAAATGGTTATTGGTCTAAATGCTGTTTCAAACATAACTCAATATAAATCAAGACATGTTTATGTATCGTAATACAGGTTCAGCTAATACATTCAGCTATGTTTCAGAATGAATGAGATCACAAATAGAGAGTTTATAGTCACAATGGCTATGCTGTTACTGTTTGTGGCACAGTGTATGGATCCTTTTTGATCGAGATAAAGTTTGGAGAGCAATGACTGGGCAGCGCTGTGCAGGGGAGAGATCTGTACGGATGCCTTTAACATACCATACTCCTAAAACTGGACTTGCCTCTCCTGCAGCAGGATGGGGCTTGCACTGTGAACATTACTGGTGCAAACTCAAGTACAAGCTGCACCCGAGTGGATGGCTCTTTATTCCCGTACTGAGGCTTAACATCAACAAATCAACAATACAGAAATGACAGTGAAGCACATTAAGTCC
This sequence comes from Pleurodeles waltl, assembly GCF_031143425.1. Classification (NCBI taxonomy): domain Eukaryota; kingdom Metazoa; phylum Chordata; class Amphibia; order Caudata; family Salamandridae; genus Pleurodeles; species Pleurodeles waltl. The sequence continues at coordinate 1,030,638,334 of NC_090437.1, read as the reverse complement.
CACTAGGATAAAAGAGAGTAATATATCTGCAAACAGTGAAAGTTTATTAGTAGATTAGCAAAGTTACAAACTCAAATTGTTTAAGGGTACCAAAGATAAATGATCGGTTACATGGATGTCTCCATTATATAATTCAACTCAATTCAAATGTGCAAATACAGAGAGAAATGCTAAAAGTTATCATAGGGCAAATCCAAACAACTCACCTTCCCTTGATGGGAAGATTCTCTTATCTGCTAGGCTAAAGAAAAGCAGGAACATTTGTGAGAGAAGTCAAGCAGGAGGTGTCAGCAAGTCAAGCCTCTAAAAGGCAGAATCAAATAAAGATTCAGTCAGGTAAGTGAGAATGGATTTGCTCTAGAGTCTAACTCTTTGAGCTGAAGCAGAGAGGTGTCTAGACTCACGAGAGTTAAAAGGGGGATCCAAATCTAAATAGGTCAGCAATGCACAAATAAAACATACAGATCTTTGGAGTGAAGAACGACTCCCTAAGGTTCCCATGAAGAGAGCCAATCGGAATCTAATATTTCACAATAAGACATTTTCAGTCTTATTCCCATACATCGCACAATGGAAGTTTTCTGCTGTATGGCCTTCAAGAGATATCTCGTGGCAGGATGATACATCATGGTCAGCCATTCCTCAATGCAGGTGTGGAGATTCATTATTTCACACTTGGAGAAACACACACACATATAAACATTCACATAGAAATGTTAAAGCAATGGCTTAGCTCCTGAAAAATACACAGCAGCCAAAAGACAGTTCATGTTACCTTAAATCATGCAAACTGAGGTCTACAATAACTATGGCCAACTTTAACATGAAAACCACACTCTAGAGATATATTCATGTGTAGTACAGATTAGTGCACATGTTACATAAAGCACAAAACAATGACAGAGCCGCACCACCTCTATGCTAAGTACTCCTCAGGTCGAAAAAATCAATATCAAGGATGTCATTGCTCACGTTCTGAGTCAAAACATCCCTACAATATATTTACGTATTCTGATACTTGTATGTTCTACTTTCTTGGAGAAATTCGAATGCCTCAAAATCGAAAGAACATTTTAAAGTGCTGGCAACATCAAGATTTGAGCTTGTTTTGAAAGTGATTGCAACAGCTATGCATTTTCATTTATTTATTGTGACATCCTTAAGTTATTTTTAAAAGTAATTACACCTTATGTCTTTGCTATTAGAAACTTCTCTCTGCAGGGTTGACTCTAGTGGTAGAACCTAAAATCTTTCTTTGCAAACAAGGGGACAGATCCTTTTCCTTCTTAGCAAACACAACTGTTAATTAGCAAAAAACACTGTTGAACTCTCTTTCACCACAGATTCGGTCTATTTTCAATCACAATCAGTTACAATAAACATCAAAACCTGGTTATTCCAGCTGTCAACCCAAGATATCCGTCTCCTTCGTTTGCTCTGTGGATTCTTTAGTGCTAGAACACCCTAAGGATAGAAGATGCGCTTTACAAGACCCTTTTCATTTATTCATTCATTCAGTATAACCCAAGAAAATTTCTTAGTGCACTGCATACACTTGAAATTTCACACCAAAACCATACCAACTGCAAATGAGATACTCTGTTGTAGGTATACTGTCATAGCAGAGCATTACATCTTCCAAGACTACCTGCAGCATTTCGCTAGGATTTCCAAAGTTATACAACAGCCCTCATTTCTTAGAAATTACCATGACATGTAGAAATGCTCAACATACCCAATCGCAAGAAGGTCTCTTGCAAAAAAGAGATGCTACCTAGGCAGCACGCTCCAGGGAAAGAGCATTAGAACACTACAAAGTGACTGCCTAAATACTTTAAAACAAATTAAGCAACACCACAAATATATGAACTTATTTGAGCATATAGGATACCAAGCAGGCAGACGTGTATAGGAAAACGATTTATGAACTGTACAAAAAATAATGAATATAATATACAACATTCAAAATATGATACATTAGCAAAAACCTTACACAAAATTCATAGGCTTATGATGTAACAGACACCTGACTCGGTAACAGCCATCGCCATCAATTAAAAACTTTAATTCATACCATCAATAACACACACTGCACACACCATCCTACCACACACACAATTCCTCTCAAAAACAATATAATTGAGTTGAGGTCACTACTGTCCCATCCAGCTTATATGCAGCTTTTCCACAAATATAATTGAAGACACATATTAGACTTCAGTAGCTTCGTGTTCCAGGGGAAAACATCAATGCAATATTTGGAAAATAACAATCAACAGGATGTCATCGGATAGCATTGCATAATCAACTTGGAGCCGACAAAAATTGTGAATATAATAATCAAGGTGATCCATCCATCCCTTGAATCGTGCCACCTTCTTCAGGGCACAGGAATTAAATCAAGAGAGATGCCGCAACCCAGAAACGATCTGCAACCACTGGGGCTATGATCCACAATGATTCTAGAAAAAAGGAGGTGTTACAACTCAGGTCTCAATAATAGTGCCTAAAACTGGCAGGGAGAGGCCCAGATGATGACAATACATAAGGACTCCAAGGCTGATAGAAAGAGGTATAAAAGGCCTGCGTATACTAGTCCTGATAACTTATAAACAAAGTGAAGATCGATATCCACCTGTATACTCCACCAAGATAATCAGGGAAGCGTCAAAGATTTCACCGCCTTTTTTTCTGGAATATTTGGGAACCACGAATGAAGTGAAGACTGACCTGGGGCTTGAAAGAGAGAAGACCAAGGATACCAGGAGGCACAAGAGAGGGAATAGGGAAGCGTGGAATGGAGTAGGGTCCAGAATGTAAATATAAAGGGATCCAAATAATAGTAGGATCCATGATCCAATCTAGTGCACAGCAAACCACCACCAAGCTGTGATCTAGGAAGGGTGTGAAGACAGAGGGAACTTTAAGGCCCATAATGCTTCAGGCATGGGGAACAGAAACCAGGACTGAAAAGTGAAGCAAAACGAAGGGGCATATTTATTCTCTTTTTGTGCTAAAATAGCATATTTTTTACGCTATTTCAGGGAAAACTTAACTCCATATTTATATTTTGATGCTAGACCCATCTAGCATAAAATATTGGAGTTAAAGTCATTTTACCTGTGGAAAACTACCTTGCGTCAATGAGATGCAAGGCAGACGCTCCCGGGCAAAAAATGACTCTAAGGCCCAGGTGCCTCCCATGCAAAAATGGTGCACGGGAGGGAGGCGGGCCTAAATAATGGCGCTAAGCTTGCTTAGCGCCATCATTTAACGCCTGTGTCAGAGACCATGGAAAAAGCCCACAGATGCCCTTCCCTAGCCCCAGGAACACCCCACCCACACCAGAGGGACAGCGGAGGATGGTGGACCCATCCCAGGTAAATATATGTAAGTAGAGGTAAGTAATTTTTTTTTATTTCTGTAGTGCCATGGGGGGCATAACTTGGGCCCCCATACATGGCACTGGGCCCAATGTACCCTGGGCATGCCCATTAGGGTGGTGGGCATGACTCCTGTCTTAACTTAGGCAGGAGTCATGTCCATGGGGTTTTAACGTCAGAAAATGACGCTAGTCTAGTTAGAGGCATTATTTTTGCCTCAGCCCATACTAGCATCATCCTTTGACGGTAAACCCGCTGTTCCCCGTACGCCTTCCCCACCCGGCTAGCGTCCTTTTCTATGATGCTAGCCCGGCCTTACTGTCGGCTACCATCATCCCATAAATATGATACCCGGCCAGCGTCTTGGTATGGCGCTAGCTGGCAGTATACATTTTGACGCTAAACTGTGTCAGCACAGTTTAGCGTCAAAAAGTATAACTCAGGGCCTAGGTATGGTAAGTGTTGAATGTATTTATTGACATATACTGATATAAAGGCAGGTTCATAAAGGGTCCTCATGAGTGACATATAGTCACAGGATGGCAGTTTTGCCTCTGTTTTTCCAATTATCACTGCTTTTATACCATTATTGCTAATTTTTTCTCACTTTCTCACTGTGTTCTTTTTTACTCCTCACTCACACTTCTCAATTTTGTTTACTTCCTTTAACCATTGATCTCTCTGGCACTTCTTCAGCTTTCAAAGTTAGCTGTTAATGCTCATCTTACTCTTTTTTTACACTCTTTTGATGTCCTTTTTTGCTCCTTCTCCCCTTTTCTGTGTCTTTTTCGCACTCCCTCACTTTTGGCCCCCCTCATGCTCTTCAATCTTCCTGCTTCCTGTACTCTCTTGCTTCTTGCCTTTTGTGCACTCTCTTAGCCCCACCCCCGTCTCTGCCTCCTGCTATCGTTTTCCTTCCCAGACCTACTTAATGGTGGCTGCATGCAGTTGGCATGTCAAAGAGAAGTCTATCTGCACCTGTTCACACCATGGCTAATGCCAGAAACCATGGTTTTCCCACACCAACGCTAGGCCACTGCACATCTCCTTGCATGCAACCCAGACATCACTCACTGTGCTACTGCACTGCACCATACAACACCTGTGAGGTGTTTTCCCAAGCCACCTGCAAGTTTTCCTGCACCCACCCACACCCACCATGCAGCACACTCGCATCAGCTGTACCCAACACTCAAATCACTCTCAACCAGTCACATCTTACACCCATCGCACCAAGCCCCACACTTTCCTATATACTCCTCAACACCCACTCTGTCACTTAACATGCCCTTAAAGTCTGGGGCCTACTTGAAAACACTCACCAAGTCTGCTCTTCCTCATGGAAACCTAGCTGACCCCCACATCTATCTTTGGCATCTCCATGGTCATCCCTCCTGGCTACAAGATTGCCATATATGACAGACAACACAAGCCCGGAGACAGAATCACCATCATTTTCAAGAACTCTCTCAGCAGCAGCACCCCCCCAGAAGTGACCCTGAGCTTGAGCACCTGACCTTCAAGCTTTGCATCACAGTCAACTTCACCCTGAGCGCCATCCTCATCTACCAACCACTGGGACAAAACTCTGACTTTATCAGCTCCCCAACGACCCTTGTCACGCTCCACAACCTTGACTCAATCACCTTCAGCATCCTTGGAGACTCTGGAAGAGAACACCAACCCTATTGTCACAACCCTACTCAGAGTCCACATGGCCCTGCTTGAAGACTGGGAAACCTTGCACTCAACCAATAGGTGGAAGGACCAACTCACGCGTCCGGATTCCTACTAAACCCTGTATTTAACACCTCCAGAAGCATCACAGTAACGAGCTGACACCATTCACCTGGATTGACCATGCCATCCTCAAATTCATCATTCCCATCCACATCACTGCAAAACCAACACCACCAAGCCCACTCGCCAAGACTGAAACAAGGTATCAGAAAAAGGCCAGACTACCAAACTATACCAATCTGCTCACATCAGCAGTCTCCTGGACTCCATTACCAACTGAACGACTGGATCACTGCTTGCACTGACTTTTTGGAACCCTTAAAATCTAACAAAACTAGAAGACCCAGACCGCAGGCCAACTGGTACACAGAGGAGGCCAGGGTAACCAAACACCACTGCTGTAGGAAAATGGCTCCCTGTTGCAGTTACTCCACACTTTTTGCCTGATATTGATGCTGACTTGACTGAGAAGTGTGATGGGACCCTGCTAACCAGGCCCCAGCACCAGTGTTCTTTCACTTACAAATGTACTATTGTTCCACAATTGGCACATCCATGGCACACAGATAAGTCCCTTGTAAAAAGTACCAGTGGTACCAAGGGCCCTGTGACCAGGGAAGGTCCCTAAGGGATGCAGCATGTGTTGTGCCACCCAAAGGGAACCCTCACCTAACACATGCACAATGCCATAGCAGATTGTGTGTGTTGGTGGGGAGAAAAATCAAAAGTCAACATGGCATCCCCCTCAGGATGCCATGCACACAAAATACTACCTGTGGCATAGGTAAGTCACCCCTCTAGCAGGCCTTACAGCCCTAAGACAGGGTGCACTATACCACAGGTGAGGGCATAGCTGCATGAGCAATATGCCCCTACAGTGTCTAAGTCCATTCTTAGACATTGTAAGTACAGTGTGGCCATATTAAGTATATGGTCTGGGAGTTTGTCAAAAACGAACTCCACAGTTCCATAATGGCTACACTGAATACTGGGAAGTTTGGTATCAAACTTCTCAGAATTATTAACCCACACTGATTCCAGTGTTGGATTTATTAGAAAATGCACACAGAAGGCATCTTAAAAGATGCCCCCTGTATTTTATCCAATCCTTCAGTGCAGGACTGACTGGTCTGTGCCAGCCTGCCACTGAGACGAGTTTCTGCCCACCTGGGGCGAGAGCCTTTGTGCTCTCTGAGGACAGAAACAAAGCCTGCACTGGGTGGAGGTGCTTCTCACCTCCCCCTGCAGGAACTGTAACACCTGGCGGTGAGCCTCAAAGGCTCATGCCTTTTGTTGCAGCACCCCGGGGCATCCCAGCTAGTGGAGATGCCCGCCCCTCTGGACACAGCCCCCACTTTGGGTGGCAAGTCCAGAGGAGATAATGAGAAAAACAAGGAGGAGTCACCCCCCAGTCAGGACAGCCTCTAAGGTGCCCTGAGCTGAGGTGACCCCTGCCTTTAGAAATCCTCCATCTTGAGTTTGGAGGATTCCCCCAATAGGATTATGGAGGTGCCCCCCTCCCCTCAGGGAGGGGGCACAAAAAGGGTGTAGCCACCCTCCTGAACAGTAGCCATTGGCTACTGCCCTCCTGACCTAAACACACTCCTAAATCTAGTATTTAGGGGCGACCCAGAACCCAGGAAATCAGATTCCTGCAACCTGAACCAAGAAGAAGGACTGCTGACCTGAAAGCCCTGCAGAGACGACGGAGATGACAACTGCTTTGGCCCTAGCCCTCCTGGCCTGTCTCCTGACTCGAAGAAAACTGCAACAGCGACGCATCCGACAGGGACCAGCGACCTCTGATGCCTCAGAGGAGTGCCCTGAAACTAGAAGGACCAAGAAACTCCAGAGAGCAGCGGCACTGTTCACCCACAGCAACATCTTTGCAACAAAGAAGCAACTTTTAAAGAACTCACTCTTCCTGCCGGAAGAGTGAGACTTCACCCTCTGCACCCGACGCCCCCGGCTCAAGCTCCAGAGAACCAACATCACAGGGAGGACTACCAGGCGACTGCGACCTCATGAGTAACCCGAGATGACCCCTCTGGACCCCCACAGCGACACATGCAGAGAGAATCCAGAGGCTCCCTCTGACCGCGACTGCCTGTAACAAGGAACCTGACGCCTAGACCAAGCACTGCACCCACAGCCCCCAGGACCAGAAGGAACCGAACCTCAGTGCAGGAGTGACCATCAGGCACCATCTGCCTAGCCCAGTTGGTGGCTGGCCCGAGAAGCCCCCCTGTGCCCTTCATGCACTACTAGAGTGACCCCCGGGTCCCTCCTTTGATTCCTATACAAAACCCAATGCCTGCTCTGCACACTGCACCTGGCTGCCCCTGTGCTGCTGAGGATGTGTTTTGTGTGCTTATTTGTGTCCCCCCCAGTGCTCTACAAAATCCCCCTGGTCTGCCCTCCGAGGATGCGGGCGCTTACCTGCTGGCAGACTGGAACCGGAGCATCCCTGTTCTTCATAGGCGCTTATATGTTTTGGGCACCTATTTGACCTCTGCACCTGACCGGCCCTGTGCTGCTGGTGTGGCACCTTTGGGGTTTCCTTGAACCCCCAACGGTGGGCTGCCTATGCCCAGGAACTTGAAATTGTAAGTGCCTTACTTACCTGAAAAACTAACCTTTCCTTACCTCCCACAGGAACTGTTGATTTTTGCAGTGTCCACTTTTAAAATAGCTTATTGCCATTTTAACTAAAACTGTGTATGTTACTGCTCTAATTCAAAGTTCCTAACTTACCTGTGTAGAGTACCTTGCATTTTATGTATTTACTTCAAATCTTGAAACTTGTGGTTCTAAAATAAATTAAGAAAAAAATGTTTCTATATAAAAACTATTGGCTTGGAGTTAAGTCTTAGAGTGTGTGTTCCTCATTTATTGCCTGTGTGTGCACAACAGATGCTTACACTGCTCTCTGATAAGCCTACTGCTCGACCACACTACCACAAAATAGAGCATTAGAATTATCTAATTTTGCCACTATCTTACCTCTAAGGGGAACCCTTGGACTCCGTGCACACTATCTCTTACTTTGAGATAGTATATACAGAGCAAACTTCCTACAACTGCAAACAACTAGAGTGCAGATGGAGAATGAGCGAGGACTACAAAGACAATATTACCTCCAAACCTGCCCTCAGATGGTTCCACCAGCAGAGTAACACCACAAAACGCTCCACACTCAAAGCGATTTGACACCAACATCAACAACAGCAAAGAGATCACCCGTCACTGGGTCTCTGCACCAAACTGTCCCAGTTCCTCTGTTGCAAGATAACCAACATATACAACAATTTCAACCTCCAACCAGACCCTGTCAACCTAACTACAACCCTCCCTATCTTGAGCACAGGTACCACACTGATGGCCTGACCTGCCATCACCAGGGAGAAAACCGCTTCCACTATACAGCCAGTCCACTCCGGGGCCCCTTCAGACCAGACTTTTTCATCAAAGGACTGCATCCCATCAGCTCATGCTCACCCTAATCTTTAACGCCTCCATCACTACAGCCACCTACCCAGACACCTGGGGAAACACCACCATACTTCCCCCTCAAGAGGCCCTCCAAAGACTTGAGTACGCCAGCCAATTAGGGTCCCATCACGCTGGTACTCTACATGACCAAAGTGCTGGAAAAGTTGATCAACAAGCACCTACTCAACCACCTCATCGGAATCATCTACTCAGTGCTACTCAGTCTGGATTCAGACCAAACTACAGTACAAAATCAGCCATCATTACTGCAACAGATAACATCTGGATGATCATGAATAGAAGAGATACTGCAGTTCTCACTCTACTGGACACCTCTATGGCTTTCGGCACTGTATCCCACCCCAACCTCATCAAACGACTACATGAAATGGGCCTCCTAAGGACCAATATTCCTCTGGATATGCTGCTTCCTGACTAGCATAACACAACATAACAAATCATGAACAAAACCTGCAATGTAAATGTGCGTGCACATGCCATGTATCCAGGCCATACATCCTAAAAGTGGGGGAACTAAACAAGTTAGGGAGCATGAAAGTGACATGGTGTGTGACATCAATTGTGACATTGCAGGAAATGACATCACAGGAAGTGTCATCACAATCCATGACTTCACAGGAAGTGACATCACAAGAAGTGCCACCAGATATATATATACACACATATATATAGAGGGTCTGCCATGAGTACATTGGGTGCATTACAATAGTTAAGAAATGGAAGCTGAGCAGTACTTAAGCCTGTTCCATAAATTCCTTGTATGAAGAAATTAACAGCCCAAATGTGGACTGAAGTTTGGTGTCTGACTAACTACAGCAGAAAAGCCACTAAGTGGTACAAGCTGGGCATACTAAAATTGGCACCAAGAACAAAGCACGGTTCATGAATTGCATTGTAATAATAGAAACTGTAATTGATAATATGAAAAATATTACATGTATTAGCCTGCCTAGTATTTCACTATTGTATACACAGACAGTTGTAGCACATGCTGATCATTATCAACAAAATGCAAGTCGCACACTGCATTTGGTATTCCAATCATAGCAAGCAATATCCCAATACTGCCTATGAAAAATGCAATTATAACTGATATTCGGCATATATGTTAATTCAGGCATTATGGACCATGCTATATCTATATCTGCTCTCTATTTAATGTTGTTTCTTTCTACAGTTTTACTTCCTAAAAGTGCATTGTGTTATAAAAGACCTACTCTAATTATATTCCTAAACCCTGCATGAAAAATTCAATGTGCCTTAAAACATTAAATTGTTTTATCTCCTTTCTTTCTTTCCACTAACCGTCTCCTTACCTTTGATCTTGTGCATGGCTCCTCTCTCAGAGTATAATGTATTCTAAGTCACATGCCTGTTTGCCTCATGGCTTTTACTGTATTTCTACAAATGACTCACACCTCATTTCATGGGTAACAACCTAGTTCCCTATAAATCATATCACTGCGACATAACAGCACTTACTCCCTGCTAATCAATGTATTCTCCTCACCAAGTATTTGTATGAACCTGCATAGCTCACATTGATGATTACAACCAACTACTTGTAATCTTCTTCAAAGAAACTGGAGTAAATCCACTGAATGGTTTTCCTTGAAAGCATCTAAAAAATAAAAAGGTTTATGAACATTAGTGAAGAATGGTGTGCAATGCCAAGAAAATTTCTTAAGGGTAACATTATAAAGTCAATTACACTGAAACCCTTTTCACATTCACTTGAAGTTACTAGTGGTGTGTTTATTGCCTCAAAAAGGTTTCCATTGTTTTGTTATCTCATTGCCACCATGCCACCATTGTCAGTACAGTCTCTGAAACCTTCTGATATGAGTTTATAATTAGAGAATTTCCTGCACAGGTCTATACACTATCGCAAACTACATACACACACAAACTTACTCTCTTCTGCATTTGTTTGTGGGGTGTGACTTCTTCAGCTTTAACATAGCACAATCCAATGTCTTAAGAAACAGTAGAATATAGGAAGGACATTTCTACATCCCACAATCAAGTGGCCTACAATATTAAAGAATGCTTGTTCTATATTCTTCCTACTGATGTCTTCCACGGTTCCGGTGCTGGGCATGATGGAAAAAGCGCAGGGTGGACTCGAGACAGGCTTGAAGCAATTTTTCAGCCTTGCTACTGCTCTCTGCAGGATCTTTACAGCAGTGCTGAAATTGGAAAAACTTTAGTGCAGGAACATACACATTGGGGGTCAATGTATGGCAACAAACAGGAGATTGAGTCATGAGGGGCAGAGTCATAAAAGGCAGTCTTGTAGTCAACTTATTTTATTTTTTTAAAACACTGCCTCAAAGAATTTGGCAACCAGGATAAATCTGACATTATATCTGTTCTGACCTAATCTGTAGCAAAGGCTGCATTATAAACTATTTTAGGGGGTGAAGACACCTGCTGCAGATATCTTTATGTGCACAGTAAATCTCAGTAAATAATTATAATGGTAAGATAACTCTGGTGGTTAATGCACTTACTGGAGAGATCTGTGTTTTGTCTAGTCGCAGTTTTAATTAATAAAGTAGCATGGGGGGTTAATGTGTCTTCTGCAAAGCACATTATGTAACATGCAGAGGACAATATTATTTTATCTTGATAGGTATGTGCTTTTAACACTGAGATCCTCTTGTTACTTGCAGTTCATAAAGTGCAATCCTTCTAATATAGCACAATAATCTATAAACTGGCTTCAAGGACCTGCATGAAAACTGCAAGGCATATGTTTAGGCCAGGGATACTGGATTTATACAATTTTGCAGCAGCTGTATTTTCTGCATAGGTATGGATTTGGTGCACTTGCCACATAATCCATCATCTGCTCCATAATCTGTAGATTTGAACAAAAAATAGTGTTTTTAGCTTAAAGTTACTAAAAACTTATCCCTGCACAGTAGAAGGCCCCTTGGCAAAGATTGAATGGTCCTCTTTCAGTTGTTTATTGCTGTATTGGTGTATTAAATTGTTACTAATAATTTTAAATATTTTCCCAAACAGGGTTCCCAAGGGTAAAGAAAATGTGCTGCGGTGCACAGCATAATTTGCATTTTCATGCCACGTAATTTAGTCAACCTTTCTTGCATAATTTTGTCTTCAGCTGCGGCATGATTTTAGTAGCCATGGTTTAGACTTCAATGTTTTTTCTCAATCTGTTGTTATTATAATGCTGCTAAAGTGTTTTGGGGTAGTAATAAAGTCTTATCATTACAGAGAACCACAATCACTGTGTTATGTTTTAAATCCTGACCATGCACTCTTAGCCTATAATGCCTAGCGATAAGGATGAGATGTAACATTTACACCTTGTAACTCTCATTGCCTTATGAAACACATCAGATACATTGATTTACACACTAGTCTGATTTATTGTCAATGTATAATGTGCATGTGTGATGGAAAGTGCTCTGACACCCCACCAAGGGCTGTTTAGGCTATAAAAGAATTACATTTATAACAATTAGTGACATTTAAATTGTTATTCGTGTAAATACTAGTACAGACCAACACATCTGACATTCCTACAGTGCATGCATATTTCTTATGTATAGGAATTGGCCAAAGTCAAAAGCTTGCCTCCATTGGTAGTTATCTTAATTACTTGTGAAGTGATAAGTTGTGTGTCTTTCTTACCCACGGCCCCCATCCCCCAGTGCATTTGCATCTAGGTGTTGGGCTCCAGATAGCTCTCGCCCAGGATTTTACTTGACCAAAAGGAGAGCTGTCGGCCCCTTAAATTATGCTTTTTATTTGTGCCCAGCTGGAATCTCAAATAAGGAAGCACACACTCCGTCTGCAAGTCGGGGCTCTGAACGGAAATCAGTCAACGCCCAGTCGCTACCGAATGTGTTCCGATGTCAGCAACTTACACTGGGACAAACGCAGCTTATTTAAACAGGGCCCACTTCATGGCAAGGGGAGGGCGTCCATCCTGTGAAAATAGTGGGTGGACACCTTCCACACGCGTGTACCCCCAACTTGTGCCCTGCCTGTAGCACTGCTTTGCAGGTCGCCAGCTTTTTCAGCCTTAAGGAACAAGCTTTCGGTATACTAGTGCTGGTTGGAGCCGGGGCAAAAAGTGGAAGGAGGCAGTGGCAGATGGCCATGAGGGCTTTCATGGCAAGAAAACAGCAGCCCACTTAGCCCTGAAACAAGCCCTCAAACCTGCGGACCAATAGGAAAAAATGAAAGTGCCCGCAGGGGCCATTCGTCCGCGGCTTCAGTGAATGTCAAGTATCATGTGCGAGAAGTCTTCAGATGGCATGGGAAGATTGCAAAACCATCACATTGTCGAAAGTTATTTATGTTATAAACAGAAGCACAGGTAAAGGCTTTTTATTTTATGAATTGTATTTGCTCAGTTTTGATTTATTTGTTATTCATTAGTATTTTTATGTGAAACACTGTTCCAAAGTATGTCTGTCATCTTATGGGCTGTCAGGTCGTAATCACATCACTCACACTCCGCACATGCATAGCCTTCAAAAAGGTGAGCACTGCCAAGCAATGTTGTAAGTCTGTGTTCCAAGTAAGAGACGCTATCCTGTTACCAGTCATTTCTCATAGACAGCACTGCATAAAGCAGACCCTGGAACCATCCCCACCCCCGCCCCAGTCTGACAACATTAATAGATTTCACTTAAGTCCACCTATGTAGCAAATATTTCAGACATCAGTTGCCATCTATAAACAAAACTGTGACGAGACCTCTGATGGGTCCTAGCAAAACATAAGTAAACAACCATAGTAAAATCCCTAGGCCCAGATTTATACTTGCTTTGCGCTGAATTAGTGTCATGTTTTTTTACGCTAATTCAGTGCATACTTAACTCCTTATTTATATTTTGACACCAGACCCATCTAGCGTCAACATTTTGGACTTACCGTAATTTTTTGTATGCATGAAACCACCTTGCGTTAATGAGATGCAAGGTAGGTGTTCCCATCCAAAAAATGACTCTAAGCCCCGAGCGCCATATTTATCCACTCGGGCAAAAATGGCATACGGGTGGGAGGCATACCCAAAAATGACGTTAACTCCGATTTGCGTCAAATTTTAACGCCTGGGTCAGCCCAGGCGTTAAAATGAGGCAAACACATCATTACTTAAGGAAAACATACAGAAGCAACATTACCAACCCACAGGACAACATGGAAGTGATACTGCTCCGGTTTGTGAGATGACGCAGAGGAGAGCAACAACAGCTGCAACCAACACCACCACAACGGGGCCCACAAAGGCAACTCGAAAGGCAGGACAGGATATTCAGAAAGAGGACAACTCTTCTTGGCCTCAGGGAACAAGACATCAGAAGGACATACAGACTCAACCGGCAAGCCATACTCCACCTGCTGCATCAAATTGAGCCTCAGATCACAGCCAGCCTGCAGACCCCACATAATATACCACCTGTGACAAAGCTGCCAGCTGTCCTGCACATGCTGGCAAGTGGCTCATTTCAAACAACAGGCGCCCTGATTGCTGGTGTGTCACACCTGTCAATTTTGGTGTTCCTGCCAATAGTGTTAGACACTATTATCTATCTGACACCCCGCCACAGCTGCTTCCCCAAAACTCAGCAAATGCAGCAGAAGATAAAATGGGTTCAACCAATTTGATGGCTTTCCGTATGTGCTCGGTGCAATCGACTGTACCCATGTACGACTTGTTCCACCTGCAGCAATAGAACATTTATAGCGGAATCGCAAACACGCGCATTCCATAAATGTGCAGGCCACATTGGATCACTTGGGACTATTAGCAAACACTTTGGCCAAGAATCCTGGGAGTGTCCATGACGCCTGCATATTCAGGCACAGCAGGATCATCGAACACTTCCAGGATGGCCAATATGGAAATGGCCTACTTGTGGGTAAGTCAACAAACCTAGCGATTTACACACAACACACCAACCCTGTGGGACACACAAGACATACACCACTCCAAAAACACATGGCCAGAGTAACACATATGTGCAGGTAACAACACATATGCATCATGCTGCAGTACAGCACAATCAGTGCACACCACAAACACATACACCCACATGTATGTAACACACCCACAACTTGACAGGCACACCAGGTGAAGGACAGGTGCAGTATGTACCCTTTGCTAACAGAAGAACTACACCGACCACCACAACTGCCCACAGGTTGGCTACTATGTACACTTCACACACATAGTACACCAAATAAAGAATAGCACCGCAATGTCAATGGCATATACCATGCTCATGTAACGTGAGCCACTAATAGGCATAGATCTCTCAAATCATGCTGTGCAAGTCTCTGCCAGAGCAAAGATAAAATGCCAGACAACTGGTGCCAATACCAACTACATCTCATTGTCACATACCTGATTTCCTTGTAGTGTGCATATACATCTGCCTGATGCATTGGGTCACACACATAGGAATATAACATTAACGGCCATCACATACCATGTGCCAGATTATTGAGAAGTGGCACCACACCTACATGCACCACTTACTGACCCACATCACCATCATGTCTGTACCGTAAACAATAAGTGTCCCACCACAGGGCAGAGTCACTGTTACACAGTGCAGATCATGGATGCCATAGTGGGACCCTGTAGAAGTATACAGGACAACACTGACCTTACATGGACTGTGCTAAGGGACACATTTGCTAAGTAGCTGAGCTCTATCCCATAGCCTGCACTGTGCATATGTGGACAGTATATTTGCTGAACCATGTTTTGGAAGATAGGGGAGACACTAGCAGCAATGTTGATCATCCTGAAACAATGGGATACACACCCTTGGACATCTAATGCCTGGCACAAACATCAGCTGCCACTCAAGATCACTAAGGGGCCAATGTAAGTGCCCCCAGTGCCATTGTGATGGCCTGCACTGTATGTATAAGTTTGTGGATTACCACTCTATTGTGACTTGAAGCCACATTGGAAATCGGCCACTTTCCTACGCAGCACTCAGGATGGAAAGTGCATGCAATGTGTGTAGCTGCCGGTCTGTCACCACACGATACATAGCATTATGATGCTGACACAGATATATGTGTCACCTAAGACCTGAGGCAGTGCCAATATCAAGCACCACACAAGGGGTGCCATTTGCAGGTTGCAATATGGAAATAGACTGTGATTTTACCCCATATGAATGTGCCAACTATGCATGTTGCATACTGCTGCACACACAGTAAGAGTCAATTGGCCATCAAAAATGTATATGTATAGGAAGGTGTCCCTTCCTGCATAGATACATCCACCTCCACAGGGCAGCTAACCAAGCTTCCTGGTGCAAGGTTGGTAGTCTTGGTGCACGGCTGCATATTAGGCTCCAGTGCAGGGGACAACAAAGGGTTGCCTAGTAACATGTCACACATGGTGCATTCCTGCTTAGTCAGAATGTTGCAGCACAGTGCTGCCAATGTTGGAGTTGTGTTGTGCATTGTCACTTACCCATTATAATGGGCCTAAGTGTTGCACTTCATCTATGATGACATGTCAAAATGGCTGGGATGTTCAGGCTCTATAGGGCTACCATGTTTTCACCACATCTGACCCCATTGTGTTGTGAGTATATGTCATGCCCTCTCTAGTGATAGCACACTGGTACATACATACTGAGCATCAGTTAAGATTCTAAAATATATGTCCCCGGCCTCACAGCTTGTGTGTGCTGGTGGGGAGAAAATGACTAAATCAACATGGCACTCCTTGAGCCAATACCCAAGACTGTCATGCTCAACAACACAGTGCTAAGTAAACTTTTCACGAGGCCAGGAACTCACACCATACCACAAACACATATGAGTCACAACCAAGTCATATTAACAACTGCCATGCTACATGACGAACCTGCTGCAAGCCTACACAACAACTTACACCTTTTATCTTTTGCAGGGGATTAGGGCTATGGCATACAGCCGTGGATGATGACCCCATTTGCAAACCCAAGCACAGCAGCAGAGCGTGCATACAAAGAGGGACACCGTAAGACATGCAATATCGTGGAAAGGACATTTGTCATACTGAAAATAAGATTCAGGTGCCTGGACCTCACAGGAGGCATCCTTCTATGTACCCCACACATTGTGTGTAAAATCATCCTGACGTGCTATCCTGCACAACATATGTGTGCGGATGAACGTTCCGATGTATGACCAGGTAGATGACCTGCATGAGGAGGAGGAGGAGAATGGTGGTGACGATATGGAGGGGGAACAGCACAACAAAGCTGCTGGCGTACATCAGAGACAGCACATAGTTCATAACTTTTACTCTTAAAAACCACTGAATTCATCTTGTCAATTTTGTAAATAATCACTGCACTAATACAACCAATCCTGCCTTGGTATTTTCAATCTCCACTACACATAGCATAGGAATGTGAATCAAAGGTCAGGGATCATGGTACAAATAAGAATCTGACAAGTACAGTTGCAATATCATATGTGATATGTAAGATTGTACTGCCACCATCACACACATCACTAACAGCCTCATCACTGGTATGTGACAACTGAAGGACACAATCTATGGCCTACTACATATTTTGTACATCCATGTTGCCAACTTGTTAGTCAATAGGTCATCAGACACAACTACATCATGTTCAAATAGGATGTATGCAAGGGGCCCACACGTGAGGTAGTGGATGTCAACAAATAGAAATTAAGTCATGTTCGAACTGAACACTGTCACAACTCAGTGTGAGAGTTGCAATGGCTGCATGGAACATGTTTGACACGAGGGCAACATCATTAGTAACTATGGTCATCATGATTTGCCCATGTACAACAACCAATGGTCGAAGTTGGCCCTGCGCAGAATATCCATGGTAATCTGTCCTGCCACTGTCATGGGGCACAATCCTGACACAGGATACACATGACCTCACACATTGCACGGACACATCTGTGGAATGCATATTAGCATGAATGAGACCATATGCAGCTAATGCTGCAGGTCCACCACACAAAATCAGAGACCATTGGTAATTGCAACGGGTTTAATCAAACTTTTGTGATCAAAACATATTCTGGGTGGAATGTGGGCAGAGTGTGTCATACACACTATGTACTAAAGATGTACACATGTCAGACAAATATGCAGGCATCACACAAGTCTCCATAAACTCAAAATATACATAGGGAGACAGCTGTTGGGTAATAATTCCTAGGAAGCAATGGTTCACCCATCATCAACAATGCCGGACCTGTGTATGTAGCATTAAATATAATGCTGTGTATGACAACATCACACATCACAGACAAAAACACTATACACAATCACAAATCAGAACTATTGCATTGTACTGAATGCCAAACATATGTGGATACAATGTTGTCACACATGCATATATATGCACGACGTGCAACAATTGGCATGCTGTTGACTCTGTAACACACACATTGGTGGAACAGATCAATCACACCCTTGTCACATTGTTGCATGGACTACCACATGTGGCCATATCCAAAATGCACTGCAGCACAGCCTATGTCATATGTATGTTGATTCGGAGTGCAGCTAAGGACAATGCAAAAAATCACGCAATCAGGAATTGAGTCAAAAAATATGAGGCAAATGCATCTAAAACATCAGCAAATGCAAAGTAAATGACACAAGGGTCCTTAGCGTGAATTCCATCTTCGCACTCCTCTCGATGCTCCGTTCAGTGAAATTGTCTATGTAAACTACGCATGTGGGTTATGCGTCTTAAAAAAACCTACGCAAATGTCAAATGCGGCAAATAAATACATGCATAATTAAAAAACGTGACACACGGGGACAGGAAGTGATGAATAGCAAATCCTGTTTACAAGCATGGTACAGTGGGTGTAGTTTCACTTTCTCTTTACAGTCTGTGCCTTTCTGACTGTGTTGTTGTGTTTTGGAGCTGGTGGTTGTGTCTTGGTAGGGTTTTGAAGTTTGTGGTGTCCCTCCTGTCGTGTCCTATCATATATTGTGTGCATTTTGTCCCAGTAGTTGTGTTTTGTGTGTTTTTTGTCCATATTTGTATTTGTACTGTGTAGTGTCTGTCCAGGGTAGTTGAGCATTTGGGATAGCTGGGACTAGTTAGTGGGGGTCAGGTTTCCGTTTTTTTTTTCTTGGTATTTGGGGTCAACCTTGACCATTTTCAACATGTCTAGTAGGGGGAGCCTGACAAGGTTGTCAGAGGATGAGTTGGGTTGATTTGCATGGCTGGTATACCACTACCTACCTATGATGCTGGAGATGGGTGGCCGGGTCATTCTGGGATACCGGACGGAGGCCAGGCGGCTGCGGTGGAGCAAGGTGCTCCACCACCTGAAGAGAGTCTACAGAAGCAGCAGGAATGAGCACCAGCTCAAGCATCGGGGGGCAGATCTGGTGGCCAGGGAGCAGGATCTGCTTGGTCACCTTGGTGTTAGATTGGCAGACCTGTTGGTGAATCTCACATTGGCATACTATTTACTGTTCACTGCTCTTCAGTAGCAGATGAGTTGGAGTGCTGCATGCTATGTTTGTGGACAGGTTGTATGCTACCAGAATGAAGTGTTTCTGTGTCAGTCTAGGCCAACCACGATCCCAATACAGGTCAGATGTCTGGTGAGTCGTGCACAACCATCACGTAGGAACACATTTTGGAGGCCATGGCGACACCTGTGCCCGGCGTAGTGTTATGTATGAAACACCAAGGCACCTCCAGCCTACCATATTTTCCTTGGATTGTGTCGACAAAGTTGGCCAAGGCATGTATAGTGCAACTTTGTTATCATTTAATTCACATAACCCCTGCCCCTGACATTATGTTAGCAAAGGGGGCTTACCAGCCTTAGGGGGCAATGTATATGGACATTTGACAACTTTGCCACATCAGTCATCGATTAATCAACGCATGATCATTGCAGACTTAAAATTGAGCAGCATGTCCATCACAGAGCACCTCTGGGTGTCTTTTAGGACAAGCTTGAGTACCTGAGTCATATGTCTTGCTAAGCACCAGGGTAGTGTCATTTTCTTTACACACCTCCCCCTTATACCATGTTGTTCCGTCTACTATAGATGGCCCACATACAATTGTTGCAGGGTGTAGCACTACATGAGTCTCTTGCCCAGTGTTAGTGTTGAGATGTGTATTTCTTTCCCACCTGAGTGTCTGTGTCATTGTGTGATCGTAGTGGTGTGTCTTTTGCACTGTTTTCCACTAGGATAACAAGCACACTCCTCACAACCAGTTCACACTGAAATTTGTTATCCACTTGCAGTAACTATGATATGACACTAAGCATGGTTTTCCATTCATGTCTTACAGGTGGACCTGCCCCCTACACAGCTGTCAAAGTGGCACGATTTGAGGACCCATATGTATCCAGTAAGCGTGAAAATGTGTGTCCTGTGAAGTAATCCAGGGTTTGGTGTGAGTGAGTTTTGTGTGTTGAATACAATGCCAGTTGTGATAAGCTGTCCAATGATCAGATATCAAAGTAGGCTGGATTCTGACATTATGGCCCAACCAACGGATCTCCATGCACCACCAGAGGGTCACATCTGGTGAGACTTGTGGTGCATAATGGCCAGCATTGTGTACACAAGGTGATGACAAGCCACATGTAGGGCCATATGTGACTAAGAATGACAGAGTGCAATGCTGTGAGAATACTGGTAGTGGCTCACTCCTCATTCTCACAACACAGGAATGCACCATATTCAGTCCAATTTGATGCATCCCTGTATTGTCATGAAGATGGAGGACTGGGCTGGCAAATGTCCCACAGCATGGCACTCCATCTTTTGCACTCCATGTATGTTACACTTATGCGGAATGTAATTGGCTTGCATGCAGGTCAAGGCCAAACGTGTGCTGGCAGGGACATGGGTGTGTAAGGAATAGTAGTGGGAGATCTGGTATTGATGGGTGTCTACACCTGGACACATGAATGTAGATGTGACAGTCCTATGGATACCAGCTTCCTAGTTGTCAGCCCTCCTAACATATGGTCCACTCCTTGACTCCATGTATGAGTGGGCATGCCTTGGTGGATGGCCAGGACAGTTGAGATGATGGATTGCATGGCCAAACCACCTCAGTCCCAGGGGGAGTCGAATACCAAATTTGTAGGTAGATGTGATGCTCACAGTGCAGGTGACAGTCATATTGATCAGGCTTGCATGTGTACCTATGAGCTCTGTCCCCTTATGGTTACCAACAGCAACCCATCCCCCCATGAACATGTCCAAGTTCCTGGTGATGTATGGTTGAAAGAAGACACAGATGATGATGAAGTTTGGGCCTGATCTATGTAAAGTTTGCACTGCCTTTGCGTTATTCTTTATGATGCAAAAGCAATGCACACTTCTATATTTTTGCTTCATTGTCACGTTTTGCGTCGCTTAAGTTTCAATAAAATGATGCTAAGGCAGCATTGTCGTTACATTTCTCAGGGCCATTTTCTTTTCTGGAATGTGAGTTGGAGTGCATGTGTAATTAGATGTAGCAGTGTAAGCTACTAATCTGTACAGACTCCACACAATGCTGGCACTGATGGTTGCCTGTCTCTATTTCACAGCTGTCAACATGAGCAATGATAAGCTACGTGCTTTTAAAAAGAGGGCAGTGAGGTACCCCCATATCCTGGCAGTGGAATCTGGCTTTCGTCACATGGCTCACCGCTACCGGGCTGAAAGGGCAACAGGGAAATGGCATGCATTCCCACAAGGGGTCCCAGCAGTGGCAAAGAAGCCACCACATACACAGAGCTCCTCAGCAATGCAGAAGGGCACATCTGGCACCACTCCCACAACTTCGACTGCAACTAATTGACAACAACTGTGCAACAGCCCACACCACCTGCTGCCATGGACATGCAATTGTTGCAGGATCTAAAGAGGGAGGTTTCCCTGGTCCTGCCACGTTTGGACAGTTTAGAGAAGGAGGTAGCCGCCAACACCAAGCGGCCGAAGTTCATACAAAAAAACTGAAGACAAAACTCTGAGTGACTTCTGAACTGCCACCTCCAAGTTCTGTCCCCTCACTTCTGCTTTTAAGTTATGTTTTATTGTGGGGTTTAGGGGGATAGTGTTAAATTAGTGTAGGTATGTAGCATAGTTAGGTTATGTGGATTTGGGGGGGTGGGGTCATGTTGGGGTATCTATGTGTTTAATAAAAACATTAATAAAAAAATATATATATATATTTAAAAAAAATACAAAAAATATATATTTGTTTAGTTTAGTTAGTATATGTTGTCCTGCATGTGTCCTGTAACTTAATGGGGGCGGTGGGCCAATGTTTAGAGTGTGGTGTTAAATGTGTAAGTTAAGTTTAGCATATGGTAGTTAGCTTTAGTTGTTGGTTAAGCAGAGTTTGAATAGGTTAGTTTAGGATAGGATAGGTTTTATTATTATTTTTAGTACATTTTAATACTTAATAGAAACTTTTTGTGTACTCCTGTACATTTTGTGTTAAATGCTAGTGTCTCAGGGTCTTCCCATGAGTACACAGTGCAAATTGTGTGTTGGCCTAGGGAATCTGTCATGCCTCTGAATACCTCTCTTGACATGTACATCACCTATTGACAACTGAGCTCTCACATTGGCAGCAACATCACATCTACGTGCCTATGCATCTGCCATCCATTGTACCCACCACTCAAGGTGACTATGTTAACTTTGTATTGGACAGGTAGGTGTGGTAATTCAGCTGTCAGTGTTGGGGTCCTGTGTAAGAATATTGGAGAAGGTGGCACATCTGACAATTGCCTACATTTGAACTCTATCCCGCAAAAGTGATTGGTGGCAATCACTTATGAGGTTAGGTACCTCTGTTTCACACCAATGTGTTCTACTGGTACTTCAGCTGACGATATTGCCCAAGAACTTTTTCACAGCCATTCTTGCCATATGTAGTGAATGATGCATGCACGTGTTCTTACTTTTTGACATACTCAGTGAATTGCTTGTAGGGGATGAGACCAGCATTGACATTTAAAATGTTGGAACCTTGTGCGTAGGTATGTGCCCCCATATTCCTGCACTCTTGTACTGACACTCTGTGACTATTGACATGAATAAAAACATCACAATTCCTAAACATAGTAGATGTGTCACAATACACTTAGACAAGCTGTTTGTGTAGGAGGGGTTTATTTACAAGTGTCGTAGTGCAATTTATGCAATGTCCAGGTCAGTGACACCATTTGTGAAATCCATACAATTGTGACACAAAACAAGTCCAGGGTTGAGGGACAAATCATGGGACATGCTTGGGTGAAGTGATGTCAAGTGCGGAGATACATGAATTGCCAATTGGAAAGTGAGAGACAATGACAGTCAATAGCAGACAGGTCAACAGTGTGTCGGTGAAGAGTGCACATATCCAACTGTGCTAACACTGGCATGATCTCAAGCACAGGACAAAGGAAAACACTGCCCATGTGGCATGGGCTGGTGCTACTGGGAACTCTTACAGTGGTGGTGGTGGAGAGGTAGAGAGGGCCACACACACTTCAGTGGTTGGAGATGTGGACTCCCAATTCCCGGCAGCTGCTATCTGTGGAACAACATATGGCATCACTGCAGCAAGGAGCTGCTGATTTTTGAGGATAGCAGCAACATCATGGTGGTAGAATAGCTATGTCTGCCCCGAGAGAGGCCACTTCCCAGTGCATGGAGTCCAGCTTGTTCTCAATTACACTGCTGCCAGTTTAGGAGAGCAGTTGTTGTGGCCTCTCCCTCATGGCAGCAGCTATGTCCCTCAGACACTGCTGGACTCCATGCATTGGGGAGTGTGTGCCCCGTTTGGCTGCAGTCTGTTCATTGGCCGTAACGAGGCACATGCACATACCCTCTGGGCTGGCTGCCATAGTCTCCATTCCCACCTGCACCTCATTGGCCAGCTCCCGCTGGACTCCTACCACTGTCTTCTCAAAGCTGGTCCCTGGGTCCTCGGAGTCCTTAGCTGTGGCGGTGCTGGCAGGTTGTATTATTGGAGTGTTTGGTGGGGCATCTGGAATGGCTGCTACATTATTTGTCTTCCTGGCGAATGGAGGTGGTATCTGGAGGGATATGAGGACTTCTTGGCTGATGGTTGTCAGCTGGTCATCCAGGTCATCGGGGTACTCCAGGACAGGCAGATCAGCAGGAGAGCCATCATCCTCTGCAATCAGATGGTGTAAAATCAATCTTTCTGTGTTGTGGCAGTTGACATGTCACGTCACTGATTTGCTATTGGAGGCTCATTGTCATCTTACTTCCCAAACATTGTTCCTGTTCATCATGGTTGCACTCTATCAGCCCTTTGCCCCACCAGATTGTCACATGAGGGAAAGCTCAGGTGGCGCAATTGGCTGTGTCATATCTACTAGGTGTGATGTATATCCTTTTTGTGGCTTGACACCATCTTGTCATTGTCAACCCTCCCTATGCATCCATTAGCATGGTAGTGCCTTGCAATGGGTGTTACAGTGGTCAAGCCACAGCACCACACATGGCAATATGCCCCTGTCCCAGTCTTACATGTTTCAGATACACCTGGGTGGTACTGAAACCTTGCACCACCCCAGGGATGGCATTGCCAAGACACTATGCTGTTGTTACCTTTGATAGCTCCTCATGTTGATGTATGTGTATGTGTGCTACATTGCACAGCACACATGGACCTAGCAGAGTTAAATTTGATCTTCCATCTGTGCTGGTAGGTGCGCCTTCCTACACAACTATTATCCCCCCTCAATGCAGCCATCCTTGCCCTATGATGCAACAGATGCAGCGTGGTGGGTGGTGGCAGTGCAGCCCATTTGACACAGGCATAGGGGTATACCCAGGGATCGCCAGCATGGGTTGCATTTTTTGCCGTTTACATCATTTTGTATGTGACAGTGCCTGATGGTAAATTAGTTTATGGACATAGCCACTTAACTGGAGTTGTACTTAGGTCATGGCCTCGAGCTGGTTTGATGGTGATTCTGCAAGTAGTCATACTGGTCCCTCATTACAAGTGCGGCAGTCCTCTGACCACGTGACTGCCATTGTCTATATGACCACCCCCAACACCACAGGCGGTAGTGGCACATGTTGTCAATGGGGAATGCCCCATAGACCAGGGTCCTTGCACCAGCAGGTTTCCGCCAGCTTATAGACTGGCAGTGCCACCTGTCTTTTGACAACAGACCAGTATTATGATTAATGCTACCCTCCATGTATGTTCCCGCTTTTCCACCAGCCTTTGCATGGCGGTGAAACCCCGATACAAAGGTTGGTGGTGATGTGGTGTTGTGTGCCCCTGCACAGCCCCTGCACCTGGCATGGGCGGTGCAGGGGGTCCCCTGCCCTGCTCCTTTGCCCTTTCCACTGCCTGATTTGCAGGGCTAAGAGCAGTGTGTCCTGTCACATCTAATGCATCCCAGGACTGGCTCTGACTATATTTGATCCATCAACATTGTTGTGGTAAGTGCCGCACAGAGCTACCATGAGCAGACAGATTTCCACCCACCTTCCCAACAGGTGACTCATACCACCAACCGCAAAGGGTACACTGCACTGGCAGTCTTACCAACACCAGACTTGTATTACGCACCATTATGTTCACAGTCATACACCATGGATTGTATGTGTGTGTTTATTTCCCCATTCCACATGGTTGTGTCAGAGTAGTTGTGGGCTCAGCCTGTATCTGTTGTGACATACAGTTTGCTATATGTGGTACATATTTTCTGTAGTGGCACATTTCAGTGGATGTGTAGTTAATGTGCAGGATGGTGGTGTTACAGGCACATGTCTGGCTACTGTTGGGATGGTTGCAATGAATTGTGTGCTGTAAGATGTAGCACATACATGTTTGGGTAATGGGGCAAGGCAGTTGCAAAGTGTTACTGCAAGGGACACCAACATGACATAACCCCAGGAATGGTATTGACTGACTTCCTTGTCTCTGATGTCTTGGTAGTGTTGGTAGGGTTAATTTGACTATATGCAAGGGATGTTGTGATGACACAACCAGAGGCACAGTCATTAGACATGCCAACCATCCCACGTGCTGCATATGTACATGTAGGTATTTAGCCCTGGTGATTGACATATGTCCATTTTGTGTATGTGTTGTGGTGCATGGCACTACCAAGGAGTAGGTACATGTGTAGCTTATGTCAGCATTGTGCAACTTGCTTCATGTGCAATGTGTCCCTCTGCGCTCCTTTGACATGTATTGAGTGTGTCCTATGTGCCTCCCCCTTGCACTTGACAATTTAGCATTAATTTCCCCATGCAACTTACCCTGAGTTTGTGGTGTTTCCTGGTAGTCTGCGCTGTCCTGTCCTGCGATTCCATGACCTGTTCCTCCAGGATGGCCACTACAACCATCTCCTCCATCTCGTCCAGGTCCTCTTGTGGTGCTGGACTACCACCTCCAGTTTGCAGTGCTGCCTTCCTGTTCCTTGCCATTTTTTCCTTTGTCCTTCCCTTGCAGTCATGTCAGAGTTTCTTGCACTCAGTTACGGTTCTCCTCACCTCTGCCACACTGTTAATCTTGTCTACTATCTGTTGCCAGATTGCCTCTCTCCTTCCAATTGGCAATTTTGAGGTGAAGAAGAGTTGATGTTGATGCTCCATCACCTCTCTCACCAGCATTCCATGCTCCTCTGCACTGAAACAACTATTTCTCTTTTTCTTCTCCCTCCTCCTGGCTGGTTCCTGGTTGATTGGGGTCACCCTGGGGTCTCTCCTGGCTTTCTGGCAACATTGTGCCTCTCCTTTGCACTGTTGTCTGCATTAGCATCTAAAGTTGACGCTAACACTGTAAAAAATGGTACATTTCCATTTTGCGACATGTTTACATATTGTAAAACAGGTCAGAGTCAAAGACTTTGATGTTAACCATTGCGCCTTGTCGTAAGGCAAAATGACGTTAACGCCGGAAAAATGATTCTAACCTGTTTTACGACATGTAAACAAATGCACCATTTTTTACCACATTAGCGCCACCCAGCGTCATAGTATAAATATGATGCCTGGATGGTGATAAAAAAAAAGTACGTTTGCACATTTTTGCATCAAAAAGTATAAATATTGCCCCCAGTGTCTCTCACTAACAGCATCCAGGATTTAAGTCATGTTCTCAGTACCGGTGGGTCCAAGCACCCAGCCACTGAAGTGGCTATAATCATTGGACATGCCCAGAGTCCCTAGGTACTTTGTCTGTATCTTGGGTAGTTCTTGCGAAGCTGACTACAGGGGTGTGGAATTTATTAAAATATCTACTTGTCCAGGGGACAGGTTGCTTCTCAAATTTACTTGTCCTGTAAAAAGATCTACTTGTCCCTTTGGTGCCATGTAGTGTGGCGCCAAATTATGGCAACAATCTCATTATGTAAGAGCTCTGATAATAGCCTTTCTGATTATGCCAGGGCTACTACCACAGTAGGGCTTGAATACTTGCAGTTTCAATCCCTACTGTAGCAATTTCCTTATTTTGCCACCTTTCTGCAGATCTGCATAATGGGGCTGGAGGAAGCAGTAAGCAATAGTTCCAGGGCTGGAATGCCTTTGAGTCTGCAAACCTACTAACCTGCATGTTTTAAAGATTTTCACCAGCTTCTCTCTAATATTTTCCCATAATAAGAAAGGTTGGACATTTACTCCTGACAATGGCAGAATTAGAACTTCTTCCAGGGTTGGGAAGAAAGTGGCTGGCGGGAAAATGAACTTGCAAATGCTCAATAGATTTTCACATGAGCAAATCTACACATGCGTATTTACCCATGCTAAAATACAGTTCACAAATATTTTATAGGGGTACAACATATACCATGGGTGCACTTTTGTGACTTTCTTTAAGAATTTGGGGCCACATGTAGGTAGGTTCAGATTTGCGACCCGCAAATCCGAATGTAGGATGGTGTCCCTGACACCGTCTGTAATTCGCAAGGGCTTCGCAAATGCCCACCTCATGAATTATCATGAGGTGGGTCGCAATTTGAGACCCCCTTGCGAATGGCGGCCCTCACAGGGATGGTGGCCTGCTGGAGACAGCAGACCACCATGTCTGTGACTGCTTTTCAATAAAGCTGTTTTTTTTTTTTTGTAATGCAGCCCGTTTTCCTTAAAGGAAAACGAGATGCATTACAAAAACGAAAAATTAAACGTTTTTGTTTCATTTTTTCAGAGCAGGCAGTGGTCCGCAGGACCACTGCCTGGTCTGAATTTTTTTTTACAGTGACATTACCGAATCGCAAAACTGGGTTTGTGCATCGCAGTGTGCTTTTTGCACATCGCAAACAGCTAAAGTCGCTGTTTGCGACATACAAAAAGCTACCCACACGTGGGTCTTGGTCCCTAATTAGGTCTGGTGTTAACAAAGACATTTTGTTTTTATTAAACTTCTATTTCTCTCTCTTTCGGCTGGCTTTACTGTGAGTGATCGCATTCTGCTCTTCCACAAGGAGCATATTGGCACACAAAGTAGTTTTGTTCAGTGTCAGGAACTACAGTGGCAATCAGTGATGTAACAAAACTGGAGGGTACCCCTTTGCAAAGAACATGGAGGAGCGCCCTCTCCAGACTCACTCAGGGCAGGTGCTGTGCTGAAGGGGCCCCCTGGAGGGCGGCTGCGGGGCCTTTGTTATGTCACTGGTGGCACCGTGTGCTTTTAGAGTTCAAAAACATTTTGGGGGGGTGGTTTGCCAGTGTTTGTTACAATGTTGAGGGCCTGGTAGCTCCCACAACAATAAAGTGTTACAAAAGCCATGTCAAAACAAGACATGCATTGATGAAACTAAAAGACTTATAAAAATATTTCAGATCAGTTGGCTTTGTCAGTGTTTGTTTATTTTCATGCTTCCCATAATCGTGTTGAAAATGGTTACACTGATTTTCCATTAGAAATATTTTTGGGAAATACTAGCATGCATCAAAACATTTTACTAAATGACACTTCATTTGCATCTAATCAGAGAGCCTTCTGGGAGCATTATACTTAGCCTCGTAGCCTAAACTTTTCAAACATGTGTATACACGTTTAGTTTTTTTTGTACTGGAACCAACGTCAGTAGTGAAGTGTGGCCTTAAAACATTTAATTACAGCACTCACCCTAATAATGAAGGCTTTCAAATAATGAACCATAAATACAAGTTCGAACAGCATTATCTTTTGGAAACACATTACCTCAACTGCAAAGAGTTCCACTCTCTGTAAACAGGCAGCCAAAGGGTTTGTGCTGCAGAGCGTTGGGCCTACAAAAAACTTGTTGCCCATGACCCCAAACAAGATGTCTCGGGCGATAGGAATTCCACATCCCTGTGACTAGTTTTTCATTTTGCAAATGAGTGGCCTACTGAGTCAGCTCTTAACAAGCACAAACTAATGTGCATATCATTTTCTTTCGTACTGGCACCCAGAATTATCCAGGAACTGATAGGTGTCTTGTCTTGTATTCATTACTGCAATGGTATCTTTGATGAGCTTTTGCTAAATCTTTCATGTTACAAAACTCTGTACTTTATTCTTCAAGTCATGCTAATCCCTGGCTGGAAATACATGAATCCAGTAGCCAGGCCTATTTATCGGTGCTGATTTTGAATTTAGTGGATGGGATAGTCCCCCTCAAATGTTACATGTGCCATATGCCATAATGCACTTGTAATACGCTGGACAGAATACCGTCATATTTGTGACATTTTATTCCTTTGCCACGGTCTAAATCTGGTCCAAAGTGCACAGCTCCCACTCTGAGTCTTAAATACCGAATTCTTTCATAGATGTCCCCGTTACAACAATGATTTATTCAGAGAAATGTCAACCTAAAATGGTCAAATCAATCAGATGTTATGCATATCCTGAGCTCATTGTCAATCCCTGACAAAAGAGACACTGATTCAGTTCTCGTGGAGACACATACCCACCAACTTGCCAAGCTACCTATAGGTGAGAGGTTGATCAGATTGGAAGGTGTGCACACTACTTCAGTGTCATAATAGATGTTGCACAGGTGCAGCAGAGATGGTTAAGGGGATATTTTTCCCAGTCCAGGTGCTGATGGTGCACTCAGGACAGCAACAGTTGTTACTATAGTTTACATAGGCCATGAGTGGTTGTGTTTCGCCTGAAAGTCCATAAGATGTGGGGCACTGTCTTGGTTCAGTGATGTACTCCACAGTGCAGATCCCCCACCTGAGTTTGCATTATAAATCTAGATTCTTTAAGGACTGGTCTTCTCGGGGACATCTGTGGAGCTGAAATATAAAGTGAGGTATGTTCAGGCACCCACATGTATTGCACTTCCATCAATGTATTAACCGTCGTGTTGTTGGATAATGGCAGTGTGCACATGAAATATTTGACCAATATATGTCAATTTTGCCCTTCTCAGTATTTCTTCAAAGTATACTCTCTTCTTCGACAGTAATGATCTACTGTGGCAGTGAGTGAGGGATACAGCACTAGGTACCACTCGTTTTACTTTTCGGGATGCTTTTTTTTAATATGTTCATGATTGTGCCCCCTAATACCTTATAACAGGTGGCTCGGGAAGTGGACTGGTATTTCCTCGCCTCATAGTTACCAATGCCAGGGTACCAGGGTAAAATCCAGCCCATTATGAATTTGACCCTCAGGGTCCACTAAGAAATAGGATATTGCAGGATAAATCAGTAATTGCAGGTAAATGCAAGTTGTAGCCCAGACTTTCACCCAGACAATCTCAGGTTGAAAGTAAACAGATCAGCGGTGTTACAACAGATATCATAGTTCTTATAGGGCCAATACATGTCATTAGTGGCTTTATCAGAGTTATGCAGTCACTTGCAATAATGGCCTAAGACACACAAACTGCCTTACCTGAAAAGGCAGATTTTGTGGATCATGATTAGTGAGAAATAGCATGAAGCCTGAGAGACAATGAACATGGTACATAGCTGTTACACTTACAGCATCTACTGTAACAAAAAAAGTGATGAAAGGAATGCCTGAATCAATCTCAGCCACCAGTGATGCCTTGCAGCTGCCTCCAAGTCCATCCTCTTTCACCTCTGTAGGAAGTTGGCTCTGTATATACTATATCAAAGTAAGAGATAGTGTTCACAGAGTCCAAGGGTTCCCCTTAGAGGTAAGATAGTGGCAAAATTAGATAATTCTAATGCTCTATTTTGTAGTAGTGTGGTCGAGCAGTAGGCTTATCAGAGGGTAATGTTAACCATTTGTTGTACACACACAGCCAATAAATGAGGAACACACATTCAAAAACTTAACTCCAGGCCAATAGTTTTTATATAGAAAAATATATTTTCTTAATTTATTTTTAGACCCACAAGTTCAAGATTTGAAGTAAATACAGAAAATGCAAGGTACTCCACACAGGTAAGTTCGGAACTTTGAATTAGAGCAATAACATATAGTTTTTGTTAAAATGGCAATACACTATTTTAAACGTAGACAGTGCAAAAATCAACAGTTCCTGGGGGAGGTAAGTATTGGGTAGATTGTGAGGTTAGTAAGGCACTTACAAGTCTCAGTTCCTGGGCATAGGCAGCCCACCGTTGGGGGTTCAAGGCAACCCCAAAGTTACCACACCAGCAGCTCAGGGCCGGTCAGGTGCAGAGGTCAAAGAGGTGACCAAAACACATAGGCACTATGGAGAACAGGGGTGCTCCGGTTCCAGTCTGCCAGCAGGTAAGTACCTGCGTCCTCGGGGGGCAGACCAGGGGGGTTTTGTGAGCACTGGGGGGACACAAGTAGGCACACAAAACACACCCTCAGCGGCACATGGGCGGCCGGGTGCAGTGTGCAAAGCAGGCGTTGGGTTTTGTATTGGTTTCAATGGAGTGGCCCGGGGGTCACTCTAGCGGTGCAGGCAGGGCACAGGGGGGCTTCTCGGGCCAGCCACCACCTTGGCTAGGCAGAGCATCACCTGGGGGCGCTTCTACTCTGAGGTTCGGTTCCTTCTGGTCCTGGGGCCTGCGTGTGCAGTGCTTGGTCCAGGTGTCGGGTCCCTTGTAACAGGCATTCGCGGTCAGGGGGAGCCTCTGGATTCTCGCTGCAGGCGTCGTTGTGGGGGTCCAGGGGGGGTCGTCTCCGGCTACTCACGGGGTCCTCCCTGTGGTGTTGGTTCTCTGGATCTCGAGCCGGGGGCGTCGGTGCAGAATGTGAAGTCTCACACTTCCGGCAGGAAGAGTGAAGTCTTTGAAAGTTGCAGAAAAGTTGCAAGATTGTTGCTGTTTGTTGAGCAGAGCCGCTGCTCACAGGAGTTTCTTGGTCCCGGGGTTCAGGGCAGTCCTCTGAGGCTTCAGAGATCGCTGGTCCCTGTTGGATGAGCTTTTTCAAGTCAGGAGGGCTGGGGCCAAAGCAGTTGTCATCTCTGTCGTCTCTGCAGGGCTTTCAGGTCAGCAGTCCTTCTTGGTTCAGGTTGCAGGAATCTGATTTCCTGGGTTCTGGGTCGCCCCTAAATACTAAATTTAGGGGTGTGTTTAGGTCTGGGAGGGCAGTAGCCAATGGCTACTGTCCTGGAGGGTGGCTACACCCTCTTTGTGCCTCTTCCCTGTGGGGAGGGAGGCACATCCCTAATCCTGTTGGGGGAATCCTCCAAAACTAAGATGGTGGATTTCTAAAGGCAGGGGTCACCTCAGCTCAGGGCACCCTAGGGGCTGTCCTGACCGGTGGGTGACTCCTCCTTGTTTTTCTAATTATCTCCTCCAGCCTTGCCGCCGAAAGTGGGGGCAGTGGCCGAAGGGGCGGGCATCTCCGCTAGCTGGGATGCCATGTGGCGCTGTAACAAAAGGAGTGAGCCTTTGAGGCTCACCGCCAGGTGTTACAGTTCCTGCAGGGGGAGGTGAGAAGCACCTACACCCAGTACAGGCTTTGTTCCTGGCCACAGAGTGACAAAGGCACTCTCCCCATGTGGTCAGCAACTCGTCTGCTTGTGGCAGGCTGGCAGAAACTGGTCAGCCCCACACTAGAAGTCGGATTGGTATTCAGGGGGCATCTCTAAGATGCCCTCTGGGTGCATTTTACAATAAATTCCACACTGGCATCAGTGTGCATTTATTGGGCTGAGAAGTTTGATACCAATCTTCCCAGATTTCAGTGTAGCCATTATGGAACTGTGGAGTTTGTGTTTGACAAACTCCCAGACCATATACTCTTATGGCTACCCTGCACTTACAATGTCTAAGGTTTTGCTTAGACACTGTAGGGGCATAGTGCTCATGCACATATGCCCTCACCTGTGGTATAGTGCACCCTGCCTTAGGGCTGTAAGGCCTGCTAGAGGGGTGAATTATCTATGCCACAGGCAGTGTGAGGTTGGCATGGCACTCTGAGGGGACTGCCATGTTGACTTAGTTGTTTTCTCCCCACCAGCACACACAAGCTGGTAGGCAGTGTGCATGTACTGCGTGAGGGGTCCCCAGGGTGGCATAAGACATGCTGCAGCCCTTCAAGACCTTCCCTGGCATCAGGGCCCTTGGTACCCAGGGTACCATTTACAAGGGGCTTATCTGAGTGCCAGGGCTGTGCCAATTGTGGAAGCAAAGGTACAGTTTAGGGAAAGAACACTGGTTCTGGGGCCTGGTTAGCAGGGTCCCAGCACACTTTCAGTCATAACTTGGCATCGGCAAAAGGCAAAAAGTCAGGGGGTAACCATACCAAGGAGGCATTTCCTTATAACCTCCTACACCACTTTCGACCGAGAACAGCCAAATGCAAATCAGTCTGGCTTCTGCTACATTAGGAGCCATCCAGTGTGAACTACCAGGCATGGTCCCCTCCGAGTAGGAATACGTGGAACCAAATACCGGATTTAGCCTGCTTAGGCTTTATCAGTGAGGTATAGGTTAAGTCGTATGAGAAAATAACAGCCACATCTGGGCATATGCATCACGTTTAAGGTGTCTACTGCAACAAACAACAGTGACAGAAGGAATGCTTGAAATAATCTCATCCATTCACAGTTGCTTGCAGCTTCATCTCGGTCCATCGTTTTTCACCCACTGTGCCACTCCAGACAGTGACAGGCAAATGCAGATTGTCTTGATTCTGCTCCACTAGGAGCAGTCCAGCTGGAACTGGCAGGTCATGTCCCCTCTAGAAAAAAACACAAGCAACCCAGACCAGTTTTTGCCGACTAAGTCATCATCAGTGAGGAATAGATGGACTTCTGGAGCGCACTGAACATGAAATGCACAACTGGAAATATATGTCACACTAAAGCAAGGTGATGGATGGTATGCCTGAATTAATATAAGCTGTTGTCAGTCATTATGGGGCACATCTCAGTCCATCATTTCTTTTACTCACTATACCAATTTAGGCAGAGACCAGCCATAAGCAAATTCATCTGGGTCGTGCTCCAATAGGAGCAGCTGGGCCTGAACTGCTAGGTCAGATGCCTCCAGATGGGAACACAAGCTACTCCAGTTGAGGATTTGGCTGATGAAAGCAATTGTAAACATCTGGTTGAGGAGAATCTCAAATGGATGAAGCAGAGGTAGCTGATTCCACTTAAGCAAAACTGAATTGCTTGCCATGGGCTCAAGGCTGCATTGGAGGAACTGTATATCACTCATAAAGTCATGAAGGTAGAAAATTCTGAGGTAAAAGTAGCGATAAAGGGGAAGTCCGTAGCAGTAGTACTAGCTAACCACCTCACCAAGAAGGGCTACGTCAACTATCTTACCAAAACATACACTTACTACATTCATGTACTTGATAGATTACAACTGTACCTACCAGACAATAACAGAGCTAAACTGGAATTGCCAATTATTGGAATAAGAATGGGCTATAATCACTCCCTACTTTTTGAAGTATCTTAGAAGGTCTTCAGAACACTCAGAAAATCCAAAATGCTCCTGCAAGTGTATTAGTGGATGTTGAATGATTCAAGCATAGCACTC
Source organism: Pleurodeles waltl (assembly GCF_031143425.1). NCBI lineage: Eukaryota > Metazoa > Chordata > Amphibia > Caudata > Salamandridae > Pleurodeles > Pleurodeles waltl. Next base: position 1,030,603,810 of record NC_090437.1, on the reverse strand, counting down.
CGATTCCTCGTAGAATGCACTTGCTACCTATTGCTGATCGGGTGACATGTTAGGTCTTTGTAGTGCTTCATAAAATTTTTTACCACATATGCACAAGCTCCTCAAATGCAGGGTTGAAACAATATGTCCTAGAAAGGGGCTTGAGGTCAGAGGATCATACTTTCCTAGATCTATATAAATGGAGTAGGACAATGTTGTGTGCTGGCCCTCTGAGTAAGATGGCAGAACTACCTTCCTGTAAGGCTAAAGAAGGCCCCGTGTACAGAGAGGTTCAGGAATTCTGAAAACTCTTATTCTAGATTTTGCATTAGCATGGATGGGATTTGTGCCTAGATACTACCAGATTGTGGCATTGTACACCTTGACTTTACCTGACTATTAACGATGGATGACTCAAACAAAAATGGGTTGAACATCTCTTTAACTATAATACTCTCCACCAACCTGTCTCCAAAACTAAACTCACCCTTTGATTGTCACAGCTCCAACTTCAACAACTGAATTAAAAAACCTTCAATTAATCTTTGACCAAGTGAGCTTCTTCGTTCCACTCATTAGGAATGAGAGCAGACGACATTATGAAACACTTCCTATCAAAACAATGAAAATATAGTTTATAGGCAATTATTCAGATTGTAATTCTGTAATGCACCTACCCTTTGGTATCTTTAAATATAAACTTCAACAAGCTTAAATCCAAACAGCCCGGCTGAATCATCCATTGTCACTGTGGAGCCACGTCACACCTCATTTGAAATTAATTTATTGGCTGCATATCGAGGATGGATCTCATTTAAAGTATGTACTGTCTTCTGCAAAGATTACCAGAATTCCTTGTCCCACTATACACATATCAACTTCCAGGATAGAGACATCTAATATCAGAGTACACAACACATCCCAAATTCCCAACTTTAAAAAAAATACCAAATTCCTGTGAATATTATTCTGGAACTCACTTCTGCTGAAGATAAGACTTCAAGCTTCAAACATTTAACAAGCAGTGGCAATATCAATAGGTTTAGCTTCAAATGAATATTGTATGGTAATGTGAAGCATTACAAATAAAAAGCATGACAATTAATATGTATTTGTGTGGAAGCAAAGAACTAACTGTAGAATATCATTTTTGTAGGTTAAAGGGTTTTGTGACAGTTGAACTTTCAAGCTAGAGCTAAAAATCTATGTAGGTTAATAACTACCCTCTTCCTAGCTGTGCTGCTGTCAGAGAAAGACAAATACCATAAAGTATCTAGTTATCTAAGACAGTGTCACAGCATCACTGTATCATGCATGTGCCACTGAGAGTTCAATCTCAGCCAACTGGGTAAATAAACAAAATGTTTGCGGCTGCGTGGAGGGCAAGCATTTTTTGTGGAAGCAGACAACTTCTGAGCAAATAAAACATGTGGGTGGATCTAAAGCTCCTCTAGTGATGCTCACATAATTGTCTAGCAACACCTGTGCTGGCAGCCAGACCATAAAATGGACCAAAATGAGGAAATATTTTGAATAATGCACTTTGTTGAGAGCCCGCAATTGGCAGGATGTCTCATGATTTTTGGTTTCAGTTTCTCTACTGCCCAACCAGCTTTCTACTTCTAGGCTTCTGCCCTTCTTTCTATAATTGTTTACTTTATGCACTGCTTTTTATCATTTATGGAAGTGATGTAACAAACACTGTGGATCTGATTTTTCAGGAGGTTTGTTAGTTGTCGTGAAATACTGTTCATTTCTATTACTTGTATTTATTTATGTTTTTTATGAAATCTTGTCAGAAGCTGCTGATATAAAGAACGTATCTGCTTATACTTCATAATTAAAATGCATTTTCTTTCCTAGAGAGACATAAGGGAAAAAATATTTTAATTCTGAAGTATAAGCAGATACATTCTTTCTATAACCACCTTCTGACATGAATTCATAAAATGCGTTGATACAATTAATAGAAATCAACACTTATTTCTCTGTATTTTTAACTTCCTTAAACGTCAATCGTTTTATATTTTAAGAATGTAATAGAGAATTGTTTATAACAAATAAACATAGAACTGCAGTTGCGCAGATAAAGAAATTATATATTTTCTATTTGTTCTAATTTCAGGTAGTTGCAAAATTCAAGGCATTTACGCTATTTATCCGTGGGAAGATGGACCCATTGTCATTTCGTGCCCCAGTACTGCCTACTGGATGCTGGGGTAATGAGTCAGACTTCAAACTGGAGCTAGTTGGGTTCTTGCCAGTCCATCCTTTAACCACAACGCAGATGTTGCCATGGATTGTTGAGGAAATTAGACGTGCAAATATACCTGATCCAACCCAAATCAGACTCTATGTGTCTAAAACTATGTTACGTGGTGAGCTAGACTGCGGGGTAAGCAGACAATGGGATCCACTCATCTGCAGCAGCATTTTCGAACACAAACCGCAATGTGTCCAGAAATTAATCCACAACAGCCAGGATCCCAGCTACTTTGCCTGCTTAATAAGAGATGATGGCCTTCAAAAGCAGCAGAGTATCTGCTATGTTTTCAGAGGTGCTGAACAAGCCAAGGTAAATACTATAGAACTCCACTGTGCTTATTCCTTTTCATGAGAGCCTTGCTGGTCTTAATTTTTGATGCGCTTGAGTGCAGTGCGCAGAACTAAACTGAATTATTTCATACTTTTTATACTGTGAATGTTCTCATTCTGTTTAGATTACCTTGGGTCAATGAAGTTGTTACCCTAGTGGTCAGTGTTGTTTTTAAACGTGTGCAATGGTATACTGAAAACAGCTGGATTTACGCACTATTCAAAGGAGCTCTGTACAGAAAAATAATCAGTTTTCAGGATCAAACCGTGAACTATGACAGGGGTAATCCTACTCGTTTTAAGAAATGTAGTTGAAATCACTCAAGTAGCTGTCACATAGTTTGTATTTTGAAATGTTGAAGCCCGTTGACTGGATCTTCCAACCTGTGCCTAATGCATGCAAATATGACACTGTAGATGGGTGCCCAAACATGCCCCCCCTTCGCTAATATAACATTAAAACAAAAACAGCCATGCCAGATCCATAATTCATTGCTACAGGTCCCTGGACCCTAGATTATTTGCCTTCTGATCGCATCCAGTCTATTTTACACTGAGATATAATTCGCCAAATTCTCGCATCAGTTTAGCAGCTCCAAATATTTGTGTCCAGTACACCTAGACCTCAAGTAACCAGGTAGCCTGCCATTTTTTAAGCACATTCTTCTGATACATTCCTATAGATGTAACAGGTGGCAAAATTCATGAAACCAAAGTTATTTGTTGTGCACTCAATGATCTAGTGTTCTATTGTACGCAAAATATTATTTTAACTGCAAAATGTATTTTGCAGCTAATTGCAAAGAATATATTTGCCTCAGCTGTTCCTAATTATGCATCTTTATTATCCAAGCTTATTTGGCCATTGTAAGGCTTTTTGAAAGAAGTTATTCTATGTGGTAGATTAAAGTATTATCGAATAAAGTGAAAATAATATAAGTTTTTTTTTTTGTTAAAATAAAAAGAGATTTGTTTTTTAAAGTAAGGACAGTTATGTGCTATATCAGTTTTAATTACATGGCATGAGTACTATCCCAAAATATTAGTATAAATTGTATTTTATTTTATCAGAGATTTGTAGCACTATGTTGCCTTTGCCGCTGTTTTCAGTTTTGGTAACTTCACATTGTTGTCTTGAGGATTCCATCATAGACCGGACTCGTTTGTCAGTACATGTTTCGTTGTAAGGGGTTTTGGTGCGTGTAGCGGGAGATTTTGCCAATTTAGGTATGTGTCAGCGGAAGTTTGGTCTGTCAATTGCCCAACATAATATATGTGTTCGAGGTAACTGAGACTACGGTGTCTTTTTAGAGTCCACAGTATACCTTTCCATCAGTCTCAGTGTGGAATGTTGGGTGCTTGCATGTTATTCATGTTATTTGCTGGCTTGGGAAGTTATATTGTTTTATGAAGAGTGCAGTGCTACTGTAAACTGGGTCAAGTCATCTATGCAGTTATGGATGCGGATGCGTGCTCATGGTTCTGGCTATGTGATTCTTAATTTTTGTGGATTGCACCGTATGAAGATATGTAGAGAAGGAAAATCAACATATTGTAGAATGTTGCTACCATACTGACCCTTAATGTTTCTGGAAATAGTACAAATATAAGTGAATATTTTTGTACATTAATCACTAATCAGATATGATTGATATTTCTTTTCAAAATGTAGTTTTTTATGATATCCTCAAAAAGATACATGAATATTACTGTTATTCATTTCGGGGTGTGGCAGGCCAATCTTTAATCCTGCTATACTAAGGCACACCAATTATTTTGAGAATTTTGAATTGTAATTGACATGGCCAAATATTTACTGAGATGTAGAAATGAGAATAACTCATTTTTTTTTGTCAGAGATTCTTTTGTTCAAAAGTTTTATAGTATTGGAACAAAAATATTGAACAATACCATACATTATGGAACCGTTCCAGAATGTCCATAAATCTCATACTGGCTGAGAGATAAAGGAAAAATCTATCCAAGCGATTTTATATAAAATGAATCATTCTAAAAACGTGAGAAGTATTCAACCTATCAATTGGTCTATTCCTAACTAAGAAAGCATGTATTATGAACATAAAGCAAAATAATCAATAACCTAAAGAAATAAAATAAGGTATTTATGTATAAAGCTATGGACTGAGCGTATTACACTACACTTGATGGGAAGGGACCCTCAATTGTACTTTGAGACAGACCCCTGGAGATCCACGGGGATGAGCATTTCTAAAGCAATGGAACAAGCGAATATAGGGGCATATGTAAGAGCCCCTATATGCCACCATAGAATAATTTTTTCAACGCTAAGGTGGCTCTAAAGTGGCATTTTCCCCATGCCATATTAACAGAGTGGTGCAATGCAAGCATTGCACCACTTTGTAAACCCTTGCTCCACATTATGCCTGCACCAGGCATAATGTATGCCAGGGGGATGTGCCCCCATTAGGGGGGCTGAAAAAATGGCACAAGGAAATCTAAGGGGCCATACCATAATTTATAAAGGGCCCCTATGTACTCTACAGGAGTAGCGCCAACATTTTGGCATTACTCCTGCAGAGTACATCAATAGCATTAAAAAATGACACTATTGCCCCCTACCTTGCGCCACGGTGCGCGGTATATTAAATAATGCACACTCATGGGGGCGGTATGGGAGATCTAAGGGGTGCAAGGAAAGTGGCACTGCACTGGGTACAGCACCACTTTCCTTAAATCTTTCTCACAGTCTGCAATCTAGGAGACTGTGTTTCAAAGAGAGTTTATCTTCTGTACATCACAACTTAATTAACTTCATATAGGTGTTTTGTTGAGTATGACGTCTCAAGCCAATGTTATCTGCATTATGTCCATCATGTGTGATTTGATTTTTTTACTGGAGGATTTTCTAGTAATAAAGGATTAGTTTCATCTTAAAATGAGGAACACATCCATTATTGTGAAGTCAGCAAGATTTTCATCTTGACTCATGTTGACTGCGTTTACCTCAAAGAAAACAGTCACTGCATTTAACATTAACTTGACTTTAGCAATATCTTGCATGTAAGTGTTGGTTTTCAGCCACCAGTAAAAAATATTTTTCTCAAATTTACTGGCAAACATCATGTTGCTAGATCATCTCTTCCTTCCATGCAGTTACAGCATAAATCAGATGACGAAAGACCTAATGCTTTTGAATCTCACTGGTGTCCAAAATGGTCTACACCAACAGATACACATTTGGGCTAATGCTGCAGTACTTTTAGTCATTATTTGTGATTTGCACATCATTGCCCATTTTAAGATGTAAAGAGGACTCTAACAATAATAACTCCAGATCTGCTCCCACTTCAACTCTATTGTTTTGGTTTAGCATAGAAGAAGTAGGTCTTTTATACACTTTTGATATCATATTGCTTTGCATTATGATAAATGCAGAAGATTAACCTGATCAATATGTTAAAGTTTAGATATGGTCATCTTTAATTTCATGAAAGTATAAAGTTCTAGATTGTCTAGTCCCTATCTGTGTTGTAAGTAGTTGGAAAACATTGGTAATGCATGAGAATCCGTCTCCTGGACTAAGCCTCTGATGATTCGGTCTTTCAGGTATATTGTACATTCTCCCATTTTAATTTGTTGTTCTATAATGATATAATGGAAGGTTTCTTTACTTCAATAGTAAGGTTTTTGTCTAGTTGTATCAGTGCATTCGACAGAATGGGTATAGAGTGAGTAGGCTGCGATTTGTTAAGGGTAGATATTTCTAGTTGAGATAGGATGGCAACTAGAGAATTTACATTTTTTACCAATCCAGTGAGAATGTATCATGCAGTTGAAAACAGAGGGATTTTTAGTGTACAGGAAAAACTGTTTGAACTAATGGAAAATTAGATAAGTTAACACTTCTTACCTCACTCCACATTTCCAACTTTTTCAGGGATATTCTAGCTCTCTTTGATTTCCCAATTAAGTTCACAACTAGGAGATATTTTTTATAGAATTTGATGGATAACCTTATCAGCATAATACGCCAATGATGATTTACTATAGGTGTCACTATAATTTTTGCAATTTCAGTTATTCCCCAACAGGATACAAAACATAAAAAATTTGATCAGCTGTCAAGGAGATCTGTGATTTTCATAATACCATCTCCTCATTGTACCTGGCTGAATAACACCCATACTCTATTCAAGTTTCCCCGTCTCCAGCTAAGTTTGATGTCACGATCATTCTTGTTTACAAAGGACATTGAAAGGCTGTACCCCTGACTTTTCTTTATTTAGCTTATAGTTCATAACTTCAGCCCAATCAAAAATTGGCCAGTTTAAAATGTAAGCTTCCTTGGTAAATATCAAAACATCCTCAGCCTTGACCATCATTCTTTATGTGCCTGACTCTAATCTGATGTACTGATGCTCAGAATCATTTTTATAAAATTGTCACCAAATTAAAAATTAAAAATATCCGAATGGAGAAAAAGTCAGGAAACATTATAGGATGAATGATTCCATTGTCATTGTTGTGGTTAGAGAGTTAATCAATTTCACTATTTCTGTCACGTGGCCAACAATTCTGGAACTGTCACTCAAATACCTCTTTTTTTTAAAGAAATGTGCTGCAAGTCTAGTTATTATTAAAGCTAAATCTAGTCTACTTGTTAATATCTCTAGAATCATTTTACAATAAATATTGATTAGCGACCTTGCCCTTTAGGTTTTTGTTTACTAGTGATCTTTATTTTCTTTTTGTAATAATACTAGTGTGACTTCTGCTGCTATTCTATCGTACTGTGTGATCTTTCCTCTGTTAAATGTCATGATTGCAGCAGAGTTTACAGAAGAAGGCCATGTAACCATCAAATCCAGGACATATACCCAGAGGTAACCTTTTCCACTCGCCATTCAATGCAATTGGCAGTCCACAATTCATGTAGTCCGCCCCAGAATGGTTGTTGAGTTAATGGAGGCAATGCCTTTGGTGCAGGTTTTCCTAAGTCCTCCATTGGCATTGCACCCCTAGAAATGGCAATAATGCTACAGATTGTTTAATAGGTAGTGCTGAGAAGTATGATCACTTAACAGCACAAAAAGTGATCGGGGTAATCTCTGAATTAATCTGAACCAAAGGTAATCACTGTTACATCTTTACCGAAAGCAATGTCCAAAAGTTACCAAAGACTTTGCGCATTCAAGAAAGGAAATAGCTCTTCTCCCACTGTTAGCGGGCTGTGTTCTCATCACCTGACTGAGTATCCATACTGTCTTGCCCTATCTAGTATTTCTGCTTTCAAGGTCACCCCTAGTTGTGTATTACACAAGGTGCCTGGAACTCCATGCATAAAGGGCATTGGCAGGAATCTGTGGTCCAGGACAGAATGAAAGATGTCAAACAAGGGCTTCTTCATTTACTAAATGAACACCATGACTTTCTGGAAACCTTCCAATCAACCCTTCCCAAGATGGTGGAGTCACTATTAGACTTTATATAAGGTACTCATTCCAGGATGAAGTAGAACCGTTTCCAGTGATGTCAGTTTCTGTTTGAATCATATACAAGGGAGGCGGTTACAAGAAAATGTGCTGCAATGCATTTGTTCCTGTATTTTACATTACATTCGTCTCCCCATTAGAATTTTTATTGTCAAAGATTTTTGGATGGCCAGCCGGTTCTTCTTCTCAAATCTACACCTGTAGTTCTCGCTTTGCTCTTTTCTTCTTTGTGATGAAAAGGTAAGTGTGGTGCCTTGCTAATTTCTTTAACATTAATCGTAATCTTCAATGAAGAACTGCAAAGTTTCCAAGAACTTTTTTACTCCGTTGTGGGATTTTCTGCATAACTTGGATCCTTTTACAGAGTCACTTGACACATTTCACATATACTATTCTGTGCAAGGTAGCACCATGACTACTGGTAGGAATGACCAATTTCTCTTGGGCAATCACGAAGTGGTCTGCATAGCCCATTTCAGCGTCCAGTGCTTGACAATTACCATGTGCCATTCCATGTTTTTAGCTTGTCTGTGCCATTATATACAGGGGCTTTCAAAGAGGAAGTGACCTAGCAGTTCAGGCCTGGCTGTTCCTTTTTTAACAGGAGAAAGCTGATTGACAAAGGTTAATCCCTGTCTATAGTTCTGTCACGGTCAATGCTCTGCCTTACCTATAGGAAAAGATCAGCTTCTCAGGAGGCCTCACTTAATGAAAGAGCCAAAGCATTGATGCGCCTGCAGTCATGTAAACACTATTTCTTTAACAACCCACTCAGGATCTGGAATTATACCACTCATCAGGCTTGCCTCGTCACTCTTGCAGTTCAGAAAAGAACTGAGAAGTAATTTCTTCAAAGAACACACCTTGTATCTTCATTAAATACCAGAGCCCACATGTATAATACACCAGCAACTCATCTGCTCTTCAAAATTCCAGCACTAATCCTTATTAGGAACCCTAAGCGAAATCTCTCTCTGTTTGTGCTTGGCAAGTACCAATGCATGCATGCATGAATACATACCATCCCATAAATCAGTGCAGCAGTCACATTTTTATTTCTTTATTTCGCTTTACAAAATTTCTCTAAATGTTTGATCATAATTGTCTTTAGTTTAATAAATAACAGTGGTATGTTGCATACAGTACACTTCATGCTGTGCTGGATGGAATGTACTGTAATCCATGCCAGTTCTGGGGGGTTCTATCAGCGGTGGATAATAACCAGTTGCTTATATTTCAAGTCAGATTCACTCTCTACGAGAAGGCAAAAAGACCTCAGTTTACATGCCTGGCATTATTCAGCTATAAATGGACTCAGCAGGACCTTGTCAGCGCCAAGAATAGGTTGCCAGGGCCATTCACATAACAGAGCTTCCTTCTGTTTATTATTTGATCATCAGCCAGTATTAAAACAGCCTCAAGGTTCAAACGCCTCCATTTCAGACATATACACTTTTAGTCTCTAATTTCCATAGCTAGGTCAGATCAGAATGAACATTCTTCTTTTGTTTCTTGGTGGAGTCTAGAAAAGATTGCACTTCATTTTCTTGCAGCTACAATCTCTGCAATTGATCTGGGCACTATATGGGGCACATGAACATTACCTGGCGGGCTCAACGTGCCTTTTTCTAGATAGACTGATTTGTAGAAAGATGAGTCAGTGTGAGTGATATCGTCTGCGGCTTTGTCTGGTGGAGTGTCAAATATCTAAAGGTCTGTGTGGGGTTCCTTGCTCCCTGAAAGGCTGAAATAGGTGACATTTCCTGAGGAAATCTGGTTTGTTTTTGGAGGGAGTGCTTGATAATCCCTGGTGCGCCGGTTAATATATGTGAAGGAGAGCGTAGAAAGACTCAGTGTTTTTTTCAGAGGGTGGCAGGTCTCATGCACTCAAGTGTACGCTTCCTTTCTTTGAAATGTTGAATCAGGCTCACCAAGATTTTGCCTTTTCACACAAGCACTGCCTTTCAGCGCGCCCTGCTCAGCTGCATTGGCCCGGCTTTGTCTACCACAATGAACTGGCAAAACATTAGGAAAAAGTGTGTATTTATAAGCACAGGGCAGAATTTCGGGAAGTGAGAGTCAGTAGCCTGAGCAATAATAATTGGGATATGGATCGATACATCCCAAAAGTGCTAAGGTGCTGGCGAAAGTTATCCACATGATGTACAAGAATCTCACATGCCTTCATAGCTTTTTTATTTTCCAAACTATGCAGAATGATAGAGGTGCCACTTGGATGTGCAACTATGGACCTGCCCTCTTCAGAGGTACTACAGGCAAAGTTTACAGATTATAGATCCTTAGGGCCAGTGAGAATTGGACCTTATCACACCCACTAGCATCTTCTGAGAACCTCTTTGGACCACTGTCTGAGACCATCTTCTGAGAGCCACTTTAAACCACTTCCTACTAGCTCAACAAAAACAAGTTGTCTAATTGAAAGAAAGAGTAGGAGAAAAAAACTTGAAAAGGAAAGACATTCTAGCATTTTTTATTATACCCTCATAAAATGTCCTGATATTTTCAAGACGCACAGTGGGTCGGTGACAAGTTTCAGTATTGATCCCTGATGGTTCATCGCATCAGAAAAGGTCAAGACAAACCTTTATTTCACACTTTGGACAAGACTGGTGTTTTTCTGGAATTACAGAGATAACCATCAGCAAAGAGCTAGGAGGTTTTGTTGCTTCATGCCGAGATACACTGCCTCATGACTAGGAATAATGACCACCCCTACTGAGGGTTTGCACTGCGAGAGGACGCCAAAAGGGTTTCTGAAATATAATTCAGCTCTTGAAGAGTGCAGTGGGGGTGGGAATAGGTGTTCAGTTTGGCGACTTTTTTCATCAAGAAAGTGATCCTTACTTTTTCCAGTGCACATGGATGGGCAGAACATGTGGTCACCATCAACATTTACATTGCACACAATATACAGAGCATATTTATTTATGTTACAAGCTTCATAGGGTGACCAGATTTTGAGGAGCAAAAACCGGGACAGGTCAGACATAAAAGAAGGACTAAAGAGTTTACTCTCACTTTTATATCTGGCCTGTCCCATTTTTTTTTGCATAGCTTTGTGATTGTGTGCCTATACATGTGTGTGTTTATATATATATATATATATATATATACACACACACTCACACAACACACACACACGCACACATTTACAAGGCTACATATATAAAATTAGCTATGGCTTGACTTCCCACCCTGCACCCCCAATCCGCCCACACCCACCTCTCTCTGCTCCCCACTCCATCTCTCTGCTGAGAGCAGACAGGGGACTGTGTTGTCTGACAGTAACAGATAAATTACTTTAATTATTTCATACTTTACTTATGCTTCCCTACATGATCTGACCTTTGCCCCAAAAACCAGTACATTTATTTAATGATCTGACCTTTGTCCCAAAAAACAGGACATTTTTTTAAAATTAAGGGAAGCGTCGGGACACCGGGACAGTCCTCTAAAAACCGGGACTGTCCACGGAAATCGGGGCATCTGGTCATCCTACAAGCTTCAGTATCTTTAGAAGCATATGTTCCCCACCCTGTTACTTGCTACTTGATTGCTTGTTTGCTTACCTGATGATCAGACCTATGGACGCACTACTTATATCTCAATGTATCTTTATTCTCAAATGATGATTTGTTGTTATGGCCTTACAGAAGGCTAGTCCCTGGGTACATCATCCTTTGTGTGAGTAGAATGTGAGGCGATAACTCAAAAAATGCATTTCTGTGAATTCTGTGAATCATTCGTCCTACAGTATTTTGTGATGCACGCTTAATGCACCGGCCTGTTGGCACACATGGTGTGGTACTGTATTTGAAGCATTTCATGCTCTGAGCTCATACGTCCACGCATCAATATATTCTGACACCCACCATCACCATGGTTAGAGTAGTTTCTCTGAACTTTGGGTGTGTAAATGATTTGAATCATAAACTTCAGTGAGCTGAGGCTTCTTTTGTATTTCTTCGGAACGCAACTCTCAAATTCACTGAACTATCTAAACATATGGGAAGATGGATACGCCATCTTACTGTTTTCTAGTTCTCCCCAGGAAGAAAGGTTGTTGCAGTTCTTTCCATAAAACTATGCCCTTCTACCTCGCGGGTACCCGTTGCGACACTCAAGGCCGATGTATACTGACGTCTCGCTCTCATGTGGGTTAGAAGATTACCTTTCTAAAGAGCTGCACTCCGAGCCAAAGTTCATGCTCTGTCAACAATGTTTTTAAGAACGCTATCCCTCATAATGTGCGGATATTGTTCTGGAGTTCTGTTCTACTTTGAATGCTGTTTACTAATTAGTAGCAGCCACATTGTTATCTGACAGAAGGTATCCACGTCTATTAGGTTGAGCATAGCAGCGCACAAGTGCTGCTTTGCGGACGTGTTGGTATCTCTGTGGGCTTTTAACCACTCCCACCTCACACCCATCACTCACTCCTTCGTGGGCTTGCCTTTCAAAAATCCTTTGATGACTTTGGTAAATGCTTTACCTTTGTCCCGTCTTGGGGTGGTTTTGTTATCGCCTTGGGGACCGACCCTGTTATATGGATAATTGCACGTTTGCCCATATGTTTGACTGCCAGTGAACTTCTTTTTCCTTTTGTGTCTCTTCTTCACGCTCACGCTCATGGCAGCTGTGGCGCTTTGAATTGACTTGTCAACTGTTTTACTGTACATTTTCAATTTATGTGGCAAAAAAGTCCAGTTAGGAATTTACAACGCTAATAGCTCTAACTCGAGCAAACGCGAGAACCATTGCGTTGCAAATGCTTGTTTTTATATTGATATACTTGACTCGACTGTAAGACTGTTGCATGTGCACAGGTTCCCTGTACAGCGACCTAGAGTGGAAATATCAAAAGTGATAGTGAGGCATAAATCTATCCTAGCCGTGTTTAAAGCATGACCAGAGCCACTGGAAAAACAGAAGGCCACAGGTTTCTCCATGTAAACATGAATTTGACACACTTACCGCATAATACAACGTGTGCTGCATAGATTACAGATGTTAAAGAAATATTTTTTTGTTTCTAGCTTAAATAAATGGAAAGTTATTAAAATTGGTGTGCACAAGTTTTACTTCTGACACTTTTCAAACGTTAATCGTCCCATTACAGGATTTGAAAGAGAGGGCTTTTGTGTACAGTAGCAATGTATATATTATTATATATACTTGAAGCAAGGGAGTAAGCGGTTGTTTTTTAATCAAAATGTTTTGTTTCACTATTCTCTGAGATTCAGGATTACATCACAGACACTGTATTCAGAAGGTAATCAAACTTGAGAAGAATCCAAAATATGTTACATCTTTTTGGTGGTCAATGTCCTAAATCCTAATTTATCTCTTAGCGAGGCAGATATGGAATAAATAGGAAAAGTATTACAGTGTTCACCAGGGAAGAGAGTACCTCCTATTAGACCCATTGTGGGAAGACAGGGAAAAGCTGTAACTGCTGACCAGTCTTACAAATAACTGGGATAGTCGGAATAAATGTGGGCTTCTTGTCTTCAGGGCGTTACACTGTATTGTTTTTACACAACAAATTTGTTATGGGGTAGGTCAGTAAAAATACCATATAATATTGTACTCCTGATTCCTTGCCATAAATAATCAGTAATTGTTTCTGTTGACTGTGTATAGGTTTCTATCTTAAAAGCGTATGTGTTATAACTAAATAATGTTTATTTCAAAATGTTTATGTTGAACATATCATAATGCATCAGTGCTTCAAAATACGTTTAGACAGTAAAAATGTAAAAAATTGTTCAATTAAACGATATTGGGTGCATAGGATACATTGCTGTACGTAAACAGAATATAAAATTGAGTTTGCATAGCAACTGATAGAACAATAAAAACTAGGACATGGTGAAGTGCCGATCTGTTTCTCTTTCCTCTCATCTAGACAATGGTTGTTTGGTATCTCCTCCCTACTAATTAACCTTTCGAGTTCTACCAAGGAAGTTGAAACGGTCCATCCCCACCCTGGTCTGTGGAGCTGCTGTACAGCCAGTGGCCCATTCCTATGTACCATTACATTATCTAGCCTGCTTACAGTGACCATAGTTCCTTTCAGTGTCACACTGCATAAAGAGTCATGCCTTGTCAGAGTTGCTAGGACATCTGATCACATTATAAATATTCCAAAAGATCTCATTTGGCACTGCAAGAAGCTAAAATATACTTCAAAATGACATGAATGATTCACAAGGGCCTCATACTTGACTCACAAGCTAATCTAATGACAAACTTTACTTCACTGGAAGACAAAAAAACTGAAAAAGTGTATGAAATTGGGGTTATTGGTTGAGGGGGGTGAAAGCTCCACTCAGGCAACAACCAGAGTCTTTAGAAGGGCAAACCACAAAATCACTAAATTAACCTGTGCTTATTCCTCTGGTACCTTTGCACAAAGTAGCCAGGCTTAGTTTAGAGTCAAGGTATAAAGTAATTAGGCAGCATACAAACAGTATTAAAGTGAAAACATAACACAAGAAAAATCCCAAACCAGTTTGGTAAAAACAGAATATATTTTTTTAATTAAAATGATACAAGAATGACAAAATATCAGTAGAAATGAAGATATTCAATTTTAAAGATTTATGTGAAAATAGCACCTAGAACCACAAAGCGCCACTCATGGTTATCTGGCCGCAGTAGACAGGGGAAAAGTCACAAGTTCATGTTGACTGTGATAGAGAATGAGTTGGATACCGGAACCAGGTTAGTCCTACTGGGAGTTGTACCTTAGTGTCCTTGCTGTTGAGATGGAAGGTTCTGAGTTGGTGTACGCCACACTGCATGAGATCTGATGTAACTGCCAATCAGGAGCTGCAAGATGCTGTGATGCAAGGTCCTCCGTCACGCTGCATTGGTTCCAATGAAGCAGCAGATCAGGAGATGCGAGGTGCTGCAATTTGAGGTCCTGCATCAGGTTGCTTCTAGCTGCATCAGTTTCGATGAAGCCTCCATTTGCTCCAGGAGGAGTACATTCAGCTACAGCCAAGGGTCCAGGTACTGGGGGGGTGGAGAGGGGTGGTCACTTTTTTGGGATCAGGATTTACTCCAGCAGAGACCAGCAGCGGGCTCAGTCAGGTCCAGTTGCTGGTCCAGACAGATCCAGTTGCAACCAAACAGTTGGGCAGATGCAGAGAGGGCTCGGAAGCTTGTTGCTTCCCTGTAGCTCAAACAGGAGGTCATCCAACTGACTGTTGTAGACACTCTGGGGCATATTTAAGAGCCCCTAGCGCCATTCCAATGCCACATTAGCATAATTTTTTTACTTTAATGTGGCGTTAGAAGGCAAAAAACACCTTGCCATATTTACAACGTGGTGCGCAACTTTATAACCCTTTACGCTACATTATGCATGCGCCAGGCCTAACGTATGCAAATGTGGGTCCCCCCCATTAGGGGAGCCAAAAAATGGCGCAAGGAAATCTAAGAGATTTCCTTGCACCATTTTTTGGGGCACTCCTAATGCCTGCTCGAAGCAGGCATTAAAAGAAGGCTTCCATTGCTTACAGTGAACCTCTGGGTGCTTTGCAGGATTAGCGTCAGAATTTTTTACCCTAATCCTGCAAAGCACCGGACTAACGTAAAAAAATTCAGATGCTAGTCCCCTAACTACCGCCATGGTGCGCCGTATTTTAAATACAGCGCCCACATGGTGGCATTAGGGGGACGCTAAGGGGCACAAGAAAAGTGGTGCTGCACTGTGTCCTTTAAACAGCAGGGAAGTCCTCTTGCACAGGCTCCCATGTAAAACAATTCAACATGTGCTCACACAGTGTATTGCATGGATTGCCAATCCATAGTTTCTGCCCATATGTAGATTAAAAAAGTAAACTGTGGAAACTCGAGTGCTCAATACTGAACGTGGGATGCTAAGAGAGGCCTGGTCACCACTATGGATGCATAATGCTTGTCTGGATCTAAAAAGTAATTAGTGGCTAGCGAGTCCTCAATTTTGCAATATTTGTTTCCTTTAGTGACATGTCCATTCTATTGCGTTTAAGACTTTTGCTGCATTATTTATAGTGAATGGTTTATTATAGAGGCATAGGTTCTGACGATTGATGTCTCTGAATAAAAATCTTACACGTATTTGTAGTCATATCTTTCTAAGAATTGTTTTATCTGGTTAGTCAGTCTTTGTGGTATATGTTCACCTCCTAGCCTATCCAGTCTCTGGCATACATGTTCACTTATTTAACTCCAGAGCTAAGTCAGTACTACTGTGCTGTAGTCAGTCAATTGTAGTTTATCAAAACAAACTCAGTTGCTTAGTTGACGCATACACAGCCACTTTTATGCTCTGTTATATTGTAAAACACAGAAACTACCTGCACTTCGCGTCGGCCAAGGCAAATCTCAAGGGGAGGGTGGGAGAGAGCACGGAGACAGAGGGGCTAATATAAAAAAATAAAAAAACATACATTACCACCAACTCCGTCTCCTGCCGCCTCACCCCTTTTCCCTCCATGCTGGGACACTAGCACAGGTTCCCCAGCAATCCTGGTGCTGCTTTCATGCTAAACATAGCAGCGTAAGGATTGGTCTGAGCGGCAGTCACTGCCGCTCAGACACAGCCCTGATGTCTACGCAGATTCTCCAGCCCAGCTGTTAAACACAGCCGGGCTGGAGAAACCTAAGTGTGCATGTGTGTTTGGCCAGCCTGTGATGGCCGGCCCACCACACATGTGCACTTAGTGCAAACACATATGGGCCCCTTTTGAAGCAAGCATTATGACACACATAGGAAGGTAACACTGTATTGTATTTCTTTGATTCTATGTAGACTGCAGCGGTGTTGGATGCAGTTTGTTGCATTTTGAAAGTGTGTGATGCGTCCGCTTTATATAGGCGGGGTTTTTCTGTTCCAATATAGATGTAATATCTAAAAGCTTGCTTAGCATTTTGCCTGTGTTTCCTAAGTACTAATTAGGGTGTTAAAATACGAACATATTAGGATTACATTTATACTAGATTTGTGATCTGTTGAGAGGTTTGGAAATATATTCTGAACTGTAGCTTGATTAATTCATATTTATTGCTTGATTCGTTTGTGTTATGTGAAATCACTTGTGGTCACAGTACAGGAAGTGCTGTTCTGAATAGCTAAAGGATGTTCTGTAAGCAAGTGCTTAGTCATATGTAAAGGGTGCTGGCTTTAAGAATATGAAGCAGTAAAAGAACAGCAGCTGGAGAACTCCAGGGCCAAATGTTTTGCTTGCAAGCAACTATGTTCAAATCGTTTATGGCTTCACTGTAGTAAGTATGCACAGTAACACCATGCTGCAAGCTTATGATTATATGTCCACTTCTTTACTGTTAATCCATAGCATTAAAGTTACAACCATCAATATGTATGCACCCTGAACAAAAATTAACAGCCTATTCTCTGGCAACTGACGTCCTCTAGCGTGGACCAATCATTAGTTAAGTAACCCTTTAAGTGCTTCTGCCTGCCATGTGACATCCTCTTTTTTTTGGCAAAAAAACAGCAAATCGGTAAAAATCTTAAAAACTATTGGAAAAAAATGATAGCCTCCAACATCAGACTAGGAGGACTCTTAACTCACCTTCCACGATCAGACTTCCCAGCATAGAACTTGTAATTCACCATTTTAAAATCATACTAAAAGAAAACACAGAACAAAAATGGAAGGTATGGTTGGGAGGGAAACTCTTTACCCCTTGTCTTTAATAGAATTTAAGTCTCCTGTCACATAGTGCGGAAGATGCTACTTTCTATTACAAGACCAGAGACTTAATTATGACACGTCTAATGCCTAACACTCACATTACAGAGTGGCCAACATGCTTAAGTGACTAACTTGTAATAGAAAGCTATGAAAATATATTCAAAAGTCCAGTGCACTGCTTTCGTGAAGTCCTCAAGCTGACTAAATCCAGAATGATATCCCCACCCCGCCACCACCCTCCAATCGATCTTGCTAGAGAAGAGCAGGAAACCTGTTTATAGGGTTTTCTAAAAGAAATCAAAAGCTAGGTAGGAGAAGCAAGTCTGAAGAGCAGTGTGATCCTTATAACAGCAATGGCATCCAATCACACATCCATTGGTACAGTCAGGCAAAATGGGATCTGATAGTGTTTGAGAATGCCTTTTTACTTATAGTAACTTAAAAGTCGCTCCATCCGGAGTAAAAAGATCTAATAGGTAAAAAAGATCCATTATTCACAGCTGACAACACCCTAAAGAAAATGAAATATAACAAAAAAGTTAGCTTTCAAACAAAGCTCCAAAACCATCCACACGTTGCTTAAAATTTAGACTTAGGAAAACTCTCAGTGGGTATGGAGCACAACTCTTTGTTAACAAAGACGTATTTACACTGGCTTTCTATAAGTAATTTATGGCTGGCAGACAATGTAGTCCTATAAGTATTACCAGTCGCAAAAAAGAGAGACTGGAAAGGTTACCACCTCTACTGGAGGTGACCTGATTAATGTTTTGTTCCACACATTAGACAATCCAGACGGATCAGGCACATATGTAATGACCTCGAACTGCCAGAGTGCAAGAATATCAGATGATAGTTGTAGGAAAGTGCCGCTGTTGGCATGATTAACCCTCCCACACGTTTTGCCTAGTGTTGATGCCAACTTTGATTGAAAGTGTGCTGGGACCCTGCTAACCAGGCTGCAGCACAAGTGTTCTTTCCCTAAAACTGAACCTTTGTTTCCACAATTCAATCAATCAGTCACTCAAGGAATTTGTAAAGCGCACTACTCACTCTTGAGGGTCTCAAGGTGCTGGGGGGGGCGCTGCTACTGCTCGAACAGCCAGGTCTTGAGAAGTCTCCTGAAGGTAAGGAGGTCCTTGGTCTGACACAGGTGAGTGGAAAGAGTGTTCCACGTCTTAGCGGCGAGGTGCGAGAATGATCTGCCACCGGTTGTAGTTCTGCAGATGCGTCGGATGGTTGCGAGGTCGGCAGAGCAGAGCTGTCAGGTCGGGGTGTAGAAGGAGAACCGTCTGTTGAGCTACTCTGGTCCGGTGTTGTGCAGTGCTTTGTGAGTGTGGGTGAGGAGTTTGAAGGTGATTCTCTTGTTGATGGGGAGCCAGTGCAGGTTTCTAAGGTGGCCTGTGATGTAGCAGTGGCGGGGGATGTCCAGAATGAGGCATGCAGAGAACTTCTGGGTAGAGCCCTGGCACACAGTTAAGTCCCTTGTAAAGGGTACCCATGATACCAAGGGCCCTGCAGCCAGGGAAGGTCTCTAAGGGCTGCAGCATGTATTATGCCACCTTGGGGGACCCCTCACTCACATGGCCATGCACACTGCTTGCAGCTTGTGTGTATTGGTGGAGAGAAAAAGGCAAAGTCGACATGGCACCCCTCTCAGGGTGCCAGGCCTACAAACCACTGCCTGTGGCATAGGAAAGTCACCCCTCTATCTGGCCTTACAGCCCTAAGGCAGGGTGCACCATACCACAGGCAAGGGCATAGCTGCATAAGCAATATGCCCCTATAATGTCTAAGACCATTCTTAGACATTGTAAGTCCAGTGTAGCCATATTAAGTATATAGTCTGGGAGTTTGTCATTACGAACTCCACTACAACATAATGGCTTCACTGAATACTGGGAAGTTAGGTAACAAACTTCTCAGCACAATAAACCCACACTGATGCCAGTGTAGGATTTGTTGAACCATGCACACAAAGGGCATCTTAGAGATGCCCCCTGTGTGTTAGCCCAACTGCTAGTGTAGGACTGACCAGTCTGTGCCAGCCTGCCACTTGCAGACGAGTTTCTGACCACATGCAGTGAGTGCCTTTGTGCACTCTGTGGCCAGAAACAAAGCTCGTCCTGGGTGGAGGTGCTTCACCCCCCCCCCTTGCAGGGACTGCAACATCTGGCAGTGAGCCTCAAAGGTTCAAGCCTCAGGTTACAGTGCCCCAGGGCACTCCAGCTAGTGGAGATGCCCCCCCCCCCCCGGACAAAGCCCCACTTTTGGCAGAAAGTCCGGTGGGAAAATTAGGAAAAACAGGGAGGAGTGACCTCCCAAGCCAGGACCACCCCTAGGGTGTCCAGAGCTGAGATGACCCCCTCCCTGCAGAATCCTCCATTTTGTTTTGGAGGACAGGGACTAATAGGGATAGGAAGGTGCCCTCCTCCCCAATGGGAGTGGGCACAAGGAGGGTGTAGCCACCCTCAGGGACAGTGGCTATTGGCTACTGCCCTCTGACCCCTAACACACCCCTAAATCTAGGATTTAAGGGCCTCCCTTAACCTAGCTCACTAGATTCCTGGTGACCTACAAAGAGAAGAAGGACTGCTAAGCTGAAAAGAGAAGAAGGAAGACGACAACTGCTTTGGTCCCAGCCCTACCAGTCTGTCTCCTGCTTCAAAGAACCTGATAGAAGAACAGTAAACCATCCAGCGGGCTCAGTGACCTCTGACAACTCCAGAGGACTACCCTGCACTCCAAAGGACCCAGAACTCCCAAGGACAGCGGCTCTGTCCAAAAGAAACTTTCAACAAAGTACTCCCACCTCACTCTGGATACCCGTGTCCTGACCCTTGTGCACCCGACGTCCACGGCCTGTGCCCAGGTGGTCCACCCAGCAAGAAAGCATCCCCAAGCGATTGGGAGCAAGAGCCCACCATGGGTTGGCCCCTCCAAACCCCCACAACGATGCCTGCAGAGAGAATCCAGAGGACCCCACCCTCTTACCTGCCGACCCATGGTGTGCCCGAGACACCAACCTGGACCTCGACTGCAGCCTCTAAGTGACCCCCAGGGCCCCCTCATAGAGTTGTATTGGAAACCCAACGCCCTGTTTGCACCCTGCACCCACCCGCCCTGGTGCCATTGAGGGTGTGTGTTTGGTGCCTACTTGGAGCCCCTCCAGTCCTCTCTTGAACCCCCCTGGTCTGCCCTCCAAGTCGCAGGTGGTGGGTATTTGGGGTTAACTTGAACCCCTAACGACGGAGTACCTAAAACCCCAGAGATAGGAAATGTAAGGTGAATACTTACCTGTAAAACTGTACATTCTTTTCTTCCTCCAGGAACTGTTGAAAATTGGAGTGAGTAGCCACGAGGAAGAGCTCTGGCCCAGGACCTCCGTTAACAGCCCATCCTGGCTGCGCTGCCCGAGGCACCAGTAGCAACGTCTGTCAGGGAAGGCTCAGAGGGTGGGGACTCAAGCATCTGGAGGTCTCCAGCCCCGAAAGCTGAAAAATGGGACTAGGAGTGAAACGACTGAGCCAGAAGCGCGCCGCCTGACTTCAAGATGGCGGCCGTGCTGCTTTAACCTGTTGGGTGCCTTGGACGAGGTGACCTCGTCCAAGGCACCGGTTCCCGTGTGCCTTGGACGAGGTGATCTCGTCCAAGGCACAGGAACTGGGGGGAGCGCTAGCGTTCCCCCCCTGTGCTCCCCACCCACCCCCCCAAGGCAGGGATGAAAGGGAAAGCCCTTCCCCTTCCACCCCCCACGCCCCCCCCCCACCGCCCCTGTGACATCAGCGCGCGAGCGTGCGCTGATTTGTCACAGGGCTTCCCCATCGCGCTGGAAGCTGAGCTTCCAGCACGATCGAAAGAGAAATGCTCAGCATTTCTCTTTCGATCACGTGGGGGAGGCCCGGAGAGGCTTCAAAGGGAAGGAAATGTATTTCCTTCCCTTTGAAGTCTCTCCCAGCGTTTCAAAAGCCGGATTGCTTGCAATCCGGCTTTTGAAACGCCCACTAGACACCAGGGATTTTTGTTTGAAACTAACATAAGGGAGCGACCCCTTGGGCAAGGGTCGCTCCCAATGGGGGGCATTTTTCAGGAAGGCCTTTCCTGCCCCCCCTGGGGGCAGAAACCTCTAGGCACCAGGGTTTTTTTTATTTTTTATTATTTATTTATTTTATTTTTAGGTGGGGAGCGACCCCTTAGGCAAGGGACACTCCCCTAGGGGGCAAATTATATTTAGGCCATTTCTGCCCCCCTTGTTGGCAGATTGGCCTATTTTGATGAGGCCAATCTGCCCCCAAGGGGGGCAGAAATCACTAGACACCAGGGAGTTTTTTTTGTTTTCGTGAATTTCACGCAAGGGGAGCGACCCCTTAGGCAAGGGACGCTCCCCTGGGGGGGGAATTATTTTAGGCCATTTCTGCCCCCCTGGGGGGTAGATCAGGCTATTTTGAGTAGGCCGATCTGCCCCCAAGGGGGGCAGAAACCACTAGGCAACGGGGATTTTTTTTTTTTTTTTTTTACCGATGGGGAGCGACCCCTTGGACAAGGGTCGCTCCCCTGGAGGGGAAAATTGTAGTTAGGCCATTTCTGCAGATCGGCCGATTTTTGCTACGCCAGTGGGGGGAGAAACCACTAAGCACCGGGGATTTTTTTTTTGGCGCCAATGTCACGCAGGGGGAGCGACCCAGTAGGCAAGGGTCGCTCCCGGGGGGCAGGGGGTTGGGGGAGCAAATTTATTTTAGGCCATTTCTGCCCCCCCCCCTGGGGGCAGAAACCTTTAGGCGCCAGGGCAAATTTTTTTGGGGTGTTTTTCTTTGTTTGTTTGTTTTTTTAGAGATGGGGAGCGACCCATTAGGCAAGGGTCGCTCCCCTGGGGGGAAAATTGTATTTAGACCATTTCTGCCCCCCTTGGGGGCAGATTGTCCGATTTTAGGTCAATCTGCCCCCAAGGGAGCAGAAACCACTAGGCACCGGGGATTTTATTTTTGGCGCCAATGTCACGTGGGGAGCGATCCCGTAGGCAAGGGTCGCTCCCAGGTGGGGGGGGGCAAATTTATTTTAGGCCATTTCTGCCCCCCCTGGGGCCGGCTGAGCTAGAGGCCAAAATCCACAGGTAGGCACTTTGCAAAAAACACCTCTGTTTTCTGTGAAAAAAATGTGATTTGTCCACGTTGTGTTTTGGGGCATTTCCTTTCGTGGGTGCTAGGCCTACCCACACAAGTGAGGTACCATTTTTATCGAGAGACTTGGGGGAACGCTGGGTGGAAGGAAATTTGTGGCTCCTCTCAGATTCCACAACTTTCTGTCACCGAAATGAGTGGAAAACGTATTTTTTTAGCCAAATTTTGAGGTTTGCAAAGGATTCTGGGTAACAGAACCTGGTCAGAGCCCCACACGTCACCCCATATTGGATTCCCCTAGGTCTCTAGTTTTCAAAAATGCACAGAATTGGTATGTTTCCCTAGGTGCTGGCTGAGCTAGAGGCCAAAATCTACAGGTAGGCACTTTGCAAAAATCACCTCTGTTTTCTTTAAAAAAATGTGATGTGTCCACGTTGCATTTTGGGGCATTTCCTGTTGCGGGCGCTAGGCCTACCCACACAAGTGAGTTATCATTTTTATCGGGAGACTTGGTGGAATGCTGGGTGGAAGGAAATTTGTGGCTCCTCTCTGATTCCAGAACTTTCTGTCACCAAAATGTGAGGAAAATGTGTTTTTTTAGCCAAATTTTGAGGTTTGCAAAGGATTCTGGGTAACAGAACCTGGTCAGAGCCCCACAAGTCACCCCATCTTGGATTCCCCTAGGTCTCTAGTTTTCAAAATGCATAGGTTTGGTAGGTTTCCCTAGGTGCCGGCTGAGCTAGAGGCCAAAATCTACAGGTAGGCACTTTGCAAAAAACACCTCTGTTTTCTTTCAAAAAATGTGATGTGTCCACGTTGCGTTTTGGGGCGTTTCCTGTCGCGGGCGCTAGGCCTACCCACACAAGTGAGGTATCATTTTTATCGGGAGACTTGGGGGAACATAGAATAGCAAAACAAGTGTTATTGCCCCTTGTCTTTCTCTACATTTTGTCCTTCCAAATATAAGAGAGTGTGACATCTATTTGAGAAATGCCCTGTAATTCACATGCTAGTCTGGTCACCCCGGAATTCAGAGATGTGCAAATAACCACTGCTCCTCAACACCTTATCTTGTGCTCATTTTGGAAATACAAAGGTTTACTTGATAGCTACTTTTCACTCTTTAAATTTCAGCAAATGAATTTCTGTATACCCATTATAGAATGAAAACGCACTGCATGGTGCAGCTCATTTATTGGCACTGGGTACCTCGGGTTCTTGATGAACCAAAAGCCCTATATATCCCCGCAACCAGAGGAGTCCAGCAGACGTAATGGTATATTGCTTTCGAAAATCTGACATTGCAGGAAAAAGTTACAGAGTAAAACGTAGAGAAAATTTGCTGTTTTTTTCACCTCAATTTCAATATTTTTCTTTTTCAGTTGTTATTTTCTGTAGGAAACCCTTGTAGGATCTATGCAAATGACCCCTTGCTGAATTCAGAATTGTGTCTACTTTTCAGAAATGTTTAGGTTTCTGGGATCCAGCATTGGTTTCACGCCCATTTCTGTCACTGACTGGAAGGAGGCTGAAAGCACAACAAATTGTAAAAATGGGGTATGTCCCAGTAAAATGCCAAATTTGTGTTGAAAAATTGGGTTTTATGATTCAAGTCTGCCTGTTCCTGAAAGCGGGGAAGCTGGTGATTTTAGCACCGCAAACCCTTTGTTGATGCCATTTTCAGGGAAAAAACCACAAGCCTTCTTCTGCAGCCACTTTTTCCCATTTTTAAAACAAAAACGAAATTTTCACTGTATTTTGGCTAATTTCTTGGCCTCCTTCAGGGGAACCCACAAAGTCTAGGTACCCCTAGAATCCATAGGGTGTTGGAAAAAAAGGACGCAAATTTGGCTTGGCTAGCTTATGTGGACAAAAAGTTATGAGGGCCTAAGCGCGAACTGCCCCAAATAGCCAAAAAAAGGCGTGGAACAGGAGGGGGAAAAGGCCTGGCAGCGAAGGGGTTAAGTGAACTCTATCCCCGGGCGGACTCGTGCTGATCGAGTGCCTTGAGTGGGGAGAGTCTGCCACTGAGGCCACCGACACCGGGGTGACTCCCGAGCAGAGAGGAGTGTTGAAAGGAGATGGAGGCGGCGGAGGCCTGAAGCCGCCTGTCCCTAAAATGGCGACCGCTCCGGGCACCAGCCGATTAACGCCGGACTTGACCTGCTCTGCGGGGAGCAGCCGGGACTGATCTTGATCCCGAAGCGCATATCGGGACCATCTTGCTGGCGTTGGTGGACCAACACGACCCCGTAGGGTCCTGGGTATCACTCTGGATGCGGGGGTGCGAAGAGAGAACATCCTGCAGGCTGGCGGATCGCGGAGCCCGTGAGAGACACGTCCTCTCCCCATAATCATCAGGAGATGAGCCCTGTGGGCTGGAGGACTCTGGGTGCCTGCCTGCGGCCCTGAGGGAGACCAGGGCCGTAACAGACACCTGACCGGGCCAAGTGCCCTGTGTTACTTCACCCGATAGCGGCGCAAAGAGGTGAGCAGCGTAGCTCTACCAGGCAACTCTAGCTGGGGGCAAGCAGCGACGTTGACTTAAAATAGCGGCCCCCTCTTCCACACAGGATGGGCAATACTGGGAAGAAGAAGGATGCGGTGGGCGAAGTGGATGCACGACGGACCTGCGCTACATCCTCCCCTGTTGAGATACCGCAGATTGGCGTGGTTGGGGACCCACCTGGGAGTCCCTCACTAGGCGATATCATGCAGGCCATCACATTCTCCAGGGAGAGCCTTGAGACAAAGATTGATTCACTGGCGATTGATTTAGGCCTGCCCTGCCCTGCGAAAAGATACAAAGGCAAATATAGAAAAACAGTGAGCAGGATAGGCCATGGTGTCTCATGATGCATAGCAGGATTAGTAAAAGTGGCTCACTTCCTTACAGAGCTAAAAACACAGCAGGTGTTAGCATCACTGTTCAATAATAATAATTTCCATCTACCCCAGTAGGCTCCGTTAACATTGGTATTTCTTCTATCAGTGTGAGGGTCAGGCTGGTCTACTACGCTTGCCTGGTATGTAGATGTGCAAGTGGTGGCAAGATTGAGATGCGTCTGTTAACTAAAACTGTGCTTATCTATTGATAGTACATATTGCTCTGCCTATGTGTTACTACCACCCTCCCTCCCCCCTCAGCTTATCTCCTATAGTGACGATATATCATGCCTGGTAATACCCAGCCGTGTTAGTCTCGCGGAGTGTCCCGATTGCCCTGCTCGGGGATCCGCTCTATCTGTGTTGCTCACAATGCAATTTGACCTCTGTGAGGGTATCAGTCTTTAGGTGCAATGGCCTGTGTGGGGGCACCCCCGCCAGGGTCCGAGTGCTCCCTCTGCAGTGCTATGACAATCTGATCCCAAGCCTCCTTCATCTCGGGGGACCCCAATCCCCTTCTTGGTTCCGTGTATATCGCTGCTCCCTCACTTTCTGCCCATTTCCTAAGCTCCCTTCACCAGTCTCGGAGCCTTGGGCCCCCCAGGGTCTTCCAGTTCCTTGTCAGCTCTCTCTTGGCTAAGATAAACGTGAGGTCTTGGAATCTACTAGTGGCCTTATTCTTGGGTGTATGAGGGAACCAATGAAGTATGCACCTAGCAGGTGTGCGGGCAATCTCATTATGGATAATGTTAGCCACCTCCACAACCACTGTGTCCCAGTAAGATTCTAGCCGGGGACAGGACCACAGCATGTGGAGGAAATCCGCCGCCTCCATGCCACAGCGGGGGCATTCTGCATCTCTTACTCCAAAGTGATCTTGCAATGTGAGTGGGCGTTCTTTCTAGAATGCGTACCCAGTCTGCATCCGGTATCTGAGTCCCCAAACCATGCTTCCACTTCTGCATCAGGCCTATCAGGGGTGTCCCCTCCTCTGCCCCAATCACCCTATAGAGTCTGGTAACTGCTTTATGTGTGCAGCCTGTAGTTAGTAAATAAGTGCTGAGGCCATGTTGAGGGGCTTCGGTAGCTCCCGTCCCCCATTGCCGCCCAACAGATCGGGTGAGAGCTCGATGTAATAGGAAATGGCCCTGCGGGAGATCGTGTTCTTGCCGAAAATCCTCAAAGGGTAGTAGATTTCCCTCTCTGTATAACTTCCCCATCCGCGTAACCCCTGCCTCAATCCATGTGACTAGACCCCTCCTCTCTCCCACCCCAGGTAGCCAGCGAAGCCAAGATAATGGTACCTCAGGAGAATAAGGCGTGTTCATTCCTGCCCTACGGAGGCATCGCCTCCAGCACCTACGGATAACGGCGGGTTCGATAGGCAACGTCAGTCCTCTCCCTTGAAAAGGATTCCAGCCAGCTCAGTAGCAGGGGGAACCACCAGGCCCACGACATTCTCTCCAACACCTCCATCCCCCATCCATCTCGCCAACCATTGCAGCTGTGCCAATTAACCCTCAATCCCGATAACTGACCGAAGCGTGCCACTATAGCCTGCACCCCTACCTCTCCAGGCCAGTATTTCGTAAGAATAAGAGTAGGTCATCCTCATACAGCGCGATCACATGTTGCCGATCGTGCCTGGCCTGACCTTGGTACCAGGCGGCTGTGCTGGCATGAGCGGCCAGCGGCTCCATCACCAGAGCGAACAGCAGTGGCGATAACGGACACCCCTGTCTGGTGCACCTGCCAACCGAGTACCGTGCCGAAATGAATGTGCCCGTTCTAACCCTAGCCTTGGGGTCTGCATAGAGCAGCTTTGTCCATTTAATAAAACCTTCCCCGAGGCCCATGTGAGCGAGGACCATGTACAGGTAATCCCACTCGAGGCTGTCAAACGCCTTCTCTATGTCTATGGCAAGAACTGCTGACCCTGGCTCCATGGAGGCCGCCGACTCCATGAGGGATAATAGCCGGTGTACATTCTGGGCAGTGCCCCTAGTAGGAATGAATCCCGCTTGGTCCGGGTGGACCAGCCGTGTCATGTATGGCAGTAATCTTGTTGCTAGTACCCGACTCAATATTTTATAGTCTGAGTTAAGCATGGAGGGGCCTATATGCCCCGCCATCGTCAGGAGGTTTGCCTGGCTTGAGCAATGGCACAATTAAGGCTTCACCCATCGAGGCCAGTAGGCGGCCGATTGCATGTGCCTTGTTATACAACTTCGCCAGCTTGGGGGTGATTGTCCGTGCATAAGTTGCATAGAACAAGATGGACAGTCCATCTGTGCCCGGAATCTTCCCGCGAGCCAGGCCCACTAAAGCAGTCCCAATCTCCGATATCTTGATATCCCCGCCCAGGGTTCCGCGCTCCTCCTCGGTCAGAGATCGGGGCGGCAGCACCAACAGAAAATCTTGCAGCTCCGCTCCCGTCCCGTGGGGCGAGCTGATCTAAAGGGTGGAGTAATAGTCGTGGAAGTACGAGTTTATGTCGGCTTGATGATAAAGCTTTTCACCCAGTGGGGTGGTGATCTCCACTATAGAATTCCTCTCTTGTCGGGGTTAGGCAGCCATGCCAGCAGCGCCCCTGACTCATCCCTTTCAGAGTGGGTCCTTGCAGTGTACTGTTTATAGTCAAAGCATCGTACCGTCTTGGTATGCTCCGCCACTTTTTCCCTAGCCTCGTGCTCTTCCCCTCGCCTCTCCGGGTGATCCAGTGAGAGTTTCTCCAGTGACCTAAGTTCTTTTTCTGCAGCCAGGATATCCGGCAGCAAAGACCCTTTAATCCCAATGGAGGCCGCCATGCAGCGACCGCGCACCACTACTTTGAATGCCTCCCAGAGTGTCTATGGTGAAGGAGCAGTGGGCTCATTGTCCTCAAAGTAGTGGATTATATGGTCCCTAATCTGCTCTCGGAAAGCGGGGTCCGTCAGCAAGTCAGGCTTAAGCCTTCAATTAGGTATGCACGTGACAACTCGTGTCCACGACAAATGCAGTAGGAGCAGGTTATGATCAGAGGTGGTTTTCCCCAGATATTCCACTCCTTGCGCCTGTGCGTGCTCCTCTGGGGTGCTCAGGGAAGTGTCAAGCCGCACATGGAGATCATGGGCAGCGGAGAATGAGAATAATCTCTGGACGCAGGGTTAAGAGTTCTCCATATGTCTGCCAAATGCCACTCTGCCTGCCACTCTGTGAACCTTCTAGCAAGCGCATTGATCGGGGATTCCCGCAGTGGTGGGTGGGACCTGTCTATGCCAGGATTAGCCACGCAGTTTAAGTCCCCCCCAATCAACGCCGAGTGCAGCATGTGAGGCGTCAGTATGGCTGATAATTTGTTGAGGAACGTGCCCTGTTCTATGTTAGGAGCATATACGTTAATCAGTGTTATATCTCGTCCGCCCAGGCGGCCAGTGGTCAACACATATCGTCCACCAGGGTCCGTTAGTGTGTTAGTAACCTGGATAGAGACCCCCGCTCTGATCTACATCAAGGTGCCCCTTGCGTATGCCGAGTAAGTGGTATAAAATAGTTGATCCCTCCACCTCCTTTACAGTGCTGCGCCCTCAGCGGCAGTCAGATGGGTCTCCTGTAACATTGCTATGTGTGCCCCTCTTCTACGTAAATAGGAATATACCTTATACCACTTGGTCATATTATGCATCCCTCTTATATTCCAGGAGATCACCTTATATCCCTGCTGATCACCCATTGCAGAAGCCCTCTGACCATCCCCCCCGCGCAACCGCCACCAGACCAGGAGACCCAGACCAGCGCTTCTCGTAGTCATTGTCTCACCACAGGTAAAGATGAAAACAATTCCCTCTATAAACAACCAAAACTCCCTCAACTCCCCTTCCCCAGGACAGGAGGTGGAACAGTTCCCCATCCAAACTGTGTCAAACATGAGTCAATACTAGATCGGCAGGCAGGAAAGATCTCTCGAGCCATCCAAGGAGTCAAGGCCGTGGCTCAGGATTAGTTTAAATGTCTTGCTGCATGCCTTGTGAGTCACGTGAGTCTGAAGACCGAGTGAAAGTTCGAATGCCAGATGCCAATTACCGGGGCCAACCATCATATAATGCAGTCCGAGGTTCCTGGTGTCACTGCTGTAGTTCCAGGCTTGTCGCAGCCGACCCTGCAGACTCCGGCTCCGAGTCCGATCCTCCGGTTCCCCTCGTCGTGCCAGTCGAGCATGGGCTGTCACCCCCCTGGCTGAAGGAGGCCACCGCCGCGGCAAGGTTTCTCTCCGCTTGTGCTTCTTCCTGCGTGGGCGCCACAGCTCTCAGCCTGTGTCCTCTCGCATCTCAGTGTCTGCTGCGGGGTCTGGGTTCTCGGGTGACCCCCGCCTCTGTTGGGTCCCCCGTTCCTCCAACCATTCTCTCGCCTCCTGCGGTATGTGGAAAAATCACGCTCCCCTGCCATCCGCCACCCTCGGTGTAGCAGAGAACATTGCATAGGAGATATTCAGTTGCCGGAGGCACTTCTTAATTTCGGAGTACGTTGCCCTTTGCCTCTGCACTGCTCTGGAGAAGTCAGGAAAGATACGGATCAGGTAATTCTCAAACCTTATTTCTCCAGCCTTTCTGGCCTGGATCAGTATGTGGTCCCGGACTCTGTAATGCAGCTATCACCGGTCGCGGCGCAACCCCCGGAGGGGGAGCCCTTGCAGCGACCCTGTGCGCCCTCTCAAGGGCAAAAAAGTGTGAAAGGCCCTTTGGCGCAACAGTTTCAGAGATCCAGCGCTCCAAGAATTCAGGAAGGTTACGCTGGCCGATTTGTTCAGGGAGGCCTATTATGCTGATATTGTTTCTTCGGGACCTGTTTTCCGCATCTTCAGCTCAGGCCATGAGAATTTCTGTTTGCTTCTCCAGTTTGGTAATTCGAACCTCTGCCGCTGTCAGCCCGGGACTGAGGGCGCCCAGGGTCCGCTCCGTCGTCGCCACTCTCTCCGTACCAGGCAAGCGTAGTAGACCAGCCTGACCCTCACACTGATAGAAGAAATACCAATGTTAACGGAGCCTACTGGGGTAGATGGAAATTATTATTATTGAACAGTGATGCTAACACCTGCTGTGTTTTTAGCTCTGTAAGGAAGTGAGCCACTTTTACTAATCCTGCTATGCATCATGAGACACCATGGCCTATCCTGCTCACTGTTTTTCTATATTTGCCTTTGTATCTTTTCGTTAATAAAATCTGTTTAAAAAAAAACAAAACTGTGTACATTGTTGATTCCATTAAAAGTTCTGATTATAACTATGCAAAGTACCTTACATTTTATGTACTTACCTGCAAACTGAATCTCGTGGTTCTAGAAATAACTTATCAAAACATATGTTTCTATATAAAATGCTATTGGTCTGGAGTTAAGTCACTGAGTGTGTGTTTGTTCTATTGCTTGTGTGTCTACAACAAATGCTTAACACTACCCTCTGATAAGCCTAACTCCTCGACCACACTACCACAAATAGAGCATTAGCATTATCTATTATTGCCTCTGTCAAGCCCCTGAGGAACCCCTGTACTCTGTGCACACTATATTTCATTTTGACATAATATATACAGAGCCAGCTTGCTACAATATTGATTTCTGGGAAAGGCCAGGGTCATACTAGGGAGTCTGGAAATCTTCAAGCTTTAATTGAAGGCAATCCTGGAGAGCCATTATATAAGGGACACCCATTAGACTCAGAATACATGAGGGAATAGAGGTAGACACCTTGGAAAATATCTTGAGGGTTCAAGAATTCAAGGGTTCGAGGATTTAAGGATACCATAGTTAGGCTGACTGAAATAGTGTTAATAAGTCTATGATCACCCTGTTCCTCTTGATGTGTACCAATGTTATAAGGACATGGAGAAGGGAGGAAAATCATAACCCAAAAAAGCTGCCCAAGGCTGAAGGAAAGCATTTAATATCTCAACTTTTGGATCTGTTCTCCAACTGTTCTCCAACTGTTCTCCAACCTCAGGAGCATGCGGTTAAGCCATGAAAAAAAGAGATCTCTCCGTAGCAGGCCTCATAATGGGTGCACTGTTGAAATACTCTCCGATCTAGAGCCCAATCACACCTGTCCTTGAAAACTCTGGCCCCCAGTGCACTACTACATTGGACAACTGTGGGAGATATTTTGCCTGCACCATGATATTGTTGTTTAGGCAGAAGGGCCAAAAGTCTTTGGCTAAATCCACCAACTTTTCAGATTACACTGTTCTAAACGTGTTTATGTATCTGATTTTGGAAACATTGTCAATTCGCTGGAGAACATGCCAATTCATCCATCCTATCACTAGAGTCTTTCTTCCTGGAAGGGACGTGTAAGCAGCTCTAAGTAGTTTATATGGAACACACTTTCTCCTAGTGACCACTTGACTCCTGTTACTATATTCCTGTCCCATACATCCCAGCTTAGTTTGCTTGGGTACCTGACTTGACAATCAAAAATCAGTCTTATATTCCACACTTCCACCTCGGAGAACCAGCAAGCCAACGTCACCCTTGCATTCTAAGAGAGGGAGACTAAAGCTGAGTATGAGAGCCCCTTCCATAAGTGAAGATCCTTCAGACGTTAAAGAATCTTGCAGTATAAGAATGCCTAAAAAATGGCTTGAATGATGTCAACAGAAAAGCCATAATCCTGGCCAACCTTCTCTAAGAATAAATTGTCCACTTTCACACTACTTGAATTTCTTTATTGATCAACTTTATTTTTGAGTGTCACAAAAAACAGTGACAATTTCCCTGCATTTATCATGAAACTCGGAAGCAGGATGCTTTGAGATGAAATCAACACATATTTCTTAACTGATTACAAAACCCAACTATTGCCCAACAACAGCTGCCATCTTGTTCCTTTGAACACTCTTGGAGTGGGACATAAAAAACACGTTTTCCTGATATATATTTATCCTGTTTGTTAGATCTTGATCTCAAAAGAACCACAAGCTTCAGAATTTTTGTTTAACACGAGAGAGCTGAGAAGGGGAATAATATTTGTTGCATTGCGGAAAATAAAACATCAAAAAAGTCACATATGTCCTGCTACATCCACAAAGAAGAGGATGTCACAAGGATAGCAGGAAAATTCAAAGAGTTGGCCTCGTATGGACTGGTGCTGCCGGAGACTCAAATGTTAGTTTTTGCTTAAGAGTTTATTTCTAGTATCCATTTTTGTTGATTATTGATATCTTTATAGCATGCTGATCTGGGTCATCAGTAAAGAAGTGATGTTCTAATTAAGTCCCTACTCAATTGTTTGAAGTTTAAAATACATGGGGCCTGATTACAACTTCGGAGGAAGGTGTTAATCCGTCCCAAATGTGACGGATATACCACCAGCCGTATTACGAGTCCATTATATCCTATGGAACTCGTAATACGGCTGGTGGTATATCTGTCACATTTGGGACGGATTAACACCTCCTCCAAAGTTGTAATCAGGCCCATGATCTGTTGTTGGGCATGCCTACCTATTTTCCTTATAGCAATGTATTCTGTTCTGAATGAGTAGCCACTTCAGTGGTCAATTTTAGATGCAGAATGTTTAAATCCAGTTAAAAGAAATATTAGGATGTATGCCTGATTACATCAAGGAACAATATACAAACTATGATCAAGCACCTCAGCATATTGCTTGTCACATCTTACCAATAAGTAATGGAACCACAGAACATATGGGCCTCTGAGACACTGACACTGCCACTTCTATTAAAGAATGTGTATGTGTGAATGCAAGTGTGTATCAGTCCTCTGATGATTCAGGCAGATCCCTAGCACCCTGACCTCAGGACCATTCCCTTCACTATAGACCACATATGCAGATCTTACTATGTTTTCTGCACTTGTAGCTTCCACCTTACCTCTGAATAAAAGATGGCTTTAGTAACCTTGATTGGAGGTCCTCTATGCTCATTTGAAGGGGTATGTGGTTAGTCTGTAGGTCTATCAATGCAACTGAGGAATCAGCTGAATCTCTTCTCCATAGCCCGTATGGCAGGTTAATTTACCCTGTCATACGGGCTATGGAAAAGAGATTCAGCTGTTTCCTCAGTTGCATTGACATACCCTGTCATGTGACAGCACGATTGGCTTGCTAGGAGAGGGTCACACATCCTGCAACCTTTCTCTCATTCCTTTTCACCCAAGATAATTGCTAGTGGTGTTTTGGGGATTGCGCAGAAGAGAGTTCAACGGGATGCAGCCAAAATAGACTGAGCGTGAGGCAGAAGAAGAGAAAGAGAAATAGTACGAGACAGAGAAAGCAAGAGAGAAGGAGAGTTTGTGGGAGGGTGCTGGAGTCTTTGGTAAAAACGATATGGGAGCTCAGTGCCTGTTCCTTCGATGTTTTGGTAGCATGATATTTAGGACAGATAGTATACCTAAAGTGTTGATGTGTTTAGCGTTTAGCTGCCAGATGCATTTAAGAATAATAAGGTACCATAGAAATCAGAATAAAAATGAAACAGGCTTTTATCACATTCAAAGATAGTATAAAACCTAAGGAGACTATCTGTGCTACAACTAAAAAGGAAGAAATTGAAATCCCACCTGCCAGCAACTCAGTTCTTTTCCAGCACGTTCTCCATCCTCTGAAATCTTTATCTGAAGACCTCTAATATCTGTAAGATCTTTTTGAATTAAAAAGAAAATCTAAATCTCCCCTGACAATCATACACCTCTTTTAATCTGTTTTGCCACATATACCCCTTATTCTTACTTTCCCGTCTCTCGAAATAATATGACATCTCAAGTGCACTAGTCTGCTCTCCCCTCTTTCCTTTTTGACCTTTCACTATCCCATGTGCCTTTCTTTGCCTATTTCTTTCACCTAAAACGCTGAGAATATTGATTTGAAATGATTGAGCTTTTGAGATAAATATAATTCATTGACACACTTTGTAAAGATTTTTTTAATCTGAGTCAATTGTTCTAGTAAGTAAAGAACAGTGACATGTGTCTTAAGGTAGAGTTGCGATACGAAAAAATGAAAAGGGATCATGATACTGCTTTTTTTCCATGATTCCATGGTGAACATCCCTAAATGCTCCTATAAAAGAGTCTTTAATTCCAACCAAATTTTGACAAAGTTACTTAAGCACTGCACCTAAATTGTATTTAAGAACAATTAATTAGTCATTATGACTGTCATTGGTACAATAATACAGCAAGTTTTAGGGCCATTGTTCTGTGGTCTTTGGTCAAATATCATATAATAGTTTCCAGTTCTCCACAAACTGTTTGAATAACACTAATGTAGATAAAGAAACTCACTCCATAAGAAGTAGTTTTCCAATAAGCGAGCCAAAAATGTAATCTACGCTGGAATTATATAGGTTTATTTGTTATACATAACCATTGAAAGTAAGCAAATTGACAAGACATTTTGATTTCAATGTCACCATAGCCTGGGGCTAAGTAGACCCTGCTAATTTTAGGCAGTTTTGAGCATGCTTTCCCGCAACTCTTGCCCTTTCTCTTGGTTATGGGAACATGGGCCATTGTTCCAGACTCCAGGCTTCCTTGTGGCCACACACACACACACACACACACACACACACACACTCAGGCAGACCCAGAATTTCTGCATGGGTCTTCCTTTTCACCTCAGCCCAAGCAGAGGTTTCAAGGTTGCTTCACAAGAGACATGGCAGGGCTCATAGTTACTTTCTTAAGGCCAGTAGCCCCTACCAACTCAAAGGTGGCCATTGCCATGAGATGAAACTTCACCTCATTGTCAGCATTGGAGAGTATCTGGGATAATGTGGTCCAGGGAAACCACCACTGTGGTCATGTTGGCTCCTGCATCCCTGAGAGGTTCTACCTTTTTCCTGTTGATGATGGGCCATTGCATGTCTTCATCAAGCTCCATGCTGGGAGCTAAGGTGGCAAGGGCTTCAGCATCCACACCACCCACGGAGACTAAGGTGACGTCAGTATAACCCTGGTTTCCACTGGGCACAGTTCCACCCCAATTCCTACAATAGCAATCCCTCTGAAATGTCCACCAGTGGGGGAGCTTCTTGTGACACACTGAGTCTTTCTTCTTATGTCCTGGCTTGAGACAGTACACACAACACAGCCTTTACAGGGTCAAAAGTTTTCTTCCCCTTGTATCCTCCCCCTTTAGGTTTGGAAAAGGCACTGTACTCCCCCTCATGAGTAGACTTTTCGGCGCTTGAGAAAACTCCTTATTTTTATTATTGCTGCTCCCCTCTTTCCCTTGAGGTAGGGCTAATCCTTCTTTCTTGAGCCCCACTCCTCCAGACCCTCGGGACATGTTAAATACCCTAGTGCATACCACACACATCAGCTGCCTTACCAAGCTGTCTAGGGTCAGAGAACATGGAATCTACTAGATCCTGGTGTAACCCCAGTGACAATTGCTCAAGAAGTGCTCCTTCATGATCAGATTCTATAGTCCATCATAAGTAGTGATAGCATTGCCTTTCACCCAGCCCTCTACTGCCTTTAGTGAGATATCAAGAAAGTCAACTCAGAATTGTATTGTGTTTTTGTGTGTGTCCTGAAACCTTTTCTGGTACTGTTTACGTTTGAGACCAAACTTCTGCACTATTGCTACCTTCATGCGTCTGCCAACTCTTTTCCACCAGGGCTGTGGCTGCCAGTTTGGACCATATCTCATTTTCGAATTACCTCTCACTGAGAAAGGATGAGCTGAGTGTCATTGGCGTAGGATAAGATGGAGATGCTTTGCAACCTGATGATGTTAGCTAACAGTGTCATGTACATTTTGAACAGGGCTGAGCTGAGCGATGAACCTTGGGGACTCCAAAGATCAGATTCTTAGGTTCTGATCTGTAGGATGATAGTCTGACTCACAGTGTTCTTCCTCAGAGGAAGAGGCTTATCCAGTTGAGGGCCAGTCATTGGATGCCTCTGTCATGTAGTTTTCTGACAAGTGTGTGGTGGGAAAATGTATTGAAGGCAGCGGGGAGGTCGAGTAGGATGAGGGCTGCTGTTTCTCTATGGTCCAGTATAGTGCAGATGTCGTCCGTTGCTGGATGAGGGCTGTTTCTGTGCTGTGGCTGCTCTGAAAACCTGATTGGGTGTGTTCCAGCAGGTTGTAGTATTCAAGGTGAATGGTGAGTTGTTTGTTGATTGCCTTCTCCAACACTGTGACTGGGTGTGGGAGCAGAAATGTGAGTCAGAAGTTGCTCAGTTCTCTGGGTTTGGCTGATGTTTTTTTTAAGGAGGCTACTGCAATTTTGGATCCTGACGAAGGGTTCAGCTAGGATTCTGTGAGGAAGAATAGGTCTGGCAGTGTTGCTGAGGAGATCTCAGATCTTGATTTTGTGTTCGCTGAGTATACAGGTGTTGAGAAGAATGCATGTGAGTGGTTGTTGAGCTTTGTGTTTGATGTGTTGTGTCTTATCCGCCTGAGTGGGCGGAGAAGGTGTTGGTGCATAGGGGACATGTGCGATTTTCCAGTTAAAGCAGCAATGGAGACATGTGAAGGGTTCTACCATGGTGTGGGGTGTGGTGCGGCAGCTTTGGGTGGAATGCCGATGATGGCCTTGGTCGAGCAAGCGGTGTAGTAGGTCCTGGGAGGGGGAGGAGTGCAATGGGCTGGGCTTCTAGGAATTGGTAAGAAGAAGCAGGAAGGCGACACAGGAAGCAGGTACAGAGTGGGGGAGGTGGGAAAAGCAAGGGGATAGGGTAGGGGGCATGAGGGAGCCTGAAGAAAGAAAAAGACTTCTGAGAGGAAAATGGCAGAAAAGTAGAAAAGAGGAGAGACAAATGCACAAAAGAGAAAGACATACAAGAGGGAAAATGGCAAAAATAAAAACTACACAGAAATACAGAGAAGACTAACGAAAGTGAGGCTCAAAAGTGGAGGAAAGTAGTAAAAGAGGCCAGAAACCACAAAAAACTGCAAAAAGAGAGAGAGAGGCCCTAAAGATGGAAAGGCACAAAAGGGAGGACGTAGGAAGGCTGAGGAGGCCGTAAGCTGGGGAAAGAGCTGGCAGTGGTAAACAGCACAAAAGCAGAAATAAGGCTCAAAATAGAAAATTTCACAAAAAAGAAAGTTGCACAAGAGGGAAAAAGACACAAAGAGAAATGGCACAGAAATGGAGAGAGGCCAAAAAGAGAGCAAGGCACTAAAGACAGAAGAGTAGAAAAGTGGTAAAAGAGAGCAGATAGCACAAAACAGGTGCAAAAGAGAGTGAGTGTCTAAAGAGAGAAGGGCACCAAAGTGTGGAAAGTGCGGGAAACAGGCACAAGAGTGAGAATAGCAGAGAATGAGTGAGAGGAGAGACGTTGCTGCAGAGATGGTGAGGCAGGTCCTCGAAGCCCAATGCTGAGCCTGAAAGGTCCTAGACTGGTTAGAGGACCAACCCCAGGTGAGTGGGGTGGTTGCTGGGCCTAGGCACCTGCCCCTGTTATTACCAAACCTACATGTGAAGGTCTCCGCCTCATCCTCTATTATCTTTTATGTATGAGGATCTCTGCAAGCGTACTCCTACATTTTAGTGGTAAATGTTGGATGGATGAGGGAGTGGCTGGAAAATCGGGAATATATACTACTAAACAGGAAGTGTTTTGGAATGAGAAGGGCGAGGTTAAGGGAGGGCTGGGGATGGGTTTCGATCGAGACAAACTGTAATTCTAAAGTTACTTCAACCAGAAAGGAACCAAAACAGCAGTAAATGTACTCCAGCTCAGATCTGAAGTACATCCAGCTACACATGGCCAACCACTGGTACTGGTACATCCTCCCATAGGAAATAATAATATTTAATTGAACTAAATATCTAATATATATATATATATATATATATATATATATATATATATATATTAGATATTTAGTTCAATTAAATATTATTATTATTTCCTATGGGAGGGTGTAGCAGTACATTTACTGCTGTTTTGGTTCCTTTCTGGTTGAAGTAACTTTGATAGTGGTGATAGTGGCGTCATTGTGGCAGTGTTGGTGGTAAATACATATATGTATTTACCACCAACACTGCCACAATGACGCCACTATCACCACCTCAAAATGATAGTGACTGCGATGACTCATGGCCTTCGTCTTCAATCCAGATAAATTCACAGAGTAACAAAGGCTTTGGAGAAGCTGAAATGCCTTCATTGACTTTTGCACAATACACTGGTGTGCTTCAGTTGGTGTGCCGCTTTCTGTTTGAAACTTATTTGTATATACATATGTGTATTTATATCTATATATATATATATATATATATATATATATTTACGTGCAGGGAAGACAGGCAGATGAAAACACCACTGTCAGAAAGTAGACCAGAAAGTGGACTTTGTTTGCTTTTGCGTGGTGGGAGCTGTCAGCTCCGACCAAGTAAAAGCAAACAGTTATGTCCCGGGGGTGGGCACCCTGGGAAATAGCAGGAGCCAGCCCTGAGTGGTGGCGGTCCCCAGGGCCATCAGTGGCTCCTCAAGGGCAGGGCGCGTGGCCCCCCTCCAACAAGCATCGCCCGGGGAGGTGGTGGTACCCAGGACTTCAGGGGGTCACGGACCCCCTTCACTCTTTTAGAATAGCCCCAGGGAGGTGGTGGTCCCTAGGGTTGCAGGGGGGCTGCAAGGCTCCCTGCACTGTTTATAATTACTGCACTGAGGAGGTGGTGGTCTCTGGGGCTGAAGGGGGTCTGTGCATCCCCCTCACATTGAATTTACTAATAGCCCTGCAGAGGTGGCGGTCCCCGGGGATTGGGAGGGGCGTGCACCCCTCCGCATTGAATTTGACAATAGCCCCGGGGAAGTGGTGGTCCCCGGGGCTGCATGCTACCCCCCACATTGAATTTGACAATAGCCCCAGGGAGGTGGGGGTCCTGAGGGCTGCAGGGGTTTGGGTGGCGCCCCGCACACATAATGTTTTTAGCCCCAGGAAAGTGGTGGTCCCCTAGGCTGCGGGATGGCCACCCTGCATTAAAATTTACAATGCCCGAAGACTTTGCTCACCCGAGTACTTGAGAATAATGAAGCGCAGGAGCCTGCGCTTTGTTTTTTTTAAAATTTGCCTTGGAACTGCAGATTTGCCGCAAATCGCGATCAAAATTTTAAAAAATGCCTTTTTCCTCTGGGACCCCAGCACCAAAGCTAGCGGGTCAGTGTGATTCTGCCATGGCCCTTTTTGTTTTGTTTACCCCTTTTTCTGGGACTTGGCTGAAGCTGAGTCCCAACATGGCTGACAACACTTCCTTGTTGAAGTGTCGGTGGCCAATCAGATCCCAGCCCGAGATCGGAAGGGGTTGCAAATCCTTCACGTCCCTATGTGTACAATATTGGATTTTTAAAAATTTCTCTAAAACTACTGAACGGATTTATACCAAATAACAAGAAGGCCTCTTTCTGGGCCAAGAGTTACCTTTCGGCTAAATTTGGTGCAATTCCGTCAGTGGTTTGGACGCTATCGCTGTTTAAAATCCCTATGGAAAAATTAATAGGCAAAATGCGTTTTTACAACCCCCTTTTTCTCGGCCCCTACTTGATGGGTCACCCCAAAACTTTCCAGACAGCAGTTGAAGTGAGCATAAAAGTTTTGGGGAAAATTTTGTGAAGATTCATCATCCTGCGCCAAAGATATAGGCAAATCAATAACGCTTTTTCTTTAAAAACTATGTCCTAACAATAATGCCTAGTGGTGACCGCCACTAAGTTATATATATATGTACACACACACACAAATATATGTAATTAAATGCTAAAAATATGTAAGTAAAAACGAATTATTTTATTTAAAAATATTTTAATAACCTTTCTTAAAATTTAATGTAGCTTTATTTATTTTTAAATTACATTAATTTAAATTAATTATA
The DNA here is from genome assembly GCF_031143425.1 of Pleurodeles waltl. Taxonomy (NCBI): domain Eukaryota; kingdom Metazoa; phylum Chordata; class Amphibia; order Caudata; family Salamandridae; genus Pleurodeles; species Pleurodeles waltl. The sequence goes on along the minus strand of NC_090437.1, from coordinate 1,030,563,208 downwards.
TAATGATGTTTTATAATTCTAATACGTAAATACCTATGAACATTTCACTTTAGGTGTTCATTTTTTAATTTAAAACTAACTCTCCAAATATATACATACCATTTACAATAAATATATTAAATTGTTTCCCTAATATTTTATCATTAAAATGTAATTACTAAGTTTAATAAACTTTTCAATTTTACCCTATACTTGACCTTAGGTATATCTCCCCCTTCCCCACTCTCCAGTAGGACAAATGTGCTCCTACATGTGTAATGTTGCAAGCAGGAGCTTTAAATGTGTACATTTGGCCCTTGCTTTCAGGGGGTGGAGATATGTAAGTCTGAAGTGTGTAGTAAATTTACACTCATAAGCAGTGAATAGTCAAAAATAGTAAATGTAGTACAAAATATAGGAATAAACCTGCAAGTGTAGGTTTACTCATGTGTAGATTTACCTTTGTGAATAGCCCCCAGGTGTTTATTTGCACATTGACAACTTTCAAACTGACTTAAACTGGCTTGATTGTTTTGCGAATGTATATATGCCTTGTCTACATGATATATTACTGGTAACTTTTTGTATGTGTAACTTTTGTGCTCTGCACACCCAAGTGCCTGTAAAATTTGCCTTTCCCAAAATGTGCAAGAGTCCGTTTGATACAGGAAGCAATTTTTGAACCAATACTGGACAGACTGAACAGGGCACTTGCATTTTCCCAATGGGCTGGCAGGAAGGGGGCTGGATTTGTTGTTGGGACTGGGTCAACTAAACGTCTTGCCAGCTTCAGCACTTTACAAACAAAACACATTAGCTTCAAAACCTTTTGTTTTTGCATTTGGTTATTTATTGTCTTTTGCAAAGTCATCATGAGCACCTCTGCCTTTCAGGAGAAATGGGGGTTGAGTGATCTGCTATGGCTTGCCTCAGAGAGTCAAGTATAAATATGATAAGGACTTTTCAGACTCTTCAGAATTCAAAACAAAGTATTTCTCAATTATGTGACTTTTGGAACACATTTCAGTTGATTATCAAACATTACACTATTGCACTGAGTGACAGTTGTTAGAACTGATTCTAACCATGAACTTAGAGACATTCGTGCCCCCACCGCCACTACCCTGACAATAATGCTATCAGTGATCTCACCCTGAACTGATGTATTTCAAGGTAGTCTCGTGTGATGATAAAGGAAAATGATGCACTGTTAAAAAAATGCAATAATTGCCTAGGATCACACAATTGCAGTCATTACGACCGTGGTGGTCTTCAGACCACCAGGGCCATGGTGGCAGTCGGACCGCTGCCAATGTGGTGGTCTGGCAGCCACATTATGACCGTGGCAGTTGTGCCACGGTCGGGCTGCCAGCACCGCCAGATCACGACTTGTCGTCGGTCTGGCGGTGCTGGTGGTCCTGATCAGCCAGGGAAGCACTGCAAGCGAAGCTGCCCTAGGGATTCCGAGTCCCCTCTCTGCCAGCTTTTACATGGTGGTAGCACTGCCATGTAAAGACTGGCGGAGATGGGATGCAGAGGACCTCATGGGATGCAGAGGGCCCCATTGAGGCCCATGCACTGCCCATGCACTTGGCATGGGCAGTGCAGGGGTCCCCATGGCCAGCCCCATCGTGCTTTTCACTGTCCTCAAAGCAGACATTGAAAAGCACGATGGATGGTTGTGCAGCCTACGCACCGCAAGATTTCCGCTCCGTCTATTATGAGCCAGCGTCAATGTTGTGGGCTGTTTCCCGCTGAGCCAGCGGGCGGAAGCTCTGTTTCTGCCCACTGACCAAGCAGGAAATTTTTAATAGGGCCCACGGGAAGGGGACTGCACTGGTGGTAACCCAACTGTGGGAGTTTCGCGAGCGGTCTTTTCCACCCGCCAAACTCATAATGAGGGGCAATGTGTTCAAGTGGAAGCCAGGATTGATGCAAGTTTTCTTGGTTTCTCATTGTGCCATTTTGCCACTATATTGGTTTTCTCTTTCTTTCTCCAATTTTAGACCAACACTTAGTGCTCTGTGTTGAATTCTTTGAGGTGCTAAATCAGCTCATTGTGAAATAAGAACTGTTTTCCTAAATGGAAAATTAGTGCCAGTCTGGTATTTCCTCAGTAGGCTGCAAGATATGGGGCTGCTTACAGCCCAGGATGGGCTGCCTTACCCAATTATGCCATTAGCCCCATTCTAGTCCCTGCCTCCAGCAGTGGGGAGCTGGTTTGAACAGTTTACCAGGGTTGATTTTAGCTTCAAGTCAGTCCCTGGTTGTTCCATTGATTAGTGTAATTTTGTTTTGTAAGAGGGCCATAATCCAGGGTTTGTATAGGGTCTATCTCCAGTTAAACAACAGTCTCAGACAAAAGATGCAGGAAGTAAGAATTTATTATTAAAATTAGTTATGCAGGGCCTCGCTGGAAACCAGAAAAATTCAGGAACTTAAAACACAAGTCTCAGCCTCCTTGAATCCCCTTCAGACTTCTGAAAAAGTGAAGATCAGTTAGCTAGCAGTAGTGGTGCCCGTTAAATCGAGCAGGAAATGGGGGCAGCTGGGCCACACATGAACATACACACTAACTCATCTATATGCACATTCACTACACCCATGCATTCATAAGTGTGCACATATATGCCCACCATTAATAAGCACAAACACACACACCAATTCACAGTATACGTACACAAATAAACGTACATCTCATTGGGTGACCTGTTATCGGTCAGACAATGAGAAGGAGCAGTCCCTTACTAGTCACCGTGTGGCATAGAGTCAGTGAATGTTGCTGACGCCACACCACTCTGTTTGAAGTGTTTTTATTTTTGCAATTGCATGCTATAATTTGCATGGTTAGCGGTGCAGGTGCGCGGGTCTTAAAAATCTGTATGTCAGCACCTAAACATTTGGGTGGATTGATGACAGTGTTAACCTCAAAGTTATAAGGCACTGTGTCCCAAGAGACAAGAGTCAAACCGAATTTCAAATATATAAAAATCAATAAGAAAGAACTGACTCAAAAAGGAAGTTTGAGATCAGAAACTTAAGAAAATCATTAAGGTTAATTCAAAAGACATAATGCAAAAAATAATAAAATGCAATACAGTAAGTTTAGCTTCTTCTAACTCCATCACACTGTCTGTCCTTTCAGACGTCTTCTTCTTCTTTTCTACCCACAATTTAGACCCATCTTATTAATTATTAATTCAGAAAATTTAAATAAAAGGAATAGAACTATTGTACAAATCGACACAAAAAGAGTTAGTATATCCCGCAGTATGTTCCCACCCAAACTATCAATGCCCTCACCAGCTTTTCTAAATTTCTTTCAAAACTCACCAAACCAGAAACTCACTGATTCCCACAGACCATACATTCAAAAGTTTTTACTTTTCTAGAAATGTCTGTAGTATAATTGACATACGTGTCAATGAGCTTACTTTTATCATAAATGAAGGTGCACCGCTCTCACCTTCAGAACCCTTCAATCTCCGCCCTTCTTTACAAGCTGTTTTAGAATAATCATGGACTAATTCATTTGTTATTGATCTGGGTTAATACACCAGCATTGTTAGAGCAAGGCAATCTACAAACGTAGATAATCTTCTAACTTTACATCAGTCACAGCCACTGCGATAGATGGAAGCATAGCATCTAACACAACTTGTGCAAATTCACACTTCACTCTCTTTAAACTGACAGCATCATAGCATCACTCATCTCATTCATATGATAAACCTGAGGGAATACCAACGCAAAGTAGCAACTCCGCACCGAAGTATGAGGCAGCTTAAAGTAAGCAGTCTTACTACACGTATATTACATTCCTCAAAATAGTGGTTCTTCACCAACCTAAATCTCACCATCAACAACATTATTCAATTTGCACTTACTCTCTCCAACATATTCTATTGATTTAGTTCTTCAGAACCTTATACAATATACACAGTCCACCCTTTCTTTCATTTTCCAGTCTCAGTCTTAGATGCAAATTTGAATTCTAGAATTCCTCTTCAGCCTTAATATATTCCTTAACCTCACTTACATCTCTCTAATCTCTCAAAATGATCACTCTCCTCTTGTCATACTCCCTAATAAACTATTGATCCTCGCTACTCAAACTACATACATTCCCACATTTGGACATGTTAGTCGTAAACTTAAATGGTGCAACCTGCAAATATTTAGAACATGTGAAATGATTCCAAAGATTCTCAAACACAGGATGTTCTTGCAGTGAAGAGTTGAAATCTGACAGACATGGCAAAATAAACTTGCTTATGAAGTATACTAACAAAGCATTACAGGACAAGCTACAAGTCAACAACAGTTGGAAGTAGGTTGCACCTTCACATGCAGAAGAAGGAAGAAAAGTACAGACAAAACAATTACCTATGCCCAGAATTTCATTACTATTCACTAATCCATCCCTATGTGTTATTATCAGGTGTTCTACTTTATTATGTATTGTAATTGATTCAACTTGTGTAGGACAGGCATATCCGACTGGAGAAATTAGACATAACATCGGTCCAATTAAGACATTCATATCACCATCAATGAAACCATACTAAAACATCCTCAGCATCTGCTGAAAGCCATGTTCTAGTAAAGAAGAAAACATAAATTAAAAGAGTTCAAAACGCAGGAATCAGGGGGCATGGCTGGAGGTCACGCAAGATGGCTGCTGCTCTTTGGAGTTTGTGAGGCTTCAGCACTTTCTGGAAGAGAGGAGATGTTTTCACATCAAAATGATTAATTTCTCCAGCATTTTTGAGCACTGGAGCTCTGCCACTGCATAAATATGCCTGTATCTTGCAGAGACTTCCAGTTTTGAATTTATGTCAGAGACTTCATGTGAGGGCCTGAGGTAATATTTTATCTGTGTCATTTGTGTTCCACTTCATAAGCCTCTGCACAAACCTAAACTTTCACAGAGATGTTTCTATTTGACTTTTAACTGCTTGCCTGGATGTCATTCTACAAATATAATTCCCTTTGCAATGGAATATTTATTACCTTCTGGCAGCCAGCTGAACTTTTGACCTCTCTCTTCAAACACATTTAGCTGAGGTTTTCACTGGCAGCTCTTGTTATCAAGGAGCTATTTCAAATTGCTCTTCATAACATGGTAATTGCTTTCCTTTGACAGAGGGGATTTTTTCTTTTCAGAAGGTTCCCTTAAAACTAATCACCAATTGTTTGACTATGTGCAATAAAGTGCTTTGCTCTTGTGGTATTCTGCCATGCCTGTTCTGAGAGAATAATTTAGGATTTTCTATTTATTTCTTTTTTATTATATTTTGCTCTGTTGTTGGAAACTTCTCCCAGGAGCTTCTCATCATAATATAATTTCATCATCACCTCACATTGCACCAAATTGCTGCTGGCTTTTATGGGGAGACCACACAATTCTCAGAACAGCCAGTCATCCTCTTCCTCCAAGTCTAATAATCCTCGAGTGGTACGCACACATATAATTCAATCTCCTCTACTATCAGCTTTAACAATGGATAGTGCTACAGACTTTTTAAGGGATACCGCCTCTTCGTCTCATGCTGCTGGCGCAATTGCAAAAAAAATCTAACACCTCCTACGTCAAGCGCCCAAAAAAAGACCTTGATTCTCCCTCAAAATCACCCAAACATTTTACTCTAGATAATGTCATGGATGAATTGCATGCATTAAAGCCCTTTATGATGGACACTAATGCCTCTTTGCAACGTATTGAGGAAAAAATGTGTACTCTGGAACAGAGAGTCAGTAATCTTGAAGATTGTAGCACTGTCAATCCTCAGATCTCCAAGGACATAGCTCTACTTAAAAGGCTTACCGAAAACTTAGAAATAGGAGAAATAATCTTCATCTTTTTGGGATTCCAGAAGATTCGGAAGGCTCTAACATGATTGCATTCCTTCAAATAGCAATATCTTCAATTCTTCGCTCGTCTTCTACCTCTCCCCTCTCTATCCAACGGGCACATCGTTTAGGTCCACAGACTTCAATCGGCCCTCGTGCACCTCCTCGAGGCATTATTATTCTCTTTCTCCAGTTTACTGACTTGATGCGAGTACTCTTGGAAGCCAAAAAGATGGGCTCTTTGCAGTGGTCAGGTCATAAAGTGTTTTTCACACAAGACTTCTCTCCTGCTACAGCTGCACTTCGCAAACAGTTTTTGGACTTACGTCCACAACTCAAATCCTTGTATATTCAATATGGTCTTCTTCACCCATTCCTTTTCAAAATTACATTCAAGGACAAATCTTACTTGTTTGAGGAACCTTCGGCACTACAAACTTTTATTAACAAACACAAAACAGAAGCAATGGAACTACGAGCATCTGCAATTATTTGAAGATATAATTTAATTTGTCTTTAATGTCCCTTCTTTTTTTTCTGGACAGTTTAATAGTAATGGTTATTTTTAGTATTTATATCCATGGTTTCCTTCTCTGCCTCTTCTTTTTTTTTTATTTATTTTTTTAGATAGTGTTCTTGTGCAATCCTCATGTTCCTTCCCAACCGTATCCCTTTCTCACCATCCAAATTGTTCTCCTACACATTCCACTGGTAAGGTTTGATTTTTATTGTTCTTTATGTCAAACTACTTTACTGTAGTTATTACGTTATTTGGTCTCCTAAATGGTAAATTTTTCGTTTGTATAATGTTTTCTTTTTTCTCCATGAAACTCGCCTTCATTTGTTTTAATATCTAATATCACTTTTCTTGTGCTGAAGCCACTCTTGCCTGTCTTTTCAGGTTCTCCCCTGTCCCTCTAGCTTTCAGGGTATTCACTTTCTATCTTGTCTTCTTTAGCTTTCGTGGACTTTGGTCCCTGTATTGCCACATCCATGTATATACAACTTCTGGAGGTCATCTTCTTCCTTCTCTTTTTCTTTACTATCTTGTTTCTTTCCCATTTCTTTGCTTTTCCAAAATTGATATGCCTAGTATTTCCTTGTTACAGCAGTTGTTTATTAATACTTCTTTTTATGGAACTTAGAACTATTACTTGGAATGATAAGGGGCTTAAACACCCCATTAAACGTCAGCGAGTCTTATCTCACCTAACTTCGTTCCACATCCCTCCCACAACGCTGTTAAAAACTTTATTTTACAGCATTCTCTCTCTGATTCCTTTCAAATATACAATCCCAACCTCTTGGAATACTCTTTTTATGATCCTATCCACCATTCCCATTCAAGGCTTGATTATATCTTTCTGAGTAAAGGTTTATTGCAACATATGTCAACTCTGAAATAGGTGCTATTTTGATTTCAGATCATGCACCTGTGATTACTGACATTGATCTTTTTCTTAATGGTTCTAAAACGTCTTCTTGGAGGCTTAATAACTCTCTACTTTCAGATGCTACTTTTACCGCTTCCTACAGTAAGTTTATAGAAGAATACTTCCACTTCAACGATAGTGATCAACTATCATTTCATTTTGTGTGGGATGCATTCAATGCAGCCTCGAGGGGTTTCATCATAAGTTACGCTCACTCAAAAAAACAACTGCTCAACAAAAATCGACTTCCATCCTTAAAAATATAAAGTCCCTTAAACATGAATACTATACTCACAAAAATAGTAAATCACATCTTGAAGCACTAGTCTCAGCTAAAATGGAGTTTAACAAATATACCACTGAGCAAGCATGCGGCACCCTCCTGAAAATAAATGCCAGATATTATATTGGTAACAATAAAGCTGGTTCTCTTCTGGCTCGATATTTGAAACAAAGAAAAGACAAAACAACAATTAAATCTATCACAGATAACAATGGTGTTAAACATTTTAGAGCTAAAGATATAGCATTGTGTTTCGCATCTTACTATAAGGACCTATACACTCCAGAACACACTCTATCAGTTGAATCTATCAACCAATATTTCTCTAATCTCAAACCAAGAGACCCATTGCGGATTGACCTCTCATCTTTGGACCAACCCCTACAACTTCCAGACTATATACAGCTTTACAATCTCTCCCCAAGTGTAAGGCTCCAGGCCCAGATGGCTTCACAGTAGAATTCTTTATTCAGTTTGCTAAGTGTCCCTTCCCCAAACTCTTTCAATTACTTAATCACTTTATAAAGTCAGGTTCTGCATCTGGCTCATTTATGGAGGCCATGATTTGTCTTATTCCCAAAAAAGATCGGGATGCGACTGAATATAAAAATTATAGACCCATATCTTTAATTAATATTGATTGTAAACTCTATGCCAAAGTTTTAGCTCTCCGTTTACTCCCATATATACCTGACCTTATTGAGTCTCATCAATCTGGTTTTATCCCTAATAGAAATGTAGTAGATAATTCTTGTACTTTTTAAAATATTATTAACAAGGCTTCTAAACTTAAGATTCCTCTGGCAGCTTTACAATTGGATGCAGAAAAGGCCTTCAATAGGGTCTACTGGGGTTTCTTGTCAAAGGCATTGGAATGGCATTGACTAGGTACTAAATTCCAACATTTTATATCCATTCTTTATTCCTCACCATGTTCCTCAGTTATAACTAATGGTATCCAATCTCCATTTTTCCCTCTTAAAAGGGGCACTCGTCAGGGATGCCCATTATCTCCTTTACTATTTATTTTGGTTCTCGAACCCTTTTTATACCAATTAAAAACTTCTGAACAATTTACGGGGTTTCAAATTAATAATACACATATTAAATTTATGGCATATGGGGCCAGATGTAGTAAAATCCGATTTACCGAATCAGAAATTGCGAGTCGGTGCCACTCCGATTTGCAAAATCGGATGCAGAACGGTGTCTCAGACACCGTCTGCGAATCTCAATGGGGTCGCAAAGACCCACCTCATTAATATTAATGAGGTGGGTCGCATTTTGCGACCCCATGGAGATTCCCTGCACTCACAGGGATGGCGGCCTGCCGGAGACAGCAGACCTCCATGTCTGTGACTGCTTTTTAAATAAAGCAGTTTTTTTTTTTTGTATTGCAGCCCGTTTTCCTTAAAGGAAAACGAGTTGTAATACAAAAAAATAACGAAACCATTTGGTTTTGGTTTTTCAGAGTAGGCAGTGGTCCATTGGACCACTGCCTGCTCTGAAAAAACATTAATGGCGACATTCACAAAGGGGAAGGGGTCTCATGGGGACCCCTTCCCTTTTTGCGAATGGGTTACCACCAGTGTGACACTGGTGGTAACTGTGAATTGCTTTGCGACCGTGTTTGCTGTCACAAAGCAATTCTGCATCGCAGTGCGAGTCGCAAATAGGAAGGGAACACCCATTCCTATTTGCAAGTTGCATTCCCATTTTGCGAGTCGGTACTGACTCGCAAAATGGGAATGTGCATCGCAATGCGCATTTTGCATGGCGCAAACTGCGATTTTCGCAGTTTGCGCCATGCAAAATGCTCCCTACATCTGGCCCTTGGTGATGATATTCTTGTGTTCATGTCTCACCCTGACACTTCTCTTCCTGCATTCCTGCAGGAGCTCAACTTATGTTCTGATGTATTTGGCTGTAAACTTAATATAGCCAAAACAGTGGTTTTACCACTTAATGCTCACTGCACTGGCTCTGTATTCCTTGATGAAGGAATATCTTGGAATTCTTATAAGATTGAATGCCTGGGGGTATGGTACTGCACTACACTCAAGGATACACCAAAGAATACTAATTCTGAAATCTTATCTGCAAAGCTTGTAGATCTCACACAGAAATGGTCTCCGTTATATTTCATGTGGTGGGGCCGCTTGGACACCATTAAGATGATGCTTCTCCCTATGATTAACTTCTTCCTTATGTTGCTTCCTATTAAGATACCTAAACTTTTTTTTGGTTCAATTGATAAAATTCTATCCAAGTTCCTGTGGAATGGTAAACAACCCCGAATCTCTCTCTCGAAATTAAAACTTCCTAAAGTACAAGGTGGAGTTAATTTTCCTGACTATTTAACTTATCACAAATCTTTTGGCATTAAGCAAATACAACCCTATTTATCTACACTCAATGATGCACCTCAAAAGCTATGTTTCTCTTTGGAAGAAACATTTATATTTCCCTTTTCCCCTAAACACATTGGGGGTGATTTTAACCTTGGCGGACGGCGGAGGCCGTCCGCCAAGGTACCGCCGTGAAATGACCGCACCGCGGTCAAAAGACCGCGGCGGCCATTTAAACATTTCCGCTGGGCCGGCGGGCGCTCTCCGAAAGAGTGCCCGCCGGCCCAGCAGAAATGCCCCTGCAACGAGGACGCCGGCTCAGAATTGAGCCGGCGTAGTTGCAGGGGTGCGACGGGTGCAGTTGCACCCGTCGCGTATTTCAGTGTCTGCAAAGCAGACACTGAAATACTTTGCGGGGCCCTCTTACGGGGGCCCCTGCAGTGCCCATGCCATTGGCATAGGCACTGCAGGGGCCCCCAGGGGCCCCGCGGCACCCCCTACCGCCATCCTGTTCATGGCGGGTTTCCCGCCATGAACAGGATGGCGGTAGGGGGTGTCTGAATCCCCATGGCGGCGGAGCGCGCTCCGCCGCCATGGAGGATTCAATGGGGCAGCGGTAAACCGGCGGGAGACCGCCGGTTTACCCTTTCTGACCGCGGCTGAACCGCCGCGGTCAGAATGCCCTCGGGAGCACCGCCAGCCTGTTGGCGGTGCTCCCGTGGTCGGTGACCCTGGCGGTCACCGGCCGCCAGGGTCAGAATGACCCCCTTTATATTTATGTCTATCCCCCCAAAATTCTGGTTGCCCAGCACTATCTCCCATTCAGTCAACTTACTGAAACCTTTTTTATTTTGCATATTTCCCCCATTAATCAATTCTTTAACAGTCCTATGTGGCACAATAGTTCTCTTAGGAAACAGGGTAAAACCTTGTGTTGGAACGCTTGGATGACTAAAGGTATTCTTCTTATTTCCCAATTATATCATAAAGACTCTCTCATCACTTTTACTACTCTCTCAGCAACTTATAAAATCCCTATTCGCATGAAATCCCAATATATCATTCTTTCTACTCTGGTCCAAGAGGCCCTCAATAAACTTATACATCACAATCATTCTTCCCTTTCATCATCTCCACACCCAATCGTAACTTCTAATTATCCTAGGGCAGCTGGAATTTATAAACTTTTAAGAACGTCTGTTCCACCTAGACTCAAGTCACCTATTGAGACATTGTGGGAAGCAGATCTTGGTGATGTTTGGCCACTTTTATATGGGATAGAATATGGTATAAGATACATTCCACTGCATGCACTGCAAGCCTCACGCAGACCCTATATTTTTCTATAATATACTTTTCTACACTCCTGTACGCCTTTACAAACTCAAACTTGCACAAAATGACAATTGTTGGCGCTGCCACACTCAACATGGTACTGACTTTTACATGTTTTTTTCTTGTCCATTCCTATCTACTTTTTGGTCCTCAATATGGTCTCGCATTTAAGCAATAGCTCAGATCTCCTTACCAATGTCACATGAATTACTGTTTTTGGGTGGCATACACGAAATCTGGAGCTCATTCAAGCCTCTAGGAAAATTGGTGGGCCTCTTGCTTTCTATTGCAATCTCTATTATTACTTCTAACTGGAAATCTTCGGAGAACATTACTCTCAGACAGTGGTGGAACTCTGTATGCTATCGTCATAGACTTGACAGCTACAGGCTTAATTCAACAGAAAATTTCTTCAAACGTCATCAGCTATGGTTCCCATTAAGTAACTATCTATCACGCACTGCAAAGAAAATGGATTTTTCTCCTCCTTTTTAAAAATGTCAATATATTTCCTGTTTTACTTCTTATATATACTTATTTAATCTTACATTTACTGTAACTACTGTCTCTCCACATGGCTATCACTTGATTCCCTTTTCTATCCCTATAGCTCTTCTCCCTCTCCCTTTCTCTTTCTTCTTTCTTTATTCAAACTTGGAGTCTTTGATACTATATTGCCTAATTCATTTACATGTTTAATATGCATTTATAAATACAATATTCTTTATTCATATATATTCACAACTACATATCTCTGTTCTGGCAATGTTAAGTTCATGTTCTTGTATTTGACTCACTAAAAACGTCTTTAAAAAGAAAATACATTGTAGGAATATTTCAAGGAAATGTGGCTACTTTCGCATCCTTCTGAAAAGGTATTTTTATATACAGTTCATTCCTCTCTGAGAAGACTTTAGAATTAAATGTATAATAATTTATAGACAAAACACCACAGCATCATTCAAATGTTTTCAGTGAACATGCTCATCCTGTCAGTTATGGGGTGCTACTATATAATTAAATACCCATTGCTGTATTTTTTTGAAGCACAATATTTTTGTAAAAACACTTAACTTAATGTCCAACTCATTGTCTCAATTGTTCCACAAACCTTTTATTCAACCAGTGTTTAAACAGCCACTTTGTGGAGTCTTGCAACACAAATACCTTTATAAAAAGCAGGAATCAAAATTTAAACTTCAGGATCTTTATTTTAAATTCAAAACTTTCAGTTCATATAAATTCAGACAAAGTTTAATGGTCAAATAAAAAAACTCACGAAGAATTACCAAAAATTCAAGGTGATCTTTCTTCTTCTGGCCCATGTTCAAAGATTAATTGTAAAAATGCTGCTAGAATGTAGGTTTCTACATCTGGTTCTTCTTTTTCTTCAGGTACTTATGATATATAGTTTTGCTCAGGTGATAAGATACTTCTTGTTTGGAGTTTGGAACTCTTCTTGTTATTGGCCTCCTGGCTACAGGCAATTCTGCCTCACTACTTTCAGAATCAATTTCAATTGTCTCTGATTCTTTTTTAATTGATTCAGGTTGCTGAGTCTTCCATTGCAATCTCTTTTTGCAATTTGCAGAGACAGGCCACCTGTCACCTCAATGTGATATTTTGATTGCTGTATCTTCACTTGACTACTGCTGAATATGCTTCTTCCCTCACAGTTGGTGCAACAACTTGCCTCACATTGATTCGTGTTCCCTTGGGGTTCTTAAGACTCTGATTCTTAGTTTAACTTTTTCATAAATAGGAAAAGTCTTGGTTTCTTCCCATTGCTGTTGCTAATGACTTTGCAAGAGTGTTTCTCATTGATTCTCAATTTGCTGATTTTCAAACTGACTACTCGTACCTTCACCAGGATCTTCCTTTCTTTCTTCTCCCTGCTGTGGATCTATGCAGCAAGCTTGAGTATGACTCTGTGAATCAGTGGTTGTTGTCATAACTTCTTAATCTTCCGTCTTCACCCTCTTTGTGTGAGCTGCATGGATCCACTGTGGGATTCCTGTATATTTTACAACAGTGTTAGACAAAAGCACAACTTGATGTGGCCCTTTCCATCTTGGTTTCAAATAGCTTTTATGAACATGCTTTTTTATTAGGATCCCATCACCTGGATGCAGTGCGTGGCACAGACCTTCTTTTGTTGATGGTGTTGCCAAATTCACCTGATAAGAGAAAGATTTCACCACATCAGCCAGACCTTTACAGGTTCCAGGACAGCTATAAAATCTTTTTTAGAATCTAGCTAAAGATCTAGGGACTTTCTGGATACCCTCGTGGGATTGAACACCAAACAAGGTCTTTTTTGAGAAACTAAAATTAAAAAAGATATTGGTTGACTTCATGAATAGGAATACAAAATAATGCTCGTCATAAGTTAATGACTAAATACTACTCTGCATCTGCAGGAATTTGAAACAAAATGATTGCAGGACATGGTACCACTAGACACCATGAGACTACAATTGTATTAATTTCCCTAAGGTCCTGAACTGCTCTACACAGCTCTATAATTTTCTCATTGACAGGCTTTAGCCCCCCTTCTGCTTCTTGTGAAAGTTACATTGTCGACTTCTAGGAAGGACAGTTTCTGCATTAATTTGTATTTTGACTGGTTCTGCAGTTTTTATTATTCCTAGTTCGTTTCTTCTAACATTCTATACCCGTTCTTTCACTGTATGTTTTAAATGAAAATGGAGGTCATCCTTTGTAACAACTGGGAATGGCTGAACTATTAACTCTTGCTACGTTATTTTAAATACTGAATCTTCATCTTGGGTTTCAATTGTGACACCTTCTGGTGTGCAATAAATCATATAAGTGTAATTCATCTTGCAAAGCAAGTCTCGTGGCAGTAACAGGTCCGCTGCCACTTTTTTGATGGAAAACTCGTTGCCACCCTGGCAGTCCGCCTGCCCGATTTATATGTTGGTGGACCCATAGATGATAATGCTCCGGAGCCCAACCGGCTCTGTCAAGGATCCCCATCTGCTGCAACAGTGCCATTGGAAACAGTGGCTCATGGCAGGACTCTAGCCACTCGTACTGCCATGCAGATTTAGATGTGCCTTACCACAAAGCCAACTGTGATGGTCCAACCTCCACTTCTTAGTTAGCGGATTGGGGTGAAATGGGGTGAAAACTCACCTTTTCTCATGATTTCATTTCTGTTTTCGACTGGAAACAACAGGGCAAGACCTTCTGTCATTGCTGCCACTGGCCCACAGACAAATCGCAACCCTCGACATCACCGGGCTCAAGTGTAAGGAACCCATATTGGCTTTGTATGTTGTGGGGTCACTGCACATGAGCTGGCGACCACTGAAGACATGTACATGTCACAGTATTCTTTTGTAATTACTGTCACATGCATATGTTGGGAACACAAGTGTGTCAGACATGGATGGGGACCCCCTTGTATACAACAATTATCGCACACATACACATATGTCATTATGGTGCCAGTATTCATTGCCAAATGGCTGGTGGCAGCACAATGGCATCACAATTGCACTTGTCAACTATGTCCATGTGTGCACATTGCAAGGAGACATGTACGTGTAGTGCTACCAGTTGTGTATGCGAGTCACATGTGTGTATGATTCGATTGGTTGGTGGAGGGAGTTGTAGTGGTGATGTGTTTGTGTCACTGTGTGTGTGACTTGCATATGGCTCTGCAGTTGTGTCTGTGCCGTTGTGTGTTCTGGTGCTGTCTGTGACATTCAGGTGAGTGTGATTGTTGTGTGGTGGTCGTTGTCATGATCTTTGTAGTTGTGATATTGTGTGTGTGTTTGTGTAGATGAGTGTGTAGTTGTGTTGGTTGTCATGGTTGTGTCATGTATGAGTGTAGTGTCGATAGTGTTGTATCATGGATGTATTAGCAACACAAAAGGGTGACGGATGGAGTGCTGAAACTTTTCAAACACTGACGCCCAGTCACAGATCTGGGTTCTATCCATCATTCTTTTGCTCACCAAGCCACCCCAGTTTAGACCCAGCCACTCGGAAATCAGTCTTGACCCTGCTCCACATGGGAACAGTCCAGCCCGAACAGCCTAGACCGGAAACAAGCATCCTGAGACCGGTTTCAGAGTATTACCCCTCATCAGCCAGGTTATCTCAAATCCAGTGGCATAATGCGCAAGGGACCCACATCTGGGCATGCCCTAGCCACTTAGGGCAACTTTAGCAACACAAAAGTATGATGAACGGAGTGCTGAAACTTTTCAAACACTCACCCTCAGTAACAGATCTGGGTTCTATTCATCGTTATTTTGCTCACCATGCCACCCCAGTTTGGACTCAGCCATTCGCAAATAAGTCTTGACCCTGCTCCACATGGGAACAGTTCATCCCAACATGTCAGGCAAGGTCTTCCCTGGACAGGAAACAAGCATCCTAGGACCAGTTTTTGGATATCACCCCTCATCAGCTAGGGTAGCTTGAATCCAGTGGCACAATGAGCAAGGGACCCATGTCAGGGCATAGCCTAGCCACTTAGGACAACTTTAGCAATCTAAAAGGATGATGGATGGAGTGCTGACCCTTTTCAAAGACTCACCACCAGTCATATATCTGGGTTCTATCCATCATTCTTTTGCTCACCATGCCACCCCAGTTTGGATCCAACAAATCAAATCAGTTTTTACCCTGCTGCACATGGGAACAGTCCAGCCTGAACTGCCAGGCTAGGTCCTCCCTGAATCATAAACAAGCATCCTGGGACCAGTATCGGGGTATCACCCCTCATCAGCCAGGTTAGCTTGAATCCAGTGGCACAGTGAGCAAGAAACCAGTGTTTGGGCATACTCTAGCCACTTAGGGCAACTTTAGCAATACAAAAGGATGATGGACGGAGTGCTGAAACTTTTCAAACACTCACCCCCAGTCACAGATCTGAGTTCTATCCATTGTTCTTTTGCTCACCATGCCACCCCAGTTTGGACCCAGCCATATGCAAATCAGTATTGACCCTGCTCCACATGGGAACAGTCCAGCTGGAACTGCCATACGAGGTCCTCGCTGGACTGGAAATAACCATCATGGGACCGGTTTTGGGGTATCACTCCTCATCAGCCAGGTTAGCTTGAATCCAGTGGCACAGTGAGCAAGGGACCCACATCTGGGTATACCTTAGTCACTTAGGGCAACTTTAGCAACACAAAAGGATGATGTACGGCGTGCTGAAACTTTTCAAAAACTCACCCAAGTCACAGATCTGGGTTATATCTATTGTTCTTTTGTTCACTGTGGCACCCCAGTTTGGACCCAGCCATATGCAAATCAGTCTTAACCTTGCTGCACATGGGAACAGTCCAGACCGAACTGCCAGGCCAGGTCCTCCAAGGACCAGAAACAAGCATTGTTGGATTACTCCTCATCAATCAGGTTAGATTGTATCCAGTGGTGAATGAGCAAGGGACCCACGCCTGGGCATACCCTAACCACTTATGGTAATTTCATTATTTTTATTTTATAGTGTTGCTATGTTTGCCCTAAGTGGCTGGGGTATGCTTAGATGCGTGTCCTTTGCTCACTGTGCCACTGGATTCAAGCTAGCCTAACTGGTGAGGGGGAGATACCCCGAAACCGGTTCCAGGATCTTGAATCTGGTCCAGGGAGGACCTGGCTTGGCAGTTCATGCTGGACTGGTCCATTGGGGAGCAGGGTCAAGACTGATTTGCATATGGTTGGGTCCAAACTGGGGTGAGGTGGCAAGCAAAATAATGATGGATTAAACCCAGATTTGTGGCTGGGGGTGAGTGTTTGAAAGGTTTTAACACTCCGCCCGTCATTTTATTTTGTGGTGTTGCTATGTTTGCCCTAAATGGCCAGGTTATGCCCAGACATGGGTCATTTGCCCGCTGCATCACTGGATTCAAGCTAACCTGACTGATTAGGGGTGATACCCCAAAACTGGTCCCAGGATGCTTGCTTTTTCAGTCCAGGAAGGACCTTGCTTGGCAGTTCGGGCTTGACTTTTCCCATGGTGCAGGGACCAGACTGATTTGCATATGGCTGGGTCCAAATTAGGGTGACATGGGGAGCAAAATAACCATGGTTTAAACCCAGATCTGTGACTGGGGGTGAGTGTTTGAAAAGTTTCTACACTCCGTCCATCATTTTCTTTTGTGGTGTTGCTATGTTTGCCCTATTGGGCCAGGGTATGCCCAGATGTGGGTCCCTTGCTCATTGCACCACTGGTTTGAAGCTATCCTCTCTGATGAGGGGTGCTACCCCGAAACCAGTCCCAGGATGCTTGTTTCCAGTCCAGGGAGGACCTGGCTTGGCAGTTCATGCTGGACTGTTCCCATGGGGAGCAAGGTCAAGACTGATTTGCATATGTCTGGGTCCAATCTGGGGTGACGTGGTGAGAAAAATAATGATGGATTAAACCCATATCTCTGACTGGGGGTGAGTGTCTGAAAACTTTCAACACACCAACCATCATTTTATTTTGTGTGTTGCTATGTTTGCCCTAAGTGGCCAATGTATGCCCAGACATGGGCGCTTTGCTTGCTGTGCCGCTGGACTAGGACCAGTTAAAGTTGTTAATGCATTCTTAGAGAGAGCACTTGCACTTGCAGGTACTTCAAGTGTTGTTATTCTCTTTGTACTCATACCTGGTTCACCACCAGCGCCCATTTTAGTTGGTCTCTATATTTGTGCCTGTGCATCTTCTGTGTGAGTAGGAGGACTAGAATTTAGCAGGTCATTTAAGTAACTATCATCCTCATCTGAACAGTAACAACAGTAACAATGGTTGTTGTTGCTGTTATTATTATTATTATTATTATTTCTAAAGGGCATGATTGCCTAAAAGGCATTTTGGCATTAACAGACTATTATGGTCGGTCACATTTTACACTGCCTTTCCATCCTGTTTCTTTTCCCTTCTATAACCACTCCACCCCATTCATTTAATGCTTCAAGTTGTGTAGCTGTAACGTCTGACTTTCTGTCACACATTGCACATCTCAGACACTCAAGCTTTTCAGTATTAAAGGTACCCTCTGAAAGAAACTGCAGGTTCTTATCACCAAAGTTATTATTGTGCCACTTTTTCAGTCACACACATGTATAATACCCGAAGTCTGTCAACATTTCAAATGCAAGAGAACCTTTGTGAGGAATGTCCTCAACTTCCATAACAGGTATGCAAGGGACTTTAGCCTTTTTCAACAAGGCACCTGTTATTCCCACTCGAAATAAACCCCAAAACTCACAAAATACACAAATGAGCAACCAATCCCAGCGTGATTATGGCAAATGTCAACCAATCACAGTGCAGCTACAGCAACAGGCAACCAATGACAGCGCAACTGATGATGAAGTTTCACCAATCCTATCAGGGCTCTCAGCGTCAGTCAACCAATTGCAGTGTGACTCTTTAATGAATTGGAAATCAACACAAACCACTTTAGCCACCAAATATACGCGAATAAACAGATTAAAATCGTATGTGCCCAACCTAAACAAAGAGGAAAACCAAAGGAACCTAATAATCCAGTAGTACCAACTCAGAGATCACATAAAGACTACCTTACATTGTTAGTCCACCCCTGATTAGTATACTTACTCTTTTACAAGAGAAAGCAAATAATATCAATCTGAGTTAGACATGCATCCCCTGTAAGAAAACTTGTTAATACAGAAAACTCCCTAACAGTGTAAATGCTGTGCCTCGCGAAATACGCAACCTCTGTAGACAGCTCCAACAGCAATATTTAAAGAACCACAGTAATCAAGTCTAGGACCATCAATGCAAAATTAAAGAACTCACATGCAGTTCAAAAATTCATGTCTAAAATGCAACCCACACTCTCAACTTTGAATCCCACAATGCATTATTAAAACACCAAAACACTCTCAGTTGCAACAATCATTCACCTATTGATATTCACAATCCTTCTGCTCAGGAACAGCACTGGAGCATCAGGAATCAGAAAAATAATCAAATTGGGTTTACTGGAGTGTAAGCAAAAATTCAAACCATAGAGAAAAATTGTTAACGGAGCAATCATCTTATCTCTCCAACCTTCCTCTGCTACAAACAAACTTTGGGCGTGAGGGGCTTAGGAAATCTATATGTCAATGGTGCGTCCAAACATTGGTTGTACTGGGGATGGTGCTAACCTCCAAGTTATGGGCCAATATTTCCCCAAAGAAAAAGAGTCAAAAAACACAATAAATATGAAAAGAATGACTCAAAAAGTGAGCCTGAGATCTGAAATTTAGGCAAACCATAAACGTTTATTACAAACTCCTAAACACATAATACAAAGAATAATCAAATACAATGCAGCTTCAGAAAATGCTTAATCTTAAATTTGCAGCAAAATCAGACAGCACTGCTAGGTATTGGAATGGTCTCCCAAAAGATCAATGGCTCATCTCCAAATTCAAGAGTTTATAAACTTTACATAGTTTTCTTGCACATGAAAGTACAGAAATTGCAGTTAGCATTGTATGATAATTTCACCAGAAAATGGCATTATAAATCGTTGCGTAGCCCTTTCACCTAAACACTCACCCACTACATAAATATTGATTTGCCCATTCTGACGTATCACGCGGAGATGCTAGAAAAAAATAGCGATATCAACAAAAGACCTTTGTGAAAGAATACAGCACAGTGTGGGAGCAGAAAGCCTTGGACTATCTTGCAGTTGGGCTTTCTTTAAGGAGCCCTTCGCGAACAGTATCATACAGATACAAACAACTACATCTTGCTGCACGTAGTGTCAGAGAGAACTATAAACACAGAATGAACGTGAGGATAGGGCATCCATTTTGAACAGTATGTTGTTGAGGCCAACTGGGGCCTAGATAGCCTAAGCTAGAAAAAAAATCTCTTCTACAGCATCGTTTCATTCACAATGGCTTTACATCAGGATAATATGTGCAACTCATATTAAAGCACACTTTTTAATAAAATCATAAAAACTCTAGCACCGTGTATTTACATGATGTGCTGTAGCGTAAAATTGCGAATTTCACATACCAACAGTAAGGCAAAATTGATGAAACCACGCTAAATACACCTGCCTAACACAAAATTTGTCCGGGCCTATCAATGACCGCACACAACTTCAGTAATCCACAGTATGAGCTAAGTAGGAAGAGGAGTTAAAAGATTTCACCCCACGTGGCGTAATACGTTCTCCTCATTATCTTAAAATTCTTCCTAACATCAGGAAGTTTACCCATCTTGAAAGCTGTCTTGTATAGTTACCAAGTAGCAAAGCACTGCACAGTATTAAATGGGGGGCTGCAAGCTAAGGTAGATGTAATCTGCTTTCTTAAAAGTAGTTTATTGATGCTACTCTTTATAGTTCCTCTGTGAAACAATCTCAAATATAATATACCAAGTTTGTGAATATTCCAAATGTCAGTACTTTGCCAGGCTTGTTCACTAGGTGGCGCTTGTAGATGTGGGGCCTAGGAGCAGCGCTGCAAGGAATACACGGACACCTTTTACTGGGATACTGGGGAAGTGCCACGTCATGGCAGCCCCTCTTTATTTATCAGCTCGGTTCCGCGCTCCTCCCGGACGCGCAGAACACGATACAATGTATAGTAGAGGCCGGATGGCTCTCTACATCCCTCCCATGTTTTATTCCACATGAGTCAGTAAACCAAATATATATAGACTCTTAACCGGACCCAAACAATAGTCCATCATGTAGAAACCTGTAACTCAAACAACAGCTAGCAGCAACAATATGGGAGAACGACAGAGGTTACCCAATGATTAATATAGTGGACACACAAAATCTTTAAGTTGACTATTCGGCATGGGATTGGGCCGCAGATGATATCTTCCACCTCTATGAGATTCTCTGTCAGGTTCCCCTTCTTTTGTTGATGGTCTTTGCCCTTCTGGGACAGATGCTGTATTATTTTCCATGTCGTCCATATCGCTCTGGGTGTCACCAGAATCATCCTCAAACTCTCCGCTGTCCCTCTCCAGAGGCACAGCTCCTGCTCTCTTAAAGTGTGACACATTCCGGGTGACTCTCAGTCCCCCTCGAGCCGCTGTCACCATGGTGCCTTTCACTCCGATTACTCTCCAGGCCTCTGGTTCAAATGTTGTTTGAAACTTTCCTCTAAACCGACGACTTTTGACTACCACCAGATCACCTTCTTGAAAACCTCTAAACTTACTTCGCCTTTTCTCTGTAGCCTTTCGGTTAGTACGTTCTCGACGGCGCTGAGTAGCTTGGACATCTAACTTTGGGGCGACCCAGTGTGGACTTGCCGGGATGCAATCCCTCGGTGAAGTTTTAAACATCAACGCAGCCGGTGCACACCCGGTGGTGCTGTGCGGGGTCTGGCGATACGCACTAAGGAATTGTTGCAAACACGTTTCTCCATCTTCTTGCTGTTCCAGTCCTATTCGTAGCGCTCGATTTAGAGTGCGCATAAACCTTTCTACATCTCCATTGGCCTGAGGCCAATAGGGCATGACCTTGCGATGACGTATGGCCAGCCCATCCAAATATGACCTGAACTCTTGCCCCTGGAACGGAGGGCCATTATCCGTCCTAACTTCATCCGGGAGCCCAAACATAGCGAATGTCCTTTGAAGTATGGGTCGTACATTTTCAAACGAGGTCGAGGACACGACTTCAACAACTGGAAACTTGGTGTACGAGTCTATAAGGACAACCGTCAACCTCCCGTCCGGAAAACTGCCAAAGTCCATGCTTACTTTCGTCCACGGCTTCTGACTGGCAGGCTCCGTGATAACTGGGCAATTGGGTGGCTCTCCAGATGTGATGATGCATGAATGACACTTTCCCACCAGCTCATCCACCTGACAGTCCATACCGGGGAACCACACTTTTGCACGCAACCTGGCTTTAGTTTTGGCAGCACCCTGATGCCCCTGATGAGCTAGCTCCACCACTCGGGCCCATAGACTCTGAGGTAACACGATTCTTCTTCCCCTCAGGAGTAGGCCTTTACCATCTGTGGAGAGCTCGTCTCGCACTCTCCAGATCCCCTGCATCATGTCTTTATGTTCCAGAGTGGATGTTTTTGTCTTCTCCAAGAAGTGTTTCCAATGTTTATGCTTGAGAGCTTCCTTAGCTTGATTCAATACTACATCTGCTTTGGTGGCATCTATAATGTCCACTATCCCGAGAGCATTGGGGCATGCTGCTTGCACGACCATGTTTACGAATACTTCTGTATTCTCCTCATCTTGTTCTTGGTAATCATCTGCCATGGCCGGGGGTGGGTGGCGAGACAAGTAATCAGCTGGGTTGTTGACTCCTGGTCGATAGACTACAGTAAACCGATAGGGTTGAAGCAGAACGGCCCATCGCTCTATTCGGGGAGGCACCAGACGCACACCTCCAGCAAACAGCGACACTAACGGCTTGTGGTCAGTTATTACCTGGAACTCTTGTCCATACAAGTACAAGTGAAAGTGTCTGCACGCCCATCGAATCGCTAGCGCTTCTCGCTCGATCTGTGCATATCTGGTCTCAACTGCCGACAGCGCCCTGCTGGCATATGCTACTGGAACCCATTCCTGACGATTCTGCTCTTGAAGGAGAACAGCACCCAGTCCTACCGGGCTGGCATCAACCACAACCTCCGTCCGTCGATGGGGATTGAAGTATGCCATGGTTGCCTTGTCCAGCAAGGCTGCTTTGATGTCATTGAACGCTTTGTCTGCAGTGGAGCTCCATTCCCACCTCTGCACTCCCTTCGTGAGTTGCCGTAGTGGTTCTGCCATAGTAGCGAGCTGCGGAATAAACCTCCCACAGTAGGTGGCCATGCCTAGGAAACTTCTCACTTCCGTGGGATTTTTTGGAATCTTGGCTTGTCGAATAGCCTCCGCTTTCCGTGGGTCTACTTGCAGTCCATCTTTAGAGAACACATACCCAAAGAACTCCACCGACGTTTGATAAAACGCGCATTTCTTCCTGTGAAGCGTAAGCCCTGCCTCTGTTAATCTCTGTAATGTAGCCCTCAGGTGGCGATGGTGTTCATCTCTTGTCCTCGAGTATATGAGGATGTCGTCACTTAAGTTTATCACACCTGATAATCCCGACAAAGTCTCTCGAATAGCATTCTGGAATACCTCGGCAGCCGAGGATACACCGAAACTCAACCGTTTGTATCGCCGAAGTCCCACATGTGTTGAGAACGTGGTAATGTTCCTGCTTTCGGGCTCCAGTTCTAGCTGATGGTACCCAGCGTTCAGATCTAATTTCGAAAACCATTGCGCTCCGTTCAAGTCGGCTATAATATCGTCCATGGTGGGTGTTATGTGCCTCTCCCTCTTGATCGCTTTGTTGGGTATGCGCATATCCACACATAGACGGATGGCACCCGGTTGCTTCGGTTTTGGTGCTATCACCAGAGGCGAGACCCACGGCGTTGGTCCGTCTACCTTTTCTATTACTCCTTGACTTTCCAGTACCAGCAATTCCTTTTCTACTGCTGGTCGCAAATGAAATGGCACACGCCGATGTCTCAAAGCGACTGGCGGAACGCTTGGGTCTATGTGAAGTTTGACTTGTTTACCTCTCAACCGGCCCAACCCTTCAAACAACTGCGGAAACTCTCCAACCAGCTGCTCAACCTGTGATTCGTATATTTGTCGTGCAAAGAACACCAGTTCCAGTTCCTCCGCGGTATGGCACCCCAGCAGTGTACCTCTGTTTCCCGTTACCACATAAAATTTTGCTGTTGTTGAGACATTTTCACTAGCCACAGACACCTCTATCGTGCCTTTCAGCGGCAGCGGCTCTCGACCTCCGTAGTTGTATATTTTGGTATTTGTTGGGGTGAGAGATGGTGTTGGGACCAGCTGTCGAAACAGGGTGTCATCCATTACGTTGACAGACGCCCCTGTGTCGATCAGTACTGTTGCCACTATGCCGTTGACTAGTATGTTGCTCATTGGTGGTGATCGCTTCTTTTGTTGCCTCGCCCCGTTGAATGATATTACAAAAATATCTTCCTCTTCATCTTCTTCAAAGACAGGTACCCCTTGGGTTGTGTCTCCAGTACCATCATCCTTGCCTTTACTCACGCTCCTTACTTTGGCGTCTTTTCTCGTCTGGTCTGTGAGTTTGTTTCGTCCTGATCTGCACACTTTGGCAAAATGGTTACTTTTGCCGCACTGGTTACACGTCTTCCCTTTTGCTGGGCATCCTGTCGATGTTCTGTGTTCATACCCACAGCTACCACAGGTGCGTTCGCTAGCCCTGAATGAGTTCTGTCTGCGCCCCAACGATGGGCGCGCTTGAATGGCCTCTACTTGTTCTTCCTTTATTTGGGGCGGTCTGGTGCTAGACGAAATTGCCACCGATTGACCCCTTGCCGCTGCCATGGCATCCGCCCGCACTGCCGACAATTCGTGTGACCGTGCCAGGATCAGTATGTCGTCAAGAGACATGCCTTGTTGGCGTAAGATAAGCTTCCTCAGGGCGTTGGACCGGCACCCTTGGATTATCTGAGCTCTGATCTCCTCTGGCTGATTGAGCCCTACGCAGGAGCTTGCTAGTTTTCTCAGTCGCGCGTAAAACATGTCCATTGACTCGACATCAGTTTGTTGCGCTTGGCGAAGCTTAAAGCGTTCGTAGTCTGAGTTTAGTTGTGGGTCAAAATGTCTGTTTAACGCTAGGACTGCGGCGTCAAAATCTGACTTATCCCCTGTGTCCGGTAGTGCATCACATAACTCTTGCAGTTCCTCTCCCCCCATTAGCAGCATGAGGGATCTGCGTACCGCCCCGTCCGTCTCTCTAGTGGCGCAGAAGTAGTTTTCCAGTCGATTGAGCCATAGGCGCCATCTTGGCGCTGCGGTGGCCGGATCAATTAGTTGGCTGAATGGCGGTAGCGCAGTGACTGAGGAGTGGGCCCTGGTGTTTGCTTGCGCAGGCGGCTGAGGGTTTTCTTGCTGTGGTGCACTCATTTTCCTTTCTGGTAATGTCTTTGTGTACTTATCCCTTTTGTCTCTAGTGTCCTTACTGAGGTTCTGCCTCCTGGGTTTTTTTTCTGTTGCTGTCCCTATTATTGTCAATAGCTTTCCTTTTTTTTTTTTTTTTTTTTTTATTTTTTTTTTTATTTAGTCTCTATTGGAAAGTTCTCTTGTTTTTTTTTCTTTTCTCTCTATGATTTCCCTTTTGTTGTGTTCTTTTCTTTTATGTTGTTTTCCGTGTTTTATTTGCTGCTGCACATTTTTCTCATGCATACGTAACTTTTTTTTCTTAGACGGAGTTCTCTGACTCCTCGTTCGAAGCGCTCACTCCGTGTAGGGCGTTCCCCGCTCGAGGAGCGTTTCCGTGTGCCTCTTGTTTACCGTCTCCTGGCAACCAAGAGCACACGTGGGCCTCGTCTCCTCACGTGGTGCACGCGGGCCTCGGACGGGAGTATTGAAATGGACTCACCGTCCGAGGTCGGGCCACCTCGACGTTCCTGGTTCTCCGCCGACGACCCCCTCTCGCCGAGACAATCGGCGCACGCCGGGTGTGGCCCAGCGGGCGCACGGCGGCTTCTTCTTGCGGGGCGGCGGACCCGCTCCGGCAGGCCTCCAGCGTTGTTTTTCTCGCGGCGTCGACCGGTATGGACAGGGACGCCGTTCGTCGCGGGTGTGGCCGGGGCTTGGCGTTCGTCGACTGACTATTCCTGCACGGCGCAGGGTTCGTGGGTCCCCTCGTCGCCAGTGTAGATGTGGGGCCTAGGAGCAGCGCTGCAAGGAATACACGGACACCTTTTACTGGGATACTGGGGAAGTGCCACGTCATGGCAGCCCCTCTTTATTTATCAGCTCGGTTCCGCGCTCCTCCCGGACGCGCAGAACACGATACAATGTATAGTAGAGGCCGGATGGCTCTCTACAGCGCTGAAGGAAAATATGAAAACACGGCACAACATAAACGATCATTTGTGCTGTTGGCTCTAATGTACAGTGTACTTGGTTTAGGTAACTTACTGGTCCCATGCAGACACGAGGTGTATCCTGCTCTCTTCGAACCGTACACCTAAAATCGTATTTATAGATATTGCAATTTTTCACAAAGTAGGTGATATTGTTCCATAAAAACTGACCTCTACACTCATCGCATAACCTATTAAACATGGATTTAACATCACGAAAAGAATCAGTGAACTGGGGTAGTTGGGCTGTAGTATTTCACCTGAGACATCGCTCACTCTAAATGGTTTTCTTCTTGAGACATTCAAAACTGAAGCTTAACACAACATATATATCATTAATTTAGCAGTGTCGGTCTCTCAGAAATGTTCAGTATCAAATGTGCATTCCACTCTGTTTGACTGTCAAAGAATACGACTGTTTTATTCAAAATTTTCTTTAAAAGTATTGTGAATATAAAAGAGGGGGAAATAATATCAGCTGTAACGTGACATATATCATGAAACCGTGCTCAGATGACCTAGTGGTGCTCCTGGCTGCCTTGTGTCTATGGCACCATTTAGCTTAATTCACTTTGGCACTTGCATGGTGTCTGGCTTGATATTCACCCAGGCACTCGTGCAGTGTCTGCAAACACCTACACATTTGTGTGGTGTCTGGCTGTAAATTCCCCTCAGCACTCGTGTGGTGACTGGAAATTCACATAAGCAGATGTCCGATGTCCAGGAATTCACCCAAGTACTCATATGCTGTCTGGAAATTTACCGAAATACTTGTGTGGTGTCTGGCTGGAAAGTCACCCAAGAACTAAGTGATGTCTGGAATTTCACCTAAGCACTCAAGTGATCTCGAGAAATTCACCCGAGAACGTATGTGATGTCTGGAGGAAATTCAAATGAATACTTGTGTGGTGTCTGGCTGGAAAGAAGACCTAAGCACTCACGTGATGATTGGTGATAAGAAGCTGACAAGAAAAAAGAATCAGGAACAACAAAACTGCAGGCAAAAAACAGGATAGGTCCAAAAAACACTGGAAGCAGGATCGAGGAGCACCGCCAGGCCGGAAGTGTTTGCAACACAAGGAAAAGAAGACCTTCCGTGTTTATATACTAACAAACAGGAATTCACATGCAGGAAGAACTAAAGGTACCATCTTGGATTGGGAAAGCCACATACAGGTGAATGGAAAAAGTGTAATTGTAGAAAAGGTAGTGAAATGCATGCAGGGAAGGAAACACAGGCACCTGGGAAGAAGCAAGTATGGCCACAAGAAGAAAAGGGAAAAAGAAGAAAGAAAAAAGGAAAAAAGAAGTCCAGAAAATAAGTAAGAAAAATTACGGGGGCTGCAAGCGAACGCAGCGTGACCCAGAGCCCAAGAGAGGACTCCAGAGCCACGCTCCAGTCGAGAAAACAGTTCACGGACCAAAAAGCATCCAGCGGCAGGGCTGCCTGCCCGAAACGCGGACCGCCGCTCCGACCTCAGTCTGCGAGGGGGACGCCATGGGGACCCGCGACGTCATACACCTAAGCACTCATGAGGAGGCCAAATAGTTGAATCGGAGTGATGCTGCCTTTGGTGAAAATGTGACTACAAGAGGCATTACCCCCACCCTAGACCAGGGGGCAGTGACCCTATAGATGTAGGGCTCTACACCAGCTCGAATAATCTTCAGGTAGGCCTGACATATGCATATACTAACAAGAAAGGTTAGATTTCCCTACACATAGTGTTTTAAAAGGGATCTCAGGCCCTGAAAAATGCCCCAGACCTGTTATGGCCTAGTATGAGGGCAGAAAATTGTTGGCCCTGAAGTTGAGAGGGACTGTAAGAGTCATCACACTCTAACAACTGTCCATCTTTGTGCTTTCAATATTACCAACATACGCCATAATTAAAAGTGATGCACACTGGTGATCTGGTAGGTAATTGTAGCATCATATCTGGATCTCTGCATTATCCAGAAAAATAAAATCTGAGCACTCCCTCTGGATGTAGAGATCCGTGAGGTTGAGTCCGCCCAGGTGGCACTGCCCTACCTGGGTGGGGATACGTGGTCAAATGATGAATCATGACACTATAATGTGTGTGAGACCATGTATTCCACAAAGGAAGAACCCCCCACACAAGTCTCAAGTGCAGGGTTCACAAAAACCTGTAAAAGCCCCCATACCTTTTGTGTGTATGGCCAAAATATTTGGGAGGTAGTATGTGGGTAACAAACTTGCCTCTCTCTCCTTTGTGTGATATGAAAAAAATTACAACATACATGGTAATCCTTCTACATATACAAAAAAGGGAATACTTCCCTAGGTATCAAACTTACAACATGCCCTCTACAGTTCAGAAATATGTAGGTATTTGATCTTTTCAAGTTGCTCCTCACAACACATTGATAAACCTCCGTGCCCAAGTCACCATGGACAGAGTCTCAGCCTTACAGGTCAGATTCATCAAGGTTTTGCGTCACCCTTGTGACAGGAGCGCAACGGGTGATGCCAAGCCTATATGAGATTTATCAAGCCACGCAAGGCTATCTTGTGTGGTCCTGCATGAATTGTTAAATCTAGAGTAACGCAAGGCAGCAAATCGCTGCCTTGCATTACTGTGTCCCATGGAAGAGTTCTATGGGTGGAGAGTGGATGTTCCCATGTATCCACTTACTGATTTTGGTGCATTCCAAGATTTATCATCAGTGGTAGACCTGGGAATGTGTTGAAAAGCCACGCCTCCCCAGGTTTTTTCCTCTTTCTACGTGTGCTGCACTATGCAGCACACGTAGAAAGAGGAAAATCCCTCTGAAGATTGTTTTTGTGCAGGAAGGCGTCCCTACCTGCACAAAAACAATCCTGCCTACAACACAGGTACCCTTTCACGATGGTGCAAGAGTGCTTCCGTTGGTACTAGGCAGTAACATTGTGCGCCTGCGCAAGGAAAAAACTGAAATGCACCATATTATGTTAAGTATGGCACATTCTTGCCCTCTCCCTTTCACAAAGCACAGCAAGATGGCTTACTGCATTGCGTGAAAGTATAATAAATATGCCCTTATGTTTTGTGTACCCAGTTTCTAAGTCTGCTGTCCTTTATAGGTCCCTGGACAGTGCTCTGCTGCTTTCTAGTGAGACCCACATTGTATAAATGCCACATGCATGAGTTAAAATCATGTTGGTGTTTAACTAGTTTACATGTGACTGAATCCTGTTAACCCTATAAGCGGGAGTGCATTTACACGGCCTAGAATGGGGCAGATCACTGCAGGTTTCCCTTGGCAACAGGAGAGGATGGAGGAGAGATTTTTGGGTGAGGACTCAGCCACGCTTTCAGTATGTCTGATTGTGAGGAGGAGTGACAAGGTAACTAAGGGGATAGTCAAGGTCTGGTACACCCTACCTGTCCAAAACATTTAGAGATGAACAAGGCTCTGTTTGTTTTTGTCTTTTTATGCTTTGCGTGGTCATGTGACCTGCTCTCTGTGTAACTCTTCATATGCATTACTTGGGTAATGTTAAGTGTTCCATCACATTAACCTTTCTTTCATTCTCATATTTCTAGACCTATCCACTCCTTTGATATTGCTGATCATCCAACTCCTCATTCTGTGCTGGCAAGTCATTACAGGCAGAGCACACAAATGATGTGTCTTCTACTTCTTTGGCTACCCTTTTATGGTCTTTCACTGGATCAATATTATGAACATCCACCTCAGTCACATCTAGAGGGTGTTCCTCAGGGTTCTCTCTTTTTCTCACTCTATTTTACCTCCATAGTGGACACCATTTCCTCCTTTACTTTCTCATACCACCTTTATGTTGACAGTACTCAGTTATATTTCGCTTCTATTTTTTGCTCCTTGTCAGTAATGCAGATCTGTTTTGTGGCCATCATCTGCTGGAATCGTGTTATGGTAATCCATATTTAACTCCTTCAAATTTGAGTTCTTGTATCTCTCAGGTATTCCCCTCCTTATCTGCACCTGCCTCTCTACATAATTGAATCCACTTTGCCCTGATGCCCTACAAACAGAGAAAGATTATCCTGTAAAGTTCTCTGTATAACACACCTACACTACTATCTCTTAAGAGATAATCCACAATATAATGGATCAATGAGTCACTTGATTTTCCTTTAAAGTGTTATAATAAACCACCCTCTGATAGCTTGTTCTAATTTAATAACTTAGGGGGTCATTTATAACCTGGCCCTTAACCCTGACTTCCTGTGAAGGATGTCTTTGCTGTCCAGGGAGCTGCTGTGGCTCCCTTCACAGAACTAAAGGTCTGTCAAGTGGGCACCATGTTTAATTTTAGTAAACATCTTTGAACTGAGAAAATAAATTCTGAAAGCAAAAGTTTGTTTTCTCAATACAAATATTGGAAGCCCCCAAAGTGCAGAGACGTTTCACACTATATGCGGGGGCCATTCTGCATTTTCCCTTGTAAGTCGCCTCATCCTCAATAGGTCAAAATGACCACCACCATGACTTGACGGCATTTTGGCAGATAGGCCAAAATTCAGAGGTTTACAATGGTGGAGCCTGTCAAGGCTGAACCAGTGTAAACACAAAACGTCCCCCAACTTTAAACTTTAAATAGAGAGGTGGGACTTCAAGTATGACAGAGCAGGAGCACCACTAATTAAGACAGTGGTATCTCTATGCAACATAAGACCGAACTCTTGATTTTATATCACAATACTTCTTTATCCTAGAATATTCACCAAACAATATTGTCCAGTTAGTATCCAAACAAGAGTGTGAAATATGTCCCCAATGCAGAAAGCAGACAATTTAGATTAGAGGCAGTATAGAGAGGCTGGCATAGAGACGCTCAGAGAAAAGATCAGACTTGGGTAAAGTGACATATCATTCCAGAGATTATGTGCATATTTAGGAAAACATTTGTTTCTGAGTCCTTCCATTGTGAGCTGTTTGGTTTCAGATCAGGCTATGCCATGATTGTGTGTTGCTATTTGGCGTCAAAAGAATACAAGTATGTTAGCAGAATAGTTTTAGTAGCCTACCTAGAATTTGTCCTTAAAGGTTCCCGTGTGAAATGTATGTCCAATGTGTCTAGGGGTGTTCATAGTATGGCATGATCTTATTACTGCCTAAGTGGGATGTTACTTTAAAGAGGGGCTCTTTCCAATTTGGAGCCTAATTAGGTTTTCATAAAGGCGTGGGAGAACCTTTCTCTGAGATCAAGGTGATGATATTCCAATTGCAGGGTAAACAAGCATTTACAATGCAATAGGTCTCGCATTTGCAAGAGTTAGAGCTATTGGAGTTGTAAATGACAATGTTACTTACCTATGTGTTTTGGTTTGGAGTATAGTGGATGTATGTGGTGTTGAGTGGAATTATGTGGGTTGTATTGGAATATTTATTTGTGGAATTGTGTGGTGTGGATTTTATTTGTGCAGTGGAATTATGTGGCATGGTGAATAGCTAGGGGTGAGAGCTGCACAGAATAGGTAGAAAGGAAGATAGAGAGGGATATGTAGTTTGTGAGGAAAGTGGTGAGTGAACTCTAGAAGAGGAGCAGAAAGAGTGTGTGAGAAAGAGAGAAAGAAGGGGAGAGCAGGCCATGGACGCATAAAGAGGGAGGACCTGTGTATGCAAAAGACACACTAAGAAGAGGAGGAGAGCGTGGGTTTGAGGGAAAGAAACCTCACCATACGTCTTCCTCACACAGGTTGCAAATAAAACCAAGTAAGTTCTGTTCTGTTCCCAAAGCTTTCTGTTAGTATATGCACAAATATTTCACTTGTTGCTTTCAAAGGCAGAACTATTTGGTGGAAATGTTCACACTGCTTCTAGCGTGTTTGTGAAAATCATTGGTAATGGGGGTAAATAAATAAAGTTTCACCTTACACAACTTCTTCAAAGGAACACCAAGGTTTGATTTTAAAGGATAGACCACTGAAATATCAATGGGAAATTGCCAGAATGGAATGGTTGTCTTAGAAAAAGCCTGACAAAGGAAAAATAAACAGAATGAGAGGGAAAAACATCTCGTTAAACTGCTCTCACGCGGCAAGGAGTAAGTTGAGAACACAATTAAGTAGTTAAAAAAATTATCAAAATACTCTTTGCTTGAAACATGTGTTGCACTAGCACATAGAAATAAAAAGCCTAAGCCACAAACTATAAACTAGAATGGAACAGATTTAAAAAGTGACTGTTCACGTACTATCAAAAGAGAAAAAATAAAACGTTCCAAACTGTCTTGTACGTGGTATAGGACAACTTCCCAGCTCTCAACTGGTCTGCTTGTTTACGTCAAGTGGTGGGTCGTTCATATATTAATTTCCATTTACACTGCATTGTGAAGCTTTTGATATGTTTACTACACCTCCCACAACTATTGACATCTCTCTGACAAATGTAAATGAAGGTAGTACTATGACCCAGCCCTGAAGGATTATCGGATATCCACGCTTTACAGAGATACCTTGTTTCCAGCTGGTGCATTTTTTCATAATTCATTGCACAACGAATGCATAATTCATTGGACAACTGGAAGTAAAGAACCAAACTATAGAGCAGCCCTGGCAAAATTATATGGCAAGCAAATGCAAATGAATTGTTTTGACATTTGAACTATTCAGACTGATTGGGTAAAATTGTTAGTACCAGTTTGACACCTGAATATAGCACTTAGCCACTGAAAATGGACCAGTTAACCCTTGCTATGTGTGTGCCATTGCACGAAGCCACGTGTGGTCATTTATGTTTAGTAATTTGTGCTCAGTATGAATTAAAACTAACTTTTTGTGAAATCTGCTATTTATGCAGCAGATTGTGGATTATGTGGAGATGGCACTAATTCCTATCTATGGAGACAATGCCGCAGCCTCAGAATCACATAATGCCAGTGGCCCTGTTTATCGTAGAGGAGACATTGTGATTGCTGCCAAGTGTCGCTTTGTCATGTGTGACATCTTGAGCCATTCCTGGCTTTTTAGCCAGCACTCTACAGCAGCCTGCCGCTTTTAGTCATTGTTAGCAAGGACTGATAAACCTTCCCCTCAAACAGACCACAGGTAGTCTTCTGCTGTGGAGTCTCTGTGCCTGCCTGGAGTAACATGGAGAGCTGGGTGCCACCATAAGCATCAAAAGCAGACTGCTACAAACTACAAGTAACTGATGCAGCTACCACAGAGCATTAACTGGCCACCATCTTGGAATGGTTGCAACTACAGGAACTTCAAAAAGAAATAGTCAAAACCGAGCTACATTACAAGTTTCATTGAAATGAAATGAGACAGATCGCTTAATTAAACAAGGTAAGTGATATGTGTTAAAAATAGTTTTTCAATAAATGCAAAGTATAGAAACATAATTGTGATTATAAAAGCTACTCTGTGATTGGTCATAGGAGGCAATGAGGATGATCCTCTCTGTAATTGGTCAGCTGATCCCACCTTCTGAACTGTCAATAGTAGAGCTATACTTTTGTCGAGAAGTTGGATAAAGTTTTGTTGCATTTTGGACTCTCGCTCCTAGGCGAGAATGCTGGTTGAGGGGAAACAGCACTTGTATTTGTAGGCAACAAAGCCATTCCTACCACTGTTGGCCCAATGCTCCCAGCTCACAAGCAATACCTCACCAAAACTCAGAATGCAAAGGTGATTTCTGGCAGCCTTACGCATGGACTCTAGAGAAGATCTCTCAGGGAAGTCGTGGTGGAACGAAAGTTATCCATTTCTCTCGTTAGCAATAAGTCACACACAGGCAATGAAGGAGATGCAGGAAAGTTTTCAATATATTTATTCAAAATGCTGCAATCTACGGTAAAATGCATGAGCTGCAATGATTAGAGTAATGAACAGTAAAAGAAGTATGTGTGAAGATTTGAGTTGTGAATACAAAAAAACCCATCACCTCACAATAAATATGAGATGTGGAAATCATAGCAAAGAATGCCTAATTTCTACCCTAATGAGAGCTAGGTATGATAAACCTAATCTGCCAGTACCATGTCCATCAGAAGTACCACAACCCTTGTTACCTTGGAATGAGGTCTGACTCCATGGTGACACAAGGCTGAGTTCTGCAGCAATGTGACATGCAGCATAGATGGCATCTGGAAGGAATCCCTCTAAACACCTTGTCCATGTGAGATGTTTTTTACAAATCATGTAGGACTCCTGACACAGGTATGTTCCCAAACAACTGATAAGGAGGCAGACTTGTGGCAACAATTATATAAACAATCCCCAACAAGTGTGCATTATTTTCCTATCACACATAAGTGAGGAAGGGATATGATGTTAATACCTACGTACATCACTGACCATGAAGCTGATAATGACGCCTTCACAGAGTGGCACTGATAATGCAAATCAAAACATTTCTATAACCATAAACAATGGCAGCCATCTTAAAAGAAATAATAAAATAAATGGACTAAAACAGAGCAAGCTAAGTAGGTTAAAAGTCCCTAGGTGATGGGGGAACAGGCCTGCAAGCCAAAGGCTAAGCTAAATTCCTGAGTCCCAATAATGGCCAAAATGGGTTCTCCACAGTTTTATCAACTTATAGGTTTAGTCGGAGAGGAAAACCAGTGCTGTGCCTCAGACATCTCAGCACTTAGCTCCAAGGAAGCTGGCTCTGCCACTGCAGATCGCTTCAAGCGAAACAAAAAAAAAAAACGTTGCCACTCCGATCTAAACACACTGATCTATGCCCAGCAATATTTGGAGAGAGGACGTGGTGTAACATCCAGAGCTGCCTACATTGGCATTGGGGAACTGGGTTTGAGTCTACGCTTCAGTTCTCCCCATGCCTAGTTAAAAAAAAGATAACTTAAATACATTATTATCTGTTAGCAAAATAAAACAATGGTAATATGGAAGACAAATGCAGAATGCCGTTACAAATAAGTGTATTAGCAGTATGGAATGTGTGAAAGTGTACAGGGTGACTAAGAAAAGGTGCCATTTTGAAAACACAGGCAGTAACCAAATAAAAAATGGTGCCCTTACACAAGCCTGCATGCACAAAAGGGCAAGCCTACAAGAAATAGGGGCATACTTCATGGGAGGGTTTGACACACAAAAAGGAGGAACATATAACCCACATTGACCACAGAGAAGCAAGCCTTGTGAAGGACATGCAAAACAACCAATTAAAGGGATGGGTGGGCTTTAACCCACACAATAGATAACAGCATGTCTCAAAGAGACAGCACATGTGCTGCCTAGGCGAGACCTAAAAAGGGCAGTAACAGCAATTTGGAGATGGTCCACAGAGTTTGGGGGATGGGGAGTCAATGAAGGCATCGGTGTCTTAGGAAGCATCTATGCATGTATTGTAGGCCCATCTTCACAAGGATCTAATGTGCATCCTATTTACACAGGGATTTGTGCTTACCAGTAAAACACCTAGGGGGTGATTCTGACCGCGGCGGTCGCCGCCCGCCAAGCGGTTCCCGCCGAAAGACCGCTCCGCGGTCAAAAGTCCGCGGCGGTCATTCTGGCTTTCCCGCGGGCCGGCGGGCGACCGCCAGAAGACCGCCGGCCGGCCCAGCGGGAAAGCCCCGTCAACAAGGAAGCCGGCTCAGAATTGAGCCGGCGGAGTTGAAGGGGTGCGACGGGTGCAGTGGCACCTGTCGCGATTTTCACTGTCTGCAAAGCAGACAGTGAAAATCTTTGTGGGGCCCTCTTACGGGCGAACCGCCAGGAACAGGATGGCGGTATGGGGTGTCAGAATCCCCATGGCGGCGCAGCAAGCTGCGCCGCCATGGCGGATTCCCATGGGCAGCGGAGAGTCGGCGGTACACCACCGGCTTTCCGCTTCTGGCCGCGGCTGTACCGCCGCGGTCAGAATGCCCGGCGGAGCACCGCCAGCCTGTTGGCGGTGCTACCGCCAACCTCCGCCCTGGCGGTAATTACCGCCAGGGTCAGAATGACCCCCCTAGTGCGATGTCTGTGATAGTGATGGCAATTGAGGATGGAAGAAGACATTATGGAAATAGCTACATTTAGAACCTTTTAGAAAGGCTGGAATTTTAGAAGTTAGACCATTTATGATAAGTTATGAAGTGTAGGTTGTGTGCATTTTACAGATCTTTCATAGTTGCTGTTCAGTAGAAGAGGCTCTTAGGTGACAAAAATGAAGTGCCTTATAACGTGAGTGAGAGGGACCTCGTGACTGTTAGCACTGAGGAGGTGAGAAGAAAAAGACAAAGAACAGAAACAAAGTTAATATTGTTTTAGATAAGTAAAAGAAATATGATCACAGGCTTTGATGTGTTAACTTTGAGGCAACAAGAAGTCATCTATTAGATGATGTCTGTGAGATGAACTTTGATGTGAAGTGTGCATGAGTCAGCAAAGGAAAAAAGGCAAAAGGTATTTTATTGTTGTCTGCAAAGAGGTGACTGTCAGAATGCATTATCCATGCAATCCAGATCCAACAAGAGAAAAGTGTGTTTCCATGCTTCTCTAAACCCAATGTCAACTATACACCAAACAATATGTTGGTTAGAAGTGGACATGGGAAAAGGAGAATTGGATATGTGAGAGAAAAAGAGACACTGAATATTGTCACTCTGCCTGTTCACATTGCGGGGCATGCTCTTCATTGTAAGAGCACTGGTTTTTCAAGATCGGTAGAAGCTTTTAATGATTTTATCATTCCTGCTGCACAACCTCAATTCCTAATATTGTACATGATTTACCTTTTAAAATCTCTATATTTCCAACTCTCTACTGTCTGATGAAAGTCAGGCCCTCATTACGAGTCTGGCGGTCAGAGACCGCCAGCCTCGCCGTGGCGGTCTCACCGCTGCAGGGCAGGAGGTGAAGACCGCCATATTATGAGCTGTGGGGTTTGGCTAAAGCCAAACCTCCACAACTCCGCCTGGCCTCCCGGTGCGGTCGCACCGCCACGGCTGGCGGTGACCTTCTCCAGTCCGGCTGCAGGCCTCAGGCCGCCGTCTGGATCTCGAGGTTGCAAACTGCCAGGCTTTCCTTGGCGGTCACCCCGCCACGATAACCCTGACGGTCACACACCCAGCGACAGGAATCTCCATTGCTGGCACAATCTCCATCGCCATCTCCATTGCTGGCACACACATACACTTATGTCCCCACACATGCACACATCCCCCCACCCATCCACACACTCACAAACCCGCCCTTCATGGACGTATGCATTCACATACACACACATGCGGCACACACATCCATCCACTCAGACACCCCCACTCACTCGCATGCATCCACTCAGACACCCCCACTCACTCGCATGCATCCATGCAGACACCCCCATACACGCGCACATACACACACACACACTCATTCACATACACGCACGCATTCATCACCCTCCCTCTGTAGACACGCAAACATGTACTCAAACACACAGACCTCCTCCCCGCCTCCTCTTTCAGACCCCCACTTACCTTCTGAGTCAAGAAGGATGTCCAGGAGGTGATGGGTCCTGGCAGTCTTCCCTCTCCGCCACCACCACGCCAGCTGGACACCGCCGAGCCATATTACGTCTCGTAATACGGCAGACGGAGTCCTGGTGGCGTGGCGGTGCCGGCGAGGGAACAGCCTCTGCACTGCCGACCGCCAGAACGAATGATGGCTCCTTTCCGCCTCAATAATAGCGGAGAGCAGCCACCTCTCGTAATATGGCAGTCTGCTGACGTCATAACAAGGGCCTCAGTCTCTTCCTAAAACTGCAACACATTTGTAATTACCATTTTCATTAATAATAAAATCTCTACTCAATGGGGCAGTACTTTTGCATAAATATCTAGGTTTGTTAATTGGGGTTATCCTATAGAAGATCACCATTTCCAGTAGCCATCAAATAAAAATAGTTATGGAGCTACTTATAGGACAGATTGTGAAACCTCTGTTGAGACCCACTACATAAGTGCCACTAACTCCGCACAGACGTTTCTCAACAAGCATTGATGAAGCCATTAGCATACGATTTGCAGGCAGACATGCACACGTAGAGCAAAGCGCTCTCCTGCCTTTTGGCTAGGTTTGCACTATAGAAGAACCATAAGCATACATATACATACAAACCACATAGGCCAGAATGCCTGCAGACACAGACAAACATGCCAGTATTAAAGCACACAGATCAGCCTTTATACATAGTCTTGAGCTGTAGGGGACACGTGGTGGCGTGCATCGACGGAGTACAAAATGATGTTCATTAGTGGTACAATGTAACATTCAGCAAGGGGAACAGAGTGAGGTGCTCCAGGAAACAAACAATCTGGCATCAATGCAGAGAGGACTTGGCACAAGGGACACCTGGTGGTGTTAATCAAATAAACATAGAATGGTGTGTATCAGTGGTACAGTCTAATGTTCAGCAGTGGAAACATGGTAATGTGCATTGGAAAGAGCACAGTTATTTGCATCTGGGGAAAATTGGGCGCTGCTCATAGGGGGAGCACCAGGCGATGTGCATGAGGAGAACACTTGGTGAAGCACCCCATGGGAACGCTGGATGATGCTACTCATGGGTCCAATGAGTGCTGTGCATCGGTAGTGGAGCAATGGGTGCCACGCATGAGTTGAACATTGGGTGTTATGCATCTGGTGTAACTGCATTATCGATCAGTAGCTTCCCGATACTGAGTTCACTAGGGAGAACAGGGTAGTGGGCATCAGGGGACCTTTGGTGGTGTACAATGGGGCACCTTTGTGATGTTCTACATGGAGAAGAAATCTATAAGCATCTTCATCGTCAGCCAGGGCTGGCTTTTTAACAGCAGCATTTTGTATGCTAGAATTTCGTTTTTTAGCCTCTACTTATTTTGGTAAATGCAAAACTTCAGGTTCCCAATTGCAGAGATGGCTTCATTGGGAATTAGAAACGTTTCTCTTTCAGATTTTTGAATTCACTATGCGCTTCTATTAGAATGTAATTAGTTGTTTCAAAATGTGATACGGAACAAGATAAACAAATACACATTCGTAAATATATAGCCAATCATTTTTACAGGCTCATGATGATTTAAAAGTCTTTGTTTCCTAAGTTAAATACATATTTACAAAGTGTTGTATCAACGGATTTGTGGAAAGGTGCTACAACGTATAGAAAAAAATCATACCATGTTTGAACTTATTTACTTTTTCTGAGCTATCCGGCCCCATGCGTTGTGTTAAGATGTTGAAAAAAATAATTGGCTCATTGCAATAAACCTTCCTGACGGAGCTGTAAGCAACCAAGTCGCTTTTTTGCATTGCAAGTCTCCCAGCTGTAAGGTCGCTCGGCAGGCAAGGACATGACTAGGCATGGGGATAGCACGATTTATAACAAACGCCTGCCTTCAAAATGGCTGCTGCCAAGGCATTGCTTCACTTTCTCCCCACACTGAACCAATGTCAAATGCTACTGTTGTTGAAGGAATTTTATGCAGCAGCATGAAACTCACCGTTCAACCCATCAAAACAAAAGTTACACATAATGCTGCCCAAGGTCTTTATTCTTACCTCTAAAAGTACTGGATTTTAGAATAAAAAAGAGATCCTTGAGACGGCACAGTAATGTGCTACTCGATAAAAATACACCCTTGCTCTCTTGAATCAGTTGTTATCTATTATCATTTAAGTACATTAGCGCTTATCAAATAACAAAACAGTCCTAGTTTACTTGATTCCCTTAATTGTTCTTTTACAAGAAATATGTATTTCCTTTCCACTGTTTATATTTATACATCAACACAGAAACACTGATTGGAACATTTCCTGCAATTCCCCCTTATTAGTTTACTTGGTGTTCAGTTATCTAAATCAGCCTCATGCACCAAGATCCAGGTGGCCCAATTAGTTTGTATAATTCTATTTCCACTCTAATTCTAACAGATTGCTTGTACTGTCAGATGAGGGAGAAATTGTCATTTGAAGAAAAAGCATCACCACGCATTTAGAAAAGACATTCTGAATAGAAATGTTTAGAGCGTCCGGTATAAATCAGTTCTGAAACAAATTCACAGACACTGTATTACTACTTGCATTTATTTTCATATATTTTATTTAATTCTGCATGTCTTACTATTTATGTACATATGAATGCAATGGATGCCTTGCCTATCTATGTGGTAACGCCACCACAAAGTTAATAATAAACAAAAAATGTTTCTGGTAAAAAAATACCATAATAATAATTTCTACCCACATAGAGCTATGAACTTGTACTTTTAATATAGCAAATATTAGTCTTTTATCAATTTCTCAAGGCAGAACGACGGGGATCGTCCAAATTTCTGGTTTCAAACATTTACTCTCTCTTAGATACCCACAATACTCTTTCATTTTCACCTATCAATTTTCAATCAGTGGAGATACTCATAAAGACAATGGGACTGATTCACAGGGCTACATTCTTGTGTTAGTTAACAATGTTTTTGGTATTCACAAACAGCATGTGCTTTCTTTTTATGTGTGGATGTTCGTATGCTCCCATTAGGGAGTCTCCGCATTCATAAAAATTACCATTAGTGAAATCAAACTCGTGGTTTGTGAATACCAAAAAAATAATAAACTTACACCAAAGTGGATATTTACCTTTGTGGATCAGGTTCAATATAGGGAAGCATGCAATGCTGTGATCAGGTCAGCAGACCATAGAGAACTTTGGTAGTTATTCGGGGTAAAGGATAAATTGTGGAATGTCTGTGCTGTTTCATCCGGGCCCTCTGACTCCTTCGCCATACCGGGTAGACTACCATTGGAGACAGTAGGCTTTAAATACCTGGGAATATGTGTAATGCCCAATACAGAGCTATGTCTCGCTGCCAGTCTCTGAAGGGTGCTAACTGCTTTTCACGGGGATGAAGAACTCTGGAGGGTGCTGCTCCTGACTCTCTTGGCCGCTATTAAGAAGGGATGCCCTTGGCACACCCCTTCCTAATAGCAACTTGCAAACCCATTTTGCAATTCGGTAAATAGATTACCGAATTGCAACATTAGGTTTGTACAGTGGAAAATGTTCTTTTTTTTGTCTTAAATGGCCTGATTCTGCGATTCTGGCTTTTGGAACAAAGAAAAACCTGCGTACATCTGGCCCAATGTCACTTACTCCAGTGACTCCCTCATGCACAATACTTTTTTAATAACTTCCTCCTCTTGACGACGACCTTCTCCTTCAACTTGGAATGCAGGCCAGGCTGCCTCTTATGGATTTCACCTATGCTTTTAGTGGTAAGCCTGATTGCATTTATGTGCTCCTGGATGCTTTGTCATATACAACTCTTCGTGACTGAAGCACAATCAGAGAAAACTTTCTAAAATGTGTGTCATTGATGAACATACCTTCTTCTACAAGTATCTCTGATTCCATTTTTCAAAATTTCCATTTCTTTTTTTGGTACTGTCCTCTCTTTCAAGCTCCGAATGGTTCATTTTTGCTCTTCTCTACAGCCTACAGTGTGTGGTAACAGTCATATAAATTCCAGGACATTAGCAGGTTGAAGGTAAGAATAACGTTATTCATTGACTCCCCAGGGCAGCCTGCCAATCCCAGGACCAGCAGCCAACTGCCTCCCACAATCAAATCCCAACAATTAGCAAGGTTCCGTATTCCATGTTCCGTTCATGGGACACTGGCAGAATATATCTCCCTGTTTTACCAACACAAACAATCATATTGAAACAACATAAATCAAAAGTGACAAATGAAAAACCAAAATCCCAGCGAACCATAAAAATATTTCCATGTGGCATTAATGCATTTAAAGATTAACAGCACAAAGGGTGCACAACCAATGAGAGCTATATCATGCTACATAGCTAAGGTACTATACAGTGGCTATGCTATCACTCACACATGAAATCCTTGTATTTTCTAGGAAATGGTATTTCAATTTTTTCTTGCAATTCCCTTGAACACCTAACTCTCTGAATTTTCCATCAAAATCATCACTCTTACTTCCACCAAAAACCTTTAATAACCTACTCTTATTTCATTTGGCCCAATCATTCAGCTCACAAAACACAATGGGCGCCAACCACTGGGATGACTCAATTTCCTCAATAATGTCAAGATCAATTAAATTCTTATTTTCAAATCTAACATCCTCTCACTGCAAAAGGCAGACTCTGCACTTTGTGAATCCTAGATTGACACCCTCAAAGTAAAAGAATCTTCTGTTTAAATCGTTTCAATTCTCCAAGTTTGCCAGAAAACACTTCTGGAAGCATTTGCTAAAATATTTTCTTCTTGTACTGTGGAATTCACTAAAACCATCTGTTCAGGAGCCCCAAGTTGAATAAGTCCCATAAAGGGTGCCCCCTATGTAGCAACATAAACTCTATCAGGAAATCTCAGCAATAACAAATCCCAACAAAACCATACATTCCCCACTGTATGATTTTTTGCGCAAACATTTATCTCTAAATGCTCCACATCTTTAAAAATCCTGCACTGAAATAATGGTATACCCAGCCCCAGAATCCACTAACATTTGAAATTGATTACCATCAATTTCAATCTCACATTTGGGATCTTTTATACCCACATCTCTCCTTGTTAAAATTATTGACAGACAACACA
Organism: Pleurodeles waltl; assembly: GCF_031143425.1. Classification (NCBI taxonomy): domain Eukaryota; kingdom Metazoa; phylum Chordata; class Amphibia; order Caudata; family Salamandridae; genus Pleurodeles; species Pleurodeles waltl. The sequence goes on along the minus strand of NC_090437.1, from coordinate 1,030,520,534 downwards.
AGTTGTTCACTAAACTCCTGACCCCCCCACCTTCATCGACCAAACACAGAATTTGATCACCACACATATCATCCGATACCCTCTCTCCATTACTTACATCACTCACAACTCCAACACACGTCAATAACATGCTTTTACACACATGTACGTAATAACCAACTTTCTTACATTCTAAACAAGTTATATTTCTTGCAGGGCATGACTTATCATTGGCCCAGTGCTTCGTAGTGCCACATCCCATACATGCACTCCTGTGTACAGCTTTATATTTTCGTTTACATTTGTCCATATCCTTACTAGACTATTTCTCAACTTTGGATTTCCCTTTGACAACATTGATCTGCTGCCCAGCTACACACCTCTAACTATTTAATTTATCTTCATTCAATAGTTTGACACATTTTGATGTCAACCCTTCACCTCCAGCATTACCCAAAGTCTCAGATAATTTGGGATTACGAGCACTACACATTTTTTAAATTGAAGAATTAGATGTGTGCATCATGAATTGATCACAAATATGCTCATCTTTACCAGTATTGCTCTCAACCCTGTTACAAACTAATCGAAGGATTCATCACTTGCTTGAACACGAGAAAAAACGTGTACCACTGCAAAATTACACTGGTCTTTTTACCAAAATACAAGTCCAACTGTTTCATGTACTTACCAAACAATGATAAATTATCACCTGCCTCCTGATTAGGAATGTCAGGAAGAGTGGTATAGACTCTTAGGGCCATATGTACGAAAGCTTTTTCCCATAGCCACAGAATGGGTAAAATCCTTTGGTACATCTGGCCCTTAGTCCCTCCTTGCAGAACGAATGCAACAACATAGCTTGTTTTCTTTCATCAGCCAGTCTTTCATTAGCAGCAGCCAGCATGAATATTTAAAACCCATCAATCTTTTCATTCCAGGGAGTTACAGGCTCACCAGGACACGGTAGACACGGTGGTGGAACATATAAATGGTGCTACATAATGTTCAAAATAACTAATCAAAATAAATAGTCACTGTCATTACAGGTTTTCCCACAAACAAATAAGTTGTCAAAAACAGGTTCTCCAAATTACATTTTCAACTGATATGGGCACAAAATCAAGCACAAAGTGGAGTCAAACATAGTCAGATGCACAAGGAAGAATCCAACAGAAAGTGAAAGTTTTATATGCCAAAATATAAATGGTGCCCCTTCACATACTGTAGGATCCATGGATAAATAAGCTTATAACACATATAAAATGGTGCACTGTAGCTCAAAGCCCTCCTAATACAAAAGTGGCGTCCTGACATTACATTTCGCATAGGCTGCTGCAAAATGACAATTCGATCCTGTGCTGTCCGTCTTGTCTATGCTGAATCCCACAATAAAAAATGGTTATCCGATTGCACAGACACATACCAAAATGGCGTCCTGGTTCGTAACATGACAATTCAATCCCATGCTGCAGGTCACGCATATGAGTTATGCCCCAATCCAAAATGGCGGTCTGACACGCAGGTATGTATAATGTTGAATGCCCCAATCTAAAATGGTGCATTGATGTGCCACCAAAACACACTGCCAGAACAAAACAGGATTCATAGAACCTGTGGAAACCTCAGGATGATGCTACTGAAAGGCACAAATTAAACAGTGAAGCCAGCTCCAATTAATTTTCATTGTGAAGCATCGGCTTTCTGGAAGCAGAGCTACACCACCAGCACCAATAATTCGACCATGAAAAACATCCTCAGGAATCTGCGATTCGTCATCACATGCCCGCTTGCACCAAAAGAGCTCAAAGTTGTTTGCAACAGAAGTCATTGAACTGCCACTTCTTATGAAGACCAGGAACCACAAACTCGATGTGGGTTTGAAGCTGGGGAGTTGTTCGCTTGCCACCAAAAATGTTGAAATAACTGTGGTATAAATTCCAGGACACCAGCAGGTTGAAGGTAAGAATAAATATATTCACTTACTCCCCAGGGCAGCCTTTCAAGCCAAGGACCAGCAGCCAACTGCCATCCACAATCAAATCCCAACAACTACTAAGGTTCTTGTTCCATGTTCCATTCATGTGACATTGGCAGAATATAACATCTGGCTTAAAACATTTGCACCAACATTTGGACTGAATGACTGGTGCAAAATGGTAATTTGGTGCAAATGTAGCTTTTGCATTTGGCAGTAGTGTCATCACTGATTTTTTATTTATTATGTGGTACCAATATAAGTGCAAAATTGTACTGGCACCAATGCATTCTAGGCAATGCTACAAAATTGTCAGGCCATAACATTAAAATACAAAGTAGTTATATATAGAAAGCAATGTAAAATAAACACAGTTTCTTGTCCACACCCACAAAGGAAAATACTGAGTGCAATCCAACAATTAAAAAAGACCAAATAAATATATGTATTCTCCATATAATCACACGGAGATCTCCACACCTGAAAAATATCAGTCTTATAAAAAGTCTGTTCGTTCCCACCCACCTCTCACTAATCAGAAAAGGATTCACAATAATCAACGAAAATTGTCGAGAACAGACTGGGACTAAATAAATATATAATCAACAACCTAGAATACTCACAATGTATGTTAGGACAAAGCTGCTGTGCAAATTGCCAGACTGTGCCAGTCCTTCATTTTTAAAAGAATATGTGTTGCATCCCAAAGACTTTTTTCTGAAGTCTTCCACCAGCGACGTAATTGTCTGGGTTGACAAATACCAAGGCTGTCTACTCTTGATAACGCTTCATCCCTCTTGTATCCACCATCATATATTCCATGCCCTTAATCTCTTACAGGGTCTGTTTCAACCCTGCTTTCTCACTTTGTTGCAGTTTTTTCATCTTTCTTTTTCTCCTCATTTCTCCCTTTCTGCCTTTCTCTTTCTTGTGATAGGTCTAAGTCTGATGAAGACAAATGGGTCCCGGTCCCCAAATATGAATGCCAGTGGGGAATTGTGGCAAATCAAAAGTAAAATGGCCCATCTAGCCACAAAGGTGACCTCAAAGTCCTACAAAACGTCCCTCAGGCTGATCGATCAGACCAGCCCATCAGGCGCTGGCTGACTGCCCTATAGGCCAGTCCGACATGGTTCATGGGTTATTGTTTACGACAGTCCTGGCAGTATCCGATTCTGTTGATGCAGTGGCTCTTGCATTGCATGTCATCCAGTAAACCCACATTGAGATATTAGACATTGTTAATTTGAATAGACACTGGCGATTCTCTAACATTGCCTTAACCTACTATTCTAAGGACACCACAGAGGTATGATTGATGGGTGCTTCTTGCTTATGTATACACAGTTTTTCTTGCCAATGAGCTCTGCAATTTTTGGCATAACTCAATCAGTGGCACACATAGTCCAAGCCGTGTGGCAGTAATATGATGGTGGTGCTGTGCTTTTCAAATAAAAATTCAACTGTTTTGGCTCAAATACCCATTTGTGACAGTTTTTGCTGTCACAGCTTTGTCATCTTTATGACAAACCACTTTTATTTCTAGGACTGGCAAGTAGGCACAAAAATACAGAAATCTGCCAGCATGATCCAAAGAAAGACAAACTTAATGTCCCAAATGCAAATGCAAAATGTTGGTTGTTAAGGTCAAAGCCAAGATGCATCAAAAATTATATAGGACTGAGTTCAGCATATAGCATTTTAGTGGCTTTCCAACACTTTTTGTCACTTTCTAAGAACAGCAGAGGAAAGCACAACTTAGTGAGGGAATGTAGCTCCAGCAGCTTACAATACAAAATTGAAACCATTTGCAGCGCAACTTGATATTGTTTCTTTCACTTCAGGCTGTTTCTGTAATCACCTCCGAGTAGCAAAGTTACAGCCACTCACAGAACTTCAAACTCTTAATCACCTGAAAATATAACCACTCATGTTCTCTGAATTTTCGCCACCAGAGGTCTGCCAGAAGACGGCAACTCAGCTTTTTATGTTTGAATGTGTAGGATTGCTGTATCATTTTAGTTTTTATTGTGTTCTTATTTTGTCAATTTCATTAAAACTGTAACACAACCTATTGACATATATTGGCATTAATATTTGTAGTTTGCACTAGCTAGTGCACAGCAATCAATGACATTTGTTAATGACATTGCATGGCACAGGGCACCAAAGACAAGCTGAGCATGTTATGTACTTGAATCTGATCCCATTCCCCTTTACCTCTTCGTCTCCACCACCCTACCACCCAGAGTGCTGGGCAGTCTAGCCATCACTATCATTAGATATCTCTGTTCTCCACTGTATTATATTTTCATGGCTTTCACTAAGCAGGTATCCACGAAAGGGTCGCCATATAAAATTGGGTCATGAAGAATGAGGCAGTACTGTCCCATATGAGTCAATTGTATCATCACAAGAGACCAGGTTTCTCAACCAGTCTGGGTATCAGGCCCCTACCCAAGAAGACAGCCATTTTACTCTTGTTGAGCAACAGTGCCCATCCTGGGGAGCGCCTTGTAGATCAAATGCTGAAGAGCGGGTGACTTTACTGATGATCATGCCTAACAACGTGTCGAATATTCTGTGCCAGTAGGCTGCCACCAAAGGACACGTCCAGGCATAATGTATACAATCTAATATAATTTCTGTGCAACCTGTCTAGAAGTGTGAGGAAAAAGTTCTTGTCGTCCTAGTTGTTTGACGAATCCAGAATAACTGCACACTAAATTTAATGGTAACAGGTACAATTTTCTGTAACCTCGATTGTGCTTTTTAGAACTTGAAATGCTTATCCTTGATTTAGTAGTGAAGTCAGTCAGTTTGTCTCCCATGGGTAACTCAAATGGAGTAAAAGGGGACCTCTCTAAATGTACTGATCATATTCAGTCATTTTTCCGTGCCCATCTCCAGCCCAGAGGAGTCAGCGCCTTGTACTGCTTGTCATAAATAGACTAAATTATCCCTGTTCTCGTATGCGCTCTGCTCGAGTTTCTTAACTCCTAGATTCAGAATTTCAAATACATCTAGGAATGATGTAAGGGATAAATAAACTGTCAGCAGCTTAAGGGCCTTCTGTCTAGCACAGACTGCCTTTTCACAGCACCTCCACGTGTAGATCGCACTTGTGCATGGCTTGTTTGTACTGGCACCTGGCGGCAGAGCATTCAAAAAGCTTGTTGTGACTGCCGCTCTGAAATCACAACCTAGATTCCAAGGTAAGCTTTATTGAAACATCTCAGCATCCTATGGCCTCAAGCAGGGGAAACTACATGCGGTTCTAAACGACACCTGAGTACCAATCTAACTGATACAAAGGATGCAGTTGTGTAAAAATGTGCTATAGGTTGAAGCCTGGCAGTAAAGCAAATACCTCTTAATGGCACACATTTTTGTGTAAGATGTGTTATGTCCCAGAAAGCAGGAGGCAGCTCTAGTGGTTAGCGTTCTGATGCAGGACTTGCTCATAAAGGTCAGTGTACTGTTTAGGAAATCACTACACCTTCAAAGGTTTGTTACCATATTGCATAAAGGGCATGACTGAAAGTTGAATTGGTCTGTATTTATCACTTCACAAAAAATACAGAAATCACCAATGCTCTTTACTGACAAATCACCATGCACACCTCTGTTAAGACAAGGTATGGTAAATGACATAGCTCCCAATATAAATACACTTAGTGGAATTCTGTGTTTGTAATGTAAAGTGTTTCTGCCTATAAAAAGGGTTGGCAATTTTGGGGCATTTCTCAAATTCCTAAATACAGAAGAATGGGTGGAAATGTGACGATTTCAGAGCTGTGCAGACATAAGTGAGCACCCTCCCAGCCACGAACACAACCCCCATACAGGAAGTTTGCTGCTCTTAAAAACAGATGGTGTGTTCCCAGAGTCGGAATGGGGACGTAACACCCCATGTTTAACAGAAGTGTAGGTTCAGGAGGTTCTATACAGCAAAACATACTGTTCCTATGGAGAAAATGAATGAGATGCAGCAAAGAACATTTGCTTCGTGGTAATGGAAACCGAAACAAATTGTTCTCTTGGCGAAAATAAAGGAGGTGCGCCAAAGAACATTTGCTTCACATTTATGCATAACACCTGGTGCAGATTTCCAGGATTACTCCTGCGGTCCTTGGTGAATCCTATGAACTGCCCTAGTGCAGACAGAACTTTGTGTAAACTATTTTGGAACTAGTATTAGCATGACCAGGAGTCATTTCTTACATATGTTGAAACAGTCCTGTGAAATAGTCATTGGAAGCATTAGCTCCTTTGGTAAGCACCACAAAGCTCCTCCAACAGAATAAAGCTCCCAGTTGTTAATAGTGGGTGTGTAGTGCTACCAGCACTTCTCCTTCTACCTGATGGCAGAGAAGCGACACAAATCCTGTAATGCCATTCCTGGACATCTGTCCCTTCTGCATCATTATAGTTCTCTAATAATTCTACGCTCAGATCGAATAAAGTCTTAAAATGTTTATAACAAGAGGCAAATATATATCTGTGAATCATAGAATCAGCCAAGAAAAAGGTTCCCCAGCAAGTGATGTACAAGTGAGCGCTCCAAGGCAAGGCAATTCTCCTAGGCGAACAGGTTTTCAACGAAACAAAGGAGTGGTTTCAGGAAACAAAGGGAGTACTCAGGTGCTGGAAGCTGAGAAAGGAAGACGATGACGTTCAGTTGTAACAAGAATGTAAACTTTATATGCTGAGCAAGCTAATCAACACTTCTCTCAAGACAGGCACTTCCTTTATGCAGTGTTAGCATTAGCAAAAACACGGCAGTCAACAGTTACAGTTAGACTAAAGCAATGGTTTCTATTGACAACTCTTCCCTCTTGCAATATTTAGTGCAGCGCAGGGCACATTATTGATCCTTAAACGATTCACTTCCAAATTATTTTCAGGCTCAAAATATCCTAAAGAACTATAATCAGATTTGCAGTCTATTATATCATTATCATCAATCATGTGTAATGGGTAACAAGGAGAGGTTTCATTGATTTCAGTAATGTGGTGGATGGAGGCAGTGCAAACATGGACAGTAATGAAAATCATTACGATGACCAATACAATTTCAAGAATCTTTATTCCCCAACCAACCACCAAACGTATGCTTCAGTCAAGGCCGGATACTTACCTTCAGAACCGACCCAGTTATTGATTGTGTGCAAGCCCTCGCCTATTTGACCACTTTGTTCATCTAGGTATAAACAGACATTAAATATGAAAGTGCAACATTTGGGCCTAGGATTGCACAAACCCCATCTTTGGCAGCCAGAACAACACCAAGAGTCGTCCTGTTCTGTAAAATGACAACCTGGTGTTTCCAATTGTTCAGAGACAACACAAGGGCAACTGCAGTTGAGTTTGACATCTCCTCCGATGCATTAACTGGTTGTCGCATTTCGTAGATGAACATTCCTACTTATTAGCTAGGAAACAAAATTGCAAAAAAATAGGCAGTTTCAGAAATCTCTCTTTGCAGTCTATTACGGAGGGGATGACGTTTAGCTGGATTGTGTTTTATGGCAGTTACAACACAAGCAGAACAGTTGGATTCAGACCAGTACTTTAGTAATCAAACGTAAATAAGTTCTGTTAGCATTGATGAAACGTGTTCCAAGCAGATCATGGTGCGGCTACAGGGTATAGGGCACTGCAGAGAGATTTTAGAGAAGTAAAAAGATAGTGTGCAAGTGGGCACAAATCCAAAATGAAGAAAAGTTTATTTCCTGCTTGTAATGCTCCAGGAAATGCAGGAAGCTATTGTCATGATGGAGTAAGTGTTTGTTGGGGGGTGAGGGGTTTGGAGGATGGGGGGTAGCAGGCTCAGTATGGTTCATTGCTTCCTGCTCAGAGCCCACCCCCTCTCCCCCCCCCAGAAATAGCCATAGGATGGGCCAAAAAAGCAGGCTTGCAGCAAAGAGGGCCAGCCAGAACCATTGCGGGATAAGGTAGCTGGGAAGCTTCCAACTATTGAGGTTGTAGTGGTAGCGGCAGCATTGTAATGAGATCTGTACAACTGGGTTGCCATAACTGGAGCTCTTTCAAGAATCCGTACAAGGGTACAGTGATCAACTAAGGCAGCACCAATTATTGCAGGAGGCACAGAACCTCCTTGACTGGCAGATACCGGGGTGGTTTGGTCGGCAGGTCCAGAGTGGTCTTCTTGCAATGCAATGCACGAATCCAGGCATTTCACAGAAGTGTTTGTGATGGGGAGTAACTAGTAGGGACCTTGAAAACAAGGTTGGAAAGCAGACTCCTGCTGATGAATGTATACAAGAATCCATTCACCAGCCTGTAGATTGTGCCCGGCTTTGGTGGAACATGGTGAGGAGGCCAACTTAGAAGGACAACTGATGAGACAGAGAATCAATTGTTTGTCACACCAGAATCACACCATCATTCAGATGCTAATCAACCAAAGTTAGAGACAATGGAACATGGTGGGACAACTGATACTGATTTTGTGTGGGCTTAGCTTTTTGGTTAGGAGTGGTTGAACATGACCGGAATGTCAAAGGTAAAGCATTAAGCTACTTGAATCTCACCCAATATGTGTCCTACCTTGTTCTTTAAAGTACCATTGACCATTTCCATCCTCCCATAGGACTTAGTGTGATAAGCAAATTGTGTTTTTAGTCATAATGCTTTACATAGCTCTTGGACCACAAATGACACAAAATCGGTACCATTATTACTCCCTATCCACAGGAGGTTCCCAAATATAGGAGTGAAACCTGCAACTTCTTTGGCAACAGTGATGGTAACTGCTCGTATGCATGGGTAGGCTCCATGCCATCCAGAAACCATGCAATCTAAAACCATAACATAAACATAAGGGTAACATCAAGGCATTAATATGAAATTGATTTGAAGGTGGATGAAATGCCTCATGGAAATGGCTGGGCAGTGGGGCAGTTTTGACACCCTTACCAATGTAGTGGGCTTGGCAAGTGTAGTAATGACAATATGGCGAGCACTGGAAGGGATGTAGGGGGAAACTAGTGAGTATTCAAAGTGTGGGACATGGCTTCTCTGCTTATATTGGTAATACTGTGATACAGTTGGGCAAAATTTCGAGGAAGCAGTTTTGGGGCAAACACTCCCTCTTGCTTGTCCCCACCGAATCCGTCAGTCCTTTTTACATGCTGGCTTTAACCAAATTCTCTTTTCCACATTCTTGTCATTTGACTTGGTCTTTCAAAGAGGCCACAAGAGCTCAGTAGGATGAGATTAAGTAACTTCAGATTTGGAAGGCAAAGCAGCCATTTTGGCAGCATGATCAGCTAGGACATTCCTTTAGATACTTCATGTTGCACAGAGCAATGGGACGCGCATTTAATTATTTGTAGTTTGGAAGGTAGGTGAAGAGTATCAAGTAAACCCTTTGCAAAGGATCCATTTAAAAAAATAAAATCGAGCAGAGGTGATGAATCCTTGTTGCTTAAAGAGGAGGTTAAGGTCATGAGTAATCCCGAAAGCATACTTAGAATCATTGACGATTGTTATTGTACAGTTTTTGAGCTGCTAATATATATGCATGTGTATAAGTAATCAATTCAGCCTCTTCGGCCGAGTAAACACTTGGTAAAAAACGTATTTCAAAAACATCACTTATTGTAAATAGTGTACATATGGTAGAGCTGTCAAGTACCTTTATAATTTCTGAAGCATCGACCATTGACATAATGCACAAAGCCACAGATTGTCAAAGGTGCATCACTGAGATCGACTCAAGGTTTGGTTTATAAGGATACAATCACGTGATTCGCCAGAGAGAGCAGTACGGGGTTCAGCACACAACAGTGACGATCTACAAGGGCAGTATGAAATGCAGACAGTAACAATATTTTATATTTTGTCCATCTTGACTTGGAAAGGTGCCGAGTTTAGTGGTCAATAATAATGTCACTGTAGTGTGTGGTACAGCAACAGTGAGCTCAGCCCCTACCACAATATTCTCAGAATCATTAACAGGAATGGCAGGCAGAGCGTCCATGCATAGGCATGCAAGCATCCCAGAAGCAACAACATCAAGTTCAAAAGAGTAATGGGCAATTGGTTTCTTTTTATCACCAAGATCCTTGAACCAGAAAATCTATAATGAACCCTCCCTTCTCCCGGCAAATAAAAGATTTGCAGGAGGCAATGCTTATTTCAGTGATCTCCATAACCAAATGTATGTGTACCCAGGAGAGAATAACATGTTTGGGTTGCTTATGGTTAGGTTCAATTCAGTCTGCAGACTGGTGTCAGTTTCCCACAGAGATGGTGTGAGCTAAATATTGAACAATAGGTAAATTGAACTGTAATTTCTCTTTAGACACTTTGGGTCTGATTTAGAGTGTGACGGAAAGGGTACACCTTCGCAAAGTCGACAGAGTACCCTTTCACTGTACTGAAGGTACGCCCACCTCATTCAAATTCAGGCAGACCTGCAGTATGTCAGTGTTAGAAACTACTTTGTCTCCACTGCTGGCATACATCTCCGACGGCCCGACTGTTGGATCCCAGTTCCCTCTTCACCACATAAGAGGTATTTGGGAATCCGCAGGAGCTTTTTCACGGGGGTTCCCCCTTATCTTTACAGGTGCAAGAAATAGAACACAACCCATATCAGACCATAAGGTGGAAGAAATTATATCAAGCAAATCCAATATTGATTGACCTGAAAAGTTAGCATTATCAGCTTGGAATAAGTCATTATTTTAACACAATTCTGCTTATATGGTATTTCAATTTTCAATTGGCACATTCACATAGACACCATCTCTGTGGACACTATGCCATACATTTCAACTTGCATTAAAGACCCCTCCCTAGAAGGTTCACCTGAGAGATAGGACTTAAGAGGAAAGCATATTAGTCAGTGATGGGACCTTGAGAGACAGATGCAGGTTTTGTGACAGAGTGAGGCTCATGTGTGTTAGAAATGCCAACCACATCAATATTTGTACACAGGAGAGGTAGTGAAAATAATTCAAAGGTTTTCAATGCAGACTTACTAGCACCATTAGCAATAAGGCATGAGGTGGGCTTTCCAATAATGGCACATCATACATATGATGCTTTCTGATATACAGGTACAAATGTACTCACACAGCACTCAGCTCCTCCCAGGCTGTCCTAACAGGTAGACTATCGGTTATGTGGAACCTGAGTGAATTCAGGTTGCTCGGGCTGTTCAAGTAAACCCTTAGGTATATTAGGATAATCATGTTTACGCTGCCCGGACTGCCCACAATTGGAACATGAGGAACTGCTGGATGGAGCAAAGTCCTCCTTTCCTCTATGTGGATCTTCCTCATCCTTGACCTCTGTGGTCATTCTGTCTTCTCATAGCTCCCAAGTGATTTCATTTGCAAAGCATTAGCCTGAACTTGTGAGGATGAGGTTTAAACCTGTCACTCACATGGCTAATTTGGTCTATCAATTCCCCATACCCCAAATTCATGTCTATAATTCATACATTTTTTGTGTCAGTTTAAAATGGATGTCCACTGTGCTTGATTTTACTTATGCTCCTTCCTTTGTTTCTTAGGTTTAATTCAGCGTTCAACATCAAAGTTATCTTCTTCTGAAAAATACTTTTTATCCTCACCACTACTGCACGTGATCCACTTATCAGTATACCTTGGCATGCTTTTCCATGCTGGAGGTACATCACATGGGCAGAAGTGCCTTTTGCCTTTCTTGCCACCATCAGCTCTGTAAACACCCTCATTCAAGATCAGGTACACAGTTCAGTGTCTGACAGCCGTGTGCCATAGCTCACCCACGGAAGGAATGGGGTAGAACGGTATGAAGGATGAGGATGGGTTAAACAGCACTGCTCATCTGGGGGCCTATTACATAAAGGGTACACTTTTTCTGTTTGCATCTGGTGCAGTTTAAAACAGGTGTGCCAGGCACACACAGAGACAGTGCACAATGTTACCTTGAAGGCGCTGCCCGCAGGGCAACTGCAAACTTGCACTGCCCTGGGAGCAGCGCATTCAAGTGAAAAACAGAGCGGCTGCTTAAAAGCCGGTCCATGTTTCATGTTTCACTGTGCAGGCAGCAACCTGCCTGCACTTTTAAGGGGGATTAGAGATCGCCTTGCAGGCAGGTGCAGTGAGTGGCTGCACCCGCTGGTAAAAGGGCATCTGAGCCCTCCGGAAGGCTACCATCAGTTTCTACGTTTAGCATAAGGCCTTTTAAAAACAGAATCATTTTAGAATGCTGCAATCAAAGTATATTTGACAGATCAGGGCTGGTAGAACTGTGTAGTCCTCGGATCTTTTTTATGAACAATTGCTGAGGTACATTTAGTAGTATAAAATGACATGCACACAAAGTACGTGTATCTTTCACAAGCACAAACATCCCTCCCACCCTCCAGGCAAAAGCTAATAGTTATGGTTTATTCAAGTGAGCAAGAAGAATAGTTTATATTAAAGCCTAATTTTGTGTGTAGCCGTCAATAGAATGCAATCCAAAATCTTTTTGGACAGCTAGTTAGCTGGCGGCCACGCACTAAGAGTGCATGTTTGTGGCCTAATAATTTTCAGCTCATTAACTTAATTGATAGTAAAAAGGGTTGGCAACAAATAGATTGAAAGAATAATAGTTAACATAAACACAAGTAGAAAGTTAATTGAATGGAGGACGCGCCCGAGAGGCTGACGGCAAGATGGCCACCACTCCATGAGGCTTTGCCAGCCAAAGTGCTGAATCTGACATTTATCTCCCTCCTGGGAGCCCATTGATAACTGCTGAACATAGCTGTGCTCCTGCTGTGACTGGCTAGCACGGTGGGTGTTTGGACGCACTGCCTGCTGGCCGGTGGCTGCCGGACAAGGCCCACCATGTGGCTCAGTTGCCCAGCATGTGACGATGTGGCGCGCTCCTGAATCAGAGGCCCTGCCTTGCTTACGGCACCTACACCTTCCCTGGCTTGATTTGTTTCCAGGCAGCCCCTGGCGGCTGATTGCTGTGCTCAGGCGCGGGTGGGTGCTCCTCCTGCTTGTGCTCCTTTCTGCTTTGGCGACCTGTGCTGCTGCTGGTGTAGTGTTGGCCCGTGTTCGGGTCAGCCCACCCTGCGAAGTCCCATAGAGGGTTATTGGGGTTCACCCCTCCCCAGAGAGTTAATGTGGCCACGTCCTGACATGACGTGGCCAAGTATATATGTATATATTAGGAGCCAGGGCAGGAAAAGGGATTCAAGCCCACACACTTACAGTAATAAAGCGTACTGGTAAATGTCATACGACTCACGTGTGGTTTATGCGGCCTGCTGCCTCGCAGCTGTGTCCGAGCTGGAAGTGCCTCCTAGGCCGCTCCCCTGATATGGGGGCAGAGGCAGACTGCAAGCCTGCTCTCACTGTTTGCCAGCTGGCATCGGAGGAGCGTTGACACATACATTCATCATTGCAGTGCAGAAAGAGAGGTGGTGGCATGCAGCAATCGAGTAAGGGGCACGGCCCAGTGCACAAGCCTTGCAATTATTATGAGTGCTTGAGGCTTTGTATCTACTATGAGGCATGAGGGATTCTGGCACCCTTAGGGGGATTCTTCTTGGCTTGAACAACTGTGAGACTTGGTTGACTGCTTTACTCTGATACATACCCTTTGGACTTGAACTTGGTTGGCTGCTGTCACTGGACGCTGGTCTGTGGAACCAGGCCTTTGCTTAGTCTGCTGCAGTGCACCTTCCCTTGGCGTACCACATGTACTTGACTGGCCTGCCTGTCCTCCCACTTATGTAGGTTACCTACATTAGGTGTTTCCCTCCTGCTACGAGTGCTGTTTCCCCTCCTTTGCCAGTCCCCTTTTGGAGGTCTCGATAAGGCAGAGCGTTTGCACGTTGGACTGGAATTTACATATCTCCGGCAGACCCCGTGAGGCACATTGGCAAACTGTATACTACTCAGGCTTATTCTCTAAACCTGTGAATGCTATCTAGCAGCAGAGAGTGACTTGCTCAAGCCTCCTGGAGCTGGAGAGACAGGGTGAGGCGGGCCGAAGGACTACTATAACATCAGACACCTCCTGCTAGTTCATACCTCTGAAGGGAGTTTGTCACTGCCTATTTCACCATTTTGGTTGGTATCCTGGCACCTTGTCTGCTTGTGCCCCCCCTATTGATGCAGAAACGGTCATTGCCACCCACTCACCCCTGGATCTGAAGACATAATGGGCAGAACTGACAACAGACAGGCCAAACTCTCCTTTGACCAGCGGAAACAGACAAGGGGAGTGGATTTTAAGACTGGACCTTCCCAACCAGACCTTCTCGAGGAAGACCCATCTATGCCAACGCTAACCATCCGTTCCATGTTTTTGAAGCTCAAACAAAGGCTTAGAACCATAGACTCTAAAATTGATCTGTTAGCAGGCAGACTAGACTGCCTCAATGAAAAGGTTGAGACATTGGATCTTGATGACAGCCACCATGCGGCCTGGGAAAAACTTCTGCAGATGGAAAGAATTTTAGAACATATTTGCAGCAAAAAAGAAGATTTAGAAGTGAGATCCAGGTGAAATAACATTCACATTATTGGAATCCCGGAGTCCACTGACATGGGGCGCGTGGAAGACCGTACAGCCAAAATGCACTGAAAGGCCACCTTAGCAATAATGACTAGTGACATCTGGCTGCTACAAAAGGCTCAGACCTGGGTCCCCTCCCCCAAAGTGTCACCCACTCCTACGATGGATGGCTTTCTGGTTGTGTGTGATTTCTTCTTCAGACTTCACTTGGGCCACCTGACTTACCATCCTTGGTGGGGCACTGTAGGGACTTGAGTTCACCCCAAAGGGATGGTTATCGCGATCTGTCTTCTACTCCTTTGTTCTGGGGTGATCTGGGATAGGTTCATTCAGTTTGGCCCAATTGCAGGGCCGAAGTGGGAGGTGTGTGGGTGTGCGGGCTATTGTGTTTTTGTGTGCTGCTTGTTGCACTATTTACTCTATTGGTGTCTCTCCTCCCCTCCATATCAACACTTGTAATGACTCTGTGATCATTCCACATCTGCCTTGACAGACAGGGTCCAATGTTGCGACTGTATTGTTGTATATGTAAAATTGAACAATCAACTGCTTGACTTAAAATGTTAGAAGACTGAATAATGTGATTAAAGCAAGACATGTCTCTGCGTATCTACAGCATCATAATATAGATATTTGCATGCTTCTGGAGTTACATCTTACTAATGCCACACAAGCTCACCTTCACGCTGGGTGGATTGGTCAATGCCATGTGGCATTGTACTCCAACTATGAGCATTGGAGTTGCGATACTGACCCGTAAAGGGATTCTCCTGCGTATCCGCAAAGTGCCGAGTGACCCTCAGGGAAGTGACGTATTCCTAGCTGGCAAACTGTATAATCACCCACTCCATCTCTTAGCTATTTATGGCCCCCAACTTTGATTGCCCTGATTTCTTTGCAGAGGTCTGGTGGCTGACCTGCACACTGGGACCGGGTGCACTACTACAGGGTGGAGATTTTAATAGACCTAATAGCTGACCGTCATAGCACCTCTAGACCACTACACCCAGGTGTTGCTTCACTGCTGTGTTTACTTATGACTGATAACTGTCTCATAGATCTCTGGCAAGCCGCACACAGTTCTGACAGGAAGGGCACTTGCATTACCACCGCACACAATCCTGGTCCCACATAGACTTCTGGCTCGCTACTCAGAATGTCGAGAAGAGAACATCCAGAGTCACCCATTTACTGCGCACATTTTGTGATCAGGTCCCGGTTCTGTTGCAATTACGTCTCCCTGTGGCTGCATTGAGGGCATTCTCTTGGAGGATTCAGAGTGGGGCCCTCAGAGTCCAAGTTTTTTAGGAGGAGGTAAGGGAGGCTATAGTTGATTATTTCAACTGCAGTAAAGCTTTGGTACAATCCCCTTCTAGTGGGGTATGCATAGTAAAGCAGGCTGGAATATTAAAATCACTGTGCAGGGACCTTGCTGATCTTAAGACTGAGATATGTGCCATTGGGCACCAGTATTTTGCTGATTGCAATCAATCTATATTGGCTGAGATCAGGACCTGCTTAGATCATTTTGAGGGAGCAGCGCAGAGGGAGGTGCACTACCTGGGGCGCGATGCATGTGCTCGGAGATATGGTGAGGGGGTCAGAGCTGGCAAGACACTGGCCAACCTTCTCCGCAGATCCTGGGCCAACGATCACATTGTTGAATTAGTAATCAGCATGAACAATCTCACATTGGGACAGAGGCAGCTCAGCAGACAATGGCATCTTACTTTTCCTCACTTTACACATCCACATGATCCACGTCCATAGGTATTCACTAGATACTTCGACTCCATCCAACTCCTTTGGCTAGATGGAGGTCATAGGCGCTTTCTTGATGAACCGCTTACCACGGAAAACATACATCAAGTTATTCAATAGCTACCTGGAGACATAGCTCCTGGGTTGGATGCCCTCCCAGCTGTCTTTTACAAGGAGTTTGCGTTAGAGAGGCCATCCACTTGCTAGAAATGCACGCAGAGCACTAAAGGTGGGGATACCTCCCTCCTCTTTGCACGAAGTGCTGATCATCTTGATGCTCGACAAAGACCTGCAGTGCTGCAAATCTTATTGTCCCCTCTCCATGATAAACATTGACAATAAGATCCTTGTGAAGCTGATAGCCACCTGATTGCTGCTCCTTCTGCCAAAGATCACTGGCTCCAATCAGTGTGGATTTGTGCTGGGCAGATCCATGGCTCACAATTTATGTATCTTTTGTGCTGTTTCACAGATGATTGCCACTACCTGCAAAGCTGCCGCTGTTTTCCTGGACACCACTAAGGTGTTCGACTCACTCAAATGGCCATACTTATTTGCCCTACTTGCCCGGCTTGGACTTAGTCATAATAAGTTCCTCTGTTTAATAGGCCTCCTATACCAACAACCCATGGCTCACCTTTGTATTAATGGTGTGATATCGGACCCAATGAAGAGAGGCACCTGTCAGAGATGTCCTTTCGCTCACATTTTATTTGCAATCACTATGGAGCCCCTTGCTGCATGACTGCATCAATATCATACTCACCGGGGTTGGCTTTTATGCCGAGGGCTGTATTAGTCTCTATGTATGCTGACGATGTTACACTCTATGTAAATAACCCCCAGAGTAATTTGGATGCTCTGATCCATGAATTTATTGCTTTTGGGGGCCTTTCAGGTATTATGATTAATTGGGCTAAGTCTATCATCTATCCAATCACAGATCTCACTGCCGCATATTCTTCATAGTTCCCACTATGCCGGACTAGAAAACCGGTCAGATATCTTGGTATCTGGTTAAAAAGAGACCTTGATGAACTGTGGTGGGATAATTATGGACATGCCCTATAGGATTGTCTGGAGAAGTGATGCAGATTACCGCTCTTCCTAACAGGCCAGCTTGAAGTAGCAAAAATTGTGGTACTCTCTAAATTCCTGTACCTGTTAGTGAATGATCCCCTCCCCTTACAACTTACTTTTCACCAGAAACTGCCATTATGTCTTATCTTACTCGCTTGGGCTGCTAAGCCCCCAGAACCAAATGGGAACTACATACGCTCCCCTTTGGCAGGGAGGCCTTGGAGCTGTACTATGATTATGCGCAGGTCCAGTTTGCGCACTTCTGGATACACCCCATACTATTTCAGCCTCACACAGCCCCAGAGCATGACCAGGTGCACCCGTGACCCTTAAAGACGGCTCTATTCCACCTCTCCACCACCCAGGGGGTCAGATTGACACTGTTGCTTGCATGGTGCGGGCATGGAATGAACTTCAGTGTACAGTTAAAATTGAGCATCTGTTAGCCCTATCAGTCCCTCTACTGAGTAATCCCTTCCTGCCCATCACTGCAGACACCGACACCTGCATAAAGCTTCGGAATCTACAACTGATCACCATGGGGGTGGCATAACCAGATGGCACTTTTATTGCACTTTTATTGAACCAGAGCAAGCTTTCAGGGCCCCATGGCCTCCATATCAAACATCCTCACTTGCCATCAGCTCAGGGCTTCTCTATGTATGCAGCATAGTTCCTTCTCACAAGCTCCAGAGATGCTCCAGGCACTAGAGATGGTAGTAACTATGACATCCTTATGCCGCCTAATCACAAAATGTTATGCTACAATGGGCTGACAATCTAGGAATAACGATCACAGATGCCCAGTGGACGCACTGCTGTACACAACCACGAGCCCTCTCTCTCAATTACAGGCTCTGCTTGCTCCATTTTAAATCCATACATAGGCTGTACTACTCACCCGAGAGGCAATGCTATCTAGGCTTGCACGAGGAGTGCACGCTTTGCGTGCTACGCAACACCCCATGCAGAGTTTCTCCATCTTGCCTGCCTCTGCCCAGTCATACAGGCAAACTGGGGAAGGTCTTTGACGCTATTACAGATATGCTGGGCTATGTCATGGAATGCTCTCCGATGATTGCTTTACTCGGCTATGTTAAGAATGTGCCGGATGATGAGCGTAGACTGGTGGCAATGATCCTCCTTCTTGCCAAACAACGAGTGGCTATGTCCTTGCGGCGGCGCCATCTACCACTCAGATTGCACAGCTGCGCGATGCAGCAAACTGCCATGAACAACTGCTAGCTTATTGGGGCCTTATGCCAGCGAGCCCTCGTCCTTGGGATGTCTGAACCCATTAACGTCATATTCAGCTACACTGGCAGCCGACTAACCATCACTTACCCCAGGGGGGCCTCCTCCATTAGGGCGGAGGAGCGTTGCACACCTGCCAGCAGCGGCAGCTGCAAACCTTTTCCCCCAAAAAACGATAATAAACTGTGTTTATTAACGTTTTTTGGGAAAGGGGGCCGGGCCTCGAAGGTGACGTGCATATGTGTTTGGCCGGATGGCTGGAGAGAGCCTGCACAGGCTCCCAATCTGCCTGGGAGCAGCACCCTGGCTGGGCGCTCCCAGCCAACCCTGATGCTGCTCTACGCAGTGTCAGGATTGGCGCAGTAGGCTGGGAGCCTGTGTCTGCAGAGGAGTGGGAGGAGTGGATGGAGCAGCGGCAGCGGTGGAGGTAAGTGGTTTTGTTTTTTATTTTTTTATTTTTAACTTAATTCCTCCCCCGTACCACTCGCCCCCTTTTTATGCCGCAAGACGCAACTGACTTACTCCCTCCTGAGCGGCTCTTTAAAATGTAATTATAGCACTGGACATTTAATACCCGAACTTACACAAAGCTGATGCTTGCTGTCTGTAAACCAGCCTATGTGTAACTCCTGTGTAAAAACGGGTTGCTCCCACTCCTTCTATCCTTCCCTCCAATGCCACCCCTCCCACCTCTCTCCTCCCCTGCTTTGCCCCCTCTCCACTTCCTTCTCCTTCCTGCTACCTTTTTACTGTGGCTACACGGATTGGTTTATTGGATATCACAGAAATTGCCTTATTTTGTAATGTGGTCTGTTCCTTCAGGTATCTGTTGTCCCCCTAGTAGAATTGTTATTGTCTGTTGTCCCTTTTGCTACTTGCAAAATCCAATAAATACAACTTTAAAACAGGAAAGTTAATGGGGTGGGTAGCAAGAGCTATATAGATGGCAAATCATTAAATATAATGAAGTGCACGCACTATATTCATGTTATCTTAACCTGAGCTAGTGAAGCAGCAGTGAACTATGATCCGTCACTTAGGGTCCCTAGCAGAGCTAATCTTAAACTGAAATGTTCACTATCTACAGTGTCAGTGAGCATGAGTTCGCCATAACTTTTAAATGTTTAGCCAGATGCATTCACGTTTTAGAAATGCAGCACTAAACACACATATCTCTGCACGGTTGTACTGAAAAGATAGATGTCAACTAGTGTTCACGATTATAAATCTTGGGCTCCACTCACTTCCTAAACCGGTTTCTTTCTTACCAAGCTCTTTCGGTGCCCTTGAACATAGGGTATCAGAAGATCTTACCTGTACCATTAGGGGCTTAAAAAATATCCAATTATGTTTGTGCCTTTTCTGACCTTGAGGCCATTTGGAAAAGTGGACAGGACTGCTCCTCTGTTACTAAAGCTGCTAAAATACAACTTTTAGGGACAGCAGCTTTATCTGTCTGTTTTTTAATTCCTGTATGTATATTGCTTTCCCTTGCAGGTGTGCCCTTTCCCCATCACTGTTGCTGGTTTTCTCTTCATTTTTCTTTCTCTGCAGGCCCCACTGTAGCCTTCGTCCCCTGCATCTCTTCTCTTCCCCTAGTCACCTACATTGCTGGTTTTCTTGAGCTCAAGGCCATGCACTGAGACCTGTATGCGTGCCTCTGTTGACTTCACAGCAGTTTGGAAAAGTAGGAACGGAGTATTTGTTATGCCGCTGTCCCAGCTAATGTTTCCTTTCACCACACCGGCTCATTTTTATCATGAAATGGAATTTCCTCCTATTAATGAAAGTGAAAAATGTCTGAGAGGAAGTCCTAGAAGGACAGGAGGCTGCGTCCTCCTGCAAAAATAGAAAGAGCAATGTTCTCAGGCATTTAGGAAAAAGTATCGGCTCAGACGGAGGGGTGAGGAAAGAAGGGTAACAATGGGTGTGCCAATTCATTCTTGTGCTGTCAGGACAGCAACTTACCAAGTGCTTCGTTTCCCACCCTTACGTGTGCTTACTGACAATCTGAGTAGTGACAGAGCGGTCCAGGGCTTCTCTGGCTGGTGCTTGTCTGCCTTTGAATCCTTGGGTAGCATAAACGAGGCTTGCGGCATGACGTTTTGGCCTCCTTCAGCTTAGCTAGAGTAAGTGAAATCTTGGCCTTTTAAAGATTGTGCTGCCTCTGCTCAGCTAGCTAAACATTCCTCATTCTTTCATGCTCACAGGGTGTACTTGTACAGAAGGCATTATGCCAATTATTACTACCTTTAAAAAAGGTAGGGGCTCGGCTGCTTCTCACATCATCAACTCCCCATCTTGCCCATTTGGTATCGTTTTGCACTTATGGCAGAATTTCTGCCTCATGCATGCTGCCATATGGATGGCTGGGCCTTCTCCGATTATGCACCTTTTCTGTCTACAAGCAAACAACACAATGCTGCCCCCCTGGAAAGGTTGGTACTACGTAATTGCCTATATCATTGACATACCTATCTCTCACACCTTCCCCATCACACTGCTAGGAGCTGCACCCTAAGAAAAGGCAAGAGCGACTCGCTGGTCACTCACACACGACTCCATAATACTCACACTATAGGATCACAACAAATACATGCTCTGCCAACCGCACACTCCCCACAGTGTAACATGCTAACTGTACAGGTGCGTCACCACAACACAATGAGATGTGAAGTTCTAGATTAAAGCTACAGTACAATGAAGGTATTTTAATACATATTGGCATGTGCTTTTAATTACTTTCAACCTAAATTCCCTTTCCATACATTAAACTTGCTTAGGCCTCCCATTTGTAGGCCCAGGACATGGAAGTTCACCACCACAAAGTGCAAGGCCTTCATTATGAGTGGCCCGTTGATCCTGACGGATCTGGTTATTGGGGTTACTCCCAACAGTCCCTTTGATGTAATCTGTGAATGTAATATGCAGAATGAGGTCTTGAATTATGTTTCCACAGATGTCTACGGTACACATGAGGTGTTCTTTTAAAGTGGGTCACATTGATTTATGTAAAATGTCTCAAATGCATCTACTACATCCACATACTGTAAAATGTTCTGTTCGTGAGCATTTTCCAAGGTGGGTCACACGTATTGTCCCTGAGAACAGTCCTTCAACCTTCTTTTGTGATTCCATTAGGTTCATGTCCTGTTAGGGAATTGCCATTGGCCTTTTTTGAATCACTCTTCATTGGCTAAATGCTATAATACATGTCTACCTCTAGATTCATCGCCAGTACGTAGCGAGAGTGCCATGGGTCTAAAGCAAGCAAGGAAAATGCTCTTGACTCCTAAGGGCAGCAATTGACAGAGCTACTTGGTGTGCAGTGTACCCACCCCTCTGTACCCTGATGCAACTGCACCTGCAGCAGACATAATATCTGTGCCACTGAGTGTCATTGATAGGTGCATTCTTTGACTCGGTCTGTAATGTTCTGCTAGTTACCACTGTGTCAGATAAAAGAGGACGTCAAGATGTGTTATACTGCATCTGCCACTGAGTCAAGATGTGACAATCCATTACAATACGAAGGTCTGTGTAGTGCTACTTTCATTGCTTAAAAAATGTCTTAGGAAAATCAATGTCCTGTGTTCCAATTCCCAAGTAACTGTATTCTGAGAAGAAGTTGTCTGCTATTACATCATGATGTAATGTTCTTTAAAGAAGCGTGTCTTCAGCTCCTCCTAGAGAGGAGCAGGGTTGAGATGGTCCTGATGCACAGGGAAATGTCCTGTGAGCATAGATGTAAGCTGCCATGGAAGTTTCGTTGCTTCGTAAAGTGACAAGGAGGAAAGGTTGAGACATAAAATCTGAGGGCTTGCCTTTGTTCTCAATTCAGAGAGCACATGCCAAGGCATTTTCGGCTGTCGTGGACTGTTCCCACTGGAGCAGGCTTAGAGCATAACTGCTCATTGTTGGTTCCCTGCCATAATGATAAAGATGTAATAAAAATGATGCTATGAACCCAAGCTTTGGAAAACATACGTCTAGGTGAAAAAGTGAACACAAGCGTTTACCTTTGGTGGCTAGAAGTGGAGGAAGTTTTTATTTGATACACATAATATTGTTAATCAGGTAAAAATGTAAATTTTTGCTAATTCACTGGAAATATGTCGGCATTTTCCACCAAAATGTGTAATTTTATTTTTTTATTTTTTTGCAGTGACTCAATTATTTTTTAAAGTAATTGTTTTGGGATTTTTTTTAAGGCGAACCAGGGTACCAAGCAATCAACTCCCCATCATATGTTGCTCCTTTTTTCCTTCGTCCTGCAGTTCTTTATTTGTTGCGCAAATGAAAGGGTAAACAGTATTGGGTACCGGAATATGATAGCACAGTATACATATGCCACCGGTTGTCACAACAACAAGAATTCCCCTGCTGAGGAGGGGGTGGGCAATCATAGGAATAGGCACCGTCAAGTAAGCCTGGAATATTTCCGGACTACAGTAGATTACCAAACCTAAATCTCAGAAACTCCAACGGAAGATAATTTAAAAACTGATCCGGATTGCACAACCATAGTAGGAACACACAAGAGATCATCACAAACAGGAAAGGACAAAAATCAAAGAAGAAATAAAAAGAAAAGCGGTCCTGAAGACCCTCATTTCATTGCTACGAAGACGTACAAAGATGTTAAGAAAATACGTGCATCAAAAGAAAATATGCATTAACGTCTTTGAAACGATGACGATTGTTCCAACGAGGTGTAAAAAAAAATACAAATGTATAATCCTAGTTAGATAGTTTTGGGAGAGTAATTATAAAATTGAATCTGTCTCCATGATCACAAATGGTACCTAAGAATACTTCTCTGCATTTCGTTCAGACTTCCGTCAGTTCGGTAAGAAGATCACATAACAACTTCCAGGGCTTTCCTTAGCAATGAGGTCCTGCTGGCAATGACAGCGTATCTCTATTGCCTAGCAAGAATGCTCTGGACCATGAGGAACTTATATTTTGACTTCAAAATAACCAATACAGCAGAATAGCGAACACAAGAAGCGTATAGCAAGCAAAGGTAGGTTTCAGAAGGTAAGCAGGAGGTGTCAAGAGTAGGAAGTGAAGAATGTCTAGAGGGGCAGAGAAAGAAAGAGAAGGAAGAGACAAAGGCAGGGGTATGGAATGATGATCTGTAAAGTTGGAAATGAGCCCAAAAAAGTGAGAGATGTTGCCAGGCACAGAATATGTATCTGCTAGTCAGGGTCTCCCAGAAGCTCCGCCTCATCCAGGAAATGTCCTTCAAGAACAGGTACCATTCTTCATATACGCCAATCCGGACTTCTTCTAAATTTGAATGAGGGCTTGAAGCCTGCATGTCTGAGTATGGCCCTTCATTAATTACATCTTTCCCACTAATTCAGACATGTCTGTCTAGCAGAGGATCTTAACCAGTAAACAAATTAACTTTCATTTCCAGTTCTTTACACAGGGTAGTACTAGCATTGAATTCATACCGCCTGTCAGGTATTAAAACTTGTGGTATTCCATGCAATCGAATGATATGGTCTATAACGTTTTTGTGCTAACTTTTTTGAAGTGGGCAACCAGGTAATGAAATGAAATACCCCATTTTCATCAAATGGTCCATAACTACCAAAATTACAGTATACATTTTAATCTTAAGCAATTCTAATATAAAATCCATAGGTATTATGTGCCAGGATTTGTATGAAACAGGAAATGGTCTCAAAACACCTACACGTTCAGTGTAGTAACTCCTAATTTGGCCAAAAATGGAACACATTTAAAAATATTGTTTAACACTTAGAATTAATCTGACCCCCACAAATGTCTCCTAATTTCTGCTAATGTTTAGCTTTTCCAGCGTGCCCAGCAGTTTTAGAATCATGAGGCCAACTCATAGCCTATTGTCTTAACTGAACTGAAAGCCCGAACACAGCCTTCCCTGGATTCAGTAACTCATCCTTCTCATATCGCCCTTCTTATTCTCTGGCCTAAGCTTCTTTATCTGTAGATTGCAGTTCTGCTTGTATGTGTCTTATAAATTATTTTGGATTAATTAAAAATATATATAGAACGACTATACTGAGTTTCAGAGTTCAAAATCAACGGAATAATCATTAATCACTTTATTTTCATTTTCAGGTTAAAACTGATAGAATAAGGCGTCTGCTTTACCACAGTGGCGTAACGAAACTTGAGGGGGCCCCCGGTACAGCACATGTCGGGGCTCCCCTCCGGGCTCACTCAGGAGCTCTGAGGCCAGGGTACTGTGCTGAGAGGGCCCCTTGGAGCTCGAGCTCCCCCCTCCACCCCCCCCCCCCCCGCACCTCCCACGGGGCCTTCGTTACGCCACTGCCTTACCATTGTTTAGACCTGGTTTACAATTTATCACAAAATAACAAGGACCATTTAAGCTGTCTGGGATTCTATGCTTTGACTGATTTAAAAAACGGTAAACTACTTTGACCAGTATGTACCAAAATGTATTTGTCAGTTATGGTACACTTTTATTCTGCTGAAGAACACGTTTGAGGTGAATAGGCCACTGGATCCATCTGCCTAGTAACTACATTTCTTAGAGACAAAAAAACCTCCAATACATAATAAAAAGCATCATTTTCAAGATAAATCGTTGCTGTGCATTTGGATGTTGCAAAACAGGGGCAAAAGAAAAACTCTTTTGGAAAAAATAAAATGCATGTTAGGCCATACAAAGGCAGCTCCCTTATGTAGTAGTTTAGCAATTAGCCTTTCTATTTCTTGTAATAATTAAGAAATGTGCCTTCTATAAAAATAAGTAAAGCATATATTCTTTGTATAGCTATTGCTAAGATAGATGTTGGACACTGAATATTTTGTAACATGTTCTTTTCGTCCATCTCAATACCTTCAGCTGTAATTATGTTAAACAAAACTTCTCCAGTAGCAGCATGAAAGGCACACCTTTCTACTAATTCAGCAAAAAGAGGATGATCTCTTAATCTTTGAAAAACCGCCTCGACAGCTGTATGAACATTCTCTAAGGAATCAGAATAGATCAAAATATCATCCAGATAAACTAAGCAGAGCACATCTACAATACCTCTCAAAACCTCATAAATGAAATACTGAAAGGCAGTTGGAGTATACTGAGTCCAAAGGGTATGACCCGAAATTTAAATAATCCAAGCTTTTTTGTGAAAATCAGTTTTCCACCCACCTCCCTTTTACACTCTAACTAAATGACATGCTTCCTGAGGGCAAATATGGACTAAATGTTTGCATTTTGTATCTGATCTAAAGGAACAGGTCACATGGGAAAGTACATTACTTACCATGCTACTTAATGAAGTTCGGTAGACATCACCTTTCTCTTTCCTCTTTGGAAATAGGGCTCTTCACAGTCCCAAGTTGTGAAGTTCTGTAGCTTGTGGGTTTTCTGAGAGTCTATTCTATTCTAATTGTGAGCACACTACTAGCACCTTACGGTCTTATTTAGAGTTCGGCGAAGTGTTCTGTGTCGCAGCAGCACCCTCTCCACCAAACTGAAGGTTTACCCTCCTGATTTATAGTCAGGTGGACCTTAAGTATGTTCGTGACATTATCCTCCGATGGCCTGACCAAGTAAGGGCTGTTGGAGGTTTGGCCATTCGACTGCCCATCTGATTTAGAGTTTTTACTCTCCCTTATTGCCATGAAACCCGTGGAAGGGACAGTAAAAGCATTTAAATGATCCCCAGACTGTGGGAAAAGAATCCCCTTGGTATAAGGCTTATTAGTCTCTCCAAGCAGGATTTAGGCACGTATTTATACTTTTTTTGGCGCCGCATTTGCGTCGTTTTTTGATGCAAAAATGGCGCAAACTTGCAAAATACCACTGTATTTTGTAGGTTTGCGCCGTTTTGCGTCAAAAAGCGGCGCAAATGCGGCGCTAAAAAAAGTATAAATACGGGCCTTAGTTTTTTGAAGAAATAAAAACTTGAGTTGTCCGCTGGGCTGGCAGAGACCTCTAAATCAGAGGAGGAGTACTCCAGCAGGGCGATGGAGTATTTTATTCCTCTGCCCTGGCGAAGTACAATCCTGTACTCCAAAGTCTAAATGAGGCCCCTCCGTCACAGTTTTAGTTTTCTCTGGATGGCATTCAGCTAAGTAATGATCTAATTGTACCACCGGATAAATGAGTTCAGCACATTTAGCAGGAGGGGTGACTACCTGTGGTAGTATATCCTTCATTTCACTTTATTTATTGATAAAACAATGATGCCTCCAGTTAGCAGCATTCTCACTTAAGTATTTCAAAACCAAGGCCACTTTGGTCACCTAGAAAATAGGTTTGCATAAGAAATGACAAGGTGTGCAAAAAGTATGATTTTATAATCGTAAAAGTATAGCCCTGAAACAGTACTCAGAAACAGTTTCTTTACACTCCAAAGTTAATTCAGACTGATGCTGATTCCAAAAGATGATCACAAAACAGTTTCCAAGGTTTTCCTTAACTCTGGAAACATGGTCCTGCCTGCAGCAACAATGTATCTCGATAGTCTAGCAAGATCACTCTGAACCACGAGGGAATTACATTCTGTAAATTCGATATGGCTTGCAAACCTTATGAGCACCCTATAGCTTCATGGGCTTGTGGTTTCCTTGAATGTACTCAGATGTCTTCTGTAGTGCATCCAGGGAAGATGTGAAGTCCTTTTTCAAGCTGCACCAATACTCCACAGGTACCACCAATGTTTTCTTCCTGGCTGCGTGCAAACTACCTGACAGTATGGAATGTCACACAGCCTGCTGGTCTAGCACAAAGAGATGAGCGAGTGCCGCAAATAATGCCAGTTTGCAACATCGAGTTGTCACATTGCCAAGAGCCTTGGTGACCATGACCTTTTTATTTGGAATTTGTTGTAATGATCTGGAAGTCAAATTACTTGTAAAGATCACCTCCTTACCTCTGCCACCACAGAAGCTCCCATTTACGTTGCTGCACGGATCACAGCGGCTTCTGTCTTCTTTGCCAGGAAGCTCGCAGTAGGGCTGTGCGGGTTGGATGGTCTCATGTGGCTTGTCTTGGCCGCGGTGGTGACACAACGATGTCTTACACCATCTTCATCTTGGATTGGGCAGCACACAGGTGCAAGGGGGTGGGCTTATCACTGCATGCAAGCTCCTGACATACACCCATGCAGGTTTTCTAACTCCATAAACGGTCTGGGGAATATTTCGTGAAATACACTAATTGTTCTCATATTACAAATTCATTAACTTAAATACCCTCATTATTCTTTCCATTCTTATCCCAATCTAAGCTGGCTAACCTAAATTTCCCACTTAGGTCACTTCCTGTTTTTCAGTATAAAAGTAGACTCTAATCCCAACTGAATCACAATTGTTTCTTCATTGCTTGCTACCTGTTTCTGTGGATTTCCTCAGTCTCCAGTTCTACTCGCCTGCAGCTTGGTGCTTTCTTCAGAATCCTGATTCCAGCCTGGACAGCTTAAAGGTTTTTTCTAGATCTACATTTTTTTCCCTTCTTGCTGCGTTATATTCTGGAGCAGTTCCAGACTCCATCTTGTCATTCTGATGTCCATCCCTTCTTCTGGTGATAAACGGTCAGAAGAAGTTCGCTCTAGCGTCGCCTAGAAGACCGGCTCTTGACGGGTTGCAATGCACCTGTATTGTAAACATGAATCAAGAACAGGAACGTTCACAGATGTGGGGCATCAAGTGTGAGGAAGCATTTCCTAAGCTCCGTCTTGAACGTTTGCATGAAGATAGGTGCCACACGTAAAGCAAGAGACTGTTTCCACATGAGTGCAATTCACAAACGTGGAGGCAATACTATGGGAGTTAAAGAGAATGGTTCAAAATCTAATGGTGTATAGATAGTGAGTAGAATCGAGGGAACCACTATTCGTAGGCATATCATGAGCTAGCAAGGAGGTGGATGAGGGGAAACATAACGTGTTGTTAAACAGAGGTATAGGAGTGGGCAAGAATAATCTGAAAGACAAATTAGGTTTTTAATGGGGTCCAGTTTCAGAGCACTTAAGAATTGATCAGTGTCCTAGATTAGTAAACCACTGCCCCAAATAATTGGCATATGACGAGGGGGGAAATCTTGTGGAAGGTCCATAAATATCAGTTGTGGTGATAAAGATGGTAATGCATGTGATCTCCAGTGTTTCTTGCTGAAGGGGAGATGATGGCGCTGTCTGGAGAAAAGAGAGGGAGCGGTGATAGGGAATTAATAACTTCTGTTTTCGTTGCATTAGGGATTAATCATTTAGTGCTAGAGTTGGTATTAGTGTTGGTATAAGAGGATTGCCCAGCAGGGTATGACCTGGGTGGAATCAATCAATTGATAGTAGAATTCAAAGTAAGAAATATGATAGCTGTGTTTTTAAGGTAGGATGTCCAGGAAAGTACATTGTGAAAATTCCATAGGTGTATACGTGGATGATTTAAATGTCTGCCATGAGATGGAGTTCCAGGTTCTAGGACTTGTTACTGTGGTCATGTTGTGAACATTGATAAACCCCCACCAACAGATGTGTGACTCAAATCCTCAATCAGCATTAACGACTAAGACACGCATGTGTGCAGAAAACCACGGGCACCTTCATCTGAAGATGCACACATGCTGCAGTTCCACATGCACTATCAATTAAATTATACATAACTTATTTCTGAGAGTGGAGATTAAAATCTCTCATAGAAGCATAGGATTTGCACCTGTTTTTCCACCAGAAGCTTCTTCCAACACCTAACACTCAAATGCCCTGTGAAGACAACGTTTCTCTGCCTCTATAGGGATGGTATTGTGGATATTATATGTGTGATTATAATGCACTATACTATAAATGTTATTATGTATTACACCTCTAATCAATGTATCTTCTGGTGCTGGTGGAAATCAGGAGTGATGCACTGAGGAGCTACCTTCTAAATGTGTGGCATCATGCCAGAATCTGGTAGTGAACACTTGTCATAACCGAGGCCCAGTGCCTCAAGTAACACTTTTGGAGGGCAGCTGCCCCAAAATGTCATAGGTGTGCCTAGTTTCTGCACACCTTTTTTGGCATGGCACCAGATATGACACATGATAGGTATAAATACCAATATGCTTGCAAGCAGACCGGAGCAAGAGAAGTGGCGCACAATTCACCCGAGATCACTTACCGCGTGGTGTTGCTAATAGTATTTGATTTGTAACATTGTTGTGCTGTGGAATCTTAGGTAACGATCTACTTCACTAAATTTTGACTGATACACTGTCCAATATTGTGAATCCAGCTTTCGAATTCTACTTCTCCTGCTGCATCTCGAGTCATCCTCCTAGTTCGATTCCTTGTGGTCTGGGCTCTGCACTACTTACTAGGAACAGGTGAATATGTAGCTGTACAGCCCTTCTGTCACTGAACTGAAGCGCTTCAATACATATTTGAGTTATTTAGAATTGTACGATAGCATTAAATATAGCCCCCTTTATCCTTGTACTTTTTACTGGCTATATTTCCATCTCTGATTACTAGATATTTTTCGACTATCAATGTAATGGTGCAGTGCCAGAAAATTGTGCTCTGTATATAGATTTTAGTGAGTTATTCTCTAAATATGCTGCTTGTAAAAAACTGTGCAAATGCAACAAGACTTCGGCCTCATTATGAGTTTGGTGATCTGACTGCCAGACCGTCGCGGTGGCGGCCGCCAAAAGACCACCATATTACGAATTACACAGCCAGGACCACCAAAAGACAGCCAATATCCTGATACCGCAAGGACTCTTGAGGACGAGAAAGAGACGGTCCAACCACCACCAGCCCATCAACCAACCACTGGACCTATTACGACTCACAAATCACAATGGAGGTTTTCCAATGGAGGCACAAACCGCGGGCGTTGGTGGTCACCAAAGTATTACACAGCACCACATTGGATGGACTCAAAACCCACACAGCTGACACACATCCACACACCCGATACACCTACGAACTGTACTATAAAAAATCACCCCTTCACACACAATCCTTTGCATTGACAATGCTACACATATAGGGGGTGATTCCAGCCCTGGCGGTCTCGGACGGAAGAAGCACCGCCAACAGGCTGGCGGTGCTTCTGGGGCAATTCTGACCGTGGCAGTAAAGCCGCGGTCAGAAAAGGGAAGCCGGCGGTTTCCCGCCGGTTTCCCGCTGCCCCAGGGAATCCTCCACGGCGGCGCTGCAAGAAGCGCCGCCATGGGGATTCCGACCCCCTTCCCGCCATCCTGTTTCTGGTGGTTTTCACCGTCAGAAACAGGATGGCGGGAACGGGTGTCGTGGGTCCACTGGGGGCCCCTGCAGTGCCCATGCCACTGGCATGGGCACTGCAGGGGCCCCCTAACAGGGCCCCATTGAGATTTTCAGTGTCTGCTTGGCAGACAATGAAAATCGCGACGGGTGCAACTGCACCCGTCGCACACCAGCAACTCCGCCGGCTCCATTCGGAGCCGGCTTCCTCGTTGCTGGTGCTTTCCCGCTGGGCGGGCGGGCGGCCTTTTGGCGGTCGTCCACCAGCCCAGCGGGAAAGTCAGAATGACCGCCGCGGTCTTTTGACTGCGGTACGGTCTTCTGGCGGTTCCCGCTTGGCGGGCAGTGACCGCCGCCCGCCAATGTTGGAATCACCCCCATAAGCCAGAACCCCAAACCAGAGTCACAGTACCATAGATTAGGCTCTCCTCCAACTTTCACATAGCATATATCCACACCCGCACAACACACCCACCACACAAAATAACATCTCTACATATCATCTACTAACCGTCACCCCCTTACAACATAGCACCTACACCACAGCATCCCAATTTTGTGTTGACTAACTGTAGAAAGCTGCCTCTGTATATACTATCTCAAAATGAGATATAGGCCCTCATTACGACCCTGGCGGTTGATCGAGAAGTGGCGGTTTTACCGCCAACAGGCTGGCGGTAAAAAATTTGGAAATATGACCATGGCGGTTACCGCCATGGTCATCTGCCACTTCTCCGATCAGACCGCCAGGGCGGAGACGACCGCTGGGCTGGAGACTTGGGTCTCCAGCCCGGCGGCTGTCACACCACCGCCGGCGGTATCATGACCCGGCTCACCGCCATGGATTTCATGGGGTTGGGAACTGCCATGAAATCCATGGCGGTGAGCACTCTCAGTGCCAGGGAATCCCTTCCCTGGCACTGATAGGGGTCTCCCCCATCCCCCCCACCCCTGAGTCCTTCCCTGACACCCCCGCCCCTCTGCCACCCCTCAAAGGTGGCAGGACCCCCAACATCAGATTACTGATTCACACCCGACACACACGCAGGCACCACCAACACACATACCCGCACACACACCAACAAACATGCCAACAGCCACACACACAGTCATACACACACACCCACATTCAGACAGAACGTGATTCAGTGGGTGGTGTTCTGTTGACATGGCGGTGGAGGTGGAGCAACCTCCACTTCCCCGCCGACCGCCAGTATGGCTGCTGGCAGCTCTCCGTCCGGAAAAGGATGGAGGGCTGCCAGCAGTCATAAATGCGCCGAGCGGAAAACCGCCTGCACTGGCGGTCTTCAGCACGGCGGTCCCTCAGCGGTCTTGTAAAAAGACCGCTGAGGTGGTAATGACCCCCATAGTGTGCACAGAGTCCAGGGGTTCCCCAAAGGCTTAGCAGAGGCTAAAGCAGATAATACTAATGCTTTCTTTTGTTGAAGTGTGGTCGAGCAGTTAGGCTTATCAGAGGGTAGTGCAAAGCATTTGTTGTACACACACAGACAATAAATGAGGCACACCCTCAATGACTAACTCCAGGCCAATTGTTTTTATACAGCAAAATATATTTTGTTATTTTATTACTAGAACCAGAAAAACTTGTTGCAGGTAAGTACAGCTGTAAGTAGGTATCACGCATATGTATCAAATGTACTTTGCATGGTTTTAGCAGATAAAGCAGTTTACAAGTAAGTAGCAATTTTCTATTTCAAAAGTTGACAGTGCAATTTTTCATAGGAGTCCATAGAGTCCTTGAGGGGGGGTATTAGTATAGAAAACAGGTAAGTACAAGACTTACAAGTCCAGTCTTCAGGATTTAGGGTGTCCACAGGTCAAAGTTTAGGCTGACCCCAAGAGTGCACCACCGGCAACACGGGGGCCGGCTGGGAGAGGAGGTCAAAGCTGGTGCTGGGTTTCAAATGAGATCCTATGGAGACCGGTGGCACTCTGAAATAGATCTGCAGGCAGGTAAGTACCCTTGACTTCGGAGGGCAGGCCTGGGGGGGTTTAGGTGAGCACCGGTGGGGGGGCAAGGTTAGCACCATACACACACATTCAGAGGCTCAGGGGCGGCAGGGTACAAACACAGTGTCGGGCTCCTAAAGCTTTTCAATAGGGGGACCCCGGTGATCACAAAGATGCTGGAGTCTTACCTGCTGGGGTCTGCTTAGAAGTCTTTCTTTCTACATTTCTTCTTGAGGTTGCCAGGAACCTAGTGAGCTAGGTGCAGGGGAGCCCTTAAATCCTAAATTTAGGGCGTTACAGGGGTCAGAGGGCAGTAGCCAATGGCTACTGTCCCTGAGGGTGGCTACACCCTTCTTGTGCCCACTCCCTTTGGTGAGAGGGGCACATTCTTAACTCTATTGGTCCCTGTGCTCCAAACCAAGATGGAGGATTTTGCAGGGAGGGGGTCACTTCAGCTCTGGACACCTCTGTGGTGGTTCTAGTTGGAGTGGTCACTCCTCCTTGTCTTACCTAATTTTCCCGCCAGACTTGCCACCAAAAGTGGGGCTCTGTCTGGGGGGCGGGCATTTCCACTAGCTGGAGTGCCCTAAGGCACTGTAACAAGAGGCCTGAGCCTTTGAGGCTCACCACCAAGTGTTATAGTTCTTGCAGGGGGAGGTGTGAAGCACCTCCACCCAGAGCAGGGTTTGTTTCTGGCCTTGGAGAGCACAAAGGCCCTCACCCCATGAGGTCAGAAAACTGTCTTTTAGTGTCAGGCTGGCACAGACTGGTAACCCTAACACTCAAGGGTTGGGTAAAATCCAGGGAGCATCTCTAAGATGCCCTCTGGATACATTGTACAATAAATTCAACACTGGCATCAGTGTGGGTTTATTGTGCTGAGAAGTTTGATACAAAACTACTCAGCCTTCAGTGAAGCCATCATGGAGTTGTGGAGTTTGTGATGACAACCTCCCAGACCATGTACTGAGTATGGCCACACTGCACTTACAATGACTAAGAATTAAGTTAGACACTGTAGGGGCATATTGCTCATGCAGTTATGCCCTCACCTGTGGTGTAGTGAACCATGCTTTAGAGCTGAAAGTCCTGCTAGAGGGGTGACTTACCTATGCCACAGGCAGTGGTTGGTGGGCATGGCACCCTGAGAGGGATGCCATGTCGACCTTACCTTTTTCTCCCTACCAGCACACACAAGCTGCAATGGCAGTGTGCATGTGTTTGGTGAGGGGTCCCTTTAGGTGGTACAATACATGTTGCAGCCCTTAGGGACCCTCCCTTGTCACAAGGCCCTTGGTACTACTGGTACCTTTTACAATGGACTTATCTGTGTTCCAGGGTTGTGCCAATTGTTGAAACAGTGGAACAGTTTTAGGGAAAGAACACTGGTGCTAGGGCCTGGTTAGCAGGATCACAGCACACTCTGTCAACTCAGCATCAATATCAGGCAAAAAGTGTGTGGGGGGGAGGGCAACCATGCCAAAAGGGGCACTTTCGTACACTAACACCACCATGTCACCACAAAAATATCCCTGTTTCACAGACAGAGAGTTGAGTCATGATGGGTGAATTTATCAGAGTAGAGCCATATTTATTTAGAGCCTAGGTCGAGGAGACTACAATTGCTAGGGAAATGGAAATGTGGCAAAGAATAGTCAACAGAGTGAAGTCTGTAGGCAGCTATCCACACACAAGGGACAACTTCAGGAAGTAATGGAATGACCTCAAGGGGAAGGTGTGGTCGATGTCATCCAGGCACCAGCTGGCGGTCCACCTCCTCCCCCACAGTTCACATAATGGGAGGAGAAGGTCTTGGCCATTCTGCATACTGAGGGCTTCACAGGAATAAATGGGGGAGTCAAGTCAGGTAAGTCACCACCCCAATAATGCCACCAAAATGTATTTTCAGGCATGCTCACTGATGGCCTTTTGCCACCTTAACAGTTTACCCACTCACCACCCCTGTCTCTAACTGTCTGGATACCCCTCTCTAGCAACACACATGTGAAGTTAACTCACCTGGGGGCACAGTGTCTGTGTATGGTGTGGGTAGTACAAGGACCGACAGCACTACAACTCCCAGCAGGCACTGTTTTACCATTAAGAAAACCAGAACAGTGTACCAAAATGAAAATAGCCTTGCATGCAAACTAAAAATGGAGTATAGACACCTGAATGGTTCACGCTGTATGTGGGAATGGCAACAATGCTATGGACATCTGCAAGTACAATACCACTAACACACAGCTACAACTGTATCCTCTGCTACTCTGTCCCTTCTACCTCCCATCACCTACTGGAGTGTACTCACCTGGGGGGATCCCACAAATATGCATTGTGCTGTACTTAGAGTAACCTGTCACATATGGCCAGGTAGAATGGTTACTCCAAATTTGATGGGCAGGTCAGTGTGCACCTGATATTGTGCAGCTGTCTGTTAACTCAACAATGACGTATTGCCAACTGGGAGGTACCATGAAACATATTATGCTATATTGCTGCTAAAATATGAGTCACTGAACAGACATCCAGGTGCCAAGATACTCTGACATCCTGTAACATGGTGAGTTAAAAAGAAAATGTTTGTACCCCAAATGTCAGCTCTCAATTATTGCAAGCAGATGTCACTGTCACAGTAGGGGATCAAGCAAAGCTATTCTGTAGATGGCCCAAAGCATATTAACCTGTCAAAATTGGTGCAACATGTCACATTATAACCTGTAACTGTCTGTTTCACATCTTCAACAGGTCTACCTGCCACTGTGACCATGAAAACCACTCGTGAGACAGCTACTTCCCCCCCCGGATGAAGCCCTCAGTGAGGAGAGCATTCCTAGATGTGTGGACGTTAGGGACTGTTCTGGCCCATCTAGGCAACCTAGTCAGACAACAACTGTCAGCCTCACCCTGCCCACAGCCCTGCTGCTTCTACATCCCAGGCAACCAGTTGCTCCCGCACCTATGTCCCAAGGACAGTAACAACCATCAAATGCACCGGAGTCCAGGTACTGGAGTCACAACTAGAAAACCTG
Source organism: Pleurodeles waltl (assembly GCF_031143425.1). Lineage (NCBI taxonomy): Eukaryota > Metazoa > Chordata > Amphibia > Caudata > Salamandridae > Pleurodeles > Pleurodeles waltl. Next base: position 1,030,484,700 of record NC_090437.1, on the reverse strand, counting down.
GACAGTGATGGACCTGGCACCAGTGGCAGTGCGCAAACTGTGCCATGGGCGCAGACACAGGGGGTTAGGGTGCATTGGAGAGATGGTGTGGGCCAGCGCCAGGAGGCTGCTAGGGATAGCTCTGGCCAGGACACCATCTCCCAAGTCTTGGGAGCCTACCAACAATCTCAAGGCGTGACAGGCCAGGTACTTGCCATGCAGGGGGAGATCAAGTAGCTGCAGAGTGATAACCACCAGAGTGACCAGGAAGTCATGCAATAGTGGGAGGCCCACATGGTCTCCCTAACAGTGGTGCTGAGAGACATCAACACCACCCTGAGCAGGGAACAACCACAACACCAGACCCCTTCCATTAGCCAAGCTATACCAGCCCCTTCAACATCTGTGGCAGCCAGTGGAATGGGGGTCCTGCCAGGGGAAGGACATGCCTCAGACACTCCTACCCCTGTAGCTGAAGAACCACCATGCAAGCGTGGACATCCACCCAAACAACCAGGAGGTACAGCTGGGAGGACAACAACCACTGACAGGAAGTAACCCCCAACTGATTGAATCCCTTTGTGCCTCAGATGCACTCTGCTGACTTTTCTACACTAACTGTCCTATTTTCTAGGACAGTAGGACACTGGACTTGGGACTTCAAATGTTGTGGATGCTACTCCATCCACCATGATTGATCCATTCACTGTATGAACATTATTTATTTGCTCACATGCATCCTATTCCCCCTTGCACATGAAAGACACAACCAATACAGTATCTATGTTTGATAGTCATTTTCCACCCATGTGAGAAGTATAGACTGGTAAATATTTTGTGCTTATGATTAACTCATAAGAAGGAAATGTGAGGAGGGACATGTCACAGGTAGTGTCATGTAGGGGATCGCTACCAACACAATGACACAAGTGAACAATCACCTATCACCAATCTTTATTTACTACAATGTGAGGCACATAGATTGACCAAATATCAGGATTGTCATAGTTAAGTATGTCTAAACATTTCTTGCTTCTGCCTAGCTGTCAGTAAGTAACATCCCACTGACCACTGAAGTTAGGGACATGTCAAATTGTGTCACTCTGAATAGCCTAACAGTTTGGAGGAAACTGTCATCAGCTAAATCCGTATCACATACCTATGCCATGCCTTCCAAATCAACAGACCCCATAATACAGACAGAGGACAGTAAAATAGTCCTTTGTCAGAGAACCTTCCACTTAAATGGTAAGACATCTGTAGGTATGTCACTCACCTATGCCATTGTTGACACATGCACAGTGGCCTACAATGAGGGAACACAATGACAGCTACATACTAGTCAAACAGGATCTTTGTCAATACAATGTGAAGCTTGAATAAATTGATTGCACTGGTTGACATGTGTCAAAGACGCATTCTCATACACATGACACCATTGGACACACATACCAATGGCAAATAGGTCTATAGTGTAGCACAGAACTCTGCCATCCCACTGTCCTAACAGCCTGGGCATGAGACTCATACAGCCCAAAAATATGTAACACAGTACCTCGATCAATCCATGTCCACTTCAAATATCAGACCAGCTACAGCCACCTGCCATTGACTCAACTCAGAAATGTCCACATGAGGATGTTATTGTGAAGAGACCTGTAACAAAAAAGTAGTTAACAAGGAGTTTAGGCAGATAATGAGCTAGACTAATCTGTTCCAGATATTGTTCTTTCTCTGATTGTGCATCTTGACTGCCCTAAATGACAGAGTCACAACTCCAAGTATACACTTGCCAGACAACCTGAGCTGTATATTGCAAAGCATCAAATGACCTGTCTAATGTTGACACAGAGACCCTTCTCAATCTATCCAGACCCCCAGAGTACCCCATGGAGTCAGTGAAATTAAAGAACATCACATACTTACACTCAGGTGAAGTACTGATTGATGAGATCTGCCCGCATGTCTCTGCTTTCATCCTCATCACTGTCATCCTCACTTGGCATTTCTGCATTCTCAACTGGTGGAACTGCTGGCTCCCCCTCATCTGGGATTTATGGGATCTATCGTCTCAGGGCAAGGTTGTGGAGCATGCAGCAGGCCACAATGATCTGACACACTTTAGCAGATGAGTAGAGGAGGGCTCCACCAGACTTATCAATGCTATGGAATCTTGCCTTTAGGAGCCCAAAAGCCTGCACCACAACACGCCATGTCCTTCCATGGGCCTCGTTGAAGTAGACTTCCCCTGGCGTGGTTGAATTCCTCACTGGTGTTAACAACCAGGGATGGATGGGTAGGCAGAGTCCCCTGTAAGGAATTGTGGCATGTTTGCCAACATGAGCCCAGGGCATCATCACATTTGGCTGCAGACATAGCATGCAAACACACAACATATGTAACGTACCAACAGCCAGGCCCTCTCTGGGTACTGTTGTGTCATAAGCTGTGGGATAGGGCTGTTCCGCATGATGAAGGCATTATGGACTGAACCTAGATGCTAAATGTAGAGGTCTGCCAAACAAACTACTTGGATATTTATGGAGTGGTAGTTCTTCCTGTTCCGATAGACCTGTTCATTGGCATGTGGGTGAACCAAGGCTGCATGGGTACCATCAATGACTCCCACTACATGTGGGATGTGTGCCAAACCATAGAACTCTGCTTTCAGATGGGAAAAATCTTCACGTTGTGGAAATCGGATGTAGCTGTCCAGGTTTCTCAACATTGCTGAGAGTACAGCCTTCAAAACCAGCATGAACATAGGCTAGAACATCCCTGCAGTTAGGGGCACTGTATTTTGGAAGGAGCCTGTGGCCACGAAGTGCAGCACTGAATGACTTGAACAATGGGTGGTATGCTATTTGGATGACTAATGGAAGGCATCAGATCTGGCTCCAACTGATGACAGAGATCCTTGATTGTCTGCCTATCCAGGCGGTAAATTTGTATGATGTCTATTCTTCATGGTCTGCAAGTCTGCTAGTGGACGGTACACAGGAGGTTGTTTGACCCTTCTCATTCCAAGGTAACTATGGGAGAGTATAAAAGAAGGTATGTCTATCACGCATTGTGACCCTTGGAAGTGGCATAACATATGTCACACAAAAACTGTGACATGCCTTTTGATACAGTGAAAACATGATACACAGCACATATCAATTGTAAAAGTATCACATTAGTTACATGCCATCCTCTTGCCTCAATTAAGATATGTACACATTAACTGATAATTCAGTGAGGCTGTGTGATACTAACATCAAACAATGCCTGTGATTGAAAGGCCAAAATACAAATTTGCCCATGGCCAAGAGGGTGATGACTGTCCCACAAATGATTCCTGAAACTTAGCCGGACCACTTGACAACATGATCCTTCAATCCGGACAAATATACATCTTCTGACAAGTCAGCACAGACGTTTATGCTGTTTAAATGTTTCCCACATTGTGACACATCAAAAATTGACTTTTCCGGCCATCGAAAGTCTTTAAAATGGCTGCTGCCTAACCTACAACACTGGACAATAGGAAAAGACCACTGCCGGAAGTGGTCATGGCAGTAGGCAGATGCTACCGCGGCGGATATTGCCATTGGATTACATTGCTGCCTGTGGTGATCTTGGGCCAATGGCAGTGTCCACCGGCAGTGACGGTCATGTACGTGGCAGATGTGACCACCATCCCCTGCTTCTTCACTCACTTGACTCCTGACACTGCTGCTAACAAGATCTCCACGACCTGAGTTCCTGTGTACTGCCTCTGGGAGCAATCATGCCACGCCATACAGGTGATAGGGCCCCTGCCTTCTCACCAGAAGAGCTGGAGAAGCTTGTGAAGGAGGTCCTACCCTTGTATGAACAGCTCTCTGGTGCACAAGAGGAGCAGGTAAGAGCACCATGTGCACATATGTTTCTTTATCTCTACTTTGATTTAGTTAGCCTACGCTTATGGGCATTATGTCAGAATGTGCCCTTAAAGCCCTGTGGGTGCCATCTGTGTGCTTAAATGGTTGAGTCCCTGGGAATGTATCTATGTGAAGGGACAGGTTTAGAGTCCTGATGCATTGTGGAGAGTGTGCAATGAGTGTTCCCTGACCCACCTTGTGATTGTTGCACATGGTTAGTTGAGGGTTCATGACAGCCATTGCCAGGTTAATCCCATTATCTGGTGTGCTTGATGTGTGGTCATATGTGGTAACATGACAGCAGGAGGTGTTGATGATTTTGTTTGCCAGTTTTACACATCATGTTGTGGCTTTTATGTATCTGCACATACATCTGTGGCCACATCTGGTATTGTCCTAGTGTTGTACTGAAGCTAGCTAATGACACTCTGTGGCCCTAAGCTCTGCACAATGATAACCCTTGCCAATTTGCTATGGGATACATGAAGTATTATGATGCATCTAACCTTTTGGGACATGGTATTATGTGTGGCTTTGTGTGGTCTGCCTGCAGAGAAAGGTGCCTTTTCAATTGCTACTTTCTGTAAATATTGTCATCTGGTTATTGAATGTTTTTTGCACTGCAAGTGTGAGCCTGTAACCACACCCTGTGTCCATAAACAGCATGTGAAGCTCAAATGATCATGCCACACTACTAAGCTTCATCAGCTTGAGCCCATGCCCAGTGTTTACCATTATTATGGCATTGGGTGCATGGTGGAGAGCTGTGACAGATGTGCTCATCACAACTCTGACAATTTGTGTTACATATCCTTGACAGGTCCCATGATCACACTGCCCAGTTGGCTCCTTAATCCAGCTCTGATTCGTACTGTGGTTGCTCCTAATTATTTGGGCATTGAACTTCTGCAAACAGTGTGTTGTGCACTGATGTCCCATGATACTTGAGTCAGTGTTTTGGACATGAGGTGGGAAATGTTTAAAGCAAGGCTAGGAGTATCTTACTTTAACATGGTGTTTGTGTGCACACATGATTTGGAAATATATTTCACATTTTGTTGATGACACAGAGCCCCACTTCCTGAAGTAGCATGTGGGTGTACAGTATGTGTATATGCATAGGTATACACATATAGAGGCTTGCATCTTTGTGTGCACAACATGTGACTCCCTTGTATGTTGTCCTGGCATTATGGGCATGTCTGTAGCCTAGCTGTAACCTGTGGAGACCATATGCAGCTTGTGATCATCAGTGGTTGTGGATGTATGTGTGCAATGTTTGCCTTTTGGTGTAGCTGTCACTTGCCATTTTGCATGATATGTTATATCGTGTCCCTTGTCAACGTAATGTGAATTGCTCACATCACACAAAACACACTGCTCTACTGACTGGTCAGTGCAGGGGCTGAGCTGGTGGTTGTGACGGATACTCTTGTCGGGAGTGTTAGCAGGGATGTCCAATGTCTGCTATGTGCCATAGGTAGACAGGATGGTCAAGACAGGGTGTTGTTGGCTTGTTGGACTGACTTGTAGTTAACTCTGTTCTTGTGTGGGACTTGTGGACATGATTTTCTTTCTTGGCTTTGGCATCCATGCAGGTCAATGCCCATAAGAAGAAAGGGATTTGGCGTGCCATCACCAAGAAGGTGCGGACCCTGGGGGTCGACAGCCAGAGGAGCGCCCACTGTTGGAATAGGTGGGAGGATGTGAGACCCTGGGCCCGGAAGATCACAGAGGCCCATCTGGGGAGGTCTTCCCAACGAGGACAGGGTGCAGACGGGTCCATGACCTCCCTAATGGCCCGCATTTTGGCGGTGGCCTACACTGAGTTGGATGAGCACTTGAAGGCAGCAGAGCAGCCACAAATGGGTAAGTACAGACTTAACTCATGTTTGACCCTTTACCAGGTGATTGAGTGAGGGACGGAATACTAGCTATGACAATGTGGGAAGTGTTATGTCACAGATCTTCTGAGCACACCTTGGTGTACACAGGTCATGAATTTGCAACAGGTGTGCACATTCATTTTGGTAAGGGACGTGGTACTCAACTATGTGGACCCCTCAGTCCTATAGCATAGAATGGAGCACATATGACTGTGTTTAATGTTCCAGTAATCTGCTATTGCTACCCTGTTGAGCGTTAGTTCCCACCAACAGATCACTCCTCCCTAATGTCACAGTAGAAATGTGTGTAGGTTATTGCACACTGTCCTCTGATATGTATCATGGGGTATGTGTATGTGTGATTTTAAGACAGGCAGGAGCAAGTCACCTCTAGCGTTCGTTGGTTTCTGAAGTGTCACAGCATTATGTGATGCAGTGGTGTCCATCAGCCATATCAAATGATATACATAGTTAACATTTTTCACACCTGTTGCAAGGTAATTCCCCTTGGTAATTGAGGTATGTTCATTGAAATGTGTGATGTCCCATAAGAGTTGACAATATGCATGTTGGTTTCTAGTGTGCATATGCTACATTTCCACAGGGATACATATGTTGGTATCAGATGTAAGAATGTGACTGCCATGCTGACGTCCTGATAGCAGAAACCTGTCACCTATTTTGTCAATGGTATACTTATGTAGGTATGATACATAGGCAAGGTTCTCCACTCACAGCTATGGCCCAGACAGTACTGTGTCAATATCATGTATATTCTGAAAACAAATAGCATGCCTCACTTTTGGAATTTATCATGTGCACCTGCTGTAGCTATGAAAGATATGACACATGAGGCCAAGGTGTTTGGGAACTTCATGTTTGACGATAAACGTATTTGGTGCAGTTGTGGTAGTTCATAAACACCTGTGTGTAGGTTGGTAATTGTGAACTGACTGATGGTTTGCATCATAGTTGGTGCATCATTTATGTTAGCATCACTTTTGCTTTGCCTCTGGGAACCCTCCACAGAGGGATGCCATGCTTGCCATATCTGATGTGTGAGTAGTGATGTTGCTTCTCATTCTGTGACAAATTAGTTTACTCATGTTAGTGTTTGCAAGGTCTGATCTCTATTTCCTGCACAGTACAGTAGTATATTTGATAAATACACAAAAATGTAAACTTCTTCATGTGTGTGGGACATTGGTGTAAGCTTACTCGGTCCTAACATGCTGTGTATTGCTTGCCTTCTGGAGTCATTTATCTGAGATATTTTGGACCTGAGTCCATTGTCACTCCTTGCTACATCACGATTGGTGCATGTGTGTGTGACATGTGCACTACCTCTTTGAATACCATTGGGCAGGTGTGACATATTGATGTGTCATATGATGGTATGTGTCCATAGTAATATGATTGGATGTATGTCACTTGATGAAGGTATGACCTGTTTGTACCAAAGTTGCCTCGCAACATATGTGATTGCCTTCAGGTAAAGGTATTTGTGTGGTAATGAACGGTCTGTGTAACTGGCAAACTCCCTTACACTGGGAATCCATTGCTTGTCGACTGCTACACTATGTTGTTATGATGATGGCACCTGTATTGGATGACATTGTCACCTAGTCATGATATGGTCAATGTGATTGGTCAACTTCATTCCTGGTATTGCAGTTTTCTGTTAGCTTGCTTTGCTGGTGTGTTACACTTGTAAAACTGAGGAATATGCATTGTATAGGGTTGTGACATGATGTTGGCACTTTGCTGGCAGTTTCTGCGGGGGTTCAGGTGACATGATGGTATATTATTTCTTACTAATTTGTGATGGAAATGTTATCGTGTATGCTATGACCCAACTTTACTATCTATTTTCAGCATCAGCACTGGCAGGCGAAGCAGAAGGGGAACAGCCGAGTTGGGAATCTTCTAGCCACAGGACCTCCAGTCACTACACCAGACACCAATAGACCCAGTGGCCCGCAGGGTTATGGGGACTCCACGGGAGGGATCATATCTGCTACATCTTCATCTGAGTCCTCCTCGAGTGGCCACTCCCTGGTTTAGGTGGACCTATTGGGGACCACTCCAGAAGCATCTCTGTCTGCCACCCCCAGTCCTATCACCGCCCTCCCGGTAGTTTCCCACCCAGTTGGCTGTGCCCGCTCATTCAAGATGGTGATCATCTTCTTCCCTGCGGGCACCTCTGCGCCAGCCCCTGTTCCCCTGCTGCCATCAGTGAACAGGCTATTGACCTCCTTAGGTCTGTCCCTGTGGGTCAGGCGGCCATCAGAACAATGCGTTCCTGTAGGGCGTTCATGGTGCAGCCTCTAGCCTACAGAGATACTTTCAGGCTCTGGCCTCCACACTGACAACAGCCTGTCAAACATTGTCTACCATCCCCACTCCACCTTCCTCTTTCCATTCCAAACCCCTCCTTCCCTAACCCAGCCAAAGCACACAAACAGACTGGCATGCATCCATCTCAACAATCTCAACAGACAAGGGAAGTGCACACAAACATAAGCACCACAAGACACACCACTGGCACACACAAAAACAACATCCACCTACAGACACAGCAACAGTCACAACTTGCCCTGACACCCCCACCAGCCCCAGCATTGAAGACACAACACCTGGCACACCTGCACACACCACAACAACATTCACTGATCCAGCCACCACACCTATCCTAGCTACAGACACCACTGCAGCAGACCCTCACACGTCCACCTCAGTCACCACACCCGCCCAGAATAACACCCCCAAAAATCAGTTTCCCTCCCCAAGGCCATCCCTCCACATCCAAGGCCACTCCTACCCCCCTTGTCAGCACCCATGCCCCGCCCCCTCACCCCTGCGAAGAAGAGGTCCACCTCTCCCAGGAAGGTTCACCCCTCCCAAACCAAAGCCAAAAACCCACCCCTCCCCAGCCCCAACCCCCCACAACCCTCCAATACTCCCTGAGGTGCCTGCCTGCTCCCTTGATGCCCCTACCTGTGCTGGTTACGTGGCAGTCAGGAGTCAAGTAGGGGCACCATTTTGTGCCTTTGATACTAATATTTTGTACTTATGGACTGGCCAATGGCCTTGGACTGTCATATATTTTTATCATGCAATTTAATAAAGCCAACCAGTTGTTGGTTTTTTGGTTACATCTTTGTCCCGATTTCCTTTCCTAGGTTTGAGTTGTTACTGGCTGACACTGGTCATGTGCCTGTATTTTGTTGTCTGCTGCTTCATGTATTGTTTTAGTTGTATGTGAGGTTGTGTGCAGTGCTGTTTCCCCCAAGGGTAGGGTGTGTGTTGTGTGATAGGTATGTGTATGTAGCTGACATGTGGGTGTCATGGTATTGTGTTGTGTTTGTAGTGATATGTGTTTGTTGCAGTGATATGCAATGTGGTACAGTAAGGTGTATGTATTGTTCTCTGATGTGGCTATTGTGTACATGTGGTGTGTGTTGTGGAGTTTTTTCAGTGCAGACATGGAGCGTGTTGAGTTAGGAAAGTATGCTTTGCTTTTGTGTGCATGTGACTATTTCGGTGTTTTGCCTGGGTTTTGACCACCCTGGCCTGACGTTAAGGACGGAGAGGGAGGGGTCGGGAAGAGGTCAGTGGTGGAGAGGAAAAGCTTCTTATGGACATTGGGGCAGGAAGAGGGAGAAGGTTTGGGAGTGGAGGAAGAGGGATTGGTTGTAGGAGGTGTCAGTCTTCTGTGTTTGACTGCAGGTGCATGGGCTGGATGCTGTTGTGAGGTGGATGGCTGTTGGCTATCTGAGTGCTTGCGTTTGTGTACTTTGGGAGGAGGGGGCACAAGCACAGTGGGAGAGGACACAGGATGTGTGCATGGATATGGGGGTGGTGACTGCCAGTGAGGTGTGTGTTCTGATAGGTGTGCTGGGGCAGTGGATGAGGATGTAGTGCATGCAGGTGTGAGTGTAGACGCAACTGGGAGGGAGGTGCACAACGAGGAGGAGGGGGCCACAGTGGAGGCAGTGGATGTTGGTATGTCTGCATCTGAATGGTGTTTGCGTGAGTGCCTGTGGGATGAGGTGTGGTGCTTGTGTTTGCCATGTCCACTCTTGTGTGTTGCCCGTATGCATGCTCGTCTGCCTGTGTGCTTGGGATAGGTTGGGGTTGAGGGGAATGGGATTGGGTAGAGGAAGTTGGAGGGGGAGGGTGGAAACAGGGACAATGGCTGCCATCAGAGACGAGGCCAGAGCCAGAATTGATCTCTGTTGGGCTGCCAAGCCAGTGAGAATGCCCTCCAGAAATGCATTGGACTGTTGCATTTGGGCTGCCAGCCCCTGGATGGCATTCACAATGGTTGACTGCCCAACAGAGATGGATTTCAGGAGGTCAATAGCCTCCTCACTTAGGGCAGCAGGGCTAACTGGGGAAGGGCCTGAGGTGCCTGGGGCAAAGGAGACGCCCACCCTCCTGGGTGAGCGGGCACAGGAAACTCGCTGAGGGCCTGCTGGGAGGGCGGTGCTGGTACGGGGGTGGTGGCTGAACCTGTAGCTAGGGAGGGCACAGAGGTGCCCACCACCACCAGTGAGCTTCCATCGGAGGAGGTATCCGTGTCCGAACTGTCCCCTCCAGTCTCCGATGTGATGCTCTCCTCGCCCTCTGTCCCACTGGTGCCCTCAGTGTCAGTGGACTCTGCCTCTTGGGTCCTGTGGGATGCAGCTCCCTCCATCGCTGGTGCCTCTGCCAGACGATGCTAATGCACATAAGGACAGGATGACAAAACAAAAAGGGGGGGAAGAGACAAAGGATACACTTGGTCAATGGCGGCACCAATACCACCGTTGGCGTACACAACACACTCACACACAGGGAACAGCCCTACGCACTAGGCATTGCACTACCAGTTAAAATGCTAGTCACCAGGCCATGGGTAGGGACACATACCGCCAACTGCAGCATACCTGAGACCCTCACACGCCTGCCCAGTAGTGGATGCCTACTAGCTAGGTTGGAGGAATTTCACATCAGAACCCTGCCCAACATGGGACCTTCTCTGCAATGTCAGGCCTGGCCTAGGGGCACCCACAGGCCCCCACACCCCACCCAGATACCACCCCACCAGGTGTAAGTAGAAATGAAGAGCACTGTATTCACCCCCTTGTTGCTGCTGTGATGCCCCCAAGCCCCCATCCAGCTCCGGATAGGCCACTGCCAGTATGCGGGCCATCAAGGGGGTCGACGGGCACCCCTTCCTCGTTGGAAGGCCAATCCCTAGCTTGGCCTCTGCGATGTTCCATGCCCAGCGCCTCAGGTCCTCCCACCGTTTTCGACAGTGGGTGCTCCGCCTGCCATAGACCCCTAGGGTCCGCACGTCCTTGGTGATGGCACGCCATATACCCTTCTTTTGATGGGTGCTGACCTGCAGAGAAAATACACACAGGGAAAGGTATTAGTCGGACCGTCCTTCCTGTTACACTCATGCCCCACCATGACCCTTCCCATCCCCATTAGCACAGACATGGCCCAGCAAACAAGCTGCACGCTGCCAAGGGCCCATCCACCAACCACCCCCCCACACGAGCCCTGCACACACAGCACTCCATGCATTTATGCCCCATGCATCGTACTCACAGTGTACTCACCTGTTGGTCTGGAGGCCCATACAGCAGTCGGTACTGGGGTAGGACCCAATCCACCAATCGCTCCAACTCTGCTGAGGTGAAGGCAGGGGCCCTTTCCCCAGTCACATGCGCCATGGTAGGTTTCAGACACAGGTCACAGCAGCACATGCAGTGTAGGTCCTCTCCTGTTGGTCAGGTAGCAAGTGAGTGAACAGATAGAAAATGGCAGTCACGTCCATGGCGGTACGTACCGTCACCGCCAGCGTAGATCACCATTTGCCACTGTACCCCATAGGGCCCAATGATAACCAATGAGGATTTGTATTGCGGTTCCCGACCGCCTCGCGCAACGGTGCACAATGTCAGCGGAATTACCTCATTTCCACCTGTCCCTCTATACTGGACAGGCAGACGCCATTTCTGGGGGGGGGGAGGCTTTGTGGATCTTAACTGCGTCACAGTTCACAATTTCACTTTCTGGACATATGTCACCAAAATATTGTAACAAATGCATTGAACTGTAGTGGTTACAATGTACAGATAATGACCAGCTGCTCGCTATTTTACCCCATAGATTGTAACCACTGCGGATGAATAGGAGATGGAGACTCCCCCCGTGTACAGACCCCTGGTGGACTTGGCAACAATGGAGAACAGGCACATTATCCTCACCTATGGACTTGACAGGGCCACAATCACAGAGCTGTGTGCTCAATTGGAGCCTGACCTCATATTGCTATCTGTCACCCCACTGGGATCCCCCCTCTTGTGTAAGTTCTATCAGTGCTTCATTTTTTGGCAACAGGTTCTTTCCAAGTGACAGTGGGCTTAGCAGCAGGAATGTCACAGCCAATGTTCTCAACAGTGCTGACCAGAGTGTTGGCTGCCCTGATTAAACACATGTGCAGCTACATTGTTTTCCCCCAAGTGGAGGATTTGGCCACAGTGAAGGCTGACGATGGGACATATCCCCAACATCATTGGTGCGTTTGATGGGACGCATTCCCCTCCCCACCGGCAAAATGAACAGGTCTTCAGAAATCGTAAAAGTTATCACTCAATGAATGTGCGGATGGTGTGTTTGGTGGACCAGTAGATCTCCCATGTCAATGCTAAGTATCCAGGCTCGGTGCATGATGCTTTTATCCTGAGGAATACCAGCATCCCAAAATGGGATGGCCCAACTCCAGAGGCACAGGGTGTGGCTAATAGGTGAGCCCTGGTTCCCACCCAGTGGATGTTGGTGTATGTGTATGGTGTGGGCCATATGGCATAGTGTGTGGCTAACAGTTGTCCCTCGATATTTGCAGGTGACTGGTTACTCCAACCTATCATGGCTACTGGCCCCCGTGAGGAATCCCAGGACAAGGGCAGAGGAATGTTACAATGAGGCACATGGGCGAACAAGAAGGATTATTGAATGTACATTCGGCCTCCTGAAGGCCAGGTTTCAGTGCCTCCATCCCATAGGTGGATCCCTGTGCTACTCACCCAAGAAGGTCTGCCAGATCATCGTGGCATGCTGTATGTTGCACAACATTGCCTTGAGACACCATGTGCCTTTTCTGCAGGAGGAGAAGGCTGGAGATGGCCGTGTGGCAGCAGTGGGCCCTCTGGACTGTGAAGATGAGGAGGCAGAGGATGAGGATGAGGACAACAGAAGTGTAGTCATTCGTCAATACTTCCAATGACACACAGGTAAGACAGTGTTATTTCACATTTAATTGACAGTTTGATGTGTGACATTGTCACTGGCAGGCTGAGAATTCCTACTTCTATGTCCACTCACTGTACCCATTGGCATCTCTTTTTGCAGATGTTGGTGCCCCACTATTGGTCCTGGTGTGTTTACTGCAGCCAACTACAGGTCTTTCATATGTAAACATTAATGTACAGTTGAATTGCAATTTATGAACCTTGTTAAATGAATACATTTTGAAATCATTTGACATACTCCATACTTGTATTTTTTCTAAGTGTGTTTATTGCAGTGCTCTGACGAAAAGTGGGAAGTGCAATGGGCTGGGGTGATGATGGAGGAAAGTCCAGGTTAGAGTCTAGTCTATTTGTAGCACAGGTGTATTGTCCAAGGGGGCATAGGAAGGGGAGCAATGGCAGTTTAAGGTGGACAGGGTGACAGAGTGGAACACAAGGGTGACAATCAGGAGAGTCTTATTTCCTGGTGGGGGTATTGGCAATAGTCTCTGGCTTCTGCCTGTATAGCAGGAAATGTTTGCGGGGTGGTTCTCCTTCTGCAGGGGGAGGGGTGCTGGTGGCCTGTTGGTCCTGTGGCAGGGCCTCCTGTCCACTAGCGGCAGCGGAGGTGGAGGGCTGTTCAGTAGTCTGGCTAGTGTCAGGTGCCCGCTGGTGTGCCACTGCCTCCCTCATACTGTTGGCCATGTCAGCCAGCACCCCTGCAATGAAGACCAGGGTGGTGTTAATGGACTTCAAGTCTTCCCTGATCCCCAGGTACTGTCCCTCCTGCAGCTGCATGTTTTCCTGCATTTTGTCCAAGATCTGGCCCAGCGTATCCTGGGAATGTTGGTATGCTCTCAGGATCACAGTGAGTGCCTCCTGGAGAGTCGGTTCCCTGGGCCTGTCCTCCCCCTGGCGAACAGCAGTCCTCACAGCTTCCCTGTTGTCCTGTGCCTCTGTCCCCTGAACTGTGTGCCCACTGCCACTGACCCCAGGTCCCTGATTGTCCTGGGTTTGCGGGGTGCCCTTGGGTCCCTGTAGTGGTGGACACACTGCTGATTGACGTGTCCTGGGGACTGAGGTATGGGCCTGCTGGGTGGGTGCTGTGGTGGTGTTTCCTGAGGGGGGAGGATCTGTGGTGGTGTGAGACTGTACCTGGGTAACTGACTCTCTGGAGGTCCCTGATGGGCCTGGTTGGTCATCCAGATCCAGGCGACCAGAGCTGCTATCATCACTGTGGGCCTCTTCTGTGGGGGGACTGGATGTTGCTGGCACCTCTTCTCCTGTGACATTGGCTGGGGTACCTGTGGGGATGTAAATGCAGTGTTATTTTTTCTGTGTGTGACATATTGTGCATGGGTCGGTTGCCCTCTATGGTTGTTATTGCCCTGGCAGCTTTGCCTTGTGTGAGTTATTATTTGGTGGGCTAGCTAATTTTCTCTAGTGTGCGTGCTGTAGTGATGAGTGTCCATACAGGGCTGTGAGTGGTGTCCATGCATTGGTATGGCATGCAGGGCTTGGCATTGGGATGATTGGGTTGTGATGGTGGGGTGTGTGGGAGGTGGAGTGATGGGAGCGAGGGTAAGGGTGGGGGTATGTGATGGCATGCACGTAGGGGGGGTGATAGTAATAGAGAGTTGACTTACCAGAGTCCAGTCCTCCTGCTACTCCTGCCAGGCCCTCAGGATGCATGATTGCCAAGACTTGCTCCTCCCATGTTGTTAGTTGTGGGGGAGGAGGTGGGGGTCCACCGCCAGTACTCTGTACAGTGGTCTGGTGTCTTGCTGCAATTGAACGTAGGTCGTTCCACCTCTTCCTGATATCATCCCTTGTACTGGGGTGCTGTCCCACAGCATTGACCCTGTCCACGATTCTCCACCTTAGCTCCATCTTCCTAGCAATGGATATCTGCTGCACCTGTTATCCAAATAGCTGTGGCTCTACCCGTAAGATTTCCTTCACCATGGCCCTCAGCTCCTCCTCAGAGAATCTGGAGTGTCGTTGTGGTGCCATGAGTGTGGTGTGAGTGGTGTGGGTGAGGATGTGTAGGGTCATGTGTTGGGGTGTGTGATGTAAGGGTGCATGGGTGGTGTATAGGTGATAGTGGTATGTGGCTCTGGTTGTGTAAGTGCTCTTGCTGTCTCTCTCTGCTGGCAATTATTGGTATTTGTAAAGGGTTGTGGGTAATGTGAGTGTGTGTTTTATAGTGTGTGGGTGTGGTGTGTGTATGGGTGTCAGGTGTGTGAATTGTCCAATGTGGTGTTGTTTTGTTTGAGTGTGTGTATTTTGAGCGCGGCGGTATGTACCGCCAATGGTTTACCGCCAATGAATGTCTGCTGTGGTGATTCGTGGGTCATAATGTTGTGGGCGTAGTTCTGTTGGTGTAACGGAGTGAGTTTGATACCGCCAGTTTATCACTGACGTTTGGGCTGGCGGATTTGTGTGTGTGTCTCATAATATGGTTAGCGGTTATACGCCGCCGCCGCGGTATGTTGGCGGAAGTCAGCATGGCAGTAAGTGGGATTTACTGCCAATGTCATAATGAGAACCTAAGTATGTATGACCCATCATTTTATGTAGCATAAAAAAAAAAAAAAAAGGTCTTACCCCAAAAACTGGTGTCTGGGCCATGCCACTGTACACCAAGATAAATAAACATATTTTGTTACTCCAGCTGTGGCATTGATATCTGTTTCCACCAAACCTTCAGTCTAAAATTTGCAATGCAGAAATTGATCTATAGTTCCTCTATGAATTTACTAAAAACCTAAAACAAATCATATATATTTAATGCTGTACTCCAGCATGAGTTGCTGTGAGTATTTTTAGGTCTGGCGTAGCAGTGCAGATGTCTGCAAGATCTATTGTTTCCAGTTATTTAACATTTACATAGATTTGGCTTTGGCTCTACCCCCACAAGAGTGTTACTCCCTCACCTAATTCTATTGGTTAACAGGTGTATCATTCCACCTACTGTGTAGTGCTTGCATTGCAATGCATAAGGGACTATTTTACATCTCATAAGTACACTGAATAATCAGATATGAAATTCTCAGATGCATCATTATATAGAGCAATCCATTATATTTTTTTCATCGCAGTTGGTATTTTAAAATATTTGGCTTTACCATTGCTTGTTTGCAGTTTGTCATACAGGGAGCAAGATGAGAGAAAATACATTTCGTTTTCAGTTTGTGATATAAAGTACACACAAAAATCAAACTTATTTGCATCTCATTTCCCATTAAAACTGCATAATGTTAAGGTGCCTAAGAAAATTGTAGAAATAGCAACCTCATATACGAGAATAACATAGATTACATAGCATTTGTGACTTGGTGTAGATTTGTGCCGCAAATATCTGGGCCCCAAGAAAGGTAAATATTTGTCTCATTTGACATTCTTCCTATATCAGCTTCTAATCAATCCTGTGGTGATCTAAATACATTAAGAAAGAGCAGACCGAATAGATTTGAGAACAAGGTTTACCAAGGTTTGTATACCATGGGAGACTCAAAGGATGCTTAGAGCGTTACCTGCTTTCAGTAAATCCTGTAAAGTTACTTGATGTGCTTAGGGAGCCTTTTTAGACCATATCCAAGACAAAGGCAATGCAGGCGTAATGGACGCTACATCAGCTAATTCCTATGTCCCATTGCTTCGTGCTTAACAAAAAGCATAAATCTGAATTGTGGCAGTACCAAGACAAATTGGCGCTAAACATTTTAGAGGTGAGTTCCTTGAAGTTGGCTGCCTTCAGTAATGTCAAATAGCATTGTGGAAAATGCAGTCCTTGCAGCTTTCATTTCCTTTTTCAGTCTTGATTTACTAGTGAAATAGTGATTAATTTCCAAACAAGTACCGTCGTTTATATTTAAACAGTTAGTACAGTTCAATATTTTTCCCTAAGGTAATCTCCTGACTGCATACTTTGCTTTCATTAAAGCTCTTCAGAGGAATTTAACCTTGTTCGATGGTGGTGACTTTGAATTCTTCAGAACAATTCAAATGGTAAACCTGTTCCAGTAAAGAAGCGACTCCCCCTTAGAGACCATTGGTGATTGCATGGGAATATTCAGGGGCGGCTCCTCCATAAGGGCGGAGGAGCGCTGCCCCCCGCCAGCAGCAGCAGCAGCTGCAAACCTTTTTCCCAAAAACGATAATAAACTGTGTTTATTATCTTTTTGGGGGAAAAGGGGCAGGCCCACAGGGATGACAAGCAATGAGGGGAAGTGCTCAGCACTCCCCCTCACTGCGCATGTATGTTTGGCTGGCCGCCTTGGGCTGGCCAAACACACATGTGCAGAAGGTCTCTCTAGCCCAGCAACACAGTTGCCGGGCTGGAGAGAGCCTGCACGGGCTCCCAGTCTGCCTGGGAGCACCCTGGCTGGGCGCTCCCAGCCAATCCTGATGCTGCTCTGAGCAGCGTCAGGATTGGCTGCAGGGCAGGCTGGAAGTTTGTGTCTGCAGTGAGACAGAGGAGCAGAGTGGCGCGTCCAGGAGCAAGGTAAGTGGTATTTTTGATAATCTAATGTGTCCCGTCCCTCCCACCCCCACCCACGCGTGCCGCCCCACCCCTTCTGCAACCCGCAAGCCACGACTGGGAATATCTGAAGTGTTTACATCTTGCCTTCAAGTAAAGGTGCGTGACTCACTCTAGTGCTATATTGGAGATGTATAACATGATATTACCCTATGGTTACACATGACGATTTTTGCCCACACTCACTAGTGCATAATTAATAAATGGCTGCAATGTCTAACCATGCGGAGAGTCATGATGCTGAATTCATGAATGTTGAGAATAATTTGTAAGGTGGGTGTTCTTGTGCCATTTTTAAAAGCCTATCCAACACGTTATGTGGTCACAGGCATACACTTTAAATCTTAAATTACCTGTGCCACTTATAAGGACTTTACACAGAGAAGGCTGATTTATCTGGCAGGGAAAATGTGAGGGATCAAGACAGTGGTGGCTCCTCCATAGTGGTGCTAGGACAATGCCCTGCCGCTGCACACCACCACACACAGTGCAGATGTCAAATTGGTTTCATATAAATTACTAGCCACATTCATCATAAAAATCTGCAGGTTTAAACAAGTGCCATTTCAATGTGATATCCTGAAAGGGAATTGAGAAAAGGCTACCCACTGCCTTGTGAAAATGTGCATGTGATGCTGACCTGTTCCTTTATGTGGTCAGCCAGGCAGACACACTATATTCCCTGGAACCTGTATTGCATGTTGGGCTTGGTGAGTGAGTACACACAGCCCTACCAATCTGCAATAGAGAGTTAGATTTCCTCGTCCAGCCAATCCCAACACTGCTATCATGCTCTTTATTTCATTAGAGCAGCATCAGAACTAGTTGGGGTGGGATTACAGATGCCAAACAACCCCTATAGGCCTCCACATAGTGTATCATGACAGAAAGCCTAGCAACTGAGGGTGCATACAACATGGCCAGTCACTTTGCAGATATATTTTCAAGACACATAAAGGCTTTTTATGAAAAAGTCATGCAGTGCAGTAAGTCACCCTGCTGCGCTGCGTGATAGGGAAAGGGCAGCAATGTGCCATATTTAAGACAATATGGCGCATTCCTGCCATTTCCTTTTAGCTGGCACCCTTTTGGCAGCTTAGCACCAGTGCAGGCACCCTTGCACTTTGGTGCAAGTGAGCCTGCGTTGCTTGCAGGATTGCTTTTGTGCAGGAAGGCACACCTTCCTGCACAAAAACAATCCTGAAAGGCATATTCCTCTTTCTAAAGAGAAGGTAATGAGGAGAAATAAAGATATTTCTCCTTCTTACGCCTCTCTTGGGAAGGCGTATCTTTTTGGCGCTTTCCCAGGTTTACCCGTTCTGATAAATCTGGAAATGCATCAGAAACCATGGAAGTTGTGTGTGAGCCCCCACGCAACGCCCATGGAATGCCTTCCCAGGGTAGAGTACGCCAACGCAGCGATATGCACTGCGTTGTCTTACTCCAGATTTATGGAGCCACTCAGGGCCACGTAAGGTGGTCTTGCTTGGCTTGATAACTCTGACTTGAGGTTTGCGTCGCTCTTGAACCATACTGCGTGGTGCAAGAGCAATGCAAACTAGCTCGTAAATAGCCCCCATAGTTCGTACGTGGCAAAAGACCGGATTCAGGTGCAAGACTCTCGATTTTAAAAGCCAAAAATGGTTTTAATTTAGCTTATTACCCGCCTGGAATTCTCCCTACTTCAGTGCGAGTCAACGGGGGGAAATAAATCCACTGGTTTTTTTTTCTTAATTTCCCACGTCGATCTGCAATTCAGGGATTGAAGCTACGAGAAGCTCCCAGCTGTCTGTGTGTTGTTTAGTCTGTGCAGGGCATTGGTTTCATTCTTTTCGGCACATTTCCTCAAAGAAGTGGCGGGTATACAGTGGATGGAAACAGAGACCCTGCCCTGCCTGCGACTGCAGCAACAAAGAGCACACATGTATGAAAATAGCTATAATTGTTTTTCAGCCAGACTGAAACAGCCATTAATTGTGGAATCTCTGCTGTTTAAAGCATAAGTCCATGACAAAATGATTTATATTGGGTACAGCAGTGTTTACTAATTTATCATGTGGTCTTTCGTTTTTCAGCCTTGTTCTTTGCATTCTGGTACTCAGTGACCAGCTTTGAAACAGAAGTTAAGCAAAACTACAGCCTCCCCCCAACTTGGGGGGGCACCGGGCAGAATGTTTCTGAAATATCACCCAACCCTTCAAGAAACAACTGCATCTCTAGCTTTTGGACATATTATTAATTGTTGGCCATGCCACAAATATTACTTTTGTGCAAATAACCCTCTTTTGAAAATGACAAGAATCCTTGTTTAGAAGTGGCTTACCCACTGCTAAATAGCAAACTACTTGTAATCAGAAGTTTTCATGGTCAGACTTTATCTTCACTTCAAGACCATGGCATTCTATTTACCATTCTTCAACTCGCAAGAACTATGGGTCATGTGGTATGAGAGGCGCAAGAACGGCACAAGAACTACATGTTATGGTATGGAAGTAAAGATTTGTTGCGCCCCGTCATCAGAAACTGACCTGGTGGTGCTTAAGTGCCCCCAACGTTTGGTGAATGATCATTTACAAAGCTTTCAGACAGTCCAGTGTCTCACATGAGTATATGAGTAGCTTATTCTGCCATGTTTTTTGCATTCAAATACTTGTAATCCTTCTGTTTATAATGAGCAGCAAACCTAAAAAGTACAACAATGAAAGACTCACATCTGACAGGTCAGTTTGAGATTTCACATGTTTTTGGGTTAAACATAATTGAGCCTATTCACAAACCAATACCTTTTTGTGTGTACGGATCCCTGCACCCACTGTGAAGTCTTGGCATATGTACGTATACATTTTAGTAGTAAATATAGGGGAAAGAGAGAGGAGTAGCTGGAAAATGGGGAACACTTACTACAAAATGGAAGAAGTTGAGGGAGGAGTAATGGGGGGGGGTTAGCGAGGGACATTCACTTACCTACAAAGAGTAAGACCATAGCTATTCACAAAATGCATTTCTAAAGTAGCCAAAAAAGATCCAAATCACTAAGAAATTAACTCAAGCCCAGAGCTGGAGTAAATCCAGCACCATGCATGGCCATTCACTTGTACTGTACCACCCTCCCATAGAAAATAATAGAGGAAAGAATATAAAATAAAACCCCTTAGTTGAATGTTAAATTAGAATAAATCATTTAAACTAGTTAAAAATATAACAAGAATAAACATAATTTAATGTTAAAAAATCTAAAAATAAAATAATTTTACTTAAATGTAACATAGGTCAATAATCTTTTTTATTTAACTACAAAATAGCATTATTTTTTCTTTAAACATAAAGTACTTTGAATCAATCTTATACATCACTTTTAATCATCTGTAATCCATAGTAAAAATATTTTTTTATTTTACGTGGGGCTTTTTTTTATAATTCAAATTCATGGAAATAATTTTAGTTTAATTCAAGCCAAAATAAGTATGTTTTATATTGAAATTGTTATTAATGCTTCACTATTTTTATATTATTAACTTTCAAAATAAATATACAAAATTATTTAACATTAATATTTTACATTCAAATATTATTCTACTTTTGTAAGCTTCATAAACCTTTACACTTTTCCCTACACATTGCCATATGTAGATCTCCACCCTGGTGGGAGATACCTCTGTCTACATGTGAAAAGTTACTAGTAGTAACTTTAAACTATTCTCTCACTTTTAAATAATTATCACATTAATTTAAATATATTAAATGAAATGCAAATTCATTTTTAAAGTGTTAATAAGAAAAAATTCCACTCAAGGTAATCTGTTATATTGATTTATCGTGTATTAAAAATTACAAAAAAGTTATGGATAAATTTAATTGAAGTTCATTTAAAATTGTTTTTAATTAATTACTTTTTTAAATAAAATAGGTATTACAATATTGTATCATGAAATAATGTTTAGTTTAAAACATATGTATGTAATATTTTTAACATTCAACTTAATGTATGCATATATTTTAAAAATGATTGTCAATCATTTAATTTAATTTAACATTATTTCCTATGAGGATCTATTTTAGATCCCTGTCTCTATTATTTTCTATGGTATAGTGTTGCAGGTTCGATAGTATGTCATGTGTGGTGTTGGACTTAATACTGCTCCTTTTTGGCTGTAGTAACTTACACCCGTAAATTTGGCTCCTCCCCATTTCAGACGGTGGAGACATGTAAATCCACACTTTGGAAAAACGTCATGCTTGTAAATGGTGAATAGCTAAAAGTAGTAAAGTTACCCAAAAGTGTAAGAGTAAACTTACACATGTAGATTTACTCATGTGTAAGCTTACCTTTTTAAATAGGCCCCAATGCAGATACCGTTGGTTGGTTCAGCATTGTGGAAGAGCACTGCTAATAAATGGTTTGTTGCAGTGGGTCCGTGTGACAGCGGCTAACACCAGGACTCAAACAGAGGTATTTGTGTGAGGTGGGAGCCAGAGAGCCTGCATATCTCAGTAGGACTTCTTTTGTAAACATTAAGGAATGTTGAAAATAAGTGCACTCAGTGCAGTTTTATCATTTTTGTTCCTTTGTTTGAGGTTAAATGTTGACAGATTTGCCTACTTTGTCATGTACGCATGTTTTGAAGAGATTTAAAAACATATCAACAGAATTTTTCACAGACTTCAAATATATAGCTACCTCTAGATATATATCTCACGCTCAACAGATGGCATCCACTAGATTAACATGGAAACTTTGGTATTGTTATCTCTGAAGATAGTGCTGCCTTGTTTCCCAAACGAAAGGCATGTTTATTTATAACAACTTTTGAGATCAATTGCCATGATATATACAGTCAGGAGTAGTTGTAAACAAATAGCAATTAAGAAAACAAGCACTGGCAAATCCAAAAAGGTCTGGTGTTAGTTGGCAGCCTTTAACCTTTATCAGTGCTTGTTTTGATATGGTTTCTGTAAAACATTATTATTAGTGGAAGCTTTTAGGACCTCACCAACATTTAAAAAAAGCAGTGCCTGAAAGTAAAAAACAGACACTGAGGGCCTCATTACGAGTTTGGCAGATGAACTGGCAGACTGCCATGGTGGCGGCCACCAAAAGACCACCACGTTGGTGGTCATACAGACCACCGATTTACGAGTTGCACAGCCAGGACCACCAAAACCTGGTAAAAAAAACGACACCACCAGGACTCCGGAGGGTGAGAAATAGGAGGTCCAACCTCCGGCACCACCAGCCCGTCAACCT
This sequence comes from Pleurodeles waltl, assembly GCF_031143425.1. NCBI lineage: Eukaryota > Metazoa > Chordata > Amphibia > Caudata > Salamandridae > Pleurodeles > Pleurodeles waltl. Next base: position 1,030,461,856 of record NC_090437.1, on the reverse strand, counting down.
ACCACCAACCATATTACAAGCTGAAAATCACAATGGCTGTTTTTCCATGGCGGCCTTCCAATAGCGGTCCGAACCACGGTGGGCTACTATCACCACAGTAAAACCCAACACCACATTGGATGGATTCAAAATCCACACAGCTGACACACACTCACACACCCGACACACCCACAAACAATACCATAAAACACACCCCTCCACAAACCACAATCCTTTGCTACTCCCATGCGAAATACCGAAGCCAAAGCAAGATTTTCCATCAGGAAACACCATAGATTAGGCACCCCGCCAACTCACACATTCACTGATCACACACCCTCAACATACACAAAACCCCATTTGCACACAGCACCCTTCACCATGTCACAAAAGAAAAATCCCCGTTTCACTGATGACGAGTTGAGAGTCATGGTGGATGAAATCATTAGAGTGGAATCAAAATTATTTGGAGTCAAGTCCAGCAGACTACTATTGCTAGGAAAATGGAAATGTGGCATAGAATATTTGACAGGTTGACTGCTGTAGGCACTACCCCACACACATGGGATGACATCAGGAAGAGGTGGGAAGACTTCAAGGGCAAGCTACTTTCCATGGCATCCAGGCACCAGCTGGCCGTCCTGAAGACTGGCGGTGGTCCCCCAACTCCTCCCCTACAGCTCACATCATGGTAGGAGAAGGTCTTCACCATCCTGCATCCCTAGGGCTTGACATGAATACCTGGGGGAGTGGAGTTGAGTTTGTCACAACAATTAAAATGTCACCAAAATTGTCATGCATGCTCACTGATTACCTTTTGCCACCTACAATGTCACCCCACTCACCACCCCTGTGTCCAACTGTACAAATACCCCTATCTGGCCTCTCATATGTGAAGTTAAATCACCTGGGGGAACAGCATCTGGGGATGGTTTGGGTAGTACTGGGACTGACAGCACCACAATTCCCAACAGGCACTGTTTTACCATAACAAAAACAAGAACAGTGTACCACACCCAAGTGCAAATCTCTTGTGAACTGTGCTCACTTTAGAGTGGGACCACTGGACTGTGTGAGTGCAGGACAGACACTGGCAGGAATGCTAAGACCAGGAGGCAATAATACTATTACCCACCACAGATAACACAGTGGACACTTCAAACAATACACCCTTCTCCCTTCACTCACCCAATGAATTGTACTCACCTGAGGGGAGGACACCTGCATAGTGTGTGAGTGCAGTACTGGCAGGAAAATGGTTGGATCTCATAGGAGGATCCCTTACTCTCACAACAGGCAACAGTACAGCAAACACCTGCAAAAATGATTGTGATATCTGACATTCACACATGAAGTGCAAACACCTGGAGAAGATACATAGAGGAACTGCCTTTAGTACAGGAAAACACAGCACTGCTAATGCCAGGAGGATCTGTCTACTTCATCCCATGACACACCCCACTCTAAACAAGGTCAAATATCCCTGCAGATATACTTGCATTAGAAGAAAGCCCTCCTTAGAGGAGTGGCAATGAAAACTGGGAGTTATGAATTGAGCAACTCCACTCTAAATTACACGAGCCCAAGCCCATACAACCTCAAATACCAGGCCACTCACCATATGATTATGGTTCACTGTCTACAAACTAATTTATGAACTTGCAACACTTGGGAGGGACAAAGATACAGGATATGGATAAACCGTCTGATGTGCCAACACATTCCTAATCCATCTCTAGCAACTATGCCAATATGGAAGTTGTGTGCTCAGGAAGGACACCACAAAATGTGTGAAAGAACATTTAAGATAGATCTAAGGCCACACAATGTGTAATCTGATTGGCTGTGGCAGCAGTCACATCCACAATGCCATGACCGTACGTGGACAACTAACACATCACAGGCTGCATGACACAAAACTGATATTAAGATTACACAAAGTACAGTTTGCCCACCCACTGTTCTGCCTGCACTGCTTGCATGATAGTAGTCCACAGCCATCCCTCCAACAGCTAAAAACTTACAGTCTGACCTTACTGCACGCAAATCTGACTGGCATGTAACTACATCGTCAGGACACCATAAATCTTAAGATGTGTACTTGTAACATTAGGTAAATCAGCAAATCCATTGTGACCATGGACCTAGATCAATGTCACTCTCAAATATAGGAGGTAGATGTCAAAATACAACCTTTAACATTGTATCTCTCACATCAACAGGTCGAGCTGCCATTGCGACCACAGAGACCATTTAAGAGATTTCCACCACCTGCATAGAGAAAGCCCTCAGTGAGGAGAACACTCCTGGACTAGTGGATGTTGAGGACGGTGCTGGCCCATCTGGGCAACCTGGTCAGACAACATCTTTGAGCCTCAGCCTGACCATATCAAATCCTCCCAGCCCGTTGCGTCAACATCACAGGAAGCCTATCGCACCCAAGCCTGTGCACCAAGGCTAGGTACAAACATCTGGTGCCCCCAGTCAAGATTCCTGAGTCACAGCAATCCACCTCCGACAATGATGGTACTGGAACCAGTGGGAGGGGGTAAGCTGCACTAAGGGCACAGGCACGTGGGGGTAGGGTGCGTGGGAGGGATGCTTTGGTTCAGTGGCGTGAAGCCACTGTGGAAAAGCCTGGTGAGGACACCAAAGCCCAAATCTTGAGAGCATACCAGCAAACCCAAGTCGTAATGGGTCAGGTACTCACTGATCTCAGGAAAATGAGGCAGATAGAGGAACAACCATCAAGGACGTCCAGCCAAGAAGCCAGGAGCATTGGATGGCAAGACAGACACAACTGCAAGAAAGTGAACTCTTCCTGATGACAATCATTTGTGTGCCATGTATCCACCCTGGTGACTGCACTCCAACCACTTTCCATTTTCCATGGTAGTTGGACACTGGACATTGAACTCCAAATGTAGTGGATTCTACTAAAATGATTGCATTCACTGTAGGAAAGTACCATCTTGCCTGGCATGTTACCCCCATTTTTCACTGTATATATGTTGTTTTAGTTGTATGTGTCACTGGGACCCTGCCAGCCAGGGCCCCAGTGCTCCTAAGTGTGCCCTGTATGTGTTACCTGTGTTATGGCTAACTGTCTCACTGAGGCTCTGCTATCCAGAACCTCAGTGGTTATGCTCTCTCATTTCTTTCCAAATTGTCACTAACAGGCTAGTGACCAATTTCACCAATTTACATTGGCATACTGGAACACCCTTATAATTCCCTAGTATATGGTACTAAGGTACCCAGGGTATTGGGGTTCCAGGAGATCCCTATGGGCTGCAGCATTTCTTTTGCCACCCATAGGGAGCTCTGACAATTCTTACACAGGCCTGCCACTGCAGCCTGAGTGAAATAACGTCCACGTTATTTCACAGCCATTTACCACTGCACTTAAGTAACTTATAAGTCACCTATATGTCTAACCTTTACCTGGTAAAGGTTAGGTGCAAAGTTACTTAGTGTGTGGGCACCCTGGCACTAGCCAAGGTGCCCCCACATGGTTCAGGGCAAATTCCCCGGACTTTGTGAGTGCGGGGACACCATTACACGTGTGCACTATACATAGGTCACTACCTATGAATAGCTTCACAATGGTTACTCCGAATATGGCCATGTAACATGTCTATGATCATGGAATTGCCCCCTCAATGCCATCCTGGCATTGTTGGCACAATCCCATGATCCCACGGGTCTCTAGCACAGACCCGGGTACTGCCAAACTGCCTTTTCAGGGGTTAAACTGCAGCTGCTGCTGCTGCTGCCAACCCCTCATACACGTTTCTGCCCTCCTGGGGTCCAGCCAGGCTTGGCCCAGGAAGGTAGAACAAAGGACTTCCTCAGAGAGAGGGTGTTACACCCTCTCCCTTTGGAAAAAGGTGTTAAGGCAGGGGAGGAGTAGCCTCCCCTAGCCTCTGGAAATGCTTTCATGGGCACAGATGGTGCCCAATTCTGCATAAACCAGTCTACACCGGTTCAGGGACCCCTCAGCCCTGCTCTGGCGCGAAACTGGACAAAGGAAAGGGGAGTGACCACTCCCCTGACCTGCCCCTCCCCTGGGAGGTGCCCAGAGCTCCTCCAGTGTGCTCCAGACCTCTGCCATCTTGGAAACAGAGGTGCTGCTGGCACACTGGACTGCTCTGAGTGGCCAGGGCCAGTAGGTGACGTCAGAGACTCCTTCTGATAGGCTCCTTCAGGTGTTGCTAGCCTATCCTCTCTCCTAAGTAGCCAAACCCTCTTTTCTGGCTATTTAGGGTCTCTGCTTTGGGGAATTCCTTAGATAACGAATGCAAGAGCTCATCAGAGTTCCTCTGCATCTCTCTCTTCACCTCCTGCCAAGGAATCAACTGCTGACCGCGCTGGAAGCCTGCAAAACTGCAACAAAGTAGCAAAGACGACTACTGCGACACTGTAACGCTGATCCCGCCGCCTTCTCGACTGTTTTCCTGGTGGTGCATGCTGTGGGGGTAGTCTGCCTCCTCTCTGCACTAGAAGCTCTGAAGAAATCTCCCGTGGGAAGACGGATTCCTCCCCCTGCAACCGCAGGCACCAAAGAACTGCATCACCGGTCCTCTGGCTCTCCTCTCAGCACGACGAGCGAGGTCCCTTGAACTCAGCAACTCTGTCCAAGTGACTCCCACAGTCCAGTGACTCTTCAGTCCAAGTTTGGTGGAGGTAAGTCCTTGCCTCCCCACGCCAGACTGCATTGCTGAGAACCGCGTATTTTGAGGCTACTCCGGCTCCTGTGCACTTTTCCAGGATTTCCTTTGTTCACAGCCAAGCCTGGGTCCACGGCACTCTAACCTGCATTGCACGACCTCCTGAGTTGTCCTCCGGTGGCATGGGACTCTCTTGTGCAACTTCGGGTGAGCACAGTTTCACTCTACTTCGTAGTGCCTGTTCTGGCACTTCTGCAGGAGCTGCCTGCTTCTGAGAGGGCTCCTTGTCTTGCTGGACCCCCCTCTGTCCCCTCACACAATTGGTGACATCCTGGTCCCTCCTGGGCCACAGCAGCATCCAAAAACCCTAACCGTGAGCTTTGCAGCTAGCAAGGCTTGTTTACGGTCTTTCCGCAGGAAAATACTTCTGCACTACCTCTTCACGACATGGGACATCCATCCTCCAAAGGGGAAGTTTCTAGCCCTTGTCGTTCTTGCAGAATCCTCAGCTTTTACTGTCCAGTAGCAGCTTCTTTGCACCCACACCTGGCGTTTCCTGGGCATCTGCCCACTCTCGACTTGATCGTGACTTTTGGACTTGGTCCCCTTGTTCCACAGGTACTCTAGTCTGGAAATCCATCATTGTTGCATTGCTGGTGTTGGTCTTTCCTGCAGAATTCCCCTATCACGTCTTCTGTGCTCTTTGGGGAACTTCAGTGCACTTTGCACTCACTTTTCAGGGTCTTGGGGTGGGCTATTTTGTTAACCCTCACTGTTTTCTTACAGTCCCAGCGACCCTCTACAAGGTCACATAGGTTTGGGGTCCATTCATGGTTCGCATTCCACTTTTGGAGTATATGGTTTGTGTTGCCCCTATCCCTATGTGCCCCCATTGCATCCTATTGTAACTATACATTGTTTGCACTGTTTTCTATTGCTATACTGCATATTTTTGGTATTGTGTACATATATCTTGTGTATATTTGCTATCCTCATACTGAGGGTACTCACTGAGATACTTTGGCATACTGTCATAAAAATAAAGTACCTTTATTTTTTGTATATCTGTGTATTGTGTTTTCTTATGATATTGTGCAAGTGACACTAGTGGTACTGTAGGAGCTTCACTCGTCTCCTAGCTCAGCCTAAGCTGCTTTGCTAAGCTACCTTTTCTATCAGCCTAAGCTGCTAGACACCCCTATACACTAATAAGGGGTACTTGGGCCTGGTGCAAGGTGTAAGTACCCCTTGGTACTCACTACAAGCCAGTCCAGCCTCCTACATTCGCCATGGCTGATTCACTCACATATCATACTTTATTGTCCTGTGGTCACTTAGTTTGTGCACCTATCTAAATAAATGCAGCAATATGGTAACTATTGGCCTCTTGCTTCTGTTACACATGATGAAATGTAAGCCATTGTGATGCAGATGAATAGGACACAATGGTATATGAAGGAGGGACATGTCAATGGTAGTGTCATGCAAAGGAAAACTATCCGCCCACTGAAACAAGTCTGTGGTCACATCTAAAATGTATTTGCACACTAGGCACATAGGCAGGCCCAATTTCTGTACTGTCTTAGTCCAGTATGTCTGACAACATGTAGGATCAGGCAAGATATGCCATGGTATCATCCCCCACACCACAGATGAACAGGTTTACTCAGACCTTGTACTGGAAATTAGGCTGCCATATTAGCGGATGTGTACACCAGCTGGACACGTGTCACATGCCAAAACCATGCCTTCCAACTTAACATATGCCATGGCACAGGCAGAGGGCAGTATGACAGTCCCTGACATAGCTCCATCCTATTACAATGACCAAGCAGCTGCTGCTAATATATTAACCCATGTCAGTGTCTACAAACAGAACATGCAAGTTCATTATCCAAATATGATGGGATAATGCATGCACTGAATTTGATGACATGTGTCTAGACCAAATGGTCACACACACGAGACAATCGCACCAGCACACCACTAAAAATGAGTGTATTGTGAACCTTGCCTTCTTACACACCCAATGTCCAGGTTGCTGGGGCACAGGACTCATATACTCCCAAACTGAGAAACATTACTTGGATCAATCCATTTTCACTTCACATGTAAAACCAGCAACTGCAACCTGTCAATGACACAACTTGGAAATGCTCACATGAGGATGGCATGGTGAAGACACCTGGAAGAAAATTACAGATTACAATGATTTAAGTCTGGTCACACAACACATATACACCAGTATCAGTTCTGATTTCAATGGGTAAAGTGACAATGCAGAGGGAAAGAGGCAAATAAAGGATATAAGCAAGGTAGTGACATGATCCAGTTTGAAATAACTTGCAATTCTTGCCTGTATGATGCATTGCATGAGGTTGCGCTGTCTCTTTGCAAAAGAAATGCCTACTCAACACATCCTGATCCCAACAGTTCCTCACACTGACACAATTTTCACAGCATATCACATATTTACATTCAATTGAAGTAATGGTTGATGAGATCTGTTCGAATATATCCACCTTCATCCTCATCACTGTCATCCTCACTTGGCATTTCCAATACCTCACCCAGTGGTACTGCTAGCTCCCCCTCATCAGGAATATAAGGGATATTTCTCCGCAGGGCAAGGTTGTGGAGCATGCAGCAGGTCACAATGATCATGCACACTTTTGTGGGTGAGTAGAGGAGGGCTCCACCTGGCTTGTCCAAACACCTGAATCTGGCTTTTAGAAGCCAAAAGGCAAACAGACAGGACATAAGTGACTTACCAATCAGCCAGGCCCTCTCTGGATACAGTTCTGTCATCATCTGTGGAATATCACTGTTCTGCATGATGAAGGCATCATTGGCTGAACCCGGTTAATGGGCACAGACCTAGGAAATGTAGAGGTCCACCAACCATACACCTTGGACATTGATGGAATGGACATTTTTCTGGTTCCTATACACATGTTCATTGCCATGCGGTGGAACCAAGGATACATATGTACCATCAATGGCTTCAACCACATGTGGAATGTGTGCCAAACCATCGAAGTCTGCCTCCCAATGAGCCAAATCCTCATATTGAGGGAAGCGAATATAGCTGTCCAGGTTTTTTAACATTGCAGAAAGTACATCCTTCAAGACCACACTGAACATAGGCTGGGATATCCCAGCAGATAGGGCCACTGTATTTTGGAAGGCCCTGTGGCCAGAAAGTGCAACACTGCCATGACTTGAACAATGGGTTGTATGCTGTTTGGATGACTGATGGCTGGCATGAGATCTCGCTCCAACTGCCGACAAAGATCCACGATTGTCTGCTTATCCAGGCGGTATATCTGTATGATGTGCCTGTGCCCCATGGCTTGTAGATCCGCCAGTGGACGGTACACAAGAGGTTATTGGATCCTTCCCCTCCTAGGATAACTATGTAGGACAAAAGGAGAATGCAGCCATCACACAATGTGCCCACTGTAAGACAACAAAAGTTTGTCATTTTCACACAGTGGCATGGCACCTGATTAGCAGAGTACATGCTACACAGTACACATCACCACTTTCAAATACAGATAAGTGACACCTTTCTCCCTTGCTTCTCACCATATATATTTCCATCAGCTACCTTGTCCACAACAAAATGTGCATGTGACTTTCCACGTGGACTGTGATTTCATGATCCTACACCTAAATTGTCTGGGGGAAACGATTTTGGATCTGTGCCCTTACTTATGTGGTCACATGTGCTTGGCAGCATACCGGTACAAGGGTTAAATATGTTAACAAACATGACAGGGCACTAGCAGCACTCAGGATTCTACAGAATGACAAAATCGGATTTGTGACACATCTGAAAATACCAATACTGGCATTGCATTTTTAAATAAGGATCCCTGTTCTCCATTTATACTGATTTTTACAGATAAAGACAGACAGAAAACAAAGTGTTTAATGTCTGTATTTATTTTTAAAAATGGAAAAATACAGAACAATCTGTTTCTCTTGAGTAACTTTCCATACTGTTTTCATCAGTTCCAAGCCAACCGCTGTGCAGATAGATGCGTGGAGAGTTAAAAACAAGATGAAATTTCCTTTCATTGCAACATATGTCAACATGCATTTGTAATATAATGCTTATATTTACCTGTGGGTGGATTGTTATGTTAAATGTGGCTGCTTACTTTGCTAAAACACAACAGGCATCAAAGTATAAGTGCACGTTTATTAGTTTAAAAAAATGTGGAAATATACCATTTTACACCTTCGTTTATTCACAGAACACAAAATAAATATGGATAAATACTGATAAGATGGCCAAAAAATAAATATGGATAAATACAGACGGAAATGTTAAAAAAATAAATCCAATCAAACTGGAAGCCCTACCTATAAAATGGCGGCTGCCTGACCTACTCTACTGGAAATTGGAGAACTGCCCACCACCGCCAGCGGAAATCGTCATGACGTTTGGCAGACACAACCGCAGCAGACACAGCCATAGGCTAACGCTGTTGCCAGATGCCGTCTTTGCCCAGTGGCTGTGACCGCCAGCGATGACGGTTACGTATGTGTTGGACGTGACCATCATCTCCTGCAGATTCCTTCACTTGACTCCTGACACTTCTGCCAGCAAGGCCTCCACTACCTGAGCTGCTGTATACCGCCTCTGGGAGCAATCACGCCATGCCCAACAGGTGGTAGGGCCCCTGCTTTCACCACTGAGGAACTGGACAAGCATGTAGATGAGGTCCTAACCCTGTATGGACAGCTCTATGGTGCACCAGAGGAGCATGTAAGTACCACATGTACACAGTTTCCTGTATACAGTAGCATGAATTAACTTTAGACAGGGAGTAATGTGATGGATTGTGATGGCTGTAGGTGCTATAAGTGTGCATTGATTGGTGAGTCAAAAAGCATGCTTCAGTGTGAGCCAAGTGTGATAGTGGAGTTAGTATGCTGGCTGTGGCGGATGTATGATGGTACAACGCATGCACTTACAACGCATGCCTTTACAACGCGGTAAGTACAATGCATGGTCATTACCACGCATGCACTTACCACAAAATGTTTTCACAATGCATATGCTTTTACCACGAATGTCTTTACCACGAACATTTCGTAGTAGAGGCATAGTTTGTAAAGGCATGGTAAAAACTACTATATATATATATTTATATATATATATATATATATTTATATATATATACATATATATGTAATATATATACATTTCTCTCTATATATGTGTGTGTGTATGTGTATATATATATATATATATGTATATATATATATATATATATATATACAAAAACAGACCTTTCCACCTAAAAACCTTACCTACTTTAAACCCTACAAATTACTTTACCACCTCAAAACCCATAGCCACCCTAAAACCTAAACACCCTTTACCAACCCAAACTCCATACCCACCCTAAAACCTAAACACCCCTTTCCCCAAAACCCATACCCACCCTAAAACCTAAAAATGCCTTTACCACCCCAAAACCCATAACCACCCTAAAACCTAAAAATGCCCTTACCACCCCAAAACCCATACCCACCCTAAAACCTAAACACCCTTTAACATCCCAAACCCCATACCCACCCTAAAACCTAAACATACCCTTACCACCCCAAAACCCATGCCCACCCTAAAACCTAAACAAACCCTTACCACAACAATACCCATACCCACCCTAAAACCTAAAAATGCCTTTACCACCCCAAAACCCATAACCACCCTAAAACCTAAAAATGCTCTTACCACCCCAAAACCCATACCCACCCTAAAACCTAAACACCCTTTAACATCCCAAACCCCATACACACCCTAAAACCTACACATACCCTTACCACCCCAAAACCCATGCCCACCCTAAAACCTAAAAAAACCCTTACCACAACAATACCCATACCCACCCTAAAACCTAAAAATGCCTTTACCACCCCAAAACCAATAACCACCCTAAAACCTAAAAATTCCCTTACCACCCCAAAACCCAAACCCACCCTAAAACCTAAACACCACTTAACACCCCAACCCCATACCCACCCTAAAACCTAAACAAAACCTTACCACCCCAAAACCCATGCCCACCCTAAAACCTAAAAAAGCCCTTACCACACCAAAACCCATACCCACCCTAAAACCTAAAAATGCCCTTACCACCCCAAAACCCATGCCCACCCTAAAACCTAAAATTGCCCTTACCACCCCAAACCCACCCTAAAATCTAAACATGCGCTTACCACCCCAAAACCCACGCCCACCCTAAAACCTAAAAAAGCCCTTAGCACCCCAAAACCCATTCCGACCCTAAAACCTAAAAGTGCACTTACCACCCCAAAACCCATACCCACCCCAAAACCTAGAAAATGCCCTTACCACCCCAAAACCCATACCCACCCTAAAACCTAAAAATGCCCTTACCGCCCCAAAACCCATGCCCACCCTAAAACCTAAGAATGCCCTTACCACCCCAAACCCCATGCCCACCCTAAAACCTAAAAATGCCCTAACCACCCCAAAACCTATACCCACCCTAAAACCTAAAATTGCCCTTACCACCACCAAACCTATGCCCACCCTAAAACCTAAAAATACCCTTACCACCCCAAAACCCATGCCCACCCTAAAACCTAAAAATACCCTTACCACCCCAAACCCCATTCCCACCCTAAAACCTAAACCCACCCTTACCACCCCGAAACCAATGCCCACCCTAAAACCTAAAAATGCCCTTACCACCACAAAACCCATACCCACCCTAAAACCTAAATTGACCTTACCACCCCAAAACCCATACCCACCCTAAAACCTAAAAATGCCCTTACCACCCCATAACCTATGCCCACCCTAAAACCTAAAAATGCCCTTATCACCCCAAAACCCATGCCCACCCTAAAACCTAAAAATGCCCTTACCACCCCAAAACCCATACCCACTCTAAAACGTAAAAATGCAATTACCAATAACTGTTACCCACCCTAAAAACTCTCTTGTTTTCTCTCTCTCTCTCTCTCTCTCTCTATATATATATTTATATATATATATATATATATATATATATATATATATATATATATCACTCAACCCACTTCATTTAATACTTACCTGTACTTACCTTTAAAAACGTTATCATGCATACAAAGTCGTTGTAAAGGCATGCGTGGTAAAGCTATATTCGTGGTAAAAGCATGCGTGGTAAACACATATGCGTTGTAAATGCATTGTGGTAAATGCATTTCATTGCATTCACCGCGATGTAAGTGATGTTTCCCGCTGTGGCCTGTATGGACTGTATGCTGGGGTTATTACTCAAACATATTGGTTGTTTATATGCAATAATGGTTGTGGATTTTACAAATCAATGGCCACTTAGTGTGTTGCGTATCATTGTGTTCCTGCTCTCTCTCAGGTGGCCAGTCCTTGTCTCACAGTTATTATAGTTGACCTGCCTAGTCTGTGCTTGGCCTGAGATGGGTGGTGTGTGGGTCAGCCAATTGGACAGTGTCTGTAGTCATTGTTCCTGTGTTCAATGATTGCAATGTGTCACAGGTGGTTAAGATAGTCAATACAGGATGTTTTAGCTATGCACACTGACGTATGTAACTCTGGGCCAGATGTATCATCACGGCCCTTTGCGATTCGGAAATACCGATTTTTACGAAATCGCTATTTCTGACTCGCAAAGTGCCATGTATCACATTTGTGAATTGGTAATAGCGATTTCTTAAAAATCGCAAATGCTATTACCGATTCGCAAATTGCGATACCGGCCCCATTCGCAGCTATGGGCCTGTTGGCCCATATCTGTGAATTTTTTGCATTTCCAAAATTGCTATATCTGAACCAGAAATCGCAATTTTGGAAATGCAAAACCCCAGGGTGCTGGGGGGCTAAGGCCCCCTCTGCTGCACCCCAAAAGTTTTTTTGGGAACATGTAAGGTGCACACATGCCAAAAGGGCATGTGTGCTTTACATGTACAATTTAAAAATGCATTTTAAATGCATTTTTAAATTTTGCACATGGTTACCACCAAGTTCATCCTTAGTGGTAATTAGCGATTCCTAAATGCCAAAATCGCATTTAGGAATGGCTTCATACATGTGCTAAGAAATCGCAAATAAGGAATCCTTATTTGCAATTTCTACTTTAGAGAGTCGCAATTTGCGACTCTCTAAACAGGGTCGCAATTTTAAGGCATCGCTATTTTAGCGATGCCTTAAAATTGTGTTCAGAATGTATTTCATACATTCTGAAATGGCATTTTGCATTCGCAAACTGGCATTCGCACCGTTTGCGAATGCAAAATGCTTTCGTACATCTGGCCCTCTGCCTTTAATTTGCCCACTGTCGGAAGAGGTGAGAGGGCCTAAGACGCTTGGCCCGGACTATCACGGAGGCCCAGCTGAGGCTGTCCTCCCAAGGTGGACGAGGTGCCTGTTGGACATTGACCCCCCTAATTGCCCGCATTCTGGCGGTGGCCTACCCGGAGCTGGAGGGGCATTTAAGGGCAGCACAGCAGCACAAGGGTGTGAGTACAAATGAAATTTCTACCTAGAGCCTTTGATAGGGTGTTATGGTGAGGGAGTGACTAGTACCCTTGACCATTAGGGATGTGTAATGTGTTACAATTCATATGTTATGTAGTATTAGTGGGCAGACAATGTGTTTCCAACTGGTGGACTCTGTGTTTTTGAACTGGCACCATGCACCATAGATATTAGTGTGGGAAACTCTCAGACCATCCATTCAGCAGGGAGGACATATGTGTGTGTTTAGTGATCCAATATAAATTATTTGTTTTTTTTTCTGGTGGCCCTCAGTTTTCAGCAACAGGTTACTCCTCCCAATTGTTGCAGTCCAAAGGTGAGTATGAAGTGGGTCACTGTTCCCTGCCATGTGTCTGGGATGATGTGCATATTGACATATGGCACCCTGGAGCAGGTGTTGTTAATCATTTAGTGGCAGCAGGGGCATCACTGCAGTTTGTGAAGTGTAGATGTCCATCATACATGTGTGATGACTTACATGGCTACATCTTGACTACTGCAGCACACTACTTTCCCTTTGTAACTGGAGAATGTGCAGGAGAAGGTTTTCTGTATCTTTACTGTATCCAAATTTCCTTGCGGCTACATGTCAGTATGTGTATATTCCCCTTAAAGTGACATAACTAGGCTAGGGAAACAGGCATGTGCCATCCATGTGGATGGGATGATGTCTGGGGTATCTCACATACATGTACTCTGTGAACTCTGGTTGTAATGGCAGGTTAATATAATTTGCCCTATTCTTTGAGGATCTACAGACAGGAGTGTTTCACCATCATATCCTATCAGACTGATACCATAATGCATCACAGTATGTCATTAGTCATGTACAACTGCAGTAGCATAGAGGGTCATGAGTGGTGGGGCCAGAGAGAGATGTTTTCCAGTTCATGTTCATATGTACCTTTGAAGTGTGGTCATGTTGCTATGTACAATGAACATGTGTAATGGTTGTAAGATGTGCCCAGACTGTTGGGATGCAACATGGTTTGTCAAGCAGTGATTATTTGAATCACATATGATTAGACTCAGTGATTCATCTGCTGACAGATGCAATGCTTGCAATGTGAGAGATGTGACTAGTGATATTTCTTGTAATTGGAAATCATGTTCGTTTCCTACTGCTATTGACTCAGAGTTTTGTGTCTCCCCATTCTGTATGATATAGCTCCGAATTACAAACTCAGTGCAGTGTAGACATAGAACTGGATGTCTTCCTTCGTGGAGGCTATACCTGCTCTTACAGAATAATTCTTGTATGTATTCAGAAGATGTCACTTCATAAGCTTTATGAGCAAAATAGGTGTTTCTTTGATGCCACTTGTGGGGCATATCTATGTGATATTGCTCCTACCTCATGGACTCTATTTGGGCTGGTGATGTTTGGTAAATGTTCATTGTTGTAATGTGTAAATTGTGACATGATTTTCTACATGAATGCAAGTTCAAGATATTGCACATTTGTGGCTCTGTTGTCTGCATTGCCTTTACCACAAGTGTTATAGTTGGAACCTAACATCAGTACAGATTAGGTGTGTGCGTGGGCTTGTATCTTTGTAATTGGTAGGGTACCTTATAATGGGGCCCAGTTGTTGGTTACTAGTCAGCTGTGGTGTGCTGCATGTGGCACTGGTTTGATATGGAGTGTTAACCTAGTTGTGTTATGGTAAGTGTGTTGGGTAGACTCCATCTATGCTATTGCAGTGGTTTGAGAGCCACATTTATTTAAGTGAAAGTTTTGGTTTTCCTGATGCCTTGCATGGTTTTGCATTGGTGCATGAGTGTTCCAAATTGCTGGCACTCTCAGAGTGGGTCTACTAGATATGATGGTATTTTTTGTTTTTCAGAGCTGTGATTAAAGTGTTTTAATGTCCATGTACCGACCCTATCCCTCTTTCTTTTGGCAGCATCCGAACAGGCAGGCGAAGGAGACGGGGCACCGCCGAGTGGGGAAGCATCTGGTGTCAGGACCTTGAGGCAAGACACCACTGACACAGAGAGACTCAATGGCCCGGAGGGCGAGGGGTATACCACGGGTGAGACTGGATTTGCATCAACATCATTGGATTCCTCCTCCAGTGTCCACTCCCTAGTGGTGGCATACCTATCAGGGAACCTCCCCAGCACCATCTTTGTCCACCACCCCCAATTCTATCACCACCCTCCCTGTTGCTCCCCACCCAGTTGGCCGTGTCTCCTTTGCCCCAGGCACCTCTGCCCCAGCCCCTGTTACCTCTGCTGCCCTCAGTGGGGAGGATTTTTCTCCTCGTGAGGTCCATCTCTATGGGTGAGCCCGCTGCTGTGAATGCCTTCCAAGAACTGGCAAAACAACTCCAGCAGACAAACATGTTCCTGGAGGGCATTTATGGTGCAATAGCTGGCCTACAGAGATCTTCTCAGGCTGTGGCCTCCACACTGACAGCAGTCAGCCACTCCTTGTCTTCTGTTCCCACTCCACCTTCCTCTTCCCAGTCCAGTTCCACCCTTCCTCAACCTACCCAAAGCACACAAACTGACTCTCCTGCATTCACCTCAACAGACAAAGGTAGCGCTCACAAACACAATCACCACAAGACACACTGCATTCAACATCCAACAGCAGACACAGCAACAGTCCCCACCTGCCCTGACACCACCCCCAGCATCACAGACACATCAAGCATACCCACATGCACAACACAGTCACTGATCCATCCCACCCGCAGACACCACCCCAGCAGACCCTGACATCCACCACAATCACCATACTCGCAGACACCACAACTACTGACACACCTACATGCAGCACATCCACCATACCTACAGTCACCCCCAACAGACAGATACCCACCAATCATGGCATCCCCCAGCACCTCCACCCCCCTCAGCTCAACACACATAATTGCCCTCACTCACCCACCCAGCAGACACCCACCACACACAGGCATACCTCCTACAAGCATACACCCAAGACATGCACAACTCCACGTCAGACAACCACTCCCACTCCCTCAACCTCCAAATCCCCACACCCATTCTGACGACCGTCCCCGTGTGTCTAGGAAACTTGTCCTGTGTGATCTTGACCTTACTCCTGTCACCCCCCACCCCATGGTGTCACACCCAAAAGGGCCACAGTCCTGGCCAAGGCCATCCCTCCCCCTCCAAGACCTCCCCAGACTCCCCTGCAAATACCCAGGCCCCTCCCCCCACCAGGAAGAAGCTCCCCCCTCCCAAACCCCAAGCCCCTCCAAAACCCAAACCCCCTGCCACCCATTCCCAGATAATCCCTGAGGTGCCGGCATGCCCCCATGATGTCCCTTCTAGTGGAGGCTACATGGCACTTAGGAGTCAAGTTTAGGCACATCCCAGTGCTATGAATTGGACCATTTATGGACTGGCCTATGGCCTGCCTCGAACGTTTATGAGGATCATTACTAATAAACCCAACCAGTTGTTGGTACACCTTTGTCCTGCAGTTCCCTTTCTAGGTTTCTGTTGTTCCTGAGTGACATTGGCAGTGTGCCTGTAGTTGTGTGTTTTTGTGCCTGCTTGTTGCTCCATGTGGTGTTATATACAGTATGTGAGATTGTGTGCATAGCTGTTGTCTCCCAAGGGAGGATACATGTTGTGTGAAGGATATATGTGTGTATATGGTGTGTTGCTATAATGACATTGTGTAGTGATTGTTATTGCAAGTATTCGGGTTTGTGTTGGGCAGTGTGGACATGTGTGGTGTTGGATTAGTGCCCCTGATATGTCTGTTGAATAAATTTGATGTGTGTCTCCTTGAGTTTTGTCAGTGCAGACATGACGTGTGATGAGTGGTGCTACGTAGCATTGCAATTGAGTGTGCATGTGCCCATGTATGTGCATTTCTTTTGCAGGTGGTTGGTGTAGGGGCATGTTCCATGGAGTGGGAATTCTGTGTGCTTTTTAGACTTGCCCTTCCCCATTGTGTTGGTGTGCATGACAATTGGTTTAAGTATGTTTTGTCCCTGAGATCTATGTAGGGCTATTTTCTTTGTGGATGTGGTTTGAGGGACCTGTTGTGCGTGGTATGTGTCCCTGTGCAGTCTCCTTCCATGTATTTTCCTGATGCCCCCATCCAAATTGGACTGGTATGTTACTTATGGTGATCCTTGCCTTATGTTGTTTTGTTTTGTGCCTGTGTTTTGTGCATGGCATTGTGCTTCCATTGTGTTGTGATGTGTGTGTCCATTGCGTGGTAGTTTCATGATGGTGTTGCATGTGTTCTATGCCACATCGATGGCTATGTGTGTTGCATGTGTGGTCAGTCCCAAGCTTGTGTTGTGTGTGAGTACATGCATTGTATTTGTATATGTGCACTAGATGTGTTGTTATAGCTGTTTGTGTTACTGTTGTGTAGCCTTCAGTGGCCCTGTGCCTGAGCTGTGTGGTTGTATGTAGAAGTGTTGTGTTGTGGTGCAGTGTGTGGTCCGAAAGTGTGTGTCTCGTGAGTGTGTAGGTGTCTGTATAGATGTGTGTATGTGGAGTTTAGGCGCCTCACATGGCATCCCCCCATATAATGTGTTTGCTGGTGCTGCGTGGTGTATGTAAATATTATTGTTATAGGTAGGTCTGTGTACTTACAGTTGCTATCGTCAACGTTGAGTTAGTTGTCTTTGGATGAGCAGGAGCAGCGGGATGACGTCTAGTTGTGGTCCATGGCAGCTCCAAACATGTATGGCTTCTTGGAGGTGAATGTCTCCCTTTATACTGCCCGTTTCTGCCTACTGGGACCTGGCGGTTGGACCTCCATGGTCACATTGGTGGTGTGCAACCTCTTAATGGGTCAGGTGGAAACATGGTCGCTGCCTGCCTGTCTGTGCTTCCTGGTGACTGTGGCGGACGGTTCTGGCTGGCGGTGCCGGAGGAAGGTTGGAGGTCTTGCCTTTGTACAACCGCCAAACTCATAATACGGCGGCCCGCACCGCCAGGCCGTTGGCGGTCCTTGGACCACCAAACCCGTAATCAGTCCCTGAGTGCAGGTGACTCAAGACTTAAAATAACAAGTGTTTTCAAGTGTAATTGGTTCCACAAACTACAAATATCACTATCACCCAACATGAATGTGCTCCCCTGATTGACATCAAGATGCTTAGAGGCTGAATCATTAGAATTCGAGTCAGCCACCTGCAGGTAAAATGGGGTTCTCCTCAGAGGACCTAGAATGCCCCCGAGTTTCTCTCAGCTATTTTAACGGACACAGAAAAACAAGCAAACCGGTCATTCGTGACACATTAGCAAAACAATATGGAAACGTGGAAGGTAAGAAAACATGTTTTGGGTGCCAGGGATGAAATAGGGCCTGCAAGAGGGAAATAAAGGGTTAGTAAGAGCATGTAGGTAGAAAATCGAGGCATAAGTGGGAATCAAGACTAAACAGCATTGGTATTTGGCAACCCCTACATTAGGGAATGGCGCCGACGGGTTCCTGACAAAAGGTTGGGCCCTGCACTTATTCCAAAAATGACATCAACTTAAAACTGTTTACGGAAAGAAAAAAACATTTGTAGTCGAATTATCGGAGGTTGAGGGCTGCCAAAACATATCTATCTTGCTAGCTAGCTGGAGTATACTTGGCGATAAAACACACGCACAGGTTATTACTGCTAACAAATAAGTTGCCGCATTGTAAACCACTATGTATCTAGGGAGAAAAGCAAAGACACCTAAAACACAAAGATAAACAACATCCCACAGGCTCCAGATGAACTAAATGCTGTGCACATTCTCTAAGAATACTCTTTTGGAATTTCATTGTAATTTTCTAACGTTTTCAATAAATATGTTTTCAAAATGTGCCTTAAATTCGCTTTATTTTGAAAATATTTTCAGGAAGAAAACTCTTTGAGGTGCACTTAAATCAGTCAAAGTCACAAATTATGCTGACGCCCATGCACCTTGAAAATCACCAACCACAGCTGGGTCGAGTACAATGTGCAATTAATTATTGATGGCTCTAGGTACTCTAAAGCCTGCCAAATATTCTAAAGGGTTATTTTCTGGGGTGCACTTTTCCTCTAATTCCCTTGCCATTACGCCACTAATGTCACGCTTATTTAATCTTGTCTTTCCTCATTCCTTCGTTACTCTAGATGGCTAAATCGCTGATGTGTCTTTGAATCATACTTTTCAAATACACTGCATTCTTATTTTTTAGTACACGCTGTATTTTAATCCCTGTTCCTAATGTGTTTATTGTCAGTTTGTATGCATTTTTTAGACTGGTTTGATGCCGAGTCTCCTTTGCAAAACATAAAAAATAGATGAAACTAAATCCGGAGACAACTTGTTGCCGTAGCCCCCAGCCTCACAGCCACGTGCTTGTTGCCAGGATACATCTGGCTTCTTTTGTAAAGTGAGCTGAGTCACTTATTTTTGGATGTTGCCGGTTTACACATTTTTATTACTTAACATTGCAAACCAAGCTACTGTTGCAGTACACGCCGACCTAATACAAGGTATTTCCTATAGAAGCTTTTCAAACATCCAGGACAATAGGGATTTGCAGCGATCCCAAATGTAAGTGGATAAAGCAATGTTATATAAAGTATTTTTTTTTAAATACGCAATAGCAAAAAAACAAAATAGATGAAACCGTTCTAAAAGCAAGCATTGGCAAAGCAAATAGGGCTCGCCTATACAAGAGTTATTGGCTTGGCAATGTGTTTTTGCCATGCTGTACTCCAGTTTGGCATGGCTAAAAGTTAGTGGCATGGAGTGTCAGAGGGTGGAGAGGGGGAGTAGTGCGTTAGGGTGGATTTGTTTGAGTGCAGTGTTGTAGAGTAGAGTAGGGGGAGTAGAGTGTCGTAGAGTTGAGTTGAGTTCATAGTTCAGTGGCAGAGAGTGGTGGAGTGCAGTATCGTAGAGTGGAATGGTGTAGAGTGGAGTGGGGTGGAATAGGGTGAAGTGGGTTGGAGTGGATTGAGGTAGTGGGCTGGATTGGATTGGAGTAGAGTGGGGTGGATTGGATTGGGGTAGAATGGGGTGGAGTGAGTGGGCTGTGGTGGAATGGAGTGGGGTAATGTGGTCTGGACTGTGGTGGATTACATTAGACTGGTGTGGGTGTACTGAATTGGAGTGATAGGACTGGGGTGGGATGAACTGGATTAGGGTGGGGTGGGGTGTATTGAGTGGGGTGAATTAGACTGAACTGGAGAGGTGTGAATGGTATTTATTGGACTGGAGTGGTGTGGACTGGATTTACTGGATTGCAGTGGGGTGAATTGGACTGGAGTGGGGTGGACTGAACTTGGATGGGGTGGGGTGGATTGCCTTGGGGTGGAATGTGTGGTTTGGAGTAGATTGGTTTGGAATGGAGTGGGGAAGACTGGAGTGAAGCAGGGTGGAGTGGAGTGGGAAGGGTTGGAGGGGTGGACTGGATGGGGTGGATTGGATCAGGTGAATTTCATTGAAGTGGGTGGGTTTAAATGGGTAGGGTGGATTGGAGCAGGATGGAGTGGGGTGGATTGGGTTGTGGTGGATTGGATTGGGGTGGATTGGATTGTAGTTTGGTTAATTGGGTGGGGTGAATTAAATGAGTGGGTTGGAGTAGGTTGGAATGGAGTGGGTGGATTGGATTGGAGTGGGATGGGTGAATTGGAGTGGTGTGGATTGAATTTGAGTGGGGTGGGCTGGATTTGAGTGAATTGGATTTGAGTGGGGTAGACTGTGGTGGATTGGACTAGAGTGGGGTGAGGTAGAGTGAATTGGATTGGTGTAAGGAGGATTGGATTGGATTGGGGTGGTTTTTACAGAGTGTAGTGGGGTGAATTAGGTTGGTGTAGGGGTGATTGGACTGTAGTGGGTTGGATTAAGGTAGTTTGGTGTGGGGTGGATGGGATTGGAGTGGGGTGGATTAAGGTGGACCGGATTGGACTGGAGTGGGGCAGATTAAGGTGAATTGGATTGGAGTTGAACAGATGGGAGTGGGCGTGTGGACTGGAGTGGGTGGATTGGGTTGCAGTGCTTTGGAATGGAGTTCAGTGGATTGGATTGGATTAGATTGGAATTGAATGGGGTGGAATGGATTTGAATGGGTGGGTTTGATTGGACTGGAGTGAAGTGGGCTGGATTGGAATGGGGTGAATTAGACTGGAGTGGGGTGATTGGGCTGGAGTAGGGTGGATTAGAATGGAGTGGGTTTGATTGGTGTGGTGTGGGTTGGACTGGAGCAGGGCGGACTGGAGTGGGGTGGATTGGATTCGAGTGGTGTGGAGTCGGGGGACTGTGTCGGATTGTTGTGAGGTGAATTGGATTGGAGTGGAGTACATTGCATTGTTATGGACTGGAATGGTGTGGGGTGGATTGGATTAGAGTGGGGTGGATTGGCGTAGATTGGATTGTACTGGCATAGGGAAGATTGTCGTGAAGCAGGGTGGATTGAAGAGGAGTGAGGTGGATATGAGTGGGGTGGACTATATGGGGTGGATTGGGGTGTGGTGGTTTGGAGCAGGATGGAATGAGTTGGGGTGGATTGGAGCTGGGTGGGAAGGATTGGTTGGGGTGGATTGGACTGGAGTTTGGTGAATTGAGTGGGGTGAATTGGATTGAGTGGGGTGGATTAGATGGAGTTGACTGGAGTAGGGGGAAATGGAGTGGGTCGATTGGATTGGAGTAGTGTGGGGTGGATTGGAGTAGTGTGGATTGAATTTGAGTGAAGTGGGCTGGATTTTAGTGGAACTGGATTTGAGTGGGGCGCACTGGAGTAGGATGGGGTGGATTGCAGTGTGGTGAATTGGATTAGTGTAGGTGGATTGGATTGGAGTAGGGTGGATTTTATGGAGTGCGTGGATTGGAGTGGGGTGAATTAGATTGGTGTGGGGTGAATGGACTGGAGTGAGTTGGATTAAGGTAGGTTGGTGTGGAGTGGATTGGATTGAGTGGGGTGGATTAAATTTGAGTGGGGTGGATTGAGGTTACCTGGATTGGAGTGGAATGAATTGGAGTGGGGTGGATGGATTGGTGTGGGTGGACTGGGCTGTGGTGATTTGGATTGGAGTGCAGTGGATTGGCTTGGTTTGGAATGGAATTGAATGGGGTGGAATGGATTTCAGTGGTTGTGTTGGATTGGACTTTAGTGGGGTAGATTGGACTGGAGTAGAGTGGATTGGAGTAGGGTGGGTTGGATTCGAGTGTGGTGTGGGTTGGACTGGTGTGGGGTGGGCTTGACTAGAGTGAGGTGGATTGGATTCGAGTGGGGTGGCTGTGTTGAATTATTGTGAGGTGGATTGGACTGGAGTGTAATACATTGGATTGGGCTGGATTGGGATAGACTGGATTGGCGTGGGCTGGATTGGGTTAGAATGGGGTGGATTGGAATGTGGTGAATTATTAGGTGGTGGGGTGGATTGGATTGGATTGGGGATAGGTGGATTGGATTGGAGTGGGGCAGAATGTTTGGGACTGGAGTGGGGCAGATTGTTTTGGGTTTGAGTGGGGCCGATTGGACTGTGGCTGACTGTTTTGGATCAGAGTGAGGGAGATTGTTTTGGATTGCAGGCAATGTTCTCCCTCTCTTTGAAACTGTCTTTTGACGGCTCCCAAGAGCCACGGCTGACGAGCCTTGGGAGGCACCTGTGCGCCATCAGCGGTACTTAAACCTGAGAAGACATTTGGCGGCATTCCAAGCAAGCCCCTAGTCCACGCTGCCCCCTGCTGATGACGGGCTAAACCCAGAAACATGTGTACAGGGATATACAGCACTTGCTGCACCTACGGAGGTGAAAGACTCTTTTTACTTTTTGAACGGACTATGAATCGACTGCATTTACTATGATGCATTAGGGTCATACTTTGTTGCTGGAGTGCAGGCAGTGTGCTCCCTCTCTTTGAAACTATCTTTTGATGGCTCCCTTGAGCCACGGCTGACGATCCTTGTGAGGCACCTGTGCACCATGAGCGGTACTTAAACCTGAGAAGACATTTTGCGGCATTCCAAGCAAGCCCCTATTCCACGCTGCTCCCTGCTGATGACGGGCTAAACCCAGAAACACGTGTACAGGGATATACAGCACTTGCTGCTCCTACGGAGTTGAAAGACTCTTTTTACTTTTTGAACGGACCACGAATCGACTGCATTGACCATGATGCTTTGGGGTCATACTTTGTTGTTGGAGTGCAGGCAGTGTGCTCCCTCTCTTTGAAACTTGTTTTGAAATGGAGTGGTGTAGACAGTTTTTATTGGAGTGGGGCAGATTGTGTTGGATTGGAATGGTTTTGCGAGTCACACATCGTCTGTTTGCAGGGCCCTAGAAGTTGAAAAGGAGTACATCAATCACATTGGGAGCAGCGGACGGACACTGATTAAGTTGAATCAATCAGTGCTTGGTGCCTCCTCCACAGACTGGAACTGAAATGATGCTAGGCCTGCAGTGATCTATTACAAGGCTGTAAAGAGTGTAAAGAGAGTGCAACACAAGCCAACAAATAGTAAGCAGTGGGCAGGCTCTAAGCCCATTGTAACATTACAATAGTCTCGAAGAGACAGCACATGCGTTGTCTAGCCGAGACCTAATGAAGAGCACAGCCCTGCCAAGTACCACTCATCAGGGGTTAAACTGGGGTTTAGTGCTGGTGTCCGCGTCACCGCAGTAAAATGCATTAGTCACACTTTATAGCACCCCTGAACCACCCCCATGAGGTGCACTCTTCAAGGAGCTGCATTCAAGCTAAGTATGCTGTGCTGGCCAGACAAGAATATGCTCTGACTCACAAATATGTTGGCGACTCGCTCGTGTTTACTTCTTTATTGAGTCTTCACACACCATCAAAGTTGAACGAACTCTGTAGTTGCCGGCGCATGCCCAAAATGAATAATTATCACTCATATCAAGCAGAGCCCGGCTCTGTGAGTGAGTGTATCTTCTTGTCTTCCCAGCAGACACTTTGGCTCAGGCGGCCCTTTTAGCCTTCGGCTTTGGTATGAAATCCTAATGTGCAGTGTGGGCCCACGTCTTGTGCAGTTTTGAAGACAGCGCAGACTTGACCCAGAGGTATTGGAGTGCTGTTTTGTAAAGAGATAAGCCTGTCCTGTGGCCTCACTGAAGGACGCATTGCTTCTTATTTTAATGTTTGATCATCTGCTTCGCTGGACACCGGACTCGTAACAAAGAAGCCGCTCCTCATCCCTGGCTTCATATCAGAAGCAGGGGTTTTTGTAGCTCTCCGAAAAGCTTTTCTCAAGCTGTGGCCTGAGTGATCAGACTGGCGCTCTCCGAGGGAAGGGTGGTCGTAGGAATGGGTGCTGCTTTCCATTCCATGCACCTGCTGCCCATTCTCTGCCCTCACAGCCTGTAAACACTTTGGCAGATATTGACCATGGCCGAGGGGTGCATATTTTGTTAGCTCGCTGCATGCTAGATGGAGCAACAGATCTTTGATTAAACAATAAGCACTTCAAAACAAACCCAAAGAAAGGTGATAGCGCTGATTTATAAAATGGCAATTCAAATAATGCAAGCATTAGAAAGTCTGCCTTTTTAATTAATGGTGTTTTCATTGATTGGCGAGTTTGTGCATGTGGGTGTATTTGGGGTATGTGTGAATGGTTGTGAGAATCTATTAATGGGTGCGAATAGATGGATATTTGAGCACGTCATTCATGAATGGATGGTTGAATGGATAGTGTTTGCAAGCGTAGAAGAGGTATGAGTGTGTGTGAGTACATGAATAAATGAAAGGGTGGCTGAGTGCATGGATAAGTAAGTATAAACGAGTGCTACTTGGGTAGATTAGTGGATGAAAAGAAGAAAGCATGGCTAATGGAACGGGTGAATGCATGGAGTGATTACTAAGTGCATGAGCAGATCAATGGATGAATAACATAATGAGAGTGCATGGACTGAGGAATGAGTGTGCAAGTAACTGAGCCAATTGATGCTTATATATGAGTTAGTGCACGCAGAGTTAAGAAAGTGCATGGGTGAATAAGTGGATGAGTGAATGAATAGATGACTGGGTGCATAATGTCGTCCTGAGTTGTTACACTTCGTGGCAGAGGAAGCTGAAAGGTTGGTAGGGCATGTAAACGGGGGGAATCCAGACCACACAGACACATTACTAAAAGAACAGAGCAGGATATTCAGAGGCTGTGGATCCGACCTCAACTCGTTTTGGACCCGTCTTCATCGCTCTGTTACATGAACTACTGCCTACCAATGATCTCTCTTCTGGGTTTAGACTAATGCATTTTAGTTCTGCTGCCTGCATAACTGCACTAAAATGCTGAGGTCATTATGTAATGTTATAATGTAATTATAGCTCCTCTATGCAACCAGGCTCTGTAGCTCTGTGGGGTTACATAAACTCAGCAGCCAGTGCTGTTGTGTTGCCCGAGCAATTGTTACGAGCCTGGCCTAGTTTGAAAATAGGTGTCTTATTGCTAAGGAAATCGGACTGGGCCCAGCTAAGTGATTTACTTTATTTTCTCTAAAGTCAGTCAGAGTTTCTCATATTGCCTAGCACTGGCTCATAACATTATTTGACTGCATGATCATTCAAACCGTAGCCTCTTGGCAGAGTGCACAGAACAATTTTAAATTGTAATTGCAATTGTAATTAACATGCACAAGGTGTGGAAATACAAACACCAAATTCAAGAACAGGATATTTTCAAGATGAGGAAGATGAAAGAGAAGGAACAGAGAATGAGGTGATGCAAGAACGTGTATGCAGAAAGAGAAAACGAAAATAGTTTTGAAGAGGAAGGACGCATGAGATCTGCATGCAGAGGATTTCAGAAAGATGTTGGGATACAAGAGTCAGAGAGAGACTACAGGTGAAAATGATGTGAAGAGAACACCATATTTGAGGCACTCGCAGCTAACTACTGCTTCCACAGACACCAATATTTGATACTGTCAAAACTGAAACATTTTGAATTCTATTTAGAAACAACACAATCATTGTTTTTACTCATGGATCTGATGCTACAACAAGCATTGGCAACACAAGTAGACCTGACTTGTTTTAACCGTTTGTTTACCGTGTGGTATGTCTCGATCCAGTAACAGGTTATTCACAGAGAGGGACTCACATACTCGTCACTGTTTCCATTTATTCGCGAAAAAGTGTCACTCGAAGTGTCACATATTTGACATTAGAATGCCACTCTAACAACAGTTGAAACCATTGAATTCTCACACCACGCATCCTGAAAACTTAGCAGCTATGACAGCGCCCCCTTTCCCTCGCCCCCTCCTGTCTACCCACCCCGTTCCCCGCCCTCTCAATTAACAAAATACACAACTGAGCAGCGAACTGTGGGAGCGCGTGTGCTGGCCTGCTTCCCTCCAGATACAGGAAGTAGCTCCTATTTATAGTCCCTGAGCGAATATTTCACAAAACAAGAGATTCTTTCTCTGGGCATAAATGGTCTTTTTGGCTGGTGAAGTGAGCTTAAGAATTTAACTAAGCATGTAAAAACACAAAGCCATTTCTTGTGAGAAAAACGTTCACTATTCTAATGTGCACTGCAATGTGTTCAGTGCAAGAGTATAATCAGTTTGTACTTAGGCTTTGATGATATGCACCAGATTGATGTAAAATCCTCAGGGTATTTTGCAGTTGATACCTCGAAGAATCCAAAAGTGACTTGCTTGCATGCTAAAAGTCACACACACATTTCTTCAGGACGCAGTCCTTCAGTATTTGAGCAGTTACCTCCCCAGCTATATTTATTCTAGCAGATAACAGAAACATACAAATGTTTGTTGAATCAAGACATGGTCACTCTTGCGACACAGCTAAAACTATATTACTAAATCTTCATAGGAAGCTTGTAAAAATCAATGTGAGGTGTGTGTGTGTGTGTTTATATATATATATATATATATATATATATATATATATATATATATATATATATATGTCTGTGCCTTGTCTATGTCTTTGTTTTGTATAAAGCTGACCATGGTCCATGCTGGACTTGCAGGCCTGGATGTTTAGCATTCCTTTTCCCCTTGGCCGAGTGCAGTTGTTTCTTTGGGATGTAGAAGTAGCCTTTCAGCCTTTGCTGTTGATGCATTGCTTCTACCAAAATGTCACCAGACACTCCCTCTCTTCCTGCCATGATATAATGTCAAGCCTTTCCAGAAGAAGCACTGTGCAATTTAAAAATTAAGGCCCATATTTATGGAAAAGTGGCGCTTCGCAGCAAGTCACCTTGGTGCACTGCACTGCGTCACTGGGAAAGGGCAGGAATGTACCGTTTTAAGGCGTTCAACACATTCTTGTTCTTTCCCCATCTTCTGGTGCACAATGGGCTGCCTAACGCCAATGCAAAAACCTTTGCACCATGGTGCAAGGATGCCTGCGTTGCATGCAAGATTTTTTTTGTGCAGGAAGGGGCACCATCCTGCACAACAAAAATAATCCTAGTAGGCTTTTTCCTATTTCTATGTGTGCTACAGAATGGAGCACAATGCAGCATACATAGAAAGATGAAAAAACAAGGAGATGTAATGATATTTCTCCTCGGTGAGCCTCTCCTGGAGAGATGTAAGGTTTTGGTGCTTCCCAAAGTTTACAAGGTCTTGTACATCTGGGGATGCGTCAGAATTCATGGGAGTAGCGCAATGCCCATGGAACGCCTACCCAGGACAGAGTAGCACAATGCAGCAACTTGTGATACTCCATATTTATGAGGCCACTCAAAGTTATACCAAGTGGCTTTGTGTGGCTTCATAAATCTGACTTAAACCCTTGCGTCATGCATGTATCCTTTTGCGTGGTGGAAACGTGACGCAAGACTTTCATAAATATGCCTCTAAATTTATTTCATAGACTGAGGCTGTGGCTTTGGAAAATGTGTCTCGTGGTGAAGTGACACACGTGAGTGATAGCCAAGTGTTCCTTACATAAGAACTCAAGTTAAAAATGCTATATACCTGGAAATAAAAGAATAGGTAGGTGGCGAATTGAGGAAATTATGCTAAGAGTAGATACATAATTACATTTCCTTATTTTCTAGCAAGCATGCTCTGTTGAAAGCCCTATATACTCGTCATGTCCCATTGTGTAAAATACCATGTGCAGGATCGGACGGGCCTATAGGCTAGAATGCAATGTGGCAGTGCCTGGAGGGCTGGTCGGACAGGTCAGTGTGCGGGCCATCTTTTTTGGCTGGTTCTGGGCCTGTTTTATGGTCTGGTGGACCCATGTTTTCTCTAGCATTACCAC
The DNA here is from genome assembly GCF_031143425.1 of Pleurodeles waltl. Taxonomy (NCBI): domain Eukaryota; kingdom Metazoa; phylum Chordata; class Amphibia; order Caudata; family Salamandridae; genus Pleurodeles; species Pleurodeles waltl. Next base: position 1,030,433,476 of record NC_090437.1, on the reverse strand, counting down.
AGACATTGCCCTCATAAATGCATACAGTTGGCCATGTCTTGAAAAACACACATACAGCTTGTTGTTTCAAGTTCAAAACTGCTCTGATTTGCAAATGTGGGTCACTTTTTTAGCTTTCTGTTTCTCTTATGGAGCCACTTTCATTTTGGTGCCCAGGCCTATTTTCTGTCCCAGTCCGATCCTGACCATGTGATAGAACCTGTACTGTGCTACAGCAACAGGTCTGATCCATGTGGAGCACCCAGTATTTTTCCAAACTGTCCATGTGAAGGGGATATATGGCTTTGCATAATATAGTTTTTATGAGTCACTTACTTATTTAAGTGAAATAGTATAGATCCTAAAAGAAGAGCATAACACCGTCTGGTTTCTGGGTCCTATACAGTGTCACTCTGAGCTGTATCCCTTTTAGATAAAAATTTAATGACAGCGACGTCAAGAGGGGTCCCTATTTACTAAACTGATCTCTAACTGTGAGAAGGAACCTAGATAAGTTAAATGGCACATCCAGAATTAATGTATTCTTAGAGCAAACATAGGTCACTTGGAATATATAATTGAAGCTATGTACTATCTGTCATTACAAATGTGGTAGGACTCCGCTGCCTGTTCAGCCCGCAGTATAAAAATTTCCCATTCAGAGTGTGTTAAATGTATGAAAAGTAAGTAGTTATACATATCTTAAAATTAGACTATAAAAACAAAATTATTAAAGCTTAAGAGTCTCTCAAAAATGTTAGTGCCATTCCACTGCTTATGTGCTTTCATAGGTACGTTTTAAAACTTTTATTTGCAGCACTCCATAAGAGCGCTTTTGTTTGCAAGACTTCTCTCCCAACTCGCCCTACATTGTTGCTTGCAACCCTGACCCTCCCTCCCACCCCTTCCTGCATTCTGTTGTTTTTGCTTACCTCTGTCTCTCTCACCCCCTTCCCATTTCGTAGTTGCTTGCCTCAGGCCCTTAGCCCTGGTGATGTGAGCAGCTGCACAAAGTGGACCTTCAAAGGCAGAATGTACCTTGAGCGCCATGCCAGGGCCTGAGTTGAGGCACATTGCCCGACATTTGCGGATCACCGCCAGTGGATCCCTTTACCGCTACCATTCGGACTCTGACAAGGACCACTGGATGGTTTTGTATATAGTGTATCATATTTTAGTCTTATATTTTGAGACACTTAAAAGAGCAGAAGTACCATCACTACAGGTCTTGATGAATGTTGCTACACCTTGTTTGAGGGTTACAGGCAGAAACATGTTGACCTCCCTCTGGGGACACGAGTAAGCAGGTTAAATCCTTCCTGCAGTGTCCTGTTTTTTAATCCTGGCAAAGGGATGCACTAATAAAACTCCCTGTGTACCATGTAGTCGGTTTTATTTTCAATTTTTTTCTTTTTTATACTCTGCTGACCTCTGCTCGTTATTGGGTATTGATTAGACCTCTCAAAACATCCGCAGAGCTCCTCCCTCATAGTGAGTAGGTTGTAGCACACACCGTGACTAGGCATCATGGCGTTAGGAGGTTCCCAATGATAAAGCATGCCAGCTATGGTGGGTGAGGGAGTTTGTCCTTTAAAAGGAATAATGCTTTGTACCGCTAGTTCTTCTTCTCCCAGGAGCTTTGGAGTGCTTCAATTAAAGCTTGCCTCATCCCTCCCACCCATCCTGCATTCTGTTGTTTAACTTGCCCTGTTCACCTGCCACTCTGCTCCCTATCATTGCTTGCCTCATACCCCTGTCCCCTTCCTGCATTGTTGCTAGCCCCATCCCGACAACTCAACCCCTGCTACATTCTGTTGCTGTTGCTTGCCCCATCCATTCCACATCCTACCTCATTCTGTTGTTGCTTGCCCTTTTCCTTCCCACCCTTTCCTGCATTCCGTTGGTTTTGCTTGCCCAATCCTTCCCACCTGCTCCCATATACTGTTGTTTTGCTTGCCCCTATCTCCCACTCCCTACCTCCTGTTATTGCTTGCCCAATACACTTGAACCTTCTTTCCTGCATTTTTGCTAGCCTGATCCCTCTGTCGTTGCTTGCCCTGCACCCCTGCATCCCCTGTCATTGCTTGCCTCGTTCCCTGGCCCCCAGCCCAATTGTTGCTTGTGCCTTATCCCCCGCAGAAAAAAAGCAATATGATGCTGCCCATGTTATAGTGCTTTCATCTGTCCTCTTCACCCTCTCCCCTCATTGTTGCCTGCCTCTTACCTCCTTCCAGAAAAAGCATTGGCAAAGCCAAAAGTTCTCACCTACGCAAGATCTATAGGTTTTGTTAATTGTTTTGCCATTTGTACAGCAGTGTGGCTATTGAGCAGCATGGCTCAAAGTAAAAAAAAAAAAAAAAAGAGCTATGACGTGGTCAACATCATAACATTATTTATTTATTTTTTTAACTTTCAAACGTGCTGCACAGTAGCCATGCAACTATGCAATGTGGCTTTAAAAACACTGACAAAGTCAAATAGTAGAGAGTGTGAATGCTATTCCCCTGGATTGTTTTGCCCCTTGTCAACAGCTGGAGATTCCTGTAATTTTATTGGTACATCCAGAATGAAGAGGTCTTGGGAGAAACCACTGCTATCAGTAATTAAGGGCAAGATACTTTAGAACAAGGCTAGTAGCATTAAGTAATTAAATCCGATTTCTTCCTGCCCACATTTTTGAAGGTTTTTAGTTTTATAACTGACACCTAAAGTAAACTACAGACAACCTGCTTCCATTTTAAGGGTAAGGCCTGGATATGCAACTGAAGGTCATTTGGGAAGCCTTAGTACTCTGCACACTTTACCACTGCTGCACCACCAAGCCCTGCATAACATCACTTGACAGATCCCCAGGATCAACGCAAAGTGACGCCAAGCCCCACAAAGCCTCGCTGCACAGCTCCCCCGTATCAACGCAAAGCAATGCCAAGCCTTGTTGCAGAGCTTCTCCGGACCAACGCCCGATGACGAAAGGCCTCGCAAAGCACTGCCGCGCATACCACGCACCAGGATTTAGGGTACTGTGTTCAGCGGGCCCAAGCAGTCCCTGTAGTCAGCTCGTGCTCCATCGCAGTCGGCCTGAACTTGTGACTTTATCCTGGTCGAGCGCAACCAGATAACCACAGTTGGCGCTTTTTACTTTTATGCGCTATTTTGAACTAAATCTTTGAAATTGCATATCTCAGGATCTTCGTATTGGATTTTTGTCATTTTAGTCTTGTTTTATTTATAAAACCCTAAATTATTTTGCTAATCTGGTGTTGAGTCCTTGTGTGGTGTTTTTACTGTGTTACTGTATAAGGTATTGCACAAATACTTTACAGATTGCCTTCTAAGTTAAGCCTTCCTGCTCCATTACAAGCTACCAGAGGGTGAGCACTGGATAATTTAGTTTGTGTTGTGACTTACCCTGACTTGGATCGTGGTCCCTGCTTGGACAGGGTGCATACCTCTGCCAACTAGAGACTCAAGTTCTAGCATTCACTTTTCAGCATGTACTTGTAATCTTGAAGAAATGCAGATTCATATTTCAGTGTCACAGTGTATTTAGTTGATGAAGACAGGCTTTCTTGAGATTGTCACATACTTAAATGGACCCAAAATTCTGCATGTTGGACCACTATCCAAAATTCATGTTTTGACATTGTATCCAACAGTTAGTCACAATCAAGCCCCCTTTTGGATGTCATCTCTTGATAGCATGTTTATTTCCATTAGGGAATGATTGAAGCGGCCTGCCGAACGTGGATCATAAAATAGTGTCTCTCATCCATTCCACTCATTCCATCCTCTGAAGAGCAGCCATTCACCATTGTGTGACCATTGGTTTCTCATTTGCCTGAGCACTGGTTTATTTATTTTTTAGCTTGCTGTGTTTTCTGTGCAAACTGTCAAGCAATTCCTCCATCACAGTTGTTCCACTCCTTGTCCCTCTTAGTCTCAATTTTACTACACGTTTATTCATCCCGGTCTAAGTTCTTGCCACAGCTAAGATATGAGGGAATGTGCTTTTTAAACAATTATCTATGAACATGTTAGGAGCTTCTTCCAGAGCTTTTAATAAGATGAGCTGAAACTGCACAGGTCAATCTGTATTATCCACATGGCTTTTCCTTTTACCTAAATGTTTGAACCTGTGAAACATGAAACATTTTACTGTTAAGCAGCATGTTCTTTATATTGTTAAAGCTAACATTTTGTCATAATGCAGGCTGTACTACAATTTTTTTTGATGGGCAGCTAAAAACACCAGCCATCTGTAACTTAACCACCAGACTGACAAGACAGCAACCTTAGTCAGATCACCTTACAGACATGAAGCGGGTTTTGGCCAAGTGGAACATGTCAGAGGGGCAACAAGGCCTAAGAATTAGATGGCCTGACTCACTACAGAAATGCGGTGTTCTCTTTTGTTTGCTAGAATAAAACAGCTCTTTTCTGACTGCATTCTGAAAAATACTCTAAAATCTTCACTTTGTTTCCCATCTCTTACAACCAGCTTCAATCACATACAAAGCACTGTTGGCGTCCGAGGTGCTGAAGCCACCTGCATGAAAAATATGCTTTCAATGCTGGTCTATGTGACCTTGAGGGGAAAACCAGTCTAATTCCGATTTGGCAAATTCCTTGGAGGCACAGTGCACAAAGGCCATTGTTATTGCTTTCTGAGCTTGAAAAACATTTACACATTTGCACTGGCAGATGTTTACTTGTTCTTGGAATACTTCTTCCGATAGCAGACTTGGGAAGTGGGCCTCCTCGTTTATGCGGAATGGGTGGACCTCTTCAGTGTGACACTTTTCACTTTCCTTTGGTGCCAATCTTTGTCCAGTGCACACATTCAGCTCCTTCTTGGGGTCCTTTGTTCATACACTTGGCAACGACTAATGTAACCGGTTCCACCGTAGCCTGGGCGAATTTTGCAAAAGCCACTTTAACAAGGGATTTGGTGATTTCAAATCCTTTTCCCAAGAAAGTCATGCGTCTTCTAAACTAACTACAAAAAAAAGCCTTCAAGTTCTATACTGTACACAATAAGGGAACTTTGAAATAAAGGGTAGCCTCCATATCCGGGTTGATTACACTAATATTCCCTACACAGTTAAGGTTTTGTGTATGTTTTCACAAACACCATGTTGATTTTCTTTCAGTGTTCTCTGTTGCATTTCCGTCTTAAATGAAGATTGATATCACTTTTCCCTTATTTAAAGGTCACTGGGTAACGTCACTTTCAGGGCAAGACTTCAGAGGCATGGACATCTTGTAGAGGCTACATGGACTACATCAATTCTTGGTCAAGGTGTATGGGTGACATCATTTCTGGAGCGGGATTTTCAGGTCAGGCCTCCTAGATAATCTCACTTCCTGATCACATAGGCCTGAAGTCACCACCACTTCCAAGTATGAAACTTCAGGGTCACAGTAACCTCGGGGGCAGGGGGGTCTGTGTGCAGGGGCAAAATGTTTCCGGTTTATAGCTCATGCATGAATAATTTCTGGGGTGAGGTCTTGGGATCAGGTTTCATGGGTGACTTCACTTCCTGGATCCATGTGCCGGAATGAAATCACTTTCGGAGCGTGACATTCGAGGACATGGCTCCTCTCACATTATGCAAACCAAGCTCCCCCTTCTTGAGTTTTTTTAGAAGGAATTCCACTTTACCTCCCAGCTCACATCTATGTTTGCATTGACCAGGGCTTGTATTCACCTGTTTGGAATTGAGTGTGAAACTGATCCAAGTGAAACAATGCTTCCAGTGCACTACAGAGTATGCAGGGTCAGCACCTTTCCTTGGCACCTAGGCCAGCATAGGGATGTTACTAAGGTGTTCAACGGCAGATCTAAAAACTATCCAGTTGGCAAGGAGTGTGAGCTAGCATAATATTACTGACATCATTTGATAATAACAGTCATTATTTAAGGCCTGGGGCATCTCCAGAGCTTAGACTTTAAATTTCAAATTGATTGTTGAGGCAGTTGCACTGAGACACAGAAGACACACATAGGTAGACCAACTGTAGAAAACTGGACCAACGAAGCAGCTCAATAACCCACCCGAGGTTCTCTTCTATCACGGATGCAAACAAAGCCAGTGAGACTATACATTGACATGTGCATTCCAACAAAGCTGTCACAAGGGTGTGACACATCATCCACTACAGTTGTAAAATATTGGCTGATATCACTTGGCTTCAATACCTCTCCAAATTGAACTTGAATATGGGGTAGTCCATCTACTCCAGGAGTATAACTACTTTCTTGAAGCAAATCTGCCACCTGCAGTTCTGGTGATTTATCTCCAAAATATCACCAATAGTTACATTCTTTCAAAACACTCTCTCAGAGGTCCTAACTGGGCTCTGAGGAGTCTTGAACGTCAACAATAACATCCCTATTTGCACCTGCGGGTGCGGTGAACATCCTCAACAACCGAAGGCAACCTTTCAAAGACTCACAAATTAAGGCCACAAGGAAAAGTATGAGATTATATTTTTGAGTATGTCTTCTTGATGGAGGGAGTGTTGCGTAGACTGAGTCTCTAGCTCAGCTCCACAAGATTTGCTTTCTTACCCATGGGTGACATGAATAAACCTAGTTCAATGAACCAACGCTTGAATGTGAAAGACATTTTTGTAGCCCCGTAAAACCCCACTCAGTACATAGCTGGGTTAATAACAGTGCCCAAAGAGGGATCCAGGGACACTGTAGTGATCAGAAACAAACCTTTTTCATTTTCTTCCATCACTTACACACAAGATGTGCTGAGAAAAAGACACCTTTACTTAAAAGCACTTTTATTTCAACAGGTGCACGCTGTTGCTCAACACATCTAAAATACCCACACAGAATACGATTAAAACAGCACAAATGCACGTTGTGAAGAACAAGAGTAAAATTAATGTTTCTACCATGGATAAAATGTCATCTAAAACCCCAAACTTAAAACTTACTTCTGTGCACTACAGTGTGAAAGAATGGAGTAGAACACCCTTAAACCTTCTTCTATGCACTATGTTATAAGAGCATGGAGTACAGTAACCTGCATGTACATTTTCTTAGGGAGAATGAGAGCACTGCATACCTGTTTACAGCAAAGCATTGTAATTATCAGGAGTCAAGGAGGCTGTGTTCCCTGCAAAAGGCAAACACAAATTTAGCATCAGCTCCTCCCACGGTTGGGCTTGATTTCAGCTTTCAGTAGGAAGTGTGATACAGCAGCATCTCTGGCAGGCAGGATCGTCTCTGGCAGTATCTCGTTTATGATAATCTGTGGCGAAGGGCCTCTCCTGACTGGTGGTCAATTGGCAGTCCTTTTATTTTGTACCTTATTTGAGATGGAATTTCCAACATCACCTTGGGAATGTTTGATTTAGCCAATGAGCATCAATATGTTAATTTAAGACACATTTTTTAAACAAACAAGGTAAAAATATGACAATTCAGACTACACTGTTTTGGCTATTGTACTTATTCGACATTGAGATAAACAGTCACTTGTTCCAGACTGATGTCACATCAGGTGTCTTGTTGATGTCTTTAAATGACTAGACACTTTCACAGTTCTTGGAAAGATAATGACAGAAGACATCTGTGTCAAAGGCAGACATGATGATTCTGCAAAACTACATAAAATTGAGTATCGGCCTACTTAATGTCACACACTCACCTGGTTCCAACTGTGGGAACGATGCTGGACCTCAACTACCACCTAATAGAGGGGCTGAACAAAGGTAAAGTCAATCTCCATTCACCTGCTGCCTCCCGGTGGAAGGAGGAATGGGATAAAACAAGAAAAGATAATCTTGCATCACTGATGAACTCCTCAGCTGTCTCCTACACTGCCTAGTAAGATCGGGACTCCCTGGACCACATATCCTCAATGCAGGTGACTTGAAACTTGAATACAACTTTAAACTCTAGAAGTTTCTCCCAAAATGCTAGATACAACTTGTCAAAAAAACACAAAGGCAAATGTTCAATTCAGGTACTATAGAGTTCAGAGCACTGCGATAAAAAAATACGGAGCGCTGGGCCTCAAGGGGGTGAACACTGAAATAATGTCCAGTGTCTGAAAATTTGCTCACACCTTCAAAGGTGCCAGTCTTTGAAACAAATGCTAACCTAAGGATTAGTGCGCACTAAACTGAGGGGAAGGTACTTAGCCAAGTCAGTACTTGAACCGGGAACAAGGATAACTATATCCATAATGATCTTCCTTACCATGGAATCACTTTATATAACCCCACAAAGAAATTAAGACAAGAAGCCTTAGCTTGGTGTCATGACACCCCACTAGTAGGATATCCTGGAATTCACAAGACCTCCTGTACTGTTGCTCCACCTGGTTGTACCCCTATTAGAGTATCACAAGTTTCCTAGTTTATTAGCTTCATCCGCCTTTACCTATTGCATCTAACCATTAGGCTTATTTTTCCTCTTTCCTTGGTTATTAGCGCCAACTGGCATGACCTATTGACTCTAACAGATAATCCTCTTGGTTCTGACAGTTGATCAATTGATTTCCAACCGTCATTGCACCTGTGGCACCTCTGCATTTTTGGGGTGATGAGATCTATGAGCTATTCTAGCACCTTCCAGATACTGGAATGTAGATGATTATGACACCACTATAACGCATATTTCGACCCCCAACTAAACCAGTATTCCGAGTGTTTCAAACTGAGCAAGGCAGGGCACAGGGAAAGGGAGATGATGGACAATTTCTATGCCCTCTTGAGGGCCCTTGCAAGTACCTGTACAGATTATAATCAGCAAAAGAAGGAGCAGGCGCAACTAATACAGGGGTACAGGTCAGTGGACTTGTGGAGGCAACCAGGAATAACGCTAGAAGACATGCTCATTCTGGCCTGCACCTATGATCTCCCCAGGGCCAGACCTGAAAAAATGGATATGGCACTCAACAAGGGGAAGGGGCAGGCAGGCGCCCAAAAGCGGCCAACCATCAAGACACAGACAGTTGATGGGGTCTGTGAGAGGCCCCGCCTCACAAAGGGAGACTGAGAAAAGGCACAGAGAACTCCTGCAGAAACTGCGGGCTAGAATTTCACCTAGTGGAGAGGTGCCCAGCATGGGGTTATATGTGCTTGGTGTGCAGCAAACCCAACCACTTTGCAAGGGTTTGCAGAAACAGTAACCGTGGATGAGGGCAGGAGACCACCAACCAGAGCAATCTGCCACCGGTCAGTCAGCAACTGGCCCTTGACCGTCAGCAGGAGTGGAGACTGGTGGAACAAAAGCAAGGCAGAGGAAGAAGGCCTCGAAGACGAAGAAGTGTTCCTCATATCATACACGGCACCAGGCAGCAAGGGCCGTCAACCCCAGCCCCCCTGCAAGGTATTCGTCATGGGCATGAGGGTGACATCCCTAATCAACACTGGGGCATCAGTCATCTACTTCTGCAACCATGCCCACCCCTCAGCCCGTCGCGTACCAGTATATATGTGTATGGAGGCAAAGAGTCTCTTGTCCTGATGGGCACAATGGAGGCAGATGCTCAGAATGGAGGCAAAGCTTCCAAATGACTGAGGAGGGAGAAGGGAGAAGACAATCTTTTTGGGTGCCACTCAACCGAAGACTTGTGCCTTGTCTTCTTCACCAGGTAAAACCACGACTTACAGGTGGACAACATATTGGAGCAATTCCCAGATCTATTCAAAGGGCTGGGATGCAGAAAAGGGGCCTTGGTCAAATTACACATAGACAAGACTATATAAGCAACTACACTGAGACACCGGCGGGTACCATTCCACCTACATTAGCAGGTGGAAACCGAAATGGAAAAACTGGAGAAAATGGACTAATAGAAAAGGTCTCCGGCCCTACCCCCCTAAGTATCACTGGTTGTCTTCACAGACAAAGCTAAACAGCCGGAAGCTATTCGATTCTTCATCGATATGAGACTGCTGAACCGAGCTCTCAGGAGGGAACATCACATCACACCAACAATAGACAACATTATCTCTGACATCAATGGTTAGAAGTGTTTTTCTAAGTCAGACCTAATGCAGACTACCACCAGTTAGAGCTACACCCAGACAGCAGGTACATCACAACTTTTTCAATGCATTTAGGACTGACGCTACAAGAGGCTAAATTTAGAAATATCTGCGGCTGCAGAAGTATTCCAGAATGCAATCAGAGAAACCCTGTCAGGACCAGAAGAGGTCCTCAACATAAGCGATGACATTTTGATTTACTTCTCTACTTTAGCTGATCATCACAACCGCTTCTGGGCCACCCTTCAGAGACTGAAAGAGAGTTGTCTGACACTGTGTATGGACAAATGCTCCTTCTTCGAGCCCAAAGACCAGAGTTCTTTGGTTTTGTGATCCCTCAGGAGGGTTTGCAAATTGACACCAGGAAATCAGTTGCGATCAAGGAAGCACCAGCTCCGAGGAACGCAATGGAAGTTTCACAGCTTCCTGGGAATGGCGACCTACTGCATCAGGGGCCAGATGTAGGAAACACTTTGCGAGTCGCAAACGGCAAAATCTGCCGTTTGCGATTCGCAAATGCGTGTTTCCTATGCAGAATTCAGATGACATACTGACTCAGAGCCGGACAGAAGTGTTGGACACAGACAGCGAGGGGGTAGAGAAGTTTGTGCGGATGGTGACCGTGACTGTATGCCCTAGAGACCTTACACGCGACAATATCAGGCAGGCATTATCGGAGGACAATGGCCTCTCACGTGTTGCAAAGGCTATCTGCTGAAATGCGTGGGAGTTGTTCTTGCAAGATGCAAACCAATGGCACCCAGAGGAGAAGTCAAGGCTCACACAACTGTGGAAAATCAGAGAGAAGTTAAGCTCCATGGCTGACGGAATCATCATGAGGGGGCCGCCGCATCATAGTCCCTATGTCATTGGAGAATCCAAGTCATTGGCTGGGCCCATTAAGGGTACCAAGGTGTGAAAAAACACTAAGGCAATGATGAGAAGCAAAGTGTGGTTTCCAGGCATGGAGGGGAAAGTAGAGGAAGCTGTGGGACTCTGCCAGGCATGTCAGATCATGGGGAGCCTGGCTGCACCTGTCTCTGTGGTGACGCAAGATGCTCCCACATCAACATGGGGAAAAGTACGTCTCGACTTTATAAGATTCCCGGACAGGAGGCTGGGCATGATCATGGCAGATGTGGATAGGCCTAGTGCCCGTGAAAGGAAATGCCCCAAAACACTATCTGGACACATCAAAATTATCAAATACAAAACTACTTGTTTTTGCAGGGGGCACCTGCATTTTTGGTCCTGGGCTCAGCAGCCATACAGGGAAACCTACCAAACCAGACATTTCTGAAAACTAGACACCCAAGGGAGTAAAGGGAGGTGTGACTTGTGTGGATCCCCCGGTGTTTGCTTACCCAGAATCCTCAGCAAAGCTCAAATTTAGCTAAAAAAATATATATTTCCCCACATTTCTGTGTGGGATCACCGCACCGGGACAAATTTCCTACCACCCAACATTCCGCTCAGTCTCCCGGTAAAAATTATACCTCACTTGTGTAGGTGGGCCAAGTGCCTGTGACAGGGAAGAGCCAAAAACATGTTGAAACTGAGGGGGAACCAAAAGGGGTCCAAAAGGGCAGTTGGAAAAAAAAAATGTTTAGGCTGACAAGTGGGGCAGAATTTTTATCGGTATAGATGAGACAATGCTGAGTGGTAGGAATTTTGTGGAATCCTGCAGATTTCGGAAGGTTCCATCACAAAAATGGGGAAAAAATGTGTGATTTCCAGCAAAGTTGGAGGTTTGCAGGGCATTGTGGGTAAGAAAATGGTGTTGGGTGCATGTGAAGCACACCACCCTGGACTCACCCAGATGTTTAGTTTTCAGATGTGTCTAGGCCTTGTGGATTTTTCTACATGGCAGCGTCCCAAAGTCCAAAAAGTACAGCCCTCACCATTCCAAGAGGGACGATTTTGAGAGTTAGCCAAGCTCTCATGGCCCAATTGTAAAACCAAAACCCAAAATAATCAAATATCCTCTTGCTTGAGGTGGGATAAGATGTTTAAGTGTGCGGGGGAGAGCTGAAAGACTGTTACCCCTTCAGTTGGGGTGGGGGCATAACCAGGTCCATATTGGTTGGTAGCCACCACCCCACTATTTTTTTTTAATTCCCTGGCATCTAGTAGACTTTCTCCCCCCCCCCCAGGTGTGGATTGGGGGTAATTGCCCTATCTTCCCACTGGTGGGCAGAACAACTTTGGCCCCATTTATTTGGGGTGGGGGTATGGCCATATCCCCGCCCTCTTATTTTGGAAAAAAAAATCTTCCCTGGTCTCTGGTGGGCCTTCTGCCCCCATTGGGGGCAGATAGGCCTTCCACAAAATAGGCTGCAAGAGGGGCCGATATGGCCAACAGTAATGTGCCCCCATGGGGAGCGACCCTTGCCCGAAGGGGGGCCCCCCAAACAAAACACACATACACACACACCAATACCTGGTGCCTAAGTGGTGTCTCCCGCCCCCCCCCCCCCGGGGCAGATCGGCCTAATAGAAACAGGCCGATCTGCCCCCAAGGGGAGCAGAAACAGCCTAAAATTAATTTGCCCTCCCAGGGGAGCGGCCCTTGCGTAAGGGGGTCACTCTCCTTGCGTGAAATTGGCACCAAAAAAAAATCCCTGGTGCCTAGTGGTTTTGGCCTAATAAAAATCAGACGCCACAAGGGGAACAGGAGGTGGGGGAGGAATGGGAAGGGCTTCCCCTTCCATCCCTGCCCTTGGGGGGTGTGGGGGAAGCCCAACCGGTGCCGGGACGTAATGATTACGTCCTCGGCACAGGAGCACTGTGCCGCGGTACGTAACCGTTACGTCCACGGCACAGAAGCAGTTAAATAACGCTTAACAATACATCTCCACGTATGATATATAAACAAAACCTTCTAATTTCTGCATATCATTTCATGATAAAAAGAACAGATGATGGAGGAATGCTGAACAATGCAAATATTCACCCCCAGTCAAAGATCTGGGTTTAATCCATCCTGTTTTTGCCCACCAAGTCACCCCAGTTTGGACTCAGCCATATACAAATCAGTCTTGACCCTGTTAACCATGGGAACAGTTAAGCCCGAACTGCCAAGCCAGTTCCTCCCAGGACCAGAAGCAAGCATCCTGGGACCGGTTTGGGGGTTATCCCCCCTCATCAGCCAGCCTACCTATCCAGTGGCGCAGTGGGCAGGGGACCCACGTTTGGGTCGCTACCATTTTATGGTAGTCAGGCGTCTATCCTTGCTTTGCTATTTAAAGTGATAAGGCTAAGGCGTACAAATGTTCATTTGAATGTTGATATATTTAAAAAGCAGCGAGGAATGTAATCCTCGTTAATAATATTCCTCTTTAATATAAAAAAAGATCAGTATGAGGACTGGAACGTCCGTTCAGAGGACCCTCGGCCCGAGCACGCAGCACATTTCCTGGGAAGTAGGCAGCCTGTTGAAAGAATGCCCTGTGAGCCCGAATAATCCAATGGAGGCTGGCAGTGGTAAGGAGCCGCCGAGGCTGTGCTCTAATTGGCCAGAGCACTGCAGTGGAGTTTGGGCTGCTTAAGGAGCAATTAGCCCGCGCGAGCATGTCTTACAGGCAGAAATGCTCTTCTGGAAAAGTTTCTGATAACTTTATGTTGCTTTCACACTGAGGAGCGGTGAGATGAGGGCAAGACTTCAGAAGCTGCGATTCCTCCACATTGACACTGGGCAAAGCAAGGAAAACAAGGTAGGTTTTTTTTCGGTTCTCTACGGCTTTGGGGCTTGGGCACCTTTTCCGGTATGATTTGAAGACGGCGACGATATCCTTTTCAAGGCATAGAAACACCAGGATCGCTGTCTGCGCTACCAGTCAGTGTTTTAGTTCATGGCGCTATATTTACCGGCTCCTACACGGCTCTTACACGCCCAGGAAGCCACATATGAAACCTACAACACAGCGGCGGGTAGCTTTGAAAGTAAAATGCTGCACTGAATGGGTTTGTGTTTCATGGCTTCTCGTGCGTTCGTTTCTGGTTTCTGCAGGCGCTTTTCTGTGTTTGAACACCGAATCGGCATACCTGAAGCGCGCTGACTGTGTACCGATACATTCAATGCAAGGATTGTGATATTTTGTGCTCGTTCAGAGAACGTTGGATTACATGATGTTTCGGGCAGATTGTTTTTAAGGCGCCTCATCTGACATGGGGAATTTCTTGGTGTATACTGGCGCTAGGTTTAAATGTTATTGTTTCAGTTGCCACTTGCAACACCTTCAGCTAGCCCTGGTTTTTCGGATTACAACGTTTTGTATGTTGAGATTTTCCTGCTGTCAATTTGAAAAAATAACCTAAAAGTCCCAGAATGCAATGTCTGCTTGGCCATAAAGCCAGTACTGGCTGAGGGTGCCACACCTGACATGGGCTCGATTGACATCTGTCAGTGGCACAAATAATGTGTGTCGCGCGTAAATGGACTGTAACCCGCTACACTGTGGTTTATGAAGTGTACTGCTGTGCCACTAAAATAAACCATTCATAGGTTTCACATCCCTACAGATAGTAGGCAGATTGCAGGAGCTACATGGCTTCGCATTGTGATTGTATGCCTTAAAATTCCATTTCCTTTTTAATATATGTATCCTAAACGCGATTGGGATTTATTTCAAAATGCAGACGTGAAAGTTTTCACAGGGCATTAGGAAGTAATAAGTATGGGGTCGAGTGGTTCTCCAGTTTCTGTGTCTCCAGGACGATTTGTGTCAACATATGTGCGATATAAGGACATTTGCAAATGTATTCAGTGGCTAATGTCTGGCCCTCTGTAAAGGAATGGTCATAATATTACGTTTAGCATACAATTAAAATGTATTGCGTTGCAAACTGGCAGCTGCTATTGTTATCAAAGAATTACCCCCAACATTAAAGACATGTTTTCTTGAGAACTGCATTAGATACAGATGGCATGACCACATCCATCCTAGCAGCAGAACTTTAGAATTATTTTGATAGATGTTATAGCACACCGTCACGGTTTTGTTCCTCCAAAAATGTTTTGATATTACCTTCCTGCAAAAAGTAAATTTTTTCCAGGGCAGGTAAAGTAAGCAAAAGATGTCTACTTTTTAGGGTTTTTAAATATTGAGTTGCATATATTAAGAACGAGAAGCTCCAACGTTTTGGGAATCCGAACATCAGATGCTGAAATGCTCGTCCTGAACCTGGAAACATTTATCTAAGTCGGCACCTATCAACAAAACCCATGTCGTGACTTTAAACAGGTTCTGACGCTCAGCATACTGGGATTTGAAGTTTCATAATTCCCATTACAAAGCATATCCTTTTATGTACATAGATTCCAAGTTGGCACAGAGGAATATTACCAGACGCTATTTTGCATTCAGTGAATATTAGTTTTATTTTTAAGTCTGGCATTTAAGATTACTTTATCGGTCTCACCAGACTTTTTAAAAATAAATATTACTTCCCGTCCCTCCCGCGCCTTCCTTCTGAACCAATGACAGGCCCTTTGCCTCCAATAGACCCCTCCCTCCTCTAAATAAAAGCTCCCTCGGCCCCCCTCCTCATCCTGTTCTTCTTTTTTTTTGTCTCCATGTGGACATACCTTCTTTCTCCCTTCATGGCGTGGCCTGGGGGGCTTCGTTGTTTGCATTGGCGCCGTGAGCGGAGCTCTGGGCAGCGATTTCCTGGCTGGGTGGCTTTGCCTGTTTTCTGTGTGGCTGCAGATGGAGCGCTGCCTGCAGTCGCTGTGATGGAGACCAGCCGTCCTGTTGTGGCTGGGGTAGCACTTCCGGGTCGGCTCCTTGGCGTGTATTGGAGGCGTGGTGACTGGGTGATAGGAATGAGGTTGTGCCCATTTTTTAGGGTCGAGCCTGCGTCGCATGCGCTAGCGCATGCGTATCCCTAGCGAGACGCTTAAGGTATTAGAAAAGGGCTTGGAGCCCCGTCGACGTCACGTCAGTGTCTTTCATTGGCAAGTTGGCTTGCCTGCTGGAATCTGCTTCTTATTATTTGTGGAAGGCACGCATACGTCATGCCTTTTCCGTGGTTAGCCCTCCTCGAGCGCAGCGACCTAGTACGGAAAACATGCGTGGCTCGCTGGGATTGTGGACTACTTTTTCTCTGTTTTCAGAGTGCGATCTCGCTGGGCAGAAGTCAAGCGCTTCGTTAATGCACTTTTGCCGGTAAACTGTACAGCGCGATCGCGCTGTTTTTTTCTTTTAATGCAGGGAAAATCCGGTTGGGAGTTTACAACTGTGAACAGTTGTAACTCCGACAAATGCGAGACCCTGGTGCATTGCAAATGCTTGTCTTTCTTTGTTATGGTATGTGCTGGCCTCCTAGTCGACTTCTTGGGCTACAATTTGGTCAGCTGAGGGTTCCGCCTCTTGTCTCGCAGAGGTCAACTGTGGCCCCATGCATAGCTGCTGAGGTTTCTGATTGCTATGTGTGGCATTTTCATAATATCAGTATGCTTATGAGTGTGATTTCAATGTCTGAGTGTCACTTTCTTGCAGGCAGAATTGAGGGATGCAGACGAGGGAACCATGGACTTATCGTAATATGTTGTGTATCCTTTGCCTCCCATTGTATACCAGTACCACCGTGTGACCTTTTGATACCAACACTATTTGGGGCTTACTTGGCACAGTGAGACACTGAAACAAAGTTTTACCGCACTCCATACCACGTGGCGGTAATGTGGGAACCTGATTATTTGCTCATGGTTTAGGTCTTCATAACTCACACTGTCAGATGTGAATTCTGGTCCAGGGGTGTCTGATGTTATTTTCCTGCTGTTATGTATTTCAGAAACGTGGCTGTTTCTTTCTTTCTCTCGTAGGGGACTGTGTTTGGGTTTCTTTCTATGGTTTCTCTGCAGTCCTGTCATGCAGCTTCGGCCTTGTGCCTCCTACTTCCTGGCTTTGCGTATGGTGGTTGGAGGTTGTCTTCCCTGTGGGCTTGTTGGTTTTATGGCCTTCAGATTGGGCTCTGAATTGGGGGTTGTCTGTGGCCTGTTAGTTCAGGTCCCCGACCCTCGTGCTGTGGCCTGTGTGTTCCTGTCTATCCTCACACTGTATGTAGTGGGTTTCCTCTAGGTGTCTTTATGGTCCTTCCCCCTTCTTTGTGGTGTGTCTAGCTTGTCGGATATTCCTCCTCCTCCACATACACACCTCATGCCTCTCTGTGTTTTGGATGGGTATGTCTCTTCTGTGAGAGTGGTGTTGCAGGTCCTGGTTTTGGTTACTATTGCCCTTGAGCACAGCCTGCTGGGCCTGTTCCGATGCCCCTCCCTATGACGGCGTGCCTGTACATGCTTCTTTGGCCACAGTTTTGGGGCACCCTTGTTATGTCCTCGTGTTATGTAAGGTCACAGTGCTCGCGGTGGAATGCGTTGATACAAAGACGGTTGTGTGCTGTCGAATGCGAGTTTCGAGAGGCAGACCATGGTGGTTGCGCAGTGTCTCCCTCCCGGTCCACTCTCCTAATAAACTAACAAATAACTCACCCCGGTTTTTGACGGATTCTTCACTAGCGAACGAGGGTGGTTGAGGAAGAGCTGTGACTGGGAGGAGAGACGGCGGTATCCTGTTCTGGGGACGGTTTGCTGTTTTGATGGCGGAACGCGATGCAACGTATTGCCACTTTCGGATGGCTGGACACAATGCTACGGGGCGAGTTGTTCTCCACATGTTGGTTCGTGGCTGCTTTTGTGTGCAGGGTGAGCTGGTTTCACGGAACAGGAAAGGAAGAGGAAACAAGCCGGTGAAGCATCGTTAATTTGTTGCTAGTTACTTAGCAACGCTGCGTCAGGCATCGCTAAGGAGGTTTGAGCGTCGAGCTGGTGACGGTTGCTAAGCAACAGGAGATGCCTGTGGAGAGCCTCATTATGTACAAGTTTATGGGGAAAACGGAGCGCTATTGAACTGCTGATTTCAGCAAGTCTCAACATTATAGGCACAGGCACTGTTTGTGGTTGTTTCTTTTGAGCAACAGAGAAGTTTTTTTTCCTTTCTGGTTTCCAATGTATAGTGACTCTATTGGAGTAATAACCACTTCAACTTCTGAAATAGATACTTGATGGATTTATCTTGTGGGGAATAATTTTGTTTAAGATTATTAAAAAAACATTGTTTTATTTATATTTCGGTGTTGATTTAACATTGCAGCACAGTTTGATCTCTCTAGTGCTTTGATGGAAGGATTTACAGAACCAAGTTTCTTTTTAAACACTCCTGGCGAACCAATCACGCTGTGGGAGGACTGGAAGGAAGGATTTGAAGCCTATGTTTTGGCTGTGGGCGGAGATATATTTAAGGCATCTAGGAAATTGGCTATGTTAAAACATTGTTTGGGAGCGGAAGGAAGACTTATTTTGAAGCATTTGCCTTATCCCTATGTGGAGGAGGATCAAGATAGCGATGAGTATGTGGGAAGAAAAAGAATGTTGTTGTGAAGCGATACAAATTTTTAAAGAGAAGCCAGATACCAGGAGAATTGTTTGCGATTTATGTGGCAGGGTTGAGGGTTTGGCAGCTACGTGCAACTATAAATATCTTCAGGATGAAATGCTGGGAGACCAATTGGTTTTGAAGGTGAACGATAAAAAAATTCAAGAGATTGTTGAATACGGAGGACTTGACACTACAAAAGGCCATAGACATAATTACAAGGGTTGAAATAACTAATGAGGGTTTGAAGGAGTTGTCCACTGCTCCTGGAGCTGTGATTTCCGTCAATGCAGAAGGTTCTAAGTTTAAAAAGATCGATCAATTTGTGGGTTCCACTAAATTGGATGGGAAAAATTATTTAACTTGTTACAGATGTGGGCTAAAGGGATACATTGTGACTGACACATGTTGTCCTGCTATTGGCCAAGTTTTCAGGAAATGTAAATCTAAAGGACATTTTGCTAGAGTGTGCAAGGGTAAGCAGGTGGGTTTGAGGAAAAGTAAAGGAATAATTAATTCGGTGGGAAGTGATAGTGAGGATGTGGGTGCTCAACAATTTATTTTGCAAGTGGTGGATGTGGGAAGCGTGAATACTAATGGTCCACATTGCGTTGTTAAGATTGATGGAGTGGATATGTTGGTGATGGCTGATTCAGGGGCAAGATATACCCTGATTTTTTGAAAGAAAACATGTCAAAATTTCCAACGCATGAAATCAAACCACCAGACGTACGGTTAGTAGCTTATGGTAACAAACCAATTGACCTGGTGGGATATATGGAAGCCTTACTGAAGTTCCAAGGTACAGCAGTAACATCTAAGTTGTATTTTGTGGAGGAGGTTACTAATCTTTTGGGTTGGCTGCAACAAAAGGATCTTGGTATCATTCTTGATCCAAATCATCCTGATCAAGTTTTGGGATCACGGTCCAATGTACACAATGTTCAAAAGGCCAATTTTGTAGAAGAGTTTCCGCAAGTATTTAGTAAGGAGTTAGGAAAATTGAAAGGATTTATGCATAAAATTATATTGAAGCGGAATGCTGGTCCTAAGGTGCATAAACCCCGTCCTGTTCCCATAGTGATAAGGGAACACGTCTGGCAAGAGTTATCTAGGTTGTGTGAGCAGGGTGTGATTGTGGAGATTGAGGCGTCTGAGTGGTTGGCTCCTGTGGTGATTGCTAAGAAAGCTAATGGGGATATACGTTTATGTGTT
The DNA here is from genome assembly GCF_031143425.1 of Pleurodeles waltl. Classification (NCBI taxonomy): domain Eukaryota; kingdom Metazoa; phylum Chordata; class Amphibia; order Caudata; family Salamandridae; genus Pleurodeles; species Pleurodeles waltl. Next base: position 1,030,413,830 of record NC_090437.1, on the reverse strand, counting down.
GATCTTCGTGATCTGAACACTGCGATATGGGTGGATAGACATCCTTTACCTAATATTGGAGATATGTTGTCCATGGTTAGAGGGGCAAGTGTGTTTTCCACGTTGGATTTATCATCTGCATATCACCAGATAGAGTTGCATCCGGAGTCACGTGTGTTGACGTCTTTCATTACACCAGAGGGGGCTTACAGATTTAAACGCATGCCTTTTGGTTTGGCATCAGCGTCATCTCTATTCCAAAGAGCAATGCATCATTTGTTAAAGGATATTCCTTGCGTCACTTACTTTCAGGATGGTATTTTGGTGTTTGGTGCGGATCAAGCAGAGCATGATAGTACGATGAGGAGGGCTTTGAGTGCTTTGAGGGAGAATGGCTTGACGATTAAATTGGAAAAGTGTAAGATGAGCGTGCCTGGAGTGGAATATTTAGGTCATTGGATAAGCAAAGATGGGATTTCCCCTAAATCTAATTTGGTGGAGGCGATATAAAATGCTTCTTCTCCTGCCAGCAACGATCAACTGAGATCGTTTTTGGGTCTGGCAGAGTATTACTCGAAATGTATTCCCAGGTTTGCTGACAAGACTAAATACATGAGGAAGTTGTTGTGTTTGAAAGAGCGGTTTGTATGGAGTGATGTTTGTGAGATGGAGTCTTGTCCGTTGAAAAAACAGATTGCCTCAGCACCAGCTCTTAAGCCTTTTGACACCACGGATAGCATCATCATTAATACTGATGCCAGTTTGGTGGGACTAGGTGCAGTGTTGCAGAATAGAGATGGTGAAGAAGTGACCATTGCGTATGCTTCCAGGCCGTTGAGTTTGGCTGAAATTAATTATTCTCCCTTTGAAAAGGAAGCGTTGGCTTGTTGGTGGGGTGTAAGCCAATTTCGCAGGTATGCATGGGGAATGCGGTTTGTGATATGAACAGATCATCGACCTCTGATCGAGGTATTTTCGACTAAGGGGGCAGGAAGAGCTACACCTAGGACAGCTCGATGGGTGGCAAGAATGTTGGAATACAATTATGACTTGGAGTATCTTCCAGGAAAGAGGAATGTGTTAGCAGATTGTCTGTCTAGATTTCCGGTGCAGTCTGATCAGGAAGGAGATGGTGAACCTGATGAGCTTATAGCTATAGTTGGAGTTGATATGGGAAGTGTGACAGAGGGTAGAGTTTCTCATGAGGAGTGGGTGTGTGAGGATCAGAATGATGTTGTGTTACAAGAAGTGATGGTTTATTGTCGACAAGGGTGGCCAACTAGAGGTGGTGCTTCTTGTGATGCAAAGTGTTTCCGTCAAGTTAGTGTAGAGCTGTGTTTGGAAAAAGGTGTGATGTTTAGGGGAGAGCTTTTGATAGTTACTCAGTCTTACGGGAACGTGTGTTGAAATTGGCTCAGGAAGGTCATCTAGGTATGAGTGCAACAAAAAGATGGGTCACATCTGAGTATTGGTGGTCTGGTTTAGCTAGAGATGTGGAACATCATGTAAGGGAATGCATGTTATGTACGTGGAGCGAAAAATCTCAGTCATTAAGAATTCCCCTGTGGAGTCTGACAAATCTGATGGACCGTGGAAAAAAATAGCCATTGATATCATGGGTCCATTTTATGTGTTAGGAAAAATTCCAAAATATGCTTTGGTTGTGGTGGATTATTTTTCCAGGTGGCCTGTGGTGAGGTTTGTGGAGAATATCAACACTACGTGTGTGGTGTAATTTTTGATGGAGTTGTTTGATTAGGAAGGAGTTCCTGAAACGATTGTTTGTTTCCGACAATGGGGTGCAGTTTGTGTCTAATTATTTGAATGATTTTCTGTGTAGATATGACATTGAGCACATCAGGGCATCAGTTTACTATCCACAAAGCAATGGTTTGGTGGAAAGATGGAACAGGACGTTGAAGGAGGGATTGCAATTGGTGATCAGTAATGGAATAAATTGGTGAAAGGCAGTGAAGGATTTGATTTGGTCTTACCACACAACTCCCCATAGTGTGACTGGGAAATCGCCTTTCGAGGTCATGAGAGGTAGGAGCCCAAGGGCATTGTTGTCTAAAGGAATGGAGAGGAAGAAGGTTGTAGAGGATGAGGTGCAGGGTGATTATTAAGTTGGCGCCTGGGTGCGTGTTGTGAATGGTGGAAAATCAGCGACAGGTGAGTCTAAGTTTTTGGAGCCTTTGGAGATGAGAAAGGTGTACAAACATACCTTGTTGTTGAGTGATGATAACTTGTGGAATCGTGGGAAGGTTGTGAAGGTTCCAGTGTGTGTCAGACGGGAAAAATTATTTTATGTGGATAACAGTTTCTGGTACTACAGAGTTTTTGTCGAATGATAATATTGGACTAAGAGTGCGAGACAAGTCCACGTTAAAATTGCCTAAGAGATTTGATGACTTTGTTATGCAATAGCAAGTTTTTGTTTGTATGTTCTTGTTATGCAGTAAGCACATTTTCCGTTACTACCTGCATTTTCCTGTTGTAATATTATTATGAGAAAGGGGGATGTGTTATGTCCTCGTGTTATGTAAGGTACACAGCGGATGCTGTGGAATGCATAGCGACAAAGACGGTTGCGTGCTGTCGAATGTGAGATTTGAGAGGCAGACCGTGGCAGTTGCGCAGTGTTTCCCTCCCAGTCCACTCTCCTAATAAACAAACAAATAACTCACTATGGTTTTTGACAGATTCTTCAGCCCTCTACTTCTTTTTTTGCAGAGGTTTGTTTCCCGTGTGGAGTGGTGGACTCTTCTGGCACCTGTGTGGGTCCTCTGGTTGCACAGCTTGGGGGTGCTCTGTTTCCCTGCTGGCCTCCGCTTTCTGGTTTACCATGACCTTCAGGTTCCTTTTGGGTCCTAGTTCTGTTGATAGTTCTGTTGATGGGGCAGGTGGTTGTTCCGCTTCCTTTCCTTCGGATTCTGTGATTATTGTGCCCTTCTGTGGAGGGGGAGCAGTTGCTCCTCTGGACTCTGTTTTTGTCTTCCCTGCTCAGCTTGGCTACATTTTCTCTGGTATGCTGTGCTCTCTTTGCTGCCGCTGTTGTGCCATTAGCCTTTGGTTTTCGGGGTTGGTACTGCTGAGACGTTGGGTTTTGTCTGCTCGCCTTTCTCAGCACCTTTGACCCGCTTCTTGGTACTGGTCTTCGTTATGCTGGCTGTGGCCTTTGGGGTGGCTGTGGTGTGCTCTGCTCTGCTGGCTGCTATGGTGCAGTGGGCAGGGTTGTTTGCAACCGTTTTGTTGAGCAGTTTCATTCTTCACTGGTGCTCTGGCTGCAGCCGGGGAGTGCTTTTTTTGGGGGGGCGTGATGGTCAGCGGCCCTGTGGGCTGCTGCCTTGCTGTCTCTTGTTTGTGGGTAGGCGCTCTTTGATGAGCGATTCCCTGTTCTGGTCTCCAGGCCCTTTTCTGCGTGTTTGCATGCCTTGCCCTTTGAGAGTGTGTCTGGTCGTTTGGTTCCTGGTCATTGTGGCCTGCGGCTATGCTGTGGGTTGCTTTCTTGTTTCCCCCCCCCCCCTTCTGCAGGCATCCTACTGCCTCTGGTTCCTTCGGTTAGGATTTGGGGTTTGGCTTTTGGGGCCTTCTGTGTGCTGCCTGTTGCTGGTTTTGTGAGGGAAGAAGCCCCGACCACGTTTCTGTAGGTGTCAGGGATGTTTTTGCCAGCCTCGGTTGTTCCTTGGGTCTGTTCCCTTGCTGTTTCAGTGCCTCGTCAGGGGTAGTATTTGCTATACACATACCACATACTTTTATATCCAGGTGGTTTTTTTTTTTGTTTTTGTTTTTTGCATCCGTGGGTCTCTGGCCTCTCTGCCCCTGCCTGTTGATGTTCCCTTTCTGTGGGATCTCCGGTTGGGGGAGGGGAGTAAGGGGGAGGTTGCCTTTCCGGTTTTTGGTTCTTCCCTTTGGCCTCGACTCATCACCCTTATGTTGTGTCGTGAAGTGGGTGTACGTTATTCCCTTTGTCTGCGGTCCGGGGCACTCCCCTTTTGTCCCCCTGCTGGGGGTACCTGTGCTGGGGTCCTGCAGGGACTCGGATTTGTGTTGTCTCGATGCTTTGTGTTCTTGGTTTCTGTCCCTGGCCGTGGTGTTCTTTGGGCCGCGTTTTCGTCCTCCCTGGTTTGGTTGTTGGTACTGGGCCTCATGACTTCTTTTGTTTTTCTGGTGCATTGATCGGTGTTTCTGCTACACTTTCTGCTTCCTGGGATTTCTTTCTGTGGTGAGGGGAGCTCAAGTTCTTCTGGTCCTTTCCAGCTGGCGTCTCCGGTCCTCAGGGTTCTGTTGTGCCACTGTTGAGGTCTGCTGTTCTGGATGTTCTTTCTCTTTCTCCTCTGTCTCTGTCATTGGATGCTTCTTTCTCTGCATTGGTGGTTTGTCTGGGGTCGATGCCAGTCCTGTAGTTCTGGGTTCCTTGGACCGCTTAGAGGTCTTCAGCCAGGTAGGTTTTTGTGTCTGTTCTACTGACTCCGGTTTGTTTCTGGACAGGACTGTGACTTTTGGTGCTGCTGGTTCAGACAGATGGTATGGTGATGTGTTCTTTCATCCTTTGGTTCCGTCTCCCTGGGCGTGCTTGCTCTGGGTTTTTAGTGCCTGTCCTCTGCGCTCGGTTCTGTCTCTGATTGCTGTTGTCCTTCAGAGGGTGGGGCCTGTCCAGGTGGGACTTTTGGAACTTGGAGTAATGCCATTATGTGTAAGTACTCGTCACATTATATTCTATGCATACATGTAGGCAGTGCTTTAAATGGGCCGGTACTGTCCGGTACTGAGTACCGGCACTTTTTTATTTTGAGAGGGAGAGTACCGGCACATTTCAAGAAAAACGTAATACTTTTAATAGGAGAGTACCGGCACTTTTAAGGAACAAGCAGGTACTCTGGCACAGAGTACCGGCACTTTAATTTTTCCATTTCAAGCACTGCATGTAGGGGCATTTTGTCAGTGGTATTCATCCATTTGTCAGTTATTTTATCACTGCTTGCAGCCTTCACTGTTTACAGCATGATGCCAAGGATCAACATACTTGGTCCACTGGCTCCCCTGAGTGTGAAGGATGGAATTCGCTTGTGAGCAATCTGCATTGCATGCATAAAAAGATTCTCCTTCAGTACCGTAATTCGAGGGACAATGTTTACTTTTATTTTATTTTTAGCTCTTTAAATGTTTGTTTATTATTATTCTTCTTCTTCTTATTTTTTTTAATTTATTTATTTTACTTTAGTGAGGGCGTGGCAGACACTTTTACCGGACACTTGCTCCTGTTTTAAATTTTCCCCATTCCTAAGAGGCTTTGCTGGCTAGTGGTGGTAATCTTGAAATGGGATCTCCCATTAATTTACCAGTACAACATTTCAAAACCTTTCCAAAATGTTTCTTCTTGCATATGCATGCATACACAGATGACAATCTTTTAAGGTTTATACTGTAAAGTATAACAAACCATTTAAAGATGGCCACCTTTAAGGGCGTGCCCACTGGAGACCGTCATGCAATGTTTTTGCCATATTTTATTTTACTGCACTATTTCAAGATGACTGATTAATTTGGAAGCGATGCGTCGGCCAAGTTTTATTCAACTATAGCAAAGAAAAGAATCATTGGCAAAGAGCAAATGTCTGGAGCCACATCCAGACCTATTAGTTCAAGTTGTGCCATGCCAATCTTGTTTATCATTTGTTTTCTTGTACTTGCACTTTTGTTTTTCCTGTTGAAGTCTGAGCACAGCAAGGTTCCCCGCATAGTGGGTTGGGCACTGGGCCTTAATGGAGACCCTGCACACATCCCCTACTCATGACCTTTGACCATGCACAGTGGTCAGTTTCACACAATGAGGCTGGCTTTGTGAAAGATTCGGTGTGGGCTTTTTAGCAAACCTCTTCTGCACACTCAAAGCCAATGCATAGTTGGAGGTTGACTGCATTGGAAGTTGGGCACAGAGCCCTGCGCCCACATCTTCTGTGTGCAAGGCGCAAAGGCCATGTGCAGAGTGAAGTGGCTGCACATTGGGTGCCCTTGTAGGGCCTGGTCGTAGACCAGGCTCTGCTGCTATGCTCCACAGAGTGGAGGTTGTGCACAGGACCTTATGCCACACCTCCACTGTACAGGTCCAAGGCTGTGTGCAGTGAAGGTTAGCTGCACAGTAGAATGTGTGTGAGGTCTGGTGGATTTTTCAAGGACTTAAATAGGATGTTATTGTTACCCTATTTAATGCTAATCAGTTTATTAACCTCAAAAGGGGCAAAAAACGAGCCTGTCACTCCAGGAGTCCAACCTTTGACTTTACTGTGCCGGTACCAAGATTTTCATTTAGCCCTTTATTTACCAGTGAAATAGAGATCTGGGTTGTGTTAGCACTGTTCTTAGTCCCTTAGCTGCTAGGCCTTTGCCCCCACCCTCTCACCTCCCAGTGCTGAGCCCTGTTTTTTGGCTATTTGGTGTATTTCGTGCTTTGGGCTCAATAACCTTTTCTCCACATAAGGTACCCATGCCAAATTTCCATCCTTTTTTCTAACATCCTGGGGATTGTAAAGGGTTTGTGGATTCTCCAGGAGGGGACGAAGAAAATAAGCAAAAATTTGATTTTTTGTAAATAGAAAAATAAGGAAAAAGTGCTCCCGATAAGTGTCTGTTTTCTTTCCCCTAAAAATGTTATCCACAAATGTTTTCTGTACCAAAGTCACCACCTTCCCAGCTTTCAGGAACATGCAGAGCTGAAAAAAAACTAATTTTGTACCACAGTTTTGGCATTTTTCTAACAGGTAGCCTATTTCTGCTATTTTTTGTGCTCTCAACCTACTTCTAGTTTGTGGTGGGAACCAGTGTGAAACCCATAAGTGATCCAGGAAAGCTATAGGGTTATGAAAAGCAGATAACATTTTGAATTTAGCAAGGGATCATATGTGTAGATCCTTCAAGGTTTTGCCAAGGATAATAACTGTTGAAATTAAGAAATATTGAAAATGAGTGGGAATGACGGCCATTGGTGACATTTTCATCTGTACGTTTTTGTCACAATGGCTGATTGAGAAAAGCAATATACTATTACATCAGCTAGGCCCTTCTGGTTGCGGGGTTTGTAGGTTCTCCAAGAACTGAAGGTACCCAGATCCCACAACTGAGCTGCACCGTACAATGGTTATTCATTAAGTACCAAGGATAGACCAATTATTAAAGCGAAATAGGCAGAGTGAAAAATGGGTATCAAGGAAATGTATGTATTTGTGAAATGGGCACACAATATAGAGTTTAGGAGCAGTGCTTATTTTTACATCTCTGAATGTGTGGGTACCAGTACTAGCGTATGATTTGGTTTGACATTTCAAAGTGTCATGTTTCTTATACACTGGCTTACATTTGAAATGTACAAATTCAGCAAAATCTAACTGCTAATAACAAATGTTCGACTATTGTATGATCCCACATGTCTCATTTGATTTGTGTGGATAGGCCTATACCCCTGGTACAGCAAATCGGCTAAAACGCAACATTGACGCAGCACATTCTTCAACGAAAAACAGACCCTTCTTTTCCAATGCTGAAAGCTTGAGATTTTGGACCCTAGCTCAGCCGGTACCTAGGGAAACCTAGCCGACCTGTACATGTTTGAAAACTAGACAACTAAAGGTATGCAGGGCGGGGTGACATGCTTGAAGAGGTCACTGAACAGCTCTACTCCTCTGTAGAAATTCTCCACATAAAGGTTATATCCTTTGTGAAGGAGTAGCTGGACAAGCTCCTTTGCAATCTTTCCTGTGACTCCAAGTATGGGAGGGCAACCCACAGGGTTTAGAGTGGAGTCCATCCCTGTATACACTCTCAAGTTGTACACAGCCAGTAGAGCTCTCATACAGCATGTACAGCTTGATGCCTTAGTGAGCTCTTTTGCTCGCAATGTACTGCCTGAAAAGTAGCCACCCTTTGTACAGTATCAAGAACTCCTCGACGGCTGTATTCTTTTCAGGAGTATATATCTCTGGAAATCAGGTAGACAAATGTTCCACAACAGGCCAAATTTTGAACAACCTGTCATGGTCTGGATGGTCCCAGGACAATGCAGCAGTATTGTCATAGAAATGGAGCATGCGCTGCAATAGCAACAAACGATCTCTGCTCATGTATGGTGTGGAGATGGGGTTACCCAAACCGTTCGAGTAGACCATTAGGACTGCAGGGTTGGTTTCTGCACTAGCCCCATTTTGAGCATGAGGATCAAAAATATCTTCAACTCCTCTAGAAAAGCGGGAGTCCACTGGCGTGCCCTAGAGCGTGGCCCTAGAGTGCCTCCATTTTCTCTCTCTCTCGCTCTTTCTCTCTCTCTCTATCACAAGAGTTAACTTGATATTTTTATTGCTGCCCGAATTTTTTTTATATGTATGTGTGTGTATATATAGAATCTCTCTGTATACATATACTTCACTTTTTTACATAGATGAGTGGTTTATCTCAGCCCCCAGGTAAAGCACACATATATAAAAATACAAAATATCCCCCACGGGGGGTTGGCCCGTGTATAGGAGGGCTGATTCCCTGACAACTTCTAGATGTTTTAATATATGTACATATAATCTTGGGTGGAGGTCGGGCGTGATCGCGTCCCAGGGAAAAATTATGCATCTACAAATATGAAATTGCCTCCGGGTGATGGAGGAGGAGGCCAGAGTGGGTTTCCACGAGGGCCAACCCACTCTGACTTCCTCCTTGGTGGCTTAGTGGTAGTCCTGATCGTGGGTGGGAATCTATTTGAGAGGCCTCGCTGGAAAGAGGAGACTCTCCCCTTTCCAGCAATGCCTCCCACAAACATAGGAGACATTGAGCACCCCCCAAAACTACACTGGACGTGGAAGCAGACCTTACCTGCTTCCTCTGAGCAACTCTGGTGGGGGTTTGAAACATCATTGCACTTCCCATTTGCAACGTCATTGCACCTCCCAGTGAGCTGATGTTGCAGATGGGTGGGAAAGGTGGTGTGTAGAGATGCAGAAACAATTCCGCATCTACCCTTGGAGGGGGTGGGAGTGGGAATCCTCCAGTGCTTCGCTTCAAAGGTTTCTTTCAAGCCCTACCTGATGGAAGTCAGTGGCCGTCGGACCTCACCAGAGAGGGTGTGTGTGTGATGGCCATTCATGTGCACTGATGGGGTTTATGTCACAGGCAGTTGAGAATCTTCTTAGTGAACAATAAAATTATGAACATTGTGAGCCATTGTCAGGGTGTGTCTGGGTCAACCACCAACAGTCACTAAATTAACCTGTGCTTAACCCTCTGGTAATTTTGCACTAAATCAGTCAGGACTAACTTAGAGGCAATGTGTAATGTATTTATGCATCCCACAAACTGTAATAAAGTGGAAACTCCCACACCAATTTAGGAAAGCAGAGTAAAATATAATAAATAAAATGGCACCACAATGAAAAAATCCTATCAGTAAAACTGGGGGTATTCAATTTTAAATATGTAGCTAAAAAGTAGTGCCAAAAAGCCCAAAGCACTAACTTAGGGTATCTGGTCATGCTGGACCAGGACAAAGTCACAAGTTCAGGCTGGGCACAGGACAAAGTGTAGCATGCTGAGGATTGTACCTTACGTCCTTACACAGTCTGCGCAGAGTTGCTATGCAGGGCTGCACACTGGATTTGGTGGAAACTTCAGTTGGGCTGGTACAGCACCTTTTTATCCCTACTTGTAGGGGTCCGGGACTGGAGGGGCACCACTTATAGACTCAGGACTCACTCAGGCTAGGTCCAGGTGAGGGTTCAAGATGGATAGAGCCTTCTCTTTCCCTGAGGTTCTGATCAGGTGTCGAGCCAGCTAACCCTTAGAGTCACTCTGGCAGTCCTGGGTACAAGCAGAAAAGCACGCCCCAAGCAAAAGGGCAGTCCTCTGAGCAAACAAAGCAGGCTTCAGGCAGCAGGCCAGTCATCTGAGAGTCCTTCCACAGGCCCAGAAGTGAACTGAAGAGTGGGTCTGAGGGACTCCTTTTTATACCTGGTGCCCACTTTGAAGTGGGAGAAACTTCTGGCGTCTTCCCCCTATAAAAGTGTCTGGAATTTTCTGCCCCCTTACCCTGGTCCCAGCCTGTCTTCAGGAACAATAGGCTAGTGTGAAGTCATTTGTGTGTAGGCTAAGGCAGTGTCTCTGAAGTGTAAGTTTGACAGCTCTGCCCTCTCATCTAGCCAGGATAGCCCATCCTGGCAACACTCAGACTCTCTATTGTGTGGCTGTCTGAGAGGAATACACAAGGACTGACGACTACACCTTGTCATGTGACCCAGAAACAGGCTGCAGGCACCAAATGGTTAGAGCAAGAAAATCTGACCTTTCTAAAAGTGGCATTTTCAGAATTGTGAGTTAAAACCCACCTTTACCATTAAAGATGATTTAAAAATATAATTCCTCAGACACCCAAACATGACATCCCTACCTGCTCCCAACCAAAAGTTATCCCTTATTGAATGAAAAAAAGGTAACCTAATTTTATCCTATGGTAGAGGTAGATCTTGAACCTGTGAAAATGAAATTGAGTTATTTTATTATCAGGACATGTAAAACTTAAAAGCACATGTGTCACTTTTTAAATACAATGTGCCATGCCTTGGGGGTGTTTAGGGCCTACCCTATGGGTGGCTTATATGTATTAAAAAGGAAGGTTTAGGCGTGGTGTTGGAAATTGCCCTTTTTGCAGGGTTGTCCGCAAACATTTTGCCTCTGACCTCCTGCTTTTGATTGTGTGCTGCATTTTGTTTTTGCTGGATTTAGGGCTCTGGACACTTTACCAGTGCTAAAGTGCAAGTACTCCTTGTCTAAATTGTATTGGTGAATGGCTTTGCCTTGATTGGCATATTTGATTTACTAGTAACTCCCTAGTAATGTGCACTGTGTGTGTCCAGGGCCTGTAAATCAGATGATACTAGTGGGCCTGCAGCACTGATTGTGCCATCCACATGAGTAGCCCTGTAAACATGTCTCAGGCCTGCCACTGCAGTGTGTGTGTGTGTGTGTGTGTGTGTGTGTGTGTGACAATTGCACCCACTTGCCAAGCCCAAACCTTCCCTTTAACTACATGTAAGCCACCCCTAAACTATGCCCAAGGCAGCCCCATGGGCAGGGTGCACTGTATTTAAAAGGTAGGACGTGGACTAGTGTGCTTTACTTGTCCTGCTAAACTTGGTTTTTGCTATTGCAAGTCCTAGCTCTCTTGTAGGGTAACATGGGTATTGCCTTGAAATATCTTTTAAGTGTAATTTCCCATTGGGAGCATATAGACATGTGGAGTTTGGGGTCTCTGAACTCACAATTTAAAAATCCATCTTTTGGTGAAGTCGGTTTTTGAACTGTGAGTTTGAAAATGCCATTTTTAGAAAGTGGGTGCTTTCTTGCTTGACCATTTTGTGCCTCTGCCTGTCTGCTGAATGCACGGCTGGGTCAAGAATAACAGTTGGGCAGTTTGTGCATTCACTCTAGACAGTCACACACAGGGGGCTGAGGTGTGCCATACATATCCTGATGGGTCTTCCTGAGCTAAAGTGGTGGGAGGAGTTGACACTTGCACCTGAATAGCGCTGTGCCTCTCCTCACACAAAGCAGTCTCCAACCCACTGGAAAGTGTCTGGGGCCAGGGCAGGGAAAGGCAGGGTCTTGTTCACTACTTAGACTTCTCTTTGAAGTTTGCCTACTTCATAGACGGAGATGGATATAAGTACTGGACCTCTGACACCACAAATATACAAACCTTCAGGACTGAGCAAATTCTGCCAGTGTGAAGAGCTGGATCCTGTTGCTTTGTTGTGCTGACCTGCTGCTTCTGTTCTGTGAATGAAAGGAGTGGACTTGGCTTTCTCCATCCTGCTACCAAAGGTTGTCCAAGGGCTTGGACTGAGCTTGCCTCCTGTTAAGAAGTCTCAGGGACATCAAAGACTTCGCCTGCCAGCACCTGGGCTCTCCTGCTGAGAATCTTGACTTGCCAAGTGGTGCCAAATCCAGTTCATGGGCCCTTGGGAGTGAGTTTTGGAGCAACAAGGAAGAAACAACTTCGGAACCAACGTTGCTTTCTGACCCTGCGTTGCTGCCTGCATGCAGAGCCTCCAAAGTCCCGCCACAGCAGGAGTACAGAGTGCCATGTCACTGATGTTCGTGGCATCCAACTCTGCCGCAGCACCTATTGCCTTGAAGCGTGATTGTGACACCTCAAAGTCAAAGCTTCATGCCTTGATCTGCTGGATTCATCCACCCTGCCCTTCCGTAAGTAACCAATGCCACACCTTCCTGCCTAGCAGTAAGGACCAATGCCGTACCAGGGATGCCTCACCACCCCATCTCCGTACAACGTCTTTGTTTCCTCATTGTTTTACAAGGTACTGTTACCGATGTCAATGCAACTCCATGGCCAGCTGCGCTACCTTGCTGGTGCCGCTGGACTGTTGGAGGCGACTCTGTCAAGCTGCTTTTGATAACCCCAATTGGAGCTATTGTGTCTCTAAGCGCTATACTACATTTAATCTTTAGAAAAATAGCCAATTTTTCTAATTTTCAAACTGGTGTGAGTACTTTTGTGGTGTCTTCACTGTTAATCTGTGTGTGTGTACAAATACTTTACACATTGCCTCTGAGATATGCCTAATTGCCAAGCTACCAAAGGGTCGAGCAGGGGTTATCTTAGCTGTGTGACAATTGCCCAGTGTAGCTTTCAAATATTAATAATAGATTAAAACCCTTCCTGCCACAACCTACTACATAAGGATACTAGAGAGCCTAGTCTGCTATTACTTTTGTATGAAGATGAAAGATAATATTTCCTCCATGACCAAGAAACCGAGATGACGGTCTATGGTCTGCAATCAACAGAGATAGTTGAGGCTGACCTTCCACTATCTCCTGCCAGCTGTGAGTGTCTTTAAAAATGTAATAGGAGGTGTAGTGAGAGAGTAGGCTTTGGGTAAGTACCCTTCTGTCATTATTTTTAATGTGTTTGCCATTGAATGGATGGACATTCCATGAAGCCCACGGCATTTTGTGAATTGTTATATTGTCCCACTTTTTTTTTCTATAGGTTTTGTTGATGGGAAATCAAGTAGTCCCTTTATTAGGCTGCAGATGCAACACGGTGTGTAATTATAATAGAGTTCCAATACACGTTTCTCTTGCAGTAAGAGCAACTACTCACCGATGATGTGGTGTGATACTTGTCTGATAATGTTCGTTGGTGCCTTGCAGTTGGGTATAGAGCACTATAGAAGTACAATACAAAACAATGGGTTTACTTTGATGACATAGCATTTTTATTTCTGAGTCATTCCTGTTTTGTTAAAAAAATGCATGCTGTCTGGATGCCTTAGCCTTTGATAAAAACACAATACTAATCACTAATTGTCCTTGCACGTTCATTGCTTTGCTTTACTTTCATGATAAGTTTTTGACTTTACAACTTTTCTTGGTCGCAAAATAAAGAGACATGCTCGTATACTTTCTTTAAAAATATAGCAAAATACTGGTCCCTAAACAAAAGTACCTACAGTGCAATATTAGTATGCTAATTAAGTTTGCCACTAATTACACAATATTCTGCTTTTGTTTCTTTGAGAGTACAACTTTCTTTGCTAATGAAATCTGTCGTTGCTCCCATTTTATGTATTTTGTAGCCCAAGATGCTGTTTCTTAATGGATTTTTCTTTCTACCACAGCTGGTTGTCACATAAAGATGCTCAACTTTTACCCCGACAAAAAGCCTGACCTATTGTCTTTGCTGCTGCTTATTTCTTTTTTTAATTAAAATGTACTACCTTCGCTGAAAGGTTTCTGAACGCTTTGGAATGATTTAAAGTGTAATGGGGTGGGGGTACCACCTGAAAGATTCCCCCTGTTCAATTTCTGTCGTGAGTCTACTAAATCTACCAGGACAATTTCTGGTACATTTCTTTAGGATTATACATGGCTGTCTTGGTGAGAGAAATAATAACAAATGATAACTAAAATGTATTTTATATAACACATAATCCTACAGTATTGCTTTTTGTAAGCGATTGAATTAACAGGTGTTAGCATTACCCATTTTATCAGCCTCCAAAGGAAGAAAGTCTTTGTTGATCCGACCAGGATTAGAACTCGCGTTCTACAGAATTTACCTCCCATTATGCCAACGTGCGACTGCAAAGCGCATGCAGATACCTGCAGTCAACGTTTAATTGGCTGAGCCATCTTGTTGGCAAAAGAAGGGATTACTCATTGCCTACACTGGAGGCTTTTGGAGAGTGATCGACTCGCAGTCTCCAGGAGGGCTGTCACTCATTTTCGAAATAAATCAACCATTCACTGTAATCACTGTTTTTTAATTTCCGTCAACGATGTAGCCTAGTGCGTTTGGATAGTTAGTGCTAGTTTCTTTCATAACGTTTTGCAGCAGACAGCCGGAGTTTTTGTTTAGGATTCACTTTAGATCACTGGTGGTATAGTTGCAGTTTACTCTTAGGGGGTTTATTATTTTATATTTGTCTTGACATATTTTTTCAGATTGCCGATTACAGTTGTTTGTGGAGTAGTTTGTTTTATGTACTCACTGTAAGGGGGAGCATCATGGCAGGGCCGGGAACCAAAAGCACCCATTGCAAAGATCTTCCAACCATCCCCTGCTCCTTCGTGTCTTTCCTTCCAAAATTTCCCTCTCTCCCTGCCCGCTGACTGACCAGCTTTAACGCCCGGGGGGATGGATACAGCGGTAGTGGTCCTTTAACTTTAAAAACGAGCCCAACCTCCCGGTAAATGCCCGATGGAGTGAACGGGTTATCCGGCCCTGGACAGCATACCACTATTAAAGTGTGAAACAACATAAAAGAAAAAGACCACGATTAACACAGTTTCTTTACCTATTGCAGTGCACTGGATTACAAGCAGGACCACTGCAGTGGAGGACCAAATTATGTGGCAGGAATAACAAAATTACGCGGCAAGAAAAGTCTAAATATGCGGCGCAATCTATGCCAGTATTATTTTGGTTGTGTGTTATTTAAACACCTATGAATACTGTATGGGCCAAGTTGCAGCTCAGTAGAAACAGTTTAACACCCGAATGCAGCAATAAGCAACTGCCAGATCATTAATTAACCTTAGCAAAGAGTCGGCTATTGTTCGAAACCAAGTTTTGGTCCTTTTTTTTAGTAACTTTTTAACTGAGATAGAAACAATTGTTTTTGGTGAAATCCGCAAATCATTCATCATATTATGTGTGAAATACACCAGGTCATAGTTATGTGGAAATAGCATAACTAGTCTCCAACTGCACCTCTTCAGGTTTAACTCCAGACAGAAAATTGTTTCAGAGATGGCGAATTTAAACTAATGTACTTGGATGAATGGTATTTGCATGGCAGGTAAAATGACTATTCCCCCCCCCCCACCTTTTTAGGCCCCATGTCTCCCATTCTCGCAACCCGGCCCTGCTTCCGTCCACGACTCCTTTGTTTTCTTCTCTCCTTCCTCACTATCTGCTGGCAGACCCCTAATGCCAGATGGCCACAGTGCACTCTTGCTCCGTCCGGCGAGATACTAGCGCTTAGAGGAACACTAATGTATCCAAGCGGCGTTCTTCAGTCTCTACTGCCCCCTGTCGTTCCTTCTAGTCAAGTTTAACGTACCAGAAGGCGCCACCAAATTCGCCGGCTGAGGCCTTGAATGCAATTTATGACTAACTTTGAGTACGTAATGCTTTCCTAACTACTCTGCAATGTATAAGCCACCCAAGTACATTGAGTAATGATGTTCTACAGGGAGTGCAGAATTATTAGGCAAGTTGTATTTTTGAGGATTAATTTTATTATTGAACAACAACCATGTTCTCAATGAACCCAAAAATCTCATTAATATCAAAGCTGAATATTTTTGGAAGTAGTTTTTAGTTTGTTTTTAGTTTTAGCTATGTTAGGGGGATATCTGTGTGTTCAGGTGACTATTACTGTGCATAATTATTAGGCAACTCAACAAAAAAAAATATATACCCATTTCAATTATTTATTATTACCAGTGAAACCAATATAACATCTCAACATTCACAAATATACATTTCTGACATTCAAAAACAAAACAAAAAAAAATCAGTGACCAATATAGCCACCTTTCTTTGCAAGGACACTCAAAAGCCTGCCATCCATGGATTCTGTCAGTGTTTTGATCTGTTCACCATCAACATTGCGTGCAGCAGCAACCACAGCCTCCCAGACACTGTTCAGAGAGGTGTACTGTTTTCCCTCCTTGTAAATCTCACATTTGATGATGGACCACAGGTTCTCAATGGGGTTCAGATCAGGTGAACAAGGAGGCCATGTCATTAGATTTGATTTTTTTATACCCTTTCTTGCCAGCCACGCTGTGGAGTACTTGGACGCGTGTGATGGAGCATTGTCCTGCATGAAAATCATGTTTTTCTTGAAGGATGCAGACTTCTTCCTGTACCACTGCTTGAAGAAGGTGTCTTCCAGGAACTGGCAGTAGGACTGGGAGTTGAGCTTGACTCCATCCTCAACCCGAAAAGGCCCCACAAGCTCATCTTTGATGATACCAGCCCAAACCAGTACTCCACCTCCACCTTGCTGGCGTCTGAGTCGGACTGGAGCTGTCTGCCCTTTACCAATCCAGCCACGGGCCCATCCATCTGGCCCATCAAGACTCACTCTCATTTCATCAGTCCATAAAACCTTAGAAAAATCAGTCTTGAGATATTTCTTGGCCCAGTCTTGACGTTTCAGCTTGTGTGTCTTGTTCAGTGGTGGTCGTCTTTCAGCCTTTCTTACCTTGGCCATGTCTCTGAGTATTGCACACCTTGTGCTTTTGGGCACTCCAGTGATGTTGCAGCTCTGAAATATGGCCAAACTGGTGGCAAGTGGCATCGTGGCAGCTGCACGCTTGACTTTTCTCAGTTCATGGGCAGTTATTTTGCGCCTTGGTTTTTCCACACGCTTCTTGCGACCCTGTTGACTATTTTGAATGAAACGCTTGATTGTTCGATGATCACGCTTCAGAAGCTTTGCAATTTTAAGAGTGCTGCATCCCTCTGCAAGATATCTCACTATTTTTGACTTTTCTGAGCCTGTCCAGTCCTTCTTTTGACCCATTTTGCCAAAGGAAAGGAAGTTGCCTAATAATTATGCACACCTGATATAGGGTGTTGATGTCATTAGACCACACCCCTTCTCATTACAGAGATGCACATCACCTAATATGCTTAATTGGTAGTAGGCTTTCGAGCCTATACAGCTTGGAGTAAGACAACATGCATAAAGAGGATGATGTGGTCAAAATACTCATTTGCCTAATAATTCTGCACTCCCTGTATATGTTATAGGGCCCGCTGACGTGCAGTTGGGTCTATGTTCGTGGCTTAGAAAAAAAACTCAGTAAATGCACAAATAAATACAAATCGTTTACGTTCAAGTTGTTGTTTCCTTCATCAGTTCCACCAAAAAGTTGCATGCATGACGGAATTTTATAATGTTGTTCTTTTCTCTCGAGCATGCTAATTCACATATTTGTATGTTCTTATACAAGTAATAGTTATAACCACTCTTCTCCTTAATAACGTACTTTGGAAGGACTGAGGGGCGAGTCAACTGACATGGGTTTAAAGGGTTCAATTGGGGGTGATCATACGTTTCTACAGAAGGAGGATTAACCCACTGAGCTGTCTCTCCCGCAGTGTTAATAACACGCGTATGGGTACGTATTGAAGGACTCGCTGCAAACTGACATTTTCAAGTGGTTTTACCGATGATGTAAGCCCGACCTAACATCGAGCCGCGCGCTCTTTACCCCCAGCAGCAGAGGCCGAAGAGGGCGGGATCGGAGGGGCACGACGTGCCCATATTTTTAAATTTATGAAGAGCAGTTCTGCTACTTTTTGTGAAAACACAACTGTCCGGGGCGGTTAATTCAGCCAGTTTAAATGGTTTTGCTGAAGTCACAGGCATCAAACCAAAGGCTGGCAAACAGCTAAACAAGAAGCAAGTCTCCTTGCCAGAATGCCTGCTTCCCTGAAAGAAATGTAAATGTGAGCAACTGGTTAATCTGCAAATGTAAAGGGTGCTTGGAAGTGGTACTTGTCTTAATTGATGGAATCACTTTACGCATCCTGATACACAGACTGAGCCCTCATTATGACCCTGGTGGTTACGGTCCGACTGTGACATTGCGACCGTGACGAAAGCACCACGGTTGGACTGCCAGCACCACCACATTTCTGCCACCAGACAGCTTGGCAATGCCGGCAGTCCCAATTTGCCAGGGCAGCGGTGCAAGCATCGCTCCCCCGGGGATCACGATCCCTCTCTCCGCCAGTGTTAGCATGGCAGTTTCACTGCTTTGCAGACAGTGATTTGCGTGATGGGTGCTGGTGCACCGACCGCACAACAGCATTGTCGTCGGCTCTATTATGAGCCGGCATCAGTGTTGTTGTGCGAAACACGTAATAGGTTCAGCGGGAAGGCGACTGCCCTGGTGGCCTCCTGTCCTGCGGAAGTTTGCCAGGTGGCCTTTTCTGCCCGCCAAACTCCTAATGAGGGCCTTATTCTTTTTGAGTGGTAGTGCAAGGAGTTACCAGCTGAGCTGAGAAGTGCATGCTTTTAAGAGACACTTATAGAAAAAAATGGGCTACCTACAGTCTGTGTATTGCTAAAATCTATATTTTGGAAGCACCTTTTTATTTAAACCTTTTTGCACATTTTGTAATAGCCAATCTTGTACTGTGCGTAATGCAAGTTTAAAATACTGACATATTTACAGGGCATTTTGCTACTGGCTGCGACCTTGTAGCACTAAAAATACAGAAGGCACCATTATCCACTGCACCAACCAAGATTCAGTCCTATATTTATCAACGGATTGTGTTGCCCTAGTGCCCCGCAGGGTGACATAAGCGCAATATAATTCTTAAGTAAGATTTACCAAGCCACGCAGAGCCACCTTGCATAGCCCTGTGCGGCTTGGTTAATATGGAGAAATGCAAAGCAGCTCAAGTCGCTGCCTTGCGTTACCCTGCCCGGGAAAGCATTACATGATGTGGAGAATGGGGTTCCCATGTTTCCGCCCATGCTTTTTGCCGCATTCCCAGATTTACCATGAGTAGCAAACCTGAGAATGAGTCAAAATAGTGTGCCTTCAAGATAGAGAACAGGAATGTGCCATATGTTAGTAAATGTGGCACCTTCCTGCCCTCTCAATTTGCTGCTTTGCGTCACATAATGATGTCTGGGCCTTAATTCTGTAGCTCTACGCACGCACGCGCACACACACACACCTCCTTTTTTTGCATTAAATGAACTAACAGAGGTCATATACTGTACTATAGTGCATTTCCCATTCATTAACTTCACTTGTATTAATTTTTCATTTAACCTGTGTTATTTTACCTGAAGGTGAAAGACCAAAAAATCATGCAAAATATTTTGTCCTTTTATAGCCACACCTTTGACCCCGCCCCCAAGCTCACTGACCCCGCCCCATTGCATGCAGCATCACGGTTCCCATACTTTTTAAAGGCAGTCAGTGGATAGTTGCGTGGGGGTTTGACATTCCTTGTATGCCCCACAGTTCAGAGATCTGTGTGTTTCCTCCTACACGGGTACACGCTTTCAGTTCAAGGAAGGAAAAAGTAACTTTTTATTGAAAACTGTCCGCGACCAATGCTTGTTTCCACATCCTCCCGTAAGAGTATAATGTGAAGGATTAAAAAATTGCAGTAACACAATTTATTTTTTCTCATCCTCCGCTGGTTTTATCTGCTTCCTTAAATGTTGTGACTCGTTTCCTGGTGCGCGCCACCACTTGAATGGTGCGTTGTGAACTTGCAAAACCATAAACCCGACGAGTGATCAAAGGAAGCCGGGGAGAAAGTAGGCGAGGGGACGTTAAATTAAGAAAGCCAGCAGCAAACACGCCTGCATTCATATGTGTGCTTCTTTAAGTGTGTTTATGGTATTGAGAATGGAATGCAGCCTCGCGTCTGCCGCTCACGCGTGCATGCACAGAGCATATGACAGAAGATTGTACCAGACATGCGGCTGGCTCATTTCTTGCCAGCTCTTGAATCACGGATGGTACATGGTCACCAGCTTTACACTTGTTTACATTATACTTTTTGACCCTACTTCTGTCGGAAGCCTTTTTTTGTATTAAAAAAAACACTGTTTCTGTCTCCAACGCTTCCAATGAGAGGTTGTTTCATGCATTTAATTTATTGCGTGTGTTAAGTATCTGCTGTCTGTGTTTGCCAAGGATAAAGAGCATGGCACAGTGAAATCGCGTTGGGGAATGTCTGCCTATACCAGCTATATTACTGGGCACTATAACCCCTTTTTTTTTTTTTTTTTTTTTTTTTTTTTTTTTTTTTTTTTAGCACCGCTCTCTCTATACCTACCATGGTGTTATTGGCTTAACCATGCCGTGCTGTGACCATTTGTCCTTGCGAAGTTCAGGCCACCCTTTGTGTAATAGCGTCGAGTCCTTGACACCGTGTGGGACATCTTGGTGACAATCTAGCTGTTCCTTACACAATAGTGGCCCATCAATGACCGATGCTGTCATTGGATGTACCAACAGCATTTCTGCTCCTGGAGCTGGGGTGGGGGAGGAGGCGCAATACACTGCCTGCAGTTGAGCAGAAGTACTGTGGTGCAGCAGAACTCTATACTCCAGAGCAAGGAAACAGCAGATGGTAATCTTCCAAACACCCCATACCAAAATACGCCAAGCTCGCTTTGAGAAATGAATACTTTTCTGATTGCAGAGTATGCTACATATACTTGCTGCAAAGCATCAAGGATGTGTACATACATGGTGTTTTCTCTGGGTGTGGGTATAGTTATAGTTGAGCATGTCATCACTGTTAGTTAGAATGCCTGAAAAGTGATCAGTATCTCACAGAAGCTCAGTCACTGCTGGAAGCCATCTTGATTAGAGGAACTGATGATATAACAAAGGTTTTGATGAAGGTCCAGCTGGTGGTAGACAATGTTCATGTCAAGAGGTTTCCATTGAGGTCCACCATAGTGTCATCTGTGGTGGATGTTGGGTATTTTATCACTTGACTTCATTAGAGAGGCTCGAGTCCACCTATGCGTTTACCTGTAGCTGTCTTGGAGGCAACCTTTAGTAATAGCAAGGATGGATCCTCAGTGTGCAAGGCCTGCTGTCTCACCAGTAAGCAACGATTAATGGTCAGGTACAACTGAAGGCCTGTTTAATTTCTTTTAATTAAGCTTTATTCAATTCTTATCAATAAAAAAATAGGCATATTGTTTATGACTCCAAAGTACATCGCCTCTATTTCTAGTGAGAGACAAAATTTGGAACATTATAATAAACATTGCATACTCTAAAGGTAGCTTCCGCCCTCCCCGTTTGGATCAATGGAGAAATTATAAAAAATAGAAACACATAATTAGTTGTGAACACATTACCAATTAAACTTTGAGCTGTGTAACTAAGTTTGTATTGGTCCTGATAAGTCTGCATTCTGCCTTTCTTTTGTGGGTGCTCCTATCTGCTAAAACCTGGGGATGGCCAGTGTGTGTCTGCTTATGTCATCAAGCCATTGAGAGTCCAAATACCTTACTTGTGTACGCAAGATCTGTACAATAATCATATAGGACAGCTTATCGTCTGATGTAGGTCTATAGCCATTATCATGGGATCCCAGCCAAACGCTGCTGTTTCTCTATTTTTGGACTGAGGGAAATGTCTGCTTGTGCATATTTATGTAGCTTGTTCTTCCCATCTCATGAGGTCTGGGGGTGGATCTCCAGTTCATGGATATAGGTCTTTTCGCCAGGGCAAGGGCCAAGTCAATGCATTTACTAGCAGACTTAACCACTTTTGGCTCTGGAAGCAATCCCAGTAGGCAAGTCTTGAGGATTAGTCAAATGGAGCCCACTCTTCCATTCCATCTCAGGGCCTGCTTCCCCTTCCATACATACACCCAATAGAACACGATGAAGGCGCATTGAGCATATCTGTGTAGTAGCAGAGAGTGCAGTGTTCTATTAAGTTGTACTTTTGAATGTTTTGTGTGTATTATGTATTGGGGAAGTGAGTTGTTGGGATTTGACTATAGGCAGTGTTAACAAGTTTTGATGAATGTACATTTCTTCATCCTGATGGGATTCATAGTACAACAGGGTATTCTGGCCTAGAATCCTATTCCTTCCTCTTTGTCCTCATTTGACCAAAGGTAGAGTGGGATAATAAGTGTTTCTATACTTTTTCTGTTGGAGACAGCTTTTTCACATAAGGATACTCTGGGGGCAAGATCAGTGCTGAGCAAGTTATTTTGAAGATTTAGAAGAGAATAACCGTTTGAATCTACCATTTTTGCCTGATCTGCATCATCTTATATGGGCCAAAACAAAGAGTGAACACCAACTTTAAGCAATAGCCACAATCCTTGTTAAGGGAAATACCTGAAGTCAATAAGATTAACCTGAATTCAACCCCCTGGTTACTATGGCACATGTCAGAGAGGCTTAATGTGGCAGCAATGTGTAAAGTATTTATGCAGTAAAAAACAGTAATAAAGTCAAAACACAGCAAACAAATAATTAAAAAAATAGAGTACATTTTAAGACATTGAATGGTAATTTTACAGCAATTCACGAACCACTGCAAAATTGTTTCACTGTAGTTTAGGCATTGTGGGTATTGTAGGTAGAGTTTGCTGTAAATCCATCCGATTCTCTAGTTGTGGATCTTCAGACCAATTTTTGCCTGCCCTGAGACCAAGAAGGCAGATTTCACCCTCTTTACTTTTCAGTTACCTTTTTTGCTTAACCCTAGTAAAAATCCATTGTGAGTGAGCAAGTGCTTATCCTAATCCCGTGTGCATTTGTTTGCACATTAATTGCTTAGTTGCTTATTACCAGCACTTTCGAATGAGGCGGGTGCAGGGAACTTGCTAATAGGTGTGGTATTCTATTTTCTGTTCTCGCTGTAGTACTTCTGGAGAAGTGAAATTCATAATAGAGATGAAGCTGTGCTATCGGTTTGTGGCTGCAGATCGGTGGGTGCAGGCAAGCTGCGATGTGGGCTGCTATGGGAGAAACAATGGTTCTCCACATAATTATGTATAAAGGAGCAATGTTCTTAATGGGTTGGAAGGATATAATCAATTTTCAGCTGTGAGATTATGTGCAAGAGCTTTGACATGCCCGTGTACATTACAATAGAAAAGGATTGGGGTAAATATTTGCTAGAATGCTAAGCCCTTCTAATGCATGCAAAAAAGTCATTAACCTATATGATGCATTTATGTATGTTCTTCATGTTCAGAATTAACAGTTGTCTGCTAGCTGATATTCATCTTAGCTTATTCCATCACCTTCTGAGGCCTCCAGTTGACTTGTGGATGAAGTTTGATTCACCAGCACTTTACCACATCACTCATCCCACAAGAGTCAGAAAAAGTCTCAGCACAGGTAGACAAGCTGGAGTGCAAGATGGCATGATGTAGCATGCCTTCCTCTCGTGAACAAGGAACTGAAATGGTGTCACACAATCACCTAGTTCCAACCGGAGAGAAAATGCTGGACCTCCAATCCCAACTGGGGCAGTTTAATAAAACCAGTAATAACTGTCTGGTTCCAACTCAAGGTGTGCAGGGGATAGGATAAAACAAGAAAAAATGAACTTGCATCACTGAGGAAACTGCTCGGCTGTCTCGTACACTGCCTAGTAGGACCAGGTTCCAAGGACTTTACCCTCAATGCAGATGTGATACTAGATATCATCCTAAATATTGCATCAGGAAGAGGAGAAAACATTTCAAGAATAAACTGGTGATTTTCTGGCACAATAGAACATACAAGATTCCGATTTCATCTTAAATACAGCTTCAGACTCTAGAAGTTTCTCCCAAAATACTGTGAACAACTTGATAAGAAACACAGTGGCAAACTTTCAGTTTGGGTACAATAGAGTTTAGAGCGCTGGTATGAAAGGGTCCAGAGCGTTAGGCCTCCTGGGGTCTAATACACAAATGTTGTCCAATATCCAAAAATGTGCTCATGCCTTTAAAGGACATAGGGGGTCATTCTGACCTTGGCGGGTGGCGGAGGCCGCCCGCCAAAGTCCCTCCGTCAGAATACCGCTGCGCGGTCAGAAGACCGCCGCAGTAATTCTGAGTTTCCCGCTGGGCTGGCGGGCGACCGCCAGAAGGCCGCCCGCCAGCCCAGCGGGAAACCCCCTTCCATGAGGATGCCGGCTCCGAATGGAGCCGGCGGAGTGGAAGGGGTGCGACGGGTGCAGTCGCACCCATCGTGATTTTCAGTGTCTGCTTGGCAGACACTGAAAATCTTGGTGGGGCCCTGTTAGGGGGCCCCTGCAGTGCCCATGCCATTGGCATGGGCACTGCAGGGGCCCCGCGACACCCGTTACCGCCAGCCAGGTTCTGGCGTTCAAACCACCAGAGCCAGGCTGGCGGTAAGGGGGTCGGAATCCCCATGGCGGCGCTGCCTGCAGCGCCGCCATGGAGGATTCCCCAGGGCAGCGGGAAACCGGCGGGACACCGCCGGTTTTCCGTTTCTGACCGCGGCGGTACCCCCGCGGTCAGAATGCCCATGGATGCACCGCCAGCCTGTTGGCGGTGCATCCGCGGTCGTTGGCCTGGCGGTAGTCTACCGCCAGGGTCAGAATGACCCCCATAGTCTTTGGAATATTTGCCCACCCTATGGATTAATGTGCACTAACCTGAGGGTAAGGTACTTAGCCAAGATAGAAATTAAACTGGAATCCGAAGACTACAGGAGACATGGTGCAAGAAGCTCAAGAGGAGGCAAAACCGTAGCTCATGAAGGAAGACATGGGTAGCAGGTTCACAGAATCATCAGGAAGGCTGGAGCGCTGGAAGTTCCGGGCGACTCAGGAGGTAATTGCATGGAAATTGCTGGCGCAAGACTGGAACGAGGCTAAGCACTGATGTAGGTTCAGAGAGGGTATTAATACAGGAAGCAGAGAGTGTTCCAGAAGAGCACATATCCCACATGGGATCCTGGAATATTCAATGAACCAGGTGAAGATCATGTGTTACATACAACAGATATGTAGCTTTACAGGTGGCAGGTGCAAACTGTAATGGCAACTGTAAACAAGTACAACGGAACCCCAAGTGCCTGATGGTACAGTTCAGTGGTTCACAGTGGAAATGCAGCTGTACTAAATAGACGTGATATCTGCAGGTGCACACTAGACCTAACTTGCATAGCAACAAAACAGAAGAGTCAATAGTTCAGGCTTCCTAGGATGGGAGTCGTAGAGTACTTGAGACTGGAAGGCGCCAAAAGGAAAGCGTGACTTGGAGTGTTCGGTACAGAGAGGCGCCACAGAGGAAGGGTGGCATGAGCCCGGACAGTGAAACTCAAAAGACATAGGGCACAAAATGGCATTGTAATAAATGGGCATAAACCCATGTTCAAATATGAATCGTAATGCTTAGCATGACAGTAGTCCACAAAGAAAACAACCAAATCAATAAAACATACCACACATGCTTCAATACATCCATACACAGATATCACGTATCAGAACAAGCCACACACCACAATTACGACCCCATGAGTATTTTGAGGTGATAACAAGCCTTGGCTTGTTTTCCGTGGTTGCAGGGTGTGTAGGTTCTTAGCCAGTCTTTTCTTGGTTGTAAAGCATGTAGTGCCTTAGTCTGTTTTTATGTAGTTTCAATGTGTGTGCCTATTCCCATCCTTTTACTATGCACAAGTATGTTACAAACGATTTTCAGTGTGAATTGCTTTTAACCAGATATGAGATGTTATACTGCTTACTTTTTAATTCAAAATTAAATATAACATACTGTGCTAGCATGCACACAAGGACAATTGTCAGAATCTCAAGCAGGGCTTCAAAAGAGTAGTAAGTGTGTGGTCCATCCCAGGAGAATACAAAAATAAATTGATTTAAGAAAGTCTGAATTTCACTATGCCGGCCAGTAATTTCACTTTAGGGTAAGCCAGGAACCTAAGGGAGCGACAGACATACTTTGGAGAATAGGGCTCAATGTAGGAAAGTAGATCCCAGATTCAAATCGCTGGTAGCAGCTGAGAAAAGTAGGTATTCACACTTAGGAAACAGGGACCTTAAGTAACTCAAAAGGCAGGAGAAAGAATGAGCTACAGTATCCATACTCAAGATGGGTAGTCACACCATTTCACTGTCATCAGATTTTGACAATTGGTAACAAATGAAAGTAGCAAAATGAAAAAAAGCCAGGACAGAGAATTACCAGGAAATGAAATTGCATGTTCTTGTATGGAAGTGAATCACTTCAGGAGTTTGGCGTCAGAATCATTTAAATGTATTCGATTTACTTGCATTGGCACGAAGGACACCTTAGGAAGCATCAATTGTGAATGTTATGATCAAAGGTTTGGCTAGAAAAAGGCAGGCTTTTTCTAAAATAAAAAATAGATTTGGAGTGTATGCCGCTATTCTGTTTTGCTCTTTATACAGCAGGAGTATTCATTAGTAAGCATCAATCCGTTATTCGGTTCATGGCCCCTTTATTTCTGTTGAAGCATCTAAAATGATCCTTGGTTAGCCTGAAAGATAGCAGAGTTCAATGTTTTCCAATGCAGTCGTAATGCAGAATAAAATCAATTATAGAGCCAAACGTTGGAAAACAGATCACGAAGGTGGTCCTAATATCGAGCAGCGTGAAAGTGCTTACATATACCATAAAAATTAATATCCCCTGAAAAACAGGTTTCATTGAGACAAGAGTGAAGTGATTACTAAGTTCAAGAAAGGCCAATTAATAAAAGCTGCTTGTGGTGTAGTAGGGAAACAATGCACACAATTCTCTGTGTGTTAAGGAATCCTCAGGAGAACTCAAGTCAGTACGTTATTTTTCTATTAGTAATGGTCAGTGGCACAATTATAATTTAAATTTATATTCCAAAAAATACATAGATGTAAGAAATTGGTTATTAGTAATAAGTATAAGCAATAGCCACAATCCTTGTTAGATTTTAGTAAATGAACCTGAGTTCAACCCTGTGATTGCTATGGCACAGAACAGACAGGCTTAACTTGGAGGCAATGTGTATATTTAATATTTATGCAGCACAAAAACGGTAATGAAGTCAAAACACAACAATCAAATAATTTAGAAAACTAGAGTACATTTTAAGACGTTGAAGGCCTGAAATCCAATAAGAGGAATTGGAAAAATATTTTTTTAAAGGGTGAACTCACTCAACAAGTATAGTTCCACGAATTAAGAAAAGTTTAATAAATTTCCCTTATTAAAAATGTATTACATTTACCCTAGGAATTGATTTTGTCATAACAGTTACAAATGTTTATAATGTTTTTGACTCGATGAAGGTGGATGTGGTCAAATCACTAGAAATAGATTTAGAATGATTTATTGAGCAGGACTCCTTCATAATTTGGGTTGGTGATTTCAACATCACGGAATGCCCTAGTATGTCCGAACTAATATGTGGGTATAGTGACATCGGTGGGAAGACTCTAGGTCTCTTTAAACACAGTCTGTATGGTTTAGCTCTTCATGAACTGATGATGACATTTAATCTGAAATTAGTTGAACACTTGTGTAACAGTAGCCATCCACATTTACCCACTCTTAAATGGAGAGGCCACAGCAGTAATATTGATTACATCCTTACTACAGGTATCAATAAGGTTAACTATTCTAGACCTACAGATGGGATCTAACTGTATGAGTGATCGCAACCCAGTGACTCCTAATTTGAAACTCAGTATTCTCAAAACCCTAGATTCAGGGAATATTGACAGTCTGAGTGGTGTTAAGATAAAATGGGCAGGAGTTAATCCCATTAGGTTCTTAAAAAATGTAGTAGTTAGGCATCTATACCAATTTATGATAGAACTAGCCTAAGAAATGAATTATGAGGAGATGCAGGATGCCCATACTAAGATATCAAACTCCATCAATCAAGCATTAACGATAAGGCCAAAACGGCATAGGAATGAAACGAGGGGCTGGTTCAGTGGCCAATGCACTAAGGCACGGAGCAACCTGATCAAAAGACTAAATCAACACCCAAGGGACATCCAGGCAGTATGGGAAGCTAGAGTTAAATTCAATAATGCTATAAAACAGAGAAAGAAAGATCTACAAGGGGAGGCCTGGGCAGACCTCCTGCAGGCTGCAGAAAGAAAAGATAGTATTTTATTCTGGAGCACGATAAATGCTGCAATGTTCTCTATGGGAAAATGCCACGTCTTGGAATCCTCTATTACACTCGCTCAGTGAGTGGACCATTTTAGCTTGATTTTCTTTGTCTAGTTTGAAGGGGGAGGCCCCCACCCTCTGCTCAAACAGAACCTTTTGATAAGGAAGGATACCTTGTCTAAGGAAGGATCATTACACATTTGGTTTATTGACCTAAGCAACTTTGGGAATGTTTAGACAAAAAGGAGACTCCTAAGGAAAGCACATCACTTGTGGCCTATCTGTACTGTATATTTTAACAGCCAAAGTCTACTTTGGAACACAGGGCGAATTGACCGCACAGTTTGATATCGGGAGTGGGCTGCATATTGGTGCCCTTCCTTTTTCTTTCTCTCTCTCTCTCTCTCTCTCTCTCTCTCTCTCTCTCTCTCTCTCTCTCTCTCTCTCTCTCTCTCTCTCTCTCTCTCTCTCTCTCTCTCTCTCTCTCTCTCTCTCTCTCTCTCTCTCTATATATATATATATATATATATATATATATATATATATACACACACACACTAAACAGATCGCCATGAAGAGTGGTTTGCTTTTTTTTTTTTTCTCTCTCTCTCTCTCTCTCTCTCTCTACATATATATATATATATATATAGAGAGAGAGAGAGAGGAAAAAAAAAAAAAAAAAGCAAACCACTCTTCATGGCGATCTGTTTAGTCCAAGCAAGAAACCATGTTTATCAAATCTGTCATTAAGGATTGCATGTGTCTACAAAAGATGAATAAAACCCCTGGTTACAGCACATAAAGCAGGCTCTGCTGGCCCTGGGTCAGACAGAGAGGGATATCTGGTCGTACCTGGAGGACATCAGCAGGTGCCCTAAAAGAGCCCTAAAAGAGTATGTGTTTGGGGCCTGCTGTGGGAAGAGGATTCAAGCAGATCTCCACAGAATTCCAGTGGGACATTATACTGTACTGAATGACCAGCCTGGTTGTAAAGTGTATCTTATGATAACCAATAATCTCCAGCACAGGTGCCTTTTAACCCACTTTCGCCTTCTTATTTTTCACTGTATGACCACATTTTTTAAAAAATGAAGGTTGGGGATCTATCCCTTGAAAGTGTCCATGTAACAGTTGGTTGGTGCAGACATTTTTTTGTAAGCTTTACCTAATTCCAAGGAAAACATATATTAAACCCCTCTTTCTACAGGAAAGAATTATTGATTATCAGATGTCTTTTAGACAATTGTAAGAACTAGGGGATGTGACAATGTGTTGCAGGGTCGCATTGTTTCTTTCTAAGATGATCTGTATCATAGCCTTATTGGAAGACTCGGGGAATGTAATCAGTTAATATGGATTATGTTCTCATTATGTGACCCAGAGCCTGTTCCGCTTTGTATTAAGTTAGGTTTTTTATCATATATAATTTTTACAATTTTAGATCAAACCTTGTTTGTTACGAATTTTATGCTATTTTGTGAGATGGATGTTTTTATTGAATTTTACTGTATTGATATGATGCTTTTATAGTTCATACAATATGAACTGAATAAAGTTTTTGGAAATTGAATTGAAATGTTGAAATCAAAATGTCAACAAAAAACACCAAGCACCAACCACGGTCAACTGGTCACAGTAGAAATTGACCTAGGTGCGATTTGAGGCTGATCATGATGGAGCACAGGTTGGATACAGAAACCAGGTTTGACCAGGTCGAAAGATTTACAATGGGACTTAGGGCCTGATTTCAAGTTTGGCGGACAGGATGACCTGTCCGCCAATCGTCTGACAGGGAGGCTGCTGCATAATGGCTACCTCCCCGGTGGGCCCATTACAACGTTTCCGCTGGGCTGATGGGCGGAAACCAAGGTTTCTGCCCGTCAGCCCAGCGGGAAAGTGGCAGCAGCATTGTCGCCAGCTCATAAGTGAGCCGGCAGCAATGCTAGCGCCCGCAGGGTGCACAAGCACCCTTGCAATGCTCACTGTCTGCTGAGCAGACAGTGAAGGGTGCTGGGCAGGGGGACTCCTGTACTGCCCATGCCAACTGCATGGACAGTGCAGGGCCCCCCTGTGGGTTCCCTGCACCTGTTCTCCACCAGCCTTTTCATGGTGGTTAAACCGCTATGAAAAGGTTGGCAGAGAACCAGGTTGTAACCAGCAGGGCGGCGCAGACTTCAGCGTCGCCCTAGCTGATTCCAACCTCCGCCACCGTCAGCCAGTCAGGATCAAAGCGGAGACGACTGCCACAACTGCAGAGGTCTGACAGCCACCGTGAGAGTGGCGGTCCAAGGACCGCCACACTCACAATCAGGCCCTTAGTCTAAAAAATAGAAGTCCAGAATGAAGCCAGGCAGTTGTAGCTGACCAGAGCTCTTCTCAGGTCTGAAGCAGCAGGTGAAATCCTCTTTTATTTTCTTCAGGTCCAGAAAGTGTAGTGAGGAGGGTACTGGCACCAGCTTGTCAATGAGGGTGACTCCTCCCTAACTAACTGGATAAAAGTCCCAGGGGTTACCTTACCCACTTTTGCAGCCTTTCAAGTGTGTTCTACTTCCAACAACCCCACATTGTACCCTCTGTCTACATCCCAGATGGTGAAACCCTTCTGCTCTTGAGTAGAGCAGAGCAACCCCTCCTCTGGCATCACTTCAGACCAGTTCTGGGGGCTGCTTCCTCCCTATTGGGAGTGGAGCCTGACTGTATGTGGGAACAATCAAGGCACTTATGCAGGTGTCACCTGGCATCTATCTCTGAGAGGAGAGGCCCCTTTGAAGTTAAATTCCTGGGTGATACCGGATGGTTATCCTGCTAGAGTGCGGCACATCAAACACACACACAAGCTGATAGGAGGAGTGCTTGCAATTTGTCTAACCACTGGCAATGATGGTAGTATTAAAATCCATTGTTCTTTTGACCACCATGCTGCTTCTGTTTGGACCCAGCCACGTGCTAATCAATCTTGACCCTGCTCCAATATGAACAATTCAGCCCAAACTGCAAGGCCAGGTCCCCTCTGAAACAGTGGCCAAGGGTATGCCCAGATGTGGGGCCTTTGCTCACTGAGTCGCTGGAACCAAGCTACAACCGACTGAGGAGCCCCAAGCATGGCAACACTGGTCTAGGGTTGCTTGTGTTCTGGTTCAGAGCAAACCTGTCTTTACAATGCAGACTGGACTGTTCTTATTGGGGCAGGGCCAGGACTGATTTACATATGGTTGAGCTAATCTAAGGTAGCATGGTGAGCAAATGAATGATGAGTTAGAATGCTGCCCCAATGGATTGTCAGTGGTTACACTTATTGCAAGCATCCTCCCATCACCATTTGTTTTCTGACGTACTGCCAGAGGAACAAAAGTACCTTCCCACACTCAAGCTTTTGCTCTGGAAGCAGATGTTCACACCACATTCAAGCTTGAGCACTAAGAGGGCTGCAGCTCGAGACAATGCAAATTAGCCTCCAGAGGTTTTAGGTGGGGAAAAGGTAACTTTCTAAAAGTACCTTTTATTTAATATTTATAACAAAAATCCAATTTCACCAGTGAATTGAGCTATTAGTAAATATTATAAAGATTGTGAATATTTTCCTTAAGTATGTACATCACATGTTGTAGGGCACGTGGAGGCTAGTGTTACCTGTCGGTAAGCATGAGGATGCCATAGTTACCTGTTGCTTGGCATATGCAGATTGACATTGCCGGTTGCTTCAGGTGTAGAAACTTGTATTACCTGTTGCTGGCCATGTTGAAGCTGGTCATTCTTGTTACTGATCCGAGGCTGACTTTCCCTGACGCTTGGCACTTGGTGATAGTTTATACACATTTCTGGGCATTTGAAAGCAGATTTATTCATGTTTCATGGCATAGAAAAGTGAGTCATCTATGTTGCTAATTATTTTCAGTTATTTCCACTATTTTGTGCGGGCAAATTAAGGCCAGCACTACTTACTGCTATGCAAGAGACGGCTGGTCATTTCTGTGTTGCTTCATGCCAGGCACCCATATGCCTTCATCTATACCGTTTAAATACAAGGAAAAATGTGTCTCCCCCCACCCCCCCAATGCCGTTCTTTTTTCTCAATACTTCAAGTTGCAGCAACTACTTATCGGTCCTTAAAGAGGCGAATCGGAATGTTCCTGGTCTGATCTGGTCTTCAGAAAGAACCTCAAGACATGGCTGTTCGACCAGTGACCCTCCCTGACCCCCCTCTCCCCCCCCACCTGTTTCCCCCCCAGCACCTTGAGACCTTCACGGGTGAGTAGCGCGATCTACACATTTTTGGGATTGATTCCTATCAAAAACAGAACAGTATCTGAGCCAGGCTCTCAGCCTGCCATGTTTTTCTGACTCTCCACGGTATATTGGTTAAGCAGACAAAACTGTACTCCGAGGAAGTGGTCTCTTCTGAAGAAGATGTCACGGGTGCAATGAAGAGAGACTCTCCAGTGTTACTTC
The DNA here is from genome assembly GCF_031143425.1 of Pleurodeles waltl. Taxonomy (NCBI): domain Eukaryota; kingdom Metazoa; phylum Chordata; class Amphibia; order Caudata; family Salamandridae; genus Pleurodeles; species Pleurodeles waltl. The sequence continues at coordinate 1,030,381,198 of NC_090437.1, read as the reverse complement.
ATGCAAAAAACGGCGCTGACATGGGTCTCACAGTGGCAGAAGCTTTTGTGGTTAGTTGGCATATTTCCACCGGATAAGGTTTATGGTTGTACTGTGACTTTTGCAAGTTGAATAGCTTAAGGCTAAAGGGTGTTATTTAGACCTGAGGCCAAAAAGATCTAAAAGCGGGCATCTTTTTCACAATATTGGAACGGCGTATCAAAGCGTGTCAAAGACCTGAAAGGTGGCACCAGGGTTACCACCTAGTCGTTTTAGGAAAATCGACTAAAGCCGGTCATTTTTCCTCATATCAGGGCACACTTTAAAATGGCAGATAGAAGCAGAAAGCGCTTTAAAGTGTATTTTAGAGCTGCCTTAATGAGCCACGAAGGATAAAGTAAACAAAAGCAGAAAAACGGGTTAAAAATGAATAAGGAAGATTTTATATAAATGTCTAAGTATCACGTCCAGGCCTTTTTAAAATCGTAAAATATAAACAAATGACTGGTGTCTTTCACTGGGAAAGGGGCGATCCTGGGAACTGAGGGCACAATATCATAGTGCTTCTGCTCACTGAGGAAAGTTAGTCATATTTATGTAGCTCTTCACATTTGGACTACCTCAGGGGCAGGTGCGTAGCTATCGGTGGTGCCGCAGGCGCAGTGGCACCGGGGCCCAGTTCACCCCAATTAGCGGCTGTGTGTGTGTGGGGGGGAGGGGGGGGGGGGCAGGCAGCAATCTCCTTGCTAATATGATGCCAAAGTACTATATTCTGAAAACTGTGTGATTAGTTATTTGTTTATTAAATATGATGTATTATTACCGCAGAGTATGTAGAGCATTTCGATGGAATTACACCGGTTTGTTGCATTGCTGCTAACACATTTCTTCCAAATGCAATTCATTTGCTTCAAAGCATTTAATATTTTTGATCCCTCTACTCGCTTTTTTGTGAATTTCTCCTGATACATCTATGCATCCTGCGTTGCAGTACTATGCCATCCATACAGAGTGGATTAGAAGGCAAGTGCAGCCATGAAGAATTACACTAGATTCATGACAGCGCTTTTCTAATAAAATCCGCCAAAACTCCCGGGTGAGTTTCCCAGCGTTGTGTCATACACTACAAACCCCTTGCCACTTCCTGGTTTCTCAGCGCTGCTCGTGCTGATAAACTGGCGAAGGCGGGGCCTGCTGTGGAAGGGAGGCACTTACTCACTTCTCGCCGGGTCCCCGTTTACCCAGCAGACCGATCACCGGCCAGACGTGTCACCAGGGACGCAAGCCGGTCACTGAGCTCAAAGTGGAAAAAGGGAGTCCATGTCCCCGTCACCGCGCGATTCCCTGCACGCAGAGACCCGTCCTGAGCGCTCCCCGCTTCCGCCCCACCGGTGAGAGCGCTTCGATGGAAGCTCACTTCGGGCGGTAAGACTTCGAGCGGGCGGTAGCAGGGGACCATCTCGTCCTGTCTGCCGGCTCATTAGGATGTCCCCACTCTTCAGCTGGGTGGCTAAGGTATGACGTTCCTTGGGCTTAGTAGTTCATGTGTTTTTTAGCGGTTTATATTTCGCTTGCTAGTCACCTACACAGAGTTATAGACCTATAAGAAAAGTGCTTGCACGGGCTCATGTGAGATGAAGCATACCGCTTTTTCCAGTTAGATGTGTTTTCAGAAGCTGGCATATTTTTAAAACCAACTTAAACATCGAGATTCATTATTATTGCTTGTATCGGAAGAAAATAAATGAAGTAAAACGCCGCTATTTTTTTTTATATCCGTCAAGAATACTTAACTGTTTTATGAGATATGATAAACCGCAGAGCACCGTCTAAGCATACAGTTCTCTTTGCCACAGTGGGCATGCAGCTCAGCGGATTCACTGCTGGTGGGTTTGCGCACTTCTGTGTCCGAGCTTGTTAAAACAAAAAACGGCTATAGGTTGTATAGGCACAAGTACCTCTTTGGTATCTGTGTGCACCCACACAAGCTATCTTTGATGGACATTCAGGACTTCGTATTGCTTAAAATCCTCCAGCAATCTCTCAATGCTGCTTGAAAATGTTATGCAAAATGTGAAGATACTTTAATTTTTTAATACACTTGCTCAGTGTTTTGTTGTATTTCTCAAATGCACAAACCCAAACCCCAGAACCACTATCCAAGAAAATTTAGCTCTGAATATCTGGAGTTCGCAGTGCCAAATGTGTGTGGGTTTTTCTAGGGAATGTCATGTAATCTTTTATGTAATATGAGCGTAGATCACTAAATTGTGTAGGAATCACTGATTATGGTGCACTGTTTATTTGATTATAGATGTCAAACTCAAGACTACACGGAAAGTATAAGAAATATTCATTTTCTAATCATATATGACTCAAGGAATCTATTGGTGCTAGCAGATATCCCTTCCTGTAACTGGCTGGCCTGTAGAACTCCCTGAACATGACATTTATCAGATTCTTTAGTAATTTTTCCCAAAACGTGTTAATTCTTCCCAGTCTTCCTCACACAAGAACATATTTCTGCCAAGGCATTGGCCCTCCAACTTTTGTCCTCTGGGTCTTCTGAACATGGTGGTACCAGGCATGTATTGGTTTTCTATAGGTTCAGATTGCCCTCGGGCGATAACTCGATGCAATGCATTTTGTAAATTTGGACAGCAGCTGCAAGCGACATGCCGAATTAGGATACCTATCTTTTGGTCACAGATATTACCCTGGTCTGAATGGAGACTTATGCAAACCTATATTAACATTTACACATCATGAGGTTTCCATTTCTGGATGCCAGAATTCCCCCACCCTGAATCGCTGGTCTGGACAATGCGCTGAACAAGACATTTATCATAATTTGAAAATTTTCTCGAAAGCATGATCGTTTCTTTCAGTCGTTCTCATGAAGGAACATATCCATCGTAAGGCTTGACTCAAATCTGGGTTCCCGTAGGTGTTCTGGATGTGGGGTGTCAGATCTGTGGGTTTCCATAGATTTGAGTAGATATCCACACACTAGGGAGCATGGAATGTTTTTGAGGGGCAATTTTAGGGGTGATGCCTTCATTGTTTGAGCTCTTGGTTTGGTAACTACCCAAGGCAATCTACTAACTGCAGACATATATGAAAAACTAGAGACAAATGAGAAACCACAGTCATGAGGCTTGCACAAATCTCAATAATGTTTAATACCCCAGGTCCTCTTTAAATGTCAATGTACTGTAAAAAAGAAAACAAAAAACACAATTTTCCTTTTCTGCGAAAGGAAACAGCACAACTTCAGGCAAACGGCAAAGGTCCTAACATCTAATGTTCCCTTACTTCTTGCAGTAAAAAAAAAAAACAGCTGCACGCATGTGTGGATGAGTTTAATACATGGAGAGGGATAGATCAAAATTGTGACAATGTGAAGACCCTATTAACACTAAATTAACATTTCACCCGATCCCATATTTGGCATTTTCCTGTCATTTACGATAGTGACACACACAGATTGGTACGGCCTTTAATGGTAGAAGTGTGGGAACCCTGAGTGATGGATTCCCTGCTGTTCCCCGCACAGTCCAGAACTTTGTATCACAGAAATGTGAGGACACCTTTTTTTTATCCAGTGTTTGATCTGTGCAGGGAATTCTGGTAAGAAAAAGTTGTGACATCCTTACAAGCCACACCTTGCATCACTTCTGTAGGTGTCTAGTGTCAGAAATGTCTGGAGTTAAAAGATTTCCTTAGATGCCGGACACTCCACATCCAGACATTTGTTTCTGTGCCCTAGCGAGGACCCGGACACTGTTTGAGTTTTGTCTTAGAATAAGAAAAAATCAAAACTACATCTGGGCTCTCGTCTGGGGCACAGAACTGTGCATCTGCACCCCAGCGAAGGGACCTGTCAGGGGCCAGATGCTCTTCACATTGTTTAATGGAATCAGAAAGAAAACAAGCATTTGCAATGCACTAGGGTCTCGCATTTGTCCGAGTTACAGCTATTACCAGTTGTAAACTCCTAACCGGATTTTTCTTGCCACGTTAAAAGAAAAAAACAGTGCTATTGCGCTGCTACAGTTCACTCGTAATGAAACCTATCGGCAAAAGTGCAACTATGTACGTAACCGGCAAAAGTGCAATTAACTGTGTAACAGGGTCAATATTATGCAAAGCACTCGACTTTTAATCGAGATCGCACCGGGAAAATAGAGAAAAAGTAGTCCACAAACCTGACGGGAAACAGCGAGCCTCGCATGTTTTCTGTACTTGGTCGCTGTGCTCGAGGAGGGCTAACCACCGGAAAAGACATGACGTATGCGTGCCTTCCACTAATCGAAGCAAGTAGATTCTAACCGGCAAGGCTATGAACCAATGAAAGACACTGACGTGACGTGGACGGGGCTCTGAGCCCTTTTCTAATTCCTAAAGCGTCTCGCTAGCGATACGCATGCGCAAGCGCATGCAACGCAGGCTTGACCCTAAAAACAGCATCTTGCTGTGGCACAGGACTATGTGTCTGGTCCACTGAACTGTGTGTCTGCTCCCCGGTGCCTGCCTCCTTGCTGGGGCACAGACACACAGCTCCTTGTCTTCCAAGGCCTCTCTAGTTAAGAAAAGCATTGGGTTAGGTAGGAACAGTTCAAAGCTGTATCACTAAGTAGTAATTGGAAAGGGAGGGACTAGGAACAATCCTCATCCATGTCCTTTCAGTCCTCATGTCCTGGTTTGTTTCTTCTGTTAGTGGTATGGGACATCCTCATTCACATCTTGGTTGGTCCAGCTCCAAAAGAAACAGTGCAGCGCGAACTGCGAGTGCAGGTCTGCTCTTCACAGAAAATCAAGCAACCCCAAGTCTGCTTTGGCCTATTTGGGTCTCATCAATGAGGTGCTTCTTCATTCCCATGACACAGTGATCACAGGCTTGTGCTTGGGCATATCCATCACACTTCTGGTGTTGCACAGAGGACAACAAAAGGAGATTGCGAGATCACCGTGGAATAAAGGTTGGTCTGTGGCTTGTTCCATAGCATTACAGAAATAGACACAATTAGTACAGGGTGCTGAGGACTCTTTTAAAAGAAGGTTTGTGATAGTAAAAACTGATTTCAAAAGGTGAAAACACAAGAATACAATATGTATTGAAGGTGAAGAAGCAATACATATGTAAATATTGGGTTCAGAAGGATCAGCTGTTAGAAGAGTACATCAAATGTGGTTCTAGAATGTTGTCAAGGAAATCTGTTAAATGGATATTAGCCTTAAGAATTTATTGGATAAAGTTGTAGCAATTTCTCTTAAACCCATCACATACACAGATAGCTAATCTCCCGTAAAATAAGGCTAATTACTGCTCCAGCATGCAGCCATAATGCAGTGTTTGGCACTGGAGAACATTGCCCTGAAGTTCACGGACAGTTGTTTTAATATGTTTATGGCTTTTTGGCTGCATTTCATAAGGAACTCTGACGCAAGCTGAGCATTCTGGATCCTGATCCTGCAGTATTGTCTGTTCTTCAGAAGACTGGTCACTAATCATGTGCTAGGTGGAGAATAGATGGTGGCAGCAGTAGCTGTCCTCCTGGTGTACAAAATGAGTGTAACACAAAGATGGCAGTAGTTTGACAACTCTAAATACAACAAGGTGGAAAAAGAGTAATATGACCAAAAACAACCTTAATTCTTTGTAAACTGACACCCGTGATCTGAATTATACCGGAAAAAGTTTGGAGCAGTATTAAGGAAGACCATGTGCTAAGACAATACAATGTGATGTACGAACACCATAAAATGAATCGATGACTGTGAGGGCAAAACACTTCTTTGTTTATCAAATAAATTGTATCCCAACAGCTCCCTGGAAATTCTAAGACTTTTAAAGAGCGACTATTTCATTTATTGATGATATCATTATTCTGACATACAAGGCGGCTATGCAATCCTATGTCTACATTTCTCTATATAGAAGATTTCAAATATTTGAGATGGCATAGCTAAAGGAGTTTCATCTAAGAAGATATACACCAAGGCTATTTATTTTGGGGATGGCGATTGCTAGCTTGTAATTTTACTATACTTTTACTGCCTTAAATAATCCTTCAGATATTAGTGCCTGTCTGACAATTGGGGCAATTGCTAGCTACGTTTTCTACAAAGTATTTAAATAATCTGTTGACTGAAAGTCTGAGGATCTATCATTGATGGTCAATACCTTCTTGCCGCCACAATGCTAATCTGATTATCCTAAAAGGCTATAATTACATAATTATTAAAAAAAGTGTGCATGTGATTCTTTTATTCAAATTAATTTAACTCAGTTTCTAAAATTTCTGTGAATGTCTTCCCTATTTCATCCTTACCTGTGAAGATTGAGGCAGAGGTTACAGTACACCAGCATGTCTCTATGGAATTCCCTCGGTTTCTCTCGGACCTCCAGTCCGTGTTTCACATTACTGATTGGTCACTTGAAAATGCTGTCCGGAATCATGAGACAGGTGCATGAACAGACCTGCTACACTTACATTATTAGAGTGGGAACAGTTATTGCCACTATGTAACTGAGCATTTTGTGTGATTGGGCAGTTGGAAAGGCCATTGAAGAACCTCAAGCTGTACATAGAGTACATAGTCCTTTTTTGTGGCAAGGTTCGACAAATTCAAGTTGGTCAGTTTTATCATGGTTTCGTGCGTGCTCCAAGGCTCAGCCTTATCCCTTTAAAAAAAGCATATTTACTTTTCTCTTGGCTAATATGCGGCCGTGGTCTGCTGTACCAAATTTATGTTGATTTCACACAACTCCTACTGGATTTGCATCTTACCGCGGAGGCTTCTCATATAGGACTAGAGTGTTTGGAGGTATAACAGCTATGGACGCAGGACAATTGATTGGCACTAAATCAAGACGCGAGCAAAGTCTTGCTCCATGGGCATGGGTGTCCAGTTCCCAGAATTCTCCTTTTCTGCTTTGTTTACCATGGTGGGCTACTCCTATTCCTGTGCATACAGAGTGAAGCATTAGGGTGTTCTTTTGCTGAAGTTTATCTTATCAACCAAAGGATGCTCACAGTCATGAAGGCATTTCATTTCCGCTAGTACATGATGTGAAGGTTGTGCTTTGTTCTGAATAATGCATACGGGACAACTGGATCACTCAGTTCTTTCTTCCAAATATTTCTTCCACTTGTTATTAGGATTGCAGTCTTTCAACGACAAAGCAATAATGAAAATTTCTGATCCTGAGAAATAGTTTTTTATCTAACTTCATTTTACAAAAGAACTATATTTGTTTAGTGTAGACTGCCAAATGGAGCTGAGGGTCTAAAAATATAGACACATTAATGCTATGTCTTAAGCCTACAGTTCATCAATCTCTCCTGCTTACGCCCCTTCGCTGCCAGGCCTTTTCCTCCTCGGGTGCCAGGCCTTTTTTTGGCTATTTGGGGCAGTTCTCGCTTAGGCCCTCATAACTGTTAGTCCACATAAGCTACCCACGCCAAATTTGTGTCCTTTTTTTCCAACATTCTATGGATTCTAGAGGTACCCAGAGTTTGTGGGTTCCCCTGGAGGAGACCAAGAAATTAGCCAAAATACAGTGAAAATATTGTTTAAAAAAAAAAAAGGGGGGGTGGAGGGCTGCAGAAAAAGGCTTGTGGTTTCTCCCCTGAAAACAGCATCAACAAAGGGTTTGCAGTGCTAAAATCACCATCTTCCCAGCTTTCAGCAACAGGCAGACTTGAATCAGAAAACCACATTTTCAACACAATTTTGGCATTTTACTGGGGCATAACTAATTTTTATGATTTTTTTTTTTGTGCTTTAAGGCTCCTTCCAGTTAGTTAAAGAAATGGGTATGAAACGAATGCTGGACCCCAGACACCTAAACATTTCTAAAAAGTAGACACAATTCTGAATTCAGCAAGCGGTCATTTGTGTAGATCATACAAGGTTTTCCTACAGAAAATAACAGGTGAAATAAAAAAATATTGAAATTGAAGTGAAAAAAACAGCCATTTTTCTCCACGTTTTACTCTGTGACCTTTTCCTACGATGTCAGATTTTCGAAAAGCAATATACCGTTACGTCTCTTGGACTCTTCTGGTTGCGGAGATATATAGGGCTTGTAGGTTCATCAAGAATCCTAGGTACCCAGAGCCAATAAAGGAGCTGCACCTTGCAATCGGTTTTCATTGTATACTTGGTATACAGCAATTAATTTGGTGAAATATAAAGAGTGAAAAATAGGTATCAAGGAAACCTTCGTATTTCCAAAATGGGCACAAGATAAGGTGTTGAGAAGCAGTGGTTATTTGCACATCTCTGAATTCGGGGGTCCCCATACTAGCATGTAAATTACAAGGTGTTTCCCAAATGGATGTCTTTTTTTCCACACTGTCTTACATTTGGAAGGAAAAAATGTATAGAAAGACAAGGGGCAATAACACTTGTTCTGTTATTCTGTGTTCCACAAGTCTCCAGATAAAAATGGTACCTCACTTGTGTGGGTAGGCCTAGCGCCCGCGACAGGAAACGAAACATGGACACATCGCACTTTTACATTGAAATCTGATGTGTTTTTTGGAAAGTGCCTTGCTGTGGATTTTAGCCTCTAGCTCAGCCACCACCTAGGGAAACCTAGCAAACCTATACGCTTTTGAAAACTAGACACCTAGGGGAATTCAGAATGGGGCGTGTAGTTGGGCTCTCACTAGGTTCTGTTACCCTGTATCCTTTGCAAACCTCAAAATGTGGCAAAAAAAAAAACTTTTTCCTCACATTTCGGTGACAGAAAGTTCTGGAATCTGAGAGGAGCAACAAATTTCCTTCCACCCAGCATTTCCCCAAGTCTCCCGATAAAAATGGTATCTCACTTGTGTGGGTAGGCCTAGTGCCCACGACAGAAAATGCCCCAAAACACAACGTGGACACATCACATTTTCCCAAAGAAAACTGACCTGTTTTTTGCAAAGTGCCTAGCTGTGGGTTTTGGCCTCTAGCTCAGCCGGCACCTAGGGAAACCTAGCAAACATGGGCACTTCTGACACCTAGGGGAACCCAGGATGGGGTAACTTGTGGCTCTCTCACCAGGTTCTGTTACCCAGAATCCTTAGCAAACCTCAAAACTTGGCTAAAAACACTTTTCCTCACATTTTGGTGATGCAAAGTTCTAGAATCTAAGGGGAGCAACAAACTTCCATCTGCCTCGCGTGTTCCCCCAGGTCTCCCGATAAAAATGGTACCTCACTTGTGTGGGGAGGCCTAGTGCCCGCGACAGGAAATGCCCCAACACACTATGTTCATTCATCAAAATTATAAAATACAAAACTACCAGTTTTTGCGGGGGGACCTGCGTTTTTGGTTCTGGACTCAGCAGCCATCTAGGGAAACCTGCCACACCCAAACATTACTGAAAACTAGACACCCGAGGGAGTCCAGGGAGGTGTGACTTGCGTGGATACCCCAATAGTTTCTTAACCAGAATCCTCAGCAAACCTCAAATTTAGGTAAAAAAAATCAAGTTTTCCCCACATTTCTGTGTTCTAGAGAAACCGGTTTTCTCTAGTATCATACAAATGCCTGAAACCTCATCTGTTTCCGAGATCTTTTGATGTTAGCTAGGTACTATATTTGTCTTGATGTAACAGGTTGATGCTGTTTTATTATTTTATATACTAGAATTTATTTGGATGTTAGATGCTGTTTATGTTTTGCACCTTGTAGCTGTGCTTGTATAATAATTATTGTGTGCTTTATAATAGATAAAACAGCACTGCCATGGTTTTTGTAGCACGGTACATGATAGTTTGAGATTGAAAATCCTGAACTACATGTTTCTGGGGTGATAACCCAAACCAAAAACGTAACATTGAGCAAAAATGTGTAGCATTTTTAGGTCTGATGTGTGTGTATATCACTTGCAAAATTCATATTGAATTTGCTGCTTACTGCTTAGGAGCCTTGGGGTTACCCTTCGTGAGCCATTTGCATATTGTGCCCCTGGACCTTTGAATTCTAAGGTGCTTGTACCATTCATGGCAAACTGTGCTTACTGTAAAAGGCTTTTGGTTACCCTACTTGAGCATTGGCTTTTTTTGCTCAGGAAACTTCAGCCATTGGCTTGAGACTGTCAATCATCCCTTGAATCAGTGCCTAGGAGTATTGTAGAGTCACTGTTTGGGTCGAGCGCTCAAGCGCTTTGACCTGTTGTAAGTATTATGGGCTTTTAAGCACGCCCACCGCATGCCCATCACTTCCACTCATTCATGGGCTTGCCTTTCAAAAATTCTTTGTTACATTGGTAAATGCATTCTATTTGTCCCTCCTTTGGGAGGTTTTGTTACCGCCTTGCAAAATTGCACGATTGCCGATATGTTTGACTGACAGCTAACTTTTTTCTTTTTGTGTCTCTCCTTCCTGCTCATGGCGGCCATGGGGCCTTTAATCGGCTCGCTTCTGTCAACTGTTATATAGTTCATTTTCAGTTTAAGTGACAAGAAAAGTTCAGTTAGGAATTTACAAAGTTAATATCTCTAACTCGAGCAAACGTGAAACCCATTGAATTGCAAATGCTTGTTTTAGGTCTTGCCTGCATGAGAATGTGCTAGCGCATGCACTGTTACTTGCAAAACAGTTGTGTTCTGTAATAGGCTTGGAACCCGCCCATTACTTACAATTTGTTTATAGCATTGTCACTATTTTTTTCTCACTTCTGATTGGCCAGTGCTTGCGATGTGTCACTTCCCTTTCTTTTAGTGGCACGTGGACGAAGCCCTGATTAAGTTTAATGTCTCTACGTTGACCTTTCTGCTTGCGCTATGATTCAGGTACTATTTATTTAAAAAAAAAAAAAAAAAAAATTATATGACTTGCTCAGCGCTGGCGACATCATAGTACTTTCTTTTACATTTCCCTCACCCTCCCCATCCTGCCTTTTCTCCCTCTCTATCCTGTCTCTTTTCCCACACTCCCGCCCATCTATTTCATCTCCCCTTTCTGTCACGTTTTCTTCTGCTGTTGGAGCTCCGAGGGCCTTGGCTGTTTCTTTACATATTAAAGTATCTCCATCTGTTACTTGCTGATAGATTGACAACTTTGGCTACACAAGTTGACTTATGCTGCCAGAAAAAGCATTTATACATCCCACGACGCTGTAGTAATAGGGACTGCTTTACTGAGCGTGGTTGCATCTTACTTTGTTTTGATCTCCCTCAACACAACTTGCAAATATTCTTTCAGTTATGCACCCAGACTTCTAGCTTTGACCTCTGTTGTGTGTCTGCAATGACTGGCATTGTTTAAATACGCACAACTATGTAGTGCTCCATGAACGTTCCCAGAGAAAAGTGGGTTGTTTCTGTAATGTCATTCTGTAAATATTCTTTGTGTTATAAATAAAGCGGAGTTTCTGACATATTTTGGGTTTTTTGCTGCCATCCCTTCTTCCATTCAACTCCCCTCCACACACTACCCACCCTCACCCGATTGCCAAAGACAATAGTTCGCACACAATACATATTGGCTTTGCTAATGCCTGTTCTGTTAGCTTTTTGAGTGATTTTGTTTACCCACATTAGAACGCATGAATGATTATTACGAAACAGAGATCGGTGTGTTAGTGACCTGGTAGCATTGGACAGTAAACAAGGAAAAAGCAACTGAAAAATGGGTTGTACATGAAGAAGGATTTATTTTGCAGCATTCATCTGTTCGGTTGCCTTTTTCTGAGCGTTCTCCCCCAATAGCAGATTGGTTTTGCGTTTATAAGCCGTGCACACACCTGATCCACGCATTATACAAATGTCAGACCAATTGGCTTTTCAATGGCTTTCATTAAGTTTGGACAATTGTTTTGTAATGATGTCCTCAGTATTGCTGGGAGCTTCTTTAACAAAGCATTTATGAGTGATGTCTGAAACGTGTCAGAAGCCGAGACAGCAAGTAAAAGTATAAGAGCAGAGAAGTAAAACTTAGGTTGGATTTGGGTTACTGGAATATTGTGTCCGTGCTTTGTTATTGATCTCCGGTTGCTCTCAATAAGAGTGAAGACTTAGCTCTGTGAAAAACATTCAAGGATTTACATTTGGAGGTTACTGGCTTCCTAGCTAGGCGGTCCTCACAAGTGACTATTTTTCCGACTCTTAATGCAGTATATATATATATTTGTTATTGGATTAATGTCTGATCATCTTTGCAGACAGTTTCCTTTTGTTGGTTTCATTGTATCTGGAACGTTTTCTTGCTTCCTGTATCAGAACTGCACTGCTTGTAGCAATATGTCGAGCATGCACACACTATAGAGAAAAAACACAGGTTCCCTGACTGACACCAATACATTTGGACAAAACATTTATTGGTATAGTCTCCATAGTGTGTACATAATCTGGAGGGAATATTGCCTTGAATGTACACATTGGATATGCTGGTGATTGATGTTATTAAGCTAATAACTACGTGTGACTTACTCGTAGCTTTAGAGGTTAAGTGCAGCCATTGCTCTGATATAAGATATTTTTAGTCACCATTGTTGTTTATAGTATTAATAAAATGTCTGTAATGTACATATTAGATTATAATCAGTTTATCTATAAATCATACTTGACATTGGATATACGGCTAGACATAGAGTATTTGGTCGGTACATAGGGCCCTCATGAGATGAATTGAGTGTAGCAAGAAACAGTCCTCAGGTTACCACACATTAGCTTTCGTTTTTCTGAGCCGTGCTCTTTCTAAAGTCAGGGACTTGACGAATGCAGCAGGTAACAATGAACCATAAGGGGTTTTCTTATGGCTTATCCATGGATTTTCTTTCCATATTTAGTAATGGCGGATAAAGGTAGGATATTGCTGGACCGTAGTACGACAGCTCAGCATAGGAAACCCTCCATATTGTTATGAATCAATTTTCTTAAGGGAAATTGATATCCCACCAGGAGGGTCTGGTGGGCAACCTCAAAGCTAAGCTAAGATAGACATAATTTAACAATGAGTAATGCCGACCATCTAACTGTTAAATGATAAACCTCAAAAGGCATGCAGCTTTTGTTATCTTGCTAGAATAAGGTGCTTTACGCATTTCTTTGCCTATAAAACTTTACAGCCAGTGCCACTCTACAGTTATCATCCCTTTAATAACACCCCCAAAAATAAAAATTTCAAAATCTCCTCTTTATACAGGTTAAACTTCATTATACATCACCACTTTTGATACAGAACATTGCAACTAAGTTTAGAGCATTGGGTCATAGTTTCTTGAAAGCGTACCTTGCTAATCATGCTGTGGAGTAAACTATTGGTTGGGGGAAACAAATGCTCAGTCCCAATCCAATTAAATAATTAACACCCAGGGCATCACTGGACTGGTTAACACCGCTCTGAGCCAAAGCTCAGAGACTAATACCGAATATTGACCTAAGTGTGAAACCTCACCTCGTCATGATAGGACAGACCAGATTTTCCACCATTATGGAGTAGATAAAATAAACTTGCAAAATAAATAAAGAAATCCACAGAATTTAAGTGTTTTACTCGAAAGTGGATTATAGTCAATTTTGCCCCTCAAAAAAAATCTGAAGCCCCGGCCCACCTCCCACTATCCAGAGTCTAGAAGAAAAATGCCCTTCTCCATGATGCACCGGGCTCCTAGCTTAACTTGTTCTTCCTTCTGTGTCCCTCCTTAAGGAGATCTAATACATGGAAGATAGACTAACACAAAAAACTCCCAGTAGCATCCCAACACCATAATAATACAAGGTGAAGAAATAGCGTGACTAGCAGCCTGCGAAATAGCTATAAACTGGCAGTCCCGAAGAAATCTTCTATATGGTCTTCAGGGCCAGTAACTGATATTTTGTGGGAAACATCACTAACAACGCGGTCAATGCAACGTTATGCACTGACCACGCTGCTGTTACCACACATATGCGTTTACTACGCATGCATTTAGCACGCATGCCTTTACCACACATATGCCTAGGAACAGCACAGAGAGCAGTCTGGGCGGAACAGGGAGGAGCAGCGACCAGAGGAGAAAGAGGTAAGTGGAGCGGGGTTTGGGGGGGTTAGGGTAGTTTTTAGGACTGGGTGGGATAGGTTTTAGGGTTCTGAGTGGGGGGGTGTTGGGGTTGTTTTTAGGACCGGGTAGGTTTTAGGGTTTAGGGTGGGGTGGTGGGTCGGAGTAGTTTTTAGGACTGGGTGGGATAGGTTTTAGGGCAAGATAGGTTTTAGGGTGGAGGGTTGGGGTAGTTTTTAGGATAGGGCAGGGTACATTTTATTGTTTAGGGCGGGGAGTCTGGGTAGTTTTTATGAGTAGATGGGGTAGGTTTTAGGACCAGATGGGGTAGGTTTTAGGACCAGATGGGGTAGCATTTAGGGTGAAGGACGGGGGGGTTTCGGGGTAGTTTTTAGGACAGGACCGGGAAGGTTTTAGAGTTCAGGGTGGGGGGGGGGTCAGGGTAGCTTTTAGAAAATAGTAGGGTAGTTTTTAGGACAGGGGCAGTTTTCAGGAGAGGTTAGGTTTTAGGGTTTAGGGTGGGGGGGTCGGGTAGTTTTTAAGACGGCAGGGTAGTTTTTAGGACAGGGTAGGCTTTAGGGTGGGGGTTTGGGTAGTTTTTAGGACAGGGCAGAGTAGGTTTTAGGACAGAGCAAGGTAGCTTTTAGGGTGTGGGGTCGGGATTCGTTTTTAGAACAGGGCAGGGTAGGTTTTAGTCTTCAGGCCAGGGGGTCTGGGTTGTTTTTAGGACAGGTAGGGGTAGTTTTTAGGAGCAGGTGTAGGTTTTAGGATAGGGTAGCTTTTAGGCTTTAGGGTGGCGTAGGGGGTCGGGGTAGTTTTTAGGGCAGGGTAGGTTTTAGGGTTTAGGGCAGGGGTGGGGGGTCGGTGTAGTTGTTAGGACAGGGTAGATTTTAGTGTTTAGGGTGGGGTCGTTTTTAGGATAGGGTGGGGTAGATTTCCAGGACCGGGTAGGGCGAGGGCATTAGGGCTCAGGGCTTGGGTGGGTGGAGTATGGTGTTAGGTGTAGAGGGCAGGCGGGGTAGAATTGGCCATACATATTTCTTTACCAAACATGCTTTTACAATGAACTTTGTGGTAAAGGCATGTGTGATAAAGACGCAGTTGTGGTAGAGACGGTGTTGTAAAGGCATGCGTGATATACAGATGCGTTGTTCAGTCATTCATCCATGTTTTGTCATTTGTCTCTAGAATCCTTAACATAATATATAACGTTTCACATAGTCATCTGCCATGATTAGAATGACCGTAGAAAAAGCTACTAGGAAAACTCGCCTAAGCTGTAATTGGTTTAAAGAAAGAGTGACTAAGAGGGGAGGCATGCAGCGAGAGTCTTTACAGATTGCAACCTGAGTATAAATTCCCAGAGGACAGATGAATTGCAGTCTAAGCTCCCATTTCAATATCCTTTATCACGATCGCCGAAGAAGACTAGACAGACTGAACTGCTACAAAGGCTGATCTAGTAGCATAGCGAGGGCTTTTCTTACCTACTGTTGAATGTTTCCCTAACCAAGAGTTGCCAGTGTATTATGAACATTTGTATCTTAGTGCAATTTGAATAGTACTATTACTTTTTGAAGAGAAAACATTCAAAGATAACTTATTTTTAAAGACTATTATATGAAAAATGTTTTTTTTAGTTCTCGTTATCTTTATTTTTCTAAGGTACTAATGGGATACATGACTTTTAAAGCATAGTGCTGAAATAAAGAACTGTACAGGCTAGGAGTTCATTGCTTAAGAGTGATCTTCAAAGCCAACACTATTAAAAAAAAGTCCCAGGGATCAGTAACTGACTTAGAAAGTAGTGACAGGCTGGCTGTGACTCTTGCCTTTCTTTCAACCTAAAGTCCATCTCTGTCTTGAGAGCTGCAGGAGTACCCCCGCCCCTCTCCTGTCAACACTGCTCAACCAACTGCACATTTACATTTACATTTACATTGAATCTATATAATCAAGAGGGATGCATTCAGTGTAAGGTCACTGACTGGTCAGTGGCTGCGTTGCACATTTAGTGGTTGGATCTGGGGAAGGTGCTTGTGTTGTTTCTGAGTCTTCAACTAGGAAGGAGATTTGCAGAAGGACCTAAGGCTGGCAACCAACTTCCAGTTGTAGGGGCAAGTTTTAGTAATAGTGGCTCTAATAACAGTCATGCTATTAATTCTGTCCTGAAGTCCTAGCACACAAAGTGTCAAAACCACTAAAATGTCTATGCTGTTTTTAAATCCTGAAGGGGCAATGTGCAGTATAAAATGCAACATTTGTTACAACTTTCTCTAAAATTCCCTTAAAAGGAATGATCATATTTTCTGTGATGGGTGCTCCTAAATGTCTATACTAATTATAAGAATTAGCCTGGCCTTGGTAGGGAAAGGGACAACCTTGAATGGGACTCAAGAGAGCCACCAGGCTTACAAAGTGGTTACCAGTTGCCATTGTGATGCTGGAACAAGCAGTGCACAAAGTAGTGTTATCATTTTCCAGTGCTTTTCCATTGGAAAGCTGCTATAAACCGTATCAGACATATGCTGTTTTTGACTGTCTTGTGCTTAGGTTGACAACAAAGGCTTCACAAAAATGTTGCTGCTAGACCACACTAGTTTAAAGAGACAGGACCTAGTGATACTATGCCTATGCAAGGGGTAAAAACCACACAGGGCATATATTAAAGCAAATTCAACATCTGTCTTACAGGGTACTCTGAGAAACTGATCATAGAGGTATTTGCTTTAGGTGGCAGAGGCATGTCTCTGGTTAGACATAAATTATATGTTCAGGCTTCAGATTGCAGAGCTATCTTTTAGTCTACCTGTAGCTAAAGGAATCCGACACCTGAGCTCTCCCCCAGGTGACAGTGACCCATCACCAACCATAACCCATTATTTCTACTTGATTTCTTCACAAATTGCCACTGGTCCTGTACTTGGTGCCTGAGTGCACCCACAAAATATATTGAAAACTATAAAGGTAAGATATGAGTTGAGTTGATAAATTAAAAAGTGCAACAAATACCCCAAGGCATTGTGGCACTGAACTAACAAACACACCATAAGATATATAAAGTTAATAAATAAGGTAGATGAATTTTAAGAGCCTTCTTAGAATAGTTCTCTGTCTTGTACAGACCAGGATGAGTGCATTCCAAATACAAAATCACCAAATGATAAATATATATTTTCCCACCCACCCAGGTCTTTCTAAATCAGGGGACTGATAGCAAGAGGGAAGAGCCAAAGTGAAGATTTGACTTGGAAGCAACCATAAACAGTATGGGGTGTGTTTCAAATACGATGTGTGAGCAAATCAATGAACCTTATAATGGATCCTTTTAGAAACTGGCAACCGGTGCAGCTTACAGTGAGTCTCAGACGATCCTATTAAATTTCCTGAAATTCATGATCAGTCACGCTGCCATATTCTGAACACCTTGAACTTGTAAATAGCTGTCCCAGGAAGGCCAGCATTATGCATAGCAAACATTGGCATTGTTTAATCTGGAAATTAGCTAGTGTTCAAAACAAAAGCTTCAAGTACTACAGAATAACAAGCATTTACAATGCAACGGGTCTCGCGTTTGCTCATGTTAGAGCTGATCGCGTTGTAAACTCCTAACCCGACTTTTCACCTATGGGGCAAAAGTGCATTTATGTACATAACCCGAAAAAGTGAAATCAAGTATGTAAAGCGCTCGACTTCTGCCAAGCGAGATCGGGCTCGTAAATTAGAGAAAAAAAAGTCCACGAGCCCGATGGAAAACAGCGAGCCTCGCATGTTTTCTGTACTTGGTCGCTGCGCTCGAGGAGGGCTAGCCACCGGAAAAGGCACGACATATGCGTGCCTTCGACTAATGAAAGCAAGCAGATTTTATTAGGGAAGCCTACAAACCAATAAAAAACACTGACGTGAAGTTGACAGGGCTCCGAGCCCTTTTCTAAATACAAAAGAGTCTCGCTGCGAAACGCATGCGTGAGCGCATGCAACGCAGGCTCGACCCTAAAAAGGTGTTTCCTTAAAGTGCTCGTTTTGAGGTAACAGGATGACGCAACGGAAACAGCAGGGTGAGAGAGGTGTAAATACTATCATTGTAATTTTGTCCACCATTATTCAATACAGCCAAAGCAGTAGTCTCTGTGCCTAAACTAGGCTACATACTCATCCCGCTAGCCTCTCATAACTGGTGCTGTTCAAGATGTTTAGAAATCCGCTGTGCCAGAACGTCTCACTAATTTTGTGACTGCTGGGAAAAGAAAGTTGATGATTAGTTTGTATGAGGTTGTCATTAAGGCCCCTGCACAGTCCAGTACACATCAGCTAAATCATTGTGTGTGACCTGGAAGCTGCAGCAGCCTGGGCTAAGGCACGCAACCAGCTGGAGAGACAATAGGGGGATGGCTGAAGCCCTTTAGCCAATGGGGTGTTTGCATGCCTGATCCCTAGAGTGGCAAGACTATAAAGTACCCAATAGGTGTAAGGATGATATGTCATAAAGTGCAGATCTGGCAATGCACCATCTATAGTATATCAATCACGAATGTCCAATATATTCAGTTGTTCTCTTTTATTTGTGTTCTTGACATCCGGATTCCAATTCATATGACAAATGGATACAACCAGCCTACGAGTTTTGTCTACTTAATGTAGACTTCTTCAGGGCTGTAAACAACAACAAATACACATGTAATACAAAAAGACAATAATACATTAGACAATACTCTATAAAACCATATAAATTATTCAGGCTACATCCTCCCGATATTTTTCCACATTGGGATCTATATAGTCAGAACAGAAGAGAAAGAGGTTCTGTAATATAAAATTTTCCATCCGGGGACCGCAACCTTTATCGTCGTAAGAGGGTGGCGAAAAACCAGAGATAATAAATACTAATATCAGTCCAAGAGCATAATCACATCTTTAACAACAATTTAAAAATATTTTTAAAGGTTTTCACCAAGCCAGAAATATTAAAGTTGGCGAAAATGCAATAGGAGCATAGCAGATGGCATACCACGTAGAATTAAGGCCAGATAAATAACATTCCTTCCTAAACATATTATCAATACGGTGAATACAGTCAATTATAGAGGTTTTGATTTCATATGGCTAAAGCTTGTCTTTTATATGTTTTTGCCCTTAGCTCATTTAAAAAAATATTTTTCATCTAACTATCTGCTTTGTGCAGTGTTTTCCTCCACAGAAAATATAATCATGCACTAAATAGATTTTCCGTCACCCGACTCGGTACACTATCTATGGATGTTGCTTGTTAAAAGATAATTTCTTGTGCACCTACAATGATTCTGTTCGGAAAGAGACTTGCACTTAAATTCAGGTTTTCCGCAGACCCCAATATGGCGTCATTTTACATGTGGGGTGTCGTGCATTTGTGGGTGTTCACATCTTGGAATTCATAGCTCCTCCACTGTCTGTGGGCATATAGAGGAAGGGCTCGCTCCATCGAGCAGAACACTTGGAGAAAAATACACTGTAATTTTTGTAGCTTCATGATTGCTTCTGGAATTCTGTGTGCATTCCCAAAATTATCTGATATTTACTAAAAATGTAGACGTAAGTTATTATGAGTAATTTTTTTTATATTTTGTACTCTTTTTATGAACATATAGCCCAACAAGCAGTTTTCCTTTTGATTTGTACAATAAAGCAGATCTCTACGCCACTTTCTATTTTGTTACATTTTATTTTATATAAGTGTATGTGTACAGTAAAAAATACCTGCACTCCAGTTATGAATCAAGGTTGCTTTAGTAAATTCTAGGTCTGGCTCAGCTGCCCCTTTTGTCATTGAAAAGCGAAAAATATGTAGAGATAGACTTTGGGTCACATCATTTCAACTATTTCTTGAATAAAATGTCATTCATATTTTGGAATAGCCCTGAGGATTCTTTTATTTTTAGTCGGGCTGTTGTGTACTAGATGTAATAGTCCTCTAAAGAGTGTTTTTATCATAATGCATGGATGGTGAAGTGTCTTTGTACTGCATTTGAGGCACATATTTTCTGTATGTTTACCATGTGGGGCTTTTCTCTTCAAGGGTGTGGCAAGTGCCCATCACACACCTGAGCCTGCCCACACTCCTCTGTTGCCACATGAGTCAGCAAACTCGCAGAAATCACAGGAAGAAGAGAAAAATCGAAGATGGGAAGAGGTAGTGCTCAGTGACAGAGGCAAGGCATTACCTTAGTTGTTCCGACAAAGCAACCCTTCCACCATATTTTGTATGATGTATTTGCAGAGCAAAGGCCACAAGGCTCAATGTAATGCAGGCGGAAATTGAGTTGTGGAAGAAGAGTGCTTGGATGTACGAGGGGGCCAGTTGGTGCAAGGCCCAATGGCAGTGCACTGAGATTTAGAAAAATAAAAAGTGTTTTTTAATAGGGAGTCAGTGGATTGGCCAGGCATGATGGGATATATAAAATGTTATTCCTAATACCAAATGTGCAACTGAATTCTTAAGAGGTTGAAAACAGTATTGAAGAGCATGTGGAATGATGACACAAATGGAACTGCCATGATCTAATCTGGATATCAGAACTACCTATACATATGTATTGCGTTGAAAGGTAGGAAGAAACAGGTCCTTTAGAAGTAAAAAACATGCAAATATAGAGATTCGTTCTTTGAAAGAAAGTTGAGAGTCGACAATGATTCCCAAATTAATTGCTGACTGATCCAATGGGAGGAGGAGTCTAGGCCACTTCTCAAGGCCACCAGTCAGGTCCCCAAAGGGAGAGATTGCTCATGATCAATATCTTGGTCCTAGAAGAATTAAGACTTGGGGAAGTTCTATTGATCCAGATGGAAACAACTGAAAAAACAGTTTCTAACCAGTGTGTGAAAACACAGATTGTCACCATCTTAGAGTAGTCTTGTGTGTCATCATCATAGCAAAACAAAAGAAGGCCAGCAGATTGTATCAAAGAATCCAAATGAGTGATATAATGCTAGAAATGGTTGGGACGGAGATCAGGACCATGAGACATCCCACAAGTGAGCCATATAAATTTGGAATGATAAGAATGAAACATTACCACTTGAGAACTGAAGTTGATGAGAGCCAAGCCGGAGCCATGCCCACACCCCAGTGTCCAAAAGTCGGTCAAAGGGAATGGTATAATGTGTATAGATTAAGCAAATCAAGCAAAATAAGTGCAGATACTCTACCCTTATCCAACTTCATGGTCAGAGAGATTAAAATGGCTTCTGGTCCATGCTGTGGATGAAGGCCTGATTGATATGTATTTCCTGTTCTTTTTGTACTGATGTTGGAAAGTGGATTATTGGTAAGGGACAGGTAAGTACCTACACACAGCAAAAGGCCACTAAGCCCACTTAGGTCCAACTAGGCCTCAATAAATTAAATCCAGCTCAACCCTTGGTAGTTTGGCAAGGAGCATTAATGCTTAACTTAGGAGACAAATGTTTAAAGCATTTAGAAATCACAAAACAATAAATAAGTAAAACACAATAAAATTCCAACACCAGTTTATAAAAATGGAGTGTGTTTTTATCTGTAAAATGACATGAAAACAATCATAATAGGATAATGGGAACCGGCGATGCAAATTTTTAAAGAATTAATGTTTTCTAGCACATAGAAACTAAGAGCGCCAATCTGGTCATCTGGTTGCACTAGACTGGGGTGAAGTCAAAGTTTGAGGCCGACCGCGATGGAGCCCTGCTCGACTACCGCAAGCGGGAGGCCTCGGTCAAAAGTTTACCTTCGGACTTAGTCTTTTTCTTGAAGATTTTCTTCAGCGATACGAAGTCACCAATCTGATCTGACCTCTCTGGAGCCCTCTTCAGATACACGTCGCAGGAGACCTCGGTGAAGAATTCCACCTTCTGATTCAGATGATTTTTCAATACGGAAATCTTCGTCCGGGCCAAAGCTGAGTCTCAATCCTATGTCCCTGGAGCTCTCCTGGAATATGCTACGCGGGAAGACTCGGTCAACTTTTTACATTAGGAATTTGTCACTTTTTTGGAGCTTTTTTCTTCTGACGGGGGTTGACCCACCACACCAATCCTATTTCGATACAAGGTCATTGGATCACCTTTCCAGGATCCCCTGGTAAAATCCTGGAAGTCTGGGGCTCCAGAGCTTTTTAGCAGGACAAACCTGCAAGTCAGACTGGGTAGCGGTTGAGGTAAGCCAGCTTGACTTAGTATGGCAGGTCAGTCCCTTTATTGAGCTTTTTTCCCCAAAGTTTTCCAAACTTCTGAATCTTCGTCCAGAAGGTCTTTGAGGGTCCTTTAGGAGTCCAACACTCAGCCCAAGGTTCCATAAGCTCAGAGTTGCTCCTTGAGGGTTATAACTCCAACTCCCAGAATGCACCTGGTTCAAATTCAAAAATTACCACTAGCCACTGGTCAGCTTGTCAGTTCCTTCAGGTTTTGATGCAGGGGACTCAGGTTAGCTATTTTTCACCTGTAGCGAGCAGGGAGTCCCTTATTGAGCCAGTTGAAGACAGGCAAAGTCTATTTAGTGGTGAAACCCAAGTGTGCAGCTGGTGCAGTTCTTCAGAGTACAGTGTCCAGGTGCAGCTAAGGTGTCCAGAAGGGCAGTCCTTCTTTTTCTGTTGTTGTTCCTTGTAGGGAACTGTGGTGTGGTCTTTGCTGTTGAAATGAAAAATGGGAGCGAGGGGGCAACTGTCCAATCACAGGCAGGCCACTACCTTCTTGGATGACCACTTCCTGGGAAGTGTGACAAAAATAAATCTTAGGGAGCAACATTCCTTAAAAATCCAAAATGGTAGAAACTGAATTTGGAGGTTAGGTCTGGCTGAGCCCCCCCCACTGGTGTGGCTAAAAATCCTTAACACACCCCTCTCCTGCCCTCTCCTAATCTAATCAAGAGGACACCTGGTTGTCTGGGTTTGTAGGAAATGGGGGAGGTCCTGAGCAGCTCCAAATGTCCTTCCCTCCTTTGAAGACCAGTTTGGCCGATCTCCCCCTCCCCCCCCCCCCCCCCCCCCCATCCTGTTTCCTCCATCTGCTGAGGCAGATCTTCCTCCCCCAGGCACTTCCTTTGTGTTCAGCCCAGGCCACTTCACACCTTATTAAGGCAACCTGGCCAGAGGCCGGCCAATCAGGGAAGGGCACTACAGAGCTGAAACTGGTAACTTATAGGAAGAGTTCTAAAACTCTTTCTAGGTGAAAGTTATATTAAATTCAACAGTGGCAAGTTGTTGTAATTGTTAGAACATTGTTTGATTCCAAACTTGACAGGTCTAGCTCCTTTAGAGACGTTATTAATTAAAATAAAGTCTCCCCATTTTAGCCTATGGAGCCTATTCACTAGAATGAGGGAAAAACAAATTTGGCTATTTTTCCTCACCAGGGCTTACAAAACATGTTTTATAAGGTCCCTTCTTATAGTTAAACTGCACCCACCCTGGGGGCACCTAGTGCACACCTTAGGGGTGGCTTATCTTGAACAATAAGGTAGTTTAAGACTTTGGAAGTACATTTAATTCCAAAGTCGAATTTGCATGTAACTTTAATTCAAAAGCAGCCAGCAAGGCAGGTCTGCCTTTAAAATGACCCTGGGCACCTCGGCAGTGCACTTATGGGGGCACTACCTATGCTCTGGTCCCTTAATCTACATGCAGTATCATGTATTAGGGATTTATAGGTAGGTTGATACTGCCAATAACAATTACCCTAATTTGCATATTCATTTTATTCAGAGCACAGGCCCTGGGACTGGTTAGCAGTACCCAGGGCACCATCAGAGTCCTGAAAACACCAGTAAAGTGAAAAATGGGGGCAAAAAGTTAGGTGGCATCTGCAGTCAGACCAGTTTTCTCACAACTGGTTACAGTTTTGGTGCTGTTTCATTAATCTGCATATACGTTTCACAACTCTAGCAAAACTGGGTAAATTGGGGCACTCCAAGTTTCATGCAGATCTGTGCAGTGGAAAAAAGTCAAAGGAGGGGTGCAAAAAATAATAATTTCTAATTTTCATTCCCATAGGAAATGTTGCTGTCCGCTACAAAAAAAAACCTGCAGAACGGATTGACACCAAACGTGGCATGAAAGTACAACTCCCCAAGAACCCATTTTTCTTTTGATTTATTGTAAATGTATTCAGTAGTTTTTGAAATAATAATAGCATTTGAAAATGAACCGAGACGCTTCAAAGAGTTAATTTTGGACCTATCTTGGCTGTTAAATTCTAGGAAACTCAGGAGTTCTGTTAGTCACATTTCAATTTTCCATGAAATGTCATGTGACAGGGGATTTGTATTTTCTTTCATCATCTTGAATTTCATAACAAACTCATGAATAAATAGAAATTGAAGAGCTATGACCGAGAGCTTGAAAAAAGTCATGAATTGAAAAGAAAGATGTGATTGGACAGGGAGGGCCTTTGTGGATACACTGGTGGTTGCACATAGGTCTTGGATGCAGACTATGTCATGCCTCCAGCTCTGCTGTGCCTGGCCAGCAGCTGCAGCACTGTGGCTTGGACACATGGGCGCTACTAGTCAGACTGAGTGTCCAATACTGGCTGTGGGTGGCCAACGGTTGTGCATTTCATGGGCTGAAGGCACAGACCTGGCTTGCGTCTAACCCCTGCCACGCATGACCACAGATTGGGTTTAGCAGGGGTTGACACAGATGGTTGGGACTAGGGCTTTGCCACATGCCAGGCCCTACTCCCAACACCTACTGTGCATGCCCAAAGGCCATGTATGTCAAGTTTTGGACTCCTGAATGGATGGGTTTATGGCCGTGGCCCAGGTCACACCCAGGGTTTAACTCCCCAATGTGCATAACCTGGCTACATAGACAGTTGGGCGCAGGGCCTGCATCAAATTCTCGCCATGTATAGCTGATGGATATGTGCAGCAGGTTTTGGATGCATTAACTGCTAGTTGTGGGGACTAGGCAAAGCATTTTCAGGATCTGATCCTGTCTTACTTCGCTGAAAGTCGTATACAATAGGAGCTGGTTGGATGGGCTGTTGAAGCAGTTGCAGCTGCATGCCATGACCTGTTTCCTACCTCAGCCACAATTAGTCAGAGGGTATTCATTGCAAGGGTTGGACACACAGGTAGTTGGCTGCTACAGAATAGACCCTGCATAAAACTGCTCCATGATTGCCCAAAGGCTGTGCATAACTGGGTGGATGCACAAACGGTTGCTCTACATCCAACCACTTATGTCACTTTTACAAAGACCTGATGAATTTAATAAAAAATCACTGTTAACAATGTTTTGGCTCTGGTAGTGCAAACCAAGTTAGACTCATATTTGAAATAGTGAAAAAAATCCACTGGAAAAACACAGATAAAGTTACATTGTGGTTCAAAATCAAAAAAAGACCTGAATTTCTCCTGTTAAGGTCCACTACACCAATCATACCTTGTGCCCCTCCATCAAAACCATCCCTCGCCCATGAACTATTGTGAGGAACCTACTCCTCACTGGATTGGGCCAGGCTGACGCGTAAGTGCTGGCAGTGGTCAGGAGAAAGGAAATGACCCAATTCCAGAAGTGCCTGTCCTTTAGGATATTGCTTAGGTGTTGTAGTCTAGGATAGAATGCTTGTATGTGGTAGTAAACTTTTTCAGGAAGGGATAACCTTTTCATGATTTAGCAGGTCAGAAATTCCTAGTGTCTGGTTCAGAAGATTGGTAATGTCACGAGAGAAGTGGTAAAAATCCAAGTTGCCCCTAGTAGCAGATTTATTTGAATTCAAAGATGACAGAAGGAGTTCAAGGATAGGAGTGTATGTTTATCATTTTTTGTTTTTTCGCAGAATCTCATGTATATATTTTGTG
Source organism: Pleurodeles waltl (assembly GCF_031143425.1). Lineage (NCBI taxonomy): Eukaryota > Metazoa > Chordata > Amphibia > Caudata > Salamandridae > Pleurodeles > Pleurodeles waltl. The sequence goes on along the minus strand of NC_090437.1, from coordinate 1,030,355,423 downwards.
TAGTATTTTTCTGTTTCCTTTGTATTATTTAATTCTATTTCCCGTGAGTTTGCCGGTCCATGTGATAGCCTCTCATAATTCCGGATCAGAAACAAGGGTGCCGTTATTCAACGTTGGCATGTATGTAGTGCCTTTGCTGTGGAAGTGAAAATGTTGGCTTTTAAATCCAAGCGGTGAAATGATGCCTAATTTTATGTATCGTCCGCTGCCAGGGAAAATATTACTTTTTGCACATTGTGGTAATTATGCATCTTTTCAGCCTTGACTTTTGTATCCATATTTTAAATTTATCAGAAAAGTAGCTTTTCAAGAAATCGTTTTTTAAACATAATTATGGACAAATTGTGGAATTATGATAATCTAATTCTGACTCGATTTGTTGAGTTTACAAGGTTTGTAGTTAGTAATGAGTTTTTGTTGCTGATTCGATTTATCCATTAAGACCCGTAATTCCTGTTATCTAGTTTGTCTCGTTGTGGTTCGGAAAGGCAGTCAATTGCATTAAAAGGCTGGGACTAAATGTCATATGGTGTGTCCTAGTTTGAGTCCTTTGCTCACGGTCCCTTTGTAGGGATAGCTCCATGGCTCGCTTCTCCTACAGGGATACATCACGCAGTTTATTCTGACGCGTGCACTTTACCTGTGAAGCTGCACCCTCGGAAGAGCCACACAACAGCCACGTGAAGACTGCTTTCCAAGTAAACATGTTTGATTAAATGCTACCCATATCAAGCAATATAATGATCCGCACTGACTGCACACACCACCAGATTTCGTAGTGTCAACGTAGTTGTATTTTCAGGAAAGAAATGCAAAACCTACAGCACTACAGAGGACTACCGCGGATTTAACTTTGGGCTGAGCCAGTGTAAAATGTTCTATTATGTTTGCGTAATTTGCCTGGTTTTGTTTGCAGGTGCAGTTTCCATAATTTTGCATTTTTTTGCACACAATTTTTTGTAGGGGACTGGTCCAAGTAGGAAATGTCTTGCAGGTGTCACGTTCGAGCAGAAAATGTGTTGCAAAAGATTTTCTTTGTGAACCCGCCAGTTTGCCGGCATCTTGATTGGCTTTTGATCCCGAGAGATGCCCTTTCGTTCTTTTTAGGGTGGAGCCTGCGCCGCATGCGTATCGCCAGCGAGACGCTTTAGGTATTAGAAAAGGGCTCGGAGCCCTGTCGACGTCACGTCAGTGTTTTTCATTGGTTCGTGGGCTCGCCTATTAAAATCTGCTTGCTTTCATTAGTCGAAGGCATGCATACGTCATGCCTTTTCCGGTGGCTAGCTCTCCTCGAGTGCATCGACCAAGTACAGAAAACATGTGAGGCTCGCTGTTTTCTGTCCGGCTCGTGGACTACTTTTTCTCTATTTTCCTAGCACGATTTCGCTTGGCAGAAGTCGAGCGCTTTACACAGTTAATTGCACTTTTTAGGGTTAAGTACATAAATGCACTTTTGCCGATAGGTGAAAAGTCGGGTTAGGAGTTTACAACGCTATCAGCTCTAAAACGAGCAAACGCAAGACCCGTTGCATTGCAAATGTTTGTTTCACTTGAGGTAACCCCAACATGCATTTCGTGTACCTTTGCATAATATTCTTGGCATTTTGTGTAATTTCAGAGAAGAAAATAGACAATTTTGCACTTTTTTACTTTAGGAATACCACATAGAAGTGTGGTTCTCTATGACAGGTTGGGAGATGGTAGTTGTATCTATGAGGTATGATTCTTACCAAAGTACACGTTGTAAAAGCGGAAAATGTGTAGCTTACAGGGGAAGAATTATTTGCATTGTTAAAGGAAACTGCCTTAATGGAAACCTACTCGCTTGCTAGCTGCATATGATATTTTTGCTTTTCAAATGAGTTCTCAATCTTTGCTTCTGCGCATCTCCAATGAAATACCCCTGTAACCAGCGCACAGTTTAAAATAAACCTGGATAAGATCTGCACATAATTTGTTTTAAATGTTGATTGCAAATGTATCTGTTTTGTCACAATCACTGGCTCTTCTTCGGGTAGAAATTTATGGGTTGTATGACAATAAAAGGCAGTACCAATGACAGTTGCTTGCAATTAAAGACATTGTTATCCGCACAGTATTATAGCTGGGTAGCTAAGAATAACAATAACAAAATTGTTCACCTAGAGATTAAAGGTAGTAGACGTGGTTCTCTGGTTGGCAGGGGTATCCACCTTGTCCAGCTGAAAAATCCCCTTTTGGTTGGAGGATGCCTCAACCCAGTATTATAGATGGGTAGCTAACAATAACTAAAGTGTCCACCTAGAGGTTTAAGGTGACTGTGAGAAATTAGGTTTCTGTTTGGCATGGATATGCACATTGTCCCCACTGAAAAATCACCTTTTGGTTGGAGGATGCATCGACGTCTGAGACCTGATGCAAGGAGCAGAGGAGGTGATACACAGACGATGCGTCAGTTCTGATCAGCTCAGCCGGGGATACGTTGTTGATGAACCCTTGGCGATGAAGTTGAAGCTTTGCTGAAGCCTCGTCATTGAGCTGTGCAACTGGTGATGCAAAGGCAATACATCGGTGCCTGGGGTGATAAGCTGATTCCGAGCCATGCAGCTAGTGCTGCGATGTCCTGCGTTCGTGAGAGATGCAGTGGTTCAGATAAGTGCAGTGATGACTATGCGTATATTTTTGTAAGAACAGCTGCAGAACCCTCTTTCAAGGACTGGCTTGCCACCCCTTGGTAGAGCAGGACTCACAGTTGGCAGAGACCAGGGGCTGTAGCTAGGGTGAGTGAAGTCTTTGATGTCCTTGAGACTTCAGAACAGGAGGCAAGCCAGCAAGCCCTTGGAGTCATTTTTTTCTGGGGATGTAGAGATGTAGGTCTAGTCCTTCTCACTCCCAAACAAGGAGGCCAGCAGGACAGCCACAGCAGGGCACGAATCCAGCAGAGTGACAGTCCCTTCAGCAGCACAGTAGTCCTTCTTCCTGGCAGAATGTCCTGCAGTCCAGAATTGTACTGAAGTGGTTGTGTCCGAGGTCCAGTACTTATAAACTGTATTTAGAGACAGGCAGAGGAACTAAATGATTTAAGGCAAGAAAATGACAACTCTTTAAAAGTGGCATTTTCAGAATTACAATTTAAAGTCTGACTTCACCATCAGTTGGGATTTTAAATACTGATTCCAGAGACGACACACTTGGGGGGTCCCATCTCTTCCCAATTAGAAATTACACTTATAAAATGTAACAAGACACCCCCAATGGTAACCTATTAGAGAGACAGGCCATGCAGTAGTGAAAAACAAATTTAAACGTTTTTCACTACCTGGAGAAGTAAAGCGTAAACGTATGTGCCCATCTTTTTAAATACAGTGCACCCTGCTCTTGGGGCTGTCTAGGGCCTAGCTTAGGGGTGTCTGACACACATTAAAAAGGAAGCTTTGGACCTGGCAAGAGGGATAACTTGCCAGGTCGATATGGCAGTTTAAAACTGCACACACAGGCTGTGCAATGGCAGGCATGAGCCAAGTTTGAAGGGCTACTGCTGTGGGTGGCACGATCAGTGCACCAAGTCCACTAGTAGCATTTTATTTGCAGGCCCTGGGCACAGGTAGTGCACTTTACTAGCAACTTATAAGTAAATTAAATATGCCAGTTGTGGATAAGCCAATGTTACTATGTTTTAGGCAAAGAGCACATGCACTTCAGCACTGGTCAGCAGTGGTGAAGTGCCCAGAGTCCTAAAGCAAGGAAAAACGAGGGCAGAGGGCAACAATTTGGGGGACGGCACACCGAGGATGCCAGGTCCAACAGTGATAGACAACAAGAGTAAATATCTTGTTGCGTATGAAAGACCACACAGTGGAAAACTGTTACTGAGTGTTTACCCATATATATTTGTATGTTATGGATGCATACTCCTCCCTCAACACACAAATTCCCTTCTACTGTGTGGCTAATCCTATGAATGAGCTGCACAGTGGAAGAGGAATCAGGAGGAAACCGCACACAAAGTGGCTTCTACCCATTTAGCAATCTCCATCTAACTGTAGTTTTAAACCAGCATTGGCAAAGCCAGTATGTTTCACCCGTGCAAGATCTATTGGCTTGGTCAATAATTTTTGGCACTGCTGTGCAACATGGCTTAAAGTACAAAAAAACCTATTTGACGTGGCCAGTGTTGACCGCGTCATAGCACTTTTTTCCCATTAAGGCATGTTGCACAGCAGCCTGTGCTACTGTGCAGTATGTGTAAAAGCACTGGGGGCAGCAACATGAGGGGGATGCTAAGGAGGGAGCTTCAACCACAGATACCTAGATTTCTTGGTATCCTCTGGGTGATTAGTGTGTTATACAAATCAATACAACATAAGATGACATAGACTGGGAGGAGGGCTGGGAGTGGGAAAGAAACAATCAACGACAGAAGAATGATGTTAGGGGGATCTTAAAGAACAACCAACAGCAGGAGGAGGGCAGGGTGGTAAAGAAACTACAGCCAGCAGGAGGTTGGCTGTGGAAAGCAACTCAAGATCGGGAGCAGCAACAGTAGGAGGAGAGCTGGAGTGAGGGAGAGGGACTGCAGACACATGCACTCTGTAGGAGTGCATGTAAAAAAGTTAAAAAGAAAGAACCTGCAGAAGCTTGCGGCCAGTGGAATGACACTGGCTGCAAACAGGAAGCTGTACTTTGTCCATGCTCTATTGAAGAGACAAACACAAAGACCCAGGAGGAAGCTAGAGGCGAGAAGGAGGTGCTGACCAATAACAAGCAAGGAAACGAAAGTGGCGTCAAAGCCAAACAATGGTAAATAATGGTAAGTAATAGGCGAGCTGTAGGTCCGTTTTAAGATTTGTTTCTTGCTAACAAATAGATTTTGTTAACAGTGCATGCGTGCTGTTCATGCAAAACCTAGAAAGCATGGCTTTGGTGTTTTGACACTTACTCCCAGTGCCTTCATTAATACCCTCTTTCCCAAGTACACAAATTATACTTGGACCATACCACTCTCATTCACCCTGATATTTAAAAAAAATATAATACCTGGTGTCCTGCTACACCTCATAAAACTCTCACAAAAATATCCTCTCCTCTCCCACCCCGAAAAAACAGGAAAAAATCATGAAAACCACCCCTCCCAAAAAGTAAACAAAAAAATGTCTCCTACCCCCCTCCTCAAATTCCACTTCCCTCCTCAGCCCTCACCTGAAACTCTGCTCTAAGGTCTCTATTGGAGAAGAGAGCCAGTGACGGACTGAAAGCAGCTTAGTGGAGGCTGCAGTCCCACATCCGTGCAGGTCAGACCAGACCTTTGCTGATGGAATTGAGACGGTTTGGATTTGTCGGCCTCCGGCCAAACGGGGGGGAGGGGAGGAGGAGAGAGGGCTGGAGACGGGGAAAGTGAACACTTTCCCATATGATGTAGCAGTAGAAAACAGCTTTTGTTTGTCCAGTGTTGCTTCGTCATAGCAGTCAATATCTATGTTTAGAATTCAGTATTCACTAATAGCTCACTCTGAGAGCGAAACATAACAAAACATATTTACAGAAGGGAAAACCAGTCAACCACGATAAAGTTTGTATACTGAATATTTTGTATCTCAGGAAAAACTTTATGTTTGATGAGTGGATTCTCTAAAGTATATATAGCTTTTGCTTGATTTCATGACCGATGGATTTTATATCTTACCTCTAGATATTTATTACATTTGCAATGTCCAACGTTAGGCCTTTTCCATGAGGTAAAGACAGCTTAGCTGAATCTAATTCTGTCTACTGTCTGGACTCAGCCAATAGATATCTTATTGATAGACTATTTACATGCAACACGGTGCACCATAAAAACGTGCCTGGCATATGTAGGTTTTCCTATTGTGAACTTGGATATCATTGACTTTTCCTTTCTTCCTTCTAAGTTAATAAATAGATTACCAGTGAATTCGGTAGTAATGACGCATACTTCTGGTGCTTCCAAAAGGGAAAACTTTGGCATTAAGTGTGTGTATGAAAAGATATTTTGGTTTTAAGTATTGTATGAAAACAATCGATTATTCAATTAGTTTGCGGATTTATCTATGGCAGGGGTAATTCCATGGTGGCTTACCTATGCTAATGTAGTCTATTCAGGGATTACAGTAAGCATTTTTTACCAATATTCTTACATACGCGCACACTCACACTTGGGTATGCGCATGTTTATAGTACAGATTTCAAGTTAATACTTTGTACGTGATAATTTACAAATCTGGTTCAACTAATACATTTTTGTGGCTTAGATTTTTGTTCTGTATTCTGTATCTATAGTCCTTTTTCCTTGGGCTACTCGTGTTTCTGCTGTGCTCGGCCGAGGATTCAGAAGTTTCTATTGTTGCTCATGTTTTTCACAATACTATATATTTTCATGGATTCATTTTAGATTTAGAAAAACTTAGGTGGTTTAAACTCCATAAAGACATAGCACTCATTCTGCTCCCTGATATGACGTATATGCACTTTACATTGCATGCAAAATGTAGGTACATTCTTGATGCCTGTTGCCAACGGCAATAGGTTAGACTTGCGTTTTGAGTACAACTCTAACCTATTATGCTTGCCAATGCTTTTCAGTCTTTTGGCACCTAAAAACTTTAGGCAGGGTATTCACCGTATCTTAGAGAATCAAATTGAAACTACATTTTTTTAGATTTTCCTTGAAATAACTGATATATGTACAGTTTTGAAAGACGGTGCTTTTCCTCAAATGAATAAAATTTTAACTTTTCTAATAACAATAGTTTACGAATTCAGGCGAGGCTAAAACAATAGTCTGTTTACAAATCTATTTACAAGCATATATTATCTTTTAGGTCTGGGTTTTGACAGCACAGCTGCCAATCTGACCTAAAGCTTACACTGCACATAAAGTGGATTTGGGGTCAGCGACTTTGTCATTTGCTTTCTTCAAGCGGTACCTTCCAGCTGTTGGCTCTAGGCCTTGTTAATCATGTCTTGGTTCAGCCAGTGGACTAGTCTTCAACTAGTGTAATTTGCTGTGTGGCTGTATTCTTCTACCTCAATTCAGGTGCTTGCATGGAACTGCATACTTTACAGCATGAGTCCTACCTGTTTACTCCTGCTGGCCCCCACCTGGGTGGGATGTGTCGCTGTAATGGAGTGGTTCCCACCCTGTGGTCCGGGAACCCCTGGGGGTCGGCGAAGCCTCCTCAGGGGGTCCGTGACTGCTTAGAAAATTAAATAGTATTCACAGATTAATAAAGTGTACATAAAGTGGCCAAACCTACAATAGAGCATTTTAAAAAATACAATTAACGTCAAGGAACTTGAAATTGGAGGCTACAAATTAAATTAGTATTCTTAGATTGATTCGTGGGAGCAGTGCAGGTGAATCAAACAGAATATAGTATGGATTATGTGTGATTTCAGCTGAATTTAGAAAAGCTCTACCTTTCCTATTCAAATTATATTTTTCTTTTCATATTTGTTTGCAAATTAAATAAAATGTGTTATCATTTGTGTATGTGTTTGATGAATGCTTGTTCCTGTATTTTGTGTGTATTGTTTAGTGTTTCAAATCATCGACACTGTTTAGACTGGGTTCCCCGGCTTCCAGTAACGACTCAGAGAGGGTCCCCGGGTTCCAATAATGATTCCGTGGGGGTCCCCAGGTTCTAATAATGATAACGTGGGGGTCCACAGAAGTCAAGAGGTTGGGGACCACTGCTCTGATGTGTTAGAACATTACTCATTGGCTTTGCCAGTGCTTGTATTTAGGTGTGACAGGGAACTGCTGTATCTCACTTACAGAGTTAGTTAATCTACGGAGAGGAGGTGGTGAAATGTTAGCTCTTTCAGCTGTTTCTTAGTGTGTAATTCACATATTCATTCATCAGCCATTGGTGCTTAGCAGCGGCATTCATAACATAAGGAGCTAAGCTATTGCAGCTGTGCTCTCACACCGGCCATGTTACGGCGGGCAGGCGCTTCTGGAAGTAGCCGGTGGGAATGTCTCCAATGTGGCTTCAGCTGGTGCTGGCATTTGGCTCATCAGCTGTCCACATACCACGCTGCAGAGAAAGTTGATTGCCTTACCTTGTCATATTCAAGGGAGCATCACAGAAAGAGGAAAGGAATCGCACTGCACCTCTTTCAAATATGCTGGGATTTTGACTGTGATAAAATTTAGTTGCAATTAATTCGTTATTTAAACAGTGAGCCGCAGACAGTGTGGGGGACGTGAGGGGGAGGAGTTGTTTAGTAGCAGCCAGTGGGCTCCACTCCAGTGTGGCTGTTATCTGTGGGCTTTGTTTATGCTGCCCAGATGAAATGTGGCTCTCATCCCAGGACAGCTGTTAGCTGTTCTTTGAACAGACGGTACAGTGGCTCAGGGTTTCTGCGGTGACTGCGGTCTACTTTCGCAGCAAAAGAGAGAAAATAAGCTGTTCAAAATACACCCTGTGGGGATCTCAGCTTCATCCCCTCTGAAAAGAAAACAAGTTTCTTTTCAGTATGACAGCTTTTTATGGGCAAAAATATAAAGGGGCATTGTACAGTGATTCCTACACATTAATACTGGGTGTTGGTCCAAATGTGTGTACAATTTTGGCTAGCCACTCCTTTTTTGAGAGACGGAAAACACATTAGCCTGCACTGAGTTTTACTAAGTGGTGATGCAGACCTTGGTATCTCCTGAGGTTTTTTTTTAATGATAAGTATTGTTAACTATATTGTGCGGATAATGGTCCTCTTTTCCGAGACCATGTATTAATGCATACATAACGCTTCGGTTTAGACCGAGAAGAGTTCGTGCAAAATAGGTCCTATGATGAATAAGTGAAATTATTATTCAGGCAACTACATTAACTTAAGTATGGGAGAGGATCCTCCTTTAATAGATGGATCAGTTTGCAGACACACATTTGAAGCCTTTTGAGAACAGAAAGTGGTGTTTTCCTTTAAGCAGCGTAAGGGCCACAGTGCTCACTTGAAAAAGGTATGCATAAGTAATTTTTTTTTACAATCATTATTTGAAAATCAAATGTTTATACAATATGAAACATAAGAAGCTGAATGAACTGGAATAAAGCAGGTGTCATTGACAAACAAGCTTCATATACCAGTCCCACCCATTGGTGCTCCACAGGAGTACCTCTCCCAATAAAGTTACAAGTAGTAGGTAAACTACTTGGGTAACAAGAAAGGAGGAGGAAGGGAAAGGGAACAGGAACAACTAGAGAAACAGGATGATAGGCAACAATAGAGCCATTGAGCACCTCATCCGTCTCTGTAGTATACAACTATACCTACTCAGTGGACAACTGGGTAGCAAGAAAGCAAGCACACTCAGGTTTTCCAGTGCCCCTCAGTACTTCTAGTCCCACTCCTGCATAGGCTCTAAGACGTTAAGTGAATAAGGGGATGACATACTATCATTCCATTCACAAAAAAGTGGTCCCATATTGCACACCTACGTTTTAAGAATGGAATAGGATTTTTGCGAACCTACCTATGTTCAAATACAAGTACAAAAATGGTAGAATACCACATCCCAGCAGGTAGCAGAACGGCCAGCACATTTAATGTTGATTAGGCAGGTCACAATTTGCAACCTACTGGCCACAATTACAAGGATGTTAGCAAGCAAGAGTCCGCAAACCACCATATCTATGATTGTGTTTTTATATATAGAAATCAGTTACCACCCCAGATTGGAAGTCGATAACTGATTAAGTGTTTGTGACTGGAATTGTGGTTGGAAACCATTGACACAGTGTACTGAAGGGACGGCCTCAAAATGCCCGTCCCAAATAGGGATTCTTAATCTGGTTCTAAGTACATTAACAAATTCAAAAACAGTTTTTGGAATCTGTACATGTGTTTGGTAGATACACAGGGGTGTGGAATTCTTTTAAAAATCTGCTTGCCCTTTAGAGAAATCCACTTTACCTACTTACTATCTAAATCTTACCTAGACCACAACAAACCGTTCATAGCCTTCTATAATAGCAAAAACATGTCTTGTGTTTGGACAGCTTGAGATGTTGTTGGGTGTGAAATGGTGCAATTTAGTATGTTTTAATTTATTTTTCAGGTTTGCTCATTTTAACTCATTTACCCCACTACAAAGCTCCTACTTGGAGTGCAGTGCTGGAATGCTGCTACTTTATTGGAATTGCGACCAATAAATTACAGATAATCTTTGCATATGGTGCATTATTCACTTTTAACTAAATCCCTAGAGTTGAAAATTGGTCACCTTCAGGATAAGCCATAGATCCTCCAGTAGGTGCATTTACAGTTTTGTGACTGTGATTAAAACTCAAACCATAGCTGTGAAGTTTAAATATTGGTACCACTTAACAGAAAATTATATCCATAAGTCTTGAAAGGTTCCATTCACAGGGTACCCAAATCACATTTTAACACACAACATTCATTTCTACTTTTTTAAATGTTTAAATAATGTTCATTCTTTTCCCTTTTCCCTATTTTTGAGCCTGGGTTCCCTCACCTACAGAATAATTCCCTTCATATTTTTGCTGATATCTACTGTCTACTGTCTGTTTCGTTTTTTCCTCAGTTTAATTTCCTTCTGTGGTCTCTTCTTGCCTTTTTGTCTGTCTCATCATGTTCCCTTCTTCCTGTTGAAGTGACAGGCGGAGCAGAATGACTTCAAGAGCTGCTGCTTTTGAGCTGCTTATCCTAAATATCACTGTAGAGAGGGGAGGCCCAGAAGAGTGTCAGCCCTCACACAAAGCACCCAGCAGACGCCTCACACACACTCACACACATAAATACAAACACCCTCTTTTCGCATTCACACATCTCTAACCTGCAGACACAGCCTCCTGCAAAGGTACATTGAAACACACACAAAACCTGCTAAACAAACTTATCTTCTTGTGGCATGCATACAATCTCCTGCAGACGCACATTCAGAACAAACACATGTTCCTCTGATTGACTGGCCTCTGGCCTGGCAGACTCCAATGTGTGCACGCACACACGCACACTCACAGTCCACACAGCCGCACAACTCGCTGACACACCACCGCAGCAGCAGACAGCGCCACAAGCAGAGCTATGCCACCTCAAACAGCTGTTGCAAATACTAAGCTTCTGCCTGGAGAAGACGGAGAGAGGCATGGGGCGCAGTTTAGACTTGAGGTTCAGTCTGCATGGGGGGCATAGACGTATTCGGGGTGATTAAGTGTACACAGGTGCCGGGTCTGTAACTGTCTTCAAAGGAGCAAGATTTAGTTACTGAAAACGGAGCAGAGAACTGGCTAATGCTTGCCTGAGGTCAGGGGCCAGCACATGCGATCAGACGGCGAGGATTGCATCAACGAGGTATGATTGACGTACAGATACCGTATCTAGAGACCTGAGGATGATGGAGAGCTCTCATGGGGAATGGTAGTAAAGAGGCCCGGGAAGCTTCAGGTGGTGAAGGAGAGATAGTGGCAAAGCCAGCACAGCGCTCCTAATCTGTTAAATGTGCACAAAAGCACACCATTCATGCGCACGTCTTTCTGACCCCATGCCCTGTCCCAGCTGGTAAAGAATGAACTGTGTCTGGACACAAAGATGAGAATGCCAGTGTTGCACAGTAGTGTTGCACAGCTAATAGCTGAAACCTACTGGAGAGAGTTGCGCAGCCTGGCTGAGGGTGTCATTAGCAGAGAGAGGTATCTAAGTTCCAGGGCAAACAAAAAGCCTGGAGCAAGGTCCAGATACAATGGGCAGGAGAAACAGCGAATCAAAAAAACTATGAGAAATAGTCCCGGGTCAGCTTTAAAAGTACAATTTGGTCTCTGATCGGAACAAGCTGGGAATGTGCAAATGAAAAGGAAAGGGGTTTGGGGAGCTTCAAACAGCTTACTGCAGGAACTCGAAAGGCAGGGATGAGAGGCCACATTCCCTCTCCAACCTCATAAATGACGATGCTGGAGCCGTATTTGGAGGCGCTGCATTGGCGTCACCTTAATTGCAGTTTTATCAAGGATTTCGGGCTCCAATATATGCTCACATCAGCGTCTGAGTAAAAGGGGCGGAACGCTCCGTGATCCCTGTGAGCCCGTCCCTAGGCAGTTCTAGCAACAGGAGATGTTTTACCTGGGAGAACCCCTGAGTTGAGAAGAGTCCTCTACCTCTGGCCAATCACAGCCCCTTATGTATTACCCCACATGGTTGGGAATTGTTTCTGAAAACTGATTGGCTCGGGCATCAGGGTTCTGTAGCAGTGTAATTTAGGGCCATATGCATGAACACTTTTTCCCATAGACACAGAATGGGTAAAAACCTTTGATACATCTGGCCCTTAATGTCTAGTTGCCCATAGGACAAACTAGACTTTAAAACGTCATGCTGTGACTGAAATCCACATGGCTCAGGCGATATAAATTTCCCACCCCTGAATACAAAAATGCTTTTAACAGTTGCAAACCCTCTGTTTGGTGAACGTTTTATTCAAATACTCATCTGAGGGAGGTGCACTTGCTTGCTTTCAATATCATAGCATAGAAATCTGGGCCACAGCTAAAAGTAATGCCTTTCACCTATGACTATGGACAAGCAATGCTGCAACAGCAATTACAATAAGTAATATGGTCAGACTGTGTAATACTGAATACTCTCAGACCCACAGAAAATGCAGTCAAAACCTTATTTGCTACAAAGTCAGCATCTACTATGATGATCATTTGTCTTATGCAGTCTTGAAGGCTAGCTCCAGTTCTTTAGGAGCTTGAAATACAAAAAATCTCTAACAAATCTGTCTTCAACCAAGGCAGCAGGGATGAGCAGTCTCCATGGGAACATTCAAGGTTTTGTGCATCTTGCCACTGTATCTTGGTATAACTTTTAGGTTTGAAAACAAATTCTTAATAAGTACACTGTACAATCCCAATATTATGCTCCAAAATGTATCCCACACTTTGATGTATTGAAGAATAGGGAATTCGAATAGTTCAATCAGCACAGGGAACAGAAGGCATCTTTAGGAAATGTGGCATTTGTTAATATTGCCAGAGGTACTTTCCTGCTATGCCACATTCAATATATAAAAAGGTGTTTTTTTAGGGTCCTGTTAAAATTCAAAAAGCTGTGTGGTTTCATTTGTTGGTTTTACAACCTTTACCTTTACTGGCATCGTTTGCTCACAAGATACCCATTGCTAATTTTTATTGGTAATATGATACATGTTTGTTTCTTGGTTAAGGCTTCATTAGATCATCTGGTATTTTGCTTTTTCCTTGATCACTTGTTTTAGCAAATTGTTGCATATAATTGTCAACAAGAGTCAGTCTGTTGCTGATGGTATAGTCCATGAAAGCCACATACTGAGTTTGTTATGAATAGTACAGTTGAGACAAGAGAAGCTGGTTATATTTCGCAGGTTGAGATGTAGATGTTGATTGTGGATCTTTTAGTTATATTTTGAAAACATCATTATGAATTAAGATAATAAAACGTATCAAGCTAAAACAAACTATAAAATACATTGTGGATGGCAAACCAGCTAATTAAATCATTCTGTCATTTTGCAAAACTAAAAGCAACATCAATTACCAATGTCATTCATACCCTTTATAAGTCAGAAATCCATATCCTTAAATGTATTAAATATAGTGCATTCACCATTTGCGTTCCCGTGCAGAGTTGAGATAAGGCACCTGAATCCTATAAGTTCCATTTGAATTGAAGATCAAAGTAATGTTTTCTAATTCTGAGAATAGATGGAGAGATGCAAAGGAAAATTGGTGAATGATTCTTTACCCATACAGTGTAAGTGACAACTAGACTCCAAACTCCCATTGCATTTTTATCTGTGTTGTTGATATTGTAAGAATATATTTCTTATTTTCTAATTTATCACTTCCAGAGAAATCACTGGGGAGGGACGACAAATTCATACGTAGAGTAGAGTAGCAATCAAGTCTTTGTTTCAAAGATATCTGAATGAGCTAGCATGAAGCTATACCTATTAATACCATCTCAGACCATTTTCTCTAACTCAGCCGCAGACCTCTTCTCTTGAATACACTCTTGGTTAAGCTCATATGGATTAATTAATTCAAATAAAACATGCTTGGCCAAAAAATGCATGACATCATTTCATCACGTTCAAAAGAGAGACTAGACCAAAAAGATTATAATTTTGCCATATGTAACAGGTTATGACTGATGCGTCCCAGAGTTTAATTGTGGTAAGGCTGAACTCTAAGCATAGAAAAGCTTGAGGGGCAGGCTGCCTTAAGTTTATTTTCTTAGGTATAGAGCTTCCTGTTTGTCAACTCTGTAATTATTAGCTCCATTGCGAGATAATATCAAAATTCTTAGGGTATTTTAACATGACCGAAAATAATACTGTGATGTACGAAACTGTGCCACATCTCATAAGAACCTGTATAAGCCCATCATTAACTATGGCATATTTCAGAGCTAAATAGTCTAATTGTGGTTTCAGCGAACAGTTGAGAGGTAACCAAGATGGTCATTGGCTTTTTTTTACCGCCATATGGGTACCTTCAGCAGTCCATTTAAAATGACAGTGGAAATTTACCAAAAACCATTATGTTGGTTTTCAAGGACTTCACTTTTAATTCATTCTCCCTGCTATATTTCATTCTATGTTTAGCAAATCCAAACAACTAAATTTTCATGCGTCGTAGTTTAGGAGAACAGTGAACCTTTACAATAAGCAATTATATATCTGCCAGCTAAAGATGGGACCAAGATACAGCACTGGTTCACAATGTGTGGTGTCAGAATTTTTTTATGTAGTCAAATCGTTGTTGACTCGTGGAGTTTTTTGATGAAATGTAGTAAGTTGGCATCAAATTGAAAGGTCTGCATCGTGGTCCGTATATTATACCTGTCAAACTCAAAGATTTTGGGCAGGTCTGGATTTCCAATGCAGTCCTTTACTGTTCTGTTAAATAAATACATTAATGTGAAGCCAATCAGATCTCACCATGAGATCTGTGCTTAGGCTCTGCCCATATATACAAACTTAGAGTTTCTTTAATTTCTGGCACACTACTGAACGGATTTACACCAAATCACAGAAGCACAGTGTGCGAAACAAAATCTAGCTTTCTGACAAACTTGTTGTAATTCCGTCTAGTGGTTCAGACTGTAGTCGTGTTCAAAACTCCTAAGGCGATTAACATGAGAAACACACATTTGTTGACCTGGTTTTCTTGGCCCCCGCTTAACAGATCACCCTGAAACTTTCCATGTGCAATAAGAATCACAGCGCACTTTTTGTTTTTTTATAAGAAAATTTTGTGAAGGGGGAGGGGGAGGCAGAGAGGGAGAGGGAGAGGGAGGGATGGAGGGAGGGAGTGTGTGTGTGTGTGTGTATCTCCCAACATTTGAGAGGGTGTATCCAAGATGGAAAATTGTGAATTTTTAAAACTCGTAAGCCGATATTTGAAGAATTCCCAAAATATACTTAAAACTGGTGTTTCAGCGATAAATCATGGGGGTTGGGAAGACTTATTACTAACATTATTATGTTGTCACTATAGGGGCATTGCAGCTGCTTTATATAACCCATGTAGAAACATTCCAAATTGGCAAAGCATATTTTATTTACCTTACTGCTGGTAGCCCTACTTGATGCAAAGAGATAATCACTGCTAGCTATCTCACATATGGTGGCTAGTAATGTAATCTTTTCTAATGTTATGACAATACTAATAATATTAGTAGCTTGGGATGATTATCATTGCACATCAGTAGACCCCCCCCCACCAAGTTAGCCAAATATGCCTGATAACAGAGACTTGTAGACGCCCAGGACTTATCCATGGTGTTAGACCTATATGCAGACTTCTGGCATACAATAGGAATTGCTCCTCTCTTGCTCCCTTGCACACATTATAGAATAATACCAGGAGAGCTACTAAATGTCTACAAATTATAATGAACTGCTCTTCTTTGTGGAACAATGATCAGGGATCCAATAAATCATCACCTCATGTCCATATCTTGCACTGCACTGGATAAAGAGGGTTTCTCTGCCTTTATGAGCACTACCATGATGGAGATGCTGGTGGTTGAAGAACCAGTGCCAGACTCCCCTTAATCCCAGCCCCCTGATATACCTCCATTAAAAAAAAAAAAAAATGTTGTCCAGAGACTATCATTTTTTATTTATGTTTTTGGATTATTAGAGAAGTAATTACGCTTGGGTAGACATTGCTGATCCAGTCCAAATTGTTCTGGATAACATTTTTAAAATGGTGCATATGTTGCAGTGATGATGAAATATTTCAGGAACCATGAGACCTTTATACTTCATTTCGGTATCAAAACATAGGCTTTGGGGGTCAAGTAGTCTTATAGGGACAGAAAAGTAACTCCCTAGAGCAACCCTTCAAACATTTTCCAAAATGGCGGCTATATGAGAAGAAGAAGAGACATATGTTGAATTGAAACAAATAATGGTCATAAACAATGTTTTTGTGATCTGAGTATGAAAAAAAATGTTTATCACTCCTGTTTTAGAAACATTTTCATAGTTCACTTTAATGGTTTCTGAAAAAGCTTGTGATACATTGCAAGACTGTTGAAAATTTCAGAAGAGCATATCAACAGGGACATCTTGTAGCACAGGTTTTGCAACTACGTGTAAGTTCTGTGGGTAGAGGCTTTAGAAATTTCGTAGGTTTATGCACCCCATCAATATCTTCCCAACCAAATTCACATGTATCATTCTCTACATCTGCATGATCCAAAACATTTACACATCTTCTGATCAAGTAGAACACTCTTTTATTGTGTCCACGCACAGAATATGATGTCATGGGAAGGTCAATTAGAGGGACTGATCTTTTGAACTCACTGTACTGAAGATAATCAGATGTGTGACGGAACTCGTTTTCCAAACGTCTTTAAAGTCACATTCTTCTTCTGTCTTAGCAGATGTTTTTAGGAACGTCACAGGTTCAGCAGTTAAACTCCAAGCTTTGTTCCAGTTTTGCTCATAGTTTCATCACCCGTGAGCATCTATGCCTTGAAAAGAACACTGGGCATCGCTGGGGCAAGTTTCTTGTACAGAATATGAAGCTGGATAAAGTGTCTTTTCTCACATGTTCCATAACGTATACATAACTCTGACAATCCTTGATTTATGAACATTGCAACAAATCTAAGTAGCACAATAATAACAGCTGTGTCATTTAACAGTACAATGACTCGATCAGAACCATTTCAAACAGCCCACTCATCATGTTGCACAACACAAATGTCTTCTTTCTCTAGTTTGCTGGTAAGTTATTGAAAAATAACGCCCATACCTCTTGAAAATATCTCTGCAGGCACCAACTCCTCATTTACAATCATTCCACTTGGAATAATTGTAAACTCAGTGTTTACTAAAGTATCATCAATGTTTTGGTGAGTTAACATCTCCAAGTTTATCTTGTTCGATGTTGATGACCGGAATTTATCAAGTTGTACAGTTATAGGATTGATGCAGGCAAGGTCAATTGTTCAACTTGTAGACATTCATCTCATTCTCTCTCATTCTTTGATAGAAAGTTCAAGATAACTGTCCAAGACAATGTGCGGTTCTTGCAAGGAGAACACTGACTTTGATATTTGTAAAACAGTCTGAACGACCTCTCCAAAGTTTGGCATGGATGAAATCTTGAACATTCTCAACTGTGACATATGGTCCACAACAACAGCAGTTTTCAATGAGGACACATTTTTTTATTGAAATTCTTCAGGTGAAAGTATTTTTGAGCTCTTGTACTAGTTTTGCTTCACTGGTTTGGTTGCATCATCTCCATCAAATAATGCACTTGTTGGAAGATCATGCATCAGAATGTCCTTGATAAATTCACCCCTTTCTTTTGCAACATCCACCTCTCTATGTGCTTGCAAATGTGTTTTTGTAACCTGTTTTGTAGTGTCTGGTTGGACGAAACTCTTACTATGGCAATTAAAGCGTGGAAGTTTAGCTTTAGTGAATATGTCAAACAACCTTTTCTCTTTCAGTACAAATCTCTGCTGATTCAGTTCTGCATATAGTTTTGATCCATGTTCCAGGAAATCTAGTAGATGTGTCTCCAATCGTTATCCACATATTGTTGGGTCACGAAGTTGTGTAGTCGCACTCGCTCATTAATTTCAAAGGGGTTTCCTTGCTGTTGCCTGAAATGAAGAAGGCTGTCAACATGTTTATTAAAATGTTCCCCTCTTTTTTCCAGAAGATCATGGTGAGGAACCGTTTCACGATGGTCCATTAATTTTGAATTTGTCAACTTTCTGAAAACATTGGAAATAGAAAGGACTTCATGGTAAACTAGCTGCCATTGAGCAACATATTCACTTTTATGTGTCTGATCAATGATATTCTATGAGCCTTCCTGTGATCTCTGGATCGGCTGTTCCACTTTCATATCTGGAACCATAGCATTGAAACTACCCTCTCTGTCTTTCACCACAAAATGTCTGTAGAGGTATGTTTTTTCCACCTCAAGCTTCTTCACTCTTTCCAAATACCAGGACTCATAGCTCAGGTAGTTAATGCAATCGAATTCCCGAAACACAGTAATCATTGACTACACAATCTTCACATGCAGCCAGTCATCTTCCCAATCAGCATGTACCAAGTTATTCACTAGAGCTATCATGTGTAAAACATTTCCCCACCACTTGCAAAGTTCTGATGTTTCTTCACATTCTTTGACAAACTCTACAAACTTGGTTTTCAGGTTTTCTGATTTTAAACTGAGTGTATTGAACATTGCCTGGCTTTGCATTATGTATTTTGAATAAAGTGCACCCTGTGCCTTGTTCACTTCTGGTAAAATGTGCAAAACCAAATTTGTCTTTCTTGTTCCAGAAAGCATTGTAACGCAATGTTTCTATAGCCTCAGATATGATGAGCATACCTTGTAACGAACAAACATAATGAGTACCGCTCAATACTGACTAGCCACTTTTACTTCCAAGGATTTCAGCCTCAATAAGTGCTTCATCAATGTCTCACCCACTAAGATAACTTTTGCACACCTCAACACAACTTGTTTTCATGTGAAAACACCCATCGATGGGTCCACCCACCCATGGATAAAGATCATCAAATTCTACTGAATTGCTCATACAAATGTCAGCTACAATACAGAAGACTTCATTGCAGAAAATTGGCAGGATAGGCTGGTCTTCAAGCTGAGCACACACATTTTTTATTTTTTTATTAGAGCTGTGTATACTGTTGCGTAGTTTGTGACTGGAGATGGTATTGCTAGTAAAAACCCAACCTTCTTCAGTGGGACTGTATTCTGGGAGATCTGAGCATGAATTCCAGCTCACGGGGAAATGGCTTTTAAGTCCGCACTGAATAAGCAATATGATAAATTCATTTAAATCAGCATCATGTACTCAGCCACTTTGAAACTTTCTGGTAGACTGGAACGTGTTAATGGCTTGTAGGGATTTTGCACAAGATGGCAGTTGGGTTACAGGTTTGCAGTTTTGTTTGTTTATACCTACAACTGACACAGCTTGTTTTCCAGCAGCTACTTAATTGGTACAGTCTTAATGGCAGTATCACGGGTGCTGGATGTTCCAGACAAAGAAGAGCTGTCTTTGAAATCAAAATGATCAAGACCAGCAATTGTAAATTATTTTCTGGTACAGTGACGTGGAAGTGGAGTGCTGTCGGATTGACAAGATTTTACAGCATGAGCTGCTAACAAGTTCCTGCTCCGTACTATGTCATTATAACTTGTTGATGCACCTATCCTATTCATTGAAATGATTAGTTCTCTACTTTTGCACTTGTCATAGATTGCATGGGCAGTCATCATGTGTAGTGGAGTTTTCTTTTTGCTGTGATGTAATTAATAAAACATGATTTGGAAAAGACAGTACATTAGCACATCATAAGCCTGTTGGTTTATGGGATTCCACTTCTTCGCTTAGCTTCAAAGTCATCACCAATGTTGTCGGCTTTTGTTCTGAACTTAAGGACTTTAGTTGGTAACAGTTTTGCTCTGCTGATGCTAAGAAATGATGTAAAAAATGTTAAGACAACATCAGGCATTCTTGTAGACTCTCACGATTTACGTAGCTGTGGGGCATCACAGAATTTGACACTAAACCCAAAATCTAAATCTTTCAGGACATTTCTTAAAATGGTTCCTGCTGATTTCACTGCATCCTGTGATCTTATTTTGGCAGCAAGAACTTCAGGACTCAAATTAGCTAAGAAACACCATAAGTAGCTAATCCTTTTTGTTATGTAGCTAAAATTAAATTCTGTCATTGTACATTCTCACCAGAAAACTCTTAATTTTGCTATTATGGATCAATAAAGTTTCATCTATGTTGTCCATTATTTCTCTGATCTCACAGAGCGTGAACCCATAGCCAGCACTCAAGAGTGGCTTTAAAACTTCATTTACTTTTTCAGAGAGTGCAAATTTAGCTGAAAGCTTGTGGTTACGTTGCTGCTGGGAGTTCATTGTACATTCATATTTTCGAATGTATGCAAGCATGCAGTTCAGGTGGGCATACAAATCTACTGCAAATACATTCATCTTACTGTTTAGATAAGCTACTTGGTTGAAAAATTTATCTGGGAAGAAACTAACTACAGATAACACCATGTTTGCCTTTGAGACTCACATACTCTGTACTTTCTTTCGTCAGTCCCTTTGGCCCTTGCTCTGGCTGAATCACAGATAACACATTGAAGATCCTCTGCTTTCTGATCAGTACTTGGAGGTAGACAAGGGGCAGCCATCGATCTTCTGAGTACATGGGCACTGGGTTTGGTTGTCATTGCTTTCTCAGAAGACTCGGATTCTGGTTGTGATTCACTGCTTTCTGCTATTTTTTGACTATTTTTTTCCTGGCTTTTTTCATTGTATATGACTTGTAGCACTTGTTACAGTGATAAAATATTTTGTCCTCTTCACCCATCTGTTTCAGTCTTTTGTGAACTTTTTCTTGGCGTATTTCTGCAGCATCTATAACTCTATTCTGTCTAGCCGCAGTTGATGTTATCTTTCATTTCGGATTAGTTTGGCATATGAGACATTTTTCTTTGTAAAAGGAGTCCTCAGATTTTGTAGTTAGCAGCACTCTGTCAGGAAGTAATGACCCTCTACTACCACCTGTTTCGCTCATGTTTACAAATTTGAATCAACTGAAAACTTGAAACAAAAACAATATGTAACTAAAGTACCAATACGATGGCTAAAACACATCATTATAGACCTCGTCATTTTGGAAAATGGCAGAAGGATTGCTCTGAGGAGTTATTTCCTGTCTCTAGAAGACTACTTGGCCCCCAAAACCTACATTTGGACACCAAAATGAAGCATATAAGTCTTATGGTTCCTGAAATATTACATCATCACTGCAACACAACTGCCATTTCAAAAAAAGTTGTCCAGAAAAAATCAGCCTGGATTAGCAACGTCTACCCAAGCTAAATTACTTCTCTCATGATACAAAAACACAAATCAAAAATAAAAATTTCTGGACAACAATTGTTTTTACGGAGGTATATCAAGGGGCCAGGACTACTTTCTTTTTATCTACCTGTGAGCCTAAAAATGCATCCATCGCAGTTGATGAAAGTAATTCATAGGGAGTTCTTTTCTGTTTGGAGCTATTGTTCATTACTTAAGTCAGTGCATTGGTGAAATATGTCAGCATGTAGTTTTCCATATTTTGAGAACTTATTATTTTCTTCCAAAAAGGCTAGAGGGTTCAGCTCATAAACACCCTTCTTATGGCCCAAGTAGATTACTGTGGCAATGTTTAGGCATGGATACCAAAGAAACTCATTGATGTTGCAAAGACTACAAAATTAGATTACTAAAATGTGCTTGAATCTCTGAAGGCGCATGATGTTGTAAAGTAATCCCTAATATTACTTCACTATCTCCAAATGGATGAATAGCTTATGGTTAAAGTGCTTTGCACTGTACATCTGCTTTGGCAAATGTTCTGTATACATACAGAAACTGATACCCCACTAAATGCAAACGAGGAACCTTACCTCAATGACCACACAGTAAATCTACCATCAGATCTACAACTCTAAAGCAGATTCCACGGCCCCAGTTTGTGAAACACACAGGACACATATTGAGCGCCCTATGCAAATACAGATGGTCTAGTAAACATTTGAAAACTGTCTATTTAATTTTGAGTTGGATTGATCACCATGCAGAACAGGAGCTCTGATTGAAGAATGTCACACAAAGGTTCCTCCAGATCCAGGCCTTAACACTGATTGTTTGCTCAATACACCTCTACACTCTCAAGTGATCAGAAATGTGATACAGTCCCTCATACTCCCAGATTAAGAGCAGTGTTATACCTTGGGGTAAGAAAAATAAGCAGGCAGTGATTTACAGTTTTACCTATGTATACTGATAACAAGGATGCTAAGAATGGTCTAGAGATACAACCGTCTGTTGTTGACTACAGATGATTGTTACGAAGAGGGCAAGAATTTATTGGGCATGGAGTTTGTTGTATCAGTTCATTTAGAAGTTATTTCTCCAAGCGAAGTCACGTGTTGGAGTGATCACATTCTATTGCTTCCATCGTCTTGCCTTACGTTTCCTATTCAAAATATCTGAAAATTAGGATGAACCTACCTTCATCCATCAGTCCATTTATATATCTAGCAATCCCTCTTGTTCTGCGCATTCCACTATCCATGAGTGCCTGTATGTGTGCTAATGGGCTCTGATTTTTATATATTTATGCATGTGTGTCTGTTAGCCTCAGTTTATTGCATGCATTGTTTGTGTTGGTGGCTGTTGGTTTCTGCATAGGCCAGTATGCCTGTTGGTCTTTGTGTATCTATGTAAGGCCAAGTGGGTGGACATTTGTGGATTTACTTGACTGTCTGCATGCATGTCCTTTTGTCTTTAATCCTGTGTGCATTGGGGCTACCTGTTCGATTTGGTTGCAAGTGTGCACCTGTGCTTGTGGGTCTATTGGTCTATGTTGAGTTGTGCTCACAAATGTGTGTGATATGCTTATGAAGGTGTGCATGCCCGATGTGCACTATACAAATGCAAAATCTGTTGACTTCTTTTGAAAAGATGGTGCTTTAATTCATGGACTATTTAGTGCACCTTGCTAACCTATCAGTAAATGGATGGAGAGAAAGCATGCTATACAAGGTAAGCATTTCTGGAAGAGCCAGAATGATTGTGCATTTGTAAAAAAAATTTGTTGCAAATATGTGATTATTTGTTAATACAGGCACAGCTCAGTGACTAGATCTGTGATTTAAAATCAGTTCTGTGAGTGAAGGCTCATTAATGCTGCTTCCGCCGTGATTTGATGCGTGTCTATGTACAGAAGACTTTTGATGCTTTCGATGTGGCTAGATGGTGATAGCAGAGTGCAAGGGGTGTGTAAAGGAGAGGTGTTTTTGAAAGGATTCAAAAAGGTTTTCACCTTCATAAAATTGTACCTTCTAATTTGATCACAATTGGAGCAAATTAAATATAGTAAAGTCTACGTTTTTGTGGTTGTGGATTCTTTAGTCTCCTGCCTGTGTACTCTGTTGGTCTCTACTAAATAATATTCCTAAGTCTTTCATACGCAGCTATCGGTTATCATTTCCGAGCAACCAATACATTTTCTTCAGATTTTCCTTAATGGAACCATTCATAGTGTAAAACCTACCAACATATACCACTGTCCCCTCACTGTGGCCAAAAGCTTTTTTATCTGTTTCCTAAACATTCTGATTAATGTGATAAAGGCTACCAGAGTGGAGCAGGATTGAGGTGTGTGAAGTGGTGTTATTTGAGCTAAGTTGGCTTCTATCATTAATTAGGGATTGTGGAAATTTGTTTATGTTGTACGTTTGTTTTGAAACTAAGCCAGGCAGATGAGGGAAGGCCGGTGTTGAAATTGTAGAGTACAGTACTGGTTTATGTGATTACTAGGTTAAGATATTGAAATGCATTGATCTGGCTTTGATACTAGTTAAGCATCACATCGCCATGTGCTGGAAGACAAAACACGGTCTAACATAAAGGTGTGGCATGGGGAACTGTCAGAGGGAAGCCGCTGAGAGGAGAGTTACCCTGCTACCTCATCTTTTAACCACTCACCTACTCTTCCACCCTAGACAGACAAGGTGGAAAACCTTTTTAACTCTTTTTACTAGCCTTAAACATGTATTCTAGATTTGATCACTTAATAATGTTTTGATATGTGATGTATTTGAAGTTGCATTATCTTACTATTAGTGAAACAAATGACCGTGCAGGAATATCCTGTGACTCAATATATATTGAACAAGATGAGAATATGGTTCAGTAGTCTCATGTTTGGGTTATGGCGATGTGCGATGACTGGTACATTTCTTGGATGCTGGTTATGTTAGAACAACAAATTGTGGTTTTAAAAAAAGATATTAAGATGTCTTTATCTTGTTTGAACTTTGAAGTCAATGAGGTTTTGAACTTTGAACAACGGATTGCAGTGGTTCACATTAAACAGATCAATAAATGCATCCTTGAAAGGACTCTTGCAAATGAAGCTAGATGATGGACACTCCAAGGCAGCCAAGTACTGGATCTTGCTGGTGGGCGATTCTCCTTCACTTGTTTTAGAATTTATAGCTAGAATGGCTTTTGATCGACCGGGGTTCAGTAAGGAGAGCCCCAGTGATGAACTCATCTTGTGTAGTCAAGGCTGTGCCAGGAAATGTTTCTATGCTGCACATTAGTGATTGGTTTTGCTTTACTATTTCTCATGCTGCTGGCATGAAGTAGTGTGCCCTATTTTGTGACGAATTGACCAGCTCTCTAGTTGGATGATATTTGTGCCATTTAGATAGAAACAGATTTGTATTCCTTCAAGTGGATTAGCAGGTTTCCTTGTGTTGAAAACCCAAGGATTGCTAATCTAAATCGTATTCCATCTGCAGTTGTACACACCCGGGACAAGACAGTAGACTATATTTACTCATTGGAAATCCTCCTAGAAGTTATGTTACAGAATGCTCACTGGCAGTGGATGACTATTGCTGTGAATCCGAGGCTGCTGTAAAAATTCTAGTAAACCACACAACTGTTAAATGACCTCCATGGGATACAATAGGTGTCCGTGTGGAGATATGTAGCACACTGCTGTACAGGGTCAAAAGCAACAATACATTTAATGAGTAATTGGAGGGGAAACTAAATTCTGAGCGTGGACGTAGACTAATGTAATGTAGTGCTCTTTGAAGTGGTGTGTCATCAGTTTTTTTTCTTCAGTTGGAGGAGGGATGCAGCAATCCTTATGTATACAGGAATGTCAGCATAATTAAATTCTACAATGAATCTGCTTTCAAGTACCACATGTGGTATCTTTTGTAATAAGCTGCTGCAGATTTACTCGCAGGTGCTCAGGGCTGCAGATGCCGACCTTGATGTACGCTTTTACGGTCACTCATGAGAGGTGTAAATGTACACAGCAGACAGAGAGTGCCCTTTAAAGTTTATACCACCGGTTAACCTCCCTTTTAGGGTCAAGCGCACATGCGCTCTATCCCTGTTGTAATCTCTCTTTTGGCTTTTAACCACGCCCGTGTCACGCTTGTCACTTTCATTGGTTCATGGGCTTGCCTTTTAAAATCCGCTTGATTTCATTAGTGAAAGGCATGCATACGTCATGCCTTTTCCGGTGTTTAGCCCTCCTTGAGCGCACCGGCCAATTACTGAAAACATACGAGGCTCCATGTTTTCAGCATGGTTTCCGTACTACTTTTATCTTTTTATTTTCCACGCAGCATGATCGCGTTGGGTTTTACTTAGCGCAATTGCACTCGGTTTTTCGGTTTTCAATTTCAGCGCATTCGAGCTGTGTTTTACATAGCGCGATTACGCTTGTTTTTTTTCTTTCAACTTATGTGGCAAGAAAAGTCCAGTTAGAAGTTTACAACGCTAATAGCTCTAACTTGAGCAAATGCGAGACCCATTGCCTTGCAAATTCTTGTTTTGTTTTACTGTGGTTATACTTTAAAGTTAAAAATGCCATTTGGATTTTGCCAGTCTTCCACCATGTATGTTTAGGGGATGGATCAGATGCATTGGCAGCTGATAGGCAACATCCCAGTGCCTAGAGTCAAAACATGTCAGGAAATCCAGTCCTATAAACACAAAAGGTGAATTTTCCTACTACCTTAAAATTTCTTGGAGGAATGAAGCTAAACCATGGGGATGCAAACTCTGCTCCCAGTTCAGGTTAAAAGTATCCCACTGTGGAGGGAGACATTGGTGAAGAGGCTGCTTTCGAGAAAACAACCTCTGTAATCATGAATTCTGAAGTCTGGGGTAACCCCACTGATATATTCTAAAACACTTTTCTATGAGTCTGCAACACAGATGTGAGTAGCTGAAAGGGAAGGGCAGATGTGTTTTAGAAGTGTGATCTTGATTATTGTGTAATACGTCCATTTTGCAGATTATTCAAGTTTCTGCATAAACTGGGATTTGACTGCAGATTATGTGGACTTTAACATCAAACATGTACAAAGTGCTGCAGTATAAACACAATATCAGTTACTCAATAAGTAACTTATCTGAGAGAGGATGCAGTTTTATTCAGTACTATTTGCATCACATTTTGATATTTAATCCTGTCACCATTATGCAGACAGAAGAAATGTACAAATGTGGTAAGAGATAATCCAGTCTATAAAGACAGAAGCAATATAAAAATATGAAAATTCTTTATTTTATTGCATGCTGGCAGAAGAAATGCAAACATATGCTTGCTGCCCCTTAGACACTTTTAATTGTTGGCTTTTACCAAAACGTGCAAAGCACTGATAAGTGAAAGTAGTCAGCTAAACAATGTGGGAATATTACTACAATTTTCTCTTTATCAAAGTAGTGGTGCCTGATTCAAAAACTTTCCCCCTGAAGTGACATTTAACAAATAGGCTGTGTAGCACATATGCACTGAGTTTCCTGGCTTTTCCATGATATGCAGTACCTATATTTTACTACTGTTGTGCAACGGGCTCTAACATTTGATCGTATGAAGCTTTGAGGTTTTTGCCAAGCTAGACACCTCCGGAATGCTGTTCGATAGGTAGTCATCTGATTAGAGTGCTGCAGGTATCTTAAGTGGGTAAGGGATGATAGTACATAAACTTTGGATGCTGGTAAAATGTAGATACATTTTAGTAGAATTCTAAATGCTATATACCGTATTGTAGGTTTTATACTCTCCTTTGATAGTTGTACATGATGTAACTAAACCGCACATGAATTATTGTGAGGGTCATGGTACCCAGTCAAGCTGAAAGTCCAGGGCCAGTACCAAAGGCCTCATTGCTAGGAGTTTAAAACATTTGATGCATGGGCTATAATGAAGCAGGAAACCACAGATTAACATGGAGTGCTGGTTGGCATACTATAGCAGTGGTACAACCAAGATTTATGCTTTCTGATTTGGTGTCAAATGATGCAATGATGAACCCTCTACAGACCAGGATACCAGGAGAAGGTTTCTGGATGCCACTGTAAATACTTGAATATTTCACAGACAACAATACAGATGACTGTATGGAGCCATGGGGGGTGCAGTAATGGGTGTGTATTAGAATAACACAGAGAGCCAAAACAACTAACCACATGTTGCCAGGTGTTGTCTCTATGTTTGATAACTTCTTAAAGGCTGGGTTCCCTTTTTTTGTCCAGACGGGACCTGAAACCAGTGTGTAGATAATACAAGATCACCAGCATAAGTTCAGTGGTCTAGTGTTCAGATATTCAGTTTCTATTGCCTCGTCGTCCAGAGTCTCCAACTGCAAATCACCCATCGCCTCCTTCCAAGACTAATGTACTGAGGTCCTGACCACTATTTAGAAAGAAAAAAGAGTAACTTTTCTTCAATACACGTGCTACTGTTAACATGCTGTTCATTTGGGAAACAATTTGAGTACCCCTTCTCTAAATAATCTGGACTCGTTTAGTGGTCTGGTCTTGGTACTGTTCTCAGTTGATGCTGTTATGCATATTTTTAGGCCTTGCTTGATAGTGCAACTGCCTATTGTTACCAGTGTTTGAAATATACCAAGAATGGGCTTTGGCTCCAACTGAAGGAGTATTTTTCCACTTAGAGGAGTATTTGTCCTTCATCTCATTTTATTGGATAGTTTGGTGTATTAATCCACCTTTTAGAAAGGTATTCAAATGGAATGCATTAATGGACTATTTTACATCAGAAACATTACCCTGTTATGCCTCATTTAATTCTTTCTGCCCTATATGCATTCTATGTTTCTGACTTTAATTTGCTGAACAGCAAACAAATGCAAAACCTCTTTTGGGAATGCCTCTGTTAACACAGATTAGGACCAGGGGTGGGTGGTGAACTTGAAACGAAAAACTCTGTGTAGTGGAGTGGAGTTTTCTCCTCGCGCTAGTCAGCGGTGAGTTGGCAAGCACGAGCAAGGAAAATCTTACTCCAGATTCTCAGCGATATTTCCTGGCGATATTTCTCAGCGTGAGTGGTCGCAGATGGTTGCGCCTGCTCACATTTAAAAATCTTCAGTTTGCGTTGAGGTAACTGCAGCTCGAGTAGAAAATCAACTTGAGCGGCAGAAAAGAAGCAGCTCTCTCTTGTGCTGCGCAGGGAGTTGTTTGCACTGATTTTTCAGCGCAGGACAAACACTTGGCACTAAAAATTAGTGTGAAGGGCGCAGACCAACGCACTCCACCGGTTGCAGAATGCTGCTTAGTGCGGCAGAGTTTTTTGGCACTTTGCAGTGTTCCATGTAGCGCAACTCTGCGAACTCTGCCCAGGCCTAGTTAGGACATTTACTACCATCTATGCAGTCACCTTTGTCTGACTGACTTATAGAATTTATTGCACACTACTGCTTTTTTGACTTCTGGAAATAGAATTGTATCAAAAGTTTCTTTGTATGCAAACAGGGGCATTGTTTATATTTTTCATTGCTGTACACAAACGTCTGGACCTTTATATATGGCGGTGTGTAAACTGTAAAGTGTCTAGTGTGAAGTAGTGTGGTATGTAGCATCCCAGTCCTGGGAGATGTGCAGTTTTACAAGTATTTAACAGTGTCCTGATTGACAAACATATTTTGTGATTAAACTTAACTGGAGTTTACTGTGGCATAACTGAATGTCTTTTGAGGGATGTGCTGTTTCTTATCTAACACCTTTGCTGTGCTATGCAAGAAGTCCCATCTTCCAACATGGCTGCTTACAGGCATCACTTCTGAGCTCTGCTGCTGGTAGTTGTGTCTTTCTCGAGCTTTAAAACATGTAATGTTAACAATTGTTGTAGATGAATGTGGACTCCGTCTGTAACACAAATCCACTTCTGCTGGACTTGGAAATAACATATGAAAGCATTTCTGGTGTGATGGAGGATGTCACTTTTTCGGTGTTACTTCAGTGGCTTCTTACCAAATCCTACTCGGGCGTTCAGACTGAAGTCAGGATGTGAAAGAAAGTTGGATCATTGCCAACTCACTTGTTTATGGTGGATAATCAAAAATGCAAGTCTTATACCTTTTTTGGTAAAGTCAAAGGGATTCTGCATCCAACTGCAGCAAGAACGCGGTTTCAAAAATGTAGTTCAAGCAGAGCAAGTTTTACATGTTAAGTACATAAATCCCCTTTAAAGTACTCTTCGGGACTATTTGGCCAATGTTTTGACATGTTTGGGATTTGCACTTTCAAATAACTGCTTTCAGCATGAATGTTCTTGCTTCTTTCGTGCACTTGAACACAAGTTTACTGACCCACACAGACTCCGTTTTTATTTGCAGTAATTGTCTGGAATCCGTCTAAAAAGATGTAAGGCATAAGGCTTTGAATTTTTTTTTTTGGCTTTAGGCTCGAGATAAGACTTTCAGGTGGAAGTATTTTTCACGTTTTGATACTGGAAGTTTGAAGTAAAGTCCATTTTTTGGCAGATTGAAATTATTGTTGCAGATTTGAAACAGCACATATGTGATAAAAAGACATTACTTATTTTCAGCAAGTTAAGTCAGTCAGACACCTAGAAATATATGTTTTTCCTTTAAAACAAAGAATGCGTTCCCTTGATTGTTTTGCGCTGCTATTAGTCTATTCTGATCCGTCTCTCTTAGACCTTGTGCCCCTCTCTATGATCTTGCTCCTGTTTTGACACCCCTGCTGGTGGCTCTCTAGTGCTCCACGTGCCATTTTCTTTGTCATTTCCTTTGCCCCAAACGTATGGCTACCTGCATTTCACTTGTTTTGCATCCTTCTCCTATTACTTACTTGGAGTTATGTTCCCTTGTATACAAAGCTGCCAAGTTTTCAGATTGCTTATCTGTGACATTTCTATGATTTCAGTGTAGCTATGTGTGACATTGCACTGACAAAGACATTTTCCTGTCAGTAAATTAAAGCAATGATTAGTATTTTGGTGCTAAAACCAGAGGAGAATTCACTGGTATTCTTTTTTTTTTTTTTTTTTTTTTTTTTTTTTTTACTGTACTGTGGCTGAAGCCAAGGAGTAAGCATTGCTTCTAGAAGTCAGAATTTTCTCCATTTAAGGCCATCCCAAAATCACGCCCTAAAGACTGCTGTCTCGCACCTTATCTGATTAGTGGTGCAGTGACATTATCCACATTGTACTTATTGTTACAGACCAGGATGATGTCTGAAAGTCATCTGAATATGGTGCCTGGACTGCACAGTGTGAAACTTGAAAATCTGGGATCATTCCCGGCTTCCATGCTTGACCAAATTGTGTGATCCTAGGCACACACTTTTATTTCACTAAGCCTACTCTTTGTTCATTATCACAAAACAGAGAACCTTCAAATACATGAGTTCAGGATGAGTGCTGTACAAAAAAATATCTGTCTTGTTTAATAGACTAAGGGCCTGATTACAACTTTGGAGGAGGTGTTAATCCGTCCCTAAAGTGACGGATATACCACCAGCCGTATTAAGAGTCCATTATATCCTATGGAACTCGTAATACGGCTGGTGGTATATCCGTCACAATTGGGACGGATTAACACCTCCTCCAAAAATGTAATCAGGCCCTAAATGTTTGCTCCATGTATAAAAGAAACTACCGCACATATAGGGTACACGTGACTGACTCCTGACATGCCACTTAGTTCACTGATCGCATTGTCAGCAGGGTGTGAGCGTGAATATTGCTCAGTTCATGTTTAAAACCTCTCACTTTAAATAAATACTTCTCAATGTGACATAATTTCATGTGCAAAGATAAAACGCTTTTTACGTGTTGCAGAAAATCTTTTTTTTGTTTTTAATGTAAAGATACATTTTAATATTCTAACATCATGATTTGTGCTCACTCTTGGTGGCTGGTACGGGAGATGATGAAGACAGCAGGGAAGAGGCAACCTGGTGATGGAAGCGGTAAGGCTCATCTGAGGCTGTTGGCACTCGGAAGGTGATTCCCGAATCAACTGGTGACTGGGGTCTGATCAGGTCAGACGTCAAACGGGCCCTTATGAGAAGGAGTGAGCACAGGAGGGAGTGAATGAAGTCTTTGAGGGGCAACAGCAAAGGAAAGAGGGGCTTGTGTTTGAGCCGTTTGCAGTTGTACCTGCTCGTGTTTGGTTGACTTCAGGGAATTGTCAGCTGCATCGATGTTACTACTTAAAATGGCAGCTCCTGTTTCTAGCCTTCCACTGCTAACGCGACAGCACTGAAATCCTGCGATGTTCGGTGGTGAGATCTGTAAACTCTTAGATAGTGTACAACAACTCCAGGGTCTCTTCACTAGACCCCGAACTGTCTCATGATGATGCCACCAGTGGCCAAAATAGCATTTCCTTGACCTCCAGTTTAGTACTGTAAAGTCACACAGTACACACTTAGAAACTTTCGAAAACTAAACGTTACTTGAACAACATTATCCTTTTTTTTTTTTAGGTCGAGCGCGCAATTGCACTGGCCTGTTGTAATCTGTCTATAGGCTTATAACCACATTCACTGCACGCCCATCACTATCACTCGTTCATGGGCTTGCCTTTAAAAAATCTTTTGTTAGCCTTAGTAAATGTTTTACGTGTGTACCTCCTTGTGGCAGTTTTGTTACCACCTTGCCATCGACCCTGTTACATGTATAATTGCACATTTGCCGATACATTTGACTGCAAGCGAACTTCTTTTTCCTTTAGTTTCTCTCCTTTGTGCTCATGGTGGCGGTGGCGCTTTGAATCTGCCTTCTTATGTCAGCTGTTTTACTTTTCATTTTCAATTTATGTGGCAAGAAAAGTCCAGTTAGGAATTTACAACGCTACTAGCTCTAACTCGAGCAAACATGAGACCCATTGCATTACAAATGCTTGTTTTCTTCTGTGCTCAAGCTATTCATTTTTTTATGCTCCTTCCGTACAGCTTTCATACCTGTTGATTTCTTCCTTTATGTTGTAATTTTTCTCTCCCTTCCATAACTCCACTTCTCCCTTCCGATCCTTTCTGCCCTTCTTTTCCTTCTCTACTTTCTTCCTCATTTTCATTATTACATGTTTTTTCACAATAGGTCCTTCTTCAATTCCAGTAGTTGTTTATTAGTTTCACACCTTTTTAATGCTCACACTCACACCTTATGTATTCTCACAGTCGCACTTTTTGAAAGAGTCCTATGTGACCAGACTCACGCTTTTCTGAATAACCCAGTGTTGCATAATTTAGGAGGAAACTATTTTAAATATTCTGCTTGTGCACAGGCTCTTGTAGCCAGAGCCGGCTCGGCTCAGCTCTCTCTGTTGTTTTGTTGCCTCACTCACCTGGCACGCTCCAATTGTGTCAAGGAGATATATATATATATATATATATATATATATACATATATATATATACATATATACATATATATATACATATATATACACACTGCCCATGGCATCCTTGCTCCCTCACACACTGCAGAGAGGGAGGGTCATTGCGCAGTGTCACCTAGTCTGGACATGGCGAAAACCGTCGCCCCTCTACCAATAAACTATCCTGTCAAGTCGAAAACAGGTGGCGGATCCACATTAACAGCTGGTCCCGCCGGCCGCGTACTGTTTATCTTTTAAATTCCACGCCCTTCCGTGACCTTAGGCAGCAAGTTCAGGCTCAGCTGTCAGAGACTAAAAGTACACTTCCGGGGACTGCCAGCAGTACATAGCAGCTTTAGCCGAATCGCTCGTCTGCTGTTTAGTTAAATTTTTCACAGCGCAGTTTTGCACACAAGAACTTTGGAGTTGTAATACACGACAAATGCATTTTAATGCAGTGATGTGGACACCAGCATTAAAATGCGTTAGTCTAACTCCTGATGCGTGGTACTTGGCAGGGCTGTATAAACCTCACCCTCGCCCAACTACATTGTGGACCGTTTTCTAAAATAACTTGGGATAGCAAGCAGCTTCATTTAATAATCTTGTGTCTTTTCTCTTTAGATAATAGCTTTGGTTTAGTGTGTAAATGAATCTTTCCCTGGATCACATAAGTAGTTTGTGATGAATCTCCCCCACTTTGTCTTTACCTCAGTTTTTTTCTTATTGCATTTTGATATGTGTGCTGTTTCAAGATGGGGTCCTCTCTGCCTCTCGGTGCAGCTACTGTAACATGGGACTTATGTGCCAAGGTTTGAAACAGCAGGCAACTGGCACTTATATGTGCCAAACACCTCACATGTGAACAGTGTTCAGCTGACTATTTAAAGGTAAGTGACCTGGTTCCAAAGGTATCTACTATGGTTGGTGCTATAAAAACATACTTTTCTATGACAAGCATGACTTATCAAAATTCAGCCATTCTTCCCAGAAAACTATAACACATGCCTGTTGCTTACTTTATCAGTCCTGTCTTGTTAACAAAGGCACAAGTGAACCATTTGTCCTTTTCTCGAAAGAGCCAATAGGGCTTATGATTCCTCATTCGAGGCAAGTAAGGCCATTAGTTTTTAGGTTAGAACTGTAGATGTCGCTCGGAGTGTCTGATCTATTTATGTACAGGCCAAAGCTAGACCTCAGTTGCATAGCATAGGGATGGCAGTTGTCAGTGTAATATGTTACGATTATCTTATATTTCCTTGGTGGGCCATAAGCAGAGAGGCCTGTCTGTCTTGAGTTTTCTTGCTACATAGACCTCTGGGGATTTTATGCCTACAAGGCTTGCTCTAAAGCTTGTCATGCTTTACATAATTATGAGGTAAAAAAAGGTGGAATCTGGAGTGAGAATTTTGGGTAGTGGGGTGGCTTTTCACCAAAGTTATAGGGTTACACCCCTTAGGTATTCCAGTTGGGGCTACTGTTCCTCAGAACCACCCGAAACGTGGAAGATGAAGAATTAAGGTCTGCTCTTAAAAATGTCTGCTATGATGATGCACCAGACTACCTCTTGGCTTACACCCCTGGTCACAGTCAGCTAAATTCTGGAACTGCTGGGACCTACTTGACATGTCTTATGCTTGCAGAAAGCTTGGGGAGGCTTTTCAGAAGGCGCTTGCACAGATGTTCTTTTGGCCTTGTGAGCTCTTTTCCTGCTCACATATAGATGCTGTAAGGATTCTAGAAGCCTGAATGTTGCAGGGAGATTCAAGCAGCTGTGTATCCTGCATGAGAGTTTGATGCCTACTCGCCAAAGGCCTGACGCAGAGTGAATTGACTGAATCTGGCCTGGTAACGTAGTTTGGAACAATGGATGGTTGTAACATGTTAAAAAGAAAAACTCGGAAATTCACTGGTAGAGTTCTACACTAAGTTGAAGTCTGCAGTGCCTACAAGAACTCTGATGCAAAGTCTCCTAGGGTATTTAAGGAGACAATGAAAGCATCTTGACCTGTAGTGGGGATTTAGACTGTGTCCTTGGTAACCAATCTACCTTGTAAGCTACCGGAGACAATAATATATGTACACTGTTTGTCAATCTTGTATAATTGTGGTTTAAATCTGAGTGACGAGGAAGAACAATACCACTCAGTAATGATATATTATTGCTTGACCTACATTTACTGCCACAGACTATCCTTGTTGATTGGAGAGTTGAACCCTTTAATCTTTAGAGATATCAGCCTATGTTTCTTGAATACATCAGGGGAGCATAAGATGTTTTTGGCAAGAGATGCCTAGCCACCTTGTGAGGCAATCGTTATAGCATGTACATTGTATGGAACTTATAAACAGTAGTTCATTGGGTGAAAATCCCCAGTACAGGGTTTCCCACCATGGTCCAAAAACATTTGGACCACTGAATTCCACAGTGAGCAATGTTGTCCCCACCATCTCCCCGGGTGCCTCTGTGGGTACCTTAATTTGACTACTTTCTTATATATAAAGTAGCACTAAGTGACCTTCATATTTTGCTTATTGCAAAATCCATACTGTACTACAGTTTATCAAGCAAGCCATCCGGCGTCTCTTCCTACATATCGATCGTCCCTCCCCCAATCCAGCAAGAGACCAAATATTGTTGGAGGGACAAGTAGGGGATGAAAGGCGAAGAGTTTAAAGCAAGTTTGCTTTGTATAATTGAACGATCAAAGTTAAATATGGGTGAATTTCAAAGAGAGAAGCATCTTCAAATTGACCTACTTGTACTAAACCTATCTCGACATCTCTGAGCTCTTCTTTTCCTCCAGGATTCTTGTGGTAAAACTTCTTGCAAGATGCCTGGTGAATGCTCATGGGCATCCATTTCAGAGTCAACCGAAAATGTCCATCGGTAACAAATTTTGTCTAACCGAAGCCTGACAGTTAAAGTTCTGAATAGCTGATTTTACTGCAAATTGCAGTGTCCTTGTGTAATGCACGAATGTTCTCTAGGAACAATAATGTAGCTTGTTTTCTAGCTGCCAGGAGAATTTTCTTTTATCTAGAAGCTATGCAGATTAAAGGGAATGTCTCTGGTTTCTTCATTCCTACTAGTTGCCTCGGTCCTCTTCTACTGTGAGCAGGGCCACAAAGGCATATCACCAGTTGCTATCGCAGCTTATCTGAGTTTGGACTTCTAACCTGTCCATTCTTCTCTGCTAACTTGCAGTGGGCTGCCCACCACAGATCCACATCAAGAACACTATGCCAACTCCCACTGCTGCTTTGTCCACTGCTTCTGGGAATCACAGAGCCAGTGCCTTTCTGCTCGGTGGTAGGTAACTCGGTGACCACATCAGCACTGCCATATGACTCTGCCATGTGAATCAGGCAAGATCTGAGCGGTCTTCCACTCCCTCCAGCTGTAAGTTGATTTCACCACTCAGAGGATTGTACTGTTATAAAATGCAGCAAGAATTGATCAGAAGTTATGATGTTAGTATTGACACCAACTAGTAATCTTACAGTGATGTACTGCCCCGGTAGGGTACCTATGAAATGTTACACCTTTTGTGACAGATGGAGCACAGAGTGTAATGGATGGTTTCGGAAATCAAGCTTGCACCGTAGTGGTGCCCAAACCAGAAACCTGTGCAGTTGCTTTAGGGCTGGGGTGATTTTTTTAGGTGAGAAACAGCCGGGGTGAATACTCTGTGAACCTGTAGGAATAACGACAGAAGTAGGAAATGCAAACATTTTCGAGTTCGGTCAAGACCTACCATATAAAAGTGTCCTTACCAATCCTGTTCATGGTCTAAACGTGCAAGAGCCAACAAGGCCTAGATGCTATGGAAGGTTTGTCATGGCGGTGTTTGTCAAAGCTGTGCTGTGGCTGGTCAGTCATCCTAATGAAACGTGTGCCTTGTCATTGGAGCCTAGGGTACTAGACAAAAGCCCGACTAAGGTTATTGATGTTTAATGCGGGGCACAGATTTGTGGGCATTGTTGCACATAAGGTATTGACATTTATTTTTTAATTGAACATGCAATCGTTCGAGCCTTGTGGTAAAGGTAAAAAAAGTGTGTGTATGTAAAATATGTCACCTTATGAGTTAAAGGGAGGTTTAAAACTCGAGTGCAACATTTAAATGATTGTGGGTCATATTAGTACTGCAGGGGAGATAGACATTTATTGGATGCAGAAGGAAAACGCTGCCCCAAAATACTGAGCAGTTTCTAAGGGATATTGTTGCTTGTCTCCATTATGTTAGTCACAGAACTGTACCACGTGAAACTAAGCCATATAAAGTCATAGAATATTTACACTTCCGCTTTGTGTGATTGGCTCGGGATGTTTGAGCGGATGATGTCTGTAATGCAGAGTAGATCCATAGCTGTACTTATTGGAGCTTTGCCCTCTGGTGTCCGTGTATGGCCTAGACTGCTTTGCTTGTTTATCACCACACTAGTCGAGATCACCTATTAATTGCATTTCACTGCCTAATATTATATCCGTGCAAACAGATCATAATATACAGAGTCATGTGCAATCTTTTACTTTGGTGTCTATAGTAGGTACCTCACATTTTGGGTGATGTGGTACGTTTCAGCACAAACTGTTTGAGGTGCTATTACTGTTCTTACTCAAAAATGTCAAGCAGCGAGGCCATTGCGGTATACAGTTTATGAAGTCCTGTTTAAAGTTTCCAACCAAGGCACGTGTTCTCTCAAGCTTTCATGGGCTCTTTAACGTTTTACACTTGAAACATTTTTTTTAATTTAACAGTACTTTGCTGCTGGCTCTTTTAAAAGACCAAGTAGCAAACCTGTTTTGATTTCCACTAATGATTGTGCATACTAACCGTCATGCACAAATATTGGGTTGCTTGGGTGGTTACACTGCAGTAGTGTCTGCTCAACCCAAAGAACTGCCCGGGCGAAGACTCCTGTGTGTGACGCTCAGTTCCTTGTGGTTGCACATGTGCAGAGATGGACTGTCGTGCGTCTGCAGACACCTCTGTTTGCTAAGCTCTGCCACAGACTGTAGGTTTGTGGTGAGCCAATCGCTGCTGCATCTTGACTTTTTGTGAAGGTCTTTAGCTGCTTCTCAGTCACAGCTTCTACAATCAATAAACATTTATCAAAGGTTTGAGTCAGTAAACTTTACACACCATGGCCCATGCCACCATGAATAACCACACAATTTAGTAAAAGTTAGAATATTTTTTGCCCTAGATTAACAGTGCTAATGTCACGTAAAGCAATCTCAATATAAGCTGGTAGACGACTGAAGAACTTTCATTTTACCAAAGCATTTAACATCAAACATTCAAGAGATACCGTACAAATTAATATCAACACCAACTGGATTAATGAGATGGCATACATTTAGGCATTTACAGGTAAACAAAATCAATCCTTGGTTAATAATTATTGTTAAACATGGACACACTAACTAACCCTCTAATTCGAATGGCATGATTGGCTTTCATGCAAAAGTCGAACAAAAGTTAATTTGAAAACATCTAGCTATGACTCCAGCAAAAATATAGTGGTTGGTACCTAAAAAAACAAATCCAAAAGAAAGAAATAGAAAAATCCATGACAAAATACAATTTCATCTCATTATACCGCTCCTGAATGGATCAGCAAGCAGAGACTTCTTTATTCAGCTGGACATCCATCTGGTCAACATTTGCAGTGGGGAAAGTATAGGGAATTGGTTCAGCCACAGTGGGCTCGAAGATAGCCGACCCAAGAAAATATCATCAACATTAAAATGCAATAGCTAAATAAAAGTCTAAGAAAAGATATCTAGGGCTGCTCTGGATCTCTTCTGGAACATCTCTCGGCTCTCCTGGTCTGCAACTGTCTCCAACTCCAACTAACTCTCCTGCTAAGCGTAATATGGGTAAATTGAAAGTATTTTCTCACGCCGTCATTGGTCAGAATATCAACTGTTTACAGTAGAACCAATAATTATTAATTCTCAAATCTGTGATATAGTTACAGTCTTTCACACGTGGATGATTCTGTCATCAGTTTCCATTAGGTAGCTTTTAGCTGCAATTCACACTCTTGTCAGTGAAGCCATTGTCCAGTCTTGGGAACATTAGCTTCTCACACACCAGTGATACAAATGTAATGGTACTTGAGACATCATATTACAACAGACAGTTCTCACAAGAAAGTTAAGACATCATCTAGTTTCCTGGTGCAACATTACAAACTATTTGGTTAACGCTGTGTGTATAATGAACAATGGACAACTGAAGCTTCTTTCTCAGAGCAGAACAAACATTTATGAACATTTATTAATGCCATGAAACTTAGCATGAGGCTCTATTGACTAGGCCCAACATTTCTCAATCTATGCATAATAAGTTTAAGCAAATACATATCATTTATACATTCGTATGGTCCACTGATACATTTTATTCTATATGTGCACACTGCTTTAACAGTTAATTTAATTTCTTAATAATTGTCTTACGCCTGATAGTGGCTACCCAGATGGGCACATTTTCCAAAACACTCGATTTCTTTGTTAGCCTAATTCATGTAAATTCCTAACTACTTATCAATGCAAATTTATTATTAATTAGTTCAGCTTTCCCAGTTTGTGGTGAGCCAATGGCTGCTGCACCTTGGCTGTTGTGAAGGTCTTTAGCTGCTGCTCAGTCAGGGATTACACAATCTTGCACATAGAGCAAATGATAAGTGTAATTGAGCCTGCGAGGATTTGCTGACTATACAATGTTAGGTCATTGTCTACTTAGCCATCAAAAAGAAAACAGCTGTAACTTTCAGCCAGCATCAGCATCAACATTTCATGATTACATAACTCCCTCAACTCTGCTTTCCTAAGATTGTTCCCTTGATTAAATGACTAAAATAAAACCACATCGCCGGCCAGTGTGTCTAAGATTCATGAGTGACAAAGTGCTCTCTTAACATATACCCTGCCTCTATGCCTTTTTGTTGCTGCACTTTTTTCAGCATTGAACTTCTGAAAAGGTTGAAATGTGAACGGATAATCTGGCCCACTTGCCTATTTCCCAGGGCAGTAGCAGTCCGTGTCACGCCCTTTGCAGCATTTGTAAACGCTGATGCGCAGCCATTGAAAGATGGAGTCCACTAAATTCAAATGCATCTTCTTTGTTGTGCATTTCAGTTTCATAGTAACTATGGTTTCTTTTTTATTGGTTCTTTATTTTGATATATTTTTGTATCTTTCAAATAATGAAGCAAACAAGCAACAAATCTGGCTAGAAGTCAATGACATTGTCAGAGCGTGCATTATAACCTTATTAAAGAGCTGACGGTAGAGCATTGTAAAAGCAGTGCTCTTGTGTTCATCCACCTATCAGAGGAACCATTAAGGCAATGTAATCAGTATTCTTGCACTTTGCAGAAGTAGTCTAGAGTGAGGCTGTTTTTCTTCCAATTTTGTCATCAGTCATATAAAGCGCATCATGCGTACAGAGAACATCTATAAATGGCAGTGTGAGCACAGGAGTAGGGGAGAAGTAAAAGGCAGGATAGGGGAAACTAGAATAATGCTGTACAGCCCTCAAAACTATCCCTTCGCACCTGTGGGTTTTGGAACACCATAAGCCAGCAACACCAGCAGAGGG
Source organism: Pleurodeles waltl (assembly GCF_031143425.1). NCBI lineage: Eukaryota > Metazoa > Chordata > Amphibia > Caudata > Salamandridae > Pleurodeles > Pleurodeles waltl. Next base: position 1,030,315,019 of record NC_090437.1, on the reverse strand, counting down.
AATGATCGTGAAGCAGTCTGACATAATGTCCAGCAAATCCAATCCTTGACGGCCGCTCAAATATATATCAGAATACAACGACTACTTGATCATCGAGGGTTAAACCAGAAATTCAAAATCAAGCTTGTGGGAACCGAACACATATCAACATCATGATCTCTTGAACAGTAGGGAAAGGGTGCCCTTGGCACAGCTTGGACGATTTGTTCAAACTCTTGACAACGGTTCATAACTCTTTTAATGGTACCATCTGGTCATTTAATCTATAAATCAATGTCTTATTTAGTGCCATCAGCAACATTTTCTCCCCCGTTCATCCTGCATAGGCGTCAGGGAAGCCTTCTATTTATACCATACACAGACCTTTGCTGCTGCCAACTAGATGCAAACCATGTGTTGTGTAAGTTGCTGTGACAGATATATCACAGATGTCATGTTGCAGTTGGGACAGCATTCTTGCCCACAGGTTACCCAGTGTGGCCCATTAGTAGAGGATCTATGTCACAGCCGCCCCGCTGTTGTGTCCTCGTTAATTAATAATGGAAAGAATATAGATTTCCAACAAATCTAATGGTATAGAAACTATCCACGGTAATGTGTACAAGTTAAAAGCGTCTCTGTTAATGCCCTTCGTCAACTGCCTGTTGAAACATCCCTCACAATTCCAAGTCAGAGCACAAAACTTCATCAGTGGATCATAAATGTGCCATAGTAAGACATGAGCATCGTTAAACTTGATCCGGATCATAGCAATATATTTTAATTATAAACTACATTACAACACCACCTGTATTTTTAGCAGCATGAATTCAGAGAAAGGTCTTCAAAGTGTTAACATATTTTTCCTAAATAGAAAAAAATCTTCATTTTAAATGTGTTATTTAGCATAACTGAGCTTTATTTGACGTCACTAAGCCAAAGTCAACCTCACTGACATTTTGCATTGACAGGAAAAATGTGGCTTTTAAAATTACAAGAACGAGTTTCCTACCTGCCTATTTATCTTCTTTGTTTTATTTTTTCAGAACATAAGTGTAGGAAGCTGGCTCTGTATATACTATATCAAAAATGAGATATAGTGTGCAGAGAGTGCAGGGGTTCCCCAGAGGCTTAACATAGGCTAAAGTAGATAATAGTAATGCTCTCTTTTGTGGTAGTGTGGTCGAGCAGTTAGGCTTATCAAAGGGTAGTGCTAAGCATTTGTTGTACACACACAGTCAATAAAGGAAGCACACACTCTGTGACTAACTGCAGGCCAATGGGTTTTATATAGCAAAAATATATTTTGTTACTTTATTTCTAGAACCAACGGAATCTTGTTGCAGTTAAGTACATTTGCAAGTAAGTATCAAGCATATGTATCAAAAGCACTTTGTTTAGATTTGGGAAACAAAACCGTTTACAGACAAGTAACACTTTTCACCTTAAAAACTTGACAATGCAATTTTCAATACAGTCCTGGTTGGGGGGGTGTTAGTGCAGTTTTGCGGTAAGTACTCGACTTACAGTTCTGGTCTCTGGGGATTAGGCTGTCTACTGGTCAGGGTAAGCACTTGGGGGGGTGGGGCACAGGTCAACACCAAACACACATCCTCAGCGGCACAGGGGTGGCAAACTGTAGGGTGCAAACACAGTGTTGGGCTCCTAATGCTTTTCAATAGGGGGGCCCCAAGAGTCACAAAGATGCTGCAGGCTTTGGCCCAGGGGGTCGGTGCTGGGAAACCACAGGCTGGATAAGGAGGGCCACCTGCTGAATGTTGCTGGAAAAGTGGTCAGATTCCCCAAGGCCATTGGAGAGGCATCAAGTATCCTCGTGTGGTTCTCTTGCGGTCGGGTGGGGTCCTCTGGTTTTAGGCTGCAGGTGTCATTGTGTTTGTCAGGAGGGGTCAACCCAGGGTGGACACAAGGTCAGAATTGCCTGGGGACCTGCTCTGGACTGGTGGGCCACCTGAACACGGGTCTTGGTCTCCTGGTGCACAGTGGGCAGGACCGGGGTGGTTCTGGAGCCCTTGTTGGAGTTTCTTGTGGACAGGGCCACTGTCCTCTGGAGTTCTTGGTCCTCTGGAGGGGAGGCAGTCCTCTGGGGGTTTGTAGAGGTCACTGGCCCTGCAGGATGCATCGCGTTTTTGTAGCAGGGCTTCTGAAGCTGCAGACCGGCCAGTAGGTCTGGGGCCAAGTCAGTTGGTGTCTGGAGCCCTCTCTGCTGGGGGGGGGTCGACTTAGCAGTCTTTCTTCTTTCTGCTTGTCTTGAGATAGTCAGGAATCTGAAGAGCGAGGTTCATCTCCACTAGCTGGAGTGCATGAGGCACTGTAACTGGAGGCCTGAGCCGTTAAGGCCCATCGCCAAGTGTTACAGTTCATTACAGTTCCTGCAAGGGGGAGGTATAAAGCACATCCACCCAGAGCAGGCTTTATTTCTGGCCTCAGAACAGAGCACAAAGGCTTTCACTCCAAGAGGTCAGAAACCTGTCTGTTGATGGCAGGTTGGCACAGACTAGTCAGACTACACTAAAGGGTTGGGTAAAACACAGGGGGCATGCCCTCTTTGTGCATTTTACAATAAATCCAACACTGGCATCAGTGTGGGTTTACTATGCTGAGAAGTTTGATACCAAACTTCCCAGCCTTCAGTGAAGCCATCTTGAAGCTGTGGAATTCGTAATGAAAAGCTTCCAGCCCATGTACTCAATATGGCCACACAGCACTTACAATGTCCAAGAATGGACTTATACACGGTAGGGACATATTGCTCAAGCAGCTAAGCCCTCACTTGTGGTATAGTGCACCCAACCTTAGGGCTGTAAGGGGGGTGACTTACCTATGCAACAGGCAGTGCATTGTGGGCATGGCACCCTGAGAGGGATGCCACGTCGACTTAACTTTTTCTTCCCACTAGCACACACAAGCTGCAATGGCAGTGTGCATGTGTTTGGTGAGGGGTCCCTTAGGGTGGCACAATACACGCTGAAGCCCATAGGGACCCTCCCTGGTCACAGAACCCTTGGTATCATTGGTACCTTTTACAAGGGACCTAGCTGTGTGCCAGGGGTGTGACAATTGTGGAAACAATGGTACAGTTTTGGGAAAGAACACTGGTGCCGGAGCCTGGTTAGCAGGATCCCAACACATTCTCCTTCAAGACAACATCAATATCAAGCAAAAATTGTGGGATAACTATGCCAAAAGGGGCACTTTTATGCAATAAGCAAATAGATTTTATTTCAGGGTGTTAGTTTTGCTGAGCTGAAATGTATTAATTTGTGTTCCTCAAGAAGAAAGCTGTGTGCTGAATATTCCTGTATTTACAACACATTCCATACTACTTGCCATGGTCTACTCTAAACAGTTGTGCTGTGCATTGTTTTCAAGTTTTGCACAAATATCACAGTATTTTCTTGAATTCTATAAATTTAAGTATGTGTTCCTAAATGTTTAATTTTGTCATATTTTCTTGTTTTCCCTTGACGTGTGAATGAATCATCATTAGCACAGCCCCTACTTTTTGCCTTGTGCAATGATTCTTACATTTGAATAAAAGTATATGGCTCTGACTTTGAATTTTGTCCTGTGAAGATTTTCTTTATTGGCATAGGGTTGCCGTCATTTGATTCTTGCTTGGCCCTATCTTGTGTCTCAACCTTTTTAATATAGAAGTTAAACGCATTGACAAGAGCATAATCAAGTTGGAGACTAAAGCTCTTCTGGTAAAACCTTAAAGCATCCAAATGTTTGTCGGCTTCTATGAGACCTCTATGTTATGTTCCATTTGATCTTGTTTTATATAGCACTCGAATGCCCGAAGGTGTTTTGGCACTGACACTGCATGTGGGAGAGGAAAAAAGTGCCATAGCAGGTTTACAGATCCTTCTGTGTAAAAAGCCAAGTCTTGAGGGATTTCCTGAAACTACTCAAATCAGTGCAGTTCTTTGTATTTAAGGGGAGAGAGCTCCAGAGCTGAGCTGCTCTAAGAAAAAAGCCCCTGCCACCCCAGGAAGCCTGTTTAAACCTGGGTAACAGAAAGTTCTTGTATACTGTGGATCTGAGATTTTGCGACGGTCTATAAATTATGAGTCTGTCCTGAATATACGAAAATTGACTATGGGCTGTTCTTTTTTGCTATAAAATGTACAGTGTCTTAAAATTCCATTGTGATGTTCAGAATTGCATGATGTAGGTATGTACGTATATTTTCACTCCAGACAGACCACAATGAATTGGAGGGTACTGCTGAGTCTGTTGCTCACCTCCTGAACATACACGGGATATTGAGAATACGTAGAGGGGAGATAATGCAGTATCCCTTGACCCCTTAGTTTGTTAATCTGCACTGTTTTATATGCCATAGACGACATTGCTTAACTGGCTCCTATCAATAACTAACTACATCAGTGAGTGCATACATCTCTTTTCTGTTGAACAGTTTGTTGCTCCAAACCAGACACTCAACCTGGCTCACACTCTGGGGCGAGTGAGGGTTCCAGGTCTTGACAAACTGCGAAGGTTTACCAGTGAGATGTAGTAAGTAGCATCAACCACTTGTTAGTATGGGTTAAAAGCCCTCTACCTCATCACTTAACCTGAGGTGGTACCAGCTGCAAGTCAAGCCAATGCCTGGACGGTGAAATCAGGTCTGGCTTTAACACTGGCTGCACCAAGTGTGACAGTATTCGTTTGTGTCCCTCTCCTCCACCCCACCACCACCAGCTCGTATTCCCTCACCTGGCAAAAGTGCCCCTCATCTTTCCATTGCCTCTCTCACACACTTGTTAGTTTTTTTTGTTAATAGCGCTGGTAAAGGCTGGCTTTACTTATCAACTCACGTACCACATTCTTTGCAGCAGGCCTACTAACCCCTTTGTGCTACTGTATGGCAAGTCAAAACTGCCACTAGGAAAAAACTCAGATTTCTCTTTCTAGCAGGAACATTAATCACAAGAGTTATCTTGACATTTGTTTTGCTTCCTGAAAGCTGGATGCACAAGGAACTCTGCAGCAAGTGTAAGCACAAAGCTCCCCCCCTCCCCCTTTGATGTCAGTGTCCCTCCTCCAGGTCACACTGATTGCATTGCAATAAAGCCGACCCTGAATGAAATGGTAGTAACCCAGGTTGAAAGTGGGTTCTCTTTGTGTGCACCCCATCTCCATTGCATCCCAAAACCATCCTTGATCACTTCTGGGCAGACTTGTGACAAATCTTCTGAGCAGGGCAGCATTAATTGTCCATCAGAAATGGTGAAATTTGGAGCCGAGAGACACAGAGTTAGATTACATTAATATGTTTACTGTTTCTTAGTCATTTGGGGAGGACATCAGATAGGGTGTAAAACATATATTTTTATAACAAAGGGTTTTTACAGTTGCGACATCATCCATGGTACTGTAAATGGTTGTTCTTTTAGATTTCAGTGAAAGGTTGCACCAGGAGTAGGTGCTTGATGAATGACGTGGGGCTGATAAATGCCAAACGTGATTGTGACAGAGACATAACCTAACCTTAAGGAGAGGTAGCCTCCATGTGTTTGTGTGTGGTGGGGAGATGACTGGTGGGGAATATGTTGTGTCTGGCGATGTGGATTCTCAGGCTGTGTTTACTTGGGGTTGGGAATGTTGCTGGAGGATAACTGAGGTGGCGAGGTGGCGCATGTGAAAGGAAGAGGGGAGGAGCAAAGGGAGTAGAGCAGAAGGGTTTGGTGGGTCTGCCAATGAGTGACGCAGTGAGCATGTGACTGAGTAATGTGTTTTCAAAGGGGTTTTGTTTGTAAAGAGACTGAGATAAGTGTTATCGGCGTTTGTGTTTGACATGCCATCTCTCCCACCTTCTGCACACAATCGTGTTTTCCTTTGGAAAAAAACTCAGTTTTTTTCTGTATCAGTCGGACCAAACTAATAATTAAGATACTTTTTGTCGTAGTATGGTGTAACAGGCCAGCACATGCACAGTAATGTTATGTGTGTGCTGCTCAATGGATGAGGTACAGCTGTAGACACTCACTGAGGTTTAGAGTTTGATAACTAACACCTGCTGATTCTTCAAACTACAACATCAGTAATGCAAAGAAATTAACTACGTTTCATGATGAGTTTGCAGGATAGAACTAATTTTAAGTGCATCATAGTCTAATCAATTTTTTTTGTTCAAAATGCATTAACTTTTAAAGCTTTTGACAGGATTTTATTTGTAGCCTTCTCTGGGCTTCTGAATTAGGTTGTAAAGTCTTGTTTGACAGCACTTCGAAAAAGTTGGGAAAATGTGGTTTACAAGAGTGGTCATAGGTTATTCTTAGATTACAACGCATGGGTCTTTTACTGGAGAATATTGGTAGAATACATCTCTTGTCAACTCATTTACCTGTTAAAACAATATCATCCATTGAGAGGTTTGCTCAGCGGCACTAACATTTACATGGGTCAATGTGTTTATTCACTGAATTAAAATACAGACTAATTGTTCCAAATGTATACACTCTGCATACTTGACAGTAATACACCCCATTTAAACCTACATCCTAAAATAATAGCTGGATTTATCCTGTAAGAATATATTCTGTTAGTCTGTAGAAATAACCATCTAAACTGTGAGAGTCATAATTTCTCGTTAATTCCTGGTGAAGTGATAAGGCCTGAAATTAGTGCTTGCAATATCGCATACATGACACACATAAAACCTAAGATTATTATTTTTATTTCCTTTTGTTGCCTTTCCCAAAAAGAGATCCTCTTCCCAGTTCTGAGAGCCATAACGTGGGGTTTTGTCAGGTATGAGAAAGTCGGGCATATCGCCAGGCTACTTGTGAGTAAGGCAGGTTGATTACCCTGAACTTGATGCTCGTCTGGTAACAAGTCATGTGATGTGATGAGTTTGGTTCTCTTTATACCAATGACGAGAATGAGGTGAGCTGTATACCCTTATTACTAGTAGCATGTTCTGCTTGTTTTGGCAGGGTGGACTTTGTAGCCAGAATTGTAGTAATACACTGAAAAGGCGAAAGTGGTGTGATGGTGAGTTAACCGTGGAGGGAAATTTGCATCAGGAACAGAGGACAAAGAGCACATTTTCGGTTCCAATATTTTATCAAGTCAGTGAGTTGAATGACTGCTTGAAGTCGAATATTACAATCTAGATTGCAGACTGAGCACACATGCTTGAGGTAGAGTGTAAAAGGAGTGAATAAGGGAGGGGCTCAGTGGACGACCCTCTGCCTATGATGTGATATCCATTTTGGATCCATTTAACAAAAACATAGATGTAGCCTTTATTGAACTTGTACAAGGCACCCCATCCCATTTCCACAATCAAAAAGGCCTTTAGAAATTCTAATGTGGGTGTCATTGATGTACAGTTAATAGCCTATGTTATGGCTACTGAGGCTGGCTTACACAAGAGCACTGAATGTGCTAAAGAGGGTGGATGGACAGCCCTGACCTTTGTATGTGATTGTTGGTTGTCTTGGAGAAGATAGATCCTACTTTCACCTGAAATGTCATGTATAGGGAAACACTGGAGTACCGCCTGCCATGTACCACACGTTTTTTTTTAAGCTGGTAAAAATGTTATGACCCACCTTGCTGAAAGTGCAGTGGTGTACATGAGGGTCAGAGCATAGAAGCAGAAGAACCCTGTTCTGTGGAGTATCAGTTATTCCTTATGTAGTCAACAGTGTTTCCGTTACTGTGACGGAGATAGAACCCGATTGTAAATCACTGTGTTTGGTATTGCAATTTAAACAGCTGTATTTACTAGTTCTAAAACTCTCATTCTTGGAAGGATGAGCAGTTCATTTGAGCTGGGCTTCCCTGTAGTTGAACTTGACCTGAAAGTTGACCTACTGAGCCATCTCAGGTTATTGAATTCCAAGTGAGTATGAAGTTGTGGAGTGATCATGATTTTAAATAGTATTGGCATGCATGGGAGGGCAGAGACTAACTGGATGTTTGCCAGGTCTTCTACTGCTGCAGTCAGACTTTTAATAATATAATAATGAAGTTACGATGATCCCTCTGCCATTCTATTCAAAGGATCAGGTTTGGGATCTACCAAATCTTCAGTTCTACGTTGTTTCATCCGTAGGTCACATCCAAGACCTCCTGTACAATATGCATTTTGAAGAACAACCCATTGAAAAAGCCCAATGCAGTTTGATGTTTTAATTAGTGCACCTTTGGGAAGAAATCTAGTCTTTGCAGAAATGTTTTGAGTCTGGCATTTTGTTGTGAAAACAGCATTCTTGCCATTACAGGCATAACCTTAACCCCTCAGCATGACAAATGCTTTTGCCCAAAACCCGAGACTGAGTGAAGGCGTTCATATTTCTGACCAAAAGGATAGCTACCTGACAAACAGTGCCATGCCGGGAGCCAAGTCATCACCAGACTTATAACAAAAATTTGCAAGATTAAACCAAGAAGATTGGCCACCTCAGTCTATGGTCCCACCAATATGAAAAGAGGTTCAGCTGTGATGTAATAAAGAAGAAAACTGAAACCCCATCTCTGCTAGAAACACCATCCTCTCTGCACCATAGAACCCAGTCTTTTACCTGCCTCTTCAACAATCATAATTTGTACCTTAGGGCTTTACTCACTGTTTAGCATGCTATGCTTCCCAACTGGGTTTTCAGTTTACAAATACCCTTACATATGGGTATGAGGCTAGAAAGAACCACTCACAGAACGAGGATGATGGTGACATCAAGAATCATGTATGAGGGGGTGTTAAGGGGTGACCAAGCAAAAATGCATGGATCACCCACAAACCTTTATCCGTTTTGGTATTCTAAAACACTGGTTAAACAGTGGTTAAACTCTGGGGTAACTGGATGTCCATTGCAGGAATGGGTACAGGAACACCCTCCAGATTTAATTGAGGTGGGGTAGAGTTTCTTGACTATTAAAAAAAAAATCTAAACAAAAAATCAGTGGAATACAAAAAAATGAATTCCACAGTTTTAACCTCAGCCATGGTGCTTGTGTCCTAATCACATGACCACCAGAACCCTCTGATGTAAACAGCAGAGGGATTTCCTTTTTTATTTTTGAGCCTTGAGGAGCATGGGCTACCCGAGGCATTTTTTTGTCATCACTGTTATGATGATCAAAGTGAAATGAGCCGTTCTGCCTCTGGGGGGAAGGAGAGGGGTAAGAACCACTACACCCCAGGGATTACTATGTTTTTTTTTTTACTAGTAGGGGTGGGGGCTGCGTGGCGTGGCCATGCCACCCCACAAAAAGGAAGCATTCTCCTGGGGGTTGAGGGGGAGAAAGCCCACTAGACACCAGGGATTATTTTCTTTTTATTTGTAGGGGCGAGGGCTGTGCATGGGCATGGGCATGCCCCCATCCCCTCCCCAAAAAAAGGGAAACAGTCATTCTGCCCCCCGGGGGATGAAACGGGGGCAATTACTTCCTTAAGGTGGGGGGGGGCAGAAAGACAACTAGACAAAAGGGATTACTTAAAAAAATATATATATATTGGTTGTGGCTGCTCAGCATGGGCATTGCCATGCCCTCACCCACCCCCATAAACACTGGTCACAGTCAAACAAGTGAAGTATAATTTTATCGGGCAACCAAGGGAAACTCTGGGTGGTAGGAAATTTGTGCCAGCGCAGTGATCCCACACAGAAATATGATGGAAAATGTGTTTTTGTTTAAGCTAAATTTGAGGTTTCTAGGGAAGAAAACGTTGGAGGCTGTTCACAAAGTTGGTAGGTTTCCCTAGATGGCCGCCGAGGCCGGGACCTAAAACACAGGTCACCCCCTTGGAAAACCAGGTTGTTTTGTGGTAGATAATTTTGATGTCTTCACAATATGTTTTGGTCCGTTTCCTGTCACAGGCACTAGGTCTACCCACACAAGTTAGGTACCATTTGTATTGGTAGTCTTGTGGGAATGCTGGATAGAAGGAAGTTTGTGGCTCCCCTCATATTTCAGAACTTTGCATCAATGAAATGTGAGGACATTTTTCTTTTTTACAAAATTTGAGTTTTGCAAAGGATTCTGGGTGAGAGAACCTGGTAAGAGCCCCACAAGTCTTCCCATCCTAGATTCCCTTAGTTGTCTAGTTTTCAAAAATGTACAGGTTTGCTAGGTTTCACTAGTTGCCGGCTGAGCTAGAGCCCAAAATCCACAGCGGGACACTCTGCAAAAAACACATTGGTTTTCTTTGGAAAAATGTGATGTGTCCACTTTGCGTTTTGGTGTGTTTCGTATTATGGGCACTAGGGCTACCCACACAACTGAGGTACCATTTTTATAGTGAGGTTTGGGGGAATGATGGGTGGAAGGATGTTTGTGACTTCCCTCAGACTGCAGAACTTCGCATCACTGATAAGTGAGAAAAATGTGTGTTTTTTTTGTTTTTTTCCAGACAAAATTTGAGGTTTGGAAAGATGTAAAGGTTTGCTAGGTTTCCCTAGGTGCTGGCTGCCCTACAACCCAAAATCCACAGCTGGGCTAGGCAAAAAAAGGCATCAGTTTTCAGTGGAAAAATGTGATGTGTGCACGTTGCGCATTTGGCTCTTTCCTGTCACGGGCACTAGGCCTACCCACACAACTGAGGTACCATTTTTATTGGGGGACCTAGGGAAACACTGCGTAATATAACAAGTGTTATTACCGATTGTCTTTCTCTGTATTTGCGCCATTCAAATGTAAGACCGTGTGAGAAAGAAGTAATTTTGAGAAATGCCCTGTAATTCACATGCTACTATGGGTACCCCATATTCAGAGATGTGCAAATAATCACTGCTTCTAAACTCCATATCTTGTGCCCATTTTGGAAATGCATAGGTTTCCTTGATACCTATTTTTCACTCTTTATATTTTACCAAATGAATTGCTCTATACCCCCTTCACCCCGGATGACTCCTGGTGGCCCTCAATGCTCGGATCCCTCCCCGCCCCCACACTAGTACCGACCACGCACGCAACCTTGGCATCATCCTTGACTTCTCGCTCTGTCAACCACCAAAGTCAACGCCATCCTCATGCTTCCACACACTCTGCCTGCGCTGAAAGATCTTCAAATGGATCCTGATTGAGTCCAGGAGAACATAACCCAGGCGCTCATCAGCAGCAGGCACTCTATGCCAGCACCACCCTAACACTCCCCAAAAAAATGCAGAGAATCCAGAACGCCTCAGCCAGACTCATCCTGGACATCCCCCGCTGCAGCCACATCTCCAGTCACCTGAGAGACCTTCACTAACTCCAAATCAACAAAAGAACCACCTTCAAGCTCCTCATACACGCCTACAAGGCCCGCATACCCCAACTACCACCTGACCTTCCGCATGCCTCCCAGTCACCTCCGCTCCACCCAACTGGCCCTCACCACAACCTCAAGGATATATGCAAGAACTCAGCTGAAGGAAGATCCTTCTCTTACCTCACCGCAAAGACCTGGAACTCTCTTCTGCTGCACCTCAGGCAATCTCCCTCATTACCTCAATTCAAGAAGGACCTCAAGACCTGGCACTTTGACTGAACTCCCACTACCCCCAGCGCCTTGAGACCCTGACTGGTGATTAGTCGCACTTTACAAGAACCCTGGTTAATCGATTGATTGTGTACCTGGTACACAATGAAAGGTGCAGCTAATTTTTTGGGTTTCTGGGTTCCTTGGGTTTTTGGTGAACCTGCAGGCCCTATATATCCTCACTACCAGAAGGGTCCAGCGGACGTAACGGAATACTGCTTTTGAAAATCTGCCATAGTTGCAGAACGTTACAGATGAAAACGTAGACAGAAATGGCTGTTTTCTTTTTTTTTTTAATTTAATTTCAATCTTTTTTTTTTTATTTCAACTGTTACTTTCTAGAGGAAAACGTTGAAGGATGTACACAAATGACCCCTTACTGAATTGAGAAGTGTCTACTTTTCAGAAATGTATAGCTTTCAGAGATCCACCATTGGTTTCACACCCATTTCTGTCACTAACTGGAAGGAGGTTGAAAGCACAAAAAATAGTAAAATGTCAAAACAGCGTTGAAAAATGTGGTTTTCGAATTCAAGCTTGCCTGTTCCTGAAAGCTGGGAAGGTTGTGATTTTAGTACCTTTTCCCTATTTTCCCCCCAAAAAAACAGTTTCAGCTGTATTTTAGCTAATGTCTCGGTCGCCACCAGGGGAATCCACAAACCCTGGGTACCTTTAGAATCCCCAGGATATTGGAAAAACAAGGACGCAAATGTGGCGTGGATAAATTATGTGGACAAAAACTTATGGCGGCCTCAGCGTGAACTATCCCAAATAGACCAAAAAAACAAAAAAAAAAGGCTTAGCTTGGGGTGGAGGCTTAGCAGCAAAGGGGTTAAAGCAAGGTTAGTGTATCGGTCTCGCAGTTAGTTATCTAATGTGGCAAACTGAAGCTGCAGCAAATGGAAAGCCTAGAGATTAGTGAATCGGCTGCATCATTCAGGATCTTTGGTCATCGTCTTTCGGTTATAACGTGCGTACATTTGTCTTTCTTCATGAATGACCTACGGAAATGTAGCTGAATTGGTGCAAGTCCTAGTGTTTTAAAAATGTTTTGTGAATCACTCTTCCAGGTCACTTCCCTGCTGTGCCTCTCATACTATTTAGTAAAAAGTCCCACATTCCTCTGGGGCACATGGAGTCCCTCTGTAGGTCCCGGTCAGGCCGCCCTACTCCACGATCCTGAAATTAATGGTACATGGCTGCGTGGGAGGGAAAACCACAATATTTTTCTATTCAGAGAAACTAATAACTTCTGTATTATTTTAGCTGTTGTTGGCGAAGCAGTTGTAAGTACTGTGATAAACCGAAGGCCCCCTTTCTTTAGAGCTTCTTTTAAAGCGAAATATCGCACCCAGTGCTAGAAAAGATTATTTGAAATTGCCTTCTCCCTTGATGTGAAACAGCTGCAGAGTTCAAGCACCAGAGGCGGCAAGTGGCAGGAATTGTTTATGATGATGTCACTGAAATATAAATAATTGAAACATTTGTAGCACATTTCAGGGCGAGAGAACCTACCCTTTCATGTACACAAATAGAAGATTCCTTTTGAAATGTACACACTGAAGTAGGTCTAATTATTTGAACTAGAATATAAAATGTGTGTGTAAGCTTTATAATTATGTAATGATGTACCCATTAATTTGCTTATCATATTGACAATGGAACACCCGCTCTTCACTTAATAGAGATTTGTTTCTCAGGTCACTAAAGTGAATGACTTTAGGTGTTGCAAAGGTAATTGTTTTGAAATAATGCTGCTATATTTGTGAAGGGAGGAGACTTCAGGAGCCCAGTCTTGCTGAGCTGAAAGTGTATGTGAAGTGTGGCATGTGGGAGATTGTGAGAAAGGGAGGGTTGTATCCCTGATTCTTTCCTTTGGAAGCTGGAATGGCAAATCATTTCTATACATGGCAAGTTTACTTCAAGACAAGAGCTGAGAGGTTTGACTGACTTACCTTGTCTCCAGTGGTGATGGGTGCCTTGAGTAGGGTTAGATGTTCTCTCCAATCTTGAAGGCTATACTATAGCATTCAAGGAAGCATGCATAACGATGATACCTCGCTTCATCCAACGAGGAGCTTTATTCCATGTCCTCTTGATTTACACATGCAAAGATCTCTCCCTTGTTTTGCTCTGGGTAGTGAAGCATTTCTCCCTGGAACATAATCATGATGTTCTGAGCGGAGAGTCCCACAGACATTGAAGAATTTTCATGTGGTAGAACCACACCACATCTTACTCTCTTTAGAGGACAGCGAACTATATAAAATGCCACACAACACCAAATACCTACCTCCCTTCAAACTGCAGGGAACAACACCTGTTGTCATTACACCTCCCTGCCTTCACAGGATAGGGAACAGCATAGGAAACCACTTCACTACCTTCTGTTCATATTACATCAAACAACACAGGACCACACAGTAGATGTACCCGTTTTTGTTCCAACCTGCTAGCAGAAAGCATCTCCAGCTAAACCCAAGGCTTTTAGAACATTGACACCAAACAACAGTGGTTTGATGTTTGACCTGAGTGCCACAATGACCAGTAGCCTGTGTTAAATACACCCTGCCCACATCTAAAAACAACAACAAAAATAAGACCTTCTCTTCCTAAAAATATTTGTTGTTCTTAAGTGTCACTGACGGTTATGTATTCCACAATACGCAAAATATGAAGGAGCATTGTGCCAGCAAAATTACCTTAGACATGGAAGAATTTAAAGATCACTTTTTTGAGGGTGTTTGACGTTTTCTCTAATGGGATTTTTTTAAAGGAGAAACATATATTAATTTTGTACTTTGAATGCACTTTGTGCCAGTAATTGCAATAAAGCATGACTTGATTTAAAGACAACAGCGTTAACCTTGCTTGACAGTTGGGTGGGTGGGCGGAGCTCTCTCTAAAGGAATGCTTAAGACAAATATGTAAGACAAGTGTTTATTAATATTTAAGTACATTTGGTCATATCGTTGATAACAAGTAACATCATGAGAAGACCACGCCATAGGACTGTTTGATAGTTTTCCTCTCAAAGAATATTTTGAAAAGGTATGAAATAGTGTATTGTCAAGCACATTGAGCTGTTAAGTCTGGGAATGAATGTAAACTACTTTATTTGGAGGCCGGGGAAGAGGGTTGAGATCGTAGTTCTCTCCCAACACCTTACTGGAAAAAAGAGTGGCAAATGGTGCTTTCTACAGCATTTAAAGCGACTAACATCGACAAACATTTGATAAGAAAGAAAGTACATTGATTGCGCTTCTCTTAAAAGTCTTTTTTTTAACCGATAGTTGCAAAATTATGCATTTAATGCACTTTGGACGAGAAACAGCCAAGTAATGAGCTTAAAAGATTACTTTAGAAGGCTTATTGGAAATTCACCCTTTTCCATATTTAGAGTGTGTGTAAATGTCTGGAGCTTTGGCAGACATAATTGCAATTGTATTGTGATAAATGTTGTCAGTTTCATGTGTCCTGCGTCGATATGGCACCCCCACAAGCCTATCAACTTTGTATGTATGTGTGCCCAAGGAGAACCAATGGAGTTCCTTCAAGACAATGGTGATGGAACATATTTCTCAGGACCTGGATGAGATGTGCTGCTGTGTGTAGAATGCTTTGGGGGGGTGCCAATGTGGAGCCTGAGAGGCCATGAAGTAGGGAATTACCACAATCCAGAGCCAAGAGGTGATAGAGCGGTCCGTAGTAATGATTTTACCTGTTTTCGGACGCTCTTTAGGACGATGAATCTTTTGACTAAGTGGGACTCTCTGTACTCCTAATCGGTCAATTTCATCAAATCAATAATGAATAACGAACATAAGCAATACCTTGATCGACATAACACTTAACAATTAATCCAGAATACATTTCGGCGAACCCTGACCTTTCAGTCAGGAATAATCACACCAGTTTATTGCAAAGTTAGTGAATTTATTTCCCTATATTAACAAAGCTAGCACAATATAGATGTGTCTCAACACCAAATGATAAATGTAAATGAACATTAATAGCTGTCCATAACGGCGAAACAGGTGCAATCTATGTAGCATTTGAATCACAAGGCATTCGATAATAGCAATGCAAATCACTAATACGATAATCTGTAATGAGCTAATCGCATACATTTAGTCAGCATAACAAGATCTCAAATTGCATCGTGCGACATATGGAATCCTCATCTAACCTCAAATTAGCATCAGCATGTGGGGCTTCATGCAAAAACAATTTAGCAACATTAATTTAGAAAAACTCCTAACTAGGGCTCTTATCAAAATCAGCAGTTGGTTACCTAAAAGAAACACAATGCAATTTTACAATTTCCTTTCATATTTACCAATTACGATCAGCATTCAAGGAAGTCTTCGTCTCACAGGTACCGTTTCTCGATCAGCATGGGTACCATTCGATCAGCATAGGACGGGGCAAAGGGGCAGGGGTGGACGGGGCAATTGCCTCACGGCGGCAAGGTAAAACTATTACTTCATGCAAAGGGATCAAAGTTAAAGTCTCTAGGGCAAGAATCATTAAAATCTCTTTCTCTCGATTAGAGAAAGCATCAAAGTCTCTTTCAAAATGGCGTCGCAGCAAAGTGGGCCATAATAGCTACGAAATAACGCAATGGGCGTAGTGTCCGGGTAATGGCCTAATCTCTTCTCGTGCACCTGGTTTTTATAGTCAACAGTTCAAATCCAGTAGGGTCTTCCATTGGAGGGTTCATAGGTTAGCTTCAAATTGTCCAATCAAAAACGACAGTTCTCAAGCTTTTACTTAAGCATACATTATCCTTGGAGATGGGTACGCAAGTTGCAACATTTTATGCCAATTAACTCACTTTCAGAGCTTCCATTGTCCGCACCTGCAGATCGACCTTGGAGTAAAGAGAAAATATGCCAGGCTGGCACGAAACCTTAAGATAAGCATGTGAACGATCTCAGTGGAAAAGTACAGCTTCAAGCAAAAATACACGTTTATTAGCACAGTGGAAAAATACGAACATCTAAACCGTGAGACCAGGCCACTAGGCCAAAGCCTCCGCTAAAGTCATGCTAAGCTAAAACATTTCAAACAAGCAAATCGTAGCACACGTTTATGATTATGTCGGATTAGTGCAATTCTAGTACACCACGTTATATAAAGCACGCGTATAAATGTTGGCAAACTACTCTGAGGGCACATTTTGTCCCCGTACAATCTTTATTAGTTCGGTTAAAGTCACACATGATTATTTCACACTACGTTTACGTTTTAATAAATGTAAAACCTTCATTTTCTGCTTCATCAATCCCTCCTCTGATGACTACTTGTCATCACACCAAACCATTCCCACAAATTTTATTCCATTAAAATTCTGTCAGTTCTCTTTTCCTTTTAATTCCCCTAGTTTGCGCTTTGTATTCCTCTGCCATTCTTTTCATAATTTTCTCTTCTTTTCTTCTCTTAATTCTTTCCATGATCATTATTATTCCCCTTTTTATTCCCCAAATTCCAAATATACAAATTATCACTATTAATATCCCCTCTATTATTTTTAGCAATATTCCATTCCAAATTCCCCCAATCCAATGTCCCACTGAAGCAAGTCCTTTTCCAACCTTCTCCCACACTCCTGGTTCTTTCAGTTCCTTCAAATCTGCACTTTCTTTTGTTAGATTAGCAAGCATAGTTTTAATTTTCACACTATTGTCTGGAATATAAGTACAACAGTGGCGCGCACCAAGCATTTTGCAAACTCCACCATCCTTTGCTAAAAGAATGTCTAAAGCAAGCCTATTTTGAAGAGTCATAGCTCTTTCCGCTGCAAGTTCAGCATCTATCAGGATTATAGCACCTGAAAACTTTGTCAACATGTTATCCACTATAGTAGACAATTTTCTTATTTTGATGGAATTCAGCACAACTCCCAACGAAGGAATCATGGCTCCAAATATATCTCCTACCACAGCAGCTGCGGTCTCTCTTTTCTGGATACGATGGGATCCAGATGTCTTTTGAATCATCGATAGGTCATCCAGTTGATAAACCTTTGGGAACACTATACCCAAATAACATCTCCCCCACCATCCCTTTGGAAGACGAGAATAGGCATTATACCCACAAATGTAATATACACCTGGAATGACAGGGTCAAGTCCGTTCATCATGAATGTCCATTTGGCCTTAAAGATAAACGTATGTTTACACTCACTCGCTCCTACAAAAATGTTGTCATAATAAGATTCTCCTCGATATATACAAAATTTCCCTACATGCCAAGCATCTAAAGCTATTTTCCCTTGTGTCTTTATTGCAGCAAAATCATAATTATCTACTGAAGTCCTCTTATGTAGCTCTTTTTCTAATTTCGCCTTCATTTGTGCCCTTCTATCATCTGTGCGATCTAAGAAGCTTATTTCTATTGCAGAGAGTGAGCAGGTAAGATTTTCCCTATGAGCGTGAGCCGTTTCAAAAGGTTGCATTGGCTCGAAAAATTCTCTCATTATTTTAGCATCCCAATCTTTAGCAATCTGGCTTAGCTGCGCTATTATAGGAACATATGCAAAGGTAACATCATAATTCGAATAAAAATACTGTATGTTAGTTTGACCATAAAACCTAGACATTACTATACTACACGTAATCCCGTATGTAAGTGGCATGTGGTGATAAGTCACCCCTTCCTTTACTGATGTCGGTATCTGTGTACACACGTAACAATCCTTCGCATCCATAGTCTCAACATATTCTGTTAGCAAGCGATAGAAAACGTTATACGAAAGCTCCTTCCTATCATGCAAGAGCCTCTCATCTATTTCTAATCTTTTCAATGCGGTTAGTTCAGTGACAGTAACAGGAGCAAAAGTAGAAGCCTCAATATTCTCATTCTCACCCTTTCCATGCATTCCAAGCACAATTGCCATTATTATTAGTACACATGTAATTACCAAGCCTATACACACATATTTACAATATTTCTTTCTATTGTTTTGCGTCATGATCTATATAGAATCAGAGAGCTGGAAGCACCTATAAAATAAAACTATTTTGCAATTCAGTTACAAAGCTGAACGAGCGCAATGTTCACACCGTCTTCTTCAAGAGGCCAAGTCACTTATCAGTTAGCAGCATTTGTCTCAATTCGGCAATAACTCAGTCTTTATCGGTTTAGCAAATGTCTTATCCGGTTTAGCAATGTCTCAGCTGGTTGTTTGTTTCACGTTAGATTGTAGCAAGCAATATCATTTATTACTCTTTCAATCGACAGAGTCTATAAAACTTTTCTTTTCTATTGGTATCTCTTCTTCTTCTTCGTTCTCGATGCTTAGAGATACAAACTCGTCAGTCCAATCGTCATTGACTGCATATGCCCATTCAGGACCGGAATATCTCCTGTTTGGTATCCTTTTCCTTTTCAATTTGGCTTCCCTTTTCGATTCTGCCTCGCTGGTACTTTCCTCTTTTGTCGAGTCTTTTTCTTCACTCGGGGATGACGCCCCGAGAATTACTTCTTTTCTTTTCTCTTTCACTTTTGGCCTTCCTCCCTCGTTCAAACTTTCTTCAGTCCTTTGTTTTATTGGTGATATGCTTAGTCTTCTCTTTGCACCATGTCCATTTGATGGACCTGCGATCTTTCCTGAGGAATCTTGAACCTTTTCGTTCTGTTCTGCCTCGTCCCCTCCTTCTGGGGAATCAATCACGTTCTCCTTTTCTTTTTCTTTACCGTCTGCTTCTGGGAAAGCCCTCCTCTGATCAGGCTCTCCTGCTTTTTCACCTTCTTCGAGCCCTTCGTCACCGTTATTTTGGTCAGGCTCTTTATCACTTTCAGCTGCTTCAGGTTCTTTGTCACCCTCAGCTGCTTCAGGCTCTTTGCTACCCTCAGCTGCTTCAGGTTCTCTGTCACCTTCAGCTGCTTCGTCGCTGTCTGAACTTTCTCCTTGGTCTCCCCCAAGCAAGTTGGTCTCTTCGTCCTCAGAGAATATCTCTTTCTCTCCCGTTTCTACCTGTTCGCTTTCAGTTCGGTTTTGCTCTGTCTCAGCACTCAGCACTGTTTTGTCAGACACTGGCAGTTTCAGCGCTTCAACTTCCTCCTCTGTGGGACACAACACTTTCTTTGTGTGACTGGCGTGAATCCAGTTGGGAACCCCCGCACACTTTACAGCGGTAGTTGTCGTCAGGATCACTTCGAAAGGGCCTTTCCAACGGGGTTCCAGACACGACTTTCTCACGTGCTTCTTTACCACGACCCAGTCACCTGCTTTCAGTGCGTGTCCTGGACCTCTGATCGGGGGCAAGGTGGTCGCTTCCACCTGGTGAGAGAAAGAGCGAACCACGTCAGCCAGTCTTTTGCAGTAGTCTAACACCATATCATCTGTAATATTCAAAAGCGCGTTTGCGGGAACTGCAGGAAGTCTCATAGCCCTGCCCATGAGTATTTCATGCGGGGACAGTCCAGTCTTTCTATCAGGGGTGTTTCTCATTGACATTAGCACCAAGGGCAATGCGTCAGGCCATTTCAAATTTGTCGATGCACATATTTTCGCCATTCTCGATTTCAGTGTACCATTCATCTGCTCCACCAGTCCTGAGGCTTCAGGGCGATAGCTACAATGCAGCTTTTGTTCAATGTTCAGCGCTTCGCAGAGTAACTTTATCACCTCGTTATTGAAGTGACTTCCCCTATCTGATTCTAAAGAGATCGGGAATCCGAAACGTGGTATCAACTCCCTCAACAATAGCTTTGCAACTGTAAGGCTGTCATTTCTACGTGTGGGGTATGCCTCAATCCAGTGACTAAAAATGCACACAATCACCAACACATATTTCAGACCTCCATGCACAGGCATCTCAATGAAGTCCATCTGCATACGACTAAAAGGCCCGCTTGCCCTACCAATGTGGCTCGCGTTCACAACTGTTCCCTTTCCTGGGTTCATCTGCTGGCAAGTGACACATCGATGGCAAACTGCTTCTGCAGCTTGACGAAATCTGGGGTTAAACCAATCAGTTTTGAACAATCTTATCATGGCATCTCTCCCTAGGTGAGCCTGCCCATGATAGAACCGCGCAAGCTGTGATAAGAGACTATTTGGCAAAACAAATTTTCCCTCATGTGAAACCCATAACTCGTCTAGTCTCTTTATACATTGTGATTTAATCCAGGAATCTCTTTCATCCTCCCTGACATTATTTTGTAATGCTTTTAATTCCTCTATTGTATCTACGACCTTCAAGGCAAAGGCTTCAGCTGGTTCGAGTTCTGGTTCACTTATCGAATTCCATTCATCTCTGAGTAATATACAGTTCAAGGCACAAAATCTTGCGACTTGATCCGCATATGCATTTCCCAGAGAAACATAGTCCTGTCCTTTCGTATGAGCACTACACTTTACCACTGCTACTTCGGCTGGCGCTTGAATGGCGTGTAACAATTCCCTTATCCTCTCCCCGTTCTTCACTGGGGATCCTGAAGAAGTCAGAAAACCTCTCTGTGACCATAGTTGTCCAAAGTCATGCACAATCCCAAACCCGTATTGACTATCAGTGTAAATGGTGACTTTCATCAATGCAGACAGTTGACATGCTCTGGTAAGGGCTACAAGTTCTGCTACTTGTGCAGAATAGACTCCTTGAAGCCATCCCGCTTCCAAGACACCTGTTACAGTACATACAGCATATCCTGCTTTCAAAATCCCCATCCCGTCTCTTAGACATGACCCATCAACAAAAAGAATTTGGTCATTTTCATCAAGCTTAGTATCTTTAATGTCCGGTCGAGGTTTTGTGCAAAATTCAGTCACCTGAAGGCAGTCATGCTCGACGTCTTCAGCGTTCTCAATTTCGGCATTTTCTCCAGGGAGCAACGTTGCTGGATTCAACGTAGTGCACCTTTTCAGCTGCACATTCGGTGAGCCCAGAATTATCGTTTCATACCTTGTGAGTCTTGCTCCAGTCATGTGCTGCGTTCGGGAGCGGGTCAAAAGTATCTCGACTGAGTGAGGGACCATGACTGTTACTGGGTGTCCCATCACTATTCCTTCACTCTGAGTGAGGCTGATACCAACTGCTGCTACGGCGCGCAAACACCCTGGGAGTGCTGCTGCGACCGGATCCAAAGTAGCTGAAAAATACGCTACTGGTCTGTTTACGCCACCATGGGCTTGAGTCAAGACAGACAAAGAACATGCATCACGTTCGTGGCAAAACAATGTGAAAGGCTTTGTGTAGTCAGGCATACCTAGAGCTGGAGCCCTACACATGCATTCTTTCAATTCAACAAAAGCATCCATCTCATCTCCTTTCAGTTCAATTTGATCCAAGGCATCCTTCTGGGTCAGTTTCAATAAAGGCTTTGCTAGAGTCGAGAAGTTGGGAATCCACTGGCGACAGTAGCCCACCATTCCCAAAAACTTCCTCACCTCCCTCCTTGTCTTTGGAGGACTCATTTGAAGTACGCTTGTAATTCTTTCCTTCATTATTCTCCGTGACCCTTTCTCTATTTGGTGACCCAAGTATTTCACTTTCTTCTGGCAGAACTGCAATTTGGAAGGAGACACCTTATGTCCATTCCTTCCCAAGTGGTTCAACAGAGCAATGGTATCGGCTGTGCAGCCACTTTCTGTCTTTGATGCAACCAGTAAGTCATCAATGTACTGTACTAGGGTTGACTCGAATGGCAATTCTAATGCTTCCAGGTCTTTCTTTAGGATCTGATTGAATATTGACGGTGACTCAGAAAACCCTTGAGGAATTCGACACCAACTGTACACTCTGTCTAAGAATTTGACACAAAAGAGGAATTGGCTGTCCTCATGAAGAGGCACAGAAAAGAGTGCTTGTGACAAATCGATGACTGAGAACCATTCGGCATCGCAAGGGATCTGGAACATTATCACAGCCGGATTCGGTACTACTGGGCAGCATTTGACTATGATGTCATTTATTTTCCTCAAGTCCTGCACGAGTCGGACCTTTCCACTCGGCTTTATTAGTCCCATTATTGGTGAATTACATGGACTGCTTAACACTTCTTTCAGTACCCCCTGTTTTACAAATTCGTCAATAAGTTGAGCAACTTTCATGAGGGTGTCTTGTGCCATGTGGTACTGTGGGGTCTGGGGAAAGATTGCATTGGGCTTTACAGTCACTTTCACTGGTTCCACTCCTTTCATCAATCCCACCTCTTTCCCTGTCATGTCCCACACTTCCTTTCCGACTGTCTCCCGTAATTCGGCTGGAATATCTCCTTCAGTTATCATCGGGAAAAGACAAATCAGAGGATACTCTTCATCTACAGTTTCCATCTCATCCCCCTCTACACTGTCCTCTTCTTCCCCATCACTGCTCGTCTGTATTGTTATTCCCTCGTTCGAACACATGATCGAACAACCCAATTTGCACAATAGGTCTCTCCCTAACAGTGCTATCGGGCTTTAGTCACATACCACAAACTGATGTACCCCTTGATAGTTACCGATGCTGACTGGTACCGGATCTGTAATTGGGTTCGTCAGATGTCTGTTTGCTACTCCCACCACTTGAACTGTCCTCCCTGAGAGTGGCAAATTTGGTACTTCACTGCTCTTAACAGTTGAACGTGTGGCTCCTGTGTCAACCAAGAATGAGACACAATGACCCATTACTCTTCCCTCTACGTACGGACCCTTTGATCAACTTCCAAGGATGCTGCAAGCACACAATCTCCTTCTTCTTCTGAACTTTCACTCTCCCATACATTGTTTATTCCACTCTCACTGTGTAATGGGAACTGTTGTACGGTGCCATTTGTACTCATTACCTGACCCGAGACCTGTGGAGGAACCATCACTTGCTGCTGACTCATTGGTGCCAAGGGTATTTGCATTTGCTGATTAGGTACCATAGGTAACTGCTGTTGCATTGGCTGCATTTGCGTCATCTGCATACGAGGCATCTGCATCTGCTGCGGCTGCATAGGTTGCAACCCCTGCAACTGATTTACGGTCTGAAAATTTGGGCTTGGACCTCTCATTTTCGGTCCCCTCATTGTCTGAAATGCATTGACATCATTGTTTTGCTGACCAACACCTGCACCTGCACCTTCCTGCACCACCATCGGGCACTCGCGTTTCCAATGACCGACAATTCCGCACACGTGACACGGCATCACCTTCTTCATTGCCTGCACACCCGTCACAACAGTGTTCAAATCCGGACCATTATTCACAAAACCTCCTCTGCCTCTGGCTGAAACGCCATGTTTCCCTGCAACTGCGGCTGCGGTTGCGGTTGCGGTACCTGCTGTTGGAACCCTTGCATCCCTTGCAAACCTTGCAAACCTGTCTGAGCTGCATTAAGCTGCATCATCATCACCTTCTCTTTCAGCTTTTTCTGTTTCACTTCAATTTCGTCACTACAGTATTTCGCATAATTCAACACTTCATCAATCGGTTTCGACTGCCAGCAAATCAAATGCGACTTTATCATCTGACTTATTTCTGGTCTCAGCCCTTCCACAAATCTGAACACAAAATGAAGCATGTCCTTCGCCTCGATTGTTTCCGTGCCACTGTAATTCTTAAACGCCTTTAACAACCTCTCATAGTAACTATGAATCGATTCTTTAGCCTCTTGGGCAGTTCGATCGATCTTCTGCCAATCCACATTTTTCGCGGCTACCTTCGTCTTCAAATGCTCAATCACCTTATAGTACAAGCTCATCACCATAGGTGATGGTGCACCCGTCTCCCTGTCTCTCTCTGGTTCACTTGTCGGCCAACCTACCGCTCTTTTGCAATCCTCCCACAAATCTGCTGGAACCACAATCTCAAAGAGAGTATTCAGGTCTTCCCAGAGACATTTTGCAAGCTTCACAAACCTATCAGTCTGCTGATACCATTCAATCGGTTTCTCTCTCAGTTTGGGAAAATCATCCGTAAAAGACTGAATGTCACTTCTGTGCCATGGTACATGTATTAATTTTCCCCCTGCTGTTTCCCTCCTTGGTAACATGGTTACTGTCTCGCTGCTTTGTGGTCTTTTCTCATTGTGCTCTGTAGCGCTGTCCCTCCTCTTTTCCTTTCTCTTTACCCACCTGCTTTCCCACTTGTCTAGACACCTCCACACTTGGGCACTCTGCAGCAATTCTCTAAGGTGTGCCTTCATGCCTGCTGACCTCATGTGTTCAAAATCTGTGGTCCCAAAATCCAACCTGTAGCTTCTGCTCAAGTGTTTCATCTTGTCTATGTCAACCCCGTTTCTGTCAGCTGCTTCCTGCAAGCTCTTATGTACCTTGTTCACTTCCTTCGTAATCCTGGGACATAGATACCTCAGCTCTTCTTCCGTGTAGGACTCTAACCTATTCACACCCATAGTCCCTTCCACCAATTCTTGTGCTTCCATGTTCAACCTGACCCTATTCATATAGTCTTCTCCTTTCCCACTGGCTGAACTTTGTGTGGAATTTAAACTGTTGAACCACTGTGTCAGCTGTTGCGCATTCACCCCCATCAGTGTAGCGTTCACATCGACTGCCATTGATGGTTGCGGCAACTTTTCAGTGTTCGATGTTAGAGGTATTATCAGTGGGGGGCTCGACCTCACCAGTGTTGACTGAGCACATATGGGACTAAACTCCATCAAGGATCCGGGTCCATTTGGCTGAGCCGCTATCGGAGTTATCCCTGGAGTGTTCTCTATGCACCTCCTTTCTGTCCCATTCTGCAGTATTGATCCTTGACCGCTCATACCTAGGTTAGGCTGACTATACAGAGGTACCGGTGGACCTACAGTAATGGGTAGTGATATCGCATCCGGGTTTTGTCCAGTTCCCATGTTCTGTGGCATGTTCATGCCCACACCATGGGTCATCATTGCCGGCATGCCCATCTGACTCCCCGTCATCTGAGCATGTGCGTTTCCTCCCTGCATCTGCTTTTGAGGCATCAAAAACTGGGTTGATTCGGCTTGTGCCAATGTCGGGTTGTGACCACTCTGTATTCCCCTTACGGTTGGATCTAGAATCATTCCTGTACTGTTGTCACTGCTGTAGTACCCTGGCATCTGCGGCTGATAATTTTCTGCTGGTTTCAACATGGGCACATCTGGATATATTCTCCTAACCTGCGGTATCTGCGGGGTGAACAGTAAACTCGGGTCCTTAGATCCCGATGACGCTCCTGAACTCTGGGTTTCACTGTTCTGTACCGGTGCCGGAGGGGCAGAACTTGTACTTGGACCTTGTCCATTCTCCGCATGAGGTGGTGGACGGTCGTTCAGCAATTGCATTATTAACTCCTCATCCTCTAACTCCTCTTCTCTTCTCAACTTTTCCTCGTCCTCTCTATCCTTGGAATACTTCCTGTCCGTCTTACAGGTAGCTTTCTTACCTGTCTCCTCTTCTTCCTTAGTAATTGCGGGAAACAATTTTATCCCCTGCAATACATCTGACCTCCACACCTTTTGTGCATTATCCCACCTAGCATCCGCTAGTGTCTTTTCTACCTTTCTCATCCTGGTCTCAAACTTCTTCTGCTGTTGCTGTCTGGCCATTAGTTCCCAAATCGCTAGAGCCTCAAACTGGGCTGGCCTTGGAGGCACCTTCATGTCGTACATCGAGAATCTCAAATTCTCTAGGATCCTTATATTGAATGTCCCATGTATCGGGAACGCTACGCTCCCATGTTTCTCTGTCAACTTGTGCCATTGCTTTAGCCAAAGGCACGGAGCTACCCCCTTCTCTTCCATTACAATGTAAGCTGGTGTACCTTCGGGCGGCGTCTCCTCTCCTACGCTCGCTTTAATATAAGACTCCCCCTTCATCGCACTCCTAAATGCTTTAAAGAATTTCATTTTCTCGTCTTTTTATTTCACAAAATTTGTAATCAATAGGTGACTTTAATTCCCGGAATACTCTTCGCTTGCCTTTCCCCTTCCAATCGAGCCCCACGGACTGCGTCCAATCCGTGCGCGACCCTTCTCTGCAACCAACCTATCCCAGCGCGGCTCCTAGTGACGTCACACTCACACACACTGCGGCTGACAAAGCCTCGCGGCTAGTCCTCCTTCACTCACCTCCTCCCGTAACAACTTCTTGCATGTATCGCGAGCTACCAAAAAAATAAAACAGATCTGTCGGTTTACTACAGGAAGGGTAACACAGTTGCTTCAGGACCTTAGGGACCTTTCACTAGCCTCGGCCGCTATTCCGTCTTTCTCGGTCCCCACGTTCGCAAGCAAATCTGACCTGCAGACCTACTCTCAACTTGTCAATGATCTATTCTAGTGCACTTAGAATCTTGTCAAAGCCCGAAGTCGAAGTTTCTTTCACTCCCTAACACACGTACCGACTTGTTGACCACGCCCGATCAACCTACTAAACTGCCCAGACCACAACATGGATCAACATACTCCGGAGTCTCTTGACCTCGCAGGGCCCGTCTCAACAACAACAACCACGTGGACCTTTTTATGCACAAAGCGCCACACGCACATGAAGTTCGACGACTTCCCTACTCTCACACTCGGAGTCGCACCTCCGCTATCCTCTAAAAAGAAAAATCCTCGCAACCTTTTCACACACCTTGCGGCAATAAGCTGTGCAAGCGCAAAACCCTAACTTCACTCATACCATCACTAGTACCGCCAACGCCGATTCCACACCTCCATTCTCTCCATTCGCAAGTTCCGAGATCCCGGGAAAGTCGCGGTGGACCTAGCCCATCATCATTCTGTCAATCTATTTTACCCAAGAAAAATCTAATTCAACTTCTCGAGTGGGGTCTCAAAATGCGTAACCGTTAATTCAACACCATGTACTTTAAGAGTACAGGGTCCCAAAAGAAGAAACCGTCCTCTGCTACCATCTACTGATAGAGCGGTCCGTAGTAATGATTTTACCTGTTTTCGGACGCTCTTTAGGCCGATGAATCTTTTGACTAAGTGGGACTCTCTGTACTCCTAATCGGTCAATTTCATCAAATCAATAATCAATAACGAACATAAGCAATACCTTGATCGACATAACACTTAACAATTAATCCAGAATACATTTCGGCGAACCCTGACCTTTCAGTCAGGAATAATCACACCAGTTTATTGCAAAGTTAGTGAATTTATTTCCCTATATTAACAAAGCTAGCACAATATAGATGTGTCTCAACACCAAATGATAAACGTAAATGAACATTAATAGCTGTCCATAACGGCGAAACAGGTGCAATCTATGTAGCATTTGAATCACAAGGCATTCGATAATAGCAATGCAAATCACTAATACGATAATCTGTAATGAGCTAATCGCATACATTTAGTCAGCATAACAAGATCTCAAATTGCATCGTGCGACATATGGAATCCTCATCTAACCTCAAATTAGCATCAGCATGTGGGGCTTCATGCAAAAACAATTTAGCAACATTAATTTAGAAAAACTCCTAACTAGGGCTCTTATCAAAATCAGCAGTTGGTTACCTAAAAGAAACACAATGCAATTTTACAATTTCCTTTCATATTTACCAATTACGATCAGCATTCAAGGAAGTCTTCGTCTCACAGGTACCGTTTCTCGATCAGCATGGGTACCGTTCGATCAGCATAGGACGGGGCAAAGGGGCAGGGGTGGACGGGGCAATTGCCTCACGGCGGCAAGGTAAAACTATTACTTCATGCAAAGGGATCAAAGTTAAAGTCTCTAGGGCAAGAATCATTAAAATCTCTTTCTCTCGATTAGAGAAAGCATCAAAGTCTCTTTCAAAATGGCGTCGCAGCAAAGTGGGCCATAATAGCTACGAAATAACGCAATGGGCGTAGTGTCCGGGTAATGGCCTAATCTCTTCTCGTGCACCTGGTTTTTATAGTCAACAGTTCAAATCCAGTAGGGTCTTCCGTTGGAGGGTTCATAGGTTAGCTTCAAATTGTCCAATCAAAAACGACAGTTCTCAAGCTTTTACTTAAGCATACATTATCCTTGGAGATGGGTACGCAAGTTGCAACATTTTATGCCAATTAACTCACTTTCAGAGCTTCCATTGTCCGCACCTGCAGATCGACCTTGGAGTAAAGAGAAAATATGCCAGGCTGGCACGAAACCTTAAGATAAGCATGTGAACGATCTCAGTGGAAAAGTACAGCTTCAAGCAAAAATACACGTTTATTAGCACAGTGGAAAAATACGAGCATCTAAACCGTGAGACCAGGCCACTAGGCCAAAGCCTCCGCTAAAGTCATGCTAAGCTAAAACATTTCAAACAAGCAAATCGTAGCACACGTTTATGATTATGTCGGATTAGTGCAATTCTAGTACACCACGTTATATAAAGCACGCGTATAAATGTTGGCAAACTACTCTGAGGGCACATTTTGTCCCCGTACAATCTTTATTAGTTCGGTTAAAGTCACACATGATTATTTCACACTACGTTTACGTTTTAATAAATGTAAAACCTTCATTTTCTGCTTCATCAGAGGAAAGGGGATGAACAGCAGGTTTGAAAACATTTTCCTGGAAGAAACAGTTTAATTTTCTTTAAAAGAGAGAACTGGTACCGGGATGTTTTTTTTTTTTTTTTTTTTTTTTTCTTCTTCTTCTTCTTCTTTTTGGGACAGTGTGCTCCTTAGCAGTCGGATTGGTGTTCATAATGAGTCCAAGTGCTTTGCCAATCGATGAAAGTTTGGGTTCAAGGCGTCCACATTTCAAGCAACAGATAATGCCAATCACTCTGTCTAGCCACAAGTGCTATTAACTACTCAAAACAGCTACCAGTAATGGAACCTCCAAATGTTCAGCAGCAGATAGTGCATTTCTCCAAGTGCCCAGAAACATGTTTCTATAGTCTTCAAAATCCCAGCACGCCTCCATCACCATATTCCATGTGAGCAGAAATAGGTATTATAGATAACCTCTGTGTGAACAGTAACTGGTATGAGCAGCTCGACTACGGCAACACCCTCTTCGCCGGCACCTCAACTAGGAACATCAAAAAACTTCAACTCCTCTAGAACGCCGCTGCCAGACTCATTCTGGGCCTCCCTCGCCAAGAACACATCTCCCAACACCTGGGGACCCTCCACTGGCTACCGGTCGAAAAGCGAATCACCTCCAAACTTCTCACCCACACGTACAAGGCCATACGCAATGCAGGACCAGCCTACCTAAACCACCGCGTCTCCTTCCACACCCCCACCAGATCCTTCTGCTCCGCCCAGATGTCCCTAGCCCACCGTCCCTTTCATCTGCAAAACCACCGCCAGAGGATGATGTTTTACCTACACTGCAGCAAAGAGCTGGAACAACCTCCCCCTTCAACTCAGACAAAGCCCGTCGCTCACCATCTTCAGGAAGAACCTCAAGACGTGGCTTTTCGGATGGGCCCGGTCCCCTCCCCCCCTTGCCTTGAGACCCTCACAGGTGAGTAGCCGCGCTTTACAAATACTGATTGATTGATTGAGCAGTCTTCATGTTTCCAGCAACTGGCAATGCCAGTCTCCTTATGGTGGTCTCTCACATGGAAATGCCTTTATGTCCAATATGTACCATAGGTATAAGTGACCCCATGCTAAGCATTAGGCAACCACAGACTCCATATGCACGACAGTAGTTATAGGCTGCTTGCAGATGTCAATAAATAATTGGTAACCTGCTTCCATATGCCCAGCAATCTCAAAGAAAAATGAACCCTTGCTCAGGAGCTGTGGATAACTGTGAGTTATCTGTATCTAATTCTTTGTCAACTCAAATACGTCATTCTACTGCATACTGCTAAGGAGCAAGTAGGAGTCAGAGGAAATCTGTTAGTATTTACTTGTGGGAGATTATGGATCAATTTGTCTCCATTGAAGTGATTAGAAGCATCGAGAAAGCAACAGGCTGTGACAGGCACTACATACACAGCGGGAGGTAATGAAAGTCTCAACAGGCCTAGCAGCAGCCCTTCCATGCAACAAATGCCAGTCACCACACTCACAACAGCGAGTGCAGGCAGTGCATAGTAATGTGAATTTCCAGTTTCCAAGTTATCCCCAAACTCACCGCCTCCTCCTCATTATTATCCCCTTCCTTCTCCTCTCCCTTGTTCTTCTGCTCCTTCTCTTTTTCCTTCTCATTCCTCCCCTCGGGCCTCTGTGGATCTTATCCAGTGTGGAAGGAGGACTTCTCGGAAGGTTGCAGCGGGTGTGATGGCCCTGTTCTCAAAGACGGTGCTGACTCTCATCGGCTGGTGCGGTGGGACCTCGGGCATGCAGCCACCCGCCATGGAGACGGTTTGTCAAAAATGAATTCAGCATCACCCGCCTTCCTTTCCATCCGGCGTGTCTGCGTGCCACTGAAGGGAGGCTTAGGGCGGAGGCTCTCCCGCTGGCTCAGGCTTTTGCAGGTGGCAGACTCCCGTCTAAACATTTTTCCATGTGAGCAGCGATAGAATGAGGGTGTGTGCTTCTCTCTGCTAGGAGTGTAACTTGATGAGCTAATCAACTGTGTGTGCGTGTGTGTTTCTGTGTCTAGTGAGCAAGCAATTATTTCTCATGCGGATTTATGGCTCTGCACCCCTGTTTGTAAAAATGTCTGTGCCTAAAATATGTTGCCCACCTTCTAACTGATTGTACTGGTAAGGCCTCTCCATCCCACTTTAGACTTCCTGTGCTTGATCTTGCACCAGTATAAAGTTTTTCCCTATACATTTCTGAAGTCCTTTTTCATTCACTGCTTGCCTGAAATCATCCTAACAGTCAGTGCTTAAAGACTGATATCCTTAATCCAGCCGGTGCTGTAGGACTAAAACCTCTCCCAGTCAGCACTACATTGAAGAGCCCCCCTTCTTCCAACTCTGTATGGCTAACATCCTTCTCCAGGCCAGTGCTGTATGGCTGACCGCCTTCCAGTGTGACCGGCAAGCTAACGCAGAACAATCAGAGAGGGCACTCATGCCCCAGAGAGCGCCTCTAGGCGCTTACAGCTGTGAAACGGCTGAGAATGCCTTTCCAGTCAAGGTGTGTTTGAGAGCTTCCTTCCTGAGTCTCCTTGTGTCTGACCCATCCAATTCCTTCATTTATTCGTTGTTTAATAAAATATCAGCCAAAAGAATCAAAAACAATTAGGGCTCAGATTTTCGGCTCAGAATATTTTCTCGATATTTTGAGTTGGTAACAAATGATCAGTTTTTAACATTCAGTAAAGTCATCCATTTGCCCCAAATTATCTTTTTAGACTCCTAATAGATTTAGACATATTTTCAAGCACTTAACACAGAACAGCAATCTAGAGACGATCACGTGATGCAGATCTCTTTGAGGGCAGTCTCTTATAACATCAAGAAGAAATATTTTTTTATATAGCGTAAGAAAATCTTTCAAGGGAATTCTTGAACTGAAGTACAACTCATAAAGTGATAAGGATTTTATTTTGTACGTCCTTGTGCATGTATTGTAGCCATCCTCCTGTATCCTCTACCCAGAAGAGAGCAACAAGGGTCGGTACAGCCAAAAGGACTGGCTTATAGCTGAAAAAGGCTCTTCACGTATTGCTCATTTAGGCAGTCAGTCATTCCACTTGCAAGCGCCCTGTCACTTAGCCTTGCACGCATGCACCCATTCACCCATTCACCAATCCCTTGACTCTTGCATTTGCCCACGGCCCTGCCACGCACAGAAATTCACAAGTCTTTGAAGAGGCTCTTTTAGTTATAAGTCAGTTCCAAACCCAATCAAACACGTGCGCATAGTTACATTTTTTTTTTGTAAAACTAAAATCGTCTGGATTCGCCTGGGTAAGTGTGGGCACATTAACAATGGCAGCAGCGCTGCTGCCACATGAAAGTTTAAAAAATATACTTTCAGAGCGTACTACGAATTGCAGATATCCTAATGTGTTATGCCGGTTCGATAAAGGGGGTACAGACCTGACAGATGTGCATCCGACTGTAAAAGCCTTCATGCACGGGGCAGCCGGCTCGGTCCTGCTTGTGTTGTCTCGGATGGCTGTTGTGAAATGATGCACGCATTCACAACATTGGGGCAGTGCCTTTTTTATATATTCTAAAGAAGCCTCGCCACATCGTGTCACCTCCGCACAACTGGATTCAACCTCACAACGACTGACTTCCATGTTTTTTTGTGTTGCTAAGCCTTTTTTGAAAGGGTGCTTGGGTGTTTGCTCAGCTTTCTATCCAGTTCTTTCTTGTTCAGGCTCACGTGAAGCATGAAACAGTGCAGGTAGGAGAGGCATGTGAGGGGTTGTCAGCACCGGTAGCAAACTGGGGGAAGAGTCGAAATACGAATGTACACTTAAAATGCAGGCTGTGCCCCTTTTTTAATTGCTGCAACGCTGTATATTTGAGTGAATAATTCCATACTTGGAGTATTCCTGGAGTAAGGGGCCTTCCTGGCACAGCTGTTAATTAAGATCGATTTCCTAGACTGTTACACTAGCAATTTGGATTTACTAAAAAGCTTCTAATTGTGTTTGGCAGGGCTGTTTACTACTTAAGCAGAAACCGTGACAGATAACCAGTATTTGGCGTCGCTTGTAAACGTGGGGTGCCCCTACCGACTAGGAATACACCATCAGTTTCAAAGAAACACACCCCGCCGCTCTGCCTGCCTGGGAACGGGTGTGTCCGCTTCAGAGCTAGAAAGTGGCATTGAATTATCGTTGAGTGCCTGTTTGTTCACATTTCTCTTTTTTAATGATAATTAAGGCACATGCTTGTGCATTTTATCCAGCTCTACGTGTTTTACACCAGCCACACGTCGCAAGGGAGGAGGGCACGGAGCAGCGTGGTCCGTTTGTCTGGTAATTAATTCATAGGTGAATGTACTCAGGTGGCATGGCTGTGAGCTCTCACCCTACCGCCTGGCACTGAGCAGAACACGAAGGTGGTTGACTGCACCAAAAACAGCCGCTGCAGAAGGGTGGACAGACAGCGGGGTAGCTGCCAGGCTGCCTGATTTTCACCATGAGCGCCCTGCAGCAGAGGCAAGGAAAGGGATAGATACTTTTTGGAAGTGTCAGAAAATGTAAATACCCACATAATGCCATTGGCTGATCCAAAACGTGATGGTCAGCCCATGGAGCTGGTGCTTAAAGAAGACATGTGATTGGCTGAAGAGGGCTGGCCCAAAGCTCCTTTCTGTGGATTTGTTGTGGATGGTATTTTTTGGGCACATGAGATCTTGCAAGACTTGCAGCAGAATTTAAACTGAAGACTGCACATTTCTATCACTACATGGTTTTAACCTCCAGGGCCACCTGGAAGCAAGAAGAGGCAGTTGTCCTGTTTCAGCTTTAAAATGAGATTTATTTGCTTTTTATGTAGTAATTGCCTGCCGTTGTTTGAATAGGAATCGTGACCCAGCTTCTTACCGATGCAAAAGATGCCCGTTCCTTTCCCTGGAGGGTATGCTCCTTCCAATCGTGCAAGGCACTTTGGAGCAAACATTTGCTCAACTGCCCTTCAGTGCAGCACTTCCCGTTTACAGAAGTAAAGTGAAAGTTAAGAAACAGACGAAATTATCAAAGATGGAGATGGGTATTGTCTGTCAGTGGTTCCCAACCTTTTGACTTCTGTGGACCCCACTTTATCATTACTGGAACTCGGGGACCTCCACTGGATCATAATTGGAATCTGAGGACCCCCCACTGAGTGATTACTGAAAGCTGGGGAACTAATTTGTTAATATTATTTAATTTTCTAAGCAGTCGCGGACCACTAGAGGAGACTTCGCAGACCCCTAGGGGCCCACCGTACCACAGGTTAGGAACCACTGGTTTAAGTAATTTGCATGCAGGTCTCCTCTGCACATCTGCTATATCTGCAAATGAAAGTTCTTTTGTAATCTGATAACTGGGTGTGATCGTTACAGTTCTTGTTTGCAGAAACCTTGTGTTGGGTGGGACTGGCTGTCAGTTACGTATGCATTTTACTTGCTTTATTCAGTGAAGTGGAGTTGTAAGAGGATCCACTGTTGAGATCTGCTATATCTGTGTCGGTTGCATGGTTTCTACTGTGTTACTAATATGTTTGCCTTGAAAGACAGTGGTCTGTGGGGCTGCGATTTGCCTTAGGCGTTTATAACAAGTTTTGCTGCATTAAATTGAAAACCATGGTGCTTGTGGTGAAATAGATAAACATTTTTTGAGACCCATGACCAGTGCAGGAAACATAGGGGGTCCTGGATCTGGCAGCTAGTAATGAGCCACATCCGTGCTGGCCTTGGTGAAATATGCTGAATTTATTTCGGTGTAATTTGCAGACACCAGCACATTGAACACTGCCCCCATGTGTGCTTTCTGTTGAGAGCAACCCCCGACGGGGTACAAACCAAAGGACTGATATTATACCGCAATCAGATCTCGTTTTGTTCCAGTTTCATTCTGTCTGGGAGCTACCTGGAGCCTAAAAGGTAGATGCCAATGCAGTGGAGGGAAATAAATGCACTGAGCTTGTTATCACTTCACAAGTACTTTAGAAAAATTATGATTTGGAGGCTTTTTTTTTTTTTTAAACTTTATTCAATCCTTGTGTACAAGAGAGATGCATGCACTCTAAGAATGCCAGATGTCTCTAACGCTATGTGTAAACACACAAATAATGATTTAAATAGCACTTCCTAATTATTTATTTATTTTGTTATGCAACTCATCCTAATGTGGGGGTATCAGACCACGTTACACCTTATGTCTAAATTATGCACAGAAAAAAAAATCGTGCAAATGCGTAAATTAATGTACACAAAATGTTACCTAGGACAGTAAGGGTGTTAAGGTATAATACTCACACATTGTCCAACCTGGGAAGCCTATCTTTAGATTGCATACGCGAGAGAAACACAAAATCAGGATTTAAAATATAACAGTGGTTGGAGTTGTCTTTAACACAAAGAGCTTACTCAAAAGAACCCTTTTAGCAACCTTAAAAACAAAAATAGATTGGGAAAAAATTGAAGATTCTAAACCTACGCCTTACACTTTCAAACATCTCTTTGGTGACAGTTAATTACTCTCTGTGCTATATTTGAAGGACTGTAAATTATGAACTGCAAGCAACAAAAGGATTTGTGTGTCAAAAGCAGTAACCCACTTATCTATCTACATAAAATATGAATCTGTGATCTTCATGTTACATAATGTGCTTTGCAGTAAGATCATTAACCCTTTATGCAACTTTAGAAATCAAAATTGTGCACGGACGTCTCTACCAAGTGCACTAACCACCAAAGGCATTGTGCTTTCATTATTTACCTAAAAAATTGGTAGGCACACAGACCTCTGCAGCAGGTTACTTATTGCCATAAGGTATTTTAAAAATATAGCCTCTTTGTGACCAATTAAGTCAGCCAGAACAGATTTAGCGTCATGTTTGTCATTGTTTACCATTTGTTTGTGGCCAAGGTTTTAAATATACATGTATAAATTAACTGTCACGACTCTGGTTTTAATAACTCTGCCCCAGCACTCCTCTGCTGCTACCCCTTAATCCCCAGTTCATGGGTCCCCAGAGTAATGTTTTTTTCAGCGCTGAAGGACTGGTCACTCCTAGTCAGCCATTCTCTTTTTCCAGTTGACTAAGTGAATTTTAGGTGGACATTTCTTTTAGTGCAGATACAAACGCATTGCTTGTATCTGGTAAATAAGAAAAAATTGAATCCCTGAAAGCTAATAAAACCTGCAAAACAGGGAAAGAACTAAATATTACCCAAAAAACCCGCCTTCACTATATTATTTTCTAGAACACATCCAATTAAAATCACTGATAAATAGACAACACATAGCCCAAATAAACCGTTTTATTGAACATTTCACAATTACTTTTTATTAAAACAGTTGATTAAATCCCAGAACATTATTGCTTTATACAAAAGATAACGTTATAAATTATATAGACGTAATTCTGGAATACAAATAAATGCAGTGAAATTTACAATAATCAGTGGACCCACCCAGCAACTCTAACAAACATAGGACAATTAAAAATAAACCATTCATCCACTCTCATACAAAAACATACATACCTATATCTCTAAAATTACTCAAAACCATAGAGTGTCGTCAAGGCAATTAGTAAGTATTGCTACTCAGAGATACTTCTATGTGGCATCTCATTTATGTTCCATATTCTTTCTCTCTTTGTTATTTTCCATTAGTTTCATCTGTCGACTCGCGTTTCAGTGCACACCGGTTGAATGACCGTCCTCCTATGATACAACACCACGCTTTTTTGCTCACCAGCTGATCAATTGTATTATAGTTGCAGTTATATAGCTCTTAATTCCTGTGACAGCATGCCTTTGTGCATGAGTAGCATGATACTCGGCTGCTTATTGTAATATTTTGTCAGTGCATTTGTGCAAGGTGTGAGCAATAGGTTGGGTAAGCATTATATGGTAGTATATGGACGGGTACAAACTTTGTGAGAACACCATACATATGGTATTTGTGTTATGCATTTTTGGTAGTGACTGCTCCAAATGTGTTGCAGCAAGTGTTCAACTGCAACTCTGAATGGGTGTGGGAAAAAATTGTGTCAAAAATACATCATTATTCATATATGTTAGTAGCAATCAGTTTTGGGTTTATTGTGCTATGCAGTTTAAAAAAACATAGGATGTGGCCATCGTGAGTGCCCAACGTTAGATGATGCTACCTTTGGCGGCAGGCATTCTAGCTTTGACCACAGTGTATTCTCTGCAGTTCACACAGGCGCTGTGGAAGAGCAGCCCTTGGGAATTTGCATGATACATCCGGATGCTATGTCCCGTGAGAAGGGGGTCACCCATAACTTTTAAGGATGCAACCTCTAGGAATGGGCGTGATGCTGCCATCTATTACTGCAACTGAAGCATCCAGGATGGGAAGGGCTCCTCCTTTTTTCCCAAATGAGAACCCAGTTCTGCCTGCTCTGGGGCTCTCTGTTATGCTTAGCATGATGCTCTCCCTTGAGATGCAGCTCTATTGGTGTCTTTCCTGTATGAGATGAACATTGATGACTGACGATCCCATACTCAGAAGTAAAACCACCATTCTGGAGGATATGCTGCTCATCTTGCCAAGTGTGGTGCCGGATTGGTGGTGGTAGAGGTGATGGCTAGGCTCTACCCCAGAGTTTGCTAGAGGAGATGTACTCATGATCTCTGCTCCCTTTGAAAGCAAAGATCCCACCACTCCTGGTCTTGCAGAAGGAGGGAATGGTCCTTTTCAGGGACTCTGTGCCTCCTCTGCTAAAATAAAGTCCTATCTGCAGATGCAACAGGCAGGGTGGGCTGGTCAAGAGAAGCCATGGTGATACCAGAGAGTGTAAGTAAAAAAACATACCGTATTTTCCGGCGTATAAGACGACTTTTTAACCCATGAAAATCTTCTCAAAAGTCGGGGGTCGTCTTATACCCCGGGGGTCGTTTTATAAGCTGGTATACGGCCCAAACCCTATATTTTAACAGGGAAAGTAGGGGGTCGTCTTAAACGCCCAGTCGTCTTATACGCCGGAAAATACGGTACTTACATTACCTCCGCCTCAACTTAAGTGCCTCAGAGTGGATGCTCTCATGATGTAGCCCTAAACAGGTTCAGCACACACTGTAAGTGCAATGCTTCTACGCCTGCAAGTGCTGGGCTGCGCCTTCAGTAATGATTTTTTTTTATAGTGCTTAGTATATCTCTTCTTTATTTTTTGGGCCACAGATGACACACAATACTAGCGCCTATTTTAATGGTTCTCAGTTACCTGACTTCAGTAAATTTGAATGCGGGGTTTGAATTCTTGACCTTCAGCGCACTACAAAACTAAGTAGCAAGTCTTTAACTCTGTAAGGCATCTTGTCAGATGTTTTATTATTCTTGCCTAATATCAGTTATCTGAGATTGGTTTAAGTATTATTTTGCGTTTTTTAAATCCCTTTCCCATTCCTTTTAAGTGACTGTTGCACTATGAACACAGTGAGGCGCCTCGAGGGCCGAACCTCAAGCAATAAATGTAATTTTCATTCAGGAGGCCTTGAATGTCCATTATTTTAATTATTCAATTTCTTCATTGAGGATACTTTGTTTTGTGCTAAATGTTATTTTATTGCAATTTGGGACTGATTAAGAGTTCAAGCACCTAGAAATAAATTGATTTTTGTGTTCTCAGATTGGCATAATCATAGACGCTGTCCTTTGTAAATAAGACACAATATATCCTATCTTTTCATTTTTACCACGCATCACATGGGTGGGATTTAGCAAACCCTTCTCTTGCTGCACAAGGTGGCCTTACTTGATCTTGAGTTGTGCGTCCTGTCAAGAGGGATCAAATCAAATCATTTCACGGTGTACAGTGAGGATGTAATTTGGTGTGCGTATCCACAGACCTGTTTCATGCAGTATGCCCGTTTCTGTCTCTGAGGGGTTGGCATTCTAATGAGCTCGCTTACTGCCTCTGGGAAACCAGTGGTTCCAGCAATAACATAGTTTCCCCAGGAGACTCCTCTTGGCTGTTCCACGGCCGGGGGAGGAGAGGGCTGGTTTTCTTTTCCTTTAGTAGAATTACGGATTAACGAGAGGCTACCAAGAACTGGGAAAGATCGGCAGATAAAGATACCGGGCTCCATAAAAGTTTGTTTTAACTCCCATGTAAAAAAAAATATTTTATATTTCGGCGTTATTATAATTATCAGAAAAAAACGTTTTACCTACAAGTAAACGTACCATAATCTTGCATGGTAAAAAGCGAAGTTAATAAAACAAACACTCGAGTAAACTACTATACCATGGTCTGCGTATCATTTTAATATGTTAGATTATTGAACATAAGTGTTTATTTACTTAAGAGAGTGAATGTGTACTATCAATAGAAGTGAAAACGATGATCACGCATGCGCAAGTTGGCTGCTCATTTTTATGAAAAAAGACGATATCCAAAAGATGAATGTGTAAGTGTGTGGTTATAAGGAAAGGCACATGATTAGGTGGCATTTGGTGAGATAAAATGGTTGCTACAGCATACAGAACTTTCAACAGGTACAGATCTAAGAGGCAATGTTTTCAAAATGTCTACTGTGTGATAGCAGAATATGACGTGCAGTCGTTTGAGGACTTCACAGTGTACGTGAGGTGTTTACTGTCTCTTTTAAGGACATCTTCAGTGCGTTTCTGACCAAATGAGATCATTTTTTTGCAGTTTTATATAGCGCGAACTTGACTTGAAGGCTTTGGAGCGCTGTAAAAGAGTACCAGTTACATTGCACAAGCACGCATTCATGTTTTTTGGTAGACACGGGGTAGATGAAGTGATTTGCCCAGAATC
The DNA here is from genome assembly GCF_031143425.1 of Pleurodeles waltl. NCBI lineage: Eukaryota > Metazoa > Chordata > Amphibia > Caudata > Salamandridae > Pleurodeles > Pleurodeles waltl. Next base: position 1,030,275,314 of record NC_090437.1, on the reverse strand, counting down.
ACAAGATGTTGAGCACAAATTCAAACCTGTTTTTTCAGAACTAAAGTCGCCACATCCACTCCCCAGTGTTGTTTCTCTGGCCATTTCTAGTCAATGCATTTTAGTTATCTTGCAGTGTGTGATCTAGTCTTGAAGATCACAGGTGTCCTATGTGATTTCTCCAGCCAGAGAGATCTGAAAGTGTGTACAATTTGATCAGTGTTATGAGTGCGGTTGTAGGGAGTCATAAGATATATTTGAGGATATTTTAGAAGTGCCTTCTATTCCCTCAGTGATAAATCAGCAGCTTTGCCCATTTGATAAGGAGCCTCCAGTGATGTTGATGTAAGATGATCAAAAGAAAAATACCAGGTGTGATTGATACCGCACCCAAAGAGTAACCACATTTCTTGTCAGGGTTAAACACAAGCAAAACCCCAAATTAACCTGTGCTTAACCCTCTGTTACCTTGGCACAAACCAGTCAGGCATAATGTAGAGGCAAGGTGTAAAGTATTTATGCAGTATCAAAGTGAAAGCACAACAGAAGAAAAATCTAACTTCAGTTTAGCAAAAATAGAGTAAAATGTAGTAAATTATTGGAGACCAAAATGACAGAAATCCAATTAGTAGAACTGGAGCTATGCAATTTAAAAAATGGAAATAGTAAAAACAGTGCTTAGAAGCATAATGTGCAAACTGTGGTTATCGGGTGGTGCCAGACTGGGACAAAGTTACTGGTTCAGGCCCTCCGTGATGAAGCACTGGCTGGATACAGGTACCAAGTTAGGTCCACTCAACAAAATACCTTGAATCCAGGTTGCCCATGGAGGATGTGTCACATGGGGCATTTCTGAGAACTAAAGGTGGCAGTACGAAGTCGTTTTCTGAAGATGTCACGCAGCGGCGATTCCAATAAAGCGGCCCATCAAGTGGGCTTGCAGTGTGATGTCCTGTGTGGGAATGCTTCGTGCAGCATTGGTTCAGAGAGGCTGCAATACAAGGTCCTGTATGAGGGATGTGTTGCGCAGTGGCAGTTCTGATGCGAAGGTACAAGGAGATGCAGAGATGCGAGAGCATTTGCAGAAGTGTGTCGGTTCTGCCCAAGAAACCACAGTGTGCTGGCAGAGCACCTTCAGACACACTTCCAAGGGATCAGGACTGGGGAGGCACCAAATGGAGGGGCAACACTCACAGCAGAGTCCAGGTGCTGGGTTCAAGGTGGTTGGAGTCTTTTCTGTCCCTCAGGCTCTGATCAGGAGGCCAGTAAACTAGCCCTTGAAGTCACTCTGATTCTCCTGGGTTCAAGATGCAGGTCCATTCTTTCTCACTCAGGCAGCAGAGTGGCTATCCTTCTGGCAGCACAGTGGCCCTTTTTCTTAGTCTTCCACAGGTCCAGAGGTGTACTGAAGAGTTGGGTGTGATGGACAATCTTTATACTTGGTGCCAGCTTTGAATTAGGAGAATGCTCTAGAGGTTTACACTCCCAGAGGTGTCCTGCCTCCCTGCCCTGACTCCAGCTTGTCTGGGGACAAACTCGACAGGTGTGAAACCCTTTGTGAGTGTGCTGAGGCAGAGCCTTTGTGATATGCAAGTGTGGTAGGTAGCAGCTCCCCCCATCATGTCAGACATGGCCCATCCTGCCAACGCCAATTCCCCTTTTGTCTCACTGTGTGAGAGTAATACCCAAAGACCAACTGACAGCTACACCTAGTCATGTCACCCACAATATAGACACCAAATTATTGGGACAAGAAAATGCCAACTTTCTAAAAGTGGCATTTTCAAAATTGTAACTTAAAATGTCACTTTACCATTAAAAAGAGTTTTACATTAAAATTCTTAAGTCACCAAACACTAACTTCTTACCTGCTCCCAATTGAAACTGACACTTATTAAATGTAATAAGGTAACCAACTGTTATCCTATAGGAGAGGTAGGCCTTGCAGTACTGAAAAATAAATGCTAGAGTTTTTCACTACCAGGACATGTAAAAGTTAAAAGTACATGTCCAACATTCTAAATATACTGCACCCTGCCCTCTAGGCTGTGTACGGCCTACCCTAGGGATGACGTATGTGTATTAAAAAAGAAGGTTTAGGTCTGGTAAAAGGTTTATTTTGCTAGATTGAAATGTCAGCTTAAATTGCACTAGCTGCACCCACTAAGGTGAAAAACTACAGACAACGGATTACAGATGAAGTAAGCACAACTTTGTACTGCATTTACCATAGTGCAATGGGGCAAACTGCATGCTGTATTGTGAGGGAGTCTGCTCCCAACTGTTTCCTGTTTAAAAGACTACCTTGATACTCATATCATAAACACATTAATCAACCTGGTGTCTTGCATTCCCATCCCCAGAAATATGCCTATATTTTCTCCCACGTGAACTCACATGTAAACTCACTTTCTGGTTTTGAGTATCCCCCATCGTACTGAGCTAATTTTGCTAATTTTTGTAAGTTACTCCCTTGTCCTAGCTCATACTTTGGCATTGAGCATTGCTTCTTCTTTTTTAAGTTTTTCTTTTTTATTGAACAATTAAACAACATAAACTGCGGTGACATTGCAGATTAATTAGAAGAAACAAGCCTTTGCAATGCAATGGGTCTTGCGTTTTCTCAAATTAGAGCTATTCGCATGGTAAATTCTTAACTGGATTTTTCTTGCCACATAAATTGAAAATGAACAGTTGAGAGAAGTTAGCCAATTCAAAGCACCACAGCCACCTTGAGCGGGAGTGCGAAGGAGAGACGCAAAAGGAAAAAGCAGTTCACTTGCTGTCAAACATATCAGCAATCGTGAAATTATCCATGTAACAGGGTTGATAGCCAAGGCGGTGGCAAAACTGCCCCAAGGAGGGACAAACGTAAAGCATTTACTAATGATAACAAAGGATTTTCGAAAGGCAAGCCCATGAACCACTGATAGTGATGGTCGTGCGTTGGGTGAGGTTAGAAGCCCACAGAGATTACAACATGTCAGAGTGCTTTCGCGCTTGACCTAAAAAGAGCACCAACCATCATCAAAGACCCTGTAAGGCAAGTACATTACAGCATTAGACAGGACATATTTGTCAATTATTGTTTGCAATATTAAGATATTATCTAAGCTATTATGGACCTTTCTAAAGCCTGCCTGTTCCATCGGAAGAATGTCATTTTCCTCTACTCACTCAGTTAATTGCGTTAGGATACTTTTCGTAAAAATCTTGCCCATTGCATCTAACAAGGCAATTTGTCGATACTTTAACGGTACTGTTCTATCTCCCTTTTTGTATAAGGGGAGTATAATACTACCCATTCAAGATTCCGGGATATTACCTTGAGAGTAGCAGGCGCAAAATACTGGGTGAAGAAGTCTTGCCCAAAGCGAAGTCTCCCATTTAATTAGTGTAATCTGAACCTCATTGGGGCCCAGGGCACCCGATGAGCTCATTGAATTTATAATCCCCTCTAGCTCAGACACGGTGGGTGCGCACATATTGTCCATTACCCCCTTCCCATATAATGCTGTCACCTCTTTCCCAAGGGCCACAACCCGGTTTTCGTCATAAAGGACCCGAATATACAGACTCCAGTCATCCTCTGCTATCGTGGAGGGCAAAAGGGGTTTTGCGATTTCCGCATCCCTCGGAGATAATAGCCCAAAATTTACTAGGGTTTCTCATTGCAGCTGCTTCCCTCAGTGCGATCCACCTATGACTCGCTTCTTTCCTTTGGATGGCCAGTTTCACCTGCGATCTTCTTCACTTGAGTAGTGATATTTTCCTACTCCTTTCCATAGACTTTTTTTATTATTATTTATTTATTTATTTATTGTATATTAGAGAAAAACAACATACAACAATACAGGGACAAAACAGGCCGCAGAACTGATTACACAAGTACATCAAATTCAAGCCCCGAACAGTCCTGGGCCCCACCTGTGAAGAGAAAATGCAATAATTCACTGGTCCATGCGCCGAGCAAGACTCCCCGCACACCACTAGGGGCCCCAGTCACGGCTAGATAAACATGACCGCAACAACCTGATCTCAGGGTGGTTCACACCTAGTCCATCGGGCTAGCAACTGGATAGAAACACAGGAATGGGAAGAATGAAAGGAAAAGAGGCAGGCAGAAAGAAAACATAGGAGCACATACAACAACCAATGTCACACTTCTGCTCCCAGAGAGAAGAGCGAAGGCGCACAATGCTCCTAAACGCATAGGCAATCTTGCAATGTCAACACATCCATATTATAAGGCATCCCAGACTTACACTCCAATTGTCACCTTACCAGTTTGTTAATTTCTCTATTCAGATTCACAATGGGTTGCTGAGCTTTTTTATTTCCAGGTATGTTACGCTCGGGCTGATTCCAAGTAATAATATGTCTCATTAATTTAGCAAAATATATTATGGCGTCCTTCCCCCAAACTTCCATATTTCCCACAATATTTTCCAACAGTGGCTTCAACAATGTTATTTTAGCTGTCGGCTAATACATTCTCCTATTTTTGCCATTAATGCTAGGTTTTACGTCTTTTATGGACCAAGGATCCACCGCAGCTAGCTGGATTTTTAAAGTGAGTTTTAGAATCATGTGGTCACTATACATGGTATCTATTATTACCGTATCCTCAACTCTTTGAGCGATATTGTTCGAGGTGCAGATAAACACTATAATAGAACTACTCATAAAGGACTTATGAGTGTAGTCTGCGGGCGAGTCCGAACAGAAACGCCCATTCAGTATAATGCGACTAAAGGACTCAGACCTTTCAATAAGATAAGTCCTCTTTTATCTGTCCTGATTCTGGGAGGAAATAGGATGGGTGGGATGTTCAACGCTTTGTCCCTTTCTGGATCACAATAAATGTAGAGCGTGCAATTTGAAATTTTGCAATCCGTCATTATAACTGAGTCAACAAAATTTCCAAAAGCAAAAACTTGGTTAAGCATCTGTTGAAGGATAATGTCAAAGTCCTTTTCAGGAGGGATATATGCATTTACGATAATCAAGGGGAATTTCCTACCCTTCTTTCCACGAACGTGGACTTTCACTATTTGAAATAAAGTTGTAGTCATGGGAAGACTAATGAATTCCCAATTATATCTATTGCTTAAAAGCATGGCTATACCCCCTGTAGCATGCCCTTTTTTTGAGGGGAGTGCTTTTTTTCTTAAAACCGTATAACCGGGGCATGAAAAATCATTTAATGACCAGGTCTCTTGAATGCATATCAAATCAATCTTCAATGAACAAATTACATTTAATTTTCCTAGATGTTTCCCTAATCCTGCAGCATTCCAAGAGACCAATGAGAGGTTAGTGTTAGTAACTCGACTGTATCAACTTGCCCTTCGACTGAGACCTATTCAAAGCCCCCACCAACCGATTCCAATTTTCATGTTTAGGACTGGTGACCTGATGTAGGGGACCTTCCAAAACCTTCACCCCCCTTGCACCCTGGAATAACGAAACTTGGACAAATTCACCAGAGGATGATAAACATTTCCCCCCCTGTTCAAATTACTATTTGAGGAGCCTAGGCCATGAGTAGAATACTTCCCACCGAAGTATGATAACTTATCCCAAACTGGGATAACATCTATATCTCTGCGTTGAAGTTGAGCACAATTGACCAAAATTAATTTAAAAACAGTTTGAGTTGAACCAAACCTTTGCTTTACACCCACCTATACCGTGGTCAAGAAAGACCCTCACAAAATTGCTACTCTCAATTAATTTGAGTTCCTCTATTTCCAGAAAACACTACAGTAGAAAGGATCAACTTAAACTTATGTTAATGTCAAATATAGTCAAAAACTCCAGGCTATCCGGTAACTCCGTATGCCTAATAAGGTCATTATCCCTTCTGGGTTTTTCTCCCACATTCTGAATGTCCAGTATAGAGCAGGTGTCCAGAGCTCTTAATGAGACGGTGCCAGGCAAGATTGCATCAATTGAGTCAAATGTGCCTCATGGCATCACCGGGTAATCTGTCTGTCTGTGATCTCACAATGAACCCATATCTGGTGTTTGCTGTAAAACAGGAAACACCTCCTCAGTCCCGTTCTGGGAGTTCTCCATTGTGGGGACCTGATCCTGCACATCCGGAGATCCCACATGCTCCCTTTTCTCAAACTTGACCTTCCTCGCCTTCTTTTTAGTGATTCGCCGATTCCTTTTTTCCCTGCCTTTTTCCCTCTTATCTTAATTGTTTGACTGGCCTTTTCCATCTCGTTTCCAGTCAGTTCAATCGACTTTAAGGAGGGGTGATCTTTAGGAAGGAAAATTGGGAATGGAGCCGCTCGAGGGTTTAGAGCAAATTCCTTTTTCTGAACATCTTGGTCCACAGGTGGAGTATTACACGCTGAACTCATGCTGGAGAAAAGATTGTCCAGAGAATATACCACACACTCCTGGGAGCAGGATTCGCTAGCGTTGGAACTGATTTATCCAGTTGTGATTTTCCCGCTTGGATTCCTTTATTGGAGTGCGTGAACAAATCTCCTATGTTCATCAAATACCCAACAGTTGAGGAAGGCAAACGGGTACCATTTATGTTTAGTCCCAATAATTGACATACATCCTTTACAGTCGTCTTGGCCGACTCGTCAGAAAGGTGGCTCACATAAAACCTCCAATATGGAAACTAGGATAACCTGGGTGGGATCAGGATTTTTTTATGGATTTTTCGAGGAGTTCCAGAATCGACAAAAGGATTTTTTCAAGGCACTTAAAGGATTCAGAGAGGACTATGTGTTGATCCAGTGGACAATTGGAAAAGTTCCACATGCAGACAAAATCTGGGGTTTCTGAAGACCTTATATCCGAAAGGAAGTGGTCCGAAGGAGTACTTCTAAAAAGTTTTAACATGGAAGAGCAAGGATTAGATTTAGCTACTACGGGCGTCGCTGGAAAGGATGGAGAAACAGTTCAAGGGGCGGGCACCTCATCCGGGTCAATGTCGGGGAGGGTAAATTCCCGAATTTCAGCTTGATTGGCCCTACTAAAGAGAGGTGAGGCGGTGACATCAACTAATTCTCTCCCACCCCTCCTCCCAGCAGCGCCCTGATCCATCATGAGATTTAAATCATTACCCTGGTCGGAACCTTGGGAGATATTATTGTTGGTACTGAGATAATTTCCCGCCTTACCAACCAATGTCTCACATGGGTCCTTTTGAAGAAATGGGAGAATAGAGTTCAAACTTTTTGTGTTCAGATGCTGAATACCCTTATTTCTTAAGGGGCTTGATTTAGTTTTTTTGCAGGCCCGACTGAGGAATGACCTGCTCCTTCTCATGCGCTTAGAAGTCATTTTTATTAATTCTGATCCTTTACTCCTTTTTATTCTACTTTGTTCCTGAATCCACTCTCCAAGCAAACCAGTATTTACTTTCAAGAATTTTGTTTGGCGTTCCACCAGGACCTAGTATAGAACTAAATGCAGTTTTTCCTGTTGCACCCTGAATTACAATCGCCCCTGGATCTCTAAAAATCGCAGTCCATGGGCCTCAAGTCACCCGCTCTATAGTGATGCAAACTGGCTGAAGCTCAACAGCAGAGCAAAGCAGGGCCAGGTGGAAAGGAGTAAGGAAAAGAGTGGAAAGCCAGGGACTAGCAACAAACCATAGTGTCTCAATGTCAGAAATACAAGCGCCCCTCAATTCCTGGCTCACCCAGCTCTCTTCCGCCCACTGTTCACCATGTCCTGCTAACCTGTATCCTCTGCGTGGGCCGGCTCCTTGATGCTTCCTCAGTGCTGTTCAAATGCTTCCCCCTCTGGTGTGCAGAAGGGGTCTGGTCTCTCCCTCTTTCTCCCCTCTGCCTGTTGTTATCTTAGAGCGATGCCAGGACTTGTCTCTAGAGAAAAGTGGCAGCTTGTCTCAGCTTCATGGACCCCGCCGACCTTTTCCTCTGTTGACGGTGACTTCTTTGGGCAAACTGCCCAAATCGGCCTGATTCTGCCCACTTCGGGCAACCCATCCTCAGTGGGAGGAGCGCGCTCACTCGTGCTGCCTGCGCCTCCCTGTAGGAAAGTACCATCTTGCCTGGCATGTTATCCCCATTTTTACTTGTGTGTCAGTTTGTTTTTGCCTGTGTCACTGGGATCCTGCTAGCCAGGACCTCAGTGCTCATAGTTTGTGACCTATATGTGTTCCCTGTGTGGTGCCTAACTATCACTGAGGCTCTGCTAACCAGAACCTCAGTGTTTATGCTCTCTCTGCTTTTAAAATTGTCACAAAGGCCTACATTGCAGTGTTGACTGGTGAGAGGGCCAGCGGTCTGTTTATTGTTGTGGATGGCAAAGAGATCTCTCAAGAGGAGTCCACCCTCACGGAGCCTGTGCAATAGCACCCCAATATCTGAAAAAGCATAATCATCTAGTCTGGCGAGGGGGGATGAGTGGAATGTAAAGTGATGTAGTGTCAAGCATGGAGCCCTCCTATTGTCCTGTCACTGCCACAAACCTCCTGTGTGGGTCAGGCCATGTCTTCTGTATAGTCAGCCGGGAGAGTTTTGCTCGCAAGGATGCCAGCTCCCCTCGTCCCCCTGGTGTGCCCCATGTGGGCTACCATCCTTTATCCCCCTCCGTCTAATGCATGGTAGGTATTGCAAGATGACATCCTTATCTCGGTAATTGAAAAAACATGGTATGATCGGGTGTGGAGGTGGTCCTGGTTTTGGCAGAGTGCTCTGTAGGCTTCTATGGGCCCATTCAACAGAGTAGTAGTTTGAGATGCCTTGGGGCTGTAGCTGCTTAATTATGAGGTTTTCAACAAACAGGTCGACTGTTGGCCTTCTGCGTCTTCTGGGACCCCTGTTATTTGGATGATGTTCTATTTGGAATGGACTCCATAGTCCTAAAGGCAGGCCTCCATGGTTTTCGTAGTAGTACTCAACCCCACCACTTGGGCTTTCAGCATCTTCATCTCCGCCTGAAGTGTGACAATGGAGTCCTCGTTTGCTTTGACTCATGTTCCTATGTTGTGGAGATCCACCCTTATCAGGAAGACGTCTTTGGATATGCTGTCTATTTTTCCTTCCAGTGCAGTGCGAAACCCCTAAATGGCTGTCATGATGTCTTTTAGAGTGGGGGTCTCCACCGCCTCAGCTGGTCATTCACTGGGCGAATGTTGGTTCACTGGCTGTGATTTAGGAGTGGCCTTCCTTGCCACGGCAAATTTATCCAACTTTGTTTGGTGAAAAGCCGAGATTCCGTGGCTGCCTGTCATTTTCACGGACAATGAGTACTTTGCCCCACCCGTGGTCACCTTTATGTGCTGGAAGAGGGTTGTGGGAGGGCGATGGGGGCGATGGGGTGGCTGGGTTGGTACTCACTACCGACTGCCACTACTGACTACCAAGGGACAACTGGCTAGTCCAAAGCAGCCTGTCAACTTTTCCTCCTCCATCCCTTTACCCTCTGGTGACATGGCCAGCAGTGGTCGTGTCTCTGGAAAAAGCACTTACTTGAGCATTGATTCTTTGAACATTTTTTTTATTGCTTTCTTTAGTTGAAAGCATTGCTCTAAATTTCTTTCAAACTAGAGCAAATGTTTCTGTAACTTTCACAGGTGTTTTATTTACCTGGTTTTCCAAGAGTTGATCAACCTCCATATGTTATTGTTTTTTTTTCATACCAAGCCATCTCTTTTCCAACATATTTTCCATTTGATGTTAAATCCATATATAACCAATCATGTTGACTGTTACATAAATGTTTCTCTGGGTGTTTGTTATTGTGTAAGTGGGTTGAATTATCATGAACGAGTAAAGAAATGAGCTTGTCAGGCTCTCCTAACAGCTAGCCATGTGAGTTTGTGTAAAATGATGAGTCAGTATGCTTGCCACAACATGCACACTGCTTCACCATTTTGGCACACATAGAATTTAGCTTCAGCTCCATCCTCATATCTGGGCCTCTGAAGCTTTTTCTGAGAAATTGTCTCTCCATGAACTAAGAGATATTTGTTTAAGATCTTGCTAGCAGCTTTAAAGAGTTTTCTGCATAATCCTTTGGCATACTATAATGAGAGTGATCGTCCTCTTGAAGGATACAAATTAAATCAGCTATGAGGTGAGAACACCACTCTTAGTTTTTCATTCTGTGAAGTATGTTATTGATCATGAATTCAATACCTTTAATGCAGAATCTAGAAAACAAAGTTTCTTTAAAAATATATAGCATTAGGCTTACAATTAAGTCTGCTATCCTGATTAATAGGCTCTAGTTAAACTTTCGGTTTTCCATAATGTTAGGATTTGCATTTGAATTTTGACACTTGTTGAAATGTCTCATTGGTTGCCAACGTATCTGGGGGTGGTGAATAAGGCTCTCGAATGCATATGACAGTACTGTCCCTGTTAGCTGCTACGTTAACTTTGGTATTTAATTATTGCATTAAGTGTAAGAATGTTGCTATGCCAGCCCAAGATTTGTGTATGTGTGTTACCTGTACCTGATACTGATCCCATATTTCCTTTCAATTGGGAGTGTAGTGATAATATGTCAAAGTTATTATTAATAATCGGACTTTTTCCCACATGTGGCATGGGCAGTTCAGTGTGTTGGAAATTGTGTTTCCAAATCTTGCTGTTGATTGTTAGTTTTCATTGTCCAAGCTTCCAGGTTGTAGGGAACGAAAATTGTGCAATAGATCAAGCAAGTTTAAATGAAGACCTCTGAATAGAGGTGTGTAATAATCTTAGTGTAATTATTTTAAATCTGCAAGACGCTGTACAGTTTCTGCCATTGCTTTTTTGGTCCCTTAAGTTACACCATTAACATTGGCACTTCCACAAATGAATTTGAAGGGCAAATGTTAACGGTGAAACTGATCATTTTATAAAAATGAAAATGTGCTATTTTTATTGAGATGTTATCAAACTTTTTTCAAGAAGAAGATTGAGGATGGTTTTAGAACTGATCAAATGAAAAGTGGATCTGTGTAACATCGGTGAATGTTGATGATTTGGTTTGGAAAAGGCAAAGTTCATGGAAGTTTGGTGCATTAGAGGTAATGAATGCAAGAATAATAGGTTTTCTGTGTAACTACTGACTATGTAAAGTAGTTTCATTTAAATTAATCTTAAATAATAACACTTAATTTATCTTATTTCGATATCCTAAAAATCTGCCTTTCGTCCTGTCGCTTGGATCCACATTGGTGACCCCAGGCCTGTTTACTTATTGTACTCTCTGTTATGGAGAAAGATGAGGGCTACAAACTGGGCCAAGGGAAGATTAAATTACATTGTGAGGAGTATAGGCAAGGACTTTGTAGTCCAATGTGTCAGATGGAGAGAGGTCCAGTAGTTAGATGAGAGCCTATTTCCCCTTATCTCGAGCTTTATGGTGTCATCAGCTATTTCTTCTAGGAGTATAGCTTTAAGTGGGTGTATGATAATGAGCCTAATACCCCTGAAAGTGTGGAATCAAATGATAGCTTCTTGATAGCTGAACAGGGGATGATGTGTTTACATCCTGCAGAAAATGTAGGTTGATAGTCAAAAGGGTCTAAAAGATATCTCATAGTATAGGAAAGAAATGGGTGAGTGGAATCTAACCACTGAGGGTGGAATGGGATTGTCAACAAAAGCCATTGGTGTGGTATACTGTGCCTTATGCCAGTACAAATTAAAGTTAAAGCGCACATGAGTTAGTTTAGAAGTACAGTATATATTTTTAATATTTTGTGGATCTCCATCTTTTTAATTGGTCACAAGAAGGACTTGCGCTAAATGTGAGAAATTAGCCAAAGATCAGCAAGTGATGTTTGGCTTAATTTTCGAGAAGAACTGTTTGTGCTGATTTTATTTGGATGTAAACAGTACTTGGCGACCAACCGAATGTTAATCCACGTAAATGTTTTTTTTTATTTTTATTCACACTTCCAGGCATATTAATTTTCCGTAGTGAACCTTATTTTCTACAAGACAAGTTTCAGATACGGTGTGATAAATTGCCAAGACTCATCCTAGTGTTTGTATCCTTTGATTTCCAAAGTTCTGGTTTTGCTAATAAATGTGTTTTTCACTAAGGGACAACAGAGAGTTCCTGCTGTGTATTTAACTAATTTGTAGAGTTGTCGACCATGGAAATCATTCGTCAAAACTCATGTAGTTGCAATACTAGAATCTGGTATTGTATGTGACGCCATGCCATGGCATGAGGGAATATCTCGGGAGCTCGATTTGAATCCCACTTCAATAATGTATTTAATGGTTTCATTTATTTGTTCTGAAAGCCACATTCCACTTTACAATAGTTGATATAAACCAAAACTCACATTCAGCAAAACCGCTAAGATACATAAAATTATGGTTTTGGGTTTCGTTCCATTCTTGCCAACTCTAATTTTGTTCATGTATTCGCCATCCAGTACATTCGTTTCCAGCAGACATCCGTAGCTTTGGATTTCACGTTGTGGGAGGCGATTGCTAGTAAAAGATATAAAAACATAACCCAAACTTAGGATGGATCCCACACTGTGATATACAAGTGCACCGCTCTAGTGAGTAGACATATATATATTTCCTTTGAAATTACAGTTCTGTAATTGACAGTCCTCGGAATGTTGCAGTAGTACATTCCTGCTTTCCTGCTTTAAGTCATAATTGTATGTTTCTTTTCATGCGGACAGAGACCACATATGAGAACATATTTTTCCAAGAGGCACTGATCACAGCGCATGAGTAATTGTGGTTAGATAGTCATCTTGCTAGAATGAGGTCATAGTTAATTTTGTCTTCAGTTGATACACAGATTAGAGGTGACTATTGGTGTTAGTTCTATTTGTCAAGAGACCTCCTTGTTTTTGTTTTTGGGCCTGGGTGTAATTTTGTGAATGCATACTGGGATCACTTGGAGCAGCCATTGGGCTTGTCCTCCTGTGGAGGCCAGGGGATACAGCTATTTAGCTACAGCAGCTTAAAGAGGAAGCCTACAAGGCCCATGGAGCATTACTGCGGAACAGTTCTCAGCACTGCCAGTTCTGCATGTTCTCTAGCTAGTAATAAAGATTAGGAGAATAAGGAAAATAAAGAATATTGCACGCATTTCTGAGGTTTCTAGCATGCTTTAACTTGCGCAAAATTCCTGCTTGCTTACAGGAGCACGTGGCTTCAATGTTTCAAAGCACGCAGAAATGTATTTACATGCATAGCATATTAAAGCCAGGCATTGTATACACTTAGCTGGTATCAGACTGCTTTATAAGTTGCTATTACATTACATTATTGTTTTACCAGTGCTACGGCGACATTGGTAGTGGTGGTACTGCTGATGATGATGTTGGTTTTGGAATTTGTAGTGTGGTGGTGGCATTGTTGGTGCTTAGTGGCGTTGGCTCTTCCTGTGGAGTTTGTGTTGGTTGTGGTAGCGATATTGATGGTGGTGTTGCTCATGGTGGTGATGTGGCAGTGTTCTTGATGATGATAGATTTGTTGATAGTATGACTGGCACTAGTATATTACTGTTTCTCATGGTGTTGGTGGTGGTATTTTTATTACTGATGTTGGTATTTTATGAGACTGATAATTAATCACCATTGAATACTGGTGACAAAGGCTCTCAGTCATATCAGTGTTTAAGTAGAATCTCACAGTGCTCGCAAATGTTACTTGAAAGCAGTTCTTAAGGGCTCTTATTTCTGCACGCTCTCTGCAAATAAGAAATAGAAACTACAGAGCACCTTTCTCCCGTTTCTAACATGCTTTAACTTGTGCTAACATCCTGCTGGGGTTTCCAGAGCAGCACAGCCAGGAGGTAAAAGGAAACCTTTTAAAAGAACTAAAATAAAGCTCTGTCCGAGTCCTCGTCGCCCACGCCGGTTGAGCTCCCGAGTGGCCTGGATCTTTTGAAATTGTGCGTTTCACCAGGTGATATCCGAATCCACCTGTGGCATCCCTCCAGCAGGCGGTTGTTCAGGACAGCGCTCTCATGTTGGTCTCACCGTGTCCTGTTCTCGTTGCTGAGTGTAGACGCTTTATTGCTTCCAAGAATCAAGTGTGAATCACAGCAGCATTCACGTCATACTGATGGCATCTGTAATGCTTAGCGAATCGGTGCAGAGATCAACATATGTGTTTCCTTAGGACAGGAAGGTGTTGCCGTTTATAAATCCAGCATTAAACAGGTTTTACTGCCAGGACGTTATCCAATAGGAAATTCAGAAGACTAAAGGCAGCAAAATAAATGATGATAAATTAGCTGAAAATCCAAACCAACTCGTATATTAAAAGCAGTAGGGGCTTTGCGCTCCTCCCAGCGCTGAGTTCTTATAAACTGATGATGGAGGCGGGAAGAAGTGCGCAGATAGACGTTTGTAATTTGGACCCTAATGTTTCTTTATTTTTAAACGTATTCCTGAAATGGTTAACATATTTATTTATTACATAGTTTTATGATCCACTGTTTCTCCTTTTGTTACTTCAGAGTGACGTAAAATGCAGCAGATGGTGGGAGAGAATGTCAGTTTCCGAAAGAGTAGCCATGTCCGAGATTACTCGATTATGATCCCTTTCCTGAAGTGAGTTTTGCTAAAGGCACAGAAGTCCTTCCTTGGGTTTTGCCAAATTAAATTAAATCACAATTAAATCACTTGACCCAGTGTTCTAGAATAAGCGCTAGAAATAACATTGTGTGACTTTTGACACTAAAGACATCACAGGAAATTACATACATTAGTTATTAAAGCCTCGAGAGCCGCTTACCTCTCCTTCATTGTCACCTCGCCAAAAAATCCTCCCCGAGCGCTTTTCGCCAAAGGAAAGTAGCGTGGAAACCTGCGGTCTGTTCGAACACTATTCATCACACGTTCGCTGCACAGAGAATTTTCATTCTTTTTTTACGGACAAAATAGAAAAATAATTTAATTTTCAGCAGCAAGTGGATTCTAACACCACTCTCCCTCCCTTCCACTGCACGAACATTAACTTTACTCTTAACAGCTTTGAGTCACTTTCTGAGAGTCCTACTTTGGATATATTAACCTCTGTCAGATCAGGCTCTCTGCTTCACTCGTGCACTCCCCCACCTCACTGAAATGAAGGACATTACAGTACCAGCTACCACATATCATTGCAGTCTGCCTTTAGAATAAGCAGTAGTACCAGCATTCTGGAAACGGGTGATTATTACCCTGTTACTTAAAAAGCCCACCTCGGAGCCTTCCATCTTGGGCAACAGTAGCCCATCTCCTTACTGCCACTGTCCTTAACAGTGAGTCGAGAAAATCGAACACACAAATCTCTAATTACGTTGAAGGCTACAATCTTCTAGGTCCCTCACAGTCTGGATTCAGTCGAGGACATAAGACAAAATCAGACCTCCTTGCCATGGCCAATGATCTTGAACTTATTCTCGATGAAGGCAGAACAGCAGCCCTTGTGTTTCGGCAGTGTTTGACACTTTCAGCCAGTTGTACTAACAGTAGGAATACTGATTTCATAATTGTGGTTATCTCTGAATCGCAATTAGGAAATCAGTGTTAATAATGTACAAAACCCTTTTATTTCTAAATAGCGATTCCTAGTAAGTTTGAAATCGACCAACCTTATGAATATTAAGGCAGAAGGTCTGAATTTGCAACCCATTAATAATCTGTGCCATCACAGGAATGGTGGCCTGATTGGGTCAGCAGACCACTACGTCTGTGATTGCTTTTAAATAAAGCAATCTTTCTTTTTAAAAATGCAGCCTTTTTTCCATAAAAGAAAACTGGGTGCATTTAAAAAAAAGTATATGAAACGTTATAAGTTTCATTTTTTAAGGAGCAGGCAGTGGTCCCTCTCTTACATAACTGCCTGCTCTTAGTTTAATTTTTTTTTTTTTTTTTTTTTTTTTTTAACATCCTCAAATGTGACCTTTCCTGTTTGGGAATGGATTACCACCACTTTTAAATTGATGGTGAAGTAAACAGTAATACATACTGTACTGATTTAGTATTTGGAAGGAACGATATTTGTTTGAAAACCCAAATTGCAATTTGGCAACAAGTTACCAAATCTCAATTTAGCCTTTGTACTTTTGAAAAAGCATTTTTGCGGTTGCAAACGGCCTGACTCTGCTTTGTACACCTGGTCATTTGTCCCTTTCACTACTCATAATTAGATCAATCGATTGTGGCTTTGGGGATGCTGCCTTGAAATTAATAATACTCTCTTTCCTAATGAATAGAGTTTATACACTTAATTTAGGCCTGTTTTAATGTGATTCATTTTATTTTGGGTGTAGGGTTTCTCGTGACTCCTCTTTGAACCCACACTTTTTAATATTTACATGTCCCTTCTTGCGGAATAGTTAGATCTTTTGGTCTCAAGTTAATATCTTGTGCAGCTGAAACCCCAACTGTCCTTACTATTTTGGACAAACATAGTGAGACCAAAACTAACTTTCAAAACTGTATGAAGGTGGCTGCAACGTGAATTAATAACAGTTGCCTCATGTTGAATGACAGTAAGAGTGCAATTTTAATTTAGTTTTTGGTTAACAATGTGAAATCTTCACATTTGACTGGTAACCAAGCAAACTGGGCTCTCCTCCTCTTCAAGTCAACTCAGCCAACAAACCTTGGCATCTGGTTCAACTCCTCTCTGACCTTGTTGCTTCTGATTTCCAAAACGGCTTACTCCTCCTTTCTGATTTTTCACAACCCACTCAAAATGTTCCCTCTACTCCCTTCAGACTCTAGAAAGGCAATTGTCCATACTCTTATCTCCTCAATAATTGATTACTGTTATTCTTTCTTTTTAGGCGCTCCCACTACAATCCTCAAGTGCCTGTAGATAATTAAAAATGCAGCTGCCTTGCTTATTCTTGGTATACCTAAGTACACACCTGTTACAATCCTACCATTTTCATTTACATCAGTTCCCAATTGATAAAATAATTTCCTTTGACTCCTTGTTTTGCACATAAAGAACTTCATAATACTAGACCTACATATCTAATGACAACATTTTCTAGTTTTACAAACTCTTTGCAATTTCAGATCGAAGTATACATTTCTGATTAACATTCCTACGATCAAGTTCTGCCAAATGGGAAGTAGGCCTTTCTAGTACTACAGGTAAATTGTGGAACTCGCCTTAATTCTTGTGATCTTAACATAATCAAACTCTCTTCTGTAAAATTCTTAAAACGTAACGTTTCTCTCATCAATATCTCCGGAATGCTTTATTTTCAGTAGTATAAACCCTAGTTCCAGGAGGCCTACAGGGAGCTGTGTGCTTTATAAATTCACTTTCATTTATATGCAGTTTAGAAGTTAAAACCGGAAATTATATGGAAATTATCCCCTCTCCTAATAAATATTAGTCCCACACTTGTAAATGCATACCTAGGGACTCTTAATGCATGTGCATATATTGCCAGGAGCGGAGAGTGACATTACCATTGTTTCAAAGTTTATTGTTTTGAAGGAATCCCATGCTGCCTTAGTGCTATGCCTTCCTAGACTCACTTTGCAGATTGACCTGCAGCGATGCTTGATAATCTTCAGGCTAGCACTTCCCGTATTCCATAGTACTAGACACAAACAGTTTTCAATAGCAAAATTGCCAATATCTAACATAAATTAGGGTTTACTGGAATTCACCTGTTTCTCTCTTTATTGACACACAGTCAATAAAGGTTCAAGCCTAGATCCTTTCTCTGTGGATATGACATGGCTAAAAACATAAGAGTATGCTCTTTAGCCTTAGTCAGTGTATGAACCATACTGAATGTTTTTTTTCTCCATAAAAATACAAACAAACTACTTAAGACAGCTACAGCCATTAGTAGTCTGTAAAAGTATGCAGCGTTCAACCCTCACAGTCGTTCCTTTGTAATTCTGATATGAAGTAATTTGCATGTATTCTGCTCACCAAAAATCTAATCTTCTTGAATAATTTACACACCTAGGAGGCGTGGCTTTTACACAGACCTGCACCGTAGGAATCCAACACAATTAATGACTGAATGAAGTCTCAACATATGCCCTCTGCTTAGAATGCATGTAGTTGAGTTCCTTATTAAGCTTGCATTTTACTCCTTTTGTGCTGCCCATAAACAACTTTACTAGTTAAGTCCAAGGTTGGAGCTGTGGTCAAAAGCAGCCCTGGCAAAAATATTCTCCCAGCCCTGCTCACCTCCTCCTCCTCTCTGTCCCTCTATCTACAGAAATCCAGAAGGACGTCTGCAGAATTCACTAAGCCAAGACCTCAGTTACCAACCCAACCTATTGTCCTTCGAGAATAAAGTGAAAACCTGCTTCTTCTAAAAGGTCTAGCCAATCTGTTAAGCACTCAGGACCCACCCTAATCTATTTTAAAGATCGGGCCTGTTGAAGAGCCTCCCCAAGTCAGTAGTCACTACAAGTAACAGTACTGGTAAGATCTTCTAGAGATTAATTATTGCCTACCTGCTAACTCTCAGGAGAAACTCTTCGGCCATCAATTCAAAATGACTGCATGTGAAAAGGCAGTGGTTTATAAACCAATAACACACCTAAAGGTGGTAGCCTACTTCCAAAAATGGGATGATGGGAAGTTCAACAAAGGAAAACCACCAGCACCAACCCATTTCCAAAGATTCCCTCCAAGAGTAAGCAAACCCAGCCTCTGTACTCCTTCAAACAAATATCAAAGTTAATTTATGGATCTGGTCAAAGCAAGCAGGCCTTCAGCTGCCCTTCTGACCCTTATCCACCACACATCTTCAGTAATATTCTTTTATCTACATCTGCTGCCACGCCAGTAAGAAGATACTTCTTTAGCTACAGGAATCTTTCCTGAAGATCTTAAAAAGGCATACATATGCCTGTTATTAAACAAAAACAAACATAGACCCACAGGACTCCAGCAACTACAGACTGATTACAGATGGTCCTTTCCTGGGCACACTGATAGAAAGAGCAGCTTTTGCCCAGATGTTACAATTCATTGAAGATCACGCCATACTTTCAGACTTCCAAACTGGATTCTGCCCAGGAAGAGGCAGTGAATCTCCCCTCATCGCTATCTGGGAAAATCTTAAAAACTCAATAGACTGCAATGGAGTTGTTGCACTACTTCTTCTGGACCTCTCAGCTGCCTTTAACACAGTTGACCATGACACTCTAATACAAAGACTCAGCAAAGCTGGCATAAAGGGGGGTGCTCTCAACTGGATCTCATCCTACCCTCAAAACAGAACTAATTTCATCCATACTCCCCCTTTCTCGTCCAAACTCTACTTCGATAAAGCATGGGTCCCTTATCCCTCTAAGCTGGATTACGCCAATGACCTCTACCATGCATCATCTTTATCTACTATGAAAAAAACTACGACGCATTCAGAAATTGGCTGCCATACTACTCTTACACCTAAAGCAACTAGCCCACATATTCCTTGCCTTTAGGACCCTACATTGTTTATCTGTTGCTAGAAGATCCACCTTCATGCTGCTCTGTATCACTCACAAAGCAATACATGGAACAGGACTGCTTTTCATCAGGAATAAAATCACTAAATACATTCAACAAAGAAACCCCTGCTCAAGATTTGCACCCCGCCTCAAAACACTACCATGCAAGAAAAAGACGACAGGTGGCACGTCTCTCTCAGTTCAAGCGGCCAAACTATGGAATTCATTACCCCCAAATATTAGATCCATCTTCAGAAGACTACTCAAGAGTTGTAATAATCGCCATACTCAAACAGCAATGGACTGCATATTCCTGTGTACGTAAACATGTTATAATTTGATTATCTGTATACAGCTAGATATGTGTATTTCTTTGTACAAATATGTATAACTGCTGTTTTATCTTAAAATATATACATACTCTTTAGGCCAGTTTAACAGAAGGATATTTTATTTAACAATTTGTGTGTGTATATATATATATATATATATATATATATATATATATATATATATAGGTGTATATGTGTATGTATTATGGATATGTGTATGTTTCTAAGTGTGTGTGTGTGTATATATATATATATATATATTATCCTCACTTGACATGTTCATTGGTTATTGCATAGTTTCTATGCAAGTTCCTTAATTAGATGCTTATGGGTCTCTGTTTTTATTTCATTTATCACAATAGTTAAATATTATCTTAACTATTTATCTACAAGCACTATTGAAATATTGAGGAAAGATAAAATGCTGTGTAAAAGTACACAAATCAATTTGCTTCAAATACTGTAACTCTTGAAAGCTTGTGTTTACACAATGCAACTTTAAATCTCAATATATTATATCCCATACACATTTAATCCCGATTACATAATCATGTATCTATATATGTACTACTCTGATCCTACTGTACATGAGAAAAAAACATTTTACTCTCTCAAAAGCTTTACTCTGTTTGACCATCACCCTATACCTCTATCAATCTATCCTCTATCTCCACTCTCTGACTCATCCCAAACCCATTCTACCGCTATGATCTCCAAAGTAACCCTTCCCAGACTCTTCCCGCCTCTACCTCTCCTGGCTCACCCCAAACCTCAGTTTACGACTATGAACTCCCAAACATCCTACTAAATTCTCCTTCATTTACCTCTACTTTGACTCATCTCAAACCCCATTTAACTACTGTGATCTCCCTAATGCCTTTCTTACATCCTCCACCTCTACTTTACTCATCCCAAACCTCATCTTACTACTATGATCCTCCAGTTAACACTTCTGGATTCTTCCCTTCTCTATCCCACCATTATTCTATTCTATTCAAATCAATCAACAGACTTGCATGTCCTATGCTCAGAATAACTCATACATCCCTTTACCAGTACCATACTCATATTTCCTTATACTAATCCTCCACTAATCCTTTTGGGTTCCGGAGTCGCATGCTACTCTCCAAAAAGCGCTTTGACACCTCGTCATGGGTAGTAAACGCTATATAAATACAATTACTTATTTTGAATGACAAAGTCTTTAAAGTTACTCCAGATGATTCTTATTCATCATTTAGTCCTAGAAAGTGTCAAAGAATGGGCACCACTGACTGGATTTAAGGCTGAAGGCAATAGGCAGTGTTACTCTTGGCATCACTCCTTGAGCTATAGATGGCTTATCTGAAGCTGTCTTCATAAAATTAAGACGTTCCACATATTTGAGATTCACACTTGGTCTCAACTATTTTCCACTTGCGAGTATGAAAACAATACTTTGCAAGAATGACTTCCACATCCTGATTTAGAAAATTAATATTTGAGGAATTTTATCATTGTAAATGGTTTTAATAATGCTGAAATACAGGCTAATAAACTGTAGATAAATAAAGTGGCTAAATGTCCAACTGAAAATGTTAAATCAATATAAATGTCAGGGAATTTGAAATGGGAGGCTTAAAGTTAAAGTAGTATCCTCAGGTTGATTTGTGGGAGCAGTGTAGGTGCATCTGACAGAATAGAGTATGGACAATGTGTGGCTTCAATAGAATTTAGAAAAGCAGCAACCTTTCTACTAAAATTATTTTTTAAATGTTTTTATTTATATTTGTTTGCAAATTAAAATGTGGTATCAGTTGTGTATGTATTTGATTTATGCTTGTTTCTGTAATTTTTTTATGTATTGTTTTCCGTTTCAAATAATCAACAGTGTTTAGGTCAGGGTCTCTGGCTTCCAGTGAATACTCAGTTGGGGTCCCCAGAATCCAGTAATGATTCAGTCGGGGTCCCCGTATTCCAGTAATGATAATGTGGGGTCCTACAGAAGTTAAAATGCTGGGAATCACTTGTCTACTGTGTTTTTGTGGCAGCCAGTATAAAGATTAAGTGCATATTTTCAGATGACTATTAAAGATCACATAGACCGAAATCAATTAGGATGATGTTTTCTAGTATGAAAATATATTTAAACCAAAAATAGCAAAATTCATTTTTGAGAAGCCTTGAAATGAAAAACCCATTTAGTGAAAATATATCTAAAAGGCCATGTTCAGTCCCTGTTAGGGAACAAGGTTTTAATATCAACGCAGAAAAAAATGACAAGGATGCCAAGATATATAGCGGCATGTAGTGTCAGGTTTAAAAGAGGGAATGAGGATACAAATGGGGGTCACACAATGTATAAAATAAACAATTTGTCAAGGAGAATAAAATAATATGAAAAATGTATTAGGAAAGTGTTGGGCAATATCCCATCACAAAAGGAGGAGGAGGCCGCCAGAAGAAAAGGGAACGTGAAAAGAAAAAGAAAGCAGTTGAGAGGTACAGGTTTTAGGTGGTAAACACTAGAACTACTTCAAAGAAAACAACTTTTTAACTTTAATGACATTTATACCTCAAAACAAGCCCTGGCAAAGGCAGTGGTTCTCAGCGCTAAAATACTGAGCTACTGGCTTGATCATTTTATTTTCTTAATACATACATGCAAATGTGTCTTGGCGCTTGTTCAGGCATGGTTTCCAATCAAGAAGTGGGTTTTCTATTAAAGAAAATTCCCATTCCAGAATGGACACATATGTGCACACAAGCGTTGTGACACACGTCCTTGCTCATGCATTGTAATGTAGGTAACCGTTTATTTTCCTATCTAACATTGTAAATGGCCATGTTAGACTGGCAAATTAACAAAAACAATAAAACAAATTGTTCAAAGCAAGAAAAGTTGAACTACCCACATGGCAGCACCTTCCAAACGCTGGGTCTTGGTTAAAAAAATATATATATATATTATAATAATAATAATAAATATGTAATGAGGAGAGGGCATGCAACATCCGGCAGGGAAGATAAGTGAGCAGCCCAGCAGCATTTTGCAGCTGCCAGGCCCTCTTAAAAAGCAAAATAAAAAAAGGGGAAAAAAAAATGCAGAGAGCGTGGTGGGGGGTGAAAGGGGAGAGTGCGAGGGGGCTTTTTAAGAGCTAGAAAGGAAGGAAACTCATGAACTCCATAAAGCACTTAAAGCAGACTAAAAAAGAGTTCCCTCAAGCACACAGTGGAAGAATAAGTCATCCAGTCAGACTACTGTGAGGCTTTCAGGCACTTCGGTGGGACAAACACTAGAAAGGGAGGAAAGCCATGGAGACAAGAGCTTTGAAGTGTTGTGAAGCGCTCTTTTTGGATGGTCACTCCCCACTTTTTGCTACTTGATGCTGTTGTTTTTGATCCGAAAGTGCACTGAGGCCTGCTGAACAGACACCCCCAGTGCCAGTGCTTATTCCCTTAAATTGTACTGTGATTTGGTATACCTAATTGGCAATTACTTTACCACCCATTTAAAGCCCTAGTAAATTGTACTAGTGGTACCCAGGGCAGGGATGGTAAAGGGGTCACCAGGGCTGCAGCACCTATTGTGCCACTCTGCTTAACCTAAGTAAAACCAAAGCCTTCAGAGCTGCCATGCCAGCCGGCACGAGCAGCTTGCCTGCTCAGGTTCAAGTCTGCCCACACTAGGGGCAGGCAGAGTCCCTTCACTGCCCATACCACAGGTCAGTTAACCCCTAAGGCAGACCTCCTATAGTCCAGGAGACAGAGTGCATTGTGTTGTGAGTGTGGAGCACATATGGCCCTACCAGCATTTAAAACGTAATGCTACCGCAAGTGATCGGCGGTCTATTGGATAATATGGGCTGGCACTCAGACAAACCCCAGATGTCCAGTTCCGTTACAGCCTGACTGAATTTCCCCATGTTTGGCATCAAACACCGTGCTTTTTAACCCTAAACACGATTATCATTCTCAAGTTTACCTAGCATTTGCCCAGGTGGTGTCCTCAGCTGATGCCCACTGAGTTTGTCAGCTTTCTCCTGCCTTGGTTGGCTTCCTCGAGTTTTTGCCACCAAGACAAGAGTCTGCCCTCTTGTTGGTTGTGCTTGCACTTCCCCAGGACTGAGGCAAGGGAGTTGGGCAGGATAGAGGTGACACCTCCTCCCTCACAGATTGTCTAATGTTTACAGTAATGAAGGCGTTAAGCCTCAAAGACTTTTCACTGCCCTTGATATGTGATCTCTTGTCCCCGTTCAAGTACAAAGTCCTTCCCACCCTGTCCAAGCCGACAGGTGGGAAAATTAGGTATTCAGGAGGTGTACACCCCGAAAAGACTAGCCACACCTCTTGAGTGCACTAGGAGATCTGTATAGCTGAGGAAGGGTTCTGCAATCTTGTCAAACCCTAAATTAATGGGTTCTGGGTAGAAAAGTGACATACTCCCATAGGAAGCTGTCACCTCGTGGGCGTATGAGCTGCAGAGATCAGCAACCCATTTGCCACTATCCCCCACACCCTTAACACCCCCTAAACTAGGATTTGAGGGGAAGAGGCAGAAGAGGCACAGATAACATGCCATCACTGACAACAGGACTTTGGACTGCACTGCAGCGCAAAGATAGGACACTTAAGTGCCCTGAGGAGGCCATATACTGGAACCGTGTGTTTGATGTGTGCTTGTGGCAAAAGCGTGTTGCTCCCAGCAATAGGGACTCCAATGGACACCAGAAACTGAAGAAGGCTTCCCTGACTGGCGGAACCAGTCACTTGCAACCTGCAGAAGAATCATCATGCTGTGTCACAAGAAGTGCAATCCGTCTGGCCCCTGTTGAGTGAGCCCAAAGAAAATGTGTGACCTGCAACCTAGGAGATGTAGTGAGACTCACACCAAGTTTCAAGCCACTACACCACTCCTGTCGACCTCCAGCCAACAAAGTATCCGTTGATTACTTTTGCGTATGCCAAGACTGGTTGGTAGCCAGCCCGGTAATCAGCACTTTCTCAGACATCACCGACTCCAGAGCAACTCCTAGCAATAGTGAACTCTGTTAGCAATGACCCCCATAGTTCAGATCCTGCATCCTGAAGAATGTGTCGTCGACCAATTGGCAAAGCATCTTTGGCGCCACCCTCCCTTAATGGACAGCCCCAAGGCTACATCTGCATCAGGAGCCGCCGGATGTGGTAGCAAAGTTCATTCTGTGGGATCCAGGTCCTGGGACCCTAAAGGCCTCTACTCTCCAAAGTTAGAGTGTAGATCCATCTTCAAGTGTGTTTTTGTCAAGTGCTGCAATTTTGACAGCGCCTGTGGATCCTGTCAGCACCAAGGACAGCCATAGCAACTCTACACCTGGACTTCCTGGGCAAGATAACGAAATACCGTCTGCTGAGACTTGGTCTAGAGACCTGCAAGACCTTAACCCTAGTTAGGTTGCATGGAACTCACCCCACAAGTGACTGATTGTATACTGTTGTTTCTCCCAATGACCTCACTGATAGATTTTGACAGCTCTGCAAAGTACTGATTTAATTAAAACTTCAAAATCTATAACTCTGGTTATCTGCAAAGTATCGAATTGGTTTTGGTGTCTAAAATAATATAGAAATCTGCTTTATTTTTATAAATTGGGGTTTGAATTCTTTTCAATCATGTCAATTACTTATCTCCATGTTGGCACTGTGAAATGCTAAACACATGTTTCTCTAACTAGCCTGACAGGTCTTTTCCACTCTATCGGGACGGAGCTAAGGTTTACTGGTGTGAATCAGAGGTCCACATCTGGGTAACGCGTTAGGATTACACGGAAGGACCCCCAGTCATACCACGTAATACTGCCACCTTGCTACAAAGTGAGATAGACAACAAAGCCATCCAGTTGTGACCAAGGATCTCACTTGAAAGCCAGTATATATAATAGTATGTATTGTAGAAAATTTATCTTGCTCCCAGACAAGTTAAAACTACCTGTAGCCAGACTAAAAAAAAAGCTGGCAAAAATAATTTAAAGAAAAAAAAGTGAAGTGGTTTCTCCCAAATCGTAAATGCCATCCCATCCATCTTGATCATTTAGAATAAAAGATTTTGATGAAGTGCTTTTAGAACTGTATTTTTGGTTTTTCTATGAAATCACATAGTTTTTATATTTTAAGAATAAAATCAGTGTTTTGTGCCTTGTGGAAGTAAAGTGATGTGGAAAAGCTGTCCCATATCACTTGATCTTGCTTGGAATACTCTGCTGATCATTGTGAACCCACCTTGGATCATTGGTGCTCTCAAGTAACTGCACCAGTCCATGCTGGACGTATTCTAGGGCATAATTCTGTATTTGAACATTACTTTTGTACATTAGCTTTGCACGGTAACGAGATAAAGTGAGTTCAATAGCAGAGTTTCATTTTTGCCACTTAAAACAGTTTTTCTTTTGTTTCTATTAAACATGCCTTCAGTGCTCCAAACCGAAAACTGACAGACTGCTTAGAAAGAGTAACTGCCTGTCATTTCTCAGCTAGGGAGAAATAATTGGGCATCAATTAATCTGTTTATCCGTGATGGCCGTCGATTGTGCCTTCTAATTTTGGGGGATGAGGGTGTCACATTGTGACTTACCTTCTTATATTAAGCGATGAGTGTTTTTTTGTTCCAAGTACAAATTAAGTTAAATGACAGCCATTTGTAGGAATGCTGCGTGCAGTTTGCCTGAAACTATTCAAGAAACGTTACATAAACATTTTAGAAAATACAATTGCAACTGTCATTCTTCTTGAAAGTCTCAGGAGAGAGACCAGAGCCATAGCACAGACTGAACTTGGTTTAGCCGTCAATCCTCACCCATCATGCTCAGAAATCTTTATTAAAACAGTCACCTGACATAGGTGAGCCATCCACACTACATTGACTACACATCTCCACAAAGCGAATGAGACTCCAGTCTGTGTTGGAAGCTTTGAAGCCACAGGGAAAGTTGAGTGCATACTACCAAACGTTGTGCCCTGCCATACTAAAGGCAGTATGTGTGCTGCACAAATGGCAAGTTGTAAAAATGATTTAATGCCAATAACCACCTTCCGAGCCTGTGCAGCGTTGGTGTACACGGAGATTTACCTGGACGATCCAGCTTCAGTCATCTTGCAGTGTGTATTAAACTGTAGTCCTTAATCTGATTCTCAGCTCCACAAGCAAAGCCAACATCTTGAGCAGGGGCACGGGAACACCAGCAGTAGTTGTAGCCCATTGTATTATTCTGCAGTTCTTCTAAATTGCTCTGCCCAGTACCTGTCCTCCTAACCACTCTGCAAAACGTTCTGGGAGGGTTTAAGGCTTCAAAAAGCCACTTTTTCCACCCTATTGGTTGAACCAGCCTGCTCCCATCTGTTAAGATCTGCTGAACCCCGATAACGTGTAGTACAGAGCTTACGGAACTTCAAGCAAGCTTGCTCACGAACGGGGTTGTGACTGAAGAACCTAGGCAGGTTCACCGCACTAAGCGGACCTTAATGTCCAACCTGAGTTACCAGGGAACAACGCCAAAATAAGTCAAACACAAGCATCTGCACCCTACCCATTTGAATGCTTCAAAGTCTGTCTGTGGAGCTTGCTATGATTTTGCAAGGTGGGGTAATTGTAAGAAAGCCAAAACAGAATGTACAATTTAAAAACGCTACGAGCTGCTTCCTTCTGAACCTACGCTTTCGAGGCATCCTTTACCAATTGAGCTTTTGCAAAAATAAATGTTGATTGTATATTGAAGCAACTAATTGTGTAAGTTGCAGATTTCACTTCTGAGCGTTTTCCTTTTTTGCTTTTAAAATTGGAAAAAACTGAGCAGAATTCTAGAGCAAATCTGACTTGCAAAAGTCATAATTACTCCTTTTGAAATGTTCTTGAATACATCTAGAGATCGCCGGGGGCGAGTTAATCCTCCTCTTCTGTGTTCAAGCCAGCACCCCCCACTGTGCCCTTAACCTCAGACAATATTTTAATCAATTTCATGGTCAACAAGGGATACAGCCACACATACATAAGGATGTTTAAGAAGCAAAATGTGGAAATAAGTATTACTTGTTGCGACGGGTTTGCCCGGTTCTAAAGTTTGAAGAATTGAAACTGATTAGAACTAAGCAACTTGCCTCGATGCTGCCTCACTCCAGAAATATTTTAGGAGATATCGCATTTAAATTTTTTTCAAACACTTGCGCTTAAGAGTCTGTTTTCCCTCCACAGGTTATGTTCTGCTTCACAATGTTGCAATGATGCTATATATGACTTTTGAATCAATCCGTGAGTGTGTGAATTTGTGGAATGTTAAATGTGAGATGGTATGTTAAAATGGACATACATTTGAATTCCACTTTTAGGGGCTGATTGGTGGATGGATGTTTGCGTCCGCAAAATTCACAAACTCCTGACAGGGATGGCATGCGCAGTGCAGGGGCTCTCCCGTGGCCCCTTGCACTTGTTCTCCGCCAGCCTTTTCATGGCGGTTCCACCACCATGAAAAGGCTGGCGGAGAACAAGGTTGCAATCATCAGGGCAGCGCTGAGTTCAGCACCACCCTGGCTGATTGCAACCAGGGCCACCGTCAGCCCGTCGGGATCTCTGATCCTGGCGGGGACGGTGGTAGGTTGGTGGGTCTGCCTGCCAACCTCGTAATGTGGCGGTCAGAGCTTCACAGCCACGGCGGTCCGACCGCCACCTGCCAGCCTCGTAATAAGGCCCTTAATCTTTTTTTGATGTTGCTGCAGTCCTAGAGCAGCTGTGTACAGAGCATGTTATATTACCTCTTTGACTGTAAGTTACGAAATGGCTCTGTGTCTTTACACTGCAATTCTTGTATGTTTGTGATCATCCCTCCGGTGCATAAAACTTAAACAAGGCTTTGTTTGTATTTTACAGGTACCTGAAATCATAAGTTCCATTCGCCAGGCTGGAAAACTAGCTCGCCAAGAAGAATGCCAAGCACGTCTCTCCGATGTTGATGATGCTTTTGCTAAAAAGTTTGAGGTGCTTTTCTGTGGACGAGTGACAGTGGCTCATAAGAAGGCCCCTCCAGCACTTATTGATGAGTGTATTGAAAAATTTAACCATGCCAGCAATACCAAAAAAACTGATGACAATTTGGGCTCTCAAGGGGAAGAAACTGTCAGTCATATGGGATTCTTGAAGAACACTACATTTCGGTCCATGTTCCAGTCTCCTTTCAGTGAAGAAGATGATAAGCCATTTCGAAAATCCGTGTCTCAGCCTGGACTACGAAGTTGGGCTTCTAAAAAGGCCTGGCAAGAAAGTGGCAGCAGTAGTCTTCCTGGCTCTTTTGATGAGGAAGAAGTATCATTGGATATCCAAACCCCAGTAACCCAGGGACGGAATCTTGTACAGCCAACAGACATAGAAGGAAATCGAACTATGCTGTTTACGGTATGATTGAACAACCATTTTCCTTAGATACTTGCTCATTCATATGCATCTTAAAGTCGCATTCGAAGGCTTTAACCTCTGGCCACAAATCTCTGCAAAAATTGACTACTTTTTTTGCTAAAACTATTCAGAGCTTTTCAGAAATCTTTTGTAGCATGCAATTGTATGCATTGTGACTTGTGTAGGCCTCTAGTTATTTAGTTTTATTTAATATAAATTATAGTTAAAAAAAAAAATACAAATTAGAACACTGTAAGGTTGAGAGATCCATTAAAGACAATGGAGTGGCAGAGGGCCAATAATAGCTGGAGTAGAAGAGATCTGTTCCAACATTCCAGTGTTTACCGTATTGTTTCTCCATGTTTAATTTAGAACATTCCGCCCTCACTGGATGTGTTTGTAAAGTCAGAATCCAATACATTTCAGAAAAATTTGTTGTAGTTGAAACACCATACACAGCTTACAAACACGTCCACTCCTTGTCTCTGTCCTCCAACCACTGCCCTCCGCATTCCACAATTGAACATGGAACACGAGGAACGTGCATGGAACGACATTAGTATTACAAAGGTAAGCATCACTTAATACAGAAAGCTACCTATGTATGTAACTTATATATTAATCCACTATGCTAACAACAGTAACAAATAATAAGGTAACATAAAAGTAAAACACATCTTCCCCTTTTTATATAAATTAAAATTCACACTTTTATCTAAACTAGATATTAATATCACACACATAATCATCCAACCACTTTGGCCTAGCACAAATTAAACTGCTCCTGTGTCCCTTACATTCCTTGTCAGCATCTCCAAGAACTCCTGGAACTTTATCCATTTCCTCAAACACTTCCTGTTCCCCTATAGGAATTATCTTTTCTTCAATCTCTTCCCCTTCACTTGTAGCAATTAACTCTGCACCCTCTTCCTCTCTGTGCAAAAAATGTTCACTACTTGCGTTCTTTCCATTGTAAATATTATCACTAACTTTTTTTTCTTTCTCATTATTCTCATTCATTCCTTCTTTATCTAACATAGACTCTTCTATTGAGTTGTCAAAATTGTGCTTGTACAAATTGCTGTGCCCTTTAAGCACAGCAATTCTTTTGAGGTTCCATACTTTCCCATCACTCAAAAGAACAGCATTGCCTAACAATTTGCATACTTCTAAAGTTTCTGAAAAATGACTGCCCCCCTTCTTTACCTTCCATTGTTTCTTTACCTTTACCAGGCACCTTTGCAAATTTCAACATCTCTCGTTGAGCCTCATTTATTATCAAAAGATTGTTTATATTTCTGATGCTTCTTGATTAGCCCTTTCCTGACCTCCTTAAAAGATACTTTGAGATCAGTTGTCTGCAATAACCATTCCGAGTTACATTTCATCCTGGGTACCCTTCCTCTCATTATCTCAAAAGAAGACAAACCAAGTGCTTCATGATTGCTGGTTCTATACATCTACACAGCTCTAAAAACTTGAACTTCCCAGTCGTCACCATTTTTACATGCAATTTGAATGGCATACTTCAAGACTCTGTTAAACCTCTTGATCATGCCATTACCACTAGGATTGTACAAAGATGTGGTTCTATGTTTCACACCTAATCTTTCAACATATTGTTTTGTTAAATTTGACACAAATTGTACTCCATTATCACTGATAATTTGTATTGATCAACCTTCCTCCACAAAAGTATTGCCCATAGATGTTAGCACTCCAACAGAATCGATCTTCCCTGCAATCTTAACTACAGGCCATCTAGAAAAAACATCAATCATGGCAACTATATACTTTGCAGGCATACCAATGGGACCCATAATGTCTATAGCTACAGTATGCAAAGGTTTACTCAGAATAATTGGCTTGCACATATTTGGTCTTAAAGTCCTTAAAGTTTTGTCAGAATTGGCACACACCACACAATCCCTGACCATTCTTTCGGCATGCACATTCATGCCTGGTCACCAATATCACTTCTTTACTCCGTTTGGTTTTCACTATACTGCAGTGATGTTCGTGCACAGTTTCATAATATTATTCCTAACTGCCAATGATGGAATTCAATAGTTGAAAATCCATACACAGCTTACAAATGCATCCACTCCTTGTCTCTGTCCTCCAAACACTGCCCTCCCACATTCCACAACTGAACATGGAACACGAGGAATGTGCATGGAACCACATTAGTATTACAAAGGTAAACCTTGCTTGAGGCAGAAAGCTACCTACGTATGTAACTTATATATTAATCCACTATGCTAACAACAATAAGAAATAATGAGATAACATAAAAGTAAAGCACAATGGTGCTGTTATAATAATTTATATTCTTTTTTTTCCTTCCGGTTGTACCTGTCTGTAAAAAGCCATTTCCCCTGCTATAGAACCTTGCCTGCAGCTTGGATCTGTAACTGTAGTAGAGGGCCTTTAAAAACAAGCATAGCCTCACAGTGGACTGGAGCGCTTTGTTAAACATGTCATGGATATCTCAATTGCATTGAAGACGTGAAAAGTGGAGCCACAAAGAGATATGGCTGGTGACCTATTAGTAGACCAAATAAATCAAATATGTGGTTTCCCATTAACCCGAGAACGATTCAGCTCCGCTAACAGTTATAAGAAAGGATTTGTTTTCAGGTTTCAGTTATTAATCTGTGTAAATGGCTTCTGTAGATGCCACTGTTACTGGCAATGAACATTCAAAAGGATAAGTTGGTAAAAGTGATGAGCAAATGTTGATGCTGACATTGTTCTGCTCTTTACTGTTCCATGCAAAATGGTGGCATGCACAAAAGTGAGAGCGAGGCCCCTTCGCTCCATTCCTTATCAGTGAAGCTGCCACATGCAGTCCTAAATAGATCAACTCTCTGTTATCCCCTCTGAAAAACATGTAGTTTGACCACATTTTTATGAGAGATGACCTAATTTGCCAGTCTCTTCTGAGTTCTATGGCCTAAGAAAAGTACTCTCCCTGCTACTTCATTCATTCTCTCACACATTTGCAATATCGTTTCCTTGTATGCCTGGATTACTGTTTCTCATAATTGACAAGAGAAGAGGAACTCACAATATACTTAATTTCATAAAAAAAGTTTATGAAGGGCAAATTTGTCTCTGTTCTGGAGAGCCCTCCACGACCTACTGGAATACGTGTTAAAATATACAATAAAATCAGATTACAAATACAGTGAGTTTCCACAAACACAGCGTACATCGCTTTACAAATGGTTAAATTAATCTGTATATTCTTTAAAGAAACAGATTTATTTTGAAAACTAGTGAATCTAAAAACAGGAAGGCGCCCAGAATAGAGCGATATGGAGACTATTCCATGGGAGGGGGTGGAAGACAAGGAAAGCCCTGATTTATTGTTTGGCCAGCTTTATGAGTGAATCTCCAATCTTACCTCTGACCTGCCCCTTTATGACTGACTGCTGCAACATTAAGATCGGCAATGAGGTAACTTTTTTTTTTTTTTTAATAACATGTTCTAAAAGTGCTACGTGCTTTGTTGAACAGAATAAAATCCTCAAATAGAGCCAATGAAGATAAATCCGATAATCAACATCTTCTTGAACTTCTTATCTCTCAAAATTGGGCGTGATGCAGAATTAATGCAAACTTGTAATTAATAATGTGTGTTCCTAAGCCATCTAGTGAGGAAGCTTTGTCTTCATCTAAATGGAACATACCCAATGCCCTTCTCTCTTTTGCTGTAGGTCAAAGTCTGAAGATGAAAATTAAGCCCATGTTCCCCAAAACTGGGTTCCTAGGTCCACCAAATGCAAGTACCACCACAAATTAAGCACTGTCTGGACTAATCACAATCGCTTCGCAATACAAGCTTTCACATGAAACTGAGAAAAAGGGCACACAATCAACCGTTTTGCTGATGTAACAAGTTTGGGAGCAATGCTCTCAAACTCAACAGTGTAAGCAAGGTTTAACTTTAAGGCAGATGGTTATTATGTATTGACAAAATATATTGGTTTGTTTGGTTCAGGGATCAAAAAAATATCTAAAGCTCACACCCAAAGCTGAAAGTGAATTGCTCAGGCAATGGAGATTAGCATGGAGATATTCTCGGTAAATGAAGATGTCAAACCAATAGCAATCCTAGTAACTCTATGTAAAGAACAAAGATTATACATGGCTAGAGGAAACCCTGAGTACTGTGCACAATTAAGATGGAGCAGACTAGATTCACTAGTGAGACTTAGAGAAATGGCAGCTCCGACTGCATACCTACTTCTCCACACAGCAGATACTGTCTCCAATTCGTAGCATAAATACACTGTGATGAAGTCACAGTGACATTATGTGGGCAACAGAAGCCCGGTGAGGCTCGCAGGTATTCCCGACTCTGGGCCTGATTTAGATCTCAGTGGTGGGGTTGCGCTGTTGCAACAGTGACAGATATCCCATCCGCTGAAATCTAAATACCATTGTTTTGTACGGTATTTAGATTTCGGTGGACGAATATCCATCACTATTGCGACAGAATAACCCTTCTGCCAATATCCAACTCAAACCCTCTGGCTCCAGAGGCTACTTCACAACACTTCCTTGACACTTTTGTCCAGGTCTGGATGTGCTGCATGCTGCTTAATCCACTACCCTCTCAACATCTATTGGATTGTATACTGTTCGTGCAGTACAATGCCACTGTTACGTAACCTCTAATGTTGCTGCCTGTGTATGCAAAATTGAAAGAAAGTAAAAAAAAAAAAAAAAATTGATTCATTAGCTTTAATTGGGTTCTTTTAGGTGGTAATAAAACAATCAGTCCCATAAAATACCTGCCACAGTCTTATCAAAAGACAAAGAGGTGAAGACGTAAAAGCATACTTACAACCCTATCATCTGGCACAGTCGAGGAATACTCCAGCGCGTGAGGTATGAATTTTTCAGCACTGCACCAAAAAGTAGCCATATTGTATGATTAGAGTATCTTATAATCATCAATTTGATTATGTAAAGCCATTGCTCTTCCGAGAACACTCCCTACAAACTGCCAAAAGGCCTGTGCTCACTATTTTATCACTGTATAATTTAATAGAAATTGTCATAGAATTCTAGATATATTACTGGAAAACGTCAGAAGATTTCTAGGAGTATTTATGTACATTTTCATTTGTGCATCTGAAAATGTACCATCAAATCAAATATGTGCATGCACCAAACGTAGTTTGAAAGGGTTTCTTAACAAACAAAAAATGATTTGTCTGTGAATCAGCTTCGGCTGACCAGAGTGTCCCCGCGAAATTTAATTGAGCAAGTTCTGCAAGCAGAGGCAAGAGACAAATATATACCATTTCAGATACAACCTTCCTATGAACGTGGAATGGCTTTGTGAAATAAAAAGGGCACACAGCTACCAAGGCCTCAGATCATGAGAAATGAAGATCACTTGCAGATGTAACAAAATTGTTTTTTTTGGGCTGAGCATGCTAATCAACAGGGTTTTATGTTAGGAACTTCGATGTGAAAGAAAGGCTTGAAATTTCATAAGATAAGCAGATTCCTTTAGCCTTGGTTCGTATTAGCATGGAAATATAACTACAGCAGTCAGTTAAGGAAAATTATTAAGTCCCATTTCACAAGTCCCTGCGTCTTGCACTATTTTTTAGGCAAAATAAGAGACATAGACAGTGATTAAATCATTCACTTTCTACCAAATCTTTGTAAAGAACGATAATCAGATTTGCAATTCAGGTCATCATTATTATCCAGTTGTTTGCAATACAGTCAGACCATCATTCAGGTGCCACTCAAGCAAAGGTGGCATTATCAGATGGATAGAAGTATTAAGAAGGGTCATTGGGCATCCCATTATTATTTCCTTGGAGTTCAATTTAGTAAATTTGGTTAGGAGTGGCTCCAAAGGTAGAGGCAGGCAATTTAGGCCTGTTCTCACTACAACTCTTAGCTTTCTTGTTTTTCTGAGCTGCATTAAACCTCTTTACTCCTCCTGAAAATTTGGGGTGCTAAGCACAATGAAAGTGTTGATTGATTCCTAAGGCCTTACATAATTCTTGGACCACTGATGGTACAAAGTCAGTACCCTGGCCACTCCGTATCTGGAGAGGAATTCCAAACCAGAGGTTAAATCTCTGAGCAGTTTCATAGCTACACTGATTGATTGTATTGGCTCGACCACATGGATATGCCTCAATTCATCTTCAAAACATGCACACTATTACAAAAAGGTAAGCCGAAGAATAATACTGGCATTTGAATGTAGTTGGGGTGTATATGGTGAGGGGCTCTCATGGAGGTGGGTGTGCAGCAAGGATGGTTTTGATACCGTTCTCAGTACTTTGTGGTTGACAAGTGGCACAAAAATGACAATACTGTTGGGTAGAAGGGAGCACACCAGTAAGTACTATGGCACAAATTATGCTGTCTCGTCCGGTGTTGCAGGGTAATTAAAAAAAGGAAAGAAAGACAGACTCTTCTTCAGCAATGTAAAGACAGCCCTTTACTGCTGTGGCAGGGAGATCGGCCCTCTCACACAGCCAGGCTGCCAGTCTCCATTTGCTGTAGCACAGACAGCTTGTTATATGCAGATTCACACAATGCTTTACTACAAAACAGTAAATAATAATTGACTGGCCAGTCATAGATTGAAACAGAAAAACATTTGAGCACCTGTGATCCCATAACCGCTAAACTCCGAACTAATCTTGTACACATTCTTCACTTGTGGCTTTAACAATGCACAGCAAACTAACCATTCTTCACTCTAGAAAACATTCATACTTGTGGTAAATACAACTTCAATTGCAATGGAACCAGAAAACCATGTGGTGAACCAGAGCCAAAGTGCACTACAGAAGAGGCCTGTGGGCCAATTTAACTCTTAAGTGTTCCAAAGGTCAATGGATTAAACCAAAATCAACCTGCTATCGTACATAATTTATTCATGACATGATAGGCAATTATTCTCAATATTTATTGACTGTGGTATTATACAAATGTTGCTTCACATTCAATGCACTGTCAAAATACAACTGTACGTAGACCAATGTTCACATAGTGGTTCGTATTTGAAACCCATTGCATTTCAGATGATGGCAACCTTCACCAGGGATAACTAGAGTGGATAAACAAAACAGTGCAAAATCTGTTATTCGATTAAAAAAAAAAAGATTTTTCCATAAACAAGAGGACAGAGTTTCCAAACATAAGAAACTCTGCAGGATAACCAGGCTCACCTTAGTTATCAGAACAAAACAGCATTAAGTATTAAATCCTGGGGCAACGCTGTATATTGATATAAAAGATAGAAAAGTGATTATAGGAATTGTCACTCCCCTGAAAACTTCCTACACATTCTGCCCGTACATTAAAGCTCTTGTTTTTCACATGGCTATAAGTAATTCCCAACAGTAATGACTCAAGGAAATGCTGCCAAGAAATCCATCAGGTGCATGGCAATAGTGTCCTTATTAAATGGTGCGAATCTCAAACACCGACTGAATCAGAGTCAAACGTAGCTGTGTATCATGCATGTTTCCACATGGTTGTTAACAATGAAAACGATAACTGTGGGTGACATATTAAAAGCAACTACAATGCCCATCCTGCATCTCATGAATTGAAAAAACCTGCTTCCTTACTAACTGCGGAGGTTATAATTCTCTGTCCGAAACAACAATCAATCTGAAGGCAGGAAATAAACTGCAAATTAAACATGCATGAGCCATGACAAAGACAGTATTAATGTGTGTAGAGTATTTTATATGTGCTAACATTCAAGCCAACTCACACCACTGAAGTCGTGTCTCCACGAGATTCCAAGTCTTAATTCGCTTGTTAATGTGGTGCGATTCCCAGAAGGGTTGCAAGGTCAAACTCATGCAGTTCCTAATGTTAAAGCATACAGATTGTCAATGTGTACAGCGAAGTACTGGTTTAGATTCCATAAGTGGGATATAAAAAAAAAAAATGCGTGTAACCGGTCTAGGTTTTTCACACCGCCGCGCTCCGTTAGTTTCCTTGCTAGTCCTTGTGACATAATCTAAAATATGCAGTGTATATGTGCTTTTAACACGTCGCAACACATGACCGAGTCCATGATAGACATGGAAGAAAGACCATATTCCAAATGAACCACCATTGAATCAATACTACTGAAGTAATATGCAACATAAATCCAAGTTGTCCCTGATGAAACAATATGATACACAGTGTCTGATCGTACAGTTTGCTGAGAACCCAGTGGTTAAGTAATCTGGGATACATAAGAGTGTCTTCAGCATTGGGAGATAAAGCCACCTTTCTAGTGTCTGATCAGCGAGGTAATTTCTTTTAGACACTTCATTTTGTGGAGCCTGTTGAGTAGTACATTTAACAATTGCAATTTTAAAAAACAGTTGAGGAGCATTGAGCAACTTGGGACTCCAGCAGAGGAAAGAAAACCTTGTTGCAAAGCCCAAAACTGTGTACATGGCAGAATTGTATCCGGTTTTGGTACAACTAGGGAACTTGGTAATGCAACAGCATTAATAGCACATAAATCAGTACAAAATGGCAAGTTTCTCTTCCAGAGTTTTTGATCCGTAAAATAGAAGCATACCAGAAGCTTACAGTGGGCACCAAGACACCTTATTTGAGCAGAGCAACAGTGACTGAGCAGATTCCAGATTCCTCCTTTGGAATTAATGGGTATTAAGGAATTCTTGGGAGCTTTTTGATAGAGTTTATCCTATCCATATCATGAAAGGTTTGGCAGTGTGAGAGCTTTTTACCATTAAAAGGGCCGCTAAGATGAATCTGGCCATGTGAGTCTCAAAGAGGGAGAGCCTTAGGCATTGGATTTACAAGAAAACCCACATAGTAACATCTTCACAGGAAAATCCCTAATGTAAAATCCATGCAGGAAAAATCTACACAGAAGAAGATTCAAGTACATGACATGAAGGTTTATTTAAATTTAAAGAAACATTACTGAAGCATATTTAGAATCGGTCACTATTATTTCAGTCTTTGAGGCTGCTAATATGCATGCATGCATAAGAGCAATTAGTTGAGCAATTTTAGCAGATTCTACATAAAGGCAGATATTGAATTTCAACAACAACATATAGAAATCAAACCACAAAACCTGAAACTGGAGTTGCTGAGACATGGACCATTAACATAATTCACATGGTCACAGCTTAGAAGAGCTTCATCGTTGAGATCAAAACAGGGTTTGGTTATTTGTGACATCTCAAATTAGCTTGCTATCTCACAAATAAGTCACTTTGATCTATACGTTATTCCATTCCATGTGTTTAGTTGCCGCTTTCCAGGCCCTTACAACAGCCCAAGTATATGATGGCAGATCACTGGTCCTTCTGTTTGGTATCTAGGTCTGAGGTCTATCCCTGGGGACATAACCAAGTTTACCTACCATGATTTAACATTCATCTAGTGTGGAAAATGCCAAGTTGTTAGCCACCTCTTAGTGAGTGGCTCAACTTCAGATTTTCTGGGAGGGCTGATGCTTTCATTAAGGTCTATTTGTTTGTGGCCCACAGCAGTACAGCAACGGTGAGAGGAAGGGGATCTGGTACTGTATTTTCAGAGGCTTCAAGCAAATGGTCAGCAGAGGCCACTACAAGCTGCCTCAAAGGAATCCCTGCTACAGCAACATCAATACCAAAAGAATAATAGGCTGTTGGTTTTTTTCTGTCACAATGATGCCAAACAAACACCTAAAATAATATGAATGTCAATACAATAAAACGGTTTGGAATAATAGGACCTCCACCAAAGTGGGTGCTTGTACTCTCTTCTAGGACCAAGGCAGAGGTTCAGATTATCTTTCTTAACAAGATCTTGCAGTGGCATAACAATATTTGATAATCCAAAAACCATTGCCTACAGCAACCTGCCAATCTCCAGGCTACTCTCCATGCCTGGAGACGGTAATAGTTTTGGTAGCTTATGGACGGGTACTGTGTGGTTCAGAGGTATGTTTATTCCTCTGCTATGTGTTGTTCCCTAAATATCGAATATGGTTAAGCAGAACTGTAATTTCTCTTCAGAGGCTTTGTGTCACCTTCATAGGACAATCAGTGAGCAGATACAGAGAATCAGCTTTGCATTGGTCCAGTGAGCTAGAAGCAACCAACAAATGATCAACAGATGGACCTAGTGTAGAGCCTTCTTGGAATGTGAGGGTGTCCAGATTCTTCTTGAAAGTCTGTGAAAAGATAGATGATGACCCTTTAGACATCTATGGGAGACATAGCCATGTGAGTTAGCTCCCAGAAAATGTGAAAGCAAAAATATATTTATTTTCAGGTAGATTGAAATAAAGAAGGCAGAACACAGACCCACAACAATGAACCATGTGCCATACGCCAGTGTACATGACAGAATGTTAGTAGGTTTTGGTACAGCTGGAGAACTTGGCAATGCAACAGCATTAATAGGACATACATCATGTGCAAAATGGCAATTTTATTTACCAGATTTTTTGATCTGTAAAATAGAAGCATAACAGAAGCTTACAGTGGGCACCAAGACCCCTTATTTGAGCAGAGCAGAAATGACTGAGCAGATCATGCTTCCTCCTTCGGATTTAATGGGTATTGAGGAATTCCTCAGAGCTTTTTGATAGTTTATCCATATCATGAAAGCTTGGCAGTCTCAGAGCTTTTTACCCTTAACAGGGCTACTGAGCTGGATTGGGCCATGGGAGTCCAAAAGAACGAGAGACCTAGACATTGAATTACAAGAAAATCCACAAAGGAAAATCTACACAGGAAAACCTGTACTGGAAAATCCACATAGGAAAATCCACTCCTGACAAGATTCAAGTACAAACCATGAAGTTTTATTTAAAATGAAAGAAATATTACAGAAGGCAAAAATAGTTAGTTGGTCAAATCAATACGTCTCAAAATGTAAATAAACAAGAATTAGCATAAGGTTAGAAGACTGGCGTTAAGTCAGAACAGTTCAAAAGCAAGGGCAATCTCTCTCAAATCTCGAACTATAAAGTCAAAGAGTAATGTGCCATAAAGACATGCTCATTAGAAGTCTCAGAAAAGTCTGTCTCTTCCCTAAAAGAGTTGTGTATACCTTTTCAAACAGAGAAATCACTCTGCCAAGGTGGAGTGAAACAAATGTTACATCACAATATCCAGTGGTAAAACAGAAAACGTGTCACATGAAAAATTACTTTTGCTTTACAACTAATAAATAATTGTGTATTAAGTACGGAAGAGGAAGCAAAAGCACATTTAAAAGTATATACACACAAAGCTAGGCTAGAGGAAATAGCATTATAAAGATCTATCGGCCCGGCTCCTTCCTCCAGGAACATCTAAAACATGAAACAGAATATATTTTAATAATACATCAGGACAGGACTGTTAAACTGTTTGAATTAAAGATATTTTACAAAATGCTGAAGGTTATATTTTAACTTAAGCTGCACACAGAGAGAAATGAGAAAACATGCTTTAAATGTGCAGTCTACAACTCAAGGCGATTTGAGACCTAGTTATGTGAGCTTTAACAGCTTTGTTAGGTTAAACACTGTTGGGTTATATGATTTGTAATGCATCCATGTTAATTGAACATACATAATTTGTTAATTTTAAAATTCACTCCTACAGCAGCTAGACTACAACCTCCATCATTAGCATGTTCAGACTATAAAGTGGAAATAACTTGATCAAGAAGATGAGACCTCGCTTGAGATGACTGTTTTGCAGGGTTAGTTTCATATGAATCTCAATTTCACAAAAGACTGCCAATACACTGTTCTGGTTTTCAGCTGGTACCTTCAGATAGACACCATTTCTAGTACAGTATACACTACATTTCAATTTACACAAATGATCCCTCCTTTTGGCCCCTTCTGATTGAGAGGGTTTGGCCACCCTCAGGTTGTTCTCAAAGGTAATGTATCAGTTTAGCAAAATCTCAGTAAATTCAAGTTGTTTAGGCTGATTATGTGGACACCGGGGCAGGTGAGAGTGTAATCAATTGTCCAGTTCCTCAACTGCCCATAACTCAAGCATGAGGAATCATCATTCGGAGGAGAATATTCCTTTCTGCCCCCATTGGTTCCAACCCGGCTTTCCTCTTCCTTGCCCACCACGTCATTCTGCCTCTTTCCCTCCCTCTGACTGTTTATTGGAAGGGTAGCGTTTGTAAAAACATTAGCTTAGATTCAGTGGATGCTTTATTTCTTTCTTTCTGTTTTCTTTCTTAACAACAAAATAAAGTAGAATTGAAACCAACTCAGAAGGACCTTTAGTTTGCCAGCCTCTATAAATAATGCACAGCTGCTCCTTCATTTTGAGCAGTAGTCCTTGAACATATGCTGCATTTGTTGCGTTTTGAACAGTTTCTGTAGCATTGGCAAGACCAGAATGATGATCAAATTATTCAGCAGGAGTTTCGCTTTTCTTCTGTGTACAATTAATAATTTTGGGCTTATTGGTTTTAACTGGACATAGATCAATCACAGCCAATCTGTGAATTAATAGTGGATTTCTAGCAGCATAAAGAGCAGTTATACCACTGGTGCTTGTTGTGGCCAGTTAGCTTTCTCTTAAAGGCAACATTTTTTTCACTTGCCATTATAATGCATAACAATTTAGTTAGTCCGGTTAGGTTTGTAACATTGCAATAGAGTTTGCATTCTTCACAAAATGTGTGAGGTTTATACTCTGTATTGGAGAATTGTTGTTTGACATTGACTAGGCTGGCTGGAGACCAGGGAACATGGACAGGTACTAGACTCTTACCCCAGAGCCTGGGTGTTATTACAGGTGCAGAAGGGTGTCAGGCTGAAGGCTAGCTGTATTATTGGGGTCACCACTGTCTTCTCTGCTTTCCGAGGAAGGATATCCTTTTAGACAGGGTGTTTTTTTTCAAATATCTTGCTCTTTGTGTCTTGGCCTTTCTTAGAGTCCTTTGAGTGATAGTTGGGGCTACAAGTCTTTTCACTCTGATATGTTGGTTTGGGACAGTGGGATACTGACAGAAAAAAACATCTAGGGTGGCAAGTGTGGTGTTAATTTCTTGTCCTTGCACCAGTTATCTTTCTTGCCCCAGTTGCTGCACTCATTTGCCTTAAATTTACCTACACCCTACTGCCAATTAATTTAGTGCCACTGCTTCATCCCCAATCATGCCCTGTGGTACACCTCCAGCGTCTCTTGATCTTGAAACACCTAACAGATTCTGCTCCTTTTCTTCTACCGCTTCTGAGCTCTCACTAGTGGTTTGGGAAAAGATATGAAAAGGAGGTGGCACAAGCTGTAATCCAGTCTCTCAAATGACTAATTTGGTTTTTCAGTTTGCCATGGTGTCTTTCAATCCCCGAACCTCAGAGTCTTGTTTCCGCTTCTTGCCCTCTCATACCCATTTAGAAAGGCTACCCATTTTACTGGACTTGGTTTATACTTAGTAGCCTTAGATATATTTTTATGATTATTCAAGCACTCAATGTCAAAGGTATCTTCTTATGGAAAATATTTTTTGTCCTTGCCACTAGTGCACTTAAACAAGTATTTATTATACCTGCACATGCTTTTTCTATATTGATGGTTCATTGCTTGGGCTGGATTCATTTTAGCTAGGGCTTTGTCGACAAAATATTTTTCTGGCCACATTTCCTTACCGCATCTTCATCCACAACCAGGCACACACAGTTAGGTGTTGGGTGGAGTCAGGGCCAGCTCTTCTCTCCGACCCAATCAAGCACAGGTACTTTCTGGCACCAGCTGTCTTGGGACTGCACGGATGCACATCGAAGCCTGAGAAATTTTATGAACAAGAGAAAAATTGATTAACTGTGACTCACCGATTCGGCCAACTAGGAGGGTATCTGAGCAAACTGAATCTGGAGCAGCGTAATTCTGGCTGCTCCCCCATGTGTTACTAAAGTAACTTGGCAATGTAATCAACAACATATATACTGTGTGTCTTAACCTTATTAATGTAAAGTGACGCATCAAATTATATTATAAAAAGTGCGTTCACTGTAGAAATTAGGTTTCATTTATATGTTTCAGTGCTAATGTTTATCTTTAACATGAAATTTGTAGTTGCCTTTCACATTCACGTTTTCATAATGACACTGCATTTATTAAAAACCACGTTGCATGTATTGATTGCTCGTGTTTTACATTTATTCTGATAATATGCCTACAGTTACAACCAATTGTTTAACCCTGCTTATTAATGGTGTTTTGCTCAGTTAGACTGAGTGGGCCTTCGTTTTAACAAGTAAAATGGTTTTTCCGTGCTTCACATATTTTTTCCCTTGTACGTGCACATTATTGGTTGCTTAGCTAGTGAAAGGAGTATTATGTATTAGAGATAGAAAGGCTGAGCAAGAAGTTGGCGTGGACTGAATGGTTTAGTGTGCCTCCCATTCATTCACTATCTGGGAAGGAGAAACGCAAGGGCCAACCTGTTCCATATTGCAAGTGCGCACCTTGAGAAGGAGAATTATTTTGGTTTCTGATGACATGCTCCGAAGACGCTGATGCTCCTGGAACTTTCCGCATTAATTTAGGGACAGATGTATGTAGCTTTGTTCTTGTGATCTCCTAAGTGTGAATCTTCGAGATGCATACTGGAGTGTGTTTTACACTGTTTGCTATTCCCACTGGGTCGCAATTGACCTGCCTCATTATTATTTATGAAGTAGTGACCCATTGGGAATCACTAAAAAAAAACACAAGGATTGTGGCCTGCTGGGATCATCAGACTACCATGTCTGTGTTTGCTTTTAAATAAAGCAATGTGTTTTTTTTTTTAAGTGCATCCCGTTTTCCTTAAAAGAAAACAGAATGCCTGTCAAATAGAAAAATTAAAACATTTCAGTTTCATTTTTTAAGAGTAGGGAGTGGTCGGTGGGACCACTGCCTCCCTTTAAACGTTTTGCATGGATTAACAAAGGGGAAGGGGTCCCATGGGGCCCCTTCCTATTTGCAAATGGGTTCGACCAAATTGAATTTGGTGGTTAAAAGTGAATGTTTTGCAAACGCAATTCGGTAGCAAAACATTC
Source organism: Pleurodeles waltl (assembly GCF_031143425.1). Classification (NCBI taxonomy): domain Eukaryota; kingdom Metazoa; phylum Chordata; class Amphibia; order Caudata; family Salamandridae; genus Pleurodeles; species Pleurodeles waltl. The sequence goes on along the minus strand of NC_090437.1, from coordinate 1,030,231,182 downwards.
ATGCATACCACTACAAGTCGCTATGAGGAAGGGATGCCCCTAACATGCCCTTTCCTGATACGAATCAATAACCTATTTTGTGATTCAGTAATAGGTTACCTAATCGCAAAATATATTTAGTACATAGGAAAATGCTTCTTTCAGGTCGCAGACAGCCCGATTCTGTGAATCATGCTGTTTGTGACCTGAAAAAGGCTTCCTACATCTGGCCTTTAGTATGCAAACTGTGAGAATTTCAGCAGATCACTTTTAGACTCTGAGAGGTGCAGCCCTCAAGACCCCTTGTCATTAGCTTTGTGCTATCACAAGATTCTTTATTTTCTGAAGACTTCTACTGGAGTATTTGTGTTCCTGAACCCTACCTTGCTTTGACCCATGACCTTTGAGTTCAGCTCTATTTAGGATAGAAGCTATCCCTACTTGCCCTTATTTCAATTTGTGCTGAATAGAGGGGACTTGAACTTTTTTTTGTTATAGAATATCACTTATTTCTTTTTTACATTTCTGTGACTGTAATTTTTATGTGTCTTTTTGAAAAGACTGTTTGTTTCGGTGTTTCAGGTTGGCAATTTTGATTTTGTATCTCTATGATCAGACTTTGATATGCTCATATAATGGAATGATTACTAACTTTTAATACATCTTCTAAACATTAATACTGACTCCTGGTTCTTTTTTGTGTAGCCAAATGGGCTTCACAGTATTGTAAAATTAAACTGACCAGCGGTTCCATGCATGCTCCAGGAAGGTTGAGCAAGACCCTCAAACAAAGCCACTGCACTAATATATAATATTTTACATACAGTTTTCTAATGAGGAGTGCATGACTTTGTAAAACAAAGGGAGTACACAGGTGCCTGAGACTGAGATTATGAGAAAGGAAGACGATGACCATCAAATGTAACAAGACTATGACCTTTTTTTGGTTGACCAATCTAATCAATACTTTCTAAAGCCAGGAGGCAAGATGTGAAAGGGAGTCTTCAAACTTTATAGATGGGCACTTATAATAAGCATAGTTAGCCTAAGAAAGAAATCATGGCAGGAGCAGTCACTTGAGTTGAAACAGTAGAAAGTTCCCATTTCCCATGGAGAAATGTGAAATTCAGTGCATTTGTACTTGTGCCATGCATTTTCTTGTTTCACATCTGAGAAATGTTTCTTCTCCATTCTCCAAAGTTTTGCCCTTGACATTTATAAATCTATATCTTTCAAAGTAGAAAATTACCTAGAAATGTTATCTAAAAAGTTTACAAACCTGCCCTTTCTTGCGTATTTGCTGGCTACACATTTTCACCACACTGGCAGAATGTTTGAACAAATCCCATACACAGTGGCAAAATCACAAAAATTAGTTCTTCCTCATCAATTACTTTGTAAATCGAACCCCTGATTTCTAGTTCTTGGTTATTGATTGTCTGGTTTGGACTCTTTAACTGTATGAAGAAAGCAAATATTTTCAAATGATTTGGTTGCATTTCATATTTGTAGATCAATCTCTGTAAAAACATAAACCAGTAGGTTTTAGGAAGGGAAGGATATCTTATCTAGCCAACTCACAGAAAAGATGTATTTTAAAGTGCTTTCTGAAAATGAGAAGGATGTGTATTTTTCGGATATTAACTGGTAGAAAGTTTGGGACAGTAGTTGACACTCCTGTGAAGGAGTGCTTTCAAGCAAGTTAATCCTTCTCGCTAATAGAAGCCCATAGAGGTCACTAAGTATGGTGGTGATGTTGTTGCATTTTCTCTTGACCATGATAGGTCTGGCAGCACAAGATCAGTATCGAGAAGCACAAGTGAGGGTTGTGGAGATCTTTCTAGGAGAGTGTTTCCAAAACCCAGTCTGGACACAATAAAAGCTCTAGCTACCGTTTTCAAATGGTCTGAGATTGTTGTGGCAATTGATTTAATTTTTGGTAGAAATTACTGACTTGGTTACACAGTTCATGTGTGGCATGATGATGAGCTTTGAATTTGGAGAGAAACAGAGAGGTAAAAAGAAAGAAATAGAAGTGGAGACGTCTTCCAGTTTGCTGTTCATAGCCTGCAAACAAATGTAGATCTTGTGCATATGGTAACTGGGCATTACTTAGCTTAAACAGCTTCTGAAAATGTTTTACTATTTTTTAAATATGTTTGTGACACTTTTTTGCACACTCAACAATGGATCAAATAGTCAAGACCATGCCATGGTAATAGAGTTCCATATCCTTCAGCAGACCCATCCTACTCCAACTGGATTCTAAGATTTAAGGCTGCCACCAGGTTTCAATCTGATAATACTGACCATGTGGCGTGCGTGGGTGTGCCCTATTTATTTTGCACCGTCAGGTCACAGTTGCTAAAGAAGGGTCTAAACTCTTTTGGGCAGCCCAAAATGACCATCCAAAATGGTGCACATGGAGCGCCGATTTGCTGCCTTTATTTTTATGTTAAAAAACGATATCGTTATCTACTTGGCTCCCACGGCTGTAGATTGGATAAATCCTTATAGGCAAGCAACAGCAGAGTGTGTGTCTTTCAGAATCTCAAATAGCAGTACAAAAGGTGCAAACCTGGGAAGCTACACTATTGGAGACCTCAGAGCACTCATATGAGAATCCTCATCGGTGGCTAACTTGCTGTGATTTGGGTTGGATAGTCCTGCTCTGCGAGCAGCCACTGGAGTGCACCAGAGAAGACTGATGATGATTGGTGTAGTCTTGCTTATACTACACATGCTTCACACTGACACAGGTGATAATTTGAGACCGGAATAAATTTGTGCATTATTGGGCAGGAGAATAATCGCAATTTGTGGGAATGACATCTGTACAATCACTACCACTTAAGGAGCTGTTACTAATATTGGTGAAGTATTGCCAAATAATGTAATCAATGTAACTAATTGTTACTTGTTAGTTAATTACGTATTACTCTTCTTTTTGCTCGTCTGAAAATACAATGAAATACAACTAGCACTGAAAAAGATTAAATCGCCCCCAGTGGTGTAATACATTTTCCACATTTCTGGTTAAAATTGGAAGAAATCCCCTCAATTTTTACCACGGCTTCATCCCTTTAAAATTGAAGGTACTAATTTAAGAATTACAGCAACACTAAGCATCTCATCTGATACATAGGTCGATTACTTTTCAGGATGTGATGAATGTGTGTGGGTGGTTGACGTACTGGAGACCATAGTAATCCCTAAAGAAACATAGCACACACCACATGAGCGGACTGGGACCATCAGATTGGTTTTGCATATGTGCACCGAATGGTCCAAGGAGGATGGTTATAACCTATGTACCTAAATGTTAAACGTTTGTAGCGTACAATCAGTATTTTATGACACTTAGGTGTTCCCAGAAAAGTGCACTGATCCATTTACCTGCTCTCTTTGGCACCATATTTTGGTTATCAGTTAATGTTTTCCATGTTGGTTGATCTGCAAACAGGTATGCCCTCACTAATTTTCTCATAAAACCTGATTTGGGTGGTGATGGAAGTTACTGGCTGAATCAGGATAAGAAGGAGTATAGGGACATTGGCTCCTTTTGATTTTACTTGGACACATTAGGCTTTTTAAAAACAGGCCTAATGCATCCTAGAAAAAAAATACAGAACGATGCAAGACATACACGGATTCCTGTGGTTATTCTCCATTCTTCCGGATTCAACTTGTAATGGTGCTGTAGTAGCACACCCGGGAATTAGTTTAATCCATGGTATCCGTAATTCTGGCTGCTGTATTAACTGTGTCTGTCATGCACAATTTGCACTGAGCCCCTTATGTCTTCGGGCGCGGAGCACAAACAAGAAGTGGTCCCTATATTTTGGGTTTGCTAATTGTGTAAACTTTAGCTCTAAGCTTTTGACGTTTTACACAGCTTTTTGCTGGATTGCTTGGCTTTTTCATATTGTCCCACTTATCGCCCTTTGCCTATTGCATGATAAACCAGGTAGCACTTTGTATATTTCCTTTATTTGCCGTTAGCACACTTTTATTTTTTTGGTCTGGCTTGCCAGCACATGTTCAATAACGTAATGTAATCAACAAAACAAGCATTGGCAAAGTTAATAGGTCTCCCCTATGCAAGAGCTGTTAGCTTTCGCAATGGGTTTTAGTCATTATGTTCACCATTGTGGCAGCTGTCGACATTGCTAAAAACTAGTGGAGTGGACTGGGATGGGCTACATTGGGGTAGAGTGGAATGGGGCAGATTGGGGTGGACTGGGTAGATTGAAGTGAAGTAGATTGGGGTGGATTAGAGTTGGGTAGATTAAAGTAGATTAGAATTGGGTAGATAGGAGTAGGGTAGGTTGGGGAACAGTACAGAAGGATATATTCGGGTAGATTGGAGTGGGGAATAATGGTGAAAAGTGGAATGGTGTAGAGTGAGGTAGATTGGAGTGGAGCTGGGTACAGTGGAGTGGAGTAGATTGGGGTAGTTTGGAGTGAGGTGGATTGGGGGTAGAGTGTATTGGAATGGGTTTGATTGGGGGAATGTAGTACATTGGAGTGGTGTGAGATAGATTGGAGTGGAGTGGGTTAGATTGAGGAAGAGTGGAGAGGGGTAGATTGGAGTGCATTTGGATATATTGGAATGGAGTGGAGTCGGGTAGATTGGAAGGGGGAATATAGGGTGGATTGTCGTATGGTAGAATGGAATGGGGTAGATTGGGATAGTTTGTTGTGGGGTAGATTGGGGAATGGGGTAAAGTGGTGTGGGTTGGAATGGGTAGGGTGGGGTAGATTGGGGTGGAATGGATTAGATTGGGGTGGAGTGAAGTAGATTGGGTGAAGTGGGGTAGATTGGATCAGGGTAGATTGGGGTGAAGTGGAGTAGATTGGGGAGGTGTGGGGTAGATTGGAGTGCCTTGGAGTGGTGGAGTGGGTTAGGTTGAAGTTGGGTAGATTGAGGTGGGGTAGATTGGGGCAGAGTGGGGTAGATTGGAGTGGGGTAGAATGGAATGGAGTAGATTGGGGTGCCTTGGAGTGGGTGAGTGGGTTAGGTTGAAGTTGGGTAGATTGAGGTGGGGTAGATTGGGGCAGAGTGGGGTAGATTGGGGCAGAGTGGGGTAGATTGGGGCGGACTGGGGTAGATTGGGGCGGACTGGGGTAGATTGGGGCGGACTGGGGTAGATTGGAGTGGGGTAGAATGGAATGGAGTAGATTGGGGTGCCTTGGAGTGGGGGAGTGGGTTAGGTTGAAGTTGGGTAGATTGAGGTGGGGTAGAATGGAATGGAGTGCGATATATTGAGGTAGAGTGACATGAGATATTTTGGGGTAGAATGGGGTGGAGTGGGATATATTGGGGTGGAGTGGGGTAGATTGAAGTGGGGTAGAGTGGAGTGGGCTAGCGCGGAGTTGGGTAGATTGGAGTGTGATAGATTGAGTGGATTATGGTAGTGTACATTGGAGAGAAGTGTGGTATAAGGGAGTGGAGAGGGGTAGGTTGGAGTAGAGTCGATTGGAGTGGAGTTAGCTAGAGTGGTGTGAGGTAGGTTGGGATGGGGTGGGGTAGATTGCAGTAGAGTAGATTGGGGTAGATTGGAATGGGGTGGGGTTATTGGTGTACATTGGAGTGGAGTACATTGGACTAAGATAAGTGGTGTATAATGGAGGAACATAGAGTGGAGTGGAGTGGCATGTTGTGTTATGGAGTGAGTGCCGTAGATTGGAGTGGCGTGCCGTAGATTGGAGTGGCGTGACATGTCGTAGAGTGTCTTAGACTGGATGGGCATAGAGTGGAGTGGCAAGTTGTAAAGTGGAGTGTAGCATCATAGAATGGAGGGGCACTGTGTGGAGTATGCATAGTGTGGTTATGCACTGCCATTACATTCAACACATTTTCTATTGAAATGACTATTACATTTGTACTAAAATACAGTTTTACTGCACACAAACAATAAAGTGTGTAAATGTCATCACCTAGTTTATTGATGTGTTTTGATGGTATTCAAATATTTATTTCCACCACACTTCAGTTACAAAAAACATGCGCTTCATTTGTACTAATTCTGATATATTCTGAAACATCAGCAAGTTGGGGTTTTTTTGTATTAAAAAAATTACACATCCTCTCCTCTTATGTAGATACTCAGCAGGATTCTCACATAAATTCTCCCACTTTGAAGACCGAGAAAGAAAAGCAAACACCAAACTCCCTGGGAAGTGAGAGCCTAACATTTGACCTCTGTCTTTGTATGCACAGGAAATGATACAAGAATAGGATATAAAGGTCTGTTTACAGGAAGTGAGTGGGAGAATACAGTCAACGGGGTTTGGGCAGCTGGAGGGAGGAGCTCAAGCTGGGCAGCCTAAAGCAAATAAAGCCAGCAAATTGAAAGCTAGAAAGAAAATGTGAGTTACAACCATAAATCCAATGGTAAGCAACAGGTGTAATGCATTCCCAGGTGAGCTTTTTTGAAAGTCTCCAAGATGTCTTTAGCAAAGCAGACTGCTGAGCTGTCTGGTAGACTTCAAATTAAAAAGAGTCTTAAGAAGCATTACCGAGAGATGGACTTTGCCCCAACCCACATGTTGGTTCTCCTGAGTACAGAATGTATTTGGGTGAAGTTGTGTAGTTCTGTAGAAAAAAGAGTGCTTCTATTAGACTTTTTGCCTTGTTGGGAAGCACATGCTGAATACGGAGCTGATTATGGTGACGAGCCAATGATTCAGGCTACAGGATTGATCTGCTTAATATTTAAAGTTAAAACAAAGGCACAAGGCTTGTCTTACATATTGTGAAAAACATATGTTAAACTACTAGGCTTATGTAGATGAACTGTTATCCCATCGTATTATGGACTGTAGAAAGGCATTTGTTGACTTAGTAGGCAAGGGTGTCTGTTGGTCATACCCTCTGGCAAAACCTGGGGAAGACTAGAACTTTGATGTTCGATTTTATGTTCTCTGAGAAAGGAGCGTATATTGTTTTTAACTGTAATTTTGCACACATTTGCAGTTTTGTGACTTTGCCTGATAGTTTCCTTCTGAGAAACCTTATGCACAATACAGTATGCCTACATTGTTTATGTGACAACAGACTGTAGGCTTGAGGAACATTATGTGAGATGTCAAAGGTCTGACCTTTTACTAGGAAATGTTTGACAAAGGCAGTAGGTCTAACTTATTTAATGTGTAAAGCAATTGTGGCAGCCAATAGACCTTCAGGGTTGGTTTGTTAGTACACTTTGTTCATCATCATCATTTAACTTTATTTCGGTAAGTAAGAAAACATACCATAAAAGTACAGTACAAACAATAACAGTTGAATATTAAGACGCTAAAAAAACATACACAGTAGAGAATTAAAAAAATACAAGAGGGTTAAAATCCAACCAAAGTATCAAAAATGAAACTCTTAACAATAAGGGGGTCACCTCAGCAAGGGGCCACTTCCCAGGATCAATAAATACTCAATAATATAATAGAAAAATAACTTTATGCTAAGAAGAAAAATGTAAAATTGAGTGAGTAGATATGCATAAATAAGTATAAAAATTGACTACCCTGTATTTTTCTTTAAAATAACTATTCTAAGGCGCCAGATTGCTTCGAGAAATTTTGCCACTGGAAAAACTACTCGGACAGATGGGTCAGATTTTAAAATTCTCTCAGCATGAAGATGAGACCTGACACCAATAGATTTACAAAGCGGGATAATCCAAAAGGCTCTTGGTTTAAGGTATGCATGACAGAAAAAAAAAACATGTGCAACAGACTCTTCACTTTTACAACCCATCGGGCAAAACTTAGATCTGTTAGTGGAACTATGCCAGTTGTACGTCAAGGAACATAAAGGGAGAGACCCTACTCTAAATCTAACAAAAAGAGCATGTGCGAATGGAGATAGTGCAATGTCCATGAAGGGCTCAAGTTCATAATTGCATTTGATTGATAAGAACTTGTCCGACATGGAGAGAGGGACAGTCTTAGCAAATTGCATAGTCTGAACATTGTGCCAAAAAGCATCCTTCAGTACCTGTGCAGCATTTTTGGGAATGGAGGATGGGTCCATCCAAAAGGACCCTAAACCTAGGTGAGTTAAAGACTGTTTGACATAAATACACCATTTGGTTTTAATGATAACGTTATGACCCACCAAGGATAGAAGCCCGCAGCGAAATGGAGATAGGGCATCTGTTGACCAAAGCCGAATCCAAAGTAGCAAGGGCCTTAAAGCAGCAATCTGCAAGATAGAAAAAAGGTTTAGATGCAATCGAATGGGCAGAGATGGAGTACTGGAGGGAACTTTGAGCAGCATTTTCAAAAATTGATTTTCTGCCCTTGCCAAGTTCACCAAACTGCAATGGCCCCAGAGCTCGGCACCATAAAGGCCCCCCCCCCCGCCACAAGCTTGAGATTTGTATATTTCGAGGGCAGGAGACATTGCAAATTTGGGCGATCAAGAAGCAAATCTGACAATGCCACCCGCCCTTTGCTTCAAGCACAGTAAGGATGTCTGGCGCTGAGCATGCCAAAGATGCGAATCTTCCAATTTAATGCCCAAGTAATCGAAGGTGCCCACTCTTTCCAGGGGAACACCTTCTAAGTACACCGGCCTCTTCATTCTGCACCTATTGTCCCCAAAGACCATATATTTAGTTTTTACTGAGTTATTTTCCAACCCGTGGACCTTGCAGAAATCCATAAAACGGGAGAGCAGTCTTGAGAGGCCCATTGCAGTTCGTGAAAGTAGCAGGGTGTCATCCGCAAACAAATGGCAAGGGAACTTTTGCCCACCCAGACTTGGAGCGTCACCATAAGGATCTAAGAGATATGGGATACATGCGTTGATGAACAGTAAGAATAAAGTAGGCGCCAAAACGCACCCCTGTCTCACACCGCGGGCTGTAGGAAAAGCTGAGGACAAATCACCAGCCGAACCCCAACGAACTCTGGCATAGTTATCAGAGTAAAGATGTTTGAAAATGTTAATCATAGAGCCCGGGATTCCGGTAGAGCTCAGAACCTCCCAGAGCTTAGCGCGCGGGACAAGGTCAAACGCAGATTTCAAATCAACAAAGGCCACGAATAAGTGACCTCGGTCAGCGTCTACGATCTTCCATTTGATGGTAGTAAATCAGAAAACCTGGTCGATGGTGCTGACCTTGTCCCTAAATCCAGCCTGTAGATGTATTTTTCGATATCCAGTACTTTAGTCTGGCTAGAAGCTGGAAAGAGAATTTTTTTTGCAGGTTATCTAATAGACTAATAGGTCTGTAGTTCCCTGGGAGCTCTTGTCTCCTTTTTTATGGATGGGAACAATAATTGCCACCTTCCACGAGTCCGGATAAGAACGAGTTGTTAAGACGCTATTCGAAACCCTGTTGATGTATCGGGTCCATACGGATAAGTCTGATTTATACAAATCCGAAGGGATGCCGTCTAGACCAGGAGCCTTCCTTCTTTTTGGGGCACAAATAGCCAGCTCTGTTTCTTTCAATGTAAAGGGCGAAACAGCAGAAAGGCACGATAAAAGATTAGGGGGAGTGTTGTCCATATCCGGGCAGGACCCATACAAATCCCCAAAATGAGAGAGCAAGGTTTCTGCATCAATGTGACACTCAGGAGTAGATAAAAGGGCAGGATCTCTACGGGAAACCAGAGACCAGAAAAGTTTGGTATCACGAGCACTGGCCGCCTCCGCCAAGCATTTCCATAGATTTTCCTCATGTTTAAGTTTAGATAACTTACATGTGGAAACATAGTTGCGTCTCGCATGTACAATGGCATCCCTGTTCTTTAACTTTAAAGCTTTGGACAGAAGGCTCTTGGCCTGCCGACACTCCTTATCAAACCAATTGCTATGTGATGCAAGAGGTTTCTTATGTATTAAAGAAGATTTAGTAAAAAGCTCCTTAAGGCCCGCAAAAAGAGCCTCATGGGAAGACATGACTTCTAAGGGAGAGAATACAGTAAAATAATCGAAAAGCTGATGGCAAGAAACTAGGGCGCAAAGCTTATCGCTAAGCTGATTGGATTTCGAAAACAAAGACCATCTCACTGCACGCCTGTTACTGGATAATTCCAGTGGAACTTTGGAAGCGACCAAGGCAGGAAGAGGAGCGTGCCCTTTAAAAAGCATTGCGTTGTAAACAATTTGTATGGGGGCGTGATCACTGGTACACCTCGAACCAACCTCCACATTGAATATGGAATGCCAGACTCGTAGATCAAGGATAACGTAATCCAGAGTACTGGTATAAGAGCCTCTGAAGAAGGTAGGTTTGGCTGGGTTATCATTTGGGAATCGACCATTCCCAATACGGAGGCCATATGTGACTGCAAGGTCTATTATCTGCAGCACCCTAGGAGGGGGGATACAAGAAACTGAATGGGATGAAAGAGGGGGAACGTTCCACACTTCATCCTCATCCTGGATAGACTCAGAAAAAGCGGATTCCAATTCAATTTGGGCGTTAAAATCACCTGCAATGATGACATGATATCTCAAATGGAATTCAGATAAAAGGTTGTGCAGAAGATGGATGGTATCAGACTGAAGATTAGAAGGACCTGGTCTATTATAAATGTTGATACATATAACAGAACACCTGAAATTGGCCATATTACTGTTGCTAAGATATCACAGGAATCAACAGCAATTTCCTTAACCCTGCCCACCTCAGTCAACTTGACCCAGGTACATAGACCCCCAATCGCCTTTCCCCTAGTAGATTGAGTTGCCTTTTTAGTAAAACAGCAATAGCCTTGCCTATACACACAGTCCTTGGACCAGGTTTCCTGGAACATGCATATGGAAAAAGAATCAACATAAGACCCCCACTCTGGGTCGGATAATTTTCTCTTAATACCCGCTACGTTCCAAGACAGTAGTTTCCCAGGTACAGTACTGCAACCCAGCTTACACGAGTCAACATTAAAAGGTGGATTGGGGAGCGCATTAGTAGTACAAAGTTTGGCCCCTAAGGTATTGACCCCCGTGTCCAGTTGAGATCCTAGGGGAGGCACTTGTTGATAATGTGGAGTGCAAGGTTTGCCAGAAGAATAATGGCGTAGTCAGTCCACATCAGATGTATCCCCTGGACAAATAGGGTCTCCGCTATTAAGAGCTTTAATGTTGCAAACCTTAGCAGCCCCATCACTAGAAAAAGGCAACAAACCAGGGGTGGCAACAGAAGCAGGAACATTACAAGGAACGGTCATAGCCCTAGAGGGGCAAGAGAACAAGGTCTTGTCATCCATAACGGGCAAGCTTTCTCTAAAAAAAAAATATCTAGATCCGTTCTTGGTGGATTGCGAGCTTCCATGTGCAAAAGTCCCTTAACTAAAGCGGGATTAGCCAGATTGAGTTTGATGGTATCCCGCCCCCCAGGGCAACCTCGAACACGTGAAGCAAAGACAATGTCGGCATGAATAATAGAGCCGCAGCCCCTGTGTGGCGAATCCAATACGACACCTTGTTAATAAGAGAGGAAGTATCTTGAGGTGTAAGTTGGGGTACATTGCACATGTCAATACAATTTTGGTCAGACACAAATGTAGGGCGAGCCCTAGGATAATCAGAACTATGAGGGGCTGGAGCTAAGAACAAATGGTTTCTGTGATAAGGTCTACAACTAAGACCCTTGTCAACTTCTCATGGTAGTGGCAAGACTACTGGCAGAGGAGCAGGAGCCAACGAAGGGGCAGCATGTGCTGAAATAGGGGGCGAGGTACACTGGGGAGTTGATTCGGGTTTTTTGAGAAGTTTTAGAACTTCAAACAGTAGGCTCTTCAGTTCCCCAACTTCATGTTTCAGACTGGACACCAATGTTGTAACGTCTTCACTAGGAGGATCACGGTTGGAGTTGGAAACTGAAGAAGACAAAGGCTGGATGACATCCTCCAATTCTGGGGGAGCCAGAACAGAAAATCGGTTTACACAGGAAAACCCATTGGGGAAGGAGACGGGAGGAGCAACCTCCAAATTGGAACGGGATCGAGGATGAGGAGAGGGGCAGGCCAAACAAGGCAAGGGGAAGGTAGCGGGGCCGGAGGCCAAAGTTGACAAAGACTGAGCATCAGAGGGTTTATTTGGGCCTGTTGTCAAAAATGGGAGCAAAGATCCAGATTTCAATCTCTTTCCGGCGTTGCACTCTTGTTCTTTAAGAATAGATTCCACTTCCTCGATTAAGTTATTGATTTCTCTAGAGACACATTTAGAGTGGATTTGCGTTTCTCTATTGGATTTAGAAGATTTGGACTTAATTGAGGCTGAATCGGGACTAGAGCATACCTTACGCTTCCCCATGTTGAGGAAAAAAGGAAAGGCTCACTCAATACCACTGGCAGCACAAAAAACAAAAATTAAGAGGAGTGGCCCAGCCCAGCCTCATTCGGTCTCAGACGCGCACAGGACGGGCCCGCCCTTGGCCGGGCTTTGCCCAGGCGCGCCCGCGAGCGGGAGCGCTATTACGTTTTTAAAGGGCTCCTGCCCTTTCCGGCTTGCGTCTCCTCCCAGGCCCCCAGGTGAGGGAAAGCAGAACGAACGTCCCCTTTGTTAAAACCTGTAGACAGCTATTTTGTTGCATGGCATCCCAGATACTACCTTAGTAGGCAAGGGCTTTGGTCCTGAATATCTCCTTTGGGAAACCCTTCAGGTAAAACAGTTACTCTGTTAGAATCCCGGTTAAGCACCTGTTAAGAGGTATGTGTCTTATTTTATAAATTGTGTTGTACATATTTATAATTTTAGCACTGTATCCTTGTTGGTTGCCTAGTGGGAAAGCCTATGCTTAATAGGGTGTATAAGTTATGAAGGCAAGCAGATTTTAAAGGTTAAAGGTGCAGTTGATTCCTTGGGAAGCGTTATAACATATGCCATTGGTCTGATAAGTTTATCACAAAATGTTAAGGCAAGGGCAGTATGCCAAACTATTTATAGCAAAAATCATGCGTTAAAGCCAGCAGGTCAATAAGGGTGGATTGCATGGTGTCAAAGCATTTAGACCAATATTTTGTTTAATGGAATTTCACAGATTTCCTCAGTAGGCAATGATATTGGTCACCCCCTCGGACGAGCCTTGAGGATAAAAGAATACCAGCTTAATAATCCTTGTTGGACCATTTTGGGAGAAGTGTATATTGTTTTCCAAACTAATTTTGTGTATATTTCTAATTTCATGACTATACCTTGTGGGAAAGCTTATTCTCAACATAGTAGGACTGATTTGGTTATGGTAACACTCCACTGATAATAGCTTAAGTCCGCATTGATTCATTGGAAAACGTTATGTCAGATGCCATTGGTTTGAGCTGTTTATTATGAAATGTTGCCACAAATTATATGTTAAAGCTAGTAGATCTTTACCACGGTTTAATAGTAATCCACCATTAAAGCATGTAGCCACGTAGATTGTTACATGGAATATCTCAGGTTGCCTTTGTAGTCAAAGGTTTTGGCATAAATTAACCCTCTGTTAAAACCTGGGTGTAGAAGATGTCCACTCTGATAATCCTTTCTAGACCTTCTTAGAAATATCTGACACAATTGGTTATTTGGCTTTTGTGATTGAAACAGTTGTAAAAAAAAACAAAAAAAAAACAAAGGATATGTATGCACATACATTCAAACACACGAACATTTATATATAAATATATATTGAGGAACTTTGGGTAAGTCCTCTTCTGCCATTGGTCTGTGTGGATGTCATTCTAATTATGCTTCTGCCCATGGCAATGTACAACATGGGGCAATGAGTCAGCTCATTTAAGCCATTTGCCCTATGAATGATGTAATTTTGCCTGATCACCTGCTCACATCCCCCTGAAAATAAATATGCTTCAATGCTCAGGTTGGTGGGCCTGTTCTTTAGTTTTCAGTTTTCTCCTCTTGTAGGTCTCATTTTATGTCATTCCCTTCTCCTTTTTTTTTTCTTTTTTAAGGATCCTGAAGTTGTTCAGACAGTTTCCTGGTCAGCCTGTCTGAAGTGCCCTGCTTCCCGTGGCACCACATTTAGGCGCTTTATGTTAGCCATCTTCGATCGGTACAACAATGATACACTGTTTACAATACCATTTAAATATAGCTGCCTAGTGCAGTGTTTACTTAGCGATCATCTAATATTGGTACTGAGCTTAATATATCATTGTTTTTGTGTTACATGAGGGACAGTATGCGGCTTCTACACATAGTGGCCATCTTGAAATTTTAAAACAACAATGCGTTATGTCAAATACTATTACAAATGGGCTGCCTGCTGCTTTAATTTTGTTTTTAATTTTCCAGGATACAGCAGCCTATTAGCTTTTTCATCTTTATTTTTTTAGTGTATCTTGCATATGCTTGTTGAGTGTGTGTTTTGATTTTATTGTTGATTAGTAAAGTGCAATGGAAGACTGAGCCAGTCGGTGGATGAATGGATGCCTGGGTGTTCAGATGAGTTGCAAAGTACATGTGTGGTAATGTATTGACTGCATACACTCACCAGTGACTGAAGAGGCACTATCTGTTATCGGACAGACCTATTTGCATTGTTTTATAAAATGTAAACTAGCGTTTTACGATTATCCTTAATGCTTCTGTTGGCATGCTTTCAGGTTTCCATAATGTCCCGCTTGAGACCCTTTGCAGCTTTGTTCCCCTCACTTTGAAAGATGTGCTATTTTCCATAAAGCTCCAGTTGTTACTCTTTGCTTGATTAGATTTATCTTGTTTTGAAGTACTCAGCAAATTCAATGTGTTACTAGGGCCTCATGGCATTTCTAAATAAGGACTCATCACAGATCCTTCTGCCAGATTTTGTTTTCATCCATTAGGAGCTGCTCCGCTTGAATAATACTGTAATGTTATCTCATGTCCCAGAGTGCTCAGTAGGTTATACGTTTCTTGCTTGTTACTTTGTTCTGTCCCCTTTTATTTTAAGTTGGGCTAGGTCTTTAACCATTGAAAATGATAGTCATCACTTAAGGCGTAAGTCTCAGAATTTGCACGCACAACTGTAACTTTGGTTTGCACCAGTTGTTTGAATCCGTGTGTGTTTGTGGTGGCCTTTGGCACTAGTTCGGAAGCCCTAGGGCATGTATGGTTTACTGATTACCAGGTATGGGAAATGGGCCCATTTACCACTGATGTCCTCAGGGGTGTGGAATTTTATAAAATATCTACTTGCCGATGGGACAGGTTGCTTCATAAATCTACTTGTCCTGTAAAACAAATCTACCTGTCCCTTTGGTGACATGTAGTGCGAAAACAAATTATTGCAGCAATCTCATTATTATATATAATAGCTTAAACAATAGCCCGTCTGATTATGCCAGGACTAATACTGTAGTAGGGCTTGAAAACTAGCAATTTCCTAATTTTACCACCTTTCCGCAGATCTACAAATTAGGGCTAGAGGTGGCGGTAAGCAATAGTTACAGGGTTGGAATACTTTTGCAAACCTACTAACTTTCATGTTTGAGAGTTTTTACCAGCTGTTCTCTAACCATTTCCCATACTGAGAAAGGTTGGAAATTTACTCCTGACAAGGGTCAGAAGTAAAACTTCTACCAGGATTGAGGAAGAATGTTCAAAGGGAAAGTGAGCTTGTAAACGCTTAATACATTTTTGCATGAGCAAATCTACACATACATAATTGCTCGTGCTAAACTACAGTTCACAAATAGTTTCTAGGAGTACAATTTCCTGATCTACTTCTGTAAATTCTTTTGAATTCCTGAAGTATATAAATCTGCACTAATGCAAAGGCATATACCATAGGTGCACTTTTGTGACTTTCTTTAAGAATTGGGCCCCTAATTAGGTCCGGCGTTAACCAAGACCTTTTGTTTTATTAAAATTCAATCTCTCTCTCTCTCTCTCTCTATCCTTCTTTCAGCTGGCTTCACTGTTATGATCCTACTTGCAGAACTCGCTCCTACTAATCTCCTGGATACCCTCACGAGTGACAAGTTTCACGCTCTACAAATCCATGTTACATTATAATACAGTTATCACAATCTTCTCTTTCACACGGAGCATATTGGCACACAAAGTAGTTTTGTTCAGTGCCACGAAGAACTACATCAATGTGTGCTTTTTGCGACCAAAAAGTATTTACAGTGGTGAGGGCCAAGCAGCTCCTCCAAAAATATATATATATTCTTTATAACAGTCATGTCTGAACAAGACATGCATTGGCACAAGCAAAAGACTAACAATCAGTATTGGACATATTGGCTTTGCTAATGCTTGTTTATATTCATGTTTTCCATAATCTTGTTGAAACTGGTTATACTGACTGTCCACTATGAATATTGTTTGGATATGCTACCATGCATCAACACATTTTCCAAATGATGATTCAAAGAAATGGTATGTAAATTTTACAGTAGTTTAGCAAAACAGTTTTTTCCTAGTTGCTTTTATTTTAGTGAACATTTTATTTTGAAAGCAAATATTCATCAATCTTGCTTTCAGTCTTCTACAAATATATGCATCGAATAAGTGAGCATTATACATAGCCTCATATTTTTTAACTTTCCAAATGTGTTAACACGTTGTTTTTTTTTCTGGAACCACTGTCTATTGCAGTCTGCGCTTACCCTAATAATAAAGGCTTTGCATTAATGAACCATAAATACAAGTTTTGACAGCAATAACATATGGACAGAAATATTACCTCAACTGCAGACAATTCCTGTTAGACCTGACAGCCTTAGGGTGACCTTTCCCCTACTTTTTGCCCACCTCCTCCCTCTATTACACGGATCTCGTTTTTGCTGGTTTTACGACTCTGTCCACTTTAGCGCTGCTGACCAGTGCTAGAGTGCTTGCGTTATCTCCCCTAAACATGGTAACATTGGCTCCTACCCAATCTACATAAATGCTACTAGTGAGCCTGCAGCACTGATTGTGTCACCCACATAAGTAGCTACTTAACCATGTCTCAGGCCTGCCATTGTAAGGCCTGTGTGTGCAGTTTCACTGTCTCTTCAACTTGGCATGTAAAACTACTTGCCAAGCCTTAAAACTCCCCTTTTGTTACATATGTCACTCCTAAGCTAGGTCCAAGGTAACCCCCTAAGGCAGGGTGCAATGTAAGTAAAATACAGGACATGTACTTATACCTTTTTCATGTCATGGTAGTGAACAAAACCCAAAGTTGTTTATTACTATTGTGAAGCCTGCTCCTCTCATAGGCCAGTGTTGGAAATTCCCTTATATACTTTTAAGTCATCATTTTTGACCTGAAAGGAGTGGCATTGCCATGTTTGGCATGGTTGGAATGGTAGTGAGATATCCTGCTCACTGGTGAAGTTGGATTTAACATTTCTATTGTAGCAATGCCAATTTTAGTTCAGAAAATAGGCATTTCTCTGCACTTTCTGCTCTCTGTGCCTTACAGCCTGTCTCCAGTCCATGTCTGGTCTGTGCTGGTTGACAGTTCTCCTTGTGCATTCCACCCAGACAGCCATGAACACAGGACACTCAGCTGCATCTGTGTTCATCTGCTTACTGATCAATCTGGGCTGGAAGGGTGAAGGGGTTCTCACACTTCAAAGGCTAATGACCTGCATTCATACAAAGGACAGATAACCTCTCCACAGATCTGGCAGACAGGGTTGGGTTGAAAGGGGAACTGGAGCACTTCAAAACCCACTTAGTCTCCTCCACTTCAAAGGCATATTAAGGTATGTATACTGGGCACATTTAGGTATATATACTTCTGGACCTACAACTGTACTCTGTCAGAAGGACTTCCGTGCTGTCTAAAGGACTCATCTTGACTGCTTTTTCTGGAAGGTCTGCTCTCCTTCATGTTGCCTTGCTGCCTGCTGTTCCCTGACTCTGTTGGAAGGACTTTGCCTTCCCCCCACAAGTGATGTGATCTCTAAGGGCTTGTACTGAGCTTTCCTCATGTTAAGAAGTCTCAGGGCCATCAAAAACTTCACCAGAGAGAGCAAATCCGCAATGTTGGTAAATTGACGTGACACCTGTACAATTCAATGCAGCACCTGTCTCGCAGTTGAAACATTGCTGCATTGCCTACCAGATTGACAAAGCACTTGTTTCATGCTCCTAGCACATTTTAGATTTCCCACGCATTGTCCCTGGGTATCAAAATATCACTGCAGTAAGGAGCCAAGGCTGCACACCCAGAAATCAACACATCACCTTGCCTGCAAGTAAAGAATCAACACATCACCTCCGCTGTGCAGGAAAAGTAGACGCATCATTTTATTTTCCAATGCATCACCTTCCCTGCATCATTATTTTTGACGCATCCTAGATACTGTGTGTTAAAAAGATGCACCCATTGATACCTATAGATTAAGACTTAACTGAACCTCTAAAAAGTGATAATCTTGTCTTGTGCATATTGGATCCTTATCATATTGGTCTTATTTTATTCAGATAAATATGATCTATTTTCCAGAACTGGTGTGGAGTACTTGTTGTAGTGTTTTCACTGTGTTACTGTATGTGTTATTGCACAAATACTTTACACATTGCCTTTTAAGTTAAGCCTGCCTGCTCTGTGCCAAGCTACCGGAGGTTAGCACAGGATAATTTAGGTTGTGTTGTTACCCTGACTAAGATTTTGGTCCCTACTTGGACAGGGTGTATACCTCTGCCAACTAGAGACCCAATTTCTAACAATTGTCCTCCCTGCTATGTTATGTGGTACTGTAAATTGGCAAGCTAAGGGTTGTGCTGCAGAGAGTTGCGCGCCTACTTGTCCCAATTAAAAATTAATTCTGAAAACTTATTGTCCTTGACCCCAAACAATATGTCCTGGGCATTGGCCTATAGGAATCTCACACCCATGTTGTCCTAGGGTTGATTTACTATGCAATTGAAAATTTAGGATTAGCATTTGCCTCTGAGGGCAGTGAAGCAAGTAATCCATACCTTACCTGGGGAGCTGCTTTCGGGTAGAGTTAGGAGCTCAGTAACTCACAAAGTAGCTTTGAATAAATAGAAACTTTAGCCAGTACTTTATAATAAGAAGAAGTACTTTATTTTACTTGTGGCATAATGCTACACATAGCATATTTCTTATATCGTGGCAGATTTTCAACAACTACAAACAATAAACGAGTAAAGAATCACAGTGACTTTGAATAATTCAACCTATGGCTGTGGCCCTAGAGTTTGTCTTTGAGTTCTACTATGCCAATTGTACCTTAATCACAATTGGGGGGACTAAAAGGCAGTCCCAGTAGC
The DNA here is from genome assembly GCF_031143425.1 of Pleurodeles waltl. Lineage (NCBI taxonomy): Eukaryota > Metazoa > Chordata > Amphibia > Caudata > Salamandridae > Pleurodeles > Pleurodeles waltl. The sequence goes on along the minus strand of NC_090437.1, from coordinate 1,030,212,026 downwards.
AACATGTCTGTGTGATATGGAAGACTCAGGGGCCCTCATCACATTCTGCAGGGAGGGCACTTCAATGCCATTGTGTCCTCCTGCTTCCTAGAGTATGGCTTACCTGGAACACATCATGGACTCATTTAAAGGAGCCCAGCAATATTATTGGTTGGCTACCTTCATCCTCCTTTGTGTACAGCACACACGCAGAGGAACTACAAAATGGATTACACTTTGTCCTTAGTCAGCCATGACAAACACATACTTTACTCCATTTGCTGCACACACGTGTGCACACATGCAGCATCCATTCACAAATGAATGCATTCAAGGACCCCATTGCAGAGAACTTGCAGACACATTTAGAGTGGGGGAGCCGAGCAGGCAACTCTCCCTGTATAGAACACGGATGCAAACGCCTCTCCTGTCATAATAATACATCAGGGTCTTGACTGTCAGTCCTCTACAATCCAGTGAGCTGATGGGCAGTCACAGTGAAATTAAGGTGGGTGTGTATGGTATGCCTCTCCAACCACAGATCATCTTTCTGGGTCTCAATTCATGATTTTGGACTCTTAGCATATGCATGATTGTTGTATGCTGAGGCAAAGTAAAAATAATAATTATATAAGAGACTCACTCCTTTGGTATCTCAGGATGGGGGTGTGCTGTGAGTAATGCAGGGGATGTTCTCATCCCAAACGTAGCTTAGTGGGACCCCAATATTTTTCAGTATTCCTAAAGAAAATCTAATGACCACTTGTTGTTCAGTTATCTTAATTGTGTGACCATTCACCTGATGGTTACTGGAATATAAACTGACTATCCAACTGGATTTTGATCTTGAAGTTCTTGGAGTCTTTGCGAGGCAATAATAAGGTGATTTTTGTAACCTTGTCTCGGTGTAGCATTGGTTTGTGAGGCTGTCATTTAGTAAGTGCTTGACCTCTTTTGTCCCCAATATAGCTGAGTTTTCAAGGGGCATGTTAGGATGCTAGGATATTATCTCCAGTGTTTGATTGTGTAGGCTGTGAAATATTTCACAAATTCCTTATTTTTGTTTTCGGGTGCAAAATAATGCTGTCCTATGCTTCATTTGTGGAAGATATTCGGATTTCGATAACTGGGCAGTTGAGGGTAAAGTGCTGAGAGCCTGGATCCTTGCATTACTCTTTTTTTATTTTACCCACCCACCTGTTTATATACATCATGTGTAGAGGCAGGAAGCACTGGTAGAACTAAATGATCCATGATGGTTTGTGTTGAAATGCTAAAGACTATAAGCTCGATTGAGGTGCATGTGATGATGATATCACTTATATAGCATGATTAACTTTCGGACGTCTGTAGACGCTACACATCCTATTACTTGGAACAGGAATGTCAAATCATTTGGCACGCAAATTCCTATACTGTGCCTGACACCGGAATTTCAACAAATTGGACTGTCTGTATTAATCTCTTGGCAAGTCGAAGTCTAAATTAATTCTCCTAATCAGATCTGAAATTGACAGTGGCTCTAAACACCATGCTTTGCCAGTGCTTGTTTGGTACATGGCATGTAGTGAATCGCCCTTCTGAGTCAGCCCAATGGGAAAAATATTGTTTCATTGATAGATTTACATCTCCAATTACGTTCAAGTTGTTGACAAACAAGACTTCTTTTATGTAACAGTTAATAAGCATGATTTATGTGCCATGTAGAAACACTTCTGTCTTGGCTCTTTTTCATTGGCTTAAAGGACTATCCAAGACTTTCAGAAACAAAAGAGAAGATTGGCAAAGTGATCCAATGTCTCATCTGGCTCTCCCACATATAAGCTTTAAATAGAAATGTGTAGTGCATTTAGTGGTAAAATAAAACTCTACATTTGTTTGATTAAAGTCTCATGAAGGCAGTATACTCTCAAGTAATCAGATCTGCATGAAAAAAGGCTGATTAGACTACCTGACAATAGGCACTACTACAGTGATGTAGCATTTTCATCCTTCGGAGGAATCAATGCTCTTCGAGGTGGACGAATCTTTGGACCCAGTAAGTAGTGCGGTAGAACCATCAACAGAATTTCAATAGTTACCAAAAAACAATTTAAACATCATGACCGATGTGGCCACAGAATAAAGTTAGATTTTATTAGAAACACAAGCTAAAAGTCATGTAGACAATTCACAAAATCAAGTTGTAAAGATACATAAGCACCAAGGGTTGCCCAAGGCCTCGAAATAGATGTAATCAAACTAGCATTAATAAAACTAAACATTCAAGAAGAAGAATGCATATTATCTACAAGAATGTCTGAGTTACAGAGATGACACCTTGCTCAGAGTTAACAATCATCAGTCACATTGAATTGACAGAGTTCATACCATTAACTGCGCACAGGTCAACCCTTCAGCTAACCAAACCAAGGAAATACGTGTGTGGGGAGAAACACACGTGGGCAAAAGACTAAAAAAACACAAGGAGGACAAAAATAATTCGGAAAAAGAATCTCGGACTGCAGGACACTAAGTTAGGCAAAAGATAGGTAAAAAAGGGAAATAATCAGCATGTCAGAATCTCCATCAAGCGTCATCTGAAGGGGAAGTTAAAAGGATTTCTAAGTTTTAAAAGGGCATTTCAAAGTACAATGGTTGAGAGGGAGTTACCTCTCTAAGGAATACAGCATTCAGGAATTTTTCATCAGCAAAGCATCTACAAGCATCAGGACAGCATCTGGGGACTGTTAGGATCTCTCAGGGACTGCAATTTCAACTCCTCAGAGTTCAAATGCCCATCAATATTTCAGAATTCCCACAGCATTCTAATCCGTCAAAGGTATCCGTCCATGTCACGTTGAATGGGCATCATTCAAAAGAAATTGATCATACGACTCCAAGTTCAAACAGTTCAATTCTTTCCCAGATCTGTGTGCCTCCACGCAAGTTTTAAACATTTGCATACAATGTCAGTCTATGTTCCACAATATTCTTCCATCAAGGACACTATGCTACATTCTCTGTATGCTTAAATAATAGAGCACATTACCAACTAGCCAAGCTTCTCATGAGAACATAACCTTAAGTTCACGTTAGAAAATGAATCCACATTTCTAGCACGTCACAAATTACAAGCTTCAAAAGCCTCACTCGTGCTAAAACAAGGATTATATTAATGCATTTAATTAATATTTTTTAGTAAAACACATGTAATATGCAAATTTATAAATTCAGCATTAATAACAATTCACTTATGAGTAATACATTCCATTTCAAATGAAAAGGCTTGGTTACTGTATTTGATTAAGTATAACATAGAAGTATATGCCTCTCATTTCTGCACGTATTTTGAATTAATTAATCATCAGAAATCCGATATCGTTTCTATATGCACAGTTAGTGTAGAGTCTAAATTACAATATAACATCAATTTTATCCATCTAATGTTATTTAATTCAAATACCACCTAAGTGATTATTGTGTCAGTGCATTGTCTACTTTTTACTGTTAGCACTTTGATTAGCATAAGATGTAAACTGTCACATTCTGATTACCTTTGACACAAGGGGCTCTACTAAAAGTCATACTACATCGGCCCCCTTTTGTTGACTACTAAGTCACCATAAATTACTCCCACTCCCACTTTCATTTTCAATGAGACAGTACAAAACTTCAGAGGTACATTTCAGGTAAGATCTTCTGAAATATGCCTGATATTAGTGTAATACAGGCTTCTTCTAGTCCCCATTCTATCTCTTCCCTGTTGCTCTTTGCTTTCTTTCCCTTTCAGTATCTTGTAATACTTGTAAAATGCAACTGCAACTAGGGCACCTAGACACCCTATGAAAACAGTTCCCACAATTGCTTGTCACAGCTTTCCAAACCATCTACCAATGGCTGTAAAACCTTTCCCTATAGCCTCCCATGCACCCATTGCTGTCAGTTGTTTCAGGTCTTGTTTTAACTCAGTCATGTTTAAAATGTACTATCTTATCTCCTTACTATTGTCAGGTATGTATGTACAACATTGCAACATATGTAGCATTTTGCAAACTCCACCTTCAAAAACATTAATCTCATAGCTCCCATTTTGTGTCCATTAACAATATGGCACCTGTGGTGTCTGTAAATAACGTATCTACTATCGTTGGGAACTTTCTAATTTTGATGTCATTCAAGATCACACCTACTGATGGAATTATGGCACCAAAAATATATCCTGTAATCTCTGAAGCACTTGCCTCTTTTTTATCTCTGGAGTTTGATTTCTCACTCCAAACTGGATCATTAAAATGGTCCACTTGACAGACCCCGGGAAAAACTACTCCCAGGTAACATGTACCATACCAGCCTTTCGGCATTTTGTAATAGTCATTTCTTCCAGGTATGAAATAAACACCTGGTATGGTGGGGTCTTGACCAATTACCTTAACGGTCCAAACGCTTTTAAACAAAAATACATGTCTATACTCACTAGTACCTACAAAATGTCAGTCTATGATTTCAACCTATATATATATAGCTTCCTTACATGTTGCAATCAGTAGCCAAGAATCCTTGATTTCCAGCTACTGAGTGTGTCACATCTTTCTCCGAATTTGTCAAAACTACTTTTTTCTATTCTTGCTTTCATTATTTTCCTTCTGTCCTCAACTTGTCCAATCCATTCCTTTTCTACAGGGCTAAGAATACAGGTTAAATTATTCTTGTGTGCATATACTGTTCCAAATGTCAATGTAGGCTCAAAGAAAACTCCTACATAATCAATGTTCTTTGTCTTTATAGTGCTATTTAAATGTTTCATAACAGGGACAATTGTAAGCACCAAATCATAATTTGAATAGAAGTACTAGTAATACTCGTGCTGAATAAACCATGTTAATAACAGTCTACAGGGAATTCCATTTGTTAGTGGTATACTGTAATATGTTATTCCTCCACTAACTGATGAAGGCTATTGTGTACACACGTAGCAGTCTCTAACTTCCATTGTCTGAACTTACTCTTACAACTTATAATATACATTTGTTGATAAATCAGCTTTATAACTATTAATACTTCTCATCTGTGTGAAACAAATTTTGATCTACAAGGGGATTTACTAAATTTGAATCAAGTGTGGGTGCAGTCTGAGCAGAATCTTTTACTATGAGAAAACTCAAACCTGCAGACAATAATATGATCATGATAACTGTCACTATTGCTAGACCTATACATGTATATTTACTCCCACTACTTCTATTGCGATTTGAATCCATGAGGTCTCTAATTCCAGACAAAAATGTCAGAATAAAAAACAAATCAAAGCGGCTTTTGTTCATCACTGTCTCTTTTCAGTTATTGTTATCTGTGCACAAAGCAATGAAAAAATAGCTTTAAAAAAATAAATATATATTCACAGAGTTCCTTGATCTTCTAGAAAGTTCATCAATAATTTCTTCTACTTCCAAATGTTTAAAACTTCCACTAAAAATCTCAGATGTCTATAATAAAGGCACAGTTAATAATCACTAATAACCACTTCCAAAATGTATTGTCTTTCTTCTTCAACTGGCAGTGAGATTTCAGTGTTCAGCTCCAAGGCAATTTCAGTCTCAAGAATATTGAGGTGCATTCAGATTGTAAGCACAAAAGGTAACAAACTACTGTTCCCAGTCATCAACTGAGTAATATGTCTACTATTCAGGTACTTTCTGCTTGGTACTCTTTTTCTTTTTGATCTTCTGTTTACTTGACTCACAGCATCCCTTTCACTTTGACTCGTCTCTTTAGTTTCTTCAGCAACACTTGATGGGACAGCAAGCACAGTTTTCTCTTTAGGCCAATTGCCTCCGGGTACAACTCTTTTATCTGGCATAACTGATCCTTCGTCAGCATCGGAACCTGCATGAGTCAGCTGATTCTGCCTCAACTCTTCTGTACCATCCACTGTTGTCACTGTTGTTGTCTCGTTCAGAACCCCATCAGACTGAGTCTGTGCTGCATCCTCTTGTCCAGCCCCAACTAATTGGCTAACCTGATCCTTTGCGCCCACAGTAACTGATCCTCCAGGAATAGGTGCTGTTTCATCAAGGGGACCTAGAACTTTGCGAGTGTGGCTCACGTGTACCCTGTTCAGGGGACCAGCACACTTCACAGCTGTTGTCATCACAAGAGCCACTTGGTAGGGACCTTTCCAACGGGGTTCCAAGCATGTCTTCCTTACATGCTTCTTGAGCATAACCCAGTCACCAGACATAGTTCATGACACAGTTCCTGCTGCGGCGGTACAGTAGCCTCTCCACCCTGGTGAGATGAAGACTGTACCACATCAGCTAGACCTTTGCAATAATTCCGCATGTCATCTGTAATGTTCACAAACGCATTTGCAAGCACTACTGGCAATCTCATAGAACCCCATAATGATTTCCTGAGGATACAATCCTGCCTTCCTGTCGGGGTGCTGCGCATTCTCATTAAAAAAAAGAGGCAGTGCACCTGGCCATTTAATTTTTGTGGATGCACATACGTTGTCAGTCTGGACTTCAGTGTTCAATTTATCTGTTTTACCAGACCTGAAGCTTCTGGTTGATAACTGCAATGCAGTCTTTGCTCAACTTGTAGTGTCACACACAACATTTTAGGAACCTCACTGCTGAAATTAGTTCCTCAGTCTGATTCTAGAGATGTCAGTCTGAGAAATATAATTTCTCCTAGTGGGGTAAGCCTCAACCCAGTGTGAAAAAATGCATACAATCACAAGAATATACCTTAGTCCATTGCACACTGGCAGATCAATAAAATCCAGCTGCATTCTGTTCTCCTGATCTACCTATGTGACTCATTGTAATGACTCTGCATTTCCCTACATTCATTTGTTGACCGGAGATACATTGGTGACATGTAGCTTCAGCAATCACGCTAAACCTAGGATTAAACCATGCTTGTCTGAAGGTTCTGACCATTGCATCTCTACTTGTGTGTGCCTGTCCATGGTAATGTCTTGCCATCAGGGACAGTAAGCTATCTGGCAACACTACTCTTATATCACTTGAAACCCATACATCATCTTCATTCCTTTTGACACATCCTGCTCTAATCCAACTTTGCTATTCTTCCTCTGTCACTTCTTCCTGCAGTCTTTTAACTTCCTCCCATGTGTCAACAGTAGTCATCCAGAAATGTTGTCTTTTCTCATCCTGTGCATCACTGTTCCACTCTCCATTAAATGAGATACAACCAAGACACAAAACCTTGCAACTTCTTCCGCATAGGCATTAACCAGGGTAACATAATCAGTTGATTTCCTATGGGCTAGGCATTTTCACAATGGCAATTTTTGCTAGTAACTGTAATACATTCAACAAATGATAAATTTTATCACCGTTTCAGATTGGGGAGACAGAAGAGGTCATAAAACCTCTCTGAGACCATAACAGTCTGAAATCATGAACGACAGCAAACCAATATTGGCAGTCAGTGAAAATTGTCACTTCAAGCTGTTCAGAACACAGCATGCTCTAGTAAGAGCAACCAATTTGGCTACCTGGGCTGTTAAGACTCTTCGAAGCTAGGAGACCTGAGACTGTGCAAACTGCATAACCTGCACTCAGGATCCTATCTTTATCTTTCAAACAGGATCCATCAACAAACATGACATCATTATTTTCATCTAAGGGAACGTCTTGAAAATTGGCTCTTGGTTTGGTGCACAATTTGGTCCCGTTGAGGCAGTCATGCTCAACCAATCTTCACAGTCACTTGCATTTTCAACAGGAATGGGCATCAGGGTTGTAGAGTTTAAATCTGTGCATCTCTTGATATTCACATTTGACAAGGCAAGGACCCCTTGCTCATAATGGGTTAAACGGGACTATTTAGATATTGGGTCTTTGTACAAGTTAACAAAACCTAAACTGAATGGGGAATAAAAACATTCAGTGGATGTCCCATCACAATGCTTTTGCACTGCTTTGTGCTGATGCTGAGGGCAGCAACGGCTTTTAACCAACCAAGCAATACTGCAGCTACAGGATCAAGTGTAGCAGAAAAATAAGCCACAGGTTTGTTTGCAATTCCATGCAACTGTGTCAAAACTGAGAGTGCACATCCATCTCTCTCACAGCAAAACTAAGAAAACATTTGTTATAATCAGGCATTCCCAGAGCTGGGGTTAGGCATAGGCTTTTTCTCAGCTTAGTGAAGGCATGTGTGTAATTTTCATCCAGTGGTACCAGATCCTTCACATCTTTGTGTTAGCATCTGTAAAAGCTTGGCCAAAAGGGAAAAGTTTGGAATCCACTGAGAACAGTAGCCAACCATTCCCCAAAACATTCAGACTTCTTTCTGTGTTACTGGAGAATTCATTTTCATGGTTGCTGAGATTCTTTCTTGTGACACTTTCCTCATACCTTTCTCAGTGTGGTGACCTGAATACAGGACTTCTTTCTTGTAATTCTGTAATTTTGCAGGAGAAACTTTATGGCCATTCTCTCCTAAATGGTTAAAAAGGGCATTGGTATCTCTTCTGCATGCTTCTCTGGTGTTTAATGCAACCAACAGGTGGTCAATGTATTGCACTAAGACTGAATGATTTTTTCAGCTCTGGTCGAAAATGGATGGTGACTCAATATACCCCTGAGGAGTTCAGCAGTATGCCAGAACACTACTGCTGAATTTAAGTGTGAATAAATACTGTGTTCCTCCTGCAGTGGAATGGAAAAGAATGCCTGGCAAACATCAATGACTGTAAACCATTCAGCTTCACAGGGAATTTTCAATGAAATTGTTGCAGGATTCAGTACCATCTTACAACATGGAACGACAATCTTGTGCACCTTCCTCAAATCTTGAACTATACGATATTTTCCATTGGGCTTCCACAATCCTAAAATAGGTGAGTTACATGGACTTCCCATGATTTCTTTTAGGATACCCTGCTCAATTAAACAGTCAATCAATGGGGTAATTCCAGCAATTATCTCTGTGGACATGTTATACAGGGGAATATTTGGATACACTGCATTTGGTTTCACTGTTATTTTAATGGGCATAACTCCTTTAATGAGTTCTATTTCCTTTCCTGAACAATTCCATCCTTCAGGTGTCACTGTTTCCTGTAAATCGTCAGGCAAATCATTACATGTCATCATGGGTATAATGTGACACTCGGGTACTGCTCTACAATTTTACAGGGCACATTTTCCTCATTTGCCTGAATAGCTATTCCTTTAGGTGGGCACCTGATGGAACAATTCAGCTTACACAACAGATCACATCCCAGCAAACCTATGGGACTTGAATAACATACCACAAATTGGTGCTCATCTTCAAATGAACCTCTTTTAACAGGGACATACTCTGTTACAGGATTTGTCAATTGCGTATTGGCAACTCCTACAACCTGGATTCCGTTTCCTGAAAGGGGCAAGCTCAGTACTTCATTTGTTCTGACAGTGGAACATGTAGCTCTGGTGTCAATCAAGAACGACACACCATGACCCATAATGTTTGCGTTTACATAGGGTTCACATTGATCTGCCTTTAAGGATGCACCTAGCATGCAATCCTCATCACCAGAACTATCACTGTGAAACATTTCTGCAAATTCCTCATCACTCAAATCAGTTAAGGGAAACTGTGATGCTATTTGGTTCATGTTTACATTTGCAATCTGATGCATGTTTCACTGAGGAACAATCACCTGCCTCTGTCTCATCGGGGCTTGTGGTGTCTGCATCTGTTGTCCTGGGGACACAGGTACATTCTGAATATGGGGTCTTTGAACTCTTTGAATTTAAACCTGATTATTACCTTGTGTCTGAGCAACTCCAGCATTCTGCACTTGAACATTCACATTATAATATGGGCATTCCCGTCACCAATGACCATAACCTCTGCACGTATGACATGGATTAGTCTTCTTCAAAGACTGGGCATCAAGAGCACCTCCATTCTGAGCCATCTGAACACCATGTCCTCTACTTCTAGACTGGACAACATTTGTCACCTGCTGCGGTACTAATTGCATCGCATTAGTGTTCACCATCATCTGCGGATTCGGATTTGCTTTCTGTACAGTTTTTAATTGCAAAACCAAGACTTTTTCTTTCAGCTTTTTCTGTTTCCACTCTCTCATCACTATAGTAGTTTGCATAACGCAGAATCTCATCAATTGGTTTATTCTGTCAACAGATCAGGTGCTGCTGAGTTATCTCACTTATGTCTTGCTTCAATCCCTGTACAAATCTCCACACAAAATTACCCATATCCGTAGCTTCAATAGTTTGAGTTCCACTGTGATGTTTGAAAGCTTGCAATAATCTCTCGTAGTAAGCAGGAATTGATTCTTTCGTCTCTTGGTATGTTCTTTTAATTTTCTGCCACTCAATATCTTTTGGTGGCACTTTATTTTTCAAGAACTCATTCACCTTGTAATACTTTTTCATTACCTCTTCGTAGTGTGCACCTGTTACTGGATCTCTCAAAGGCTCACGTTCAGGCCAATCAACATGCACTTTACATGCAGTCTACAAGTCAGTTGGAACGACCCTCTCAAACAACGTATTGAAATCTTCCCACAAGCATTTTGCATGTTTCACAAATTTCTGCTTGTACCACTCCACAGGCTTTTCTCTCAACCTCGAGTAATCATTGGTGAATGACAGTGTATCAAGGTATGTGAACATAACCTCCACCTGCTATTTCTCTCTTGGGCATGATTTTCACATTTTCCTCAACTTGATTTGCCCCTGCCAGAGGCACATTTGACTTTGCTTTCTTCTGATCTCTTTTCTTTGCCCATCTGCCTCCCCACTTATCAAAAGCTCCCCACGTATGTATGTAGGTAATCAATTCCTTAATATGCAATGTCATTCTAGTAGATCTCATGTTATCTATGTTTTTTTAACTGAACTCTAATCTGTAACTTCTCTTCAAGAGTTTTGATTTTTCCAAATCCACGTCATATTTCTTGACTAATTCAGATGTTCTCTCATAAGCCTGTCCTGCACATTGAGTTTTGTTCATCTTCTGTGTAAGTTTCCAATTGAGCAATTCCCAACATTCCCAGTGTTAATTCATTCAGTTCTAATATTAATCTGGGTACATTCACTGTTCTCTCTCTCACTGGTGTGTCTTGTGTTCTGGTATTGCATTCTGTCAATCTTGTTGCACTCTATGGTCTCAAACTATTTAGCCAATCTGGCAATTGCTGTACAATGAAACCATGCAAACTAATATTGTTTCTCTGGGATATTTCTTGTGAGATACTGCAATGTACATTTGGAATCTGATCTGGTCTGAGCATGGGATGTTGTAGGGTTCCCTGAGGAAACTTTGCATCAAGACCTGGTCCTGCATGAATTAACATCAGGTTAAGTGCTGCAGTTCGTGTGGGGTCAAAGGTGAAAGAAGAGAAGTTGTTCTCTCCATCTCCGAATTGTTTGAATATACTGATTTCTGCGTACCAATTGGTGATATCCCAGGAGACATAAGTGGTATTACAGGAACAGTTGGGACATTTATTGAAAGAGTATTTCTTCCAGTATTGCCTGAAGCATACAAGAGAACAACTTGACCTATAATCACCGAGAACTGTTCTTGATTTGGGACCCATAAGATATGTCTGGTTTTGAAGAATTGGCATTCCTGCACTCTGTTCTGTTAGGACAGTGCTGAAACTTTGACCTGTTTGACTCTGGGTAACATTTGGCATTGATTGAACTGGATTAAACATTGGTGCTGATCTGTGCAGGGTACAGTTTTGAATGGACTGATTCACATAAGGTATCTGCACCATTTGACTCATATTGGGACCTGGAACAGTTTGATTTACAACTGGACTTGAAATGGGCTAAGCTGTGTTAACAGGCAAAATTGGCAGATAGGCCACAGACACTTGTCTTTGAATCTACAGATGTAACTGGAACAATATGATTTGGGATCTTTGCAGCTGGAGCAGTTGGCACATTCAAAACTACATTCTGTACTGCGTCACCTCTCGTTCCTGTCTCAACTGAATGATACAGTGGTGGATGATTCATCTATAACTGATTTATAAATTTGTCATCTGAATCACTGTAATATGTTACTGTCTTTTTACTCTCAGCTTCTGCTGTCTGTCCTGCTTTCGTTCAAATTTTAGGTTTTATACTCCTGTCACCTTCCTCTGCAATAACTGGAAACATTCTGACTCCATTTAATATATCTGCTCTCCACATTTTGTGTTCTGCATCCAATCTAGCTTCTGAAAATGTTTAAATTGCTTTCTGCATCCTATTCTCATATTTAGTTGACATCCTTTCACAGGCAATAGGTACCCCAAATACTGAGGACTTCAAATAGTGTGAGTCATGGAGGCAGTCTCATTTCATACATTATTCACCTCAAATTATCTAAAGTGCTCAAATTAAATGTTTAATATCGAGGGAAATGCTAATGCACCTTCTTTCTCTGTAGGTTTACACCATTGTTCAAGCCAAAGAGAGGCATGAAAACTTTTAGTGGACGACACAATATAGTCTGAAGTTCCTTCTGATGTTTTTTCTATACCTTCTTTAACTGGAGCAAATACATCTCCACTTGAAGCACTTTTTATTGCTTTGAAAAATGTAATTTTCCATCAAATTCAGTTAATTCCACAATTTACGATCGAATCAGGAAGTAATCTCAATCCCACAATCCTTTCCTTTTAGTGTCCTCAACCAATAGTAACACAGCACTGTCCATCAATACCACCGCAGTTTCACACTAACCAACCTATACCAGCGCCGCACAATATGACGTCACACTCACCTCGTTCAGCAATGCAGTCGCTTCACAATTGTCTGTCACCCAATTGTTCACACACACCTAATGCAATATATTTGGAGCAAAAAACAACAACCTGTCCGCACACTACTGTTAGAAACTCAAACACGTCAAAGCTACATGAGCTTACACTTTTCTGACAGTAGCTTTCACAATTGCACAGTGAGTGAAACCTGACCAGCAATTCTCACTCTGGTTGATATAGCTCCTCCCTTGGCCCTTAGGATTCAGTAAATACCAACTATCTACTCACACTCACTTAGGGACAACTATTGGCACTGTCTCATGACAAGTACCTCACTGCAGATGATACATTTTAAAAAGTGTCTTCTACACTTGTGCGTTATCCCAGGATATTAGGCCACGACAGACCCATCAACAACAACTGGGGACATTTTTTTAACGAAAAGCACCTCAATCACTTTGAGTACGCCGACTCGCAAAACATTTCATAATATCACACTTCACCCCAATCTTCAAGCCAAAGCATTGTAAGGGCGAAACCCTAGTTACACTCACGCTCCTGTCACTTGTAGGCACAACGCTGGACTTCATCAGTCTTCAGACTGAACCATGGGACAAGATTTGTAGTGGGCAGCCCTTACACTGGACAGTCACATGGGGTTAATCCTCTGTCCCTATGACTACAATCAAATGGTTCTTCTCTACTTATGGGAGGAAACCATCATTCTGCTACCAGAACTGATGTAGCATTTTAATCCTTCGCAGGAATCAAGGTTTTTCGAGGCAGATGAATGCTTGGACCTAGTACATAGTGTGGTAGAACCATCCACAGAATTTCAGTACAACCCCAAACAATTTAAACACCATGATCAGTGTGGCCACAGAAGGAAAACTCCAATCAGGAAATAAAGTTAAAATGTATTACAAACACAAGCTCAAAGTCATGTAGACAATGCGTAAAACTAAGTTGTAAAGATGCATAAGCACTAAGGGTTGCTGAAGGTGTCAAAATAGATTTAGGCAAAGTAACATTAATAAAACTAAGCATTCAAGAAGAATAATGCATACTATCAACAAGAATATCTGAGTTACAGAGATGATACGTTGCGCAGAGTTAACAGTCATCAGTTAAATCCAATTAGCAGAGTCCATACCCTTAGCTGGGGATAGGTCAACTCTTCAACTAATCAAATCAGGGAAATACATATCTGGGAGAAACACGTGGGCAAAAGACAACAAAAAACAGAAAGAGGACAAACATAATTTAGAAACAGGTAATCTCGTACTGCAGGACACTAAGTTAGGCAAAAGAAAAGTAAAAAGGGAAAGCATCCGCATATCAGAAACTCGGTGAAGAGTATTCTGAAGGGGAAAATAAAAGGATTTCTAAGTCTAAAAAGGGCATTTCAAAGGACAATGGTTGCAAGGGAGATACCAGTCCAAGGAATACAGCATTCAGGAATCCTTCATCAGCATCAGGAATCAGCAAGGTGTCTCCAAGTATAAGGGCAGCATCTCTGGACTGCTAGGAGCTGTCAGGCACTGCAACTGCTCAGAGTTCACATGTGGATCAATATTTCAGAATACCCAAAGCATTCTGATTCGTCAAAAGTATCAGTCCATGTCACAGTGAATGGGCATCATCCAATAGAAATTGATCATACGATTCCCAGTTGAAACAGTTCAAATCTTTCCCAGGTCTGTCATTGGAACATCTTCCATCTGTGTGACTCCACACAAGTTTGAAACAATTGTACATAATGTCAGTCTATGTTCCACAATGTTCTTCCGTCAAGGACACTACACTACATTCTCTCAATGCTTCAACAATAGAGTCTATTACCAACTAGCTAAGCTTCTCATGAGAACATAACTTAAAAGAAAGTTCATGTTAGAAAATTAACCAGCATTTATAGCACCATCACAAATTACAAGCTTCAACAGGTCTCACTCATGCTAACACAAAGAATTATAATAATGTATTTAATTAATGCGTTGAGGTAAAACACATGTAATATGCAAATTAATAACAATTCATTATTATGAGTAACACATTTCATTTCAAATGAAAAGGCATGGTTACTGTATTTCATTAAGTATAACAGAGAAGTACATGGCTCTCATTTTTTTTAACATATTTTTAATTTATTAATCATTAGAAATCCAATATCGTTTATATATGCACAGTTAGTCTAGAGTCTAAATTACATTATAACATCAACTTTATCCCACCAACATGTGATGTAATTTACATACCACTTAAGTCCAACTCTGAAATACAGGCAATTGCATATTTGGTGTCAGTGCAGCTTCTATCTTTTACTGTCTGCACTTTGATTAACATAAGACATAAAAGGTCACATTCTGATGACCTTTGAGGGGCTCTACTAAAAGTCAGACTACATCAGCAGCAACAGTTTGTTTTATATTCTTCCTAATTCTTGCTCGACTTTGTTGTTTTTGGATTGCACATGTTTAGGGATGAGGTCTACTTGTATTCTCCCGTTTTTGGACCTTTACTTCTTCCTGCATTTTTCACATATTTTCAACTTTTCATGGCAGAGATTGCTTTTCCAGTAATGTTAATGTAGGCATGATGCGCTTTCTTGATTTCAGATATTTGGTTAAAAAAAATGTGAACCAGGCCAGGGGGGGTTACATGGGGTGAGAGTTTCAAATTTTACCCTATAAAGAGCCTTGAACCAGTTATCATAGCAAAGTAACTGCAGAACACTCGCATTGAAGTTTCACCATTTAGTTATAATTTAAAATCGAGTAAGGGTTTAACTGTTTTAATATCAGTTGTTTAAACATTCAGTTTATCTTGAATGTGTCGATGGACTAGCACTCTGCACTAACAACACTCTTATAAATTAATTCCAGGAAATGCTAATTATGTATATGAATATCAAGCTGTCAATAATCATTCTTTTTTTTTTTTTTTTTTTTAGATCGCCCAGTCTGAAGTTTACTTGATTAGCCCTGACACCAAAAAAATTGCCATAGAAAAAAGCTTCAAAGAGATTTCCTTCTGTTCTCAGGTTAGTGAGGAAAGTTCCTTCTTAATTTATGACTGTGTATTTTAATGCTTTCATCTGTTCTGTTTCAAGGAGGTACAAGTGTAAAGCGGTCTTGTTTTAGTTCTGGGAATAATCTTTTATGTATGTTCAGTGATAAAGATCAGTACAAACATTATTTTCCTTTTCAACTACATCCAGCTGTGTTGTACAATCGTAAACAGTGCTCAGTGTAAAACCTCAGGGCTGATCTGCTCAGAGTCTACTTTTAAATATTTGTCTATGTAGTGTGGGTAGAGTAAAAGCAAATATGAATGTAAAGAGTTGAATAAGTACAAATAGTGATATAAAAATGCAAATCGTACAATAATGGACTCTGCTTTTCCAAGGTTTACATTACATTTACTGTTGAAATTGATTCTGCTCGCCTTTTCGGGTGGTTCCTGTAGTTAAGCAGAGTCCTACATAAAGCCAGTTGTGTCTTGGATTAAACCTTTAAGCTACTTGCTTCTAATTTGATTTTAGTTGGCATGCAAAACCTCTGCATGACTTGCCTAAGTCCTAGTTAGTTTATCCTCATTTTTATAGCCAAAGACTCATTTTTTTGTTTTGAATTATTTTTTTAATACCTTTATTTGTGTGATTTTACAGTATGGCAGTTTAATGATAGATGGACATAAAAAATTACAAAGGACAGAACATCAGCATTTAACCTCTTTCCCACTATACTCACACCTGGTGTTGAGAGAGAGAACACATTTAGTAGGTAAGGAGTGTACCAGGTCAGAAATTACGCATGCACTTGGCCTCATAAATGACATACCTGGAGTCCAGGTCCCTGCAAGGATATGTGCAGGTGGTAAGTTACACTTCTCCCTCCTCGGATCTTTTGTCCGAGTTAGATCCATCACTGCATTCTCCGTGTGTTTGAAACCGTTCCAGCACTAATGCCCATATCGCAATATCATCTAACACCTTGTCATCTGATCTGGATAACTGAATATACTGTTCTTCAACTACCGCCCATTCCAGCACATCCCTGACCCACATGGCTGAGGTGCACGAGTGCCCATCCACCTAATTGCCACTGTCCGTTTTGCCAAGAGGAGCACCAGTTGCGCAAATCTATGCAGCATTTTGTTACCCCGAGGCTGCGGCAATTTCCCAAATAAACACTTTCCAGGTGGCATTCCAATTGGGAGCTCAGTTGCAGCTTCAATTAGTGGTATTATCCCCCCCCCCCCCCCCTCCTCCGTATGCCCTGTCCTCCCCACAAGCCCACGCCTATGTAAAAAGGTGACTATTTCTTCCCCACATCTGGGGCATTTCAACTCCCTAGCAGGCTAGATTTTGCTAAGGACATACGGGGGTCATATAATTTCGGTAAAGGTAATTGACGTGTATAAGTTTGACCCTGCTATGGCAGGAAACCATGCGAACCAGTGCACATGCTCGGTCCCATTCTGTCAGTGAATGGGGTCATTCATTTCTGATTCTCATGCCCTTCGTGCACGTAACAGAGGCTGGGCAGTAGTGCACCTGAAGGCTTTGTACAGGAGCATGATTAGACACCGTCCCTTCCCCAGCTAAGGAGCCCACCTAGTAAATGTGACGGTTCCACTGCAGCCAGGAATGTACGCCATACCGCCCGAGCAGTACTTTCTAATTTGGGGTATTGCAAGAATTTCCCTGCACCAACCCAAAAGGTGTCCTAGACCTCCCGAAAGGAGATGAAGACTTTGACAAGGTATATCACCTGCTAAGATGTAGCCACCCCTCCTACAATGCTCCATGGACATACCAACATCTATAGTGTGAAATGGATGGAGATCTCACAATCTGAGTCCCTGATCAAATTATGCTCTTCAAATTACTTTAGTGACCACCTCTTCCCAGATAGCCTCTGTCTGTTGTATCAGATAGGGGATCAGAATATCTGCTCTCCCTCCCTTCATGAAGAGTTGAGGCAGTGTCTCATCACCGAATGTACAGCGCAACAGGCGTTTCTCCAAACTGTTTTAGTCAACAAACCACTGGTCTGCATACTGCATGTGGACGGCATAGTAGTAGTGCCGTATATCTGACAGAGCTAGCTCTCCATCAGTCATGTACTGTTTCAGTACTTGCAAGGCCACTCTGCTGCGATGACCCATCCTTACTAGTGAAGTTAGCAAGCTGTCCAGTTTCCTGAAGTCCCCGGAGAATATCAGACAAAAAACGTTTTGGACCGCATATAGGCAGCAAGGTAGGAATACCAATTTTGGAATGACAACCCGACCCATAACTGAAAGGGTTAGCGTGTTCCAGAAGCGAAGGGACCTTCAGAAGCCCTGCACCAACCAGTTTGTTGCAGCAGTTTTGATGCGTTTCTGTATAGGCCACCATGACCCACAGGTAATGGAAGCTTTTAGTCTCACAGTGGAATCCCAGGAGGTGGCCTTGCTGGATATTTGTCAGTTCCCCGGAGGAAATAATAAGGTCTTATGCCTGTTGAACTGGAGTCAAGTGGTCTCCCAGAATGCCTTGACATGTCTCATTAGGGCCAGTACCACCTCCTTAGGGAAGCGCACAAACACAAGCGTGTCATCTGCATAGAAGGAGACAATGTCTGTAGTGTCTCCCACCATGATAATTAATTCCCTCATCTCATGCCATAACAGTACAGGCAGCGACACAATTGCCATTGCAAAAAGCAGGGGCAAGAGAGGGAAACCCTGTTGGGTACCCCAACATACCACCCATCTGTCTGAGAGCACTCCCCCCACCCTGACCTGGGCCACAGGCTTGTGTACAGTAATCGCACCCACGTTCTAAAAGAAGGACTGAGCTCCATTTCTCCTAACTCTGACATTAAGTATGACCAGGACACCTTGTCAGAAGCCTTCTTCAGATCTAAGGCCATCAGGGCTAGCTCATGTCCCTCAACTTTGTGCAACACATGGATCAGTGGGCATATTTTCATTGCTGTGCTTTGACCTGGTGTGAAGCTACATTGGTCAGTGTGTACTAGATCCCATACCACTGCCCCAAGTCTATTTGCCAACAGTTTACAGAGGACCTTAATGTCTGAACTAATCATAGTAAGGGGGTCGGTACGAGGAGGGGTCCATCTGTCCCCCCCCCCCCCCCCCCCAGCTAAGGAGGGCATATGACGTACTCTGGTGCATAGTTAAAGGGAGAATTTTCTTCACGCAAGCTTCCTGAAGGACTTCCAGTAACCTTTTTGAAAAGTGAGCAGTGGAAGTTTGATAAAATTCCACCAGGAAGCAATCACATCCCGGCATCCTAAAATTAATTAGTTCCCGCATGGTCCCCCCCTTCAGCTCCTCCAGAGATAGGTCCTCATCTAGCTCTTGCATGCTCTCCAGAGCCAGCCCGGGTAGTGGCAACCCACAGAGAAATGTCTGTATCGGTCCCTAATCAGCAGTCTCCCCTGTACTGTATACTGTCTGTAGGTGAACCTGAAAGGCCTTTTGTATGTCTAATTGGCCCATAACTGTGTTACCCCCTGGGGCCCTCAGCTGGTGTGTGGGAGGGGATTCCCATTCCCGTTTTAAAATCCATGCCAGGCATTTCCCAGACTTGTCTCCTTCTCTGTGTAGGCGTTGCCTATAAGGAGTGAGGATGTAGTTGTCCAGTGTATTCCAGAGGTCATGCAACTTGCGTTTAATCTCCACTATCCCTCTTTTTGCCTCAGGGTAGTCCACCTCCTCCTTCTGGTGTTCTGCTAACCAGCTCTCTTGGGTTGTCACATCCGCCTCTAAACGTCTGCGCGTCCCAATAGTGGATCCAATACAAACCGTGCAAGTCGGGGTTCCTCATTTATGTTCTAGGTACTCCGTCAGTGCCTCAGCTAATGATGCCTTACACACATTGTCTGTGAGGATGTCGGGAAGCAAACACCAGTTTCTCCTACTTGCCACCTCGTGCCGCCATTTTATTCGCAGAACAACTGGGGCATGGTCAGACAGGCACTTCCCCAGGTGCACTGCTTTCTTCATGGCATTGTGTGGAAGTCCTGCCATGAGTATGCAATCTATCTGACTAAAGGTGTTGTGTGTTAATGAGCGACATGTAAATTTGCGTTATTGGAGGTGAAGTGCTCTCCAGCTATCCAGCAAACCCAGGTTATGCATGTCCTATGTAAGTGACTTAGTTGTATGCGGTTTCATTCCCATGTGAGGTGTGTGGCGGTCAGCATTACCACCCACAGCGCAGTAAATCTCCCGCCCAGCATATAGGAGAGCCAATACTGTCTTGAAGCAGGTCTTACATCTCCACAAAAAAGTACCCGTCCTCTGTGTTGGATACATTTCTATTCAGGACAGTAATAGGTTTCTCATCTAGTGTACTCTGCACATAACGGCTTCACACATCTATCTCAATGTAAGTATGGCGGAAGGGCATTCCCCCCCCATTTTTTGGCCAATTTTGTTCTTTTGTCAGCCATGAGGTGCGTTTCCTGCAAACATGCTATGTGCATCTTGGTGCATCTCAGGAAAGAATGGACCTGGTGCTGTTTCGTATAATCCCTTAACCCCCCTGACATTCCAGGAGATTAAATTAGTAGAGCACATAACAGGGGATCATATGCTTCCATTAGTGCCCTCTCGCCCCTGATGTGAGAGGCACCCGATGTCTCCCTTGCTATGTCTGGATGCAACTGAGGACAATGTGCTGTAACCCAAGTCTGATAAAACCATCGGAAAACAATAAGAAACCAAACAATAAACTGACCCATCTCCCCTCCCCCGGCAAACAATGTAACAGAAACCAACAACAGTCATGTTCGCCCATCTGTGTAATGCTGCCAGGATCCGCAGCTTAAAACAAACCCAAAGAAAAATAAGACGTACACTCCCCATGTTGTAGGAATCTCTCAGCCCGTGTATAAAGTAAATCTCAGACAACATGCATAAGTGCTCCCCATCAAATTACTAGTGAGTGAAACATGCCCTCATGTTCTGCCCTACCCCCACCCCCTCAGGCAATAATAAATCAGTATGACAATCAATGCACAACATCACCAATCCTGCCGTCCCCCCCGAGCATCAGGGGGGGGGGGCACATCACCAGTCAGGGCACCATCATCAACTGCTGTCCAATGTAGGCTTCCAAGTTCAAGTGGGGTCCAGATGACCTCTTTCTGTGCCGATGACACTGGACTCCAGCTTCATTACCGCTGAGGTCCCCCCCCTCCCTCCGTAGCCGGCTCCTCTATCATGGTGCCATCCGATTGGATCACTATGTGGGGGGGATACTGACCTCCTGTTGGTGCGGGGTCTGGCCACTCAGCCTTGTCTCTGGTCCTGCAGTTGAAGCAAGGGCTCTGTTCCCTGCTTGGTCAGCTTCTGCAAGATCCAGTTTTATGATATGGTGCCTTAGCCCACATTTCCAACCAACACCAAACATTGTCTGGACAATCAAAGAAATGTGATTTGCCCTCAGAGATCACCTATAGCTTAACTGGGTACAGTAGCATATACTTCAGCCCCATGGCTCTCAGCTTCCTCTTGACGTTAAAGCATGATTTCCTGTCCCCTTGGACTATGTTAGAAATGGGGTCTCCAGTTGGCAGCGGTCTGCACCCTATACAAGTAGGGACCCTCTTTCTAGTCAGGTTAAGGGAGTTACAAAGCTAAGATAACCCATGCTCACCCACTTGGTAGCTTGACACGAGCAATCAGGCTTATTTCAGAGGCAATGTGTAAAGTATTTGTTTGTACACACACCCCTCCCCCTCCACACACACACACACACTAACACAGTAAATACACCACAAAAGTACTCCACATCAGTTTAATAAAATATCCCATATTTATCTGAGTAAAACAAGACCAAAATGACAAAAATCAACATACACATGCAAAGAAACACATTTTTAAAGATGAAAGCTCAGTAAAGCGCTTAGCAACACAGTAGCTCCACTAGGGCTATCATGACATCTTTGATGGATGTCCCCCCCCCCCCCCCCCCCCACAGTCCGATGCCACTCGCAAGGGGGTGCAGGCCGGTCATGGAGTCGCACAGACCTCGGGCACAGTACCTTTAGAAAATTATGAGAAAGCAAAGATGTTGCAAGGAGTCAGGGAGGTGAGGCGTCGCTGGAGCCGGTGCAGCGTTAGTTCCTTACTGCTACTGGGGAGGTGAGGCGTCAGTTCCTTACGGTTGCAGGGGAGGGGATGCAGCGTTGGTGGTGAAGCATCAGTTCTTTACAATCAGACGGGGTTGATGAATCCAGCAGGTCAAGACGGAAGGCATCAAATTCACGGTGTCACGATCACACCATGGGGCCACAGGTGCTGCGTCGGAGTCAGATGTCCAGGACGTAGGGGACACGGCACTCAGGACTCACGCTGTGGCAGGACTTCGGAGGTGCGGCGGCGGTATCGGGTCTGCGATGTCAGTCATGGTTGTTGCATTCATCAGGGACCATGACTCCGCTGCACATAGCAGCACGGAGTCAGACAGCAGGACTGGTTCTGAAGTTGCTCTGGAGTCAATGTACTTGGTTTCTTCCTGGTTACACCAGAAGTCACTCCCAATGGCCCGGAAAATGGATTTGGCACCACTTTGAAGAACTGGGAAAGGCAGGCTCACCTCTCCCAGCGGTGGAGGGGACACCCTAAGCCTTCAGGGTCTCTTACCAGCAAAGAACACAACAGGCGGAGTCACGACTGATGAGGAAGAGAGAAGTTTTATTAGACAAACAGATAATAGCTCGAGCTAAGCACAGTGTCCCAGGACAGTCTAAATGACTTTCCTACGGAGGCTGGCTGCTTCATTCTGCAGCGTACAATCTTATATAGTTAAGCTGCCCCCCCTTCAGTCAGAAAGCCACCCCTCCACATCTGGTGAACACAAAAGCTTCAAACAGTTCTCTTTTTTAACCCGAGAGCATCCTGCTGACGTACATACATTAGATTAGTCTTTCCTGCCTGTACTCCTACTATCTCTGGAGTATCCTGCTAATACACGGCAAAGTGACAGTTCATTTGACAAAAGTCAGTCTTATCACAGTTGGTTTGATAATTTACGAGGATATCCCTTGCAGGAGGCCCCTGGAATGCGGTGGGAAGAGGTACAGTTCTGTTCGTGCACAATGATAAGAAGGATGCAGCTGTGGCTCGGTTTTCTGAGAGTCAGCTTGGTTAGATAAGTAGAGAGGCCCAGAGCAGGAGATAGTTTTAGAAAAAACAGAGTTCACAGGGAAGTCAACTTGCACAGTTCAACGAAGAGTCAGTTTTGTCGAGCACATGGCAATATTAATGGAATAAGCAGAAATGAAGTCTGAGGCAAAATCATCTTGGATTATTATTTAACAACTTGATGAGTCAGGACTCTCATCAAGATAGCTCAGGTGCTGGCAGATGAAGTCTTTGATGTCCCTTAGACTTCTAACAGGAGGCCAGCTTAGTCCAAGCCCTTGGAGAACCTTTGGAAACAGGATGTAGAAATTAAAGTCCAGTCCTTTCACTCCCAGGACAGAAGCAGCAAGCAGCAGGCCAATAGAGCAAAGGAACAGGCAGAGTGACAGTCCCTCCTACATCGTCTAGCTCTTCTTCCTGGCAAAATGTCTTCAGTCCAGAAGGATTCTAAAGTTGTGGTCTCAGACGTCCGATATTTATACAAATTTCTGCCTTTGAAGTAGGCAAACCTCTAAGGAACATTTTTATATTGCACAAGACCCTTCTTTTCCTGCCCTGGCCCCAGACATACTCCAAGGGGTTGGAGACTGTTTTGTGTAATGACAGGCACAGCCCTATCCAGGTGCAACTGTCTGATCCTCCCTCCACTCTTGCCCAGGAAGACACATCAGGAAATGCAGGCCACACCTCAGCTCCCTTTGTGTGACTGTCTAGAGTGAATTCACAAACAGCCCAACTGTCATCCTGACCTAGACATGTATTCCACAGCCAGGCGGAGGCACAGAATGTTAAGCAAGAAAATGCCACTTTCTAAAAGTGGCATTTTCAAACTTAGAATTGAAAAACCAACCTCCCTAAAAGGTGTATTTTTAAATTATGAGTTCAGAGACCCCAAACTCAAGATCTCTACCTGCTCCTGATGGGAAATTACACCTAAAAGACATTTCAAGGCAATCTCCATGTTACCCAATGGGAAAGATGGGCCTTGCAATAGTGAAACCCGACTCTAGCAGTATTTCACTATCAGGACATGTAATACGCACCTGTACATGTTGTACGTTTTAAATACACTGCACTCTGCCCATGGGGCTGCCTTGGTCCTACCTTAGGGGTGACTTACATGTAGTAAAAGGGAAGGTTTGGGCTGGGCAAGTGGGGGCACTTGCTAGGTCGAACTGGCAGTTAAAAGTGCCCACACAGACACTGCAATGGCAGGTTTGAGACATGTTTACAGGGATACTCATGTGGGTTGCACAATCAGTGCATCAGGTCTACTAGTAGCATTTGATTTACAGGCCCTGGGCACACACAATGAACTTTATTGGGGATTTACTAGAAAATCAAACTTGCCAATAATGGATAAACCAATTACCAATATAATTTAGACAGAGAGCACTTGCACTGGTCAGCAGTGGTAAAGTGTGCAGAGTCCTAAATCCAGCAAAAACTAAATTCAGCACAGGATCAAGAACAGGAGATCAGAATCCAAAAAGACAGGGAAAACCACACCATGAGCTGACAGGTCTAACAGACTCGCTGGGTGTTGTCAGGGTAGACAAGGATTTTGTGGTTGTCATAGTGGGCGGTGTACATCTCACAGGCGGCCCAAAGGTTATTGTCCCTAGCCTTATATTTAAGGACACAGGTGTTAATGACCGAGAGGGCCCCAGGGGGCGGTGGAGCAGTCGGAGCCCTGTGTGCCCTTTCTACAAAAAAGTAGGCCGAAAGGACTGCTGGCTCCAGAGCTTCCCTCACCCATTTTCCAACTAATTGCTCTGCTGACCTTCTTTCAGCAAGCTCAGAGAAGACCAGGAGTCTGACATTATTATGTTGCACTCTCGCCGGTGTCTTTTGTCAAATCCGCCAGCATTGTTGTCTCGGAGAGAACAACAGTCATTTGTTTTTTAAAAGTAGCCACTTCCAGTTGGAGTCCTCCCAGTAGTCTCCTCGGATGTGTGCACCTTTTCTGAGACTTTTCAGAGATATGTGCGGAGTAAATTAACCTCTATGGATATGGTCCCGATCTTCTCCAGGGGGACCCTGGAGCCCTGATTTGCCATCAGCAGATCCACCCTGGAAGGCTCTCCCACCTGCATATCTGGGCTGGGATCGCATCTAGGGCCCCCTTGACGCAGCTGTCTATGGGTGCTTGACTGAGGCATGGTAAATTGTTCTTTAGTATTTTCCTGGCTTGGGCCCAGGGGCTTGCCCTTCCCTGTGAGGGACAGCTGCAGAGCATAGCATGTCCAAAATGAAGATTAGAAGGAGAACGGTGCCCCAGCAGGTATCTGGAGACTCGAGGCCAATCTCAGTTGTGTTCACCAAACATGTGTCTCTCCTTGCACTTTTTAGCATTTGACCTTGTAGCCTCCTACTCAAAGAGGCCTATTAGTTCCCCCCACGCTTACAGCTCAGCTCAGCTCAGCTCAGAGTCTTTTGACGGGTCACTACTACAGGTCCTGCTCTAGTCCGGTCTCCTATCTCCAGTGAACCTCCTGAGGGAGAGGGAAGATGTGCCATACAGGTCCTGTTCGTGTCTCAGGAGTCTCAATGTGAACAAGTGGCCAGTATCATCAGTGCTCTTAAGTCATGCACACCAGCGATCCCCCATCTCACCATCTTTCAGGGATCATCTGCAGGCCTCACCAGCGTGATCTGTGTTGCCAGTCTTACTGTTGTGTGCAACCGGTCGGGAGCTACCCGACTTCCCCGATTTTCTGAGGACAGGCCAGATGCCCTCACAGCAGCCCTGACCTCCGGCGCAGCCCTGGACATTTATTCCAGTCAAGGGCGCAGTGTCCGGCGGGATAATCTGACCCATGGCGCCTCTGACAGGGGAAGCTTCTAGCACCAGCCACGCACGTCAGTCCTGGCACAGGGGCCACAATCACGGGTTCCACACGTCTCCCTGCGTCGCTGGCCCAGGAAGGGGTTGTGCTGCCTCCTGCAATTCTATGGCGTGCAACACACTCCCTTCGGCTGTCACCCGGCCCGGGAACGGCTGCTCAGGCCTTCCACTGC
Source organism: Pleurodeles waltl (assembly GCF_031143425.1). Lineage (NCBI taxonomy): Eukaryota > Metazoa > Chordata > Amphibia > Caudata > Salamandridae > Pleurodeles > Pleurodeles waltl. The sequence goes on along the minus strand of NC_090437.1, from coordinate 1,030,186,126 downwards.
CTTCTCATCATCTGGCCTGTGATACCACCAGTCTCTGACAATCCGGTCCCCAGCGCCGGACTGCAAGCACATAAACAATTCCAAGAGAGGGGGGGATGCATGCTTTGTCCGCCATCTTGCATGGCCACGTCCTCTTTGTGAATTCTTTTATTGACATTTTAATCAAAGCCACACAAGCAGCCAAAAACTATTGGACACTACAAACTGTATAAATCTAATAGAGCGTGCTCCAGAGACTCATATTTTGAGGTGCTATGTATAAAAATAAAAACAATACAGGCACGTTCATTTCACTCAATTTCCAAATGTAAAATATTGTTGCACTTCCTAATGAGAAGAATATTTTTGGTACTGTATGGAATTTGGAAAGGGGCAATGCTTTTGTGAGCAATTTAACAGTTGAGACTCAAATATAGGACATATGCAGAATTTGTCCTATGTTTACATTGTAAAGTTATTCTGTTTTGTCACATTGTGGAAAACAAATATAACCACTTCAAACACTATGCAAGATGACCGCATTTGAGTGACGTTTGGTAGAATTGCTACGACATTCTCAGGAGAATTAGGTCAGCAGTATTGTGATTGAAGCCAACGGAGATACCATTGGGGCCAGGTACATCACCTTTATGGAGACTCCACGAAGCGGACTCCCACGGGACAAAATCATTTCTGGTAAAAAGGGCCCTTCGGGTATGGCAGTGCATTCAAAGCTCTAAGCCGGACACTCGGCGACCCATTGATGTGACAAAATTGGGGGGCCTTGCTAGTCGTGTTGCCTTGCTAGTCGTGTTGGATCGTGTTTGTACTTCTCCCTGGGAGGTCACCTTATTTAAGTCAGCCTTTACCCTTGCCTTTTATGGAGCTTTTAGATTGGGTGAACTGGTCGTGCACAACAAAAGGTACACCTCGGGGGGTCTGCAGTTGGCAAGTATTAATTGGCCGGATGGGTCTGGGTGTCTGGCGATTACTGTTCCCTGCTCTAAGATGGATCGGGATGGAAAGGGGGACCACATTCTATTGCATAGAGCCCTGGGTAATTCATGTTGTCCTATACGGAACTTGGAGGCCTTCTTAGCACTGCGCGCTCCAGGGGCGACGGGTGTGGTTTTGGTGAATGCAGACGGCACGCCACTTACTAGGTACCAATTCTCACAGGTACTCAAGCGTTCCCTTCTGGCAGTGGGTTTGGATGCCTCACATTTTGGCACTCACTCCTTTAGGATAGGGGCAGCCACAGCGGCTGTGGCAATGGGTTTCCCAGGAGCAGCGGTTAAGAGAATTGGAAGGTGGTCATCGGATTGCTACAAGTGATGTGAGGCTGAGATGCTATGAGTTCATGTCCTTGACACCTCTCTTTCTTTGTACTCTTTGCAGACACCCACCACAAGCATTTGACGGTTCCAAAAACTCTGGTGCATGCAGGAGTTGCGGGTATCATCATGGTTTGGGTAATAGGACATTCCCATGTCCGACGTGCAGGTGAACAATTTGCAAGTAGTGCCTTTGCGCCACGAACATCAGAGGCTGGTTTCGGAATCTCTTTCTTTGGCCGAGGTGGGCTGGGGCTCACTCAATTAAGGGCATTCCTGAATTCAATGCCCCCTTTAGGGTATTCGTTATTGGACATCATTGTGCTGCACCTTGGGGGTAATGATTTGGTTGCGCTAGGACGCCGGCAGCAGTTTGAGCTGGTAATATCCGACATTGGTTGGTTGGCCAAAACATTTCCTCAGGCTGCCCTTGCTTGGTCGAACATGATTCCTCGTTCTTTCTGGAGGGGCGGGATCTCAGTGAAAGCCCTCAATGACTCAGTAAGAAGAATCAATAGCAAATTGGCCAAGTTGTTTCGGTCTCCAAAGTTGGCTGTGATCTTGCATGTCTGCATTAAAGGAGACAGGTTTTTTCTGCAGGACTGAGTTCATCTTTTGTGAGTAGGCTATGAAATGTTTTTAGAGAATATACTCGCCTGGCTCTCCCAGCTTACGTGACCTCTTCATGGGGGGGAGGGGAGGAGCACATCGTCGGGCAACGATGTGGGCCTGTGGCGGGGTGAGATCATGACCGGTAATATAAATGGGTACCTTCTTATTACAAAATTGGGTGACAAGCTAATTGGACCCTCCAAGGGGTGCTGGCTGGGAAGTGTGGACGACACATAGGGGTACAAGGGGTTTCGAGCAGTCGCTGGCATCTGGCCCCTAGAGCCAACCACCCGCACATGCGCAGAAGGTCTGAAGCGAGCACTGGCCTTTTGGGGGGTTGAGTCTCAGGGTGGCGGGGGCTCCCGAGGTAGGTATCCTAGCAGGCAGCTGGGCCCCCTCCACAGCAATCCAGTCTGGAAGGTATGAGAACACCCTGATGGAGATCCTACCCGTGGGATTTGTAGCGTAAGGGTAGGGTTACAGTCATGATCTCATTCACAGCCACCAACATTGGGTATGCAGGAACGAATGGTTTTAGTCAGTGACAGGAATGTGGATGTATTAGCGTACTCTGTTAAGGCTAGGCATCCCTTGACCTCTGTAAATACTTTGTGAACATGATTGTGGTTACTGCATATAATTTTTTATTATGATTAACAATATTTTGTCAATAAAATACGGCCGGGGGTTTACGACCCCTAATCCCAAAGTGAAGTGCATCTAAGGTTTTAATTCAAGCCTACGCGGAGGGGGGGGTGAGTGGTGTTTGGTGGTAGGAGGCCTCGGTAATACCCGGCCATAGGCCTCTGGCTGAGATGACATCTTTAAGCTAAGCTTTAAGCAATATCTGCTTTTAGAGGCACCTTTGCATCTCTACTTGTCTTTAGTTCATTGGTTTAGTAGAGCAAAAGAAGGTAGATAGTTGTCTGATAAAGGCATTAAGGGCATCTAAAGAAGATTGAAAAGGTGCTTCAAGGTTACAGTTAAATTGTTCCCAGCTAGCAAATTAACCAAATTAAGTATGTAATAGCATAAATCCGATTGTGGTCCCGATTCACAAAGGGAGTTACAACTCTTAAAGTTAGGAGTATGCAGTCAGCGCACTTGGGGCGCAGTCTCCACACTTCAATACTGAGTGCAGAGATTCCTGCCCTGGTGAGGTCTCTATGTGACCTGCATGTGTGGGTGACAGGTTCTGACCTTTCTGATTGGACATAGATTTTATCGCTCCAATGTAGATAAAGTAACTGAAGCAGCTGACCTTTGAGTCTTCACGTGGGATTAACAGAGCTGCAGCAGTACTGGCCATCTGTACATCTTCTTCCTGTGTTTAGTCTCAGACCTGAGGCACCTAATGACGTGTGCCATCTTGCTTCTCATAGGCTGGATATGGTGGCTCTTTACCTCCAGTTTTTCTAACAGGGCTGTGATAGCCTTTGCTTTGAAGGTTCCTTACAGCTATACAGACTTCACCGGGTAAGCCACCCCTATACTAAACCAGCAGCGCCCCTGTGAAGAGGAAATCACACAGCAATGGACAGTGCTGCATACTCTCTTAAGCCATTATGAGGTTTTTCTTGTTTTTTTTGTCTTACTGAGACTGCCATTCCCCATCATGAACATCACAGGTAGCCTCCATGTTGTTGCACTCTGCCTAGGGATTTAATGATTTAGTCTCTGGGTATCTCTGAAGCGCGCTGCTTTGGGGATAATGTTTTAACTTGCACCCACTTTTTACTGTGTCCTGACAGACGAGCTTCTGGTTATAAGTTAGTGACTCATCTTACTTCTAAAATGCGTCAGATGGGGATGGCTAAAGGTTGCACACACTATGTCCGCCTGGACTGGCCTTTTTTCCATTGTACGTTCCCCTAGTGGGCTTTAGACATCAGGGACTAGTTTAGGAAGCCAAAAGCCACTTCTGGTGCCTCTGTCACTTTCTCAGACTCCCTAAAGTTAACTGCAGTAGGTACAGGGGGCTACAAGAGAGAGAGGGAGGCAAAGTAGATTTTTTTTTAAATTACAGCAAGGAAAGAGGAGAGAATGGGTGGATCTAGTTGGCAGCTATGTATGCCTAAAATAATTGTGCAGCACCTTTCTTTTCCCTTCTATATTATTGAATATGTCCTGATGCTTTATATCATTTTGTCCACTTACTTGAATTTTTCTGTTGGTGCTGTAAATTACGTTGCTAGCAAAAATCAAAGTTTACACATACAAATATACAAAAAAATAATTGGGTTCAACTGGAATCTGACATTTTATTAATGCACTATAAATATACCTGTCAAAAAAGTACTTGAGCTCTTTAAAGAAAGGCAGAAAATTCCAGGGAAGTCTGTTTTTATTTTTTATTTATTTGTTTTAAAACCCTTTCATGCTCTTGTACATGGTCTGCTAAAGTAAAACCTGAGCCCCTGACGTGCACCTCCTGATCAATAGTACTTTGTTGAATTAAGGTCACAGATCAGAAAGCTTCAAAAGCAGTGCGCTTGTGTGCCAGGTGATACTTTTTCTCATCAACCGTCCAGTTTGCAGGAGCTGCAGTCCTTTCATTGCTTTTAGAATGGTATAAATGACGTCCATTCTTCATTTGTTGATAATGCCAAACATGTACAAATGCAGTCATCCATGCCTTACAAGATAAAGCATGCAAAGAACAAGAGATGTTTCCAAGGATTTTTAATGTTTCCTGTATCCAACCGTTGTGATCACCATTAAAGTCATCTTCAGGAGTTTACATTTGATAAGTCATTAATTTACGCCAATCTCTTAGCATTTTAATATTTAAGTATTCGAAGTCTCACAACTTCTTTCTATGTTCTTCCACTGCTCCACTATATCCCCGGCGCCTCTGACCCTTCCCAATGCTGCTCCTTTGCAGGCCCTGTCTCTTTTTCCCAGCGAGCGGATGTCGCTGCGCGTTAGCAGTGTGGGGAATGACTGCAGCCGCCCGGTCCTGAAACAATGTGCCTTGCTACTTTTGGCATACCCATCCTGTGGTGCCTGGCACACGGCTGCTGGTAGCGTTGAGGGATGGGGAGAGAAACCCGCGGCAGCTGGCTCAGGGTGTTCGATAACCCTGCTTCTCCTCATAATGTGCTTTATAGAAAATTCAGATTGCTCTAAGGGTAATGCTTTAAAAGCCTTTTAGATACTTTGTTCCATTTCAAATTGTAGCATTATAGACCATTGATGAGGGCTGAAAAATTGTTTAAGACCCTCTTTCTGAGTGGTAGTTATGAGCTGTAGAGGCAAGGGCCTACAACAAGGGCTAGGGCTTTTAACAGCTGTTATCAGCAGAAAGGCAATAATGCTATTAATACACCCCACAGCGAGAAACAGAAATATACACATTGCGTTGTTGAAGCGCATCTGGGGGGCATTATTCATGAGCAGATATTTAACGTGTGATATAGACAATTTTAGCAGTCTATGAAGCTGTATTTTAAAAGCTGTAGTATTTGCTTAGTATGTATAACGCTGCTTAGTGATATGATACGATCACTAAAAAAATGAGTCTTCTATTTTGCATTAATACTTTCTACTTTTCTTTCTCTTCCAGGGAATCCGACACGTGGATCATTTTGGGTTCATCTGCCGCGAGCCTTTAGAAAATGGAGGGTTCCATTTTGTGTGTTACGTTTTTCAGTGTACCAACGAAGCTTTGGTGAGTAGGCTAAAACAGTGCGGATACAGACGCATTTAATTTTCATATGATCATTAAGTATGTCTTTGTTCCGTGGAAGTAAAGTCTACTTTTAAATAAAAAAGGCAACCAAATTATAAGCATCTTAATTTCTCAAGACATGCATGAAATTATACATGGAAGAAAACACATTAACATCTTTTTGTTATAGACAAATGCCACATTACTGCATTTTTTAAACTTTTCACTAAAAACAACTTTACCTGTGTAGCAGCAAATTTATCTTCTTTCGCCCATACATTTTAATTTTCTAAACATTGCTATGTGGATCTGAGCAAAAATTCCCTTTTTGTCAGTGGCCAGAAAAAAATGTCTTTTTGATAAAGGACCATCACGGAAATATTTATGGCTTTACACAATCTGTACAACTGGGCAGGATACAGAGTAGCAGTATACTTTCGGAGATTAATCATAAAATACGTCTGTGATACTACTTTTCACTGCAAATAAATGCAACCTTATTTCTAACAAGTTTAGTAGTGGCTCCCCACTTTAACCTGCGTTTCCAAACGTTTGTCATTTAATTACCTTTGCAATTTGTGACCTACGTTACAAATTAAAAGCAAATGTGTCAATAATACTTTTTTTACTGTACTACAGAGCTACCTATAAGCACACTTTGTTGACAGTGAAGATAACTATTTATTTTACAACTAAACCATAGTATTCTAAGATTATTATTTTTTGCACTCATTGGAAAAAAAAAAAACCTTTTTGTAGCACTATAGGTGACACTGTGTATTGTTGCCTGCTTAATGAGTTGATTAACCCATTTCTTACTTTTAACAGGACAATCTGTCCCTTAGCAACTGGATCAGCCTTTCTGAATTTGTGTAATAAGCATTAAAAGCATTCACCGTATAATTACATTTCACCTCCACGACAGCCATCAGAACACTCCTTTCTGACGCCTCACTCCACAATTCCTTACATTTGTTTTATTCTCTTAATATATATTTTTAGCTTCTGCCTTCTCCTGCAATGAACAGAACTTGTCTGAATGAAGCAGCTGTAACTTTGCCACCTAAACTGGCATTCGTTGTATTCTAAACCCTATTTCTCAGAAATGTCTACATGTAGATCATGAATCAACATCTTCTATGCCAGTACTGGAAAGATGGTATCTTCATTCAGCTATTCTTTGCAGATTTGTAGTTATTTCTAAAAATCTGCCATAGAACCTTACCCTAAGGACTCCATACAGATTAGGTATGACAAGGACAAATAACCTGACTTTTTAGAAGTAGATTGGTGATTGCACACAAGGGTATACTGTAACACTTTGTGGGAAAGCCTGATTTATTTAGTGAGTTTCCAAAGTAGAATTTTAAGTCAGTAAGTGATGTTTGAAAAGTTACACTTTTAATCCAGAATATTTATTAATTGGTTTACAACACTTCTCCAGACATGACTGTCCTCCATCTTTTCACTTCCACAAGATAGGAAAAAGAGAGAGAGAGAGAGAGAGAGAGAGAGAGAGAGAGAGAGAGAGAGAGAGAGAGAGAGAGAGAGTGTGTGTGTGTGTGTGTGTGTGTGTGTGTGTGTGTGTGTTAGTCAGTCACTTGTTTTGTACTGAAGCTTCACCCGTGAAGTTCTTTGAGCCAGCCCTGACTGAACCTCAACACTAGAAGCTCAAAGATAAGAAAGATGGTTTCTGGGCATAAGTTTTGTGTCGCCGTGCATTTCTGACAGAAGGTGGGTGCTGTGATTATAGTGGAAGGCAGTCTGTTGCACCCGACTTACACTCCTGCAACTTTTGAGGATGGCACTTTCAAGTGAGCTTCGTATCATTTACAGTTGAGGCTATTGATCCATGAACACAAATGTATTGCTTTCTGTTTCCAGTGTCATGCTGTGCACATCTTAGCTGAACATTTTGCTGGATATACAACCCCTACTCACCCAAATCTAAAGTCTTTCCTAGAGTCCCCTGCCAGTCCCCCATTAGTACCAGTTTCTTCTTAAAGGAACCTATCTTTCTTAAATCAGCTTAGAAAAAACCCATGTGTGAAAAAATGGCATTACAATCTGATAACCATGTACACTGCTGTGCCTCTGGAAGGATCCTCTCCTAGCGGAAAAGTTTTCATCTCTGTAAGATTGTTTGACTGAGAGCACCAAAATCAATCAATCAGAGAGTGCTGAATTAAAATTGCATATCACCGGCTCCCTCTTCAAGTGTTGATGTTCTTCTGGCAGGATGACCATTAGGGCATTTCCCAGGAAACTGAGTCACTTCAAAGAGGCTTCCTCTGTCAAAGAAAAATGTTAGCTGACAACTGGGCAGGCTCTTCCTTTGTTCCCAGATTCATGCAGGTTCCAGTCACAGTGGGGAGGGATCTGTCTTCAGGACTGGTTTGAGTTGACCAGAGAAGGAGGGGTTGCACATTTCTCTGGCCTCTCCGCTGGGGTTGGTTTACAGGGTCTGCACAAAGGGAAAATGGTTTTACCATCCTGTATTTAGGAAAAAAAGGGGCATTGTAGGATTGTTTGCAAGAAGACAGACAGGAACTCTTGTAAATGTGGGTAGGCATACATCTTGGACTTGTTTCTCTAATTCCCTATTGGTTGGGGAGGGGGGGAGGAGACAGCCTTACCACAGGGTAATGCCAGGCATAAATTGGCACACTCTTCAGAACACTCTGGATCTGTGGAAGAAGAGAAGACAAGACCTGAAGGGCTGGACCTTCTCCCACTAGTATACAGGACAAAGAAGTTGACTCCAAAAGTCAGTTGACTGATCTCCTCTTAAGCTACAGGGACACAACAAAGTGGAAGAAGCCCTTTTCCGGAAGAGCCTACCTGACCAGTTTCAACTGGATCCTCCCTGGTCACTGTTGGTGACTTCTGCTGGAGTCAGTCTTGTCCAGAGTGCTGCTTCTGAGGTCCTGGAATCCTTGGCTATTTTAAATCCTACTCCTCCTAACATCCTAAAAAAATCTGTGACTTGAAAAGTGTTTGGTAGCTTCTAAAACCTACATAGCACCGAGGCAAACCTTCCAAGTCGCTCCGATCAAGATACATTGCCCCCTGGGTAAAGATTCAGTTTTCTTCTGCTTTGAGTTTTTGTGCAGATGTAAATCTGTTTCAGTGGGAGTACGCAACAAAATCAATTGGGCTTTGTGGAGCTATCTTTGTCTGTAGCTTGCAGCTTTGTCCCGCTGGAGGAATCGGAGTTATAAAAAAAAGACTAAGGTCCTCATTACAAGTTTGGTGGGCAGCGGTGGATGCCCACCAAACCCATACCACCATCTGACTGCCAGTGCGGCCAGAACACCACCAGCCCTATTACAAGTTTCCCCACTGGGCTGGTGGGCGGAAACGCCAGCCCAGCAGGAAACAGGGCCTTAACATTGATGCCAGCTCGTACTCGAGCCGGTTGCAATGTGGCGCTGTGGCGGGTGCAGCAGCACCCGTTGTGCTTTCCACTGCCTGTAATTTGGGCAGTGGAAAGCACGACAGGGCTGTCCATGGGGGCCCCTGCACTGCCCATGCCAAGGTGCATGGGCAGTGCAGGGGACCCCCCGACACCCCTATTCCGCCAGCCTTTTCATGGTGGCCAGCCGGCAAGAGGACTTCCTTGGGCATGAATATTGAATTTTCCCACTCTGAGCATTTCCCACCTAAACCAACGATGACTTTGGGGCCTCAAACTATGCGTGTCTGACATTGTGAAGCTCTTCTAGGACACAGACTGCTGCATTGTCTCACTTAAGGATTCAGACTTCCAGAAAATAGACTAAGTCCCAGGTAAAACCTCTGACATGGTTGATTGTGGCTGGTTTACCCAAGCTGCACTTCATTGCGGTCTGCCTCAAATCACACCTAGGTCCTAGTCTACTGCGACCAGTTGGTGGTGGTTAGTGTTTAACTCTTTTTGGCACTAACTTCTCCCTGCAACTAGCTGGATTTTGCTATTCTAGATCGATGAACAGAGCACAATAATTCCAATATTATATTTCACCTGTAGACTAAGAGTGGCTTTCTGTCATAGGTTCAAAAGTCTATGCTCCTTTCTTCGCTCCTTAACATATAAAAACCCTTTTTCTCTTGGAGGTGCAAGTAAGTGCAGGTATGTTGCACCATCAACCTTGTTACAGCTGTACATGTATTTGTGTAATTGGCATGCACTATTGACATACAGGCTTTTGTGGGTTTGACCGTTGTTACCTTCTGCGTTCTTCTTTTTATTCCATAAGCTATGCCCCTTCTCTGCGGATACACTGGATTCCTTAGTCAATCCCATTTTACTGTGCTGTTTTCCACATAACCCAACATGAATTAAAAAAGGAAAAATCTGTATCCAGAAGCATCTTTAAGTTGGCTACTATGGGACTAGGTCGTCTCTCACCATTGGGCGTGAATCTGTGGAATGGTTACCCCCAAGTCATTGGGCAGCAACATCTTGTGCATCACCTTGCACACAGTGTCACCTGAAAACCCTTCTATTCCATTAATTCCTGGACGCAAGAATTGACAGTCTGTGCTGAGAAATCGTCTCCACCACAGAATCCTGGCTTGTTTTCTTTTTAAATGCTGTATCTGGAGATAAATTCGTAACTATTTATTTTAGAGAAATGATTAGGTTAAGATTTTTTTTATCACTTGATTTCCTTTATTTGTCATCTAGGTGGATGAAATTATGCTGACTCTGAAGCAGGCCTTCAGCGTAGCAGCAGCACATCAACACTCTAAAGTCCAGGTCCAGGTATGCGATGGATGCCCAATGCAAGGTCTGCAGAAGCTGTGTGAGAAGATAGAAGGTAAAGCCCTCTGCTGCATAAGTAAAGTTATATTTTTGACTTTCTTCAACTAGTAGCACTGGATCTGTGCAAAAGATCCAAAAATCAATTTAAATTAATTTGCTAGTAGATGAAATAATCTTTCGTTAATCTTGAGTTACTTTTCATCCTATTTTGTTGCTTTTAGTTGTGCAGATCAATGCAGTGTTCGCAGAGTTTATTATACGATTAAGAGGATGATTGTCAAACACAGTTTTTCCTCTGCCCGGCTGTGGTACTGTTTGCAGCCACAGTAACAGACTTCCAATTACTCTAAACCGAAATTTAGATCCATGACTGTCAGCCTCATAAATATTTCTCCATTTTGTTGGAAGTGATCAAATTCGTTTTTTAATTATTTTTTAAGTGACATCCGTATATATAAATCTATTTTAATTACATAGTGGCAGTCACCAGTGTGTAGTTATAGGTAGGTCAGAGTTTCCATAGGAAGAGTGTTTTTTTTGTTTCACTAATAACTTTGTTGCCGTTTGATGAATCATCCCAAAATATTTTTAAAAATGATCATCCTCCTCAGCTACTTCCTGGAAAGTTTTGTGTTCGGTCAAGTGGTAGCCGAGAATAAAGGGCCTTTTCCCCATCCAGTTCCATAGGGAATTTTAGTCAGTGCTGTAGCCAAAATGGTTAAACAGAATTACACCAAATTTGGAAAAGGTACATCTTTACTCAGAAAATGTGTTTTTTGTGATTTGGTGCTAATCTATAATTTGTGAGAAATTAAGACTTGATATTAATAGATGAATTGACAGTTGATCCCATGGGCATCTCGTGGGAGTGAAAGTAAAAACAAAAAAAAAAAAAAATGTTTTGATTTGCCAAGGGATCCTTTTCTCCTGTCGGCCATTTCACTCATGCGGGAGCAAGATTGCTCCTATGAAAGTCAAGACTGCTCCTGTGATAGTCAAGACTGCCCCTGCGAGATTTTGCGTTGTGAGTGGCTGGACACAACAGTCTGAGAAATGTTGCAGCTGCCATTACAGGACACAGGGGCATGTTCCTAGTGTCCAAAAAAACCCAATTAAACGTCCCTTTTGTCAAATAAAACAAAATATAATTTGAGTCACCGTGGTCCTGTGGGACCAGTAGAGATCCCCCCAAAAAAATATTAAAGTACAGCCTTCCAGCTATGCAAAGTTCTTTATGGAGAGTACACTCCCAATAGACCGTGAAGTCTCATTATCATTATGTCGGCAAGCCACTACAACAGTCAGTGCTGAGTACACAGACTATGTATATAGCGACTACCTCCAGAGAGCCACATTACCTATACAACCCACTACTATGCACAGTCTGTGCTTAGGGCCAACTCCCTTCAAAGACCTAAGCTGTAATAGGTTGGTAAGCTCCTACTGCACAGAGCCCACTCCTCCCAGAGACCTGGACTTCATAGGTTAGCAAGTCCCTACTATGCACAATCTGCACTCAATGTACAGACTGTGGGGGTTATTACAACTTTGGAGGAGGTGTTAATCCGTCCCAAATGTGACGGATATACCACCAGCCGTCTTACGAGTTCCATAGGATATAATGGACTCGTAATACGGGTGGTGGTATATCCGTCACTTTATTTTTGGGACAGATTAACACTTCCTCCAAAGTTGTAATAACCCCCTGTATCTAGAGCTCACTCCCTCCAGCCACACAAGTCCCATTAGGTGGGCAAGCCTGTGCTGCTTATAGTCAACGCTCAGTGTGTAGAGCCCACTCCATTAAAAGCCCCATTAGATGGGCAAACCCATACTACTCACAGGTCAGCACACAGTCTGCAGACTGTGCATGCAGCCCACTCCCTCTAGAGACCCAACATCCATTTGGTGGACAAGGTATATATATGTACCTACACTGTGTATCGTACTCATGGCATAAGGTAGGTTGTGGTAGGATTAGAATAGAATATTTATGAAATTTGTTGTGTTTATTTTAAACTATTTTTCCCATTTAATTGATCTTTTAAAGATATTCTGTTTCTTCATGCACTCCATAAAAGCCGAAATCTTTTGGTGCACTCCAACCTTTCTGCACCTCTTGAGTCTGGATCATGTATGTTCCCGATAAATGACTACAGTGTGAGAATCGCAGTGGGGTTTGCAATTGCACTGCATTTGTATGATCACTAGTCAAATCCCTTTTTTTCTAATGATATGTCAAAAATACCTGTGCATAGTTTATGCACAAGTTAAACATTTCATGTGTATGTAGAGTATGTATGCCAAACACATTCATATTATGACTTCTCTTAGGCTGAACTGTGTGCTGCCTTGTCCTCTGCTGGCTCATAGAATCCAGTTATTGGCTCATTGCACCTTTTAAGCATGGGTCCCCTTGTGTATTCAGGCCACAATCCAACACTAAATGCTCTGTCTGCCTCTTTGGTCCGCTGCCCTATTGGAACTCTGTGCTTTGCCTTTCAGTCAGGCTCCTCTTGGAACGACAGCTTTTTAAAATCTTGATTCCTGCTATTTAACTTTGTTTTTTTACTGTGAATATTGGCTCTTTTGAAGGGCCCTCTGTGCCCATTTGATTTGTTTGTTCATTTTCTGTGGGTGGTTGTAAGTGGTTGGGTAATTAATAGCACAGTGATCTAGCTAGGCAAATGATCTTCTGATAAATGCCTATTCACGTTACTAACTTATGAGTTCTTGATTATGAGACTCGCCTCTTTTCTTCTTATTTTCACTAGGACTTCATCCAGCGAAAACTAGATTGGAACTCCAGAAACACCTCACAATGCTAAATAATCAGGAACAGGCTTCAGTTTTTGAGGAAGTACAGGTACAGTGTGGTATTTAAATCAAATGCTAATTTAGCAGATGACTTTTCCATTGCTTTCATTCATGGCTGGACCAGATGCAAAATTCTGTTTGGACACACTTTTTCAAAGTTCAGACACCACTAAATCAAATGACACTTCCCAACCCCATACTATACGTTTGCATAGCTTACCATATTTTAGAAATGTAGTTTTTTTTTTTTAATTCCATACTGAGGGTATTCTCTTAAGGGGGCTCTGGAACCTTGACTCATCAAATGTTGGGACAGCTATCAGTCTGTGAAGCCTACGATCTAGTGGTTGGAAAAGACAGTTCTCTTGAGGTAATGCATACAAAGGCTATTAGGAGATTTGAAAGACATTTAGGTTTTTATAACATCCTGCAGTCTCAAAAATGCTCTTTTAATAGAGAGGTGGCATATTCCTAACTTTGTTTCAAGGGACTAGTGCCTCTTTTTCTTCAGTTGGTGGAAATGCTTGGTATAACTTCTCTGGCAACTGCCATATGAGGAGCTAAACAGAACCACACTACACCCCCAGTGCTGAATAAAACTAAATTCAGCCGTAGAAAGGCTAATCAGGAAGGTTTGTCTCCTTAGTGTGGTCTGTAGTATGAAAAAGTACCTCCAGAAATTCTTGAAAACGTTTTTAAATTCAAATAATACTTTACCCTCAATGCAGTGCACACTTTATTCCATTTTCATGTTTTATATGTTCTCCAGGGTAACCATATCCTGAAGAAGCACCTCTTGCTTGCGGTGGTCTCCTTTTGTGGACTTGCTACTTGGCTCAATGCGGTGGCCATCTTGGAATTATAGAAAATAGTCCAGATATGTTCGCCCACCACTTGTAGCTTTGCCAGTGCTGGTGCTGCATTGCCAGAGCCAACCAGTACTTCAAAACAACCAGCATTGGCAAAGCAAGACCAATTGACTTTGCTAATTCTTCTTCGATTAGGCCTCATATTTTGTGTCTTTGTGCTAGTTAACATGTGCTCAGACCTCTTTGGTGCCGATACGTATCGGTGAAAAGTTCTGTATTATATCTACTTTAGTCTCCCACTTGTTGAAGTTATCTCTCAATTGTATCAATAAATTGGTGTCCACATTTAAGTAGTAGTACTATACTGTGGTGCAGTTCCTATTATGAAAAACAGGACTGCGCCTATGGGATGGCTGAACTTAAGAATGTGGGGGACTGAGTCATTCCACACCATCTCAAAATGTCGGTCCAGTGCCTCACCTGAACCCCCTAACCCTATAGGCAGAAGGTGATTTGTGGCAACCTGAAACATGACAGTCTGACTCCCCAGCGAAGCTGTGGAAACAGATCTCACCCTTTTGTCATATTACCCATTCATGCCAAGCTCAAAACAGAGAGAAGATATGTTCTGAGTTTTTAATATATTTATTGAAACTAACTTAAATCTTATATAGAATGAGCTGAGATAATTAGGCAGATGAAACAGAGCAAAATAATCAGCATTATGAACAGGGTGAAAACAATGAACATTCCCACCATTAGTTGGTTGGTTCTAGAAATTCTAGAGATTCCTACTTTGCTCTAATACCGTAAAGAGAGCATATTTCGATGTACCCTTCTGTCTGCTCAATTTAGGGGATTAGTGTTCGCCTCATACCTGAAGCTGGTGTCAGGAGTCTGCGGATGTGATAAATGTCAATCCTTGTCAGTAAGCTGGTGGATCAACACCAGTAACGCTGCATTGTCATGCTTCCTGCTGGAATGCCCGACAGACCCTTGTGGTCAGCGCATTGCTTATATAATAAAACTGCACTGTTAGAAGATGCAGCTCTGACTTGATGCTTTGTCTTGGTATTAGAAGCTGTCACCTAAACTGGCACTACTGCACCCAGAATATCTTGTTCAGTATGTAGCTTTGGACGGAGTGTTCCTGATTATGTGCCAAGAAAGCTAGCTAGAAACAAGTGTCCGGTACCCTGCCTTATCAGAATAATATCATTTGAGCTTGTAAATAAAAAAATAATACTGCTAAAATTTGCAATGTGGCTAAAATGTACAACATGTAAAATTTTCAATCCAAAAGACAGCAAAGAAACAGGAGGAACCAGACTTGTTCCAAGATGGACATCACTACACCCTTCCCTAGCTAATGACAGGGACTGAGTAAAAAAAACAAGTGAACTAATAAAATTATGAAATGTCACTCCAACAAGCAAAGCAAACAAACTGAATTAAAAAATACATGAATTTAAAAGGGAACAAATTTAGATAAAAAAATAGGAGCCAAATTCTAACAAGGGAGGCTTCCAAATTGTCAGTTGCAGAGGAATCCAGGATGGATCTCACATCTGCTAATGATAGTACCGCCAAAGCCTCTTTGAATGTATTGAAGGTACACTCATGGTCAGTGACTTCAGGTGCCACTGAGACAGTAGCATCATGTGCAGTGCCCACTGTTGATGCCGGCAAGAACGATCCCTGAAGTTGCATTCACAAGTAGTGGCTCATAAACAACATCCTTAAGCAATCATATTGTCATAGGACAACACTGAAAATGGGCCCATAATAGGGACATCAACAGATTAATGTCCGTAGTTAGTACCTATTGTCTTGCAAGACAGATATCCAGTGCATTTTCATAAGGGCACCAAAGAAAGCGGAACACAGGCTGGACGTAATAGAATCATATTGGTCTAAAGGACAGAGACCAGTCTTCATTCAGTTCCTACAGTAAAGATGCGCCAAAGTACTGTATCATACATTTACAACACAGGCTGACATGTGAAAGTTGTATCTCCCTTTGGCTTTGATATGGGACATCCATTGCGGAGCAGAAAAAACAAGACCAAACTGCTACCTAATTAAGTCAGTATTAGTGGAAAGCCCCTGAAAACACTTGAAAATAAAGATTGAATTGCTGCAGTAATGACTCCGCAAATAGTCTGAAAGGTACTGACAAAGCCAAACCGCACCGCTTTAAAAAAGGTGTTTGATGCATTAAAATATGCAACCCACAAGTTAACTAAAATGTCTCAGAAAATTAAGCGTGTCTTTATTTCAGAAGACGACCTTTCAGCTTGCAATTCAAACATTTCACAGGCAGATGTAAGCTCAATGTTCTTCTGAAACAATAGTGCTTTGAGTCAGCTCAGCTTGCCTGGTGCGGGGGGGGGGATGTTAGCACTTGCCAGTGCTCAAACAGGTCCCTCTCTATAATGGGTGAATCCCTGCCTGGAGATTGCTCTCCTGCGGTGATTCAAAAGCAGGTATCCACTAGGAAGAGGCAATGCTGGAACCTCTTCTCTGGCTCCTTTTCAGTAGTGCCTCTGTCCCACTGATCAGTACTCTATGTGGGGGATGGTGGCCGAGTGAAATCCTAATGGTGTAAACTGCTTTCACTTCTGACACAGTGACATCTGCATGCTATGCATGCCGATAATCACAGTGACAGAAAAACTAGGGAAGCTCTTGTTTTTAATTTTAGTTTTTTTTAAATCCCTCTTGCGCTATCACCAGAAAGATTTTCTCGTGCAGTGTGGTGAAGGAACCGCTCACATCCACTACACTGCAAAGGTAGTGCGATGAATGTGAATTGTTCATACACCCCACTTAATAGGCTAACAGGGAAAAGCCCATCCAAACAAACATATTGTAAGTGTGAAGGACATAAGGAGCGGAAGGGTAATGATAACAAGAAAACTGATCTGTTTTTGAGGTATTCATGATTACTGGGGTCTTTAGGAGCTGACTACTTTATGGGCTAGGTAGTCCCGTGGCCTGCAGTGGAAGGTTTTGTGCCTAATGAAGGCCAGTTTTACAATTCCTAAGGAACGATCTGGGCTCATTATTTTACAGACAAAGTCGCCAAGTATGTATGAGGCCACGTTTTTCTCAGACCAGTTCTCCAGTATCTGTGAGGAGGTTATGTCCTCTGCTATAAGGGTGCAGCATAAGCCGTGCATGGAAGGCAGGACGTGCTTGATGACCATGAAATATTCTCTACTCCGACTAGAGGCCAAAGAAGTCCATACTGCCCTCTTGAAGTTTAAGCCAGAGTCCCCCAGTGATCCCTGCTTGGTGGCCATTTTATGCCCCTTTGTCTACCCCCCTTCTTAACGTCCATTAACTCCCCTCTGAAGGAATGGTTGATGCCAGTGGTCTGCAAGGAGGGTGGGAGAACCCCTGTGTTGAAGAAACATAACCTGTAGAACCTAACAAACTAAATAACTGGAATTTGATATTCCCCTAGGTAGAGGTATCTATGAACTAAAGTAAAGCATCTCAGTCATTCCAAAGAGGATGGCCACACATTTGCTAATGGCTTCAGGCTCATTTCTGGGGCATAAACATGTAATGTTTTACCACAGCAAGGATCTAATTAACATATGGTGGCATCTTCTCCCCAGGATAGCAGGAATATCCTGGGAGGAATTATAATTAATACATAAAATACTAGTCTAATTACTCTCCTCAAATCTTGCTCCTACTTGTCAGGCTCGATCGAAAGGTTGCACTTCTAAGAAATATGCAAATGTACAACTCTGAGCATTGTGGCGTTCATGCGTGCTTGAACCATGAAATTTAGCAAAATCTGTAAAGTTACAGGAAGTTTTAAATATTATAAAGCAACAATCATAATAGATTATAAAATATTGATATATTTCTTGGTTATAAATCCGGATGTTAGCAACACAAAGCCTACTATCAAGCTGTGGTTTACCTAGTTTTTATCTTTTTTTAAGCCAACCGTGCATCACTTGGTAATAAAACATCTAATAAATAGAAATTGGGGATAAATGAAAGCTATGCATTTTTTAAACATACCAAAGAATCATAATTTGGGGATAGGAGTGAATTTAACCACTTTGTATTCTGAATTAATTAAATACTAGGTGATTATGAGGACGTTTTTTCAGAAAGTGTTTTTGTGACACTGACTTACTTACAAGACTACACAAAGTCAAACATATTTGCAAATGGCCTATCATCTTGTGTCCCCGCACTTCTCTTGATGTTTTGGTACTCCGTAAGTGTGGGTTGACTTTTCATCTGTGACAGCAAAGGCCCTAGAACGCAACTGTACAAAAATAAATTGAATAATCAAGTCTCTCCAGTACTGGACCTTTACCTTTCAAGGCGATATTGAAGCTCATGCTTTATGCACAGGTGGAATTGGTATAGATCCAGCCAACAACTTTCTGGCCCGTTATCTATTTCCGGATATACTCTAACACATGAAACATGTTTTTCCGACATGAGTGAGTCTCTCCTGCACCGACCAGAGGCACAGGGACACCCCAGCACCACAGGAAGCAGCTCACTGACCAGGATGCACTGGGTTTTGATTGTTTTACAAAATAAAGTCTGTAACTCTACGTGTGGGAGGCAGGAGTATGTTTATCTTTGTGTATCCCTTTATAGCTCACTCACTCACTCTACCACGGTCAGATTTCTGCTGCATATAATTTTAACACCTTCCGTACCACATCCCCAAAACTCTAGGCTCCAACGGGCTCGAGATCTTGGATCTTTCTTATTAATTTGTTGTGTCAGCATTATTGTTGTTGTTATTATTGCTGTTAATATTATCGGTCCCCGCAATATTGGTGTCACATGAAACATTGGTGTGTTCTTTTCACCAGGCATGCCCTACAAGGGTTCATGTGTCCTCGCCCTTTTCGTTTGCACTATATGTGTATATGGATGTAATGATACATACATATGTGTCCTCAGTTGTGCCTGAAGAAACATGCATTTTACTTGGCGTTGTGGCTTCAGATGATGCACGTTGTGACCTTGACGTCTTGCGAGCTGGACGAATGTAGGGAAGAGTGGCAATGATGCCGGTTATTAAATTCTGCAGGGAAGGAGGATCTGTGCCAATGGTTGTGTGCATGTGTGTGTTTTCCTTTTGTCCCCTCTTTTGTGCAGTAAAGATTCTGTGGTCCGTTCCTCACTTGGCAAAGGAAAAAAACATTAATTTTTAAGAAACACAACGAAGTGCATCCAGGCTTTCCTTTGCTCGGAAAATCCACATGATGCCAATCCTGACCTTGTCCTTTTTATTTTGAATTGCCTTTTTATTAGCTCAATATATAAAATTGTAAATCGTCCATCACAATGTCATCAAATTATTTGGTACTCAAACCCACATTTACAATGACATTTCAGATGATTTTGGATGGTTGAAAAACGTGTTGTTATTGTGGCATTGCTGTGCAAGAGCAGAATAAACCATCTTCACTGCGAGTGCATCCATTCTCTCATGCATCAGAAACAGTTTGAGGAGACCCTCCTTCCAAATGTCCTCCTAGGCTGCTCTACAGACCCAACATTTGTGTAATGATACCCTTCACAGCAGGGTAGTCTCCAGCCTGGGGCACTTACAACAGAGACACAAAGACGTATGAGTTTCTGCACTTCGATCAAAGTCCAACTGCAAGTGTGATCAAGGAGGACAGAAGGTTGGCCCTCACTTAAGACCTCTTCACCTTGCACAACAGGATCTACAGTTCCACCCTACAATCTTACCAAAGGGCATAGCTTCCTGAAGTCTAATCAGCAGCCCCATGCTAACAAAGCTTTCACTTGAATTTTTAAAGGGAGAACATTTTCCATCCTCCACACTTAAGTATCTGGAACTCTGCCCTCCAACAACAAAAACGCCAGCAATACACTTCCACTGTCTAGCGAAGCTGTCCTCACCTCTATCCTACACCATGCTGAAGCAGTCACATCCAAATAGATCCCACCTTTCCTTTTATAATTATTTGAACTGGAGGCCCAACAACTAAAGACATGCTGCAGCATTTTCAGAGTTTGCATTCATTACCCATATAATTTCTTAAATTACTATGATATGGAGGTAACTGCTTCCTTTGAGCGTAGCCTAAAGCTCTCAATATTTCTCTACATAGCCATTATTTTTCGCTTCCTTCCCTTGTGCTCATAACCTGACCAGGCTGGAACAGTGGTCTAGGACTAGCCTAGCAGATGAATATCTGTTTGCTTATATTAGTGTCTATCAAAAATACCTAAAGTAACACTATATTCGTATGCAAATAATGTTGTTTCACTCTACAGTCTTATATCCCCAAATTGCATGGTAGCTCAAAAAACGATCCACTGGATCCCTAAAATGTGGAGTGACACGCGGCCTTTACGTAAAATTTCTGCATGCCACCTCTCCCTTTCGCTTTCAAATGACCCTCTCCTTACCTTCCATCCTATGCATGCTTCAATGCTCTTAACACAATTACCTTGTCAAATACATGTTTTTCTTAGTGTCTATTATTGTATTTCTGCAAATTGCCTGCAGCTTATTTACAAGGCCACAACCTCTCCTCTGAAAGGCATATCCCTGCAGCCTAACAACACCTAACCTCCCCTAATTCATCTATTAATCCCACCAACCATGTGCATTTGTGACTCCCCCGTCACCCCACCACTGATCACAAATAAGTCCTTTTAAGCTAATACACCACAGAAAACTGTAATGAATGCATGGAATGGTTTGCTTGGGCACACATGACTAATCCCAATAGTGGTAATACTGGGCTAACCACTCACCTTGGGTTCCGGAGCAGCGTGCTGGCCACCGTATAACACCTCAATGCTTCATCAGTGGTAGTAAGCACTATGTAAATACAAGTAAAAGACAGACACCCTATACCAGCATTTCTCTTCAAGTGGCCTTTGACATTACTTGAATGCAGTGCACCCAGTGTGCCCCCTGTCACCACTTCCCATTGATTGAAAACTCATACATGTCTAGTAGCCCCACACTCAGACCCAGGAAAACACAATAGTGGGTGAATCCATTGAAGGGGTATGTTCCTGCAAGGTGTAAACTGCAGGGAATTGCCATTTTTTGGAGACAAAATTGCTGAAAGGTTGACAATCCTCATGTCCAGCACTTCAACCCTGCCAGCACGTCAGGGCGAGGGAGGTCTGACTTGCAGCAGTAGTTACCTTACCTTATATAGAAATAGAAAGTGCCTAGTTTTTATACTTTCTAGACAGCCTAAGTGTGATACGTCATCAAATTAACAGTGCAGCATTTTTCTGAAAACAAAAAGCTAAAACACTCTTGCACAGGGGTGTAAACACCTCAGAAGTTTAAGGGCTAATTGCTGAAAACCAAATATACTAATTAATTCAGAGTTCAAGTGAGAGTTTGTTACATGAGAGAATATTGCTGCAACAAAAACTCTGATGTGACATGATAGATCACAGAGACAAATTTATGTTCTGTGAGTATTAATATAATATTTCACAATTCCATAACGCAATCATAAATGTGATTTTATAGGGCAGTTTTTATATCTGCAGTTACCTTAAAATATGAAACTTATTAACGCTACCCCGTTCCAGTGTTAGCCTAGCATCCTGACACCATGCTAGGAACTTCTTGCAGTAGCATGGGTTTCACTGGGAGAGAGTGAAGCAAAGTGTCATTTTGCACAGACCATAGTGACTGCCTTGTTTAATGGGACTTAGATCAGGTCATAGGCTCAAATCATGTGGCTCCATTGAAAAGAAAATTGAGGAACAACTAGATTAGAGATAATTTCTAACGTCTTTTTGCCACTAGCAAGTGTGAATTTAGCACCTTTTGAGAAATATGTACAACAAGATGACTGATGATGATTAGGGATGGGACTATAGCCCCCTGTTTGCAGTGCAGAGAGTATAGGACTAAACTATACGGAACTGTGAAGTTCTTGTGGGATGCTTGGATAGCTCCTCTGAAGAGTTTCATTCTCATACTTGCTTTATTGATCATTATGGAAGGGTCACGAGGGGGCTGTTTCCCCCTTTTTCTAAGGCACCTGTAACTCATAATGTTTACCAGTTAATAAAATTAAATGTGGGGTCTATGATCCATTTGAAATTTAGCTGCTGCTCACGTCACTGTGCATATGCACATTTCTTATTGGTGCATCTGAGGGGCATCATATGCATGAGATTTCTTTATGGTGCACTACTTTGACCAGTGGTATTTTGATACCTTCATGTAGAGAATCTATATTTTAAGACTTCCTGTATGTGATAGTTTGTCTTTGAAAGGCGATATCTTCGGCATAGTCCACTCACTTGTAATGGGAGCAAACAGGGATAGTGTATTTATTTGCCTACACCCCTCTTCATCCTTAGATCACCTGATCGAACAGCCGCTATTCTCACTTTTTAATCAAATGTATTGGGTCAGGCCATGTGCATGTTTGCAGTTCCCACTGAGACACATTTATGTTAGGTTGTATGTACCAGTCTGGTAATGTGGTTAATCCCAACTGTCAACCGATCCTAGATAACCTTTTAGCCTGACTCTGGGGGTACCACTAGTAGGTCTAACATCTCTGGAAGATTTAATATCATTGCATACTCAATGGATTTAAGTATCCAACAACACTGGAGCTGTGGGGAGCAGCATTCTTGCTGTGGCTTGAACTGAGTAACCCGCTGCATCTACTGCCTGCATCCAGATTTTAGCCTTATAGCCCACTGCAAGCTATAACTAAGGCTCTATTTGGAGCTGGTGATTACAGATGCACTACAGGGCCTCTGCTCGTTGCATATTTGCATCTATTTTGTTATCTAAAAATGGAAGTAACAGAGTTGATCTGGAAGCATTGGCTCAAAGAGCATCCAGTTTATATGATTATATGGATTTTAGTGGCAAAATTACACAGAAACTACTCACAACTTCAGCCAAGAGATTGAAATGGTAATCAAGATGTAATAAATCACTTTCAAAGCTGTGCATGCAGCCTGTAAACATACAAATCTGCATTATTCACCATTGCTTCCTATATGGAAATCCTGCTTGATGGAACGCTCTAAGGGCCAGATGTAACAAAGGTTTTTACCCATTCTGTGTCTATGGGAAAAAGTGTGTGTACATATGGCCCTAAATCCCAATTGCCTTTATTGCCAAATTAGACTTATTTTCTCCAGTATCACAACATTTCATCAATCAGCGGCTTATAAATGATGTCATCTACATTGATTCAGATCATTGGGCTTGCAAACCCCTGGACTGGACCTGTCACTTTGCCAACCCTATGTCTCTGCTCAGTGTTCTACCAACAATGGGCAACACAAAACAGAAGAACAAATCTTCAGATCTTTCAAAGCCTGACTAATGTTTGAACTGATTTGTCACTCTTTCATCTCTATGTACAACCCCAACATCCCTCTGAACGACTTCAACAATGTTTTAGAAAACTGCTTGCACCTCCTTGCCCCTATTACAGCACACCAGAGGAAGCCAAATCCTTCAGCATCATGGCATTCTAAAGATCTTGCTAGCAATAAACAATCCATCCGCACACAGGAAAGAAAATGGGGGAAAAATAGGACTCCAATAATCTCTTGATACTGAAGTCCCTTTGTGCAACATGCAGACAGCTCATCACATCAGTCAAAGCAAAGTACTATGCCAACACCATCATTGAAGCATTGGTAAACACTGCATCAACCACCTGTTGTACCCACCTATTTTTCACACCACAGAAACGGTCGATGCCACCAACTTCTTCATTGAACACATCCAGAAGATCTGAGAGCAGATCGACAACACAAACTCTGCTTCATCTCTTTCACCTAATCATTTCTGCAGAATCCCACAATGGCCAGCCTGGTATCAATGCTCTCTTCTAAATAAGGTGAAACCATTTCTTTCAATATGCGACTTCAGAACTGCTGTTCATGTCCTTGTTTGAAGTCTCGCATTTGGATGGTTGTAATACCCTGCTCCTTGCCGTCCGAGACCCCACTAAGGACACCCATTAAGGACATTCTACTTGCTGCAGCATGTCTCGTCCAGGGCCGGATGAAATATGAGCACATAACTACCATCCTGATGGAAGTCCTTTGGAGCCCCTTGCTGGCCCACACCATCATCATAACCAGGTGCATTATTTGCAAAGCAATCACAACCAACACCCCCACATACCTTGCAGACAAGCTCACCATCTGTGATGGTTGTCAACACACCTGCAGCTGGGGCACTTTTAAACTGCACACTAAGAAATGTAAAAAAATTACAAAAGCAAGACAACAAGCCTTTTCCTCCTATGCAAACAAGATCTGCCTGTAGCTTTCAGGACTGCCAAATACTGCTTCAGTTTGGGAAAGAGTTGAAGACTTGCCTTTTCAAAATTATTACATCACAATGTATTAATCGTCCTCAACCCTGCTTGTTCTCCTACTACTGGCTGACTTTTGCTTGCCTTGACCGTGTACCATGCTCCCCTGTCTTTTGACCAGGTTCAATTTATAGACATACCATATACCTACATGCATTTACATATATGCAAAGAAAAGGATACCTTGCCCATGTCTTTTTACTACTATTCCACTCTACCTCCAGCTTATTATAAACGTGAAGAACATTCTGAAAAGTATTCAAAGTTTCTTTTACGTGTCGGGCACTAGAGTTCATATCCACAGCAAAGGTAAGAAATAAACTTACTTCAACAATAACGGGACAGATGGTGATGTCTTTCAGAAAGCCAATCTGCACATCGAAGAGCAAAATAAAGATAAAACTCAGTATTTGCACTTGGTCCATGCATCCTGCACAAAGCTGAACACTTTTGCTAGAAATGGTACCAAAGCCAAGATGAACATTGGCGATCTGTCAAAAATCACAATAATATTGAAACGAAGAATGGCATATCCTGGCACGAATCTAATTTAAGAAAGTACGGGCCAACTGTCTCATCACAAGTAATATTCTATCTTGAAAAATACTATTCTTCATGGCATACAGCAATATCCTTCCACTTAACAAACTCTTGGCCAAAAGATCCCAAGTAAAGTTGATGGCAAAACGAAGGTGGACTTAGTTAGTACAGTCTCTAACCAATGTCCAGCTCCTTTGTGAAACTTATCATCAACTTCACAAAAGGACTTCTGTATTAGAAGTCAGATCTTAAACAAACAAAACCCACATCATTGCATGGGCTACTGAAGAAACCATCATACGAGCGTGCTGCTTCCTAAGAGAAGCAAAATAAAGCTAGTAGGGAAAAGGTGTCATCCATCACCTCTGGTAACTGTACTCTGTCTTCTCACTTCTTTAGTCCATTGTATTTTCTTAAATGTCTCCCATCTCTTCTAACAAATTCCTCTCATCTCCCTTCACTCCTGCTTTGTGTCACTCATACCATGGTGCATTTTCTTGCGCTACAAAGCATCATACTTTACTGTTTTCATAATCCGTTACGAAAGACCAACAGCTTAAAGTGTAAATAAAACTATAAAGTGTTATCTACTTGGTTTGTAAGCCACCAGAGAAATAGAAGAAACTTAATAAATAGTTTAAAAAGTGACATTGAGCAAAGCTATTAAATTAGGGAATGGGTTGAAAATTTGAAATATTCAAATTAATCTTCATAAAATAAAGCATTTCCAAGATCAGTGAAATATTGCCACAGATGAAGCCAGTTTGTTCCAATCTTAATAACGTGAGCCATTGTATTATCCAGCACACAGAACAAGTTTGAGCACTGATTCCCTGGAGCTTACTAGTGTGTATTTTACATAATGCTTGTGCCCTATATGGCACCTGTCACCCTTCGATGTGTCTGCATCCATGTCTTATTTGTTTACTTCATTAGCTGCACTATAGAAGTCTTCTTTAATTTTTCATTCTGACCAGTGTTGTAGGGTTAGCCATTTCGTCACAATAATGTGTTACTGAATGTATCAGTTTGATAGCTTTATGTGATGAGTTTACCCTATAGGGATTTCATTCTGTGATGCACATTTCTTCAGTGAGAGTCTTGTTCTGAAGCCAATGAGCATGGATCATTTTTTTTACTGGAGATTTGGTAACTAGTGTTTTGATTCTGAGGAGTATGGGATCAAAAATGAATTAAATTGTTTTAGGTACACAGTATATAAATAATTTAGAATTGAATGAAATTGAGTAGACCCACTCAATCACTGAATTCTAGATCAATCAAACTTTTAAATAGAGTATTATAGAATTAAAAAATAATTGGTAAATTCAATGCCAAGAAGGCTCTCAATTCGGCATTATACAAAATATGTAAAAATCGGAAAATATTCGAAGTTACAGTAGGCTGCAAAATCGGAAAACAGACAGCATCCTTGGTAGAACACAATCGTCTTCTCCAAATCTCCACCAAAATCGATTCTATACATAATCCATGAATAGAAAAAATGAGAACTTTTGCTATGTCACAGTGGTATGAGCAAATGTATTATTTTTTTCAGCATATCAGAGCACAAGAAAAATAAATGTAACAATACTTTAGCACCTAAGCACTATCCCACCACATGAATAGTTATTCTTCACCCTCTAATGTCATCTGAAGAAGTTTGAACTAACAAATTACATTTACAAATATAGCAGATATGGCAACATGTCACCAGTTCAATCCAGGCTGGAGAACAGAACAACTATAACAATAGGAATATCCTAGTACATTTTAGCTTTACTGTGTGCTTTAGAGCTCGTGGTAAGAGGATGGATGCAGGAGGGGAAACATTCAGTGAGTGACAGAGACTTCGATCTTGGTTAAAATGGAGTTGGACACAGAACTGTGGCATTTCTAATATCCATTAGAAAAACAAACTTGTACACATCATAGGAAAATTGTTAAAAAAATAATTATATTAAATCAGTCAAGTACATGAGAAATCAAGTGTAATGCTGCACATGAATAATGCACAAAATTAGCGCCCATAATATGTCATTACAACTGCAAAACACAATGCAGTTTGTAATATGTGAGTAAATATACTGCTTATTCTAGAATCTCGACCACTTTGGCCATATAGTGGTCAAAGTAGATGGGAACTTTTGCGAACAAGATTGTTTTTTTTTTTTTTTTTTACTTTCTGAAAAAGAGATCTGTGCTTTAAAAATGTTCCTGAACAGTTAGCTGTGGCTTTAACGTGTCCAGTGCTGATGGAACCTTTCTGGTGTCCTGGGTTGACAGCAGGTAGATGTGAACGGACAGCTAAAGGAACAGCAAGGAAACCCTGTATCCCCTGCTTGACAGGTTGCCTTGCTTTTTGAAAGAACGACAAACACCTTAAATCTGGCTGCAGCTGACTGTAGATGAGTCGTCGACTCCTAAGTGAGGGTTACTGCCGAATCATTATCACTCTGGAAGACATGCTCAGCGTTACCTTACTCTGGGAACAATGTCCTTTACTAACCAAACCTACATTTGCTTAGTTTTAAACCATGCCACTTTACATTATTTATAAGTCGGCTACTGTTGTTTTTGAGCAAAAGGTAAATGACTAACAAATCATTTTCAAAATGCTGTTTTCACATTTTGTATGTGTGATCATATATAGTTTTGTTATTTCTGTGGGATGGTCACGCATTCAAGAGACCACTTAAGTGATTAAAGCACAACATGCATAGCACTTTCTATTAAATCTTCATAAGGGCGTTCATTGATATTTTTAAAAGTTGGCTCATGTAACCTCTCAAACATTTACTGCTTCCCAATGATGGACGAACTAGTAGATGGATAATAGAAATTTGTGGTTTTCTTATGAACATATACATCGTCGCCTTTTCGTCGTACATGCATGTATAATGTACCCAGCTTAGACTATACTCCAACTTTGACTGGAAATTATTCCGAATATCAAATACATTGGGGAATATGTACTGAAATAACTTATTGCAACGTTAAATTATTTCGTTAAATGTGATCATAACAAGAAAGGAAATGGGAAGAAGAGAATGAAACAAAGACTAGAGCGTACAACCGCTGTAAAGTAATTAAGTGGGAAGACAAGGAATAAAAAGTAAATGCAAGAAGTTGGCCAAGCTAGAGAAGGCAGATAGAAAGGACAAAATGGGAGAAAAGCTATGGCAAATAAGAACATAAGGTGGTTTGAGACATGTAATAAGATACAGAAAATCATAGTGTAAGAGGAAAATTCGGAAAAGATTGAATATTAAAAAAAAACAAGGGTAATGATCAAAAGGATAAGAATTAATATAGAGAGAAAAACTGTTTGATGATGAATAAGCGCTGTGTGTTTTAGTCCAGTGTTTAATCGCTGGTCATTGGTTCCATTCCCTTTGAGATAGGTCAGTGAGTTGATAGACTCCAATGACCAATGTGTAGCTTGTGAGTCACAGATTCTAAAAACAGACTGAAAACTCAGTAGGTAAATGTACCTATTGCCGAAATCGGGGTAACCGCAGGCCAGAAATTCTGATCCCTATGACAAAGGTCAGTGGGTAAATGAACCGGTTGCAAATATTTTTGTGTGACCTGTAGGTCACAGGTCCCTCATACTGAAGTATGCCAGTGGGTTAGGGGTGTAATATGCCCAAACAAGAGATTAGTATCCTGTCGGTGTAGTTTGGTAGCCACATACCAGCAAGACACTAACAGTGTGGAACACACTTTCCAAAACCGTTACTTTTTTTTTATTTTTTATCATTCAGGGTGCCAGAAGTTGCATTCTTTCAGTATTTTCATTAAATATGTTTTTTTTACAAATCTTTATTACAATTATACAAAATGCTTGCTGATAAACCAGTTAACAACAAAAATCAAAATGGGCCAGTGTTTTTTTTGCGAATCCATTATTTAATATCCGCTTGGTCGGTAGTGGTCAATCCTATGTGTACACATAATGAGTTTACACCACAAGGTACATACCAACCCTCTATACCTCAGCTGCAAAGTGTAATAACAGCGTGGCACTTGCATGATTGGTTTAAAAAGAAATAAAACTTCTTGCATTTTGAGTTTAAATGAAAACAATGTATGCTCTAGGAATCAAATAAAACGTGGTTGTAATATTTTAAATGCATTTATTTGAGCAACCTCTAACCCTACACCAATGGCCCCATCCCCGCTGCATTGGGGAGCCCGGTTACTATACTTTTTAGGGTTGACTTTACAGCACAGCAGCTGCCTGACCTTATGTGATCAATAGAAAAAGAGCCTCCAGAAGTACTATTGAGAGGGACTTTGGCTTCACACAGATGTGGGTGTCCTTGAATACAGCATTCGATTGGGCAGAAGTTATATACTTCCTCTGAAACCGTCCTTGTATTGTGCTCCTGTTGGCGGAGGGAGGGTTCCCCTCATCCATCAAGTTTCCATAGTTCCAACACAATATCGTGGTGGTTGTTCAAGTTGCAACCCTCTGTTATGCCGCACTAGTATTGTCTGGACTACTCCTGATTAGACATACCCTAGATGTAGCACTACAGAAAGTGTATTTCCATCTGTGCATGGCGACCTCCTCTGCTACTTACACAGATGCCCATGAATTCAGCGTATTGTCCACTGAGAGTTTTTAACCACGGACATTTGTCTGTAATTTCAGTACTTCTGACACACCTGACAACCAGTCACATTTCTGGTCATATTCTGGGAACTGTCTGGAAGTGAAAGAGGCATTTTATGTGTGAAGTGACTTACGAATGGCACAGCTGGCAGAATTTCAGCCAATCCTAGTACGCTGTGCAGAATTTTGAAGTGCTGATTAGCTGTGGAGTCCTCATCTTCCTCTGTGTTATGTAAGCACTGCCGGGTTATGCTCTGACTCAACCTTGGTGGTGGATAATGAAAAGTATGTCCGACACGGACCAGCTACTAATCTGAAGCTGGGCTGAGAGTCATTTGGAGCCCCGTAGTCCCTTGCTACTGCTGTCATCCACATTCTGGAAGTGAAGACTGGGGGCAGTTCGTTTGCAGTTGCACTTTACAGCAGGGCTGACATCATGTGGTATGAGTGAATGATGGTTGGACCCGAACTGGTGTCCTTGTGAATTACAGACAGCCGTCCAGTTCCAGATGCCCTAAGCAATGCTGCTGTTGGAACTGGAGCTCAGGCTGAATTGGTGACTCTTAATAAGCATGGCAGTGATCACAGCAAGGTATGTGTGGGGGGCAGCAGTGCACTTAGGCATACGCAGGAGGATGTTTGCGGTGGTACACCTTAGTCGGCTGACCTTCCTGTCTAATTGGATGGTGCCAGGAGGCTGCCAGGAATGGGACGCTTAATTGGATAGTCTGAGCTTGTATTTGCTAATATGCATGGCTTGTACCAGTGCCCATTGAGGTTTCCATTGTCCTGAGATGAATGGTCCAAACAGTAAGTTCCTGCAGTAACAGCTCACTTCTCCTCTCCCAGTCTCCCAGATGTCTCCTGGAGGCTTTTGTCAATTTACTGATGAGAGAGCTTGAATACAAAGTGAACAGTGACTCTGCAGGTTGAGAAGTGTGTGAGTAGAGGGTGAACAGTGTGTTATTATAAAATGATTATTGTATCCTTAAAAGGTCAGAGTGCCTCAGTGTAGGGTGAGTAGTGTTGGAGTGCAGAGAGTGGCGTGCAAGTTTAAGATGAGCAGTGTGAGTGCATAGTGAGAGTTGTGGGGGCAGTGTGTGAATACAGGGTGGGTAGTGGTGAGTTCAGAGTGGGTTTTGTATGTGCAGGAGGAGATATGCAAGAGGGTGAGCAGTGTGTGTGAGGGGTGAGTTAGTGGTTATGTGAGTGTAAGTTGAGAGTTCTGAGTGCAGTGTAATGGATGTGTGAGTACTGTTAAGTAGTGTTTGAGTAGGGTGGCCAGTGCACAGTGAGTAGTACGTGTGCAATATGAGTGGTGCAAGTGTAGAGGTTTGTGAAAATCACATAATTTGCTTTTGAATATGTTAGACCTGTTATCCTTAGGGTGGTCTTCCCCTTAAACATTTTGCTGATTTGTTTGTTGGCCTTAGGACTCTGAGCTATTTACCACTGCTGACCAGTGCTGAAGTGCATATGCTTCTCCTCTAAACATAGTAACATTGGTGTATACTTAATTGGCATATTTAATTTATTTGTAAGTCCCTTCTAAAGTGGTGTAACACATACCCAGGGCCTGTAAAATGCTACTAGTGAGCCTACTGCACTGATTGTGCCACCTACTTAGGTAGCCCTCTAAACATATCTCAGCCTGCCATGCAGACTCTGTGGGTGCAGTTTTACTGCCACTTTGACTTGAATTAAAACCCTTTGCCAAACCTCATACTCCCCTTTAAATACATAGAAGTCAACCCTAAGGTATACCCTAGGTAGCCCATAGGGCATGATGCTATGTAACAAAAAGGCAGGGCATGTACTTTTAAGTTTCACATGTCCTGGTAGTGAGAAACTCCCAAAGTTGTTTCTCACTACTGTGACACTTACTCCTTTTACTACATTTATAGGTTAACATTGAGAATTTCTTAATACACGTTTAAGCTCTAATTCCGGAGAAAGGAGCAGGTGT
Organism: Pleurodeles waltl; assembly: GCF_031143425.1. Classification (NCBI taxonomy): domain Eukaryota; kingdom Metazoa; phylum Chordata; class Amphibia; order Caudata; family Salamandridae; genus Pleurodeles; species Pleurodeles waltl. The sequence continues at coordinate 1,030,154,661 of NC_090437.1, read as the reverse complement.
GTCATGTTTCATATCTCTGAAATGGAAATAATAAATCATCTTTATTGTTAAAGTCGGATTTAACATTACTATTTTGGAAATGCCACTTTTTGGTTGTGTCCCTAATGATAGGGCACCCTATAACCCACAGAACAAGGGTTATACAATAAAAAAAAAACACGTTCTGCCAAGTAGCAGCATCAAGTAGGACAATTTTTGAGGTTTATGGGATACCAAGAGACACATCATTAGAAAAGCACCATCATAAATATGTGAAAAAGAAAAGAATCACAAATAAAATGTTCTAAATGCTTATATATGGTGTATTTGAGCCCAACATTATTCTTTGTAAGCAGAAAGTGATCTGTCCTACAGAACAGTGCCCCCAGTGCAGAGTGATACAGTGTGCCAAAACAAAGTGAAAAAAGTAAAAAATAACATGAATATATACAACATGTAGACAGACAAAGGAATAAGATTGAGCCATAAGACAGGAACTTGATATGAATGAATCAATTAAATGTCCACTTATAAAATGGAGATTGGTGCATCCCTTCACTGCATGGAGAAACCAGGCACATCAGCTTTGGAACCAATGCATCGAAGCATTGGTGCTTCGCATTTTGAACCAATCCATCGACAGCACTGCATGAAGAAAATCGGCACATCTTGGGACTGTGACCAGCTTTAAGGTACTTTGCTCAGCGGGCTCTGGGTGGGTCCTGGAGCTGGTGCTTTATCGTGGGCAGCCTGAACTCTTGACTTTGTCCCAGTCCGGCGTGACCCCTACAGCTTTTAAGAGCTATTTGCTCCTAGGCACCAGAACTATTTTTCTTCTTTAAACATTCATAACTGGACTTCTACTTATTGGATTTTTGTCATTTTGGTCTTGATTTATTCATTAAACTGTTGTCTGTTTAGCTAAACTGGTGTGGCGTCTTTGTGGTGTTTTCATTGGATTACTTTGTGTGTGTGTGTGTTGCACAAATACTTTGCACATTGTCTCTTTAGATAAGCCTGCCTGCTCTGTGCCAAGCAACCAGAGGGTGAGCGAGCATAGGTTATCTTTTAGTGTGTATCTGACTTACCCTGACTAGAGTGGTGGTCCCTACTTGGACTGGGTGCATATTCCTGCCAAAAAGAGACCCCATTTCTAACAGTGTAATTATGTGAAATACAAAACTGTCATTTATCGCTATATGTTAGTAGGAAATGCGTCCTCCAGTCCATTTTGGACATGAGGATGTTCCACGCAAAAAAAAAAAAAATGCCTAAATAACATAAGTGCTGCAAATAACAGCCACTTGCCTTCTGGTCATTCGTGTTGTCCCTGTGCTCGCATGCCAAAATGTTGCCACATAGTGTAATGGCATAGTATGTGAATCTCACATGACAAGTGTAAAGCAAATGTACTCAACATTACACCGGTGTAACTGAAGTAACTGAAGTTTTGCCTGGGCCTATGGGTGCTCAGGGTGAGGGATCAGTGAACATGCAGGGTGAGTGATAGTGTGCATTGTCAGGGGAGAGTCAGTACACAGGGTGAGTGGTCAGTGTGAGGTGTGTTTCAGTGGTGTGTGAGTGCAGGGTTATGTTTAAGTGTAGGATGACCACCTATCTGTAATTTGCACAGACTGGCCATAATTTAGCCCTTCTGTCCGTTGTCCATGATGAAAGGCTTAACGGACAGCATTTGTCAGCAATTTTAGCCTTTCAGCTCAAGGACAAATGCAATTAGGATAATTCAGTTTCCCCACCTAGATTGAAAGGCAGGGAGTCTCCTGTGCTCTGATCCTGAGGGAGGGGCGGACAGATAAGAAACCGGCCTTCTTGCCAGGGTGTCTCCTTCCCAAAAAGACATGCAATTGTGTGCAGCAGTTAAATCTGCAAATGTAAAGGGGCTTGGAAACCTGTATTGTCTTTAATCGAAGGATTCACTTGAAGCTTTCTGATGGCAAAGATATTTTCTTTCAGAGATGTACTGTAAAGGTGTTCCGAGCTGTGGAATGTGTGATTTTAATGGACAGCTTTAAAAAATGTTTGCACTAGGTATAATCTTTATATTATTGAAATCTGTATTTTAGCAGGACTTTATTTAACCTGAATGTATTTGCACCTTTTGTGACAGCCTATGTTATGCTGTGTGTAATGCATGTTTAAAATAAGGACTTGCACATTAACTGTGCTTTATGGGTCCTCAGCATCTCACAGTACTAACAAACATTGCCAAAGACATTACGTCTCGTCTGCGCAAGAGTTATTGGTTTTGCTACTGTGTTTTAGCCATGTTATACACCAGAGTGGCTGCTGTTCAGCATGGATAAAAGTTAGTGGGATAGAGGAGAGTGGCGTGGAGTGTCGCAGAGTGGAATGGCGAAGAGTAGAGTGCTGTAGAGTAGAGTGGCAAAGAATGCTGTGTTTAGGAGTGGCACACTGTGGAGTCCCATACAGTGTGGATATATTTTAGTGGTATGTAATAGAGTTGACTGGTATAGAGTGGATTGACGTAGCGAGTTGCAGAATATAGCATTGTAGAGTGAAATGGCATTGAATGCAGCAGCATAGAATTCAGTGGTGTACAGGGCAGTGTCATAGAATGCAGAGGCATTGATTGGAGTGGTGCATAGTAGAGCAGGGTGGTGCAGAAAGAGTGGCACAGTGTAGTGATATAGAGTAGAGTGGCATACAATAATGTGGCAGAGTGTGCAATAGTATAGAGTGGTGTAGAGTGCTAGGAGACTTGAGTGGCCTAGAGTGCAGTTGTGTAGAGTAGTGTAGAGTGGTGCAGTGGCGTAGAGTGTATTGGCGTAGAATGCAGCAGGAGCGGCTTGCGACGCTTGGAGGGGTGGGGCGGCACAGGGGGTGGGTGGGGAGTAGGGGATGGAAGAAAAATTAATAATTAAATAAAACAAAACTTACCTGAATCCGCCACCGCGCATCTCCTCTTTCCTAGGCTGCAGGCACCGGCTCCCAGTCTGCCCTGCGGCCAATCTGAACACTGCTGTCATGCTGCTGGCAGCATGACAGCAGCATTCGGATTGGTCGGAGCGCCCAGCCTGAGCGCTCCCAGGCAGACTAGAAGAGTCTGCCTGCTTTCTCCAACCCCGGCACTGCTTTGCCGGGTTGGACAGAGCTTAGTGCGCATATATGTTTGGCTGGCCCGAGACGACCACTCAAACATACATGTGTGTTGCCGGGGGAGTGCTGAGCACTTCCCCCTCTGTGCTCGTCACGGCCTGTGGCCCCACCCCTTCTACAATAAAGTGATAATAAACGTATTTTATTTTTGTTTTATTGTAGCAGTTTTGCAGCTTCTGCTGGCGGGTGGTGGGGGGATGCTCCTTCACCCTAACGGAGGGGCCGCACCTGGAATGCAGTAGTACAGAGTTAAGTGATGTAGAGTACAGTGGCGGGTAGTGCAGTGTTGCACAGTAGAATGTCAGAGTGTAGTGGTGTAGAGTGGCATAGTGTACAGTGGTGCAGAGTAGAGGGCAGTGGCATACAGTGCAGTTGTTTAGAGTGCATTGGCGTAGAGTGCAGTGGTATAGTGTGGCGTGAGGCAGAGCAGAGTGCCATAGAGTGCAGTGTCGTACAATAGATTGGCAGAGAGTGCAGTAGTGTAGAGTGGTGTATATTGCAGTGGTGTAGAGGTCAGAGTAGGTTTGAGTGACATAGTGTGCAGTGGCGTAGAGTGGAGGTATGCAGAGTAGTGTGGCATAAAGTGCAGTGGTGTAGTGTATTGGTGCAGAATGCAGTAGTACAGAGTACAGTGGTGGAGAGTGCAGTGGTGTATGGTAGAGTAGAGTGGCATAGAGAGCAGTGGAGTAGAGTACAGTGGTGCAGTGTAGAGTGAAGTCATGTATAGTGCAGCTTAGAGTGTTAAGACAGAGTGCATTGAAGTAGAGTGTAGAGGTTTAGAGTGTAGTGGCGTAGAGTAGATTGTTTCAGAGTAGAGTGCAGTAGGAGAGAGTGGAGAGGTGCAGGGTAGAGTGCGTTGGCATAGAGTGCAGTGGCGTAAAGTAGATTGTTTCACAGTAGAGTGAAGCAGAGCGGTGCAGGGTAGAGTGCAGTTGTGAAGAGTGGTATAGAGTGTAATAGCATAGACTAAAGTCGTATAAAGTGCTGTGGTATAGAGTGCAGTGGTGCAGAGTATATTAAAGTGACACACTCTGTTGCTGTAGAGTGCAAGAGCATGGAGTTGAGTGTTACAAAGTAAAGTGCATTAGCATAGATTGTATTGGCATACAGTGCAGCGTTGCAGAGTGGCATAGAGTGGAGTTGTGCGGAGTAGATTGGTGTGGCCTCAACTGGAGTGGTGTAGCATGCAGGGTCACAGAGCGCAGAGGTGTAGAGAGTCCAAAAGTTCATTGGCATAGAGTAGAGTGGTACAGAGTAGAGTAGAGAGGTGTAGCATGAAGTGGAGTGATTCAGAGTGTCGTAGAGTGCAGTGTTCCAGAGTGCAGTGGCGTAGAGTGGTATAAAGTGGAGTGGTGCAGAGCAGAGTGGGGTATGCATGGTGTGTTAGCACACTGCCATTAAAGACAACATGTTTTTGATTAAAATTACCATTACATTTGCACAGACATACAGTTTTTCTAATAAAACTATACAGTGCACAGACGATGTGTGGAAATTGTATCACCTAGTGTAATGATTTGTTTTTATCATATTAACGTATGTTTCCTGCACAGTTCAGAATTAACAAAAATGTGCCTCATTTGTATTCCTAATTCTGATATATGCGGAAATCTTTGCGCAGTTCATTTAAATGTTGTTGTGTGCTAGAAAAACTCTTTGATACCCGGCAGGACCCAGCAAGATTGTCACATTAATCCTCCCACTTTGAAGTCAGAGTAAGAAAAGTAAACACCAAGCTCTTACTGAAGACAGAGCCTGACATTCTCCCTTGTTCTTTGACTACCCAGCAAACATGATGAGATAGAACAAGATTTAAAGGCCTGTTTACAGCACTCTGAAGTATACAGCAAATAAGATTTAGGCAAGGGAAGGGTCAAACTCAAGTTGGACAGCCTAAAACAAATAAAGGCAGAAAACTGAAAGCACTGAAATGTGATTTACAAACTACAAAGCCAATGGGAAGCAACAGGCGGAATGCATTCCTAGGGGGTTTACTATGAATGTACTTAAAGTGGCAGCCACAGGATACTTTGTAGGGAAAGTCCAGTATTTTAGACCGGTCTGTGTCTTGTAGAGGTTTGGCCACATCAATCTACCAGGTAGTATGACATGGTCTCCATGTTGCAGGAAAGGTCTGTACACCCACCTTATCAGTTTGTCACCATTCCTATGGTGTACAGCTTCTGGCACACCTCATGTAGAGTTAGTACTAGGTGGCAGACATGAAACGGGGAATTTAATGATTGTTTAAGATATTTATAAGTAAGGAGTTGACCTGGGTGAAGATGGTAGTCTGCCACAAGGGTTTGGAAGTCTAAAATCTCACCATTCAGAAACAAATCCTCCAATTTTAAGATGCCTGAATCATGCCACTGACAGTGTTGCTCTAAGTGCAGCCGTCCTGTGTGAGTGGGAAGGTTTCTTCGTGTCAGTGAGTTTACAGGTTCTAGCAAGGCAGGAGAGCGCTGTGCAGGATAACCCCAGACAGTGTTCCGTAGAATAGTCAGTAGGAAACAATGCGTAGTGCAGTAAGCCCTCCTTAAAGTCTTTATGGATAAGCCCCATCTCATGCAGGGGCCGGGCAGACAGCCAGCGAGCCACCCATTGGACCTGTGCAACTAAATAATAGCATTCCAAGTCTGGAAGGCCTAATCTACCCACAGTCATGTGTAGCTTTAGAGTGGAAAGAGCTAACCAACAGCTCCCCAGCAACCAAATCAGATGTGTGGCATGTCTGAAGAAGGACTGAGTGATGAGCAGGGGAAGGTTTGCAAAATAATACAATAATCAGGGTAGCACACCATCTTCACTAGTGCCTCATGGCCCACTACAGAAAGCAAAAGAGAAGACCAAAAAGCAAACCGTGTCGCTCTGCTGAGATTTCCTTCCTCCAAATCAGTGAGGTAATGGTAGATACTATTCCCTAGGTATCGAAAGGTAACTGGTTCCCAGTTCATTGTGAGATCTATTTGTATATAAAGGGGAAACACTAATTACATTTTAAAGTCTTTCTTCTGTTCTTACATTTTGTTTGTGCCATTCACATCCCAAATATTCTTAAGATTCTCTGTATACGTTGACACTTGGGGATTAGCCAGATCATGGGTTTGGCTTTTGCTCAATTGCAAAACCATTTTAAGACATGAACAGAGAGGGCAATAGCCTTGCACATCCTTGCAAGGAGTCTGGCCCCTGTTCACCCTTCACAAGCACGAACAGCGGACCATTGTTCCAGAAGAGTTTGCAAGGTGGGTTGGTGCTGCTTGTTCAACTACTTGACCGTGCCTCTTCTGTTTCTCTGATGTCTGCAGAGACAACTCCACAGGCATGCCATACCTTCCTACAATCTTGGTGGCCCATCTTGTCTGATTTTAGGAATTGTCCCACCTTGTTCTTCTCTTCCTTATTTATCCAGATCTTAGCAACAACCCTTTGAATCAGTTGCTGTGGATCTCCCATCTGATCTCGATTTCATCCTCCTCTTTTATTATCTTTGATTGGTAGTCTGGGCTCCCAGCTCAGAGATAAATTAATAATAATGGACATACACTCTAGTGCTGTGAGACTATAGACTAGATGTAAGTACCTCACATCCTGCCATTAGGTGTGAGACTGTCGCCCACATTATCTGCTCTGCCTCATTATTTTTTTTAGGTTGAAAATCCATTGGAGATGTTTTTGTTCACCTTGTTTAAACTAGCATAAGGTTGCTTGCGTTAATGTTTCCCAAATTCTTTGCCATTGGTTTTAAAATGTTAAGAAACATAATTTAAAATGTTGCTTCCTCTCTAAGAAAGATTGGGTAGATTTGGGTAGGGGTGATGGCCTTGACACAGTGCTGAAGGGCATTAGTTTACTACTGAACAAGGACATAATGTGACACCTGAATGTAGCATACCAGGAGGCAATCACAGAAAGACCACAGTGAAAAAATGGTGCTATGTAAGAAAAAGACTAAATAAATGCACTGATAAGGTAACAGCGTATGGCCTCTTTTGGATGTTTCTGTAAAACTGACATTTGTTGTTGAATTTTTGTCCTGAATGTTGACATTTCGTCCTGAATTTTTCTGAATTTTGACCCTGTGTCCTGATTTTTTTATGGTTCCGTCCAGAATTTGCCTCGATGCCACGTGGTCACCCTGTTTGGGTGAGCAGTGTGTGTGTCTGGTGAAAGCTGGGCGAGTGCTGGGTGTGCCGTCAGCGTGAGCAGTGCTGTAGTTGTGTGAGTAACGGGCTAAAGGTGTGTGGCTACAGTGTGAGTGTGTAGGGAAGACGATGGGCGAGTGCAAGGTGTGCGGTCAGCGTGAGCAGTGCTTTCGTCATGTGGGTTCAGGGTGAGTGATGGGTTAGATGGGTGAGGTTGCAGGGTGAGCAGTGGTGAGAAGTGTATGGATATACATCGTGCATTTGGTGAAAGTGTGATCGGAGGGTGAGCGGCAGGTTGACCGTCAGTGTAAGTCGGGGTGAGAGGTGTGCCCAAATACCTTGAGTGCCATACAGCACAAGCCAAATATATTGCACTTTCAAAGATTGTTTAGACTCCGACCACTGGCTCCATAATACTTTGTTGAACAAAAAATAGACAACATTGAAGGTGTTGTACTATGTAGCTTTTCGTCTTAAAAAGTTTCAGCGAACAATCACTGTGGTTTAATTCCCCATCAGCGCCCTCTGGCGTTCATTCTGGGGTGCTCTTTACATTTCATTAATTTTGTAAAGCTGTTTCTTTTGTTACTAAGCCTCTGAAGAAGACACAGAGAGACGATATAGCATGGATGTCATGTTTAGTGTTTATCTTTTTACAGAAAATAAGGCCAAGATCTGACCAGAAAGAGAACGAGATGATTGTTTCTATCCTGAGATGCTTGTATGAGGAGAAACAGAAAAACCACACCCACAGTTGGGAAACTAAGCAGGTAGGGTATTTATTCGTTTAACTGTGATAAAGGTGACCTTGTGGCTGTGCATGGAATTCATTAGACTATGCAGCTTTTTAGTAATTTTTTACAACAATAACATAAGGACATTAAGGGGCATATTTAGGAGACCCTAGCTCCATTCTAACGCCACATTAACGTAATGTTTTATGCTAATGTGGCATTAGAAGGCCAGAAACTCTGTGCCTTATTTACAAAGTAGCGAAATTCATGCATTGTGCCACTTTGTAACCCTTTGTGCTACATTATGCCTGCGCCAGGCTTAATGTATGCAAAGGGGGCGTTCCCCCTTTAGGGGGGGGCTAACAAATGGTGCAACTAAATCTAATAGATTTCCTTGCATCATTTTTTTCAGCACCTATAACGCCTGCTCAGAGCTGGCATTTAAAGGGGGCATTCCATCATCTATAATGGGCCCCTATGTACTCTGCAGGAGTAGGGTCAAAATGTTGGCGCTACTCCTGCAGAGTACATCAGTAGTGTTAAAAAAGAAAAAAAAAATGACTATTGCCTCCTACCTTGCGCTATGGTGCCCCGTATTTTAAATACAGCGCACACATGGTGGCGGTGGGGGGGGGGGGGTGTTTAGGGGCTCAATGAAAGTGGCGCTGCGCTAGAGGCAGCTCCACTTTTCTTAACTATACCCCTAAGTATTGAAGACGTATATGAGTATCTTCGTCAGCTGAATATTTTTTTTACTTGAATAAAAAAGAACAGTTATTAAAACGAGCTTCATAACAACAAACTGTACAAGCAGTGAACATTTTGGACTGTATAAAATGCCAGAGGAACCATAGGCTGGCATGCATACAGTAAACTTCAAACCAGTGCGCCGCTAGAGTTTTTGTCAAACTGGTGCATTGGAGTTGAAACCCTCTGTTCTACCGATTTGTATTTCTTGTGTTTTTGATAAAACGTGAAATACATCCAGTGGTGCTTTTATGGTGTTTAACATGTCTAATATGTTGTTTTTTTAGGCGTCACAGGCAGACAGTTCAGCCCCGGAGCTGCCGAGCCCTGCCCCAAGATTCCGACTCGATATGCTGACAAGCAAGGCGAAGCGATCGCTAACGGAGTCTTTAGAAAATATTTTATCAAGGGTAACAATCGTCTCCCACCTTTGCTTCGTTATAAATTCTTCTTCCCTTGTTCAAGGCTTAGTGCACATTTTAATGTCTAGACAGAAAATCGCTAGATTTTTTAAAGCCACTTTTCACTCAAGCCAACTTCAAATACATACTTCGAAGTCACACTGCTTTGTGCCACGTTTTGTAATAGACAAAGGTACAATATACCTCGTGTTCTAGACTTCAGGGGAGGCAGAAAAGCCTGAAATTAAATCCAGCATTCTTCTGTTGGACGTTGCAGAATGTGATGCTCGTTTGTGCACGCAGCTAACAAATATGCATTTCCTGTCCGTGACATTTCCTGGATAAATATACAACCGCTTGTTACATTGCATAGCAAATTACAGACTTTTCTGTGACAAGTTAGATTCATTCTAACAAACCTGCTGGAAAAACCCAACTTCTGGGTGATATATCCGTACATATGTATTTGCGTATTCCTACCCTGGCGTCTGGAAATAGTAGACACACAGCTGTTGGTATTTTACAATAGATTGTTTAATATGTACTGTCCGCACATAAATATTATGTATCAGAAGTATGGTAATTATTATGGTGATATCAGTAATCATTATGTAAACCAAACTGAATATCATAAAAACCCAAATAAGTTTACATTGCACACCCCTACAACTCCTAATACCTCTAATTCCTACCTAGCAGGTATATGTATAAATATATATTGAGCCTATGGTTATTCAGATGACCGAGCTATTCATGATCTCCCTAACTATTGTATGCCAGCCCTCCCAAACCCACATATCCCATCATATGTCAGAAATGTGTTGGGCCTACAGTTGAATAATGGCACTCCAGCATATTCCGTCTAGCGGACAGTCTTCGGGTGCGCCTCGCCTAGATTCCTGGGTCCCTTTTTACCTTTCTCCTCAATGGTTCCCCAAGGAGAGGGCAGGAGAACCTTCTGAGCAGCATCTTGTATCAGCATGAGCAATGCCTTTATTTGAGATATTAGACACACACTCAAAAGGTGAGTAACTGTAACCAGGTTTGCTCCCTTGTTCCTTCCAAACATGCTCCATACAAGGGCACACAGCCTTGCAGCACTAATCACTACCCACAGTCCCACACACAAAAGAATGGAAGATTTCTGTGCGTCTGTGTTTCTTAGGGTGACTAATGTCAACCTGCAGCTAGAAGAACATGACAATCTTGCCCACTCTTGTTAGCATCATCATTTGGAATATTATTTCCTTTACCCTAAACCTTACACATGCACACTCTGAAGGGTTAGCGCTCTTCATACGATATGCAGCCAGCTCTGGTTTGCATGTATGTGTTATCAGGAAAGCCCTGCCACACAACACTATAATTCATTCGTCAACTCTGCTGTTGTGTATCCCCTTTCCTAAAAGAAAATTATTAGCCCGTCATTCCTTAGAATAATCGCAACATCATAATCTTGAATACTGGTGGTTTGCTTGATCTAGCATTGAAATACCTGCTATATGAAAACAACCTTTCACTCTCTAAACATACCAAAGCAGCTACACACAAAGTGTGTCAATCAAACCTCAACATAGTTATTAATCCTTTCAGTGCCATATTATGCTTCATCAAAACACCAAGTAACCGCTCCAGACCCACACCACCACCATTTCTGTACTTCCTTTACCCAAAGCCATGCAGTATCCACTTGCAGTCCATTGCTCTTCATTCTCTTACCCTGTGTCTATCTTCATATAAATACAGCACATTATGACAATAACCCATGCCTTTTCATCTCAGTCAATGAGAAGCAACATCCTCTGCATCCTCAACATCTCATTGTTACAGAGCAGCTTTCCTTATGGCCAGGGAATCACCGATGTCCCAGGGATACCTACCCCCACCCACAACCATCCATATTGACGACCAAGCATGACACCAGCTCTTTTTGGGTTAGGGGGCCTTAAATCATTGCACGTATTTATTTCACACAAGAAAAAGCATTTTAAACTTCAAACATTTTTGCACAGTAACCACAGTATTTGCATGTTTGTTCACAAGTAAGGCCTAGTCTTAACATAGATCTAATACATGGTGTTTCCCAACCATACCTAGATTGTTCCTGTGCAACCAAGAAAAACATAACTGTCCAAGGGAACTCATGACTGGTTTTTGGTGTCCCTTTCTCTTAAAACCCCTGCCCAGCGGATAGGTCCCTCACTTTTTGAGGATGTCACCTTACCTCTCCCATACCTGTACCAGTAGGTTTGCTTGCCTCGAGAGTTCTTGTGATGGTGGCCTGTCTGCCTTTAGCATACCAATCTCGGGCACCACCTACACCCAAGTTCCTTGTCCCCCAAGGGCCTGTGCTAGTTCATGCCAATTGTGCTTGCGCGGGTGGTTGACAGGAAAGGAGCGCATGTCAGCGACTGCTCCAGCCCCTCACGCCACTGCACCCTCTTTTCCGACTAGCTGCCAGCACCCCTTGGAGGATCCAGTGGCTCCAATGTTATTTTGGTATAAAAGGATGTTGTAGAGTGACCTGAGGACCCAAAGTGTCCCCACCAATCATGACCTCACCCGCCACAGGCCAGCGTAGTTCCCCTGGTGTCTGCCCCCCCCCCCCCAACCATCTTACCATGTGCTTTGGACAATCCCAGGCCAACAGATTCTCCAGAACCGTTGCATTACCCTCCTTAGGTAAGTGCACCCCATCCTGTGAGAGTGAGGTTCACCCCGAGGTATGGATGCTAAACAAGTTGTGTTCAACCACTTACCAGCCTCCCTGTTCAACTGTTTGACCCACTCATTGGGGCCCTTACCGACTTACCAACTCTCCAACTCAACCTTTGGACCATGCTATTATGGCCTACAGAACTTCCTTGAGAGTTGAAACATTCCAGAGGATCCTTAATTCAAATAAGTTGTTTCCCCCTAGCTTAGCCAACTCGGTGCCTCCCAATGTACAATGGCAATTCCTGAAGGGCAGAAACCTCTAGTGCACCATTTCCTCAAATGCAGTTCTTACTTTGGCCAAGCGCACCTCTCCTTGAACACTGGAAGTCAGCCGAAATCCTGGCTTCCTTGCCTGCGTGATGTAGTCACCTGTAGAATAACAAACCTTTGCCTAGCTCACGTACGAGCTGCCCAACACCAGCATTTCTGAAACACCTCTAGCTTCCCACGTTGACTGGAGTCAATGAAGTGTCCAGCAGCCTTATCCTATAGTCCACCTGCATTGACAGGAGAATACTGTAAAGGATGGTAGAAGTAGTGCCAAGACAATTACAACATGTTCAATCTCACATAGCACTCGTAACAGTCAGACTTTCACCTGCCTGTCCTTTGAACCGTTTGTGCCACCAGCCCCATTCCTGCTGCTGCAGTGGCTGTGCCAAAGAATGGAACTATACTCTGCAGGATCCCCACCTGCAGAACACCAGGGCCCTTCTGAGTGCCCTGGCCCCCTGTGCCCGTGTGCCATAAAAGCTCCAAGGTTCCCCAGTGGGCAAAACTCATTCCCTGGGGCCCTGTGCAACAACAGGTCGACACCCCCACCACCACCCCATCTGGTCGGTCTTAGAACATGTAATGGTGACCGCCAAGGAGCCATTCGGCCATTGAAAGCCTGCAAGCTGCCAACCCCCATTTCTGTCCTCCTTGCTCTTTGCTACTATCTCCCCTACCTTCGGTGCCCCACAGAAACGTTACGGAGAAAGCTGCCATGAACAAACTGACCTCAGCTGGTGACCTGCAGTGGTGTACCTTCAGGGTGGGTTTTTGGGATGTTACACACCTGAATAAATGTATTGTCTGGAAAATAGTTGGGTAGAGGTGCTTTCAGTCTGGTATATTTAAGTGTCTGTTGTATTTCACAAGGATTTTATTTACATGAACAGACAAAAACACATACTCTCTCCCTCTCTGCTTTGAAAGTCTTCAAAAATGTTGGTTATTTTACAAAGTATAGTGTTTTCTCCCATTTAGTACCCCTACAAATCCACTTTAATCTCCCTTTTCACTGCCCCTTTGGCCCCTCTCATGTGCCCTGCTTGTCGTATAATGTATTTTGACATAATATGCCAGCATAATTGTTGCAGAGTTGAAGCTCACAGGCCCCAATCTTACTGACCGAGCCATGCCCCTGGTGACCTGCGGACAATGGGCGAACTATAGGTATGAAACGGAGAGCAAGACTAAACTGCCCCACCACCATCTAAAACTAATACAGTGTCACTTTGTCAGCAGCCCTATTGTCCTCCAAGGCCCCTGTGAATGCCTCTACTTTTCCTGGGGAAGACTAGACACGCCTGCCTTATAATCCAAATCTATCCCTAGAAATTCACATTCTGCAGTCTGCCCCCTGATCTTAGCCTGTTCCAGAGGTACACCAACATTGCCATTAATTCATAGAAAGATTCTAAAGCCTTCCCACACCCCGTGGCAGGGGAACCAAGAACAGGAAGTCATCCAGGTAATGGTGTACCCACCGGTGCCCTGGTCTCTGCCCGGAAAGTAATAAATCTCTCAAAGTAAGCACAGGAGAGCAAACTGCCTATGGACATGCACTTGTCAAAATAGAAGGTGCCCTCAAATTGGAAAACCCACAAAATGAAAATTTGTCAGAGTTCATCAGTAGCAGCCAAAAAGGGGGATTCAATATCCGCCTTTGCGAACAGTGTCCCAGGCCTGCACAGTATTGCAACCACCTGGTCTAGCGAGGCACGCTTGACTGAGCATAATGCCCGCCCATAGCCTCATTAACAGATTTTCCCTAGGTGCTGATAAGGTGTGTATCAAGTGGTACTCCCCTGGATTCCTCTTTGGTACCACCTCGAAGGGGCAACACACACAAATTCTCCAGTGTAATGGAATCAAAAAGGGAACCTGAAACCCTCATTTAAGTTGTTTCCCTTCAAATCCTTATCCATGGCAATGCTAGGATTAACTCTTACTGAGTGCTGGACTTGGAGTACGTCACCCCCACACAACCCTCCTGCTGGGGCCCTGAAACTTTCCTTAAAACCTGCATACAAGGCCTGTGCTGCCGCTGCGTTACTGTAATTATTCAACCATTGCCTCATTTCACTTGACCAGTAGTGGTTGCTTATTCCCACTTTTTGGGGACCTCTATCTTTTGTCTTTTTCAAAGACGTGAGGTGTGAAGATAGGCTGTCGATGGAACAACAGTGTTTGAGGTTACACATCCCTGGGACTCTGGCGTAGGATCGTCCTTGAAATCACTCCTTCTTTCCCCGCCCCCTGAACTACCACCTGCCTGTAAGGCTGCCCAAAAGGGCTGACTAGGTAAGGCCTCAAACTTCTGTGGCCTTGTAAAACACAACCATGTGTTCACATCGATCTAGTCTCAAGCCAGTGCGGGTCTAGTGGCCTTAATTCTTCTATTTCTTTGTCTTAATCACTCTACTCCTTGCTCCTAAACACATTGTGGGTGCATACTATCCTACTCTGGTAACCCTCCAATTGAAAATGTCTGGGAAATTGTGCAGCACTGGACCCAAGTCTTGTAAGGCCAATGCCAACACTCCCTTGAACTGGAACACTCCATGCTTTTGTTTGCCCTCCTTCCATTCAGTCCTATCTGCAATTAACCTGCACATATACACCTAACCAGCCTTTTCCAAGCCTCTCCATCACGTCCGCCAGCATCTGTATGCCCAACATATTGTGCTTATACTGCACATCCCCCAAACGAATGCTCAGCAATGTTGCCAGCTTAATGGATCGTGTAACTCTTTGGTAAGGGGTAGGACTTTGATTGCCTCCGGGACCACCTGGGCTACACTACCTGTGTGTGAATGTCCCACCACTTCTGACCCCTGTGCCACCTGACCGACTACTGCGAGCCCACCAACTGCTCCCACAGGCGCACACACAAGTCCTGTTGCTACATGGCAATGGGGATAGCAGTGGCACTCTTCTGCACGCAGGAGACTGGGAGATGCCTTCTTGGAAGTGGTGTGCTCACCAGTGGACCATCTAGTGCCACTCCTTCTTGAGTCTTGAAATAACCATGGGTGGTACTTGCTGCTAAGACCAGATTGCCCCACAAAAACATGAAGGTGATGGTCCAATTTGCCCAGCACTTTGTCTCCATGACTTATTTTAAGAATTGAGGTGTGCGACAATGCACGCATGTCTTTGAACTTGAATTGCAGGGAGTTCAGGCGTATAGCTTGCTGTGACAGAGGCTGTTGGTTTGTGGCGGAAACCCACTGCACAGCAGCGCTCTGGTGTGTACAGCATGGTAGGCCCACTCTCCTGTACGTACAGCCCCGGGCCTTTCTGACAGAGGCTACCTTCAAGAAGCAGTCTTCTGTTGTTGGTGAACACTGTGCTTTGAACAACAGATGATGGTAGTCCCTGACTGGAGGCGCTGCATCTCCCTGGCAGACACAGCACACTCTGCGGTGTGCTGTACCAGACGTGTCCACCATCTCCTGCCTCAGGGCTGCACTAGGGGCTAGGAGGACCAGGGATGTGGCCACATTCACGGCAGGGCTGGAGCGGTGTGGCAGAGAGTGGTAATGTTTCCGGTAGCCCAAGATAAAATCGCACTGATGCACTCTTGTCTTTTTACCACCAGTCTATTGGCACATTCCCACCAGGCTCCTAGATTGTGGAAGGCTGTTCCATAGTGAGAGAATGGAAGAGGAGGGCTGACTGTAATTGACTGTGGCATGCAACACGGGGATGCCCCTTTTCATGTCGATTCCTCTGCCTCCTGTGTTAGCAAAATATTTAGGGACAGATGAAGCCCAAACAATCTGCAGAATGTTGTCCCCAAGGCTCAAACACTTGATCTTTCCCATGTAGAGCCGGGCACTTAACCCCTAGGTTGCACGTACAGCCTTGTTAGTGGGCCTCGAAGCAACTCCTGCACTCTCCCTTCACCCCGCAGAGACCTTCACTGCCCTCTGGTCCTCTGGAGCCACCACCGAAAGATGGTGAAACAGTCCCCAGGGTCAGGCAAGAACATTTCTCAAGCCCACGTGGCTCCCGGGGAGCAGTGTGTGAAATTATGGTTGTCGATGGGGTGGTGATGTGAGGTGGAGCTGGAGCGTGCAACCTTAGTGGTACGGCGAGCAGTAACAAAGAGACCTACTTGCCGCAACTCCTTAAAAGGGACATGTTCCCATCCCCTGTGCCCCCGGAAGCACAATACTGCTTCCAAGTTAGCATCCACGGCAGCCCAACCTACCCACCCTCCCCGCTAACCTTCAGCCTGGGGGAGGATGCGCTGCAACCAGGGTGTGTCCCCCTACTCCCTGCCATATTAGTTGGCTCTCCTGAGTTGGGAGAGCCTTGGTAAGATGTTTTGAAAGTTGTGTTGCTGCTTCTGATATTATCTTTCGTACCGGTCATTGACGCAAGTTATTAAGTATTTAAAGTCATTTCTACAAGTCATTGTTCACTTCTAGTTCTCTACTCCCCAGTAGACTACAGGTACCCTAGACTCAATTTTCCACATGTTTTATTATGAATATGAGGGACACTCAGGGTTCTCTCCTTAACACTACGTTCACAATCAAAAGTACTGAGCAGAAAGGCGAGATGAGAGTTAATGTTCCATTTTAATAAAATTCAAATTTGTACATCTAAACATACAGAAGCTAAAGAGACTAAATGCTAAACATCTACCTCCATTAAATATTCATGAGATTTATGAGGTTGGACTATAGAATGATCAGACTCTTAGTGTGCATGGGGTCTTTAAGAAATCATACAAAAACATCAAATGTGGTTGTAGCTATCTGGAAAGAGAAGGTCGGGATTCCACCATTATGCGTTTGAATGAACCTGTGAGCAAGGCACATACATGTGCATATTTATGGCAATATCTAATGCAAACTGATTGACCCAGCCACTTTTGACTACTGTGAATGAGTGCTTGTTTGAATGACATTTCAGTTTGTAATGTTCAAAATATGTCATTAAAACACTACTTTTGAGTGACAAACATCCTGCCGACTGATTGGCGGATGAACGCATGCGCACAAAAAATACATAACAGGTAACTGTTTAATATGGTCTTGTATTATCATATAGGGATTCTGGTGACATCGTGAACCAAGAGGCCGAAGACTGAGTGTTTGAAAATATCACCAGAGCTCCCAGATGGCAGTATATAGTCACTGTCACAAAAGTTAACAGTTTTGCTATTTTCATATTATTTATATTTAGGTGCACTTAGCTTGCATACAACAGGCAAAGGTTTATTGAAACCAGCAAGTAGATTACTAGACTATATTGTTTGACTGTAGACAGTAGTTAAGAAGACGGGGTTTCAAGTAAAACAGACCTTTTTGGAGGCATTCTCGATATAGAAGTCAGCTCTGCTATCAAGTACATTAATTACAGTTAGAATGTTCAGCTTTCACACAAACTAAACAAAAGGCAATGATTTTACAAAAATATTTTTGAATCTGCTGCCAGCAAGGCAGAGCTTACAAAATACCCCGATTTCAATTAGAATGTTAAGCTTCCATGCATTGACTGCCAATTAAACAATAGATAGGGATATGCCCAGATTGTTAAAGGTACTGCACTACGGCGGAGTTATCCATGGAACTTCATGTTTTTCTTTTATTTCACACATTGACTCTTGCTAATTAAACAGTGAGCTATGTTTTTTTGCTTAGATGTTTGAAATGCTTCCTTAGTAATTAATCAGTGGGCACTGCTGAAGCTCTTGACGTGCTGTCATGTCATTCTGAGATAGTTATGTGTGTATATATATTAATATATATTACTCCTTCCTGAAATGGCCTGCACATTTCACTCTGGCAGGACCAGGAGACTGCACAATCCTGTACGAAACTCATGCTTTTGTTTTGTTAAACACATTTTTATTCTTATTATTTCATCATAAAAGTGCAAGATGCTACAAAGACCTGGCTTATGCGTTTCGGCAGAAAGCCTTCAACTGGGCCATATTTAAATATTAATATTACCTACTGGCAATAGCCAGTAGATGGTTATCGTTAGGACCAACTTTTTCCATAGATGGAGTGTTTTTTGTTCTGTGGTGATTCATCAAGCAAGGGCCAAGAAAAAAGGTGGGCGACAAAACACTTTTTCTCCATTCTATGCCTATGGGATTTTTTGCATACAACAACAGCTGGAACCACTGAACGGATTTACACCCAAGTTGGCAGAAAGCTAGATCTTGGTCAATGAGCGTGCTTATTTAAGGTTGGAAAATATAACTATCTAGGGATGCTGATCCTCCGGATCCAGGGAGGGGGGGAAGGAGCAACTCCCTGATTGACAGCAACCTGGAAGGAAAGTTCAATTTGTGACATGCAAGTGTACTCATGGACAATATGGTCATCACTCTCCCTTAATCAGTCATTCATATTTATATCTTTTCAAGCCTCCTGTAACCATGTCACATTTCTTTATCCTTTTCCAACATGGAGAATTTTCCAGGTTACTTAACCTTTTCTCAAGGCTCTAGCACTCATAGTGGTATAATCTTTTCATGTGTGTAAGACATGTATTTAAAATCATGAAAAAAATGTTCTGTGATGAGTTGCTGGAGCGGTGTGATATATCTCTTTGCTGCAGATCAATTTAATTACTGTGTTGTAGCACATACAGTAGTTGTGAGAAGATGTCTACTGCCCTAAGTGAGTGTCATTGTGGGAACCGTCTATTAGTTGATGATTGAATTGAAAGTTACTGCATGTGTTCGAGAAAGGTCAATAGACATCAACATTTGATCAATATGTGTTTAAAAAAATCTGGATTTTAGAGTTTAATGCTATTAAAACGTTTTCCTTAGGGCAGTAAGGCCAGACTCCAGCAACAAACATCAGGAAGTTTGGAATTTGACAACCCCTTGACTGGTCCATTACATAGTGAAAGCACTGTAAGTCCATCCTGTGTAAGTATGTATGTGAAGCACAATTAGGTAATACTGAAGAGTTGACTTAAAATGTACAACTTCCAGCTTACCCTTATACTCCTACTGACAACATGTTCTACTAACATCGGCTGTAGATATTTAGCATGAAGGTACCTCATTAAGGCATCGGTTTCTCTGTCAGTCAATCTGCAGAATGAACTGCAAACACGCTTACTTCTCACTTCTAGGCACTCAGTAGTGAAAGCAGCCCCCGCATTAAAATCACCAGCTCATTTTGTAGACACATAGCATCAATATGATGAAAATCCCAGAAACATTTCACAGACTTGGTACATATTTTTAATTCATTTTGTTGTTGCGAGCTACAGGCATGAAACAAAATGGAAACAGCAAATGATTCTCAGGAACTGCGTGCATCACACGCTGGACTGGCATTCTTGAGCCATTGTAGTACCCAGAGCAGTATCTTCTCACTTGTCTCTGACTTTTTTTTCCCCATATTCAAGGTTTTCGGCAGCATTCTTACATCAAGAGGTATCTTCTCTTAGGCACAGTTCTGTAAAGGAGAGCACACTTCTAAGGAAGAGGTGTCCAAAATAGATTTGAGGGGGCGGATCTGTGCTAGAATGCCAGAATTTTCACATAAGCTAGATTTACACAGAGTTAATCTAAGTGTATGTTTGCCTTTGAGCAAGTACAGCGCTTTGTTGTCATTTGCTGGCTGTGTCTTGGTTTACCCTACACATGAAGGAATCCAGATGTGCAGAGGCCTCTCCTGAGACTGTCCTCTTCAAGGGACATCAGTGCATCTTTTATTTAAACGGGAAGTGCAATCATGCCAAGGGTGTTGCCCTGAACTCTAAAGGACATGAATCAAATCAGTGGCATTGTGACTACCATTGACCTGAGTCTCCATCTCAACAATGTTTAGGTGGTCCCATAAGCACAGCAACATTTTTTTAAAATATGTTACTCTTTGGAAACCTTTGTAATTAACCATTATGCAACATCAGAATGTGGGTTGTTTATGAAGGTGTAGAGATGTTAAACACCCCATTGTTACAATAGTAACCTAATGCATTTGACATTGACACATTTAGGACTGGTTTTGCTCTGGTACTGTGCTGACACAATTGCCTAGAGACTGCAGAACACATTCACCACTTGAATGCAAGGTGCGTAGAGGAGAGTTGTAGCTGAAGAACATGAGGAGAAGTAAAGGATTTAGTAGAGTAGCCACATATGGCAAGAAAAAGCGAAGGAGCCTGACTGATCAGGTAGCCAGACTCATCGGCCGATCACCTTGATTCAAGTGGCATCGAGGGAGCTGCCACAGAGCTGCTCGGCTGCACAGTGTTGTGTCTACATCACAAGAGAAGATCTAGGCGCAAACATTTCAATGCCAGTCACCTTTCCCTGCAGCTGCACCTGCCGTTCGAGGTGTGCATATGACACAGTTGCTCCAACCCTGACCCATGTTCCTTCAGCAACACCGATATCCTCATAGAGAAGAAGCTAAAATATTGCTTAAAGGGCCCCCTCGACCTCAGCCCCAGAATAAAGAGTTACAGCATGCCGCATAATTCTGCTCCTGCACTAGCTGCCTTGATTGTACCAACCAATGCTGGTGATTCTTGAAACTTATCAATGGGAGCGGGCAGGGACTTTCAGTACCGTGCAACCAATGCTGGTGATTCTTGAAACTTATCAATGGGAGCGGGCAGGGACTTTCAGTACCGTGCAACCAATGCTGGTGATTCTTGAAACTTATCAATGGGAGCGGGCAGGGACTTTCAGTACCGTGCAACCAATGCTGGTGATTCTTGAAACTTATCAATGGGAGGGGGCAGGGACTTTCAGTACTGTGCAACCAATGCTGGTGATTCTTGAAACTTATCAATGGGAGTGGGCAGGGACTTTCAGTACCATGCAACCAATGTTGGTGATTCTTGAATTTTGTCAATGGGAGCAGACAGGGACTTTCAGTACCATGCACCCAGGCCCTGGATTGTTACAATAATACTGACTCCCGCAGTCTTATTTTTACCACCTCTAAACAGCTGTCACTTTGGGCTCACTCATGCCTCGCAAAACGAAATATTTTTTCACAACGAAATAGAAACCTAAGGATTGATTCCCACATGAAGACGGTTGTGTATGAAGTTTTGCTGTTCATTTGAGAAGCATATGGGTGGAAAGATCTGTTCCGCATTTGGGTCCAAGTACAACACAGTTTTTTATTCTTATAATGAAGAAATGCAGTTCCTTATTTTTCTTGAAAATATGCTGAGCAGTAGAGCTGTCCTGAAACAGACCAGTAAATGAAGTTTTAATTTTCCATTTTTTTTTGCAAATTTGGGAGCACGTTATAATTTCACCAAAAAAACGGGCCATAAAATGTAAGAACTATCTTCTCAAGGGTGGTATTTTTTCTTTTCTTTTTTAGGACCAGTCGACTAGTGATGCAGAAGCTGAGGAGCCTGCTGAAGCCCCCGTGAAGCCCCATGGATCGGTGGGAAACCTCTCCCAGGATGGTAAGAGTCCATGCTCTTCTCAGCCTGAGGAACCATCCCACCCGGCCTTCCGACGGCGGGCCAACACGCTGAGCCACCTCCCACTCGAGAGGACAGAGAGCTTGGATATAGTTGAGCGAGCTCCATCGGTTTCACAAAGAAAACTCACAAGGTATCACTCGCTGAGCACCGA
The DNA here is from genome assembly GCF_031143425.1 of Pleurodeles waltl. Taxonomy (NCBI): domain Eukaryota; kingdom Metazoa; phylum Chordata; class Amphibia; order Caudata; family Salamandridae; genus Pleurodeles; species Pleurodeles waltl. Next base: position 1,030,132,934 of record NC_090437.1, on the reverse strand, counting down.
GTCTCCTCGCAAGCAGGAGTAAGTATCGCAATGAAGCTATTTGAATGATAACTAGATGCACACCACACTATTGATCGCCTGTCCAGAGTCATATAGCCAGGAATTTGTATTTTGGATTTATTTAAAAAGCAGTCGCCCTTCTAACTGATTTGCTATATATTGTTTCAAGGGATGAACGGTGGTAAAATGGGATTTTACCTAGAGGTAGGTTTATGAGTCAAGGCGATTTGGGTTTCTAGGCACAAGCTTAGGAAGTGAGCCACTGACAAAGGCAACATATTTCATGGTCAGTCCCCTCAATGTATTTGATTTTAATGAATTTGTGGTGTATCAACATGACACATAAAACCTTGTGTAGAAATAATTGCCCTGACAATGCTAAAGACTTGAAATCGGATCAGCTTTGGATCATTCATAAGCCTATTGCAGGTGCACTATGTACCAGTTGCCTATTTTTCTTGCCGCCCCACTACCCTGTTTGCACCTAGAAGCCCCTCCTGCAAGCCTCACTTTCACTGCGGCTCTTGCCACCCCCACCCGCAGCTATGTTTTAAGTTTCTTTCCTGCTCCTCTCCGTACTAGGATGTCATAATTACCGTGTACCACTACAGCAGGCTTCTCAGTAAGCACCTTTGATGAGGGTGAGATGGATTAATGATATGAGCAGGAATGTCATGTAATGGATTGTGTGTGTAACTCGTTTATTTGTGGGGGTGTTCGGAGTATACTGGAGGGGTACTAAGGGTTGTATGGCTTACCTGTGTAGGAATTGCTCCCGGTTTTGAGGTTTCAGAACGTAAAAATTACTTCAACTGAACTTTTTCATATGGTTTCAGTGTTTGGTTAAGACATTTTATGTTCCTTAACTAAGGTTTGTGTAGCGTTTTTTTAGTGATATTCGCCCTGTATGCCATCAACATAGGACAAGGACTGTAGCCGTGATCTGTATGCGCTGCACACAGACTATGGTCACCGCCTACCTGTACCTACTCATGGTCTGAAACGTTCAATTCTCTCGTGGGCGGTGGCATTTCCCTATCTTCAGATTGCACCAAACGTCATGCCATATACCCACCACATACAGGGCATAGCCCAGTAGTTCCTAAACTTTTTTGACCCGGGGCTCCCCTGATCTTTTGGTCATTGGCCGTGGCTCTCCATTATCTTATGTTTTTTTTTGGCTGGTGGGGGGTGTAAACCTGGCTTTGGGAGTGCTTCCATTTTCCTCCCTGAAAATAGTTGGGATGAAGGTATTATAATCATTATGCGCTGCAACATCAGTGAGGCAGTTTGGTTTTCCCCTCACCTGTGAAGGATTGCGGAACACTGTGGCCTTATTAAGGTGTAGTCTGGCGAAACCTGCAGTTTCTGTTTTAGTTTTGCCTGACTACACATTTGAAAACACCCACCTTCTTTTTCTGAATTAAGTGTCTGTTGTCTCTGAAAATCACCCTTCAAAAAAAGCCCTTCAAGTGGAGCAAAGAAGCCCTGGTAGGATGAAGAGAGAGCGAAAGAGAGAGAGAGAGGTAGACAGGGGAAGAGAGAGAGAGCAAGAGAGAGAGTCTGTGTATGTCACATCTGTCTTCTAGGTTCCCAAACCATCATGAAGCATAAAATGTACTTAGTGACGCCATATGGGTGCATAGCTGCCAAGGTGTCAGACTGCATTTGTGTAACATTTTGGTGTTTTTAGTGTGTGTATGAGTGACATTCTACTGTCAAATGGTTGACACTTTGAGTGACACTTTCTTTCAAGTAGATCAAAGCAGTAAGTAGTACTCGAGTGCTCTCTGTGAATTTTCTGTACTTATATCTAGACATATTCCAAAAATGAACACACGCTTAAAACAAGCCAGAACTATTGGCATTGCCAATCCTTGATAACAGTAGCAGCTATGTGAATCAAATAATTACATTTGAAAATATTTGGAGTATGAAAAGATGTAATTGTGAATTAAGCATTACTAGGAAGTGTGAAAGGGCTAGGGGTCTTCAGAGTTTCTCAATCCGATCACTCCTGTGGTCTCTTTAAAATACTCTCATCCACTGTGTCTTACTGTTAGCCACTTCCACCCTGTTTTTACTTGCCTCTGAAATCCTCTTCTGCACATCTTAGATGTCTATTCATCACTGATTTGTTTTACTGTGTCCTAAATAACTACTTGGGTGCCCCCTTCACCACACAACCACCCACCTTCTCTCCTCACCTGTAAACATACCATTTTCTTATCATGCTGCCAGTATTTCAACATCTATTCATTACTACTTCAGACACTTTCATATAAAATAAAAGTTGCTATTGGCACATACGTGAACATCACTCTGCAGAAAGGCCAAAGGGTGGACAGGCTGATCACCTCTTTTTCACTCATGGACAGGCACTGTGAGAAGCTCTGGCCATAAGCTTTATCTTACCTATACACTATAAATACTCCAAAAAAATAACAATATTGTCTGGGAAATTCAAATGCTTTTAGGGAGCGTGTTCAAGTGAATGTTTTTAAAGGTTTGGATTTCCTGATAATGCATCAGGAAAGGAATCACCTAAAACATAGGTTAGCAAAACTTTCAGAGTGCAACAGGTTCATTTCTCTATCAGACCAGCTCACGTGGGGACTGGCCCAAATACCTATATCACGTGTCTTATCATGACTCTCTGCCATGATAAGAGGTTTCCACAGCATCTTCCACGCAGGCTGCAGGAGATGATCTGATTTAGGGGAGAAAGTGCCAGGCACCCTGCCACATGCATACACTAGTAGCCGCCCTACAACATCATGCAGCTGATGTGAGCACAAGCAGCATGAACTCCCCCCCCCCCCCCCCAAAAAGTATTAAGACCTAAAACATGCGAATATGAAGCGCAAGATAACATTAAAAAATGGTTTTATTGCTGAGTTACATTACTAGAGGCTGCTGCTGCCAGTTTCAATTTCGTTTTGGAGCTGAAAGCAAGTATATGACAGTCTGTGACCTGCTCAATCATCGGAAACCCACTGGGCGCGGAGAGGGGGCCTGAGAGCCACTGACCAGGAACACTTGGATAAAATAACTGCAGTACAGCTGGAACCATCATCCGAGGCTGGGCTTATGCTTGATATTATTAGTTTATTTTACTCTGTCACAGTTTAGCCCCTCCCCCCCACCCCCGGTCCAGTGCTCCAGCACCCCTTGGTGCCTCCAAGGGGCGGGGCCACCAGAGCACAAATGATTTTTGCCGCGCAGTATAGCACAGCAGCTGCTGTGCAGGCTGCTTTCGTTCAGCCTGGAAGCTCCTCTCGTGATCCCCCTCTGCCTTGAGGAGCTGTTAGGCCAGTGGTTGTTAAACTGTGTACGGTGCCCCAGGCTAGTTTTGACAGCGTGCCAGGGTGCCGTGGCGCACAGATTGGGAACCACTGGCATAGCCCATCACATTGCTCTATTTTCGGAGTGCACAGGACAGGCCCTGCGGCTGTGATCTGGGTGGATGTCACACATCCATGACCTGTATATACTGTAAACAGTGACTAGGGCAACTCATTAAATTTCACATAATCAATTCGGCCTAGGACAGAATCTTTTTTTTTTAGCTCTGCTTGTTAAAGCATTTTCCAAAAAGAAGATACCATACATTACAGTAAACAGTGTAACACTTGAAATGACAGGACATGCACAATTGTACACATTAGACCTGTTTGAATGATTGATGCATGAAGCCAGATTGATGTGCCTCTATCAAATTATCAATCAACTGAATGAGCCACTCCACGCGCACCTTAGCTAAGGTTTTAATTTTAATATTTAAAAGGGTAACGGGTGTCTAGGAGACACAGTGTTCCTTTGACTTGCCCTCTTTGCGAATGAGGACAATTGTGGCTATCTGGTGAAACTGAGCCAGACTTTCTACCCTCTTTGCCTCTTGAAACATTTTGTGGAGTGGTGTCACAGTCTTACTATAGAGGATCTTAAAATATTAATCAAGGAACCTGTTGGGGTCCGGAACCATTCTGGATTTGAGCTGTGTAATGGCATTGCCGATTTTGTGTATTTTGATGTCTTCATCTAACATTCTTCTGTTGTTGTCTCCTAGCGAGGCCATCGGCATGTCAGTGACAAACCTCCGAAGGTCCTCCAGCCTCTCACCTGCTTTGTGCCGATATAATTTGGCCATGTATGTGACAAAAGTCCCCACTATATCACCCAACTCCTCCACCACCGCCAAGACCTCAGCTTCTATTTTGTGTGCCTTTCTCCAACTTTGCCAGGCAGGCCAGGAAATTGCCAGCTTTGTTTCTCAAACTGCTTGTGCTGTCTGGCTTGGTATATTGTCCTGCCCTCTCCAGCCTCTCTTACCAGGCCAAACTGGACATTAGCTTGGGTCTCGGTTGTGTGATGTATTCTGCCTCCCTGCAGCCCAGCCTCTCCTCTAGGTCTGTTATCACCTTATTTCTTCGTCTCGTCCTTTCTACCTGAAATATGGCAAATTAGGAGTCCCCTGACAAGTGTCTTGGATGCCTCCTAGACCCTGTGTTTTCATTAAAATGGTGGTCTGTGGCTTAACCTACAAGCTTGTGTGTGTGCTTGTCGGTCAGTTCCCACCTGTACTACCACCTGGAGGGCCATCTGTCAAGGGATATGCTCATAAGCGAGTGATCAGAGACCCCCTCGGCAAGAACCTTGTATCTGAAAATCTCTATTCTTGTGTGTGGGAGACCAGAAAGTAATCCAGTCTGGACATTCAACCCATTGTTCTAGACATGAAGGAGTATTGTCTACCGGTGAGGGTTACCCTCCCTCCACACGTCCATTAGTCCCACAGGATCTAGAAATGTCCAAAGTCAATGGCCTATCCCCAACCTGTCCTATTCTTTCTTCAGAATGAGATTTTATGTTTAGCCCCAGGGAGGTGGCGGTCCCCGGGGCCCTCCCTTATTAATAGTAAAAGTTTTGAAGCTGAGCCTCAAAATGGCTGCCAACATTTCCTGGTTGAAGTGTTGACAGCCAATCAGATCTTTGCACGAGATCGGGAGTTTTCGTGAAGCCTTCGTGCCTCCAGATATACAAATTTGTTTTTCTTTGAATATTTCAAAAACTGCTGAACGGATTTACCCCAAATAACTAAAAGTCTTTCTGGATGAAAAGCTACCTTTCTGCCAAATTTGGTGTAAGTCCGTCCAGCGGTTCAAGCTGCAGTCATGTTCAAAACCCCTATGTGAATTAAAATGGGAAATGCACTTTATTTTTTAAAAAAAAATTTTTTTAAACCCATCCCCCCCCTTCTCTTTCTGGGCCCCACTTGATGGATCCCCCTGAAACTGTCCATTCACAAAAAGATTCTCCGGAACACTTTTAAAAATATTTTTTTGTAAAGAATCATCAAACGGCACCACAGTTATAGGCAAGTCAAAAAACACTTTTTCTATGGAAAATAGGCCCTAACCATAACTACCTACTGGCAACCATTAGTAGGTAATATATACATTTTTGTAGTCACTGAAAAAACCAAAGGTTACAGGGACATTATAGTTAGGTTCTGAATTTACATGCACAAAACCATAGAGATTTAGCTGTTATAGTTAGTTATTTCAAGTAACTATAACTCATGTCCTAACGTAACTTTACCTCGTGCCCCCGCCATGCAGTTTTCTCATCAATAATTTTATCGCAAATGTTGCAATGATAAATGTCATCAATGATGTAATAGGTGGGGTGATTATCTGTGCATGGTGAGGGCTTGAGTAGAAGTACAGAGAACAGAAATCTATGCCAATGTTTCCCTGGACTTTCCTCTTGCGGTGGTAACAATAATCCTGTCACAAATAGATTATGGCAACATATGCTACCAGGGCCTTCCGCTGGAAAGATTCATAGACTTCAGCATGTCCAGAATATGTCTGCCAAACTAGTGAATAATCTCTAGAAATGTGTAAACTTGACCAGGTCTAGGAAATGCACCGCACTGGCTGATAATGGCCCAGGAGATTTGGTTAAAGCGCTCTGTCACGCCCACAGAGCTTTGCATGAACTTGGGCCCTTTGGAATTGTGCTGGGTTTTGACAGAACATTCCTGCATTTTCTCTTCATTCTCTTTCTCTGCTCAGTGCTCCGGTTCTGGTTGGAGGACATCCTCTGTCTTGCCATTTATTCAAATAGTTAATGTTGGAAAGAGGCCATACAATTTCACCTGATCTGCTCACTCTATTTACCTTATGTAGCTATCTCTCTTGACGTAACACCACGATCACTATGTGCTTATAAATAACCCATGCATATTTAGCTCATACAGACACAATAACTATCAAAAGGGCAATATGTTATTGTCACACACCCACACACCATCTACTTATGGAGTGAAGGCATAGACATTTTTGTTATTGTTTCCATATAGCAGAAAGCTCATTGTCTCTGTAAAAAGTGAATTTCTCCTCGTGCCTAAAATCCTTGCTGTCCCTACCATGGGTTACCTATGTTCTTTAGAGACCAAGGACATTGTTGCGTAGACTGTTGTAACAAGTGTGACGTCATCAATACTATTAGGGTGGTCGTCTCATTTTTTTGAGTGGCTCCCTTTGTGAGCGCACAGACCCATACATAAAATTTCCTTTCAGCGTACTGGCTTTGGATTGGAAACAGGGTAGTCCCTTCGGTACTTTGGTGCTCCCTGCTGGACCCGTCCCTCATAACAAGCAAAGTAACAAATGCACTTAAGGCATGAAATAAGCATTTCTGGCCAAGGATGACAAGGACTTCGGTTTTAAGATTTACTAAGTGAATTAAAATACAGAAATGCATAGGGTGACCCCTCACTCGAAATAAATATGCATATAACTCAATATACAATAAAGCAAAGAACTCAGTAAAGGTCTAGTACAAATCCAGCATAGATTTTCCTTCTAAGAATTGAAAGGGTCTCCGCCTCACGCTCTTCTATAGTATTTTAGACAAAAGCTTCATACACTTGCTATATTAATTCATAGTTCACATACTCCTGATAGGAAACAGGCAAAGAGCACCAGTTGCAATGGGATATATTAGAAGATGTTCTCACTAATTCTAATTTAGGGAGCTCTAATGTTCACAACATCTGTTATAAGCAGTTGCAATGTTACATTTCATATGATTCAGTCTGGGACATTTACTGTGTCCTTGGAGAAAGTACACTCTGCCCAAGCAGCTACGAAAATGATCTTCTCTGCTAATGAAGTTTAAGTCTTTATTGTGACACAGCATAAACTATAATTCAAGTCTTCTGTTAGGCAGCTGTGTCACAAATAATGGCAGAAGAGGCCTAACTTCTCCTAAATTAGAAAATGCATGGATTCCGGAGCGCTAAGCATTGCAATTTCAAATAATTTTAAACAATCCACTTGTACACCCACAGACATGAGGGATTGAATACTTGATGGAACAACAGAGCTCAGCCACCGAAAAAACATTGTTGCCTGGCGACCCTACATTTTTTTTCTGTTGTAGAAATTTTTTTCATGAGATTAACACTGCGGTTTCTGTTGGGCACAACATAGTGCAAAGGATAAAGAAGTGAAAATGTATGAAAGTGTACAGTGCCACGGAAACGAAAAAAAGGCGTTATGCTGTTACATCTGGCAAAGTCTTTTTTTTGCCACAGAGTGCCTTACCTGTTTTCGTATTAATTATTGTTTCCGGGTTGGTAGAACTGTGGTGCAATCATCAATGTCCAAACCCGAAGTTTTTAAAGTTTCAACTGACTGACGCATCAGACAAAGAAAGGGCAATCCTGGTTATATTCAAAAACTTTTTTTATGTTAGTGTAGGCTGTTGCTATTTTAAATATTTATAGTATGTTTTAACCGTCATTGTGGGGGTCCCTTCATAGCATGCAAACGTATGCCTCTGTTTTTAAATGGGTACGATTTAAGTAATGATGTGTCTGAAACTGGGATCATTTTTTACTATATTCTAAATATCTTATATTCTAACCTGTTTGCTGTGTTACATTTCATGTAACAGAAAACCAATCTGGTAATGTGATGTCTATTTTTTTCTGAACAAATACTTCAATTTGCAAGGTAGACTATTTATAATTGAACTGAACGTGGTACGCGCTGCCCACTTTGTTTTGGTATTTCTTCTGCTGTATTTTTTTTCTTTCCACCCCTCCTTCTCTGTGGCTCCCTCCCTTCTGCTCTCCCCCTCGCGCTGGAATGCTGCTTGCATAGCTCGGACATGCCTGCAAGTGAGCCTCCAAGCTGCCCAGACCAGCCTGCAGCTCCTGCTGCTTCCGGTCGCGCCGCCGCCTCTTCCGCTTCACCTAGTTTGTTTAAAAAGTTTATGCCCAGTTCCTATGCGGACCAAGGTGGCCCCACAGTGCAAAAGAGGTGAGCCGGCAAGCATAGTTTGGTTTGTTTGCTTTCGGCATTTTATATATATTTTTTAATTGGGCACAAAAGTTAAAAGGACAGAATTTTTTGTTATCGTTAAACACAATATTAATTAAATATCATATATTTTTTTCTATAGTGGAAAAAGTAATTATACCTGTTGCAAATTTTAAACTAACGCTAGAGCATGGTAATTTGAATCTCCTCAAATAAATGATGTAATAAGGTGTATGTGACGTATGCTACGTAAAAGTAAAACGTTACACTTTTGATATTTATTGGGTGAGTGTGGGGTGGATTAAATGATTTAGAAACCTATGTAAAACTAATGTCAAAAGTTTTATTTAAGTCTTGTAAACGTAGAAGAGCCAAAATTATAATTATGGACGTCAAAAACCCCTTCTACTTCAATGGATTTCGTTTATATAACCCTTGTTTTATGTGTTTAAAAAATCCACATTATTGTGGGAGTTTTTGTTATAGCTTATATTTTATGTTCTTTGCTCTCTTGCCTTACCTGACTGCTTCTTTATTTCAAACTGTCCTCCAAGCTTCTCCTACCGTACTGTCCTACGGAACAAGCTTCGCTCTTCTTCCTCTGTGCCAAATTTTCTTAAATTTCTGGCTCCTGTAGCGGAAAATAACTCTTCTGAGTTAAACAGGAAAAAAAGGTAGGGCTCAATTATTACTGTCAGGCTACTGATAACACATCTTTAATTATTTGGATGTTGGATTTGGTAACCGCAATATATTTTGGTAAACATTAAAATGATTTATTATGTAGAAAGAACCCAGATATTTCCTTCTAACAATTGGTTGGGAATAGCAGACTGTTTTTACCCGTGTGAAGCTTCCCTGGACTAACTTTGTAATAGCTCATACTTCTGCCTCATGCATGGCGTCCCAGTGTGGAGTCCGCTGCACTCTTTCATTGAGTAGCATTGCTCTTCATTTCACAGGTGCACCTGCAGTCGAAGGCTTGGTCTTACTTTTCTGTTGCACATTTACTACTTTCAGTGATTTGGGATGTAAGCCAGATGAAGCGGACATTAACAGTGAAAGCCCGATAAGAACTCGGAGGCATTCATGGAGACAGCAGATATTCCTGCGCGTCGCAACACCACAGAAATCCTTCGATTCTCCAAACCGATATGAAGGAGGTAAGACAACATAAACATGTGTTGTCGATATTGTTGGGTTTCGATTTGCAGTGGAGTTACATCCTTGAAGAAGCAGTACCAATGGCAGCATGCTTACTTGTGCATCAGTGTGACTGTGTACTGGTTAGGACTATGTTCAGCCGTTGGTTATATCTGAAATCACTGTGTACGCACCGAGCATTGGTTTGTAAAGGTGCACAAGCTCCAAGGGCTGGAGCGGGCTCCATACATGAATGACATACGTAGAGTTTTCTATTTCAGAGAGAGATATGTCTACTGAGGGTCTTATCAAAATAGATTCTCTTCTATCTTTATTGGGTAGGGACCTAAACAGTGTGCCAAGCTTACCTTGTTGCAGTGACTGAGAGAGACCAATTAATATGCCATGCTTGACCTTCTTTCTGAGCTGTTTGTAGAGTAGTACACATAAACCAACTTTTGTTGTGAGGTTATTTTAGTGCTTATGTAGGCACAATTAGTTTAGCTTGGGTCTGAGGCCTGTGCCCTCTCACCTAGTCACTTGCCATTTTATTCCTCTTATTGTTTTAGCAAGGCGTCATTTGTGGCGATGTCTCATTATTTTATATCGCCTTGCCCTTCCAGACAGAATTCATTTTTCTGCACAACATTTCATCCTGTGTTCACTCCAAGGCTATACGCAATAGTTTACCGGGTATTGCCGGTCCAGAGAGTACCATGTCTACCCTACACGGAATAATAGGTGTTGTCACATCAGGGCAGTTCTCAGAATAACCAGATGTTTTATAAAACAACATGCTGCCCCCACCAACTAATAGGGGACATTCCAGTCAGCTTACCATCACATGTTGCATGTCGTTGCAGTTTCTGCTGAAACCTCACGTTTCCTCTTTGTCTACGTGGGAGGACTCCCAACAGACTAACAGACCTCTTTGTTACCCTTAACATAGGTATGGGGTTTCGGCTTCCTTCCTGGACTAGAAGGGCAGATTAGGACTATCACTGCTATTGCTCTCATGCAGAAACGTAGTAGTGTAGGTAGGGATACTAGGGGTGCTATTGTGACAATATGGTAGGGGACTCTTCCTGCGTTTCACTTTCCTCGTCACTGCTGTAATAGTGTTGTTTCATTATCCTCATAATTGCAATAAATGCCTTTTTACATAGAATACAGTTGCTTCAATGAAACCTATTGAACCAAGATCCTGCTTCTGTTTGTCTTTGCATATATGAGACTTGTATAACTGAGAGAAAGGAGTACGATCTGTTCTACCACAACTTTCATGAGGAGTCTGAGTGTCATGCGATAGGCTGCCGCAAACCACTTTTACCTTTGATACTGGTGAGGTGCTGCTAGCTAGCGAAAGGTTTAGGCCGACAGCTGTCACACGGTTGTGGGATCAGACTCAGACTCCCGTACTCTGTGGTGCTGCCACCCAAAATCCAGTAGTCTCTTTTTATAACGGGAGTCTACAACACTTTCTTGCAACCTTCAAAATTGGGTGCACTGCAAGAGACAGATTATTCTCTTTAAACTAACCTTCACTAAATAAATTATTATAGGTAAATATAACTGGGGATGTTTATCCTATGCCATCATACGTTTAAATTCTGAAAAGGAGAAACCATCTGTACCTATAACAAAATCACCTACTGAAGATTTCATGTCCACCTCTCCCCTCCCGCCCCTTGCACCAAACTTACAATTCTCAACAACTAGCAGCGACAGCCTGAACACACAATTTTACTTTAGATATTGCCCCAGAATTTTGCTCAATATGAAAATGTTATTCTGTACCTAAGTAGGCAAACCTGCCTGTAGATTTGCCAGTGTGTTTTCTTTCTGCTTAATATGTGAAACAATAGCATATGACCTGCCAAAGTGCCAAAAATCTATTATTTCTCGATAACTTAATATTTGGACTATCGCTGTCTTACAAGTGTGACATAAGGCAATGGCATATACCCCAGGACCTCAAATAGGGACAGTAAACCTCCCAAGTGATACTTACCAGCTTCTACAGGGATGGAAACAAATATGACCGGTTACAAATTACTGCAGTGCAGGTGCATTGCTGATACCAGGTTGATTTCTGTGAAATATGCCTTTGCATCCTATTGGTGTACACTCTGTCTTCCTCATCAGTAAACCTTTGAGAGTCTCCGTTTTGGTACCAAGCCCATGTGTAGTATTAAATTCATACAAACGAGAGAATGACATAAACTGCTGCCAATGTTGGCTGGCAGAGCATTCACAATAACAGGGATCAACTCAAACCTATTGTGACTCTTACTGGTGGATTTAAATGTCTTCCTGTAGACACATCTATATATTCCCATATATTTTATTCCACTTTACTTTATGGGACACCCTTGATCTAGAACCTTATTTTGTTCCCTCTCAAACATACTCCTAAAATGTCCCTTTGTAATGTAATATCCCTTTTGAGACTTTTAAACATATTGAACATTATCCTTTCAAACTGTGAGATAGCTGAAACATAGTGAACATTTTCCTTGGAAAACATGAAACCACTCACGTAAGACTGAAGGAAGTCACCCTGAATAGATATATAGCAGAAGGCCTGATGAAAACAGGTGGTATTTTTCAGTCTGGGCAGACGTGTGTTTTTTCTCTTCAAACTGCTGCTGTTTATACTCTTATCAAGGAGTGAAAGGTATTAGTTTCAAAGAACATTGTACCTCAAATTATGTGTGAATTTCTTTGTACTTTGAAGATTTAAGAGTGTCAGTCTGTCTTCTGTCTCTATACTGGACCTACAATCTGGTGTTCTAGTTTTCTTTATTCACCTGTGTTCACAAGATCTTTGTAGTTTGTCATCTTGAAGGATTTGCTTTGGTATCAGCAGCCCCTTGACACACGTGTTGGCTAGCTGTACCAATATTGGTTCAAATAATCATCTTTACTTCCATCATAGCTAGATCAATGTGCTTTTGGAATCGAGAACCAAGAAGTTTGCCCTTCTTGAACCATAGTGCTAAATCAAGTAAAATTCAATATTTCAATGCACTACTTTTTACGACAGGTGTGTCCCCTTTGAATAATTTCCAGAATTACTAATGACATCGATGAAGGGTTGCAAAATAAAAGAACTCTGAATCAAATATACTCTTAATTTTTTAGAATTGCTTAATAATTTGTTTTCACTGAGCATTGCAAAATGAATGTACTTTTTATGAACTTTTGAAATTCACAAATTAACGTTTCATTGGTTTATAATTTATAATAATAACATTGTGGTCTTAATTTAACTTTCATCTGTAACGTTTTAATTTTCGGCCCCAAGCAAGCTTGTATCACTTTACTACTACTTTTATACAGCACTCAAACTCAGTGTTCCTCCCTGACACACAGTATAGAGTTGCCTACTTAAGGCAAACACAAACTTAAATGTAGTAACTTACAATTTACGATATCTTCACAGTAATTTTTGATATTGTGTCTAATGGACCCCTCAGTGCATGAGAGAGCAGAGGATGGCATCTGGGTCTATCTTGTGCGCTGCAACTGTACCTAAGCGAGTGCATGGCAGGTTTTCTGCCTTGAGTTATTCTGCTGCAGCTGGCCCATGTTATACTCTTTCATTCCTCAAATGAATGAATGAGTGGGAATATATTTAAACACACTTCTACAGGAAAGTCTCTAGGCGCTATGAATGCATCTTCTCAAAGGGTCAGGACAGATTTAATTTTTAATTAAATATGTGGAACTTGAGTGGCTTCCGAAAAGCATTATATTTTCAATTTGATCAAAGGTGGAGCGGTAAGCAATTCTGCAACTGAGTTGTCTGAAGAAAGCCCTTCCTCCAAGTCGACGAGAGTTGAAGGGACCATAACGTACAACAATCCACTGACTGCAGAGGGCGAACAGGCACCTAAAATCACAGATGTAACATGCTTATAATGAAAGCCAATGATGTTTCTTTAGGGTTGAAAAATTGTAGTAGTATGTATTTTTAACTTTTCACATGAGCAATGGCATGCAATCCAGGTGGGTACTGGGGACACTGGTTAGCAGGAAATCCAGGTTTGAAAGAACCAGAGCTCAGATGTTGTTTGCGAAGTTGTCTTTTAGGAGGTGTGGCAGATATGATTTTACTTGAATGAGAGTTGAAGTAGCACAGTTTGCTTCTTCTTGCTGAAGAGGACCTTGCCGACAAAGACACTGACTTTAACAAAGCGTAGGCATTTCATGTTATGGTCATGATTTTGTGAATCTTTCCCACTTCATCTGGGGATGTCAGTCCTGGCTCTAGGTCTGTTTGACATTCTTCTTAATGAGCATGAATTTATCTTGATATTCATTTTAGGGTCGGACTAGTACATACGTCACTCGAGAAGGGCAGAACTTCCTTGGGTTCTTAAATGTCAATTTAAGTGAGGGCTGGCTATCATCCGAGTACTGTTAGCTCTTAATTTCCTAGCTGACGTGGTAGAGTCTGAGACTTTTTCTACAGAGTTTAAAAAGTCAGTGGTGAGATCTTGCGGGTTATTCTGTAGGCTCCGCAGCAGCTGGTATAAACGTACTCAGCTATAATGGATCTTGAAATCTATGGAAATATTTATCTTGCAGTGTACCGGTTCAGGGATGCAGAAGTGCTTGGTCTTATTCATTGGATCCTGAATCATAACCTTTCTATGCTTATCCTCTGGATAAAAGATCAGCTTGTCTTATTACATCATTGACCAAAGAAATAGCCAGGATGATCATTTTAAAAGAAGATTCTTCATTGATACCAGAAAATGTCTAATGGGACTCTGAATCAACTGGACAAATTACTTTTCTGTCCTCTCCCCTCCAAAACTACTTTAGTTGTTGCAAAAGGAGTGTTGGAACTGGAATTGGAGAGTCTAGTGTGATCACCTGGAGAACATCAGGCAGGATGGCTATCTAAGGGAAGATTAATTAATTTTAGTAGGTTTTCGATGAAAATGTGACTACAGTGGTTTTCACTTGGGAGGGTTGGTGGGTACGATTTTCTTGCTCTTGAGGCATTTGGGAAAAGAGTGCACAGTGACTTCCAGCTTCTGGGCATGGGTATCTCTGTTGAGGTTGAATCACCTCAGCAGAGTAAGCTAGAGAGTGGTTGGAAGGTGGTTCACATCAAGTTGAATTCTTCTGAATTCGAAGCAGTGGCATGAGGGCCAGTAAAGGAGAATGCCCAGCAAGCGAGGACTCAAATGAGGCTGCAAAAAGGTTGAGTGAAGAGTGTAGGGCTGATGTGGAGATAGATGTAGGTCTTTTTTTAGATGAGCTTTGCTCTCCATCCATTTTTCAGGGTGCTGGGGACTTAAGTGCAGTTGTGATAGAGGGTTGCAGACAGTGTTCTGTCATTGAACTAGCTCAAAGGTATGACCAGAAAGGAACACAATTCTGTTTCACACCAACCTCAAATTCCATTGTAGTGCTCTGGGAAACAGTTTAGGAATGGGTGTATAGAGGATTGGGTCTGGAACAGAGGTTAGAAGTTCCTGAGTTTTTTTACGTTGAATATTGGATTGAAGGCTAAGCAGAGAGAAGGGGACCTGGTTAAACATTTTAAATCTGTTCAAAGATAGTGGGGTGAGAGAAAAGAAGGAAAATGTAAGTGCGATGGTCATGATGATGTGGGAGGTTGTGGGCCTCTAAACCAAGTGCCTCTCCATGCCCTATGGTGCCAGAATAATCAGGGAGGCAAAGGCACATAGGAAGCAACTGAACAAAGAAGAGGCAGTTGTAAAAAAGAGTCAAGCAAACTGAATCAAACTGTTCAATTCACTGTAATGAAATTATTTTATCTGTTTTTCTAAAATACAGCATATTAGGGTTCGATCTAAAGTTCACAGGAAGTAAATTGTATAGTCTAGATCCCAGAATAGAACATCTCTGCTCATTTCTCCACCTAAACCTAGCTCGAGATAGTTTTGATTGCAAGCTTGCAAACAGTACATATATGCCTAGATATAGTATACACCCCAGAAATATAGTTAAGCAAAATCGTGGCATACCTGAACATGAGAAATCAATTTAAAGATAATGTGTTTAAGGACTATGAGGAGTGCAAAGATTTGAGGCTGTGTGCAATGATATATTTATTGACACTTAGGATCAGGTGCACTAGGGCATTCTGGACCTCTTGCAATTGAGTACGTTGACGCATCGGCGCCAATTCAAATAGAGCCTTGGCATACTGAGTTTTATGTTAATCAGAGAGCCAGGTACTACGTCGTGATAATACTGGCTAATCAATAGCAACAAAGTTGATGAAGATCATTAAGTTACCTGATCAAGTGAGCCTTTGTAAATGTTGATGGCAATTTCTGTATCCAAAATGACTTGAAGTGTGCCTGCAGGAAAAAAATGGGAAGCTGAAAGAGAAGGGAGGGGAATGCTTTCTCTTAAGTGTAGCAGAGATTTAACAGATGTATATATGTTTTATCCCATTCAAGCTTAGGCTATTATGTTATGTTAGGGGGTATTTGTAAAGTGCCAATATGCATAAGCCTCTTGACGTTGTACGACGAACACAACCTAAGCTCATCATCTCGAGTTATAGACATTTATTAGTTAAATACTCGGATTTTCAAGTGTTTTCTGTAATCTAGAGCAGGTTTAGGATTGTAGGGATAGAGGTAGCAAGTTTTTGCAGCAGCCACGGAGAATGCTCTGTCTCCGTAGGAGGCTACTTGGGATCTGAGGACTGAGTGAGGCATAAACTGCTGGAGCACAGGTTTCCAGTAAGATTGTTCCACGAACACTTAGAAGCAAGAAACATTAGAGAACTTTTATAAATGACCTTATGCAAAATCATCAGAGATTTGGACGCATTTCTATGATGTACAGGTAACCAGTGAAGCGATAGTAAGATGGGTGTAATATGGTCCCGCCTGCTGCTGCCGGCATTTTGCACAAGCTGAAGAGGTTGAATCAATTTGTTAGAAGAAGCCAAGTAGACTGAATTAGAATAGTCTAGTCTTGTCGGGATCAGTGCATTAGTAACCGCCATGTGGAAGTAAGCCTCCAGTTATGAATCCTATTTGTAGCTGCAACTCCTCTAGTACTTCATTTATCAAAACGAAATCATCTTGTTTTTAACAGACTAGCAGGCAGAATGCCCCTCTTTGGCATAGAGGTTAGAATTAGAGCTCCTCCCTCCTGTGAAACTCAAAAGTGGCGTGATGAAAATGTAAAATAAAGGCTTTAAAGGTGGAGGCTCTTGAGGGGGCTCTACGTTCCACCAATGACTATAGAGAGTGAAAGTTTTCCAGTTTAACTCATTACTGCCTACCTACCCAACATATGCATAATCACTATAATTCAGGATCTGACATTTTAGGATTATAACAAGGATTATCACAGTGGTTTTAAGCAGTCTGGACAGATCTTGTGCTGGAGCTCTCCATCCCATAATGTCTCAAAAACCTGATTGATTATTTTTTAAAGGTTGTACTGATCAACTAAGTTCCTCGTTTGTTAGGCATTGGTGTGCTTCTGGATTTTTGCTAGCTACTGGGGACACGATCTGCAGGACCGTAATTCTCTAAAATGTCCAGGATTTTACCTGATCCCTTGAAATGGTGTATTAAAGAGATGTGTTTAGCCCCTGGAAGACAGCTTTGAATGATCGTTTGACTATTTGGGTGAGCTAGGGAGAGCTATGACTTCAACCCATGTATTATGTTATGTTATCTTATGAGGATTTATAAAGCGCATGGCTACCCTCTGGCCTCCCAGCGCTATGCGGAAATCTTCAAAACACACAATGGGCACAGATCAAAATAACCTAGTTTTAAGCAGGCGACAGAAGGACAATTCATTAGCAGTTATGGTAGTCAGAGATTTATATATGTGATAGGAGGGGCAACGTTTTATATTCAACCATTCTCCATCGTCTATCTCCACCTCCCTTAGAATGAATTCTGGGGTATAGTGAGTGTCACCAGTGTTTTCTCTTAAGAGTTTGGGTAAAGTTTAAACGTAGTCAGTTTCTCTAGAGGACTTATTCCAATCCAGTTTCTATCCACAAACCATTCTAACCTAGAGCTTTAGAATACTTAGCACAGTCATGACTGCAACACCCTGAATGTATTGGATTACTAGGTAAAAATACAGGAACGGGTTATGGCATCCCTAATTAATCCAGTTGGTTTCTATTCCCCTACATTTCTGTCAGGGCCACCTGAATATCTGGTAAGCTTTTTGTTTTTAAGAGTCCCGTCATATTTCAATGTAGGGTACATAGGCTACAAACAGCAATCAACAAGGACCATAGGAATTGATCCAACCGTGCTTCCATGGTGGAGACCACATTAAGAGTCTCAACATTCCTGTTTATCACATTATTTAGACAGTGGGATTTAGAGCATGGTGGAGAATCGTCCAGAGAAACCATGCATTGACAGTCAGTCATATTTGGAAAAGTTGTCTGTGCCCAAAGCTTTGCTCAGAAGCCTAAGTTTGGTGCAATTGAATGTCATCGCGCCGAATACCATAACTGTGTAGTGAGTTCACCTCCTTCTTCTTTAATTCGCCACCAGACACTGCTTGCTTCTTTATCTCACTCTTGCATGTTCCTGTTATCTGCCTTTGTAACATATATTCCGTATTGCTCTTCTTCTGTGTTTCCTCTTTGTGTGTTTTTCCCTCTCTTGCTATTGATTACTGTCTAATGCAGAAAAGTAAGTGTCGGCCTCCAACAATAAGTGTTGGTGGCCCCCACTGGCAGCCACCGGCTCAATTTAAATACTGGTCTCTGTGCTTGAATAACTGTTTTTTTCCAGCCAGAAATGGGTAGAAATGAGCCGGTTGAAATCCTGTAATGCTATCACATATTGTGAAGAAAGCACTTTCTTAAATAGACCACTGAAAAAGCTAGACTTGCTGGAAGAGGAAATCGATAAGTCATGAATTCCTTACTGTTTTTTTAGTAATACATCACAATAATTAATGAAAGAGAATCATAGTTGCCAACAGAAGCAGTTCGTGACCATTTATTTACCCAGAGAAGGCGTATGAAAATCGTTGCAACCCCTTCTCTCTTCTAGACCATTGTCATGGTAGTATGTCCATGCTCCATGTTGCATAGTAGACTGTTTTCCATTTGATCTGCGCTTTGAGCACCCACGGCATCCATTTCCGTAGCACAGCATTTTATTTCAGAAGTGCAATTATTACTGTTTAAATAAAACTACGTCCCTCAAGCATACTACAAAATACACACATCCAGGAAGTGAGGGTCCACAAAAACTTTACATGTAATAGTCAATTTGCGGTGTATATCCTGGAATGCCCATGTGACCAAAAATGTATTGGGAGCACGACTTGCACCCTTCATAAATTTTTGGAGCATTCCTATGCAATTAAAAACATGGATTACTCCTATGTAATATCAAGACAGTGTCAGTAATTTTATGGGACAAGGCCTCAGGCCCTATGACATAGTGGGATTGGCATGTACAAAATTGACAGAGGTAGCTACAAAGTCAGAATTCTGAGAAAGCTGTAATAACGTTACATTATACAATTTAAAATGATATTCCCAACCGGAGACAATCTGGATGAAGAACTGTTTTTGTATCTGGAATAACTGATGACAGTGTTGAAAATGGACATCAGGCGTGCCTCCTTATGGCAGTGCCCTGACATATTTTCTCCACTCATTCCATTAAAATGTAATCATGTATTAATACTAGAATCTAAACTTGCGTTGCAGAACCCACCATAGTATTAGTCCATGAGAGAGAGTGTCATTCATAAGGTTAGAAAATGCCTGGACGTAAGCCTTATTAACCAAAGATAGTTTATTATTTGCCCACTAGAGGGAAACCCGGTGTATAAGCGAGGGCTAGGAAAAAATAATATTGGTCTTTGTCGAAAA
Organism: Pleurodeles waltl; assembly: GCF_031143425.1. Lineage (NCBI taxonomy): Eukaryota > Metazoa > Chordata > Amphibia > Caudata > Salamandridae > Pleurodeles > Pleurodeles waltl. Next base: position 1,030,113,578 of record NC_090437.1, on the reverse strand, counting down.
TGGCTATCCTTTTGATAATATTTAATAATGAAAATAAATAATACAGTGCAAATGACTGATTTGCCCAGCAGAGGACGGAATTTGCGTCTGTTTCAATATATTTCAGAGCAGCCACTGGAGAAGGAACCACTGAAAACCTCTCTTTAGAGATATATATATATATATATATATATATATATATATATATATATATATGAGGGGAGGGTAGTAGGAGCGCAATAAGAGTATGTGCTGCCTAACCAACCAAAGGATTTCCCAGAGTATTGCTCTTTTTGTTCCTTCCTTAATTATATTTCAATATTTTATTGCCACTAACGTGTGAGTCCAGGAAAAATAGTTTAATCAGCTGAGAATGTGTATACTTAGGCGAAAAATGAAGTATCAAAAACCTTAGAAGAGGAGGAGGACTCGGTTTGCACTGAACATATAATTACATTTAGTATCCAGCAGATAAAGCCAGAACCGCTATCCAGCTACTCTACACGCTGCAAAGAAATGAAAATAAGAAGTTGCTGAGCTCTCTTTTAAATGACCAAAGTGCAGGTTTAGTGGTGGACAGCGCCCCTCCCCGTTTAAGGCACTGGCTCTACAAAAACGTATTACATCACCACAACTAATGACATAACTCTCTGCAGTAGCCGAAAATAGAACTGCAAGAGATTTTCATGAAAATATACTCTATAAACATATGGAAGAATTTAAAGATGGCTACCTAAATGAAAGCATCTAAAGGAAATGAGAGCACAGCACAGGCAGTCAAGCAGGATGTAACCCACAGTTAAAATGCAGACCATTATTAAATGGATAAGAGTAATTGCATGATAGGTAGAAGGGGGTGAAAAACGTGCGGGCTGAGCCAATAGAAATAGATTTGGTTCCTCCTGCAGATCTTGGGCATTAATGATGCTTGTGCATTTAAGTTATTTAATATAAACAGTGAGCAAGCACTTCACTAAGAGGGATATGTTTAGGGGCGTGTATATCCTGGAAACTCACGCTCCAGAGATATGAATTTCGTTGGGGTTTAGAAAAGCAGAATCAGAGCCACATGGGCTTCATTACAACAAATAGGATTGGTGCCTCCTTTACAAACCTCCCTCTTCCGGCCTTTTAGATATGACAACTTTGTCTGTTTTTAACTATGAAATATTAGATATAAACTATTCTTTCAAGAAGACGAAGTGGTGGAGGAGCGACCTGGGGCTGTTCTATGAGATATTGAAGCCTAGCTAGTAAGCCTGTCGATAGTGCATATTAAATGTGCTTGAGTTTTTTGGTACATAGAACAAATGGCAGACACGATGTTTACAGCTTCAATGTGAAAATGCGGACTGAAGACAGCCACCGCTAAAACATGAGCTGGTTACCATGGGGACAAGGAGGAAGGTCTGTAGGCATAAGACACAAGGTTGGGAAGGAGATCCAAGCAAGGAAAGCTAAGCTTAGCAGACAAAAGTTGAACCTGTCTGAATGGCAGGCGCAACAATTAAGAAGACAATGCTTCTAACAAGCCATAATGGAGTGATTTCATTGTGTTCTTGAATTGTTTCTGGGATGACAACTAGAACGAAAATGTGCATGTGGTGCTGCCTCCTTGCCTTGCATAAAAAATAAACGTATAGGCATATCTGAGATACTTTCTGGCAAAGGTGAGTCAGACGGGGTTAATTCTAATTACTTGGGGCCGGTGTCTATTTCAGTTGATGATGTCAGAAGTGGTTGCATAGCATTACATGTAATCTCGATGATGGTCGTTTGCTTCTTTTTCAATTGACAGACATATTGACACCTGAATTGGTAAGAACTTCAAATAATGGTTTCTAAAAATAAGAACATTGCATATAAATTATTTAGCCTTGGTTAGAGAGCCTCTGCATTAATTATGATTTCCTATTTAAAAATCGTGTACTTCGTTGTATTTGTTGCGGATGGGGTAATACCATTATGCTTGTGAATGCAAGCCATATTCTGAGGACTGGCTAAACTTTACATTCCCCAAAGAACCTTTTCAGTTGATTTCCCTTGGGATTACATTTTTGTCTGTGTGCGCTGGCCTGAATCCTAATTGGAAATGTTTCTGGATATTTCATCTGTATTCTGTGTGTTTGATTTCCACTTTTCTCCCCTCCTCATTCCCCGCCTGTCACCTTGTGATCAGTCCACTTGCCCGGGCCTCATGCAGTGTGGCTTGGTCGGTGCCACGAATGTACCATGGCCCTTTGTTTAGATGTGCGTTGTTTTATGCTGGCTGCGGTGCTTGTTACATTTAAAGTGTCTCCATCTTGTTCCAAGGTATTTTAGGGTTGTAAAAAAGATACCTCTTACTTTCTACTTACTGCTTCCTCACTTCAACAATCTCCTTCCTTCAGTGACAGCAACACTTGTTTCACCTGTATGGCATCCACAGTTTAAGTGAGAGAGGTGATCTGGTGTGTCACATGCATGCGTCCAAAACCTATCCTCCTCATCTGCTCTGCAGTTGGGTGAATTCCGATGTTGGCTTTTTAATAATAAATTGGTCAGCCGAGCCTTGTGCAGTGTCATGGCATAATGCTAAATCCAAGTGCTATGTGTGTGTGTGTTTCTCTTGATCCAGGCCTGTGGGTCTCTGTGCATCCCACTGGTGTGAGGTCGAGCTATGACGATCATCACCCAAACCCAACCATACAATACAACCTCTGTCTGGCTTCCGTGATGGACAACTCACCTGTCCTGCGAGTTGCCTCACGTGCAGTTCCACTAATACAGGTGTGGTCCATATGGCTCACCTGGCGGAGCAACGCCACACAACTCTACCCATCCCCCAATGCACAGATAAGAACTTTTGTGACGCATGCAAAAATAATCACGCCTAGATGCCCAGCAACACCAGGAAATTGAGCACAATTCATCCGGGTTGAGAATGGTACCAGCATATTACCACTATGGGGCTGTATATTTCTGCACTATAAACAGCAGTGTCAAAATGCTAAAGACCCCACTTTAGGGAACCACAGGAAAATGGATAAGAAACATCTCAAAGACGGTCACACAGCTGTGTAAGGAAGCACCAACACAAAACATCTGTGATTAATCAACGTATGTAAAACAAAAGGGAAAGACACATTGTTAACATTAGCCCTATGATTTTGCCACAAGGCACACATAACATTCTCCCACACAGTGGGACAAACTGGACCGTCATTCACATTCATCACCTTGGTCACGGTACTGATCGCCTACTTTGTCCAGTTTGCCAGCTAGGATTATGATCTTTTCTTCTTGATACAAAAAAAAGCCTGAAGAATCAATGGACAAGTTCAGTGTTCACCTCAAAGAGCTTGCTGCCAAGTGCACACTCCCTGATGAAGCAGATGAAGTATCCATGCATTTCTTACTAGGTTGCATGTCTGCCAAACTTGAGGTGACAAGTGGTTCGTGAACTAGACAGGTCGCTCCAGGATACTCTGACACTGGGAAGGGCAATGGAGTTCTCCAACAAAAGTGCTACGAACATGGAAATTGCACTGATAAAGCCCATTAAAGTGGAACTTGTTAATATGGTATTGAAGAAAGCACCAAACTTACTCCCAGAGACACCAGAGGGAGAACCTGCAGGTAATTTACACAGGAGACTGCCTGGCTAAAGGTTAGTAATGTGGAGCATGGAGAAAAATACACCACTTTGCATCTGTTTGTTGGTTATATTGCAGAAGCAAAACCTCCCAGGGAGCTACAAAACACCATTAATTCCAAAGATTCAAAGTAGTGCCAATGGCATTTGATGATGATGACAAAGAAATAGAAGTAACATTGCATGTATTCTAAACCAAATAATGAAGAATGAGCAATCTCCCCTACACTTTACCCAAAGTCAACATGATCTGACACTGAACCACTGTTTAAACCTAAGGAAAAGTATTTGCCTACATAACGTCACCCTTACATTTATGTGGTGTTTTCCATGGCGAAAAGTCCATAACAGTTAAGATATATGTCCCAAGAAGGTGAAGAAACTCTGTCAAGCAGCTCAAGAGTTACAGTTGATTTGGTTCAACTGCAGTGTGCACACTAATGATATTAGCATTCTGCTATCTAAAAACCAGACCCTCTTTGAGGGCTCTGCATGTTTGAAAGGGACAGCCATCAAGTTGCACATTAATGAGTTTATCTAATCTGTCACTCTCCATCACCATGTGTTTGCTGAATCTTGCCTTTCATTAAGAAAGCCATCTGAAACTTACTCTAGATGACCTAAAAGCTGAAGTCAGTGGCTTGCAGTAGTTCTTCACGGTTGACCTCTACTCGGGGTACCACCAACTTCTCCTAGATCAACCTTCACAATATATGACAACTTTCCAGATTCATAGCAGGACCAATTGAAGTTCCGCATTTTCAGCAAAGCCAAAATCTTCCAAAATACCATCAGAGAAGCACTGTACAGAATAGTTGGAATAATACACATGAGTGATGACATCCTGTTCCACACAGGTTCAATCAAAGAGCACCATGCACACTTCAAGGGTCTTTTCTAAAGGCTGCACAGCTGTGCCATCATGCATGGCATGAAAAAGTGTGAGTTCCTCCAATAGGTCATCAGTTTCTTCCAGTACAGATACGTAGTTCAAGGAATCACCCCTGATCCAACCAAGGTGGTGGATATCAAAACAACACCACCCCTCTACCTCCCTGTCAGTGGTGAGATTGTCTTTGGCATGGTGACTTATTGTGGAAGGTTCATATTAAATCTGACAATTCTCACAGAACATTTTGAGAAAGCTAACCAAGTTATCAGTCCTTGGGCATAGGGGCAATGCATAGACGGCTGCATTTCACGCCACAAAAGAAGCATGTCTGAACACATGACGCTGAAGTACTCTGATACTGAACTATCCATAGATGCTGTTACATCAGAGCTTGGGCCTGTGCTGTCACAAAGACAACCAAATGGCGAGTGGATGCAAGAAACCTTTGCAAGTCTATCACTGACTACCACAGAGCAATGATATTGTCACTAAAAAAACAAGCTACCTCTGTCCAATAGTGGTGTTGTCAGTTTATTTATATCCAATCCTTGTGTCCGTTAGTCACAAACCTGTTACTGCTCCTCTTCAAGGAATCACCTGCCACACCCCCCCATTAAGAATAGAAAAGTGGATACTTCACCTCAAAGAGTAATCCTTCTCCATCAACCATCTCCCTGGGGCAAAGAATCCGGCTGCCTTCTTGTGGCTACCCCATCATGCCATGCCCAGTGAGACAGATGAAGTTACTGAGATAGAGAAGTACATCATACTCATTGTGTAATGGTCAAGGCCGAAGCCCATGTTATTGGAAGATATCATAGCAACGGTCAGCTAAAGACTAATTTCTACTGCTTATTGTAATCAGAGCAATACAGAAAAGTGACTGGAAGATCACCTTTAAAAATATACAGATGCAAACCAAGGAAGACCAGCTCTGCCTCGATCTCTTTACACCATGAATTGGCAATGACCCCAGAAGGCCTCTGGGAAAATTGGTGGGTTATTCCCAGTACCTTTACTGGCTGGTGGATGGAGTTTACTCATGTGGGACATCAAGGAATAGTGCAAACGAAAGTCCATCTCCATTTAAAAGTTTTGTGCCTTAGGCTAGATCAACAACTGGAAGAGGCCAGAATGGGAAGGGGGACAGTCACTCCTGTTGATTACCCGGCACCCATCATTACTGTGGTCTCCTCATGCTAGGGTTAGAGGCAGCAATGTCTTTGAGTCCCTCCCCATAGGTGGCACATACTGGTGGTTATCGATGATCACTCCAAGTGAGGTAGGAATTGCAGAGTCCATCTACCGACCGATAATGGCCCTCCTTTTCAAAGACGACAACTGGTGGAATACCTTGTTGCTGCTAGTTCTCAAACACTGGGAGATAACTCCCTGACGGCCACAGAGCAATGAAGAAGCGGAGCATTTTAAGACAATAGCAGCTAAGTCTATCCGGGTATCCCACACTGCTGGCAAAACTGAGAATGGGCCTTACACACACACGTTCCTGCAGGAGTAGAGGCTGACCCCCTCCTTCTGCCACTGGGAGAGCCTATACATACCTTTGCCAAGGGCGAATTTTAAATGATGTGATTCCACCCCACTCCTCCTGGGGCCAGAGGTACGAAGCATTTTACCAGTTGCAAACAGCCCATCAAAAAATGCTTTTTGCCGTGTACAAAAAGCAAAATGCAACTCAGTAGCTTGTTACCGAATCGTATTTTGTGATACTGTATTAGGAAGGGGCATGTTGAGGATGTCCTTTCATAATACCGAATTACACTGATATGTATGAATGTTTCGCAACTGGAATGCAGTCACAAAACATTTACAGGTTACCACTAATTTCAAATTGGTGGAAAGCCATTTGCGAATAAGAAGGGGTCCCCAAGGGACCCCTTCTCTTTAGTTAATGGGGGTGCCAAAAAAAATTCAGAGCAGGCAGTGGCCCCATGGACCACTGTCTACTCTTAAAAAATAGAAACAAAACGTTTAATTTTTTTGATCGAAATGCACCCCTTTTTCCTTTAAGGAAAACTGGATGCATTTAAAAAAAAAAAAAACCTGCATCATTTAAAAAACAGTCACAGACATTGTAGTCTGCTGACCCCAGTAGGCCACCATCCCTGTGAGTGCTGGCCATTCCCAATGGATCAAAAATTGCGACCTACCTCCTGAATATTAATGAGGCAGGTCTCTTGCAACCTATTTGGGAATCGGAAACAGTGTTTCAGACACTGTTATATGTCAGATTTTGCGACTCCCGATTACATTTTTCGAGTCGTAAAATCTGACGGACGTACATCTGGCCCCTGGTCTTGTAAGTCTGTGGACAATGAGAGAACTCTGGCCGTCAAAGTGAAACAGAAGTGTTGAGCACAGCTCCACGTGAAATCACAGTCTAACTTGGTGGTTGGGCATGTGATGCAGCGCATACATGACACCAAAAAAAGTTCCACCTTACCATGAATCCCCCTCCCCGTTTTCATCTGCTATACTTTTGGTTGCATCCCGTAACGTTCACCTATTAGTGAAAGGGTCTAACAATCCCCGTCTTCCGGGCATGATGCTAAATCCAAGTTCAGTGGGTGTGTTGTTCTGTCCTGTCCAGGGGCTGTAGGTCTCTATACGATCCGCACACCTCAGGAGCTCAAATCACAGTGATATATGTGAGGAATCTCTAAATAGTCGAATTATCTTTATTTAACTAGTGTATGCGTTTGAAGAATTATTTTTAACCACTGCTTTTAAAAAGCTACGATGATGTCCTTTTGTTAAAGCAAATAATGAAACCTATTTGAAGGTTAAGATGTCCTGTGTAGGAACTCGGCCAGTGAGTCGAGAGGGGAACAAGTGTGGTCTGGCTTGATGTCTTCCTGTAAACTTCCTGGTTCACCTGGGTCAAAACAAAAAAATCCTGTTATTCGTCGAGCTGAACATGTGTCTGATTGCCATAAGATGGCAGTGTTTCGCCTTTTGTTCCTGGTTTTGGTTTACATTTGTGTTCTTCCGTCTCTCATTTCTTTGTTGTGTACACAGGGGCCTGTTTTACAGGTGCACCCGGATAGTGACTATTGGGTCGTTTTATGCTGCAGCGTGCACCGCTTTCCTTTGACCTACCGTCCCAGTTGGGCTGCGTCTGTTTGAAAATTGACGTCACGTTACCGATTACGATTTTATTAATTTATTTGTTGGCGTATTGCCAAATTGCCTTATAAGTCCATTCCAAATATGACAGGAGGCGGGACCGCTTTCAAGTCATTGAAAAGTGTACAGTTGCTGAATTGGAGACAGCGGGCAGGATTTGGTGATGGTGGCGCCGGGCTGTACGTGATTTCTTTTGCTATGCAGTTGATGTTTGCTCACATTAAAATATATCTATGGGATGGATTGTGGCTGCGGTCCATGCTGCTTTCTACGCGCCTGATTAATAAATACGAACACAGGAGCTGTGAACAAGAGCTAACACACTACTTTCTAACTTTGCATTTTTATGATAAGTTACATTTTAAAACTCATTCTTTCACATATAAAGGAATTTATTTGTGTATCTCAAACTCTGCCCCACACAAACCCTGTCCTGGACTCTTGCTCTCTTAGTACCCTCCTTAAGATGCAAGAAAATGGCTGGTTCAACTCTAAGTTACTAGCCCTTTTAAAATCCACCGCCCTCCCTGAAAACACGCCTCTGGTTTTCCTTTAAAATGCGGAAAAGTGTGTCCACAGTCCCCATCTTCAGAATGGAAGGCACATTCTCCCTCCTACCGAAAGATCATCAGTGTTCTTTCCTTACCACCGGGCACCATGGAGTGTCTCCTGAGGGTGTAAACCCACTTGTCCTGAGGGCACTGTCGACACCAACAGTTACTGGTGGCCGCAAACCTCGACTTAGGGAATGTTGAGTCCTGATGAATGTAAGCATCTTGGGGACCACACACACCTACACACTTGCCCAGGTTCCTAGATACCCTCTCAGGTGATTAGTATGCTACACAAGTCAATATAAAATAACATAACATTATGGTACCTGGTATGAGTGCCTGTATTGGAGTATCTGATAAATGCAAAACTCACATGGCGACTTACTACAAGCAAACCAATCTCTTAAACGTAATGCAGGAAAATTGTATGTGAATTTCCTGTTAATCTTTAAAGTAAGACCCTACCAGCAATACTGTAGTGTGGTTTATCCAAGGCGCACCCACACCATCATTAAGGACACACATACCAAATACTTCTGTTTGCAGTAAGACCCCCGCACTCCCTGGGTACTTTTATTGTTTTCACTTCCATCATTAGGCTCTTCTACTGTGGTCATTTATGCAGGGAACCTCGTTCCCCAATAGTCTGATCCCTTTGACGTAACACTGGGGACATTATATTCCTCCCAAAACAAAAAATCCCACAAACGCACATTAAACCTCAGTCTCCAGTCCAACCCTCACACTTCAAAATCACGGTAACGAGTAGGGCTTACATTAGGGTGACTTATAAGTACTGAAAATGATCTTTTAGGCCTGGCATAAGGTTTATTTTGCCAAGTTGGAATGGCAATACTAAAACTGCCCTTCAGGCAGCATTGGTAGGCCTGGGACAGATTTCGCATGAAAGGCTACTTAAATGGGTGGCACAGTGAGTGCTGCAGGCCCACTATTAGCATTTAATTTACAGGCCCAGGGTTCAGGACTGACCAATTACTAGTGAATTACAAGTATATTAAAAGTGCCAATCAGGTACATGCCAACTGTACCATGTTTTAGGGAGCGAGAACAAGCACTTGTTTGCAGGGTGAAAAGTGCACAAAGTCCTAATGCCAACAAAAACTGATTTAACAAGAAAAGACAACAAATCTACAGGACACCCTGCAAAAAGGACAAGGTCCAACACTCATCTCGATATTATACAGTGCATCTAGTATTTGCTGGGCATCATGAGTCCGGTGAGACTTGCACTTTCAGAGTGCACCATTGCCTGGCGTTCACGGCTATCAGAGCTATTTACAGGCAGTCTTCACTCCTGGTGGTCTGTGTAATGTTGTCTAGTGACCTTGAAAATGTCTGTGACCCTACTAATACATACCAGACATGCTTCTCGGTTTCTTGAGCCACATATTCCTCCTCTGGTGCATCAGAAAAATAGGGGATCCCAATGGGGTGGGGCCTTCCACATTTCCATAGTATCGACCTTTTCCAGCTTCCTCAGCTAGGTCCCACTTTTGGCTTCAAGTGGAAGGCTACCCTTCAGTGTCAAAGAGTTGTACAGAGCTAATATAACAAAAAGTAAGAAAAGTGTTAAACTGTAAAATGAAGAAAAATGCTTTTTAGAGGGGCGGGTACTTCTAATCCATTTATCAAGAATTAGATTTCATATAAAACAAAAACATAAAAAGTTAGAAATAAAATAGTATTTCAGTGAGAAGAACTGGGCCTGGGCAAAATTTAAATTGTACTAACGTAATGACAAAAAGTTTGGATTACCCTTTTTACGCAAAATTCAAGAAATTATAATACTTTGCATACCTATGCTGTAAAAGTATAGTACATGAACAAGCAGAATGACCAGAACACAAGTTTTTGTGCAAAAGTTCATGCTGTTCACACTAAAATTTAACGCTATGTGCCAGATTTGTATTGTGCATAACTAAATGACATTTCACATAATTTTCCTGATATTTGACGTAATTGAGGAAAAGCAAATTATATGAATTTCACACATCCCTAGCAGTTCAGTGGCAAGAATGGAACACTCCATACCAAGATGTTACAAAGTATGCAGCACAGGGCAGCAGTGAATCACTGAAAGTTAGCTGCTTTGCTTACTGCTGAGTTTTCACTATGTATGCTTCTGGTGTCCTCAGGACTGGTTACAGTGTACTGAGTTTACTTTGAAAAATGCTGTAGTGGATCCACAGAATTGAAACAAGCAATGTATTTAATAGCTGATTTCATTTCTATGTCTCACCTACTTGACAGAGTATATGCTGTCTGTTTCAAGACATTAGCTTACAGTAGGCTTAGAGCCCGTCCATTGCTTACCCTTGGTTGGCTTTATTGCCACTGTTACTAACTTGTTTCTTATTTGTCACCTTATGTGGACTTTCCTTTCTCTTCTTGTTTTTGTCTCTGCCCTTTAGCATGCACGCATTACTTGTGTCCTTCCATGACTCACTTTTCAGCCACTACATTTTCTTTTTGTTTAGGCATTCCACAAGATTGATTGTGTTTTCCAGCTATCTCCCTTTTGTGCCCTTCCCCCTGCTCCACATTGCTTTCTCTCGCTTGATTTATTTTCTCCCACCTGCGCCCTCCATGTTGCTTCTGCCTTCCGCCCACACCCTCTGTATTTCTCCCCCAACCCCCTCCCCAGGTTCTTTCACCATTTAAAAAAAGAAAACCAAAAAGTAAAAATAGCGCCTTGGTGCATATGCCTACAAAAGTATGTGACTGGCTGCCGTCAGTGTCTTTTTTTTTTCTTTAGTTATGCTGCACAATGTTTGGGATGCTGTGCAAGTTTCCTAAATCCATAGGCAAAGATAATAGGTCCAAAATACAAGGCCTGCTGGCTTTGCCAATGCTTGTAATGTTGCTGTGGCTAATGATACAGATTGTCAGTGATGTCCTGTGAATATTTAAATACAATGTGATGGATATGTAGTTTTGATCAAAAACAAAAGAGTGATGCTAGAAACGAAAACATCATTTATAAAGTGTAATAAACGTTTTAATCTAATCTATCAAAACACCAAAATGAAATGGAAAATAGCTTTTTTTTTTCTTTTTTTTTACTAAGACCCAGTGCCACTTTCCAGAAAAGCATTGATGAAAATTGCAAAATCCGTATACAACTTTATTATCTTCCCCCATGGCAAGCTTGTACTTGACTAAAGTGCTGCACTCTGTGAAGGAAGGAACAAGCATGATACATTTCCATGCCAGGATGCTGCTGCATACAGGCATTTCATGTTTTGATCACCTACTATGCTCCCATGTTGCCAGGCAAGGAATCATGCTCTGGTTAACCAAATGAATCATCTCAAAAAAGAGAGCCGCACAGGTGATCATCTTGATTGTGCTCAGCTATGACTCCTTTGAGGCTGCAGAACTATGCAGTTTTGTGGTTCAGATGCTCAAGTCCATAGGTGAAAGGGACTTTAAAATGACTGCTACCTCGATATGACAGCACTAACCACTCAGTGGAGTCATCTCTTGGACATACAAGAGCTTTTAACCAGGCTGATCCTATATGCGGATCCCCTTTTGATACAAGGACCCAAGGTATGTCCCAGATTTACCAAACCGTTTGGGGTGCTGCCACAAATCTGCAGTTCTCATCACCGCTGTGCTGCTTTTCAGCAGCCTAGTTTACAGAACGGTCTGTCATTCATGGAAACACTACTGAAGCTGGATCTACACAATAACGCTGCATTAACCAGAGTAAAGAGGTATTTGAATAAATGCTACCCGTGAGGATGACATGCACAGAATACATTATAGCATTCAACAGTGCCCTCTAGACCACAAAGGGATAGAGCAGTGTAGCATTCCAGTGTGTACTTTTAAGGGGCAGACTCTGATTGCCACTTAGACATTTCTTATATTGTCAAGTGGAAACACTGACACCATGATTACTGGTTCGTTCTTGTGCCACGTACAGCAGATATGCTACTAAGACAAGGTATGATCTTGTGTTTCTTGAGTTTCAGAAAGCTGTCAATTGGGCATTGGCACAGCTCTAGATCTTTAGGGTCTGGTCACCAGAAATTCCTTCAGTATACTCCATATTGCTTCTATAACTCTCATTTCTATAAGCTGCGGAGAGTGATACTACATACTGACTGATATTTAGCTGTTGTTATAAAATGCATTCAAGAACAAATGTAGGCAGGTCTTTACTAACTCTCAAAACCAAAGTTTGACCCAACTTTTTCATAAATGCAACCACTGAGGTGTATTGTGGACTTTCTCTGGTTTATCTTGATAACATGGGTGAGGTCCTTTAAATAGTAAATTGGGTCACCACTTTCTCAAAAACTCACCCAGCCCGCTACCGGCGTAGTCACACGCCAATCTAGGGGCAATCCAGGAAGCATTAGGAATTTTAAACTGGCACATGGGTTGTTACCGTGATGATTGTGAACATGGTGGAACAGGACTACTGTGCTAAACAGATAGGCCACTATTAAGTAAAGTATATTGTATGATGGTCTACAAGTGCCATAATAACACTTGTTAACTCACCTTTCCATTATAGTTTGCACATGGAGCATTTCGTTGTTAATATTGAAGACCTCTTCATGTGCTAATAATATGCATTTTACTGGTATTTTTAAATTAACTTAATATGTGAGTGGTTGAGATGCATTCTGATCTGCTGTAATAGTGTTCCTTTTCCAAACTGATTCATTCTCCGAGTACAGTCACCTGATGATATTATAATGCTGACAGCAAAAATGGATGTCTCTGTGTGATCTTGTGTTTACGCGTAATGCATTCGAACAGATATTTTAATCATGTTCTGTTCAAAGTGCTAAGAGTAAATTCCATTCTCTAACCCAGTTCAGGATGGAGAATTTTAACAGCATCTCCTTCATTACTGCAAATATTCAAAACCTGTGAAATCATATGCCTGTGAAAATACAGTTGAACACTATGTGAAGTGTGGGTGAGTATGATCTCCCTATAAAGACCTGGCAATTATTTTCTGAATACAAGTGCATTCTGCCATCAGAACAGCCTTGTAATAAGAACAGTGCTTCACTCATCACCTGCTATAAATTAATACAGGAGATTGACATCAGTGGCATCTGGGTCCGAGGCTGCTGAATTGGTGTTGACACTGTCAGAGGTATTGCAACCGCCCGTGGTCCCTGGCCCGCGGTCACACCTGGCGAGGGAGAATATGAAGTGTGAGCTGAGCTGCCGGAGGACTTTCACAGCTACTATCAGTGTCTGCTCAATATTACCTTTCTGTGAGGCATGACCGGTGTGGACTGGCAACGCCGTGAAGCCGGCCAAAGGCAGTGCCCCTTGAGCTCCCTCAACCAAGTGTTATTGAGGGCCAAGGACTGCAGGCAGCAGCTGGTTTAAGGCCTCTGACAGCATCACTCACGTTTCCACAGCCATGAATATAAATGCTACTAAAACAAAAATATTAAAAACCCAAGTAACTGGGGGACAGTTAAAGTATTCCTTTTAGCACTACCGTTATTTTTTTTTAAAAATAAATAAACTCGATACATTTAAGCCACAATAGTAAAATGGAACAGTACCTTTACATAAACGTATTTACTTGAAGCAAACTAGAGTCTGTGAAGCTTGGTTCCCCAGTAATAAATATTTGTGGAAGAGTGTAATCACACTGTGGCTCGTGCATCTTAAAAGTATTTTTTCTGTAAAGTCCTTTCCCCCCAAATAATTAAATTAACATATATTTTAACTCTTAACAGACATCAGTCCAATTTTTTATATTCTGGAAAAAATATTGAGTCTTGAGTCGCTCCAGTATAGTATTTCCATTGTATTAGTTTACAATTTTTTGTAACTATTATAGATTTGTTTTCTGAATATCTCCAGAAGGACTACATTTATGGTATGTCCTGATCCCTGCTGGAAATAATTCCAAATAAAAGGAAAACGGATGTAACCCGACTTAAATTCATGCGGAGAGGTTCAAATATTTCTAATACAAAGGCAATGCGATGATCTCTGTGTTTAAAAAGCTGCTGTAAACATATATCTAGCAATGCCAGTAGGACGTGCTCCTCCTATATAATCAAATGTATTTGCTGCATTCTGTTCTCTTTTTGATAATGATAACATAATCAAAAGAGATAAAGAGCCTGATTCCCAAATCCATAAATGTGGCCAGTTTAATATAAACCCAGGTTTCGTATTCACAAAACATACATTTACATAAGTGAAAACATTTATAAGATGTTGTTGTATTCACTTGGTTTTTGTGCAAGTCTTTTTAAGTATGCATTCTCCTCTCTTCTGAAATTACACTGATATTCTGATTGCTCTTTTGTGGTGTGGAGAAGGAGATGACTGAGGCATGTAGGCCAAAGAGGTCACCCTTCCAATATTATAGTGAGTACATTGATAAATTGTTCGTTTTAAGGAATAACATATAAACCACAGGGAAGACTGTATATCATTACAGTCAAAATTACAAAAAGTAATCTTAGAAGTGGAATTCGAGTTTCGAAGGCCACCGTTACCCTCCACCTGAAAAGGACATTTCTAACAACCTTAAAGATAATGTGTAAGAACTAAATGCATTTCATTGTAAGACATTTTAAGATGTGAATCAGTTTCTACTTCAATCAAGAGGCAAAATGCATGTTAGATGTTGTTTAGTGGTAGCCTCAGTATATGACATTAGTTGTGATGAAAATGACAGTTTTGAAAACTGCTTAGCGCTATTGTAATTTGGCCATCCTGCATAATTGTTGGAGGTTGTAATATGGTGCTAGATCTAACATTGCATAGCACATCACAGTTCTCAAAAGAGAGCGAAACCAAATCCACAAAGTAGGTAATAAAAAGATTAATGATTGGCATTGGACTGTTGAAGAAATTGAATATAACTAGCTCTTACTTTTTTATCACAAGAAGAGTTATTCAGAATCGAGCATTCTTGTGCAAGGAAGGACATTAGGGTAAATGTGGTTGAATCTAAGCATTTAGTAACACTCTCTTCAAATTTTTAGGAATAAACTTCTACATTTCTGAAAAAGTTAGTAAAAGGCTGATATTTGATAAGAAGTAGCCTGACTCCCAACTGCCTATTAATAATGCATACAAAGACTAGAAATTCTTTGTAAATGGAGTCACTCTACCTATCAAGGAATCTGGGATAGCTATAACATGTTTGTCCAGAACAGCATTGTGGGGTTTGTTTTGAGAAGACGTGCAGCAAATAAAATAAAGACACATTTTGGAAGGTTGTTGAGCTGGAAAAGGAGATATGAGAAAGCCAAAATAATAGTGAAGTCCCAGGCGAGTTGCAAAGAAAGGAAAGAGATTTTTAACAACACTTTAAAAGTGTAGTGTTAAAGAGGTAAATTCAAACAAAGAATGTTCTATTAATGAAAACAGTGGGAATGCTTCTTCTGGCTTCGAAGTCCTGAGGAAAGAGAAGAGAAAATTATATTTCATGTTCGAATCATAGCCAGGACCCCTTTCAAATTCAGGTTTGACCCAATTTCAGTGGAATCAGCACCGAAATAAATGCACCTGTCAAGGTGGTAGGGTGACCTGGTAAGTAATAGGCAGGGCCGGCTATAGTGCTGGTGGTGCCTTTGCGACAGTCTTTTTTGGCACCTCCAGCCCCACCACCATGAAATGTGCCCCTCATCGCTCCACAGCCTCTTTCACACACACTTCATTCATTTTAAAGCGCTTGTAAAGGCTGACTTTACCAATCACTCAGCCATCCACATAAGATATCGTTTTGTTCTTTGAAGCAGATATATTAAACCTCTGTGCTTTTTATGGTGAGTCAAAGCTGCCTCTAGACAGAACTTCCAGCTCTGTCCCTAGCAGAAACATTACTAACAAGAGGTATCTTGACATTTTAATTGCTTCCTGAAGGCTGGACCCACAGCGCCCCCCTGAGGTCAGCGCCCCCCCTGAGGTCAGCCCCCCCCCCCCCTCTGAGGTCAGCGCCCCCCTGTCCAGGTGAGCTCCCGGTGCAGCCGCACCGTCCTAACGCCAGCCCTGGTGATAGGCTTGCTGGAGAGCTACCAGGGTCTGAATTTGAGCAACATTAATGGAAGATACAAACCCAAAGACTAAATGGCTGTGGACTTGGGTGTGTGATCGACCGCTTCTAGAAATCCTCCCTTTCTATTTAGCCAGGAGGTATTTGTGACCTAAAAATGCCACCTTTCTTGATTTTGAAGCATATGAGTAACGTATGTAGTCCTTAAACGAAAGTCAGTATATTTAGTTCCCCATGCAGCATTGCTAGAATTAGCATTTTGGAACAATTGCAAAGGCTAGAAAAGCTCATGAGAAAAACCGATGTTTCTTGGTAAGTTATTAGAACCTAAGGGTTGTACTCTTGAAGTGACTCTACTACCACGAATGGGATTGTCAACTGATATTAGTTTGCCATTGCAATCTAGATCAAGAATAGCTATTGTAGAAATTCACAGTAACAGACAAATATGCATAGCACTGATAGAAGATGCTGTTGTTTTTGTTTTATCTGAGAAACTTCTCTGACACTACTCAAGCAAGACATCCGATGTTATAGATAACACTTAACGTACATAGTTCAGGTTTCAATAAATATGTGGTACAATCATGAAAAATGAATATAGAAGACCGCGATATCACCTGAATCCCATGCATAGGTACATTGCACATAATTAGTCAAAGAATTTCTGTCAGGTACCTTTAAAGTGCTTAGTGATGGGACAGAGTAGGGGCCTCTACTTTCAGCTATGCCTGTTACTGATACATAGTACTCATGGTCCTGCTGTTTCTGTTATGACCAATGCGCCCTTTTTGTTCTGACATTTAAGGTACTTAGGCCACTGTAGCCTCGGTGACTGAGTGAGTGATGCCTTCAGCAGTTCTAGAGCCGTACTTTGCCAGCTTTGAGAAATAAAAAGGGGAAAAATAGACTAGAAGAGAATTGAATACTTTCAGTGAGTAGGCCCAAGACAGAGCAATTCAAATTTGCTTTCTGACATAATGTGAGACACAATCCTGAAACAATATAATTAACCATCAAATAAATTAAGGTACAGAAGAAAAGCATGTGTCATTATGAAGGCAAACTTCTTACGGGTTTGGTATTTAATTTATTAAGACATTTTAGAAAGTTTTAAAGGAACCCATAGTCAAAGTGTTTACTTTGGTCCTTAAAGTATCCAGAGCGCCTGTGCCTCTGTGATGACATCAGCATTATATATTTTTAATAAAACACATAAGGGTATATACATGTAGAAGAAGTGGGACAATGTTACTGTATGTTTTGTCTTACCTGTAATCTGTGGTCAAAAGCCATACTTAAATGCAACTCGTGTTGACTAATAAAGAGAAGTAAAATGAGTTTACTCAAGTCTGTGATCATATATTTTAATACTGCTATCCCTGTAACCAGTGCCTGCAATAGTTACAGGCAGGGACGTCGTGAACTCCCCCCCGCCCCCCCTCACCCCCGCTTTAGCAGCCGTAGTGGGAGTTGAGTTCTATATGGCCTCCTCTGTCTGCAGCTCGGAAGACAAAGGCTCATAATTAACTTGATAAGCTGGGTAAATGAGTGAAAGGATGGATGAATTGCTGGATGGATGGGTGTGTGTGAAAGGATGGGTGAATGAGTGGATGGAGAGAGGGCTGTATGAATGAGTGAAAGGGTGGGTGGATGGAACCGTGGATGGATGAGTGAAAGATTGATGGCCGAGTGAAAAGGTGAATGGGTGATGGAGTGAAAGGGTGGACGGATGAGTGAATGAATGGGTGAAAGGGTTGATGGATGAGTGAAATCATGGGTGGCTGAGTGGAAGGGTGGCTGGATGAATGGATGAGTGAAAGGATTGATTGATGCATGGACGGTAATGCTGGATGGATGGAAGAGTGAAAGGATGGAGGAGTGAAAGGGTGGATGGATATGTTTGATGAATAGGTTTGCAGATGGATGGATAGGTTTGGATGGGGCGTTGTGATCCCCCTGCATTAGCGGGGATGGATTTCTTGATGGGCTTTTTCTGACTGCAACTCGGCAGACAAAGACTCATAACTAATGTGAAAGGGTTGGTGGGTTTTTTTCAATGAAAGAATGGGTGGATGTGTGAGTGAAAGGATGGGTGGAAGGATGAATGGATAGACGCTCTTCTGGGGAGGCTCGTGATGACTTGCTTCACTTACTTGTTGCCATTAGAAGTTGGTTTAAAATGGGGGTTATTTTAATTGGCTACTCCCTTGGTTATATTGTTGAAAGTTTGTCGAAAACAGAACAACAAAGAACCTGTACCTGATTTTATTGGAAGGTGTTGTTTTTTGTAAAAACACACAAGGATTCACATCATTCTCACTCTCTGCTTTCAGTGCTTGCTGGCTCCGTATTTTTTTTGCAATGGGGCACGGATCATGCACAAACTTCGATGTTAATTGAACAATGTTACTTGGTGAATAATTTGAGGATGAAATGTTTTCCTAATCAAAACTGTAATATGGATGTTGACATTGAATGCATACACTGATCTAACTGACCATTGGAAGGTGTCTGTGAATGACAGCAATGAGAGCCATTGCTTTTGACTAACAGATAACAAATAAACGAACAAGATGCATGGGAGTTAAAATGACTAGGGAAAGTGCACCTCTGTTTGAGTATAAATTTGCTAGGATATATAGAGAATCAGAAAACCCCACGGATAGAAGGATGTACCTCCCTTTCACCTTTAACATTCATGTGTAGGATACATATAATAAAGGTGACCACACTTATGTTTCTCTTTAAGCAATCTGTTCATAGTGATCAAATGAGTACTTTGAATACATGTTTAAGTTGACCAATAAGTTGCCCTTTGTATGTGTGTCCTACATCAAATCTGTGGTCAAGAGCCATACTCAACTCAAACTGTTTTGTCTATTAAAGAGAATTAAAAGGTGTTTACTAAAGTCTGCCAGCATATATTGTAATACTGTGATCCTTGTAATCAATGCCTGCAATATTTACAGCCCCATCATGTAAATGTGCAATTTGCATTCATCTGCTAGAGGTAGGTGAACTTTAAATAATATCCAATGGGCATTGAAATAGTATATTGAATATTAATAATTTGATTTCTGATGAGATTATTTTATGGTACTTGCGTGATAGCAACTGTAAACAACATAAAACTAGTAGAACATAAGCTATGGCCATAAAGTAACAATCCAACCTTGGAGTGTATGAGTGAATTCATGTTTACAGCTTTACAAAATAGCTACAGGGATCTAAGTTATCCTAACTCTCCCAGCAAATGATACTACAGCTCAGGAACTAAACATATTCAACATCTTTCTCCTCATTCCAAGGGAGCATTTGCAGACTGGGATAGCCTGAACATAATAGACATTATGTATGGGAATGCACAGAATGTCAGAATATTACATAATGCAGGGTTCTCCAACGAGTAGCTCAGGAGCTACTGGCAGCTCACCAGATACCTGTGAGTAAACCCCCTTATGTGTAGCCAAACCTAGTAAATGAACAGCTGTTAATTGGTTGAATAAGGCATGTTTCCAAAATTGAAAAAGGAAAAGGTGTATTTACCTGTCAAAGACGTGCATCTTCAGAATTGATGCTCAGATGTTTGCAAAAATATATATATGTCTGATATTAAGTGGTAACTCATGCTGTGTTGGGGAGTTTTATTATTGATGCCTTTTTTAGATGCCAGGGTGCACTGGGTACATGACTTCTGCATAGATGCATTCAAAATTAAAACTGGTAAAGCTTTTTTTGATGTTATTGCTTGTGTCCTTACCTAACCTGATGCGCTGATGTTGTCACTGCTAGTAATCCTGCAAGTAATGGCCCTTAATGGAATCTTGTCCGAAATTGTCACTATTCTAATTCTTATAATTTGTGTTTGTAGCTCTGGATGATTTTTATTCAACATAAGTAACTCTTAGAAAAGTTAAATATCACATACTGGCATAGTGTATCAAAACTCTTAAGTGAGTTGGAGACCTCATCTTAAGAACCTCCACATTGACCACATTTCATCTTAATATATTCTGGTTTGAAAACCGTTCTACAACAGCCTAGTCCCTTTATCCAGTGGAAGTTTGAATGGTGGCAATATGCTGCTCCATGGCCTTCCAGACACCACACACTGATGCCTCCCCATAAAGCATCTTGCATGCCAAAGAATGCATCATCAAAGGCGTGAAGAAATTCAGCCACACTGCCCTTACCCTGACTCAGCGCTGCTGCATGCCTGCATCAGCCTCACAAATAGCTGCATCACTTACAAACTCACCTGGAGAAACACTGCTGCCTTTTGGCTGACAAATTGACCTACCTGGCAGTTCAGAGTGCAGTAGCAATCAGGAGACTGCCAAATTTGAGACAAAGAAATGTAAGACGTGAAAACACAGGAATAAGACCTTCTCTGTCTACACTCCCTGATCTGTAAATATATTCCTGTAAAAAGTCAGAACTATTCTTTCCCTCCTTCCTTTAATAAAAACACTGAATACCAACCTCTACAAAGAACGTTTTGTCCCAAAGCTTTAAAATGCCCTAACCCTTCACACATTTCAGTACCTCTTCCCCTCAACTTTCTACTCAATCCAGGCAATTGATAATGAGCCTCATTAGCATAGAGGAAACCACAACAGTTATGAAGACCATTCACTCTGGGCTCCAGTGGACTCCTTTCCTCACCACGCCTTCACCAAAAGAGCAGTCTCTATCAGCGAGGCCCTCACCTCTATCCTTAATACCTTCATCAGCACAGTCACCCTCCCAGAACCATGGAAACACGCCGCAGTCAATGCCCTTCTAAAGAAACCCTAAGCTGACCTGACCAAACTTGTCTGTGACCGACTGATATCCCACTTTTCCTACCCATCCAGAGTCCTGGAAAAAATTATCAACAAGTGATTCTCCAAGCTCCTCATCAAATACCAACTTCTCGACAACACACAATGAGGACTCAGACCAAACCACAGCATGGAAACTGCCTTTATTAGCAGCAATGGATGACATCCTAATGGTCTTTGACAAGGGGGAAACTTGCAGAGTCCCTCAGCGCTCCTCACTCAGATCAGTGCTCTTCAAAATCTACATGACCCTGCTGGCCAACTTCATACTAGTTCACAACATAAAAATCCTCACACCAACAACCTACAACTGAATACTCTCCCTCTCGGACAAAACACCCAGCATGAGGAACAGGTTCACCACATGCATGATGAAAATAGCCAGCTGGATGAAATCAAATTGCCTCATATTGAACATTGACAAGACTGAGGTGGTAGTCGTTGGGAAGATCTCCTTGCTACGGGATTTTAGCTGGTGGCCCACATACCTTTGTACCATCTCCATGCCCTGCTTGCAAGCAAGAAACCTCGGAATCATCATAGACAATAAACTAGACATGACTGCCCAAGTCAACGCAGTGGTCTCGGCCTGCTTCAGCATGCTAGGGATGCTGAAGAAAATCCTCATGTTGCTACCAGACAACACCAGGAGAACAATCACCCAAGCCTACACCACCAGCAGACTAAGGAAACACCCTGTATTCAGGGATTACCAACCAGTTCACAAGAAGACTTCAGACTGTCCAACACACAGCAACCAGATTAGCCCTTCACCTCCCACAAAGAGCCACACCACACTACACATTAGGGAACTCCACTGGCTCCTGATGCATAAGCTTGCACACATTAAACTCCTTGTCTACTCCGTCAAAGTTCTCCACAACATGGCATTCACTTCCGCCAACCTGCATCTTCTCATACTTGGCCCTTATAGCCCGGAAAGATCTCTAACAACATATCAAAGTCTCCTCTACTCTGACTTTAACAGTAAGCTGAAGACCTGCCTTTTTGAGTAAGCCCCCATGGCCAGCCTCACACACCTGCTATAGAGCGCCCCGATACCCTCATGGGTTTTTTAGTATACTATAAAAACATTGATAATAACAGTGATGCACCTATCTTCAAGATTTTATGAAGGAAAATAATATTTCCTTTTTTTTAAGGTCTCCCATCATCAGCTTTAGTTCTGTGTCACATTTCATGTAAACACAAAAGGCAGTATGCAACAAAAAGGTGGTTAAGGTGAACCCCTTCAGCCTTTCTCTTTTTTGGGGTTGGCCCATCCAGCTATTTGCTCCATTGGAGGTCCATCATGATTTGTTGACGATTACAATGTTTTCCATCACATTTTGCATTGGTTACAGGTATAAAACTAGTATTTTATTGCATGGTGTAAGAATGCCACAAGCCAAGGTCATGAGGCAATAACATCCTATATTAGTGTATTTCCCTTGTTTGACCCTGCACCTTGGTATTTGCTTTTGGTATTAAAAATCCTACTCTTGCCACCTCCTTCCCTTCTGTCTCCTGTGGCACCTTTCAGACCACCAGCCCTACAGAAGTAACACCAAGCCCAGCAACTGTAGGAGAGTTTAGCTTTAACAGGCCCGTCTGCAGCCCACCACCTCCCCCAATCACGCGGTAGCACCCACAGCCTTCTTGGGCACTGCCTTCCTGATGGGGTGCAGTATGGGAAGCTCTTCTAAAAAAAGCCCGTGTATTTTTGACCCCCCTCCAACCCATAGTGCACTGGTGTTAGAGTCGGCGGCTACTTCCTTGAAAAAAAACACACTCACCCACCTCTCCCACACCCCTCCTCTCCCTCCCTCACACCCCCTCATGATTTGGGAAAGCAGTCAGTGTTCCCGATCTGTAGAAGGACTGCAGACTGAGTGAAACCATGTTTTCAGATTACTGTGCTGGATCTGGGGATTGTGGTCATCAACTTCTGTGCCCCGGCTCCTAGTCCCGCATTCACTTGTGCTCAGGAAAGGGTGGGCATGCAACAACTAAGGGACTCATTCCCAGTGCTCTAATATCCAGTAGGGGCTGGTAGTGGGAATTACCAGGATTACAAAATTTGTGGAAGCATTGCAACGCTAAATAAATGTAATGGCAAATGAAATCGGTGAAAAAACAGCGACTCCTGCATGTTATTCCACATTAGCTCGAAATCACGAGCAAGTGCCCTACCCCAGAAATACTGTTTGTCGCAATGTCAGTGATTGTGGGGTGCGGGAGTTACGTCCTGATTACAACGCCATTTGTAATCGTACCCGGCCCTCACAGTTGATTATGTAATTCTATGGCTTTTGGTGCATATGGGATTGTTTTTCATGTTTACGCATTGAGAAGGTGTTTGGAAATTTGTCATCTTTTTTTGCTGCTCGGGAATAACAAATATATAATTTCTTCCCATTAAATTGCTGTGTTCAGCCCTCCGTCTCGTCAATTACACTCAATTGTAGGAGTCAAACATGGACAAGATACCATGCAGTATCTTAAGATCAGGTGCTTTGCAACTTTCCACATTCACATGAGGGACAAATTCACATTTGAGCATGCATGTGTTTTAGTCTATACCATATTGAAGACAGAACTGTTTGCGTTCAAATGCCTATTTGTAAAGCCAGAATTTAAGGTAAATAATGTAGGTTTAATGGCTGACAGTTGGAACTGTGACTAGAAATGTTTGCACACTTTTTAGCGCATTGTTAGAGCTATACGCAGAAGGTCACAATCAGTACCTCGCACACCATAGGAAAAAAGTCTACCTTTAGTTTATGGTGAGTCAGCACTTTTAAGTGCTCTGCAGCCGATGCTATGACGTTTTAGCACAGCAGGGGGAGCTGAAGGACCATATGGCGTACACATTTTTTTTTTTTTTTTTTTTTTTTTTTACAGAGCTGTCAGTTGCACAATGTTTGATTAACTAAGTGGCTGGGGCTGGGTCAGGGCGTGTATTGTGCTGGACAATGTTTCCTGGAATCAGTGTATCAGTCTTACTAGAAAAGCAAAGTTACGCCTGCGGCTATTAAATGCTCAGAAATGTTTCAGAAGTGAACACAAATAAACGATTCTTCCAAGAGAGAGGCACACATTCTATGCCTCTGTAATCAGAGGCTCAAGTTACCATTCCATACCCCAGTAGATTCTGTGGAATTCGTGGCAGCGCTTAGTAAAAATTGTCAGTAGCAAAATGTTAGAAACATTGTTTATTTAAAATTAAAAAAAACTGTACTTTTGAGGGGAGGGGTTAATATCTCAAAATAACCCTCTTCGTTACAATATGAAACTAAAAAGATAGAACATTTATGGACCTGTGTCAAATCGCACATGGCTGGTGTGATTCTAGGCAAACAACTTAGACTTGGATAAGTATGTAATGTAATTCCACTTTGATGTATATGACCTTGATTATTTTCCAACACCACACAATGTTCAGCTGGAGGTTGGGCCCCAAGGAACCCTCAATGCCCCCCACCCCCAACCCCCAAATTTCTGATGAAGACACTGTGGATGCTTTTTCACTTTAAGGGAGGCTTGGCTGCTGATAGAATGTTGGCCGTCATCGAATGAGGGGAGGGGCAGCATTTAAAAGTTTGAAGACTTTTGGCATACGTACGTACATGAGATTTGTACACAGTTGCTACAGTTCGGGAACTGGCCCAATCATCTGTGCAACAGAAGCTCTCTTGAACGTGAAGTATTCTAATGACCAAGCTGTAAACTCATACCAGGGGTCCTGTGGCTTTGTCACTAAAGTTGCACAAGAAGAAAAGCGACTGGAGTGCCTGCAAAGCTGCCGACATCTGCCATTCTTAGCTTAATGAATACGTCTTTGTTGCAACCCCGTCTGTAATAAGAAATGTGTCGCTGCAGATGTTTAGCAGGTGCATTCCTTAAATTCGCAGACCCTTGGGGATATTGGAATTTCTATTACCACACACAGTTACTAGGTTTTGAGTTTGCCTGTGTGTAACCTATCTGTGCCTGTTTCTCATTTCAGTGTCTTAAGTGTGACAATTTGCATGGGACTTAATAACCAGTAGAACAGAGTAGTTATGACCATGTCATTATGTTAAATATAGCAGACAGATATGACCATGTAATTATGTTAAAAATAGAAGACCCCCTTTTGTGGAATAAAACGGTCAATATACTGCCTAAATACAGCTGAAAATGCAACTTGCTGTGGCCAAGGTATCAGTCATGCAAGGTGATGAGAACACCTTTAACCTGAACATCAATGGACCAGAGTTCAAACTCGATTGGAGCAGCAGCACCGTTTGGCTTCTTCCCAACAGCCTGTTGGTCCCTATTTAGCTATAATTGAGTCATTTCATATTTTGCGCGGCACACCTTCGAAGATCTCACAGTGCAAACATCTTGTTATCAACATACCTGTAACTAGCCCTGACACACCCAACTTAGAAGCAACCAGCACCTGCAGGAAATACCACCCACCTAAAATTCTAACATTTGCTGTATTTCCTCAGCTTCATGATGTTAACAAAGCTATCTGAAGAGTCCCATTCACAGGCTGCGACATGCTACAGTTCCCAAAATTAAAGCACACTCAGTATGAGGAATCCCGGTTGGGGGATGCCAAGCCCTTCAGAAGGTACCGTGACCTAATTGTAACAACTGGCGTCTCTTACCTCTGGTGGCCCTGGGGCCTGCGCACTGCTTACCCCACTCTGGGATCCAAGTACCCACTGTTAGCACTTGACTCTTGAGGGACCGAGGAAGGGCGGTCCAAGGTTTAGTCAGGGGACCTGCTGTGGGCTACAAACTCAGTAACACAATCACTTCAAAACCGTTATCCAGTGAGTGCTTTTTTATGTAAAGGAAAAGTATGTTATTTTATGCAAATTATATATTTAGAGAATAACGGGCAGAAATGCCTGTGGGTCTAATGCGGTCTCACAATCTAAAATGGGTTCACATTCATAGAGGTCACACAGGAATAATACCCGTTAAATGTTTAAATATACTCTGGATACTCCGTACCAGAAGCATATTTAATGGTCTTTGCAACAACAATTCCTAACTCCTAAAAGCACAACAACCCCATGTGTGTCTATCATAGTATGAGGGGTACATTAGTTTAAAATAGTGCCTTTTTACTTTTAGTCAAATGCAAAAGAATCCCTTCAGCCATAATGAGGCTCAACATGGAAAACCTTTCCAAATGGTAGTACTTTCATTGACATAAAAATATGCAGTGGTTTAACTTTCGTTTGTGCATGTCAATGAAGCATAAGATGTTGAATATTTCAGTATCAGAGTCTCATTTCTACATTTAGTCAAGATTGACTAGCAGCCACATGCCCTAGCAAAAAAGGTCTATGCACACCAGAGCCTCTGAACAAAATCCCCACCTCCAGGAGTGCTTGTAACTATAACAAGCATTTACAGTACAACGGGTCTCACATTTGCTCGACTTAGAGCTATTAGCATTATAAACTCCTAACAGAACTTTTCTTGCCACATAAATTAAAAATTAAAAGTAAAACAGTTTCACATAAGGGACCGATTCACAGCACCACGGCCTCCATCAGCATCAATGTGAAGAGATGCACAAAAGGAAAATTAAGTTTGCTTGCAGTCAAACTTATCGGCAAAAGTGCAATTAGCCATGTAACAGGGGCGATGGCCAAGGCGGTAACAAAACCTCCCCAAGGAGGGACAAACATAAGCCATTTACCAATGTCATCAAAGGATTTTTTGAAGAGCAAGCCCACGAGCGAGTGGTAGTGATGGGCGTGATGTGGGTGTTGTTAAAATCCCAGTTACATACCAAAACATCTGAGAAGCAGCGCTTGCCCCCTGCTATGGTGAACCTAAAAACGGATCACAGGGTCATTATCTCTAGGCCATGGGAGACCTAGTGTGGCAAAAAACAAAATTCGATGGTGGCATTCTCCAGCTATTTTCCTCAGGGTCTCCCCATCTTTAAAATTGTTGACGTTTTTGGAGCTTGTATTTTATACCACGCTCTATCTGCTGCTCCAAGTTGCAGGTACCTGCTCCTCAGCTCTTCAGCCTGCAGTCTTCCAGCAGCACCACACTGGGGATCTTAAGGCAGACTGTAATGCCAGTCTGCACTTCCCAGGCCTTCTCCTTCAGAGGCTTCTGGTAGTCAACCATTTACTTTCTCCCAGAGGGGGCTTGGAAGACCAGTGCCACTGGCCATGGAAACAGTCCAAAAGAGTCCCAGAAATTGCATGCCTGGAGTCCTCTCCAATCAGTCCACATGGTGAGTCTTTCCTTCCTTTTTTCTGTAGTTCTGCCTTCTCTCTAAATCTTCGCAGTTGTGCAGGGATTAAAAGCTGAAGGGGAGCCTTTTCGAAGGGAGCTGTCTCTTCCTGATCCAAAGATGATGCATCACGCCTCCAAACCTAATGAGCAGCACTTGGAGCTGCCCACTGGCTGGTTCACAGTTTGGTATTTTCAAAATAGTGGAAAGAAGTTGTTGCCTGTCAGAGCTCTATGTGGGTATTAGTTCTGCCCCTAACTGGTACTGCAGAGCTGGTTACTTCCATCAAAGATTCAAAGGGAACCCGGGGAGTGACCGCTAGTCGTCTAATTCGTCATTACCTCTTCTACAGTAACAATGAAAGAAAACCGCTGTCAGTTTGAGGATCAGCTCTTCCTACAAGTATTGGGAATTCCTATGGACAGTACGTTCATCCCCAGCATGACAACATTTTATGTGCACCACTTTGAAGGCACCTACATATATACCCTACCACTAATCCTTTTCATCAAAATTTTTCTCTGGCACCATTATGTAGATGGCATACTGTTCTTCTGGAAGGAGAGGAAGACATGAGTCACTTTTTTTTAATAAAATTCCTTCAACACACACTTAAAATTCACCAGCCACTACAGCCGCACAGAACTTCCTTTCCTCAATCTCTTGTTCTATAAGGAAGGAGAGAGATTGGTGCCACTGGTATATAGGAAACCGACTGACAGGAATGCAGCCCTCCTGTACAATAGCTTCCATCCACAAGCAGAAAAGGCTAACTTGTCTGTTGGTCAAGTCCTGCACCGCAGGCGAAACTGCACTCACTTAGACACTTTAAGAATCCAAGCATCCCAACTAGGCATCTGATTTAGAGTTTGTCGTCGGAAGTTACTCTGTCACAAATATGACGGATATCCAGTTTGCCGTATGACAATTCCATTATAGCCTTTGGAATTTGTAATATGACGGACGGCATATCTGTCACGTTTGTGATGGGGTAAACCTTCCGCCAAACTCTAAATCAGGCCATAAGAGACTACTACAAAAAGCATACCCACGTAGTGGAGAAAGTCAGGAAGCCTACCAAAAATGTTAGTGTTACTTAACACACGCATACCAAGACTACATCAGTTCAATTGTTATGTGCTAGCTCTGTTTTAGAAATATGCTAACAGCATAACAGCATTGAGAAAATGATTGTCAAGAATAGGATTTGACATACCCCTGTTTGCATTCAAATGCATAAAGAATCTCAAAGACTTACTAGTAAATACAAGCCCAAGAGGTGCTGTGTGCAAAGAAATCCTGCGAAGCCTCACCAGAACAAATGTATTTGGTGGTGTATTACAAAAAGTCCTTTGTTATTTATCTCAAGTTAGCAGAGAGGGAATGGTCCTAATAGATGTCATTACACTTCCCCCTTAAGGCACAGTTCAAGCATAAACGTATTGGCTACTCTCCTAGGGTGTACTCTTACACGCCTTTTGCCTTTTAACCTTACCCTGTGGTGTCACCATAACATTTTAAACCATCAAGCATCTGTTTAACATCACACTGTTTCCTAAATATTTCCCCTCTGCACCTTTATTGGTTTATTATACTGCACCCAGTCTACTTTCACAGGGATCTCCTCCTATTATATCTTCTTTAGAGCACATCTCTCAGGAGGGATATAGCACACACTAGCATCTTTCTTTAGTGCCAGTGTTTGGAGGGTCCGATAATGAAGCATGCCACCTCTGGATGGGTGAGGGCTTCTGATTCCAAAAATGTAACCACACACATAGTTCCAGCACACTTAGGGCAGTAGTTACACTGTGGTCATAGATTAGTTTTGAGACAAGACTACATGATGCTACTGCAGCCCCATTATGATGATGCGTGTTGGTGTGTAAGTGACTATGCAGCAGCCACTTTGTCTTTGTTTAATTTACTGGTTCAGGATGGTGGATGGCCATTTTGCAACAGTAATAAAAATAAAATAAAAATTCTAAGTGTGACCAAAATGCATTTTTTGAAGAACAAAGAGACCCACCAGCAAGTTGCAATTGCTAGGCCATCAAAAAAGAAAAAAGGGAACAACTGTGACAATAATGGGGCAGGTTGTGGGGAACATAACAGTAGGGAGAGACATAAGCTGTTGTGGGATGCAATTGAAGAGTTGGGTTGACGGATGGCTTAAATTAATTTTTATATATATATATATATATATATATATATAGTCGGGGGAGGGGCCTGGGAGTCAATTGAAGACGCTAGGGGCAGCGGAAGCAACACAGAGCTTGTGGGTGCTGGTGGTTGTAAGTGGAAAGTTGCATACAGAGAGCAGTAAGAAAAACATGCACTTCTGTTGAGTGCTGAAAACAAGTAGTAAAGAAAAAACTAGTTCCCTGGTTTGGAGCCAAGGAAAGTTTTAAGTCATCCAAATAAGAGGATGGTGAAGAAGCTGTTCAGCAGGGAGAGACCAGCACAAGGAGGGGAAAGGCCGTCGTCAGATAAGGTACACACAAATGAAATTGACAATAAAGTCAGCCAGTGGTAAGCAATGTTCTGACCAATGTACACTGTTAGTATTGATATTTTCTGTAGGGAATACCCAAAACAAATGTTCCTATCTGCTTACTGTTTGTGGCTATTACATGAGTTAAGCTTTTCCCGCATTCTTCAGTGCTAGAACTACTGAAGATTTAACATTTTACAAACCCATATATGCAAATAATAGCCTGTGTGCAGTTTTATAGGCTGAGTAATTTGGTATTTGTGGGAGGCAATTACCTTAGCAACAACTTACCTGGATGCCTGAACTTTTGAATGTGTTAAAAACTAGCTTTATAGCTTTTGCACTTTGGAGCTACCTGAGGAGTAAAAGTGACTCGACACATCCTCTTTTATTAAAGTCTAGAAATTCTTTACTATTTTAGCAACTCATATACTCTTTCTCAATGTGTGCAGTAAAACTTGCTTTTGGAGACTGCTCGTACAAGATAGACTCTTAATTTATGTAGAATCTTCACGTATCTACAGGCCACTACCGAGATAGTGTTCCAAATTGAAGTTTGTCAGCATCGATATTTGCCTTATAAACATTACTTTTTCTTTGCAGCCCATTTGAAATGCTGTGTTTGGCTAAGCTAATCAACTGCTTAGGATGCTGATATTGCAGTTTATTATTGTTTGTTATTCTTGCTCGTAAGTTAATTGAGTGTTTGTGAAATGGAGCAGATGGCCCGGGTCAATAGGTGGGTGTTCTACTATGTGTGGTGAATAGTGATGTATGTAAATTAATGGAAAAACTAAGAAATGGGTGGTGTTTAGGGGTGTTGAGCGTTCAGTGAATTAAAATCATCCAAAGTAAATGTTCAGCAATGTAAACAATATAAATCTGAAATAATATCCCCTGACATAAAAGATTGAAATAAATACCTTTGACAAAAACGTAGCCCTACAACAATTTCATTTAGACCTTAAAAAATAAGTATGTAGAATCAGAATCCAATTTTGAAAAAACTACTTTATGAAATGGTGAATGACTTTCATCCTGAAAATTTCCACTAGACCATTTAGATGCGATGGTTTCTTAGTAACTGTATTCCTTTAAATTGTTTTTTCTATGAAATAACATACAACCAGTGAATAAGATTAATGGTGGACTCTAACACTTATAGCCAACATAATCTCG
This sequence comes from Pleurodeles waltl, assembly GCF_031143425.1. Classification (NCBI taxonomy): domain Eukaryota; kingdom Metazoa; phylum Chordata; class Amphibia; order Caudata; family Salamandridae; genus Pleurodeles; species Pleurodeles waltl. The sequence goes on along the minus strand of NC_090437.1, from coordinate 1,030,082,588 downwards.
GGAGTAAATAACCAATAACTGTCTTTTCCTCTAAACCTGTGACCTTGCCTTCTGCTCTGGCTCGTAGGTGTGCTGCAGTTACCCCAGTTTAGAGCTTTGGAATGTTGTCAGGTCCACTGAAGACAGTTAAGTTGCTCAGGACCACTAACGGCTGGTATAGTCCATGTGTTCCAATGTGGTTATTTTTCTCTTTCTCCCTGTTTATTTTCAGAACTTTCCACCCACAGTCGGAGTAATGTTTAAATAGGATTATCACCCTTTTGCACTTGCTACAATGCTTGTTAAAGCCCTTCTCCCTCCTTATAGGCCCTAGCCTGCAGCTGAGGCCTGTAGCCTTGAAAGTCTTTAACAAAAATGTATGGTAGCTGGCTGTAATGCTATATCAGCTGCACAGGGCAAAAATTGACCTTCAAAACCAGGTGCGGCCTGTCATTTAGGGCGAAGGTGCCACGTTACCACCACCCCCTCCCCCCCCACCTTTTGCCCCTCATGAAGAGTGTCTGTTAGGTTGGACAAAGGTCAGCTTGACAGACACTCTTCATGTTCAGGTCAGGCAGCCAGAGCAGACATGCGCGATTTGGGCAGACTCCTGGCTGCCTGAGCTGAACTTTGCTGGGCTGAGGAAGTCACAGCTCCTATGGGTGTGACCTCCTCAGCAAAGGTGCCTTGAGGCCCTCCCCTAGGTGACGAGGAAAGCACCACCCATTGACTTAGACCTGGGCGCTTCAGGGTTAAGCCCTGAAGAGACCAGGGCAAGAGTCAATCAGTGACACTTCGTCACAGAGTGGGGTGGGGTCAGCAGTCTCACTGACCCCATCCCACTCTGTGAGGAGGCTGGGACTGCTGCCATAGGTCAGCCAATGAGGGAAGGCAGCAGTCCCAACCCTCCTGGGTCCTCCGAAGCTGAAGGTAAGTGTGTGTGTGTGATGTTTTAAAATTAATGTTAGGTCCGTGTGTGCATGTTTGAATGTTATGAGTGTTGTTAATGGATGTGCGGGCGTGTGTGTGTGTGCGTTTCCCGCCCTCCCTCCTAAAGCTGCCGGCCACCACTGTTCAAAACGTGAGGTGAACTGTATAAATGCGCATGAACGCGATCCTTTTCTTTTTCGGGAGCTGCAAGGTAATGTGTATGATCAATTTAACACAAACACTACCTTGAAAACTGTATGCATTTGTTTTTTATTTCTGCATATAACAATCTTTTACAGTATCTGATTTAACTTCAATACAACCCTAATTATATAGCAATAGGCATATGGTTGGTACCAACGAATTCTAAAGTGGCACACATAATGGATACATCTTCACAGAATCTTGTTTACCGGGATTAACTGTTTTGAAGAGATGTAAAGAACATGGTGCTTTTGTCCATGTTCTATAGTATGTTTCTGCAAGTGAGCCTTGTTGTTTGTTACTGTAATTTGTGTGGAAGCATTGGTGCCGCATATTTTTTGTTAGCGTTTGAACAAAATGCAGCGCCCTTTTGAAGTTTCTCACGGAAAGTCTTACAGTTCTGAGACACATTATAATGATGCCCACCGGTTGTGCATAGAAGCGAGTGCCTAACAACAATTGGCATTTGAAATGCCTCATGGTCTTCATCTTCAGGTCTTTCTTCACCACTGAACACTAGACTTTTAAGCAGTATTGTAACACTGGCTAGCGCAAACACAGAGAGGCCGCAGTGAAGAAGTCTGCCCTCGGCTAAAAGTGGGAATCCGTACAAGTTTAGGGCCTTGGTTTGATCTCTACTCCTTTTTTTCTCCTCCTTCCAAGAGAAGCTAGATTGTTAAACATACACCCTTTAATTACTATCCTTTTATCAAAACATGACTGCTACTGAGAAATCAACATCTGTCAACAATTACTTGTATTTCTGTGCCAGGACATGAACTGTTGATGCAAACGCATCAGGACTCTCTCACTTCTATAGTTGATGAAGAACTTACCAATTGCACTCATTTAGGCTTAAAGTTAGGTTTTGCTTTGCAGAAGGGAAGTAAATGGCGACTATTAATTTAGATTTCCTAAAGCGGTGCAGGATACTTTGATATCAGCATTGATCATGCTGTACAGTTCTTTATTCTACCAAGTCTTTTGCATGTCTGACCGGGTGTGCCAGTTTAATTATCAATACTTCAATTACTGACTGACCTAATTACTCTGATTCTTTTCTTCATCCCAATCCTTACATTGTGAATGTATCCACACCCTGGAAACTGACACCCAGCTGCCTAGGTTAAAAAAAGTTTAAAATCCTACCCCTCTAAGCGTGCTTAAATAGGGCCGCACAGAATTCTGCAAAGCAGCACAAGAGACTGCAGTGAAAGAGGATGAGAGTGTTGTCAGGTTGTAAATTTGGGACAAGGGAGCAAAATCAGAGTAATGACATTATCGGAAAGCAAGACTCACAGTTTTCTATTTTTTACTAATAAATACAGACAATTGATTTCCACGTCTCTGTGTGTATATATATATATAAGATAAAATGTTGAATTGGTCTTTGGTGGGATTCATTGTGGTGCCAATTGTCATTACTAGACAAAGAGTGGGAAGGTTTAAGAAGCTTATGGAATTGTAGGGGTGTGTATGTATTTGCACTACTGTTCTAATATTTCATATTCATGTATTGATGTATCACATGAGACTACTTAAAGCGCAGCAACCCATGTGGTATCTAAGTGAAAGTGTAATTTTATTAAATAAATGTGAGCATGTACTAGTTAGTTGGAGCTTAGTTTTTCACCAAATACAAGATAAATTTGATGAATACAGATGAAATGAGTAAAAATGAATATGGATAAATTGCAACTGTAGTTTCAAAAGTATAGACACCATAAAACTGAGATCCCTATCCACGAGTAATTGAACCATTACTCCATCATCACTTCCAAATCCTAGTGCTTACATCATGCGGATGTATGAAAGCAGCTATGACTCGAATCAACCACGACCTAAGATAAAGGAATAATGGGCAAAGCCCAGGCACAAAAGAGGAAAGGCGCCCATCGATAAGTAGCTTTATCCCTTATGTCACTTCTTCCTTATTTATTCTTTAGACACAGGATGTACGTATATGGAACATGTGAATTACAGTGGGAACACTTAGTGTTCAAGTGTTGTAATTCTGTTAATCTGTAAGCAAATGCATATTTTGATAAAAAATAATTAAAAAATGCAAGAGGGAAGACAGAATCTAGGTTAATGGAGTCCCAAATATAACACACCAGCGATAACTATGTCCTGTAAGTCAAATAGAGAACTAAGGAAGCCAGTGCTACTAGTCAGCCTCGGAATCAGGGGACTATAAGGCAGCAGCACAGATACCATAGACCAAGGCCACCTGTGTCCCTCAGGTAAGTAAGCATACCACAGCTGAAGAAGAAGTCCTACCCTAGGAGAGCACAGAACGGATCGGGCAGGGGCAAGAGCATTCCAGAAGCCAAAGAGTAAAGGCAGTGGCCAAAACAACAATCACCACAAGGCAGCAACAAGTGCTGATCACACATAAACGAAATGACACAGTCAAGTGAAACACACAAATGGAGGTCTAAAAGATAAATCATATCTCACACAAATGTCATACATTTGGAAGTAGGACACACCCCAAAAGCAGAGGAGTCCTCATGCCCAGAAAGAGTAAGAAAGGAATCCAGACATGAACAACACCCTAGATCGAGTCTGTGCAGCACCCCAGATCCCTTCCTCTTCTCAGGCAACACAAAGCATGTGAGGGGTGCAATGAACTGGGAGTGGGGGAGTTCAAATAAAGTGAGCCAAGTCTCATACAGGACCAGCGATCTAAGGCACTGTTGTAGGACTCTTACCATGGGGATAAGACTGCAGGTTTCCGGACGAAAACACCTGCCATGTGGTGAAACTGGGTTATTCCATCACTGGTTGGAAACTGTTGGCATAACCATTTTAGGTAGCTAGCAGCACCTCATCCGCACCTAGTAAGTGAAGGTGATCTGTGGAAGCTTAGAACACATGACGCTCTAATTCCTCAGGGAAGTTGTGGTTGGCAGGTCCTACTCTTTTCTCATTTCCACAAGGCTTTTATGAGCAAAAGTAGGTGACGAGATGCAGAACAGTTTTCAGTGTATTTTTTAAAAGGACTGCATTACATGGTAAAAAAAACATGAGCTGTGATTATTAGGAGATGAAACATATCACAGTGCTGTTTGTACTCAACAGTGAGAAACAAATAAAAGGTCCCAGCATGCTGCAATAAGCATATCTATGAATTCCTACCTACACTTCTTAGCAGCTTTGTGAAAGCATAGCAGTGATAGCCCTAGAAGGAGCTCCCGCTCCCATACCTGAAAACAGGGGTTTGCCTGTCATCCTCTTGGTTGGCTGTACAGACAGGACTGAGGTCAGCAAATTTGCAATGAAGTGACACAGAGCATATGTTGGCTCCACTGGCTGGAATGACCTCTTTAACCTCCTTTGGCCTGTGTGGTGTTTTTATAATAAAGTATGGTGTGTTATGAGAACAAGCCTGACATGATAATTCATATAAGCATTGAAAGCTAGCTTTTCACTCTTGTGGCGGCAACACTAGATAAACTATAAGATACAGCATTGAGTACAGGCACAGTGTGAATTGTTGTGTGAAGAACTAATAACAGTTTCCCAGAATAGCAGCTGATTAGAGAAATAAATCATCCCCGCTAAACTCAAGCAATGCTGAAATGAATGAATGAATGAATGAATGAATTAAATGAATAAATGAAATAAGTGTGTAACTAGGTAAAAGGCCACAGGCCTAAGCTAAAACAAGTGTGCTCCAGCCAGGTGCTAAAATGAACCCATAACAGCACCAGGTGGCCTTAGCAGATACAAGACCAAAAAAGGAACTTGTGCAAGCCTCTTCTTCCAAGCCTCCCACAAAAAAGTGCTAGATCGACAGAACGCATCACACAAGAAGGCTTCCCACATAGCAATGGACAATCTGCCTGTAAAAAAGAGGAACAACCCAAAATAGGACCAGAATGTAATGCAAGGAGGAACTCCTATCCAGAGAAAGGCAAAACATGAATATGTTGGCTGAAGGTGGCCCGTTATAGGCCTACATATAAGGAAGAAGGAGTTTACACTTCTCTTCTAAGGAGGCAGTGGGGCTTCTTTCTTTGGGATGCAGACACATTTTATGATGAAATGACTGGGCGAGGCATTGATTAGGAAGTACATTTTATTTGTGGCTTAATTTGATAACTTCTAATGCCATTCATTCTTAGAGCTGTAGAAGGTGAGCAGTATAATTGGTTCTTATGTGGAAAGTAACAGTTTTTCACTTGATGCAATAGTAAAGCATTTTTTTGTTATTTTAAATAGAAATTGCAGAAGGTAAAGGGATAGTCCAATTAATTAACTACACATTTTGTTTGAACTTTTACTCGGCTGTATGGACTTTGTTTAACAAGAGCACACGAGTCAAGTGAAAGCCATTGTATTTCATTATTTAGGGTATTTCTGTAAAGGGGTTTAGTCAGGAGATCATTTTAGCAAATTTCAAGTCTGTAAAGCGCATAAATAAATCCACCCCTGCTCTTTGAATGGACGATACAGATGTAACAAAAGCAAGATGGGAAGATTTAGGTCTTGAGGAGAAACATTTATATGCCCAAGCTGAACATGTCTTTGTTTCTAGTGCCTTATCAACGTTGAGCTTTTCACGTACGTCTAGGTAGTGCATATTATGTACAAATACGCCTGCAGAAGCCACCTCGAAGATTCCTGGTTTGCTGAATACCAAGGCTGCCCATTCTTGATTACACGTACTGCCTATTCACTGCCCAAGACTGACTCCTTAATCTTGACCTCTTCTTCTCCCTTTGCCGCAGTCTTCCCAGCTTTCTCTTTCTTTCGGCCTTGACTGCTTTTTTCGTGCTCTGAATCGAAATCTGATGGTTTACCATGTGTCATGAGTGTCTGTGCCTTCCAACTGCGACCATTGGCTCTAATTACGCAGTGGGAGCTCATAAACTCTTGCAGATTTAATTCCTGGCAGGTCATACAGCTAGTGGAAATGGTTTATGTTATTCTAATGATACCCACAGGTGGGTAATTTAAACCAATACCCTTGCACCCAGTCACGCAGGTTGAGAGGATTTTGCACATATCTTCCAGCTGCAGATTATCCCAAGAAGGTATGCAGGAGGCATGAATAGGAGATGCAGGAAACTCATGCAAAATTCTGTTTTTTACCGATGGACTCAGGTGTTTGTTGTTCCTAACTAAAGTAATTTCATAAGCCCCTGGATCATCATAGGAAGTATTTTAAGGCAGGTTTACTGTTATAAACTCTACTCAGGTAATTTACTTTGAACTGTCCAAAGAAGTTGAGTTTCAAACAAAGGCAACAATTAAATGTAGAGTAACATGATCGTATTTTTTCTAAACACATGAACACTTCGTTATTTGTATTGCTTATGGGGCACTTAGTTTTAGTTAAACGTGTTGGTGAGATTTCAAACGTTGTATGACTACAGGTGGGTCTGGGTCAATCTAATAAAATCTGGGAAGTGTTAAGGGAAAATTCAATTGAAGTTTGGCTTCAAGAAGGGATATGTTTTTGCCCTGTAAAGGTCATATCTTTATACTGATGCTTTTTAAGGGTAAGTCTGAAAAGGAGAGGGGTTCCTGCTAAGGTAGTTAATTAATAGTTTACTTATTCATTGAAGCAACACTATTCATTGTAACACGTACAAATTGGCTTATAGCAAACCTGGGTCTGGTAAAAAAAAAAAAAAAAGTTCCAAATATACGCTTTGATTATTGCAATATAATGGAATTGTAAGAACAGATACTTCTAAAAACAGAGTGAGGAAACTAAAACAGGGTGAGGAAAGTCATCCGTCCATGTGGACCAAACACCTTCCACCGCCTTCTTGAATTCACAGTCAGATTATGGTCTAGTGGTCGTCAGTTGTCTGCATTAGGTAACTGAGTTAAAAGCTCCTCTCCATCATTACCTTCCTTGGTTAGCCAATTTTATTAAAGGAATGTTCTGCACCCCTGTCTCTGTAAGCATTATTCTTTTTCTACAGTCATATTGAAAAGATGCTTCTTCCAGTGCAGATTGCTTCATTCACTTTCAAACCAAAAAAGCATGTAAGATGGGATGTTGGATAAAAGGGTCAACTTTCTCTTCTGCTTGAATTCTACATGTTATGATGTCTGCTCTATTGTCTCTGGTTGTTGGAGACATATGTGCATTTTTCTCAACAATGTATATACAGAAATAGGATTATTAAATTTGCTCCCACACACATTCCTACAAAGGACACCCCTTTGTCAAGACCTGTTTTATATGTATTATGTTATATCAAATCTTTTTATAATCAGAATATTTTTGTCTGTGATCTTGTAACTTGTTGCTGCATCTGAATGCCACCCTCTTGTTTACCCCTCGCTTGGCCCTGTGTAGATGATTATTCCTTTCTTTGCATTCTTGAAGTGGTTCTTGAGTGCACAGGAGTTCCTTCCTGCACACTGGGGACTTCCCTTGACTCCCACACTCACCACCACAAGGCCCCCACACAGACAAGGTGCGTAAAGTCTGCAGATTAGTGTCACCACCCTGGGGCTGCCTTAACCAAAGGAGGTGCCTGCTGGTACCCCGGTGGCACTGAGGAGAGCAAGCTTCGTTCACGCTTGCTGGTCTCTGCAGGCGGTGGCACTGTACTCTTCCTCCCTCCATAAGGGAGGAACTATTCACTAGTGGAAGGGCACGCTGCATTGGGAAGAAACAGGAGTGCTCACCACCCGCATCCTGGACAACCGCACGCCACTCGGGATGAGGAGGGAAACAAGGCACACGCTGGTCAGCCCTCATTTGGGAGCGTCTAGCCCGCACCACACTAGGAAACCTTCAGTGCCTCCCCAGGTTGACAAAGAGCTTTACTCTGCACTAGAAGCAAGGAACAGGGGTGCACACCACCCTGCCCCAGGAGACAACTGGGGAACACAAGGGCAGAGTACAAGCAGCAGGTCAGCACATTAGACCAAAATGGCAGCCCTTCTTGCGGCTCAGCAGGCCACAGGTCAGCGCAACAAGTCAGTCTAATGGCCGTTCCTCCCAGCAGCATTACAGTCCCTTCTGGCAGTGTGCAGAACCAGCAGCATCTGGTTATAAGTCCATGCAGTGTCTGAAAACATGAGGTACAACCTCTGTACATATGCTCAAAATGATTTTGATCCATGGGGCACTTCAAAGGAATTTCAGAAGTGCACAACACACTCTCTCAGCCCTGGCTTCAGACATCCATAGGGGTAAACGAGCCCTTTGTGTGAGGGCAGGACACAGCCAATACAAATGTAAGCGTGCCCCTCCTCCCAATCTCCCAGCCCAGAAAGACCATTCAGTATGCAGATGTAATCCTGTTTCACCTCCACCTTCCCTGTGTAGTGCCTGTCTGGAAAGCATGCGCAAAGCCCATCTGTCACTGTCACCAGACGTGGATTGGAGTTAGGCTGAAAAGCTCAAGAGTCATAAGCACAGTGAAATGCCCACTTTCTAAAAGTTCTAAGTGGGAAAGGTATGTCCAGAAGTGGGTCCCGTGCTCACTGTGCCACAGGAATCAAGCTAGCCTGGCTGTTGAACAGTGATAACCCTGAAACCAGTCCCAGGATGCTTGTTTCCTGTCCAGTCCAGGCTGGACCATTCCCATGGGGAATAGGGTCAAGACTGATTTGCATATGGCTGGTTACAAACTGGGGTGGCATGGTGAGCAAAAGAATGATGCATTAAACCCAGATCTGTGCTTGGGGGTGAGTGTTTGAAAAGTTTCAGCACTCCATCCATCATCATTTTGTGTTACTTTCTAAAAGTGGCATTTCGACAATAATAATAAAAAATCCGCCTACACCAATAAGCAGGATTTCTCACTACCATTCCAAACATATTAAACATGCCCAAGCTACTCCGCATAGATCAGAAATTACCATGTAGACATATATAAGGGAATTCCTAATGCAAACCTATGAGAGGGGCAGCACTCACAGCAGTGAGAAACTAAATAGGCTGTTAGTCACTACGAGGACATGCCACACAATGAAGAAACATGTCCTACCTTTTACCTACATTGCACACTGCCCTCTGGGCTACCTAGGACCTACCTTAGGGGTGACCTATATGTACTAAAAAGGGAGTTCTAGGCTTGGCAAGTACGTTTAGATGCCAGTCCCTGTGTGTATGGGCTACCACTGTACATGGGAGTTATAGGTAGATGTAATATGAAACAGTTGTAAGCCAATCATTCCAAGTGTAAAGAAGAGAGCACATGCACTTTAGCACTAATCAGCAGTGATGAAGTGCCTAGAGTCCTAAAGCCAACAAAAGAGGGTCAGAAAAACAGGACGAGAAAGGCAACATTTTTGGGATGACCCTGCAAAAAAGACCAGGTCCGAGACGAGTCATTGGACTTCAGTACACTGCCTTATCATGTGGTCTTCTAGCTGCTATTTACAGTGCCTAACTACCAAAGTCCACAAACCCCAATTTTATAGATCAAATCTGTTTATTGGCTTTTTCAATTATAAAAAATCGCATGCACAACGCGTCAGATTAATACAATTACGTTGGTATATAGCATACATCAGGTGCAGCGATAAAAAACTTAAATACAAATTCAACTTTTTCCCTCCGCGGCTGGCATACAATACGACAATCATGCGGTCCCAGGCCTCATTTCAGTGCAATCCCGGCCCTATGTATACATCTCTACTGCAAGTTCGCCCCCATTCGCTCAATTCAAGTCAGAACCCTCAAATAGATAGGACATGTCAATTCTGAGAACTCCCCAGACAGTATTTGTAAGAATGGTTGCCAAAGTTCCCTAAAGTCCCCACTCCGTTGCTGCGAGGTTAAAGTAAGCTTTTCAATAGCAAGGATAAACCAGAGCTTATGTAACCATGAAGTTACTGTCGATATTTGGTCAGTCCCCCATACGGTTAGCAACAGCTGTAGTGCCGCGTTTAAAGCCAAGGCCATCTGCTGTCCCTTCAGTGATCTCAGGGGGAAAGTGAGAGGGTTGGGAAGGCCAAGCAAAATGTACGCAGGGAATCTAGGGATCTGAGAGTCAAACGCTGTGTCAATAATGTCTATTATGTTCTCCCAGTACCGATGAAGTTTAGGGCAGTGCCATAGTAAATGGACAAGCGACCCCCCACTCCCACACCCCCTCCAACAGAGGTTAGACTTAGTGGGATCCCAAGCGTGAATCCTTACTGGGGTGTAATACCAAGAGGAGGCCACCTTATAAGCTGTCTCTGTACCTGCTGCATTGTAGGCTGTGTGGTGTGCCCTGTAAAAAATGCTCTCCAACTCCTCATCTGAGAGTTCCCTCTCCCACCTCAGCTGGCCCTTAGTCTTAGACGAATGGGACTCCCCCCTCAGGAGAGCGTAAAGCTCCGAGATCACACGCTTATCGTCCTTTTTCATTAGAATACATTTTTTAAACGGTGTTAACGGCCTATCTATTAATGTTCTGTTGGCTTGTGTCAGGGCCCAGTGTCGGATTTGATAATACATCATCCTGTCCACCTCGGTCAGGCCATATGTCTCCCTCAGTTGGTCAAAGGGGATCACCCCCTGCTCATCAAATAGGTATCCTGCCCTTTTACAGCCCCCTTCGTGCCATCGACGCAATGCCTCCGATTGAAGACCCGGACCAAAATCAGGGTTTGCACCCAAGGGGGTCATTGGGGACGGGAAAGTCGTCAAGCCCACTCTGCTGGCCACCCGATCCCACACCCTGATCGACACCTCCGTGACCGGGGATACGTACAACCCCCGCGCTCTGTGACGGCGCCTAAGCCAAGGCTCCTTCCATATGTGGGAGCTAGCCACCGCTTGGTCCATGAAGCACCAATGTTTCTCGGAAGACGGGCGGCTCCATTCCAAGAGAAAACGCAATTGTGCTGCCTGAAAGTATCGCAGAAGACAGGGGACCGCCAGTCCGCCCTCCTGCTTAGGACGGTACAGCAACTGTTGTGATAGCCGTGTCGCTTTCCCTTCCCATATAAATCTTAGAACCGCTGTTTGGAGGGTTGCAATCGTTTGTGGTGGGGGTTCTACCGGAAGTGCCTGAAACACATACAGTACATGTGGCAGGACGGTCATCTTCACTGCCGCCACCCTGCCCAACCAAGACAATTTAAGTCTCCCCCAGGTCTCTAAATCTCTCTGAACCTCTCGGATTAATTTTGTGTAGTTCAGCGTCGCCGTACGAGCGACCGTGGGGCCCAGCTCGACCCCCAAGTATGGAAGCTTTGAGGATGACCATATAAAATGGAATCGGGCCTTCTGATCCCTTTCATGCTCGGCACTGATAAACCTGCCCATGGACTGCGACTTTAGCATATTTATCCGGAATCCCGAGACTTGTCCAAATTCCTCTAATACACTCATTAGTACCAGCAGTGAGGTCGCAGGTTCCGCCAAGATAAGAATGACGTCATCCGCATATAATGATATGATGTGCTCGTCACCCCCAGACTTCACCCCCGTGGTCCGAGGGTTGTCCCGAAGCCTTTGCGCCATAGGCTCCATATAAAGCGCGAACAAGAGGGGCAAAAGTGGGCACCCCTGCCTGGTCCCTCTTTGAACTGAGAATGGTAAAGAGAGCATTCCGTTAACTTGGACCGCTGCCCGAGGCGCCTGATAGATGCAGCGAATCCATGCCATAAAACCCGGGCCCAACCCGAAGCGCTCTAGTACCTTGAACAGATATGGCCAATGAACCCTATCGAACGCCTTTTCATTATCGATAGAGAGGAAAAGCGCCTCCCTGCGCGAGCGTTCAGTTATATCCAATAGATGAAGCAGTCGCTTGGTATTATCACTACACTGCCTATGCGGTATAAATCCCGCTTGGTCGGGATCCACAAGCCCCGGCATATAATAGTTAAGGCGGTGTGCCAGAATGCCAGTGAATAATTTGGCATCAGTATTTAAGAGGGAGATCGGCCTGTATGAGGCGCATTCCTCGGGGTTCTTCCCCGGCTTCGGGATGACCACGATAGTAGCATCTAGCATGCTAGGCGTAAGAGTCCCCGTGTGTCGAAAGGAATTAAAGAGGCGCACTAAAATGGGTACAAGTTCCATACAGAAGGATTTATAAAAAAGCGCGGTGAAACCATCGGGCCAGGTGACTTCCCGGTCTGCAAGCGCGCAATTGCTGAAATAACCTCCTCTGCCCTTATAGGTTGATCTAACGAAGACGCTTCCCTCTCAGCCAAGGGAGTAATTGCAATACCCTCTAGGAAGGCCTCCAGGGTTGAATTACCGGGCTCCTCAGCCCCATATAGTCCCCGGTAGAATTCCGCAAAGGCCTCCGCTATTTGGTCGCTCGTACGCGCTTCCGCTCCCGAGGGAGAGCAAACCAGTTTTATCATTGACGCCGCATGCTGCGCTCTCAACCTATGTGCCAGCAGCTTCCCACATTTATTACTTCCCGTATAGTACTTATGTTTAAGGCGGACTACCGCATACTCTGCCCTGTCCAACCTCCTCAGCTGCTTCCTTACTTTCTCAAGCTCTCGCCATATTCTCGGTGCACCGGTGTGCTTATGTGAGCGCTCCAACACCCTCACTCGCTGTTCTAAATCCTCCCTGATTTGTCTCCTTGCCTTATTGTCCCTAGCAGAGAGCGACATCACCTCACCCCTGAATACAGCCTCCAGTGCCTCCCACAGCGTCGCAATGCTTGTTGTCCCGTCATCGTTAAGGCTGAGGTAGTCTATTATTGCCCTACGAATTGCCTCTAATGTTGCACCATTCTGAAGCATTGAGTCCCTAAATCGCCACTCCGATGCACCCACATGCTTCATATTCATGTGAACCTCAACTGTAACCGGGGCGTGATCTGACAGGGCACGGGACTCAATCACTGACTCCCCAACCCGGGGAAGAAACTCCTGCGAGGCCAAGAAAAGGTTCAACCTAGCATATGTTTTAGTCGCTGCCGAGTAAAAGGAATAATCTCTTAACGTGGGGTGCGCACTCCTCCAGATGTCCACCAGGCCACACTCACCCAGCCACTGACGACCGGCCACCGTCATAGATCCTGTCTGTCCATACCGGTGACCTGAACGATCCAGGTCACTGTCCATCACCAGGGTAAAATTGCCCCCCACCAGAATGGCCCCATCAGGGGATTGCAGGAGCGGGGTCAGAGCCTGTTTTAGAAAGATTTCCTGCTGGGGGTTAGGCGCATATAGGGAAGCAATAGTGAAGGAAACCCCCCCCCCCCCAGTCTCAACCTCATGGCTAAAAGCCTCCACTGCACCTCATGCAGTTTTGATATCACCTCCCCGGGGAATGAGCGCACTAAAAGTATCGCCAACCCTGCATGCTTTGGTGGTGCCGAAGACCAGAACTGCCTGGGGAACCACTTAGAGCGCATACGATAAGTGTCTTTTGGAACAAGGTGTGTCTCCTGCAGAAGGCATATATGACTCCCCGATCTCTCCAAGACAGACAGGACGGCTAGCCTCTTGGTAGAGTTTTTGAGCCCCCGGACATTCAAGCTTGTACATTTAATAATCATATCCTATAATGAGGGCAGCATACAAGAGGGAAGGGGGCTCGCAGGAGGACCACCCCCCTTATCACGATCTAGACCACTATAACACCAGGGCCTGAGTATATCTCTACAATAAAGCCAGTATCGCAGTGAAACCCAACAACATTCAACCAATACGCACAACAGGTGCATAGAACACAGAAGTCTTTGAACGTCCATCTTCTCGAGGTAAAATCTCCACGGGGCAGTATATCCATCCATGTTTGGTAACCAGTTCCTTCGCCCCCGCCGCCCGACCCTCTTCAATGGTTAACATGCTGTTAGCAGCAAGGCCATAAGACAATCCGGGAGACCCCCGCCCCCCTTCTTTAAGCTGAAGTTCCGGCGGCCACGCTGTTCAAAGCAGATTTCCTCTCCGACCTCAGCTCCGAGGCGGTTGGGCGCTGCAACTTCCTCTTTTTCTCCTTCCACCGCCAGCGCGGAGGACCCCCCGCCGGCAAGATCGCCTTCTCGCTCGCCTCTTGGCCTATATCTTCCAGACCCAGGATACGGCTTGCTTCCAAAATGGATTTCACCTGCCGGAGCTGTTCCTCCCAGCGGAAGACCAGGCGGAACGGATGTCCCCAGGAGTAGGACACATTGTGTGCAAGTGATCTGTGATCAGTCTAAATTCCCTCCGCCTCTGCAGGGTCCGCACAGAGGGATCGTGAAATAACTGGAGTTCATGCCCTCAAAAAAGTACCTGCTGAAGATTGCGAGCCCGCTGTAGGATCGTTTCTTTCAGAGCAAAGTTATGGAGACAGGCTAGAATATCCGGAAGGCGGTCTCCAGGGCCACCAGCGCGGCCGACACGATGAACTCTATCCAGGAGTACCTCTTGTGTCTCGTCCGGACCAAGCAGAGAGCTAAACAGACCCGCCACATAGTCCCCAATGTCCTTTTTTTAAGCACCCACCGGAGCCCCTCTAATGCGAATATTTTGTCTCCTTGAGCGGTTTTCCAAATCCTCGACTGCTATCTGGAGGAGATCCTGCTGCTCTCTAAGGCGAACTACCTCCTGCTGCAGGCCCGCCACTTCTTCACCTCGGGGGATCTCACCATCTTCCAGCTGCGAGACTCGCTCTCCCAAGGAGGTAACCTCTCCTCGCAACTCCTTCACCTCCTGAGATATGTCCCTACGCAGCTCCTGGTTATCGCTCCGAAGCGAATCAAACAGGGAGGTCAAAAAGCCCTTCGTAACGGGTGAACCCTCATCTGGGTCCATCTCCACCGACCCTCTAGGGCCCTCGCTGCCAGTGAGACCTCTGCCATACCCCCCATCGTCAGGCGGGCCCCTGTCAGCATCTCTCTCACCGAGCGCTCTCGCTTGGATTTAGACGTCGCCATGGCACACCGGCCTAGTCTCAGTTTGCCAGATCAGCCCCTCAAGTCTCTCCAGGAGCTCCGTCCAAGTCAGATCACCAGATGTCGCCGTGTCAGATACTGCGCCTGGGCCTAGCACATGGTAGCCACCTCCTGCGAAGTTCCGCTTTTATAGCCTCTATCTCCGTATGTACGGGCCCACGCTTACTATAGCTCCTGGTGTTTATGTGCAGCAATATTGGGGCAAAGCAGCAGGGCCCCCCGTCTTCACTAGGGGGCCTCGGTCTTCTACTCCGTCCGGCATTGGGGCGTTATGGTGGGGGGCGCCAGTCTCCAGCCCCCGATCAAGTCCTGTAGGCAGGGGCGCTGCCCGCGCCCAAGGCGCTTGCGCGTCCCGGGGTCCAAGCCCCACTGCGGTCTCGCTTCTTGCGGGGCCCCAACCGAGCCCTCCAGGCCCTCGGCCCCTCCGGCACCGAATTCAGGAGGCCGCCGTAGGAGGGCACGCCTCGCGGCTCTGGGCCGACCGCTCGCCAAGGGAGCAGCGCGGCTCACCCCAGAGCCCTCACGGGCAGCAAACAGCTCACGGGGGCTCTCCTCACCCCGGGGGGGCCTCCAGGCATCCCCCCGCGGGGTCAGATGGCAGTTTTTCAGGCCAGGGCGGCGGAGCTCGGACGGGCACGTCCTAGCGCGCCACCATCTTGGACACGCCCAAAACCCCAATTTTAGTCATATGATTTTCCATATTTTAGTTGTCTCTGCATAATTTTTGCTTAAGCAAAAATGATCAAACATAATGATTTTTTATTCTTTTAAATTTTTTATCAGTTTGAAGTGTGAATTTTATTTTTACCCAAAGGAAAATTTAACTAACCGATGATGATTATATTAAAAGACCTTCATTCTTTCGCTATATTCCCCAGTATAACGGGTTAGTTGAGCATCCACATTTAAATTCAGTAGTAATATTTGCATACATCTCTATGGAGTTGTAGTTTTTTTTTTTTTGCAGGTAGTAGCTTCGAATAAGAATAATTCTTTGTTCTGGGAGCTGCAAACATTCTTCTGACCCTCGCGTGCTATCAGACGTGATTCTTTTATAATGAAAATGTGATGTACTCAATACAAAGTGCCATACAAAGGGGTTTTCTGGAACGTCCTACAAAAAGCTACTTCATGTAAACATAAGACATTGTAGTTTGGCCTAGCAGTATTTATAATAATGTGTATTTTTCCATGCTACAAATTAAAAAGTTACCCTCTAGGCTATAAAGTGTCCATACTTCTGTATATGAATGACTATGCCTTTACACTGAGCCAGTAGAATGAAGCTAGTCTGTCAAACGTATTGTCCACAGATATGTTATGCTTCACTCATCAATTGACCGTACCTTACTATGCCTTCTCTGGCATACAGTGCCTCTTGACATCATGCATTTCAATTATTGCATTCAAATAGATATGAAAATGCTTAATATAAATTCATGTTTGTCTTTTTTCACACAGTGAAAACTAAGAAAATTAGGTGTTGGCATTACATAGCTATATCTGGGGAAATACATTATTTCTCCTTTTGTGTTGCGTGATCATCATAAAAAAGTTCTGTATATTGATTGGACTATTCCTTGACTATTATCACGACCTAATCCAGTTATGGTCTATGAAATAAAATCTACAGACTTTAAAAAATTGCATTGCAAACAGATGCACACACAAATTAAAATAGTTTTTTGAGATTTTTATTGAGAACTATCATTTACATACCTAAACACTAAAGGAGACCAGATTCTGCAAAAATTGGCAGTTGGGAAGTTGGATCACAAGAGCATGTATGTTAAAAATTCAGGGTTATGTCACTGTGTTACACAGCATGTAATATATATTAAAAAAGCTGACGATGCAAATATTGCTGTTTTCCAGTTTCTTGTATATTCCTGTAGAGAATATTTTTAATATGTTGTATGGGATTTGTTTCCTCATATACTGTTTTTGCACTGAATGCAAATTGTATTGTCAGGTTAATTCAGCATTCTTTATTTATCCCATTTCCAATGTCACAATCAGCCCGTTGGCCCAAAGACTTATATTTAGCAAAGATTTCAGACATCTGAACCAAGGCAGGTTTTGCCTTTTAGATAATTATAGGGCACCTGCTAGGTAGTTGTTACAATATGCATTTTATTTTAAAATATTATCTATTTATTTTGTGTATGATGCCCCTTATTTGCATGCCATGATTTTGTAAATATTGTTTTCCTTTTGTGTTACTTTACACATGAAAATCACTAATATGTTTTAGGTGATGGTTGTATGATGCTGCATCGTCTAGATTGGCAAGCAAGAGCTTTGAAGCTGAAGATAGTCTTTAAGTTGTAGCAGGCACTGACAGCCGGTAATTTGAGTAGATGGGGGTTGGTGGGCCACATGCGCGGGCGCACAGACACACACACAGACACACACACACACCCATCTACATGCACACTCACTTACACCGATACATTCACAAACATGTACACATACACCCATACATTCACAAACATGTACACATACACCCATACATTCACAAGCACAGTCACGCACAAATCCATTCACAGCACCCATGCACTACTACACATACATTCGGACGCACATATACGCACTAAACATTTAAAAAAAAAATAAACAAAACACAAAATTTACCAGATTGCAGGAGTGATCTCAGGTAGCGGAGGGTAACCTCCAAGGTTCCTGGAGGTTTGGGATGTCCCTTATGCGTAACAAAGTGGGATGGAGACAGTGGGAGTTGGTGACCCCACCACACCCTGTGACAGTGTCACTGACGGACACTCTGCCAGGCACCTGTGCATTCAGTGCATGTATAGCACCTGGCTGCCTTACCTAAACATAAAGAGTTTCTATTAGGCTGACTTTGCTCAGCCTGATAGACATTCTTTATGCCTGCAAAAAGGTGGGGGCCAGGACCCCTCCTGCCTTAAGGACAGGCCACACCTGGTAGCAGACTCTGGCAGCGGTTGAAGTAAGTCTGAGTAGCCCTTCAATTAATTTGGCAATTGCTCTTGGCTTTTTCATGTGTAATGACATGAGAGGGTACTCATTGAAGGTGTCAAATGTCCTCACTCTAACATAGATAGTGCCACATTCCAGGTTTTACTGTGTTTTACTCTCACCACTTATAGGCATCAATGCTTTGAGGAGCGCTTTCATAATCTTTCCGAAAGCTCTTTTGTGCTCACTCGCAGATTCCATGTTCCCTTCTCAGCTACCATGTGTTACTCTTGATGGCTTTGGGTGCTTGATCTACACTGTGCCAGTTCCCATGCCTTTCCCATGACTCAAGCAACAATTAAAACACATTCTTCCGGTCATAAAACTAGGTTGAGTAGATCTTCATTCCTACAAGCAGACACTTTTACTAGTAAAAAATTGAAAAGGTGTTGGTGGGGGGAATTCTGGACCTCAGTGAATGTTTCGGAGTCATTTCTTAAAGTTTGACATTATTAAGCGAATTTCTAACACTCACCTAATTTGAACCACCTTCTCACTTGTAGGGAGTAGAAGGGGTGTGTGTGTGCGTGTGCTAAAGGATTGTTTCAAACCAAAGGAACAAGCGGTATTCAGAACTGGTTGCACACATTCCCTCACCGCATCAGCCTGGTCCTTCTCAAAGGACTAGCCATATTTGCCAGACATCCCTGTACAACACATTTAGCAGCAAAATTAGGCTAAATGTGTCTAGCACCCTTTAAGGTAGTCTGCAGCTTCAGAGGTTGCACCACTGAGCATGAAATATACAGTTGTAGTTTCTCGTGTAGGAGATTTATTGAATCTTCTATAAAAAGAAAAGTCAGTGAAAATAGTAGATGGAAAGCTGCGATTTGTAGATTTAATTTCTTTTACAAGTTTTGTGATTCTGCCCAAGGTGTTCTTTTCTAGCAAGTGTGTTTTACATGCTTTTGCAGAGAATGAGAAATTATAGGGGATGAATGAAGGGCAGCCTTCTGTACATTATACCTACTAACACAATTCCTGTATTTATGTGGGCTGTGACCGAAATTATTTCACGACCATGATTCTGTTTATTGCTCTGTTGGCAGCGTAACTTGCATGTTATTCTGCATTGTTTTCTATTTGCATACTTAGCACATATGCCTGCACTGAAATATTTGCTGGTGCCTATTTGCATCAATTCTACTTTACTCACTGCTTCGTTTTGCTTGAGCGCCCACTGTTATATATAGACCAAGGCTCTTATTTCCGATGTTGTTCTTGCCCCTTTCACTTTGCCCACTGTTAGTAGGCGGGTAAATAACTATCTTCAGTTGCACATAAATATGGATTTGTTGCTGGGTTCGGAGGCAATGACCAGGTCTCTGCATGTGGTTAGTTTTACAGGCTAACACGGTATCATGACCCACCTTAAAAAATATACTAGCCGAATGCAAATCTGCTTATTCTATGTGTGGGGTGGCGCTCCACACACCTCCTTTCACAAAACGTTTCTGTTAATCGTAGCTGCCCTTGGATTTCTCTCTGGCACAGTACACTTAGCTACAGGGAAGCAAACACATTAATATTCCTCTTCCTGTATGCTCAGCAAGTTTTCTGTTCATCACCTAATGGGCAGAGGTTACGGCAAATCATGCAGACCTGTGTACCATGTGGTTGGCGAACTGGAAGGTCAAGTGCTCACAGTTTGTCCGTGAACGCATTTTCTGGGAAGTGTACTTAAAGGCCAGCCTCTATGTAGTTGCATCATCTGTAGTCTGCAGGTCAAGGCGTGTTTGTTCCTCGCCCCTGCATTAGGTGATTGTTCTGCCTCAGTGTGTTAACTTCACCAGTAGTTCCGAAATAGCTCTTTTGCGCCATCATATACATAGTTGTTTTTCAGATATGTCAAATTAGCTGTTTAGTTGATGTCTCCATAGCACCGTCCTCATGTACACGAGTCCAGGCATCTTTTGGAAACTATGATGAGGAAAACAAAAACAAAAAAGAGTATGCACAGATATGTTTACTCCAAGCTTTGCAAACTTTTTTCAGGGTGTTGGTGGGAGGATATGTGACAGGTGTCCGGTGATGCCTGAAGGTTTCAAGCTAAAATGAGAGAGATGAAAATTATTAGACCTGTAGTACACCTGTCAGTTTCACAAATTTCAGAAACGTTGCCATGTAAACGTAGCCCAGACTGGCAATTCCGGCGTTCTGGCATTTCCCTGTAGACTCCAAGGTAGGCACAGCTTTCGGGGTAGGAGGGGCTGCCATGACCCATCCATGCCCAATGGACCCCATTCTAGCCTTCAGCAGTGTGGGTCTGGGTTAAACATTTTTTGCCAGGAATAATTTTGGTTTCCAGCCTTGCTTTGAGTATAACAAACCTGGCTTGTGGACATTTGTTATAACGTTCTCTATCTAGAAAGGCCCGTGTCTAGGTAAAAATGAGGGTGGGGAAACCGAATAAGCCAAACTTATTATTCGCATGTGTTTGTTCATATGCATGTATGGTTTTTTGATAGCAGGACCTTAGCTAGAGAGTAATGGAGTTCTGAGGGCCATGTGATGAAATTCAGAATCATTACAGTGAGGTAAACTATTTAAAGGACTTCCAGGGTCGAAACATCAGCAAGGGTTGGTGATCTCCCCAAAATCTGCACATTAACAGCTTTCCCACAACCATTTGCAGGTAGTCGTCCACCCAACGTTCATACATGTACAGCTGACAGTGGCTGGAGTGTTGCTGCCAATGCTTGTTCTGTAGAGGGTCATGCGCCTCTGCATGTGGTTCTTCACACATTTTTGTATGGAGCTGTCTGGAGCTCATCTATATGCACAAGTGAAGCCCCACACATGAGTACACTGGTAGATCAAGTCCATATTTGCATTTGATTTGATAAAGGGGCTTGCAGATCATCATGTGAAAACATTGTGCGCACAGTGCATGCTGGAGCTCAGTGTAATACAGGCAATAGTTGTTTTTGCTCTGTAGTTTACTTAGTAAGGATAATTCTGATCCTGTATCACACTTTTGCCAGAGTAAAAGTTTGTCTAAAGGGACAGAGGCTCATTGCCCTTACGTATTGGGGCATTTGATTGCTGTTACCCTCAGTGGTTTTTTGACTTCTTTTGATAAAGTTTTCTCATCATCTAATCTTGAAGTAACCTGTGATATGTTAAGTAAACATATCTGTCTTGTTCATCATTCATCTTTACTGTCCTCAATAGTGTGAGGGTGGTTGGGCTTCTCACATCCCTGAGACTCATGGTAACAGATATAGCATAATAAGTGATCAGTACTACAAAAAGAGTACATCATTCAATGGGCCTACGTGGTTCTCGTGAAACAGGTTCTCATTAAAGTGTTCTCTCAAACCATATTGTCTAATCCAAGCAGGTGAAGGTTTTCAATCAAATTGTGGATTAACTCGCTTTTGTATGGAGTTACATGTATTCTTCCTCACTGTTTTCTGTTTCTTTATCTTATTTTGCATTTTGTTACTGTTTAGCGGGAAAACCAGAAAACCTCCCCTTTGAGTTATGCCGGTTTTCTTAAAGTATATCTACTGGTTTTTACATGGAGGACAACAGTTACAATTGGCAAAGTCCATCAGAATGATTAAACATTTCAGCGCATATCGTGAGCAGTACATAGTAAATGAAAACATGAGAAATAGTACATTTGAAGTAGCTGTGTGCATGCCAATTTGGTTATGAGTCTTTGTAGAGGATGGGAGTGTACTGCCTTGGTGATGCAAACTAGGGACTAACCTGTGAACTGGGGTGGACGTAGGGTGAAAGAACAAGGGGGAACCAGCAGGTCACGTCTGTACAAGAGAGATATGTGTGTAAGTGGGCAGTGAAGCCGATTGTACTGTGATGAGGTGGTGAGATGAGGTGCAAACAACAAGTGAGGTGAAGCACAGAGGTCCCTCTCACAGCGGCGATAGGCCCCAGATGCGAGATGTGTGTGTCATGGGGAGAGATCATTGTTCCCCACCCTTTGCAGGATCTGTGAGAGGAGGGCAGCCCATTGAGAGGAAATGGCAGTTTGCTCAGTTTGCGGACTCCGTCATAGCAAGGGCGCCCTCAGCTCTCTCACATTGGGTACCTTCCCGTGGCAGACTGCCACTGTTGGGGAGTGCCAGTGTTGGGTGAGTGTGCGTTTGGCAAGGAAGAGTGCCAAGGATGCAAAGCGGATTCATACCTTATGCAGCTTGCAGCATTTGAAGATGTCTAAAGAGCATGCTTCCCAGGGGTTAATGCCAGGTAGTTCTGTGACCTCCCATAAGGTGTCCAGAAATGATGTAGGGGGGGCAGGACCAGAGCATGTGGGCAAGTCTACATCTGGGGCCTGACAGAGCAGGCAGCCCACCCTTGCACCAGGAAAGTAGCAATTTAATTGGGCTGGTGTAAGGTACGCTCTGTGTAGTATAAAGAACTGTATATTCTTAAAACAGGAGTTACGGGATACAAAGCCCTTGCCCATTCCTTATCATGAAGTACTAGTCCATAATCGTCCACCCACTTCTGTCGAAGCGCATCGAGAGGGGCTGTAATCAGTTCACCAATGGCCTTGTACAACCAGGGGGCAGCTGTCACCCATGGTGAGTTTGGTTTGCAGTACTGGATGTGCTGCGGGTTTTGCACTCCTTGGTATACCACAGGGTGCAACGTGTGTGGGTAAGTTTCCTATGAAAGAGAAATTGCCCTGGCAGAAGGCCGTAGTCTATAGTCAATTGGTCGAAGGAAAGAAACTGACCATCTATGAAAAGGTCACCCAGTCCACCATGTCCCATCGCATGTAAAATTTCAGTAATCAGGGGAGTCCAACCAGGGGCAGCATGGGAGCATATACTGGCATCTCTGTGAGAGGTGATGAATACGGCCATACATGTCCAGGCCACTGCAACTGGTAGAGGCCATGAGGAGGGGGGGGGGCAAACCCTCAGAAGAACAAGGCCTCAGAACGTTGGTACTGGCAAGATTCCTTGTTCACTGCATGTCTCACCCAAATATCGGCCAGCATTCCAGCGCCATAGCCATTGCAGCTAAGCTGCTAAAAAGTATGCCTCTAAAGAGGGGGTGCCTAGTTCTTCTTGGTCTAGCGGGAGCTGTAATTTAGGGAGAGCAACACAGCATCTCTTATTCACACAAAAAAGGGGTTTCAGTAAGAAATCTAGGGCCATATGTACGAAAGCTTTTTCCCATAGACACAGAATGGGTAAAATCCTTTTGTACATCTGGCCCCTAGTTCTTTAAAAAAGGGGCGTGGTGAAACAACTTGAAGGCTGATGAAATAGTGTAGAAGGCAGGGTAGAATGACCATCTTTGCCAATTCCATCTTGCCAGTCGGGCCAGGGGTGTAAAGATTGCCAGAAATGTATTTGAGACCTGATACTTGTCAGAGTCTCACGGAGGTTCCCTTTGCACATGTCAGATAAGGTATGATAAAGGCAAATCCCTAGGTAAAGGATTGTCGCGCCGTGCCAGCGCTGGAGGGTCTCACCCAGGTATGAGTTGTGGGGGCTGATCAGGACAGAGCAGATATATGGCTGACTTATGTGACGTCTCTCAAGTACAGTAGCAGGTCATCTTCCTACAGGGACACTGCTTGTGTCCTGTCCTCTTGGAGTATATCCCACTCCCGCCTCCTCTCCCTGCAAGCGTATGGCCAAGGGCTCCCATCATGAGTGCAAAAAACAAGAGAGACTGTGGTCACCCCTGCCTGATCCGATGGTTCACCGGAAAGGAGGCGAAGATGAGGTGGCCCAGGCTTATTCGAGAAGTTGGCCCAGTGTAGAGTAGTCATGTGGGCAAGGAGCTGTAGTCCGACCTCCATGCAAATTAGCACCAGGAAGAGAGAGTGCCATTTCAACATGTCAAATGCCTTCTCTAGGTCCCATATGACACAGACCACTCGGGGGAACTGTCCATGCACACAATCTTGTATGTAAAGGAGGTGACCGATGTTTTGGGAGGTGCTTCATTTGGGGGTAAATCAGTTTTGGTCAGCGTGGATAAGCTCCGAGGGGAACACGGACATATCTGGCAACCAAGATCTTCCTCAGAATTTTGTAGTCTGCTCCTAAAATGGCTATAGGCCTAAAAGAAAATTGTGTTGGCTCTCTGCCCGATTTGGAAATGGAGACCTGTAGAGGAGGGAATTCCGAAGCGAGTGTGTAAGCTGTCAAGCAAGTAATGCTGCCTTGTACATTTCCATGAGGTGGGGCACTAGGAGTGCAGAACATGTGCTGTAGTACTCCAGTGGCAAGCCGTCTAGCCCCGGTGTTTTGTTTCGGGCTAAATCTCGGATTGCCTGGGCCACATCCTCGGTCATTATCATAGCATCTAGGGAGAGTCTGGTGGAGGTGGGAATGTGAGGCAGTTCAACCCCCTGTTAAGAATATTTGGGAGTGCTCCTCCACAGAATCAGTCGGTGCATGGTAGAATATAAAAAGACTGCAGTATCTTGTCTTGGGTGCAGACAGTAGAGGCCGTGGTTGTAACCAACTCAGCAATAGGGGCAACTGAGTGGTCTTGTCTAATCAGCCAGACCAGATGAAGATGGCCTTTGTTGCCTTCCTCTCTGTGAACCTTTGCCGGGTGAGCCATGCATTTAAAGCATCGGAGACGCTATAGGAGGGTGGCGTACGAAGTTTTCCTAGCCCCAAAGTGTTCAAAAGGTGTGGGGTCGCGATCTGCTTCTTTGCCTAGTTCAGTGAGGTATTTTTTATCTTCTGTGATTTATCTGTCCAGGTTCCTGCTGACTGCCACTTTTGGATACAGATGACCTATGTCACCAATTTGAAGGCATTTCATTCCAGCGTGCTGGTGGAGGCTGTGTTGTGGTTCTCAGTAAAGTCGTGCCAAATGTGGTTTCCCTGCTCTTTGCGGAAGACAGGGTCCTCCAAACATTTGTGCTGGAGATGTCATGTGGATGTCAGTGGGTGTGGGGGAACCCACCAAAGGTCAATTGTGTGGGCATCGTGACCAGAGATAATGCAGCCTAAATAGTCTAAATATTGCATGAGTGGTATCAGGGAGGCAGAACAGTGGAAACTGTTGAGGTGCACGTGAACACCGGGGCTCCAAGTAGAATGGGTGTAGTCTGGGTATTGGGGCCTCCAAGCGTCAAGCAGGGACCAGTGTTGTACCCTGATTGGGTAGTTAGTAGCCTGTGTGTGGGGGTGTAGCATAGCAGAGGGGGATGAGAGCTATCTAGATTGTGGTCCAAAATTGTAGTCACCCCCCAGTACCAAGGTTAGTGTGGTTTTATGGGCCAGTATAGTGGAGAGGTCCCAGAAGGTCCCCTGATCTGAGTTTTGGGCATAACTGGGGCAGAGGAGTATGGTCCGGCCATCGAGGTGGCAATCAAGGAGTATGTATTGATTGTCTTTTTTCACCACTGTGTCACTGCCTGGAAGGGGAGGTCAGGTCTAACCCAGATTAAAGCACCACATGCACTTGCTGAATAAGTGGTTGCATGAAGATGGCCTCTCCAAGGTTTACGCAATTTTTCCAATTCCTCTGTATGGTATGAATCTCCTGCAAGAAAACTATCTGTGCTCGTTTACACTTTATATAAGAGTAAACTGCATACCGCTTACTAGCGGTGTGCATTCCACGTATGTTCAGTGTAAGGAAGCAAATGCCAGTGTTTGAGGCCATCATCTGGGCTAGAGACAGCAGGGAGTACAGGGTGTGACGCACTTGTGGGGTGAACCGCTTCATCTACCAGTCCATTGGCCCACTCAGTTGTCTGCACGGTAATACCACAATATTGGCCTGCCGCATCTGGCCAGAAGTGTAGGGGCAGAAGGGGATAAGTACTGTGTGTAACTAGGTGGGAACAATGGGGGAGCCTTACTACATCACTGTGTCGTGTCAGGCCACAGGCTGTGGGAGGAGACCAGTTCAACAGTGTTAGCCCAGTGCTGTGTTAAAGTCTGTCACTAGTTCACACTTATAAAGACAGTTTAAGCAGAAGAGGAATTAAAGGAGGGAAGTCAAATGAGATTGTCTGCTGTTTGTGGTGTCAACATCGGAGGGGTTTGAGAGTCCTGTTGAGAGTCCTCAGAGGGAAGAATGTCATCAGTAGTAAAGATGTGCAGGCCCTTCTCGTCAGTGGTGGCAGCGTTGGTCCCCAGGTCAGCTGCCGTTTGTTGGACCTGCCTTCGATTTTTGAATAATTTGCACAAGGTTCGGAGGTGTCATCGGGGACGAACACAATGTGGTTCCTTCCCCGGGTTTGCTCCAGCGTTTTGGCGCCGTTTGGACGGAGGTGGGGTGGGTCTAGTACGGTCCAGTGTTGTTTCCATGGTGTTGGTCTACCCTGTCCCAGACATTCTTTTGATAAGTGAAGAAAACCGAGGATCTGTTGGCCATGATCTTGAGGTAGGCTGGGAACAGTAGCAAATATTGCACTCCAAGCTGATGAAGCCGGCATTTGACCTCCAGGAAGGAGGAGTGTTGGTGCTGGACCACTTAAGTGTAATCAGGTAACAGCATGATCACTTTGTCCTCCACTTGGAGGGGGCCAACCCTCCAGGTTGCACATAAGAGAGTGTCTCGATCTTTGAAGTTTAAGAGTTTTGCCAGCATGGGACATGGAGAGGTCCCAGGGGGAAGGTGGCGAGCAGGAATGCGATGCATCCCCCCAAGGAGAAAAAAAGAGGGTGAGCTCTGAGGCTAGAGTAAAGGACTTGAACCAAGCTTCCGAGTATGGCATTGGGTCCTGACCCTCCACCCCCGACAGTCCCAAGATTCGTATATATTGCTTCTTTGTGAGCAACCTGTCTTCCACCCTGTCTTCAAGCCGGTGCACTCTTTCCTACAGGTCCCAGATGGGAATTTGTTTGTTAGTTGCTAAGGGGTGTAGAGTAGCTAGGGCTTTTTCCCCATCCAAGACTTTGCCAGATAGCTTGCAGTGATCGTCGCGCAGAAAGCTCAGTTCAGTAGCCAGAGTGCCTAGCCTGGTCTCCATAGAGACCTGTGAGTGTTCTATGGCAGCCAGCACTTGATCCAGTTTATCTGGCGCAGGCAACAGTGGAGTGGGTCCCAGTAATAGAGTGTCCGGGATAGCTGAGGGTGGAGCTGCAGCCGGCGAGGATGGAGCTGGTGTGGCGAAGCATAGCCTGACTATGCTGAGTTGCACCACGGAGGTAGTGCCGTCTGATCTGTGACAATGGTAGGGTGGGATGCGAAGAATAGCAGGAGAGCCAGCATGATCTGCAGCAGGGGTGAGGTGAGTTGGAGACCCTCAGTGGTATCTCACTGACAGAGTTGTAATTCGTTCTTGGTTCACTGATGGTTCAGGAGCTCATCCTGGAGATAGATTAGGGGAAGGACGTGAATACTCCACACTGCGGGGGCTACAGGACGGTATGGAGCTGGCTTCAAAGCCAGACAGAAGCCCTCCAAAGGTGACCACGGCAGACGTCGTCCCTTGTACCTCTCGGTGTGCAGCAGTCCAGAGGGTGTGCGGCTGGCAAGGTTTGAGCTCCTTCCTGTGAGCTCCAGTTGCCCCATGTGTGACAAAATGTGGGGGGAGATATTGGGTACAGAAGAGGCAGGGGTGCAAAGGTCCGTGGTGGTCCTCCAGACCAGAGTTGTCTGAAAGTAGGATTACCCCCTACTTGCACACCTCGAAGCTGGCACTGAAGGGGACAGTGCAGGCACAATACAGCCAGCCTACTATGTAGGCATCATTTGGAGTAGGGGCCTTCCTGCAGAAGCTCACCAAGTTATCTCACAGCTCTTCCCGGTGCGAGTCTTAGACCCCCAACGAGATTAGTCAAGGTGTTTGGGCCACTGCAGTGGAGGGGAAGGCTACCCAGGTCGGAGGACATCCAGTCAGGGGGTGGCGAGGAGCGGGTGCAAGTCTGTCGAAGTCTCCAACCGTGCGTCTCAATGCTGATGCTGTAGTGGGTTGGAGGCTTGCACAGGTTAATCCAGGCAACAGAAATGCCCCTCCAGGCCAAGCAGGTCCCAGTTGGCGATCAGTCTGCCCGCATTGGCCTTTTGTGTCGTCAGGCCATTTGTAGGACCCCCCCTAAAGCTCCTTGATGCTGAGGTGGGGGGGTTCAGCACAGGGGGCGTATGGATGATGGGAGTGCCCTACTAGGCCTCAGGGGGAGAGCAGCCACCTACTAGGTTCCCCACAGCGAACCCCTGCAAGCAAAGTCTCGTCTCCAGACCCCCTTGCTCATCCAGGTGGTGATGCCTAGGTGGGGTTGGGGGGGCAATACAATTATAGCACAGTGTCAGGGAGCGTCACGCTAGGAACAAAAAACACTGGTCGGCAAGTGGCTCCCCCACAGCAGCCCTCATATAGACTCCGATGCAGGGGAAGGGGTCTCTGTGCAGATGTCAGGTAGGCAGAGGGTGGTCTTGCAGGGGGGGGTTGATCGCCCGGCGGGCCTCGTCTGGTGGTCACCAGTAGGTGGGCCTCCACTCCTCTCCCCATGTGGACAGGGCTTCATTCTTGTACACCCAGGAGGATGAATCTAGCTCTTGAGTTGGGAAGGGAGGCCTGGGAAAGGAAGGGCAAGTGGCCACGGCCCCAATGGTCTTGGCTGCAGTCCATGAGGTCTGAAGCCACCAAGCTCGACCACGTGGTTCGGGCACACAGGGGCCACCGGCAGGTACGGCGGTGTATGTAGGGTTTTTTTGTGCCCCTTAGTGGTCCTGATGCAGGGCCACTGGCTCAGGGTGTGCAGCGATTTGCCGGGCGGTGGACGGAGCCTCAGATAGTCGAGCATGCCATCTTGGCTGGCCTCACCATGCCCCCTTCTGAGTTACCCCATTTTTCTGCCACCTTACCTCCTCAATACTGCTCCTCACTCCAGCCTCTTGCCCATATTCTTATAAGGATGTTCTTTTCTTACCTGCCAGGGGTCACCTCTTTACTCTTTCCATTTATAAAACTCTTTTCTATAACAGTGGCGTTTGGGGACATCTGAAAGTAGTGGGGAGTAAAAGTTTGTGATGGGTGCCCTGTGGCGAATGTGCAAAGCAGGCAAGCCCAACTTCCATTGGGAGGGCCTGGGGAGTTCGCTCCCATACCCTCCCTTCCCCCCCTATGATAATTTTGAAAAAGGAGTGGGAAAATGGTGCACTTTCAAGCAAATTTGAGGAAGCAAGAAGGGTATTAAAGCAATTGTGAAAGTGTAGTTATGACATCAATACAGAGATTTCATATGAAAACGACGTATGCAGCTGCTTATTCATTATTATAGCTATTCTTAACATACCTGGGTATTGCTAACTCCCTGCAGTCATCTATTCACGCGAACAGTGCATCAAAGGCAAGTGGGGCCTCCTGGGATTTCCTTTCTCAAAGATTAGATTACAGTAGAAAGGAGTACAGCCCGAGGAATCGTATTGATGCCAACCCACGGAATCTGTTACCACCAGACCCTGTGTTTGTATTGGTTTATGTCCAGACAAATGGCTTGCATTTTGCTGCTTGTATTTGAAACCTCCTGCTTTCTGCAAACCTGTTTATGTACGCGTCATGCAAGCCATTTGTCAGGCCATAAACACAGCACACCACGGGACAGAGGGCTCAGGAGGAGTCCGACGAACTGTAAACTGTTGTGTTGGCAAAGGAAGTGGACAGGACAGCCCAAGTAAATTATGAAAAGTAAAATGCGATTCATTTACATGAAAGCCTGCAAGCATTTGTACAATGTTATCAATCCTCCTCTGGGGAGTAAGGGCTGCGTGGCCTGGTGCTTTAATTGGAAACGGTTAGGGGTGATTTATGACACTTTTCCGAGTTAAGTTGTTTAACAAACAAAACATCCTGCGCGAGCGGTGCTGCTCATAAATGTGTGTTAGGCCCTTTCAAGAGGCAAACCGATCGCGGTCCTGAGTGCTATCCTTCAAATGGCATTGGTTTGATGCTCAAGGACATACAAGGATGCATCGGACTACACAAATGAAAATCAAAAAGTGCATCTTTCAAAGGGCGCTGCAGAACAACAACTAATCCGCGAAGTGTGCCTGAATGCCGTTTGGCCCGGAAAGTGAATTCTTACAGTGCCATCATAAGTTTAGGAATAGACTGCTGCTGCTGTATCTGCATTGAAATTGGCAAAGCAACAACTCCAGGAAAACGCTACATATCACATGCACTTCACAAAAACGTGTCTGCTAATACAGTATTCACCTGTCTTGCCCCAGAAAGAAGGTTGTGTTCACAAAAAAGTCCGTTTGTATTTCACTGTAGTAACCATACTGTGCATGGTGGTGTTCCCAATCAACTTTCCTAGTACCACCCACTCTACCTGGTGTAGCATTCATACCATGTAGGCACGCGCTTCAGCGCCCTGGCCTGTTGCGTTAAGCGCTGTCTGAATGTTACAGTACATACATATAATGCAATCAAGGCCGCCTCCATTGCCTGCTGGTTGAGAAGTACAATCTAACACTTTATTTTGTAAGTGCACTATTACATTTTCCAGGTAACTGAACATAGTATTGTTGCCATCTGAAGGAGTCATCAAAATTAAGGAACACGTTCAGCACAAACAAAACATCTGACCTGTACAAGCAAAGCTGCTTATGTTTCTATTGGTTTTTGTTGGTCCCTGACCCCTTCATTCACGTGCAAACAAACAGATCGAGGTCCTTCCTGACAATTGAAAATACATCTCAGCCAAATACTGCACCAACTGCACCAGCAGTTTTAAAGTGTTTGCAAAAGCATATATGGGTACTGCTTTAAGTGATATGCAGATCTGGTAAAAACGATATTGCACGTGTAATGAATACACGTGTATTATTTGCACGGTCACAGATCGCCTACTCACTATTAATAATTAAACCTACCTATTTGAAAGCAGGAAGCTCTTTTCAGAGGTTTGCAGACTAGTAGCAAACGACACCTGTCTCTTCGTGGCACGCGAAAAGGGAGAGAGAGACCGCTTATTCCCGTGCTGCCTCACATGCACGCACTACAACAGAGGCCCCAAGTAACTACTGCATCTGTCTCTACTGTAGCCAGTACAGACGCTGATCCTGCTGTTACAGCAGCGCCTGAATAGGCCAGGGCAGGCAACCTCACAGCTCATGACAGAGACTGGGGGCTGCAGCTTTGAGTCCCCGCCAACTCATTAATAGCTGGTGGAGAGAGTGGGAGAGACATCTAGTGCACATGTCTGGCTTGCTAGAGAAAGGGAACTGTCCAACCTGACATGCGCACTTGGGCCCAGGTGTCCTGGTACTAACTAGGAGGACAACTCCAACAAGTACTGCCCCACCCCCTCAGGCCCACACTGGCTCCTTCAGGACCCACCCCCACCTCGCATGCTTGATGCATACTGCAGTCGGCCAGCGGCTCACTGAAGGGGACTTTAAAATGTTTAGTTAGTATTTAGTAGTGTATAATGTGTTGTTCACATTTAATTGGGGGCAAAGGGGACCAAAATATGAGTGGCGCAACGCCCCAAGGCCCTTAAAACACCACCCCATTCAATAGTCCCCTTTCCTCCCTTGGTCTCCTGCTCCAATTCTTCCCACCCAGACACCCTCTATACTTTCCTCTTTACCTCTGAACAGTCCTGCATTCTGTCCTTCAAGTTCCTTCTTAATGTCTACAATTGAGGATTATGAAAGAAATAGTAAACAAGTACTGCAACCATAAACTGTTGTTTAATAAAAAGGTGCTTCAATTCAATATACAACAAGAGACAGTCCTCAGTCCCCGGTGCTGTTACTGCTCTCCCAGTCATAATGTTTAATTCAACTAACCGTTTCCTGTTTTGCCAGACACCTCTTGTTTCTTGTTTTTTAAGGTAAATTCTCATTCGGTCAACACTGGTTATTTCCCTTTGCAAATTCCTTACTCTAATTTTTTACATTTAAAATTGTTTCCAAGTATTTCTAATTCTGCTTGCAGGTACTAATGAAAATTATTGTTATAAGACTGTTTCAAAAAGTGGTTGCAAATTGTACATCGGAATTTTGCAACCAGTCTTTAATTTTTGCATTGTGATATACTAGTGGCTTGCATCACATAATTTGCAGGTTGCAGGACGACCTGATCAATTAATATTAATTAAGGAGGTCACTATTTGTGCTCTCACCGTGATGGGTTACAAGGTCAGGGATGGTGACCTGAAAGGAACAGCACACCACCATCCCTACTTTTGCTTTCCATAAAGGGAGCCTTTAAAAAAAAAAAAAAAAAAAAGCTTGCCTTTCTTAAAGAAACCAATGCTCCTGGGGCAAAAAGCATAGGTTTCCTGCCTGTGAAGATATTTGGGGGAGTAGGCAGTTGTCCCAAGAACCACTGCCTACTTTTGGTGAGGCTGCTAACACGATTCCTGAAGGGGGAACGGGTCCCCAAGAACCCCATCCCCTTTGCAAATTAGTTATTACCTTCATTGAGGTGTGCTGGCAACTGATCAGTCGTATAAACCTCAATAGCAGTTTCTAGCCATTGACACCTACCATACCAAATCATGCTTAGAAATGAATTCCACTTCCTAATTGTGATTTGGAATAGATCACTAAACCCATTTTGTGAGTTGGAACTACATTTCTGACTCACAAAATGGACTTAGTACATCGTTAAAAAAACTAATTTAAAAAAAATTGTATTTGCAAACCTGTGATTTTGTGACACGCACTGTTTGGAAATGCAAAATTGTTTCTTGCATCTGTCCCTTGTATCAAAGTATTTACCAGCCCCCTTGTGCTTGTGTATATAAAGTAAGTTGCCCGCCATTGGAATGGAAAGAAACAACTACTTGCTCTCCATTGGAATGGAAAGAGAAAATGTAAATGGTACTCCCACATCTGCAACCCCTACACTTACTTTGGCTTGCCTGGATAGCCATTCAACAACAAAATGTCCTTAATTGCAAATTTCTCAAGTTGCTCGCTCATCAATTAGAAATAGCCATAACATTTGATCCAATTGTGTTATTCCAGCAAGCATATTCTTTAAACTGACTTACTACAGACTTCTTGCACCAAACCAGCTACCGTTCGAAACCCACATAAGACTCATAAAATGACTGAGTGACATATTGGTACGGAGACAGTGATTGACAGACAGGTAGACCAATTAAAATTATTTGTATGTAAAGCAAGGTTGAAAATAAATTATTCGTATGTTTTTAGTTTCTATAAATACAAACTGAGAAGTATAGGGTTATTTGCATGCTGAACTTCGATAAGGTGTGAACAATGTTTTTCTGTCCTTTTAGAACGCTTGGACTTGGGGGACCTGGTACCCCGATCACCCTTAGAGCCCGTGTTTGAAGATGGTCCTTTAGGGCCAGCAATGCAAAGGACTCGAACGTCTCAAGAATTACGTGACCTGTGGCAGAAGGCCATCCTTCAGCAGATACTGCTTCTGCGAATGGAGAAAGAAAACCAGAAGTTGCAAGGTCGGTGAAGGCATGCATTGTGCAAAGAACACGTGTTGTTTCTGCAGCTTGGGTTGGGTTTCAGTGAACATTTTTTCACACTTGCCTAATCCAACATTGTTTGTATGGTCTTAAAGCTTCTTTATGTTTGTGGTTTTTCATTTGCTCCTTGAGTGTTGGGTAAATTCTCCCTTTCTAGTGGTTCTGGAGGTGTTTGGACCGATCAGGGCCCCAGTCGCTTCCAGATCAAACAAGCCAAGGCACATTATATATTTAGTGTACAGGATAACTAGTTTGTTGAGACACCCAGGGTGTGTTGCTATGAAATTACACTATACTTGAAGCAAGGGCGAGGCCTGGGGTGAAACAGAGGGCATTAACTCTTTCTCCTACCGGTTATGATACATGAGTACATTTCCTGTTTGTCAAACTTAAGATACATCGTGCTTTGAGCAGTGAACAATGTTGCTGATGCACTCCTGTTCCACAGTATTATGATGGCTGTGAGTCCTGCAAATCTCTTCAGCATTTTGACAGTTTCCTAAGATTACAATACTAAATTTTTCTTTCACCATGTGGAGGAAATTATAGAGTTCATAAAGCAAACAGATGAATGTAAAAATGAGTAAATCCCACAACGTACTCCCAAGCTTTGCCCAGAGTTGTGTGTCAACGTAATACCAGGCCCGTAAGTGTTAAGAAGTTATCAGCGTAGGTAAATACTTGTCAGTATTGGGCGTGGGGGCTGCTGAAATGCTGCGTCAGGTCACTAGTACTGTGCTCGCTCACTGGGATAATATGAAAGCAACTTAACCGTATTATACAAGCACACTTCAGTGCTGACAAAGTAGAATGTAATAGCTCAGAAAAAATGGTGATGTCGCACACTATATCCATTATATGAAGATCTCCAGGCTTCCATCTGAAGTCATGTGGAAAGAATGCCTAATTTCATACTGCGGGTTCTAAGCTCCGCCCTCCCCAGTTGGCGGGTAT
Organism: Pleurodeles waltl; assembly: GCF_031143425.1. Lineage (NCBI taxonomy): Eukaryota > Metazoa > Chordata > Amphibia > Caudata > Salamandridae > Pleurodeles > Pleurodeles waltl. The sequence goes on along the minus strand of NC_090437.1, from coordinate 1,030,048,324 downwards.
CTATAAAAACAAGCCAGAAGCAGTTTGGGACTTGACCAAGTTGCAATAGGGACATTTGAAATAATCTCTCATTTTATGGGTGTAAATAAGTTAATATTGTTATCTTCTTATTTTAAACTACCAGCAACATTTTAGGTACATCGAAGTTCCACATCAGTGATCATATTTTTCAGATATTTATGTTAAGTTGTAAAATCATCAGTATTATCCTGGCTAAGTAATCGGTAATTAATCATCTCATACCGCTAGATTACAGTCGCTTGAAACAAAGAAAAAAAAAAAAATACACAAGCAATGCAAAGAAATGCGGGGCTCTTAAACCATATAATTTAGAATTACTCTTTCCCCAGATTCTTCTTCAGAAATGGCCTGATGTCGCCGTTCACGTGAGTGGGTAGACAGACACAAATCTAGTCAGAAATGTTTATGTTGGAAATGCCTTTACGGGCATTAGCATTCACCAACCTCGAGCTCTTATTGAGAAGCCCAATTACAATAGGCACCTTTTTGGAGTGACCTCTCACCCCCATGTTCCCACTGAAACAACACGTTGAATATCTGACAATAGGCAAAATTCACATGTAGTGACATTCTAGTATTAGGCATTCATTAAAACACCTGCCCTGATGGCTCCCTTCGTGTGTTCTGGATATGCTGCACAAAAATGATTGAATGGAGGTACAGTAGTATATTGTATTGCCATGCTTCTAGCCAACAACCAGCTTTTTGTTAATGGCTTAGAGAATTTGTATTGAATAGGCACATATTACAGAACCTAACTGATCAGATACCTTTACTGGAGAGTTGGGTCTGGGTAAATGTCTGGAGTGAACTCCTGGCATTCATTAACATGTCCAAAGTAGCCTGATTCGCTCTCTTTTGATATACTAGAAGTCCCGTTAAATCTAGCAAAGTGTGTGGGCCCATGATTTGTGTCCCTGTAAGCCACACTGTGACGGTGTTTGCAATGTTGACGGTCTTACTGTCTGATTTTCAAGACTATGCATTTGGTATTTTTTACACCGGAATTAAGTAACATTCGATTAACATGGCATTAGGTTCAACCACTCACACCTGTTCCGAGGTAGAATTTTCAAACATATTTCCTGAGAATGATACTCTTTATCGCATCCTAAGCCACCCAATTAACCTATTTGTTGCTGCAGTGATCTAAATTAATAAAGCAGACCCCCAGTTTCTGTATTATTTAATCAATATGTCATCCTCACATTTTGTGGCATCTTTGAAATTTCCACCAGCTGTTATTAGTAGCTTAGAATATCACTCCATCCGCCTTAATGTCCAAGGATGAATTGCCTCACTACTGTGAGTCAGCGCTAAAGTTTTTTATCATCTCCCAGTTCAACTGTGTACATCTTTATTGGTGTCTAGTGCCCTTCTTAGATGATTTTTAACATTGTAAATTGCAATGTGAGCGCCCTAATAACATCCTTGACTTTGCCCTATCTGGGTTATTTTCCATCTGTGAGGGTACGTTTCAGCTTTGATACCAGTTTAATAGTCATTTTAACATAGAATGAGAACAGCCCTCCTTACAGTCTCAGCCTCAAGTCACCTTCCCCTATTGTGATGGGTGTTGCATAATGTGCGAGCTACTACATCCTTACTTACTTTTCCCAGTGTAATTTCCTAGGCAGGACGGTAGCTTAATTTAAGATTACACTTTAAAATGGCATATTCATCCTTGCTCACTTCTGCTTCAGAAACTTGATTGGGGCACCAATTTCCCAAAGTACTGATGTCTGCACTGCAAACCTGGTAGAGGGCGGAGGGAAAAATAACTCATATTACAGACCGTACACCAGGGCTCCAACGGGCCTGTGTCCCTATTTTCTACCTTCATAGGCCGCTGTTGGATTACAGAAGGGACCTCAGATGCTTTTGCAGCTCCTTTTGTAGTATAGATGGCGCCTGCACAAATGAAGCGCCAGCTTTATGTTTAGAGGGCATTTCTTCATTTGTATAGGGGTGTGGCACCATGCAAATGAGGGAAATCTTTTGCCTCTGCACCCACACTGTAGTTTTGGCACGGGTTCAGAGACACATAAGCCATTATGAGGTGCACTGACTGTGCGCTATAATAGTCAGTGTGCCCCTTGAGGGCAGACCTCTGAGGCACTGAAAGAGAGTCACATGGACCCCCCTAAACTTCCTTTTGTAGACGGGTACGCCCACCTGCCACACTATCACATTCCCCTCTGAGGTGCGGGCAAGCGCCTCCTGCAGACTGAAAGACAAAGCAGCTTTTTAAGCAGCTGCTCTGCCTTTTGCTAAAGCGCTGGCATCAGGGAAGCCACAATCTAACCTATACCCAGTAATAGGGCACACAGCCCCTGCTTGCCCATTGCAATCATTTGAAGGTGCGGCATGGCACAAACATGGACAGTGCATCTTTATTTTATTTTGGCTTCAGACCTTCTAAAAAGGTTCTTTTATACTGGAACTGGAAGCATACATGTACCGGTTTTAGCACTGGCACAGACAAAGGAACTTTGCAAAAATAGAATTCTTCAACGCTTTGCAGCAGTTACAAAACATGGCAACAAGCTGTGCATTTGTAAGACTAAGTCAATACGCCAAACAAGCGTCAGAGCTCGAAGTTAAGTATAGATCATGTTAGGTCCACCTGTTATTCCCAGAGTGGTGCAGCCTAGACCTGAGGAAGCACATATAACGGCAGCCCACCCCATGCAGTGAAGTAGGCAGCTGAAATATGAAACTCAACCTCCACAACCCTGCAGGTTGGTTTATATGCCACTCTCTCCCATATCAGCCCCTTCTAGAGAAATTATCTCATGCATAAGCTTAATTGTGTGTCAGTGGTTTGGGTGTGGGGTAAAGAGTATGTCTCTGACTCAGGGATGACTGCCACCTCTAATACCTCTACCACACACACAGTGTATGTGCTCACTCCTGCCTTGGACACGTGGCTGTAGGATTGCCTTCTCACAAGAAAGCAATTGAGAAAGTGTCTGCCTCTTCTTTACTTGAATAAATATTGTCCCCTGAGTTGGAGGGGGTGCCTCGCCAACTCATAATGCACAACCCTGGCCCACCGGTGCCCCTTACATCCCAAGCATTTCTTCAAAGCTTGGCACCCACGTACCCAGCTACTTACTCATTTTGATAAATAAACACAAGCCAAGAGAGTGGCTTTGCATTCGAAAGTTGACAGAATAAAAAAAGGAAGAAACTATCAGATTTAAAGAGGGTTCTTAGAGAAAAGGAAATTGCACCCATATCTCCAACATAGTTTCCTAGGCCACTGCCAGTTCTCTACCTTGTTTCATCTTCTCTTCAGTGACCGTTCTCTATTGGTAATCCCTTTAAAATTGTAGACCGTGTTTAGGCCATGTTATCCATCTAGATCCCTTGTACAGGGTTCCTTTCACTGAGTGCATGTAGATAGAAATGGCAGGCTTCTGGTTCACCTACGCCACTGTCTTTACCAGCAGGAGATTTTCCACAGGTCATCTACTGGATGCACTGATGCCTGGACAGTTTTGTGGTGCTCAAGTCTGTCCTGGGGTTAATACAATGACAACTGTTTTTTGAGGGCACTCAGTCTGATTGCTCCGTACCCCCAATTCCGAGGTCACAGTAATGAGCAGTGGCATTCTCAATTATGCTGCTGTTTTAAGCATTTCACCATGTGCTTCATTTAATGTCTGTCTTCAGAATTGCTACTGATGCGCACCAGCTGCTTCTCTCACCTAAGCAGCTACGCGGACTCCTCTTATACCTGACCTTTCCACATCTGGTATTCACTGAATGCCTTGCTAGCTTCATGCCTAAACTACAGATGCAGGTGGAGACCTATTTAATTCACAAAATTATGCAGGTCCTGGAATAGACTTGGAGTTTCTGCTGAAGAAAGCAGTGCCATGTGTCCTACTAAGGGCCTTGAGGCGAGAGAGCCAATGGGGCGATGTGAGCTGTGACCATGTACAAGAGCAATGCTCTGGGAGTTTTATGTTCTCGGTTTGAAACATGGCACACTGTTAACTTGTGGAATCTGGCCTTTCTCTTCATTCACAATTTTCATCTTTATTCCTGTTTCACACCAGGCAATATATTGTACGATAATCCATGTAATACATGTGATTGACACATTCCATCTCCATATCATTATGTTCACAGCCTTGAAAAAGTAATTTCTGACGAAACAAGTGTCGGCTGTTGTTTTTCCGAATATGAGAACTGTATTGGCCTGTTGACACCTCGCCCATTTGTTTCACTGGGCCAGGTTATGTCTTCTCTGATACACCACAGGAGAATAAATTGACACTTCTACGAATATGCGATATGCCGTGGTTTTTCTTCTCTCTACAAATCAACTTTGGACCTTCCGAGGCGACAGTTCATGCACCTTGTGGCTGGGTGTTAAAACCGCTTGGGCACTCTCCTTCAACATCCAATTGAGACTTGATGGTTTATGTACTTTGATTACATGCTTGAGCTTATTTTCCGGAAGTGCGCACCATTTCTACACAGCCACAATTTGTTGTTACGATTGTTGGAAGCGGCAGGCAGGTTAGGTCTTATCGCGTTGGGTGTGCTACATGAAGTGCAGCCCATGCGGCTTGCTGAGGCTGGTTTGGCGGTAGTAGTATCGACATGTTCGACACCACGCCTGAAACCGGCTTTCAGAGGGCATGTGAGTGGCGAGGTGAGAGTCCTCAAGCAGGCGGGAAAGACCTTGGGGCTCTCACCATGCTTCATTAGGTCATGGTGAGGGCCCCATACCTGAAAAAACTAGTCGTCTGGATCAAGCCTCCAAGCAGGCCCAGCCAATGCGAGAGACAACTCCAAGGTCCTGGCAGAATGGAGTACAGGAGGGAAAGGAGCGGGGCTTCTGGCAACGCTCGGGCATCAGCAGTAAAGCCCAGGGGAAGAGGAGCACGGACAAATTAAAGGTACAAGGAGAAGGGGAGGGGTCGGAAGACGGTCAGGAGGCAGTTTTTGACGCACCAAGTGCTGTGCCACATTTGCATCATATGCAATTCCCTGAAGGGCTATATGAACAGACAGTAGAGGTTAACTGGGAGGTGGGAGAGTATCTGGCAGGCACAGCAAGTATTAGGAGAGCTTCATAGGGGAAGCAGGAAGTGCATAAAGGTGAATGGATAGTGCCCACCAGGCAGCAGGGCAGGAGCAAAGGTTGGCAGGTATTTGGGGTGTACAAGGACAGGGGGGGATATAGGTCCAGCCTCTTCTTTAGTGCAGTGATGTTGGAGTCTAGTGATGAGGACGAGCATGAGGGGCCACAGGTTGAGGATGGGGTTCACATCTACATCCATTGTACAGGGTTCCTTTCACTGAGTGCATTTAGATAGTAATGGCAAGCGTCAGTTTCACCTACGCCACTGCCTTTACCAGCAGTAGATTTTTCCCAGGTCACCTACTGGATGTACTGATGCCAGTATAGCTTTGTGGTGCTCAAGTCTGCTCTGGGGTTATTAGAATGACAACTGTTTTATGTGGGTACTCAGTTTGTATGCTCCTCACCCCCAATTCCAAGGTCACAAGAGGACAAAGGGGTTTTCCAGTGTAGGCCCCCAACCAAAGTGTATGGCAGGCAAGGATGCAGTGGGGTAGGGAAAGGGGTGTGAGGCCTTGGGTGGAGCATCAGGTTGGAGTGGCAGGACAACCAGAGGCCCCTATTTCTGGAGGGGAGTACAAAGAATCACTCAGGGAGGACAAGGCATTGGAGGGCAGGATAGCACACCAAGATTTTGAGCGTAGGGTTCGGGTAGGTAGGGTCTTGTCCAGCACACCAGGCCTCTGTTCTGTTTTACTGGTACTGGCAAAGAGTGGCATAGCGGACTTGGGAGAGCTCAGTGCAGATTTACACCCCTGAGATTAAAAGAACACAGAGCCCTGGGCAGTCTGCTGGATCAAGGCGGAAGATATGCATTTGGTGGAGAGGCACAGTGCCGGACCGTAGATACAGACTGAGGGAAGGAAGGTTTCAAGCAGCTGCAACGTCTGGGCACATTAGTTTGACTCTCATTCTGCGGCAGTGTAGGAGAGAGGGCACTTTACGGCCCCTCGGAGCCCATCATGGGCTGCCAGAACACATCGTACATGCACTTCCAGGTATCAAGAAGAGCAAGCAGGGCCATCATGGGCGGTGGGTTATGAGATGTGAAGACACATTATGCTCGATTGTGAGGAAGAGAGTTTGGAAGAAGGGGAAGTGTGGGACAATAGGGTAGCACATGAAGGGGGAGGCCCCATGGTGGCAAGAGAATGAAGAGCTGGTGTGGGGGAGGGTAGAAATGCATTACCTTGTCCCTCATGTCTTACAGGTGCTGAGTGCTGAAGGGAGCCCTAGCAGTCACTGGGATGCACCCAAGAAAATGCAACCGGCAGGGCGGCAGAGTCACGAGTGGCCACCGACCTTGACGCCATTTAAACTCATAGAAGGAAGCCATAGCAATAGGATGGTATCAGTGGAAGTAGAGGCGGTGGAGCCTTGTGGTGGCAGGGATGCAGGATGGGAACAGAGAACGGGGGACCTGAAAGGAGCAGACAAGACAACAGTAAAGGGAGACAGTTCGCATCAGGTGGATGATAAAGCAGCGGTTAGAACAAGGTCTGACGGTGTGCAAGTTGTCGGGGACAAAGCTGACAAGCAGGAAGGGCTAGAGAGCAAGGAACTAAAATAAAGACGCTGCCCTGCATGCGTACTTCTAAACCGTTTGGGGTTCACCTTATGATGGCAACAAAAGAAAAAATTTGGAAAGGGTTGTACGTCAAAATGTTGAAGCACCTGCATAGGGATCTGTGGTCAAAATAGTGTTCCAAAGAAGAGGAGTTTGAGCTGGCAAAATGGCTTTGGTCCTGGTCACCATCGAGAATTGGACGGTGGCTTTCCTGATCTTTGCCAGCGAATAGTGCAAAAAATATCCGGTGAGGTTGGTAGCCCACTTAAAACATGTGGCTGTACCTATGCCCTCATTCACTTCCAATTCTACAAGTACCTACAGTTGAGGAACACTCTTCAGGCCCAGATTTCAATGGCATGACCATTACCTGAATTTAGCCCCTTACAGGCAAAAGTACTTATGGAGTACCTGGGACGAGGGGGTATCTCCCAAATATATTGTATACTGATCGCCAATTCGCCTGACACACTGGAATATCTGCAGCACCAGTGGGAGAGATGGATTGGTCCACTGGAGTATGAGGATTGGCACGATGCTCTGATGGCCCAACGGTAGCTTGCCATCACCGCTAGATTGCGGCTAGTGCAGATGTACTACTGGCACACTGCCTATCTTACACCTCTCCGAATGCATAAGGCTGGCTTCCGTTCAAGCCCCTCCTGTCCTAAATGCGGGCATGAACCAGCAGATTTTTACCACATGTTGTGTGTGTGTGTCCGGTAATCACACTTTATTGGGCTGGAGTAGCGCAGGAGCTGACACAGTCCCTTGGCTCGGAGGTACTCCTCTCTCCCAAGCTGATATTACTTAGGGTGATGGAGGGTGTGGGGGGGACGAGAGCTGAAAGAGTATTCCTAGGTACAGCCCTCCTGGTGGCCAAGAGAAATATTGCTGTGTGCTGAATGTCATCGTCCTCCACGTCCCTATCTGAGTGGCAAAGCCGAGTGAAAGTGCTGTGCACCAAAGGAACGAGTGGTGTATGAGGCTCGGGGGTGTCCACGGAAACACAACTGAATCTGGGTCAAATGGCTGGGTCAACTGGGTTAAAGTGGTTGGGCTTAGGTGGGACCTCACAAACCAACTACCTTCGTACTGTGATCATTCTGATGGAAAGATAAAGGTGGTTGTTCGTTTCCAGGTGCCTAGTGAGGTGCTTATGTGTCATAATCTTGATGTTTACTGCAAGTAGAATACCAACATTCAATAAAATTGGTTTATAAACAAAAATATATGGATGTGACCTGGAAGGTCCAGATAAATTACAGGGGGGGGGGTGTGCCTAGGTTCAGTATGATGAGGAGTTTTGGGCTCGGATGGCCGTGCATCCAAAGGTACAGTGGGGTGAAATTGATGCTGATCTATGGCAACACACTATAGAGCAGGCACAGTTTAGAAAGACAGTATTTATGGCTATCTGTCTACCCATAGTTTACTGCCCCTTTTGAGACCGTCCCACCTCTGGTGGGTGCCACAAAGAAAGGACAGAGTAGCAGACAAGGCAGTGGGAGCAGTTAGGTGTGGGCTTGCTGGGATTTCAACCGAGGCCTCTGTACAAGAGAATACTGTAAAGTCTTTCATGAATGCACCGGATGTTCAGGTAGGCATGCAGTCATCAATTGCTATGGTGGGAGAGGAATACCACTGGTGGAACTGGAGAACAGTGGCAATCACATCAAGGCAGTGCAGGGGTCCGGGCGCCCATGGTGAGAGGGGTTCATGGACTTGAGGGAAGAGCTCCTATTCCAGTTATCCTGGACAGACTGCTTTTTTGGCAGGCATAATGAAATAAATTGGACAAAGCAGCTCTACTGTGGGATGGCTTTACTTGGGGGTTCTGGCTGAAGTACATAGGACCTAGGGGGTGACAATAGGCTGACAACCTGAAATCGGTGGGGGACACATAAACAGGTGGTACGGGACAAGCTGCAAAAAGAGATTCAGAAAGGTCACATGGCAGACCCTTTTTTTAATTCAACAATGCAGAATTCGATTGTGTCCCTTATTGGTGTTGTGCCAAAGAAGGAAAGAGGGCGATTTAGATTGATAAAACATTTGTCGTTGCTGGAAGGAAACTGGATGAACGATTTTATTCCTGAGGAGCAAGTATAAGTCTCTTACGCATCTGTGGATGTGGCATTCTCCTTGAAGGTAGAGGTCGGACAGAGGTCCCTCATGGCAAAGAGTGACATTGTCTGCTTTCTGTTAGTTGCCGGTACACCCTGATGACTTCGAACTCCTGGGTGTCCAATTTGAAGAACGCTGGTACATAGATAAAGCTTTCCCGATGGGCTACACGCTTTTTGAATGCTCTAGTACATTCCTGCAATTGGTGTTTTCAAAGCAGTCGGGTCACAAACAATCGCGTACTACTTGGATGATTTCTTTATAGTAGGTGAATCTGAATCACAACAATGCAAGATGTTGGGTATATTCCAGGAGATAATGGGTGAAGGAGGAGTCTCTTTGGCACCAGAAAAGGCGGATGGCCTACATAATTCTCTATCATTTTTGGGAATTGAAATTGACTCAGTGGCGATGGAAACCCACCTACCAGAGAAGAAAAAGGCGACCATGATAATCCTTTTGACAAGATGACATGCTTGGCATGCAGGGTTGTGAGGGCAGAGAGGACATTTTGCAGATGTCTGGGGTTGTCCTTGGGAGGTAGACAGTTACCCCATCACCATGTGCGACTGTTGGCAGGGGTGAAAGATGACTTACGGATGTGGCATATGTTTTAGGTGCTTTAAATGGGGTACCTCTGACGACTTGGCAAGAGTTTGAATAGGACGCCCAGATCTTCTCTGATGCTGCGGGATGGGCTGGCTTCGGCATCTACTGGCAGGACAGATGGTGTGCAGAGGAGTGACCTTATTCTTGGAAGTTGGGCAAGCTGAGCATTGCTTTCTTGGAGTTCTTCCCCTTGGTCGTAGCTGTGAGCCTATGGGTGAGGAATTTGGCTCATAAGAGGATACTTTTCGGGATTGACAACATGGCAGTTGTGCATGTGGTGAACCAGAAATCAGCCACGGATGTGCAGGTGGCCAAGCTACTGAGAGTGTTTGTATTGCTCTGTCTGCTGCACGATATAGCATTTAGAGCGAGGCACATCTCCGGGTGATTAATGACACAGTGGATGCTCTGTCTCATTCACAGTGGGAGAGGTTCCTTGGTCTGGCCACGGACGCGGAGCTCAGGAAGGCCCTGATGCCTCCAGAATTGTGGATAATAGAAGACAGAGAATGCTTCAACTGGTGTTGAATTTGCTGGCAGTGTCCACACGGCAGGCATACTCGCAAGCCTGGCTGGAATTTGTGCAGAATGGGGCACAGCAAGACTGGGAGAGAGTGGAAGATGTAGTGCAATACATATTGACACTCATAGAACGGGGTCAATCCAAGGTGACAATATCAGGAAAATTGGCAGGAATCGCTTTTATGGGGAAATTGTGTTGGGGGTATGCCCCTTCGGCAGGGGAATTGGGAAAGCGTATGTTACAGAGGTGGGCTAGGGAGGTGGGTCGGATGGAGCTAGCCAGTCGGGCTTAGTTTTTCTTACTGCCATTTTGCTGACTTTGCTCACAGTATGTATTGACCAGGATGAAGCCATATTGTTTAGCTCCTTGAGGGTTTGGATGTTCTTCGAGTCGTTTCGGGTGTTAGAACGTCTGGTGGGCAGGGAAGGACAAGGTGTGTTGTGGGAAGACATACATTTTATGAGGGAGTCCATTTGGATATTGCTCCGCAGGTGAAAAACAGACCAGTAAGGACTAGGCAGTAGTGTTCAATTGATGGCCTACCCCAATATGAGTACATGCCCATACGATGGGGTAGTGCCATACGGGCACAAAGGGGAGTGGCATGAGAGTTGGTTTTCATTCACAAGGATGAAAAAAAAACCTGTGACAGCTTTTTAGCTGCTGTCAGTACTGAGAAAATCATTTAAGTTACTGGGTCTTGAGACCTAGGCATTTGGCACACATTCTTTTAGAATAGGACTGGTGACAGAAGCGGGTAGGAGGGTTTGCGTTAGGGAGCGCATTATGCTGGCGGGCAGATGGGTTTCTGACAGTTTTCAGAGTTATGTGCGTAGGGGGGATCTGCTAAGTGTGCTAGAGTAGTTATTCTTTTGATTGTGATTTTTTTACTGGTTCAGTACCTGGCCTGGAGAGCGAGATTCTTTCAGTTAGGCTGGTGGGCCACTGTGTTATCAAATGGGCTCAAAGACAAGCACACCAGACACTCCAGGGAGGCAACATGGGCCTCTACGCTTTCTTGAACAGTGTACAGTGGCATGGGAAAGGGAGGGGGTGCAACGGCAAGAACTGTTAACTTGATAGTGAGGGTCCAGTGCCTGGAGTTGCTGATAGTACACTTAGGTGAGAACGATCTAGTTTATGAGAAAGGTTTGCATATTAGCAAGAGAATGAAAAAGGATTTACAGGTACAATGCCAGTGATCAGGGTGCCACATAGTCTGGACAGCATTTTGCCATGGAGGGTCTGGTGCAGAGCAAGAAGGACGGGTGCAGTTGAGCCTGCGATGCAGAAGGTAAACACAGAATGGTTTTTGTAGTGAGAGGGGCATTACTGTCCTAGACCATGCTGACTTAAGGTCTGAGGATGCAGAGAGGACATGGGGTCCATTTGCCCTTTATGGGCATGGAACTCTATTTGCTGCACATAGAGGACAGCCTCCTCAGTATGACGCACATACGTTAGAGGGCTCCTACTTGGAGGGGCACAGAAAAAGTATTTTGGAACTTTTTCTGCGTGGCGGGGGCAGGTGAAGTTTACATGGTTTTCAGAGGTTTAGGCTTGTTGAAAGTGGCAGTCCAGGTGGGGAAGGAAAGAGAATACTGGGTCACGCCTGGACAAGCCAGGTTGCTAAATGTTTGGCAGGAAGTTATGTTCGTTACAGTTGCAGTTACTATAAAATGGGAGGGATTTTAAAGCCAGCAGTCACTCAAATTACAAGGGGAAATTACAGGACTGCAATAGTTAAATCAGAGGAGGTTGGGGCGGCGAGAGGGAAGAGTACGGTAAGGGTTGGGGGTGTGTTACAGGTCAATCATATGTTTAGTGAGGCTTTTTGTTTTGTGAATCAGAGGCCCATGTATATATTAAGTGCACCTGCTTTCAATAAAGCGGCCTTTTCCACACAGCCTGTTGTCACAATCAGTTATGCTCCCCTTTTTCCCCAATTCGGCTCTGCAGTGTATTTTATTTATTTTATATTTACATATGGCACACCTGTGCCAAAAATGAACTGTCAGTGTGTTTCACAGAGGGATGGCAGGAAGAAAGAAATGACAAGGAGAGAGAACTGTTTTAAAAAATAAAATAATAATGTTCCGCTTTCTTCTTTGACCCACCAACCTGGCACTTGTTTAGAATTCTATGCATGCTCCCTTTCCAAACCTCTTTTTGCGCTTGTTTTTAAGTACTTTTTTTTTTCTTTCAGCTTCTGAAAATGATTTGTTGAATAAACGCCTGAAACTTGATTATGAAGAAATCACTGTGTGTCTGAAAGATGTAACATTGGTTTGGGAGAAAATGTTAAGTGTCCCAGGAAGATCAAAGACCAAGTTTGACGTAGAAAAGATTCATAATGCCGTTGCCAAAGGTATGTGAGGCACTGGAATGGTTTGCTGAGCCTACCATGTTTGCGGATCTCGGTTTCGTAATATTGACCCATGAATGCAGGCACAGTTTCGTAAGGCCTTTCACTGTGTTGTCCTATAAGTACTCAGAGATGTCTGCATTAACATTGATGGGCATTTCTGAATGTTCTGCTAATTATCATACTGATTTTGAATGTAATTTATTTTCATGTGTCTATCGTTCTTTAATTCGTGAATAGGTTAATAATACTCATTGAAATGCTTTTCTTTCATGTTGTACCACTGTGTTTTCAAGTGATACTAGGACCGATCTCTTATCTTCACTGCTGGGAAGTTTCCCTGTGCCATCATGCATGGCACGCTCCATCGCTCTTAGCAGCAAAATAATGCTTTGAACTCTTAGATTTGCAGATTCATTTGTTTAAGATGGAACATCTTAGAAACTATGTGCAATTCCAACCTCTGTTCTGTGGTGTCTTGTTTACATCTGGAAAAAGTGCGTTATATACAGTCAAATGTAATGGCACTCGAAACCTCCCGGCCATAAATAGCTCACTAATGCCCAGTTCTTACTTAATTAGTCTTTGTTCTGTTTCATATTAACCATCTGCAAAAGAATGTAAGCAGAGCCGACAAAGAGTACTGACAAAGCCAATAATCCTAACTACTAAAAGGGCGAATTATTTGCTCTACCAATCTTTATTTGCATTGGCGTTTCTTGACACCAACATGTCCATCAGTGCACCAGGACCATGCTGACGCACAAGAGGCTATCAGGGAGTGGGTTTGTGTTGAAGAAAAGCCATGGCCGCTGATGCGCACCCAGGTGTATGTAAGCCACACAAGTTGCCACACAATCATTTTCTATATAGTGTTGATGAATGGCCGAAAATTAGAAAGACAAAAAAAAGAAAGTGCGAGGGAGTGCAAAAACAATAGTGAGTGACTGAACACTACTTTGCAGCTGCCAAGCCTTAGCTAAACTGTTCGCAATTTCTTGTTTATACAGGGAGTGCAGAATTATTCGGCAAGTTGTATTTTTGAGGATTAATTTTATTATTGAACAACAACCATGTTCTCAATGAACCCAAAAAACTCATTAATATCAAAGCTGAATATTTTTGGAAGTAGTTTTTAGTTTGTTTTTAGTTTTAGCTATGTTAGGGGGATATCTGTGTGTGCAGGTGACTATTACTGTGCATAATTATTAGGCAACTTAACAAAAAAAAAAAAATACCCATTTCAATTATTTATTATTACCAGTGAAACCAATATAACATCTCAACATTCACAAATATACATTTCTGACATTCAAAAACAAAACAAAACAAAAACAAATCAGTGACCAATATAGCCACCTTTCTTTGCAAGGACACTCAAAAGCCTGCCATCCATGGATTCTGTCAGTGTTTTGATCTGTTCACCATCAACATTGCGTGCAGCAGCAACCACAGCCTCCCAGACACTGTTCAGAGAGGTGAACTGTTTTCCCTCCTTGTAAATCTCACATTTGATGATGGACCACAGGTTCTCAATGGGGTTCAGATCAGGTGAACAAGGAGGCCATGTCATTAGATTTCCTTCTTTTATACCCTTTCTTGCCAGCCACGCTGTGGAGTACTTGGACGCGTGTGATGGAGCATTGTCCTGCATGAAAATCATGTTTTTCTTGAAGGATGCAGACTTCTTCCTGTACCACTGCTTGAAGAAGGTGTCTTCCAGGAACTGGCAGTAGGACTGGGAGTTGAGCTTGACTCCATCCTCAACCCGAAAAGGCCCCACAAGCTCATCTTTGATGATACCAGCCCAAACCAGTACTCCACCTCCACCTTGCTGGCGTCTGAGTCGGACTGGAGCTCTCTGCCCTTTACCAATCCAGCCACGGGCCCATCCATCTGGCCCATCAAGACTCACTCTCATTTCATCAGTCCATAAAACCTTAGAAAAATCAGTCTTGAGATATTTCTTGGCCCAGTCTTGACGTTTCAGCTTGTGTGTCTTGTTCAGTGGTGGTCGTCTTTCAGCCTTTCTTACCTTGGCCATGTCTCTGAGTATTGCACACCTTGTGCTTTTGGGCACTCCAGTGATGTTGCAGCTCTGAAATATGGCCAAACTGGTGGCAAGTGGCATCGTGGCAGCTGCACGCTTGACTTTTCTCAGTTCATGGGCAGTTATTTTGCGCCTTGGTTTTTCCACACGCTTCTTGCGACCCTGTTGACTATTTTGAATGAAACGCTTGATTGTTCGATGATCACGCTTCAGAAGCTTTGCAATTTTAAGAGTGCTGCATCCCTCTGCAAGATATCTCACTATTTTTGACTTTTCTGAGCCTGTCAAGTCCTTCTTTTGACCCATTTTGCCAAAGGAAAGGAAGTTGCCTAATAATTATGCACACCTGATATAGGGTGTTGATGTCATTAGACCACACCCCTTCTCATTACAGAGATGCACATCACCTAATATGCTTAATTGGTAGTAGGCTTTCGAGCCTATACAGCTTGGAGTAAGACAACATGCATAAAGAGGATGATGTGGTCAAAATACTCATTTGCCTAATAATTCTGCACTCCCTGTAAGTATAGGAAGATGAAGAGACGTACAACACACTTGTTTGAAGAGTGAACATGAGTCCAAGGTTGAAATCCTCCGTGTGTGTGTGGAAGTTGAGAAGTAAGGTACTAGCATAGTATGAAAGGAGAAGACAGGTGGCGGTATTGTGCAAAACCTGATTTTATATAAAATACTCAACAGTCGAAACACTACATAAAGGTTGTTGTGTCCCCCACTAAGGGAGATAATCTGCTGAGGATAGAAGTGCCAAACTCACTGTTCAGTCACAGTGTGTCACAGAAATGGTTGGCCGTGCATTTGTAATATATGTCTTATGGAATTTGTGAGAGGAGGAGATAGTGCACCAGTCAGGCAGAGGTAATTGTGCCGCTCAGTTGGACGTGATGCATGAGGGACTGTAATTTGCAGTAATTTGAGCAGTAGATGGAAAGGACTATGCTGAACTGTTACACATTTGCATTCACTTCTTCAAGCAAATAGCTTCTGCTGGGGACTGGACTTGGGTTAGACAGATTTAACTCAAGGTGTGGCTGTTAAAATTGTCCATAGATAAACCAGGTTCCCTGACCAGCTTAGACATGTAGTAAAATACATTCAGATATAGTCACCATGGATTCGAAAGTTACCACGGTGGCCATATTTGAATGCATTCTGGGTGTAGTTTTTTGAAACATTAACAAAATACATTGGAATGAGCCGGTAGCATGTTCATCAACATGCACACTCATGGGCAGCCGTCATGAAATGGTTAAAAAACAAAAGATAGTCACATGTTGATAGTGTCAGGTAGCCCTGACAGAACAGTAGGGCTGAGGGCAAGAAAGGTGGGTTAATAAAGAAAAAGGGAGTAAATAGTGCATCATATGCACTGCTGTGCAAGGTCTGATGTCACCAGTGGAAGAATTCTTTATGCAGCCAAAACACTGTGAGACCAAAATGGTCCTGGGTGGGACAAATACAAGAATAGGGAGGGAAGTCAAATCAGGAGCAGGGAAGTGAGACAGATAAAAAGCGATCCAATCCTTAGCAGGAGCTAACTCAAAGCCCACTCTTGAGTGTATGTAATGAGTTGGAAACAATAGGTTTCCAACAGATTGCTAAATCTGTCTGTTACTGAGACCTAAAAAGGACAGCTGCATACACTAAGGCAAGTGAGAACACAGGCCTAAGACAGCAACACTGTTTGGAAGCATAAGTCTCTAACAGAGAACCTTTCTGCAACATGTAACACATTTGATGCCTTTAGTGAAAATGTAAATTATGTATTGGTGGTTTTACAGCATTTAGGGGAATTGAAGTGAATTGAAAGCCTTTTTGGAGTAGTTCAGTTACTTTATTCAGATGTCAAAGATAATAATGAAAGATAGTGTACAAAATACATATGAGTAAATTATAACACACGTTACTGATGAACATGAAAGAACAACATAAACTAGAAATGATACCCTTGCGATAATAGGCAGCTGCTTTAAGAAAACTGCCCATTCTGAAGCATACATCACCACTAGGGAGTGATTGTAAAAAAAGAAGAGCAACTCTACATTTCTTAACATTGTGAATCTTAAAGAGAGGCAATAAATGGGCTCTAATAGGTTTATACAAATCACAGAAGATCATAAAGTGCATTAAAGATTGAGGAGACATCTCACAGACACATTTTCTCCCTTCAAGCTTCATAGTTCCAGCTTAAAATCTTAACAATAAAGCTCTTTACCAGTTATTGGACATGTAAAATAAATGTGGTTCAGAGCGAAGGTTGGTTTTTAGGGGGATGTAATTCCTGACTAAAAGTTTTCTAAGTTCCAAACTATCCCTTATAGCACATAGTCTTTCCATTAATAATTGCGTCATAGAATATTTGTCAGCCTTACATATTCATAAGGGATTATCCAATAGAGCAGGTTTGCCCAAAATCCAGTTTGATGTGTTCAAGCCAGGGAAATTGGAATCCTTGTTCACACAGAACACAATCATGAATTAAATTGTGACTGAAAGAAGCCCTGGGGTTATTCCAAATTGAGAGCCATAACAAGAGGGGTCCCAGCTTAATGGAGTCCTTGAGATATGGCAAATTAAATTCTTCAAGACAAATATAGTGAAGGATTGATATAGGAAGCAAGAGGAGACGCCTGCAAAAGTTGGTCTCCTCTACCTACAATGCTGTACTTTCCCCACAGTCCCATATTTCACTACCATACCTGGCAATAGGTACACATTTTTTTAAATATATCTCAGCCCCCAAGCACCGAGGAAGACCAGAGAGGAATCATTGGAAAGGGGAAAATCCCCCCTTTCCATTGCTACCCTTCCCTAGTGGATCCCTGCTTTGGGGATCACCACGGGAGGGCGTCCCCAAGCAGGGATCCACCCACTATAGAACAGGAAGGGGGGAGTGGGCCCCATGGCAAGGGTGTTTTACTCCCCCCCCTTAATTTTATGGGCATATTACCCCCAATTTGCACCCCAGGATGGCAGAAAGCCCACTAGACACAAGGGATTTTTTGTTTAATAAAAGAGGGGTAGGGTATGCCCAGCATGTGCATGGCCATGCCCACACCCCATATAAATGAGGACCAAACTCTTTCTGCCCTCCCCCTCCCCCTGTGGAGGTACATAGGAAAATTACTCCCAATCTGCCCCGCTGGGGAGGGGCAGAAAGCCCATTAGACACCAGGGATAATTTTTTTATTAAGAAATGTCTAGGAGTGGGGGCTGCCCAAAATGGGCAGAGCAATGCAAAAAAAAAATAGGCAGTCTTTCTGCCCCCCAGGTGGCAGATGGGGGTTATTACCCCCAATCTGCCCCAGAGGGGGGAAGAAAGCCCACTAGACACCAAGGTTTTTTTGGGGATAAAGGAGAGGGGTGGTGGCTGCCTACCATGGGCATGGCCACGTTCCTACCACACATAAATGGGGACCAAAATCCCCGACAGGGGCACATAGAGTAATAACCCCCCTTTTTTTTTTTTTTTTTTTTTTTTTAAATTCTAGGGGTGGGAGCTGCCCAGAATGGGCATGGCAAAGCCCCCCAACTCATATAGGCACAGTCTTTTTGCCCCCTGGGGCAAAATGCCCACTAGGCAATGTATAAAGTACTTGTGCTGCACACACACAATAATCCTATGAGATATACCACAGAAAGAGTCTGCACACTGGTATATAGAAAAATAAAGCTTGTTTATCACGATGTTTTAGGTTTGGTACGATACAGGAATATTTAGCTTTAAATACTTCAGATAGTATGATAAAGGTACAAGAAAAGAGTCATGGATCAAAAAGATGGTGCCGGGGACTCCTCGGGTCACAAGTGTCCGTGGTTGTGCTCCTACCAGGAGCGGGATGTGGCTATGCAGCGCAAGAGCTCCCCGGGTTTGAAGTTGATGTGGTGCAAGCGCCTGAGCTGTGCAGGGTCCACTCGAGTGAAGCTGAAGAGACGAGAGCGATGAAGCAGGGTAGTCTCACTAGGGTGATGTTGCTGCAATAGGAGCGGCAAGGCAGGAGCCACTTGGGCGAAGTTAATGCGTTGAAAGCGATGAAGCAGGGCAGATACCGCTCTGGTGAAAAGTCATTGCAATGAGAGCAGCACAGCCGGACAAGAACCACTCGGGTGACGTTGATGTAACGAGTGGAGAAGTGTGGCACAATGGTTAGAGCGGCAGACCCTGAAGCAGAGATCTGGCTCAGGACCAGGGTTCAAGTCCCGCCTCGGCAGGTCTTGGGCTCAGTTCCCTTGGACCAGATAATTCTCGCCTCGGTGCCTAATCTAATTTAATGGGTCCCACTCTGTAACTCTGGGCAATAGCTTGCTTAATCTCCACAACGGCCCCAACAGCACTTGGATGCCTGGCTTCACCCTGGGGGTGCCCAGGAGTGAGCACCTCACAGGGAAAAGCCAGGAGGGGTTCCATAGCGGTATGCGTACAGCGCCTTGAGACCCTAACGGGTGAGTAGTGCGCTATACAAGTGCAAAGTTTACAGTTTACGAGTGCCGAAAGCAAGGTTGAGGCCGCTCGGGTGAAGTTGTTGCGATATGAGCGGCAAAGCAGGTCAGAAGACGCTTGGGTGGTGTTGATACATTGAGTAGTAAAGCAAGGCAGAGGCCACACAGGTGGAGCTGATGTGTTGAGAGCAGCAAGGCAGAAGCCTCTCGGGTGGAGTTGAAGCGATGCGAGCAGCACAACAGGCCAGAAGCTACTCGGTGGAAGTTGTTGCGATGCGAGAGGCAAAGCAGGTCAGAAGACACTTGGTTGAAGTTGGTGCAATTCGAGCATCAAAGCAAGGTAGAGCTTGCTCAGGTGGAAATCAGAGAGTCTCAGGGCGAGCAGTGAGAGGAAAGCAGGACTGCTCAGAGTCACTCTGCCTTGGAGGTAAAGTCTTGGGTTGCTGGGCAGGGATCAGCAAGCAGCAGGGCGGCACAACCAAGCAGGGCAGCTGTTGAGATCAGTCAGTCCTGGTATAGTAGCAATCCTGGAACACAGCAGCCCTTACTCCATCAGCGTGTCTTGAGTCCAGAAGTGTATAGTCTTGAGTATGTAATTGGCCCAATATTTATGTTAGAAAGTGCCTTTGGTGTGTGAGGGTGACTCCAAACTGTTCGTTTGAAGTGCACAGGACTAGACTATCAGTGGGAGGTAATCGGCCACTTTGTGTGGACTGCAGACACTACCCCTCTGAGATGTAAGTGTGAGCCCTTCCCAGCCTCCTCTCCACAAAGACCCATCAGTATGCAGATGCAGATGCAGTTGAGTATCCTGTGTTGCCAGTGTCTGAAGGGAATGCACAAGTGTAGCTGTCACCTAACCGCAGCCAGAAGTGTAGTGGAGATAGTTTGTAGGCACATTGGGCAGAGAGTGCAGAGAAAGGCCTACTTTCTAAAAGTGGATTTCTAACATAGTAGTAATAAATCCAAATTACCAGGAGAGAGGATTTATTATCACCATTCCAAAGGTACTAAACATGATGCAGCTACTCCTCTCAGATCAGGAATTACATCCTAAGGGTGATATAAGGAATTCCCAATGCTGACCTTTGGAGAGTGGCAGGCCTCACAGTAATGAAAAATGACTTTGGGGAGTTTTTAATTGCCAAGACATGAGAACTTAAGGAGTACATGTTCTACCTTTTGCCTATGGGCTACCTAGGGCTTAGCTTGGGTGACTTAAATGTAAGAAAAGGGAGATTCAGGCTTGGTAGAGGTTTTAAATGCCAAGTCAGGGTGGCAGTTAGACTGTGCACGCAGGCTCTGTGGTAGCAGGCTTGAGACATGTTTACAGAGCTACTTGAGTGGGTGGCACAATCAGTGCTGCAGGCCCACTAGTATGATTTAATTTACAGGCCCTTCGGTATAGGGTATACTACTCTACAAGGGGCTTACAAGTAAGGTAAATATGGCAATCGTGGGTACACCAATGTTAAAATGTTTTTAGGTGAGAAGCAGACACACTTTAGCACTGATCAGCAGTGCCTAAGGCCAACAAAAAGATACATCAACAAAACATGAGGTAAAGGCAAAATGTCTGGGGGCAGACCTGGCATCCCTAGGGTGATCTAAAGGTGAGGTAAATATGTTTTTAGACAAATGTTGAGGTTTGCAGGGCATTATGGGTAATAGAACCTGGTGGGAGCCACAGAAGTCACTGCATCCTGAATTCTTTAGGGTGTCTAGTTTTAAAAAATGTACAGGTTTGCTAGGTTTTCCCTAGGTGTTGGCTGAGCTGGAGCCCAAAATCCACAGCTAGACACATAGCAAAAAAGAGTCAGGTTTCGATGGAAAAATATGATGTGTCCACGTTGCTTTTTGGGCCATTTCCTGTCACGTGCACTAGGCCTACCCATACAAATGAGGTCGCTTTTTTATTGGGAGACCTAGGGGAACACAGAATAGTAGAACAAGTGTTATTACCAATTGTTTTTCTCTGCATTTGTTCCTTCCAAATGTATGACAGAGTGTAGGAAAGAAGTCATTTTGAGATATGCCCTCTAATTCACATGCTTGTATGGGTACCCACAAATTCAGGGATGTGCAAATAGCCGCTGCTTCTAAACTCCATATGTTGTTCCCATTTCGGAAATACATAGGTTTCCTTGATACCTATTTCTCACCCTTTATATTTTACCAAATTAATGTCTGTCTACCCAGTACACAATGAAAAAACATTGCAAGGTGCAGCTCAGTTATTGGCTCTCGATACCTAGGGTTCTTGGTGAAGCTTTAAGCCCTACATATCTCAGCAACCAGAAGGGTCCAACAGATAAAGCTGTATATTGGTTTCGAAAATATGTTCATTAGAAGAGGTTACAGATGAAAATGTAGAGACAAATGGCAATTTTTTCCAACTCCATTTCAACATTTGTTTTATTTCAACTGTTACTTTCTGTTGATGGTATTGTTTTTACTGTTTATTTTCAATAAAATAACTCTATTAGCCTTCAACCAAAATACCTTTTCCTAATTTGTTACCTCTGAACATTGATACCCTCTGTCGCACTGCATTAATAGATTTTTAAATCTGGGAGTAGGAAGAGTTTTGAAGAAAATGAAGGTATTTATATTCAGTCTTTCATTGTAATATGTTGGAATAGATGTTTCAGAGGGGCCTGAAAATTCATTGAGTTAAAGGCTATGCTCGCACATAATTAATAGTTTTGCACCAAAAAGTGTAATACTCGAAAGAGTTGGTCTTGTCATACAAGGTTGATTTCATTGTTCGCGTTTCAGTATTTCTTTTTTAACCCCTGCCTTTTGCATCAAACTGCAGGGAAGTGTACTGGATTTAAAGGCATGTTTATTTTTTGTATAATTTAAGGGATTTTATATGATATTTGTAATATATGGAATGCCTTTCCAAGAATCAATATGAGATGTTAAATCTAGGTATAGGCAATATCTCCCAGGGGTCTAATCACAGAAGGCTAGGCTTTCATAGCTCTAATGACCTGTACTTAAAACATGTTATTGTAAACACCATCTACTTGGTAAGGACTGGCAAGCAAATTGTAACCAAAGGATCTAATTACTAGTTTAAAATTAGCAAATTACATATATATATATATATATATATATATATATATATATATATATATATATATATATATATATATGTTCAATGGCATGTGTAGCTGCAGATACACATGCTGTGCATATCTAGTGTTGGGCTCGGAGTGTTACAAGTTGTTTTTCCTCGAAGAAGTCTTTTCGAGTCACGAGATCGAAGGGACTCCTCCCATTTCGGCTCCATTGCGCATGGGCGTCGACTCCATCTTAGATTGTTTTCTTTCCGCCATCGGGTTCGGACGTGTTCCTCTTCGCTCCGTGTTTCGGTTTGGAAAGATAGTTAAATCTCGGAAAACTTGACGGTATTGTTTGCGTTCGGTATCGGGTTAGTTATAGCAGATCGACACCGAATAAAAGAAGAGCTCCGGTAGCCCTTCGGGGCTTCCATTCCACGGCGGGCCTGGTTGGCCCGACCGCGTGCGTCTTCAAGGCTAATGGAACGGACCCCATTCCGCTTCTGGCCCGAATGCCACAATAAGTATCCTTACACAGACCAGCATTTGGTCTGTAATTTGTGTTTGTCCCACGAACACAAAGAGGATACCTGCGAGGCCTGCCGGGCATTTCGGTCGAAAAAAGACACAACGGGACCGGAGAGCTCGAAGGCTTCAAATGGCGTCGACTCCGTCAGGACAACACGACGTCGAAGAGGAGGAGACTTACTCCATTCCGGATTCGGACTCGGACTAGGCTGAAAGTGAGCAGCTGGCGAAAACCGTGAGTAAAACAGCCCTGGCTAAAACTCACACCAAGATAATGAAAGCCCAGTGGACGCCACCGCCGGCAGGCCATGGCTTAACCCGTAAACACGGTGACCAACCATCGGCACCGAAAAAGGGCACACACGTGTCGAAGACATCCGACTCCGGTCGAGATACCGGCACAGAGTATACTCGGCACCGAGATACTGGCTCTGACCAGACTCGACACCGAGATACCGACACCGACCAAAGTCGGCACCGAGAGATCGGCACCCCGAAACCGAAAAAAGTGGCTTCGGAGCTGAAAAAGACTGCGGAAAAAGTTTCGGTGCCGAAACATCCAGCATCGGAGCCGAAACAGAGCTCCTATTCTGAGGAACAAGGCCTGTCATCCCAACTTCAAGGCCATAGATTTGGACTACAATTGGAGCTAGCAGAGCCAGACTATACTCAAAGAAGGCTCCATATTCAAAAAGACACAGGGAAAATAAGAACTCTTCCCCCATTAAAATGAAAAGGAAACTTGCTTTCCAAGAAACAGAGAAACAGCCAAAAGCAAAGGTGGCAAAAGAAAAAACTCCACCACGTTTTTCGCCACAGCACTCACCGCAACTGTCACCAATTGCAACACCCCCTATGATGCAATCTCCAACGCACACAGGGATGTGCCAGGATGACCCAGATGCATGGGATCTCTACGATGCACCAGTATCTGACAATAGTCCAGACTGCTACCCGGCAAGACCGTCACCACCTGAAGATAGTACTGCTTACATGCAGGTGGTGTCCTGAGCAGCTACTTTTCACAATGTAGCACTGCATGCTGAACCTATGAGGATGACTTTTTATTTAATACTTTGTCGTCAACACACAGCCAGTACCAGAGTCTGCCGATGTTACTAGGGATGTTAAAAAACGCAAAACAAGTGTTTCAAGACCCAGTCAAATGCAGAGCTATTACACCTAGGGTGGAAAAAAAGTACAAGCCTCCCGCTACGGACCCTGTGTACATCACACAGCAACTAACACCTGACTCAGTGGTAGTAGGCGCAGCACGCAAAAGGGCAAACTCACAGACTTCTGGGGATGCACCACCACCCGACTTAGAAAGTCAAAAGTTTGATGCAGCGGGGAAAAGAGTTGCAGCACAAGCAGCCAATCAATGGCGCATTGCCAATTCACAGGCTTTATTGGCAAGATATGACAGGGCTCATTGGGATGAAATGCAGCATTTTATTGAACATCTTCCCAAGGAGTTTCAAAAGCGTGCACAGCAAGTGGTGGAAGAAGGCCAAAGTATCTCCAACAACCAGATACGATCGGCAATGGACGCAGCGGACACAGCCGCCAGAACTGTGAACACAGCGGTCACTATTCGGAGACACGCATGGCTCCGCACCTCCGATTTAAGCCAGAGATCCAACAGGCTGTGCTTAATATGCCTTTTAATGGACAACAGTTGTTTGGGCCGGAGGTGGATACAGCTGTAGAGAAGCTAAAGGAGGACACTGACACGGCCAAAGCCATGGGCGCGCTCTCTTCGCCACAGAGCAGAGCCACACTTTAGAGGGGGGTTTCGAGGCCAAAGCACAGACCCCTCAACCTCACAAGCCAGACCCACATACTAGGGCCAGTATCAAAGAGGAGGCTTTCGGGGACAATATAGAGGTGGACAGTTCTCTAAAACCAGAGGGAAATTCCAAAGACCCCACAAACTAAACAATGACTTCAATGTCACAAATCCCCAACACATAACACCAGTGGGGGGGAGACTCACAGATTATTACCAAAATTCGGAGGAAATAACTACAGACTCATGGGTCCTAGCCATTATCCAACATGGGTATTGCATAGAATTCCTACAATTACCACCAAATGTGCCTCCAAGAACACACAACATGTCCAAACAGCAGTTGGATCTATACCAACTAGAAGTCCAAGCGTTGTTACAAAAAGACGCAATAGAACTAGTACCCAACCATCAGAAAGGAACAGGTGTTTATTCCCTGTATTTTCTAATACCCAAAAAGGACAAAACTCTGAGACCCATCTTAGATCTCCGAACACTAAATCTTTACATCAAATCAGATCACTTTCACATGGTAACACTTCAAGACGTAATCCCCTTGCTCAAACAACAAGACTACATGTCAACGTTAGATCTCAAGGATGCGTACTTCCATATACCCATACATCCTTCACACAGGAAATACTTAAGGTTTGTAATCCAAGGAGTACATTACCAATTCAAAGTGTTACCATTCGGGTTAACAACAGCACCAAGGGTATTTACAAAATGCCTTGCAGTAGTAGCAGCACATATCAGAAGACAGCACATACACGTATTCCCGTATCTAGACGATTGGTTAATAAAAACCAACACTCAGAAACAGTGTCTTCAACACACAAAATACGTCATAGAAACCCATCACAAACTAGGGTTCTCAATAAACTACCTAAAATCACACTTACAATCGTATCAAATACAACAATACTTAGGAGCGACAATCAACACAAAAAAAGGGATTGCCACTCCAAGTCCACAAAGGGTACAAGCATTCCAAAACGTAATACAAAGCATGCACCCAAGCCAACAATATCAAGTAAAATTGGTGATGAAACTTCTAGGCATGATGTCCTCATGCATTGCCATTGTCCCAAACGAAAGATTACACATGCGGCCCTTACAACAGTGCCTAGCGACACAATGGACACAAGCACAGGGTCAACTTCAGGATCTAGTGTTGATAGACCGCCAAACACACACCTCGCTTCAATGATGGAATCCTATAAATTTAAACCAAGGGCGGCCCTTCAAAGACCCAGTGCCTCAATACGTGATCACAACAGATGCTTCCATGGTAGGGTGGGGAGCACACCTCAACCAACACAGCATCCAGGGACAATGGGACAATCAGCAAAAACAACTTCATATAAATCAACTAGAACTACTAGCAGTGTTTCTAGCATTAAAAGCATTTCAACCACTAATAGCCCACAAACACATTCTTGTCAAAACAGACAACATGACAACAATGAATTACCTAAACAAACAGGGACGGACACACTCATCACAGTTGTGTCTCCTAGCACAAAAGATTTGGCATTGGGCGATTCACAATCACATTTGCCTAATAGCACAATACATACCAGGAATTCAGAACCAGTTAGCCGACAATATTAGTCGAGATCACCAACAAATCCACGAATGGGAAATTCATCCCCAGATACTACAAAACTACTTCCAAAACTGGGGAACACCGCAAATAGACCTATCCGCAACAAAAGAAAACGCAAAATGCCAAAACTTCGCATTTAGGTACCCACACCCTCAATCCAAGGGCAATGCGTTATGGATGAGTTGGTCAGGGATATTTGCTTACGCTTTTCCCCCTCTCCCACTTCTTCCGTATCTAGTAAACAAATTGAGTCAAAACAAACTCAAACTAATACTAGTAGCACCAACTTGGTCACGCCAACCATGGTATACAACACTACTAGATCTGTCAGTGGTGCCTCATATCAAGCTGCCAAACAGACCAGATCTGTTAACTCAACACAGACAACAGATCAGACACCCGAATCCAGCATCGCTCAATCTAGCGATCTGGCTCCTGAAGTCTTAGAATTTGGACACCTAGACCTTACACAAGAATGTATGGAGGTCATCACACAGGCTAGGAAACCTACTACAAGACATTGCTACGCAAATAAATGGAAATGATTTGTTTATTACTGTCATAATAATCAAATTCAACCATTACACGCGTCCACGACAAACATTGTAAGCTACTTACTACACTTGCAAAAGTCTAAGTTAGCTTTTTCATCCATTAACATACATCTCACAGCAATTTCTGCCTATCTGCAAACTACTCATTCAACCTCGTTATTTAGAATCCCAGTCATAAAAGCGTTTATGGAGGTACTAAAAAGGATCATTCCCTTAAGAACACCACCAGTTCCTTCATGGAACCTCAATATTGTATTAACACGACTCATGGGTCCACCATTTGAACCCATGCACTCCTGTGAGATGCAATACTTAACATGGAAAGTAGCCTTTCTAATAGCTATCACATCTCTTAGGAGAGTAAGTGAAATATAAGCCTTTACCATACAGGAACCCTTTATACAAATACACAAACATAAAGTGGTTCTACGCACAAACCCCAGATTTTTGCCAAAAGTTATATCACCGTTCCACTTAAATCAAACAGTGGAACTCACATTATTTTTTCCACAACCAGACTCTGTAGCTGAAAGAACATTGCATACCTTAGACATAAAAAGAGCACGAATGTATTACATTGATAGAACCAAACAATTTCGCAAAACATAACAATTGTTTGTAGCTTTTCAAAAACCTCATGCAGGGAATCTAATATCCAAACAGGGCATTGCCAGATGGATAGTTAATGTATTCAAACCTGTTAAAGCAAAGAGAGAACTGCCTATTACACCAAAGGCACACTCCACTAGAAAGAAAGGCACCACCATGGCCTTTCTAGGAAATATACCAATGACAGAAATCTGTAAGGCAGCCACATGGTCTACGCCTCATACATTCACTAAACATTACTGTGTGGATGTGTTAACAACACAACAAGCCACAGTTGGACAGGCAGTATTACGAACATTATTCCAAACAACTTCAACTCCCTCAGGCTAAACCACCTCTTTTGGGGCGATAACTGCTTACTACTCTATGCACAGCATGTGTATCTGCAGCTACACATGCCATCGAACGTAAAATGTCACTTACCCAGTGTACATCTGTTCGTGGCATGAGACGCTGCAAATTCACACGCGCCCTCCCACCTCGCCTGGAGCCGTTATAAGTTGATGAAAATACACTTGTACATTTGTAAATATATATATATATCACTTTTAGACACATTGTGTACATACATACTTACTCCATTGCATGGGCACTATTACTATATACACAACTCCTACCGCACCCTCTGCGGGGAAAACAATCTAAGATGGAGTCGACGCCCATGCGCAATGCAGCCAAAATGGGAGGAGTCGCTCGATCTCGTGACTCGAAAAGACTTCTTCGAAGAAAAACAACTTGTAACACTCCGAGCCAAACACTAGATGGCGGGATATGCACAGCATGTGAATCTGCAGCGTCTCATGCTACGAACAGATGTACACTGGATAAGTGACATTTTCCATATATATATATATATATATATATATATATATATATATATATATATATATATCCAGTAGAAGGCGTCAGACGAAACACGTAGACATTTTCTGATTGATGGCATAGACTGCAACGCAACTTTAATAAACAGATGAGCACTCTCGGATTGAGGCAATTTGTATTTTGTATTTTTCCATCGGGCGACTCGTGAACATTTAACTGCAGAACTCTTGTGGGAACGGGTGCCTCGGTCCTGAAAGTGGCTTCACGCTTTAAAATCCCAAAGCAAACGTTTCACAAAGGAAACTACGAAGCAGTATATGGGTTTATCTTCTCCAGTCTATTAACTACAAAGACGCGTTTCGGCAAAGGAATTTGCTCTTCTCAATGTTGGTTAGATAAGTAATATCACATGACTGGTCTTTAGATCAGTTCAAATTCCCTCCCATTGGACGACGGATCATAGTCACTGAAAACAGGTTGTTCAATCTCCATGAAATAACTTAAAAAGCATGCCACCTTCACAGCTTGTATTTCCAAGTGCTCATTAGTCCCAATAAAGGTTTCTGTGTGCTAGATTTGTCTTAAGTAGATGTTTTTCATAGTGGACATAAGCCTCGCAGCACATCCAATTGATTACATGCACGCATGCTACATATGTTGTAATTTTTATCATTCTTCCCGGAGGGAGTGATCTTACTGTAAATAATAAATTTAAGTGTCTACCCCTTCGTTCGGCCACACTTGCCATGTCCACGTGTACACACCCGACAGCGCTGGCCTGGTGACACTCGCTGTTACATTTAGTAAATTTCGACAGGTATGACATATTTTGGCTGCAGCGGTTCTGGTAGCTATAATAACACAAGAAATGTGTGTTTGAACTTGTCGCCTGGTCTTCAACTTGCTTTTCTCCACAATCTTATTTCATATCCCTTGCTTAAAACTTTGCAGCACAGCAGTGCGCCTTTAGCGCTTCGATGCTTCAGCTGGAATGCGCTCTATAAATAAATACAATACAATACATAAGCAGAAAAGAATTTACAGAGGCACCTGAAACATTCTTCTAGGCAGCTTTTAGGTGGAGTTTTCCTGGTACAGTCTAGCTAGTGCTAACATCATCTCACTAGCACCATCCCTGTGCACGTGTAGCTGCTTTACTTCCTTTTTCGTGATTTCGCACTCATGCTGCTTTAAATTGACATGTCATCCCTTTTGACTCTTCCAGCATGTACTGCCACCCATCTTTCCTACAAAGTGATCTTTCTTTCATTATTGCTGAAGGTCTGTACAAAATAACAGTTACCTATGCATTCAGTAAATTATTGTATTGTTTGCTGTGTTTGTCAAATGTCTACATCAGTATGTGTTTCATTGAATGTACTGTATGCCACATGGTTGGTAAGTGTCCTTGTAAGAAAATGACTACATTTAACTTAAGAGACTAGACCTCCTTCCACATGGGCTTGCTTCTTTTACTCCACACAGCTTAGAAAATCTTCCCCTGCCTTGGTCAGACTCTGCTCTATTTGCAGAGGGGATCCTGGTATGGCAAGACCAGTTCTTACTGGTGTATCTGCACTTTCTGGAAGTGGCTTTCCTGGTGCTGTTTACAATGACAGTCTAGGAGATAAACCCTTTCTGTGTGGTTACCCTGGATTTCTTTGCCTTTTACTGGACCATATATTTTTGCTTGTGCTGGTTTTTAGAACTCTGTGCACTTTACCCCTTCCAACCAGTAGTAAAGTACGTGTGCTCCCTCTTTAAACATGGTTGAAGTGTCATACTTCTAATTGGTTTATTAAACTTGCCTATAATTCTGTAGCACATGATGTAAAATGTACCCAGGGTCTGGAAGTTTAATGCCAGTAGTGGACTGCAGCACCCATTGTGCGATCCACTACAGTGACAGTGCAAACATGACTGTAGCAGTGTAAAAGACTGCAATTCGACCTGTCAAAATATAGTCTTTTGACAGGTAAAAGCATCTTACTATTTAAGTATAAAACAAATCACCTATATACATGCCTGTTCGCCCACAAGGCAGTGTGCATGGTATTTAACAGTAGGACATGAAGACATTTAATGTTAACAAAGGCTATTTTCACTGTGGCAGGCCTCACTGCCCTATGTCGAAAACCAGAGTACAGATATAAATGCTAATAATGTATCACAAGATAGGATCAGCTATAGAAATAAATAACCAAGTATTTTAATAGTTATTAAAAATTCAGTTCAGTGCTGTTCGGACTTTTAATAATTATTAAGCAACAGTAACTTTTAGAAAGTTGTATTTTCTCTGCCTGACGTTCCTACAGGCTAACTTGTATTGGCTGTCTAGATTCTCCTAGCCAGTAAATAGCCCTGAATAGTTGTGAAATACCTCATAGGTACAAACAATAGACATGAATGGACAGAGATAACTCCTCTGAATATGCAGGGTGGGAGCTTTGGGTGTTGTTATTGACACTACAGTGTCAAATCCTGTTTGACAGATCTGCTGGATTCATGTATAGCTCTTGTAGCACACTTAAAGGTGGAGAGAGCAGGTTTCCGAGACAATTCTTGTGGAGCCACTGTCAGGCTGCTTAAGAACTATGTTTTAGTTTTACCACACATGTATCTCTGGGCTTGATGTGAGTGTGATGACTGTCTCCAATGTTATTGTTAGGTGTGGGCATACTTTATAATACACTCACCAAACAGACCTCCAACCCTCAGAGTTCAAGTTTAGTGTGACTGAAACTTTCAGCATTTGGAAATTGGCGGAAGTGGGTAGAATTGGCTTAGTGACATTTTACCCCATTGGTTAGGGCATGCTCTGGAGTCATTCCTACTCACTTGCTTGTACCTAGCATAAACGTAATACCTCCAGACACCCCCTACAAAACACGTCTGGACCAGCAGAAGATCAGAAAAGAACTGGACTGAGATTAGCCGTGAGGGACTGGACTTGCAGTTTCTTGTGCCAAAGTCAAAGGAATGGACACCAAGAGGTCAGTTGACTGACCTCTTGTATGGCTACTAGAGACAACAAACTACAAGAGGCCTTTTCTTGGAAGTACCTATCTGAATGGGG
Organism: Pleurodeles waltl; assembly: GCF_031143425.1. Taxonomy (NCBI): domain Eukaryota; kingdom Metazoa; phylum Chordata; class Amphibia; order Caudata; family Salamandridae; genus Pleurodeles; species Pleurodeles waltl. Next base: position 1,030,017,445 of record NC_090437.1, on the reverse strand, counting down.
CAGTTGAACTAGAACTAGATCCTGGTGTTGGCCTCTGCCTGACACTCTGTGAGTCTCTAAGTCCCTCCCATGAGGGGCTTTAGAAGTGTACTACTGTGGTGAATTGGGAGTTAAAAGGACTAAGTCAGATGTTAAAATCTTTGACCAGGACCTGGTTGGTGTATCCATGCTGCGTTCCATTGTGGTCAGCCTCAAATTGCGCTTTGGTCCTGGTCTAATGCAACCAATGGATCATTTTTCATTTTGTGCTTCTTGGAACATTTCTACTTAAAACTTTTAAAATTCATATATCCGGTTTACCTTATTGGGTTTTGCTCATTATTTTGGTCATTTTGTTTGTTAAAGTTTACTCTGTTTTTGTAAACTGATTTGGGGGTTTTATGGTTGGGCATTTTGACTCCATCACTGTTTTGGTACTGCTTGAATACTTTACACATTGCCTTAATTAAACCTGGGGTGCTCGAGTACCTGGCACCAAGATTGCTGCCCTGTTGCGAGGCTCCTGGTGCCGGGAAAAGATTTGTCTGCATCTCAGCAGTGCAAGACTACCAATCTGCCATAGATGGGTGAGGTTGTATCATAGGATACCCTGTGAGGATTCTAAGCTGGTGTACAGGCCAGAGAAACCCGTCTTACGGTGCTTTTTGCCACCTGTAAATCTTTATTCATGAGGGCCAAGTTGCTGATGACTGGACTAAGCACGCAAGCTTTCTCCGCACCTGCCGGAGTCTTATGTCTTCCCTAGGCACTGGTTGATGGCAGTGGATTGATCCAGCACCACAGTCACCCACCCGGTTGCATCATGATGGCTCTTGAGCACCTCCAGGAAAAACCTGCTCTGCTGACCGGCCAGCGGTTCTTGTGGACACTTGGTGGAGCAGTAGGATGGATGAGCACGGTGACTAAAGCGCCAGCAAGGGGTACCTAAGAAATCAGCCTCTACACACACAGTATATTGCCTTTTGGGTGACTGACCTGAAAAATGAGCCATTCGGTCAGCTGCCTGACCAGTGCAGCGAATCGCCCATGTTGCTTTGTTCTTCTGAATCAACCTGCTGCGCCTAACCTCATTGTTAACACCACCTTTGATGGACCTACCTTTCAAGAAGTGCTGAATCTTCCTGGCTACTCCTGAACACCACTGAGGCTGGCATTTGGCTTTTTCACCATACACTTAGCTGCATTCTGGAGCTTCTCAGGCAGCTTGCCATCCACTGCAGACTAGTACAGTCCTGTTAAGGTCTGATTACACTGCCTGTGCCTGGAGGGTGATAGCTGGACGCAGTGAGTGGAGCTGGGAGTACCTGCCGCTGAAGCGCAAACTGCAACAGGCTGGCATCTCGCATGCGATGCTCTGTCCTGCATGCTTCAGTATCACCCACCATAATAATTGGACATTTTCCAGAAACATCAAAGTGCAGCCCCATTTACAAAAAATGTCATACCTGAAGCTAACCAGACACCCTCTGAGGCTTGCCATTACATGATGGAAACCTCAGTAAGGTGGAGGAAAATCTTCACCTCACTGGTGACGGAGGGAAGCCCTTCGCAACTACTGCTACTCAGGATGACCGGTGAATCGGGCCGCCATGCAGCACCTGACGTTCTCCTTTGGTGCAGGCCTCTGCCGCTTCATCGTCATCAAGAATAGGATAAAGTATAGCACTCTTGTCTAAACTATTGCTCCCCCAGGTTTTCGAGGTTTTCGTATCATGTGACATTGTGCACGGTCTTCAGTGCACATGATTAGTTAACGGTCTCCTTGATGCTTGCTCATTGAGCTATGCTCTCCTGGCAAATACCCCCTAAATGGAGGCACTGGATAAGCTGTCATCTGGACTCCCCTTGGAGTAAGCCCCTTTCAGTTTGGGATTGCTGTTTGTTTTGCAGCTATATATCGCTGCACCAAGTTAATATGAACTGGGTGGGTGGGTTACCACTAGCGTGTTGGAGTTGCTAGTGTGGGTGAAAGTGATAGAGTTGTTGAGGTTAACCACTGCTGCACACAGAAAGAACTGCTTATCAGACAGCGTTAGGCACACTGATTCACAGAGTGCACCTGGGGATATCAGACACCCTCCCTACCCACAGAGACACACGCTACACACAAGTAACACCTCTCTCCCATGAGTAGCTGCAGCACTACATTACTTTATCTCCTAATCTGGACTATCCGAGTCCAGAAAAACCCTAAATCCTGCATATCTCAACAGGCACCAGATAGACCTAGCGTACCTACAGTAAACACACCTGGCTGACGTGAAAATAGTCCTCATATGCAGGAGGCAAAGCTCTCTTGGTCAGAAAGGGTATTCAGTTTCAACTACTTCTGTGTATTTTAATGACACACATGGACAATATAGCTTGATTCAGGCCACCCACTTGGAGTAAATGTTACTGCACTGGCACCTATAGTCAATTTTAACATCCACCTTTTTCAGTCTTTCACCCATCACAGACCAGGAAGCACTTCACATCTTTGGTCCTTCTTCTTGGCACGTGTTCTACACATGATCTCTGGCAAAGAGCTCTCTCGCTGGGCCCGTCGGGCATTGCAGTACCTTCCTGATGAGGAGCAAGCCTGATGAGAGAGCATTCCACCTAATGGTGAGTGAGGGCTCTTGCTCCTAACAAGCAATTGCTTTGGGTGACCCCTTACTCCCCTCCAAAACTGGTATTGTGGAGTATATTATTTCAGAACAGTGTATTAATTGTTTGTGATTTATACTTCTGTGGGAGAGTGTACACTGGGTCGCTTTCTATCTCCCAGTCCTCCTTTATTCATTATTCATCATTAATGGTCTGTATAAGATGCTTGTCAGAAATGGGGTCTTTGGTTGGCAGTCAGGTTGCCCCCTTTCCAAGCGAGGACCCTCACTCTAGTCAGGGTAAAGAAGAATCTCACTCAGTTAACCACCACTCACCCCTTTGGTAGCTTGGCACAAGCAGGCAGGCTTAACTCAGAGACAATGTGTTTACTATGTGTACCAAGACACACGGTAATACAATGAACCACTACAAAATGACACAACACAGGTTTTGAAAAATAGTAATTATTTTATCTAAATAAACAAGATCGAATGCAATAAAAATCCACAACACACCATTAGAAATATGATCTTAGCACTTAAAAACACGACGATAGTGCCTAGAGGCACAAATGCTGCAATTTGATGTTAAGTGTCATTGTGACGAAGTCATTTCCTACAATGTGGCGCCACGGGCACCGCTTATGGAGTCGGACGGACCCCCAGGTACAGTACCTTAGTAAAACAAGTAGAAAACAGGCTGGTGCACGGAGTTTGGGAGCAAGGCGTAGTTGGATTCCATGTGGCATTGATTCCGGTGCTACGGTGCAGAGGAGCAAAGGCTTTGTGAAGAAGCTTCTGGTCCTTACTGCAGAGCGGTGGAGGTGAGGCAACGTCGGTTGCGAGGTGTTGGTCCCTTGGTATATCCGGCAGAGATGAAGTCCGGCGAAGTCACACGATGCCGCGGTGCGACCTCAAGTGGTCGCGCTCACGACACGGGGTCACAGGTGTTGCGACGGAGTCAGGTGTCACGAACGTCGGTGCTACGACACTCTGATCTCAGCGAAGTTGTGCTGGATCAGCGGCTGCGGCGATGAGAGGTCTGCAGAGTTGTTGGGATCATTGTGCTTCTGCGAGATCCACGGCTTCAGGTGCAGACAGTGTCGTGTGTTCCGTGCAGCGGCTTCTTTAAGGAAGTCGCATGGTGTTGTCTGGCGTCGTTTCAGAGGATTTCACCAGAAATTCACTTCGAGGGGGCCAGGAACTGGAATGGCACCCTCTGGCAAACTAGAGTCCACAGCATGTAGACTCAAAACTGGATGGTGAAGCCTTTGCTGTCCCTGAGGCTTCAAAACAGGAGGCACGCTCTACTCCAAGCCTTTGGAGATAACTCCCAAACAGAAATGCACAGCAGAGTCCAGTCTCTGTTCCCTTTCACAGGCAGAAGCAGCAACTGTAGGATAGTCCAACAAAGCACAGTCACAGGCAGGGGCAGCTCTTTTCCTTGGCAGAGGTTCCTCTTGATTCCAGAAGTGATCTAAAGTGTGGTGTTTTGGATCCACTACTTATAACCCTTTCTGCCTTTGAAGTTGGCAGACTTTAAAGGAATGTTTCTGTAGTTCACCCGATCCTGCCTTACCCAAGCCAGGCCCCAGACACACACCAGGGGGTTGGAGACTGCATTGTGTGAGGGCAGGCACAACCCTTTTTAGGTGTGAGTGACCACTCCTCCCTCCACTCTAGCACAGATGGCTCATCAGGATATGCAGGCCACACCTCAGCGCCCTTTGTTTCACTGTCTAGAGAGAGTTGAAAAACAGCCCAACTGTCACAGACAGGGAATCCACAAACAGGCAGAGTCAGAGTGGTTTAAGCAAGAAAATACATAGTTTCTAAAAGTGGCATTTTCAAACTAACAATCTAAAATCCAACCTCACTAAACAATGTATTTTAAATTGTGAGTTCAGAGACACCAAACTCCATATTTCTATCTGCTCTCAAAGGGAATCTGCACTTTAAGAATATTTGAAAGCAGTCACTATGTTAATCTATGAGAGAGACAGGCCTTGGAACAGTGAAAAACGAATTTGGCAGTATTTCACTGTTAGAACATGTACATCATATCAGTACATGTTCCCACCTTTAACATACACTGCACCCTGCCCATGGGGCTACCTAGGGCCTACTGTAGGGGTGCCTTACATGTATAAAAATGAAAGGTTTAGGCTTGGCAAGTGGGTGCACTTGCTATGTTGAATTGGCTGGTCACAACTGCACACACAGACACTGCAGTGGCTGGTCTGAGCCATGTTTACAGGGCTACTCGTGTGGGTGGCACAACAAGTGCTGCAGGCCCACTAGAAGCATTTGATGTACAGGCCCTGGGCACCTCTAGTGCACTTTACTAGGGACTTATTAGTAAATCAAATATGTCAGTCATTGAAAAGCCAATACATACAATTTCACAGGGAGCACTTGCACTTTAGCACTGGTCAACAGTGGTAAAGTGCCTAGAGTAACAAAAACAGCAAAAACAGAGTCCAGCACATGGAAAACAACCTGGGAAGTAGAGTCAAAAAATAGGGGAGACCACGCCAAGGATGCCAGGTCTAACAATCCTACTCAACACATATGGCCCCAACATGGACAACGCAGACTTTATAAGAAAGGTCTGGCTTAAACGTGGCTCCTTATCAACTTAGATAGTGCTATGGGGCAGACATCTCAATCTAGTTTCAAACAGGCCAGTTGACGTCTCCAGTCCCACATCCTGCACATGCAACAAAGCTCGACCTTGTCAGTTGACATTATGGAGAGAGAGGGACTGGTTGATGTTTGGCGATTTACACATCCACTGGCCAGGGAAGGAAATACACATTTCCATGACACATGCCACATGGACACTGTTGGATAACTGGCTGGGCACACAGGATGTTTAAACATTGCTGAAGATAACGGAACACCTTCTGTGAACATTATCAGACCATGCCCTTGTCAAGCTCACACTGGAAATGCTGGCTTCCGAACATCGTGCCTTCACTTGGCGCTTGTCCCCAGCAGCCCTACTAGAAAATACCTTTCAGAGGAAATACAAACCAAAATCTCAGATTTGTTAGCGATGATCTAACACTCAGTGGGCACCACATGAGTGGCCTTCAAGACATATTTGCAGGTCATTTGCATTGCTTAGAACACAGGGTGCGCAGAACCTTAAACTCCCTTCTGGATAAGCTGGAGTCTGAGATACAGGCCCTTGAGGAATTCCTGAAGCAGGGCCCTGATGCACAGGAGATGGCAAGATTGTGCACCAGGCTGACTAAGTTTGAGGAGCTGGCTGACCAGGAGCAGAAATACTTGCATAAACACCAGGCTGTATGGGAAAGCCGAGTGGCTGAGCAGGACCCTGACTGCATTACTACATGGCCATAGGGCACCCCAGGCAGTTGCCCACGTAGAGAGATATACTGGGTAGCCTCTATATGAGGCAGACAACATCCTGGAGGAACTTGTAAAGAACTACTCCTCACTATATGGCTTGGGCTATACTGCATACTTTGACGATATCACTCTTACGTGGTTAGATGTTTCAAGATGGCAGTTCATGGAATCCCCCCCATAGCTCCGAAAGACATCAAAGCAGTAATTTCAGGTCTCCTTTCATGACAGGTCCTGTGTATTACGTTATATCTACGCAACTAGATCACAATCTTAGTCCTGTTGTTAGAGAATTCATGCTATACAAAGCTGTATCAGGCGCTACCATCAATTGGAATAAATTCATATTGTTTCTGCTGACACTCATCACTGCCGAGGTCACGCTTGAGTGGTGCACCCTGGGGCCAGGTTTGCAAGTGAAGCAGTCATTGAGGGTACGATCACAGACAAGGAGTGGAGTTATTATTGCTGTAAACAAACAGGAAAATGGTCCCCAAATGGCCAATGGAACCATTTCAAGTTCCTGCATCAAGTGTACCTCTCTACACTCAGCCTGGCGAAATACCGGCTGCAGTTGGACTCTTGTTGTTTTAGATGCAGGACCCTGGATGCAGACTTTATTTATCTTGCCTAGGGATGCTCTTCAGTAAGCATATACTGGACCAAGATTTTTGACACCCTGTTGAAAATGATTGACGCCTTCCCCAAGGATTACACTGCTGGAGTATACTGCTAAAGTTCAAGTTGGCATATAGCGATTTGTCTCAATAGCCCTCCTGTTGGCCAAGACACGTGAGATATAACTGGGGTAGAGACAAACCCCCACTATTAGATAATGGCTGCTTGACATACTCTGCATGAACAATGACCATTGTTCTTTGGATTGGATATGCATCCGAGTGTGTGCCAATCACTTATATAATGTATAACAGATGTGGGTTCTATTGCCTACTCTATGTACTAGCTCGCATCATGCTGTGAACTGATATGCTGTTGGTTGCTCATGTTATGTTTTTAGTGGTAACCACAGAGAGAAAAAAAACAAGTTAGGGCTGTCTGCTCTGTGCCCAAGCTTCGGTGTTGCTGAGCTCAGGTTAATTTAGTGAATTTGAAGGTTTACTCTAACAAGGGTTGTGATAGTTCCTTGATTGTCACACAGTCAAATAATAATCCATTGTTTTACAGACTGCACCTCGTTTTATGTAATCTTCAGTATTTTTGTTTATACTTTCATCACAATTGCTTTATTCCAATGTGGGGAGAAGGGGATGTTAGTTTAGAGTTGGGGTGACCTTCCTCTGGTACAAAAAGTCTGCCTGGCTGTGCATTTACATCCGGTTTATGATTTGTGGCTTTTCTTTTTTTCCTGCCTCATGTGTACCTACACTTTCTATTAATATGTTAGACAACATGTTCCTAAGATGTTGGTTAGCCCATCTTATACTTCATGTGGTCTTGTTCTTGTTTTCTCTCCTTTGCTGCAGTATTGCTATGCTTTGTGTGCTGCGACAACTGCCAAGCCTTCAGTCTTGCTCTCTGGCCTCCCTTCCTACCCACTGGCACCCTTACTTCCTTCCCTCTTCTCTATTTCTCCTACCTTGGTTCTCCGCCTTTCAATCACCTGGTGCACTCAACACACTCACTTTTCCTTGTGGCTCTTCCCCATGTTTGCTGCAGCCAACTGTCTTGGGCAGCAAACCTCTTCTGGTCCAGCCTGGTCCTGTATCCATTCACCAGTCAGCCTTTTGCACTAAAGGGAGTACCTTGTTTAGCTCTCTACTCTTTCTGGCTCTTCCAGCTCAGACACACTATTCATTCCAGTCCCCACTTCTTTAGTCCTCCTGTTTCAAGCAGGGGAGTTGACTTTCTTCCTTTCAGTCCTGATTATGTAGCGGCCTGGTCTCCTCCTCTTGACGTTCTGAATGCTGTAGAAAACATTTGTAAGGGATTTGGGCATAGGTTAAGGAAGGTACAAGACCCTTAAAGGCCCTAAATGAACCCAAACTCACCCTCCTGGTAGCTGTGGCACAGAGCAGGCTGTCTTAACTTAAAGGCGATGTGTAAGAGATTTCTGCTGTACTCAAACAGTAATACAGTGTAAACACAACACAGGAAAATTCTCGAACCAATTTAGGAAAATAGAGTACATTTTAATAAATAAAATGACACCAAAATAACAAAAATCCAACAGGTATAATCAGAGGTATGATTGTTTTTAAATTGAATTTAAAAACACTGCCAAAAAGAATACGAGCCAATCGCGGCAGTCATCTCATTAGCAGGGGTGAGTGCACAGAGTTCTAAAGCCAGCAACAACACTCATGACAAAAGTCTCAAGCAACAACACTGAAAGAATGGCAATTTCCAACACCATTCTTACAATAAATCTGATTGGATGGGCAAGTCTTAGGATTTTAATTCGTTTCTGGTGCAGTAAAGTGACAGAGGTTCGGGCTGTATTGCCGCTAGTCAGCCATCCATGCCATGGACCCTCAGTGTATTATTTCTGCATGAAATATATTTCCTTGTAGAAAAGGTGTGTGCCTGGCTGCATTTGCTATGTTTTGTTTCCCCAGGCCCGTCCTTTCCATTTTACAACATTAATGATCTCAGGAAAGAAAGTGATGTGCACAGTGCTAGAGTACACCGGAGGTTGCGAGCCGTCTGTCACAACTCGACCATTAATCACGACAAACGAAGACTGAAAATGTCTTCAGGGCAAACGCTGGAGCTTTTCAGTACGTGTTTCATGTAGTGTAGAAACGTGGTGATTTGTGTTTGTCACGCAAGGGGACAGTGACGAATTATGTGTTAGACCTGTAGACTAGTGCTGGGTTTTTCTAAATGTTGCTTGGGGCAGTTGGTGGGAGCGTTAAAGAAATAAGCTGTATTTTTCCCCATAACAAATAAACGCTAAACACTAACAGAAATTTGCACGACCAGTAAGAAATTCTTTTTGACGTATACTCCGAGTATAGGGGCAAACACTTTGTAGTGAAAATGGATCTGATGTTCATGCGCTGTGAACAAAAAGGCAATTTCAACTACTGAGGTGGTGCTAATCTGATCATTGTGGCACTCATACTCAATATTTTGAGCTGCAAAAAGGGATTCGGGTGTGCTTGTTGGAACTGTAGCCTTTTGATTGGTGCAGCAAGAGAAATATGAAATTGTCATGCAGGACATGAAGGGCACCTCATTGCAGTAATAACCTGGGTCGATTGCTGCTCAGAGAAGTAAAAACATACTATAGTACTATGGGTATCAAGTCTACACCTAAAGTAAGGAGAAATCTTGGCATGTTAGACGCCGAATATATGTTTTACATGGGAAATTAAATCAACTGATTGCAAAAAGATCTTTAAAAAAAACCCACAAAGATTTAAGACCGCGATTCCGCTTAACAGACTCCGGTACTCGGGGAGTTGTTGCCTTTGTTTGCTTTATTTGAAACAAACTGCTGTCGAGCATGATTTTTAAACTTCAAGTCCTGGACACGACAAACAGTGTTCGTCATACCTGGATGGATTCTGACAATCCTAATTGTGTCATATGTTGTTCCCAGATCTAAGCTAGTACTGCTCATGCACTGTATGAAAGAGACTACAGATGGACTATGCATGCAAAGTGCACTCTACTGTAACCTGCAGTACAGAGCACATTGTTGTTACAAATGTAATTATTTATTCACAGGTTCCAAATACAACCGATTCTAGTAACAATGAAGGTACTCATCACAGAATCTAATAAACAGTACCCTTCAGTCCAGGATTTCTTCACTGCTCCGCGCAGTTCTTGCAGCGCATCCTCTTTTCCTAGGAGCTAAGGATTGCCTTTCCATTGCATGTTTAATGTGCAGTGTATTTCGTTGTTATTGACTTTGCCTCTTAATACCGGACGTGCTCTTTATTTCGTATCGGGAATGTTTTGGTTTCTTCCTTTCCTTTCTTCGTCCCTTCTACACGTGCCTTGAAGAGTATGCTATAGCTCTGTTTAAGATCCTTGGTTCTATAATTTTAGCTTATTTTATTTTTTGCTGCATTCCCCTTTCTTTAACACTTTCTACGTTCTACATCTTAAATGTGAACGTTTGTTATTCAAGGTTATCTCAGCCGTGATGCCATCAATGACACTGAGATTTCATGAGTTGTCCTTTGAGATGTCATTAGTGATATCATGGGTAAGGTCTTGGGTCCTGGCAGTACAATGCATGGCATATATTATGGTTTGCATAGTGCATACATATATTTTCACTGAAAAACTAAGGTTTTTAGTTCTGTATGGTAATAAGATCTTAGCTTTCATTAAAAAAAAAAGCTAGAAATTCACTGAACAAGCAAAGGTTTAAGTGATGTCTGGAGCCAAGCATCCACTATGGGCAGAGCCCCAACATCCCAGCGCCAAGCTATTTCTCATTTGACCAACAATAGGGCGATGGCTATGTAGCTTCGTGTGGATTTAGGGAGTTCTTTGACATAGTCCAGCAGGGCCAAGAGTGGATCTGGTTTAAGCGGTAGTTCAGTCACCACCGTCAGGCTGCTGAATATATCCTGCTAATATTGTTGCATTTACGGGGCACGTCCATGTCATATGTGTAAATTTGGCTAAAGTTGTGTGACATTTGGGGCATGCTGAATAGCGTCAGAGTTCAATCTTGGCCACTGCTGCACGGGTAGTATAAGCGCGTCATAAGAACTTAAAGTATATGAGCTTATCCCGATGGTTCATAGAAACCAATAGTGTTTGCATGCAGCATGCATTCCAGATTTTGTCTGTGGGGGGGCGGCCCAAGTCCGACTCCCATATGTCTCACAACTTCGCATCACGAGGAGGTAGCAGGTCCAAGCAGGTGCGGTAGGATTTGCTAATTAATTTCCTCCACTCCATGTCAGTGATTACCAAGGTAAGCAGTTTAAATTCTTCCAGTGCAAAGGGATGTGAAGGGATTAGGGCGTGTAATGCGTATTGCAGCCGTCTGAGTGCAAAATGCTCCGTATGCGTAGCAGCAGAATCTAGGATCTTCTGTGCATGAGAAGACGTGTCCTTCCGGCAACAGGTCCCCAAAAGTGCAGAGACAGGCTGTTCAGCGTATGATCTACCAGTTTTTTTGGGTTATTGGAAGCCATGGATTGTTTGCTATAGGTAATGCGGGGGAGTACAGTATCCCTCTGCGACGGATACGAACAAGCCGTTGCCAAGCCCAGTAGGCTGTGGAAACTGTTTGATTATCCTGGGGGCCCAGGGGGTGGCCTGCAGGCAGCAGCACCCTTAACGGTTTGGGGAAAACCAGATCTTTTTCCGTTATGAGGTACAGTAAGCGTGCGTCTGTGTTCTATAGTGTGTGTAGTGACATTGTGTGGCTAGATAGTACAGGTGAAAGTGCTAAACACCAACCCCCCTGTTTATAAGGGCGTACCAAGAGATCCCAGCAGATCCAGAGCCTTCTATCCGCCCACACCAGTTGTGTCAACAAACTCCTAAGGGAGGCAAAAAAGGGGTTAGCGAGAGGAATGGGTAAATTTTTCAATAGGTACAAAAAGCACAGGAAGACTACCATTTTTATGATGGCAATGCGACCTACCATTGATAACGGCTAGCGGGTCATTCTAGGTGTTCAGCCTATCAACTCCTGGACCATACTTTAACCGCATGACCTGTTTTTTGTCACAATGCACATGTATGTCAAGGTATTTAACAGAGTCAGCACACCACCTCAGTGGGAACTCACAGCTGACGGGGTGATGATTTCCATGAGGGGAAACATCTCTAATTTCGCCCAGTTGATGCACAGCCCTAACAGCATTCCAATTTAACAGAGTATGGGATCCAGGTTGTCCACAGGATGGCGGATAAACAAAATGTCATTCGCGTATAAGGACATGAGTAAGGGGCCCAGCCTGAAAGCTGGAGCTGTGCCTTTGATTGTGAGTATAATTACATAATCAGGGAGGTGAACCCCTGAAAAAATCCCAACTTGCACAGAGTTGCTAATTAAAATGGGCCACTCCAATGAGTTAAACGTCTTTTCAGCTTCGAGAATGACAACGGCAGCTGGGGTGGTGAGAGAGATCTGATTGAGCACCACAAAGAGAGCACAGAGATTGATAGATTTGGATCTATGTGGTACAAACCCCGACTGGGCCGGAGATCTGATTTGGTCCATAATTAGGGTACAGATGTGTTGCTAGTAATTTAGCTAATATTTTATTATCGAAGTTCAGTAGGGGCAAAGGGCGGTAAGTGCCGCACAGCCAGTGATCTTCGTCCAGTTTAGGTAACAGTGTGATTACAGCTTCTCGTACGGTGGGGGCAAAGCCAGAGCTTTGGTGTATATTGCCAGTAAGTGTGGTGCCAGAATGTGGCCTGCGCGTTTCCCCAAATAGTATACTTCACATTCCACCAGGTCTCAGAATTCGTCCATCAAGGAAGACCTGCTGCGTAATTCTGGGCCTCCAGACCGATGTGTGTCAGTTCGAACTAGCTCTATCAGGGCCACCTCAACCCGGGCAAGGCCATTGCGAATGTCTTGCACGACTCCCTAATGTTTTGAGATGCAAACACCTCTCATGTTGACCTTGAATGCCCTCCCATAGGGTGGCCCGAGTAGAAACTTGAACCCTTGTTAAGTTCAAAATAACCCGTTATGGCTGTTCAGAGCTCGTCCTGGAATAGTGCATCATAGAGGGCCACCTTGGGGAACCTCCACATGCGTTTGCATCCTCCTGAGTGAGGGAACCCGGCAGTTCATCATGGCCGGGGAGTGGTCAGAGAGGGTGCGTGGTAAGTGAACAATGGAGTCTATCCACGGTACCATCTTGGGGGACACCAGCCAAGAGTTGTAGGGAGCTGAGTAAAATGTGTGTGCTGGGCATTAGGGAAGCTCAGGTGCCATGGGTCTCATAAGGAAAAGACATCACATATGTATCGTAGGATGCTTCATGAGCAGAGCTTACCAGTAGGGTGGGTAGCCGTAGTATCGAGGGTCAGATTAAGCAGTATGTTAAAATAGCCACAGCAGACAGCATTGTCAGTATCCTCACGCTCAAGGTGGGACAATATGTGCTGAAAAAAAAAACAGGGTAGTCCGTGTTCAGGGCATAGACATTGGCCAGAAGGATCCTCACGCTAACCAGTGCTCCTGTGACCAGCACAAACCTATTCTGATCGTCAGAATATGTGAAATAAGGACGGAAGGGAAGTTGTTTATGAATGAGTGCGCAAACCCCCTGTAAGTATGAACTGTAGCTTGAAAACTACTGGTGTGGATCCCAGTGAGCCGCAAACCTGTGTGTGGGGTACGGTGGAAGGTGGGTTTCCAGCAGGAAGATTGAGCTTTATGTCTAGTCAAGACCTTTAGTACTTGCTTGCCCTTTCAAGGATTGTTGAGTCCTCGGATGTTCCAGGAGATGAAGGTGGTGTCCAGCATGGGGCTCCCTGTGTGTACAGTGCTTGTTATCTGTATAGGCATGTGTCTATGTATGGTGCAGCATGTATGGCAATAGATCGTAGCACATAACATCATTACAAAACAGCAAAAAGGAAAACAAAATCCACAAAACATAACCCCTCCACCCACCCCGCCTGGCAATAACACGCCAGGTGGATCCCTGTAACTTTAACATAAAAAAAACAACCCAAATATTGATTTGCTTGGTATCAACCATGGGGGGTAGCAACACCATGACGGACGACTCCGATAATAGGATACACTGGAGGAGTAAAGTGGCTGAGCAGCTTCCAGCATCTGGAGGGGTCTTAATCGTAGTCCATCAGGCAGTGCAGTAGTCAGTGCCACAGCTCGGGCCACATAGTCCTAGAAAACTAAGTTCCCAGAATGCCCGCTGTGACAATAACTATGTAATCAATTGGATGGAGGGGAACAAGTCCATGCTGGGGGTTAATTGCGAATCCGGGGGTGACCGGGCGGGGGAGTCCCTCCCTGGGGGGAGCACAGGCTGTGACACGTGCTTTGCAAAACTCCCAAACATCTGTGGGGGAATCAAAATGTGTGCTTTACCATTGACCAGGAATCTTGCAGGGCATAACATACCATAACTCAACCCCAGTTTGCGGAGTGTCTGTTTGGCCTCGGTGAACTTACGATGCACTTTCTGCACTGCTGCAGTCCGAAAAGAGGGACAGTGACATTCCCTCATACTGAAGAGGGCCCAATTCCCTTGCCAAGTGACAAGCAGCATCACAGTCTCTGTAATTCAGTAACCGGGTGACAATTGGGCGTGGCGCGGCACCTGGGACAGGATGTAGCCCTAATGATCTCTGTGCCCACTCCACCACAAATGTATCAGTAAAGTTCTGGCAGCCCAGCAGCTCAATGAGGAGCTTTTTGACGAACAGGTCCAAATGACCCGTGTCCGTGAATTCCGCAACGCCTAAAATAGAGAGGCTGTTGGAAGGGAACCCGCGCCTACATTTTTGTTTTTAATGGTCACAGTCCACAATAAGGATTCCAGTTTCTCCCGTCTCTTCTTCATCTGGGTCGCGTGATCGTCGAGCTTAACTAGGAGTCTCTCCGCCTCCTAAAATCCGCTTGTCCTGCTTTCTGATCCGGATGTGCAGCAATCATGTCGAAGCGGGAGTCGATCGTGCGAAACCTGGATCATAGTTCTGCCAGTACTACACCTATGTCCACAGTCTATTCTGGTTCGGCTCCCCCAGCTGTTCGGTCCAGCCACTGTAGACTGCCTAGGGTTTTCAAATGGTCGTTTTCACTGCTTTGTGTCTCCCTGGACCATGTCCGCAGCAGTGCAGGAAAGTGTTGCCACTTAGTCACAGTATGAGGCGCGGGTGGCTGGAGTTTAGACCCCGCTAGCAGATATCACCACCCTCCAGCCAGCGAGGTTCTTTTCAGCGCGGTAATCAGCACCAAGGTGGTCAGCACGCAGTGAGGGTAGAAATGCACAGTTTTTCCCCCATGGCCCCAGGCACTCATAGTCGGCCATGCACAGCACTAAACTGACCACTGGTTGCAGCTGCAGCAGGCAGCCAAACAGGCCGTAATGTGCCTCAGCAGTGGTGTTGAGGGGGGCTGCAGGGTAGCCAGGGGGTGCGAGACTGCATCGCCGTTCGTGCTATGCCCCGTCTTCATTCCTGGCCGTAGGCGACCGCAGCCCCCTGGAGCACTGTCCATGGTGGCCACCATCTTGAATTCCTCATGTGAAGCCTCATGGATCCCCTCGGCTGGCAGCAGCACACCAATCCTTTAGGAGGGTGGATGGAGTGCAGGCAATGCAGCGCGACCCAAGCAGAGCAGACCAGTATTACACCGGCGCGACCCACCAGCCTTATGCCTCAGGCTCATCTGTGGCCCATAACACTGCGGGGTCTCCGAGGTGCAGGCTGGCACCGTGGGCTTTCGCTGCAGGCTGAGTAAGGAGAGTGGTCCAGCCCCTGGTCACTGCCCCCACCGCCGCGGTCGGTCACCTTCTCAGCGATGGTGCCCCAGCAGCATAGTGGGACGTCAGACAGCTCATCTGTCCCTCACTAGGGAGCCGTTCCACCAGAGCTTCAACATTGCACTGCCATGTTGTTTGACAGCCTGGCTTCGCCCCCTCAGGTGTGCATTTTAATATCCAGAACTTGCTGAAGATTTTGAGGCATTGCAGATTGTGGAATAATGTAGAATGTAGGAGTGTCTCAGTTGGTGGTGGTTTATCTCACACTGGTGTTGTAAGCATAGCTCTAATGTTGTATGCCATGGTGTACATCTCAGGAATGTCTGTAGTGTAATTTATTACACTACTGATGTATGTCCAAGATGTCTTTTCAGTAACAAATGTATACCTGTCAACCTCTTGACTCAAAATTGTGGGTCGTGCAAAGTCTTTGAGGGTAATCCCATTAAGGTGAGTAGAATTTACCGAACAACTAATTCGAAGAAACCCCATTAGTATAAAAGCCTCAAGTGCTGTAGAGCCCCTTCCTGGCTCTACTTGGAGTATAAGAGTGACAGATTAGAGGCTTAGAGATCCATTAAGGTGAAATATGTTTTTGTAGGAAACTTGGCTAACTACTTGCTTAAATTAGTTTCGGCATTCCAGGTTTTTTGAAGGTCTGTCCATGGGGGGAAAATGTTAGGGAGGGAGGAGGAACAAACAGCAAGAGATTTCTGATTATAGCATCAGTAGGAACAGCTGAACAGATCTACACCAAACTATGCAGAAAAGTAGACCTTCACCGAGGAATCAATCCTTTTTTGCTTAGGGGTAAATCTTTTCATTAGGTTTTTGAGATGTAACTGTATTGTTAAAGTTTGTCAGTGAGATTGAAGGGATTACCAGTTTTGTATATCTGTTGTTTTAACAAGCAGGTTATAACGTGTGAATCCTATGAATCACATTTTGAATCTTCTTAAAACGGGTATTGGCTGTATTAGGGCTGAAATCTTTTTAAAGACACCTTGAAACTCGTGAGTCGGCTCTGTTTCACAGCATGACGCGTTGTCACCCAAAGGTGACTGACCGCAAGCAACTGTCAGTGGTACCAGACACATGGGAAAATAAAACAACTCCAGAGAAAAAAAGCACCTAAACGGTGCATGTCACATGTCGGGCCGATACATGAGCTCAACAGTTCCCATTTTGGGTGTTGGATTCAGCGGCAATTTTGTGTCTAATTCGCAAAATTCAGGGTTTGTATTTAAAAAAAAAAAAAGGCTGAAGCAAAACTAAACGACAAAACAAGTGCCTGGCCTTGGTTGCAGGTGTAGGACCTGGCCCTTACCAAACCCCACTTTACGATGCCTTCTGCAGATTAGGTGTGTGGCCTGGTCACAAGCCCAGCCCTGTGTCCACAACCTCCCCTACACATGGCCAAGGGATGTGCATAGTACATGTTGGGTACCTTTGGCAGTGTTAAGAATGTTTTAAAACAAATACAAAAATAATATTAAAAAAATATTTAAATACAGGAAGAGGTAATATCCATGTAGTGCTTTGGATGTAATTACAACGATAATTTAAAAATGTATCTTTCCAATGCAGTTTACCATAGTGTAGGCTTGAGATAAAATTACCTCTGATGAAAGTTGAGCTGACTTGGAGGCATACAAATTGCTCAAAGCACCAGCCACGTTCCTTGACCTCTCCAAATACGAAACCATAACCCCCCAACTCTGATGGACATTTGTCTGCACAGAGGTTTTCATCTGAATGTCCCGTATTTCTTTCTATTCACCATCTATGTAACACGTTCCCTACATGCTTCTCAAATAATTTGCAAGATTGGTGTAAAATTAGTGTTAGGTAATCCTAATCAACTCTCTCTTCCTGAAGTCTCTCGACTTTTCAAAAGTATACACATATTTTATTCAAAAAATATATTTATATTGATAGTATAGTATGCAGATTGACATCAGGAGACTTGCAAAATACCTAACAGAAATCGGCATAGTTGTGCCCATGCTTCCAGACTTTGGTGTTGGGGGGGGAGGGGGTTAAAAAACATCTCCCGTATATCACTTTCGTTTGTTGTGCACTCAGGAAAGAGTCAAAGGATTATTTGAAAAGCACGAGTTGGTAAAAATGTTATACAAGTAGAGAAGCAACCCAGCGTGCCAACATGGAAAAATAAATCATGTACCAAAAAAAGAAGGAATATAGTTAACAAACCGTAATAAAATATGGGTCTGAGTTGGCCATCAATACAACGCATTATAGTGTGATTAAGCATCATCTATCACGGGAATCTATCCGAGTTGATGCACTAACGTGCATTTGTCCAGCATTTCTTCAGTCTAAGTTATCTCTATGGTGATCAACAAAGTGAGGCTAAAGGTCCATGCGCATGGACTTTGATTCACCAAAATGCCAGGTGTGGCGGCAGTGATATCACGCACCCTTTAACCTTAATAAGACCACTGTGAGTGACCTCTTGTGAGTATGACTCCAGACTCTCCTTAGGAAGTGATCTCACAAAACCTTGAACTTGAGGAGATCACAATAATTGTCATTGTTAAATTTTCTTAATAACAATATGATTAATAGAGCAACACAACACAGAAAAATGACTATTTTTGGGGTTGGTGACATTATCTTTAAAGGGGTGGGGTTTAATGCCTGCCCTGAATTTTAGCAAACTAGAAAGGGGATTGAGACCGGCAGGAAAGTTTGGAGGGTTCTTCCCCTGAGAACATTTTGAAAGAAATGTGGTCAAATAGTGTTTAAAGCATGTGCGTAACTCACATTTGCCAGAAACCTATGGGCTCAGAAAGTGCACTCGTCAAATCTTCAAGTCCTTTCATGGTGTGCCAGTCCAGTTAGACCTAATATTTACAGGACCTGACCCCATTTTTTCAAAATGTGGTAATGGTGCACCAATATGTCATAAATTACCTCCATTGTGCCAGGGCTTGCGTATTGTCATGGGTGCTCCTTGATGCAATGGGTGCTACTTAGGTCAAAGATTACATGCAATATTGCTGTGCCAGAATGTTACTATTAATGCTGTGCATATATACCATGGGTGGCCTTTAGGTCAAAAATTATTAATATGTCAGTGTCAGCATTTTATCCTGGTTGCCCTCCCTTATGACAGGATTTACCTCTAATGTGCAACCAACATTTTGTCAAGGTTGCCACATGCCAATAGTTTTTTCCAGTATGCCATTACCGGCATTTTTCTGTGGCTACCAAGAATTATCTCTAGTATGCCAGAATCAGTATTTTAACATGGGTGCCTATTATGTCAAAATCCACATGCAAGCGCAAGTATTTTGTCACCAGGGCCTGTCATGCCTACAGTAACCGCCAGTATGCCAGTGCCTTTATTTTGCCATGGGTGTCCCTCTAAGCAAGCATTACCATTAGCAAACCAGGGCCAAGGGCATACTCGCAAGCATAAAATCACATTCTTGTCACATTCGCTCACACTCTCATTCATTTTAACTTGCAATCACTCTTATGCACTCAACTTGCTCATTTAAACTAGCTCTTGCTCATTCTTACTGACTAACGCATGCTTTCTCCACACACTCACTTGGACTCACTCTTACTCTCACTACCTCAGTCACTTTCACTTATTCTCATTCACGGCTTCCCATTCACTCACTCTCGTGCATTCACTCATATCCACTCTTTTTTCAATAGTTCTTTTTATCCCATTTTGTAAACCATCATAAGAAACGATACAGTAGAAGTAGAGCAAAGGGACTCCATCATTCAAGTCAAACCGTAGGTCATGCATGTGACAAGTAAGCGATGTCAAACAATGTACAAGAAACTCATTGTGGGCATTATTTATCGGTTTGACTGGGCGTCCGCACTATCATTCATTCTTACTCACACTTTCTCACTCTCGTGAACTAACTCTTACTGTGACTCATTCTAACTTATTTTCACTCACTCTCACTCATTCATTCTCTCTCACCAATTCTCACTCACCCTCTTTAACACTTCCTCACATTCATTCTTACACATCACTTAGTGACATCCAGTCTAACTCATTCTCACTCAATGCCTGTCACTGACTTACTTTCACTCATGTACAGATACATATACCGGTACATACGCTCACACATACGCAAGCCCTCACCTACAGGCATGCACACACAGCATGCATTTAAGCACATTTTATGTACTTACAGTATCAGTGATGCCTTGTTCCGGATCCTGCTGTTCCATTTTATGTTAAACTCACAGTGATTAATTGAGTGTTATTCACTATTTGTGTAATAAAAAATGGGCATAAGAGCTGGTTGCCTCTGTTCTTGGCTCTGATTTTGCTACCTCTGAAACTAGGGGTCACAGGTTGGAAGGACAGGGTCAGAGCTGTGACCCCTAAATAATGTCCATATCCATGCAGTCACTGTTAGCAACACATAAGTAGAGAGAACTCCCTGTCTTTGAATGTTGCTTCTGATTCACTCTCACCTAGAGTGTGCGCAAGAAAGCATATTCCAGCTAGTATTGGATGCTGGGTGTGCGAGTGCTTTCTAAAAAAAAAAATAGAAACAGAAAGCAGTGTAATTCTGAATCTGTTACTCACATAATTTGGAAGCTGTGTCATTTTGCAGACTTCTGCGGGCATTTTGAGGTCCGGGGTTATTCTGGTTGGACTGTAATCCGGAGTTTGATTGAAGTAACCAATTGTTCCCCTACATCTTGCCCTTTTCATGAATGTGTAGTGGTGTCTTAAAGATGTGTGGGACCATGGGCAAGGCTAATTTAGGGCCCTCTGTTACAGCTTTGAATTTTACTATCCACTTTTGTACTCGTTGTAGCCTGTATGATGCCAAACAAACCTTTGGAAACAGGTCTCACACAAAAATGGTTGAAATGTCCTTCGGAGGACCCCAGAACTTCAAGATGACACTGGGAAAGAGAGCCCGAGGTAGAGTTCGGGAAAGAGAAGAAAAGATATTCACATATAGAAATAGACAGAGGTAAGATAGTGAGATAACATTTAGGTTCCCAGGGGCCTCCTTGGAAGGTGGGAGTCCAAGGCAATTGCCCACATAGCCATGCTGTAAAACGTCTCTGAACTGCGGCAAGGACCTTGATGTTAAATGTGAGATGCAGAGACCCTACCACATAAGGTGGGGTAAAGATCCTTGAACCTAATGAGGTTAGGTAGAGGTACGTGCAAGTTGAGAGGTAGTCCATGGTGCAGAAGTAAGGAGCAGAGTCCCAGGCACTAAAATTGGTGCAGAGATCCTGGCACTGCAGTTGTGGGAACAAACAAGGGTGTAAAAATTTTACAGGCAGAGACTGGTGCCACAGAGGGAGGGGACGATGTCATTAGTAAAGGTGGGGGATAAAGGTGCAGGTACTCAAGATTACGACCCTCCCATTAAAGTCAAGGAGGGGACAAATATCCAGGAGCTAAGGTTGTTTCCCAGATGGCCAACTGATGAGGAACCTCTCATCAAGCTCCTGAGGCAACTTTCATAAAACTACTGATTGTAGCCCACGTAGCTGCTTAGCACGTAGGCACTTTTTGCTTTATCTAAGAAACAAGTCTCCAGAACAAAATATTTAGTTTCAATGACTTTTTCACTCAACTGTTGTGCTGTGAGACTCCGCCATATCCCATCTTGGTGACCACCTTCTCCAAGATCTCTGTGCTCCGTTCTCACTGTAAGTAATCACTCATGCTGAAGAGACTTAAGATTACCTGCTGTAGCCTCTTAACCAAATGTCTGTGAGATTGTAGGACCCTCCTTCAGGTACCACTGACTTCTGAGGGCGACGTTCTTGTGCAGAGTTCATACAGTCTAGGACGCAGTCCCGGCCTCAGTCATGCCACAAATTATGATTGGCCTGCTGCACCTCTCTTGGAGCTCAGTTTGGCTAATATCTGACTGCCATCATTACTGCCTAGCATTGCCAGACCTTGGACCACAAAACTGCAGTGCTGAAATGCAAATGGCCTAACAATTCAAAATCAGCTTTTGCTAACTATCAGTACATCAGTGAAACACAAGCATATCCCCTCAATCGATCAGATTTTCTTCCTGATACTGTATAGCATCTGTCTTGAAATTACTACATGTCAGAATATCCAGCTATTATAAATACAGTGCTGAAAAGTCCATTAAGTAAAAATAAAAAAAAATGTACATGTTTAGAAGCACAGCGAATGCTAATGTAATGACTCATTTCACCAACCTCTCTCACCTCCTTGAGAGCTCTAGCATGAATTCTCAATCGACAGAATCAGCGCTTGACCCCTAAACTGGCCATAACGCTTGATCCCTGAGCTGGCCATCATGTTTTAAGAACCACCTCATCTTCCCATTCTAGCAGAGCATTACTCCACCTCTCTGTGGCAGTCATCTTGACACTACATACACTTCATTAATTTTTACTTTGAAATAAACACCATGGAGGCGGCCATATTTAAATATACTTGAACTTTACTGCTCATGCAGGAAATATGAATAGCTGTACAACCTAACAGTAATTTCACCTACAGCTGTGCTATGCCAATTGCTCAAGTCAGGTGTTGTTTTCCACTCCTAGTCATATATTGACAATGCTGCCTAGTTTATAACTTTCAACAATGACTTAAACAGGCACCTGGACACCTAGCCTGTCACTTGCCTGTGGCTTCCAGTTCCTGCTTGTTCTAGACTGATCCAGTGACACTGCAGCTGCCGGGGTTTTCCCGCTGGTGTTTTCCCACCTCGGTTTTCCCACTCACTGTTCTTCCCACCAGCAGAAGCCCCACCCACATCAGGCCTAATTAATGCAGGCAGCAGGACCACATCAATAGGCACCTGGACACTAGCCTGTGGTTTCCAGTACCTGCCTGTTCCAGACAGATCCAACTGCCTGGGTTTTCCCGACTGGGTTTTCCCACTCACCATTCTTCCCTCCAACAGAAGGCCCACCCAACCCCACGATCTACTTAGTGCAGGCCACAGCACAACCACATCAGTAGGCACCTGGACACCTAGCCTGCCACTTGTCTGTGTTCCCGATCCTGCTTGTTCCAGACTGATCCAGTGACCCCGCAGCTGCCTGGTTTTTCCCACTCACCGTTCTTCCCACCAACACAAGCCCCGTCCACCCTAAGGCCTACTTAGTGTGACTGCGCCACTGGGGCACCAATGGCAGGATCATCTGCACCTGAACCACAACTTGCGCCACGACCCCCTGGCCCTCCTTCCCTCCGAAGATGCACCATCGGCGAGCTCTACACCCTCAATCCAGAACGCCTCCACAAACACTGCAACCATGCCAACTCACGCTGTATGTTAGGACATTTCACCTGCACCCACTGACACTTCACCTGTCGCAACACACACCAGCCCCACCCTGAACACACAACAGACACCACCTGAACAAAAACACCAACTTGCATGCATTCTTCCCAACACACACCCCATGTGCAAGCATTCCATCGAATTATGGAACCTCATCGCCACCCTTGCACCTGACTTCTCCTTCCTTACTGAGACCTGGCTCAACCCCACATCCACAGCAGACATTGCCATGGGAATCCCCGATGGATATAAAATCACTCACCTGTACCGCTCCAACAAGCTGGGAGGAGGAACAGCCATAAAGACACCATACAGTGCACCACGACCATCGACAACGCCACCACCCCCATGGAGCATCTCAACTTCAAACCCTTTATAGACAACAAAACAACCATCAGAGGCACCCTCGGGTACTGACCCCCAGGCCTGAACTCCAGCTTCTGCAGCACCATTGCAGTATTCACTACGCCCCTAGCCTTAGACTCCAAGGACTACATCTTCCTGAGTGACCTACATTTCCACATTGATGACCCCACTGAGAACAACACTGCACACCTCCTCGACAATATGAGCTGCCTTGGATTGACCCAGATTGTCCACGACCCTACACACTGCAGGACACACCCTGGTCCTCATTTTCATCTTCACTAACCGCATCAATTATAGGCATGTCACAGAACTCACATTGACTGATCACTCCATCGTCCACTTCAGCATCTCAAGCTCCCGCACCTCCACCCCAAAGATGACCAGCGCCTTCCACCAGAGGTGGAACAAAATCTCAGAGACCAGTTTGGCAGAGGCCCTCAACACCATCAACCCAGCTACCACCACCAGCCTCGAACAGCGAGTGAAAAACTTCAACGTCTAGATCACAAATTGTGCCACCAGCATCGTCCCCATCAAGAGCAACGTCCAGAGAAAATCCTCAAAAAGGCTACCTAGAACTCCCAAGAACTCAGAACCTCGAAATGAGACAGCAAACAGCTGGAAAAGAGATGGTGCATCAACGAAGACATCTCTGACAGAGCAGCTTTCAAGACCTCCCTCAATCTCTATCACCGCCTGCTGAAATCAACAAAGAAAACAGCCCTTGCCGCACACATCGAAACCAGCGCCAACAACACCAAGGAACTTTTCAACATCTTTAAGGAATTCTCCAACCCAGCTGCCAGCGAACACAACATCAAACCCTCACAGGAGCTATGCGACAACCTTGCCCACTTCTTCCACGACAAGATCGCGACCATATACAGAAACTTCAAAACCCAACCCACACCTTCAGACTTCCTCAACAGATACGCGACCACCGTAGCTGACACAAACCACACACTGACCACCCGGGAACATGCTCTTCACCCAGGACATCACCTTCACCATGAAATGCATCCCTTTGGGAGCTCCCACAGACCCATGCCTGCACCACATCTTCAATCTGGGAAACCAAAGGATCGACCAGGAACTCACCAGACTGCTCAACACCTCTATCACCACCAATGTTCCCTGTAAGGCACGTGCGCACCTTTCCTTCCCCCATCGCGCATGCCCCTTCGGCAAGCACCCACATTAATAAATAAGCCTTTTAGAGCGATATACGTGCTCCCCTAAGGCAGATAATGCTCATATTTGAATTTGGATTGAAGTGAATGAAAACAGCGTTTAAATGCCACGGGGAGTGTTTTAAACACCATTTGGCGTACTTTAGCATACAAGCGAGCAAGTGATATTTATGTTGAAAACTAATGGTTAATGAGCTAGGAAATGCTTCAGAACAATAGGAAATGTGCTGTTATCAACTTTTCCATCATTGTCATACTTCATAGTTGTTTATATGCATTATCACTATCTCAGCTCAAATAAGCCTTTTAGAGCGATAGTCGTGCTCTCCTATTGCAGAAAATGCTCATATTTGAATCTGGATTGAAGTCAATGAAAACAGCGTTTAAAGGCCGCGGGCAATGTTCCTCTGTTTTCTCTAACTGGGGTGTAGGTGGCACTTAACAGGTCATGTCCTTGGGGTGTGCAACCAGGTCACAAAACTGCCTTGATGCCCTATTGCATGGAGCAATGATATCCCTTTTTTGCTTTAGTGGTATGGAGAGGCTAATGCCAAAGATCTTGGCTAGTTATGAATGGTCAATTTCTTGGCGCACGTATCCTTGGCTGCAGCGCACAGAGACCGCACACTGCCGCACACAGTGGAAAAAAATTAGAGGGAACATTGATCACCACCGCAACATTTACCAATGCCTGGAAACATGCCGAAGTCAGACTACTACTCAAAAAACCCTCCAATGAACCCCAAAACTACTGACCAATGTCCCTACTCACATTCCCAGCAAAGGTACTGGAAAACATTAACAAGCAACTCATGACATACCTGGAGCAGAACCAGCTACTTGACGCTTCCCAATCCGGCCTCCGCAGCAATCACAGCATCAAAACTGCCCCTGATCGCAGCCACTGATGACATCTGATCCCACCTCGATTAAGGAGAAACAGCAGCTTTGATCCTCCTCGGCCTCTCGGCACCCTTCGATACTGTATTCCACCACATGCTGATCGAAAGACTCTATCACATAGGCATCCAAGGGGATGTACTCAGATGAATCACCTTCTTCCTCAGTTGGAAGAACCCAGAGGATCCCCCTCCCACCTTCCAATTCGAAACCCAAAGAGATCACCTGCAGTGTCCCCCAGGGCTCATCCCTCAGGTCCATGCTCTTCAATGCATATATGACCACGCTGGCCAACATCTTCAGATCCCATGGTCTCAACATAATTTCCTGCACAGATGACACCCACCTCATCATCTCACTCTCCGATGCCCCTTCCACCACTAGAACCAGCTTCCACAGATGTATGACAAGCGTCGCTGACTGGATAAAGAACAACTGCCTGCAGCTGGACATGGAAAGACGGAAGTAATGATCTTTGGCAATAGCAGCAACACATGAAGTGACTCCTGGTGGCCATCAGACCTAGGACCCACACCCAATCCCTCCAGCCATGCCAGAAACCTCGGAATCATCATTGACAACAAGCTCACCATGAAATCACAGACCAACACTGTCTCCTCCTGCTTCCTCACTTTGCACATGCTCCGTCAGATCTTCAAGCGGCTACCCCTACACACGAGATGCACCGTGACACAGGTCTTCATCAACAGCCAATTGGACTATGGCAAAGCTCTCTATGAAGGAATTGCTGCGCACCATCTACAGAGACTTCACACCAGACATAATGCCGCAGCCGGACTCATCCTCGGCCTTCACCGACGAACCCAATCACACCCCACCTCCGGCAACTCCAATAGCTCCCCAAACAGTAGAGATGCCAATTCAAGCGGCTGACCCACACACAGAAGGCTGTACACAACCAAGTATCCGCGTACATTAACCAGAGCCTAAACTTCCACCAACCATCAAAAAGACTACACTCTGCCTCTCTTTCACTTCCCTATACTCCCCTCATCTACCGAAGCAGAAGTGGAGGATGCTCCTTCTCTCACATCGCAACAAAAACCTGGATCAACTTACCAGCACCACCGGACCATCACCTCACTTTAGGAATTCTGAATGGCCCTCAATACCAAGCTGTTCGATAAGCCCCTGATATCTTCAAGTGCCTGGAAACTCTACTGGGTGAATAGCTATACCTTATAAATACTGATTGATTGATTGAAACCTTATTAATGTCTTAGGAAATACCCTTTTGCCCTTTATCTTTTAACATTTACTTTTACATTTTTGTGAAACTTTCCCCCCGGTCCTCGATCCAATCCAACAGAAGCCTACATTATCTTTACTGATTTGTTCTAGTTCAAGATAATGCATTATTTCTACCTATCCTTCTGGCTTCCTCACAGACACTGTCTCATTAATAGACCACATAGTACTCTATTCATTGATCTCACATTCTTAAAGGGAGGTTTATAAATATGTTAATTTTGCTTAAACTTCTAATCACTTTTAAATCACAGTGTCCTGGTCTATCAGCCTGCCCTTGCTTATTTTCCTCAGCTATTCCCAGTCAGAGCAGCTCTTTTTGCAGAGCTTGCAACTGTAACACTTTGCTAGTGATATCGGACTCAACCCTACTGCACAAATACGCAAACATCTTGCACAATACAGCATAGTTCTAACATTCCCTTCTCTAACATTTCTTTAAGAGAAAGCACTATTATTAATATATTATTAGCATCTTAGCATTTCTTTGAAGTTTATTACCACCTGGAAAACCGCAGTTTTAGCCTCCCTGGTTTACCAGAGTTCTGAGTGCAATCACCTGTCATCTTTCACAAACTCATAAACCCATCCTACAACAAAATATGCTTAAACAGATAATCGAGAAAAGAGGTAGTGTAGCTATCATTCAGCTTAAATCAGTCGCATACAAGGAGATTCTTACTGTCTACAATACATCCTTTGAGCTTCAAATGATCAGATCCTCTATTAAATCCGACTCCTGACTCACCCTGCTATAATCTACAGACTCCTTTCTTACAGCATTTCCTTTTGGGAAGAAGTCATCAACCTAGCCATATACATAAAATATCTCTTGAATCATGGCAATTTCAACCTTGGAAAGAGTACAGCGTCAACAGTAAACTTGACATCTAATATTGTAGAAAACATGGAGCTTCAAAGCGTCTCCCGCTGGGCCTTTCACCCACACCAAGCTGGTCACATACTTACTTATTGTTGCGCAGAACTGAATAGTAAATGATTTGGAAATCAGTCATTCAAACAAACTGTACTTGTAGAGCGCAGCTTATCAACTGTGAAGGTATCCAGGCACTGGATCGCTGGGCTTAGTCGAAAAACCAGGTCTTGAGTCTCTTCCTAAAGTCCATGAGCGGGGCTGATGTTCAGAGATTGGGGCGTTCCAGGACTTGGCCGTGAGGTGGGAAAAGGAACGGCCTATGCTGTGGCTCTATAAGATATGTAGTGTTAGGATGAGGGAGCAGGGGCAAAGGTTCTTGGATGGTTGGTGGAACCTCAGGCAGTGGTTCATATGTGCTGATCCTTGGTCCTGGAGGGCTTTGTAGGAATGTGCCAGTATCATGAATTGGCATCTTTTCTGGAAGGGGAGCCAGTGGAGGTTCCTCAGGTGTGGGATGATGTGGGTCCATTTGGGCATGTTGAGGATCAATCTGGCCGCTGAGTTATGCATCATCTGGAGCCGTCTCATAAGTTCGGTGGTGGTTCTTGCATACAGTGTCTTGCCGTGGTCCAGCCGATTGGTGATTAATGCTTGTGTGACTGTTTTTCTCGTGCTGATGGGAAGCCATCTGAAGAATCTTTGGAGCATGTGGAGAATGTGGAAGCAGACGGAGGGGACTGTGTTGATCTGTGGTTTATGGTGAGTCTGATGTCAAAGAGGATGCTGAGGTTGCTAGTGTGGTCCTTTGGTGTGGGAGTGGGTCACAGTTCAGTAGGCCACCAGGTGTCATTCCAGGAGGAGGCATGGTTGCCAAAGATCAGCACTTCTGTCTTGTCAGTGTTGCCCTTCAGACAGTTGGCCTTCATTCAGTCTGCAACATTCTTCATGCAGTTGGGAAAGTTGGTCTTAGTAGTGATGGGGTCTGCTGAGAGTGAGAGGATGATTTGGGTATCATCGGTCTATGCTATGATGTTTATGTTGTGGGTTCTAACATTGTCGGCAAGAGGTGTCATGTATGTGTTGAAGAGGGTGGGCTGAGGGATAAACCTTGAGGGATGCAGCAGATGGTGCTCTTGGGTTCTGAGGTGAAGGGAGGTAAGCAGACATTCTGTGTTCATCATAGGAGGGATCTGGCAACAGAGCACCCACCCAGCAACACACACTGAGGCCCGACTGGCAGTAGCTGCTACTGGGTTATCCATGGGTGGAACATAGTGGTAGTACAGGTTCAGGTGTACACCAAGGTGATGAGAAAAGTGATGCTCAGCATGAGTGTATTGAGGGCCGATGCTACCACTCTTAGACACCACTGCTTGTGGGAGGCAGCACAGAGATGGAAACTGCACACCACCTACAGGGTCAATGATCCTCCCCTGCATATCACTCCAAACCTGCCACCCCACTAAGCAGTAGGGTACTGGCTGCCAGCATGTCCAGCACCTCCAGCACAGCCCATGTCAGCTAGCACTTGCTGTAATGTAGGCTTATCATAAAGAGACTTCTAGCACCAGATTACCGTAGCTTAGAATTTTCCCTGCCCTCAGACTGGATCCAAAAGAATTTTTGTGAACAGTACCCCTGTGTCCCGGTATGTGGCGTCATTCGGCTCAGTGTGTGTCGTGTCGTCTGCATTGTCCGCACTGGATATGATGTCTGTGCCACTTCTATAGGCACCATCCAGTTGCGCTTGTCAGTTCTTTTCTTTCCACACTAGTCAGCGCAGATCTGGGAAGAGCTACCCCTTCAGTCACTTTTTGACTGTACATTTTCGATGTTTTGTTGAGAATTTTTGAGGTTTTCCTCCTGGTGTGGCAGGATGGCAACAAAGAAGGCCATCTTCAAGCCATGTAGTGCCCGTCACCAACTGATGTCAGTGACAACCCGTACCTTGTTTGCTTATGGTGCCTCAGGCACAACCATGACCTGAAGCCATGCTCTGACTGTCGCACCATTAATCCCAAGGCTTTGAATGACTGGTCTCTCAAGCTGATGGTGGCCGATCATGCAATGCCATGCCGTTCGAGGTCTTGGTAGAGAGGGAGGTCACAGGATCAGTTGCTGTGTCGAAGGTCTCCATCACACTCCAAATCGTCTGGACATTTGGGTAAGTCCTGGCATAAAAAGAAGAAGTTGAAGCTTTCTTCAACTTCTCTGCGACCTTCAGCTGACAAGATGCGGGACCATCTGCATTCTAGGCCTCACTCCACGGTTGAGCCTGTGTCTGGGCTGACTCCATGGTTCCTCGAGTTTCTGGGAGCCGTAGCAACCCCAGCCCAACTAAAGAATTTTATGACGCCATGTGCCTCATATTTGGGCAAGCCAAACACTCAGGCATGCCTTTGAGACCCATGGGGTTGGTAGGGGCCCTTTCTGATTTGCGCTAACGGCTGTAGCCCCGGCCACAGTGGGGCCCCAAGGATCCATTCCGGGATCCAAACCTTCCTATATAGGTACCATGGCCGTCTCATCCAGCACAGACAATGCCGACGATGCACGCAGAACCGAACGTCACCTACCAACACTGTGGTACTGCTCACTAAAAATCTTCCAGAGCAATAGCCTCTACCAGATTAGGCGTTACCAAAGGTAAGTAACTTGCCCTACAAAACCTAAGGTGCAATGGCTCATATAGCCCTTGTAGGTTCCCAATGTTTGTAACAAATCTTATACGTAAACTTGTGTTCCTTGCATTTCATCAAGATTAATCATTTAATTTCAAATCACTAAAAAATCAATTATTTTGGTTTATGTATTGCAATGCATGTTGGGAATTAGCGCATCCTTCATCAGTGAGAAGCCTCTTTACAGTGCTGTTTGTATTTATCAACGGTACTTCTACAGTAAAGAAAGTCCTTGAAATATCCCATTATAATATATAATTCACTGTTCCTGTTGACGAAACCTGTTGTAAGGGGTTTAAGTGGCCAGATCTCTCTGGGTCTCAGACCCATTAGTAATCTGAATTACAAAAATGTATCTACAAAATAAAATTCGGAAAAAGATTATTTTGCTAATACATTTTAGACAGTGGCGAAATAATGTGTACTGCTGGATGAATTGTTTACCTGTCACTCTTGAAATTCAATCGAAATTCTATTTTAAAAAAGTGAATTAGGGGAAGAAAATGCTTTGCTAAAATATTAGTCTACTCTTGGTCAAATACAGAGCTCGAGCATTCACTACCACACAAAAATAAACCAATATCTTTTCTTTTTTATGTTATGTCTGTTGGCAGGAGTTCCACGTCATCATCGTGGGGAAATCTGGAAGTTTTTGGCTGAGCAGTACCAGCTGAGGCACCAAGTAACAAGTAAACAGCAGTTAAAGGATACGCCCTATAAGGAATTGTTAAAACAGTTGACTTCCCAGCAGCATGCCATTCTTATTGACTTAGGTAGGTATGCACCAATATGTACGCCCTTCTATAGATAAGAATTGTAATCTAGGTTTTATCGAGTTAAAACAGTCAGACGATTTGTATGTCCTATTACATGTGAAATATTCACAATGATATCTGAGTTTCTTTTCTGGGAAATGTGGTTGAACTGAGGGGCATCTTTGAACATGTTAATAACCTACGGTATTATATTACAGATTTTGTTGTCCTTATACTTCAATAATGGGTGATGTGCATGCAAGTTAGATATTAATATGATGATAACATCTCATTGTTACTTTATAACATCTGTGGTGATGGAAATGCCCACTGCAAGGTATATAGGCATGCCCCCTTTCCCTGAGTGCCCACCTGTGTGTGTATCTGGTATCCTGGTATCCTGACTTATTTTGACCCTGGTGTCATTATAGGAATGCGAGTCAGCTTGTCCTTGACCAAGTTCAGTCCTGGACCTGTCCTGGAGATGGCACCCCAAAAGTTCTCACTTTATTCCCCCTATTATGGATGCAGCACATAGAGAAGTGGTGACAATGTACTTTGTTTAAGAGAAATAAGTAGAGTGACCAGGCCTTTTTTTGTTCTGTCACTCTGGTTGCGGCTTACTGGCCCACCTGTATATAGTTCTGTTCCTATGTGCATACCAGTAACCTTGTGCTGACATCCTGCATGTGTGCCAATGGGTTGTAGTGGGTGTAACACATGCATGATGTTTGAGTAGGCCAAAGTAGTGGTCAATTGGGATCCATTTTGCTTACACCCAAGGTCTGGCCATATATTGTTGGCATTTCTGTAGCTGGCAGGAGAAGACACAGTCCCTGAAATAAGAGGAATATAGACAGGCCTGCCTTGCACAGAAGTACCTAAAAAATAAGTGATAAATTCTCTTTGCTTGCTGAATGTATATTTATGGGTAGGATTATGTTGTTGGAATTCATTTAGGGAGGGGATATGTGTTGAGTATTCATCTAACGATGAGTGAGAAATCCAATGTATATCTTTGTGATGTCATTTGTTTATTTATTGTAATGTTACAAGGAGGAATTCTGGCAACGAATATGTATTCTCCGGTTACTGTTGGACTACCTGCCAGTTGGTCCTATGGCACCATGTAATAATTAATGAATCATTCCCATCAGATTCCTCTGGGCCGCTTCATTTCAAACTCCTACATTTGGAGGTTACAGATGCAATAATGGACCGGATCTTCTATTACTTTTAAGCATATGTATAGTTGTTATTACTATATAATCCACAGGATTCCGTAATCCCTGTATAAATGCCTGTTTCTAATTTCTTTATAATTGGTGATTTGTGATGCACCCAGTTTCTGATTATCAAGAAAAGATGTCAGAACTCAACTACAGGCGAGTTCTGATGTGTCAGTGACTGCTGCCAGAGCCAGTGGCTGAGCAGAAAGGCAGGTCAGGTAGCAAGCATAATTTAAGCAGCTGTTTAAAGCAGGGTAATTGAATGTTGCCTTTCTTTCTTCTACTTTATTTTAATAGCTTACTTTTTTTAAATGTAGAAAAATTTGCATTGCAAGTGGAAAGATATGCGAATAACATACACAAATTAGAAAAAAATACCATAGAAAATCTAAACAAGAAAAAGAAGAGGAAAAAACAATAAACAGGATGAGGGACAATCAAAGTTAGAGCATAAAGTGCTGAGTGCGTCATAGTTAACCAGCCACCAGAAGTAACAGTAGATTACTTTGTACCACTGACTAGTCATGATCAGCCCGTGTCCAACAGAACCACCCCCTAAATGGGTCTTTAGCCTAGTTCTGTATTCATCATCGTCTGGTAAAGACATCTTGAGAGAGCGTGTATTTAAGAATTCATATCACCAGCCCATAGAACTAGAGTCCGCTTTTAAAGGCCAGTGTCGAGCCAGCACAAATTTGGTAAGAGAGATGGCACTGAAATAAATCCCTGTGAGATTAGGAGAAATTAAGGGAGAGTGCCCAAAAACTGTTAATTTAGGCTCCCAGACAATGTCGACTGACCTGGAAAATTCCATTAAGCTTCTCTAGTATTGTATCCCAGTAGCGTATAGACATGCAAGCTACAGAGATATGAGTAACTTCCACACCCTCAGCCCCTCACCTAAAGCATTTCCCATGCTGCCTCAACTTCATGATGAAAAGACGATGTGCTGTATAATAAAAATAGTCAAATTTCGTGTGATGGACCTTAACCTGAGAGACATTAAGGACACTCTGTGCAACGGAATTAGTATTCTTAATGTCGTAAGTCGCTCCAGGGTGCCAACTCCACTTGTCTGCACTGAGCTGAAATAGGTCAGCACCCTCATACAGTTGTCCCAGGGTAGTTTAGAGCCCTCCCAGCACCCAGGAAAGCTAAGGTTGACAGACAAAGGCAATTAGGATAATAACCAAGATGGGTAAATCTATTTTGAACAGTGACATCTGATTTTTTTTTTTAAAGACGGGTCCAGATTATGTGGAACACCCTCAGGGTCTTGAATCTAGTCCTCTTTAAGTATAAGGTGTTGATAATACTGGTACAGGGCATAATGGCATCCCCCTGCGGCAGATAATCTGAGAATATATGCCCCAGAGGCCACGGTTCCCTGCCAAAGACCATGGTAAGTCATGACATAAAAGGAGCCAGATAGAGCTGTAAACCCAGTAAACAAACGTCCCCCTTGGAGGTAATTGAAGAAACTCTATACTACACGAAGGTTTCTGGTAACCCCAGGTAAATCCTTGCCAACCAGCATCGATTTTATTAAAAAAGACCTTTGGAAGGTAGAGGGGTATATCCCTAAAGAGATAGAAATATCGGGGTAGGATGATCATTCTAATAATGTTACGCCTCCCGATCAATCCCAAAGGTAGTCTGTTCCATTTGTTAAAAATCTCGATTGACTGTCTGAATAGTTTGCCAGAATTATAATCAGTAATCTCATCCGACTGTAAAAACAGTTCTACCCCCAGGTATGTTGCTGACTGAACCCAACGTATATCCTAAGCAGGAGTGGTAACATTCGTCAAGATCTGTGTTTTGTCGAGGTTGAGCTTGTATCCTGAGACAACATCAAATTTGCGTGCTATACACTCAACTGTCAATAAAGCAGCAGCCGGGGTAGGTGTTAAAATAACCATGTTGTCAGCTAGGCTAAAACTTTAAGATCAAGACTGATGGCCTCCATTGATTTAAGAGCTTGAATATAAGGCTTAACATAGAGTGCAAAAAGCTGGAGTGAGAGAGAGGACCCACCTGCTGTGACCCTTTGGTCCGAGAGAGTACTGGTGCAAGAACTCCTAGCTTACAGTTGCTGAGCCCAGGATATAAACCGAGGGCGAAATCCTGAAAACGCCTATGACACCCCAGAGAAATGGCTACAAGACCTGATCAAATGCCTTTTTAGCATCAAGCATTATAATTTCAACAGGGGCTCTATCAGCCGAGCCTACCTCCAAGGCAGTGATTTCCGTATTCACATGTGAGGTCGTATCACGCCCGGATATGAACCCATGCTGGTTCCGATCTACCAAGCCAGAGATCATCAAAGGTAGTCTGTTGGCCAGGATCTGAGTTAAAATTTTGGAGTAGGCATTTATCAGTTACATTGAACGATAAGAACTGCATTGTGTAGGGTCTTTCACTTTTTTAGGGAAGATAACAATATTAGTCTGCCCCGAGAACCAGGCACTTGACCCAAGTAATCGAAAGAGTTAAATAGATCGCAGAAGACCCATGTTAGAGCTTGTGCGAACTTGGTCCGGAACTGAAACTTTGCCTTTAGCTGGTTTACTCACAGCTGTTTCAACTTCAAGCAATGTTATGGGCTCCTCTAAACTTAGCTGCTGTGACGGAGTCAATTTACAATGATGATATTCTTCAATAAACCAATTGATCGAATCCACAGAAGCAGAGCAGTCCTCCCAATAATGATTATGATAAAACCTTTGGAATTCCTTCCTAATACTTACCTGATCGACAACCAGCCTCCCTTTGTTGCTAACCATCTTCTGAACGACACTAGTGCTTACTTTGTCCTTAACTTCAAAGAAATTTTTTCCGAACTATCTCCTCATTGGGTTTGAAGATAATCAATTGTTTGGCCTGAATCCTTTTAATACCTCTATCGCAGAAACATTTCCTAAGGGCAGCTGAGTGGTTGCAAATCGTTCTGAAAGCAATGTAAACCTATGTCAGTCATGAACGATTATTCACTGTACCATGCTATGTTCAATAAGGCCAAGAGAGGAGCGAAATCTGGCCTCAGCTACACCCGATTCCTTGTGTTGATGCATGGCAAAGATTAGTGTATACCCCCTACAAAAACCTTTTAGTACATCTCATATGGAGATAATAGAAGCAGAGCCAACATTAAGCTCTAAATAGTCCTTCAGATGACCATTCCTAAAAAGAAAATATTCATCATCAAGGAGCAGTCTCCGATCAGAGGTCCAAGCCCCTTGCCTGTGAGCTTGGGGAGGCAATTAAGTGCAAATTAACAGAGATAATGAGTTGTGATCCAATGATATTCTCTGGTTTATTTGACTATTAGGTTGCAGCAGCAGAGAATAACGAGAAACATATTGACCCATGAAAAAGAGTTATGAGGGGTGCAGTAGAAAGTGAACCTGAAGTCACTGGGTCTACAGCAACGCCAGACGTCAACCAGCACATAGGAGGTCAAAGTGCCCCTGAGGGGGCAGCCTTCCTCTGATGGACGGACTCTGCATCCTGCGATGCAAAGACTCAATCCCTCAGGTGTAAGGTGCGATTGGTGCAGTTCAGCAAACAAGCAGCTGAAAATCAGTGGGTCATCGTCTGTCGCATCATAGATTATACATACAGTAAGTGAATATTCTCCCTAGAGATTGTTGCAATAAGCCTTCGGCTGCTAAGGTCCGACTTCTGTCCCAAGACGGCTATTTACACAGAACTCGATAGTCCAGCTCCTTCAAAAATTAGGGTAAGTCCTACAGAGCTGAGTATCATGTAAACAGATATGTGATCTCAAGGTAATAATTCTTCCCCTATTACCTTACGTTTTGAGGTGCCCTAATGCCATTAATATTCCAGGGGGGGATGTGCAGGATCTGACCATGACTCCCATCAAAGTTAACCATTATCATAACATGTCATGAGTGTATCAACCTGCACAAGCCATAGAAAACTTTCTGCAGCCCACCCCCACACCTTTGGGACTGTCTACTGAAACACCGTAGTCCACTTTTTATCTCCAATTTTTAATGCAATACCCCCACCACCATCAAACAAAAAAACAACTCATTTTGCTGATTGTCTCTAATGTAGCAGCTCAGCCACGTTTATGGTGTCAAAACAAAAGCACAGTAAACCTTCATGCTTTATCCGCAGAATAGCTGGATCTGTGAGAGAGACTGTTTCCCCCATTTCTTGTAGGGCAGGTATATGCTGATGGAGCTGCCACCTCCGAACCACTGTTTCATGGCAGAAGTCAGACCATACAAAAAACTCCACCCTCAGGCTTTGATTGGTGACCTAGGGTGAGCCGCCCTAAAAATGGCCTGTCACAGTATGGTATTGCTTATGTAGTCACGAATGGCCCTGGGGTAGTGAGACAGTCCTCCCCTGTTGGGTGGATGCAATGGAAAGCGATTTGTTCTTAGAAACGTGCTATCCATATCTCAACTGCTTAAGGCAAAAAAGGGCTCTCTGGAAAGACGTATAATATAGCCTCTTGGATTGTCACACTCAGCCCCCTCAGGGATGCCAAGAACTCTTAAGATTATTCCTTCAAGGCCTGTTCTAAAAACAAAACTCCCCCGACCTTCCCACCTGCTCTAAAAACAAAATTACCCAAACCCCCCCACCCCTAAAAAAAATAAAGAAAAAAATAGCCCAACACCCCCAAAGCCATTTATCCATCCTACACCCCTAAAAACGACTCCCTCAACCCTGCCCCAACCCAACTTACCTGACCGTCCTCTCCCGATCCACTTTGCCTTTTCTGTGCCTTAACCACTCATATGTGTAGTTCAGCACAGACGTGGGTAAGACAGAGAAAAATAAGAGGCAGGGGCCGGGTCTCTGTGGCTCAAAGAAGCATCATGTGCAGCTTGGGAGGGCTCTGGGGTCTCCTCATGGCTAGCCCAGATCCACCATCTTCCTCTCCTTTGTCAGCTCCCCCTATCTTAATAGCTTATGGGGACAAATAGAGAAAATATTTTCAGTTTTTGCATTCCTTAAATAGGGGAAAACTAGATTCTTTGCTTGTACACATTCCGAGCTACTGGGCCTTTTTTTTTTAAATTGACTTGTATTGAAATGTTTGTTATATCTCTTTGCAGCAACTATCTAACAGATAGTTGATGTGTTTCATTTTGCACTAGAAGTTTAATTTTAATTTTTCATGTTTGCATACAAGCTCGCTCTTTCATATGAAAAAGCAGCGCACCAAGATTTTAAGTGGTCCATGGGAAAGCTGATGGTGTTACCGTGTATTGTATTAAGTTCCATAACCCCTGTTCCTCTATATGGTTTTGAAACTCCTCAGTGACAATTTCCTTATAATGTAAGGCAGGGGGGTACTTTATCCCTTATATGTTACAAAAATGTTAGGAAACTGAGCTGATAGGGATGGTGTTTGCCGATAGAACCAAATTTCAGTGTTCATCATGGTTTATATATGGACACATTAATGTGATTGTATTCAACTCTGGGATATGAATAGTGTTGGGCAGAGTTCCAGCTGTTTAGGGGAGGGAGGTGGGAAATGACTTGATGCAGAAAGATAGGGAATTTATTGGTAGTGCTGTGCACTGATCCTTAGGTGTCCTACTTAGTTGGCTTATTTAGTGGATTAAGTCATTTTTGTAAAAGAAGTACTTCAGTTGACAAAAAGGTGGTCATTAAGTTTGTAATCCCTCTTACATCAATAGATCGACATAAAAGATCTAGGTGAGAAAGAGCAGTATTTAACAGTTCTGTAACCCCCCTCAGTTAAGAAACTAACAACTGTACTGCAATGACAATTTTCATGCTGGGTAGGTATTACATTCTTTGGACCAGCAATAGCGGAGGGGTTAGGTGGGGCTTGGGGGGGAAGTGACATAGATCTGATTTGTACTTTGTGTGTGGTCTAAAGGAAGAGGCTTATGTGTACATATAATTTTAAAATAAATTTGGTTACGTGAGAGAGACCAGTCAGTGCAATCTAAACATTCTGCTAAAAGTATGAGGTTGGGCCAGGAATGCTCCTGGATTGGTAGGTCGACGTGCACCCCTGTCCAGAGTTGCCAAACAGCAAGTGAACTTAGTATGGCTCTGAGATCTATGCCTGAAACTGCCCATGAGTCCCAGAACTCTGCTCTGATGTCAAGTGGGGAATGTCTAAAAGTTACCTCTTAAGTGACAAACAACTGTTGTCTGTGTCCCTGAAGCATGGCAGTAATTGGTTGTGGCAGCATACTGTTTTTGAAACAATAGTAGTTGGACAGTTTTTTTTCCCCATTCCAGGAATGAGTGCAAAGCTTACTGGCTTGTGTAAATGTTCCACTTTGGTGTCCAGACACTGCGCTGATGTCCTTTTGTGGATGTCGACTGTGTGGTGTGGGTACGGTGCCTGCTTGCAGGACTCCATGTTAAAAGTGAGTGTATATGCTGCAGTCTGTGGGATCCAATTTGGATTGGCCCTAGTTGACATGCCATAAGTTGGCGATTCAGCATCTGCAGACAGTGGAAGTGTATTGTGTATACTCCTAAGCTGGTACGTTCATCTCCAGTCACCGAAATGTTGGTGGTTGAGAAGGAACATGACCGCCTTTAGAAATTCCATTCAACCTTTTTTGCAGTGTATTATGAATTAGTATTCCCTGAGCACTGCAACTAGGCTGATGGTATGGAAAAGGGAAGTTTCTAGGCAGCACCTATGCTTTTTGTCTTTCCTTGAGTGGCCCATCTAGGAAGCTTGATTATAGCTCATAGTATGGATGCTTCTGCTTGGAGTCAGCTTCATCATTATCTGCTGTGAGAGCCATTAAAGTATTCAAAGAATTGTCTGTAGTGCAGAAAGAAGACGCTATGAAAAGGAATCATTCCAAACTGATTCCTGAACTGTAGACAGTCCAGCCACATCTTCTGGAAACTTTTTACAAAAATAAGACCCAAACTGTAGTGTCTTGCATGCTTCAAAACAGAAACTTTCTGGCTCCCAGCGGACTCTGTATCAGTGCAATGTAATCACTAGAGTAGAATTTAACGAAAGCTTGGTTTAGAATGTTGGAGTTCACAGGTACACGCAGAAGAATAAAGATGTGTGATTTACAGCTCAGTGTGGCCTAGTCAGTAGCAGGTACCGAGTCTGGGTAAGACACTACAACCGGCAACATAGGAGATAAGTAACCCGAAGAAGAAAGTGCTCTCCTGAAGAATGTGCTGTGGTCTAAGCAAACCTCTGCGCATGCCACTTGTGCCTTTGTTGTAGTGCTGATTCGATGATTGCCGTATGTGGAGTCAAAGTGTAACTCCAGCCTTTGTGAAGTGTGTGAATGGAAACAGAGCATCACTAAGAAGTCTACGCATTGGTGGTCAAGAAGCTACTACCAAGTTCATATACATTGTAGGGAGTGTTAACGCCAAAAGCAGATTCAACCAGGTTTTGAAAGCACAGTCAAAGTCAATCAAAATATACCAAATAGTGCTGCAAGGCAGAGATTAACCAGGTGTTAGAAAATGCAAACTGAAGTGTAAAAGGATAAAATAGATGATGTACCGAGCCCGCTAGAGAGAATCATTGTGCCACAGCAGTCAACAAAGTGGCTGAAGGAGATGTGCTCTGGGTTGTGCTTACAGAGCTGCCCATACCCAAAGCAGTTGCTCATCAA
Source organism: Pleurodeles waltl (assembly GCF_031143425.1). Taxonomy (NCBI): domain Eukaryota; kingdom Metazoa; phylum Chordata; class Amphibia; order Caudata; family Salamandridae; genus Pleurodeles; species Pleurodeles waltl. The sequence goes on along the minus strand of NC_090437.1, from coordinate 1,029,977,849 downwards.
GCTGCTGAGTTGGGCTCAGAACAACTTCATTGGTCTTCTAGGAGTAAAGAGTTGAAGGCAACAGTTGGATTCATGAAACTTGAAAGTGGCAGCTAAGAAAGAAGATACCATTTAAATTAATATTAAAGATGATCCTGAGGTTCACACGCAAAAGACTAAAGAAAGTTTGCACAAAAACGATCATCCTACAGTGTCAGGAAGCATGCTACTTTCAATGTCAGTAAGTTCCACAGTGGTTTACAGTGCTGGCCCTTCCTGAAACCGCCACCACGTTCGATACTGCCAAAAAGCAAACTATTGGTGATAGATGGACTGCCTGGGTAGAGATGTTTAAAGATTTCATTGATGCACTTCAAGAGACTGATAACAGAAAGATTATCAAATACCTCAAAATATCTTGCTGGTGATGGTGTGAAAGAAGCCGTTAAAAAAAATGCTGAGAACTGATGAATACCAAATGTTGATTATGTGACGATACGTTTTCAGTCAAGAACGTGAAAGAATTAGTGAAACAATCAATGAATTTGTGGAAAGACTCAACACACTCATCAGAAGCTGTAAGTTCAATGAATTTAGCAATGAAGAAGACATGTGGCTTACAGTAATCAATGGATGCTTGTCAGATTAATTCAGCCGACGTATGCTGAGAGAAGCTCTTAGTGAGGAGCAAGTGTTGATGGCTGCTAGAACTGAGGAACGTGCTGAGAGACCAGCTGCTGATACAGAGACCGGAGGTACCCAGAGTCATGAATGTGAAAAGTAATTCGAAATAAAAGAGTGAAGGGCACAAAGTGATGAAGCCATGTGAAAAGAAGTCCTATTTCAGATGTCGATTTTCATTTCCACATGAAGGAAAATGTCCCGCAATTGAACAGATATGAAAAGTTTGTGGTAAAGAGAACTATTTTGATACAATACGTAAAACAAAGGAAAAAGTAAGTGCATCACGATGCAAAGACAAAATGGCCACCCGAATGTTCCAGAGGCAACGCTCCATGCATGCCAACAGGGCCAAGTGACATCAGTTGAGGCAAATAGATACTAAACAAAGTCGATCGTCATCTAAATCGTCATCAAACAGTTCTTCCACCTCAGTTATAAGTCAATTAAAGAAAGTGATTGTGCCATGTCGATGTTTACCTCAGAGAAAGGTGGACGTTGCACTGGTTGCATGTGAAGAAAAGTGTCAGTCAAAGGAATGTCGACACACCAAAGCAACAAAATCATACACTATCCAAAAATTACATTGAAAATAAATGGATGTTCAATACCTTTCTTTATTAACAGTGTTGCATCCCTCAATATAATGGCTGAAGAGAAATACCATGAACTGTCTTGATTACTTCAGCTTACGCCATCGAAGACCCAAGCATGTACTTGGGCTGCAACAACTCCCATGAACAGTAAAGGTTCATTTATAGTGACAGTGAAACATAAAAAAACAAAGGTACAATCACCGATTTATGTGCTTCAAGGTTCAGCAGCAAGCACCTGTTTGCTCAGTTTCAACAAGGCTGCTGATATGGGACTGGTTTCTGTGACTTAAAACATGAATACTCTGCACAAAATAAGTCAATTCCCATTGTTGTTTCATGGTTTAGAAAAGTTAAAGACTTTGAAAGTAAAGCTGCATATTAATTAGGATGTGTGTCCTGTTGCCCAGAGACATCGACTACTATCATTGATTAGAGAGACAACATGCATTGAGTAGGAAAATGCCACTGTTGGCATGGTTATCCCCCCACATTTTGCCTAGCGTTGATGCCAACTTTGAAAGTGTGCTGGTATCCTGCTAACCAGGCCCCCGCACCAGTGTTCTTCCTCAAAATCTGTTCCTTTGTTCCACAATTGGCACAACCCTGGCACACAGTTAAGTCCCTTGTAAAGGGTACCCATGGTACCAAGGGCCCTACCTGAGGGAAGGTCTCTAAGGGCTGCAGCATATATTATGCTACCTTAGGGGACCCTTCACCAAGCACATGTTCACTGCCTTGCAGCTTGTGTGTGCTGGTGGGGAGAAAGACAAAGTCAACAGTGCACCCTTCTCAGGGTGCAGTGCCCACAAACTACTGCCTGAGGCATAGGTAAGTCACCCCTCTAGCAGACCTTACAGCCCTAAGGCAGGGTGTACTATATCACAGGTGAGGCCATAGCTGCATGAGCAATATGACCCTACAGTGTCTAAGTCCATTCTTAGACATTGTAAGTGCAGTGTAGCCATATTGAGTATATGGTCTGGGAGTTTGTCATTACAAACTCCACAGCCTCATAATGGCTTCACTGAATACTGGGAAATTTGGTATCAAACGTCTCAGCACAATAAACTAAAACTGATGCCAGTGTGAGATTTATTGAAAAATGCACACAGAGGGCATCTTAGAGGTGCCCCCCTCTAAGTTAGCCAAACTGCTAGTGTAGGACTGACTGGTGTGTGCCAACCCGCCACTATCACACAAGTTTCTGACCAAATGGATTGAGTGCCTTTGTGCACCCTATGGCCAGAAACAAAGCCTGTCCTGAGTGGAGGTGCTTTACACCTTCCCCCTACAGGAACTGTAACATCTGGCTGTGAGCCTCAAAAACTCAAGCCTCGGATTGCATCGCCCCAGGGTACTCCAGCTAGCGGAGTTGCCCGCCCCCGGAAAAAGCCCCACTTTCGGCGGCAAGTCCGGTGGGAAAATTAGGGAAAAGAGGGAGGAGTGACCACTCCAGCCAGGACCACCCCTAACGTGTCCAGAGCTGAGGTGACCCCCTCCCTGCAGAATCCTCCATCTTGGTTTGGTGGACAGGGACCAATAGGATTAGGTTTGTGTCCTCCTCCCCAAAGGGAGTGGGCACAAGGAGGGTGTAGCCACCCTCAGGGACAGTAGCCATTGGCTACTGTCCTCTGACCCTAAAATGCCTCTAAATCTAGGATTTAAGGGACACTATGAACCCAGCTCATCAGATTCCTGGTGACCTAACAAGAAGGAGGACTGCTAAGCTGAAACCCCCAGCAGAGAAGAAGGAAGGCAACTGCTTTGGCCCCAGCCCTACCGGCCTGTCTCCTGCTTCAAAGAACTTGCAAAAGCACAGCAACATGTCCAGGGAGACCAGCTACCTCTGCCAAGTGCCAGAGGACTGCCCTGCATCCAGAAGGACCACGAACTCCCGACGACAGCGGCTCTGTCTAAGAAAAACCAACAACTAAGGACTCCCACCTCACTCCGGATGCGTGAGTGCTGACCACTCTGCCCTTGACGTCCACGGCACATGTCCAGGTGGCCCAACCAGCTAGAGAGGATCCCCAGGCGGTGATGAGCAAGTGCCAACCTTGGGTTGACCTCTCCACCCCTCCACGATGACTCCTGGGAATCCCGAGGACCCCCCTGCTGCGAAGCTCCAGACAAAGATACCAGAAAAACACACTGCACCCGCAGTCCCCAGGCCTTGGAGAAATCGACACCCGGGGCAGCTACGTTCAGCAGGCGGCCCTCCTCCATGTCCAACTGGTGGTGTTCCCGAGACACCCTCCTGGACCTCACCTGCAGCCTCTGAGTGACCCCGGGGTCCCCTCATAGACTAGCATTGGAGGACCGACGTCCTGTTCGCACCCTGCACCCGGCCGCCCCTGTGCCGCTGAGGGTGTGTATTTAGTGCCTACTTGTGGCCCCTCCAATGCCTCCCACACCCCTCTGGGCCTGCCCTCCACGCTGTGGGTACTAACCTGCAGACAGGCCTGACTCTGAGTACCCCCCCAACCCCATAGGAGCCCTCGTTAAATTTGCTCATCTTTGACCTCTGCACCCAACCATCTCAGTGTTGCTAGTGGTGGGTGTTTGGAGTTACCTTGAACCCCAACCTGTGGACTTCCTAAAACTTGGAGACTGAATCTGTAAGTGTGGTACTTACCTGCAAAATGAACTAACATGTATTCGCCCCAGGAACTCTCTGAAAATTGCAGTGTCCATTTTTAAAACCGATAAATTCTACAGTTTTTTTAAATATTGACAATTATCGATTTCAAACAAAGTACTGTTGATACATGTGTGAAATACGAATTTATTGAAGTACTTACCTGCAACTTGAATGTTGTAGTTCTAAAAATAAATTAAGAAAATATATTTTTGATACATAAAAATCTTTGGTCTGGAGTTAAGTCATTGAGTGTGTGCTTCTTCAATTGCCGGTGTGTGTACAACAAATGCTTTGCACCACCCTCTGATAAGCCTAACTGCTCAACCACACTACTCTTACTGTAAGAAGGGTGAAGTGTGATGTATGCCATCTCAAATATATTAAATGTTGGTTTGTTCCCTTTAGAGAACATACAGTGTTAAGAATGTAAAGTTTTTAGAAATGACAGTTAGGACAGAGCCAAGTGGATGAGGTGCACTAATAAATATAGTTCCAGCCTCCACGTCGGCGCTTGGCATTTTGGGGCAAGATTGATTTTGTTACACAAGGATTACGGACTGACCTGCAGATCATACATTACAGGAAAGATGGTTCACTTTTCCCTATGTTTAAGTCTAAGACTTTCTATTTCTCAGTGTACAAAGCCGTAGTTCAGTAGTGTGCATCAGTAGTACTTCTTTATGTAGTGTATTCCATTTTTGTGTTGATAAAAAACTTCTCTTTTCTTTAAAAAAGCATTTAGGCTGGACAGTCGCTTGTTTGTATGTAGCATTTGGGTGTTTGAGCTTTGAATCTACGCAGCATGCTGCCTTGCTGAGATGCATATAATTGGCCACCCTTGATACCGTGAGTCAAATGTGACAGGGGTGTACTAATAGCATTATCTGTGAACAGCTTGCCTGTTAGGTGTAGGTTGCTGTGTTGTTATGTAAGATACTATTCTGTCATTTATGAATAGGTCAGCTAGGGCATGGTCAAGCATATATCTCTGCCATACTCTGTGCCCAGTGGGAGGTCTCTAACCATCTTCCCCCTTCTAGCCGAAATGCCCGCTCTCTCTGTTTAGGGACTGCAAGAATACGACCGTTGCTGCAGAAATGCCCAGAATTGGTGCCTATGTTTAGAGTTAAATTTTATTTTGATACCTAAATACCCCTTATCTAGGAACCTTTTCATTACGTCAGTATACTTCATGAGATGGTTAGATCTATCAGCACTGTTCAGATCAAATGTCTGAACTCCCTGAATTTAAAGTAATGTCATTTTTAAGTCTTATCTACACAGCACATGTGCTGTGCTGCAAAACGTATTGCTTACAATTCAGTGGGCTTACAAACCGCCTACAGAATACCATTAGCTGTTTTCGTTGACACTCTTAATTGCAATCTTTCAGTTGTTTAGCTCTCGTAGACTTCCCTTCTTTGCTTGTCTTAGCTCCTCCATGGAGCATGGACTAAGTATATGTGTTCTTCCTCGTATTTTTGCAACATACTATTTTTTATTTTATTTTGTTAGCATTTATAAGCATGTCAGCATTATACCTGGACATGCAGTGTGCTTTCCTACTTTTAACACAGGCATACAGATTCTTATTTATGTTGCTTTCACCCTATATGCCATCTATATTGACGCTTTAGTTACTTATACATGCAACTGTACTACTCTATGCCACTCTGCCTTACATCACTCTACTCTGTCACTCTACTTCACTCTAGGCAACCCCACCCAACTCCACTCAATGCCTCTACGCTATGCTACTCTGCTGTACGCAACTCTTCATCACACCACTCTGTGCCACTCCATGCCACTGTAGACCACTCTGTAACTCCTCACCTCTCTGTTAAGCTCTATGCCACTGTACTCTATGCAACCCTACACCACTCTACGCTATACCGCTCTGCCCCACTTTACTTTGTGCCACTCTTTTCTACCCCACTCTATGCCACTCAGCTGTACACCACTTCATTCTACTCTGTGTAACTCCATTCTGCTCTATGGCAGTGCATTCCATTCTAAGCCACTCTACTCTACACGACTTCACTGCACTCTACACAGTGCCACTCTGCGGCACTCCACCCCAGTCTACTTCACACCACTCCACTCTACACCATGCTACTCCTCTTTACTCAGTGGTGAATATTTAAGGTTTTTTTTTTTAATGTAAAATAAGATATCATTACAATTCCTAACTATAATACTATAATGTTACTTTAACCTTTGTGTTTTAGTATAACATATATATATATATATATATATATATATATATATATATATATATCCCCAAAGGAACCTCTGTCGGTCGATAGAAAAATCACGTGCACTCCAGTCAGAAGTAGATCAGCTCATTTTGTTATTTGTGGCACAAACACATTAAGATTCATCAAATGGTGCCAAAGTTATGGGCAAAACAAAAAATGCTTTTCCGATGGAAATTAGGTCCTAATTAGAACTACCTGACAAATCTCCACTAAATGTTCAAACTAGTTTGCCACTCACTTCCGCTGCTTTCTGGAAAGTTTTGGGGTGATTCATCAAGCAGGGGCCGAGAAAAAGAGGGGGCAGGGGGGTCCCAAAATGTTTTTTCCAGGTGCAGTATCCTATAGGGATTTTAGACGCGAGTACAGCCCAAAACACTGAACAGAATTACAACAAATGTAGCAGAAAGACAGATCTTGGTCCAGAAAGATCTCTTTTTGTAATTTTGTGTAATTCTGTTCAGCAGTTTTGAAGTTATTAAAGAAAAAAGATTTATGTTTTACTAGAGACACAGATCCACCGCGGCAGAATCGTGGATCCACACGCCACAGCAATGTCGTGATTGGCTGGCCGCAGCCTGAGGACAAAGTTGCGTCCATCATTTTGTGTATTGGGACTCAGTCCCAAGGGGAAGGGAAATAAAACTTAAAAATCCTTCACAGGCAAGAAATTACCCCCAAATTATTTTTTTTTGTTTAATGTGTGCGAGGATCTGCGGATCCATCGTGGTGCTGAGCCCAGCATATCGCCGTGTGAATCCATGATGGATTTGCGGATGCAGTCCCCATTAAAAAAAAAAAAAAAAAAAACACTTGTATGCCCATTCACTCACCCACAAATCCGCTACCACACACGTTCGCAGACCCACACAGCCACTCACAACCCACTCATGCACACAAAACCATAAGCACACCCAGTCACAGACCCACATAGCCACAGACCCACATAGCCACTCATGCACCCACTCACTCCCAGTCACAGACCCACACAGCCACTCACAAACCCACACAACCACTCAAAAACCCATGCAGCTACTCATACAGCCACTCACAGACCCATAAAACCATTTGCACACACACACCCATGCAGCCACTCGCACATCCACTCAGACCACAAAACCACTCACACACCGAATCACAGACCCATAAAGCCACTCATACGCAGACACACGCAGGCCCTCATCCATTCACTCACAGACCCACACAACCACTCACACGCCCATGCAGACACTCACACACCCACAAAACCACTGGCACACCCACTCACAGACCCACGCGCCACCCCCACACAACTTGGCACAGCATGCATGAATTTCGTTTAATACAGGAGCAGTTCTGTATTAACATGCATTTGCAAAGCCAATAAGTCTCACCTATGTGAGAGGTTTTCGCTTTGCCAATGTCTTTTAGCCATGTTGTACAGCAGCGTGGCTAAAAGTTGGCAAGGAATTCCAGTCTTCTGTTTCCAGTTTAGAATTCATGTGTTTTTATACCACTTGAACTCAGACTCCTAATCCTGTTTATATTTACTGTATCTTATCTCAATGACTACAAGTCCTTCTGGACGTGATTGTTCAGCAGTGATTTTTGTGGGTAAAAGTATTGACTTGCCTTACGCCCAAGGTACTGCCAGTTTATAGCTAACTGTATTAGGATTTTAGATTTGAAATATGAATTCGGGTGTGCGATTTGTAGTGGCTTATTATCTCTATCTATTTTTTAGCAGCTATTTGTAAAGTAGCCATTTAAACTGATTGAAGGTGACACCATTGTAGGTAGCTTGTGAAGGTAAGTATACTGTAGGAGAGTGACTGCTCAGTTAATAACCAGGGCATTCTTTTTTTTATGATAGTTAAACTTCAGTGGATTTTTGCACGACAGACGCAGAAGGTGGGGGCTACACATGATTGTCATTTCGGCAATTGTTAGGCTATGAAAACAAACACCGTCATATGTGTCAAAGCCTATTTCCAGGCTGTCACGTCTGTTCTGTCCTGTAGCCATTACTCTGGAATGTATTTTTTTCCACAAATGTGAGTCTTGTTTTTTGATAAAACATTCCATGCTGTAGTAATCCCCAGAGTTACTTTGAAAGGATGCACAGAACTATATCCTCTTTGTGTTAGATGCCTTTGATAGGGAGGTTTTGTGGGTTTCATGCGGGTGAATCAGTTCTAAGGTCAAAAGTGCAAAGTGTGTCTCATACCCTGTGGCTCACAGTTAATCTAACCCTCAGCGACAATTTGTGTTTCAGAGATAAGTGTTTAAAAGAATGCTGCCTTCTCAGCATCGCAGAAGTGTTTTAACACCTTTGTCCAGACACAGAGCATAGTACAACACTTGAATAGTTTCTGTTCGCAGAAAATTATGTTACTGTTCTCAATATAATCAGGTTTTACTTTTCAGAAATGGCATACGTGGTTCTGCTTTTCAAAAATAACGAAATGAAAAGTAATGCAGCTAAATATTATTTGGAAAACGGCATTTCCTTACCATTTTGTTTTGACATATCTCAGATCCTGCTTGTTTGCATTGTTTGCGTTTTTTTGATTGTTTTCATTCGTTTTCTGCAGTCCCCAAATTATTTTATTGGACTCGTTTCTTGGTTGTGTGGTTCTAAAGGTCTTACCTTCTTTACTCATCTCTCTTGCAATAATACCTCTAGACTAGATAAAAAAACGGATTTTATTTTCCCTGTCAAATCACTTGATTTTTAGCACCTAAAACAAATATTGCAAGCTAGAGATTTGTTTTCACAATTTTTATTACTGAGATTTTTGTAGACTTTTAATACTAACTATTGAATATATTTTTCAACAAAGCAGCGTCTTTGTCCATTCTAAAGAAGCATACATAAAAGCAAAGACAACAGTAAAAAAGAATGGCAAGGGCAGACAAGGAGTGTACAAAGAAGTTACTGGATTAGACCATTACTGCTATAAGAAACATGTAACTGATTCAAAACTCTTTTTAACCCTTTAGGGGAAATTGAGCCAGAAACTGTGCTGTCACGTAGCTGCTGGCTGGGGTTGGAGTGCAAACATTGCTTCTTTGAAAGCAATGTTGTTGTTCCCGGAGCCAACCTATTACACGTACTAAATGAACAGTTTCATTTATAGATTGTCTTTTAAAATTGAATAAGCAAAAGGAGTTGTGAATTACAGGAATCACAGGGTGGAGTATAAATTGAAGAAGATCAATGACTTGTTATCAGTTTGCATTATACAGGCTTCCAATTTATCAATGATTGTGACTATACATTATGCTTTTAGGATATAGTGGGTACAAGTTGCATCAAACAGAATCAGAAGCGCAGGTCAGCACATCTGTAAACAATGTTTGCTGTGGTGCTGGAGTACCTTTCTCCTTCTTTCGTTCTTTGAAGGTAGGGTGCCACCATATAGTCAAATAAGACATAGTTTTCTATTTATAGGATTTTAAAGTTATGGAAGTGCTATCCCATGTCTACTTGAGATGAGGAATAGGTAGTCCTAAATGTCTGACTGGTCTGCTCCAGAGGTAGCTTTGAAGGGAGACCTGTTGTTGGAAATGAGTGTGGAAGAGAACACATGGGTCCCTTTTTTTGGAAGGGCATACTGCCCAGTTATTGTGGTATTTTACACATAAGGCAAGAGGATAAGGCGGCAAGAGCTGATTTCTAATTTGGGGCTGTGGGAGAATATTTTTCAAGTTACAGAGTGCTTTGTATCTTATGTATTAATGAGAGCAGGTTAATCAAGGTAATTCTGTGTATTTGAAGAACTGGAGAAACATATGGAGTGAAGTTGTGTTGCAGTGTATTTCATGTACTGTACAAATGAAATGGGGAACCCTTTAAGCAGTGCTCCCATTAAGTACTCCTGGCCTTTATCCAGTTCCCAGCCAAATTAGCCGACCATTACCCTTACTAAGAATTGCCTTTAATAATCATAATCTGCATAACACACATTGAACCGTACTAGAACTGATTAGGAAAATCGTATCTTACCTGCATTTACCCCACATGATGATGCATCGTCCCAGATGTAAGAACATGGGATGCAAGGTTCTGTATACCTCTAAGCCCTCAGAATTAGCTACAAGATGTCGTGTTTTTTAGACTGCGGCTGCAGGCCACCCAGAGATTGCAGATGACTCATGACCTTCAGGCGGTAGGATCCACTGCCCACCAACAACAGTCCCCCCACAATGATTAATTTGTCATTGGAGGTTAACAAATTTGACAGATTTCTTAATGAGACACTGCCTTTGTGACTGCTGTAAATAGTTTTACGTAATTAGAAAAACTGACATTTCATATCAGAAGTATAGGATCCACAATAATTGATTTCAAATAACAGAAAGCATTAATGGTCAAGGCAGGAGTAAAGAAAAAAAATAAATCTTTGACAGAGTGAGGCGTGTTGTAATGTAAGATTGTTTATCTTGACAATTAGTGGGTTTTACTTTACAATTGAAATTACTTTGATGTGTTTCTGAAGACATCAGGCTTTACACTGTTGAGTTATAGAATTGACAGTGGTAGTTGGTGACATTTGAAAGTGGTGGGGCGTGAAAGTTGGGTATGACTTTTATGTATTGAGTGAAGCGACCAAGCTAAATGGACAAACATGGGTCCAAGGTGAGTCCCCCTCCCCAGAAAACATTGAAAAACGAACGAGAAATGGTACATTTGAAAGCAAATGAATTTAGTGAGAAATCAAGGTTTATAAAGCAGTGGGAACATACAGTCATGAAATACTAAACACATTAAAAACTGCCCCATGTCTTTCTGCATTAATATGTTACTTTAGTGTGCAAATTGTACAGTGCGACAACTTCAGGCCCTTTAAAGTGTGTGCTTGTCCAGTGTCTTGCACTACATGCAGCACTAGCTTTGGAAGAAAATGCTCTAACCAAGCATCAGGAAGCACCCACAGCTACTGGCTGCAATCAATCATACAGAAATATGTGCAGACAGATCTTTAAGTGGGATGAAAAAGTGGAGGCTCTCGAAAAGGGAACATGTAAAATAAATTTCTGTGATTCCCATAGTGTGCCACCCGGCCTTTATTTTGGTTGCGCTCACATCCAGAAACATAACACAACAACTGACATAGACCTAAAACCTGTCAGTACTATTGGCTTTGTCAATGGTTGTTAACTGTTTAAGATTAATTAGTAACAACAATGATTAGTTACAAATTATTGACATTGGAAAGTCTGTTCTGAAATTGTGAATTAAATATTATTGAGGCCTATGGAAGTAGTATGGCCTTCAGTTATGTGTCCTTTGCGTTAGATACGCATGCCCGTTTTCTCTTCAGATCTCATCCATCTGCATATTTTCAACCCCTTCTCTTTCCCCTTCAGCACCCTCTTTTCCCTCTCCTCTGAATTCACTCCCCCGCATCTGTCTCATTTTACCAACCCAAACATACACACTTAAGCACTTTATTTCATTTTGCTTTTGCCTTCTAAATATGTTGACCTCTACACACCCCCTCACAAACATTTACACTGAATTTAATTTGCAGCTGGAATACATGGCCATTGTTCTGTGTGCTCTGCAGAGACCAACCCACTGTCAGGCACTTTGCTTTGCCTTCAGCCTCAGCACTAGCGCCCTCAATCGGAGCCCCTCATAAACCCCTGTCATGAGTCAAAGTATGCACTATGCATTAGTAATACCGTGCACAGAAACACAACATGATGAAACAACTAGCTGTCTTGAGGAGTGCAACGTTAAGTAAAACATGTGAAATAAGAGGTACTAAATGGCTGACACACATTACACACGTTTTAGCATTCATTGTTCGCATATCAATCTATGTTTGTGGTATTAGTGTTAAGGGCATGAAGATAGGGCCAGCTTTAACACCATACAGCAGATAACGGCCTTTACTGTAAGCATGTATTTCTCCCCTCGCGCTTGACTCTGATATTTAGATGCATTTTGCTAGGGAGCAAGAACCATGCTCGTCGTTTGGAACAGTTTCACGAGGAACAAGTGCAGCAACTCAACTTCTAAAGGAGCCAGAAATCTGCTGCCAGGGCCTGGGGTGTCACATGGGGGAGGTTAACGTGACAAGGGGTCTCAGTATAATAAAAATAACACAAGATTAGCATTATAACTGTTACTGTTACTGAAGACAAGGCACTAAATCACACATGCTTGCATCCACTCTTACTGAATGACAAATGAGGAAAGGATGTGATCTATGCCTGTTAATGACAGATGGCTGCCCTCACGCAGGAAAAAAGCATCACTTGCCTATAGTGGATACTGCCATAGACCACAATGGAAATGAAGGGCTTTAGTGCAGTCAGACCCGTCACAGTGTAAAAAGTTGATTTATTGTCTGGCTTCTGTCTTGTGTTTCAAAGCAAGGCAGGGCTGGCAGCCTGCAACAGACAGCCCAGACTTAAATGCATTGATTTGTTTAGAGATACGATCATATCTCTAAACAAATCGATCTATTTAATATTTTTATGTGAATGTGTAGGAACTTCAGAGGGATGTAGCCCTCAGCCCTAAAACAGAAACCACCTCTGAGAAGTGATGTAATTGTTTCCAAGATGCCTATTACGTTTTTCTGCTAGTTGATATAAGAAATAACTGAGAAAAATGTGGAAATCTAGTTCTATTTAAGAAGTGACAAGACAACATCAGACGAGGACGAACAGTGACGAACAAGAAAAATAGTTTGACCCCTAGTTTTCTTGACTTGATCATAAACTATTATACACATTCGCACAATGAAGACATTTGAACACTTCAAAGCACGTTGACATTGTGAAAGAGTACGTGTGAATGGAGGCTATAAATGGGTGGCCTTGCAGATACTGGTCTGTTTCGGCTTATCTACGTGACGAGGCATTAAACTGCCGTCAAGACTGTGAAGAATGTACATTTTATTCAGTGACTGTAGATACTGGCCTGGTGATAGTGCTTTATGTATACTGGGGCAGAGTGAGAGCTTTACATACTGGGGCAGTGTGGATACTGGTCCAGGTTAGTGCTTTGTGTACTGTCATTGCGGATAGTGCCCTGCGGAAAGTTCTTTACATACTGAGGGACTATAAATACTCGACTAGGATGGTGCTTTAGGAAATTTGAAAACTGGCCTAGATATGGTGTGTTGCATTTTGGGGCACTGAGAATTCTGGCCAGGTGAGTGTGTCTTGTGGTTTTGAGCAAAACAGGTCTAGCTTTTTTGGTTAGGGTGCTTTAGTTACTGGAACTTTGTGGATACTGGCCTGGGAAAAGTGTTTTACATACTGAGTAATCTGTTGGGTTGTTGTAAGAATATAGGTATCAAAAATATATTAGTTTGACGAAATATTGTAGCCTAAATATTGTTTGCAAAAATATTGCCCCACCAGATGTAGATTTTCGATTCATAACTACGATGGGTTGATCATTTTGTAAACAATATTTAAGGCACAATGTCATACTCAAACAGTATTTAGGGCCAGATGTAGGTAAGTACGGGATTGCGACTCGCAATTTGCGAGTCGCAATCCCATATGCAGGATGGTGTCCCTGACACCATCTGTGAATCGCAAGGGGGTCGCAAAGACCCACCTCATTAATATTAATGAGGTGGGTCACAATTTGCGACCCCCTTGTGATTCCCTGCACTCACAGGGATGGTGGCCTGCTGGAGACAGCAGACCACCATGTCTGTGACTGCTTTTTTAATAAAGCAGTTTTTTTTTTGTATTGCAGCCCGTTTTCCTTAAAGGAAAACGAGTTGCAATACACTCGGGAAAATGAAACCATTTGGTTTCATTTTTTCAGAGTAGGCAGTGGTACATAGGACCACTGCCTGCTCTGAAAAATATTTTGAGAGCCATTCACAATGGGACCCCTTCCCCTTTACGAATGAGTTAGCACACACTTCACATGGGTGGCAACTGCGAATTGCTTTGCGACCGCGTTCGCTGTCACAAAGCAATTCTGCATCGCGGTGCGAATCGCAATAGGAAGGTTTGCGCCATGCAAAACGTTACCTACATCTGGCCCCTAATCCCTTATACTCAGGTACAATATGGTGGAAACATGACTGGCTATGTCGCTTTTCGCTCTTTACCTGCACTGCTGATACTTGCCTGGCTGTGGCACTCTGCATGCTGGTACAGTGTGGGACTGACTTGGCAGTGGTGGTGGACGTGCCTGCAGTGTGGTAGTAGTGTGGGTACAGTGCTATTCTGAAAGTTCTTTAGGATTGTGTTAAATATCTGTTGCTATATAGCTATTATGTATGATGAATGGTGATGCAAAATGCATTGCTTAGTTCTATTTGTTTAAAAATTTAAATGGAGTGGGGTAATCCAAAACCCCACCCCACTAATAGCCTGGAGAAGGTGATTAAATTCCTAGGCTACAGTACCTTGAGACAGTTTGGGGCTAACAAAAATATGAGGGCCTTTTTGCATTCCCTTTCCATTCCTGAAAATCACTGGATGAAGTGTGTTACTTGAGAGAGGAGACGGTAGGCGGGACCTGCCCTCCCAACTCTGTGTATTTTTGAATCTTCAACATCTCAACAAACATCTCTCCACTTCGTTCTGGCTGGAATAAGAATCACAAATTATAGGGAAGCGTCTTCCCTTACGGACTTGAGTGTAATTTTTTCCCTTTAATCACCACCTAGAAAATGAGATATTGCTCTGCTACATCAATGTTTATGCATTACTGCTTTCCTCTGATATAGTATGCTGTACATTTTTTCTCAGATTTTAATTGTACTTCTCATATCACAAACAACACAACCCCCTCATAATTGTGGAAGCTACGCATCCTTGGCCTAACTCTCTTTACCCATTCTTGTGCCCGCAGATGGCATGGTTGGCCCAAAACATGATGACTAACCACATCTTTTCTATGCTGAACTAGTCACGACAGAACTGCTGTGGCAGCTTAGATGCGGTTTCTAGGTGCACATCTTCTTGAAACTGACAGTAACTAATGTATAGAAACTTCATTTAGAGGGTGACTCCAAATGCATGTTTTTTAAAGATGCAGCCGGGGCGTCTCTGTTTCCACCAGGGCAAAAATAGAGAAATGTAATAGTCAAACAATTGCAGAAAACTATTAAACAGTGTTTGCTTTTAACTAATGTTGCATGTGATATACACAATTAAAAAAAGAAAAGAAAACGGCGCGATAATTTGTTCAAACAAAGAAACACACTTTTCCTCTATATATACTGCTTTTGTAATAAAAAATAGAAAACGGATTTAAGCCTGGTGAACATAAAATGTGGCAACCAAAATATAGAGTATCAGAAATTAACAATAATGTAGAAAACTTGAAATATGGAGAACAAAAAGTTGTTTGCATAAATTTCCACTACAGCATTTTAAAACTTTGTGAGCAATTACTATTATTTGCTATTCACCAGAAATTGCGTAATATTCATAAAAATAGATGCAAAAAGGTGTGTTTTTGAGGACAAGGAAGAGGAAAGGGAATTCGACATGTTAACAAAATCTGAGTTTTTCATAATGTATTAAAAATGAATACATATTTTTTATTCTTCAGATAATAGAATTAATGCTTTTATTATTCATCTGCTGTAAAAAAAAAAAAAACGTAATAAGTACTTGAGCAATCCTTGTTTACCTTGCTCCTATCCCTATTACTCTTTTATAAAACTGCAGTAAAAATGTGATTACGGATGAAGTGTGGAAAGCAAGCATATACAGAAACACTTAAGCCGTGTATAACTAGGAAACTCTGTTCACCCTTTGCGTGCAATATTGAATGTGTTTTTCTCAATATCACAAACGTTCTTCAAAATACGCACACTTACAAATGCTACAGAAGCATCGGACGGTTCCTTGAAAAAGCAGTATGTTCCTATCGTTTAAATAAGCAATCAGACACTATTTCTTGAAATGGGGCTGTCATTTTTACGAATTAGAGTTATCGCACCTCGCCAGGTGCCTTGTGAAATGTGCTTATCAGCTGCATCTAAAAGAGTTAGAAGGAACGCTAAGCAAATGGATAGTGTTGACTATGACAGATGAAGTTGCACCTCCCTGTTCAGCTCCAGACATTCATGTTTCAGCAGGTGTCTAGAATTCACTAACATATAGCGTTTCAGCTGGTGAGGTAAGCAAGTATGTGAATAAGGCATAGAATGAATGATGTCCCCATTTTATGTAGCCTAGGTATTGGTCGGTGTGCATATCGACTCTTTGCAACAAAAACAAGTGACAAAAGATTGTTAAGTTTGCCTCTCAGAATATTAGCCTAGGCTTAATAAAGGAACTGTGGCCATAACATCTGCACAAGGAACATTGTGTAATCCATTGTTCTGTTAGAGGGGGGGAGAACAGCAGAGACTTAATGCTCCTTAAATAATTCGCACATCGTTTACACTCTGTTTCATAAACTGTGAGTAGACAATTTTCTCCAAGTGTGTATGTGGCTATACATAGTTGTAGTGGTGTCCACAAGCAACAGAGCTAAGGTAACTGTGGTAAACCATTTGGTTGACTGGTTGATTTTAAGAGTTAAACCTTGCAGTGGGTTAGCAGTATTCCAAAAATCAACATTTGTAACCGAAAAAATGTCAAGGTAAGTTGTGGTGTCATGTTCACTTCTACAAAGTAAGGCTTGATTCTAAGTACATCAGACATTTAATTCAACTAGAGTTAAAGTGAAGTTGCGGATACAGACCAAAACTTAAAAAACTTCAGTTCCCCGGTTTTGATATGCTAAAACCAGTGTGCTATTAATGATGACCCCTTAGGTAATCAAACTAAAATTCCCAGACTTCCGTCTCTGAAGTTTGGTGTCAATCTGACCCCGTAGTCTGTATGCAATGAGATATGTCCACATATAGGCTTTGAACCCAACCCAGACGAGACCAAGTGGGAACAGGGCTTGGCCATAGGTTTATCCCTGCGCTCAACCATGTTGTGAACAACCAAAAAGTTGATCATAGTTTGCTATATCCACAGGGCCTGGCCTGAGGCCAAGCATTGCATTCAACCCATTATATATGACCAAAGAAATTGCTAGTCAGTTCCAAAGGACTTAGGTGTTAATGGTAAAAAGGGGATTGTTGCCCAGAAATATGGCATTCGAAAATAACTGTGCATGGCTAAAGACCATGCACAACAGAGATAGAAGGAATAGGGGATGAGTACAGTGTGTGTGCCCTAATGTCACACCTTCAGCCCAGACCACAGTGAATACAGCCAAATTGCAAATTTTTCGTTGTCATTCCTAGAACTTCACCATTTCTACCTGCACATACAGTTCAGTTATGTTCATGTTCCCAAAAGTGTAGAATGTGGCACCTCCATGGTACCCATTACATATTAATCAGAGACCCCTGTCCCAAAACCTTTACATCACAGACAAGCTGCACATGGATAAAGGCGAGCACAGCTTTCTTGTGAGGAGAAGGGGCTGGGGCATCCAACTTGCCGTCACAATGGGGTGGGATCCTTTTAGGGCTTGATGGAGATTGGGCCCAGGGTGCAAATCACTGTAAACAAAAAGGTAGCCCTACAGCTAAAAGCACATTTTTTCAATTATGTCAGGGACTCGTTAAAATTATTTAATTAATATTATTTAAAAACATTTTGTTCAAAACTTTACTGAAATACATCTTTGAAAGTTATGTGGTGCAAAGTAATTATGCATTTGTACTTCCAAAGTGAGGTATTTAATTCAGGGGCTGTTGAGAGTATTTTTTTTTAGGGTAGAGCCTGCGATGGCATTTGCTAGTGCTTTGGTCAGTTCAAAAAGAAGGCGTGCTCAGTGTCGTCGCAGGGGTGCCATGGGACCTAATGCAAGCAAGAAAAATCCCCCAAAGACCCACAGTTTGGACCCCAGCTATGGTTATATTCAACTTCTAGAGCACCTCCTCGACTCTTCGGGCCCTAGTGGCAGTGTACCTCCTGCACTATGAAAGTTACACTCCTGCTTACTCGTGTGTCCTTATTTGGGACAAAATTGCCTATTGAAAGCACAGTAGGGGCCCGATGTTAATACCGCATGTCCCAAATAGCAGGTGCTAACATTTTGTGACATGCCTGTCACTTTGCAATACCCCTGTGTATCTATAGGTCACTCCCAAAATAGTCATGTGCTGAGACAATTGGTCACTGTTTGTAACTCCTACAAATTGCCTATGAATACAGGGATGGAAGCCTATAAGAGATAGATAGCAGACCGTCATCATTGCATTCACATTCCAAACAAGACTTTTGTAAATGTAGTCCATGTCCCTTTAAAGGACAGGTTCTTCTTTAAAATGAAAGTGTCCCAGTTGACCTAAGGGGTCATCATGAATAGCACACTGGTTTTGCAGTTTAGGGTACCCCGTTTGACCCTCGCCCAAATGAGGAGCAGAGTTTTCCAGCCTATGTGAACAGATTAAAACAGGGTTGCCGACCCTTGAAGTTGATCCTGGGAGCGGGAATTGATCTCCCTAACTACAGTTTGTTCCCTCTGAGGCCCTCGGCACTATTCTGAAAGGGGAAACTGTCCCCTTTTTAGGGTTGAGCCTGCGTTGCATGCGCTCGCGCATGCGTATCGCAGCGAGACGCTTTAGTTATTAGAAAAGGGCTCAGAGCCCTGTTGACGTCATGTCAGTGTGTTTGATTGGTTGGTGGGCTTGCCTAGTAAAATCTGCTTGCTTTCATTAGTCGAAGGCATGCACACGTCATGACTTTTCCGTGGTTAGCCCTCCTCGAGCTCAGCGACCAAGTACAGAAAACATGCGAGGCTCGCTGTTTTCTGTCGGATCGTGGACTACTTTTTCTCTGTTTTCCTGGCACGATTTTGCTTGGCAGAAGTCGAGTGCTTTACACAGTTAATTTCACATTTTCGGGTTATGTACATAAAAGCACTTTTGCCGATAGATGAAAAGTCGGGTTAGGAGTTTACAACGCGATCGGCTCTAACATGAGCAAACGCGAGACCCATTGCATTGCAAATGCTTGTTTAAACAGATGCCGCCCTGACCCAGGTGTCTGTATCTTATTAATGGTTTGCAACCATAATTGCAGTCCCATGCTTACAGATACATGCCGTTGACAGTAGCCACGAGAAGGGGGCGGCCCCATCACTTTACCTCATAATTGCGATCAGAAACAACCCGCAGAACACCTTTTGCAAATTGGAAAGGCTTTTGCGACTCACAAAAGGAGCTTTGTCCTTACCAAAAAGTAATTTTGCGGGCTCAACCCCTGTGATTTTGCAAATTGCAGGCTTTGCAACTGCACAAGAACCTTTGTATGTGACGTCCATAGATGCGTGTGCCGAGCGCACGCATACCAACAAAAAAGAGAGAATCACATGCAAACTTCTTTCAGATTTAGTTTTGACCACGTAGTCTTTCTTAGGGAAGTATTTGTTGTGCACAAAAGAGCTCTGATTGTTTCTCACAGCGTACCTACAGTGGCTTCATTAGAGCAGCATTCCTGGAACAGGAGGGGTGGGGTGTTATTTAACAAGTGGGTTGCTGCAAGAGACGCTTCACTTGCCGTGGAAGAAAGGGGCTATTAGAAGGTTTCTTACACACAGACGGTCTTTGTGTGGAAGGGGTGGAGATGGAATATATTAGGTTTCCTTTCCTTTAAGGTGGAAAACCCACTTCATTTACAGCCAGGCCGTTTTAACTGAGATGCCTCTCGATCCTCGCATGTGCCGCAGACCAGTGCTTAATTTGTAAATAAAAACCTGCCGGTGCCCAAAGCCCTCCTTTTAAACAGCGGCTGCTGCAATTAAATGTGGGAACACGGAATACTGAGGCGGCGTAATCCTGAAGGCATCTCGGGCCTCTTCAAGCCATATAAAGCCACTCCCTGCCCCTTCAGCTCACTCTTGCAGATTTCTACTTTATCCCTTTGTGACGCTTTTTCGTTTTTCACTTCCTCCGCCTTTCCCATATGTGTCTTTTCGCTCGCAGCAAATCCTTGAGGCCGAAGAATAAGTCCCGGCCCTCAAAAATAAGTGCTGGTGCTCAGCACCGGAAACAATAAGCACATATTAAGCACTGCCGCAGACATGACATTTGCAAGCAAAGGTCGATGTTGGCTGATGGCCTAATTCACAAATCTTCTGCGTTGGAAGCTATAGTTGTGATTGTGAAAAGTTGGATTGAAGGTCCGAAATCCCAGATCATGATCACAGAATCAGTCATTAAAGTTTTTTCCCCTCTGGGTATTGCGTTGTTAAGTTGAGCATTTTTGCAATTTTCACCTTGGAAAGCTGAAATTAAAAAGCAAATGGCGGGAAAACACATCCGCTGAATGTTGGTTTGTGAGCCAAAGGTGTCTGTTATGGACAATGAAAAATGTCCAACATGGCTCCCCTTTCAGGGTCGTTTATGTGGGGTAGGGTTGGGATCTTGGACCATTACAAGCAGAGGGTAGTCGTAACTATATTCCTATTAAAAAATATCAATTATATTTCACATCTAATTTGCCCCCCTAACTTTAGAGGTAAATTAAATGTTGTGGTAGTAGTGAAAATAGGACATGAATGTTCTTCTAAACTCCACGTATTTGTAGTGGATGTTGTGGAAGGGATTTCTTTTCAAAGAAAAGTATTTCCACGTGAAGGATAAAAATTAGTGCATTTAGAATCTGAATCCTAACACAAATAACCTGCCTGTTAAATATTATGCAGGTACACAGATTTGTTTAATGATTTCCATATATGTCTGTGCACAAGGATTTTTTTGTTTTGTTGTTAGAGGATCGTGACAAGGTGCTGTATTTGGAGTGGAGTGATAGTTCAAGTCAAGCAGTGAGTGACCCTGTGTGTTATACTGTCTGTCAGTTGAAGATCAGTTATAACTGATTTATAAGAATGCAATTCACAAATCATTGTCCGTAACGTGAAAGATTGTAACTTAGCACAACATTAGTGGGAATTTCCTTGCACAAAGTGCACTTGTGATTTAGGAAATTCTGCTACTGTTGAGACTTGTGGACGCTTCTGAGTGTATCCCGCTGTAAAAATGTTTTTTTCGCAAAGATGTGTAAGTAGTTTCCCAATTGTGATACCAATGCAAATATACTGCCTTCTGCATTTCCAGAGTAGGAGGGTTAAGGGATAAACAATTTTAATGTCATTATAGGCCAAGCTGTACTTCAAGTTGCTAAAATATTTTCTCTATGGAAAATGTTTCACAAAATGGAAACATTTTAATAAAAAAGTTAAAACCTTTTAATTTAATTTTTTTAGAACTCCCTCCCTACAGATCTTGCACAAGTCTGACTGACTACTAGGAAGCTGTGCCTGGATTCCTTGAGAATTAAAGCACGTAAAATGTGTTCCAAACGCAAAAAAAAAAAACGAGACAATTTCGATTTAAGTGTTGTTTGTATTTAAGTTCTGTAAATCAAACCTCTAAGAGGACGTCTATAGCCCTCTCTCAATGCATTGTTTCGTGTTTCGGGGTGGTGTGTAAATTCCAACATTTGCCGCTTAATTTGTGGTTGTTGAAAATATTAGCCCATCAGCCCAATGCTTTGTTTAGACGTTTGCATCGATGAGGATTAATAGTGCATTATTGTAATATGAAATCAATTAACACCGTATAAAACTGATGTGATCGTTCCCACGCCCAGCCAGTGGGGGTCGCTGCGGCTGCATGCCTTGCACCTCTCGACGCAGTGGGAGCTGGGCTGCAATGCCTAGTGTACCTTTTAGAACCTAGTTGCCGAAATGTTTTCGAATAGCATATTCCGAACCGCTGCAACACGCGTTTATGAGCTATCCGTTTTTATTGCAAAAAAGACACAACATGACGGGCCAAGGACAAGCTGATTATATGTTGTTTACTCAGTGATGGTAGCTTTGAAAGTTGACTTACAAAGATAAGACGGCTTCAAAGGAGTTGTGTTTGTTTGACCTGTCTAGATAGTAGAGTTGAAAAAGGCATGTTTGAATTGCTCACCTCTTGTTTTCGCAGGACGCACCTTCCCGACACACCCTTACTTCTCGGCCCAGCTGGGAGCAGGGCAGCTGTCCCTCTACAACATTTTGAAGGCCTACTCTCTGCTGGATCCTGAGGTTGGATACTGCCAGGGCCTCAGCTTCGTGGCCGGAGTCCTGCTGCTGCACATGAGCGAAGAGGATGCGTTTAATATGCTAAAGTTTCTCATGTATGACATGGGCCTAAGGAAGCAGTATCGGCCTGATATGATTATTTTACAGGTAATTGTTTGCTGATGTACTTTTCAAATGTAGCGCCTTACAGGATGAGAGGTTATATAATTATTCTAAGGTCTTCATTTTTCCCCAGTATGCCTTTCAAACTTAACTACTTAAAGGGCGGGGTGTAATACATGACTATTCTGCAAGTATTTGTAGGCATAGTGACATACAGGATACAGTCTGCTTACCACACGTGGTCGTTCTGCAGGGCGTTCTCTTTCCCTAAATTGCCTTTAACATATAGGGCGAGCAGTGTTATTCCCAATCACTATCCGGGTGCAGTACGACTGTTGTACTAATAGGTTGCATCACAAATTGTCCGTTGTCACAAAGGTGTGAAATGACCTTAACATTAATCCTGTCTTTATTTGCGACTCGTGTGATTGGTAGGCACTCTACAGGATGGAGGCCTGCAAAGAACAGTAGACCTCCGTCCCTTCATTTGCATTCCAAAATGGGAAATTGTCTTTCCTGCCGCCTTTGTGTTTTTTTGGGAAGGCCGAGGCCGGGGAGCAGGCAGTGGTCCAAAATTGTAGCCACAAGCAGTTGATGCATTCTATTCCCAACCACTCCTTTCAAGCCTCATCTAATTTGCGGTTCAAAAGGATGGAAAAACCCCTTTTATGACTTGTAAAAGCGCTTTTCTCCATCAAGAAAAACCCGTTTGCAGTTGCAAGCACTTTGATTTTTTTACCAGAAAGCTCGTTGCACATTTGGCCATATGCTGTTTACAGTATTGGAAGCTGATATGAGTATTCTGCACATTCTTCGCATTCCCCAAGGTAACTTTCAGGCAAACCCTTACAGAATTTTAATGCGATAAGGCCATTCTTTAGTCCATTCTCATTTCCTGATATTTTACAGGTAAGTCCCATACCTCAATGTGTTGTTCACGCATAGAGCCTTATAGGATGGAAAGGAGAGATTGTTTGTTTCAGATTTTTCCCTAATGGACCTATCAAACACAGCACCATACAGGAATATCATTTGTGTAACTCCCATTCCAGTATTTTACTTTCATTTAGAGTGCCAACTCGAAGGTGATAACATTTCAAACACCTGAGCATCCCAATCCTCCTCCCTCAAACCCATTATTTAAAATTGCTTTGGGTCATTTGCAATCCTAGTGACCCAATACTTCCACAGAAACACAAGAAACAACCCAAGATCTACCTGATGTAAAAAAAAGAAAGCACAAGGGTTGCTACTATCGGGACTGGTAAATTAATTATGTTTCCGTTGGTCTCAAAACCCGGAAGAAACAAAGGAATGCCTATTGTTACCGATTGTTATATGGGATAAAATCCTGTATTTGGACTTTGAGCCCCTCTCTAAAAACCGGTACTTACAGAAGATATTGTAGTCTCCATTGCCTCTCTTATTTGACCCATTGTGAGAAAATGCCTATTTTGTCCTTGTTAGCCCCCACCTTTTGCTTGGTATTTGATGTAGTTTCAAAGTTGTTACTGCCTAGGCCTCATTCTAACCAGGTTCCCTGGGCCAGATCTCTTTCCCTAAAATTGTTGTGATGCATTGGCACAATATGCAACACCTTTAGTTGGCACTATAAGTCTCTAGCAAATGGTGATTAGGTACCCAGGGCATAAGGTACTAGGGATAGGCCCCTGAGGGCAGCAGCACAGATTGTGCCACCCTCTAGGGTTATGCATCGAGAAGCACCAAGCACTACCATTGCAGGCTGAGTGTTCTGATGCAATCCTAAAAGACAAACTCAACATGGCACACAGCGTCTGTGTCCTCTCAACTACTCACTGCATGCACTATAGATACATCACCCCTCTGGCAGGCCTTACTGCCATAAGGCATGGTGCACTGTATTGCATGTGTGAGCATAGTTGGATGAGCAACATGCCCCTACCTTGTCCTTGCCAAACCTGGGACAGAGTAAGTGTTCATGGCAGCCATTTTAATACATATCCTGGACACTGGTCAGTATGAGTTTCACAGCTACATGATGGCTACTCTTAACCCTGGGTTGGTTGGTATCAAACAGCTCAGAAGGATAAATCCAGACTGGTACCAGTATTGGATTTGTTACAAAATGTACCCAGGAGTCACCTTGGAGGTGCCCCCTGCAAAAGCTAACTACCCTGGCATTGTTGCTGGCCAGTCACAACAAGCCTGCCACTACCAGACAAGATTGTTGAATCCTGGGGTGAGAAATCCTGCTCTCTTGGTCCTAGTACAAAGCCCTTCCTGGATGGAGGTGCAAACACCCCCCAGTCACAGGAATGTGCACTGCCCTGCTAGCAAGCTTCAAAGGGCTTTACTGTCCTTGAAACTCGACCCACAAGCCTGCCGCTAGCAGCAGATGGGCGTCCCCTTTGCAAGCCCCCGCTTTTGGCAGGAGCAACAGCGGGAAACCAAACAAAGGATAGGAGGAGTGTCATCCCCAACTTACACCACCCCTAAGGTGTTATATGCGAGGTGACCCCTCCATTTCATTTTCCTCCATCTTAAATAGAAAGAAAATAGCCAGTCAGGTGTAGGGAAGTGACCTCCTCCCACAGGAAGTGGTCACTTAGTGGGTGCAGCCACCCTAAGGGAGGTGACCCATTGGTCACTACCAGGTATTCCCCTAAATGCCCACTAAATAAGTATTTAGTAGGCATCCTGGACCAAGAAATCAGATTCCACGGTCAAAAGAAGGCAAGCATCAAAGAAGGCCCAAGGCTCGGGAACTGAAGTCCTGCTGCACCTGGAAAAGGTGCCAAACCCTGCCTTCTGCACCCAGGACTCAACAATCACCGCTGAGGTGTTGCTCAGACAATGGATGGACTCCACAAAGCCCCAGAAGACCGCCACACTTAAAAAATTGTTCAGAGTGAAGGCATCTGTCTACAACACCAGGGAACCAAAGACCCAGTAAAGGCCCCTTCACTGACTGGCTGCTGAACAAGGGACCGGACGCCACAGTCAGCCCAAACTCCACCCAACAGACCGCGAGGACAAACCCTGCAAGTGTGCCAAGTTTGGTGGCACTGCACCTTCCAGTGGCCAGACCGTGCAATTGCCCTAGGGACTGGTCACCTCACATCGGGCACCAAGAAAGACAGTCCATTCCAGACTGTAAAAGGATAAGGAGTGAGCCCCCGTCAAGGGACTTCAGAAGCCACCAGGATCTCCCACCAGAATGCCCCTGTTGTCCTGCAAGCGACCTTCAAAGAGACCTACCTCCTGCTTCCAAGGGCACCTTTGCATACAGCGCCTGGCTCATCGATTCGCTCTGCACCCAGCTGCCCTGTGCCCTGCACTGAAGATCCAGTTGTGCCCTAAGGGTCCCCAACCCCTTGCGACGTCAACAATCCAAGTGGACCCACCGGACTCCTGTTGAAACTGGGAGCCGCCCAAACTTCCCTAGCTGGTCTGTGGTGCCCCCGATGACCTTAATATACCAGCAAAAGGAGACATTGATAAACACACTGCCTGATTTTATATACATTTTGAAAGAATTTTCTCCATTGATTCCTATGGTGCGTAATTACGCACAAAATGACTATTTTTATCAAAACTTCCAAAATTCATAACTTAAAAAGAACTTACCCGATTTTGATGAGCTTGTCTTTAATTTTAAAAAAAATCTGAAGTATTTTTTATAATTGGTCTTGGCTTATTCTTTTGAGTGTGTGGTCTCATTTATTGATACTGTGAGTACATCAAATGCTTTGCACTTCTCTAAGATTATCCTAACTACTCAACCAAGCTACCATAGAAATTAAGAGCATTAGGTGGTCTAATATTAACCTCTGGAAACCAACATGTAGTTGCCTGGACTCCTTGCACAGTGTGTCCAGCTTTGTACACTACATAGAGGGCCAGCCTCCTACATCAAGTGCTTGGTGGGATAAAGACTTTCCATTTGCTGATACCACTTTGTCAATTTTGTGAGCATTCAAATATCTTTCCAAATTGTCTTTAGCATAAACGTGTTTGTTTTTCAATTGAATAGATTTTTTTTTTTTTTTTTTTACAACTTTTTAAAATAATTATCTGATAGAGACTTCTAGTTGCAGATTCCTTACCTTACAATTTCCCCCAGGCATTGGACTGGATTCCGAGATTTTTCTTCGAGCAATACCCTTGCTGGACACTTCTCCAGATGCTGTCTCCTCCTACCGTGGCTCAACCTCCTGACAGAGATGCTTCAACCAGGGGCTTCCACATCTGAGCCCCTTTTACCATTCAATGCAGCCCTCACCAATGTCCTTTTGGGTACTTGGTCCAAACCCAACACAGGGGCTCCTGTGAATAGGACTATCTCACACTGCCATCGGCCCACCCCGAACAACACTAAATTCCGTTCAAAACACCCCACGCTTGAGACTCTTGTCATCCAGGCTTCCTCTTCCTCAGGCACATTTCCCTTCCGCACCCCCAGATAGGGAATCAAAAAGGCTTGAACAATTTGGGAAGAAGATGTTTCTTCCTCCAGTCTCGCGCTGCGATCTTTGAACACCGCATGCCTTTTGGGCCACTAAACCCACTCTTTGTGGGATACGGTTGCGCACGTTATGCCGCGGATACCAGAGTAGGCCCATGCTATCGTCTCACAAGCTGTCAACGATGGGAGAGATGTGAAGTTCACGATCTGATGTGGGCTCGACGCGACCGACTCTCTGGGCAGATCGGTTGCTATGACAGTGGCCTTGAGACGCCACACCTGGTTGAGTACTTCTGGTTTTTCGGGGGATGTCCAACAGTCTCTCATGGACATGCCCTTTGATGGTTTCCATCTCTTTGGAGACAAAGCATAGTTGGCCTTTGAGATATTCATGGATTCCCAGGCTATGGCTTGGTCCCTTGGTCTTTCTACTGCACCTCAGACCCAGCAGTCCACTTTTCCCCCCTTTCCTGGCCACGGAAGGGGCTCCCTGTTGCGTGCCCTACCCAGCCACCGCGCCATCCATGCTGTTCAGCCACTGCATGGCCGGGGACATGGAATATCAGAGGTCTGCCCAGTCCACCTCTGCCCCTGCTGCAGCCTCCAAACCCTCCTAGTTCGTCCCCTCACACTGATCCAGTTGGCGGCACTATTCGCCATCACCTGCCACACTGGGAATCCATTACTACGGATAGGTGGGTTTTGCACATCATTCGAAAGGGCTACCCCTCCCTTTTCGAATCTGCCACACTGGCCATGCCTCCATCACCTCAGCCAACTCCCAGAGGATCATTTGGCACTTCTCCGCGGCTCTTGGCTAAGGGAGTTATAGAGAAGGTCCCTGTGCCAGGGTTGTGGTTGCTATTCCTGCTACATTCTGATGCCGAAAAAGGACAAGGGCTTACGTCCTATCCTAGACTTTCGGGACCTCATCTACTTCCTCAAGAAGGAGAAATTCAAAATGCTCACCCTGGCTAAGGTTCTGTCTGCCTTAGACCCAGGAGACTGGATGGTAGCATTAGACTTGCAGGACGCTTATTTTGACTCGTGGTAGGTCACAAGCAGTTTACCGTACTCCCCTTCGGCCTTACCAGTGCCCCTCGGTGGTTCACAAAACGTAATGGCGGTGGCTGCAGCTCATCTGTGCAGGTTTGGGTCTCACTCTTCCCCTACCTCAACGACTGACTGTTGAAGGAGGACTCACCTCAGAAAGTCGTCTCCCACCTTCAGACTATCCAGAAAGGGGTTCCAAATTTATAAAAAGGTCCCAGCTTTATTAAAGTAAAGATGTCTGATGCAGAGAGCCAGAGCCAGGAGCTCGACCTGGCCACTTATCAGGCATATAAATATGACCAGTTAAGGAGGTGCTGCAGAGTTTACTAAATTAATACTGGAAAAAGCCCCAGTGCAGATAAGCTTAGGCTTCTGATGGCCCAGAATGAAAAAGATAACCCTACAGATGAGTTAGATGATGAAGTATCTGGGGGAGAAGAAGACTCAGTGGGAAATAGGGATGAGGGTAGTTCCTCTAGCCAAAACACTAGTGCACACACAGAAGAAGACCTGGCCTTAGCCAGACTGACTAACAGACTGTCCTTAGAGAGTCAGCTTTTGGAAATTGAGAAACAGAGAAAAGAGTTGGGCTTAGGACCCATCTCTGGTGGCAGCATCCACTTATTGAATGAGGAGCCTTTCAATATTAAACTACCAAAAGGAGTTGCCCCTCCCTATACAGAATGGGATGATATGGTGAAATGGTTTTCTGCCTTTGAAAGAGCCTGCATTGGGTGGGAAATTGAGAAAAAAACACTAGGCACACACTATTATGGGAGTTATTCTCAGGAAAGTGCAGGGATAGACTCCTGACACTGACTAAAGCAGATTCTATATCCTGTGACCTCATGAAGGGTACCCTGATTGAGAGCTTTGGATTTACAACTGAAGAGTACTGCATAAAGTTCAGGGAGGCTTGAAAAACGCAGAGCCAAAGTTGGGTAGAGTTGTTAGACTATGTGGTTGGTTAGCTGGAAACAAGGTACAAGATTATGACGGGTTATAAAACCTATTCATGAAAGAGCATCTGCTGAGTAATTGTTACAATGAGAGGCTACATCAATACATGGTAGACCGAGATACACTTTCCCCTCAAGAGTTAGGAGGAAGGCAAATCACTGTGTCAAAACAAGGGTGACTAAAACTACCACTAATGGGGGAGACCAAAAGAAAGAGGTCAACCCCCCACCACCCCAAAGGAAAGATGGGAGCCAAAACAAAAATAAAGTCTTCTCAAGGTCCCCAAAAACCTGCACAGGATGGTGGGTCCAGACACCCCTCACAATCTAGGAGTGAGTACAAAGGAAAGAACTTTGATCCCAACAAGGCTTGGTGCTATGATTGCAAAAACAGAGGGCACCAAACTGGAGATCATAGCTGTAAAACAAGAAGAATCAACCTGCAGTAAATTCAGTTGAAAATCTCCAGATGGGATCAGAGGTGTGGCCTGACCATGTCAGTGATCCCACAGAGGCAACATTAGTCACTGAGGGAGGGGTAGAATTATCCTGTGCTTCCTGGCCAGGTAGTATTCAGAAATACAGGCAGCACCCTTTGATTAATGGGGAGGAAAACACAGGAGCTAGTGTTACCTTTGTAACTCAGCACTTAGTCCACTCAAATTCTGGTATAGAAGTCTTACCCTGTCACCAATGCTGACAATGAGACAAAGTTACATCCCATGGCTATGGTAACCTTTGATTTGAGGGAGGGAGTAGTCGGGCAAAAATAAGTGGTAGGGTCCTCATCTATCCCAGTAGATTGCCTGCTTGGAAATGACCTGGAGCATTCCCCCTGGGATGAAGTAGAACTAAAGACCCTTGCAGCCATGTTTGGGGGTCCCAGAGTGGGTCTGTGTCAAGAGTATGGCACAAAGCAAACTCAGAAAGAAAAAAGAGATCTGGATCCTAAAATAGTGGACCAGCCTCCGAAGAGAAAGGGCACAAAGCCTGGGGGAACAAGCTTCAAGTCAGATCACAAGACAGAACCCCTCTTCCCAGGAAGAGGACTTGCCAGTTCCAGAGGGAACTGAGAGTTTATTGGCAAGATGGGCTCCTGTTCACTGAGGCCAGAGACCTCAAACCTGGTGCAACCAGCTGGGTGGTAGTGCCTCAGCAGTTCCGAGAAGTTCTCCTCACTCTAGCCCATGACATTCCCCCAGCTGGGCATTTGGTCCAAAGCAGAACTTGCAGTAGGTTGGTTAACCATTTCTACTGGCCAGGAATGTCACAAAAAGTGAATGACTTTTGTCAGTCCTGCTCTACCTGCCAACCCAGAGGCAAGGCAAGAGGACACTTAAAGGCCCCATTAATGCCACTATCTGTGTTTGGAGTTCTATTTGAGAGGGTCGGGGTTGATATTGTTGGCCCCGTTAACCTCCCAAACAGTATCAGAACATTAATACATAGTGGTGATAGTGGGTAATGCCACTAGATATCCTGTGGCTATACCCCTTAGGACTATTACTGCTCTTGGAATTGTAAAACCCCCCTGGGTATTTTTACCAGAGTAGGGTTCCCTAAGGCAGTAGAATATGACAGAGGTTCTAACTTCACATCTGCATACTTAAAACACCTGTGGAAGGAATGTGGTGCGACATATATGTCCAGTACCCCATACAGTCCTCAAACAAATGGGTTGGTTGAAAGGTTTAACCAGACCCTCAAAGGCATGAATGGAGGCATCCCTGCAAAACACAGGAGGAGAAAGGATGTCTTACTTCCATGTCTGTTTATTGCCTGCAGGGAAGTGCCACAAAATGGAGTTGGATTCTCTCCATTTGAACTTTTTGTTTGAGCATCCTGTTAGGGGACCAATAAGTCTTCTAAGGGAAGGCTGGGAGAAACCTCTCAAAGAGCCCAAGCAACACACTGTGGACTATGTACTTGGCCTACGTTCAAGGATGACAGAGTACATGGAGAAAGCAAGCTGAAATCTTCAGGCCAGTCAGGAGCTGCAAAATCTCTGGTGTGACCAAAAAGCTGCTATGGTGGAGTTCAAACCAGGGCAGAAAGTTTGGGTGTTGGAGCCTGCTGCTCCAAGGGCTCTCAAGGACAAATGGTTTGGACCCTAGCCCATTCTTAAAAAGAAAGGGGAAGTCACCTATTTGGTGGACTTAGGCAGTTGCAAAAGCCCTAGAAGAATCATACATATCATCCGCCTAAAACCCAATTGTAATACAGTGGATGTGACCATGCTCCTGGTTCCAGATGAGGGACAGCAAGAAGAGAGTGAACCTCTCCCTGATCTCCTCTTTGGCAACTCCCAAAATGTTTCAATGGATGGAGTGGTCTTGTCAGACATCCTCACAGAATAACAGCAGGCTGATTGTAGGCAAGTCCTCAGCCAGTGTGCTGAGTTATTTTCTCTGACCCCTAGGAGGACTGGCTGGTGTACCCTGGGCACTGGCTACAGCTTGCCTGGCAGAAACAAAATTTAGATACAGACCAGGTCAGGGAGAGCATACAAGCTGAAGTCAAAAAGATGTTGGATCTGGGTGTCGTTGAACCCTCAGAGTCTCTGGGCTAGCCCCGCAGTTTTAGTCCCCAAAGCTCACACAGAAGGAGAGAAAAAGAAGATTACAGGAGCCTCAATTCTGTGACAAAAACCGATGCACACCCAATCCCAAAAACTGATGAGCTAATTGACAAACTAGGAGCAGCCGCATATCTGAGTACTTTTGATTTAACATCAGGGTGCTGGCAGATTGGCCTGACCACAGGAACGAAAGAGAGGTCAGCATTCTCCACTCCTAGTGAGCATTACCAGTTCACTGTTATGCCCTTCGGATTAAAGAACACACCTGCCACATTTCAAATGTTGGTGAACCAAGTCCTTGCTGGGCTGGAATCCTTTAGTGCAGCTTGCCTACACGAAATAGCTGTCTATTTAGCACCACCTTGCAGGATCGCCTGATCCACCTAAGGAAGGCTGTTGTGGCTCTGCAAAAGGCAGGCTTCACTATCAAGCCATTAAGTGCCAGATAGGGCAGGGTTAAGTTGTTTACTTGGGCCATCTGGTTGGTGGAGGCGAAGTTCAGCCCCTCCAACTCAAGAATCAGACCATTCTCCCTTGGGAAGCTCCCACAACCTAGACACTGGTCGGGACATTCCTTGGCTTGAATGTGTATTATAGGAGATTTGTGAAGGATTATAGTACCATAGTTGCCCCCCTCACAGAGCTAACCTCAAAGAAAATGCCCCAAAACGTTAACTGGTCAGTGAGTTGTCAAAGGGCTTTTGGCTCTTTGAAGAATGTTATGTACTCTGCTCCAGTCTTACATCTCTAGATTGCTCCAGACAGTTTATCCTCCAAACAGATGCCTCTGAACCTGGGGGTATGAGCGCTCCTAACCCAAAAACATGATGGACATGACCAGCCTGTTCCTTTTATAAGCAGAAGACTACTACCTAGGGAACAAAAATGGAGTGCCATAGAGAGGGAAGCCTGTGCTGTGGTTTGGGCCCTGAAAAAGCTGATGTCGTACCTGCTTGATTCTCACTTCATAGTTCAGACTGGCCACAGGCCTCTGAGATGGCTACAACAAATGAAGGGTGAAAAGCACAAACTGCTTAGGTGGTCCATCTTGCAACAGGAAATGGACTTTCAAGTGGAATACAAACCTGGGTCTGCCCATGCCAATGCAGATGGCCTTTCAAGGTTCTTCCACTAAGATGATGAAGACTCACTAGGGAAAGGGTAGTCTCACCCTCTTTTGTTTTGGTTTGGGGGAGGAGAGTGTGAGAAAAGGCCTCTTATGTCATAGTTAGCCTCCATTTTTGCCTGATATTTGATGTAGTCTTAAAGTTGTTAGGGCCTAGGGCTCCTTCTAACCAGGATCCCTGAGCCAGATCTCTTTCCCTATAACTGTTGTGATGCATTGACAATTGGCAACACCTTTAGCTGCCACTATAAGTCCCTAGTAAATGGTACTTAGGTACGCAGGGCATGGGGTACTAAGGGTACTTAAGGGTAGGCCCCTGAGGGCAGCAGCACAGATTGTGTCACACTCTAGGGCATTGCATTTAGTAGCATCCAGCACTGCCACTGCAGTTAGAAATAGGGTCTTGAGTTGGCAGTCAGTTTATTCCCTTTCCAAGTAGGGGCCCTCTCTCTAGCCAGGGCAAGGGAGGTACACAACTCAAATAACCCCTGCTCACCCCCTTGGTAGCTTTGCACAAGCAGTCAGGCTCATCTCAGAGAGGCAATGTGTAAAGTATTTGTACTAAAACATACAGTAACACAGTGAAAACATCACAAAAGGACTCCACACCAGATTAGAAAATAGCTAATATTTTAATCAAACAAGACCAAAACGACAAAAATCCAACGTACACAAGCAAAGATATGAATTTTTAAAGTAAAGAGAGTCTTAATCAATAGAAATCAATGAATGCGTTGTTTTAGCGCAAAGCACCAGGTATGAATAAAAAAAAAGCCGCACGGGTGGGTGTGCATCAGAAAAGCAAGCAATTCTTTCCTCGCAGGGAGGGGATGCGTCGATTTCTGGACAAGCAGCCTCAGGTCTGTGCGGTGATGTTGAAGGTTTTGGCGCCCATGATTGTTGCGTAGAAAATGTTGACGCGCTGTGTGAAGGGTCATCATTGAGAACAGGCGCTGCGTCAATTCTCCAGCCCTGAGGCCGGCGCTGCATTGAATTTTCGGTTGCGCGACAGGCACTGCGTTTATTTTTCTGACGCACTTACAGCGGTATGTGGATTTTCTCCCGCAGGTTACCAGCTTCAACTTCTAAGGGCCCAGGGACTGGGTTTGGCAGTACTTAGCAAGTCAGGACTCTCAGCAGAAGAGCCCAAGCACTGGCAGAGATGAAGTCTTTGATGTCCCTGAGACTTCAGAGCAGGGGGCAGGCTCAGTCCAAGCTCTGGGAGAAATTTCACTAGCAGGTTTTCAGAAAGCAAAGTCCAGTCCTTTCCCCCTGAAGGCAGAAGCAACAACAGAAGGCCAGCATAGCAAAGCCACAGGCAGAGTGGCAGGTCCTCCTCAAGCATCAAGCTCTTCTCCTTGGCAGAGGTTCCTCCTGATCCAGAAGTAATCTCAAAGTCTGGGTTTTTGGTCCACTACTTATACGCATTTCTCCCTTTGAAGTAGGCAAACTTCCAAGGAAAGTCTTTGTAGTGCACAAGACCCTACCTCCTTGCCCTGCCCCAGACACACACTAGGGGGTTGGAGACTGTATTGTGTGAGGGCAGGCACATCCATTTCAAGTGCAGGTGTCAGCTCCTCTCTTCCACTCTAGCTCAGGAAGACTCATCAGGATATGCCGGACACATCTCTGCTCTATTTGTGTCACTGTCTAGAGTGAATTCACAAACAGCCCAACTGTCAGTCTGACCTAGATGTGTATTTAGCAGCTAGGCAGAGGCACGGAATGATTAACCAAGAATAGGCACATTTTCTAAAAGTGTCATTTTCAAACAGACAATCTAAAAACCAACTTCACCAAAAGATGTATTTTTAAATTATGAGTTCAGGGACCCCAAACTCTAGATCGCTATCTGCTCCCAATGGTAAACTGCACTTAAGAGATATTTAAAGGCAATCCCCATGTTAACCTATGGGAGAGATAGGCCTTGCAATAGTGAACATCAAATTTGGCAGTATTTCACTATCAGGACATGTAAAACCTTTTTAATGCACTGCACCCTGCCCATGGGGCTGCCTTGGGCTTACCTTAGGGGTGACCTATATGTAGTAAAAGGGAATGTTTGGGCCCAGCAAGTGGGTGCACTTGCCAGGTCGAATTGGCAGTGCAAGACTGCACACTCAGACATTGCAGTGGCAGGCCTGAGACATGTTTACCGGGCTACTCGTGTGTTGCACAATCAGTGCTGCAGGCTTACTTGTAGCGTTTGATTTCCAGGCTATGGGCACCCATAGTGCTCTTTAATAGGGACTTACCAGTAGATCAAATGTGCCAATCATGGAAAACCAATATCATTTAGACAGAGAGCACCTGCAGTTTAGCACTGGTTAGCAGTGGTAAAGTGCACCGAGTATCAAAACCAGCAAAAAAAAATTACAGGACAGGATCCAAAAGCAGGAAGTCAGGAGCAAAAACTACAGGGAAACCATGCCAAGTGCTGCCAGGTCTAGCACAGGCTGAGTGTTCTGATGAAATCCTAAAAGACCAACTCGACATTGCACACAGCCTGTGTGCCCTGTCCACTACACACTGCATGCATCCCTCTGGGAGGCCTTCCATCCCTAAGGCAGATTACAGTATATTGAATCTGTGGGCATAGATGCATGATCAATGTGCCCCTACTATGTCCTTGCCAAACCTGAGACATAGTAAGTGAACAAGGCAGCCATTTTATTACATGTGCTAGACACTGGTTAGTAGGAGTTTCACAGCTACATGTTGGCTACCCTGCACCCTGGGTTGTTTGGTATCAAACAGCTCAGAATGATAAATTCAAACTGGTACCAGTATTGGATTTATTATGAAATGTACTTGGGGTCACCTTAGAGGTGTCCCCCTGCAAAAGCCAACTACCTTGGCATGGTTGCTGGGCAGTCACAACC
This sequence comes from Pleurodeles waltl, assembly GCF_031143425.1. NCBI lineage: Eukaryota > Metazoa > Chordata > Amphibia > Caudata > Salamandridae > Pleurodeles > Pleurodeles waltl. The sequence continues at coordinate 1,029,942,520 of NC_090437.1, read as the reverse complement.
AGCCTGCCACCACCAGGCAAGATTCTGGAACCCTGGTGTGAGAGACACTGCTCTCTGGATCCCAGAACAAAGCCCTTTCTGGGTGGAGGTGCAAACATTCCCTCCCTCAGGAATGTGCACTGCCCTGCTAGTGAGCTTCAAAGGGCTTGCTGCCTTTGAAACGCAACCCCTAAGCCTGCCGCCAGCAGTAGATAGCTGCCCCCTTTGCAAACTCCCACTTTTGTCAGGAGCAATGGCGGGAAACCACACAAAGTATGAGGAGTGGTCATCCCCAGCCTGCACCCTCCCTGAGGTGTTGCATGCGAGGTGGCTCCTCTGGCTATTTTCCTTCCATGCAAGATGGAAGAAAAGGAAATAATCAGGTGTAGGGAAGTGACCTCTGCCCACAGGAAGTGGTCACTTAATGGGTATTGCCACCAGATGGTAGATAACCTATTGGTCACAACCAGGTACTCCCCTAAACGCCCACTGAATACACTATTTAGTGGGCATCCCTAGACCAAGAAATCAAATTCCAAGGACAAACGAAGACCAGCAACAAAGAAGATCTAAGGCTCGAGAACTGAAGCCCTGCAGAAAAGGTGCCAAACCCTGCCTGCTGCACCCAGGACTCAAAAGTCTCAATTGAGCAGGACTCGAAAAATCTACTGGACCACTGGCTATGGCAATTTTATTTTATGAGGTGGAGCCATTTTTAGATTCCAATGGACCCTTCTGGCAGTGGATAAAGAAGAGGTGTTCTGTTCAATCAGAAACTGAAACAGCAACTAAGATGCCTTTAAATCTTATTCTTGTCACATGTGCTCTGTGTTCAGAGACAGAGGTCAAAAGTCAGTTTGTCTCCTTGCAATGCAAATACTTTTCCTTGTGTCTGCAGTGTTCCAGGATTTTGTAAGGTGAACTGTCTGACCTATGTGAAATGAAAGGCTTTTGGTATCAGGTTTTTCCCCAACATGCAACATTTATATAACTAAGTCAGCTTCACAAACATTTCAAAATATATTTCAGTAGCTGTGAAATACATACCATTTTTTGTACTTCTGTGTGATGGAAAAAAAAAACATTAATAGGATGAAAAAGAAGTCATAACACTTTACTTGGTGATGTGCCAGTGATAAATGTTTTCTGAAACTCAATTTTCACAGATTATTGTTAATACACTAAATAGTTTTATCAGTTAAGCTGCAAGTTAGTGGGAAGGTTTTTGGACATTTCTTGGAAATTTACTGTCTGTAAATGACCGTGCGCTAACACATCATGCTTTAGTAATATATTTATTTAAAGTGAGTTTTTAAACGTAAACTGAGAAACACTCCTGCCGTGATTGCAAAGCTATTAGTAAACTAAGAGGCAAGTCATGCATGGATCATGTGCACCCTATATGTGGGCTAGATTTATTATACATGGAGCAAACGTTTAGTATATTTAATCAAACAAAAGAGGATTTGTTTTACAGCACAAATGCTGAACTCATGAAGGTGCACTCATGTGAGAATGAAGAAAAAGCTCACTGTAAAATACAATATTTGCCTAGGATCACATAATTTGAAACCTGTTTCTGGGTCAAGTACATTACAGTTAGGTTGAATATATTATTCAAGCAACTCGACCTGCGGGTCTAGTAACATTTTATGATTTTTCAAGCCTGCATTGAGGGGTTGCTTGGATGTTGGACGGACTCTACAAACCCCCAGAGGACCTCAACTGTTCAAAAATCACCAAAAATCTCCCCCCATAGTGAAAGCATCACTCTACAACACCAAGGAACCAAAGACTCAGCGACGGCCACTTCACTGATCGGCTGCTGACCAAGGAACAGGACACCGCAGCCAGACCAAACTCCACCCAACGGACAGTGAGGGCGAACCCTGCAAGAGTGCTAAATTTGGTAGCATTGGGCCCTCTAGTGGTCAGACCATGCAATAGCACTAGGTACTGGTCACTTCATGTTAAACACCAAGAAAATCAGTCCATTCCAGACTGTAAAAGGACCAGGCGGAAGCCCATTCAAGGACTTCAGAAATAACTAGGACCTCCCACCAGAGTGCCCCTGCTGACCTGCAAGCGACCCTCAAAGAGACCTACCTCCTGCTTCCAAGGGCATCTTTGTGCACAGCTCCTGGTTCACCAATTCGTCCTGCACCTGGCTGCCCTGTGCCCTGCACCGAAGATCGAGTTGTACCCTAAGGGTCCCCAACCCCTTGCGATCTCGACACTCCAAGGAGACATACCAGACTTTGCTTTAAGCCCACCTATGCAGTGCTTTTCCAATCTGGACCCCCCAGTGGCCGGGCACCAGCTCCAGCAACTTTCTGCAGCTGCTCCCGCCAAAACTGGGAACAGTCAGAACTTTTCTACCTGGTCGATAGATGACCTCTATGTACCTGCAAAAGGAGACATTGGTAAATCCACTGCCTTTATATGTATTCCTATGATCCATAATTACGCAAAGAAAGACTTTTTATGTAAATTACAAAAATTAATAACTTAAAAAGTACTTATCCAGTTTTGATGATCTTGGTCTTAGGTTTTATAAAAATCTGAGGTATTTTTGTAAATTGGTCTTGAGTTATTCTTTTGAGCTTATGGTCTCATTTATTGATACTGTGAGTACAACAAATGCTTTGCACTTCTCCAAGATTAGCCTAACTGCTCAACCAAGGTACTATAAAAATGAGAGCATTAGTTGGTCTAGTTTTTATCTCTTCAAACCGTGTGGTTACCTGGACACCCTGCACAGTATGCCTAACTTTGCATACTACATAGAGGTCCAGCCTCCTACGCCTATATTGATTTGTTTCCTCTGTGTGGAGGACAGAAATGTCTGTTAGTAGTTTGTCTTGCAATCTTGTCAAATCAGTGTCCTCCTGACTGAAGATCACATTGGTGCATTCATTTTTGTGAATTGTAGACTTTCTAGTTGTTTAAATCATGCCTCCATGTAGACTTCAAACCCCGAGAGACCTTCCACGCAGCTCTGACACCATAGTTCGGTCGGCTTTTCTCCTGGTCTATTTCCTATCATCCCTGATTTTTGTATCTCTTTTGTAGCTTGATCATCTTTCTGCACTTTGTGTCATTTTGGATTTACTCTTTTCCCTGAAGGATTCATCTTTAGACAAACTCTGTGTTTATTTTGGCTTGCTATATACTTTCTTTTTCCTAACCTAGCATTCAGAACTCCCTTCCGTTCCCACAGTACGAGATTTTGAATCTACTTCCAATCTCATCATATTTACCTGCTTACTACTTGTCTCACAACCTATCAATTTCTTTTACAAAGTTTACCTTGTAGTTCCTACTTGTATTCTGTTCTCCAGGGTACATAGTTCTTGGGTTCTCTATGTTGTATGATTCATTTTTGACCACTTCTCTACTGCTGATCACCTACCAGAGTTGTGAGCCAGCTAACAGCATCAAGTGTGTTCTGGCGAAACTGCATCCATCCATGAGACCTCCTCCCACTGTTCTCTTTATTATCCCAGAGTCATCTTCCTTTCTCATCACAGCCGTGAAGCGTTGTTAAACTTTAACTCATGGATCCTTTCGTAGATTAAGACTTAGATTTTGCACCCCGAATAGTCTCTGGTGCCTTGTTCACCCATTGATGATAACACAAACAGCAGAGTGACTTTGTGGGTAAGTGGTCTTGGTTTGGCCTCTGAGATCTCCTGTTGTGTTTTCCTCAGTTATTAAAGCACCTCAGTCTCCCACTCAGACATGTTAGTCAATGTGAAGCGGAATAGCTAAGCCTCCCCAGCTCTCTCTTGGCACAACCCAGAAGGAGATGTGGGTGATGACTGGAAGCTGCGTTTTGGCCCTGCCCTTTTTGTGATCCCCTTCTCAAGTCCAGATGGGCTCATTGTCACAGACGCACCAGGCTTAACAGAGGAGTGGGGTTACTGGACACTGCAGCCCTAGGACCACCTTTTTGTTGCCCTCCTGAAAACAGAGGAGGCTAGGACAATCTCTCTTGATGTTCTCTCCTTGGAAACCCTTTAAAATCTCTCTTATGGCTAGCTCGCTTTGAGGGAGGGGATTTTAATGCTTTTTTCACAAGAATTATTAATTGTCCTCCAAGCTAATCTAACATTTGGCTAGAACCCTATATGTATACTATTGTCAATCTCTTATTACTTTGTGTCATTATTCCTAATCTATTTTTGCTTCATAGTGCAGTATTGTTTAACACATCTAAATATAGGGCAGCACCTAACCATGCCATTTGGTTGCATATTTTCTACGGATGAATCTAAAGTTACAGCAGGTGCTTATGAGATGAACTTTCATGTTTATTTTCCTCATTCATTCAAACACAGCAACCACAAGAGCTTGACTGTTAAAATATTTGTCATAGACACGAGTCCGACTGACCCTTCCCAATTGGCAGAATGTGAAAACAAAATGATGATTAACACATGGGCTAATTCTCAAGTAAAGGTATTTACATTTGAACTAAGGAATATTAAGAAGGTTACAATGTAATCCTTATTTCCTGGGCTAAACACTTAGCGTGTCCTCTAATGGACGATGTACTGCATGTGATGTGATAAACAAGCAAACTACTATAGCACAATACAAAAAAAGATAAACTTAGCATCCTTACATAATAATATCAGTCAACAGTACCACTCCCTACTCTCACTTTCAAGCAGAAATGGATCACTAATATGCCATTTTTAAATCAAAGGTAGAATCTGGAATTAAAGCGGTACTCTAGCATGATAAACGTGATAAGATGAACTGTTATTAAAGACTTGTGCTTCTCTCAAATGCATTTTAACCTATTGCTGTTAGAATAACTGAAATAATTGATCTATGATTCTGTTTGGTGTGTTTATATTTGCATCTGATCAAACTATTTAATGTTTCTCCTCACTATCTCTGCATATTTTATAAAGGCATTTTCATGTGCATGAAAGCTAATTGCATTTATTATCAAAAGCTCTGAGATACTGTTCCCATTTGTTACACTTCCCAATTATACCATTGTATTATTGACATAGTTTTGCAAACCTGGTTTAATCTGTCCTGTCGTGGGCACTATGGCCAGCCTCACAAGTGAGGCACTGTTTTTATCGGCTGAAGAGTAGGAATGCTAGGTTTTAGGAATATTGTGGATGCTTGCAGATTCTGGAACTTTCTTCCCAGAAATGTGAGTGAAATGCCCGATTATACGCATGTTTAAGTTTCATGGCAATGTGGGTAAGAAAACCTAGTGGGCTCCACTGGATTCTTCTGGGTGACTAGCTTTCATAAATGTCTGAGCTTAATACGTTTCTCTGGTGGCTTGTGAACCTAGGCCCAAAAACCACAACTGTTCACAACTGCAAAATGTGGCATTTTGCATGCCAAAAATTTGGAGCTTGTTGTGTCAGAAACATACATAATAGGCCTAACACCACAAGTAGGGTACCGGTTTTATCTGGAGAAGAGTGGCAATGCTGGACCATATGAATTTTGTGGATCTCCACAGATTCTGCAACTTTACCTCACAGAAATTTCAGAAAATGCATTTATTTAGTTAGAGGTTTACTAGCCATTCTGGGAAAGAAAATGTAGTGGTGTGCATATAAGTCATATCACCCTGCATGCCAGTGTCCAGTTTTCAGAAATATCTGGGTGTATCAAAATGACAGATGAATACATTGTCACCTGTTTCCTATTTTTCTCTTTTTACATTTTTTTTTAAATTTCAATGAGTAGTCAATTTGAGTAAACCAGGAGCAAGCTGAGGACATTGGCTAGCATCTTAGATTATGTACTACTAATTAGAACAACATAGTCAAAATAAGGCATTACCCATTTCAGAGCTGTTGCCAAATCTGGTTAAGCAAAATCAATAAATCACACACAATTACAGAAAATTAATTAACATAAATGTAAACCATATTCATAACTAATCTGAAGTACATCTATTACAGTCAAGATCAAAACACAAGTACAGCCTAAATCTATGTCGAGTATAGAACAGCAGATGAGTTCATTATTTGTACTTGCAGTGGTGGACACACACACACACACACACACACCCCTCACCCTCACACCCCCCCCCCCCCGCCAGGTAGTAATTGTTAGGGCCTAGTTTCTATAGAAAAAGCATTTCCGGTTGACAAATCTTCACAAAGTGTGGCTCAATGGTTAGAGCGGCAGACCCTGAAGCAGAGATCTGGCTCAAGACCAGGGTTCAAGTCCCGCTTCGGCAGGTCTTGGGCTCAATTCCCCTTGACCAGATAATTCTCGCCTCGGTGCCTAATCTAATTCATGGGTCCCACTCTGCAACTCTGGGCAATAGCTTGCTTAATCTCCACAACGGCCCCAACAGCGCTTGGATGCCTGGCTTCACCCTCAGGAGTTGGCACCTCATAGGGAACAAGCCAGGAGGGGTTCCAAAGCGGTATGAGTACAGCGCCTTGAGACCCTAACGGGTGAGTAGTGCGCTATACAAGTGCTAATTTACATTTTACATTTACAAATATTTCCCCAAAAATCAGCTGCTGTCTGGAAGGTTTTGTGGTGATTGGTACAGCGGGGGCCTTATTAAAAAAATGGGGGTCCCAAAACGTGTTTCTCCTTGTTAATTTCCATAGGGATTTTGAACAGGAATAGCGGCCAAACCACTGGACAGATTTACATCAAATTTGGCAGAAAGCTAGCTCTTGGTCCAGAAAACGACCTTTTTGTGAGTTGGTGTAAATCTGTTCAGCAGTTCTAGTTATTAAATGAAGAAACGAGAACCAAATGTGTGTGTGTGTGTATATATATCTATATATATATATCTATATATATATATATATATATATATATATATATATATATATATAACCCTCCGCAGATTTGGAGGAAAAGCAAGGCCTGATTGGCTGGTTGCAACCTGACAGAAAACTTGTGGCTGCCATTTGGTTTCTCGCATTGCCTGGGGAGTGGGAATATAACAGTGTAAAAACATAAGGTGTCAGGAAACAGGTATCCTGACACCAGCGGACACATGGAGGGGTCCTCACAGGTGAAACATTGCCCTTTTATTTGGTCAATCCACAGATTCAAGGATCCTCCTCGGATCCTGGGGAGAAAAGAAAGGCACTGATTGCATTGCCTTTCTGCAACCTGACACAAATATTAATGTGTGTTAAAAAAAAAACATAGATTTCACTGACAACAACAAATATTATAGGGACGTTATAGTTAGGTTGACGTTTTACCCATACACAGCCATAGAAATTCAGCAGTGATAGTTAAACTTATCTGACGAAACTGTAACTCATGCCAGAAAGTAACTTTGGGCAACGAGTTGTAGTTTCTTACCGTAAATACTACGAACAACTAGATAGAAATGTAAGTAGATGTGAATGTAACTGTAAAACACAATGATGCTCATAGGAAATTAAATACTGGCTAGAGACACTGCTGCCTTTGGACAGCACCCATACAAGTGCGTCCATAAAACATGTGTCTTTATGCATTGAAGTCATTAACATTGTTCCTTTGTACAATAACTGTACTAAGGTCCGCAAAGCAACCTATGCAAAAACAATATATATGCTACGATCGCTACATATTTATTAAGCACAAAAAAAACGAGCACATGTGAAAATAATTGTATAACAAAATAATGCTCATTGATAATCAAAAATAAAAACTGACTAGAGACCCTGATGATATTAAGCAGTTATATATATGTATATGTAAGCTCATGTGGGCAAACACCGTACCAGATACATGAAGACCTATTTCAGTAATGAAGAAAGGGAACGATAAAATGTCATTATTGGGAAAAGTTGTTTCCTTGATGAGAAGGAGACAAAATGTAATATTTGAATCCTTGTAACCGGTACTGCCAAGAAATGCAGTACTAAAGTCAATGAAAGCAGAGAGGAGGAGACAATGAATATGTTTCAAATAAAATGTATGGCCATGCATTTTATTTGTAATATGTTCATTGTGTAGGGCAACTGGAGCCCAACTCAAACCATCGCGCTGCAGCCACAGGACGGCAGTACTGTTGGGAGCTGTTTAAAAAAAAACATATATATTCAAATATTTTATATATAGATGAGACACAATGCCAATGCACTAAATAACACTGTATGATAAATTACTACACTTTTCTCTCATAAACTACTATACTCTGCTTGATTCCAATCTACAATTCTCCAGTCAGTGACAATAGGCTTTGACACTCTCCTCCACTGTACTGTACGACACTCGAGGGTGCTGAAAAGCATGTGTAACGAGGTCCACCACTTATAATAATTTGAAGGTGGTGGATAAATTGTAAATGAAAGTTATAACTTTAGAATTTTTAAAGTTTAAACCTGGTCTGTATAGGGAAAATACGTTTTCCTAAGTATAACTAAGCTGAAACCTTTGGTTTTTTTTTCATTGAATTTCAAAGTTTTCTTTGGCATTTTTAATAAAAATGTGTTTCATAGTATAGAGTCCAGTGTTGCAAGTTATGTGGAGTGTCGTACAGGACAGTGGAGGAAAGTGTTGCAAAGTCTGTTGTCATAAACAGGAGTATTGTAGATTGGAATCGAGTGAAGCAGAGCGTGGTATTGTGTCCTACAGTATAGTAAAGTGTTACATAATGTAGAGGCATGGTGTCTCATATAGTGGATTCAACTATTGTAGACAAGCAGCAAGTTATACAATGGAATGGCATATCGGAAAGTGGAGTTGGGTGTCAGAGTGGAGTAGAGTGTTTTAGAGTAGGGTGAGGTAGAGTGTCGTAGAGTTAAGTATCGTCAGAGGAGGAGAGTGTCAGAGAGTGGAGTGGCGTGTCATAGAGAGAAGTTGAGTGACATGTCATATAGTGTAGTACAGTGGCGTAAAGTGGATGGGCATAGGTTAGAGTAGGGTGTCATAGGGCAGCATAGAGTGTAGTACAATGAGGTAAGTTGGAATTGGATACAGTGGAGTAGAGTGTCAGACAGTGGAGCGGCATCAAGCAGAGTATAGAACAGTGGAATAAATTGTAGTAGAGGGTGGTGTAGTACACTGAAGGGGGTAGTGTAGAGTGAAGTCAAGTTTCAGAGTGGAGTGGCGTGGAGTCCAATAGATTGGAGTGGCATAGCATAGAGTCGAGTAAAGTGTCATTAATTGCAGTACTGTGTTGTACAGTAGAGTGTACGTTGTCGTACAGCATTGGCATACAGACTAGTTGATTTTTTGTAGAGTGGAATGGTGTATGATGTTGTAGAGTGTGAAACAGCAGATTGGCATACAGAGTTATGGAGTACAATGTCATTGAGTGACGTGGAGTGGCGTACAATGAAGGAGTGAAGTATTGTGTCAGGGTGGAGTAAAGGGGGGAGCAGTGAAATGCAAAGAGTTGCTTACAGTGTTGTATAGTGGACTAGAATATCGTAGAGTGTTGTACAGTGTACTACACTGTTATACAGTGGAGTGAAAGGGTATACACAGGAGCAAAGCGTTGGAGAATGGCATACAGTGTAGTGGAGTAGAATTAGACAGAGTACAGTAGACTGAAACAGTGGAGCTGCATAGAGTGGATTGTTGTATAGTAGCGTGGCATTGAGTGGCGTGTACTGGCATAGCATTGATAAGTGTTATAAATTAGAGTGGGCTCTTGTACAGTAGAGTGCTGTGCCATATAGAAAGTGGTGTATAGTGGAATGGAATGTTGTACATTGGAGTGTATGGGTATAGAGAGGAGTATGAAGTTGGACAGTGGGGTGTACAGGAATAGAGTAGAATAACATTTCATAGAGTGCTATGGTTGGACCAGGACCTTTTTGTAGGGTCATTCCCAAAGGTTTGCCTTCCTCCTCCTGTTTTTCTGACCTCTTCCTGTTGGCTCTAGGACTTTGGGCACTTTATCACTGATGATCAGTGCTAAAGTGCATGTGCTCTCCCCTGAAGCTTGGTATGATTGACTTACACCTAATTGACTCATTTAATTTATCTGTAAGTACCTTGTGTACCGAGGGCCTGTAAATTAAGTGATAATAGTGGGCCTGCAGTGGAGCTTGTGTCACTCACAGAAGTAGCTTTTCAAACCTGTCTCAGGCATGCCACTGCAGGGCCTTTGTGCCCAGTTTATTGTTACAGTGGCTTTGCATCTGAATTCACTTGCCAGACCTGGAACTCCCCTTTTACCACATATAGGTCACTCCTAAGTTAGGCCATAAGTAGCCCTATGTGCAGGGTGCTGTATAGGTAAAAGGTAGGTCATGTGCCTTATTGTGTGGCCTGTCCTGGTAGTGACAAACAGCCTATTTGGTTTCTCACTGCTGTGAATGCTGCCTCTCCCATAAGTTTGTGTTAGCAATACCCTTGCCTATGTCTAAGTGGTATCTTCTGATCTATGAGGCGCAGCGTGGCCATATTTGGTATATTTGGAATAGTAGTGAGAAATGCTGCTTATTGGTGTAAGTAGATTTTTTATTACCATAGTAGAAGTGCCACTTTTAGAAAGTAGGCATTCTCTGTGCTGATGACTCCTTGTGCTTTGCAGCCTGATTCAAACTCCACATCTGGGGTAGGGTGACAGCTGGGCGTTGTGCTTACTTTCCAGACAGCCATTACATAGGGAGGGTGGAGGTATAACAGGATTACATGTGCATCCTGAATCGTCTTCCTGGCTGGGAGAGAGAGGGGGGTGCTGCACCTACATTTGTTTAGGCCTGCTCTCACACAAATAACTTGTTTAACCCCTACTGATGTCTGGAGCCAGGACTGGGGAGGAAGGGGTGTTGTGCACTTCTAAAGATCCTTTGAAGTGCCCCCTGTGATCAAAGACAAAATTAGAATGTGTTGTTCCCCATGTTTTGAGAAGAGAGACACTGGGTGGACTTGTATTCAGATGCTGCTGGGAGGGACTGTGATCACAATTGGGAGTAGTAACCTACTTTTTGTGCTGACCTGTGGCCTGCTAGGTCATCAAAAGGACTGCCACTGGATTGCCAGGACCCTCTTGTGCTAGTCTGCCCACACCCACCTTGAGGCCCGAGGATTTCCCATTTACCAGATGCTGCCCCTGGTCCTGCTGATATAGTGTCTGAGGAGCGCTATAGTTTGGTTACTAATAACTTCCCTTGGGCAGGACAGAGCGTGTGGAGAGTGCTCTCTGCGCTTTCAGGTAGTTCTGTGTTCTTCCTCCCCGGGTTGGGGGAAAAGTGAAGAGTATTCGCGGCATCTAGGAGCGTGGACGAGGTCTGCGCTAGTCAGTACACTGTGGGCACAAGCAGGCATCCACTTTGGTTACCCTTCATTGCCACGACCCGAGTTGTATGGAGAGCGTGAGCCAGCTCCCCTGCTCATGTGAGCTAAAAGAGGGGGCCCATCAATGCGTCCGTGCCCCAGAGCCCCTTTTTGCCAAGTACCAGTGCCTCTCTGAGTCGGGAGCACACCACTGGAGGAGGATGGAAGGTCGTGGTATTCGGACCAAGAAAACCACAACGGCTCCAGTGGCTATCTTTGCTTCATCCACCTGGAGCCTGTGGTGCCCTTGAGGAGGAGCAGCGGGCATCCCTTAGGCACAGCCGATCACTTGTGGAGCCAACCTGTAATAACAGTCTCCCCCCTAGTAGAGGGGCGGCTGCCATACAGGAGAGTGCAGCCGCCTGTCCAGGGAGTAAGACCGCTCCACCGAGGCCGTGGGTAAACCAGTGAGCCGGGAAGCACTTTTGGCCATGTTGTGCCTCCCCGAGGGGGAGAACCGATGGTGGCCCCAGCTGTCTTGCATTGATTTACACCGGGAACCCAGCAAGTCCTTCCCACCAGGGTGGTGGTGTGTGTGCGCCCCCCACATTGTGTCGGTGCCCTACTTGTGTTAGGTAACTAGCGGGATGGGACAAAGACCTCAACGAAGGCCCCAGCCCCATTAAAAGAGTGTACTGCATTCATCATAGTAGGATGGAGCCCCTAGACTGGACCAAGTGTATTTCTATTCACCACCCCTCATCGGGAAAGGAATGCAGAAGACTCTGCACCTTATGTTGCGGATTTCCCTTGACTGCATAGTCTACAGGAGCACAGAGGCACTGTGGCCTTCTTCTATAAGGTGTTTTGTGGTGATTCCTGTAAATGTCGACTTTCACCACTGTATTTCTGCCCTCATTGTGCATGCTGCATTGATTTCCATGATCTGACCTATGCTATATGTCGTGTTTGCCATGTTTGGGTGACATATGCATTTTCAGGGTCTGCCTCATATGCAGAGGGAGGGTGTGCTCAGTATGACCTGTGCAGTATAGGAATGTTTTGTGCTATGTACACTGATGATGATGGTTTGACAATTGCCTGCTTGGCAAAGTATTATTGTCTTATGGCGTTTTGGTCTGTGATGTTTTGTGTTTATGCAATATAGTGTATTTTTATATGACTTGTTGTGGAGTTTTCTTTGTGGTGTATTTATTGTGTCACTGGGTTGTGTGTGTTGTGCAAACGCTTTGCACATTGCGTCTGGGATAAGTCTGACTGCTCTGGCCAAAGCTACCAAGGAGGTGAGCAGGGGTTATCTTAGGCATGTCGCTCCCTTGTCCTGACTAGAGCGGTGGTTACTGCCTGGCTGAGGTACCTACCCTAGCCAACCAGAAACCCATGTTATATAGTTTGGCAGGGTATATCACTCAATAGAGCTGCATGGAATAGCGTAAACTGTAGTGGTATAGAGTGGATTACCATAAAGTAGAGTAGCATACAGTGGAGTAAAGTACAGTGGAATACTGTACAGTGGAGTGTAGAAGAGTGAAGTGGCATAGAGTGGAATAGCATAGAGTGGAGTGGTGTATAGTGGAGTAGGAAATAGTGGAATAGTGTAGTGGGCTGGCCTGCATTGAAGTGGCTTAGTGTAGGGTCAAGGAAACTGTTATAAATTGGAATATTGTCTCATACAGTAGAGTGGAGTGCTGTGTCGTAAAGTGTTGGAAACCATCGTAGAGTAGAGTGTTGTACAATAGAGTGTATGGGCATAGGCAAGTGCAAATTTGGACAGTGGAGTGTGCGAGGATAGAGTGGAGTAGAGTCTTGTAGAGTGGCACAGAACGTAGTTACGTTTTTTAGAGTAGAGTTATATAGCATGGAAGATAGTACACTGGAGTTGCGTAGCGTGAAGCAGCATCCAGTGGAGTTGCATAAAGTGGAGTAGTATAGACTGGAATGGCATACAGTAGAGTGGCGCAGTGTGCCATAACATATAGTGTAGTAGCATATAGTAGAGTGGTGTACAATGAAGTGGTTTAGACTGGAGTGGGGTAGAGTGTAATAGCATACAGTGGAGTTTGATAAAGTAGAATACCATACTGTAGAGGGGCAAACATTAAAGTTGTGTTTGGTGTAATAGCACATAATAGAGTAGTGTACAGTGGAATAGTGTAGAGTGGAGTACAGAGGAGTGGCGTAGAGTGGAATAGTGTAGAATAGCATAGCGTGGAGTAGTGTAGATTGAAGTAGTGTACAGTGGATTGGGTTAGAGTGAAGTAGCATACAGCAGAGTGGCATAGAGTGAAGTGGTGTTGAGTGGTAACCAATGGACTGGTATAAAGTGGAGTGGTGCAGAAAGGAGTGGTGTACACTGGAGTGGCATTGAGTGGAGTAGCATATAGTGAATTGGTATACAGTGGAATACCGTAGAGTGGAGTGGTGTACAGTAGGGTGGCATTGACTGGAATAAAGTACAGTGAAGTGTAGATTGGAGTGGTGTACTCTGAAATGGGTAGTGTAATAGCATACAGTGTAGTAAATTACAATGAAGTGGTTTCCAATATAATAGTGTAGAATGGAGTGGGGAAATTGGAGTGGCGAACAATGGAGTGGCATCCAACAGAATAGTGTAAAATGTAGTGGGGTAAATTGGAGTGGGATACAGTGGAATACCATAAAGTGGAGTGGCATATACTAGAATTAGGCAGAGTGGAATAGCATATACTGGAGTAGCGTATAGCATAGAGGCATATAGTGGAGTGGCGTACATTGGAGTGGAGTGGAGTTGCAAATAGTGTAATAGAGTAGAGTAGACTGGCATAGAGTGGAGTTGTGTACAGTGTAAAAGCGTAGAGTGGAGTGGCGTAGAGTTTAATAGTGCATGGTGGCGTGGGGTAGAGTGTAATAGCATACAGAAGAGTTGTGTACATTGGAGTGGGGTCCAATCGTATAGCATAGAATTAAGTGGCATAGAATGGAGTGCCGGAGAGTGGAGTAGCCTACAATGGGACTGGGTAGGAATACCCTGGCGCTTGGGCTGGAGTTCGGGTTCCCACAGGGATCCAGCCTGAGGCTAAAAAGATTTTACTTTATTTTATTGCAAATTAAAAAAATAAAAATAATGTAGGGCGTTCTCCCTCACCTGCTTTTTTAATGCACCCTGGGTGAGCCAGGCACCGGGTGGGGGGTGGAGCAGATCTGTTTGGGGGACGGGGGGCACTTGTGCTCCCCTCCCAAGCTGATTTTGGCCATGGTGAACTCATCACCTGTGGCTCACCCTAATAAAAACACAAAAATGGGGCACATGGCACACCGCTGCACTCCCCAGGTGGATTACGGCCCCATGGAACCCATCCCCCGGGGGCCTGGCTGTTAAAGGGGGAGGGGCACTGTCGTTCCCCACCCGGCCACATTCAGGCCCAGGGTCCCCATCCCCTGGGGCCAGGTCGAGAATGAAATGGGGAAGAGGGCCATGCGGCCATCCTCCCTGAGCCATTAATGGCCCTGAAGACCCCATCCCCAGGGCTGGCTCAGGCTATGTCCAGAGGAGCCCACCCTAGAAACATCGTGGTATCCCTGCCCACACTGACACAGGTGGTGAAACCTCTTTACTCTCAATTGGTGGGAGCAGTTTAAAAACTCTTGTCAAGCGGGAGCAAACACTAAGGGGGTTATTACAACTTTGGAGGAGGTGTTAATCCGTCCCAAAAGTGACGGTAAAGTGACGGATATACCACCAGCCGTATTACAAGTCCATTATATCCCATGGAACTCGTAGTACGGCTGGTGGTATATCCGTCACATTTGGGACGGATTAACATCTCCTCCAAAGTTGTAATAACCCCCTAAGTCTGCTCCCAGCCGATGGAAGTAAAAGAAATGCTCCAGCCTGCTGGGAGCAGACTTCATCTGTTTCCCTGCCTGCACTGAAGTGGGCAGAGAAACAGATGAAAAGATTGCTCCTCCTGCAGGGAGCAACATCTTTAGCTATAACTCGCACCCTTGCCATGCACTGCGAATTACCCCATACATTACATCAGTCATGACAGCTTCTATGACATCTTTGATAATATCTCTGCAACATTAGCAATAAAATTATTGATGAGAAAACTAGGTATGGCAGGGGTGTGAGTTATAGTTACCTTAGGGCATGAGCTATAGTTTCTTGTCCTAACTATAAGTGCTGACTTTCTATGGTTTTCTGTGTGTTAAATCTGAACCTAAATATAACGTCCCTGTAACCTTTGTTTTTAAGTGAATATATAGGTTTTTTTGTCAGCTCAGTGTGTTCTCAGAAAATGGTAATCTTAGCACAGCAAAACCTTTTTTGCTCCCAATTTTAGACACTTTATTGCGCTGCACATTTTTTGAACAAAAAAAGCAAGTTTTGCTATATTTTAGCTATTTTCTTTCCCCCTCCTAGTAACACCCCAAACTGTGTGTGTGGGGGAGGGGGGAGAATGGACGCAAATATGGCATGTATAACCTTTGTGGAAAATAATTTCAAATCAAATCAAATCATTAACATTTATAAAGCGCGCTACTCACCCGTGCGGGTCTCAAGGCGCTAGGGGGGAAAGGGGGGGTTATCGCTGCTCGAACAGCCAAGTCTTTAGGAGTCTCCGGAAAGCGGAGTGGTCCTGGGTGGTCCTGAGGCTGGTGGGGAGGGAGTTCGAGGTCTTGGCTGCCAGGAAGGAGAAAGATCTCCCACCCGCCGTGGAGCGGCGGGTGCGAGGGACGGCAGCAAGTGCGAGGCCAGCGGAGCGGAGGGGGCGGGTGGGGACGTAGAAGCTGAGGCGTCTGTTGAGGTATTCCGGTCCCTTGTTGTGGAGGGCTTTGTGTGCGTGGGTGAGAAGACGGAAGGTGATCCTTTTGCTGACTGGGAGCCAATGCAGGTGTCTCAGGTGTGCGGAGATGTGGCTGTTGCGGGGTACGTCGAGGATGAGGCGGGCCGAGGCGTTTTGGATGCGTTGCAGGCGGTTTTGGAGTTTGGCGGTGGTCCCGGCGTAGAGGGTGTTGCCGTAGTCCAGGCGACTCGTGACAAGGGCGTGGGTCACGGTTTTTCTGGTGTCGGCGGGGATCCAGCGGAAGATCTTGCGGAGCATGCGGAGAGTGAGGAAGCAGGCGGAGGACACGGCGTTGACTTGCTTGGTCATGGTGAGAAGAGGGTCCAAGATGAAGCCGAGGTTGCGGGCGTGGTCTGCGGGGGTCGGTGCGGTGCCGAGGGCCGTGGGCCACCAGGAGTCGTCCCAGGCGGACGGGGTGTTGCCGAGGATGAGGACTTCCGTTTTTTCAGAGTTCAGCTTTAGGCGGCTGAGCCTCATCCAATCTGCGACGTCCTTCATACCCTCTTGTAGGTTGGTCTTGGCGCTGGCGGGGTCCTTGGTGAGGGAGAGTACAAGTTGGGTGTCGTCGGCGTAGGAGGTGATGATGATGTCGTGCTTGCGTACGATGTCGGCGAGGGGGCTCATGTAGACATTGAAGAGTGTCGGGCTGAGCGATGAGCCTTGAGGTACGCCGCAGATGATCTTGGTGGGTTCTGAGCGAAACGGAGGGAGGTAAACTCTTTGGGAGCGGTTAGCGAGGAAGGAGGCGATCCAGTCCAGGGCCTGGCCTTGGATCCCGGTGGAGCGTAGGCGGGTGATTAGGGTGCGGTGACAGACGGTGTCAAAGGCAGCCGAGAGGTCGAGGAGAATGAGGGCGACTGTTTCACCGTTGTCCATCAGGGTTCTGATGTCGTCTGTGACTGAGATGAGGGCGGTTTCCGTGCTGTGGTTGGTTCGGAATCCGGTTTGTGAAGGGTCGAGCAGGTTGTTGTCTTCCAGGAAGGTGGTCAGCTGTTTGTTGACGGTCTTTTCTATTACCTTGGCTGGGAAAGGTAGAAGAGAGATGGGGCGGAAGTTTTTCAGGTCGCTTGGGTCAGCCGTAGGTTTCTTTAGTAGGGC
Organism: Pleurodeles waltl; assembly: GCF_031143425.1. Lineage (NCBI taxonomy): Eukaryota > Metazoa > Chordata > Amphibia > Caudata > Salamandridae > Pleurodeles > Pleurodeles waltl. Next base: position 1,029,925,409 of record NC_090437.1, on the reverse strand, counting down.
GTTGACTTCAGCGTGCTTCCAGCATTCGGGGAAGGTAGCAGAAGAAAAAGAAGAGTTGATGACGGTCTGGAGGTGCGGGGCGATGATGTCGTCGGCTTTGTTAAAGATGAAGTGCGGGCAGGGGTCCGAAGGGGCGCCGGAGTGGATAGAGTTCATGATGGATTTGGTTTCTTCCGTGTTGATGTGGGTCCAGTTGTTGAGGGTGATGTCCGGGGAAGCGGGTTCAGTGGTGTATGGTTGGGTCTGGTGTCCTAAGCTGTCGTGGAGGTCGCTGATCTTGCGATGGAAGAAAGTGGCGAGGGATTCGCACAAATCCTGTGAGGGCGTGACGGCGTTGGCGCTGGCGCTGGGGTTGGAGAACTCTTTGACGATGCTGAAGAGTTCTCTGCTGTTGTGGCTGTTTTTGTCTAGTCTGTCGGTGAAAAAGTTCCTTTTGGCAGTGCGGATCAGGTGGTGGTGTTCGCGTGTAGCGTTCTTGAGGGCGGTCATGTTGTCAGCGGTGTGGTCCTTGCGCCAGGCCTTCTCAAGGGCACGACAAGTTTTCTTTGATTCTTTGAGGGTGTCAGAGAACCAGAGAGGTTTTTTGGTGTTGGTCTGTCGATGCGTGCGTTTGAGGGGAGCAAGGTTGTCAGCGCAGTTGGAGATCCAGTTTGTGAGGTTGAGAGCTGCGTCGTTGGGGTCGGTGGTGAGGGTGGGTTGGTTGGCGGCGAGAGCGGAGAAGAGTTGCTCTTCAGGGATCTTGTTCCACTGTCGATGAGGGATGGGTTGAGTGCGGAGGTGGGAGCAAGAGCAAGTACCCCATACAATTTTTAAATAAGGGCTTTCCACGGGGGCAGGAAAAGCCTCAGAAGCTAAGGGGTTGCGACTAATACAGGAAGATAGTGTGTCACATAGAACTCTTATTGCTGTAAGGAATCCTTCTTTCGAGCCCATTTTGCACAGGACAGCTTATGAGAAGCACGACTTTACCCATATCAAATGTCTTCTTGCATCTACAAAAATTATCACTCAGTGCATTTTCTCACAGGTTGCGAGGTCTAAATCGAATTCCACCATATTAACGTATTCAGTGGTTTTCTGACTTGGGATAGCATGGAGTTGTTCTCTTGAAATCGTATTTGCAAGAATTCGTTTCTGGGGGTTAGCAGGAGTCTTGGAGTAGGTATTTCCTTGAGGTTCAAGAATAACATTGATCTTCATTACGCACCTACAGCTGGCGTGGAAGTTTTTTTTAACAAAGGCACATATATCTTGCCAGGAGCCACACCGAAAAGGGGCATATAGCTTGATTTTGTGCATCACCTGTAGCTAGCCATAATGGGCTTAGAAACAGAAGAAATTCAGTGTAAACTTCCACTGGTCAACCATCTGACGCTGCTGCTTTATTGTGAGATAAGGATTTAAATGCAGAAGACATTTATCTGCTGGGAGGTTGGAGTTGACAATGCCTGCCTTTGTTTCCTGGTTAATTTAGCAAGTGGATATTCACTCATGATGGTATCTCTCCTAAACCGCCAGTCTTTCAAGGACATACTTCTCAGGTTTGGAAGAAGTTTCTTTAATATCTACAGTCTAATTGGCCATGAAGCGTATGCTAGTTTTCCTCCATTGCTCTTTGTAATGTAAAGCCTGATCTGGTTCTAAAGTCACAGTAAAACAATGCAGGGCAATGTGGGCAGGGGGAGCCCAGCCCTCTCTCTTCCCACCGCCAACAGCAAGGTTAAGTAGAACATAGCCTTAGAGTAGTAAGAATGGGAAATGCTGTTATTACCCAACAGTATGGTGAATAAGTGATGCGCTGGGAAGCTGCTTCTACTATCTGGAGCTCTGCCCTTTCCTCTTGGTGTCCTTGTGAAATTCCCTAAAACTGGACTACGTCAGGAGCCCAGGAGATTCTTTTAGAAATAAGTATGTTATGCCAAAAGCTTTCTTGCCCTTTCATATGCCACACTCGATGCATGATATGCCAGCAAACTTGAAGCATGACTTTTATCACTCATCAAATAAGTACTCGCCATACATCAGTGTTATGTCTGTGTGAGATCACATAGCAGTCAGCTGTCCCATCTGTTTTACTCCACGTAAGTTAATCAATTGTGGAAGCTTCCACTGTTTCAGAGAAGATATATATTCTGTTTCTTCTCAGATAAAATGCCCCCTGGACATATTGAGCTAATCAGGGCCAGCTAATTTTGCTCTCCCAAAAGTGTTGCTGCACAGTGAATGCACTGAAAAGGTCTGCCACACATGAGAAAAGTTAGACCTAGGAGAAATGGAAAAATTTACATATATTTTGTCAATCATATCAGAGTACATACAGAGTACAGGTTCTGTATGTCTGTGTGAGTAGTTTTAATTATATATATGCAAAGTCACATCAGAAATTAAATTGAATTACATCACAGGTGTTTTAGATGTCACCTCACCAATGAAATGGATGATATCCCTGAGATCACAAACAATGGCTCATTTCCTCATCTGTTTTTCACTGTATATTCAGGCTTCTGTCTGTGCCTTGTTGGCGTTGGCGCCAGGTGGACTGGAAGCAGTGGCTGGCCAAAGGCTCTACCCAGTGGGCTCTGGCAGTGGTGTAAAGCAAAATGATGACCCCCCTCCCCTCTGCAAAGGTGATGACGGGGGCCTGAGTCTCTAATATTCATTGTCCCTAGGCTGAATGGGGGTCCCCATGTAGGATTGGGAGCCTCCCTGCACCACCACACCCCTCACTTTAGGGGCTGTCGCGCTCGGTGCGTAGTGTAGTCAAAGTCTATGTCCTGCAAGCAAAAATAGCTGGGCATAAGTGAAGGCATTTTGCTGTGGGTGGACGTAGAAAGTGGGCACAAGTGTGTCCAGAGCCTTTTGGACAAGGTCAAAAGTCATGTCCTACAGACTCTGGCAGAGGAGTGGCCCTGGCACTATTCAAAGTCGACACCATGTGCCCTTGGAGCAGGGCTTATGACTCTGGGACAAGACGACTGTGTACAAGGCATTGCCAAAAGGTCCTGTCCATTTGCCAATTAGGCACTAATATACTAGGAAATAGGCCTGTGCCAGTGGTAAAGGGTGCTTTCTTGGTCATTAATGCTCATTAGACTTGGTTGATAGCCATGCCAAGTGGATACTTGGGACATACATGGTATTTGTAGCAAAACGTAAGAAATTCACTGTTAATGAGAAGCTTAAAATACCTAAAACAGTGATTTTCACAAGGATATATTCTAATTTTGCACCTCAATCAGCAAGTGTTATTGTCCAATTCCTGTTATGAAATATTTGTCAAGGACGAATGGTTGGTGCGTTCTTATATGCATTTTCGTGCATACATGTAGTACCTCAACTGATCGGGAAAGACACGTCCCACATCATCTGATAATTAATCAGAACTGGGTGAAAGAGAATGAGTAAGGAAGGCAGTGATTGTATAGTATTTCATCATCTGTTGGCTAATGTTCTATGCAGATACCAGGCAATGGTATATGCACTTCCGTGCCTGAGGCAGCACATTCTTTCCTAAGTGCTTTGGTAATTTTCAGGAGAGAGAGAACTAAGGCATACTGAAAGAACGTAAATCAAATTATAAATACATTTTGGGTCAAGTAAGCAACCGCTGTAACCTCGGTTTATTCCAGCAGAAATCATGATAAAGATCAGAGTTAGTCAAATTTAATGCCCAAAAGGTACCAGACCTCCCATTATGCAACTTTGAGCTGCTGTCCATTATTCCTTTCATTCTTCATTAACATATGATAAAAGGGTAAGCATACTGTGGCTTCTTTCTCAACTGTAGTTTGTTGTGCAGTTGCGCAAGTATCCGTGTTATTCTGTGAAAACAGTGGTAGGTCGTGGGGCCATGACCAAGCCGACGACGAAGATGGCCACACTGTAGTGAAGTTCCAGTGACTTGGCCCCTTTAATGCTAGAAGCTGGGCCTTAACCTGCATCCAAGCCCATCTGAGGCACTGGTATTGCCGTCCTATCAGGTGAAGCTTGAGAGAGCGAAGTTTGGGATGCTGAGACACCCCGCACCAGAGTAAGCTCGTGGTGGCCTGGACTTCACCTCAGAGGCTATGCGGCGACAGGGGCCACGGGTGAGCCGAAGTTCTGAGGCAAGCATGCCTCAGTGGGCCACATGTGCTGCACGCACAATCAGGTGACCCTCCCAGGCAGGAAAGCAGGTGGTCATCTCCTGGCAGAGAGGGCTGGAGGCACCCAAGTGTGTTGAAGGGGCCCTCTGGCCCACTACGATCCTGAGACTGACCCATTTCAGGCCAGGAGTGGGAGACCATGACTGCTGCTGCAAACGGCGGCTCTCACCCTGCAGCCCTTTGGCTACACAGACCAACTGCGTCCCCTGCTGCAAGTGAGATTCGGGCCGGGAGGACCCAGCAGGCGGCGGGTTGGAGCTGGATGACGACTATTGACCATGTCCAACTCTCTTCACCACCGCTGGGGCCCTTCCGCCCACTACAACCCTGAGACAGTCCCAGGCAAGTGAGATTCAGGCCTGGGAGGTAGGTTTGGGGGGTGGGAGGGGCATGGGCAGAAGCCGAATGATTTCTCTTGGCCCTCATTATCTCCTTCCTTGCTGCTGTCCGCTGGTGATTTGACACCCAACAGGCCCACCACGCCTCCCTGCATGCCTGATTGCCCCCTTCCCACAGGAACACCTAGATAGCTTGCAGCACGCCTACAACCTCTTTCTGCCTCTGCATGCAGCAGAGGCCACAGGGACCCAGCTACCCTGATGGATTGTCCACTAAATATGGTGAAGCCGCAACACTTCAACAACAACCCTCTCCACCACAGCAGTCTATTGGACCTGGTCAGAGGCTTCTCATCATGGTGCACGGTGATCTCAAACAAGAGAAGCTACCTTTTAAATGGCCCAAGGCTCCTGACTGATCCGATGCTCCATCGGTTTTGGGCCTGGTCGTGACACGGACACTGAAGAATTGACAGGCACAGAAGCAACCTTGGCAGAGCTCCACGCTGGCTTTTGTTTGATAGATTCCCGATTCAACACCCTCGCAAGCCGGATAGACCGAATGGAAGCGTGGCTGGACCATCTGAACGTTAACCTACATGGGGTGGAGGAACTGATATCGAACCTGGAGGATGATGTTGGTACAGTCACTGCCTGGAGAGAGTAGAGTGGCTCCTTAAGGTTGTCACCATCAAAAATGAGGTCCTAGAAGCAAGGTACCAGCTCAACAACCTCTGCATACTGGGCATAGCGGAGTCAAGAGACACTGGCCGCCCGACCTGTTTGTTGCGCACCACCTCGTTGAGCTTTTCAGCCTCCAGTGCTACACATCAACCATCGTGGTGGAATGGGCCCATAGGTCAATCGGCCTGCAGCTGCCGTCTGGTGCCCCAACGCGTCCTATAATAGCTTGCTTGCTAAACCTCCGGGAGCAGGACACTGCACACCTCCTGGCACGAGAAGAGGTCCCTATACAGTACCAAGGATCATTTAATCTCCTTCCTGGTCTTCACAACGGCAGTGCAGGAGACACAATGCAAATGTACCAAGGCCAAAACCATGCTGCCGAACCTGGCCCTGAATATGGTATGCTCTACCCCACCTGCGTTGGGATTGATTGCAGTGGTAAGGCCCACTTCTTCGATACTCCGGCTGACACACTTACTTAATGCAAACAGAGATCTCTCCCCCTTCTGTTCTTGGTAAATGTATATGCCCCAAATGTCGACTCCCAAGAGTTCTTGCACAAGCTCTGTTCCTTACTGGTGCACACAGATTCTTATCATAATATAAAGTGGGGAGACCTCAGCAGGATTCTTGACTCACAGTTAGACATTACCACAACAGTGCCAAGAGGCAAGCCTTGTTCACTTATGGTCCTTCGAGACCTCTGCAAAATTTACATCCTCAGGGACACCTTGAAGCCTCTATCATGCCTCCAATCCTGGCTAAATGTTCTACTCAGCACCCCATAACTTATGCACCCTGTCCAAGTATGGGCCACAAGCCCAGTCAGGGCAAGTCAATTACACAACATAAATAGGCCTGTGCTCACCCTCTGGTGGCTAGGCGCAGAGCATGCAGGCCTAACTTGGAAGGCAATGTGGAAAGCACTTTTGCAACAGACACACAATAACCAGAGGATGTACACCACAAAAAGACTAGCTACGGATGGAGTGAAATAAAGCTTGGTTGCTGGTTAATTCAAGATGAGCATGATACAGATCAAATCCATAAATAGTTAAATATTTGCTTTGCAGACTCTAAATAAAACAAGATAGTTAACCGATGATGTGATTGAAGAGGTGGTGCTGTGGACTCCTCGTCACAAGTGGACAATGATTCCACAGACTACGGTGATGTTCTGGTTGCGCTCCTCAGGGAGAGGATGGGTGATTCCTAGGCACGGTCACCAGGGTAGCAGGTGGGGACTGTGGGGGAACAGTGCGGCAGCCATGTTTTGCAAGGGCGCTCCAGGTGCAGGAAGAACATGGGTGGTGACGGCTATTGGCGCCGCTACAGGTGATGGAAGCTGCATGCAGCAAAGTTGGTCAAGGCCGCTCTGGTTGATTGATGCAACGAGCGACAAAGGTTTAGCAAGCTGCTCCCCGGGTTCACAGATGCAACTGGCAAAGCCACTGGGGGTGACTTAAGTGAGTGGCACAGGTTCAGTAGAGCTGCTCCGGGTGTTCACAGATGCATGACAAAGAGGTTGGCAAAGCCGCTTGTGGCCTTTGAAGTAGCGAGCAGCAAAGGTTCAGGAGGGCTGCTCCATGTGAACAAAGATGCAAGCAGCAGAGTTTGACAAAGCTGGTTGGGTGATTGAAGTAGCAAGTGGCAAAGATTCAGCAGGGTAGCTCCGGGTGATCAAAGATGTAAGTGGCAGAGTTTGGCAAAGGTGCTCGGGGTGTTTCAAATAGTGAAAGGCAAAGGAAAGCAAAAGCCGCTTAGAGTCACTCTGGGTTTGATGAAGGAGTCTTTGGCTACCGGGCAGAGATCAGCAGTCAGCAATGCGGCACAGCAGAGCAGAACAGCAGTTCCTGGAAGCAGTCAATCCTGGCAGAGTGGCAATCTTGGCACACAGCAGTGTTTACACCAGTAGCGTTTTCTTGAGTCCAGAAGTGTACTGATTTTAGGGGGACAGGGACCCAGTACTTATACTAGAAAGTGCCTTTGATGTGGGGGGGTGACTACAAAGAGTTCTTGTGAAGTGCACAGGTTCCCCTTTCTGGTCTGCCTCGGCTCCAAACTATCAGTGGGAGGTAATCAATCCCTTTGTGTGGACTCTAGTCACTACCTTTTGAGGTGTAAGTGTTAGCCCTTCCCAACCTCCTCCCCAGTAAAACCCATCAGTATGCAGATGCTTGCAGGTGCGGCTGAGTATCCTGTATTGCGCGTGTCTGAAGGGAATGCACAAGTGTAGCCCAAGCCAGATGTGTATTGGAGATTTTTAGGCTGTAGGCACACATGGCAGTGAGTGCAGAGAAATGCCCACTTTCTAAAAGTGGCATTTCTAAAAAAGTAATAATAAATCCAACTTTACTGGTAAAGAGGATTTATTACTAACATTCCAGTGGTACTAAACTTGATGTTATATAAGGAATTCCCAGTGCTGGCCTCACTGTAATGAAAAGAAAACCGTTGAGTTTTTCATTACCAGGACATGAAAACTTAAAAGCATATGTTCTGCCTTTTATTTAAATGTCACCCTGAGCTATGGGATCCCTAGGGCCTACTTTAAGGGTGGCTTATATGTATGAAAAGGGGGGTTTAATGCTTGGCTAGAGGTTTCAAATGCCAAGTCAGGGTGGCACACATAGGCTCTGCAGTGGCAGACCTGAGCCATGTTTACAGAGCTACTCAAGTGGGTGGCAAAATCAGTGCTGCAGACCCACGAGTACCATTTAATTTACAGGCCCTGGGTATATTGTATACCACTTACAAGGGACTTTTAGGTCAATTAAATATACCAGTTGTGGTTACACCAATGTTACCATATTTTAGGGGAGAAGCACATGCACTTTAGCACAGTTCAGCAGTGGTAACATGCTCAGAGTCCTAAGGCCAACAAAAAGATATAGTAAAACAGGAGATAAAGGCAAAAGTTTGGGCCATGCATGCTGTCCTACAACTCCCCGGTCCGGATGGTGCTGAGGCTACCCTATGGAGGGGGCCTGGAGCACCAGTGGTGCTTTCCATGCAATGCCCTGCATGATGAGGTGTTCCATTCGGAGTGAAGAGATTCCATCACAGAATACTTTGAACTCAAAACAGGCTCCATCTCCCTGCCTTTAAGGCTTACATTTGCAGGATCTGCATAGCTAAGAATGCAGCGGTGCTGCAAGACCTTTGTAATAGTTTGGCTTGCATAGAGGCAGCACTCATGGATATCGACTGAGAGACAACTCAATTCATTTCCAGATTCCATTAGTACCAGCGTACTACCATCCTGGAGGAGTTTCGAAAGTTGACTGAGCGGCAGGTGGCCTTCCTAGGGAGGCACTCCAGGACTCGCCGATATGGTGAGGGGGAGTGACTGGGCCGCAAGTTGGCACAACTACTTTGGCTGCCTAGAGGCAGCAGTTATTGCCCAGAATTACAACTACACAGAGAGTCATGCAAGAAGGAGAATGTTGGGGTACTTGCTGAGCTCCTCAAATATTAACCACATCTGTACCTGTGGGTGTTGTTATCCTGATACTCTGCGTGGTTGTAGTTATTCTGTTGCTGAAACCATGCAAGGACCTTCAGTGTTGTCTCGTATCGTCCTTTGTCATTGCTTAACTTTGTCAATAAAATACTGGCCAAAGTTTTCACGAACCGGCTTTCACTATTGCTGCACCAGATAATCTCACCCATGCAATCAGGCTTTGTCCCTCGTTGCTCTACCTGGCTGAATCTGTGCACTTTTTTCTCTGTGCTACAAAGGATCTTCCCTGAAATGCCAGCTGCCATGGCCCTCTTGGATGTAGAGAAGGCCCTCGACTCCCTAGAGTGACCATTCCTGAACATGACTTTGCACAAACTGGAATTGCCACGTGGAATCATCTCAGTAGTCATGCTGCTATACTTTCAACCTGTGGCTCTTTTTCAGGTCAGTGGCTCATGTGCACCTCCCTTCAATATCACTAGAGCAACCAGACAGGGATGCCCCCGCACTCACTTCTTTTTGTTATCGCCATGGACTAATTGGTCTGTCAACTATAGGAGAAAAACATCTCTCATCTCCCTTTATGTTGATGATATTTTATTGTTCATTCACCACCTGACTGAGAACCTGCTTCCTATAGCTAAAGAAATTCATTGCTTCCATGGGTTTTTGGGCCTACTGTTGCACTGGAACAAATCCGATCTATTCCTACTCACAGACGCTACAGCACCTGTGGTTCTCGACTTCCTAGAGTGACCATTCTTGAACGTGACTTTGCATAAACTGGAATTGCCACGTGGAATCATCTCAGTGGCCATGCTGCCATACTTTCAACATGGGACTCTTATTTGGGTCAGTGGCTCCCTTAAACCTCCCTTCACTATCACTAGAGCAAACAGACAGAGATGCCCCCGTCCTCACTTCTTTTCATTATGGCCATGGACTCATTGGTCCGACAACTACAGGGGAAAACCGTAATCGCAAGATGCACTTTAAACCATGCCCCTTGCTTATCTCCCTTTATGCTGATGATATTTTATTGTTCATTCGCTGACAATATTTTATTGTTCATTCACCGCCCGCCATAAAACCTGTTTCTTATAGTTAATGAAATTGTTAGCTTTCATGATTTTTTGGGCCTACGCATGCACTGGAACAAATCCGATCTATTCCCCTTCACCGTGACAAGGAGCAGGTGATCTATTTGAACTATGGTTACTCCATCCACGTGCTGACTACCCAAATAGACCAGTGGCTCCGGCTCCCGCTTTCTATGGCTGGGTGTATCACAATCATTAAATTGGTAGTACTCCTGCGGTTTCTGTACCATACCTACCCCCTCACTAATGCTTTTTTTGCTACCTTGAGGAGCCTCTTTTTGTGGCTCTCTCAGGCTGATCGTGGACCCAGGATCGGATGGAATCCCTTGTGATCAAGGAAGATTTGGGATCCTTAACTTCCATCTATACTAGGTAGTTGCGCGCAGTGTCAGTTTGCACACCACTGGTACTGTGCGGATATTCGCCTCCCCTATGGCAGGCCAAGGAGGGGACAGACCGGGTTCTCTCGGAGGGCCTCCGACTGGACCCCACTGACATCCAAACGCTCTCAACTATCAGTTTGGCATGGAGGACACTCATCCAACTACGATAGTGGGGGGCAAGGGGGAAGTAGGCATTAGTGGATAACCTATACAAGTTTGGAGATCTTTTTCCGGTCAGCCATGTCCATTCCCAGGCAGATGATGCACAGTTCACCAGCGCCACTCAAATGGATCATTTTGTACTGCAACGCATTCACAGCGCACTGCATGCCCAAGTCCTATCTTATCCACTGTCTCCGAACGAGTTTCCTCCCTTGACACTGGGGATAATGGAGCCCTGCCAGCTGGGGCTAGTCTCCAGGCTATGTAGCGTCAGTCTAGCCTTGTTGTGGACGCTAGATGGGAAACTTAGAGCGACCTGGGAACAGGAACTGGGACCTCCCCTGCCTGACAAAATGTGGTACTACTGCCTCATCAGACCCAGCTTGCCTTTCCCAACCACATGACAAATACCTATGTAGAGCCTACATCACACCTAGTGCACTGGCTAAGTATGACTCGAGTAAATCCACCACCTGTCCTAAATGCCAGAGTGACAAAGCTGATTTTGCTCACATGACACAGACCTGTGGCTGTGTGGGAAGATTTTGTCGAGATGTGTTCTCCCAGCTCTCATTAATGACAGGAATCAAGCTGACTCCCAATCCACTTCTGGCCCTGTTGGGTTATGTAAAAGACATCCCTAAAGGAGTCCGCAGATTCACATCTGTAGCACTCCTGCTGGCAAAGCGGGAGATAGCTCTACATTTTGATGGTAGGTGCTGCCTGACCGATGCTGCTTGGCTAAATAGTTTGACATACTGCAACACCACCAGCGAAGTGTATGCCCTGGTTCAGCTCCCGGCTGCCCAGTCTAAGGATATCTGGCAACCACTTAGAGACTATCTGCTGACCCTGGACGCCACTGATCCGAACTGAATGACACATCGCATTACTTGGTGTATATGTTACTGCCCACATATCGCTGTTTTTTTCATGCGAAAACTGATGTAGCTGTTGTGACGCCCCCTCATTCCCTCCTCTCCCCCTCATCCCCTCCTCTCCCCCTCCTCCTCTCCTTCTACCCTGCTTCTGTGATCACCTATGTTGCTGTGCTGTGCTTGTTATAACTGAATGTCTCTCCTCGCTATGGTGACGCACTTATTCGTATCCCACGACTGTGCACATGGTGAGTTGTATTGCATGTTAATTAAGTCGGAACAAAAACGTTTTTAAAATAAGAACACAGCGAAAGGTTTAACCGTTATATACTGCAATAGGCTGCAGGGTGCTAACCTTTTTTTTTTTTTTTTTTTTTTTACCACAGATCCAGATGTACCAACTTTCACGACTTCTTCACGATTATCATCGTGACCTTTACAACCACTTAGAAGAGTATGAAATAGGTCCCAGCCTGTATGCTGCCCCTTGGTTTCTAACAATGTTTGCTTCTCAGTTTCCTCTTGGATTCGTGGCCCGAGTGTTTGGTAAGCAGTTTGGTGTTAAATTTAGCTCTAAACAAATTCTTGTACATATTTGTTTGGAAAATGTTCTGAATGAGTAAAGGCCAAATTGCAGAGAACAACATTCCAGAGTGTGCCCCATGGGAAGTATATCTAAATGAAATGTTGTGCTTTCTTTGGTGTTTTGTGATGTGCTGATGCTGCCGTGCCTCTGCATCTTGATAATCATTTTTTTTTTTTTGGGAGAAAATATTTTTATTGCTGTAAGAGCTACTCAAACACAAGGTGATGTAAATAGAAATGCATTGTCTCTTTTGATACCAGATTACTTTTTTTTTTATTTTTATTTTTAACTTTCTTTATTGGTATTTCTATCACGTCTGGTATCAGCCATGATTTAACAGTACAATAACACAAAACATAACAAGCAGTGCATTTCAGCAATTCAATAAAGGAACAATCTCAGAGGCCTGAGCATGAGCAAGGGCAATACATACAGTCTAGATCACATATCCACTGGAGCCGGGCCTGCTGCTTTTCAAGGCACATTGATGCCCAGGTGACACAACGACCACACACATGGGGACCACCCAGCAACACTGTTAGTCATCAAATGTTACAATCAAAAATAGAAAAACACTACAACGGTGTCCACACATCACTCCCCCTCACTTAAGGCATCCATAGAATCATACTCATCCTTCTCTGTAAAATTGTGCAGTAGGGACCCCCACAGCGCTACGGCCTCTGAGGCCCCCCTGTCCCTACGGGTATTATGCATATGCACCTCCTCCACCACTCCCCATTCGAGGAGATCCCTCTGCCATGATGCCTCCTGTGGAACCCGAGCACTCATCCAGTTTATGGCCACTCGTCTCTTGGCTAGCATCAACGCCAGTTGGGCCATTCTATGATGCATCTGTCGTCCCTTGGGTCTAGGCACCACTCCCAGAAGGCAGGCCTTCAGGGTCAAGTGTATCACTATGCCAATCCCCTCTGTTATCTTAGGAACCACTTTTTCCCAGTATCCGAGCCCCCCGAATGCCCAGGCTAGATGCAAGAAATTGGCGCCTAACTCCCCACATCTCGTGCACCTTGCCTCCATATCAGAATTATTCTATTAAGGTCCCCCAGGGTCACATATGTACGGTCCAGGAAGTTAAAATGGAGCAATTTAAATCTGTGATTGCAGGACACCTTCTTCACCAGCATACATGCTTGTGCCCAATCAGCGTCTGTTACAGGCTCCTCTAACTTTCTCGCTCACGCAGCATGTGCCACACACTGGGGGTAACACCTGCTCACCTCTAACAGCTTTATAGAATAATGAGATGAGGTGTCCCCCCCTCTCCCCATCAGAGCAAGCCTCCCAGCTCTCGTGAAGGCTGGGGGGCACCCGGAAACCCAACCCGAACCTCCCACATCACAATTTCCAGCTTGGCATACTGCAGAAACTGGCCTGGCCCCACCTTAAAAGTTTCCTGAGCCTCTGGGAACTCAAAGAATACCTCCCCGGGGTAAAGATCCCTGCCAGTCTGGCAGCATCTGGCCCGCCAACGATCCACAGACATATCAGCGTAGATGGCCCTGAATGGCGCAAGATCCCAAATGCGTAGCTCCCTGTCGAATGGGGCCCTAACCAGCACCTTACCCACGAACGCTTCCCAGATTGTCGCGGTCTGCCTCACCAGATAAGGAATTCCCTCCGTCAATCTCCTTCCTCTCATCAGTAATTGCACCAAGGTATCACCACACAACATACTGAGGAACAACCTCTTCTCCCAATTGTCTGGTACTGTCAGTCATCATGCCGCATGTTGTAAATGGGCCGTATAATAGGAATGCTGCATATCAGGCAGGGCGAGACCCCCATCCTCCATATCCCGTTTAAGAACCGACAATGCCACCCTACTACGATGTCCGGCCTAAACCAGGGAGATAAGCAAACTTTAACTTCCAGAAAAAGGAGAAACGGATCGGGAACATGGCATTCTGAATCAGATAAAGTAGCTAAAGAAAGTATCCTTATGAAAGTTCTGCAGTCTGGGCTTGCTTCCACTGAGCCCTTATCCCCATTCAGTGAACCCCTAACTGATTAGCTGATGAGCCCTTGGTCTATGCCTCAGACCTGCCAACTCAGACGGTGCCACAGTGTGATACACAATATTGGCTCCCCTCACACTGTCTCCTGGTGAGGAGCCAAAATCACATGGTGGCAGGGGAAATTAGCTTAAAACCACCGTAAGCAGTGGTTTTCAGCTCGTTTTCAGAGACTTTTAACTGCTGAAGTCCATTAATGGGAGTAAAAACACCCCAGGACATCGGCAGCAGCCTCAGCAAACATTTTGTTTCTTCTTCTTCTTCTTTTTTTTTTTTGAGGGGGGTTATTGCTGGGCTGAGCAAAAAAGTGCCTTTTAGTTGCTTCTCAGCACAAGGACACGGCTTCTCCAAGTTGACAGGTCCAAAGCCTTGCCTTTGCCTCCGATGAACAGGCAGTTGGTCAGATGCCACAGCCCTGTGATCAACAACCCTGATTTTCTTATGCACCCTACCGCTAAGACTTTGGTGACTGAGCTTTCACCAGTAAGGTGAATACTAATTCATTCCCCATGACCCTCCAACCCCTTTTATTGAGGCATTCAGAAAACAGATGCTTTCTTTGGACAATCTAGGTTTAAGATTGGTCATTGCAGTTTACCTACTCACTTGCTGTATGCACGCCCTCTAGAATATGGCGGTGGTCCTTGAAAAATGTAGGATCTCTGTGGCTCTAACCATTCAGGATGGTCAGGAAGCATGCAGATACTTCATTCGTGGTGGCCTGGATGCTACAGGTTGCTTGGGAGAATAGTTAGCACCAGTGTGGTGCTCTGTCGCTACGTGTGGAAGCTGTCATCGGGGTTCTCAGGAGATGTGCAGGTGTCCCTCATGCATATGGTTTTTTCTTTTACATGTCCATTAGGAAAAAAATGCCAACTCCACCATGAAACATTTTAAGGCAAGCTAACAGCATGTTCTTTGACCTCTCAACCCCTGCCAGACAGTTTCCATGCCAGTTTTGGCTTAAATGAGGCTACTCAAGAGGGTTGGGTCGTAACAGTCACCTTCGTCCTTTCGTGGCCAGGGATGAAGATCAGTCATGTACCGTGTAGGCCACCCAGGGCACCAATCTTACTGATCCAGGTCCTCTGCGGCATCAGCTACCAAACAGCTTTAGTTTTCTCTAAGCAACGCATTCCCTTCTTAAGGCAGGATCTAAGTTTCATGCAGGATGGAAGTTCATCACATCAAACATATGGGTCCCCCAGATTCGTCATAAAGGCTATACCCTGCCATTCCTTTCCTACTCATCACAGCTTCCTCCCACATCAGAGTGACTCTCAGTGGAGGACCTTTACATCTTGCTGCAAGAGATGCAAGCTCTACTTTCTAACGGTGGCATCAAGAGGGTTCCAGACTCTGAGAGATATGGGTTATTACATCCAATATTTCCTATTTTAGATCTTAGCCCTCTGAATGCCTTACTGAGAAGGACATATTCAAAATGCTTACAATGACCTCCCTGGATCCAGGCAACTGAAAGGTAGCCTTTGACCTGCAGTACTTGTATTTTCATATACATATTTGCATTCCCACAGACGTTACCTGTTGTTGATGGTAGTCCAGAAGCACTTTTAGTATGCTCTGCTCCCTTTGGCTTTACCAGTGCCCCTCAAGTGTTCACGAAAGCATTGGCAGTGTTTGCCGCCCATTGCTGGAGGTTGGGAGCACCAGTTCTCACCTACCTTGACAGCTGCCTGGTGGGCTCTCGACAGTCAGTTGAGGACAACCTCCAGATGACGGCTTACCTCCTGACATTGTTGGGTACCAGGACCTTACTTCTGTGGCAAGTCCAGGACATTCGGGAAATGATCCTGATCTTTCATCCTCAGTCCTGATCTTGATAAAAGCAGTTTTAAGGCTTTTGGGCGTGGTGAACTCCTGCATACTACTTGTCGACTACGCCAGATGGCATATGCAGGCTCTGCAGTGGAATGGGAAGTTTCAGTGGACCCAGCACAAAAAAAACATGTCAGATACCATCCAGATTTTGGAGGAGACTGAATGAGATCTGCAGTGGTGGCTGCTCGGCCACAATTGAACCAGGGGCAGACCTGTATCCCTGCCCAAGCCAGAGCTGATGGTGGTGACGGGTGTGTCACTGCTGGATTTGGGAGTTCCTGTGGGATGAGTGAATATCAGAGGAATCTGGTGTCCAGCAGAAACCTTGCTCCATATCAATCTGTTGGAATTTTGGGTCATTTGCCTAGTGCTTAAGGCCTTCCTGCTGTCTATGAAAAGGAAGCTGGTGCAGGTTCTCATGGACAACACCCCAACCATGTGTTACAACAACAAGCAGGGCGGAGTGTTGTCCTGTGCCAAGTTTCTCTGGGCCTCTGAATTTGTTTAGAGCATCAGGGCATCTCCCTGCTCATAAACTGCTTGACAGGATCTTTAAACACCAGGGCAGACAAGCTTAGCCAGCGGGCCTTGGCAGATCACAAATGGAAGTTGCTCAAAAAGCAGGGAGAACCCTGGCTAGATCTTTTCACAGTAATCGAGAATGCACATGATAAAAAATGTAGCACATTGGCTTTGTATAGAAGATGCATGATGACTAGATTGGAGCACTGAACTGCTCTATAACTTTATACCCCTGCTTCTCCTGCCGTGAGTTCTAAAGACGTTTAGGAACAACAATGCCCAAGTCATCCTACTGTCTCACAATTGCACCTGGAGAGTTGTGCTCACTTATGTCTGGGCACAAGTGTCTATCTTCTGATCAGGCTACTGCTTTGGGAGAATATTCTGTTGCAGAAGCAGGAAAGGGTTTTGATCCAAAGCCTGCACAGTGTACAACTCCATTGATGGAGCCTGAGGAGCAGCAGTTGACTGCATTCGATCTGCCACCTGATGTTAGAGGCAATATCCTTTCTGCCAGGCATCCCTCTACAAAGTTAATTTACACTGGGTGGAATTTACGGCCTTGTGTGGAGTCTGTAACACATCTCTCAAATGCCAAACTCTGGGGTGTTCATTGTTTATTTTGTCTTTGGCCCAGCAATGTATTGCAGTAAGCACTTTTAAAAGTCAGCCTTTTAGGCTTTGTGTTTGTTTGGCTAACCATGCTTGTTTAAATGTTGTGATGCATCCTAAAGTTTTGACACACATTCCTTCTCAAAACATTTCTTATGCCACAGAGGGACTTTAACTTAGTTCTCATGTTCCTCATGAGTACTCTCTTTGAACCAATGCACAGCTGCGCGTTATGACTAGACATTTAGTTGCAGATTCTTTCCCTTAGAATTTCCCCCAGGCATCAGTCTGGATCCAGAGATTTTTCTCGAGTAATACCCCTAAGCGCCATTAGGTGGTGTTGATCAATTCAGCATCCGTTGTTAACATTGTTCATGCCGGCATTATGTCCCGGGTCCTGTATAGGCACCACTTCGCTGCTCTGATGTCAGGTCTTTTCTTTCCGAGCTAGACAGCTCCAGCTTGTGCTGATCTGAGAAAAGTTACCTCTCAGTCAATTTTTGACTAGCCTTTTATCAACTTTTTATCAAAGATTTTTCGAGTTGTTCACTCCTGGTGCATCAAGGGATGTCATTAAGGAAGACCGGATTCAAGTCGTGTGAGTCCTGTCATCGGGCGATGACCAAGTCTGGAGCATGGCCAAAACAAATTTGTGCTCCGAGTTTCAGGCCATGCATCGGAAGCCTTTAAGTTAGAGGTCCCTAAAGCTGATGGTGGCCTTACTCTTGACTCTGCGCAAGTCACGGTGTTGGTTGAGAGCAAGTCTCAGGATCAGTTGTGGAGTCCCCCCTCATCATCCTACTCCAAGTCATTAGGACGATCAGGTAAGTTGAGGCATAAGAACAAGTCAAAGAAGCCGAAACAATCTTTGACTTCCCCTGGTCCTCTGGCTGAAGAGACGAGGGAACTCGATGCCAAAGACAGGAGAGCTGTGCCTCCTATGTCGGATCCTGAACATTTTTCCTATGGGTGAGGTTACGGTAAGGGGGGGAGGGCTTGCTGGACCCTTTGGAGTACCAGCTCCAGGACCCTATGGACTGGTGTACAGACTTGAGTGAAGCCAGTGGACTGGATACCTCCCCAGATACTGCCATGCTTTCTCCCCCTACTGTGGCTACAGAGGAGGGAGTGTAATATTCCATGGTGATGAGAAGAGCAGCAATGGTCCTGGACCTTGAGTTGCCTTCGGTGGCAGTCAGAATTAACCTTGTGACAAACATGCTTCAACCTGGAGCGTCATCCTCTAACACCCTGCTGCCCTTCAATGAAGCCCTTACCGGTGTCTTACTGGGTACCTGGTCCAAACCCAGCACAGGTGCTCCTGTGAACAGGGCATTTGCCCACCGCCTTCACCCTGCTCGGGTCGTCCCAAGTTTCCTTATGTAACACCTCACCCCTGAGAGTTTGATTATCTATGCCTCCACTTCCCAGGGTGCGTTTTCTTCTTGACCCCCTGATAGGGAATCCAAGAGGCTGGACACACGTGGGAAGAAGATGCTTTCTTCTGCCAGCCTGTCATTGCTGTCCATGAACACTGCATGCCTTTTGGGCCGTTACTCCCACATGATGTGGGATACGTTTGCGCAAGTGCTGCTGCAGGTCCCGGAGGAGGCTAGGCTGTACTTTCCCAAGCAGTTGCTATAGGAGAGGTGCAGCAAAGTTCATAATCTGATGTAGAGTGGACACAACCGACTCACAGGGCAGAGCAGTTTCATCGACGGTGGCCATGAGGGGCCAGACCTTGTTGAGGACATCTGGCTTTTCGGGGATGAATCAATTAATCAGGATTTATAAAGCACGGCTAATCACCCGATAAGGTATCAAGGCGCTTGCAAGTCCCGGAGGCTTATTCAAACAGCCAGGTCTTGAGGGCAATTCGGAATACTGGAAGTGAGGTGATGGTCCAGCAGTGCGAGGGGAGGTAATTTCAGGTTTTTGCTGCGATATGAGAGAAGGCGCGTCCTCCACTTCTGCTCTGGGAGAAGTGGGGAGTATGAGCAAGTGAAAGGGAGGCAGAGCATAGTCTTCTGGATCGTTGGTGGAAGTTCAGGCGGTAGTTATTGTACGCTGGTCCTTGGGTTTGTAGAGTCTTGTGTGCATGGGTCAGCAGCTTGAATTGGCATCTCTTCTGTACGGGGAGCCAATGGATTTACATAAGTTGAGGTGTGATGTGTGTTCATCAGGGAAGGTAGAGGATGAGTCTGGCTGTGGCGTTCTGTATAGTCTGAAGTCTCTGTAGGAGGTGTGTTGCGATTCCTATGCAGAGAGCGTTGCCGTTGTCCAGACTGCTCGTGATGAGGTCCTGTGCCATGGCGCATCTTGTGTGTAGGGGTAAGATCTTAAGTAGCAGGCGCAAAGTGAAGAAGAAGGCAGAGAACACAGCTTTGATCTGTGATTTCATGGTGAACTTATTGTCAATGACTTTTCAGTGGTTTCTGGCATGGTCGGAGGGAGGGAGTGAGTGCTGGTGCTAGGTCTGATGGCCACAGGAGTCGTTCCATGTGTTCCTGCTGTTGCCAAAGATCAATACTTCTGTCTTGTTTGTGTTCAGCTGCAGTCAGTTGTGCTTCATCCAGTCAGCGATGCTTGTCGTGCATCTGTGGAAGTTGGTTCTGGTGGTGGAGGGGCGGTTGGTAACTGAGAGTATGAGCTGGGTGTCGTCTGCGTAGGAAATAGTTTTGAGACCATGGGATCTGACTGGGTCATGTATGCATTGATGAGCATGGCTGAGAGATGAGCCCTGGGGAACACCACAGGTGATCTTCTTGGGTTCAGAGGTGAAAGGTGGATCCTCTAGGTTATTCCAGTGAAGGAGGTGATCCAGCTGAGCATGCCCCCTCGGATGCCGATGTGGTAGAGTCTTGATCAGCATGTCATGGGATATGGTGTTGAAAGCTGCCAAGAGGTCACAGAGGATCAAAGCTGCTGTTTCTCCTTGGTTGAGGAGGGTTCGGATGTTGTCGGTATCTGCAATCAAGGCAGTTTTTGTTCTCTGATTGCTGCGGAAGCCGTATTGGTAGGCGTTGAGTAGCTGGTTCTTCTTCAGGTATGTCATGAGTTGCTTGTTGATGATCTTTTCCAGTACCTTCCCTGGGATTGAGAGCAGGAAGGTTAACTAGTCGTTTTGTGGTTCCCTGGGGTCAGCGGAGGATTTCTTGAGTGGTGATCTGACATTGGCGTGTTTCCAGGTGTCGGGAAATTTTGTGGTGGTGATAAATGTAGGAAGCTGGCCTGGTGAGCACCTATGGTGTTATTACCTTATAAAAGGTCCAGATATCTCCTATTAGTAAAGTGTAGGCGGTGTCTAGGAAGCCATGACTCTCTAGAGGTAGCTGTGGATGAGCAGCTAAGACTTATTTAGGAGACATGCAAAGCTTATGCAATAGCACTATAGTCACACAGCACTCTCACACATGAAAGAACCACACAGTGTTACAAAAATAAAAGTACTTTATTATGGTAACACAAATACTAGACTACTGAGTAGGCAGTCCCTATCTGGAGGTAAGTAAACACACTATTATATATACACATTAGCAATCAGTAAAGAGCATAGAAAGCAAGAAACATTGGCAAAAGCAATAGAAAATAGTGTGGGCCCTATGGGAGGGCCAACCATATGTAAGAAAATGTATCTCCGAAATTAAATTAATTAACGTGGGTACATGTACCTCATATTCTAATTAATAAAGCATATTCTGAAAAACAAACAATACATGCTGAATATAAATGTAGAAATATACCTTTATTTGGATCATATCAAATATATACATTTTTTGCAATTTCTTCAAAATAGTAAAAAATTAGATAAATAATATAGTTTAAACAAAATTGTTAGAGGTCCAAAATGAAAGAATCTACTCTCATACCGTCATTCATACAACACAACAGTCTACCATAGCACCATCCAATAGTATAGAAAACAGAGACCTATAACTTAAATACAGATAAACAAAAATAAAGTGATACAAAGCAAAGTATACAATTCTACAAAACAGAGATAGATAACTGTATCAAACACTGGGCCAGTTGTTCATGACCGATGTTAAACGTATACAAAATCTAATAATAAGGCTTTAAAGATCGAGCCGGTCATGTTGAAATCAAAAATGTACATAGAATGCCGGTTTATCCTTCTATATTCTTTTATGTGGCCAAACAATGTTGACAGTCCAATTTCAGTGCCATATCTTAATTATGTCCTAGTGGCCAGGTGATAATTGCTTGCTTCTCTATAATTCATCAACTAGAAGATGATGATAATTTTGCTTCCTGTTAATCCAGAATACATTTGGCGCAAATGTGTCTGCCTGCCGACGTGCGTTTCGGTGGATGCAATACTAATTCAATCGCCACCTTCTTCAGGGCAATAGTTGATGTATATACTAATGAACCTCCAGGAAAATGTAGGCATAAACACAATCATAAATATATGGCTCCCAGAACAAGGATAAAGATGATGTAGCCAACTAACGTGCAAACCTTAAAGTAGACGGAATCATCTAAAGCCAATAAATAAAAACACCTCTAAGTGATACACAAATAAAAAAACGATAAACCATAATCATGCAATCAGCCACCCACACACATGTTGATGCAAAAAGGAAAAAAAGAATTCAAAGATTGCCACCATCTCAACTCTTGAATGGCAAAAGGATATTGTCAACTTCATCGTACCTGTTATACCTGAAAAAAGATAGAAAACGGATATGTATAGAAGAGTGGGGCCTTTATGTAATTTTGATGTAATGAGCAGAGAGTATCTGAAAAATAATTAATGACCTATGTTATCCAAAGAGAGATAGATAACGGATACGTATAGAAGAGCGGGGCTTTCTTTATGTAATTTGATGTAATAAGCAGAATATATCTGAAAAGTAATTATTGACATCAAAATTTGGGCGCCTCGATGCAGAGAGTCTTACAAAGTGCCAACGTGTGTTGGAAACATAGACCTAATGAAATCAAAGGACTATAGACCAACAAACAAATGTTAACCATACATTTAAAAACTAATGAGTATATAGAATCTCATTTTGTTCACAATAATCTAAAGCTCTATAAATACGCTGAAGTTATAGGCTGATGTTTAAGCTTATTTGGATGTCTAGAGTTCAGGCATGTCCTTCAGTCGCTTCAGAGAGGAAACAGCTCTCTGTTCTTCCATCTTTTAAGCAACCAAGCCACATGGTAATTACTAACGCGGACTAGAAAGAGAATAGGGACCAACCAAACGATCTGCAGGGGATTGTAGGGTGGTGGCCATCTTGGAATATAGAGAAAGAAATGAAAGAATGGTCAAATTCAATTGACAGATGTATCATGAAAGTAAATGAAGAGTTTTTTTATGTGTGTATATATAGAAAAAAGCGCATAACAAGTGAATTGAACAATCGAAAAATTATTTGAAAATAAAATAAAGGAAAATGCTCAAATGGTACCCAAGGCAAAGACCTAAAAGATGTTAAAATACTCAATAAACTGAAACCGGTTATATATGTATTGAGATTAATAATGGAATCAGGTCGGTTCTGCTTGCAGCTGAAAATGATTAAACAATATTTTGCCAAGGCATTTCTTCATTTAGGCCATTGTTGTATGTGTCTAATTTGAAAATCCAAAAAGCCTCCCTCTTGTTTCTGATGACATTGGGATCTTGTCTAGTCTAGGCTACGATTTATTCAAGTTTGGTCCATCTGATTTCATGTTCTCTATGACCTGTAGACAGCCAGTGTGATACTAGCGGTGCATTAGGTTTATTAGTCTTAATAGAAGATCTATGTTCATAGTATCTCATCCTGAATTCTCTTGCTGTTTCTCCTACATACCCAAGATTGCATGGGCATTGAATTAAGTAAATAACATTTCTAGATCTACAGTTTGTCATATTTGGTAGTTGTATAATGTTTTCGGTCCATGTAAGGGTATCAGAGACAATGGCTCCCAAACAGACTTGACAATTTCCACGCTGGAGATTGCCTTTGATTGCCGTTAGGCCAGTGACTCATCTTTGAACCAACTTCCTTCCTGTGGTCATGGTTGATTTGACTGGCATGTTACGTAGGTTTCTATTTCTTTTAAAGGCAAACATAGGTTTGCTTAAAGAGTCAGATTCTGAATTTATGTTCAAAATGTGCCATTGCAAGTTAATGATGTATCACTTAGCAAATCACTGATGGTTTCCAAGGCTTGTCTCTGAGGAATATTGGTATATAGTGCTTCTAGATCCATAGTAACCAGTATTTCATGTTCAGGGTCGACCTGCATTCCGTCTATTTTTGAAATAAGGTGACCTGTATCTTTGACATACAAAGGTAACCGCATGACCAAAGGTTTAAGGAAAACCTCTACATACTGGGACACTGGTTCTATAGCTGAACCAATAGTAGAGACTACAGGGCGCAGTAGAATTTTTGTGCACTTTGGGAGTTCCGTAAATAACATGTAACCTGGTCTGAGCTTGAGTAAGATAATCAAATTCTTTATGACAAATCAATCCTCTTTGTAATGCTGAACCTCTGTGGTCATATATAAGTTTTTTAACTCATTCCTCTGGATTCTTTCATAAGTTTCAAATAAAATTCAGAGCATTGTAGCATGGCAGCCATTTTATTTATGCAATTAGTAGTATCAAAAATAGCTAGGCCTCCTCCTTTATCACATGATTTGATGATATAATTTTGTTTTAACTGTCTGAGGGCAAAGTTTTCTTCCTTATTAAGATTAAATTGAGGTCTGGGAACATATCTTAGCCTATTCCTTACTTTTTTTGTCACTGTTTTCTCAAAAACTACAACTTCTGTGCCTAAGCTGTCTAGGTTAGGAGTGAAGGATGATATTGGTTTCAGTCCTGACTTATTTTGGTCTTGTATGGTCGAATGTGAGAAAAAGTATTTCTTCAGACGGATATGTCTGAAAAATGCATAGAGATCCCTAACCAGTTCAAATGTATTGAGACCTATGCTAGGAATAAATTACACATTTCTAGATAACAATGTTTCAGTAGGGGCAACACAGGATTTAGAACTAAGAGTAAATAAAGGAATACTATCTAATCCCTCCAATATTGATTGCGTTGTGTTTGGAGAAAGTGTGGAGTAGGATCCGAGTTCAAAAATCTGTTGTAGTTGCCCCTACTGTTGCCTAAAAAACGTGTGCCTGATTGAGTTTGATATGACTGGTAACGTCTATTGCCACATGAATCAAAATGATGGGAGCTGCCTTCCCCTTCAGAGTCAGACGTGTCTGAAAATGTCACAATTTTCTTAGAGGTCCAATCTGGTTTCTCGGTAGAGAATGAATTGTGTCCTGCCTGTTTGTAATAGTTTTCAACTAAAAATGGATACGCTTTTTCAGTGCTGAAATATCTAATATCTTTTCTTAGTTTGTCTTTTTTTCTTTTAATGATGTATTAATTAAAGGACTCAAACTCTAAGCTAACTTCTTCTAGTTTTTTCTTAGCCTCATCTAGGACTACCTCACATGCTGTCTCAATAGGGGAAGGCCAAACCATATACTAAATAAGTGGAATGCGAGATACTGTCCCCCACCCAAGGATGTGGAATTGTTAGAGGAGAGCTGGAGGAACTAGGAACCCCAAAAGCTGAGTTCCCGTGACCCCCAGCGACCAGGAGAGAAGAGGAAGTATCTGGTTTTACCCAAACCCAACATGAAGACTTTGGAAAATGATTGTGCAAGACCCAAACAAGAGTGCAGTCCAGTTCCTTATGGAGCGTCCGGTTATGGTAGGAGCCACTACCCACCCTTCTGTGGATGCAGGACCAGGTCGAAGAGGGATGAAGACGAAAAGCAATGCAGCACAGGAGATGAAGAGGAGTTCTTGAAGTGATACAGATGGTGTCCGATGTCGTCTGTCAGGTTGCAGTTGGTCAGTGGTGCTGGAGAACCACCAACAAGCCTTGGCAAATGCAAAAGATGAAGAAGAAGAGTTGCAATGCTGAAAAGGCCCAGCAAGGCCCAGGGGACTCTGCCCAAGGAGGGGATGACCCTCAGCAGCCAGGAGAGTTAAAAGAAGAGGAGGCAGCCCCCACAGGCAACCCTCTGGCAGTAGGCACAGCATTTGTAGTGAGGCCCACTCAGCACACCTGAAGAGAAGTTCAACATCGCTGGAGCAGCAAAGAGAAGACTGTGCTTGGCAGGAAGAAGTGCTGGGGGCCGAGTCTTCATGAAGCCTGAAGATCCCTTGGAGGAGGAGCAAACAAGCTTTGGTAGCTGCAAGAGTCGCAGTGCACAGGGGTACTATCCTGCAAGGATAAGCAAGGGCTTATCGTCTCCCAAGTTGGACAGCTGGCAGAGAGGACCAAGGGCACCACTCCAGACCATGGCCTGTGATGCAGGATCCACGCATCTCAACAGGAGAGAAGATCTAAGCAGGCGGTTGTCGTTGTAA
The DNA here is from genome assembly GCF_031143425.1 of Pleurodeles waltl. Classification (NCBI taxonomy): domain Eukaryota; kingdom Metazoa; phylum Chordata; class Amphibia; order Caudata; family Salamandridae; genus Pleurodeles; species Pleurodeles waltl. The sequence continues at coordinate 1,029,900,245 of NC_090437.1, read as the reverse complement.
TCTGATGGAGACTTTTAGTTGCAGATTCTTTATCTTAGAATTTTCCCCAAGGCAACAGACTGGATCCGGAGATATTTGCTTCGAGCAATACCCTTTCGTGTCGTTAGGTGGTGTTGGTCGATTCTTTAGGTGTTGTTGGTGTCGTAGTCACCGTGATGACATCGGGAGTAGTACATAGACGTTACCTCATTGCTGTGACATTAGTTCTTTTCTTTCTGCGCCACACACTGATCTGGCGAGAACTACCATAGGTCAATTTTTGACGGACTTTGAATCTTTTGTCAAGTATTTGTTGACGTTTTTGGTGCGTCAAGGATGTCCTCGAAGATCGGCTTCAAACCTTGCAAGGACTGTCGCTGCATGATGTCCGCATCAGGTCTGTTTGTGGTGCCTGGAGTGCGACCATGACCCGAAGTCGTGCTCCGAGTACAGGGCCATGCACCCGAAGGCCTTGAGGGAACGGTCCCTCAAGCTTATGGCGGCATGGTGCTCAGCTCCACTTAGGCTTCAAGGTGTTCCTCTCAAGTGAGACCAGGAACTGTCGCGGAACCACCACCACTCGTCTTCCTCAAAGTCTTTGGGTCAAGGTAAGAAGTCGAGGGCCTTTGAATTCCACGCCGGTGGCTCCGGTCTTCAAAGTCCCCTCCGGACCCGCTCTCGGATCCGTACCAACGGCGATCGTACAATCAGGACCTTCCCCGGTTCCTGTTCGAATATCGACGCTCCTGACGTTGGTGCTGCCCACTATCGACCTCAACCCAATCCTGATCCCCAACGACACGAAGTCGGAATGGCATCGGCCAACGCCGCCTCCTCCTGCCATGGGACCTATTCACCCCAGGTAGGATTCTGACCCTTATTTTTATAGGTACGAATTTGGGGAAAGATTGGAGGGGTCCCTGGACCCTTATGAATACCAGGATGATTCTAACCTGGACTGAGCCCAGGAGTTGGGCGAGGCCAGTGGTCTGGATACCTCTCCAGACGCTGGCGTGCTGTCTCCTCCTACCGTGGCTACGGTGGAGTGAGCTACTTATTCCATGGTGTTTGATAAGGGCGGCTGAGGTCCTCGGCCTTCAGCTGCCTACTGTTCAGGTCAGGTCTAATCTCCTGACGGAGGTGCTTCAACCAGGGGCTTCCACCTCTGAGCCTCTTCTCCCATTCAATGAAGCCCTCTCCGATGTCCTTTTCGGTACTTGGTCCAGGCCCAACACAGGGGCTCCTGTGAACAGGGCAATCGCACACTGCCATCGGCCTGCCCGAACGACCCTAAATTCCTGTCCCAACACCCCACGCCTGAGAGTCTTGTTATCTAGGCATCCTCATCCTCTGGCGCATTCCCTTCCACACCTCCGGATAGGGAATCAAAAAGACTGGAACAATTTGGGAAGAAGATGTTTTCTTCCTCCAGTCTAGCGCTGCTGTCAGTGAACACCGCATGTCTTTTGGGCCGTTATACTCACTCTCTGTGGGATACAGTCACGCAAGTTCTGCCACAGATATTGGGCGAGGCCTGTGCTATCGTTTCCCAAGCTGTCACCGATGGGAGAGACGCTGCAAAGTTCACTATCCGATGTGGGCTGGACATGACCGACTTTCTGGGTAGATCGGTAGCGACGACGGTGGCCTTGAGGCACAACGCCTGGTTACGAACATCTAATTTCCCAGGGGATGTCCAACAGAACCTTACGGACATGCCCTTTGATGGCTCCCGTCTCTTTGGAGACAAGGTGGACTCAGCGCTAAGAGGTTCAAGGAATCCCAGGCTACTGCTTGGTTCCTCTGCCTTTCCACTGCCCCTCGTCCCCAACAGTCCGCCATTTGCCCCTTTCATGGCCACGGAAGAGGCTCCCTGTTGCGTCCTTTTCCCAGCCACCGTGCCACCCATGCTGTTCAGCCTCTACGTGGCTGGGGATGTGGAATCCCACACGGTCATGGGACAGGGAATCAGAGGTCTGCCCAGTCCACCTCTGCCCCTGCTGAAGCCTCCAAACCCTCCCAGTCCGTACCCTCACTCTGGTCCAGTTGGCAGCAGGATTCGCCATCACCTGCCGCCATCACTACGGACAGTTGAGTTTTGCAGTTCGTTCCAGGGCAGTACTCCCTCCCCTTCGAGTCTCTCCCACTAACCATGCCTCCATCATTCAGCCGTATACCGGAGGATCATTTGGCACTTCTCCGCCAAGAAGTCGTGGCTTTCTTGGCCAAGGGAGTCACAGAGAGGGTCCGTGCGCCAGAAGTAGGTTGTGAACTACTTTTTGGTGCCCAAAAAGGACAAGGGCTTACATCCTATCATAGACCTTCGGGCCGTCAATCTCTTCCTCAAGAAGGAGAAATTCAAAATGTTCACCCTGGCTCAGGTCCTATCTGCCTTGGACCCAAGAGACTGGATGGTAGCGTTGGACTTGCAGGAAGCTTATTTCCATGTTACCATCCTGCCTGCCCACAGACGTTACCTACGATTCGTGGTAGGCCACAAGCACTTTCAATTTATTGTGCTTTCCTTCGGCCTTATCAGTGCCCCTCTGGTGTTCACGAAAGTGATAGCAGTGATTGCAGCTAATCTGCGCATGTTGGGGGTTTCAGTCTTCTCCTACCTCGACAACTGGCTGTTGAAGGCGGACTCGCCCCAGAAAGTCGTTTGCCACCCTCAGACCTCGGCAAACCTCCTGCATACGCTGGGGTTCACTATAAACGTGCCAAAGTCACACCTGACTCCCTCTCAGATGCTCCCTTTCATCTGAGCTGTCCTGGACACAGTGCAGTTTTGGGCCTGTCCTCCCGAAAAGTGAGTCCAGGATATTCAGGCTATGATTCTGATCTTTCAGCTTCTATCTTGGGTTTTCGCTGAGACTGACTCTGAGGCTGCTGGGCCTCATGGCCTCCTGCATCCTGCTAGTGACACATGCCAGATGGCATATGCAGGCTCTGCAGTTGGACTTGAAGTTCGAGTGGGCGCAGCATCAGGGAAATCTCGTCGACATGGTCCAGATTTCAAAGGGGACTGCGAAAGATTTGCAGGTGTGGCTTTCGAATCAGCATTGAGTCACCGGCAGAGCCCTCTCCCTTCCCCATCCAGATCTGTCAATAGTGACAGACGCGTCACTTCTGAGATGGGGCGGCCACAGGGGAGAGGCAGAGATCAGAGGCCTCTGGTCTCCGGCAGAGTCTGGGCTCCATATCAATATTCTGGAGCTCTGGGTGATCAGGCTTGCGTTGAAAGAATTTCTTCCCTCTCTCAAAGGGAAAGTAGTGCAAGTGTTCACGGACAATACTACTGCCATGTGGTACTGCAACAAACAGGGCGGAGTGGGGTCTTGGACCCTTTGTCAGGAGGCTTCGTGCCTCTGGACATCGCTGGCACAACAGGACATCACCCTGGTGATTCAACATCTGGCGGACTCTCTTAATGCCAGAGCAGACTAACTCAGCTGTTGATGCAGAGCCGATCACAAATGGCGTCTCCATCCGGAGGTGGCGCAAGGTCTCTTTCAGCGGTGAGGAGAGCCTTGGTTAGATCTGTTCGCCTCCGCAGAGAACGCGCAATGACATCTGTTTTGCGTGTTGGAGTTTCCAAGGCAGTACTTGCTCGGAGATGCTTTTCATCTTGAGTGGAAATCCGGCCTCCTTTACACCTTTCCGCCTACACCATTTCTGTCCAGAGTTCACAAGAAGATCAAGAATGACCGGGCCCAAGTAATCTTGGTGGCTCTGGACTGGGCACGGAAAGTATAGTATCCAGAGCTACTGAGCATGGCCACCTATCCTACACTCTGACTGACCCTTTGGGAGGATCTTCTGTCACAGCAACAGGGGACGGTTCTCCACCCGAACCTGTCCAATCTCTGCCTTCATGCGTGGAGATTGAGCGGCGACAGTTGACGGCTTTTGACCTTCCGTCCGTAGTCTGTGATGTAATCTTGGCAGCCAGTCATCCCTCCAGCAAAATGATATACGCCAGTCGTTGGCATACATTTGTGGCATGGTGTACCAACAAATATGTTTCTCCCCTCCCTGCTCCTCTATCTGAGGTTCCTTTGTTCATTTTTTCTTTGACCCAGCAGGACTCTGCTTTGAGCACCCTTAACGGCTGTTTACTGGCTATCTCAGCCTTTCTTAGGTTGCCTGATCAGCCTTCATTCTTTAAGTCTCCTATTGTTAGTAGATTCTTTAAGGCTCTCACCCATTTGTTTCCTCCCACTCCATTTATCATGCCTCATTGGAACCTCAATCTTGTTCTTACTTAATGTGTGTTCCTATTGAGCCGTAGCACAATTGTCCCTTACTGCTCCTTACTTTCAAAACTGTTTTTTTTGGTGCCATCTCTTCTGCTCGCAGAGTGAGTGAGCTTCATGATCTATCTTCTAAGCCCTGATTTTTGTCTGTGCACCCTGACAAAGCCCTGACAAAGTGGTGTTACTCAGTAAGGCTTCCTTCCTTCCCATAGTCGTTACACCTTTTCATGTAGGGCAGTCCATCACTTTGCGTACTTTTTACGCACCTCCACATCCTTTTCATGAGGAGGAGAGACTTCACCGCCTGGATCCAAGAAGAGCATTGGCATTCTATCTCAATTGTACTGAAGATTTACAGGTGGACGATCAACTCTTTGTTGGATATGTAGGTGCGAAGAAAGGGAATGTGGTGCAAAAATGTACCATCTCATAATCAGTACTTCTTTGCATTAAAATGTGCTACACTTTGGCACAGAAGCAACCCTCTGAGGGCTTGCACGCTCATTCCACCAGAACAACTGCTGCTTCTACTGCGTTAGCACGCAAAATTCCTGTCCTGGATATCTGCCAGGCAGCTATGTGGACATCCTTGCACACGTTTACTAAACATTACTGCCTGGACAGTCTGATCCATATGGACGGCTACTTTGGTTGTTCGGTCCTGCAGGACTTTCTACTATGATCTTGGTTCGCAGCCCACCTCCGAGGATGGCACTGATTGGATATCTGTTCAAAGGTAAGGAATCTGCACCTATAAGTCTCTATCAGATGTACAAGTTACTTACCTTTGGTAACAATATCTCTGGTAGAGACATATTCTAGTTGCAGATTCCTTACCGACCCATCCATCCTTCCCGCTTGCGAACTGATTTCTAGGGACAGGGCTTACTTATTCAGGTCCTTAGCTCTGGTGCATCAATTTCAGTGTTCTTCGCAGCTCTGTCCTTTGGCATGGAAAGTCGTGAGAAGAAACTGACGTCACTGCGCTGAGGCAGCGTCTTTGTACTACTCCTGATGTCATCACGGCAACAATGACGCCAACGACACCTGCAGAGTTGACCGACGCCACCTAACTACACCCAAGGGTATTGCTCAAAGACAAAATCTCTAAATCCAGTCTGACGCCTGGGGGGAAATTCTAAGGTAAGGAATCTGCAACTAGAATATATCTCTACCAGATATATCTTTACCAAAGGTAAGTAACTTGTACATTTGTGCCTGCAGATGCAGGGGATTGACTCCTTCACTCCAAGGGAGATTTCTTCTTACTTCTTGGTGCAGGTGGAAAACTCTCCACCCTCAGAGGATGCACATCCGGGGAAATCTTGCAGTTGCTGGATGGAGCCAGAGAAACAATGTTGCAGAGCGGCGTCATCGCTGGAGTTTGATTGTTGGTTCCTGGAGAGTCCAATTGCAGTCCCAGTAGCCTGAAGATGAAGTGAACAACACATAAGAGTCCTGCTGGAATCTTGCATGTCGAATCTGAGGGCCCTCCCAAGAGGGAGACCCTTATTAGCCCAGGAAGGGGATTAGTCTCCTAGCAGGGTGGCCACCTATCAGGAGGGGGCTGCAATGTCACCTACCTGACCTGGCCACTCAGATGCTCCCAGGGGCCTCTGCACATCTTGGATTCAGAATGGCAGAATCAAGTGGCCACGTGGAGGACCTCTGGGCATCACCCCTGGAGTGGTGATGGACAGAGGAGTGGTCACTCCCCTTTCCTTTGTCCAGGCTCGCACCAGAGCAGGGACCCGGGAGGTCCCTGGACTGGTGCAAACAGGTTTATGCAAGGAGGGCACCAAATGTGCTCTTCAAAGCATACAGGTGGCTTGGGGAGGCTACCCCTTCCAAGCAATGTCACACCTATTTTGAAGGTGAGAGGGTTTTGCCACTCTCTCTCAACAGGAAATCCTTTGTTCTGTCTTCTCCTTCTTGAGCTGGTCAAGCAGCAGGAGGGCAGAAGCCTGTCTGGAGGGTGTCAGCAGCGTGGGCTGCTTGCAAAACCCTGAAAGACTGGTAGGAGCAATACTGGGGGGTCCTCTAAGGAGCCCCCAGAGTTCATGGAATTATACAGCTGGCAATATATTGGGGTATGATTCCGACCCAAACATGCCCAGGCTCAGAGTTAACATTATGTAGCTGGACACAGGTAAGTGACCTGTGTCCAGTACGCGGATAAAATGGCTTCCACACACTTATGAAGTCCAGTGCAATGAAGCTGGAGTTCATAGGGACACCTCTGCTCATGCAGGGGTTCCCTCAGACACAGGGACCTGCATCCTGTCCTCTGGACTAGGAGGGTCAACCATAGGGGTGATTTCATTGACCTGGTGAAGTGACCTGTGGTGAAAGGGTGCATGCACCTTTACACGCAGGCCGCAATGGCAGGCCTGCAGACACATTTTGCATGCGCTCCCAAGGGTGACATAATACATGCTGCAGCCAGTGGGGAACCCCTGGTGCCCCAATGCCCTGGGTACCTAAGTACAAAATATACCAGGGACTTATATGGGGACACCAGTATGCCAATAGTGGGGTGTGCAAAATCTTAAGCAACCAAATTTATAGGGAAAGAGCACAATCACTGGGGTGCTGTTTTTAAAAAAATGTGTATATTAAGGTTTTCTATCCACGAGCAAGCATTACTAAAAAAAAACTGTTCCAGTGAGACATCTTGACAATATGTTCTGCCCAGCCATTGGCTGTCATTTGTCCCAGTATTACAATACAACTACAAACATGAAATCCCCAACCCATCCCATCCTCTCCTCCCCTGTAATCTCCCTCTTCATGCGGGGACCCTTCTCTCCTGAAAGCATTTCACCACTAATGCCACATAAACCCCTGAAGTCCAATAAACTTGCTAGTCTATTTTATACGCAGACAATTCGGTTTCTCCCATCCTCTACATTAGGAGTCTGCATGTACTTTGGCACAGTTTGAGAAGAAAAAAACAACCCACCTCCTAATTAGGTTCCAGTGCTGGAATCCCTACAATGATTCTTTAGACATGAGTATATAAAAGGCAACAATGACTAGATCTACGCTGCACATTCCTATATGTTTTGAGTCAAATTCAAAATGTGAATGGTGCTCATACACTGTAATATTTTCGTTGCCAACATGTATATGCTGGTGTCACAAACAACACCAGTTAATCACAAAACAGAAACATAGTGGAGCACACCATATCTCAAATATAAAACATCTCATTATAAGTGATGAAACACAAGATCAATTGCGTCCTTACATGAACTGCTTCGATGTGAAGAAAAAAATAAAGGGGTCTAGGTGTGAATTTGGGAAATGATTAATGTCTTTATTAGTTGATATTTACAATTAAGACATATATCACAAATCTATTTATTGAACGTACATATTCATAGAAAAAAATTCTAATACATATACAGAAACATACATAAAACAACATCTGGTGTGTTCCACTATGATTTTGTTTTATGATTCTTTAGGCGTCAAGCATAAACTTATACATACAAGAGAAATATTAAACATGATTATTTTTATTTAGGTCTATGCAAATTATTATTCATTATCATTGTATATCTGTATCACAAGAGGAGGGACCTACATTTCTACTTCCTATCAAAATCATGCATACCTACATACTCTCCTCATTCTCACCATTTAAAAAGATTGTAGAAATATAAATGGCCTATAGGAATTACTTCCATGCCCCTCCCCTAATATGAAAAACAGTAACATAAATTATTAAATTTACAACACTTAGGTAATTTTCAACCTTGATTCAAAAACATTGTATATTCATCACACGTCTTCCTATATTGTTGAAAGTCAGTCGTAATATATTGGTCCCAACTTTCGATGAATCATCCTCCAAGCGTCTATCTCTATTGAAGGATTCAAGAAGAGAAGCATCCAGAAGTCATTACCGGCCAAGGATTGTGCCGATGTGCGTTTTGGTGTAAATTGACCAAAGGTCACACACCTTCTTCAGGGCACAATATTGATACTTGCGGATTAAAATTTCACACAGGGACGTATGGTCCAATCTTTAGCACATCTCCTGCTCCTTTGCAGTAAAGATCTTATTCAAAGTGACAAACTCCAATTCTTGCCACCGACCTAGGCTTCTAAATAAAGCCAATCAAGGATTTTTAAAACAAACTCCACAAGGATTCAAGTGGGAGGCGGGGGCCGTGGGACTCCTCACACTGGCAGATTCACACCCACAAGTCTTTCACACCGGGCGGCACGCCACCTCCCTTCTTACATCACCTCTTCAAAAAACCTTGGCCCGGTTTCCCCATCAAGATCCGAACCCAGCAGTTCCTGTATCATCAGTCCCCATGCAAGCAACACCTAAGGGAATTTAGCATCTTTTCTCGTTCATCTCATGTAGTCCTCCTCCACACTCGCCCACTCCCGCAGGTCTCTCACCCAGCTCTCTTTATTTGGGGCTTGGTCAGCCATCAAATGTATCGCAATTCTTCGCTTAGCCATCGTGAGGCCCAGCACTGCAAATCACCTGCTAAGCTGTTGCTTCTGGTCACAAGACAGTAATACCAGGTGACAACTATTTACAGTCAGGGGGCTATCCACCCAGTGGTTTTCTTAATCTGCCCCACTACTTCACCCCAGTACTTCTGTATCACTGGGCACTGTCAAATGAAGTGCAGAAGTCGACCTGTAGTGCCAGGCATTTGGGACTCCTGGGGTCCCCGACCAGTTGATTTGTGTGGAGTCTTTTGGGAGAGAGTTAAGTCCTATGAATGGCATTGTATTATATTTGCTTCAATGGATCTGAGATCAATCATCCGGGGAGAACGGTTCATCACTAAAAGCTACCCATTTCTCCTCTACTTTCAGTTGTTTAACTGGTCTATCAGTTTGTAATGCCCAATACATAGGAGTCACCAGTCTACGCCCCCTGCTGCTGACAACATGCAGAGTAACGTGTGAGTAGGATCTGGGGCTTCTGGGAACATCTCTCTTGCCATGGCCACAATTTTGGCATATTGGAGAAACTGTCCATTGCCCAGTACAAAGGTTTCTATTGCATCCTGCAGTGTTATAAATCTCCCATCCGGACATAGATCGGATAACATCAAGCAACCTCCCTCCTGCCGATTTCACAACTGACATTGATTTCTGTATCTGCGTAAAGGGGGGGTATGATCCAAATATCCAGATCGGGCGCATAAGGCGCTCTCTGTATCACTGTTTTCACCGTCCTGTCCCATATTTTGGCAATTAAGCATATTAGGTATGGGTAGGTGCCTGGGAGAGATCTCCACCTCATCAAGAGTGCCCCCAGTGATTGTGTTGCGCAAATGCACGTCAATTGGGTTTGCTCCCAGCTAGGATCTGTATCTACCTAATGTATGGCATGCTGAAGTTGTGACACTAGATAGTATAATTCTAGGTCTGTGATCCTAGGCCCCCTCGCTCCCACTCCCTCTGCAATATGGCAAGACTCACCCTACATCCCTTCTGCCATTCCACAATAGTTTCACCAGGAGAGAGTCTAATTCACAGAAGGTTTTTCTCGGCATCTCATAAAAAGTGCATTGCATGACGTAGAGGCATCTCTGCAACACCACCGTTTTAACTAGGGCTATCTCACCCATCAACAATTTTAATGTATTCCAAAACTGGATGGATTGCCGCAACTCCCTTAGCACCCGTCCCATGTTCGGCTCGTAACTTGTAGTTTCCTCCAGCATTATGAACATTCCGAGGTATTGTATTTTGTCGATCACCTGTGGTAACTGAACCCTTGGGAGACGCCCCAACTGGGATTCAGTCACCCCCCCCCCCCCCCCATGGGAACAGGAGAGATTTTGCCCTATTCACTCGGAACCCAGAGACCGTTGTGAACTTCGCCAGTTCTGTCAGCACCAATTTGACCAATTCAGCTGGTCTCTACCGATAAAGCAACACATCATCCGCATAAAAAGAGATGATGTGCTCCATCACACCCACTCGTATCCCCCATCCCTGAAGTTCTTGTCTCCTATGGCATGCCATGGCCTCCATAGCCAAAGCGAAGATCAGAGGTGACGAGGGACAGCCCTGTTGAGTAGCATGTTGGAGTTCTATAGTGTCCGAGACTGCACGCCCCATGCGTAGCCTGGCCTGTAGATTTGTGTAGAGCAGTTCTATCCATTTAATATATTGTGGGCCCAGTCCCACCCTATGAAGCACCTGCCAGACATTGTACCATCGGACTGTATCAAATGCCCGCTGTACATCAAGGAAGACCAACGCATAATCACTAATCTCCCCTGTCGTCGAAGAGATCACATGGGCCAGCCGGTGGAAATTATAGAGGGTGCTCCTACGCAATATGAATATCAACTGGTCCTCGTGTATTAATTGTGGGAAAAAAGGGCAGCAATCTTGCTGCCAACACATGGCTGAATACCTCGAGGTCCTCGTTCAGCTTGGATATGGGCCTATATGAGCCCGGTTCCATTGGGTCCTTGTCAGGCTTTGAGATCACCACAATAAGAGCCACTTTCATGGATCGTGTCAGGTCACCCCCTCAAGGGCCTCAACATAAACCTCGAGTAATTTGCCTACCAGTACATCAGGCAATTGGTGGTAATATTCCGCCAGAAGGTCATCGGCCCCTGGGGATTTAGCTGGTTTCAGAGTCCATATCGCCTCCAGGAGCTCTGTTTTGCTTACTAGGGCTGCCAGGGTCTTGCGGCTCTCTGGGGTCAGACACAGGAGAGTAATTTACTTCAAGTATGTGATTATCCCCTGGTCGTCCACTGCTCCCTGTTCCTCAGTGTAGAACCCTCTCAGATGTGTTACAAAGATATCGTTGATTGCTTGTTGTGTGTGCACTACAATATTGGGGGGATAGGTTCTCCACTTTTGTAAGACGCGCTAATAGGCAGCCGGATTTGTCACCCTCTAAGTACCACTGCCCACGATTGACAGACCTAATGTACTTATCTAATCTGTCCCACACCTCACCCACTTTCTGTCACTGGGCATTCCATTGTGCCACTTCTGTGTTCCCCGCACCGCTCAAGTATTAATAGCTGTTTTTCTCACGTAGATAGGTCCTCTTGTAGCGCATGCCTTATTCCCTGTGTTGTCGAGATGCAGACCCCTCTCACTACCACCTTCGTAGCGTCCCATTCTGTGGCCCGCCTATTTTTTGGACCCCCAGTTGTGTTCAAGGTAAATTAGTAAGCTTTGCGCAATTTGATCTCTAAATACCAGGTCCATAAGTGACTGGGCATTCAGTCGCCACAATGGAATTCGGGGCTGCGGGCTCGACTGTGAGTAGGTAATCAGTAATGGGGAATGGTCAGATAAATAACGTGCCAAGTATTGTGCATCAGTAATGTTTTGTTCCTCTGACGCTTGTGCAAACACATAGTCCAATCGACTATAAGTTTCTGTCGCCAGGGAGTGGCAGGAATACGTTTGAGCTGTCGTGTTTTGACCCCTCCAAATGTCTATCATGCCACTTTCAGAGCTGCTACTGACTTGTTTTGGTCCCTCAGCGGGGTGGGGTTCTATCCAGCTTGCCAATTAAAACACAATTAAAGTCTCCAGCCATTGTAATCCCTGCATCAGGGGAGAGGTGGACTTTCCTTTCATTGCTTCCAGGAAATCCCCATCATCTACATTCTGAGCATATACATTCACTAGACTGACAGGCTGGGCATCAAGTGTTCCTTGTATCATCACATAATGACCCTCATCATCAATACATGTTCTGATGGACTTAAAGGGGACATTAGGCGCCATCCAGATTTAAGCACCCCGTGCATAGCCGGAGTAAGCGGTAGCATATAGTTGTCCCCTTCATCGTCTCCTTGCGTACTTAATATAGTCCCCCCACACATGCGTTTCCTGAAGAAATGTGATCAAGACCCCATATCTCCTCAAGTAGGCTTAAATCTGATTATTTCTAACATAATTATTTAGTGCACATACATTCCATGTAATGATTTTATAATCATCCCCAGTCCTTTTCACGTGTTAGTGGTATAATCACCCTTCAGACGGCAATCATAGTTTAAGTTCCCCAGCACAGTAGTCCCTAAGAATCTCCACAAGCATAGACTCTCAAAAGAGAAAACTGTTTCCTTTTCTGAAATCCCAAATAGAACTTCAGTCATCCCACCCTTGGAGAGTGGCCGCCCATCCCTCCCAGCTCAATGATAAGCAAGAGGGCTGCCAACCCCACCCCACTTTTCTCTACCCACACCCCTTAAGTTTAATCTAAAAACACATTAGTAACTGCTATATGTACAGTCTGACCAGTACGCCTGAACCCAAGTACAGTCCGAGTCCCTTCTAGTGAACCATTGCCGTGCACAGGCAAGTTGCTCGGAGTATCCTGCTATAATTACTCAAACCTGACTGGTAGGTCCACTGTCATGTCATGCCACTAGGAACACTCTTATTTGTAGCACACACTTGACTCCTCAACTCCGAACGGTCAGTCAGCTCCCCTTTTTTGTCAACCTATGCCTCCTGCAGACACTCTCTCAGCTCCTGCCGGCAACTATCCATGGCTATCCATCAGCAGTCTCTCCTCCTCCTAAGTATCCTGTGCCAGAGTGAGTGGCGAAAAGGCGTTTTCTCATCTCCAGAGGGACTGGTTCAGCTGGCCGCTGTTATTTCCTTTGTCTTCCATTCTGTTCCTGGTTGTATGAAGCTTGTTTCAAGCCTGTTGTGTCCATGCATTCCATTGCTTTGCCAGGAGTCTCAAAAAGGAGAACCTTTGCATCATGTTGTACCCTGAGCCTAGTCGGAATACCAGGCTGTATCGGATGTCATGGTCTCGCAGCCTATGTTTGACCTCCAGAAAACCATTACAGAGGTCTTGAACTTTTTTAGTGTAGTCTAGGTAGATGTGAATTTGTTTCTCTCAAAGCGGGGAGGGCTGTGCACCCGAACATGTTGGAGAATTGCATCTCTGTCCCTATGGTTGAACATTCATGCTACAATGGCTCATGGAGGCATCCCTGGCCTAGGGGCAGGACCAGAGTCCTATGTGCCCTCTCAATTGAGAAAAAGTTTGACAGTTAAATTGGGCTCAATGCTTTTGGTATCCATTCCTCTAAAAATAATTCGGCCGAAGGGCCCTCTGACTTCTCATGGAAGCCAAGAAGACGTCTGTGTCCCTCTGTGTCCTCAACACACACTTCCATTTGGTTTCCTTAGTCTGGAGCATTACCACTGTATCCTGAAGTGTCTGTACGTTTTCTCTGAGCTTTACAGTCTCTCCTCAACCTTGCTGAGATCGAATTGTAGATGATTAATGTCCATTGCCATAGTGTCCATTTTATTTTCTAGAGCTATACGAGTTCCTTGTATGGACTCCAGTATTTCATGAGTGTCTTCTGTCTGTGGTCATTTATCAGGACTGCGCTCTCTCATTTTCTCGATCATGCGCACCCTGGACAGCGGCAGTGTACTGCAATATTTGATTAGATTGAGCCCATCTCTGGATTTTATCTTTCCCCATCTTCTCTTCCTGGAGTAATGTCCGCCGTCGTACCGTGGAATCTGTATTTGAGCTATGACCGTGGCATCCTCCTCTCTCTCAACATCGCCTCATGCATCAAGATCAATTTATCTCAGCAACACATAGGGGCCACTCTATGCCCAACCAGAGCTCCCCACCTTGTCCAAGAGCCCCCATCTTATGGCCATATCTTCACCGAGATCACTGGTGTTGTAATCATATGGCCGTCCCTCTACCTCCTGCATCACTGACCCCCGTTGCCTCCTCATCTGTACTGTCAGGAGCTCTTCCACCCAGATCTCGCAGCAGTTCCAATCTCAGACCGCAGACACGGAGCCCACTGTCCAGCAAGGAAACCCCTGGGGGAGGCCTCCGCATCTCACCCCTGCCACTTTAGTGTCTTGTGGAACAAGGGAAGGAGGGACCCCCAGGGGACCCACCAGCTCTGTCGGGTCCTGTCAGCTGCTCCCTTGAGCTATTCTCTGGGTCCCAAGGCAATGCCCCATCTCACCCTGAGGGCTGGCCAATGCCAGGGGCTTCCATGAGGCTTTCTCTCCAAACCCCCCTCCACTGGGGAGGAATGCCGAATATCTGCTCTCTGTCCGGCTCCAGGTGGCTGCATCACACTCCCAGGGTGACCCGAGGGGGTAGGGACAAATTGGGCTTACGCTCCCTGGATCCCGACCAACACAGCATTCCCCCTATGGGTCCCAGCTTCGGCAACAGCCACTCAAGGGACAGGCCGTGCCATTTTAAGGCTTAGGCCATCTCCGTTCTGAGTTTTTCCTAGGACAGCCACGTCTCCGCAAGAGTTGGCACTCTCTTCTCCCTTTCCCTGTCTCTGGCACTGCTGCAACAGCTCAGGATTTATGTGGACCCACCAGATCAGGCAGGATCATGTAAGATTATTTTGAACAGGGTCGGCTCTCGGCCCGGGCTCGTCTACTCGGCCATCTTTCCAGTCCACACCCCCCCACTGGGGTCCTGGTTAGCAGGATCCCAGTGAAAATAGTCAAAGCATACTGACAGCATGCAAAAAGTGGGGGTAACCATGCCAAAAATGACTTTCCTACAGTAGAGGTGTTGGGCAGGGTGGTTAGTTCCATGCTGATCCTTTGGTTTCCATGGTTGAAGATGTGGTGCGGGCAGGGGTCTGGGAGCTCCAGACTGGATGGATTGCATGGTGGAGGTGATGTCCTGGTAAAAGAGGATGTTCCATTTGATCAGTGTGTGATTTGTGCTGGGTACTGTGATGGCGTATTTGTTGAGGAAGTCTGTAAATGTGGGTTGGTGTTCAAAACTTCTGTATATGGTTGCGATCTTGCCGTGGAAGAAGTGGGCTAGGTTGTCACACAGCTCCTGTGAGGGTGTGATGTTATTTTTGCTGGCAGCCGGGTTGGAGAAATCCTTAACAATGTTGAAAAGTTCCTTGGTGGTGTTTGCGCTGGTTTCGATGCGTGCATGAAGGGCTGTCTTCTTTGTTGTCCTCAGCAGGCAGTGGCAGAGGTTGAGGGATGTCCAAGCCAATCTTATGGACATGCCCTTTGAAGGCACCCGTCTCTTTGTAGAAAATGCAGACTCGGTTATTGAACACTTCAAGGATTCTCGTTCAACGGCCAGATGCTTGGGCCTTATGGTGGCCCCCACCCCCCTCAGTCTGCTTTTCGCCCCTTTCATGGCTACGGAAGTGGCGCCCAACTATATCATGCATAGTGCCCAGCCTTTGCATGGATGGGGATATGATATCCACCGACCTTGTGGATCAGGAATCCAGCGGTCTGGCCAGTCGGACCCCTCCTCTGCCCCATCCCACCCCCTGCAGCTTGACCAAACCTTACTAGTCTGACTCTTCCCCACCTGGGACAATCAGTGGGAGGATCTGCCTTTACCTGCTCCTCTGGCAATCCATCACGTCAGACAGGTGGGTTTTGCAGATATTCCAAAGGGGCTAATCCCTTCCCTTCGAGACTACCCCTCCATCCATGCCACCATCCTACGATCGGATGGCTGAGGATCACTTGGCGCTTCTCCGAGAGGAAGTTACCGCTCTCTTGGCCCAGGGCATCAGAGCATTCCTGTGCCAGAAGTAGTTGCTATTCCCGCTACTTTCTGGTACCCAAAAAGGACAAGGGCCTTCGCCCTTTTCTTGACCTCCGGTCCCTCAATGTCTTCCTCAAGAAGGAGAAGTTCAGAATGCTCACTCTGGCTCAGGTTCTTTCTGCCGTGGACCCAGTAGACTGGATGGTAGCGTTAGAATTGCAGGACGCTTATTTCCATATTCCCATCCTGCCTGTCCACAGATATTACTTGCTGTTCATGGTAGGCCACAAGCACTTTCAGTTCTCCCTGCTCCCCTTTGGTTTTACCAGTGCCCCTCGGGCGTTCACCAAGGTGATGGCAGTGGTCACAGCTCATCTACTCAGATCAGGGGTTTCGATCTTCCCATATCTCCACAACCGGCTGTTGAAGGCGGGCTCGCCCCAGGATGTCATCGCCCACCTACAGAATATGTCGGACTTCCTGCATTCACTGGGGTTCACTATAAACGTGCCAAAGTCACACCAGACTCCCTCTCAGATGCTCCCTTTCATCATAGCTGATCTGGACACTGCAGTTTTGGGTTTATCCTCCCGAGCAGCAAGTCCAGGATATTATGCACCCCCACATCCTTCTAAGGAAGAGGAAAGACTCAGCCTCCTGGACCTAAAAAGAGCATTGGTGTTCCATCTTGATCAAACATAGGAGTTCTGGGTGGGTGATCAACTCTGTCAGTTATGTGAGTGCAAAAAAGGTTGGGCAGCGCAGAAGTGGACCATCTCCAGATTGGTTGTCCTCTGCATAAAACTTTGCTACGCACTGGACAAGAAGCAACCCCCTGGGGGTTTGCGTGCTCATTCTACCAGAGATGAAGCTCTGACCACTGCTTTAGCATGCAGAGTTCCAGTCCTTGACATCTGTCAGACGGCCACATGGGCTTCTTTGCACATGTTCAACAAACACTACTGCCTGGACAGTCAGGTCCATAGGGACGGACACTCTGTTCACTCAGACTGCAGGAATTTCTAGTATGATCTTGGTTTGCAGACCCTCCTCCGGGGATGGTACTGCTTAAGTATCTTTTTTAAGGTAAGGAATTTGCAACTAGATGTCTCTATCAGATGGACAAGTTGCTTACCTTCGGTGGTGCCTTATCTGATAGAGACAATATCCAGTTAGATTCCTTACCAACCCACCCATCTTCCGTGCTCTGTGAACTGATTTATAGGGACACGGATTCCCTTTTAGGATCTTAGTTTTGACGCTGATTAAAAGAAACTGACGTCAGCACACTTAAGTAGAATCAATATAGGACCGGCGACATCATTCCGCCGTGGATGATGATGGATGTGGAGCTGATCTACGCTACCTAAAGGCACGCAGGTGTACTGCTCAAGAAAAATCTCCAGATCCAGATGAGTGTCTCAGGAAAATTCTACGGTAAGGAATCTGAAACTAAATATTGTCTTTACCAGATAAGGTGTTACCCAAGGTAAGTAACTTATCCTTTGATGCTTAGGACTGTCTTCCTCATTCCCATCACTTCAGCTTGGAGTGTGCGTAAAATCCAGGGTCTTTCAATACAACCACCCTATACCACCTTTTTTTTCCAGATTGGCATTGAGGACCTGGGCGGCCTTGCTAAAAGTTGTAACTCCTTTTGACATTTGCCAATACATCACTCTCCCAAAATTCCTGCCCCCACCTCTCCCATCAAAAGAGGAGGAGACATTCCACCTCAAGAATTTAAGGCTGTTTCAGGTGCAAACTCTATCGAACCATAGTTTCTTCACTGCCCTTCCAACTCCCTGTTCCGTTGAGTGGTCTCTTTTTACTATCTAAATACCAAATTAGAGATCTGCACATTTGTACCAACAATTGCTTTGTGTTTATCAAACAAGGGGGGGCCAGGAAAGATTCAAGCAAGATATTGACATCAGGGCCTGGGGTGGCAAGTGAAGAGTCTTTGAGGTCCATCACAAAGTGCGTTATTGAAGGTAAGTAACTTGTTCTTCTTAATCCTTAACCCTTAATTCTTAATTCGTAATGATCACAATGGCAGGTCCCACCACAACAGACTTGACATTTCCCTGATGCATCCTGGATCTCATTGAAATGAACTTGTTCATCTTCACTGCAGTATCATGCAGATACGCCACATTGATGTGGATCAGCTGCCCGTCACATATGAATGAGTTTAGCTGACCCAACAAGAGAGGTAAAAAGTCCTTCAGGAAAGCTATCATGTCTTCTTTCTGCAACAATACAGGAAATCCATATTGGTGGATCCTGTATCTTTATGAATGTTCCTCCATTTTGGTGATCTTGCGACTTGTGCTATAGTTACATACCCAAATCCAGTAGAAGTCTGCCTCTCAGTATCATCTAGTCTCCTAACTGTGAATCTAGACATTTGTGTAGTGATGCAAAGTCAGCTCCCAAAGATTTATCCTCTGAGTAAATTTCATTCACTGTGGTATCTCATACGTCCATCTGGATGGATATGGCTGAGATCTTCTTAGTAATCATTTCTGGAGTAACCTTAGGCATTGTGGAGGAATGTTGATGGGTGACCTGTTTGCCACCTGAAAGGGCTGAGAGAAGGGCAGTTTTCTGGCCAGCTTTGAAGAAGACATAAGTAAGCAAAAGTGGGATAGGCATGAAGGCGGAGAGCTGATTCAGAGGCCTCAGTAGACTGTGTGTAGAACAATACGCCAGATGTCAGTATTTAATTCAGTGGTTGAGATAAGAGGGTTTACCCAATATGAAGATGGATGCTCCAGCAGAAGACACTAAGCAAGCTCAGAAATCACTCTAACTCTCTTACTTAACGTTAGAGCCACTCTCAGTTGGCCACTTAAGAATGACAAGGCAGTCCAGAAGAACAATGGGAAAAAAAAGTGCACTAAGAGGAGTTGGGGGACATTTGCAAAGTGAATCTGCCTGTTCTGTAGCAGATTATCTCCTGATTGCCCAGTCGAAGACTGAGAGCCAGTCCAAAGGTACAGTGATACAGGGCCCCCACTACCCATCGCAAAGACACCACCAGGTAGAGCATTGGGTTTCTCAACCATCAGATATGGGAATCTGGCTGTGGTGATGCCATCAAGTAGGCATAAGTGGTCTATTAGCAGCCCTTGTCACTGTGTGTAGTTATTGCAGCAATCGAGCATCACTGTGGAGCAGCACCAAAGTTGTCAGTACTTGCCCCATTCCTCAGTGATCCAGCGGTGAGGTGTTGCAGGATTTCATGGAGGTGCAGTGCCTCACAATAGTCCCCTTATGTACCGTAAGGTAGGCAGAGAGGATTTTGCAACAAGGAGGGTTTGCACCCCACCAGGGCTTTGTCAGGGTGAAGTCTCAAGCAAACCCTTAATTAATCTGTGCTCAACCCTCCGGTAGCTTGGCGTAGAGCAATCAGGCTTAACTCACAGGCAGTGTGTAAAGTATTTGTGCAATACTTCAAACAGTAATGACATGAAACCTCTAAACAAAAAAGATCCCACACCAGATGAGAAAAATAGACTACATATTAACAAAAAAGACCAAAACAACAAAAATTGAAATAGTAGAACCAGAGAAATGCAATTTTAAAGATAGAAATAAAAATGACGCCACAAAACACGAAGTGCCAATTGTTGAAATCTGGTCGCACCAAACTGGAACAAAGTCACAAGAGTAGGCTGATCGCAATAGAGCGCAGGCCGGCTATAGGGACCGAGTTAGGCTTGCTGAAAAGAGTTCCTCAAGTTGCAGGGACCTGCGAGGTTGCGATGAGAGGTCCTGCATTGTCAATGAGAGAAGCTTGCAAAGTGAAGTCCTGCATCAAAGATGTGTCACGCGCCACCTGGTTCCAGAGAGACTGCAGAGCTTGCAATGCAAATTCCTGCATCTTCATTGAGGCTGCTGTAGACAAGAAATTTGGGTTGTGTGAGAAAAGTGGGGTAATTGCAGAAGCCCCCTCACTTTTTGTCCCCATTTTTAACTGATACTGGTTTTCACTGAGTCTGAATGTGCCCTGGGCACTGCTAACCAGTCCCAGGGCCTGTACTCTGATTAAAATGTAATATGCAAATTATGCATAATTATAATTGGCTCTGACAACCTATCTTTATGTTAGGGCATGTAGAGCTAAGGACCCCAGTATAGTTAGTGCACCAGTAGGTGCACTGCTGTGGTGTTCAGTGTCATTTTAAAGGCAGGCCTGCCTTGCTGGCTGTTTTTAAGTTATAGTTAACCCCAAATTCGACTTTGGAATTAAAAGTACTTCCAAAGTCCTAAACTACATTGTGTGTATATATATATATATATATATATATATATATATATATATATTTCACCCCTACGGTCTGCCATAGGTGGCCCAAGG
Organism: Pleurodeles waltl; assembly: GCF_031143425.1. Taxonomy (NCBI): domain Eukaryota; kingdom Metazoa; phylum Chordata; class Amphibia; order Caudata; family Salamandridae; genus Pleurodeles; species Pleurodeles waltl. Next base: position 1,029,880,123 of record NC_090437.1, on the reverse strand, counting down.
ATTAGGTGCAGTGTAAATATAAGTAGGGACTCTAAAATAATATTTTATAATCCCTGGTGAAGGGAAAACAGCTACATTTGTTTTCCCCGTTGTAGTACGTTAGCTCCATAGGCTTACATTGGGATACTATATTTAAAATGAATAAAGTCTCATTTCCACTAGAAAATCTGTCAAGTTTGGTATCAAATTAAAGGTTAGAATAATTCAACAACTTGCAAGGGTTGAATGTATCATAACTAGTACAGAGAGAGAGTTTTAGAACTCTTTCTGAAAGTTACAAAAATGAGGTGTGAAGTAGCCTAGGCTATAACAAAGGAAGCATCTGGTGGGAGTAGAACTGCTTCAGCAGATGGCAGAGGTTGGTGGAGGAGAGTGGCCAAATGAGGTCATAATGAGGTAAAGCTACCTGGGACAGAAACTGGGCCTCCCCCATTTCCTGTTCCCCCAGCCAAATGGGAGCGCCAATAATTAGATGAGGAGAGGGGCTGGAAGGGGTGTTTTAAGGAAACTTGACCACACCAGTGGATGGGCTCAGCCAGATGTAACCTTCAAGGAGAGGTTTCCTCCCTGTTGGATTTTTAAAGAATGTTGCTTTCTGGGACTCATTTTTGCCACACTCCACAGGAAGTGGTCACTCCAGAGGGTGGTACTCTGCACCCCATTGGTTAGTGATGCCCCCCTCCTTACTAACCCAGGAGCAAGGATGAATATGGCAGAGCTGCCCAACAATTCAGCTCACTGCTGGAAGAAGATACTGGAGAAGGAGGACTACACTGCTGTGAACCCCTGTTCTGCATCTGAAGGACTGCACCAGCTGCACACTTTGGGTTTCACCAAGAAAAGGAATTTCCTTGCTTCTGCAACTCCAGGAGTTGACTCCCTGTAAACTACAGGTAAAAAGGAGCTGGCCAGAGTCCCCTGCACCGAGTCCTGCAAGAACAGCTTAGCTGACCAGCGTCCAGTGGCCATCTGAGAATTCTGTCCAGGTGCATTTTGTAGTTCCAACTCCCAAGAAGCAACTCTGAGCTTCTGGAGCATTGGATCAAGTTTGTGGACACTTCAGGGACCCACAAAGGACCTGAAGAAAAAAGATCCAGGAGTTTGGAGACATTAGGAGCAACTGACCCCAAAAGGCAAACCAGAGCCACTGAACCCTTGACTCGTGCTGTTGACCACTTTCCTGAATAAAAAAACACTTCTTAAAGTAAGTGCAACAGTGTTACATCGTGGGAGGCCTGAACTCTATACTTTGTCCCTGTCCAGTGTGATCTTTTTCAACCTTTTTTAAATCCCTTTGAGCGCCACTTGCTTCTAAATGCTAGTTTTACTTTTAATCTATAAAAATGTATATGTCTGGTCCCCCTACATTGTATTTTTGTCATTTTGTTGTTATTTTAAAGATAAAAATATTTCCTATTCATAAATTGTTGTCAGATTTTCTATTGTGTGTTGTGTTTTATTTATTTCCTGTTTTGCTGATATTAAGGCCCTCATTCCGACCCTGGCGGTCAAAGACCGACCGGGCCGGGGACGACGGAAGCACCGCCAACAGGCTGGCGGTGCTTCCTGGGCCATTCTGACCGCGGCGGTAAAGCCGCGGTCAGAAAACCGGGTCCGGCGGTTTCCCGCCGGATTTCCCCCGGTTGCCCAAATCCGCCATGGGGATTCTGACCCCCTTCCCGCCAGCCTGTTTCTGGCGGTTTTTACCGCCAGGAACAGGATGGCGGGAACGGGTGTCTAGGGGCCCCCTAACAGGGCCCCTGCACTGCCCATGCCACTGGCATGGGCAGTGCAGGGGCCCCCTAACAGGGCCCCAGCCTGCTTTTCACTGTCTGCCTAGCAGACAGTGAAAAGCACGACAGGTGCAACTGCACCTGTTGCACACCTGCAACACCGCCGGCTTCAGTGTTGCAGGCCTCTTTCCCGCTGGGCCGGCGGGCGCTACCTTGGGTAGCGCCCGCCGGCCCAGCAGGAAAGTTGGCATAGCACCAGCGGTCAGAATGACCCCCTAAATGCTTTACACTCCTATCTCCTACGTTAAGCCTAACTGCTCGTGGGCCAAGCTGCCAAAGGTTGCGCAAGGATTAATTTATTGAGATCTTGACTGGACGTAGTGGGGATTGTGGCCCATTGCTACGTGTAGGTACCTACCTGCCCTTGCCAATGACCCACTTTCCAACAGGATGCGAGGACCTGCATCCTGAGAGGCATTGTTGAGCAGCAGTTCAGATACAGGCTGCGGGGTTGATGCTGGAAGACTCCTCGCAGCAGAGGCAATTCATTGGTTTTCCTCACAGTTGCGCCGCGGAGCAGCGGTGATGCATCAGTTCTGCTGGATTCACACAGGCTGATAGAGCACCTTCAGGCCCACTTCCAAGGGTCCAGGACTGGGGGTGGCACCACTTGGCAGGGTAGGACTCTGTTGCAGGGTCCATGTGTGGTTGCAATAGACTAGCACTTACAGTTACTCTGGTGGTCCTGACCATGGTGGAATGTGAGCTGGCTAAATGGACCCAGTTAGCCCCACTAAACAAAGTACCTTCAATCCTGGTTTGCGGAGCATTGCGAGGATCCACATTAGAGATGGGTTGCGCAGCTAAAGCAGTGCGTTGGTTCTGAGACGCGGCGAGCCTGCGGTGTAAGGTCCTATTGCGTAGTCATCGAAGGTCCTGCAAACAAGGACTTGCAATGCGAAGTCTGGATGTGTCACGCAGTCAGGGCGATGAATTAGTTTTGAGGCGATGCAAGGCTGCAGCGTTTGGTGTCATCATGGAGGTTGTCGTCGACGAGAGCTGCAAGGGCCTGTGCCAAGGATGCATCACGCAGGAAAATGCCAACTTTCTCAAAGTGGCATTTTCAAAACTGTAATTTGGATTCTGACTTCACCATAAGCTACTATTTTAAATTAGGATTTCAGAGACACCAAACATGAATTGATTACCTATTCCCATTCGGACATTACACTTATACAGTGTAGTAAGGTAATTCCAAAGTTATCCTATAGGAGAGGTAGCCCTTGCAGTAGTGAATTACATAAGAAAGAGGTTTTCACTTCCAGGAAATGTAAAACTTAAACACACATGCACTAATTTTTAAATACATTGCACCCTGCCCTCTGGGCTGTCCATATCCAGCGTCTACCCTAGGGTGGACAAATATATGTATTGAATAGGAAGGTTTGGGCGTTGTCAAAGGGCCACATGGCAGTTTAAACACAAAGGCTCCAATGGAAAGCCTGAGACATGTTTACAGTGCTACCTAGATGGATGGCACAATCAGTGCTGCGAGCCCACTAGTAGAATTTAATTTACAGGCCCTGGGTACATATGATACCACGTTACTAGGTACTTATAGGTGAATTACATATTCCCATTGAGAATAAACCAATGATACTATGTTTAAGGGAGAGAGCACAAGCATTTTAGCACTGGTTCGTGGTGATAAAGTCTGCAGAGTCCTAAAGCCAGCAAAAACGAAATCAGTAAAAAATGGAGAAGAAAGGCAAAACATTTGGAGGTAGGACCACCCTAAGCCTGACAGGTCTAAAAACACCTTATCATTCTCCATCAATAACACGTCCCAATCATCACCTAAAAATTATATATAAAGACAATGTTTCCCCCGGTCCTTAAAGTGGAGAAGTGGTGTTAGGAATAAATATGGTTAATGAAAGTGGAGTATAAACCTGATATAGTTTCCCCCAAACTCTTTCTAAGTGAGTAGATACTGAAGGATCAGGGTGCATGGCAACGCCAAAGTCATCATATGTATAACTGTCTTTAGAGAGTAAGCTGTGATTCGCACCGTTCTTGTGAAGTGAGTGAACAATGCTAGTGGCTAAGGCCCAAGAAAGATTTAAGGGATCCTTCATACAGCATGTCATCTAGATGGGTAATCGTACATTCTTTCCAGATTGACCAATTAAGTTAGTCACCTCCAATCAAGATTATTTTATTACACCACAGTGGTGCTTCATTGTGGTGTGTGTTCAGCACCATGCATATTGCGAAGTGAGGATCGGTGTGATGCGCAAGTCATGCGTATTGTATATCTTGAAGGCCCTTTGTAAGTTAAGCATGTCTTTTTCCATGTGAGACCAAAGTGGGGTTCTGTGTGTGTTTTAAGTATGTATATGGAATCGGCCAACTGATGAGGTTATCAATAGCATTCCTTGTTGGGTAAACCAAATCCTCCAGCCGTCATCACTGCATAGAGTTTTGGGTCGTTCAGCCTTGGTTTATCATCCCCGTGTAAATGCAGAGATATGTTTCTCTAGGTCTATAAGAAGGGAAGGAGGGAGTTGCAGTGGGAGCATTCCAAATGGATAATTAAACCAGGGGGTTCTAAGAGGGGAACAGTATTGCCCTTCACCATATTTTCAAGATATTTCTTTATGAAGGTCTCTAGGTATTTCAGTTTTAAGTATTTATATGCAAAATGTAATGGACCTAGTGTTGTGCGGGTGGTGGCAGGGGTCACAGGGAGGGCCTCACATTAAGACCAGTTAATGTGATAACCTGAGAAACTCGAGAACAAATGTATCAAGACGGTTAATGCCCGTGGAGAGGCCAGTAGTAAGGACTTTGTGTTCACCTTTGACAGTGGGAATCCCAGAGATATTGTCCTCCCTGCATATCGCAATGGCAAAAGGTTCCAGAGCAATTGGGAACAATAAGGGGTACACAGGAGAGCACGCCAGTGCTCATGGTCTATCCAGGTTTTTCTGCCTTAGTGATGAGAACTCCCTAGAGGTTCGGTAGATCTCCCCACCTTCAGCCTAATCCAGGGGTGGTGGGCGGCAGAGGGCACATGTGTTAGACCTGTCATCCTTAGGGTGCTCTTCATTCAAACATTTAGCCTGCTTACCCCCTGTTTTTGCTGATTCTTTTTTTTTGGCCTTAGGACTCTGAGCACTTTACCACTGCTGATCAGTGCTAAAGTGCATGTGCTTCTCCCCTAAATATAGTAACACTGGTGTATCCACATTTGACATACTAATTTTACTTGAAAGTCCCTTGTAAAGTGATATACCACTTTGTGCCACCCATTGAAGTAGTCCTTTAAACATGTCTCGGGCCTGCCACTGCAGAGCTTGTGTGTGCAGTTTACTGCCACTTCTACTTGGCATTTAAACCCCTTGTCAAGTCTTACACTCCCCTTTTATTACATATGTCACCCCAAAGGTAGGTCCTCGGTAGCCCATAGGGCAGGGTGCTGTGTAACTAAAAGGTAGAACATGTAGTTGTAAGTTTTACATGTCCTAGTAGTGAAAAACTCCCGAAGCCATTTTTCACCATTGTGAGGGCTACTCCTCTCATAGTGTAACATTGAGAATTCCTTAATTCAGGTTTTTTAAGTTGTAATTCCTGATTAGTAAAGAGCAACTTTGTCATGTTTCATATCTTTCAAATGGTAATGATAAATGCTCTTCACTATTTTAGAAATGCCACTTTTAGAAAGTGAACTTCTCTGCTTTTACTGCTCTGTGTGCCTGCAGCCTCTCTCCAATACACGTCTGGAGTGGATGACAGCTACACTATGTGCATTCCTCTAGACAGTCACATGAAGGTTAGGTGTGTCTGACTGCTCATCTGGATTCATCTACATTCTGATGGCTCTTCCTGGACAGGAAGGGCAGGAGGGGATGACACATCTGAATAGGCAGTACCTGTCCACACACAAAGGGCTGATTACCCCTTACTGATAGTCTGGAGCCAGGTCTGAGGAAGAAGGGATAATTGTGCACTTCAAAGACTCTTCTTTGAAGTCACCCTCACTTCGAAAGGCACATTTGGGTATAAGGACTGGGTCTCTGAGACCACCAAATCAGACACTTCTGGACATACCACTGGATTGTCACTCTGCTGGACTGCTAACCTTGACTGCTGTGCTGCCTGCTGCTCCCTGATCTTGCTGAGGTAGAGCTGAACTGTGCCTTGCACCCCAAAGTGATCTCCAGGGGCTTGATGGCTTACCTCTTGTTGCTAGCGACTCAAGAATATGAAAATCTCTGTTTACAATGGGGTCTCTAGTTGGCAGTGCTTTGCACCCTGTCCAAGTAGGGACCCTCACTCTACTCTAGTCAGTGTAAAGGATCCACACAGCTAAGATAACCCCTGCCTCTCCCCCCTTGGTAGCTGGGCACGAGCAGTCAGGCTTATCTTAGAGGCAATGTTGAAAGAATTTGTACACACACACACACACACACACACGGTAACCCTGCCAACACCAGAAAAGTACTCCACAACAGTTTAGAAAAATAGCCAATATTTTTCTGAGTAACACGAGACCAAAATGACAAAAATTCATCATACACAAGCTAAGATATGAATTTTGAAAGATTAAATGTAGTATAGCGCTTAGAAATACAGTAGCTCCAACTGGGGCTATCACAACACCTTGACTGAGTCGTTTCCAACAGTTGGGCGCCACTCGTGAGGGAGTGCAGGCCAGTGCCGCAGTTGCACGACCACAGGTACAGTACCTTGAAAAAAAAGATGTTGCATGGAGTCACGGAGGTGAGGCGTCGCTGGAGCCGGTGCAGCTTCAGTTCCATGCTGCTACCAGAGAGGGGAGGTGTCAGTGCCTTACGGTTGCAGGGGAGGTGATGCAGCATTGGCGGCTCCTTGGGTTAAGGCACGGTTGATGAATCCAGCTGGTCAAGATGCGGGTTATCAACTTCGCTGTGTCGCAATCACATGACTGGGCCACAGGTGGTGTGCGGAGTGGGTGCCAGGTGACAAAGCACTCTGGACTTACACTGTGGTGGGACTTCAGAGGTTCTGTAGCACCATCGGGCCTGCAGCGTCGGTTGTGGTCGTTGTACTCAGCGGGGACCATCACTCTGGTGCAGGCAGCGACGCAGTCAGACAGCGACGCAAGCTCTGGAGCTGATGGTCTTAGTTTCTTCTTGGTTGCACAGAATATACTCCCACGGGGCCAGAAACTGGATTTGGCACTACTTGGCAAGTCAGAACTCTCAACAAGAGAGCCCAGGTCCTGGCAGAGGAAGACTTTGATGTCCCTGAGACTTCATAACAGGAGGCAAGCTCAGTCCAAGCCCTTGGAGAACCTTTGGAAGCAGGATGTAGAAAGCAATATCTAGTCCTTTTGGTCCCAGGACAGAAACAGCAAGCAACAGGCCAGCACAGCAAAGCAACAGGCAGAGTGGCAGTCCCTGCTACAACATCCAGCACTTCTTACTGGCAGCATGTCCTCAGTCTATGTGGTGTCAGAGGTCCAGTACTTATACCCATTTCTGTCTTCAAAGTAGACAAACTTCAAAGAGAAGTCTTTGTAGTGCACAAGACACTGCCCTGACCCGAAACACACTCCAGGGGGCTGGAGACTGCTTTGTGTGAGGACAGGCACAGCCCTATTTAGGTGCATGTGTCAACTCCTCCCACCACTCTAGCTCAGGAAGAACTATCAGCCTGGTGGTGGGCCATTAGGATATGCAGGGCACATTTCAGCTCCTTTTGCGTGACTGTCTAGAGTGAATGCACAAACAGCTCAACTGCCATCCTGACCCAGGCATGTATTCAGCAGACAGGCAGAGGCACAGAATGGTTAAGCAAGAAAATGCCCACTTTCTGAAAGTGACATTTTCAAACTTACAATTCAAAAACTAACTTCACCAAAAGATGTGTTTTTATATTGTAAGTTCAGTGACCCCAAACTCCACAGCTTTATCTGCTCCCAGTGAGAAATGACACTTAAAATATACTTCCGGGCAATCCCCATGTTTCCCTATGGGAGAGATAGGCCTTGAAAGAGTGAAAACTGAATTTAGTAGTATTTCACTATTGGGACATGTAAAACACACTAGTGCATGTCCTACCTTTTAAATACATTGCATCCTGCCCATGGGGCTGCCTTGGACTAACATGTAGTAAAAATGACTAACCTGTAGTTAAATGGAGGTTTTGGGCCTGGCATGTGAATGCACTTGCCAGGTCGAAATGGCAGTTTAAAGCTTCCCACACAGACACTGCAGTGGCAGGTCTGAGACATGTTTACAGGGCTACTCATGTGGGTGGCCCTGTGGTTGGGTAATTAGTGTTGTAGGCCCACTAGTAGCATTTGATTTGCAGGCCCTGGGCAACCATGGTGCACTATACTAGGGACTTATAGTAAATCAAATATGCCAATCATGGATAAACCAATCACCAAATACAACTTAGAGAGAGACCACTTGAACTGGTCAGCAGTGGTAAAGTCCCCAGTGTCCTAAAGCCAGCAAAGACGAAATTCAGCGAATGTGATTTTCTTCTTGACGGGGAGCCAGTGTAGGTCTCTCAGGTGGGCCGTGATGTGGCTGTGGCGGGGGATGTCCAGGATGAGGCATTCTTTATGTATTGCAGTCTTTTCTGGAGCTTGGTCGTGGTTTCTGCGTAGTCTGTTGCTTACGAGGGCTTGGGTGACCATCCTTCTGCTTCCAGTTGGGATCCATTTGTAGATCTGAAGCATGCAAAGGGTGTTGAAGCAGGAGGAGGAGACAGTGTTGACTTGCTGGGTCATTGATAGCGATGAGTCCAGGATGAATCCCAGGTTTCGTGCTTGGTCGGTGGGTGTCGGTGGGGTTCCCAGTGTGGCAGGCCACCAGGAGTCATCCCAGGTGGAGGGGGTGGAGCTGAGGATGAGGACCTCAGTTTTGTCAGAATTCAGTTTCAGGCAGCTGTTCTTCATCCATTCGGCAATGGCCTTCATTCCTTTGTGCAGGTTGGTTTTGGCGGTGGCGGGGTCCTTGGTGAGGGAGAGGATCAGCTGGGTGTCATCTGCTTATGAGATGATGTTGAGGTTGTGAGACCGGACGATGTTTGCGAGCAGAGCCATGTAGACATCAAAGAGGGTCAGGCTGAGGGATGATCCCTGGGATACGTCGCAGATGATTTTGGTGGCTTCAGAGCGGAAGGGAGGGAGGCGGACTCTCTGGGTTCTGTGGGTGAGGAAGTAGGTGATCCAGTCCAGGGTTCTGTCGCGGATCCCTGCATCATTGAGGCGTGTGCAAAGGGTGTGGTGGCAGACGGTGTTGAAAGCGGCTGAGAGGTCCTGGAGGATGAAGTCCGCAGTTGTCAAGTATGGTCCTGATATCATCTGTGTTTTGGTGCTGTGGTTGCTGCGGAATCCGGATTGGGACGGGTCCCAGGTGTTGTTCTCCTCGAGGAAGTGGGTTAGTTGTTTGTTGACAATTTTCCCGATTACTTGCCGGGAAGGGGAGCAGAGAAATGGTCCGGAAGTTCTTGAGGTCCTTTGGGGTCCGCCTTGGGTTTTTTGAGGAAGGTCGTGGTCTCGAAGGAACTGTTGATGATCTTCCGGAGTTGGGGTGCAATGACCGAGCTCGCTTTGTTGTAGATGTGGTGAGGGCAGGGGTCGGATGGTGAGCCGGAGTGGATGGTGTTCATAATTTTGATGGTGTCGTAGTTGACGTGGGTCCAGGAGAGCAGTCGGCTGGTGTGGCTGGGGGGGGCGGTGAGTATGTTGTGTCGGTGGTTAACGGGTGGGTCTGGGTATCACCACTCCTGCATTGGTATAAATAATGCTGAAAGTAGGAACAGGGACGTTGTTTGTCCTTGGGGTCTCTGTACCGAGAAACGTTCATGTGCCATGATCCATGAGGAGGCCTGCTCCGTTGGAGGTTTATTTCAGTCTCTAATAAGTCTTGGTCAGAACTTCTGCACAGGAAAATACTGGAAATACTGGTTGTCGGTCCTGGGGGTGCAGCAACCACGAAGGTTCAATCAGTGCATGATCATGTTTAATGTTGTGAGGGTTTTATCTGTAATGTCTTATGTAAGGTGTGCCAGATCTATCCAAGATGGGGTCAATGCTTACATCCAAATCTTCTCCGATGAGCTCTTTTTTTTAATTTTGCTGAAAGAGACAAGGAACTGCACTATGTAAGCTAGACTGTCTGATTTATCCCCCATATACAGAACCCACCACCAGATATATGTCTTGGATTTTAAGTTTAACAAAACTGCTTCCCACATCTATCCATATCTCCAGTACTTTTATGGGCAAAGATTTATGAATAAGCTCAGCCACCTCCCAATTCCTATAACTAAGGGGGAAGTCGTCATGGGCAGCACAACTTTCGGCATTGTCTGAGTGAAATACCTTCTCAACCTAATCTGTGTGCACTTTCTCACCATCTTCTGCTGTCAAATCTGTTTCCTGTACAAGGGCAATATCTGGGAGTCTAGCTTTCAGAAAGGAGAGGACCTTTTTGCATTTTATGTAGTGCGTCAGGACATTGACTTTGAGAGAGGAAATAGATATTGGAAGCATGGCTGGTGTAGTGATGATATGGTATGGAGAGGCACTCTAGAGGAGTGGGATCGTGCCATTTACCTACATTGGAACTAACAAAAAACTGCATTACCCTTGTGGATATAGTCCACGTAGACACTAGAGCAGGTCAGTCTGCAGCCAGACAACAAGTGGATGGTGGGGGAGTAAAGAAAGGTGTAGGGTGGACAGACATAACCATATCAACGGAGGAGAGAGCTGAGTCAACGAAGAATGCCTGTGAAGGTTCCCGGGAACATGTCTTTAAGTATTTAATGGCAATCCGGATTTGCCTTGGTTTCAAGGCTTGGCTTTGTCCTTGCTTGTGGCCTTGGGATCCCTTTTGAGGGACAGTAGACAGATGTGCTCTTTCATCAGAGATACCATCCTAAGGGGAAGTTGAACTAGTTAAAGTGAGAATAAGGAAATGGGCAGGTTGTGACATGTCCTTCTCAAAGCCCTCTGGGCATCAAGAAAATGTTTACATTCCTCCAGATCATCATATTCAGTGGTTGGCAGGTTCCAGTAGGCCGTATCTGATGTTCTTTTACCTCATCCGGGGCCTAAGCGCTAATACTGTACTCATGAAGTTAGTTGAGAAGAGAAATCCTCTTATAGAGAGATCTAACTGTTGTGAAATTGAAAATGACCATATTTCTTAGCTGCAACATGCCAGTATCTACCATGACCTGGTGGAGTCATGTCCACATTGTGGTGTCACACGGGAGGCTCGTTGGAAGGCTAAGTGAGGCTCAAACGTAAGGTTCAGAAGGGTCAGTCTGTTCAGGGATCCTGTTAATTCACACATTCTCCCTCCTACTTCTATCCTCCAGATCACCCACCTTGTAATGTAGTCTCCACAGATCTGGACCCCAGTCTGAAGACTTGTCGAAACATTGTTCAACAACATTGATCCTGGACTCCATTGTTGACAGTTGTTGGTGAAAAGAGGAGACTCCCACCCTCAGACCCCAAACCTCACCCCCAGGGGACTGGCCATCAATAGCAGTAAAAGTGACGTTGGAGTTTGAAGAGTTAAGTGACACCTTAATGTCCACTAGTTCTTTGAGAAGCATTGTCAATGCAGGGTCTGTTGGATCCGAGTAGGTCAATGAACGTTGCCAGATCAGGGTATGGAGGTTCAGATTTGCTAGTGACTACCGCCGAGAACAGTTACTATTGAGAATGTTTATGTTTTAACATGTGAAGAGCGCAAGGACAAGGCCACAGACCAACTGCCTCTAAGATGTAATTAAGTCCATGTCGCAATAAGGCCAAAAAACTATTTGGTAGGCTTGATATGGTCTCCAAGTTGGGTCATGCATCAAGATAATACAGTCTTTCTTGGTAAGAAGCAACTTCAAGAGGCCGCAGTGCAAGAAATGAGAGAGATGAATCCACTATATACATTGTTTTTTCCAGGGAAACAGCATTCCTAGATGGCCATTCCCACGTGTATATTCCAGTCTCTCGTGCATAGACGAGGCAATGACCTATCCAAGATGGCCACCATAGTTTGAAAAATAGTCTTTCTATTGATTCTTCCCCTCATACAGCTTTTTCCATTGTTTACAAACATTTTACTGGACATTCTCAGGAATAATTATTCCCCACAACCACCTTTTTTGCCCCTGCTACCCTTTCTCTTTATTTGCTGCAATCTTTTCTCTTTGTGCTCAATCATTATTCTGTCCTCGTGATAACCTGTCAAACCATGTAAGTTCAAAATGCTGTTGGCAATACCCTGACTGGAAAAGAGGCTCATTATTAACTATATGTGGTTCAATTGAATAAACACGAACTGCTTACTTATGCTCTTATCCATCCACATTGCTAAACGATTTTATCTTTTCACTTTCCTTTAGTTTTTTCAGCACATTGTGCCATCCACACGAGTTTCCCAAGCACAGTATATTCACCTTGCACACTGAGCACCTATTTTTAAGTGTATATTGATGCTGCTAATACTTGTATTGAAAGAACTTAGAAAATAATACCCTCTGTTTTAGATTCATACTGGCCATGTTTTTATCTATGGTTTCCCTATAGACAGTGCATTTGCCAAACTATTGGATAATAAGTTTGTCAATTACTATAAGAATGATCAAAGTCTGTTCCCCTTGTCCTCTTAGGTCTATGGGTGATTCCTGTTTCATAAATAGAAACAAGTCAGACAGGCGGAAAAAACAAATCAAAAGTGCTTCGGAAACCAGCAAACTTAAGTGAGAAGCAAAGAGACACATGGTGACACCTAAAAGCGAAATTAACACTGCTCACTCATTTTATGAAGAGAATGAAATGTCAAATATATCCCAAAATGTGTGTATATATTTGTTATTTCTATAGCTTGAACGTAGCCAAAAGGCAATGAAGCACTGTATATGGTCAAAGGCAAGCTTAAAGGCAATGAGTAACAGGAAAGGAAGCTAGTCTGTGAACAGTAATGGATTGTGATGTAGTTTTCTTTAACAAGGTGAGTCTTCAATTGTTCCTGAATTGAAGCACTGTTGGGACGGTCATAATGGACACGGGGATGTTGTTCCAAATCCTGGGCGCATAAATGTAAAAGGCCAATTGTCTTGTTTTTCTTTTCTTTTCTTTTCTTTTTTACATTTCTTTCTCTGCAGTCTGATAGTGCCGCGGCTTGAGGAATACCAGGAACCACCAGTGATGGTGATCTTGTCTGCAAGACAGGCAGGGTGCTGATCGTGATGGCTTTTCAAATAACAAAGCTGGTTTTGAAAATAGTGCGGGGAAACAAGAGGAGGCAATGGAAGTCCATCAGGATGTGGTTTGGGGGTGGGAAATTGGGGTTTGATGTGATCACATGTCCAAAGAAATAAACCAACATAACTGGACTCATAAGATACCCTTTTTAAAATTATATAAAATATAATTGCTTTTGTATTCGCTAGCCAGAAGGATAGCAATCTTGACCAGTCATTCCAACACATTTACTCACTTCTTAGCAGGTTTAACTAAACGGAACTGCCCCTGTACTCCATCCTCTGCAATGTGATTTCAGTCCTTCCAGGATCTGAAGAATCTAGATGCCGATTAGATAACTCACGCTCCCCATTCTGGAGAGGAGATAAGCTTTTGGGATCTGGGTATGGTTTTGTGACACCCAAAGATCTTCTAACTGAGTGATCAGAAGCTGCTAGGATTGTCTCAAGCCATTGGAATCATGGGTGGTAATCCATTAACCTGGTATTTGTGTAGGCAAGCGTAGCACCTTTATTGAAATATGATATAAATATTATATGAAAGAACTGAGTCAACTTGAATTTAAATACTCTCTCATATATTACAGACACACTGAAGGTCTCCTGAGTAACTATCAGATAAACATCCGAGATGTACAGCCATTGTTATCAATGACTGGTGCCTTTTGTATACTTTATTATTCAGTAACTATGTCGTAATCAGGAACGTTCAGCTCCCTGTACATCATCCTGCAAAGAAAATTTTAACACATTGTAAAATCTAAAGTTTATTTGACAGGATTTTTAAATCACAAGATAACATTGTACTTGATAACATTTCAAAACAAACCCTATTGTTTGTTTTTCATTCCATGTCCCTTCTTAACACGTTTGAGCTGACGGCTCTACGAGATAATAGCACAGACAGATTTTTTTTTAACTACCATTTGATTTACACGAACGTGGAATCATAAAGGTCTGCAGCCCGCTGTGTTCCGAGACTAAGCTAAATTGAGATAAATCGTGAAGCCTTTAAGCAACGCCTGCTGAAGTCTAAAGTGAGTGGTGTTTGGGCTGGCATGCTTCCCATGTACTGCAAGCCATTAGTCCTGGACAAGATCCGAAAAACAAAACAAATTATCATTCTGTTACCTAATGCTTCTGAGTGAGTAATTTAGAAGCGAGCAGTCGTTGAATACGTGTTTTATTTTAATTTTAGTGGGCGTTGCATGTTAACGTTTTGTACTTCAGTTTTCTTTTTTTTTATTGCATTCAGCCTACTTGCATTTTCTCAGCCATTTATCAGAACTGCACGGGTTGTATACACGTATAAAAATATAACTGGCATATTTAGTATATCAAAATGAGACCATAAACAGTACATATGTGAAATGGCTGTTATCATCTCCTGAGACAGGAGCAGCAGGTCGTTACAAGCCCTCTGGTTAACGAGGAATGATGTGCAAGCAGAGACTCTGTGTGGAGTCGGAGGGGAAGACGCAGATCCATCATTCCCTCGTTGATTTGAGACACTGGCTCTTTGTGGTGACTCGGTAAAGACACGAGTAGGATCAGTTGGTAGAGGAACTGACAGGACAGAGACTGCAGTTTGCCATAGGCTGTTCTTTATTGGAGATCTACTTAGGGACTTCCTCTGAACAGAACCCTTCACCGATGTGATGACGGCACTGGTGCTGAATATCCAGAGCTGGCACCAGGCACGCCGCGGTGGGGCCCAGCCCCTAAATAAAACTCAGACAGAGTTTGTAACTCGTGGGACCTCTGGCGCACATGGAGACCTAACTCCACCGGGCTCCGCTCCATATTTATTTATTGCGGCCCACATGACTGTGGGACCACACCGACACACTGGTCCAATGTGTGAATATACATGAACCCCCTCCCAGAGTTTCCACTTGACTTGGGTGTATACCAATTATGTCACTGGTTCACACTACATCCCTTCCCCCTCTTAGAGAACCAGACTATAACTCAGAACAAAACAAGCTGATTTCCAAGACATGCACTTCAGAACCAGATAGCATCTTCTCATTAGCCCCAACACTTACGCATGTGTTAACCTTCACTTGACTGTTGGTGAAATGTGAAATGCCTGCTTATCCAACATGATCTCATAGCCTCAGGGACAGGGTAAGGTTGCTTCAGAGTCGATACCGAGTATTCCCTTCCTGGCCTCCTTGACTCTCCAATGGACTCAGACACGGTCACCCTCAGTCTCCCCAATAAAAGACCTCTCCAATGTCTCAGTATCTGGAACCTCTCCACCAGGCTTTCCATCACTCTGAAGACTGGATCACTCTTCATTGCCTCTGTCTGATTCGGCCTCAGTGGGTCCCTCGCTAGCGGCTGTGGCATAGGGTGGAATCTCTTAAAGTGTGAAATCTTTTAAGTGATTACTTCTTCTCCCCTTCTGGCTGTCAGTTTGGCGCCTTGCCTCTGAAACACTACCCGTGGGTGTCGCTCAAACGAGAGCCTAAACTTGCTCCCCGGAAAATGATCTCTGTCAAGCACTTAGTCCCCTACTTGTAGATCAGACACTTTTGCCCGTCTCTGCCTACTCATGCGGGTGTTGGTTGCTCATCTCTTCTTAAGGACTAGCTGATCATCTATGGAATGTGTCGTCCACTTCCGATGATGGGGGATGGGATCCTTTATCACACGTCCCATGACAAGGTGCCCCAGTGCTTGGTTGGTGGTTGTGTGTGGAATTTGTCAATACTCCTGTAAGAATGAGTAGAAGGCCCATTGGTGCGGCTGTTGGTTAGCGTGTGCAATTCTGATGACTGTATTGAGTGTCCTCATAAACTCTTCCACATCTGCGTTGGCTTGTGGCCAGAGGGGCTTGACTCTCCAGTGTTTTATGTTAAGTGATTGTAACTATGATGCCATCTCTTGCCCTTCAAATGAAGGGCTGTTGTAAGTCCTGAACTCTTGTAGGAGGTCATGGTTAGCCATCATCTTCTCTAGTTTGCGAAGCACTTCATGGGTCCTTTGGGTATTGAGGATCTTAACTTCTGGATATTTGGAATAGTCGTTAGTGAGGACAAGAATATACCTTCCATCGGGGAGGCTGCCACAGTCAAGGCTCGCACATACCTATGCTTGCTGAGGCTCTTGTTTAGTCATGATGGGAGCTGCGGGGTTGGGCGCTCCCACTGCTTAGCAACATGGGCAGGATTGTACAGTCATCTTGACTAGCTTCTCCATGAGAGGGATCCATACCTTGCTTCAGAGTCATTTTTCATTTTAACGTTTCCCTGATGGTCATCTTGGGTTAAATGCACCATTTGATTGGTTACAGATGTGGGAGTGACAAGATGGTACCCCCTTAATAGGCACCAGTTGGGGTCCGCTGCCAGCTCATGGTGGATATGGTATAAGGAGTACATTGGGCTTCTTGTGTGTATTGGGCCCAGTTTGTTTATAGCGGATACCAGTGACCCGTTCTAATTGCTTATAGGGACGCTGCAGACACTCATCCTTCAAAGTAGCTTGGCATATGGTGTCCATTTACATCATTAGGGGGTGAAACCGATCTGCCATGTACCAAATGCACTCTTCAGTTTCCTCCGCATCTTCTTCCTTCTCTGAAGTATCTGCCAGTGGATGCAGTGACAGATAGTCCGCAGGGCTATTGGGTCCAGGGCGGTATTCCACCAGGCAGTGATATTCCTGCAGTTGTAACATCCACTTTTCGATATTCAGGGGTGGGTATGATGCTGTTCCATGGAGTAGGGGAATCAGGGTTTATGATCTGTAGTAACCATGAAAGGGTAGCTGTACACATAAAAGTGGAAATGTCGGCACCTCCAGTGTTTCGCAATTGCTTCTTTTTCCATTTATTAATATTGCTGTATAGTCTGAGTTAGCGACTGGCTCGCATATGCTATACGTGCCCACTCCCCGCACTCTTGTTGTTGCATCATAAGGAAGAAAGAGAAACTTCCTCAACTTATCTGAGTAGGAACTGCATAACACACCTCCTTGACTCCAGCATACTGGTCCCCACACAGTCTAGCTAAGATAATCCACTTCCCATAGTGTCCTCATCAGTTTCAACCCTTTCAAGCCTACTCCAGTGGATTGGTATATACACAATCCAAGGTCCCCCGCAACAGTCACCCAAGTCCTTTTGTGCCTGGAGACAGGGATCAAGCAGACATCGCACAGGTCACCAGCAAAACTGTTCTTCTCATTCTCAGAGGCTCTTTCACCTTTTTGGTTTTGATTCTGACCAGAGTTTGCCATACCCTACATCCTACGTCTGAGAGTGTGGTGGTCCAGGCTTCCACCAGCAAATTACATTCCACACGACTGCTGTCTGCCTATTAGGTCATTATGCGCAGGTTCTCTGGAACCTGTCCAGCAAAGAGCTTGCCGGCAGTCTGTAATAGTTTAGGGCCTTGTTGGCTCAAATGAATAAAGACGGACAGGTTGCAGTCAAAAACATGATTTCTTCTAGTCTGGAGAGTACTAGTTTCCTTGGGATGAGCAGTTGACACAAATGTGGTGCTTCATCGTCTGGTGTGAATGTGATCCACATGGTTTTCTGGAGTATGTGTAAGCATTCCTTATGGATATGCCTTTTAACTGATCCTGTCTTTTTGACAAAAGGTTAATTCTGCCCTCAAACACTTTAAGGAAAATAGAGTCAGAGCACGGTCCTTGAGCCTTTCCACTCTTGCTAGACAGTTTCCTCATCAGTTTCAACCCCTCCAAGGCTACGCCAGAGGGCTGGCATATAGATAAACCAGGCTTTCCCACTTCCACTATAGTCACCCTATCAAGCAGACATCGCACATGTCACCAGCAAAACTGTTCTTCTCAGTTCCCACCCCCGCAGTATTAGCCCCAAGCTGTTTTAGTTTGCCCTTAGTGGCTCACAACCACCCTTTGAGAGAGACAAGACAAAACATTATTTCCAAGAGCCGTACTCTATCACAGTTGACAGCTGTGTCCTTCAGGTCGTCCAATATGGTTATGCCTTTGCGTTCCTTTCCAACCTGATGAAGCATCTGATTACTTAAAAGCGGTTTTCCATCTTATTAAAAAAATGCAAGCTCTAGTGTCTAAAGAGGCCATCAAGACTGTTTCGGACTCATAAATAAGAACAGAATGTCACTTGTGCTATTTCCTCTTGCTCAGTTTTTGTCCTATGCTGGATCTTGGCTCTTTAAACACCTCCATGAGGAAGGAAAAATTGAAAATGCTCATGTTGACCCAGATTCTGTCTGCCCGGGATCCAGGCAACTGGACGATAGTCTTGGACCTGCAGGACGCGTACTTTTCTATGCCCGTTCTGCAGTCCGACAGATTTTATTCTAAGTTTAAGGTTGGCAAGGAGCATTGTCAGTTTGCTGTGCTCCCTTTCCACCTTATCAACACCCCTTGGGTGTTCACAAGAGTGATTATGGTGGTTGATGCACCTCTTCAGAGGTTGTGTATATCAGTTTCCCCCTACAACGATGACTAGCTGTTGAAGGTCTGCATGCCACAGTCCGTCGTAAACCTCCTCCAGAAGATTGTGAACCTCCTAACATTATTAGGTTCTTGATCAGTGAGACAGTCACATCTGACTTATTCGCAAAATCTACCTTTTATATGACCTGTATTGAACATGGTGCGGTTAATGGGCTTCCTCTGCTGTCACAATTCTAGGACATTTGGCAATGACTCCAATGCTTCAGCCTTTCTCGTGGATCTCGGTGAAAGCAGCTGTAAGGCTTCTTGGACTGTTGCCTTCATGCGTCCTGCTTGTCCACTTCACCAGGTGGCGCATGTGGGCAATGAGATTGGAAGTCTTAGTGGGCCCAGCAGGAGACTGCAAACGGTCGCCAGTGGTGACTGCTCGACCACAACCTGACCAGTGACAGAATCCTCTCCCTTCCCTGCCTACCTGTGCTGTCATTGGTAATGGATGAGTCACTACTGGGTTAGGGAGGTCATCTGGGAGAGGTGGAGAAAAGAGAACTGTAGTCTGCCCCCGAAACCTGACCAGTCAGTTGCAGGCCATTCGCTTGGCGCTGAAGGCCTTCCTGCCATCCATCAATGGGAGTCTGGTGCTGCTTCTCACAGACAACACCACCTCCATCTTCTACTGCAACAAGCATGGCAGAGGTGGGGTCCTGTGCCAATAGGCACTGCGTCTCTGGAGTTTTCTGAAGTGTAATGGTATGTCTCTGATTGTGAACCACCAGGCAGGATCTTGAAATTGCAAGACGGATAAGCAGAGCTGGTGATAGCTGGTGGATCACAGATAACTCGAGGTGGTCCAGAGTATCCACAAATGGTGGTTTTACCCTGAAGTGGCGCAGAGTATCTTTTGACAGTGGGGAGAGCATCAAAACTTCTGCACATTGAAGTTTCGAAGAAAAGCGCTCTTTAGGAGATTCCTTTTGGCTACAATGGAGGACAGGACATTTGTATGTCTTTCTGTCTCTGCCTATCTTGCCCTGAGTTCTTAAGAAGATCTAGAAGGATTGGGCGATATCATCATATTGGCTCCCAGTTGAGCCAAGAGAGTGTGGTACCTGTGCCTTCTGGGCATGAACATTAATCCTCTGACCAGGCTACCGCTTTGGGAGGATATTCTTTCACAGCAGCAGGATTCTGCACCTGAACCTACGCAAACCCCTTATAATCCAAACTGTTGGATTTTTTATTGTTTGTTATGTATTGCATTGCACACTATTAAGGGATGTTTGTCAGCCCTTTCAGTTTTTGCATTTGCCATATCAGCCATCTTTGTGTAAATCACCTTTTTGTGATGCAGTTTGTAGATAGCTTGACATATGTTCCATCTACAACCGCTTGTGATGCTACAGTGAGGTTTTAAGTTGGTCCTGATGTTCCTCATGTGCAGTTTTGTCCTCTGACACTCAAAATGGTCTTCTTCATTGCAGTCACTTCAATTTGTCAAGTGAGTGAGTCCAGGCTCTCTCAGTGCAGTCCCCCCACTCCAGTCTTTTTCATTCAAACTGGTTTTGAGGACCACAGACTCTTTTTAACATTGTTCATCCAGTACAATTGATGATCCATCATCATCGCAATGCTGTTTGCTCAGCCTTCCCCTCAAAAGAGGAGAAGAAACTCCATTGGCTAGAGCCCAAAAGAGCTGTAAGCTTTTACATTTAATGCACTAAAGACCATGGGGTGGACGATCATCTGGTTCTCAGGGGCAAAGAAGGAAAGGCAGTGCAGAAAAGAACTTTGTCGCGGTAGATAGTCCTCTGCATGTTAAGATCTGCTACGCATTGGCCAAGATGCACCTTACAGAAGGACTTGAGGGCTCACTTCACCACGGCCAATGCTTTTGACATTGCATTGGCATACGGAGAGCCTGTTCTTGACATCTGTCAGGCTGCGACATAGGTGTCAGTGCACACATTCATAAAACACTCCTGCCTTGACACCTAGGTTCGAAAGGAAGGGCATTTTGCCTGTTTGGTACATCAGGACTATTTGGTCTGAGTCCACTCCACAGATCTTCCACATTTTGTATCTATCTATTCGAAAGATGAAGAATCTGCAGTTAGAATTAGCCATCAAAAGAAAAAGTTACTTATCTTTGGTAATGGTCTTTCTAGTGCATACTCCACTGTGACACTTAGAGTGGAACAAAAACAACATGGAGCAGCACAGCTTCACTTGGCGGTGTGCAGAAGCATTGCTGTGAAAACACCTGGATCTAGTCTGGCACCGGGGGAATATTCTAAACGTGAGAAAGTTGTGGTTAGTTAGAATATCCACCAGAAAGTGTGTTATTAAAGAAAAGTAAGTTGGTATTTTTCCCACATATTCTAGATTCTAAATATACCCAGGGTTTGTGGATTCCCAAACCAAGAAAATATCCCAAAAATACCAAAATGTAGTTTTTTGGGGGTTTTAGTTTTTTTTTTTTTAAATGGGTAAACTTTTTGTGCAAGAAAGCATATTTTATTCCCTAAAATGGCATTAACAAATGATTTTCTCTCCTAATATCACATTCAACAGTCTTAGGAACAAGCCGAGATGTAAAATAAATCATTTTTTTAACATTGTTTTTTCATTTTTCTTATGGGAGTTGATTTTTCCTATTTTCAGTTTACCCTACCTGCAGTTTGTGGTGGAAGCAGGTGTGAGTGCCTTTGGTGAACCCGGGCAGTTATACATTTCAGAAGGGAAGACAAACCTCTGAATTCAGCAAGGGGTCACAGTAGATAGATCATGGTTTTCCCACAGAAGCTAAAAATGTAATTAAAAACATAATGAAAATAAATTTTTGCTGTGATCATTGATTTACAAAAGTAATACACTCTTACGTCGGCACATTTGAGTGGCAGAGATATATAGTGTTTGTTGGTTGTCCAAAAACACATGATGCCAACAGCTAACAACTGAGCTGAAGCTTATACCAATATTTAATTGTGTACTGAGCACACATTAATTGATGTGGTAAAACGTAATGAATGGAAAATAAGTGTGGAAACCTATGCATTTCATAAATGTACCCAAAACACGGAGTGTAGGAACAGTGGTTATTTGTAGAACTCTGAATTTTAGGTTACCCACTGTTTCATATGATTTAGAGGACAGTTTGCAAAATGTATTCTTTCTTGTACACTGGCCTGCATTTAGAGGCCATAAATGCAAAGAATTGCGTTGATAATAACAAATGTTTTAATATTTGTTATTCACACATTTCTCCTGACAAAACCAGTGCCGCACTTGTATGACTTGGCCTGCTACATGAAAGGCTTTAAAACGCACTATGGAGACATAACATTTTCACCATGAAAACAGGCCCTTTTGGGTGATGTGGGTAGCTGAAGAATTTGGACTCAGGCTCAATCGCCACATGAAACTCACAAAATCTAGATATTCCTGAAAATCACCCACCCATGACAGTTCAGGCTGGTGAAATTTGCATCGATCCCACAATGGGGGAATCTTGGTTAGAAGTATCCATCAGAAGAATAACTTACTTACCTTCTGTTATGATCTTTCTGTTGGATACTCAGACTAACTGCAGGTTCCTCACCCACCCTAACCTCCCTGTTCTGTGAACTGAACTCACTTTCTATGTAAAAAGGTTGTATTGTAAAGATCTGTACACTGATCGTGTAAATTTGCTGATGGGGCTCTGTGTCTGATGGCAGGGACAGCCTAAGAAAGCAACTGATGTCAGCACAGATCGGTGGTGCTTATATGTGGCTCCACTAGTCAATTCCAGAGTAACAAGTAGTGCTTTAAAGTTAGTTATAGTCTGACGCCTTTGGAATATTCACAAGGTGAGGAATCTGCGGTTAGGTAATGTATGCATGATAGTTCCTAAGGACAGTAATTCGTTAGGTGCTAATAAACAAGCTTATTGGCCTAAGGTTACCGCATACCCTTTTACTGGGCTTTACCTTTTTTCATTTGATTGATTAGTCTCCAAACAAAAAAATCTCGGTATTAATCAGACTGTTAATAGATTTCTAGTGCTAGATTTGTAATTGTTTTGTAGTTAAGAAGTAGTAACTGTGAAATGCTAACGTGAGTGTCCGGTAACTCATTTTAAGCCCCTTTAGTCATAGGTAGATTGGTTTATAAGGAAAGTAATTTACAAGATTTTCCTATAGATCAGCGCCTCCAAATAGGTAGGAATCACTTTAATTATCTGAGCTGCTTTGAATGCATAAGCCTGTCCCAGTAGGGACCAGTTTGCTACTTACGGAAATCCTGTAGACCCTGAGGCTGCCTGTTTACGTTTCTGTATCTGCTACACAAACCTGATGTTGCAATCAGAAATAATTAAAAAAAAAAAAAAAAAAGAACTGGGCCCACTCCACCCTTGGCAGGCTGGTCGCTGGGTTGGCTGCCCTAAGAGCTTTCTTTCTGTTTCCCGTCTGTGAAAGGCTGGAGTCGAGGCGGGTCGTTTGTGACAGGAGGGGAGAAAGATAGCAAAGGAAGTGTTTGTTGGAGGTTCCTCTGCTCAATAGATAGTCTGTGTACATTCATGCTGCGACCACCTGCAGCAGCGGAGAGCACTTCCGGCCTGCCAGACAGCGGGAAGAACCTGAATACAAGGGGAAATAATTACTAGACGGTCGACCCTGCTTTCTCCTTATTTTTATGAGGCTTCCCCATTAAGTCCTGCAAATTAGCAGGAAACCGGCAAAAAGTTTACAAAAGGACACAGTCTTGTTATGTTGACATGAGCTGGGGCTATGAGGTTTTTTTTTTGTTGTAATAATTTGACATTAATGGCTTCCTATTAGTTGACAAACCTGTTCCACTAAACGTGCAGGCATTCGATGTGTTTTTTTAAGCTTCTGTTGTGCAAAATGTTCACTCCCACCTGCATTGCTAGAAGATAGGGTTGATATAAACCTAGCTCAGCGTCTCCACTGATAAGTAGCTCTGAATTCAGTGTTGTCCCTCTATAGAAATTCTTGGTGTCAGGACGTAGACAGTTGTGCTGGCGCACAGTATAAGCGCATCCTGCTTGTGCACAGTAGATGAGTGGGCTCAGAATGCTTTTAACAAACGATTCCTGTTCCAGTTACTTATAAGATTAACAAGCAAAGGCAACGGCAATAGATCTCCCCTATGCGAGATCTATTGGCCTTTTCAGTATTTGATTTTTAGCCATGTGTACAACAGCGTGGTTGCTGTATAGAATGTCTCAGAGTAAAGAAATATTTAAAAAACACTTTGATAGTGTGGTATGGTATGGCCTTTCATTATGTTGTATCGTATGGTGTGGTATGACCTGCCATTTCATTATGTGGAATGGAATGGCTTGTCGTTGAACAGGGTGGTGTGGTATGGAATGGCCTGTCCTTGCATAGTATGGTATGGCTTGTCATTGTATTGTATGGTATGGTATGGCCTGTCATTATATAATATAGTATGTTCTGTTATTGTATAATATGGCATAGTATGGCGTGTTGTTGTATAGTGTGGTAGGGTACAGTATGGTATGGCCTTTCATTGTATAGGATGGTATGATGTGGCTTGCCATTTTATAGTGTGACCTGTTATATAATATGGTATTACGTGTCATTGTACACTATGGTATTGCCTGTGGTATAGTATGGTATGAAGTTGCCTGGTACAGGGTGGTATTGTATGGTTTGGCTCGGTATCTCCTTTTATTGCATTGTATGATCTGTCGTATGTTATGGTATTATCATCTTTGTTATAATGTACACATTAAGCAGGAGAAAGTGCAAAAGGAGCAGACAAACAAGTAAAAAAAAAAGCTCTACAATATAATGTTCTTTTCACACTAGAATGTTCGATCTCACCCGTAATCGTACAAACATGAATCAATTTAAAACGCACCCTGTTTTTTTGCATAACATAATTTATTTATGCCCATGAAATCCTACTAATCATGAAAACAGCACTCTATAAATCCACCTTACATTATATATACTCTTGCAAAGCTCTACAAGTCGAAGACAAAAAAAATAGGCCAAGATTGAAGGCAGAAGCAGTGAAAGGACACTCCCCAAAAAATTGAGTACTTGGTCAGTGCTTCAAGGACGTGGGACCACACATACCGAAAGTGAAAGCAGCACTTGCTGACCAACAAGAGCCAGCTAATAAGGCTGATACTGAAGCCAGTCAGTGGTGAGCAATGGGTGGGCTCAGCCCTTTGCAAGTAAACAAAATGGCTTGCAAGTGATAGTGCATACACTGTCTCAGGGGGGACCTAAACATGATTAATCCACTGTTTTGTGACAACCCTTTTCATATTGTGAAGCTGAAAAGTCAAAAGTATTGTCATAATAACACGTGTTGTACATTTCATGCAACTCAAGCGCAAACTGCTGGTGTATAAGAGCTGAATAGATCAAGAATTATGTTAGGTAGGTTGCTTAGCAATACACAGCTCTACACCTCTTGGATTTGCATGCATAATGGTAAAACCAGACAATTACACATCTGTTATACTAGCATGGTGATTCAGCAAATATACACCATTACAAGGGAATAAGCTCTCACTATCATATGGTGCGCAGCTTATGGCTGGTCCCTGGCATGTATGAGAAAGAGCCTTGTAAAAATGGCACTTTGGGTCATCTCGGCTTCCAGTTCCTAGCCTGCTCACATGTACATTACCATCCTATGAGCCCTTGACATGTGTTACAGGTTAATGACTCTGTCTATGCTACAGTCTTTTACAGTGCTTGAGATGGAAATTTAGAAGTGTGCGTACTTCTGGTTCTCAAAGTACCTGTGCTGCAGAGAAGTGCTGGTACTCTTGTATTTAAATCACTGTAGCATTGCTGAGAAGTGTGGGTACTATCTCTTCCAAATTAAAGGAGTGCAGGTGCTGGGTTACCTGATAGTGACTACCTATTTAAAGCAGAAAAACATTGCTCCAATGGTCCAGCCCTCTCATTTAATAGAATGCCCTTTTCATCCAGTTGTGGGCTACCAAATGAGGTATAGACCAATTAACCTCAATGGAGATCCTCAAGTCTGCAAAAAAGAGATTGGTAGGCCCACCATAAGTCCAGTATGTACATTCAAATCTTCACACTGCCAAAATGTTTTTGATTAATGCGCTGAGTCAAGTCAGTGAGTCCAGTGAATGTTTATTATAACACACTTGAGAAGCAACAGCTGACACGTGTTTAGCCCCCTAGGGTATATATACCTGGGGCTTTCTCAAGGCTCTCCAAATATTCAAAAGAGTGTGTCCATTTTATGGTTTCCAAGAAGACACTTAGAGGACCAAAGTAATCAATCTGTACTGTCAAAAAGCAGAATACTGTGAAAGAACATCTGCTAGTCTCGGGTTAAATCCTTAGCACTGGTTGCTTGCATTGAGGCATCGGGTGCTTACGGTTGACAGTGTGAAAATTTGAATGTACATACTGCACTTATGGTGGGCCTACCAATCTCTTATTTGCTACCTATTTAAAACACTAGTCTTTAATAATGTAAACATTCCTCATGGCTGTCTTTGACTTGTCCATTGCAAACTATTCACTTTCATCTGATTCGATGTAGTCACCTTTATCTGTATTTTCAAAATTGCCAAGGACACCTTTCACATTACATGTCGGTTCCTGGCCCGTGTGTTCCGTGTACTGCTTAAAGCAGAGACAGAGTTGACAATCAATTTGTTATGTATCAGCTCCATAGGAAAGTTCTTCCGTTTGCATCAGATTCTAAGTCTGGTAAATGACTGCTGTGATGTAGCAAAAAAACTCATTACCCACTGTTGCTGTGTCATAAAGGCATTCCAGTCCAGCCTGACAGGGCTCTCTAAGAACCTGTCAGCGCAGCACTGCTTGTCTGCTTTGACTGAAAGCTGCAGGGCGTGTAAGGGAATGAAGGCAGGCAAGATGGTGGGGGTTGTTTTTTTCGCATTTAGTAAAGGGAGGAGAGGCCATGTTATGTATTGCTACCCATTACTCCCCTGACCCTCAATAGTAGTTGCAAACAAGGATTGATGATTTTAGGGGCCATACATAACATAAAATTATAGATGGCTAAAAAGTGAATTGCAAGAATCCTTTTTACCTAGGGTCCTGAGTGATGTGATATAGACAACTTGAGCTTCGCTCTTGTAGTTTAGTTAATGTCACTTGTAAAACATACCCATAATTCAGTGTTAACCATCTGTATGTTAATATGTGATGGGTTAACACAAGGGCCCGGATTACAATTGCTGTGGAAGAGTTTATATGTACCAGACACAATATGATGTAAGACCGCGGGGTTTGAATTTGAGTGCAATAAGTTATGCCTGTTGCAAGTTTTGTCCTAAAAATGGGGCATAACACAAATTTGACTCCTTTCCGTGCCAAAAATGCGCATGACCTTATATTTTCTGGGGATTTTTCTCCTGGAATTATGCCAGGAGAAATTGCTGCGGGGGAAAAGTGGGGTTATCGCAGCTACTAACTAGCATGTGCAGTAAATTATGCAGAATTTATAGTTCCAGTCAATGAATTGAATTATCCGGGGCATATGTAATCTGCCCCATATCTTGTGTACCAATGTCATACACTCATACTTTAAAAGTGATGAACAGAAACGCCTTTAATACCCTAAGGAATTTGAGTAGTAATTCTTGAAAACACCCATATTTTAACATTAACGAAAGGAATAACAATGACTTGTAGAAGTCAATGTTGTACAGAGTTCTCAAGGAAGTGGCTCTATTGAAGCCAGTGTTGTCAAACTTGGGCCTTTCAGCAGTAACTGATGACACAAGTGCATTGTTCTGCCTCGCGTCAGTTACCTTTCCTATTCCTACCTCTTTCTGTGAATAGATGTGCAAGTCTTCATCTTCACCTGTTGTTTCCTTTGAATGAGCCAGTGTGTACACCTCAGAGCTAGGTGAAACATGCATTTTCCACCGGGGATTCATACTATCATTTTGCAGACTTCGGCTGCCTTTACACTTCAAGATGCGTTTTCTCATAAATAGTGTACTTTCGGTGGTCAAAAAAACCAGCAAAGGACACTAAGATAATGTTATGCCCTTGGAAATGTTATTGCTGCACCAATCCACATCGTCTGTAACTACATCGCCTTTGGTGCATTTAAAAGGTAAATTGTAGTCAATTGAACTAGAATGAAGTTAAAACACTACCAATGGTAGCATATTGCGTTTCATTTTAAAGCTCAGTGGGGCAGTGATAGTTTTCCCCGAGATACGGTATTTATTGTAACCTTGTTTGTAATCCATTATGTTTTTATTACTTATTAGGGTTGTTCATTTAATTGCAAGATATGTAAAAATGCAGGTTTGCGTGTTTTCTTCAGATTAAAGATTTGGTAACATTCATGGTGCATTTATTATATTTAATGCATTTTCAATTTAAAGTGTATTTTTAATTTGCTTTAAAAATCATAGAAGAATAAACTTAAAGGTATTTATTTTAAAATGTTTGAGTTAAGAAATGGTCAGTGTTAGTATAAGGGTTAGGCTTGGAATGATACATTATTTAAAAACAATTTACGTAGAATATTTAGAGTTATGTTGAGTATTAGACGTAGTTAACGATAAAACATAAAATATATCATTTAAAACCCAATAATAGGGTTAATTGTATCTATACAAACAATGTTAGGGTTAGACTTAGGGCTAGAATACGGATAATTAATCAAAAGTGATCACATCTGCTGAAAAGCAGAACGGAAAAAAAAGATATAAATACTTCATTAAAAAACTTAAAATTGCAGCTTCGGAAACAAATTGACCACCTTAAAAAATGACAAACAAGCCATGGTAGTTGTTGGGTTCATGTAGTGAGTTGGAGGTAGTGGTATACTACCTTACCTTGACAACATAGGTTTCCTCAATGTAGTGATTACGATGTAGTCGGAGGTCGATGTACTGCTTTGGTAACGTAAAACCATGGGCTGAATTCTAATTCTGGAGCTTTAATTTGTCATTATGCAAATCTAATGCCAGGCTTAGAGCAAATTAGCACCAAGTTCCCTGACTGGGATAGCTCAGCCCATCAATTAACTTTTACTCCGTGAATAAGGATGTTTATAGTTTGGACAGTTGCATTTACAGCCAGAACATAGTACAATGCACCTGAAATAGTTCATTAGCAAATTCTAACACTAATAATGGACAGTTCTGCTCTGGTAGAGCCAAGTGCAACTTGTGTAGCAGAAGAGGAAGCAGAGAAGGCAGGAAATAGCCCAGAAGAACGTTTTTTGTATATTTAAATGAATCTTTAACTGCGAAACGACTTCTTGATTAATGCAGTTTCACGGATGGTCATCACTGGTAGTGGTAGGTGGTAAAGCAACAGTCTGGGTTTGGGTCTCAGGACAGGGTTATAATTAGTAGTTCTGGTGACCTGATTCTCAGATTGCACTGCTTTCTCCTCATAGTTGGCAGGACCTTGACATTGACTTAGGCTTCATAGACACTTCACAGTGCCTGTGGGCATGAGACTTACTTTCATATCCCTTAGACTGTTCTGAGACCCTGTCTAGCAGTGTTGCACCATGCTTCTTCTATAAATGTACATTCTTCCACAAAGTAGGGATACACATTTTATGTAAATGCCACCATACATGGTACTGGTCTGGCCAAAACATGCCCTTTTTGGTAGTTTGTGGGCATGTCTGCCCCATTGGGGAATTCCATGCCAATCCCAGAAATGCCCAAAGGTTTTCAACGTGTATGCAGTTACAGAAACGGAGTCCTCCTTGCTATTGTTTTCTCAGCAGTTGCTAAAAAATATAAGGCATGTGATGCGTTTTGTGTGATCTCGAAACGTTAACTGGCAGCTTTCCAGAGAATCAATGTTCTGCTTTCTAATATTTCAGGCTAATAAGAAAATAGTGAAACGATTTGCTGGTGTCTCCTGGGCCTTCAGCATAGCTATATCTTTGCACTGTTGTCTATGTTCCATGCACTTTTCTGTTTGGGTACTAGAGAAGACAGAAGACACCTAAGGAAACTCGCAAAAGACTAAAGAAGTACAGACCACAGTTCAGCAGACTGAATAGTAGCAAATCCTGATGAGCAGTACCACCCTTGATTCAACCTTTTACCTTATGCTTTCTCTTCCCAGTTTTACCACCATTCACTCCTCTTTGTTTCTTACCATCCCTCTGTTTCCTCTTTACTCTGCTACCCATAACAAGTAACCTGCCTGCCATTCTGTCTCAGTGTTTTCTCAGCATTGTGATTTCCATTAGTATATCATCCATTATCTTTCACTGCACAAGACATCACATTACCCATGTAGCCCTCCAGCCAGCATTACTAGACAACGACCAGCAGCTGGAATTGAAACAGCACAGTCTGCATCAGCTATCTCCCTGATTTAGGTTCTTTAACTATTACTGTCTGACACTAATCATCTTTCCTTTAGCTTAGCTTTACTTAGGCTTAGCTTTACTTGGACCTTATCCTGGTTGGGTGCCTTTGAGTACTACTGACAATTGGGGACTATTTGTTTTGCCTTGGATTGACAGTGCTTAATGACCGATGTATGTGTTGGTATAAAGAAGTTGGATACACTGTGATGATTAAGATCCTGATTAGTAGTCATGAAGGAGAGCGTTGCCATTGATCTGGTAATTAGGTGGCTTTTGCTTCCTTGATAGTCATTCAGAGGAAGGGCAGGTGTAATTGGTTCTCTCATGGTTTTAGAGAATGTGTTTTACAGAAGAGAGAAAAATGTTCGTTTTTAGTATAATGGGGTGGAAGGGAGGCATTGGTTATTTTGAGAATTGCTTTCTTATTTAGGTTTGGCACAAGCCTTGTATGGATTCAGATTGGTAGGTGATTGCTTTGAGGGAGGTTAGTTAGCATGTTACTAAGTTTTCAGAGTGTGAGTAAGATCGAGGTAGACCAAAGCAATAAGGTCAGATGGGTGGGACTTTGGCTGTTTGTTTGATACTGGTTAGGTGCTGCCTGGCTTTATCTATTGTTTTGATTAACTGATTAATGGTATTTCACTTGTCCCCTTAAGGGCATGCTTTATAAGTATAAATCTTTTAAAGATGACTTGGCTTTTGTTGGTTGTATGTATGCTGGTGGAATGGTAATGGGTTACTTTGTCCTTAGTTATGACATTCCTACATGCAAAACGGAGACTGTTCGAAGAATGATTCTTTTGAATGTGATGTTTCAGTGGTAACATCTTACTTGATGTTTATGAAGTCCAGGAGTTTGAGGAGCACTTTCTTCGCTATTGTGGTAGGTTTGTACAGCTGATAATTGATGCTTCCTCACATAGTTTCTGCTCTGTTTCTGTTTTTCCTTTATTTACAGCTTCATACCTCTTCACCTCCTGCCTAAGGCAGTCCCTCAGTTTTCCAAATGTTAGCATTGCCTTTATGTCTGTACAGTGTAACTTCATTTAACTAGCTGAACCAAATCTTTTTAATGTGCAGAGAGAATAGTTTTATGATATTACTTGAGTTGTATATAAATGTATTGAGATATGATATTGTATCGATGTAAATCCCATAATTAGATTGGGTGTACCTTTTATTACTAGTTAACAAAATGTGATTTGTTTGTCTTTTCCACTAGATATCATATTTCTTCAAGGGTCTGAGGTGATATTTAAAGTTTCCCTAAGCTTGATGGGGAGCCACAAACCTTTGATTCTTCAGCATGAGAACTTGGAGCCCATAGTTGAGTTCATTAAAAGCACTTTACCTAACCTGGGCTTGGTACAAATGGAAAAGACCATCAATCAGGTAAGTTATCTTTTATCAGAACTACATTGATGTAAAGAAAGCTCCATATTTCACACTATCTTAAAGTATTTTGGCATGGCGCGTAAAAGACATCGTATCTATTCTCCATTTCCTCTGTTTTGTTTGAGTTGTATCAGTGTTTGGAGCGTTCATACTTTTGTCGGCGATAGACAATTTGATTGAAATTACACTTCCTGAGAGGGAGGTAACTTTAAGTAGTGCAAACCTATATCACTAGTCTAAAAAGCTCCCTTGGACAAAAAGAGAATGTAGAGGTTGAAGTCTTATGGATTAGCTGTTTTTACCAGGAACTCATTCAAAGGAATTTGTGACCAATTTCCTTCCCACTGTGCAACACTTCCAGCCATGTGATCTCCAGTGCCCTGGGCTTACAGCCTGTTTTCACAGGGAAAGAAGGAATGTCTTAATTGTCTTTGAAGACTTTTTCAGATTCTGAGTGCAAGGCAAGTGATGGGGTGTTCCTGACATGGACTCTGGAAGTATGTGTTGCTACAAGGCAGTGAAAGTGCATGGTACTTTAGGAAGCTTAGAAGCGTAGTGTACGAAAATTAGTGTAAGGTAGGGTTAGATGTCCTTACTCATGATACGTCTGTATCTAGATTTTAGTATTTTAACAGAGCCTCTTTTTCCTATATAAAAATCTGAAACTGGACAAGAAAAATAAACTTTCATGGCTGTGGCGCTAAAGAATCCCAATATCTATGTGCATTGATGTCTGAAAAATTTCTTTTAATCTGTCAGTCTTTTATACTCTCCCTCCTCATCTCGGGTGCAGACCACCATCATATTTTCAGTTTTTAATTCTCCCCCTGCCCCCACCACCACCACCTTCCCACTTCCTCTCTCACCCACTGGTATGATTTTTTCACCCGGGACATATGTTCTCTTCATCTTCCCTTGCCTAGTTTCTATTCTAGACCTTTTCTATATGGGTTACCCCCTTGACTATCTTGTGTGAGCCTACTTTGCTCTACCTGACACATTTCCCATCTTCTTTGCCCAAAACATTATTCATAAGACTGGTTGTAGGTGTTATAAATCCTATTCAACTAGTGACCTTACATCTCTCTCTTATTCATACTTCTACAACTTTACTGTCCTTCACGTCTAGTGACTTTACTTCAGAAGCATAGGTAACTAATTTCCCCATCCCTGCCACTTCACCTCTTCTTTCAGTCAACCTTTCTTGCCTCTCTTTGTTGACCGTTTAACCTGTCACCTCTCCACTTAGCTATTTTTCTCTTATTTTGGTCTATGTTCCCCTCAGTTTTCTTGCTCATGCTAAACCCATGACTGTTCTGTCTGGCACACTTCACCTACTTCTACTATTTACTGACATATACTTGTTTTTCTATTCTACTCCTTTAATCTATCCCTTCATTGGGCATCTTCACCCACTCAGATAAACACACTACTGTCATGGAAAAGAACTCAACCAAAATTGCTTTTTTTCTGTCACTAATTCCCTCACCTAATCCAAGTTCAACAACTATATTGCTTATTGATCTTTCCTGAACGTTTGGTGCTGTCAATCACCCTGTATTAATCTAATTTCTCAATTTGGGTATCCCTGGTATTTCACTGTAGTTAGTTGAGTCTAGTAGATCTGCTGTGCGGAACATTTTTTTTTTAGGTCTGGAATAACTGGGCATTGAGAATGTCCTGCAGCAGAGGAAGGCTTGAGTCCATGTGAAGAATTTCAATGTTAATTGTGTGCTGGCAGAACGTAAGTGCACATGGTTGTACTAATGTAACTACTTAAACAACTCTTTTCAAGAGAGTCAACATGGCCAGCTCCAAACATTTTTGGACGAAAACTATTGCAGAACCAGTGTTTTTCATGATGTTGTTGCAACTATAAGTGTTATAATCACCAGCCCATTGTCTACACCGATATCTTCTCCAACCTCTAAACCTATGTGTCCCTATCTTTTTAACCCACCTCAGTATCCTCTAAAAGATGCACTTCTACAAGTTGTGGCCCTGCTTCCTCTAGTTGTAAATTATCTGAGGCACATCTGATGTGTGTTACACATTATGTGCAATGGTGCCTATTATTCATCTGCAGCCCCCTGACAGTTCATTGCCGCTGCTGACTTCTGTTAGTGTATTATGCAGATATTTATCTAATAGTGCGCTGCTTTGGGTTCATGTATTATGATAGTGTGCTACCATGTATAGTACAGTGTTTAGCTTAGGCGTAGTGTTTTGCAAGTATACTGACATGTAAAACTGTAAAGATTCTTTATACTGTGTCAGCACTCATAGGAACATCACCTCATTTTTGTTCTGCGAAACAGTACAAATGGAACGCTTTGAGTGTCTGGGAGGGAGAGGGGCCTATGCTTGCATCTGGTGAGTTTATTTCCCCAAGAAGACTGGTTGATAATCTAGCTGGGCTCCTACTGAAAGGACCTAGCCTTGCAAGCAGCGGGCAGTGCACCCCTAGCAGACAGGCATACAGTGATGTGTTTCATTTCTCACAATGGCAGAACTTTTAGGTGTTAGTTCCAATTAGCGTAGACTCAATCGGATAGGGACACATACTATGCTATCTCTTTTCATAGTATTTTCATTATACTTATCCTATTTTGTCACTGTAACCATTATTCTGCATTTATTTTCCCTTAGTTTATGTTCTATTAAAACTCTCTAATAATACTAGTCCAATAATACTAGCCCTTGTTGGTGTGCTGCCTCTGGAACAGAAATGAGATAAAGAAATCAAATTACACAGTTTCTCTGTCAGGTTTGTTTGTGTGTTTGTCCCTAACGTTGTTCATGCCAAGTAAGTTTGGGAGAGGTTCGTAGGGCACCTGCACATTTTTCATATTCTAGTTTGTGTACCTGTATTGCCTGGGGTGGGTGACCAAGATTGGCTTGGCACCAGGACATATTTACTGTTTGTCACTATTTCAGCTAGGAGTAATATGATCCATTTTATTTTGCATTGGTGTGCTATTGTCAAAACGCTCCTATTGGATTCTTTACTCCAGTCAAGTCCACCAAAATGAAGAGGTTTCTGTGAAAGTTTCTTTGCTCACTTTTGGTAGCTAGTCCAGAGGTGCAAGAAAATCCTTGGAGAGATTTATGAAGTTTTCAGCCAATCAACCAATCAGATTTGTAGAGCTCTCCTTGTCACCTGTGCGGGTATCGAGGCACTGGCTGGGTCCAACTAATTAGCTGAATAGCCAGGTCTTGAGGGACTTTTGGAACTCTGGAAGAGCTGGGGAGGTACGTAGATGAGCGGGTACCTCGTTCCATGTCTCTGCTGCTAGGTAGGAGAAGGAGCAAACCTCTGCATCTGCTACGTTGATTCAGGGGGTGAGGGTTAGAGAAAGGATGCAGAGCAAAGGTTTCTGGTGGGCTGATGGAAGTTCACTTCAGGCTGTGGTTCAAGTAGGTGGGTCCATAGTTTTGTAGGGCCTTGTATGCATGGGTCAGGAACTTGAACTGGCCTTATTTCTTTACAGGGAGCCAGTGGCATTTCCTGGGTAGGGGGTGATGTGAGTTCATCTAGGGAGATCCAGGACGAGTCTGGCTGCAGTGTTCTATATGGCCTGTAGTGCGAGGAGGTGAGCTATGATACCTGAGTAGAGAGTGTTGTTGTAGTCCAGTCGGCTGGAGATGAGGGCCCGGGTAATGGTGCGTCTGGAGCTTTGGGGTAGCCATTTGAATATCATGGTTAGCTTGTTGTCCAGAATAATGGCAAGGTTCCTATTGTGGTCAGTGAGGGTAGGAGTAAGTCTGAGTTCTAGAAGCCACCAGGATGTGTCCCATGGGGAGCTTTTGTTTCCGGACATCAGTACCCCTCTCTTACCCATGTTGAGCGTCAAGCAGTTGTCCTTCATCCAGTTAGCGATGTCTGTCATGCAGTTGTGAAAGTTGGTCTTATTGGTGTCTTTGGAGAAAGAGGAATGAGCTGTGTGTCATTGGCATAGGCTATGACGGTGAGTCAGTGAGTTTGACGACACTGGCCAGAGGTGTCATATAAGAGTTGAAGAGGATAGGGCTGATCAGGGATCCTTGGGTTACTCCACAGATGATTTCCTTAGGTTCAGAGGCAACAGCGGACTTTTTGCACTCTTCCGGTCAGGAAAGAGGCGATCCATCTGAGGGTGGTTCCTTGGATGCCTATATTGGGCAGCCTTGTGAAGTGTATGTGGTGGGAGACCATATCGAAAGCTGCTAAGAGGACTAGGAGGATCAGAGCCTCAGTGCCTCCTCGGTCGAATAGGGCTTAGGTGTCATTGGTAACTGTGATGAGGGCTGTCTTGATGCTGTGGTTGCTGCGGAATATGGATTGGTAGGAGTGTGTGACAACAAAAGTAAATGTACAGCTCAGAAATGACATTAAATGTTCATTTTAAAAAAAAAATCACGCCATTAATAGGTCTGTTGCAAAAAGAAACGATGAAAAATTATCAAAATCAGAAATTGGAGAAAAAATAACACAACTAGAAAATAGTTTTTCTCTCCCAACCATTAACAAGCTTGCAGCAGTGCACTGAGATTTTTAGTTGAAGAGCAGGCGGACAGTCATAAAGTGTTTTTAAAGAGGCCAGAAGGGATAAGAAATATGACAATTACCTCCTGTCCTGGAGAAGTTATGGAAAAGTTTCAAAATGTTTTCACAATCTTCTTCAATGTGAGCTCCAAGACTAATTGTTCTTTTTGCATCTTTGCACATCATTTCAGGGTTCTCCATTTATTGGCACCCACACTTCCGGTTGGCATACCTTAGCAAGCTCTACCTTTCTTCCTGCTGACATGTCTTCTACTTATTTTATCTTTTGTAGTTACATTTACCAAGGCTACAGCATACCTCTGGCAGAGTTGCTCATGTCCCAGGCCTACTCATTGTCATGGCATGGAGTTGACAAGATGTGTCTCTTCGAAGTTTCAGGCTGGGCACACAGCTAAGTCACTGGGGGCAGTCGGAAGGTCCTGAAACTTGATCACCTACAGGTGGAGATATTCTGTTAAACTCCTGTTCACCGTCATTGGAAAAGCATCTGCCACCCATGACCTGAATGAAGCCTGTAGGTTCCTAGGTCTTACTGGCACAGCAACACCTGCCAGAGACAGAAACTTCGACCAGGGCCACATAGTTCCTGCACCTGGGATGGAGACCACCAACAACAAAATTATGTAGAGAAAAATTAAAAGCTAGACAGGGCGGAGAGGCAGGTATGTGCAGCCACCTCCTACAGTGGCTTACTGTTTGTGAATTGACTGTAAGGCTATGAGGGTGATTCCAGCGATTTCCATCCTCCTAGATATGCCTTAGGACACTATATCCTAAGTGCCACCATCCAGAACGCTATGTCGTTAGGCGGACACCCAACATTTATTGCCCCAGATGTGTCTGAGATCAGTGGGGACCATATGTTGGGTCACTCTCCTTGGTTGCTTGGGACATGGCCAGTGTGGTTAACCGGATTCCTCCCAAACACTGAAAGAGCTCTACAGCATACCCACTGAGAAGATATGTCTTGGTAATATGATTTTTCATGGTTGGTTTCATAGTTATAGCAGTTTATTGTGCAGTCATGAAAACATAAAACGACGATCTGGGGAGGTGAGTTTTGAGGGGTTCTCGCTTACAGACTATTCTTACGAACCAGTGCTGTATGGTCCCAGAGCGGACATCCAGCATCAACTATTCTCGAGGAGCGAGAGTGGGAGGGTTGGGACAGTGATATCGTGATCAAAGGAAGCACCATCTCTCTCCTCGATGGCACTGGGCCTCCCTTAATGCCCGCGGTTTGAACACCTCAGTAAAACGCTTTCCAATACTAAAATGGCTCCATGATCAAGAACTCGGGGTTTCTTTATTGCAGATGGCATACTTCCTATGCCAGGACTCCCATAGACTTAGATCATAGTGGCACCTGACACAAGTCCCCTCAGACGCAGTTAACAAAACAAAAGGGTTAAACATTTTGTTGAGAACAACATACCATTTAAGCTAGAAGCTGTGACTAGAGACTAGCTGTGTTGGATGGTAGGGATCAGAGGTAACCTACAAAATCTATCATATCCATCTATGGCCCGAATGAGGATAAGAAATTACGTTTTTCAAATTGTTCCCCAAAATAGAAGCTTCGTCCGTGGTCGCTTAGTCAGAGCTTTCAGTGCCACCACTAAACGGACTGGGAGGGACTCCAGTCTCTGAGTCTAGCTCTTTCAGTGTGGAAAGACTACAGATGGCTGGGTCAAATAATAATGTAATGGGCATGCTTTGGTACCTTCCACCCGCAGAACCGCTGGAGCAGAACTGAGATCCAAAATGCTCAAATTTAGGTAGCAAGTGTATACTGTAAATATGCGTTCAGTAAGGTTTTGGACTGTGTGTGAATCAGGTTGCAGTAAGTCATAAAAATGATGCTGTATTTTGTAATGTATAATAACATTTTAAAAATAGACTTGTGCTTATCGTTATCTGTTCGCTGATTGCTGTGTTTTGCTGTTGCACAAGTAATGCGGGTGGAAGAGGGATGCCACACTAAGACCCCACCCTCCACTCCACCTAAGACTTGTGACTTACGTTGCACTGCATTGTATTCCGCTGTGATTTATGGGAGACTTAGGGCGCCCTCTTCTTATCTTGTAAGGGTGCTCCTCATTTTGCATTATTCCACTGCTGTTGGATACAAACCTGTATTTACTGTTCTACTCATTTAAATGCCTCCTGTGTCCCCTACATTCCACGATTATCATTGATTCTATATTGTTTATTGTATAAACTTGCCGTCCCCGGCTCCGAGATGCTCTTTAAATCCATATAGAGTATGTTATTTGAGACAATATTAGAGTGACCACCTTCCTATCCACGCTTTCTAATATCTTCATGTGCTTATATTGAGCAGGTGTTCGAGATGGACATTTCCAAGCAGCTGCAGGCCTATGAAGTGGAGTACTATGTGCTGCAGGACGAACTGATAGACGCCCCTCCGCTGAGTGACAATCAGAGGATAGATAAACTAGAGAAGGCAAACAGTAGCTTGCGCAAACAGAACCTTGACCTGCTGGAGCAGCTGCAGGTATGAAGGCCCTACTACTCCTGGGCAGATAATCATTAACCGTCTGTCAGCTTACAGTGTGCCCAGAGTCGTGTTCAAGCTTGACTATGTCTATATAATGGTCTGCTGCTTTTGCTGTTAGTCATTTATTATTTTGCTCCTGCGGAGACAGCTTTAGAGCGACGAAGGACTCTACCTGTGGCACAGTGTGTTTTTGTAAACCGCATCTTAATATGTTTGCATTCTGACTTGGAAACAATGTGGCAGAGGGCATTCTTTGTACACCCAGGAGTAGGATTTAGACATATGTAGCATGTATAGTGTACTGGTTGTGCAGAGTATGGATGCTGCATTAGTTAAATTCAGTTGTAGCAGTTGTATTAAGTATGTGGTATCTGCATAGGGCAAATCTAGCCAAACGTCAGCGGGGCGGGGGTCAAAGGCAAGTACAAAGTCATCAAATGTTTGAAGAGGTAGCTGGGTTCAGGGACAGCTGCATTATGATGTAGCGTTTTTTAAAGAGGCGTGTCTAACTATTTCTGAAACTGAAGTAGGGTCAGGTATTCCCGATGGATACCCAGATGTTGTTCCAGATCTTGGGGGCATAGGTGTAAAAACCCCGTCAACTAGCTTTTTGTTTTTTACACTCTTTCTCTAGTCTGATGGTGTCCTGATTGCGAGTGTGCAGAGAGCCACTGCGGATGATGAGCTTGTCAGCCCCATAGGCAGGTATCCTTATTGTAATGGTTTAGTAAATGATGCAGCTCTTTTGAGGACATCGTGGGTCAGAAAGGAGAGCCAGTTGAGTCCCATCACGATGTGGGCTATGAGGTCATTTTTTCAGACCATGCTGTCTAGCTATGAATTAGAGGATGCCCTTCAGGAACTAGTAAGCAGTCTGGGGGTGGGCAGGGAGCAGGGCTTTGCCACCATCTAGATGCGAAAGCACCAGGGATTGAACAACAGTTCTGAAATCACAGTCTGTGAGGGACAATTTCTTTTCCTTTAGTAGAGAGAGCTGGCATCACACTGTCTTTTTTTCTTGGCAGTGCGCTCCTTAACGTTTGCATCCAGAGTGAATCTAGGTGACTTGGTACTAGGTATAAGTTGTAATTCGAAGTCGTCAAGGTTAATGTCTTTGAGTTAGGTCTGAGGAATTCTGTCTATGTATAGGTGAGCTTCAGGTAGGTCCTTGGCATCCAGGTCTGAATGAGGTGCAGATAGTGTCTGAAGTTTTGAATGTCTGGAGCGGAAGAGTCTTTCAAAGAGAGGCCCACATATTGTTGATTTTTTAATACTATTATAAGGGAGTAGAACCCCAAGGGGCTCCATGTAGAGACTGATGATGATGTGGAACCAGATGAAACTCTGGAGGACTCCACATATCATAAGCGTTATCTGAGCCCTGAGGTGCCCTTGGAAAAGAACTGGTATTGATTGTTTAGGCTGGAGGAGAACCAGTAAGGATGTGATGGTTGATGGTGTCAAAGGCAGCAGACAAGTCTCTGAGCTGCAGCATTGTCTGAAGTCAGCATGTAGTGGTGAAGGAGATGGTTGGTGTTGATGAGATCTTGGAGAGGGTGTAGACTGTTTTTTCTTTTTTGTCTCAAATGTTTTATTTATGAAGAGAGAAAAAGTATCAGTGTGCCATACAGTAACATTTTAAAACATAAAAGATGTACATGTCTAACAGTATGATTTCAATCGCCATGTGGGGGAAGGGGAATATGGGAGCATGGTGGTGGGTAAAGCCACAAAAGGGAAAAGAGCACCCCTAGGACCATATTGTCATCGGGCAATAGTGGAGCCCTCCTGGATGTAGAACTCATAGAGCCATAGTGATGTACATAAGCATGTAACATTGGTGCATAATGAAGTACTTAGTCATGGCAGGTACATCAAACATATTATAAACAAAAAAAGTATACAGTTAACTGAAAACTATCCAATTGAAATGTTAGAAAAATATCAGCAAATGTCCCCTATTGTTAAATTAAAACAACACGATAACAGGGAATGAGCAACCGGGTTGTAGGCCTTTCCACCGCTGTTAGACTATAGTAGAAGAAAATAAATAGTAAACAATTTTCCGAGCATCCCGGGTGCAGGAGGAGGTGTGAGAGCTCACCCACAACCAATGCAGGGGTTGCAGTGTCACTTAGGTCTGCTGATACCTCGTCCTATCACGTCTTATCAAGGAATCTACTCCATATCTGTTCAAAATTGGAAATCTATCATTGATTTTATAGAACAGTTTCTCAAAGGTTGCCATTTCCAACATCCTCTAACCACTCACGGTAATTGGGGTTCTGCTTCTTGTCCAATCTCTCAAAATCCTCATTTTGGCGACCTCTAGGGCAGTAGCTACCCATTGTGTGAAGTGAGAGGGTATGTCCGGGATGTCACTCAAGTCGTGGAGAAGAACCAATGTTGCAGTCAAATCCTCTTGGACCATTAGGTCCGTTTTCATAAAGGCTCATATTTGAGTACAGCAGTTATTATATATATATATATATATATATATATATATACATACATAGTTCAGTTCAACATGGTCTAGTGAGGTTTTTTTTTTTAGGTTTAGGATGATGCTTGCCTTGAGAGTGTGTCTGACAGGTTGCTGTGTCTTATGGGGGCATTGGCAATGGTGGGTAGGGCGTGAAAGACCTTCTCCAGGGAGAGCTTTGATGAAAGACAACAGTAAGATATTTTCACTGGAGGTAGCTTTGACAGAGTTGAGTATGTCAGTGAAGGTGACTTGATGTCATGCATAGTGTGGTGAAACCTTTGGGTGCAAAATGCATTGGATCTATTTCAGTGACATTTGGTGCTGGAGAGAGTTTGAGGGCACATAAGAGTCTGGAAATTGTCAATGGTTACCAAGAATAAGAGGTAACTGGAGAAAATCAATTTGGGCTTGAATACCAGAAACATTGATGTGGTGATTCTATTTGTGTAGTACTCCTTGAGTGTGGTCAACTTGTTTCCCAAGTAAGTGGGTACTTCTGTGTAAAAGGTTTAGCAGTTTATGCAAGCATTTGAAACAGTTATTTATATAACTTTTGTAAATTACTTCACTTAGCCAAAACCGGATTTTCTTGTAGTTCTCCATTCTTCAACTTAAAGTGTTTGTGAAATTCATTAGGAATAGTTGGGCAAATCTGGCATTGACAGATAGAGAAATTTAACCCCTTCTGCTCTAGATCACGTTTCCAGTGTTGCTGTGCTACTTCTTATCCATCACTATTGGTTCTAATCCTTAAAATAAATAAATAATTGCATTGCCAAAATTTATGGGATGAGTTCTAACACCTTTTCTAGTGTACCCTTCGGCATTTGATGACTCTTTAACATACTTAACAGCAGATTTTTTTTCATTGCATATAAAAAAAAAAAAAACTTTGAGAGACTTTGCTATTGGGGTCAGATCAACCCTATCAGCCCCTCTTAATTTCCTATCAAACTGTAACCACTCAGCCTTCTCCAGCTAATTGTAGACTTGGTTTAGGCGGGATACTCCTGGTTTTTAAACCCCAAATGACTTAATTTTAGCTGTTTTGCACCTAAAATCTCCTCAGCTTCAACGTAAGATAATAGGAGAAATATATACCCTGTATTGTTTTTCAAAATCTCTTTCCAGGTTCAAAATATTGGCATGTTGGAACCTACACAAATAAACTGTTATGCAGGATATAAAATCAAGTGAAAAAATACTTCTGCAGTGCAACAATATATTAGACAAGGCGTTACAAGGACACAAAACAAACAAATTACGTAAAAGCTATTTTTGATTGACTAAAAAGCAGTTTTCTAAGGAAAATGAGAATTCTGAAAGCACAGAATAATGATTTGCAGGTTATGCAATAGCTTTATAATGAACAGCTATCTTATTTCTAGGTCTGCATGTTCAGCAAGTTGATTTGATCTACATTTTAAAACTCGCCAACAGACCACTTTAGCTGTTTGTTGTTGAAGGCTGGATGTACTCTTATTGTCTGAAGCTTAATGGGGAGAAGACCAAGATTTTATGGTTTAGGAAGGCCAATAGTATTTGGGATGATTCTTGGTGGCCTGTTGCTTTGTGCTTGCCCTGAAGTGTAACATCAGGCCAAATGCTGTTTAGGGACACATTTTTCAAATGATGTAGTACATCTGTTCCTCAGCTATCACTGAGTGTACTTTTTTCAAAGAGCGACTAGGTTGGTTTGATCTTTGGCCATAAATGTAAAAATAGGGTGTGTTGTTATCCAATTATATATCTGGGAGATGCAGTGCTCAGAATTTTCTGGTTGACTGAAACTTTGAAGCCCTCAGTTTGGTTTTCAATTTATTGTTGACTTTAGGGTCGTTTGGAAAATCAGCAGTGGTAGTGTCTACAAAGGTAACTTAAATCAAAGTACAGCTACCATTCAAGCTCCTCTACCTTGCCCAAGGATGAAATGTGAAACTGAGAACCAAGGGTGAAGTGGGCAGCAATCTTTACAATTATGGATTGCAAATTTTCTGTCACCACATGTCCACCTCTTGTTAACTGATACACTTGTGTATTTGTATTTAAGATTGTAGAGTACCCAATTAAACTCTTCGCTTGCTATTTATGCTCTTGTAATGGGCCAGGTGATCAATATGGTTTTGTTCCCACGTAAACTCAGTATTTCCAGAATATCTCAACCAGGGCTATCAGATGGTATACATAAAGGATTTATTCTTTGGCAACATAAGTAGTACGTCTCTGACATATAAGATCACCT
This sequence comes from Pleurodeles waltl, assembly GCF_031143425.1. Lineage (NCBI taxonomy): Eukaryota > Metazoa > Chordata > Amphibia > Caudata > Salamandridae > Pleurodeles > Pleurodeles waltl. The sequence continues at coordinate 1,029,837,136 of NC_090437.1, read as the reverse complement.
TCTGTTCTTCAGCTTGAGTAGCTCTACCTCTAATCAATAGAGTTTGTCCATTGTCTGCTCCCACAGAATCTAAGGCAAGGAGAAAGGAGGAAAAGCATGGGTGGCAAGAGGCATACTTGCCTGGTACTTATGTTGACCTTGAACGGTTAAGTTAAAAGCCCACCACAGTTAACGTGAGCCAGAATGCAGGCCCATAGCCTTCGATATGAAATTAGGAGTCAGGCTTGCTCAAGTGTATGGGAAGGTAGTATCCTATGCGTCAAGTGAAAATGCCTCATTATCATCATACCTCATTCTGTGAGCCAAATGAAAGAGTTTATAGGGGTCATTCTTGAATGATTAGCTAGGAACGAATTTCACTTGCAATTAATGAACAATAATTGGAATCATTGTGCTGAGTGTTTCATCCAACTTCTGTATTTTCATGTCAGTGATAATGAGCGATATTGGCTGGTAAACAGCACGTTGTAGAGAGTCCTTCTCAGGTTTGGTAATGTAGATATAGTGGCTAATTTGAAGTTTGGGCAGAATTTGGCTGAGGCTTCTCTGTCCTTGAAGACTTTGCACAAAATTGAGTACAGCCAAGATTTATCCATCCTATATAACTCAGTGGGAATCCATCCTCACCTCTGCTTTCTCGGTGGCCATATATTTGATGACTCTATTGCTTTTTCTGTAATTTTCCTCTCAGTAGCCTGACTTGCATCAACAGTTAATTTCAGAATGTGCAGCTGATTTAGAATCTCCACTGCTGTGTCAGTAGTATCCCAGCGATCTGGGTGGCATAGTTGACTTTAAAAAAGGAGACAGAAAGCAATACGGCCAATGAGTGCCATGCTAGTTAGACATGTCACATGAGGTGGTATTGTGGGACTTGATGGACATAAACTAATGTTTTCCTGTGCTACAGCAGATTAATCCAGGCACATGAATAATAACTAGAAGAAATGTAGGGGCATGTGTTGGCCCTTTGGCGTACTTCTACACTTCATGTCAAACATGTAGGTACTAGCTATGCCTTCACAGATCTGGAAGTAGTGCTAGTGTCCCCAGACAAACTGTGGGTTGAGCTGGATTCTAGTCGCTGGATCTCATCAAGTACAAGGTGAGTATCATTCTTACGGATTTCACTCCATCATTAATCCTTGAGTAATGTTATTGCATTATGGACTACTGTTAGATCTTTCAGCCTTATGGTGGTCTTCTCCCAAACCTTTTGCCTTCTTCCTCTATTTTATTTTGATGTTGTTTTTGCTGGCCTCTGGTTTCTGTGCACGTTATCAATGCTAACCAGTGCTAACTTATGTGTGCTCTCTCCTTAAAACATGGTTATATTGACTGATCCTCAATTGCATGCTTGACTTACTTGTAAGTCCCTAGTAAAGTGGCACTACATGTGTCCTGGGCCTGTAAATTAAATTCTACTAGTGGGCCTGCAGCACTGTGTCACCCACTTAAGTTGCCCTTTAAACATCGCTCAGGCCTATCATTGCAGCCTGTGTGAGGAATTCTTAACTACCATGTCGACCACCTGGCAAAATAAACTCTTTGCCAGTACCACATCTTCCTTTTTAATACATATACCACACCCACAGGGTAGGCCCTGGACTGCCCAGAGGGCAGGGTGCAACATATTTAAAAAATGGGATATGTACTTTTTAGATTTGCATGTCTTGGAAGTGATAAAGTCTAACATTTGTTTTTCACTACTGTAAGGCCTCCCTGTCCCATAAGATAACATTGGTGTTACCTTATTACCTTTTATAACTCTAATTTCTGAATAGGGAATAGGTAACCAGTTCATGTTTGTTATCTCTAGAATTGGAATTTTAAATCCTAACTTATTGTGAAGTCAGCTTTAAAATTACAATTGAGAAAATAACACATTTAGAAAGTTGGCATTTTCCTGCCTTAGCCATTTAGTGTCTGTAGTCTGTACCAGGGTCGCATGCAGTCTGTACTTGGGTCACATGACTGGGTGCAGTTGGCCTTTGTGTATTCCACCTAGTTAGCCACATACAATATGGACCTTAGGTATGTCCTTCCTCTACACAAAGGTCTGCATACCCCCTGTTGTTAGTCTGGAGCCAGTACAGAGAAGGCAGGATGCCTGAGGACTTCAAAGGAAAATCCCTAGAAGGTTTTTCCCCACTTCAAAGGAGCAACTGGTGTAAATACTGGACCTAGGACAGCACCCTTTAGTATACTTCTGTACCTGTGGATTCTCTGCAATGAAAAATGACTGCTGTGCTGCTATCAGAACTGCCACTCTGCTGGACTGCTGCTCTGAAGGAACTGCCACCCTGCTGTGCTAACCTGCTGTCCTTTTGCTTGGATGAGGACTGGACCTGCATCTCTTGAACCCAGATTGACTCCAAGATCTATTTGCCTGATCCGGAGCTTCAGGAACTTAACAGGCTTCCAACAACCTTGTACCTGGACTCTTATCATCTGTGAGTCTGCCCAACCAAGTGGTGCGACCCCAGTCCTGGACCCTTGGAAGGGGGCTTAATGTGCTCTGCCAGCTTCTGTGGATCCAGTAGAAATAACACATCTCCTCTTATATGCTACACATCCCTGAGCAGAACTGACACATCTCTACTGCTGGATGGATTGGACCTGTTGCAGAGACCTGCATCGCCACTGTAGCTCACGTCGCCTTTGGAACCACCACTGCCCAACACATCTCTCCTCAATGGCAACCTTGAAGACGACACTGGACTCGACATCACAGCCTCACAGCTCCTCAGAACCGACTCAACACTCTGACTGCATTCTGTATCTCTAACTCCACACTTTGCGTCGTAAGCCCTTATCAACGGAATCCTCAACAACACAACAAGCCCTCACAGCGCAGCCTCACCACATATCGGAACAGACGCATTACTTCGACTCTGCGACACTTCTTTAATGCAGATCCTACCAATGCTTTTCAAACCAGGATTGAAGGTACTTTGTTCAGTGGGTCCCTGTAGCTGGCCCACACTCCATTGTGGTTGACCTGCACTTGCGACTTTGTCCCAGTTCATCGCGACCAGATACCCACAGTGGGAGCTTTACGCCTTTTGGTGCTATTTTTGCTCAAATCTTTAAAACTGAATAACTCTGGTTCTACTGTTTGGATTTGTGTCATTCTGGACTTGTTGTGTATATTACAGAATGCTCTATCTGTCTAACTCTGTTCTGGGCCTCTTTTGTAGTGAAGTTGCACTATGTTACTGTTTGAAGTGTTGCAAAAATACTTTGCACTTTACCTCTGAGTTAAGCCTGCAGGGGTGTAGAATTTTATAAAATATGTACTTGTCCATGGGACAGGTTGCCTCATAAATCCACGTGTCCTGTAAAAAAAAAAAATCCACTTGTCCCATTGGTGCCATGTAGAGCGGCGACAAATTATATGGTTTGAATACAATCAATTCCCTTATTTTGCACCTTTCAGCAGATCTACATACTGGGGCTGGAGAAAGGGGTAAGTAATAGTTCCACGGTTGGAATGCCCTTTTGAGTCTGTACAAACCTGCTAACTTGAATGTTTTATGGGTTTTCCCCAGCTCTTCTCTAATCTTTCCCCATACTGATAAAGTTGGTAATTTTCTCCTTATGTGGGCAGAAAAAACTTCTTACAGTGCTGGGAAAAAGTGATTGGAGAGAAAGTGAACCTGTAAACGCTCAAAAGATTTGTTGCATGAGCAAATCTACACATATGTATTAGCTTAGGATAAAATGTAGTTCACCAATTTTTCTTGTACAATACCAGAGCCTATGTCTGTAAATTAATGAATTTGTGAACTCATTGAAGTTGTAAATCTGCATTAATGAAAGGTGAAAACCATTGGTGTAATTTTGTGATTTTCTTTAAGGATTGGGCACCTAATTGTTATACAAGACCTTTTGTTTTTATTAAAAATCTCTCTGTCTATTTATCTATTGACTTCACTGTGAGTGACAGATTCCTCCTCTTTCGCAAGGAGTATATTGGCACTTGAAGTTGTTTTATTCAGTGGCAGGAACTACTGTGGTAATGTGTGCTTTTTGAGACCAAAAATAGTTTTGCTTTTTGCCAATGTTTGTTATGATGGTGAGGGCACAACAATAACGTTCAACAAAAACTCTGTCAAAAAAAAAAGACCCCCCCTGAGAAAACCAAAAGGGTGCCCACCAATGTCAGACCTATTGGTGTTGCCAATGCTTGTTTATTTTCATGTTTCCCATAATCTTGTTGAAATTAGTTACACTGATTTTAACATTAAGAATATTTTTGGGAAATACTAGCATGCATCCGTACATTTTACTAAATGATGCTTCAAAGAAATGGGACCGAAAATTTCACAGTAGGTTAGCAAAATGTTTTTTCCCTAATTCATTATTAATGAGTATTTTATTTTGAAATAAAGGAATCACTCTTGCTTTCAAGCTTCTGTAAATATTTCCATCTACCCAGAGGGCATTCTGGAAGCATTATACTTAGGCTGTGATTGTTAAACTTTGCAAACGTGTCTACAGATGTTTATGCTGAAACCACTGTCAGCAGTGCAGTCCGAGCTCACAACATTTTCAATAGAGTGCTCTTTTTAGTAAACTTTTTGCATTAATGATCCATGAATACAAGTTTGAACAGCTTTAACATATGGACACAAATATTACCTTAGCTGCAGACAATACCTTTTCCTGATACATAATTTGGTACTGTAAACTTGCAGCCAAGTGGTTGGTGCTGCAGGGGGTTGGGCCTACCTGTCCCAAGGACAGAATTAACGTTAAAACTTGTTGTCCTTGACCCCAGACAATATGTCTTGGGTGTCAGGCTATGGGAATTTCACACCCAAGAGTTCTTGAAGCATGCTTTTGTATAGGTTTTGTACTGTTGTTTGGTTAAGTCTAAGACTTTTTTTCAAGGAGTCTTACTTGTATCATTATTTCTCTTTTATTGGCCTTCCGTCACTCTTTATAGACATTTGTAACATTCTCTTTTCTTCTGGAAGTGTTCATCTGCCACCTGGTCATTGGCAGCAAGACATAGCCCTTGTTTCAGACACCTCTGAAACATAGCATTGTACAATGTTCCTAATCGAGCATGAAACGGTGAGAGCTATCCGACAGTAGCGTTCCTGATTGTTGAAAGAAGTCACTTCTGGTTTTGTTGCCATGGACACAGAAGGCACATATCACCTGTCCTGTGATGTGCCAAAACCCAAGGGTCTCCCAGAGTGATCTGTGGCAAATAAACTCTGACCTAATTTCATGGGAGAAGTTACTACACCAGCCGTCTTCATAGGTAGAAATCCCAGGCCTTGGTTGCCTGAGATGTGTTGGTTCATTGCCATGCAACACTTGTTTCTAATAATTGCTTTAACTACTTAAAGTATTCTGCTTAGAATCTTTCTGTTATCCATGAACAAGATCATTATGGCGACAATTGTTTTTATACATTTTTGCATTTAATGCACTGTGTTTTTTTCGTTTTTTTCATATTTCTTTTATTGATTTCAAAAACAGGTAAGTACACAACTACAATTAGATTCTTGTCCCTCCCTCCCCCCCACAAACATGAGCAAGTTGTAGCAGTTATATTCTGGTAATACGTGATGGTTCACAAAGAGGCACTTGGACAACACATCTAACATTTCAGTTCAGTAAATAAGCATTGTGAATCTCTTTATTTCCATCTCAACCCATTAATCAACCGTCAAGTCTTGTGTATCAGTTCCGCCAGTTTCCTCCAGTTCTCCCTGTAAGCATACCTCCACTATATCCCACTCACCTAACCATCCCTGGTTCATACTGCTATATATTAGTTTGTGGGAAGCCCCACACTCTGCCTGTGTCCATTTTGCAAATTCCCATATCCAGTGCTTTTTGCTGGGTATCTTGTTTGTCATCCACTTAAAAGCAACACATTTCTTGGCCTTCCCCAACCCAACTCTATTACTTTTACCATGCGTTTGGCATGCCTTGATCGTGCTACCAGCCCCATCAAACACAGAGTAAGCATTTGCTGGGTCATCAACTCTGTTAGGTCCCTCATTTTATCAACCACTTCCTTCCAAAAGGCACCCATCCCCGGGCATACCCACCACCTACATAAGTATGTTCCCTGCGCTGTCTTGCACTTAGGGTACTGCTCTGGTTTGGTAGGGTTGAGCCTGTTCAACCATTGCAGTATAACATAGTCCCTGGATATACATTTGTAGTGTATCAATCTCAGGTGAGCATTTCGTGTTACTTTCCGGCCGTTGCCCAGCACTGTCAGCCACTTGCTCTCTCTAACTTTTTCCCTAGGTCACCCTCCCATTGAGTCCTCAACCTTTCTATTTTGGCAACTCTGTTAGGCAGAAGCAACCCATATAGCTGTGTGATAAGTTTGCCACTGTCCCCCAGATCCAGGAGTGTGTGGCTTATTGTGTGTCTCCGGCTCTTGAGGGAACTCCTCCCAAGCTTTGCCTATAGCCGCTGCTATACCAGCGTATGCCAGAAAGCCGCCGATACCCACTCCCCATTTAGTATAGAAGGCCGCATAGCTGATTAATCAGCCATCCTCGTATAATGCACTTATATTCAGTGGCATGCTGCCTCCATCTCTGGCTCTCAGGAATGACGGGGGCTGACACCTGTGGGCCATGGTATCAGATTCTGCATATAAATATATTGATTGTCCTTTCTTCTAGAGACCCATTCCCAGATCTCCAGGAGAGTCCTAACTTGTAGTGGTACCCTTTTTTTTTTTTTTTTGAGGGACCACAGGCAGTGCTAACAGCTCCTGTGGCAGGGCTCGGTGTTTCAGTTTATCTCTCACTGGATCAGTGTCATTCTCAGTGTCATCCTCCCAGAACCAAGGCACTACATATTGCATGTGTGAATCACAGTAGTAGGTGGAAATCCCAATAGTAGGCTTGAAATTCTGGAGCCTGCATCCCTCCTCGTTCCCCAGACAATTTCAAGACATCTAAGCTTCTTGCACGTCCAGTCCCCCAGTAAAATAATCTAAGTAATTTGTCCAGTCTATGCAAGCAAGCTTTTGAGATGCACATTGGCATATGCTGTAATATGTATAGGACCCTAGGCAGCATTATCATTTTACTGATGGCTACATGCCCCAATAATGACATGGGTAAGTGCAGCTATCCACATATGCTCCGGTCAAGGCTCACCAGCAGCTCACCTGTATTCGATTCATAGGTTTCAGATATGTCTCAGCTCAGGTATATCCCAAGATATTTTACTTGTGTGGTCTGTACCTTGATGGTGTGTGTCTCTTCTATCCCTTCCAGTTCCTTTAATATCGGCTAGAGCACTGATTTGTCCACATTCAAGGTGAAGCCTTAGTGAGTCCTCACTTCTCCTATGGTGTCATTAAGCATTGTCCAACTAGTCGCTATGTTCCTCAGGGTCTCTAAAATGTTGTCTACGTATAGTGATATAATTTCCCTTTTGCCTCCGCCAAGATACCATCATTTGTGTGTCTCTGACGTATAATTTGTGCTAGAGGTTCTATAACCAAAGCAAATATTAGGGGAGAGAGCAGACATCCATGTCGGGCAACCCTCTCTATTGGCCAGGCATGTTCACTCTGGCTGTACTTTCGGTGTACAGCAGCTTTACCCATCTTAGGTAGTCCTCCCCTAATCGATATCTATGTAGTGTCCTATCCATGAACAGCCAGTTAACTTTATCAAACACCTTATGGGCGTCTAAGCTAGCCAGAGCACATCTCTCCTCCTATCGCAGCTTGCTCTGAGATGAGGAATGCTTTCTGAATATTAGTAGTGGTGTTTCGTCCCCGTACAGATCCTGCATGGTCAGTATGTACGGCTTTTTCCAGCCACCTTCACTAGTCTATGGGCTAGAATCTTCCCCAGGATTTTTGCATCCACCGTGATCATTGACAGTGGTTGATATGATTTGCAGTCTACAGGATCTCTCCCACCTTTAGGTAGGGTTACTATATGTGCTTTCCTCAGTGATTCAGGCAGCGCTCCTGTTTCAAATGCCTCCCTATACATGGCTAGTAATGGCTTGCAAAGTAAATCCACATATGTTTGGTAGCATTCTACTGTCAATCCATCATTGCCCAGAGCTTTTCCAGTGTGCATATGTTCAATAGCCCATCTAATGGCTGTTTCCTCTAGTGGTGCATTCAACTGGGCCCTCATTTCCTTTTCTTTTCTGCCTGGGATAGCTGCACATCTTCGAGAATAGATTATATTTCTGCATCAGTACCCTGGTCCTGTCCTGAGTAAAATTCAGCAAAGCGGTGCAGGATTGCATCTTGGGACGTCAGCATTTTTCTGTTTGTATACTTATGGGCTACCACCACATTTCCCCCTGTCTCTCTTTTGACCAGCCATGCCAGCAACCGACCGGCGGGGTCACTTTGTTCATGTGTGTTTCCAGGTATGTGTGATGATGTTTCGTTAGTGTGTTGTAGGCTTCATCTAGTTCATCCCGTAGTTTGTCTCACTTCCCAGACCTCGTTTGTGTGTGGATCCTGCCTATCTATGTCTGCTATCTGTTTTACCAGTTGTGAGACTGTCACGCGATGACCTTTGCAATGAATATGTCGCAGCCATACACTTCCCCTAATAGTCACCTTAAAGCCTCACAGTGTGCCAGCTGATTGAACTGTACCAGTATTAAGGTGAAAATATTCCTGTATTGCCTCTTAAATATCTTCCCTATAAGCCTGCTCGTGTAATGCCCGGGATTGAAAGCGCCATTGTAGAGTTAGGATTACGTAGGCCTGGCCCTGCAATTCCATTGCAAGTGTGGCATGGTCCGATAGGGTACGATCTAGGTACTGTATATCCCCAAATTGTTCCACCTGCACTGAGTGTATGAACATATAGTTTATCCTAGAGAATGTACCGTGTGGTGGGGAGTAGAAGGAATAGCCCCGCGTCTGCTCATGGCGTACCCACCACAGTTCCACCAGCCCCTCCAGTAATGCTTGTGATGATGTATCCAGTGGTTGTTCCATTGGCCTTGAACTGTCTAATTTCTTGTTCAGCACACAGTTGCAAATCCCCCCATCCATATGATATACTTTGCAAATGGTGTCACTTCTTTGAGAAATGCTTGCATGTCTATATTCGGTGTATATGTGTTGAAAAGTACTGTCCATCTGCCACCAATTTCACGCACCACTCCAAAGTATCGCCCATCTGCAGTTTTCAAGATTGTCTCTGCCTTAGAGGGAGCACTGGCATCCACCCACAACAGGACTCCTCATGCCGAGGAGGTGAAACTGGCATACCACAGTTGGCCTCCCCTTTTATGTCAGATCTTTTCTTGTTTGCGTGGCAAGAAGTGTGTTTCTTCTAACCTTACTATCTCTGCTTGTTGTTTGCGAAGATATGACCATATTATCTCTCTTTTGATTGGGTTCTGTATCCCTTTAACATTCCATGATATTATTTTCACCCCCATGTAAGAGATATGTAGTTCTGTTATCCTGCGCCCTCCCTGTGCTGAGAAGTAATTGCTCTGCTCAGTTTGTAAGCTTCTCTCCCCAAGTTCCTAAAACTGAACTGCCCCTCTTATCCCCACCCCTTTGGTCCACCCCAACCTGGCCTCCCAATTGACACATTTGGTGTCCATCCAATTTCCCATATGTAATAACAATCAAACATCCCCAACATAGTGCACTGTTCATGTGCACCCCAGGTCGGGCTGCATCACTCGCAGAGTTATCATTAAGCGTGCACACTAGGAGAGCTCCCAAGTCTGTATTACAAGGTTTGGGTCCAGCGTTCGATCTGCTTTCAGTCAACTGGTATTCACCCCACCTTGGTGACACAGTTCAGTGCCAGTGCCCCCTTCCTGCGGACATGTTTATATACCCACTCTCCTGTGCTTCTCCTCGATCATGAGTTCAGTTATTTTCAATAAATTGCATGGCTTCCTCAGGTTGGTCGAAGAAATGTCTTTTCCCGTGAAGTCTACTAGTAGCCGCACCTTGGGCAGCAGTGCGTGTGCCAGACCCCGCCACATTCCCAGAGCTTTTTTTAATCTCCATGAGGGACCTCAGTTTCTTAGTCAGGATAGAAGGATGTTCTATTCCTATTGTATTTCACGTCACCTTCTGCACATGCTGCCTTTAACACATTTGTTTTATCTTTATATCTCTGCATCCTGGTTAATAAGCATGCGTGGTGGAGCACTTGGTTTCAGTTTGCCTCCTGGGGTTCTGTGGGCTCTGTCCACCTATAAACCCCCATCACCCTCGAGGCTTGTCAGTATAGTCGGTACCCAGAACTCCACAAATTGATCAATCTGCTCAGTCTCCATCCCTTCCGGCAGCCCCAAAATATGGACATTATTATGGTGCAACCAGTCTTCCAAATCCGCGATTGGATTCTTGCAGCTGTAGTCAGCCCCAATGATTAGTCAGTTTGAAAGTGCGTTCCCCCACAATCTCCTCCACTCCATCCGCTCTAGTTCCCAGATCTTGCACCTTTTCCCACATCTTTTCCATATCTTGTCTCAGTAATGCTTATGTTGTGGACACCCCATCAAATTTTTCAGTGATAACTTTGTTGCCTTCCAATATCTGTTTTTTAAACTCAAGCATCGATTGCGTCATAGCTCCCCCCATCTCTTGCTCCTCACCTGAGTTCACACACTGTGCCATCCTGGCTAGTCCTTTATCAGTTGTGTGATGTGGTTTGAAGGCTGTGCTGGGACCCGCCCATGGCTTGGGTGGCATTTGTGTTCTCTGGCGTATCTCTGTGTGTTCTGTGAGGTTCACGGTTGCGCAGGGGTGAACTCTTCCCCCCGCGTGCCTGCCAATCTGTGGCCTGTCCTCAGATCACCTCTCATCGGATTATGCTCCAAGTGGTAGGCACCTGACTTTGTCCCTGTGTACCACATCTATCTATTCTTTGAATAGGGGGGTCACCACGCAGTGCCGGGATTACGATCAACACTCACAGCAGCTTAATCACTTTTCGCTATTTAACTTTCCTTTTTTTATATGTCCTTGGTTTATTTCGTATTGTGTACCTCTGTTTTCATGGTCATAGATATGTTGCTGTTGTCCAGGGTCTCAGCCTCTATCTCAATCAGTCTCTCATGCAGGCATTGGTCTTCACCAGTTAGGCGTGCAGTGCTGCCCTTCAGGCCTGTTATTGAAGTTAGGCCCCACACGTGCTGGTCTCTATTTCCGATACACCTGAGGTTCCTCTTTTGGGGGAGGAGTGATAATTGTCTTTCTCTGGGCACCTGTTGCTACTGTTTCTCGCCCCAGCAGTATTTGAGGGCCTACCTAACAAGGGCCAATGCAGCAGTTGCCTGCCTCTTGCCAATCGTCAATGGAGGCTCCAGCCCCTCAGATGACTATTACACGGTTGGCTCCCCACTCGCATGAGGCCCAATCGCCGTCTTTGTTATGCTGTTGGCATGCTGCCACCTCGACTCCAGTTCTGTCGATGCTGCCGCCGCGCCACAGCGCTGCATGCCCTCGCTGATCGCTGAAGCGTCTCGTTCTTCTCGCGCTCATCCTCCCGGGCTGGCCATGTCCGACTGGGGCTATCTGATCGCAGTTCAGTCTCACGACCTTCCTCAACCGCCCTGGGACCAGAATGTCTCCTTCTAATTCTGTGTGTGAGGAGGGCACACCGCTCCCTCTGTGGTCATTGTTACGGGCGTGTTTAAGCCCGAGGAGGGGGGTCCTTAGCGGGTAATGTATTGAGTCAGAACTGTGGTGCAGCGAATTTAGGCTCCTCCTCAATGCACTATATTTTTTCAAATAATTTTATCCAAATATGTTATTTTATGCTCCCAATAACGCTCTCTTTTGTTACCCATTTTGTCATGTACAATGCTGTTCATCATTGAGATATGGTGAAATACTGATGTGGGGAATTTTCTATTCTGCACTTGGGACTTTTGCAATGTTTGTTTTGTTGTTTCTTATGTGAAAATCAGTGTTTATTAAAAAAAGGAAAAAAGGCTGTTTTCCAAAAACATGCGCAGACTCCAGCATTTAGATCCATTTTAGATTATACAAATTTGATTCCATCTCGTGTAAGCTTAGAGTTCTACATTTGTTACTTGTTGAAAAGATACATTTCAAAACATTGTGGATTCCGCACAGGATATTTTTTTCTGCTCATCCTAAGTGTTGAGCTCTGAATTTCCTCATGTGTACTCCTGCTTTTAAGTTTCTCTCAGTGTCATTCAAACTCAGTATGGTTTCCAAATTCAAGTGCTCCAACTCTCAAGACGCAAAACCTGACCCATTGATCAAATCATCTAGTCACTGAATACACATGCTGCATTTCTGTGCTCGGTAACCTCTAGGAGCAAGAGATTTCTTTTGGTCTGTGGGTTTTGCTCTTTATTAATACTCCTGTAGAGAGAAAGGTAGATGTTGGCGCTCATTCACCCACTGCTGCAAGGTGTGCTGCCAAACAGTCCTAAGTTGGCAAAACTGTCAGACTTGCACCATTACAGGCATACGACCATACTAATGCCATTTTGACCCTTTTGGATCACTTTTTGCAAATTTAAATCAACAGTTCAGGTCCATCCATGTTTTTAAAGTGTTTCCAGCGAATGGTTTTAAAAAACAGTAATGCAGCTCTGCGGTTGTTATACGCGTTTATTTTGTGGTATTCGGATCTGTTGCTACGAGTCACTTTTTGCAAAAGAGATTGCGTGGGAGATGCTGTGTCTTTTGTAGGATAATTACGTTGGGCATTTAGTTACTTATAATGTGACAGGGCCTTGTCATTTAAAGAAAGACTTGCCAGAGTATTTGGTACAACCTGTTCCAAACTGAGATGAGACCTAGTTTATCAGTTGTTTTTTTCAGAGTGTGTATAATGTTGATTACCTGTAGAAGGTGAATCTTTTGTATGTACCAAATTGTTACGGAAATCTTTAAGCTAAAAGCAATGGGTCCTATTCACAGATGTAAACGTACACGAGTACGTTACATGTGTACATTTTGCCATTCCCGAGTATAACCATCTACAAATTGTAGATTTACATGTTGCTACCCCATGGAAGAAGGGGTGGATTCAGGAAAAAGGCAAATACGACTGTAAAGACCATATTTTATGTTCTGCACACTTGGTGAAGTCTCCGCAAGCGGGCGGATAGCTCCCTATTACAAAGTATAAGGAAATTTACAAAAGTTAAAAAAACAATAATTTTGGTAAAGATTAATGTAATGTAAATGCCGACTTAAGGTAAAAAGTTTGTATTGATTTATTAGGTTTTAAACATTACTAAAAGATATGTATAGAATTAGTTTAAATGTAATTATTTTTTCAAAAATTAAACTTCCATTTATTTTTAAACTAAAATAAATAATGAATTTAAAATGTAAAAAATGGATGCTAAATATGAATAATTTTATGTATATTTAGTTTTTTAAACATATAATTAAATTAATATACATTTTTAAAAAGTCTGAGCTAATTTATTTAACAATATTTCCTATGGAGTTGTATTTCAAGTCCATGCCTCTGTTATTTTCTGTGAGAGGGTACTGCTGTGGTTGACCAGGTATGGGACTGGACTTACTCAAGGTCTAAGCGGAAGTACATTTGCTGTTGTTTTGGGTCCCTTTGGTTATAGCAACCATAGAAGTACAGTTTGTTAATAACAATGTGCTGACTGTTTTGTGAGTGGGTGCTTGTCCCTCCCTAAGCCTCTCCTTACTCCTCCCTACACCTATCCCATTTATTAGTAAGCATTAACCATTTTCCAGCCACTCCCTACCCTCTTCCCCCCACATTTACTACTGCAGTATAGTGTTACATGTGTGGCGATCTCCACGTTTACGCATAGATATCCCTAAAGATAAAATAGATGAGGTAAAGGTGGAGACCTCTGGAAGTAGGTTAGTGAATACCATTTTGTAGTACATAAGTAGTGCTAATATAATAGTGCTAAACGTACTACAAAATGCAGTTTGTGAATAGGCACCATTAAATGAACGATCCATGGGGCATTGAAGCTTTATTGGGAAGAGGGACAGGATAGAATGTGGTCTCCACAGCTTGGTAAATCCTTTGTTAAAATAAATTGTAAACATGCCATGAGGCAGTACCTGTTGGTAGTTTGCAGAGCCAACAACACACGCAATGCAAAGTCTGGGTGCCAAGATTGAGAAGCATATGTCAGACTGTGGGTGGAGGCAACCTCTACTGTGGATTCTAGCACCAGATATAGCAGTGAATGGGGCCCTCTGCATGATTGCCAGCAATTCATTAGGTAAACAGTATACTGGTGTCCATGTTGTCACACCAGATATCTTGCTGTACAAGATAATGATGCAGCAGAGCTCTTCAGGAAACCAGCCACCTTCCTCGCACACGCACTCTACCTCTCACCACTAGCAAGTATCTATTTCTACCAGTCTCATTTGAACATCAACCTTCCAATTTATCCGTACAACTTCAGATTCACCTGTGTGTCAGTTTATTAATTAAGGAGGATCCCACCAAATTCTAAGACTACATGTTAGGAATCAATGGGTTGATGAGACCATTATCTTAGCCCAATTAAATCTAAGATCTAGCTGATGGAAGAGGACCAAATCGGAAATATTTAGTTGATATACCAGGCTGTATTGTGAAAACCTGTTGCAGCTCGCATTACACAGATGACTGACAATATTGCTGCTACCAAATTTTAATCACTGATATTCTAATTTCTATGACAGTTATTAAGTTAAAACAAAAACTAGAAGTCTATGAATTTCGATCTTGTAGGAAAATCTTAAATCACCCTGTAGTCAGAGCAGAGCCACATGTAAGCGCAAACCCTGTATGCTGTTGTGAGTTCCTTTCCTTCTGTGACTTCTGACGTGGATCTGATGACTCCAAACAACTTTCAACTCTATGTTAGGGAATGATAGCCACACTGAAAATGGCAGGAATCAAGATTTGCTACAACTGGGGAAGTAAATGTCGCTCATGGATCCGCACAAGGTTTGCCTTTGGTGCCTGGTCTCCAGCCATAACTCAGGGACATGTGAAAAATGTTCCCCCCATGCACCCAAAGGTGATTCTACACCAGAAGGTGACGTTGTGTATAACTTAACATAAGAATAGTTACAGTGGCCACCAAGCTGCTTTAGTTTGCTCTCAGCGGCTCACACCCTTTCAGTGTGGGTTAGATTAAGCACTGCCTAAAAGGTTGGTAACACATCCCGTCCGACAGATGGGTCTTGTAGATTGTACATTTCCCACCTAATATTTTTCCCTCACCAGAATTAATTTGCTACATGAGGTACGTATTTTACTCTCCAAGGATGTTATTTGTGTTATTTTTCTTGTTACGGCAAAGGACTGTTGCCTTAGGCCTATCCTGGTTCTTCAAATTCTGAACGCCTTTCTGCAGAAGGAGAAATTCAACTTGCTCACACTGGCTCAGATCCTATCTGCTCTGGACTCAGGAGGCTAGATGTTGCCCTTGGATAAGCAGGACACACATTTCCATATAAATGTCCTGCAGCCCTACAGGTTTTACCTGTGATTTTAGGTGGCACAGAGCCAAGAACACTTCAATTTCTCCTGCTCCCTTTTGGCCTCACCCCGTCCCTCTATGGGTGATAAAGTGATGACAGTAGTTATTGCCCATCTTCAGAGATTAGTAGTTTTTGTATACGCTTATCTCAGCGACTGTCTGCTAATGCCAGGCTTGCCACAGGTGGTCATGGATTGCCTCGGAACCATGGGAGAACTCCTAACATCATTTGGTTTTACCATAAATTAGCCGTAGTCCCACCTGATTTCATCATAGAGGCTTTCTTCATTGATGTGATTCTGGATATTGTGAGGTTCAAGGCTGTTCCTCCACCACAGTGAGGGTGGGATATTTGGGCTCATTCAGCCTCCTTCTCAACTGTGCCAGGAGGTATGTGCAAGCCCTGCAGTAGAACCTGATATCACAGTGAGCCTGGGATCACTGTTGCCTTTCCAACACTATCCAGGTTGCAAACAAAAGAACCTAAGTTCTGCAATTGTTGCTGAGCGATCACAATATGTCCTGAGACAGGCCACTTTCTCTTTCCCACCCAGAGCTGACAGTGATGACAGACGCATTGCTACTGGATTTGGGTGGGTTACCTGGGAGAGTTGAATATCAGAAGTCTCAGGTCTTCACTGGTTTCTACTGTAGGGCCTCCAGTCTGGCTTCCACCATTTAGTACACCCCCTCTACACTTTGTAACACTTGAACTCGCATTGGGTTCAGCCCTGGCTCGAGTGGCGATTGCGGTTCCAGCATCACCCCACTGTGCGAGTTCCCGTCACATCAAAGATAGCCTATTGTACTATCTAAATCCATGTAAAATCTATCTCGACTGAGGCTGCATCTGGCTCCGACCGAAATGCAGCCAACAGGCAAACCCTTTGATTCTGCTGTTGTGAATTTACCACACGTTAGGGGCCAAACTTTACACAAAATTGTTTTGGCACTAAGAATTATGATGTGGATGATTATATCCCACAATATGATACGATATGATAACTGGTAAGAACTCCAAGACACCAGTGGTCGAGATACTGGACTAGTATCCCCACCATCCCCATCCTCCACACCCCTATCCTGGGGTACTGCTATAGAGGAAAACTCCTTTGCAGTTTTTATGCTGAGGGTTACAGAAGTCCGAGACCTTCAGCTCCCTACTATGGAGGACTAGGGTAATGTTTTAACAGAGGTACTTCAGTCAGGTCATGCCCCAACAGAATCTTGATTGACATTTACTGAGGCCCCTATGGACTCCAACTCCGTGTTGAGCACTTGGGCACAACTGTGTTCAGGTCCACCTGTTAACAGGCAGGTTGCTTGTCTCCACCTGAAAGATCATTACCAAGTGTAAGTAATTTGTGTGATTATCCTTGTGGTATGTAAAGTAGATTTTGCTCATGATCTGCTCCTTATCCTACAACACTATTTCCTCCAGAGACTGGGAAGTCACCAGATTACTGCAGTATACATGTTGGTAAAACAGCTGCTAAAAATGTACCTTTCCGTTGTACTTCATTTGTTGGCTGCCGACATAAATATGTTTTTTTTTTTAAAATGTGCATCCCACATACTGGGCCTTACCAAAAAAAAACTTTTTAGGTCAAGCTTGCAAGCACTCAGGCCTGTTGTAATCTGCTGTAATCTATCTGTGGGCTTTTAAACTCGCTCGCCGCACGCCCATCACTGTCACTCATTCATGGGCTCGACTTTCAAAAATCCTTTGTTATCATTGGTAAATGCTTTACGTTTGTCCCTCCATGGGGCAGTTTTGTTATCACCTCAACTCTGTTACATGGATAATTGCACTTTTGCTGATACGTTGACTGTGAGCAAACTTATTTTTCCTTTTGGGGCTCTCCTTCACTCTCATGCTGATGCCCGCCACCATGCTTTGAATCAGCTTGCTTTTGTCAACTATTCAGTTGAATTGCCAGAACCTGAGTCCTTTCTTAAATTCCAGAAAACATGAAAAGGTCCGTAGGTGAAGGGGAGGTCTTTCCAAGATTTCTCCGTGAAGTAGGAGAAGGAACATCCTCAACTGTTGCTTCAGTGGATATTGTGGTGAGTGTGCAAGGCAGAGGGAAGTGTAGTGCAGGTGACTGGAGGGTTGGTGGAGGTTCAGGTGGTGGTTGATGTATGCTGGCCCTTGAATGTAGAGGGATTTGTAGGTGTAGATCAGCATTTTAAATTGACACCTCTTCTTAATGGGGAGCCAGTTGAACTTCTTGAGATGGGGGGATGGTGTGGGTTTGTTTGGGGAGGTCGAGGGTGAGTCTGGTCACTGAGTACTGTATGGTCTGCAGTCTCCTCAGGAGGTGTGTGATGATTCCTGTGTAGAGTGTGTTGCTGTAGTCCAGCCAGCTGGTGACTAGGGCTTAAGTGACAGTTTGTCTGGTGTTGACATGGAGCCATTTGAAGATCTTACAGAGCATGTGAAGAGTGATGAAGCAGGCGAAGGACTCTGCATTTGTCTGGTTTTTCATGGTGAGCTCGCTGTTTAGGATGATGCTAAGGCATACATTTCAGATTGGTTCATCAGCTCTGAAGTTTCTTGAAATCCAATTAAAGTTATTTTCTCATGGGACAATTCCTATATGTAGGTCAATATAATTGCAAGGTAATGAAAATGAGAAGGAGGCAGAGTAAAACTATCTGTATTGTTTCTAGATAGATTTTTTCAACTTTGCCTTTCTTAATCGACAGCCTAGGAAACGCATATAAATTTATTTGACAGGGTAAAATGGAGTATGTTACATTGTCAACTTCACATACAGAAAATGTATATTTTTGTACAGAATGTGATAAGGGTAAAGTATCTAGATTGCAATTTAACTAATGTTGCCATCAGCATCAAGCAAGATGTTTCTATGGCTGAGTTTTCATTTAATAAATATATTCTTTCTGTTAATTGTAGTTTCAGGTGCTTGCATTTTACGAGTTGAATTAACACTTATGATAACAGTGATTCGTAAAAGAAAAGCACTAATTACACTAATACAGATATATAAAGTATTATCCCAAAGAATCCTGGAATGGGCTTACATGTACACAGTCATTTTGGTGAACATTCCTAAGAGGGTATATACTTACTGGCCATGGAGCCAAAAGTGTTACATCATCTGTTAGAAGTCATCTAACGAAGAAGGCCAAAAATTGAATGAGTGTTGACATTTCACTCTTTTCCTCACTTTTCTTGCAGATTCCTCTGCAGTGTGTCTAAGGAATAGGCCTGCATCTTCCAAGCATTCTTTTGTCCTTGTGTTCTTTGAGTGCTGTCTGTGAGCGTATGTTTGTCCCTGCATGTTATGTGTGTGTTCATGTGTGTTTTTGCCTCTGTGTATATGGGTGACACTGTCTACTTGACTGTTAATGTTTGTGAAACAGTATCCATATATATGATGTACACATACCTATAAAGTGTGACTCTAGCTGCAGAGTAACAGTCTCCATGAGAAGAAGGTTGTGGTACAAATGAGATGGGTTGAAAGAGCTCTATAGTTATGGAGCAATCCATATGGTGGTGTGGTAACTACAGCTACTTGTGAATAAAGTGTTCCTTTGAGAAACCTGCTTTCGGTTCCTTTATGAAATTAGTTATAAGGAACTTGATGGATCTGTGACCAGATGGAGTTCAGGTTCTGAGTGTTTCTAATCATTCTTTACCTTAAATCTGTTGGTTATTGTTGCATTCAGGTTCTTAATTCTGTCTGCCATTTAAGGTGATGTGTTGAGTTCAGTACCTCAAAATAATGTAGCGGATCTTGAATGTGTTGTAGTAGTCAAAGGGACCCAGTTGAAATCTTGAACCCTGAGGTCAAATGTTACCAGTCATGTTGAGTAACGCAACCAACCACATGTACGCTCTACAAAAGTAACAGGTTAGTGTCTGAAAGCAAGGTGTTGCATACATCCAAGTGGAATAAGACGAGTGGTTGACCAGGCATTCTGGATTCAGGTTTTGGGAATTGTGGGGGAAGAGTTGCTGCTGAACTGTAGGTGTCTACATATGCCGTGTCTTAAACGCTAGCTTTCTACCAATGCACATTTGAGATATGTGGTGCTGTGTCATTAATGTACTGGAGCCTAAAGCGTTCAAGGTTTTAATTGTTTTAACTCCGTAGATTTACCACTCTAAGAAATGGCTTGAAGCATTTGACACCTGATGAGTCATAGTTCAGTGGAAAAACCCTTAATCCCTTGTTGGGGTCATGTTCCCATTTTTTGTTGTTATAGGTTTTAGGCTTGTACTTTACAAATATCTGGACAATTTTGAAGCTTTGTAGCTACTAGAGGCTTAATTTCTGTTGTGATGGAAACAAATGTGTGGAGGCAAGTTGGCGATCGTGTAGGACGCTGGCTTGCGGCTCTCCCCCGATTTCCGGCGATCTCTGATGGAAACGGAGATGGAGTAGAGAGAACTTGGTATAAGCGGCAGCTTAAGGAGATGACCTGTTGTTCGGCACGGCAGTCCTTTCTCAACCCTTGGTCACCCTGTGTTTTACATCACACCTGTGAGCCAGTGCCTCAGATCCTGCTCAGCTGCTGCGGCTCTCTTCCAGCTTGCTCGTCAAACTGTCAGATCTCCCCACCGTACCTTCTCTCAGTGCCTGTGGGGGTAGAAGGGCTACTGCCTCGGGAGATGACAGGAAAGCTAGGCTTACTGTGGGCTTCTGAGAAAATGTGCCCAAAGATAGAGAGGAGCGCCTCAGTGGTGCAGAAACTTGAAACAAGCATTTCAAAGGACAAAAATGCTCACCCTCCAGCACCGCCAGGAAAGAATTCCCGTAATGTTGGATCAAATTGCACAGATTAACAGCAAGGTCAGTGTATGCCCCCGAAGCAGCCACAGACCTCCATTACTGATTATTTTCCAGTGGGGACTGAAGAAACCAGTGGGGAGACTGTGGAACCCTTTAATGACCGCAAAAAGGAATCAGCTGGAGACAGAAAGGATGGTGTGGTTCTTGTAGCTGTTGCACTGCAGGCCGAGGACCTCCAGACACAGTTGCAATCGGATGGTAACAAAGTAGCACAGAACCATAGAAATGGGTTACCCTAGTGCATAACTGAATCGGACTCTTCGTGAAAGCTACAGGTCAGTGCAGGACGGGACAATGCTGTCGGGGCTCTCGCAGGCTCACTGGCTAAAAACATAAACGTGGCGGTGACTGAGGGGTTTGGTTTACTGGCTGACTTACTGGCTAATCCAGAGAGCAATCTCGGGATGGCACCCAATGGTTTGCAAGTAGCGCTAAATGTCATGGTAGATAACGTTACTCTTACAACATCTTTCTCCACTTCCAACATAGATAGTACACAAGGTTCGGGAGCCACCAAAGGCTAAATGTAAAAACAACTCTCTACAGGAAAGGCAGGACCTCTCTGAAACGGACTGAATCACTTTGCCAAAGTGGGTGGACTCCCCAGAGCACGGCAAAAAATTATTCTCTCTGATGGATGAGTCAGAAGCTTCTAAAATAAGTACAAGTGCCCCTGACTCAGAGCAGGATCTACAATCCTTCTCATCAGGTGCTTCTGGGGCACGATCAAGGAACACATTTGGAGGATTAATTAATACTGTTAAGCAAACAAAGCATAAGCACAGATCATGAGACGCAGGCCTAGCGGAGGAAAAAAAGCAAGAGTCTCAAGGAAAGGCTTCAGGGCCTCGGGCCCTGAAGTGGGGTTACTCAGCAATGAGACAAGTCTACCCAGATGATTCCAAGCCTGAAACCACAATGTTAACAACCAGTGAAAGCAGTCAGTTGACCCCTTCTGTTAAGAAAGAGCCCTCGCTTGGTCAGAGCTACAGCTCTCTAAAATAGTTACAAGAAGAAATTCGTAATAAGAGCCGCCGTGCTCACTTGGACTCTAAGAAGCTATCAGAAAAGTTAATAAAATGGACAGAGATCTGGGGCAGGATCACCTCCGTGGGAGAGAGAGCAGGAAATTTTGACGTTGGGACACTAAAAAAGCAATCTTCCACCCAGCAATCCCAGATGTCTGACTTAATGTGGAAAATGGAAGATTTTGAAGGAAGGCAGTGATATCAGGGTCTTTCTTGTGAACCTCTTGAGAGGGTCCTTTCCCAATATTACAGCATGGTATTAGGACATGGAAGTCCAACATGTGCATAGATTCCCTTTAATGCTTAAAAAACAACATAATAGCAACATGTGAAACCACTTGTTGTTTTGGTTTATTTTGGTAATTTCCTGCTCCGACAGGCAATCTTTGAAAAAGCTCGTCCAGATGTGAAGCGAAGCTTTGAGGGGCATTTCTTTATTGTGAGACCAGACTTTTGCCACCACATGGTGGAGCGTAGGTGGTTGCATAGGCAACTTATCAAGGTGTTCGAGGATCAAGGTGCTGTAGCGTATTTTTTAAACCTTGCCAGGCTCTAGGTTGTTTACAGTGACCAAACTCGCACATTTAGTTCTGAGATTAAGGCAGAAGAGTATCTCAAGGAAATTTCTCCAGGGGGTCAGCAGCCTACACAGCTAAGCTTGTTATTTTTTAATGTATAGGTGACATAAGACTGGGAGGACGGTCTATATCCTTTGGGCAATATAAGAGGGAAAACGGGGATGCCCTCTGTAGTGGTAAATGTTATAGATTCAGTTTATTCTCCTTAAAGTGCTCTCTAAATGCTGTGGATTAGCTCAGGGGATTGGGGGCAAGAAGGGGTTCTCAGATAGTCCTCACTCAGACAAGGGTGGTCTGACTGCCTCAGTATGGTGGAGGGGGGTGGGGCGGGGATGTACTACTAGGGTGCTAGGGTGGTTGGGAGTGTCAGGTGTGACGGGGTGGGGTAGGGACAACAAAAGAGGTGGAACAAAGGAACAGATGGGCTTATCTCAGAGTAGATAACTGCTATGTGAATGTATATTTGGAGTTTTAGTGCTGCTGGACTTTCTATAGAACATTGATGCGTAAGATATGAACAGCAACTGTGAACATTTGTGGGTTGAACGACAATCATAAAATAAGGAAAGTTGTCCTGGATTTGAAGACATTACATGCAAATATTCTCTGCCTGCAAGAGACTCATATTGAAGGGGGTAAAAAGTATCTATTAGAATCATTGGGTTTCACACTGATAGGACACACAACACAAGGGGTTAGGACAATATGGGGTCGAACCAAGACAGATAGGGCTGGAAGATGGGTAATAACTGTAACTGTTCAAAGGGTATTTTTACTGTGGTCTCGATATATGGGTCAGGTTTGGATGATCCAGGGATTTTCGACTGGTTAGACCATGAACTTGCACTTTGGCCAACCCCATCATAATATACGGGGATTTCAATATCAACATAGGGCGAGAGCAATTAGAGGGAATGCTGCAGTTGTATTCAGAATGGAAGCCAAAAGTTTTCCAGTCATTGGCCCAACTAGTACCCAACCATGGGCTCATTGATGCCTGATCTAAACTAACATTTTCAGATGTGTTTTTTACATATTATTCCTCCCCACATCTCCCAAAGTCTGGCAGTTGGCTCCGAGATGGAAAGGTTTCCCAGAGTAATGTCGGATCATAGCCCAGTGGTATTGGGAATAGCCGGGATGAGCCTGAGATGGAATATATGGGATTGGACCTCCGAGTGAGCTTTGCTTATTGACGGGGCATATGTTCAACATATGAAGGGCTGGACTTCGGAGTTTATGGAGATTAATGGGGGGAGTGCATGACTTGGGGCAATATGGGATGCCTTTATTGCATAGGTACGGGCGAGATTCTTATCTTCACGTTAAATCGTCGAAAGAAAAAATATATATGAAAGTTATACAGACGTCTCAAAGAGGTAGAGCTAGGGTTAATTTCAGCAGAATCGGGAGGACAGGATATTGATAAAGTTTATCAAAAGGTTGTGCTAACCAAAGCGGCAATTAATAGTACATCAGGAAAGAGGGCCGCAGAAAAATGTATAACATGGAAGAGGGAGTGCTACGAGTATAGCGATCGGGTGGGGCATCTTCTGCCTGTGCAGATTAGGAAGAAAACTGTTCAGTCTGAAATAAATGGGATAAAAGACTCTCGAGGGATGGTGATCTCTGATCCCGAGGGAATTCGAGAAGTATTCCAAGAGTATTATGTGAGGCTTTATGGAGCAGAAGTCTCCGAGGAGGGGGCGGAAGGAAACTTAGCACAATTTTAAAAATCAGTTCTATTTGAGAGATTGTCTGGAAGATCAAGACTTGCTGGATGCCCCTGTCCTTTGGAGGAACTTCAAACCGTGATAAGAGAATTGCCCTCAGGTAAAGCTGTTGGGGTGGATAAAATCCCAATGGAAGTTTAAGACATTCTCCTCGCAGTTAAGTAAAGACTTGTTGTCTACTTTTGTGCCAATCCAGAAAAGGCAGCATGCTCCTGATTTGTGATATAGGACTAATATTATGGTATTTCCAAAAATGGAAACCACCTCAAGAGCCAGGGTCTCATATGCTGATAACGTTAATCAATAGCTATGAAAAATATATGCTAAGGTACTTGCCACACATCTGAGTTCAGTGATTGGAAAGATTGTATCTCCCAGACAGCATGGGTTAGCACCCTGTCTGACACTGCGTTGGTTGACAGGGGCCCTATGGCTTTGATTTTATTAGATGCCGAAAAGATATTCAGTAGTGTTTCCTGGAAATAACTATGGACTGTGATAGGTCAGTTTGGGATAGGTTCAGGATATTTCAATGCAATAAGGTAATTGTATCATAAACCCACTGCCCATATTCAGCTGATGGGTGCGCAGTCTGGGGAAATACAAATACAGAGAGGTACTAGGCAAGGGTACCTATGCTCTCCTCTGCTCTTCACTCTGTATATTAACCCCTTAATATTGAAATTAGACTAAAACCCCCTGATAACACCTATGTGCTGTCAGGGAGCAGATACTAAAGAACTGGCCTACGTTGATGATATTGCTATAGTCAGGCCTGACCCGGAGATAGTTATTACAGAGATTGAAAATAAGGCTCAGAATTTCGGGAGTTTTTCTGGGTATCTACTTTATAAGTATAAATAAAAACCTTTATAAGTATATTTCGTATGAGGATAAAAGGATAGTTGAGACTTCAGTTTATCTAGGGATTATAATGGCGACTGAACTGGACTCACTTGTTGAAATTAATTTAGGCCCTATCATTGATAAAGCCAGTAAGGACCTGCACAGAATGGATAATTTACATCTGTCTATAGAGGGGTGCTGCAATGTTATCAAAATTATAATTTTGCCAAAATTGCTATATTTCTTCCAGACTATTCCTCCAGAATTCAGTTGTTATTGATTTACGACTATATACAAAATGGGTACATGCTTAATCTTGGGTAATTGAACAGCTAGACGGGCTCTTAAATATCAAACACCCCTCGGAGACAGAGGGGCTGGGCAGTCTGAGATTTTAGACTTTACTATTGGGCAGCAGCTTGTCAGTACATATGCATCTTATTCAGAGAGCATCGACGGGATAAGGTGGTGGAAGAGATTCCTTTGATCTTCCAACTACTTCTGGGGGACGAAGCCTATGGCTTTTATATCAGTAGAATCTTTCCGTTTTTGAAAAGTATGTTTTAAGACTTGACAAAGAGTGTTTAATGTATGGCACTCACTATGTAAAAAGATAGGGGTAGGGCAAGTTCACCATTACACAGCTATTTACAGGAACCCATTGCTGACGGATATCTTTAGGGCCACCCCCCTTGTGATGGGTTGGATAAACCAAGGGCTCGGGAGACTCAGTGATTTTGTTTCTCCTGAAAGGATTGTCTCTTTTGAGGAATTATGCTCTAATCCCATGAATCCCCCGAAAGGACTTTTTTAACTATCTTCAAATTCGGGACTTCCTAGCTAAGAAGACCGGGGGTGTACAGGAGTTTGGGAAAGTGGACAGGTTGGAAGTGAATTCTGCACTATAAGTCAGCTATATAAAGATCTAGTTATTCATTACTCATAAGATGATATGGAAAGGCAAGGTGAAAAGTGTCAGATTAAGCTGGCCTATTTAGATGGCTTTTTAGGGATTCACTGACTGGAATTAGCACAAACGACACTAGTCTCGGCCAATCTGCAGGCCCTACATTGCAAAATCATTTACGACTCACCAGGGAAAATTGGCAGATGGGGAGGGTAACCGGCACCTCATGCCCACGGTGTCAGTATCCTAGGGCAGACATTACTCGGATGTTTTGTGACTGTCCAAACTAGAATTGTTCTGGAAGGAAATCACAAAGTTTCTCGCAACATCCCTGAAATGTGACGTTGTTCTCTCTCCCCAGCTCATCTTGTTTGGGGGACAAGAGAAAACAGGTCTTGAGATCGCTCAGTGGTTCATATTTGTTGCTATGACTGTGGCTCGCCTATCCGTCGCCTCAGCTTGGCTTGATAATACCGCCCCTCAAATTACCCCACCCCCCTGAAGGTTCAACACTGGCTGGCCTACTTGTTAAATATTTTTTTAATCTGGAAAAAGCTTTATGCTGAAGAAAGGGCAAGGAGGCTAGTATAAAGGGGAAACAGATCTGGGCTTGTTATTCAGTGGTTGTGCAACCAAGTTCCTGATCCTAGTCTTTAAGAAATAGTGTTGGATCTATAATTTGAGCGTATGGTGAGCTATGTATATAATATCCCCTCACTACTTAAACTTCATGGCATCTGTATATTTGACTCCTAGAATTCCCCCTTCTTCATTAAGATCCAGTGGTTGCCTAACCGCACAACCAAATCTTTAGTGAGTCAAATGCCTGCCATACCCAGAGTAAATAATGCCTATTTCCATTCCAATATCTTTTCCCTTCCTCAAAATGAACCTTGTAAAATAATTTTTATATTTTGAGTTGGAGAATGATGTGGCAATTTTGAAAATCACTACTTTACATTTCAGCAGTGCAAGTGAGAAACATGTTTGGAAAGCATACCTTAAGCACATGAATTCTATTTGGCCAAGTGAACCTTTCATTATGGCATAACAAAATGTAATAATTTATGTATCTGGTAGACATCTAATTGCAGTATGTCTGGAACGCCTATTTCTACACCATATTGAGAGGACCTGATCTGTCAGTAAAAGCTGGATTGTTCTTGTTGGAGCAGGACCAGGGGCCATTTGCATTTAGCTAGTCTCTTTTTAGAGTGGCATAGTGAGCAGAAAGTGATGGTCTGAAATGTGGCTCTGAGCATATAGAAATGCCTGCGATTAAATCTAACAATTCGTCCATCACTTTTTTGTTTGTTGCAGCAGACACACTAAGTGCCCACATATACTTAGGAGTTCCCTTGCTCACAGTGCCACAGGACTCACGCTGTACCTCATTGTCGAGGACTAAATAGCCCAAAACTGGTTTGACACCTGTGCTTGGCTTACCATCCGGAAGGGACCTGGTATGTTATTCCAGGCTGGAATGTTCCTATTGGAGCAGGAACAGCTCTGATTTGCTTAACAGTGCAGTGGTTTCTGTCTAGAGTAGCACAGTAGTTGAAAATGATGGTCTAGAATGTGGCCCAGAATGATCAAGCAACAGACGAGCCTAGTGCTTGAACCTAAGTTCTTTGACAACCAAAGCAAGATACTCTCCTCTACTACAGCATGTTTACCAGCATTAGTTCCTTGCTACTTTTTTGAGCAATAAAGATGGA
This sequence comes from Pleurodeles waltl, assembly GCF_031143425.1. Lineage (NCBI taxonomy): Eukaryota > Metazoa > Chordata > Amphibia > Caudata > Salamandridae > Pleurodeles > Pleurodeles waltl. The sequence continues at coordinate 1,029,810,023 of NC_090437.1, read as the reverse complement.
TTTTTAGGGAGGGTGCTGATGGGAAGGAGATCTGGAAATTAAGGAAAATCTGTTAAAAGGAGCAGAGAAGGATAGTGACGAAGTAATCCCTGGAGAAACCTTTCATTAATTTGACAGCAAGCCGGACATCAACTCAGAAGCTAATCTAATAAAAGTAATAAGACCAAATTATTTTCTAGCTAACTACTATATTTTGTGTTTACACCTTGTCAAGGTAATAGGTTATCCAACTTCCATGTGAAGTAGCAGCTTTGTAGTGTCAATTCCTTTTGTGTAACCTCACTGACCACAAATTGTGTTCCCTCAAAGGAAAATAGTTCAAAGATCAAAAAACTACTATGCACCAACAGTTACAGTCAAAATTGGGGATCCCATCATTTGTGCAATGTTTCAAAACAAAAGTTTGGATTTCCAGTGTAATTTGTTTTGACACAGTCTCACAAAGAAAACACTTCAACTCCGTTTTAGTTTTAAAGTCACACCAGTATTTACACAAAAAAGGTACATTAATTCATCAACCGTTCTGATGTGAATGTATACACTTGCAAAGTGTTTTAAGGGAAATCCCCAATTTGGCCTGATGGCTTCAGCTGTGCCCACAATGCCCTGATGAGGGTGCTGATGACCTAAGGAGAGCATGCACCAGCAAGTAAGGAGACTGCTGCAGTCTTTGGGTTTTCCCAACTACTCTTTCATCTTCCTCAGAAGAGCCACTAAAGATTAGCTTGTGACCAAGTTGTTGTATTTCTCATACCTGCAGTAGCAAGATGTCTATTTCACATGACATCCTGGGAATGTAGTTCTTTATTTGCTCAGCAGTCTGTTAAGCAGCTTATTAGTATTAAGACATGGTCCAAAGGAACCAGCCACAACTGGTTAACTCTGAATTTTGTTTGGACCTTGCTTGCAAATTCCAGGTTTCAGGCACAGCTGCTGATCCTGAGTGAGCACATACTGGGTGACTGAAGCCTGATCATGATGACAGTGGCAGCACCGTCCACCATGGCTTGCAGGTCTCATGCAGATCTCTGCAGCACTTGTTCAGCCAACTACAGTAACCTACCATTTACGCAAAGCGAGGTTTCAATGACATGAAGGGAATTTGTATGTAGGGAGGACTACCAGCCTCAAATGCCCAAAACCTGAGTTATATTCTGCTTTGCTCCCAGTTAATGAATGGGGCAAGAGGGAATATACCACAAGCAGTACTGTATGCCTGCAGAAACCTGCTTAGACTTCAGCCTTGTTCATCAACTATCCTGAAATCTGCATAGTGAGCAAAAATTGAAACCTCTGACCTTGCAGACTGTAGCAGTGTTATGGCTCACATGCTCAATAAGCAACAGCCATCCTATCTCCTTTCCAAAGCAAGGGACACTCTGTCAGTAAGACATGATGGACAGGCAGACACCCCACATAGCATAACTATTGCCACCCATGACACAAACCATAGAGGGGTACCAAGAAAGCACCTGGTTCTGGCCCCAGCGGGACAATATAGCACCAAGAACATTAGACATTATCACGATGAACATTCCTGAGGAATACCAGGCATAAAATACATCAGTATACTAACCAGATAGGCCCATTCACCTAGACAAAGAGTAAAGAAACAATTGGTCACTGGGTGTCAACCCAAGAATAAAGTTGTAGCAGAGCCTTCCAAAGTGAGAAAATGATGGGATACAAAAAAAGCTGTAGAAAGAAGGGTGTTGAGCCTTCATACGTAGCACCTTTCAGCTCAGATTAAGGGAAGCCAGCAAACTTCCGAATGAAAAGAAAGTTATTTGTCTTTCTGGTAAGGAAGAGGGACTAAACATTTTATTAAATCGAAAGGAGTAGTGCCCTTGCCAGCTCCAGGATCGTGGTATATCAGACTCCCATATACATGAAATACTGTCTTAAACATTGTCTCATTTGGTGTATGTTTTTAATTGTTAACTCAAAATGAGACAAATGTTTTGTGTATTTAGGACATAATACTCAAATGATATTTTGACAACTATATTCTCGTACCATGCCAAGGGCACAATAACCGAATGCTGTCAGGAAGGACAATATTGTAATATGGGTTGTACTATATTTTTTATATAGAGGAGAAATATATAACCAACAAACCTTATTGAGAATTTTTAGTGCTAAAATGGTAATAAAACATTTTCCAGCCATGTTTATCACTGAGCCAACACAAGGTCACAAGTGGTGTAAAATGTTGACAAACATTTCTACCACGCTAGCTGTGTTGCACCAAAACTATCTTCATTGGCATTTCATTAGTTCTGGTACTAGTTTACTGGGTGTTAGGAATGGGGTCTCTGGTTGGCACTCAATTTACACTCTGTCCAAACAGGGACCCTCACTCTAGTCAGGGTATGGGAGATACACACCTAGGATAACCACTGCTCCCCCCTTACCCTCCCCCATGGTAGCTTAGCACAAGCAGTCAGGCTTATCTCAGAGGCAATGGGTAAAGTAGTTGTAACAATACACACAATAATACAGTGAAAACACCACAAAACGACTCCACACCAGTTTAGAATTTTTTTTTTATCTAAATCAAACAAGACCAAAATGACAAAAATCCAACATACACAAGCAAAGATATTAATTTTTCACAAAAAAAAGTCTTAATCCATAGAAATGAATAGATGCATTGTTTTAGCACAAGGTACCTGGTATGCGTCAAAAATACATTCGCATGGATGAGCGTGTGTCGGAAAAGCAAGTGATGCATTGATTCCTTACTCACAAGTGAGGCCGTGTGTCGATTCTTTCTTTGCCGGGCAAACAAGGCATTGATTCTTTCCTTGCAGGGTAGAGATGTGTTGATTTCCGGACAACCAGCCTCAGGTCCGTGAAGTTGCAGGTTTTGGCGCCCAGGGACCATGCATAAAAAACCAGCCACACAGCAACAATGAATCCCCGCCAATTTTACTGGCGGTGTGTTGATTTTTCAGCCACAGTGCATGTGTTGCATCGATTTTTCTGCAATTCGGCTCCGGTGCGTGGACTTTCACTTTGGGTTCACCAGCTTCTCCTTTTAAGGGCCCAGGGACTGGATGTGGCACTACTTGGCAGAGTAGGGGTCTCAGCAAGAGAGCCTAGATGCTGGCAGATGAAGTCTTTGATGGCCCTGAGATATCAGAACAGGGGGCAAGCTCAGTCCAAGCCCTTGGATAATCTTCACAAGCAGGATAAACTGCAAAGTCCAGTCTTTGCCCTCTTGAAGACAGAAGCAGCAACTGCAGGACACCCAGAAAAGCACACACAGCAAAGGGGCAGTGCTCGGCCTCCAGTTCCTCTCCTTGGCAGAGGTTCCTATTGATCCAGAAGTGTTCTAAAAGTCTGGGGTTTTGGGTCCACTAATTATACTCATTTCTGCCTTTGAAGTAGGCAAACTTCAAAGGAAAGTCTCTGTTGTTCACAAGATCCTGCTTTGCCCAGGACTGGCCCCAGGCGCACATCAGGGGGTTGGAGACTGCATTGTTTGGGGACAGGCACAGCCCTTTCAGGTGTGTCAGGTCCTCCCTCTTCACTCTAGCCCAGAAGACTCATCAGGATATGCAGGGCACTCCTCAACTCCTTTTGTATCACTGTCTAGAGGGAATTCACAAACAGCCCAATTGTCAGTCTGACCCAGACATTGATTCCACAGGCAGTCAGAGGCACAGAATGGTGAAGCAAGAAAATGGCCACTTTCTAAAAATGACATTTTCCAACAGTCTAAAACACAACACTACCAAAATATGTATTTTTAAATTGGGAGTTCAGAGACCCCAAACTCCAAATCTCATCTGCTCCCAATAGGAAAGTGCACCTAAACGTAATTTAAAGGCAGTCCCCTTGCTAACCTATGGGAGAGATAGGCCTTGCAATAGTGAAAAACGTATTTCACAATCAGGACATGTAAAACACACCAGTTTATCTCCTATCTTTTAAATACACTGAGCCCTGCCCATTGGGCTACCTAAGGCCTACCTTTGGGGTGACTTACATGTAGTAAAAGGGAAGGTTTGGGCCTGGTCGAATTGGCAGTACAAAACTGCACACACAGATACTGCAATGGCAGGTCTAAGACATGTTTACAGGGCTACTCGTGTGGGTGGAACCATGAGGCCCACTAGTAGCATTTGATGTACAGGCCCTGGGCACCTCTAGTGCACTTTAGTAGGGACTTACTAGTAAATAAAATATGCCAATCAGTGATAACCAATCATAATCACAATTTATACAGGGAGCACTTGCACTTTAGCAGTGGTAAAGTACCAAGAATACCGAAAACCATCAAAAACAAAGTCCAGCACACAGTCAAAAATACAGGAAGCAGAGGCAAAAAGACAGGGGAAACCAAGCCAAGAATGCCGGGTCTAACACTGGGTCTGATCCTTAGTCTGTCTCTAAAGGAATTGTAAGTAATGTTAAATGTCTCTAGTTATGCTAACATGCTTTTCCTATTGCCTTATTTTATTGTCTGGTTTTTGACTATCAAAAACAATCTTGAACCCCCTGCTACATAATGATAAACATCAGACCACATAACTTGCTTGTCCAGTTTGTTCCACTTAAAGATGCAAAGAAATGTTCAACCACGGATATTTTTATTTAACTTTTGATTGTTTTCTTTATCCTGAAAAGCCTTGCCATGTGTAATTGTTTGAATGATCACCTTTTTGAGCAGTGTGCAGTGCATCTGTATTATTTCCCATCATGAATTCCTGTCAAAAACATCAAAGTCTATTGAATAGTGCTATTAACATTAGATGGTCTTCTGTCTGAATCATGTCTGTACAATAGGTACATGTAAATCGTGATCTACTGTATAATCCAGAATTATTTAAAATGTGTAGGTGCTTGTATGAGATGGGTTTCCTATCAGTTCAGCATTTGCTTTGGCTCTCTTTGGAGTTCTATACAATTCTCTCTGATGCTCTGGTATCCTAAGTAGATGTCTTATCTCCACTAAAATTCTACTTTTGTTTTAGGTAGCTCATGGGAAGATTCAATGTCTGGAATCCACAGTGGACAATTTAAAGAGCTCTGAAAGCAAATTGAAGCATTCCCACCTTGCTTTGGAACTTGAGCGGTCAGCACTGCTGAACACAGTAGAAGAACTGCGTAGTCAAATCCACACCCTTACCCTTCAAGGAATAAACCAACGGAAGACAAGTAAATGACTGCTGCTAACTTGGGAGTTATGACTTCCTTAGGAACTACGCAGGGGAGGACAGTCATTTCAGTTACTTCCTTGAAATGCACTACCCAATAATTTTACCCTGTCTTCAGAAATTGGCCAGTGGAGTGATCTCACTATAAGGATTCCTCTCCCAAGACAATCTTTTGCAACAGGGATGACTTTTGGAGGTCCACAAGAACTATATCATTTAACAATAAGGATTGTGCAGACGCATTCAGGCCTAGAGCGTGTCCCATGCTGTCCTGCTGCCTTTGACATTTTATTTAAGATATTTTATTTGATTCTTCTCAAGTGTGGACCTCGTCCTCATGTTTTTAAGTTCACGATTAGATCTAATTGCAACAGATGGTGTGTTATTTTACTGACTGTACAGAATACTGACTCATATTTTTAACATGTTTTTGCTTTGTGTTTTTATGGCCAGAGGCTAAGAAATCTCTCTTCTTAATGCAGCAGTATATTTTCTGAGCAGTAATGGTAGCTGCATCAGCTGAGTCATGCCCAACACATCATATTTTTAGTCTTTTGTATGGCCTTGTGATGCTTGAAGCATACCAACTGTGATAAATGTGACAGTTATAATATTTAATTAATCTGTTTTTCTTTTGAATGTTCATGAACTTTGGATGTCACGTTTTTGCACATTGAGCATATTGATGCAACAAATATGACAACAATCTATGTCCTTGTTTCTGCTCAGTATTTTATAGATACATTAATTCCTACAGAAAAATTCATATAATTTTCACAACTTCTTTAATTTGGTAGCATTTTTAATTTTAAAATCTTAAGGGGCATTTCAGTTATTTTATCTCTCTGAAATTATAGCTTAGATAGTTTGAACAAAGTATATTTCACAAAACCCACATAAACTAATTCACTTTTTAGAAAGTTTCAAGAACTTTTTCAGACAACTCTATTTGCACTTCTTTAGTACTATGGTCTCGGTTTTGAGCACAAAGGTGTGAATAAATGTCTAACAGGAGTGCAATCTCCTTTTTAACTCTTCATTTACAAAAAAAAAAAACTTTAAAAAAAAAATATATTCCTTCGCAACTCAGATATACGTAAAAGTCTCACGACTTCACAATTTTATGCCACATTTTTTTCTCCACAAGTTTCATCACCATTCATAGAAAGTGCAGTATGAAGATTTCAAAAGGTGCGTTTTGTAGTATCTCTTCTTTATAACCTCTGGTACGCTCATCAGCTCTGAGGCTTCTCCTTGTGTACTATTTAATTTACATGTGATTTTTATTTTTTAAACTTTTTCACAAGACAACAAATTATATTCTCTGTGAAAAGAGCTTATATTTTATCACATGATTTATTCTATAAGATTTAGTTTGAGAGCCCTTGATCAACACTTTAAAACCTGGAAGCATACAGGACAGTTTGAACCATCCTCTTGCATCTCACAAATGACTCACTGTGGAGAATGCATGACAGCGCACACATTTAAAGGTGGTTTGGTTTGCCTTTAATCATGCATAACACTGTATATATATGTATATATATATATATATATATATATATATATATATATATATATATATATACATACATACATACACACACACACTCGCTAATCCTTGTTAAAAAGCAGGTGTCTAGAAAACAAAGTGCCTGTTAAATAAACTAGAGTTAGTTATCAAATGTTTACAGGCTTTTTGAAACCTATACACTTGTCGTGGCAGAAAAAGCAATCGTATTGTCTTGTTAGAGCCTACACCAGTATCATTTTGAAGGTACTCAGGGGTTGCCATTTTGAAGAAATACCTGACTAGTCACTCCTTACAATGATCTCTGGGCTCTACTATCAGTATAAGTCATAATAGGAAATTAGTGACAGGCAAAGTGCTTTACACTTTAGTTAGAACTGTCAATTTAAATAGTATCTGTCCTCCCAAAATATGGAAATTAGTTAGACCTCCAGTGAATCGGGTGTCTTGTTTTGTTTTTACTAAGAACAAACTTGAGTAGGAGCTATTTCTGTCTCTGTCTGTCTCTAACAAGACTATTAGCATATACAAGACACTATTCTTAAAGAAAACTGCGTGTTTACTTATCTTGCTGTTGGTTGTTCACGTGCTGTTTAATTTACATTTAGTGAGTGAATTATTTCGCCAAGAAAAACCTAGCCTTAAAATGTCCTTACGTTTCTGGCATGCTTCTTTATAGTTTTTATATTGTTCTGTATTGCACATAATGATTTTTAGAAGTATGGCCATTTCCTTTGCTCACATAATACCTTCTGTAAGAGCATTTTTAGTTCACTTTGGTTCAACGTGCATTTTCATTTTTGGTGAAAAATCTTACTGTGCATGGCAACAAACGTGTAGTAACAAATTTGTAGTATGATGAGTGAAATCTGTCCTAATATGCAGGTAATTGTGTTGAGACTGCCATACTATTAAAAATACTCCACAGCAGTTAATGAGGGAAGAAGAACAACAGAGGTTGTTAGACCAATCACGTTTTCAAATTTTCTTGACAGGCGTTCCTTATGTCATTTGTAAGGAAATCTTAGATGATCTGAAGGTTGTTGGGATTTCAAACTGTATAAAAATTGTTGTTGAAGAATCAGCCTCATCCTCATGAAAAATCGTACCAACTCCATATGAGATTTGCTGCCTCAAGGAACCATGGTACATGTAAAACCTGATTTATAGGGTGGTACATTGAAGTTATCACAATCTATAGAAAAAAAACTATTTTACTGTAGCAAAATAGCATTAAATTATACTATGCTTTCAGCCTCATCATTATCTTCTGTGTATTTGTCCTATGGCCAGTGGTTAAAGATACTATATGTGAATATTATTTAGCCCTGAAAAATACAGTTTCTTTAAAAAGACATAGATTGCAACACTGTCCATATAACAAAGATATGTGTGGTACTATGTGGGCTGCTGTTGGGGAATCAGGGTACTAGCATATGGCAGGGATGCCACAGACGTCTGAGCTGTGACTGAGCTCCCACCAGGCACAAATCAGCTTATCTATAAATGTAAACTTTCTGTGACGAATGCCTGACTTGCAGTTTGGTAACTTGCTGAATCTGCAAGATACTCGTCTAGGAAAACACATGTAATGTAAGTGCAACAGGTCTTATATAAAGTGCTAGGCATGTTCATCTGCTTTCTGCTTCCTGGGGTATTTTTCTATTTCAGAAGGGGCCACAGACACTTGCATGGCCCCTTGTATAATAAAGAAATTGCTGGTCACATGTAGTACCATCCTAAATTGGGGTTCTCATTTGCATGGGGTGTGACCCTATGCAAACGAGAGGACACCATTTTAGGATGGCCCCATGAAAATGAGGGAAGCATTTGCACAACCATGAGGTGCAAGGTAGGAAAGGAGATCCCATGTACCACCCAGACATCCCCTTGCAGGTGGATGCACGCATTCACTGCATCCGCGTGCACAGGGATGTCTGTCCCACCTTTGCTGTTCAAGTTGGATGCTGCCTGGAATTTAAAAGATGGAGAAGTTGGTGCAAACTGTCGCTCCTCCTTTCACTAATGTGCTGTCCCCAGGGCAGTAGCAAGTTTGCATCTCTCCTGATGGTCAATGATTTATCTGTAATAGGATGCACTGCCTCTGATTGCACCCCCGCCCCCACCCACTCTCAGCAGACCCTGTAAAAGGTTTGCTGCAGCACAACAGGCAATGTGCCTTATCTTAAATATGGACCAAGGTAGTCAGAATTATGACACAAATATTACAAAGAAACCCAGCAGGTGTGAGATGGGTATCATACATTCGGAGGCGGTAAACCCCAGTGTTTAAGTTGCAGATGCTAGAAACTTGGTAGCATTCAACTTAAAAGGTTACCATTGCAGTCTTGCCCCCTACCCTCAAACTTGTTGCACTCATGGAAATGCTAAGAAAAAAAACGCATGTTGTGGGTAGCACAGCATGTATGTCACATTTCACAAAGAACTGAAAAAGCAAGTACAGTTCCGGATGTCAATTGTGACTTTAAAGACCAATTTATTTTCTCCTTTTAGGTCTTAAGAAGACATGATAGCACAGTCTTCTCACATCTTTTAAAAGCAGCTGACCCGTGTTTCAGCAAAATTGAACTTATCAAGGCCTGATCTATGTGGGGAAAGCGGGCACTAGAGAATGCTAGCTCTTGGTAGGCCACAGAGCCCTGATAGTAAAAAAGCAAAAGTCTTTTGGTAAGACAAAACTAAACAGGAAGTCAAAGTAATTGTTGGTACGTTGTAAAGAATGCAAGCGATACTAAGAGTGAAGCCACCTTAAAGGATGACTGATCCATATGGTGATGCCTGATAGCACCACATTTGGTGCCCTACATTCGCTATGTCTGTTTCCAGAACATAATACAAAAAAAGAAACAAAAAAGATTAGAAGGTACAACCCAACTTTGATGAGCAAAATAAATTAATAAGAACAATATCACAATAAGGAAGAAAGCCAGATACAAGGAGCAAAAGATGTACAGAAAAGGATAATCACCCCATTGAAAGACATTTGACAAGGGTCAGTGTTATCTATGGGAAGAGAAATTAGAAAAGTGTCAGTATCTTCCTTGCATTTGATTGGAGTGGATGGTCACTCTATCCTGGTCCTAGTCAACCTCATATAGCCACTACGGCCCCACACTCAGTCTGGCACTTTGTTTCTGGTCAACTGCCACTCTTTAGTTGCCTACAAGCTTGACATATTTGACTTATTAATTGAGTCCAGCCCAGATGTGCTGTTTCTCACTAAAACGTGGCTGTCTGAGTGATCAGGCCCTAAGGTGCCTAACTTCATTGCTCATTATTTTGATCTGTGAATATGTCTTTCTCATTCACACAGTGTCCCTCCTTCTCCTTCTCCAGAGTTCTCTTATACAATTTCTTCAGGGTCTTCCAGAAGTGATTGGTGGACTTGCCATAGATAGGGCCAATTTTACCTCACTTGGCAGCTTCAACCTTCACATAGATATAGTGAATACTCATGCCTCTAAGCAACTCTTACATGACATGGCCTCCTTCCAGTTAATATCTTTGATGGATGACCCAACTCACAATAGGGGGTGTACCATTGACCTTGTGTTCAGCAACACCCCCAACCTGCAGGTCCAGTCCCCTCTTACTTTAACTTGGTATGACCACTTTCTTATTCCTCCCACTTTCTGCGCGTCTTCTGTACCTGCTCCTATTCGTCCTATTAGAGGATTTGAACGACCATGGCCTAAGCTTAATGTGAGAAAGCTGGCTGGATACTTTTGAAACATCTAGGCCAGACTTCTCAGCACAGGTCACTGTGGCCTCCCATCAGTTTCAGTGGATTGATAAATCTATGAACACGGTTTCACCAATCAGGTGGCAAAAAAACATCCAGAGGTCCCACAAATCTCCTCAGTTTAATGCCAATCCAATGGCACTGAAGAAGGAATGTAAGCAACTATAGAGAAGGTGGAGGAGGGCTTATGATGAGACTAGTAAACCTGAGTACTGGGAATCCATCAAGCGTTACCACGCTGACATAAAGGCTGCTCAGGCAGCCTACTTCTCCACTAAAATCACTAACTCTCCTAAGGAAATCTTTAAGATTCTTAAAAGTATCACAGAGCCACTAACAGTTAGTCCCCCACAGAAGCCTTCACTGAACACAGACACAACCTGGCTTGTTTTTTCAGAAGATAATTATGGACATGTATTCCCCTTTCCTCGATGCGTCTTATCTGGCCGATCCCTTCTGCAGCAAACCCCCTTGGGGCCATCAAGAGGACTCTTTTGTTGTCTTTCTGATTCTCGCTGTGAACCTTGTGAAAGATCTCCTAAGCACTGAAAAGCAGGCTCTCCTTTGAACCCCCACCCCTTTCCACATTCTTCTCCAAGGCTCTGAATGCATTGCCCCAATTGTGACAAAGCTGTTAAACCTTTCCATCACTTGCCCTCAGTGGAAGCATGCAATAGTTAAGCCACTTTAAAAAATAAAAAACTAACCTTGATCCCCTTTCCATGTTGACCCAGGCAGATCCCTAGAGGCTAGTGCAACCAGAGCTAGAGAAAGCTACAGGTGCCAAAGTACAAGGCTAAGATGAAAACACCTCTCTAAATTACTCAGGCAGTCAGGAATTTGTTTCTGTGGAAAACTCTTCTTGCAAAGCGGGTCGATTTAAAAAGTAAACCAGTTAGATATGGTTATGAGGCCTACATAGTCCTGATAAGATACCCAGGTTTCCTTCTCCAGTTTTTCAAAATAATTCACTTCCCGTCTTGGATACATGCTCTGTGGCAACATATTGATCACAGAGTTCCAGGCTTTGACTAACAGTGGTTGTGGTTCACTGTCTTAGCTATGTTGTGCTCTCTGCAATACCCAAACTCCATCCATGGTCTTGCCATTGCAGCCCTTAAGATAGCATACAGAATATCGTCCTCTCTGCTATTACTGGTCCAGTCCTTCTATGGTGCCTAGCTTCAGTGAGGCATGGGAAACCCTTGTTCTGAGTATGCTGCAAAAGCCTTTACAGACACAAATGTCACTTTTGGCAAGTCCCTAGATTTCCCTTCTTCCATCCTGCTTTTTTGTGTGGCTAGTCCTATGAATAATCAGGTGAAAAACATCCTAGATCATCTGATCATGGAGAGTCTGAGAGGAAATATTTCTATATGTATGTTTTTTGACTGAAATACAACTCACCCTAATCAGTAACACATTCTTTGATTAGAGGTGCTACTTAGAAGACAGCCTAATTATAGCATAAAATACCACACTACTTTGTCCTAACATACCTTGTAATTTTTCAGGATAACATCAATATAATCCACTTCTTCTTACGCATCTATTCTACCTGCTGTCAGTCACCAGCCAGCAATTGAGGAGTACCTTGAGGTAGAGGTGCCCAATGGGGTTTTGATAGCCTACCAAGGAGCCTATGGTTCTGGTTGGGCACATCTAATGAGGGACCACCAGTAGCTTTATGGTAGGACCCTACCTTTAGATTTGTTCCTGAAGGATTACCTTTTACAGTTCACCAACTGACTGAACGGACCACCCACACCCTATGTTCATTCTTGCACCTTTTCACTCTAACTACTCTAAGGGAGGGTTAGCTATTCTGTCCAGAAAAATCATTTAAGAACATCACTTGAGCTGTCCTGTCTGTCTGGATCACATGAACAGGTATTGTACTGGAATACAAAACTTCTAAACTCCCTCATTCACTGGAGTACATCCTTCCAGCCAACCTATAAAACAACTTAGAGGCACAGTCAATTGTAGCCTGCACCAAAACATGCACTGGCAAGCTAACAAATTGGTTAGACACGAAAGAGACACAACAAAAAAGCTGAGTTGAAGGAATAAACCGAACTGTGGGAATAAATAATAACTGTGGAATTGAGAAGAGACAATTATAAACAAGCATTTACAATGCAACGGGTCTCGCGTTTGCTCATGTTAGAGCTGATCGCGTTGTAAACTCCTAACCCAACTTTTCACATATCGGGCAAAAGTGCATTTATGTACATAACCCGAAAAAGTGAAATCAACTATGTAAAGCTCTCGACTTCTGCCAAGCGAGATCGCGCTTGTAAATTAGAGAAAAAGAAGTCCACGAGCCTGATGGAAAACAGCGAGCCTCGCATGTTTTCTGTACTTGTTCGATGCGCTCGCGGAGGGCTAGCCACCGGAAAAGGCAAGACGTATGCGTGCCTTCGACTAATGAAAGCAAGCAGATTTTATTAGGCAAGCCCACCAACCAATATAAAACACTGACGTGAAGTTGACAGGGCTCCGAGCCCTTTTCTAAATACTAAAGTGTCTCGCTGCGATACGCATGCGCGAGCGCGTGCAACGCAGGCTCAACCCTAAAAAGAGGTTTAGAAAAAGGGGTGCAATAGATAACCAGGTAACTAACAAAAAATTGAAATATACAAATGAACCAGTGTGGAAAACTATGAGAAATCTAGGTTGGAGGGTCCCAAGGTTGTCAAAAAAGCATTTGGCCCCAATTGTAACAACTGGGGTCTTTCACTGTTGATGTCATTGTGTTGCCATATTATGGACCACCAAATTGAGAAGTGGTTTGTCTCTCACTGTAACAAGGCAGAGCAGTCTAATGCTTTCTCAGAGTAGTTGTTGTGGGCTAAAGATTCAGAACACTGGAGCACACTCAATAAGTTACTGTCTAGCCAGTGCTTTTACTTTTAAAAAGAAAAAGTACTTTATAGCTTACAAAATTGAATACTGTGCCAAATAACAAATATCTGCAAATTGGCAGGTGGAAATGCCTATGGGGGGGATACACTCTAGAGGGCTTCACGCACAACAGGGTGATGCACAACAAAAAGTGGTGAAGCAACCCTGTAAGTGTGGCCTGGATCACCTATGCTGGAGGCATCTCTTACTGTTTCTGCCACAGCCCATAGAATGGGGTTTTGGGGGGGTTTACCGACCAAAGGAAGGTCTCCCCATCGGAAGGAAGGTGGTGCAGTCTGAGACTGCGTTGGGCTAGTTTGGGCTACATTTGGGCTATGTTATAGCCTAGGAAACATTAGGGAGCCATTACGTGATAAGGTCACCATTTTGAGGCAGGTGACACAGTGGCTGGTTGCAAGCTATGTGTTAAAAATTCTCTGTTAGGCTCATAGAGTGAGTGGGGATTTTGCACAGGTACATTTAATATAGTTGCCACTTACCAAACAAAGATATCCAGCAAAGACAAAGTGGAGCAGGCCCTCTGCCTTCTAAGGGAGGTGAGCGACATGGAGCACATGCAGGACGGCTTGCTGGCAGGCCTTTGGCCTGCGCACAAAGTGGCGTGGCAGCGGCCATATTGGCCTGTTCGCCGCCATGCGAGGAGCGTTGGTGCCTAGGTAAGGGTGGGAGGCTACCTGCGATTTTGGCAGGTGGAATCGGTAGCAAGCTTTGAAGGCCGGGGAGGGCATCTTGTATTGCCGCTCCCAGTGGGAGGCACGCCGGCGTGGAAGGCTCGCTGCCATGCGACAAGCGTAATCAGGAAGAGGTCTCGTACTCCTGGGGGGGGGGGGAGGGTGCCTCCAAAAACAATCACGTGGAGGCCAGGAAAGTGTGGGGGAGGGACAGGGTCCTGCAGGTGTCTGCCCAGCCATCGAGTTTAGCGAGAGGGGGAGATTGGGGAGGTTACTAGTCAGTGTGGAAGGGGGAGGGATATGTGAAGGGGACTCAGCAGACATAATTGAGATTACAGAGGAGCAGGAGGAGGGCCAGGAGCTGGGGGAGATCCCCCCGGTGCAGGGAGGGAAGGGCAGAGGCTGAGTGAGAGCTGGAAGGCCAGGGAAGGGGGCCCGGGAGGCAGGGGTATGGCAAAACAGTGCTGGAAGGGGGTGGGATAAGCCAGAGGCAGTTCGCTGGCCCCCCATTGTGGAGTGGAGCGGAGGGAAAGGGGGAGCAGGAGCAGGGAGGTGACATGAGGATGCAGAATTTAGAGCATCCACTAGTAGTGAGACCCCTGCCAAGGTATATGCCCGGAGGCCAACAGATAGTTCACACCCGAGGTTGGGAGTGTTGAGGGAGGGTGGCTGTCAGATGAGCAGCTGGAGGAGTTCAGAGAGGGGGCAGTGGTAAGTGTGAGCAGAGAGAAGGGTAGCTTGGGGGCACTTGGGGATGGGAAGCCATATTTAGGGCAGGAAAGGGGTGGCGCCAGCACACCGTACCTGTTTTCTCTTTGGCAGGGGGCATCATGATCAGTTGGGCATGACCTGGGCAGGCCAAGTACAGCTCAGCGACCCTGGGATGAACATAAGGTGGGGCCACAAGCAGCAGGCCAGATGTGGTTGGTAGGAAAGGCGGTCCCCTGGACATGGCATATCAAGGAAACCTTTTCAGGGCAGTGTGAAGGATGGGGTTGTGCGCCCGCTGGCGTCACAGTGCTGAAAAGGTAGCATCCTGATACAGCAGAGTGGCATAGAGGGCTCAATACGGCCCCTCTGTACCAGCCAGAAGAGGAAGCCAAGCTGGTACAGGGCAAGAGGTGTCAGGTTTAAGGGTGCCCAGTGAGTATGGTCAACACGACTGGGATACATCATAGTTGGATTTTAATGAAGACAAAGTGAAGGAAGGGGGGATCAGAGACGAGGATGAAGGAGGGGAGGAGCAGCAGTGTTGGGGGGATGGGGAGGGGGGCTTGGTAAGAGATGTTCTAAGTTGTTACAGGAACCAAGTGCAACAGGGAGGCCTGTAGGTGATCGGACAGCAGGGAGAAGACCCAGTTGGCTAGGCAGAAGGCACCGGGACAGCCACTGACCTTGATGCCAGGTAAGGGGGTTGCGAGTGGCAATAACATGGTATCAGTGTCTATTGAGGCCAAGGTTATTGGTGGTGGTAGGGAGGTCCGCTTGCTAAAAGGAGTAGACGTGACAGATGTTGACAAAAAAAGGTCATGTGGGGGGGGTGACAAAAAAGAGCTGCAAAGGTCAGCAAGGACCGAGAAGGGGACAGTAAGGCTCTCTCAGTCGACTGGGGATGCCAAGGTTGGGGAGACAGGAGACGGTAGCCATGACAGAGGGGTGACAGGGTCCATGGAGAGAAAAGAGATAAAAGTAAAGAAAATGCCATACATGGGCACAGCAAAGCCGCTGGGGCCCGATCTTATGTTGGCAATGAAGGAGAAAATATGGAAGGGGAAGTACGTGGAGATGCTAAAGCTACTCCACAGGGAACCTAGGTCAAAAGAAGGATCTAAGGAGGAGGAGTATGAGCTGGCAAAGCATCCCAAGCTCCCAGGCATGATTTATAACTGGACAGCTGCATTTCTAATTTTCGCTATCTTGTACTGTGAGCGGTACCCAGAAATGAAAGTTGCGGTGTTCAAATACATGGATATTATCTGGAAGGTGCAACTTAATTACAGAGGTTATGCGTGGGTACAATATCATGAGGAATTTCGGGTGAGCATGGCGGCAGATCCTGAGGTGCAGTAGGGGGAAATTGACTCAGACCTCTGGCAAAACATTATGGGGCCGATGAAATTTGGTAAGACCATTTTTATGGCCAGTAGGCTCCCTATTACGCACTGGCCCTTTCAGGAACGGGGAAAGGGCAGTCAGGAACGCAGGGGGCAGGATCAGCACAGCCTGGGGCATGCTGGGACTTTAATAAGGGCATGTGCATGGTGGAGTACTGCAAATTCCCGACACAAGTGCTCAAAGTGTGCAGGCAGGCATGCAGTGGTCCATTGCTTTGGAAACAATAACTCGTCACCCAGGACCACAGAACTGGCAGCCAGCACCTATGGGGTGAGGGGCTCAAGGTCCTGGAGGAAAAGGCTCCTACTCCAGTTAAATTGGAGGAGTTGCATTTTTGGCTAGCCCAATATGAGTGGAAGAGGGACGCAGAATGGACTCACCTGGGGCTTTCGTTTGGGGTATTTGGAGCCGAGGGAGCGTTGATGGGCAAAGAACCTGAGATCGGTAAGGAGACATGGGGAGGTGATGAGGAGCAAGCTCCATAAGGAGGGGGGAGAAGGTTGCAGATTGGCTGATGCAGAACCCATTGTGTCCCCCAATTGTTGTGGTGCCCAATAAAAGAGGTGTGGCAATCCAACTAATTCAGCATCTTTCGTGTCTCCGGCGGGCACATCGATGAATGACTTTATTCCGGAAGGGTTAACAAAAGTGTCCTACGCCTCAGTAGACGTAGCAATGGCAATGGTGAGGAATTGGGTCCTAGGGCGTTGATGGCAAAAACCAACATTAAGGGGGTCATTATGACCCCGGCGGTGAGTGTTAATGTGGCGGTAGTGCCACCAACAGGCTGGCGGCATATACTGCCACATTATGAGAATGGCGGGTTGGCTGCAGCCAACCTGCCACTGCTCCACTCATACCGCCATGGCGGTATTAGCCGCCGAGCCAGAGATATCAATCTCCAGCCCGGCAACCTGCACAGTTCCGGCAGCGACATTATGAGCCTGCCTACCACCATGGTTTTCGTGGTGTTAGCAATGCCACAAAAACCATTCCAGTAGGTCGTACCGGTGACAGGGAATTCCTTCCCTGTCACCGGTAGACGGCTCCCCCACCCCACAACACACTCCTGACACCCCCCATACACAAACTAACCCCCCTACCCCTGACATTCACATACACCCCCCCACCCCGGATCCAAACTCACAACCCCCCACCGCGGATCCAAACAAACACACCCCACCCCCGATCCAAACACACACACACCCCCCACCCCCTCCGATCATCACACACACCCCCCCAACACACGCACACACCTGTAGACACGCACCACGCATACACACAATCCCTCACATTGGCATTCCTGCATTCATACATGCATACTTCCAGACGTGCTCGCACTCATTCTTACACACAGTCACACTGACATGCACTCACGCATACAACCACGCAAACAACACACAGACGCATTCACACACTCACTCACACATGCATGCAAACACTCAGACACACACAACACCCAACACCCTAACACCCCCCTTCCCTTGTCAGAAGCCCGACTTACCTATGTCGAGGAAGTTTTTCGGCAGGGAACAGGAAGCGGCACTGCTACAGCCAGCAGCACCCCGCCAGCAGAACACCGCCAGGCCTTATTACTTGTCATAATACGGCTGGTGGCATTCAACTGGCGTGGCGGTGCTGGTGGTAGCAGCGCCACCTTACCACCGTCCGCCACCATGAAAAATGCCGGATTTCCACCCTTCTTGTGGCGGACGTAGGGCAGTGTTCATAATATGGCAGACGGATGGTAGCCACGGTGGCAGTATTTTGCCGGCAGCCACCGCGGCGGTAGGAGGTTTTTACTGCCAATGTCAAAATTACTACCTAAGTCTGCTGTTCTGATGTTGCCGGTGCACCCCGACCATTTCAAGCTCCTTGTTATCCAGTTTGATGGGCCTTGGTATGTGGACAAAGCGTTACCAATGGGATGCTCCATTTCCTACTCCCTTTTTGAATGCTTTAGCACATTTTTGCAATGGTTATTCACCGATCTCTCTTGGGTGACCCACTACAGCAGGTTTCACCCGGTGTATGGAGCTATTGGACCACTTCACAAATCTGATGGGGGACTTGGGTGTGCCCCTGGCCCTTGAGGAGAATGTTGGACTGCGTTCAGCGTTATCCTTTTTTGGGGATTGAGCTGGATTCGGAGACAATGACAGCGTGACTCCCAGAAGACAGGAGCGTAGTCATGATGGCATTAGTGACAGATGTGCTAAGCAGACGAAAGGCGACGGTCAGAGGCATACAGGTCTTGTTGGGGCATCTAAAGTTTGCCTGACGAGTGATGCGGGCTTGAAGAACCTTTTATAGGTGACTGGGACTGGCTCTGGCTGGAAAGAGATTACCTCACCACCATCTGCGACTTTCCGCAGGGACAAAAGAGGACTTGCGTATGTGTCGTCTCTTTCTGCAATCTTTCAATATTATTCCTTTGCAGGCATGGCAAGAATGTGAGTGGGATGCAAACAAAATTCTGATGCGGCAGGTGTGACAGGATTTAGCATTTACTGGCAAGGTAAGTGGTGTGCAGAGGGGTGGCCCCTGGAATGGAAGCTAGGACCGAGGAACATAGCCTTTTTTGGAGCTATTTGCCCTGGTAGTCACAGTTTATGTATGCGGTCATCATCTGGAACACAAAAAAGTCATCTTCAGGGTTTATAACTTGGCAGTGGTGCACATAGTAACCGCAAGGAACCCACAAATGCTGCAGCTGTTAAGGATGTTTGTATTGGGTTGGTGGCACCATGGCATTCCATTCAGAGCAAGACGTGGTGGGAGTGGACAATGATATTGCGGATGCTTTGTCTCGTTCAAGTGGAAGAAGTTCCATGGGCTGGTCACGGAAGAGGAGCTTGTGAGGATGGTGATGGTGGCGGCGCTGTGAAGCATAGGCAACAGATGATGCTTCTCTTGGTGGTGAACTCATTGATGGCTTCTACACAGTTGGCTTAGGTGCTGTCATGGCAGGAATTTTTGCGATCAGGGGCAAGGAGATGGGGGGTGGCCCGGGAAAGGGTGGAAAATGTAGTACAATTTATAATGGGGTTGATTGAGAGAGGTCAGTCCAAGGTAACTATAGTGGGCAAGCTAGCAGAGATCGCCTTCATGGGGAAACTGTAATAGGGCTACACACCGTCTGCGCGGGAGCTGGGGCAGAGAATTTTAGAAGTGGGGGTGAGGGATCTAGGTCAATCAGTGACATCTAGGAGACTGGTTACACTGGGTCTGCTTAAGCGGATAGTAGTGGGGCTTCACACAATCTGTGTGGGAGAAGGTGAGGGCTTCTGTTTCGTTCCTTAATGTTTTTGGGGGCTTTTCAAGTTTCTGAGCTCTTGGGAGGGAGGCACTCAGGAGAGGTATCTTGGGGGGATGTTTATATCAGTCAGAAGGGAATCGGTGTGCTTTTCCACTGCTCAAAAACAGATCAAACCCCGGCTGGTATGGCAGTATTTTTGAAAAGGTATCCTGCGACGTGGGTATGTCCTTGGAACATAAGAAAACACATGAGGGACCCGAGTAGGGCTTTGTCAGGAGTGGTGTTTAAGCACTGGGATGGCAGGAAGGTAACATCCTTTCATGTGCTAGCGGTACTGCAAAACTGCTTAAAGGCTTTGGGCCTGCATGAACAAATGTTTGGTACGCATTTTTTCAGAATCAGGATGGCCACGGAGGCTAGCATGCAGGAGTGGAGCAGCAAAGCAATCATGCTCACAGGGCAATGGAGGTCTGATTGTTACTAGTGGTACATGTGCAGCAAGTGCGTCCTGGGTTCTGGGGGAAGCACCTAACATTGTTCTTTGTTTCTCAGGTGTCGTCCCGGCCCCAACACAGGATTTATTTCTATTTGCGTGGTGGGGCATTCTTTTATTAAAAATGGGTGCAGCTCTAAGCGAAGTCAAGCAGCCTCGGAAGGCACCTGGGATTGGATCGGGAGCGGTATCTAGTGCGTTGGGAGTGAAAAGTGGGGATGAGATGGAAAGAATGTTTGTTGGCCTAAGATAAGTTTAAGTCCAGAGTCCATTGTCCGAACCTACTGTTAATCCACTTGGGTGAGAATGATTTAGTAGTGCAGACAGGTTTGGATATGATGAAAGCAAAGAAGAGAGATTTGTTGGTGATTCAGAGGCAGTGGAGTGGGTGCATTGTGATTTGAACAGCATTTGTCCCACGAAGGGCTTGGAGGGGAGCAAAGAAACCATGTGCGATCGAGAGGACATGCAGAAAGATTAATAAGGAGATGCAGGGGTTTTGCAGTGATAAGGGGATTGGTTATTTGCAGCACGTAGGCCTGCGTTATGAGGATGTTGAGTTTTTTCGCAGTGATGGCATGCACCTGTCCTTTATGGGCATGGAGCTGTACTTATTGCAAATATGTGACATCTTGAACCAGCTTTTGAACAGGCGTTGAGCTTGAGGGGGCCAGAAAAGAGAGGGTCACCTTTTTCTAGTGGGAGAGGCAGGGTGAGTTCAAATGGCATACAAAAATGTACGAATACCATACCTGGCAGTTCACACTGTTGTGGGGGGGGGACAACAGTAGGCCTGGACAAACCAGGAAGTAAAACGTTGCCTTAGGTTTATGCGATTTCCAAGTTCATTGTTATGTTGCATCAGGAGGCAGTTAACAATAGGAAACCATTTGTACGGGGGTAAACAGTTTGAACAGTTTAAGGAGTACTATATATATAAGGCCAACTTTAAGGGGAGGGGGCTGTAGGGCAGTGAGTTTGGTAGGTAACTGGCTGTATAGTCAGGTCTCAAGTTTTGTAAGGTGGAGGCTGAGGGTTTGAATTGTAAGTGCGCCTGTTTTCCGATAAAGAGGCCTTTTCCACACAATTCTTGTGTCGGTGTTGGTAATGCCCCCCTCTTCTCCAATGGGGCTTTGGGGGGGGTTGCCGACCAAAGGGAGGTCTCCCCCCTGGGAGGATTGGGACGGTGGTGCAGTCCGAGACTGTGTTGGGCTACCTTTGGGCTATGTTATAGCCCAGGATATATTAGGGATACATTTGTGATAAGGTCACCATTTTGAGGCAGGGGACACAGTGACTAGTTGCCAACTAAGTGTTAACAATTCTCCCACTCCCTCCCCAGTTATCAGGGGTTGAAGTGGCATAGTTTGAGAGGTTCTTGCCGGGAGGCTGGCTTTTGTTGGGCGATGGGTGCACAGGGGCGTCTTTTGGTAGTAAAGGTTTGTCGCTTGGTGCAGGCGGAGGCAAGGCGAGTTCACATGGCATACAAAAATGTACGAATAGCGACCCTGGAAATCCACATTGGGAACTAAAGGGGGTGGGGTGGACAACAGCAGGCCTGAGCAAGCAAGGCAGTAAAAAGTTGCCTTAGCAGTTATGCTATTTCCAAGTTCATTGTTATGTTACATCAAAAGGCAGTTAACAATAGGAAACCATTTGAATGGGGGGTAAACAGTTTCAACAGTACTATATGGCACGGTCAGGTTTAAGGGGCAGGGGAGGATAGGGTAGGGGGTGAGTTAGGTAGGTAAAGGGCTGTAAAGTGAGGTCTCTAGTTTTGTAAGGTGAAGGCTGAGGGTTTGAATTGTAAGTGCACCTGTTTTCCAATTAAGCGGCCTTTCCCACACAATTCCTGTGTCAGTGTTGGTAATGCTCCCTCTCTTCCCCAAACATAACACTCCGCCCTCCTGTGTGCTTGATACATGAGGGATTCATGATTAGAATGTCAGGCCTGCTGACTTTGGCCCTCATTACAACTTGCCGAAGCTGCGAGTGCCAGTATACCGCCAGTGCTGGTGTTATTTCTTGCTCCCTATTTTGACTTTTCCGCTGGCCCTGCGGAAAAGTCACATCAACATTGCAGCCGGCTCGTAATAGAGTTGCGGCAATGCTGATGTGCAGTGGGTGCAGTAGCACCCGTCGCGCATTTCACTGCCTGAAATTCGGGCAGTGAAATGCGCAATGGAGCTGTGCCTGGGGGCCCCTGCACTGCCCAAGTGCATGGGCAGTGCAGGGACCCCCAGGAGCACCCCGAGTCCCCCTTACTGCCAGCTTTCCATGGCAGTGTTTACTGCCGTGGCCAGGCTGGCGGTCGGAGACTCATAATCCCCATGGCAGCAGTGCTTGTATAGTGGAGGGGCCGTTGGTATGGCCGTGGCTATTGCGCCACAGTCATAATAGCTGGCCGAACACCGCCAGCCTGTTGGCGGTGTTACCGCCAGCTTACCTCCGGACGCCTGCGTTGTAATGAGGCCCTTTGTTGTGGTGTCACCATATAATCCAATAGTAGAACGGAATCTCTTCAATCATGGATTCCAGTTATGAAAAACCTTTATAAATGCTGTCAGAACTATTACCTGATTTTAACTGTCCGCAAACTATGCCTGAAATAATGCAACAGACTGCAATAACAGAACATTAAAACGGTTAACATTTATTACAATAGACTTTCTAATTTTAGCGAGATTTCCTAGCAAGCACAGAAGACCTAATAACCAAGATCCATGCACCTCAAAAGCCCGTGTTACAAAAAGTGATAGCCAAATCAACAAGATAAATACAAGTCTCCTGGGTCACTGTTTCATTTCAGTTTGACAATGTTAAAATGGTATGGGGAAGTGTGATAGGGGTCTGCCGCCCTCCTGGCAGCCCCCAGAGTCGCCATCTACATGTGGGGCGCTGCCCAATATGCACAATTTTATAGGAGACCCCAATGCAACATATGCCATACACGGGCTGTGACTTTAAATTTGAACATCTCAACATAGCATGCTATTGCACATAGCCACACATTGACAAGTAACAATGCTTTCACGCTAACACCAGTGGTGCTGGAACAATTTTTAGAGTGGGGTGCTGCTATTAATGCTATATTCCTGAAGTCATAAGGACTGTGAAAAATCCAAGCATCATACAAAAAAGTGTAGCAAATGCACCATGCCAATTCAGCGGAACAGTGGTCAAGATGTGTTATGTAGCTGGTGGTGCATTTTGTTGCACTAGTGTGGTTGCATAATCATTACATCACATTTTTTTTTTTTAATGGCCACTAAGTTTGCTTAGACATACAGTTTTACTGGTAAAGCTATATAGCACATAAACGATAATATGCAGAAATCGGGTTTCAGTGAATATTTATTATTTGTGCATTACCAAGTAAAGGATCCTCATCTGTGTTGATCCTATTAAAATCTTTGTTTCCAACACACTTCAGGATAGCAAAAAAGTGTTCCATGTGTGCTTTCCTAATTGCTGACATAATTTGAAACGTGTGTATAGTTAATTTCCCAATATGTAAAGGTTGCTAGGTGTTAAAAACTAACATGCTCGAACCTTTCCTTTCCTTTACTGTTACAGAGCAGGATTGTCACCTAGGTCACTTTTACAAAAAACAATCTTTCCAGTCAGAGCATTAAAAGTACACTCCAGTTTCCAAATTGTAGCCTGATAGTTGACCTTTGTCTTTGAACCAGCTAATGAGACAAGATAAATACTCTATTTAAAGACATCTTTCCTGCTCATTAACCTTCTGAACTCCAGCATGATCATTTTTGGGGTGCTGCAGCACCCCCAGCACTCCTACTTCCATCGCAGCGTATGGCTAACATCTGATCCAGTACCTTGAGATGTGTTTTTCTCTCCCAAGCGGAGATTGTACAAACTCCATCTTGCATTGCCGTATCTTAAGCACAGCTTCCACACTGATGCAGATATGTAATCATGCTAGAACAGACCTAAAAACACAAGTTTCTTACTTTTATACATACCAGAATAACAATCTATATATTGGTAATTTTACACACTGCGTCCTCACTCTGTGACAATGTGATGAAGGAAACATTCTTAACTGTGTGCGTCTTTCAATTAAAATAAGCCCTTAGAGAATCACACGTTTCCAACTGTAGTCAATAGAAGCCCAGACCGCCACATATTGTATTGTAATAGTATTTATATAGCGCTTACTACCCCCTGACAAGGCGCCAAAGCGCTTTTTGGCGAGTAGCACGCTACTCCTGAACCCAAAAGGAATTAGTGGTGGATTAGTATAGGGACATATGAGTACAGTTTACGTATTATTATGAGTTAATTTGAGCCGCGGATATGTGATTTTGTTAGTTGGATTGACTGGAGTAATGGAGCGGTGGAGGAGGAAAGAATCTAGAAGTATTAATTGGGAGTTTATAGTAATAGGATTTAGGCTTGGGATGAGTAAAGGGGGGATGGAGGAGGGAAGAGTCTGTGAAAAGGGTTAGGGAGATCATAGTAGCAGGGTGAGATAAATGAGTGAGAATTTAGTAGGGTTGTTTGGGAGATAATGGTAGTAAAGTGAGGTTTGGGTGAGGTAGATGTGGAAGAGGAGGGAAGAGCTTAGGCAGGGTTATTTAGGAGATGAAAGTAGTAGAATGGATTTGGGAAGAGTCAGAGTGGGAATGGAGGATAGATTGATAGAGACGTGACATATGGTGATTGGTAGACAAAGTGTGAAATAAAATGAGAGCAGGAATTTATAAGTATCTAAAATAACAACTTATCTAGGAGTTATGCAATGACCTATGAACATGTTAAGCATAGAATAACATATATATATATATATATATATATATATATATATACACAAACACACACACACATGAATACACACCCATATGCACACATATATGTATATACATATTCAAACCATGAGTAAATATACATTAAACAGGTTTAAAAAGTATGTGTGTAGTTTATGGTTATGACATAGTAGCGATACATATTTTCTAAAGAATTATATATAACTAGAATATACACATTCTTTGTTGAATGTATTTGGTTATTTTGTTTCTGATAAAAAGCGGTCCTGTTCCATGTATAGCTTTGTGGGTGATACAAAGCAGCTTGAAGGTGCATCTTCTGGCAACGGGTAACCAGTGTAGTGCTCTCAAGGCAGGGGAGATGTGGGCTTGTGGCTTTACATGTAATAGTAGCCTGGCTGCGGAGTTCTGAATACGTTGTAGTTTTTTCATAATAGATAGAGATGATCCATTGGCATAATCCACTTTGGATAGTACAAGCGAGATAGTAGCTTGCACCTTGTGTGGAAATCCGAGGTGGGGGAAGATGCGTTGTAGAGTATTCAAGGTGATGAAGCTTGTTCGTGCTAATTTGTCCACTTGGGCATTCATTGTTAACTTGGAGGCCATGGTGATTCCAAGGTTTTTAACTTCCTTGGATAATTGAGGAGGTGGTCCGAGATCGTCAGGCCAGGCGCACAGTGAGTCATAATTTTTCCAGTCACCACATATGAGTATTTCTGTTTTGGAGGCATTTAGTTTGAGATGGTACCAAGTCATCCACTGATCAACGGGTCTGAG
Organism: Pleurodeles waltl; assembly: GCF_031143425.1. Classification (NCBI taxonomy): domain Eukaryota; kingdom Metazoa; phylum Chordata; class Amphibia; order Caudata; family Salamandridae; genus Pleurodeles; species Pleurodeles waltl. The sequence continues at coordinate 1,029,784,528 of NC_090437.1, read as the reverse complement.
GCAACTGAAGATTAGTGAGTTTTCAATGTTTTTGGGGCATTCTAATTTAAGTAGTATTTGTGTGTCATCTGCATAGTTGTAGCATGTGAGATGAAAATCATTGATCATTTCTGGTAATGATATCATGTAGATGTTGAAGTTTTTGATTTAAATTGTATGTATCTTATGGAGCTAACTTACTTGTGTGAGAAACATACTTGTCTCAACCACTTAAGTGCAGCCACGCACACAGTCAAAATAATGGAGGAGGACTGTGCCTAATGTTCAACACATGGAGAATTTCTGCAGTATTTTGTGTGGCAGTGTTTTAATTAAAATAAATGATGTGTGTGTGCATTTTTTTAATTAACGTTTTAGCGTTAACAGTGAAAACATAACAGAAACTCACAAGTCATTAGTATTATTGTTCCCTGCACTCTTAATTTAAGAATCACATATATTATTAACCTTTCCATCCGAGTACATTATGGACATACACATAGGATCAGTAATATATACTGACTTTCATAATTTAAATCTCTTGTGCCTTTCCCTTGGTGGATAGTAAGTATGTCACCAGTGGGCCTCAGATGTTTTTGGGCCATGAGGGAACTAGTATGTCCTCCGCATAAAGTTCTAGTTGTGATTTACAGTATGCCATATCATATAACCAGTTATTCACAGTAGGTGCTGCCTGACCCCCTCAGTGGAGTGCCACTCTCCTCTTCGCTAACAACAATGCGATCAACACAAATTTGCGATTGGACGACTGGAAGTCCTTTACCCATTCCAATAGACATATTCTGGGATCAAGTTTAACAGGATCTAGAATCATTTCTGCTAAAGTCTCTGTGACTTGTACCCAATATGGACGAACAATTTTACAATACCATGCAAGATGCATAAAATCCTCCTCCAACACCCCACATTGTATACATTTAGCATTATCTCACAGCCCTCACTTGTGTAATTTTACCAATGTGTAGTATGTTTAGTGTAAATATTTGAGATGTAGATTGCAGATGGACTCGAGATTCCGCATTTGAGCACAGCAATATTTCCAGTCTGCTCCTCCAAAGGCTGCTCTAAATGACGTTCCAACCATCCAGGGCTTTGTTGTCTGCACTGTGTCCAGTTGTGCTGCATTATAAAGCTTGGTTTTCATGTGATGGCGTGTGTCACTAGTTAATATTACTTGCGAGGCAACTAGAGTCGGTGGTTCCTAGGGGCATTGTGGGTTGTATTCCCTCATAGCAGCACGAAGGTGGTAGGAAACAAAGGTGAGCAATGGGGTGTGTTGTCTATGTATGATATCTTTGAGTGTCACAAATGTGCCAACCGCAAATGCATTTCCAATTGTGCGGAGCCCCACGTGTGCAAGTAGTCGCATGACAGAGGTTTTGCTAGAAACCAATTGTTTGGTATGATTTTGTAACAGTAGTGCTGGTGCATAAAGGAGCGGTTTCCCCACTTTGGTACCCAGCAGTCTCCAAGCCGTTGACGTAGTGCACGGTGTTATATTCAGTACGCACTGGCCAAACTAGTTTATGGAGTAGCAAGTCTTGAAGGGGCATGGAATAGGGGTTATCATGCTCCACAGCTACATGTGGTGTATATTCATGTGGTGAATCCCAGTAATGAGCAAAATGTGCTTGTGCACATAAGTAATGGAGATGGAAATCAGGGACAGTGCATCCCATGGCTGCGTATGGCAATGTAAGGACAGCCCAGCAGAACTTAGGTTGTTTCTTAGCCCACATCAAGGTCAAGAGGTGCATTTTGAGTTTTGTGAAGAAATGTAGCAGTAAGACAATAGGTATATTCACAAACAGATACAAAATTGTCAGTAATACCACCATCTTAAGGATCTCCTGTCTATCTGCCAGTAATAGGGCTGTTAGACCTGGCATCTTTTGGTATGTTCCCCCTATTTTCTTTTGCTTTCTGACCTCATGTTGTTTAAGGTATTATGGCCTCTGTTTTGCTGGTTTATTGTCTTTACCGCTGCAGATCAGTACTAAGGTGCAAGTGCTCCCTGTGTAAATTGTTTTGGTGATTGGTTTATCCATGATTTGCACATATGATTTACTAGTAAGTTCCTAGTAAAGCACACTGTGTACCAGGGCCTGTAAATCAAATGTTACTAGTGGGCCCGCAGCACTGATTATGACACCCACATGATTAGCCCTGTAAACATGTCTCAGACCTGCCACTGCAATGTCTGTGGTGCAGTTTTTAACTGCCATTTTGGCGTTGCAAGTGCACCCACTTGCCATGCCCAAACCTTCCCTTTTACTACATGCAAGTCACCCCTAAGGTAGCCCTAGGTAACCTCATGAGCAAGGTGCAGTGTATTTAAAAGGCAGGACATGTACTGGTGTATTTTAAATGTCCTGATAGTGAAATACTACCAAATTAGTTTTTCACTATTGCAAGGCCTATCTCTTCCATAGGTTAACACAATGTAAAAATACATCTTTTGGTAGAGTTGTTTTTTAGAATGTCTGTTTGAAAATGCAATTTTAGAAGTGGGGATTTTGTTGCTTAACCATTCTGTGCCTCTACCTGTGGAATCTACATCTGGGTCAGACTGATAGTTGGGCTGTTTGTGAATTCCCTCTAGACAGTGACAATAAGGGAGCTGATGTGTGTCCTGCACATTCTGATGTGTCTCCTGGGCTAGAGTGGAGAGGGAGGAGCAGACATCTGGACCTGGAAGGGCTGTGCCTGTCCCCTCACACAATGCAGTCTTCAACCCCCTGAAGTGTGTCTGGGGCCAGGCATGGGCAAGGCAGAATCTTGTGGACAACAGAGACCTTCCTTTGAAGTTTGCCTACTTCAAAGACAGAATTAAGTATAAGTAGTGGGCCGCAAACCCCAGACTTTTAGAACACTTCTGGATCAAGAGGAACCTCTGCCAAGGAGAAGAGCTAGAGGAGGAATACTGCCCCTTTGCTGTATGTGCTTTGCTGGGTTGGCTTGCAGTTGCTGCTCATGCCTTAAAGCGGACAAAGACTGGACTTTGCTGTGTATCCTGCTTGTGAAGTTTCTCCGAGGGCTTGAAGTAGAGCTTGTCTTCTTTTGGAAGTCTCAGGGATGTCAAAAACTTCAGATTCATCTGCCTACAGCACTGGGAACTGTGTATTTTTTAGTGCTGTAACAGAAGAATAACCACCACAATGACATCAATGACGTTGCTGCCTGCACCGTGACCTGACGGTGATGTACAAAGCCGTGCCCCGCTTTGCACGCAACCCTGGTCTCGCCGCCACCACCTGATGCCGTCACCAAGCCGCTACTTGCACTGGGACCTGTGGGCCCCGCACTTCACATCTCCTTGCTCACATCACAGCCTTGGCATCCCCGACAACGCAGCTCTACGCTGACACTGATTCTGCTGCCTGCACCGTGGCCTGAGGACACCGCTTGTGAGGTACACAAAGCATTGTCCCATCCTGCACCGCAGCTCCGGTCCACCAACAACAGTGCCATCAACTCCAGGATCGTCAACAGACTCCCCTATCTGCACCTCGACCCCTGGGTACCAAACGGAGCCCGCACCGCATCATACCGCTGCCTTGGGCTTACCGACGACAGCGCCTCAGCAATGACGCCGCTGTCTGCACCGCAACCTGGAGACACTGCACGTTGCACCACTCCGCTTCACACTGCAGCTATGATCTCACCTATGCTGTCTGAAGCCTCCACCAAGCCGCTTCCTGCACCGTGACTTGTAGGCACTGCACGTCGCATTGTTCTGCTTCACGCCGCAACCCCAACGCCATCAACGCCAGCACTCCTGACTTTGTCATCAGCCCAGAGTTTGATCTGCTACACATGTGACCACAAGGGCACAACGGCCCCTGCACCCACCTCCGGAACCAATGCCCTCTGACACTCTGGATCTCATTGCGAGGATCACAACACCCTATGTTTCCAAGGTACTGTTTGCAGATCTTCCCGACATCATAGCTGTCCCGCAACATGGCAGCAGGCCTGAACTGTTGGATTTGTTGTTCATGACACCCAGATAGTTCTAAACGGAGCTATTTATTTCTAGGAACTGTATTTTTAAGTTAATTTTTGCAAAATTCATATCTTTATTATTGCATGTTGGATTTTTCTTGCTTTGGTCTTGTTTCATTCAGATAAATATTGGCTATTTTTCTAAAACTAGTGTGGTGTCCTTTTGTATTTTCTTCACTGTATTACTGTGTGATTTGGTCAAATGCTTTACACATTGTTTCTGAGATAAGCCAAGCTACTAAGAGGGTCAGCAGGGGTTATCTGAGCTTTGTATCACCCTTACCCTGACGAGAATGAGTGTCCCAACTTGGACAGGGTGTAAACCGACTGCCAACTAGAGACCCCATTCCTAACGGGCAGTCTCCACCATCTACCAATCTGGTCCTCCAGGGTTGCCACTGGCCTACTAGCAGACCACCAGATCAGGGTCTCTGTCTGTCCAAATGCCCAGATATGTAACTGGTTCCACTGCCACTGTCGTGGAAACTCCAGTTGATATTTCTGTGTGCCTGGAATGAGTGGAAATATAACTGACTTTGCCCAATTAATGCTCAATCTTGAGAAACGCTTAAAACAGACATATTCCCTAATTACAGGTAGTAGGCTTATATGTGGGTCCCTAACATATATAGCCATGTCATTGGCGTAAAGAGATATGCCTATAGGATGCAGGCAAAACCTCAAGGTAGAAGCAGAGTGTCTTTGCCATATAATACACACCAGCGGTTCGAGAGCTAGAGCAAGGAGCAGTGGCAAAGGGGCACCCCTGTTGTGCCCCCCTGCCAATGGGAAATTTTGCTGATGTGTGTCCGTTAATGTGCATCCGGGCTACTGGGTTTGTGTACAACAGTCTTATCCAGCGCAGGAATGGTTCTTGCATTCACATGCGTGCCAAGACTGTGAACATATACCCCCATTCAATGGAATCGACTGCCTTAGCTGCACCTAATAGGACTGCTGTTGCTGATATGGAGGGTTCTAGGTAATGTAGGAGCGCCAACAGGGTGCACAGGTTATGGGCAGTAAATCTGGAGGGAATAAACCCTGATTGATCTGTTCACATCAATTTAGGGAAAAGTGGCTGCAGTCTTGTCGCTATAACCTTAGCTAGTATTTTTGTATCATTATTTATAAGTGATAGCAGCCTATATGATTCACATTGTTCTGGTGCTTTATCTGGTTTCAATAGCATCACAATTAAGACCTCTCTCAAGGAGGGAGGCAACCTCTGTTCTTGATAGGCCTCCTCATACATTACATGGAAATGTGAGTCTAGGAAGTAAGCATACTCATTATAAAATTCCTCAGTTAAGCCATTCAACCCTGGCACCGTCCCATTTGGAAGTTGTTGTAATACATTTTATATCTCCTCTATCGTTAGGGGCTGTACCAGGTATTCAAATTGCCCTGCTGATAGCCAAGCCAGTTCCACATCATCTAGGTATGCATGAGTTTCAGCCGCCGTGGCCAACAGACGAGACCCATATAAGGTAGAGTAAAAATGTATGAAGGCCTGACGGATCGCCGGACTGTCATAATGCTCCAGGGTGACCTGAGTGGTTATTTTCAGAATATGTTCCTGCCCTGTTGGGTGCCTCATCTTATTTGCAAAGCTGTGGCCAGGAACGGCCTCCCTTGCCATAAGCTCTTGACAAATGCCATTTCAATAGGAACTGCTGTATCTATGCCACCAGGTCCTGAAAGTGTGTGAGCTGTTCAGCGATAGCAGCCAAAGTGGTCTGTTGCAGGTCTAATGCATAGTCCCTCTCTAGGGCATGCAGTTCGTCTTCTGTTTTTTGTAATTGGGTACAAATTGCCTTTAGTATTCCGACTTGTATAGCAATGCAGACACCCCCAATTGTGGCCTTGAACGCCTTCTACGTAGTGTCCTTATTCTCCGCTGTTCCCACGTTCAGTTCAAAATATTCAACGATTGCCTTTTTTTAACTGTCGTGGAAAACAGCACTTAATAGTGCACCCCCCACAACCACCATGTATATGGGGGAATACGCAGTGTTGGGGTGAGTTTTTAGCATAACCGGTGCATGATCAGATGATATCAACAAAGGGAGGGACTGGGAGATTAGTTGGTCCAGTTTACGGTCTCCCAATTAACTGAACATACAAAAAAGGTGTACACTGTTCCAAATGGAAAAATATAATCACTAGGGGAACATTAAAGTTCAGGAGCAAGAGCCCTCACACATCCGAGAGGATGTCATGCTTCATCATCGGGTAGCTCCTCGTCAGACCGGCGCTGCAATGTCTGACGGGCTCCCCGTAAGGGGGCTCTTTGCCGGAGATCTTTTAGGTAGCAGCCGTGGTAGCGGACACTACAAGACCTGGTGTTGCGGTCAGGTGATAGATGATAGCTTGGGCCTATGTGTGATCTCTGACACTCATGAGCACATGTCCTTGGAGATCAGCCAGTAGTCCAACCTGGACCACGAACCATGCACAGAGGATGTGAGCGGGCCCTCCCGAGACCCCAGGTGACCGAGTCTGCAAGCATCTGCCAAGCCGTAGTCTTCCGCCCCGGCCCTTATCACTTTAGCTGGCTGTTTACCCTTCCAGTCCGTGGTGTCTGACCTATCCGTGTTGGTTTCAAGGAATGTGTTAAAGATTCCTCCCATATTAAATTCACTGATGACATGTTGTGTATATGCCACCAAACTGAGGTGTAAAATAACAGGTCATCCACATTAGGTCCTTATGTGGTGATTGTCACTGGGGTGTTCTATAGATGTTCCAGGGCAATCACTAGTCTGCCCTGCTCATCCACTACCGAGTGTGTGACAGTAAAGGGCACCCCCTTCCTAACCAGAAGGAAAATTCTGACGAAATGGATGAGGCTAACCTGTACACTGCCCACTGGTATAAAACAGTATGTTCTGTTGCATGTGTGAGGTGCGTTTCTTGAAGGAACTCTATTTATATATTGCGTCTGGACAAGTAGGAGAGTATCAGTCTGATTTTCTGGGGATTAAGTCCCCATACATGCCATGTTAGGAGTGATATCGTGTTCAGTTGTCGGTCTACTTTGAACATAAAGATAGTGCTATATCCTTGTGCCCCCGTTGGACCTGTCTGCTGTGCACAAGGTTTTATAAGTTGTTTGTGGTGACATGATGACTGTTCAAGCAAATAACCCCACCCTCGACTTCAGCAACCCAATCTTGTTAAAGACATTTCCAACAGCTTCAAACTCCAGAGTACACCAACTCTGAAAACAATACAACACGTATACTTGCAATCTACTTATCAAAGTCATGTGGGGTGCTCCCTCGTGAGGGCACCAGAGGCCCAGTGCCCCTCCTGTGGTGCAGAGGTGGCTGGGGTATCATTATACTCATCACCCTGATGTATCTTATAATCCACCATGATCAGAGTACTAAGTCAAACAGGCCAGCACCCTGTCCTGGTGAAGGAGTAAGTTAGTCATCTTCGACTTCAGTATCTGCACTATCTCTTTTTTTTCTGGATGCCTTAAGGAAATGTTTGCTGCCTTGGGAGTTGTGAATATTTTCTGTTTCCTGTCCAATTCAATGCAAAGTCTTGCTGGGTACAGCATGGCATACAGAAGACCCATTTGCTGCAGCTGCCTTTTTACAGGTAGATATTCCTGTCGGGATGTCTGCACCAAGACTGTGAAGTCCACATAGAAAGAGATCTGGTTGCCCTGGATTTTAAACTCTCCCATTTCAAGTGCCAGTCTGAGTACTGCGTCCTGGTCTCGATTGTTCAGGAGGCACACAATTATGTGTCGCAGAGGTGTTCCAGGAGGAGGGCACACTGTCAACAACTACCAGCATTTTTGACAGGCTCTCAGATTCAAACAAGGTAGTGATCATATGCTCAACATATAGCTCCAACTTCCCTGTATTGCTTGATTCAGGTACTCCCACAATTTGTAAATTGTTTCTACGGGAGCGTGCTTCTAAGTCCTCATTCTTGACCTGAATCACTGCCAGGATCTTTTCCATTTCCAGGCACTTGGTACCCACAGTCTGAAGTTCATCTTCAGTTGACGAGAATTGCGGCTTCACCATTGTCAAGATGCCTGCTTATCCAGTTTTGCCGCAAGGTGGTCCATGCACAAGTTTAAGGAGTTAATTTTCCATAGATTGATTGTGGACTTTGTTGCATGGCTTTTAGTGTAGTCTCTAGTGCAGAGGTCCCCTGTTCTGCTGCATCTAAGCTGTTGCCTGGTGACTGGTCCTGCACCATCTTTCCTGAGCATCTAGCCTCGAATGTGAGGCGTGGTTGGTTTCTCTCTGCTTTCCTGATTCTTCAGGGGTTATTATATCTGTCTATTGGCAGGGGTTGCTGTGCAGTAATTAAGGCCTGGGACACAGGCCTTGAGGGGTGGTACTCCTCCCACACAGAAGTATGCCATGGCCGTAGGGTGCCTGTACCACCCCCACCCCAGATTAACTTGCTGGTTCCTCAAATACGCACTCACCAGTGCTATCCAGTCAGTCCCAGGCTAGCAGCCATTAACAAGGGGAATCAGTCATCTTCATGGCAGGTTAACATCATGGCCTGTCCTGCTATAGTGTTGCGTCTATGGCAAGCAGGGGTGCAGCCCCAATATTTCACTTGCCTGATCGTTGGTGCCTGACCATCCAAGTTGCTCCAGATGTCGTTCGCTCGACCCACGGCATCGTCCCAGGTGCGGTGGATCACCGAGACATGCACGCCCAGGCCACAGCCCTTCTTACTTGTGCAGCTTCAGCTGTCCGGATCATGGGTGCACACCACCACGGAGCGACACTGTGTTTCCAGAGTGCAGCTACAGTTTCCCCAGGCTCGCCCAGCAACGAATGTCGCAGTCCTCTCTGTCCCAGGTGCTGCTAGCTTGTCGGGGCTAGCTGCTCCCTCTCTTCAGGAGCGGGCAACCTCTGCTTTTGCACCCCTCACTTCAGCCCAGTCTCTACCAGCAGGCATATATGCAGGCCCGTGGCAGTCTCTATTCACTGGGGGAATCGCATCCTCTCAGGACAAAGGATTTTCGGGAAGGATTTTTGGGCACCAGGTGTGCCACGCAAGCCAAAGGTGCCACTTCTCACAGCCGCAGGCCACTGTTTCAGTTCCGGCCATGCGGCCCGGGGAGGCAAGTGAAGACTTCTGTTGACTGCTTTCCCCTTTACTCGGCAGGATTTCCACCAATGCCAAAACATTCATGTTGCCTCCTGGCTTGCAAATCAAGGGGGTCATTACAACATTGGAGGTAAATGCCGCTTACCGCCGTGCAGAAGACCGCCAACACACCGCCGTGGCTGCGGAATTCCGCCACAGCTATTACGACCCACAGCTCGGAATCCGCCAAAATTTAGACACCCACACAAGTCCGCCACACCAAAGGTCAGTGATAAACTGGCGATAACAAAACCTCCACCGTCACGCCAACAGGAATATGCCGACACTATCATGACCCACGAATCCACGCGGCGGTCTTTCAACCGCGGTATTCCATTGGCGGTACACACCGCCGCGCTCAAAATACACACACATTTACAAAACACTACCACATTGGACAATTCGAAATGCACACACCTGATGCACATACACACACCACTCCCACACACCCAATACAATATAAAACACACACCCACATCACCCACAAACCCTTACGACCACAATTGCGACTGAAGGCCAGAGAGAGACACCACCATCTAGAAACTAGCATCCACAGGCACTCAACACCATCACTCACACAACATCCATGCACAAAACACCACACACCCCTAAACATCACCCCACACATCACAACACACACCACCCCACACATCGCCCACACCACCCGATGGCACCGCAAAGACACCCCAGGTTCTCTGAGGAGGAGCTCACAGGTGCAGCACATCACCGTAGCTAGGAAGATGGGGCTATGGCGCAGAATCGTGGACAGGGTCAACGCAGTGGGACAGCACCCAAGAACACGGCATGACATCAGGAAGAGGTGGAACAACCTACGGGGAAGGTACGTTCCGTGGTCTCAAGACACCACATCGCGGTTCAGAGGACTGGCGGCGGACCCCCACCTCCTCCCCCACAACTAACAACATGGGAGGAGCAGGTCTTGGCTATACTGCATCCTGAGGGCCTCGCAGGAGTAGCTGCATGAATGGACTCTGGTAAGGCAAATCTTTCACTACTTCATCCCCCACCCTACCTGCATGCTATTGCATACCCCCACCCTCACCCCCATCACTCCAACTCCTCACATATGTCCCTCTATCCCAACCCACCCATCCCAACACCAAGCCCTGCATGCAACACCAAAGCATGGACACCCATCACCAATGCATGGCCACTGCACATACCCACACACACCCCTAAACATTTAGCACACAAGGTCCTACCCAAGAATGCAAGCACTGGGGTACAGGGTCACCCACCCATTGCACACCATGGCACACACAGATGCAATAATCATGCCTTTACACCCCTACCCAATGTCACCGGACAAGAGGTTCCAGACATGTCCACTCCCCCCACAGAAGAGGCCCACAGTGACGACAGCAGCTCTGTCCAACTGGATCTAGACCAGCCCGGCCCATCTGGGACCTTAGGACAGTCGGCTCCCCTCACACTGGCACAAGCCACAACAGAGCCTCCCCCCTCTGGAAACACCAGCACAGCACCCACCCAGTGGGCCCATACCTCTGTCCCCAGGACAAGTCAAGCAGCAGTGTGTCCACCACTACAGGGAACCCAGGCTAACCCACCAACCCAACAACACCAGGGCCCTGGGGGCAGTGGCAGTGGGCACACCGTTCAGAGGACAGAGGCCCAGGAACACAGGGGAACTGGACGGGCTGCTGTACGACAGGGGGAGGACAGGCCCAGGGAACCCACTCTTCACGAGGCCCTCTCCAACATCATGGGAGCCTACCACCATTCCCAGGAGACGATGGCAATGGTACTGGCCAAGTTTTAGGAGACCCAGCGGCTGCAGGAGGAACAGTATTTGGGGTTCAGGGATGAACTCAAATCCATCAATACCACCCTGGGCACCATTGTAGGGGTGCTGAAGGAACTCGTCAACACCAGGAGGGACACTGTGGCACAACAAGGGGTCCCTAACACTAGCCTGGATGATGAACTGCCCACCTCCTCCACTGGCGCTAGTGGACAGGAGGCACCGCCACAGGACCACAACACCAGCACCCCACCCCCTGCAGATGGAGAACCACCCCACAAACGGTCCCTGAGATCCAGGACAAAGACAGAGAACAATGCCAAGACCCCCGCCAAAAATGAGACCACCCTGATCGTCATCCTTCTATCCCACTTTGTTGCCCTGTCCATCCATCAACTGCCCCAGCTCCACTTCCTATGCCCCTTTGGACAATGCACCTGTGAGACTAATAGACTGGACTCTGCTATGGACATTCCTCCACCATCACCCCTGACCATTTTTCACCACCCTCCAATATTTAGCACTTAAATAAACACCCTTAAAGCACAAAACAATCTGGAGTCAGTCTGTGCTTTCGAAAATGTGTATTTGCAATAACTGTGGAAAACTGCTATATCCATTGTATTGTCAACATACCTATGTCACACAGCTCTTGTCCATGCGGAAACAAAGCAGGTGTCACACAGTGGGACCCACATCTGTGGAATTGAAAGGGAAAGTGACCACTCAGGGTCCATACACTGGGTGAAAGTGACAGACAGATGACAGGTAGAACAAGGGTATCAGATGTAGCAGGCAGTGATGTCTTCTTACCTGTGTCTCACTGGAAGCATTGATGAATCACTGTGTTTCTGTTGTCGATATCCTCTTCTTCTGCTTCCTCGTCTTCACTGTCCACAGGCTCCACAGCTGCCACAACACCTCCATATGGACCATCCTCCTGCAGAAAAGGCACCTGTCGTCACAAAGCCAAGTTGTGAAGCATACAGCAGGCCACGATGATCTGGCACACCTTCTTTGGTGAGTAGAATAGGGAACCACCTGTCATATGGAGGCACCGGAACCTGGCCTTCAGGAGGCCGAAGGTCCTCTCTATAACCCTCCTAGTTCGCCCATGGGCCTCATTGTATGTATGTATGTATTGGGCATTTATAAAGCGCATTCCGGCCCTCGGGCATCGAAGCGCTAACTGGGTGAGGCAGAAAAGACCTAAGCAAAGGAGCTCCCAAACTTATTGAGGAAACAGCCATGTCTTGACCAGTTTCCTGAAAGTTAAATGGTTGTGTACTTGCCTTATACTCAGTGGAAGAGAGTTCCAAATTTTAGCAGCTGCAATAGTAAAAGCTCTGTCTCCCCATTTTACTTTCCTAGTACGGGCTATTTGAATTTGATAGGCACCGGCTGAACGCAACAAGCGATTAGGCTTATGCCATTTCAGTTTGGTGGTTAGTGTTGTAGGCCCAATCCCATGAGCCGCTTTTTGAGTGATGCAGAGGGCCTTAAAAGAAAGCCGATGGATGATCGGAAGCCAGTGTAGATCTTTAAGGCCCCTCTTAACAGAGGCCCCACGAGGTAATTTTAGTAGCAGCCTGGCAGCCGTATTCTGCATCAACTGAAGTCTGTGCAGAGATTCTTTATTCAGATTAAGTAAAAGCGCATTCCCATAATCCAATCTGGAAATGACCAGGGCCAAAATGACGGTGGTTCTACTGGTCTGAGGAATAAAAGGGAGAATTTTTTTTAATTTCTTCATTGTCCACACACAGGACTTAATTATCAGATTCACCTGAGGTTTAAATGACAATTGCTCATCGAACACTACTCCTAAATTTCTCGAGTGAGACCGTGGAACAGGAAGCGTCCCACACTCTTCCGGCCACCAGCTAGAGGTCCAATGTACCCTGTCAATTCCGAAGCACAAAATCTTGGTTTTTTCGCAATTGAGTTTCAACCAATTGGACTTCATCCAGTGACTGACTGCCGTCATACAGGCATTGAAGCGAATAGCTACTTCTTCAAGATCATTATCAATAGGGATAATGATTTGAGTATCGTCAGCATAAGAAGTAGGAATGAAGCCAAAAGACCGAACCAACTCCGCCAGAGGTGCCACGTACAAGTTAAACAACGTCGGGCTCAAAGAAGAGCCCTGAGGGACCTCTGCCCTTGTCCTGGGATTCCTCACTGGGGTCAGTAGCCATGACAGGTTGGGGTAACCAGAGTCACCTGCAAATGTTGAGGGACAACTGTTAGACACACAGTAACTCTTAGGGACATCGCCAGACCCAGACACCTAGTCACACTGTATAGGGTCCATGTCCTCACCTAATAGCCACACACGGTGCCTCTGGAGTTGCCCCATCACATCAGGGATGCTGCTATTCCTCAGAATGTAAGCGTCATGCACTGAGCTAGGAAACTTGGCATTAACATGGGAGATGTACTGGTCGGCCAAACACACCATCTGCACATTCATAGAATAGTAACTCTTCTGGTTTCTGTACACCTGTTCACTCCTGCGGGGGGGACCAAGGCCACATGTGTCCCATCAATGGCACCTATGATGTTGAGGATATGTCCCAGGGCATAGAAGTCACCTTTCACTGTAGGCAAATCCTCCACCTGAGGGAAAACAATGTAGCTGCGCATGTGTTTCAGCAGGGCAGACAACACTCTGGACAACACGTTTGAGAACATAGACTGGGACATCCCTGATGCAATGGCCACTGTTGTTTGAAAAGACCCACTGGCCAGGAAATGGAGTACTGGCAGCACCTGCTCTAGAGGGGGGATTTCTGTGGGATGGCGGATAGCTGACATCAGGTCTGGCTCCAACTGGGCACACAGTTCCTGGATTGTGGCACGGTCCAATCTGTAGTTGACAATTACATGTCGCTCCTCCATTGTCGACAGGTCCACCAGCGGTCTGTACACCGGAGGATGCCGCCATCTCTTCACCTGCCTCAGCGGACGTGCTCTATGGAGGAGAACAGCGAGCAGAGAGTCAGCCAACACTGAGGTACGAAAACACAACTTTATTCCTCAATTTTTTTAATCCGCTATGTGCTTGTATTAGTGTGAATGCAAGGCCTAGATGTGTGAAGCATTTACAATTAATGCCATGTGGCCCCCTGAAATGGCGGCTGCCTGACCTGTACTGTGGGACAAGGGGAGGTAACTGTGCTGGCGTTGTACACCGTCGCGGTAGGCGGTCGAAGACAGCGGCGCAATCCTGCATTGGTTAACATTGGACCCTATGGGTCCCAGGAGCCAATGATGATGTACGCCAGCGATGACGGTACGCACTGCCGCGTACATGATCGCCATTTTCTCTCTGTTCAATCACTTTATACCTGATCTTCGACAGGAGAGGACCTACACTGCAAGTGCTGCTGTGACCTCAGTCTGGAAGAGACAATGGCTCATGTGTCTGGGGAAAGGGCCCCTGCCTTCACCATGGAGGAGTTGGAGAAACTAGTGGATGGGGTCCTCCCCCAGCACACGCTACTCTACGGTCCTCCAGACAAACAGGTAAGTACACTGTGAGCATGCCGAATGGGCAATGCCTGTGTGGAGTGGTGTGGATGGAAGATGGGGGGGATAATGAGACGTGCATGAAACGACGGTGAGTGCATGTGCGTCATGGCAAGGGTAGGGATGCGGACCAATGACTGTGATGGTGCGGACGGTTATATCTTCTCCTTTTCCCCTGTACTATTCCTGTAGGTCAGCACCCACCAGAAGAGGATATTTGGCGTGCCATCACCAAGGAAGTCTGGACCCTGGGGGTCCACCGCAGACGGAGCACCCACTGCCGGAAAAGATGGGAGGACATTCGCCGCTGGAGCAAGAAGACGGCGGAGGCCCAGCTGGGGATGGCCTCCCAACGTGGGAGGGGTGCCCGTCGCACCATGACCCCCCTGATGTTCCAGATCCTGGCGGTGGCCTATCCGGAGTTGGATGGGCGCTTGAGGGCATCACAGCAGCCACAAGGGGGTGAGTACACTCGCATTCAGCTAATTTAGCACGCATTGGAGGTGTCTGGGTGGGGGAGGTGGGCTGTGGGTTCCCCTAGGCCAGGGCTAGTTTAGTAGGCAAGGTCCCTTCGTAAGGCAGGCCATGTGGCACCCCACCCCACTTGTGTTCAGAGCCAACTAAACCTAGTAAGGCTCCTGTGACTTCCATGTGTGCAGCAATCGGGCATAGGCCTTGTACCCCATGTCCCTGTGATTAATTAGGGAACTCAAAGTGCACGGCGTAGAACGGGGGGCTTCTCTGCCTGTAGTGTCCGCCAACGGTAGCGGTATTGCATGCACTCAACATGTCTTTCTTCTGTCTTCCCCCCCTTTTTGTGGTCTCCCTGTTCTTGTGTGCATTAGCATCATCAGGCAGAGGAGCAGTTGCACCGGAGCAGGAGGGAGCTGCATCCCACATGGCCCTGGAGGGCGACACAACGGAGTCTGAAGCCACCAGTGGGACGGAGGGCGAGGGGAGCTCCACGGCGGGGACAGGAGCTGAGACCACCGACACAGACTGCTCCTCTGATGGGAGCTCCCTTGCGGTGGCAGGCCCCTCTGTGCCCACCGCATCTACAGGTACAGCCGCCACCCCCCCCCCCTACCAGCACCGCCCTCCCAGCAGCCCCTCAGCGTGTGCCCAGTGGCCCCTCACCCAGGAGGGTGGGTATCTCCTTTTCCCCAAGCACCTCAGCCCCTGCCCCTGTCAGCCCTGCTGCCCTCAGTGAGGAGGCCATTGACCTCCTCAGGTCACTTACTGTTGGGCAGTCTACCATTTTGAATGCCATCCAGGGTGTAGAGAGGCAGTTGCAACAGACCAATGCATACCTGGAGGGCATTCATTCTGGTCAGGCAGCCCAACAGCGAGCTTTTTTCAGACTCTGGCCTCAGCACTGATGGCAGCCATTGTCCCTGTGTCTAGCCTCCCCCCTCCAACTTTCTCCACCCAGACCCAAACACCTGTACCTCAGCCTATCCCAAGCACACCATCAGATCAGCATGCACCCACCTCAACACACAAGGGAAGCTCTGGCAAACAAAAGCACCACACATCCCACAGGCACTCACACAGGCATCAGAGCCATGCACACATACCAACATCCACTTCCTCCACTGTGTCCCCTCCTCCTCATCTCCCTCCTCCCTCCCTGTCTCGTCTCCACTCACACCTGAATGCACTACATCTTCAGCCACTACGTCCATCACTAGCACACCCATCACCACACCCCGCTCACTTGCACTCACCACCCCACTACCATTCACACATCCCCTGTGTCCTCTCCCAGTGTGTCTGTGAGCCCACCTCCCAAGGTACACAAACGCAGCCACACACCCACCCGACAGCCATCCATCTCACGACAGCCTCCAGCCCATGCACCTTCACCCAAAGTCAGCAAACGTACACCTCCTACAACCACTACCTCTTCCTCCACTCCCAAACCCCCTCCATCTACCCGTCCCAGTGTGTCCCAAAAACTTTTCCTGTCCAACCTTGACCTCTTCCCCTCACCTCCCCCACCCCTTCAGTCCCCTAGGGCCTGCCTTTCCAGGTCCCAACCCAGCACCTGAGCCACAACATCAGCAGGAACAGTGGTGCCAGCAGTAACCGGCTTCTGGAGTGCGCCAAGCAGCAGGGCAGCCTGTGTGCCAAGGAGCCAGATCACGGACAGTCCCCCACCTCAGAAGCATAAAAGGTTGGCCACTGCCCGGCGGGAGAAAGGCAAAACATCTACCACCAAAGGCTCTCCCAGGAGTACAGTTGGGAGTGGGAAGACAGCTGCGCCACCATCCAAGGTGGGGAAGGGGCACAGAAAGACAGGCAAGTCGCTGAAAACCTGCACGGTGGACAAGACCGCCACCAGCACCGCTGCCAAGGAAACCGCCGCCACCAGCACCGCTGCCAAGGACACCGCCGCCACAAGCACCGCTTCACAGGACACCGCCGCCACCAGCACCGCTGCCAAGGACACCGTCGCCACCAGCACCGCTGCCAAGGACACCGCCGCCACCAGCACCGCTGCCAAGGACACCGCCGCCACCAGCACCGCTTCACAGGACACCGCTGCCAAGGACACCACCGCCAAAAGCACCGCTGCCAAGGACACCACCGCCACCAGCACCGCTTCACAGGACTCTGCCTCCACCAGCACCGCTGCCAAGGACACCGCCGCCACCAGCACCACTTCACAGGACACCGCCGCCACCAGCACCGCTGCCAAGGACACCGCCGCCACCATCACCGCTGCCAAGGACACCACCGCCACCAGCACCGCAGGCCAATGAGCGCCGACAGCTCCGACACTACTGAGGCCGCCATGAGCAGGAAGAAGCACTCTGGGCACAAAGCCCCCTCCAGAACCAGTGGAGAAAGGCATCCACTACCTCAGTCCTTGGCAGAATGAAGCACTCTGGGCACAAAGCCCCCTCCAGAACCAGTGGAGATTCACATCCACTACCTCAGTCCTAGGCAGGATGAAGCACTCTGGGCACAAAGCCCCCTTCAGAACCAGTGGAGAACTGCACCCACTACCTCAGTCCTTGGCAGGATGAAGCACTCTGGGCACAAAGTCCCCTCCAGAACCAGTGTTGATTCACATCCACTACCTCAGTCCTTGGCAGGATGAAGCACTCTGGGCACAAAGCCCCCTCCAGAACCAGTGTAGAAAGGCATCCACTACCTCTGTCCTTGGCAGCATGAAGCACTCTGGGCACAAAGCCCCCTCCAGAACCAGTGGAAACTGTTATCCACTAGAGAGACTGTGGCTTTGCACTCCCCAGGATAAAGCAGTGGGCAAACCACCCACTGGAGAGACTTGTGAGACTGTGGCTTTGCACTCCCCAGGATAAAGCAGTGGGCAAACCACCCACTGGAGTGACTTGTGAGACTGTGGCTTTGCACTCCCCAGGTTAAAGCAGTGGGCAAACCACCCACTGGAGAGACTTGTGAAACTGTGGCTTTGCACTCCCCAGGATAAAGCAGTGGGCAAACCACCCACTGGAGTGACTTTTGAGATTGTGGCTTTGCACTCCCCAGGATAAAGCAGTGGGCAACCCACCCACTGGAGAGAGTTGTGAGACTGTGGCTTTGCACTCCCCAGGATAAAGCAGTGGGCAAACCACCCACTGGAGAGACTTGTGAGACTGTGGCTTTGCACTCCCCAGGATACAGCAGTGGGCAAGGAGCCCCCTCGTGGATCTGGCGTCGTGCACTCATCCGGCTGAGGTGCCCCCCCTAGACTTCCCCCTGAGGTGCCTGTTGTATTTCTATCTGATGCCCCTGCAGTGTTCTCTCCGTTTTGATCGGGTATCTTGTGTGGGCCTCGTCCATGCATTTTGGGCCCAGTGGTCCACTGACTTTTATGGTGCAATACCTTGGACTTGTATTCTTGGTGTATATATTTGTTTATAGTGTATATATATTTTTTATGTACTGGATTTATATCGATTACAAACATTCAAATCATTTCCTTTTGTCTTTGCATTCTTCCGGGAGGTTTGGGGGTGTAACTGTAATGTATCATGATGTATTAGTGTGTGTGTTGTAGTGGGTGAGGGTGGGTGTGTTGCATGTGTGTGTCACTCTCTTTTCCCTCCCCCCTCCCCTGTGTCGTAGGTGCAGTACTCACCGTGGTCTTCGCCACCGGCGTTCGTGCTCCTGGTAGAGGAGCAGGAGGACAAAGGCAGGGAGTATCTGGAGTTCCGGTTCAATGGCGTCTTGGTTCCTCGTGGGGTGTGTAGAGGTGAGCGTGTTCCCTTCCAAGTCCTATTTCCGACGTATTTTTGTTCGCGGTGAATCCGCCCCGGAAAGGTGGTGGATTGGACTGTTGTAATACTGTGGGTGGTATATTGTGTTCCGCCTGTCTGTTGGTAGTTACCGCTGTGGTGTTTGTTTGTACCGTCGTGGCGGTCGGAGTGTTAAAGTGGCTGTCTATGTTGGCGGTTTCCGCCATGGTCGTGATTCAATTTTTTTTTACCGCCGGCCTGTTGGCGGATTTACCGCCGCTTTAACACCGACCGCCAGGGTTGTAATGACCACCCAAATGTTGTGGTGTCGGGATGGAAGGATTTTCAGCGGATTAATGTGATCGGCAGTCTGACCTCCACTACTGTGTGGCCATCTTGCTGTGGGCTCTTTAGCACCCCGCCCCCCCGACAGTCCTGTGCTTCACTACAGTTACGCGGGTGATATATAAGCAACTGTTTCTAGAGTATACTGCAAAATTCTGTTTAATTGTCAGTGCCACAGTAGACTACAACATTTTTTGTAAAAACTTTATTTTCGTTTTTATTTTAGTTTTTATTTTAACACTGATTGTACATGTTGTATAACGACAGGTTTCATAACATCATAGGCACCTTGGTTTTTAGAGCTATTGTTTATGACCAGTATCCTGCATCAGGAAGTGAGAGGACTAAAAGACATCATCAAATCAAATCAAATCAAATCATTAACATTTATAAAGCGCGCTACTCACCCGTGCGGGTCTCAAGGCGCTAGGGGGGAAAGGGGGGGTTATCGCTGCTCGAACAGCCAAGTCTTTAGGAGTCTCCGGAAAGCGGAGTGGTCCTGGGTGGTCCTGAGGCTGGTGGGGAGGGAGTTCCAGGTCTTGGCCGCCAGGAAGGAGAAGGATCTCCCACCCGCCGTGGAGCGGCGGGTGCGAGGGACGGCAGCAAGTGCGAGGCCAGCGGAGCGGAGGGGGCGGGTGGGGACGTAGAAGCTGAGGCGTCTGTTGAGGTATTCCGGTCCCTTGTTGTGGAGGGCTTTGTGTGCGTGGGTGAGAAGACGGAAGGTGATCCTTTTGCTGACTGGGAGCCAATGCAGGTGTCTCAGGTGTGCGGAGATGTGGCTGTTGCGGGGTACGTCGAGGATGAGGCGGGCCGAGGCGTTTTGGATGCGTTGCAAAGCTTATCAAAGCTTAGTACAGTGAAGGAATGCACTATATCAATAGTTCCGCTTAGTGTTGTCCAGGCATATCTCATCTGTCACAGTACGATTAATTTTACATATTCTGGAGTACCATAGAACATCTAGCAGGACTGTGTGCTCCCCACCAACTACTTGAGTCCTCTCTATGCGAGTAGTAAACTTGTGCCATACCTGCTCACAATTGTACACTCTGTCATGCATGATGGCCGAAAGGTTTTCCATTACAAAGATCAGCTATAGCTTACCCCACCGCATGTAGAGTTGTGAAGCGATCATCAATTTCCAGTAGGTCAAATTAATTTTCCTTTTGGTGTGTTCAAAGGAAATATGGTTTTCCTCTGCTAGGTCCCCCAATAGCAGCTTTGAAAGCTGCAGCAGAAGTATACTTCCTATAATGTCTAAATATGTGATAACTTTTTCCCAGCGGGATAACTTGATAACAGGGCAAGGTCACCATACGTATATTAGTGTGACCTGGTCCCTGCACCCCTTCCAACATACCCTTCAACAGCCCTTCAGTCTCATAGAGGAGAGGTACCACATTGTCGTGAGCTTGTATGCGTTTTCTCTGTGTTGCATACAGATTGATGACTTAGTTGCCTTTTCCAAATCACTAACCGGGTCTTGTATGGGAATTCTTTCACTAGATCTATTTCCAAATGGCTGCATATTTGTTTGTTAAAGGTGACGAGTTCTCGGATGTATTGACAGATTAAAGTAGTGCCCTTGCATCTCATAATAACTAATGAGGATTCTAAGTACATTATTTTTCTGTCTTGTCCTTTAGCTTTCAACTGTTGACCCAATACAAAATCTGGGTAATCCTGTATTCATCATCCCGGAGTCCAGCAAATTTGTCCCTTCTAGATTTGCATGAGGAAATTCCCTAACGATGGTGGCTTGTTTTGATCCCATTTGCCAAACCCCTACTCTCAAAGGCCTGGTGGAAATTCCAAGTTATGGACTATTGGCGATAACGGAAAGGGTTTGCATGAGGAACACTTTTTCCTCATCTGTTGCCAATAATCTAGAACGATTGATGTGGCACAAAGAAACATGTTTGATGTGGGATGACCCATGAGGGGGAGCCACAGCAACCATTTGGGGAGTAATGGGGTGGGTGGCTTTTAGAGACTTCCTGTTTTACTTGTATAAAGTGTTTTAGTTAGGATCATAGTTATAGTAAAAACTGAGCATAATTAAGCTGCTTTGATATATGTGTCTTCATCAAGAAACCACAGGCCGACCTTCTGTAGTAGAGTGACATAGAATTGTTCTAGTGACCCTGGGGTGGCGTTCTTTTCAGACACTGCCCAGCTTTTTTTTCTTACTTGGGTTAGCGCAGTTGTAGATAAATCATAGATTAAATCTTGGGCCACATACAATGGGCGAGGTAGAAAGTTTATTTTGTGGCACACTATGTTCCCCATCTATGAGATTTCTAGTTTGCCCCTGCGATACATGTTCTTGTATAAAGTGAGAATAAGAGGAGGAATACTGTAATCCTATATTTCTCTGGAACTGAAGTGTAATTTAATTCCCTGGTATTTTATTGAGATCATGCTCCAAATGAAGCCACATTGCGCCAATGATCCCGATCAGTTTCCTTGGGATTTCACATAGTTTAGCCAGAAGAGGTGGAGTTCAGTTTGTAGGGTTTGTGTAGACTGCCTATGGTTTGCAATAAAGCAGAGGATGTTTTCAGGAAATAATGCTAATTTCTGTTCCTTATCTTTCATTTTGAGTTCTCTAACATCCAGGTTTCGACTGACACGTTTGTTTGAGAGGGCGTGAGAGTGTTATTTCAGTCACTAACTGATAGAATGACAAGCTACGTAATTTAATGTTTTGAATCGGTATTTTTGGAAAGAAGACTGAAATGGTTGTACAGTCAGGCCACGTGTGAGGGCTTTTCGGATTGGTTTCACTTTCCACTCTCAAACCCATTGGCCAGGTAGGCATTGTGACTACTTGGGAGCTCTCACACACAGACAGGAAAATATATCGTGTTACATCTGTATTTATATGTGCAAATAAATAAAAACAGAACACATTGCTGCCTTCTTTAACCTTAATTTAAATTATTAGTTTGAAAACATGAAAATAGAAAGATTAGGAAGGTAGATGGACTCTGTGCAGAGCATGGTCATTGTTTCATTTGGAGGACATACAGGCATGAGAAAATAGGAATTTTGTTCTCTGGTACGGAAAACCCTGAATTAAAATTCTAACTAAGGCCCTTAAATATCTCTGAAGTCCCTGGCGTTACTCTCTACATTGTTGATGGCTTCTGTGCTTTAGACTCTTTTCTTTAGTTAATGTCCTGGCTTGTGGGTAACTGCATCTTACAGAACTCTTTCTTCCAACACCAGGCTGTTGCCAACCAGACAAGTTTCAGTAAATCCGCCAAATCTGCCTAATCCTACATTTAAGCCCTGTCAATCAACATGCAGTTTAGCTGCAGTGCACGTGAAGTAAAATGAAGGTGAATGAAATATGGTTATACAGGGGCTTTTCATTTATTAATGTGCTTTTTTTACGTAATTATGTTATTGTTTACGCATTTCGGATTTTAGTTCATAAAAATAGTCTTTTGATTCCATTAACATAAGACAAACCTGCTGCTATAATTTCCTATACAAAGAACAAATGGAAGCTGGTTGGCACCTATAATCCTTGCACAGCGATATATCCTGGGTGTGTCAAAGTTTCAGGGACATTCTGTTCCCTACTTCCTGGATCATTCCGTCTTTCAGTGTGCTCTTTCGCCATTGCATACGTGAGATTTGGAAATCCTTGATTTCTGTCCAATACAGGATGTATTATTCCTTCATGTTCAGTATGTTTGTTTACCACCAGTTCAAAGGTATAACAAAGGACAGGCGGTGTCCTGCCCCATTTTCTATATATGCCACAACACGGCAAGAACTGCTGAGACTGCTAACGTTTTTTTCTCGTTTTTTTTATTTATGTCGAATAATGACCCTTGACTCGTGACCTTTCTTGTCGTAAAACAAGTATTAACTCACTTAAACTATAGTATTTGTAACCTGCGTTCCTCCGCCTCCTATGAGTTTTTTCTCATGTTTCCATTTTGGCCCTATGTACTTAACTGCATGTTAATTTTTCCCACCAGCAGGCCTCTCACATTTTGTACATCCAACCATTGTTCACTTGAATTGTACTATTTTGATGCAAGGTATACTGTATCAGCGAAAAAAAAGCGAAGTTTGGCCTTTGCCACCTTAAGGTGAATAACCGGTGACACTACTTTTAGCAGTCGTAAGTATGTAATAGTAGTTCCTTTTAGTCTTAAAAATGGGGATATTGGTCATTGCTACTGATAGTTTGAACTACTTAGGGTATTGTGGAAAGGTAAAGATACCCCAAAAACGTGTGCAACACCTGACGTTAATTAAAGGGTGCCGCCATTGATGCGACCAGTATTTACCTGGCAGATATGTGTAATCCCCGAGTCCAGTTAGAAGAATGTGTCCTCTGATGACTCCCTAAAAACTCAATGTCTTAAATGTCCTACAACCTGTACTCAATTTACTGATCATAGGACGTGAGGTTTAGAGATTAAAGCAGTGTGGTTTACTGGGGAGGATATTTCAGCTATGCACAGTGAATAACTTACCGAAAGCTCATTAGGAAATAGTCCCCTGCCCGGGCACGGGGTTTGAAGGTCAGAGCAATTCGTCAGTTCTGATCGCCAGACCGGGACTAAAACTGTACAAACTAAATGGTCACTTCTGTTTGGTGTTACTGCAATCCAATGCAATGAGTCTTAAAAAATGTTGCAACCCCAAACAATCTTTTTTCATTCACTACCTGCTATCACTGAAGGTAAAATATTTCTATTTCCTTATAGAAAAGAATTTACAATGGTGCACGCTCTGATGATATAAATTGGTTCTATCTCTAATATCCAAATTGTGTAGGGTATGAAATGTGAAATTAAAAGCAACAAATCCTCAATCAGGAGAAGGAAATAAGCACCAGTATCACCCCACTGTAGCAGAGGGCCCTAGCGGAGAACTGCTGTGAACTACATGCCCACCTGCCCAACAATGCAGATGTCAGGCCACACAGTGCTTAATTTGAGCTGGTGCTTTTCGGCGCTCAGCACCGCCACTTAATTTCAAACTCAGGCATTTATGACAGTCTGACACTTGTTGACGCCGTTTGTTTTATTTAGAGATGAGCACAACAACAGTTGTTTATTAAATCAAAATTCATTAAAAATGACTAATACCTCCCAACCAAGCAATTCTTATAGCTTTGAGGGTCTGGAATAGTCTGACGTGTCGCACCAGTAGGAGTGTGATGTTAGTAGGTGTGTTTGTACTGTCACTGGCACCGCTGGCCGGTGCAATGGGTGGTGCAAACTGCAGTGTCCTCCTAACAAAGGCCCTGGCGCTTATGTTTTGTAGAAATTAAGCACTGGATCAACAGCATAGCTGGGAGAACAATCTACTTCTGATGCTTTACAAGTCCTTTTTCCGACTGGACACTTTACTTATATCCTGTATTGGAATGAAAAATGATTTTTGCGAACATGATGACCATTTTGGACCGGTATCACGTGAGGAACTTAGCCGTGTCAAATACTTTTCTGTAAGTTGCACCATACAGTTCTACCTCCCAAACCAACGTGTTTGGAATGGTTGGTGTGTATCGTAATGTGCACATCTGTCCTACTTTTGATTTGTGCATGCTTTTGTGATACACAATTATTCTTGTTTCATGTGAATCGAAAAAGAGTATTCCAGTTTTGGGGACAGCGTGGAACAATGCTTGATGTGTAGCTGTGTTTTTTGTGTCTTTATAGACTAATAGTAGAATTCATGAGTATAATGTCACAAGTTACGATTCAACACATGGCTGTCAGGTGTATAGTAATTAAACTCTTACCCAGGAAAACTATTCTGTTTTTTTCATTTCAGTTCTGGCACATACGGTTGTGGACGCTTGAAAAGCTCACAATGTTTATATTGTTTCATTTTTTTAAAAATGTACTTGTGCGCATTCTAACATATTCTAATTGTATTGACCATGAGTACGAAGTAGATAAAGGAGCTTGCTGCTTCAAGACTGATCTTGATTCCAAAGTGTGTGAACCTTTCGCTGCAGCACAATCATTGGTCCCACAGGCAATGGCAGTAGTTGGATATAAGTGAGATAGTTTTTTTTAAATAATCTTTATTTTATTGGTTTTACCTACAAACCTCATACAGTGTTACAAGCAATTAGACAGTACCATGAGATAATTCCACCACACAAGGAGAAGCAAATCACCTAGTCACCCAAGCCTTGAAGATTATATGGTAACTGGCATATCCTCCCAGTGTTCGATGCTGTCCTTAGGGATAAAATGGGCTCAGTATTCATGCATGGGCCATATCTGCTATCTGTGTTAGTCCGTTCAAGGTCCCAACTTAGTCATAAATTCATATGTTCTTTTCCATTGTTAGACAGATAATGTCCCGTGTCTCCCCTCATCCCTCCTCTTCTGCTGACGACTCTGAGCTGGAGTTCTTCCCCTATGCAAATTTCTCAAGTAGCTGTCCCCAAGCCAAACTTTCAGCTGCTGCGCTTCATCAGTGCGCACCAGCTGCAAATGTTGCTCCTCCGCAGACCCCCATTCCATCAAATCCTTTAACCAGTGATCCAAGAGGAGGCTTTGAGTCCCCATCCACCCAATAGCCACTCTCCTCTTGGCTAGTAGCAGAGCCAATTGGGCCATCTTACATGATATTTTCCACCCTTTAGGTCTAGTTATTATCCTCAGTAAACAGGTTTTCAGGGAGCGTGGGAGAGTCAGCCCAGTAGCAGCTGTTATTTTAGGGATTACTTCCTTCCAGAAAGCCTGAACCTATCACATGTCCAGGCCAGATGCGAGAACTCAACCTCCAGTGCTCCACAACACCCACATTGGGTCTCCCTGGTTCGATTTATTACATTCAGTATTTGAGGCATCATATATGTGCGGTTCAAGTAATTAGAATGAAATAATTTGAACCTGTTGTTGTATGAAACAGTGTGCACAAGTTCCGAGGCCCTCTTCCATTCATCATCAGTGAGTGTCTCCTCCATATCTTTTTCCCATGCGCTATGGGCTACACCCTCTGTGGTTGTCCTATCACTTCTAAGTGCCTTGTAAATCAGTGGGATCAAATGATGCCCTTACCCCGCATCTAATGAGCACCTCAAGATTTGTGAAGCCTGCGGAGCCTCCGGAAAATCACTCCAAACCTCCTGTACCACCTGTTCCAGTTTGACATACTGCAAAAATTGCCCTGGGCACACTCCAAACATCTCCTGCACCTCCTGAAAGTAGATGGGTAAATATCCCCAGCTGTTAGACATCCACCCTCTAGCCAGAGCTCCATGGTCATACATTCCTCAATGGCCCTGAAGGATGCTAAGTCCCACAACTTCAAGTCTCTATCAAAGGGCGCTCGTCTGCTAATCTTTTTGACCACTTGCTCCCATATAGAGGCCGGGACCTTCACTACGTATGGGATTGGATAAGCCGATCTGCCCCCTTTCATCAGGAGTTGTGGCAGAATGACCCCACCCAGCATCCCCCGAAAGAGCCTCTCCTCATACCCGATTGATTCCACCATCTATTTGGCCACATATTGTATCTGTGATGCATAATAATAGAGCTGCAGATCAGGAACCGCCAAGCCCCCGCCTGCCAAATTTTTCTTTAGTATGGAAAGGGAGCCTCTGCTACGTCGTTTAGCCCAGATCAATGAGACCCATAGTCCATCCAGTCTACGAAAGAAGCTGGGTGCAAGTGGAAATAAAGTATTCTGAATAAGATACAAACAGAGGGAGGAACACCATTTTGCCCCACCCATCACAGATTGAGGAAGTCAATTCCAAAAAGCAACAGAGCTCACCAGACCACCAACTACTCTCTCTATGTTGAAACAATTGTTACTCTGTATGAGTAATCCATATGCCCAGGTATCAAAACCCTGCCAACTCTCATCTCAAACCACCTTCAGTAGTTGGGCCACCTGCTTTTCCTCTAGTTCCCCCCAGGGGAAACAACAAGGACTTTCTGGCATTAATCCTGAGTCATGAAAAATTACCAAATACCAACAGGAGCTGCATTAGCACCGCCACCGACTCCCCTGGCGACCTAAGATAAATCAGTGCGCCATCTGCATATAATGAGACCACATGGGATTGAGTCCCTATTTGTATCCCAAATTGGTTCATATCACGGCGCAATAATGTTGCAAGAGGCTCTATCGCCAGGGCGAATAGGAGCGGCGACAGGGGACATCCTTGCCTTGTACTCCTACCCACCATCCATGTCTCAGACAGCAGGCCCCCTACTCTTATACGAACAGTGGGCTCTGTGCACCCATGCACAGAACTGTGGCCTGAAATTCATGTAACGCACAACTGCCAACAAGTAATTCTATTCAACAGTGTCAAATGCCTTTTCCAAATCCAGTGACACCAAGGCGAACTCCTGAGCAGTCTCCGAGGTCTCATGAAAGACGTGCAACGCGCCATAGATTAAGGGCGCTGCTGCACGCCAGTATAAACCCATATAGATTCTCATCGATCAGGTCTTGTATCACTCCCCTCAGTCTGGTGGCCAAGATCTTGCACAGGATTTTAACACCTGAATTTAACATAGTTAGGGGTCTGTAAGCTGAGGTATTTGTTGCATCTCCCCCAGTTTTAGCACCAGGCATACTATCCCTTCCCAATGGACACCAGTAATGTTCCCCTGTCCCTTGCTTCCTTGAATACCTCTAGCAACTTAGGCAGGAGTGTGAGCTTAAAGGTCTGATAAAGGTCCACCGGGAACCCAGCCCCACCTGGAGCTTGAGCTTTGTTCATTGCTTTACTGGTCTCGTCTAGATCTTCCAAAGAGATATCATCCTCCAGGCCCTGTTGCTGCTCAGGTCTCAGCCTGGGAAGACCAGCCCCTCTCACAAAACCATCAAGGTCCCGTTCCAAACCAGGAGTACCCGCACTGTATACCGCCCTGAAGTGTTTGGCAAAGAAGGCCAACATCTCATCTCTACTAAATACTCCCTGCTCCCTAGCATCTTTAATATATAGAATGAGAGCAGGCTCAGTCTCCCTTCGCAGTATCCAAGCCTGGAGGCATCCCGGTTTATCTCCCTCCCTGTGCAAACTCTGACAATAGGCTCTTAGGGTCATCTTATCAAGACTTTTCCAGACCTCATTCATGTCCCTGTGTGCTCTTAACAATTCCCCATGCATGTTGCTACAGCGTGTCTCCTCTCTTTGAAATTTTGCCAACTTTTTCTCTAATGCCTTAAGTTCTGCCCCTAGTTTCGCCGCACTCCAAATGTAGTACTCATGCATGTTCCCTGAAAAAGCAATTTCAGGGCCTCTCATGCCACTGCTCTGTCCTGCATAGTTCCCTAATTCAGCTCTAAACAATCTTGCCACAAGGATGTCACTGCCTACAATATCCTCAAGAAATTCTGAGGGCATCCACCGGGCCCACCGCACTCCCAGCCTGGATCCCCACTGCATGGTCAACAATACTGGTGCATGATCTGAAAGGAAACGACCCAAGTGCTTAACTGGAGACAGTTGTGTGGCAGTGATCCCTCCCAGATGAAATAAATCTAAATGGCTATATGTATTGTATGTCTTTGAATGACATGAGAATTCAGGATTCTCGTGGTGCAACTCCCTCCAACCATCTAGAAGTCCAGACAGTCCATTACCCTCCTGAGTGATCGCACCATAAGTAGTTTTGCACCGTGCCTTGGGGTGGGGGAAGGCAGGGATCTTTAACATCATCCAACACACAAAGTCTCCGGCCCAGATCAGGGGAGCCCCCACTGCATCTTCCAGCATATCTAGCATTTTGTTATAGAGCATACAGTCATTGGAGTTTGGGGCATAT
Organism: Pleurodeles waltl; assembly: GCF_031143425.1. Lineage (NCBI taxonomy): Eukaryota > Metazoa > Chordata > Amphibia > Caudata > Salamandridae > Pleurodeles > Pleurodeles waltl. The sequence continues at coordinate 1,029,755,735 of NC_090437.1, read as the reverse complement.
GTGTTTAGGATCGTGACCAGTTTCCCATCTAGTGTGACCTGTATCAGTATGTAGCAGCCCTCCACATCAGCTTCACAGTAAGTGTGCCTAAATGGAACCCTAGGTGCCACCCATTTGGCCACACCCTGAGCATAGGACGAGTATGTGCACATAAACATTTGCCCTCTCCATTTCTTCCCCAATTTTTTGTATTTCCTCGCCTATTAGATGTATTTCTTGCATGCAAGCAATCTGTACACCCTGTCTACAGAGAAACAAATGGACCCTATATCATGTAGTATATCGTCCGAGCCATCTAACATTACATCTAACATTACAAGATATTACCTTCAGATGGTCTGCCATTTATTCTGGAAATAGGGAACCCTCCATCCCCTCACCTCTGCCGCAGCAGCGGACTTCGAGCTCCCAAGCCCGCTTCTGTTCTTGGGCAGCTTGTCCCAGATTTCAAGCCACTGCCAAACTTCCTGCGGGGTATCAAAAAAATGTGATTTGCCCGCAGTGATCACCCGGAGCCGGGCGGGTTACAACAGCATATAGTGGATCCCCATAGTTCTCAGTTTAACTTTGACTTCCATGAAACCATTCCTGGAGGTTTGTACCTTGCTGGTATACTCTGGGTAAATAGCTAGCTTATGGTTCTCATAGCAATCAGAGTTTGTCTTCCTAGCAGCCCGCAACACACAGTCACAATTTTTATAGTTCAGGATACAGGCTATAATAGCTCAAGGAGGAGCTCTTGGCCTGCAGGTTGCCACAAGTGCACAATGTGCTCTCTCAATAATGAACCTAGGCAAGAGTTCCTTCAGCTGCAGTGTGGATCGGATCCAGTTTTCTATGAATTGCCCGTTGGACACCCCCTCCGCCCTCTCCGGGAAAACCAGAAGGTGGACAATATTGCGTTGAGATCTACCTTCTGCATCTTCAATCCATGCCTCAAGTGCTCCATTTTGGGATGTGACCACCTCCACCTGTCTCCGAAGATTGGCCATCTCCAACTGCAGCTCCACAATGGAGCCCTCTGCAAGTCACGCTTTGTCGGATACCTTACGCAGATCTACGCGTAGTGGGTTCACCTCTATCGCTACTGACTCAATTTTTCCTTCCAATGCCTCCCTAGAATCTTTTATAGCAGCCAGAAGCTCAGCCCTCCAGGGCTCCCCCTCGAACTCACCAGCTTTTTTTTCATCAGACATGTGCCTCAACACTCGGTGTGATGGAGTGTCTGCTGTCGCATAGTGGTCTATAGTGTTACCTTGGGATGCCCTGGCCTGTCTATGCTTCCCCATTGTTGGTACCACTTCTCAACTGTTCTGGGCTAGCTGTCCGATTTGTTGGGGTTTGTTGGGGTTGGACACTGCCAAACTGCTGTGTCTCAGTCGCATAGAAGCAACTACCCCCTTGTAAGTCCTCCAACTGCCACCACACAGGTCGAGAAGTTGCCCCCCCGTCCAACAGGTCTTCCAGCACAATATGATCTCACCACTCCTGCGTTCCACCAGGATTTCCCCATGCTCACCTCCAACTCTGCCTAGTGGTCACAAGTCCATGCAGGCCAAGGAGACTCTCCTTCTGTATCCTCCCTGGAGAGCCCCACCTCAGGATCCCATTCAAACTCGTTCCAGGCCCAGGCTTGTCTTAGATCCCCGTCTAGCAGGAATGCCTCACTCCCCACTTCCACTTCTCGCGGTGGGCTCCCTCTGCTGATTCACCCTCGTGGGGCCTACACTTTCTCACCGTGATCCCCTTGAGGCAGCCCCGATTCCACCTGGGATGCTCCAGGGACTGCAGCGACACACGGCCAATGGCCGTCTCTCCTCCTCGTCCGCTTGTAGGATTACTTCGGGGGGGGGGGTAGGCCCTCCCTGCTCCGGGCACAAGGCTGCTGCAGCCCACCCCTAGCATGTCAACTAGGCAGTGCCGCGTGCAGGCTCAGAGTAGCCAGGTCCACTCGCTGCCCCCAGTAGCCCAACCAGGCAGGCAGCTGGTAGAGCCCCTGAGCCGGGCACCGCTCTCGTCTCCCCAGCCTCCTTGCTCCCCTCTGGGATGTCCAGAGCCCAGCGGCCCGACCCGAACAGGGCTGCAGGCTGCCACAGCCCAAGGCCGGCACTCCAACCAGGCCATGCTGCTCCAGATCCAGAAGAGCCGGGTCACCTCACAGCCCGGCCAGTAAAACCACTGGCAGGAACCCAGTGGGCCACCATTACCGTCTCCTCAATCACCAGGCTCCTTTCAGGAGGGCTGGGGCAGTGTCGCCCTCCCCGGCTCCGGGACTGCCTTCCGTGTCTATGTGGTGGCCATCACCTGTTTCCCCGCCGCCACCCACCGCCAATCTTGGGCAGGGCCCAGACCCCCCAACAAGTGGAGTAAGTGACTTTCAGGCCAACAGGATGTTGGAGGAGTTTCACGGGGTCAGTTGGGAGCCTCTTTGGAGTGCGTCCTGTCGGCCATCCTGGTTAGACCATACCCCACAAGTGACCTGTTTGCTTATGTTTTGGTATTCAACTTACTGCATTAACATGAACCGTGAGGAAAGTGGGTATAGCAGAGAAGATTGTACTTGAATTGTGTGGCTACTGTGATGCCATTTGCCTTACTACGCAGACCAACCAACTGGCTTTTGCCAATTGCGGAGGATGCAGCAGTGGTCCCACAGCAGGAACAACTCTTTCACCATCATTGGATTTGCATTCTTGGGTACCAATTTATGCTGCAGAGTTTATCAATATTGTCTTAGCCCTATGCCGGACTTTGCTCCTGTGATGCATATTCCTTTGGTGCCTTTTTTATCTTGGCTTTTCTGACACATTCATCACTGTTGTACTTTCATGTTGTTGTACAGTGCTTTAATGCTATTTTTTTTGGTCAAGTTTGTGCTTGATAAAATATGAATTAGTTGTCAGCCACCCAAGTGTGCCTATGCTGAGATCACACTTGTCTATGTCTGAAGGTCCATGTGTTGAGTGGGAGGTATTGAAGTGTGGGGATGCAAGCCATAGACCCGAAGAAGAATATAACTGTGCCTTCCAGAATAAGCAACCTTTATACTGTTCTAAGTTCTGTCTTCTACCGCCTAGGACCAGTCATCTGGGCTCAGGATTTATGGGAAGTACATGTAACCGTTGCTGCATTTGGCTCACAAGCCTGAAAGAATACACATACATGAAGGTAAGCATACAAGCTACCTATATAACGGGGAATAGGCCATGATGGCAATAAACTGTGTATGAGCAAGTCCATGAAAGTGTTGTGGTACGCTCCTTCAGGTTGATGTTCCTGGAGTCCTGGACCTTAGAATTGGCTACCTTTGAGTTTAGCCCTTTAAAAGCTCATGCTCTGGTTCCGCTGCCTCTTACTGTCTGCCTTTCTCCCTTGAGATAAGTGGGCAGACCGGTGGCAGAATGTAGCTCATAGCAGTCAAAATAGAAATCTCTTTTTTCTCTGCCTTGACCTCCAGGAATCAGATTTTCAATCACAAGTGGCCCCTTGGTACATGTGGAACACTTGCAACCATAGGGTAGCAGGTACTAGAGGAATATCCCAAAGCAGGGCATTTGTGGAACCCTACACTGTGTATTCTATATAAGCTTGTTCTACTCTCTTCTGCCATGTGCAATGAACTGTCCATAAGCACTCTGTGTGTGTGTGGGCCATTGTCCAACTAGTTTGTGTTACGTTATCATGGATTGCTATTCTGGGGGCTTATAAAAAGGCAGATCTCTGAAAACAGAAAGGTTAATGTTTGTTATGTAATTAGTCCTTGGAACACTTAGCTTTACACCATAGCTGCTAAACGTCCACTAGGCAACTGTGTGTGCTGTGACTCTGCCACTTGGCATGAAAAAAATCTTTACTGGTGGATTGAACTGCTAGAGAAAATGCAGGATAAATGGTGGGTGGCTTATTTTTAGTGTGCTTGTGGTCTGCCCTTATTTGCATCTCCTTAGGCCCCTGTCTGTCCGCTCTGAACCCCAGCCTTCCACAGACTTCTGCATTTATAAATTGGTATTTGTCAATGGCAGGGGGATTTATGGTAAAAGTACGTGTCATTAGAAGGCAGATTAGGGCAAATATAGATGAGATATTGCTTGTGTTTCAGGAAAGAAATGTGTGATATGCTGATATGGTGGACCGAGGGGGGAGACCGACTGCTCGACTTGTGGTGACGGGTTCCACACAGGGCCTAACAGTGAAGAGGCCCGCCGCAGTGGCAGCCAGGGTGGAATCGGTGCCAAGACCGCGGTGCAGCAAAATCTGCTGACACTCACACCGGGTGGCCAATTGAATGAAGAAAATTGCTGGTGAATGATCTGCTGCACATGCGGTCCCCTGGCTCCCCACAAGGGACTCTAGGAGGCAGCCAAAAGAGGAGTTCAAACCCCAATTGAGAAAACAGTACAATATCTGGGCTGCGGCGGTGAGACCATCTGCATAGAGAAAGGCTCTGTGGGAAAAGGTGGAGGAAGACCCACCCCTATGAGCTGTCCCCCTTCCCCCACCAATAAATATGAAGGCTCATACATCCAAATAGGGCCCAAGCTGAACAGCAAGCACCACTGCAAACCACTACAGGTCCCATGTCCCACACAGGAGATGGGACAGCGAAGAAGGTAGTCCATTTAACAATATTAGGAATTCAAAAGAGAGGAGTGCACAGTAGTTCTGATATCCAACCTCTGCAACTGAGACTGAGTTATGCTGAGAGACTGGACACATGAACAGCATCGCACATCAAGATATCCCAGACTATAAAATTAACCCACTTCACAGTGGACACATACCCATGTAATTCAATCTCTCTCTTCCCCTCATCCCTGTACCCTCATCTATTAGGCCACAGCTTGTGTACTGGAGTTGAATCTGAGGCCACACAACTGAGAGGCATGGGGAAATTGAAGACAGGGAGGGGAAAGGAACTGAAAAAGGTCCCAGAAGAGGCTGGAGATGACACACTGACCCAAGAGCCACAGGATTACTCCCTGGTGATAAATACAGCAGCGAACCTGGCAGCAATAAAAGACACAAAACAAACTTTAGAGGTAAAGATTGCAGCAGTAGTAAATGAATTAGGCCTACTGAGCACGGACCATACCAAACTCTCGGAAAGAGTCAAAGAGGCAGAAAACAAGCTAGAAATAACATGTCTGATGGTGCAGACTCTGACACAATGATGCACGCAATTAAAAAAGACATGGTATAGATCGCTGACCGTCTAGAAGATGCAGAAGGGAGATCCGGGAGGCACAACATACGCCTGATCTGAGTTTCTGAAAGAGCAGAGGGGTGAAAAACTGAACTATTCATGGAAGAATGACTGGAGAAAATAGTGCCACAAGGCAAACCATTGTGATTCTACTCCATAGAATGTGCACATCGACTCCCACCGAGAGCTCCGGCCCCTGGACAACCCCCATGTCCGATCATCATAGGCTTGATGAACTACTGAGACTGGGACAACATTCTACAAATCTCACACAAGCATGGTCTATGGCTTATAGAAGGGCAGGTGGTGAACGTCTATCCTGACTACACGACTCGGGTCCAGAAGCAGAGGGGTATATTTGTAACAGTCAAAAAAATGTTCCGCCAACTAGACCTCAAATACACACTCATCTTTCCTTCAAAACCCAGAATGGACACAAGGAAAAGCACATTTCTTTTTCACAGCACAGGATACATGGACCTGGCTGGAATACCAAGGTCTATTGTCTGGTACAGTGCCAGCACTAGAATACAACCACGGCTGGCAACAGAGACGGCACTGCAAAAGGAAAGCTCACAGGATGCAAAACATCACTGATAAAAGTGGAGATGAAAGCGGAACAAGACCGGGCAGTGGCTGAGGTCAAGAACTGTAAGACTATCTTGAACAACGACAAATGGAGAACCATCTCACCTGAAGAAGAGGATGAATCTGGGGATTCTGAGTTGGAAACTGAAGGAGGGTAAATGCCGGTGGTCACACCAATGATGGCCGAGCACATATTCTAAAGGTGGTAGTCTTCCAGCGTTACTTCTCAGAACTGTAAGTAAAACTATGGTACGGTATGAGGCATAGGGGCATGAGTGGAGCTGGGGCCACACCTGAACCCATCCAAAACTGAAACTGTAAGCACTGGGCTACGGGAAAGGGGTGAAAGCGTACAACCGTAATACTGCCTGGAACTGTTTGGCACAATATCAGTGCAACCCCCACTGAAAATGTGTGAAACCAACAAATATTTTTATGCTCATGAAGTTTTGGGCACATACATTCTGTCAGTTGGGTGGGCGGTCTTGTTCTCGATCACAGTACAGTAAGGTAGGGAGGGAGGTAAGTTGGGAATGCTCAACACAGATGCATACACACACAAAGAGGAAGCAATGGAACAGCAGGGTTAGACCACACCACCTGCACGCTCCAGCATTAATGGTATGCCATGACTCACATGTAACATGAAGACACAGACAGAGAACTTGGCCATAATATCCTGGATAACAGGGTCAAAAAAGGACTGGTCACTAGGGCTTTCCACAGATACCAAGCAAATGTACTGTTTCTGTAGGAAACCCATCGGATGGACGCCCAACACCTGTACCTGCAGAGGGCGAAAATAAAGTGGGCTCCTTGGCACAATACGATCAAGAGGAGTGGCAATACTGATTCAGAAGTCTGTCCTGCTACAGACTCTCTGCACATGGTTAGATACAGTGGGCTTTAACAGCGCCCTCCTCAGGGAATGGGAAGGAGAGACTGTCGCATTTCTCAGTGAATATGCCCCGCAGGACCTTCAATCCACAACTTTGTAACAAGTGGGGAAACTCCTCACTGAACTGCATCTGCACTTACTATCCTAGGGGAACACTTCAACTTGGTGCTTAAGACCCATTTGGATAGACAGAGTACCAAACTGGAAGGAGATAGCACAAATCAAAATTACAGGCTTTCACAAAGGCTTTTGGGCTGGAAGACATATGGCACTCCATGCATGCACAGGAGAGGGAGTTCACATTCTACTCAGTCGCATGATGTCATCCAGATTAGATTACTTTCTGACACCTGGGGGATACTGTTGATAGATTTACAGCAGCCAAATATTTGGCCTGTGGCATATCAAACCATACAGAAATGCAAATTATACTTGACACTAACAGCTAAAGGACACCAGGGATGGCAGATGGCCTCCTAGCGATTACTAGACAGAAAAGCAGTTCAGACGTTCCAGAAGACAAGAGAAACATACTTTAAGGAAAACACCAACACAGTCAGGAGTACTGGTGAGCTTTGGGAGGCTTATAAGGCAGCACTAAGAGGTATATTGATTGCAGGTGAACTAGGAGATAGACACCTGAGATTAGGCTCACTAGAATGACTGATTCAGATACTGAAAAGAGATTACAATACTAACCCATCCTTAGTGCCTAAATGCAAACTAGAGTATACCCATGTCAAATACCAAGAGATTGCGAGGCACAAGGTCAGAACATCGTTTCTGGCTAAACAATGTATACAAAGCCGGCATTAAAGCCGGTAAATTGCTGACATGGATAGGCAACAGAGAGCAGACACATCTGTTAGATACTGTTCAATACAGGGGAGGTAATCAGAGGCAATAAGCATAAAGCAGTGGCCTTTGCAGCATGTATGGAAGAATTCTATAGGGCTGGTGTAGACGTTCCTGAGGAAGAGATCAAAAACTTCATGATGGACTATCCAGTAAAAAAATTAAATCATGAACAGCAGGAATCACATGAGGCTGACCTTACAGAACTGAAATAACAGTGGCACTGGCGCAGCTACCGACAGGGAAAACCCCATAACCCAGTGGCCTACCAGTGGAATTCTATTGTAAAATGGGTAAGAGAGTGACCAACTCGCTACTCTTGGTATATCAAGAAGTACACAACCTCAGGGAACTCTCGTAAGATATTTGCACCACAGCAATTGTCCTCATTGCTAAACCTGGGAAATGCTGGCATTAAAAACCTAGCAAAAATATTGGCTAACAGGTTATGTGCAGTAATAACGGACCTCACCCATGCCGATCAGATGGGCTTTATACCCAATCAACAAAACTAAATCTGCAACGTCTACACAATAATACCCTGAACTGTAGAGATAGAGACGACCCATGGGCCATAGTGTCACTGGATGCCAATAAAGCATTCAATTCTGTAGAATGGACATATCTCTTCCTACTCCTGGAAAGGATGGTGTTTGGTCTCACGTATATTAGTTGGGTTAAACTGTTATACAAGAAACCCCGGGCTAGGATCAGGGTAAACAGCCAACTCTCAGAAACCTTTGGCATGGGAGAGGCACATGCCAAGGCTGCCCTCTCTCCTCAATACTCTTTGTGCTCGCAGTGGAACCTCTGGTGGAACTGTTGAGGGTTGATGCCAGAATTTGGGGGTGGATGGGACATTTTGGTTGGGAGGATAGAGTGTCATGATATCCTTATCCATATATCAGACATAAACACCTCACTGACTATCATAAAGGCACTTTTTATCATCATGGGTGAATACTCTGTTCCTAATAGGAGGCTGAACACAGCAATCCACATTACCCCTCTCTTTTAGAGTGAACCTCACAAGTTCATATATTTAGGTACCTGGGTCACCAAAAACATAACTTCCTTCATGCAAACCAACCTAGATCCACTGCTGCACAGACAAGAGACAGGCTTCAGACGCTGGAGTACACTGCCCCTGTCCTTGCTCGGCAAGGCTGCAATATTTAAAGTGATCCCTCTCCCCTAGCTGCTATTTGTTCTGCAAAACAGCCCATATGAGATTCCTAAGACCTTTTTTGTATGCATAGACTCTTTGATGAGGACATTATTATGGTTCGGAAACAGCCGCACATTACAATGCAAACTCTTGAATGCTCTAAATACGAGGGGGGTATAGTGCTCCCCAATATTAGAAAATACTACAAAGCAGCTCAGGTCATTTGGATTAAGGAATGGGTCTATGCCGATACCAAAGACCCCGCAGTCCGGTTGGACAGATGGGGAATGGGAAATCGGAGCCACTCACACGCTGTATATGGGGGTACGCTGAGCAAACCGGCATCCCAGGAACGCACACAGTACGAAAGGAATGGCTAAGCCTCCTAATGGAGATGGGCTGGGGACAAAGACGCACACCTTGCACACCACTATGTGAAGGTAGTAAACTGCCACAGGTGTCCGCACTGCCTGGATTTCAAGGCTGGGACACAATAGGGATATCTACATTGGTGCACGTTTTTGATGCTAATGGGGTAGTCCCATTTGAACACCTTCATGCCGAATATAACATGCCAAGCACCTAATGGTTACGGTACAGGCAATTGTGGCTTGCCCTTTATAGCACATAACTAATGATGAAGAAACTCAGGAGAAATCTCTATTGGAGTTGTGACTGCTAGATGGACATGTACCACCCACGCTAATATCCCTACCATATGACACACTGATGCTAAACACACAGAGGTCATTGGGAACCCTTAAGGAAAGGTGGGACCAAGATATTGGGAATATTGAGAGCGACGACTGGCAGGAGGCACTGGGATTCCGAGCTGAGGTGGCCATTAAAGGAAGCTACTGGCTTATTCAATTAAAATTGCTCCACTGAGCATATTACACCAGAATATTGCTTAACCATATTGGGATGGCCAGTGACTTAAACTGTCTTCGGAAATGTGGACAAGATGGCACATTCATCCACACATGGTGGTACTGCCCAAACATACACTTATTCTGGACTTCTGTACAGGAATCCCTGGAAGGAGCAATAGGAACACCCATAGATCTGAACCCCCAATGGGCCCTACTGGGGATCCACGCTCTTAACAAGATATCAAAAGCTCCTGGTAAACGCTGGATTCATGGTAGCAAAAAAAGACATCGCCCAGAACTGGGGAAGTGATATACCCCAATTATCAGGAAGATGACTGGAAGGGATGACTCGCTGCAAAATAATGGCACAAGAGGTCTGATAGACAGGGGCTGCCCAAAGAAGTTCAAAACGATTTTGGGATCATGGGATCTGTGAGGCTGAGATAGCTACTCTGCTTTAAATGGACCCAAGGCATATAGGGAAAGGGGCAGACACTGAGACACAGGACCATGGTAGGAGAGCCCACACAGGTAAACAAGTCCATAACAGAATACATCTGAAACAGTGCACATGGGATTGTTTTGAACCAAAGGAGGAAGATGTGGGGTGGGAGGGAGTGGAGGGACATCAGTCTTGGGCAATCAATTTAGAGGATTCATGCGGTGACATCTACATATTTAAGTTTGAACTATTAAATGTTGTTTTATGGACAATTTAATGTTATGTTCTTGTAACTAAAATCCGATAAAAATATATTTTTTTAAACAAAAAGAACGCAAAAACAGGAGTATGCCATGCACCCATGATTTGCAAATACAAATGGGAATGTTCATTGCAAGTATGCATATTTTCAGGAGTATGCACAAAAGATTTGTGAATTAGGTAAAATTGCAGTATTCCCCCTTGCACTGTAATAATATTACTCGTTCATAATATATTGTTTTTGAACATTATTCTTTGTGAATTGGGCCAAAATGTTTATTTACATATTAACTTGTGATAATCATGGCGCTTGAATATTCTTCGCATCCCAAATGATATGCAGGAACTGCTTGAAGATGATATTACCCTAGAAGAATTACAGGCAGCATCCTGACAGAACTCTATCAGATATTTGCCACACTAGAGGACTTCAGGGAGGATAAATAGGCCAGCACTCTTTTTTTTTCTCGCTATGCAATAGGGTGATGTAGCAGAAAAGTTATTGCTACCCCTGACGTTACAGTATTCATCTATATGTGACAATCTATGCATTTTGTTATTTGAAGTCTTGATAAGCTTGATGTAAAGTGGTGCACTGAACGTTATATTAATATGCATTCACTCTAGGTTACCCAGTAAACTGTGGTGGTATAGCCGTTAAACTTAATGTATAAAAAATTAATTCCGTTCTATGTTATTCTTTATGATGTTAATTAATAGCGTGCACTAAAACGATAATGCATTTTCAGAGAAATAATGTTTGAAATGTTACATGCAAAAGTTGAAAAATGTAGTTCTGCACCACACTTAATGCAATGTATTAACTGAGTTATTTCATTTTAAATATACTGTAACATGAACACTGACAAAGCTTATTAATGTTGAATTCATAATTTTAAATGTTATATGTGAATTTTGCTTATCCTAAGTGAGGCCTTTAAGGCCCTGTCATTCTTGCTAACGTGAACTTTTCTTCAAACTTTGTTGTCATAACATACTAGCTTGGTAATAGATACCCTATTCTTTTACACATAGTGAATCCGAGAATGTAACCTTATGCATACACTCAGGAACTGTGGAAATGGACTATGTATACATTTGTTTCAACCAGCACAGGTGAGCTAAGTTGGTTGGTAATGGGAATCTTCACAGATATTGCAGTTTTATGTCGCATGACTGACTGTTTTTGGACAATTACACCTTTTTTCCTCATATGGAGTGATGGATGTACAAATCATCTTGCACAATGGACTTTAACAACCCCTAGAGTGGAGGAGCAGGTGAGCATGCTCTCCCTACTCCAGTGGGGAAAAAAGGCCAAAACTGCCTCCCCAGATGCCAGGGAGGCATTGATCGAAAGGGGAGTCTCCTCTTTCCATCGATGCCCTCCTGGTACAGTTTCCTGGCCATGGATCCATGGCCAGGAAACACACCAGGGATCTGGTTTGGGGGGGGGGGGGGGGGGTGGAGGTCAGCCCTCTGTAAATGGGCTGGCCCCACCACTGTGGGGTATAAATAAAAAAAAAATAGGTTGGGGTTCTTCTGGGGCGCGATTGCGCCCCCAATTCATCATTTTTTTTTTTAAACAAAAAAACAAAATGGCAGGGTCGGCCCTTCAAACACGGGCCGACCCCTGGGGCTGAATTTCATCATAATAGTTTTCCCTGGGGGGGCCCTCCCAGGGAATATTTTTCTTAAAAAAATAGAAAATGTAGGGGTCACCCCTTAGGCTGACCCCCTTTGGGGCCATTTTTTTTTTATAGATGTGATTTTTGTTTTTATACATGTGTGCTTTGCCAGGGGAAAGCACACATGTATGAAAAAAAAGTGATGTAGAGTCAGTCTCTTTATGCAGTTTTGACGGCATAAAGTAGCACAAATGGTTTATTGTCCTTCTGCAAAGGATATAGATTTATATGTATCCTTCTGCAAAGGATATAGATTTATATGTCTTGAGTAGAATAGTAAAGGTAAGCGCTACCTGCACTTTAAAACAAATGAAATGTTTGTGCGACGGAGGCTATGGAGATGTGAGGGGCACTTTTGCTGGGTGGTACAGAGGGAATTAGAAGAGGAGGTCATGGGAGCCAGAGCACCAAAAATGATTGTCGCACTGGGTGCCACCAGCGCTAAAGGCTGTGATGATGGGTTTGTGGTAAGGTGAAGTAGTACTGTGTCTTTTTTGTTTTTTTAAATGTCTTTAAAGAATCTGCCGAATCGGAGAAGAAGCGAAGGTAAGGTGACGACATTTCCTATTAGACACATCACACACCCACAAGCAATTTTGTGACTCTATCTGCCTTCTACGTAGGCTAGTACTTTAGAAGGACAGTTTAGCCAGTAACAGAGATGGCGTCTCATTGGATGACACCTGCTCAAGCCCTAACTCGGGTTATAGAGGACAGCTCTGATGTAGGATCAGAGACTGAGACAGCAGATACTGAGACAGCATCTGAGGGAGAGGACAATGGGGCAGAACCTGGGAGTGATTTTTCAGTCAGCGGAGTCCCATCTGATGACACCTCTTCCAGTGATTCTGAGGGAGACGACAACGACAGCCGTGCTGTCCCTTCGGAAGCGCAGTCTGTGCAGCGGGATAACATTGGGCTAGCTGAACCCAGAGAGCAGGTGCATGCGGCCACGGGCACAGAGAGAGTGCTCTCTTGGCAGCCCCCCTGTTTAGTTCAGCCCCAAATTCCATCTTTTATTGGTGACGCTGGATGTAAAGTCGATACAGCCAACTTTTTGCCAGTCGACTACTGTAGGAAAGTACCATCTTGCCTGGCATGTTACCCCCATATTTCACTGTATATATGTTGTTTTAGTGTATGTGTCACTGGCACCCTGCCAGCCAGGGCCCCAGTGCTCATAAGTGTGCCCTATATGTGTTCCCTGTGTGATGACTAACTGTCTCACTGAGGCTCTGCTAACCAGAACCTCAGTGTTTATGCTATCTCTGCTTTCTAAATTGTCACTAACAGGCTAGTGACCAATTTCACCAATTCACATTGGCATACTGGAACACTCTTATAATTCCCTAGTATATGGTATTGAGGTACCCAGGGTATTGGGGTTCCAGGAGATCCCTATGGGCTACAGCATTTCTTTTGCCACCCATAGGGAGCTCTGACAATTCTTACACATGCCTGCCACTGCAGCCTGAGTGAAATAATGCCCACATTATTTCACAGCCAGTTTACACTACACTTAAGTAACGTATAAGTCACCTATATGTCTAACCTTCACCTGGTGAAGGTTGGGTACCAAGTTACTTAGTGTGTGGGCACCCTGGCACTAGCCAAGGTGCCCCCACATCGTTCAGGGCAAATTCCCCGGACTTTGTGAGTGCGGGGACACCATTACACGCGTTCACTATACATAGGTCACTACCTATGTATAGCGTCACAATGGGAACGCCGAACATGGCCATGTAACATGTCTAAGATCATGGAATTGCCACCCCAATGCCATCCTGGCATTGGGGAGACAATTCCATGATCCCCTGAGTCTCTAGCACAGACCCGGGTACTGCCAAACTACCTTTCCCGGGGTTTCACTGCAGCTGCTGCTGCTGCCAACCCCTCAGACAGGTTTCTGCCCTCCTGGGGTCCAGCCAGGCTTGGCCCAGGAAGGCAGAACAAAGGACTTCCTCAGAGAGAGGGTGTTCCACCCTCTCCCTTTGGAAAAAGGTGTCAGGGCTGGGAAGGAGTAGCCTCCCCCAGCCTCTGGAAATGCTTTGATGGGCACAGATGGTGCCCATCTCTGCATAAGCCAGTCCACACCGGTTCAGGGATCCCCCAGCCCTGCTCTGGCGCGAAACTGGACAAAGGAAAGGGGAGTGACCACTCCCCTGACCTGCACCTCCCTGGGGAGGTGCCCAGAGCTCCTCCAGTGTGCTCCAGACCTCTGCCATCTTGGAAACAGAGGTGCTGCTGGCACACTGGACTGCTCTGAGTGGCCAGTGCCAGCAGGTGACGTCAGAGACTCCTCCTGATAGGCTCTTACCTGTGTTGCTAGCCTATCCTCCTTCCTAGGTAGCCAAACCTCCTTTTCTGGCTATTTAGGGTCTCTGCTTTGGGGAATTCTTTAGATAACGAATGCAAGAGCTCATCAGAGTTCCTCTGCATCTCTCTCTTCACCTTCTGCCAAGGAATCGACCGCTGACTGCTCAGGACGCCAGCAAAACCGCAACAAAGTAGCAAAGATGACTACTGCAACCTTGTAACGCTGATCCTGCCGCCTTCTCGACTGTTTTCCTGGTGGTGCATGGTGTGGGGGTAGTCTGCCTCCTCTCTGCACTAGAAGCTCTGAAGAAATCTCCCGTGGGTCGACGGAATCTTCCCCCTGCAACCGCAGGCAACAAAAGACTGCATCACCGGTCCTCTGGGTCCCCTCTCAGCATGACAAGCGTGGTCCCTGGAACTCAGCAACTCTGTCCAAGTGACTCCCACAGTCCAGTGACTCTTCAGTCCAAGTTTGGTGGAGGTAAGTCCTTGCCTCCCCACGCTAGACTGCATTGCTGGGTACCGCGTGATTTGCAGCTGCTCCGGCTCCTGTGCACTCTTCCAGGATTTCCTTTGTGCACAGCCAAGCCTGGGTCCCCGACACTCTAACCTGCAGTGCACAACCTCATGAGTTGTCCTCCGGCGTCGTGGGATCTTCTTTTGTGACTTCGGGTGAGCTCCGGTTCACTCCTCTTCGTAGTGCCTGTTCCGGCACCTCTGCGGGTGCTGCCTGCTTCTGTGAGTACTCCCTATCTTGCTGGGCACCCCCTCTGTCTCCTCACGCAATTGGCAACATCCTGGTCCCTCCTGGGCCACAGCATCATCCAAAAACCCTAACCGCAACCCTTGCAGCTAGCAAGGCTTGTTTGCGGTATTTCTGCGTGGGAACACCTCTGCAAGCTTCTTCACGAGGTGGGACATCCATCCTCCAAAGGGGAAGTTTCTAGCCCTCTTCGTTCTTGCAGAATCCACAGCTTCTACCATCCAGTGGCAGCTTCTTTGTACCCTCAGCTGGCATTTCCTGGGCATCTGCCCAATCTCGACTTTGTTGCGACTCTTGGACTTGGTCCCCTTGTTCCACAGGTACTCTTGTCTGGAAATCCACTTTGGTTGCATTGCTGGTGTTGTTCTTTCTTGCAGAATTCCCCTATCACGACTTCTGTGCTCTCTGGGGAATATAGGTGCACTTTACACCTACTTTTCAGGGTCTTGGGGTGGGCTATTTTTCTAACCCTCACTGTTTTCTTACAGTCCCAGCGACCCTCTACAAGCTCACATAGGTTTGGGGTCCATACGTTATTCGCATTCCACTTTTGGAGTATATGGTTTGTGTTGCCCCTATACCTATGTGCTCCTATTGCAATCTATTGTAACTATACACTGCTTCCATTACTTCCTTTTGCTATTACTGCATATTTTTGGTATTGTGTACATATATCTTGTGTATATTTGGCATCCTCATACTGAGGGTACTCACTGAGATACTTTTGGCATATTGTCATAAAAATAAAGTACCTTTATTTTTAGTATATCTGTGTATTGTGTTTTCTTATGATATTGTGCATATGACACCAGTGGTATAGTAGGAGCTTTGCATGTCTCCTAGTTCAGCCTAAGCTGCTCTGCTATAGCTACCTTCTATCAGCCTAAGCTGCTAGAAACACCTCTTCTACACTAATAAGGGATAACTGGACCTGGTACAGAGTGTAAGTACCCCTTGGTACCCACTACAAGCCAGGCCAGCCTCCTACAACTACATCCATCTATTTTTGGATGTTGACTTTCTTCAGGAAATTGTGCAGCAAACAAATTTGAGTGCAGACCAATTTCTGAGGGAGCATGGAGGCACTCTAGGGCTCCATTCTAGGGCACGCCAGTGGACTCCCACTTCGCTGGCGGAGTTAAAGATATTTTTTGGCCTTACGCTCAAAATGGGCTTAGTACAGAACCCCACCTTGCAGTCCTACTGGACGACTCGCACGGTTTGGGTAACCCCCATCTTCGCACCATACATGAGTAGAGATCGTTTTTTGCTACTGCAGCGCATGCTGTATTTCACTGACAATTCTGCTGCATTGCCCCGGGACCATCCAGACCATGACATGTTGTTCAAAATTCGGCCTGTTGTGGAACATTTGTCTGCTAGGTTTCCAAAGATCTATACTTCTGGAAAGAATATAGCAGTCGATGAGTCCTTGATCCTGTACAAAGGACGGCTGCTTTTCAGACAGTACAATGTGAGCAAAAGGGCTCACTATGGCATAAAGCGGTAGATGCTGTGTGAGAGATCTTCTGGCTATGTGTACTGCTTGGGAGTGTATACATGGAAGGACTATACCCGAATCCCTGTAGGTTGCCCTTCCGCGTTAGGGGTCACAGGTAAGATTGTACGGGAACTTGTCCAGCCACTTCTTCACAAAGTTTATAACCTTTATGTGGACAATTTCTATACAGGACTAGAGCTGTTCAGTGAGCTCTACAAAGCTGGCACTGTGGTCTGCGGTACAGTTCGTTGTAACCACAAAGGATTCCTGCAGGAGGTTGTTTGCAAGAAGCTCCAGAAATCCCAGAGTACTGCATTGCGTTCCAACGAAGTGCTCGCAGTCAAGTTCTTGGATAGGCGTGATGTATACGTGCTCACTACAATTCATGATGAGAGCACTTCCCCCATCACGGTTTGGGGTCAGATGGCCGAAGTCCACAAGCCCATCTGTATAATTGATTACAATAAGTACATAGGCGGAGTGGACAAGAATGACCGGGTTCTTCAACCATACAATGCGTGTCGTAAAACTCGCACTTGGTACAAGAAACTGTTTACCCACCTGATCCAGATGGCAACATACAATGCGTATATTGTTTACCATCAGACAACCACAGGAAGACTCATGACTTCCCTTGATTTCCAGCTGTCTGTAATTGAAAGCTTCACTACTGTTACAGAAGCAGCAGCAGCCTCCACCTCATATGTTCTGGAGGATGTGGGAAGGCTGCAGGAGCGCCAGTTTGCTGATCACATTCCTAAAACACCCAAAAAGGATTGTCCATGTCGTTGATGTAAAGTGTGCTCGAAGCATGGAAAGCGGCAGGAGAGTCTGTATTACTGTCCCCAGTGCCCATCTGAACCAGGCCTCTGTGTCCCTACTTGCTTTACGTTGTATTATACTAAAGCAAAGTTTTGGGAAATCGACTGATGTGGAGCTGCCTTTGGGTAATCCTTTCAGTGGCAGTGCATGGATACCGAACATCCATGGGCCACTGCTTCATTAGGGAGGGAGCCACATAATTTTACTTCATCTTCTTCTGGAAATCATGGACTTCCTTATGGCCTGCTTAAGACCTGTATCCACCATCAGAATGTGGTAGGTGTTCTGTTCAATTAACGTGCATTATAGTCACCACACTGCACATACTAGTGGACAGAACATATGCCACATTGTCACGGAGTACCCTGTGTGGCAGAATGTTAAAAGCATGACTGAATTTTGAAGTGCTTGTTAGGGAACTTATGTATACTACACAAGGACCACCATGATTGCCAACGAGAACCAGAGTAAGTGTAATAAGTAAAACAAATGTCCTGTCGGACATATTCACCAACATTTCTACTTGTTTGAAATTGTGCAAACTCAATTTCTAGCTTCACTTTCAAATCAAAAGTAGAAGTGTTGGTGAATGAGTCCAACAGGATATTTGTTTGACTTTTTACTTTAGAGATCTTAGGATTTCTTCACCAGCATGTCTGCCTTCGTTTCAGTGGTAGATATGCTCGCTCATTTTGAGGAATAGGCCTCCCAAGGCATATTCGAACACACCCAACTTGCATCCAGAAACTAGTATAGGTTCACTTGGTAATTATACAGGATTAGTCAGGACTCTGATGAGAACAGAGACATGAATGGGTAAGGAATGCTTAAAGTAGGTGTGCCTTCACAGGGATATTGCACATGTAGAAGGCAGATAGTAAAGGTAGGACAGATGTACATCATCTACACCTATGGATTCAAACCCTTTGGAACCATCCCAGAACTGAAGGACAATGACATGTATGGGTAAGTGTTTGACCTGCTTTTCAGGTTCATCCTCCATCAGAACTTATTAGATGTTCAGTTTGCTGTACGATAAGTGCATTACAGTCACAGCACTGCACATAATGTTGGCTGGGACATATGCTAGTTCTTACGGACTCCCCTGTGTGCCAAACACTACCCTTTTGCGTAGCCTATGACCTTCTCTTTAGGGAACATCACGAGAATTCCCCAGCATGTCTCCCTTAGTTTCAATGCTCACTCAGTTCAAGGAATCGCTTTGTGCGGCAACTCGGACACCCCCAACTTGCATCCACAAACTGGAAGGAGTTGGATTTAGCACCATGAGTGCGTTAAAGGCGCATGAAAAACATGTCTTCCTGAGCCTCGGTTGGCTGTCATGGGAGTCATTAGTAAAGGTTTTTACGCATGCATTCGGTAATGTTCAGGAAGAAGGAGGTGGTTACTTGACAGGTGGTAAAATGTAGTCAAACTTATTCCATTCTGGGCGTGTGAATGTGATGGGCCCATGTCTGGAAGTGGTAAGTTAATGTGAGTGCAGTGATTGGTTGGATTGGGCCTGTGGCCGGCGGTATGAAAGGGTTGTTTGTTGTACGTGAATGGCGTGTGAATGGACCATAAAGAGGTTGGTGTCTCGACGTGGCTTTATGGCCCACATTCAGAAGGCTTGGTTTCAGTATTCAGATACTTGGATCAGTATTCATGCTTTGAAACCAAAATTTCTGGAGGTGCTAAAACCAACCAGTGTGAGTGGTGGGTTAACTTTAACATACTAGTACCAGGGGAGTCCAAGGGTGCAGGACTTGTGTGGCTCTCACCAGTTTTCCTTCAACCACAATCCCCTTGAAATCACAAGATTTGCTTAAAAACACTTTTGCCTTGCATTTCAGTGAGCAGAAGTCCTGGGATCTGCCGGCAGCCACAAATTTTCTACCACTCAGCATTCCACTAAGTGTCCAGCGAAAAACTGCCTCACTTTAGTGAGTGGGCAAGTGACCACAACAGGGAAGTACCCAAAACGGATCATTGAAACATCAAAATTACCTACCCCAAAACAGCCTCGTTTTGTAAGACAGTCACATGAGTATTTGATCCTGGGCTCGGCAGCCATATAGGGAAACCTACCAAACCCAGACATTTCTGAAAACTAGACACCAAAGGCAGTCCACGGAAGTGTGGCATGTTTGGATTTCACAAAGTTTTCTTACCCAGAATACCCTGCAAAAGTGAAACGTTGATTACAAACACTATTTTTCTTTGCTTTTTCATCACAGAAACTACAGTAATTAGCAGGGATCCTCAAAATTTTTACCACCCAGTGTTTCTCCACTTATCCTGATAAAAACACAACCCCACTTGTGTGCCTGCACCTAGTTCTTGGTCAGGAATGGATCACTGTAGGGTTAACAGTAGTCCTCATGCAAGAACTACCATTGACCCTTGCGTGATCCATTCCTGTCGTGGGCACTAGCCTACCCACACAAGTGAGGTACCATTTTTATCGGGAGACGTGGGGGAATGCTGAGTAGAAGGAAGTTTGTGGCTCCCTTCAGATTCCAGAACTTTCCATCACCGAAATGTGAGGAAAAAGTGTTTTTTTTGCCAAATGTTGAGGTTTGCAAAGGATTGTGAGTTACAGAACCTGGTGAGAGTCCCACAAGTCACCCCATCTTGGATTCCCCTAGGTGTCTAGTTTTTAAAAATGCACAGGTTTGGTAGGTTTCCCTAGGTGCCGGCTGAGCTAGAGGCCAAAATCCACAGCTAAGCACTTTGCAAAAAAAACAGCTTTGATTTCTTTGGGAAAATGTGCTGTCCACATTGTGTTTTGGGGCATTTCCTGTTGCAGGCACTAGGCCTACCCACACAAGTGAGGTACCATTTTTATCGGGAGACTTGGGGGAATGCTGGGTGGAGGGAAATGTGTGGCTCCTCTTAGATTCCAGAACTTTCAATCACCGAAATGTGAGGAAAAAGTGTATTTTTTGCCAACTTTTGAGGTTTTTCAAAGGATTCTGGGTAATAGAACCTGGTGAGAGCACCACAAGTCACCCCATTCTGGATTCCCCTAGGTGTCTACTTTCCATAAATGTATAGGTTTGCTATGTTTCCCTGGGTCCCGGCTGACCTAGAGGCCAAAATCCACAGCTAGGCTTTTTGCAAAAAACACATCCGATATCAATGTAAAAATGTGATGTGTCCATGTTGCTTTTTGGGTCGTTTCCTGTCGCGGGCACTAGGCCTACCTGCACAAGTGAGGTACCATTTATATTGGGAGACTTGGGGGAATGCTGGTGTTG
Source organism: Pleurodeles waltl (assembly GCF_031143425.1). Lineage (NCBI taxonomy): Eukaryota > Metazoa > Chordata > Amphibia > Caudata > Salamandridae > Pleurodeles > Pleurodeles waltl. The sequence continues at coordinate 1,029,735,098 of NC_090437.1, read as the reverse complement.
CGTAGGCTCTCATTATTCTAATGAGAATACTGGATTTTGAGCAGCAAGATCATCCACAGTGTGGGTGACTGAGTCTGACCCACGGTGGGTGACACCTGTCGCTCCGAATGCGGGTTTTGCTCTGGCTAACTAGCAGTGCCTCATCTCTCCCAAAAGGTAGAGATGATTGGGCAGCCGAGCGCATGACATATCATACTTCTCAGGGAAGTCGTGGTCACTCAGGTCGCACCCGGTTATCTCATTCACAATTCGGTCTCATATATAAATGACAATAAAAGCAGTATAAATTTTAAAGATTGGTTTAATAAAATGACTGCATTTTAGATAGCAAAGTGTGCGCTGCAATAATCAGACACAACAATATTAAAATGGTGACGATAAGAGTGAAGCATAAGAATAATGCTATCATATTGCCCCTAGAATCGATGGACTATTTTCTATCTAAATCATATTTTGAGCACGGCATGTAAAGCTCTAATCCTGCCTTTCAGGTTCCCCCGGGAGGACATCAACCCTCATACCTGAGCAAAGGCCTGTAGTCTGTGTTAGCATCTGCAGTGAAGCATTCAGCGAACAGTTGTGGTTCCCTGGCTGGAACCTCCCTCTTGACGTGTAATGGGACTAGGAAGTGTTTTTATAATAACACAGCTGATGTTCTAAGAAAATGTCCCTATGTAATGATGTGTATTTTCTACGAATGTTGGAGACTAAACGTCTACCACGTTCACCGGCAATGTACCAAACTGTAGCCTTGACTGAAGCCCAGAGTGATCAAGAATGTGTTGTTTGAGAACACAGTGCTGGGCTAAGCAAAACAGTTAGATAGAAGAAATTAAAACAAGACCATAAAACTGGTTATTGTAAAACTAACAATGCAAAGCTGAATAAAATATATCTAGGTTAAGGTGCACAGTGGCCTAATGTATTAAACTAACGTGCATGGAGCTATAACTAAAATGGCTACACAACACTGGGTAGGAGGACATTTGTGGCTCATCTCAGATTCCAGAACTTTCTGTCACTGAAATGGGAGGAAAAATGTTTTTTTGGGCCTAATATTGAGGTTTGCAAAGAATTCTGGGTAACAGAACCTGGTTAGAGCCCCACAAGTCACCCCATCTTGGATTCCTCTAGGTGTCTAGTTGTCAAAAAATGTGCAGGTTTGGTAGGTTTCCCTAGATGCCGGCTGAGCTAGAGGCCAAAATATACAGCTAGGCACTTTGCAAAAAACACGTCAGATTTCAATGTAAAAATGTGATGTGTCCATGTTGCGTTTTCTGTCGCGAGCATTAGGCCTACCCACGCAAGTGAGGTACCATTTTTATCGGGAGACGTGGAGAAGCACAGAATAGCAAAACAAGTGTTATTGCACCTTGTCTTTATCTACATTTTGTCCTTCCAAATGTAAGCCAGTGTGTAAAAAAGACATCTATTTGAGAAATGCCCTGCAATTCACATGCTAGTATGGGCACCCCGGAATTCAGAGATGTGCAAATAACCACTACTTCCGAACACCTTATCTTGTGCCCATTTTGGAAATACAAAGGTTTTCTTGATACCTATTTTTTCACTCTTTATTTTTCAGCAACTGAATTGCTGTATACCCGGTATAGAAGCAAAACCCATTGCAAGGTGCAGCTCCTTTATTGGCTCTGGGTACCTAGGGTTCTTGATGAACCTACAAGCCCTCTATATCCCCACAATTCTGAAGAGTCCAGCAGATGTAACGGTATATTGCTTTAAAAAATCTGACATCGCAGGAAAAAGTTACAGAGTAAAACGTGGCGAAAAATGGCTGTTTATTTCACCTCAATTTCTATATTTGTTTTTATTTCAGCTGTTATTTTCTGTAGTAAAACCTTGTAGGATCTACACAAATGACTACTTGCTGAATTCAGATCTTTTTTTTTTTTTTTATATTTAGCTCTCCGGGATCCAGCATTGGTTTCACACTCATTTCTGTCACTAACTGGAAGGAGGCTGAAAGCACAAAAAATAGTAAAAATGGGTTATGTCCCAGTAAAATGCCAAAATTGTGTTGAAAAATGTGGTTTTCTGATTCAAGTCTGCCTATTCTTGAACGCTGGGCAAATGATGATTTTAGCACTGCAAACCCTTTGTTGATGCCATTTTCAGGGAAAAAAACACAAGCCTTCTTCTGCAGCTCTTTTTCCCCATTTGGTTTAAAAAAAAATGAAATGTTTGCTGTATTTTGGCTAATTTCTTGGTATCCCCTAGGGGAACCCCCAAACTCTGTGTACCTTTACAATCCCTAGGATGTTGGGAAAAAGGATGCAAATTTGGTGTGCATAGCTTATGTGGACAAAAAGTTATGGAGGCCTATGTGCGAACTACCCCAAATATCCAAAAAAGGGCTCAGCACTGGGGGGAAAAGGCCCAGCAGCTAAGGGGTTAATATACCATTCTCCAGTGGGACTTGAGTCAGTCTGCTCCATCCCACCCTGCTTGCTGGACCCATTGGATTATGAGAGGTATAGTACTCTCTTCCCTTAACCTTTATTCTTTTACAATGCTTTGCTGAGACTTGGAAACCTTTCTTCTGACCCCAAGAAGAAGACTCTTGACCGAGCTTCTGCAATGCTGGCACCTTCCCTTTTTACCAACTTTTTGGCAAATTTAGTTACTTAACCTTTGGCCCAGATGTCATTTTTACTAATTCTTTTTGTCCTTTTCCTTTTGAATTTTTGCCCACAGGTGTTTTTGGCCAGCACGTTAACTACTTGCTAATCTGTAGGGTGTTCCCGTGCCCTAGCTAGCTAAGCTTAGACAATTTTTATGTTGCCTTGATGCTTTAAAGAACTGAACAGTGCTTGTTTTCTATTCACCAGATTATTTTGTTGCTGTTTTGTATTTTTTTTGTTGAATGTTTAGTTATTTTGGTGTTAGTTCGTATGAATCTTTTCATCACCTTGGACAACCCTTGGTGATTTTGTATCTTTAGAATTTTGTTTTGAGAATTGTGTACATGTCTTTGAGTTTGTAATAAAATCTTTTGACCTTTTTCAAACTGGAGTTTTCCTTATTTGACCCATGAGATCAAACTGTCATTCGAAACGGATTTGCTTGTGAAGTTTGATGCCTATGTCTCCACACCCCTATGGTGGATAAAAGTATTTATTGACCTAAATTAAAGGATAATACTGGGTAGGGAAATGCTTCAGCAAGGGTGTCATATGCACTATGCCAAAGTCTGGTGGTAATTCAGCAGACCAGTGGGTGTATCGACTGCTTACCATGATCAATTCAGATCCTAAGATCCTGTGCAAGATCCTGGTAACAGACTGCAACAGGTAGTTGGGTGGCTGGTGCATGACGATCAATGTGGGTTCGTTTTGGGGCGTAGCAAGACTGTGACTCCTTGTAAATTCATCCATGTGCTTCATTTGGTTACAGATAGTGAGAAGGAGCTTTCAATGGCTTTCAATCGACTTAGCGAAAGCTTTAAAAATGCTGAGTTGGAGCTATTTGATGGAGGTTCTTCGAGTGATGGGTTTCAGCCCAGTGTTATGTGGGTTGGTTTGTCTGTTTTATACAGATCCCAGGGTGAGAATCAGAGTTGGTGGGACTCTCTCTCTCAGTTGGAATATTGGGCAAGGTATTCCGCAGGAATGTCTACTCTCGCCCTTTCTGTTTGCCTTGGCCCTAGAACTACTGTTCATTATGGTCCAGGCAGCACTGGGTGACTGGGTAAATGCTATCCTAGACACTGTTAACAGGGTCTTGCTCTACTTGAATGACACCCTTTTATTTATCTTTGATCGCCTTGGTCCTTGGTCCCACAATTGTTGCACTATCTAGGATAGTTTTCTGGGGTGGCAGATGGTCAACATGCAAAAGACCATTCTTTTTTCTTGTGGGGGAGGCTGAAACACTGTGGGGCTCAACAGCATTGTGATTTGGGTCTCTAATGGGAAACCGACCTGTTATTTAGAAATCAGGATTGTCTAGACAGCTGTGAAACAGTATGCATATAATATGGAGAGAGTCTGGAGGGCCTGAGATCTTCTATACGATTTTGAAATATGCTCCCTGTTTGCATTGTGGGCAGAGAGGTGATTGCAAAAAAAGTTTCTTCTCCTGTGCTGTCTTTATAGCATATGAAATGTTTTGCGTCCTCTGAGGTCTGATAACTTTACATCAGTAGTTCCTAACCTTTTGACTTCTGTGGACCCCCACTTTATCAATACTGGAACCCGAGGACCCCCACTAAATCATTATTGGAATCTGGGGACTCCCCCATTGAGTCATTACTGAAAGCTGGGAACCTGATTTATTAAAAATATTTAATTTTCTCAGCAGTCACAGAATCCCTGAGGAGACTCCGTGGACTCCCATGGGTCGCCGGATTATAGTTTGGGAACCAATGCTTTAAATAATTGAATGGACTGCTGGTGTCTTTGGTTTGGATTGGCAATCGCAGTAGAGTTTAATTTGATGTTTTGAAATAGGACCATGAGTCTACCCGACATGGAGTTGCATTATTATGCGGCCAAGAGGTTTCTGATGGCACCCACTGGGAAAAGCGATTGTTAAATGGGACCTTTGCTCAGGACTCCTTATCAGAGCTGCTCATGAGGGGCAGTAGAGTGGCACATTCCCTTATATAGTGGGGCAGACAGCAAGGATATGGGAAAGTATAACCGTTAAGGTTTTTAAGCAGCTGCATTTCATGAGGGAGTTAAATATATGGGATCTACAACCATTCCATCACATTTCCCGGGACATGATCATTGGTCAATGGCGCAAGGGAATTTGCCAGGTCCTGATAGTTTTATACCCCAGGGGTAAAGTTCAGCAACTTCCTAGAGGCACAGGACTCATTTGGAGTGTGTAATGAGCATTTTCTGTAGTACACTTAGCTCTCTGGTACGGGCAGGGAAATCTGGACAAACCTACCCTACTTCTCCTACACCCAGTATTTTGGGGGTATTCTGAGGTTAGGAGAGGGACATCATCTCACCACATTACTGTACAGGACGTTAAAATCTGACAAGACCACTCCTTCATCAAAAGCCAGAGGTGCCTGGGAGAGTGACATAGGTGATCAGATTTCAGACAAGGATTGTACAATAGCATATGACCTGTTGAGGAATGTGTTGTGTAATGCTTGATTCAAGATGATTCATTTAAACTTTTTGCTCCATACACATCTGACAGTGATTACTCTGATTAAAATCTAACATGCTAGGACTGCAGGATGTCTGGGATGCGGGAGGGATTGGACATTGTTTTTACATTTATCCTGGACCTGCCTGAGAGTGGCAGACTACTGGACAGAAGTCTCCATGTATCTGCATAGAGTGAGACTTGGGGGAATGCTGGATGGAGGGAAATGTGTGGCTCATCCTAGATTCCAGAACTTTCAATCACCGAAATGTGAGGAAAAAGCTTTTTTTTTTTTTTTGCCAGATTTTGAGGTTAGCAAAGGATTCTGGGTAATAGAACCTGGTGAGAGCACCACAAGTCACCCCATTCTGGATTCCCATAGGTTTCTACTTTCCATAAATGTGTAGGTTTATTATGTTTCCCTAGGTGCCGGTCGCGCTAGAGGCCAAAATCTACAGCTAGGCTTTTTGCAAAAAACACGTCAGATTTCAATGTAAAAATGTGATGTGTCTATGTTGCGTTACCTGTCGCGAGCATTAGGCCTAACCACGCAAGTGAGGTACCATTTTTACCGGGAGACTTGGGGGAACACAGAATAGCATAACAAGTGCTATAGCCCCTCGTCTTTCTCTACATTTTTCCTTCCAAATGTAAGCCAGTGTGTAAAAAAGACGTCTATTTGAGAAATGCCCTGTAATTCACATGCTATTATGGGCACCCCAGAATTCAGAGATGTGCAAATAACCACTGCTTCTGAACACCTTATCTTGTGCCCATTTTGGAAATAAAAAGCTTTTCTTGATTCTAATTTTTCACTCTATATTTCATCAAATGAATTGCTATATACCCGGTATAGAATGAAAGCCCATTGCAAGGTGCAGCTTTTTTATTGGCTCTGGGTACCTAGGGTTCTTGATGAACCTACAAGCCCTCTATATCCTCGCAACCAGAAGCTTCAAGAAGATGTAACAGTATATTGCTTTCAAAAATCTGACATCGCAGGAAAAAGTTACAGAGTGAAACGTGGAAAAAAATGGCAGTTTTTTTCACCTCAATTTCAATAATATAACCTTAAGGATCTACACAAATGACCCCTTGCTGAATTCAGAATTTTGTTTCTTTTTTTAAAATGTTTAGCTTTCCGGGATCCAGCATTGGTTTCACACTCATTTCGGTCACTAACTGGAAGGAGGCTGAAAGCACAAAAAATAGTAAAAATGGGGTATGTCCCAGTAAAATGCCAAAATTGTGTTGAAAAATGTGGTTACCTGATACACGTCTGCCTGTTCCTGAAAGCTGGGAAGATGGTGATTTTAGCACTACAAACCCTTTGTTGATGCCATTGTCAGGGAAAAAACTAAAAGCTTTCTTCTGCAGCTCTTTTTCCCCATTTTGTTTTAAAAAAACGAAATTCCTGCTGTATTTTGGCTAATTTCTTGGTCTCCTCTACAGGAACCCACAAACTCTGTGTACCTTTACAATCCCTAGGATGTTGGGAAAAAGGATGCAAATTTGGTGTGCATAGCTTATGTGGACAAAAAGTTATGGAGGCCTATGTGCGAACTACCCCAAATATCCAAAAAAGGGCTCAGCACTGGGGGGAAAAGGCCCAGCAGCTAAGGGGTTAATATACCATTCTCCAGTGGGACTTGAGTCAGTCTGCTCCATCCCACCCTGCTTGCTGGACCCATTGGTTTATGAGAGGTATAGTACTCTCTACTCTTAACCTTTATTCTTTTAAAATGCTTTCCTGAGACTTGGAAACCTTTCTCCTGACCCCGAGAAGAAGACTCTTGACCGAGCTTCTGAAATGCTGACACCTTCCCTTTTTACCTACTTTTTGCCAACTTACCCTTTGGCCCAGATGTAATTTTTTCAAATTCTTTTTGTCCTTTTCCTTTTTTGAATTTTTGCCCACATGTGTTTTCGGCCAGCACGTTAATTTTGACCTGCTAATCTGTAGGGTGTTCCCGTGCCCTAGCTAGCTAAGCTTGGACAACTTGCTATTGGCTGGAAGGAGAAATGTGACCCCAGTGTAAACCTATGGATTAGGTACACAATAGAGTGGGTCTCGGCTGAGGAACTTCATCTAAAAAATACAGGACAGATGAAAGGATAGTGGAAGACTTGAAAATATGGGCAGAGATAATGCTGGATTTCTCTGAGGCAATTCCACAAGTTTTACAAGAGGAACTGGACTTATACCATGGTAGGGTATATTAATATGCACACTCTGGGGCATATTTATACTCCGTTTGCGCCGAATTTGCGTCGTTTTTTTCTACGCAAATTAGACGCAAAACTAACTCCATATTTATACTTTGGCGTTAGACGCGTCTAGCGCCAAAGTTCATGGAGTTAGCGTCATTTTTTTGCGTGAACACCTTCCTTGCGTTAATGAGATGCAAGGTAGGCGTTCCCGTCTTAAAAAATGACTCCCAGGCATGTGCGTGGTATTTATACTCCCGGGCAAAAATCACGCCCGGGAGTGGGCGGGGCAAAAACCCCCGCATTAGCGCCTCTTTTTAACGCCTGGGTCAGGGCAGGCGTTAAGGGACCTGTGGGCTCAGACTGAGCCCAGAGGTGCCCTCCCCTGCCCCCAGGGACACCCCCTGCCACCCTTGCCCACCCCAGGAGGACACCCAAGGATGGAGGGACCCATCCCAGGGAAGAAAAGGTAAGTTGTGGTAAGTATTTTTTTTCTTTTTTTTTTTTTTGTGGCATAGGGGGGCCTGATTTGTGCCCCCCTACATGCCACTATGCCCAATGACCATGCCCAGGGGACAGAAGTCACCTGGGCATGGCCATTGGGCAAGGGGGCATGACTCCTGTCTTTGCTAAGACAGGAGTCATGTTAATGGCGTCTGGGTGCCCAAAAGAAATGGCGCAAATCGGGTTAAGACGATTTTTTTGCCTCAGCCTGACTTGCCCCATTTTGGGACGCCCAAATGCCATTTTTCCCTACGCCGGCGCTGCCTGGTGTACGTCGTTTTTTTTCACGCACACCTGGCAGCGCCGGTCGGCTAACGCCGGCTAACGCCATTCAATAAATACGGCGCCCGCATGGTGCTTCAGAATGGCGTTAGCCGGCGCTAATTTTTTTGGCGCAAAACTGCGTTAGCGCAGTTTTGCGTCAAAAAGTATAAATATGGGCCTGTATGTTTATATTTTGAGTGACACAGTGATTATATATGCTGAAAAGCCAAACTGTACAGAGAACGACCACATCATGTGCTGGAAATGGCCTTTTTTGCAGGGTTATCCACAAAAGTTTTGCTTCTGACCTCCTGTTTTTGATCCTGTGCTGAACATAATTTTTTGCTGGCTTTAGGACTCTGGGAATTTTACCACTGATGACCTGTGCTGAAGTGTCAGTGCCCTCTGTCTAAATGATATTGGTGATTCGTTTATCTATGATTGGCATTTTTGATTTACCAGTAAGTCCCTAGTATGGTGCACCAGGTGTGCCCAGGGCCTGTAAATCAAATGCTGCTTGCGGCCTACAACACTGATTTGCCACCCACATGAGTAGCCCTGCAAACATGTCCTAGGCCTGCCTTTGCAGTGCCTGTGCGTTCAGTTTTAAACTGCTGTTTCAACCTGGCAAGTGCACCCACTTGCCAGATCCAAACCTCCCGTTTACTAAGGCAGACCAGCAGGGTGTGGTGTATTTAAAAGGTAGGGCATGTACTGGTGTGTTTCACATGACCTGATAGTGAAATACTGTTAAATACGTTTTTCAATATTGCAAGACCTATCTCTCCCATAGGGTAACATGGGGATTGCCTAGAAATATCTCCCATTGGGAGCAGATAGAGATGTGGAGTTTGGGGGTCTCTGAACTCACAATTTAAAAATACATCTTTTGGTGAAGTTGGTTTTTAAACTGTAAGTTTGAAAACACCACTTTAAGAATGTGGGCATTTTCTTGCATAGCCATTCAGTGCCTCTGCCTGTCTGTGGAGTACACGTCTGGGTCAGGATGACAGTTGGGCTATTTGTGAATTCACTCTAGACAGTCACACAAAGGGAGCTAAGGTGTGCCCTGGATATCCTCATTGGTCTTCCTGAGCTAGAGTGGTGGGAGGAGCTGACACTTGCACCTGAATAGGGCTGTGCCTGTCATTAAACAAAACAGTCTCCAATCCTCTGGAGTGTCTGGGACAGGGCCGGAAAGGCAGGGTGTTATACACTGCAAAGACTTCTCTTTGAAGTTTTCCTACTTCAAAGGCAGAAATGGGTATAAATACCAGACCTCTGACCTGACAAAGTTAGAATCCTTCTGGACTGAGCACATTGTTCTAGGAAGAAGAGCTGGATGCTACTAGGAGGGACTTCCACTCTGCCTGTTGCTTTGCTGTGCTGGCCTCTGCTACTTCTGTCCTGGGAGTGAAAGGACTGGGCTTTGCTTTCTCCATCCTGCTTCCAAAGGTTCTCCAAAGGCTTGGCCTGAACTTGCCTCCTGTTAAGAAGTCTTATGGACATCAAAGACTTCATCTGCCAGCACCGGAGCTCTTTTGCTGAGAGTCCTGACTTGCCAAGTGGTGCCAAATCCAGTTCCTGGGCCCTTGGAAGTGAATTGTGATACAACCAAAAAGAAACCAAGTACATTGACTCCAAAGCGACTGTGCAACCAGCACCACTGTCCGACTCTGCGGTGCTGCCTGCCCCAGAGCTGTGGTCTCCGCTGAGTGCGATGACTGCGACAGACGCCCAGGCCTGATGCCACCGCAACTCCTCTGCAGTCCTGCCACAGCATGAGTCCCAAATTCTGTCACTGACGTCCATGACATCTGACTCCGCCGCAGTACCTGTGGTCCGGTGGTGTGATCGCAACACCATGAAGTTGACGCCTCGCATCTTGACCTGCTGGATTCATCAACACCGCCTTGTCGAAAGGAACCGCCACCTCGCCACCAACGCTGCCTCTCCTCCTCTGCAACCATAAGGAACTAAAAACTCACATTCCCTGTCTAGCAGTATGGAACCAGCTCCTCACCTCCCCGGTAGTAGTAAGGAACCTACGCCACACCTGCTCCAGCGACTCCTACCTCCCTGTGCAACATCTTTGTTACCTCATAGCTTTCCAAGATGCTGTTCCTGGGGCCAGCCTGCAGTCCCTCGTGAGTGGTGTCAGACTGTTGGGAATGACTCCATCAAGATGTCCTGAGTCCCAGTTGGAGATATTGTGTTTCTAAGTGTTATACTAAGATTTAATCCTTGAATATTCTTATCTTTGCTTGTATATGTTGGATTTGTGTTGTTTTGGTCTTGTTTTACTCAGATAAATATTGACTATTTTTCTAACCTGCTGAGGATTACTATTATGGTGTTTTCACTGTGTTGCTGTGTGTGTACAAATAATTTACACATTGCCGCTGATATAAGCCTGGCTGCTCGTTCCAAGCTACCAAGGGGTATGTAATTCATGAACATGAGCATGTACTTCAATTTTATTTAATTATTGGGTCGCTCTTTACAATTACTTTTGTGGAGGAAGATGCCAGGAATGGTTATTTATGAATCCAAACCCTTTTAACCCCTTCTGTGCCGCGGACGTACTGGTTACGTCCTGTGGCACAGTGCTCCTGTGCCGAGGATGTACCCATTACGTCCTCGTTCCCCCACACCCCCTCAAGGCGGGGATGGAAGGGGAAGACCTTCCCCTTCCACCCCTGCCCTCACCCACACCCCGTAATGACGTCAGCTGGCGATTGCGCGCTGACATCATTACCCACTGCCGGTCGCACTGGAAGCCATTTGCTTCCAGTGCGATAACAGGAGAAACAGGTGAGTTTCTCCTCCGGCGGGTGGGGGGTTTGGGACAAAGAGTCACTGAGGGAAAGGAAAGGCTTTTCCTTTCCCCCGGTGTCTCTTTGAGCATTCCTGCTGCCCGATCGCATTGCGATCGGGCAGCAGGAATGCCCACTAGATGCCAGGGATTTTTATTTTTTTTTATTTTTAAAATGTTTACGCGTTTGGGAGCGGCCCCTTGGGCCAGGGTCGCTCCCATTTGGGTCATGTTTATTGTGGCCATTTCTGCCCCCCTTGGGGGCAGATCGGCCTATTAATTTTAGGCCGATCTGCAGAATCCACTAGACGCCAGAGTTTTTTTTTTTTTGTGTTTAAAATGTTTACGCGTTTGGGAGCGGCCCCTTGGGCAAGGGTCGCTCCCATTTGGGGGCATGTTTATTGTGGCCATTTCTGCCCCCCTTGGGGGCAGATCGGCCTATTATTTTTAGGCCGATCTGCCCCCAAGGGGGGTAGAATCCACTAGACGCCAGGGATTTTTTTTTATTTGCTGTAAAATGCTTTCATGTTTGGGAGCGGCCCCTTGGGCAGGGGTCGCTCCCATTTGGGGGGCATGTTTGTGTGGCCATTTCTGCCCCCCTTGGGGGCAGATCAGTCTAATATTTTTAGGCCGATCTGCCCCCAAGGGGGGGCAGAATCCACTAGACGCCAGGGATTTTTTTTTTATGTTTGTAATGTTTTGCGTTGGGGAGCAGCCCCTTGGGCAAGGGTCGCCCCCATTTGGGGGCATGTTTCTTGTGGCCATTTCTGCCCCCCTTCAGGGCAGATTGGCCTATTATTTTTAGGCTGATCTGCCCCCAAGGGGGGCAGAAGCCACTTAGACACCAGGGATAGTGTGTGTTATTGGAGGGGGGGGCAACCCCTTGGGCAAGGGTCACCCCCCTTTGGAGGCACGTGTACCAAGGCCATTTCTGCCCCCCTTGGGGACAGATTGGCCTATTATTTTTAGGCTCATCTGCCCCCCTTGAACCACTAGAACGCCAGGGATTTTTTAGTATATGTTTATTTATGTGGGGGGGGCGTCCCCTTCGGCAAGGGGCAGCCCCACAAGGGGGGCATTGAACTGTTGGCCTTTTCTGCCCCCCTTGGGGGCAGATGGGCCTATTTTTTTAGGCCCATCTGCCCCCAAGGGTGGCAGAAACCACTTAGACACCAGGGATAGTGTGTGTGTGTTAGTGGAGGGGGCGGCCCTTGGGCAAGGGTCGCCCCCCCTTTGGGGGCACGTGTACCAAGGCCATTTCTGCCCCCCTTGGGGACAGATCAGCCTATTATTTTTAGGTTGATTTGCCCCCAAGGGGGGCAGATACCACTAGAACGCCAGGGATTTTTTAAAATATGTTTATTTATGTGGGGGGCGTCCCCTTTGGCAAGGGGCGCCCCCCCAAGGGGGGCATTGAACTGTTGGCCATTTCTGCCCCCCTTGGGGGCAGAAGCCACGTAGGCACCAGGGATAGTGTGTGTGTGGTTTGTTTTTTGTTTGGGGGTGGGCCCTTGGGCAAGGGTCGCTCCCCCTGGGGACACACTACTAAAGGTATTTTCTGCCCCTATGGCAGAATCCACCTAGGCACCAGTTTCTAAATGCTTGATGGTGGGATGTTTGTCAACTGACGAAGTATTTGCATTTGTGATATTTTTTTTCCTCCTTTTTGTTCTAGTTCAAAGCTTTTGCTTTCTCTGCTGTGGCTCCTTGCGGTATTGGCGGTGGTTGACCTGCGGTTTTCATAGTTGCATGTTTTAGGGAAGTAAAAACAATTTACTCCAAAGGAGTATTGTTGCCATGCATGCATGACATATTTGTAGGTGGTGTACTAAATGCAGGTTTGTGTGAAATTTCCTTAGATTTGTGCATAATGATATTTGTGTTGTCTTATTTCTAATTTGCTTTTCTTTCTTTCTTTTTAGTGGGAGATCATTGGTAATTGCTGTGTCTGTGCAGAGTAGTTGCTGGTGATTCATGCTTTTTCAGGCAAGTGAGCGGTATAGTTTTTGAGTTTATAACTCTTACTAATAAAGCTACACTTTATTACTTATCTTGCACAGTGCTGGTTGTTGGTGGTGCATTTGTCCAGTTAATTTTTGTAGGAAAGATCATGGCTAGCTGCAGGATGACCACTCAGAAGGTGGTTGGTATGCTTTTTGAGTCATTGTCTGATCATGATTATGAGACGTACTCTGCATCTGAGGTAGAGGATGAAGTGAGAGATTCTGGCAGTGAAGTTTCTGTCGGAGAGGAATCTTCTGATGAGGAAGTCACACTCAGTGCAGATGAAAGGCCTGTTTCAGAGGAGGACACTGATGTGCCATTAGTGCAGCAACCTGGGGCTGAAAGGTTTCCCATTAGAAGACCTGAACTCTGGGTTGTCCCAAACATGGAGCAGCCAGAGTTGCCTGCCCTTACTGGTCTCCCGGGGTTTAGAGTCAATACTTAGAACTTTTTGCCTGTCAATTTCTTTGAGTTATTTGTGGATGATGTGTTTTTGGAAGAGATTGTTGAGCAGACTAATTTGTATGCGGAGCAGTATTTCAGGGACAACGCTGCTAGACTTAGGCTGCACTCTAGTGCTGCCCAGTGGATTCCCACAAATTTGGAGGCGATGAAAAGGTTTTTAGGTTTGACTCTTTTGATGGGGTTGATAAGGAAGCCGTCACTGGCTTTCTTATTGGTCTACTAGTCCCTTGATGGCAACAGCTATATTTCCTGCAACAATGAGTCGTAATCTGTATTTGCTTCTTCTTAGGATGCTGCATTTTATTGACAATGTATTAGACTTGTCACAAGATCACCCTGATTCTGACCGTCTTTTTAAGATTAGGCCTGTTCTTGATCATTTTGTAGGTCGGTTTTCAGAGGTCTATGTTCCAGGCAAAGAAATAGCTGTGGACAAGTCTTTGGCCCTCTTCAAGGGTCGTTTGATTTTTAGGCAGTACATTACTAGCAAGAGGGCACGATGTGGAATTAAATTGTATATGCTGTCTGAAAGTAGTACAGGATATGTGTATAATTTCCGTGTCTACACTGGTAGGGATTCCAGTATTGACCCCCATGGTTGTCCTCCCACTTTTGGAGTTACTGAGAAAATTGTGTGGGAACTTGGTAGACGACTATTCAACAAAGGTCACCATTTGTATGTAGATAACATTTACACTGGAGTGCAGTTGTTCAAGGAATTGTTTAGAGTGGACACTGTTGCTTGTGGCACAATTCGTTGTAACCGGAAAGGCTATCCAAGAGAGCTTGTCTGTAAAACAACTTCAGAGGGGACAGTGCAGTGCCTTGCGGAATGATGAGCTGCTAGCTTTGAAGTTTTCAGACAGGAAGGATGTCTACATGCTAAGTACCATTCATGATGAGAGTACTTCCCCGTGACTGTTTGGGGCCAGGTTGCTGAAGTGCGCAAACCTGTGTGCATTTTAGATTATAATAAGCACATGGGAGGTGTAGATAGAGTTGATCAAAGGTTGGAACCTTATACTGCTATTCGTGAGTCTTACGTTTGGTATAAGAAGTTAGCAATTCACCTCTTCCACTTAGCAACTTTTAATGCTTTTATTGTGTTTAAGCATAGGTCTCCAGAGTCAAAGATGACGATTGTGAAATTTCAGGAGTCAGTGATAGAGAGCCTTATTGTGGTGGAACAGGCCAGAGTTCCTAGAGAAGCAGTGGTGGAGGATGTGGCTATATTGAAAGATCGCCACTTTGCTGAGCACATTCCTCCCACACCCAAAAAAGGCTTTCCAGCTAAGAAATGTAGAGTGTGTTTTCGAAGAGGTATCCGGAGGGAGACTCGAATGTACTGGCCAGATCGTCCTTCAAAGCCTGGGCTGTGTGTACATAGCGCGCTTTATAAATCTATTGATTGATTGATTGATTGTTTCAAGAATTACCACACCCAGAATAATTACTGGGAACAACCATGAGTATAAACTCATGTCTGTTTTGTATTTTCACGTGTTCAGTTTCATGGTTAGCATTTCTGTCATGTACCTAGTTAGAGATTTTGTGTTTGTAGTTTTGTAATTATTTCTCATTAGTTAGGGGTTTCTTTGTTTAAAAAAAAAAAGTGATGCCATTGTGTGTGGAGTGGGGCTTGGCTGAGGGTGTACATAGTGTACATATTGACTTGCTGTTGGCTACTGCAACACACTGCCAGCCAAACACCAGTCCACACACTCCCATCAGCTGGTATGATTGTTGTATCAGGCATGTGGGCATATGTAAGTGATGGGCCCTTGAGTGGCGCTGTCTGTCGATGCGAGTGTTGTAATGTGCTGGGCCCGTGGCTGGCGGCGTGAATGGTCTTGTGCATGTCATTTATGAAAGGTGTGTGAATGGACTGTAAAGCGGTTGGTGCCTTGCCGTGGCTTTACAGCTCACGAGCTGTGAGTCATTGGTTCAGTTTTTTGGCCTTTCAGTTATTAACAGTGCATTTCATTTTTGTGAAATCTCTTGTTAATAAAATGTTATCCATTGAACCATCACTCACCCTCGTGCCAAATCCAACCAGTATGTGTGGTAAAAATGACAAAACCTGCTCCGCTGTAATCAGGCGTCGCAGCACACCTGTGACACGCTAGGTGCCTCGGGTGGGACCCCGATGATGAAGCATGCCACCAACTTAGTTGGTGGGTGAGGGGTATTTTTCACATAACCTAAGTGCGTTTCTTTTCACAATTTTTGCGTTTGGCACATCACAGACGTATGTGGACACATCAAAATGATATATTACAAAACTACCTGTGTTTGGGGGGCAGGGGGTACATATGTTTTTGGTCCTGGGTGCGGCCTTCATCTAGAGAAACCTACCAAACCCAGACATTTTTTTAAACTAGACACCCCAAGGAGTCCAGGAAGGTGTGGCATGCGTGGATCCCCCAACATTTTCTTACCCAGCCTCCTCTGCAAACCTCAGAATTTGCTTAAAAAAGCATATTTTCCTGACTTTTGTTTGTACGATCACCGCTCCAGCACAGAATTCCTACTCCCCAGCGTTCCCCTCAGTCTCCCAAGTAAAATGACACCTCACTTGTGTGGGTCCCCAAAGCAGAGTCAGCCTAAAGAAGTATAAAAGAAGAATATGTCCTTATCAACTCGCTGTGCTATCCCCTCTATCTCTACACGTTTTTGGCCTTATTCTGTTGCAGGCACCTGGCCCACCCACACAAGTGAGGTATCATTTTTATCGGGAGACTTGGGGTAACGCTGGGTGGAAGGACATTTGTGGCTCCTCTCAGATTCCAGAACTTTCTGTCACCGAAATGTGAGGAAAATGTGGTTTTTTAGCCAAATCTTTAGGTTTGCAAAGGATTCTGGGTAACAGAACCTGGTCAGAGCCCCACAAGTCACCCCATCTTGGATTCCCCTAGGTCTCTAGTTTTAAAAAATGCACAGGTTTGGTAGGTTTCCCTAGGTGCCGGCTGAGCTAGAGGCCAAAATCTACAGGTAGGCACTTTGCAAAAAACACCTCTGTTTTCTGTCAAAAAATGGGATGTGTCCACGTTGTGTTTTGGGGCATTTCATGCCGCGGGCGCTAGGCCTACACAAGTGAGGTATCATTTTTATCGGGAGACTTGGGGGAACATAGAATAGCAAAACAAGTGTTATTGCCCCTTTTCTTTCTCTACATTTTTTCCTTACAAATATAAGAGAGTGTGTAAAAAAGACATCTATTTGAGAAATGCCCTGTAATTCACATGCTAGTATGGGCACCCCGGAATTCAGAGATGTGCAAATATCCACTGCTCCTCAACACCTTATCTTGTGCCCATTTTGGAAATACAAAGGTTTTCTTGATAGCTATTTTTGACTCTTTATATTTCAGCAAATGAATTGCTGTATACCCGGTATAGAATGAAAACCCACTGCAGGGTGCAGCTCATTTATTGGCTCTGGGTACCTAGGGTTCTTGATGAACCTACAAGCTCTATATATCCCGCAACCAGAAGAGTCCAGCAGACGTAACAGTATATTGCTTTCAAGAATCTGACATTGGAGGAAAAAGTTACAGAGTAAAACGTAGAGAAAAATTGCTGTTTTTTTACCTCAATTTCAATATTTATTTTTTTCAGTTGTTATTTTCTGTAGGAAACCCTTGTAGGATCTACACAAAGTACCCCTTGCTGAATTCAGAACTTTGTCTACTTTTCAGAAATGTTTAGGTTTCTGGGATCCAGCATTGGTTTCCTGCCCATTTCTGTCACTGACTGGAAGGAGGCTGAAAGCACAAAAAATTGTAAAAATGGGGTATGTCCCAGTAAAATGACAACATTGTGTTGAAAAATTGGGTTTACTGATTCAAGTCTGCCTGTTCCTGAAAGCTGGGAAGCTGATGATTTTAGCACCTCAAACCCTTTATTGATGCCATTTTCAGGGAAAAAACCACAAGCCTTCTTCTGCAGCCACTTGTTCCCATTTTTTTGAAAAAAACAAAATTTTCACTGTATTTTGGCTAATTTCTTGGCCTCCTTCTGGGGAACCCACAAAGTCTAGGTACCTCTAGAATCCCTAGGATGGTGGAAAAAAAGGACGCAAATTTGGCGTGGGTAGCTTATGTGAACAAAAAGTTATGAGGGCCTAAGCGCGAACTGCCCCAAATAGCCACAAAAAGGCTCGGCACAGGAGGGGGAAAAGGCCTGGCAGCGAAGGGGTTAAGGTACTGATTAACTTTAAAAATGCAGTTTTGATGATTAAATAACTATGGCCGCCATTTTTTTTTCTTATTGCTCTGTTCCTTCAACTCTCGTTACCTCCTGAAAGGTTATTTTACTCATGTTTGTCATTAGTTTTCATGTATCTTCCATTTTTTCTGGGGAAATTAAAATGGATATTTGAAAACTGGATACTTTCTACTCAGTTTCTTCTTGGAGTTACTCTGTGAAGGTTTTGAGGAATCACTATTTTAGTTGAACTTCAGGGACTTTCTCTCAGTACAATGTCTGGGGTCTTGTTGGCTCGCCTTTCGCATCATCTTCAGACTTTTCTTCAAATTTGGCTTATATGGGAAAGAGCAGGAAACTTTTGTAGTCTATTAAACCTTCTTCAAATACTACCTTAGTCTTGGATTAGCCTTTCATGTTTCCTTTGATGGATGCTTCAATTTCTCCTGTTGACATGGCTCAATCTAGTTCCCCTCATCAGTGGCTTCCATGCTTCTACCCTCAAAGTCATCATTATCATCTTCGGCAAATAAAAGACATAAGCAGGATCCTCCTTCCCCTCTGAAGTCTACATCTCCTATTTCTCTGGATACTGTATTAGAGAAAATTAGAGACTTGAGACCATTTATTGAGGAAACCAATGCTCACATTCAAAATCTTGCTGATAAATGGTCTTCTATTGAATCTAGAATAAACTTAGTTGAAGACAGTATCAGCACCATACTGGAATCCGCTTCTAAAATTGCTTCTCTGGAGAAGGATGTTTCAATGCTAAAGAAACAAGCTGAAGATCTTGAAAACAGGAATAGCTGTAATAACCTGCGCTTGTATAGTCTTTATTGGCTTTTTAATTTGAATGTCTGCACATATTTATTTCAAGGGTTTTTATTAAGTGAAGCAAATAAAGATCACTTACTTAAATGACTGCTAAGCTTATACTTCAATCGGTGTTACACTTGGTGTCCTACAAAACAGGTTTATCATAAAAGGCCCATAAATTTTATCAAGTTTAAAATAGCTCATAAATCTCCTAAATGGGCCAGTTCTGTGAAGGCAAGTAGGGCTAGGTTCTTGTGTTCAGGGGCAAACTGCAGTGGCAGCTACCACTGAATGGGAGTGGCAGAGTGGGGGGCGAATTAAAAAAAAAAGAAAACTTACCTCATTGAGGATCCAGACTTCCCTCAGCCAATTACGACGCTGTTGTCACCAGCATGACAGCAGCATTGTGATTGGTGTGCATGGTCTAATTCGGCGCTCAAACAGAGAGTGGGACCCTGTGCACTTTCTCCTCCCAGCTGTGTAATACAGCGGGAAGGGGGGGATGGTGAATTCAAAGTGTGCATGTCTGTTTGTCTGGCCCAACAGGAATGGCCAAACAGACATCTGCACTTATGGTGCTCATACCCCTCCTCCTGCCCCCTTCAGCCCAGCCTTGCCCTAATCAGGCTCGCAATGAAAAATAAAATTATAAGACCATTTTGTTATTACCATTTTATTTTTCCTGTTAATGAATGCAGTGAGGCAACGCTCCTCGCCTTAGCGGAGGAGCCGCCACTGGCAAACTGGATACCAATAAGACCAAAGCAACACGTCTTGGCGCACTCAGCCATATTAACTTTAGAATTAGCAAGAATTATGGCGATCATGCGAGGTTAAAAGTGTGTTCCTAGGCCCTAGGTTGTTTTGACAGAGGTACTTAATGAACCAGTCATGAAGTGAAGAACAGGTCCCGGTTGAGAGAGAAGCTTTCGCTGGTGTTTGAAACACGATACACAACCCCTGAATTAAACTGGCTCGCTGCCCATTCAAATTCTCTAGTAGGCGCATTTCTGGCGCTAAAAACTTTAAACTGGGAAAAATTCACGGGTGGTGTCTAAAAAGGACACTGTGGCCTCAAATCCACTCGCAGCTTGTTGGCGGTTAATGGATTTTAAAGTGAGGAAATTGCTCCATGTGGCAAAGGGTGCCAACTTCTGCGTGTAGCTATAAATAGCGCAGCAGGTGCAGTGGCACCGAGGTCCAGGAATCTCGGGGACCCACTGCTCCCCAATTATAGAGGTTTTTTGTACTATGAACTTGCGGGGT
The DNA here is from genome assembly GCF_031143425.1 of Pleurodeles waltl. Lineage (NCBI taxonomy): Eukaryota > Metazoa > Chordata > Amphibia > Caudata > Salamandridae > Pleurodeles > Pleurodeles waltl. The sequence goes on along the minus strand of NC_090437.1, from coordinate 1,029,715,421 downwards.
GGGGACATTTTACTTGCTTTCCTTAGGCTCTTCTACGCCACTGGTTGGCGAAAAATCCAGGATGGTAGGCAATGCTGATGACGTCGGTGCCGCTGATATCCCTGAAGATAGACTGAGATGCAATCTGAAATGAGGTAAATGAAGGAGGCAGCAACGTCTGCAGTTAGCTTGTATTTTCAGGATTAGAAACAAACTCTAGTATTACAATCCAGGTAAAACAAATGAATATGCAACGATAGCATTCATTTTTTTACGTTTCCTGATTGATTTGAATTTCATGGCCCAGAACTAACTACCTTCTAGCAACTCGCTGGCTTAGATATGTGCACATAACAATAGCAAAGAAACTATCTGATTCATGAAATACAGTTACGGTATCACATTTATCATTCTACGTCCGTACTGTTCTTCAGCCTGAGCAACACAGCAGCTGTAAGCGTAGTGTTCAAAACAGTAGAACATTGTGCACTGTTATTGTCGGGGTAAGTGTTGTGCAATCCGAGCATCTCTTCCAAGTATTGTTTGTTGAATTCAGTGAAAAAGGGGATTTACGTTGTGCGCCAGATGTTGGAAAAGCATGTGCTTAAGCAAGGTTCCAAGACTGCAAAGGCAATAGCTGGAATATGACATCACCATATGGCACAGAGTCCACAATCTGAATGAGTTCTTAATGATACACTGTGTATTTATAGCACGGGGTATAAACAGTTTGCTGCCTTGTTTTAGATTTCCCCGCCTGGATAGAAGACAGAAGACTGCAGAGTCAAAGAGGGTGAAAAGAACAATGTATGATACCGGGATATGGAAACAGAGCGTCCGTAGGACAATAAATAAAGGTCAGAGTTTGAGAGGTAAATAGCCAAGAGGCATACACCACACCCAGAGTGTGCACTGCCACCGATGCCAGCCCCAGTCCGCAGAAACTATGTAGCTCCAGGTAACGCAAAAAGAGGCCAACCACTTTCCATTTGAGCAACCGATTACTATGATAGAATTTCGAAATTTACGTAATTGAATCCCATTGTAGAAGGTAATTTCGTTTTCTGAGGCAGTTTAGCTATTTCGCCAGCTTTACATTTCTAATAAAATGGATACATACAGGGGCTCTTCGTCAGGCCTCTTCCCCTATTCAAGAATTATTCACATGTTGCTTCCACCCGCCACAGTGAGTGTAATTGTTTATTGTACATAAAACATATCAATCACAATAATAAAAGCATTTTAATAGATAACTCGCTTGATCTATAAAAATGTACATGATATATAAATTGCAATCCATAAGAGTGAGATTAGAACTTCAGTAAAGCGTCACACAAAAGCATTTAAAGTATTGGTCATTAAACGAGTGAAGGAGAGAGATCGAGAAATTTCATGATATTCCCAATAAAGTCACCCCCACCGTAGCATACAACACGACACAATAGGTAAGTAGGCCCTTATCATATGTTGGCTCTCCTGCACTTTGAGTGACAGCATTTAGCCTCATTCTATGTGCACAGCTGCTTGAAAAGGAGTGCGCTTTTTATATGTTTGCTATTTTTTCGATATTGCATAAGTTTGTACAATTCTATACATAAACAAAAAACTGCACGCTTGCCTATTGGTTTTGTCAGTGCTTTTTTATGAGGAAGATTAATTACTTTAATCACCATTGTGGCAAGCATAACTTAGCTTCACTTTTGACAGTTAAGGGCCTGATTTAGATCTTGGTGGTATCACCACCAAGCCGCAGTGGGCCCAAAAAGGCCATCATGTCGGCGGTCTCCCGCCCGCCATATTTAGATATATTGTGACTAAGCCAAAGACCGCCACAACGGAGTGTACTCTGTGGCGCCAGCTGAATCCTGCAGCTGACACGGAGGACTCCAATGCCGATGATTAGCACTCCATCATCATCTTGATGGCGGCATCCCACCAAGACTATTTACATCACACAGTTGTGCTTGTGATGTGTCAGCAGTGGGCCCATGACGGCGGGAGTCCATGACAGGACCCGGTCAGTATAGTACTAGGACGGGGCCATTGGTTGAATGTTGGTAGCCCACACCTCTTGTAAACTGGACAGTTGTGAACACCTGCAAAACACACTATAAAACACACTCCATTTCCGACCATGATCCTTTGCTATCACACTGCAGCAGACCATTTGGATGCAGGAATTGTCACACAGGAAACAGTTTTTATCCCTGTGTTATTTTCCCTCTGTATTTTTTAAACCATATTTAGTTGGTACCCCCTCATCTCTTTTGGCACTAGTTTAGTTTTTCCCAATAATTCACTGTGAGAAAGTCACCCTTTTAGCATGTTCACCCCAATGTTTGACTGATACTAGGGGTAAGTGACTCTGACTGTGCCCTGAGCTCTGCTAAACAGGTCCGGGGCCAGTGCTCTGACTAAAAGGTATATGGCCAAATGATACAATGTTATAATTCCAATTGGCAATGACAGACCCTGCAAGTCCATAGTAGCATAGGGCATGGGGGATTTAAACTACCCATAAGTCCCGAGGATATAATACCGCAGGGAAGTTTAGAGGCCCAGTAGATTTCCTGTACTAGAGTGGGCACTACTATGTTGTCTAGTGTCATTTGTAAAGGCAGCCCTGCTAATTTGACTTTGGGATTCAAGGTACTTCCCAAGTGATAAACTACCTTATTGATACATATAAGTCACCCCAATGTCTCCCCTAGATACCCCAGGGACATTATACAAGATGTTGTATATGTCCTGGTGAAGGAAAAACTGCACTTTTCATTTCCACCTATTGTAGATACTTAACTCCATTGGATAAATTGGGAATATTTTCCCTAAGCATAAGTATGGCTAGGTGGGAGTTAAATCTGCCATGAAAGGACTCAATAGAGTAGTAATGATTAATCCAGCAACTTGCCCTGGTTGTATTATCATAACTAGTGCAGAAAATAAGTTAAAAGACTTTCTTTTCAGTAAGCCAAATTCCAGCCTACTAGTCGTCTCTCCTGATCGGTCAGCCTTAACAGAATTAGCCAGGCTGCTTTGATGAGGTGATAACTGACCTGCCCTGAGCAGATGCTGAGGCCAAGCCAGGAAAGGGGATGGGTAAATCAAGCTGAAGCTTCAAAAGGAAGCCAGTCGGAAAGGAAGGTTGCCATACCTGCCCTTTCACCATGCACCCCACAGATAGATAGTATAGGAAATGAATTTGCAGATGTCCAGAAGGGGAGTTAATGGAAATGAGCTACACCAGTGGGTTGGTTTAGCGAGGTCTTGCTCCTTTGGAGGAAAATCCCCCATCTTGGAATGTTAAAGTGCAGTGCTTTATGGGAAAAGAAGATGCCACACTTTAGAGGAAGTTTTCATGCTTCTGGGTGGCATCCTACAGCTCAGTGGACAAGGATGCCCAATGACTGTTCCCCAAGGTGATTGAACAAAAGTGGCTGATCTGCATTGGAATTCATATCTGCTGCCTGAAACCACAAGAAGAAGGATTGCCCTGCTGGAACCCTGGTCTGCAACCCAGAGGACTGCATACTGAAGTATTGCTCCTGTTGTTCACTGGAACAACAGCCCCAAGGACTATGCCTTGTTTTTAAAAGGACTCAAGAGTGGACTCCCTGAAAGCAACAAGTTGAAAGAGCTTCCCTGTACCAGCTTCAACAAAAGTCCCCAGCCTGGAGTGCCTGCAGTGGACCTGCAAGGATTTGGTCAGATGCATTGTGGGTATTGTAGTCCCAACATCCCAAGAAGCAACTCAGAGATTCTGGAACCATGGATTGGGGTTGTGGATTCCTGCATCAAGAAACAATTTTGGAAGTAAGTGTAAAAGTGTTACATAGTGGACGGCTGGAAGTCTTGACTGTGTTCCGGTCCTGTGCAACCTTCCCTTTGCGCACTATTTGCTTCTAAGCGCTAGTGTTACTTTTAATCTTAAAAAATTCATCTCTACGGTTCCCTGTATTGGATCTTTGTCATTTTGGCATCATTCTAAAGATAGAAATATTTCCTATTTTTATAAATTGGTGTGGTATTTTTATTGTGTGTTGTGTCTTACTTATTTACTGTATTGGTGTATTTAAATACTTTACATACCTGTCTTCAAAGTTAAGCCTGTCTTCTCGGTTATCAAGCTACCTGGGGTTGAGCCAGGAGCTAATGTTTTGAGACCTTGAATGATCCTAACACTGTCTGGGGTTGTTATTGCTAATGATAGGTGCGTACTTGCCTCTACTAATACCCAGCCTCCAACATTCATTATGGCAGGGAGGAGAAATGTCCATTTTTGAGAGGGAGAGTTGTCTGTCATAACGGATTAAATCATTAGAGTAGAACTACACTTGTTTGAAGCACAAGTCCAAAATACTAACATTTCCCAGAAGAGGCAACTGTGGACCAGAATAGTTGACAGAGTGAATGCTCTAGCTAACAACCTGTGCACCATGGAGAGGTGGAACAAACTGCGAGGGAAAGTTCATTCACTGTCCTCCAAACATCACCTGGAGGCCCAGAGGACTGGTGGTGTTTCTCCTCCCCCACCATTACAACTCTTTCCCTGGTAGGCAGATGTCTTGCAAATTGTCCATCCTGAAGGCTTGACTGGAATCTCCACTGGAGTGCAGACTCATAAGGCAGACCTATGTATGTCTCCCTAATCACAAATGGAGCCCTGCCCTTAAGATATACATTTGCAATGCTACAACATTAGCACCACAGATATAGCTTATTTTGACTAAACAAAATATGTTGTGCCATACAAATTACTAGCACCATGCTTGTAGCTCTCCTTCTAACATAATGCAATATGTATAGCCAGATTGTGTCTAGCTCCCCATGGATCATCCCTTGCATTGGCTCCGCCCATTACTGTCTATCAATGTATGTTGTGCTTACAAAAACAAGTTTAAAACTACATCCATTTTCACAGGAAAGGCTGGGATTTCTATGTGGTATTTTCTCCTAGTTTCATCATATCCATATATGTGTACAAGTTGCAAATGTGTGTTGATCTCCATGATAGTCATTGAGAGTGATATGTGTAACTTACTTTTCAAACAAGTATTGTCTATGGTGTCAACTGATGACTACAACTACCATGATGCTCTGTTTTCGGATCTGAAAAACAATAGTGGAATGTAATGTTGTTCCACCATCCTTTACTTCCATATGTGCACCTATTTAAAATACGAGTGCATTTGACAGTCACCATACCATGCTAAGGATTAATGTATCACTTCTTCTGTATCTCAACCATGTTGACACCTGCTCATAGCTACATTGAATTGATGAAAATACTTACATTATTCATTGTCTTTTGAATCCAGATTATCCAAAAATGTGTTGTGGTATGCTGAATGGAATTAGTGGCCACACACAAGTTAAATGTCACTGTCCATATGATGACCAATTATAGTTTAATATGCATTATGAGCCACTTTGAATCCAATATATTGCATCCTGGTAGGCCTTGGAATGGTCCAGTACTCCAATCCACTCACCATTGTGTTGGGTTTAATGTCTGTCATATGTATCCTACAAATCTGAAATAACTCTTTGGCATTTCAGGACGTCTCTACAAAGTCAGCACTGGAATTGGCATCTATGTAAATCAGGCTACATGGGTAAAGTAATGTAAATAACACAACAGCTTAATCAGTCTGTCACTCTCTTACTAGTTTTTAGGTTGGCCCTTTTGAAGACAAAGACACATGAAATGCACAAACCGTATTTTAATTGCATATCTTCTGTAACCTTCACTGGTCCAGTGCACCACCGTCTGTAGCCAAGACACCTCCACTCCAGCCCAGAAGCAAGCATTTAGTGAGCGGTCTAATGCAGCAAGTCAGGATGACCACAAGCCAGCTGGTATCTCTGGCAAGACAGTTCCAGTGAGTGAAACTCGGCCCACATCGACACCTCCCTCCACAGCTGCAACAACATCTCAGCGTGAGGACACCTCCACTTCCTGTGCACCAAGAACTTACACACCAATCATGTGCCCCCCAGTCCTGCTCCTCTTGAGACACCAACAACACAGCCTCCAGTTCTGCCACGAGCCAGTGTTCGGGCACACGTCCTCAAGGGCACAGGCTAGTGGGGGTAGGGCTCGTGGGAGTGAATCTGTGGGCCAGCCTAGGGATGCCACTAGGATTTTTGTTAGCCAGACCACCATTGAGCAAGTCTTGGGATCAGTCAAACAGTCCCAAGACATGATGGGTCAGGGTGTGGCTTTGGTCCGGTAAATCAGGGAGGTGCAGAGAGAGCACATTTTGGAACTACAGACCCACAATGAGAAGATGAGCTCCGTGACTGGGGTGCTATTTGTCATTTACCACCATATGTGCAAGGCCTTTCCTGAACCATCTGCCAATTGTGGTAATCACTCCTTATCTGGACAAAGTACACTACTGACAGTCACAGACAGGGAGGCCCTACCACATGAGGAGCCTGCTCCTACCACTCCAGTCCCTGCACCTCTTCCCTCCTCCCCGGAAGGTATGGTCATCCAGACTAGCAGGGGAGTATGACAAGACCAACACCACCACCTCTAGTCGCAGGACCTAATTTACTCCTTAGGGGTCCACCATTCACTCTGTGGACTCTTTCGTGGCACAGTTACCTTTTCTAAGGAAGTTGTATTCTGGATATTGAACTTTAAACAGTTTTTGGCTCTACTACCATGCTTCCATCCATGATGATAGACTCTTTTTTGTTTATTTCATCTTTTTATAAAACACCTCACTGTTGTTTTTGTGTTATGTTAATAAATGTAATACACACAAAGTACAAGACTCTTGTTGAATTATTTGTCACATTTCCAAGAGGTAAAGTGTTAACCAATGTACTTAAAATAAAACTCAACTCAGAATGTATTTGGAACAGACAAATGTTGCCAAAAGATCCTTATAGAAATGGAATCTGGGTTACAAAATACAGTCCTAACCCCAGTGGTCTGTGTCAATCAGGGTTATATGCTCCACAACCTTGAAATCAAGGAGGAAAGGGAATATGTAATGGAAACAAATTAAATAGGCAAACTATCACTGATGCATGACCTCACTTGGAGCCATACATCCTGCCCTCACAAAAGGTATTCTAGATCAATAACACCAATAGCATACATCATGGAAGTGACAATATTTGAGGCCACATGACCAGTACAGGTACACTGTGCCCATATCTGGTGCAATGACACATTCACCATTCAGTAGTGTGTTAACAAAATGTTGTATCACCTATGATGAAACACATTACAGCTACCTTCAGTGTCCACAAATTGAAGATTTAGGCAATGTGAAGGAAGAACAGTGTGGTAGGGCTTTACATACACATGTGGTTTGAGCAACTCTAGTGGAACGTATTGCCTTGATGGCAGCATCACACAGAAAACAGGCCAGATACAATCTTCTGAACTTCCATACTAATAGAGTGCAAGTTGTCTCTGGAAAAGATTTGCCCATCCTAAGTGGATTTCTGTTCCAGGATCAACAAATGTTCACTTTGTACTTCCAAACAGCAACATGCCACAGCAAATGTCACAACGTTGAAATGTCCAAATGAAGATGACATGGTGAAGTACCTTGAAACAGAATAACAAGGGAAAATTAATTGTTTCACATATTAAATTGAACTCAATTAACAAGTCATGAGGGCACACAAACGTAGCACAAGCACACTTCATCTATGTCAATGGCCACATTACCCAATGTAGGGGAAACTCTGATCAACTAACATCTTTGCCTTGAACTTTCCTGCACTGACCATTCCTAATAAATTACCATAGCAGACATATGCGTTCCCTAGGTCACAAGTTGTACTGACATTGGAGCTTAAAATTTGTAAAAGTAAACTTATGGCAGGTGAAGAAGTGAGCAATCACATCTTGAAGTAAATCAACTCCTTCTTCACCACTGTCATCTTCATTGGGCATGTCAACATACTCAATCGGGGGCTCATCATGGTCTCCCTTTTCTGTCTCTCCGCAGGGCAGTGTTATTAAGAATGCAGTAGGCAACTGTGATTTGACACACCTTATTGGGTGGGTAGAGGAAGGCTCCACCGGTCTTGTCCAGGCACCTAAACATAGCCGTCAGGAGCCCAAAAGCCTGTTCCACTGTCCTCCATGTTCTTCCATTGCCCTCATTGAAGTGGACTTCCCCTGGTGTTGTTGGATTCCTCAGAGGTGCCAATAACCTCAGTCGGTTAGGATACGCTGAGTCCTCTACATTAAAGCAACACATCAACAGATTACTCAGATATCAAGCCATTGCCCCTTCGTAAACTAGGATTCAGGCAAAAGATCAACAAGTCATATTGTATTTCCCAACAAGCCAGGCCCTCTCTGGTCCAAGTTGTGACATCTGCAGAGATATATTTCTGTTCTGTAGTATGAATTAATAATTTGTTGACCCAGAGAAGAGGGCACACACTTGAAATCTATAAGTCTGGTGAGCAGACAACTTGTGCATTGATGGAATGGAAGTTGTTCTTATTGGTAAACCTGTTGTCTGTTGTGTGGTGTCACCATGGCAATATGCATGCCATCTATTGCTCCAACCACATCTGGTATTCCACCCAAAGAATAAAATTCTCTCTTCACAGTGGCCATATAATGTGGATGTGGGAAATGGATGTAGCTGTTGATGGTTTTCATCAAGGAAGCAAGGACTTCTTGTAGCACACCACTGAAAGTTGGCTGGAAAATGCCCCAGATATTTCCACAGTATATGGAAGGGTGCCAGTGGCTACAAAATGCAATACTGCCATGCGTTATACTATTGGTGTCGTGGCTGTTGGATTGATATTGTGAGACAGGAGATCAGGCTCCAACTGCTGACACAAATCCAGGATAGTTGCCTATTTAGACAATATCACTTGATGACGCCCCTTTCCTCCATGGTGGCAAGGTTTAGAAAGGGCCAGAACACATGAAGCTGTCACCTCCTACCCATGGCTGGGTTCATCTGTATGTATGAAAAAGAAAACAACAGATGAAATGGTCACACAATACTTTTAATGTCAAAACACATCTGACTTTTTGGTAAGTAGAATTGTCATTGGGTAATACATGCACACACATTGACATCAAATATTTGGACTACAAAAGTAATAAGAAAAAAGCTTTTTAAATTGTTTTGTCATTATATGCAAGTTATACATTTGAACAGTATTATTTGCATATCATTTAAAAAAAAATACCATCAATGGAGGTAGTACTTCCCCTGCAGCACTTTCATTGTCAAACACAGTTAAGGTCCACATTTTATTGTGTCATATCTTTCCAAGAATAGTGTTGTTCGTATCTGACATTTTGAAATGCACTAGCCTCCATTTAGAGTGCTGGTGATGCACTAGCAATGGAAAAATGTGCAGCTTCATACCCTAAAATGTTGGCTGCAAAAGCAGGAGTTGACGTATAGTAGGAGGTAGCTTCCATGACAGGCCCACGTGTGATGGCTATGCATGAAAACCCCTAACTTTGTCCATCTCCGTCACAGATCGCACTTGTACTTCTATGCTGCGTTGTTAAAAAACTCTCACTTGCCTCCTGGTACATGTCTGATTTGGGAATGTCTGACTGAGTAACCTCTTTTTTTCTGATTCACAGGCTATTTGGTTCCTTTTTGGTAATGCAGGTAGTGTTGTGATTATAGTTGATACAATGATGTAGCTGGGACAAATTTTTGATACCAATGTCTGTGCATGGCAATTAAGTCACCTGAAAGTAGAAGTTGTAATGTGTGTCCATGTAACACACAAATCCTATTTCATCACACGAACTGCAAGCCACTGACTACCAGTGGCCAGTAGACAGTGTACCAGTAGTATGACAGACAACATATAGCCAATGTTGAAATGAAAATGATGATGATAAAATGTAGACGGTCTGGAGTTGTCTGATGCTGTACTGTCACATGGGATTCCAGCCCATATTGTATATTAGGTTGCTCTTTATCATTTAAACCTGTCAATTGGGTCACATATATGTAAACTTATTTTAGGTGCAGCAAGTTCAGATGACACTGGCTCACCATCATCCGTCCCAGTCTGTCCCATTCCAACGCACACTTGTTCAAACAACCCACAAGTCCCTGCTATCATTGACACATAGCAACCCTTCTATCTTGCCCTCAGTCACTGTATGTGATGCAGGCCATGGGTTCTGACTCTTGGGAGTTTAGGAAAGAAGCCAATGTAGCTGTTAGTATCATTATATACAAGGATTGTACAGGTGGTTTGGCCTTTAGTAGGCCACAGTGGATGTGAGTATTCGGGGGGGAAGGGCTCTCACAAAGGATTGGTTGCATAGCTCTGGCCAAGATGATGTTGTAGGCTTTATTAGGTAACATGAGAAGCTTGCGAGTATTGCTGGTGCACATTAGAAGACTGCAAATCAGTATTTCTGTTCTACCTGTCACAATTTGCTGGTTAAAATCTAGTAGCTGTTTGGTGAATGTACATGTGAATTTCCAAAATGCAATGTCACAGCAGTACTGTCCAATAGTAACACTGAATTTTCTTTTCTTGTTCTTTTATGTCATCTATACAGGTCAACGCCCATCAGAAGTGGGAAATCTGGAAGGCCAGCACAAAGAAGATGCGGACCCTGGGGGGGCCCACAAGTGGCGTAGTCTGCACTGTCAGAGGAGGCTGGAGGACCTGTGTCAGGCAACAAGAAAGTAAGCCAAGAGCCAAGTTGGGCAGTCCTCAATCAATCAGTCAGAGTTTATAGAGTGTAGCTACTCACCCGTTAGGGTCTCAAGGTGCTGGGGGGGGGAGGTGTAGCGTGTACCGGAGGTGGATTAGAAAAGCCATGTCTTAAATTCCTTCGTGAAGCTGGGAAGGGAGGTGGTTTGTCCTCCCAGTGATCGAGGCGGGTGCGCTGCACCCTGACCCCATAATGGCCCGAATCCTTGTGGTGGCTTACTCTGGTCTTGATGGTCAGTTGAGGGCCCAACAGCAGCAACAAGGGGGTAAGTCATTTTCTGTAGATATTGTTGTGGCTTAACCTATTTACTTTTGATCTATGTTGAATGCCATCAACTTTGAGGTTGGCACACATCCAAAGCCAATGAGGATTTCTGGAGATGTAAGTCGATCAGACACTGTCTGATGCTGTGTGTGGTATATTGCTTTGTTCTGAAGGATGCCACTAGATTCCTCCTCACAAGACAAGCACTGTTGTGGGTAGAGACATGGCTGCGTGCAAACAAAGGGATTGCCAGCATTTTCACAATGATGTGAGGGACAGTTTCACAAAACATGCCCATGTCATGATTGTGTCAGGTGTAATGGTACTTCACAAATGTGTGTAGTGAATGTAGGCTTCATTACTGGTAACTGTGGCAAACTGCACAATTATGAAGCAGCTGATATATCAGACTTGACATTGTTAAGTTGGTGCTATGGCAATGTGAGGATGTGCACCTGCACCAAAAGTATTATAATTCTGTGTACAGTGGCATAATTCCTTGTTTGCCGCATGTTTGAAAGCAGTTTGTTCAACAAACTTCTGGTAAGTTAATGTGGACAGTAGCAGGTGGACCGGAGTCCTTAGACCTTCACAAATGTGCATGTAAGCCAGTCTGTTATTGCCAATGTTAATTTCTATGTCAAGCTGTATTGTTAACAGACAGGAATGTGTCCACATTGGTGAGAGAGTTGTGCATCCCACAAATAACATTTTGGTGTCCTTAGTCATGCCTAATGAAGAGAGTATTGATGCAGAGCAATATAATACTGATAGTGACATTTGCATATGGACGGTAACATCACATAGATGTTGTGTTGTCCCATATTGAGTGGACAATTTCTATCTAAAAATCTTACCCCTTGGTAGAAATTTACCCATTTTAGCTCTGTACTGCAGTGGTTCAGAGATGTAGCCAGGCCTATGTGTAAACTCATGCTGTTGAAACTCTTTGTTATGGAGTAAATTACAAGTGCATAAGTGGCAAAGGCACACATTATATGAGAGCTGTGATGGGGAATTACTGAACTTGTTGCAAATGTTGTGTGATATACATGGATTTCCAATTGTATTCTCACAGTTTCACTATAACTGTTATATCTGTGTTTTCAGCATCAACAGGGCAAGGGGACTGTGACAGCAGCCACATTGGCGGGGATGAAGTTGCTCACTGGGGATCGGGTGTGGACACCAAAGACACTGAGGAACCCAGTGGCACAGAGGGTGGGGGGACTGGCACGGAGGCCACCAGTGACTCTATATCTTCCTCTGAGGCCTCCAATGAATACCAGTTTCTAGAGGGGGTGGACACTGGAGAGACTGTGACACCTGCGTCTTCGTCTGCCTCCCCATTCAAATCTCCACCCTCGCACTTGCCCCCCCAGTTGGCCATAGCCGTGCCCTAAAAGGGGCGACATCACCTTTGCTGCAGGCACCTCTGCCCCTGCCCTGGGTTCCCAGACTGCACTTACTGAGGAGGCTGTTGATCTTTTAAGAAGGATTACTTAATAGACCGCACTATTGAATGCCATCCAGGGACTGGCTGGCAAGGACACCCTAATGCTGGCTTACATGGATGGCATTCACAGTGCCCTGTCTGGCCTTCAACTCTCATTCCAGGGTCTGGCTTCCTGATTGGCTGCAGCCTTCCACCCACCACAACCTCGTACCCAGACTCACACCCCTTGGCCATCCCAAGTCCCTTAACCCAGCCCTGTCCAAAGTACACACAAACATATACATGCATCCAGAACAACAACCACAAGCAACACATCCCAACACCAACACAGCAAAAAACACAAGCACAGGCACACACATGCAGACACCACTCACACACCACCACTATCCCACCCACAGATACAACACCCACCACTACAGTAACACCCACACACACACACACCAACCACAAGCACACCTCCAGTCAGTACACCCACCATGACACAACAACACCTCCACCACCACCACAGACACAACACCCACCACTACAGCAACACCCACACACCTCAGCCAGTACACCCATCATGGCACAAACCCAGAACACCCACCACTATAGGAACACCCACAGACACCGACCCTGTCAGCACATCTAGCACCACACATACATGTACATTTTTAATACCTACACACACCACACCAACACATACCACATCCACTACACACACATCCTCACACACACATACTGAACATAAACACCCACGCTCATCCACCTAACAATCAGTAAAATTCACAAATCTAAAGTTACAGCATATGCACCAGACCCTCAAGCACCCACACCTTCAAAACACACACACACACACACACACACACATGACACAGCCACTCTCTCTACTCCCAACTCCCTCATGAACACCCTACCCATTTTCCTAAGGAGAGCCTACTTTTTCCCTGACCCCTTTCACATCCCACCCAACTCCTACCCAACGTAAATTCACCCCTTCCAAATCCCAAACCACCGCTGCCAAACCCACCCTCCCAAAACCACCACTCTCAAACCCACCACTTAAAAATCCAACACTTCCAAACCCAAGGACTAAGCTGCCTCCCACCCCGTTAAGTTCATTGAGCTGCTTGTTCTGTGCCCCATAGATGGCTGTTTCAGAGGAGGTTCATTTTGGCAGTGTAAATAGGAGGCATGTTATGGGCATGCAACCCAGACTTTGAACTTTCTGGCCTAGCACCTTTAATGTTATTTTTTTGGAGTGAATCTTACAGAACACATGAGAGATTTATCTCATACCTATACAAAATTTTGATTTGAGAATACCTCTCTCCTGTCTCTATTTTTGGATTGTTACTATTTTTTTTCTGATGATGTTCTTTCTGCTAATGTGTGTGCCATGCACTTCCTCTCATTTGTGACAATGACAAACACAGGTTGTACATTTTAGTTTTTTATTTAAATGCATACATTAGTGTTGTTCCTTATTGATGGACAGAATAAATTTGGTGCACACATCCATGTTGTTACTGGGCACTTACTATTATATGTGTTTCTGTTTTTGTGAGTGGAGAGTGCATGTGTGTTTATTTTCACATGATGTGTCAATAATATGCACATGTTCATTACACAGATGACTTGGAACTTTATGGTTGAAGGTATCTTATGTTTGTGATATACTGCACACACCAAGGGGACAAGTGGTCTTCATACATCTCTGCCATGTTTGCAGTTCACCAGTAAACATTGCATTACAAACTGTGTACACCCACCTGTAGAATGTTGCAGTGTAATTACTACATAATCGTGGAATTGTTTGGTTCAAATTGGGGATACTGTTTAATTAAAATTAAGTTGTTCTTTTTGTTTTTAGCATTGCCTTCCTTTATCATTGTTAGGGCTGATCATTTCTTTGCATCTTTATTTTGGCATAAAATGTAATACATTATTAGTGAGGATTCTGTTAATTGTTTTGTTGAATAGTTTAAATTTAATATAATAGTTTCAACTAACATTTTGTAAATAAATATACACATGCCAGCCCAATTGTGTTATAATACAGTGCATTTTCATTTTTCAAGTTCTTGAGTCTGACTGTGCAGCAGTTTGGGAGTTTTTATGTCAGTGTTATGCATTTGTGCAGTTGTTACAGTCTTAGCTTGCTCCTCCTGGCAAACAATATTTAAACAAAAAAGTGAAATCATATGAATTGAAAGTTAAATATATCCATTTCAGAAGGTATTTGCACCTAAAAGGACCATGAGAGATCCCACAACCACCTCGGTATTACAGACATGAGCAATCATTTTACAATTAATTAAAATAATGTGTAGAATTAACATGTAGGCCTTAAATGAAAATGTAATGGTTTAATCGATAAGAAAAGCAGTAGGCGGAGACATTTACACGTATTAGGCTTGAAAAGCTGATATTTCAGTTTGTAAACGACCTATGTTAGGTATGTTAAATTTTAGACTTTCAATGCTGAGATTTCCTACATGCACATTTCACTGTCCTGCCCGAATCTTTGCTGCTCAGAGACTTTACTGCGTTTCATGAACTTTTCTTTATGGAAAGTTGTGTTTGATGATTATTTGAGATTTGATTCTGAAGCTATATGTTTTAATCTGTCTATTTGGACCTCTTTATGGCTTCTAACTGACACCTTTTTCTAATGTATCTGAATCCCCTTCTGAGATTTAGATTAGGGACTTTTCCATAATGGAACGTGCTTTCTGCACTTGCTTTGATAATATTTGATTATATTAGTTTATTAATTGATTGATGATTACTTATGCATGTTCAATAAAGATGTATTTTACTAAATTATTTCTAAATACATTTTTCGAACTCATGCCAACTCTCATCATTGACTGAAAAATAATAACTGAAATTGGGATGATTTATTGATTGATGTACAGCTCCTGGCTAACCTCATCTATGTCCAAGATCTGTTGTCCCACTGGCGCGTGGGTTCCTGCCCTGATGAGATGATAAACCTGACTTTGTAGACCAATATGTAACTGATACCCATGC
This sequence comes from Pleurodeles waltl, assembly GCF_031143425.1. Lineage (NCBI taxonomy): Eukaryota > Metazoa > Chordata > Amphibia > Caudata > Salamandridae > Pleurodeles > Pleurodeles waltl. The sequence goes on along the minus strand of NC_090437.1, from coordinate 1,029,700,005 downwards.
GCCTCAGCAAAATTGGTTGCAAGAGGATGGTTTATGTAATGCGAAAGAGGAGATGTATTTAAAAGAGACAATTAATTGCCTTGCGTTAGATAGATGTCCACGACCCATCACCCAAAGCCTGAACTTGAAGATTGATGGAATGTGGTTTCTAAGGTGGTTGCTGAATTGGAGTTGTGAGTATTAATAGGGTGATGCATTAAAATTGTTTTGTTTAGTGTGGTTTTATTCAAGTATTGGTACTGGTGTATGTGTGTTGAATGGATTATCAAATCTTATGAGTTGCTGATGCTTATGTGCTTATTAGCGAAGAGGTTGAAGGGCTATTGGATCAAGAAGTAATCAAAATCCCGGGATAGAGATAAAAAGAGTTGATTCATGTTTTTCTTGTGATGCAGGTTGTGAGTTACCCTTGTCTGCACGATTGAGATAGGGACAGTAACTAATTTTTGTTATTGTACTAATAATGATTGATGTTGCCTGACCTGATGTGCAAAGGAGAAGCTGCATTGATTAGGTGATTTCACTCTGGTCGAGATTTCATTTGTGTGTATGAAAACGCTCCTTGAATAAAAAAAATCAGATGGTTTAAAAACCTGAATTTTCGAGTTGTGAAATTGATCTTTTTGTTTTCTTTAGGGAAGGCTGTCATTTTATTTTGGATAGAATAGTAGTTTTATAGTTTGTATGTATATGAAGAAATTGTAAAGGAGGGTGAGCCACTGTAAGAAGCAGGTTGTTAAGTCATATTATGTAACTTTGAGATTGGCTGGTTAGTGTGAAACGCCACACTGAGATTGGTTGAGATGTGTGAAGAGCCACACAGTGATTAGTTGGTTGGTGTGCAGAGCTGCTTGAGATTGGGAGTCGGGCTTAAAGAGAAATTGCCAAATACAGAACAGAATCAAAACATTACAGAATTGAATTGCGTTGGTATTAATTATTGATTTAATTTGAAAACAAGAAATTTTCTGTTAGTGATTTAATGAGGCAATGAAACATTTTTGCCTGAAAAGAAAAAAATAAATTTTTTGTCTATTCTTTGCTTTGGATATAGTCATAAATATGAAACCTGGAGTATTAGGCTACCTTGTGGTTAAAGCTGGTTAAAAACAATATTTTTAGGTTCACAATATCTGTCAGCACTTTCACCTGCAAAGCTTTTGGCAGTTGTAGCATGAGTTTTGTGTCATTTGTCTCCAGAGGTTTCCTGCCCTAAATGTGTTCATATACAGCTAGCTGCGGGTAGCTTTAAAAAGGTTTCCTCAAAAATGTTGTTTGCAATGGTCTTCTAAGTGGGTGTGGTTACGACTCATAAGGGTTGAACACTGTGTTGACCTGGGCTATTTTACTACATTTAATTTAATCTGCATTGTTTCTACACTTTTATGTGGCTGCCAAGTTTTGGTTTTGTATGGTAAACAGTGCACATTTATAGTGTGCTTTTATGTGACATTTCAATGCCTCATGGGACACTTTGAGAGATAGTTTATTGTTGGTTGAACAAAGAAGTTGTTTCTTTGTAGAGAGCCAAATCATCCAAAGTAAGCATTTGGTGCAGGGTAATGGCCTAGGCACAACTTTCAGCATCCCATAATGCAACTTACTTATGGCTAAAAAGCAGAGATAGCTGAGGATGTCCTTTCAACAAGACACATGCCTCTTAACTTGTCTTGAATTTGCTTGTCTCTTCCAGGCACACTGACAGGGGCTTGCATTTGCATCGCATTATAAAACAAGCCAATAGCTCTGACTTAATGTGCTAACACATTCAAACACCAGTATGCACAAATGCTATCTGCATGTGTTATTACATTACTGTAAGACCTATTCTACACTGCTCAAATGGAGCAACTCAGTTGTGTACATTTGTGCAAGATTGTTAGAAGAAAATGGACCAGTTTCTGCTAGTGGTGGAAGGAGTTTCTACCCGGTTAGATTAACCCTACTAAAGGCATAATGTTTGGTACAAGCTGAACCATGAGGAATTGTGCGTTTATAAAACCCATGCTTTGTGATCATACTTGGGAACTCAAAAATAAAAAAGTGAATGTCTAGGTTAATGTCAGGGTTTGTTGCTGTAGTCCCACACACTTTTAGTTTTGCTTGTGACATTATGTGAGTGCAATTCCCAGCCTTATTTGACTCTAGGTCTCTAAATCCCAAGGTCGACAGTTCATCTTTTCGTTTGATAACGTTACTGCTTTAACAAGTATTGGCAATGAGAATAACTATGTATTATTAATGAAAGTTCTTTTGGTGTCAATGATGGGTGTAGGCATATAGGCAGTCTCACTCATCTACCTGTTCATTCACTGACTCATTGTTGCAGTCACCCTTTGACATAAAGACAACAAAACATACACAAACTCAACAACGTATGGAAGAATTAAAACTGAAAAGAATACTAGTAGAAAAATGACAAAGTGCTGCGACCTGAAAATAGCAAGCATATGCTTGCAATAATGGGACTAAACATAATAACAGATCTTTTGAGGTCCTACCACCAATGGGGTGGACAAAGTATGTTGACAATAGCAATCAAATGGGTGCAGTGTATCCCATCCCATCCTATCCTCTCCCTATTGTCTTTTATGAAACAAAAACTGAATTTGGCCAAATCAACCAAGGCTCTGCACTTTGGACTCAACCTGCATTACCGGACTCAACCTTCCATGTCCCTCCGCAGAAGAAGAATGCGGTGTACCTAATATCATAGAAATAGAGAAGGGCTTGAAGAGTCTCTTGGTGAGCTTTATGGACCCATGTACCTTCTGTATAATTTGCATTATCCTGCCTTCTTTCTGTGTAAGCCGGGAACCACCGAGCTAGCAAGTTTAGATCTGGTCTCTGCAGCTCTTTCAAGTGAGTGCCTTAGAGGAAAAAACATATTTGCAGCTTTTTGTTTATTCTCTTTGGGCAGCAGCCTAATAAACAAGTGGATTTATCAGACCATGGGACACCCTAACTCCCTATCTCTCTGAGGAATCCATCCCTCGGCTCCAGATTTGATGGATCATCTCTATGCTCTTTGCATGAGGTCGACAATCTTTTTCCCTGCAAGAGGATTAACTAGGAAGTTAGGTAATAATATATCAACATTAATTTACAGTGTAACCAATTTGGCCAAACAATGAAAACTCAAATCAGAAATAAAGTTAGAGGTTTTATTCCAAATGAACACTCATGCTAATGTAAACAAATCTCAAGAACATACGGTATAGGAGCAGAATAGTAATTGGGTAAACAAATTGTCTGAAGAAATTTAGAAAGGTTAGCATAATACAAACCAGGAATTACATCACAGCAATACAAAATATTAAAAGCGGGATCTAGTGCTCACAAAACAGTCACTGGCCAGTTTTCTTACACATTAGTGCAAGTTGAAATCATTTACTTAAGCTGAACTATGGACAGATAGGGGAGCATCTTATAAAACTCTGAACTATTGCAAAAAGGAAAATCTAACTAGAAAAATATAAGTACAAAAAATGAGGCGCAGAAATATGGCAAAATGAATGGAAAAATAAAAGGAAGGTAAATAGGAAGATGTCATCTTTCCAGAATCTTGATTAAGAGTCTTCATGGAGAGGTAATTGTCAGCCTAAGCCACACTCAGCAAAGCATGGGACAAAGGGGAAAGTTAGAGGTCTATATTTCTCAAAGCCCAAGGAAAACTGTGCCTACAATCAATCAGCAAAAGCTCTAGTTACTACCACAAAATCCAATCAGGTAACTCTCTCCTGATCACGTCATCATGAACTCTATTGTATTCTCCTGTCCCATGATGCAACTTGCAACATCTGTCGTCACTCCCAGAGCAGCCTTGAGAACGCTGTTGTCCTTGGTCCTCTAGACATCGTTTGCATAATGGATGAATAAGGGACAGTCATCTCACGCTTGGTCTCTATGTGTTCAAGGTTTTTCTCTCAGGCTCTCTATTAGAAAACCATAACACATCTATTTCCAAACTAACATTTTGTGTGAATGCACCTGAAATGAAATGACACGTTAGCAGAAAATTAAGAGCAGTTTCTCACGTTAAAGAAATTCGGGCCTAGTCATGTCAATATTAAAGTGATTTTCACCGATGCACATTTAATTTCATGTTATACTGTGCAGATATTAATTTCTACATTGTATAAATGTCAATTACATTCAAAAGAAACTTCATGTTACTGTTAAAATAAAATGCAGCAAATGTTAATACATGAATCTTGATGTGATGGGGAAGTGCATTTCAACATTAAACTATGAAAAATTACTGCACAAATTAAATAAGTTGTTAGCATTTGTAATGCAAATACTTTCAAATAACACGAGGATGGTTATAAAATGACTCATTGATTACATGTCATTTACTAGGGTTAAGGCACACTGTATACATGTTCTTAACACAACAGTGAGTGCACGTGTATTGATGTTGAGTGCACCACTTTACATTAGTTAAATATTAAAACACACAATATTTAAAATTTATGAATACATATAAGTCATGACTGTATTATCATGGGTTGCAGCAAAATCTACACTGCTCCACCATTTAACAAGATTCATCCTGCCTCAGCCCTGTCGCTGCTATCTGCCAGCGCCACTTGCTGTAGGATCTACCCCAAGAGGGTGTATTGACTAGGCTGGGGAAGAAGCCTTCACTCCCTCTCTTATACCACAGGCACAAGTGGTTCTGTAGCTGTTTCGGCACCAGGGGCACACCGACTGCTTCTCTTGGAACCGGAATGTGATCAGTGAGCAATCTTCAAGCCGGCTGACTCCTGGCACTGCACTGTAATATCTACATACTTAAGTGTCATCTGAGATATCAGTGATTCCATTGATGATGTCATTTGACATGGCATGGGTGGTGTGGTGTGTGAGGTTGGGGGTGGTGCATGGTGGGACACTGGCTGTGGTTGGCTCAGTGAACTATAACTGGTGATTTTCAGTGTTTTTTTTGCATTTAAGCATTTGTTTTTACCTAATTACAACACTAAACTATAGTGTAACTTTAACATTAGTTTTTTTCCACTGAACTTCTAGGATTATGTAAAGTAAGCTATGATCCTATTAGCATGTCTGATTATAACCTTTGTTTTTTTCTGTGAGGGAAAGCTCTGTGAGCACTATAGCCCAAACTGATAGAATGTCACTAACTTTGACAGAAAGCTAGCTCTTTACCTAGCAATTGTTCTTTTAAAATGTAAGATGGGAGCTGTAGGAGTAGCCGGACACACTGGACCCTGTGAGGAACCATAGCTGCTTAAAAAAAAGAAAAAGAAAAAATTGTTTGGGCCTCGATCCTGCTGGACTCTTTCTGGTGCCAACGCAACACCCCATTACTCCCACAATAGTCCTGCGGGAGCCCACTGGCTTGCATTGGCTTCCACAAGAGTCCCGTGTGATCAGAAAACTATTTGCTTTAAAAAAGGGGGGGGTGAGAATCTCTTGTGGGTTGGATGCATAATGGCTGTTGGCCCGGCATCTAACCCATGCTGTGCATTCTCAATGGCCATGCGGGGTGCGAAGGTGGAGGTGGCCATCTTCTGGGGTTGGGCCAGGGCCTGCATCTAGCTGTGCATGGTTGGAGGGTTGTCTTCCTGTGGGTGGGAGGGGTTGGGTGCATGGTCTGGCCGCAGTCAGGCCCTGTGAGCAACCCCATGTTGTGCACAGCGAGCAGTAGACTAGTTGTGAACAGGGCCTGCCAATCCCATGTTGCGCAAGCCAAATGTGCTCTGTGTGGTGTAGGTATAGTGGTGCATGGTAGTAAAATATTACTTTAAAACAACATGGAAATTCACTCAAAGGAAAACAAAGGTTAAAGTGGCGTCATAAATAGGTCAAAATGTCAGTTTAATGTAACACTTTAGACTACAAAAAATGCTGAAACTCACCATTTAACAGGAGATTCTATATTTTGCACCACTGCTATGTGCTGCTTATGACCTCACATATTATAACAGTTGATAAATGTTCTGACATTATTTATCACATCCCAGAGATGTTTTATGACATCATTTCTTTAAAATTATTTTTATTGCCATTTATTGAAAATAACACACACCAGTATTACAGCTGTAGAAACATAGAGGAGGGTGAAAAGTGAAAAGGAAGAAGAGATGAAAAAGAGTGCAGGGAAGGGAATGAGCATGGTGGCATAGAGAGGCATTATTATACAGTAGCGATATGGTTCCTCTTGTACACATGTCCACAAATGTCTATTGACAACACATCGGTGCAGGCCCATACTTGCTCACTGGCATCTTTCGATCCTGAAAATAGGGCCAGCAACAGAGTGTCAAAGAGTCATTATCCCAGCTGCTGTGAAAGATTGTCTTGGCCCCCATAAGGGGATGGTCTGAAGTGGCAGGGGACAATGGCGCAGTCCCAGCAGTAGGACCACTGGGGATCTGAGATGGGGGGGGTCTCTGTTAATTATCAATGCTGTGCAGGCGCAGACACGGTTATTGGTGCAGATGATTGCATAGTGGAATATAATCTGGCTATTAATTTACATGATGATGGATTACTTAGCATATGTTCCAAAGCCAGGAGTGTCGGGGGGGCTGGGAAGGTGTTGTGTAAAGTATGACATGCCACCGGAAGTTGATAGTGCAGCAGTACTTCCAGGGCACTAGGGCACTCAAATGGAAGCAAGAATTGGTCCTCTAGGTATAGATCAGAGAACTTTGTAAGACCTTGCTCTCTGGTGCGTATTTTGGTGCCTGCATCTTGCAAGGGTGGGAACTAGGGGTTGCCCCTAAGCAGAATAGATGTGGCGTAGAGGCAAGGCAATCCAGCATGTCTGTTTTATTATATCATTGATGACAAGACTGCATGGTGAAGATACAAAACAACGCCCTTCGTGGGCTTATAAATATACATATATTCACTGAGCAAACCAAAGGTTGCAAGGACATTGTTAATGAGTTCGGACTTTACACCAACAGAACCTTGGATGTTTGGCAGTTGTGGTTGCCTGGCTGCGGCTTTCACCCCAGCAGTTCACTGCTTGCGGCCTCTTGTGTTGCATTGCTTGTGGCATGGTCGGTGGCCTCGCTGGTGGCATCGCTGGTGACATCGCAGGCAATGTTGCTGATGACATCATTGATGACATCATCCAGTGAGTGTAAGTATTTTGTAAATGTTTCTGAGATTAAAGATATATGCTAAGCTACTCCATAAGTAAAAGTAGTATTCTTTCTGTACTGCTAAAGAGTGATACTACATATAAAATGTGTCATCTTATATAAAAACACGTTTTTAAAGCAGCTGTCCTATTTCTCAGTGAACAAGCATGTACACTGACACATGCTCCTTGGTGATTTATGTTTATAGTAGTGCTTTGTGACAGTCTACTCTTTTGTTTGAAACTTCAGTCCAGAGTGATAGCTGAGTACCTTTCTGTTTTATGACATTCTTACCAGATTCCTTTGATGCCTCTGTTTTGTGAGGAAGAGTATACAATGCAATAAGTTCATCTGTTCCCTAAAACATTTCTCTAATGTGATAGCTCAGAGTAGTAGACATTTACAATAGGTTCACTTATCTGCTCACACTTTTTTCCATGAGGAACAATAATTTTGTAACACATTGGTGTGTCGACTGAGACCTCTCTACTGGTTGCATGTTGTAGTGCTTTGTGTAAATCTGCCACTTGCATTAAAACATCTTTCTAGGTTTACAAATGGTGGTGTTGTGGTTTTCAATATAGTTCCCTATCCGGTTAGATGTTTTACTTTTGTCATCAGTCTTTAGAGTAGGGGTTCCTTACAGTGAGGACTATCTGCTGTGAAATGTGTCTTAGGTGATGACTGTATGTATTAGCGGATAAGGATGCAGTGAGCCCAGTGCTATGTGTCTCACCTGTGCCTTGTTTATATGTATTTTAAAAATATGGTACATTATAAAGCATAGTGAAGTTTATTTTTATGGATGATGTCATCTGAAACGTCATTTGGGTTGTCGTCGGTTGTGTCATTGGTGGTCTAGCTGGCCATGTCATGGGTGGTGTGTTGTGTGGAGTCATAGTCGATGCATTACCGGGGCATAGGTTGTGATTGGGTGGGTAGCTGTGGCTTCTGAGTTTCTGTGGCTTTGTGTGTGTGGAGCCTGAACCTGGTCGTAGCGTTCCTGTGGTCTTTGTTTTTTCAGTGAATTTCTAAGGTGTTTTTATTTCTATTTCCTAATTGTATCATCCCTGTGACCTTTGTTTTTTTTCTGTGAGTTTCTAAGGTTTTTAAAAAAACTTTATTTCCTAACTATAAAGTCCATAGGGTTTTTCTAGTGAATTTCAATGTTTTTTTAAGGCTTTCCTTAACCATAATGTTGCAGTAACCTTTTGTTATTTTACTGAATTCCTACATTTTATTAAAAATAAAAAAGATTCATTATTTAAACGCACAAATTATAGCCTTACCTCATTCTTAATTCTTTTTAGTGCTTTTAACCAACAAATATTTTATGTTAACAAAGGGTGTCTAAAAAAATATTAAAATAAATGTTTCATTATTTAAAAAAAGAAAATATTACATATTTTAATGGGTTTTATTGTATATGGGGTTTCTTTTGCAGACAGTTCTAATGCGTAGTTCCAGATCTGCAAAGTATCCACAGGTTCAGCGTGATTTTTCACAACATTTAAAAACATATATAAAGAGTATACAATTGATGTTTGAGCTAAGTGGTATACTAAGATCACATACAAACTCATAATCCCATAAGTAATTCCAGCTTGGAAGGTTGTTTTAATACATATTTCCAAAGTCGTTGTGGCGATGCCCTGTCGTTGCGGCATCGTTGTTACTGCAAATCCCATGTGACACAGGAAAAAAAAGGATTTCATTGGTTAAACCACCTGTCAACCTTTTTAAGAGGAACTTCCTTCCTATATTTTCCTCTTTTGGGCGTGGGGCTGCTAACAATTCACACCTCGCACATAGACAGGGACACTTTTGTTTTAGCTTTGGTGTTTTTCTTTGAGCTATCAGGGATGGAATCTAGGCAGAATGCAGTGGAGAAGCAGCAGAGAGAGCATCCTTCATCAGATGAAGAACTGCCTAAAACAAAAATAATCGATTGCGTGTAATTTCTTCAGCATACCTTCTGGAGAGAAGAAGATCATTGTGAAGGTGGTGCAATGTAATCTGTGTAAAAACAAAATGTTAAGTGGGACTTCAGACAAGTATTCATATGGCACAAGCAGTATGCTGAAGCATCTGAAAACCATTCACCTTTTATAATGCTTCAGTTCCAGAAAATTAGAACATTTTGCACAGCATACAGAAAAGTACCAAGTGTAGGAGAGCAGTCTATACCTGTACTAATTGAGACTGCTAAAATAAACAAATCTTAATTTCTTTTCATTATAAGAAATTAATGCATAAGTTCTGGGTGTTTTGTTTCATAACTTTATATTTTCTAGTTATTGTTATAAGCAACAAAAAAAAAACTAAAAACCACAAAAGGTTAAAGAAACACAAAACAATCAAGCTCTAAGCCCCCCCCACTTCAAAATGGTTCTTGTTATAACTTCCTTTTCTGATTTAAAGAAAATAAAAATATATGTTATATGTTAGTTTGTGAATGTGGGAAAACCTGTTCCTATGTTTCCGTATATTTCAGTTTGACTGGGGGGTTTAGTGTTTGTACGTGTGTATGAGTGGTGTGTGAGTTTCTCCGTGGGTGTTAGAGTACGTTTCTCAGTTGCTCTATGGGTGTATGTGTCTCTGCGGGTGTGTTGCTGTGTGTCTGAGTGGCTCTGTGAGTGGCTGAACCAGTGTGTGGGCTAGGTGTATGAGTGGCTGCATCAGTGTGTGAGTGGGTGTATCAGTGTGTAAGTGGTTGTGTCAGTGGCTATATGTATCTGTGAGTGGGTGCGTGAGTGAGTGGCTGCATCTGTGTGTGAGTGAGTGTGTGTGTCAGTGGCTGTATCATTGTGTGAGTGGCTGTACCAATGTGTAGCTATGTGTGTGAGTTGCCCTATCGTGTGTTGCTGGGTATGTGAGTGACTGTATTGGTATGTGGTTGGGTGTGAGTGACTGTATCAGTGTGTGGCAGGGTGTCTGAGTGGCTGTATTAGCGTGTGAGTGGATGTGTCAGTGACTATATCAGTGTGTGAGTAGGTATTTGAGTTGCTGTATCAGTGTGTGAGTGGCTGTGTCAGTGTGTGGCTGGGTGTCTGAGTGGCTGCATCGCTGTTTTGGTGTGTGTGTGAACGTATGGGTCTGTGAGTGGGTGTGTCAGTGGCAGTATAAGTGTGTGGCTGGGTGTGTGAGCTGCTGTATCAGTGTGTGGGTGGGAGTGTGTGAGTGGCAGTATGGGGTCTGTGACTGAGTGTGTCAGTGGGTGTATCGGTGTATGCCTGGGTGTGTGAGTGGCTGTATCAGTGTATGAGTGGCTGTATCAGTGTCTGAGTGAGTGTGATAGTAATTGAATCAGTGTGTGAGAGTGTCTGTGAATGGCTGTATTGGTGTGTGAGGAGGTGTATAATTCGCTCTATGGTAGTATGTGTGGGTGTCTGACTTTGTAGGTGGGTGTATGTTTTTTTTAATTGCAGTCTGGAACACCCAATCTAATCTTGAGGAACAACAATGAAAGAACTAATAAGTAAACTACATTACTCTAACAGATTGTGCCATTGATCTGTACAAAAAGAAAAAAACAAATATGAATTAGTATTAGAACTTATAGAATTACAAATTAAACTTAAAAGTTCATCAATGCATAACTTCCTAATATGAAAAAATTACTAAACATGTCTCATGCTGTAATGCTATGTTATAATAATAAAAATAAGCATATTGTTTTCCCTTTTTGACTGTTCTCAGGTTGTATACTTATACACCATAAGTGATGTACTGTATAAAGAATCATCCTTGAATAACAGGGAAAAACAATCATATATATTGTAGAAAAAAACAAAACTCCACACAATGTCACTGTAATTAAGCAACAATGTGCATTGCACTCACTACAGTTCTTTAAACAATTGTTTTAACTATACTTGCTTCACTAATCTAAAGAAATATATGAAGAAAATGGCTCCTTCATCATTAGAAGTGCTGCAGTACTACTAATAGATATGTAAGGCACCCCAGCATATGGAAAGCCTTATAAAGACAAAACCCCTGGTAATCCGTATGATGTAATAAAGACTAATAATGCAAATACTACAACTCCACTATTCCACTTTTACAACTTTAGTCCTCTTTGGAACTTTGGTTCCAAAAATAAGAGATAAGAATTTGATAGTTTGTAAGGCAATCTTTGCTTGAATTTTAGGTTGCTATCATTACATTCTGTCCATCTACTTTTACTTTTTTGATAGACAGTGTAGTGACCAGATGTAACACTAATTCCTTCATGAAGTATATATAGTCTTCCAGAAATAGATATTTGTCCTGCTCTATAATTTGTAATCTGAGTTTCCAATTTACTGCCATCTGCTCTGCATTGTTGTAGAATTTAAATAGGATACTTGCCATTTCCTACATGTAATGCTTAGTAGGCACAGCCAGCCTCTGCATTCCTTCAAGCAAATATCTAAAAGTGACTATATGGATATGGTCAAGGCAAGCAGGCCAGCCCACTGCCCTTCTGACCCTTGTCCACCACATATTTTCAAGAAAATTCTTCTAACTACCTCTGCTGCCACACTGGTAAGAAGAATCATCAATAATTCTTTAAGTATCAGACTTTCTCCTGAAGACCCCAAAAATGCCCATTATTATAGAAAACAACTCTGGACCCTCATGAACCCCACAACTACAGACTGATTGCAAATGGGCCTTTCCTGGGCAAACTGATAGAAAGTGCAGCATTCGCCCAGATGTCACAATTCATTGAAGATAACTCAATGCTTTCAGACTACAAGACACAATTCCATCTAGGAAGAGGCACAGAATCTTTCCTCATCGCTATCTGGGATGGCCTTAAAAACATAGTAGACTGCAACATGGTCACTGCACTACTTTTGTTTGACCTCTCAGCTCCCTTCGACACAGTTGATCACAACACTAATACAAAGACTGTATGAAGCTGGCATTGAGGGAACTGCTCCTGACTGGCTCACATCCTGCCTTAAAAACAGAACAAATGTCATTTATACTCCCCCTTTCTCATCCAAACCCTACTTCACAGAAGCAGGGGTCCTTGAAGGTTCTATCATCTCACCCATGCTTTTCAACATGTACATGAAGTCATTACCAACAATGATGAATATATTTCAGTTTACATGCTATAACTATGCAGATGACACACAAATAATACTTAAACTTGAAAGCCCCAAATACATTGGAAATTCTCAAATCTTCAGTTGCCTCAGAGCCTATAATCAGTGGATGACATGGAGCCACCCTAATTGAATGCTTCCAAAACTGAATTACTAACATGTGGCTATTGGAAAATTAGGACCCCCTCTGCGCCTGACCTGATGATCTGGGACCTCCTCCTAAAGTATCTAAACAAATAAGAAACCTTGGAATTAACATGGACTCCAAGTTATTAATGAATGCCCAAATGGACAAATTAGCAAGATCAAGCTTCATTACTATGAAAACTCTGCAACTCATCTTCCCCTGCCCTGTGTTTCCACACAAGGTCCAGGCTACTATCTCTCATGTATTGTCTAAACTGAATTATGCCAATGGCCTCTTCCATGGATCATTTTTATCAACTATGAAAAGACTGCAACAGATTCAGAACTCTGAGGCCAGACTTCTCCTACATGTTAAGCCACAATCCCAAACTTCCCCTGCATTGAGGGTCCTACATTGGTTACAGGTTGCCAGAAGATCCACCTTCAAGCAGCTTTGTGCACCCACAAAGCAATACAAGGAACTGGACCCCTTTTCATCAGGAATAAGATCACCAAATACCTTCCACGAAGGAACCTTCACTCCAGATTGGTCCCCCCTCAAAATCCCACCATTGAAGAACAAAACCATAGGTGGCCCATTCTTCTATGTCATAGCAGGCAAGCTATGGAACTCATTACACCAAAACATAAGATCCACAGAATAACTATCTTATCTTCAGAAGACAACTCTTTCCTATATAACTACCATACTCAAACACTAATGTACAGCATATCCCTATGTATATAAACATGTATAAGTTGACTATATATATATCTAAATATGTACATTTATTTGTACAAATATGATTAATAATAATTATGTTTTTTAAATATAGAGATAAATTTTAGGACTGCTTAACAAATCTATATATTACTTATGGGTGTATATATATATATATATATATATATATATATATATATATATATATTCTTCACAATACTCCCTTCAATCCAAGGAAGACCGGGACACCTCTGAAGTGTAGAATTACAATTTTAATTCAGAAATCAAGAAAAGTTTCTTGATTTCTGAATTAAAAATGTAATTCTACACTTCGGAGGTGTCCTGGTCTTCCTTGGATTGAAGGGAGTATTGTGAAGAAGATTTTGGGCGTCTCGGAGCCCGACCAGGACCACTGTACAGATGCATCCGCAGTCCGGGCATCGTTGGTTGTTTGTATATATGTGTATATATATATATATATATATATATATATATATATATTTTTTTTTTTTTTCACTTTAAAACCCAAAGGTTACATGGATGTTACAGTTAGGCTCACATTTTAAACGTACAAAACCATAGAAATTCACCTGTCATAGTTAGAGTTATCTCAAGTAACTATAACTCATGCCCTAAGGTAACTATAACTCGCGTCCCCACCATGCACAGTTTTTTGGTCAAATATTTTACTGCAAATATTGCAAAGATGTCATGAGTGCCGTAATTTGTGGGGTAATTGGCAGTGCATGGTGAGGGTACGAGTTATAGTTACTTTACTTCATTACTATATATTAATCCAACCACCACTGCGCACGGCTTTGGCCGTGCACTGCAGCAGCCCTATGGCTAACACCCTATAACCATCCAACCTTGCGCTGAACACGGCCTTTGACCGTGTGTGGTTGGGTTGGCTGCAGGAACTGGCCTGCGGCCAGGCCCTGCAGCCAACCCCACCTAACTACCCAACCCTGAGAGAGAGATAGAGAGAGTGCTTTAGGCTTTTTATGAACGATATACTTAGAATGAGATATTTCTGGACAAAGTGAAACAAAAAATGTTTGTCACTTAAAAAGAGTGAAATCACCTTTCAATATGTAACTTAAATATTTATAGTTGAAAAGAAACTAAAGCAGGAAGTGACAACAGGCTCACCTAGACTAGATCCTTTAACTTTTAGTGTGCATGTCTGAGACCATAACCACTAGGCCAGAAGTGACTCCTTACTGTGCAGTTTCCAGAATTAGCTATGTCATTAAACCCACAGATGTTGAGGGTAAAAATACGTCAGTGTTCCATTACTAGGAATGTTTACCAGTGATACAACTAGAAAATAAACGGACACACTCCCATGCGACACCAGGACTTGAACCTTAAGTCTACTGAGTGATGGCACAAGACCCTGTCCATTAGGCCAGAAGAGACTCTGTTCTGTTCTGCTCTGCATCCAAGCGTAACTATAACATTGTATTAAACATCTTGCAAGTCTGACTCTTTGAAGTCAGGCTTGCAATGACAATCTCTCTCTCGCTTCCATCCCTTTATGGGATGGAAGCGAGAGATAGAGTGACAGGACTGCGGGGGAGCCTCAAGGCCCCCGCAGTCCTAGCCAGCTCCCCATGTCCTGCAGGAGCCGGCATTGCTCCTACAAACAGGAAGCTGTTTTATATAGCAGCTTCCTTCTTGGGGGAGCAATGTTTTCTTCTGTTTCAATGCAGGCATATTTGCATCCAAGGAAACAGATGAACACACCACTTTCTGCCTATTCAATCAAAATAATAGACACCGCTCAAATTCACTCATATTTCTCCATGCTATTCTATCACTAATCCTTTTTGGGTCCTAGAGTAGCATGCTCTTTTCTGCAAATTGATTTGATGCCTCATCGGGGTAGTAAGCACTATATATATATAATAATTACAATTGCAATATGGGAAGATAAAGAGGCCTCTCCTGAGGGTACACCTGCGTATCATAGGATGATAGAGGAAGGGTTACACACATGTGTATGGCTTCACCACTGCTGCAAGACCACTGAGAAAGAGGATCCATTGACCTTTCCTAGATGGGATACTTTTAATTTGAAAATTATGGACAGATCGGATTAAGAGAAGCACTTTGTGAAATGAAGCCACCACCTAGATCTACACAATTTGAAGCACTAAATGCTTGGGATAAGAAGGCTCGTACTAGGGAGAGAGACAAATGTGAACCTGAACAAAAAGAGCTATAAGAAATTCTACAGATGCATTGTAGGATGAGTAACAACAGAAGTGGAGAAAGAATATAGCGAAGGGAACTAGATTATATCTTTTCCTGGCTAATGAAAACTCTGAGAAACTGGAAAAGTCAAAAATTGAGGAGGATAAAAGTAAAAAAAGAGAATGAGAAGAAATTTTATTCCAATATTTTTTTCAGGACATTAGATATTGGACGGATTATTGACTGTATGTCCACCACCTTATCTGGAACTTGTGACAAGTACTGAGGGTATTCATCAAATACTGTGGCAATGGATGCAGCCCCTGTTGATCTGAATGCATTTCAAATTGAGAGGCTATTACAGATAGCTCAGCCTGTTGTACAACCTAGTATACCAAATCATGTGACGGCTCGAGTTGAGATTGCTCTGGCAGTGATGCCTCCAGGTGTTATTGCTTCTACTGTAACTGTACCACCAACTATTACAAGAGTGATTACATTACAGCCAATTGAGGTTTGCAGAGCTGTTGGAGGAGCACTTGCAACAGAATTTATTACTTCACAGAATTCACAGATTATTGCTTGGACACCACCACAAACTATTCAGTCATTGAGGGAAGAGAGAAGAATTGTCTTTACAACACAGACAACACAAGGGGAGATGAATTTGCTTGACGATGCAATTTTCCCCCTATGTTTGAGGAAGCTACTAGGAATAATGTAAAGACAGAGAATGCAGGAAGCTTAGGGACTAGTCAGACTGCAGAAATGGAAAGGCCAATAAATGTCCTGAGATAAAAAATAGAACTTGAGGAAATAAATAGAGGATGTTTGGATCTTGATGATGTTAATCAACACCAAGAGAAGGAATTAATTTATTTGTGCAAAGAAATTACCTGACGAGCAGCAGTTGACAGAATTGGCTAGAAAATATGAAGTCAATATTTCAAAAAGTGTACCACTGCAGAAACGTTTCAGTGTACATTAGATGATGAAGCAATTAAGACAAGGTGTTGTTCAGGGATGTGATTACACATTATTGAATTAGTAAAATGCATTTGAAAATGGAGTGAGTTTGAGAAATTAGAAAGCAAATGGACAAAGAAACATGGAAAGAAAAAGAAACAATTAGAGGCAGCTGAGGTAAAAGGAAAGCTACATCCAAGTCCCCCAGATAAAGAAGGATCTTCAGCTTATCCATTCAGAGAGGTACCACGTTGAGTATATTCATGTGCCCTGGAGTGGGAAGATCTTGCATCATTTACTAACAATTTTCCAAAGCTAAGAGAGAATCCAATGCAGTGGTACACGCAAGTTGAGAGATTTGTTAACATTTCAAAAGTGCTGTGGATTGATTTGAATATGTCCTTTGACATTGTTGTTCCAGATGATTTGTGGGCTGACTGTAAAATTGCTACACGTTGGCCAAATCCAGAGCCATAGACACATTCCTGTACTAATGCACCATCACCTATAGTAATGGATAGATACAATGAGGTTATTACTTTTGAATTATGTGAGGCTGACCAGAGTTCAACAAGAGATGAAAGAGTCTGTGCATTAGTATTAATCAATCAATCAAACATATATAGAGTGTGGTAAATCACCTGTGAGGGTCTTGAGGCGCTGGAGCTGTAAGCTGCTGCATGGAGGTATGATCATTCGAACATCCAGGTCTTTTGGTTCTCTTCTGAGTTGTTGGAGTGTCGATGCGGTCCTGAGGTACAGGGAGTCCTTACTCCAAGCCTTGGCTGCAAAGTGTGAGAAGGAGCATCCTGAGCCGTTGGCTCGAGAGATCCATGGGGGGGTCTGCGAAGGAGAGGAAAGCTGATCGAAGGTGTCTAGTCGTCTAGTAGAAAGTCAGGCATTTGTTGATGTATGCTGATCCTTCGTTGTGCAGGGCCTTGTATGCTCTAGGCCCTTGTACAAGCTGGATTGCAAGGAGTTCAGGGCGGTATGGTTGTTTCACAGGCTGGAGGTTGAGAAGTTCCCATTGATCGAAATTCTGGTGTAGATATTGCAACATTAAAAAAAAATACTCCATGTCACTTCTGTAACAAGATTGGGCATTGGAAGAGGGAGTGTAGGCTGAATCCCAGACAGAATGCAAGTAGGAAATCAGATGTTCAACAAATGCAAGTGCCAGTGCAAACCCAGGTGCCAATGATGCAGGTTCCACAAGTCCCGATGGCCTTTCAGAATGTGGGCAACCTGAGATTTAACATGAATCAAATGCCCAAAGTTAGCAAAAAATCATTTCAACCCCAAAATCAGAACCTGTTTCTACAGGTTCCCATGCTAGACAGAGAGAGCATTGGCTCTGACAATTCTCAAAGATGGTGCCTGAGGGGGGAGGAAGATTACGTATTGCATATTCTTAGAGGTAGACCAGAGTGGACCATTTGTAGAAGGTGAGGTAAATGGCCACTAAGTGTCACTTTCCAGTGACACCGGTGCCACCCATTCCACTTTTAGGCCTGCTGAAGTCCTAAGCCTACTCCTCTCAATAAAGAAGATCTGAATTGTAGATGTTACAAATAAATACATTACATATCTAGTTTCAAAAGAAGTTACTGTAAAAATAGGCTCATGTAAGAAAAAGCACCGGTTTGTTGTACATGATTTAAGTCCTGTAAACCTACTAGGATGTGATTTTTTTTTAATTTAAATTAGTCCAGCGATATGCTGTATGATTGTACCCAATGAGAACAAAAGAGGAATTTCTCCCTGATTTAAGAGAGACTGTAAACCCATATGTATGAGATTTTACGGGAAAAGACATCCGACTAATTAAAGGTGGAGAACCAGTCCGAATTACAGTGAAGCCAAGTACTGTTCTCTTGAGAACACCACCATATAATTTAATCCAAGACAAAGTTGCAGCAATAACACCAATGAATGAGGACATGTTCATGACAGGGATCCTGAAAGAGATTGTTGGAAGTCCATGTAATTAATCGTAAATCATGGGTTTGCAGAAGCCCAATGACAAGTACTGGATTGTCTATGATCTTCTAAAGATTAACAATATAGTTGTTCCATTTTGTCCCATGGTGCCAAATCCAGTTGCCATTCTATTTCAAATTCCATGCTCTGCAGAATGGTTCACTATAGTGGGTCTTTGTCAGGCTTTCTTTTTCATACCATTGCACAAAGACAGACAATTCCTATTCTTTTTTGTTTTTTGAGAGAGAATTTTTAATAAGAAAAACTTGAGACTTTCCAGCTGCCTTGAGACTCCGTTCTAGTGCAATATATTGATGACCTAATTGTGGCATTAAGCACTAGAGAAGCTTGCAAATAGGATACCATTGCAGCGCTTAATCACCTAGCTGAGAATGGGCATAAAATATCTTCAAACAAATTGCAATATTGTCAAAAGGGAGTCCAATATTTGGGATATATCATTGAAAAGGGAATTAGAAAGGTGTTGCAGGAGAGGATATAAACAATTCTGGGGATAAGCCCATACAAAACGCAGAGAGAAGTGAGCATTTTCCTGGGAATATTGGGCTACTGTAGACAGTGAATACCAAACTTTTCTCTAGTGGCTGAGCCTTTACTGAGACTAACACACAAAGATGTGGCTGATCCCCTTCCATGGAACAACAAATATTTGAAATCTTTCCTAGAGGTGAGAGAAAGTCTCTGTCATGGCAGGCACTAGGAATGTGAGACTACAACGTAAAATGTTCTCATTATTTTGCAGAGAGAGAGAAGGCTGCACACTCTCAGTGCTTACTCAAATGCATGGTGACTCAAGGAGACCGGTGGCCTGTTTCTCAATTGCTCTTGATCCTGTGGCTGCAGGGCTTGCCTGGTTGTCTCAAATCCATGGCAGCAGTTGGAGTCAGCATACAGAAGTTGGTCCCTCATTCCACTGAAATTTTACTTACCAGAACAAAGACCTAGTACATGACAAGTTCCTGACTTACTAAATATAAGCAGCAAATCCTTGCTTTTGATAACATACTCCTGAAAAGGTTCCAGGTTTTGAATCCCAGTACCCTACTCCCTTGGCCTGAAAGCAATATATTTAATGACTTTGAATGTCTAGATGTCACAGACTAATGCACCAAGCTAAGACCAGACCTAAAAGATGAACCTTTGAATTACCCTGATTATGTAGTTGTTGTCACGACTCACGTGCTGCTTGCGCCTGGAATTTGCAGATCTGGTGGCGTGAATCTTCAATGTTCGGCTTTGGCCCAAAAAGGGGCGACTCTTTCTGGTAGCCACGGTGCTGTAGGTAATGGAGACACAAAGAACAGACCGTGCCCTTCAGAAAGTAGCGCCAGAGGGAAAAAACCCCTTAAAAAGGGGAAAAAAACCTCCAAACAGGAAGACTCCTGGAGAAAAACAAGGACAAACAAACAGGAATCCAAAAGGAGCAAAAATCAGAAAACACAGAATGCTGAATCCAAAACCAAAAGGCAAGGAAATCAGGAGCGAAGACACTAACTGAGCAGAAAGTGTTGCAGCGCAAAGAAAGAGGAAAAACACAGCCCTTATATACCAAAAAACAGGAAGTGACCCACAGGAAGTAAAAGGACACCATCTTAGATAGGGAAACAATACATAGAACAGAATAGCAGAGGAACCATAGAGAATAGGGAACAAGGAATGCTGGGAAAGCACAGGAATCTGGGAAGGAGGAAAAAACATAAAGAAAGGCACACAACAGACTGCAAAAAAGAAGAAGGACAAAGAAACGAAGAAAAACAGGTAAGAGGGTTCAGAGACCCTTGGGACAGTGAAAGGCAGAAGGAAGAACGAGGCCCCAAGCAAATCTGGGGCCTCGAAACGCGCAGGAAAGGCTGGGGGCGCGCCGCATCTTAATAACGCGGTGCGCGGCCCGAGCCGAACGCCCGGCAGAAGTCGAGCTCTCGGCTCGCGCCGCACCGCGCGGCGCGACAGTAGGTCCCCCTCCCGAAGGCCCAGGTTTAAGAGGGAATAAACGGTGAAAGCGTTGAATCAGGAGAGGAGCGTGAACGGAAGAGGCATCTTCCCATGAACATTCACTGAGAGGATAACCCTTCCAATGAATCAGATACTGAAGTCGTTTATGAAAAAGACGAGAGTCACAAATTTCCTGCACTTCATATTCAGGAGCATCATCCACAAGGACAGGAGGTGGACAAGGAAACTGACGTGAGTAAGGATCAGGCACATAAGGTTTAAGCTGAGAAACATGAAAAACCGGATGGATCTTCCATGTATGGGGTAAGTGAAGACGGACAGTGACAGGATTGACCAACTGGAGAATACGGAAAGGCCCATAGTAACGAGGTGTGAACTTGTTTTGAGAGAGACGTGAGGGCAAGAATTTGGAGGAGAGCCAGACTTTATCTTGCAGATGATAATTTGGATTGGTTGTACGTCTCTTGTCTGCAGCCTTCTTCATATACCTCTTGGTATGTAACAAATTAGATCGAATTAGTTTATGGAGTTGGAGAAGGCGTTTGGAGAAATAGTTAATAGCAGGTAGAGGAGAGTTGGATTGTGGAGAAGTAGGGAAAGAGGTAGGATGAAAACCATAGGAACAGAAAAAGGGAGTGACCTTGGAGGCACTATGGACTGAGTTATTGTAGGAAAACTCAGCTAAAGAGAGGTAAGTGCTCCAGTTACTTTGGGTAGAATTGCAAAAGCACCGAAGATATTGCTCTAGTCCTTGGTTCAGACGCTCAGTCTGTCCGTTGGTCTGAGGATGGAACCCTGAAGACAAGGCTCTATTTATATTCAGGGTTTTACAAAAATGCTTCCAAAATCGGGAGATGTACTGAGGTCCTCTATCAGATATTATGGTATGTGGAAGTCCATGGAGACGGAAGACATGCTCTATGAATATTTGACTTAGTTCTTGAGAAGTAGGCAGCTTTTTTAGGCCAGTGAAATGAGCCATTTTTGTGAAAGAATCCACTGTGACCATGATAACCCGGTTTCCTGCTGATGGTGGGAGCGAACACATAAAATCAGTAGAGATAGTATGCCATGGGGCCGATGGAACAGGCAAAGGCTGTAGTAATCCTGCCGGTCTGGTGTGAGGTATTTTGACTTGGGCACATATGGGACAGGCCTGAACGTATTCTTCCACATCCAGTTTCCAGGTAGGCCACCAGAAAAATCGTGAAAGTAGTTCTTGTGTGGCTTTGATGCCTCTGTGACCAGCTACAGGGGAATCATGGCACATTTGTAATGCTTTCTTTTGCACCTTGTTTGTAGGGAGGAATATCAGGTCTTGGTAATAAAAATATCCTTGTTTCTTGTACAATAATGGTCTTAGTTCTTCTATGTCATGGTCCGATAGGTTGGCGTATTCTTGTTGTACTTCTTCCAGGAAAGACTGAGCCACTCCAATGATCTTACTGGGTTCTAGAAGATACTGGGATGAGGAAGGAGAACACTCTGGATATCGGCGAGACAGAGCATCAGCCAGAATGTTTTGAGATCCTGGAATATATGTAATATAAAAATCGTACTGACTGAAGAAAAAGGCCCAGCGGGCCTGACGACTATTCTGGCATACAAAATTTCTTAAACATTGTAAATTACGGTGGTCTGTCCTCACCTCAAATGGTTCCTTGGAACCCATCAGAAACTGTCTCCACTCAAGGCAGGCTGTTTTCAGAGCCAATAATTCCCTTTCAAGTACGGAATAATGTTGTTCAGCTGTGGAAAGGATATGAGACAAATAGAAAACAGGATGTTCAAGGCCATCATCCTCTTGTCGTTGGAGTAAGACAGCTCCAATGGCTCTCTCAGAAGCATCAGTTACTACTATAAATTGCTTGGTGGTATCTGGATGTCTTAAGATGGGGGCTTGGGTGAAGGCTCTCTTTAAGCTTTGAAAGGCTGCTTCAGCAGCCTCAGTCCAGACAAACCCCTTCTTTAAATTGTCCTTCTTTAAGGTGTGAGTTATGTGGCTAGTCTGACTGGCAAAGTCTAGAATGAATTGTCGATAGAAGTTTGCTAAACCTAGGAAACATTGTGTTTCTTTTATGGTAGAAGGAGAAGGCCACTCTAGGATAGCTTGTACCTTTTCTTGATCCATAGCTATGCCGGTGGGACTTAAATGATAGCCCAGATATTTGACTTCCGTCATGTCGAACTCACATTTCTCTGGTTTGCAAAATAGTTGATGATCACGAAGTCTTTGAAGAACTTGTTTAACATGGGAAGTATGGAGTTCAGGATTTCTAGAATAAATAAGAATGTCGTCTAGGTAGATCACGACTGTCTGATTCAGTAGGTCTGAAAACACTGAGTCCATAAATCTCTGGAAGATTGCGGGGGCGTTAGTAAGACCAAACGGCATAACCCTATATTCAAAATGGCCAAATGGGGTCCTGAATGCTGTCTTCCATTCGTCGCCTTCTCTTATGCGTAAAAGGTGGTAGGCTCCTCGTAAATCCAATTTAGTAAAACGTTGGGCCCCTCTGATTGCTTCCAGTATGTCCCTGATGAGAGGCAAAGGATAACGATCTTTAATGGTAATTTTATTCAGACCTCGAAAATCCAGGCACGGACGAAGATCCTTAGTCTTCTTGGGCACAAAAAAGAGAGGGGCCCCAGCCGGAGACGACGATGGAACAATAAGACCACTCTGTATATTTTCGTCCAGATACTCCTTTAGAACTTCCTTTTCGGGTTCCGTGAGGGAGTACATCCTCCCAAAAGGAACCATTGTGCCGGGTTCCAATGGAATTGCACAATCATATTCTCGATGTGGAGGTAGCACAGGTTTTGACGGTTTTTGGAAAACATCCTGAAACTCCAAATAGTGGTCTGGGATCCCTTGGACCGTATTAATGGACATACCAGTGGCACCTTCAGTAGCTAAGGATCTTTTCGGAGACCAATACTTGTCGGAAGTAAAACAGTTCTCATGACAAAATTGCGAAGACAAAGAGACTGTCCGGGTAACCCAATTTATATATGGGTTATGTCTGATGAGCCACGGAATTCCAAGAATGATGGTATGGTTAGGGGACGTAATAAGATCGAAGGAGATGTGTTCTTGATGGTTTCCCACCTGTAGACTTAACATCAGGGTAGTGGTGTCTACAGGACCAGAGGATATCAAAGATCCATCCACAGTGTGTACCTGTTCGGGTACTTCTTTTGCTTGAGTAGGGACTAGGTTAGCAGCAGCCCACGTCTTGTCCATGTATATACCACTAGCACCACAATCTAGTAATGCCATAGTCTTTTCTTGACGACCGTCCGGAAGTTGTAATAGGACCGGAAAGATGAACAAGGCAGTTGTATTGTCATTAAAGGAGCTGATAGAAGGTATAGCTGTAGATCCCGTCCCCTCCCTTCTTACAGAGGACGGGAGGTGGCGTTTCCCGAAGGCCTGGACGGACGTACTGGACAGGTACGGAGCATGTGACCAGCAGAACCACAATACAGGCACAACCCTCTCTTGCGTCTGTCTTCTCGTTCACTAGCAGAGAGCGGACCTCGGGTAGTATCCACCTGCATGGGTTCCCCTTCGATGTCTCTAGCAGGAGTGCGAGGTTCCTCGGAACGCTGCAGGTATGCACGTGAGCTACTTGGCTGGGCAAACCCTCTACTCCTTTTCTTCTCCGATCTCCGTTCCTGAAGACGATATTCGATGGACAGTGCTTGATCCATCAGGCCACGAAGATCGTCCGCTCTGGTAGAATGCACTAGTTCATCTTTTATTTCTTCTTTGAGTCCTCTACGAAATAATGTTACCAGAGTACGTTCCACCCAAGTGGTCTCTGCCGCCAGCTGACGAAAACGGGTTATATATTGCAGGACGTCTTGGGAGCCTTGTTGGATGTCGCACAAGGCTTCTTCAGCGGAGGCTTCCAATCCAGGACGACTAAACATCTGTTTGAAGCGACTCACAAAGGCGGAATAGTCTGACAATACAGGGTCGTTGGAGGACACCATCGGGGTTGCCCAGGCCAAGGCTGGACCGGATAAGGCACTGATAAGATAACCCACCTTGGTCCTGTCGTGGGAGAATTGAGTAGGTCGGAAGGCGAAATACACCGTTAAAGCATCCAAGAACTCGCGAAGCTTGGTTGGTTCACCAGAGAAACAAGGGGTAGAAGCGGAGATTGTCGGAACATCACTGGTGCGGAGGGCCAAAGCCTGTCTTAACGCAGCATTTTCATTACGTAGTTGTTGCAATTCCTGGGCTTGTTGCTGAATCGTGGTCAACAGAGATTGCTCCGGATCTGCAGCAGCCGCCACTGTATTATCCATGGTGTTTGAGGACGTCGGAATGGTTTGTGCGCTGCAATCTGTCACGACTCACGTGCTGCTTGCGCCTGGAATTTGCAGATCTGGTGGCGTGAATCTTCAATGTTCGGCTTTGGCCCAAAAAGGGGCGACTCTTTCTGGTAGCCACGGTGCTGTAGGTAATGGAGACACCAAGAACAGACCGTGCCCTTCAGAAAGTAGCGCCAGAGGGAAAAAACCCCTTAAAAAGGGGAAAAAAACCTCCAAACAGGAAGACTCCTGGAGAAAAACAAGGACAAACAAACAGGAATCCAAAAGGAGCAAAAATCAGAAAACACAGAATGCTGAATCCAAAACCAAAAGGCAAGGAAATCAGGAGCGAAGACACTAACTGAGCAGAAAGTGTTGCAGCGCAAAGAAAGAGGAAAAACACAGCCCTTATATACCAAAAAACAGGAAGTGACCCACAGGAAGTAAAAGGACACCATCTTAGATAGGGAAACAATACATAGAACAGAATAGCAGAGGAACCATAGAGAATAGGGAACAAGGAATGCTGGGAAAGCACAGGAATCTGGGAAGGAGGAAAAAACATAAAGAAAGGCACACAACAGACTGCAAAAAAGAAGAAGGACAAAGAAACGAAGAAAAACAGGTAAGAGGGTTCAGAGACCCTTGGGACAGTGAAAGGCAGAAGGAAGAACGAGGCCCCAAGCAAATCTGGGGCCTCGAAACGCGCAGGAAAGGCTGGGGGCGCGCCGCGTCTTAATAACGCGGTGCGCGGCCCGAGCCGAACGCCCGGCAGAAGTCGAGCTCTCGGCTCGCGCCTCACCGCGCGGCGCGACAGTTGTTGTGGATGACACATGTCTGAGAGCCAATAGAGGTGCCCTGAGAGCAGCGTATAGAGTCTGTACAATTCAAGAAATTGTAAAGGCTCCTGGCTTTGAGTTGTAGCCTCAGCACAAGTTGCAGAACTGATTACCCTTATCAGAACTTGTACTTTAACAGTTCATATCAGAGTGACTATACTTACAGATAGTCAGTATGGCTTTGGTGTGTTTCATGATTTTGGACAGTTATGGTCACAGGGACGTGTCATGACCTCATCAGGATCGCCCATATGAAAGGGTGATTATGTAAAGAAATTAATGGAAGATTTGCAACTCCAAACTGAAATTGGAAATGTTAAATGTGCAGCTCACAGAAGCAGAAATGAATATGTCACAGTCAGCAACATATATTCTGATGAAGGTTCACATTATTGTGCACTTGTGGCTTGCACATTTAGGGGCATATTTATGGAAATTGTCGCAGAACTGCGCTAACGCAGTTGTGCATCATTTTATTTAGCGCGTGCTAATACCATTACATAGCGCTAGCCGTGCGCCATTTAAGTAATGACACACAATGGCGCTAAGGAATGGCTAGCGTCAAATAAAGACGCTCGCCGTGGGGTGGCATTAGGGGGAATGGCGCTCGTGGGTCAGAAATGATGTCAGGCTGGTAAGCGGCATAAATTCTGCAGCTAATCAGCATAGTGTAATTTTCTGATGCACATGCAGCCAAAAAAATGACTCCTGTCTAAGTTTAGACAGGAGTCATGCCCACCACCCTATTGGCCACCACAGGGGACCAGTGTCCCCTGGGCAAGCCCAAAATACCCAGTGCCAGGCAGAGGGGCTCATGTAAGGGGCCCCCAATGGCACTCATTAAGAAAAAAATATACACTCACCTTAACTTACCTGGGATGGGGTACCCCCTTCTGCAGTGTCCCTGTGGTGTGGGTGTTGGTGTTTCTGGGGCTTGGGGTGGACATCTTTGTGCCCATTACATGGAAATGGGCCTACCTGCACCCTAAAGCTCGGTCTGACCCAGACGTTAAATAATGACGCTAAGCGGGCTTAGCAGCATTATTAAGGCTCACCTCCTCCTTGTGTGTCGTTTCTGCGCCTGGAGGTAACTATGCCGCTAGGGGGTTGGAGTCATTTCTAGGACAGGAACGCCTACCTTGCATCTAATTGACGCAAGGTGGTTTCGCGCATCCTTAACATGGCGCTAACTCCAGTATTTTGATGCTAGACTGGCCTAGTGTCAAAATATAAATATAGAGTTGGTTTAGCGCTGTTATAGCCAAAATAAATGGTGCTAATGCAATGCTAACCATCCATAAATATGGGCCTTAATGGGACATTCACAGATGACTCTGAAAGGCACACTGGGCCTGATTACAACTTTGGTGGAGGGGGTTAATCTGTCCCAAATGTGAGGGATATCCCACCCGCTATATAACGAGTCCCATTAGATATAATGGATTTGTAATACGGCGGGCGGGATATCCGTCACATTTGGGACGGATTAACCCCCTCTGCCAAAGTTATCAGGCCCACTGTCTTTTCAACGTTGATAGCTGATATGTGGGAGGAGCTTAAGAGATTGCAGAAAAATGTTTCAGAAGCAAAATATCAAGTTGGAAAAGAGCAGGATGGAGAAAAAATGCAAATTACATTTGGATTTCAGCAGATGGGAGATCTGTGTTGCCAGATAGCTTGTTATCTCCCATGAAATGACATTTCCATGGCCCTATACACTTGGGAAGGGATAAAATTGTGAGGTTGTTCAGCCAATACTGGCTTAACCCTGGATTCAAAATGTCAACAGATGAATGAAGGGAAAAGAACACCAGTTATATTGAATTATGTAGGGAGATCGGGTGGTCCCTTCAACCAAATGGCATTGAACTTTATCAAAATGACTGTGTGCAACGGGTTTAGATACCTCTTGGTTATTGTGTGCAATTTCTCCTGATGGGTGGTACCTACCTAACACAGATAAATGACAATCTCACTGTATCAAAGCTGCTGTTGAGGTAGCTAATACCCAGGTACAGAATGTGGGTTTCTCTAGAATCAGATTGAGGAACTATTTAAATAATGAGGTCCTTACAATGGTGTGTGCAGCATTACAGGTGCAGCAGAGACTACATTGTAGCTATTACCCAGAGGCTTCTGGACCTTAATAGCAACTTCATAGAACCATAAAGTCAAGGTTGGGAAACATCTGTGCATCCACTTCACTGAAATGGCCTGATGCTTTGCCTTTGGTGTTGATGAGCCTTCAAAGTACACCTGACATTAAGACTGGATTATCCTCTCATGAAATATTGATGGGGAGGGCAATCACATTGCCTACTGATCCTTGGAATCCACTTGTGAACATTACAGATGACATGACACTCAATTATTGCAAAGTACTGGCTCATGTGGTGTATTCTGTTTTTTCGACTGGTTAAAGCTGTCACTGCAAATCTGTACACAGATCAGTGCTTCAACATTAGACAGGGACTTGGTGCTAATTAAAAAACTTGTGAGAAAGTCCTGTCTAGAGCCGAGGTGGAATAGCATCTACCAGGTGATGTGAATCACCAATACTGATGTTAAATATGCTGGAATGCCAAACTGGGTGCAAGCATCACATACCCAGAGAACCAGAGATCCATATGAAGAAATAGTGTTCTCTAAGAGTACAGTAACAATTAGCAATACCGCAAGAGCACATCAAAGAGAAGAAAGGTGTGAAGAACTGCAGACAGGTGAAACAATACAATGTCCTGATATTATATAGAGTGGCACTGAAACCGTTGTTGGAGAAGAGAGTAAACAAGAGTTTAATCTGTAGTGACAGTTGAAACAGCCCAGAGTAACCAGAAGATTCAGGAGAAGGGACAACTACTGGATATGAAGACATTTTACTTGCAGAAAGGCAGAGTCTACAAGATGCTGAAGGCTCAGCATTGCTGCACTTACATTCCAGACGAGTGTAAGAAAATACTAGAATACACAAAAATCATTACTGACCAGACTCAATCAGAATCATTTGTAAACACAAGTATACTACAAAGTTTTGGCAAAGGAGTTTCTGCAATTGTCAACTCGTTTACAACACCAGAGGAGGAATCATCAAAGCTATATTAGTACTCATATTATTTACTGGACTTTATTTCATGACCTCATTAGGAGTTTACAGAGCAATCAAAATTATTTTGGAGAAAAGAAAGAAGAGAGTAAGAAACAGGTAAATCAGGAGAGAATTAGAATGAAATTACTGTAATAAAAAGAGTATAAAAAGTTGAAAGAAACTTATAGTTTGAAAAAAAAGAAAAAAGACTCAACTAGAAAATGAGTGACCTTTAACACACTCTCAACCCCTCCCACCACCCCTAGCCATACTTACCATAACAAAATGTACTTACCAGACACAAGCCAACAAATACCTGCACCAAAGTACACACCTGTGCACACCACACATGAAACGCTGCACAACGTCTCTGCACTGCTGGGCACTTAACTTTCATTTCAAGGAACACAAGTGATGTCCAAATAAGGCCATTGGCCAGTCCATGATAAAGTTCCTGAAGGGCTTGACACCCACGTGAACAAAGGAAAGTCCACTGGAAAGGGGCATCAACGGGGAAGCCAAGCACCTCAGGGAACCGGGGCAGGGGTGGCGGGGTGGGGACTTGGGTCTTGAAGGGGGGGTTTTGGGCTTAGGTTAGGGAGGTGGAGGGGGTTTGGGCTTGCCCTTGGAAGGAGGGGGAGTGGGCCTGGACCGGGGGGTGGCAGAGGGAGCTGGGACAACAGAGAGCTTTTTCCTCCCTGAGGAAGGGGAACGGGAATGGGAAGGGCAGACTTAGACGAGGAAGGAGTGGACTGGGCAAGGGCATGGGAATGTTTAGGGACAAGACAGGGTGAGCCAGTGGGTTCTAACAGGTCAACACGGGATAGGAAAAGCTTCTTCGGTGCAGTTGGAGGAGATCTCAAGCCAGGTCTGGGAGTGGAGGGTAGAGGGGTGTGCTCGAACCAGGTGTAGGTATGCCGGACGTGGATGCAGGTGCCTGTTTAGTATGCTTATGTGTGGTTGATGTGTGTGGTGTGGATGTGTGTGAACGTTTGAGTGTTTTTGGAGGAGCGGGGTGGACACAGTTGGAGAAGGCAGGCTGCCAGTGTAGATGGATGTTGTGTGGGTGTCTGCAGGTCTGGTGAGTGTGGTGCAAGTGTCTGTAAATGTAGTCATGGTGAGTGCCGGTGTGGTGTCCGGGGTGCATGTCTGGATGTTAGCTGTTGTAGTGACTGCATAAATGGGGGCAGCAGCAGTGACTGAGGGTGCAGTGCATGTGGGTGTGAATGTTGAGGTGACAGACAGGGTGGCAGTGGAGGTTGACACACTGGAGGAGGTGGATGTTGTTGTGTGTGCTTTGGTATGTTGGGTGTGTGCCTGCCTGTGGTGGGAAGTGTGGTGCTTGTGTTTGTCTGTGTGCTTCTTGTGTGTTGATCTGTGTGGATGGCTGTCTGTATGTGTGCTTGTGATGGGTGAAGGGAGTAAGGTGCAGGAAGGGGTAGAGGTGGTGGGAGGGGGGACGGAAAGATGCTTTTAAAACATGAGCAAAGTCAGCTGTGTTCCATCATACAGTTGGGTTGGACATTGCAGATTCTGAAAAATGGCCGCTGGTGGAAATACATCAAAAGTAGTGACTTGTTTGCTGCTTTTAATTTGTCCAGGGAGCTACAGATAATGTCTAAAAAGGAAGCGAGTTACATCATGCTTAAAATAGAAAAGTTAGAAAAACTGCCTTTCAATGTAGCAGAGACACCATCAACAGTATGGTTGGTACATAGTGTTATAAATCTGCCAATTTCCACCTTTTGTTTCACAAAATATTTGAAACATTTTGCTGTGGGCAGATTTGAACGGCTAGGAGATAGCTATATAAAAGAAGAGTGGGAGTTACCTTTCGAGTTAAGATGACTTAACGCCGAAACAGAGGTCTTTCTGAGCAGAAGTTAATGTGAGACTACTGTTAGTCATTCAATGATCTGCAAAAAGGTGTCACTTCATGGTTTCTGCAATGCTAGGGTGGTGAACTTGGCATTCTTTCTGAAGGGTACTCCTGTCCCTTTGATTCGTCCAGCATTTCATATACTTTTGAATTTAAAGTTATGTGGTCCTGAATGATCAGAGTTGCCCGGTAATGATACCAGGAATTGCCTGTGTCTCAAATTGTAACTTGTTGTGGATATGCTCTATTTCCCCCACACAAGAGATAAGAGTAGCAGAAATGTGGCCTCACATTGATACTACTAATGTACATTTTGACAAGCTGAGCAGACTAAAGGCACTACTGTTCCAAAAACAAGTGGTGTTGGCATCAGCTAAAGAGACGTATGCTCTCCAATTAGCGGGATCAGCCGCCGAGATACAATCTCTACTAAATACCAACTTTCCCAAGCACTTTGGAGAGCTGGTCTGCAGAATTTTCAACACCTTGAGCACTGAGGGATTGTACACTTCTTTAAGGCTGTTGGGTCTGGATTTGTTTCTACCTTCCAGACTGTGTTCCAAGTGTATTTGGCGGATTGTCAACAATGTGGGTGCTGATTGGCGGAACGCTGCTCCTGCTATTTCTAATACACAATGGTTGTGCTTTCCCAGCTAAGCAGAGTGATGGAGCTACCACCAGCCCAGCTGTGTTGTGATTGCATGGTACTGTTTTTTGCTGCTCCTTTTCTGGTGGAATTGGAACATGATTGGTCATTGTCATTCCGTCAAGTCCTGTGGTGCATGTAACCTGTCTTTCATTGCACCTGGTGCCTCTTCAAGTGTCTGCGTTCGGTGTGTCTTGCTTTTTAGCCAATGCCTCATGTGGACAAGGAACTGCTGATGCTCCCAATGAGGGTTCATTCACAGTCATGCCCCATGAGACTGAGTTGATTTGCGAGGCCACTTATATGCCACTGCATGGGAACTATTTGGCTCCTACGACATCTGGCAGTATGGATGTGCTGCCTGTGCAGGTGATCTTGCGTTTATGGTATCTGCGCACTTCTTCTCAGTGGATCCGTCTGCCAATCCTGTGATTGATCTGACATCTGGCGATGTAGAGTCCTTCCTGTATGCACTCTCATTCGATGACTTTGGAGACATTCTTCAAGACCATGATTATTGTTGAATGATTTGACCATTTGCCTATTCAAACTTCTCAATTTAACACCAGATTGCCTTATTAAGTTGGCTCACATTTGGACTGCTGTGCTTGTCATGATTGACATTTTGGGGGTCATTATGACCCCGGCGGTGAGTGGTAATGTGGCGGCAGTACCGCCAACAGGCTGGTGGTACATACAGCCACATTATGAGAATGGCGGGTTGGTTTCAGCCAACCCGCCACTTCTCCACTCAGACCGCCATGGCGGTAGCAGCCGCCGGGACGGAGATGTCAGTCTCCAGCCCGGTGGCCAGCATAGCACTGGCGGTGGCATTTTGAGCCTCCCTACCACCATGGTTTTCGTGGTGTTAGGAATGCCATGAAAACCATGGCAGTAGGCCCTGCCGGTGACAGGGAATTCCTTCCCTGTCATCGATAGGCTGCTCCCCCACCCCCCTCCACACCCACCTGATGCCGCCCAAACCCTCTTGATCCAAACTCCCCTCTTCGATCCTCTCACCACCCCATACACGCACACACCCGCAGACACGCATCATGTATACACCCACTCACTCACACTGGCATACACACATACATCCAGTCATGCTCAAACACATTCTTACACACATTCACACTGACATGGATACACACACTCACTTTACCATTCTTACACACATTCACACACATGCATACACCTATGCAAACAACACTACACCCACAGACGCATTCACGCACACACTCATACATTCATGCACACAACCACACACACACACACACACACAACACCCCCCACCCCCTCCCCTGTCGGAAGCCCAACTTACCTCCTTCCAGGTGGTCTTCTGGCAGGGAATGGGAAGGGGCGCTGCTTCCGCCAGCAGCGCCCACCAGCAGAACATCGTCAGCCCGTATCACAGGTCATGATATGGCTGGCGGCATTCAACTGGTGTGGCGGTGCTGGTGGTAGCAGCGCCAGCCTAACACCATCCGCCAGTATGATCTCTGCCGGATTTCCGCCCTTCTTGTGGCCGAAGTCCTGCAGTGATCATAGTATGGTAGACAGATGGTAGCCACGGTGACAGTATTTTGGCGGCCGTCACATCGGCAGTAGGTGTTTTTTACCGCCAATGACATAATGAGTGCCTTTATCTCTTTGTCTGTTTTAGATTAGTTTTTAATTAGATTTTAGACTTTTTAGCGCAGAGCATTTTAGCTTGGACTCATGCACCCCCACTAGCAAGATAGCAGCCTTGGTTCAGCAATTGGGAGGGTGTGATGAATCCATTTTAGTTCTTACTGGGACTCAGGAGTTTAGCTTAGCCTTTGGCTTGCAGGCCTGTGCCCCCGTCACCTAGTGACTTTTAACCTACTTAGCTTGCTCTGTTTTAGTCCATTTATTTTATTATTTCTTTTAAGATGGCTGCATTTTTTTATAGTTATAATGATGTTTTTATTTGCATTATCAGTCCCCCCCTGTGAAGGCGTCGTTATCAGCGTCATATGTAGGTATTAACATCATGTCACTTTCTCAGCTACGTGTGATCAGAACATAATGTACACTTGTTGGGGATTGTTTATATAATTACCGCCACAAGTCTGCCTCCTTATAAGTTGTTTGGAAACATACCTGCATCAGGGGTCCTACATGATCTGTATAATATATCTCACGTGGTCAAGGTAATTAGAGGGATTCCTTCCACATGCCATCTATGTTGCATGTCACCTTGCTGCAGAACTCAGCCTTTCTGTTACCATGGAGTCTGACATAGTGACCTTAATCCAAGGTAACAAAGGTTGAGGGGGGCACTTCTCATGGACA
Source organism: Pleurodeles waltl (assembly GCF_031143425.1). Taxonomy (NCBI): domain Eukaryota; kingdom Metazoa; phylum Chordata; class Amphibia; order Caudata; family Salamandridae; genus Pleurodeles; species Pleurodeles waltl. The sequence goes on along the minus strand of NC_090437.1, from coordinate 1,029,666,725 downwards.
TGGTACTGGCAGATTAGGTTTATCACATCTAGCTCTCTCTAGGGTGGAAATTAGGGCCTTCTTGGTTAGGAATTTTATATCTAATGTGTATTGTAAGATGGTGTTTTTTTTCTTTATTCACAACTCTCATCTTCACAATTCTGCTTCATTGTCCTAATCATTGAAGGACATGCATTTTATCAGAGATTGCAGTCTTTTCAATAAATATATCGAAAACTCTCCTGCATCTTCTTCATCGCCTATCTGTGTATGAGACTTCTTGCTAAAAAGAGAAAAGGGTAACTTCCGTTCCACCACAATTTCCCTGAGAGGTCTTATCGAGAGTCCATGCGTTAGGCTGCCAGAAATCACCTTTGCTTTTTGAGTTTTGGTGAGGTAGTGCTTGTGAGCTGGGAAGATTGGGCCAACAGTTGCCACTTCTTGTAGGAGAGTTTTAGTCACCTACAAACAAAAGTGCTGCCTTCCCTAAACCAGCAGTCTCTCCTAAGAGCAAGTCCAACTACGACAGTGCATTCACTGTAGAAACTAGAGTTTTCATACATGCGTGTGCATATTAAAAGTGCATACTGACAATGATTTCTAAAGTTTGCCTAACTAGGCCCTTCGTTTTAACATGAGATCTATGTTTCCGTGCTCTGCATGTTTTTCTTTTGCTGGTGCACGTTTGTGATTTCTTAGCTAGAGAAAGGAGTATTGTTTATGAGAGATAGAAAGGCTTGAAAAAAGAAATCTTGGCATGAGCTGGACAACTTAATGAGCAAAAGAAACCTTTTCATTGCATATCTGGAGTCAAAACATTCTTGGTTAACCTGGCCATCGAAGCTCTGCGGAATGGGAGATTTGTTGATGTTGCAAATGCAAAAGGTTGCGATGTTTTCCACTTTGTTAATGTTCCCTTTGGTGGAGTTACAGCAGATTCCTTTAAACTTGGAGAGGTACAGACCTCTTAGCACCTTTATGCCTGTATAGTGAATAGCTTCATGATAACACTGGTTGCTTTATTTCTGAAGACTTCTATTGGAGTCAATACTGACACATATTTGCTCTATCCCCAAAATCCTTGAGAGCTTATCGTACTTTGCCTAATACCAAACTAGATGGCTTCAATTCTGTTTATTTTGAGAAGCATCAATCCAAATTCCTTTGAGAAAAGTAATTTCTTGTTTCTCAATATCTGTATTGCAGTGACTGTAATTTCTGTATGCCTTAGGCTATTGAAATTGAACCTTTTCCCAGCAAAAGTCCCTGCAAAATGAAAAGTAATAGCAGACCAAAAGACCCACTTCTTCTTGTTGCCCAAGTTGCTATCTAGTAAATCGGAGTGGGCCCAGTAAATATTGATACCCAAATAGAGGCTTGGACATTGATTAACTAACTACATGCTGGGCCAGAGGGCTGGAGGAATATCCCAACTAGTCCTTGATGCGAATGTTGGCTGCTGAGGCCAGACACACCAAGAGGAGAGAGAGGTAACTCATAACGCAACCCGACCCTGCAGCATATCTGTAATAACAGCAATTCAGTGGTGGACACAGCAGCAGCAATCCAGACCAGGAAATCTTCCTCAGAATCTGGGGGGGGGTCCAGAGGAGACCTGCCAGGCTTGGACTTGAGTGACATTCTCAACAGCATGCCCAGTGTGCCCCCACAAATGGCTTGAGGTAACCTCAAGTGAGCCCCCGAAACAACCACTGTGCAGTGGCAGGTGTTCCTCTGATAATATGGGACCGACGATCCTGCCAGCAGAGTCTCTTTCTCACATCCCATACCCCCACTACCAAGCAGCATCATGCACCTAACCTATGTTATGCAATGGGCACTTTATCAGTTATTGTATTGGTATGGCACTGTTCCTTTGCCAGACCAGGAGTTGCTGTTGAAAAGGAGTTTGATTCCACCTGGATGGGGTGCCTTACTGGGGTCCCTAAAGCATTTGCTCATGAAACCAAAATCACACACAACCCATATAACCACTCTCGGGCCATTGGTGGGGCTCACCCCTAGCCTTACCACAGTTCATTATGATGAGCCTCAGTAAATATAGGGCACTCACGTGGAACGTGTGGGGTTTATGCACTCCGCACAAGTGCTACACAAGCACTTCTAAGAAGACAGGGCACCTAAATTGTTTTCCTGCAGGAGACCCTGACAGATGGGGAGGGGCCAGGGTGTGAGTGTAAGTAGCTTGGTCAACTGTACTACACTACATACTAGGCTTTTGTGAAGGGAGCCGTGATATGGATAAGGCTATCTGTTATGTTTTACACAGAGGACATGCACATTCCCCTGATGGGAGTACAGCATGATAGATCCATTGGGTCATTAACAGTATTTATTCTCCCAGTGTCAGCGAGCTAGCCTTTGTGGTGTCACTCTTGCAGAGACTGGTGGACTGGGAGGGTTTTCCATTGCAACTGGAAGGGGATTTCAACTCTGTCTTGGACATATTGCAGGGCTGTTTGCACACACCCCTCCCCAGCTGCCCAACCCCCTAGTTTCTTGCAATGCCAAAGCCCTGCAGAACAAGGTGCAGCACCTGAAAACATTTTTTATTATATTCATCCCACTGTGCTCTGCACTCCTGGTTGGACTTTGTGTAGCTCATCGGCTGACCAAGAAGGGGTCTTCCATGCCACCAACCTAGCAAAAATGCTTTCAGACCATAAACCTCTTGAGATAGTTTCATTGGGGATGGGTGGCGAGTCCCATCCCCTACTTGAAGCTTCACCCGTCATGCCTGGAAGACCTGATCATTAGAGACATGTTGATTAATGCAGCTATTGATTATTTACAAACTAATGAGGGCACAGCCTCATCCCCTCTAGAGACATAGGAGGCATTCAAGATGGTAAACAGAGGGATCTTCCTACACTCCATGAAGGGTGCATGAGGTGTGCTCCAAGCAGGGCTAAAAACTCTAAAGGACACCCTCCTGTCCCTCAAAACTTTCAGCTGTTGTGATCCAACTGAAGAGCCAGGTCTGGAAGAAGTGCACAAAAATAGGCCACCCTCTCAGAATGGCTTCAGTGCCTGGACTGCCCCATGTACACTACACGCTCACATGAGGAAGGAGACTGAGCTAGGCGTGCCTACAAACAACATGACTAACTAGAACCCATCAGACTCATTCGCCCAGAGAGGGTCAAGTGGTTAACATGCAGACAGATATAAATTAAGCTTTCTAACAGTATTATGAGGTGCTTTTCTATGACTAAACCCCTGTAGACGATGAGGCTATTGATGCCCTTCTGTGGGAACTGTGGTTTCCAGCCCCACCAAAGAACCAGTTGCAGGGCCTACTGGCCCCAATCTCGGAACCAAAAATTGGGGAAGCTATCTGGCAACTGCCTAAGGGCAAGCCAACGGGGTCAAATGGCTTACTCGCAGAATTCTGTGCAGCCTTTGCAGCGGGCGCACTCGAGTAGGGCCACCTCTTGGGAGCTACTAATGAAACAATAGTAATGTCAATTTTGAAACCTGGGTGACAGTGGATTGAGCTCTCATCCTACTGACCCATCTCAAGCCTAAATACAGATTATAAAATCCTCAGTAAAAGTCCGGTAAGGAAATTGCTCCTGACTCTCTCTTTGATGATCTACAGTGATGACAATGGTTTATTCCACAAAACACATCTCTAAATTTCTGAATGACTTAGTTCAGCATGTGTATGTCTGGATCTCAAACAGGTATTCAATACTCTCAGGTGGCAGTACTTATTCAAAACCCTTGGCTGATTTCAGTTGCCCGTTCCACTGCTCAATTGGATCACGCTCCTCCACAGTGCACCCGCAGTAAGGGCAACAACAGGCCAGCAGATATTGGTGGCATACACAATAACTAGAGGCACAAGACAGGGTTGTCATATATCGCTTTTACTGTTTGTGCTGGTCACCAATCCCTTGGCCATGCAACTGCAGCTGAGCAGGTCAGACAGGTGCCTGACTCTGGATAACACCATGCATGCAATCTCACTCTACGCAAATTATTTGTTTGTGTACATCACGGATGTGCAGGCCAACCTCACCCCGATATCACAGGGCCTCATAGTCTTCAGACATATCTCAGAGCTAAGAGTGAACCCTACAAAGTCACACATCTTGTAATTTGCAACTGAAACAGCACACAGACCACTGATTCATGGAGCCCACAGTAAACACTGGGCTGCTACCACGTTCTGTTGTTTGAGTATCAATATTTACTGGGCCCACTCCGATTTATTAGATAGCAACCTGGGAAAGGCCACAAGATCCTTGTAGATCCATGTCGCTTTTATCTGTCCTGAGCCACATAGCAATCTCCAAGATGGTAATAGTTCTGTGGTTACTTTATTATTTTTGCAAACCTTTTTTTGTGATTTCAAAGACATACTTTAGAGAGTTGGACTCACTGCTGATACTTTTTATGTGGGGGATGGGGAGAATACAATTGGCAAAGCTAAGACTGTCAGTGGAAAAGAGAGGTTGGGGGACTCCAGATTTTTATGGGTTTTATCTGGCAGCTTAACTCCAGTGGCCAGCCATATGGCCGAGGATAACCCATTTGCAGGAAAATACTTGATGGCCCAGGCTGAAGCTGGAACACTAAATAAGTTACCTTTTCCTGGGGAGGGAAGGGTGCGAGGAACCCCACTCTTAATGACCAATGCTAAAACACTGTGCAAACAGCACTTCGCATACACAGGCTCCATATTACAGTTTGCTTCATTGCAATCCCTGTGTGGATTTCTTTAGGAGTCCAGTCCATATTCGACCTTGAAGTTGGAGGTGTGGACAGGTGCCGTCTCCATACACTGGAGGATTAGTACCAAGAGTGGGTGCTTATGTACTTCAAAATGCTACACAACTATTTCAATCTCCCTCAAGACCAGTTTCTCAATGTGGGAGGATCTGGGGTGGGGCCCATGCCACACTCCTTACCAATCTTCCACTGCAGACACTCCATGCTATGGGGAATGGATGCAGATTAGAATTCTGGTCATATAGGTCAATCAAAGATCATACCTATATCTCCCTACAGCTCCTAAAGAAGAAGTGGGAGAAATTCTTAGGGATGATACTACACAAAAATGGGATTGCTTAGGACATTGAAGTACCCTTGAAAGGTCTCCAGAAATGTGCAATTCTGCCCTATTCAGTTAAATAACCTACATAGGACCTCCTTGATGCCCCAGAAAATTGGTCTCCTGTATACATGAACACGTGTTGACTGCATCACTTGGCCAAACGATGTAATACATTGAGGTGGAAATCCAATTGTCCGCCATCCAGGACACCCTGACAAGTTGATGCCCTGTTTTGGGTGGAGGGGAACCCACTATAGAGGGAGAAAAATAGAGGTCTGAGATGACACTCAGGACCTCAAACACTATGGTGAAGAAGGCTCCCCATGACTGGGGAAATCCAGTTAAATGCAATGTCCTCAGAAATAGACTTAAGTTTGGAGACTCTGGAATGCATATTAGGGTTATATATGTGACAAGATAAGTTCAAGCATTAGGAAAGGGCCAATATCTAATACCGTGAGATTTGATTTGCCTGTTGTTCATGCAGCAAGTGAGAGAGCTGGGACTTCGTAATAACAAATGCTGAGATATTAATATTGTGATTAAATGCCACGATGTGTGATAAGATTTATCAAGTGTTTTGTTCTCTTGTAATGGCATATTAGGATCTGACTACCAAGGATTTAATTTGACTTTATTCTAGCGACAGGTGGGAAACAAGGAAATATTGATGCATAACCTGACTTGTTTGGTGTATTACACTGATTTCAATAAAAATAGTTATTAAAAAAAGCAATATGACCAGCTCAGTGGGGGCACCTCCTAGCCAAAGACCCCAAAAGTGAACTGCTGAGAGCAGCCCTCTCTCAGCCTACCCCCTATCAGTCCAATAGGACCCTGAATTTCAGATACGGAGGTGCCTGCAGGGATCCAGCAGCACCGTGCGGCCAGTCCCCCGAGTGGGTCTTTACCTGTGTCCGCTCTGGAAAACAGCACTTGCCACATACATATGCAGAGAACCAGAGGGCCCCAGGACAGTCTCATAAAATGTATACATCCAGGTTGCACGGGAAAGGTTTGGGTTAGATTGTTCTAGTTAGTAAATTGACAGTTCCTAGCTATAAAGGAAAATAATACAAGCCTCTGATACATGAAAACGTCACAATGTTCAATTTGCACAAGATGAAATTTCATGCTTCTTCTGAATGGAATGTCACAACAGCTGTATACTCACCTGTTCTATGTTGTAATTCTGTCTTCGGCAGAAGTATGTAAAACCCAATAAAGCTTTTTAATAAAATGAAGAGGAAAGGATATGGCCCCTCTCACCCTCAGTGGAAGCTACAAGGCAGCATTAAGGCAGGAGGTGATAGTCTGACACTGTGTTGGTGTAGGAGGCACACACAATGGTGATATAAAAAAAAGTGACAAGATGAGAGGAGGCAGATAGCAATAAACTTTCTGGTGTTCAGCTGGTATAAGCTCTTCCTAATGGTGTATTTGGATCCAGTCTACATCTCACCCTCCTTGAGAAGGCTGTTCTCTCCACATCAGCCCCCCACCTGATGTATGGGGTGCTGCTTTCAAATGTACATTCCTCGCTCTCTCTTTACAAACAAGCCTACAGTCACTCACCCATAATCTGTCCTTCCTCATACCTGCATTGTGTGATACACATCAGATACTTACTCCTGAAAACACTCTAACATATTCCCAATAAAAGCATAGACATTTTGATCACATTTCTTCTATTTGTACTTTTCATACAGCTACTCGTTCAAATAGATTGGTTGCTTCTGCTGGGGCAGCAGCTGTGTAATGTGTATTTGTAAAGTGCACTATCACACGTGAAGGTATCCTGGCACTAAGCAGGTGTGTATACCTAGCCCTGCCTATGCTGGGTTGGTTAATTAGAAAACCAGGTCTTCATATTCTTGCAGAATTCAAGAAAAGAGGAAGAGGCTCTGATGTAGAGTGGGGGGTCATTTTATGGTTTAGGAGTGATGTGAGAGAACGCCCAGCTTCCTGATCTGATTCTGTGTACGCCTGGAATCTGTGTGAGTAGAAGTCCTTGGAGAATAGAGGTCTGGGTGGTTGGTGGAAAGAGATGCAACTGTTCAGGTAAGTGGGACCTGAGTTGTATAGCGCCTTATTAATGTGTGTGAGGATTTTCAATTGAGAGTGTTTGGGTATTGGGATCCAGTGGAGTTTTCTGAGGTGTGGTGTGATGTGAGGTTTTTGTGGGAGTTTGAGGATGAGTCCGGCACTCGAGTTCTGGATGGTTGTAGTCTTCTAGTGAGTTGCTTGGTGATCCCAATGTATAGGGATACCAGGGAAGTCCAACTTGCTGATGACTAGGACACGAGTGACAGTTACTCTAGTGTTTCTTGGCAGCTTTTTGAACATCTTCCTAAGCATCTTCAGGGTGTGGAAGCAGAATACAGTGATGGTGTTGTCTTGTGCAGTCATGGAAAGTTAGCTGTCAATAATTATTTCAAGGTTCTTGACATGGATTCTGGGTGTGGATCTGAGTTTAGCCATGGGGAGATGTCCTTTCTGAAGATCACTATTCTACCTTGTTGGTGTTGAGTTTTAGACAGCTGGCTTTCATCCAGTTAGTGACTTCTGTCATGCAGCCAGTGAACTTGTTTCTTGTGTTGGGGGTCTTGTCCGAGAGGCAGAGTATGAGCTGCATGTCGTCGGTGTAGGGGAGGATGTTGATATTGTGTGTGCTGATGACATTGGCCACAGGGATCATGTATGTGTTGAAGAGGTTGGGGCTCAGCAATGGGCCTTGATACACTCTGCAGATGAGTTTGTGGGCTTCCGAGGAGTAAGGTGCCAATCTCCTGCAGGCACCTGCTGAGCATGGGGTGTGAGATCATGTCAAATGCTGATGAGAGGTCCAGGAGAATGAGAGCAGCTGTGTCTCCTCTGTCAAGGATCATGCAGAACGTCTGTGACAGTGATCAGCACTGTTTCTTTACTGCGGTTAAGCCTGAATCCAGACTGCGGGCATCGAGGAGCTGGTGCTTACTGATGTGATCAGTGAGGTGTTGGTTAATTCATTTCTCCAAGATCTTTGCCTTCCCTTGGTAGGAGTGGGAGGGTATCTAGTTGGAAAGCATGACTGGATCAGTAAATGGTTTCTTAAGCAGGGACATGACAGTGGAATGTTTTCAGGTGTCCAGGAATGTGGTTGATGGAGGCATTAAGGATGGAGGTTAGTGCTTTGCTGTAGAACTCCTTTGGTGAAGGTGGAGGGGGGCAAGGGTCAAATGGAGCCCCAAGTGCATGGTCCTCATGGTAGTGATGGTGGTGATGGCGGGCCACAAGGTCAGGATGCGTTCATTTTTTTAAAAGTTCATTTATCAGTTTTATAACAGAAACAAAAATATAAACATACGCTAAAATCGTGCAGTGGTATCTTTATCACAGAGGTTTTAAAAAGTAAGCAGTGGAGGAGAGAAAGAGAAAAAAAGCAGAGAGAGAGAGCAAAGAACAGAAATATTTTTTTTCAAAACGAACATTGAGAACAGCTGGTTTGAACAATATGAGCAGCGATGTAATACAGGCCGAGTCATTATAGTATAATGTACATGAAACATAGTCCACTAGTAGCTTATATGATTCAGGTAGGACAATGTGTATAGTTGTAAGGACAAGGCGGGTTCGTTTTGGCTGGTTCTTCTCCCCAGTGGCTGCAGCACCCTGCGATGACGTTTCATAGGGAGCGGTCTGCAATTAGTGATAGAAGAGGTACACACTCTAGGGGGAGTCTGGAGCGCCCTGGTGTGATAACTAGTCTCGAAATGGGCCCCAAATGTCACCAGGTCTGGACGTAAGTGTCAGTGTTTTGACATAAATTTCACTGATGGTGTCGCAGTTGGCCATGCTAGCTAACCAGGTTTGTGTAGTCAGGGTCCAGTGGGTGCCTCACTAGAAGGCTAACTCTCCCTTATCCAGCAGGAGCACCATGGCCTGTGCACCTCCTGTGGTACCTGCTGTATATACCCCAGTAGGGCGACAAGTGGGTCAGAGATTAGGGTAGAACCTTTCATATGGGACAGCAGGGAGTAATCATCTTTTCAGAACTTCCCAACGGTGTGACATGTCCATGTTAAGTGGGAGAAATCAGCATCTGCAGCATAGCACTTAGGGCACAGCGGGGACCTGGCAGGATCTTACTTGGCTATTGTGCTGGAGGTGGTGTAGGCACGAGTGAGGAATTTGAAATGAATGAGTTTGTGTCTGTGGTTCATGGATACCAATTTCATTTGTTGGCAGCAGTAAAAACCAACCATATTTTGATGGTTAGTGGGTGTTCACGCTCCTCAGTCTCTCTAAGTTTACCATCTCAGGAGCAAGGATAAGCTTGTATGGTATAGTTTGGACCACCTATTTGGGTAGGTAATCAGCGTTGCCAAGGGCTCAACTCATCAGGTGTGAAGGGGTATGTGCATATACAGCACGTAGGGTGCTGTGTATGTGATGGAGGATAAAGTAGTCCAGCAGAATAGCACTTGTGAAACAGGTGTCATCTACATGTGATAATGCATAGCCGTTTGGGAAAGGACCCCAAAGGTTAGCATGTCAAAGTGGGCTAGTGTACTCTCGACCAGTCACTCACTAGTGGGCACCAACCAGGGGTTGTCAGCTATGAGAAGGGATAGGTAGTACAGCAGGGCTCGGCCCAGCAAATGGAGGAGCTTACACCAGGCCCAGCTGGTTGTAGAAATCGTCAATACCTCCAAGGGGTCTAAGGGTATATCCTGCAGCAAAATAGCTTGTAAGGGTGTATCCTCTTGGTATGCAAACTGACATTGCGCCACTAAGTAATAAAGCTGGAAGTGTGGCACTCCAAAGCCATCATACTCATATCGCAGGGTCAGTGTGTCCCAGCCAGCAATGTCTAAAAGAAGGAATTTGTGAGCAGGATTGGGTAGAAATGAAAAAATATAAAAAAAATTGGGGTAGCACCACCATCTTGTCGATTGTGATCCGGCTGGCGATCAAGAGTGGGAGTGAGATTCAGCACAATATTTGCACCGTAAGACTGTCAATGGCTGGGCCGTAATTCATGCAAATATTCTCATCCTACGCGCAATGAATGTGTATCCCCAGGTATTTCACTGACTCTGCACACCATTTAAGGGGATAGTGGCCAACCCAGTGAGCTGTGGAATCCGTGAGTGGGAACAGCTGTGACTTGTCCTAGTTAATATTGAGGTCTGAGTGCTGACCGAACAACCTCATTTAGTATGGGACCTAGATTCTCCAACGAGTGCCGCACAAAGTTAAAGATGTCATCTGCACAGAGGGAGATTAAGAGGGGTCCTGTGCAGAACTGAAGCCTGCAATGAAGATGCAGCTCCTGAAGCTGGCAGACCAGGGGGCCCATGGCGATGATCAATAGTATCGGGAACAGTGGGCAACCTTGCCTGGTTCCATAGAAATGGCAAAAGAGGGTGTCAGAGAACCATTGACAGATGCGCGCTGTGGGCTGTGAGTACAGCAGAAGGATTAGGGACATAAATCCCTTAGGGAGACCCATCTTCTGAAGAACCTCCAGTGAAAAAGGCCACTTCAGAGAGTAGAAGACCTTCTCCAAGTCGAGGAGGGCCACCACTGCAGGTATCCCTGTGCAGTACAGGAAAAGAGAGTGTGCAGAGAGTGGGGGACAAAGGCAAAACTATTGTTTCAAGTAAAAAAAAAAAAGACGGGTTGCCAAAAAATGTGTTGAGTTTTTTTTGTCAAAATTCAATAGGGATAAGGGTCGATATGAAGAGCATTGTAGTGGGTCTTTGTCTGGTTTCAAAAGCAGGAGGATCACCACCTCCCAAAGAGATGGTGGTGGAGCCTGTCTGGAGGGCCTCTGCATGCAGTTCCAGGAATGGGGGCCAGGAGGTGTTTGTAGATTTTATAAAACACACCTGTAGGAAGCTGGCCTGGTGTGTGGTGGGTACCTATGGTACTTACACCTTATACCAGGCCCATGTACCCCCTTATTTGTGCAGTGTAGGCAGTGTCTAGAAGCCAGGCTCTCTAAAGGTAGCGGTGGATGCGCAGCCAAAGCTTATCTAGGAGACATGCAAAGTTCATGCAATACCACCGTAGTCACACAGCACTTACACACATGAAAGAACCACACAGTGTTACAAAAATAAAGGCACTTTATTTTAGTTACACGATTACAAAAATTACACTAAATATGTATACTAGTAATCAGAAATAGGCATAAAAAGCAACAGAAAACATTGTAATAGCAATAGGCAATAGTGGCCCTAGAGGGAACCCAAATCATATATTAAAAAAATGGAATGCAAATGCAGGACCCCCACCCAGGTAAGTGGAATTTGTAGAGGGGAGCTCGAGGAACTAGGAAACCCCAAAGGTAAGTACCACAGTGCACCCAAGCGACCAGGAAGAAAAGAGTAAGTCACTTGATTTTCCTCAAACCACCAAAGGGACTGAAAAGTATAATGCAACACCCAGACAAGACTTCAAGAAACCAGCAGTGGATTCCTGAAGAGGGAGAGCTGAAAAAGAAGGGGACCAAGCCAAGAAGTCGCCGAAGTGTTCAGGAGGAGCCACTACCCACCCATCTGTGGTTGCAGGAGTTGGTCAACGGTATGACGAAGATGGTCATCAATGCAGCCCTGGAGTCGATGAAGAGTTCCTGGAGGATGCAGTCGACATCCCACACCGGATGGAATATTGCAGTCTGTCTGTGGCACGGAAAAGCCACCAACAAGCCTTAGCAAAGGCAAGAGTCGCTGTAGACGAAAAGTGGAGCTGCCGGGGACCAGCAAGGTCTAGGAGGGCTCAACCCATGGGTGGGGAGTCCCAGAGGACCCTCAGTAAGGCAGAGAGTCCACAGAAGAAAAGGCAGCCCCCACAGAAGACCCACTGGAAGAGGACCCAGTAGTCGCAGCAGAGCCCATGCAGCACAACTGAAGAAGGGTCCCATGCTGAAGGAGAAGCCCACAGAGGGCTGTGCTTTGCAGGGAAGTGTGCTGGGGGCTTGGGCTACAGGGAGCCTGAAGACCCCTTGGAGGAGATGCCAACAAGCTTTGGTAGCTCCAAGAGATTCTGTGCATGGGGATACTGTCCTGCGTGGGAAGGCAAGGGCTTACCTCTGCCAAAGTTGGACAGCTGGTAGAGAGGGCCAAGGGGACCACTCCAGACCACCACCCGTGATGGAGGATCCACGCAGCTCAGGATGAGAGGAGATCCATGCAGCCGGGAGTTATTGCAGTTGGTGCCTGCAGGTGCAGCGGAGAGACTCCTTCACTCCAAGAGAGATTCCTTTTTCCTTCTTGTGCAGACTGAAGACTTGCCACTCTCAGAGGATGCACAACCGGGGAAATGTTGCAGAAGCTGGGCTGGAAGGAGCCTTGCAAACAATGTTGCAAGCAGAGTCTTCATCGTGAAGGCAGATTGTCAATTACTGGAGGGTCCAGCTGCAGTTCCCATGGCCAGAAGTTGAATTAGAGGTTGCAGAGGAGTCCTGCTGGAATCTTGCAAGCCGAATCTGAGGACCCACCCAAAAGGGAGACCCTAAATAGCCCTGGAAGGGGGATTGGTCACCTAGCCAGGTGACCACCTATCAGGAGGGGGCTCTGACGTCACCTGCCTGACCTGGCCACTCAGATGCTCCAAGAGGCCTCTGCTCACCTTGGATTCATGATGGCAGAATCAAGGGACCCTCTGGAGGAGCTCTGGGCACCACTCCTGATGGTCAGGGGAGTTGTCACTCCCGTTTCCAGTGTCCAGTGTCCAGTTTCATGCCAGAGCAGGGACTGGAGGTCCCTGAACCAGTGCAGACTGGTTTATGCAAGAAGGGCACCAAATGTGCCCTTCAAAGCATACCATTGGCTGGGGAAGGCTACCCCTCCCAAGCCATGTGACACTTATTACCAAAGGGAGAGGGTGTTGCCTCCCTGTCCTAAAGGAAATCCTTTGTTCTGCCTTCCTGGGCTTGAGCTGTTCAAGCAGCAGGTGTGCAGAAATCTGTCTGAGGGGTGGCAGCAGAGTGGGCTGCCCGGAAAACCCCAGATGTTCTGGTAGGAGTTGTGCGGATTGTCCTCTAAGGAGCTCCCACAGCGCATGGAATCACACTTCCAATATTGGCAACAGTACTGGGGTATGATTCTGACATGTTGCATACCAAACATGCCACGGTTCAGAGCTACCGTAGGTAGTGACCTATGTCCAGTACACACATAAAATGGCATCCCCGCACTCACAAAGTCCATGAAAATGGAGCTGGAGTTTGTGAGGGCACCTCTGCTCTTGCAGGGGTGCCCTCACACACTGGTACCTGCACCCTGCTCTCTGGGCTAGGAGTGCCTACCATAGGGGTGACTTACAGTGACCTGGTGCAGTGACCTGTAGTGTCAAGAGTGCACACACCCTTTCACGCAGGCTGCAATGGCAGGCCTGCAGATACACTTTGCACTGGCTCCCTATGGGTGGCATAATACATGCTGCAGCTCATGAGGGACCTCTGGTGCCCCAATGTCCTGGGTACCGGGGTACCATATACTAGGGACTGATATGGGGGCACCAGTATGTCTAATGTGGCGTGTGTGTGGTCCAAGCAACCCCATTTACAGGGAGATAGCATAGTCACTGGGGTCCTGGTTAGCAGGATCCCAGTGAACACAGTCAAAACATACTGACGACAGGCAAAAAGTGGGGATAGCCATTCTAAAAAGAGGCTACGTTCTTATAACACCTGTGACGCCATCCAGGTCAGGGACCTAGGACCCATCTAAAAAGTCTATTGCTTGTGTAACTTCCTCTGTATTGAAAGGTTAGTTAAGAAAAGGTCTCTGAGCATCTGAGAGCCAGACCATGGTGATCTCCTCAAGGTAGCCTTTTATGTCCTCGCCTATGGCTGTATTGCGAGCAGTGTATGATTGGGCATTGAAGTTCTAAAGTTCTGCCTGGACAGCAGCTGTACCCGTCGCATGGAAACCATCACCAAATAGTAGTTTCAGCATGTAGCCAGAGCCCTATGGGGGCACAATAAACATGCCAATGTGCGGCTTGGGCAAGCACCCTCCCTGTACCAACAGGCGTGAGCATGTCTACCCAGATGCACGACCCCCTGCTCCGCAAATGCGTGAAACTCCTCAAGCAAAGCAGAACAATGTTGTAATTGCAGTTCCCGGGAATGCCGGACATCCTCCCGCAGTTCATTTTTTATTTGAGTGAGGGATTTTCAACTGTCTCAGAGAATGCCCGCTTGTTTCAATATACAGACCCCTCTTATATAGGCCTTAAAGGCATCCCACAGGGTGGCCTATGTGGACACAGAACCCACATTAAGATCGCATTATTCCACAATGGCAGCCCTAAGGTCTTCCTAGAATATGCCATGTAATAGTGCATTACATGGAAACTGCAAGCAGTGTTCAGGCTGGGCGCCCAGCGGGAGCCCCCAAGTCATCTGGACCAAGGAATCGTCAGATAACGTGTAGTGTAAGTGGATCACGGACCCCCACTAGGGTAAACTAAAGGGGACACGAGCCAACAGTTGATGCACGTGCAGGTGTTATATGGGGCTGAGCAGAATGCATAACCCAGGGTGACCACATGTATATGACACCAGGCATGCATCGCAGATTTCTCGTAGAACTTGTTGTGCTTGTGGTTTGCTGTTGGGGGTCTGAGTAGTGGCGTCCCGGTGTGGGTTCACTCTCATATTAAAGTCACCCTCTAGCACAATGTGGTCAGCATCTGCTGGCCCCAAGATGGAGAGCACTATGTAAAAAAAGTCAGGGGTATCACCACAGGGGGCATATAATTTGAGTAGTAATACTCTGTGTCCCACCAGGAGTCCCAATATTGCCACCTAGCAGCCATCATCATTTAAAAAGGTGGTATGAGGAATAAAGAGTACTGACCTGTGTAGCAAGATGCACACCCCACAGGAGTAGGTACTATAATTAGAAAAATATCTGTGTGGGTATTTCTGTATGGGCCCCAGGCAGAAGCATAGGTGTGTGGACGTCCAGGGGAGAAGTGTGTCTCCTGCAAAAAGGCAATCCTGTGTGTTACACAAGATATTGGAGGACTTGTTTACCCTTGCAGGGTTGTTAATGCTCCGGACATTTCAAGTAATCAAGGCGATATCTAGGGACATTGGACGTGTGTTACGTGTCATACCCAGTGGTATCTAAGGGTCATAAAAACCCTGTTTTTGGTCCAGAGCTCGCCCCCCACATCCGCAGCACCAACCTGCTGTCTCCTGCCTCTGACCCCCGCCCACGCTGCTGCTAGCGTGTTCGAAGCCCTGGTAAGCCTCACTTGACCCGTGTGCCGCTTTTCGCCGTCTTGTAAGTGTTTTTCCGATTTTCAGCGCCTTGCCTCCTTGCGCTTCTGCCCCCGTTGTGCCCCTCTGATTGCTGTACCCCGATTGTATTTTGTGCCATTAGTGTATTTTTGTGACTGTTTTTCTAATTGTGCCCGACTTTTCTGTGCCTTGTTTTTCGTGTTTTCGCCCCTTGGGCGCTCCCCCTTGCAGTCCTCTCCCTGCTGCTGCCTCCCTGCGGCCCCGCCCCCCTCGCGCCCCCCTTTGCCGCTCCCTCCCGCCTCCCAGCTGCTCCTCCCTCCCCCCTCCCTTCTTAATGGCTGGCGCTGCGCGTCGCGAGTGAGCGACCTCTGACCTGTTTTTGGTCCAGAGCTCGCCCCCCACATCCGCAGCACCAACCTGCTGTCTCCTGCCTCTGACCCCCGCCCACGCTGCTGCTAGCGTGTTCGAGGCCCTGGTAAGCCTCACTTGACCCGTGTGCCGCTTTTCGCCATCTTGTAAGTGTTTTTCCGATTTTCAGCGCCTTGCCTCCTTGCGCTTCTGCCCCCGTTGTGCCCCTCTGATTGCTGTACCCCGATTGTATTTTGTGACATTAGTGTGTTTTTGTGACTGTTTTTCTAATTGTGCCCGACTTTTCTGTGCCTTGTTTTTTTCGTGTTTTCGCCCCTTGGGCGCTCCCCCTTGCAGTTCTCTCCCTGCCGCTACCTCCCTGCGGCCCCGCCCCCCTCACGCCCCCATTCGCGCTCCCTCCCGCCTCCCGCCTGCTCCTCCCTCCTCCTTCCCCCCTCCCTTCTTAATGGCTGGCGCTGCGCGTCGCGAGTGAGCGACCTCTGAACTGTTTTTGGACCAGAGCTCGCCCCCCACGTCCGCAGCACCAACCTGCTGTCTCCTGCCTCTGATCCCCGCCCACGCTGCTGCTAGCGTGTTCGAGGCCCTGGTAAGCCTCACTTGACCCGTGTGCCGCTTTTCGCCGTCTTGTAAGTGTTTTTCCGATTTTCAGCGCCTTGCCTCCTTGCGCTTCTGCCCCCGTTGTGCCCCTCTGATTGCTGTACCCCGATTGTATTTTGTGCCATTAGTGTATTTTTGTGACTGTTTTTCTAATTGTGCCCGACTTTTCTGTGCCTTGTTTTTCGTGTTTTCGCCCCTTGGGCGCTCCCCCTTGCAGTTCTCTCCCTGCCGCTGCCTCCCTGCAGCCCCGCCCCCCTCGCGCCCCCATTCGCCGCTCCCTCCCGCCTCCCGCCTCCCAGCTGCTCCTCCCTCCCCCCTCCCTTCTTAATGGCTGGCGCTGCGTGTCCACGCACCAGAGGCAAGCCTGTCTGCGCCCGTTCGCGCCTGGACCGTGCCCAGCGCCACCCCCCCTGGTCCTCACGCCCCCCGTGCCCCATACCTTCGCTACTCGGCCAGCGAACTCCTCGCCCTCAACCCTGGCCCCTCCTCAGAGTGCTTCCTGGCCACCCCGAAACACACCAAAGGACCTTTTTCCTGCCGCACCTGCAACTTCACCTGCAACAAAACAACGAAAGCAGCAACAACCAACACCAACCACCTGCACTGCATCCTCCTCAACACACGCTCCGCACGAAAGCACGCCATCGAACTCTGGGACCTGCTCGACACCACCGCCCCAGACGTAGCCTTCCTGACCGAAACCTGGTGGAACGACTCCTCGGCCCCTGACATCGCCATCGCCATCCCTGGCGGCTACAAGATCACCAGAAGAGATCGCAGCAACGGAATCGGCGGAGGAATAGCCATCGCCCACAAATCTACCCTCAAGATCCACACCCACACGGACGACACCATCAAGACAGCCGAACACATCCACTTCCAGATTCACACAGATCCCAACACTACCCTCAGAGGAACCCTCATATACTGCCCTCCAGGACCTATAGCCCTCTTCAGCGACGCCATCTCTGACCTCGCAAGCACCCACGCCCTCGCCTCTTCAGACTACATCCTCCTGGGAGACCTAAACTTCCACCTGGAAAACAAGAATGACGTCAATACCGCATCACCAACCTCTCCAACATCGGACTCCGTCAGCTGGTCAACACTCCCACCCACATCGTCGGCCACACCCTTGACCCACTCTTCACTTCAAGCAATCACATCTCTTTCAGCCACACCTCCGAACTCCACTGGACCGACCATCACTGCGTCCATTTCTCCTTCAAGAAAAACACCGAACACCACCGCACTCCTCTACCGCCTCACCGCCGCTGGGGAAAAGTCACCGAAGATCAACTTACCAACACCCTCGCCAAAAACCCACCACCCGACCCCACCGACCCAGACTCCGCCGCCATCAACCTCCAACAATGGATCCTCGACTGCGCCAACATCCTAGCCCCACTAAAGAGACCCACCGCCAACCAAGAAAAGAAAAAAACAGCCTGGTTCACAGACGAACTGACCACCTCCAAACGCACCTTCCAGAAACTCAAGAAAAAATTGATCCTCGAGCGCACACCCGAGAACCTTGCTACCCTCAAGGAAGCCAACCGTGAACACCACCAACGGACCCAACTCGCGAAGCGCTCCCACTTCACAGAACGCCTCAACAACAACGCTCACGACTGCAAGGAACTCTTCGGCATCGTGAAGGAACTCGCCAACCCCAACGCCATTGTCAACGATATCCCTCCATCCCAGAAACTCTGCAACGATCTCTCCACCTTCTTCTACCAGAAAATTGCAGCCATCCACGACAGCTTCAACACCTCACCTCCGCCAGACCCCACCCCCAACAACTCCTCCCACGCCGACCACATCACCACCTGGACCCAAGTAGGCGACGCCGAAACCCTAAAGACCATGAACTCCATCCACTCAGGATCTCCCTCCGACCCCTGCCCACATCACGTGTTCAACAAAGCCGACGCCACCATCGCCCCCGCACTCCGAAAGATCATCAACCTTTCCTTCAACACCGCTACCTTCCCGGACAGCTGGAAGCACGCAGAAATCCAACCCCTCCTCAAGAAACCTAAGGCTGACCTCAACGATCTCAAAAACTTCCGACCGATCTCCCTCCTCCCTTTCCCAGCAAAAGTCATTGAGAAGATCGTCAACGCACAGCTCGCCCACTACCTAGAAGACAACTCCATCCTTGACCCCTCCCAATCTGGATTCAGACGAAACCACAGCACAGAGACTGCACTCCTCGCTGCCACAGATGACATCAGACTACAAATGGACAACAGCGAAACCTCAGCCCTGATCCTCCTAGACCTATCAGCCGCCTTCGATACAGTCTGCCACCGCACCCTACTAACCCGCTTACACGAAGCCGGCATCCAAGAAAAGGCCCTCAAATGGATCTCCTCCTTTCTCTCCGGCAGAACCCAGAGGGTCCGACTCTCACCTTTCCGCTCCAATGCCACCAACCTCATCTGCGGCGTACCCCAAGGCTCCTCACTAAGCCCAACGCTGTTCAACGTCTACATGGCCCCCCTCGCACAACTGGCCCGCCAGCACAACCTCAGCATCCTCACCTACGCTGACGACACCCAACTCGTCCTCTCCCTGACCAAAGATCCTCTCACCGCCAAAGCCAACCTCCACGAGGGACTGAAATCCATTGCCGAGTGGATGAACAACAGCCGTCTGAAACTCAACTCCGACAAGACGGAAGTCCTCATCCTCGGGCGCACCCCCTCGGCCTGGAACAACTCGTGGTGGCCCACCGCCCTGGGCCCCCCACCCACCCCAGCCAGCCACGCACGAAATCTCGGCGTCATCCTCGACTCCACCCTCACCATATCCAAACAGGTCAACGCAGTCTCATCCTCCTGTTTTAACACCCTCCAAATGCTCCGCAGGATCTTCAAGTGGATTCCAACAGGAACCAGAAAGACGGTGACCCAAGCCCTCGTCAGTAGCAGACTTGACTACGGCAACGCACTCTACACAGGCATCCCAACAAAAGACATCAAACGACTCCAACGCATCCAGAACGCATCCGCCTGCCTGATCCTCGACATACCCCGCCGATGTCACATCTCCCCTCACCTGAAGGACCTCCACTGGCTCCCCGTGGACAAGAGAATCACCTTTAAACTCCTCACCCACGCACACAAGGCTCTACACGACACCGGACCCGCCTACCTGAACACCAAACTCAACTTCTACGTTCCCTCACGACAACTACGCTCTGCCAACCTTGCCCTCGCCATCGTCCCCCGAATCCAGCGCAAGACCTCTGGCGGCAGATCCTTCTCCTACCTCGCCGCCAAAACCTGGAACTCACTCCCGACCTCACTGCGCCAGACCCAGGACCTCCTCACCTTCAGGAGACTCCTCAAGACATGGCTCTTCGAACGATAGCAGCACCCCCCCCCCCCTCCTCCTCCCCCCTAGCGCCTCGAAACCCTAACGGGTACATAGCGCGCTATATAAGTTATTGATTGATTGATTGATTGATTGATAGTGTGCTAGTTTATGCAATGTGTGTGGAAGCATATCTGCCTGAGAAGAAAACAAAAGTGAACCAGCTGTAAAAACACACCCTCCCCTAATGCCCCGTTACACCAGGCCAATCCTCGCTCAGTGAATCCCCTCCCTCACAACACTCAGACAAACCATTAAAGAGATAACCTATAAACCAATCAAACTTGTGGTTTACACTGTGGGGGGTCGAGCAACACTAGGCAGCAAGTCCTCGATGATGCATTGAATATGAAGATTAAAAAGTGGATTAAGGCATGACATCAGAAACCTTATTTACCAAGATGCCACCAGAAAGGAGTAAAACCCTCATGGGTGAACGGGGCAGAATCAGTGAGATACAATGGAAAACAGCAGACCATTAAGCGCTTCACTCAGTCATGGTGAAGTGTTCTGAGCTGCTAGAGGCCGTAGGTCTGGAGACGACCCCTCTGGGGTGTCTTGGCGGGGGTTCCAGTGTTCTTTGGCATATTGCTGGCAGAACACCTTGGTGCCTGCAGGTGCTTTTTGCCATCAACGCCAACTTTCAAACATGCAGGGTAGAGCATAACATATTTCTGTCCAAGCTTTCTAAGCATGCCCTTAACCTCTGTGTATTTGTGGCGCCCCTCTTGTACCACTGAGGTGAATTCTGGATAAAATTAGAGGTTCGCGCTCTAGTACTATATCAGGCCCTGTTTGCAAGCCAATCTAAGGGCGGGGTGGAGGTCTCTGAAATTTAACAAGCGGTCAATGATTGGGCACCGAGGGGCTCCGGTGAGAGGCGGTGGACTAAGGGACCTGTGCGCCCTTTCAACAACAAATGTGGGGATGAATTGCTGGTGGTCGAATGGTTCAGACACGAGTCGTTTCTGCAGATTCTGTTGATTCAGGTAGCCGAAATTTCGGAGGTTGTCCTCCTCTGAAGATTGTTGGCCAACCCGGTCTACTGAAAATGGGAAATAAAAAAATAAAGAAAATTTTAGTCCATATGTTCAATACTGCATGTTAAATCAAGCGATGGTTTTTCGGATCGTATATACAAGAAAAGACAATTTGCATTCTTCAACAAACCTTTAACATGCCAATGTGTAATTATGTATTTTAAAAATGTCAATTTATAAAAATGTTAATGTTTTTTCTTTTTCAGCATTACATATACAAACTTGGACTCAATGGAAATATTATATATCGCAAGTATTACAGGTCTGTTTGTTATTTTGTCACATTTCAAATTTGGAAATTATTTCCATTAAGTCATTATTAGATGATCAATAAATCAAAACTGAAAGACTTCACACGCATGTTAGCATTTGAAACTGTCATCCCTTTAGTAACCTGAAAGATCACACCACTATCAAAACATATTTGCTCTTTTGTTATTATAAAAATAAAACACTTACTGCCTGTCTGTTGCTTAAACGCTTCCAGATAAGTGTGAAGGGTCGTCCAGTCTGTTCTCAGGACCATTCTGTACATTGGTGTCAGGGGAGTCCACCAGGAATTTTGCTGGGAGGACTCAAACAGAACGACAACATGTCCTGGGCTTTAATTCTGACCCACCAGCAAAGGTCCTCCGAGCGTTCACTGCATTCTTTCCTCTATCAGGTGTGGAACCCCGCAGTGCTTGATAATGTCCTTCCAAATTGGAGGCCATGTTTTATTCCTCAGCTTGGTATTCGGACCCCCAAAAAACTGAAGGGTTAAATCACGGATTATCTCGAATTCTTGATCAGCAAAGGGGGAGAGCAATTATTTTGTCTCTCAGTCATGTAGATGGTTAAGATTTAGAAAGGAGCATTTTTATCACAAAGGCACGGCTTAAAGTGACCAGAAACTGAATGACTTCCTGTTTCTGTATGCAGTTTCCTGTTTGTTGTGGTAGGCAGAAATCTCTACCCCAACTTCGAAGCTCCCACCCCAGATGCAGAGATCTCAGCTTCTCATACAATCCCTTCCACTCATATGGGATGCAAGATCCACATGTGGGGAGCAAGCTCTCCCTATGCATAGAAGAGACCTCCACATACAGAGGGACATCCCTGCATGTACAGAAACAGTACAATGTATTGGAGATCAAAACATTGTTACAGGGATATGGTCATGTATGTGATTTGAGTGACAAATGAAGGTCTGCAGACTGTATGTTCCAAATAAATTATTGTACTGTGTGGGAGATTGTACTTTAGTGATAAGTGTTTGAATATTATTGGATGTGCAGCATCATTTTATTATTAACTTGTGCAGAGCATGTTTGTTGGTGACATTACGTGAATTAAACAGTCTCTAAGGATGGTAGATATGGACAGTGTGGAAGTTTACCACTCATCTTTAACAACCCAGTATCCAACCAAAAAAGTGCTGCAACCAAATTAGCTGCAGAGAAAAATTAGTTTATTAGTCTATCCTGCACCCGTATACCCTGACCCCCTCCCTGTACCCCACTCTGTATACCCAGATGTGGATTTAGGTCAGAGAGAAGGCCTAATTGTGAGCCCAATTGCATGGCTATACTCTGCAACGCACAACAATTTGGACACAACTTCTCTGTGGCACACCAACATCCCTCCTGTAACGACAAGATATCTGAATCACGCCTTAGCATTTCTAAAAGTTAATTTAATGATTACTCGTGGATGTATGTATACTTCATTGTACCTCTCTTGAGATACAACACGAATTAATGTTGTTGAATGTCTGTAGGTCATGAGCAGATGGGGAGAGAAAGCATACCGAGTATCATCTGCAACATAGATGTGATATTTGTTAAAACTGGGTTCTGTTCTAAATGTAACACATCATGTCTATATACATGCAGTGAGCGTGTTGTAGAGAGAAATAAACGAGTATGTTTGAGATGCCACCCTATCAGATACACATGTAGCCCTCATTTTAGATAATCTTACTCACCAATGAGCCAAATGTCAACAAAATCCACAGCAACCAATCAATGTGAAAGAGGTGACTGACAAAAGGCGTAACTTTTGTGTACTTTCAGCCAAATAGTGTACACATTAGTGAAATAGCCCCAGCCTTTGCAGACAGCTTGCACATTGATGAGGTGCCAGCGGTGTCTATTACAGAAAAGGTGTGATATGTGATGAGGTGGCTCAAGTGCCATGTTGATGCAGTCAATAGCACATACCACACTGATGAAGTAAGCAAAGGCATAAAATTCTCCTGCCATAGTTACCGTTCCTCTAGAGAGTGTGCCATGGTGATAAACTCTTTCACTCTTCTGTTGGTGCACCTCACCACCTGATGCAAGCATCAAAACTGACTTGCCCGTGAAATGCCAAAATTGTCAGAGGTGACCCTTTGTAACGATCCAGTGGCTATGAAATGGAGTACAGCCAGAATGTTAACGTAGGAAGCAATAGCCTGAGAGAGTGGGCAGTAGGTGAATCAAGCTCCTGCGCCCATTCTGCAAGTATGTCAAGCATTGCATCAGGTGAGAAGGGGTGTCTGGCACAAACTACTACCCTGGGTATCCCAAGATGTTGATTCATTGCCAGTAAACTCTCTTTCTCAAATAATTATCCCTCAAAGTGAGCTGCAAAGCAATAAACTCATTAGGTGACAGAGTGAAGGCAGAAAATACTTCTGGGAGTGTGAGTTTATTTCTATTTGGTCAGACTGCATGTGATTGGTTGGTGGAGTAATGTATTTCATCTGAAGACGTGTGATGGAGTGAGCCGTCACTCCTTGCATACCAGGTATTTGTCATAAGAAGTGGTTATAAAAATAATAAAATACATATAACATTATAAACCTAAAGTTAAAACACAAAAACAAATAAAAATGTTCTTTGTAATTTTGATTTTTTTTCCTTTTGTTATTTGGTTTACCCATTATTTTCTATGGGAATGTATTGTAGTCCCAAAGCTTGTTTATGTGTGGTGCTGGACTTACTCCAAAGCTGAACTGGAGTACATTTAGTAACGAGTTGGGACATTTTTGGCTATAGTAGTTTTCGAAGTGCAGTTTAAGTAGCAATTAGCTTCTGCTTTTGTGGGTTTGTGTTTTCACTCCCTAAACCCCTCCTTGCCCCTTCCTAAATCCCTGTGAACTTGTCCTTAAACTCTACCCATTTAGCTATTTCTCCAGTTCCTCCCACATTTCCTACTAAAACATATGCATACATATGCAGAGATCCCTGTACATGTAGAAGTAGAAACCTCTGTACGTAGCTTTCATAGAATGTTGTGGTATATGAGTACAATGCTTAATTCCGTGAAAAAATAAGTGCTGGGGCCTTGTCACTGGGCCACTGCATTTTACACAGCCCATTGTCCCTACTAGCGCCCCAATGGGAGTACCAACACAGCTAATAGGCATCGAGGGGCTCATTCTGAGCCCGGCGGGCAGCGGGAGCCGCCCGCCTCTAGGGAGCCGCCAAATGACCGCACCGCGGTCAAAAGACCGCGGCGGCCATTCAGACATTTCCTCTGGGCCGGCGGGCGCTCTCCAAAAGAGCGCCCGCCGGCCCAGAGGAAATGCCCCTGCAACGAGGACGGCGGCTCATAATTGAGCCGGCGTAGTTGCAGGGGTGCGACGGGTGCAGTTTGCACCCGTCGCGTATTTCAGTGTCTGCATTGCAGACACTGAAATACACAGTGGGGCCCTCTTACGGGGGCCCCTGCAGTGCCCATGCCATTGGCATGGGCACTGCAGGGGCCCCCAGGGGCCCCGCGGCACCCCCTACCGCCATCCTGTTCCTGGCGGGAGACCCGCCAGGAACAGGATGGCGGTAGGGGGTGTCAGAATCCCCATGGCTGCGGAGCGCGCTCCGCAGCCATGGAGGATTCCCCCGAGCAGCGGGAAGTCGGCGGGAGACCGCCGACTTTCCGCTTCTGACCGCGGCTGAACCGCCGCGGTCAGAATGCTCGTGGGAGCACCGCCAGCCTGTTGGCGGTGCTCCCGTGGTCGGTGGCCCTGGCGGCCACCGGCCGCCAGGGTCAGAATGACCCCCCATGTTTTCTCCAAGTGTGACAATTCACACTATTCCAGGACCCCAAAGGTAGAAGTATATCTTGGATATAGATATTAGTCACTTTAGGGTGGAGGGAAGTAACAAACAACTGCTGTTGTGCTATGTCTAAATTAGACAAAGAGATCCACCATATGGCGGACCATTGTAAGTGTCGGTGTTGGCAATTAAATGCTGGTGACGAGCACCGGAAACCAACGGCTCAAATTAAGCACTGCATGAATAGTACTATTGCAGTATTACTACAAATCGTCAAAGCGAAGTTAACCTTGGGTGTTGGAATTTATATCTCTATTGTGCACTGTTTATGACTTATAGTTAGTTCACTATAAGTGGCATATTTGAGTGTTTTAACATTAGCTTGTGTCCTATTCCAATACCTAACTATGACATCATTTTAACTGTTGCTTTATTCAGTGACTTTCAGTTTTTTTTCAATATAAGGTAAGGTCTTGGCACCTAACTATAACGCCACTTTAACCTTTGGTTCAGTGAACATATATATTAACTTCTCAATGCTCATTTGCCCATCTACTTTAACCTGGGAAAGCTTTAAATTCAACAACTCCTATTTCAACAGAATGATATTCAGAAGTGCCTTGCTTTTGTCTTGAGTAAAACATGTCAGTGCTCTAGTTGCTCATTAAAAAGCTAGTGACACTGCAATTGATTACTAGGGAATTAATTGACAGACTATTGCTGGTGATGGAAGTACATCTTTCTGCATTTCAGTATGTTTTACTGAAATGTATGAGGAAGGTATTTGAGGACTCATAAAAAATGTGTCCTCCTTTTAGCTTTGTAGAACACTAAACATAACTTCTATGACAGAAAGAAGCCCACTCGTTTTGTCCATTTCTGTGCAACAATTGTGCATAAATACTGAATGCTAGACCTCTAGTTATCCATTAGAACACTGGAGAATCAACTGGCAGGCTGCTGTTGGAAGTACACTTTTCAATCAGCATCTCATACTTGGTTCCTGCATGGAAGACAGTGTGAACTTATGTAGAAAATGTGTTCTCATTTTAGCTTCTGTAGTACCTTCCCATATGCTCTATGAGAAAACCATGAGAGAACACAATTTTCCCTCAAACATGGTTCAGCAAATCCCAGAAGGGTATCAGCAGTTTTGATAGGGTAAAATCACCTGACACATCACCAGAATACCTAAAATGAGTATGACACCTCCAATAAATTATTTATATTATGACTAAAAGTCTGTTACCAGCCTTCAAATGTGTTCCTTTCCGTGACCCTCCAAAACAGGCTTTCACTACAATGTATTTCAGGGGGACCATGACCTGAAATGACTGTTCCAATATGCTGTCCATGGTGCTCTGTTGTGGCCAGACATTTAAGGGGCTGGTCCCCTTGGAACTCCACTCCAAATACCCCTCTATATTTTAATTTATTTCAGGACACCCGGACCATGCCCCTGAGTCCTGTAATGGCATCCACAACATATTGTTCATGTTGATGCAATCAGGTTTAAACTGTCCCCTTTAATTTGGCCAGTCAGGGCATATCTGGACACCAACAGTTCAGATATACACCTGACATTTAAATCCCTTCTTGCCAACCCAAGCTGCTCTTTAAAAATGAAATGACCTCCGTCTTCCTCAAAGTGGGATATTCAAAAATAGATCAGTCCTTTCATTTGCCATCAGTTTTTATATCGCGCCCCAATGCATTATGATAGTTATAGTCCATAAGTGTGACTGATCCATTTTTGAATATCCCACTTTGAGGAACATGGAGGTCGAAACACATCGTGCAGCAAAATGGCATTAGAGGTGTATGTTTTGTAATAAAAGATGGAATACCAGTTCCTGAGAGTGTGATGGATTCTTTTTGGTCTACAAATGTTTGGGGTGCAGTCAAGCCCGCCATTCGCACTATCAGAGAGACACGCTGCTTTTTATCTCCCAACATGTGGGAGCAATGCGGCTCCCGCAGGAGATGTAAGCTGGCTAGGACCGCGGGGGCCTTCAGGCCCCCCTGTGGTCTCCATAAGCAATTACTTGTACAAAGTGCAAATCATCCAAGTGTGTTTCCTCTGCAGTCCCACATGTGTATAGAAATCTAATGAACACGCTCAAGGAACAGTCACATTTGCAAAGTTACAGACACACAAGGTCACTGGAGACATTTCCTCTGCGCCCTATATGCAGCTGTAGTGTAGGAGATGCACTATACATTTACCCTACGAGGTGGCACTTACTAATCAACCAGCAGAAAATATTCCAATTGAGTAGACATTTTGCACAAAACGGTGGTCTTCTTGGATAAATACGCATGGCAGGATTAATTATGGCATGGTGCTCATTTTACAGAAATCAAACCTCAAAGAAAGCACTTAACACATATAAACAAAGGAGGTGCTCAAGTTGAAGCTCCACTTCTGTAAAGTATTAATCATCCAAATTTCTGTTTTGTTCTCTGTATTTTCACCTTGAAAAGTTACCTGTAAAACTTGATGGAGATGTTTGCATCCTTGCTTTTCTTCAGCGCTAAATCTGATATAGTGACTGTGACGAGTGAGTTCTTTCTTGTCAACTGCTTCTGATAGTCAACCCCTGCTGATGCGGAGTTGGGTGGTTATAGGGGTTAGGCTGCAGGGCCTGGCCTGTGGCCAGGTCCTTCAGCCAACCCCTGCCTCACATTGTGGAAGGCCCTGTGCGGCGGTGGTTGGATTAGCGTATAGTAATGAAAATTACTTTACGTTAAAAAAAGCATAGTAAGTCATTGAAAAAACACAAAGGTTACAGGGGCGTTATAGTCAGGCTAACATTTTAAACCATAGAAATTTAGCATTTATATATAGTTAGTTATTTCAAGTAACTATAACTCATGCCCTCCCCCTGCACTGCTAAATACCCTAGACATGAGAGCACCTATGACATCTTTTATAACATTATTCATAATATCACTGTAACATTTGCTGTAAAATTATTCATAAAAACTGTGCATGGCGTTTTTTTAAGTGATATATATGTACATATTTTAAAATGTTCTTGACTATAGCCTGGGAAACTATAAATGTGGTCTCAAGTGTGTCACTCAAGCAACTATTTCTCTCTTTCTCCCTCATGAGAGCTGCTAAATGAGAGAACTCAAAAGTCACCTCTGAATACATACCTCTATTGCACATAAAAGCCTAGTGTGCATCAAAGGTAGCAATCCATTTTACAATCACAAGCCTCCCTGACATGAGGCATTATTTCCTGTCTTGTTCCTGTCTGTCCCGGGCAGATTTACGACTGTCATATAAATCACACGCGGCCTACCCGAAACCTGCTTCCTTTGAAGTTCAGAGTTGTTCTTCAGAGGTGCACTGACTCGGGCTAGATGACCCAGGTGTAGCTTGTGAGAAGCAGTTTTATTTTTGACACTGCGCTGAAGAACTAACCTAATATATCTGCGTCAAAGACAGTTTATTTAGACTTCTGGCCCGCGTTTAAAATACGACAAAACAATATACTGTATATACAGAATACACAACATGGACACATTACATTTTCTCAAAGAAGACAGAGGTGTTTTTTGCAAAGTACTTCCCAAAATCATGAACAAAGACCACAAACCTAAGATAAGCCCGATAGTAACACAACATCCAACCTGCAGGTGGATCCCTGGATAATCCACCGAGAGTGATAAAACACCAGTATTGTATGATGCTCAGACTAAAAACAATGCTATCTCGTAATATCCTTCACATCTATGTCTCCTTCCAGACGGGGAGGGTTCTGCTGGAGAGCCCATCTGTCCACTGATGTTTAGGAAAATGGGAGTTAGGAATTACAGAGTTGACATGAAGCAGAAAGCCTCACATTTGATGGGTGGTATGTTGAAGCGGTTAGAGGGGGATAAGGAAAATTACTGATCTGATTCTTAATTTAGCAAGAAAGTACAGATTGGTAATCTCGCCAGGTTGTGTTCATAGTAGGACAGTAGAATTGCTGAATAGTTTGTTGCTGTTAGAATGCAAAAACATAATCTCCTACGGATATAGATCACAAACAGAAAGAGGAATATGACTGTATGGGTTGTTTCAGTGCAGGAATGTATCCCTTCATGCACAAAAACAATCCTGCCTGCCACACAGGCACCCTTACACTATGTTGCAAGGATGCCTGTGTTGGAGGTAGGCAGCATACAGTGCCCCACAGCAAGGAGAGAGAAGAAATACTCCATATCTTTGTAAATATGGGGCATTTCTGCTCTCTTCCTTTCACACAAGGTGGCAAATCGAAGGAAATTCTAGTCAATGCGCCCTTAAGCTAGTGCATTTACAGCTGCTATGCCATTAATCTGCCCATCTTGCGCCCATGGTCAACCCCTATATTTTTCTGATAAGGTGCAACACAAAAGAGGAAATCTTAAAATTGTTGTAGCGAAATGGCACAGATGTTATTCATACTCCTGGTCATTTCTGATAAATCTCTCTTACAACTCACAGAATAGAAGCAAATCCACCATTCAAACTTAACATCTAATATCAAACAAGCATGGGAAAAGCCTATAAGTCTCGCCTCTGGGACCTATTTGTCAATGGTTTTTAGCTATGCTGTACACTACAGCATCATCCGATACTATGCAGCATAGCTTTTAAAAAAAAACAAAAAAACATTGACACCACTTTTTGGACATGCGCACTATGCATGATCGCACATACAAAATGATCCAGCCACTTTTTTTTTCTTTTTCTTTTCCAATCCAACTTGGATCAACAAATGAAAGTAAAAAAATTATAAAGTGTTTTTGTTTTTCGGAAAGATGGTGGGGGCACGGCAGCAACCCGGGGGCAAAGCGGATGAGGGAACAACATGCATTGAGGGCAAAAGAAACACATCGGTAGTGGGTGCTGAAGCAACATAGGTGTATGAAAGCAAAATTTAATGCACATGTGGGGGGAGCAACACCTAGAGCACAGATGAACACACGCTAAAGCGACATCAGAGTTAGGTTTGGTTATAGGACTTTACTTTATGTTAAAAAAAAAACAGACATTCGCTGAAAAAACACAACAGTTAGAGTGATGTAATCGTCAGGTTTGGTAATTTCATTTTACCATATGTTAAAAAAAAAAACTCGGAAATACACTAAAGAACAGTTAAAGTTCACTTATGGTTACAAACTATCACCCAGAAACCACTGAAATCCACTATCATAGTTCAGTGAACATTTTTAACTCGCACCCCTGCTTATGATGTCACATATTTATGGCAGATTAAATGCTAACTAAAGTAGTTTAGTCAGTCACTGATGGTGGCTCGTCAACTTTCCTAAGGCAGTGGGAAGAAAAAAATATGACCATCTCCAACATGACCAGAAAACATGAATGACTGTCTCGAGGTCAGAGCAGTCCAAGATAAGAGACATGAGAGTTCTAATGGAGGTGCATGTGGTTGCCAAAAAAAGGTGACCTGGCTGAGAGTCATCATCACTGGGAAGACTGACCATTGCAATTTGTTACAGATATTCACATTGATCACAAATGCACTGCCATAGGGGCTAGCAACTCTTTAAACATACTGCTGACATGCACTGAGATAGGGCTAAAACAATCATAATGCTTTGTAATCTTGGTGATCAAGGGTTGATTTGTCTGCTATCCCTAAGCATTGAGGTATGTTGAGAGTGATGTGTCACTATCATATGATCAAAGTTGCTTCGCTTCAGGGTCATGACAGTGTAGTTTGATCCAGGGCACACAGCACAGCAATTTAGTATTCTCAGGTATGCTTCACACTGCATGATGAAGTGCTTCATTTTGAGGGTGAAGCACAGTCCTTCCTGTCTACTTGTGTTCACCATGCTGCATTAGTACATTCAATTGATCTGAGGACATAGGGAAATCTGGTTGTGGCATAGGAGTTTTATTTCTTTGCATTGGCTGTGTGGTTGTTGTGGGGCCCACTTACTGTCAGAAAAGTGTCCCTCACTTATTGAAGTATTTTGCTGGTGGTTGACTGAGAAAAGCCATGCACAGATCCTACTGTCCATTATGTGATGCCTATTAAAAAAATGATCAGTTGCTAACATTTTCAGGAACAAGTGAAGGGCAGTGGCACACTATGTTGGACAGTACAGTATCCCTGATGATGCAAGTGTCAGGATTCTGCCACCCTACCACTAGATGTCACTCATGAGGACCCTTAACGAACCTGCCTTTATATCAGTATAAGTCATTAACACATCAATACTTGCCAAAGTTAGTTTTGCTTCATCTTTTAGTCAATCAGTCAATCAATCAGTATTTGTAAAGCGTGGCTACTCACCCATGAGGGTCTCAAGGCACTGACCCTGTTCCTGTTCTACTTTCCTAGTGCATTGTACTTGTAGTTCTTTCTGTCCTCAGGCCCTTCCTAGATCACATCTGGTTGTGGTTTCCTGTGCATTAGAATTGTACCTGGATCTTATGGTTCTACTGACCCCTTTATATTTGCATTCTGGTCCTTTCTCTATATTTGTTCCAATCCATACTCTGTTCCAAGTTTTCCTATTCCCTGTCATGCTTCTACTGGTTCCCCTGGTCTTCCCCTGTCCAGGTTCCAATTCAGCCTTTCCTTAACTGGTGGGTCCCTGATTCCTTGCATCTGGTTAATTATCTGCACCTGTCTTTCTCCCTGCAACTGTGTTCCTCCCCTCAGCCTCCAGCTACTTCAGCCCTGTGAGCGCAGAGTGCAGCAGCTTGCAACTGACATCTGTTGAGTTTCCTTGTGCACCGTTGTGTTCCTTCTATTGATATTATAGGCTTGTTCCTCGATTCTGTTTCCATTTTTTCCTGTACCCATTGTCTTGTTTTTAGTTATTTGTAGTATCTGTTTCTACCCCTTGTTTTCCTGCATCTCTGTTCCTGTGTTAGCCATTGATCATAGCCTCCTGTCTGCACTCTTCTTAATTTCCCTTCTTATATGCAGATTCCTTACCTTGTGGTCTGTGTTCCTATTTGTCCTCATATTTCTGTCTTGCCTTATTTGAATGCAAGTCTTTCACAGCCTTGTTTTCAGTACTTCAGTCCTGTTCCTGACCCTGATTCCAGTCCTTCTTTTGCATGAGCCCAATTTGTGTTTTGGTTTTCCTTGCTCTGTTTCCTGTTGTTGTGTCTTGTATTGTTACCTTGATTTTCATTGCTCCACGGGAGCCAGGTAGGTTCTAAGGCTGTGCCTTTGGTGCAGAGAGACACCCAGACCTCTCTCTCTATAGGAGCTGTTGGATGTCTCCCAGAACTCTGAGATTAATCTGCTCCTTCCGTTCGAATAAGATCTTTTCACCTCACAGAGAAACATTTCCGAGGAGCAGTCAAACTATCATTTATGGTAGTTTGTCTATTGTTTCCTGGCTTATCTTCCTGTTGTTAGTACCTTTCCAGCCTTTAAGTACTCCCTTGTTTATATTACAACCCAGTTATCCAGTCTTGTCCCAGTCTCACCTAGCTAGTCCTCTGACAGATCACTCTGCTAGTTCCCTGCTAGACCCGTGCTGGAGCAAGGATCTCAGTTAAGCTTTTGGTTTACATGAAAGATATCAGTCATCAGGGAGAATCCCCACTGTCTTCTCTCAGGCCGATAAATCTTTGATGTTGGCTGAGATTACCCAGGAGCTGAACATCACATTAATCATTACATCATTTGCTTATTCTATTTTAGTCAATATTGACAGTTTGGTATGAGTTAAAAGGTTTTATTTTAAAATCTTTTTGTAAATCACCTTTACTCAAATTACAGAATAACATGTTCTTAGTCTTAATTCATTAGAGTTTAGTTTAACATCAATAATCAATATGAAATCAATAAACCATAAATGAAAGAATCCCTATTCTAGGAATGGGAAAAAAAAGTGTCTGTCAGTTCAGAAACCCATAAAGAGTTCTGGTTTGAGAGAGAAGTGTTAAGCATAACGCTTTAGTATCAAAAGCCAGCTTAATAATTAGAACGTCTCATGTAGAGAGGTTCTAGAAACTCAGTAGAGTCTCCATAAAAAGAGAAAGGTGTCTAGGTAAGTAGGAGAATAAAAAAAAGAGGCAGCCTACTCTAGGAATACACACTATTATAAACACTGAGGACTAAAGCTTTTGCAACATGTTGCTTTTTTTTCTTTGAGTCATCCAATCATCTTTCAGAACGTTCATGGGAACAGGATCAATCCCCTTCTCACAGGAAACAATCACTTCAGTGTGCAGCTTTCAACACAGCAACTATGTCTTATCAAATAACTTTTTAGTCTGCTTTTAACATGATTCATTCTTCTGTTCAAAGCTGCATATCCAAGTATGAACTTTCATGTCTGTTTTTCTAAATAGCCAGCCTATTCATTAGTTAACAGAAGTCTTTGTGTAGAAACATTTACAGGAACAGAAAGAAAACATGGTGTGCAACTACTATTCATTAGGAAAACATGTTCATGGAAAGGTCAAGAAGTTAACATTTTATGCTATGCCATCATTCTTTAGTCATCTCAGCTTTAACTATTCAGGCCTAGTATGAGTAAATACAATTTTTGTATTTAGATGTCTTTTTACAACTTTAGAATTTAGACACATTTTTTTCATTAAAGTGTACACTGTGATTCTGCCCACTGTTATAAAATTACATTATTTTCTTGACACTGCAGCACCCCCAACTGTTTTATATGGTGCCTTTAGTGAGCCTGAATGACTTTCGGATTTTACATTAACTTACATTTAGTTTTCCAGCCTTACTCTGTCAGTCAGGGCCTGGTTTCCATCCTCAGGCTGCAGGGTTTATTGTAGCAGAAAATGGATCTGGCATATTATGATATAGTGAACAAGCAGTACTGCATCAATGGTATGTATTGTGTAATGGTAGGGCGAGCTGCTGCCTGTGAGAGCTTCATTTGTGCATGGCGGTTTATGTACATCTGGGCTTCTGTGCAGGTGTGTGATTTATCTTTTCAGTTCAAACAGTACATATACTGTGTTTTTGTGCATTAATGTGCTGTTCTTGGTATTTTTGATTGTTTTCCATCTTTACTTTTCTTCCCTACATGTTTATGAACTTTTACCACCTACTTTTTTTACTGGAGGTATTTTAATGTAGATTCTTTCACTGGTTTTCAATGACTCCTCATAGTTGTAATTGAGTTTTTGTTAGCCCTGGAATCCTTGGCGTTGTCTCCCCTAACCTTTTGCCTCTACTTCCCAGGTTTTTGCTAAGTGCTGGAGTCTGTTTTGCTGTTTTTGTTACTCTGGGCACTTTACCACTGCTGACCAGTGCTAAAGTGCAGGTGCTCCCTATGTGAGATTGTATGTGTAATTAGCTTTTCCATGATTAGCATCATTGATTTAATAGTAAGTCCCTAGTAAAGTGCACTAGAGGTGCCTAGGACCTGTAAATCAAATGCTACTAGTGGGCCTGCAACACTGATTGTGCCACCCACATGAGTAGCCCTGTAAACATGGCTCAGACCTGCCACTGCAGTGTCTGGTGTGCAGTTTTAAACTGCCAATTCGACTTGGCAAGATGGCTCAGACCTGCCACTGCAGTGTCTGGTGTGCAGTTTTAAACTGACAATTAAACTTGGCAAGTGTACCCACTTGCCAGGCCTAAACCTTCCCTTTGTATACATGTAAGGCACCCCTATGGTAGGACCTAGGTATCCCCATGGGCAGAGTGCAGTGTATGTTAAAGGTGGGGCATGTACTGATGTGCTTTACATGTCCTGACAGTGAAATACTGCCAAATTCGTTTTTCACTGTTGCAAGGCCTATCTCTCTCATAGGGGAGCACGGGGGCTGCCTTCAAATATTCTTAAAGTGCAGTTTCCCTTTGAGAGTAGGTAGGGATGTGGAGTTTGTGGTCTCTGAACTCAAATTAAAAATGACAAAAGTTTGGACTTATTACTTGTGAAGGTATTGCATCTTCCCCGATTATTAACCCATTTTCTTACAAAGTCCTATCTCAGGAAACCACAAGTAAAATTACCCCTACCCCGCTGTAAAATAAATTAAATGAAACAATAGTGTACAAGGGATATTTTCCAACTTGTGTATTAACCAAGGCATCAAACTCAGGGACTGATTTAGAGTTTCTGCAGAGTGGGGTTCTCTGTCACAAATGTGATGGATATCCTGTCCACCATATTATGATCCCATTATATCCAATGTGAATCATAATACGTCGGACGGGATATCTGTCACATTTGTGATAGAGGAACCCGTCCGCCAAACTCTAAATAAGGCCCTAAGTGATTTTAGATTGAACAGGCACCGGAAATCCTGTGGCCCTCAAAAGACTCCAAACTGACAATTTGACCATGTCCAAATGGTGATGAAACAGACTTGAAGGAAAATGTTTGGAAGCAGCAAAAATAGTTCCCTGGAAGCAGCTAGCTAGAAACTAACATAGCACTATCATGCTAAGCAGTTTCAAGACATAACTAAAAAGCATTTCTCAAATGCATCCATCAGCTGACTGCCCTGTATATTATTCTTTTCTTTGACCTCTTATAAATATATGCACTGTATCTCATGTAAAACAATGTATTTACTTATTGTGCCTGTTATGCAGTAATTTAGATATACTGTGTTTTTTAATTGATTTACCTCTAAATGTCTGCACTGTTTATCATATATCATTTTGTCTATTGTGCTATTCATTCTCAGATGTTTATTGCTTGTTTGTAAGCACTAAATAGCTAGGTTTATTTCTAACATTTGCCAGTCAATGTAAATAAAACAAATACAAAACCACAAATACCCCTATTACAATAGATAACCCCGAGCCAATCACAACAACCAGTTTCCTGTCTGGCACAACATCTACCAGGGACATAATCCTGGAAGACGGTTACACTTGCAAAACACTCTATTTTAATTTTAAATGGGCTTGTGGTGAAAGCAATTTGCAGGAGCTTATTTCTCAACATTTTGCACCACAATAAAGTCATGCAAAGGGTCACAGAGCAGTGCAAAGTGTAAATTGTAAATTATTCACTTTCTAATTCAAAACAGTTTTACTCTGGAAAGTAGACCTTAAATTAATGCAAATAGTACTTTGCATTGATTTACGTCTGGGGTGCGTCCCATGGGTGGACCATGGGCAGTTCTACCTTAACACTCATGTTTTTTTACTCAAATCCCTCTCTACTAAATTTGTGAGACCGGGCTTTGCACAAAAAAATAACACTTCCTTTAGGTAGGTGCATAGTAGTAGAAATAACTTAATTTCTTGTTACTATTCACACACTGCATGTGTGCTGCACTTTACAGCACACAAATAAAGTGTTAGAAGTTTAGAAGCATGTCTAGGCATAGCATTTGGTACTATAAGGCTTCAATCCTATTTTATCTGTCAGCATAGTGGAGAAGAAGCAGCGTCCTCTCGTGCAATTTAGTGCAGCATATTTGAATAATGCACTAACTTGCATTATTTTTAGTACTTCTACCCTGAAGTATTGAAGTTTAATTGAAAAGGAATGTGTATACAGTAAAGAGAGAGAATGCTCTTTAGTGTAAAGGAATGCCTATTGTTTAATTCAATAATGGAATTGTTTCATTAATCAATGGAACGCGCTTTGTTTTATTGAACAATACAATGTTTCATGCTCTTTTCTTTCCAGTAACGAAACCTGGACAAATACTGTTTTATTCTATAATGGAAAGGAATGTGCACTGTTGTATTTAATAATGAAAAGGAATGGGCATAGTTTTGGTTTGCAATGGAGTGAAGATGCATTGTTATTTCACTATTGTAAATTATAATGTATGTCTGCGCCCTGGTTTCACATTTCACATGGAATGAATTGTGTACTGAAAAACCAACACCAGTTGCTGCCCCTGATTCAACAGCTTGTAAATGCAACCTTTCACTTCAACTGTCTGAATATTGTTGAATGGGGGTGATAGGTCCACTACAATATCCCCACTTGGGGTTAATTCTTGCAGAAGCACCATTGCTTTTAAAAAGGAGCATTCGAAAAGCCAGTACTTCTGAACAGTACAACCAATGGGCTTACAGTGCATTGTTTGGCTTAAAGAGTTATCAAAAATACACATGCATCTGTGGTGTACATCTTGAAATGGGTTGTCCAACACTACAAATGCATTAATAGATATCCAGCATGGATAATCATGCATCCCAGGCAGGCCTCTTTGTGTGCATTTATAAAGATCTGTAACCCATTCCAAGATGGGTACATCTCAACAGTAAAACCAATGGGCTTATACTATTGTGTTGTTTGGCTTAAATTGCTATCAAAAATACACATGCATCTGTGGAGTATATCTTGGAATAGGTTGTCAAACACTACAAATCCATTAATAGATGGCCAACATGGATAATCATACATCCATGGCAGGCATCTTTGAGTGCATTTGTAAAGATATATAACCCATTCCAAGATGTCCACCATGCATGTGAACTCATCTGTGGCAGCCGTTCTGAATAAGGTAGTTTAACATGAAATAAACCCATTGATAGGTGCCCTCTGTGCATGGGTGCTCATGAGCATTCATGGGAAGTCATCTTGAAAAGCTTAAAAAATATTTTACGATGTACAACCGTAGATAGTGCAGTGGGTGACAAAGATGTGAATTAAAAATAATTAAAATAAATAAGGAGGTCTGATTTGGAAGGGTGGAAGTGAAGGACCTAAGGGGAGGATGAAGAGAAAATAGTCCCTCACAGTCACGGCGAAGCCAGTTTTGACAGCAGCAGTGCAAAGATGCATCATCCTTTGAGAGGATTGTGAGACCAAAATGGTCCCAAGGCAACAAAAAACAAGCAGTCAGGAGCATGAATGTGAAACAGACCACGGAGCCATCCAGTCACAAGCTAGAGGTTGACCCCAAGCCCTCTTTAATTATATGTCATGTAGTGGAGACAATAGGTCATGCCAAAAGACAGCTAAAGCTATGTGCAGCCGAAATTAAAATGTGCATTTGCCATTGGATGCCACACCTTACGTTTACAGTACGCACCCTCCAGCACTTGTTGTAACAACAAACATTTAAGCCCTATAAGAATAGCCATCCCCTTCCTCCATTAGAATTGCCAGCACCCATCCTGTTACCAATGACACTTCACAATCTGCTGTTTACTCTTCATACAGATTGTTCATTCTTCATTCGCTTCTGAACCCTGACACCATACAATAATTTTTTAGCGCACACTGAAGTTCACTCTTCTCCAGTATTTGTTGAGTGGGGCAAATATCTAACCAGAAATAAGGGAAATTACATTTACAGATTAGATGGATGTTGATGGAAATCGTCCCCAGAATTTTTGCCTTCCTCATACCCTTTTTTTGTTGTTGTGGAATTCTTTTAGTTGGACTTAGGATTCTGCGCATTTTACCACTGCTAACCAGTGCTAAAATGCTTGTGCTCTTTCCCTCAAACATAGTGACATTGACTTATCCCCAATTGGCATATTTTATTTACTTATAAGTCCCTAGTAATGTGCACTATATTTGCCCAGGGCCTGTAAATTAACTGCTAGTAGTGGTCCTTCAACACTGATTGTGCTACTCACTTAAGTAGCCCTTTAAACATGTCTATGTCCCAGTATTCTTGAGCCTGTGTGTGCAGCTTTAAACTTCCATGTCATCCTGGCAAAGTCAACCTTTTGCCAGGCCCAAACTTTATTTTTTTAATGCATATAAGTCACCCCCAGGATAGGCCCTAGACAGCCCCAAGGGAAGGATGCAGTGTATTTAAAAAGTTGGACAAGTACATTTAAGTTTTTACACATCATTGTATTGAAAAACTCCCAAAGTCAATTTTCACTACTGCAAGGCTAATAATGGGATTACTTTATTATATCTTAATTCATAATCTGTAATAGATAAATTGTTTGAGTTTGGTGTCTCCGGAATCACAATTTAAAATCACAACTGCTTTGCTGCTACAAGGACTGCCACTCTGCTGGACTGTTACTCTGCTGGACTCATGCTTTGTTGTACTGACCTGATGCCTGCGGCCCTCTTGCCTGGAGTGAGAAGGACTGGACCTGCATCTCTCCAAACCAGAACCCTGAGTGACTCCAAGGGCCAGCAGACTGGTCTCCTGATTGAAGTCTCAGGGACATAAAAGATTTCCAACCAACCTACATCTACACCTGCACTCTGCCCTGCCAAGTGGTGCCACCTCAGTCCTCCACCCTTGGAAGTGGGCTTAAGGTGTTTGCTGCAGCTGAAACAATGCATCGTTGATGATGCATGGAGCAGAGCCAGCACATCGCCCCTGATGTGTGGATCAGAACCAGCTCATCGGCCACATTGCGTGGATCGGAGTTGAATCATCGGCTCTCCAGCGTAGGCCAACCTTGGCACTTTTTATTCAGAACTGCTGCATCTGACCCATCACCGCTGTTGCATGGAGAAAATTGATGCATCTTTGCTACTCAGTGGGAAGGATCAACACATCGCCTCCACTGGGGGATAGACACCAACACATGGCTTCAGCCTGCTCAACGCATCTTGGACGTTGACACTACCAGAATTAAGGTACTTTGGTTCAACAGGCCCAACAGGGTCCTTGTAGCCGTCCCGTGCTCCATCAGAGTAACCGTGAACTTTGACTTTGTCCCGGTCCGGCGTGTCCAGACATCCTGGGTTGGCGCTTCTTGTTTCTAAGCACTATTTTATAGTTTGTTCTTTTAAAATTCATATCTCAAGTTCTACTGTCATCTTAGTCTTGTTTTATTTATTATATTAAGTTGTATTTGTCAAACCTGTTGTGGTATCTTTTTGTGTGGTGTTTTCACTGTTTTACTGTTTGGATTGTTGCACAAATACTTTACATATTGCCTCTTACGTTAAGCCTGACTGCTCTGTGCTAAGCTACTAGAGGGTGAGCACAGGTTCATTTAGGGTGTATTTGTGACTTGCCCTGGCTAGGATTGTGGTTGCTGCTTGAGGGTTCACCTCTCTGTCAACCAATTACCCAATTTCTAACAGATGTTAAACAATCAATTTAAAAAAATCAAGTTTGTGTGTATTTCTGGATTGATTGGCCACAACTATGCTCACAAGCTGTCACCTTGGCAGGCTAAAGAAATATTATAATTCGATTGTTAACTGCAATATATCCGAATATTATATTAATTTATTTCGGTAGTATAAATGCTTTCTGTTTTCAGAACATTTTAAATATCCTCCTCTGTCCTAAACGAATGTATACATGGACCAAGTTCTAAAATTAAGTCTGATTATTAAAGCAACACCGCGCCCTTGGATTAAAATAGAAACCATTGTTTTTAAATCTGCACAGCATGTTACTGACTTCAACATCAAGCAAGCACAGACTTAGCATGCTCTAAATGATAAGAATGTTTAACCCCGTTTCGACCCACAAGCCCTGGGAAACTGCTGGCCATTGACCAGTGCCTCCCTTCCTCATGCAGCTGGCACAGAATCTGACAGTATGTTAAAATGAAGTCGGAAATTAGGTCAGAAGTAGTCCAATCCGATAGCACAGCTCGGGATAGGACAGGACAACCATTGCTCACTATTTCTGAGTTCAATGTATACGCTGCACAAAAATAGGAGCACGGCTGTGTTCTGCACAGCTCACACGCTCATGATACACTCCCAGGAGCCCTCACTAAATCCCTCTACAACGCTCTTTGGAGAATAAATGGCATATTTGACGGGTGAATTCTGCACTCCCTAATTCAAACTCTGGCTGCCATGGTCATCATGTTTGTAATTTAAAGTGGGGAAGTATATCTTTCAAAGGTCGTTGAGGAAATTTACAAAATGGATTTGAGATCTTGATGGTGCTTGCTTACTCTAAAAACTAATATGTCGAATTGAATTATTCGATCGGGATTAGAACTGAGGTCTGGATTGATTATTGCTCTTAATTTCAATTTAAGTGGGTTCTTTGAACTGAGCAGAGTGTCACTGAGCTGCCTGTTGTGTTGGGTTTGTGCTGACCTCCGGTGAACTGCTGAGGATAAATATAAGGTGTATTCTTCTTCCTGCAAATGAATGGAGGCTCATGGGCTATGGTAAGTATGAAATTGAATGTAATCTTGTAAAATATCCATCGAAATGAAAGTGAATTGTGTACAAGAAAGTGAGGGGGGACAGGCCTGTTCTCGGCAGCAGGGGGTAAATTGTGCTGGAAAAACAGATTATATTATTGCGGCCGCTCATTTCTAAACAGTTCATTATTTATTTTAAGAAACCCCTGTGCCTGTGGTTAGATCAGCTCCCATTTTATCAGATTACAGATGATCGGATAGGGAGAGTAGGCACTGTCTAATTTTGTAAGACGGAAATGAAATCAATTGACCATGTACTGTACATTTTTAGCATCAATTTAAAGACTGTTTGAAATGTACATAATATTGTTTGGCAATATTAATAGGAAATTGTTGTGAACACGCACAGGTAACACAATAGTTTAGATTGTTTGATTATTTTATCTCACTAATACGTGTGATATGTTTTTTATCTTTTGTACTTGTTGTTTATGTTTATATTTTATAAATATATGTATAAACACACACTCATGCGTATACACACACCCTAAACGATGTTATATTATAAATCTCGTTGCAATAGTAAGTCCCCAATCTCTGTTATAGTAATGCTCATGCAACTGACACTCTCAACAGTGACCACATACACTCTTGTTGCAACATCCACCTTCTAACTAATGTGCAATAGCCTACACCATCCCCGATTCATCTGGGCAGCACCCTCCTTTCGCCAAATTACATTTCACACCCTCTCTTTTCCTTGATACACATAGTTCATCACATCACCAACCGAACTCATTCCAAAGGCAACACACTGTACCTCCTCCTCTATGTGTCCCCCAAATCTACTGCCAACCCCCTTGCACTTGGACTGGATTGATCATCTCACCATCCCCTTCATCATCACACATTCCACTCCCACATATGCAGGGCAGCAGTTATATTCAAAGTTATTTTCCGCTCCATCAAGAACATCCATGTAGAGGAACTCCAACAAGAATTAATCAGCTTACCCAGACACTTTCAGCCCCCAACAGATGTCAGCACCCTTCTCAACATCATTAACTCCAACTTTGAAGAATTATGTAGAATGTTATGCTCCTCTGAAAACGTGTGCCTCCATGCTTAAACCATCAGCAGTCTGGTACACCCAGAAATTTCTAAATATACCTGCACCAGATAAAGACCGGGAGACAAAATGACGAATATCAAAATGTCAGGAATACCTTATATTACAAACGCACTTCATTTCAACCGTTGTTCCATCATTACCGCAGTTAAAGCCACCTGCTGCAAAACCACCATCAACAGAGCATTCAGCAGAAGCAAAGCCATCTTTAAGACTTTATGCGTACCAACCCGATCCCAGATGCAACATTACCTACTTCTTCGTCATTGAAAAAATCAACAAAATCATATGTAAGATCAACCAATCATCACCATCATTCAGACAATCACCTGCACCCAGCCGCCACACTACTAATGGGTCATACTTTAGCAGATAGCTGTCCAACATTATGAACTGACTCAAAGCTACCTCCTACAAAAGTGACGTTTCCATTCTCCATCATCAAGTCTCTGCAATGGCCCTCATGCCATCTTCCACATTGCCAATGTCTTGTTAACCAAGGGCATAATCCAGTATACACTCTCTCCCTTCTGAAAAAGCCTACAGTTTAACTAGATGACCTCACCAGTTTCCATCCTATATCCCACTTTCAATTTGTTGGAAGAATCATCAAGAAGGCAGTCACAACCCAGCTATGGGATGACATCAGCAAGTATAACCTAATTCAAGACTATTGAGGTTCAGACCACACTAGAATATTGAAACAGCCATAGGCCAAGTATAAGATAATACCCTCTTCCTCAGTGACAAAAAATTAGGGCTGGGTGGAGTTCAATTCTGCGGAA
Source organism: Pleurodeles waltl (assembly GCF_031143425.1). Classification (NCBI taxonomy): domain Eukaryota; kingdom Metazoa; phylum Chordata; class Amphibia; order Caudata; family Salamandridae; genus Pleurodeles; species Pleurodeles waltl. The sequence goes on along the minus strand of NC_090437.1, from coordinate 1,029,624,114 downwards.
TTCTACTGAGTTAACTAAAAACTAGTGGAATTCTGTTGAGGTGTGCCATACAAGCTTGTGCTCAACATTCCATCTGGTATGACAACAAGCCGTCTCCAGTGCCATCGCCTCACCCAGCAAGGCCTCACACAGCAACACCAGGATTGTGGACTGCCAATTCAAACATCTGCTGCAGCACAAGTTACATCTGAGTACTGGCAATAAGTAACATGCAGCGAACAGCCATCAAGCCTGGAGCACCCTGCACCTGCATTCTCTCTGAGCAACAAGTTTTGCACTCCCTCCCCACAATGCTAAGACTAGTGTATCACAATTAGTTACAACACTTGTCTTCTCTTTTTTGGCAGAATTCTTGTAAGGTGGGAGTCTGCAAGAGGCATGCAGCTGTGGCCATAGGCTCTGGGGTAGCGGTGGTGGGTGGATACTTGCTCAGCACGGTGGGCTGCGAGTAGACACAGTGGGGCTGAGGAAGCAGCGCAAACTCCAGAGTGTGGAAGAGAGGAGTGTAGCCAGAACTGACGTCAGACGTAGGAAGCAAGCACTGCACTGTGTCTCCAGAAAACAATCACACAACAAGCTGTGTTTTCTTTGAAAAAGCCCCAAACAAGTCCAACCCACAAAGCGATGAAAAACCAGCACAACTCTTTCGGCAATCTGCGAAACCCTGTGGTAATGTAGGAATAAACTCCACATAGATATTGTCTCCTTCGGGTGGTAAACTCTGCCATGACCTGGTGTTAGAACTGGGGTCTTTAGTTGGCAGTCAAGTTACCCCCTTTCCAAGCAAGGACCCTCACTCTGTTCGGGGTAAAAAAGATTCACCCTCATCTAACCCCCGCTTATCCCCTTAGTAGCTTGGCACGAACAGACAGGCTTAACTTCAGAATGCTAGATGAAAAGTATTTGTACCAACACACACAGTAACTTAATGAAAACACTACAAAATGACACAACACAGGTTTAGAAAAATAGAAAATATTTATCTAAACAAAACAAGACCAAAACGACAAAAATCCACAATACACAAATCAAGTTTTCAATAAAAATGCAAAAAGAGTCTTCTTGTAATATTAAACACAACGCTAACCTTGTTAGCGTGAAAATGTACCTGGAGCGTGTCAAAAATAACCCCGCACAGGTGAAGGGCTTGTGATGCGTCGATATCACTCAGGAGTGAGACCTTGAGACGTTTCTCCTTCAGTCGGGTCGGCGTGGGTCGTTTCTTCTCTCCACAGGACAGCAATGCATCGATCCGGTCAGCACTCTCGGGTCCGGGCACGCCTTATGTCGTTTTTACACACCCAGCGGTGTTTGCGTCAGAAATCCAGCTGCACGATGATCCGAAAATCACGCAGGGTTGCGATCTCAGCAGCCTCTGTCAGCGATGCTGCGGGTTGTTTCTCCAGCTGCGTGCGTCGATCTTCCGGTCACGTTGCAGGCTACCTTCGAATTTCAGCCGCGAAGCCGGTGGCGCATCGATTTTTTAACCGCAGATCGGAGTCGCGTCGATCTTTTACCCACACGGCGGTCGGTGCATGGATTTCTCACTCTTGGGCTGCCAGCTTCTCCTTTCAGGATCCCAGGAACTGGATGGGCACCACTTGGCAAAGTAGGATTCTCAGCAGAGGCTCCAGGTGCTGGCAGAGAGAAGTCTTTTCTGTCCCTGAGACTTCAAATAACAGGAGGCAAGCTCTAAGTCAAGCCCTTGGAGACTTCTTCAGAAGAAGGAAGGCACACAAAGTCCAGTCTTTGTCTTCTAGCACAGGCAGAAGCAGCAACTGCAGGATAGCTCCACAAAGCAGAGTCACAGGCAGGGCAGCTCTTCTTTCTCAGCTCTTCTCCAGGAAGAGGTTCCTCTTGGTTTCCAGAAGTGTTCTAAAGTCTGTGGTTTTGGGTGCCCTTCTTATACCCATTTTGCCCTTTGAAGTAGGCTTTCTTCAAAGAAGTGTCTCTCTTGTTTGTGAAATCCTGCCTTGCCCAGGCCAGGCCGACAACACACACCAGGGGGTTGGAGACTGCATTGTGTGAGGGCAGGCACAGCCCTTTCGGGTGTGAGTGACCACTCCTCCCCTCCCTCCTAGCACAGATGGCTCATCAGGAAATGCAGACTACACCCCAGCTCCCTTTGTGTCACTGTCTAGTGAGAGGTGCAACCAGCCCAACTGTCAAACTGACTCAGACAGGGAATCCACAAACAGGCAGAAATGATCTAAGCAAGAAAATGCTCACTTTCTAAAAGTGGCAATTTCAAACACACAATCTTAAAATCAACTTTACTAAAAGATGTATTTTTAAATTGTGAGCTCAGGGACCCCAAACTTCATATGTCTATCCGCTCCCAAAGGGAATCTACACTTTAATCAGATTTAAAGGTAGCCCCGATGTTAACCTATGAGAGGGACAGGCCTTGCAACAGTGAAAACAAATTTAGCAGTATTTCACTGTCAGGACGTATAAAACACATTACTATGGGGGTCATTACGACCCTGGCGGACAGAGTTAATTTGGGGAAAGGTACTGCCAACAGGCTGGCGGTACCTTTCCCCAAATTATGACATCCGTCCGCCAGGGTGGTATAAGCCGCCGGGCTGGAGACTTTGGTCTCCAGCCAGGAGGCCATCACAATCCCACCCTCGGGGTTATGACCCCACCTACTGCCATGGTTTTCGTGGCAATCTTCCCGCCACGAAAACCATGGCGGTAGGCACTATCAGTGTCAGGGAATTCCTTCCCTGGCACTGATAGAGGTCTCTCCCGCCCCCCTCCCCCTCCTGATAGTCCCCCCCTTCCCTCCTCCTCCAGACCCCCCCAACATCCACACGCACACACATACACACTCATACACACACGCATACCCACATCCACCCACGCATGCACACAAACATACCCACACACCAACATACATTGTCGCACACACGCATTCACAACACACAACATACATGTACACTCACATTCAGTCATTCACGCACGCATTCCACGCGACTCACACCCGCAGGCACGCATAAAAAAAAGACACACACACTGTCACACACACACACAACACCCCACACAAAACAGACAACACTCCCCCACTCTCCTCTCCTGTCGGAGAATCCGACTTACCTGCTTGCAAGGGGTCTTCCGGCAGGACACGCGACGCAGCACTTCTGCCAGCAGCAGTGTCCACCAGCAAAACACCGCCAGGCCATATCATGGGACATAATGCGGTCGGAGGTGTTTTGCTGGTGTGGCGCTGCTGCTGGCAGCGGCGCCACCTTAACGCCGTCCGCCGCCATGACCGTTGACGGAATTCCGACAGCCTTCTGGAGGAATTCTGCCTATGGTCATAATGCGGTTGGTGGCTGGTAGCCACGGCGACGGTATGTTGACGGCCGTCGCCGTGGCGGTAGACGGCATTTGCCACCAATTTCATAATGAGGGCCTATATGTCCTACCTTAACTATACACTGCCCTTGAGGCTACCTAGGACCTACCTTAGGGGTGTCTTACATGTAAGAAAAGGGAAGGTTTAGGCCTCGCAAGTGGGTACACCGGCCAAGTCGAATTTACAGTTTGCAGTGGCAGGTCTGAGACATGATTACAGAGCTACTTATATGGGTGGCACAACCAGTGCTGCAGGCCCACTAGTAGCATTTGATTTACAGGCCCTGGGCACCTCTAGTGCACTTTACTAGGGACTTACTAGTAAATCAAATATGCCAATCATGGATAAACCAATTACATACACATTTTGTATAGGAGCACTTTCACTTTAGCACTGGTTAGCAGTGGTAAAGTGCCCAGAGTAACAAAAACAGAAAAAACAGAGTCCAGCACACATCAGCAACCTGGGAAACAGAGGCAAAAAGTTAAGGGAGACCACACTAAGGATGAACAGTCTAACACGTGTCCCCCCCCCCCAGCTGAAAGTGGGGAGCAACTACCCAATTTCATAGAGTTCTCATCATTAAGGCAGAAGAATCTGGACAGACCATCAGCATTGGTGTGTTCTGTACCAGGGCGGTGTTCCACTATAAAGTATATCCCCTGTAGGGAAATGGACCACCTCAACAGTTTTGGATTCTCACCCTTCGTCTGCATTAATCATCTGAGGAGCCTGTGGTCGGTCTGAACCCGGAAGTGAGTCCCAAACAAGTAGGGTCTTAGCTTCTTCAGCGCCCAGACCACAGCAAATGCTTCATGTTCTATGGCACTCCACCTACGTTCCCTGGGAAGTAACCTCCTGCTAATGAAGGCTATGGGTTGATCTAGGCCCTCTTCACTAAGCTGGGAGAGTACTGCTCCAATACCATGCTCTGAGGCATCTGTTTGCACAACAAACTCCTTGGAGTAGTCAGGTGCCTTCATCACAGGTGCTGTGCACATGGCAGCCTTCAGGGCATCAAAAGCGGTCTGGCAAGCCTCTGTCCAGATCACCTTTTTGAGTTGCTTCTTAGAAGTCAACTCAGTCAAGGGGGTAACAATGGTACCATATCCCTTGACAAACTTCCTGTAGTAGCCAGTGAGACCTAAAAAGGCTCTCACCTCAGTCTGGGTTTTGCGAGGCTCCCAATCCAGAATGGTGTCAATTTTTGGCTGTAGGGGTGCCACCTGGCCACTCCCTACCCAGTGTCCACATCATGTGTGCAAAAGTGTGTCACCCCTGGGATCAGGGAAAACAGTGAGGTGAACTGTCCCAATACCTGGCGACAGTCCGTTTGCTGCTCGCCAGTCAGGGAGGGGAAGAGGATCACTCCCTCCACAGATCCATCTTTTTCTCCTGCAGACAGGAGGTCAGGAAGAGGATCACTCTCCTCCTTCACCCCATCATCTGTTGCAAGGAGCATGGACAGTTCAGTCCGATCAAAGTGCGGCTTGAGGCGGTAGACATGCAGGACCCTTGAAGGGTTCCTTGGAGGCTGCAAGTCCACCAGGTAGGTGACTTCGCTCTTGCGCTCCACCACCTCAAATGGCCCGTCCACGTATCCTGGAGCGCCCTAGTCTCCACTGGCACCATCACCCACACTTTTTTTACCAGGTTGAAACTCAACCAGAGTGGCATTCCCGTCATACCACCGTTTCATATCCTCCTGGCTTGCTTCTAGGTTCTCCTGTGCGAGACTCCTGAAGCGGGCAGTCTGGTTTCTCAAAGCAAGAATGTAGCTAAATATATCCTGGGGGAGGGTTTACTAGGAGCTTTCTCCAAAGCCTCCTTCACCAGACTCAAAGGTCCCCTCACAGGGTGGCCATAGATGAGCTTAAAGGGACTAAACCCAAGTCCCTTTTGAGGCACCTCCCTATAAGCGAACAGAAGGCATGGCAAGAGGACGTCCCACTTCTGCCTCAAGGGCTCTGACAGGCCCATGATCATGCCTTTCAAGGTGCGGTTGAATCTCTCAACCAGACCATTACTTTAGGGGTGGTGAACTTGTAGGTTACCCCACACTCCTTCCTCAGAGACTTCATATCCGTGGATATGAAGTTGGTACCCCTATCAGATACCACTTCCTTGCGGAACCCCATGTGGGTAAAAACCCTCATCAAAGCACGACCCACCACAGGGGAAGTGATTTACCTCAGAGGAATGGCTTCTGGGTACCGGGTGGCATGGTCCACCAAGACCAGGATGAACCTGTTGCCCATGGCTGTCTTGGGATCCAGAGGCCCCACAATGTCCCCTACCCTCTCAAAGGGAGTACTAACAACATGTAAAGGTTGTAGGGGAGCCTTACATTTCCCCCCACTCTTGCCACTTGCCTGACAAGTTTGGCAAGACCTGCAATGTGCACCTGAGTGCCTGCGCATTAGGGGCCAGTAAAAGTGGGTGACAAGCCGCCCCAAATGTCCAGCTAAAGGCACATCATGAGTCAGCCCCAGTAGGAAGGCCCTGAAGCACTGGTGTACCACCAGCACATGGGCTGACCCAGGCTCAGGAACCTTAGGCTCATTATACAGGAGGTCATCCTCCCAATAGATGAAAAGTCTAACACCCGGTCAGTGAAGTTTTTGCCAAACTCTGCGCTCCAAGCTGAGGCAAAACTCCATGGGCGGAGCAGAGTTTACCGCCCCCCTTACAAAAATGCCCTTGCCCCCTGGCTGTGCTAAAACTCTCCACAGGTTATGACAGTCAACCAATTCAGCATTGATCCAAACCTTAAAACTCACAAGAGCTTCGCTGGAAAAATTCTACAAGGCTCCTAACTACCTCATCAACCAAAAGAAATGTATTGAAATAGAAACTACCAGATCCAGTCTCTCCCTGTCACTTGCGAAGTCCTTCAGGTTCTTCATCCTGTGACCCATCATTTTCAACCTCTACTGCAACATCAAGATCCACCGGTAGGGGGGCATGGCTAGCCAGTGCCAAAGATGGCCGCATACTGGCGACCCTCCAGCCATAGCCAAATCAAATCCCCATTCATCCGCCAAATAATCCTGCCATGGGGGATTGCTGATTGCCACTAACCCGCCCAATACCCAAATGTATCCCCAGGGCCAAGTAACAAAGCTGAAAGCCGTCAGAGACTGGGGGCCTGATGACGAGCCCTGCATCGGGGCCCGCAAGGACCCAAGCCACTTCCTTGCAGCTGAAAAGTGAGGCGAGCACTCCTTAATTGATTGTCGCAGCTATGCCGGGGTTCGCCGGCAAATGGAGTAGGCCATCAGGTGGCGGGCCTTCACTGGGCCGTTATCTGGACACTCCTGCAATCCTGCTGAGGAGAGGGGTCGGGAGACAGGGGGCAAAAGAGAAGAGCTCTGCACATGTAAGAGGCCGCCCCACCTCTCCGAGCAATGATCCTTGGATCAGGAAGCCCCAAGGCAGCTGCGGCGACCTGTGGCGAGCGCCTGGTGCAGCCAGAATTGGGGAGACAAAGGAGAAAGGGCTGAAGTTGCGCAGGCAGGGGACCACTGACCAGAGCTGATCTCTCCCCGGGGACATGACAGCGCATTCATCAGAGCAATTAAGATGACCCGAGTGGGAAATGCCACCAATACGTGAGTACAGTGGACCGGAGGGAAGGGCTGGTGAGGGATGTGGGGGCGGTGACGGGGCCCAGCAGTGACATTTATGAGTGCCGGGGTGGCTCTCCCCCCTCCTTTTCCAGGGCTCAGAGAGGGGGTGGCATCCTTAGGTCCGGGGCTGTAAACTCGGCCTTCCCTACAATATAAGCAACTTCACAACACCCACCTTATTGAGACACACTGGGACATGACTCTACCCAATCCCATTATCCCAGGTCTCAGACAAGACCTCAGGCAAGCCTAGCACTCTATAGGGGCAAATAAGGACCAGTGGCTACATTTCTACTATCCCCTGACTGTCTCCTGAGTCTTGCAGACTTGGGGCTAAAGTGGCAAAGGCCAACAGAGTCCAGTCTCCTGTGGGACAGATATGGTGAGAAATCGAGGCCCCTGTCCTGTACAAACGAACAGCATAGACAAATACGCAGTTTCACTAAGAGCAGCTAAAGGAGCATTTGGGCCACCTGGGTCAGAAATTAAACATGCTGATCCCCTGCAGCAAGTGGAACCCTCATTACGAGACAATATGACAGCAATTCAGAGTATCAACGACTCCTTGGAGCCAAAGGTTGACACTGTAATGCTGGAAGTGAATCTAATAAGGGCGGACTTCCGAAAAGTTACTGACAAATTGACTGTGGCCAAAGCACACATCTCAGGACTACAATCCATCACAAAGTGCCTGGAAGAACAGGTACAAGCCCTTATGAAACAAAACATGGCCATCACTGCTCACCTCGCGGACCAGGAAGGCAGGGCACGGCGGAACAATAGCCGTATAGTGGGAGTCCCTGAAGGGTCCGAGAGCCACAGTGTTGATTTATTTGTGGAGGACCTGGTCCTCAACTTACTACAGCAGAAAAGACTCTCCAAATTCTTTACAGTGGAGTGGGCACACAGAGCTCCGGTTCTTCAGCTGTGCCTGCGCCCCCGAGGACAATAATAGCACAGATATTTAATTTAAGGGATCAGGATGTAATCCTGCATGTGGCTTGTACACAGGAAGACCTCAAAATAGAGAAACCCATAATAAGCATATTTCTTGACTTTACTCTACAGGTTCAGAGACAACGCAGGTACTTTGATGAAATAAAGCAAGTACTACAGGGTTGAGGTCTTAAATACATGGGGGGTCATTCTGACCCTGGCGGTAAAATCCGCCAGGGCCAACAACCGCGGGAGCACCACCAACAGGCTGGCGGTGCTCCCTTGGGCATTCTGACCGCGATGGTACAGCCGCGGTCAGAAACGGAAAACCGGCGGTGTACCGCTGGTTTTCCGCTGCCCTGGGGAATCCTCCATGGCGGCGCAGCTTGCTGCGCCGCCATGGGGATTCCGACCCCCATACCGCCATCCTGTTCCTGGCGGTTTTGGCCGCCAGGCAGAGGATGGCGGTATGGGGTGTCGTGGGGCCCCTGCAGTGCCCATGCCAATGGCATGGGCACTGCAGGGGCCCCCGTAACAGGGCCCCACCAAGATTTTCAGTGTCTGCCATGCAGACACTGAAAAAAGCGACGGGTGCAACTGCACCCGTCGCACCCCTTCTACTCCGCCGGCTCCATTCGGAGCCGGCATCCTCATGGAAGGGTGTTTCCCGCTGGGCTGGCGGGCGGCCTTCTGGCGGTCGCCCGCCAGCCCAGCGGGAAACCCAGAATACCCACGGCGGTCTTTTGACCGCGCAGCGGTATTCTGGCGGTCCCAGCCAGGCCGGCGGCTTCCGCCGCCGGCCGGGGTCAGAATGACCCCCATGATGTTATTCCCGGCAGAACTGAAGGTCATAGCCGAGGGTTAGACGTGGCTCTTCACAATGCCAGAAGAAGTGTGGGAATGGCTTGGAAGGATGGCGAGTGCAGAAGCAGAAAAAGGAGACCCAACAAACAATCACCAGACCTTCAATCAGACAGAAACAGCTGGCAGTCCTTGAGTGACAACAGCCAGTTAAGGAGTAAACGCAATCCATCAGACACATAAGCATGTTAAAAATCTAACACATGGTAAACTGGGAGGTCAGCTGGGCAATGGAGAACCACCCCCGGGTGGTGAAATATCCCCACTCACTATGGAAGATGGGGATTTCAAATAAAGACGTGTTCAATGTCCAGAAAGCTCTGGTGAGGCTATAACCACACACCCACACCTGTTTATGTTACTAGGCTCTCTGCAAATTGGGGAGATGGGCGGATTATGACTCACAGTGCAGGGTAGCAGGGAGGGGGAAAGTTTGTGGGAAATTAGAAATGTTTAAGATTAAGTTTCAAGATATGTTAAACTGTGGTAATGCTTGCTCAGGTAATGCTCCTTTTGGGACAGGGAAGCACAATATGGCAGACTGCCAGGAACAAGGCTCACACTCTATGAAAAGGAGTGACACTGATTTTCTCCCCCTAGCAGCACTTCCAAACACCAACAATGACAAAGCTACGTAACCTGCTCATATGGACCTGGAACGTGAATGTTCTAGCAACAAGATAAAACACACTCTGGTTCTCCAATACCTCTGGAACCACTCCACAGACTTAGTACCCCTCCAGGAGACACACCCACAGGGCACAACATGCAAAGCACTAGATTAATGTGGTTATAAACTCTTAGCCCATGCGGGCTATACTAACGACTCACAAGGAGTGGGGATGTTGGTCAAGAAATCAATTCCCTTCATACCACAGAGTAGTTGGCATGACACGTTGGGCATATATGTTGTAATACCTGGCCTTTGGGATGGGATGACCCTGAATGTGGGTACTATTTATATTCCCCCTCATCTACAATCACAAACATTCCCTGCAATAAGTACATCTCTACTAGAATTGCCACATGGGACCCTGATCATGGGGGGAGACATGAACATGGTCATGTTCCCAACACTGTATAGACTTTCCGGAGCCTCTACGGGAAGCAAAACCTGATTGATGAGTTCCTTTGTGGATGGCTTGGACCTGGTAAACATATGCCGACACATAACCCAAACAACACCCTCCACAATAGCTTCTCTCAGATAGATTAGCTGTTCACACAATGCACAGACATGTACACGTTCCAGGAGGCCCAAATTAGACGTAGGGGAGTTTCCGACCACTCCCCGATCGAGGTTAGATTACAGAACACAATTCGGATCACAACATTACCCCCGAGGATTAGCCCATGGTACCCTAAAGACTTAAGTATTAGAGAAGCACTACAGAAAAAGGCTGAAGTGTACTTCCACGAAAATATGGGTACTGTGACCTCCTCAAGTATTCTATGGGAGGCATTCAAGGAGATAATACGGGGCAAAGCCCTCATAAGGGGAAGAAGAAAGAAAGATCCCTTCAATGTAATGAAACTGAACGTGATATTGATCGTTTAAAGCCAAGGATGCAGACAGAACAAATGAGCGAACTCGGTCACCAATTACGCCTTAAACAGAGAAAGCTCTGAGACCTAGTTGAGGAAGCTACGCCCTTGCTATGCAACAACATCTATATGATGTCGGTGACAAGGCAAACAAGCTTCTGGTGTGGCTAGATAGGAGAGATCGGGAAAAGTACTGGAGATGGAGGACAGAGAGGGAAGACTCCTGAGAGATGGTCCAAATATATCCTATGCATTCGCTGACTATTATGAGGACCTTTATCAACCAGCCACCTCCATGGGAGATGTTGATTGCGTGAAGGTTTTGCAAGATATTCCCCTTAGTGGGCTGATGGAGGAATCAAGAGTGGCCCTGGAGTAGGACCTTGTGACAGAGGAGATCACGCAGGCCATGCGCAGGCTGCAGTCGGGGAAGGCCATGCGCCTTAATGGACTGCTGGTCAAGCTGTATAAAGGAATGGCTAATAAAGTAGCACCACATCTGCTGGCCATGTTCCAGACTGCACTGCAAGAAGGTGTCCTCCCGGACGACTAGCGTATCGTTACCATTGTAATAATACATAAGGCAGGGAAACTACAAGCCAGATGCAGCTCCTATAGACCAATCTTGTGATTAAATGCAGATCCTAGCAAAAGACTTAGTGAATAGGCTCTGTGCCGTCATAACATCACTGAATCACCCTGACCTATCAGGCTTCATGCCTCACAGGGGAATGAGACTCAACCCACGGCGGCATTATGGAGCACTCTATATGACATGCGGTCCTGAATCTAAGTAGTCAGTCCTTAAGGTGCTAGATTATGGCCTTCAATAGCATTGAATGGCTGTACCTATTTGCCAGACTTCACAAGATGGGTTTTGGACCTAAATTTTGTAGCTGGGTACACCTTCTCTATTGCTCCCCTACGGCACTGTTCCAAGTGAATGACACACTATCTTGGGTATTCACTCTACACAAGGGAACTGTGAGAGAACAGGGCTGATTGCAGAGGCCCCCTAACTTTTTGCACCCATTTTTTCCTTTTTGCTGGTGTTTTCCTGACTCTGATGGTGCCCTGGGTACTGCTAACCAGTCCCAGGGCCTGTGCTCTGTGTAAACTCAATATGCAAATTAGGCTAATTATATTTGGCTAAGTCACCCTACCTATACGTCCCTAGTATATGGTAGGGCATGTAGGTTTAGGGACCCCAGCATAGGTAGTGCACCCATACGTGCACTGCTGAGGTGCCCAGTGTCATTTTAAAGGCAGGCCTGCCTTGCTGGCTGCTTTTAAATTAAGGTTACATGCAAATTCGACTTTGGAATTAAAAGTAGTTCCAAAGTCTTAACCTACCTTATTTTTACATATAAGTCACCCCTAAGGTGTGCCCTATGTGCCTCTAGGGCTGGGTGCCATGTAACTATAAGCAGGGACCTTATAAAAATAGTTTTATAAGCCCTGGTGAGGTAAAACAGCCAAATTCGTTTTTCCCTCATTGTAGTGAATGGCCTCCATAGGCTAGAATGGGGAGACTTTATTTTAATTTTAAAATTCCCCTTAAGTAACAGTTACCAGAAGTTTGGTATCAAATTAATTGTTATAATAAATCCCACAACTTCCAGTTGTGGGATTTAATATAACTTGTTCAGGTAAAGAGTTTTTTACTTTACCTGAAAAGTTGCCAACTTCAGCCCTGCAGTGTTTTTGCTGCTGTGCTCTGATTGGCCAGCCTCTGGCAGCCTGGCCAGTCTGCCTTGATGAGGTGTGAAGTCGCATGGCTCAGCACAAAGAGATGTGCCTGGGGGAGGGCTGCCAAACTGGTCTTTAAAGGCAGAGAAGGACATTTGGAGCAACCCAGCAACACCCTCACATCCTGCAAACCCAGACAATTAGGTGCCCCCTTGATTAGATTAGGAGAGGGCAGGAGTGGGGTGTGTTTAGGATTTTTAGCCACACCAGTGGGTGGGCTCAGCCAGATGTAACCTCCAAAAATCACTTTCAGCCATGATGGATTTTTGAGGAATGTTGCTCCCTGGGATTCATTTTTTCCACACTTCCCAGGAAGTGGTCATCACATGGGGAAGGACCCTGCCCCTGATTGGAGAACCAGGACCCCCCTGTTTTTCACCCATGAGCAAGGATAAAACTGACAGACCTGCACCCACAGCTCAGATCCCTATCAGATTCCAACAAGGAAGAACTACAGGAGAAGAAGGACTGCCCTGCTGGACCCCTGACCTGCACCTGGACACTGCACTCTGGAGGACAGACCAGCTGCACACTTGGGCTTCACCACTAGAAGGACTTTACCTGTCTTCTCCTGCTTCAAGAAGGGACTCCCTGTTTGCTACAGGTACAAAGGAGCTGCCAAGAGTCCCCTGCATCAAGTCCTGCAACCAGAGCCCAGCTGACCAGCGTCCAGTGGCCATTTGAAGATTCTGACCAGGTGCATTCTGGGAATTGGAGTCCCAAGGAGCAACTCAGAGCTTCTGGAGCCTTGGATCAAGTTGTGGACGCTTCAAGGACACAAAAAGGACCTCTGGAAGAAGATCCAGACGTTTGGAGACTTTTGGAGCAACTCCATAAGTTGAAGAGGTGCATTGTGGGAGTTGTTGTTCCAGACCCTGTAGTGAATCCTAGTTTGTTTTTAATGGGGTAACAGGAGTTAGCTTAGCCTCTGGCTTGCAGACTCGTGCCCCCGTCACCTAGTGACTTTTATCCTACTTAGCTTGCACTGTCTTAGCTCATTTAATTATTTAACTCTTCTAAGATGGCTGCCTTGTTTATAGTTAGCCCACTTGTTATGAGTTACATTATCAGTGTCACCGCGTTAAGGCGTCAAGATCAAGCGACAAAGACAAACAAACAGTAGGTATTCACACTTAGGGATTTTCCCTCTCTATACTTTTGAGGGATTGTTTATATTAATTGCCGTCCCAAGCATGTCTGTTATCTATTGTTTAGGAACACACCTACGTCAGGGGTCCTTGTAGATCTGTATAAATACATCACATTTTAGACAGATAATCAGAGGGATTCCGACCAGAGGGCATCGCCACCATCGCTGATATCGATGCTGCACGTCGTCTTGACGCTGACGCAGTCTTCGTGTCCCTGCGGAGTCTGAGATAGAGACCTCATTCCAAGGTAACGAGGGTTGGGGGCTCCTCTCATGGACATGGCATTGGCAGATTAGGTTTAACAAACCCAGCTCTTCTTTAGGTAGGAGGTTAGGCCTTTTACATTAGGGTATTAGGGCATATTACACCTCGTATGTCTTTTCCATGCATTGCAAGATGGTGGGCGTCTTTGTGATAATGACTCTCGTTTTTACAATTCTGTTCCTTGCATTATTCATTATCCTAATCATTGCAGCCCATGCAACTTATCGCAAATTGCAGTTATATTGAATAAAAACTATTGAAACTTTACTGCATCTTTGTCATTGCCTCTGTTTGTATGAGACATGATATATCTGTGAGAAAGGGGTAATCTCCATTTAACCACGACACTCCCTGAGATGTCTTATTCTCGAGTCCATGCGTAAAGGCTGCCACAAATCACCTTTTACTATTGTGTTTCTGGTGAGGTGCTGCTAGTGAGCCGGTAAGGTTGGGACAACAGTTGCGACTTGTTGTAGGAAAGGCGTAGTCGCATACAAGCAAAAGTACTGTCATCCTTTAACCAGCAGTCTTGCCCAGAGCAAGAGTCCAAACTTTGACAACCCCAAGAGGCACACCAGAGCCTCTGAACCCTTGGCTGGTGCTGTGGACCACTTTCCTGAATCAAACACTTCTGAAAGTAATTTTGACAGTGTTACCTCGTGGGTGGCCTGAACTCTGGACTTTGTTCCTTTCCAGTGTGACCTTTTTAACCCTTTGAGCGCTAGTTGCTTCTATGCGCTAGAAAGCATTAATTCTTTAAAAATTCATATCTCTGGTTCCCCTTATCCCATTTTATTTGTTTTGGTGTCATTGTAAAGCTAATAATATTTCCTATGTTTATAAATTGATTTGGGATTTTTAAACTGCTTCCTGTGTTTTATTTAATTACTGTTTCGTGATATTTTAATGCTTTACACTCTGTCTCCTAAGTTAAGCCTTGTCGCTCGTTGCCAAGCTATCAAGGGTTGAGCTGGGTTGAATTTACTGAGACCTAACTGGACCTAAGCGGAGGTTAGTAGCCTATTACTAAGTGTAGGTACTTACCTGCCCTTACCAATAATCCATTTTCCAACAGGAACCTGACAGGGCTGTCCCCTGGCCCCCATGATTTTGCCTTACCCATACAACCTATAGCTGCCTTGATACGCCGAAATTCCCTGATATGTGGAATCTCGGGAAATGGCAATGGGGAGGAGCGTCTCTCCCTTTACGCCGACAATGTGTTGTTATACCTTACGCAGCCTTCTCGCTCAGTGGACAGAGTTCTACAGGTCTTCCAGACATTTGGTGACTATTCGGGCTACCAAATAAAGTGGTCCAAATCAGTGATTTTCCCACAGGCAGGGACTCTCCCACAACTTCCACAGCATAATACTATACTGGGGTGCAAGACAGCTTTAAATACTTACGGATAAATGTTACGAGAGACCACCAGAAGTTTATAGAAGCTAATCTCACTCTGCAAATTGAGCCACTAGAAGCTGATGTCTCACACTGGAGATCGATGCCCCTGTTGCTTATGGGCAAAGCAGCTCTGGTCAAAATGATGTCTATCCCAGGACTATTACTTATCCTTCAAAACACATCCTATCAAATCCCTCAGACTTTATTTTGGCAAATTGATCAAGTGCTTAGGCTTCTCTCAGGGGATGGCGGGCCCCATGCATTGAACTACACAAGCTTCAAAGGGGGTTCTGGCGATCCCAGACATCTCTAAATACTACTGGGTCTCGCAACTGGCAGTGGTTAAGAAATGGGTATTTGCCAACAGGGAAGAACCAGCCTATTGGGTGGACAGGTCACTAATGGGGTACAGAGATTATATAACGACCCTGCAGAGATAGAAAGTAGAGAAGATGCTCCCAGCTCATACAAAGGCAGTGGTGAGGGCTTAGAGGGAAGCTAATAGAGCCCTGGGTTCACACAACACATTAAAAGATCTGACCCCATTGTGGGACAGTGATCTACTACAAGAGGAGGGTGGTCTAGAGGGGTTCTCCAAATGGAAGCTCCTGGGCATTGAGCGGTTAGGAGATGTTTGGAGAAACAAAGCATACATCTCCTTTGAAACCCTGAAAACTGAATACGGAATGGGAGAATTGGAATGATATAAATATATACAATTGGGTCACGCCTTGCGCTGTCACACCAGAGAGGGAGAACAATTGCCACCTGCCACACCTCTGGAAGATAGGCTCCTTAAAGAACCTCTATCAGACAAAACTATTTCCCTGATCTATAGGAATCTCTTAAATAATATCCCAGATTCTTTGGGGATCCCTTAGAGAGGCATGGTCCAGAGACCTGGGAGAAGTAGCAGATGAGGACTGGCAAGAGGCACTACAGAGCCCAAGGAAAATTGCTACCTGAGCCAGATTCCATTTGATACAACTAAAACTCCTACACAGATCCTACTACTCTAGATCCCTTCTACACAAAATGAACAAAGCAGATACATCTGTCTGCCTCCGGGGCTGCAAACAAGAGGGCACCTTTTTTCACATCCTGTGGGCCTGCCCAGTGGTTCAATCCTTCTGGACAGGGATCACTGCACAAGCAAAGCAGACCCTGGGACTCACATACCCTATGTCTGAAAAGAGGATCTTATTGAATATAACAGGGGATGAGTTGATGCCAAGATACGGGCGAGGTTGGCATTTAGGGTGGCTAAACACAACATAGCGAGGCAGTGAGATCAGTCAACCCCACCAACCATGGAACAATGAGAGTCCGATCCAGACTGGTGGCAACAAACTGAGAAAGTGGTATATCAGAGCCGGGGGTGCCCTCAAAAATAGAAGAAAGTCTGGGGACAATGGTGTGCAGTTGGAGGGGACTTGAGTGCTGAATCTTAATGCACGCACTCACTGGGCGGAGGGCTAGATGTCTGATATGCTTTAAGATAATTGTGATTGGGCCGTAAAAGCGCCATGTGGAGTAAAGTTATGATTTATGATGCAAAAGGATAATTGATGTAATCGCTACTGCTGTTCTGTGTCGACCTGTAACTGTAAATATATGTAGATGACACCCTGGGCAATAAAAAGAGTTGGAAAAAAAAAGATCCACTGGTATGCCTCTGATGCCCAGCTCTATCTCAGAATCTTGTCTCAATGTGCAGAGCCTGTCTCGAATGTCAACAAAGTGCCTGATGCTAAACCTCACGAAGACTGAATTCCTCCAGTTTGCCAACAACACCAAAATGTAGTAACAGTGCTCCAACTTAAACTTAACAGGCTTCACACCCTATCTGATAAAGAGGCCAAATCTTTCTGATTCACCCTAAACTCAAACCTCTCATCGAAATAACACATTGCCAAGAATACCAATAACATGGTTCCAATTCTCTCCCCTAATAAAAGTGGAGCCTTTTCTCCCATGAGATGACTTCATAACAACCGTTTGAGCAATAGACCTCTCCCACTTAGGTATGGGCATGTCTGCCCCGCACAACAGCATCCTAGAGACCCCTCTTGCTCCCTTCAAAGGTATCATTCATGCAGCAGCATGGCTCATAAAGAGACTGATTAAATCTAACCACATCACCTTTCTGCAAAAGGATCCTCAACCGCTCTCCCTGCAAGCCTGGATCATCTTGATCAGATGCATCATTTACAAGGTCCTCTACACCAAGATCCATGTCTACCTAAGTAACAGAGCCAAGTCGCCATGAGAAGTAAAATATCAGGTTTAAGATTTCTGATAAAAATCTGCAAATTGCAATTGATTTTGAGGTGTAGTGACCTTACATTAAATGAGAGACATTTTAAAGTATAATGACACATAGGTTCTCATTATCCTAATGAGGCTACTGGATTTTGGCTGCAAAATTGCATTGATTGTGGGGTACTTAGTACAATTTCACACCATGTGACGTCTGTTGGCCTAATCCGGGTTTTCCGGCTAACTAGCAGCACCTCATCTCCACCAAAGAGCAGGGATGATTGTGGCAACTGGTCGCATGACAAGAAAGACTCCTCAGGGGTATCGTGGTCGATCAGATCTCGTCCCTTTCTTTCAGTTACATTATTCTCACACAGGCAAAGACAAACAGAGGCAGAATATATTTCAATAACGATTTATTGAAGTAATTGCATCTTAGATAAAAAAGCATGTATTACAATAACTAGGATGATAAAACACAATAAAAGCACGAGTGTGACAAGGAGAGTGAAACACAATACAGTCCCACCATACTGTCACTAGAAGTGATGTATAGTTTTCCTACCTACACTATGTTCAAGCACAGCATAATAAGCCTAATGCGCCCTTCATGTTTCCCCCTGGAAAAGTATCATCCCTCATACCTGAGTAAGGAAGCCTGTAGTCTAGAAAGACACTGTCCCCATGTAGGCCAGAGGTACGGCCGTCTAAGCAAGCAGCTGTAGCGAGGCAATCACCATGCAGTCATGGTCATCTGGCTGGAATCTCCCTCTAACATGTATGGGACAAAGGAGTGTTTTTATAATAAAACAGTTGACATTCTAGGAAATGGTCCCCACGTATGTGCACGTATGTTTCTGTGAATGTTGGAGAACAGCGCCACTTTGCTGGCAACTCTATCTGACTGCAGCCTTGAAGAAAGCACAAAGTGAAATGAATGTCCTACTGAAAACGTAATGCTTTCCTGGGAGAAAGAACAATCAGATAGAGAGAAATAAAACAGCACCTCAAATGTGGCTATTGCTAGAAAAATAAAGCAAAGCTGAATAAAATGTAACTGGGCCAAAGTGCACAACGGCAGGCCTAGTTTGATAAAATAACGTGCCTAAAATATGGCTAAAAAATAGCTATGCAGCAATAGGTAGCAGTGGAGCAGAGGTTCCTAGGAGTCAGGATAACTAGAAGGAAGGGCCACAATTGCAAAGTTGTCCTCTCTAAAAGAAGGGTCGACTGCAGGATAGGGACATACCATGTGAGCACTGTTGAGAACATTTGGGATGTCAAACCTCTAAGAGAGGCAATCGGGTAGTCAAAGAGCAAGGAGTCCTAGTAATAGACATAATCCAGATGCAGACACTTTCAGACCGACCCGCTATCCTGATGCAAAGTGTTTCTGTGAAAATTGCCTGTCTTGAATGGAGGGTAAGGTTAATCTAGGAAGTGTATAGTAGCTGAACCGTATCGTATGTTCAGCTAATTTCTGTCCCGGTGTTGTAATTGTACTGTACTTGCATTTTTAGTAATTTGTCCTTAGTTTGTCTGCCTGGTACCTGTTCTGTACAGTCACTTTCCAATTCTGATTGTTGTCGCCTGTTTTGCCCCTCCTTAGTTCCTGCTTTCTCATGCCCTCCCGCCTCCCCACTCCCTGCTAGCCCTGCCCACCTCCCAGGACTACTTATGGAGGATGCTTCACGGCAACACCGATTGCGTGCCAAAGGTGCACCTGAGGCATGCCGATCTGCGCCTGGACCACACCCAGGGACCCTGGCTCTTCCACCACCCACCGCTGCACCAGAGCAGAACTCATTACCATCAATGCCCGACCTTCCAAGGAGAACTGCTGCAGTGTCTCCCCACGGACCACACCAGGCGCCTTCAGTTGCCGACACTGCTGGTTCACCTGCCTCACCGACCCTTCTGCGCACACAACGAAACGGCTGTCCCGGATACCTCGAACACATGCCAAATGGACCGTATACTACTCAACATTCGCTCCATAGTCAAACATGCAACAGATATATGGAACAGCATCACCACCCTCGCACCAATCTAATTTTCCTCACAGAGACCGGGCTCAACAACTCCTCAGTACCTGACATTGCGGCGGCTACCCCTGACAGATACAAGATCACCCACCGCACCAGCAAACCCGGAGGAGGCATTGCCATAATACACAAGGAATCCATATACTGCACACCCTCGGTAGATAACAACACACCAATTTCGGAACACCTCAATTTTTGACTCAGCATAGACACCACCATCAAAGGAACTCTTGCCTCCAGACCCTCCCCAGGCCCTGGCCCAGCTTCTGTCATTGCATTCCAGAAATCATCACCCCCCCAAACCATCGACACCGAACACTACATCTTCCTTAGAGATCTTAACTTTCACCTGGACGATGCCAGCACTACTAATCTCATAGACCTCACCTCACCTCCCGCGGCCGATCGTTCTTCTTCCTCGCCCACAAGATGTTGAACACTCTTCCCACCCTCCTGCGTCAGACTAAGGACCTACTTACCTTCAGGAGACTTCTCAAGACATGGCAGTAGCAGCCCCTCCCCCCCACCTCAGCGCCTTGAGACCCTCACGGGTGAGTAGTGCTCTTTACAAATTCTATGATTGATTGATTGATAGACAGCATGGACATCATCGACCTGAGACAGATCGTCACCAATGCCACCCACATCACCAGGCACACACTAGACCCCATCTTCACCTCAAGCAAAAGGATCAAGTACAGTCACACCACCGAGCTCACCTGGACTGACCACTCCATAGTCCACTTCAACTACCTCATCACATCTCACAGAGCACCCAGACCACCCGCCACCACACACTGTAATTGGAGCAAGTTATATGAGGGACCAATGCCCTCAACACCCACCACCCAGACCCCCCACAACAGGTACCAGGCATCACCAGAGAAATAAACAGAGATGTCAAAAACTTCCTCTCCTTGATAGCCAACTGTGCCGACCTAGTCACCCCTGTCGAAACCTCCAAGCCCAACAGATCCTCCAAGATAGCTAGTTGGTACATGCAAGATCAGCGCTCCACTAAATGCAATTGCAAACAACTAGAAAGGAAATTTCACAGCTCCAAACTCCCCAACGACCAAACAGCCTTCAAGAACACACTCAACCAGTACCACAAACTCCTAAAGAATGCCAGGAAACAAGCCCTAGCCACCTGCATCTAAGCCAGTGGCAACCATAGCAGAGCACTCTTCAACATCATCAAGGAGTTTGTCAACCCAGCAGCATGCGAGAACACAATACCCCTCACCCAGGAACTTTGAGACTCCCTCGCCACCTACTTCCATGATAAAATCCCTACCATCTATGAAAACTTCGCACCCCAGCCCACCATAGCAGACACCAACAACCTCCTCAACCACGCAGATTCCCCCACCAAGAACAGTTTCTACAAATGGAATCAGCTAACCACCCTAAACACCACAGACATCATAAAGACCATCAACTCAGGATCACCCACGATCCCTGCCCGCACCGCATTTTCAAGCTCACCATCAACAGCAGACTCACAGACATCCCCTATCAACTCAGCTACCTACCCAGATGACTGGAAACACGTGAGAGTCAAACCCCTCCTCAAGAAACCCTCTGCCATCCCCAACGACCGCAAAAACTACAAGTCGATCTCCCTGCTCCCCTTCCTAGTGAAAGTAATGGAGAAAGCCATCAACCAGCAACTCACAAATCACCTAGAAGACAACAACCTCCCGACCCATACCAGTCTGGATCCCGCTCGAAACATAGTACGAAATCCATCCTCATCGCAGCAACATATGACATCAGAACCCTCCTAGACGAAGGAGACTCGGCTGCCCTTATCCTCCTAGACCTCTCAGCGGCCTTTAACACAATCTCCCACAAGACCCTGCTCAAGAGAGTCCATCAAAATGGCATCCGAGGGGACGCCCTGAAATGGATTGCATCAATTCTCTCCAAACGAACCTTGAGAGTCCTCCTCTCACCTTTCATCTCACAACCCAAGCCCATCATTTGTCGATTCCCCCAAGGGTCCTCCCTCAGCCCCACCCTCTTTGACACGTCATAACCCCCCTGGCCAGCATCGTACGAAACCACAGACTGAATATCATCTCCTATGCCGACTACACACAGCAGATCCTCTCACTTTCCAAAGCCCATGCCTCAGCTAAAACCAACTTCCACTTCTGCATGACCAACATCACCGACTAGATGAGGGACGACTGCCTCACACTGAACACTGACAAAACCAAAGTTCTACTGTTTGGCAATGCCACGCTTCTGTGGGACTCCTGGTGGCCCCTGGACCTAGGGACCCCTCCCCCCACAACAACAGAACACGCCCGTAACCTGGGAGTCATCAACAGCAATAAATTAAACATGAAGAACCAAGTCAACACCATATCCTCTTCCTGATCCCATCCCTCCGATTACTAAATAAGATTTTGAAATGGCTTTCCACCACCTCCAGGCGCACAGTCACACAATCCCTTGTCACCAGCTGCTTTAATTACAGAAACACTCTCTATACCAGAATCACTGCACACCTCACTAAAAGACTCCATATCATCCAAAACACAGCAGCCAGGCTCATCCTTGACCTCCCAAGGCGGGCCAACATTTCTTCACACTTTAGAAACCTGCACTGGCTTCCCGCACACAAACAATGCCAATTCAAGTTGCTGATCTCACCTAAAACACCCTCCATAACCAAGGACCAGACTGCGTCAAACACCAAGTAAACTTTCACAGATTTCCCAGACACCTGCGCTCCACCTCCCTCTACCTTGTCCACACACCACGCATTCGCGGGAATAACTATGGAGGATGGGCCTTTTACCTGGTAGCAAAATCCTGAAACAATTTCTCCATCCACATAAGGGCATCTTCCTCCATCGAGGACTTCAGAAAGCAGCTCAATGCCTGGCTTTTCGTCTGAGACCTACACAGTAGTTGCGACACCTGGATATCCTCACAGGTGATAAGTGCGCCATACAAATGGCTGATTGGTTGATTCCATAACAGTGCAAAAAGGGAATGTTGTGGTGGAGGGCTGAAGCCGGGCCCCCCTGAATTCAAGGGAAACAAAATAGTGTCAGCATAGAGTAGAATTTGTCTCCAATCATTTGGACCACCATTTGGTAGACCAGATACTCTAACAGTTCTGCTTACATTAATATTGTGCTCAATTTACAGGTTCTGAGTGCATGAAGCAAGTCCATATTGCTATGTTGTTTCTACTCTCTCCCATCTTTAACCCCATTATCCCCGTTTCACCAAGCCCTGATTAATTGGCTTCTATTATTGTTCCCAGTTCTAGGTCCTTAGACATCAAGCACGAATTGGTACTGACGGCTCAGATGTATTCTGTTTGTTTCAAACCTGACATTGACCATCAAAAAGAGGGTGGTAGTTGGTGGGAAAATGTAGCCTAATTTTCAACAACAGAATAATGAGAGTCAAAAATGTGAAGTGTGTTGCAGTCCATAGGTGGACAACAAAACTGATGGCAGACCATTTAAATTGTTATATGTATTGAGGAATAACAATGAAAAATTCAAATGTTTACATTGTAGACTGTTTGACAGATTATCGAATACATTGTTGCACTAATTATGAGGATAAGTGAAATTTATCAAAGGATCAATGTGCTTTGGTGCAGAATCTACCAGTCCATAAAAGGAGTTAAAACCTGACATGTTAACAGGTCAAGCACAAAGTCCATGGGGACTGATGCTGACTCTGTTGGTAAAGGTTTTAGAAGGGATTCAGGTTTTCTTTACTCATAAATACATAAACGTAAATTACAGTAGAAAGTCCCTTTCTGGCTGGTGTATGGCAGGTCCTGTGAGAAGCAACACCCATGGCAAGCAGTGGTGAAACCACACTGGAAAAGTCTAATCGATCTTTTCCTTTGTTACTATGGAAACAAAGGGGCTGATTTAAGAGCCCCTAGTGCCTCACTACACCACATTAGCATCATTTGTTTTACGCTAATGTGGCCCAACAAGGCCAAAATTGAGCCGCCTAATCTATAAAGCGGCGCAATGCATGCATTGCGTCACTTTGTAACCCTTTGTGCTACATTATGCCTGCCAACAGAGGCGCTCCCCCATTGGGGAGGCCAAAAAGATGGCGTAAAGAAATCTTTTAGATTTCTTTGCATCATATATTTCGGCACTTTTTACGCCTGCTCAGAGCAGGCGTTAAAATGAGGCAAGCCATTGTTTGCAATGGACCTCAATAGGCTTTGCAGGATTAGCATCAACATTTTTACGCTAATCCTGCAACGCTATGACCTAGCGTCAACATGTTTTGACGCTAGTTTCCCTAACTGCCACCATGGTGCGCCCTAACCTAGATACGGCGCACAATGGTTGTGTTAGGGGAGCTCTAAGGAGCACAAGAAAAGTGGCGCTGCCCTGAGTGCTGCACCACTTTTCATAAATCAGAGCCAAAGTCTTTTGATTCCACCCTCAGTATAGTTTGGGCATAGCGAAGGAAGGGCTTGTGTTCGGATGCAAACTAGAGCGGCAACTTTAGCACTGGTTGAGGAAGGCCTAAGAGGCGATGATGAAGTACCTTTCAGAAAACAATATATTATTGAGCTGCTGACCTCTGAGCTGACTTGTGGAAATGTAAACGTGCCTGCTCTTTATACACTCTAATCATGTGTCATGTTCTTACTGAAAGATGTGTCACCTCACAGAACGTCTCTTTTATAGACAGAGGTTCACACGCAGTAGTAATACAGCTATTTTCTCAAGAAGGAAGCATCCTTGTAAAGTAACTAAGCGGATGTATCGGTCCAGGGTCTGGGTTATCTTGAGAGGAGAGAGATCCCATTGCAGAACCGGAAGTGTCAGCCTCCATCACATACAGGTATTCCTACCTAGGCTGAAGGAACACCAATGCGACTGCGCAGGTGTATCATAACTCCACATTGCAACATTGGTGTGGCCAGACCAGCAGACACCAACCCTATGAGTAACAATATAGTACGAAATCACACAATGTTGGGGAATTCAGTATGAGGTGAAACTTCTGAGACCCATATTTATACTTTTTTAGCTCCGCATTTGCGTCATTTTTTGACGCAAAAGCGGCGCAAACTTACAAAACACAATTGCATTTTTGTAAGTTGGCGCCGCTTTTGCCTCAACAAGCGGCGCAAAAAAAAGTATAGATATGGGCCTAAATGTCCTACCTAGTTGTTGGACACGGCCATTCCAGAACTGTCTTTCTTGTCTTTCAATTGCTTCCCTTGTCTTTTAATCTTTTCCGGTACCTTTGGGACCAAAAAGAAACGTAGAGGTTCAAAAGTTCTTACTTGACGCTCTAGAAGTGGGTGTAAATAATGCTGTGTGAAGAGGGAATTAATTTACATACGCGCATAGAAGCAAGTAAGTTACATTGAGCTTTCTTCAAATGCTACATTTTCCATGGTGGGCATTACACAAGGCATAGCATAGTCCTCGGGGCTTGCTGCGTGGTACATCCAGATATATCCTAAGCAACGCTGATCACTGGGATTCAGAATACCAATGTAAAAGTGTAATTTAAGTTTTCCTATAAACACTATCACTGGAAGTATTGCTGCTTGAGTTCATACATTCTTGGAGTTTAGATGGCGATTTAAGAACATTGGGCCTTTGTTAGTCCAGAAGCACGTCCTATGCCTTCAAGTACAAATTGTCTCGTGGGATGACATTTGTTTGATAAAGTACTATTTTTCACATGGTTCGTATATTCTGTAACTTTAACTAATGACACGTTGATACTCGTACTGCAAAGATACAGATGAAAGAAGGCCGCAAGATTACAGAAGTTTTCTAACAAACATAAAAAGTTATTATTTTTCAAAGTAAAATACAAACATCTCCGAATATATCTGCAACATGGAAAGTACAATCAAGGTACTTAAATAGAGTAATGTCGATGGCAAGAAGGGAGCGTGTTAAATCCATAGTGTTATGGGTAGGTTTTATCACTGGATATGCCTGTGAGTGGAAAGGTGGGGGGGTTCTATCCCCCTAATCAGGGAAAGGAAATGGTTTTGTCAGTCCGGGCTAGGCAGTAATCTGCCAACTTTACAATAGGGACGTTTATACTTGTGAATTGAAATTCACCGCATGTTTCAGTGGTGAGTGGGCCATCCTGCTGGCTTAGATATTGTGGGAGCTTGGGTGCTAAAGGCTGTAAGAAATGTTTACTCAGCTTCTTTGATACATATGACAGCTCATTGGAAGTGTACATATAGATCTATCTCAGACATGTCATTCTACTCTTTGGGGTCTCACAAAACGAGCTCTGGTGGAGAGCCCCACGTGGCCAGGGAGCAACACAATAAGGCTCAGTGTCGTGGATAGGCCCCATCATGACCTCTCTCCATGATCTGCATATGGCCATTCACGGCTACCCGGAAGCACTATCATAATTTGTGTGTTTCTCTGGATGAATAATTGTTTTTGCAAGTTCGGAGGAAGGCAGAGTTAGCAAGGTTGCCATGGAAATGAAGGAACCCTTAGCTCCTTGTGAACTGCCATGGGTGTCACTCGGGGTAACAAACAAGACAATTAATTCTTTGTGTTTCTCACTTGTGGTGGCATGTGTCAGGATGGCAGCACGTGTGCTGAGCTTGGAAACTGATATACAGGAAACATTCGCCAAAGGGTAAGCCTGCCAAATAAACATTCGCCAAAGGGTAACCTGCCAAATAAAGGTATCGTGATAACTGAAACGGAAAGAGAATCGTTTAAGTGTGATGGCAAGAAAAAAGTGTTGTGTGTGCATTTTTATGGAATGTTACCAGGTACCAGTGAACATGCATGCTTTTGTTTGTACTTGTTGAATTTTTTCATCTTTGTATCAGCCTTGGTTACTTGCCAACCGTTAACAACAAAGGTATGTATTCAAACAAACTGAAATTCCCAAGTTTAGTTGGAAGAGGGCTGATTGCATTGCGTAAGACTCTGAAGCCTGCGTCTAACCCTCATGTGGATGCAGGTAAAGTGCCCTGCGAATGTCAGGTTGAGGTCAGGTAGCCCTCGCCTTCCATCCATGTGGGGGATAGATAGGTGTCCAAGAGACCAGTGTTAAAAGTCCCATCCTCTGAAATACAGGGCTGGCTGCACACTGCGCCACCGGAGTGTCATTTTTTTTTACGCTCTGGTGATGCAGTGCCCTGGCCCATATTTACAAGTCCAGGCAAAGCCACCTTGAGTGGCTTTTCATGGCCTTGTAAATATGGACCCTTTCATGCATAACACTGTGTGAAAGGGGCATTCAGTGGGTCTTGCTGTGGAGATTCCCACTGCAACACCCAGGGAATCTGACGAATTCCTAGATTCACAAGCTTTCGTAAACCTGGGAATGCGTCAGTTTCCCACACCACCGCAGCAGTGGCATAAGGGTGGTGCAACAGGGAGAAATAGCATTATTTCTCCCCATTTTGTCATCTCTCTATGTGTGTTGCATTCTGTTCTATTCTAGTCTTGCAGTCCAGTGCTGCCCAAGACACAGAGAAGGTTTGGGGGTGATTACAAAAATCAGATGTAAAAAAAACAGGTCTTCAACACTTTAGGGAAATACATTTCATGCTCCAAGAGGCACAATTCCAATGGTACAGTGTTCTAGAGTCTGGGAGCCAGGCAAGAAGTAGATCAACCACACTAGTGCACCCTATGGACTCTGGGGACATTCAGTAGATGAGCAGATGAGAAACAAAGAGTTCTCTCTGGAAGGTAGGGACAGGCAAGAGAACATGGCTGGGAGAAGTCTTTGTTGTTGACAGCTCTGTGCATAATGCAGAGGACCTTAAACTATACTCAGCACTCCACCAGGATTGAGTTTAGGTCTCTCAAGGCCTTGGAAGCTGGCGCATGTTTAGGAATGTTCAGCAACAGGCGTGGAGCAGCATTATGTATGCCTGCAGCTTCCTGATGACCTAAAAAGGGGAGCCTAGAAAGGAGCCATTCCCATAGTCAAGATGGGCTAGCACAACAGCCTGCACCACAGTCCATCTGACCGTGGCTGGAAGGAGATAAAGGACCTTACGCAACACTTTCACTGAGCCATAGCAGCTGGCGGCAAGCTTTTTAGCATGTATTGACTCTGGGACTAGGCAGATCGCAAAAGTAATCTGGGAGACGGCTCGAAGTGGGATAACTAAATTATTGCCTAGCAACATAATCTCTGTTTTGTTATTGTTGAGCTTCAGTTTGCAGTCTGACATCCACCTGCCTACCTCCTGAAGATAGGAAGCCAAGTGAGAATAGCCGGAAAGTACATGAGGGGAGATTGACGTGACCAGCTGAGGGTTGTCGGCGTAGGAAACCAATGAAAGCCCATGAGCCTGGACAGTCTCAGCCAGGGGAATATAAGGAAATCTTAAATAGAGTCAGGCTCAGGGAAGATCAGCATAATGAAAGGCTGGCAGAAAGCAGGGACTGATCCTGGACTGGAAAAAAAACGATTTTGCAAGAAAGAAACACGCCAGTTGAGGGCTCTGTCCATGACACTGACATTGGGACACCTCTGCAAGAGAGTAGGATGATCTGTGGTGTCAAAGGCAGCACTGATATCTAACAGAATGATGGCTGCAGAATGTCCTTGATCCAGGATACTTCTAAGCTTCATCTTTCTGTGTTCTGTGTAAAGGGCAGAAGCCCACCTGAGTGGGATGTAACAGTGACTGCGATTAGAGAGAGCTCGAAAGATGCTTATTAACATATTTCTCCAATAATTTAGAGACTCCAGGTAGCAGAGATATAGGTTTGAAGTTAGGTTTGAAGTTAGTCAAGTTTAAAGGATCCAGGTTGGATTTCTTAAGAAGCAGCTTGACTATAGCGTGTTTCCATTGCTGGGGGACATGCCCAGAGGCTAGCGAGAGGTTAAGTACTTCTGTCAGTAGTGGGGCAATTATATCAGACTATTGACAAAAGATGTGTACTGGTGCATGGTCCAATGGTGAGCCAGATTTCACAGATTTTAGCAAGTCCTTAACAGTGCATGTGAAGAGAGGAGGGAAGGCTGAGAGAGTGCATTTTGGAGAAACAACGGATGGGTCGCAAAGGCCAACAATCATCATGTTGGAATCGTTGCGAAAAGAGGAATAGATAATCACTTTTTTTCCTGAAAGAAAGAGGCCAACTTATTACAATGTTCGGTAGATGCTGATGAGAGGGGACCAATTGTAGGGGGCTAAATAGTGTTTTTTAAGATCTTGAAAATTTATTTGGGGGAGCTGGAGGAGTTGCCAATTTTAATAGAATAGTAGGCAGCATGGGAAGCTCTGATTTCCTCATGGTAACGCTGGATAGAATTTCTATATTCAGTTTTACTGGTAGCATCATAGGCATTCCTCCATCTCCTATCTAGACACTTAGGGACAGATTTATACTTTTTCACACAAAACTGCGTTGGCGCA
This sequence comes from Pleurodeles waltl, assembly GCF_031143425.1. Lineage (NCBI taxonomy): Eukaryota > Metazoa > Chordata > Amphibia > Caudata > Salamandridae > Pleurodeles > Pleurodeles waltl. Next base: position 1,029,595,507 of record NC_090437.1, on the reverse strand, counting down.
GTCCTTAAAAAGGACGCTAACAGGGCGGGGGAGGCATAGGGCAAACCGGGGCTTGTGCGCCGAATTATGGAGCTACACTGTTTGGAGGCAGAAAAATGCCTCTAAGCAGTGTAGCGCCATTTTATGTCTCACAACCCCAATGGACATTGCTCCTGTCTCAGTAAAGACAGGAGCCATACCCACCACCCCAATGGCCATGCCCAGGGGACAAATGATGTCCAATCACTATGCTTTCACATCTCTTGAGGCTTGTACTGACTGCAGCTACCAATTTTAGACAAACAGGCAGTCCTGCGGCAACAAGGTCTAAAGTAATTGAGAAATAGGCTACAGGCCTTTTTTGAATCTCTCTGAAAATGTGTAAGCACTGAGAGAGTGCAGCCCTACATCTCACTGCAAAACAATGTAAAGTTCTTTGAATAAGCAGGCATTCCCAGTGCCAGGGCACAACAGTGATTTCTCTCATATCTAGGAAAGATTTTGCTGTTCCATGGAAAGCATTTGCTGTCCCATGGAATGAGATCAGGCACAACCCTGCATCTCTGCATGTCAGTCTCAGTAAAGGCTTTCCTGCCAATGAAAAGCTGGGTATCCACTGTCTATAGTAGCCAGTCGATCCTAAAATCATTCTGACTTCTCTTTATGTTTTTGGAAGACACATTCATAGAATGGCCTATACCCTTTCTTGTTACTTTTTTCTCATTCCCTTTTCCAAAGCCAGGGCCCCCAAGTGGGGAAAAATAAAAAATAAAAAATACTTACCAGGACTTAACTGGGATGGGTCCCCCATCCTGTGGTGTCCCTGTGGTGTGGGTGGGGTGTCCCTGGGGCAAGGGAAGGGCATCTGTGGGCACTTTCCATGGTCTCTGACAATGAAAATATGCCTACAGGCCCCCTTACGCCTGCCCATACCCAGGCGGTAAATAATGGCACTAAGCAAGCTTCCCCCCATCAAGAGACAATGCACACTATTACCAGGACATATCACAGCCTATTACAAACAGACATCTTGGTAAAATCCATCTCCATTCTGTTGAAGGGACCATCTGATTTCCCTACATGACTCAATGTAACTGGTGTTTGTTTCCCTACATTCTTCTGTCTTCTGCTGACATGTCATACAATGATGGCACAATTCTTCTGCATGGGCCCTAAATCTGGGATTGAACCAATTCTGTCTAAAGGACTTGATCATCACATCCCTGCCTAAATGTGTAGGACTATGGCGATGTTGTGTCATGGGGATAGTAAACTGTCTGGTAACAGAGGTCTTCCATCTGCTGAAACCCAAATGTGATTTGCATTCTTTTCACATCCTGCTCTGATCCAACCCTGTTGTTCTGCTTCTGTGAATTTTTTTTGCCACCCTTTTACTTCTTCCCATGTGTCAACTACTGACATCAATATTGAAAAAACAGTGTCTTCTTGAGTTACATCTGTAAATGTTCCATTAAAAGTACAAACCACAATTGCACGATAGCGTGCTACTTCATCTGCATATCTATTGCCAACCATGACATAACTATTGTCACTCCTGTGGCACCGCACCGACCCCCGCAAACCACGCCCGCAACCTCGGCTTCATCTTGGACCCTCTTCTCACCATGACCAAGCAAGTCAACCCCGTGTCCTCCGCCTGCTTTTTCACCCTCCGCATGCTCCGCAAGATCTTCCGCTGGATCCCCGCCGACAATAGAAAAACCGTGACCCACGCCCTCGTCACGAGCCGCCTGGACTACGGCAACACCCTCTATGCTGGGACCACCGCCAAGCTCCAAAAACGCCTGCAACGTATTCAAAACGCCTCGACCCGCCTCATCCTCGACGTACCCCGCAACAGCCACATCTCCGCACACCTGAGACACCTGCATTGGCTCCCAGTCAGCAAAAGGATCACCTTTCGACTTCTCACCCACGCACACAAAGCCCTCCACAACAAGGGACCGGATTACCTCAACCATCGCCTCAGCTTCTACGCCCCCACCCGTCTCCTCCGTTCCTCGGGCCTCGCGCTCACTGCCGTCCCTCGCATTCGCCGCTCCACGGCGGGTGGGAGGTCCTTCTCCTTCCCGGCAGCCAAGACCTGGAACTCCCTCCCCACCAGCCTCAGGACCACCCAGGACCACTCCGCATTCCGGAGACTCCTAAAAACCTGGCTCTTCGAGCAGCAGTAACCCCCCCCCTTTTTTTTCCCCTAGCGCATTGAGACCCGCACGGGTGAGTAGCGCGCTTTATAAATATTAATGATTTGATTTGATTTGATTTGTGCTGCGCACTTATTTCAGCAATTTCATTTGGAAGTTGTAAAGCCTCCAAAAAGCTTTCTCACATGCTCACCATTCCAGATGGGGGATCCTGGTGAGGTCATGAAACCTCTTTGTGACCTTAACTAACCAAAGTAATGTACCACACCAAAGCCATATTGACAATCTGTAAAAATAGTCATTATCATTTGGGCTGTTAAGTGACAAGCTTTAGAAAGAGCAATTAAATGAGCAACTTGTGCTGAAGAAACTCCTTGAAGCCATGAATCTTCTACAATCTCTTGCATTGTGCAGACAGCACACTCTGCTTTCAGGAAACCATCATTTGTTCTTAAGCATTAGCCATCTACAGAAAGGACCTAATCAGGACTTATCAAAGGATCATATTTTATATCAGGTATTGGCTTGGTGCATAAATCTGTGACATCAAGGCAGTCATGGTCAAATGTATTTGATGTTTCACTTTGGTAATGATAGCAGTGGATTCAAAACCTGACATCTTTTAAGCATCACATTTTCTGCTGACAAAATCTGCTGCTCATACTTGGTGAGCCTTGAACTTGTCATACTCTGGATTTTGGTTCTGGCAAAACCTCCCCCCAGGGAGGGACCATAGCAGTTAAAGGATGTCCAATCACTAAGCTTTCACATCTCTTGAGGCTTGTACTGACTGCAGCTACCAATTGTAGACAACCAGGCTGTCCTGCGGCAACAAGGTCTAAGGTAATTGAGAAATAGGCTACAGGCCTTTTTTGTTTCTCTCTGAAAATGTGTAAGCACTGAGAGAGTTCAGCCCTACATCTCACTGCAAAACAATGTAAAGTTCTTTGAATAATCAGGCATTCCCAGTGCCAGGGCACAACAGTGATTTCTCTCATGTCTAGGAAAGATTTTGCTGTTCCATGGAAAGCATTTGTTGTCCCATGAAATCGGATCAGGCACATCCCTGCATGTCAGTCTCAGTAAAGGCTTCCCTGCCAATGAAAAGCTGGGTATCCACTGTCTATAGTAGCCAATCGATCCTAAAAACATTCTGACTTCTCTTTATGTTTTTGGAGGACCCATTCATAGAATGGCCTATACCCTTTCTCGTGACTTTTTTCTCATTCCCTTTTCAATGATATATCCCAAATATTGGACTTCTTTTTGACAGTACTGTAATTTGCTTGGGAACACTTTATTTCCATTCTCAGCTAAGTGGTTTAACAAAGCAATGGCGTTTAGTTTACAGGATTCTTTTGTGCCTGATGCCACAAGGAGGTCATCAATATACTGAAAAAGGATGGAATTACAAGGCATGGTCAATGTCCCCAGATTTTCTCTTAAAATCTGATTAAAAATTAAAAGACTCCCAGAATACCCCTGTGGGACTCAACACCATGCCAGACTTTTCTATTGAAACACAAATGAGACTAGGAACCGACTATCTTCATGTAATGGATTTGAGAAGAAAGCATGACAAAGATCCACAACAGTGAACCATTCTGCCATGCACAGAATTTGGTAAAGAATTCTGGCTGGATTCGGTACCACAGGACAACATGGGATTACAATATCATTCACCTTTCACCAATCTTGGACAATCCTAAACTTTCTGTTAGACTTTTGTAATTTCATAAACTGTGAGTTGCGTGGACTCCTGATTATATCTCTTAGAGTTCCTTTTTTAAACATATTCTCAATTATTTGTGTTATTCCTACTATTATTTCTGGAGTCATGTGATAGGGTGGTGTTCTTGGAAAGATCGCATTATGTTTATCTGTAAGGCGGACTGGTTCTACAGCTTTAGTTAGTCTGATATCCTTTCCAGTGAAATCCCATACTTCTGGATTTAAAATCTCCTTTAAATCTGTGGAAAATATTCAGCTGTTGAGCTAGTTTGAACCCAACATCTTTAGATGGGTTTGAAATTCAACGCCAATTGGAGTACAATACATTGTGTCATTTAACTTGCACAACATGTCACTTCCTAAAAGATTTACAGGACTTGAGTCACAAACAACAACCTGGGACTCTCTTCAAATGAACCTATTTTTACAGGGACGTCTTGTAAAACTGGGCTGGTAATCTGTTTGTTTGCAACACCTACAACTTGGACCCTCTTTCCTGGGAGGGGTAGGACTGGGACTTACTCTGTTCTAACAGTGGAACAGGTAGCTCAAGTGTCAATATGGATTGATACTTGGTGGCCATTTACTTCGCCTTCTACAGATGGTCCACTCTGGTCTACCTCTAAGATTGCACCAAGCATGCAATCTGTCTCCCATTTTAGGAACCGTCATTGTGATGTGTCTGAGTCCAAGCTCTTACTATAAAACATAGGAAGCTTTTGAATCACATTTTGATTTTGAACCTGCAAAGCATTTTTATTTACTTAGGTCATCTGATTCTGATTTAATTTAAGATTACCCTTATTCTGTTGTACCATAGGAGCTTTCAGGACTGGCATCATTTGGATTTGGTTTTGCACTGCATTTATATCTGCAGTACAGGAGCACCTTGCATTTGCATCTGGTTTCCTCTCTGCATTTGTTTATTATTTACTCTGTCTGGATTAAGCCTACAAACATGCTTCCAATGGCCCACCTTGTTACAAAGATGACAAGGAGTCAGTGTTGTAACATCAACACCTTGCACTGCTCACCTTTTCCTGCAAATTACTGATTCTGAAACACTCTCTCTGTGTCATCTTTGCTTGAGCCAGCATGAATTGCTCGTTAAGCTTTCTTTGCTTCATTTCATGTTCATCACAATACTTAGCATACTTCATGATCACATCCAGTGACTTTGTTTGCCAACAAATCATATTCTGCTGTATATGCTAACTAATTTCATGTCTCAATTCAAGAACAAACTGTGAATGAAAAATTCCATATCATTAGACTCAAGATATGTTTGACCTGTATGCTACTGAACTGCTTTTAACAACCTCTTATAGGTTTCATGCACAGATGCCTTCACCTCTTAATTAATCTTGTTCAGCCTAACATAATCCAAATCCTTTGGGGGAACTTTGTCTTTCAGGAATGTAATCATCTCATTGTATTTCTCCATCTCAGTCAGTGATGGTACACCAGTGGGAGACTCTTTTGGTGGTTCCGTATCTGGCCATTGACAACAAATTTACACTCAGATCACAAATCGTCAAAGAATGTATTCAAATCAATTAACAACAGCTTTGATAGCTTCACAAACCTTTCGACTTGTGTGTACAACTGTATGGGATTTTCTCTCAATTTAGGGAAACTGTTTGTAAATCATGCAAAGTACTGTACTCCAAGAAACATGAACATGCCCTCCACCTGGTATTTCTCTAAATGGAAACGCCAATGCTTGTTCATCATTTGGGGTCCATGGGAGTAACCTTTTCTTTGATTCAGTCACCTCTTCTGGTTTCTTTTTCTTTTCATGTTACCTTGCCAACTTACTTTAAAAAAATTCAAAATCACTCCATCTGTGAACACATTTCACCAATTCAATAATATGTAATCTCATTCTTGAAGAACACATCATTTAGATTGATTCATCATCTACCTGTGCCCTAAAACTTTTCTGCAATGGGACGCTTCTTGAAATATCAACATCATATTTATTAATCAATTTGGTCAATCTATCATGTATAGTTGTAGCTTGTCTTGTAAGTTTTTTTCACAATTAAATGAATTCATTTTCTTGATACTGAATCACGTGTTCTAGATCCAACCACCCGCTAAGTATTTCTTTCAATTCTCCTTTTAGTTTTGTAATATTAAGGTTTTTCCCCTTTCTTCATCTCAACTGGTACCTGGACTCCCTGCTCTTTCAGCTTTGGCATTTTCTTTGGCAGTCTCAGTAAGTTCTGGTGACACAACTCCACCTTCAAACAAGTTTGTCCCACTTTGTATTGGTTGTGTCATGAAGACCATTCTCCCTTCTTCTGCAAGTGCCTGAATAGCATGCAGTGGTGTCCATATGACAATTGGAGAGTACGAGAAGTCATCATAAATCCAGTCACTGTTGTTCTTTCAGCAGCTCCTTGAGTTACTACATTTGTAGCAATAGGGTTACAACCCTAGCAACAGTCTGGTACAGTCACAATAGATGCAGTGACATTAGCAGGCATTACTGCTTTTACAGTTTCAACGAGAACAGGCATATTATCTGGGACAGCAGGTTGTGCAGCAGGCTGTATAACAGGATGTGGGGATACAGATTGTGCTACAACAGGATGTGTAGGATGTGTTATTGGTAATGGTCTCTCAAGTTGATATGCGTTTGGATCAACAGGAGCAATAGCCACTGTCACATTACCTCTTGACACAGCGAACCAATCTCAGCGCAGCATTTCACACCAACCGACCACTACCAGCAGATCACAATATGATTAAATGACTCACTCCTTGCAGTGGCACACCCCACTTCACAATTTATTTGTATTCACATAAGCATCCATTCTAATGGACTAAGCAGCAAAAAATAATCTTTGATACCTCTTCTAAAGAAAATAAAAGAGTAACTCGACAACCACAATTTTTAGATTTTTACACCATCCAACTTCTCAATCCAAAAGATTTTGACACACATATCAATGAAATCTTGACCCGTGGGAAATGACCTAATCAATGCAGTGCTACCTTTGCACATCAAATTTCACTGCACTGACCAACATTAGTACAATCACAACAATTTATTAATATCCCTATATAAAAGGTACAGTCAACAATGTCTCACGACCTACACCACAATTCATTGGCAGACAAGAATACCATAAATTAGCTCTTATTTATCTATCCCGGGGTTTCTGGGCTGCCTCTTAGTCTAGTAGCCACTGTCGCATGACCTCTCGACATTGCAAACCAATCTCAGTGCAGCATTTCACACCAATCGACCAATACCAGCAGAGAACTATATGATTCAATGATTCACTCCTTGCTGTGGCTCACATTTCTTCACAATTTATTTGTATTCACATAAGCATTGATTCTACTAGACTAAGCAGCAAAAAATAATCTTTGCTACTTCTTCTGAAGAAAACGAAAGAGTAATTCAACAACCACAATTTTTAAATTTTTACACCTTCCTACTTCTCGATCAAAAAGATTTTGGCACACATATCAATGAAATCTTGACCAGCGGGAAATATCCTAATCAATGCAGTGCTACCTTTGCAAATCAAATTTCACTGCACTTACCAACATTAGTGCAATCACAACAATTTATTAATATCCCTATGTAAAAGGTGCAGTCAATGATGTCTCACAACCTACACCACAACTCATTGGCAGACAAGAATACCATAAATCAACTCTTATTTATCTATCTTGGGATTTTGGGCTGCTTCTTAGTCCAATAACTCCTTTAGCTCTTTTGCAAAAGATCATAAGCATCAACAATTCATTAATTCGTAAGCACGATTTTACAAGCTTCAATAATATTTTCAATACACATACCGCACAATACAGGTTCTTTGAACAAAAACACAATGATCAATAATCAACAGTCAATTTTGATGCATAACCCTATTGATACTCATACCTCCAGATCTGCAACAGCCTCAGAAAACTGCACTTCTTTAATCTTCAGTCTCTGGCTTATTGAGGTTTGGACATGGGCATTTATCTATCTTGAGGCACTTTTAATTTTTGCAGCTCCTCCTTTCCCTCACCTAAAATGTCCTCTCACCACCAGCTTCGGTGAAGTGGGGACTATACGGAACTCCAAAAGTTAAATATTTAATTTAACCAGAAACATGAAGTTCCCGTACCCCACAGGACCCAATAGGTGGGACTTTTCAAGTGATAAGTAATTGATCAGAAGCTGCTAGTGAATTAACAGGTTATTGACATTCTTAAATTACATTACATTTTGTAGGAGTCAATGATGGTATTTTGGGTATAGTTTTCAAGGTTTTATTTAAATCTTTTTAGTAATTTAATTGTTTATTAGCATATCATAAGATTTTTAATACAATTACAGAGCAAAGAATGAAGAGCGTTCCATAAAGAGTATCCCTATTCTAAGATAAATAGAGTGAAAAGTATTATCAACAGAATCTATAAAGAGCTAAATATTCAAGAGGCGAAAGCATAAAAGCTGTAACATAATTTCCCATAAGGAGAAGTTCAAGAAACTCAATAGAATCTCAGAACAGCATGAATTCAAATGTAGAATCAAAGGTATTTCCCAGAATGAATCTGAGAAACATTGTCAACACCAGAGCAGTACGCGCACTATTGGTGACAAAAATGCAAAAACCCAGCATTCTCAAAACAACGTAATTTATGCATTGTGCTGATATGTTGTGGTTTAACCTTTTGCATTGCAGAGTTCAATCCTGAAAACTTATTTTTAATATGCTTACAAATACTGTTCCTTTGTAATGTATTGCTGCAAGTTTTCAGAGTGTGTTAGGGTGTGGCCCCTTTCCAGGGCCTTCCAGAGACTTTCCCTGCAACATGCCTGGGCGTGGTTCTGGGCTGGGCCAAGACTCTATAAAAGAGAGCCAGCCCAACTCCCAGTGCTCACTATTCAGAGGTCCCGGTGCAGAGCAGCAGCTTCTTCCTGAGCTCCTGTCCCGGCGGCCTATTTGGATCTTCCAGTCTTCTGCCTTTCATCCTTCATTGGTGATCATTGTTCCAGGCGGTAAGACGGTGGTTGGACTGTTCCGACACCGTTATTGAGAATTTTCATATTCTTGGTTTAATTCTTAAATGAGTAACAGATTACTTGCGCGCTACCATTTCTTGACATTTATATGGTAGTTTACAAATAGGCAAGACGTGTGATTTGTTTCATAAAGGTTTGACTTTGTTATTCATTGCGTGCTACCATTTCTTGACATTGGCATGGTGGCTTAAGAATCGGCAAGATGCGCGATTAGTTTTATGGTGTTTAAACATTGTTGTCCATTGCGCGCTACTATTTCTTGACATTTACATGATGTTTTACAAATTGGCAAGACACGCAACTCGTTTCATGAGGATTTAACTTTGTTGTTCATTGCGTGCAACCATTTCTTGACATTTACATGGTGGCTTAAGAATCGGCAAAAGAAGCGCGATTCGTTTCATTGTACTTTGATCTTGTTATTTATTGTGAGCTGTTATTTCTTGATATTTACATTGTGTTTTACGAATCGGCAAGACGCGCGATTCGATTAATGATGATTTGACTTTGATATTCATTGCGTGCTACCATTTCTTGGTATTTTACATGGTGACACTCGAATCGGCAAGACGCACGATTCTCTCGAGTTTATTTCATGTTGTTTATTGTATGCCACTATTCTAAGATATTTATTATGTAATATTCGAGTTGACAAGTTATGTGATTTGTTTCCTGAATCCATATTGTGTTATTCATGGTGCACAATCCTTTTATGGTGTTTACTATACATATATATATATATCTGCAATATGCGCAATTTGTGTTGAAACATTTTAAGAGTACACAGAAGGCCAGAGTTTCTAGATGCAATATTGTATGGTCCTAGTATACATTCTCAAAACAGGATTTATATGACTGGTTTAAAATTTAGTCAGAATGTTTTTTCTGATTCTCATGTAACGGAAAGTACTTGAATAAGAAAGTTTTCATTTAATTCATCTTGAAACTTAGTCATTTTAAACTTAACTCTTAGATTGTTCATGTTTTCAGAGTGACTAGGCTTAGAATCATAGTCTAGTATTGATTTCAGGAGATATAATTTTCATATTGTGTGCTCTAACCTTTTTCTTACTACAGGTCTCCTTCCCAGCTGTTCCCTTCCTAATCCCCTCTTCCCCTCTTGAACTCTCTCAGTCTCTGTGTTTTATCTATCAGAGTCTTGGAGCTGTTCAGTGGTGGACGTGTTGGGAACGTGCACAGACCCCGAGGATCTGGAGACTCTGACAGAATAGTGAGCCCACAAATTATTATCCTCCTGGCTTGTGTATGTTCTCAGCATGGCCACGCTAGACGAGTTAGTCAAGGCTATCACCCAGCACCAAGCAGAGGTGGTATCATCCAAAGAATTGACAACTAGCTTAGCAGAGAGAGTGAGTCAGTTGCAAGATAAGGTAGAGAAGAAGGAACAAAGTCCCACAGGTGTGTCTTGGCCAGGTACTTCTTCTCAGGCTTCTGGAAGTAATCCGATTTCTCTAAATGTTCCTTCTGCAATTCCTTTAGCTCCCCCAGAACGTTTCTCAGGTGACCCTTTGAAAGCGCAATCTTTCCTGGTTCAAGTGGAACTACACTTCACCTGCAGACCAAATACTTTCCCCGATGCCCAGTCCAAAGTAGCTTTCTTGTTATCATATCTCTCTGGGGATGCAGCTACTTGGGCAATTCCTCTTGTGCGTAAAAATAGTCCCTTGTTGTACAACTGGAGAAATTTTGTTCGTGAATTTGAGAGAGTTTTTGATTGTAGAACTGTAACACAGTCAGCAGATCGTGAATTATTAGATTTACGCCAAGGGAATCAAGACCTAGTGTCGTATTTAGCCAACTTTAACCGGCTGGTTGCCGAGACATCCTAGCCTGAAGAAAAACAAGCGGTCTTGTTTTACAAGGGACTCAAAGAAGAACTAAAAGATATCTTAGCGCAAATTGACCCACAACCTACAGACTGTCAAAAATTAATAAATCTTGTCTTGAGACTTGATCATCGTTTAGCAGAACGTAAAGGAACGCGCAAAAAGATTGAAAAATATTCATGGCGCGTTCATGATAACAGAGACTCAAGAACTCCGAAAGAAAGAACGCCGGAACCGATGGAAATTGGAACCATCAGTAGCCCTTTGACCAAAGATGAAAAGGACCTACGCAGAAAAAAATGGACAATGTCTTTATTGTGGGCGAAAAGGTCATTTTGCCAAAGATTGTCCAATCAAACCAAAGAACAAGCCAGGTCTAGTTCAGAAGGTCGCAGCCAATGCACCAGTCGAGTTGGAAAACTAAAACACCCAAGATGCAGAGAAGGGTTGCTCTTGGGTGTTACTGTGGACCCTTCACAATCTAGACATCTTAAACTGGAAATAAGAGTTCAGGTCAAGAAAAAGATCTATTTCAAAAAAGCTCTAGTTGATTCTGGGGCTACTGGGAACTTTGTTGATGTCCAATTGGTTCGTGCATGGGGGATCCCATGTATTGAAAAGAAGACCCCAGAAATCATCCAGGCAGTCGATGGAAAACTCTTGACTGGAGGTCCGGTAACTCTTCAGACTATCCCCTTGTCGATGATTTGTGAAGATAAGAATCAAAGAAAGAAACATAAAGAGAAAATCATCCTTGACGTGATCCATGCTCCCCAATATAGGATTATCCTCGGCTTGCCATGGTTAACTCATCACAGTCCGGAGATCAATTGGGCAGAACGAAAAATCATGTTCTCATCTGCGCTATGTAACGAACAATGTCTCCAAAAGATTCAGGTACCAAAAGTTTGCAACTCTTACATAGCTACTGCCGCGGAGAAAGAAATTCAGCTGCCCAAACAGTATTCATCTTACAAAGATGTATTTGATGAGAAAGGAGCAGAGACTCTACCTCCTCATAGATCTTATGACTGTCAAATTGATCTAGCCCCAGGTGCGATACTTCCCAACTGTCGTGTATATGCCCTGTCAGAACATGAAAATCAACATTTACGAAAATACCTAGATCAATTTTTGGAGAATGGCTTCATTCGCCCCTCTAAGTCTCCTGCAGCTTCGCCTTTGTTTTTTGTTCCAAAAGCTAATAGAGAATTTCAAACTTGCATCGACTATAGGGGTTTGAATAAGGTCACCATCAAGAATAAATATCCTTTACCCCTAATTCCGGTCCTATTGGAACAAGTAAAGAGAGCAAAAATCTACACAAAGCTTGACCTTCGAGGTGCTTATCATTTGGTCAGAATTCGAGAGGGTGACGAATGGAAAACAGCGTTCAAAACAAGATATGGCCTTTTTTAATACACCGTTATGCCTTTTGGTCTGTGTAATGCTCCAGCAGCATTTCAATTTTTCTTGAATGACGTTCTTAGAGAATACCTCGACATATTTGCCATTGTCTACATCAATGACATTTTGATCTACTCAGACAATGAAAACGAACATGTCCAACATGTCAAGAAAATTCTTGCAGTCCTTCGAAAGCACCATTTATATTGCAAACTAACCAAATGTGAATTTCATGTTACCACAGTTGAGTTTTTAGGGGTTATTCTTACCCCTCAAGGTATGGTGATGGCAGAAAAGAAAGTAAAAGCTGTATCTGATTGGCCCACCCCAAAGACTGTTTGTGATGTACAATGTTTCCTGGGGTTTGCAAATTTTTACCAGAGGTTCATAAATCATTTCTCCCAGACAGTGGCTCCAATCACTAAGCTACTAACAAAGAAAGAAAAGTTTGTATGGTCCCCAAAAGCTGATCAATCCTTCTCGACTTTGAAGGAAGCTTTCTCCACTGCCCCAGTCTTGACTCATCCTGATGCGAATCAACCTTTCATAGTTGAAGCTGATGCTTCAGATGTAGCAATAGGAGCCGTCTTATCACAACGAAATAAAGACACTGGTCAACTTCATCCTGTAGCTTATATGTCTCGGAAGTTGAACGAAGCCGAACAGAACTATGTCATTGCTGAAAAAGAGCTTCTGGCGATTCGTGACGCCTTTAAAGAATGGAGACATCATTTGCTGGGTGCCAAATACACTGTCACAGTATATACTGATCATCGTAATCTTCAATTCATGAGTTCTGCCAGACTTTTGACCCCTCAGCAATTACGCTGGATGCTTTTTTTGGCCGAATTTGATTTTGTAGTAACCTTCCGGCCTGGTAAAGATAATCGCAAGGCTGACGCCTTGTCCCGTCAAGAGTCTACCACGTTGCCTGCATTTCAAGCCTCCAGAGCTATCATTGCTCCTGACAAGGTTCTATGTATCATAAAAACTGAAGATTTCTTTGAAGAAATTCGCAACTCTTTCACTGTTGAAAAATGGCAAACATGGGCCCAAGCAGATCCCAAAAGGTCAATCAAGCAAGGTTTACCCTTTCATGACGCTCGTTTGTTCGTACCCACTACCAAACTTCGCAACATAGTTTTTTATTGGTTGCATGTTATACCTACGGCAGGTCACCCAGGTACTCCTAAAACTCTTGAACTGATCCAACGCTATTTTTGGTGGTCTACCCTAACAAAAAATATAAAAGCAATGGTAAACAACTTTGAAGTTTGTGCTCGCATTAAAACAAGTCGTTCAAAACCAAAAGGGTTGTTACATCCACTTCCAACCCCAAGTCGTCCATGGGAGCACGTTTTTTTTAGACTTTATTACCGGCCTGCCAGTGGTTCAACAGCATTCAGTAATTCTGGTGGTAGTAGATAGTCTCAAGAAATATGGACATTTCATTGCCTGTAAAATATTGCCCACTTCTAGTGAATTGGCAACTATTTTACTGAACAGAGTGGTTCGTTATCATGGACTGCCAAAGGTTATCCTCTAAGATCGGGGGTCACAATTTTCCTCCAATTTCTGGAAGACATGGTGTAAAACACTCCAAGTGACATCTACGCTATCTACTAGTCACCATCTCAAACAGATGGTCAAACGGAGAGACGAAATCAGACTTTGAAACAATACCTACGTGCCTACGCTGAAAAGGCACTTCATTCTTGGACATCTATGCTCTGGTTAGCTGAGTTAGCTTACAATAACTCATTCCACACTTCTATTGGCGTTACACCCTTTTTTGGTTTATTTGACTATCATCCTGACACCTTGCCCATCACAATTCCTCAAAAAAGTTCTCTTACTCCAGCTGTGTCAGAAACCATTCAGCATTTACATCAAACCCAGAAACTGATTCAACAGCATTTAGAAAAAGCCAAACAAAAATATAAAAGGCATTATGACAAGAAACATTGTGAGGGACCGCAATATCAACCAGGTGACAAAGTATGGCTTTCCACAAAACATATAGACTTCAAGAAGAAGCACATGTTTAATCCCAAATTCATAGGTCCTTATACTGTCCTTCAGCAAATCAATCCTGTGACCTATAAACTACAATTGCCCAGATCCTTACGGATTCATCCAGTGTTCCACACTTACCTCTTAAAAAAGGCAGTCCAAAAGGTCCACCCTCATCCAGCTCCTGTTCTAGTACAAGGGGAAGAAGAATACGAAGTCAAGAAAGTGTTGGATTCTAAACTGAGAGGGCGTAATCTATGGTACGTAATCTCATGGAAAGGTTATGGTCCTGAAAGTAACTCATGGGTTTCCGCATCTGATGTTCATGCTCCAGTACTTGTGAGACGCTTTCATCGTCTTAATCCAAGCAAACCAGGCCTTAGAACGTGTCTGGGAGAGGGGAGTACTGTCAACACCAGAGCAGTACGCGCTCTATTGGCGACAAAAATGCAAAAACCCTACACTCTCAAAACAACGTAATTTATGCATTGTGCTGATATGTTGTGGTTTAACCTTTTGCATTGCAGAGTTCAATCCTGAAAACTTATTTTTAATATGCTTACAAATACTGTTCCTTTGCAATGTATTGCTGCAGGTTTTCAGAGTGTGTTAGGTGTGGCCCCTTTCCAGGGCCTTCCAGAGACTTTCCCTGCAACATGCCTGGGCGTGGTTCTGGGCTGGGCCAAGACTCTATAAAAGAGAGCCAGCCCAACTCCCAGTGCTCACTATTCAGAGGTCCCGGTGCAGAGCAGCAGCTTCTTCCTGAGCTCCTGTCCCGGCGGCCTATTTGGATCTTACAGTCTTCTGCCCTTCATCCTTCATTGGTGATCATTGTTCCAGGCGGTAAGACGGTGGTTGGACTGTTCCGACACCGTTATTGAGAATTTTCATATTCTTGGTTTAATTCTTAAATGAGTAACAGATTA
This sequence comes from Pleurodeles waltl, assembly GCF_031143425.1. NCBI lineage: Eukaryota > Metazoa > Chordata > Amphibia > Caudata > Salamandridae > Pleurodeles > Pleurodeles waltl. The sequence goes on along the minus strand of NC_090437.1, from coordinate 1,029,580,404 downwards.
CTTGCGCGCTACCATTTCTTGACATTTATATGGTAGTTTACAAATAGGCAAGACGTACGATTTGTTTCATAAAGGTTTGACTTTGTTATTCATTGCGTGCTACCATTTCTTGACATTGGCATGGTGGCTTAAGAATCAGCAAGATACGCGATTCGTTTTATGGTGTTTAAACATTGTTGTCCATTGCGCGCTACTATTTCTTGACATTGACATGATTTTTTACGAATTGGCAAGACGCGCAACTCGTTTAATGAGGATTTAACTTTGTTGTTCATTGCGCGCTACCATTTCTTGACATTTACATGGTGGCTTAAGAATCAGCAAAAGAAGCGCGATACGTTTCATTGTACTTTGATCTTGTTATTTATTGTGAGCTGTTATTTCTTGACATTTACATTGTGTTTTACGAATCGGCAAGACGAGCGATTCGATTAATGATGATTTGACTTTGATATTCATTGCGTGCTACCATTTCTTGGTATTTTACATGGTGACACTCAAATCGGCAAGACGCACGATTCTCTCCTCGAGTTTATTTCATGTTGTTTATTGTATGCCACTATTCTAAGATATTTATTATGTAATATTCGAGTTGACAAGTTATGTGATTTGTTTCCTGAATCCATATTGTGTTAATCATGGTGCACAATCCTTTTATGGTGTTTACTATATATATATATATATCTGCAATATGCGCAATTTGTGTTGAAACATTTTAAGAGTACACAGAAGGCCAGAGTTTCTAGATGCAATATTGTATGGTCCTAGTATACATTCTCAAAACAGGATTTATATGACTGGTTTAAAATTTAGTCAGAATGTTTTTTCTGATTCTCATGTAACGGAAAGTACTTGAATAAGAAAGTTTTCATTTAATTCTTCTTGATTCCCTTACAGGTATCCGGCCATCTTGAAACTTAGTCATTTTAAACTTAACTCTTAGATTGTTCATGTTTTCAGAGTGACTAGGCTTAGAATCATAGTCTAGTATTGATTTCAGGAGATATAATTTTCATATCGTGGGTTCTAACCTTTTTCTTACTACAGGTCTCCTTCCCAGCTGTTCCCTTCTTAATCCCCTCTTCCCCTCTTGAACTCTCTCAGTCTCTGTGATTTATCTATCAGAGTCTTGGAGCTGTTCAGTGGTGGACGTGTTGGGAACGTGCACAGACCCCGAGGATCTGGTGACTCTGACAAACATCAGCAAAGAGTCAGAATATATCTGAGTCAAAATGCTCTCAAGAAAGTCTGTGAAAGGGACTCTCAAGTGGTTTAGGAAAAAAGCCCTAATCTCTAGTTAGTCTGGGAACATGCATTTATACAACAAAATACATCAGCAAAATGCAACATTCTGTACAGTCTTGTGACTCGTTGTCTGGACCAAAAGAATGACAATACTTTCATGGGAACAGGACAGCTTCTGTCAATTTAGCAAACTTAACAAAGAATGTCCTAAACACAAAATACTTTAACTGCAACTCATAACACAATTAACAATTTGGTTTTAGTCTCTCAACACTTCTTTCTTTAAGACAAAACCAGTCAAGGTAAGTACAGCACATAACTCCATGAGATCATTCTGATTTCCATATGCTTCTATTGACAAACCTATTCATAAAGAAACAATCTTTAAAGATTAAACTTACATTTCAATATATTAATATATTTTACGTAGGTCAAATGGGTAGAAAGCTGAATCCTAACACATTAGCTATTCATTCTGCTGTTTCAAGAATGTATTTGTGTCAAAGAAAGATATACACTTATGACCATGACACAGGTCCGAGCAAAGTGAAGAAGATAGGAAAGAAAGAAAGAGAAAAATGCGTTTGTCAGACTTTTAAGCTAAAAAGATGTCTGTATGTGCAAAGCAGTGTTTACTTGAGGCCTACATGGCGTATCATATGGGTTAATTATGTCAACATCTACTCAGTGAAAACACTTCTGCAACATCTTCTTGCCCTACATAGCTTTTCTACAGCTTTCACACAGACGTCCATGCCTCTCATCCATTCCTTCAATGCAAGTGCTTCTTATGATTGGAAGTGCTAGTGCGCCTTGTCATTAGTAAGTAAACTTACAAGGGGACGTGTATAGGTCGATGAACCTTTTGAATCGCATGGAGTATTCTAGTCATGTAGTAACTACTGAATCGATAGCTCACATCAATAAATCAATAGACATTCTATGAAAACCAGCTTTAAACTATATTAATCAAGAATATCCACAGCTTCAGGAAGGAGTTAACAATTTTTATTCCCTATTGATTACAATTCTAAATCACCCGTTAGTTAAATCTTTATTCAAATCAATCTTTTTATTAATTCATCATAAAAGAAATCAGTTCTTAGAAAGCTTATACGACAATGCAATACCACAAACTAAGAATACCAGCATTAATAGTGAAATTCAGCAATTAAGTTTGTCAGTCATTGTCACTGTCAACGTCACCCCTAACAGCCTGCCTAACCAACATTAGCATTAGCATGGGGGTCTTCATGTGAAAACAATTTAGAGAAAACATGAATTTGGAAAAAATCTACCTAAGTGAGAATCTTTAAAACTCAGCGCAGTTGGTACCTAGAAGAAAAGGCATAAAAATAGTCAGTCACATTTTCATAGCTACCTATCCAGGATGGATCATCAACAAGTCAGTCTTCATCTTCAGGTCATCTATTAGTCAGCTACGGATCAGGCTCACAGACCATGAGCCCAATATCAGCACCTCGGACAGCGTCTCCTGACGTCATCAACTTTTCTCCTGCAACTCTGATTTCTTGCCCTTTGTCATGACTTTTTATTAGGGTCTACCAGTCCATCCCCCTAATTGCTAATTGGTCAGTCAGTTGGCAGATATGGCTTTAACCTATAGTTTTTGTCTACCAAATCTACTAATTTTCATATGTCCCTGTTCACAAGAAGCGGATTGGTTTTCCATACGATGTTCTCATCTTCCGGCCCTTCAGGTATCAAAATTGTTGCATATTCTTCTTCGGTCAGTGCTTCTATTGTTCAAGTCCTGGGAAAGTACATTTAGCCTGCTCTACACATAATTGTATCAAATTGTCTTCATCATCTCCTGTCCGCCGGTACATTGCAGAATATTATTAGCTAAGTAACTTGAACTTCGAGCGGGTCAAGGCTATTGCAACTTCAGGTCCTCTGCAAAGCATTCAGTATTTCAGATTCTCGAGCATGTGAGGCCCAGTGAAACTAGGACCCTAGTCCAGCTAACTTAATACTACAAATTAATACAAAACATAGGTTATACATCTCATTATGACATATTATCACATTTTTCTCATATATTTTCATTATTTCATACAATTTAGTCATTTTAGTACTTATGGTGATCATACCCCGAGGGCACATTTTCAAACGTGCACATTATTTTTCTATAATTAATTTCTTTACACGATTTCTCATTAGTAATAACATATAGACCATTAATAAATTTCTTAATTAGCATATCTGCTTCAACAGCAGTGATGTGCCACATCCCGTTTTGCTATTACTGTGCCCACTACCAGTAGTCTCCCCATCCCTCAAACAAACCCAATATCACCACTTTAGGGTCTAATTCAACTGGCTTACCCACTACTCTTCCAAGCATTGCATCATTATTCTCCAGTACTGAGCAATTACAGAACACTCTCATACTGTATGGAAAAAGGTAACCAGGCCCGCTTTACAGCACGGGCAATTGGGGCTCTGGGCCTTACCCATCTTCCACAGTCTAGCTGGTAGTACTTATATCTATGGCAGTATTTATATTGGATAAGTCAGAGGCAGGAGGAGATTGTCAGAGACCTCAAGGTAATTTGTGCCTTTGTTCACTCATCATCATCATCCAGTTCTCCTAGGTATTGATCCCATGCATCCTCCTATTTTTTCTCTGGGCTTGGGCTAATGGTAAGTACTCCTGGAAGATGCTGCCAGGTATTTTCTGGGCTTGGACTTCCATTTGGCCTCTATCGCTCCTCCCCTACTCCCTTGCTGAGAGAGGGGTGAGAACCATAGGAGTTTGTTAAGAGAGAGTTTAGAATTGATCCCTGGGCATGACTATGAACATTATGTATTCTCTCCTATTGAATGCCTCCACTGAAATACTGAATGTGTGCCAGTGTGTTCAAGGATAGTGTTTGAATCTCCAGTGATGCTACCAGAGGAAAGGCCATGTGCCATACAGTAGGGGGGTGATTTATAAACATTTTGAACTTGTTTTGCACTGGAAAATTACTAAAAATAACTCAAAGTAGCATGAAGCTCTGCTTGCATTACTTAGCATCAAGGGAGCGTTACATGGGTGTTCACATGCAACCACTCACCCCTTTTGACACACAACCCTATCTACCAAAAATATGGGACAGGGTTTTGTGTCAAAATAATAACACTTTTTAAAATCAGGTGTTAAAAGGAGAAATGTTGTAATTTCACCTTTCTTTTCCTACTTTTCATTCATGCTGCACTGCGCAAATGTTGTCTGGGTATAGTATTTTGTGCTAGAAGGGACTCCTTCCATTACAGAACCTATGCTAAACTCTTTCACTCCCCCTTGCACTATGGCGCAAAGGTGTGCGTGTAGCGCGCAGCAGCTAAAAACAGTGCCATCGCTAGGGAAAGGGGAGGAGAGAGGCATCTTGCTGCAGATTTGGAGCTCTCCTGCTCCCTGTCACACAATGCAGCACAGCATTTTAGGCTACTGCACTGCATTGCCTGACAGCTTGGTAAATCTGTCTTATGTGTCTCCTGTACCTATTTAAGGTTTGCTTTCTCAGGTACGTTTTTGCTGAAGAGTGCTTGTTGATTGTCGATCACTAGCACTCCTTTATGTGTATGTATACTCAGACAGTACTGGGGAAGCAGGATAAAAAGAGACATTATAATTTCTTATCATCCAGATTGAGGTCTAGATCTCTTTCGCCTGAAAAGAAAGGAAGAGATTTCTATTCCAGGGGCAGTGATAAGGAGAAACTGAGGTGCATTGTTCTAGAGACTTTAATGCCTTAACCCCTTCTCTGCCAGGCCTTTTCCTCTCAGGTGGCAGGCCTTTTTTTGGCTATTTGGAGCAGTTCCCGCTTAGGCCCTCATAGCTTTTTGTCCACATAAGCTACCCACGCCAAATTTGTGTCCTTTTTCCACCATCCTAGGGATTCTAGAGGTACCCAGACTTTGTGGGTTCCCCTGAAGGAGACCAAGAAATTAGCCAAAATACAGTGACAATTTCGTTTATTCAACAAAATGGGAAAAAAGGGCTGCAGAAGAAGGCTTGTGTTTTTTTCCCCCTGAAAATGGCATCAACAAAGGGTTTACAGTGCTAAAATGACCAGCTTCTCAGCTTTCAGGAACAGGCACACTTGAATCAGAAAACCCAATTTTTCAACACAATTTTGGCATTTTACTGGGGCATACCCCATTTTTACAATTTTTTGTGCTTTCAGCCTCCTTCCAGTTAGTGACAGAAATGAGTGTGAAACCAATGCTGGATCCCAGAAAGCTAAACATTTCCGGAAAGTAGACAAAGGGGGTCATTCTAACCCTGGCGGTCCAAGACCGCCAGGGCTAAAATGACGGGGGCACCGCCAACAGGCTGGCGGTGCCCCGCTGGGCATTCTGACCGCAGCGGTTTGACCGCGGTCAGAAGTGGAAAACCGGCGGTCTCCCAACGGTTTTCCGCTGCCCATTTGAATCCTCCATGGCGGCGCAGCTCGCTGCGCCGCCATGGGGATTCTGACAGCCCATACCGCCATCCTGTTCCTGGCGGTTCGCCCGCCAGGAACAGGATGGCGGTATGGGTTGTCGTGGGGCCCCTGGGGGCCCCTGCATTGCCCATGCCAATGGCATGGGTACTGCAGGGGCCCCCGTAAGAGGGCCCCACAAAGAATTTCACTGTCTGCATTGCAGACAGTGAAATTCGCGACGGGTGCCACTGCACCCGTCGCACCTTCCCACTCCGCCGGCTCCATTCGGAGCCGGCGTCCTCGTGGGAAGGTAGTTTTGCACTGGGCTGGCGGGCGGCCTTTTGGCGGTCACCCGCCAGCCCAGTGCAAAACCCAGAATACCCTCAGCGGTCTTCCGACCGCGGAGCGGTATTTTGGAGGGGGAAGTCTGGCGGGCGGCCTCCGCCGCCCGCCAGACTTAGAATCACCCCCAAAATTCTGAATTCAGCAAGTGGTAATATGTGTAGATCCTACAAGGATTTCCTATAGAAAATAACAGCTGAAATGAAATAAATATTGAAATTGAGGTGAAACAAACTGCCATTTTTCTCAACGTTTTACTCTATAACTTTTTCTTGCAATGTCATATTTTTTAAAGCAATATACCTTTACCTCTACTGGACTCCTCTGGTTGCAGGGATATATAGGGCTTGTAGGTTCATCAAGAACCCTAGGTACCCAGAGCCAATTAATGATCTGCACCTTGCAATGGGGTTTCATTCTATGCCGGTTATACAGCAATTCATTTGCTGAAATATAAAGAGAGAAAAATAGGTATCAAGAAAACCTTTGTATTTCCAAAATGGGCACAAGATAAGGTGTTGAGAAGCAGTGGTTATTTGCACATCTCTGAATTCTGGGATGCCCATACTAGCAGGTTAATTACAGGACATTTCTCAAATAGACTTCTTTTTTACACACTGTCTTGTGGACATTAGGAAGGAAAAAATGTAGAGAAAGGCAAAGAGCAAAAACACTTGTTTTGCTATTCTGTGTTTCCCCAAGTCTTCTGATAAAAATGGTACCCCTCTTGCGTGGGTAGGCCTAATGCTTGCGACAGGAAACACAACATGGACACATCACATTTTCCCAAAGAAATCAGAGCTGTTTTTTGCAAAGTGCCTAGCTATGGATTTTGGCCTCTAGCTCAGCCGACACCTAGGGAAACCTACCAATCCTGCACATTTTTTAAAAATAGACACCTAGGGGAATCTAAGACTGGGTGACGTTTGGGGCTCTTGCGACGTTCTGTTACCCAGAATCCTTTGCAAACCTCAAAATTTGGCAAAAGAAACACTTTTCCTCACATTTCGGTGACAGAAAGTTCTGGAATCTGAGAGGAGCCACAAATGTCCTCCTACCCAGCATTCCCCTAAGTCTCCCGATAAAAATGGTACCTCACTTGTGTGGGTAGGCCTAGTGCCCGCAACAGGAAGCCCCAAAACACAACGTGGGCACATTAAATTCTCCCAAAGAAAACAGAGCTGTTTTTTGCAAAGTGCCTAGCTGTAGATTTTGGCCTCTAGCTCAGCCGGAACCTCGGGGAAACCTACCAAACTTGTGCATTTTTTTAAAACTAGACACCTAGGGTCATCAATGATGGGGTGACTTGTGGGGCTCTCACCAAGTTCTGTTACCCAGAATCCTTTGCAAACCTCAAACTTAGGCAAAAAAAACTGTTTTTCCTCAGATTTTAGTGATTGAAAGTTCTGAAATCTGAAAGGAGCCACAAATTTCCTTCCACTGAGTGTTCCTCCAAGTCCCACGATAAAAATGGTACCTCATTTGTGTGGGTAGGCCTAGTGCCTGCGAAAGGAAATGCCCCATAACACTATCTGGACACAGTAAAATTATCAAATACAAAACTACCTGTTTTGTGGGGGGGACACATGCGCTTTTGGTCCTGGGCTCAGCAGCCACCAGGGAAACCTACCAAACCCAGACATTTCTGAAAACTAGACACCCAAGGGTGTCCAGGGAGGTGTGACTTGCGTGGATTCCCCAATGTTTTCTTACCCAGAATCCTCAGCAAACCTCAAACCTCAAAAATCACATTTTCCCCACATTTCTGTGTGGGATCACCAGGACAAAGCTCCTATCACCCAATATTCCCCTCAGTCTCCCGGTAAAAATGATACTTCACTTTTGTAGGTGGGCCAAGTGCCTGTGACAGGGAAGAGCCAAAAACATGTTGAAATTGAGGGGGAACCAAAGCGGATCGAAAAGGGCAGTTTGAAAAAATTTTAGGCTGACAAGTGAAGCAGAATTTTTATCGGTATGGATGAGATAATGCTGTGTGGTAGGAATTCTGTGGATTCCTGCAGATTCCGGAAAGTTCCATCACAAAATGTGGGAAAAATGTGTGATTTCTAGAAAAGTTGGAGGTTTGCGGGGCATTGTGGGTAAGAAAATGGTGCAGGGTGCATGTGAAGCACACCAACCTGGAATCACTCCGATGTTTAGTTTTCAGATGTGTTTAGGTCTTGTGGATTTTTCTACATGGCAGTGACCCAAAGTCCAAAAAGTGCAGCCCTCACCATTCCAAGTGGGACAATTTTGAGAGTTAGCCAAGCTCTCATGGTCCAAATGTAAAACCAAAACCCCAAATAATGAAATGTCCTCTTGCTTGCCGTGGGATAAGATGTTTTAGTGTGCGGGGGGAGAGCTGAAAGACTGTTACCCCCTTCAGTTGGGGTGGGGCATAACCAGGCCCATACTGGTTGGTAGCCACCACCCCACTATTTTATATATTTGTTAAATTCCCTCACATCTAGTATGCTTTCTGCTCTTTCGCAGATTCCTGCGTCACTGAGGCGTGTGCGTGGGGTGTGGTGGCAGACGGTGTTGAACGCAGCGGAGAGGTCCAGGAGGATGAGGGCAGTGGTTTCGCAGTTGTCCAGTATGGTTCTGATGTCATCGGTGGCGGCGATGATGGCAGTTTTGGTGCTGTTGTTGCTGCGGAATCCAGTTTGGGATGGGTCCAGAATGTTTTTCTCCTCGAGAAACAGGTCAGTTGTTTGTAGGCAATTTTCTCTATGACTTTTTCCGGGAAGGGGAGCAGGGAGATGGGCCGGAAGTTCTTCAGGTCCTTTGGGTCCGCCTTAGGTTTCTTGAGGAGGTCATGGATCTCGGTGTGTTTCCAGCTCTCCGGGTAGGTGGCGGACTCGAAGGAACTGTTGATGATCTTCCAGAGTTGGGGTGTAATGAAGGAGCTTGGTTTGTTGAAGATGTGGTGAGGGCAGGGGTCAGATGGTGAGCTGGAGAGGATGATGTTCATGATTTTGATGGTGTTGTTGTCGTTGATGTGGGTCCAGGAGAGCAGGAGGCTGGTGGGTGGTGAGTCTGTGGTGTCAGTGGTTAAAGGGGGGTCTGAGTACTGAAGCTGTTATGGATGTCTGCGATCTTGCGGTGGAAGAAGGTGGCTAGGGAGTCACAGAGGTCTTATGATGGTGGGATGTCTTTGACGTTGTAGCCAGGGTTGGAGAGCTCCTTCACGATGTTGAACAGCTCCTTGTGGCTGTGTGTGTTGTTGTTCTTTAAAGGCGGTTCTCTTGGTGGTTCGGATGAGTTGGTGGTGTCTGCGAATGGCGTTCTTGAAGGCTGTGTGGTTGTCTAGTGTCTGATCTTGGCACCACTTCTTTTCGAGTCTTCGGCATTTTTGCTTAGATTCTTGGAGGTTGGCAGTGAACCAGAAGGCCTTTCTGTCAGTGCGTCTGTTGGAAGGATTTTTGATTGGGGCGAGCGTGTTGGGACAGTCGTCGATCCATTGCCTGAGGATGTGGGCTGCTGTTTCAGTGTTGGTGGTGTCGATGGGTGGGTTCCGAAGGAAGGTTGTGATCAGTTGGTCTTCGGTGACCTTGTTCCATCTGCGGTGGGGAATCCGTTGCAGGTGATGGTATGTTGTCGGTTTCTCAAAGTAGAAGTGGATGCAGTGGTGGTCGGTCCAGTGGAGTTCGGTGTGGCTGAAGGAAACGTGTTTGCTGGCAGAGAAAATGGGGTCAAGTGTGTGTCCTGCGGAGCGGGTGGGTGTTGTGATGAGCTATTTGAGGCTGAGGTTGTAGAGATTGTCGAGCAGGGTGGTAGAGTTGTTATCGTTGTTGTTCTTGAGGTGGAAGTTCAAGTCCCAAAGGAGTATGTAGTCTGTGGACGCGAGAGCGTGCGTGCTGATGATGTCGATGATGGAGTTGCTAAACTGCTGTCGGGGGTTGGGGGGTCTGTAAAAGAGGGTCCCTTTGAGGGTGGTGTTTGGGTCAGTGTTGATCTGGAAGTGCAGGTGTTCGGCAGTGCTGAGGGTGTTTTCGGTGCTGGTTGTGATCTTGAGGGTGTTCTTGTGGAGGATGGTGATGCCTCCTGGTTTGTTGGAGTGGTCCCTGCGGCTGATCTTGTAGCCATCCGGGATGGCCATGGCGATGTTGGGCGCTGAGGAGGGGGTTCATTCAGGTCTCGGTCAGGAATGAACCTGGGATGTCTTCCCCAATCAGGGATGTCTGGGGAAGCTGAGTCCAGTAGATTCCAAAGTTCGACGGCATGTTTGTGGACGGAGCGGGTGTTAAGTAGGATGCATCTTTGATGGTTGCATCCTGTCTTGGTGGGTGGGTCATTGGCGTGGAGGCTGGAGAAGGTGCAGTTCCGGCAGGAGAAGGGTCCGCAGTTGAGCTGCAGGGTTGCTTGATGGCAGGCAGGTGAGCGGCCGGTGTTGAAGGCAAGGAGGGTGGTGGCGTTGTAACGAAGACGGGTGTAGCGGTGGTAGGGGGGTGAGAGCCAGGGGTTCTGGCACCGGGTGCGGTCCAGGCGCAGATGGGCACAGACAGGACTGCCTTTTTTTTCACTACATTAGTATTTGATTACTTTGTTTTATTGTATTGTATTTTTATTCCATATGCTTTGTGAAATATTATAGTAATTTATAATGTTTTTGTTTTGTTGAGTATATTTTCAATTATATATTAATACATTTTAGTTAATGACTATGTTAAATATTTATTAATTTTAATTTATATTTGTTTACATCTATAATAAATTTTAAAAGTTAATAAGGGGGAAGTGAGTGGGTAGTGCTTCTAATAAAATATGAATACATTGATATTAAAGGATTGATGTATTTACTAAGCAAATATTTTAACTGGAAAGTTTTTTACTAATTCTAATATATTTAAGTTTGTGATATTTTTACAGGTTGCGTGGCATACTAGGGTTTGTGTGGGTAGCGTTGTTTTTTAAATGCATATTATTATTGTTAATTGCTTAACATTTTAAATTGCTTTAACGCTGTAATTTATTTGTGACATGTTTTATAATTTTAAAATTATTTATGTTGATTTTGGGATGTGGAGTTTATTGGGGAATTTGGTAGATAGTATTTAGATAAAATACATATCAATTTATATAATTAGATTTTTCTTTTAATTAGGTTTTAATGAAAAGATTGCATTTTATTTGTTTATTTTTAATGTATTTAATTATGTAAATATATACTTTCTATGAAAATCATGTTTTTATTACAGCTTGTCGAGTACATTGAGGCACTGTGTGTTTAGTAGTCTTCTAAATGAAATTAATAATTTATAATTAACTATAAAGTTACATTGCCGAATTCTAAACTCATTTTCTAGGTTTTGATTATAAGCATCCTAAGGGATTTGTTTTGTAATTGATATCGCAGTTTGGGGGATATTTTCTATTTTAAAAATATACTATTTAAATTGGTGTCCCCGATAGACCACACAGAGGAAGCGTAAAATAGAGTCCAAAGGTGTAATCTACGTTTCATCAGATTCCAGGAAGGTGCAGAAGGTTCTGTACTGGAGACGTTTTCTTGAACAATGGATTCGGTTGTGGATGCTATGGAACAGCTTTCACCCTATTTCAACGCTGAAAGAACACACAGATCATGCAATCAGAGACACCACCCAGCTGGGTTCCCCACCGTGATCGATGATAACTAAACTGCTCAACTTTAAGGATGGACTGAATGCCATCCTCAAAGAGGAGCAGAGCTCAGAGCAGCTTCTGTTCCAGGGTAGCTCGATCCTGATCTTCCTGGATTAGAAACACTCAGTACAACAGCAACGGAAAACCTATGACCAGAAGCTCTGGACTTTGCAGCTCCAGTACAGGCTCCTATATCCAGCGAAACTCTAAGTGATTTTTTCTCTAAATACTATTTCTTTGATTCACCGGAAGCAGTGTGGTACTGTACTGTACTGTACTGTACATTGACAGAACAATGCCCCCACCAGTGTAACATAGTTGTGGGATTCATCTGGGACGACTTACAGGTCCCTCTGACCAGGACCTCTGGCAAAGACCTGTGGATGCAGGAAATCCTGTAGGAGGCGTAAGGAGACCCAAGGGTCGTGGGAATCATCTGGATTGTATGGGAATGATGGAGGTGCTGGGTCTGCGATTACCTCAGGTGACACCCTCTTCTGGGGACCCAGATCTGGACAGACAGCTGTGAGCCCTGTGGTATGACCACATAGTTGGCCACTCATGTTTGTAAGAGGTGCCAGCTCCATTATGTCCTGCATACACAGATTTTATTAGTGGGGTAATAACTGGGAGGATTAGTAGGTGGATTTGTATGGGGCAACTAATCACCCATGAGGGTATCCAGAATTAAGAAAGACTTTCACCTAGTTTAAATTGTTCTCATTGAGGTACAACAGATATCTTCAGAGGGGAGTATGGATGGAGCAGCAGCTGGGACCAAGGGGTTTCTCTGTTTTGTGGTTAGTTTTGGATTTCATTAGTATAAAATCACTCACATCATTTGTGTTCATTTTAGCTTTTTCCACTACAGCATGCTTCTCCGAGACATACCACACACAACATCCAGGGGGCTCACCAATAGGATGCTCCATCTGAAGACATTCCATGTTGTCCCATGCAGACCCCCAATTAAACCAATGCACCCCATTTCCACCATGACCTAGAATGTGAATGGGCTCCTTGATAGCATTAAGAGGTGTTTTGCAAGACACCAGGCACCAGCTGTATTATTGCTTGAGGAGACCCACCACCTCAAACTGCATGCTCCTTCTTGGCCTGCTGAGTATGATAGGGTATATCAACCTGAGCATGTGCGAGGCTCCAGGAGTGTGGCAAGTCTTCTTCTTAGATCCTTCCCGTTGGTGGTGTCTCAGTCCTCCCTTGATCCTGTAGGGAGATTCGTGGCTTTTGAGGGCTCCATCAAAGGTAGTCATTGTAACTTATTGAGTGTGTATGTTCCTCGACTATCATACTGCCTTCTCTACAATCCATTGAAAGGGCATCCCTGTGTTGAACGAGACTTCAATGACATTATAGAGGCTTTGGATGCTTTTGGGGTACCCAGAGTGATTCAGATGAAAGGGAGGGGTCTAGCAGAGTGGGTGAATGTCCTGGGACTCTCTGATACCTGGGGCGTTTATAACCCTCAGTCTTGGGGTTACACACAAGTCTTGGCAGCCAATGTGGTCATGTCCTGTATTGATTTGTTGTTGTTCCCCACCACAGACATCATTTGTACTGCGGGTTACCAGATCCTCCAGAGGGGCACCTTGGACAATGCCCTGGTGACGAGCTAAATGGGAGGGGTTGACGTGCAGTGTTGATCAATATGGTGCCTCAATGCATGGTGCTTGGTAGACATACAGTACACAAGCTTCCTTTTACAGGAAATCAAGACATTTCTCCTAATTAGTCATAAATCGGTGGACTACTGGGAATGCTGTGAGCGCCAGTGAAGGCGAGGTGTGATCCAGTGAGTCTTGAAAGATAGGGAAAAGATAAAATACACTCAAATCACTGAATTGGAAATGTTTATTGTAGCCCTGCAACGGGAAAAACCCATGGGCACTTGTCAGAAGAGGGGTAGTGTTGCCGGGAATTAGACATGACCACCCTATGGCAGCCATGCCTTGAGGAGGCACACCAGTGGCGGATGGCATCTGACAAACGTGTCTATGAATGGGGAGACAAATCTAAGAAACTCCCATACATGCTAACAACGAGGGACGTCACATCTTGTGTATTGGCTCAGCTCACACTTGAGGCTGGGAGACAGGTCACTCTGGCCTCGGAGATCGTCTCTGCTTTCACAGACTACTATAGTTTATTGTATGCAGAGAGACAATGTTCAACTTGTGATCGTGAGTCTCCATTCATTGCAGACCTGATGGCCCGATTGGTAAAACATTGAGTCCAGATGGTTCTACCACAAATTTCACTCTGAGGTGCTGCCCTCCATTTTTGCAAGAGGCAATAGACAAGGGCTGCTTTCCTCAAGGGGTGCACTTGTTGACTATAGTTGATCTTTATAAACTCGGGAAACCACTAGACTAATGAGCCTCCTATTGCTGAATCTCTCTTATCAGTTTGGAGCTTAAAATTAAAAGAGTCTCCTTCTGGCGTTAAGACATCTGGTCAATCCCTATCAGTGTTGGTTTGTGCCACAGTGAAGTACTCACCACTGCAGACGCGCGGTCCACGTAGCCCTTGCAAGATTTCAGTGCTTAGGATGTCAGAGCACCCTAATACTTATTGATTTTGAGAAGACGTTTGATTCCCTGGAATTGACCTTCTTAAACGAGGTGATGCTGAAGCTTGGGTTAAGTATCAACTTCTGCTCATATATTTGGGTGCTCTGTAATCAACCAAGGGCCCAAGTCCGAGTGAACAGTGCCCTCTTGTCCCCATTCCAAATCTGTGGAGGCATTAGACAGGGGTGACCTCTGCCCCCCTTCTTACTTGCATTGGCTATAGAACCCTTAGTGACTTGGATCCACTGTGATGCTCAGGTATGGGGATTTTATCTGGGCCTCACTGTGGAAACCTGCACTGCTCTATATGCATATGACTTTCTCCTCTTTCTCTCCACACCCTCTGTTAGGGGACCTCATTTAACATGCATGCTTAAAATCTAGGATAAAGCATCGGTCCTATGAGTCAACTGGTCAAAACCACTCTGGTACCCCTGAAAGGGGATGGAAATGATGTGACCTGGGAGCCACACCTCTGGATGTGTTGCCTCAGTTTTCAATACGTGGAGGGAGTTCTATATTGCTTGTGAACTGGAACTCATGTGGAGCCGTAAACATATGATCGTTGACACCACAAATCTGTGCCGACTTAGATAGGTGGACTAAACCCTATTAACATGGATGGTGTCACATGTAGGTTTTGTGATCCCCAGTCAGACTGGGATAAGCGTACCTATTGCACTGACAGATTCCTGGCCCTAACAGACCCCATAGGCCAAACACAGAAGAAAGATACTTTTAGAGCTGGGGAAAGGTCCAATCAACCTTCACAGGAACTGAGATACCCTAATCTGTCTACTTTGCCTGCTCTGGAGAAAGCATCAATGAGCTAATGTCAGGAATTAGTGGGGGTGTACAGGGGCAAGGGCACTGTCAGCAGACTGAGGAGCCCTCGTTATCAGAACTATTACTTTCTTTGATAGCTGACATAATGCAGAAATAAAGATCTCACAGCAGAACCAAAGGGAGATACGTGGGGTCTGTCAGGCATTGGGTGGCAAGTTGGAAGCCTTTGCTCAATGGACAAATTTCCTGAAGGAGGGTGCCGTCCAGGTTAATGAAAGCCTGACTAAGGACTAAGAACACAAAGGAAATCAAGAGTTTACAGTACCAGAATAGGCAATGGACGGAGAATCTGGAAAGGCTGGAAATTCATTCTAGAAAGAACAATTTGTGATTGTTGAATATTCTTGAGGAGACTGACGGAGCTGCCATTAAGATGTTTGTGGTCAATCTATTGAGGGAGTGTTTCCTCAAGGACAGGCCGGATGTCAACTTGGACTTGCAAATTCAGAGGGTTCATCGGGACCCCTTTAGACGGAACTCTAGACTCAAGTCCCCCAGGTGGATTTTGGTTAACTTTCAACCCTACCCAGTGAAGGAAATAATTCTCTCTGCTGCTTTGAACCAAAAATCACTGTCCTATAAATCGTTTACATATGTTGTTAGATGTGGGGAGGCTCATGGTGCAGCAACTGTTGGAATTGGGGGGGGGGAGAGGAAGGAGCTGAGGGACCTCTGTGCTATAGTTCAGTTTAGGTTTCCAGCAGCTCTGGAAGTGATGTGGAGGAATGAAATGTACAATGTGAGGGAAGTTGATGAAGCTGATGAGTTAGTAAAACAAATTAAGGCCTTCACAGTTTTGTAATATTAGTGGGCGTTTATGCAAGGCTTAATGAGTTTAATGAGCTACCATCAAGGCCTGCCCCTAGTATTAGCATTAAGTACTAAGGGGCATATTTATACTCCATCTGCGGCGAATGTCGGCGCAAAACTTGCCCGATATTTAAACTCCGATGCCCGCGGACGTCAAAATCCCGCCGTGTGCGTCATTTTCTGGATGCGGGAAACCGCCTTACGTTAATCATATGCAAGGTAGGCGCTCCTGTCCAAAAAATGACTTAAACGGCCGTGCGTCGTATTTATGCTTCCTAGCAAAAATGTTGCACAGCCGGGAGGCGGAGGCGGAAATTGACGGACAGCCCGATTTGCGTCAAAAATTAACGCCTGGGTCAGGGCAGGCGTTAAAATGGGGCAAACACACCTGTATTTAATCAGAACACACAGAAGCAACAGCAGAGCAGCAAAAGGGAGACATGGAGGTGCTACTCATCCAGCGTGCACGCAGACACAGAGCCCAGCAACAACAACAGCAGCTACCACAACACCAGCAGGGACCCCAAAGGCAGCACAGAAGGCAGGAGATAATATTCCGCACCAGAACAACCCTTCATGGCCTCAGGGAACATGACATCATCCAGAGGTACAGGTTGAACTGGTAGGCCATTCAGCAGCTGCTGTGCAACATAGAGCCACAGTTGGCACCCACCTTGCTGACACCCCACACCATCCCAACAGAAACCAAGCTGCTAGCTGTACTTCACATGTGGGCAAGTGGCTCCTTTCAAAGCACTGGCGCCCTGGTTGCCGGAATATCACAGCCATAATTTTCTGCCTTGTTGCCTAAAGTACTGGATGCGATCATTGGACTCACACCCGCCACATCTGCTTCCCAAACACACTGCAGAAGCAGCAGGAGACAAAACAGGGGTTTTACCTCATTAATGGATTCCCACACGTCCTAGGTGCCATCGACTGCCTTGTGCCACCTGCTGCAAAGGAACACCTCTACCGCAACAGGAAGCACACACGTTCCATCAATGTGCAGGCCATTGTCGATCACCAAGGATTGATCACCAACATCGTGACAAAGTATCCTGGGAGTGTACATGACTCATTCATCTTCCGTCACTCTACCATTAATCAACACTTCCAGGATGGACGATATGGCAGTGGACTACTTGTTGGTAAGTACAAAAACCTACTTGTATAGACACTGCACAGCAACCCTCTAGGACTAACAACACATACCCCATGACAGCAACATGTGGACAGGGACACACAGAGGTCGTGACATCGCTAGCCATGTTTGCTAGGTCTGCAGTGAATCTGTCACACATCTGAAATTAGTGTACAGTCTAATGTTAAGACGTCAATGATCACAACGTATGGAGAGGTTTGGCTAATTGTCACCTTGCAAAATGTAAGCGTCTCACTGATGTTTAAATTAATCCATTGCATAAGTCTAAAGGTATGGGATGTCCAGGGTACATAGATGCTAACGTGTTACCACCACTGTCAAAATGAATCTGTGTATGGAACTATCATCTCACCCCCAAGTGAAGACACAGGGACACCTGTATCACAAGTCACAATGCTAGGGAGTGCACACTGTACTGCAAATACCCAAACATACTGCTGACAACCGGTCAGCAGTCAAACACTCGTTCAGCCTAAGAAACAACACAATGCAGATGGTACATCCTACAAGCCTAGGAAGGAACACAATAACACAAAAGAGTCACAGACAACACAAGACAACTACTGCCATGCAAGGTGATATCAATGGGGCAAGCTACATCAACATGACCCCATTCATTTTCTTTTTCAGCTGATCAGGGCTATGGGATCCAGCCATGGATTATGACACCATTTGGCAACCCAAGCACTGCAGCAGAGCTTGCCTACAATGACACACAAAGGAGGACACGCAGCACAGTCCAGAGGACCTTCGGCATCCTCAAGTCGAGATTCAGGTGCCTCGACATCACTGGTGGCAGCCTCCTATATTCCCCAGAAATGGTCTGTAAGATCATTCAACCATGTGCCATCCTGCACAACATTTGCATACGAAGGAACACTCCCCTCTTCGAACCAGAGCCACAAATGCCTGAAGAGGAGGAAGAGGAGGATGCTGGCCTGCAACATGAGGGGGAACAACAAAACACAGCTGCGGGATTGCGTAGGCGCCAACATCTTGTGAACAATTTCTTTTAAAACAACTCACCATCACCACTGTATTAACTAATGTAAATAAACACCGATAATAATCACCATATCATGGTATGGCTAATCATTTGTACTCACCTTTATATCTAACTATCAGAATAAGAGTGTAGCCTCATGGAGCATTGCTGATATACCGATCAGGACACAGAAATTTCCAAAGCAATTGTGATGCGTATAATACAACAGTCACATACACACACACTGTAAATGACATATATCAATAGCAGAGGACCACACCTATTTCACACATACATGTTGGCAACATGGTTCATCGAAGCATATGGCACACAACTAAGACACCATCAGTCAATAAGGGAAAAAAAAGTCTCATACATGAGGCAGTGAATGTGCAATTGCATTGGTAACAGGAATGTATGACCAGACCCTTGACAGCAGTAAGTCGTACAGCACCTATCTTTGCAAGGACTATCTTTGACTAGAGTTCCCTAGAAGCAGAACATAGACAGCACAAGTGCCATACCTATGACAAGCATTGCGCATATGACATTCCATGTACATGTCAGCCCATTTCCTAACTCCTGACACACCCATGCTCCTGGTCTCAAGCCACCTGTCTGAAGAGGTCCCTGGAATGGTAATATGTGTACCCCGATATTCCCTCCTCTACACACACAGACTAACAATAGTAATCCAGTGTGCTACGCCCTTTCCTATGTTATGCCTTTGTCATAGTACATCTGACTGCATGGATGTCAGCTTAATTAGTACACTGGCTTGTAGTTTCTAAGCCCTGTTATCACCTGTAGATTGCTTCCCGTGTGAAAGGTACTGTTGGACATTTGAACTCGAATCTCACCTACTGGACTTGTGAGAAACTGATGCAGCACACACCTGTGATTACCTCCATGCACACCACCCATTTGAACATGCACTGCCCCTGCAGATGATTGGAACAGCATAGAAGTTGCCATTTTGTCAAATACACTGTTATGCATTGCTAGTAATTAAGCCGTGTAACACAGCCCTTGGGTTTATGTGTCACCTTCAAAAACACAGGACAAACACAGTTTTCCATGTCAACTGTCTTGTTCTTCCTCCGACCAGTCTTAGTCAGACCACTGAGTATGTACCTTGTGAAATTGCTGGATCCTGATTGACCCTGCATCCTGTCAGCCTGACTGGCACCTGTCTGTGCGTTACCCTAAAGGTTCCTTGTGGCTCCATATGTACCACACTTGCGTTACCAAACCCCACATTCCTCAGGGGGTATTTTGTCATGTGCTTCCTCAATTCATACCCAAATACATTGTATAGCATCGTCTGCTTTTTCATTGTACCATATTAGTAAAATTGTCTTTGAATACCAAAATCATGGCCTATCCCTTGTCTGGGTCTCATGTGTGCATGAACAACAAAGTCTGACAGTGTACCATGGCTGTATGCAGGGACTGGGTATGGTGCCTCCAGCAGAACCAGCTACCTCTAATAATGTGCATGAAAAGTCCACACATGTTAGGACCCTGACAGTTCACACGCTGAATCACATTGCTCACAACATATTGATGGGCTGTGAGTGCTGAATAGCTGCAAGATTAATCAACACAGAGGCTATGATGTTCCCAGATGCAGTGGGAACTTTACAGGCCAACCTGTGTACAAATTTTGTAATGACACCTTCCGGAACATGACTTCTGAGTTATGATCTCACTCAGCACACCAAGGTTGCCCTGTTGACAGTCTCATAACACGTCTGCAGTGACAGGGTGGGACCATCCCCATGTAGGTTCTCATGTCCTCATTGACTTTACTCACATTGATCTCCGAAGGTTACTCAGTAGATACAGGAATAGCCGCCACTGACTCATGATGAGACCTGGATGTAACTGTGACAACATACACCCCTAAAAATATACAGGATCAACATTGGACCACACACATGAACCAGACACCTCTGTGCAATTGATCACTGGAAATATGTGGCCATGTGCTGCCTCGTCTGCTGGTCCACCACTGCCACTGGAGAGTTGTGGCTCAGTCATATGACCACAACTGTGGCGTGATATAACAGTTGGGGGTCACCTTTGGCTGTCTGTGCCAATAACATGGTACCCACTTAGTCTGTACATGTGCCAGATTCACGGTGGGTTCACCAAGTGCCTAGGAAGCAGTTACCAAATTTCTAGGACATGGGATGGGCAACTTTTGGACCATTGACATGAACAAGCCTCTGCCATCTATCCGGTGCATGCTTTGTTATTTGTGGTGTCTACGTTAGCCAAAATCTTGAAAGTGCACACAACAGATGTTGCTTCATGTATGACTAGCACATGTCCTCTCTCATTTCCACACTGACTTGCATCTAAGGTTTGGACACATTGACTTCACATTCATACAAGCATATTTTCAATAATGCATCTTGTGATGCACACACACTGGGTCGACAACTACATTAGTAGCAAATGGACACACATTGAGCAATAGGCATTGAGGTATTGTACTTATGTGCGTCACCTTGCTATCCTCTCCTGATGCCAAACATGCCCAATTTGTGCAATACGTATATGTAGGCCACATATGTGGCCATCTAGTGTGTCAGCCAAGCGCGAGAATCCTATTAAGGAAGTAGCGGATCATGGTCCGCAGCAGTATGATGTCTCACATGTGACCATACACAGTCAACACCAAAGTGGGTGCAATCAGCTTATCCCAGTTGTGTCACAAATGTAACATTACATTAAAATGGCAAAATTACCCAAACCCAGTTATTGCCCTGAAATTTTTACGCATACGTGTCAAAAAATGAAACACAAGCGTCAAAAAATGACGCTCATGCCCGAAAAACAACGCATTATGCCCTTAAAATTGGTTAAGTGTTAGACTATTTCCAAATATATGGATGCGGCCTAATTTTTACTCCTGTGCGTTGAAAAAAATGACGCACATACTGTATGCTTCAAAAATTATGACGCAAAACGATAAAAATGGCGGCCATTTTATGCAGGAAGTGATGTAATAGGATATCCTGTTTACAGATTATGTACATTGGGAGTACTTTCACTTTGCAGTCTGTGATTCTTCTAGACTGTGTGGCTGTGTTCTGAGTTTTGTCCAGTGAAATTGTGCTTTTGTCTCCTCTGTGCTCCATTACTTGTTAGTTTGTATCTAAAATTGTTGTTGTATACTGTCTTAGTGTTTATTGTGTACTATTGTCCAGTATTGTATTGTCTTTGTTGTTTGTGGGAGTCTGTTGTGGGTAGTGTTAGTTTGGGGATAGTTGGGCTATTTTAGTTGTTAAGTTTACTTTTTTCTTATTCTACTTTCCCCCTTTCCCCCTTTTCTCCTTTGTTCTTCTTTATCCCCTATTCCCCTTTTTCGGTGATAAGATTTTGGGTAGGCCACGTCTTGGCAAGATGGGTGAGGAGGAGCTTGGGGGGTTTATATGGCTGGTGTGCCATTTCCTCCCACTTATGATTGAGGCAGGGGGGCGGGTGATACAGGGATATCACACCGAGGCATGTAGAATCCGGTGGGGAAAGGTCCTGCATCACTTGCAACGTGTGTATCGGAGCCAAAGGAATGAGCACCAGCTGAAGCACCGCTGGGCTGACCTCATCTCCAGGGAGCAAGATCTGCTGGACCACCTGGGAACAGTGATTGGTGGCGCTCTTGGTGAGTACAAATCATGTAAATGTGCACGATTAAAAGTTCTGTAGTGACATCAGATGATTTGTACAATATCTGCCGGCTATGTTGTTGAGTGTGTTTAATGCTTTGGAAACATACAGGGTCATTGATGGACTATGTGAAGGACCACAATTGCTATCTGTCAGGAAGCAAGTGCTCTGCAAACTTACTGAATACTTTTTCTTAATGTAAGTTGGTACCGCCTTTGTGTCAGACAGCAACACAAATTAGTAGCCAATCATGTCTATATAGGTCACATTTGCCAGTGAGGTATAGATTTTCCAAAATATTACCGACCTTTGTTGATGCAACAGCTAGACTGACTTTAGAAACACTACATGATGCAGAAAATGAGTGCATGCTTCACGTCAATTGATGATAGCAATGTGGCCCACAAATATGTCTCATGTGTGTCTGGTGAGTGTGTAAGGAAAGTGTTCAGGGAAGTTCTATGAATGTTAGGGATTGTTGTGGTCCTTCATCATTTTGGATGCATGTCAGATCTGGATTTGGAAACATAGGGGAAAAGTGCAAGGTGCCCTCAGCTAACATCTTACACTGGTATTTGGTGTTTGGTGTTCCACCTTTCGTTTAGGGATGGCAGGCCAAAGGTATGCACATGGGTTCATATCTCTAAGGTTGGTGCAACTCATCATAGCTGGGCCACATCAAATGAAGAAACTGTAACAACAGGAGGGCTTACAAATGTCCCTGCCCCTCTTTACATTGTACCTATGTGTCATACATTTGTCATGGCTGTTTGACTGGTAATGCACTCCTCAAAGAAACAGGCTTTGGATGTCCCTTTTGGATGCACATGATGAGACGAATACACTCCATTATTATGTCTGCTCACTAATGAAGGAGCATGTTTGCCACCACATGATAGTTAGGGCCACTGCATGTGTGCAGATATGTGTGTAAATGTCACAGGAGACCCATGGTATGTACATGTTAGCCGTGCTATATCGGATGCAGTATCATCATGTTGAGTGGCTTTACTTACTTATGTAATCTTACACATAGTTTTCGTCTTTGGAATTGTTGGTCAGTGCACAGATTTTGAGCACATTTCTTCCTTCCATGCCTTACAGGTGGACCCGCACCCTACACTGTGGGCGAGGTGGCTTCATTTGAGGACCCCGACAACTCCAGTAAGTGTTGATATGTCTGTTATGTGTTGTGTTTGCTGGTGATGTGTGATGGACTCCTGTGTGTTGAACAAATAGCAAGGTGTGATGCGCTGGCCCATCATTTGTCTTGTTCCATGAGTGGGATTTCATTTTCTCTGCATTTTGGAGTTTGCCAATGCTTATCTAATTGTCTTATCTAGGGATTCTAGGTCATTCCTGTAGGCCCGCAATGTGAATTGGGTTGAGTCATGTGGATAACACTTGTATCAACAAGAGTCGCACTGGACCTAATCTCAGATTTAGTCAGCCTGTCAGACCCACATTCTCCCAGAATGGGGCTGCAAACTGTTTACCCACAGACATCTGCTTCCCTATTCACTAATGTACTTATGAAACTGTAGGTTGAACTTCCTAGCAGCATGTAGCTCCACATGTAGTGCTACAAGTATGTGGCACTTGAGTGCAATGGCCTAGGTGTGCATGAAAATCATGGCCAGGGGTATTCTTCCAACTCTGTGTTTGTTGTAAGTCATGGCTTACTGGAAGTATATGATGTGGACAAAGGTCTGCATTGCAAGACATGTGTGGCGCTGGGATTGCTCAAGGATTTGCTGGCTCCTATTTGTAGATACACCTTACCTGTGGTGTGTGTGTTGAGCCAAACACATGTCCAGCTTTCAGAAGCTTCCTGGGTGTCCATGTTGTTTGAAATTGTTAGTTGTTTCTCCACTCCCCCACCCTCAAACACAGGAATGGGTTTGTGAATAGTGTACCTAGGACTGATGATACCAGTATGTTACACAGACATGTAAATCAGTGAATCTTTGGTCGGAACCTAGTATACACACTCAGGTATAGCACATGAGTACTATACTAGCAAGTCCATTTACAACTTGCAGATCACGTGGCCCTAGATTTCCATCTCGTACACTGACATTTGTAGCCCTGGCATTGGCGGAGGATGTGCAGCATGATTGTTAGCTGACAACTGGCAGAACTCTGATGCCAAAATCATGCCAGTTGTTACCCATCTTGTAGGGTTTGGATGTGCTATGTGTGATACGACCTTTGTAGGCTGGCCTGCCATGTACTTCCTCAGGGACATTCAAAGATCTGTATGATGATAGGAGCTGTTACAAGTACAGTAGATGCACTGTCTGATTTACTTCTTGTGCCATTTCACACAATGCAGTTCCTAATGTTTTTCCTTTGTCTTCACAGCTGGTAATATGACACCCATCTAGGTCCGTGAATTCCAGAGGCGGGCAATGCCTGCTGGTAGAGTCGGGGTACAGAAGGATGGCCCAAAGATACAGGACCGAACGTGCCTCCGGAGCCTGGAGGGCTTTCCCACAGGGTGGCCCTACTTTGCCCACCACAGCCCCCACCAGCACGACCACCACTACCACCCAGGTGGCACCACCCACATCTGGGACCGTTGTCCCAACAACATCTGCAAGTGCTCCAGGCCCTAGCAGTGGACCACCTTCAGGGCAGCCCACAGGCATTGACAATACACGGCCACACACGTCCTCAGCTGGTACCCAGACCACCCCAGCTGCAACAATTGACCCTGCTGCTTTTGTAGACATGCAGCGCAAAATGGACTGTGTCCTCATGAAAATGAGTCAGGATGTTCGCCATATCAACAGGCGTGTGCGGTCCATTAAGCAGACCCTCCGGAGGCCCAACCTCTAGACTTTGTTGATGGACATGATTCCCTCCCCTCCCTCCTCTTTCCTTATTCTTATACTTAGTGGGCTTAGGGGGCTTAATAGGTTAGTATAGGCTGTTAGTTTAGTTGGTGTTAGTGGGTGGGGAGTCCTGATTATTTCATTTTTTTCTTTTTGAGTGTGTGGGTGGGTGTGTGATGGGCTATGTTGGGGTTCTTGTGTGTTTAGAAATGTTTTTTTATAAAAAATGTAAAAACAAAAATACAAAAAAATATATATTTGTTCAGGATAGGATAGTATGTGTTTAGGTTAGTATATGTTGTCCTCCATGTGTCCCGTCTCATAATGGGGGTGGGGGTTGATGTTTAGAACGTTTTGTTACATGTGATAAGTAAGTTTAGGTTAGGTTAGTTAGGGACAGTTGTGGGTAATGAGTAGTTAGGGTAGATTAGGGTAGGTAAGACTTTTCCCCGAGTTTACTCTTCTGTTGTTACCGTTTAATAAATGTATAGTGAACCCTTTACAGTATGTGTGAAATGCTTGTAGATCAGGGCCTTGGCATAAGTGTACATGAATTCTGTTCTATTACATTTGTGTCCTATGCTACAAACAAATCCCAGCTGAGCTGTAAGATTGGCAGCTACCCCAGAGCTACCTTGCAAAGATTCCACCATTCATTGCAACCACCAATCACAGTTACTATGGATCCCAACGTGTTTACGTATGTTTTCAAAGTCACAAACAGTGCTTCCAGATTTGGTATTGGGGACACTGTGTTATGTCTGACTGCAGTGTGATGTTCAAGGAATCCCTTATTAGCTGAGTGGTAGTAAGCACTCTTGTAGTATCGTGTTCATGACTCACAGAGATCATTTGTGACACTGTTCTGCATGATTACTTATTTGTATGTAAACTCAGACACCTTCATTCATGCAGTTTGTTGACTGTTTGCTTAGATTTGTGGGCACTGTTATATGTATTAGTATTGCATGGTGGCAACATTTTGCTGCCACTATTTGATGGCTTAGATATCCCTTGAGGAAGCATTATTCTGTGTAACACAGCATTATGGTGTATTGTTTCTCTTTTCATCAGATATTACCCTCAGGAAGAGCAGAGTATGGTGCAATCCAGGCCACTGTGCATAGCTATCAGACTACATAATTTCAGGACAGTTGTGTTGACAAGCTATGTAATTTGACAGGAGGCAAAATTCAGTGATCTACTGCACGGTTGATGTGTCACATTACACAGAGACAAAGTGGTTGTGTAAGTGCTATTTATTGAAAAGTGCTGTAGTGCTATATCTAAATTGTCCTTGATTGTGAGTCCATTATAGTGACATCTTCCATTGTGATCCTACACAAGTGCTAAAGGAAAATGCATTTGACATGCTGGGGTGATTGTCAGAAAGTTCAGAGGAACAGGATTTGCCAATGAGTAAGTGAGAGACAAGCACTGGGAAGGCTGACACGATATACAGTGGTTTGCAGAACAGTCATTGAGTACAGTTGTCGTAAGACTGGCATGTTACAAAGCGCTGGACCTTGATAATAGTTGGCCATGTGGCAGGGACTAGTGCTTCCGGGTACTTTTCCATGTGAAGGTGATCTGTTCCACGTCTTCTTCTTCTGATGTGTGTGTTGCCTCCTCTGTCCTTGGTGGTGGTGGTTGTGTAGGGGCAACACACACCTCAGTGTTAGAAGACATGGAGTTATACATCCCGGTCGCTGCTACCTGTGAAGATCTTAAGGGCAGTACTGCTGCAAGGAGGATCTGCTGGTTCTTGAGAATAGCAGCAACATCACGATGGTAGGCAGCCAGGTCGGCCCTGAGGGGTTCAATGTTGCATTTGTGCACGCGTTGACAGGATTGCTGTTGTAGGTGTTGGGTCAACTGTATTACAGCTGTGCTGATTTCCTTCAACCTTTTTTCAAGTTCCTGCAAGATAGTTGTTCGCCCTTGCATAGCTGCTGCCTGTTCTTCAGTTGACATCATGCACGAACGCACCCCCTCTAGGCTGGCTTCCATATTTTGCATCCCCACACGCGCCTCCTTGGCCAGCTCCCGCTGTACTCCGACTACAGTTCTCTCAAAGCTGGTGCCTGTGTCATCTGAGTCCTCAGCTGTATTGGAGCTGGCAGGTCTTACAATTGGTGTTGTGGGTGGGTCCTCTGTGATGGCTGCTTGTTCTGAGCTCCTCCTTGTGACAGAAGGTCGGGTCTGGAGGGTTCCAAGGACATCTTGGAGGGTCTGGTGGCTGATGTTTGTCAGCTCGTCATCCATGTCATCAGGGTAGTCCTGGACAGGCATATCCGCAGGAGATCCATCATCCTCTGCAATGAAATAGGGTACAATTTGTGTGTCTGTGTTGTGGCATTAGTGATGTGACATGCCTGCCTTGTGATGATTTCACATTGTGATCTTGTTTCCTGTTCATTGCTCCAGTCTTTCAGATGGGCATTCTCCCAGGCCTATGCCCCACCTGCATGTCACATGTATTGTGGTAAGTTATTTGACTTGTCGGCATCATCTCCTCTAGTGTTGTTTTAGGCCAAATAATGAATTGCCACCTTCTTTTCCTACTCAACCCTCCGTCTACATCCATTCTAGTGGCGAGTCCTTTCACTGGATGTGGGTGCTCTGATGGCACTAGCAGCACACTTAACAATCTGGATCTGCCCCTGTCTCTGATCTTTCACATCCACTTATATGTAGTTGAAAAGTAGCGTATCCTATGCATAGCATTGTAATGGCACGATATGGATGTTAGCATTGGTAATGTGTACTGCTGATGTAGGGGAATATGTGGAGATTGGATTGCCCTGATAGTCGTAGCAGTGTCCTATTTCCTCCTCTGACTGTGCAGGTGTATGTTAGTGACCAGTTTCATGTGTCCTCCCCCTCAATGCTGTTGTCTGAGCAGTATGACATTTGGGATGTTGCCTTGTGACCCAGGCACAGGGTGGACCCTGGCATATGCAGCATGGGTGTGACCTTAGTGCTGTGTAGCTCCTAATGTTGATGACATTGGCTGATGTTTGCGGCAACTATGGGCATTCACAATTGACAGGACTGGAACATTTGTCTTGTTTAGGGGATTATTAACGTTGTCATCCTCAACCCACTAATTTAGGTGTGTATGATCCATGGGGACGTAACTGCCATTGGCTACTTGAGCTGCACACACAGCGGAGGTGGTAGTGGCAACTGTTGTCACTGTTACATTCCTGTTGTCCGTATGGCTAGAGGTTGTTAATTGGACCCTAGTTAATGTAGGCGGTATAGTGGCTGACGTGTGACGGGATGTCAGTTTGACGTTGTGCCCTTCCCTCCTGGCTTGGCTTTACCTTAGCTACATCTTTGGCATGGCAGCATACCCCCATGGGACTGTTGTTGGTGTTGTGTTATGGTGTGCCCCAGCTTCTCTTTGTACAGGCCATGCCCCCATGCCATACCCCTTTACCCATGCCACTCCATGTATATGATGACTTACATGCATTGTGTAGTAGGTATGTCCACCCCCCTGCTTACAGTTAACATTAGTGCATTTTAATTCCCCAATGCAACTTACCCTGCATGTGCGTTGTCTCCTGGTAGTCTGCGCTGTCCTGTCCTTGAATCCCTGTGACGATCTCCTCGGGGATGACGGCTGCGACCATCTCCTCCATGTGGTCCAGGGGCTCCTGGTGTGCTGGACTCCCACCTCCAGTCTGCAGTGCTGCCTTCCTGTTCCTTGCCATTTTTTCCTTGGTCCTGCGCTTGCAGTCATGCCAGCGTTTCTTGCACTCGATGACTGTTCTGCATACTTCTGCCACACTGTTAATCTTGTCAACAATTTGTTGCCATATTGCCTCTCTCCTACTGATTGGCAACTTTGAGGTGACAAACAGTTGGTGCTGGTGTTCCGTCACCTCTTTAACCAGATTTCCTGTTCCTCTGCACTGAAGCGACACTTTCTTTTCTTCTTCAAACTGTCCTGGGTCTTGTGTGGGTTCTCCTGGCTGGTTCCTGGTCTGTTGTCATCTTCCTGGGATCTGTACAGGCATCTGGGATCCATTTTGGCTCTCTTCTGCTAAAATGACTGTGTTTGCGGGGAATTTTGACGCTATAGCATCAAAAAACGCTGCATATCCGGTTTGCGGTGTCGTAAATCGACCCACAGTCATTTCCGCCGTGTTAACGTCTTTTTGCTTTACGACTTGACGCTGCGGTGTGCGTAAAAAAAAATGACTTACACCTGTGGTTTGCGCCGCCGTGCGTCAAAGTATAAATTTGATGCCTGCACGGCACACCGAAATGGCGTTAGCCGGCGGTAATATTTTTGACGCAAAACTGCGCAGTTTTGCTTCAAAAAGTATAAATATGGGCCTAAGTGCTTCTTTAAAGGCAGTAGATGTTGCATGGGAAGGAAGGAGGGGATTAGGAGTAGTACACGATTACCATACTATGGTAATGCTCAGGTTATTATATTGCAGGAAACCACCTAAGTAAGAAGGAATGTTTGCAGGCTTTTTCAAGATGTTTGTGGGTGCAGAAGTGGTGTCCTCTGATTAATCTTGTATTACTAATGAGGGTCAGCTGGTGGAGTTCCCCTCCTCATATATTGTAGGTGTTGATTTCAGTGTGGCATTGGATACTGAGCTAGCTAGAGCATCTAAGCCCAAAAACACAAGCATGTAGAAAGTGAGAATAAGGCTTAGAGATCTCATGCTGGACTTGAGTCTGAAGAAAATATGGCGAGAGCGGGTTGGTAAACATAGAGAGGTTACACATTTTATAAGAAAGAATGTGGACAACATTCCTGTATAGATTATTTTCTTCTGAAGAGCTCTCTGGCCTAGTATATTAAATCAGCATCTCATATCTCAGCCACGATTTCTGATCATGCTGGAGTGCACTTAAAAATGGAACTACCATAGGCAAGATTCAGAGGAAGGTGGACTCTAGATAGAACACTATTACAAGATTGAGCATTAATAGCTGGATTGTTACAAGAGTCTAAGACCTTCTTTAAGGATAACAGTGGGGCCACTAGTGAGCTGATGGTTTGGAACGCTTATAAAGCATTTCCAAGGGAGTGTATTACCAAAGCAGCGCATGTCAAATGCTTGATCTGTAGGAAGTGGTTTGGGGAGAAGATGAAGAGAATTGGGCAGAAGGAAAAGGAAATTCGGGCATCAGCTCAGCTGTCGGCAGGGCAGGTTGTAAAGCTTAGGACTAAATTGGAGAAGTTACACGGCAAATTTATGGCCACCCGTAAGCAAAGATTACGGGATGGATGGAAAACGAGCAAGATTCAGCACTTCAATGGGGGGCAAAAAGGAGCTCTTCTGGCATGGAAAACTAAGACAGAGCTGGCTAGGAATCGATACTCTGGTGGAAGCAGAAATGGGACGGATGTTGAAGACTGAGCAAGATTACTGCCATATATATTTACCAGTATAATGTTGATATTGTGTACCACAATATTTTTTTTAGTTGATATTTTGTAGTTTATATAATATGCATGGAAAGTCGGTAGCTTGTTTGCAGACACTTTGCAACAATATTTTTGTAGTGAATATTCTGTCATATACCCTTCTTCAGCCAAACAGTACTGCTGTGGGTCCAAGGTTGCCTGAAAATTAAGTGATGACTGTCAGTCTTCCCCAGTGAAATTTCCATCGAATGTTCACACTTTGCTTTAACAACAGACTCATTACAAAAAAAGAAAGAAGTATCCTTTGTGAAGAAACCTCGTTTTTCTGGACCCGTTTTCTATGTGGAAGGGTAGGCGTCACTCGGGTATCAAATGCCCGTTCTGCTTCAAGACGGGTGCTATGGATGTGGTTTGCCGCTGCAGACTCAGTTAGACCCATGTTTGCTATCTTGTCCCCAACAGAGCTAAGCATGAAAAATAGCTGCTGCAGTGTGCAAACGATAGAAAACAGCACAGCCCCACACTTACAAAGAGCCATCTGCCGACGATGTCACTGGTGGCACTCGCGCTAAAAAGAAATGCTTTGCATGATGCGGGGCCCCACACCTCAGCATAGGCTCTGGCCTGGATGTACACCCTCCTATACAAGCTCATAGTGTAACCAAGAGCAAAGGGGTCAGGCATGTAAGATGTGCGTCTTAGGGTAAAAGACACGTGTAACGTAGCTATACCAGGCAGTATATCGCTGGACTTCTTGTTTGAAACTTCGTGCTTACCAGGTTCTGCTGTCAGCAACACATGCACTAACTCTGAGGTTTTTTGAGTTAATGTATGTGGTGTAGAAAGAGAAAAGAGAAGAAAAGCATAGATCTCTTCTGCACGGGCGTGGCCACAGGTCCTTCTTTTTGCCCCAGAGCAAGAGAAAGATCCAGAAATAGCAACAAAGGCAAAACGCAGTGATGAGAAACAGCCTGTGAGACTGAGATACACAGATGAGAAATGTAGGGTGGTGGACAGAATGCATGGTCTGGAATCAAGACTAGACAGCCTTGGTATTTGGTAAACCATGAATTCGGCAGCACCAAGTAGAGGCTGGTAAAAAACAATCTAGCGCCTTTGCACGTTTTTTTTCTCTTATCTCTAAATGTTGTGTTTGAATCACAGTTGTTGGAAGTTTGTACTTCATTGGGGGTAGGGCAAGTATTATGCAGGAATTTCTCATTTGACTCAGAAAGAAAAATTAAAACTGGTGTTTGTAAGGAACTGTGAGTACGAATAACAGTAGTATCTTGACCCAAACCGATGAAGCAGGTACTTCAGTGGATAACCTCTGCAACCATCTGCCTCTGAGAATCTCTCAGAAACACGGAAATAGGCCTGAAATGATGGACCTTGGTTGAATCAAGGACACTATTTGTGCACCTGCCTCCTTCAGGACCGCCTGCTGTGTGAAGAATTTCCTCATGTTTAAAAATCTTTAATGCAAATTCCTCCAAACAGATCTAGGTGGTCATTCCAACCTCGGCGGTAAAAGGCGCTTACCGCCGTTCAGAAGACCGCCATAACACCGCCGCGGCCGCGGTAAACCGCCACGGTCATTGTGACCCACAACAGTCAAACCGCCAAAATACAGGCATCCACAAAAGTCTGCCACACCAAAGGGCAGCGAGAAACTGGCGATGACCAAACCTCCACCGTCACGCCAACAGAAATACGCCCACACTATCACGACACACGAATCCACGCAGCGGTCTTTCAACCGCGGTATTCCATTGGCGGTACACACCGCCGCGCTCAAAATACACACACACTTACAAAATACAACCATATTGGACAATTCAAAATACACACACCTGATACACATACACACACCACTCCCACACACCCATTACAATATAAAATACACACCCACATCACCCACAAACCTCCACTCCTAGAGATTCGTGAACACGCATCGAGAAAAGACATCCGAGCACCCAGACGCCCAATTCACTGTCACCCAGCAATATTTGCACGCACTTCACACAACACAACAATACACATCACCACACTTAGCACCACACAATCCACCCTACACATCACCCACACCACCCCATGGCACCGCAAAGACACCCCAGGTTCTCTGATGATGAACTCAGGGTCATGGTGGAGGAAATTGTACGAGTAGAGCCACAGCTGTTCGGGGCACAGGTGCAGCACACCACCATTGCCAGGAAGATGGAGCTATGGAGCAGAATAGTGGACAGGGTCAACGCTGTGGGACAGCACCCAAGAAATCGGGACGACATCAGGAAGAGGTGGAACGACCTACGGGGGAAGGTGCGTTCCATGGTATCCAGGCACAACATCGCGGTGCAGCGGACTGGCGGCGGACCCCCACCTCCTCCCCCAGAATTTACAACATGGGAGGAGCAGGTCTTGAACATCCTGCATCCTGAGGGCCTCGCTGGAGTAGCTGGGGGTATGGACTCTGGTAAGTCTCATCTTCACTACTACTTCCCCCCCACCCACCTGCATGCCAACTCAAATCCCCACCCTCACCCCCACCCCCATCACACCTACTCCTTGCAAATGTCTCAAATTCACAACCCACCCATCCCAACACCTAGCCCTGCATGCGTCCACAAAGCATGGACACCCATCACCTAAGCATGCCCACTGCACATACACATACAACCCCCCCCAACCACCGTCACAACAGCCCCCACAAAGGAATGCCAGCACTGGGGTACACGGGCACCCACCCATTGCACGCTATGGCACACACAGAAGCAATAACCATACTTTTATACCCCTGCAGGACCTGAACACCAGGTCACCGCGCAGGAGGGTCCACAAATGTCCACTCCACCCCCAGAAGAGGCCCACAGTGAGGACAGCAGCTCTGTCTCCCTGGATCTAGATGACCAGCCCGGTCCATCGGGGACCTCGGGACAGTTGGTTCCCCTCACACAGCCACAGGCCACAGCAGACCTTCCCCCCTCTGGAAACACCAGCACAGCACCCACCCAGCGGGCCCATACCTCTGTCCCCAGGACACGTCAATCAGCGGTGTGTCCACCACTACAGGGAACCTAGGTTAACCCAACACCCCAACAACAACAGGGACCTGGGGGCAGTGGTAGTGGGCACACAGTCCAGGGGATAGAGGCCCATGGAAACAGGGGAACTGGGAGGGCTGCTGTGCGACAGGGGGGGGACAGGCCCAGGGAACCCACTTTCCACGAGGCCCTCTCCTCCATCATGGGAGCATACCACCACTCCAGACAATGGCGATGGTCCTGGCCAGGTTTCAGGAGATCCAGGAGCAACAGTATATGGGGTTCAGGGAGGAACTAAGAAACATAAGTTCCGCCATTGGTACCATCGTAGTGGCCCTGAATGAGGTAGTCACCACATTGTGGGACACTGTGGCACCTCAAAGGGCCCCTGACACTAGCATGCACCAAGAACTGCCTACCACCTCTGCCGGCGCTAGTGGACAGGAGGCCCGACACAAGACCAACAGGCCACCAGAACCCCACCCCTTGCAGAAGGAGAACCACCCCGCAAGCGGGCCCTGAGATCCAGGAAGAAGACAGAGTAAGATGTCAAGACCCCCGCCAGCAAAGGATACCGCCCTGATTGTCATCCCACTGTCCCACATTGTCACCCTGTCCAACCTTAAACTGCCCCTGCTCCACTTCCCACAGGCATTTGGACAATGCACCTGTGATACTGATAGTCTGGACTATGCCATGGACAATCCTCCACCATCACCCCTCACCGATTTGCAACCACCCATCCAATTTAGAGCACTTGAATAAAAACACTTATTGCACAAAACAATCTGGAGTCTGGCTGTGATTTAGAACAAATGTATTAGACATGACCGTGCCAAAATGTTTATTCACACTGTGATGCCAACAAACCGCTGTCACACAGCTTTAGTCCATGGGGAAACAAAGCAGATGTCACGCATTGGGCCCCACATCTCTGAAAACGGAAGGGAAAGTCACAACACAGTTACCATACACTGGGGGAAAAAGTCAGACAGTAGAGAGGTAGGAGTCTTTAAGTAAATGTAATATGCTGGTGTGTACTCTTACCTGTGTGTCATTGAAAATACTGCTGTATTACTGTGTTCCTGTTCTCTATGTCGTCCTCTTCGGCTTCCTCCTCTTCGCTCTCCACAGGCTCCACAGCTGCTACAACACCACCATCTGGACCATCCTCCTGCAGAAAAGGCACCTGGCGGCGCAAAGCCAGGTTGTGAAGCATACAGCAGGCCACGATGATCTGGCACACCTTCTTTGGTGAGTACATTAGGGATCCACCTGTCATATGGAGGCACCTGAACCTGGCCTTCAGGAGGCCAAAGGTTCGCTCGATCACCCTCCTAGTCCACCCATGGGCCTCATTGTACCGTTCCTCTGCCCTTGTCCTGGGATTCCTCACTGGGGTCAGTTGCCATGACAGGTTGGGGTAACCAGAGTCCCCTAATAGCCACACCCGGTGCCTCTGGAGTTGCCCCATCACATACGGGATGCTGCTATTCCGCAGGATGTACGCGTCATGCACTGAGCCAGGGAACTTGGCATTAACATGGGAGATGTACTGGTCAGCCAAACACACCATCTGTACATTCATGGAATGATAACTCTTCCGGTTCCTGTACACCTGTTCACTCCTGCTGGGGGGGACCAAAGCAACATGTGTCCCATCAATGGCACCAATGATGTTGGGAATATGTCCAAGGGCATAGAAGTCTCCTTTCACTGTAACCAAATCCCCCACCTCAGGGAAAATGATGTAGCTCTGCATGTGTTTGAGCAGGGCAGACAACACTCTGGACAACACCTTGGAAAACATGGGCTGGGACATCCCTGATGATATGGCCACTGTTGTTTGAAATGACCCACTTGCTAAGAAGTGGAGTACTGACAGCACCTGCACTAGAGGGGGGATCCCTGTGGGTTGGCGGATGGGTGACATCACGTCTGGCTCCAGCTGGGCACACAGTTCCTGTATAGTGGCTCGGTCAAGCCTGTATGTCAGTATGACATGTCGTTCCTCCATTGTCGACAGGTCCACCAGCGGTCTGTACACCGGAAGATTCCTCCATCTCCTCGCATGTCCCAGCGGACGGTGCCTATGAAGGACAACAGCGAGCACAGAGTCAATCAACCCACAGGTACGTAACCACAGCTTGCACATAACACGATTCCCAATGCATTGAAAGGTTTGTATGAGTGTTGGTGCAAGGCCTAGGTATGTGTGACGCAGTAGAAATTAAGCCATGTGGGCCCTTGAAATGGCGGCTGCCTGACCTGTGAAGTGCGACAGTGGGATGTGAGGTCAATGA
Organism: Pleurodeles waltl; assembly: GCF_031143425.1. Classification (NCBI taxonomy): domain Eukaryota; kingdom Metazoa; phylum Chordata; class Amphibia; order Caudata; family Salamandridae; genus Pleurodeles; species Pleurodeles waltl. The sequence goes on along the minus strand of NC_090437.1, from coordinate 1,029,545,096 downwards.
GCTGGCGTGGCACACTGCGGCGGTAGGCGGTCGAAAACTGCGGCGCAAAGCCGCATTGGTTAACATTGAACCCTATGGGTTTCAGGAGCCAATGATGATGTGCGCCGGCGGTCGCGGTACGCACCGCCACGGTACGCACCGCTGCGGGCGTGACCGCCATTTTCTATCTGCTTAATCACTCGATACCTGATCTTCCACAGGAGAGGACCTACACTGCAAGTGCTGCTGTGACCTCGGTCTGGAAGAGACAATGGCTGCTGCGACTGGGGAAAGGGCCCCTGCCTTCACTTCTGAAGAATTGGAGAAACTCGTGGATGGGGTCCTCCCCCAGTATGCGCTACTCTACGGTCCTCCAGACCAACAGGTAAGTACACAGGGACCATGCTTAGTGGGCAATGCCTGGGTTGAGTGGGGTGGATGAAAGATGGTGGGGAGGGGAGCGATTGAGGCATGCATCAAACGACAGATGAGAGCATGTGCCACATGGCAAGGGCGGGGATGGGGGGGCCACTCACATCGAGCATGCAAAAGGTGATGACAATTATTCTCTCCCTGTACATGTCACATAGATCAGCGCCCACCAGAAAGTCGCGATTTGGCCTGCCATCGCCAAGGACGTCCGGACCCTGGGGGTCCACAACAGACGGGGCACCCACTGCCGGAAGAGGTGGGAGGACATCCGACGCTGGAGCAGGAAGACGGCGGAGGCTCAGCTGGGGATGGCCTCCCAACGTAGGAGGGGTGCCAGTCGTCATTTGACCCCCCTGATGTCCCGGATCCTGGCGGTGGCCTACCCCGATTTGGATGGGCGCGTGAGGACATCACAGCTGACACAAGGGGGTGAGTACAAATACATTCTGCTGACATTGCGCGCAGTGGAGGTGTCTGGGTGGGGGAGGAGGGCTGTGGGTATCCCTAGGCCAGGGCGATTTCTGTAGGCTAGGCCCCTCCGTAAGGCATGGCCCTGTGCCCCCGCCCCCACCTCTGTAGGGTGCCAAGTACAGGTATCCATGGCCCTGTGTCATCTATGTGTGCAGTTGTCGTCCATAGGCTTGTAGTCCATATCCCACGGATTGCGTAGTGGACCCCAAGTGCGCAGCGTAGTGCAGGGGGCTTCTGTGTCTGTCCTCTCCGCCAACGGTGTTGCCAATGCATGCACTCAACATGTCTTTATTTCTCCCCCCCCCCTTTTTTGTGGTCTTCCTGTTCATGTGTGCATTAGCATCATCAGGCGGAGGAGAAGTGGCATCGGAGCACTAGGGAGCTGCATCCCACATGGCCCTGGAGGGCCATGCAACGGAGTCCGAATACACCAGTGGGACGGAGGGCGAGGGGAGCTCCACAGCGGGGACTCGTGCTGATGTCAGTGACAGCGACTCGTCCTCTGAAGGGAGCTCCCTTGTGGTGGCGGCAACATCCGTGCCCCCCGCAACAACAGGTACAGCCGCCACCCAGCGCACCAGCACCGCCCTCCCAGCAGCCCCTCAGCGTTTGCCCCGTGCCCGCTCACCCAGGAAGGTGGGCATCTCCTTCGCCCCAGGCACCTCAGGCCCTGCCCCTGTCGCCCCTGCTGCCCTCAGTGAGGAGGTCATTGACCTCCTGAGGACCATCATTGTTGGGCAGTCTACCCTTTTGAATGCCATCCAGGGTGTAGAAAGGGAGGTGCACCAGAGTAATGCATGCCTGGAGGGCATTCATTCGGGTCAGGCTGCCCATCAGCGATCGTTCAACGCTCTGGCCTCAGCACTGACGGCAGCAATTGTCCCTGTCTCTAGCCTCCCCCTCCAACTTCCTCCACCCAGACCCAATCCCCTGTACCTCTGCCTATTCCAGACACACCATCAGACCAGCCTGCACACACCTCAACACCCAAGGGAAGCTCATCCAGACATAAGCACCACACATCACACAAGCATTCACACAAGCAACATCCACATGCAGACATACCAACAGCCACTGCCTCCACTGTGTCCCCCTCCTCCTCGTCTCCCTCCTCCCTCCCTGTGACGTCTCCACTCACACTTGCATGCACAACATCTTCAGCCACTACGTCCATCACCAGCACACCCACCAGAACACTCCGCACACGTGCAGTCACCACCCCCACTACCATTTACACGTCTCCTGTGTCCTCTCCCAGTGTGTCTGTCACCCCCTCTTCCAAACTACACAAACGCAGGCAGCCACCCACCCAACAGCCATCCACCTCACAACAGCCTCCAGCCCAAGCACCTGCACCCAAAGACACCAGACTTCACACTCCTACAACCACATCCTCTTCCTCCACTCCCATACCCACTACACCTACCCGTCCCTCTCTTTCCAAATTGCTTTTCTTTTCCAAACTTGATCTCTTTCCAACAACTCCCCCACCACGTCCATCTCATAAGACTCCAATCAGCACCTCAGCCACCACAAAACCGGGACCTGTAAAGACTGTTTGCCATGGACTGTGGAGTCCCCCACCCTCAAGAGCATCCAGTTCAGCTAGGAGCCAAGGCACGGCCAGCCAACCCCAGAAAAGCATCCGAAGATTGCCAGTGCCCGGTGCGAGAGACCAAAGACACCAGGGACCAAAATCCCTACATTGGCTCCGGCAGGAAGTCGGGTGCCACCTGGCACACCGCCAAAGGTGGGAAAGGGCCACAGGCGTACAGGGAAGGGTGGGAAGGGCAGCACACCGACAATTCCGGCAGCAGGCCAGCTGGCCAGGAGGGCCCCACCAGCCCCATCCCAGGTGTGCAGGAGGACACCCACAGGCCTGGTACTGCAGCCCAGGAGGGCCCCGCAAGCCACGTCCCAGGTGGGCAGGAGGACACCCACAGGCCGGGTACTGCAGCCCAGGAGGGCCCTGCAAGCCACCAGACAGATGGGCAGGAAGGCCCCGCCAGCCACCAGACATATGGGCAGGAAGGCCCCGCCAGCCACATGTCAGGTGGCGAGTGACATCCATGCCTGGGCCGGATCCGCTGACCAGGACACTCATCTCAAGCACCGCTCCGCTGGGCACCACCGTCTCAAGAACCGCTGAACAGGGCCCTTCATCTCAAGCACCGCTGAACTGGGCCCTTCATCTCAAGCACTGCTCTGCTGGGCCCTTCATCTCAAGCACCGCTCCACTGGGCACCGCCGTCTCAAGAACCACTGAACTGGGCCCTTCATCTCAAGCACCGCTGAACAGGGCACCGCTGAACAGGGCACCGCAGTCTCAAGCACCGCTGAACAGGGCACCGCCGTCTCAAGCACCGCTGAACAGGGCACCGCAGTCTCAAGCACCGCTGAACAGGGCACCGCCATCTCAAGAACTGCTGAACTGGGCCCTTCATCTCAAGCACCGCTGAACAGGGCACCGCCGTCTCAAGCACCGCTGAACAGGGCACCGCCGTCTCAAGAACCGCTGAACTGGGCCCTTCATCTCAAGCACCGCTGAACAGGGCACCGGCGTCTCAAGCACCGCTAAACAGGGCACCGCCCTCTCAAGCACCGCTAAACAGGGCACCGCCGTCTCAAGCACCGCTGAACAGGGCACCGCCGCCTCAAGCACCGCTCCGCTGGGCACCGCCGTCTCAAGAACCGCTGAACTGGGCCCTTCATCTCAAGCACTGCTCCGCTGGGCCCTTCATCTCAAGCACCGCTGAACTGGGCCCTTCATCTCAAGCACTGCTCCGCTGGGCCCTTCATCTCAAGCACTGCTCCGCTGGGTACCGCCGTCTCAAGCACGGCTGAACTGGGCCCTTCATCTCAAGCACCGCTGAACTGGGCCCTTCATCTCAAGCACTGCTCCGCTGGGCCCTTCATCTCAAACACTGCTCCGCTGGGCACCGCCGTCTCAAGCACCGCTGAACTAGGCCCTTCATCTCAAGCACCGCTGAACTGGGCCCTTCATCTCAAGCACTGCTCCGCTGGGCCCTTCATCTCAAGCACTGCTCCGCTGGGCACCGCCGTCTCAAGCACCGCTCCGCTGGGCACCGCCGTCTTAAGAACCGCTGAACTGGGCCCTTCATCTCAAGCACTGCTCTGCTGGGCCCTTCATCTCAAGCACCGCTGAACTGGGCCCTTCATCTCAAGCACTGCTCCGCTGGGCCCTTCATCTCAAGCACTGCTCCGCTGGGCACCGCCGTCTCAAGCACCGCTGAACTGGGCCCTTCATCTCAAGCACCGCTGAACTGGGCCCTTCATCTCAAGCACTGCTCCGCTGGGCCCTTCATCTCAAGCACTGCTCCGCTGGGCACCGCCGTCTCAAGCACCGCTCCGCTGGGCACCGCCGTCTCAAGAACCGCTGAACTGGGCCCTTCATCTCAAGCACTGCTCCGCTGGACCCTTCATCTCAAGCACTGCTCCGCTGGGCCCTTCATCTCAAGCACCGCTGAACAGGGCACCGCCGTCTCAAGCACCGCTGAACAGGGCACCGCCGTCTCAAGAACCGCTGAACTGGCCCTTCATCTCAAGCACTGCTCCGCTGGGCCCTTCATCTCAAGCACCACTCCGCTGGGCACCGCCGTCTCAAGCACCGCTCCGCTGGGCACCGCCGTCTCAAGCACCGCTGAACTGGGCCCTTCATCTCAAGAACCGCTGGCCCATTGGCGGAAGGGGCAGGCCCGCATCTGTGTCGGGCAGGGCTGCACGAAGCACTCTGGGCACTAGTCGCCCTCCAGTACCAGTGGAGACTGTTATCCACTTGAGAGACTGTGGCTTTGCACTCCCCAGGATGGCACAGTGGTCAACCCACCCACTGTAGAGACTTGTGAGACTGTGGCTTTGCACTCCCCAGGATGGCACAGTGGCCATGGAGGCCCCTCGTGGATCTGGCGTCGTGGACTCATCTGGCTGAGGTGCCCCCCCTTCCCTTCCCCCTGAGGTGCCTGTAGTTTTCCTATCTGATGCCCCTGCAGTGTTCTCTCCGTTGGAGGCAGGTATCCTGTGTGGGCTTTGCCCATGTGTTTTGGCCCAGTGGCCCACGAACAATGGCTGATAGACATATCGGACTGGACAATTTATGTATATAAAGTTATTGATGTGTGATATATTTTATACTCAGTCTTACAATATAATTCTAAATTTATAATCATTTCCTTTTGCCTTTGTATTCTTCTGGGGGGTTTGGGGGGTAACTGTGATGTGTTGCTATGCATTGATGTGTGTGTTGTAGTGGGTGAGGGTGGGGGTCGCGTATGTGTGTCCCCGTAATATTTTCTCCTCCCCCTCCCCTGTGTCGTAGGTGCAGTACTCACTGTTGTCTTCTGCGCCGGCGTTCGTGCTCCTGGTAGAGGAGCAGGAAGACAATGGCTGGTAGGATGTGGAGTTCGGGTTCCATGCTGTCCAGATTCCTCGTGGGGTGTATGGAGGTGAGCGTTTTCCGTTTTAAATGTCTGTTTCCGCCGTGTTTTTATCAGCGGGGCTACCGCCCCGGAAAAGGTGGCGGATTGGTGTGTTGTGATAGGGTGGGCGGTACATTGTCTCCCGCCTGTCTGTTGGCGGTGACCGCAGCACTGTTTGTTTGTCCCGCCGTGGCGGGCGGTGTGTTAAAGTGGCGGTCTCTGTTGGCGGTTTCCGCCAGGGTCGGAATTGCATTTTTTTACCGCCAGCCTGTTGGCGGTTTTGCCGCCGCTTTAACACCGACCGCCAGGGTTGGAATGACCCCCCTAGTTTACGGAGAGTGGAACAAGCTGGGGGTCCGCACATGGAGACAAGCCATCATTGCGTCTTTAAATCCTGATAACACACCTTTGAACATCTTTCTGACAAAAGTTCTTATCACTGCGTTTAACAGGTCTAACCGCCTGGGGGCCCTATGGGGGCTTCGACTGTGATCTCTGGGGAGCAGAAGCTTGACTTGCTGCACAAAATGAGTAGCAAATGTTTGTCTTCTGTCTTACTCAGGCATTGTCCAGCAGCATGCCTAGGGACACTGTGAGCAACTGTGATCATTGAGACCTCTTTTATCGTTAGCTCCATAACACAATAACAATGGAATTTAGGTGAATGTAACCTGGGCGGCATTGTTGAAAGTGAGTTGTGATTCTAAGGTTTAGTTAAATCACACATTGCCAATGATGTCTGTTTCTGTTACTGTCATTGCCATATCCAGCACACCAGCACTTCAGGGAACAACACCACCATAAGCAGTGATCAACCAGTGCAGTACTTCCCACACATTTGAAATGTTGATTATATTGCTTCGCAACTGTCATTTGCTGTTTTTAGCTGTACTATGGTTTTAACGATTCACATATGAGCTTGGATTGCACATATATTTCTGTTGCTGCTAATGTCATATCCAGGACACCAGCACATTAGGGAACAACGCCACCACTAGTAATGATTAATCTGTGCAGTAATTCCCATATGTTTTAAATGTTGATTGGATTGCCCTGCACTTGTCACTTGCTGTTTTTAGCTGTAACAATGGGTTTAATGGCTCAGATATGAGCACGGATTGTGCCTTCCTGATGTCTGTGCCACATTCTTGTCCTTTATTAATTGTAATTTTTTTTTTAATAACCGTTGTTAGAATTGGCATCCTTGACGTGGTCACCCCTAACCTTTTGCCTCTGTTTCCCAGGTTGTTGATGTGTGCTGGGCTCTGATTTTGCTGTTTTTGTTACTCTGGGTACTTTACCACTGCTATCCAATTCTAAAGTGCAAGTGCTCCTATGTAAAATGTATGTGTAATTGGATTTCCATGATTGGCATATTTGATTTACTGGTAAGTCCCTAGTACAGTGCACTAGAGGTGCCTAGGGCCTGCAAATCAAATTCTACTAGTGGGTCTGCAGCACTAGTTGTGCCACCCACATTAGTAGCCCTGTAAACATGGCTCAGACCTGCCACTGCAGTGTTTGTGTGTGCAGTTTTAAACTGCCAATTCGACTTGGTAAGTGTACCCACTTGCCAGGCTTAAACCTTCCCTTTTCTTACATGTAAGACACCCCTAAAGTAGGCCCCAGGTAGCCCCATGGGCAGGGTGCAGTGTATGTTTAATGTAGGACATAGACCAATGTGTTTCATATGTCCTTACAGTGAAATACTGCCAAATTTGGTTTTCACTGTTGCAAGACCTATCTCTCTCATAGGTTAACATGGGGGCTGCCTTTAAATATGATATATAACGTAGATTCCCTTTAGGAGCAGACAGACATGTGGAGTTTGGGGTCTCTGAACTCCCAATTTAAAAATACATCCTTTAGTAAAGTTGATTTTGAGATTGTGTGTTTGAAAATGCCACTTTTAGAAAGTAGGCATTTTCTGGCTTAAACCCTACGACTCTGACTGTTTGTGGATTTCCTGGCTGGGTCAGTTTGACAGTTGGGCTGCTTACACCTCTCTCTAGACAGTGACACAAAGGGATCTGCGGTGTAGCCTGCATATCCTGATGAGCCATCTGTGCTAGGAGGGAGGCGAGGAGTGATCACTCACACCTGAAAGGGCTGTGCCTGCCCTCACACAATGCAGTCTCCAACCCTCTGGTGTGTGTCTGGGGCCTGGCCTGGTTAAGGCAGGATCTCACAAACAAGAGAGACTTTCCTTTGAAGTAGGCCTACTTCAAAGGCAGAAAGGGGTATAAAAAGAGCACCCAAACCCCTGAAAATTAGATCACTGCTGGAACCAAGAGGAACCTCTGCCAAGGAGAAGAGCTGAAGAGCTGAGGATAAGTGCTGCCCTGCCTGTGACTGTGTTTTGTGGAGCTATCCTACAGTTGCTGCTTCTGCTTGTGAAAGGGTACAAAGACTGGACTTTGTTGTGCATTCCTACTTGTGAGGAATCTCTAAGAGCTTGACCTGAGCTTGTCTCCTGTTGTTGAAGTCTCAGGGCCATCAAAGACTTCCCCTAACAGCACCTGGACTCTCTGCTGAGACTCCTGCCCTGCCAAGTGGTGCCCTATCTAGTTCCTGGGCCCTTGAAAGGTGAAGCTGACAGACCAAGACTGAAAATCCACTCACAGACCGCAGTGCAGGGAAATTTTAGATGCACCTTCTGTGATGCGGCTGATAAACAACGCGCCACCGGCTTTGTGGCTGAAATCAATGCTCCACCTGCATCGCAGCTGGAAGATCGATGCAGCCCGGCTGGAGAAACAACATGCAACACCCGCTAACGGAGGCTGATAACGACACAAACCCCACGCAGTGTGGTTTTGTGGTACTGTGCTACTAGGTTTTCAATGCAACATCGCTGGGCGTGGAAAAACAACGCAAAGCCTGCACGGACCCGAGGTGCCTCGCTCTCTTGTGGAGAGGAAAACCGACGCACGCTCACCCAACCAGAGAAGGAACGACACACGGATTTGCTTGCAAGTGAGAAATCGACACATCGCTAGCCTTTTCCAATGCACACTCACCCGTGCGGTGTTATTTTGACGCAACCCAGGTACTTTTGCATGCTAACAGTGTTCTCACTGTTTTCTAAAGGATTGAAGACTCTTATTCTTTAAAAATTCATAACTTGACTTGTATATGTTGGATTTTTGCATTTTTGGTCTTGCTTTGTTTAGATCAATATCACCTATGTTTCTAAACCTGTGTTGTGTCATTTTGTAGTGTTTTTACTAAGTTACTGTGTGTGTTGGTACAAATACTTTACAGATTGAAACACTTCTGAAGTTAAGCCTGCCTGCTCATGCCAAGCTACCAATGGGGTGAGCGGGGGATAACTGAGGGTGATTCTCCTTACCCTGACTAGAGTGAGGGTCCTTGCTTGGACAGATCGTAACCTGACTGCCAACCAAAGACCCCCATATCTAACAATGGTGGCAGCGGTGGGATTGGACTTGTATTTCTACCTGACATACAGTGATTAAGTATACACTACTGTTTTCAGTGCAGACCACTACGCAACCACATACTACTTGTTTTGTGATTTTTCTTTTGGGACTCTCTTTGTTCTACTTCCATATTTTTCTGATTTACTTTTTTTAAACTTCATTTGGGAACTCGTTTTTCTGCCTTTGGAACTTGGCACTTTTAACTCTTCATCATGTCTCAGTCTGGAGATGCATCAGCTGGAGATGCTTTTGATTTAGAAAAACTGGAGAGCTACACATTTGCCCAATTAAAGCAGTTCTGCACAAACCTTGCTTGTCCCATTAGAGGCTCCACCAGGAAGGAGGAGCTGCAGAAGGCACTGAGGGCTTGGGTAACAGCCTAGGAAGCTGAGGAGCACATAGAGTAAGAGAAGGATGAGGAGCAGGAGGCGCAACCCATTCATTATGGTATAGTGGGTGGGCCTGTTATGTCCAGGGAGAGAGTCTCCAGAGAAGGTAGCAGTGTGTCCTCCAAGGGTCTGACCCCTGAAGAGTTACAGGATGGACAGGCAGAGTGGGAATACCAATTGGAGCTGGAGAAGCTCAAGATGGAGAGGGGGAGGGAAGAGAGAAAGATGGCCATTGAGGAAAAGAAGATACTGCTGGCTCATGAGCTTAGCTTGAGGGAGCTAGATCAGAGGAGCCAATCTATTAGAGATGGTGGCAGCAATATCACAGTGCAGCCTGAGAGGAGGGTGCACATTCCTAAAGATCTTGTGAAGGACTACAAAATAGAAGGTGACATATTCTTGTGGTTCAAGGGTTATGAGTCTGCTCCCCATATGAATCTGGTCCCTGAAGCTGATTGGGGGGCGGGTCTATGGAAGCACTTTGAGGTAGAGGGGAGGGATACTCTGACCTCCTTAGGGGATCCTCAGAGGCTCACCTACTCTATCATGAAGGATGCCCTACTCATAAGGTATGGTCTCACCCCTGAGCAGTATAAGGAAAAGTTCAGGTACTATAAGAGGAAGGAAACCCAAACATGGTTGGAATGTGTTGATTTAGTCTGCAGGTCACTGGATGCTTGGGTGAAGGGCAGTAAGGTAACAACGTATGAGGGGGCTTTACAATTTGATTGCTTGGGAGCACTTGTACAGCTTATGTTTTCCAAAGCTGCACCAGCACCTAATTGACAGCAAGCTAACTGACCCTAGGAAGCTTGCGCAGGAAGCAGACCGCTGGGAGAGCACCAGGGTCCAGAAGAGGTATGGGGGAGACCACGCCAATGGTGGGCAGGGTCCTCTCAGAAGAAAGGGGGGAGGCTAAGGGTTAACAGGGGGAGTCCTCTAAAGGGCCCCAACCTATTTCCCAGGGTAAGGATTCCCACCAACCCAATGAAAAAAAGTCATGGTTCTCCAAAGGGAACCCCGCATAAGTGTTATGCATGTGACCAGGTGAGTCATGTGAGGGGGGACCCTTACATGTCCCAAGAGTACACCGGCACCCACTGGTGCACAGTCCCAATGTTTGGCCAGTGTAGCGCTTGAGGAGGAGTTGGTTCCAGGTTGGTGGGAGCCAGCTGAGATGACCCTTGTCTCACTAGGTGACAATGAGATGGTCCAGAGAACCCTAGTGCCTCAGAATACAAAAAAGTACAGGCAGTGGGTGACCATCAATGGACAAAGGGTGGCGGCTCTGAGAGACACAGGAGCCATTGTGACTACAGTGAGGAGGCACCTGGTGTCTGAAGAGCAGATAGATCTCCGGGTACTTCATCAAGTAGTTGCAGTGGACAACTCAGAGCAACTGTGCAGGTGGTATGGTCCACCAAAACCGGGATGAACCTGTTGCAGAGTGGCACAGGTTCCCTTTCAATGGGGGGGGGTCTCAGGTTCCTTGAAGGTAGCTGTGAGTCCAACCATGCCTGTGGATTGTTTGCTTGGCAATGACCTGGAGGATTCCACTTGGAAAGAGGTGTAACACAGGTCACACTTGGAGATGTTGGGTCTGCCTGGGTGGGTATACGTATCCACCAGGTCAATCGCAGCTCGTCAGGGTGGACAGGAGCACCTGGAGCCTGAAACAGTGGCCCAGGAGACCGTCAACAAGAGGAAAGGCAGGAGGCACGGGAAACGGGCCCCAGAAGGTGCCACGGACCGGAAGGAGGCGGATCTTGGGGGTGATGCTCCGGAGCCTACAGGGGAACAGGTGGCTGAACTGGGGGAGGTCCCTGAGCTGTCACAGTGGAAGCAGGAAGGGGGACCCGCCAGGGAGGCATTCTGTGTGGCACAGATGACATGCCGTATTCTAGTGGGTTTGCGGCAGCAGGCTGCAGACCAGGCAAGGAGCCTGGATCTCACCTGACCTACTGGGAGGACGACCTCCTGTATAGTGAGCCTAAGGTTCCTGAGCCTGGGTCAGCCCGTGTGCTGGTGGTACCCCAATGCTTCAGGGCCTTCCTAATGGGGTTGGCTCATGATGTGCCTTTAGCAGGACATTTGGGGCAGGACAAGACCTTTGAACGGCTTGTCACCCACTTCCACTGACCCCTAATGTGAAAGCACTCAGATGTTCATTGTAGGTCTTGCCAAACTTGTCAGGCAAGTGGCAAGAGTGGGGGGAGATGTAAGGCTCCCCTCCAACCTTTTCCTGTAGTTAGTACACTCTTTGAAAGGGTCGGTATTGACATTGTGGGACCTCTGGATCCCAAGATAGCCATGGGCAACAGGTTCATCCTGGTCTTGGTGGACCATGCCACCCGGTACCCAGAAGCCATTCCTCCGAGGTCAATCACTTCCCCTGTGGTGGGTCATGCATTGATGGGTTTTTTTACCCACATGGGGTTCCCCAAGGAAGTGGTATCTGATAGGGGTACCAACTTCATATCCACATATATGAAGTCTCTGTGGCAGGAGTGTGGAGTAACGTACAAGTTCACCACTCCTTACCACCCCCAAAGCAATGGTCTGGTTGAGAGATTCAACTACACCTTGAAAGACATGATCATGGGTCTGTCAGAGCTCTTGCGGCGTAAGTGGGACATCCTCTTGCCATGTATTCTGTTCACCTACAGGGAGGTCACCCTGGCCACCCTGTAAGGGGACCTTTGAGTCTGGTCAAGGAGGCTTGGAGAAAGCCCCTAGCAAACCCCCTCAGGATGTATTTAGTTACATGCTGGCTCTGAGGAACCAGACTGCCTGCTTCAGGGGTCTCGCAGGGGAGAACCTGGAAGCAAGCCAGGAAGACATGAAACGCTTGTATGACCAGAATGCCACTCTGGTCGAGTTTCAGCCTGGACAAAAAATGTGTGGGTAATGGCATGAGTGGAGCCCAGTGTGCTCCAGGACAAGTGGACTGGCCCATTTGAGGTGGTGGAGCGCAAGAGTGAAGTCACCTACCTGGTGGACTTGCGGACTCCCAGGAACCCTTTAAGGGTCCTGCATGTGAACCGGCTCAAGCCACAATGTGAGGGGACTGAATTGCCCATGCTCCTAGCGACAGATGATGGGGTGGAGGAAGAGAGTGAGCCTCTTCCTGACCTCCTGTCTGCTGGAGAAAAAGATGGGTCTGTGGAGGGAGTGATCCTCTCCCCCTCCATGACCACAGAGCAACAGAGGGTCTGTCGCCACGTGTTGGGTCAGTTTGCCTCACTGTTCTCTCTGGTCCCAGGGGTCACACACCTGTGTACACATGATGTGGACACTAGAGACAGTCCTCCTGTTAAACACCAAGTTTACAAAGTTACTGACAGAGTAAGGGCTAACATTAAAGACAAAGGGGGTTATTACAACTTTGGAGGAGGTGTTAATCCGTCCCAAAAGTGACGGTAAAGTGACGGATATACCACCAGCCGTATTACGAGTCCATTATATCCTATGGAACTCGTAAAACGGCTGGTGGTATATCCGTCACTTTACCGTCACTTTTGGGATGGATTAACACCTCCTCCAAAGTTGTAATAACCCCCAAAGTCCCTAAAATGTTAGCGTCGGGGGTAATTGAGTTTTCCATCAGCCCTTGGGCCAGCCCGGTGGTGTTGGTCCCAAAGCCTGCTGCTCCTGGTGGTACTCCAGAACTCAGGTTCTGTGTGGATTACCGGGGACTCAATGCGGTCACCAAGATGGACGCGCAACCCATCCCCCGAGCTGATGAGCTCATAGACCAGTTGGGAGCTGCCAAATACCTAAGTCAATTTGATCTCACCTCTGGGTATTGGCAGATCGACTTGACTGAGGGGGCTCAGGAGAGGTCTGCATTCTCCACACCAGATGGGTACTACCAGTTTATGGTGATGCCCCTGCCACCTTTCAGAGGTTGGTCCACCAGGTGTTGGCTGGACTGGATGATTTCAGTGCCGCCTACCTAGATGACATTGCTGTCTTTAGTTCCACATGGGAGGAACACTTGCAACACCTCTGCAAAGTGTTGGAAGCCCTGCAAAAGGCAGGCCTCACTATTAAAGCAATCAAGTGCCAATAGGACAGGTTTCTGTGGTGTATTTGGGACACCAGGTGGGGAGTGGCCAGGTGGTACCCCTACAGCCAAAGATTTATACCATTCTGGCTTGGGAACCTCCCAAGACCCAGACTGAGGTGAGAGCCTTTTTAGGCCTCACTGTCTATTACAGGAGGTTTGTCAAGGGGTATGGCACCATTGTTACCCCCTTAACTGAGTTGACTTCCAAGAAGCAACCAAAGAAGGTGATTTGGACCGAGGCTTGCCAGACCGCTTTTGATGCCCTGAAGCCTGCCATGTGCACAGCACCCGTGCTGAAGGCACCTGACTACTCCAAGGAGTTTGTTGTGCAAACAGACGCCTCAGAGCATGGTATAGGAGCAGTACTCACACAGCTTAATGAAGAGGGTCTAGATCAACCTGTAGCCTTCATTAGCAGGAGGTTACTTCCCAGGGAACGTAGGTGGAGTGCCATAGAGCGTGAAGCTCGTACTGTGGTCTGGGCACTAAAGAAGCTAAGATCCTACTTGTTTGGGACTAACTTCCGGGTTCAGACCGACCACAGATCCCTCAGATGGTTAATGCAGATGAGAGGTGAGAATCCAAAACTGTTGAGGTGGTCCATTTCCCTACAGGGAATGGACTTTACAGTGGAGCACTGCCCTGGTGCAGAGCACGCCAATGCTGATGGTCTGTCCATATTCTTCCGCCTTAGTGATGAGAACTCCCATGAGGTTGGGTAGTCGCTCTCCACTTTCACCTGGGGGGACACACAATTTAGACTTGGCATCCTTGGTGTGGGCTCCTCTAACTTTTTGCCTCTCTTTCCCAGGTTGTTGATGTGTGCTGGACTCTGTTTTTGCTGTTTTTGTTACTCTGGGCACTTTACCACTGCTATCCAGTGCTTAAGTGCAAGTGCTCCTATGGAAAATGAATGTGTAATTGGATTTTCATGATTGGCATATTTGATTTACTGGTAAGTCACTAGTACAGTACACTAGAGGTGCACAGGGCCTGTAACTTAAATGCTACTAGTGGGTCACTCACATTAGTAGCCCTGTAAACATGGCTCAGACCTGCCACTGCAGTGTCTGCAGTTTTAAACTGCCAATTCGACTTGGCAAGTGTACCCACTTACCAGGCCTAAACCTTCCCTTTTCTTACATGTAAGACACCCCCAGGTATGCCCTAGGTAGCCCCATGGGCAGGGTGCAGTGTATGTTTAAGGTAGGACATAGACTAATGTGTTTTATATGTCCTGACAGTGAAATACTGCCAAATTTGGTTTTCACTGTTGCAAGACCTATCTCTCTCATAGGTTAACATGGGAGCTGCCTTTAAATATGATTAAAGTGTAGATTCCCTTTGGGAGCAGATAGACATGTGGAGTTTGAGGTCTCTGAACTCCCAATTTAAAAATGCATCTTTTAGTAAAGTTGGTTTTGAGATTGTGTGTTTGAAAATGCCACTTTTAGAAAGTGGGCATTTTCTTGCTTAAACCCTTCCACGTCTCTGCCTGTTTGTGGATTCCCTGTCTGGGTTAGTTTGAGAGTTGGGCTGTTTACACCTCTCTCTAGACAGTGACACAAAGGGAGCTGGGGTGTAGCCTGCATATCTTGATGAGCCATCTGTGCTAGGAGGGAGGGAGGAGTGATCACTCACATCTGAAAGGGCTGTGCCTGCCCTCACACAATGCAGTCTCCAACCCTCTGGTGTGTGTCTGGGGCCTGGCCTGGTTTAGGCAGGATCTCACAAACAAGAGAGACTTTCCTTTGAAGTAGGCCTACTTCAAAGGCAAAAAGGGGTAGAAGAAAATCACCTAAATCCCTGAAAATTAGATCACTTCTGGAACCAAGAGGAACCTCTGCCAAGGAGAAGAGCTGAAGAGCTGAGGAGAAGTGCTGCCCTGCCTGTGACTGTGCTTTGTGGAGCTATCTTACAGATGCTGCTTCTGCCTGTGAAAGGGTACAAAGATTGGACTTTGTTGTGCATTCCTGCTTGTGAAGAATCTCCAAGGGCTTGAACTGAGCTTGCCTCCTGTTGTTGAAGTCTCAGGGCCATCACAGACTTCCCCTACCAGCACCTGGACTCTCTGCTGAGACCCCGGCCCTGCAAAGTGGTGCCCTATCTAGTTCCTAGGCCCTTGAAAGGGGAAGCTGGCATACCAAGACTGAAAATCCATGCACAGACCGCCGTGCAGGGAAATTTTCGATGCACCTTCCGTGACGCGGCTGAGAAATGACGCACTGCCAGCTTTGCAGCTTAATTTAATGCTCCACCTGCATCGCGGCTGGAAGATAGACGCAATGCAGCTGGAGAAAGAACACACAACACCCGCTAAGGGAGGCTGAAAACGACGCAAACCCCACGTAGAGTGGTTTTGTGGTACCGTGCGACCGGATTTTCAACACAACATCACTGGGTGCGGAAAAACAACGCAAAGCCTGCCTGGACCCGAGGTGCTTGTCTGGATCCATGCATCACTCTCTTGCAGAGAGGAAAACCGACGCACGCCGACCCGACTGGTGGAGAAACGACGCACGGTCTCGCTTGAGAATGAGAAATTGACACATCGCTGGCCTTTTCCGATGCACACTCGCCCGTGCGGTGTTATTTTGACGCAACCCAGGTACTTTTGCATGCTAACAGTGTTCTCACTGTTTTCTAAAGGATTTAAGGCTCTTATTTAAAAAAAAAAAATAACTTGACTTGTGTACGTTGGATTTTTGTCATTTTGGTCTTGTTTTTTTTAGATAAATATGACCTATTTTTCTAATCCTTTGTTGTGTCATTTGTAGTGATTTCACCGAGTTACTGTGTGTGTTGGTACAAATACCTTACACATTGCTTCTGAAGTGAAGCCTGCCTGCTCGTGCCAAGGTACCAAGGAAGTGAGCGGGGGTTAACTCAGGGTGATTCTCCTTTACCCTGACTAGAGTGAGGGTCCTTGCTTGGACAGGGGGTAACCTGACTGCCAACCAAAGACCCCATTTCGAACAACCGTATACAATAAAGATATTATTACTTAGGTTGTAGAACCCTTACATACACTGTTTGCTTTTAAAGAAACAGAACAGTGCACCAAACACTGATTAAGGAAAACCTACACTGTTGATCCAAAAACGATGCATCCTGCTTGATCTCCAGCAGTGTGTTTTTTGCCATAAGAATGCTTCACTGGATCCCCCATCTAGCCAATCCAAGGCTGTGTCACGTACTTCACACATGGCTTATGACTTGCTCTTGCTTCAATGTACAGATCTGGATCATTTCTTCAATGGCGCTCATTACAAGTGGCCACCTAATTACAATGTGGCTGGTAACAGCTATTATTGACCCCCATCGGTATTATGAGATCAACAGTTTCTGTGAGTCTGTTTATCTCAGCAGTCAAAATATCTATATGGGAATTTGGGTGGAAATAAGAAATTACCAGAGGAAGTGGGCCCAGGGATTGGGCCCCTGGTTTCCTCATCTCTAAAGGGGCACTGAGGGTACAATTTGTAAAGGCTGGATTTTCCCCAACCTACAAGTAACTACAAAGTTCTCTATAGTCTCATACTAATGCACTGTTCACTGTACACTCACAAAAGCATACTGCTCACCTTACACTGCTGTAAGAGCACTGCTCTCTGTGCACAATATACAAGTCTCCCCCTGCACTCAAACTAGAACACTGTTCACTTTAAACACATTTGCAAACTTACCAGAGACTCACACAAGCACTTCCCTCACCATGCACTTGTACAGGTACATCTTTCCATCCACACTCACACAGGCTCACGGCTCACTCTTCACCATAACAAGCAGACTGCTCACTAACACAGGCGCAATTCTAAGCTCAATCTTCACTCATTCATTCCCAGTGCCACTCACACAGGGGACACAGAGACAGTATTTACTCACCAAAGAGGCATTTCTAGCTCAATAAGCACCTTGGAACTCTGGGTAGGGCCCTTAAATTGATCGACGTAGCAGTAACGATATTTCACCTTACACATTACATGCCCCTTCTAGTTAGGGATGACTCCAAATATGTTCATCCTCACCAAAATCTCTCTCTGTATTGCTTCTTTCATCTATTTTTCTGTTGATCATAAGAGGAGAGGTGAACCTAACAAGCACTGGCAATGCCAGCAGGTCTGGCTTTAAGGAAATTTTGCACAGTAGTGTGAAGCATTACTACTAAATAGCATGGAAATATATATAGATTTGAGTCGAAGCAAAGAACTGTAGAATAATATTGGTGTAGATTAAAAGTTCAGGTGGCAGTTGCACTGTCAAGCAAGACCTAAAAATCCATGGTTATTGATGGCTCTCCTCCTGTATTTGCTGCTGTCAGAGAAAAACAACATAAATGCCATAGAAAAACAACATAAATTGAGTACTTATCTATGCACTTTAAAAGCAGCATTCCCATGTCATGTGTGTGCCCTTGAAAGGTCAAGCTTAGCCAGCTGTATAAATATAAATGTTCACAGTGATGTAGAGGGCAAGCACTTTTTTGTGGAAGTACACAACTTTTTCCCAAGTTAATAGGTACTCGCAACATGCGGGCAGAGCCAAAACCCCTCTCTAGTGATGCTCACATAATTGTCTGGCAAATGCACAAACAAGGTGATGGCTGGAATGCTTGAATTAATCTCAGCTACTGGCAACTGCTCAGGCCTCATCCCAATCCATCATTTTTTTTGCCCACTATTGCACTGCAGTTTGGACCCAGCCATATCTAAATCATTCTTGACCGTGCTCCCATGGGAACAGGACAGCCCAAACTCACAGGCCAGGTCCTCTCTGGCCCAGAAACAAGTACCAGGAGTATCACCCCTCATCAGCCAGACTAGCTTGAATCCAGTGGTACAGAGAGCCTGGGACCTATGTCTGGGCATACCTGGTGCATTTAGGCCCATATTTATACTTTTTTAGCGCCGCATTTGTGCCGCTTTTTGACACAAAAACGGCGCAAATTTACAAAATACAATTGTATTTTGCAAGTTTGCGTCACTTTTGTGTCAAAATATGACGCAAATGCGGCGCTAAAAAAGTATAAATATGGGCCTTAGAGTGGCAAATGCAAAAAACAACAAGGTGAAGGGGATGGAGGAGATGTTTGAATTAACCTCAGCCAATGGCAACAGCTTCAGCTGCATCCCAATCCATCATTTTCTGCCTAACATGCCACCCTAGTTTGGACCAGACGTATGCAAATCAGCCTTGAGCCTATTCTCCATGGGAATTGTCCAGCCAGAACTGCCAGGCCAGGTCCTCCTGGACCAGACACAAGCATTCTGGGGCCAGTTTTGGGGTATCACCCCTCATCAGCCAGGCTAGCTGGAGTCCAGTGACACAGTGAGGCCAGAATTATGAAAGGATTTTTCTGGGCATACCCGGCATACTTAGGGTGGCAATTGCAAAAACAAGGTGATGGATGGGATGCTTGAATTAATCACAGCCACTGACAACTGCTCAGGTCACATTCCAAACCAAGATTTTTTTGCCCATCCATGCCACCCGAATTTCAACCCACCCATATGCAAATCAGTCTTGAACCTGCTCTTCAATAAACTGTAACTTCAATGAGCATCCACAAAATAGTAGACTTCAATGGCATTCAAAAAAGCTGGCAAATGTTAGGTGACATTTTGGAGGAAATTCAGCAATCAATTAGAAATTCAGGAGATGAGTGTAGAAGGAACTAACAAAATGTGTTCATTGATGAAATAAGAATAAAGCAAAACTATTTTATTTTAAATGTCCTACCTCTATGCTAGAATTGCAAAAAAAAGTACGCTTGTGTAGGGCTACAAAGTACGCAAATAAGTACGCTTGTGTAAGGCTACAGAAATACGTGCACAATTCTTTACTAAGTAATTTATGATGAACACAGTATTTCAAGCGTCATTTGCACAAGTAGATAGGTGACTATGGGAATAGGGAATAATTGGTAATTAGCAAAACCGCAATATTTCCACAGGTGCGTCTATATAACGTATCCCTTGTGTAAACTACACATGTGCGTACTACTTTTTTCCTAAACAGGTACATACAATCAGAATAAGAAAAAATATGTGTTCTGACCTGCGTGGGTTTAGGTTGGAAATAACACATATTTGAGCATTGACAATTCACAATTCAAAGTCTAGCCTTACTAAATCCCTCATTACGAGTAGTCCGGTAAAATTCCCATTATTTCCTCAGAATTAACATTAAAAAGAATCCCAGTAATTTCAGGGGTAGGTAATTAATATAATTACATGTATTTGGGGAAAACATGCAGAAATCAGTATTCCCGCCCAAATTCCTACTTGTTTTCTTTCTCCTGGAGATTCGCACAGAGAGTTTATCTGCTTTCAGCAGCGAAATCTCCATCACAAAAAATAAAATAAGTCATTCTGATGGTCCTGGCTACTTCTGTTACCAGGCTATTGGAATTTATGGACCATGTGTAACGAGGACTCAATAGTTGCATGGCTCCTTGCACGCAGGGCCGGCTTTTGGGCGGTGTGAGGGTGCGACCGCACCAGGAGCAGACCTCAGGGGGGTGCTGTGTTTATCAATAACTTCCGAAACTTGCGATTTAGAAACACCTGCTGAAAAGTTCCTTCAAGAAACAATTAAAATATCAAGATACCTCTTGAGATTAATGTTCCTGTTAGAGAGTGAGGCATAATGTAGCGCAAAAGGTTACAAAGTGGCGCAATGCATGCATTGCGCCACTTTGTATATATGGTGCAGCGTTTTTGGCCTTTTAACGCCACATTAGCTTAAAAATATTACACTAATGTGGCATTTGAATGGCACTAGGGGCTCTTAAACATGCCCCTATGGGGCATATTTGAAAAAAGTGGTGCTGTCCACAGTGCTGCGCCACTTTTCTTGTGCACCTTAGCGCTCCCCTAACGCCACCATGTGTGCCCTGTATTTAAAATATGGCGCAAAATGGCGGTAGTTAGGGGACTAGTGTCAGAATTTTTACGCTAGTCCAGCACTTTGCAGGATTAGCGTCAATTTTGACGATAATCTTGCAAAGCACCCAGAGGCCCATTGTAGCCAATTAAAGCCTCCTTTTAATGCCTGCTCTGAGCAGGCGTTAAAAGTGCTATAAAAAAATTATGCAAAGAAATTTAACAGATTTCTTTGCGTCATTTTTTTACTCCCCCTAACTGGGGATGCCCCCTTTGCATACATTATGCCTGGTGCAGGCATAATGTAGCGCAAAGGATTACAAAGTGGAGCAATGCATGCATTACGCCTTTTGGGTATATGGTGCAGTGTTTTTTGCCTTCTAACGTCCCATTAGTGTAAGAAAAATGACATTAATGTGGTGTTAGAGTGGCACTAGGGGCTCTAAAATAAACCCCTAAGCAGTGCTTATTATGTGCTTGCTGTTTCCGGTGCGGAGCACTGGCACTTATTTTTTAGGGCCAGCACTTATTTTTCTGCCTCAAGCATTTACTGCGAGAAAAAGACACATATGGGAAAGACGGAGGAAGATAAAAGCAAAAAAGCGTCACATTGGGAAAAAGCAGAAATCCGCAAGAGTGAGCTGAAGAGGGCAGGGAGTGCCTGTAAATGGATTGAAGAGGCCTGAGATGGCTTCAGGATTACGCTGCATCTGTATTCTGTGTTCACACATTTAACTACAGCAGCAGCGAGTTTAAGAGATGCGCTTTGAGCACCGTTTTATTTACAAATTAAGTACTGGCCTATGTAGCATATTTGAAAAAAGTGGTGCTGCACACAGCGCTGTGCCACTTTTCTTGCACCCTTTAGCACCCCCCTAAAGCCACCATGTGTGCCTCATATTTAAAATAAGGTGCACCATGACAGTAGTTTGGGGACTAGCGTCAGAATTGTTTATGCTAGTCCTGCGCTTTGCAGGATTAGCATAAAAAATGTTGACATTAATCCTGCAAAACCCCGAGGGCCCATTGTAACCAATGGAAGCCTCCTTTTAATGCCTGCTGTGAGCTGGAAACAAATGACGCAAAGAAATCTGTCAGAATTCTTTGTGCCATTTTTTCCTCCCCGCCAATGGGGGGATGCCCACTTTGCATACATTATACCTGGCACAGGCATAATGTGGCGCAAAAGGTTACAAAGTGGCGCAATGCATGCATTGTGCCACTTTGTAAATATGGTGCAGCGTTTTTGGCTTTCTAACGCCACATTAGCTTTAAAAAATACCCTAATGTGGCATTGGAATGGCACTAGGGGCTCTTAAATATGTCTTTTTAGGGCATATTTGAAAAAAGTGGTGCTGCACACAGTGCTGCACCACTTTTCTTGAACTCCTTAGCGCTCCCCTAACGCCACCATGTGTGCGCTGTATTTAAAATATGGCACAACATAGCGTTAGTTAGGGGACTAGTGTCAGAATTTTTTATGCTAGTCCGACGCTTTGCAGTATTAGTGTAAAAAATGTTGATGCTTACCCTGCAAAGCACCCAGAGGCCCCTTGTAACCAACAGACGTCTACTTTTAACGCATGCTCTGAGCAGGCATTAAAAGTGCCAGAAAAAAACAGCACACAAAACCTGTCAGATTTCTTTGTGGCATTTTTTTGGCCCTCCCTAACGGGGGGAATGCCACCTCTGCATACATTATGCCTGGCGCAGGCATAATGTAGCGCAAAGTGATACAAAGTGGCGCAATGCAAGCATTTCGCTACTTTGTAAATATTGCACGGCGTTTTGGGCCTTTTAACACCACATTAGCGTAAAAAAATGACGCTAATGTGGTGTTAGAATGGCACTAGGGGCTCTTAAATATGCCCCTATATTTTATGTGGCTAGCGCAGTGGATTACTAAAGCCAGCCTTTACAAGTGCTTTAAAACACATGAATGTATGTGAAAGGGGAGCGACGGAGAGGTGAGGGGCACATTTGCCCAGTGGTAATGAGTAAAACCAAGGAGGAGGTGATGGGATGGTGGGGTGCCACAATAAACTGTCGCACAGGGCGCCACCAGTCCTAAAGCCGGCCCTGCTTGCACGATGCTATGTAATTTTGTGCATTGCCATTAGGCCATTTTAATTGTAAGTACATTGACGCCATGCCTTCTGTCGCTTTCTGCCACATGGATGCTCACCCAAAATGTTAGCAAATAACCCCATAAGTGCTCACCTGTGCCATATACGTTGCAATTTGCTGGGGCATCACTGAAAACTTGCTTTACATCCTTCATTCAAAGAAAATGGAAATGTAGGCTTGCAGCATGTCATCTCACCTTTCCCCTAGGCAATCTTGCAAAAAGCACAGGGCTATTGCAAGGTAAGCCACCAGGCAGGCGGGCAGACAATAGATGTTGCCCCTGTCCGCACTCACATTTCGTATTCCACCGCTTACGTAATGCATGACTAATGGAGTGCAGATTTATAGTCCTATCTCTAACATGTCATTGAGTTCCCATGGACGAGGCATACTGGAGCACGTTTGCTCCGCGTCTGTCTGTAAACAGCTGGATTAGGGTGTAGTGTGAGGTGGATCGTCCACAATTAAGACACGTTCCCATGACTGAGTCTCACAATTACTTAAGAAGGGCAAGGCAGAAGGAGCAGCAAACGAATGTATTAACCACGTCGTGTTGAACTCAGAATAGCGGTGTGTGCTATGTCACCTGACTTTCACTGTGCCTTATAATATGTACATTTACTAGTTTTAAAGAAAATGCAATTAAAGAACCAACGTGGTATAAAACAGTTTAAACATTTACCACCAGCAAAGACAAGTAGAAATAAATTATAAATACAAAATAATAAGGACAACAGTGAATGGGGCTCACTGAGAGTATTTCGGGTAAACACATCTTCAGGGAGATACATTTAATAAAAAATGTTTTTCTGTTATCTATAGCTCTCTCTTTGTTGTTTTTTACTTAAGGTGCAATGATGAACCTTTGTTGCAAGACTGAAGAAAAAAAAGAAATGACTGACAAACTACATTTACCAAAGCAGGACAAAGTTTATTATAGCTGGCAACGTGCCATGTTGGCTGAGAGGAGCACAGATCCGGGACAGCAGAGCAAGCTACCTAGGTGCTGACATGTGCACACCACCGCTGCTTGCTTTGTGTTCTAGAGGGGCTTGGCAGCAGCCTCTTATTTTGAAAAAAGCGCAAATACGATTTCACAACCACTTCACAGGAACAGCAAACAAAACCAAATTAACAAAGAGAAGTGTACGAGCTTCCCGTAACCAACTCCATAAAGGAAATAAGGACGCCTGTGCCATATTGTAAGCATGCTAGGTGATTCCGGAGATGAATTGTTTAAAAAAGTGGAAGTTTATGAAGTTCAAACCGCCTCGTGCACTAAAAGAAAGCTATTCACAAAATTAGCACGAATCTCACTTGACTCTGATGGATTACGTCTTTTAATAATGACCCCAAATACGTGAAAAAAATCAGACAACATTAGCCCAAACGCATTTGTTTCGCTGTTTATAGATCCACAAATGGTTCATCATTCTTTCATCTTCCATATCTTCATCCTTTGGAGAAAATTAATAAAAGAATCGATTAAATAAATCCTTTGGAAATGTGCAAGGCATTAGGGAGTGTGGAGACTTCAGTAGAGGTTAGGGTCAAGAATCGGGCCCCAGTTGGAGATATTAAGAACGGGCTTGTAAATGTGTGATCCCTCCTTAACTCCTATGTCATCACAGAGAGTAACCCGCATGTTCTTATGGTCATGGAAAACTGGCTGGGAGAGGCCTTGAATCTAACTTTGAGATTGAGGAAAAAGCGTGTTTCAAATTTCTGCGGTAGAAAAGGCTGGGGTGGAGGGTAGCAGTGATTTTCAGAGCTTCTGTGGTTCTCCTTTTGGCCACGAATTTTGAGGCCCTCATGATAAGTGGCCCATTAAATCAGATGGGCCAGGTAATTGGAGTTACAGAGCCCCTAGAAATTACGAGGTCCAAGGAAACACTGCATGCCTGCCTGCCTGCTACTTCCCGAGGTTTCTGCTCTTAAAACAACTGAACACTTCAGGGAAACCTGCTTGGAGAATGGGGTGATTTGGACCAAAAACTACTGAATTATCCAGTAGTTCCTCATTTGTCAGTGGAACTTCACAGCCCCACTCAGAATACATAAGTCTCCATTTACGGAGTTAACAGGATCCACAGTGATGTTAACTCTGAGGGGGCAGACTCACTGAATACGAGTCTGGGGGACTGGTAATAAGGCTCTAACCGTACTCTCCCAGAAACTCTGATTTGTAACCTCCTGGTTTTTCAGTTTCTGGACCTGACACTAATCTTCACTATTACCCTCATACCTCTAGTCCATATTACCTTGAAAACGTCTAAGACATGGTACGAGATGTGGCACTCCTGTCTTCAGAATCCTGATAGGTGTGATTTTAAAATCCATGTGGGTGACTTGTGAGACACTATCTACTTAAGGATCTCACAAGACTTGCCGTCTTTTGGGCTAACTCAATAGCCAAATGAAGCCATATACTCTCAACTTAGTTGTTTCACCATTTGCAGTCATTCGGCACATGGCAAAGCTCTCATTCACCTGATCTGATGATTACCTATTTACTTTTGAAGGGGTCAGCCATGAGGCTAAGCTTCTTCAGAAGCCTTACCTTCTCACCTCAGACAGGCTGTGAATGAAAGGAAGCTTTATTTTGACGAAGCTGAGATCAGAGTTCCAAAATTACCCCAGCCCAATCATCATGATGAAATCCTTGTCTCCTGAAATATTTCAACAACAACACAAGTTTAATCATACCAGACTAAGAACACTGGTGCATCCCCAGGGTTTGTAATGCAATATCATTTATGAAATGCCAATAGTGGGCAAGGGGCATACCCTGCTTGCAACAGAACTCTCAATGTATTCTGTTGGATGAAATCCTCAATAATGTTCATCCAATGAATCAAGTGTTTGCCACCCAGTGTCGGCACAACAAGTGCTGGTCATCCTTGAGCATGTGGTACTAGAAAGCAGAAGAAAGGTGGAATGGCATCGTGTTCCATTATAGCACTCAGAACATGTGAAGTTGGAATGTGTTTGCAAGAGTGTTGGACTTTTTCCCTTATGCAGGATCATCCCCGATCTTTTTGCCTCCTGCCTCTGACTTTTTTTGTACTTGTTGCTGTTGGCTTTTGAACTCTGAGCACTTTACCACTGCTAACCAGTGCTAAAGTGCATATGCTCTCTGTGTAAATTGCATGGTTAATTGGTTTATCCATGATTGGCATATTTGATTTACTAGTAAGTCCCTAGTAAAGTGCTCTAGAGGTACCCAGGGCCTGCCTGTAAACCAAATGCTACTAGTGGGCCTGCAGCACTGGTTGTGCCACCCACCTTAGTAGCCCTGTAATCATGTCTCAGACCTGCCACTGCAGTGTCTGTGTGTGCAGTTTTAACTGTAAATTCGACTTTGCAAGTGTACCCACTTGCCAGGCCTACATCTTCCCTTTTCTTACATGTGAGGCACCCCTAAGGTAGGCCCTTCAGGGTGCAGTGTATGGTTAAGGTAGGACATATAGTAATGTGTTTTATATGTCCTGAAAGTGAAATACTGCTAAATTCGTTTTTCACTGTTGCAAGGCCTGTCCCTCTCAGAGGTTAACATGGGGGCTACCTTTAAATATGATTAAAGTGTAGATTCCATTTGGGAGCGGATAGACATGGAGTTTGGGGTCTCTGAGCTCACAATTTAAAAATACATCTTTTGGTAAAGTTGATTTTAAGATTGTGTGTTTGAAAATGCCACTTTTAGAAAGTGGGCATTTTCTTGCTTAAACCATTTATGTGACTCTGCCTGTTTGTGGATTCCCTGTCTGGGTCAGCTTGACAGTTGGGCTGGTTGCACCGCTCACTAAACAGTGACACAAAGGGAGCTGGGGTGTAGTCTACATTTCCTGATGAGCCATCTATGCTAGGAGGGAGGGGAGGAGTGGTCACTCACACCTGAAAGGGCAATGCAGTCTCCAACCCCATGGTGTGTGTCTGGGGCCTGACCTGGGCAAGGCAGGATTTCACAAACAAGAGAGAATTTCCTTTGAAGTAAACCTAGTTCAAAGGGAAAAATGGGTATAAGAAGGGCACCCAAAACCACAGACTTTAGAACACTTCTGGAACCCAAGAGGAACCTCTTCCTGGAGAAGAGCTGAAGAGCTGAGGAAGAAGAGCTTCCCTGCCTGTGACTGTGCTTTGTGGAGCTATCCTGCAGTTGCTGCTTCTGCCTGTGCTAGAGGACAAAGACTGGACGTTGTGTTGCCTTCCTTCTTGTGAAGATCTCCAAGGGCTTGATTTAGAGCTTGCCTCCTGTTGTTTGAAGTCTCAGGGACAGCAAAGACTTCTCTCTGCCAGCACCTGGAGCTTCTGGAGAGACTCCTACTCTGCCAAGTGGTGCCCATCCAGTTCCTGGGGCCCTGAGATGAGAAGCTGGCAGCCCAAGAGTGAGAAATCCACGCAGAGACCGCCGTTCGGGGAAAAGATCGACAAGACTCCGATCTGCGGCTGGAAAATCGCAACCGGAAGATCGATGCCTGCGGCTGGAGAAACAACGCGCAGCATCACTGACGGAGGCTGGTGAAATCGCAACCCCGCTGCGTGGTTTTCGGACCACTGTGCGGCTGAATTTCTGAAGCAAAAACCGCTGGGCGTGAAAAACAATGCAAGGCCTACCCAGACCTAAGAGTGCTGACTGGATCAACGCATCGCTCTCCTGCGGAGAGAAGAAACAACGCACGTGAAATCGACGCATCGCAAGCCCTATTTGATGCTCACTCGCCCATGCGGGGTTATTTTTGACACACCCAAGGTACATTTTCATGCTAACAGCGTTAGCGTTGTGTTTAAAATTACATGAAGACTCTTTTTGAATTCTTAGTGATATTTTGACTTGTATATTGTGGGTTTTTGTCGTTTTGGTCTTGTTTTGTTTAGATAAATGTTTTCTATTTTTCTAAACCTGTGTTGTGTCATTTTGTAGTGTTTTCATTAAGTTACTGTGTGTGTTGGTACAAATACTTTACACCTAGCACTCTGAAGTTAAGCCTACTGCTCGTGCCAAGCTGTCAAGGGGGTAAGCAGGGGCTAGCTGAGGGTGATTCTCTATTACCCTGACTAGAGTGAGGGTCCTTGCTTGGACAGGGGGTAACCTGACTGCCAACCAAAGACCTCATTTCTAACAAAGAGAGGTTCCCAGATCAGTTCTGAAGGGATATAGCTAAAGGCAACACAAATCTCAGTGAAGTATTGGAAGCTGCGAAGAGAACAAAGCATTCCATGTCATGTGTGAATGAGCCAGAGAGCAGAAGCAATACAAATGTAAATGTTATAACAAGATTGACTGAAGAGACGTGTTGTGTTAAAGTGAAGAAAAATTTGACGCTAATCCTACAAAGCCCATTGAGGCCCATTGCGATTAATGGTGTACCTCCTTTTAATGCCTGCTCTGAGCAGGCATTAAAAGTGCAGCAAACAATTACGCAAATAAGTTTCTTAGTTTTATTTGCACAATTTCTTTTGGCCCTGGTTACTGCCCCTTAATGAGCATGAACCTCTGTGGAAAAGGTTAACAAACATCAGTCTTAAAGAAGTAGTCAGGGAAAATTGGAAAGGTTATGGAATGAGATATATTTGAAAGTGTGAAAGCTATTCAGTGGGTCAGGTCTGTTATTGCAGCCAGCAAATAACCTGGGTTGATTAGATTGTGCACTGATTAGCGAACATTGAACAGATGCATTTTAATAGAAATCCATGGCTTGATATTGGAGTTATGGTCACACAGTGTGTGGCTGCTGATATATTTTAATATGCTTCAAGGTTTGCTCAGGTTTTACTGGGTGCCATTTGCTCTGGGGTCATCTGCGCCAGTACTGAAAATAATAAGTATTAAGCTCTTTAAAGGTAAATATGTAAGTTCTGTTTTTCAAGGAGCACATTTTAGTGGTAGAGAGACACTTTCAGGAGCACAATGAGGGATTAAAAAAGTCTTAAATATTTTGAAAGAGAAAGGTCTGACTGTAAGATTGGGTAGAAACCGTTTTAGAATATGGCATTACATTTGTGGTAAACCTAGACCGAAACTGAAGGATCATTTTTTTATTTGTATGGTAGAATTGTATTTTAAATTTGAGATGAGCATGGCTAGCTAATCAGCAAAACTAAGAGGTTGACAACAAGAAGCTAAATTTGAGTGGACAGAGAAGTGTCAGCAAGAATTCCAAGAGTTGAAAATTGATTTAGAGGACACACTTATTAGGAATGTTTCAGTAAAAAAGGGATGTGTAATTACTTTAGTTGCCAGCGATCTTGCAACAGGAACAGGGTTGACACAGGACAGTGAAAAAGTTCCATACCAATGCATTTGCATGAAGGCTACTAAAAAAGGTCAATAATGAAGTGCAGTGTTATAGAAAAGAGACGTAGCTTTACAGTAGGCTGTAAATTAAGTTATAATGTTTGTTTGGGGAAGACGATTCATTCTATAAAGTGATCCCCAACCCCTAAAAGAAGCAGTTGGAAAAAAGTCTGGATACATTTTCATTGAGCATACGAAGGTGGCTCTCACAAATTAAGTACATGATGCTGATGTAAAAGGTATTCTGTGGAACCGTACTTTAGTTGCTGACTGTTTTACAAAGATTAGATAAGCAAAATGAAGCAGACGAGAGATTGAGGGAGGAAAATGTGTTTTACATGGAACAGAGGAAAGAGGACGCTGTATCGGAAAAAATGGGGTAGTGTTTCGAACAAGATGAAGAACTTAAAAAGTAAAATAATCAATTGAGATTGGATGGCCAGTTCAGGAGCGTCATCCTCTCCCCCACGCTATGCAGTTGGCACTATGGCACCCCTCCTCGGTCCACGTCCCCCCTTTATGTCCTCCCTATATAACCTTCCCTCCTCGCCCTTAGGTACGGCTATCCTCCATCCCTCCAGGATGCCAGGACTCTCTCGCCACCCCCCGTCATCAGTTCTTATATACCGACTGGGGAGTTTACAAAACCGGCCCATTACCTGACCTGATCAACTTTTTGAACCGTCCTAATGCTCTTTGTCTCACATCCTCTAGTGTTCACCCTCGGGGAGGGATGGAGGAGTTTCGAGAAACTTGGAGGAGAGACAGCTAATAGAGACATGTCCAATTTTTTTTTAGGACCTCTTATGTATGGGCTCATGAACAGGGTTAGAGTAAGGACAGGAGAGGAGGATTCTTATACTATGTTGGTATCATTTATTTATCTCATATTAGTTCTAGTTTTGAGCAACGGCTATGTACCAGGTGTACCTTGAAAGTTTTCGTTACTGTGTTATACCAGAATGTCGTTCTCTTCTTTTATGCTAAGAAATCTTTTGCACTGCTCCGTTGGAATGTATCATGTGCGATATATTAGTGTCTCATATGACAACTTCATGTATACTATTGTTGATTCTGCCTAATATTAATAAAAAACTGCAACACAAAAAAAAAGAGATTGGATGGCCAAGTACCTGAGAAGATAAAGATAGTAAACTCTGCATGGTGAGGCAGGAATGTGGTCAGAAAGCATTATGATTTGATTTTCAGGCGAGATACAATGATATCTTCTGTAGGTGTGAGGGACAAAATTGTATGTTTATCAAGTCGTTTTCTGGACTGTAGCTAATATCTTGGAGCTAATATATATTCATGATTACTTCAGTGTGTTGTTATGGATTATGTGTTTATTTAGACTATCAGGAATCTTTTAGTTCTTAGTAGATATCTGCTTGGGGAAGGCACACATGTGGTATTTGGATCTGTAAACCAAAGGATGTATTGACTTAATAAAGAGCAGTGGGTCAAGGATGTTCAGGTCTTATTGCTGCTAGAGCACCCCTCATCCACCTAGACTGTTTATGCAGTTTCACAACCTATTCTAAAGGTACCTTCCTAAGTCTTGGTGGTGCTGGGAATGCTGCTCAAAGTCTTCTCAGGCCTCTGTTCCACTCGCTGAGCACAAGAGCATGAATCAGTGCTCGTCACCTCATTAGTTCAAGGGAGCCTTCATAAAACAAAAGAGTGGTGGGAGCACACTGCCTCACATCTCAACACTCAGTTCGCCCCAATGCACTATGCTAAATGTACAGTATAATAACACTTACTTCAGTAACAAACCTTTTTTTTAAACTTATGTTGGTGCAGCTAAACACGTGTTTCAGGATAGTTGCCCTTCATCAGTAGAGAGCAACACATCATTTTGAGGGTCACTTATCCCAGATGGAGTTGTCATTGCTGCCATCCTAAATTTCACTCTCTCGAACAGTATCCTTTCCAGCTCTCTTTTCATTTCCTTCTGTTTCTTCTCTCACTCTCTATTGTTCCCATCTATCTCTCTGTTTCCCCTCTCAATTTCTTTTCCCAGGCCCATTCCGGCCCATTCCTACTGTTTCTCCCTCCTCCTCTCCTCTTGTTCCTGGTGAGCTAGTCTTAGCTTCTCCCTCTTGAACTCTCTGGCTTTCTCTCTTCCTCAGCCTTTAGCTTTCTGAAGTGCCAATTGCAAACTCAGGGTCTCTGCTAGATTCGACTCACCCAAGTGGGTTATCCCTGGAATTAGACATTTGAGGTGGTAAATACACCTCAGACATTTAAAAAAATGACGGGCCTCATTTATGAGGTCAGTGGCGCAGGGTTGTGCAGCAAGTGCTTTGCTACACCACTCTGCGCCACCAGGAAAGGGCAGAAATGTGCCATATCTACAAGATATGGTGCATTTCCGTCCTGTCCCCCTGCACTGGTGCACAAATTACTGCCTAGCGCCAATGCAGGCACCCATGCACACATAGGAAGAGGAAATAACGGGGAGAAATAAAGATATTTCTCCCTGTTGCGTCATTTGTACGCCACCCCTGATGTAGCATAGGAATCTGGTGCATTTCCAGACTTGTAAATCTGGGAATGGTTCAGATTCCCTCAGGGTCCATGGGTGTAGCGTGGGAACACAAGATGGCTTTGCCTGGCATTGTAAATATGGACTTGCTCACTGAGGCACTGCAGCATAAAAAAATTACACTCCGGTGGTGCAGTGTGCTGCTAGGGCCTCATATATGAGGCCCTAAAGGTGGTGAGTGTCTTGATGAAACTCTGGAAAATGCATTAGGGGACACACTCAGTGTGTTTTGGGGCTATATCTGGGCTAAGGGGATCATAGTGCCTGAGCACAAAGTGCTCTCAGTCAGCTACAGACTCCTTCCTTTCACCCAGTATCACAAACTGATCCCTAATGAAATTAACAAGGACCTCTCTGTCCCTACTCCTGGGAATCACCAACTCCTTGTCCCTACATAAATCGTTCATCTGATCTATGGACATGAGGCTGAGATCAATTCCCAAAGCTGATTTCCCCTTGGCTTCTGCATGTTGCATTTGTGTGTAGAAGGAAAAATAAACAGAACTTATTGCAGTACTGATGCAAATTGGAAATAGACAATGCCACCTCTGTATCTTTGACTCCTAAACATTCGGCATCCCACCACTGCCTCCAGTTGTTAGAACCTCTTCCAGAGGGCCACAGGGGATGCAGGATCCACTGACACCAACTATGGTAGTTGAGCCCTTTTACTCCTGTTGTCCTGGGTCCCTACTTACTATGGATCCCGCTCAACTGGGCCAAGTGCCCCTTTTGCATTTGACTGTCAGTAATAATTGTGGTCAAGCAGTCAAGACTCCTTTAGGGGGGTTGTAGATAGAGGTGAGTGAACACAACTCATAAATGCAAATAATATGAACACAAAATCAATGTCCAGCCAAATACTTGCTTTTGTAAGAAAAATATGTATTTTATTTCTAACTCTAAGCGTGCAAAGAGATGCGACTTTCAAATGCAGTAAAGCAATCCCGTTTCAGGTCAGGGCTTTAGTAATTGACAGGCAAATCACTGTCCCACCGTCCTTCGTGTAACATGTTCAGGGTTATTCCCAATTCACTGGCGGTTGCATCAAGGAATTCAAACTATTAGGCTGTACTCAAAAGTTCCTGTTTGACTCTTCAGGATTCCAGTCAAAAGTGTGCATGGTGTAGCCGCAGCTTTATCATTGAATCCCCTTAGGCCCCAGAGGCCCTAATTCAAGTCTTACCTGCCACCAGCACGGACACTCGTGAGATCTGATCCTGCTCGGAGAAGTCAGGCTGCTCAAGGTACACAGGGCAGTGTCAGGCGAGTGCAAGCTCATGGTCTAGAGTGGCGCGGTTGCTGTCCCCAGCATTCAAAGCAGCGTCAAGCTCACAGCAATGCAATAAGTCAAGATCAAGGGGAATTCAGTCCTTTGGCTTTTGATAGGAGTTGCACAAGGGTGCGTCTTCCTCATTGGCATTCTCTTGGTCCACGGGGGTCAGTCAGGGCAGATCCTTTGGTGTGGTTAGTCCCGCCGGTCACAGCCTCAATTTAGTCCCGGGTGATGACCCAAAGTCTTTGATGATTTGGGCCTGGCAGCCCCCATCAGCATACAGGGTGGCCGCACCACCTTCTGGGTGCAACGTTGACTCCTCAGGTGCAATTGTCCATACAACGGTGGTCCCTTCTGGCATATATAGTCGCAGCTCAGATGTCCCTGAGACTGAACATGCTGGTCACACAAGTTCTTCACTGGTGGGCCCCTCTGGCATACAGGGTCACTGCAACAAGGCTGTGTGGGCTGGGTGCGCTCTTCACAGTGCTTGATACTTGTCAGAAACTGTGGATGACCCCCCGCCAAATGAAGGTCACTAAAAACTGTCTTTCACATGGGTTAAGGCCCAATCGTACACAGCCAAATCCTGACTCTTCACACAAGGAGTTGTCTTGCTAGGGCTCCCCACTGGACCACACTCCGTCCAATGCTTTTCTCTTCCTCACAGGGCACACTGGTCTTGGCACGCAGGCAGGCACTGGTGCTTCAGGCTTCAGAGCAGGTGGTATAGGATTCCCTGGGTGATGTTCCGTCACCCAGCAGGGAGACTAGCAAGCCTTGGCCCCCAGTCCTG
Source organism: Pleurodeles waltl (assembly GCF_031143425.1). Classification (NCBI taxonomy): domain Eukaryota; kingdom Metazoa; phylum Chordata; class Amphibia; order Caudata; family Salamandridae; genus Pleurodeles; species Pleurodeles waltl. Next base: position 1,029,511,948 of record NC_090437.1, on the reverse strand, counting down.
GTCACAGGCAGAAGTCTTGCTGAGCTTCCCCTTCACATACAACCTGTCTGGTTGCTTGGCATATGACAAATTTGTGGGTACTCAATCTCCTCTTCTTATAGTCCTTTTCCAGAGACCAAATGTGATTTAGGGTCTGGAGCTTTGACATTTTACGTTGGGGTTCTGCTTCTTTTTAAGTGGGTACTTCTCATGTTTATGGTCCTTCATGAAAGAGGTTTGCCACAGCTGGCATGACTCTGTAGCTGATTGTCCACACCACAATTGTTGGACCTGGCCCTCTATGGAGGGTCACCCCCAAACCTTACTCCTCCTATTTTGTTTTTGCAGAATTCGTTTCTGTGGGCCTAATGACTCTGTGCACTTTAGCACTGCCAGCCAGTGCTAAAGTCCTTCTGCACTCTCTTCTAAATATATTAGAATTGGCATAAACCCAATTGGCATATTTAGGGCCTGATCTGAGATCTTAGCGGACAAGTTATTCTGTCACAATCGTGATGGATACCCCGTCTGTTGAAACATAAATCCCATTTTAGCCTGTGGGATTTATGTTTCGACAGACAGGATATCTGTCACCATTGTAACGGAATACCTTGTCCGTCAAGATCTCAATCAGGCCCTTAACATACAAAGTCCCTAGCAAGGTCGTATTACATGTACCCAGGGGCTATAAATTAAATGCTACTGCAGCACTGGTTGTGCCACCCACTTTAGAAGCCTGGTAAACATGTCTCAGGCCTACCATTGCAGAGCCTGTGTGTGTAGTTTAAACTGCCATTTCGATCTGGCAAAGTAAACCTTTTGCCAGGCCCAAACCTTCCTTTTTTATACAAATAAGTCACCGCTAGGGTAAGCCCTGGACAGCCCTGAGGGCAGGGTGCAGTGTATTCCAAATGATAAGAGATAACCAGTTTATGTTTGGTGTCTCTGGGATCACAATTTAAAATCCTAACTTATGGTGAATTCCGATTTTAAATGGCAATTCTGAATATGCCACTTTTAGAAAGTTGGCATTTTCTTGTCTTAGCCATTTGATGCCTGTAGCCTGTTTCGGTCACATGACTGGTTTTAACTGACATTCAGACTCTGTGAATTTCTCCCAGACAGTTACACTATACTGTGATTAGAAGGGGGTTGGAGCTTAGCACAGCCCCACTTGCAACTGAATAGCTTGCGCTCTTTTCACTCAAAGGGCCTAACCACTCCACATTGTTACTGCAGCCAACCTGGAGCCTGGGCATGGGAGGTGGGGAATTCAAAGACACAGGCGGTCATTCCAACCTCGGCGGTAAAAGGCGCTTACCGCCAGACACAAGACCGCCATAACACCGCCTCGGTCGCGGTAAACCGCCACGGTCATTCTGACCCACAACAGGCAAACCGCCAAAATACCGACATCCACAAAAGTCCGCCACACCAAAGGTCAGCGATAAACTGGCGATGACCAAACCTCCACCGTCACGCCAACAGAAATACGCCCATGCCATTACGACCCACGAATCCACGTGGCGGACTTTCAACCGCAGTATTCTATTGGCGGTACACACCGCCGCGGTCGAAATACACATACTCGTACAAAACACTACCACATTGGACTATTCGAAATACACACACCTGATACACATACACACACCACTCCCACACACCCAATACAATATAAAACACACACCCACAAACCCCTACGACCAGAAATTCAGAGAGAAGGCGAGAGAGAGACACCACAGTCAACTACCAAGCATCCACAGGCACACAATACCAATACCCACAGAACTTCCACGCACCTCACACAACACACCACTAAATAGCACCCCACCTATCACTACACACTCCACCCCACACATCATCCACACCACCCCATGGCACCTCAAAGACACCCCAGGTTCTCAAATGCTGAACTCAGGGTCATGGTGGAGGAAATCGTACGAGTAGAGCCCCAGCTGTTCGGGACACAGGTGCAGCACACCACCATTGCCAGGAAGATGGAGCTATGGAGCAGAATAGTCGACAGGGTCAACGCTGTGGGACAGCACCCAAGAAATAGGGACGACATCAGGAAGCGGTGGAACGACCTACGGGGGAAGGTGCATTGCATGGAATCAAGGCACAACATCGCGGTACAGCGGACTGGCGGCGGACCCCTACCTCCTCCCCCAGATTTTCCAACATGGGAGGAGCAAGTCTTGAACATCCTGCATCCTGAGGGCCTTGCAGGAGTCGGTGGAGGAATGGACTCTGGTAAGTCTCATCTTCACTACTTCATCCCCCCCACCCCACCTGTATGCCAACTCATACCCCCACCCTCACCCTTACCCCCATCACAACTACCCCTTGCAAATGTCTCACCATCACAACCCACCCATCCCAAAACTTAGCCCTGCATGCGGCCCCAAAGCATGGACATCCATCACCAAAGCATGCCCAATGCACATACCCATCACCCCCGTCAAAACACCATCACAACAGCCCCCACAAAGGAATGCCAGCACTGGGGTACGCGGGCACCCACCCATTGCACGCCATTGGCACACATAGAAGCAATAACCATACTTTTATACCCTTGCAGGACCCGAACGCCAGGTCACCGCGCAGGAAGGTCCACAAATGTCCCCTCCACCCCCAGAAGAGGCCCACAGTGATGACAGCAGCTCTGTCTCCCTGGATCTAGATGACCAGCCCGGTCCATCGGGGACCTCGGGACAGTCGGTTCCCCTCAGACAGGCACAGGCCACAGCAGACCTTCCCCCCTCTGGGAACACCAGCACAGCACCCACCCAGCGGGCCCATACCTCTGTCCCCAGGACACGTCAATCAGCGGTGTGTCCACCACTACAGGGAACCCAGGCTAACCCACCACCCCAACAACAACAGGGACCTGGGGGCAGTGGTAGTGGGCACACGGTCCAGGGGACGGAGGCCCAAGGAAACAGGGGAACTGGGAGGGCAGCTGTGCGACAGGGGGGGGACAGGCCAAGGGAACCCACTCTCCACGAGGCCCTCTCCTCCATCATGGGAGCATACCACCGCTCCCAGGAGACGATGGTGACGGTCGTGGCCAGATTTCAGGAAATCCAGCTTCTGCAGGAGCGACAGTATATGGGGTTCAGGGAGGAACTGAGAAACATCAGTACCGCCATGGGTACCATCGTAGTGGCCCTGAATGAGTTAATCTCCACATTGCGTACCACTGTGGCACCTCAAAGGGCCCCTGACACTAGCATGGACCAAAAACTGGCTGCCACCTCCGCCGGCGCTAGTGGACAGGAGGCCCCGACAGAAAACCAACAGCCCACCAGAACCCCACCCCCTGCAGAAGGAGAACCACCCCGCAAGCGGGCCCTGAGATCCAGGAAGAAGACAGAGTAACATGTCAAGACCCCCGCCAGCAAAGGATACCGCCCTGATTGTCATCCCACTGTCCCACATTGTCACCCTGTCCAACCTTAAACTGCCCCAGCTCCACTTCCCACAGGCTTTTGGACAATGCACCTGTGAACCTGATAGTCTGGACTCTGCCATGGACAATCCTCCACCATCACCCCTCACCGATTTGCAACCACCCATCCAAATTAGAACACACTTATTGCACATAAACAATCTGGAGTCTGTCTGTGATTTTAACAAATGTATTAGACATGACAGTGCCAAAATTGTTATTCACATTGTGATGCCAACAAACCGCTGTCACACAGCTGTAGTCCATGGGGAAACAAAGCAGATGTCACGCAGTGGGGCCCACAGCTCTGAAAACGGAAGGGAAAGTCACAACACAGTTACCATACACTGGGGGAAAAAGTCAGACAGTAGAGAGGTAGGAGTCTTTAAGTAAATGTAATATGCCGGTGTGTACTCTTACCTGTGTGTCACTGAAAATATTACTCTATTACTGTGTTCCTGTTGTCTATGTCGTCCTCTCCGGCTTCCTCTTCTTCACTCTCCACAAGCTCCACAGCTGCTACAACACCACCATCTGGACCATCCTCCTGCAGAAAAGGCACCTGGCGGCGCAAAGCCAGGTTTTGAAGCATACAGCAGGCCACGATGATCTGGCACACCTTCTTTAGAGAGTACATTAGGGATCCACCTGTCATATGGAGGCACCTGAACCTGGCCTTCAGGAGGCCAAAGGTGCGTTCGATCACCCTCCTAGTCCGCCCATGGGCCTCATTGTAGCGTTCCTCTGCCCTGGTCCTGGGATTTCTCACTGGGGTCAGTAGCCAGGACAGGTTGGGGTAACCAGAGTCCCCTAATAGCCACACCCGGTTCCTCTGGAGTTGACCCATCACATACGGGATGCTGCTATTCCGCAGGATGTAGGCGTCATGCACTGAGCCAGGGAACTTGGCATTAACATGGGAGATGTACTGGTCTGCCAAACAGACCATCTGTACATTCATCGAATGGTAACTTTTCCAGTTCCTGTACACCTGTTCACTCCTGCTGGGGGGTACCAAAACCACATGTGTCCCATCAATGGCACCTATGATGTTGGGGATATGTCCAAGGACATAGAAATCACCCTTCACTGTAGGCAAATCCCCCACCTCAGGGAAAATGATGTAGCTCCTCATGTGTTTCAGCAGGGCAGACAACACTCTGGACAACACCTTGGAAAACATAGGTTGAGACATCCCTGATGATACGGCCACTGTTGTTTGAAATGACCCACTTGCTAAGAAATGGAGTACAGACAGCACCTGCACTAGAGTGGGGATCCCTGTGGGTTGGCGGATGGGTGACATCAGGTCTGCCTCCAGCTGGGCACACAGTTCCTGTATAGTGGCTCGGTCAAGCCTGTATGTCAGTATGACATGTCTTTCCTCCATTGTCGACAGGTCCACCAGCGGTCTGTACACAGGAAGATTCCTTCATCTCCTCGCATTGCGGAGCGGGCGGTGCCTAGGAAGGACAACAGCGAGCACAGAGTCAATCAACCCACAGGTACGTTCCCACAGCTTGCACACAACACGATTCACTATGCATTGAATGGTTTGTATGAGTGTTGAGGAAAGGCCTAGGTATGTGTGACGCAGTAGAAATTAAGCCATGTGGGCCCTTGAAATGGCGGCTGCCTGACCTGTGAAGTGTGACAATGGGATGTGAGGTCAATGCGCTGGCGTGGCACACCGTGGCGGTAGGCGGACGAAGACCGCGGCACAAAGCCGCATTGGTTAACATAGAATCCTATGGGTTTTACGAGCCAATGATGATGTGCGCCGGCGGTCGCGGTACGCACCGCCGCGGGCGTGACCGCCATTTTCTATCATCTTAATCACTCGATACCTGATCTTCCACAGGAGAGGACCTACACTGCAAGTGCTGCTGTGACCTCGGTCTGGAAGAGACAATGGCTGCTGCGACTGGGGAAAGGGCCCCTGCCTTCACTTCTGAAGAATTGGAGAAACTCGTGGATGGGGTCCTCCCCCAGTATGCGCTACTCTACGGTCCTCCAGACCAACAGGTAAGTACACTGGGACCGTGCTTTGTGGGCAATGCATGGGTTGAGTCGGGTGGATGAAAGATGGTGGGGAGGGGAGCGATTGAGGCATGCATCAGACAACAGATGAGAGCATTGGCCACATGGCAAGGGTGGGGATGGGGGGCCACTCACATCAAGCATGCAGAAGGTGATGATTTTTCTTCTCCCCCTGTGTATGTCACATAGGTCAGCGCCCACCAGAAAATCGCTATTTGGCGTGCCATCGCCAAGGACGTCCGGACCCTGGGGGTCCACAACAGACGGGGCACCCACTGCCGGAAGAGGTGGGAGGACATCCGACGCGGGAGCAGGAAGACGGCGGAGGCTCTGCTGGGGATGGCCTCCCAACGTAGGAGGGGTGCCAGTCGTCAATTGACCCCCCTGATGTCCCGGATCCTGGCGGTGGCCTACCCCGATTTGGATGGGCGCATGAGGACATCACAGCAGACACAAGGGGGTGAGTACACTCTCATTCTGGTGACTTTTGCGCGCAGTGGAGGTGTCTGGGTGGGGGAGGTGGGCTGTGGGTATCTCTAGGCCAGGGTGATTTCTGTAGGCTAGGCCCCTCCGTAAGGCATGGCCCTGTGCCCCCTCCCCCCACCTCTGCAGGGTGCCAAGTACAGCTATTCATGGCCCTGTGTCATCTATGTGTGCAGTTGTCGTCCATAGGCTTGTAGGCCATGTCCCACTGATTGAGTAGTGGACCCCAAGTGCGCAGCGTAGTGCAGGGGGCTTCTGTGTCTGTCCTCTCCGGCAACGGTAGCGGTAATCCATGCACTCAACATGTCTTTCTTTCTCCCCCTCCCTTTTTTTGTGGTCTTCCTGTTCATGTGTGCATTAGCATCATCAGGCGGAGGAGAAGTGGCATCAGAGCACGAGGGAGCTGCATCCCACATGGCCCTGGAGGGCCATGCAACGGACTCTGAGTACACCAGTGGGACGGAGGGTGAGGGGAGCTCCACAGCGGGGACTCGTGCTGATGTCAGTGGCAGCGACTCGTCCTCTGAAGGGAGCTCCCTTGTGGTGGCGGCAACATCCGTGCCCCCCGCAACAACAGGTACAGCCGCCACCCAGCGCACCAGCACCGCCCTCCCAGCAGCCCCTCAGCGTTTGCCCCGGGCCCGCTCACCCAGGAAGGGGGGCATCTCCTTCGTCCCAGGCACCTCAGGCCCTGCCCCTGTCACCCCTGCTGCCCTCAGTGAGGAGGTCATTGACCTCCTGAGGACCATCATTGTTGGGCAGTCTACCCTTTTGAATGCCATCCAGGGTGTAGAAAGGGAGGTGCACCGGAGTAATGCATACCTGGAGGGTATTCATTTCGGGTCAGGCTGCCCATCAGCTATTGTCCCTGTCTCTAGCCTCCCCCCTCCAACTTCCTCCACCCAGACCCAATCCCATGTACCTCTGCCTATCCCAGACACACCTACAGACCAGCCTGCCCACACCTCAACACCCAAGGGAAGCTCATCCAGACATAAGCACCACACTTCACACAAGCATTCACACAAGCAACATCCACATGCAGACACACCAACACCCACTGCCTCCACTGTGTCCCCCTCCTCCTCGTCTCCCCCCTCCCTCCCTGTGACGTCTCCACTCACACTTGCATGCACAACATCTTCAGCCACTACGTCCATCACCAGCACACCCACCAGAACACTCCGCACACGTGCAGTCACCACCCCCAGTACCATTTTCACGTCCCCTGTGTCCTCTCCCAGTGTGTCTGTCACCCCCTCTTCCAAACCACACAAACGCAGGCAGCCACCCACCCAACAGCCATCCACCTCACGACAGCCTCCAGCCCAAGCACCTGCACCCAAAGACACCAGACTTCACACTCCTACAACCACATCCTCTTCCTCCACTCCCATACCCACTACACCTAGCCATCCCTCTCTTTCCAAATTGATTTTCCTTTCCAAACTTGACCTCTTTCCAACAACTCCCCCACCCCGTCCATCGAATAAGACTGCAATCAGCACCTCAGCCACCACCAAACCAGGACCTATCAGGACTGTTGTCCAAGGACTGTGGAGTCCCCCACCCTCAAGGGCAACTAGTTCTGGTAGGAGCCAAGGCACAGCCAGCCCACCCCCGGAAAAACACCCAAAGATCACCAGTGCCCGGCGCAAGAGGCCAAGGACACCAGGGACCAAAATCCCTACCCTGGCTCCGCCTGGAAGTGGGGTGCCACCTGGCACACCGCCAAAGGTGGGAAAGGGCCACAGACGACCAGGGAAGGGTGGGAAGGGCAGCACGCCCGACAAGTCCGGCAGCAGGCCAGCTACCCAAGAGGGCCCCACCAGCCCCATCCCAGGTGTGCAGGAGGGCACCGCCAGCCACAGCCCAGCTGCCCAGGAGGGCCCCGCCAGCCACAGCCCAGCTGCCCAGGAGGGCACCGCCAGCCACAGCCCAGCTGCCCAGGAGGGCACCGCCAGCCACAGCCCAGCTGCCCAGGAGGGCCCCGCCAGCCACAGCCCAGCTGCCCAGGAGGGCCCCGCCAGCCACAGCCCAGCTGGGCAATGAAGGAGCGCCAGCCACAGCCCAGCTGGGCAATGAAGGAGCGCCAACTCAAGCACTGCTGAACAGGGCAAGGCCCGCTGAACAGGGCACGCACCGCTGAACAGGGCAAGGACCGCCAAGGCAAGCACCGCTGAACAGGGCAAGGACCGCCATCAGAGACCGCCACTTTAACACTCCGACCGCCACGGCGGGACAAACAAACAGCGCGGCGGTCACCGCCAACAGACAGGCGGGAGTCAATGTACCGCCCACCCTATCACAACCCACCAATCCGCCACCTTTTCCGGGGCGGTAGTCCCGCCGATAAAAACACGGCGGAAACAAACATTTCAAACGGAAAACGCTCACCTCCATACACCCCACGAGGAATCTGGACAGCATGGAACCCAAACTACACATCCTACCAGCTATTGTATTCCTGCTCCTCTACCAGGAGCACGAACGCCGGCGCAGAAGACTACGGTGAGTACTGCACCTAGGACACAGGGGAGGGGGGAGGAGAAAATATTACGGGCACACATACGCTACACACCCACCACCACCCTCACCCACTACAACACACACATCAATGCATAGCAATACATCACTGTTACAACCCCCAAACCCCCCGGAAGAATGCAAAGACAAAATGAAATGATCATAAACAGTCGAATATATTGCATTATCGGCATATAAAAATAGCACACATCTAAAACTAATATATACATAAATATTAAAAGTCAGATAATTTTAGCAGTCATTGTCCGTGGACCATTGGGCCCAAATCACATGGGCAAGGCCCACACAGGATACCGGACACCAACGGAGAGAACACTGCAGGGGCATCAGATAGAAAAACTACAGGCACCTCAGGGGGAAGGGAAGGGGGGGGCACCTCAGCCACATGAGTACACGACGCCAGATCCACGAGGGGCCTCCATGGCCACTGTCCCATCCTGGGGAGTTCAAAGCCACAGTCTCTCAAGTCCATACAGTGGGTGGTTTGCCCACTGTACCATCCTGGGGAGTGCAAAGCCACAGTCTCTCAAGTCTCTACAGTGGGTGGTTTGCCCACTGTTACATCCTGGGGAGTGCAAAGCCACAGTCTCTCAAGTGGATGACAGTGTCCACTGGTTCTGGAGGGGGACTGGTGCCCAGAGTGCTTCGTGCAGCCCTGCCCGACACAGATGCGGCACTACCCCTTCCGCCAATGGGCCAGCGGTGCTTGAGATGAAGGGCCCAGCGGAGCGGTGCTTGAGATGAAGGGCCCAGTGCAGCGGTGCTTGAGATGAAGGGCCCAGTGCAGCAGTGCTTGAGACGGCGGAGCCCAGCGGAGCGGTGCTTGAGATGAAGGGCCCAGTGCAGCGGTGCTTGAGACGGCGGTGCCCAGCGGAGCGGTGCTTGAGAGGAAGGGCCCAGCGGAGCGGTGCTTGAGAGGAAGGGCCCAGCGGAGCGGTGCTTGAGATGAAGGGCCCAGCGGAGCGGTGCTTGACAGGAAGGGCCCAGCGGAGCGGTGCTTGAGATGAAGGGCCCAGCGGAGCGGTGGTTGAGAGGAAGGGCCCAGCGGAGCGGTGCTTGACAGGAAGGGCCCAGCGGAGCGGTGCTTGAGAGGAAGGGCCCAGCGGAGCGGTGCTTGAGCTGAAGGGCCCAGCGGAGCGGTGCTTGACAGGAAGGGCCCAGCGGAGCGGTGCTTGAGATGAAGGGCCCAGCGGAGCGGTACTTGAGATGAAGGGCCCAGCGGAGCGGTGCTTGAGAGGAAGGGCCCAGCGGAGCGGTGCTTGAGATGAAGGGCCCAGCGGAGCGGTGCTTAAGAGGAAGGGCCCAGCGGAGCGGTGCTTGAGAGGAAGGCCCCAGCGGACCGGTGCTTGAGATGAAGGGCCCAGCGGAGCGGTGCTTGAGATGAAGGGCCCAGCGGAGCGGTGCTTGAGATAAAGGGCCCAGCGGAGCGGTGCTTGAGAGGAAGGGCCCAGCGGAGCGGTGCTTGAGAGGAAGGGCCCAGCGGAGCGGTGCTTGAGAGGAAGAGCCCAGCGGAGCGGTGCTTGAGATGAAGGGCCCAGCGGAGCGGTGCTTGACAGGAAGGGCCCAGCGGAGCGGTGCTTGAGATGAAGGGCCCAGCGGAGCGGTGCTTGAGATGAAGGGCCCAGCGGAGCGGTGCTTGAGATGAAGGGCCCAGCGGAGCGGTGCTTGAGATGAAGGGCCCTGTTCAGCGGTGCTTGTCACGGCGGGGCCCAGTTCAGCGGTGCTTGGCAGGAAGGGCCCTGTTCAGCGGTGCTTGGCAGGAAGGGCCCTGTTCAGCGGTGCTTGTCACGGCGGGGCCCTGTTCAGCGGTGCTTGTCACGGCGGGCCCTGTTCAGCGGTGCTTGTCACGGCGGGGCCCAGTTCGGCAGTGCTTGTCACGGCGGGGCCCTGTTCAGCGGTGCTTGTCATGGCGGGGCCCTGTTCGGCGGTGCTTGACATGTGTTCCCAGGGAACCAGATCGGGCCAATATTTTCCGCTCAGTCGCCATCCAACCTTTCGCTTGCGGGGCCCTCCTGTGCTGGAGTCCTGGGCCCGTGGGTGTCCTCCTTCACACCCGAAATGGGGCAGGTGGGGCCCTCCTGGGCAGCTCGCCTGCAGCCGGAAATGTCCGCTCTGCTGCCCTTGCCCTCCTTCGCCGATTCTCTGGGGCCCTTGCCTCCCTTTGTGGATGTGCCAGGTGACGGTGCCAGGGTAGTGCCTTTGGGGGCTGCCGTCTCTGGCCTCTGGCGCCGGCCCTTCCCTTTTTTAGTTTTTTTCACAGGGGGTGGGCTGGCTGTCCCCTTGCTGCTGGCCGATGTTGCTGCCCTAGAAGCTGGTGGACTCCAATAGCCCTGGACTATGGTCCTTGTAGGTGCAGGGCTTGTGGTGGCTGAGGTGCTGTTTGGACTCTTACGTGATGGAGGGGGTGGGTCAGGTGATGCAAAGAGTTTAATTTTGGAGAGGAAAAACTTTTTAGGAGCAGTGGGAAGGGTAGGTGCAGTGGGTATGGGAGTGGAGGAAGAGGATGTGGTTGTAGGAGAGTCAAGTGTGCTGTCTTTGGGTGCAGGTGCTTGTGACGGAGGCTGTCGTGAGGTGGATGGCTGTTGGGTGGGTGGCTGCCTGCGTTTGTGTGGTTTGGAAGAGGGGGTGACAGACACACTGGGAGAGGACACAGGGGACGTGTAAATGGCAGTGGGGGTGGTGACTGCACGTGTGCGGAGTGTTCTGGTGGGTGTGCTGGTGATGGACGTACTGGCTGATGGTGGTGTGCATGCAGGTGTGAGTGGAGACGTCACAGGGAGGGAGGAGGGAGACGAGGAGGAGGGGGACACAGAGGAGGCAGTGGCTGTTGGCATGTCTGCATGTGGATGTTGCATGTGTGAATGCTTGTGTGATCTGTGGTGCTTATGTCTGGATGAGCTGCCCTTGGGTGTTGATGTGTGTGCAGGCTGGTCTGCAGGTGTGGCTGGGATAGGCAGAGGAACAGGGGAGTGGGACTGGGATGAGGAAATTGGAGGGGGAGGCAGGAGACAGGGACAATGGCTGCCGTCAGTGCTGAGGCCAGAGCGTTGAACTATCGCTGATGGGCAGCCTGACCCGAATGAATGCCCTCCAGGTATGCATTGCTCCGGTGCGCCTCCCTTTCTACACCCTCGATGGCATTCAATAGGGTAGACTGCCCAACAATGAGCGTCTGGAGGAGGTCAATGATCTCCTCACTGAGGGCAGCAGGGGTAACTGGGGCAGGGCCTGAGGTGCCTGGGGCGAAGGAGATGCCCGCCTTCCTGGACGAAGGCACGGCGGGCACGTGGCGAACGCCGAGGGGCTGCTTGGAGGGCAGAGCTGGTGCGTGGGGTGGCGGCTGTACCTGTTGTAGCGGTGGGCACGGATGTTGCCGCCACCACAAGGGAGCTCCCTTCGAGGACGTGTCTGTGTCGCTGATGTCTCCACGGGTCCCCGTTGTGGAGCTCCCCTCGCCCTCCGTCTCACTGGTGTACTCGGAGTCGGTTGCATGGTCCTCCGGGGTCATGTGAGATGCAGCTCCCTCGTGCTCCGATGCCACTTCTCCTCCGCCTGATGATGCTAATGCACACATGAACAGGAAGACCACAAAAAAGGGGGGGGGGGCGGACAAAAAATGACATGTTGAGTGCATGCATTGGCGACACCTTTGGCGGAGAGGACAGACACAGAAGCCCCCTGCACTACGCTGCGCACTCGGTGTACACTACTCAATTATTGTGACTTGGCCTACAAGCCTATGGACGACAACTGCACACATAGGTGACCCAGGGCCATGGATAGCTGTACTTAGCACCCTACAGAGGTGGGGGGCGGGGGCACAGGGCCATGCCTTACGGAGGGGACCAGCCTACAGAAGTCGCCCTGGCCTAGAGATACCCACAGCCCTCCTCCCCCACCCAGACACCTCCACTGTGCGCTAACATAGCAGAATGTGCTGGTACTCACCCCCTTGTGTCTGCTGTGATGTCCTCACGCGCCCATCCAAATCGGGGTAGGCCACCGCCAGGATCCGGGACATCAGGGGGGTCAATTGACGGGAGCCACCCCTCCTACGTTGGGAGGCCATCCCCAGCAGAGCCTCCCCGGTCTTCCTGCTCCCGCGGCGGATGTCCTCCCACCTCTTGCGGCAGTGGGTGCCCCATCTGTTGTGGACCCCCAGGGTCCGGACGTCCTTGGCGATGGCACGCCAAATGTCTTACTTCTGATGGGCGCTGACCTATGTGACATGGACAGGGTGGGAAAATAAATATCATCATTTTCTGCATGGTCGATGTGAGTGGCCCCCCTCCCAACCTTGCCATATGGCACATGCTCTCATCTGTCGTGCGATGCATGCCTCATTCGCTCCCCTCCCCACCATCTTTCATCCACCCCACTCAACACAGGCATTGCCCACAAAGCATGGTCCCAGTGTACTTACCTGTTGGTCTGGAGGACTGTAGAGTAGCGCATACTGGGGGACGACCCCATCAACAAGTTTCTCGAATTCCTCAGATGTGAAGCCAGGGGCCCTTTCCCCAGTTGCAGCAGCCATTGTATCTTCCAGACCGAGGTCACAGCAGCACTTGCAGTATAGGTCCTCTCCTGTGGATGATCAGGTCTCGAGTGATTAAGCAGATAGAAGATGGCGGTCACGCCCACGGCGGTGCGTACCGTCATTGGCTCCTGAGACCCATAGGGTTCAATGTTAACCAATGCTGCTTTGCGCCGCGGTCTTCGACCGCCTACCGCCACGGTGTGCCACGCCAGCGCATTGACCTCACATCCCATTGTCACACTTCACAGGTCAGGCAGCCGCCATTTCAAGGGCCCACATGGCTTAATTTGTACTGCGTCACACAGGCCTAGGCCTTGCATTGCCACTCATACAAGCCATTCAATGCATAGCGAATCGTGTTCTGTGCAAGCTGTGGTTACGTACCTGTGGGTTGCTTGACTCTGTGCTCCATGTTGTCCTTCCTAGGCACCGTCCGATGGGACTTGCGAGGAGATGGAGGAATGTTCCCGTGTACGGACCGCTGGTGGACCTGTCGGCAATGGAAAAAAGACATGTCATACTGACATACAGACTTGACCGAGCCACTATACAAGAACTGTGTGCCCAGCTGGAGCCACACCTGATGTCCCCCATTCACCAACCCACAGGGATTCCCCCTCTGGTGCAGGTTCTGTCAGTACTCCATTTTTTGGCAAGTGGATCATTCCAAACAACAGTGGCCATATCATCCGGGATGTCTCAGCCTATGTTTTCTAAGGTTTTGTCCAGAGTGTTGTCTGCCCTGATGAAATACATGCGGAGCTACATTGTTTTCCCTGAGGTGGGCGATTTGGCTACAGTGAAGGGTGATTTCTATGCCCTTGGCCATATCCCAACATCATTGGTGCCATTGATGGGACCCATGTGGCTTTGGTTCCCCCCAGTGAAAGTGAGCAGGTGTACAGGAACAGAAAAAGTTATCATTCGATGAATGTCCAGGTGGTCTGTTTGGCTGACCAGTACATCTCCCATGTAAATGCCAAGTTCCCTGGGTCAGTGCATGACGCGTACATCATGCGAAATAGCAGCATCCCTTACGTGATGGAACAGCTACAGAGACACCGTGTGTGGCTAATTGGTGACTCAGGTTACCCCAACCTGTCGTGGCTACTGACCCCAGTGAGGAATCCCAAGACAAGGGCAGAGGAACGGTACAATGAGACCCATGGGCGTACTAGGAGGGTGATCGAGCGGACCTTCGGCCTCCTGAAGGCCAGGTTTAGGTGCCTGCATATGACAGGTGGATCCCTAATGTACTCACCAAAGAAGGTGTGCCATATCATCGTGGCCTGCTGTATGCTGCACAACCTGGCTTTGCGACGCCAGGTGCCTTTCCTGCAGGAGGATGGTCCAGATGGTGGTGTTGTAGCAGCTGTGGAGCCTGTGGAGAGTGAAGAGGAGGAAGACGACGGGGACGACACAGACAACAGGGACACAGTGATACAACAGTATTTTCAGTAGCACACAGGTACGAATCAAGCCCGCAATTTTACATTTACTTAAAGTCTCCTGCCTCTCTACTGTCTGTGTTTCCCCCCGGTTCCTGTTAACTGAGTTGTGACTTTCCCTTCCGTTTTCAGAGCTGTGGGCCCCACTGCGTGACCTCTGCTTTGTTTGCCCATGGACTACAGCTGTGTGACCGTGGTATGTTGTCATCACAATGTAACTGAACATTTTGGCAACGTTATGTCTAATACATTTGTTCAAAATACAAGCAGACTCCAGATTTTTTAAGTGCAATAAGTGATTTTATTAAAGTGCTAAATTTAGGGACATGATTGTAAAACGGTGATGGTGGAGTAATGTCCATGGCAGAGTCCAGTTTTCAGTCTCACAGGTGAATTGTCCATATGCCTGTGGAAGGATGGAGCAGGGGCGGTTTAAGTTTGGACAGGGTGACAATGTGGGTATCGTTTGCTGGGGGGGTCTTGGCATCCTACTCTGTCTTCTTGTGAGATCTCAGGTACCGCTTGCGGGGTGGTTCTTCTTCTGCAGGAGGTGGGGTTCTGGTGGCCTGTCGTTGTGTGGGGGCCTCCTGTCCACTAGCGCCGGCGGAGGTGGTAGGCTGTTCCTGGTCCATGTTAGTGACAGGGGCCCTTTGTGGTGCCACATGGTCCCGCAATGTGGTGACTATCTGGTTAAGGGCCACGACGATGGTCCCCATTGCGGAACTAATGTTTCTCAGTTCCTCTCTGAACCCCATGTACTGTTCCTCCTGCAGTACCTGGATCTCCTGGAACCTGGCCAGTACCGTAGCCTTCGTCTCCTGGGAGTGGTGGTATACTCCCATGATGGAGGAGAGGGCCTCTTGGAGAGTCGGTTCCCTGGGCCTGTCCCCCCCCTGTCGCACAGCAGCCCTCCCAGTTCCCCTATTTCCCTGGGCCTCTGTCCCCTGGACCGTGTGCCCACTACCACTGCCCCCAGGTCCCTGTTGTTGTTGGGGTGGTGGGTCAACCTGGGTGCCCTGTAGTGGTGGACACACCGCTGATTGACGTGTCCTGGAGACAGAGGCATGGGCCCGCTGGGTGGGAGCTGTGCTGGTGTTCCCAGAGGGGGTTAGGTCTGCTGTAGCCTGTGGCTGTCTGTGGGGAACAGACTGTCCCGAGGTCCCCGATGGGCCGGGCTGGTCATCTGGGTCCAGGGAGACAGAGCTGCTGTCATCACTGGGGGCCTCTTATGGGGGTGGGATGGACATCTCTGGACCCTCCTGGGCGGTGTGGTGGCGTTCGGGTCCTGCAGGGGTATTAGAGTATGGTTATTGCTTCTGTGTGTGCCATTTCGTGTAATGGGTGGGTGGCCGTGTACCCCAGTGCTGGCATTCCCTTGTGGGGGCTTTTGTGACGGTGGCTTGTGGGGGAGATGGGTATGTGCAGTGGGCATGCTTTGGTGATGGGTGTCAATGCTTTGGGGAGGCATGCAGGGCTAGGTTTTGGGATGGGTGGGTTGTGATGGTGAGCCATTTGCAAGGAGTTGGTGTGATGGGGGTGGGGGTGAGGGTGGGGGTATGATTTGGCATGCAGGTGGGGTGGTGGGAATGAAGTAGTGAAGATTTAGCAGAGTCCATTCCTCCGCCTACTCCTGCGAGGCCCTCAGGATGCAGGATGTGCAAGACTTCCTCCTCCCATGTTGTGAATTCTGGGGGAGTAGGTGGGGGTCCGCCGCCAGTCCGCTGTACCGCGATGTTGTGCCTTGATACCATGGAACGCACCTTCCCCCGTAGGTCGTTCCACCGCTTCCTGATGTCGTCCCGATTTCGTGGATGCTGTCCCACAGCGTTGACCCTGTCCACTATTCTGCTCCATAGCTCCATCTTCCTGGCAATGGTGGTGTGCTGCACCTGTGCCCCGAAGAGCTGGGGCTCTACCCGCACTATTTCCTCCACCATGACCCTGAGTTTGGCGTCAGAGAACCTGGGGTGTTTTTGGGGTGCCATGGGGTGGTGTGGATGAGGTGAGGGGTGGTGTATGTGTTGTAGAGTGTGGTGAGTGTGGTGGTGTATGATGTTTTGTGCGTGGATATTGTGTGGGTGATGTTGTGATTTGCCTCTGTGTGATGGTCTACTCTATGCTGTGCTGTCTCTCTCTGTCCTTCAGTCGCAATTGTGGTCGTAAGGGTTTGTGGGTGATGTGGGTGTGTGTTTTATATTTAATTGGGTGTGTGGGAGTGGTGTGTCTATGTGTCTCAGGTGTGTGTATTTTGAATTGTCCAATGTGGTAGTGTTTTGTAAAGGTGTGTGTATTTTGACCGCGGCGGTGTGTACCGCCAATGGAATACCGCGGTTGAAAAACCGCTGCGGGGATTTGTGGGTCGGAATGGCATGGGCGTATTTCTGTTGGCGTGACGGTGGAGGTTTGGTCATCGCCAGTTTTTCGCTGGCCGTTGCTGTGGCGGACTTTTGTTGATGTCGGGTTTTTGGCGGTTTGCCAGTTGCGGGTCAGAATGACCGTGGCGGTTTACCGCGACCGCGGCGGTGTTATGGCGGTCTTCTGACCGGCGGTAAGCACCTTTTACCGCCGAGGTCAGAATGACCACCTTAATCTTCACTTAGGCTCCTTATTTTTACCTTGCCTTTTTATATTCTCCTTTCTTTCTACTTCATCTTTCTCAACTTCTTTGCTTTCTTGTTGTACCTCATCTATCTCCACCACTGAAGTCACTAAATCCATGATGTTCTTTCCACCTCATTTCTGGATCCATCCCTCTCTGACTACATCTACTTCTCCTTTCTCTACCACCCTCCACTTCTATCCCTGCCACATTCATCTATCTGTTTTGGTTCTCATCACTGAGCCTTACCATTTGCACTGCACCTCTCTCTTTTGCTGTATCCTCTTCCTGCTTATCTCTGCATCTCTATGTGTCTACGTCTGCTCCCTGTATCTTAAGTTTCTCTACCTCCCATCAAAATACCTAACTACCTATCTCTCTCCCAAACCCACTCTGTACCTTTCTCTCATGCCTTCACTTTTCTTTACAACTCTCTATTTCTACATCTCTATCTCGCTACCCCTCCTTCTACCTCAGCTCTCTCACCTATCTAATCGTACTTCACTGTTTTTTTCTTTTCTTTGTGCTCTGTTTTCTTTGTGCATCTCTCCCCATCTACATTGCCTCTCTTGCTATCTTATTTCTTTCTCCCATCATTATATATCTCTCTCCATCTCTCTATGCATCGTCTTTCTGTACCAGTGTGACCCTTTACTCTGTCTAACCACTCTCTTTTTCATCTCTCCCCTCCTTATTTCTCTTTACCTCATATCCCACTCACTAGCACATCTCTGTCTATGCACCTCTTTCTCTCACTATGTAACCTCTAAATTGACCCCACCTTTAACTCACTCACCTCTCCACTTCCCCTCCCTTTAAAGCTTTTTTTTGCTCAACCTTGTCTCTCTCAATTCTGGACTTCGTTCTCACTATCTTTCTTTTTCCAGCTCTGCATTCCTCTATTATTACCTCTGTGCTCCCTGAACTCCTCCTTTTCAGCTGATCCTTTCTATAGCAACCTCTCGCTACATCTCTTTCTTTATACATTTCTCCATCTCACCTCTCCATCTCTGCCACCCTTTGTAATCCACCACTCACTCTGCCTCACTACTATCTCTGTAAATTACCTGTTTTCTTTCTATACCTTTCCTCTTTTTCTACTTCTAGTCCCTCATACTTTAACTTTGTCTCTGCCGCACTTCCCTCTGCACCTGACCTGTATTTCGACAAAACACTGGCCACTCTTGCTACCTTACCTCTTGCTCTGCCTTTCATCTCTTCTTACATTTCTCACTAACTCACCAATCTACTTCTAACTCTCTCACTTTATCTCTCTCTACTTCACATCTCTTTCTACCTTCCCTTTCTTCATCACTATTCTATGTACCCCACCCCTTCCCTTCTCCCTGTATTTTCTATACACTTACTTCCCTTTCTTTGCCTACCCCTTCCTCTATTTGCCTCTCTGTATCATTCTTTCTGGCTACCTTACTTTTCACTCTTTACTTTAAGTAACCTTCATACCTAACCAGTCTCTCTGCTTCATCTCTGTTTCTACTTCTAGTTATACCATTTTCTTTATTTCTCTACCCTTCACTTGTTTGCCACTTCCTCCCATTTCTCTTACTTAGCAGAGCCAAGGATTGTTTACTAGTCAGTGAAATGTACACATAAATAGAGTGGACCTTCTAAATAAACTTTGTAAAAAAGAGAATTGAAGCTGTAGTGTCATGTGAGTTATGAATGACCAAACTCCCTTGGCTCCTGAAGGACTCCGTAAAACTGTGACAAAAGGCTCAGAACA
Organism: Pleurodeles waltl; assembly: GCF_031143425.1. NCBI lineage: Eukaryota > Metazoa > Chordata > Amphibia > Caudata > Salamandridae > Pleurodeles > Pleurodeles waltl. The sequence goes on along the minus strand of NC_090437.1, from coordinate 1,029,493,117 downwards.
TGGTGAAGTGAATACAGATTTAGGAAAGTGGGTTTGCGGTTGCACACAGACGAATAAAGACATGTAATGCTCAGCTCTGCGTGTGGGGTAGTTTTTGCTGATTACATAGAGCTGAGGAAGATGCTACAACTGGCCACGAGATAGGGGATAAGTGACTTGAAGATGAAAAGTGCTCTCTAAGAGAGTTTGCTGTGGTCCAAGCCAACTGCTTGTGTGTGGCACATGTGCCTCCATCGAAGTGCAGAGTCCACATTTGGCCTATGTGGAGTCAAAGAGCAGCTCCAGCCAGTATGAAGCATTTGAAGATAAAGAAAGCTTTACTGAGAAGTCTACAAATCTGTGGCCAAGAACCTGCTAGAAAGGCTGTAAAGAGAGGTACTGTGCTACAATGCAACATAAAACTATACAGTGTATGGAGTGATAACGCTAAATGCGGGCACAGACAGATATAGACAAAAAGTACCAGCTGACAGAACAATTGATAATAAAGCAAACTGTTGTTACACTTACCAGAGCCTCGAGAAGAAGAGCTCCACGACCTCAGCAGCAGGCAGGGAGGCCCAAGAAGAAGCACCAGGGTTGTGCCTACTGAGCTGTCTTATACCTGAAGTGGCACAACATAAATGCCCTGGCAGGGGGCTCAGAACAACTCCAGAGGTCTCCAGAAAAGTGAAGAACTCCGATGGAGAACAAGAAAGAGGTCAGAGTTCCACAGACTGTCCAAGATGATCCAGAGTACTAGCACGTCACAGGGTCTTAGAGATGGCATTGAAGAAGCGGTTCCCAGTGGACAGCAGTCAGTATCGGAGAAAACTCCCTTTTCAGTGTCAGCCAATCCCATTAACAGTTATAATGCTGCCTCCTTCCTGAAATCACCACCATTTAATGCCCCCAAGAAGCAGAATATTGGCAATAGATGGACTACTTGGATAGAGACATTTGATGATATCATTGATGCACTGGAAAACACAGATAAGAAGGTTATCAAATACCTCCAGAATCTTGCTGGTGAGGGTTTAAAAGAAGTCATAAAGAAAATGCTGCAAGCTGAGGAAGTTACATATAGTCAAATTAAAGAACCCTTGAATCTCAAGTTCAATCCAATACCAAATGTAGATTACGAAAGGTAAATCTTTAGTCAAGAATGACAGAAAGTTGGTGAAACCATAGCCGTATCTGTTGAGAGCCAGCATACGCTAATCGAACACTGTAGGTTCACTTAATTTAATAATGAGGAAGTCATATGTCTCAGAGTTATTGATTCATTCATATGATGAATGCTGAGAGAAATGCTTAGACTGGAATGAGTTCTCCTACTAGGATCAAGGATCCCTAGAACTCGCTGTCCTTATAAAGGTGTAAAACAATAAAAACAACAAGCGGCAAAGTTACCCATGTGTTCTGAACTCCAAATGATCAATGAATTGTTTACACTACATGTAAACGTACAGACTTCATTATAAATATTGCATGAGTGAGAGCAGAAACCATTTCAAGAATAAACTGGAGATTTTCTGCCACTCCAGAACATACAAGGTTCAGATTCAAACTTGAAAACAACTTCATGCTCTAGAAGCTCCTCCCAAAATACTAGATACAACTTATTGAGAAATACAGTGGCAATCTTTCAGTTCAGATCCGATAGAGTTCAGAGTGCTGCAGTGAAAGAGTCCAGTGTGCTTGTCCTCATGGGGGTTAATACTCAAACAATGTCCAATGTCCGGAACAAGTGCTAGAGCTGAAGAATGTGCTAATCGACAAGCTGCTGACAGGGAGGTTTGAGGTGCCCAAAGTGAGTCAGTCATGAACATGAAAAGCAGGCAAAAGCACGAAGCTGAAATACAGAAAGTGATGTCTCTACACAAAAAGGAGTTGTGTTTCAGGTGTGGATTATCGGTTCCACACAAAGGAATATATCCTGTCATTGGGCAGATTTGCAAAGGCTGTTGGAATGAGAACGTTTTGTAATGGTTTGCAAAGCGAAGGAAAAAATAAGTGCGTCACAGAGAGAAGACAAAATGGCCTCCAGAAGATTCCAGAAGCGACGTTCTACACACATTCACAAGGCCAAGCTACATAAACCAGTTGAGACAAATCAACACCAAACAAACTTGACCGCCATTTAAATCGTTGTCTAAAAGTTCTTCAGTATCAAGTGAAGGTGAAGGAGATGATTGTGCAATGTTGATGTTTACTTCAGAAACATTTGCGCATGTGGGGTTGGCAACATGTGAAGAGAAATACCAGTCAAAGAAAAGTTGACATGTAAAAGCATCAAAGTCATTCAAACATTGTCCAAAAAAGTGAAGGTAAGTGGCTGTTCAATACCTTTCATTATGGACAGTGGTGCGTCGATAAACATTGTGTCTGAAGAGAAATATAATGAACTATCTCCATTACTGCGACTGACACCACCAAAAACTAAAGTATATACATGGGCTGCATCAATACCATTGAAAAGTCCAGGTTAATTTATAGTGACGATGAAACAGAAGAAGAGGAATTCTCCTTCATGTGCTTCAAGGTACTGTTACGACTCCATTTTGTGCTCTATGTGCTGTGGGTTTTACTTGTTGATTTTGTCACCCTTCCCTTGTGGCGCCTCCCTGTTCTGAACACTTCATGGTCTCCCTCCCAGGAAACTTGAACCATTGACCCTCCTGTTCTGTGGCTAAGCAAGTTTAGTCTGTTTTGCACCTGCATATTATCACATGTCTTTTAATACAAGTGACATAATCCACTGAGACACACTGAACTGTACGATCATGCACTTGGGGTCCATTAGTTGTTAGTTGTTTCCAGTTACCGTTTGCAACAGCCACCTGCAAGGCTTCATATCTGTTGTATGTCCCCAGGTTCATTGCAATATTCCACACGGGACATTTGCCTTCTGGAACACTCTTTTCTTCCAGCATAAGTACCCCCTCGGGACCTGCATCAGCGCATGACCTTGTTCCAGTCCTGCACAAGCATTACCCACGTACTAACCTCCTGAGTCACCCTGAACTTCCAGCACTCTAGTCTTCCAAGTCTTCCTGATGAGCCAGTGATCCTGGTTCCTGCAACACTTTTAGTGTCTTCCTTCATGATCTATGATTCTGCCTCCTCTTGAGCTGCTTGCTTCGAGCCGCCTGTCGTCTTCAGATCCCAATTAAAGTACTAGACAAGGTTAAGTACTTTCTCCTCAGGTTAGTGTGCACTGATCGATAGGTTAGCAAATATTCAAAGACCTACTCGTATGAATGTGTAAGCATGTTTTGGACATTGTACATTGCTGAAGCTGAATTTTTCTTATAAATATTAATGTATTCTGAATGTTAAATCTGCAGAGAAAATGAATAAATATAGAGAAAACAATACACAAGTTTGACAATGTGCCTACTTGAGTGACCCTTAATAATCACAAAAGCCCTCATTACAACCCTGGCGGTAAATGCCGCTTACATACCGCTGCGGCTGCGGAATTCCGCTACAGGTATTATGATTCACAGCTCGGAATCCGCCATAAAGCAGACACCCACACAAGTCCGCCACACCAAAGGTCAGTGATAAACTGGCGATAATAAAACTGACACCGTCACGCCAACAGGAATACGGCCACACTATCACGACCCACGAATCAACGCAGCGGTCTTTCAACCGCGGTAATCCATTGGCGGTACACACCGCCGCGCTCAAAAACAAATCGAAATACACACACCTGATACACATACACACACTACACCCTCACACCCAATCCAATATAAAGCACACACCCACATCACCCACAAACCCTTACTACCTGAAATTTGAAACCACGCCAGAGAGAGACACCACCATAAACAACACCAGCATCCACAGACACACAACACCATCACTTACACAACATCCACGCACCTCAAACAACACACACCAACACATCCCCTCACACATCACAACACACACCACCTCACACATCACTCACACCACATCATGGCACCTCAACGACACTCCAGGTTCTCTGAGGAGGAGCTCAGGGTGATGGTGGAGGAAATCGTCTGTGTAGAGCCACAGCTATTCATGTCACAGGTGCAGCACACCTCCATTGCAAGGAAGATGGAGCTATGGCGAAGAATTGTCGACAGGGTCAATGCAGTGGGACAGCATCCAAGAACACAGGATGACATCAGGAAGAGGTGGAACGACCTACGGGGGAGGGTGCGTTCAGTGGTTTCCAGACACCAGATTTCTGTCCAGAGGACTGGCGGTGGACCCCCACCACCTCCCCCACAACTAAAAACATGGGAGGAGCACGTCTTGGCAATACTGCATCCTGAGGGCCTCACAGAAGTAGCAGGAGGACTGGACTCTGGTAAGTCAAATCTTTACTACCTTATCCCCCCCACCCTACCTGCATGCCATCACATACTCCCACCCTCACCCTCACCCCATCACTCCAAAACCTCACATATGCCCCACTATCACAACCCACCCATCCCAATACCTGCAAGCAACACCAAAGCATGGACACCCATACCAAAGCATGTCCACTACAGATACCCACATAGACCCCAAACCAAATATCACACAAGGACCAAGCCAAGAATGCAAACACTGGAGTACAGGGTCACTCATCCATTGCACACGATGGCACACACAGATGCAATAATCATGCCTTTACACCCCTGCAGGACCCCTACCCAACGTCACTGGACAGGAGGTACCAGACACCCCACAGAAGAGACCCACAGTGATGACAGCAGCTCCGTACAACTGTATCAAGATGACCAGCCTGGCCCATCTGGGACCTCGGGACAGTCGGTTCCCCTGACACTGGCACAAGCCACCACAGAGCCTCCCTCCTCAGGAAACACCACCACAGCACCCACCCAGCGGACCCATACCTCTGTCCCTAGGACACGTCAAGTAGCAGTGTGTCCACCACTACAGGGAACCCAGGCAAACCCACCAACCCAAGAAAATCAGGGACCTGGGGGCAGTGGCAGTGGGCACACGGTTCAGGGGACAGAGGCTCAGGAAAACAGGGAAGCTGGGAGGACTGCTGTGCGACAGGGGGAGGACAGGCCCAGGGAACCCACTCTCCACGAGGCACTCTCCAACATTATGGGAGCTTACCATCATTCCCAGAAGACGATGAAAACGGTACTGGCCAAGTTTCAGGAGACCCAGAGGCTGCAGGAGAAACACTACCTTGGGATCAGAGAGGAACTGAAGTCCATTAACAACACCCTGGTCACCATTGCAGGGGTGCTGCAAAAACTTGTCAACACCAGGAGGGACACTGTGGCACACCTAGGGGCCCCTAACACTAGCCTGGACGATGAACAGCCCTCCACCTCCGCCAGCACTAGTGGACAGGAGCCACCGCCACAGGAACACAACACCAGCACCCCACCCCCTGCAGATGGAGAACCACCCCGCAAATGGTCCCTGAGATCCAGGACAAAGACAGAGAACATTGCCAAGACCACAGCCAGGAAATGAGACCCCCCTGAATGTCACCCTTCTGTCCCACTTTGTCACCCTATCCATCCTTCAACCGCAATTGCTCCACTTCCTATGCCCCTTTGGACAATGCACCTGTGAAACAAATAGACTGGACTCTGCCATGGACATTCCTCCACCATCCACCCTGCCCATTTTACAACCCCCTCCACTTATTTGCACAGAAATAAACACACTTCAATCACAAAACAATTTGGAGTCAGTCTGTGCTTTCACAAACGTGTAATTGCAATAACCATGGAATATAGCAATGTAAATTTACTTGTGCACATACTGATGTAGCACAGCTGTAGGCCTAGAGGAAATATAGCAGAGGGCACAAAGTACGACCCACATCTGTGAAATGGAAAGGCAAAGTGTCAAGTCAGTGTCCATACACTGAGTGAAAATGACAGACTTATGCTCGCTCCAATAAGAGTATGAGATATGGGAGGCCATGACATCTTCTTACCTGTGTCTCACCGGAAGTATTGCATGATTATGTTGTTTCTGTTGTCGATATCCTCTTCTTCTGCCTCCTCTTCTTCCCTGTCCACAGGCTCCACAGGTGCCACAAGACCACCAGCTGTACCATCCTCCTGCAGAAAAGGCACCTGGTATCGCAAAGCCAGGTTGTGTAGCATACAGCAGGCCACGATGATCTGGCACACCTTCTTTGCTGAATAGTAGAGAGAAACACCTGTCATATGGAGGCACCGGAATCTGGACTTCAGGACGCCGAAGGTTCGTTCTATCACCCTCCTAGTTTGCCCATGTGCCTCCTTGTAGCGTTCCTCTGCCCTTGTCCTGGGACTCCTCACTGAGGTCAGTAGCCATGACAGGATGGGGTAACCAGAGTCACCTGCAAATATAGAGGGACAACTGTTAGACACACACTAACCCTTAGGGACAACCCCATGCCCAGACACCTATTCACACTGTATAGGGTCCTTGGCCTTACCTATTAGCCACACACGGTGCCTCTGGAGTTGCCCCATCACATAAGGGATGCTGCTATTTCTCAAAATGTAAGCGTCCTGCACTGAGCCATGAAACTTTGCATTCACATGGGAGATATACTGGTCTGCCAAACACACCATCTGCACATTAATCGAATGGTAGCTCTTCCGGGTTTCTGTACACCTGTTCACTCCTGCGGGGGGGACACAAATGCCACATGTGTCCCATCAATGGCACCAATGATGTTGGGGATATGTCCCAGGGCATAGAAGTCACCTTTCACTGTTGGCAAATCCTCCACCCTAGGGAACACAATGTAACTGCGCATGTGTTTCAGTAGGGCAGACAACACTCTGGACAACACGTTAGAGAACATTGGCTGGGACATCCCTGATGCAATGGCCACTGTTGTTTGAAAGGAACCACTTGCCAGGAAATGGAGTACTGACAGGACCTGCACTAGAGGTGGTATCCCTATGGGATAGCGGATAGCCGACATCAGGTCTGGCTCCAACTGGGCACACAGTTCCTGGATTGTTGCAAGATGAAGTCTGTAGGTGACTATGATGTTTCTCTCTTCCATTGTCGACAGGTCCACCAGCGGTCTGTACACCGGAGGATGCCGCCATCTCATCACCTGCCCCAGCGGATGTGCCCTATGGAGGAGAACAGCGAGCAGAGGGTCATCCAACACTGAGGTATCACAAAATGTAATTTGCACACATTTATTAATCCGCAATGTGCCTGTAACTGTGTGTATTCAAGGCCTACATTGGTGTGACGCAGTTATAATTAATGCCATGTGGCACCCTGAAATGACGGCTGCCTGACCTGTAAGGTGGGACAAGTGGATATGAGGTAACTGCGCTGGCGTTTTACACCGTTGCGGTGGGCGGTCGAAGACCGCGGCGCAATTCTGCATTGGTTAACATTGGGCTCTCTGGGTCCGAGGAGCCAATAACGATGTACGCCGGCGGTGACGGTACGCACCGCCGTGGATGTGGCTGCCATTTTCTGTCTGTACACTCACTTGATACCTGACCTTCAACAGGAGAGGACCTACACTGCAAGTGCTGCTGTGACCTGTGTCTGGAAGTGACGATGGCTACAGTGTCTGGGGAAAAGGCCCCTTCCTTCACTTCGGAGGAGTTGGAGAAACTAGTGGATGGGGTCCTCACCCAGTACACGCAACTATACGGTCCTCCAGACAAACAAGTAAGTACACTGTGAGCATGCTGCACGGACAATGCCTGTTTTGAGTGGTGTGGATGGAAGATACATGGGGGGCTGAGGCCTGCATGTGCGGGTGGTGAGTGTATGTGCGTCAGGGCAAGGGTGGGAACGGGGCCAATGAGTATGACGGTCCGGACGGGTAAAGAATTTATTTTCCCCCGTACTATTCCTCTAGGTCAGCGCCCACCAGAAGAAGACTATTTGGCGTGCCATCGCCAAGGATGTCCGGACTCTGGGGGTCCACCACAGACAGACCACCCACTGCCGGAAAAGATGGGAGGACCTGCGCCGCTGGAGCAAGAACACGCCAGAGGCCCAGCTGGGGATGGCCTCCCAACATGGGAGGGGTGCCCGTCGCACCATGACCCCCCTGATGTTCCAGATCCTGGCAGTGGCGTATTCAGAGTTGGATGGGTGCTTGAGGCCATCACAGCACCCACAAGGGGGTGAGTACACTCTCATTCAGCTGACTCTGAGCGCATTACAAGGTGTCTGGGTGGGGGAGGTGGGCAGTGGGTTCCCCTGGGCCAGGGTGATCTTGGTAGGCCAGGTCCCTTTTAAGGCAGGCTATGTGGCACCCCAACCCCACTAGTGGTTAGAGCCATCTACACCTAGTCAGGCTCCAGGTGTGCAGCAATCGGGCTTAGGCCTTGTACCCCATGGGCATGTGATTAATCTAGGAACTATAAGTGCATTGCGACGTGCAGAGGGCTGCTGTGTCTGTTGTGTCCGCCAACGGTAGTGGTGTTGCATGCACTGAACATGTCTGTCTCCTGTCTTTCCCCCCCTTTTTGTGGTCTCCCTGTTCTTGTGTGCAATAGCATCATCAGGCGGAGGAGCATTGGCACCGGAGCAGGAGGGAGCTGCATCCCACTTGGCCCTGGAGGGTGAAGCAACGGAGTCTGAAGCCACCAGTGGGACAGAGGGCGAGGGGAGCTCCACGGAGGGGACAGGAGCAGAGACCAGCGACAGCGACTCCTCCTCTGATGGGAGCTCCCTTGCGGTGGCGGGCCCCTCTGTGCCCACTGCATCAACAGGTACAGCCGCCACCCCACCTACCAGCACCGCCCTTCCAGCAGCCCCTCAGCGTGTGTCCTGTGCCCGTTCACCCAGGAGAGTGGGCATCTCCTTTGCCCCAGGCACCTCAGGCCCTGCCCCAGTCAGCCCTGCTGCCCTCAGTGAGGAGACTTTTGACTTCCTGATATCCCTCACTGTTGGGCAGTCTACCATTCTGAATTTCATCCAGGGTGTTGAGAGGCATTTGCAACAAACAAATGCATACCTGGAGGGCATTCATTCTGGGCAGGCAGCCCAACAGAGAGCATTTCAGGCTCTGGCCTCAGCACTGATGGCAGCCATTGTCCCTGTGTCCAGCCTCCCCCCAACAACTTCCTCCACCCAGACCCAAACCCCTGTACCTCAGCCTATCCCAAGCACACCATCAGACCAGCATGAACACACGTCAACACACAAGAGTGGCTCAGGCAAACATAAGCACCACACATCCCACAGGCACTCACACAAGCATCATACCCATGCACACATACCAACATCCACTTCCTCCACTGTGTCCCCCTCCTGCACATCTCCCTCCTCCCTCCCAGTCTCATATCCACTCACACCTGCATGCAATACATCCTCAGCCACTATCTCCATCACCAGCACGCTCATCACCACACACCACTCACGTGCACTTACCACCCCCACTACCATTCACACATCCCCTGTGTCCTCTCCCAGTATGTCAGTGAGCCCTCCTCGCAAAGTACACAAACGCAGGCACACACACACCCAACAGCCATCCACCTCACGACAGCCTCCAGCCCATGCACCCTCACTCAAATTCAGCAGACGTACACCTCTTACAACCACTACCTCTTCCTCCACTCCCAAACCCCCTCCATCTACCCGTCCCAGTGTGTCTAAAAAACTTTTCCTGTCAAACCTTGACCTCTTCCCTTCACCTCCCCCTTCGGCCTTCCCCTAGGGCCAAGCTTTCCAGGTCCCAGCCCAGCACCTCAGCCACCACATCCGCAGGCACAGTCGTGCCAGCAACTGCGGGGTCATGGAGTGCGCCAACCATCAGGGCTGCCAGTGTGCCACTGAGCAAGGGCAAGGACATTCCACCACCTGCCAAGGTTAAAAAGGTGCCCACATCCCGGAGGGAGAAACCAAAAACACCTGCCACCCCGGGGTCAGCGAAAACGAAAGGGGATAGTGGCAAGACAACTGCGTCACCATCAAAGGTGGGGAAGGGCAAAAAACTGAAGGGCAGGTCAGGAGACGGCATGATGGCACCTACTGAGGGACCAGTATCACACCTTCTGTCCACGTCCACGCCAACCTGTATGGCGGCGAACACCGCCAACTGCACCACCACCTGCACCGCCACCTGCACCACTACCTGCACTGCCTCCGGCATGTCTACAGCCGCTGCGACAGTCCCCAGCCTCTTCCCCGGTGGGCAGCCATCCGAGGCTGCAGGAGACATCCTGCTTTCTCACTCAGCTGGTGCTGACACATGCTCCCGCCGCCAGCACCGCCGCCACAGACCCCGCAGCCAGCACCACCGCCACAGACCCCACCGCCAGCACCACTGCCACAGACCCCTCAGCCAGCACCGCTGCCACAGACCCCGCCGCCAGCACCGCCTCCACAGACCCCGTAGCCAGCACCGCCGCCACAGACCCCGCAGCCAGCACCGCCGCCACAGACCCCGCAGCCAGCACCGCCACGACTGACACCACCGCAAGCACCGCCACGACTGACACCGCCGCTAGCACCGCCACGACTGACACCGCCGCTAGCACCGCCAGCGGCCCCGCGACGTCCTCAGACAGTGGCACCACTGCTGACATGCCTACCATCCCCAGTGGTCAGTCGTCCGAGGCTGGTGGTGAGTTCAAGGAACCTGGGCAGCTTCCATGCAGCATCACTGTCATCACAGTTGTCACCTGCATATGTAATGCGAAGCCGCAGCAGTGTGGGGTATGTCTCTGCCTCCATGGCGTATCATGCTACCTGTACCTCGGCAATCTCATGGCACACACACCTAGGCGAGTGTATTGTACCGGTCACACTGCATGTGGAACACTCTGGGCACAAAGCCCCTTCCAGAACCAGTGGAGAATGACATCCAATACCTCAGTCCTTGGCAGGATGAAGCACTCTGGGCACAAAGCCCCCTCCAGAACCAGCGGAGAATGACATCCACTACCTTAGTCCTTGGCAGGATGAAGCACTCTGGGCACAAAGCCCCCTCCAGAACCAGCAGAGAATGACATCCACTACCTCAGTCCTTGACAGGATGAAGCACTCTGGGCACAAAGCCCCCTCCAGAACCAGTGGAGAATGACATCCACTTGAGATACTGTGGATTTGCACTCCCCAGGATACAGCAGTGGGCAAACCACCCACTGGAAAGACTTGAGAGACTGTGGCTTTGCACTCCCCAGGATACAGCAGTGGGCAAACCACCCATTGGAAAGACTTGTGAGACTTTGGCTTTGCACTCCCCAGGACCAAACTGTGGGCATGGAGCCCCCTCGTGGAGCAGTGGCGTTGTGCGTTCATCAGGCTGAGGTGCACTCCTCCCCTCCCCCTTTGGTGTCTGTATATTTTCAATCTGATGCCCCTCCAGTGTTCTCTCCGTTTGGAGTCAGGTATCATGTGTGGGCCTCGCCCATGCATTTTGGGCCCAGTGGTCCACAGACAATGATTGGTGCACTATCCGGACTTGTGTATTTGGTGTACATAATTGTATATACTGGATTTTGAATTTTGATAATGATATTTCACATCATTACATTTGTTAAAATAATTTCCTTTTGTCCTTCCGTTCTTCCAGGGGATGGGGGGGTGTATATGTAATGTTGCTACATGTATTTGTGTGTATAGTGTTGTGGGGGAGGGTGGGGGATGGGGTGTTGCGTGTTGCATGTGTGTGTCACTCTCTTTTCCCTCCCCCCTCCCCTGTGTTTGTAGGTGCAGTACTCACCGTGGTCGTCGCCGCAGTCATTGGAGCTCCTGATAGAGGAGAAGGAAGCCCATCATCGGCAGTATCTGCAATTCGGGCTCCTCGGCGTCCGGGTTCCTCGTGGGGTGTGGAGAGGTGAGTGTTTTCCCTTCTGTGTACTGTTTCTGCTGTGTTTTTGTTCGCGTTGGTTCCGCCCCGGAAAAGGTGGTGGATAGGCCTGTTGTGATAGGGTGGGCGGTATATTGTCTTCCGCCTGTCTGTTGGCGGTGTCCGCCGCGCTGTTTGTTTGTACCGTCGTGGCGGTACGTGTGTTAATGTGGCTGTCTATGTTAGCGGTTTCCGCCACGGTCGAAATCACATTTTTAACACCGACCACCAGGGTTGTAATGAGGGCCCAAGTGTCTTTATTAACTGCTTATTAATACGAAATGGCGTGCTCATGTGTAGATTAATGTAGTAAGATGTTATATGAAGTGTCTTGTATTATGTATTTGCTTTATTAATCATAGGCCTTAAGTTAGTGAGGTCTTGGGCCTAGTTGCACAGCTCCATGTTATGCTGCACTGTTTAAACGAGTCACACAAAATGGCTGCATAAAGAGTTAGACTCGTCTTTTTCCACCACATTGACCAAATGCTAGTAGCTAAATTTCTTTCCCATGGGAACTGCTTGCCAGAATATGCTGTACTAGCTTTTGATACTTTGTAGAATTTAGTGTGTGTGAAGGCGATATTCCCAGGAACCAACAATGGATGCATTGACTGGATTACAAAGTGATACAAAATTGTTACCTGACGAGCCCAACGATGGGAACAGGAGAAGAGGCGCCAATCATCGACATGTGAAACACAGTTTAGTTATATCTTAGATTTGAGGTTCTACTTTCATTGGACTAAATGTAAACATACGATTCTTTGACCAATAGCAACTTGGGAAGATGTCCTAGGGAATCTAACTTAGCCAGACTGTACCGAGAGGAGACACACACTTTTTCCTAACTGCTCGGAAAAGAGAACGTTCATTCTTTTTCCTAACTCTGTTGCTGAGAAGTACTATTCCTATTATGTCCATTCCTGAGACATTTATATCTTGAACTTTATTGCTGAGTCCCGATGTCTTGCTAACCGAACAGATGTCCAATTGATGAAGACTGTTGCAGCTTGCTGGACCATACTGAGGCAAGTTATAAGTTTATATTATTGATCTTGATGTCATTTGCTTTTGTCTTTAGGTACCAACCACTAATTTTGATAGAGGCATAGTTAGATGTTTTCCACATCTGTGATGACTAAATTGTTTTGCATGAAGCCCAAGTATGCTATTCTAATCAGAAGGTTAGTTAGGAGACTCACTGAAGATGCTTGCTAAATATTAACAACGGTCAATGTCTTTTATTTGCTGAATCTAAATGTGTGCTATTTCTATTGCGCAGTAATCCTTGCTGTTGATTTGTACAGTAATTCTAGAATGTGTAGTGATCCGCGGATTGATTAAATTGAGATTCTTTAGAAGATTCGGTCAACCAGTATTATTTCTGCATATTTATCATTTGATTTTGAGACTAAGGGCCAGATGTATCATTATTTCCAATAAAGATTACCAAATTGTGATTTTTTTGTGAATCGCAATTAAGTAATCCCTATTGGAATGTCTGAAACTCCAGGAGTAAAAAAGCATTCAAATGTCCCAAGGACAAACTCGGTTCCGAAGGAATCCCAAGTGTCCATGAAGGAAGATCTCAACAATCGAACTCAAAATGTTAATAGACACTTGACTACATCTGAAACTAGTGCATAATAATACATTTATTTAAATGATATAAATGTGTTTAAACCCAGTTGAAACCACAAAGGAAATACACCAAACTAATGACCAAACACTTTATACACCCTGGAATAAATACAGAAGCTAAAAAACAAAGATCACACTCATACTACTACACTCATACCAATTAAAAAATTGGGAATGACAAGGACCCAACAGAATTCTCCAGGACTGACAAATATCAAGTCTGAAGAGCCCAATACAAATAATAACTAGTGGACCACACGGACTCACCAGAAGTATAACAACACAGTGAATCTCAAATCAAGTTGTGATCCACAGACTTCAATATCTGCAACAAAGGAGATTCTATTATATTTTCTTATATGACCAACTTTCTAATAACTCTTTCTTCTTTTGTTTTAATAAAATAATATGTCCTTTGGTCCTTCTTGCTGTTAGGTGAAAAAATCAAGTATGATGTAAGTACAATGTCCATGTTGATCTCAACAAATGTCCTTGTCTTGTGTATTAGTGCCGACGTATGTTTCGGTGACATGCAGCCCGTACGCGGGTCGCACACCTTCTTCAGGGCACAAAAGCCTTTTAAATATATACAACCATTCCAGGGGAAAATATTTTGTTGAAAACTTGATATATATTTCTGAAATATAAAAAACACAATGAATGTATCTATACTTATGAGATCTCCACACAAATAGTACAAAAAGAAGACCAAACAAAGAAAAAAAGAAATCAAGTGACAAAAAAGAAAAAAGAGGAACACAAAAAAACCATAGAGAAACAGAAGAAACTAAAGAAAAAGAGTTATTCCTGCACACAAGATGTTCATGCAGAAAAAAGTAATAGAGAGTGCCATCCAAAAATCAACGTAGATCCCTATACCGCAGGTGTGGTTTAGATAACCTACCACAAGAAATAACTTGCATCCGGAGAGAATACACCAGTAGGTGCTTTCTTTCTCAGTAAACCAAGGTGCTCTATATAAAGATTGATCAAAAGCAATTATGATACCTCTCTGTTTATTAAAGGGGCTGATAAAGTTACTAGAAAGAGTTTCTGCTCCACTAGCTTGCCTTTCTTTCGATCTTGACGCTTAGAGTCCCTGTACAAAATCAAATAAAGTTTGCAATTATAAAAGTCCCAAAAATGTTCTGCACCTGCAAATAGTGCACTTAGGAAAACTCCTTGTTTCAGTAGCGCTTCCTCTAATTCTTACATGTTATTCAATAGCCATGGGTCCATACCCCTTCTCTTACCTTTTATTCGTGGCATTGCCCAATGCAAGAGGCCATATGTTACTATGAAATGAGGTCACGATGAAAAGCCTCTGTCCGGATACTGCGAGGAGATGTGCCAGGACGTGGAGCGTGCAAGGAGAACGCCAACATCGCTGTCTGGTATATGAAACTCAATATAAAGAGCTCTCCGCTATCACCAGAGAGAGTAATCCTGAACAAGGTAAAAAGTCACAGACACTCGCAAGGACGAAATCGCACAAGGTGATAACTAGTATTCAAAGTGCTGCGTAAGTCCGGAAGAAATAGATACGGTTACTAAAAACCTACAACGGACATCGGGTCTAAGTGAGGATCGCATAATATGATGAGCGCCATCTTGGAGTGAATATTTATTTATAGTATATAAGTAGCAAACTGCTCTATGAACAGCGACTAAACGGAGAGAAACTATGTTAAAAAAAATTATTTACAAAGAAATCGGAATACATATGCCCCCAATTACAAATCTGCCTGTTATCGAATGTGTTGATGAAAGTAAAAACAATACCACAGCTATAAAAAGTGTGACGCGTCCAGAACTGAAAATGTCGGTGACAGAAATACATCCCCTGGCCTTCCTAAGAAGCACCCAGAAAAAATATAGTATACGTACACAAAAGCATAGTGGATATATGTGTTAACTGTACACAGAAAACACAGAGTATAGTGCAACCATCTTCCAGGGGAAAGATTCCCATTAGGGGGTCAATGAACTTAAAACTTGAACCCCAGGAGTTTCATATAGCGAATCGTAAGGGCTCGCAAATGGACCTACATCATTAAGATTTATGAGGTAGGTCGCAATTTGCGAACCATTGCAAATGGTCACAATCAGAGGGATGGTGGCTTGCTGGGCTCAGCAGACCACCATGTCTGTGATTGCTGTTAAATAAAGCAACCTATTTTAAAATAAATGCAGCCCGTTTTCCATAAAAGAACACAGGATGCATTTAAGAAAGAAAAATGACAAGTTATCTTTTCATTTTTTAAGCGTAGGCAGTGGTCCGTGCTGCTCTTAAAATTTTTTTTCGCATGCATTCACCCCTTTGCAAATGGGTAACCATGTACTTTCAATGGGCGGTAAAATGCAAATGTTTTGTGACCGCATTTGGGTCACAAAACATTCAAACATACCTCTGCAATTCGGTATTAGGAAGGGATGCTCATTAAGATTTATGAGGTAGGTCGCAATTTGCGAACCATTGCAAATGGTCACAATCAGAGGGATGGTGGCCTGCTGGGCTCAGCAGACCACCATGTCTGTGATTGCTGTTAAATAAAGCAACCTATTTCAAAATAAATGCAGCCCGTGTTCCATAAAAGAACACAGGATGCATTTAAGAAAGAAAAATGACAAGTTATCTTTTCATTTTTTAAGCGTAGGCAGTGGTCCGTGCTGCTCTTAAAAAATGTTTTCGCATGCATTCACCCCTTTGCAAATGGGTAACCATGTACTTTCAATGGGCGGTAAAATGCAAATGTTTTGTGACCGCATTTGGGTCACAAAACATTCAAACATACCTCTGCAATTCGGTATTAGGAAGGGATGCCCATGACACGCCCCTTTCTAATACCGATTTGGTATGTGGTCTCAATTCCAATTTGTGATTTGGTAACAAGTTACTGAATCGCAAATTGGACTTGATACATACCAAAATGCATTTATGCGAACACAAATGGCCTGTTGGGCCGTTTGTAATCGCATAAATCTTTGATACATCTGGCCCATGGATATTAGCTTTGGTAATATAGGGAAATAAACATTCTAACTTTTACATAAAGGTGTGGTTATTCATGGCCAAAGGGGTCCTGGTGTGCGGAAATTACTGACTCCCAAGATTATTGATCCCATAGATTGATATTGTTATTGATTGGCATTTCAATTGAATCTTATGGAGGGAAGTACTCTAAGCGCAGTCAAAAGGTCCATCAAACCTCTAACGTATCCCCTTATAAATTAATGAGAAGAAACCAAATAAGGTCAGACGCGCTAACAACATTGTTTAAGTAATAATCCCCTTGAGGTCCAGCACTCTAGATTCTTTCATTGCAGCGCTCTGAACTCTATTGTACCCAAACTAAAAGTTTTTCACTGTGTTTCTTGACAAGTTGTATTTTGGTATAAACTTTTAGAGCTTGAAGTTGTATTCAAGTTTGAATCTGAACCTTGTATGTTCCGGAGTGCCAGAAAAACTCCTGTTTATTCTTGAAATGGTTTCTGCTCTCTCTCATGCAATATTTTTGATAAAGTCCCTATGTGAACATGTAGTGTAAACAACTGATATGTCATTTGGAGTTTAGAACATATGGGTAACTTTACCTCTTGTTTTTAGTGCTCCACACCTGCATAAGGATAGC
The DNA here is from genome assembly GCF_031143425.1 of Pleurodeles waltl. Lineage (NCBI taxonomy): Eukaryota > Metazoa > Chordata > Amphibia > Caudata > Salamandridae > Pleurodeles > Pleurodeles waltl. Next base: position 1,029,476,062 of record NC_090437.1, on the reverse strand, counting down.
AAGGTCCAGGGAGTCTCGATCCTAGGCCTTGGCTCCAGGCAGTGCACAAGACAGCAGAGCAGTTCCCTTCAGTGACGCAAGTTTGTCTTTTCATGCTTATCCCTCCCCCCCTCTCCTTGGAGGTAAATGGGTGAATAATGGTTGATCTTGCCTTTGTTGAGTCCCTGTCTTGGGTGGGATTGGAGATCTAGTATTGTCTCAGAGGTTGGAACCAGGTGAGTGCGTGACAGGTATGGCGTCAAGTACCTGTTTACTCAGTTTCAGCATAGCTGCTGATATGCCACTGTTCTCAGTGAACTACCACATGACTGCTCATCACAAAATAGTAACTCAGTTCCCTTCTTTGTTTCCTGGGTTAGGAAAACTTAAGAGTATGAAATTGCAGTTGCATATTAATGAGGATGTCCATCCTGTTGCACAAAGACACAGAAGAGTTGTATTTAATTTACAAGAAGCTGTTAAAAAGGAACTTAAATATGATACCATTGAGCGTTCTGCTGGTCCAACACCATGGGTTTCTCCCATAGTGGTAGTATCCGAAAAGGACAGCGAAGGAGCTATATGCATCTGTGTGGATATGCGTCAAGCAAACAAGGCAATTGAAAGAGAGCAACATCCAAGTCTGCATTTTGCTGAAATGATAACACAATTGAATGGTGTGAAAGTCTTCTCTCTCATTGATTTAAATAACGGATGTCATCAGTTGGAACTCAAGGAGAATTGCAGGTACATTACAGCCATATCTACACATATTGGTGTCATTCAATATAAAAGACTAAGGCCCTCATTATGACCCTGGCGGTCTCTAGACTGCCAGGGTCACGGACCGACCGCGACATTACGCCCGTGGAGTTGTCGCCACTGTCGGACCGCCGTGCTGGCGGTACCAAACCACTTGCAGCACTGCCCTGGGGATTACGACCACTCTCTCTGCCGGCATTTATATGGTATTTTCACTGCCATGTAAAGGCTGGCGGAGATGGGGCCCCTATGCTGCCCATGCCCTTGGCATGGGCAGTGTGGAGGCCCCCCCTGGACAGCCCCATCACTGGTGCACCCGATGCACAACAGCATTGCTGCTGGCTGTGTTATGAGCCGGCATCAATGTTGTTGTTCATTTCCCACTGGGCCAGCGGGCAGAAACTGTGTTTATGCCCGCTGACCCAGCGGGAAACTCATAATAGGGCCATCGGTAAGGAGACCGCACTGGCAGTCTCCTGACCGCGGGTGTTTGGCGGGTGGCCTTTTCTGACCACCAAACTAGTAATCAGGGCCTAAGTTTTGGTGTGTCATCAGCTGCAGAAATATTTCAAGATGTGATTTGGGGTATGATGCAGCTTGTCATGAATGTTTTTACCTGTGGTGATGACATAGGCCCTCATTCTGACCTTGGCGGGCGGCGGAGGCCGCCCGCCAAAGTCCCGCCGTCAGGTTACCGTTCCGCGGTCGAAAGACCGCGGCGGTAATTCTGACTTTCCCGCTGGGCTGGCGGGCGGTCGCCTTCAGACCGCCAGCCAGCCCAGCGGGAAAGAGGCTTCCACGATGAAGCCGGCTCGGAATCGAGCCGGCGGAGTGGAAGCTGTGCGACGGGTGCAGTTGCACCCATCGCGTATTTCACTGTCTGCGCAGCAGACAGTGAAATACATGTAGGGGCCCTCTTACGGGGGCCCCTGCAATGCCCATGCCAGTGGCATGGGCACTGCAGGGGCCCCCAGGGGCCCCGCGACCCCCCCCTACCGCCATCCAGATCTCGGCGGTCCGACCGCCGGGATCTGGATGGCGGTAGGGGGGGGGTCGGAATCCCCGCGGCGGTGCATTCAATGGGGCGGCGGTACACTGGCGGGACCCCGCCAGTGGTGCCGGTCCGACCGCGGCTTTACCACCGCGGTCGGAATCCCCATTGGAGCACCGCCGGCCTGTCGGCGGTGCTCCCGCGGTCCTCCGCCCTGGCGGTCAAAGACCGCCAGGGTCAGAATGACCACCATAGTCTTCGGAGCTGAGCAGAAGCAGCATGATAAAGCTGTCAGGTAAGTGTATTACTTATTGGTTGATGCAGGTTTAACTTTGAATGCTAAGAAATTTGAATTCAATAAAACAAAGCTGAAGTTTTTTGGTCACATCTTTTCTGATGGGGTATGACATCTAATCCTGCTAAAATGCAAGCTTTGTCAACTGCAAGTCCTCTAAAAGATGCCTCCATGTTACGTTCATTTCTTGGCATGGCCAGCTACTGTCCCAGATACATACAAGTCTTTGTCACTGTGAGTGCTTTATTGAGAGACTTAAAAAATAATGTTTCATTTAATTGGTCATATGAATGTGAGCAAAGCTTTAAGAGAATCCAAGAAGCTATCAAGAACACTACTGAAAAGGCATATTTTGATTCAAACTCCATGCTGAGGTTGTTGTTGGCATCTGCTGCCAGGTTAGGCACAGTCCTTGCACAGCACAGTGGCCACCCAAATGCTAAACAACATATTGCGGCATATGCAAGCAGAAGTTTGTCCCAAACTAATAGTGCGTATTCCCAACCTGAGAAGATGGTCTAACAGTAGTGTGGGTGAACATTTCCATGTGTTCTTATACAGATAATCTTTCACGCTTGTCATGGATCATCAAGCATTGCTGACCATCCAAAGGCTGAGGTGTCTCCTTACATTGGACGTTGGAGGTCTACCATTAGAAGAGTACAATTACCCAACCGTGCACCATCCAAGGAAAGATCAACTACTTCTCAAGAGTACCTCTACAGTGCTCTAGCATACCATTCAACACAGCCTACATAAACCTCATTGTGAAATCACACACACCAGCTGCCATATCGTTGGAGCAACTTACCACTGTCATGAGTCAAGGTAGTGACATGTTAAAACTGAAAGACATTATTACACATCAGTCTTAGAACCAACACACTCCACCTCTTGCCAGTGACAGTGAATACCAGAAGTGCAAGATTGTCTAAGATGAATTTTCCGTGACTAAAAAAGGCATTATCTTGAGAGGTTTGATTATTGTTATTCCGGAGAGTCTGAGAGAACAATAATTGAAGTGTCACATGTAGGACATCATGGAAGAGTTGCTACACAGCGTGCTCTCTGAGACCGAGTTTGATTTCTCATCTTGATGAAAGAATTGAAAGAAAGTTGAGAGGAAGTCCTGTCATCTGTGCAACTGCCTGTCATTGAAAACCATTCAACACCGCTTAAGCATGTCAGAGTTGCCAAAGTATGCTTGGGAAAGAATTGGTGTTGACTTTTCAGTCCTCTTGACAATCGACACGGTGATGATTGTTATTGAATACTCATATTTTCCATTGGTAGAAGATCTCTCATTTATCATTCAAGAGAGAGTCATCAAGAGATCGCACTGCATCTTTGTGACATGGGGTATTCCTGCGATCTTAAAATCTGACAATAGTCCACCTTTCAACAGTCAAGAATTCAGAGACTTTCTCAGTCATCTTAATGCAAAGCATCAGAAGATCACACCTCTTTGGCCACAGGCTAATGGCCTGGTTAAACTTTTTATGAGCACATTAAAGAATGCTATTCAGTGTGCCAAATTCGAAAAGCTCGACCTTAAAATTGTCTTGAATTCTACCCTAAGAGCTTACCGTTCAACTCCTCACTCGATCACAGGTGAAAGCCCTGCTACTTTGATGTTCTGGACAGCAATGACGACGAAGTCACCTCAATGGACCAACATGAGATCACGTACTGAGGAAGAGACCAACACCAAAGACTTGGATCATAAAAAGAAAATGAAGGCCTATGCAGACAAGGAATAACATGCAAAAGACATTGGCGGTCATTACAACATTGGCGGTAAAAGCCGCTTACCGCCGTGCAGAAGACCGCCAACACACCGCCGCAGCCGCGGAATTCCGCCACAGCTATTATGACCCACATTTTGGAATCCACCAAAATTCAGACACCCACACAAGTCCGCCATACCAAAGGTCAGTGATAAACTGGCGAAAACAAAACCTCCACCGTCACGCCAACAGAAATCCGCCCACACTATCACGACACACGAATCCACGCGGCGGTCTTTCAACCGCTGTATTCCAATGGCGGTACAAACCGCTGCGCTCAAAATACACACACTCCTACAAAACACTACCACATTGGACAATTCCAAATACACACACCTGATACACATACACACACCACTCCCACACATCCACACCACTATAAAACACACACCCACATCACCCACAAACCCCCACGACAAAAAATTCAGAAAGAAGGCCAGAGAGAGTGCACCAGCAAGAACAATAGCAAAAACAGGCACACAACAAAATCACCCACAGAACTCCCAAGCACCTCACACAACACACCACTACATATCAGCACACATATCACCACACACTCCACCCCACACATCACCTACACCACCCCATGGCACGGCAAAGACACCCCAGGTTCTCGGAGGAGGAGCTCAGGGTCATGTTGGAGGAAATCGTCTGGGTAGAGCCACAGCTATTCGGATCACAGGTGCAGCACACCTCCATTGCAAGGAAGATGGAGCTATGGCGAAGAATAGTGGACAGGGTCAACGCAGTGGGACAGCACCCAAGAAATCGGGAGGACATCAGGAAGAGGTGGAACGACCTATGGGGGAAGGTGCATTCCGTGGTCTCAAGACACCACCTGACGGTTCAGCGGACTGGCGGCGGACCCCCACCTCCTCCCCCACAACTAACAACATGGGAGGAGCAGGTCTTGGCGATTCTGCATCCTGAGGGCCTCGCAGGAGTAGGTGGAGGAATGGACTCTGGTAAGTCAAATCTTAACTATTACAACCCCCACCCTACCTGCATGCTATCACATACCCCCACCCTCACCCTCAGCACCCCAACTCCTCACATATGTCCCAATATCAAAAACCACCCATCCCAACACCAAGCCCTGCATGCAACAACAAAGCATGGACACCCATCACTAAAGCATGCCCACTGCACATACCCATACAAACCCCTAAACCATCATCACACAAAGTCTCACACAGGAATGCAAGCACTGGGGTACATGGTCACCCACCCATTGCACACCATGGCACACACAGATGTAATAACCATCCTTTAATACCCCTGCAGGACCCCTACCCAACGTCACCGGACAGGAGGGTCCACACCACCAACAGAAGAGGCCCACAGTGATGACAGCAGCTCTGTCAACTGGATCTAGATGACCAGCCCGGCCCATCGGGGACCTGGGGACAGTCGGTTCCTATCACCCAGTCACAGGCCACTACAGACCTTCCACCCTCTGGAAACACCAGCACAGCACCTACCCAGTGGGCCCATACCTCCATCCTCAGGACACGTCAATCAGCTGTGTGTCCACCACTACAGGGAACCCAGGATAACCCACCACCCCAACAACAACAGGGACCTAGGGGCAGTGGTAGTGGGCACACGGTCCAGGGGACGGAGGCCCAGGTACACAGGGGAACTGGGAGGGCTGCTGTGCGACAGGGGGCGGACAGGCCAAGGGAACCCACTCTCCACAAGGCCCTCTCCTCCATCATGGGAGCCTACCACCACGCTACTGGCCAAGTTTCAGAAGACTCAGCGCCTGCAGGAGGAACAGTATATGGGCTTCAGGGAGGAACTCAGAACCATCAGCTCCACCCTGGGCACCATCGTAGGGGTGCTGAAGGAAGTACTCAACACCAGGAGGGACACTGTGGCACTACAAGGGGCCCCTGACACTAGCATGGACGATGAACTGCCCACCACCTCTGCCGGCGCTAGTGGACAGGATGCCCCGCAACAGGACCACCACACCAGCACCCCACCCCCTGCAGAGGGAGAACCACCCCACAAACGGTCCCTGAGATCCAGGACAAAGACAGAGAATGATGGCAAGACCCCCGCCAAGAAATGAGACCACCCTGATTGTCATCCTACTGTCCCACTTTGTCACCCTGTCCATACTGAAACTGCCCCAGCTCCATTTCCTATGCCTATATGGGCAATGCACCTGTGAGACTAATAGACTGGACTCTGCCATGGACATTCCTCCGCCATCACCCCTCACCATTTCACTACCCCCTCCAATATTGAGCACTTAAATAAACACACTTAAAGCACAAAACAATCTGGAGTCTGTCTGTGATTTTGAAATAGTGTATTAGCAATTACAGTGACAAAATGCTCTTTCAAGTTTAATGTCAACATACCTATGTCACACAGCTCTAGTCCATGAGGAATCTAAGCAGATGTCACACAGTGGGACCCACATCTGTGAAATCGTAAGGGAAAGTGACAACTCAGTGACCATACACTGGGTGAAAACGACACACAGTAGAGAGGTAGTAGTGTTAAAGTACATGTAGTAGGCAGGTTTGTATTCTTACCTGTGTCTCACTGGAAATATTACTGGATCACTGAGTCCCTGTTGTCATTGTCTTCTTCCCCTGCTTCCTCATCTTCACTGTCCACAGGCTCCACAGCTGCAACAGCACCGCCATCTGGACCATCCTCCTGCAGAAAAGCCACCTGTCGTCGCAAAGCCAAGTTATGAAGCATACAGCAGGCCACGATGATCTGGCACACCTTCTTTGGTGAGTGGAATAGGGATCCACCTATCATATGGAGGCACCTGAACCTGGCCTTCAGAAGGCCGAAGGTCCGCTCGATCACCCTCCTAGTTCGCCCATGGGCCTCATTGTAGCGTTCCTCTGCCCTTGTCCTGGGATTCCTCACTGGGGTCAGTAGCCATGACAGGTTGGGGTAACCAGAGTCACCTGCAAATGGTGAGGGACAACTGTTAGATACGCACTTACCTGGAGGGATATCCCCAGACCCAGACAACAATTCCCACTGACTTGCTTCCAGGTGCTCACATAATAGCCACACACGGTGCCTCTGGAGTTGACCCATCACATAAGGGATGCTGCTGTTCCGCAGCATGTAGGCGTCATGCACTGAGCCAGGGAACTTGGCATTCACATGGGAGATGTACTGGTCTGCCAAACATACCATCTGTACATTCACAGAATGATAACTCTTCCGGTTTCTGCACACCTGTTCACTTCTGTGGGGGGGGGGACCAAATCCACATGTGTCCCATCAATGGCACCTATGATGTTGGGGATGTGTCCCAGGGCATAGAAATCCCCTTTCACTGTAGGCAAATCCTCCACCTGAGGGAAAACAATGTAGCTCCGCATGTGTTTCAGAAGGGCAGACAACACTCTGGACAATACGTTGGAAAACATAAGCTGGGACATCCCTGATGCCATGGCCACTGTTGTCTGAAAGGAACCACTTGCAAGGAAATGGAGCACTGACAGCACCTGCACTTGAGGGGGGATTCCTGTGGGATGGTGGATTGCTGACATTAGGTCTGGCTCCAACTGGGTACACAGTTCCTGGATTGTGGCAGGTCCAGCCTGTATGTGATAATCAAATGTCGCTCCTCCATTGTCGACAGGTCCACCAACGGTCGGTACACCGGAGGATGCCGCCATCTCCTCACATGTCCCAGCGGACGGTGCCTATGAAGGACAACAGCGAGCACAGAGTACGTACCCACAGTTTACACAGAACACCTATCATACACAAAAGTTGGCCTGTATGTGTGTTGAGTCTAGGCCTAGGTATGAGTGACGCAGTTGGAAATGAAGCCATGTGGGCCCCTGAAATGGCGGCTGCCTGACCTGCAAAGGGGGACAATGGGATGTGAGGTAACTGCTCTGGCGTTGTACACCGTCGCGGTAGGCGGTCGAAGACCGCGGCGCAATGCTGCATTGGTTAAAATTGGACCCTATGGGTACGAGGAGCCATTGGCGATGTATGCCGGCGGTGACGGTACGCATGGGCCATGAAGGACCGCCAGCAGCTGAGACCCTGCAATGGAGACCGCCATCTGAAGCACCACTGAACAGGGCACCGCCATCTGAAGCACCACTGAACAACTGAAGCACCGCTGAACAGGGCACCGCCATCTGAAGCACCACTAGCCCATGAGAGGCAGGGGCACTTATGCAACTGAGTCCGTCACGGAGTGAATGATGCATTCTGGGCACCATGCCCCCTCCAGAACCAGTGGAGACTGTCATCCAGTACCTCTGTCCTTAACAGGATGAAGCACTCTGGGCACAATGCCCCCTCCAGAACCAGTGGAGACTTACATCCACTACCTCTGTCCTTAACAGGATGAAGCACTCTGGGCACCATGCCCCCTCCAGAACCAGTGGAGACTGTCATCCACTACCTCTGTCCTTAACAGGATAAAGCACTCTGGGCTGTCCTTAACAGGATGAAGCACTCTGGGCACCATGCCCCCTCCAGAACCAGTGGAGACTGTCATCCACTACCTCTGTCCTTAACAAGATGAAGCACTCTGGGCACCATGCCCCCTCCAGAACCAGTGGAGACTGACATCCACTACCTCTGTCCTTAACAGGATGAAGCACTCTGGACACCATGCCCCCTCCAGAACCAGTGGAGACTGACATCCACTTGAGAGACTGTGGCTTTGCACTCCCCAGGATTGAACAGTGGGCAGACCACCCACTGTAGAAACTTGAGAGACTGTGGCTTTGCACTCCCCAGGATTGAACAGTGGGCAGACCACTCACTTGTGAGACTTGAGAGACTGTGGCTTTGCACTCCCCAGGATTGAACAGTGGGCAGACCACCCAGTGTAGAGACTTGAGAGACTGTGGCTTTGCACTCCCCAGGATTGAACAGTGGGCAGACCACCCACTGTAGAGACTTGAGAGACTGTGGCTTTGCACTCCCCAGGATTGAACAGTGGGCAGACCACCCACTTGTGAGACTTGAGAGACTGTGGCTTTGCACTCCCCAGGATGTAACAGTGGGCATGTGGCCCCCTTGTGGATTTAGCGTCATGCACTCATCCGGCTGAGGAGCCCCCCCCTTCCCTCCCCCTGAGGTGCCTGTTTAGTTGCTCTCTGATGATCCTGCAGTGTTCTCTCCGTCATGGTCGGGGATCTTGTGTGGGTCTCGCCCATACTGTGAGGTCCCAGTGTTCCACGGACTATCTTAGTGCACTGCCTGAACTACTATGCTTGGTATTTATTTTGTACATGGTGTATATATATATTTCTGCCTACTTGTTTTGAAAATATTACAATCGTTACACTAATTTTCTATTGTCTTTGCATTCTTCCAGGGGGTTTGGGCGGTGTTACTGTGATGTATTGATATGCATTTGTGTGTGTTGTAGTGGGTGAGGGTGGGGGTGTTGCGTGTGTGTGTCCCTGTTTTTTCCCTCCCCCCTCCCCTATGTCGTAGGTGCAGTACTCACCGTGGTCTTCGCCACCGGCGTTCGTGCTCCTGGTAGAGGATCAGGAAGACTATCGCAGGGAAAATTTAGAGTTCCGGGTCCATGTTGTCCTCGTTCCTCGTGGAGTATGAAGAGGTGAGTGTTTTCCCTTTGAAATTCCTGTTTCCGCTGTGTTTTTATCCGCGGTGAATCCGCCCCGGAAAAGTTGGCGGATTGGCCTGTCATAATAGTGTGGGCGGTACATTGTCTCCCGCCTGTCTGTTGGCGGTGACCGCCGTGCTGTTTGTTTGTACCGCCGTGGCGGTCGGAGTGTTAAAGTGGCTGTCTTTGTTGGCGGTTTCCGCCACGGTCGTAATTGCAATTTTTTTACTGCCGGCCTGTTGGCGGTTTTACAGACGCTTTAACACCGTCCGCCAGGATTTAATGATCACCATTGTTCTTACAAGAGGAGATCAAATGTTTGTCCGGCAGCTGAGAAAATGTAAGTCTGATGCTCCATTTGATGCTGAGCTGTTCCATGCCATAACCAGCAAAGGACACATTGTGACTGCCCAATGTCCTGAGAAAATGATTAAGCAAGCTTCCTTGCATTTCAGACATGTGAGTCACCACTTGTCAGATGTCATGTGGGAAGGTAAACAGATGAAAGATTGCTCCCGCAGGCAGGGAGCTGCATATTTAGCAACTCCTTACGTCCAAGAGCAATGCTGGCTCTTGCAGGAGGAAGGGAACAGTGTAGTCATATTCAACATCTTCCTGTCCTTTTCCCAGGGTGATGGACAGTTACTAAAAGACCCCACATGTGCATGGCCAAGGCAAAGCAATTATTTTTTCTCTGCAGTTCCACCTTGAAAAGCACCCAACGCCATGCCACACACAGTCTTTGGCTGTGTGGGGGGCATTGGCGGCAGGGCCTGCGGTCTACCCCCGTAGCCTCCCAACCCCGTGCCACACAAGGCCTTTATATATATATAAGTTTCTCCTCATCCGTACCTCCTTTGGAAAAAGAACGCACACGCACTCCACAGTGTGCAGAGCTACCTATGTGAGTTTGTTTACTCCATAAAGAATCAAAAAGCACACAGATGGCACATACATATATATACATCACATCGCTTTCAGTCACATCCACCGCCAAAAATCCGGCGCAGACTACTTCCAGTAAACCAGAGTTTTTGTGCTGCTAAAACTCTGCATTTCGACCACAACACTGGCCTTGTTAACATTATGGCCCTTATTACAACCCTGGAGGTCAGTGTTAAAGTGGCGGTAAAATCACCAAAAGGCTGGTGGTAAAAAAAATTGAATCACAACCGTGGCGGAAACCCGCAACATAGACAGCCACTTTAACACTCCGACCGCCTCGGCGGTACAAACAAACACTGCGGCGGTCACCGCCAACAGACATTCGGAAGACAAGGTTCCACCCACTGTATTACAACAGTCCAATCCGCCACCTTTTCCAGGGCGGATTCACCGCGAACAAAAACACAGCGGAAACAGGACTCGGAAGGGAAAACGCTCACCTCTACACACCTCACGAGGAATCAGGACGCCATGGAACCCGAGCTCCAGATACTGCCAGCCTTTATCGTCCTGCTTCTCTACTAGGAACAACAAAGACGGCGGCGAAGACCACGGTGAGTACTGCACCTACGACACAGGGAAGGGTGGAGGGAAAAAAGAGTGACACACATACGAAACACTTCCACCCCCACCCTCACCCACTACCACACACAAGTACATTTTGATACATTACATTAACAAACCCCAACTCCCCCTGGAAGAATGCAAGGACAAAAGGAAATGATCCGAACGTTTGTAATCTATTAAAAAACAGTAACATCAAAAATATATACATTCATATACATATATTTAAACTACAAACAAATGTTTACACCAAGAATACAAGTCCAAGGTATTCCACCATCATAGTCCGTGGACCACTGGGCCCAAAATGCATGGGCGAAGCCCACACTCAATACCCGATCAAAAAGGAGAGAACACTGCTGGGGCATCAGATAGAAATACAACAGGCATCTCAGGGGGAAGGGAAGGGGGGGCACCTGAGCCGGATGAGTGCACAATGCCAGATCCACAAGGGGGCTCCATGCCCATTGATGTATCCTGGGGAGTGCAAAGCCACAGTCTCTCAAGTCTCTCCAGTGGGTGGTTTGCCCACTGCTTTATCCTGGGGAGTGCAAAGCCACAGTCTCTCAAGTCTCTCCAGTGGGTGGTTTGCCTACTGCTGTACAGTTTCCACTGGTTCTGGAGGGGGCTTTGTGCCCAGAGTGCTTCATCCTGCCAAGGACTGAGGTAGTGGATGTGAATCTCCACTGGTTTTGGAGGGGGCTTTGTGCCCAGATTGCTTCATCCTGCCAAGGACTGAGGTAGTGGATGCCTTTCTCCACTTGTTCTGGAGGGGGCTTTGTGCCCAGAGTGCTTCATCCTGCTCATGGCAGCCTCAGTAGCGTCGGAATCTTTGGCGCTCACTGGCCTGCGACGGGGTCCTGTTCAGCTGTGCTGGTGGCGGCGGTGTCCTGTTCAGCAGTGCTGGTGGCGTCCTGTTCAGCGGTGCTGGTGGCGGCGGTGTCCTGTTCAGCGGTGCTGGTGGCAGCAGTGTCCTTGGCAGCGGTGCTTGTGGCACGGGTGTCCTTCGCAGCGGTGCTTGTGGCGGCGGTGTCCTTGGCAGCGGTGCTGATGGCGGCGGTGTCCTGTTCAGCGGTGCTGGTGGCAGCGGTGTCCTTGGCAGCGGTGCTTGTGGCGGCGGTGTCCTTGGCAGCGGTGCTTGTGGCGTCCTTGGCAGCGGTGCTGGTGGCGGCGGTGACCTGTTCAGCGGTGCTGCTGGCGGCGGTGCCCTTGGCAGCGGTGCTTGTGGCAGCGGTGTCCTTGCCAGTGGTGCTTGTGGCAGTCTTGTCCGCTGTGCAGGTTTTCCCAGACTTGCCTGTTTTACTGTGCCCCTTCCCCACCTTTGATGGTGGCACAGCTGTCTCCACACTCCCAACTGTACCCCTGGGAGAGGCATTGGTGGAAGATTTTTTTCCTCTCTCTCACCGGGCACTGGCCAACATTTTGTGCTTTTGAGGTGGGGGACTGTCCGTGCTCTAGCTGCTTCTCACACTGGCTGCCCTGCTGCTGCGCGCACTCCAGAAGCTGGTTACTACTGGCACCACTGTTCCCGCAGATGTTGTGGCTGAGGCGCTGGGTTGGGACCTGGAGAGGAAGGCCCTAGGAGACTGAAGGGGTGGGGGAGGTGTGGAGAAGAGGTCAAGGTTGGACAGGAAAGGTTTTTTGGACTCACTGAGATGGGTAGATGGAGGGAATTTGGGAGTGGAGGAAGAGGTAGTGGTTGTAGGAGGTGTACGTTTGGTGACTTTGGGTGAAGGTGCATGGGCTGGAGGCTGTCATGAGGTGGATGGCTGTTGGGTGGGTGTGTGGCTGCGTTTGTGTACCTTGGGAGGTGGGCTTACAGACACACTGGGAGAGGAAACAGGGGATGTGTGAATGATAGTGGGGGTGGTGACTGCAAGTGAGCGGGTGTGGTGGTGGGTGTGCTGGTGATGGAGGTAGTGGCTGATGATGTAGTGCATGCAGGTGTGAGTGGAGATGAGACTGGGAGGGAGGTGGGAGACGAGGAGGAGGGGACACAGTGGAAGCAGTGGCTGTTGGTATGTCTGCATGTGTATGATGCTTGCGTGAGTGCCTGTGGGATGTGTGGTGCTTATGTTTGCCTGCGCTTCCCTTGTGTGTTGACGTGTGTGCATGCTGGTCTGATGGTGTGCTTGGGATAGGCTGAGGTACAGGGATTTGGGTCTGGGTGGAGGAAGTTGGAGGGGGGAGGCTAGAGACAGGGACAATGGCTACCATCAGTGCTGAGGCCAGAGTCTAAAAAGCTCACTGATGGGCTGCCTGACCAGAATGAACCCTCCAGGTATGCATTGGTCTGTTGCAACTGCCTCTCTACACCCTGGATGGCATTCAAAATGGTAGACTTCCCAACAGTGAGGGACCCGAAGAGGTCAATGGCTTCCTCACTGAGGGCAGAAGGGCTGACTGGGGCAGGGCCTGAGGTGCCTGGAGTGAAGGAGATGCTCACCCTCCTTGGTGAGCGCCACAGGGAAAATGCTGAGGGGCTGCTGGGAGGGCAGTGCTGGTAGGGGGCGTGGCTGCTGTACCTGTAGATGCGGGGGGCACATAGGGGCCCGCCACCGCAAGGGAGCTCCCATCAGAGGAGGAGTCTGTGTCGCTGGTCTCAGCTCCTGTCCCCGCCGTGGAGCTCCCCTTGCCCTCCGTCCCACTGGTGGCTTCTGACTCCGTTGTGTCGCCCTCAGGGCCATGTGGGATGCTGCTCCCTCCTCCTCCGGTGCCACTGCTCCTCCGCCTCATGATGCTAATGCACACAAGCACAGGGAGACCTTAAAAAGGGGGGGAAGACAGAAGAAAGACATGTTGAGTGCATCCAATCCTCTACCGTTGGCGGACACTACAGACACAGAAGCCCCCTGTACTACGCCGTGCACTTGGAGTTCCCTAATCAATCACAGGGACATGGGTTACAAGGCTATGCCCGATTGCTGCACACATGGAAGTCACAGGAGCCTGACTAGGTGTACTTGGCTCTGTACACAGGTGGGGTGGGGTGCCACAGGGCCTGCCTTAAGAAGGGACCTTGCCTACTAAACTCTCCCTGGCCTAGGGGAACCCACAGCCCACCTCCCCCACCCAGACACCTACAATGTGCGCTGAATCAGCTGAATGAGAGTGTACTCACCCCCTTGTGGGTGCTGTGATGCCCTCAAGCGCCCACCCAACTCTGGGTACGCCACCGCCAGGATCCAGAACATCAGGGGGGTCATGGTACGATGGGCACCCCTCCCACGTTGGGAGGCCATCCCCAGCTGGGCCTCCGCCGTCTTCTTGCTCCAGCGGCGAATGTCCTCCCATCTTTTCCGGCAGTGGGTGCTCCGTCTGTTGTAGACCCCCAGGGTCCGGACTTCCTTGGCGATGGCACGCCAAATATCCTTCTTCTGGTAGGCGCTGACCTACAGAAATAGTACAGGGGAAAAGGAGAAGATATAACCGTCCGCAAAGTCACAGTCATTGGCCCGCGTTCCTACCCTTGCCATGACGCACATGCACTCACCGTTGTTTCATGCACGCCTCATTCTCCCCCCACTATCTTTCATCCACACCACTCCAAACAGGCATTGCCCATACAGCATGCTCACAGTGTACTCACCAGTTTGTCCGGAGGACCGTAGAGTAGCGTGTACTGGGGGAGGACCCCATCCACTAATTTCTCCAACTCCTCTGTACTGAAGGCAGGGGCCCTTTCCGAAGACAAACGAGCCATTGTCTCTTCCAGACTGAGGTCACAGCAGCACTTGCAGTGTAGGTCCTCTCCTGTCGAAGATCAGGTATCAAGTGATTGAACAGAGAATAAATGGCAGTGACGTCTGCAGCGGTGCGTACCATCACAGCCGGCGTACATCGTCATTGGCTCCTGGGACCCATAGGGTCCAATGTTAACCAATGCAGGATTGCGCCGCAGTCTTCAACTGCCTACTGCGACGATGTACAAAGCCAGCGCAGTTACCTCATATCCCCTTGTCCCACATTACAGGTCAGGCAGCCTCCATTTCAGGGGGCCACATGGCATTATTGTTGACTGCGTCACACATATCTAGGCCTTGCTTAAACACTAATACAGCCATATGTCGAATTTAAAACATTTTCCGATTAAGTTGTGTTTACGTACCTCAGTGTTGGTTGGCTCTCTGCTCGGTGTTCTCCTCCATAGAGTACGTCCGCTGGGGCAGGTGAGGAGATGGCGGCATCCTCCGGTGTACAGACTGCTGGTTGACCTGTCGACAATGGAGGAGCGACATGTAATTATCACCTGCAGACGTGATCGTACCACAATCCTGGAACTGTGTGCCCAGTTGGAGCCAGACTTGATGCCAGCTATCCGCCATCCCACAGGAATCCCCCCTCTAGTGCAGGTGCTGTCAGTACTCCATTTCCTGGCAAGTGGGTCTTTTCAGACAACAGTGGCCATAGCATCAGGGATGTCCCAGCCTATGCTCTCCAACGTGTTATCCAGAGTGTTGTCTGCCCTGCTGAACCACATGCGCAGCTACATCGTTTTCCCTCAGGGGGAGGATTTGCCTACAGTGAAAGGTGACTTCTATGCCCTGAGACATATCCCCAACATCATAGGTGCCATCAATGAGACACATGTGGCCTTGGTACCCCCTGCAGGAGTGAACAGGTGTACCAAAACCAGAAGAGTTACCATTCTATGAATGTGCAGATGGTGTGTTTGGCAGACCAGTACATCTCCCATGTGAATGCCAAATTTCCTGGCTCAGTGCATGACGCTTACATTCTGCGGAATAGCAGCATCCCTTATGTGATGGGGCAAACCTGACAGAGGCACTGTGTGTGGCTATTAGGTGAGGACATTGACCCAATACAGCGTGACTAGGTGTCTGGGTCTGGGGATGTCCCTAAGAGTTAGTGTGTGTCTAACAGTTGTCCCTCGACATTTGCAGGTGACTCTGGTTACCCCAACCTGTCATGGCTACTGACCCCAGTGAGGAATCCCAGGACAAGGGCAGAGGAACGCTACAATGAGGCCCATGGCCGGACTAGGAGGATTATAGAGAGAACCTTTGGCGTCCTGAAGGCCAGGTTCCGGTGCCTCCATATGACAGGTGGTTCCCTATTCTACTCACCAAAGAAGGTGTGCCAGATCATCGTGGCCTGCTGTATGCTTCACAACTTGGCTTTGCGACGACAGGTGCCTTTTCTGCAGGAGGATGGTCCAAATAGAGGTGTTGTGGCAGCTGTGGGGCCTGTGGACAGTGAAGACGAGGAAGCAGAAGAAGAGGACATAGACAACAGGAACACGGTGCTCAAGCAATACTTCCAGTGAGACACAGGTAAGAAGACAACACTGCCTGCTTCATCTGATTTAATTCTTCTACCTCTCATCTGTCTGTCATTATCACCCAGTGAATGGACCCTGAGTTGTCACTTTCCCTTTCGATTTCACAGATGTGGGTCCCACTGTGTGACCTCTGCTTTGTTTCCCCATGGACTAGAGCTGTGTGACATAGGTATGTTGACATTACATTGGATATAGCATTTCACCACTGTCATTGCTAATAAACATTTTCGAAAGCACAGATTGACTCCAGATTGTTTTGTGATTTAAGGGTGTTGATTTAAGTGCAAAATAGTGAAGGGGGTTGTAAGATGGTCAGGGCTGATGGTGGAGGAATGTCCATGGCAGAGTCCAGTCTATTAGTCTGACAGGTGCATTGTCCAAAGGGGCAGTTGATGGATGGACAGGGTGACAAAATGGGACAGAAGGATGACAATCAGGGTGGTCTCATTTCTTGGCGGGGGTCTTGGCATTGTTCTCTGTCTTTGTCCTGGATCTCAGGGACCGCTTGCGGGGTGGTTCTCCATCTGCAGGGGGTGGGGTGCTGGTGTCGTGGTCCTGTGGTGGTGCCTCCTGCCCACTAGCGTCGGTCGAGGTGGTGGGCAGTTCATCATCCAGGCTACTGTCAGGAGCCCCTTGTTTTGCCACAGTGTCCCTCTTGGTGTTGACAAGTTCCTTCAGCACCCCTACAATGGTGCCCAAGGTGGAATTGATGGATTTGAGTTCCTCCCTGAACCCCAAATACTGTTCCTCCTGCAGCCGCTGGGTCTCCTGAAACTTGGCCAGTACCGTTGCCATCGTCTCCTGGGAAGGGTGGTAGGCTCCCATAATGTTGGAGAGGGCCTTGTGAAGAGTGGATTCCCTGGGCCTGTCCTCCCCCTGTCGCACAGCAGCCCTCCCAGTTCCCCTGTTTCTCTGGGCCTCTGTCCCCTGAACCGTGTGCCCACTACTACTGCCCCCAGGTCTCTGGTGTTGTTGGGGTGGTGGGTTAGCCTGGGTTCCCTGTAGTGGTGGTCACACTGCTGCTTGATGTGTCCTGGGAACAGAGGTATGGGCCCGCTGGGTGGGTGCTGTGCTGGTGTTTCCAGAGGGGGGAGGCTCTGTGGTGGCTTGTGCCAGTGTGAGGGGAACCGACTGTCCTGAGGTCACAGATGGGCCGGGCTGGTCATCTAGATCCAGTTGGACAGAGCTGCTGTCATCACTGTGGGCCTCTTCTGTGGGTGGAGTGGACATGTCTGGACCCTCCTGTCCTGTGACGTTGGGTAGGGGTCCTGCAGGGGTGTACAAGCATGATTATTGCATCTGTGTGTACCATGGTGTGCAATGGGTGGGTGACCCTGTAGCCCAGTGCTTCCATTCTTGTGTGGGACCTTGTATGATAATGGTTTAGGGGGGTGTATGGGTATATGCAGTGGACATGCTTTGATGATGGGTGTCCTAGCTTTGGTGTTACATGCACGGCTTGGGTTTGGGATGTGTGGTTTGTGATATTGGGACATATGTGAGGAGTTGGAGTGATGGGGGTGAGAGCGACGGTGGGGATATGTGATAGCATGCAGGTGGGTAGGGGATGAAGTAGTTAAAGGTTTGACTTACCAGAGTCCATTCCTCCAGCTACTCCTGCGAGACCCTCAGGATGCAGTATAGCAAGACCTGCTCCTCCCATGTATTGAGTTGTGGGGGAGGAGGTGGGGGTCCGCCGCCAGTCCTCTGAACCGCAATCTGGTTTCTTGAGACCACGGAACGCACCTTCCCCCGGAGGTCGTTCCACCTCTTCCTGATGTCATCCCTAGTTCTTGGGTGCTGTTCCACTGCGTTGACCCTGTCCACGATTCTTCGCCATAGCTCCATCTTCCTAGCTATGGTGGTGTGCTGCACCTGTAATCCAAATAGCTGTGGCTCTACCCGGATGATTTCCTCCACCGTGACCCTGAGCTCCTCCTCTGAAAACCTGGGGTGTCTTTGTGGTGCCATGGGGTGGTGTGGGTGATGTGTGGGGTGGTGTGTGTTGTGATGTGTGGGGTGATATTTAGAGGTGTGTTGTGTGAGGTGCATGGATGTTGTGTGAGTGATGGTGTTGAGTGTCTGTGGATGCTATTTCTGGTGGTGTCGCTCTCTGGCCTTATGTCGCAATTGTTGTCGTAATGGTTTGTGGGTGATGTGGGTGTGTGGTTTATAGCGTATTGGGTGTGTGGGTGTAGTGTGTGTATGTGTATCAGGTGTGTGTATTTGGAATTGTCCAATGTGGTTGTGTTTTGTAGATGTGTGTGTATTTTGAGTGCGGCTGTGTGTACCGCCAATGGAATACCGTGGTTGAAAGACCGCCACGTGGATTCGGGGGTCGTGATAGTATGGGCGTATTCCTGTTGGCGTGACGGTGTCGGTTTTGTTTATCACTGACCTTTGGTGTGGCGGACTTGTGTGTGTCTCTAGATTTTGGTGGATTCCGAGCTGTGGGTCATAATAGCAGTGGCGGTATTCCACGTCCGCAGCGGTGTGTTGGCGGTCTTCTGCACGGCGGTAAGCAGCTTTTACAGCCAATGTTGTAATGACCCCCTATGTGCTGTGCCTTTTTCTGATACATTTTATAGCATTGACGTGATCAACTCCATAGTGAAAAGACTCACATCACGGCGATCCGTTATTCAGTAATATTGTTACTTATAATTAAATCTGACCTGTGCAATATTGCCTATTTAAACTTATTGTAAAACATGGTTGATGAAAAAAAGAAAAAGAAAATCCATTGCACATGTAATACAAATATAATATGAATAATTGAATTATTTAACGTCCATATATTAAAAGAAACTGTTGCAACTTTTTTTTATCAGTTATTGTAGAGCTTGACAATGTCATTATGGCCACATCATTTAATTTGCTAGTAATGTTGTCATAATCTGGGCATTGCCAAAATTAATTTTGTAGTGCAGTACGTGGCATAATTTCATTCTCTTATGTTCGATTCAATATATACATACACATATATATATATATATATATATATATATATATATATATATATATATATATATAAATATATATATATATATATATATATATATATATATATATATATATATATATATATACACACACACACACACTTTTATTTATATGTATGTTGAAATTATTTATTTTCATCCAATAGACCACGTTAGGAAAACCAGTGAATGAATCCTTTGCTGCAAAATGAAAATAGAGATTGATTTTTTTGTAAAACCAGATATTGTTCAAACCTCATGAACAGGTTACTAGTAATAAACATTCAGGCATATACTTTTCATTTTCGTTTGATTGAGAATACTGTATTTCCCTTTCTTACTGTAATGCTTGTTTTTTCAAGCTAAATGAGGGACGGAAAATAGTAATATCAAACTCCCGTCTACGAACCAAGGCAAAGTTGGCAACAACATAGTTTGGCTGAGATGCAAAAACAGCAGCACAAAAGGGTGTTTTCATTCTTACACTACCTTAGTTCATTCTCTGTTTTGCTGTCAGGGTTTTGCCGGGATAGCTCTATTAGTGCAAATGTGCATATATGATTTCGCAATCACTCTAAAGGTACAAAAAGCAGCCACACGTTTATAAAGAAAGACATACCACATAAGACTAAATACACACGTCAGCACATTTGATGTGTCAAATGCATGAAATATGATACACAGTTCATGTAATAAACTGCAGGCTGCTCAAGGATGCGCCGGCAGTCTCAGATGCTTCAGGAAATGTGATAACAAGAGCCACACATTCGTTTGACCGATTGAGCCTGAATAGTAATTCCTAACAGAATAATAAAAACCATGAGATAGTTTTATCCAAAAATCGTTTAGTGGACACAGAGCGTTACCATGTAATCACCGACCCTTTCTACATCTAAAAGTCATTGCGCTCAATAAGAGAAGTCACAAACAAGGAAACACATGCAGTAACGTAGAAATGATTTAGGGAGTGCGTTAATGATCCTCGGCAAATTGTCTGACCTGAGCTGCTATGTAGCGGGCGCTTGTATATTTCTAGGCACCCCACATGGAGGATGATGGACACAATCAAGATTTAGGCGATTTGAGTTGTCCGGAAGTTAGATTCGCAAAGTTCACATACATTGTCTCAAAACATGCTGGCAATCGCTAGAAAACGGAACTCCTAATGTAAATCCCCTGTACAGCCCCAGAGCGTAGGGGCTGTCACCGGTCTGCATTACATCGAATGGACATGTTCTGATAGAACTCCACCGTTTACAAACTGATTTATACCAACAGAAATTGGTGCAACATATAACAACTGAAAAGCATTTTACTCCTTGGGATATTTTACTGTATATTTTTAACTGGACGTCATTGGATGTATCATACAGTTCGTTGTGAATGCGTTCAAGCATAGCAATGGCGTATTAGTTTGCAGAGCTGCACAAGTATTTTTTTTACTCAGTTATGCAAGTTTGACTTTGAATGCTGATAAGTGTGAGTTCAACAAGACATAAAAAAATGTGTTGGCCATAGCTTTTCTGATGGGGGTATACCACCTGATCCTGCAAAAGTACAAGCTCTGTCAAATGCTGACCCCCCCAATTAGATGTTTCAGTGGTACGTTCCTTTCTTGGCATGGCCAGTTACTGTTCAACATGCACACAAGACTTTGCCACTGTTAGTGCCTGTTACAAGAGTTGATGTAGAAATGTGTTTACTTTCAGTGGTCACAAGAATGTGAAAGAAGTTTCAACACAATCAAACATTGCATTGAAAATGCTGCTGAAATGGGGTGCTTCAATCCAAAGCTTCATATAGAGCTTGCTGTTAAAGCTAGCCGGTTCAGGTTACACACCATCCTTGCACAGCACAATGGATGCCCAAATACTCAATGGCATATTGTGGCCTATGCATTGTCCCAAAAAGAACGTGTGTACTTACAACCCAAGAAAGTAAGTTTAGCAGTGGAATGGGCTTGTAAACAATTCCATGTATTCCTGCATGGAAAGCCTGTTATGCTGGTAACTGATCATCAAGCTTTACTGACCATCTTTTGCAATCCAAAAGCCAAGGTGCCTCCTCACATTGAACAATGGGGACTCCGATTACAAGAATACGATTATACAATTGTGCATTGTCCAGGAAAGGATCAGAATCCTGCGGACTACTTTTCAAGAGTACCTATAGAAGGTCATGGTACTCCATCCAAGATGGCTGAAGCCTACATTCATTTAATCATGAAGTCAAATACACCGGCTGCTAACTCGTTAGCCCAGTTAATCACTGCCATGATAGTTGCAGGAAGCTGGCTCTGTATATACTATACCAAAGTAAGATATTGTGTGAACAGAGTCCAGTGGATCCCCAGATGCTTTACATAGGCTAAAGTAGATAATACTAATGCTCTCTTTTGTGGTAGTGTAATTGAGCAATTAGGCTTATCAGAGGGTAGTGCTAAGCATTTGTTGTACATACAGTCAAGAAGTGAGGCACACACTCAATGACTAACTCCAATCCAATGTTTTATCTATCAGAAATATAAGTATCTTTGTTGCAGGTAAGTACAGTTTCAAAAATGTATCACTTTCAAGTAGCAAATGCATTTTGTTTGTAATTCACAATCAAAAAAGTTTTCAGGTAAGTAATACTTTTCAATATCAGAAGTAGACAGTGCAATTTTCATTGAAGGCAATGCAGTCCTGAGGGGGGAGAAAGTACATACACAGTTTACAGGTAAGTACTAGACTTACTGTCCCAGTCTTTGGGGGTTGAGGTGTCCACAGAACAAAGTTTAGGAAGACACTAGGGGTGCACCACCAGCAACATGAGCCGCCTGGGTGCAGAGGTCAAATTTAGCATTTGGCACCCACCCAATGGAATCCTATGGAGACTGGGGGCACTCTGAAGTGGACGGTTTGCAGGTAAGTACCCATGGCCTCAGGGCTCGGTCCCTGTGGTATTTAGATCAGCACCAGGGAGGGCCACAGGTCAGCAACAAACACACACCCTCAGCGGCTCATGGGTGGCCAGGTGCAGGGTGCAAACACAGCGTTGGGCTCCCAATGTTTTTTAATAAGGAACTCTGGGTTCACAAAGAGGTTGCAGGCTTGGGCCATGGGGTCAGCTGATGAAGACCAATAGCTGGACAGGTAATTTGAGGCTCCTTTGGACATCGATGGACTGTCAGCAGGTGCCCCCATGGCCAGGGGGCTGCAGATGCAGGTGTACTTTTAGGCATCGCGTATCTTCATCGGTTAGGGGATTCAGGCTACAGGTGTCATTGTGGTGGCCAGGAGGGGTCAGCCCGGGGGGGGGGTCTCGAGGATGGAATTGCCTGGGTAGATTTTCTGATCAGGTGGGCCACCTGGACTCGGCCATGGGCGTTAGGTGCAGAGTGGGCAAGACTTGCAGATCCGGGATCCGGAGGGCTCTGGAGTCCTTGTTGTAGGTTTCTTTGTGTATGGCCACTGTCCGTTAGAGATCCGGTCTTTAGGGAAGGCAGGCAGTCTTCTGAGGGTTTGTAGAGGTAACTGGTCCTGCAAGATGAGTTGTCTTCTTGTAACAGGAGTCTTGCAACTGCAGACAGGCCGGTAGGGCTGAGGCCAAGTCAGTTGTCATCTGGAGTCTTCATTTCTGGTGCTCCTCTTCAGTCCTTCTTCTTCTTTAGGTTGCCAGGAATCTGAAGAGCAAGGTCAGGGGTGACCCTAAATACTGGATTTAGTGGTGTTTCCAGGGTCAGAGGGCAGTAGCCAATGGCTACTGAACCTGACGGTGGGTACACCCTTCATGTGCCCACTCCCTTTGTGGGGTGGGGCACATTCCTAACCATATTGGCTATTTCCCTCCAAACCAAGATGGAGGATTCTGCAGAGAGGGGGGTTCACCTCAGCTCTGGGCACCCTAGGTGTGGTCCCAGCTGGGGTGGCCACTCTTTCTTGTGTTTATTAATTTTCCCACTGGACCTGCCACCAAAAGTGGGGCTTGGTCCGGGAGGCGGGCATCTCCACTGGCTGGAGTGCCCTGTGGCAGTGTAAAAAAAGGCAGGAGCCTTTGAGGCTCACTGCCAAGTGTTGCTGTTCCTGCACATCCTCTGTGTGTGTTTTTCCCTCACTTCATGCTATTGGCTGTTTGGTGTACAATCCTACCTCCTATGGACTGCTTGGGACTATTTTCCATGTCTAAAATACAATGATTTATCATATAGTATTTTTTTTCTTCTCACGATTGTATACAGAAAGCACAGTTTTGTTTTTAGTTTAGCCTATTGCCTGCTTCAGTGCTTCCTGCTGGCTTTGTGTAGTACATGCTTGACCAGCTGAGAGCATCAGTACATTTCAAAAACATTTATGAACATGCCACCCTTGTGCTCATGCTGTATTATGTCAGAAGGCCATGGGAGCTCAGCTTGTTCTCGGAGTGAACACGGATGCCTTGGAAGCATCTGAAACAAGACATCTTGAGAAATTCTGACAGTCGGGTAATTTGAGGATAGCATAGACACTTCACCTGCTCGTATTTTACTTTGACAGCTTTTTGGGTCTGGCTCAGTTCTCAATGTGAAAAAGGGTGGAGCAGGAATCGGATATGTTTGCAGAAGAAAAACTCTCCTGAGGGTTTAGCAATTGTGTATTCCAGCCCATTGTGAAGTTAGCTTTTTCTCTGTGTTCGTTCGAGCTGAACCTGCGGTGACTGGATTTGGTCAACAATTCATCCTCTGGGGCAGACATGGCATAGCAACCCGTTTATTTTGGATAAACAGATCACTTAAAACACTTAACAATGCATATTTCATATCAAATTACATGGCTCTTCTGTAGGAACACGCTAATGAGATTAGGTTTACACAGATATCAAAATCATTACATATAGCATGTGTTTGATTTAGTCAATCACAACTTATCTCTAACTAATCAGGGCAGTCTAACTAATTTTAAACTGACAATCTCTGAAAGGTGAATAAGAGGAATAGTGGAGTCGCGTGACTTTTCTGAAGAATGGCATATAAAAAATTGTGAAGAATGTCAGATGAGAAATTTCACACCTAGCCCCAGTTAGTGCATGCAGTGAGCTCAGACATGCTAACTACTCTTCTTGTAGCCACAAAGTGTTGCAGAAATGTGCAGAGTCACGCAAATACATAAAAGGAGGATGCACCATAGGCCATGTGGAAAACGATCTGCTGCAGGAAAATAGTACAGCATTGTAAATCTGCACATGGCGATTTTGTACGGCACTAGACAAATATTTCAAGACCCAAACTTAACATATGCTATTTGGAGCATTCAAAAAATAGCAAATGTTAGCAATTTACAATTAGACAAAAACAGACGACACTACATGCGCTGTGTGACGAAAGTCTACACAAAACCTTTTTTTCCTTCAATTTATTGTCCTCTTGTTTTGCACTGGAAATTTACCTGAAAGTAGTGCAAAACATCAGCTAGTTCTACTTTATTTTACTTAGCCTTAAGGGGGCATTCCATGAGTGGTACATAGGTGTTCCCATGCAACCACTCATGCTTTCTGATGCAACACCCTATCCATTAAAAAAGTAGACAGGGTTTTACATAAAAAAATGCCCTTTTAAAGTTGTCTCTATCAACAAGAAATTGATTTATTTCTTTTACCACTTTGCATGTATGCTGCACTGTACAAAGTAGGAAAAGGGTTAAAGTTAGTCTAAGCATAGTATCTCGTACTGGAAGGGCACCATTCCAGCACAAAACCTTTGCTAGACACACATAATATCTTGCAGTATGGTGCAATGGTGCGTGTATGGCTCTCGGCACTCTGATATTGCATCAGCCCTTGGGAGAGAGGAAATAGAGCATTTGTGGCTTCTCTTCTGCTTTGCATGACAATTTAGTAAGTAAACCCCTACGAGTAATGCCTTCTGACGTTGTGCTTGGACCTTGCGCTTTAGCTGGCCTTTACTTGGTTGCATCTGTGCAGAAGTAGTCTTAAATGTGCAGTAAATGGTTTACATGCCTTCAGCAATTTTTTTCTTTTGTTTTTACCATTTTGATTGCTGAATTGTACACCATCAAAAACTTGTATGTTAATTAGACAGCTGTTTTACAATGCTTTATTAAAAAAAGTGAAATAGAAAATGTAATCATGTTGCAAATAAGTGAATGATGCAGAATGGTACTTGAATCACCGTGACAAATTGATCAAACATAATTAGGTACAAATGATTAATTATATATAAATTATAGTCAGGAAAATTCTCTACAAAAATGCAACTCTTTCAATGATGAGATAAGCATGTTTATAGATTTTCAATAAACAGGAGAAGAGAGCATGAGGAAAAAATGGAAGACGTGAAAGAACAGGCAAAAGGGTATAAAAATAATTCTGCAAGCATAAGTAATAAGTAAATATATTCGTGGGAGAATCAAGCCTATAAAATTTCTGTTATAAATACCTTACCACAACTGACTATCTTAATAACAAGTAATGACATGGAACTTAGACTCATATAGTAGTCTCATTTGGGTTTATAAATTTATTTATTTACTGTAGGTTCATAGAATATATTTGTCTTAATTCTAGAGCAGAAGACAGTGATAACATTTAAAATGTAAAATTAGATTGGAAAATTAGCTGGATCAGTTCTGTAGCTGTAGCATAAGATGTAGTATGAAATTCGTTGTGATACCTTTCCAATTGGAGGTAATCTGTTGGATCATAACAACAGAAAATTCATCTATTAATTTATCTTTCTGGGAGGACCCTGGTGTACAGACAGCTGAATGTCCTCGCTGTCCCTGAACTACTGTGCAAACAAGCAGCGAAGGAACTATCCTGTCATGGTGGCGATCTGGGAATGGATAGGAAATGGAGAAACGCTTGGACTGGATTTGGCTTGGGTCAGGAGTGGCACTTAAGACTCCACTAGTAGGATGTTGAGGATTTACTGCACTGGCTATAATGAAGCAGTAAACTACAGACAAGTATGGAGTACTGGCGGAATATAGCAGTAGAACAAACAAGCTCAGACTTATATGTTGATGATAGATGCCGGTGTGATGATCCCTCTACAGAACACGATACAAGGAGTGGATCCCCGAACATCACCCCAAATCAGAGCAGACAAGAGCTGAAGAGGCTGACACAAGAGCAGTGATACCTGAAGATATTACTGAAAACCATAGAGCCAACATTAGAGAAGCAGGGAGGAACTAGAAACGTAAGGGAACCAAAGGGCGATAGAACAACAAGATTGGAGACTGCAGTAACATATGTGAACTAGAATGACACAGAGAGCCAGAACAACTAATGACACATTGTCAAATGTCATCTCAATCTTTGATAGTCTTAACTACTTGTTTTGTTCCTTTTGCCTGGAAGTGTCTTGAAACCTGGTCTGTTTTTTTTATATTCAAAATTTCCATTGCCCCAATCCCTAGAGTCACCACAACTGACTCATCCTACTCCATGTCTCTGATGTGAGAGAATCCTGACATTTTCAATGCTATTTACTCCATTCTAGGATTAACATTTCTGAAAGAATATTATGAAGTAACAAGGGAGTCATTATATGCACAACATCTTTAATGAATTCCTAAACAATAAACTTGTCTACAAGCATATGTTGCCTGACCTTATCTTTCTAAGAACTGTGAAAGTTTCAGGTAATTTGGCTACTGACACAGATATAACACCTGGTGTGGCATCAGTCTGGGACAAGTGTCTACTTATCACCATGCCAAGTTAAAAAAAGAACAAGTGTAGACATATAGCCAAAATACCGCAGTTTGAATTTACGTTCTCTCACCATATATGTTCACAAGGAATCTGGGATGCACACCTTGGTGCACATAATCCATGTCAGACATTTCTGAACTGATATCAAAAATTCCACTCGCTGATAAGATTTAGTATACAAGGACTGTCATTTGAACACTTGTCAGGAGAGATCCTTCATCTAGATTATTGCATGAGATTCTGCCAGAAGATGGTCTCACCTACTGACAGTGTTCTTCGAAGATGCTACATCTCACCCAGTGCTGATAAAGCTGAGTCCCAGAGGAAGGCTGCTACCGCAACATATTTGCCTTTGCAGGAAACACTGCCTTCACGCCTCTACTGATAACAATAGCTCTTGCAGTTAACAAGATATGTTTTGTGTCGCTTCTCCCTCAGAAACTCTAGACTGCAAGTTGCTCTGCTTTCCATGCTCTTTCATTTCGCGCATAGAAGAAGGTTTTAGGGTGTTAGGCTTTAGATTACATTTTAACCATGCTAGAAATGTTCATTTAATTCTCATTGTTTACAACATGACTCTTTGCTGTTTTTTTAAATATCCTGTATGGTTGTTTTAAATGTACTGAGAAACAGGTTATTTCTGTCACAATAAATGCTTTTATTTAAAAGTGTATGTTCTTCTTAATGCAGTGCGTATGTGTGTGATATTGTTGTAGGAAGCTGGCCCGGTGTGTGGTGGGTACCCAAAGTACTTGCACCTTATACCAGGTCCAGGTATCCTCTCTTAGTGAAGTGTAGGCAGTGTCTAGAAGCCAGGCTCTCTAGAGGTAGCTGTGTATGAGCAGTCAAAGGCTTATCTAGGAGACATGCAAAGCTCATGCAATACCACTGTAGTCACACAGCACTTACACACATGAAAGAAAACATTCAGTAGTACAAAAATAAAGGTACTTTATTTTTGGCACAGATTATCACAAATCACTAAATAGGTGACCCACCCTTAGGAGGTAAGTAATACACTAAATATATACACTAGCAATCAGAAATAGGCATAGAAAAGGTTAGAAAACTGTCTAGACAGTAATAACCAATAGTGACCCTAGGGGGAGCACAAACCATGTACTAAAAAAATGGAATGCGAACAAGGTACCCCCACCTAGGTAAGTAAAACATGTAGAGGGGAGCTGAGGTTATTAGAAAACCGCAAAGGTAAGTACCACAGTACCCCCCAGTGACCAGGAATGAAGGAGTAAAACACTGGATTATCCCCAAACCACCCAAAAGGAGGTAAAGAAGAAAAAGGAGACACCCGGAGAAGGCTGCAAGAAAACCAGTGGTGGATTCTGAAGAAAGAAGACCTGTGGAGCGAGGGGACCAAGTCCAAGAGTCACAGTGGAGTCCAGGAGGATTAGGAGGTACTATCCAACAAACCGTGGATACAGGAGTTGGTCGACGGTTCTGAAGCACTGCAGCCCAGGAACCGGTGAAGAGTTCCAGATGGATGCAGAAGTTGTCCCATGCTGGAAGTAAGATTACAGATGGGTGTCGGTGAGGATTTCCATCTTTCTACCAACAAGCCTTGGCAAAGGCAAACTTGTGGTTATTGGAAAAGAGCTGCTTCTGGGGACCAGCAAGGCCCAGGAGGACTCAACCCAGGAGGGGGACCCACAGGGAACCCTCAGCATTGCAGAGAGTCCACAGTAGCAGAGGCAGCACCCACAGGAGTCCCACAGGATGGGGACACAGAAGTCACAGAAGAAGCGCATGAAGCTCTACAAAAGTGGATCCCACTATGCAGGAAAACCACACAGGAGGCTGGGATTTGCAACAAGGAGTGCTGGGGATGGAGCTGCATGTCGCCTGAAGATCCCTTGGAGGAGATGCAAACAAGCCTTGACAGCTGCCAGAGATGCAGTGCACAGGGGTGCTGTCCTCTGTGGGAAGGCAAAGGCTTACCTCCACCAACATTGGATAGCTAGCAGAGAGGACCAAGAGGACTACTCCAGACCACCAACAGCTCAGCAGGAGAGGGAATCCTCACAGCCGGTCTTCGCTTGTTGTAGGTGCCTTCGGTTGTAGGGAAGTGACTCCTTTACTCCAAGGGAGATTCCTTCTTCTTCTCATGTAGGATGAAGAGTTGCTGCCTTATGATGCACGGTAAGGAAACTTTTGCAAAGCTGGCAGGAACTCTGGATACAACGTTGCAGAAGTCTCCCTTGTGGATCAGCAGCTTGTAGGTTCCTGGAGGGTCCAGTCGCGGTTCCGGAGGCCAGAAGTCAAAGTAAAGGTTTCAGAGGAGTCCTGCTCGAATCTTGCAAGCCGAATCTGACGGCCCACCCAAGAGAGAGACCCTAAATAGCCCTGAAAGAGGGACTGGTCACCTAACCAGGAACGCATCTATCAGGAGGGTGCTCTAATGTCACCTGCTGGCCTGGCTACTCAGATGCTCCTAGAGTTCCCTGCCCACCTTAGAATCAAGATGGCAGAACCCAGTGACCCTCTAGAGGAGCACTGGGCACCACCCCTGGGGAGGTGATGGACAGGGAAGTGGTCACTCCCCTTTCCATTGTCCAGTTTTGCACTAGAGCAGAGACTGGAGCCCTTCAACTGGTGTGGACTAGTTTATGCACAAAGGGCACCAAATGTGCCCTTCAAAGCAAAACCAGTGGCTTGAGGACGCTACCCCTCACAAGTCAGTCACACCTATTTCCAAAGGGAGAGGGTGTTACCTCCTCTCCCAAAGGAAATCCTTTGTTCTGCATTCCTGGGATTGATCAGATCAAGCAGCAGGAGGGCAGAAACCCGTCTGAGGGGTAGCAGCAGCTGAGCTGCCCATGAAAAACCTGTAAGACTGGTGGTAGCAATGCTGGGGGTACTCTAAGGAGCCCCCAGAGTGCATGGGATCATGCTTCCAATACTTGCAACAGTATTGGGGTATGATTCTGACATGTTTGATACCAAACATGCCCAGGTTCGGAGATACCATTATGTACCTGGACATAGGTAGTGACCTTTGTCCAGTACATACATAAAATGGTGTCCCTGCACTCATGAAGTCCAGTAAAATGGTGATGGAGTTCGTAGGGGCACCTCTGCTAGTGCAGGGGTGCACTCACACACAGGTACCTACACCCTGCCCTCTGGGCTGAGAGGGCCTGCCATAGGGGTGACTTACAGTGAACTGGTGCAGTGATCTGTAGTGAAACCAGGTGCATGCACCCGGTTCACACAGACTGCAATGGCAGGCTTGCTGAACCCTTTGCCTTGGCTCACTATGGGTGGCAGAATAAGTGCTGTGGCCCATAGGCATCCCCTGGAACCCCAAAGCCCTAGGTACCTAGGTACCATATACTAGGGACTTACATGGGGCACCAGTATGCCAATTGTGGGGAGAAAAGGTTAGTAGCAACCAAATTTAGAGGTGAGAGCATAATCACTGGGGTCCTGGTTAGCAGGATCCCAGTGAACACAGTCAAACACACTGACAACAGGCAGAAAATGGGGTTACCCATGCCAAGAAAGAGGGCACTTTCCTACAATTGTAAATAATGAAATAGGTTTGTTTCTGTTACCACAGTGCCCCTGACCCCTTTATAGGGATTGATAGTGACCAATAACTCTATTTCAACATTGTGTTGGGTAGGGTTCTGCAGGGCTGCAATAACCTGTCATTTGCAGTCAGCGCTGATGCATTGTCCCAAGTTTACTTGTGCCACCTGTAGGTGGGAAACCAAACCTTATAGAACTATGCCAAAGTTGTAATCTACACAATACATTGGTACATTAAAAAGCAAAACAACAAGAAGGCTTGCAAAGTAAAGAGAAGTTGCTAAAAGTTGGCTCAACAGTAAGTGCTGTTTACTGCTTTTAAAATCAATAATGTAAAATAATTGTGAGTCCCGCCAGTATAAAATGCAGATCATTTGCAGTCCAGAGAACTTGTGCTGGACTGCATTCATAAACATACATTGGCAAAGCCTATAGGTCCTGCCTACAAGAGCTATTGATGTTGGTTGTTGTCAATTTTCTTAGCCATGCCTTACAGCAGCACAGGTGCTGTGCAATATGATTGAAAGTTTTTAAAAAAAGCGATATGATGCAGAGCGGTGCTTTTTTTTTTTTAACTTTCAGCCTTGTTGCACAGCAGCTGCACTCCAGTATAACATGACTAAAAAAAATTGACAATTCCAAAAGACTCGTAGGCTAACCGTAATTGCTTTGCAACTGCTTGTTTTATCTGCATCTTTTCAAAAAGAAAATTCAGAGTATAAGCCCTGCACACATCATAGAGACAAACCACTTTTCAGAGCTATTTTATGAAAAAGTCAATTTAGTCCCCTTTATGTTTTTCTTTCCACAAGCTAAAAGTGTTAATAGGAACTTTCATTATTGAATTTAGTGAATTTCATCTTATTTGTCAGAGAAGAATGAAAGTGCTACTTTGCTGCAACAAAGTAAAGCCTGTAGCTTTTGAATTTCCTTTGGTTACAAGCAACAGTAGATGCAGTGATCCCTGAACTCATTTGCTTGCTATATCCACTGTCCAAAATCTGGGAACGTTATAGGACTTTTCACTGACACGATGGGAGGGACCAGGCAAACAACAACATTGCACGTCATGCAAGCATTAATGGGGGCATGACGGCACAGGGCAAGCAATAATGTGGAGAAGGACTGGACAGGCAACGATGGGGCAAGCAACAAAGTGGAGGAGGGGAGGTGTTGTGCAAGCACCAAAGCAGAAGTATGGGGGTGGGAGGGACAGGGAAAGCATCAACATATGAGGGGCATGGGAGGGCAGGCCAAGAAACAATGCAGGGACGGGCAGGAAGGATCGGGCAAACAACACAGGGGATGGTTCAAGTGAAAGAAAAAGGTACCCCCAAAAGCACAATCAGTGGAAGGACACACATTGGGCAAGGAAGCAGTGCTTTGTCCATGCTTCAAGGGAGCGACAAACACACAAAAACGAAGCGAAACTGGTACATGCTGCTGTGTCATAGCACTTTTTAAAAACGTTCATCCTTGTTGCACAGAAGCCTCACTGCTGAATAAAATGGCCAGAAAAACTGACAAAGTCAATGGCTCTTATGTGCAAGACCTATTGACTCTGCAAATGCTTGTTGTACATGCATCTTTTCTAAAGCAAAATTCAGAGTTTAAGCCCTGCACCTAACATAGTAATGCACCACTTTCCAGAACTATTTTATGAAAAAATAAATTACATTTTAGGCACCTTTATGTTTCTACAATCTTGCTAACCGTGTTAATAGGAACTTTCACTATCGAACTCGGTGGATGTCATCTAATTCGCTGAAAAAATAGAAAGTATGACTTCACTGAAATAGCATACAGCCTGTGGCTTTTTGATTTCCTTCAGGTTACAAGCAATAGTAGAAACATTAATCTCTGAACTCAATTACTAGCTACACGCACTCATCAAAAGCTGGCCATGCCACAGCCCTTTTTTCTGGCACGGTGGGAGGGACAGATCAAGCAACAATATTGCGGGCCATTTGGCAAGCATAAGTTTGGGAGACAGGACAGGCAACAACACGGGAGGAGGTGTGGAGATGGGACAAGCAACAATGTGGCAAGCAGCAAAGTGGGAGTGGCGGGAGTGAAGGGGGAAAACACCACTGCAGGAGGACGCAGAATCAATGGGTCAAGGAAGCAATACTTTGGCCATGCTTCAAGGCAGGAACAAACACGCAAAGAGGAAGTGAAAGCTTGGCCATGCTGACCAAAGAGAAGCAAAGAAATTAGAGTGACAGTGAAGCCAATAAAAAGTAAGCAATCTGTGGTTTCTAAGCCCCCTGCAAAGAAACAAAATATTTTGTAAGCAACAGTTTATGGCTGTCTCAATGGCATGCACCAGGAAGTAAAACCAGAGAAAAAGGCAACTTCGGGAGCTCCATCATTATGCCACCAAACAGAATTGCTTACATTTTAATGCTAAATGCAGTCGTTGACTGGGACACCAGAATAGAATGCATAGTGGTGTTCTCATCCTCAAAGCCATGTCCTCTCTGCAGCTTAAAATACAGCAACACATGCAGAAATAGTTTCCACATAGTACATTTGGGCTATCCCACAATTACTAGGTGTGCTCCTTATACATTCAAGTAATATGCATGGAACTATATAGAGTGAGTTTAGCTTCTGGCAATAACCACTGCACTCAATGAGATACAGTTGATAGAAGAAGAGGGAGAAGGGGCGGAAGCAGGGGTGAACATTCAAGGGCAGGAGATGCAAGAAATGAAATCAATAAAAATGAATTTCCATTTATAATATAGTGTAAAATTTATCTTTACTCAGTAATGCATGCGTGGAAGACTTAGGTACTATATTTTCTCCCTTGAGGGTGAGAGATTCTCTAAATTTTACAGACTAGTTATTTCCCTGCTTCAGTGTTTATATTATTTCCTCATTAATCTTTTCTTTATTTTTCATGGTCAGGGCATATGATGCACAATTCTGCAACAGTGATTTTATTGCTAAATTCCTTTCATTATTATGATCAGAGCTGAACCCTACTGTTCCTAAGAGTGCATTTAATGTTAACCATCTCAAACGTCCTTGGAATATGGCCATAGAGGACCCTACAATGGAACTTTGTAACCTATGTTTACTTCTCTCTCTTAACTGCTCTCGAATTCTCTGATCTGCTTCCGTGATTCACTCTTCCTCTCCCCCGCTCTCTCATTTCTGACACTCCAGTACCTACCATGCGTATACCACCAAATCCACATTTTCCTCCTGTATCATCTTTCCTCTCCTTTCACAGCTCTGCAATTTTCTCTGTAGTATACACCAAATGAGTAGTTGACTTTATTCTGTGTTTATGCACTGCCAAGATGAGAAGAAGCCCTATGGACATTGCTGATGATCATTAATTCATTCTTTCTGAGGTATGCCCTGAATCTTATCCTATTTGTACAGCGTGCTGACATCTGTTATGGTTGAGCAGTATTTTATAAACATGCAAAATTTAAAAAACAATAAAGAAACCAGGTACTATAATAGATCTCAAAGCAACCACAAACACTAATAGGTGATGGTGCTGTGATCTCTATCTTTATTGTAAAATGGAAACACTTTCATTGTAGCTAGTTATAACTAAGGTACGCAGGCAAGAACTAGCTCAGGTGCATATGGCATATAATAATGAGTCCTCAAGCACTGAACAAAATGATGTAACAGAATCTTGTGGAGAAGATATCTTGCCTCATGGAGTCCTCTCAGAACAGAAGTCAGAAGGTAGAAATCTTCAATTGGTGAAGGCGCCAAAAGTATCCGACCAGTGAGGGACCTTTCTTGGGTGCAAAGTTCACATTTCTCCCACTCTGATCCTTACTGACAAAAGCCAACAGATTTCCCTTGAGCTCATTGGTGGCTATGGAGCTCTCTTCGGCCACAGCCTGCTGTCTTGCCCCACTGAATATTTTTTACTTCTGTTTCAGAGGCTAAATCCAAATGTGAAACCTCTGTCCTGGTCGAACCTGCTTTCTGTATTTAACCTGCGCTTCATCGCGGCTGGTCTTACCTTGCGCCTAGGTACCGGTCAATTGCAGTTGGCACTTAACGACTTTGGCAATAACTCAGAACTCCTGTTTCCTTTATTAGATTTTTGTCTTTTTGGTGTTGTGTAATTCATTACAATATACTCTGTTTTTCTAAATCGGTTTGGATTTCAATTGTGTTGTGTTTTGACTTTATTATTGTTTTGGTACTGAACAAATTAATCAATAAGGGTGTTTTATAAAGCTTTGAGCACACAAGGTTTGTTGGAAGGACGCTTGCAATAAGTCTAATCACTGGCTCGGATAGCATTCCAACGTATTGTTCTTTGCCCCATCATGCCACCTCAGATTAGATGCAGCCATATGCAAATCAGTCTAAGTCCTGCTCCAATGGGAACAGTCCAGCCCGAACCACCAAGTCTCGTCTGCTCTGAATCAGAACACAAGCAACCCTGATTGGGGAATCTTCAGTTGGGTGTAGCTTGGTTCCAGTGGCACAGTGAGTAAGGGACCACATCTGAGCATACACTTGTCCACTTAGGGCATTACGTTGAACACAGAAAAGGTGATGCGAGGATGCTTGCATAAGTCTAACCACTGGTAATTGCTCAGGGTAGCATTCCAACCCATTGTTCTTTTGCCCACCATGCCACTTCAGATGAGACACAGTCATATGCAGATCAATCTAAGTCCTGCTCCAGTGAGATCAGTCCAGCCTGAACTGCCATGCACGTCTACTCTGAATAGGAACACAAGCAATCCAAAATCGTTTTTTCCCTGATCTGGGCTCCTCAGTTGTCTGTAGCTTGGTTCCAGTGGCACAGTGAGCAAGGAACCCATGTCTGGCCATACCTGTGGTGACTTAGAGCGTTACTTTGAACCCACAAGAGATGATGGGAGAATGACTGCAATAAGTCTGACCATGGAAATTTCTCTGATTGGCATTCCAACCCATTGTTCTTTTGCCCACCGTGCCATTTCAGATTAAATCCAGCCATATGCAAATCAGTCTAAGCCCTGCTTCAATGGGCACAGTCCAGCCCAAACTGCCAAGCCACATCTGCTCTGAATTGGAATACAAGCAATCCAAAAACCGGTTTCACCCTGACTGAGGCTCTTCAGTCTGGTGTAGCTTGGTTCCAGCTGCACAGTGAGCAAGAAAACCATGCCTGGGCATACCCTTGGACACTTATGTTGTTTCATCAAACACACAAAAGAGGTGACGGGAGCATGCTTGCAATAGGTTTAACCACTGGCAATCGCTCAGGGTAGCATTCCAAACCATCGCTGTTTTCCCAACCATCCCACCTCAGTTTTGATGCAGCCAAATGCAAATCAATCTATGTCCTGTTTCAATCGGAACAGTCTATCTAAAACTTCCAAGCAATGTCTGCTCTGAATCAGAACACAAGCAACCCAAGAATGGTTTTACCCTGATTGGGGATCTTTAGTCGATTATTGCGTACCCATAGTGGGACCCTTGCTCACTTTGCCACTGGAACCAAGCCATACCTGGCCGATGATATCTTATTCAGATGAAACTGGTCTTAGGTTACTCGGATTCTGGTTCGATGAGGATCTTGCCAGGTAGTTCAGGCAGTACTGTTCCCATGAGGCTCAGGGTCAAGGATGATTTGCATATCGATGGGTCCAAAGTGTGGTGGCATGGTAAGCAAAAAAAGGATGGGTTGGGATCCCACCAAGAGGAATTGCTGGGTGGTTAGACAAATCGCAAGCATTCCTCCCATCAAAATGTGTGTGTTTGGTGTAGCACTGTAATTGGCAAGGGTATGCCCAGACTTGGGATCTGTGCTCACTGTGCCAGTGTAACCATGCTTAAGCTATACCTGGTTGTTGAGCCCTTATCAGGCAAAGCTGGTCTAGGTTGTTTGAGTTGTGGTTTAATGAGGACCTGGTGTGGCAGTTCGGTCTGGACTGTTCCCATAAGGAGCTGGGTCAAGGCTGATTTGCATATGGCTGAGTCCAAACTAAAGTGGCATGGTAAGGCAAAAGAACAATTGGTTGGAATTCTACCTTGAGCAACTGCAAGTGGTTAGACAAATTGCAAACATTCCTCCCATCACTTTTGTGTGTTTGTTTTATGAAGCATACAGCTACTTCTTGGAGTGTTCTGGTGCTGAAGATTGCAAAACTCAAACAATGCTGCCACAGCAGAAAGTGGAGAACTACCACATCTTCAGTTTCTTGCAAAATAGCGGTTAAGACCAGGGTAAAAAGATTAGGAGGTAGATGATTCCTTGACTTGGCTACCAACAATGAAAAAGAGTAACCCCCTGTTCTCACCCCCCCCAGAACCCCAGCACTACTGACAAGACAGCCTTGGTTGACTGAAGAGCTCTTGATGGAGAAAGAATTGAAACCTTTCAGAGAGTCTGTGGGTCCAAAGAAAATAGGGCCCCTGAACCAAAGGACCAAAGACTTCAAGAGGATCTTCTACTTAACTGACAGTCAGTGAAGAGATCCAAAATTATTAGATACTGATGAGTGCCAAAGTAGTTTAAAAATTAAGAAAGCAGCAGCATTTTGACCACTTGAAACCATTTTATAAGATCTTGAGGGAGCATAAGATAGGGAGCGTTATCGCAATCCTGTCTAGAGGTTGTCAATGCATGAACCATTGTCTTCATGGAATGCAGTGAGAGAAGAAAAACGAATTTCTTGAGGGTACAGAGCAACGCAAAACACTACTACTACTTTCCACTACTACTACTGCAGACACCTGAGGTTGGAAAGAAATTTGCTAGTCGAACTTGACTCCAAGATTTTTTGCAATTTTGGCAGGTGGCAGAGTGGATGGTAATAATGCAGGCCAGCCCGACTCCCACCAATTAGCACTGTCGGACCTTAACAAAAGAATTTCAGTCTTATCTGTATTGCACTTCAGCTGGCTTATGTGCATCCAATTAAAGACTGCATAAAAATAAGTTTTAAATGTCATCCAACCAGTTGTTGGCCTACTCTCAAAAGAGAAAAGTAGTTGGGTATCATCGGCATTGGAGATGATTTTAAAGTCAAATGACTCACCAGGGGGCTAGCAGAACCATGTATATAATAAACATAGTAGGGCTCATGAAAGAGCCCCATGACACCCCTTAGTTAAGAGGTTTAATAGCGGATGAACATTGAGCCAACCAGACTGCCTGCCCCCGGGAGTCCTAAAAAGGCTTGATTCAGCCTAATGCCTGCCCTCCAACCCCCAAATTACCAGGACATTGCAAAGGGATGGAATGGGAGACAGTATTGAATGCCTCTGTAAGATCAAGTAAAGTCAATGTGGCTTTCTTCCCTTGTTCGACTGTCAACTTGATGTAATCCAACACTTAAAACAGGGCCGTCTTTGTATTATGTGCGGGCCGAATTCAGATTGGATGGGATATAAAATCTGTGTTGTTCCAGAAAATCTCAGAGCTGGGTATTAACAAGATTTTCGAGCATTTTGGATAACATAGGGAAAAGGGACATGAGCCAGACATTGAACAGTATTATGGGGTCCAATGACTTTCTTTTTTTTTTAAAACAGAACAACCTTAGCTTGCTTCTAAGATAATGGCACAGTAGTCATCAATAATGAGGCATTAAAAACCATATTTGTAACAAGGTTGATCACCTTAAACGCAAGTACCTAGGTAGAGTATGGGCAAGGGTCAGCAGGTGATCCTGATTTGCATTTCAGTATTGCCATTTCAGACTCCTCTTGAGAAATAGGGGTGAACTAAGAAATATCTCAATATTTATAAGTGGGCGCATCGGCCAGTAGTTTTTCCTGTGGGCACAAGGAAGGCTTGTGCAAATTCCTCTTAATTTCAATGATCCTATTCTGAAAGAAATTTGCAAGGCCTTTGCTGAGTATCTGGGAAGGAGTGATACACCTGTTGCAATCCTTGGGAACCAGGAACGCTTTAATGATCTGAAAGATTTCTTGAGGGTCATTAGTAGCAGAATTGTTCTTTTATTCAAATTAAGAAGCCTGAACTTTTTTGGAAGCATCATGATAGGTCCTCATGGGTGCCTTATAGATGGCCTTACGTGAAGGAGAGTAGTTTTTGTGCCACTCTCTCTCTCCAGTTTCTTACAGGTCCATCTTTCCAAGGCAAAAGATGGTGAACACCAAAGGGCAGAAACTATGCGCTTGCGCTCCTCCTCCAGCTGTAGGAGGGCCAGAGCCTCAGAGGCTTTTAGTGGTCGTGGCCAAATGTTTTTGGGGGCACTTTTTAAGAAGAACTTCGAATTTATCATTTATTTTCAGATCACTCACTCCCTCTTAGGACAGTTCATAGACAGGACCATTTTTAAGAATTATTTGGGCCCTGGCCAAAAATATATATTGAGACCTTCTATTTGAAAAAAAAAGAATTTCCAAGATCCAGTTCTCAATAGCATTTCCTGGTTAAGAATGAAAGACTACAGTTTGCAAAAATCATAGGCTTACAAGAACTACAATTATAGGCCATAAACGAAGGAGAGAAATTTAAAAATCCATGAACTTAAAACAAATTGTATTTTAAAAAACATATTTTTTACAAGAGACGTGGGGTGTATTGCAGTATTTCCAGCAACATTTTATACTTACTGTACACATCCAAATCAACACCATTCTTTTAGGTATAGCTAATTGCCATCAGCACAGCTGTTCAATCGGAATTTAGAAAACTGAGCTTTCCTTATATAACACATATTATACACAATCTAGCTTTTGTCAGAAAAACAATGTCTTCAGTTAAACAGATCTTAATATTCTGCAAAAGTACATATGCTTTTAAAGCCTTGGTAGCAACTCCTCCAGTTGCAAAGATGTCCTAAACTCAAGCCTCTAATCCATCCCTTTGGTTACAACAATTGTGCAAAATCAGATCCCAAATGGGAAACCTATTACACCAATCTTCCAGACTCCAGCTTCAGCATACATTCTATCCATTAGGTTATAACTATCTTTCAAATTTAGATATCTGACAGCATCTGCTTTCCTCAGATTACACAGACTTTTGCTCAGCCCTCTAAAAGGAGGGCTGCTCTCAGTTTGCGTCGATCAAACACAGTATAACATCTGAAAGCAAAATTATCCCTCAGGTTACCGAGATCTTACAGGCTCAGTCATTTAGCATTTATGTTTAAGAAATGTTACAGACTCCGACTTCAGGCACACAATGTATCCCCCAGGTTACTTAAATGTTACCACCTAACGTCTGAGACAGATGTATAAGTGTCTACACA
The DNA here is from genome assembly GCF_031143425.1 of Pleurodeles waltl. Classification (NCBI taxonomy): domain Eukaryota; kingdom Metazoa; phylum Chordata; class Amphibia; order Caudata; family Salamandridae; genus Pleurodeles; species Pleurodeles waltl. The sequence goes on along the minus strand of NC_090437.1, from coordinate 1,029,436,413 downwards.
ATCTCACAGGCTCAAATTTCGTAAATCAAAAGTATACCTGAAGGTATAAATGTTAGTCCTACACCAATCTCAGTGCTAGGGCACAGGTAGGAAATCAGTACTTTTTGTTACCAATATTTAACGTGAGTTGCATCTATGAGAAACTCTAATTCTCAGGATAAAGATATACTTTTAATTGCAAAGCTCTCATTTAAGTACTAATTTAGGAAAATAGTTGGTCCACCAACACATAAATGTTCTCACTGATTTGCTTTCTTTGAATACTGAATTATGGCAAACTATTATATTTAAAACCAGCAAACATGTTTCACATTGAAACCGAGCAATTTCCAAACCCCCCCAAACATAAATGAAAAAAAATGGAGTCCACATGCTCAAGTAGATTTTAAAAGAGGTATATCCATCTCTCATTGAAACTGTCTATCATTAGCAGAATACTGGATATTTATTACCCTTTTATGATGGAGACACACTAAGGCAGCAGCTTTGTAATCTTCCTGAACAAACAGCGCAGGCATAGAGCAAGTAACAGCAGAGTAAACGCCAATTCCCAGCTCAGACAAACACAGTGCAAGCATCATTCACAGAAAAAAAACAATGAGAAATTCTTTCAGATACAGAAGAGGCATCACCAGTCACGTTTCTCTCAGATCTATAATTGGTAAAAGGTAATAAGAATCAAGGATGATATTTATACTCGGTTTGCACTGAATTAGATTTTTTTCTTTATGCTAAATCAGCGCAAACCTAACTCCATGGAGTTTACGTCATTTTCTGGACATGGATGCCTACCTTGAGTCAATGAGATGCAAGGTAGGTGCAGAAAATGACAATATGGCCTTAGTGCCATATTTATCCCCCTGTGCTAAAATCTATTATGGGGGCCTTAAATAATGGCGCTAAATATTTAATGCCTGGGTCAGGGCAGGCGTTAGGGGACCTGTGAGCCTTTTTCCATGGTTAGGGGCCATGGAAAGAGCCCACAGGTGTCCTTCCCTGGACCTAGGGACACCCCCACCCACACCAGAGGGACACCACAGGATGGGGGACACATCACAGGTGAGTCCTGGTAAGTACTTTTTTTTTTTCCCCCACTTGGGCCCCTGACTTGAGGCCCCTTGCATTGTGCAGGCCCCAATGGGCATGCCCAGGGGACATTTATCCCCTGGGCATGGCTATTCGGGTGGCGGGCATAGTTCCTGTCTTTACTAAGGCAGGAGTCATGTCCATGGGGTTTGAGCGCTAGAAAATGGCATTACACTGCCTGGAGGCATTTTTTTTGCCTCTAAACAGTGTAGCACCATTATTCAGCGCACAAGCTCCGGTTTCCCCTACGCCTCCCCCACCCAGTTAGCGTCTTTTACAAGGACACTAACTGGACATGAGCACCGGCTAGCGCCATTCTATAAATATGGGGCCCCGGCCGGCGTCCAGGAATGGCGCTAGCCGGCGCTATACTTTTATACGCAAAACTGTGCTAACACAGTTTTGCGTTTAAAAGTATACATATGGCCCCAGGTTTGCAAGGTTTGCCACATGCACAAAACTCCAATGTGGGAAGCAGCACTATAATCGTTCCTCACACGTGGAAGATGCACTAAGGGTCCAGCATCCCCCACACAAAAGCAGGCAACAGCAAATGCAACCATCTCTCACACAGGAGCTACATCACAATCTGCAGCACTGCAAGCTACTCCCACAGGAAGTGCTAGTCTGCATGTCAACAGACACCAAGCAAGCTTCCGTCTTAAAGTGACAAAGTCTGAGCAAATTGAGCAGACCAGCTATGCATCACAATTACAAGTGGCATGAGGAGTGAATGTGTTTTTGTTTACTGGTGGAAAAGGTACTCCCTGTCCGCATTTGTGTTCATGACACTCTTGTGATGGAGGGCACCATATGCCTCTTTATAAAGTGTGCTGAAATGTGCTGAAACATGAAGTATGTGATGAATGTTATACAAAAGCAAACATAAATATAAATATGCACCAAACACCACTCTATGTTTCAAATTTGTTATAATCTGTGGCAAAAGTTACTAAAATGTGACGCAATGTAGAACAAAGATCTGCTTGTGTGCTGTATTGCATCAAACCGACAGTGAGAAATAGCACTATATCTACTAAATGTGGTGCTGTTTTTCTCTCCCACAGTGCTACTTCCACCTTAGGCTGCTGTGCTCTAGCTCACAGCACCTTTGCAAGCATAGGTTGTGTACTACAAAAGAAGCCTTCTAGTACAAAAGGAAAGTGCAAAACTAAGGGAAGTACAAAAACAATACTTTAAGGGCCAGATCTATCAAGCTCCCGGTTTGCATTTCTTAAATAGCAAATTTTAAGAAATCACTATTTTAGAAATGCAAAATGGGATGTATCAAAATTGTGAGTCGATAATAGCGATTTCTTAAAATTCACAAACACAATTTGCGAGTGGCAAATACCAAATCGTGAAAAAATAGCAAATCGGTTTTTGAAAATCGCAAATTGCTAAAACGGCAAACCAGAACAGGCTGATGACATCACAATCAGGAAGTGAGTCAGCCCATGCTGTTTCCAGGAGCCACACCCACAGGAGCAGGCAGAGAGACACAGCCCAGCACCAGGGAGTCAGCCTTGTGAGCCAGCCAGGACCAAACAGAAACATGGTTACTGATGGGAATGTGAAGGGGAAAGGTGACAGGAAGCGCAAGCTCAAATTCAGTGAGCAGGAATTGGAGGTGCTCACTGAGGAGGTGGTCAGGAACCATGACAAACATTTTGGGAAGAACTCACTCCAGGTACCTGAATGCGAGAAGAGGAAACTGTGGTCAGACATCCAGACCAAAATATGCGCAGTGGGTGTTGCGCAGCGCTCTGTTGAGGAGATACACAAGCGATGGTACGACTTGCGTTCCCGTGCCAAAGAGAGGGTAGCCAGCAGGCTAAAGGAGGCAAGGAGCACCGGAGGAGGACCAGACCCAGACACCGTCCACACCAATGGAAGACATGGTGGAGTCCACACTGCTTCCTGAAGCTGTCAGGGACACCCAGCACCAGCAAAGGTAAGGGCAGTAATGATGTGTATCCCCATATGCGCATGTACAAATGCCCCCTAGAAAATAGCTATTAGCTCGATGCAGTGTGATAAGTAGTCCATGCCACATCTTACATACAACGCAACAATGCCTTATGGGAGTGGTAGTCCACACCCCTAAAGTTCAAATACCACATAAATAGCAAGATAGTGTTCAGCCACATAGAGAAACAACACAAACGACTCTTAGTGATACGATGTTAGTGTACATTTAATACTATTATGCAACTATTTGTGAAATATAAAAAAATGACATGATTCACATTGTTGTTGTGGATGTCCCGGGCCCTGCCACAGCAGAAGGTGGAAATGTGGGGGATAGTGAAACACAGACACACACCGACTCAAACACCAGTGAGTCCTTCATTATTGCACCAACTAGACGCAGGGCAAGAGTGTTACCTCTCCCAGAGTATAACCTGGATTCAGATGAAATGCTGGATGAAGTACCCACACCACCCCCAGAGGCTAGAATCACAGGAAGACAGCAGTCCCTGTCCCAGCATCAGTCCTCTGGAGGCTCCACAATGCAGGCAGACAGTGCACTGATGAAGGAGAGGGCCCATCACTCTTTGGCGGCCTTGAGGCTTCCATACTGAAAATGTAGCACCTGCAATGCAAACACATGAGGTCAATACACAGGCAGTTGGTGTCTCACAATGACAACATGGGAGTACTGAAAACATGTGCAAGCTGCATGAGGGACAACAAACAGCAGCAGAAAGCACAAAGGAGATGGCAAACGCTATTAGGGAACTCTGCACTGTGATTCAGCAGGAGCGTGTCAGCGACCTTAGGCGCCATCACCAATTAATGGGCAGGTTGAATGGGTTCTGCAGATCGGACAATCAGCTCACTACCTCAACTGCCTTGATATAACGACGTGCTGTAGACATACAATGGAGATGGCACATTGCAGTCGGGACGTTGCACAGGGATTGGTGCAAATCACCAATGTTCTGGATACAATGCAGACAGAACGGAGTGCTACAAACAGCTACCAACAGCGAACTGGGTGGTGGGGATAGTGAAGAGCTCTTGAGCGTCAGCAATCTCACAGCCCCTGTGATGGATCCTAGTATTGTCTTTGAACCCACTACAAGAGGTGCCAGCGAGGCCACTGAGCACTCAAGTGGAGAGCGTGGACGTAGGAAGCGATGATGAGGGGTACAGGGGACTAGCTTAACATGTAGCAATACATTTATAATATGATGCTAATAGTGTGACACTGTTACTCGCACCTGTTTGTCTATAGTGCATAGCTATGTCCTATTCACACATATGTTATCTGAAATCAAGGTAATAAAGATGCTACCTACTGCAATACATATAATAGACATAGTATTGTGATTACTTACATCAGAAATGGTTGCGTGTGAGGTCAGCATGTCTACTGGGTGAAGGGGTGGCAAGGGATCACCATCCTCACCTGAGTCCGTTTCGGTGGGTTCCACAGGTATGCCCCTTGTTGTTGCAATGTTGTGCAACATAGCACATGTAGCCATGATTTTGCAGGTTGTTTCAGGGCTGTATTGTAGTGCACCACCACTCTTGTGGATGCATCTGAAGCGGCTCTTAAACAGTCCGAACGTCCACTCCACAACAATGCGGGTTGTCCTGTGAGCAGCATTGTACCTCCTTTCGGCTGGTGCCGCAGGCCTCGGGTAGGGCGTCAGCATGAAGGACTTCATGGCATAGGCACTGTCTCCTGGAGTGACATGAGAGTAAAATGAGTACTTATTATTAGTTATGACACATTTACATCAATGCAACATTGTCAACTATTACATTACCCAGTAGGTATCCTTCACCAAACTCCCCAGCTAGTAGTCTTGTGTAAATTCCACTGTGGCGAAAGATGCAGGAGTCATATGTGCTACCTGGATATCTGGCCACGCGATCAGTTTTAATGTTGGAGGCATTGCTAATTACTTGTATGTTCATGGAATGTGAATTTTTACAGTTCCGATAAACATACTCCGTGGCCGATGGTGGACAGATAGCTACATGTGTCCCATCGATGGCACCTATGACATGTGGAAATCAGGCAATCTGGTAGAAATCGAATTTTGTCTGTAGTAATTCCTGTGGGGGTGTTGGGTAATCGTATGTGCTGTTGAATATTGCCCAGCACGGCATTGAGAAATGCATTGATAAATTGTGAGAGGGCACTCTGTGAGACCCCTCCTGCTGCTGCTATAACCCCTTGATAGCTCCCTGAGGCTAATAGGTGCAGGGAGCATAATACTTGTACATGGGTGGGTTTACTATTGGTCCTGTGTGTGGTGCGCTGCATTATGGGTTGTAGATCAGCTATCAGGTCAAGTATCATGGCTGAGCTTAACCTGTACTCCTATATCTCCTCCTCTGTCTGGTGAAAACGGGTTATGTGCACTCTAAAAAGGCGCTCCTGTCTCCTCTCCCTCTCCTCAAACCTACCAGGATCGTCATCCTCTTCGCCATGGAGTGCGGCCAGTGTGGAAAAGGGCCTGAGTCATTCTGGGCCTCTTTATATAGGTTGCACCAGGTCACCACCTGATTTCAATGAGTGGTAAATTGCATGTGCAAAAGGCCATTCTGCAAATACTAGCTATTTGCGATTTTTTTATGCATAGCATTGCGAGACAGAATTTGCGTGTGGCAATCTGCATATCGCAAATAGTGACATGAATTTGTGGATCGCTATCTGCGAATCGCAAATCTAGATCGCAATTTGCAGTACGCAGATAGCGATTCACTAAATCATGATGTTATTTGCGATACGCAGATTGCGACACGCAAATCCATGTCGCAGTCACAAGGAATCACTATTTTGGCGATTCCTTATATTTGCACTGCGAATGCCTTTCATACATCGTGAAAGGCATTTTTGCATTCGCAAACGGACAAATTTTGCGATTCCCACAGTTTTCGAATGCATAATTGCTTGATACTTCTGGCCCTAAATCTCCTTCATATGGGCATCTAAAGGGCCTAGGATTGCTTGGAAAAAGTTGAGAAGAAGGAGAGAGAAGGTGGGGTTGGCACTCCCAGACTTAAAACATTATGCTTGGGCATTCCAATTCAAAAACACAAAAATGCTTTTTACATCACCAGACTACAGCAGTTGGTGATATGTTGAAAACTATGGTTGCTACGGTTAAAGGGGCTATGAAGGGTTTTCTCTACAAATCTGGTGACTCTTTGGTAAAATTGAAGACCTTACGTGACCTCGCAATGAGTTGGTATCAGTTAAGATCAGCAGCAGGAGTCAGTTACTACAGCCAAAATGCCCCCATTTGGGAATCACCAGACACTCCTGAATGCTTAAAGGATGTCCTTGCCTTGCCAATAAGGGAGGCTGGAATAGTGGATTGGGGAGACCTCCTTAGAGAAGGAGCTCTAATTTCTTGGGAAGAGGTTGGAGGTAAAACGGGAGGGGCCCTTTCTAGACTGAAATACATCCAATTAAAAGGTTGGTTGCAGAGGGCACAAACAACTTTTGGATCAGTAAACTCTTTAGAAGACAGTTTACCTCTTGAATTTTCATCCCCTAAGAAGGTTTTGGACTGGTACTGGAAATCCTAGAGGGACTGGATGGCAAATTTGTGTTAGCTGGAGCTTTTTGGGGGTTAGCATGCCTCGGGAAGGGGTGCAGGAATGGTGCGAGACATCTATGAGGACTTTGTTTAAGATAGTAAAGCCCACACCACTGTGGAAGAATCACCTCTTTTCCATTAATAGAGCTTATATGTCCCCTGAAAGACTCTCCAAAATAAGAAAAGGTGGTGCGGTAAACTGTCCCAAATGCGATCTGCAGTGTGCTTCTGAGATTCCAGTGTCCAGCTGTTGTTTCTTTTTGGACAGAAGTGTTTAGAACTCCTTCAAGTATACTGAGGCAAGATATTAGGGTAAGCCTCCCCCTGGTTATACTTGGGCAGTTACAGAAAATCGAACTCTGGTAGTAATGGCAGCAGAGACAATAGGAACTTGATTTCTTCTATCCTATTGGTGAGAAAAAAAATATGTTGAAATTGGATGGTGAAGTTCCCCCCTTCGCATCTGGAGTGATTTAATGCTCTTTTTCTCAAGTCAAAGATGGATTTAGAGGCAGGTGGCTCAAAAAAGAAGAAGGAAAAAATGTGGGATCCCCTGTTAGAATGGAGGCGGACCAAGGAAGTTTGTTAAGGCCAGATAGGGAATCACGATCTTGATGTTCGAAGTCCAATGAATATACACCCTCTTTGCCCACTCTCCAGCCAGGGTGGTTCGGATGCCTTCTTCCCTATGGAAGGCTGAGTGAGAGAGAAGGGGTCTCCAGGGCATTGGTCATCTCCATATATGAGAGAGCGTGAAGGTGGAACATTGGGGTTGGCTTTGAGTCTGAGGTGAATGAGGCAAAAAAAATATATATATATATAATTATGCTGTTTATTATTACTTTTTTACTTTTATCCGTCCATTGATTATTCCACTACAAATGAAGAGGATACCACTTTGTTTTGGAAGAGCAGTCTAATTCGTTGTCTCAATGGTAATAAAACCATAAAACTATAAAACAAAGTGGCTGTGCAGTCGGTTCGCACTTCCTATATATACGTATATTGTAAAAAGAACAAATAGTGTCCACAAATTGTATGAGGTACTGGCACTGGTAAGCACCCAGCCGCCAAGGGTGCGGTTGTGTCACTTGGAAGATCCAAAGACACCTAGAAACTCAATATTGTCAAACAGATATTTCAGTGTCCAAACTTATAGAAACCACTTGAGTGACACAGATTGATTTTCATGGACTTGATCTTCATATCGTCAAGATCTTTCCTCGCTCAAGAACTATATATACAAGATGTGAAAACTTGGATAATATTTATATACATCTGGTCTTGGGGTAGGTTACATCTTGTCCACTTAAGTTTTCACTTTGGATCCTATGTGCCTATATAGAGGGACATGTCTCCTTGAGATGTTTTGGAGTGTGGTCACTGGGTTTTTAAGTCGCTACTTACGGAATTATTCGGGTTATTTTCCTTTCTATTTGATGCTTGTGGGTTTGCATGTATTCACTGATGTGTTAACTCTTTAAGCGCATGCTTCAAACAGATGTAGCACTTCAATCACGGGTCTCTTGGTTTGGTGATTTAAGTGAATTAGATTCCCTGTTCATTACTTGTCATATCTGATTGAGGAAACATATGTTTTCTTTTGCATATACATTTTACAGCCTTGAAAAAGTCTTGCTGACGAAACACATGTTGGCTGTTGTATTCCTGGACTCATGATTGCTGCTTTCCTCATGAATTATTTGGATGAACAATAAAATTGCTACCACACACTTACCACAAATTGGTGTTTTGACGTCTACAACAAGAAGGAATGGACTTTTGTGGTGTGCCCTGGTTTCACAATATTGGTAATAAAACCATACAATATGCTGCACCACATGCTGGGGCCGATGGGCCCGTATGCTGTCCCTCACTGGCTCCCATGTGTCTGGGGTCTGCCAGACTACAGATCCTTACTGCAGACATTCATTTGGTGTCACAATACACAGTTTAGACTAATAAAGCAGGGGCCCTGAAAGGATAGGACACCTTGTCTGCTTCAACTGTTTGAAGGCACAAAGTGCAGCATGAAGCCCTCTTCCAGGCCACTGGATGAAACTGCACAGTGTCTACTCTGTAGGGGCTGGTTTATGACACAACATGGTCCACCAGCATCCCCCTTCCCACTACGATAGGAGAGAAGGTGTAAAAAGTGGACACGTGATGCATCCATGCGACTATCCTGTGTAGTGCAAGCAAAGACACCGTAAATGCAGACTTTATGCCTGTCCAAGATTTCCTGTTTGTACAGCAATACTGGGGAGGACTGGAAATAGGGGACTAACACAAATTCAGGACACCTCTGGCTCGAGTGGAAGGTGTGCCTGACTCCTCCAAGGTGTGGTGCAACAATACTGAAGTGTTAATATCAACTCACAACTATATTGACGTCAAAATATTGACTACGATAGTACCGCTACTTTTCCAAAACAAGGAAGCCTTGGTGTGACTGAGAAAGTCGAGCAGTCGATAACCACAAAGGGCAAGGGCCCTTTTCTAAACATATTGTGATGCCCACGGCTGACTTGTAAAACTTCAGAAACATGCGCCGGTCTCAGTGCGAAGGATCATTCCAACTTCCTTTGGAGTAGATTCAGAATGTTCATCATGAGAGCTGGTTGGTCGTGGGTTCCAAGGTGCTCAATAAACTTTCTTGTTACTTTGCAAAAAAAACAAAAAAAAAACAATACTTTAATATTTTTCCCACTTTGTATGCATGCTGTGTAATGCAGCACACATGAAAATATGAAAAGTGCTGAGAAATTAAATAATTTTTCCTCCATTGCTCTTGCCTTGAGGAATCATAAAGTTTTGGTGCAAATTACTGTCTAAAATTATTAGTAGATAGGGCCTGCAACAAACCCATGGTTGGTTGCATGAGAACAGGCATGTTTTTAAGATTTCTACATAAAATTCAGTATTCACACAACTAATAGCAAGAACATGATGTGTGTACCAAAGACATATTAGCGAACAGTGAGGTGAGATCTCACTGAGAGCATTGCTCAGGCAAACTAATTTATTTTTGTGCTTTTTCTCAGAGATTTTGGGATCAGGGTAGGTATGAATGTGGCTGTCTAGATGATTACTGTGTTATTCCACTGTAAGCCAATGAAATGTATTGGTCACAAGAGGAAGTTATACTGTACTGTTGCTGGGAATGCCAACATGGCCAACAAACAAAGACAAACTGTGCGAGCAGGCAGCGCACTAGACTATGGAGATGATGCATGTCTGCTGAGCAAATCAGCAGTTGAGGGGAGGAGCAACCAACTTAAAAGGACTTGAAAGGACTGCAGAAAAACTGTGGCAAGGGCTGAAGGATGGAGAACATGCAGAAACAAAGACTCCAGAGAAGGAAGGGGAGGACCAGCTGCCATGAATCACCAGCAGCGAAGAGCCTCTAAAGGCAGGAAGCAAGAGGCCTGTGACTGGTGCTGTCAGAATACAAACAACTCAGGAAGGGGAGAGCACCGTGAAGCCCCAAGCATTGTATTAGGAGAGGAGCCCTGAGGTCCTGACTGCTGCGGCATTGCCCTCAGACAGTGGCTTAAGGGAAGTGTTGAACTCCTCGATATTGGCATGTCTCAGGCGTGGGTAGAGGTTGGTGGGCTAAGTGAGAGAAAGAGTGCCATTTTTCTTATCCCTAAGGTGCCTGTGGGTGAATATTGGGTGAGGAGCACTATTCCAAACATGATCTTACCAGGACGAAACACTGTGTGGTTCACAATGGTGTCGGTGATGGGACTAACTCCAGCAGCGTAGAGAAGACTTCTCAGGTCCTTCTGTATTTTTTCTGAAAGCCCACCATTGAAGTGTTGCAAAGGAAGGAATATGAACCCAGGATCAGATGGCCTCAGAAGAACAGACCAAAGATGTAATTCCTTTCGTCCTTTGTTTCTTTTGGATTTTGATGTTCTCTATGTGATAGTTAAATACTTTGAGAATACGAAAAACAGAGAAGAAAAATGGAAGAAATAGCTACCACGTGCCTCTGGTGTGTAGTCATATCTATCCAGCCTTTACAGTGGTGTCACAGTAGATAACGATAGATGACATGGTGAAACAGCTCACTGAGGGACAAAGGCACGTTTAGATCGTGATGGACCACCAAGCCCAAATGGCACAGCAGAACAGAGAAAGCATACAAAGTGCCATGAAAGAACTGGCTACCCACGTTGCAGAGAACCAAAAAGCCCAAGATGCAGCCATTCTGAAGTTCACTTATGTCCTCGTACATGCTAAAGCATATCCCAATGTGCCCAGATCAGTGTTACAGAAATACCAACCAGGCGAGGACCCTGACTTATTTTTTTACCAGTTTTTGAAGAGTTGCCTCCACAGCCGCATGGCTTCAGTAGTGGACAGTATATTGCACAATATTATCAGGAGAAGTGCAGTCTGCGTATTAAACAGAGAGCCCTGCAGGCACAACATCTTATGAAGAGGTGAAAAAGGCCATCCTGGAATGCCTCGGTTGTGATGCAAAGTACTAAGGAGCCCGATTTAGAAAAGAGAAGTGGTCTGTAATGATAACCCATGGGCTCTGTTTTTCCGGACCTGGACAGTCATTGGTTAAGACTTAGCTCTTTCACCACAGAGGACATAGTGTAAAACATGTACCTGGAACAGTGTTTCGAGGCACTCCCCTCCTGTACACAATCATGGATAAGGCAACACCCTAATGTTCCAGTTTACATGACCATTGACCTAGCCTGTGCATACCACCAGTCCCTCTACTTTAACGGTGTTATCCTGAAACTCCATACTCTCCCACCTCCAACCTGGAGAAGTCCCTTGAAACCTATACCCCGGCCCTTGCCCGACAGTAAACTTCCTGTGAAAGCAGTGGGAAAAGACCCAGGGCAGGGACCCCAGTGTTTCCAATGGGGTGGAATGGGGGTATATATAACGAGATTTTGGACACATGTCCCCAGCACCCGAACCCATGGAAGTTGGATATGCTAAGGGATGAGTCCTTTATCTGGAGGAGGACCCCACTGAACATACTGAATATAGGCCACCCTTAATGGCTGTTCTGTTACCACCTTGGTGGACTCAAGGTGTCACTTTTCACTAGTCCAGGAGGGTGTAGTCAAACCACAAGAAGAAACCACTCCAAGATTAGTTTCTATTACTTTTGTTCATGGAGACAGTAAACTATATCTAGTGGCTCAGATGGTGTCACATTGGAAAGATTCCCCAATTAGAGGAGAAAGTGGTTGTCGGGACAGACTATGATTGCTTCCATCAATTGTTTTTAGAGACAAGAAAGGAGGCATTTGGTCCCGAGGCATTGCAAGAATCCACCTTCTTTAGCGAGGAGGTGGTAGGGGTTAAGAAAAAGATGAAACAGCCAAAATTAAAAAACGTAAAACTAATTGAATTTATATGATGGTGAATAGTGTTAATTCAGTTTCACTCACTCCCTCCACAGACAGCAAATGAGAACATCAGCACAGCTTCCGGGCCGCCCTGAGGGAGGTCCTCAATTTTGGGCAGGCTTTGGCTCAAACAGCTACAGACATCTCAAGTAAAGGTAGGACCATTTGTTGTCATTAAAAATGCTTACTAAATAGAGGATTGCAGAAAGAGAAACCAGCAACTGGTTCTTCCATTTCCATTCTGTGCCCAGGTCTTACACGTTGCTCATTTCCAGGTGAGGAGTGGTCACTATGCCAGAGAAAAGACATAGGAGTCTTTGTTAAGAAGGTTTTTCTGACCTGTTTTTTTTCTGACATCTGAAAATTCTGTGCCAGTTGTGAGCGATGTCAGTTAGTCAATGTTCCTTTGGGAGGAAAAGCCCAACTGAGACCTCTTCCTCTAATAAATATTCACTTCACCTGCGAAGGGATGGATTTAGTGGGTACTCGTCTGAGTACCTTAAAAGAGTACCAATATATCCTAGTTGTGGTAGACTACGCCACCAGATATCCTGAGGCGGTACCCCTAACTAGGATGACGCAGCAGTGGTGGCCCTAGCTATGATCGTTTTTTTCGAGATGCGTTTCCTAGAGAAATCATGACCGGCCATGGAACCCTGTTTTTTTCACATTTTAAGGTACTAGGCATACACCAGCTGTGCACCTCAGTACATCATCCATAGATCAATGGGTTAGTGGAGAGATATAATCAAGCCATAAAAACTATGTTGCAGAAACTTGTGGCTGATACATGGAGGGATTGGGGCAGGAAGCTACCTTTGGTCTTGTTTGCCATGTGCAGTCATGCACAGAACTCTACTGGGTCTACACCGTTTGAACTCATGTTTGCCTGACAGCCAAGGACAATATTGGATATGGCTCCTGAACATTGGGAAGAGAGGAGGATGAGGATGAGGATTGCGAATTATTAGAGCACACATCTCACCTGAAAGATAACATCCAGGCTCTATGGGAAGAGGTAAGGATAAACCTAGAACAAGCAGGAAAAGCAAAAGAAGGAAAACGATAAACATAGCAGACTACAACAATTGTCCGTTGTGGAAAAGCAGCTGGTGCTGCTCCTTTCTTTAGGGAATAACCACATAAATCTCCTAAAGTAGTGGGCGTAACCAATAGGCATTACTCATCCTGAGAAGCTCGCTTCTGGTTATCATCATTCACCCCTTTAAGATTACCTTTGTCCTTACAAGGGAGGCAGGAGCTATAGACGAGGTACCTAAAAGGATGCATATAACTCTACAAGAAAAGGCACAGTTGAGAATGGTTTTACAACGGTTTGCCTGTGTATTTTCTGGGAAGCCAGGAAAGACCTCCCCCTTAGTATATCATGATATCATTACTGAAGGCAACCAGCTTGTACAACTATGCCATACAGAATCCTCGATGCCCGATGAACAGCTGTAGACACTGAAGTAACAAAAATGTTAGTGGATGATGTTCTAGAACCCTCTCATAGTGCCTGCAGCTCCCCCCATTGTACTGGTACCAAAACCTGATGAAACCCTTAGGTTCTGTATAGACGACAGCTCAATGGCATCTAAAAGTTCAACACATACCCCAGGCCCGAGTTGATGAACTAATAGAAAGACTGGGGAGGGCAGTTTACATGACTATGTTGGATCTTACTAAAGGCTAATGGCATATACCCTTGACACAGAATGCCAAGGGGAAAACCACATTTTCCAGCCCCTCAGATTTATATAATTTTAAGGTCTTACCCTTCGGACTACATGGCACCTCTGCAACCATTCAGTGCCTAATGGACGGGATTATGTGGCCACATCAGCAGTATGCCGCAGCCTACCTCAATGATATTGTGTTTTTCAGCTCTTCGTGGTCCTTGCACTTACAGCACTTTACAGCAGTCTTGTTCTTCCTACAGGATGCTAACCTTACTGTGAACCCAAAGAAATGCATTCTTGCTACTGACTCCATCCAGAACTTGGCTACACAGTCCAAAATAGCAAGGTGTATCCACAACTTGACAAATTTCAGGCCATTAAAGACATTTTCTGTCCTCTTACTAAAGAAGCAGTACGATTGTTTCTAGGAATTCGTGGGTTATTGCAGATGTTTTATCCCTCACTTCTTCCAACTAGCCACCCCACTTACAGATTGACTCAAAAAGACACAACCCACTTCCATCAACAACTGGAATATGGTTCACAAAAATGTTTTGAGGGCATCGAAAATTTGTTGTTTTGAAGGCCCCTTTTTGATATGTCCTGACTTCTCAAAACCCTTTGTGTTACAAACAGATGCCTCCGGTAAGGGTTTGGGGGCTGTTCAATCTCAATCGGATGACCAGGACCAAATGCACCCTATTGTATTCATAAGCGGAAAATTGTTTCCAGGCAAATTTTCATTTGCTACAATCAGTGCTTAATTTGTAAATAAAAATGTGCCGGTGCCTAAAGCCCTCCTCTTAAACACGCGGCTGCTGCAATTAAATGTGCGAACACAGAATACTGAGGCAGCATAATCCTGAAGCCATCTCGGGCCTCTTTAATCAATTTAGAGCCACTCCCTACCCCTTCAGCTGACTCTTGCAGCTTTCTGCTTTCTCCCATTGTGACACTTTTTCGTGTTTCTCTTCCTCTGTCTTTCCCATATGTGTATTTTGCTTGCAATAAATGCTTGAGGCACACAAATAAGTGCTGGCCCTCAAAAATAAGTGCCGGTGCTCCGCACCAAAAACAAAAAGCACAAATTAAGCACTGGCTACAATTGAGAAGTAGAGTCTGGCCATAAAATGGGCTATGGGCGCCTTGCAGTACTATCTGTTGGGTCGTCAATTTCCGCTGTATGCAGATCATACTCCTTTGGCATGGTTAGGTAGGCATAAGGACACCAACCCTTGTATCCTGAGATGGTTTTTTAGCTCTCCAACCCTTTTCCTTTCAGTTGCAACATTAGGGCAGGCTCCTGCTGTCTCATGTGGATTATCTGTCCCGAGATGCAGCTATAGACTGGCCTTATCTGCCTACGCTGGAAGGGAGGTTCTGTGACAATGACCCCTACACGGCCATCGGAAATCCCGACATGGCCAACAAATAGAGACCAACTATGCGAGCAGGCAGCACAGTAGACTACAGAGATGATGCATGCCTTCTGAATGAATCAGCAGTGGAGGGTAGAAGCAACCAACTTGAATGGACTGCAGAACAACTGTGGGAAGGGCTGATGGATGGAGAACATGCAGAAATTAAGGCACCGAAGAAGGAAGGAGAGGACCAGCTGCCATGAATCATCAGCAGCAAAGAACCTCTGAAGGCATGAAGGAAGAGGACTGTGACCAATTTTGCCAGCATACAAACAACCGAAGAGGGGAAGAGCACCATGGAGATCAGAGTGTTGCATCGGGAGAGATGCCCTGAGGACCTGACCATCAAAGCTCAGCCCTCGGGCCATGGCTTAAGGCAAGTGTTGAACTCCCTGGCAGGCTCAAGAGAAAGTAAGGATGCCACCTCCCTTACCCCTAAGGTGCCTGTGGGTAAATATGGGGAATGGAGCACTATTCAAAACATGATCGTACCAAGGCAAAACACTGTGTGATTCATGATGGTCTCAGTGATGGGACTAACAACAGTGGCATAGAGTAGACTCTCAGGACCTCCTTTATTTTTCCTGAGGGCCTGCCGTTAAAGTATTCTGTAGGGAGGAGGACGAACCCAGGACTTGACAGCTCCTGATTAAAAGACTGAAGACGTGGGGACGTGGCTTGGCGTCGTAGAAGATGGCCGCCTTCATCGGAGCTCCGTGACCGCGACGGAGACATGGGGAGCCGGCTCATATATCCTGCAGGATTTTTCTATATCTGAAGAGAGGAAAAGTTAGGGGAATATGCCTGGGCAGCATTTTTCCCCATGACATGAAGTAAACAGTATTTTTAAGCCTTTTTTCAATGGCTTATATCGTCTGAGGAATTTACTTCGACCGCCATTTTGGTTTTATTTAACTTTTCACCTTATAATTTTGTTTTTTGCTCTATTTATCGTGGTCTAAGAGTTTCTTTGTGCAATTTTTGGTTTAAAGGTGTGTATCTATGCTCTTTAGTAAGCATATTTTCCTTTTTTTGAAGATTTGGTCCGGCTTAAGGAGAATTTACGACTACTCTCTTTTCTGGGATGAACCTCACTTCATAAAGTATCATAAAATATATGTTTTTTCTATAAATTGGGCAGAATTATTAATCGTTGCTTATGGGCAGATCTAGGAACCTTCAATTGACTAGCAACAAAGTACAGAGCAATAAAAGTTCTGAAAATATTTCTCTGTCAAACTCATTTGCTCCTTTATCAAATATGGAGAATGCCAGGGCTGCTACTCTGGATGCTACACTCTTGGTGCCTGTTTCTCCCCCTACTGTTGTTAATAAAGTATTGTTCAATCTTCCAGTAGCGGTTTCGACGTCCAGGAATAAGAGATCTAAAAAGGATCCTCCATCTCCTCTTAAAGTTGTTGATACCATATCTATAGAGTTACTCCTTGAGGAAATAGGAGCACTTAAACCCTATATGGAAGATACAAATAAACAATTACAAATATTGGACGACAAATGGTCTCTTGTGGAGAACAGAGTCTCTGGTGTGGAACGAAGAGTGGAAGTGCTTGAGGATTCAGTGGCGGTTATTCAATCTTTGCAATCTGAAGTTACTATGTTAAAAAAGCATGCAGAAGATTTAGAAAATCAGAATCGTAGGAATAACCTACATATTTATCCGTCTAACTGAAGGAATTGAAGGCTCAGATTCTTTATCTTTTTTTCAAGCATTTCTGCCCAAGATTCTGGACCTGCCTACTTCTCCTGTTTTGAATATATAAAGAGCGCACAGACTTGGTCATCCCTCACATTTGGCTTCGACGTCAGAGAAACCAAGAGGAATGATACTTTATTTTTTTGAGTATGTAGACTTGCTAAAGGTTCTCAGAGCAGCAAAAGCTAAAGGTTGGATCATGTGGTCATGTTCTAATCTTTTTTTTGCTCAAGATTATGCTAAGTTGACAGCGGACAAATAAAATAAATTTCTGGATATGAGTCCAGCATTGAAGTCACTTAATGCTCAGTATGGTCCCTTTCATCCATGTTTGTTCAAGGTGACCTACAATAAGAAGACTACAACATGTGAAGATACAGTATCACTTCAGCAATTTATTGAGTCTTGTAGAGGTGAAACAATGGACACTTCCAAAATATCAGGGACTTGAATATTGTATTGTTTTTTGTTTTTCTATTATGCTCTTATTTACTAGATATGCCCATTTTTGTTTTCTGTAATCTTGAATGTGTTCAATTGTCCAAGATTTTCACTGTTTCCTATGTTCCTCTCTTTTTAGGTTTTCATGCATTTACGTACTGGCTTTTATTATGTGGTAACAACCTGTGTGGTCAGCTCCCTCCGTATCTGCGGTTGTGGAGTGAAGGTTGCGTCGTCTTCCCTCTGTGATTTCACCACCCTCACGTTGTTTTTGTCTTATAGGTATGTTTTTATTACTCGTTATGTGTTTTTTCTGTACTTTTCATGTTTTTTTTGTTGATTTTGTCCTGTTTATGTTCTTTCACTTTCTCTCTTCTTCTCTTACTATTTTTTTCTCCTTTTCTTTTCTTCTTTCTATTTTCTCATGCTCATAGCTCTATTTTTCTTTTTTTGTACACCAAATGTTTTCTTTTGGTTCAATTTCTTCATATTAATAAGTGGTCTATATGCATTAGTTTCATGGTTATATTACATTTTATGTATATTAAATGACAATTAGATTTCTTTCCTGGAATGTTAAAGGTTTGGGATCCCCAATAAAGCGTCAAAGAGTTTTAACACATATTTTAAAATTGAAAGATGATATTGCTCTGTTGCAAGAGATTCACTCAACAGGTGATGAGGTAGCTAAACTGAAAAGACAATGGGTAGGTCATGCTTTTGCATCTCCAGGTACGGGGAAAAGAAATGGGGTTACTATACTGTGTCATAAGGCTTTTTTAAGCATTACTGATTTTTCTCAAGATTTTGATGAGCAGGGTAGATGGATTATGGTTGCAATCAATATTAATAAAGTACCTCTAAGTCTATTTAATGTTTTTGCGCCAACTCAACCTGATAAATTCTTTTGGAATCAAATATTAGCTAAATTGATGACTCTTTCAGATGAATATTTGATTTTTGGAGGTGATTGTAACATGGTTATGGATCCCTTTCTTGACCGCAAATCCAATTCTAGATTTGTTCCATCCACCATATTTTCACTGTTTACCTCCATGATTCAACAAAAATGGATGTTTGGAGATTGTGCAGCCTCACATTACAGGAATTTTCCTTTTTTTCCCCAGTACAATCTTCGCAATCGAGAATTGATTATCTGTTTGTCTCACAACCTCTTGTACAACATGTTTTGGGTTCAGAGATTGGTTCCATATTAATCTCGGATCATGCTCCTCTGAGCATGGACCTTGATCTTATCACACATAATCGGCCAAGTAATAGATGGAGATTTAATAATTCTTTACTTCTTGATAATAATTTTACTCAGCTTTTTGAGAAGTTTGTCATACAGTTCTTTGTAGAAAATGATATTCCTCAGATATCGGTTAAAATTATCTGGGATACATTCAAAGCGGCCAATAGGGATTTTATTATATCTTATGTTGCCAACAAAAAGAAAACGGCTGATAAAAAATGTCTTAGTTTACTGAATCGCATCAAACAATTAGAAAATCTTTACTACTCCTCCAAATCTACAAGTTGTCTTAATGACTTACTTCAAGCTAAATTTGCCTTCAGTAAAAATGTGACTGACATTGCTAATTCTTATCTTCTTAAGTCTAGTGCTAAGTATTGTGGGGGCCAAAATAAATCAGGGAAACTGTTGGCAAATTATCTTAAAATCAGAAAAGATAGAACAAAGATAGAATCTATTTATATCTCCTCCAATCTTTTATTACATAAGAATGAGGAAATTTTGGAGGAATGTGTTCATTTCTTCACACAATTATATACTCCTGATTCTGTCCACGCTCAGGATCTTATTGATCAATACTTGTCTACCATTAATCCACCTGTACTTCATTCTTCTGATTTTTCTGTACTTGACCATGCTATTTCTACTGATGACATTCTTAGTGCACTAAAACATATTAAAAAAGGTAAAGCCCCAGGCCCTGATGGCTGTACTATTGAATTCTATTTACGGTTTTCTAAATTATTGGTTCCACGATTACTTAAGCTTTTTACCCATTTTGTTGAAGCAAAATCCTCTGGTGGGTCTTTTCAAGAAGCCTTAATAGATAATAAAGATAAAGATAAAGATAAAGATCCTTTATTTTGTAAGAATTATAGACAAATATCTGTAGTAAATTTGGATTATAAAATTTTTGTTAAAATTATTGCTATGCATTTGGAATTGATTCTACCTAAGTTAATTGGTAAAGAGCAGTCTTGTTTTATTAAAGGACGCTTATTATCGAACAACCCACGTCTGTTTTTTAATATTTTAAGTAAGTCTGTGGCGTACAAAGATTCTCTATCCGCAATAGCTCTAGATGCTGAAAAAGCTTTTGATCAGGTTAGTTGGTCTTTAATTTTGTCAACACTTTCCTGGTTTGGCTTTGGAGCTAAATTCAGAAACTTAATCTTGTTATTGTACTCTTCTCCTACCGCAGCTATTTTTCTAAATGGTCTTGTTTCTCCCTCGTTCCTACTGCATAGAGGAGTTCGCCAGGGTTGTCCGTTGTCACCGCTTTTGTTTGTTCTTGCCTTGGACCCCTTTTTTATTGAAACTAAGAGCTCATCCAAATTTGCATGGTTTCCAATATGGGGAAAGACAGATAAAATTTTCGACATATGCAGACGACATCTTACTTTTTAGATCAAATCCGAAATCTTCAATTCCTTCTTTTCTATCCGAAGTACAGAATTTTGCTTCTATTTCAGGATATAAGTTAAACAAACACAAGTGTGAAATACTTCCCCAAAATAAATTCTGTTTTCCTGAGGATTTTAAATCCTTACATTTTAATTGGAATAATGATAAAATTAAATCTCTAGGTCTTTTAAAGATGCAATTGCTTGTAGTTTTTTACAATTATTTTCTGTTCTTGATTCTCTTATTTCTAAATGGAACCCTTTATTTTTATCCTGGTGGGGCAGATTAGAATCCCTCAAAATGATGTTACTCCCTGTCATCCTCTTTTATTTATCAAATATTCCAATTAATATTCCAAGTTTTTACTTTAAGAAGTTGAATTCTATTTTAATTAAATTCTTATGGAATAATAAGAAGCCCAGAATGTCTCTTCAAAAGTTAATGAGACCTAAATGCAGCAGAGGGGTTAATTTTCCGAATCTCTACTCTTATCATATGGCATTTTCTCTTAAGCAAGCTTCTTGTTTATTGAAGGATGATGATTCTATTTGTTTACCCTTATGGGTTGACGTTGAAAAGTCTTTCATTGTTCCCTTTACATTTCCGGAGATATTGACTCTGTCAAATAAACCAACTTCTATCTCCCTTCCGATTTTGAACAACTCTTGTCAAATTTTACAACCTGTTTTTGCTTCATATAACAGTGATAAGGTGCAGTTTCTAAATTCGACAATTTGGTACAATAAGCTCATTAAGTTGAATAATAGAACCATCTTTTGGAAATCGTGGAATTTGTAGGGGGTTAAGATGGGTACATCAATTATTTGAAAATAATTCCCCTCTTTCTTTTGAACAGGCATAATCTCTTTTTTTGTTTCCATCCTCTTATCATAAAAAATATGAAGCTCTAATACAAGTTAAAAATATTTTATATCAATGTTTTCCCCTTCAGCAAACACCTTCAGTCCATCCTTTGCCAATTAAGAATTTGTTATTAAAATCTGCATCAGCTTCTTGTCTTTATCAAACAATTACAGCTCTTCCTGAAGATAGACCTAAGTCGGTAATAGAATTGCAGTGGGAGAAGGATCTGGATATTTCACTCTCAACTTCTTTGTGGAATAGAGTGTGGATTAAAATACGGAAATCCTCTAGAGCAGCTAATGCAATTCAAACTTTATTTTTTATATACAATAGGTTGTTAATTACACCTTCTTTTTTACATAAAATGAATTCTAAGTTCCCGCCCTCTTGTTGGTCCTGTAGTATGCCTGCACATGCTTTTTGAGTGTTCATATACTTTTCAATTTTGGGTTGTATGGAGTCAAATTAATACTATTTTTAAAACTCAAATTCCCATGAGCTTTGCCAACATATTTCTAGGTAGCCTGGCAGCTGACTGGTCTCATTTTCCAAAAACTTCTAATGTAATTTTGGATTTATTATTGGCTGTTCCTTTCAACAAATTATGAAAAATTGGAAGGATTCGTCTCAATTGTCCTTTCAAGCTTGGTGGTATGGTGTGTGTTATGATCATAGGCTGGATAGAGCTTATGTCTCCCTTGTATCCCTTGCTATTAAAAGAGTCATGCTATGGTTACCTATTACAAATTATTTAAACTCTTTGGCTTATTCTTCGTGTAATCATTTTCCTAGAAATGAGGAGGTCTCTAAACCACCATGAATTGTGTTTTTCTCCCTACCTTATTGTACCTACTTATATTTAACTATCTCTTATAGTATTTTTTTTACATGTATGTATATTTTGGTTTTACACTATTAATATATTTCAAGTGTTTTTCTTTTTAATGCGTGTTTTCTCAGGAAATTGAACTGTTGCTATACTAATTTATTCCTATTATCAAATGTGTTCATATTTTTTGTATATTGTATGATTTTTCAATAAACTGTCCCCTTTCAAAACTTAAAAAAAAGACTGAAGATGTCATTCCTTTCATCCTTTGTTTCTTTTGAATATTTGAGGTTCTCTATGTGATAGTAAAAGACTCTGAGTATAAGAAAAACAGAGAAGAAAAATAAATGAAATAGCTACCACATATGTCTGGTGTGAAGTCATATCTGTCCAGCCTTTACAAGCACCGAATAAAGAATGGGCTCCACTGATTACCAATACATTGCAGCTCTAACATTTCAAGTCCCCATATCTTGAGCCTGAGACTTGTCTATCATTTTCAGTCTACTACACATTTTATGCTTGAGGCCAGCTTTCAGTGCCACTATTTCTAACATCCTACAAAGCAATTTTGCTATTTGTGTATCACTTGATAGTTCACAGTTAATTGATTGTTATTATTTATCTCGTGTTATACTAGGGGATCTCCAGATAATATTTTTTTCCACCCTTGTTTAGTTATAGAATATTTTGTCTTGGATCTTATGATGTACTCGTATTGCATATTTGGGCCTACATTTGACAAGGGGTTGCGTTGTCCTTGCATCATGCAAGGTAAACGGAAGGGCAGCACAAGAGTAAAGTCAGATTTACCAAGCTACCTTGCATGGCCCTGGAGTACTTAGTAAATCTGGAATAACGCAAGGCAGCACAAGTCACTGCCTTGTGTTACTTTGCCCCAAGGAGGCATTCCATGAGTGGGATGTGGGTGTTTCCATCCATCCATCCTTGGATTTTGGCACATTCCCAGACCTGGGTAGAGTTATCTTTATTTCTCCACATTTTTCCTCTTTCTATATGCGCTGCATTCTTCAACACACATAGAAAGAGGAAAAACCCTCAGAGCATTTTTTTTTGCTCAGGAAGGTGTCACCTTGCCACACAAAAACAATCCTGCCTGCAATGCAGGCACCCTTGCACCATGACGCAAGGGTGCCTGCACTGGTACTAGGCAGCCAAATGTATGCCAGTGTAAGGACAGGACAGGAATGAGCCATATAATATTAAATATGGTACACTCCTCCACTCTCCCTTTCATGCAACGCAGTGCAGCAAGGAGTCTTGCTGCTTTGCAATGCATGAAATATTTCCCCTACGTGCTTTTGACTGAGGCATTTTCTGTTTTTTTTATGACCTATTGTGCTGCACTTGTATGTGTATGTATGATACTGGTATACTCTAGGATGGATGCAGTCTGTTTACTAAGTTATAGGCTGTAGGTCTACGAGACTGTGAGTGGACTTTAATTTTCCCACTTGACAAGATTGTGTGATTCTGGTAAAATAACTCATAATCTTCTGCTTTAGATTACTTATCATTATCTACTGCAGCATGGTAGAACAAAATATTCATATCCATCGCAATACCACTGTAGTGCGGAAGACGTAAACGTCTTTTCCAGAGCAAAGTGATATATTGTGCTTTTGGGGCAATCACCTGAAGCATTTTCTTTAAAAAAAAGAAAGTTGGGACGTGATGAAAGAGATTCCCTTGCATCCCAAATTTATTTTCTTTTTTGTTTGCTGTGACTTACACAGTAAGTTGGTGTCAAAGTAAACAAAGTAAGATAAGATGGTGCCACTATGTACCACCTGTACCTTTCCTGAACAGATTGGTGCTTGGAGACTAGAGTTATGCTCCCAAGTACTGATCTGTGCAGGAGATGTACTACTGGAAAGGGGACAATGCCCCCTTTCCTGTGTTACTTGTGCTAAAGAAATCCCTACTTGGCCATTGCACCAGGACCCCATACTCTTAAGGAAAAAGCCCCCTAGACACCAGAGATTTTGTTGGAAAACAAAATATTGGGCTGGGGGTGCCCCCCAAACATCGATCCTTTCCCCCACCCTTAAAGCCTCAGCAATCTTTCTGTCTCACCGTGTCTAAATGCCCATAACAAGCAAGAAGAAACTTGGATTATTGTGGGTGTAGTTTTAGCATAGGGGTTAAATCGCAATTTCTGTTCACTGGCTATGGTGAATGGTCACAAATTGGGTTCTGATTCAGCCAGCAACCAAAAAACACTACAAAGCCTGGGTCTTTTTAAAACCTAGAGACCCAAACAAATCCATGGCAGTGTGGTTTCCATGGATCCTCTTATTTTTTTTTACACAGAATGCCCTGCAAAATGCAAAGTATAAATCAAATCATTTATTTTCCTCTCATTTCTATGGGATAAAGTTCCAGAATTTATGGGGATACATAATATTCCTACCACCCAGTGTTTCCACACCATCCTCATAAAAAGGTACCCACCCTTTGTGGCTGGGCCTATCACCAGCAACTGGAATGGACCAAACTATAGACCATGTAAAGACACATTGGCTTCATATAGTCACAGTTTTCATCTGTTCCTGTCACAAGTGATATACCTGACTGTCAAAAAGAGGGCTCCGCACTGGGGAAGGAAAAGCATCAACAGCTCAGAGGTTAAAAGCAAGGGCCATACCTAGATGCCTTTAAGGTTACTGTGAGCTTTCAAAAATATACTTCCTGAGTTCATTACTATTTGGAAACCAAAACTCTGTTTAAGTCACTTCATATTGACACCAATTAATCACGTATATGCTTACTTTACATTTTGATCAGTATGGAGATAGTAATCTACATTATTCTCAGTGTCTATAAGATTGTATAATGCATTTGAATTAATCTTTGGACAAACAACTCATCTACTTTATTCTTACAGCAATTAATTCCGACAGTAATCAATGCTGGAAATTGTGATGTAAAGTGATGAGTCCTTTGTTAGGCATTGGGAACAATGCATAGTTTATGTACTAGCTAGCTATAACATCATACGCACAAGTATTTTGATCACACAAGGCCCATTCTGAAGATGCTCCACTAGCTGCATATCTAAGAAATATCACAAATCAATATTGTGTCTCACACATAACACTTTTCATGACCTCTCCCTGAATTACCTCTCCAAGGTCTACTGTTCTAGATTGCATTTACATATGAATTCCAATGGAAAGTTACAACATCTGTCTTCTGTTTTCAGCTTTATATTTAGTTTCTTACACACCTTCAGTATGATTCTTCAAACATCTATTAAATCTCAACATGTTTGGGAGGAAAGCATATCAGTGGAAATCTTTCTTCTCCATGTGCATTGTGGTAATATTGTTAAGCACTGTGTTTCAGAACATCAAAGATTCTATTTTACTGTTTAAAATGAATCACTTGCTTGTGGTACATACTCAACATTTTAAAGTTTGGTTTCACAGTGCAGCTGTCTACGGACCTATTGCGTTCAATACACATAGAGGGCTATTTACAAAGGTAAACTTACATGTGAAGAAATCTAATTGTGCATACACTTTTGAGTAAATTTACTAATTTAAGCCATTCACCATTTACTAGTGTAAAGTTACTCAAAGGTGTAGATTTGTATGCCCCCACTTCCTGTAACACGAAGTGGAGACGCATTTGGAGTTCTGCGCACTTGGTGGAGACCTCCTCCTTTGGGGCATAGATCTACATATGGTAAAGTATGGGGAAATTTAAAAAAAGTTAATTATGGTTTTAAAAAGTGCATTATTAGTAAGGAAAATGTTAATGTACATTCATTTTATATATGATTTTAAATATAGAATATTGAAAGAAAATGCTATAGCACAAATAACACATTTTAAATTAAAAATGTAATTAAAGTATATTACATTAAAATATTTACTTAAAAAGGACCTATATAAAATAAAGTTTGTATGTATTTATTATGTATTAAAAGTTACTAAAATATGTATAAAATGCATTTAATTTAATGTTTTTTTTATAAAACAAAATGTTAATTTTATTTGTAACGGCAAATGTCATTAAATTGCTTTCAAATAAAATGATATCTATTTTTAATTTATATTTTTTTGTTTGGAATAATTTTATATATATATATTTTAAATAAATATTTTAATTTGTTTATTTACTTTAACATTGTTTCTTATGGGATTGTATTTAAGTCCCCACCTCCATTCTTCTCAATGAAGAGTGTTGTAGTACCTGCGAGTAGTTATGGGTATTGCTGGACTTACTCCAGCTCTGAGCCAGAGTAAATTTACAACTGTTTTGGTTCTTTTGTGACTGTAGTAACAATAGCCTCACAGTCTGTGGATAGGAATGGACTTACTCTTTCGTGGATGAGTGCATGTCTCTCAATAAACTCCCTCCTTTAACGCTTCCTTACTCCTCCCATGAACTCTCCCCATTAGTCATCAGTATTCCCCATTTTCCATCACTCCATCATCTTTTTCACATTTACTACTCACAGGTACGCCCATCACTCCATCATCTTTTTCACATTTACTACTCACAGGTACGCCTATGTGTGTGGAGATCTCTGCACATAACAGATAGGAGAGCTGGAAGTGTAGACTTCCACATGTAGGTTACTGAATAGCATTCTGTACTAAGTATACTAAAAAAATCAGTTTGAGAACTGGAACCATAATGTGGGTTTTAGGCACAGCCCCTGGACCATTGGCTTATTTGTATAAGCATCTTGTACCCATCCCATTGATTCAAAACATTTTTAGATCTGCTCAGAGAAGGATGTTTTTTCACCATTTCATGATGGCTACTGTGTATGTGCATGCAAGCACATAATCTGTGACTCAGAGGTGACAACTTTGCCACTTTTAATTTAACAATCTAACATGTCCAATGACTTTTTAGAATGGTAAATTAAAAGTAAAGTGTATGGGATCAGCAGTGCAAACAAGTATTGACAATGCCAATATGTCAGTACTTGCTTCCAAACGCAAGACTTACTGGCTTAGCCAATGCTTTTCTAATGGCCCCTTTGTCAGTAGTACAAGTGGGGTGGGGCCCCTTGACTCATTGTCCAACTAAATGGCAGCATGCAGTTGGGAGTTAGCATAGCCAACAAGTATGCATCTAATCTGTAGTAGAATGCATTATAAGTAAATGTATCTGAAACAAATATATCGCGTATATCCTGAAAACGAACTATAATTTTATTAATTGGTGTTCCATCAATCCAAGCCCTTATTCCAAATGCATTAATATTTCATGTTATATTTCAAACCTTTCTATGTTGACCTTATTCTGTAATAAGGCTCCTTTTTATCTTCGGGTCAATTTAATTTTTCCCTGCCTTTTTGATCATCAAAATGACTAACATGAAACATTCATTATCGGAAGAGCCTGGTTCTCCCAGACCACTACTCAATCAGCGATGCTCTGTAGGTTTTTTCTCATTAGATGACGCTTGGACGTCTTGGTGCAGGAGTACACATGTGTGTATGGCTGGTTTGGGGCTTGCAGACAAGGCTGTGACGCCTGATGCCTGTGTCTTCAAGCACTCCACCTACTCTAAGTGCAACCTTGGCTTCGAGAGTTAAAATAGCAGAAGAACCACTTCCTTGTTTTAGTACTATGCAACTATTCACGGTAAGTAATTAGAAATGTACTCCCTCTGCTCCTAAGGTGAAATGATAAAATAGAAACCGCTGCGGTTGCTAAGAAATGCAAATACGTTTTCCAGAAAGAAACATGTTTATTCATGGTCTGCTATTCGACATGAATGAATTATCAAGGGCGTAATGCATGTGTCTGTGAAAGAAACAGAAGGAAGAGAGCAGGGTTTTAACAGCTCAGCAGAGAACCGAAAATGCTTTTGGTCTGTGAGATTGTGTCTGTTTGAGTCATCAGGGACTGATCTGAAAGTCAGAGCAACAAGTGCACAGGTGTTGGTTTACTTGAAATGACAATGCAATCTTCCATCCACTACCTTCTGTAGCGATAGTAATTCACCTCTACTACCGTTCAGCTCGTACCCTCGCCAGTGAAACTTGTCTGTATTGAAACCCAAAACACTTTTCACGTTGACCCCTGAACAAGCCACAAGAGTGAAATAAATTTGGGCCATTGCTACCCTTCGCTTGTTTTAAGCAAGATTTCAGACCCAGTTCTATCAAGCTCCCATGTACGTCCCATGGGCTTGTCCATTGCGACCCCTGGCACTGCATTTGCGACCCCTGGCCTCAGAGGTGGCAAAATCAGTGCCTGGAACAATGGAGCAGCTCGTCCTAATGGACTTCGCTAATGGACTTTGCAATGTCCTTGTTTTGTCAATGCTTTTATTATAGTAATAGTGAATTATCATACTCGCTATTATTATATTAAACAATGGAGTCCAATTTGTTGGAATGTGAAACTTCCTGACAGCTGATGTATGTAACAAATGCTTTTAACCGTATGTTGTGTGCGTGTGTGTATATGAGAGGGCATTTATGTGTGATCCTATAATTATATGTAAGCAAGTTGTGTGTGAGTGAACATGAAGGTCAGGTGGTGTATGATGTCACTTCTGCTACCCCTGACCTTTTGGTGAATTGACGTTCATGCAGGCTCCCAATTTGTATGGTGGACTGTGGAGTCGTGGAATTCCTTGAAGTCTCACCAAACAATTTCCCCTATTTAAGGAATGACACAGTAAGGTACTGTGAAGCAGTATCAGAAAAGAAAGGTACAGGGCGTCCATTTACAGCTTTAGTGGTGCTGTTTTCCATTTGTCAGTGTTTGGTATGTAGGACCTCTACCACACTACCGATTGAAATTCCACCACCCTTATATTTCTCCTCCAAGGCAATGAAAACTTTAACGCCAAAGTGGTTTCTCTGCTCAGGCCAAAGCAATTTGGGAGAGGAAGAAAAAGGTTCATAGAACATTCTGCAAATCTTCATGAAGCTAATTTCTTCTACAACATTTGAGCAACGGAAATGCACCTACAACGCTGGGTACGATGTCGGTGAGTACATACCCTGCTAACGGGTTGTCAGGTGTTTACCAGCACTTAGAAGTCCTCTCTCAGCTTTTGGTGCAAGTCACCCACACTTTCCGTGAATCTTTTCCCTGGTGCTTACTCTGCCAAAGATGGTGGCATAAATGCCACTGCAGATAATTGAGCTGAACTGCCTTCCTCTTTGGTGGAGTTAGGGTCGTACTTCTGAGGTCCCTGTGGCAGAGCTTCTGGCATCTCCATTGGCAGGATGGCCCCTCTGTACCACTTGTTGATTTTGGCATCTAAGTCACAAGAAGAGGTGAAGGGTCTGCTGATTTGTGGCAGATTCTCCGATTCTGCTGTACTCCACAGCACAGTTAGTTTATGCCAGAGACATAGTGGAGACCACAATCTATCTTTGCTGTTTTTTTTTTATTGTAATCAGGTGTTGGTAACTCAATGAGACATATTATGCAGTGAATGCATTAGGTCTTTCATTTTTGTACCCTTCTGTTTTTTGCTGTAGAAAAAGGAATACAATAGATTGTAGTCAATGTTAAGAACGAAAGGTATGCACAAGTAGCTTTCTCATGCTTGACATTTTGCATGTCTGTCAACACATTTGTGCAACAGAAATGCCTGACCCACGTGGTTTCACCTTGTCTCATCAAGAAACGTCACCAATTCCCAACTGCTCCAGTTTGACAAGACTCTTGCTTCAAGTCCATAAACATTTACGGTTAATTTGTTACCTTCAGTTACATTCCAGCTGACAAGAATGACCTTAATGCTCTTTAGAGTTTGGGATATTAGGTTTATATATTTGCAGTATAGGTTCAGTAGCTTTATCTGTAAAGGTTTAGATGGTATTCATCTTACCAACCAAGAGAACTACACCCAAATGTAGAAAGCCACTTATTCTCAAATGTGCATCAGGGCCCATCATGCCGATCACCTACGGGTGTGTGTAGTGCAGTTGTATCCTTACTTCTGCTGCAAGTTTCAAGGACGTTTGAATTGGGAAAATGATGAGATTGAGGTGCATCTATAGGGTGACATTATTGGGGGTGCGTTTCATATTCACAACTGTCGCTACAGGTCCAAAGATATACTATTATTCGTATTTATGCTATATTTCTACACAGTTATGGTAGATGATATCAGAGAGATAGAGATAGCACACACAGCCGTAAGGGAAGAGACAAAGGACATGTTTGTTCTTAGGTGCATGCTCCAGAGCTCATCCCTAGTTTGTGTCATTTGTTCCTGCACTATCTTGTTGAGTCTTGGCCCTTGAAAGGACTAGTCTCTGACCTGCTTCTGCTTGACACTGGGGGCCCGATCTAAATTTTACATTACATTCACCACCCTGACATAATACTGGTTGCTACTGGCCCAGGGGTGATCTCTGTACCCTGACAGGAACCGCAGTCATAGCAGATCCTGTCAATGTACAAATAGCTTAGTGGACGTCTGATGTCAGTTTTGATGGCTGTCTATGAAACTTTACTCTTTTTCTTTTGCAGAAGCAAACCTCCCACAATGGGAGTTTGTTATTGAAAAAACTAATAACCCCTACACCCAGGGAGTTTTTCCCATCAGTGTGGGGGAGAGGGGTCAATATTTGGGGGTTTTATGTTCCTCACCAACAGGCTAGTGGTGATGGACAGAAAATAGAACATCACTATGTCCACCCTAGCTAGTGTGGTTGTTGTAATACCATTCCTGCAACGCCTCTGTAGGCCGTCAGAAGAGGCTTAGCACCATCTAGGCTGCCAGAGGAGGCTTTCCATTGATAATGCCTATTGGAACACCTTAAGTAGAAAGATGACGGCGAGTCGTCAGTTTGGCAGACAGGGTACTACGTTGTGTTTATGACAGAGTATCCTGGATGTCGAACTATAAATGACTACCTTAGTTACTACAACATATCTGACTCTCTACGGCCTTGACTAGTTGTGTGGTTTCTCCAATCCTCAGTTTCCGTTGTGATTCTTATAAGATTCTGGCCAGTGGTTATTCGGTTATTCATTGGACTACCAAATTCTCTGCTGAAGGTTAACTTCTTGGAATACATTTTCATCTCCTGCTGAGTGCCTCTTCATTGCCATTCAGCCCCTTCATCTCGTAAACAGGTCCAGACTGCTGATTTTCCATCAGGCATTTCCTCTGTGGGTTGGAGCCTTTAGAGGCTGGTATTTAGGCCAGGGGGCTACTGCTGGACCCTCTGTCAATTTCTCCAGCTTCTCCAGGTAATTACAACATGCAAGGGGGAAGGCTTCAGGAGAGAGAGTGAGCTAGGAAAGAGAGAGACGAGGGAGAGGAGAGAGATGAGAGTTCAAGGTAGAAGAGAGCAGGGCTGCTTTTGATTCCCAGTTTAGTTTTGCTCCTCTAATAGAGCCCGCATTGTCATAACTTTCAAGATAATGACTGATATGAACTCTTTCTCAGACTTGGGAACATTTACTGTAAATTCTGATACTGAACATGATTCCCCAAACGTATAAATACCACAGTAACTAATCACTTTAATAAAGACACCACTCTTTAGAATAAGATTCTCTCCTCCCCGTAAAGCAATACGAGTAACAGTGTCATATTATGGTGACGACCAGTACATTTCGTTCTTATGTGGGAAAATAGTGAGACTGTGTGCAGAAACTCTCCACAAATTCACTCAAAGGAAGTTGTAGTTTGGTGAGTGTGTGAGGTTTACATTTTGACTCTTTCATTGGGTCTAGTTTGCCCTCATACGTGCCACAGAAACAAAAGTGGGTTTTTTGTTGTATGCAAAGGTTTACTTAAGTATTGGAGTTAGAAATCAATCTTAGCATGAATGTATTTGCTTGTTAATGCACAGGTAGCAGTATATGCATCTTGGAGCATCTTCACCAGAGTTACTTCTGAACCTATAGGCTAGCAGCAATGTATTTGGAACATTAGCCTGCAGACTGTGTTCTCAATTTCTTATTCCCAAAACATCTGTGGGTCACCAACATCAGACAGCAAGTGTGTGCTTGAAATTCACATGCCTGTCATTTTGCATTTTTTCTTGAGCTGGAAAGTTGAAACAGAAAATACTTATGTTGGACAATGTTCAATAGTTGTATAATCTTGACTTGCTTCTTTACTTTGATACTGTCACCAAATCCATGAGCTGAAAGTTGCAAATTGTACAATGGTGATCGCCCCAATGCTTAACATTACCAAAGATATAGCTCATATGCTTAACATAATCAACTATCTGGAATATAACCCTACCAATTACATTTAGGTCTCAATTAGAATTTATGGATTTTACACAAGTATCTCGCAAGTACCAATTCTTAAAATGGTTGGTTAATGCCTCAGATAATTAGAGTGGTGTCATAATGTATGCAAAGCATTTGTTATACAGTATATATGGTAGACAACCACAAACAGTGTTTTCATCTTTGAACTCAGAGTCCATTGCTAATATTTTAGCTACCAGATAATGTAATCTGTACATCAACATATATTACAGATTTTTAATATTAAACTTCAACTATCCATTTGGGAAACATATCCTATTTTGGATGAGGTATAGGTGATATATTTCTAATCTGGTATGGTATAAAAATACATCTTAAACACTTTTTTCAGTATATTAATTCCCTTGTCCCTCATTTAAAGTTGATCCAAATGTATGATCATGTAAATCTCACATTTCTTGGTCTGGAAATGTATGCAATCAATGAATTCTAACTTTATTCGGTAGCATGATGGCAACCATAAAAGTCAATCACAGTGCAAATAAATAAATAACTAGTAATTCAAAGTGCATCAGATAGGATAACGTGTGTAAATGTTAAGGTACATACAGGAACAGTTCAAGGTAATAACAGCGAGATTATCAAAGTATTGAGCTATGTGTGTGTAGCAAGTTTTAAAAAACAAACTGACATTAAAAAATTACTTCCTCATTATCTAAAAGTAATAAAAATCTAAAAGCAGGTCGACATTAGCTAAGGTCGTAACAGTACTTCTTTAAAATTGGGATTAGAAAAAGTCTTAGCGTGTATAAAATTCACAAAAAAACGTAAAATGAAGCATTGTCTGCTCAGACACGTTATCACGTGGACAAAGTAAAGACTATGTAGCCCAGTGCAAAACAAAGCAGGTATTTGACAGTGTCTGAACTAAAACAAAACAACCTACTGCAGACAATTCAAATGTAATCAGTGGCGCAGTTAAAGTCCCAAAAGTCCAGGTACCTGGCTATAGTCGGTCTCCCTGCAAGACCTCTTAACCACTGGGGTTCCATAAGCTGGTAAAATGCATCAGCCACAGACCTTTTACTTAAAGAGGCACAGGAAGAAGGGTCAGAAAAGAAGGATTCCATCACCATGTGTTGATATATGGAGTTAACGTAGCAAATCCAAGGAATTTGCAAATCCTTATCTAGAGAGAGACAGTCCATTATTATTTCCTTGGTCAAAACAGTTTCTGGATTTTTTGATAGCCAGAGCAGAACCTGTCGATCCTGGATCAAATGTTTAAGATAAGATAGCCCGAGTTCTTCGTGACTGATATAAGTAGCGGTGGATAGGGGAAGAGATAACACTATATGAAGGTATCAGTTTTTTTCTTTTTGAATTACATTACAGTTCGAAATACCCCTGACCTCAGCACCTTACATGGCAATGGGTAAGCACTGAGGGGCAGAATTATGGAGAGTGGCGCTGCACCGAGTGCAGCGCCACTTTCCCTGCACCCGTTAGCACCCCCATACATCCACCATGTGTGCGCCATATTTGAAATACATGGCAGTAGTGTTATTTTTTATGACGCTATTGATGTACTCTGTAGGAGTAGTGCCAAATTATTGGTTACTCCTGCAGAGTACATAGGGGCTCATTCTAAGCATCATTTTGACGCCTGCTTTTGAGGAGGCGTTAACAGTGTCATAATAAATGGCACAAGAAAATCTAATAGCTTTCCTTGCACCATTGCACCGTCTTCCCTAACGGGACAACTCTCTCCCTTTGCATACATTATGCCTGGCCCAGGCATAATGTAGCGCAACGGGTTACAGAGTGGTGGGGCAATGCATGCAGGGATTTTTGCCTCGTTGGGCCACATTAACGTCAAAATAAATTACGTTAATGTGGCGCAAGGTGGTGCCAGGGGCCTATAAATATGCAGCAAATAAATATTGAAGCAGCTATGTTAGAGAGCCAGCACCAAGGGGTTAGGGGAAGCTACATAAGGATCAATTTGCCTTAGAAAACATTATCAGACGGTGGGAAAGTTTTGGGTATTAAGAGCCTTGAGTAGAGAAGTAGATTCCTAAGTAAGGAAAAGTGCTTGTACTAGTCAGAGAGTTAAGATCAATAGACGAGGTAGACATGGATCTGCACTTTGGACCACAAGACATAACATCGGACTTTGTGAAATTGATCCTCAGATAACGGGAGGACATGAAGTTGACAAAGGCATGCACAGGGAGACGCAGCACTCTTGGGGTACAAGTCAAGAGCACTGCATCGACGGCGTACAAAAGGGCTGAAAGGCGATTTCCCCTGATTATCGGCACATCTTGAGTGGCACCTAAAAGTGAAAACTGGAGATCATTTACATATAAGATGAATAAAAGAGGGGCCAACACACAACCCTATCGAACTCCGTTGTGAGTCCCTTTGTCTCCTGAGACCCTTGACTTATGCAGACCATTGCCTTCATTTCCTCGTGTATATGAGCCAGAAAATGCACTAAGGTGGTGTCAAGTCCCGGGGCAATGAGAATGTGCTATAGTTTTGCACTGTTGACGCAATCAAATGCTGAAGTCAAATCCAAGAATGCTAGGTAAAGAGGAGATAGTTTAGCCACTGTATATTTACCTAGCACCATGTTAAGATTAAGACATTGTTCAATGGTTCCTAGTTTGCGTCTGACCGCAAATTGTCATCTATGCAAGACAGATCCTGAATCCACCAACTCCATAATCTGATCATATATAACTAGACCTAGCATTTCGGCAGTGCTATCTATGAGAGAATTTGGCCTATAACATGATGGAAGTGAGTGGTCTCCCTTTTTGAATATAGGGACTATGATTGACATGCTCCATGAACTGGGTAAGGAAGAGTGTAAGAGACCACTGAAAATGTTTGTAAGTAGAGTGATAAGAACCCCTTCAGGGCTAGGTACCTTACTGCTTTTGCTTTGATTGATCGTGTGCTTGATCTCCAACAAGGTAACAAAGAAGCAAGAAACTAGTGACAGGTCAAATTTAAAAGTATCTGCAGAGGGAGGTGCAGTGTAAATTTCCCTAAAGTGTTCCTCCCACTTACTGCCAGTGATATGAAAGGAGATGGTAGTGTAGGCCCTGAAATTAGTCTTAAGTTTGGAAATTATAGACCGGAACGTCTTACTGGATGCCTGTAGAAGTAATTCCCAATGTGAACATACAACTTAATGTCGGCGCTTAGTAATGATTGGTAAGCTGCACACTAAGTCAGAATCCCTGGGCTTAGCCGTTAGTGCAGTGCAGAGGGCCATATTAGCTATGGAACACTCAGCATTAAACCATCTAAGGGTAGCAGAGGTGGGTTTGGCTGGTATAAGTAAGCTTTCAATGATTCTGTCACATAGTTTAGTAAAGATCTCTACCAACTAAGAGCCTTTTCAGACAGATATGCAAACACCAAACCAAGGTTGGCCCTAATCAGTGTGTTAAAGAACTGATCTGCATTACATATCCTCCAAGCCACCCTCAGGTTGGAGATTGCAAACACCCACATCTCGCCTAAATTCCCCCTCTTGAGGAATTGCATAATTTTGATTGGATTGTGGTCACTAAAGGCTGTTGGGACAACCATGCCATGTTGGAGCCAGTCGACTAGGTTATCGGGGATAAAAACATTATCAATGACAGAGGGGCTCCCATTACCCCTAAATGTGGGAACCTCACTACTGGCAGCTAATGCATTGATCATACTAACAGAGACAAGAGAAGCAAGCAATTAATAGCCCAAGGGACAGTGCAAATGCTGGTGCAGTGCAGGGTGGTTTTACATGAGTCTCAAAAGTAGTATAAACGTGCACATTAAAATCATCAGTCAGATGTAGTGGGTAACCCATTGATGCTGTCCTATACACCAGGTTAAAGATCAAGTTAAATAAAAGTGGGAACTTTGAATTGGAGGTATTAACACAATCATTGTTATAAAGGTTTATAATGTGCAGGCTAATAGTGGACCTAAAGACTATGGGATCATTCGGCCGCCCGCCAGACTTCCCCCCTCCAAAATACCGCTCCGCGGTCGAAAGACCGCTGAGGGTATTTTGGCTTTTGCACTGGGCTGGCGGGCGACCGCCAAAAGGCCGCCCGCCAGCCCAGTGCAAAAAACCCTTCCCACGAGGACGCCGGCTCAGAATTGAGCCGGCGGAGTGGGAAGGTGCGACGGGTGCAGTTGCACCCGTTGCGAATTTCAGTGTCTGCAAAGCAGACACTGAAATTCTTTTTGGTGCCCTCTTACGGGGGCCCCTGCAGTGCCCATGCCATTGGCATGGGCACTGCAGGGGCCCCCAGGGGCCCCGCGACACCCCATACCGCCATCCTGTTCCTGGCGGGAGAACCGCCAGGAACAGGATGGCGGTATGGGGTGTCAGAATCCCCATGGCGGCGCAGCAAGCTGCGCCGCCATGGAGGATTCAATAGGGCAGCGGAAAACCGGCGGGAGACCGCCGGTTTTCCCTTTCTGACCGCGGCCAAACCGCCGCGGTCAGAATGCCCTGCGGGGCACCGCCAGCCTGTTGGCGGTGCTCCCGCCGACCCTGGTCAGAATCACCCCCTATGGCTTGGAAACTATTATCATGTGTCTCAAAAGCTTTAATTATGCCTTCAGTGCTAGTTCTTATCCAGATAGCCAACCCCCCAGAAGCGCATCCTCTATACGAAGGCCAAGCAGGGTTGGAATAGCATTGGTACCCATCAAATTGTGTAGGTAATGTGTCCCATGGTTCCTGAAATACAATTATATTGTAGTCCCTTATAAAGTGCTGCAGGTCTGGTTTCAGGAATTTAGATTTAAAGCCAGTCATATTCCAGTTTAGAATTCTCAGCAACGCACTGCAAACATTCGCAGTGGCTGTATAAGAATTAGGAGCTAGGCCCTATGCTCAGGTACTAAACTAGAATTAGTGGTAGGTATAAGTGTAGTTGCCATAACTCCATGAATGGGAAGTGCTTGGAAGCGGTACAGGTTAGCCGAGCCTTACTTTTTTAAGTGGACTGTGTGCTCTGCTGCTGAGTGAAGACGCAGGCGGAGCTGACGAGCAAGGAGGGGCGTGATCGCTGCATTGCAGCAGCGGTTTGGCACGGCTCCGCTCTGGGCCCTGGGCTCCAAACTCAGCAACATTCGGGTACCGGGCTGAGGCCTGTTGAGCCTGCTGGAAAGATTCCAAACAAATTGGATATCGGCGCATATTGGCGCGCGCTGTGAGCGCAAGTACAGCAGGGTGCAGGGAGCAGGAGCTCCGACGATTGCAGGATGCCCGGACGAAGCAGCTGGCGGGCCCGACAACGCTGCAGCAGAGCCTACAGGCTAGACCAGGCCAGGTCATGGGAGTGTCACGAGTCCAGGAGCCGGGGAGAAACCAGGAGAAAACCAGGAGTGCCGGGAGAACTAGGAGAACTAGGAGAGAGTGGATGGTGTAGGTGAAGTGGCAGAGTGATGATATACCATCCCCTCACTGACCTGTGAGGTACAATGGACTTAAGAAGCCAGGAGAGGCCGGAACAACTAGGAGAGGTGCGGCGCTAACCCAGTAAGGGTTTAGTAAGGGCCACAGCACTCCTCACCCCTCTCACTCCCCTCCAACGGTGAATAGGTGGCGTAGGAAAGTACCATCTTGCCTGGCATGTTACCCCCATATTTCACTGTATATATGTTGTTTTAGTTGTATGTGTCACTGGGACCCTGCCAGCCAGGGCCCCAGTGCTTATAAGTGTGCCCTGTATGTGTTCCCTGTGTGATGACTGATTGTCTCACTGAGGCTCTGCTAACCAGAACCTCATTGGTTATGCTCTCTCTCTGCTTTCCAAATTGTCACTAACAGGCTAGTGACCAATTTCACCAATTCACATTGGCATACTGGAACACCCTTATAATTCCCTAGTATATGGTACTGAGGTACCCAGGGTATTGGGGTTCCAGGAGATCCCTATGGGCTGCAGCATTTCTTTTGCCACCCATAGGGAGCTCTGATAATTCTTACACAGGCCTGCCACTGCAGCCTGAGTGAAATAACGTCCACATTATTTCACAGCCATTTACCACTGCACTTAACTAACTTCTAAGTCACCTATATGTCTAACCTTTACCTGGTAAAGGTTGGGTGCTAAGTTACTTAGTGTGTGGGCACCTTGGCACTAGCCAAGGTGCCCCCACATTGTTCAGGGCTAATTCCCCGGACTTTGTGAGTGCGGGGACACCATTACACGAGTGCACTATACATAGGTCACTACCTATATATAGCGTCACAATGGTAACTCCGAACATGGCCATGTAACATGTCTAAGATCATGGAATTGTCACTCCAATGCCATTCTGGCATTGGGGAGACAATTCCATGATCCCCCGAGTCTCTAGCACAGACCCGGGTACTGCCAAACTACCTTTCCTGGGGTTTCACTGCAGCTGCTGCTGCCAACCCCTCAGACAGGTTTCTGCCCTCCTGGGGTCCAGCCAGGCTTGGCCCAGGAAGGCAGAACAAAGGACTTCCTCAGAGAGAGGGTGTTACACCCTCTCCCTTTTGAAAAAGGTGTCAGGGCTGGGAAGGAGTAGCCTCCCCCAGCCTCTGGAAATGCTTTGTTGGGCACAGATGGTGCCCATCTCTGCATAAGCTAGTCTACACCGGTTCAGGGATCCCTCAGCCCTGCTCTGGCACGAAACTGGACAAAGGAAAGGGGAGTGACCACTCCCCTGACCTGCACCTCCCAGGGGAGGTGCCCAGAGCTCCTCCAGTGTGCTCCAGACCTCTGCCATCTTGAAAACAGAGGTGTTGCTGGCACACTGGACTGCTCTGAGTGGCCAGTGCCAGCAGGTGACATCAGAGACTCCTTCTGATAGGCTCTTACCTGTGTTGCTAGCCTATGCTCCTTCCTAGGTAGCCAAACCTCCTTTTCTGGCTATTTAGGGTCTCTGCTTTGGGGAATTCTTTAGATAACGAATGCAAGAACTCTTCAGAGTTCCTCTGCATCTCTCTCTTCACCTTCTGCCAAGGAATCGACCGCTGACTGCTCTGGACGCCTGCAAAACCGCAAGAAAGTAGCAAGACGACTACTGCAACCTTGTATTGCTGATCCGGCCGCCTTCTCGACTGTTTTCCTGGTGGTGCATGCTGTGGGGGTAGTCTGCCTCCTCTCTGCACTAGAAGCTCCGAAGAAATCTCCCGTGGGTCGACGGAATCTTCCCCCTGCAACCGCAGGCAACAAAAGACTGCATCACCGGTCCTCTGGGTCCCCTCTCAGCATGACGAGCGTGGTCCCTGGAACTCAGCAACTCTGTCCAAGTGACTCCCACAGTCCAGTGACTCTTCAGTCCAAGTTTGGTGGAGGTAAGTCCTTGCCTCCCCACGCTAGACTGCATTGCTGGGTACCGCGTGATTTGCAGCTGCATCGGCTCCTGTGCACTCTTCCAGGATTTCCTTTGTGCACAGCCAAGCCTGGGTCCCTGACACTCTAACCTGCAGTGTACAACCTCATGAGTTGTCCTCCGGCGTCGTGGGATCTTCTTTTGTGACTTCAGGTGAGCTCCGGTTCACTCCTCTTCGTAGTGCCTGTTCCGGCACTTCTGTGGGTGCTGTCTGCTTCTGTGAGGGCTCCTTGTCTTGCTGGGCACCCCCTCTGTCTCCTCACACAATTGGCGACATCCTGGTCCCTCCTGGGCCACAGCAGCATCCAAAAACCCTAACCGCGACCCTTGCAGCTAGCAAGGCTTGTCTGCAGTCTTTCTGCATGGGAACACCTCTGCAAGCTTCTTCATGACGTGGGACATCCATCCTCCAAAATGGAAGTTCCTAGTCCTCTTCGTTCTTGCAGAATCCACAGCTTCTACCATCCAGTGGCAGCTTCTTTGCATCCTCAGCTGGCATTTCCTGGGCATCTGCCCAATCTCGGCTTTGTCGCGACACTTGGACTTGGTCCCCTTGTTGCACAGGTACTCTCGTCCGGAAATCCACCTTTGTTGCATTGCTGGTGTTGGTCTTCCTTGCAGAATTCCCCTATCACGACTTCTGTGCTCTCTGGGGAACTTAGGTGTGCTTTACACCTACTTTTCAGGGTCTTGGGGTGGGCTATTTTTCTAACCCTCACTGTTTTCTTACAGTCCCAGCGACCCTCTACAAGCTCACATAGGTTTGGGGTCCATTCATGGTTCGCATTCCACTTTTGGAGTATATGGTTTGTGTTGCCCACATACCTATGTGCTCTCATTGCAATCTATTGTGACTGTACACTGCTTGCATTACTTCCTTTTGCTATTACTGCATATTTTTGGTATTGTGTACATACATCTTGTGTATATTTACTATCCTCATACTGAGGGTACTCACTGAGATACTTTTGGCATATTGTCATAAAAATAAAGTACCATTATTTTTAGTATATCTGTGTATTGTGTTTTCTTATGATATTGTGCATATGACACCAGTGGTATAGTGGGAGCTTTGCATGTCTCCTAGTTCAGCCTAAGCTGCTCTGCTAAGCTACCCTTTTCTATCAGCCTAAGCTGCTAGACACCTCTTCTACACTAATAAGGGATAACTGGACCTGGTGCAGAGTGTAAGTACCCCTTGGTACCACTACAAACCAGGCCAGCCTTCTACAGGTGGAAGGTGGGATTAGGGGGAGTGGTGGACAATCACAGCCTGAGCCACTCGGACTGTGCAACAAGGAATTAAAAGAGGCACTGTGACCTGAAAGCTAAGCCAGACTGTGGG
Source organism: Pleurodeles waltl (assembly GCF_031143425.1). NCBI lineage: Eukaryota > Metazoa > Chordata > Amphibia > Caudata > Salamandridae > Pleurodeles > Pleurodeles waltl. Next base: position 1,029,395,835 of record NC_090437.1, on the reverse strand, counting down.
CAGCACAATAGGCGAGGACAGGCTGGTGTGGCCGGTGTGGTGTGTGTGGCTGAAGCATTAGAGCCGGGGCCTTAGGATTGAGCCGGGGAGGCGCGGAAGCGGCCAGACTAGGTTCTGGTGCAGTTTGCTCCACTCCGTGTGCTCTCCTGCAACCCCGACTTGGTGGCATTCCTAGTCTGTGACTGTGCTTGACTACCCAATTGGCCATTGGATACTGGACACCAGCGGTGGTTAGAGAATAGCAGGGAAAATGACACTGAAAAACAGACGAACCATGAGCGCTAGGCAAACAGTACGAAGGCGCTCAATGAGAGCATATAGCAGATTAATCATGGGACAACCTAAAGCAAAGGGTTCCGGCTGGAAGGAATATAAGACTACTGTCCTTCATTGTGGATCAATGCCTAAAGTACCTGATTATGCTTCTGCCCTACCCCTGCTAGTTTATGATTCTAGAGAGGCTGATTTCGGTCTTCCCAACAGGTTGATATTTTACCACAAGGTGGGCGAAAAGGTGGACAAGGCATTTTCCCTGCAGCAGATCACTGAGCAGATTACTGAGCAGAACAACGAGCAGACAAGTAAGCAAATAGAGTCAGAGTTGCAGCTCGAGAAACAGGATGTTGCTCTGGCTCAGGAACCGGAGCAGGAGCCAGCTCTGACAGCCCTGAGGACGGAGGATGTTGGTGGAGAATCCTATGGAAGATGCTCAGAGAGAGGCAGTGAGACAAGAGCTGCTGAGAATGTTGAAATTGACTCGGCTGGGTCATCAATGATAGTGCAGGTGGATGGGCAAGCTTATAGGAAGCCCTGCCACATGTTGAAGGAGCAGCAAAGTGCTTCGGAGAGCCCGAGGATGGAGAGCGAATTTAGAGGGCAACAGCGAAGGGAGGGTCAAGAACCTCTGCTGGAACTCTTATACCATGGGTGACTTAGTGGTGAACATCCGACAGCAAATAATGAACTGGGGGACATAGGGGTCCTGGATACCAGTACCCCTAAGGGGACTAGTGATTACCTTAATGATAGCTCCCTGATGTTTTGGACTATACGCTGCCAGATGTACCCTGTAGCCTAATAGCTAACCCCAGACCTTGTGGGCCATCTAAGGTTTTGCCGGCTGCTGAAGATAGTCCTGAGGCCTCGGTGGAGGCCGTGTTTGGCCTCAAATCTGCAATCAACACCTCTTCCCCTAGTGGAGGGTTCTGTCTGACTGACCCTATCTATCAGCATATTTCTGCTACCCAGTCTACAAGAAACAATCCTGCATCCACAGAGACCCCACAAGGTTTTATAATCTCTGAGGCTATGACTGCATTAAACAATGTCCTAGTCTCGATCCTTGCATTTATGGAGACATTTCTCGGGGGACGGAGCACATTGAATCATTACTAACCTTGATACTACAGGCCCTAGTCAAGGGTGAGCAAACAGTCGGGGCAAATCAGACTCCTCCTCCACAGCCCCCATGGCATGCTAGTTATAACCGGTTTAATTCTTCAAATCTTAGAAGGAGCACTACGCAGATGCAAACTGCAGATGCCATTTCTGCTCAACCTGGGAGCATATTACAGATTAATACAAGTATGGCTCCTCATAGTGGTGAAGGTGCCCATGTACACAGAGAGGGTGCCGGGCTGCCTGCAACAGAGAGGGTCAGCCCCCCTGAAGACGAGTATAAGCTGAGTCCCAGGGAAAAAAATGCAATTGCTGAACTAAAGGAGCTGCCAGCTAGTGCCATGGAACGCAAAAGGAGAGCCTCTGGATCCCAGAATGAAGCCCAGGTTGATATAGGGGAAATTTTGAATAAGAAGAAGGGACATGCCAAAGAAAAGAGGAAGCAGGCTACACCATTTCCAGTTTACTCTCTTAAATGGTTATTCTCCAGCAACAAGAACAGCATAGACAGGGGGCTAGCTCCAGCTGCCAGCCATAAGGTCACACTAAGTGAGGAGAATATGGGTACCAGAAATCTAGCTGTCCTCCCGTACAATAACATAGCTGGGCCAAGTGCCAATTGCAAGGGGGTAGTAGAACCCCCATGACCTACTAAAATCCATCCTTGTGAGGATATTCACAATGGGCAGGGGGGGTGCAGCGGAAAGAGAAGCTTGCCCAAAAAATCCAGCATAGGCAAGGAAGCACAGCCACAAGAAGAAAGGCTCTACAAAGGAAAAAAAGGGTGGCAAGTAAGGTTTCAAGGAAGGCAGCTAAGACTGGCAGTTCCCTGCCTTGCCCCCATGAGATGGTTGTAGCCCAAGCTGAACAACTTGAATAGGAGGCACTATGCATTCCCGGAGTATCGAGGGGCCTCCAGGGGCTAATCCCGGATTCTCCGCCATTTATGACGCCTTCAGGATTCAGTCATAGAGATAGTCCAGATGCCGGTGACCCATATTGCAATAAAATTGATGGCCCTAGTGATGTCGCGCCAGGCAGAAAATATGGTGGGCAAAGCTTGGAATTAATTGATCTCCTCCCTGGCATTGGCTTAAGCCACCCCTTAAAGAGGTCTAGACTATTAAGCCTCTTCTATGCTGTTCCTGAGCTAAGAGTTCTCTCTTACAGTGATGTGAAACTAGTAAAGCTGGGATCAAAGCAGCAGTGGCTCGATTACGGCAGGAGGTGCACCCACCCTATTAATTCCCAAGGCGATCCTCCCACCCTCCCTACCAGGTATAGCTAGACTAATCATCTATCACACAGTTTGTTTCCACATAATGGGGGTGACGTGCTGCCCTGTTCCATTGTCAACCAAGAAAAAATCAAGGGGCACAAGGGGTATGAGAGCAGGTCAGAAACGTTAAGGGAGGATAGCCCTAATAGGTGTGGTCTTGCACCATGGCAAAATAAGAAGAGCTCTGTAGCTGAGGGTAGCAGAGTGCGAGAACCACTGACCATTACCACCTACAAAAACAGCAGACAAATCTGGATCCCAAGCCATAATGTGATGGATAAAGGGTCCAACTGTAACAATTAGTCATAGGTAGCGGCTGTACTTGCTGGTGATGCAGGAGCATCCCCTAGAGCAAGAACTAATTGATTAGCAAAGGAACCCTCTTTTTATCCAGCCACTTCTTTTGCATGCCCCCCCCAACATCGTCTACTTACAATAATTTGGAAGGGGGCTGCTTGCGATTATTGTCCTGGAACATAGCAGGAGTTGGTTAGCAAACTGGAAGATAATGACTGGACACAATATATCAGTGTGCATGATATTTGTTGCTTCCAAGAAACGTGGGCTGTTGAAGGACTATATATTGATGGGTTTCTGGGCTATGATATATTTGCCAGTTAGGCAGGGAAAGGTCACCCTTCGAGGAATGTCTCAATATGGGTGTCATGCAAGCTAGATTGCAAAGTAGATCAAGTTGATGTACCACTCCAGAGAACCTCCACTAATATCCAGCATTTGAGGCTTAGGTCAGGTCTTAATAAAGGGGCGGTAATTGATATCTTGAATGTATATATTCCACCGGGTGGTCTTTGGGGGTCCAGGCACTCTGAAGAGAGTGCTCCATATATATTGAAAAGGTTAAAAGAAGTATGGTGGATGGTAAAGATATCCGGGGCTGTGTGGGTGGTTGGAGTGTGATGCTGGTTTGTGGTGATTTTAATTCACCAGTTTGCGACATTATTAATAGCTACGAGATCTTGTTGTAAAATCATAGTATGGGGATCCCAGAGACAGCTATGAGTCGCTTTAAGTCTACAAAAAAAGCCAAGGCTTTTACTGACCTTTTACTGAACAACCGTCTCCGTTTTGTTAATGGGCACTCAAAGTCGGATGGTGCTGCCAACGTAACTTTTAATAATAGCAAATCCACTTTGATAATTGATTATGTTATTATTAACATGGAAGCATGGTCCTCCATTTTAGACATGGTCGTGGTTAACAGAGTAGAAAGCGATCATAATCCACTTGTCCTCATTATGAGGGCGGACGCTCTGGGGTGAGGGATGACAACAGGACGGGCCCTCGGGCTGTACAGGAGGGAGATAGTTTTGTCCAACTGTAGAAGAACAATACGATGGGATGGTTAGAAGTACCAACAGGGCCTCCCACCTTTAGAACCCATAATAGCCTCCACGGACAATCCATTGTAGACTCCCCGGCCAACGATAGTCCTCTTATACTGGCTGCCTATGACCAAATGACAAAGAAGCTGGGGGCCTTGTGGTCTAAACCAGTACGGACTAAGCCAGTTGGTATTACTAGAAGAGGGCAACTAGAATATGAAGGATGGTTTGACATGGAGTATGCAAAGGCAAAAAGAGAAGTCTTGGTTGCCCTAACACAGCGCCATGACAGCTCGGCTAGGGAAGGGAAATTTAAAGAATACAAAAGAGATTATAAGTACTTGCTAGCAACAAAGAAATGGTTGCACCAAAATGCAATGTGGGATGAACTTAGAGCAAGCACTGTTGACCACAACACCACTAAATTCTGGGAACTTGTAGCTGTGGGGAAGGGGACAGCAAATGTTGTTGAAACCCACATAGGCCCAGTTGCCTGGGCTTACCATTTTAGTACATTGTATAGAACTTGCTTGTTCGACCCTCTGGCTTCCAGACAGAGGGTAGGTGCCCCTTTTACCACCACCAGCAAAATAGGAATTTTAATCCCAGAACTGATTAGAGCATTGGGTACAATGAAGAAGAATAAGGCCACAGGCCCTCTATCATGAGGCACCCTACTTCTGGGCTAAAATACCAAGGTGTTCAATGCTGCCCTTGGGGGTAGTGCAGTACTGCAGTCCTGGCGTTCTGCTATCATTGTTCCGATTTATAAAAAGGGTGACAGAGGCTGCCCCGCTAATTATCAGCCGATTTTCCTATTAGATGGTGCTGGGAAAGTCTTAGGGAAAGTTTTACTTAATCTCTTACAGGGGTGGGCTGATTCCCAGGGTGTGATAACAGAGCTACAATCTGGCTTCAGACCTCGGGTGGGAACTATTGATCAGATTATTCGCCTCTATATGATCTCACAATTCTGAGTAGTCAGGAGGTCCTCTCTGTATTTGGTCTTTATAGATCTGAAAACTGCTTTCAACTCAGTAGATAGGGGCAAATTGTGGAAGTCATTGATGGATCTAGGGGTCGATGGCCCCCTAGTGAAAGCTATAGCTGCATTGCACATAGATAAGACGGCCAGAGTCAGATATGGGATGATTTGGGAGTGCACAGACCCCTTTCAGATGCAAAAAGGTGTACAGCAGGGCTGCCTCCTGGCTCCCTTACTTTTTAGCCTTTTCTTGAATGATGCAATTGATTATCTTCTAGGGGAACAGTTAGACGTCTCTGTTGTTGCTGGTAGGAGGTTCCCAAAATCACTCTTCGCAGACGATGCAGTACTTATGGCACGCACTGAGAACGCAGCCCATAGACTACTCACCCATTTTGTTAAATATTGTGAGGAAAAATCGATTAACTATTAATTGTGTGAAGACCATGGGGAGGACCATGCGACCCTCCCTTAGTCTCAGGCTTAATCTAGCCATCAACCACACACCAATTGAGGCTGCTAAATACTTTTACTATATAGGTGTGCTGTTTTCAGAGACTCTGAGCTGGGTTCGCCAAGTTAGAAAGGCAGCTATAGCCCTTAAGCAAGCGGCAGGGGCAATACTGAAGTTTAAGCATAAAACTGGAGCAAGAAATATTAGTGTAATCTTGGAAATATATGCCTGGAAAGCAGTTGCTGCAGCACTCTATGGAGCAGAACTCTAGGGATACGCTGATATTAGTGTGCTACAGACAGCCCAAAAAAGTTTTTGGAGATCCTTACTGGGGTCAGGGGTAGGTACCCCCCTGAAGGCTCTCTTTGCAGAGCTAAACTGGGTGCCAATATTGGAATTTGCAGTCTTAAGGCCAATATTATATTGGGTGAGGTTAGTCCGCAATCATAGGGCAGTGGTGTACCTAGAAATGCTTGAAGAGGCCACTGCAAGTGGTGGACTAGGAGGGCGCTCATGGGGAACTCATGTTAAAGGTACCCTAGCTGATCTCCAGCTGGAGTTGCTCTAGGAGGACCTGGGCGCAATCACACAGGATACTGCGGGTAAAATAAAAGAGTGATACCAGGAATTTAGCAAAAGGAGGTTGTATCAGGGGATTAGGCCTGATGCGATCACATGTTATTACTTTACTAATGTTTACGAGTCAACCCCCCAGACTACCTGGATCTGTTGTACCCTGAATTGAAGCGGTCCCTTTATATTACATTTAGACTGGGTGTATTGCCCCTAAGAGGTTATCTGGTATGCACTCATAGGCTGGTGGCAGGACTTGAGTACTGTTATTGCTGTCCTCGGGAGGTAGATAATGTGGTCCAATTTACCGTTTTGCAAGAAATTTGTTGAAGCAAGGCGTAGATGGCTTGATCCCCTTTTTAAGACTTAAGGAGCAAATTGTCTCAAAACTGCACTAGAACTTTGCACAAGACCGGCTAACATTAACGAACACAACTTGATAGCCTCATATATATGGGAAGGTTGGCCCTGGCTGAGGGAGTTACCAATTAAACTAGGGCTGATCCGACCAGTAGATCCAATTGATTCACATGATCTCTAGGGGTATAGTTGTTGTTGTGAGATATACGGTCCTTTGTTACATAAATGATATATATTTATTACTTTTTAATACATAATACTTTTAACATTAAAATGTATTAAAACCACCACTGCTATTATTAATCATCATGAGCACTTGCAATTCATTTTTTTTGAGGCCCTTTGCATGGGGTGCTATGGCCCACTTCACCTTGTTTTCTAAGAAACTTGTTGAAGCAAGCCGTAGCTGGCTCCACCCTTTTTTAAAGTCTTTTTAAGTCTAAAGGAGTAAATTGCACTAAAACTGCTGTAGCACCTGCACAAGACCGAATAATAATGACAAATATGGCTTGGTATCAAAACCACTACTGCTAATATTAATCATTGTGAGCACTCACATTCCATTCTCCTGAAGCCCCTTTGTATAGGATGCAATCGCTGGGAAATGTTCCACCCCTAGATAAAATAGGGGTGGGAACTGTAAATAACGTTTGTATGTGGGTTTTCCACGGGGATTAGGTAGGTCTAGATGAGGCTGATCCCTGCTTTTAAGTTTTAAGCTTTTAAAGAATGACCAATGATCTCATGTAATGATGTGTTTTATTGTTGAATGTACTATGTTTTTTTATATATATTGTAAGGCATGAAGCTGAAACAATTAAATTAAATTTCAAATAACTCCATGATGTGGGGTGCTACCTGCTCCTCCTGTTTGCCTGCACACAGTGTGGCCTGCCTTGGTAGTCCATGCATTCAAGGCCATTCAATACGAATAATGCATTGGAGCAGGGGATAACACCAGGAATACATGGTGCATGAGACAAGGAACGTTGTTGAGGAACCTGCGGCCTATAGAAGAATCTTAGTGGTAACGTGACAATATTTGTTTCATTATGCATGTAGAACTCTTTTACACATGACATTTGCTGGTCTTCTAAAATTTATGATGGTACGGTCACCTTGGATACATTTCTGAGAATACCCAAGCCAGCCCACTCTCCAAACCATTGAAATCTCATTCAGGCCTCGGCTTGCATAGTTTTTATGTCTAAACAGCCAGGGTCTGACCTTTCGTAGAAGCTGGTTCCATGACTTCTGCTGGCCCACTTTCAAGGCAGGAACCCCAGCCAAGACTAACACATACAAACAGGCTGCAGGAGGGAGGTTCAGGATGTCTTTAGTGGGGGCAGTAGCAGGGACAGTAATGGTTTGCATTGGCAGAGTGCCAGAAGTTGTGAAAAGGCTAGGTGCAGAAGTAGAGGCCTGCAAATGGGTGACAGAATGAGTAATAAGCAGACTCTCTGGCTCAGCAGCACAGTGAGTGTTAACAGCTTCCACTGGAGGGATCACTTGGTTTTTGCACAAAGCCTGTGTATTAAAGGTAGTCTCCCGCAAGGAAGATGGGTGAGCATGTGTGGAAAAGTGAGCTTGAGCTCTATGAGGTAATTTGTTTGGCAAATCGGGAGCCCCCAGCTTAAACAAACTCTCTAGATGGCCCTCAATGCAGCCTAGTCGGTCTATCAATGCTTTTAATGTAGCCTCCAAGATAGTTTTAATCTTAGCACAAGTATGTCTGGTTTATACTGGTCTGGGGACAAGAGGTCACAGATCTGGGTAGCAGAGGAGAGCAAAGGAGCACAAGGGGGCACACAAGAGGACACAGATGTCTGAATCCAAGAAAGGATCTGGTTGCGGCCTTGACTATTTTGACAGCATAACGGTCACTTCCTTTCAGTTATCACACTTTTATCCAGCTGCCATTTTGCATTTTACGGCACCAGCAGGTTGGGAGAGATGGGGTTTGAAGGAGTTACTTCGATCAAGTAAATCTGTAACAATAACACTACTGACATTCAAGGAGTGTTAAGTTCTTGTTAGCACATGCATTGCTTGAGGGACTGAAAAGAGGACTGGGGTCAACACCAGAGGTTTGTGGGAAAGACCCACCATATTCAAAAGATAGTCTACGCTCAGTAAGATCAATCTCTCCAGCCACAATCCCAATGGCACGCTCAAGCATGCTTCCAATAGTGACTGGCAAACGTGATGATGCTGTATCCCCGCCGGCTCTGCATTTCCCCATAGCTAGTAACTCTCACCTTGATCACAGTCTAGGATTTGTTGTTGTTGTTGTCCTACGGCTCCTGTTGCTCTCCCCCTCAGGACAAGGGTCCAAGAGTAGGGTTCCAGCATTGTCCGGCCACAGATGGGCGCAGATAGGCCTGCTCTTGGCCCGGTCTTCGCCCAGGTACAGGAAAGCACTTTTCAATAGCGCGTCACCTCCATTTAGCCCCGCCTTGAGAATAGGAGTCTAGGAAACATAGTCCCACCCCAGACTGATGCAGCTAAAGTCACTTGCGGGCAGGGAAACACAGCCCAAAACCTCCACTGCGGGATCGGAAAGAGACTTTCAAGCAAACGTCGCCTCCACTTAGCCCCGCCTTGAGAATAGGGGCCTGGGGGATGTAATCCCACCCCAGACTGATGCAGCCAAAGTCACTTGTGGGCAGGAAAACACAGTCCAAAACCTACGCTGTGGGACCAGAAAGCGCCTTTTAAGCATGCATTGTCTCTACTTAGCCCCACCTTGAGGATAGGAGTCTGGGGATGTAGTCCCACCCCAGAGCGATGCAGCCAAAGTCACTTGCGGGCAGGGAAACACAGTTCAAAACCCACCAATGCAATCAAAGTATCTTTAGGTGGCAAATGTATGTTCATATGGGAGAACTAGGCATTAAGGTCTCTACAATACTCAATGACATACCGTTTGTTTACAGTTCTTCAGGTTTCATGACAGAGCTTTGCAGGAAAGCTTGCCTTTTTGGCCAATTACTATGCCTCTACAAAAATGTATCTGAGACTAGAGAATAGCTATATAATACAGAAAAGCTAGGTGAACAGTTGAGATTTTGAGGATACCTCTGCAAGGTAATCAATTCAGCCAAAAATGTGCACTAATCAAAGAACATGATGCAAAGTATTGATCGGCGGTGACCGAGCTTTGTCATCTGAAATGCCAACAAAAAATGGATTAAAGCAAGGGTGTTTATTGGCACCATTACTTTTGTCATTGTATATTCATGATCTGCCTACTACCACAGCAAAAAGCCATGGTTTTGCACCAAGTATCTGGGGACGCTCAGTGATATGTTTGTTGTATGCAGACGACATTGTAGTAATTGACCTTACTCCTAAAGGGCTGAATAATCATTTGGCAGCTCTTAAAGACTATGTTGATCAACATTATTTGAAGATAAATGTTGTGAAATCACAAGTGGTGTGTTTTTTAGGGAAAAAAAAAAACCATAAAAAGTTAAATTTTCTTGGTGCATGGGCTCTCAGAAGTTAGAGCGAGTAAAGTCCTACCGTTTCTTGGGAAAAATTGTCTAGCTCCCATAGTGATGCTGACCATCTATCTGATAATATAGGCAAAGCTTGTTCTCAATGAATACCAAAAGGGTTCCCTGGAAAGCAGTAGATAAAGGAGCAGGACAGGGACTGAACTGAGAACAAAGAAACAACCCATCTCCAATTTGGTTCCACTAAGTAGAATCACACATTATAATTGAAAAGGTCAAGAATTTAATTTATACAGAAATCCTGGAAGGGCGTTTTTTGCCGCCTGATGGGATAGAAGCAAGAGAAGATCCATTCTGCTGGATCTACAAAAATATATCAAAGAGGAGACCACTAACAACATTTGAACATTTGCATCATGATGACGTAAAAGAGCATTTTTGTTTGTTTGTAGACGGCTTGGATGGTTGGCTGGCCCAACATCAGGTTTGTGCCATCTATTTTACAGTTCATAGGCTGCAGTCAATGTCTGCTGGAGATTTTTCTGCTGATTGGACCAAAGACTCCCTTGTGCGTTTCTTTTAATAAGGCAATGGAAAAATGTTCCATGCCCTGAAGAAGGTGGGTGACCAGCTGGTCACGTAGAACCGAAACGCGTGTTGGCACGGCATTTGGTTGGATATGATGTTTTACTTGTCTCTTCTCTCTAAATGGATCTCGGATACTATGGATATAGATGCCCTACTTTAGGAATGATGGACCTTGATTTGTGGAAGATATGTTTGTATCAAGCACACTATACCTAATCAACTAGAGTCCAGTAATAGTGTGATCAGGATATCAGAAAACGTTTAATCATTGTGTGTATCACTGAGATTAAATTTATCTATGTTAGGCTTACTTTTTTTGAGGAGTCCTTCTGAGAAAAAAAATACTGTTTGATTGTATTATGAATTTTTTGATTGGTTAGTTTGTGTATGTGTGGCATGATGGTATGTATGATGGATGCACTTACTAATGAGCATGATATTTAGGTCATGCACATTGAGAAATATACCATGAATGAAGTCATTAATTATAATTATGAGTATACATGAATAATAAAAAATCGATATGTTATTTATATGACTGAAAGATAATATATATTCTTGACCTTTTCCTTTTCTATTATAATGTGGGATTCTACTTGACAAAATTGGAGGTGGGTTGTTTCTCTGTTGTCAAAACTTGTTCTTAAGCGTCAGGGCTAGGTGCTTTTTATAAGGCAGTAGATAGGCGTAATTTTACCCACCTCCTTACAATTTATCAAGTGAAGATTCTTGCCTCTGCTATATGTGATAGAACATTTAACTGTAGCAGACTTTAGTTTTCTAGACAGAATTGAAGGGCACATTTTAAGACATTTGGTTTCTAGTAATACTCTGGACTCCACTGCGGCCTTGAGATTAGAGCTTGGTATTAGGAGCTTTTCTGTTCAATGTTTAGCAGCGGTAATCTGGAGGGCTATCTGGTTATTTCACAATGATGATTTGTCATTAAGGTATCTTATTTTTAAAGAGACTTTCAGCACTCTGAGAGAGAAAGTACAGCTTTTCAGACATTTTAAAAATGCTTTAGAATTGCTGGAATTAGATTTTGATTAAATTCTTGTTTTATACCCCCTTCAGTTGAAAACATGTTTAAAGGATAGTACATGGCACACAAGCTTTCAGCTAGACTTTGAGCATTGCAGCAGAAAAAGGAGTTTGGATATTTTAACTAGTACTGTCAATTTAAGAAAGCCGCAACCTTGTTTAGCCTGGAATCTTCCCCATGGGGGAGGCGTTTGCATATTTTACTAAGATTGAACATACTGCTGTTAAAGGATTTAACTCACAGCACTTCAGAAATTTATGACTTGTGTCGAATTGATGTGCAAGATCTAAAGCACGTTTTAATTGCATGTCCCAGTTTGTTGACATTGAGGAAAAAATGGTTGAAACCTCTCTTTCTTAAATTTATGGTATGCTTCATCTACTGTTTAATCCCTCAAATGAAATGTTGTGCTTTTGAATTTGTTAATTTTTTAAGGCATTGTTAAATTTATATTGATGGTTTTATATAAAAAGAGGTATGCTGCACTTGATTCTTAACCAAATCAGTTTGTTAGACTGTATATTGATTTTGATGCAGTTTATTTGTATTGTTGAAATTTTAGTACAATGGTTACGTTGTCAGAAAGAAAATTGTCAATTTTATGTGGACCTCCTAGGAGTTCCGAATCATTAAGTAAGTAAACTTGAACTAATCAAAGAATCACATTAATATTCACCTTAGATCTGTCGTCTCAATGAATTAGAAGATTCATATTAAAAAATGTAAACGTGATTAACGCAGGTGATACCTTTTTACAAGCACTGCTGAATTTCTTTCAGTCAGCGGTATTGCAATCTACTACATACATACCTTATGCCCATAGATCATTAGGAAAAACAGTCCTTTCTATAGGGCTTCCTTCCAGGTAAAGCCCATGGTCCATATGGTGACTGCATAGATTACCAGCATACATGGACTGTCTTCCAATTATATGCACAAGGTTTCAGATATGGCATGGCAATCACGGACTAAACAATGTCAGTGATTGACAAATCCTTACCAAAAACACAGCTGTTCATCTCATGATGGTAGTGAATTATATGTGAATCTATTAAATAGAAATGTCAAGCACCATAATGCTATAATCTGAAGGTAGTGCCCTATCCTGGGCCTGGATACTTTTTTCCAGCAAGGGCCTAATGTTTCTTAATAAAAGTAAACCCTACAAAGTCATGAAAGGCATCCGGGCTCCCATCGGGCTGTCTGACTGAGTCTGCAATTCCTGTCCACTGGGGCTGAGGGCTAAGCACTTTACAGCAAAGTCTCTGTCACTGCAGGATTCCTTCTGATGGGGTGCAGGTGATGTTGCACTGGCTGCAGCAGCTTGATAGATGCCAAGTAACTAATGTTTGAAAAAACAATTAGATTGCTCCCTTCGGCGGTTTCTGTCTCAAACGTCTGTCAGGGTAAAATGAGTTTGGTGTGAGAGCATTTTACTGCTGAATTACAGGAGAACCAGAGGCCAGACTGGCCCCCTGGCCGTTAGCTCCCCTGGAGGTTCTCATGTTATTATGTTACCCAGCTTTCTTATCAAAGAGGCCATTTGCTGGCTGCAGACTCGGCCAGATGGTGTTATTGTGAGACCCTGGAGCGATTCAAAAGACTGAGGTAGCATGAGGCCCTGTGCCATCATGGTACAGGAAGGTGCTGAACTGAAGACAGTGCTCTTGTCAAGATAGATTAGGTGTGCTTGTGTCTTTTAAATCTTAAGTGAGTAACAAATGTGCCTGCTCCCCACTGGTTGGGCATAGTGTGCTTGAGGAGCTGAGGAGCTGAATTCATCATCAATAGAAGTACCCAAAGGTAAGGGGTAGCTATTAAAGGGGTGAGGTGATACCTTTTCTCTAGACAGTACGTGGATAGCATTTGAATTGACTGATTAATTTAACAAAGGAGAAAAAGAAAAATACATTAGTCAGCTCATTGGTGTGATCACTTGCTGTACATTTAGATGTCCCAATGTAATGTAATACATGGACATCTCTGTTCCTGGCCATTATCTCTTGCCACGCACACACAAAATACTGATAGAGTGCAGATGAAGGTGCATGCTGGCGGTTTTAGCATCTCCATTAAAGATAATAGGACTGGGAAAGAGCGCAAACACTGTGCCAAAATAAAGCCTTCCCTCGTACCTTACTTCATTCACACTTAAAATGAGCACAGATAAGAGGAGGCAATCAAAAACTAGTTTCTTCGTCTCCTTCACTCATTGAGTCAATTGAGACTACAGCATAAAATGTGTTTCCAGATGAGGTCGCTTTGAGTTCACAAGCTATTTTTCCTGTGCTGAGAAGAACAATGCCATTGAGAATATTATCCTGTGCAAGGAGTCAGGGGCATCAAAGGAAACACTAGAAGCCCCGTGCACCACAGGTGTGTCACTTTTTGTGATGCGCCTGCGGCGCATAGTGCAGGCCCATATCTAGAAGTCCACGCAAAGCCACTTTGCGTGGCTTTTCATGGCCTTGTAGATATGGTGTAAGGCAACACAGCAGAAGCCACTGCATTGCCTTACACTGCGTCATGGAGGTGTACCATGGGTGTTGCAGTGAGTTTTCCGACACACTATCCATGGGTTTCGACGCATTCCCAGATTACATAAATCTCCCCCCAGGGCATTCTGCAGTACACATAGAAAGAGAAAAACGCCTCCGTGGATTGTTTTTGTGTCTCTTCTTGCACAAAAACAATATTGTGTGTGATGCAGGCATCCTTGAACCATTGTGCAAAGGTGCTTGCCTCTGCGCTAGGCAGCCAGTTGTGCACCAGCGTAGGGGTAGAGTATAAAAATGTACTGTATCTTTTAGATACAGCGCATTTCTGGAATTTCCCTGTAGGGTCAGATTATTAACATATATAAAACACGTGTATTGTCTTTGACAGAAACTCACCAATAATTATAATTTCATTAATTCACACAGTTCAATGTTCAAGTAGTTCTCATAAAAAACACATTAAAGCTTTATTAAAAAGACCATCAGCTTGTCTTTAAGATGCATTTTTTAAAACATTTTCAAGGTACAAAGTGCAGACATAGAACCAACCACAAAGGGGCTGTGCACTCCAGCCCAAGAGCATAGAGTTTCAGCTAGGAATGCTTTAAAATATGGTAAGCTCTCCTAGGGTCATGGATTCAATGACCCAGGAAACTTACTATTTTTAAAAAATGTTACTGAGTGGCTGCTGCTCTCCCTGCCGCCCCCAACAACATTAAAAATGTGTGGTGGCGCCCCTTCCTCTTCTAGGGTCATCACAAACATGAAAATGTATTTTGTTAAAATAGCCTTGGGCATTATGGGGTGCTCCTTGCGTAGTGCATTATAAATGAGAGACTTCTGCTGCACATTTATTCTTCTTTTTAGGTCTCGCCTCGGCAGTGCATGCGCACACTTCACTAACGTGATGTTCTTTTAATTTATGTGCATACTTTGTGCGATGTTATTTTTATTTATTTATACTGTTTGGGGATGTTCACTGTGGTCCCTGCATCACGGCCCCCGCACTTCCTGCACATGCTTTCCACAATGTTCTTTTTATTTATAATGTTTGGGGATGCACTTCCTTTGGTCTTTCGGCCCCTTACTCAGTGCTGCATGACTCTGGGACTCCATTTTCTGCACCGGGACCCAGGAGCGCCCAAGTGGGGCACCAGGATACCATCTGCATGGGCCAGCTGCCGGAGCTTTTCATTAATGCAACCATCTTCCTTGGCGGCTTGGTCATGCCCACCCCTGTTTTTCTTCAGTAACAAGGCTTCTTTTTTTTTTGCCTCTTGCAGCTTCTGACCTTCTACCGTGCACCCCCACTTCCACCTCAGGGTCTGTTTGAGCTTCTCCTAATGTCTGTTGCTGAACCTGTCTCCTTTCTGTCTAGGGTCCGATGACCACTTGAGCTGCTGAGATCCTGGCCCATGATAGACCAAACACACTCACGACACCCCAAAGCAGGCCAGAGTGGGTGAAGTTCTGCCGGCAGCTGCTCAGGGTTTGCTCAATGCTGCTGTGGATCAGGCGGTCCTCTGCTCCCTGGCCTACAGCATCCAGGCAGCCACAGAGAATGAACCACTCAATAACAACATAAGCAGGAGACATCTGCACTTAGGGGCAGATTGTGTGTGAGCAGCCATTGTGACCAAGTGGGAAGATCGCCTCTCTGTCGTGGCTGCTAGTCATCATGCCCTGTCTCATCAGGTCCAGCTCCTTGCTTTCCCCGCTGCTCCTGCCTGCTTGGTGCTGTCCAGAGCCACTCAAGCCTTTCCTCGTTCTTGTCCCCTGTGGTTAGGCTCTGCTAGCCATGTTCCTTGATCAGTTGATTCTGCTGCCCTTTTCCTTGCTGCTTTCCTTGTGCTTGTTCCCTCCCTTTGCGCCCGCCCTCCCCAGGACCTACTTAATGGTGGGCGCTGCACGACCCCATTGAGCAGGTCCTGCATCTTGCTCTCCCCGCTGCTCCTGACTGCTCTGTGCTCTCCTGAGCCGCCCGAGCCTTTCTTGCCTCCAGTGATTAGCCTCTGCATGCCTTTTTCTGTTGATGCTACTCCCCTTTTTCTTCTGCTTCCCCTACTGCCCTGGTCCTGCCACCTTCATCCTGCCCTCTTGTGTGTTTTTCCTCTTCCTGCTCTCTGCACACCCCCTCTGCACCCCGCCTTCCTCAGGACCTATTTAATGGCAGTCACAGCTCTGACCCCTGCTCGCCACGCTGCTCCTGCCTGCTCTGTGCTCTTTCCTCTGGTGATTAGGCACTGCCAGCCTTGTTCATTGTTCTGTTGATTCAGCCACCCTTTTCTGTGCTACTTCCCATCGTGCCCCGGTCCTCCCAACTTGTTTCTGCCCTTTTTTGCATTTTTGCTACTCTGCGCCCGCCCCCTTCCTCTGTGTCCAGCCCCCCCAGGACCTACTTAATGGCGGTCGCTGCCCGACCTTGCAGTGGGCGCTCCAAAGGCAAGCCCGTCTGTACCCATCCAAGCCTGGACTGCGCCCAGGGCCTAGACCACTGGATCACTAGCCCAGCACTGCTACTCCTCAGACAAGATCAAAACTTTAGGCTGAAGACTCCGAACTCCAACTACAGCATCGCCTGGCCTCAGTCCCCCAAAGACCCCTTCTCCTGCCACAACTGCAGTTTCTCATGCAACATAGGGTCCACCACAACTTCCGCCCAGCAGACTCCCGGCCACAAACCACAACTCCACTGCACATTACTCAACATCTTAATCCCCCTGCAAGCACGCCATGGAATTCTGGGACACCATAACCACCCTTGTCCCTAACAAAATGTTTATCACCGAAACCTGGCTCACCCCAGCCTCAGCACCAGACATCACCACCACAACTCCTCCCAGATACAAGTTGAATCATTGCGACCACCCCGAAAGACATGGAGGAGGCCTCGCCATCATCCACAAGGACTCACTCAACTGCACCACTGTGAACAACGACACAACACCGACCATGCAGTTCCACAACTTCCAGATCAAACCGGATACCAAGACCACCAACAGAGGAACCTTCGCCTACAGACCATGTGACTCCCGCCACAACTTATGCAACACCATCCTGGACTTCATTGCCCCCCTGGCAATCAAATCCAATGACTACATACTCCTGGGAGACTCGAACTTCCACTGTGAAGACCTGGGTGGCGCAAACTCCACCTCACTCTTTGAAAACATCAGCATCATCGGCCTCTCACAGCTGGTCACTGCCCCCTCGCACAGTGCAGAACACACACTGGACCTTATCTTCTCCACCAGTGACAAAACCAAATTCTCCCACATCAACGAGGTTACCTGGACGGACCACAATCATGTCCACTTTACCATCGATGGACATCCTGAGGCTCCGACACAACTACAATCGGGGCAACTGGGCCAAAGCCACAGAAACCCCTGGATTGCAGCCCTTATAGAAGTCAGACTCATCTTCGCAGACACCCTCACATTCGCATACAAAATGTCTCCAACTGGATCCCTTCAGCTGCCAACTCCATCTCCCCCTCTAAAGAGCACCACCAGCAGCAAACCCACCAAACAAGGCAGATGGTTTACCCCAGAACTTCTGACCCTCAAACGTCACTGCAGAAAAACTTGAGAGACACTGGTGCTCCTACGATCCGCCCTCAACAGCTACCACCACCACTGGCTCAGGGAGACCAAGAAAGAGGCACTCACCCAACTGCATCAAGACAAGCAACCACCACACCAAAAAACTCTTCAGTATTGTCAGAGAATTCTCTTGCCCCTCTGACACTGAGAACATGATTCTCCCTTCCCAAGCCATATGTGACACGTTATCAGACCAGTTCCACACCAAGATCTCTGACGTCGACCACCTCGAACTCACGCTTCCCTCCCCCACAAGCTCACCGACTGGGAGCAACTCTCTAACAAACACACCCATCGCCATCATGATCTCTATCCACTCCGGATCCCGCAGATCTCTGCCCTCACCACTTCTACAACCTAAGAATAGAAGTAATCAGAGCCTCCCTCACAGAAATCCTCAATGCCTCCATCTTTACTGCCACCGTCCCCGATGCCTGGAAGCACACCAGGGTTAAGCCCCTCCTGAAGAAACCCTCAGCCAATCCTAACAATCTAAAAAACTACCACCCCATCTCACTTCTCCCATTCCCCGTCAAAGTCCTGGAAAGGCCATCAATCTCCAGCTTGCAGACTACCTCGAAGACAACAACCTGATTGACACATCCCAATCTGGTGTTCAGCCTATTCACAGGACCGTGATCACTCTGGAACAGCTGCCCTTATCCTCCTTGACCAATCGGCATCCTCAACACCATTTCCCACCACACCTTCATCACCAGACTCCACAGTATTGGCATCCAAGACAGCACACTCTACTGGATCTCCTCCTTCCTCTCCGGCCGTACACAAAGGATCCACCTACCACCCTTCGTCTCTGCACCCAAAAACTTCCCTCAGCCTCACCCTCTTCAACACCTACATGACACTTCTGGCAGACATGGAACACGCCTATGGACTCAACATCGTCTCTTACACAGACAACACCCAGCTCATATTATCCCTCACAGACGATGCTGCCACCACACAAACCAGCTTCCAAAGCACCATGACTCACGTTGCCACCTGGGAGAGGACCAACTGCCTTATGCTCAACTCAGACTAAACAGAGGTCCTCATCTTTGGAAGCAAGCTCTGACCCTGGGACAATATGTGGTGGCCCTCCACCCTCTGACCCTTTCCCACCACCACAAGCCACGCATGCAACCTCTGAATTATCCTGGACTCCCAACTGACCATGAAGCAACAGATCAATGCCGTCTCTTCTACCTGCTTCCACAATATCTGCTTGCTCTGCAAGATCTTCAGATGGATCCCTATCTCCATCAGGAAGACAGACACCCAGGCCCTCATTTCCAGCCGACTAGACTACAGCAAAACGCTCTACCCTGGAACCACAAAACATCTCATGAACCACCAACAGACTATCCAGAATGCGGCAGCAAGACTCATCCTTGACCACCCCAGAAGAACTAGCATCACTCTCCACCTCAAGGCCTCCACTGGATCCCCGTCCAGCTAAGATGACTCTACAACTCTGCACCTGCCTACATCAACACTGCTTCACCCTCCATCGACCGAATAGAGAACTCGGCTCATTCACCCTCCCCCAGGCCCACGTCTCCTCCATCCGTCGAGACCGCTTCAGTGGCCGTGCCGTGTCCCACCTCACAGCCAAGTCCTGGAACACCCTCCCCTTACACCTGTGCACCTCCCCAGCTCAAGTCTTGGCTCCTCCACTGCCAGAGCCATGTGGACAAGGCACTCAGCATCCCACCAGCGCCTGGAGCCCCCCTAGGGTGACAAGCTGCGTTCTACAAGACCATCTGATTAATTGATTGATTGAGACCCCCCTTTCTGGCGCTGGTTGGCAGACACTGTCCCAGCCCCCCTGTCTTGGCTGCTTGACAGCAGACCCTGTCTCAGGCCCCTTGTCCTGGCTGCGGACTGCCAAACCATGTCCCAAAGCTGGCCTCTTTAAACATGTTCCATCAAGTTACACGCACTCTTGTATTCTCATACCACCACATTGCTCAACTCACACATATTCCAGCACTCTCTACCACACTGCCTTCAAGAGCAGCTCCTACTCTTGTTTCTAAACGTGATTACATTTCTAACTCCAAGAGCAAAGTTGTACATAAAGGAAATTGTGGTGTTCAGATGTAGCAGAACAGTGTTATGTCTGAACATAGAATGTGCGTTTCAGTGATGAACCTCACGACCATTTTAGTACAGCGGGCATTTATGTTTTTCTATTGGTGTTCTCTTTAGTGTGGCCCAAGAACCAGGTACAATAATAATTTTGAAATAAACTGAGACCCAACCGACAACAACACAATTACTGTTTTTAGGGTCAGTTAAATGAAAACCAGTTGGCTATCGCACAATAAACCTGAACTTTAATGTTAATTATAGGGAACGTTTACAATTTCTGAAAACGTATTTAACACAGCTGAAAACTTTGCATCAAAAGCAGTTTTTATTAGTTCCTTTCATATAGTCATCTAGTGTGACATTTAACATATAAATGTCAGCTGGCTGTGCACTCATCATTAAGAGGTGAGATTCTGTAAAAGCTCAGTTCTAGGGTAAAAGACACTGGGGATCATTACAACATTGGCGGTAAAAGCCGCTTACCGCCGTGCAGAAGACCGCCAATACACCGCCGTGCCCGCGGAAAACCGCCACAGCTATTATGACCCACATCTCGGAATCCGCCGAAATTCAGACACCCACACAAGTCCGCCACACCAAAGGTCAGTGATAAACTGGCGAAAACAAATCCTCCACTGTCACGCCAACAGAAATACGCCCATGCTATTACGACCCACGAATCCACGCGGCGGTCTTTCAACCGCGGTATTCCATTGGCGGTACACACCGCCGCGCTCAAAATACACACACATCTCCAAAACACCGCCACATTGGACATTTCGAAATACACACACCTGATACACATACAAACACTACTCCCACACACCCAACACAATATAAAACACACACCCACCTCACCCACAAACCCCTACGACCAAAAATGAGAGACGAAGGCGACAGAGAGAGCACAGCAATAAACAACCCCACCACACAGAGGCACACAACACCATCACCCACACAACATCCACGCACAAAACACCACACACCACTACACATCACCACACTCATCACCACATACACCACCCCACACATCACCTACACCACCCCATGGCACGCCAAAGACACCCCAGGTTTTCGGAGGAGGAGCTCAGGGTCATGGTGGAGGAAATCGTACTGGTAGAGCCACAGCTATTTGGCTCACAGGTGCAGCACACCTCTATAGCTAGGAAGATGGAGCTATGGCGAAGAATAGTCGACAAGGGTCAACGCAGTGGGACAGCACCCAAGAAATCGGGACGACATCTGGAAGAGGTGGAACGACCTACGGGGGAAGGTGCGTTCCGTGGTCTCCAGGCACAACATCGCGGTACAGCGGACTGGCGGCGGACCCCCACCTCCTCCCCCACAACTAACAACATGGGAGGAGCAAGTCTTGACCATTATGCATCCAGAGGGCCTCGGAGGAGTCGGTGGAGGAATGGACACTGGTAAGTCAAATCTTAACTATCATATCCCCCACCCTACCTGCATGCTATCACACCCCCCCACCCTAACCCCCTCCCCTATCACTCAAACTCCTCACTAATGTACTAATAACACAAACCACCCATCCCAACACCAAGCCCTTCATGACACAGCAAAGCATGGACACCCATCACTAAAGCATGCCCACTGCACATACCCCTAATACCCCCTAACCATCATCACACAAGCCCACACACAGGAATGCTAGCACTGGGGTACACGCTCACCCACCCATTGCACACCATGACACACACACATGCAATAATCATGCTTTTATACCCCTGCAGGACCACTACCTAACGTCACCAGACAGGAGGGTCCAGACATCTCTACCCCACCCACAGAAGAGGCCCACAGTGATGACAGCAGCTCTGGCCAACTGGATCCAGATGACCAGCCCGGAGCATCTTGGGCCTCGGGACAGTCGGTTCCCCTCGCACAGGCACAGCCCAACACTGACCTTCCACCCTCTGGTAACACCAGCACAGCACCCACCCAGCGGGCCCATACTTCCGTACCCAGGACAGGTCAATCAGCTGTGTGTCCACCACTACAGGGAACCCAGGATAACCCACCACCCCAACAACAACAGGGACCTGGGGGCAGTGGTAGTGGGCACACGGTCCAGGGGACGGAGGCACAGGAACACAGGGGAACTGGGAGGGCTGCTGTGCGACAGGGGGTGGACAGGCCTAGGGAGCCCACTCTCCACGAGGCCCTCTCCTCCATCATGGGAGCATACCATCACTCTCAGGAGACGATGGCGACGGTCCTGGCCAAGTTTCAGGAGACCCAGCGCATGCAGGACGAACTGTATTTGGGGTTCAGGTAGGAGCTCAGAACCATCAGCTCCGCCCTGGGCACCATCGTAGGGGTGCTGAAGGACATACAGAAGACTATTAGGGACACCGTGGTACTCCAAGGGGCCCCTGACACTAGCCTGGACGATGAACTGCCCACCACCTCCGCCGGCGCTACTGGACAGGACGCCCCGCCACAGGACCACCACACCAGCACCCCACCCCCTGCAGACGGCCAACCACCCCGCAAGCGGTCTCTGAGATCCAGGAACAGGACAGAGCAAGATGGCAAGACCCCCGTCAGGAAATGAGACCACCCTGATTGTCATCCCACTGTCCCACTTTGTTACCCTGTCCAGATTGGAACTGTTCCAGCTCCACTTCCTATGCCCATATGGGCAGTGCACCTGTGAGACTAATAGACTGGACTCTGCCATGGACATTCCTCCACCATCACCCATCACCCATCACCATTTTCCCACCCCCTCCAATAATTAGCACTTAAATAAACACCCTTGAACCACAAAACAATCTGGAGTCAGTCTGTGATTATGAAAATGTGTATTAACTATGCCAATGGCCAAATGCGTTCGAAAATGTAATGTCAACATACCTATGTCACACATCACAAGTCCATGAAGGATGCAAGCAGATGACACACGTTGGTAACCACACCTGTGAAACCCTAATGGAAATGTAACACTCAGTTAGCAAATAATGCTTCAAATTGACAGACAGGATAGAGGTAGAAGTGTGAAAGTAAATGTAATAGTAAAAAAATCGTGCTCACCTGTGTGTCACTGGAAATATTGCTGTATGACAGAGTCCCTGTTATCAATGTCTTCTTCCTCTGCTTCCTCCTCATCACTGTCCACAGGCTCCACAGCTGCCACAACACCGTCATCTGGACCATCCTCCTGCAGAAAAGGCACCTGGCGTCGCAAACCAAAAGATTGTGAAGCACAGAGCAGGCGATGATGATCTGGCACACCTTCCTTGGTGAGTAGAATAGGAAACCACCTGTCATAAAGAGGCACCTGACCCTGGCCTTCAGGAGGCCGAAGGTGCGTTCGATCACCCTCCTAGTCCGCCCATGGGACTCATTGTAGCGTTCCTCTGCCCTGGTCCTGGGATTCCTCATTGGGGTCAATAGCCATGACAGGTTGGGGTAACCAGAGTCCCCTAATAGCCACACACGGTGCCTCTGGAGTTGACCCATCACATAAGGGATGCTGCTATTCCGCAGGATGTAGGCGTCATGCACTGAGCCAGGGAACATAGCATTTACCTGCGAGATGTACTGGTCTGCCAAACATACCATCTGTATATTCATCGAATGATAACTCTTCCGGTTCCTGTACATCTGTTCACTCCTGTGGGGGGGGACCAAAGCCACATGGGTCCCATCAATGGCACCTATGATGTTGGGGATGTGTCCAAGGGCATAGAAGTCACCTTTCACTTCAGCCAAATCCTCCACCTGAGGGAAAACGATGTAGCTCCTCACATGTTTCAGCAGGGCAGACAGCACTCTGGACAATACGTTAGAAAACATAGGCTGGGACATCCCTGATGCCATGGCCACTGTTGTCTGAAATGACCCACTTGCTAGGAAATGGAGTACTGACAGCACTTGAGGGGGCATACCTGTGGGATGGCGGATTGGTGACATCAGATCTGGCTCCAACTGGGTACACAGTTCCTGGATTGTGGCACGGTCAAACCTGTAGGTGATGATTAAATGTCGCTCCTCCATTGTCAACAGGTCTGCCAGAGGACGGTACACCGGAGGATTCTGCCATCTCCTCACATGTCCCAGCTGACGGTGCCTAGGAAGGACAACAGCGACCACAGAGTCAACCAATTCTGAGGTATGTACCCACAGCTACACAGAACACGACACAAAATACAAAAATCTTCCTGTATGTGTGTTGAGTCCAGGCCTAGGTATGTGTGACGCAGTTGTAAATGAAGCCATGTGGGTCCATGAAATGGCGGATGCCTGACCTCTAAACTGGGACAATGGGATGTGAGGTAACTGCGCTGGCGTTGTACACCATCGCGGTAGGCGGTCGAAGACCGCGGCACAATGCTGCATTGGTTAACATTGGACCCTATGGGTCCCAGGAGCCAATGACGAAGAGCGCCGGCCGTGATGATACGCACCGCCGCAGACGTCACCGCCGCGGACGTGACTGCCATTTTCTATCTGTTCAATCACTCAATACCTGATCTTCGACAGGAGAGGACCTACACTTCAAGTGCTGCTGTGACCTCGGTCTGGAAGAGACAATGGCACGTGCGTCTGGGGAAAGTGCCCCTGCCTTCACTGCACAGGAGTAGGAGAAGCTCGTGGACGGGGTCCTCCACCAGTACACGCTACTCTACGGTCCTCCAGACCAACAGGTGAGTACATAGGGTGCAAGTTGTATGGGCTATGCCTGGGTGGAGAGGGCTGGATGTAAGTAGGAAGGGGGCAGAGTTATGCGAGCATGAAGGATTGTGAATGCATGTGCCAAATGGCAAGGGTAGGGATGTGGGCCACTCACTTCGACGGTGGAGTTGGTAATGACTTCTTTTCTTTCCCTGTACATTTCATGTAGGTCAGCGCCCACCAGAAGAAGGATATTTGGCGTGCCATCGCCAAGGAAGTCCGGACCCTGGGGGTCCACCAGAGACGGAGCACCCACTGCCGTAAAAGATGGGAGGACATTCGCCGCTGGAGCAAGAAGACGGCGGAGGCTCAGCTGGGGATGGCCTCCCAACGTGGGAGGGATGTCCGTCGCACCGTGACCCCCCTGATGTTCCGGATCCTGGCGGTGGCCTGCCCGGAGTTGGATGGGCGCATGAGGGCATCACAGCAGACACAAGGGGGTGAGTACACTCACAATTTCATGACTTTGCGCGCAGTGGAGGGGTCTGGGTGGGGGAGGAGGGCTGTGGGTTTCCCCAGGCCAGGGTGAGTTCCGTAGGCTAGGCCCCTCCGTAAGGCAGGCAATGTGGCACTCCACCCCACCTCTGTAGATTGCCAAAAACAGGTATACATGCCCCTGTGTCATCTATGTGGGCAGATGACACTCATAGGCAAGTAGGCCATATCCCAGGAACTGCATCTGTAGAGGCCAAGAGCACGGCGTAGTGCAGGGGGCTGCTGTGTCTGTATTTTCCGCCAACGGTAGCGGTAAGCCATGCACTCAACCTGTCTTTCTTCTGTTTCCCCACCCCTT
Organism: Pleurodeles waltl; assembly: GCF_031143425.1. Lineage (NCBI taxonomy): Eukaryota > Metazoa > Chordata > Amphibia > Caudata > Salamandridae > Pleurodeles > Pleurodeles waltl. Next base: position 1,029,370,664 of record NC_090437.1, on the reverse strand, counting down.
TTTGTGCTCTCCCTGTTCTTTTGTGCATCAGCATCATCAGGCGGAGGTACAGGGGCACCACATGGCCATGGAGGGCCACACCACGGACTCCGAATACACCAGTGGGACGGAGGGCGAGGGGAGCACCACGGTGTTCAGCGGATCAGCATACATCGACACGGACTCGTCCTCCGATGGGACCTCCCTTGTGGTGGCAGCACCATCTGTGCCCCCCACTTCTACAGGTACAGCCGCCAACCCCCCTACCAGCACCGCCCTCCCAGCAGCCCCTCAGCCTTCGCCCCGTGCCTGCTCATCCAGGAGGGTGGGCATCACCTTCGCCCCAGGCAGCTCAGCCCCTGCCCCTGTCACCCCAGCTGCCCTCAGTGAGGAGGCCATTGACCTCCTCAGGTCACTCACTGTTGGGCAGTCTACCATTGTGAATGCCATCCAGAGTGTAGAAAGGGAGTTGCAACACACTAATGCATTCCTGGAGGGCATTCATTCTGGTCAGGCTGCCCATCATCGAACCCTGCAATCTCTGCCCTCAGCACTGATGGCAGCCATTGTCCCTGTGTCTAGCCTCCCCCCTCCAACTTCCTCCACCCAGACCCAATCCCCTGTACCCCAGCCTATCCCAGGCACACCACCAGACCAGCCTGCACACACCTCACCACACAAGGGCAGCTCAGGCAAACATAGGCACCACACATCCCACAGGCACTCACACAAGCATCACCCACATACAGACACAGCAACATCCACTGCCTCCACTGTGTCCCCCTCCTCCTCATCTCCCTCCTCCCTCCCAGTCTCGTCTACACTCTCACCTGCATGCACTACCACAACAGCCACTAGGACTCGCACCAGAACACCCAGCACCACACCCCACTCACCTGCACTCACCACCCCCACTACCATTTACACCTCCCCTGTGTCCTCTCCCAGTGTGTCTGTGACGCCCCCTCCCAAAGTACACAAATGCGGGCACACACACACCCAACATCCATCCACCTCACGACAGCCTCCAGAACATGCACCTGCACCCAAATCACCAAAAGTTACACCTTCTACAGCCACCTCCTCTTCCTCCACTCCCAGACCCCCTCCAGCTACCCGTCCCAGTGTTCGTCAGAAAATTTTCCTGAGCAACCTTCACCTCTGTCCCATCAACCCCCCCCTCCAATTCATAGGTCCCGTAGTAGCACCTCAGCCAAAAAGATTCCGGTACCAGTGGTGCCTGTTCGAGGTATGTGGAGTGCACCGGGCACCAGGGCAGCTAGTGTGACACGGAGCCAAAGCACTGCCAGTCCACCCCCTGTGAAGCACCAGAAGTTGGACAGTGCCCGGCGGGAGAGGCTGTGACTCCTCCCAAGGTGGTGAAGGGGCAGAAGAAGTCTCCAAAGTCTGGGAAGAGCAGCACGGCGGAGAAGGCCGCCATCCTCCCCGCTGCCCAAGACGACACCGCCAGCCCCATCGTCACTGGTCAGGAGACCACCGCCGGAGTCGGTGCCCAGGAGGGCAGCACTATCGTCACTGGTCAGGAGACCACCGCCGGAGTCAGTGCCCAGGAGGGCAGCACTATCGTCACTGGTGAGGAGACCACCGCCAGAGTCAGTGCCCAGGAGGGCCCCAGCAGCCACAGCCCCGCTGGGCAATGAGGGACCGCCATGGCACACACCGCAGCACAGGTCAGAGACAGCAAAGGCAAGCACCGCTGAGCAGGGCAAAGACCTCAGAGACAGCAAAGGCAAGCACCGCTGAACAGGGCAAAGACCACCATGGCAAGCACCGCTGAACAGGGCAAAGACCGCCATGGCAAGCACCGCTGAACAGGGCAAAGACCGCCATGGCAAGCACCGCTGAACAGGTCCGAGACAGCAAAGGCAAGCACCGCCAACTCAAGCACCGCTAGCCCATGAGCGGCAGGGGCAGTGACGCAACAGGGACCGTTACGGGGTGAGTGATCCAGTCCCTCTCCAGAACCAGTGGAGACCTGCATCCACTCCGTCTGTCCTGCACAGGATGAAGCACTCTGGGCACCAGTCCCCCTCCAGAACCAGTGGAGACCTTCATCCACTCCCTCTGTCCTGCACAGGATGAAGGACTCTGGGCATCAGTCCCCCTCCAGAACCAGTGGAGACCTGCATCCACTCCGTCTGTCCTGCACACGATGAAGCACTCTGGGCACCAGTCCCCCTCCAGAACCAGTGGAGACTGTTATCCACTTGTGAGATTGTGGCTTTGCACTCCCCAGGATGGTACAGTGGGCAAACCACCCACTGTAGAGACTTGTGAGACTGTGGCTTTGCACTCCCCAGGATTCAGCAGTGGGCAAACCACCCACTGTAGAGACTTGTGAGACTGTGGCTTTGCACTCCCCAGGAAACAGCAGTGGGCAAACCACCCACTGTAGAGACTTGTGAGACTGTGGCTTTGCACTCCCCAGGATGGTACAGTGGGCAAATCACCCACTGTAGAGACTTGTGAGACTGTGGCTTTGCACTCCCCAGGATGGTACAGTGAGCAAACCACCCACTGTTGAGACTTGTGAGACTGTGGCTTTGCACTTCCCAGGATACAGCAGTGGGCAAACCACCCACTGTAGAGACTTGAGAGACTGTGACTTTGCACTCCCCAGGATACATCAATGGGCATGGAGCCCCGTCGTGGATCTGGCGTGGTGCAGTCATCCGGCTGAGGTGCCCCCCCTTCCCTTCCCCCTGAGGTGCCTGTTGTATTTCTATCTGATGCCCCTGCAGTGTTCTCTCCATTCCAGGACAGGTATCATGTGTGGGCCTCGCCCATGCATTTGGGGCCCAGTGGTCCACGGACATTGAAATGTGCATACCTGTACTACTAATCGTGATGTATATATTTAGAATGTGTATATATTGATGTATATATGAGCTAACTGTTTTTTGATGCATTACAATGGTTAAACTCATTTCCTTTTGTCTTAGCATTCTTCCGGGGGGGTTGGGGGTTGTTACTGTGATGTTCGAAAATGCATTGGTGTGTGTGTTGTAGTGGGTGAGGGTCGGGTTGGGGGTGTTCCATGTGTGTGTCCGTGACTTTTGCCTCCCCCCTCCCCTATGTCGTAGATGCAATACTCACCGTTGTCTTCGGCGACTCTGTTGCTGATGTTCGTAGTGGAGCAGGAAGACAAGCGCAGGGAGTATTTGGAGTTCCTGCTCCATGGTGCCCTCCTTCCTTGTGGAGTTTGTTCAGGTGAGCGTTTTCCCATTGAAAAAGCTGTTTCCGCCGTGTTTTTATCCACGGTGAATCCGCCCCGGAAAAGGTGGCGGATTGGCCTGTTGTAATACTGTGGGTGGTACTTTGTCTTCCGCCTGTCTGTTGGCGGTGACCGCCGCGTTGCTTGTCTGTACCACCGTAGCAGTCGGAGTATTAAAGTGGCTGTCTATGTTGGCGGTTCCGCCACAGTCATAATTCCCTTTTTTTTTCCGCCGGCCTGTTTGCGGTATTACTGCCGCTTTAACACCGTCCGCCAGGGTTGTAATGGCCCCCACTGTCTTGGTATCTTGTGATCATGCCCCAGTTTGCACCCCCAACCATCCTGTAATACCAGCTCACCCTTTGAAGGTCATAAAAAACCTCAGTTGGAAGGTTTCACATAAGACTGATCCCACCACATCTGAGAACTGTTGAGTGTGTGCTCCATTGCATGCATTCCTATGCCACATGTTTTTTTCATCCATGGCACCTGCAGTCCTTCGAATAGCAATGGCAAGGGTGCTGAATAATCATTTTAAATAGCAAGATATAACCAAACTATGTGCAGGACCCAGAGAACTGCTAGGCTGCATTTGTTAGGGCACATCTTAGTCCCAAATCTATTACCTGCTTTATCCAGCATGAGTTAGCTGAGGGAAGTAAGAGACCCAGGATAATATAGTGCATGTCTAAACTCTCATAAGGTCCAAAAGGTGAGTCCTATTGGCTATGCCAGTGCTTGTTTTTAAAAATGTGGGTGTCCTGTGCCCACCTGTGACACCCAGATGCTTATTTTGTTTGTTGGGGGCCATGTGGGTAGCACTATCCTGAATATCTAGAGGAGCCCGCAAATCTTTAAAAAAGTTTTTTAATAATACTTGCGAGTGGGCATACGCCCCACCCCCCAAACCTCTGCAGGGTCTTGGACCCCATTCCCAGGGCTGTATTCATTTTCATAGGGAGGGGACATGCAGCCCCTCTCCAAAGCCTTTACAGGCTGCAGGGATCCCATCTCCAGGGACTGTATTTTTTTAAGGGGAGGAGCAGTGTGCAACCCCCTCTCTGAGCCAATACTGGACAGGGGCTCCCACAAAACAGAAAGTTGAGAGCCACGTGGGGAGCCCCAGGGCCCCTGCTGCCCCTTTAACTCCCTTCATGCACCTACCCTGGGTGCAGGAGGAGCCAACATTGCTCCAGTCCAGCGGGAGCAGGTATTTTCCTATGCTCCCGACGGATGTGTGCAATCTGTTTCCCTGATCGCAGAACCACAGGCCTGTGCTCTTGCGGGCAGGGAAACTGTGTCCCAGGAGTGGGCTCCTCAGGACACAGCAATCTAGACAGGATGATGGATGGGGGTCCCTGGGGCCTTTAGAGGCTCAGAGAGGGGGGGCACTTGTCCTCTCCTCTTCAAATATATATGTGGTGGGCCCCAGTGTATGGGGTCCCAGGGGCCCTTGCAGTCTTGTAGAGGGGAGCAGCATGCCTCCCTCCCCTCATTTATAAAATCAAGCCAGGGGGATGCAGTCCTTGGAGCGTTACAAGGCCCGGTTAGGGGGCTGCATAAACCCTTCCCTTTCAAAAAGATGATGGGTGCTGAGTAATGGCATCCCTGGAATTTAGTCCTAAAACATCTCAGGGAGCAGGCCCCCATGCACACAACATCCTACATATATATATATATGTATATATATATATATTATTATTTTTTTTTTCAAGTAACTATAACTCATGGCCTAAGGTAACTATAACTCATGCCCTAAGGTAACTATAACGAGCGCCCTCACCATGCAGTTTTCTCATCAATAATTTTACTGCAAATGTTACAGTGATATTATCAATGATGTGAAAGAAGATGTCATGAGTGATGTAATATCATGGGTAATTAGCAGTGCATGGCAAGGGTGCGAGTTATAGTGCATGGAAGGTTTTGGGGTGATCCGTCAAGCGGGCGCTGAGAAAAAGGGTGGATCAAAAATTGCATTTTGAATGTTAATTCTTATGGAGTTTTAGGAAACACCTGCAGTCCGAACCGCTGGACGGAATTACACCACATTTGGCAAAAAGGTAGCTTTTGGTCCGGAGATCATGCTTTTTGTTATTTAGTGTAAATCCGTTCAGTAGTTTTTGAGATATTAAAGGGAAAAGAAATATAGATATCTAAAGCAGCAGATCCTGGAGATCTTGTGCTGTGATCTCATTGGCTGCCAACAATTCAACCAGGAAGTGTTGGCAGCCATTTTGGGACTTGGCTTCAGGCAAACAGCAGGCATGCATGATGGTGCTGAGAGCCTGGTGAAAGCAGTGAGAAGGAGGGACAGGCAGGCATGTACACAACCAGGATGAGATCCCGGGGAAATCAATGAATCATTCATAATGGGGAAGGCAGGCAGCAGACACGCACAGCACATAATGGGGCTGAGAGCCCAGCAGCACCAGTGAGCAGGAGGGACAGGCAGGCAGCAGGCATGCGCACAATGGGGCTGTGAGCACGGAGAAAGCAGTGAGAAGGAGGGACTGGCAGGCAGCAGGCATGCAGACAACGGGACTGAGAGCCCGAGGAAAGCAGTGAGAAGAAGGTACAAGCAGCAGGCATGCACAAAACGGGGCTCAGAGCCCAGGGAAAGCAGTGAGAAATAGAGGCAGGCAGGTAGCAGGCATGCACACAACAGGGCTGAGAGCCTTGGGAATGTAGTTAGAAGGAGGGACAGGCAGGCAGAAAACACTCACATAATTGGGCTGAAAGCCCAGAGAAAGCAGTGAGAAGGAGGGACAGGCAGGCAGCAGGCACGCACACAATGGGGTTGAGAGCCCAGGGAAAGCAAAGAGAAGTAGGGACAGGCATGCAGCATGCATGCACACAATGGAGCTGAGAGCCCGGAAAAAGGAGTGAGAAGCAGGGGAAGGCATGCAGCTGCCATGCACAAAATGGGGCTGAGAGACCAGGGAAAGCAATTAGAAGGATGGACAGGCAGGCAGCATGTATGCCCACAGTGGGACTAAGAGCCCAAAGAAAGCAGTGACGAAGAGGGGCAGGCAGCCAGCAGGCATGCACACAATCGGGCTAAGGGCCCAGGGAAAGCAAAGAGAAGGAGAGACTGGCAGGTATACACACAATCGGGCTGAAAGCCCAGGGAAAGCAGTTAGAAGGAGGGGAAGGCAGGCAGCAGGCATGCACAAAATGGGATTGAGAGCCTGGGGGAAGCAGTGAAAAGGAGGGCCAGGCAGGCAGTGGGCGCAGACACACAACAGGGCTGAGAGCTCGGGCAAAGCAGTGAGAAGGAGGGACAGGCAGGCACTCACACAAGGGGGCTGAGAGCATGGAGAAAGTGGTGAGAAGGAGGGACAGGCAGCAGATATACACACAAGGCTGAGAGCCCAGGGAAAGCAATGAGAAAGAGAGAAAGGTAGGGAGCAGGCATGTGCACAAGGGGCTGAGAGCCCATGCAAACAGTGAATTATTCATAAAGGGACAGGCAGGCAGCAGGCAGGCACACAATGGGGCTGAGTGTCTGGGAAAAGCAGTGAGAAGGATTGACAGGCAGGCAGCATGCATGCACACAATGGGGCTGAAAGCCCAGGGAAAGCAGTGAATCACTTATAAGGGGACAGGCAGGCAGCAGGCATGCACACAATGGGGCTGGGAGCCTGGGGAAAGCAGTGAGAGGAAGAACAGGCAGGCAGCTGGCATGCACACAATGGGGCTGAGAGCCCAGGGAAAGCAGTGAGAAAAAGGGACAGGCAGGCAGCAGGCACACACACAATGGGGTTGAGAGCCCGGAGAAAGCAGTGAGAAGGAGGGAAAAGCAGGAAGCAGGCACCCAAAAAAGTGGGGCTGAGAGCATGAAGAAAGCAGTGAGAGGGAGGGTAAGTCAAGGAGCAGGTACAGACAAAACTGGACTTAGAGCAAGGAGAAAGCAGTGAGAATGAGGAAAAGGCAAGGGGCAGGCATGCACAAAACAGGGCTGAGAGCAAGGAGAAAGATGTGAGAATGAGGGAAAGTCAAGCAGCAGGCACGCACAAACCGGGACTGACAGCAAGGACAAAGCATTGAAAAGGGGGGAACGTCAAGGAGCAGGCATGCACAAAACGGAGCTCAGAGCAAGGAGAAAGCAGTGAGAAGGAGGGAAAGGCAAGCTGCAGGTGCACACAGAATGGGACTGAGAGCAAGAAGAAAGCAGTCAGAAGGAGGGAAAGGCAGGCAGCAGGCACACACGAAATGGGGCTGACAGCAAGGAGAAAGCAGTGAGAAGGAGGGGAAGGCAAGCAGCTGGCATGCATAAAACGGTAGAAAGCAGTGATAAAGAGGGAAAGGTAAGCAGCAGGCAGGTACAAAATAGGGCTAAGAGCAAGGAGAAAGCAGTGAGAAAAAGAAAAAGGCAATCACCAGGCATGCACAACACCCCCATTTTTGTGTGCCTTTTCCTTACTTTTCCCTCGAAGGCTGTGCACGGCGTGTGGTTGAATGCAGACACCGGGGTTGGATGCACACGTGGTTGGTCAACCCTCTTGGTGCATTAAAAAAAAAATCGAAATTCACAGTAAAACAACAAAGGTTACAGGGATGTTATAGATGGAAATAGAATAAAAAACCCTTAGAAATTCACACACAAAAAAAAGTTATAGGGACGTTATAGTTAGGTACTGAATTTATTTGCACAAACCCATAGAAATTCAGCAGTTACAGTTACCAGCCCTACCTGCTACTTACGTCCCCGCACTGCACTGCTTATGACCTTACATATTGCATCACTCATGACATGGTCAGTAACATCAGTGATGATATCACTGATCACATCTCAAACAACATCACTGATGGCAGCACTGATTACATCATCCATTCTTTGTAAGTGATTAAAAATGTTTACGAGAGTTAAAGATACATACTAAGCTATAGCATAACTTAAATTAGTACTCATCCAGAGCTATTGATCAGTGATAGTATTTGTAATGTATGCCATCTGAATAGATATGCATGTGCCTGCATTTGTATGTTTGTGGTGTGTGAGTGACTGTACATTTGGGTGACTGGCTGTGTCAGTATCTGTTTTACTGAGTGAGTGGGTTTCTGTGCAGCTGTATAGGTAAACAAGTGGGTGTGTGAGTAGTTCTATGTGTAAGTGAGTGGCTTTCTCAGTAGTTGTAGTGGTAAGTGAATGACTGAAGGCTTCTGTGGCTGAATGACTGGCTGTGTGAGTGGCTCGTTGAGTGAGTTAGAAGCTGTGTCACTATCTGTATAGGTGACATAGTGATATGTCAGTGACTGTATGCATGAGTGAGTGTGTCAGTGAATGTTTGGATGACTGTATAGGAGAGTGAGTACATGTGCTAGTATCTATACGACTGAGTGGGTGTGTGAGCAACTGTGTGGGTGAGTGACTGGCTGTGTTATTAATGTACGGGTGAGTGAGTAGGTTTGCAAGTACTTGTAAGGGTGAGTAATTCATTGTCTGGGTGGCTGTATGTGTGTATGAATGGGTGTCTGTGTGGTTGTATTGCTGAGTAAGTGGGTGTATTAGTGGGTCTATGGGTGTGAGTGGCTCAGTCAGTGGCTGTATATGAGAATAAATGAAGATTGTATTAACTGTGTAGCTGGCTATGTAGCTGTCTGAATGGCATTATAGGTGTATAAGTCGGTGTGTGAGTAAATGTATGTCAAAGTGAGTGGTTGTGTGACTGGCTATATGAGTAAGTGAATGGGAGTGTGAGTGCATTTTACAATGAGTGAGTGTTTTTCTGTGTGGTTGTAGGGGTGTGTGAATGGGTATGTGAGTAGTTGTGTGAGGGTGTGTATGAGAGGCATGAATGGGTGTGTGAGTGGGGTGTGGTAGAGTTTTTAGATGGAGATGTCATCAGTGATGTCATTTCAGATGTCATCAGTGATGTCATCAGTGATGTCATTGACCATGTCATGAGTGTCATGAGTAATGTAATATGTGAGGTCATAAGCAGTGCACTGTGGGGGCGTAAGTTATAATTAGGGTTGGTGCAGTCTTTTTTGTCTTAGAAACCTTCTGTTTTTATGCTGTTTACCCACAGGACAAACACTGACAAGTGAATCTCCAAAAGCAGAATGATTTATATAGTAGTGAGTTGGGAGAGGAGGTATATGAAATCTTAACATGTCTCTTTTCAGTCTGTCATCTTTTTTTACTTATGCAATCCTCTGTAGTATGTGTGCCACTTCAGAGTCACTTTTTGTGTTCTCTAAAAGTTCCAGTTCTTTTTGTATCTTGGTTTTAAGTATCTGCATTTTTGAATGGTTACTTTAACATATACTGATAGTAGGGCCAGGAGTTATGCAGTAAAATATTCCATGAAGCAGACCATTCACAGTTACTTAGTTTAAAAGGTGGCTTAGATTTAATCTCCAACCCCATGGGATAAGTACGTATTTTATAGATTTGTAAATGTGCTATTGTAAATTGGCATGCACTGATTTTCTCCTGGATGAACAGTGCATATCTAGGATGTAGATTTGTTCTTGACATGGTGGTTACTTTAGGGTTGAGCGTTGGATTGAAGGAGGATACAGGTTTGTAATCCCAAAAACAGTACACTAGATGATGAAGGATCACAAGAAAACAACAGCCAGCCAGAGCAAAAACCTGGATCACAAGGGATACAATGAGTTACAAGAAAATTTAATATCCAAGAAAGAAGTCACTCAAACAGATGGTCTCACCAAAGAACAAAAATATATTTACAGTACGTTTCTGCTTCCGCCCTCCTCAGGTAGTACAAGATGGTTTGCTCAGTGGCTGCACAGCTTCATCATAAAAATAAAATAAAGATATATATATATATATATATATATATATATATATATATATATATATATATATATATATATATATATATATACCACAAAATGCAATCCAGAATGCAGAAGTTGATGTGCAGCGGTGTTCCGGAAACCCCAACTACTTAGATATATTTCCTCGAGTGTTTGGAAATGCCAGGACACCTTTGTGATGCTGTAATTCCATTTATCGAGGAAAAGATTTCCTCGACAACGCATTTCGGCCGTAGCCTTGTTCAGGGATGGAGTGGGAATGCAAACCACATATTTAAATAATGTTAAACATAAACAAAGGACATACATCGTGTAATTCACATCTAGTTCACAGACGATGGTGGCCATTGTAAGTGGTGCAATCATTATACACTTTATAGTACGATCTTAAATTTCACCAATGTTTTTTCTCCCAATTCGGATATATGCTTCATGAATACTATAGATGTTATTCATTATATCAGTGTTCATACTATACAATAGTTAATTCATATTTAATTCAATTTTAACACAATCAAGCCCAAGTGGGCACAAATATAATTATTAATCAATCTAGAACATAGTATTATGTTTAATCTTTATTCTAAACCACTCACAATATATACTTCATGATTCTTACTAATATTCTACACTTAAGGCATATATCCAAGATATAAATGCTATTTCTCTGAGTTTCACACCATAAATGATTCATATTAGCACAGTAATTAATTCAAATGGTGATCCAAATCATGTTCTAATCATAATCAAGCCCAAGTGGGCATTGTTGTGCCCCTGTGCTCTGCTCTGGTGCTGGGTACCCCGCCAGGGCAAAAAAACACTGTTTAAAAAAAAAACACTATTGCCGCAAATTTGCGATGATGTCCCAAATTCACTGCAAAATGTAAAGAAAAAATAGGCACGGTCCTGTACTTGTTTTAAAAAAGCCCCCAGGTGGACCAGATCCTAGGGGCATGTAAAAACTAAAGGAGGGGGGCACATAGGGCTCATCTTCTGGGCTCTGGGGACCGTCATCTCCCCTGGGCACTGCTGCAGCCCCTGGGACAACCACCTCCCTGGAGCAAAATGTTTAAACTATAGTAGGGGGGTTCCGCGGACACCCCTGGGGACTGCCACCCCCCCAGGGCTAACATTCTGTTGCATGCAGGGGGGGCGCTTGACCCTCCACAGACCTAGGGACTGCCACCTCCCCGGGGCTGAAAAAAAGGAACATAGGGGATCTGTTGTGGACCCCTGTCCCTTGGGACCACCACTTCCCTAGGGCAAATTCAACATTGGAGGGGGCCACACGGCCCCCCTTGAGAAGCCAAATATGGTCTTGGGGACCACCACTCCCCAGGACCGGCTCCTGCTATGTCCTGGGTGCCCTCCCCCGGGACACAGCTGTTTGCTCTGACTTGGCAAGAGCTTTGACAGTCTGTTTACAGCAAGTGAGAGCTATCAAACAGCCCTCACTTGGTGGAAGCGGAGGTTTCCTCTGTTTCCCTGCTTGCAGATATGCAGACAGGGAAACAGAGGAGACTATTGGTCTCACAGACAGGGAGCTGCATCTTTAGCAGCTCCCTCTCTGTGACAGCAGTGCTGGCTCCAGCAGGAGATGGGGAGCCAGCTGGGACCGTGGTACCCTTCAGGCCCCCCCTGTGGTCCCATTGCACACTGGATTTCCTGCGGGCACCCAGAACAGATGACCAGGCCCTGGGGGATGGGGTCCCCAGGGCCCAAATGCAGCCAGATGAGGGAATCTGTACAGCCCACCTCTCCTCTCCCAAAAAATATTATAAGGCTGGGCCCCATGGAATGGGGTCCCCAAGGCCGAAATCAGCCGTTAGAGGGGGGGCATGTGGGACCCCTCCCAAAAAAGAAAAACATATTAAGGCTGGGCCCTGGCGATAGGGTCCCCAGGGCTCAAAATGGCCAGGGGAGGGGGGGCTCCACAGACCTCTTCCAAAAAAGAAAAAAACATATGGTCCCTGGTGGGTGGGGTCCCCGGGGCAGAAATCGGACAGCGGTGGGGGGCCATTTGGCCTCCTCCTACATTTATTAAAAGGTGGGCCCCAGGGCATGAGGTCCCCAGGGCCGAGATTGACCCAGGGATTGGGGCCAAGCACCCCCCAAATGAATTGTAGTGGGCTCTGAGGTCCCTGGGGCTGAGATTGGATGGGGGAGGGGCCACAGCCCCCCATCCCCCACACTGGACATTCAACCAACGAGGTACCACTTACTAAATAACCAGTAGAAAATGCTCCAGTTGGATAGACATTTTGTGCAAAACTGTGGACTCTTGTAGGATAAACAAGCAGGTGAGCTTCTGTTCTGGCCATGATGCCCATTTCACAGAAATTAAGCCTCAACAGGAAACACTTACAAATGTAAACATAGTAGTTGCCACAGCTGAAGCCCCACTTCTGGAATGGACAAATGATCCTATCTCCTGGGCTTGACAAAGGTAAAGCTAGTGTGTTTACTCTGCAATTCCATATGGAAAAACTATCTGAAATCCTTACTGGAGGTGAATGGATCTTTAATCTATTGGAGTGGAATCACCCACTCTCACACCCACTCTCACACCCACAAAGTCTCTTTTATACCCACTCTCCCACCCAGACAGACATTCTCAAAGCCACTCCCACAGTCACCCTCTCACACCTATTTTCACACCCAGAGAGACATGCCCTTCTGCCAACCTCTGCCTTCAGCTGTGCGCATTGCGGGGATGGGTGGTTATACGGGGTTGGACGCAGGGTCTGGACGCAGCCAACCCTCGCTGCGCACGACCTTTGACCATGGGTGATGGTGGTTGGATTAACGTATAGTAATGAAAATAACTTTACATTTAAAAAAAACATAGAAATTCACTGAAAAAAACAAAGATTACAAGGACGATATAGTTAGGTCATAGAAATTAAAAAACCTTAGAAATTCAATTAAAAAAACTGGGCAATATATTACCTACTGGTGGTCACTAGCAGTTAATTGTAGTTAGGACCATGTTTCCATAGAAAACACGTTTTTTTGACTTGCCTATATCTTTGGCACTGTTAGACGAATATTTATGAAAAATTCCCATAGGACCTTTGACCATGGCTACAGCCCAAACCGCAGGACAGTATTATACCAAATTTAGCAGAAAGCTAGCTTTCTGTACGCAGATAATGCTTTCACGTATTTGGTGTAAATCCGTTCACTGGTTTTTGAGAAATTAAAGGGAAAATAAATTTGAATATCTCAGGTCGCAAATTTGACCAACTAATTTTGCCACCTGACTATAATGTTGCAGCTGCCATTTTAGGGAACAGGGCACAGTCCCCAGGGCTGATAACGGACATGGAAAATGGCATAAGGGCTCAGGGTGGAGTTACTTTGACTCCTGGGCTGTCATACAGGAGTCTTTGTAGGTCACTTCAGAACCTAACTATTATGTCCCTGTAACCTTTGGTATTTTCAGTGAATATATATATATATATATATATATATGGACCCTCGAACCCACAAGAGTACAGTGGAATCGTGGCAAAATATATTTTTACAATTTTGGTCCTAGTGACCCTCACAAATGCAGGGGGGTGTAGTGAATCCTAGTTTGTTTTAATGGGATACAGGAGTTAGCTTAGCCTGTGGCTTGCAGACTCGTGCCCCCGTCTCCCAGTGACTTTTACCCTACTTAGCTTGCTCTGTTTTAGCTCATTTAAATAATTAAATCTTTTTGAGATGGCTGCCTTGCTTTCGGTTAGGCCCATGTTTTAGTTTGCGTTATCAGTATCACCGCACTAAGGTGGCAAAATCAAGCGACAAAGACAAACAAACTAGGTGTTCACTTTAGGTACTTTCCCTCTTCATGCTTTCGAGGGAATTGTTTATATTAATTACCGTCCCAAGCATGCCTTGTTATCTATTGTTTGGGAACAAACCTATGTCAGGGGTTCAAGTAGATCTGTATAAATACTCCTCACTTTAACAGATAGTGAGAGGGTTTCTGACCAGATGTCATCGCGGCTGTCGATGCTGCACGTTGCCTTGATGCTGACCCAGTCTTCGTGTTCCTACGGAGTCTGAGCTAAAGACCTCATTCCAAGGTAACGAGGATTGGGGGCTCTACTCATGGACATGGCATTGGCAGATTGAGGTTTAACATAATTAGCTCTCTTTTAGGTTAGAGGTTAGGCCTATCATGCTAGGGTATTAGGACATATCACACACTTCTTGTAATTTCATGATATTGCAAGATGGTGGGGGCCTTTGTATTAATGACTCTTGTCTTTACCATTCTGTTTCTTGCACTGTTCATTATCCTAATTATCGCAGCCCATGCAACTTATCTCAGAATGCAGTTTTGCTAAATAAAACCTATTGAAACTTGACTGCATCTTCTTTATTGCCTGTGTTTGATTGAGACATGTTGTTAATGTGAGAAAGGGGTAATCTCCGTTTAACCACGACACTCCCTGAGATGTCACACTCTTGAATCCATGCGTAAAGGCTGCCACAAGTCACCTTTTACTGTTTCTGGTAAGGTGCCGCTTGTGAGCCAGAAGGGTTGGGACAACAGTTGCGTTTTGTTGTAGGACTGGCATAGTAACATACAAACATAAGCGTGCCACCACACCTCGCATCAACGTATCCCTGTCATACTTTGTAAGCACGGTTTTGTGCATCCAGGCAGGTGTTACCGCTGTGTTAGCCTCTCTTCCCTTCAACAGGAAAAATGGAGTTACACCTGTATGAGGCGTGTTATGGTAATTCCACAACATTTCTTTGACAGCATCCAATACACTTTTACCATCACCTTCAGATAACTGTACACACTCCTTTAATACAGGGTTAAATCTCTCCACTAAACCATTTTCCCTAGGATGATAAACAGCTGATCTATGATGGGCAATTCCAGCTTCCTTTAGAAATTGTTGAAAATTATCAGCAACAAACTGTGGACCATTGTCACTAACCAAGCACCCAGGGTAACCCTCTCACCTAAAAATGTCCTCACAGAAACTTATCACACACTCAGACCGAATATCCCTTACAAACGCCACCTCAGGCCATTTGGAAAAATAATCAACTAGAACAATGGCCCATTTCCCTTCTACACCTCTGCTGCTGAATGGACCACAAATATCAATAGCTAATTTTTGCCAGGGCTTCTCCTGAAATTGAGAAGCTACTATGGTTGTTTCTTCTGATTTATGACTTTTGTCACTGCACATGCATGCTACACACACCTGCACGAATCTCTCCACATCCTTATCCATTCCAGGCCACCAGAAATCAGCTTGTGCCCTTTGCTTCATGCTAGACATACCCCCATGTCCTTCATGCAATAGCGTGAGCAGTCTTACACGCAAACCAGTGGGAACTACTAATCCCCCATTTCTTCTCAGAATATCATCCAACTCTGACAATTCCGACCAAACCACTTTGTTAATCCCACACTCTAACCTTTCACACCCTGTAGGTCCAACTGACTTGGAAAATTGGGCAGAAACTTGCTTCAAAATATCATCTTCCAAAATGGCAAGTTTCCATTCCTCCTCTGTTATTGCACCCTGACAAGACTAGAGAACATTCGCTACCAACCACTCCTCACCATTCTCTTCAGTGCCACCACAACTACTCTGTAGCGGCAACCTAGATAGACAATCAGCACTACAATACTTCTTGCCTGGAACATATTTTAAGCTAAAATTGTTCACTTGCAGATGGTATATCTATTTGGCTATTCTAGGTGTCGCCTTGCCAGCCCCCTTGGTTGTGAAGATATGGATCAGCGGTTTGTGATCCGTTCTTATTTTGAATGTAGTCCCCTAAACATATGTCTTGAAGTGATCCACACCCCACCAGCACGCCAGCGCCTCTCTTTCGATCACAGAGTAAGTCGGTTCTGCCCCTTTGAGGGAACGAGATGCAAAGGCAATGATCCTTTCATACCCTTGGTTATTTTTCTGCAATAAAACTGCTCCAAGCCCATATGCACTAGCGTTTACCATCACTATTGACTCATCCTGAGGATCAAACGGTGTCAATGCCACTGCATGTACAATGTCCGACTTAATTTTCACGAACGCCGCTTGACATTTACACGACCACTCAAATCTTATACCTTTTTTTATTAACTCCCTTAATACATGCACGTTGTCAGCAACATTTTGCACAAACCTGGAGTAATATTCAGCCAATCCCAAAAATGAACGTAACTGTTCCTTATTTACCAGAGCTGGGGCTGTCTCAATTGCTTCCAAATGCTTCATCTTGGGTCTCACACCATCTGCAGACAACGTATGTCCTAAATAATCCACTCGTTGAACCCCAAACTTGCATTTATCAATTCCCACAGTCAAACCGGCATCCTGTAATTTGAACAACACTTTCTCGAGTCTGCTGTTGTGATCCTCTTCACTGCCACCCCATACTAAAATGTCATCCTGGAACACCAAAACATTCCCTTCACCTTCCAAAATTTTACTCATAAGCCTATGAAACACTGAGGAGGCTGAAGCCACCCCGAAGGGCATACGTAAAAATTGGAATGCACCCTCAGGTGTTATGAATGAGGTGAGGTGCCTTGATTCTGGGTGTAACTTTATCTGATGATATGCACTTGAGAGATTGATGGATGAAAAATACATAGCATTCTTGCCACTCGAAATCATAACATTTATTTGAGGGATGGCGGTCTACCCAAATGCTCTAATTAAGATCTCTCAAGTCCACACATATGCGCACCTTCCCATTTGGTTTCCGAGCTAAAACTATGGGACTAAGCCAATCAGATGACTCTATTGGTTCAATTACACCAGCTGTACACAACCGATCCAGGTCCTCCTTAAGTTGCCCTCTCAATGCCAAAGGAACGTTTCTCACCTTGTGTGACTTGGGCACACTCCCTGATTTCACAATTATGCGATGCTCAAATTTCTTTAAGCACCCTAATTCCTTTGCAAACAACTTAGGATATTTCTCACGCCATACATCTATTTTCCCGGCTGCAGTCAATAACACCTGTTCAGGGTGATTAGGATCTAAAATTATGCCCAAAGCTCTGTTCTCTCCAACCCAACAGTGCCTTACCTTTATCCACCACATACACCTTACCCTCTGCCAGTCTATCTTTATACTTTAACTGACCGTTGAAGTAACCCACCATAGGCAACCTAGTCCCACAATAACCTTCCGGTTCCACATCAGCAGATAACAATTTGCACGCACCCAAATTATTCCATACCTGTTTATCAACTATGGGGTAGGGTAAACATGAATCTGCCCATAGAAGGACTTTGACCTCGTTGATTTCCTTAAAACATTTAGGAGGATGATATCCATCCTTTACCACCCTCACAACCTTTGAAACATCAGGCATATCATCATATACTACTAGTACCTCGATAGCATCATCACCAGTTCCACCGTACGCATCATCACTATCATATCATTCACCATATTCACCCTTTGCCCATTTCCTTTCAAATGCCTGCTTTACACATTTGGGAAAAATGTCCCACTTTCTTGCATCTAAAACATTTCGTCTTAGATGCTGAGCACGTTATCGCATCAGCCATATACTTGGTACTATCACACCTATAACATAAAACGTTTTCCTTTGCACCCACATTATCCCTCACATTGGTATCATTTCGTCCTTTGTGTACTACATTTATCTTTCCATTGCCTGTGCTCTCTTGACAACGCTCACTGTTCAACTCCTTGACATACCTAGATCAATCAATCAATCAATCATTGAATTTATAAAGCGCGCTACGTACCCGTGTGGGTTTCAAGGTGCTGGGGGGGGGGGAAACTGGTGTTACTGGTCGAAGAGCCAGGTCTTGAGGAGTCTTCTGAAGGTGAGTAGGTCTTGAGTCTGTCGCAGGTTGGTGGGGAGGGTGTTCCAGGTTTTGGCGGTGAGGTATGAGAAGGATCTGCCGCCGGAGGTCTTTCTTCAGATGCGGGGGACGACAGCGAGGGAGAGGTTAGTGGAATGGAGCTGATGGGTGGGGGTGTAGAAGCTGAGTCTGTTGTTTAGGTAGGCTGGTCCGGTCTCGTGGAGCGCTTTGTGAGCGTGGGTAAGAAGTTTGAAAGTGATCCTTTTGTCCACGGGGAGCCAGTGAAGGTTTCTCAGGTGCTGGGAGATGGGGCTGTGGCGGGGTACGTTGAGGATCAGCCGGGCGGAGGCATTTTGGATACGTTGGAGGCGTAGTAGGTCTTTTGCTGGGATGCCTGTATAGAGTGTGTTGCCGTAGTCCAGCCTGCTGTAGATGTGTTTTCTATGCGTCTTGCTATGTTAATCATTTTCTGCAAAGAAGGGTCTTTTAGCTCAAACAGCTTTTCTTGAATCTTTTCATTACTAGTTCTATTTATGAATTGATCACTCACGAGTTCTTCGGGTAGATCTTTAAATTTACATGTAACAGCTAACGTTCTCAATGCAGAAATGTACTGCTCTACAGTCTCCCCCGGTAACTGAACTCTTGAAAAGAATTTATGTCTCTCCACCACAATACTAGTTTTTTTGCCATAGGTATCCTCAAGAGCTTTCATAGCACTCACATACACATCTGTCATCACTTCTTCAGCTTCAGACACTTCCTCACCATCCCCTTCATGGATGTTAGACCCACCACATATAGCTTTGGGCAAAGTTTTTAAAACCTTCCTACCCTCAATTCCCAAGCAATGCTTCAAAAGTGCAAGCTTCCTTGAAGCTTCAAAAGTTGCACCAACCACAGCCTCCAAATAAGTTTCAAAGGACTCCTGCCAATCCTCCCAGGCCATCACTGGAGTTCCAGGATTCTGTAAAAACTTCTGTGGGGGCTAAGATGGATGCATCCATGGTATTAATTCAATCCCACTAATAACCTTAAGAACAACTATTACTTCCAATAACACACGATTTACATAACAATCTGAATAAAGATCAATTAACAATGATGCAACTCCACACAAAACAAACTAAAATAATAAAGGTAGTCATCGTCGTCTGAAAACTGAATCTGCCACCGATTAAAATGTTGTGCGTAGTATGATCTGCCACAAATTCCTAAGCCGTCGATACTCCTCCTTGCTGCATATGCAATGTGTTGTCCTGGGCATTTTCCTAGGCGTTGTCCTGGAAAATGCACAACAAATAACGTCACTGCAATCCATGAACGTGACGCCTCACGTAGTAGTTTCCCTTTGTTGCTTAGGAACTCTCTGACGTCTTCATGCGCATTCAGTGTTGCGAAGTTCCAGCGGAAGGGCGTTGTTAGACTCCCGCGACTCCAAGTCGAATGGTGAGTTTTAAATAAACACACATGCACACGTGTGTTTACTTCTTTAAATACAAACGGCACACACACAATTCCTTCTTACCATTGCACCCAGACACCGTGGCGTTTGCTGGGCACAGAAATGTTATTAGTACCTGCGCCCGGAGGGTCCACAATGCTTCCTGTTCATTCAATTGCTCTCTTGCGGTCATGCACGATGTCCCGCGCCGCACAGGGGAAAATCCTCGCAATAAGCACCTGAAGTCCAAGAAATCACAACATGAAGTTGGTCCAGCAGTGATCAGCCTCACCAGTCACAATCAGTTCCTTCCTTGTCCTCAATATGACACAGCACACAGTGAATGCACGAGGACAGGGGTTGAAATTGCTTCCTGTCCGCATGTTAGATCCTGAGCCTCAATAAACCTGTGGATCCCATCCTCGTTGCCAGATTTTAAGAATGATCCTGGATCCAAGTTGTTGTTGAAGCTCAATTTAATAGATGAGAGCAAACAACGCCATGCACGTCCTCTCTGTGTCCCCACCTAAAGCAACTGCCTTCCCTTCACATGAAAACATTCTACACTCTAGAACTTAGCAGCCAGAACTCTAGCAGCTAAGCCTTGGCCCTCACCTTTGGCCTGTGGGAATGGCAAATATGTAATGTTTCCCATGAGTCTGATGAGGAGGCACCAGCTTGTGTGAACAGCAAGAAAAGACCATCAATTTGAAGATGCATTTGAGTATTTTACATCACCGGTTGTGGTTAAAATGATATGCTATGTTAGAATATATCGCACTCCCTTGTACTGCACCAGTGAGTGAGTCTTGGCAGCTTTAGATCCTCAGCGTGATTAAGCAAGACGCTGAGCATGTGTAAATCTCGCCTAGCAAGCGTAATTGTTTCTTGTTGCAAAAGGTGTGCCAGAAGTGTGTTATATCTGCCACGCTGTAAATAAGGCATTTGTTTCCACCAGGCCAGAAATATATGCCATACTCCGTACTCCTGAAGTGCCACGGCACAACTTGTTTTCCCAATCTGGATTTTTCTTCTTGGTAGTTGCTGTTCTCACTTTCGAGGCTTATAGTGAAAAACTAAACATGTTATTTTTGTGTTGTGTTTTGACGGAGGGATTGACAGCGCGGAGCTTTATATTAAGTGCTTTACGCAATGTCACCAACTATGCCAGCTGTTACTTAAGTGTGGGATTTGAATTTAAACCCAAGTATGCCTTTTGGGTGCCAGGTCCTGTCAATAATGTGAGAACTCAGTGTGCCCTGATGTTATGTGCATGTGGCAGTTAATGGATTGTTGTTTTACTTTTATTACATGCAGAGCACTCAGAGAAATTAGCACTGTGCAAATAAGGCCGGTCTCTAATGTTAAACCCAGACGTCTCCTGGAGAAGAAAAACAGAAGACAAAAGGAGCCTATGTCAAAGGTATTAATACAATTTCAAATATTGTGTAATCATAATTAAGGGAATCAGATAAGCAATGTGCATGGAACATACACTGTGGGGAAATGTGGAGATTTACACCAGAAAAGTGTTTCCAAATCCATTGTACATTACTATCTGCATGACTTAAATGAGCTCAATGAAGCATTAGTTAGGTGTTAAACTTATCGTACTTCGGTTCTTCCAGTGCATTTCATTGCACACATTGTTAGACCTGTCAGCCTTAGTGTGGTCTTAACCCAAACGTTTTTCCATATTCCTCCAATTTTGATGATCTTGTTTTTGTTAGCCTTAGGACTCTGTGCACTTTAACACTGCTAACCAGTGTATAAGTGTGTGTGCTCATTCCCTAAAACATGGTAACTTTGGCTTTCACCCAATTGGCACATTCAATGTATTTATAAGTCCCTAGTAAAGTGGCACTACAAGTACCTAGGGCTTGTAAATGAAATGCTACTCGTAGACCTGCATTACCATTTGTGCCACCCACTTAACTAGCCTTTCAAGCATATCTCAGGCCTGCCATTGCAGCCTGTCAGTGCAGTTTTAAACTGCCAGTTTGATCTGGAAAAAGGCACCTAACAACCCAAAAGGCATGTTGGACTTTATTTTCAAGTGTTAGACAACAACATTAAAATTTTGCATGTCTTGGTAGCTAAAATCTCTTAAATTAGTTTTTCACTACCGTAAGACCTGCCTCTCCCATAGAATAACATTAAATAACCTTATTACCTTTAATAAGTGATAACTTTCAATTGGGAACAGATAGGAATGTCATTTGGTGTCTAAGGAGCTGTAATTTACAACGCTCTTTAATGGTAAAGTTGGATTTCAGGTCACATTTCTGAAAATGCCACTTTTACAAAGTTTGCATTTTCTTGAACTAACGGTTTGGTGTATGCAGCCTGTATCCTGGCGTAGCTGGCAGTTGGTCTTTTTGTATTGCCCCCAGTCAGTGCAACAAAGTGGGAATAGGTGTTGGCAGGATGGGCCATCTCTGCCCTGATGAGAAGGGGAGCTGTCACCTACCACACACTTGCACATCATAAAGCCACTGCCTGAGCCCCCTCACAAAGGGTTTGACACTTGCCTTTTTTGCCCCCAGTCAAGCTGGGGGCAGGACAGGGATTTAGGAGATTTCTAAAGCCTCTGGGGGTGGAAACCTCCAGAACCTTCTCCTACTCCAAAACTGGCACTCAGTATAAATATTGAACCCTCAGACACAACCTTCAAGTACTCCTCTGGACCTGTGGAAGACTCAGCGGGACTGCTTTGCTGCTCTGAAAGAAGGACTGCTATTCTGCTGCCCTGCTGCTTGAGGGAGAAGGACTGGACCTACATCTTGAACCAAGTGCCACCAGAGGGACTCCAAGGGTTAATTGATTGGCCTGATCAGAGCCTCATGGACAGAAAAAGCTCCAACCATTTTGAACCCAGTCTGAGGACTCGGCGCAGGTGTGTATCTTGCCCCTCGCCCCTAATTGGTGCTATTCCGGTTTTGAACCCTATGGAGGGGGCCTGAAGGTGCCCTGCCAGCCTAGCTGTGGTCTCATGGGCAGAAGCGATGCAATGTGACACAACTCCTTGCAGCTCTGCATTTTACCTCTGCTACATGACCCCTCCCTGACACAGGACCTCACTTCGCAGCCTGCAGCTTCTTGGAAAGGCTGCATTATGACCCATCTCCAACACAGGACTTAGCAGTGCAAGCCTTTGTCAACTGCATCCGCGATGACGATGCAGGACCCCGCATCGCAAGCCTCATGAACAGCTCCATCGGAGCCACTGCTGCGCCATGCATACTTCATGCAGGACCTTGCATCACTGCCCACAACTCAACGGAACCGCTGCAGCCCGACATGTCATCTTGCAGCGCTCTGCAACAAAGATTTAAGTTACTTTGTTCAACACTCTAACTTGGTCCCTGTAGCCATCCAGTTCTCCATCGTGGTCGAGCTGAACTTTATCCTGGTCCGACACAACCAGATAACTACAGTTGGCGCTTTGTGCTTCTAGGCACTATTTTCACTTAAATCTATAAAACTTCATATCTCTGGTTCTACTAATTGAATTTTTGTCATGTTGGTTTCAAATAGCATATTAAATTATACTCTAACTGTCTAAATTGGTGTGGATTTTCCTTTTGTTGTGTTTTCATTTGATTACTCTTTGAAGTGCTGCAGAAATATATCTCTAAATTAAGCCTGACTGCTTTGTGCCAAATTACCAGAGGGCTGAGCACAGGTTAGCTTGGGTTTTGCTTGGGTTTCATCCTGACAAGAATTGTGATTACTGTTTGATTAGGAGTTTGCCCCCCTCAACCAGGAACCCAATTTCCTAATTTCCCAATTTCTCAAGAACCCAATTTCCTAAATGCATGATGTGGAATAACATTTCAGAACTTTTTATGAAATCGTCTACTTTGTAATTAATAGCATCATATGTTATTATTTTACATGATAAGCTGTCCATCTTTCTTAAGATCTTACTCATGTGAAAACTCAGGACAATGAGCCCTATGTTATTACCCATACCCTTCTCCTACCTAGCCCTTCCGGAATCGAAGGAATCACACTTCCTTCTCTCTTTGTACTTTGAGGAAGTTTTTGATACATCAAAATCTGCGCCAACTCCGTAGACCCCATAGCATTCATAGTCTCCCCCATGTTTTTCATAAAAATCGCCCAGGCATAAAGATGGAGGTTGGGGATCGCTTTCTCCCCTTTCTCCTTCTTCCTCCTCAATTTCTTCCATGAAATATGTACTTCTTTGGAAGCCAAGATAAAGCTATTGATTTTGCCCTGCAGTTTATCTAGCCATTCTTTGTTAAATTTTAGAGCACAGCATTAAGAATAAATAGAAGTTTAGGTAATATCACCATCTTAACCAGGTTGGCCCTCCCCATAATTGTGAGGGGTAAATTCACCCAACTCTTCATTAGTTTACAAGAATCTCTCATAATTTAAAAAAAAATAATTTACAGTATTCTTGCTATATCCTGGGTTATCGTAATCCCAAAATATTTTATCTCGCTCATAATAAGTATACCTCCCGTCTGCATATTCCAAGCAATAATTTCAGTTTTATCCTTATTAACTTCATACCCCGTAATCTCCCCAAACGTTTTTGCCTGCTCCTCTAAGATTGGTAGTGTCTGCTGTGTCTGCTCTATGTTTGTACTATAAACCATTAGATCATCCGCATACAGGGCTACCTTCCTGCACCACCACCCATACTTAAATGGGGGTATCTTCCGCTCTCATCTAATTTTACAGGCTAGAGGCTCTATATACAAATTAAATAACAGCGGAGACAATGGGCATCCCTGCCTGGTTCCCCTTTCTATTTTGAAAGGGCGTGCTAAAGAGCCATTAACCAACACTCGAGCAACCGGGTCATGATATATTTTCTGCAATACACTTATAAACTTCCCTCCAAGGTTGAAAACTTCACAAAGGGTCTCAAAATGCGCCCAGTGTACCTTATTGAATGCCTTTGCGGCATCAATTGTCACCAAAGCTAACGGTTTCTTTCACAAATAAGCTAAATCTACGGAGTCTATCAAACTATGGGGGTGATTCTAAGTCTGGCGGGCGGCGGACGCCGCCCGCCAGACTTCCCCCTCCAAAATACCGCTCCGCGGTCGGAAGACCGCTGAGGGTATTCTGGGTTTTGCACTGGGCTGGCGGGCGACCGCCAAAAGGCCGCCCGCCAGCCCAGTGCAAAACTACCTTCCCACGAGGACGCCGGCTCCGAATGGAGCCGGCGGAGTGGGAAGGTGCGACGGGTGCAGTGGCACCCGTCGCGAATTTCACTGTCTGCAATGCAGACAGTGAAATTCTTTGTGGGGCCCTTTTACGGGGGCCCCTGCAGTGCCCATGCCATCCAGGGGCCCCACGACAACCCATACCGCCATCCTGTTCCTGGCGGGCGAACCGCCAGGAACAGGATGGCGGTATGGGCTGTCAGAATCCCCATGGCGGCGCAGCGAGCTGCGCCGCCATGGAGGATTCAAATGGGCAGCGGAAAACCGGCGGGAGACCGCCGGTTTTCCACTTCTGACCGCGGTCAAACCGCTGCGGTCAGAATACCCAGCGGGGCACCGCCAGCCTGTTGGCAGTGCCCCCGTAATTTTAGCCCTGGCGGTCATGGACCGCCAGGGTTAGAATGACCCCCTATGTGTCAATTTGTGCATATACCTATTCTTTAAAAAGCCCTTTTGATCTTCCTGAATAAGACTACTTAGAATACCCCCCAGCCTGTCCGCCAAGATTTTTTACCAAATTTTATAGTCGCAATTTAGCAGAGAGATCGGCCTGTATGCATCAACATTTCTGGGATCCTTTTCTGGTTTGGAAATAAGTGTAGTAATAGCCTCTTCCCGAGAAGGAGGTAGTGAACCTCCTTCAACTAAGATGTTATTACATAAGCTCTCCAGATGCTTAATGATACTTCCTCCCAACACTTTATATATCTCGAAGGGTAAACCATCAGGCCTGGTGCCTTTCCTAACTTAACTGACTGCATGGCTCGCTCTATCTCAGCTTGCCCTATCTGTTCGTTCCAAATTTTATTATCTTCTTCCTCCAAGCTCGGCAGGTCAAGGTCTTTTAATCAAGCCTTCACTGTATCTGGGGAAACCACCAACTTTCCGAATAAAGCTCCTTATAATAGTCCCGAATCACTTCTTCGATCTCCACCCTGCTTCTATAAACCTCCCCTGGGTTCTTACCATGGATTTCTGACACCTTGTTCCTAAGTTGGTTTGTCCTTATTTTCCATGTTAAAAATTTCCCACAGTTTTCCCCATATTCAAAATGTGCAATCCTGTTAGCTTCGAATCTTGCTTTTATCCTTTTATCCACCACAGCTACCAGTTCCTGCCTAAATCTTGATGGAGCCTGTTCAATTTCTCAAAGTCCTTACCTCTATCATCCAGGGCAATCAATTCTTGCTCTACTTGTTGTAACCGATGCTCTAAGCCCGTAATTTCTTCTTTATAAGACTTCCTACTAAAAGAGGATGCTCTTATCAGTCTACCCCTCAGGAAAGCCTTAAATGCATCCCACACTACAGCTGGTAGCGATGATCCAGAGTTAATGCTAAAAAATTCTTCTGCATCTGCTCTTAGATCTGCCACTAACTTCTCATCCAACAATAAACTCCTGTCCAATGTCCACCTCCTCTGAATACACCTCGTCCACAATCGGATATTCATGCTTACTGCAGAGTGATCGGACATGTGAGCCGCAACATGCACTACCTCTTCCACCTGATTCCTCAATCTCCCATCTACTAAGGCATAGTCTATCCTGGACTGGTGTCTATATTTTTTATTATTTTATGTATATCCACGGTTTTGCCCCATCTTCTCCCTCCAGATATCAGGCAATCCTAACTGAGACTTTATAGCTAATATTTTGGATCACATTTTTTCATTAGTTTTCGCCCTACTTCCATAAGATCTATCTAAGTTATAATTCAACACCACATTAAAGTCTCCCATCCATATTATCAGGTCAGGGTATTGCAGCACCTGGTGAAAAAGGTCTACTAAAGGTGAGGGATCGTCTCTGTTCGTCCCATAATAACCTACTAAAGTAAATGCGCACTCAAACGCCATCAACCTTCCAATGACCCAACTGCCTGCCTTATCTACTGGCCCACTCTGAAAAGAAATGTTGGGGTGATCTCTAACTAGTAAAGCCACTCCTTTTCCCCCCGCCTGCGTGGTACTTAAGAAATGCCGGAGCCATGTACACGAGGAGAATAATTCAGTTCACTCCTCATTAGACAGCTGCGTCTCTTGCAGGATTAAAACATTTGCCTGAGTATCTCTTGAATACTGTATCAATCTCTTCTGCCTACTTCTTACTCTTAGTCCATTAACGTTCCAAGATAGGAGTTTTAACTTATTTACCCCTACCATCTATATTGTACCTTAAGGGCCACTGGTAGAACCCCCCCTATATTCTGCCTGTGCTCTGCTGGAAAAATATTTTTTTTCTATTCTTATTCCCCCCCTTTGCTCCCCCACCCAGTGCTCGCACTCTCCACTTCCACTTCCACTTCTCACCCCCACCTCCTCCCTCAATCCTACCCCTAAATCCCTGGGAAAACCCATTTTTATATTTTTTAACCAGGCGATATTCTCTCCCCAGGGAGTCCGCCACGGGCCGATCTGCACAAAGAAGAAAGAAAGAAAAAAAGAAAAGGGGACTTGTCCCAGCCTCTGGATATGTTAGCCATCCTTACACAAAGTCTTGATCAGGTCGTCCACCTCCCTCCAATCCTTAAAGTTGTGCATCTTATTATTAACCATAACTCTCAGGGAAGCTGGGAACTTCAACTGGGCCGTAGCCCCTAATTCTTCCAAGATCTCCAACCTTTTTCCCAGCTCCCATTGTCTATTTAGAGTTACACTTGATAAATCAAACCTGACCTCAAACCTTATTACTTCCACTGCTAGCGACTTCTGCCTCAGAGCTTCTGCCAAAATACGCACCTTAAGAGCATACGTATGAAAGCAGACCAATATTTTCCTAGGTTTATTTCTGTTTGGACCCTCTGGATATCTCTTGCAATGTCCTCCATTGTATTTTCTATCTGTACACCCTACTTAATTAACTGGATTACCAATCTTTTCAAGTCAGACCCCTCCATACTCCCGGGACTCTTAGAAACCTCAGATTACAACTTCTTTGGTTGTTCTACAATACCTCAAGTTTAGATAAAACACTCTCTTCATTAGATTTCAACTTCTGATTTCCTGTTCACTTCCGTCGCGGACTTCAGCTCCCCTACCTGCTCCTCCAGGGCCGCAGTCCTCCCTGCAAGATCGTCAGTTTTCTCCCCAAGGGTCTCACACAGAGACCTTATCTCCTTTTGGTTGCTAATTGACATCTCAAAGCCACCCTTAACTTCCAGGGACAACCTTTTTAACATCTCTGCAATAGGATAAGCAGGAAGTTCTCCCCCTGCTAAATCCTGCTGGCCCCACGGCTTGAGGGAGCCCCAACAAAGATCTGAAGTGATGGGTTCCTGGACCGTACGCCTTGGGTCTGCCGTACCGCCTCTTCAATATCATCTTCCCATCCTGGACCTTTGTCCGCCTTTTCCGTTTCCAAGATCTACACTGCCCCACCCAGCCCGTCACTCGGGGAACCATCCAGTGAGGCACGCCGGGGGTCAGTCCCCCCCAGTTGCTTCTCACATGCTACCATACTCTCCCTGGCCTCCAATAGATGGCACCTGTTAGGGCTGGACTCCCTCTGCAGGGCTTGCCTGCCTTCCCCACTTGCGCCAACTACTAGGTTTCCTCTTTCCATATGCACGCTATGCTGCGCCAAGTCTAAGCTTTCCATGCTTGAGGGTCGAATCCTGAAGTATGTTTTCAGTGAGGGGGTAATCTTGAGGCTCCTAACTCGTTCACTCCTGGGCTTAACAAAGGGCTTATCCTTCAATCTATTCCCCCTGCCACTACCTCTGTTTTGATTTTTCTTCCATTTATGGTGATTACTGGGGGGTTCTAGTTCGCCAGGAGCCAAGTTACCTTTAATCCCATTGGGTCTTTTTCTACTTCTCAGGGAGTAAGTAAGTCCAGACCTCTTTGTCGGGTTCACCTCACTTCCCCTTTTATTTCCCCTCAACCCCCTTTGTCCATACATTACACAGTCCCCTTTAGAAGCAAGAGTCCCAAATTGCTCCACAGTGCGGTTGGGGAGAGGATTTATAGCATCTACCAAGTTACTATACACGGACCCTACTGCTAGAGTTCTTACAGGTCAGACCACCTTGGAGAGTTACATGGTTGAAAGGGGAATGATGCAGGGATGTCACCTGTTGCTATTACTCTTCACGTTGGCCATAGAGCGTCTGGCCTGCTTGACCAGGTCTGGTAACCGTTACAGGGGACGACAGATAAGCGATGTCCAATAGCACAAAGCACTGTATGCCGATGACCTCTTAATATTTTTGCGGGACACGAAGGGCGACCTTATAGGAGCCACCATATGTTGGAGGACTTTAGATATCTTTTATGTCCTAGGGTTGACTGGCAGAAGACCAGGTTATTCACCACTAAAAGGAAAAGGGGCATCCCGTACTACCTGAGTACCTTGCAGTGGGAACACAGCTGTCTGACCTACTTAGGGGTCAAAAGTTTCCACAACCAGGCAGACCTATAAGAGGGAAATGTGGGAATGGAAATGAGGAAATTGAAGATACATATTGAGTTTTAGAAGACATGGTCAATATCAGTGGCTGGTAGGGTGGCATTTCGGAAGATGGTGGTACTCCCCCACCTCTTATATTATTTTGAGACATTCACATTGTGGAACCCAGGGAAGTTTCTTCAGGGACCTGAATTCTCCAATTGTTGCATTCCTTTGGGGAACATGCCGCAGAAGAGGGGTCTTGCACACCCTGCAATGCCTGACAACACAAGGAAGTCTGGCTGTCCCCGACTTTGAAACATAATATTTGGTGGTGTAGTTGCATTGGTATTCGCAACTACTGTCTGGCAGGCAGGTTCTGAGGAAAATATTGGGTCCCTATGTAATGTACCTGGAAGCTGTCACCAAGGTCTTTTTGAGATCAGGCCTCCCGGTGACAGAGGGGATCAGTGAGTTGAAGGTCATTAGGAAATCCTAGGCTAGATGCCTACAGAAACTGCGAGTCAGGGTCCTATACGCACCAAACTTACCCACTACAATGCTTACAGCCCTACCACATGGCAGACACCAGAGGGTAGTGATGGAATGGAGAGTTGCGGGAGCCAATACAGTAGGTGATCTTTTCCAGGAAGCGATACTCCTCCCATTCGAGGAGTTCTGACCAGCCTTCGATCTCCTGGAAGGGCATTTCCTGCTTCATCGAGTGATTACAACAGCCTTCCGTAAACACTGGCAAATGGGCTTTATTGAGCCTCTTTTCGGGCACATATAAAGCCCTCTTTTTGGGCACATGTAAAGCAATTACATGCTTATCCCACACACTGAGAGACAACATAAATCAACCACTTGTTAACCTACAGATACGCTGGGAAGACGACTTGGGTACTCCTATAGCAGAATTAATTAATTTCTATGTACTTCACAGAGCTTACCTTACCCCAGGGTGCATGAATAAATATTTCCAAACAACAGATGCAGTGTGTCCCAGATGTGGAGAAGGGGGAGTTGAATTCCTTCATACGTTGTGGTCATGCCCCCTACTGGGTACATTATGGGAAGATATTGCACAGACAGGGGGTCATTCTGACTTTGGCGGGCGGCGGATGCCGCCCGCCAAAGTAACCCCGTCGAAAGACTGAGGGGGTCATTTCGACTTTCCCGCTGGGCCGGCGGACGACCGCCAAAAGGGCGCCCGCCGGCCCAGCGGGAAAGACCCTGCAACAATGAAGCCGGCTCCGAATGGAGCCGGCGGAGTTGCAGGGGTGCGACGGGTGCAGTTGCACCCGTCACGATTTTCACTGTCTGCAAAGCAGACAGTGAAAATCTTTATGGGGCCCTGTGGCATGGGCAGTGCAGGGGCCCCCAGGGGCCCCACGACACCCGTTCCCGCCATCCTGTTTCTGGCGGGAAGGGGGTCGGAATCCCCAAGCAGCGCCGCCATGGAGGATTCTCCGGGCCAGGGGAAATCCGGCTTTTCTGACCGCTGCTTTACCGCCGCGGTCAGAATGGCCCTGGAAGCACCGCCAGCCTGTTGGCGGTGCTACCGTATCCCTCCACCCTGGCGGTCCATGACCGCCAGGGTTGGAATGAGGGCCACAGTGCCCAATGTTATAGATAAAGAGGTTCCCAGCTCCCCGAGGCACTGACTGTAACACTGGTTTACACACACACCAAAAACAAAAGCAACTAGTTTCAGTGTTCTGCATTTCTACTAGCGAAGTGTGAAATCACTTGAAATTGGAAGGCCCCTGGTGGACCGAGAATACAGGTCTGGCAAAGAGAACTGGAGAAATGGACGAGTTACGAGGCAGCAGTACTGCTAAGAGAGGGCATCAAAGCATAGGCACCCTAGACATGGCACGCACATGGGAGGGACTGGATGATGGTCTGAAGACTCCAGAACCTGAGTCACCAGGAATATCTTCTGGAGCCTCACCAGAGAGGGCGGTTTCTTAACACTACGAAGCATGGGAAGCCATGCTCACCACTGTGAATGCATTTACCATAAATTAACATACTACATGAGAGAAAATTAGCACCAAGTACACTGAAGTAGACCTTCAGGAACCTTACTACAAAATGTGTATGCTGCGTCTGAATTGAACTGGGCTCATTGGGAGGAAGTGGGTTTAGGGGGAGGTGGGACTGTAGCGGGGATTTTGATGACTAGCACTGTATAAATATAAAACCTGCTCAGTCTCTGTATACTCCTACAGCACCATCAATGTCAGGTGGTACTATTATGTTTGTGCACTTAAAATAAATATGTTTACAAAAGAAAACCTGCAAATTATGGGGGAATGTTCTGTCCATTATTATGGACACCATTATTTACATCGAGCTAGTACGCCCAGAGTAGTTCCTAACAATACACAATGGGAACATTGTCCGGCTTCAGCAGTGGAGAGTTCCAAAACATATGTAGAGAAATTCACATATTTTTCTGGGAATGATGTCACAGGTGCTGAGTCCTATTATTATAAATTACCCTGATCAAAATCAAGGAAAGTATTGCTAACTGACACTATATTAATTTATATGGATTTGTTTGTTTCCCAGTTGGTCATACAAGGATATGAGTATTGGAAAAAGTCAATAGACCTACAAACAGTTTGGGGAATGAAAAATTGGTAGATAAAAGGCTGGAAGATTTACTTAGAGTATGTCTAATTCTGTTGCAAATGATTTCCTTGAACAATACTGTTCAGCAAACAACTTGCCATGGGTTTGCGAAAGTAAAATAAATGAATGTGCCAAGTATTCCCTCCATTGCTAAATTTGACAATTGACAGAAAATTGTGAGCTTTTCAGAAGACCTGCTCAATGGTATGGTTCAGAATGGTACCTTTAATTCATCACTTTTGGGTCCCTATGGGCGCTTATTGTGGCCAGTGGACACAAATGGTTGTCATATGCATTGTATCAACTCTACGCATGGTTTTAGAGCAAATAGACCAGACCCTTGTTGCCTTCAGCTATTGCCACCACATGCAGCGTAAGTAAATGATGGCAGCAATGGTTGCAATCCTCCACGTTAACAGCTGTAAAAGAATACCTCTCTCTCCTTTCTCAAGACATAGACTTACAAGATGTCTTGTTAGGTCCTATAAAACCACGCTTCAAAAGATTTCTATATGTGTGAACGGGCGAGCCCGAACACAATCTCCACGCCGGCCGGGATAGACGTGTCGGATAGGTCCGACACGTCATTTCCGCGTTCCCACGTTGCCGTGGGAACGCCCTCGGAGGACGGCTGGCGTCCTAGTGTTGCTGCGGCAACCCAGGAGGGTTTCCGGGCCGCGGCAACAACGCGGCAGGAAGTTCCCGATTTAAAGGGACGGAGGGACGGGAAGGAGGAGGGGAAGGAGAAGGAACACGACTGGATGAGGACGGGAGACGAGAGAGAGACCAGGCCATCGCGGAGTGAGAAGAAGTCGGAAAGGATTATCCAGGACTCTACCCCAAGGGAACACCCCAGCCACGACCCAGGAGGGTCGTGGCTTGCTAAGGTACGGTCCTTGTGGGACACAAAAGGGAATATCACAGCTAAGAGGGCACTGGGGAAGGGGGCAACGACGGAGTGAGGGGAGGATTGGAAGGGAGTTTTAGAGAGCACAGTAAAAACCACAAGAGTCACATAAAGTGCACTAGAGAGAGTTTATTCACTTTGCCCTAACTCACAACCATCACCACCCCACCTATGTTACCTCTTCCCCTTTAATTAAATAAACCATAAAAACATATGTAATACCCCACTTACCTTAGCATTTTTCCTTTTCCCCACAGTATCACACCATTGGAGGCCACCGACAGACAGGGAGAACACCCACCTGAAAGAAGAAGAGAGGAGAAAAAATCAAGAAGAAGAATAGAAGACGACGCCATAAGAACTGAAACTATAGGAGAGGAAAAAGGAACAATTAGAGACAATCCCTTACAAACTTAAATAAATCACTTACCTGACCACCCCAATTACTCTCCGTGGGTTTTTATACCGTTCATCCTGCCACAATATGCAACATATATCAAAATTTGGAAGCTTTCACAAATGGAAACTGCTGCTTGTTTATGGCAAATGGATAAGGAAAATTTGGAGACAGCTTTAACCGTTATCGATAATGGAATGAACACACTGTCCACTCACATAAACACATTCAGCAACATCATGTCTTCTGCTATTGACATTTTCCAAAACGATATGTCATTTTTATAACATGGGCAAAGCCGGCTTAGGTTCTTTATGCCATTGAGTTGGACATTACAAGTTCTTAAAGCAGGCCGTGGGCTGTGGGTCTTGGAAGCATGTTACTCTAAACAGTTATTTGTCACATTCAACCTTACACATAAACAGCAGATAATGGAAATGAGAAGGAAGCTAATTA
Source organism: Pleurodeles waltl (assembly GCF_031143425.1). Classification (NCBI taxonomy): domain Eukaryota; kingdom Metazoa; phylum Chordata; class Amphibia; order Caudata; family Salamandridae; genus Pleurodeles; species Pleurodeles waltl. Next base: position 1,029,337,403 of record NC_090437.1, on the reverse strand, counting down.
TATCATGTGTAATATAGAAAAGCTAGAAAAGTTGCCTTTTACAGCAGCAACACCACCATTAGTGTAGGTAATACATGGGGTGATATCCTTGATGATATCAACATTCCAATGCACCTCTTGTTTGAATTACTTTCCTATTAGCAGGTTTGAATAGTTAGAAGATAGTTACATCAATGGGGTGTGGGAGGTGCCCTTTGATTTCAAATGTGTGGTGAAAAGGAGGTTTTTCTTAGCGGAAGCAAATGTGAAACCTCTGTAAGCCCTTCAATGATTTGCAAACAGGTAGCATTGCACAGTGCTTGCAATACGTTGTTAGCTAACTTAACTTACTACTTGAAGGGTAATTCCCATCTCTGTGATCCGCCTGGTATTTCAGTTACTCTCGAATGGGAGTTACTTGATGCTGAGTGATCAAGGCTGTTGTTGGATGAGAGTATCAGTTGCATACGTGATTTCTGTTTCTCAAATAGTGACCTGCTGTGGAAATGTACTTTTCCCTCCCATGCAACAGATAAAAGTAGCACATTTGTGGCCTCACACTGCTACTTATAATGTAAATTTTGACAAGCTGAGCAGACTAAAGGCATTATTGTTTCAAAAACCTGTGGCACTCACATCTGCCCCTAAGATGTATGACCTGCAACTGGCAAGGTCAGCAGCTGAGATACAGTCCCTATTAAATACAAACTTTCAAAGACACTTTGGTGAATCGGTGAGTCACATTTTAATGCATCAAACACCACAGGGATTGTACACTTCTTTAAGGATGTTGGGTCTGGATTTGTAAGTACATTCCAGACTGTTTTTGGAGTAATACCATCAGCCAATCACTCACTTTATTGAAGTGTTTTTAGAGGTTTCCCTATTGTCTTGGCATTAATTGGCGCTATCTTGCTGTTGCTATTCTTGATTTGCAATGGCTGCCCCATCTCAATCAAGAGGAATGATGGAGCTCCCATCAGCTCAACTGTTTTGTGAACGCATGATGCAGTACTTTGGAGCATCACTGCTGGAAAAGCTTGATAAGGACTGGTCATTGTCATTTCTAGTAGTATTCTGCTGTGTGCTGCCTGTTTGCCATTGCTTACGGTGTTCTTTCGAACATGTATTGGAAGTGTGTCTTGTCCAGCAACAAGTACTTTCTGTGGACATAAATCTGATGATGTTCTTGTTGAGGGTTCATTGCCGGAGTTGTCCCAGGAGATTGCTCATGTATTGCTATAGAAGCACTCCTAAGTATCTTGATTTCACTGTTTCCTGTTTCACCAATAAAGTATCCTAATTTGTGCAATAGCTAAATGTCATGTGTCATAAGAGGCAATTTTCTGCTCAATATCCTGCTTAATGTGGGCTGACGATAACCAACTGCCTGAAGGGGGGTCACTATTTTGCCCATTTTCTCTTTTTTGTAGATACTAGTTCTGGGGAAATGTCCATGTAAGATTGATATCCTTTACTGTATTGCCTCACAGAGGAAGTGCACCTTGATTTAGCTGCAGCAGGTGCATGGGCTCTGATCAGCCTCTGCCACATAATGGAATGTAGTTGACTTTTTTAATAACATGGAAGTACTAGCTGCTGGGGAAGGAAGAGGAAGCATGCTGGCACATCTCCATTTGTGAAAAGAGTGACATGGCTTGAGATCCTCCCCTGTATTTTTGATTTTGGTGAGTAAAGAAGTGGTGACTGTATTGTATGCACAACATCACACAGAAAGTGCTACTTTATTCAGTTGTGGCAAATGAAGGTACCAACATAGGCTCGCATCCGCCACTACTGTGAAAAACAGTAATGTTTTCTTTATTTATTTCCTTGCAGATGCCATAGTGCTGGGTCAGGGAGAGAACACTCAGAACTGTTTCTCTGTATGTACTTGGACCCACCATTTTGGTCCTTTCCCTAGATTTCAGATGTCTGTGAGTAGAGAGATGCCTATCTCTTTTGTACACTCTTTATCTCTTCTTGGCACTTGAAAATACCTTCTGTCACTTCTGACTGAAAGTTGAGCCTTCTCACTTCTGGTATGCACATGGGGTCTTACAGTTGTTACCAAAAAGATGTTCCCTTAACGTGGATGGTGAACAGCTCTTCTCCCTTTTGGTTTAACAGTTTCCCTCATCATATTGTGCATATTGCTGCAGAGCCATAATCTGGAAAGGCCAGCAGATGTACTCTACTGTTGGGGCTACTATGGCATAGAACGTGTTTGACATTCAGAACAGGTCAATCAATGTAAACAAAGGCTATACATTTCTGGCCATTCTGCAGCTGGAAATCTAGGGCCATATAGGCAAATCAAATGAGTCTTTATTGCCAAACTCTCAATATTTTTGTCTGTCTCCGAGGTACAGTAAAAATCACAGGCACTTCTTGGCTACAGGAAGAAGTACCAAGCAATATCACTCTGGGAAAATTGAATTCTTCTTCTTCAATGTACATTCATTGAAAATACAAAATTGGATTTGTTTACAGAATTACTATATTTCTAAATATATTTCTCACATTGGATGTTTTCATGAAAATATCAAACTATTAAGGGCAAAATTATTCAGCACTTCAGAACCATCCTCAAGCTGATCCCTCTGATTCTCACTGGAACGTGAACCTGAAAACTCCAGATGCATTGCCTGTGATTACAAATAGGCTGTATGGTATTGGACGTACATATGCTTAAATATTGATGTTTTCCTGTAAAATATCTCAATGGAAAAATACATTATCATTAATTACCAATAGAAAACTACTATAATTTTGGAGGTTTACCGATGGTCTGGGCATTAATTAATACTATCTTGCTGTTGCTATTTTTAATTTGCAACGGCTTCCTCATCTCAACCAAGAGGAGTGATGGCGCTGCCATCCATCCAACTGTGTCATGAACGCATGGTGCAGTACTTTGGAGCATTACCATTGAAAGAAGTTGATAAGGACTGGTCATTGTAATTTCAACCAGTATTCTGCTGAGTGTGTGTGTGTGTGTGTGTGTGCAGCCTGTTTTCAATTGCCTATGATGCGCCTTAGAACATGTACTGAAAGCGTGTCATGTCCAACAACAAGTACTTTCTGTGGACATAAATCTGATGATGTTCTTGTTGAGGGTTCATTGCCGGAGTTGTCCCAGGGAATTGAGGTTGTTTTGTGATGCCTTCTATGAGCCAGCCTTCTTGGATGCACGGTAATGTGTACCTCAAATGAGACTTCACAGCTGACCATTGTATGTTTCAATAGAATCAATCACTCCTTCATTTATTTCAAGAGTAGCATTAAAAGAACAGCACCAACCCATTATGTTCCATTTCACAGAACTTCTTCAGCGCTCCAAACAGTACATATACAAAAATATATATTTAACTCCATTCTTCTATATACAAAACTTGTTAAATCTCTACATGGTAGTATGATGAGTATTCATATTAAAACATTTGAAAATGTTATAAATCATGTTACGCCAACCACATAATGAACAAGAGAAGTCTTGTGACAATCCCAAATATTTTATATATCGTCACAAAGTTTGTTTATATAAAAGTATATATTTTATATGTAGATGTTCACAAATATAGTATAGATCATCACAAAATATGTGTACATAAAATAAAATATTGCATATTTAGATGTTTTCAGTGCACCAATATCTGTAATTGTCAAAGGTTTATATTAAGTATGTCCATTCCATGACATGATTAGTGAGTTACTTGTGCCCATAGATTGTATAGCGCTCAATAAGCCATTATTTTTCAGTCTCTGGAAAACCTCATACACTTTGAGGTGTAGCCTAATACCAGACTTAAATCACTCTTGATCCTGATCACACAGTGTAATTTCTAGAGCAGTAAATTATTAAAGTATGCAAAAGACATTGATCATTGCAGTTGGAAATGCAAGGCTTAAAGAATGAGATATTTACCAAACGTGTTTGTTTATCAGAAATGGAAGACTATTCAGGATTTATTTGGTCCTAGCTATATCCCAATCTAAGGAACAATTGTTGTCAAATAAAATGTTAGCATTCCACATGTGCAAAAACTACAAATATTTGTGAGTTTGGAGTGGACAAGAAAAAATCTTTAATTACAACTTTGAAATGCAAACTATGTTGTATATGCATTGGGTTGTAATTGTAATTCTTTTCTACATAGGAAGTACGATAAGAGCATTTAAAATAAGGATACAAGAGCACCAGACCAATCAAACATAGAGATCTGCAATACCCAATGGTGATATACTTTACAGAATTCCATAGCACAGCAACTATATCTGGTTTCATGGTATTGGACATACATATGCCAGTGATAAAGGTGATAACATGCAATTAGCTTTAACATAGTGTGAACTGATATGGATGATTTGTTGTTTGAAAACTATTCTAAAGGTTCATAACATGGGTAGTGAATGTTTATCATTTGTTTTGAACAGATATCCTCAGAATCCTATTATTTAATCTGAGATTGTTTGTGATTGTATTTTTGTACCAACAATGTTACTTGGATTATATAGTACTGGTAAGAAAAAGTAGCAGGAAATATGGACAGTGTACTGTGGATGTATTCCACCATAGACTTAGTTATATTGAAGATGAAAGTCAACATTAATTTCGAAATTTGCATGATCTCCTAAGATTTGGACTATTAGTTTGGTTTACACACTATTGCTTTTTGAGGATCATTAAACTAGGAAGGCAATCTAAAGATATTGTGCAATTATGTATAAGTATACATTCTGTAAATTCTATATGGAACAATACTAAATAGACTCCAAAAATTAGAAGTGGTTATAATGTCTAATTAATACAATTAGAAAATATATTAATTAGAGCTTCATTAGGGTGAATGTTGTAAGCTAATGATGCAACTTCTATTAAGAGTAGATAAAGGTGACATCTTAGTACTTAGGTATCTTTTAAATGGACATACATACAGAATAGCATTTTCTTACTTAGGTATGAGGGAGCATGAACAATGTGTTTAGACTAAACTTCATGAATTATGAACTGAGTCCTAGGTTTATAATTTCAGGATGGCCACAATTCTAGTTAGAACAAGATTAGGAGGAATACTACAAGGAAATGATGTAATTACAACCAGATATTGACAGGCATTATCCATATGTATGCACATATTAATCAATTCAGGGTACAAAAATGGAGTTTCCCATATGGAGCGTCATTACACGTGCACTCTGTGCAACTAAAGAAGTGAACCAGTAACCTGTTTGGATCTGGTATGTTCCAAGAGATATATGATGCATGTGCTGAAGTAAAACATAACATTATATCTGTTGCAAATTGTGGGCATGAATTTACACCTTACACAGTTGCGGACATCGGGACACCATTAAACAGTAACTTGTCATCACATTGCAGTGAGTGCACGTGCACAGTCGTTTGATATGTTGGATGCCAACTTGAGATTGAGGCATGATGATGTATTTTGGAGAGACACTGCAAGGAAATTACCTTTTTATGACCAAGTTTCAACAAGTACAATGTATTTGTATGCACTTATCCTTTAAAAAGGAAGACAAAATGGCACTTCCCATGTGGAATACTATTAAATATGTGCATTAAAAGGTATTATAGATGTGTGTGGGTAACTTAAAGCATGCTTGGACATGGAATTTCATTAGAATTCAATGATGTGCGTTATCAAGTAAAATTCAACATTGGGGGCCTGTTTCACAAAGGTAACTAAAACATTTGAGTACTTTACACTTTGAGTAACTTTATTGCTTTTGGTTATTCAAAACTCGGAATGTTCAGTTACTTGACAGTGTAAGAGTATAACATACATAAATTACTTAAAAGTGTAAGTTACCTTTATGACTGGCTCCAGCAGTTTGTGAACAGCCCCCAGACTCTTCAGTTTGATGGAGACATGTAAGTTCCACTTTTGGAGTACATTTACACTAGGATGAATAGCTAAAAAGTAGTAAACTTACACAAAAGTGTAAATTAATCAAGAGTGCAAGTTACTTGTGAATCAGACTCGATTTCTGTTGTGATAGGGGATCAGATTGTGGACATTAAAATTATGTCTTATACAGTTGTGGGCATCGGGCGCCAGCACATAGTTAACTTTTATTATTTTTTCTTGGGTTGAATGTACCCGTAAACTTTGTTGGTAACTTGGATGTAGAACTGAGACCAAGGTGGGAGTATCTAGATAATTCACCTCTAACCTATGGATATGAAAGGACGGGTGTATGACGTGGAGGAGAGTTCGATACAAAGATGTCTTTGATGGACGATCCCTCAAGAACATGATTGTCCTCATTACCCAGTTGAATTCAGTAGTGTGTATGTTTATGCACTGGAATCTAATTATATACATATCTATTTTAAATAATCTTGGATATTAAAGGATATCTCTATTATTCAAATGAAATCATAAAATATTGATTCCTGTAAGGGATGTAACTGAACATGTTGCCATTAGTCAACACTGAGATGTGTGGATAAAAATACCATGCTTGGGTGTGAGACATGGCAGTGAAACTAAGGGCCAGATTTACAAGGCCACACTGCCTCTCAGTGCCACATTTGTGTCATTTTATTTGCTGGCATTGTTCCACTTTGTAACTCCCTCGGGCCACATTATACCTGTGCCAAGTATAATATATGCAAGGGGGTCGTTCCCACTCAGGGAGGCCGCAAAAAATGGCACAGTGAAATCTACAAGATATCACTGCAACATTTTTTCTGTCATTTGTAAAGCCTGCTAGGGCCGGTGTTAACGTGACAGGCCAATAGTAGCCTATGGGCCTCCCTAGGGCTTTGCTGCACTAGTGCCATAATTTATGGCACTATTCCAGCAAAGTGTCACACAAGTGTCATAAATTATGTTGCTATTGTAGAAACGAGTTCCATGGTGCGCCGTATGGTGTTGTTACAGGGCATAGGGGGTGCGCAAGAAAATTGGTGCATCAAAGCTAATGCTATATTTCTTGTAAATCTGGCCCTCAGTTTGTGAGCGTATATTGTGTCTCAAGTAATACTTGGTATAACGATTAAATGTATTCCTAAAATATAATGGCAGAGTAAAGATTATTATAAGGTTTACCATTGAGCCTGGAATACGTACCTTTCTATGAAAATTAGCAGGATAAAATGACTGGTTTATTTTCAAATAAAAAGCCACATGCCATTATAATGTACCATTTGTCATTATAGAAGTAAATAGGAGATTCCCAAGGGAACGAATAACACAGTTATGTTTCTGTTACTGTCTGGAAAGATCAGATACAATCATATGAATTATTTAAGGACTGCTTTTTAATTCAAACGCTCATTTGGTAATATCAGTTTTGAATAACGAAGATCACTCTTTCCCTTTCGGGTGTTTCTACTTTTGTTGCTTATTGCATGTCTTTTCCAATTTGGTGGGTTCAAACTAATGTCCACATTTTGGATAAACATGTTGTCCAAGAGAATACTGTTCATTACAATAAATGTCTATTTTCTTGCTCATGTATGTAGGAATATACCTGTGATGGAAAAACGCAAAATCACTGATTGTGGAACACATTTGTCCATTCGCAGCATCCATTCTCTCAGGTTTGGCGCTATGGAGAGCTCCACCTGTGGGAAATGTCTCATTTTGCCAGGATACATCCTGTCCCTATCAATAAGTGGGTGAAAAGTGGACCACCCTCTTCGTCCAGTAGGCCAAGGAGTGCCATCTTAGGTGTGAGAATAGTGGCCTGCCAATAGTTCTGTTTCAATCTGGGACCAGAGCTTCTGAATTACCAGACATGTCTAAGTTACATGAAGAAAGCAGCCCCTATCAGTTGAACATTGAAAATATGTACCATCAGGACTGCGGCCCACATAATATGTCCTATGACAGTAATTTAGGAGAATCACGTGGAGGCTAGTGGTTCCAGTATATTCACTACAAGTGACCTCTATCGTCATGATATTCTGTCTCTCCCGATGAGCTGGGACATTTTATAGGATGTACAGCATTCAGGAAAGTGCCATCATTTTGTAAAGGGCAATCTTGCCCAGAATAGATATGGCAGTGGCGGCCAACATTTGAGATCCCACTCTTTGTCCAGCATAGGAACCATATTGCACCTCAAATAATATTGTGTTTGTGTGGGTATGTGGACCCAAGGTATTAAAACAAATCTGTGATGATTTTTTGTTTTGCTGTCCAATTCTTCCCCAATCCTCAGTATTCCCCCGATTGGGACCCAATGGGACTTAGCCCAGTTAACCTCAAGGCCTGGGGCCAAGCCATCGATGTCAAGAATTTGCATAGCCTTGTCTACTGTTTGTAACTGTTCTGCATAAAGAGTAGTAAGTCATCTGCAAACAATGCTATACGATCCTCCATCTCCTTTCCCAGCGTAAAATCTCATAATAGTGCATCTCTCCATGCCCACTCTTCCAGGGGTTCAAATAAGAAAGAGGTACGAAAGAGCTCTATTCACTCTCACTCAGCCCCAATGGGATGAGTATAGTAATGAACAAGGCTATAAAGTTAGAACCAAACTTCACATTGTACAGCACCTGAGAGAGTAAGTCCCAGTTAATTGAATCAAATGGCTTTTTGCAAAATCAAGTAAAAATAGTGTCAAGGGGCCATCAAGTTCTTGGCATTTATAAAGCTCTATTTTTCGTCACTTAATACAATGTCTAGTATTACGGCGTGGCATAAAGCCATTTTGGTCTCTAAATATCAATGTTCAAATGAGAGGGATTAGTTTACTTCCAAACACTTTGGCTAATATCAAACTTAGGGATAAGGATTATTGTGGCCTCTTCGAGGTTGTGAAGTAAGTGTTCCTTTTGCACAGCCTCCTCAAACAGGGCCAGCAGTTGTTGGCCACCAACTGGAGCCACCCTTTGAAGAACTCCATCGGTAAACTAATGGGATCCACAATTGCTATCCTAATTTCATCTTCTGTGATAGGCTGTTCCAGAGACAATTTTGTCACTAAGTTCCAGGTATACTAGGACTAAGTCAGACAATGATAGGTTCACCTATTCTATTTCTGGAGGTAGGTTGATATATGTATAATGTAGTGTAGTATAAGGCAAACAGTCTGCAAACTCTTGTGCCACTATTACTGAGCAGCCCATCATGTCTTGTATTGAAGATATGACCAATGAGGAGCGGTTTCTCTTAGCCAGCCACTAAAGCAATTTACCTGGCTTCTCACGAAGGGGCATATTAATCGCTTTTGTGGCGCAGGGCAGCGCAGCACATCTCCTTGTGCGCTGGCGCACAATGGGTTGCCTAGTGCCTACGCAGCCACCCTTGCACCTGTTGAAGGCAGGATTGTTTTTGTGCAGGAAGGGACACATTTTTCATTGTGTTCCTTGAGCCAGGGTTGACAAGAGCAGAATGAGAACAGCACAAGATAATGTTTGGTATTGCCACTGCAAGACTGTGTAAACAGTTTAACACTTCAGCACATGCTTACGTCAGGCCTACTTCACAGAACAAAACTTGTTTAACTATATAAAATCCATGTGGGCTAAAAGTCATTAGAGGGGTCCTCCTGGCCAGGAATTTTCATCCATGCTGCACGTCATTTTGCAGTCGGCCTCAGCATTGTCTCTACAGCCAGACCAGGAGACAAGGGGCAGACCCTTGTGCAAAGGTAACAAGCGGCAGTGCGTTCCTCATGGACTCAGAATGGACAGATTGGGCTAACACTGCCATGCTCTTGCTATAGGCTAGAGAGTGGGTGTTAGGTAGTTATCCATATTCTTTGCAATAGGTTGGAGTTGTTCATTTTTACATCTCTGATTTTCACAATCCTAATTCTGTTTTCTCTCAGTATCCTTATTATTGCAGCTCTTGCATTTTATTATAGATTACAGTCTTTTCAATAAATCCATTGAAAACTACCCTGCATCTTCTTCTTGGCCGTGGAATTGCTGATGAGAGAAAAGGGAATGACTCGTTCACCGCGATTTCCCTGAGAAGTCACTAGAGTGCCAAGTGCTAGACAGCCAGAAATCACCTTCACCCTTTGTGTCTGGATGGGGTACTGTTAGTAAGCTGGTAGTGTTTGGCCAACAGTTGCCAAACTGGTGAGGGAGAGACTCAGTCATCCACAAGCGGTGGTGCTGCCAACCCAAGTCCAGCAGTCTTGTTGAATCATGAGAGGCACACAACATTTTCAGCAAATAGCTTTTAGGAGATTCTAAAAATGTGCATATACGTAAACCAGAGTGACGCCTTCTCTTAACATTGTTTAGTAATCCGGGTAAATTGGGTGGGTGAAAAGACTTCAATCTGCCAATCGTGCTTTTCAGTCGCAAGAATTTATAGAACTCAATGTCAGGCAAATCAACCATCATGCATAGGGCCAAGAACTGAATAGGGTGTGATTGGGTACCTAAATCCCCTATGGGATTTATACCCTTCCCTGCTCATGATTCCCAGAACACCTTTCTCCCATCTATTCTAATCCTTTTATTATGTTACAAGGAGGTTATCGTCGAATGTGAAATTTGATGATCTAACTGTTTAACAAGCAGTAGTAAGTCAGATACTGTATATGTTATTACGGATTTTGAAAGTTCCAAAGGGAGTCTGGCTAAGTTGTGTAAGGAAAGTGTGGTGCTGAGAGGTAAAGGATATGATTGATAACTGAGTCTCTCTGTTAAGCCGTGGGAGGGGGGGGTGGGCATGCCTCTGTATCTGAAACCACCGGGACCATTGAGAAGCCAAGAATACCTGTTGGTATCGAGGGTAGTCAGGCAAGTGTTAAGCCCCCACAGGCTTCACACACCTTTAGTGTATTCAAGGAGATTCTTGCTTTCTAGCCCTTCCATAAACGTTTGGGTATATAATTATCCACAGATTTGATAAAGGAAGGGGAAAGGAACCCCAGACGCCTACTGGCAATAAAATTGACCAAAAAGGCGACCATTGTTTTAACAGTGTCCACACGACCCCACCAGCTGATGTTTTTGGGGTACCAAGCATTAAGTAGGTCTTTTATTTTGGTGAGGGGTTTATGTTAATTTAGGGACATGAATGGTTTGAGATATTTATTAAACCAGATACCCAAGTATTTAATAGCCTCTGGTTGCCACTTAAGACCCAAGTCACCAATCACTGCTGGAGTGCAATGAACATTTAGGGGGACAATCTCAGTTTTGTTCCAGTTTACTGAGTAGCTCACCACTAGTGAGCATCTATCTCCTTTATAATTATGGGACTAGTCCGTGGTGCTTCCTCAGTGAACAAAAGAACAGAACATTGTTGGCATGTGCTTCCACCACTTGTCTTCCTGACTTACAGTTGACACATGTAATATCTGAATTAGCCCTTAGTGAGGACATCAAGTGTTCGATAACCAAAAGAAAAAGAAGGGGGAAAGCGGATAGCACTTTGAGTCCCTTGTGACAAAGAGAATGAATGAGATAATGGCCCATTAACCCTGACATTTGCTGTTGGATTGAAATAGAGTGCCACAGTCATATGAACAAAATCTTCCTCCAAACAGTATTTGTGCACGGTCTCCTTTGAAAAATGATTAGGAGACCTTGTTGAAGGCCTTTTCTGCATCTAATGCAAGAGAAACTGTTGGAGTCTGGATGAGTTTTTTTCCAAGACTGTAGTAGGCTGGCCTGGTTTGTAGTGGGTACCTTGGGTACTTACACCTTATACCAGGTCCAGTTATCCCTTACTAGTGAAGTAGTAGTGTTCTAGCAGCTTAGGCTGATAGAGGTAGCTATAGCAGAGCAGCTTAGGCTGAACTAGGATACATGCAAAGTTCATGCAATACCACTTATAGTTACACAGTACTTATACACAAGTAAAGACAATACTCAGTGTTACCAAAAATAAAAGGTATTTATTTGGGTGACACAGTACCAAAAATATCTTAGAGACAATACTCCTTCTGGAGGTAAGCATTACACACGATATATCCACTAGACACCAACATTAGACAAATAAATAGTCAGAGAACAATGCAAACAGTAGGAAATCCTATAGAATGCAATGGGAGAAAATAGGTCTAGGGGCAACACAAACCATATACTGAGAAAGTGGAATGTGAATCACAAATTTCCCCCTAGACAAGTGTAGCGTGTGCAGAATCGCTGGGAGAGTAAGAATATAGTAAAGGTAAGTAAATTACCCCACCCCAGAGCCCAGAAAAGCAGGAGTAAAGTACTGCAAGTTTCCTTAGGACACATTACACCTAGTTTTGGGGATTTTGCAGCAGCCAACCAAGTCTGCAAAGAACAACTACTGGAATATTGGACCTGAAGACCTGCAAAGTAAGGGGACCAAGTCCAGAAGTCTAAAGAAGTTCCAGGAAGGACAGGAATCCCTGCCAACCCAGAGGAGGGTGCAAAAGAAGAGTCCCTGGTTAGTTGAGGACTGCAGGAATGCACCTTAGGAAGATGCCAGCGGCTTTCTGCATGATGCAAAAGATGTCCCACGGCGTGACGATTGTTGCAGATGAGATTTTGTGTTGAAAGGCGCCAAAAAGCCTTGGCTACGACAAAAGTGCGTTTTGCATCAAAATGGCGCTGGATGGACCCAGGAGGGACCTGGGGGCCTCAACTCTGTGTGTGGAGGAAGAGGGGGCTCTCAGGTCTTCAGAGAGCCCTCAGGATACCAGCCAGCACCCCCAGGAGCTGCAGGAGCTGGGTTAAAAGGAGGTGCAAAATGCGGTTGATGCAGCACAACAAAAGAAGGTCCCATGCCGCCCTGAGAACAACTCAGCGAGTTGAGCGTCACAAGATGGAGTGCTGGGGTCCTGGGCCAGGATGTGCACGAAGGAATTTTGCAAAGAGTGCACAGAGGCCTCAGGAGGCGAAGAAGACACAGTACACAGGGGTATCATCGCCCTCGGGGAAGACAAGGTCTTACCTCCTCCAAATTGCATCAGCAGGAACTCAGAACAGTCTATGTTGATGATGTCCACCCTCTGTGTCCTTAGGAGCAGGCTTGTCACTGTGAGAGGAGTCCCAGGGTAAAGGCTGTCGTCTTGGATGGTGCCTGCTTGGAGGAGGAGAGTGACTCCGTCACTCCACGGGAGATGTCTTCAGTCCTTCTGGTGCAGGATGAAGACAGGGAGTCCCCACAGCGTGCACACCATGGAAACTGTTGCAGTTGCTGACTTGGAGCTGAGGTTGCTGAAGAAAAGTGTTTCTTGTAGACACTTTGTTGCAGTTACAGCGTTTCTTGGAGCAGGCTTTGTTTGATCCGAGGTCAGAAGAGTCTGAAGTTGTTGCAGAGGATTCCGGAAGAATCTGCAGAGAACCCAAAGGACAGACCCTAAATAGCCGGGAGAGGGGTGTCGCGTAGGCTCTCATTATTCTAATGAGTTTACTGGATTTTGAGTGGCAGAATCGCCTGCGGTGTGGGAGACTGAGTCTAACCCACTGCAGGTGACACCTGTTGTTCCGACCCGGAGTTTGCCCCGGCCAACTAGCAGTGCTTCATCTCCACCCAAGGGCAGGGATGACTGGGCAGCCGAGCGCATGGGATAATTGGTTTCTCAGGGAAGCCGTGGTCACTCAGGTCTCATCTGTTTCTCTCAGTTACCTTAGTCTCATATATAAATGACAAACAGAGGCAGTATATGTTTTAATAATGATTTTAATAAAACCACTACATCTTAGATAGCAAACCATGTGGATAGACTAATTCCTACCTAAGCTATCATAGAGCACAGCATATTAAGCTCTAATTCTGCCCTTCAGGTTCCCCTGGGAAGACATCATCCCCCCTATCTGAGCAAAGGCCTGCAGTCTGTATTAGCGTCTGTAGTGAAGCATTCAGCAATCAGCAATCAGCATACAGTCATGGTTCTCTGGCTGGAATCTCCCTCTAACGTGTTAAGGGACAAAGAAGTGTTTTTATAATAAAACAGCTGATATTCTGAGAAAATGTCCCTACGTAAGGATGTGTATTGCCTACGAATGTCGGAGACTAAACTTATACCACGTTCACTGGCAATGTACCGTGCTAAAGCCTTGGAAGAAGCACAGAGTGAGCAAGAATGTCTTGTTTGAGAACATTGTGCTGGCTTAGGAAAACAAGTAGATAAACAGAAAATAAAACAAGACCGTAAAAGTGGCTATTGTAACAATAAAATAAAGCTGAATAAAATATATCTAGGTTAGACTGCACAGCGGCTTGGCCTAGTGTGTCAAAATAACGTGCACAGAGCTATAGCTAAAATGGCTACACTACAGGGGGATAGGCTACCTTATCAGGTATGGACCTATCAGGAGGGGTCTCTGATGTCACCTCCTGGCTCTGGCCACTCAGAGCCCTCCAGAGTGCCCCCCACCTTGCAAAGCAAGATGGCGGAAGTCTGGGACTCACTGTAGGAGCTCTGGGTACCACCCCTGGGATGGTGATGGACAGGTGAGTAGTCATTCCCCTTTCTTTGTCCAGTTTTGAGCCAGAGCAGGGCAGAAGGGGTCTCTGAACCGGTGTAGACTGGTTTATGCAAGAAGGGCACCATCTGTGTCCTTCAAAGCATTCCCAGAGGCTGGGGGAGGCTACCCCTCCCCAGCCTATAACACCTATTTCCAAAGGGAAAGGGTGTAACACCCTGCTCTCAGACAAAATGCTTTGTTCTGCCTTCCTGGGATGCCCAGACCCCAGGAGGGAGGGCAGAACCCTGTCTGTGAGGTGGCAGCAGCTGTAGCTGCAGTGCAAGCCTCAGAGAGCTGGTTTGGCAGTACTGGGTGCATGGAATTGGCTCCCCATGGAATTGGCTCCCCAATACCAGATTTTGAATGGGGGGACAATTCCATGATCTTAGACATGTTACATGGCCATATTCAGAGTTACCATTGTGAAGCTACATATAGGTATTGACCTATATGTAGTGCACATGTGTAATGGCGTCCCGCACTCCAAAGTCCGGGAAATGGCCCTGAACTATTTGGGGGCACCTTTGCTAGTGCAAGGGTGCCCTCACACTTAGTAACTTTGAACCTAACCTTCAGCAAGTGAAGGTTAGACATATAGGTGACTTATAAGTTACTTAAGTGCAGTGAAAATGGCTGTGAAATAGTGTGTTCACTATTTCACACAGGCTGCAATGGCAGTCCTGTGTAAGGGTTTGTCTGAGCTCCCTATGGGTGTCAAAAGAAATGCTGCAGCCCATATGGGTCTCCTGGAACCCCAATGCCCTGGGTACCTAGGTACCATGTACTAGGGACTTCTAAAGGGGGTCCAGTATACCAATTGAAATTGGTAAATGCAGTCAAAGGCCTACAGTGACAAATGTAAAAGCAGAGAGAGCATAAACACTGAGGTTCTGATTAGCAGAGCCTCAGTGACACAGTTAGGCACTGCACAGGCATACACATTAGGCCATAAATTATGAGCACTGGGGTCCTGACCAGCAGGATCCCAGTGAGAGAGGCAAAAAAATACTGACATACATGTGAAAAATGGGGGTAACATGCCAAGGAAGATGGTACTTTCCTACAAAGACATGGCACAATGTTCTAATATTGTCTGAGGTAAGCCTGCCTTTTAAAAACCTGGGCCCTGATTCACAAAGGTAAACTTAAACGTTTGGTCTAAATTTAGACCAGTTGTCTAAGGTTACGACTTTGGGACCTCACAAAGACAGCTACAGGTAGTATCTTTAGGTCCACACTCAGGGGAATGGAGGAGAAGAATAGCGAGAGGAGAGAGGTAAAAACAAAATACCAACTCAATACAATATCAACATTATCAACTGAAAAAGCCTGAGCCATATCCACCCGCCACCCTTTCTCCGAAATGCAAATAGAACACATTTCCCCACCCTTTATACAATTGATATGTGAAGGGCCACAAACAGGCCTGTCCTGAGCCAACCAAGGAAATGTAAGGAAGAAGAAAAATAAACAACTTCCTTCTGGTCCTCCAAACAAAAGAAAAACAAACGTACATATCCCACATACAGCAAAGCACATCAATACGTGGCATTTGATCACATAGGGTAACTGTGATAATAATGCAAACTAATGCATAACCGAAAACCCTAATCTTAATCAATTTGGATAGTAGCTTGGACTGAAAGCCAGATATACCGGATCCATACATGGTATGATTATATAGTGACAGGTGAGTCTGTTAAATAATACACACGACTCAGTTGTATATTTGTACTAGTCGTACCAATTGTGCTATTCAGAACAGTGAGTTAGCAATAAACAAACCTAAAGTAAGCATAACATTCTAGAATCAATGTAACATCCTATCAGGCATTATATTGTAGAGACCGAGTCTGCTTGTGAATGAGGCAAGCAGGTATTAAGGATACGTTGTTGTCATGATTCATTCATTCTGAGCATATAGTTTACGATATTAGAATAACAATCGTCTTAAACAATGGGAGAGAGTATTCAAAATAGAGATAGGAACAATAGACAAGTACCTCAGAACTAATTTGTTCAGCTAATCATGTTACCATATTCAATGTGATTGAGGAGTCCAGGAATGACTGAAGATCAGTAGGGTCTATGAAGATAATTGTTTTTCCCTTAACAACAATTTGAAAGTTAGCAGTTCCAGTAATGCAAAAGGAATAGTATGGTCTTTCAATGTCTGGCAAAGTGCTAAGAACCCTTTCCTGATGGACACATTTTCCTTTGAGTAGTCCCAGGTGATGTTTATTTTGGAGCCGTTTCCATTGTATGTGTTGGACTTTCCTCATATGGGTGAGGGTGTCATTTTGGTGTGATGGCATCATAGAGGACTCAATATCATTGTCATGGAGGTAAAGGATGGATTGGCAGGGTTGTTCTGTGGATTGCCCATTGGGACTCTGTGGGCCCTCTCTATTTTGAAGTCCTTATGAAATTATATTCCCAGGGCACGTGGTATCCAAGCATCAAAAAATTCAGCACAGGAATTTGCATCATCTTGCACATTTTCAGGAGAACAAAGATCGATAGATTGCCTCTACAATTACAATTCAGGAGCTCTGACATCTCCCTAGCAAGCATTTTCACCTTGTTTGCTGTCACCTTCTCACATTTTTTCTCTGAAGCTGCTGAATCCTCCAGGGCACCAATCCTGGATTCAACCTCAGTTATTCTGAGTGCTAAGTTCTTGAAGTTGCTGTGTGGCACTTGTATGTCTTGGTGCATGGCATTAGAATTAGCTTTAGTATCTTGAACTAGATCATGTAGGGCCCCCAGTCTATGTAGGATAGTATCCAAACTTGCATCAGCACTAGGTTTCATTTTTACTGGTGAGTATGGTAGCAGTGGTTCAGCTTTGGCCCTCTTTGGTGTCGTTTTGTTATCCTTGGTGTCTCTGCTGCCTTTAGCGTCCTTGCCCCTGTGTTCTGCCATTGAAGAAGCCTGAGTCGCAGCCATGTTGAAGGGAGTCTGCTTTTTCAGAACTGTGCCATGGTACAGCAGAACGTCAGAATGCAGGGGCTGTTCCACTTCTGCCAAATCAGTGGACATACCAAAATACCTGACTAGCTCACAGTGCCTTACTTGCCCTCCTATCTATAGAGAGTGACAAGTAATTGTGGGAATCCAAAAGGCATAACACTGTAGCCCCCTCTCAGGGAACAGTGGAAAAACAGGTCAGTCATTTTCATACATTATCTCACCCATTCATATCCATTGCAACAGTAAAAAAGCCACAATGAAAGTGCACTCTATATTTATTGCAACTAACATAGTCTATTATGTAGTAAATTAAATGTGATTACAATATTGGCAATAATTATAAAAATCATAATAGCAGTTAGAAAACTGTATAGCACAAATAGTGCAACCATAATGCAAATCTAGTGGTCTGAGCCTACCCTGTAATTGTAAGCGCAGGAAGATGATTAATATTATTTGTGATCTGTGGGAGCAGAGGACTCCATACCTCTGTTTGCATAGTCAAGCAGTCCTCATAGGGGAGTGTAAACCCAGTTTACACAGGCTGCATGCCCCGGAGGGCATCTGTTTCACAGACGAGTCAGCTCTGCTAGAATCCTCCTCTCTCTTACATTCTGTCAGAGGAGTCCTGGAAGGAACGAGAAGGATGGGTATCAGTGTCCTGATATCAGTCTGGGGCTTTAATCTGTGTGAGATCACCAATAATATATTTTCTCTCAGAGGTCTCCGTGGAGAAGAACCTCCTTGAGATTTAGCCTTTTTTTTTTTTAACTACAGGTTCTTTTTGGCACAGGGCCATAGTCACAGGGGCCCAAAGGGGGGGGGCCTCTTAATTTGATTGTGCCCTCCCACCCTCGAATGGGTCATGTTTTCTGTTGTTTCCTCGCCATCACACACAAGTTATCTAAACATGCAATTAAAATGTTGAACTGTCCACTGCAGCATTTTAAATGCATGATTTGACTGCTATATTGGTGCATTTCCAAATTTATTGAGACTATTTTTGTTGCATGTCAGCAATGCAATACAGATTGCAATCCCTGTGAAATGTTTCGGAACTTTGCATTTTTCCTTCATGAATTGAATAGCTGATGTTTTGACACAAAATTAATACGTGTGTGTTAATGCACCCACTGACAGACACACACACACATACATTTCAGTCATAGCATGTGAATGAACATCTATGTAGAAAGAACAGGTTTGCAAAATGGCAGGAAGTAAAAACGTGGAAGGGAAGAATGACACCATGTAAAAATCCATTTACTAATCTGCCTTTATTATGTGTGTTAAATCTTAGAGAATTTGTGCTGAAAAATTCGCCACTTCCCCATTTTCTCAAAATATTTTGGGGTGGGTGAACACTGAGCATCACTTGGGTGTGTCAGCCTTCTTTGCCACTTTATGAAAGCAGTGGAATATTTCTGGAGTCCACCTTCAGAACCTGTGGTGTTTTTGCCGCTTATTTGAGAATAGTGTTGTAAAACCCCAATTGGGTCTAAGGTTTTCAAAACTTTCTGAGTGGGAGAACATCTTCTTGAACTCATGTGGAAGTCAGGCTTGCTTGCTTGCTCGCTCAGTCAGTCCAATTCAGGGTTGATATTTACCTCCCAATACTCTCAAAACTCACCAGCCCCCACTGGTTAGAAGTGACCTCCAAATACTCATCTGGACAGCATTGGATTCACTTGCTGAGTTCACTCGCTGTGTGCAATGTATGGCTGGTATAGGAATTTATACAGCAGGTGATTTTAGTTCCCATTCTGACACTGCTTCCAGCTGGTTGAGGCTGAAGAGTGGTCAAGTCTTGGTGTGATGGTATGCATGTCAAGGCAGCTTGGGGTGCGGGTAGGCAGGAAGCTCCCTTTAGACAGGAAAGCAAACACTAGGGTGATAAGTGGAGGCTGAGTGATAAGGCAAATGCCACCACTAGAGAAGCTGCCTATGCTCTTCCCCCACCAGCACACCTCAGCATAGTGCATATAATTCACAGCTGCTGCCAACTGTAGATGTGCTATGCTGGGGCACCATCATCTCTCTTTCTGCCCCTGCAGCCCATAGCAATTTGTTGCACAGTGCAGTATATAGATGCTGCATCTGAATGCAGTAAGCTGTCAGTTGCACGGGTACAGCATGAACCACAACCTACCAGTGTCTCCTGACCCAATCTTGAAACTTGTTTGTGCCAGTGACCTCCACTTGCAGAGATGCCAGGGTCACCCACCTTTGCATCCAGGTGCTGATAAATGCCCTCATCTCATACCAGAGTATTTGTGCTCTGCACTATTACACCATGCCCATTCCACAATACAGACACATGTTTACTGGCTCTTTTTCTCAGCCGTCCAGACCAACAGCATGGCAGGGGATGCCCAACGGCCTGTAGTCAGGTAACTCACGAAGACTGACCACCACCACCCTAGAAGGGTGCTGCTACACACAAGGCTTGACCTTCTTACCTTGCTGTTGGGTTCATGCACCTGAGACTTGAGCTTAAATGCCTGTGTCTCCCGAAAACAATCTGACAGAACTGGGGACCACCATGTAGTAAGTAAAATGACCCGGTAACTGTTGCCTACAGCCAGCCCAAGTGAGGCTGTGAGTGAATGCCCTTTAAGTAATTCTTTACTAGTTTCCTACTACTTTTGGCCTATTTGTGGTTCTCCAAATCCAGCTATGGTATTTTTCCCCCGTCCTTCACATGACACTGCAATTGACTTTGACTGCTAGGAAGCATGTTAAATTAGCCAACTACCATGATTTTGCTGTTTGTGTGTCTTCAAGAACTTCATTCTTGAACTGGCAGACATCCGCTGTTAAGCAGTGCCTAATTTATCCAGTGGTTATACAGCAGTTATTTTTGGGCAGTGGGGGTTTCGTTTCATTATCAGAATTCCAAAAGAGAGCAAAAAACAAAAAGTTCAAAAAGTAGCAAAAAACAGGAAATATAGAAAACAGTGACAAAGGGAAAAGCCAGGGATGAAAAAGGACCTACAATAGTGAGACAGAGAAATGAAGGGAATTGTGGTGGAAGAATGAACCATTAGGTGGAATCAGCACTGGACAGCAATGGTATTTAGCAACTCTGGCTTTCAGCAGCACTGGCTGTGAGGTGCTAGGTAGTAATTTGTGCCACTGCACTTATTCTGCAAGTCGGCAGACAGACGCTCATAGATAACATCAAAGGGTTGGAGGGTGAGTGAGTGAAAGGATGGATGGATGGATGAGCGAGTGAAAGGGTGGATAGACAGATGCATGGGTAAATGACTGAAAGGGTGGATGTAAGGATGGATGAGTGCAATGGAGGAGGATGGATGGATGAGTGAAAGGATGGGTGAATGAGCAAAAAGATGGATGGATGGATGAGTGAAACAGTGGATGTAAGAATGGATAAGTGAAATAATGGATGGATGATTAAAAGGGGGAGTAGATGGATGACTGAATAAAAGGATGGACAGATAGATGAGTGAATGGGTGAGTAGATGACAGATGAGTGACAGGGTAAATGGATAGATGGGTGAGTGAAAGGATGGATGGCTGAGTGAAAGGGTGGGTGGATGGATGAGAGAAAGTTAAGATGGGTGGATGGATGAAGTGCAAGGGTGGATAGATGAGCAAAAGGGTGGATGGGTGATTCAAAGGATGGATCAATGGATGGACAAGTGAAAGGATGGATGACTGAGTGAATGGATGGATGGCTAGATCGTTTCATAGATAGGTTTGAATATGGGTGGGTGGATGGATGGATGGAATGGTGATAGACTGAATGATGGCTGTAAGATTGAATGGATGGCAGTTTGTAAAGGTGAAATAGTGGGTATCAGTGGGTGACTGCACGAATAAAAGGATGAGTGGATAGATGCTTTGATAGAAGAAACAAGAACGTTCTTCTGGGGAGTGTCACTTTAACTTGCTTTGCCTACTTGTTGCCATAAGAGTTTTGGTTTCAAGTGGGACATATTTTATTTTTCTGGCTACTCCATTTCCCATGAGGTTCTAGTTATTGGAGCAGCAGGCAACTGTGGTACACCACCGCTGCCACTTGCACAGGAGCAGCCATCACAGTGCGCATAACAAATTGAGCTAGGCATTGGTAGAGTCCAACTAGGATAGTAAGTAACTTTTGAAGTTCAGCAACAATTAAGTGACGTAAATCAGGGTAAGGTATATAATAAGCTTAATCAGTTAAGAAGCCATGCATACTGGGGCATGCTGGGGCAAGTATATGTCCAAGGGCACCTCGGAACCATTAGTATTTTACCAGTGTGTAAGTGGTTTTTCTAAGAGTGCATATGCTCTGTATGATTAGGTGGTGCAATATTATTTTATTCATGAAAATGATTCGTATTCGCATCCACAGGTGAAAAGTTGACCCAAGAACAAAACACTTCCATTCTGTAAGCATTGTGTGCCTCAGCCACAAAAATGAAATCACTAACCGCATTAGTGAGGCAGTGAAATGTTAAATGTGCCTCAACAGTCGGTCTGCAGTTTCCTGCAATCGGATCCGGTTGTGGTGGACTTGCCATTTTATAAATAGAAGTAGTAACAAAGCGACAACAACAAAAATGGGTAAATCATTTTAAAAGTCTGAGCTCAAACAACCACTTGCATTTAAAAATACTGTGGATGATAAATCCCACATACCATGGACATCTCTGGTGCAGGTGTGAGGGTACCATCGACACCGAGGAGTATTACTCAGGTGACCCATCATATAAGTACCAGGCACATCGTTGGTAGCGGGTGCATATGGTTTAGTGGCTCATATCTCAGACGAAAAAAGATGCATTGGATTAAAGTGACTGTATTGTGGACTAGGCCCTATTTCACTGGTATAGTAGGTGTTGACAAGGGGGTAGGGTATTCACACCAAACCACCTGCACCATATGCCGAGGTGGCCATATTTATATTGCAAGGTTGCAGATAGTGAAGGTGGGTGATCACAGCCTCCATGGTACTGGAAATGTTCAGCCAGAGTGTGTGATCTCAAAATCGTGAGCCAAGTGTGCGCAGAGCCAGCAGGCGTTTCAACGCTGATGAGTACTGGTCTTCATTGCGTTGAGCTACAGTCCAGAGTTAGCCCTGAGTTAGGGAAGCAGTGCCCTCTGAAAACTTGGTCAGAGAACTGTGCCAGTGGGCTACATGCAGGAGTATGTTGCTCGGTCCAATTGAAATGTGAGATGGGATCCCTGTATTGTGAACAACATCTGTAATAAGTATCCAGCTACTCTTAGCTAGTCGAGGTTCACTAGAGGATAAGGCATCTGGATGTACACTTCTGTCAGCGCCCAACAGTGCTGCATGAGCGCGGCTCACCATCATGGCTTCTCACGGTTGAAAGGCTGTGCACAGAACAAGTATGGGCCGGAAATGGCGCAGGCATGGTGCGTGTCAAGATGTGGAGTTCGGGTGCATTAGGGTAGTAGAAATTATCTCCCGCAGGGTGAGAAGAGCAGGTTAAGGGCCACAGTAAGTCTTGCTGCTGTAGTTGAACCCACTGTCATCTGGCAATCACATCACAAGCTGCAAAGCCACTGTCGACCGTCAGTTTGGTTTTCCTTCCTCTCGTGCTGGCGTACTCTGAATCTGTCGAGAACCCCTGAATTCCGGAGGCATTACCATTTACGGGTGCATATTTTTGATGTGAATACTGCCAGTGCTTGATGAGTCAAAAGAAAGATGCTCTGGGCCCCCGCGTAAGAGAAGCAGAGCAATCGGCTCAGGCTGCCATCGCTCTCCGGCAAAGTCCCCCCATTTCTTCTATGGGCTTGTTGTCATGGGCACTCTCAGCCAGGCCACATCATGATCATCATCTGATTCCCCAGGTAAGTTCCAAGTGTGTCTAGTTCCCACTGGGGAAGGGTGGGCAATAGATACACTTGAAGTGACCATGGGCAGGAGATATGGCCCATTATCCTAGTAGGCAATGTGGTGTTTTTGTTGGTGCATTGGATTATGCCTGATGACCAGGATGTGGCACGGAGCTCAACAAGAAGCATACACCATCTAAAGCCGCTCAGCTACATCCCCTGTTTAATCTGTTTGATATGAATATTTGTCATATCTCCATGTAGATTTTCAGTAGGTAATGTTTATAGAAGATTGGATATTAATATACATTTTTAAATATATTCTGTTTGTAGACCTGAAGAAGTTCCCTGAAAGGAAACAAAATGTGTTGGTAGAGTTCTTTTGATATAATTGTGGAAATAAATAAAGAAGTGATTTGACTCTATTGGAAATTACCAGGGTCATCTAAAAAAGAATTAGAGTGGGCATAGACCTGGAAAATTGGAGAATGGGTTCCCATTATCTAAAATGTGTGATTCTGCTGAAAAGCAGTGTTGCTCTATGCAGCTGAGTACTGGTGGAGATGCTCAATTCCTAGTGGGTAAAGAAACTCAGTTTGCGCAGTGATTTTATAAGCCAAAGCTGCTTTTGTAAATTGTTCAGTACAATTTTAGAATTACCCATTTTTTTGCATTGGTCACCTTTTTATTTTAATCGTGTCATTGGTTTAGTTCTGAAAGTACTCGTACTTTTTCAGATGCATTACAAGAGTTTTGTGTTAGAACCTCTGTTTCCACCACCTTTTTGTGCCTGTGAACATTGTAAACGGATATTGAACACGTTGGCGATAAAAGCTACCTTTCATAGGACACTCCCAATTCTCACAATTTACAAATACAGATGCATACTGTGGACATTTGTGGCAGCTCCCTTATTGGAAAACTTTACACTGATATACATTTAGTGCCGCCTCGACGGAACACAATACCTTGGCATATAAGGTAACTGATGTATTTAAAAGGTAACATTTAAAATACTCTGCCAGTGTACAGACAAAGTAAAAGATTTTTACTTTCAAAAAATGTTTTACCTAACTAACCAAGTTCGACTCAGCCTTTCAGCCTATTGAGGTCAGAAAAATACCTATCACAATTGGGTGATAAGATTATTTATCTTGCCTAGAACTGCCAACACTATTATAGATCAAGTAATCAAAAACAAGTTCTTATTGGCAATGAAAATGCGTTCTCTCAATGTCTGATAATGGTCATCTAGTCACATTAAGGTAATCATTATGCCCCTGGCGGTCAGGGTTAATATGGCAGTAGTATCGCCAACAGGCTGGCAGTACATACCGCCATATTATGAGATTGGTGGGTTGGCAGCAGCCAACCCGCCACTTCTCCACTCATACCATTACTGTTTCATTTGATGTTCAATATCTCAGTTACTGGCCTATTGTCGTCAGTGGCATCTATTGATGTAAAGTAGGCCCCTTGACAGATTAAGGTGTGAGTTTAATTGAACTGTTTTTAGGAAGGGTAATATTGGTCCCCAGACATCACGTTGGGTCAAGGTTTTGTATGAATGCCCTATGGCAAGTGTTCACTTGGGCCAATATATCAGGTAGGGCTGCCCCACCATGCTGTTCACCCTGATAAAGGAACAATTGGCAGGTAATTTCAGAAAGTTCAAAACCCTCCAGATACCTACACATAACAGGAAGCTGCGCTCAAACTCATTGTACACTTATGATGTCCTGTTGCATGTTATAGATTTTGCAAAGGACTTTACTTCACTAATGCACACAGTAAATACCATTCTCTACCAGCCTATTCTAAGCAATAATTGGTGAAAACCATGCTTGTTTCCTATGTGAAATATTTCAACATCTGAAATGAACATTGTATCCCCAGGGCCACTGCAGTATGTGTGCAGTACTTATAATTACACAAAATCATAATGTATTATTCAAATGACTTGATTTTAAGAACCAGTACAGACCTTTAGGGATTTCTCTGCCTGTGATTTCTGGGCCACTGTGACGAAAATTTATAATTTCAGCATGCCACCTTTATCATTTTATAAATACATATATGAACCTAACTCCAGCACTCTCTAGGATATATACATATTAATCACATTATTCATTTAAAAGGATAGCAGGAAGTGGGTAACTTGTAGCATATTATACTTACAATTGTCAGAAGGCAGATTATGGTTCTCTGATTTTGAGTTGTACTACTTGACATTCCAGTTACAGTATGTTAAAAGATAGATAGTAGAAAAATACTTACATGAGCCATTATTTCTAGACGTGAGATAAGCCCTTTATCATTCTCTTAGGCCTTGATGGAGAACGCCCATTTGGCAAGGACCTGCATAACTGCTATCGCTGGCCGAATACTGTTGGAGGATATGCATAAAGAGGACAGGGACGAGTATATACCTTTATTCACAGATGCAGCACAGAGAATTGGCAAATGATTATGGAATGAGACAGGGATGGCTAGAAATCGGGAATTATTGAACTCAGGGATACTGAGTTCTGACAATCCTAGGGAAATCCATGATATCTCAGCCGGACAGTTTCTCACTTATTTATTACTGACCTGTTCAATCAGTTACATTTAGAAGTGTAGGATACAGGAATCTGAGGTGCACAACATAGCACAAATTCTGTTGAATTATGGCACTGGGAAAAAGTAGGGTCAATATTGTGCAGAAATATGTCTAACATGATTAAACACTCTAGATAAAATTGGAATGTTCTAAGGATGCAGAGAGGGGTTTTCCTGCTCAAGTGGAATGAATACTGGTCAAGTACCCAGGATGTTAAGGAATGCACATTTCATTTTGATCCAATTACTTTACCTATGTCACACATTTTTTACTTTGTTCTGCCTATGTAGATCTATGACACACATCCCAGCACCTGGCTGATATTCAAATAAAATGGTGCAGATTTTTACAACATCTTGTGAAGTTGTCAAGTATTGCAGAACTATTGGGAACAGGTCACTTTTGCAAATAGTAATATTGGTGGCAGCACATGTCAACCCCTGCCTGATATCTGCCTGATATATGCATTATTGGATCACACCTATATCTGAGGGAAGCCAAGCAGGAGTGTATATGTGAAGGCGTAGGATATAGCTGCCTTGGGCACAAGATATAGTTACTTGAAATAACTCAAACTATAACGGCTGAATTTCTATGCTTTTGTGCATGTAAAATCTGAACCTAACTATAACGTCCCTGTAACCTTTGAATACAGATATATAGATAGATATTTATATATATATATATGTATGTATGTAATGTATGTGTATATATATATATATATATACACACACACATGTGTATATATATATATATATATATATATATATATATATATATATATATATATATATATATAGAGCATTTTTTAACTTGCCCATATCTGTAGTGCCGGATGACGAATTTTCACAAAATTTTCTTATAAAATTCAACGCTCAAGTCAGCTGCTGTCTGGGAAGTTTTGGGATGATCCGTCAAGCGAGGGCCGAGAAAAAGGGTGGGGGTCAAAAAAGTTGTGTTTCCCATGTTAATTCCCATAGGGATTTTGAATAAGTATGCCGCCTGAACCACTGGACGGAATTTCACCAAATTTGTCAGAAAGGTAGCTCTTGGTCCAGAAAGCACAATTTTTGTTATTTGGTTTAAATCCGTTCAGTAGTTTTTGAAATATTAAAGAAAAAACTAATTTGTATATATAGGGACATGAAAGCTCTGTGAACCCTCCCAAACTTGTGCTGAGATCTAATTGGCTGACAACACTTTAACAACAAAGTGTAGGCAGCCATCTTGGGAATCAGCTTCAGCCAAGTACCTGAAAAAAAAAAAAAAAATAAGAAAAGAGGCCAGGGTAGGAACAGACTTTTTTTTTTATTTTTTATTTTGGTGGAAGACGTGGTAGATCTGTGGATCCACTGGAAATAAAAAAAATAAAAAAACAAGCATGGGCTCCTGCACTTGTTTTAGTGAGGCCCCCGGGTGGGCCAGATCCCAGGGACATGTCAAATTTTGAATGCCGGGGGCTGCCCGGCCCCTCCACATACCCAGGGACTCCTCCCTCCCACCGCTAATATGCAAATAAATGCAGGGGGTCCACCCTGCCCCCCCTAATCCCGGGGACCGGCATCTCCCACAGGGCAGATTGTCAAAAGAAATGTGGAATGCGGGGCAGCCCGGTCCCTCCTGCAGCCCCAAGGACCGCCACTTCTCTGGAGTAGAATATGTTTAAAGAAATGTGGGGGGCTATTTAAGTTGGAGGGGGCCCCCTTTGAGGAGTCATATATGGCCCATGGAACCACAACCCCTCCTTCAGGGCCGGCTCCCGCTATGCCAAAGGGTGCCCATCCTGGGACAAAGATGTTTGCTCTGACTTGGTGGGAGCTTTGACAACTCCCTCAAAGTCAGAGCAAACACTCCGTTCCAGCAAGTGAGAGCTGCCAAGCAACTCTCACTTCTCAGCCTGCAGAGATGCATGTTTAGCAGCTGTAAAAAAACAAAACCCTGTAAACTTCGCACTTGTATAGCACACTACTCACCAGTTGGGTCTCAAGGTGCTGTACGCATACCGCTCTGGAACCCCTCCTGGCTTTTACCTCTGAGGTGCCCACTCCTGGACAGCCCCAGGGTGAAGCCAGGCATCCAAGCGCTGTTGTGGAGATTAAGCAAGCTATTGCCCAGAGTTGGACCCATTAATTAGATTAGGCACCAAGGTGAGAATTATCTGGTCCGAGGGAATTGAGCCCAAGACCTGCCGAGGTGGGAATTGAACCCTGGTCCAGATCTCTGCATCAGGGTCTGGCGCTCTAACCATTTTTCCACACTTCTCCACTCCCTATTTGTGATAGCAATGCTGGCTACTGCAGAGGATGGGGAGCCAGCTGCGACCACAAGGGCCTTCAGGGTCCCCTCATGGTCCCCAACGGTGTGACTGGGTGCCCTAGGGGGCACCCAGGTGACATGGCTAGTCCCCGGAGATGGTGTCCCTGAGGCTGAGATTGGCTTGGGGCGGGGTCTGGTTGACCCCCTCCCCAAAAAATAACATGCTTAGGCCGGGGCCAAGGAGATGTGGCCCCGGGGCTGAGATCCGCACAGGAGGTGGGGCACGAGGCCCCCTCCACAAAAAAGTGTATTAACACCGGGCCCTGGAGTTTGAGGTCCCAGGGGCCAAAATTGGCAAGGTGGGGCTGCATGGCCCCCTTGACCCCCCAAAAAACTTTAGAAGGCTGGGCACTGGGAGATGGGGTCCCCGGGGCCAAAATCGGACAGGGGAGGATGGCTGCGTGGCCTCCCTGCCCCCCAAAAAACAAATTTTAGAAGGCCGAACCCGGGAGATCTCCTTGGCTGAAATTGGCCGGGAGAGGGGGGCCACATGGACCTGCAGCTGACTCCTAGTGCACATGGCCAAAGGCCTTGCCCAGCATGGGCTTGGGTGATTCAGGGGGTTGACCACAGGGAAGCCACAGGGACTGGCCGCAGGCCAGGCCCTGGTGCCAACCCCACTGCATACAGCTGAAGGTAATGTGCGGTGCGAGATTGAGCAGTTATAGGTGGCTGGCTGCAAGCCCTGGCCTGTGGCTATACCCTAGCTGTGGTTGGATTACCATACAGTAATGAAGTATACTTTATGGAATCAAAACCATAGCTATTCACTGAAAAAAATAACGGTTACAGGGGCATTATAGTTAGGAAATAGAATTTTAAAAATCCATAGAAATTCACTTAAAAAACCAAAGGTTACAGGGACATTATGTTAGGCTCACAATTTATAGGGACAGTACAATAGGCTTATGCTGTAATATGGCATCAGCGTTTGTGTCATCATTTTGCAATCCTAATTAGATTAATATAACTGCTGTTAATTCAGACATTATTTTTCTATATTAGGCCTAGGTGCTTCGTACAATAACATGTGCTAAATTTACATATTTCACGTGTTTCAGCTGTGGAGCAAAAAGGAGACGAAGCAAATATTTATAATGCCGCAACACCCTTCGTTAGCATTCAGTTAACTCCTACCCCGCCTAACAAAGCAAACACTGCGCACACCTCGAACCGCCCGTCACAGACAATAAGCCTGCACACACTTCAATTAAATGATTGAACAAAAGGGTGGAGAAATCATTCCTACTCCTGGCTGTAATTATTCCTAGATGTTTTTGTGAAGCAGCCTCTCCTGAGGGCTGAAGACCTGTGTTTGTTACCATGTGGCTCGCTCAATGAAAATAGGGCTTTCTTAAAACAAAGTTTGTCACTGCCACCCCTTATAAGCCTTTCCAGAGATTTATCATTAAACAATTTCTGCTCTTTAGGTAACAGTGGCAACAGGCCCTTATTATTGATACATGTAGGTATAAAACATCTATGTTTGTGCCATGACTACGCCTGTGTCTTCAGAGTCAGACAAATCCAACAGGATGTTTTCTTTTAGTTTCCCTGTCAGGAAAAAGTGCAAGTTTCACTGCAATATTGTTCCAGTCTAAAAAGACAAACTATATGAATAAATATTTCTAAATAGTGGTGGGCTGCCTGTGCACTGGTTTAAAGTGTGCATGTCCCGCTGGCTGGCCATTTTGCTATGGCCAGCCTGACATGCGCATTTTAAGCTTCAGTAACCCAGCTGTCTCTGACAGCTGGGTTAGAGAAAGCACAGGCCTCTAGTGCTCTAGGGAGCGCTGTGAGAGGCCGCTCCCTCCAATCTTGGTGCTTCTTTTATGCTGGTTACCAGCATGAAAGCAGTGCCAGTATTGGTTAGGGGTATTTGCTGGAGCCTGGAGGAGACAGAGCAGAACATGAAGCGGAGCGAGGACATCATGCAGCAAGCAAGATAAGTGGCTATTTCTTTTTTTATTTACTGTCATCACCCACCTTGCATGCATGCACCCACTCACCACCCATTTGTTTGCCCCCACTCTAAGTACTTGCCAGCTACCACTTGAACTTTACAGATGGAATCAGCTTCTCAAAATAACAATGAGTTTTATTACTACATTCCGCTTTCTGGTAAAACAACTGAATTTTCTTCCGCTCTTTTCCACGGTCTATAAACCAATGACTGGGTCTGCAGACCCAGACCATGTTTGTAGAATCTGGCCAGCAAAGATTTTCTAGTTTCTTAATCTAAGGAAACTTAAAAAAAAGAAAATTAACTATGTGAATACGCATGGCCAGAAGCCTGGCACATTAAGCACTGTGGCAAGAGGATGGTGAAGGGACTGGTTTTAGGCTTCATGCAACCATCAGTGGAACTGGCCAAGCCCTGCATTTAGAGACCCCTTGTGCACAGCCAATGGCTTTGGGGATCTGATATAAAATTAAGTATATTTATTGAATAATCTGTATTCTTTTTTAAATTTAGTACTACACTTCCATTTAGCAAAATAAAATGTATTAAAAAAAAAATACAAAATTACCAATGAATCAAATAAATTGCATTTAATCATGAACAATTAATTAATTCATTAAAATTAAAAAATATGAATAAGGCAGCGTAATTTTTATTTTATTGTTTAAGAATGAATGTTTATATACTGAATATGTGGAAGTTATGTTAATATGTAATGCATTTTTGATTTCATGAGGTAATGATCTGTAACTTTTTGTATTTTATTAGTTCCAGGTTAATTGTAATTAATTTCTTTAATGTAATGTTTATATTTTGCTATAATATATATGTATAAGTACATAAAAAGTAAACTTTGTTCAATTTCTTTTACTGTCTCATAGGGAGGTCTCCGCCTTTTGGCAGAGCTTTCCACCAAAAATTAATCTTTAAAACTTAAAGAAATTATTTAACCCCTTCGCTGCCAGGCCTTTTCCCCCTCCTGTGCCGAGCCTTTTTTTGGCTATTTGGAGCAGTTCGCGCTTAGGCCCTCATAACCTTTTGTTCACATAAGCTACCCACGCCAAATTTGCGTCCTTTTTTTCCAACATCCTAGGAATTCTAGAGGTACCCAGACTTTGTGGGTTCCCCAGAAGGAGGCCAAGAAATTAGCCAAAAAACTGTGAAAATTTCGTTTTTTTCAAAAAAATTGGAAAAATGGGCTGCAGAAGAAGGCTTGTGGTTTTTTCCCTGAAAAGGGCATCAACAAAGGGTTTGCAGTGATAAAATCACCAGCTTCCCAGCTTTCAGGAACAGGCAGACTTGAATCAGAAAACCCAATTTTTCAACACAATTTTGGCATTTTACTGGGACATACCCCATTTTTACGATTTTTTGTGCTTTCAGCCTCCTTCCAGTCAGTGACAGAAATGGGCATGAAACCAACGCTGGATCCCAGAAACCGCAACATTTTTGAAAAGTAGACAAAAATCTGAATTCAGCAAGGGGTCATTTGTGTAGATCCTACAAGGGTTTCCTACAGAAAATAACAACTGAAAAAGAAAAATATTGAAATTGAGGTGAAAAAAACATCAATTTTTCTCTACGTTTTACTCTGTAACTTTTTCCAGCAATGTCAGATTTTCGAAAGCAATATACCGTTACGTCTGCTGGACTCTTCTGGTTGCGGGGATATATAGGGTTTATAGGTTCATCAAGAACTCTAGGTACCCAGAGCCAATAAATGACCTGCACCCTGCAATGGGTTTTCAATCTATGCCGGGTATACAGCAATTCATTTGCTGAAATATAAAGAGTAAAAAATAGCTATCAAGAAAACCTTTGTATTTCCAAAATGGGCACAAGATAAGGTGTTGAGAAGCAGTGGTTATTTGCACATCTCTGAATTCCGGGGTGCCCATACTAGCATGTGAATTACAGGGCATTTCTCAAATAGACGTCTTTTTTACACACTGTCTTACATTTGGAAGGAAAAAATGTAGAGAAAGACAAGGGGCAATAACACTTGTTTTGCTATTCTATGTTCCCCCAAGTCTCCCGATAAAAATGATACCTCACTTGTGTGGGTAGGCCTAGCGCCCGCGACAGGATATGCCCCAAAACACAACGAGGACACATCACAGAAAACAGAGGTGTTTTTTGCAAAGTGCCTACCTGTAGATTTTGGCCTGTAGCTCAGCCGCCACCTAGGGAAACCTACCAAACCTGTGCATTTCTGAAAACTAGAGACCTAGGGGAATCCAAGATGGGGTGACTTGTGTGGCTCGGACCAGGTTCTGTTACCCAGAATCCTTTGCAAACCTCAAAATTTGGCTAAAAATACACATGTTCCTCACATTTCTGTGGCAGAAAGTTCTGGAATCTGAGAGGAGCCACGAATTTCCTTCCACCAAGCGTTCCCCCACATCTCCCGATAAAAATGATACCTCACTTGTGTGGGTAGGCCTAGCGCCCGCGACAGGAAACGCCCCAAAGCGCAACGTGGACACAGCCAAATTGGTGAAGGAAAACAGAGGTGTTTTTTGCAAAGTGCCTACCTGTAGATTTTGGCCTGTAGCTCAGCCGCCACCTTGGGAAACCTACCAAACCTGTGCATTTCTGAAAACAAGAGACCTAGGGGAATCCAAGATGGGGTGACTTGTGTGGCTCGGACCAGGTTCTGTTACCCAGAATCCTTTGCAAACCTCAAAATTTGGCTAAAAAAACACATGTTCCTCACATTTCTGTGGCAGAAAGTTCTGGAATCTGAGAGGAGCCACGAATTTCCTTCCACCCAGCGTTCCCCCACGTCTCCCGATAAAAATGATACCTCACTTGTGTGGGTAGGCCTAGCGCCCGCGACAGGAAACGCCCCAAAGCGCAACGTGGACACAGCCAAATTGGTGAAGGAAAACAGAGGTGTTTTTTGCAAAGTGCCTACCTGTAGATTTTGGCCTGTAGCTCAGCCGCCACCTAGGGAAACCTACCAAACCTGTGCATTTCTGAAAACTAGAGACCTAGGGGAATCCAAGATGGGGTGACTTGTGTGGCTCGGACCAGGTTCTGTTACCCAGAATCCTTTGCAAACCTCAGAATTTGGCTAAAAAAACACATGTTCCTCACATTTCTGTGGCAGAAAGTTCTGGAATCTGAGAGGAGCCACGAATTTCCTTCCACCCAGCGTTCCCCCACGTCTCCCGATAAAAATTATACCTCACTTGTGTGGGTAGGCCTAGCGCCCGCGACAGGAAATTCCCCAAAGCGCAACGTGGACACAGCCAAATTGGTGAAGGAAAACAGAGGTGTTTTTTGCAAAGTGCCTACCTGTAGATTTTGGCCTGTAGCTCAGCCGCCACCTAGGGAAACCTACCAAACCTGTGCATTTCTGAAAACTAGAGACCTAGGGGAATCCAAGATGGGGTGACTTGTGTGGCTCGGACCAGGTTCTGTTACCCAGAATCCTTTGCAAACCTCAGAATTTGGCTAAAAAAACACATGTTCCTCACATTTCTGTGGCAGAAAGTTCTGGAATCTGAGAGGAGCCACGAATTTCCTTCCACCCAGCGTTCCCCCACGTCTCCCGATAAAAATTATACCTCACTTGTGTGGGTAGGCCTAGCGCCCGCGACAGGAAATTCCCCAAAGCGCAACGTGGACACAGCCAAATTGGTGAAGGAAAACAGAGGTGTTTTTTGCAAAGTGCCTACCTGTAGATTTTGGCCTGTAGCTCAGCCGCCACCTAGGGAAACCTACCAAACCTGTGCATTTCTGAAAACTAGAGACCTAGGGGAATCCAAGATGGGGTGACTTGTGTGGCTCGGACCAGGTTCTGTTACCCAGAATCCTTTGCAAACCTCAAAATTTGGCTAAAAAAACACATGTTCCTCACATTTCTGTGGCATAAAGTTCTGGAATCTGAGAGGAGCCACGAATTTCCTTCCACCCAGCGTTCCCCCACGTCTCCCGATAAAAATGATACCTCACTTGTGTGGGTAGGCCTAGCGCCCGCGACAGGAAACGCCCCAAAGCGCAACGTGGACACAGCCAAATTGGTGAAGGAAAACAGAGGTGTTTTTTGCAAAGTGCCTACCTGTAGATTTTGGCCTGTAGCTCAGCCGCCACCTAGGGAAACCTACCAAACCTGTGCATTTCTGAAAACTAGAGACCTAGGGGAATCCAAGATGGGGTGACTTGTGTGGCTCGGACCAGGGTCTGTTACCCAGAATCCTTTGCAAACCTCAAAATTTGGCTAAAAAAACACATGTTCCTCACATTTCTGTGGCAGAAAGTTCTGGAATCTGAGAGGAGCCACGAATTTCCTTCCACCCAGCGTTCCCCCACGTCTCCCGATAAAAATGATACCTCACTTGTGTGGGTAGGCCTAGCGCCCGCGACAGGAAACGCCCCAAAGCGCAACGTGGACACATCACATTTTTTCATTGAAAACAGTGCCTACCTGTAGATTTTGGCCTCTAGCTCAGCCGGCACCTAGGGAAACCTACCAAACCTGTGCATTTCTGAAAACTAGAGACCTAGGGGAATCCAAGATGGGGTGACTTGTGTGGCTCGGACCAGGTTATGTTACCCAGAATCCTTTGCAAACCTCAAATTCTGTCTAAAAAAACACATTCTCCACACATTTCGGTGACAGAAAGTTCTGGAATCTGAGTGGAGCCACAAATTTCCTTCCACCCAGCGTTCCCCCAAGTCTCCCGATAAAAATGATACCTCACTTGTGTGGGTGGGCCAGGTGCCTGCAACAGAATAAGGCCCAAAACTTGTAGAGATAGAGGGGATAGCACAGCAAGTTTATAAGGACATATTCTTTTATACATCTTTAGACTGACTCTGCTTTGGGGACCCACATAAGTGAGGTGTCATTTTACTTGGGAGGCTGAGGGGAACACTGGGAGTAGGAATTTTGTGCTGGAGTGGTGATCCTACGAAGAAAAGTCAGGAAAATATGCTTTTTTTAAGCACATTGAGGTTTACAGTGGAGTCTGGGTAAGAAAATGTTGGGAGATCCACTCAAGCCACACCTCCCTGGACTCCTTGGGGTGTCTAGTTTTATAAAATGTCTGGGTTTGGTAGGTTTCCCTAGATGAAGGCCGCACACAGGACCAAAAACATAGGTGCCCTCTCCCCCCCAAACACAGGTAGTTTTGTAATATATCGTTTTGATGTGCCCACATACGTCCGTGATGTGCCAAACACTAAAATTTTGAAAAGAAACACAGTTAGGTTATGTGAAAAAGACCCCTCACCCACCAACCAAGTTGGTGGCATGCTTCATCATCGGGGTCCCACCTGAGGCACCTAGCGTGTCACAGGTGTGCTGCGACGCCTGATTACAGCGGAGCAGGTTTTGTCATTTTTACCACACATACTGGTTGGATTTGGCACGAGGGTGAGTGATGGTTCAGTGGATCAAATTTTACTAACAAAAGCTTTCACAAAAATGAAATGCACTGTTAGTAACTGAAAGGCAAAAAACTGAACCAATGACTCACAGCTCGTGAGCTGTAAAGCCGCGACAAGGCACCAACCGCTTTACAGTCCATTCACACAACTTTCATACATGACACACACAAGGCCATTTACACCGCCAGCCACGGGCCCAGCACATTACAACACTCACATCGACAGACAGCGCCACCCAAGGGCCCATCACTTACATACGCCCACGTGCCTGATACAACAATCACACCAGCTGATGGGAGTGTGTGGACTGGTGTTTGGCTGGCAGTGTGTTGCAGTAGCCAACAGCAAGTCAATATGTACACTCTCAGCCAAGCCCCACTCCACCCACAATGGCATCATTTTTTTTTTTTTTTTTTTAACAGAGGAACCCCTAACTAAGTAGAAAGAATTACAAAACTACAAACACAAAAGCTCTAACTAAGACCATGACAGAAATGCTAACCATGAAACTAAACACATGAAAATACAAAACAGACATGAGTTTACACTCATGGTTGTTCCCAGAAATTCTTCTGGGTGTGGTAATTCTTATAACAAGCACCGACACACAGCCCAGGCTTTGAAGGACAATCCGGGCAGTACATTCGAGACTCCCTCCGGATACCTCTTCGAAAACACACTCTACATTTCTTAGCTGGAAAGTCTTTTTTGGGTGTGGGAGGAATGTGCTCAGCAAAGTGGCGATCTTTCAATCTAGCCACATCCTCCACCACTGCTTCTCTAGGAACTCTGGCCTGTTCCACCACAATAAGGCTCTCTATCACTGACTCCTGAAATTTCACAAATGTCATCTTTGACTCTGGAGACCTATCCCTAAACACAATAAAAGCATTGAAGGTTGCTAAGTGGAAGAGGTGAAGTGCTAACTTCTTATACCAAACGTAAGACTTACGAATAGCAGTATAAGGTTCCAACCTCTGGTCAACTCTATCTACACCTCCCATGTGCTTATTATAATCTAAAATGCACACAGGTTTGCGCACTTCAGCAACCTGGCCCCAAACAGTCACAGGGGAAGTACTCTCATCATGGATGGTACTTAGCATGTAGACATCCCTCTTATCTGAAAATTTCAAAGCTAGCAGCTCCTCGTTCCGCAAGGCACAGCACTGTCCTCTCTCAAGTTTTTTACAGACAAGCTCCCTTGGATAGCCTTTCCGGTTAGAACGGATTGTGCCACAAGCAACTGTGTCCACTCTAAACAATTCCTTGAACAATTGCACACCAGTGTAGAAGTTATCTACATACAAATGGTGACCTTTGTTGAACAGTCGTCTACCAAGATCCCACACAATTTTCTCAGTAACTCCAAAAGTGGGAGGACAACCAGGGGGGTCAATATTGGAATCCCTACCAGTGTACACACGGAAACTATACACATATCCTGTCCTACTTTCAGACAGCATATACAATTTAATTCCATATCGTGCCCTTTTGCTAGGAATGTACTGCCTAAAAACCAAACGACCCTTGAAGAGGACCAAAGACTCGTCCACACTTAACTCTTTGCCTGGAACATAGACCTCCAAAAACCGATCTACAAAATGATCAAGGACAGGCCTAATCTTAAAAAGACGGTCAGAATCTGGGTGATCTCGTGGCAAGGCTAATGCATTGTCAACAAAATGCAGCATCCTAAGAAGAAGCAAATACCGATTACGACTCATGGTCGCTGGAAATATAGCTGTTGCCATCAAGGGACTAGTAGACCAATAAGAAGCCAGTGACGGCTTCCTTATCAACCCCATCAAAAAAGTCAAACCCAAAAACTTTTTTAACTCCTCCAAATTTGTGGGAATCCACTGGGCAGCTCTAGAGTGTGGCCTAAGTCTAGCAGCGTTGTCCCTCAAATGCTGCTCCGCATACAAATTAGTCTGCTCAACAATCTCTTCCAAAAACACATCATCCATGAATAACTCAAAGAAATTGATAGGCATAAAGTTCTCTGTATTGGCGTTACACCCCGGGAGACCAGTAAAGGCAGGCAACTCTGGCTGCTCCATGTTTGGGGCAACCCAGACATCAGGTCTTATAACGGGAAACCTTTCAGCCCCAGGTTGCTGCACTATTGGCACATCAATGTCCTCCTCTAAAACAGGCCCTTCATCTGCACTGAGTGTGGCTTCATCATCAGAAGATTCCCCTCCAAGAGAAACATCACTGCCAGAATCTCTGACTTCCTCCTCTGCCTCAGATGCAGAGTCTGTCTCATAGTCATGATCAGACTGTGACTCAAAAAGCATACCAACCACCTGCTGAGCGGTCATCCTGCGGCTAGCCATGATATCTCCTGCTAAAATTAACTGGACAAATTCACCACCAACAACCAGCACTGTGAAAGACAAGTGACAAAGTGTAGCTTTGTTAGTAAGAGTTATAAACTCAAAAACTATACCGCTCACTTGCCTGAAAAAGCTTGATTCACCAGCAACTACACAGCAATCACCAATGATATCCCACTAAAAATAAATAAAGAAAGGCAAATTAGAAATAAGACAAAACAAATATCATTGTGCACAAACCTAAGGACAATTTCACACACAATCCTGCATTTAGTACACCCCCTACAAACATGTCATTCATGCATGGCAACAATACTCCTTTGGAGTAAATTGTTTTTACTTACCTAAAACATGCAACTGTGCAAACTGCAGGTCAACCACCGCCAAAACCGCAAGGAGCCACAGCAAATAAAGCAAAAGCTTTGAACTAGAACAAAAAGGAGGAAAACATTTTTTATCACAAATGCAAAGACTTCTTCAGTTGACAAACACCCCACCATCAAACATTTAGAAATTGGTGCCTAAGTGGATTCTGCCATAGGGGCAAATGGGCCTACTAATAAAATAGACCTGTCTACCCCAAGGAAGCCAGAAAATACCTTTAGTAGTGTGTCCCCATGGAGAGCGACCCTTGCCAAAGGGGACAGCCCTAAAAAAAAACAAAAAAAAAAACACACACAACACTATCCCTGGTGCCTAAGTGGCTTCTGCCCCCCTTGGGGGCAGGTGGGCCTAAGAAAATAGGCCCATCTGCCCCCAGGGGGTGTAGAAATGGGCAACAGGTCAATGCCCCCCTTGGGGGGGCACCCCGTGACCAAGGGGACGCCCCCCCACAATAATAAACAAATAAAAAAAAATCCCTGGCGTTCTAGTAGTTTCTGCCCCCCTTGGGGGCAGACCAGCCTAAAAATAATAGGCTGATCTGTCTCCAAGGGGTGCAGAAATGGCCTGGGTACATGTGCCCCCAAAGTGGGGGGCGACCCTTGCCCAAGGCCCCACCCATCCACTAACACACACACACACACACACACACACTATCCCTGGTGTCTAAGTGGCTTCTGCCCCCCTTGGGGGCAGGTGGGCCTAAGAAAATAGGCCCATCTGCCCCCAGGGGGTGTAGAAATGGGCAACAGGTCAATGCCCCCCTTGGGGGGGGCGCCCCGTGACCAAGGGGACGCCCCCCACAAAAATAAACAAATTTAAAAAAATCCCTGGCGTTCTAGTAGTTTCTGCCCCCCTTGGGGGCAGACCAGCCTAAAAATAATAGGCTGATCTGTCTCCAAGGGGTGCAGAAATGGCCTGGGTACATGTGCCCCCAAAGTGGGGGGCGACCCTTGCCCAAGGCCCCACCCATCCACTAACACACACACACACACACTATCCCTGGTGTCTAAGTGGCTTCTGCCCCCCTTGGGGGCAGGTGGGCCTAAGAAAATAGGCCCATCTGCCCCCAGGGGGTGTAGAAATGGGCAACAGGTCAATGCCCCCCTTGGGGGGGGCGCCCCGTGACCAAGGGGACGCCCCCCCACCAAAATAAACAAATAAAAAAAAATCCCTGGCGTTCTAGTAGTTTCTGCCCCCCTTGGGGGCAGACCAGCCTAAAAATAATAGGCTGATCTGTCTCCAAGGGGTGCAGAAATGGCCTGGGTACATGTGCCCCCAAAGTGGGGGGCGACCCTTGCCCAAGGCCCCACCCATCCACTAAAACACACACACACACACACACACACTATCCGTGGTGTCTAAGTGGCTTCTGCCCCCCTTGGGGGCAGGTGGGCCTAAGAAAATAGGCCCATCTGCCCCCAGGGGGTGTGGAAATGGGCAACAGGTCAATGCCCCCCTTGGGGGGGCGCCCCGTGACCAAGGGGACGCCCCCCCACAAAAATAAACAAATAAAAAAAAATACCTGGCGTTCTAGTAGTTTCTGCCCCCCTTGGGGGCAGACCAGCCTAAAAATAATAGGCTGATCTGCCCTCAAGGGGGGCAGAAATGGCCCTAAAAGACATGCCCCCCAAAGGGGAGCGACCCTTGCCCAAGGGGGCGCCCCCCCATCCACTACACACACAATCCCTGGTGCCTAAGTGGCTTCTGCCCCCCTTGGGGGCAGATGGACCTAAAAAAAATAGGCCGATCTGCCCCCAAGGGGGGCAGAAAAGGCCAACAGTTCTCTGCCCCCTTGGGGGGGGCGCCCCTTGCCCAAGGGGGCACCCCCCCCCCCACATAAATACACATAAAAATAAAAAACCCTGGTGATCTAGTGTTTTCTGCCCCCTGATCTGGCTAAAAAGTAGCCAATCTGCCCTCAAGGGGGGCAGAAATGGCCCGAAAAGACATGCCCCCCAAAGGGGAGCGACCCTTGCCCAAGGGGGCGCCCCCCCATCCACTACACACACAATCCCTGGTGCCTAAGTGGCTTCTGCCCCCCTTGGGGGAGTCGGGGGTGGAAGGGGAAGGGCTTCCCCTTCCATCCCCGACTTTGGGTGGTGGGAGGGAAGCACACAGAGGGAGCGAGAGCGCTCCCTCTGGGCTGTGTGCCGAGGACGTAGTGGTTACGTCCTCGGCACAGCAGCACTGTGCCGCGGGACGTAACCACTACGTCCGCGGCACAGAAGGGGTTAAGTTATTTAGGGGGTCATTCTGACCCTGGCGGTAATTACCGCCATGGCGGAGGTCGGCGGTAGCACCGCCAACAGGCTGGCGGTGCACCGCTGGGCATTCTGACCGCGGCGGTTCAGCCGCGGCCAGAAACGGAAAGTCGGCGGTGTACCGCCGACTTCCCGCTGCCCTTGAGAATCCTCCATGGCGGCGGAGCGCGCTCCGCCACCATGGGGATTCTGACACCCCCTACCGCCATCCGGTTCCTGCCGGTTCTCCCGCCAGGAACAGGATGGCGGTAGGGGGTGCCGCGGGGCCCCCGGCATGCCAATGGCATGGGCACTGCAGGGGCCCCCGTAAGAGGGCCCCACGAAGAATTTCAGTGTCTGCTTTGCAGACACTGAAATTCGCAACGGGTGCAACTGCACCCGTCGCACCTTCCCACTCCGCCGGCTCCATTCTGAGCCGGCGTCCTCGTGGGAAGGGTGTTTCCCGCTGGGCTGGCGGGTGGACTTTCGGCGGTCGCCCGCCGGCCCAGTGGGAAAGCCAGAATGACCGCCGCAGTCTTTTGACCGCAGAGCGGTCTTTCGGCGGGAACCGCTTGGCGGGCGGCGACCGCCGTCCGCCGCGATCAGAATCACCCCCTTAATTTGTAATGCAAAATTATTTGATGAGGGATTGTGCTGTAACATTTTATTTTATTACTTGCAAGTAAAATATAATCATTTAAAAATATTTCACATTTATAATTTGGGTTAAATAAATTTTAAAATATTTGTTTTATAAATAAATAAAAGCTATTACATTTCCTAATACTTTCCCATAGAAAGCTCTCTACCCTGTGACTGAGATGTCTATCAACAAATGAAATGCTTCCAGTACGAAAGTGACACTCATAATTCTTTCATATGGGGTTGCACCCTCAAATGTGAAGGGGGTTGAGAAATGTAAATCTTCACTTCATTGTACATCTCCACTCGAAAATGATAAATAGCAAAGACGTTGAGAGTAATACCTAGGTGTGGGAGTAGATCTACATATGAGTAGGTCTACACATGTAAACTTACCTTTATTAATCAGACCCTATGTTTGAGGGATGCAGAACCCAAACATTCACAGAATACTTGAATCTATAACACCCCACATTAGCCCTTTACATCTGGTAATATGGAGCCATTAACAATTTAAAAAATGCATTAATGTGACGATCATACATTATCAGTGTTTCGCCCCAGAATATACAATTAGCTACCTTTATTGAAAAAAAAAACAAATCCAGGGGCAGATTTATCATAATGTCAAGCAATGGAGCGCAGCAATACACCTTGCTTTGTTATGTTGCATGACAAGGAGATGGCAGGAGTGCTCCATATTTAAAATTATATGGTACATTCATGTTCTCTCCTTGCGTGGGCGCACTATGTGCTGCCAAGCGCCAACGCAGGCACCCTTGCACCCTGGTGCAAGGATGCCTGTGTTACGGGCAAGAATTTTTTTTGCAAGAAGGTGTCCCTTGAGGTTTTTCATTCTTTCTATGTGTGTTGCAGAATGCAGCACAAGTAGAAAGAGTAAAAAACAATGGGAAATAAAAATATTTCTCCTCGTTACGCCTCCCCTGGGAAGGTGTAGCATTTTGATGCATTCCCAGATCTGCCACTCATGGGAAATCTGGGAATGCGCTAAGATCCGGTGGATGTCCGGAAACACCAACGTTCCACCCATGGAATGCCTCCCTGAGGTAGAGTAACCTAAGGTAAGCAACTTGTGGTGCCTTGTGTTACTCCAGATTTACCAAGCCTCGCAGAGCTGTGCAAGGTGGCCTTGCGTGGCTTCGTAAATCTCATTCTAGGTTTTGCTTCCCCTTGCATGGCACAAGAACAATGCAAAACCTTTGATAAATGTGTCCCCCCAACCTCTTAAACTTTCAAGATGCATTTAAGACACTTTTGTTCAATAATTGTCATTGTTTTATCATTCCATTGCAATGTTTTTTTCTCCTCTTTAGCACCTATAGACAATTTTGTTTGTGGTACGTGCCAATTGACTAACTAGTAAATGCAACTGAGTAATGAGACAAGAAGTATCACTTTGGAGATTTCACTGATTTGAATGCTCGCTACTTACCTAAAGACTTTGCAGTTGAGACTAAAAACACGAGACAATGGACCATCCTGTGTGCTTTAAGCTAATAATTAAACATAGTTGATGTGTCCCAAAGAACAAAACAGGTTATAAAAGTAGACTAGCAAGTATCAAACATTTTCTTCGTGCGAGTAGTCTATATTTTTAAGACAATCAGACATAAAGCAACTACAGAATATCACACAACCCAGGTGTCAGTCTTCCACAATATTCCAAAAGGTTTCACAGCTTTATGGGCTACGTGCTACAGGGCTATAGAAGTAAGGCACAAATAACGTTGATTGGCATCACTGCTACACACATCTCAAAATCTAACGCTAGGTTGGAGTTCAAGCTCTGTAAATTATCCCATTTGGAGCAAGATACCCATGCTGGTATCACAAACACATTATGCCCAAAAATAGGTTGAGTTTGGGCCAAAAAAAGTTAACAAGGCAACATACATTGGTCTCCTGTTGCAAGTTAAAAACCTCACATAGTGTTACATAGCTGTGAGTCCACCATAGGTCAAAACTTTGGTCCGCTCAGTGAAACAGTGAGAAAAGATACTAAGAACCGGTGAAGGAAACAGGGAGAAATAAGAACTGGTGAAGGAAACAGGGAGAAATAATATAAGTTGCAAAGTAAGTTGTTGTAACATAAAATGTCTCCTAAGTCTCACTTTCACGTGAGGGAACAGAAGCGGGTAGATTTCTGCCACAGATCCTAACAGAACCAAGCAGCGCAAATTCTTCATTGTAAATCACATGCACAGCATTTAGATAGGACATTGTCAAATGAATTCACTGGTCTGAAAAAGGTCCATCCTCACTTAGAACCTTATTCTCTGAGAATTCTGACATCAGTCAAAACACTGACATGCCTCATCTTTTACACCCAGCATCGACCTGCCTTCAGTGCTCTGAAAGGTCTTCTATGCCTGCTGACTCTGGACTTCTATTACCACAGCTGGCTGTTGTACTTTGGAGACCTCCTCGACAGAGCCATTCTCCAACTAGAGCCATCCTCCAACTACCACCACTTCGGAAGACCTTGCTTGGGCTCACATATGCATTGAACCCAGCACTCCTCAATCAACACGTCCAACACGCTTTCCTTTTCACTTGGGTATCCTGGACAAAGTGATGATTTGAAACACCATGTCACTATTTTTGCCCAAACACATTCTCCACATTGGCCAATGGTGCAAACCACAGGACCACATCACCTGTGTCCTCCATGCTAATCTCAAAATCACTGATGGGAGACCCCCAAAAAATGCTTGCCCTTGTCTCAAGCCCACCTTACTTTGTAGAAACAGGTAGAACAACGTGGTTTAAAGGACCGGGCCTCGGCAACAACGCACACTGATGGAACATGTTTACATTTTCCACTGTGGTACAATTCTTTTGTGGAGGTGTTAGAAGAACCGCCAAAGAACGTCACTGGTGACAAATAATTATTTGATCTTAAAAGGCCGCGGGTCATCAAGATAGCACGGCTGATAAGGTGGACTGCATATGCATTCTACGGGGATTTGCTGTGGTGATTAAAACAAGCTGTTCTGTTTTCACCTGTCGAGCTAACAAAGGCGAACTTAAGTACACAGCGTCTTCTGTGCGGAACACTAGCATAGCAAACATAGTTGAGCTATGATGTGCTCTTGCTGTATTTCTATTTTATTTCCTGGTTTGCTCTGCTTACCATGAGGTACAAGAAAAAAATGAAAGAACTGGCACACTGCCATATTTTCAGTACATCGTGCTGCCAACTTGTGGAGTCAAATCCGAGAACAAACTTGGGATACAAAGCCTCAGGCTTACGAAAGATGACAGCGATGGAAAAGTGAAGCACTCCACCTCGAAAAGGGGTGGCATGGGCCGACCACACCTAGAAAACATAGCTCTTTACCTGCCAATTTACGGCGAGGGCAACTTAAGCATCAGTTATGGGACAACGCCTCCCCGCCTTTGCCACTCCCGTACCTCCACACCCATTCGTCAACATATTTCTGCAGAGATGACAGGGTCAAGTTTAGGCTAGGCAAACCGACAGGGAAACATAACTATCTATGTATGCCTATCTTACTGTCCCCAAAAACAAGAAGACAAGGAACATTTAAAGGTAAAAATCAGCAGTTCAGATTTTGCCCTGTCCCCAAAAAATAACAAACTGTTTCTTTGTGCAGTAAATATTGAAGGAGGGTGAAAAAATGTGAGTAATGCAGGTATGGGAATATTGTGGGGGTTTTGTCTCCTGCTTAGGGCTGTGTCCTACAGGGATTGGGGGTTATGTTGATTACAAGAGTTGAACACGTCTATATTTAT
This sequence comes from Pleurodeles waltl, assembly GCF_031143425.1. NCBI lineage: Eukaryota > Metazoa > Chordata > Amphibia > Caudata > Salamandridae > Pleurodeles > Pleurodeles waltl. The sequence goes on along the minus strand of NC_090437.1, from coordinate 1,029,292,585 downwards.
TTATATACAGTCCCTCCAGCGGGCAGGAGCTGGTCTGGCAGAACATCCCAACTGCGACTGACCTGCCAGGCTAAGTGGTAATTCACTACCAATGCATTTTGCTTTATTCGCAAGCCATATCGCAACTATGCCTACAATATTTTTAATGGGAGGCTAACCTGGTTGAATAAGTTGACACAAAGCGCATTAAAAAAATGTTAAACAAAGCCCTGTCGTCTCTAATGTGTACAATTATCTTTTATGGATTGTTTCTTCTGTAATTGTTCATCTTTTCACCTATCAGGTAAGCTGGTATCTTTTTACAACATGGGTCCATTGATAGTTTATTTTCCCAACAACTTGTCATTACCTTCACCTTCTTTACCACACTTCTCTTTTGCACTTCCATCTTCGTTACTACCACCCTACTTTATTCTCTAAACAGCCTACCTTCAATAGAGACCATTTTCGCCCAATTTACACCACTCACATGGGTTTGTAAAATATTGATATACCTTTTGAACTTTGTGGTAATTATTTATCCTCACCATTGAGCTGCTCCCACTCCCAACCATTCAACACTGAAACATGCCTTTGCACTGTTTCTATTTATTTTCCATTTGCTCTTTATATTCGTCAATATCAACTTTGCACTCTGCCAGTTGAATACAGACATCTTTGTCCTTGGCTTCCTTTGCCTAATTTGCTCAACAGGACGATGTTCCATTACCAAATGTTCCTTTGGTGTATACACCCATATAATGTCTTCGAACACTTCTCTCCAGAGATGATTATGGGCGTTAGCTAATTGTAGACTATCTTTTATCATTCTAGTTATATCGCGTAGGCCACTGACCTTGAGGTCATATTGTTCTATCCTCTTATGCTCTATATCCATCAGATATTTATTAATTTCTTCCAAACATAGCAGTATGCTATTACCTGATCCCATCTGTTCTGGATAACCCTCTTTATCTGTTAAGAAATTGTCACACTAGCCTGGCGGTCAGGTAACAAGATATAGAAGCAAGAGTACTCTGAGTACTTTGAGAAGTGTTAATCTTGGAAGAGATCTGTAGAGAATACCTGCTTGCCATCAAGACATTTTCCAGACACAGCTGTCATTTGCTTTCTTTGTCTCACAACCCACACCTCTTTCGCCTGGGGAATAACCTTCGCAGCCTGATCTTTGAAAAGTAAAACAGTTGGGTTATTTTCTTTGGAGTGGGATAGATTGACACCAGTCTCTACTAAGATCTAGTACACCGACATACCAGTTGTTCTGGGTAGCCCTCTTTATCCATTTAAAATAATAATACGTTATCACAGATCTGAAGCTATTTTTCTAACCTGCATTACTACAGAATCCATTATATCAACAGCAACTTTGGTCTATTACATAAATGGGTACACAGCAGGTGCTACAGGTCAAATCTTAGCTTAGCTTAAAATATGCCACTTTTTTTGTAAATGACTTAACCTCACTATCTTTACCTACCTGTTAGATCTGGCATCCTTAGGGCGCTCTTACCCCAGATGATTTGTCTTTTTGCCTCCTGTTTTATTGTATCTTTTTTTTGGCATTAGGACTCTGAGAACTACTTACCACTGCTGACCAGTCTTAAAGTGCATGTGCTTGTCCCCTAAACATGGTAACATTGGTGTATACACAATTGGTTTATTCAATTTACTTGTCAGTCCCTTGTGGAGTGGTATACCAAATACCCAGACCTGCCAATTAAATGTCTCTAGTGGGCCAGCAGCACTGTTTGTACCACTCACTTTAGTAGCCCTTGAACATGTCTCAGGCCTGCCATTGAAGAGCCTGTGTGTGCAGTTTCACTGCATCATTTAAAACCTCTTGCCAAACCTTAAAAAACCCTTTTATTAGAGATATCTCCTCTAAGGTAGGCCCTAGGTAGCATAAATGGGAGGGTGCTATGTAAGTAAAAGACAGGACATGTATTTTTAAGTTTTACATGTACTGGTAGTGAACAAATCACAGTAGTATTTCACTACTGTGAGGACTACTCTCATAGGCCAGCATTGCAAATTCCTTAATATATGTCTAAGCTGTAATTCCTAATCAGAAAGGGGCCGCTACATCATGTTTCATATCATTGAAATGGTAATGATAAATCCTCTTTACTGGAAAAGTCATAATTAACTTTACTATTTTAAAAATGCCACTTTTAAAAAGTGGGCATTTCTCTGCTCTTGTTGCTTTATGTGACTGACAGCCTGTCTCCAATCCACGTCTCTGCTGGACTGGGTGACAGCTACATTTGTGCATTCCCTCCAAACAGCCACAATGCAGGAAACTCAACTGTATCTGCATTCATCTGCATCCTGATGGGTCTTCCTGAGCAGGAAAGATGGGAGAGGCTCATACTTACACTTCAAAGGGTAGTGGCCTGACCCAGCACAAAGGACTGTTTACCCCCCACAGATAGCCTGGCAGACAGGGCCTTCTTGAAAGGGATCCTTGTGAAGGTCAGATAGTTCCTTTGAAGTCATCCCCTACATCAAAGTCACTTTTGGGTATAAGTATTAGGTTTCTGACCTCCCCTAAAATTAGATCACCATGGACCTGGAAAAATATGTGCTGGAGTAAAGACTGCTCTGCTGGCTGGATTCACTGTTCTAAGGAACTGCTTTTCTGCTTTTCTGCTTTTCTGCTTTTCTGCTTTGCTGAGCTGCCCTACTGCCTGCTGATCTCTGCCCTTCTGTGTGCAGGGACTGGATCCATCTAATTTGAACCCAGAGTGACGCACATGACTTTCTGGTTTGCCCCCTGTTTTTCTGAAGTCTCAGGGACATCAAAAACTGCCTGCATCTCTCCTGATGCTGCTGGACTCTGGCAAATATGAGTCATACCCTTGCCTGAGGTGTCCCCTCCAGTCCTGGACCTCAGAAGTGTGTTTCTGCAGCTTTTTCCACCTCAACATTTACGCTCGAGGGTCTTTGCACCGACTGGAGCCGATGCATCACCATCCAATACCGAAACAGTGGCTGCTCACTGACATGGCCTTGACAGACTGTGCGGCTCAATGCCAACGGACAGTGTCACTTGACATTGACACAGCGCCCACATCATAATGGGGTTTGACACCAAAGCCATCATCGACTGCACCGATCAGCACTGACGCTTTGCCTCCATCCATAGGTTCGACGAAGACGTTTCACCTCCTCGATTCCTCACATCAAGTCTTCGATGTCAACTCTTGCTACATCCAAGGTACTTTGTCAGTGGGACCTGTCTGGATTCTATAGCCAGACTACCTTCCATTGCAACCTCAAGTAAACTTTTGACTGCTAGTGATTTCTGAGATCTATTTTTATTTTAATCTCTAAAAATAATATCTCGACTTCTACTGATTGGATTCTTGTTGTTATGGTCTTATTGTACTCATATAGATATTGTTTATTTTTCTAAACCTGTGTGAAGTCGTTTTGTGGTGTTTACATATGTTACTCTATGTGTGTGTTGCACAAATACCTTACACATTGCCTCTTAAGTTAAGCCTGCCTTCTCTGTGCCAAGCTACCACAGGGCGAGCACTGGTTTATTTCATATGTATCTGACCTACCCTGACTAGAGTGCTGGTTTCTGTTTGTACAGGGTGCATACTCTGACAATAAGAAACCCCATTTCTAACACTGACCAACAATAAAACGCTCTCAAATACCTCTTGATCATGTTCCAATTTAAATGATCCTAGAGTGCCAATTCTAACAATCTTAATCTGAAGCTACTTCCATGGGACTAATTTAGTACCCATATGCTTTCCTAAACCTCTTTTGCAGTTCTGCTTGGGCTATTGCATATCCACCTAATTGACTACTTTTCCACTAATCTGATTGTCTTTATTTTTCTCAATTAAACCCTACGGTTAAAATATTTTCCTCAAAGTTTGCCAACAATTTAGTTATTCTTGATAACAAGTCCTGTCTATATTGTTGTCATTCCATGTGTGATCAGTTTGTAATCTTTGCAACTTGATAAGGTATACCTTAAATATGTCCAGCAGTGTCTTAAAGCCCAATATGCAGCTAATGTCTTACACACGATAATTTAATGGTGTCTTTCTGCAGCACTATGTGCTTAAGATGCATAAGGGATAACCACTCTTTGCCATCTTGCATTTGGATGGCTCAACATAGTTTCAGTGCCACATGTACTAATAACAGTCGTTATTTTGGTTTTATTCATGATATTTAACCACACACTCATAGTAGGTGCCTCCTTAATCATGCTAATCTAAAGTTCCATATTGTTAATCTCAATTTGACAGCTGTTACCTTAGTAAAAAAAAAAATCGAACAAATGTCCCAAACTATTCATTGTTTCCATGAAATTTTCTATAAATTTGACGTAATGCTCTGCCATGCCGCAATATGATTTGAGTTGGCCCTTATTTTTAGGTACCACAGTGTGCTACATGTCTTCCACAAACATGTCTGTTGGTCTTTTACCTCTCTCATGTATGCTGTAACCTAAAGATGTGACATTCCTTACTGCTAGTATACATTTCTTACTTTTTACTGTTAATCCTGTTTCCTTCAGTTTTCAGTCCGTTATCGTTTCCATCTCTGATTCCCTATAGAATATTATGTCATTCTGGATATAATTTATGCCCAGCTTTCATAAGATAAGATCTTCCTCATCCTGTGGAACACTATTAAAAAAGAAACCAAACAAAACCATATTTTTACTGGTATGCCACAAACTGTTTTACAAATAATATAAGGTGGCTACCATTCTATTTGATGGTATGAAGAGATGATTGTATGTGATTTAATAGAATAACAATTCCATGAAACAACATTACTGATAAACCTCTGCACCTACACATTTTATTGAAAATTTACTGGACGAATGGCATTTACCTTCTCATAGAAAACATTAATTGAATGTCTTATTTTTCAACATTGGATTCCGCATGCCTATTGTTTAAGTTCTACATGCAAATGGTTGTAGGTCTTACTTTCAGAAACAGTTGTGTTGGAAGTATTTATTTCAGTGCTTAACTTCAGGGGCCATTATTCAGGAGTTATTTATTTTACGATGTCAAATCATTACTTTGGATGCTTTTAAATCACTAACTCCCCACCACCATCCATCCCTGACTCCTTCAAAATCCCTACACACCATCCACTCCTGCCACCTAAAAACCCTCACCACACCTAAATACACAAGACCCAGAACCTTAAAAGCCTTTTTACCCCTAACCACCAACCATCCATCAATCCTAAAAAACCCACACTTCACCTAAACTACACCTGTCCCTGACACCTAAATTACACCCGTCCCTGAACTCTAAAAGCCCCTTCTACATCTAAACTACACCGATCCCTGAACCCTAAAATTCCTCACTACCCCCAAACACCATCTATTCCTGAACCCTAAATTGACCTTTTATGCCTAAACCCCACCTATCCCCTTTACTACCCCTAAGCTCTACCCAGCCCTTAACCCTAAAAAAAACCCTCATCAGCAAAAAACACCACCCATCCGTGAATCCTAAAAATCCTTTCAGGCTCCTAAACCAATTACTGATCCCTAAAAATTCCTCAACACCCCTAAACTCCACGCATCTTTTAACCCCAAAAATCCCTTTTTATGCTGACCTCCACCGATCTTAAACCCCTAAAAATTCCTCATACCCTCAGCAACCTTAAACTCCATCAAAATTTAAATTAATGTTGGATTTAGGAAAAATGACTAACTTGATATGAGGAAGACTCATAGTGCCAACAATACTGTGGTCGTGATTATGACCCAGGCAATCTTAAGACCGCCAGGGCCTAGTTGGCAGTCTGACCACCACATTATGACCATTATGGCACAGGACAGACTGGCGGTGCTGGCAGTCCTAATCCACCAGGACAGCGATACAAACAGTGCAGCCATGGGGATTACGACTCCCCTCTCCGCCAGGGGTAGTAGCACCGCCATGAAACAGCTGGCAGAGACAGGGGGCAGAGGGACCCGGCACTGCCCATGCACTTTGCAGACACTTTGTGAGGGGTGCTGGTGCACCCTACGCACAATGGCATTTCCGCTGGCTCGATTACATGCCTGCGACAATGCTGTAATGCATTTCCCACTGGGCCAGCAGGCGAAAACTCCCAGCGGGAAACTCGTAATGGCTCCGGAGGGGAGGCATCCGCATTGGCAGCAACCTCCCCATTGGAACTTCGGAGGACGGGCTTTTCCGTCCACCATAGTCTTAATTAGGGCCTATATGACTATCAGGTATAGCAGGGCCTTTAAATGATTAAAGTCTGCTGAGGTAGTACAGGAGCAGTACAAATGAAAAAACACATTATTGCTTCCTAACTATTCCTCCAGTGGAAGATTTGACATCATCAAAGAGGAAATATAATAAAACTCCTGGCATCACAGAGTAACTGCAAACACACAAATTTCAACTAGATCGCGTAGTTTCCTTGTTTCTTCCCTTCAAATCAAATCAAATCATTAACATTTATAAAGCGCACTACTCACCCGTGCGGGTCTCAAGGCGCTAGGGGGAAGGGGGGTTACTGATGCTCGAAAAGCCAGGTTTTGAGGAGTCTCCGGAATGCGGAGTGGTCCTGGGTGGTCCTGAGGCTGGTGGGGAGGTATTCCAGGTCTTGCCTGCCAGGAAGGAGAAGGACCTCCCACCCGTCGTGGAGCGGCGGATTCGAGGGACGGCAGCGAGCGCGAGGCCCGAGGAACGGAGGAGACGGGTGGGGGCGTAGAAGCTGAGGCGACGGTTGAGGTATTCCGGTCCCTTGTTGTGGAGGGCTTTGTGTGCGTGGGTGAGAGGTCGGAAGGTGATCCTTTTGCTGACTGGTAGCCAATGCAGGTGTCTCAGGTGTGCGGAGATGTGGCTGTTGCGGGGTACGTCGAGGATGAGACGGGCCGAGGCGTTTTGAATCCGTTGCAGGCATTTTTGGAGTTTGGTGGTGGTCCCAGCATAGAGGGTGTTGCCGTAGTCCAGGCGGTTCGTGACGAGGGCGTGGGTCACGGTTTTTCTAGTGTCGGCGGGGATTCAGCGGAAGATCTTGCGGAGCATGCGGAGGGTGAGGAAGCAGGCGGAGGACACAGCGTTGACTTGCTTGGTCATGGTGAGAAGAGGGTCCAAGATGAAGCCGAGGTTGCGGGTGTGGTCTGCGGGGGTAGGTGCGGTGCCGAGGGCCGTGGGCCACCAGGAGTCGTCCCAAGCGGACGGGGTGTTGCCGAGGATGAGGACTTCCGTTTTGTCAGAGTTGAGCTTTAGGCGGCTGAGCCTCATCCAATCTGCGACGTCCTTCATGCCCTCTTGTAGGTTGGTCTTGGCGCTGGCGGGGTCCTTGGGGAGGGAGAGTATAAGTTGGGTGTCGTCGGCGTAGGAGGTGATGATGATGTCGTGCTTGCGTACGATGTCGGCGAGGGGGCTCATGTAGACATTGAAGAGTGTCGGGCTGAGCGATGAGCCTTGAGGTACGCCGCAGATGATCTCGGTGGGGTCTGAGCGAAACGGTGGGAGGTAAACTCTTTGAGATCGGTTTGAGAGGAAGGAGACGATCCAGTCCAGGGCCTGGCCTTGGATCCCGGTGGAGCGGAGGCGGGTAATTAGGGTGCGGTGACAGACGGTATCGAAGGCAGCCGAGAGGTCGAGGAGGATGAGGGCGACTGTTTCACCGTTGTCCATCAGGGTTCTGATGTCGTCTGTGACTGAGATGAGGGCGGTTTCAGTGCTGTGGTTGGTTCGGAATCCGGTTTGTGAAGGGTCGAGAAGGTTGTTGTCTTCCAGGAAGGTGGTCAGCTGTTTGTTGACGGTCTTCTCTATTACCTTGGTGGGGAAGGGGAGGAGCGAGATGGGGCGGAAGTTTTTCAGGTCGCTCGGGTCAGCCGTAGGTTTCTTTAGTAGGGCGTTGACTTCGGCGTGTTTCCAGCATTCGGGGAAGGTAGCAGAAGAAAATGAAGAGTTGATGACGGCCTGGAGGTGCGGGGCGATGATGTCGTCGGCTTTATTGAAGATGAAGTGAGGGCAGGGGTCCGATGGGGCGCCGGAGTGGATAGAGTTCATGGTGGTTTTGGTTTCTTCAGTGTTGATGTGGGTCCAGTCGTTGAGGGTGATGGTCGGGGTGTGGGTTCGGTGGTGCTTGGTTGGGTCTGGTGTCCGAAGCTGTCGTGGAGGTCGCTGATCTTGCGATGGAAGAAGGTGGCGAGGGAGTTGCACAAGTCTTGTGAGAGCGTGACGGCATTGGCGTTGGCGCTGGGGTTGGAGAACTCTTTGACGATGCTAAAAAGTTCTCTGCTGTTGTGGCTGTTTTTGTCCAGTCTGTCGGTGAAAAAGTTCCTTTTGGCAGCGCGGATCAGGTGGTGGTGTTCGCGGGTTGCGTTTTTGAGGGCGGTCATGTTGTCGGCGGTGTGGTCCTTGCGCCAGGCCTTCTCGAGGGCGCGACAAGTTTTCTTCGATTCTTTGAGGGTGTCAGAGAACCAGAGAGGTTTTCTGGTGATGGCCTGTTGATGCGTGCGTCTGAGGGGAGCAAGGTTGTCTGCGCAGTTGGAGATCCAGTTCGAGAGGCTGAGGGCTGCGTCGTTGGGGTCGGTGGTGAGGGTGGGTTGGTTGATGGTGAGTGCGGAGAAGAGTTGCTCTTCGGGGATTTTGTTCCACTGTCGACGAGGGATGGGTTGAGTGTGGAGGTGGCGGGTCTCGCGTCGGAATGTGAAATGGACACAGCTGTGGTCGGTCCAGTGTAAAGCGGAGGTGTGGCTGAAGAAGACGTGTTTGCTGGCGGAGAAGATAGGGTCAAGCGTGTGTCCGGCGATGTGGGTGGCGGTGTTCGCCAGTTGCTTGAGGCCGAGGTTGGCGAGGTTGTCGAGCAGGACGGTGGTGTTGGGGTCGTTGTTTTGTTCCAGATGGAAGTTGAGGTCGCCTAGGAGGATGTAGTCCGGCGAGGGGAGGGCGTGTGGGGAGATGAAGTCGGCGATGGAGTTGCTGAAAGGGGCGCGCGGTCCGGGGGGACGGTAGACGAGGGATCCTCTGAGGGTGGTCCTGGGGTCGGTGCAAATCTGAAAATGCAGATGTTCAGCGGCGAGAGGGGTGTCTTCGGTGGAGGTGGTGATGCTGATGGAGTCTTTGAAGACGATGGCGATACCTCCTCCTACTTGGTTGGTGCGGTCTTTTCTGGAGATCTTGTAGCCTTCGGGGATGGCAGTGGCGATGTCTGGGGCCGAAGAGGCGTTCATCCAGGTCTCCGTGATGAAGGCGACATCCGGAGCTGTGGAGTCCAGGAGGTCCCAGAGTTCAACGGCGTGCTTGTGGACAGAACGAGCGTTGACCAGGATGCACTTGAGGTGGTTGATGGCGCGTGGGCTGGTGGACGTGGTAGTTGCGTGGTGGAAGATGCATTTGCAGGAGTTGCAGGCGAAGGGTCCATGGGTGTGTTTGGGGTGAGCTTGGAAGCAGGTGTTGGAGCGCCCTGGGTTGAGGGCGTGGAGGGTGGTGTGGTCGTAGCGGATCAGCAGGGCTTGGGAGAGCCGGGGACCAGGGGTCGTGGCGCTGGGCGCGGGCCAGGCGCGGACGGGCGCAGACGGGCTTGTCTCTGGCGCGCCAGCGGCTCGCCCGCAGCGCAGTTGCGCAGCGGCCGCCATAAGAGGGAGGAGGGGAGGGGAGGGGTCAGCTGGGGGCGAATGGGAGCTGGGGGGCGGGGGCGTGCAGGAGGTCGCGGCGGGAAAGCGCGAGGGAGGGGGGACAGGTAGAGTGAGAAGAGTTGGGGAGGGGGGTATAAGAGTGGAGGGGGGTGAGTGTTAGGAGGTTTAGGAGATTAGGGAGAGAGATAGGAGTAGGGTTGGGAAGATAGGGGAGGGGGGTTGTAGAGGTGGGTGAGGGTGAGATGTAGAGTGAGAGGATAGGAAGATAGGTAACAGAGGGGGTGGCGGGGATAGGTGGAGAGATAGAAAAATAGGTAGATAGGAGGAGTGAGGGAGGCAGATAGCGAACGGGGTAGATAGGGGTGATAGAGAGGGGGAGGCGAGTGAGGGAGGGGGATGAGACAGGAGCAGGAGGGCAGGTGCGAGAAGAAACAGAAGACGGAGGACGGAGAAAGCAGAAGACAGAAGAACAGAAGAACAGAAGAACACAGAAGAACACAGAAGAACACAGAAGAAGATACAGAAGACGAAGAACAGAAGGCAGAAGGTCACAGAAGAAGATGAAGAAGAAGAGAGGCGACAGGAGAGGCTGAGAAGCACACAGAAGAAGAGAGAAGACGGGGAAAAGAAGAGTACAGAAGAAGATTATAGAAGAGGAGCGAGGAGGAAGAACAGAGAGGAAGAAAAGAAGCAGGAGCAGGAGAGAGGGTGAGTAGCGCGGGGCAGGGCGAGGGGCTGGGAGGTGGGGGGTACTTATTGCGAGGTGGGTCTCAGGAACCTGGAGGAGCTGGAGGAGCTGCAGCGGCAGGGGGAGCGACCTACCCTTGGGTCAAGGGTCGCTACCACTGTCGCGCAGCGGCCGCCATAAGAGGGAGGAGGGGGGGAGGGGTCAGCTGGGGGCGAATGGGAGCTGGGGGGCGGGGGCGTGCAGGAGGTCGCGGCGGGAAAGCGCGAGGGAGGGGGGGACAGGTAGAGTGAGAAGAGCTGGGGGAGGGGGGTTTTGGGGTGGAGGGGGGTGAGTGTTAGGAGGTTTAGGAGATTAGGGAGAGAGATAGGAGTAGGGTTGGGAAGATAGGGGAGGGGGGGTTGTAGAGGTGGGTGAGGGTGAGAGGTAGAGTGAGAGGATAGAAAGATGGGTAACAGAGGGGGTGGCGGGGATAGGTGGAGAGATAGAAAAATAGGTAGATAGGAGGAGGTGGTGAGTGAGGGAGTTAGATAGTGAGATGGAGCGATAGAGAGATAGGTAGATAGGAGGAGTGAGGGAGACAGATAGCGAACGGGGTAGATAGGGGTGATAGAGAGGGGGAGGCGAGTGAGGGAGGGGGATGAGACAGGAGCAGGAGGGCAGGTGCGAGAAGAAACAGAAGACGGAGGACGGAGAAAGCAGAAGACAGAAGAACAGAAGAACAGAAGAACAGAAGAACACAGAAGAACACAGAAGAACACAGACGAAGATACAGAAGATGAAGAACAGAAGGCAGAAGACCACAGAAGAAGATGAAGAAGAAGAGAGGCGACAGGAGAGGCTGAGAAGCACACAGAAGAAGAGAGAAGACGGGGAAAAGAAGAGTACAGAAGAAGATTATAGAAGAGGAGCGAGGAGGAAGAACAGAGAGGAAGAAAAGAAGCAGGAGAGAGGGTAAGTAGCGCGGGGCAGGGCGAGGGGCTGGGAGGTGGGGGGTACTTACTGCGAGGTGGGTCTCAGGAACCTGGAGGAGCTGGAGGAGCTGCAGCGGCAGGGGGAGCGACCTACCCTTAATCACATAAACAAAGAGACAGAGGTCAGCAGATGCAATTGCTGCACAGATCCAATGTTTATAGAAATTTTATTCTAACTATTGCTTGGAGAGAGAATACGGGATGACCCTGTCCCAAAGTGCGGCTACGGGTTGGGGTTTATTGTCAGCTACACTTAGTCATGAAAAGAATTGTGCAATTTCAGAATTCACTTTAGTTAGATCATTTCAGGAACTGACCCATATTTTCCTTTCAGTTTGCCCCTGGAATATCCATTGATACACCTGATCATGAAGTGATTAACTGTTGGAGGCTCCTTTGCATAAGTTTCATTCAGCAAACATGGTGTGAAGAGGACCCTCAGCTGCCTGCCTCACCTACTCTCTTCCAGCATTTGGAAAAACATAAAGGGGTTGTGTTTATGGCGGCTTAATTATATCCTTCTCACAAGCTTATGACTTGCTGAGTTCTTGGCTTGTTTGCTGAGTCATTATTGAAAACTGGGGTACTATCCTTGGTGTAAAACCTCTAACTCTGACTAATGTATGTCTCAACATAAGTGAAGAGCAAAAAACCCATTCAATCAGTTCAATTAAATTAATACTGTCAGATTAAAACTATGGTTATTCAGCAGCGACTTCAAACTTGATTTGATGCTTAACTCAATTGAAGTTGATTCATCCATTGGTTAAAAGGTTACTGAACAGATACTTAGGAATCCCTGAACCAGCACAACTCTCACAAAGATGAATTCTGAGAGAATCTGTGCATGCTTTTTTCACACGCTTTCAGAGAGAAGATCTCCATGCTTCGGTAGATCAGTGCAGGGAATTGCTATGTCATCCTCTTATATAACCAAGATTAATTCTTTGAATCCTTGCAGCTGGCTGGACATTAAGAGGGGTATTATATAGTTTTACCCCTTGAAAGTGATCATTTCCCCAGCGTTTTAGAAATGAAAACAAAAACCCAAGTAAAGTGAGCGTCAGAAGTCAGGCATTTGGTAGGGCGAAAGATATTTAAATGGAGAGAACCCTCTGCGCACTTGTTTTTTGAATGGGAAGATTCATTTAATTTTGTAAATTCCAGTTTTTCACCAAATTGCTCTCAAGAATTGAATTGTGTTGAATCGTGGGAATATATTGTAACTGGCCTAACTGAAAGCCTATATGTTAGAAATAGCAGCCTATACCTTAGAAGTCCTCATATGTTCGAATTCACCAAGACGTTTACAAAAAACTTTGAGGGAGAGGAAGACAACCTCAAACTTTAAGAGCTTTTGTAAAACACCCAATGAATAATACTCAGATAGGAAAAAAAAATCCTAAAAAATAGTACAAGTAAGCTAAGTGGTCTTCAAAGTGAGCACAACTAAATCCAGCATTCTGGTACTCTCTTTTACATCCATTGTTTCCCTATTGTCTGCAGTGTAGGATAATTTCTGAGTCCTGGCAAGGCCCAGTGCTAGTTTCATTATATAAGAAAGGCTTTATTTTGGATCTGATTAATTAAAAAAAAATTATGCCTTCAGATCTAGGCATGCCGGAGCATTTCCTGTATTCTCTATTCGAGGATGGGGGATCTTGGCATCCGAACAGGGGTTAGCAATCAATTAACAAGGCATCAATCAACAACTAATTTACAGTGTAACCTATTAGGCGACACAAAATGAAACCCAAATCAGAAGTAAAGTTAAAAGGTTTCTACAAACTACCACTCAGATTAATGTAAACAAATCTCAGGAAAATGCTTTAAAGGTACAATATTACCATTGGGTATCCAAAGTGGCGGAAGAATTACATTCTAGTCAACAAGGCATACTAAACACTCAGTAATTGCAAGGCAAAATATCAATAAAAGAATTTGTTGGCTTAGTAATAAACATTAGACATTTCTCTTACACATTAGTGCAAGTTGAAATCATCTAACTAAACTAGCTGACACTAAACACCATTTCACTTTTCGACATAAGTCTAACTACAGGACACAGGGACAAAAGGTAAAAAGCAAATATAGGACAGAAAGAACCTGGAAAAACGACATCTGAGACAAAAAGAAGTTAACTAAGAAAGGCAAAAAGTAAGTAAAAAGGGAATGTGTCAGCATTTCAGAAGCTCGGTCAAGAGCCTTCTCAGAGAGTCAAGTGCAGTCTAAATCACACTCAGCAAAGCATGTGGAATGCGGAGCAAGAGAAAGAGGTCTATACCTCTCCAAGTCTAAAGGAATCTCTCCTACTATCAATTAGTGAAAGTCCTAGCTAATACTGCAAATTCAATTGTGAAACGCTCCTTCAATCCCATCACTTCAGGTTTCATCTTCTCCCATCTCACAGCAGAACTTGCAACAATACAGTGCGTTCTCAAGATGGTCCTGGCAAGGTTGCTATCCTTGGTCTCTTGTACATCGTTTGCAACATGTGTGAATAGTGGCAGTCTTCACATTCTCGGCCTCTCCATGTACCTTCTCCAAGGTTGTTTTCTCAGGCTCTATCTGAGTATGACAATAGCAAATCTGTCCCCAAAATAACACTGTATGTGAAAACACCTGCAATGAAATGACACGTTAGCAGAAATGGAAAACAGTTTCTCATGTTAGGAAATTTCAGGCCTAATAGAGTCAAGCTCATACAGAATTTAGAATTGCACTTTAATGTTTTGCAGTGTATATTTTAATCTGCATTATAAATGGCAGTTATACTTTTCTCATAAAAGTTTCAGATTACAGTAAATATAAAACAAAATAGAACGGTTAACACATGTAAATGAATATGGCGAGGAACCACATTTCTCAATATAGTCAACAAAATTAGGACACACATTTTCATAAAATCATTATAGTTTCAAAGGGAAACACTCTCAAATAACACTAGGCTGGTTAAAAATCATATTCAATGGTTACATTTAAATAAATATGGTTATACCACACAATACATTTCTTCTAACACTATAGTGAGTATACCTCATTATTGACCCAAAGTGCACGACTTGATATTACTGAATCTTCTTTCCTGCAAGGGGTAGGTTGGGGACCACTGCTGTTATCACAGGAGAGTGAATAGCACCGTTGTCAACCAAAAATGATAAAGAGTGGACATTCACATTACCATCAAGGTATGTAGCCTCTGGTCTACCTCTAGGAATGCACCAAGTACGCATTCCTCCTCCATCCTTTGGCACCATCATTGGGAGTGATCTGAAACGTAATCCTTGTCCATTGGGATCAAGGAGTACTGGTTCACCATAGGGTTGGAATTTGCTTTAGGGATTTTATGTGGATTGAGTCGGGGAACAGTGGACTGTTGTTAGGGCATCGTGGCTTAAGGAACCTGCATTGATTATCTCTCAGTCACATTAAAATTTTGCATTCACGGTCTTTGTATTTGCTGTGACTGAACCTGATTATTCCCCTGTGTTCGCATAAATACACCATTCTGCATCTGATTATTATTCGGAATAAAGGGACATTCACTCTTCCAATGGCCCAATTTGCCACACAAATGACATGGATTTGTCTTCTTCACCGTCTTTGCATCCACTCCTTTAATCAGATCAATGGGAACACTTCTTCTTCTGCCTAACATCCATGCATCTTGGGAACTCCCAGATGATACACTACCTGCATATCGACAACATTTCCTACAAACTGCATACTCTGACTCCTTTGTGGAGCCTTCATTTGCTCTTTCATCAGCTTCTTGTTCAACTTTTTGTGTTTCAAATCCAATTGCAATATTTTCCATATCACCAGATCTCATCCATTAGTTTGTTCTGCAAACAACTCAAGTGCTGCTGAATTCATGTTACTTACTTCTGGCTGCAATCACTGTACATATCTGAACACAAAATGTCCCATGTCATTTGCCCAAGGAGTTTTTGTGCCACTGAAATGCTTGACAGCCGGCAACAGTCTCTCGTAATAGGAATGAATTGACTCCTTCTTTCATTCTATTGATCACTCTATCAGTCCTCAGCCAATCAGTATCGTTAGGGGATACCTTTTGTTTAAAAAACAAAATCACCTGCTTGTACTTTTTCATCACAATTTCAGATAGAGCTTTCATCATAGGTGTCTCATAGGTTCTTTTTAGGGCCAGTCAACAGCCAATTTGCATTCACCCCACAAATCACTTGTTCGACAGTAACATCAAACAATTTATTCAAATCCTCCCACAGAACATTTGAAAGCTTCACAATTCATTCAATCTGTCTGTACCATTTCAGAGGCTTCTCACTCAATTTTAGGAAACCATTTGTGATTGACAAAATGTTACCTCTGTTCTAGGGAACATAAACATATCCTCCACCCGGAACCTCTTTCACAGGAACCATTTGCACATCTCCCTCACTTTTGTCTGCTCCACCCACAGGCAGATCTATTCCTACTTTCTTCTGAGTCTTCTTCTCCCATCACCTTTCCCATATGTCTAATTCACTCCATTTTCAAACTAGCTAATTAATTCCCTGATTTGCAATTATATTCCTGAAGTTCTCATGTTTATAATATCTTTGCCACAGAAACTCAAATGATAACATTTCTGTGAGGTTTTTGACTTCTCCAAATCCATATCACATTTCTGGGCTCAGTCAGCTAGTCTCTCATGGTCTTGTCCTACATGTCTTGAAATGTCTTTGCACATGAACTGTAATTTGTCATCTCTGTAGGTGTCTACTTGGGCTGTGTCAAGAGTTCCTAGTACCATCTCATTCAATTCCAATTTCATTTTGGACACATCTAGTGTTCTTTATTTCTCTGGGGCTTGAAATGTTCTTCATAAGTGCCTGAACTTTCTGCTTCATTTGTAGCACTCAAGGTCTTAAGCCAATCATGTAATTCTTGATCACTAAGGCCTCATATTTCAACTGGAGTATTAAGCAATACCTCGCCCCTAGAAGAGTTTGAATTTGCATGAGCTGGGGTACTTGCAACAGACATTTCTGCTTCTGACATATTGAAGGGTAGTCTCCTATTTAGGAAACTACAGCCCATATTCGGAGTGGGGTTTGATCTAGGCATGAAAAATGGTGGGGACCCCTAAGGGAACCTCACATCAGGTGTAAATCCTGTATGACTTGTCGTCGGATCTGGGTCTGAATTGCATGTAGCGGTTATCTGTCTCAGGACTGAAGGATGTCTCCTTATCGCCACATGTCCTGGACTATCATTACTTTTGACTTTCCTTGGGAAAGGAACAGTTGGAAAAGCTAATATATGGGTATTATTTCCTGTTGCTCCTGAACCATATAATGGAATTACAGGACCTATTGTCACAGGAACTATTAGTGCACCTGGAGTAGTCAAATTAATTGGGTTTTGTAGAACTGTCCTCCCTAAGCTCTGTCCTGTCTGGTGAGAAGTTTGTTCTATTAGTGCAGTAGATATGCCAAAAGTTTAATTTCCCGATGTCTCAATTGCCTTCCCTGTCTGGTCAGTGTTGTCTGGCGGTGGACGATTTAACATTGCACACTTATAAAATCATTGGCCAAATCACTGTCATAAATAGCATCTTTATTGTCTGTGTCTATTGTCTCTTCTTTCCTTTTCTTCCCTTTTGATTTACTCTTTCCCTCTTTTCACTAGATAAAGTAGGATATAATCTAGTAATTTCAATTATGTCTGCCGGTCAAAACGTTCTGTTGATTATCCCTGCGGGTGGAGTTTTCACTCCCTCTCTAACCGGAATATATGCATTGCCTTTCAATAATCTTTTTAATGGTTTTCAATCAAATTACAATAGTTCACAGTTAACTTTTTGTTCGCAATCAGGAAGTAATTCTTCACCCACAATCCTCTGTTTGACGTTCACAACCAATACCACCAGCACAGCTTCACACCAATCGTCCTATATCAGTGTAACACAATGTGATGTCAAACTCACTCCTTGTAGCCGCTCACCCTCCTTTACAATTAATCTGGCAACCACTCTCTCACTCCAACCTAAATGTAGAATAATGCAAGTAATTTTCAACAACAACTTTGTCTGCTCCACTAAAGGTTCAAGGTAATTAATCACTTAAAAAGTGGTTTAGAACTACACTTTTAGATCTACTCTCACATTTACTTCTAAAATGAGGGATCCCAGTGGATCCCCTTCATACTTATACAGATCCTCCCTGTGCACTTGATGTTCATTTACCAACCTCTGACAATCACACATAGCATTTCCCTTACTGATGGTACTGTTGCATTCGCCTCACAAACAACACTTATACAGCAGACAAGAAGAACAATACCAAGTGTCATCTACACTTATCTAGTAAACCAGGATCTTAGGTCACGACGGACCCCATAACCAACTGAAATTCTTAGCAAATAGGTGCCCCATTCACATATCAACTTCAAGTCTCAGCAAAACACTTCACAGTCACCACAAATCACCACAATCTTAAGCAAAAGCAACACATAGTGCAACCTCATTAATACTCACACATCCGCTGCATTAACACAACGCTGGAATTCCATCAATCCTGTTAATGAAACATGAGCTCAGAGGTTTGGGCTGGGTCTGGACAACTGGACTCTGCTACCAGATTTGCTGGAGCATTTCCTGTATGATCTGTTCGAGGTCGCTGGATCTCGGCATCCGAGCATGGGTCAAAACAATTAACAAGGTATTTATCAACAATTAATTCACAGTGTAACCAATTAGGCCATACAATGAAAACCCAAATCAGAAGTAAAGTTACAGGGTTTTATTGCACAAAAACACTCAGATTACTGCAAACAAATCTCAGGAAAATGCTGTAAAAGTACAAAATTACCATTAGGTATCCAAAGCGGCAGAACAATTGCATTCTAGTCAACATAAGGCATACAGAACACTCTGTAAAATATCAATAAAATAATTTGATGCTTCGAGAACAAATGCTGGACATTTCTCTTACACATTAGTGCAAGTTGAAATCATCTAACTAAACTAGCTGAGGACAAGCAGGAAATCCTCTCTAAACACTAAGGGACAGATTTAAGAAAAAGTGGCACAGAGCGGTGCTGTGCCAAAGTTGGCAGTGCTGCACTACGTCATTTTTGAATCGCAGGGATGCACTGTAATTAAGTGAATACGGTGCACCCCTGTGTTTCCACCTGCGCTGACACTAAATTTAGCACCATCGTGCAAGGATGTCTGTGTTGAGGGGTGTGATTGTTTATGTGCTGGAAGGTGTCCCTTCCTGCACATAAACAATCACTAATGGCGCTTTGGAACTTCTGTGTGTGCTGCACAATGCAGCACACATAGAAGTGCCAAAGCATCATTTTCAAATGATTGTTTATGTGCAGGAAGGGACACCTTCCCACACATAAACAATAATTTCTGGCATTTCGCTCTTTCTATGCATGCTGCAGAATGCAGCACGCATAGAAAAAGCAAAAACCGAGGAGGGATTCATGTTATACGATGTATATTTGAATGTAAATTGTAAATGTCAGTTATACTTTTCTCTTTTAAGTTTCATAATACAGTAAATATAAAACGAAATACAGCTGTTGACACATGTAAATGAATATGATGGGGAACTAGAATTACATTTCTCAACATTAGTTAGCAACATTAGTACACACATTTCATAAAATCATTATCATTTCAAAGGTAACACTCTCATATAACATGAGGATGGTTAAAAGATCGTAATCAATGGTTACATTTCAATTGATATTGTTATACCACACAATACATTTCTCCTAACACTATTGTGAGTATACTTCATCATTGGCTTTGAATGCAGCCTTTTACATTAGTTTAGCATTGATTCCCAGGGTATGTTATCATTACGGTCGCACATAGATCAACATTGTGACATTAAAAGTGACAGCCAATTCTGCGCTGCACCAGGGGCTAACTTTTTCGCTACAACAATTTTGAAAGAGCTGAAGACTTGGGCTTTAGACAAGGTTCTTATACCTATTTCTTTTAATCAGAAGGGCTTTCAACCCGACTTAGGTAGCCTGGATAACATCATGACCCTATCTGTCTTTATTGAAGAAGCAATATCTACAAAAATTCCCTTGCAGTCAAACTTTGTTTACTCTACATATGCATCTGTCACTGGTCAAAGCTGAAGAGGAGATTCCTAATCTACTAAAGGCAATCCAACTTTTATATTAAAATACTTCTGTGAAGATATCTGTGGGCTCTGGACCCTTGTTGTCACCTAAAATCCCAATGTCTTTATAGAGGATTTAGACAGGTTCCTGGCAGATTCAATATCTTATTACTCAAAGACAGCAAATCACATAATGAATTTATTGTAATATGCAAATGATATGGTTCTATTAGGTAAAACAGGGATGTGCTTGCAATGCATCTTACAACCCTTGCTCTACCTTAGCACAATATTGTGAAATCAGTCTATTATTGTTAACCTAAGTTAAACTAAAGTAGGCATATTTGGCATGTTAACATTGTGGGAGCATTTGTTTCAGTAGAATGTCCTCTAGGATACATATTTGCTACTCCTGTCTGTGTAGAGTGTATGGGCTCTGCTTTGAACTTCTAGAGCTAATATTTAAGTTTACTCATGTTGCTCCTTTTTCCCTGACCATTTGGATACCAGATTTCTAATTCCTTGCAAAAAATGTTTTCAATGCATCCCAGCACAAGTTCCTTTAAGTAATAGTATAACTTATTTCTAGGATTTTACAGCATTGATTTTTAATTTATTCTCCACATTTTAGTTTTTATAGGAGAGTTTTATAAGACTCTCAGTTAATGACTGAACGTTTACAAAAGAGTTGTTGCCTATCATACTGAGGCCCAGATTTATTGGCTTTGTGATTGTGGGGCATTGCAGCAAGTCAACTTGATGTGCTGCCCTGCATCACAGGGAAAAGGCAGGGAGGCACCAGTTTTATCCACTACGGCACATTCCTGTCCTTTCCGCTGCACTGGCACCCTTTTAGCTGCCTAGCCTCAATGCACGTACAATTGTTTTTGAGCAAGAAGGGGCACCTTCCTGCATAAAAGCAATCCTGAGAGGATAAAGATATTTCTTCTGATTACCCCTCACCTAGGGAGGCGTAGGATTTTGCACATTCCCAGGTTTAGCAGGGTCGATGAATCTTGGAATTTGTCAAAAAGCATGGAAGTAACATAGGACCACCCACACAACAACCATGGAATGCCTCCCTAGCGCAAAGTAAGGCCATGCAGCGATTTGCGCTGTGTTGCCTTACTTCATATTTTTAAGCTATTCAAAGCCACAAAAAGTGGCTTTGTGTGGTTTCAGAAATATGTCTTAGTGGTTTGCGCCATACAAGTACCATATCGGGTGGTGCAAGCATGGTGCAAACCCCTTATGAATATGCCCCTTTGTTTAGTGTTACAGAACCTCCCAAATCAATCATCTTGAGCATTACATTCGGATTGTCAATATGGGGCCTGTACTGATGAGCTTGCCAAATTGTGATATTACAAAAATCACTTAGTCCCGACTCCATTTATCTTTACTTTAGTTTCTACTATTGTGGCAAGAGATTTGATGGCAATTATAGTAGGGGAGTAACACAGGCACCTGCAGCCCCTCTGACGCAGGATGATCCCAATTTTTCAGGGGCCCCCAAACACTCAAAGGAGCCCCATTCCATCCGACGCCAATTGATAGTTGTCAGATATAGGGGAGACAGTGCATCCCCTCTCTTTCTACAGGGGCCTCATTAATTTACGTTAGACCGCTGAATTATTGTGAGGCCTCTACTGCAACTGGTTTGAAAAGGCGTAGCTTGAAAAATTGCCCAGTTTTTATGTAAGAACTGCAGATTGCCTAGAAGATATGAATTTCTTATATCAATTAGTGTACAGTCCCCGTATTCCATATTTCCTTAAAAGGGGCCATGCCCTTGCGCATAAGGCATCAGTTCATTAAAGCTGCAATTGATCTGTAGGTCTTTTATGCTTTACACTACTTTGATTTCTTAGGGAACCAGCATTTCATTTTTAACATTTTGCCTGACAGCGTAGCCAGAAAAAGAGATTTAGGAAGTGCTACAGAAAGATGGACTTTAGCTAAATCCAAGGTGATTGACCAAAATTTCGACGATAAAATATTATTATGTGACCAATATATTACGGTAAGAGCACTGAAGACAAGAATATTGTGAAGGTGAGTATCTATGAGTAAGCAAAGTTTTAGTATGGAGCTGTATCCCATACATTATAGATATTATACTCGTAATCCTCCCCACTCTACTTAACTACTCACTACTCTTATTCACCATTAGAATAATCAAGAATTCTTTGTTTTGAGGATTTCCTTTTTGCCTACGTGCAGGTTGGAGAATGTAAACAAATTTTTATGTTCCTGTGCGCTATGCTTGATCGATTTCTGTTTCATGAAAGACTGATAATAGGCAAAACTTTTATGCTTGTTCTTAGATGGTGAATGTCTGATCCTGATGCATTGTTTTAGTCTCTTGAGAGAAATGTATATTGCCTTCAGGTCTAAATTCTTTAATTACTTCACTGACTAATACTTTTGTATAAGTTATTGATGATTATTTTCGCCTTACTTTGTTGTAGTTTCATGATCTTTTAGTTGGTCCACTATTGATTTTCATATTTCACTAACTTCTACTTCCTCTAATTCGGTGTGGCTTATAAATCCAAAATACCTTCTTTTGTTTCTCTTAGGTCTTTTAAATGCTAGGATTCTTCTTACCCACTGGACACCTTGCATAGCAGTAAGACACTGTGCTTAATTTGTGCTTGTTGGTTACGGTGCTGAGCACCCGTACTTATTTTTGAGGGCCGGGGCTTATTCTTCTGCCTCAAGCATTTGCTGCGAGCAAAAGACTCATATTGGAAAGACGGAGGAAGGAAAAACGAAAAAGCGTCACAATGGGAGGAAGTAGAAAGCTTCAAGAGTGAGCTGAAGGGGCAGGGAGTGGCTTTATATGGATTGAAGAGGCTTGAGATGGCTTCAGGATTGCGCCGCTTCAGTATTCCATGTTCCGAAATTTAATTGCAGCAGCTGCGTGTTTAAGAGGAGGGCTTTGGACACGGCACTTTTTTATTTACAAACTAAGCACTAGTAATAACGGAGATCAAAGACTCCTCAACGTTAGCATGTGGGGGATAGCTCACATTGTTAGCATTATCTGGCAGAAGGCTGCTTGGTTTATTCTCTTGTGTCTTCTTCAGAATACTAACGACTGTTTTATTCAGTGGTGTTTGGACATGTATTTTTGTTGTTTGATTTGGGAGATTTTGGCTGTTTACTTTATTGTCATCGTTTTTGTGTTCTTTATTGGGATAGTACACAGTGAGCTGTCTCTGGGCATTTGAATTGATGCTCCTCTTCATATCCTAGCCAGAGCTCACTTTCCTTTTTGAAATTGTCATATGCCCCCCTCTTCAGTATCAGCATCCTTCCAAGCAAACAGTGGTCAGCTATCGAATGAAGTGTATGGGAGTGTTTTAGTAATGAATGTATTTTCGCATAAACGTTTAGGTTAAGCTATTTCTTGTTCCACTTCATTCTATACCTGCTCTAGAGCCCTTAAATTAGCCTTAAATGCGATAGCAGACTTATGCAATAGTCCAGAGAATTGTCCAGGGACACACAAGCCCAGCTTGCCTGTCTGGACATGTTTTTTCCTCCCTCTTAACCTTGTTCTGGCTATAATAACTGACTTTGAAAAAACGAGCTCCCTCAAGCAAGGTTTTAATCTGTATATAAGTCTCATAACCCTGGGCTTGGGTTGCAGTATCTTCATTTCATTTAGCGCCTGATATGGTAGCAGCCAGTCCTAATAGAGTTGTTAGCCAGACCCAGAACTCAGGTAAACATTTTGGCCCTCATTATGACATTGGCAATAAAAAACACCTACCGCCGCATCAACGGCCTCCAAAAGACCGTCGCCTCGTCTACCATCCGTCCGCCATATTATGACCACAGCCGGATTTCCGCCACAAGAAGGGCGGAAATCCGGTTGTGGCCATACTGGCGGATGGCAGCTACCACCAGCAGCGCCACGCCACTAGACCGCTGCCAGACGTATTATGGCAAATAATACAGCCTGGCGGTGTTCTGCTGGCGGGCGTGGCTGGCAGTAGCAGCGCCCCGTCCTGTCTCCTGCTGGAAGCCCCCCAGGATCCTGGTAAGTCGGGTCTCCAACAGGGGGAGGAGGATGGGGGGTGTTGTGTGTTTGTGTGTGTGTGTGTGTGTGTCCATGTATGTGTGAGTGTGTGCATGAATGCGAGTGTGTTTAGTGTTGTTTGCGTGCATGTATGAATGTGTGTGAGTGCGTGTATGTATGGAAATGTGAGTGCGTGTATTTATGGAAGTGTGTATGTATGGAAGTGTGAGTGCGTGTCTGTATGGAAGTGTGAGTGCATGTATGTATGGAAGTGTGAGTGCTTGTCTGCATGTATGTTTTGATGTGTGTGCGGGTGTGTGCGTGAATGGATGAATGCATGCATGTAGGTATGTGTGAATGAGTGTGTATCTGCGTGTGTGTGTGTGTGTGTGAATGGGGGCGTGGATATGGGGGGTGGGTGAGTGTTTGGAGAGGTATGGGGGAGGGGGCCTCCTATCAGTGACAGGGAAGGAGTTCCCTGTCATTGATAGGGCCTGCCACCATGGCTTTCGTGGTGTTACGAACGCCACGAAAACCATGGTGGTAGACAGGGACATAATACCGACGGCGGCACAATGGCGGGCGCCGGGCTGGAGATGGTTATCTCTAGCCCGGCGGCTGATGCCGCCATGGTGGTCGGAGTGGTCCATTGGTAGCACCAGCTTGTTGACGGTACGACCCTCACATTAGCGTCGACCGCCAGGGTCATAATGACTCCCTTAATCTATTTAGGGTCATAGGCTGTAGGGTGAGTGAATCCAGTTACCTTAGAGAAAATGAGTTTATATAGGATTTATGGAATTACACTTGGGCCATTAAACATTTGTCTATTCCTGTTCCTATGCTTAAACTGTCAAAACAAAATGTGTGCTTTGCCTTCGTTGGATGGACTCTTTTGCCAAACTTGTATTTCCCCATCCTGTTTAGAGAATGGGGAATCACAGAGTTTTCATTGGTGGAGTCAATGGTGGCAGTTCAGCTGCCTCTGCCATCAGAAGCCTTTTGCCTGTTGGTCCATCTGCCACACGGCCATCAGGTCACACTAACAGCCACCTCCTCTTCTTTATTATGGAGCGGCAGTCACTCGTTTCCCCACCATAGGACTGCCATAGGCGACGTAACAAAGCATTGTGAGACATGGAGGTTCCTGTGTGTCAGGCATTGTTATTTTGTTCTGCAAGAAGAAACTATCACTTTGGGAGTTTGTTATTGCAGACAAAATACTTTACTGAGCAAGACTAGCAAACAAAACACTTAGGCCCATATTTATACTTGTTTAGCATCGCATTTGTGTCATTTTTTTGACACAAAAGTGGCACAAACTTACAAAATACCAGACGTTAAATGAGGCCCTTAGTTTCAATATCTTAAAACATGTTTCCCCTAGAAATGGGACACAATGCTAGATCATTGTGCCTTTCACACCAAGTGAATCACTTTCTTATCAGATAATCAGCAACTTCTGAAATAAATATGCAGACGCATTTTGAAAAACAATTGAAAATTAACAGTGCCAAAAAGCATGGTAATTACTTTATTAATTTCCTAATAATGGAGGGCCTTGCTTCAGGTTTTTGTTTGTGATGTGACTATATTTATGTTTATGTTTCTCCTTACCTTTAAACGCTCGGAGCAGGAGCATCAAATGAGTCGGAATAATTAATTAATATCCACAAAGTTCCTTTGGGAGTAGCCCTGCACTCCTCCCTGCATCAATATGCGTCTTCCCTTGCTGCCTAGGGCTAAAAGGTGGGTAGGGTAAATCCAGAATCACATGCACACACCCAGCTCATTTGTAATGTGGCACATTGACGTGAATTTGAAGGGGTTACACCTAGGTCATGCAACCTTAAAGAACCCTGTGGGTTGAATACGTTTTAGTCCCTTTTTGCTGTTACTTGAGCGAGACATTCATGGTTGTCCACATTAGAGTGAGTAAGAATACGCCACGTCCAGCCTCCACTGTCATTTGTTTGTGGCATTCAGAACAAATTTAAAATGAACCGTTTTAATCTGAATACATTCTGACTCTGAGTCTAACACGACTGCCAAAAGGTTTTAGAAAGAAAAGGGCATTCAGGAATGTTAGCCGCGCCCTGGAAATTTGCTGTATAAAGCAGTGTCTGCCGCCTTAACAGGAAGAGTAACTGCTTCTATAAGAAATTATTGCAGCGCACCTAAAAAGCTCTTTTATTTCACTGACAAATTAAACGTTACATTGACAACAGTGATTTGGTCTATCAGAGGTAGTTCAGATTTTAAGGAGGGAAGTAATAGCATGCAATGTTATTTTTGATTTCCATCTCTCAAATTAATATAATAAATTCAGGTGACATAATATCAGTCATTCACAGCGCTTCGATAAACTTGTGGTACCAAGCACTGTGTAAAATAAGCTATAATAATGATCAATTGTTTAAAATGTAATATTACCACATTTTCAAACCCTATGGCGCATTGCCATCATTTGGTATTGTACATCTCAAGTGTGTGGTGCACCAAGACACAGAAGACCAGGGTGGAATGGTCAAATCACATAGTTGAAGGAGTAATGCATTGGACCAGACATGGTGTATGCAGAGTCTGTGCAATGAAAATATTCAAAGGTATGTTTGAGAAGTTTGGGAAGTTCTGCAAAGGAATTGCCTCCTTTTCTTCTTCCTCTCCCTCCTTCGTTCACTCACCTTCAGCAGTGTATTTAAAACTATCCATACCAGCTGCTTTGAATTCACTGTGCTCTTGCTATCATCAAAATAATACATATAGAGGAAGAGGGTGAGAGGAAATTAAGGTTTTAAAATAGATCTTCCCTATTTATCACAAATACAAACAAACTGTGTAAGAATTTGTACAGGAAATAAACCATGGAAGAGCCGTGTATTCTAGAGGCATTTACATATAGCTAAAGAAGCCTCACCCACCAACGGTGGCGTGTGTCATCATAGGGTCCCTACTCATTCAGGGCAGATCGTTGTCCTTGCATCACACAAGTCAACGCAAGGCAACACAAGTGCTTTACAAAGCTACCCACATTGAGATTTGTGTAACTTTGTGCCACCTTTCAGCTTCAAAGTAACGCAAGACAGTGTATCCCCTAGGTCTGTAGAATAAAGGAGCAGAAACCAAGATCTTACCCTATACATAGGGGTCCTTGTTTCATACAGGAAGAAAGGTAGTGCCTCCCTCTAGTCAATCAATAAATGTGAGTGAAAGCACAATCATGAACAGTGAATCAAGGATGTTTCTTGAGGATGTCACTTTCCGAAAAGAGCATAGCAATACACAAGGCACTGATTAATTGTAATAATCAACAATGTAAAAATGGCTCTATTGCCATACTAATCTAGATTCAATCTAGTGGAAATCTAAAAACTACAATTCAAATGACACTCTATAAAAAAGACTGGAGGAAATCAACACGGATATGGAGCAATTTACAGAGTTCTTACCACAAAATACCCAAATTAAAAAGAGACAGTAATAAATTCACCCATAATGTAATCTATCCATGCATCATAAAGGGATATTAGAATCAACCTACTAACCAATCCTTCTTGAAAAGTAAGAAACAACGAAGGACCCCATGTGAACACAGTAGCAGTGACAAATCCACACCAAAAGTTGTGGCCGATATAAGGCACCTTTTCCTGCTTTACCAACTCCTTCATCCCCAGTTCCAGATTTGTATTGGCGAAACATGTATGGTTCTCTTCCCCCAATGTCCAGATGTTGCCTTTTCAATGCAATTAACAATCTATTTGAAAGAGAGGCTGGGGATGGATCAAGTGAAAGAAACAAGACTCCAAAGTACAGTGGGAGGAAACATCTAATGGGTATAGTAAACCAGTAGATAATTTTAGGCAGATATAATTTCCCCTACAATAACGTCCTTCATTAGGAGCCACTGCAGGAACACCATTTGCCCTGAACGAAAGGGGGCCCTAAGAATAAGCATTCCACTATTCGTGGGTGAGGGCCTTTCTTTCTATAGGTGAATACCTCTAGAATATATGTCTCTTCTGAGATGTAACTCCTATACAGGTTTGGTATACCTTTTTATTTGTGAGTGCCAAAATAATAGCCTGAAAGCCTTTCTGCATTTGTGTTTAGCTAATTCTGGATCATTCCACATGAATTAAATCAACCACCCAATTTCCTGTCACCTCTGTCCTGTTCTTCTCATTGTCAACAAAATAGGGAATGCTTTGAGAACCCCTAGAAAGGCAGTTTACTTTTGCCACTGTAGAAGGGCCTGTT
Organism: Pleurodeles waltl; assembly: GCF_031143425.1. Lineage (NCBI taxonomy): Eukaryota > Metazoa > Chordata > Amphibia > Caudata > Salamandridae > Pleurodeles > Pleurodeles waltl. The sequence goes on along the minus strand of NC_090437.1, from coordinate 1,029,264,912 downwards.
TCTGGAAGGCACATCTAATTTTGCATTGAAAATGAGGAGGTTGCTCATAAAGAGATTAAGTATGTCTTGTTTCTTGGATGTAAAACCTTTAAAAAATTCAATGCGTTTCAAAGCCTGCTCAATGGAAGCCAGTCTAATGATTTTACCAAAACCATGTCTTATTTCATCACTGCTGGAGTGACCCTTAGGGGCCTATAATTACTTCTGATCTGTTTCTAGAAGTTCATTGACAGGGCGGACAGCAAATCATCAATAACAATAGACTTTATGTCAAGACCGGAGCTTTCTATTATGCTTTCAGTTCTTGCTTTATATTCAATAGCAGCAGTCAAGATAAATAAGAAAAAACTGAAAATCCCATGAGGCATCGGAACACAGCCAATGGGATAAAGAACGTAGTACATATTAACAGCCAATGGCAACAAAGGAACATCTATATTACCTAGCTTGATTGCGATCAGCCCTCTTTTCTTGCTGCTCGCAGTGAAGATAAGTACCTTTTTTACTTTTATGGTCATTGTGTTTCTAATATTAATATGCTTCATATGTATTCTCGTTTTATGATTGTTTACTTGATAAAATCTATACCATACTACTGAGTGCCGTGCGCTTTCTGCTTCCATTTCTTTCACCCTGAGTGCAGTGCTTTGTTTCTTTAAAATGGCATCTGCCATTTTAGGACGCTCGCTTTTTTGCTTATTATTGCATGGCTCTGTATTTCTAGCAGTTGGTTGGTATGACCGTGCTTTGCTTCCTATCATCTTTCCCTCTTCCCTTCACTTCCTTACTGAAGCGTCACCTGATGGGTGTTGCCTATTACTCTGCCTTCCCCGAGCTTGCTCCGTATTGTGTTTAACACGTCCACGCCCCGGGGGGTGCTTTAGTCCCTGGTCTCCATCCTCACTGGTGCTACGCCAAAATTAACCCTTTTTCTGCCTAATATTATTTTATTTATATATCAAAATGGAAATAGATAGCTCCCCTTTGCCTAATGAGGAATATGATGATGGGGAACCTTTTAAGAATGACCTGAATTATTTAAATCATTCATCAGTTGAACAGATCATTGTGGGCTCTATGGAAAAGATGTCTAAAACTATCGAAAATTCTATGGTGAGCATGATGTTTAACACTATATTGACCCATTCTGCGTAGGAAAGCAGAAAACACAAAACATTATCTTTACCTACCAAGAAACAAATTTTGACTCCTATTCCTGATTTGGCATCTCTGAGCAGTGAGGTTTCCTCACACCAGACTGAGTACGTTGTTCCTCCCAGGTCTCCTACAAAGGAGGGGCATACCGAAACACATGTTAAATGCAAACCCAAGGCAAAGAAAATCCAAAGCGCCTTCCAACAAATAATTATTTCACACATTTAAGATACTGATAACAATATGGGCGACGCAGATGACAATACCAATATATTTGTCAATGATGGTCCATCTCCACCACCTCCAAAAAAGTCAAAATCTGATTCCTTTTTAACCAAAACAGCATTGGACACAGAATGAATTCCTTTGTTCAATTTCACTCTTATTTGCCATCCAAATTCAATGGAGTGGTTTCCTGCGGCACATGTACTAAAGCATTTTCCCATAGACATAGAATGGGTAAAACTCTTTGATACATCTGGCCTTCTATATCTTCCAGGTTACAGCTTCCTCTATGTAAGCAAAATAGGAGTAAGTTAAAATCCGAATGTCCAAGACCTTCCCTCCTTTCCAACATTACTTTCACTCCATCAATTGACCCGTCTTTGATTACCTTCTTTTCAAAATTAGGCAAAGATCCATGCACAGGTGTTGACAGGGCCTGATCGGCTTGCCAAGATAAGTTACTTGATTTGATGGGATCTTGGGCTCGCATTTTCAACATGGCAGAGGTGGCTAGGTTGGACAATATCGATATTGAATCCCAAGATCTTTCTATGTGGAAAGCTTTTTGCTTTCTTGGCAATGCCAATTCCGCAATCACACCAGAATGAAGATAAGGTCTCCTCTAAAAGTTTGATCCTAAATTGGTTAACCTAGCTACTTTCCTAATCCAGGTGTTAAAACAGATAGGGGGTCATTACAACATTGGCGGTAAAAGGCGCTTACCGCCGTGCAGAAGACCACCAATACACCGCCGCAGCTGCGGAATTCCACCACAGCTATGACGACCCACATCTCGAAAACCGCCAAAACTCATACACCCACACAAGTCCGCCACACCAAAGGTCAGTGAAAAACTGGTGAAAACAAAACCTCCACCGTCACGCCAACAGAAACACGCCCATGCTATCATGACCCACGAATCCACGCGGCGGTCTTTCAACCGCGGTATTCCATTGGCGGTACACACCGCTGCGCTCAAAATACACACACATCTCCAAAGCACCGCCACATTGGACAAATCAAAATACACACACCTGACACACATACAAACACCACTCCCACACACCCAATACAATATAAAACACACACCCACATCACCCACAAACCCCTACGACCAAAAATTAGACACGAAGGCCAGAGAGAGACTACAGCAATAGACAACCCCAACACACAGAGGCACACAACACCTTCACCCATACAACATCCACGCTCAAAACACCCAACACCACCACACATCACCAAACTCATCAACACATACACCACCACATACATCACCTACATCATCCCAAGTCAAGCCAAAGACACCCCAGGTTTTCCGAGGAGGAGCTCAGGGTCATGGTGGAGGAAATCCGACGGGTAGAGCAACAGCTATTTGGAGCACAGGTGCAGCACACCTGCAGAGCCAGGAAGATGAGGCTATGGCGAAGAATCGTCAACAGGGTCAACGCAGTGGGACAGCATCCAAGAAATCGGGAGGACATCCGTTAGAGGTGGAACGACCTACGGGGGAAGGTGCGTTCAGTGGTCTCCAGGCACAACATCGCGATTCAGCAGACTGGCGGCGGACCCCCACCTCCTCCCCCACAACTGACAACATGGGAGGAGCAGGTCTTGACCATCATGCATCCAGAGGGCCTCGGAGGAGTCGGTGGAGGAATGGACACTGGTAAGTCAAATCTTAACTATCATATCCCCCACCCTACCTGCATGCTATCACACACCCCCACCCTCACCCCCTCCCCTATCACTCCAACTCCTCACTAATGTACTAATAACACAAACCACCCATCCCAACACCAAGCCCTGCATGACACAACTAAGCATGGACACCCAGCACTAAAGCATACTCACTGCACATACCCATAACAACCCCCCAACCATCATCATACAAGCCCCCACACAGGAATGCTTCCACTGGGGTACACGCACACCCACCCATTGCACACCATGACACACACACATGCAATAATCATGCTCTTATACCCCTGCAGGACCACTACGTAACGTCACCACACAGGAGGGTCCAGACATCTCCATTCCACCCACAGAAGAGGCCCACAGTGACGACAGCAGCTCTGGCCAACTAGATCCAGATGACCAGCCCGGACCATCGTGGGCCTCGGGACAGTTGCTTCCCCTTGCACAGGCACAGCCCAACACTGACCTTCCACCCTCTGGTAACACCAGCACAGCACCCACCCAGCGGGCCCATACCTCCGTACCCAGGACACGTCAATCAGCGGTGTGTCCACCACTACAGGGAACCCAGGGTAACCCACCACCCCAACAACAACAGGGACCTGGGGGCAGTGGTAGTGGGCACACGGTCCAGGGGACGGAGGCACAGGAACAGAGGGGAACTGGGAGGGCTGCTGTGCGACAGGGGGCGGACAGGCCAAGGGAACCCACCCTCCACGAGGCCCTCTTCTCCATCATGGGAGCATACCACCACTCCCAGGAGACGATGGCTACGGTCCTGGCCAAGTTTCAGGAGACCCAGCGCCTGCAGGACGAACAGTATTTGGGCTTCAGGGAGGAGCTCAGAACCATCAGCTCCGCCCTGGGCACCATCGTAGGGGTGCTGAAGGACATATAAAAGACCATGAGGGACACCGTGGCACTCCAAGGGGCCCCTGTCACAAGCATGGACGATGAACTGCCCACCACCTCCGCCGGCGCTAGTGGACAGGACGCCCGCCACAGGAACACGACACCAGCACCCCACCCCCTGCAGACGGACAACCACCCAGCAAGCGGTCCCTGAGATCCAGGAACAGAACAGAGCAAGATGGCAAGACCCCCGCCAGGAAATGAGACCACCCTGATTGTCCTCCCACTGTCTCACTTTGTTACCCTGTCCAGATTGGAAGTGCCCCAGCTCCACTTCTTATGCCCATATGGGCAGGGCACCTGTGAGACTAATAGACTGGACTCTGCCATGGACATTCCTCCACCATCACCCATCACCATTTTGCCATCCCCTCCAATAATTAGCACTTCAATAAATACCCTTGAACAACAAAACAATCTGGAGTCAGTCTGTGATTTTGAAAATGTGTATTAGCAATGACAGTGACAAAATGCGTTTTCAATTGTAATGCCAACATACCTATGTCACACATCACAAGTCCATGAAGAATGCAAGCAGATGACACACGTTGGTAACCACACCTGTGAAACCGTAATGGAAATGTACAACTCAGTTACCAAATACTGCTACTAATTGACAGACAGGATAGAGGTAGAAGTGTGAAAGTGAATGTAATAGTAAAAAAATTGTTCTCACCTGTGTGTCACTGGAAATAATGCTGTATGACTGACTCCCTGTTGTCTATGTCTTCTTCCTCAGCTTCTTCCTCATCACTGTCCACAGGCTCCACAGCTGCCACAACACCGTCATCTGGACCATCCTCCTGCAGAACAGGCACCTGGCGTCGCAAAGCAAGATTGTGAAGCATCGAGCAGGCGATGATGATCTGGCACACCTTCCTTGGTGAGTAGAGTAGTGAACCACCTGTCATATGGAGGCACCTGACCCTGGCCTTCAGGAGGCCGAAGGTGCGTTCGATCACCCTCCTAGTCCGCCCATGGGCCTCATTGTAGCGTTCCTCTGCCCTGGTCCTGGGATTCCTCACTGGGGTCAATAGCCAGGACAGGTTGGGGTAACCAGAGTCCCCTAATAGCCACACCCGGTGCCTCTGGAGTTGACCCATCACATACGGGATGCTGCTATTCCGCAGGATGTAGGCGTCATGCACTGAGCCCGGGAACATAGCATTTACCTGGGAGATGTACTGGTCTGCCAAACATACCATCTGTACATTCATGGAATGATAACTCTTCCAGTTCCTGTACACCTGTTCACTCCTGTGGGGGGGACCAGAGCTACATGGGTGCCATCAATAGCACCTATGATGTTGGGGATATGTCCCAGGGCATAGAAGTCACCTTTCACTGTAGCCAAATCCTCCACCTGAGGGAAAACGATGTAGCTCCTTAAGTGTTTCAGCAGGGCAGACAACACTCTGGACAAACACGTTGGAAAACATAGGCTGGGACGTCCCTGATGCCACGGCCACAGTTGTTTGAAATGATCCACTTGCAAGGAAATGGAGCACTGATAGCACCTGCACTTCAGGGGGTATTCCTGTGGGATGGCGGATTGGTGAGATTAGGTCTGGCTCCAACTGGGTACACAGTTCCTGGATTGTGGCACGGTCAAACCTGTAGGTGATGAATAAATGTCGCTCCTCCATTGTTAACAGGTCCACCAGCGGTCGGTAGACCGGAGGATTCCACCATCTCCTCAAATGTCCCAGCTGACGGTGCCTAAGAAGGACAACAGCGACCACAGAGTCAACAAATTCCCAGGTATGTACCCACAGCTACACAGAACATGACACCAAATACCAAACTCTTTCTCTATGTGTGTTGAGTGTAGGCCTAGGTATGTGTGACGCAGTAGTAAATGAAGCCATGTGGGACCCTGAAATGGCGGCTGCCTGACCTCTAAAGTGGGACAATGTGATGTGCGGTATCTGCACTGGCGTTGTACACCGTCGCGGTAGGCGGTCGTAGACTGCGGCGCAATGCTGCATTGGTTAACATTGGACCCTATGGGTCACAGGAGCCAATGATGAAGTGCGCCGGCGGTGATGATACGCACTGCCGCGGACGTCACCGCCGTGGACGTGACCGCCATTTTCTATCTGTTCAATCACTCGATACTTGATCTTCGACAGGAGAGGACCTACACTGCTAGTGCTGCTGTGACCTCGGTCTGGAAGAGACAATGGCTGCTGCATCTGGGGAAAGGGCCCCTGCCTGCACTGCTCAGGAGTTGGAGAAGCTAGTCGACGGGGTCCTCCCCCAGTACACGCTACTCTACGGTCCTCCAGACCAACAGGTAAGTACACAGGGAGCACATGTAGGGGCTATGCTGGGTGGAGAGGGCTGGATGTCAGTAGGAAGGGGGCAGAGTTCAGCGACCATGAATGACTGTGAATGCATGTGCCACATGGCAAGGGTAGGGATGGGGGCCACTCACTTCGACGGTGCAGTTGGTAATGACTTCTCTTCTTCCCCTGTATATGTCATGTAGGTCAGCGCCCACCAGAAGAAGGACATTTGGCATGCCATTGCCAAGGACGGCCGGACTCTGGGGGTCCACCAGAGATGGGGCACCCACTGCCGTAAAAGATGGGAGGACATTCGCAGCTGGAGCAAGAAGACGGCGGAGGCTCAGCTGGGGATGGCCTCCCAACGTGGGAGGGGTGCCCGTCGCACCATGACCCCCCTGATGTTCCGGATCCTGGCGGTGGCCTACCCTGAGTTGGATGGACGCTTGAGGGCATCACAGCAGACACAAGGGGGTGAGTACAACATCATTCAGCGGCCTTTGCGCGCAGTGAAGGGGTCTAGGTGGGGGAGGAGGGATGTGGGTTTCCCTAGGCCAGGGCGAGTTCCATAGGCTAGGCCCCTCCTTAATGCAGGCCATGTGCCACTCCACCCCTGTAGAGTGCCAAGTACAGGTATACATGCCCCTGTGTCATCTATGTGTGCAGATGTCCACCATAGCCATGTAGGCCATATCCCAGGAATTGCATCTGTAGAGGCCAAGAGCACGGCGTAGTGCAGGGGGCTGCTGTGTCTGTATTGTCCGCCAACGGTAGCGGTAAGCCATGCACTCAACCTGTCTTTCTTCTGTCGTCCCCCTCCCTTTTTGTGCTCTCCCTGTTCTTTTATGCATCAGCATCATCAGGAAGAGGTACAGTGGCTCCGGAGCACGAGTGAGCTGCATCCCACATGGCCATGGAGGGCCACACCACAGACTCTGAATACACCAGTGGGACGGAGGGTGAGGGGAGCTTCACGTCGGTCACCGGATCACCAGACAGCGACATGGACTCGTCCGCCGATGGGAGCTCCCTTGTGGTGGCGGCACCATCTGTGCCCCCCACTTCTACAGGTACAGCCGCCACCCCCCTACCAGCACCGCCCTTCCAGCAGCCCCTCAGCCTTCGCTCCGTGCCCGCTCACCCAGGAGGGTGGGCATCACCTTCGCCCCAGGCACCTCAGGCCCTGCCCAGTCACCCCTGCTGCCCTCAGTGAGGAGGCCATTGACCTCCTCAGGTCACTCACTGTTGGGCAGTCTACCATTGTGAATGCCATCCAGGGTGTAGAAAGGGATTTGCAACACGGTAATGCATTGCTGGAGGGCATTCATTCTGGTCAGGCTGCCCTTCATCGAACCCTGCAATCTCTGGCCTCAGCACTGATGGCAGCCATTGTCCCTGTGTCTAGCCTCCCCCCTCCAACTTCGTCCACCCAGACCCAGTCCCCTGTACCCCAGCCTATCCCAAGCACACCATCAGACAAGCATGCACACACCTCAACACCCAAAAGTAGCTCAGGCAAACATAAGCACCACCCAACCCACAGGCACTCACACAAGCATCACCCACATACAGACACAGCAACATCCACTGCCTCCACTGTGTCCCCCTCCGCATCGTCTCCCTCCTCCCTCCCAGTGTCGTCTACACTCTCACCTGCAAGCACTACATCTACAGGGACTGGGACTTGCACCAGAACACCCAGCACCACACCCCGCTCACCTACACTCACCACCCCCACTACCATTTACACGTCCCCTGTGTCCACTCCCAGTGTGTCTGTGACGCCTCCTCCCAAAGTACACAAACGCGGGCACCCACACACCCAACATCCATCCACCTCACGACAGCCTCCAGTACCTGCACCTGCACCTGCACCCAAATCACCTAAAGTTACACCTCCTCAACCACCTCCTCTTCCTCCACTCCCAGACCCCCTCCAGCTACCCATCCCAGTGTTTGTCAGAAACTCCTCCTCAGCAACGTTGACCTCTTTACCACCACCCCCGCCCCTCCAATTCATAGGTCCCGTAGTAGCACCTCAGCCAAAAAAAGTCTGGTACCAGTGGTGCGTGTTAAAGGTGTGTAGAGTGCACCAGCCACCAGGGCAGCCAGTGTGACACGGAGCCAAAGCACTGCCAGTCCACCCCCTGTAAAGCACCTTAAGTTGGAAAGTGGCCGACGGGAGAGAGTGAAGACTCCAGCTGGAAAAACAGCTCACAAGGGTCCCGGGGGGAGTGCTGAGTCAGCTGTGACTCCTACCAAGGTGGTGAAGGGGCAGAAGAAGTCTCCAAAGTCTGGGAAGAGCAGCACGGCGGAGAAGGCCTCCATCGTCCCCACCGGCCGGGACACCACCGCCAGCACTGTCGTCACTGGTCCGGAGACCACAGCCAGAGTCAGTGCCCTGGAGGGCACCAGTATCGTCACTGGTCAGGAAACCACCGCCAGAGTCAGTGCCCTGGAGGGCACCAGTATGGTCACTGGTCAGGAGACCACCGCCAGCGTCAATGACCTGGAGGGCCCCGGCAGCCACAGCCCCGCTGGGCACTGAAGGACCGTAATGCCACACACCGCTGCACAAGTCAGAGACAGCAAAGGAAAGCACCGATGAACAGGGCAAAGACCGCCATGGTGAAGACCGCTGAACAGGGCAAAGCACCGCTGAACAGGTCAGAGACAGCAGAGGCAAGCACCGCTGAACAGGGCAAAGACCGCCATGGTGAAGACCGCTGAACAGGGCAAAGCACCGCTGAACAGGTCTGAGACAGCAGAGGCATACACAGCTGAACGGGGCAAAGACTGCCATGGTAAAGACTGCTGAACAGGGCAAAGACCGCCAAATCAAGCATCGTTAGCCCATGTGTAGCTGGGACAGTGACGGAACTGGGACCGTCACGGGGAGCGTGATGCACTCTGGGCACCAGTCCCCCTCTAGAACCAGTGGTGACCTGCATCCACTTGAGAGACTGTGGCTTTGCACTCCCCAGGATGGTACAGTGGGCAAACCACCCACTGTATAGACTTGAGAGACTGTGGCTTTGCACTCCCCAGGATGGAACAGATGGCAACCCACCCACTGTAGAGACTTGAGAGACTGTGGCTTTCCACTCCCCAGGATGGTACAGTGGGCAAGCCACCCACTGTATAGACTTGAGAGACTGTGGCTTTGCACTCTCCAGGATGGAACAGTGGGCAACCCACCCACTGTAGAGACTTGAGAGACTGTGGCTTTGCACTCCCCAGGATGGAACAGTGGGCAAGCTACCCACTGTATAGACTTGAGAGACTGTGGCTTTGCACTCCCCAGGATGGAACAGTGGGCAACCCACCCACTGTAGAGACTTGAGAGACTGTGGCTTTGCACTCCCCAGGATGGAACAGTGGGCAACCAACCCACTGTAGAGACTTGAGAGACTGTGGCTTTGCACTCCCCAGGATACATCAATGGGCATGGAGCCCCGTCGTGGATCTGGCGTGGTGCTGTCATCCGGCTGAGGTGCCCCCCCCTTCCCTTCCCCCTGAGGTGCCTGTTGTATTTCTATCTGATGCCCCTGCAGTGTTCTCTCCGTTTGTGGACAGGTATCTAGTGTGGGCCTCACCCATGCATTTTGGGCCCAGTGGTCCACAGACATTGATATGTGCATACCTGCAGTACTACTCGTGATGTATGATTTTCGATATTTTATATATATCTGTATATATTTGGTTACTGTATTTTGATACATTACAATGTTTGGACTGGTTTCCTTTTGTCTTTGCATTCTTCCGGGGGGGTTGTGGGTTGTTACTGTGCTGTTTGGAAATGCATTGGTGTGTGTGTTGTAGTGGGTGAGGGTCGGGTTGGGGGTGGGGGTGTTGCGTGTGTGTCCCCCTGACTTTTGCCTCCCCCCTCCCCTATGTCGTAGGTGCAGTACTCACCGTTGTCTTCGGCACCTACGTTGCTGGTGATCGTAGATGAGCAGGAAGTCAAGCGCAGGGAGTATTTGTAGTTCGGGCTCCATGGTGGCCTCCTTCCTCGTGGAGTGCGTTAAGGTGAGCGTTTTTCCCATTGCAAAAGCTGTTTCTGCTGTGTTTTTATCCACGGTGAATCCGCCCCGGAAAAGGTGGCGGATTGGCGGGTTGTGATACTGTGGGCGGTACATTGGCTCCCGCCTGTCTGTTGGCGGTGACCGCCGCGCTGAGTGTTAAAGTGGCTGTCTATGTTGGCGGTTTCCGCCACGGTCATAATTCCCTTTTTTTGTCCCCCGGCCTGTTTGCGGTATTACCGCAGCTTTAACACTGTCCGCCAGGGTTGTAATGACCCCCATAGTCTTCTCTTTGGGGACTCATTCATCAAATATCATAGAAGATACGTTACAGCCTTTTCTTAGATTGACAGAGCTCAACAGTCCTTAAGAAAGATGTAGTCCCAGTGTGCTTTTGCATGGGCTGGTAGAGGCAGGAGCCACTTTACCAGCTGTTACTTCCGTAATCAGGGATCCAGAGGCTCCTTCAATGCATTCTACAACTACAAGACTACATTCCGCAGTTCTACCCATAAGGAGGTAGAGGTTACCAAGGCCGTGGACAAAAGAATTTCAGAAACAACAAACAAGGGGAGTTTTACTTCTAACCATCCTCGTGTAGGGGCCTCCTTCAGTACTTTCTCTCAAAGTGGCAAACAATAACTGCAGATCCTTGGGTTCTAAACACTATACAAAGTTATCTTATAGAGCTTTATGCACCACCTTTTCAAAGTGTGTTTCCTCCTCCTCCAAGAAATTCAATCTCTCTTGCAAAAACAGGCAATTCAGGTCTCCCTTCCAGATTCTTCTGGATTTTTCAGTTCCCTGTTTTTGGTACAGAAGGAAAACAAAAAGATGCGTCCGGTTATCAACCTCAGACTCTATAACCAGTTTGCGGTCTACCATCACTTCAAAATGGAGACTATAATTAATCTCAGGAACTCTTTACGTCAACACGATTGGATGGTAAGGCTAGAGTAACAGGATGCCTACCTTACAATTCCCATTCATTGTTACCACAGGAAATGTCTTCAATTCCAGTGATGAGAACAAGCTTACTAGTTTTCCTCTTTTCTCTTCGGTCTGTCTTCCGCGCCATGGTGCTTTACAAAGGTAATGAAACCTGTAGTGGCTCATCTCAGTTCTCTGGACATCAGACTAATAATGTACTGGATGACATCTTACTCATAAGCCAAGACATTCAGACTCTGAGCAACCTTCTTCATCTCTCTTGTCCTCTTCTTTCAGAGCTGGGTTTCCTCTTAAACGCAGAAAAACAATATTGATCCCAACTCAACAGATCGAATTGCTAGGCTTCATAGTAAATTCTTCAAGCGCTACTCTACATCTTCCCCAAACAAAAGTAAAAGCAATTAAAAACAAAAACCTACACATTCTTCACAGTTCTCGGATTTCTCTCAGATCCCTGGCAAGGATAGTACATCTCTTGTCCTTGGGATTTTCCCGGGCCCTCTTCATTATGGGGCACTTCACTAAAACTACTCCAATTCTATCAGCATCGACCCAGAGTCATGTTTAGAACTCCAATGGTGGATAGACCATCAAGATGCCTTGAACGGCAGGACTATCTTTGTGTCAGTCCCCAATCTTGTGGTAGAATCAGATGTAAGCCGGACAGGATGGAGCGCTTGCTGTGGTACAATCTCAACTGGTGCTACATGGTCCCTCAAGGAGGAAATTGAACATCAACTGTTTAAAGATGCTGTCTCCTTAGCAATCAAAGGCCTGGCAAAAGACAGAATACAATGTTCCATTCTTCCTTGCATGGACAGCATTTCAGCGGTCCGTTATATTAACCATTTGGGCGGCATCAAATTTAAACCACTAGCAGAACTGCCAAAAAGCTGTTGGGAATTCTGTCTTTTCAACAGGATATCAGTTTGAGCAGAATACCTTCCGGGCAACCTCAATTCCATTGTGGGCTGGCACTCTCGTCATCTGTGGGTTTCAGCTATTGGAACCTTCACCCCTCTGTCTTCCAGTCTCTGTCTCAAAAGTGGGGTCCTTTCAACATCGATCTTTTAGCTTCATGCCTCAATTCCCACACTCCTCAGTTCTTCAGTTGCCGTCCAAATCCTCTATCCTTAGCTACAGATACTTTCTTGCAGAACTGGTCTCAATCAATCAACAATACAGTCCCTTCTTTCCTTATGATCAACAGAGTTCTTGCTCAGGTCAGACGCTAACAAGCTACTTTGGTAATCGTGGTCCCCTTTTGGCAAACACAAGTTTGGTTTTCTCATCTCCTGAAACTAACTATTGATTTCCCATCACTTTTCCATCCTCTCCTACCTTCTTCTGGACCGTTTGGGCCACCGCATTACTTATTTCTCGACAGTTCTCTCGCTCTCTCCACTTGGAGAATAGCGGGTTATCCAGGCCTTCCCATTTCCTTTCACCAGAGGCTTAAGAATTCATTAGCAAAGCCTGGGCTCCACAAACCACTGAAGCTTACAAGTTTGTATGGACTTTCTGGTCTAGCTGATGTTTGAGAAAACATCTCAATTCCTTTTCAGCTGACATAATTGTTAATTTTCTGGCATCGGAAGCCAGTGGAGGTAAGTCATACATAACCATAAACCAATATATGTCGGCAATTTCTTTGAATCATCCCCACATCAACGGCAAACCAGTTGGAGAACATTCGCTCATTTGTCGCCTTTTAAAGGGAGTAACATTTTCTAAACCTCCTCTTCCAAAGTGTAACAAATTGTGGGGTGTAACTGTGGTTTTGAAGTTGTTTGCTTGCTGGCCTGACAATACAGATCTTTCTTTGAAAATGCTCTGCAAAGCTTACCATGTTATTATGTTTGATTCAGATGTTAAAGAGTTAGATGTGTCTTCTCACCAATACACTCCCACTGGAGTCATGTTTACAGTTAATAAATGCATAAAAAGTAATTTAAATTCAATCTTTTATCCTTATTTTACAGATCATCCCAAACTATCTGTCGGACAATGTCTCAAAGCATACGAAGAACAGACCTCTGATCTCAGAATTTCCTCTCCTTCCCAACTTCTTATTTCATTTTGTAAGCCCCACCATCCTGTATCCTCCGCCACTATGGCTCATTGGGTCAGATGGGTTATGTCTTCGGCAGGCGTTGATACTTCTGCATTTGTGTCTCATTCGGCCAGGGGTGCTATGGCCTCTACAGCCTTTTGGGCAGGTTCTAGACTAGAGGACATTCTGAGACCAGCTGACTGGTCTAACAATACAGTGTTTAGGATGTTTTATTGCAAACTTGTTGCACCTGCAATAGTTGGTAAGCTTTAAACATGCATAATGGGAGCCTCCAGTCTTGACATAACATTTTTATTTTCCTAATAAATTATGAAGGAAAGTCTTAATTTTATTAAAGACACGGAGGTGAGTATTATCTCACCTCAACACTTAGAAATTGGTATTCCTTTTGCTCCGATATTGCCACCTACATCCTCACAATCCACCTGGTTTCTCATCTTCAGCTACTACTTCTTCAACTCTGGTTTTCTGTGATGATTTGAAGCCTCCTGCATTGCCAGATATCTTCATGAGTCCTGGATTAATTAACTTTTGCCAATAACCTTTTTTGTCTATCTGTGGCATTGGCTATTGTGTTTTTCTTATTCAATTATTCAATACTTATGAATTTCTCCCACAAGAAAAGAGGGCTGTTCGCATTCAAGCTAGGTATTATAGGTGTTCCTTGGCTACCATTGGCTGTAATATGTACTATGTTCTTTATCCCATTGGCTGTGTTCCTCTGCCTCGTGGGATTTGTAGATTTTCTTGTTTATCTTGACTGCTGCTATTGAATATAAAGCAAGAATTGAAAGCACAATACTCGCCTCTGTGTCTTTAACAAAATGATTCATAGTTTATTAGGAAAATGAACATTGACCTCCACTAGGAAATCACCCCGCACCAAAAATTACAGTGAAAGCATGCCATATTTTTACTGGTTGAGAGCGTATTTTACACTTGGCAAATATGGCTGTTTTGCAAATTGCCATTTGGAATTACTTCACACAGGATAACCAAAAAAAAGTGTAACAACTTTCTTCCTGATACCATGTCTTTGATTTTAGAATTATGTTGCTTTATAACATGGGCCTGGGCAGTGTTATTTCACTACATCCAGTAGTACCATTACATCACCAAATCAATTCTTGTGAGGTGTGAGGTGGTGTGCCTTGCTAGGTTAGTAGTTGTACAGTACAAAGTAGTTGTGTCACATTATATGTGTGTTAAATTGTGCTTTGACTTTTAAACTTTAGCTTCATTGGTAGTGTACCGATTTTGACGTTCCAGTCAGAATTCACCAGTCAGAATGCCCTTTTTCAGAGGCATCATGTCTGCATTGTGCTGTACCACACATTTGCTCTGTGCAAACTGTTGGCCAAAGTATACAACATTAGCATTTCAGGTGTTCCTCAGCTTAAGTAGGAAAAATGTCCATGTTTCTTCTTTGAGAAGTTGTGAAACGTCTTTGCCTTTGTGCTGATTTTGTGGCTTGCCATTTGAATTTGCATAGGTTCTGCAATTTCTTTATTGTACTGACTGTGAGATGTATTAAATGTGCCTTCACTTTTTCTAAATGAAGGTAAAACATAGAATGCCATTTGTGAACTTTTTGAAATATTACTGAGTAGATCTGTATGAAATTCAGCTTTTTTACCTTCAGTAATATCATCTTTGTTGACGGATAATTATTATTCACTTCTTCATGGTTTACATATCAAAGTTCACAACTTTAATTAAGTAGTGCCAGAAACATTTAACGATATATGAAGTTATGCTTTTAATAACAATCATCCATGTGGTATTGAACAGTGTGACTTTAGGCATGGTTTTCTCTTGAAATCCAAGGTGCTAGGGGCAGATTTAGATAAAGCGCATTTTCCTTGCGCCCCTTAACGTCCCCTACCGCCACCATCTGTGTGCTGTATTAAAAATATGGTACACCATTGTGCAGGGTAGGGGGTAATAGCGTCATTTATTTTACTCTACTGATGTACTCTGCAGGAGTAGCGCCAACATTTTGGCGCTACTCCTGCAGAGTACATAGGGGCCCATTGTAAATACTGGAAGCCCCCTTTTAATGCCTTCTCTGAGCAGGTGTTAAAACTGCCGAAAAAAACAGCACAAGAAAATCTTGTAGATTTTCTTGTGCCATTTTTTCGGTCCCCCTGACAGGGGAACGCCCCCCTTGCATACATTATGCCTGGCGCAGGCATAATGTAGTGCAATGGTTTACAAAGTGGTGCAATGCATGCATTGCGCCACTTTTTAAGTATGGCGCAGGGAAAATGCCACTTTAGCACCACCTTAGTATAAAAAAATGACGCTATGGTGTCACTAGGGTGGTGCAAGGGGCTCTTAAATACCCCTAGGTGTCTAATGGAGACATAAAACAAAGCCAACTGAAAGTGGTTGTAAAACATTATTGTGGGGGACACACATCATACAAAGTTATTCTTCAATTTCTTCAAGATAGAAGGTCTGGAATGGGAACAAGAGGTAAAGCATCACCCACCAACGCTTTTCCTAACTGAGCCAGGTTTATGTAGTCTACATTTCACCCCAATATTCAACCTTTGCACACATACCTCAAGTTCCCACCCTCAACACACATTTCCATGTTGTACTGCTTTCTTTTAGTTACAACACTAACAACAAAAAGCCCAAACACCAAGCTCAAAAACCCATCACTATCACACTCATGTCAAAAGGGTGTACACTCAGCAACACACCACAAAGACCTTAGGAAACAGTATCTACTCCATAAAAAAGTCCTTTAACTTAACATAAACACACCCGTGCTCCCAAGAATCTTCAACACTCCTTAGATTACTCAGTGTATTCCTAAAATTCACACCAACAAGATTCTTTTTGACACTTTATCTTCAACCTCATCTGATTACCAGAAAAATTACCACTCTGAAATATTTTACTACACAATCACTAGCCTTTTTCAACACCTCTACCACCTTAAAAGGATCTAACCAGGTTGACGTCCATTTCATAAAGGCCCTAGTTAATTTAATCATAAATAACTGTCCAACATCAACCGTCATCTCTATAATGTTCCCTCCCGAGGATCCATTTAATTTTGCATTTTCCTTTTATGCGTCTTAAAAATCTGACTAACCTTGTAATAGTCAGAAACATTGTTTTACCTATATTTCTCCTTTAACCAACAAGGAGAAAGCTTCAATCCTGGTGTGCAATTCAATAATTTAAATAGAGAAATACTACTTACTGAATTTGGCACAATACATTTCGTAGCCACTCTTGAGTGAGACTAAAGAGGTCTTGCACCTCTCCTTGCTTGTGCCCATTGATATTAGTACACTCATTGCCAGTGTGCTACTAAACACATGAGACCAGCACATAATCAAACACGATTATACAGCACAAATCTATTAATGTTGGTGAAGTTGGTAACAAAAATATTTGTGGTAAACCATTTTCCTTTGGAGCAACTGAATGTTTTCCTTTGTTCTTTAATCTTTAATCACACTGCATTACTACAACTAGGAAGGTACCATTATCTATGTCTCCTTAGTGTTGTGGGTCAACCTTTCCCTAGTGTTAAGTAATTAACCCCTTGATGTAATTGAGCCACAAGACAGTAAAGTCATCATCATCATTTCCTTTATTTCGATTCATTAGCATCATAAAAGGGACAGTAAAGTCATCTACAGAGCCTTCCTCCAACAGATACAACCCTTGACTGCTAATTGTATAGACTCCTTCATGACTCTGGTGATCCATTCCACCTGGCTATTTATCGGAGGATGATAAACCAACATTCTTTTTTGGATAGTATCATATCTGTTCAGATACTGATCCTGCTTGGTACTCACAGATTTCATGCCATTATGCGATACCACCCACTCTAGTAAAAACATCTTCCAAGAAATCTATGACCACATTGGAAACAGCCATTTCAACCATTTCATGGCTTCAGTCCATTTCGAGTAATAATCTACCAAAAACAAGTCAAAACAATTTCTTTAGAACAAGGTGCAAAGGCACTTGAAAAATCCACACCAAATCTGCTCCTAGATTCTGATGTAAGGCAACAGGAAGTGAAGGCACAGTGCAAACGTTAGATGATTTTTCACAATTCCCACACAAAGCGCTCTGCTTTACCCACTTATTAACCATATTGTCCATCCATGGCCACCAGTAATCCCTGATCCTTCTCTTCGTGTCTGGCATCCCCACATTTCCTTGATGACCTTGATGAAGAATTTTCTGCCTTCATTCTTTTCAACCCAAAGCTCCTCAATTTTCTAAAAGGCATGTAAATACCCATTTAACTTGTGATCTTTAGGCTAATTTTCACATTCATACTTGATTACCAGTTTCAATGCTACATCAGTATCCATTTCACAACACTTCTTTCCTTTAGATGGCACATGGTTTTTAGACATAAAATTCCAATTGCTACCTCTGCCATAGTATATGCCACTTCACACTCCACCATCATCTTTCCCACCACCTATTACTGAAAAACATGACATGCGGTCAGTGTGAACACTGTTTTTTAATAGTGGATATTCCATTTTGTATTAAATGACTACATTGTGACAGCCGATCTGGCTAAACTTTCAGTCAATAGTTGCCCACCCCTAGGAGGCTGCATAGTCACAAAAGTTTGTGGTCAGTGCTTTGTGTAAATCTTGGTCCCCATAAAAATGTTACATAATGTTCAACAGCCCAAGCACAAAGAAGAAGTTATTTTTCTATCATTGAATGATTCATTTTATACTCCCTGAATGTTCTCAACCCATACAATACCTCCCATCCTTTATTCCCATCATGCTGAGTTAGTACAGCACCCAAATTACAATCATTCGCATCCACCGCTACAATACACTCCTTCCCTACTTCAAACATTTTCAAACAAGCTGGCTGTATAATTTCTGAGAGCAATAATAGCTCCCATCCGAGCAACACCCAAATCAAACCTTACATATCTTTTCAACAATTGTCTTAAAGGATCCATCTTATGAGCATATACTGCTACAAACGTGGCATAAAATTATGTGGCATAAACTTCTGTGAAACCCAGGGTGGATACGAGGTAATCTTTAGACACTTAAGGGCTCATTATGAACTCAGCTGTTCAGACCGCCCTGGCGGTGGTGGTGGATAATACCGCCACCGGCATGGCGGTCTGAACCGCCATATATTGAACATGGGAGGGCAGCCACAGGCAGCATGATGATGGCGGATATCATTATCCATCAGGGCAATCCTCCAGATAATGATCCCCTTTTCCTCCAGCCTTTCCCTGGTGGGTTTTCCCACCAGGGAAAGGCTGGTGGAAAGGGTGCTCAGGGGCCCCCATGCAGTGCCCAGTTGTGCAGGTCACTGGCTGAATTACAGGCAGTGATCTGCGCGACAGGTGCTGCTGCACCCAACGCACAGCGGCATTGAAGGCGGCTCCATGTGGAGCCGTCGTCAATGTCCCAGCCCTGCATTCTGCTGGGCCGGTGGGTAGAAACACTGGTTCCGCCCACCGACCCAGCAGAATGTCCATTATGCGCCGGCGGGGTCTCAAGGGGACTGGCGGTCTATGAAAAGACTGCCAGCATGAACACGGCGGGGTTTTCCCGCCATGTTCATAATGAGCCCTTTAGTCAGGGTCATCCAAAATAGCACTAGCATGATTTTCCACTTTGATACCATCTTTTGAAATAGTTTGTCCATTTCTGAACAGCTAAATTTACATTTACTTTATAGTAAGCCCCTTTTCATTTAAACCATCAAGACATTTCTCAGATTAAAATTGTGTTTTTGTTGATCTTTGTTGATTTATTGCCTAAACTAAGATATCACATTGGTACACAAACACCTTCTCAAGTGTTCCTCTTAAAGCACACTCCTCTCTGGCAGCACTGATTTGTCTAAATTGCATCGTTTAAACTGCAATAATGTCTGAAAAGCTATTAAGTGCATAAAATATTCCTCGAGGACCACTTGATGATCAACACTAGTAAGGGTAAAAGTGGTGAACACTTCCGATCAAGCCAGAATGGAAACAGTTTCAAGTAGATTTGAAGGTGATGTCAATCCACTTAATAGCACTGCTCAAATGGAAAATGTCAATATACAGTCTCAAATCTCCATTGTTCTTAAGTGACATCACCACTTGCAAAACGCTTGGTGATTATTCCCTTGGCTCAATAATGTACTTATTCACATTATCACTAAAAACAGAACTACATTTCCTCTTCAGTTCTAACACATACTCCACATCCTCAATGACCTTTACAACATTAAGATGCACATCACTCTCCGCGCCACCACTCTCACATTTTTATTACTCTCATATTATGGAGGATTTGCTTTGGAATGTATGTAATCTCCATTTCCACTTGGTGGGGCCACATTTCCGTGTGCCTCCCCCTATGAAAATCCATGTCAGCCTGAAAATAACATTATACGTTCTGTGTGTGTCCTATGTACCATCATTTTATGTCTGTGCAAAAGAATTTCACTTTCCCCCATAGTTTGTGCACCACAATCTTGCTCAAATTTATGTGCCATGAACATGAATCCACTATCGACCATAGCTTCAAGGCGTATCCCATTCACATGTTACACGTAACATTGCCTTTACACTTACCACCATCAAGCCCCATAAACATAATAACATGAGGACTCAATCCATTTGTTACTACTAGTGGCTCATCAGTAACTACATTTTCCTTACCCTTTGCGACATTTTAACAAATTCTTTTTTTTTAATTGTTACAAATGTTACTAATAGCAAAACTTTGAGTTACCTGAATTCCCAGATCGCCCATATCTGTGACAATTAAAATGAATTTCATTTTATTCAAATTAACTTTCATATTCCCTGAGAACTTCCTAACACAAGCATTCTTATTAAATAAAGTGAACATCGAACTAGGCTGACACCTAATCTCCTCTGCAAACCTTTCCAATTTTAATATTCCTTAAGCTGTTTCAATTGCTGCATTCATAGTTAAATCAATTTTCACCCTTAGCCTCTTCTGTGCTTCATTACTACTGGTTTTTATCAAAATGTGATCTCTTAATACTTTGTTATGACGTTCTTAAACATTCTCCAGCAGTTGATGATCTTAATACTGCTACATACTTTTCAGTGGTTAAATGTTGGGAGCAATCAAAACAGTCCTCTTACTTTGTGACCACCTCAAGAATGCATTATTCTTTTATATAAAGCCACATATCATAACCTGTAGATTTGGCTTTGCATTTAAAACCATGTGTGATAGTGTTGGAATGCCCAGGCACGACCTAAAGAATGCAATATACAGCAAAGCAGCACAAAGTGCTGAGTGTGCCACACAGAGACATCAATGCAGCAAAATACCAGGGTTAGAGGAAGTGACAGCACATGCCCTTTGACCCATATGACATCACACATTATTTGACTCTGATGATATTACAAACCATGTGTCTGTGAAGGCAACAAGGAAGTTCCATAACAGACACAAAGTACAATTAACAATAGCACAATCAAATATTAAACTAAAATAGGAATTTAGGAAACTAAAACAGATGATGGAGTGCTTAAATTGCCACTTGAACTTACACAAGGAGCTCCAAAAATGTGCTAGCAGTAAATCAATACCATAGCAATGTCCAGGTGTAAAATTCTACAAAATGATCATACACCTAAATCAAAACATGAATGCCTGATTAGAACCTGACATACACAAATGAATTCTCAGATGTCCAGGATTAATAATCACATGCCTAGATATAGCCTCAGATGAGCAAACATGCCTAATTACTGTTTGCAAATGCCAAACAATGCCCCAAATTCCCAGGCACAAGAATCATATGCCCAGACACAACCATCACACTTTGACTTGCATCATGCGTTAATGTCCTATGATTTGAGGTACTCAACGAGCTGTTAAAATAGACAGCTAGTGAAAGCTTTCCTACACCGGAGGCATCAAAAGAGTTCTTGCAATACACCTCAACCCTGACATGCATGTGGCATTAGTTCAACCGTGCCTAGACATCTGCCGACTCTTGCAATTAATCCATCTGAGTTTGCATTGTACTCTAGTTTCAAAATACTGACACTTGTAGCCAGATTTATACTTTTTGAAGCAGAACTGTGGTAACGCAATTTTGCATCAAAAAGTTTAACGCTGGCTAATGCTATTTCTTAATGCCACCCGTGCGTCAAATTTATACTTTGATGCACAGTGGCGCTAAGAACTGGCTAGAGTAATTCTTTTCTCACGCCAACCATTGCGTCTTGTCAAAAGGCAAAATTACGTTAACGCAGAAAAAATGACTCTAATCCGATTTGCGACATGGAAAAACGTTGCAAAACCGATATGTGCCATTTTTCACTGCGATAGCGTAAAAAATTTACGCAAATGCAGCAAACAGCGCAAAGGAGCCCCAAAATGGATCCAGGAGAGACCCCAGAGAGACCTCAATCAACCAGGAACCAGCCAGGAGGACACAGACCAGACCCAAGGGAGAGACAAGAAGAAGAGGAAGTGTTGCTTCAGCACAGAGGAGCATGAAATCCTGGTCAGAGAGGTGACGGAGCACCAGCATCAATTATTCATCACCTCTAAATTGCCAATTGGAAGGAGAGAGGCAATTTTGCAACAAATTGTGGACAAAATTTACAGTGTGGAAAAGGTCAGGAGAACTGTCACCGAGTGTAAGAAACGCTGGCATGACTGCAAGCGCAACACGAAGGAGAAAATGGAAAGGAACAGGAAGGCAGCACTGCAGACCTGAGGTGGGAGTCCAGCACCGCAAGAGAACCTGGACGAGATGGAGGAGATGGTTGCAGCCGTCATCCCGGAGGAGACTGTCACAGGAATCGCATGACAGGACAGCACAGACTACTAGGAAACAATACAAAAGAAGGGTAAGTTGCACGAGGGAATAAAAATGCCTAAATGTCAGGTGCAAGAAGGGGGTACACACTTACTACACAATGCATGTCAGCCCTGAAACTCAGGCATTGGAAAGGGCAAAGGGGCACGGCATGGGTGCATGGGCTGTGCAGGGGCATCCAGAGACATGGCACAACGCAACACCAACAACCTTTGCATGGGGATACACCGCCATGCCAAGACTGCTGGAAATGCTGAAGCAGACTAGGAGTTTAGGGAAGAATGTAAAACTGGTCTGCTGTCACAGCACATCTGGTATTGTCAGAATGTAAGTTAGGGGACAATGCCCAGTCTCAGGCCATTGGCTCAAGCAGCATTTACCATTGACAACACTTGCCACTACTACCTGTGCTGTGTGTGCTGGTCAAAAAGGAAATGCCAGTTAGGTGCCCATGGCACAAACACACCTAAAATGAGGGATCAGTATGTCTACGTGATCAATCCCCATCAATTCCTATCCAAGTGCAACTCTTGTCAACTGCTCATGTCCATAGACTCAATAAACATCAAGCACTGTTACATAGATTATGAAGTACACAGCAGTAATCTCATACCCATGCTGCACATTACAGGGTCTACCCCTGTTCATGTGACACAATAGCTGCAATGCCACCATGCAACATCTCAGGTGTCATCGTGCTTAGACAGCTGCATTGAGGGGGGGACATATGTGTGCATCTAGGAAAACACACATTCAAAGTCATAAGAGAAAATGGAACTCTGCCTTGGCCCATCAGTACAATGCAACGTAGCACACATACGCAAACATCAACATGAGGAACTACTAATGGTGACACCTGTATTGTTTCATGGAAATGCAATACATGGTATGGTGCTAGGTCTAAGCACCGTATAGGTGCATGTGAAAAATGATAGACTGGGACAGGGACAAATTGTACTGTGTGGTGCATGTGACATCAACACACCAACAAGTATTGCAAGGCTTCACCATGCTAATGGTAGCAGATGGAGGCAGATGGAGGGTTGATTCGGACAAGAAGGTGGCAAGCCACAATTTGGACAGAACCCACACCTAGAAGATGTGACACAGACAAATCCCCAAACAGCCCACACTACATGTGACATGCAGGTGGGGCATAGGCCTGAGAGACCGCAAACATTGATGACAGGAACAATGAAAGGGATCCCAGATTACAACGTACCACCAATAGGAAGTCAGTGACGTCACATTACAGCTGCCACAACACAGACAAACTAATTGCACAATATCTCATTGCAGAGAACAATGTCTCTCCTGTGATTCTGCCTGTCCTGGACTACCCTGATGACATGGATGACCAGCTGACAACCATCAGCCATGAAACCCTCCAAGAGGTCCTGGGAACCCTCCAGACACCACCTCCAGTCACAAGGAGGAGCACAGATGTAGCAACCATCCCAGAGTACCCACCCACCACCACATTTGTAGCCCACTTCTCGATCCACTGAAGTGTGTGTTGCCCCCTCAAACCCACCACCACCACCAACAAGGGCAGAGGAGACGACACACATATCAGAGGATGATGATGTGGAACAGATCACCTTTACCCGTAGGAGTACCCGGTAGCACCTGCCCATGTCACATGGGCACTGTTTTTCCTTTGTGCTGTGCTTGACAACATGCCAGTGTTGCTACAGTTGGTGACATGCACTCTTCGCCCACACACTGTTAACCTTACCACTATGGACTGCAATTGTCTCTCACTACCCAATTGGCAATTCATGTTCCTCTGCACTGAATGACACTTCATCTCAGCATATCAAATGACATGTCCCTCAACCTTGCACTAGTGTTGCGTCACCAAAGAATGCTTTACACTAATGGGCTCACAAACCTAGACTATGTAAATATTGCACTACAGCACTTTAAAATAAACAGCACCTACACAACCACTTTGTCTCTGTGTAATGTGACACATCTAGTTTGCTGGAGATTTGTGATGCATGTAACATGTCAATGGTCACAGAGTGTCAATACCAGAGTGCAGAAATAATGTGGGCAGATATTTATGCACAAGGGTCAGGATTTTTAAATCATCTGTGCTGCCTGTGCCTCATTTCTGAAGTAAAAGCAGCACACACTTTAAAAATATCATTGTAATTTGTAAGTTTGCGCTGCTGTTGGGTTAAAAAATGAGGCAAATGCTGTGTAAAAATAGTATATTTCAGGCCAAGGTATCTACAAGATGAAACTCAATGCTTGCCACATCCCCTACAAGACAATCATTGTGTATGTGACATTTGACTCAAAACATACATGCCACACCCACAACATACAGCAGGAATGACTGTGTAAGAGTGTTTGCCCAATAACATCAGCTGGGAGTACAATTAAAGCACATAGGCGTGAATTTTGTATACTTGACCTCATCAGAAATTGACAAAACTCAGTTTATCAGTGTTCACATGGACATCAGGCTGCAGGCAGACGTCCCAAAGTGCCCAAGATTCCAACACAGGACCGAAACAATGACAGCTTTAAAATCACACCTACCTGTCCAATACATGAGAACCATAGTCACCTTGAGTGGTGGGTACAATGGATGGCAGATGCATAGAGATTTAGCTTTGTTGTAGCTGCCAATGTGACAGCTCAGTTGGAAGTGGGAATTAACATGTCAAGAGTGGGATGTGGATGCAGGATGAAATACACAGGCCAACAGAAAATTGGTACTGTTCACTCATGCAAAGACCCAGATCCCCAAGCATAAGACACATGCCCTAAAGGAGTACCTAAAACTTTAATAACTATGTATAAAAGAGAACTTAAAACTATGTCACACACCTATACTAACCTAACCTAACTATACATTACCTACAACTGGCACTAACTACCCTATGCTAAACTTACTTACCACATTTAACTATAACTAAACACTCTAAACATTTACCCCTCATCCCCCTTATATGACGGGACACGTGTGGGACAACATATACTAACGTAAACAGATACCATCTAATACTAAACAAATATATTTTTTTTGTATTTTTTTGGTACTTATTTATTAGAACACACAAAAGCCCCAACATCAACCTCCACCCACCTACAAACTAGCATTTAATAATATGAACCCCCAACCTACTTATCCTATCTAAACTACTAGCCTACTCTAATCTATCACTAAACCCCCAAAACCCAATAAAAACTGGATACGGAAAGAGGAGGAAAGGGACGGAATTATGGGTGAGGTAATGCAGGAGTTCAGAGGTTTGCCCTCTTCAGAGTATTTTTTAAATGATTTCAGCCTCCGGCTATTCCTGTCCACGTACCGCTGGAGAGTGTCAATCATCCTTAGGACTTTTCTCATGTCTCTCTGTAGCTGTGTGATTGCGGCCATGTCCAAAGCAGCTGCTGTAGTGGTCTGTGTCTCTGATGTTGTCGCTCCTGCAGGTGCCATGGTCGGGGGTGCTGTAAGTGAAGGTGCAGCAGGTGTAGTGGCTGTAGCTCTCAAGGTTGAGGGTGCAGCAGGTGGGGCTGATGTACTGGTGGCCACTGTGCCACTGGCTGCAGTCGTGGTGGTGGCGACACCTGTTGTGGCCAATGCCGGGCCCCCTTGTTTGAAAGCCCGCCATGCTCCTGTGGCTCTCTCCCTACGAGAGCGTCTTGCCATCATTCTGAACCCAGACTCCACATCCAAGATGTGCCTGTATCTCACTGCCTACCTCTGGAACTCCCTTATCTCAGCGGCATTCAATTTGGCAGCTGTAAAAATTAGACAGGCAACCATTAGTGTCATCATTGTTTGATGCATGTACAGATGATAATCTAACACTCTCACTCAAATTGCACATGCAATCCAAATCACGGTACAGATGATGCATTGTCCCTGAGGAATGACATGGCAACGCGGCCTAACCATCAAGTACCTAACAGCACAGCAAAGCACAACAAGGTGTGTACCAAATAAACTGATCTGTGCATTTATGTAGTGCAATGTGTCAAAATGCAAATGCAGCAAGTACTTAACATGGGCCAGGCCGACTAATCCCTGTCATCTGGATCAACTTCAAGGCACCCAAGACCTGTGATTTGTATATGTAATTGGCAGGATGGTATGCCGTTGCTAATCATAAGGGGTCAGTGTTGTTTGGGACACATGCATGTTTGAATTAGATGTCTTTCATCTACACTGTGACCATCACACCTACCTACTTATATGTTTTCCCCCACCCCTGTGCCTCGGGGGATGGACATGCAGTACATCATCACAACCGTCAAGGAGAACCACAAAGCCATGTCCAGCTGCACATGGATTTGGTAAGTGGAGCACATGTGAGGAGGCCTGCCAACTAGGAGTGAGGTATCCATCGGTCAATCACATCCACATTCATGTTTCAATTTGTGGACAACCATCAACATCTGATCTGCCAACACATTTCCAAAATCACCCACACTGATGCAAGCACACGTCTGGCCTTGACCTGCATGCACGCCTATAACATACCACATAAGTGCCACGTAAATAAAGTACAACATTTGGGGCTAGATGCTTGGGGACAGTTACCCATACAGTCCTACATGTACATTACAATACAGGGATGCACAATTTTGTGTGGAAAACCGATGCATCGGTAAATGAGTAAATGAGGGTATGACTTGCTGTCAATATTCTTACACTTGAGCACTTCCAAATCAAATGTGGGTCTATATGTGGCCACTAATCACCTTGTTCACATGCTGCTGCCTATTGCAGAGCGCAAAACTCCTGCCTGTGAATGTCTAACCCTTGCATGGAACACTATGTCAACCTCCAGTCAAGTAATATATCAGATTATGTGCCAGGTCATCATATCTTGCAATGAGTCCAACACACGAGTCACTCACACAACAGGTGCAATCTCTACAGAGGGCAGACATTTTCACACTTACTGGATACTTCTGGGTACTCAAAATGGAGCCACTTCCCCGATGGTATAAGGGGCCGTCCACCTGTAAGACATGGAAAGGAGATATATGCTCAATGTCTAATCACTGTACAAACGTGTGGACAGCCTATCACAGTGTGTGACATTTTATATGAGTACGCTGCTGATCCTTCATGTAGACACTCCAACAGACATACCACTGCAAACTTGCATTGACACTGAAACTCCAGTGAGTGATAGACATACATATGCACACATGCACTGGGCCTAACAATCATGTGGTGCTAAACCTGACTACAAAGTTTTGTGGCTAATCCATTTCAGATGTTACTCCATGTCATGATTTGTTATTGGGTGACAATTGCAATGGCACTTCCTTGGTGCACAGCAATACAAGTGACTCAGGTATTGTGGCTTGTGCATCAAGGGACAATGATTAACTTTGTGATGGACACGTGGGTAAATTTTCAGTCAGCAATTATCATGCATTCAGTTGTCCATAATAGATGTGGCACAGTTGTATGTAGGTAACAAATGCCCCATTGGCAGTGTCCCCTAAGCTGTATATGCCCCCTATGCCAACATGATGGCAGGGATCATGTGTGTGTAATGATAACAATGTAGCGCTAAACATGGGTAGCCCACTTTGCTGTCCCAAAACTGTGAGATATGGTATGCTGACAGTGTCCTAGCTGATCTTCATTGACAGAATGCACAGGCACAGGTGTAGTCATTGCACCTGAAATGTGTCACTCAGGGCCATATGTACCAATATCAGGTTTTGTTAATCACACATTGCGCGACTTAGAAACTAGCAAGTTGGATGATTTGAGGTAGAACACTCAAAATGACACTGTTAGCAATTCAAAAATGGGGTAGCAAATGACCTACCTCTTGACTAATGGTGAGGTAGGTCTCATTTTGCAAACCCCCTGTGAATGGCGGCACTCACAGGGAGGCTGGCCTGCTGGGCTCAGCAGACCACCATGTCATTGACTGCTTTAATATTGGGATGTAAATATTTGTTTAATTGTAGCCTTATTTCAGTAGGGGTCAACAGAAAGTATTTTAAAAACCTATTTTATGACTGAAAAATATTTTTGGAAGCAGTCAGTGGTCCGTGGCACAACTTCCTTCACAGAATACATTTTTGGCCATGCATTCACAAAGAGGAAGCGATCCAATGGGGAACCCTCCCCTTTTGCAAATGGGTTAGCACCAACTTGAAACGGATGGTAACTCCAATTGCTTAGTGCCAGCATTTGTGCCCAAGAAAAAACGATAATAGGATAAGAACGCCTATTCCTAAATGCCACTAGAAAACCCTGTTTTGTGATTGTGCAATGTGAAAGCAGAATGGTAAAATTTGGGTTGTGCATTTGAATGAATATTTTTCATGACGTAAACACACAAAAATCAGAAAACTAGGCCATTTGTGAAAGTTATAAATAGCTTGGTACATATGGCCCTAAATAATATTCGGACATGGCTCAACGAAACTCTGGACTGCATTGTTAACATGTATAAACATGTGTAATACATCTCAGTACTGGTACACTAACAATTTGTTCTACTTGCATTCCACATGGCCCCAAACATTGCATGCAGCATGTCAAGACATCTGCTACTGTCACTCAGGAGTATTCTATTATACACATTTGTCAATGTGATACTCACCAACAGGGCCACCGATCATCACACCCAGGTGGTCCAGCAGGTCCTGTTCTCGTGCCACCAGGTCAGCCCAGCGATGCTTCAGCTGGTGCTCATTCTGGGAGGTGCTGAACACATGTTTCAGGTGGACAAGCATCTTTGCCCAACACAGCCGCCTTGCCTCCGTGTGATAGCCCTGTATCACACGGCCCCCGCCTCCCGCATCATTTGAAGAAAGTGGCACACCAGCCACACAAATGCCCCAAAGCTCCTCCTCACCCATGCGGCTCAGCCTCACCCTTCCCGACATGGTATGGTACAGAATTTCAACAAGAAAAGTGAAAAATAAAGGAAAAAAATAAGAAGAAAGGAAACTTACAAACCCAAATTATAGACCCTAACTAACCCAACTGATCTAACCCCCAAACAGACACCCGACAGTACAAAGACAATTCAGACAACAATAAAGTACAGAAAAACACTTACACAGGTACAATATACAAATACAATACACCAAAAGACAAAAGATAGACACCACAAGATACAATACACACAATCCAAACAAGAGCAACACCAACACATAGCCACAGTCAAGAAAAATCACAGAGTGTAAAGTGAAAGTACACCCATTGTACCATGCCTGTGAACAGGATTTCCTATTACATCACTTCCTGTCACCTCTGCGCCCCATTTTCCGTCTTGCATGTATTTTTTTTACGCATATGTAGTTTGCGTGAATATATTCGACGCATAACCTACATGTGTGGCAAATTACCACGCATTACCGGGAAACTACTATTTTTATGGATATCCGCATGCGTAGGGTGCGTTGGTGGAATTAACGGTAGGAACTCATTAATGTTTAGTATGCGTTTGCGTGGTTTTTCGATGCATTTGCATCAAAGTTTCTGACTCAAACTGTGACTGCGTGAATTTTAATTATTTAACATACATGCAGCCTGTATCTAGATGAATATAGGGTGGTATAGCCTGCAGTGTATGTTATAGTGCTTGGCCACATGTGGTAGACATTGCAACTGCGGCCCATATTTATACTATCTTTGCGCAGGATTTCCTTGTTTTCTAGCGCAAAGTTAGGAAATTCTAACGGAATTTGGAAGTTTGCATCAATAAATGACGGCAAGGTTGCGCTACAAAAGTATAAATCATGGTCTGTGTGTTTTGCGTGTGAATTGACTGTTACAACTATATGTGTGCTTCTGATGGAACAGCATGCAATACATTTGGTGTAATGGTCATGTATGAATGTATTACAAATGGGTATCAACATCAGATGGCAATCAATGATGTACAACAGTCATGATATGTGTTTGTAATATGTGTCGACTCATTTGATGTGTGTAGTTGTTTGACTTTGGGGACATTACATTTCCCACGACAAACAATACACAGGGAAGATCGAGGATAGCTGATGAGGGCTATGTCGGATATGTTACCCTCACATGTAATTAATTG
Source organism: Pleurodeles waltl (assembly GCF_031143425.1). Classification (NCBI taxonomy): domain Eukaryota; kingdom Metazoa; phylum Chordata; class Amphibia; order Caudata; family Salamandridae; genus Pleurodeles; species Pleurodeles waltl. The sequence goes on along the minus strand of NC_090437.1, from coordinate 1,029,234,692 downwards.
TTGGCTACGGCTTCTTGGTGATCTGTGTGTAAACTACCCATATGTCGGGCATGTGTACATGTTTGCTAGATACAGTGTTTGTGACACTGAGCCTCAATTCCTATCATAAAATTTTATGTACAGACCGGTTTGACTAATGTAAATTCCCTATGTTCCTCCTGTGGTTGTGGTGGACCTGCAGCCCTGGCGGCACGTGTTCACATATTTTCAGAGGTGCATTGCACATAAGTGTCCAGTTAAAGTGTGTGGGCATATGCACCCTGTGGCAGTACTGGGCTCCATGGTGTTACAGTTTCGTGCAGGTCTAGTGAGGAGTCTGTTGGGGCAGCCCTAGAGTTCACAGAGTATCTTGCAAGGCAGATTTGTCCTAAAGCAGAAGATCAGCTAAAGGCATACAAGGGGATAGGGCAGCTATGGTACGGCAGATAATACAGAAGAGTGAATACAGAGAAACCTTAGTATGGACAAATATGTAACGAGCCAGTAATGGACAAACATGCAGGGCTCATCACTACGTTTGTACATAGGGTAAGGCTAAGAAATTCCCACACCAACAGGGAACCTCAGTGCCTCTGTGCAGATTAATCTCACAGCTAGTCACCGCGCAAGCCCCATAGAAAGGTGGAGGAAGAAGTGAATCTGTGTCTGGACCCTAAGGGCACAAACATGGATTGTCCTTACATACACGAGACTAGCTCTTGTTTGTCGGGCTGGAGACACAGTAACAAATCCTGGAGTATAGCAATAGCACACTGTCACTGTTAGGCACTAATGACTACATGCAAAACTAGACAAAGGATGGGGGCTGGATTGGCCTCCTGGAAACCAGATGCCAGAACAAATAAAAAATTAAACAATTCTATACAGTTGAGACTGATAGTACACTTAGCAGACACAATACCCCAAGAGGAACCAGAGGGCAAGGGAACCAACTATGAGGCAAACGCAGGCACAGGGAACATGCTCTGGTTGACGCAAAGACTGGAACAGGCCTGGGTAACATAAAGCAGGCTCTGTCAGTAACAAACATGAACAATGCTGAAAAACAGGGATCAGTCTGACTGGAACAAGCAGGAACAGCACTGTGTAAACAAAGAGCAGTTTCAGGCATAATTAGGACTGTAACACAATCCAACAAGGGTTCTGGTACACAAATGAATTGTACTCCAATGCACAATGAGGAGCTTCAAGAAATGGCAGCTTCTAGGCAGTTCCAGGCAGCAGTAAGGACAGGGCAGAGTCACATGGCTGGGTTGCACAAGAGAGCTCACAGGTGTGTGCAGCTTCAGTCTCTCACAAGTCCTGGAGGAGAGAATCCAGTATAAGGGGACAACCGGACGTTTCCCACAGGAAGATATGGACAGAAGATTTCAGGTCTTACCGACTACCAGGCAGTGCACTATGGGACCTGAAGTCCATGCCGGCTAGTGTAGTTGTTCTGTAGCATACCATATGGAAAAGGGAAGCAAACAGGAGTCAGAATGGGAGTCTGGGTGAGTTTTAATGACGATTCCCAGGGTACAGATAGTCCATTTACACCGCCCCCTAGAGAAGGGAGGGCAGAGACTTAAGACATGGCACTGGCAGGACTTATTACCAGGGATGGACTGTGCAGGACATGTGTTGTGACCATTTCTTGTCATACCTGGGACACTCATGCTATCCATTTTCAGGATTGATGTACCTCTTGTCACACAAGCTCCTTGCAGAGATAGCAAATGTCACACTTACTAATGTCAGGGGTCTGTTCATACATACCTCTTACCACTGATATTCCACATCCACTGCCTCATGTATGAAGCGCTTATTTACCTCATGATTGAAGATGTCATAGTTGTGTGTCATGTGCTACAGTAGACCATGTTGTCAACATGGATGTCTGTCATATGCTGTGGTCCTATAGATTTGTCCTTAAAATGTGAAATTGAAAAGATTTTTTTTTTTAAACTGTGTGTGATATTTCCTGTACAATCATACAGATTACATGTGATGTTGCATTAGGAGTAGTTAGATTTGTCTTTGTGACATGCTCCCTGAGGTAATACTCACATTCCTAAAAAACATGTGATGCTGAAATAAGTAACCAGAGCAGGATTGAGTGATAAAGTGACATGTTTAATTACATAGCATAACAATGTGTTTAGAGTGACTATTGCTGAAAAAAGTTTTGAACAAACTGGTGTCTGCGATGCATTCCTGCAGCTGTGTTTGGATGTTGCCCCTCATTTTCCCTGGCACCATCCACCTCCTCCTCCTCCTCATGCTGTTCTTGTTAGGGTTCATATAGGGGGATGTTCCACCTAACACAAATGTTGTGCAGGATGGCACAAGTCAATATGATCTTGCAGACCATTTCTGGGGAATATAGGAGGCTGCTTCCGGTGATGTCCAGGCACCTGAATCTGGACTTCAGGATGCCAAAGGTCCGTTCCACAATGGTGCATGTCCTCCTATGTGCCTCATTATAGGCACGCTCTGCTGCTGTGCTTGGGTTGGGGAATGGGGTCATGATCCATGGCTGGATCCCGTAACCCTGATCATCTGAAAAAGAAAATAGGAGTAAGTATGTTGTTGTTGCTTGCACCAGGAATGTCATGTAGCATGGCAGTTGATATCTTGTGTCGTCTGTGACTCGTGTTTGTGGCATTGTGTGAGATCCTGGGCTTCTGTGAGTTTCTTTCTGCATTGGGTTGTTTGACTTGACAACTTGTGTTTGGCTCATTGACCTGATATCTATGGTTTAGTTTCCAAACTGCAGTTCAGTATCCATGTACCATGCGTTGTGTAGAGAGCAACATGTTTTAGTGTGTTTTCACTGGAGGGGACATGATACTTCCACACACACAATAGATTCCGATGTGGTGGTAACATGGTTGCACTACATGGCCTGGACATCCCATCTACTTAGACATATATCATTGCAGATGAAATCCAGAAATGAGGCCCTTTGATTAGGCTTGGTGACAATGGCCAACACATCTCCCTAAGCTGGCAGCACGGAGGTGTTCAGTATTGACGATGCACAATTGTCCCATGTGTGACTTGGTTCTATGTAGACCTTTGTGGTTCCCTCTGCCAATGGCTCATGCGCAACCATGCACCTGCACTACCGAACTTGCTCCAGGTAAGCTGGCTAACTGCCTTGTGAGAGTGGATGTATCTGTGCAGGAAGGGCCATCTCCATGTACATCTGTTATTTTGATGGACAATTGGCTCTGTCAGTGTGTGCAGCAGTGTGCAGTTTGCACTAGTGGCACTTCAATATGTGTTCATAGCACAATCCACTTCTTTATTGCTAGCTGGCAACGTCACCCCAGGAGTGAAGTGTGATGTTGGGACTGCCTCAGTGTTTCCATGTCACCTACATGTGAGTCAGCATCATCATGCTATGTGTCTCATGGTGTTTGACCTGCAGCAACACACAGTGCACACCCCTTCCACAGTATTTATTGCTTGGGAGGGTGTGGGATTGACTATGTGGCCTAATGTAATAGTATATGGTTCATCTTCCATATTGTACTTCCAAGGCAGGCCATGTCATTGTCACTGAGCGCTTTGACATTGGTCCCTTGTAGCTCTAGAGTGGTATCTATTGTCATCCTGCCCATGTGCCAATGTAGTGCTGTATGTATTGTGTGTTCTACAGGGTTGCTGTGCCGTGTGTATATTGCTAGGTTTATGGACTTACCAACAAGAAGGCCATTGCCATGTTGTCCGCCATGGAAGTGCAGATTGAAGGTGCTGTGATGGAAGATGAAGGAATCATATACACTCCCAGGATACTTGGACAAGATGTTGGTAAACAATCCCTGGTGGTCAACTATGGCCTGCACATTTATGGAGTGGGTGTGTTTTCTGTCCTCGTATTGATGCTCTGTTGCAGCAGGTAGTAAAATCCGGACATGAGTGCAGTCAATAGCACCAAGCACGTGCGGGAAGCCATGTATTTGGTAAAACCCCTGTTTGGTCTCCTGCTGCCTCTGCTGTGTGTTGGGGAAGCTGATGTGGCAGGGTGTGAGGGAGATGATGGCATCAAGGACCTTGGAAAGGAAAGCGGAGAATGAGGGCTGTGATACCCCAGCAACCAGGGCACTGTTTGTTTGGAATGAGCCACTTGACAACATGTGTTGGACAGCTAGCAGCTTGGTCACCAGTGGAATATTGTGTGGTGTCTGCAGGCTGGCTGTTATCTGTGGCTCAGTTTGGTGCAGCAGCTACTGTATGGCTTGCCAGTTGAGTCTGTACCTATGGATGATATCCTGTTCCCTGAGGACCAGGTGGGTTGTCCTGACCCTGAAGAACCTCTCCTGCCTTCGGCATTGCCTTCGCGGTCCACGTTGGGGTGGTGGTAGCTGTTGCTGTTGGTCCTGTGATCTGCGTCGTCTGGCATGAGTAGCACCTCCATGTTGTCTTTCTTGAGCAATGATGTTGCTTGTGTGTGTTTTCCTTAAGTAGTGGTGTGTTTGCCCCATTTTAACACCTGTCCAGACCCAGGTGTTAAAATTTGTCAGTCTTTGCGTCATTTTTCGAGTCCGCATCCCACCTGTGCATCATTTTTGCCCAGGTGGACGGGAACGCATCCTTAAAATGACGCAAACTCCAATATTTTGACACTAGACGGGTCTAGCGTCAAAATATAACTATGGAGTTAAGTTTGCACCGGATTTGCGTAAAAAAAATGATGCAAATCCGGCGCACACAAAGTATAAATATGCCCCTTGATGAGATTTAACATTTGTACTGTGGCCCAGAGTACATATTTCCAGCAAAATAATTAGACCTTTTTAGAGCTCTCACAGTGCAGCTGTAATCTGATTTTCAGTACACCCTAGAATCATAGTATCAAAAGAAGCAGACAGCTCATAAAAACACCTTAATCCGGTTTTGCATCCTATACAAATATGTTAGTATAGAAACATCCAGCGAGCTCTTACATCACAGACATGTCTTGATTTGCAGCACACCCCAGTATCACAAAACTTTTATAAAGCACTTCAAATCCAGGGCCTCATTTACGAGGCTCTATTGGCACACTGCACCATCAGCGCATCATTTTATTTTGATGCTCCGATGTCGCAGTGTGCCAGCCCATATTTACAAGGCCACGCAAAGCCAGCATGGACGTCTTTTCACGACCTTGTAAATATCGACCTCTTTCACGCGTAACACTGCATGAAAGGGGCGTTACCTGGGTATTGCTTGGGGTGTTCCCACGCAGCACCCATGGAACTCAAAGGAATCTAATGCATTCCCAAATTTACAGGTCTGTGAATGTGTCAGATTCCTATGCTACCTCAGGGGTGGTGTAATAGTAATGCAACAGAGAGAAATATCTTTATTTCTCCCTTTTATTCCCTCTTTCCATCTGTGCTGCATTCTGCAGATGGAAAGAAGAAAACACCCCTTGTGATTGTTCTGTTTGTGCAGGAAGGTGTCCCTTCCTGCTCATAAACAGTCATCCCCACAATGCAGGCAACCTTGCATCATGGTGCAAAAGTGCCTGCATTGGCACACAGCAGCACACAGCAGCAATTTGTGCGCCAACACAAGAGGAGAGGACAGAAATGTCCTGTATCTTGTAGATACAGGGCATTTCTGCCCTTTCCTGGTGGTGCAGGGCGGCGCAGCAAGGCTACTGTGTGTGACCTGCAGCACAGAGGCTGTAATACCAGTGAGACTGTTGGAAGGGTAAATACAACTGCGACATAAAATTATTTGCGTATGGACCTGTACACTGTGGACACAACCATTTTAGCAGTAGACGCATTAACCGCACAAGCTGTTTTACTCTTATTGCAGCCTCTCTTATTTAGGTTTCACATACATCTCTTTGCCTGGATACTCAACCCCCTGAACTACTGAGATAAAACTTGTAAACTACAGATGAACAGTTCCTCACAACATGACAGGTCATTTTGCTATCACCAACTTATCTTAATCTTAAATTCTCAGTACTGGGGTTTCAGTGTTTGCTGCACTACTTCAAGCAGTGCTTAAATTGAGGTGATGGTAGCAGGTGTGGCCCACCAACACACATTTTGGGTTCCTGCCCTTATTTAAAAAACGCGTAAGTATTTAAACACAAGTGAAATACTAGTATCTCAAAAATTCTGACACATCCACATTTTCACTTTCTTCTCCTTCTCTAGAGCTGTCACCTTAATATCTCCTTGTTTTACTCTACATTTCACCGTTTTCCCTTGAGCATTCTTGAGTTGCTCTTTCTTCTATCTCTCATCTTCATTTTTATTTACATGCCCCTCAAACTCTTCTTTTCGCATTTTCTCTATTTATCCTGTTTTACTCGTCTTTTCAAATACTATGGCCTTAATTAGGAGTTTCCGTCTGCCGAACTTCCGACTGGGAGGTTACCGCCACACTGGCTACCTCCCACGGGACCCATTAAGACTTTCCCGTTAGGCTGGCTGGCGGAAAACAAGGTTTCCACCAGTCAGACTAGCAGGAAAGGGGTGGCAGCATTGTTTCTGGCTCGTAATTGAGCCGTTGGCAATTCTGTTGCCTGGAGGAGTCACCAGCACCGTCACAATGTTCACTGTCTGCACAGCAGACAATGAACATTGCGAGGGTGCTGGGTAGGGGGACCCCTGCACTGCCCATGCTAAGTGCATTGGTAATGCAGGGGCCCTCCTGTGGCCCCCTGCATCTGTTCTCTAAAATCGACATGAAAAGGCTGGCGGAGAACCAGGTCATAATCAGCAGGGGGCGCTGCATGCAGCGCTGCCTTGGCTGATTCCAACCTCCACCACCGTCGGCCTGTTGGGATCACTGATCCCAGCGGAAATGGCAATACCCTGTAATGTGGCTGTTGGATTGCAATAGCAGCAGCAGTCCTGACCGCCACCGCAAGGCTGGCTGTCTCAGGACCACCAGCCTCATAATGAGGCTGTATGTCTCCATTCACCTCATTAAGTATCTGTTCCCATAACTCACTCCCTAATACACTTTGCTCTACATACCTTGATCTCCTTCTGTGTCTGCTTTCCCTTGTTTTTCCTTCTTAAGTTCTTTCTCCCATTCTTCCTTCTCTTGCAAAATCTACTATTATCTTTCCACTACCTTTGTTCCATGTGTTACTTCCTTGCTATTTCTCTGTCCTATTAATTTTCCTTTCTATTTTTTGTTATCTTTTCCTATTTCTACAGTGTTCTCTTGCAACGGAATGCAAAAGCCAAGGCAACAACATTCGGCACAGGCAACAGCAGTACAAGCTTCACTCTTGCACACAACAGGTTCTGCACAGGTAGCAACATTGAAAATGTCACATACACATAAAACAGATAGAATACGGGCAGGGGTTCTCAAATTGTTTCACACAAATGCATCAGTAGTGCAAGCTTCTACTAGAGGCACAGTGCATATACGACAAGATTGTTGCAGTGCTACAGTTCCCAACACAGAGCAAATTCAGGAGCAGCAGTGCATGTTTTTCCATCACACAGAACACAAACCACCATTGCAAGATTTCCAGATACAAGAAGGCACAGTATGGGGTATACCTGCATATTTCCTTAAAATATACAGCACAGGAATCATCATCGCCAGCTCTCTTGAGGCAGAAAAGATACAGCTGAGGCAGGAACTATGGAAGCCATTTTAACATAAAACTGGTAAAGTCAAGAAAGCATCAGTGCCAACCTCTTTCTCAAAACACAGGTATAACCAGTGGTGCTGTGACAACCAGAGAAGCTGGAACCATTTTCAGATTGGAGGTGCTGGCTAGTAACTTCACATCGCTAAAGGCATGGTGATGTATGGCAGTCTCTATTTGAAATATTTAAAACCACAACAAATGCTGCCAGATGAAAACTATTTAAATAGTCAATGTATTGTTCTTTGCCCTTCTACACTATTTCAGGTTTTATGGTGGTGCTGCAGCACCTCCTGCACCTTTAGTTCCAGTGCCACTGGGTACAACATGGGAAATGGAAGTAAAGGCCTTCCTCAAATAAAACAGGTGCAATATGCACATCAACAGCGTAGATCTGCTGCACAAAACAGGCACAGCATCAAAAGCAGGTCAAGCCGACGTCACAAAAGCAGGTACATTAGAGCAACCCAAGTCATAAAACAGGTACAGCAATGCAAGCAGAAGTGAAATCCTATCTTGCACAATACAGGTAGAGTACAGATAGCAAGCAGCAAAGTCTGCCTCACCAAAAAGGTACAGCATAAGATACAGCACTGCCTGCTGCTCGGAAGCAAAACTGACAGTAGAAGAAGCAGCAAAGCCTACCTCACAAATGAGGTACAGCAAAGGAAGCAATCAACATGTCAAGCCCTCCTTCCAAAACTGGTTTAGGTCTGAATGTGCACAAGTGCCACATACCTCCACATCATGTGGAGGTATTTTCTACAGCTTAAGTTTGCATACATATATTTTAAGTGCAGACTCATAATAGTAGGAATACATCTAGAAGTAGAAGAATGCAAAGTGCTGTTGGTAAACATCTATGACTATCTAAAGGTGTCACATGACATGGAAGCACTTGGCAGTGGTGTTTGTGCAGGCACGTCCTGAGATGTGTACCTGGTTTTTATGTATAAATGTGACACCGGACACTGTTACTCTGAAAGCAGCATCAAGTGCAATTTGAGTATGGGCTCCACTATATATGGTTATTTAATCACATTAAATGAATAATTTAGTTAGCCTGGGGTAACTGGTCTGATCAATAAGGTAAAACCACGTGTGGGATGTTAGAGCGGGTAGGGTTTGGCGAGATTCACCACCCAAGGACATTTTGGGAAAAAGGTTGCATAAAACTGCATTTTACAACACATTTTTTGTAAGAAGAGCTAGAATAATCTCAATGCCTTTTCGGTGAATGGAGGAGCATATTACCATTGTCCCTGGTCTGAATCCAGCACTTAGGAAGTGTAGTGAGTTTTAGCTCAAACACAGAGAGAAATACATTTGTGTATGGAGAGTTGGTGGCGGAACACCAACAGTGACCACACAGAAAGATCCATAGGTTACCGAAGTGGAATGAAAGAGGAGGGGGAGAATATTTTGCTCAGTTACAGAGCCAGTCTTGTACTGCATTTTAGTCCCCTACACAAAGCAATGGTTTCTGCATATTGTTTAGCGTGGGTGAGGAACTAAGAATCTGAGAGAGTAATGGTGCATTGTGTAGCATTCATTCTTGGTTGTCATGTACCACTAATCAATAGATGAGCAGCAAGGTGTCTGTAAGTGTCACACACTAACTAATCAGTATTATATGGCCGGTCCTGTTTCAGCCAATAATACCTGGGTAGCTCAAGCCTTCACTTAGGCTGTTATCAGGATATTTCCCCATGCAGTCTCTACAAGCATGCTGGCTTTTTGTTTTCCATCAGGCCTTGAAAAGTGGGTGTGAAAGTGTATTCCTTTATGCTGCCTTATTAAAAAGTCAAATTTCCACATGCAAGGTAAATATTGTTTTTCAAGACATTCTTTCTACTGAGGGTCCACAGATTTCAAATCAGAACATTAACATTTCAAGGATATAAGAATCCAGAACACACTATAGAGAATCATGGTTGAAGAAACTACACTAAACAGTAAATGAGTGATTGGAGGATGTATGTGATCACTCTAAAAGTATGAGAAGGGAAAGGAAAAAGTAAGTATAAAACTTGTCTGCTATTTGTTAGTATTACTACCGAACAGAAACAAGTGGATTATGACACACTTAATGTATGTTTTTGAATACTGGTGTTGATCGTTAATTTGCAGGGCTGTGAAATAATAACACTTAAGTTTTACATCACTTTTTTAATTTAGAGCAGCTCATGGTTATTTAAAAGTATGCCTCCTAATTGAAGCACCTCTTCCAAACAGCATCTTCACCTTCAGTGCAGCTCTCTCAGTTACACCGCCAGTCACCTTTAAAAAAAACGTTTAAAAAAAACAATCCACATTTCTAAACACATTTCCATTTATAGCATTATCTACTTCAGTGCACATCATTTCTTCATACCACAGCTAACCTGTAACACACCCCTCCCTTGTGAACCTTCTCTCTCTGGCAAAGCACCTCTGTCATCTAAAGAACCTTTCTGCTGTAAAGCACATATCTCTCGTAGAATAACCTCTCACCTATACCACTTCTTTCCTATAAAGCACGCCTCGTCTCTAAAGTACCGTTCTCCTCTAAAGCACCTCACTTCTCCTGAAGCACCCCTCTTCAGGGTCAGACTGGGACTGAAAATATGCTTGGGCACCAAAATGAAAGTGGCCCCAATTACTGAATCAGATAGTCAAAAAAGTGGCCCATGTTTGCAAATCACGACAATTTTGAACCTGTAAAGACATGCTGTAAATGTGTTTTGGAAGGTATGGGAGACTGTACATATTTGCACTTGTTGATGGCAGTGTTTGAAATCAACAGTAGAAACCAGCCCACCAGACTATAAAACAGCCCACAAACAGCAAAAATACAAGCCTACAAAAATACAGACCTGTCAGAAGAGCCTGTCTAGCAGTGCTAGATTGCTTTATTGGACAGTCTGACCCTTCCCCTCCTCTGTAAAAGCCCCTCTCAAAAGCATATCTTTATCTCTTAAGGATCCCTTCTAGCATAGCCTCCTTCTCCTCTAGTGCTCCTCGCTCCTATAATACACTCTAATCCTGCTGAAGTGCATGAGTTCCCCTCCCAGGACAGCAGCTGTGGGCACACTGAGAAGGCACTGGGTAGACTTGAGCATGGCTGCTTCCACGTTATCTGTTGCATGACTATGGCTGAGCTGTACAGAGACACACACAGCACATATAGCCTTTCGTCTGGGTGGGGATTCCCTCATTAAACTGGGTTGCTTGACCCGTGAAATACTGCACTACACGCCTACCCTCAGAGTCTTCCTAGGTTGTTACAATACATGCACTTGTGCCACAAGAAGAACCGAGCAGGAGACGATTTCTCTTTTCTCATGCTATCTGTGTGCTTGACTTTAAAAATGAAATGTATTTTGATTTAGGCTATGATAATAAATATAGGTAAAAATTAAAAGCATTTTTATTGTAGTTCCCTACCTGGTATTTTTCTGCTAGTGCTCCTGTTGCTTTTCCTCGCCCTACAGGGCTGAGAATCAGTTTCAAAGAAATCTTTTGATGACCACAAAAGGAGCTGTTTTCATAAAAGGCATTTCAGAGCAGACTTTCCCCACCCTATGTCCCCATCGCCTTCCCCGGCCCTTCTGAGGAGAAAGAAACAATGTATACACTGCCTTTCGACCTGAGCAGCAAAGTTCCGGACTAACATACACAGGACTGCAAGTTCTGTTTTTATTCTATATCTAATGCACTGACCCTGGTTCCGCTAAGACCAGGGGTCGCAAGGTCAGTGCCAGGGGTTTCAATGGGCACACCAGGGGTTGCATCTGCGATCCCCTAATGATGTCCACGTGCCACACAAAAGAAAAATTTCCATAAAAAGCATTTTGTGCAGAAAATAAAATGTGTCATTTTGTGGCAGCACAAATTCTTGAGAGTTCTGCGACCTACCCTCAATTTAAGTCCTGTGTGTCACTCTCAGACATTCTATCCCTTCTGTTCCTCACATTGTATCCTGGACCAGAAATATGACGGCTCTGCTATTTCATAGCTCATGTAGTCTAGACCTAACATCCCTTCTGGACGCTTTTACCCTTTGGGATGTTCAGCACGAATTTGACTATTCCACGGTGAATATTCTTTGGTGGAATGTTATCTTTTTTCAGAACACGCTGGTGGATTCTGAATGGCTTGAGCTTGTTTCACTATTAGACATACGGTCTGATTTAGAGTTTGGCGGAGGGGGTTACTCCATCTTAAACATGACAGATATCCCTTCCGCGTCTTATGATCCCATTATAGCCCATAGAGATCGTAATACAGCGGATGGGATTTCTGTCACATTTGTGACGGAGTAACACATCTGCCAAACTCTAAATAAGGCCCATAATCCTCCCGCAAGAAACCTTGGGCCTGATTAAGAATTTGCTTGCAGTGAAAATCCTCTGATTTCTCATGGTGGCACTACATTAGCTATAAAATCACTTTTTTATGTGTGTTGTGCAATGCGGCACACATGTAAATGAGGATTACTACTCTAATAATTTGAAACCTTCATCAACTCAAACATTTATCAATACACTTTCTACCTTATTTTTCCCATGCAATAATCCTCCAATGGGGCGAGTGGCTGATAATCTGTAGACCTGGGTTTTTCTGATTCTCCAAGAAGATTTGAGGGTTATTAATGTGAGCACTGCCTGTACCTTAGCCTGAATGCTAACTTCTTAAAAGGGGCATTAAGTGGTGTTTATGTTTTAGTGAACATAAGGATTGGATAGGTCAATAATAGCTATTCCTGAATTTCTGAGAAGAGGCATATTCCCTCTCTAGAGTACTTCAACTGCAGAGTGGCTTTGCGCCCCAGCGAACATTTCCTCTGCTTCGTGTTCCTGGGTATGAACCATTTCTCTGCCCCATCCCCTAGATTAGACCAAGAAATGGAGCACTTGGTAACTTATGTGAGGAACCTGGGCTAGGGACAGTAAACAGAAGAGTGGGCAAAAGATTTCCACCCAGCCAAAGCATCTGCAATGTGCAACGGTTGTGTAAAGAGGAAAATTTTATTTTGCTGAAGGTGCTGACCCATACTAATTATTTAGAAGTCTTTGTTTTGCAATTGGAGGCTTCTTAGACCCAGAAATATGGATATGTGGAGTCAAATGCCTCTATAAGCAATTCCTTCCAACATCTCAGGGGTCCTCTGGGTTTCAAAGAGAATAGATATGATAGGGAATGGAAAGAAAAAAAAAAGAAAAAAAGGAGACCCTTTTTGTACATAGCTCAATGCGGGAAACTGATCAATTTATACATATATTAAAAGCTCAACTGTCGTGTTGGGAAGGTCTCCAATTCTTATGATTTATGTATGTATGATCCGCATTTCTATTAATTTACAAATCCAGTCTCAACTGCTTAGAAGGGTCTTACTATCATTTCTGAAAGACTGATTTGAGGGAGCGCTTTCTTTTGTCAAGCTTTGTCAAATAGGAAGTATAAATCCAGTATTAGAGGAAATGAGCACAAAACCGGTTTTTATATGCTCCCTATCATAGACTATGCCCCCTTGCAATAGTTAAAGGATTTGCTGCAGTGGGCGTCAAAAAGAAGCACGTATTCTCATATGAAACTCATATACTTGAATCTGAGGAATAATTGGAAAAGATTTCATTTTGGGCCATCTGACTACTTGGACTACATAATGTATCATTCGTCACCATTTTGCTTCCAGGTTGAAACAAGGACCATTTAACTTGTCCTTGATGAATACATCTCACCACCTTTAAATATGCCAAAACATGATGATTGCCATTTATTTCCGATGGTACCTAATTATCTTCCAAGTACTGCCCCTAAAGGATTCAAGCTTCTCTGACTGTCAAATGTTGCCTGAAAATAATTGCATCCTTCCATTCCACTGCATTCAACATCCTGGAAAAAATCCAGTTCTTATTTTTGTTTTGTTTTGTTAAAGAGCCTGTCACTTGCCAGATCTAAAAAATCTACTTTAGAGAATAGGAAAAGTTGTAACGTTGTATTTGACGTATTTTTTTAGTAAGAAACACCTTTATCATTTAAAAACCAAAGCATACACAGTATCGTGTAGAGGATGAAGTTAGTGTCCCGATTGGAAATTACACTCATAGAATGTAATAAAGTAATTCCAATGCTAATCCATAGGAGAGAAATCCTTTGCAAACATGAAAAATGAACTGGGGAACTGGAGAGGTTTTCCCTACTAGGACATGTTAAGTTTAAAAGTACATGGCCTACCTTTTAAGGACATTGCACCATACCCCCGGGGTTGCCTAGGGCCTACCGTGAGGGTGACCTATGTGTATAAAAAGGGAGGGTTTAGGCCTCACAAGAGGTTTACCTTGCCAGGTCAAAATGTCAGTGTAAACTACACACACAGGCTCTATAGTGCCAGGCCTGAGCCATGGTTAAGAGGCTACTTATGGAGGTGGCAAATCAGTGGTGCAGGCCCACTAGCAGAATTTAATCTACAGGACCTGGACACATGCAGTGCACTTTACTAAAGACTTATAAGTACATTAAATATGCCAATGGGGTATGAGCCAATTTTACCATGTTTTAGGGAGAGAGCACATGCACTTTAGCACTGGTGAGCAGTGGTAAAGTGTTCAGAGACCTAAAGTCAGCAAAACCGAGATCAGAAAAATAGAGACGGTAGGTGAAAAGTTGGGGGGAAGACCACCCAAAGGCTGTCAGATCTAACTGTGAAATCTAACAGTGAAATTACCCTAAAATTCACCACAATTACTAACAGTAGTGTGGCACTATCAAAAGATAATGTAAATGTAAATTGTAACTATGGCAGCGCGAGGGGAGAATTATGCTCTTTTATTTCGAAAAAAGAAAATTCCATTTTGGGATTTTCCTTGTCATAATAATAAAATAAAACTGTTTGGGGCAGAGCTGTGCCATACTGATGTTACCTTGCACCAAACAGCGATATGCCTTGACAGGTACTGCCATGATGACCACCAGCTTGGGGGTCATTTATAAATTCAGCGGGTGGTCCCTCCACCGGGGCGATAGAGTAATCTACCCTGTCTTTCTGGTGGAACAACAGGGGCCCATATCCTTGAAGAGCATGTGACTACTCAACATGATGTAGCCATGTAATTGAACTTGGGGAACCATACAGTAGCAAACAACCAAAGCTATTTGAGAGAACTTCCATAGCCAAACAGATCTTTCCCAGGTCTTAGTTATAACCAGTCTTGCAACCAGCACCAATTGTCATATCAAATAGCAGATTTTGTTATCCATTTTCATCCATTACCTAGTACCACCAGTGATGGATCAGGTATCCCATTACCTCCCATACAGCACCCATCTCCTCCATCCAAATAACTGTGCCAAACCTAGCTCCACCCCTACATGAGTCACCACTCCACCCCAGTCCAGGGATACCAGGGGCACGGGGCAGACAAACTCCTGCTCCTGGACCTCGATTATCCAACACACTTGGCTGATTTATTGCTCAGGAGAAACCTTCCTTTCCAATATCATGTTCTGGCTGGCCCCTGTGTCCCTCAAAGCCGGGACACTGCTCCCGTTCATCTTCATTTGGTGCAAGTAATTACTTCCATCCTCAGGGATCACCTTCTCACCCTCTGATTCTACCTTCCAGCTAATGGAGATCATGGCATTGTCCATGACCTGCCGCTGGTGGATAGTTCCCCCTAAGACCACATTGGCCACCTTTGTAGAAGTTCCACCGGTGGGTAGTTTGTTAGGACAGACTGTGTCTCCCAAATTGTGTCCTAACTAGGACCATTGAAAGCGCCCTGGCCCACTGCTGACCACAGCCTACCCCCTGTTTCTCAGAAGAGGCTTGGGAATCCTTTCCACCCACCCCACTCTGGGTCTTGTATGGGTCATCTTTAACCTCCCAATTACTCTGTTGGAGGAACCTGAACCACTTTGCTGCACCACACGCAACCATTCGGTGCCATGCTGGTGTAATCAAGAAAATCCACCCAAGACTGTGCCTGCATCTTTTGGCTATGCCTGAATCTAATGCAGTACATTTCTGAGTGCGTCCAAATTTGGTCACAATGATACTTTTCATTGGAGAGTACTTCATCTGCCCCACCACCACAGTTTAAGCAAGGTATCCATTCCTACTGTAGGCTGGTTTTCCAGAGTGATGCCCCCAAAACTCCTCTGAGACCCTGTGCATCTTGAGGGCCAACTTGTAGGGAAAAACCAATTGTCAATGTCATCCTGTATGTCACCCCTTACCACATAGCTGGGAGCCAGATCTTTGGGTATGCAGACTTTCCTGTCCCCCTCAGACACTACAGTTATGCAGCCACCATTGTTACTGGACTCTGCTTTCCAAGCTTTTATGTCCAGCACTCTGAGGCTTCTTTATGAGCCAATTCCCTACTCTGCCTCTATGGCCAGTTTCTTTATCTCTATTGTAAGCTTGGCCATCTGCAGCCTAAACTCCCAGTCAGCCTTCCTGTCTGTCAGCTCCTCCGTGGACAGACCTTTGGAGGACACACTTCTTTCTGTTCTCTGAAGGATTTCTAATTTAGGATACAAGTCATCCTCCCTCCCCTCTGTGCTGCATCACAGGATCCACACTCAGGCCCTGGTCCTCCTCATCCCCGTATCCGGATCCTCGGTTGCTGTCAGCAATTGGTGAACCTCCAACCATGCCTTCATAGCTTTCTAAAGCTCCAACTCCTTGGTGTCTTTTTAGCTAGAAGTCCTCTTTCCTTACAGAACTCATTTGCCTCAACCACAGTGTAGCTCTCCATGTTGATGAGCTTGAATTCTATTTCTGCAGATATGGTCAGACAGTCAGGTAGAATGAAAGTGAATTTGGAAAAGCAAAAGAGCCAATCAAGGAGAATTTAAACAAAACTCAAATTTGTATCAAATTATTTATCCTGGATTTTTAGTGTAACACAAAATCGCTGTATGGCACTGAACAAACACATGTCCAAATCCTCACCACTGAACATCAATGTAGGACAGAGGGTTACTGGTTAAAGAGGTGTGTAACACTCCTCAAACATCAACCACAGTTACTGTCAGGGTGAAGTGACAAGCAGCCTGTGCTTAACCCTCAGGTAATATGGCATAAAAACAGTCAGGCCTAATTTAGAGGCAATGTGTAAAGTATTTATGTAGCACTTCAAAAAGTAAAAAAAAATGAAAACACATTACAAGAAAAATCCCACATCGATTTAGAAAGCTATAGTAAAACTTAATAAATTATTGAGACCAAAAGAACGAAAGTATAATCACTAGCACCGGAGATATACAATTTCAAAGATTTAAAGTAAGTAGAGTGCTAAAACCACAAATTACCATTCATGCTTATCTGGTCATAGGGGATCAAGTGAAAGTCACAAGTTCAGGCCGGCCACGATGGTACATGGACCGGAAACAGGGATCAGGTTAGTCTCACTGAAAAAGTTACTGTCTAAAGTCTGGCATTAAGATTTCAATTTGCTGTGGAGGCGGCTGTGAGGAGTGGGAAGAGCATTGTGGATTGTCATCACTGTAGCGCAAAGAGCAGGCCAGGCGTCATGGAGATTCATTGCTGGAGATTCACATTTGCAGTTATCTCGGGCTGTGGATGGTGCAGCTTGAAGTGTAGATCTCACATTGACGATTGTCACTGGCATGTGCTGTAGCACAAAGAGTCTGGTTCACTGGAGCTTCGCATCGGTGGTCAGCACAGGTGGCAAGATCTTTGCAGGGACGGGCATGTTTGCAGTCGGGAACAACTCAAAACTTCAGGATTTCTCCTTTTCTTCAAGGAGGGCTTCAACTGATGCAGAGCTAAGGCTCCAGGACCTGAAAAGCTCTTCTTAGGGATAGGATCCCACTCCAGCAGAGGCCAGCAGGGCTCAGCCAGGTCCACTTGGAGGGCAAGACAGGTCCAGTGCAGCAGGTCAGCTGAGCAGTTGCAGACAGACCTCTGAGGCTTGTTGTGACCCTATACCTCACAACAGGAGGTCAGTCAGTTGATCCTTGGAGTCACGTTAGCCTGGGATGAAGGGTACAGGTGCAGTCTTCAGGCTCAGCAAGAATGGCAGGCCTCAAGCAGCAGGGTATCTTTCTTTTGTAGTATCCACATGTCTGGAAGTGTACTGAAGAGTTAGGTCTGGGGGTCCAAAATGTATACTTTGTGCCAGCTTTGAACCAGGAGAAGGAGCTGGAGGTTTCCATCCCCAGAGTTGTTTGTATTTTCATACTTCTCTTCCCTAGTCCCAGCCTGTCTGGGGCACAGTAGACTGATGTGAAACCCTTTGTAAATGTGTTCAGGCAGAGCCTTTGTGATGTGCAAGTGTGGTAGGTGACACTCCCCCCATCAAGTCAGAGATGACCCATCCTGCCAACACCTATTCTCCATTTGTCTCAATGTCTGGGAGCAATGCACAAAGACCAACTGCAAGCTACACCTCATCATGTGATCCAGGATACAGGCACCAAATAGTTAGGACAAGAAAATGCAGCCTTTCTAAAAGTGGCAGTTTCAGAATTGTGTTGGAAAATCCAACTCTACAATTAAAGAGATTTTAATATTACAATTCTTTAGACCCCCAAACTCGACATGTCTATCTACCCCCATTGAAAATTATCACTTAATAAATATAATACGGTATCCCAATGTTACCCTATGGAAGAAGTAGGCCTTGAAGTAGTGAAAAACACCACTGGGACATGTAAAAGTTGGCACGTGCCTAATGTTTTAAAAATAAACTGCACCCAGCCCTCTGGGCTGAATAGCCAAGCGAAAACAACAGTTCACATAGAACTCATTTCAAAGACAATTCTCTGTTGCAGTATTGTGTGCTCCCTGTATTTGACAATTTTTGTATATTATGACTTGCAGTAATTTATGCTGTATATATGAGAGAATTGTCTTTAAAATGGTATTTATGTGAACAATTATTTTTGTATGAGTATGTATTCCAAGGATCGCATGGACATTTGGGTTGCTCTTGGTCATTTGAAATCTATGGGCTGTATAGAGCCTACCCTAGAGGTGACTTACATATAGTTTAAAAAAAAGGAAAACTTAGGTCTGGCAAAAGATTTATTTTGCCAGGTTGAAATGGCAGTTTAAAATTGCACACACAGGCTGCAATGGCAGGCACGAGACATGTTTAAAGTGGTACTTAAGTGGGTGGCACAAACAGTGCTGGAGGCCCACTAGTAACATTTTATTTACAGGCCCTGGGCACAGGCAGTGCCTCTTTACTAGGGTTTTACAGGTGAATTAAATATGCCCATTGGGTACAAGCCAATCTAACAGATTTTAAGAACAGAGCACAAGCACTTTAGCACTGGTTAGCAGTGGTAAAGTGTGCAGAGTCCTAAGGCCAACAAAAACAAATTCAGCAAAAATAGGAGTAGTGAAGGCAAAAAGTTTGAGGATGACCCTGCAGAAAGTTACAAGTCCAACAGTCATCCTTATCTTGGACATAGGTAGGCGCACATCTTGATTACGATAAGTGTACAGCCCTAAGCAATTCCTCCAGAAGAACCAGTAAGCAGGGAAAAGCTGACCCAACGTTTGTCAGATACAACATTATATTATCTGCAAAAATTGAGATCTTATCAGTGCAGTCACCACATTTTATCCCCTTGATCTGCAGGTGCTGGTTTTTCAGGCTCTGTCTCTAGAATAGCAGGGAAAATGGCAACCTATTCTTGTTCCCCTATATAGCAAGAAGAGTCTAGGGCCAGGTCAGCACCAACACAACCCCCCAGCCAAAAGCCAGGGTAGACTGATCAATGCCTTGATGGGCTACCATGTTTAGGTGACAGAACATGGACAAATGCCCTGTTTCACAGAGGTACCTGTCAGTTGTCACTTCTCTGAACTCAGTTGAATCCCTCTGTCTATACTTTCCTGAGCCACTGAAATGGCCCACAGGGTCCCCTTCTCTTTATCTGTGGACCCAATCTGTGCAGCATCTAATCTTAATTTGCTCACAGATGCATCTCAGTAGGTAGACAGTACCACCATAGTTAAGAAAGTCGTGTGTCAGATTCCACCCCCAGGATCAGAATTTTGTCCCCAATCCAAGGAAAACTTTTCCCATAAGGTCATTAACCAACTGAGACCACTGACAGTGGTCTCTGTCGAGAGCCAGGCCCCAGGCCATCCAAGGTTCGCTAATCTCTGAGGTTTCTCAGAGTGGGGGCAGTAGCCCAGGTATATTGCACCCAACTTCCACTCTAAATCCCATCAGTTCAGAAGTGGTATCCTGAGACTGGCCTCTCAGGACAAGGCCTGTACCTTAAGGCTGAACACCTTCCTGGCAAGCCAGGGCTTCCAGTAGGGAAACATCACCCCTCAAGGATGACATACTGTGCCTGTGCACAGTTCTCCAGCCCTTTGTCTCTGTGACAGTGCAGGGTGTATACCCAGGTCAGAAGTGGCCTTACCAGGGTCATTCTTGGGATGCTCTGTTCTCAGAGCAGGTAACCCGTGGCCCCAGGTCCTCCCACTGTGGACTGTTTCCACCTCCTGCCCATCCACTTGGAACTCTGTAACCTCCCCTTGGAAGCACTACCCTCAGAACCCAGAGTTTTCAGGGCACCCTGGGTGGCCACACCTTCCCGCTCTCCTGACACTGTGGTGCTCCCTCCAGAGGATGGTGTCTTGTTACAGGCTAGGTTCCCTGGCTTGTACCCCAACTGGAGCAATCCAAGCACAAGGTTGGAAATGGGGCACTTTGTGCCTCCATCCACCATAACTTCTGCTCCTGCCTTTAGAAGGGATGTGGGAACCCTTTCCTCCCACTCTTTTCTGAGAGCTTACTGTGTACCTCACCCTGACAATGGGGACCTAGACAACCCTCTTTAGGATCACTCTCCAATGCCTTCCCAGACACATGGGTACTAACTCAGAGGTCTGCTTCCTTTGCAAGCTCCCTGGGGCCAGTAAACTTGCGCTCAACCAGGTGTTGGCAAAGCTTTGGAAAACAGTGACTGAACATCTGCTCTCTGGTGATGGTACAGCCCCTAATAGATGTTTACGTCACTAGGTTTCACCCAACCATCCAGTGCCTTACACAAGTAATCCACTGGTGAGACAGTTTCCTCCACCTATACTAATTCTTGACAAGGGTCTCCTTAATGGGGGATCCCTCATCCTTCTCCTCTTCTCTAGGGCCACTAGGGCATCCCTCCCCTCAAAAGGTATATGCCTCCAGAGGCCAGCTCTTCAATCCTTCTCAGGAATCATGTGCATCTCCAGAGCTACTTCCTATGCTTCACACCACCTGTCTAAGTCATCCAGCATCTCAGAGTCAGGCACCGTGTCCCTAGGTATGTAGGCCATTCCTGTATTGTCGCTACCACCAATACTGCTGCACTCGGAAAGCTGTTTGATTTTCAAGTCCATTTCTCTGAGACTATGCTCCTGGGCCGTCCTCCTTTCCTCCAAGCTTCTCTCAGCCTCCATGGCTACTATCTTTTCTGCCAGGGCCCATTTGTCCTCAGCCTTCTCCATCACTAAGGACCTCTCTGCCTCAGCTTTTCTCTCCTCTGCAGTCAGTCTGGCTAGCTGCAGCCTCAGGTCCCTTTCAGTCGGTCTGTCCTTCAACAGTTCAGGAGACAGGGTGTGGAAGGATATACTGCTTCCTGCATAGGATCCAGCAAGGGACTCTATTTCTGTGGGCCCTCCTCTATCCTCTGGAGCCATTGGTAAGTCATTTCTCTGCTCCTCCTCATCCTTATCAGTGTCATCACCCTCTTGGTCCTTTGTTGAATCCCCATCCATCTTGCTTCCCCATAAGCATAAAGGGCTGATCATTGGTCCTGCTTAGTGGACCTCCTCTTCATGACCATCCCCCTCACCTTGCAGAACTCCTTCAGCTCCTTATACTGCAGTATGCTAGGCAGTTGAGATCCAGTATTATTCTGGCAAAGTATCACTGGTGTAGTAACATACTGAAGGCACTGGTGTAGTAACATATGTATGAATGTGGGGCAGGAATCAAATTTAGAAAAATGACCAATTTGAGAGAAAAAAGGAGAATTTAAAAAGACTCGAAATGGTATCAGATTATTTATAGGGGATGCTAGTGTAACCACAATTACTGTATGGCACTGTACAACCACAAGTCCGTATACCACCATTGCTAACAAATGTAAGAAATTGGGTGGTTTGTTGTCTGGGGTGTGAGCGCTGGTAAAGCAGCAATCACAGTCCAGGGTGAGGCACAAGCCAAGCGTAAATTAACCTGTGCTCAACCCGGTGGTAGCATGGCACAGAGCAGTCAGGCTTAACTTAGAGACAATGAGTAAAGTATTTGTGTAGCACTTTAAACAGTAATAAAGTGAAACCACACAAGAGGGATCCCACAGGAAGTTAGGAAAATAGAACTGCTTTTAATAAATAACACATGATAAAATGACAAAAATCCAATCAGTGGAACCGTAGATATGCAATTTTAATTTTAAAGAGTTTAGTGAAAACTAGAACCAAAAAGCTCAAAGCACCAAATGTGGATATCTGGTTGCACTAAAAGGGCCAAATCACAGGTTCCGGCCACCAGTGATAGAGCACGGGCTGGCTCCAGGGACCCAGTTAGATCTGCTGAACAGAGAACCTTTAATCCTGGTTTGCAAAGTGATGCTAGGATCCCCATTAAAGATGTGTCTCATAGCTGAAGCAATGCGTTGGTTCAGAGATGTGTTGAGGCTGCAATGCAAGGGCCTGCATCATCATTGAGGATCCTGTTGACGGGCCTTGTGATACTAAGTCCAGCATCAAGGATGCAGTGTGCAGTCGAGGAGTTGTGTTGGTTCGAAGGAGCTGCAAGGCTGTTGATTTTGTTATCAATGAGGGTGTGTGGCCCTCTGCCGAGGATGCATCGCACAGTGTTGGTTTGGATGGGGCTGTGAAGGTCTTTGCGATGGGTCAAATCCAAGCAGCAGCAGCTGTGCAGGTTTGTGCTGTGCAGCAGAGGAGATGCGTCAGTGCAGCTGGACCCACAAAGGCTGGTAGAGAACCTTCAGCCCATGTCCAAGGGTCCAGGACTGGGGTGGCACCACTTGGCAGTGTAGAATCACAGATAGAAGAATATAGGTGCAGTTGCAGGGTTGCTGGAAGCCAGTTATGTCCCTGAGGCTTCAGATCAGGAGGCCAGCCAAATAGTTCTTGGAGCCACTGTAGGGTTCTGGTTTCAAAAGATGCAGGTTCAGTCCTTTTCCCAGGCAAGAGCAAGAGGGCAGCAAGCAGCAGGTCAGCACAGCAGTCCTTCAGAGCATCAGTCCAGCAAAGTGGCAGTCCTTAAAGCAGCACAGCAGTCCATCTTCCTGGCAGAGTATCCACAGGTCCAGAAGTGTACTGAAGAGTTGGTGTCTGAAGTCCAGTATTTATACCCAGCTGTCTCTTTGAAAAAGGGAGAAGCATTTGTAGAAATACATTTGAAGTGCATTGGTGCCCTGCCTTCCTGGCCCTGGCTTCAGACTAAATCCAGGGGGTATGCAGTCTTTGTGTGTAGACAAGACACAGCCTATTCAAATGTAAGTGGGGCTGGGCATAGCTCCTCCCTCCCACCCGGCCAGTGATGGTCCATCCAGTCACACCTGAGCTACCCATTGTGTGTGGCTGTCTAGGAAGAATTAGCAAAGCCCAGCTATCAACTACACCCAGAGACAGACTGCAGACACCCAATGGCTAAGGCAGAAACATGCCATCTTTCTAAAAGTGGCATTTTCAGACTTTTAATTTAAAATCTAATTTTACCATAAGTTAGGATTTTTCATTAAAATTCTAGAGACAACAGACTGGAACTGATGAACTGTTGCTATTTGGATTGTACACTTGTAAAAACGTAATACGGTAAGTCCAATGATAACTTAAGGGAGATGTATGCCTTCCAGTGGTAAAAAACTAATTTAAGAGTTTTTCACTACCAGGACATGTACAAAGTAAAGGTACATGTCCTACTTTTTTTAATACATTGCACCCTCCCCTCTGGGCGTTCCTGGATCTACCTTAGGGCTGACATATGTATTAAAAACAAAGGTTTCTGTCCTGCAAAAGGTTTACTTTTTTGTCCCCGAACACTAAAACTGGTCCATCTTTTCTTCTCTGGGCTTTCTCCAGCAGATGGACTGATCTTATTATGTTGTTAACGGCCTTTTATTCTTCTACAAATCCGGTCTGACCAGAATGTTTCAGGTCCAGTCTATTGTCCCAGATCTTCTAATGTATTTTCAGAATGATATTTAATTATGTGTTATAGCAAAGTAGTAACACCAGTTAACCTCCCTTTCTTGTTTGCGGCCAACTGCAAAATCTGCATTCCGCAAGAGAATTACTACAGACACTCCAGATCGAAAGAGTTGAACAATTCTGTAAGTACAAGTGTCAAAATCAGATTACGCATCTTGTAAAACTCCCACATATACCCATCGGGGCCTAGAGCTTTGTTTCCCTTTATCTCCCTAATTGATGGCTATATTGATTTCATCCTGCTAATTTCAGATTCCACTGCATCACTGAGATCAGTTACCTGACACAAACAGTGGTTCATGGTATTCTACAAACATCAGTGCCTTCTCCCTAGCTTCATTCAGCATCCGTCACCCAGGCGCCTTAATGCCCTTGAACATGTCCCTATTTTGTCTCTCAAGAATTTTCTGCCTAATTAACTACCTGCTTTGTTCTCCTTCTCGTACCACCTTTGTTTGATTGAGAGGAGGCATCAATCTCGCTTGTTTTTGAGGGGCATTGTCTATTCTATATGCTTTCCTTCTCATTTTGCGTTGTGTGTTATATACTTGTTTGTATTTATACAAACTAGTGTTTTTTTCTCTTTTAGCTGTAAATGGCAGTGAGACCATCTTTCCCTTAACAACTGCTTCTGTGTCCCACACCATGGCCTGCTTAAACTCAGTCGTAGCACTGGTTTTCAAGTATTCCTCAATACATTTCCTCATGTCTGTACTATTTAAAGCGTCCTATAAGACTCAGGTACTCAGACGGGGAAACACCGGGAACAATGACTCTGAAACCACAAAGTCGTGAAAAACGAAAGCAAAACAACGCTTTCATTTTCCACAACTTCCTGGTTTTCGTACCTTAACCACGCATGTCTAAACCACGTACATGCGTGGTTAAGGTACAGAGGAAGGGAGTCGACGCAATGATGGAGGAGGTAAGTTGGGCTGGGACTGGTGCTGGTTTTTTGGGGGGTGGGGTGGAGGACTTGGGGTGATTAGGGTTTAGGGGGGCAGGGTTTAGATTTAAGGGTGGGTTGCGGGTTGGGGTGGTTTAAGTTTTAGGGGACGGAGTTGGGTATGTGGTAATTTTGGGGGTGGGGGGTTGGGGTAGTTGTGGGGCTGAGGGGGGTTGTGGTAATTTTTGGGGGTGGGGGGTTGTGGGGAAGCATGCTGAAATCGTGCATGCTGATCACTAATGCCTTTACCAGAAATGCGTTTACAACAAAAAATCGTAAACGCATTTGTGTTAAATGCATTAGTGATAAGAACGAGGTCGTTGTTCCGATCTCGTTGTTGAGCCATGGGTGCTTGAAGCACTTGTGGTTCCGACATATAACCACTCAGGCGCATATACGATTTCACGGTGTACGTGCCTGAAATGTAACTGGTTCAGGGCCTGAAAAAAAACAGATGCTGACAATGCTAGCATAGTCAATTTTAGAGAGGCCATCAGTCATCATTACATAGTTGGCTTTACACCGGGACTTGTGTACATAGTCCACCACGTGTCCTTCAGTCGTAGATCTGCAAACAATTTATTCAATTGCAGTAACTACTTTAGTCGTAGTGAACCTTCTTCCACAACTAACGATTTGTGGATCCAAGACCAAAAAGTCCACATATCACCGAATTCAACCCTATTGCAGTTTTGAGGGATCTTGGTGCTTTATATTAACCCAATGTCACCGTCATTTCACCTAGATTCTCTTGACTAACAGGAATCTCCCTTCCATGTCCAATAGCATGTCTAGCAACTTGAATGTCATCCTTCTGTGAATAAGTAGCATCACTACAGAAATTAATAGAGTACAAAGAGGACGAAAACATATAAGAATCCTTACCCAACAAATATATTTCCTGTAAACCTGACACATCCATGTCCTCTCATCTCCAAACATTTACAAACGTTTAGCACAAATGCTTGTGCGGTGCAGCTCGATGTGAAAAACAGCATTAATTTACTTACCTATTCTAAAGACCTGCATGCACAATGCTAAATTGTGTTGAGCCTGCACACTCTTTAGTTAATGTGGGCATGGATAATTTTGAAGAGGGATTTAACTACTTCACATCTAATGCTAAAACCTTAAATTTAAATGACACTACAACATCTTATCTTTAAGCTCAATCTATAGCTCAGTGTCATACACACACCAGTTCAAGTGGATCTGACAGACAGTCCTCCACCACCCCTCTGTATGTCGAACAAGGTACACTACAACATATGATAACCTTCTTCACACTACAAGCTTGGTGAAGGCAAAGTGGGTAGGGAAGGGAGAAACACTCTGGGTTGATAATCCTTAAACCCAGACTAGGCACGCATATATTAATGCAACATATGTAATGACTTTTAGTAGTAAGTACTCACCAATACAGAATATGAGGACTGCTGCATCCTAACTGACACTGAGTTGAGAGGAGGATTCCATGAAGTGTGGAATAGAAAACGGTGGATCAAAGGACTGGGGGAATATAAGGAACCCTAAGGATAGAGATCTCTAGAGGTAGTATGAAACTGAGGGTTACTGATGCACTGAGAGTCACTGACTAAGTGAAAGGAAATAATAAAAGTGAACTGTCTAGGAAGGTCAGGTGCCAAACTGGAATGTCGGGGGAGAATCCATAAACTCACTAAAGGCATGGCAAAGAGTATGTGTAGTCAGTGTTCTTTTGTTCAGCTGCTTTCATGACACTCTCAAAACAGAAATTTGTGCCATCATGGAATGGTCTCATCATCTGAGAACACTATGAATGCTTCCATGTTCCAGTTATCACTGCTAATCTGCCCTTCATACACACCATAGGCCAGTGGCGCCCGCCGTATCAGCAAACACCAGCATACCTAAGACACCTGAGCTTGAGAATCAGGAGGTTATCGTATTCTATATGCTCTAAATAATCCGCTCTATAATCAGCAGTGAAACAGCCATGTAAATGCCGGCAGAGAGAGGGGCTGCCCTGACGGATTGGAACAGCCTGCACCTCCAGGCCATCTGGCGTCTGAAAAGGGGCGTGCTGGTGGTCTGACTGTGGTGCTTTCGCAGTCGTAATGTCACGGTCAGACCGCCGATTTGATGACTCCTCCACCTCCATTCTCAATTAGTGGGATTTTAAGGCAGTCATCAGACGCAAATGCATAGCCGAGGTTGTGGGTATTAGGCACACCCTGCTGTGTGATGTGGGAGCGCAGGAAAAAACCCTTTGAGACATTTAGAGGGCCTGTCCTGGACATAGGGAGCTCCATTAGCAGCTTCTGGAGGCGAAAGAACATTTCACGGTTTGTATGGAAAAGCTCAGATGCTTTGACTATTGGGAGTATATTATGAGGGCACATGCCGAATGTGATACTGCAGGTATGCTACTAGCGTGGCTGGCTAACCTAGACCCTAGAGGCTCCCTTACACCCCATCTATGGACAAAATGAAATCAACCAGCAATTTGAGGACTATTACCCTGCCCTGTATGCCCCCCTGAATGGACTCCACCAGGCAAACCGGGATGAGTTTTTGAGGCCAGCTGTACTACCTAGACTGAGCACAGAAGAAGCTCCCATAACCTTGCAGGAGATTAGAGCCACCATCAGGGACATGGCACGGGGAAAAGTGACTGGCTCAGATGGGCTCCCCGTTGAATTTTACACAGTATACGTCGAAGAACTGGCTCCTAAGCTGGGGGACTTGTATGCAACTGCCAAAGAAGCTGGTCGCCTATTCACTATCGCTGGGGAGGCCCTCATGATTCCCCTATTGAAACTGGGCCAATGTCTCGAGATGTGTAGGCAGATCAACTGTTATCCATGCTGAACATGGATTATAAACTCCTGAGCTGGATTTTGGCTTCACGCCTCCTCCCCGACAAGCCCACAATTATAGACAAAAATGGTTTTATTCAGAGCAGGAATACAGCCCTGAATATCTGTAGGCTTCTTTACCTTATGGACATAGTGGGCCCAGAAGAAAGTGAGGCTCTAGTAGTTTCCACAGATATAGAAAAATCATTTGATAGTCTCTGATGGGACTACTTATATAAGGTGCTAGACAACATATGTTTGGAAATGTGTTTACTCCAGTGGACCAAGCTTTTATATTTGACCCTAATAGCGTGGGTCCACACTGGCAAAGTAATATCCAACCTTTACATGGTGGGACAGGGTACCAAAGAAGGTTGCCCCTTTCCCCCCTTCCAGTTACCATTGTGGTTGAACCGCTAGCCTGCAGAGCACGACTGGGAGTAGCATACCCAGGACTGACTTGTGGGGCACATCTTTTAATATAGCTGTATATGCCGATAATATGCTGCTCTTCCTTGCCAATGCTAAGAAAGGCCTGCCGGAAGTTATATTACTCTTAGAACAGTTCGGTACCAACTCAGGTCTATGGATTAACTGGCAGAAGTCCCTTCTATTTCCCCTGAACAGGCAGGTGCAGCATTCACTGGACTCAACCGGCTCGAGCTGGGCGGGCTCCTGCATAAAATACCTTGGAGTTAAAATTTACCACAATCATAGGAATATCCTGGATGGTAATATTGAGGCAGCAGTCAGGGCGTTTTGTATGGGTGTGGCCTTCTGGACCACTCTCCCATTGTCTGTAGCTGGTAGAATAGGTATTGCAAAAATGATAACCAATGAAAGCCTACTATATTTCTTCACCACACTAACATTATTAATTCTCCGGAGTATCTTCAAAGAACTCAATTCGGTTTTGGTATGATTAATCTGGGGTAATGGTAGATGTTGAGTGACCATGTCCAAAATATGGAGGCCTACATCAGATGAGGGTCTCACAGCCCCAGATTTTGAAATATACTATTTAGCTGCCCAGCTTCAATGTCTTAATAAATAAGTGGTTAACTTGAGGCTTAGCACTGGTGTGGAAGCACTGGGTGAGATCGCAGAGCTGCAAAGATTGCTTCAAATATTGCTGACCACCAAATGTCCAATGATGGGAGGAACCATGGAACTAACAATTCAATTCAACACTGCTGGCAACGCTGCCTCCAGTGTACGAACACCCCCTGACCCTACTCACCCAATCTCCTGTTTCGAGCCTGATAGCACTTGGTACAACTGGGGCCGTGAGAGGCCTAGAAGATTGAACCACCCGTGGTATAACGCAGCTGGGGGACCTGTACAGAGATGGTGAATTATTGCTATCTGGGATACTCTCAGATGCTTTTGAATTAACCCATGTCCAATTTCTATTACATAATGCAATTGTGCTGAAAGTGCGGGACCACTGGGCAATGGGTTGACGGAACCCCCAGTGCACCAGGGCAGATGGGTACTCAGTACTACTTTGAGCAAAACCAGGGCAGTTACACTCCTATATCAAGCACTGCGAAAGAACATTAACGTACCACTGGAGGAGCTATGACTCAGGTGGGAAGAGGACCTGGCGGCCCCGATTACAGAACAGCAATGGTCCTCAATACTGACTGATACATACATTGTTTTTTGCAATGGCAAGTTTAAACTTATCAATTATTTACTTTTACATACAGCATACCTTACATCGGGGAAAATACTGCAAATGTTTGGCATGAATGATGTGCAATGCCCCAGGTGTGGGGAGGGGCATGAAGATATGCTTCACTTGGTCTGGGGCGGCCCTGAACTGAAGGGATACAGGACAGATGTAATTGCTTGCGTGAGCAGGGTCACTGAAAGAATGATCCCCTGCACTCTCTGGTCTGTCTGCTGGGGGGATTTCCATGTCAGCCAAATACAAGCTTACCTCAAATTTGTGGGCTTTGCTTTAGTCTTAGCTAAGAGGGAGATTACAATGCATTGGAAAGCCACGGCAGTCCCCTGGTTACACAAATGGAAAGATGCTCTTATTACGTGGGAGGGTTCTGAAAGTCTGGTGTTGTTTCAAGCGATGAGGAGAGGGTGCAGCACAATTGAGAAGGCCAGGGTGTGGGAGAACCTCTTAGAATGCCTAAAAGAGCCAGAAGATGACTCCCCTGAGAGTTCCTTGTTATCTATCACTGACACAGGGGAGATTTAATCCCTGCTACTCACACAGGCGGGGTGGCATAATACATAGAAACAACTGAAGTAAACTGCATAATAGTCCAATAGTGCAGTGGAAATTGACACAAAACCAGAGTTTGGTGATGATCTGAGGCAGGGAATAGGAGGGAGGCAAAGGGTAGGGTGATGGGGGTTGTATCAGTTCTTTTTTATGCCTGAGGGTGCTGACAGCCATTCAATGTATTCCACCATTTATACTTCTGTTTGTAATATCGGGCTCCTTATTTGTACATGGACAACAGTATGGCGCAATGCTTGCTGTAGGAAATGAAGGCTAGCCCACTGGGCATTTACTGTTTATTTGTGTATGACTAAAAGCTATAAAATGTTGTTTTAAAAAAAAAGTCTGTGTGGACAGTATCCTGTCTCCCAGCCCCCGCCTTCCACTGTCAGACCAAACAGAGTTGGTGCCAGGAAGTTGCTGTCCCAATAAAGTTCTAGTTGGAGAAACAGGAGTGCTGTGGGACTTTGGATTAATATTCTTGAGACTCCATCATCAAGCGTAGGTCATTGGAACTAAGTAAAATCCATATGCTACAATCTCATGGTGCCCAGAGGATTTAAAATGTGTTTTAGGAAGCATAGATTTGAAATGATGCTGGGACTCAAACCTGGTTCCCCAATTTCAAAGTTTCCAGCTTTAGGACGTCTTCATCCTGATTAATTCATTCATGCATTTCTAAGTACTAAAAGCTCAGCAAACCAAGAAAGCTTTGTAGATTTGAAGTCCTTCCCATTTATGAGCTCACTTTATGTAAAATTTCATTTGGAACACATCTTCTATGTTTTTATAAGCTAATTGGAAGGGCTAAATAGCAATTTTTGTTGATATCACCTTTATTAAGATAAAGACGAGCCACATTTTCTTTTCTCATGTGCTTTTTATGAAAAATAAGATGATAGAAAACAATACTGTAGTATGGGATCAAAACTATTATGGAGGCACTATAATTGAGTAAAATATAGTCGAAGTGAGTATTCACTACTATATCACCAGTATATTGAGGAAACTTTAAGGAAAAATAAATTAAATTGTGATGTTAAATTCATGCTTCTACTTATCTATCTGCTCTTGTGGTTTTGAGTCTATTAATTGTAATATCAAGCGTTAATTAACAGGGTATATTAAATCTGAAAATAAATGAGGTATGAATTATTTAACATGAGTTACATGTGTGCAGAAAAATAAATGCATGTTTAAAACTGTTCTAATATGTTGTAAATAAACTTTGCAGTCAAATAATTTGCTTTACATTTGTGATTTAATTGTAAGGTGCACTATAGGATTTATATGTATTAATTGTATTAATGCACATTTAGGCTTTCTTAGCAGGACTAGGTCTGAAGTTTCATTTTTGAAGCAGTAGAGGAAAATTACTTGCTTATTCTGTTCCCCCTGACCTGAATTTTTCCCCAGGTTGCTGATGTGATGTTGAATGTCCTATTGTATTGTAGATGAAGAACATGTTTCAGTGTTAATTATGTAACAACATTTGTTCTAGCTGTTGAACGACACAGGAAACTTTTATAAACTGCATGTGGGAATCGTTTACTTCATCTTGTGTGTCGTGAGAAAATAATTCTAAAATGTAATGTAATATTTTGGCAGAACTGTATGAAATCATTGGAGGCCCTCATTATGACATTGGTGGTAAATTCCACTTACCAACATGCTACCTATCGCAACATACCGCCGCTGCGGCGGATATCCGTTCACCATATTATGACACACACCAATCCGTCACTATTCAACCACAGACACAAATCCACCACACCAAAGGTCAGCGATAAACTGGCGGTATCTAAACCCACACTGTTACGCCAACAGAACAACGCCCATCACATTATGACCCTCGAATCACCACGGCGCACATTCAATGGCGATAAACCATTGGCGGTACATACCGCCAGGCTCAAAATACACACACTCAAACAAAGCATCACTACAAAGGCCAATTTAAATAACAGACACCTGACACCCATACACATACCACACCCACACTCCCACATCACTATAAAACACACACCCACATTACCCACAGCCCTTTACCATTACAAACAATTGCCACCAGAGAGAGACACCAAGAGCACAGACAAGACCAGAGCCACACACCACCATCACCAATACACCACCCACGCACCTCACAACACACACCCCAACAAATCACCCTATACACCATCACCCACACTACTCACACAACACCCATGGCACCACAACAACACCCCAGATTCCCTGAGGAGGAGCTAAGGGTCATGGTGGAGGAAACCATCCGGGTAGAGCCACAGCTATTTGGAGCACAGATGCAGCAGATATCTACTGCTAGGAAGATGGAGCTATGGTGGAGGATCGTGGACAGGGCCAACGCCGTGGGACAGCACCCCAGAACAAAAGATGACATCAGGAAGAGGTGGAATGACCTACAGGGGAAGGTGCGTTCCATTGCAGCAAGACACCAACTAACTGTATAGAGGACTAGCGGTGGACCCCCACCTCCTCCCCAACAACTAACAACATGGGAGGAGCAAGTCTTAGCAATCATGCATCCTGAGGGCCTGGCAGGAGTATCAGGAGGATTGGACTCTGGTAAGTCAACTCTCTATTTCTATCACCCCCTGCCTGCATGCCAGACATACCCCCACCCTCACTCCCAGCACTCCACCACTACCCACACACCACACCATCACGTCTCACCCATCCCAATGCCAAGCCCTGCGTGCACCACCAATGCATGGACACCACTCACAGACCTGCATGGACACCTATCACTAAAGCATGCACACTGGAGAGAACCAGCTAGCCCACCACATACCAACTCACACAAGTTAAAGCTGCCAGGGCAAATATAACCTAAGAGGGCAACCCACCCATGCACAAAATGTCACACACAGAAACAACAACACTGCATTTACATTCCCACAGGTATCCCAATGTCACTGGAAAAGAGGTGCCAGCACTAGCCAGTCCCCCCACAGTAGAGGCCCACAGTGATGACAGCGACTCGGCTCACCTTGTTCTGGATGACCAACCTGGCCCATCAGGGACCTCCGGACATTCGGTTACCTAGCCACAGTCACACACCACCACAGAGCCTCCCCTATCTGGAAACATCACCACAGCACCCACCCAGCGTACTCGTACCTCTGTCCCCAGGACACGTCAATCAGCAGTTTGTCCACCACTACAGGGACCCCAGGGCACACCTCGTGCCCAAGACAATCAGGGACCTGGGGTCAGTGGCAGTGGGCACACCGTTAGGGGACAGAGGCACAGGACAACAGAGAAGCTGGGAGGACTGCTGTGCACCAGGGGGAGGACAGGCCCAGGGAACCAACTCTCCAGTAGGCACTCACTGAGATCCTGGGAGCATACCAACATTCCCAGGATACGCTGGGCCAGATCCTGGCCACCGTGCAGGAAAACAGGTGGCTGCCGGAGGGACAGTACCAGGGGATAAGGGAGGACCTGCAGGCCATTAACACCACCCTGGTCTCCATTGCAGGGGTGCTGGCAGAAATAGCCAACATTATGAGGGAGGCAGCCTCACAACAGCGGGCCCCTGCCACTAGCCAGACAATTGAACAACCTTCCACCTCCGCTGCTGCTAGTGGACAGGAGGCCCCGCCACCGGATCATCAGCACCCCTTCACCTTCAGAAGGAGAACCACCCCACAAACATTCCTGCGATCCAGGCAGAAGGCAGAGACTATTGCCAAGACCCCCGCCAGGAAATAAGACTCTCCTGATTGTCACCCTTGTGTCCCACTCTGTCACCCTGTTGACCTTGAACTGCCATTGTTCCCCTTCCTATACCCCCTTGGACAATGCACCTGTGCTACCAATAGACTGGAACTATACCATGGACATTCCTCCATCATCGCCCCAGCCCATTGCACCTCCCCCTTTTCTTCTTAGCACTGCAATAAACACATTTTTAAAAAATACAAGTATGGAGTATGTTCAAACATTGCAATTCAACTATACAGTAATGTGCACATAGGAGAGACCTGTAGTTGGCTGCAGTGAACACACCAGGAGCGATAGTGGGGCACAATATCTGCAAAAAGAGTTACCAAATGGTACAGTGAGTGGGCATAGAAGTGGGAAATCACAGCCTACCAGTGACAATCTAAAAAAAAAATGACAATGAAATGTGAAGTACCACTGTCTTACCTGTGTGTCATTGGAAATATTTTTGAATCACTGCAGTTCTGTTGTCCTCATCCTCATCCTCTCCCTTCTCATCTTCACTGTCCAGAGGGTCCACTGCTGCCACACGGCCATCTCCACTCTCCTCCTCCTGCAGAAAAGGCACATGGCGTCTTAAGGCAAGGTTATGCAACATGCAGCATGCCAAAATTATCTGGCAGACCTACTTGGGTGAGTAGCACAGGGATCCACCTGTTAGATGGAGGCACCGAAACCTGGCCTTCAGGAGGCCAAAGGTGCGTTCAATGATCCTTCTTGTTCGCCTATGTGCCTCATTTTAACGTTCCTCTGGCCTTGTCCTGGGATTCCTCACAGGGGTCAGTAGCCATGATAGGTTGGGGTAACCAGAGCCACCTGCAAATATCGAGGGACAACATTTAGCCACACACTATCCCTTAGGGCCCACATCATACCCATACACTAACATCCACTGGGTGGGAACCAGGGCTCACCTATTAGCCACACACAGTGCCTCTGTAGTTGGGCCATTACATTTGGGATGCTGCTATTCCTCAGGATAAAGGCATCCTGCACAGAGCCAGAATATTTTGCATTGGCGTGGGAGATGTACTGGTTCGCCAGGCATACCATCTGGGCATTCATGGAATGAAAACTCTTTTGATTACTGTAGACCTGTTCATTTTGCCGGGGGGGGGACAAATGCAATATGTGTTCCATTAGTCACCCCAATTATGTTGGGGGGGTGTCCCATTGCATAGAAGTCAGCCTTCACTGTGGCCAAATCATCCACTTGGGGGAAAACAATGTAGCTGCATAAGTGTTTAATCAGGGCAGACAACACTCTGGTCAGCACCATTGAGAACGTTGGCTGTGACATTTCTGCTGCCAAGCCCACTGTCACTTGGAAAGAACCAGTTGCCAGAAAATGGAGCACAGATAGGACTTGCACAAGAGGGGGGAACCCAGTGGGGTGATGGATAGCAGATATCTGGTCAGGCTCCAGTTGGGAACACAGCTCCGTGATTGTGGCCCTGTCAAATCTGTGGGTGAGTATAATGTGCCTGTCCTCCATTGTTGCCAAGTCTACCATGGGTCTGTACAGGGGGTATGCCTCCATCTCCTATTCATCTGCAGTGGTTGCAATCTATGGGGCAAAAGAGTGAGGAGCCGGTCACAAACTGAACATTGTAGCCACAACAGTACAATGCATGATGTTAATTTGTAATGGGTAAGTGGTATTTGTCC
Organism: Pleurodeles waltl; assembly: GCF_031143425.1. Classification (NCBI taxonomy): domain Eukaryota; kingdom Metazoa; phylum Chordata; class Amphibia; order Caudata; family Salamandridae; genus Pleurodeles; species Pleurodeles waltl. The sequence goes on along the minus strand of NC_090437.1, from coordinate 1,029,199,442 downwards.
TGTACGTCCTATTTTGAACTGTGACGCAGTTATTATCCAGGGCCTGCCCCCCCTGAAATGTCGTCCGCCTGTCCTGTGTGGATGGACAGGTGGAAGTGAGGTAATTCTGCTGACGTTGTGCGCCGTTGCGGAGGTGGTTGGGAACCGCTGTGCAATGCCTCATTGGATATTATTGGTCCCTACGGGATATAGTGGCCAATGGTGATGTACGCCGACGGTGACGGTATGAACCGCCGCAGACGTGACCGCCATTTTCTATCTGTTCACTCACTTGCTACCTGACCTTCAACAGGAGAGGACCTACACTGCATACGCTGCTGTGACCTGTGTCTAGAACCTACCATGGCTCATGTGACTGGGAAAGGGCCCCTGCCTTCACCTCAGCGGAGTTGGAGTGACTGGTGGATGGGGTCCTACCCTAGTACGGACTGCTGTATGGGCCTCCAGACCAACAGGTGAGTACACTGTGAGCACGATGCATGAGGCATGAATGCATGGAGTGGCGTGTGTGAAGGCCTAATGTAGGGGGGGTTGGTGGATGTCCCTTGGGCGACATGCAGCTTGTGTGCTAGGCCATATCTGTGCAAATGGGGATTAGAAGGGGAATGGTGGGCCATCAGTGTAACAGGCAGGACGGCCTGAGTGATATGTTTCCCTGTGTGTATCTTCTCTGCAGGTCAGCGTCCATCAAAAGAAGGGTATATGGCGTGCCATCGCTAAGGATGTGTGGACCCTGGGGGTCTACGGCAGGCAGAGCACCCACTGTCGGAAACGGTGTGAGGACCTGAGACGCTGGGCATGGAAGACGGCGGAGGCCCAGCTGAGCATGGCCTCCCAATGAGGAGGGAGTGCCCGTCGAACCCTGACCCCCCTGATGGCCCGTGTACTGACGGTGGCCTATCCAGAGCTGGATGGGCGCTTGTCGGCATCACAGCAGCCGCAAGGGGGTGAGTACAGTGCCCATCATTACAATGTACGCATGGTAGGGTGGTATCGGGGTGGGGGATGTGTGTCTGTGGGTGTCCCTAGGCCAGGCCTGACATTGCAGAGTAGGTCCCCTGTTGGGCAGGGTTCTGATGTGATATTCCTCCGACCTAGCTAGTAGGCATCCACTACTGAGGAGAGCTCTGTGGGTCCCAGGTATGCTGCAGTTGGCAGTGTGTGTCCCTCCCCATGCCCTGCTGACTAGCATTGTTACTGGTAGTGCACTGCATAGTGCTTAGGGCTGTTCCCTGTGTGTGAGGGTGCTGTGTACGCCAACGGTGGTGTTCGTGCAGCCATTGACCAAGTGTTCCCTTTGTCTCTTCCCCCACCCTTTTTTCATCCTGTCCTTATGTGCATTAGCATCATCTGGCAGAGGAGCAGAGGCACTGGCGACGGAGGGAGCTGCATCCCACAGGACCCAGGAGACAGAGTCCACTGGCGGTGAGAGCACCAGTGGGACGGAGGGCGAGGGGAGCAGCACTGTGGAGACTGGAGGGGACAGTTCGGACTCAGATACCACCTCCGATGGAAGCCCCCTGGTGGTGGCGGATGCCTCTGTGCCCACCCCAGCTACAGGTACAGCCACCACCCCCGTACCAGCACTGCCCTCCCAGCAGCTCCTCATCGAGTTGCCTGTGCCCACTCACCCAGGAGGGTGGGCATCTCCTTCACCCCAGGCACCTCAGGCCCTGCCACAGTGAGCCCTGCTGCCCTGAGTGAGGAGGCTATTGACCTCCTGAGATCCATCTCTGTTGGGCAGTCAACCATTGTGAGTGCCATCCAGGGGGTGGCAGCCCAAATGCAACAAACCAATGCATTTCTGGAGGGCATTCAGACTGGCTTGGCGGCCCAACAGAGATCAATCCAGACTCTGGCCTCCTCTCTGATGGCAGCCATTGTCCCTGTTTCCACCCTTCCCACTCCAACTTCCTCTATCCAATCCCATTCCCCTCAACCCCAGCCTATCCCAAGCACACAGGCAGACCAACATGCACACAAGACAACACACAAGAGTGGTTCAGGCAAGCACAAGCACCACACTTCATCCCGCAGGCACTCACACAAACACCATCCAGATGCAGACATACCAATATCCACTGCATCCACTGTGTCCCCCTCTTCCTCCTCCTCCACCTCCCTCCCAGTTGCATCTACACTCACACCTGCATGCACTACATCCACATCCACTACCGCCATCACAAGCACACCGATCAGGACACACCTCACTGGCAGACACCACCCCAACAGCCATGCACACATCCCCTGTGTCCTCTCCCACTGTGTCTGTGGCTCCCCAAGGTACACAAACGCAAGCACTCAGACACCCAACAGCCATCCACCTCACAACAGCATCCAGCCCATGCACCTGCACCCAGACACAGCAGAAAGACACCTCCCACAACCACTCTCTCTTCCTCCACTCCCAAACCTTCTCCCTCTACCCGCCCCAATGTCCCAAGACGTTTTTCCTCTCCACCATTGACCTCTTCCCTACCCTTCCTTCCCCGTCCTTCACATCTGGCCAGGGTGGGTAAAACCCAGGCAAGCATCTCAGCCACCCAGTCCACGGGCCCAGTAGTGTCCACAGCAACTCGTGGTGGTAAAGGATCCAGGCCACCATCCAGCCTCACGGAAAGGGTGCCTGCCCCAAGTGCTGCCAGGAAGGGTAAGGAGCCATCCCCAGCTGCTGCCAAGAAGGGCAAGGGGCCTGGACCAGCTGCTGCCCTGAAGAGCATGGAGCCATCCCCAGCTGCAGCCAGGAAGGGCAAGGGACCTGCACCAGCAGGCAGGAAGGAGAAGGGGCCTGGTGCAGGGACTCAGTCGGAGCCCCCACCACCAAATAATGGTTGTGCAGCCGTCCGAGGCTGCAGGGGATGGGCTCAAGCTTTCCCCCACAGCCACCACCAGCAGCAGCACCATTGCCACCACTGAGCAGACGTCCGAGGCTGCAGGGGATGGGCTCGAGCTTCCCCCCCACAACCACCAGCAGCAGCAGCATCACTGCCACCACTGAGCAGTCGTCACCGCTGCCGAACATTCTTTAGACCTGCCTCCATGGGCTGTTGTGCAGCCTGCCTCCTGCAAATCCTGTGGGTATGACACCCAGCTGAGAGACTGTGACCTTGCACTCCCCAGGATCAGAAGCACAGGGCACAATGCCCCCTCCAGAACCAGTGGGTAAGTCACCCACTTGAGAGACTGTGGCCTTGTACTCCCCAGGACAAAGAGCAATAGGAGACCAGTGGTATTGTTCCATCTGCCAGCTGAGGTGCCCCCCGTTCCCTGTCCCCCTGAGGTGCCTGCCTATTTTCGAACTGATGCCCCTGCAGTGTTCTATCTGTGTTGTTGCAGGAGACAAGTGGGGCCTTTGACTTTGTGATGTGGCCCTGTGGCCCACACACGTTGAGGACTGGGCGGTGTCCCTTGATTTGAACACATGTATATACTTTTAGACTGGGTGTGCGTATTTTTGATGTATTTGTTTTTTACACTCATTTTCATCCATTTGTGTTGTCCTTGCATTATTCACGGGGTATATATGTTTTATTATTGCATCTGATTGTGTGTATGATGTTAGGGGTCGGGGTGTGTGTTTGTGCTGTGCATGTGTGTGTCACTCTCTGTTCCTCCCTCCCTCCCCTGTGTGCTAGGTGGCTGTACTCACCGTGGTCGTCTTCGCCATCATTGGTGTTTGTGGTGGAGCAGGACATAGAAGATCGTAGGGAAAATCTGCAGCTCGTGCTCCACTGTGGCGTGGTTGTTCCCTGTGTCTCCAAAGGTGAGTGTTAAAGCAAAAGGTTGCAAATTCTGTCTCCCATTCATTTGCTGCAAATTATGGGGGTCATTCTGACCCTGGCGGTCATGGACCGCCAGGGCCAACGACCGCGGAAGCACCGCCAACAGGCTGGCGGTGCTTCCGGGGGCATTCTGACCACGGCGGTAAAGCCGCGGTCAGAAAAGGGAAGCCGGCGGTTTCCCGCCGGCTTCCCGCTGCCCCAGGGAATCCTCCACGGCGGCGCTGCAAGCAGCGCCGCCATGGGGATTCCGACCCCCTTCCCGCCAGCCTGGTTCTGGCGGTTTTCACCGCCAGAACCTGGCTGGCGGGAACGGGTGTCGTGGGGCCCCTGGGGGCCCCTGCAGTGCCCATGCCACTGGCATGGGCAGTGCAGGGGCCCCCTAACAGGGCCCCACATAGATTTTCAGTGTCTGCGTGGCAGACATTGAAAATCGCGACGGGTGCAACTGCACCCGTCGCACCCCTTCCACTCTGCCGGCTCCATTCGGAGCCGGCATCCTCGTGGAAGGGGGTTTCCCGCTGGGCGGGCGGGCGGCCTTCTGGCGGTCGCCCGCCAGCCCAGCGGGAAACTCAGAATGACCGCCGCAGTCTTTTGACCGCGGTACGGTCTTCTGGCGGTTCCCGCCAGGCCGGCGGCATCCGCCGCCGGCGGGGGTCAGAATGACCCCCAAAGTCTATTTAGGTGCTGAGCATTCTTGACTAGGTACTCTCCTTCTTTTTGATCTCTGAGTTACTTGATCCTCAGCATCACTGTCAATTTGACTTGAATCCACAGTTTCTTCAGCAATTGTTGGGGGCACTTGTACAGCTGACACAGTTTGCTCACTTGCCCACATGACTCTGGGTAAAACTTTTCTTGCTACAGCATCTGGTTCTTCGTCAGCATCTGAGTTTTGCAGAACACACTGATTCTGTCTTGACCCTTCTGTACCATCCACTACTGTTGACTCGCTCAGGCCCCCATCAGACTGCAATTGTGCTGTATCAGCCACTTGTCGATCCCCTACAGCTTGACTAATCTGATCCTTCTGATAGTACCAAGTCATATGGAATATTTACAAGTGCATTAGCAGGCACAGTTGGTAATCTCATGGCTCTCCCCATGATGATTTCATTAGGTGACAAACCAGTCGTTCTGTCAGGAGTACTGTGCAAAATCATCAAAACCACAGGCAATGCGTCTGGCCCTTTCAAAGTTGTGGATACGCATGCTTCTGTCAGTCTGGACTTCAGAGTTCTGTTAACTTGCTCCACCAATCCAGAAGCCTCAGGTCTGTAACTGCAATGTTGTCTTTGCTCAACTTGTAATGCCGCACATATTAATTTTAGGACTTCACTGTTGAAGTGTGTCCCTCAGTCTTACTCTAGAGAAGTCAGGAAACCAAAACATGAAATCAACTCTCTAAGCAACAGCTTTGCTACTGTGAAGCTATCACTTCTCCTGGTTGGTTTGTTTCACCCTAACGAGAGAAAACACACACAATGACCAAGATATATCTCAGTCCATTGCATATACGTAGATCAATAAAGTCCAACTACATTCTGTTGAATGGTCCTCCTGATTACCTATGTGACTCAGTTTGACTACTGTACGTTTGCCTACATTCATCTGCTGGCATATGACACCTCTGTGACACACAGTTTCTGCTATCAATCTTAATCTGGGTTCAAACCTCTTCTAATCACAACCTTTATGAGCTTGTCCATGATAGTGTCTAGCCATGGGTGATAACAAACTGTTTCACATCACTTGAAACCCAAATATCATCCTTTTTTCTTTTGACACATCCTGCTCTAATCCAACTCTGCTGTTCGTCCTCTGTTACTTCTTCCTGCTATCTTTGAACTTCTTTCCATCTATTGAAGACAGTTAACAGGAAATTTTGACTTGTCTCATCACTTGAGTCCTTATACCACTCTCCATTAAAGGAAGTGCAGCTTAGGACACAGTACCTCACCACCTCGCCTGCATATGTATTTCCCAATGTTACATAATCAGTGGACTTGCGGTGTGCAGCATACTTCACAACCACAATTCAGGCAAGCAACCGTAATGCGTCTAACAAGTTGTAAAGATTATCGCCATTCCTGATAGGTGATCCAGAAGACGCCACAAGAGGCCATAAAGCCTCTCTGGGATCACAACGGACTGAAGTCATGAACGACACCAAAGCCATATTGACATATCAGTGAATACTGTCACATTCAGCTATTCAGAAACACAGCATTCTCTAGTAAGAGCAACTGATTCAGCTACTTGGGCAAAAAAGATTCCTTGAAGCCAGGAGGCTTTGATCACACCAGCAACAGTGCAAACTACATAGCCAGCTCTCAGGGTACCATCTTTGTCTCTTGAACAGGAGCCATCAACAAACATGACATAATCATTTTCAGTAAGGAGAATATCTTGAATGTCAGATCTCAGCTTAGTGCACAGTTCAGTAACATCAAGACAGTAATGCTCAACTTCATCAGAACATTCATTTACATTGCCAACAGAAGCAGGTAATAGATTGGCAGGACTAAACACAATGCAAAGCTTCAAATTGATATTAGGGGCAACGAGAATGGCCTGTTCATATCTGGTCAACTGCGCGCTTGTAAGATGCTGGGTTTTGGTTTGGGTTAACAATATTTACACTGAATGGGGCACAAAACATTTAGGGGATGACCCATAAAAATGCCTCCACACTGGTCTATGCTGCGGCAATCGCCTGTAAACAACCAGGCAAAGCTGAAGCCACTGAATGGGAGGGGCAATTATTTTCAGAATTGCTGAGATTCTTTCTTGTGACACCTTCCTTACACCTTTTTTAATATGGTGACCTAAATACAGTTCTTCTTCCTTACAATGCTGTGATTTAGTCGGGAAACCTTTATGTCCATTCTCTCCTGCAAGAGTGTCAGAAAAATAAGCCACAGGCTTGTTTGGATTTCCATGCAACTGAATCAATACTGAGAGAGCCCCCAGCCCCAGCCCCCACAGCAGTACAAAGAAAAAACATTTGTTATAATCAGACTTTCCCACAGCAGGGGCATGACAGAGATTATTCTGTCAGCTCTGTGCAGCCACGTTTGCAGTTGTCATTCAAGCGTACTGGATCAGACACATCTTTGTGTATCAGCCTCTGTAAAGGCTTCATCAAAAGGGAGAAGTTTGGTATCCACTAATCCACAGTACACAGTAGCCAACCATCCCTGGGTCATTCTGACTTCTTTCTGAGCGGTAGGAGGCTTAATTTTCAGAACTGCTGAGATTCTTTCTTGTGACACCTTCCTTAAACCTTTTTTTTAATATTGTGACCTAAGTACAGAATGTCTTTCTTACAATACTATGATTTAGTCGGGAAATCTTTATGTCCATTCTCTTCTAAATGATTCAAAAGGGCAATTGTATCTGTCCCACAGACTTCTGGAGTGTTTGATGTCATAAGTAGGTCATCAGTGTACTGGACCAAGACTGAAAGGCAGGGCATTTTAAGTGACTTCATATTGTTTTTCAACATCTGGTCCAAAATCGACGGACTCTCAATATACCTTTGTGGGACTCAGCACCATGCCAAAACACGACTGCCAAACTGAAACATGAAGAAAAACTGTCTTGCCTCGTGCAACTGTATGCAACATGATGCTTGCCACAGGTCAATCAGGGTGAACCACTCTGCTTCAGATGGAATTGGGAATACATTCACTACTGGATTCAGTACCACTGGGCAACATGGAAAGACAATTTAATTCCATTTTCTAAGGTCCTGGACTATGCAGTATTTTCCATTGGGCTTCCACAGTCCAAGAATGGGAGAGTTACATGGACTTCCCATTCTCTTTTTCATGATAACCTGCTCAATCAAACAATATGTCAGGGGAGTAATTCCAGCAATTGTCTAGGGTGTCATGTTATATGGAGGAATTTTCAGATACACTGTACTTGGTTTCACTGTTATTTTTACAGGTTCAACTCTTTTAATTAGTTCTATTTCTTCTACTGAAAAATCCCAAACTTCAGTTGACACAGGCACAGATTTACTAGATTCTGATGCAGCATAGAGCAGCAGCCAAAAAATATGCACTGCGCTGTGTGAAAAGTAGAGAGCAGGAGAGCACCAAATTTACAGAAATAAGACACTCTCCTCCCCTCTCCCTAGCACTGGTGCAGAAATCTGCTGCTGTGTGCCACACACATCTTTGAGCCATAGTGCAAGGGTGTGTGTGTGAGTCTAGCATAGGTTTTGTACTGGAAGGATATCCTTCCAATACAAAATACTATGGCCCTCATTTTGACTTTGGTGGTCTTTTTGAAGGACTGCCGAAGCTGCTGCAGCCAACAGACCGCCAGTGCTGGTGGTCTGCTGACCGCCATTTTCGGAGTCATTGGAAGACTTCCGGACATTTATAGCCGTTATACTGCTTGGGGGAGTCTTGCTGGCGTGGTGGTGTGAGTTCGTGCGTATGCAGAGGGGGAGAGGTAGGTGAATGCATGCATGTATGTGATTGAATGTGAATGTTTGAGTGCGTGCATGTGCGCATGAATGGGGAGTGTGTCTGCATGTATGCGAGTGAATGGGGGTGTGTGTCTGCATGTATGCGAGTGAGTGGGGTGTCTGTGTGAATGATTGCATATGCCGAGGTGTGCATCTGTGAATGCATGCGTGCGTGAAGGGGTGAGGGGGTGTCTGCATGTGTGTGGATGTGTGGGAGTGCATGTGCTGGCAACAGGAATGGAGATTCCTGTCGCCAGGTGCGTTTCCGCCAGGGTTTTCGTGGCAGGGTGACTGCCATGGAAAGCCTGGCGGTCTGCAGCCTTGTAATCCAGCCAGCAGGCTGAGGTCTGCCGCCGGGTTAGAGGTGCTCACTTCCTGCCGCAGTGATGTGACTGCACCGGCAGACCAGGCAGTGTTGTGAACGTTTGGCGTCTGCTACAACTTGTGATGTGGCGGTCTTTACTGCCGGGACCACAGCGGTAAGACCGCCAGCCTTGTAATGAGTACCAATGTGTAGACACACTTTAAAAATTTCCTACGCTGTATGTGTGCTACACAGTGCAGCACGCATGCAAAGTCAGAAAAGAAAGGAGAAATGAAAACATTTCTTCTTTTAACACCTGCTTTCACATGGCATTAACTTGTGGTGCAAAAATCTGTCTACTATTGTTTGTAGAAAGAGTTTTGTGTGAGAAGGCATGGGAGATTGCATGAGAATGCCCATGTACCACCCATGTAACACCCTCTTGGCACTAAGTAATGCAACACAGTGCTTTTTGGGTACTTCCGAGCACAAAACAAGTTTTGTGCTGGAAAATAAATAGGTAACAAAAGACTTTGCATCAATTTGCACCACTTTTGTGACACAAACATGTTGTAAAATTATAGTAAATATAACCCACAGTGTCTTTTAAATCTTCGGGCAAATCATTGCATGTCAGCACTGGGTACAATGTGGCAATCTCGTATTGATTTATAATTTTACATGGTACATCCTCATCATTTGTTTGAATTTCTATTCCATGGGCATGCAGCTAATGGAACAGTTTAATTTACACAACAGGTTAGCTCCAAGCAAGCTTACAGGACTTGAATTTCACACCACAAATTACTGCTCATCTTCAAAGGAACCTATTTTTATGGGGACAGATTCTGTTACAGGGTTGGGCAGTTGTTTATTTGCTACTCTCACAACCTGAATTTTTCTTCCTGATAGGGGTAAATTTGGTACTTCTGCTGTTCTGACAGTGGAGTGTGTAGCCTTACTATCTACCAGAAATAGCACATTGTGACCTATTACATCAAACTTACATAGGGACCACATTGATGTACTTTTAAACAAGCACCTAGCAGGCAATCCTCATCATCTGAACAATCGAATTGAAGAGTCTCTAAAAGATCCTTATCACTCAGATCCATTAAAGGAAACTGTGATGTCAACTTATTCACATCTACATGTGCAACCTTATTTAAATTCTGTCAGGACACATTTATCTGCTGCTGAGCCATTGGAACTTGTGGTATCTCCATCTGCTGCCCTCTGGACACTTTATATTTTGCACTTGTGGTCTTCGAACTCTCTGTATTTGAACTTGATTATTACCTTGTGGCTGCATTACTCCATTTTGCATTTGATTATTATTCACATTGGGAGGACACTCCCTTCTTCAATGTCCTAATTTTGCACAAGTGTGACACAATTTAGTTATTTTCAAAGACTGAACATTCACAACACCACTCACGTCTACCTGAACACCACACCCTCTACCTCTGGTCGGGAAAACATTAGTTCCCTGCTGTTGCACTCCCTGCATACCACCAGTATTCACCACCAACTGCGGACTCTGACTAACTTTCTGTGCAGCTTTTAAATGCTTCAACTTTTCTTCAACTTTGTCTGCTTCAATTCCAGTTCAACACTGCAGTATTTGGCATACCACAGGTTTTCATATACATGCTTGTTTTGCCAACAAATCAAATGCTGTATCATGGCACTTATGTTTGGTTTCAATCCTTGCACAACTCTGAAAACAAAATGGCCCCTGTGTCTATATCCTATGGTTTCAGTAGCACTGTAATGTTTGAAAGCCTGAAACAATCTCTCGTAATAGGAATTAGTTGACCCTTAGATTCTCGAGTCGTTCTGTCAATCCTCAGCAAGTCAATGTTTTTTGGAGACACCTTGTATTTAAAAAAAAAAACAATTATATAATACTTTTTCATCACCTCTTCAGACGGCACACCTGGTGCTGGATCTCTTGGAGGCTCACTTTCAGATTAATCAAGAAAAACCTTGCACTCAGTCTACAAGTCACTTGGAAGCACAATGTCAAGCAATATATTCACATCTTCTCACAGGCATTTTAAAAGCTTCACAAATCTTTCTGTTTGCATATATCATTCCACTGGCTTTTCTCTCAATTTCGAGTAATCATTGGTGAATGACAAAATATCACTTCTATTCCAAGGTACATGAGCATAACCTCTACCAGGAATTTCTCTCATGGAAAGCATCTTCAGTTTAGCCTCAGCTTGATTTGCTCCTGCCGGAGGCACATCTGTTTTTGCTTTCTTCTTATCTTTTTTCTTTGCCCATCTAACTTCCCACGTATCTAAAGCTCCCCATTTCCTGATGTATGTGATTAATTCCCCAATTTGCAGTCCCATTCCAAGAGACCTCATGTTCGCCATATCCTTGTCACTAAACTCCAATCGGACAATACTTACTGTCTATCCCGTGGGACCAGACAGGGTTGCTCTCTGTCTCCGCTCTTATTTGTGCTAGTGTTGGAGCCATTAGCACACCATATCGGATGTGAGTCAGATAGTTGGGGCATCCTCTTAGACTGTACCGTTCACTCGATATTGCTCAATGCAGAGAATATGATCCTTTATTACTGGGATTTGCAGGCCAACCTAACTGTTGCAGCTGATCTGTTATCCGAATTCGGCGACCTCTCTGGTCTTCGGCTCAATGCTGACAAATCATACACATTCTCTTTTAATGATTTCTGCACAGACCCGACAGTTCACTTTGGAACCCTCAACATTAGAGTAGCCCCGTCCTGCTTTCGGTACCTCGGTATTAAAATATATTGTGAACAACCTGATATACTAAAGGGCAATCAGGGAAGACGATAGCAGCCATTCAATCACAAGTCACCTTCTGGTCCACACTTCCCCTATCTGTAGCTAGCCGATTAGCCCTGGCGAAAATGGTAGTATTGCCTCGATTATTATATTACTTTACAAACCTATTGATTATAGTGCCGGCTCGTACATATCAGGTCCTCAACTCTAATAGATCTGGTCTGGGGCGACAGACGCTGGTGAGTGAGCCTCAAAAAACGACAGCGACTCGCAGATGAGGGAGGTATGGGGGCCCCAGACTTTACGGCCTACTGCATAGCTGGGCAACTACAATGGCTCTCATACTGGCTGGCTGGTTACAACTTAGGGGAAATCAGCTCCAGCACAGGCAACTCCATAGGCTGCTATGTCCCGGCCCTTCCACATCCAAGACAAATCCCAAACTCTTGCTGCGCACGGCGCTGACCTACTGGAAAACAGCTTTGCGATACACAAACTCCCCAAACCCTTACTCCCCAAACATACTGCTGTGTGGGCTCCCAACTTCTCTGGGAACCCTGTTGGGCTGCATATTACGCCCTTGGGAGCAGGACAGAATACAAACCTTTGGTGACTTATTTGACAACAACAATTTAATGACCCACAAAGACTTTGTATGGACCCATGGATTACCTGAAACCTTGTTTCTAAAAATACACCAGCATTATGGACTATATATGCGAGCATTGGGCACCAGATGGGTCAGAGCCGAAAACACATGAACTCTTGCAGCTGCAGGCCTTACACACCATGAGACATGGTAGGCACCTAATTTGTTGGCTTTATCGAGAACTCCGCACACACTTTAAAATTTCACTAGACTGTCTCAAATTAAGGCCCTCATTATGAACATGGCGGTCCGTTCCGCACCGCCGGCGGTGGCGGTAGAAACCGCCAACAGAGGAGCGGTCCGGCCCACCAAATAATGAAACAAACTAAACTCACGCATCCCGCGCACCTCCCACCGCCAGGAAAGGAGTCCCGCTGATGATGGCAGAGACCGCCCACAGGACGTCGGAAAGGCCCAACCCGCCCATCAAATTATGAACCACCATTCCACCACCGGTCCGGGGCGGGAACCACCGCCACACAAAGCCAGGCGGAAAAGAAACAAATAGAAGGAAACACTCACTGGAGCTCAACAAAACGTGCATCGGCAGCCATGGACAGAGAGCTGCAGATCATGCCAGCCTTGCTCCTTGCCATATATCTACACGACCCAGACAGCCGACGAAGACAACGACGTTAAGTACCGCAACCTACAAAACAAGGAAGGAAAGGGCAAAGTTACATACCCACCCACTCCACCCACCCGCAAAGCCCCCCCAACCCTTCCCAGCAGCAATAGTCCGACACCCCACACCAAGAGGGACGTACCCGACCGAAGGCCACCTCAACTTGGCCATAGGACATACAATAGCACCACAGCCATAAATTATTTAATCAAACACCAGGGTGGAACTGCATGCAGTCCGACACCCCACACCAAGAGGGACGTACCCGACCGAAGGCCACTGCAACTTGGCCATAGGACATACAATAGCACCACAGCCATAAATTATTTAAACAAACACCAGGGTGGAACTGCATGCAGCCCAAACACAGGCCACACAGAAACTTTATTCAGTAGCTCACTGAGCTAAATGATGATAACAGGGCCAATGGCCAGTCCATAAATAGTCAATTGTCCTTGGCCACAACTGGCCACACCTGACTCCCACAAGTGCTGGATACTCCACTCAACAGGGCACCATAGGGGGAGCAGGCACCTCATGGAATGGGGGAAGGGGGGGTGGGGATTTACGACGGGGGTGGGACTTAGACTTGCATGAGTAGGTTGGGGGGTGGGCTTCTCCTTTGAAGGGGGTGGGGGCTGTTTGGCTCGGGCGGAGCAGGATGCCTTAGGCTCTGAGCGGGCCTTCTTCTTAACTGGAGAAGGGGCATGGGAATGGGAAGGCTGGACCGGGGTGGGCTGCGATGTGGAAGGAGTGGAAATGGCAAGGAGGGGGGCATGTTTCGGGACAAGATGGGGTGGGCCAGTGGGTTCGAACAGCTCTACACATGAGAGGAACATTTTTTGGGAGCAATTTGGGGTGGGCGTGGATGAGGGCGTGGGAGTGGAGGCAGAGGGAATAGATGTATGTGGTGTAGGTGTGCGTGTAGAGGCTGCCGGTGACTGCTCAGTATGCTGTGGTGTGGTGGATGTCTGATGGGTGGGTGTCTTTGTGCGTTTGAGTGTTTTGGGAGGTGGGGGGTGGACATAGTGGGAGAAGACAGACAGCTAGTGTGGATGTATGTTGGGTGGGTGTCTGCAAGTCGGGTGAGTGTGCTGCATGTGTCAACTACAGTGGAGGTGGTGAGTGCAGGTGTGGTGTATGGGGTGCATGTATGGCTGTCTGCTATTGTGGTGAATGCAGGAAGAGGAGCAGTAACAGTGAGTGAAGGTGCAGTGCATGAGGGTGTGCATGTAGAGGGGACAGACAGGGAGGCGGAAGAGGCAGGCACACTGGGGGAAGTGGACGTTGTTGTGTGTGAAGGTGTCTGCTGGCTGTGTGAATGCTTGTGGTGGGATGTGTGGTGCTTGTGCTTGGAAGTGTGTTTCTTGTGTGTTGATGTGCTTGACTGCGTGTCTGAATGTGTGCCTTGGATGGGAAAAGGGAGTGGAGTGCTGGAAGGGGTAGAGGAGGTTGGAGCGGGGACGGAATGGCCAGGGAAACTGGCTGCCATCCAAGAGGAGGCCAGAGCCTGAAAAGATCTCTGTATGGCAGACACGGCACCGTGAATTCCATCCAGATAGGCATTAGTCTGCTGCACCTCTGATGCTAGCCCCTGGATGGCATTGATTATGGTTGCCTGCCCTACAGAGATTGTTCTCAGGAGGTCAATAGCCTCCTCTGTGAGGGCAGCAGGGCTGACTGGGGCAGGGGAGGAGGTGCCTGGGGCGAAGGAGACACCCACCTTTCTGGGTGGGTGGGCACAGGCAACTCAGTGGGGAGTAGAAGAGAGGGCACTGATGGTATGGGTGGTGGCGGGAGATCTCACAGTTGAGATTTGACCACTAGTGTCTGCCACCACCAGAGGTCCCCCATCGGAGGAGGTTTCAGAGTCACTACCCCCTGTGGTAGTAGCCTCCCCTGTGGAAGTCTCCTCACCCTCCCACCCACTGGTCCACTGGGCGTCCGTTGTCTCTGCCTCAGAGTGTCGAAGTAAGCCTCAGCAAGGCCTACTAGTGCAAGGGGTTCGCCCTTCTCTGCACAAAGTCCTCAGACCATATAGGAAGAAGGTGGCACAGAAACTGAAATAAGAAACAAAGTTTATTAAACCTCAAGAGGTGGTACTACAGTTCAAACAGCACCCTTCGGCAATGTTTGAAGTAGCACACTGACCTAAGAGAGCATGGTCCTTTTATACCCACACAGGGGCTAAAAAAGAAGGTGATACAATTATAGAAGCAAGACTTATATACATATAAGGTCATATGGAAATGCACAGTCAACAGGTAGGAGGGGCTAACAGTTTTCAAGGACTAGTAGACACATTACTATCTGTTACTAATTACTAAGAGCTGCAGATCTTACTGGGCATGTGCGAAAGTGGGAGATGCTAAATATAACTTGTCACTAGACAGATTTTCAAGAGTAGTTAACAGGAAGGTAGGACAGAGCACATAGCGAGCACATGGCAGCATGTGGCAGAGATAATGGCTGCCATAAAGACAAAATGGATCCCGCGAAATGTTCACAATAATTGCTAAATACATGATGTCTTCTTCTAATGCTTAATCTAATCGCTACTAAATTACAACAGACGTTCCTTTCAGCATTAGCTGAAGACATTCGTCTTTCTGGGATAATCTAAATATTCATCTTGTATATTTATGCTCATCATTTCAGCTATTTCCTTATCTAACATGTGTTGTGCTTTAATTTCTGCAATATTTCTTTTGGTAGGCATACAAGCAGTAATACACATGGAGCAGAACATTGGACCACACTGAATACAGATACAGCATGTGAAAAATATTGCAATCATTACACACAGGATAGTCAGTAGTTTCCAGCCCCAGGTGGAAACAAGAGCCCAAAACCATCCAGAAAAAGTCCAAGTACCAGTCTCTGTGTGAATTTCTGCAGCAATTTTATGCAATTTAGATATTGCATCATATACTGAAGGTGAGTGATCTGGAATGAAAACGCAACAACTACTACCGATGATGCGACATGCACCACCTCGATCAGCTAATATCACATCTAGTACCATATGATTTTGGGGCGCTACAATCCTTGCAATTTGGAGCTCCTCAGTAATATTCCCAAGTGCCAGAGCTGCCTGATTGGTAACAGCTTCCACAACCCTAGTCAATCGTCTCACTTTCCTACTGTTTAACGCAGCACCCACAAAGGAGAACAACCCTAAATCAAAATCAACATATTGTTGCAGGCTAGTGTCCGTTTGGTCTACCTCATTTGTACTTATTGTCCTTTTATATCTATTTTTAATGATGTCATTGAACAATTTAAAATCTCGGTGATATGATGCAGGTGCCAAAAAACAAGGGGTAATAGAAAAGATACATAACACACACATGACCACCCAACAGGTTGTTGGTAATATCCATAGTTACCACAAACAAAATATGTATTATGTGAAGCTGTAAAACTACTAATATTTACCCCCTCAATAGTTAAAATCAAGGTAAAATCGCTCAT
Organism: Pleurodeles waltl; assembly: GCF_031143425.1. Lineage (NCBI taxonomy): Eukaryota > Metazoa > Chordata > Amphibia > Caudata > Salamandridae > Pleurodeles > Pleurodeles waltl. Next base: position 1,029,183,342 of record NC_090437.1, on the reverse strand, counting down.
CCCCACTGGAATTCGCCCAATACTACGTATACATAAATCTGCTTTAGTTTTTGTAACAGAAATCACAAATTGTTCTTTCTTGTCAGAGTCTCTTATATTTGTGAAGACATATGTTATTGAAATATTGTCCGGTTGATACTATTCCCATTCCCATTTAGTTCCTTTGGCTTGGGGATACCCATCTTTGTCTTGGTAGCATACTTTATTAAGGCGAAAAAGAAGTACGCCCTCTGTATGTTTTCCAGATGCAAACAAAAGCGTATACCAAGCTTGACAAGAGCCATTGTGTGAAAAAGGAAGAGGAATGAAAGGTGTTCCTCCTTTCTTTTGATGCGCAGGTATCATTCCACATACCCAACAGTTAGTAGTATTTGTAGTATTATGAGTATGATGCAACATCTGAATGAAAGTATTATTGAAGTACGATTGACGGTGCTTCTGCTCATGATAGGGAAGCGTAAAGTAATAGTGATCCTCTGGTACTGGAGTAAACTCACGAGCAGGAGCCATCTTTTCAACAAACCAGGTGATTATTGCTATAACCACCAAAACAACAACAAACCCCATAGTACTAATGATCACTTTGTTATTCATTTTAGCAACAGTGATAATCGACCCTTCCAAAAATTAATAAAAAACAATCATTGGAGCTCTTATCCCTGGGCAGCCGCTGATTTCTTCACCACGGGCCAAGACGGGTGTCACTACTCTAATGCATGGCTGATCCCCCCCCTCTTGCCACATTGGCTCTCCGTTTCACTAACCCAGGGCGGTAGCTCAACCAGTTTTTTCCAGCACTACAGATTCTTTCCTTGGTCTCAAATTATATCGCGACACTCCAGAAATCGTATGGTCCGGGAAGAACTCCGCAGATTCATCAGGTGATATAGCACGGCCTTTCTCCGTAGTCAAAATCTCTCAATGATCGGTCAGCACAGCAGGTTCCACCAAGGTAGGTAGCACTCTCTTGCAGTGAGTACTATGGACACAATTCTTTCGGTTCGCCACTCGAACTGCTGTCCTTGTCGCAAGGAGCACCTGCTCTGGGCCTCGCCACCTTCGTTCCAAGCTGCTTGATCTTTCAAAGGACTTAATCATCACCTGGTCACCAGGTCGGAGTTCATGGCCTTCACCTGTAGATCTGTCAAGAAGTGCTTCTCGAACCTGTTGATGAATAGAAACCAAATTGTTGGTTAACTGTGCCAAATAATCATTCATCAGGACACAAGGACATCATATACAGATTTTGGCTTAGGAACTCCCCAAATATTCATTGGCCTTCCAAATACTATTTCATAGGGGGTAAGGCCTGTTCGAGAGTGTGGTACTGACCTAATAGACAATAATGCCAACGGTAATGCATCCGGCCAAGTTAAAGATGTGGAAGCCTGTATCTTCGCTAACTTCAGCTTCAAAGTAGCATTATACCTTTCCACCAACCCTGCTGATTGTGGGTGGAAAACCGCATGGAACTTCTGTTTGATCCCTAATCTTTTCAGGACATACTTAATAACTTCCCCAACAAAATGAGGTCCGTTATCATTCCATAAAAGTCTGCAAACACCAAGCCTAGGGAAAAATTATTTCAAAAGCACCTTCGCTGTGGTAATGGCAGTATTATCCTTTGTGGGGTACGCCTCTATCCATTTACTGAAGACACATACCACCACCAAGACATACTTTAAATTGTTGCAGCGTTCAAGCTGAATATCATCCATTTGTAGAACTTCGAAAGGTGCAGTTGGTGTAGCAAACCCTCCCGCAGGAGTTTGTGTCCCTTTTCCAGGATTGTATTGTAAACAGATCAAACAAGACTGTACTACTCTCTTAGCTGTACTGAAAATTGCTGGATGCTCCCAAACTTGCGTGAGCAACTTCGTTATTGTTGAAGCTCCAACATGTGCCAGTCCATGTGCCATCTAAACCATAGGTTGTAGAAAAGCTATAGGCAATTTCCATTTAGTCATCTGCTTATTCCGCCAACAGCCCTCATCATCCAATTCTCCTTCTTCAGACCATTGCTCCTGTTCTTTCACAGAAGCAGATTTCTGTATATCTAATACGTCTTGTCTAGCATTATGCCATCGTTCAGCTTGTGACTTCACTACATACATAGAAGTAGTACTTCGCTGCATCGCAGTCTCACGTGCTACGCGGTCCGCAAGGGCATTACCTTGCCCTATCTTATCGGTCACTTTCTTGTGTGCACTACATTTCACAATAGCTATTTTCTTTGGATATGTCAATGCAGTCAAGAGGATATGCACGAATTCTCCGTGCATTATCTGCATCCCGTGGGATGTGAGAAAGCCTCTCGCCTTCCAAAGAAAACCAAAATCATGAGCCACTCCAAAAGCATAGCGGCTGTCTGTTTAAATGTTCACACAAGTCAGTATTAAGTTCACATGCTTGTGTGAAAGCTATTATTTCAGCTGCTTGAGCTGACTTCTGTGGTATACGAGCTGTCTCCACTACCGTGTGTATTGTGGTGATTGCATATGCAGCTGAGGTCGTACCGTCTGGCAACTTCAAACAAGACCCATCAACCCACAATTCCCCGTCTACATCTGGAAGGGGCGTATCTTGCAAATCAATACGAACATTTGTCTGTTCTTCGGTAACGAATATACAATCATGTGTTTCTTGTGACTGAGGCCGAGTCACTGGATATGGCAACAAAGTGGTTGGATTTAGTGTTGCACATCTCTTCAGTGTAATGTGAGGAGCCAGCAATGTCAATTCATATCCTGTCAGGCGAGCGCTAGTTAAATGTTGCGTCTTTGTTTGATTTAAAAGAGCATCAACCGCATGGGGTACTAACACCAACAGCTTATGTAACAAAACTATCCCTTCACTCTGACGTACTGACACAGCTGTTGCCGCAACTGAACGAAAACACCCAGGCAACGCTCGAGCGACAGGATCAAGTACTGCTGAAAAATATGCACAGGGACGCTGCTTATCGCCATGTGTCTGTATTAAAACGGACAATGCACATCCATCTTTCTCATGTACGTAAAGTGCAAAAGGCTTTGTGTAATCTGGAGTACCTAACACTGGTGCTGAACAAAGGGCTTGTCATAGCTGCCGTAAAGCAGTCTCACATTCATCTGTCCATGGGAGGGGCATTGGAGTATCTTTAGTCAAAAGTGCTAGCAAAGGTTTGACAATGTGTGAAAACCCTAATATCTATTGCCTACAAAAAGAAGTAGGACCAAGGAATGCACAAACATCTTTCTGAGTAGAGGGTACTGGTGTGTCTAAAATTGCTTGAATACGATCTAATGTAAGTGCACGACCCACCTTAGACAAAAGGTGACCTAAATAGGTTACCTTTGGTCTACAATATTGCAATTTCTTTCATGACACTTTATGATGGTGTGAAGCAAGAAAAGAAAGTAAGGACAAAGTGCACTTTTCACATTGCTCAGGGGTATCAGCTGCCAACAAAATATCATCGACATATTGTATGAGAGCCACACCTTCAGGCAAAACAAAAGAATCAAGTTGCCGTTTTAACGCTTGACTATAAATACTAGGACTCTCAGTATAGCCTTGAGGAACTCTGCAAAATCTACATGATTGTCTATTCAAAGTAAAACCAAACAAATATCGTCTGTCAGGATGAATAGGGATCGAAAAGATAGCATTCTTCAAGTCTATCACAGAGAACGTAGTTGCTGTCGGGGTAACCAAAGTAAGAAGTGTCATGATGTCAGATACCACAGGACATTGTGGTACCCCAATCTTATTCACTTCTCGTAAATCAATAATAAATCGGTAAATCGTAGTATCAGTATCCTTTTGCAGAATAGGAAGAATCGGACTGTTACAAACATTATACGGAACTTCCTCAACAACTCCAACTGCAATAAGATCATGCACAATTCGTATGAGTGTTTCTTCGCCCTCCGGTGAAATTTTGCATTGAGGCAAACATGGCAATATAGCTCCCTCCTTGACACTAATATGTACCAGTGGAATAATCATTTGTTCCACATCAGTATCTGAAGTAGCCCACAAAGTACTAGGGAGTGAAGCTAATGCAATATTCTCTTTAACAAGACAAACTCTTTCCATCACAGGATGATTATCATTCAGAATAACATGCACCCCTTCAGGAGAGCATCGTATTGTAGCCCTGAAATACTTGAGCATATCAAGACCCACATTTGGAGAAAGCAAAAATGGACATGGAGCAGTAAATTTATCAACATGGAATGCAAGTGGTTGTGACAATGGGCTAGGGGAAGGTGTTCCATCGAAACCTATCGACGTAATGGTTAAGCCAGAAAGGGGAGCCCTTGGAATCAATTGTTTAGACAAGGCGCTACGAGTAGCTCCTGTATCTACCAGAAACTGATCAGTAGAACCCAAAACATGTGCTGTAACATAGGGACCCCTCTGATCTACTGGAACTTCAACTGATTCCTTACCCCATCCTAGGCAATCCTATGCCTGAGCAGAATCTTGGAAATCAGGCTGCACATAGTTAGACATCTGGTATTGGTTCCGTCTATCAAAAGTGTTAAACCCATCCTGCCTTCGTACATTAGCATCAAACCTAGCATGATCATTTGTGCTTCTTCTAGGCCCTGAATATCCTGAGTGATTTCTCATTTGTCCCCGACCACGTGAACATTGCTGAACACGTAGTGCTGGACAATCGGCAGCCGAATGCCCACATTTCTTACAATACGCACACTGATCAACAGACAAATTCGAACGAGTGTAAGAAGAACCATAAGATCCATGTCCACCTCTATCACTACCTCTAAAAGGCAGACCATAAGCTTGAGCCAACATAACCTTCGTCTTTAATTCTTTAATCTTTTTATCCTCGCTACCTTTTGCTTCTAATTCCTGACGTTCATAATACTGAGCCATAGTCAAAAGAGAAACCAGAGTAGCGGTAGTCCATGAACTTTCACTAGCTTTTAGACAACTAGCTATTCCTGGTAACAGATTTGCAACATATTTATCGACAAACAAATGTCTGCCCATATCATCTGACAATAACTGCCCGCTAAAATCATGAAATGCTTCTTCAAAGCGTGTAAAGAAATCAGAGACCGATTCATCTGCCTTTTGCTTACAAGACGCTAAAACAGTCGAATCTATCTTTTTAGGTGGAATAATCGTTTTTAACTTAACTAATATGGCTGCAGGAAGATCTAGAATCAACTGATACGGCTTTTTTGCAGATTCCCTATCCCTGTCCATCTGTTCTAAATCTTTTCATGACGCCCCAAAAATTACACGATCATCAACTTTACGAACAGCTCTCCACATATCTGATGGTAATATCAATCCAAAAAATAAATCAATGTCAGCCAAAGTCATAGTACAAGAACTAATTGCTCCCTCAACTTCCTCATAAAAGGCGGCTGGATTTTTCCGCGCATCAGGTAATGCTGTTTTAAGTGCCATTACATCTGCCCTATTCCAAGGAGTATATACCCAATTATAAATAAAATAACCCTTAGCATCAACAGAAGCTTTATCATCACTTGTACCCGATCCTTTAGGAGGAACATACAAAGGCGCGGCCTCCCGCATTGGTTTCGCGTGAACTATCATAGTCTTATCTGTTCCGAAGATGGAAGCTTGCAGCCCGCTGGTCTGGGATGTCCGTGCAACTACGTCCACGGCCCTTTTCTCCTCTCGCAAATGGACTGCCGCAACACATAATTTCACCAAACGCCTGATTGCATTAGCCACCTGGGAGAAAACAAAAAGACCATCACACATTTGCTTACGATCAGCTGCTACATCATCGGGCTCTAACTCATCAGAATATTTCAAAAATAGTTCATAACTTCTGTGCCAAATGCCTTAGTAAAATATAGCTGCTCCATTTCCGTCCACCCTTTCATGTTGTCTAAAAGTTCAGAAGCAGAGACAACGCTACGAATTGTTTTAAGAGCAGTAGATCTAAGCTCAGACGCACGGTCAGCAGGCAACATAGAGCGACTGTCTCGTATCTTCTGTTGCTCGAACCGGAGACCTCAGCTAACTCATGAGGGGCAGAAGGAACGACATACGGAGGTGGAGGGCGATCTAGTAACAAAAAATCATTGTGCGGTTTATTAAGGATAGGATAGAGAGGTTGCCGAACAGTGTATTGGCCAGTTACCTGTAATTTACGTTCTTTCTCTTCTATCTCCTTTAAATCGTTTATTTCTTTCTTTCTCATTTCCAATGCTTTCACATATACATTCTTCCGCTGCTCTTTCTCAAGCAAGGCTTGCTCACGCTTCATTCGTTCACGCACTTCCTTCTCCCACATTCGTACACAGTCAAACATATCTTGCCTAGACCTTTGCTTACACATACATTGTTCCACATACTCAATCTTTTGCAAATCAAATGACCCATGCATAGGCCAACGTAACTAAGGATCCGCACGAGTGTATTTATTCCATAATGTGCTGTACATTATAGAAGAAAGACCATGTTTAACATACATATCTCTATTGGGCGTCCCCTCTGGGGGTGGCGGTTGCGATTCTTCCAGTCTCAAATTGGTACCATTACAAAAGCAACACATCCTACGAAGTGCGCTAAAAACAGGCATGCCAAAAATAGTGCAGAATATGCAGTATTATAATCAAAGTAGCACTTAAGGTACCTCTAGTACAATGTGCCCCTCAAATCAAAATTAAATTGGAGAAAATTCTCCTCATTACCTGCCTATATAAATTGCAATTTATATATCAATTCAAAGGACACAAATTGACTACTCACCCAAAACATGTGAGCCACAGTAAGTGGTGCTAAACTTCATTACCAAACAAAGGCATCCAAACCCACAGCAAGTGCCGTAAAACGTCTCTTACCAATCACAAGGTGTCCAGGTTCCAACTGCCAAGTTCTAAAATCGACCAAATGGTCACTGCACGACGAATGAACAAAAAGGATCTCAGTCGAGGACCGGCACCACCTGGATGGTCAAATCAGAAAGAAGGGAAAAAAGCCGTGGTTGCCAAGTCTCAGGTCTCCTCAGGCATTGATTGTCCGCAGCAAGATCCCAATCCTTCGTCGCGACCAATCCGTCGGGCGTCCGAGTCGGCGATGAGTCTCTGTTCGGGTGCCAATTTGTCAAAGTAAGCCTCAGCAAGGCCTCATAGTGCAAGGGGTTCGCCCTTCTTTGCACAAAGTCCTCAGACCATATAGGAAGAAGTTGGCACAGAAACTGAAATAAGAAACAAAGTTTATTAAACCTCAAGAGGTGGTACTACAGTTCAAACAGCACCCTTCGGCAATGTTTGAAGTAGCACACTGAACTAAGAGAGCATGGTCCTTTTATACCCACGCAGGGGCTAAAAAAGAAGGTGATACAATTATAGAAGTAAGACTTATATACATATAAGATCATATGGAAATGGACAGTCAACAGGTAGGAGGGGCTAACAGTTTTCAGGGACTAGTAGACACATTGCTGTCTGTTACTAATTACTAACAGCTGCAGATCTTACTGGGCATGTGCAAAATATAACATGTCACTTGACAGATTTTCAAGAGTAGTTAACAGGAAGGTAGGACAGAGCACATGGCGAGCACATGGCAGCATGTGGCAGAGATAATGGCTGCCCTGAATACAAAATGGATTCCTCGAAATGTTCACAATAGTTGCTAAATACAAGATGTCTTCTGCTACTGCTTAATCTAATCGCTACTAAATTACAACAGGAGGATCCGTGGGCCACTGTCTCCCCACTAGCCGGTGCCTCAGCTCCCTCGCCTGATGTTGATGCTGTATCAGACACACAAAAGAGAACAGGGATGGGGAGACAAAACAGGAGAGACACTTGTAAGTAGCTGAATGCTGATACACAATGGCCAGACATACACCTACCCAGTAGCCACACCCAACAGGCAGCACCGTGCACTAGGCCCATGACCATGGCCCTGACTAATGAGCAGTATACTGACCTACACCCATATCCTGTCATTGCATTGATCCTTGGGGAGCAGACAGTAGCTGGACAACAGTCAAAAACCCTGCTCTAAGCACCATGAGCCCTATTGCACACACACTCATCCTTCCAGGCTGAAGTATGGGCTGTGAGTACTCACTCCCGTGTGACTGCTGTGCAGCCTTCAAGCGCCCATCCAGGTCTGGGTACGCCACCGCCAGGATCCTTTGCATGAGGGGGGTCAGTGCCCGACGGGCACCTCTACCACGTTGGGAGGACTTCCCCAGCTGGGCCTCACGGATCTTCCACCCCCAGTGCCGCAGGTCCTCCCACCTCTTACGACAGTGGGTGCTCCGCCGGTTGAAGACCCCCGGGGTCCGTACCTTCTTGGCGATGGCATGCCAATGTGCCCTCTTCTGGTGGGTGCTGACCTAGTAGGGAGACACAGAGAAGAAACATAGAGGTCAGGCACCTGCACGATGGCAATAGCTGGCTGACTGTTAGACATAGGACAGACAGTACTCCCAGACATGCAGGACAGTGGCACGCAGCATTCCATGCACCAAGCCCCATCCTGGCTCACAGGAGTGCATATCTGAGCAATCCACTCCATCCATTACACACACAGTGCCCCCCAAACCTGGACTCACCTGTACTTCTGGCCGGCCGTAGAGTCTGCCCTTCAGGGGCAGGACCCCTTCCACCAGTTTCTCCAGTTCTTCCTGGGTGAAGGCCGGGGCCCTTTCCCCTGCACCACGTGGAACATCCATAGCCAGAGGCATGCCACAGCAGTACACAGAGTGGAGTACTTGTCCGCACAGGATCAGGGAGTCAAGTGATCACACGATGACGAACGCACGTACGTTCCGCGGCGGTATGTACCATCACCGCCGGCGGCGATCATGATACGCCAGGATTCCCCATTGGCATTCATGTTAGCCAATGAGGGTACGAACAGCGGTCAACACCGCCGTACGCTGTAACGTCAACCGCTAGCGGTGTTCAGTCACTTCCACAACGAAGCCAACCCACCCACTGTAGAGACTTGTGAGACTGTGGCTTTGTACTCCCCAGGATACATCAACGGACATGGAGCCCCCTCGTGCAGCAGTGGCGTTGTGCGTTCATCAGGCTGAGGTGCCCCCCCTCCCTCTCCCCCTGAGGTGCCTGTATATTTTCGATCTGATGCCCCAGCAGTGTTCTCTCTGTTTCCAGTCAGGTATCATGTGTGGGCCTCGCCCATGCATTTTGGGCCCAGTGGTCCACAAACAATGATTAGTACACTATCCGGACTTGTGTAGTTGGTGTACATATTTGTATATACTGAATTTTGACTAATGGATTTTTAATGATTACAATCGTGGGGAGTGCAAAGCCACAGTCTCTCAAGTCTCTACAGTGGGTGGCTTGCCCACTGCCATATCCTGGGGAGCGCAAAGCCACAGTCTCTCAAGTCTCTACAGTGGGTGGGTTGCCCACTGTGCCATCCTGGGGAGTGCAAAGCCACAGTCTCTCAAGTCTCTACAGTGGGTGGCTTGCCCACTGTGCCATCCTGGGGAGTGCAAAGCCACAGACTCTCAAGTCTCTACAGTGGGTGGTTTGCCCACTGTTCAATCCTGGGGAGTGCAAAGCCACAGTCTCTCAAGTGGATAACAGTCTCCACTGGTACTGGAGGGGGACTAGTGCCCAGAGTGCTTCGTGCAGCCCTGCCCGACACAGATGCGGGCCTGCCCCTTCCGCCAATGGGCCAGCGGTGCTTGAGATGAAGGGCCCAGTTTAGCGGTGCTTGAGATGAAGGGCCCAGTTCAGCGGTTCTTGAGACGGCAGTGCCCAGCGGAGCGGTGCTTGAGATGAAGGGCCCAGTTCAGTGGTGCTTGAGATGAAGGGCCCAGTTCAGCGATTCTTGAGACGGCGGTGCCCAGCGGAGCGGTGCTTGAGATGAAGGGCCCAGTTCAGCGGTGCTTGAGATGAAGGGCCCAGTTCAGCGGTTCTTGAGACGGCGGTGCCCAGCGGAGCGGTGCTTGAGATGAAGGGCCCAGTTCAGCGGTGCTTGAGATGAAGGGCCCAGTTCAGCGGTTCTTGAGACGGCGGTGCCCAGCGGAGCGGTGCTTGAGATGAAGGGCCCAGTTCAGCGGTGCTTGAGACGGCGGTGCCCAGTGGAGCGGTGCTTGAGATGAAGGGCCCAGTTCAGCGGTGCTTGAGATGAAGGGTCCAGTTCAGCGGTTCTTGAGACGGTGGTGCCCAGCGGAGCGGTGCTTGAGATGAAGGGCCCAGTTCAGCGGTTCTTGAGACGGCGGTGCCCAGCGGAGCGGTGCTTGAGATGAAGGGCCCAGTTTAGCGGTTCTTGAGACGGCGGTGCCCAGCGGAGCGGTGCTTGAGATGAAGGGCCCAGTTCAGCGGTGCTTGAGATGAAGGGCCCATTTCAGCGGTTCTTGAGACGGCGGTGCCCAGCAGAGCGGTGCTTGAGATGAAGGGCCCAGTTCAGCGGTTCTTGAGACGGCGGTGCCCAGCGGAGCGGTGCTTGAGATGAAGGGCCCAGTTCAGCGGTGCTTGAGACGGCGGTGCCCAGCGGAGCGGTGCTTGAGATGAAGGGCCCAGTTCAGCGGTGCTTGAGATGAAGGGCCCAGTTCAGCGGTGCTTGAGACGGCGGTGCCCAGCGGAGCGGTGCTTGAGATGAAGAGCCCAGTTCAGCGGTGCTTGAGATGAAGGGCCCAGTTCAGCGGTTCTTGAGACGGCGGTGCCCAGCGGAGCGGTGCTTGAGATGAGTGTCCTGGTCAGCGGATCCGGCCCAGGCATGGATGTCACTCGCCACCTGACATGTGGCTGGCGGGGCCTTCCTGCCCATCTGTCTGGTGGCATGCGGGGCCCTCCTGGGCTGCAGTTCTCGGCCTGTGGGTGGCCTCCTGCCCACCTGGGACGTGGCTTGCGGGGCCCTCCTGGGCTGCAGTACCGGGCCTATGTGTGTCCTCCTGCACGCCTGGGATGGGGCTGTTGGGGCCCTCCTGGCCAGCTGGCCTGCTGCCGGACTTGTCGGGCGTGCTGCCCTTCCCACCCTTCCCTGCACGCTTGTGGTTCTTTCCCACCTTTGGCGGTGTGCCAGGTGGCACCCCACTTCCTGACGGAGCCAATGTAGGGATTTTGGTCCCTGGGGTCTTTGGTCGCTTGCGCCGGGCACTGGCAATCTTAGGATGCTTTTCCGGTGGTGGGCTGGCCGTGCCTTGGCTCCTAGCTGAACTGGATGCCCTTGAGGGTGGGGGACTCCACAGTCCATGGACAACAGTCTTCACAGGTCCCGGTTTTGTGGTGGCTGAGGTGCTGATTGGAGTCTTATGAGATGGAGGGGGTGGGGGAGTTGTTGGAAAGAGGTTAAGGTTGGCAAGGAAAAGCAATTTGGAAAGAGAGGGACGGGTAGATGTAGTGGGTATGGGAGTGGAGGAAGAGGATGTGGTTGTAGGAGTGTGAAGTCTGGTGTCTTTGGGTGCAGGTGCTTGGGCTGGAGGCTGTCGTGAGGTGGATGGCTGTTGGGTGGGTGGCTGCCTGCGTTTGTGTAGTTTGGAGGAGGGGGTGACAGACAAACTTGGAGAGGACACAGGGGACGTGTAAATGGTGGTGGGGGTGGTGACTGCACGTGTGCGGAGTGTTCTGGTGGGTGTGCTGGTGATGGACGTAGTGGCTGAAGATGTTGTGCATGCAAGTGTGAGTGGAGACGTCACAGGGAGGGAGGAGGAAAATGAGGAGGAGGGGGACACAGTGGAGGCAGTGGGTGTTGGTATGTCTGCATGTGGATGTTGCTTGTGTGAATGCTTGTGTGATGTGTGGTGCTTATGTCTGGATGAGCTTCCCTTGGGTGTTGAGGTGTGTGCAGGCTGGTCTGTAGGTGTGTCTGGGATAGGCAGAGGTACAGGGGATTGGGTCTGGGTGGAGGAAGTTGGAGGGGGGAGGCTAGAGACAGGGACAATTGCTGCCGTCAGTGCTGAGGCCAGAGCGTTGAACGATCGCTGATGGGCAGCCTGACCCAAATGAATGCCCTCCAGGTATGCATTACTCTGGTGCACCTCTCTTTGTACACCCTGGATGGCATTCAAAAGGGTAGACTGCCCAACAATGATGGTCCTTAGGAAGTCAATGACCTCCTCACTGAGGGCAGCAGGGGTGACAGGGGCAGGGCCTGAGGTGCCTGGGGCGAAGGAGATGCCCACATTCCTGGGTGAGCGGGCACGGGGCAAACGCTGAAGGGCTGCTGGGAGGGCGGTGCTGGTGCGCTGGGTGGCGGCTGTACCTGTTGTTGCGGGGGGCACGGATGTTGCCGCCACCACAAGGGAGCTCCCTTCAGAGGACGAGTCGCTGTCACTGACATCAGCACGAGTCCCCGCTGTGGAGCTCCCCTCGCCCTCCGTCTCACTGGTGAAATCCGAGTCAGTTGCATGGCCCGCCATGGCCATGTGAGATGCAGCTCCCTCATGCTCCGATGCCACTTCTCCTCCGCCTGATGATGCTAATGCACACATGAACAGGAAGACCACAAAAAAGGGGGGGAGGAGAAATAAAGACATGTTGAGTGCATGGATTACCGCTACCGTTGGCGGACAAGACAGACACAGAAGCCCCCTGCACTACGCCGTGCACTTGGGGTCCACTACGCAATCCGTGGGACATGGCCTACAAGCCTATGGACGACAACTGCACACATAGATGACACAGGGCCATGGATACCTGTACTTGGCACCCTACAGAGGTGGGGGGTGGGGGCACAGGGCCATGCCTTACGGAAGGGCCTAGCCTACAGAAATCGCCCTGGCCTAGGGATACCCACAGCCCTCCTCCCCCACCCAGACACCTCCACTGCGCGCAAAGTCAGCAGAATGTATTTGTACTCACCCCCTTGTGTCTGCTGTGATGTCCTCACGCGCCCATCCAAATCGGGGTAGGCCACTGCCAGGATCCGGGACATCAGGGGGGTCAATTGACAACTGGCACCCCTCCTACGTTGGGAGGCCATCCCCAGCAGAGCCTCCGCCGTCTTCCTGCTCCCGCGTCAGTTGTCCTCCCACCTCTTCCGGCACTGGGTGCCCCGTCTGTTGTGGACCCCCAGGGTCCGGACGTCCTTGGCGATGGCACGCCAAATCGCGACTTTCTAGTGGGCGCTGACCTATGTGACATGTACAGGGAGAGAAAAATTGTCATCACCTTCTGCATGCTCGATGTGAGTGGCCCCCCATCCCCACCCTTGCCATGTGGCACATGCTCTCATCTGTCGTTTGATGCATGCCTCAATCGCTCCCCTCCCCACCATCTTTCATCCACCCGACTCAACCCAGGCATTGCCCACTAAGCATGGTCCCAGTGTACTTACCTGTTGGTCTGGAGGACCGTAGAGTAGCGCATACTGGGGGAGGACCCCATCCACAAGTTTCTCCAACTCCTCCGCAGTGAAGGCAGGGGCCCTTTCCCCAGTCGCATGAGCCATTGTCTCTTCCAGACCGAGGTCACAGCAGCACTTGTAGTGTAGGTCCTCTCCTGTCGAAGATCAGGTATCGAGTGATTAAGCATATAGAAAATGGCGGTCACGCCTGCGGCGGTGCGTACCGCGGCCGCCGGCGCACATCGTCATTGGCTCCTGAAACCCATAGGGTTCTATGTTAACCAATGCGGCTTAGCGCCGCGGTCTTCGACCGCCTACCGCCGCGGTGTGCCACGCCAGCACATTGATCTCACATCCCACTGTCGCACTTCACAGGTCAGGCAGCCGCCATTTCAAGGGCCCACATGGCCTAATTGCCAACTGCGTCACACATACCTAGGCCATGCACCAACACTCATACAAGCCATTCAATGCATTGGGAATCGTGCTATGTGCAAGCTGTGGTTACGTACCTGTGGGTTGCTTGACTCTGTGCTCGCTGTTGTCCTTCATAGGCACCATCCGCTGGGACATGCGAGGAGATGGAGGAATCTTCCCGTGTACAGACCGCTGATGGACCTGTCGACAATGGAGGAACGACATGTCATACTGACATACAGGCTTGACCGAGCCACTATACAGGAACTGTGTGCCCAGCTGGAGCCAGACCTGATGTCACCCATCCGACAACCCACAGGGATCCCCCCTCTAGTGCAGGTGCTGTCAGTACTCCATTTCTTAGCAAGTGGGTCATTTCAAACAACAGTGGCCATATCATCAGGGATGTCCCAGCCTATGTTTTCCAAGGTGTTGTTCAGAGTGTTGTCTGCCCTGCTGAAACACATGCGGAGCTACATCGTTTTCCCTGAAGTGGGGGATTTGCCTACAGTGAAGGGTGATTTATATGCCCTTGGACATATCCCCAACATCATAGGTGCCATTGATGGGACACATGTTGCTTTGGTCCCCCCCAGCAGGAGTGAACAGGTGTACAGGAACCGGAAGAGTTATCATTCGATGAATGTACAGATGGTGTGTTTGGCTGACCAGTACATCTCCCATGTTAATGCCAAGTTCCCTGGGTCAGTGCATGACGCCTACACCCTGCGGAATAGCAGCATCCCGTATGTGATGGGTCAACTCCAGAGGCACCGGGTGTGGCTATTAGGGGACTCTGGTTACCCCAACCAGTCCTGGCTACCGACCCCAGTGAGGAATCCCAGGACAAGGGCAGAGGAACGGTACAATGAGGCCCATGGGCGGACAGGGAGGGTGATCGAGCGAACCTTTGGCCTCCTGAAGGCCAGGTTCAGGTGCCTCCATATGACAGATGGATCCCTAATGTACTCACCAAAGAAGGTGTGCCAGATCATCGTGGCCTGCTGTATGCTTCACAACCTGGCTTTGCGCCGCCAGGTGCCTTTTCTGCAGGAGGATGGTCCAGATGGTGGTGTTGTAGCAGCTGTGGAGCCTGTGGAGAGTGAAGAGGAGGAAGCCGAAGAGGACGACATAGAGAACAGGAACACAGTAATACAGCAGTATTTTCAGTGACACACAGGTAAGAGTAGACACCGGCATATTACATTTACTTAAAGACTCCTACCTCTCTACTGTCTGACTTTTTCCCCCAGTGTATGCTAACTGTGTTGTGACTTTCCCTTCCGTTTTCAGAGCTGTGGGCCCCACTGCGTGACATCTGCTTTGTTGCCCCATGGACTACAGCTGTGTGACAGCGGTTTGTCACTATCACAATGTGAATGAACATTTTGGCACGGTCATGTCTAATACATTTGTTCTAAATCACAGACAGACTCCAGATTGTTTTGTGCAATAAGTGTTTTTATTCAAGTGCTCTAAATTGGATGGGTGGTTGCAAATCGGTGAGGGGTGATGGTGGAGGATTGTCCATGGCAGAGTCCAGACTATCAGTTTCACAGGTGCATTGTCCACATGCCTGTGGGAAGTGGAGCAGGGGCAGTTTAAAGTTGGACAGGGTGACAATGTGGGACAGTAGGTTGACAATCAGGGTGGTATCCTTTGCTGGCGGGGGTCTTGACATCTTACTCTGTCTTCTTCCTGGATCTCAGGGCCCGCTTGCGGGGTGGTTCTCCTTCTGCAGGGGGTGGGGTTCTGGTGGCCTGTTGGTCTTGTGTCGGGGCCTCCTGTCCACTAGCGCCGGCGGAGGTGGTAGGCAGTTCTTGGTGCATGCTAGTGTCAGGGGCCCTTTGAGGTGCCACAGTGTCCCGCAATGTCGTGACTACCTCATTCAGGGCCACTACGATGGTACCCATGGCAGAACTGATGATTCTTAGTTCCTCCCTGAACCCCATATACCGTTCCTCATGCAGAAGCTGGATCTCCTGAAACCTGGCCAGGACCGTCGCCATCGTCTCCTGGGAGCGGTGGTATGCTCCCATGATGGAGGAGAGGGCCTCGTGGAGAGTGGGTTCCCTGGGCCTGTCCCCCCCCTGTCGCACAGCAGCCCTCCCAGTTCCCCTGTTTCCCTCGGCCTCTGTCCCCTGGACCGTGTGCCCACTACCACTGCCCCCAGGTCCCTGTTGTTGTTGGGGTGGTGGGTTAGCCTGGGTTACCTGTAGTGGTGGACACACCGCTGATTGACGTGTCCTGGGGACAGAGGTATGGGCCCGCTTGGTGGGTGCTCTGCTGATGTTCCCAGAGGGGGGAAGGTCTACTGTGGCCTGTGGCTGTGTGAGGGGAACCGACTGTCCCGAGGTCCCCGATGGACCGGGCTGGTCATCTAGATCCAGGGAGACAGAGGTGCTGTCCTCACTGTGGGCCTCTTCTGGGGGTGGAGGGGACATTTGTGGACCCTCCTGCGCGGTGACGTGGCGTTCGGGTCCTGCAGGGGTATAAAAGCATGGTTATTGCTTCTGTGTGTGTCATAGCGTGCAATGGGTGGGTGCCTGTGTACCCCAGTGCTGGCATTCCTTTGTGGGGGCTGTTGTGACAGTGGTTGGGGGGGGGTTTGTATGTGTATGTGCAGTGGGCATGCTTAGGTGATGGGTGTCCATGCTTTGTGGACGCATGCAGGGCTAGGTGTTGGGATGGGTGGGTTGTGATGGTGAGACAGTTGCAAGGAGTAGGATGTGATGGGGGTGAGGGTGAGGGTGGGGGTATGAGTTGGCATGCAGGTGGGGTGGGGGGGAGAAGTAGTTAAGATTTGCCTTACCAGAGTCCATTCCTCCGCCTACTCCTGCGAGGCCCTCAGGATGCAGGATGTTCAAGACTTGCTCCTCCCATGTTGTAAATTCTGGGGGAGGAGGTGGGGGTCCGCCGCCAGTCTTCTGCACCGCGATGTTGTGCCTGGATACCATGGAACGCACCTTCCCCCGTAGGTCGTTCCACCTCTTCCTGATGTCGTCCCGATTTCTTGGGTGCTGTCCCACAGCGTTGACCCTGTCGACTATTCTGCTCCATAGCTCCATCTTCCTGGCAATGGTGGTGTGCTGCACCTGTGCCCCGAACAGCTGTGGCTCTACTCGTACAATTTCCTCCACCATGACCCTGAGTTCATCATCAGAGAACCTGGGGTGTCTTTGCGGTGCCATGGGGTGGTGTGGGTGATGTGTAGGGTGGATTCGGTGGTGCTAAGTGTGGTGATGTGTATTGTTGTGTTGTGTGAAGTGCGTGCAAATATTGCTGGGTGACAGTGAATTGGGCGTCTGGGTGCTCGGATGTCTTTTCTCGGTGCGTGTTCACGAATCTCTAGGCATGGAGGTTTGTGGGTGATGTGGGTGTGTGTTTTATATTTAATTGGGTGTGTGGGAGTGGTGTGTGTATATGTCTCAGGTGTGTGTATTTTGAATTGTCCAATGTGGTTGTATTTTGTAAGTGTGTGTGTATTTTGAGCGCGGCGGTGTGTACCGCCAATGGAATACCGCGGTTGAAAGACCGCCGCGTGGATTCGTGTGTCGTGATAGTGTGGGCGTATTTCTGTTGGCGTGACGGTGGAGGTTTGGTCATCGCCAGTTTCTCGCTGCCCTTTGGTGTGGCGGACTTTTGTGGATGTCTGTATTTTGGCGGTTTGCCTGTTGTGGGTCAGAATGACCGTGTCGGTTTACCGCGGCGGTGATATGGCGGTCTTCTGAACGGCGGTAAGTGCCTTTTACCGCCGAGGTTGGAATGACCCCCTGTGTCTTTTCATGGTCTGTTACAAGAGGAGTAGGGGGACAGGGGAGCTGAGAGAGAATTCTAACTGCAGATGTCTAAAATAGAAGTGAAGGAGAAGATGGCTCTAGAGTGGCTAACTCATTAGAGAAACCATAAACAGCTGCAACTCAAAGCAAATCAACCAGAACCCGGCAGTAATAGTGACAGAAATACATCAGTGTCTAATGGAAACAAAAAAGTCCACATCCCCAAAGACCAGGGGCCAGATGTAGGAAACTGTTTGCGACTCGCAAACGGCAAAATTTGCCGTTTGCGAGTCGCAAAACGCAGTTTCCTATGCAGAAATGCATTTTGCGAGTCGGAACCGACTCGCAAAATGCATTTCCGACTCGCAAATAGGAAGGGGTGTTCCCTTCCTATTTGCGACTCGCAGTGGGATGCAATACCATTTGCGACCGCGTACGCGGTCGCAAATGGCATCACAGTTAACATCCACTTCAAGTGGATGGTAACCCACTCGCAAATTGGAAGGGGTCCCCATGGGACCCCTTCCAGTTTGTGACTGGACCCAAAAATATTTTTTCAGGGCAGGGAGTGGTCCACGGGACCACTCCCTGCCCTGAAAAAATACCGAAACTAAAGGTTTCGGTTTTTTTTTTAAGTGCAGCTCGTTTTCCTGTAAGGAAAACGGGCTACACTTAAAAAAAAAAAAACTGCTTTATTTAAAAGCAGTCACGAACATGGAGGTCTGCTGACGACAGCAGGCCTCCATGTTTGCGAGTGCCTATACTCGCTATGGGGCCGCAATTTGCGACCCACCTCATGAATATTCATGAGGTGGGTCATTGCGACCCCATAGCGAGTCGCAGTCGGTGTCTGAGACACCGTACTGCATACCAAATTGCGAGTTGCAATTTGCGAGTCGGATGGACTCGCAAATTGCAACTCGCAATTTGGTTTGTTGCTACATCTGGCCCCTGGTGCCTAGCTTTGAGGTTGGGGATGACATTGACAAGTGATTCTCAGCCTGTGAGGCATCCCCAAGGGTACACGGGGTCTCAGAGGAGTATTTAGGGGTGAGTTTCTGGAAACACATGCCTACAGTGATGAGGGACACCCTGCTCACAAAAGATGTCAGAGACCAAATGAGGTATGCCCCCATGAAAGCCCTATGTGTCATTAAATTTGGGGTCACACCAGAAATGTTCTTCATGACATTTGGGGACAGCCAGAGTTTGCCAAACCAGTCTTGGGTGGATTTTCTTGATTATTTCAGTAAGGCACTAAGTGGTTTGGTGAGGTGAAAAAAAGTCATTGATTATGTTGGGCTGCACAATTCTGATTTTGAGAGAGCACATGCTCAATGCCTGCTTTACAGAGCTGCGCCAACACCTAGTGTATAGTCAGCTCCTTGACCCTAGAGAGCTTGCTAAGGAGACAGACCTCTGGATCAGTACTATGGGGGTTCAAAGAAGTACCTGGGAGTGACCCCAAGAAGGGTCGTTCAGGTTCCCTCCAGAAAAGTGAGGGTGGAGTTTAAAGTGAACCATACATGTCCCAAAGTATGGTGGGGCAAAATGGTTCTTTGCCCCTTTTGAGAAACAAATGGGAGGTTTTCATGGGTGGTGGTCCCGGACTCCCCATTTCCAACCTGTGCTGCTTTTAGTTTTCTCAGTTAGGACACAAGCAGGGGGACTCTGTCTGTCCTGAGCACACCCTAATGTGGGAATTCTACAGGAGTAGCCATTGTAGCCTTACTGGGAAGTAGGCCGCGGGGAGGTCATAGACTATACCATGAGCTCCTTTAGCTGGGAAACTTGATCCTTGGGGGTGGAAGTTGCCATTTCCACAAGCCAGTGGTGTATGTGACCCCTGTCACTGCTTTAAGGGACATCAGGACAGGCCAGAACATTTATTAGTGGAAAGACTGGTTTCTCCAGAGCAGAACACCAGTCAGGTGTGTAGGGTAACTCAGGTCCAGGGGTAGAACATCTGCTCAATGGCCCTGGTATTGCTGGAGCAGGTTGGGGAGGTGACCTAGAGGAGGGTCATGGTAAGTCTCCAGATGCCAATATAGTGCATTCTGGATAGTGAGTTTCCCCTGGTGTCAGGAGAGGTCGGACAAAGATTGTGGCTGATGCTTGAGTAGGGTTTCACCCCCAATGAATAAACCAATTTCTTACATAACGCCTCAAAAATCCAATGCTTTCCCTACTGTTGCTTAAACTGGAGTGTGATTAAAAAATATTGTTTGGGGATTGTGTGATAATTTGTATACTTTTGTCTTACTTGTAATTAAATATAAAGTTTGCTGAAAGTTTTAATCATAAAAATGTATTATATGTTAATTTTGATAATTTATTATAATATATGTTTATATAGTTGGTTTAGTTGGTTTTCTTTTTACATTATTGCTTTTATGTAAATTTAATGTGTTAAAAATGATTTAACTATTGTTGTTTCCAAATATATATATATATATATACATATATATATATATATATATATATATATATATATATATATATATGTATATATATGTATATATATATATATATATTTATATGTATATATATATACAGAGAGAGAGAGAGAGAGAGATATCAATATATACATATGGCAGTGCTTATATTATAGTTTACTACGTTTATTTGTAAAGTAGTTAACTTTGCCATTTTTGGTGATATTCTGTTCAACAATTGTTTTTCACACAGTGTTTTTCGATTCTCTATTGTAAGTACAATGTTTTGGTCAACGATATTTTTGACACAACATTCATGTCAGTCGACATTGTTGCAGTCGATATTCTGTCATATCTGTCAGGTAGACAATATATCATTGTGCACACTTCCTAAAACACATATAATAGGTACAGTGTTTGCAGCGGCTATTCAAGGACTTTTAAGGTTAATTGTTTCTATGATAGCCATAGCTGGAAGCTGTGTTCAATTCTGGAAAGCTTATCCGGGATTTTTCGGGAACGAGAGGCATTTAGTTCAAAGTTTTATGACCCAGGATGCTTGGAACAGAGACAGTTAAGCTACTGTCCTTGCACAACACCGAATGAAGACCAGTCTCCAAAAAGTTTAAACATGTATGAATATTAGTGAAGGAAATGAGGAAAGGGCCAGGTGAGATGAGGAAAGTTAGTAAGAGATGAGGTGAGAACAGGAGGAGGTTGAACGTGATGTAAGAAGGAGGAGGGTGAGGTAGCATTTTAGGTCAAGATGAGGTTGTGTTGAGGTGAAGTTGACTTCAGGGTCTGATTGATGTGAGGCGAGTTAGGGCTGAGTTGAATTTGAAGTAAGGTGAGGTTGAGATGAGGGTGAAATTGAGCTGACGTGAAATTGAGGTGAGATGAGGTGAAGAGGGGAATTGAGAGTGATGTTGGAATGATGTTAAGGTGAGGTGATGGACTAGGAACTAAAAGAAAACGTGGAAAATATTTTAATGCCAATCCCCTGCTGCAATGAGTGAGTATAGCAAGGCAATTCAGTTATTTATGGAAGGTTTGGCATTCATTCAAATACTCGCCGAAAAAAGAGCCATGTGGTTCATTGTACAGCACAGTTTTCCCAATGTATTATGAAAAAAGCTATAGTTTTTACAGGCAGTTCTGAAATAAAACTACTTAAATATTGTGGTACTTTATGGTTCGTTTTATGGCCTAAAATCAGCAAACTTAGCACACTTAAAAATATGTGTCAATGCATAACACTAGATGCACAGCAGAAAAACATTTGTGATTTGGGAGAGTGACTCTTATGCAATATGCTCCACTGGAGATGACTTCTCTTTGAAAGTATCATGCATAAATAACAATTTTAAATCAACTGCCAGGACAAAAGTATTGGCCACCACTCGTCTAATAATTGCTTATGCTGCATCAAAATTGAAGTTACTGAAAACAAAGTGACCACTAAAGCATCCCATAACCCGAAACTTGCTCTTATTATCTGTCGAAAGTATGTCCTGAATTCTGACCAGCCTATTGAGTTAAAAAAAATTACATAAACCTTCATCCATGCCAGCGGCCTATGGGCGTTATTGGGGGGCAGTGTGCGGAGTGCTCTTTCGTAGGGGTGACGAGGTTGGTGGCTAAGAGAGAAATTGCTCGTAGTTGGCGGTCCCCCATGCCTCCCCTGGAGGCTGAGCGACAAATAGGGATGGACTGGTGTGCCCAGCTGGAGCAACCCATTTACCAAGCTCGGGGTTGCTCTTATAAACACAAGATGATCTGGGGCAGGTGTTGGGTTTATCATCCAATAGATGCAGGAATTGATTGATTGTTATTTGTGTTCCTCTGCTGATGTACTGATTTAAAGGATCACGGTCAATGTTTTATTGACTTGTAGCTTGCACTAAAAAAACAATAAATTTGGTTCTAAAAAAAAAAACCTCAGCCATTGCAGATGACATGCTTCATCATAAGGTTGCTCTTCGCCAAAGATGGGCTAATTTAAGGAAAGGAGACATTAGCAAAGCTCAGGGCCTGATCATGGTCCATTAGCTTAGTTTATGATGTGCTGGCCCTAGCTTGTGTTGGAGTGTAGCTTTTATAATAAAAAATTAACATGAAGTGCTTGCAAATTAATGTGTAAAAGAGGTGCATAGAAAATGTGACAGACTAAAATTAATGTACGCATTTGAAATGTGCCCACGGGGAGTGGCCACCAATGTATACGTTGATTAATGAAATTGACTAATAATTAATTATTAATGTACTAATGTATGATTATGTTTTAGCATTAAGAGTTATATGTTAAGGTTTTGTTGAATAAATCATTAGGCCTTAGTTAGCAAGAGTCTGGGCCTAGCTGCCTGGTCTCAGATTAAATGTGTTTTTCTAACGTGCACTGTGCTTTCGTCCTGAAGGACATAAAGCTGTACTTTTCCAGAAGCTAGAGATGTGTGTAACCGTAGTAAATTCTTTCTTATGAGACCCAACTTGCTGAAGGAGACATTCTTGCTGAAGCAACAGTGTAATTCGCAACAGGTGCAAGGTCGCCTGAACTGGTAAAGACAATGGAGCTACTAACTGAAGCTGTGCGTGTAACATTTCTTACCTGTCATCTCACCCGATGAAGACGTAAATCACAGGAGCCAATGAACTGTATGAGAACTGTCTTAGGTGAAAATTCTAGGGTGGTTACCACTCAACTATTGGACAGAGATAGTGGTGTGCCAGATTTTGGCCAATTGGAAACGAAGGGTTTGTTCAACGGATTTAATATAATGACATGCCACATGCCGTTCCTTGCAGCCATTACCTTATCATTACCTGGAGAGACTTTTCCTTACTTTGAGCCATCCTCTTTACCCAACATTTACTTCACCTCCTTAAGAGGGAAGAACTTTCTGCCCTGTTTGCTGAGACTTTGCTGTTCTGTCCTGGCTGATGGCGGATCGACTACTGTCCTGAGGACGAAGACTGACTCTGTATGCTGACCCATTACGGAGGGTAACTATATGATAATGAAATTGTAATTGTCTGTTTGCCTTTCCTTCCTAGGTACCAACTGCTTTTGACAGAGACTATAGTTAGAGGTTTTCCAAATTTATGTTACTAAATTGTTTTGCATGAAGCCCAACATGCTGATGCTAATTCGAGGTTAGTTAAGGAGTTTATTAAACAGATGCAAATAGACAGAATGACTGAATCTTTGCTGTGTTGAGTAGATGCGCTAATGATTCTCTGCTAAACAGATCCATGTTGACGCCGTGTTTTGTCTTGATGTTTATAATCTTTGCTTTGCTTAAATCTTACTCAAGTTGCCACATTGTGACATTATTGATGTGTTTCCTGGTTTTGAGACTAATAAACTTGCTGGAAGAATGTAACTAATAGGGAATAAATATCATAACTGTTACTAAATTCCGTGTGGTTATTCGTGGCTAAAAGGTCATGGTGAGTTTGGATTCCTATTAATGTCATGAACTGATTGAATTAATTCGCTATTGTGAATATTGATGAGGTTATTGATCTATCGATTGACATGCTGATTAGTTATCTCGTCTTAAGGTGCCTCCAATCAGGGTCAAAAGATTCATTGGCCTAAAACGAGTCCCAGAGTAAGTAAATTACCTAGGGAGGGACGCGTTATCACTTGCAGCATGCAAAAGAACTGGGCAGTAGCCTTTCTGGCAGATTTCTAATGAGCGACGAGGAGTGCATACACCAATCTGAGCTCAGGCAAAAACCTCACCAAATATTTTCCTCTTCTCCAAACTCTCAGGGGAAGTAGGGCCCTTTTTGGGAAAAGTTAAAGGTGTCAGTCATGGAAACTTATGCATTTATCTGCTTCCTTACTGTTGCTATTGCTTCAGGCCATAGAATGACATGAAAAGGGCCAGAAGAATACATGCAGGGCTGAGGCCCAGGAATGCTCCTCAATATGACAGTGGACGAGAGCCTGTGTGTGCATATGTATGTGTGAGAGGATATTCGCATAAAGGGAGTGTGAGTGCCCTCCCTGGTATAACTACAACACAATGTTGGTGAAAATTCTGCCATAGTATGGACGTTTCTTCTATTTTATCATACTAAATGGGCATTAAAAACAGAATGTGCCCACGTAGCAGCTAATGCTAGCCCGCCTGGTCCTTAATAAGTAAACTTACAAGGGGCCGCACATAGGTCGATGAACCTTTTGATTTGCATGGAGTATCCTAGCTATGATGTGACCGATGTTCCCCAATAATCAATACACAAAATTCAATAACCATTAGACAAGTCAATAATCAATAAACATCACACCATGACCTTTCAGTCATGAATAACCACGACTCAGTATACCTTTTTATCATTTGTTTCCCCTATTAGTTACAATACTAAATCATGAGATTAATTTAAATGCCATTCAATTCAATCCAAGTCCAGCATTAATTTATTAGAAGGTGCCAAAAACATAAATAATCAAAACTTGCATCAGAGTACATTCTAAAGCATTAGCATAAGTCAACAAATGAATCAAAAGCAATAAGTCAAATTGTTCAGCAATTTAGTCCGTCAACCATTTATCTCTGTAATCTGTCAATGTTATGTAAGGAAACCTCATCTAACCCAGATTAGCAACAGCATGTGGGACTTCATGTAAAAACAATTTGGAGAACAAGAATTTTGAAAAACATCTAGCTAAGGAACTATTAGACAGCACAGTTGGAACCTAGAAATAAAAGGCACAAAAACAGAATTCAGTCACATTGTCATATCTACCTATCCTCGGTATGGGTCAGCAACAGAGTCAGTCTTCGTCCTCAGGTCATCAGTTGATCAGCATCACATCAGGCTCTCGGAAAATATGAGCCCAATGACGGATTCTCGAACCACCTCTACGATCTTGCTGTCTCGCTCCCCTAGCATCAATCTCTCTGCCCTCTCTTCTCTCTGTCACGTTGTTATATCGAAGTTACCCAGACTATCCCCCAATTCCAATTGGTCAATTAATCACGAGTTATGACTCTACCCAATAGTTGTACTATTCAAACTCTATGTATTCTAATATTTCACAGTTCACATGTCGTTGATTGATCTGCTTTACGATGTTCTCATCATCCGGCTCGTCAGGTTTAAAAAATGTTGCATCTTCTTCTCCAGTCAGTGTCTCAGTTTTGGATAATCATTTGTGAATGACAGAATATCACTCCTGTGCCAAGGAACATGAACAAACTGCCCTCCTGGAATCTCCCTCATTGATAAAAATTTTACCAGATCCTTATCTCTCTGTACACCTTTGGACCCTTCTTGTGAATCTCGTTTCCTTTTATCCTTCTTCTTTGCCCATCTGCCTTCCCATTTTTCTAATGCTCCAAATCTGAGCACTCTGCAATAATTCTTTAAGATGCGCTTTCATTCCGGCTGACCTCATGTGTTCAGAATACTTTGCCTCAAAATCTAATCTGTAGCTTCTTTTCAAATGTTTTGTTTTCCCTATCCTCTATCATGTTCTTCTGCTAAGTCTACTAATCTCTGATGTATTTTACCCACCCCTCTTGTGATTCTTGGACATAAGTATCTCATCTCTTCTTCCGTATAGGATTCTAACCTACTGTATTCACCCCCATTGATCCTTCAACCAATTCAGTTATTTCTGTACTCAACCTAACACGATCAATCGGCTCCTCACTTTTAGGCATATTCTGTGGAGTGTTCAGACTATCTAACCACTCATTCAGCTGCTGTGCTGTCAATCCCTGTAACGTAATGTTACTCGCATTTGGTGATGGCACCTGTGGTACCACTACAATTGGGTGTTGCGGTGTCATAAGCTTTAAGCTCTGACTTACACTCGGGCCGTTTACAGCATCGGGAAGTGCGGCTAGTGGACTGAGATCCATTAGTGACCTTGATCCATCAAATGTCTGACCCATGAAAGAGACTACCTGCACATGTTCTCTCACCCCCTCCTCAAGAGACTTTGTGACATCTCACCCTATCTCCTGTGTATGATTTCTTCTGCACAAATAATGGTACTGCTGGACCAACAGTAATCAGCAGTGATATTGCATCTGGGGCTACTCTAGCTCCTGTATTCTGTGGAAGAGTTACTCCCATACTCTGATTCAATCCCAGAGTCAATGCTGACTGTGTCCCTGTCAATGGTGTGAACCTCTGCATTCCCTGTGGCTGTGCCTGGGGCATCAATCTCGGAGTCGGCTCAGTCTGGACCAACAATGGTCTTGGAAACACCTGTTCCGTAGACACCACTAAGTTTGAAGTTGTCTCAAGAATCGGCACTTCATAAACTCTCTGTATCGATGGCGGATGCATCTGTGCCTGGACTACCGAAGCAGTCAACACGTTAGGAGTACTCTGCACCACACCTTGTACCTGTCCATTATCAACCTGTACTGGACACGCTGTCCCCATTGCCTGTGCCGGGGCAGTTGGAGCAGAACTAGTACTTGGACCCCCCTCATGCACTGCATATGGTGGAGGTCAGTCCCTCATTATCTGAGTAATAAGATCCTCATCATCTGAGTCTTCATCTACTCTGGAAGCCTTTTTCTCCTCCTTACTCCCAGACAAACGCTTGTCACTTTTGCTATAATCCTTTTTCCCTTTCGTCTCATCTTCCTCTGTGATAGCAGGAAACAACTTAACATCCTGCAATGTCACTGTTCTCCACTTCTTCTGTTCCCAATCCCATCTTGCTTCCGATGGAGACTTCTCTACTTTTCTTATACTCTTTTAGAACTTCATTTCTTGCTACTGTTTCGCAATCAGCTCCAAAACTGCTAACACCTCAAACTGTGCCAGTCTCGGAAGGGGCCTTGTTTCATACAGTGCCACCCGCTACTGATCCAAAATTCTCAAATTAAACATTCCATGCTCAGGAAACACTAAAGCTCCTTGTTTCTCTGTCAATTTGCACCATTGCTTTAACCAAAGACACGGCGCAACACCTCGCTCCTCCATCACAATATGAGCCGGAGAAGTTTCCGGTGAGGTAGGCTCCCCCACAGTCGTCTTATTGTATGTATCTCCCTTCAGGGTGCTCTTAAATGCTTTGAGAAACATAATCTTTTCTACTTTTGGATATTATGACTTTTACTCCCAAGATTCCTTTCACCCCCATTCTCAACCAATTGCCTCTCACGGACGGCTGCAAATCCGTGCGTGACCCTTCTCACTAACCAACCTATCCCAGCGCAGCTCCAATGATGTCACACTCACATACACTGCGGCTGACAAAGTCTTGCGGCTCATCCTCCTAAACTCCAATTCACACAAAACTAATGCAAATTATTGCGAGCATTAACCAAAAAACAATAACCAAAAACAAAAATGCTGGTTTACTACAGGAAGGTAACACGATCACTTCAGAGACCTTATGGATTTTCACTGATGGCCCTTTCGCTCATGCAGCTATTCCTCTTTCTCAGTCTCCCAGATTCACAAGCAAAATTTGACCCGCAAATTTTACTCTCAACTAATCAATGGGTCTGTCCTGGTGCACATAGGACTCGCCAAATCTCAGTCGAAATTTTTCTCTTGCCCACCTTTACATACACACCGACTTGTTGACCACGCCCGATCAACCTACTAAACCAGACAGATTACAACATATAACCAAGTGTCTCCTACACTTGTCAATATGCTCCGGAGTCTTAGACCATGCAGGGTCCGTACATCAACAACGACGTGGACAATTTTTGAGCACAAAGCGCCACACACATGTGAAGTTCGACGACTTCCCTACTCTCATACTGCGTAGTATGCACACTCCTACTAAAACTTCATCTGGAGTATGCAGACTCCCTATTTTCCCTCACATATGTCACAATTCACCTGCGATTTGCATGAGCTGTGCAAGAGCAACCTATCTATCTCACACTATCACTAAAACAGCAAGAACATACCCAACTCTACTAGCAGGAGCCAGGATCTGGAAAGTCATTTCTGGGCTTAAGGGAACATCATTCTTGCTACAATTGCCATGTTGAAAAATAGAATCCAAATCTCAATAAGGAATAACTAACCAATCTCAAACTACCACCATAGCCACCAGTCACCATATAACTAGTTCTCCAAGGAAACTAACCATCAAGCTGCTACCAAAAACAGCTAGCACGGCTGGTCCTCAATAAGTAAACTTACAAGGGGACACCCATAGGTCGAGGAACCTTTTGATGTGCATGGAGTATCCTAGCTATGATGTGACCGATGTTCAACAATAATCAATAAACATCACACCATGACCTTTCAGTCATGAATAAACACGACTCAGTATATGTTTTAATAATTTTATTTCCCTATTAGTTACAATACCAAGTCATGAGATTAATTCAAACGCAATTCAATTCAATCAAAGTCCAGCATTAGTTTATTAGAAGGCGCCAAAAACATAACCTAATCAAAACTTGCATCAGAGTAAATTCTAAAGCATTGGCATAAGTCAACAAATGTACCAAAAGCAAGAAGTCAAATTGTGTCATGGAGCTCAGCAATTTAGTCCATCAACCATTTATCTCTGTAATCTGTCAATGTCATGTAAGGAAACCTCACCTAACCCAGATTAGCATCAGCATGTGGGACTTCATGCAAAAACAATTTGGAGAACAAGAATTCTGAAAAACATCTAGCTAAGGAACTATTAGACAGCGCAGTTGGTACCTAGGAAGAAAAGGCACAAAAACATAGTTCAGTCACATTGTCACATTGTCATATCTACCTATCATCGGTATGGGTCAGCAACAGAGTCAGTCTTTGTCCTTAGGTCATCAGTCGATCAGCATCATATCAGGCTCTCGGAAAATATGAGCCCAATGACAGAATCCCAAACCACCTCTACGATCTCGCAGTCTCGCTCCCCTAGCATCAATCTCTCTGTCCTCTCTTCTCTCTGTCACGTTGTTATATCGAAGTTACCCAGACTATCCCCCAATTTCCAATTGGTCAATTAATCACGAGTTATGACTCTACCCAATAATTGTACTATTCAAAATCTATGTGTTCTAATATTTCACAGTTCACATGTCGTTGATTGGTCCGCTTTACGATGTTCTCATCATCTGGCTCGTCAGGTATCAAAAATGTTGCATCTTCTTCTCCAGTCAGTGTCTTCATTGTTTGAGTCCTGGGAAAGTACATCTCATGCACTTTACACTTTATTAGTTACATTACTACAGTAGAGACATCATCTCCTGTCAGTTGGTTCTTACAGATGCTCTAGTTAAGCATTTTATTAAAACAATGAGCAGTTAACGGTCATTTCATTTTGTCAGCATTTTCCATTAGACGTTAAGAAATTCAGCTTCCGAATGAGGCCTGGCAAGACTAGGCCAAGACACTCGCTAAGTTAAGGCCTACAATTATTGGGAGACAGTGATACGGATCTCTCAAGTGGAAGCTCTATGTGCTCTTTGGACAGTAGTACTTCAAGAGAAAGTTGCCCTTCTAAGCAAACCCCTCACAGTGCTTCTAATTTTTTAGTCAAAATGGAGAGACTACGTTTAGGTACAAAAACAAATCGGAGAGAATCAAGACCAGAAGGGGTGGCAAACAATGGAGAAAAAGGTCCAAGAAGGACTAGGACCAACTCCCCTTATAGAAACCGAAGCAGAGGGTGACTTGGCTATAGTGAACTTATCTGATCGTCCTCTCAACAAAACAGAGTGTAATCTATTGAGTAAGGGCTTAGGATTTTGTCCGACCCAGACCAATGATCAAGTTGAAGTCTTTGTGGACTTATCTAAATTTACCCGTCATCTAAAACTGAAGAATCACTATTCCTCCCCACACAGGGGGTTTCAAAACAGGGGACTCCCTCTACAACAGTCAGGTGATATATTCAGTGAGGATACTCATACAGCAACACAACTAATATCGGACATATATATTATAATTCTCTGTTCTGGAATTTCGGTTCAACTTAATTCCAATCGCTAAATGGGAGTTTATGACTTTTTCTTTTTCTTTTCAGTACCTTTTTAATTATCAAAACACACATGTTTATTACTTGATTGGTAACTAGTGCCCTCGGTTTCTACTATTTCTACATTTCAATTTTTTATTCTTTGTCCTTTAATTAGGCTCATAACACATATCTGTGTAACTGAACATTACAAATTTTTGACCGACTGGATACATTTGGGTATGTTTATTTCCTTTACATTACCTGTCTACACTGCCTTTTGGTCACAAATTTAAGTTTTACACCGGGTAAAAGGTCTTTCTCCCGAGTTCTCTATACTACTTGTGCACTTTCACTCTGTGATGGATTTGCTTTTTCGCGTCCTGTTTCTAGATTTCTTTTCCTTGCCGGTTCCCTCTATCACACTGGATCCTTCACTTGTTGAGAAGAATACATTATTTACATACTTTTCACCGTGGCACAGACATGTTTATGTACTTTTTATGTTTTGTAAAACAATTTTGTTTTGTTTGTTACATGTATGTAATTTTTTTGGGTATGTTCTGTATTTTTTGTTATCAAATTATCCCTTTTATTGTTTCATGTTACCTTACAGCCCCGAAGAAGCCCTATGTTGAAGGGCGAAACGCGTTGGCTGTCTTTCTTATGTACTTCATGCCGCAACAAGTCCTCTGTGCCAATAAAAGTCTCCGGATTTGGACAGAAATTAATAGAAGTCTTGTGTCATCACTAGCATAGTAGTATTGGACTCTTTCTGCATACTTTGTTTTGATAAGTGCTTTTGGAGTGGTGCACACCCTGTATATTTTGTTCCTTTGGGGTTCTCTATTGCCCCTTAGGCTCCTTTCTGCAGCAGGGGCCCAGTGGAGCTGCACACTACAGATATCAAAATTAACTATTCTTTCTCTCTTCTTTCTATTGTGGATAATAGGGCACTCATAGGGATTGGTGCGCTGTCTTTGAGCCTGCTGCGTCTTTTCAAGAACTGAGCTCATATTTGAAAAAAAAGTGTTTTTCACATTACAAAGTCTGGCTTTTCAGAAACAGGTAAGTTGAGGTGCAAGAAAAACATATTACATTGTATAAATGTATTTTAAGCGGAACATCATGCTATTTGGAAGCTTTATTGCTTATTTCGGTTTCCTAGTACTGTAGGGCATTTACTGCTACTACAGTTCTTCCATGACTTGTGTGGAGACAATTTGTAATCTATGTTAATAAAGGTTTTTATGCTATTATCACTACTGAAATCTGGGGCCTGAGCATGTATGTTTGGTGCGATCTGTCAGCTGACTGTTGCTGTAAGCTCCGTGTTGACTGAGTACAACATGGCTTTATGGGCCTGTATGACTTGTTTAGCTCTAGTAAAAACAGTTAGTTATTTTAGCATGTGTATAACATTAGATTTCTTACCTTTGTCTTCCAAGCATACTCAGTCACAAACCACAATGGAACATCTAGTTGTAAGGGGAAAGATAGAAACATTTAGGCCCATATTTATACTTTTTGACGCAAAACTGCGCCAACGCAGTTTTGCGTCAAAAAAATTAGCGCCGGCTAACGCCATTCTGAAGCACCATGCGGGCGCCGTATTTATTGAATGACGTTAGCCGGCGTTAGCCGCCGGCGCTGTCTGGTGTGCGTTAAAAAAAACGACGTACACCAGGCAGCGCCGGCGTAGGGGGAAAATGGCGTATGGGCGTCCAGAAATGGTGCAAGTCAGGCTGAGGCAAAAAAATCGCCACAACCCGATTTGCGCCATTTTTTTACGATGCCCATCCCCCATTGAAATGACTCCTGTCTTAGCAAAGACAGGAGTCATGCCCCCTTGCCCAATGGCCATGCCCAGGGGACTACTGTCCCCTGGGCATGGTCATTCGCCATAGTGGCGTGTAGGGGGGCACAAATCAGGCCCCCCTATGCCACAAAAAAAAAAAAAAAAAAAACTTACCTGGACTTACCTTAATGTCCCTGGGGTGGGTCCCTCCATCCTTGGGTGTCCTCCTGGGGTGGGCAAGGGAGGCAGGGGGTGTCCCTGGGGGCAGGGGAGGGCACCTCTGGGCTCATTCTGAGCCCACAGGTCCCTTAACGCCTGCCCTGACCCAGGCGCTAAAATCCGGCGCAAATGCGGGTTTTTTAGTCCCGCCCACTCCCGGGCGTCATTTTTGCCCGGGAGTATAAATACGACGCATATGCATCGCAGTCATTTTTTAAGACAGGAACGCCTACCTTGCATATCATTAACGCAAGGAAGGTGTTCACGCAAAAAATTTACGCTTACTCCATGAACTTTGGCGCTAGACGCGTCTAACGCCAAAGTATAAATATGGAGTTAGTTTTGCGTCGAATTTGCGTCGAAAAAAACGACGCTAATTTGGCACAAACGGAGTATAAATATGCCCCTTAATTTTAATGAGAATAGATGGTATACACCTCTTAAAAAATGACAGCCCATGTGATATCACATAATAGGATTTTTTGCTTAGTACGATACATGCACCTCTGTAGCCTATTGAGGGCGATTGTTATTAAAAATATTATTTTGCTGCAATTGTACCAAGTTTTTCTTTGGGAGCTTAACTACAAAACGCCTCACAGGGGTGTGACATGCCAGACCAACTAAAATACTTTAGACTTATTTTTGCTGTCCCTTGAAACTCTCACCTTTTTGGACAGTTAATGTGAAAATGTTGCTTTTAAGTGTGCCATTTGGCATGTTTTTGTTAAAATTCCTCTATCCAGCCACCATAACCACCAACATCAAAGCAATTTAAAAAAGTCTGTCTTGTCGCTTAGCTTGCTGAGTCCTTTTCGAGTAAGGTATTTATGTACCACAACTTGCAAAATTCACCACATGGTACTGGCTGTTTCTCAGTGTTGGCACAATCTGGTTGGCTGAGGCAGGACCCTAGCCAAGCAGAGCCCGCCACTCCTGATTACATTTACTGTACAACCTGTATAACCTGTGCTCCTTCTTGGGTATCTTGGCACAGAGCAGTCAGGCTTATCACAGCAGCATTCTGTAAAGCAGGACACCGCACTTCCTCACCACAACCACGCTGTGCAGCACAAAGGAAACGTCACACACAGTGTATGTGTAAAAAGATTGTATTCAACACACACCTTGTCAATACAGTATGGTTATAATGTAACTCTGGGCCTATGCCCCAATGTGCAATGGAAGCCACTATGGGAGGCCCAACTGTGTTAAGCATTATTACTGCATGTAGACATGAGAAAAATGGTACATTCCCTCCCTGCACCCACATAAGGTGCCAAACATTGTCAGCACAAAACTCACTCTAGAATTCCCCATAATCCATGTAACACATGAATTCAGGGTGCACCCCTTTTGCCAACATTAGCAGCAAAATGTACATGCAGGGGTTACAACAGTTTGGCATTGCACTGCGGCCGAAGCCGCACTAGTAAGGCGTAATGCCAACTATAAAAATTCCCTGACAGGATAAACATGACCAGTAGCACCACTGTAGTGCCTTCGCATTCACCCACCCTCACTCCCACACATCCACTCTGCCACGCCGTGCGGTGCCACGGGTATCAGCCATCACGTGCACACACTCACTCATGTGGACTCACTACTGGCACCTTAATGTGGTGCCCTGATACCCAGATAATGGAATCCACTGTGTTTGCGAGCACCTTGGGTCCCAAACCACCCCTCCCCCACCAATCAACTTCAAGTATCTCACCACTCCATGAACCAAAGATTGCATCAACCTTTCCCTGGTTACTGGGCAGCTTGCGGTTATGCACCAGTCTATGGGTTCTGGTAAACAATTAAGGAGGAGACGTTCGGGCTTCCCACAGGGGGTTCACTCAGAGGTTTGCAAAACACAGGTGGATGGCCACTGGGGCCACTGTTAGACACTGAGGTGCCGAGCCCAGCCAATCAGTTCAATGTTACCTAATAGTTGCCAATTTCAGTACCTCCAGAATGGAGAGGCACCATTGGGGCATGTTGACGTGAGTTTTCCTCAACACTTCCAGTTGCACACAACAAGTTACTAGGCCTGCACCTCTTGTACCAAGAGATGCTACATCTGGCGGCACGACGACTCAAGTGACCCCAGATGGTTAAGAATCCATGTGAAAATTGCTCAGTGGTGTACCTCTGCAAAAAGGAGGCACAACATCAGTGGTCGGATGATCTGAGTCTCTCTAACCATACGTTCCGTCACAAGCCAATGCCCAATGTGGTACCTCCTTGGAGGCACTAGTCTGGTGCATGATGACTTGAACCACACCAGACAATTCCAGACTCTCAAACGAAGGATGTAAATCCAGCACCCCTCTGGAAGGCACAACGTCTAGCTCTCCAGTCACACTCTGAACTTGGGGCCAGATGTATGAAGAAAGCTCTCTGCGAATCGCAAATAGCGATTTTTAAGAAATCGCTATTTCTGAGTCGCAATATGCTATGTAACATATTTGCGATTCGGAATTAGCGATTTCTTAAAAATCGCTATTTGCGGTTTGCGAGGCCCAAATACCGAATCGCAAAAAATTAGCAATTCAGTAATTGAAAATCGCTAATTGCAAGAACGCACACCTGGCAGAGCCTGATGACATCACAAGCAGGAAGTGAGTCATCCCAGGCAGTTTGCAGGTGCCACACGCAAAGGAGCAGTGAGAGAGACACAGCCCAGCCACAGGGAGCAAGTCTGTGAACAATGCAGGACTGCACATCACCATGGACAACTCTGCTCATGGAAAGGAGAAGGGAGAGAGGAAAAGAAAACTCAAGTTCAGTGCGCAGGAACTGGAGGTGCTCACTGAGGAGGTGGTGAGGAGCTATGACCGGCTGTTTGGGAAGAGCTCACTCCAGGTCCCTGAGAGTGAGAAGCGCAAACTCTGGGTGGACATTCAAACTAAAATCTGCGCTGTGGGTGTTGGGCAGAGCTCAGTGGAGGAGATCAAAAAGAGGTGGTACGACCTGCATTCCCATGCCAAGGAGAGGGTGGCAAGAAGAATACAGGAGGCAAGGAGCACAGGAGGCGGACCATCCACTGAGACACCCTCCACCCCGATGGAAGACCTGGTGGAGTCGACACTCCTCCCAGAAGCTGTCAGTGGGGTCACTGACATAAACACATCCGGCACACCAAGCACCAGTAAAGGTAAGTTCAATATTGAAATGTAACCCCATATGTGTATGTACAAATGCCTCTTAGGAATTTGCAAGTAGTGCAAAGCATTGTGAGAAGTACTCCATTCCACAACTTAGAAGCAGCACAACAATGCCTTATGGGAGTGGTAGTCCACAACCCAGAGCTGAAAGTAGCACATAGAATGTAATTAGGCAGAGCGACACCCAGAAGAACACAACACCCACTACATAGTGATATGATGTAACTGTACATTTATTACCATTGTGTAACCTTTGGTGATACATACATAAATGACATGCTGCACATTGTCGTTGCAGGTGGCCGAGGCCCAGCAGCATCAGCATGTGCCGTTGTTGGGGATGCTGAAACCCACCCTGCTTCAGACTCAAACACCAGTGAGTCACTGAATATTGCGCCTATCAGACGCAGGGCAAGGGCTGTACCGCTCCCCGAATTGAGCCAGGACTCAGACGACATGTGGGATGACGGCCACACACCTTCCCCACTGTTATGCAGGAGTCCCAGCCCCAGCGTAATTCAACACCCCGCAGGAGGCCTCAGTATGCAGGCGCACAGCACATGGAAGCAGGAGCGGGCCCATGAGTCTTCGTGGCCTGGAATCCGCTATGCTGAAACTGCAGCGCCTGCAAAACAGGAAAATATGCAAAGGCAGATGCAGGCACACAATGCCAACATGGGGGGCTGCATCGGCAGTTGGAGTGCCTTAATTCCAACATTTCAAAGCTGCATGAGGGACAGATCACAGCTTCCGAGAACACCAGGGAGCTGACAATTGCAGTGAGGGAACTCTTTACAGAGCTAAGGCACGACAGAATCAGCCACCACAGGCAGTAGAGGTGTTTTATGGGCATATTTGGTGGATTCTGTCAATCGGTCAATCGCCTCGCTACTTCACCAGCCCTCATATCACGTGGCCGCACAGGTGGAGGCAGCGCACAGCAGTAGGGATGTGGCACAGGGACTGGTCCAGATCACTAATGTCCTGGATAATATGCTGGGTAACCGCTCTGCTACACCCCGTGAACTTGGACTAGGGGAGACTGAGGACTCATCTAGCCTCAGCAGCATAGCAGTGCCCACCACTGATCCTAGGCGTCGCAGTGCCAGGCACAGCACTGCCACTGAGGCCGATAACAGAGGTGCCAGTGAGGACACTGCGCACTCGAGTGGCTTGCGTGGCCGTAGAAAGTGGCTGTAATGGCCACAGGGGACTGTCTGCTTCTTTGTGATACAGTAAACTATGAATCAATAGTGAGACACTGTTTTCTGCTTATTTTATGACACATATTTTTTTTTTTTTTCTGCTAGTGAAACTTATGTTACCTGACGTTAAGGTAATAAATGTTCTAACTACCAGTACACATGTCAGTGAAGTTGTGTTGTTATTACTTACATCTGAAATGGTTGTGCGTGATGTCTGCACGCCTTTGCCTGCCCTCTGCTGCACTGGTCCTGTCTGCTGGCTGTAGGGGGGGTATGGGATCATCATCCTCATCAGAGTCTGAATCAGATATTTCCACAGGTATGCCCCTGGTGGTAGCTATATTGTGCAGGATTGCACATGTGGCCACTATTCTACAGGTCGTGACCGGGCTGTACTGTAATGCCCCTCCACTTTTGTGGATGCACCGGAAGCGACTCTTCAGCAGCCCAAAGGTGCGCTCCACCACATTGCGAGTTGCCCTGTGTGCTGATTTGTATCTCTGTTCTGCTGGTGTTGTAGGATTGAGGTAGGGCGTCATCATGTAGGTGCGCACTGCGTAGGCACTGTCTCCTGGAAGGAACAGAGGGTATAATGAGTAAGTGAGCCATCTGACGTCACAACGCCATCAATGCGCCAGTGTACAGAGGGACAATACCTAGTAGATATCCTTCACCAAACTCCCCAGCTAGCAGTCTTGTGTGAATGCCGCTGTGACGAAAGATGTATGAATCATGTGTGCTCCCTGTGTACCTGGCCACGAGATCAGTTATGATGTAGGAGGCATTGCATATCACCTGTATATTCATTGAATGTTGGTATTTACGGTTGCGGTACACATACTCTGTGGCCGATGGTGGACAGATTGCAACATGTGTCCCATCTATGGCACCTAGGACGTGGGGGAACTGTGCTGTCTGGTAGAAATCAATTTTTGTCTGCTGTATTTCCTGTCGGGTGTGGGGGGATCTGATGTACTGGTGTATCCTACTCAGCATGGTGTTGATAAATGCATTGAAAAATCTAGAGAGGGCATTCTGAGATACTCCTCCAGCTGCTGCTATGACCCCTTGATAGCTCCCTGAGGCAAGTAGGTGGAGGGAGCATAATACCTGCACATGGGTGGGTATGCTATGAGTCCTATGTGTTGTGCGCTGCAGTATGGGTTGTAGCTCAGCTATCAGGTCAAGTATCATGGCTGAGTTCAACCTGTACTTATCAAAAATGTCCTCCTCAGTCTGGTCAAAAAGGGTAATGCGCACTCTGAAAATGCGCTCCTGTCTCCTCCTCCCTCTCCTCAAACCTGCCAAGATCCTCATTCTCCTCGCCATGACGTAGAGTGCAGCCATTGTGGAAAAGAGTCTGAGGCATTCTGGGCCTCTTTATATAGGTTGCACCTGGTTACCACCTGGTTTCACCTAGTGGTAATTTGCATGTGCAAAAGGCCATTCTGCGAAAATTCGCAATTTGTGAATTTTTGATGCATCGAATTGCGACTTGGTTTTGCGTGTCGCATTTTGCGTCTCGCAATTTGCGACTTGAAATACCGAATTGAAAAACCTGAGTAATACCTGCCGGAGGAGCGGAGCAAAGGAGAAGGTTGGAGAGGGAGGGGAAAACTTCCCTGACGATGAAGGGGTGGGAGGGAGGTGAGATCCGGCATAGACAAATTTGTTTACGTATCTGAATGCATAGTATGGGAAATTTTGTGCCATCTAAAATCAATAAAAATTATATATATATACTGTATATGTGTGTGTGTGTGTGTATATATATATATATATATCTGTATATGTGTATATATGTATGTATATATATATATTTATACATATATATATATTCACTTACAAAACCAAAGGTTACAGGGTCATTATAGTTAGGCTCACATTTTAAACATACAAAACCACAGAAATTCACGAGTTATAATTAGAGTTATCTCAAGTAACAATAACTCGTGCCCTAAGGCGACTGTAACTTGCACCCCTGCCCTGCACAGTTTTTTCGCCAAAAAAATTTCTACAGATATTACATTGATGTTATCAATGATGCTATCAAAGATGTCATGAGTGACGTAATTTGGGGGGTGATTAGCAGTGCATTGCGAGGGCAAGAGTTACCTTAGAGCACAAGTTATAGTCACTTGAGATAACTCTAATTATAACTGGTGAATTTCTATGGTTTCATACATTTAAAATGTGAGCCTAGCTATAAGGTCCCTGTAACCTTTGTTGTTTGAAGTGAATTACTCTTTTTTAAATTATATTTCCTAAATGTAGCCAGACCCTGTGGCCAACCCCACTAAGCACTCAACCCCATACTGCGCACGGCTCTTTGGCTGTGCGCGGCGGGAGCTGGACGCAGCCTGTCTCTCTGGGTGTGAGAATAGGTGTAAGAGGGTGTATATGGGGATGAGAGTGGCTGTGAGAGTCTCTGTCTACCTGTGGGAGTGCGTGCATCAGTGTCTTAGTGGGTGGGTCAGTGTCTGCACAGGTCTGTGAGTGGGTGCTTGAGGGTGTAAGTCAGTCTGTGAGTAGCTCTGTGGGAAGCTGAGTGAGTCTGTGAGTGGGTGGTGTAAGTGTCTGATGGGTGTGTGAGTGGGTGGTGTGTCTGAGTGGGTCTGTAAGGGTCCCAATGTGGCTGCGAGTGGGTACATGAGGGTCTGAGTGGGTTTGTGAGTGGCTGCATAAGGGTCTGAGTGGGTCTGTGAGTGGGCAAAGAGATTGAAATAGAGAGAGAAAGAGAATGAGAGGGAGAGAGATAGAGATAGAATGTTTATTTAGGCTTTGATGTATGATATACTTAGAATGAGATATTTCTTCACAAATTGAAAACAAAAATATATTTGTCAAATACAAATAGTAAAATCACCTTTCAGAATGAGCCTTAAACAATTGTAGTTGAAAAAAAGATTACAGGAGGAATGACTAAGGATACACCTAAACTTGAACCCTCAACTCAGGGTGAAGGCCTGGGACTGTCACCATTAGGCTCGCTCTGTTTTTTATGGTTTTTTTTTTGCCCTTCACAGGCTATTTGGGACTGCTGGGGGAGCCTCAAGGCCTCCCCTGCTGTGCCAGCCAGCTCCTTCCTCCTGGGTGAGCCAGCATGGCTCCAGTAAGCAGTTAGCTGCTTTTCATAGCAGCTACCTGCTTGATATAGCAATATTTCCATCTGTCTTCCCTGCATGCATATCTGCGTGCAGGGAAGTCAGATGAAAACTCTGCTTTGTGACAGCGGGACCTGTTTCACAGGTCCAGCTGTCAGAAAGCAAACTCTATTTGCTGTGACTTGCCTGTAGATGTCAAAGCTGCAGCCAAGCCACAGCAAACAGCTATGTCCCGGGGGTGGGCACCCCCAGACATAGCAGAAGCCAGCCCTGAGGGATGGTGGTCCCCAGGGCCATCTGTTGCTTTGTTAGGTCTTACCTGTGAAACCTAATCTCCACCATTGACGTGGCATATCAAGAAAGTAATCATCATGTCTTTTACCCAGCCATATCACCTTTATTTGGATTTGCATGAATCCATGAAAGCATAAACATAAAAACAAAATTTTGCATTTCTTCAAAATCCAAAACCACATAATTGTGTGGTTGTCCAAATGAAATAAGGATACTTACTTAAGCATAAAAACAAATATATCATAGAAATCTTAAAGTTGTCTATTTTCTTACAACACCAGCGAAACAGATAAAGCCTGCCAGAATAAAATAGTTCAATATTCGTGCTTCCATCCTCCACTCATTATTTCTCTTTAATGGTTCTAAACCCCACCTGCATTATTAGCTAAGAAGAACCTGTTCATATCTCTTTCTCACAGTCAGAAATGGCCTTATAAAATCTAGAACTGCCCAGCAGACATTAACATTTACCAGGCTCTGCAAATAGGTTAGACCCTCCAGGTGGGATCTACGGTTAGACTGCCACAGTATAGGGATCAAGAACTCACACCTTGGAGCATCATATAGATGGCAAAACAAGTGCACTGAGTAGAAAAAGCTACTATGAAATGGATCATGCAGATTCTGAAAAATGACAGATATCGCCAATAAAATGGATTTGACACCCAGATCAGGTATAGTTCTACCTTGTTGGTTGTAGTTAATGGCACATATCTTATCAGTGCTGGCATGTTTTGTGCTTCCCTCAGCCTGTCATTCTACTAGTAATTTAAGAAACTGTATCTTTGGTTTTGGAGTAACAGAGCTAGATTATCATACAGCTCCTTCATGTTTATCATTTCAAATTATTTTTTTCAAATAAGACAACCAAGGAATCTGGGCCACCCCTGATGAAGCTAGGCAATCTGAAATGCAAGGGCCAGGTAGGGAAGCCTTGGGGTCTGACCATACCTTAACAAATAGCAATAATGGGCGAATTTTAAGGAGTACGCCAAAAATGGAAGGCAAAGTTCTTCATGCCATATCATTTTAGCCATACCCTGGGGGACCTTTAATAAGGAGTTTAGGGACTCTGCATATGTGTACCCCCATATGCCAGAACCATACAATCCCGGAGTAAAACATGTCATTTTGTAAAGATGGATTAATTTTTTAGCAGATGTTTGGCCTTGCTTCTGATTGAACCTACAAATAGCCTCTATGTTACTTTTAAAATAATGAGCCCTAACAGTTAAAAGATACTTCCAAGTCAAAGATGAACTAAACAATAATCCTAGATAATTAAAATTATTTACTTTCTCCAATACGGCAGTCCCCCTTGTGAAAGTTTTAGTTTTAGTATTATGGGTCCAACACATCATGACAAAAGATTTAGCATGATTAGTTTTAATTTTGATATTTAACAAGGTCATATAGTTTGTAAACCATTCAATAAAGATTGCAGGCCATTTGCTGTGCAGGCAAATAGTACAGCATCATCCCCATACAATAAAATAGGGACTTGTTGACCCCCTAAATGGGGAATGTCATTCACTAATTCAACTAGGTGCTTGGAGAGACTATTAATATATAGCAGAAATAAAGGGGGGAAAGCATAGAAGGAAGATTTGTAGGGGCAGTTAGTTCAACCTGAAGGCCAAAACATACTTTTATAGTCAGATCCTTATGTAAACGCTTAAGTATCAATAAAAGTTCAGACTCTACTTTCATCTCTTCCATCAAGGCCCTGAGTTTAGCATGCGTTACTAGCTCAAAAGCAGTAGACAAATCAATAAATGTAATGTGGAGTGATCCCTTTTTAGCAAATACTTATTTCACTGCTATTAAATACAGGTTGAGGCACTGGTCAATTGTTCCAACCCCGACCTGATACCAAAGTGCACGTTTGCCAATACTTTTGGCCATTGCCCATGATTCCAAGCACTCTAATCGCAGTCTTCCGAGGATCTTCATGTTTGAACGTAATAGGGAAATGGGTCTATAACATGACGGTAAGTGCCTATCCCCCTTTTTATAATCTGGCACAATAATGTCCATCTTCCAAGATTCAGGGATATATCCCTTTGCAACATTTACAACAATATTAGTTAATAGTGGGGCCCATGAGTTTGTTTTGGTCTTAAAGATGTCTACTGGCATGCCATCTGGGCCAGACTCTTTCCCCAATAAACATTTTTAAATTGCTGCCTTTACTTCACTGACTTCAAATTTTAAAAAATTATTTTTTTGAACCCCAAACTCTTTGAGGTACATTCATAGTGAGATTATCTGATATAGCTCTGCCTAAGCCCTCAAACCCTAATTGTTGACACTGGCCAGGAATATTTTCTGAAGGACAGGTAGAAACTAAAGATTGATCTTAGCCGTCTCATAAAAAGATCCGAATTTCCCTTACCCCATTTCATTTTTAAACCCTTTCTATTCGGGAATATCTCACCACTTTGCCTTTCTAAACTAAATGCCTGTAACTGAAAATTCAGTGCTAGAACTAAAGGCTTATGGCCACTCAAACAGTTTGGCATAATCGTGAAGTCCTGAATGAGGGGTGCCAGATCATGCAACATAAATATAAAATCAATAGTACTCACTGCGTTACAGCCTAAAAAAGTAGGGAGTAGTGTTTCCTCTTTGTTTACCAAATCACTCGCTAGGACCAGGAGGTGTTTTAGGATGAGGCTGTTTAAAGCTCCTGTGTACAAAGTATGTACAATGTGGGTAAGAATTCCCTCCTTATAAATCGTTAATACATAGACCCGTTTGGCACTTAATTTACAAAGCTTTATGTTGAAATCCCCTGTCTAAAGTAACATAGTTTTTATGTTTTGTCTTCAGGAGGAATGTCATCACAAAATCATCAAAGGGGTCAATAACCTCTGGTGCCGGATCCTTAAAATAAATATAATAAAAAATATCATAATCAGTCAAACAGGACAATTGAATTACCATAAAAAAGGAGAAGACCAAATCTTACACATTTTTGAAAAAGGAATCTGGACTTAGACCAAGGTCGCCGAGCCACCCTTGGCCCTGCCTGCTGGGGAAAGACGTGCCGGCTCCCAAAAAACATGATAACCATATAAATAAACTTCATCTAGCATCTATGTTTCCTGCAAATAGATAATGTCACCCT
Source organism: Pleurodeles waltl (assembly GCF_031143425.1). NCBI lineage: Eukaryota > Metazoa > Chordata > Amphibia > Caudata > Salamandridae > Pleurodeles > Pleurodeles waltl. The sequence goes on along the minus strand of NC_090437.1, from coordinate 1,029,140,630 downwards.
TATTTATGACATTAAGCCAATTGGGATTATCTAGTTTGGCACATAGCCCTGCGATGTTCCAGGAAATTAGTTTACCGCCCACCTTTATTAGAGACTGAAAAGAGCCGCTTCCATCAGCACCTGAGAATAGAGAAGATGAACGCTCAGTAGAATCCAAAATGAGTCAATCCATTTGATCCAGATGTGAGATGGGCTCAAATCTGTTTGAAGTTGGCACCATAAAGGGAGCAGGATGTGAGAGGGGGGAATGTGGAGGTACACCGTTCAGACTTTAAAGAAGCCCAAAAGCAGGGCTGCTATCCAGCTTTGAAGGTGTCTAGGATGTTGTAATCCAATTAAAGTTTGTTTTACCAAGTCTTCACTTCCAAGATTTATAGCAACATAATCACTGACATCCATTTTTGGTATTGTGCCTACCCAGTAAACTCTTCACGCATGAATGATATGGTCATGTTTTATACCCCCCCTATTTGAGTATTTATTTAACCAATGCACCACCTTATTTTTGAGTTGGTCATGATCTTTATATGAACCACTTTTTAAAGGTGGAACACCTTTCAAGATCAAAACATATGTTGTGGCTTGTGGGGGTAACTGGAGGACATTACACTTCTGGTACTCTTGTTGGCAGGATATAGATTTCCTAGATCTTACACTTGCGCCTCAATTGATCTGATATGCTGAAGAGTTTTCCACATCATTCTGGGTGTTTAGAACCTTGCGTTCCCTTGCCTACTGCTTGGTCCACCAGATAATGGGATGGCTAGGTCATCTGATTGGTGGGGACTCCGAGCCCTATGTGCTTCCATCACATGAGTGGACTGCCATTTGTGGAAGGAGTAGATTGCCTCTTAATAATGACATTTTGCAGGGCAAAAAGGTGCTCTTCAATCTTACCCAAGCTGGACAATAACCGGTTTAAAGCTTATTTTAAGATATTTATGGCACTAGCACGGAGTTCGTCAGAACTAATTCCTTAAGATCTTCATTTCTCCTGCCCGATGTAGCTGGAAGAGAATAAAAGGAAGGGGTCTACAAAGGTTTCGAGGGAGCAAGATGTAGGCCCTCATTACGACCCTGGCGGTGAGTGATAAAGTGGTAGTAATATCGCGAACAGGCTGGCGGTAAGTACTGCCAAATTATGACCATGGCGGTGATAACTCCCATAGACAGCCAATGTACCACACCAACCGCCAGGGTCGAAACAGCACTCATCAAGGCGTTAGCCCACAACAGCCAGGCGGAAGACAAAGTACCGCTCATCATATTTAGACACCGCAAACCGCCACCTTTTCTGAGGCAGTACCAACGCCAACAAAAGCCTGGCAGAAATAGAGCTGAGAAGTGAAAGGACTCACCATTGGAGATGCAGAGAAGAACTACTCAGCCATGAAATACGAACTGCAAGTCTTCTCAATAATTTTCTACGTTATGCTCCACCTGGAACACCAACGCCGACAACATGACGATGGTGAGTATAGCTGCCTAGCACACAAGGGAGGGAGGGAGGAAAACGAGAGTGACACACATGCACAACACACACCATCAACACACACACACCATACACACAACTAGCTAAACACGTAAACCAATGGAACATGACAGACAGCATAATAAAACACAGACCAGATTGCTGAAGCACTGACTAAGTATTAGCACAGCAAAACCCACCACATGAACCAAATATATAGAAAATTTTCATGGAGGGACAATGCCCAGTCCAAGGTCATAAGGGCACACAAGGCCACAGGGCACAGTCCAAGGCCCAACTTGTATCCTGGCACATCCGGAGAGAACACTGCAGGGGCATCTTTTTGCAAGTAGGAAGGCACCCCAGGGGGATGGGGTGGGGGGGCACCTCAGCCGAATACAGGAACATCCCCACTGGTTCTGGAGGGGGCTCCATGCACATTGCTCTGTTGGGGGGAGTGCAAGGCCACAGTCTATCAGGTGGGCACATCAGCCCCTGGAGTGTGGCCCACATGGCGTCCTCTGGCGGTGACGGCTGCAGTGTGGTGGTGGATGGAGGAGCCTCCTGGGCAGCCTCTGCACTGTCTGATGGCAGCAGTGGGGTGGTGGATGGAGGAGCCTCCTGGGCAGCCTCTGCACTATCTGATGGCTGCAGTGTGGTGGTGTATGGAGGTGCCTCCTGGGCAGCCTCTGCACTTGCTTATGGCTGCAGTGTGGTGTTGGGTGGAGGTGCCTCCTGGGCAGCCTCTGCACTTGCAGATGGCTGCAGTGTGGTGGTGAATGGAGGAGCCTCCTGGGCAGCCTCTGCACTGTCTGATGGCTGCACTTCCTCAGCTGGCGGTGGGGGCCCCGTGACAGCTGGTGGTGGTGGAGGTGTCAGCCTGACAGCCTCTGCTGGAGTAGAGGGCTTCGTCTCCTCCAGTACATGGTGTGTGGATCCCTTACCCTTCCTGGCAGGTGTGGATGAGCTCTTCCCCTCTCTGCCTGGTGGTGCAGGCTCCTTCCCCTTCTTTCCTGGTGCTGCTGGCTCCTTCCCCTTCTTTGATGGAGGTGTGGTATCCTTACCACCATGAGTAGGTGGTGCTACCACTGTCCCAGTGGACTATTTGGCTGAGGTGCTGGGCTGTGTCCTTGGTACCCTGCCCATACAGACAGGGGGGAGGGGTAGCGAAGAGGTCAAATTGGGAAAGGAAGAGGGAAAGGAAAAGCTTTTTAGAGATGGTGGGGCGGGAGGAGGGAGGAGTAATGGGAGTGGAGGATCAGGGAGTGGTTGTTGGAAGTGTATGTCTGCCGGACCTGGGTGCAGGCGCATGGGCAGTGTGCTGATGTGAAGTGGACGGCTGTTGGGTGTGTGAGTGCTTGCGTTTGTGTCCTTTAGGAGGGGGGACAGACAGGGTGGGAGAGGACAGAGGGGACGCGTGCATGGCTTTTGTTGAGGTGTCTGCCAGTGAGGTGTGTGTTCTGCTTGGTGTGGTGATGCTGGAAGTGGATGTTGATGTAGTGCATGCAGATGTGATTGTGGATGTGACTGGGAAGGAGGTGGTGGAGGAGGAGGAGGGGCAGACAGTGGAGGCAGTGGATGTTGTAGTGTCTGCAACTGTATGGTGTTTGTGTGAGTGCTTGTGGGATGAAGTGTGGTGCCTGTGTTTACTGTGCCACTCTTGGGTGTTGTCTTGTGTGCATGCCCATCTGTCTGTGTGCCTGGGATGGGTTGGGGTTGAGGTGAATGGGACTGGGAAGTGGTAGTTGGAGGGGGATAGTAGAAACAGGGACAATGGCTGCCATCGGAGAGGAGGCCAGAGCCTGAATCGATCTCTGTTGGCCCGCCAATCCACTGTGAATGTCCTCCAGGAATGCATTGCATTGCTGCATCTGGGATGCCAGCCCCTGAATGGCATTCACAATGGTTGATTGCCCTATAGAGATGGATCTCAGGAGGTCAATAGCCTCCTCAATCATGGCAACAGGGCTCACTGGCGCAATGCCTGAGGTGCCTGGGGAGAAGGTGATGCATACCTTCCTGGGTGAGTGGGCACGGGCAACTCACTGAGAGGCTACTGGGAGGTCGGTGCTGGTATGGGGGTGGCAGCTGTACCTGCAGGTCGGGTGGGAGGTTCCATCGGAGGAAGTATCAGAGTCTGTGTTGTCTCCTCCAGCCTCTGCCGTGGTACTCCCCTCGCCCTCCTTCCCACTGGTTTGCCTCCAGAGTCCTGTGGGATGCAGCACCCTCTGTCGCCGGTGCCCCTGCTCCTCCACCAGATGATGTTAATGCACACAAGGACAGGATGACAAAACAAGAATGGGTGGGGGGAGACAAAGGATACACTTGGTCAAGGACTGCACCAACACCACCATTGGCATGCACATCACCGTCACACACAAAGAACCGGCTTAAGCACTATGCATTGCACCAGTGATATGGCTAGTCACTAAGGCAAGATGAGGACCACACACCGCCAACTGCAGCACACCTGGGACCCACGATGCCCTGCCTGATATGGATCGCTAACAAGCTAGGTTACCTGTATTTGCAATGCAACCATTACCCTTCAGTTGAGCCATGCTGCAATGTCTGGCCTGGCCTTAGGGGCACCCACTAACACACATCCACCACCCGGATACCACCCCACTAGCCATAATATGTAATGAACCCCACTGTACTCACCCCCTTGTGGCTGATGTGATTCCCTCAACCTCCCGTCCAGCTCAGGGTAGGCCGCCACCAGAATGCGGGCCATCAGGGGGGTCAGGGTCTGACGGGCACCCCTTCCATGTTGGGAGACCATCCCCAGATGGGCCTCCGCGGTCTTCTATGCCCAGCGTCTCAGGTCCTCTCACCGTTTCCGACAGTGGGTGCTCCGCCTGCCATAGACCCCCAGGGTCTGCACGTCCTTGGCGATGGCACGCCATAATCCCTTCTTTTGATGGGCACTGACCTGCAGGGGTAGTACAGACAGGAGAACTCCATTAAACAAACAGTTCAGCCTGTCACACAAATGGCCAACCGTACCCAATTTCATCACCATTGGCATACAGATAGGCCAGCGCACAACATGTACACCGCCAACAGACAATCCCCCCACAATCCTTCCCACACATCTCCATGGATCCATGCCACATGCATTGTGGCCAAAGTGTACTCACCTGTTGATTTGTAGGCCCATACAGCTGTTGGTACTGGGGTAGGACCCCATCCACCAGTCGCTCCAACTCTTCCGAAGTGAAGGCTGGGGCCCTTTCCCCTGTCACACGGGCCATAGAAGGTTCCAGACACAGGTCACAGCAACACTCGCATTGTAGGTGTTCTCCTGTTGAAGGTGAGGAAACAAGTGAGCAATCAGATATAAAATTGCGGTCACGTCCGCGGTGGTGTATACCATCACCGCCTGCATTCATCTCCATTGACCACTGTACTCCATAGGGCCCCATATTATCAATGAGGAATTGCACGGGGGTGCAAGACCGCCTACCGCCACGACGCCCAATGTTGGCGGAATTACCTCACTTCCACATGTCCCTCCATACAGGACAGGCAGTTGCCATTTTAAGAGGGGGAACAGACCTATCGACAATTACTCCGTCACAGATTAAATTGGCACATACTTGTGCACCATGTGGACTGCAGTTGTAGTTTTGTTGTTCCAATTGTGACAGCCTACTCACTCTTGTGTCCCTTAGATACCTACCGCTGCGGATGAATAGGAGGTGGAGAAATTACCTCGTGTACAGACCTCTTGTGGACTTAGCTACACTGGAGGACAGGCACATTATCCTCACCTACAGACTTGACAGGGCCACAATCACAGAGCTGTGTGCCCAGTTGGAGCAGGACCTGATATCACCTATCAATCATCCGACTGGGATCTCCCCCTCTTGTGCAAGTGCTATCAGTGCTCCATTTCCTGGCAACTGGGTCTTTCCAAGTGACAGTGGGCTTGGCAGCAGGAATGTCACAGCCAATGTTTTCAATCGTGCTGGCAAGAATTTTGTCTGCACTGGTGAAACACATGTGCAGCTACATTTCTTTCCCCAGGTGGAAGATTTAGCCACAGTGAAGGCCGGATTCTATGCAGTGGGACATATCCCCAATATTATAGGTGCGATTGATGGTACACACATAGGGTTTGTCCCCCCAGCCAGAATGAACAGGTGTTCAGGAATCAGAAGAGTTTCCACTCAATGAATGTGCAAATGGTGTGCTTAGCGGATCAGTACATCTCCCATGTCAATGGTAAGTATCCTGTGTCGGTGAATGATGTCTTTTGTCTGAGGAATAGCAGCATCCCAAATGGGATGGGCCAACTACAGAGGCAAAGGGTGTGGCTAATAGGTGAGCCTTGATCCCCACCCACTGTCTGTCAGTGTATGCCTCTGGTGTCAACCCCATAGGATTGTGTGTGGCTAAATGTTGTCGCTCAATACTTGCAGATGACTCTGGCTACCCAACCCTATCTTGGCTGCTGACCCCTGTGAGGAATGCCAGGACAAGGGCTGAAGAACATTATAATGAGGCACATGGGAGGACCAGATGGGTCATGGAGCGAACCTTCGGCCTCCTGAAGGCCAGGTTCAGGTGCCTCCATCTGAAAGGTGGATCCCTGTACTACTCACCTGAGAAGGTCTGCCAGATAGTAGTGGCATGTTGCACACCCTAGCCCTCAGACGCTATGTACCTTTTCTTCAGGAGGAGGAGACTGTAGATGCCCTAATGGCAGCAGTGGACCCTGAGGACAGTGAGGATGAAGATGCTGAGGATGAGGACAACAGAACATCATCAATCTGTCAGTACTTCCAATGACACACAGGTGAGACAAAGTAGATTAACATTCCTATGACTATCGGTGTATTCTGTGTGGCTGTGGCTGTGGCAAGATGGCATTCACTTCCTTTTAACTTTACTTACTGTCACCTATGGTTTGTCATATTGCAGATGTTGGTGATATAACAGCTGTGTACTGATGTGCTGACTACAACCAGCTACATGTCATTATTTCTATGCTCCCACATTGTACAGTACTTTTGCAATGGATGAAACTGTTTCCATGAATACACATTTTCAAAACATGGCATACAAGTAGTTGAGTTGTGTCCCAGGGTGTTTATTGAAGAGCTACACAATGAGGCGAAAGTACAATGGAATGGGGTGATGATGGAGGAGAGTCCAGGGTATTGTTCCAGTCTGTTTGTGGCTCAGGTCCAGTGTCCAAGTGGCCATAGGGGGGCAGTGGCAGTTCAAAGTGGACAAGGTGACAGTGTGGGACACAAGGGGGGCAATCAAGAGAGTCTCATTTCGTGGCAGTGGTCTTGGCAAGTGTCTCTGGCTTCTGCATAGGTTGCAGGGAACGTCTGCAGGGTGGTTCACCTTCTGCAGTGGGAGGGGTGCTGATGGCCTGTGGGTCCTGTGGTGGGGCCTCCTGGCCACTAGCAGCAGCAGAAGTGGAGGGCTGGTCAATGGACTGGCTAGTGGTAGGGGCCTACTGGTGTGCTGTTGCCTCCCTCATGATGTCGGCTATGTCTGCCAGCACCCTAGCTATGGAGAAAAGGGTGGTGTTGATGGCCTGCAAGTCCTCCCTGATCCCTTAATACTGTCCCTCCTGCAGCCGCCTGTTCTACAACACATTGTCTAGGTTCTGGCCCATCATGTCCTGGGAATGTTGGTAGGCTCCCAGGAACTCGGAGAGTGCCTCCTGGAGAGTCGGTTCCCTGCTTCTGTCTTCCCCCTGGCACACAGCAGTCCTCCCATTGTCCCTGTTGCCCTGTGCCCCTGTCCCCTGAAGGTTGTGCCCACTGCCACTGACCCAAGGTCCCTGATAGTCTTGGGTATGAGGAGTGGACTGGGGTCCCTGTACAGGTTGGCACACTGCTGGGGTCCCTGTACAGGTGGGCACACTGCTGATTGACGTGTCCTGGGGACAGGTGTGGGTATGCTGGGTGGGTGCAGTGGTGTTGGATCCTGATGGGGGAAGCTCTGTGGTGGTCTGTGAGTGGGTTTGGGTGACCGGCTGTCCAGTGGTCCCTTATGGACTAGGTAGATCATCCAGGTCCAGATTTACTGTCATCACTTGGGTCATCTTCTGTTGGGGGACTGGATAGTCGTGGCACCTCCTCTCCGCTGACATTGGCTGGGGTATATTTGGGGGTGTAAGTGATGTATTATGCTTCATGTGTGACATATTGTACATCCCTATCCTTCCCTCTATGGTTGGTGTGGCCCTGCCACCTTTTGCTTGTGTATGGTGATGTGTTGAAGGGATTGTTAGTTTCCCTATGCTGTGCATGCTTTGGTGATGGGTGTCCATGCAATGCTGGGAGGGGTGTCCATGCATTGGTATAGGATTTGGCATTGGGGTTAGTCATATGTGTAGGTGTAGTGTGTGGGTTGTAGTGGAGTGATGGGAGTGAGGGTGAGGGTGTGAAATGGCATGCAGATATGGGGGGTGATTAGTGTTACATGTTGACTTACCAGCGTCCATTCCTCCGGCTACTCCAGCGAGTCCCTCAGGATACAGTAATGCCAAGACATGCTCCTCCCATGCTGTGTGCTCTGGAGGAGGAGGTAGGGGTCCACTGCCAGTCCTCTGTATGGCGAGCTGGTGCCTTGCTGCAATGGAACATACCTTCCCCCGTAGGTCGCTCCACATCTTCCTGATGTTGTCCCTTGTTCTTGGGTGCTGTCCCACGGCGTTCACCCTGTCCACGATTCTCCGCCATTGCTCCATCTTCCGGGCAATGGAAATCTGCTGTACCTGTGCTCCAAACAGCTGTGGCTCTACCCTGGCAATTTCCTCGACCACGACCCTTAACTCCTCCTCAGTGAAATGGGGATGCCTTTGTGGTGCCATGGGTGCTGTATTGTGGGTTGGGTGATGTGGTGGGGTATGTGATGTGGGGTGCATGTGTGATATATGGGTGTCAGTGATGTGTTTGTAGTTGTCTCTGTGATGTCGGTGGCTTACTCTTGAAGTCTTTTGGTGTTGGCAAAGGGTTGTGGGTACTGTGGTTGTGTGTTTTATAGTGGTGTGGATGTGTGCGTGTGGTGTGTGTATGGGTGCCAGGTGTGTGTTTTTGGTATTGTCCAATGTGGTGTTGTTTTGTATGTCGGTGGTCCATTCTGAGCGTGACGGTATGTACTGCCAATGGTTTACCGCCGTTGAATGGCCACCATGGTAATTCGTGAGTCATAATGTGGTGGGCATTGTTTTGTTGGCGTAACGGTATGAGTGTTGGTCCCGTCACTTTAGCACTGTCCTTTGGGCTGGCAGATTTGTGTTTGTTGCAGTATTCTGTCAGATTGGTGTGTGTGTCATAATATGGTTAATGGATATACGCCACCGCAGCGGTATGTTGGCGGCCGTCAGCTTGGAGGTAAGCAGGATTTACTGCCATTGTCATAATGAGGGCCAGAGTGTTGAACAGTACAAGACATGTGCCTTTATGTTTTCTTATGTTTTCAACAATCATTGATTGTTAATATATGGGGTATTGGGTGTTTCCCCTGTAAAGAGCACCGCCTTGCAAATAGTTTTGGATGGACTGCATAGTATAACGTAGATGAAAATATTGTACAATTGTGAGCGCCTGTTCTCTCCTAAAACCACCCATGTATGATTCTGCTATTTCATTAAGACTTGCATCTAATACAATTGAACTATCACCACATCTCGAACTGCAGACCACGCCTGTTCTGGAATGCAGGAAACCTCTCATCCCCTAACTTTTGTCATTCTGTGGCTCTGGAGGCTGACTTCTACTACATGGTGTGGTCATGCCTTGCTAGTGCATACTGGCAGTGTATCAAACAAGAGCAAAACAGGGTCCTTGAGGCTTCCCTTGATGTGACCCTGAGGGTATCTCCTGGGTGTCTTGGAAGGCCTGGGAGGCAGACAAGCCAAGGGCACTCTGGCAGGCCTGGTCATGCTTCTGGCAAAGAAGGACATAGCATATAACTGGAAAAACAAGAATCCTCTGAGGCTTTCGGACTGGCGAAGGGCAATAGGCTGCTGTGCCAAGATGGAGGAGACGATACACAGAGGTTGCCCCCACAATCGTGTGAGTGTATAGGAAGCTTGGTAGGAGTACACTGGGCTGTCTGGGGGGTGCATGAACCTATGGCAGGTTCTCTACTGTTTTTCATCATGTGCTTCTGTATAGCTCTATGCTGTGGATAGTGCTGGGATACCACCTGCGTTTTGGATTGTTTTCATGCCATACAAAACTCAATAAAGGTTTTATTTAAAAAAAAGTGGTGTATGTCCTGTATACTGCCTGTGAAACCAAGTAAGGGTTGGTGGGCTTGTTTGGATATTGAAGTATTAGACATGGTCGCTAATTCAAGTGTGAAGAATAGCGTTTGCGTTATCAGGACATAATGCAGGAGTAGGTTTAATAGAAATGCAAAAAAAGTAGTAGTCTTTCTCATCTGGGTGTAAGTGTTGCCATGCGTCTAGTACTTGTAATTCTGTGATTTCTTTTTGAAGAAGGGAAGACATCCCTCCCATGCCTTGATATATTTTTGTTTACTCTTAGTCCCATGCCAAATTAAAAGCACCCCCCCTTTGATGTGTTTGGTTGCGGCCTGTAACTGATTTGCTAGGGGGATTCGCACTGTGTTGGGGGCATAAATATTTAGTAGTGTGAGGGTGGCTGACCCCCTGGGATCCAATGCATGAAAACTATTTTCATGTATTGGATGTTTGGGTCCCTAGTAAGTTTTCTGACCTGTGAAGAATTTGCACCGAATTGCAACATCAGCTGTCTTGGAAGAGGGGTAGGCTGAATATTGATGGGGGGTATTTCGGGTGTCTCATGCACTTGTGATCTTTTGTTGTTGAGGTATGTTTCCTGTAAAAATAGGATATTCACATCCTGTTACAGAAAATTGCACCAAATCTGGTGTCACCTATTAGGCAAGCTAAAACCCCTATCACTGAAGGAGAAGAGCTTTAGCGTTGGTGGTATAATGTCCAGAGGTGACTTGTTCATAGTATTTGTGGCACTGGCCCTGGGTGTATCAGGGCAGTGTGGGGCTGTGGTTTGTATTCTTCTGAGTGAATCTGATGATGGATTTGACCCGTAACTTAGAAGGTGGGGGGAAGAGGAGCCTATTAGGAAAACATTTCATTCTAATGGGCCAACCAGGCCAGTTCAATGGGTGATATCCATGTGCAATGTGGGCATTGTGATGAGTACCCACTCGAGGTGCAACCCTCAGGGATGTGACACTGGGGTCAGCGTGTTATTAGCGGATGTGCAGCCAGTCATCAGGGGCTGTGTCAGAGGAACGGCAGAGGGAGAGTTGGCATGTCTTTGCCTGAGTCCTGCCTTGTTCCCTCTGTTTTCTAGCCAATTTTTGGAGGGGCGTGGATGGTCATTCCACTGGGGGGATCTATCCATCTGCATGGTGGATGTTGTTGGTGAGGGTTCTTGTTTTATTCTGAGAAGGTGGAAAATTATATCTGGCTTAGCCTCTGCAGAGTTCATGTCACCCGCTCATAGATGTCTGATACTCCTACACAGCTTGCCATTCAGGCTCCGGCTGAGCTGTGCTCCTTGTCTATGTCTTGCGGTAGTCCCAGCAGGGTTCTGGCCTTCATCAGAGATCTATTGATGTGGTGGTTCCCGACCAATTGCAGCATTATGCTAAACGGGTGGCCCCATTTGTTTTTCCTTTATTTAATGTTAAGAAAATCTGTAAATGCCTCAAAGTCTTTGTCAGCGGGGGGGGGTTGTAGCTGTGAGGTCCTGAAAGAGGCAGATGGTTTGGCCTTGGTAAATCAGGTCCACTTTCTCTCGGGCTGCAAGCATTATATCTTTCTTATCCTTGAAGTAGTGCACTCTTGTGATGGTATCAGAAACAAATTCTGTTCTGTTAAAGCTGGTTAAGACTCTGTGGGCCCAGCCTAGTCTGGGCACTGGTAGATCTAGATTATCTCTAATCATCTAGAGTAAGACTTTGGTAAAAGTCAAGATGCAAGATCCCTCTGATTCCTTGGGGACCCCTCAAATGCATATGGTGTTGTGTCTGCTGCAGTTTTCGAGGTCTTCCTGTTTGATTTGTAAGTCCACATTTTGTTCGTCCAGCAGTTTGACTCTTTACCGCAGCATTTCTTGCTGCCTGGTTCTTGAATCCATCATGCGGTCCAATTGTCTACTCATTCACCCATCTCAAACACTTCTTTTTTCGGGTCTTGCAGGCAGGACATAAAGTCACTATGTAGCTGTCTAATATCTGGGTGAATCTCTGTCAGAAAGCAGTCTATATATTCTTGCGTGATTGGGGTGGTTACAGGTATTGTGCTTTGGGAAGGGGAGTCATCAGTTGTGTGAGTTCCTTGATCTGTGCGGGTCTACGTGTCAACCACAGAGCTCTCTTTGTGGCATTTCAACTTGACTATGATGATAATGTTTTAATGCCAAAGGTTGTTGTGGGGTTGTGGCAGTGGTTGCAAGTAAGGAGCGGGACCCTGCCCCATGGTCCCCACTCCTGATGGGAATCCAGGCTGATCAAATGCCAGGCAGCATGTGCATCCAAGATGCTGGGGAGCTTTAGAGCGATGTCACCTTTCTTCCTGGGGGCTGTGTCTGCTACACTATTGGCATTGTCACAGCTGTGGTCATGAAGCCCCAATCTCCTAGTCCACAGCTCCCTTTCTTTTGGCTTCTCTTTCTGGGCAGGCTGTGCAATCATGATGTTGGCCCCCATACCTTTACATTTTTATGGGGCTTTGTGAGTTTCTGAGTGGGTTTCTGGGGTAGTTCCTGCTTCAGGGGATTTTGTGGGGTCACGGTTGCATGTAGGGAGCGGGGCTTATCCCACCTTCCCACCCTTGATGTGGATCCAAGCCAATCGGGCATCCGGCAGCGCATGCATCCAAGATGGTGAGGAGCTTGAGAGCGGAGTCAACTGTTCCCAGGGAGGGGTGTGTCCGGTAACCCCTGTGGCGCCCTGCTGACTAGTCGTGAGTCAAAGTCAGCCACTCCCCGAGCTGGTTGGGCAATCAAAATGGTGCTGTGTCTCAGCTACTAGGGCATAGAAGCCAAACATGTCATTGTCCATGGCTATTTTGTTTCTCAGGGGATCAGGAGGAGCTTCTTTGGGTCCGATCTCATGAGATTTGCCATGGTGGGCTTCAGCTTCCAAATTTGGGGTGCTTTCAGATGGCTTTAGGCCGAGGAGGAGCAGAGCTCTAGTGGGTTGCGCCTGTCTCCATACTCAGCTTGGCTACTCCTCTGTTGCCCCCCCTGACATCACTGTTAACCAGAGGGTCTCTCTTTGATTTCACTTTTCATAATGTCATATGTGGTCTTCTTGGAAGCATGTTTCCTAAAACATCATAACTCTTAAGTACTTAGTTGTGTTTGTTTAGGATCCTATGAATCTGGATGTATGAAGTACTGCTTGAGGTTGTAAACGTAATATCAACAGATTCCATTTGTTGCTTTTTCTAATTCTGACCCTCTATGTGGCTGACTAAATCTTCCTCCCTTCTGCCATCAGTTTTTCTGATGGCATTTTCAGTAACCTTTTTTGGACATCCCCCAACTTTGTAAGTGCTGAAATATTATATTTTTCTCTTGATCTAATATTTCTTTGGAACTACAGTTACATTTTGCTTTCAGTATTTCCATATGGGAAATACATTTTGTGGCCCTGGATGGAAACTGGTTGCAAGAAGTATTCTATTCCCTGCTGTCAATTTCCTATATAGAGATGTACAATTCTGATTATCCTGTGCTTCTAACACAATTTCCAGCTCATAAAGTAAGTGAATTCCAGAGTGAAATTGTTCTGGTTCAATTCATCCAATAAATTGATGACCTGTTCCTCACTTCACCTCCAAAAGAAGAACAGGTTGTTAACGTACCTTACCAAATGACTATTCTTTCTCTAGTTCTCAAAGTCCTCTCTCTGGAGTACCTGTTCCTACCACCAGCCCACATGCAAATTATTGTAGCTGCAGCAAAGCAGCTACCCATGGTGGTCCCCAAAATCTGGCAGAATCACAATTCATCAAAACCATAATTGGATGATTTAGTATGATTAGTTGAGAGGGTCAGGTGGTTAAAAAGGCTGTAGGAAAAAAGGTTTAAATGTTGCTGTGGAAAACCATTGTGATTATCATGACAAGGGAGGCGTTCTAACCAATTCACGATGCACGGAAGGTTTGTTATCACTTACATTACACCCAGATATACACTCTAAAAGTGGGGTGTATTTTACAAGAATATCATAACTAATGGCTCCTACACAGTGAGGATATTTGTTTTAATTAAGAGTTTTTCTCACTAAGACTGCCATTTTTTATGCATCACACCTAATGCCCGATTACGAATTTGATGATTCGAGGACTGCCAAACTCAAAGGATTTAGGGGTTTTGAGGGTAGGGGGATTTAGAAGGGAGGTCTAAAAGTTATTTATAGTGGTCTTTGTCACTTGTTTTTATATTTAGATGTATTACTGTTAGTGTAGGACCCCACTTCCCGATCCGCCTTCAAGAACATGCTCAGCCAATACAACGAATGCCAGGAAAACAAGCTCTAGCCACCCACATACAAACCAGCTCCAACAAGGAACTCTTCAAAATCGTCAAAGAATTCTCCAACCCATCCACATCAGAGAACTACACCACCCCTTCACAGAAACTATGCAGGTACTTTGCTGACTATATCCACAATAAAATAGCCACCATCTACAAAAACTTCACACCCCAACCCGCTGACACCATGACACTTCTGAGCTTCTCATACTCCCTACCAACTGCACTATTACCAACTGGAAATATCTCACAATGCAGAACTCCGCTGACCTAATGAGATCTATCCATTCCAGATCGTCCTTAGAGCCTTGCCTTCACCACTTGTTCAACCTTGGCATCAGCACCGTTGCCAGCAAACTCACCGACATCCTCAGTCAGCGCAGCCACCTACCCGGAAGACTGAAGACAAGCAGGAGTAACCCCCTGCTCAAAAAACCCTCTACTGATCCCAACAAACTCAGAAACTACTGGATGACCTTGCTGCTCCTTTTCCCAGCAAAAATACTTGAAAAAGGCATCAACCAACAGCTTAAAAACTACTTAGAGGCCAACAACATCCTGGACACTTCACGATCTGGCTTCCGCACCGACCACAGCATGGAGTCTGCCCTGAATGCCGGTATGGACAACATCAGGCACCTCCTAGACCGAAGAAACCCTGCCACCCTCATCCTCCTCAACCTCTCTGCGGCCTTCAAGACAGTTTCCCACCAAACATGGCTCACAAGGCTCCGCAAAGTAGGAAGCAGAGGCAAAGTCCTAAAATGGAACACCTCTTTATTATCAGGCAGAACTCAGAGTCCAGCTCCTGCCCTTCACCTCAATGCCCAGGAATATCATCTGTCCCCCTCGGATCATCACTCGGCCCCACCCTCTTCAACACCTACATGAACCCCCCAGCCAACCTCGTCAGAAACCACGGACTCAGCATAATCTCCCACGTTGACAACATGTAGCTCATCCTCATGCTCTCCAAAGACCCCTCCACCTCTAAATCCAGCTTCCACAAATGCATGAACAGTATCACAAATTGGATGAAGGACAGATGCCTCAAACTAAACACTGACAAAATGGAGGTACTACTGTTTGATAGCACTGCCTCACCTTGGGACGACTCCTGGTGGCTAGGCCGCCCTCACAAACCACACTAGAAAACCCAGGATTTATCAAAGACAAAAAACTCAACATTAAGCGCCAGTTCAATGCAGTCTCTTCTACCTGCTTTCTCACCCTCTGAATGCTCTGCAAGACCTCCAAATGGCTTCTTTCAATACCAGATGTACCGTCACACAAATTCTCATAACTAGCCACCTAGACTATGGTAATGCTCTCTATGCCGGACTCACCACTATCCTGAAGAAAAGACTTCAAATCATACAGAACTCACCTGCCAGACTCATCCTAGACCTTCTGAAATGAATCCACATCATCCTCCACATAAGAACCCTCAACTGGCTCCCCGTACACAAACAATGCCAATTCAAGCTGTTGACATTTGCGCACAAATCCCTGCACAACTAGGACCCGCTTTCATCAAACACCACATGAACTTCTACCATCCCTCCAGACTCCTTTGCTCCACCTCGCTCTCCTTCGCAATCACATCTCAAATTCGCCGCAGCACCTATGGTGGTTGCTCTCTAATACTTAGCAGCAGAGGCCTGGAACAGCCTTTCGTCTCACCTAAGAGCATCACCCTCCATCAAGGAGTTCAGAGAAGGTCTCAAGACGTGGTTGTTCAACTGAGACAGATGCAGCATCAACAGCACCTGGATGCCCTCACCGGTGATTAGTGCCCTTTTTAAATCTAATGATTGAGTGTGTTTCACTACCTTGTAGTTTTGCGTTTTGTACACTGTTTTAGTAATGTATCATTATGCTAGGTTACATTGTGTGATATTAGTTACATTTTGATGAGTAAATGCTATGTATATGTATTTTTGAGAATGTAATGTATTGTGCTTGTTAGTTTTCTTCAATTTATTTTACAGGATTTTGTCTACAGGTGTATCCTATCCACATCTGGAGTTTATTTATTTTTTTAGTAAGGAAATCAGTTTTAGTCTAGAATAAACCAATGGTTTTTACTTTGGTTTCTTTTTTAGGGTTTCCTAAAGTTTCTTTTTATAAAACACTTTTTTTTCGAGTTTTTATGTATGGAACCTAGATACTTTGGATTGCTTCAAGGGATTTCTATTGGATTTGTTCTAGTTTAGCATTTTTTGGGGAGGTTTTTGGATATTATTTACCTCATTTTTAGTGAATTACTATTTTCTATTATGTGGAGATAAAGATCTGCTGCTACAAAACAGTAAGGGTCTGATTACGAGTTTGGCGGTCTACGGATCACCAAACTTGTGGTGGCGTTCGGACTGCCACACACCTGGTGGTCCAACCACCAGATTATGATCCTGGTGGTCGGACCGTCAGGGGACTGCTGCCACCAGCAGGGATCCCAATGGGTTGGCGGCAGTCGAAGTCGTGGTCAGCCATGATGGTGTCAGGTTTGAACATTCTGAGGGTGCTTGAATGTGATGGCATTGGCATGTGCCCTCTTAGGGAACCGAGGCCAATGCCGCTACACGGTTTCCAGCCTGTGGGAAACATCACAATACAACAGGGGTGAGGCCACCCGCTTGATGGCAGCCTCACCCCCGCTGTATTGGAGTTTTAGCAGTTCAACTGCCTAACTTGTAATCAGGCCCTACATTTTTTTTAAATGTATTTACTTTGGGTGGAAAATGTAATATTAGATTGTTCATGTCAAATTTATGTAATCTTTAGGTAGACTTTTTGGATTATGTATTGTAATTTTATTTTGTGAATGAGTGAGTTCGCGTTTGACTGTCTTGGTTGGTGATAGTTAAATTTTTTTAAATAATGTTATACATTATTTTATTATATCAGTCTTTATTAACATCGAGACTGCTCTAATAAAATATTATAATTATGATTTGGTATGTCGGTTTAGAGTTTGTCATCGTTTTTGAGGATGTTGGTAGGTTAAAATGTATTTTATAATATTCTTTTGGCTACGATGTTTAAGTAATCTACTACTTTGTTATTTATGAAGTGTTTGACCTTAAATTGTAACATGTCTTTTGGTTTGTTTCTCAAGTTTAGGTGCAATTTGGCTAACAGACTGTTCCATTTTTGGTAGCTTTGCTCTTTTTGTAATGCTTCTATAAATATGTATAGTATAGATTGAGTTCTCCCTAGTGTGGGTTGGAAGGTGTTGTGCCATCCTTCCACTGCATTGTTTATTTTGGCTTCCTGTGCTAAGGTGCTGTCATAGACATTACACCACGGTATTTGGAATAGGGCTGGCGCCTGTGTCCTGCACGATGCACTCTGCCAACCTAAGTGTCTTCGAAATAGTCCATTAGGAGACTAAGGAGCATATTGATGAGATCCTTGCCTTGCCATCACTTTTAGTGACGCAACGGTGCACAAACCTTGACCTCCATTTTTGAGGTCACGCAAAGCCACTTTGAATGGCCTCATAGATATGAAGCAAGGCAGCTCAAATTGCTGCTTTGCCTTACTCTGCACAAGGAGGTGTTCCACAGGCTTTACGCTGGAGGCTCCCATGCAACACCCATGGATTTTGACGCATTCCCAGATTTACAAAGTGTGTAATCCTGGGCATGTGCCAAAACCTTATCCCTCCCCACGGGAGGCGCAACAAGGACAAATATCTTTATGTCTCCTTGTTTTTACTCTTTCTATCTGTAGAACACACATAGAAAGAGGAAAACGCCCCCCAGGATTGTTTTTTTGACAGGAAGGTACCCCTTCCTGCACAAAAGCAATCCTACATGCAATGCAGACACCCTTGCACCATGATGCAAAGGTGCTTGTGTTGCCAACAGATAGCCCATTATGAGTCATCAGCACAGTGGGGAAGGACAGGAATGCGCCATATATTAAAGATATGGCGCATACCTGCTATTTCACTTTGACACAGGGCAGTGCAACAAGGTGACGTGATACGCTCCCCTGCGCCAAATCGCCATAAATTTGCCCCCTAAGTTTGTCTTCATTTTATTGGTAGAAAGGGCTTTCTACTAGTAAATTGTAATGGTTTGCTACCTCTGCAACAGGGATCTAGGCTAGTGCTATCTGTTTTTTAATTTCAAAGGCAACTTGGATGTTTGTGGAATATTCTACACTCAGTGCAGATTTTAGGAGGCTACTTCATGTACTTCGATTGAAATGATAGTAACAACCTAGTATGGCTGTGTGGGGGTATATTTTTAGAATGGTTTGAATCATGACTTGCTCAAAGTCTGATTCCTTTTTGAGTTGAGTAGGTATTTGTTTTATGTTTTATATGGGTTAAAATGTCTTAGTAAGTGCTAATTTCTTTTTTTTGTAGTAGGGCATATAGAAAAGGGGTATTTGATTTTGATACTCACCATCTTTGGTGTATATCTGAGTGAATCGTTTTGGACACATTTGTAAGGTTCCATTCATCATCAAGATTTGACTTTGGCTTTATTTTATTAAGTTATCTTCTGTAGATAATATTGGGATGTGTTGCTCATTATTTAGGTTGTCAGGTAAAAGGAAATGTTCCTCATGTGTAATTGTTAAATGTTCAGGGATGTGTATGTCTTGGTATCGTATAGGGAGAGATGGAGGTATCACTGGTGGCTTTCTAGTTCATGCAATTAAAAGTTTTAAAGTGGGAATAGTTGGTGGTTGGCCAGTTAAGTGTTCAGGGACTCTAGATGATATATTTTATGGGGGTTACTTGTGATTTTCTGGGAGGTAGTGCCTGCCTCACTTACATCCTGCAAATCTTTCTTCCTTCTATTTCTGTCAAATTTGGGGGTGGGGGTGCTTTCTTACATGAATTACAATATCATGTTTTGTAGTTTCCCTCCCCTAGCATGCATTAGGTTAATACTTAGTATATTTAAAAAACAATTCTGATGAGGCACTTTATTGGCTGTAGGTGTAGTCCATGTGATTAAGTAACTGCTTTTTTTCTGTGAAGTGATACATTTTGCACACTCTCTCATTGTATCTGAAAGTAGTTTAATAGTATAAATATAGACTATATTTGAACTTTTACTCATATGTTACTGACATGTTCAAAAATGCAACTACTTCTATTTTGTGTACTGACATGTATGTTCTGTAGAGATGTTTTCCGTTAGGTGTGTTCTAATGTGGAGCAGGTGCTTTCTCTTCTGTTGGAGACAAAAAAATAAGTTTCATTTTAAATGTTACTTTGTTAGTAGTTTGTAGAGGTTTAGGTTGTTAGGTTTATTTATGTTTGCTATTTAGGTTAGTTTATAATTTGTAATTTGTTTATGCATATTTACTCTCTTGAATCTTTTTGCTGGTTTGTGATAGTTATTTTCTGCCAGAGTATTAGCTTTAGAGTCGTGGATTTTTTCTTTTAGGAAATCTATGTAAAAAGATAAAGGTTGGAGAGCGTATCAATATTTATTTGCTATTACACATCTTTAAGTTCAATAGCAGTTATTTTTAGTTTAGATATCAGTATTACTTGCTTGGTTAAGTAGTTGTTGA
This sequence comes from Pleurodeles waltl, assembly GCF_031143425.1. NCBI lineage: Eukaryota > Metazoa > Chordata > Amphibia > Caudata > Salamandridae > Pleurodeles > Pleurodeles waltl. Next base: position 1,029,121,079 of record NC_090437.1, on the reverse strand, counting down.
GATTACATATTTCTTTGTTAATGGGTTGTTGAGAGAATCCATCAGATTCCTTGCCCTATAGCGTTTGTAGTTTTTGAAGATATTAGTTGTTTAAATTGGTGTGCCTTTTATATTGTTGATTTAATTGTATGTTAGATTTTATTGGTTGAAGTTGTTAATATTTTTATTTTAAAAATTAGTTTAATACAGAGTATTATTTTTTAATCAGTTGAGTCCTTCTATACTAAACACTAATTTAGATTTAATTTTGATGTATGATATATAGTTTGATATTTAAAAGTTAAAGGTTTTAAATGTTTGTAGTTAATGCAATTTTTTGGGGGTTTATTGTTTATATTTTAGATAAATATTTTTTGGGGTGAATGGTAAATATTTTGTTGATTAAATATATTTGTATTTAATTTGAATGTATATAACACGTTTTGGGTATATCTGAAGTAATTGTTTATGAGAAAAGTGTTTTTTAATCTATTTATTAAAAATGATTTGATTATTTTGGTGATAATAGTGTAGTCAATATTGTGTGAATCAATATTTTTTACATATTATATGTTTATTTAAAGGTAACAATATTTTTGTATTTGATATTTTTGTTTTCGATATATGTAAAGGTCGATATTTTTAATGATATTTGTGTTCTTGATATTTTTGGTTTTTATAGTTAAGTGTAAGGAGTCAATATTTTTGTTACAGATATTTAAGTTCCTGAAACCACGCCATAACTCTGATCACCTGTGGTAGGTGAAAGTGTACAGGTTACTAGTAATGAATTTGACATGTCATCTACTCATGGGTTTTCATGGCCATGCATGTCATGTAGCTGATAGCAGTCCTTGTTCAGACACCACTTTCAAAGCATTGATTGATGGTACAGTGCCTGATTAAGCACTGTCATGTGTGCAGCCTGGGTAGCTTGCTACACCAAAATTAATGCAGTACAGGGCTTCACAGAAAGCTCTTGGATTTAAGTGTGTGTTTGAGGTTTCTGTAATGATTGCTATATCAACAAGTGGAACCAATGTGACATGCATGCAGTTGGAGGCACCCTGAACCTGTGGGGGTTATGAAGTAGCATAGATGTCTGAATTAACTTCTTGCTAATGTTAGCCTTTATTGGGACCCAGAGATGCTGTAGTGTTATGGACAGGATTCTTTCCAAACATCTGTGGCAAGAATCCAGATAGTACACTTTAAGACACTGCAGCTACATCTGCATATGTGCTCCGGAAGGAGTCTAATGCAGCAGATGCAGTCCTGCAAGAGATTGCAGGTGACCTACATACATGCTATTATTTTGTGCGTCCTACCTCTTTTTGGCTCGAGGGGGTTTTAGTTTGTTCAAAGAAACTCAATATAATGACATGACTGAGCCTGTCACTGTTTGATAACCTCATGTTTCCCAAACAGTGTCATCCTCACTCTGTAGCTGTTTCCCTACGCAGAGTTCTCCTAGGGCCTTTCTTGTTCAATTGCAATAGCCTCACCTTTAACATATTACCATGCCCATTCTGACGTTTCTGGGGATTGCAGGTGTCTTATGGTGTCAAATGTGCAAACTGCTTGCACCTGTTTTAATTCATGCTATTTTTGCTCACAATTTGTGCCAGTGTTCATTCACTCTTGTGCTGTATTGCTTCGAAACCCCCACTCTAGTTGCACTATTAGGACTTCATGCTACAAAAAGTAATACAGTTTTACTCACCACTAACATTAACGTTTAATTCTATATAGTTTTTGTGCACAAAAAGGATGTGTGCTGCCATGTGTACCAGCATGTACATTGAATGGGCTCTATGTCTTTCCAACATCCCCTGATGCAGTCAGCACCACTGCATGATTGGAAACTCCACAACCTTAACTCTTACTATTGGGCTTGCCAGCGAAGCTAAAACTCCACATCTTTTGCAACAGAAAGTGTTGGAAAGAAGAGGTACTGCCTGGAGGATAACTCTGAGTCTCACTTCCCTCTTCATTGTTCTTACCTAATCACCGTTTAGTTTAAGCCTTCATCTGTCTCTTTACAGTCTGCCTGATCATCAAAAACAACTTTTATCGTGCAATTAGCTTGCCAATTAATGTTATCATTCTCAGTGAATCATTGTGGTGGGAAATCAAGGAAAGCGTTAGAACATGCAGACATATAAATTAACATGCCGACAATTGAACACAAATACTGAAATCAACTTAATGGAGTTAAAAGCAAGATTCAGCATGACATTGGTTTCATGCCGAGATAAGAACACCTAATACATTATTGCATGGTAGGCTTCCTCTGCAGGATGTTGGTAAAGTCAGAAGTGGAAAAATGCTGTTGGTCCAATCCATGCACAACAAAGTCTTTGTCAATTAAATAATGTACTTTCCCCATTTGACCGCCAACTGTTGTCCATACAGTACCCCTGTTGATATGTTGAAGCTTCTCTATGATATAACCATTTAAGACACACTACATATAAAATGCTACTATGTATTGAGATCCTTACAAATATTGTCTGATACATTAACTGATTGATACTGCTGAATACTGTTCACCTGTTCAGTGAAATGTGTTATGCCTACCTAACTGGGTTCTCACAGCCAATCTTATTTTAGTTGCATTTTATGGTGTCTTTTGTGAAGGAAAATGGTGTCCGTTCACTGTGCTACATTTTTGCTGCTCTGTGGTCTTCCACAGACAAGAAAATATCCTAACAGGGGCCTAGGCAGGATGATCTCAGTGGCAGAATTGCAAGAATTACATGTAGTGCCTTAAAGTGGGTGTTTGACGGACTGCTTATCCAGACTGGTTTAGTGTGACTCAACCGTCCTGCAAGGTGGACAAGAAGTATAACTGTGACCAGGAATGCCATCAGGCCTGACAGAAAAAGAAACATCAGACCTTACAATCCAAATAAGCAATTAAATATCAATGCTGTGTAATTTTGGACACAAATGATCAAAGCTCCATGTAATGTCCAAAAACAAAATTTAAAACGTTAGTCAGTAGTTCAACACATCTACATTTTAGAAAAATTGTATGACTTCCTGGGTAAAATGCATACTCAATGTTATGAATGGGGATATGCGGAAATTGATTCAATGGAGTACTTCAAACATTCCTACTTTCCAGTTTTGTAGATTTTGCATATTTTCACTAAAGGGCACTCTTTCTGGCAAAACTGTCTTAGGATAATTTTTCCTTTAAAAAAAGATTCTGTCAGAGTATTAGATTTTGCTTGCTTTTCTCCCATACGAACTTCTTTTTACAGGTTTTCCCCACCATTTTTAAAACTTCACCAACTTGATTTATAAAATATTTTTTTTTCTTTTATCTCTGGGTAGATGCTGTCCCTCCAACACCAGTGGGTAAGCAGCTGGAAGGGAAAAAACAAGCCACATGAAGGTGTAGAGTGCAGGGCAGTCACCAATGATTCCACTGTCTCCTGTAATACTCAAAAGCAGAGGTTTAGAGTATCACACTATTGCAATAAAGATCAACACTGATGTAAAAACGTGCACAAAAGGGGGACGTGTTAGGTTTTTGACTATAAGAGGCCTTACTCTTCATGTTGCTTACAGGTACAGTGAAGATGTTGTGTTGTTGTGGGATGCTTAACAGATGCCTATATGCAAAGCAAAACTTCCTAAAGCTGACTAGGGGAACAGGACTGCTCTTCTGCTGTTGCCCAGAAGTAAAGGAAGAGATCATGCGGTGCTAAGAGGAAAACCACCTATTGCATGGAACAAAGCTATGCCATGAAGAACAATTACCCGACATTGTAAGGCTGTGCTATCAAGGAAATCTTGAAAAATTAATATATTCAAACACTTAGAAATCACTGACTTCTAAGTTAACCTGGCCAAGCCTAGCAATACAGATTATGAGCAATACAGCTGCAATGACTTCAGCCTAGGGGTTACCACAGATTATGGATGGCTGAACATAGCACAAGGTAGTCGCCTTGACAAGAACACTCTGTGGTTTTTTTAATGGGCCCAAGCACATCCTAGCATCTGAGGTGCTGAGACCAAGGGTGACCACTAATCTAGTGAGTGGCCAATAATCTTTTTGAAAATGGATCTGACTAAAATTATCATATCATCTTCTTACTGCAAAGAGACATCTAACATTAGACTAGTCTACTCACATGTCAAGCACTCTAGAAAAAATACTTATACTCACGTTCCACACATCTGGCTACCTGATCTGGAGGTATGTCACCACCAACCACAGTTATACAAAGCACAGGAACATGTGTTCTCTCCTCTTCATCATTGCTCTTCCACCCTGAGGTAGCCAGTGAATTGAAATCTGGTTTCTATCTCTTTTAAATAATTGAAGTTCTCCTCTTATACAGACTTTACTTTGAAACTGCAGCTAGGCCCTGTGCCCCACCCCCTGCAGGCATGCATGGCTGACTATGTCATTTAACAATTAGAAGGGTGTCCTTTGAAGGAGGGCAGACTTACTGACTTTGTCAAAGTGTCAGAAAACTAAAATATAAAAGACAGAGGGCCTATTGGCTTTATCCATGGGCCTGCACATCAACATACATAAAGCAGACCTATTGGCTTTGTCAAATGTAACTACACTCACATGTATATTTTATTAATTCATATACTGTAATGTTTATTATTAGTGACTGTCACAAAATATTTTCAATAAAGCATGTTTTTGAGAAAAAATATACTAATACAATAAAGCATGTTTTTGAGAAAAAATATACTAATACTATATCTATATACTAATATACTAAACATATCTGGGTATTATTTTTTTATATTTTTCAGGCTACATAATGCGACCAAAGAACCAACCACAAAGAGTCTACAGAGCATACAGCCCCAGCTTGGAATGCTTTAAAAAATGTCTTAAACTCTCCTGTCATCATAGATTCAATGGCCCAGGAGACTTAGGGCCTGATTATGAGTTTGGCGGTCGGACTACCAAAGCAGCATGTTGGCGTCCTGAAAAGACTGGCATGCTGGTGGTCCCCCAGACCGCCGTATTATGAGTTATACAGGCAGGACAGCCGACTGCCAAGCAAAAAAGGCAGACTGCCAGCGGCGCGGCAGCCTGGACATCAGCCGCCCGACCTCCAGTGCTGCTGCCAACCACCAAGCATATTACAATCACACGGTCACCGTGCCAGTCAGCCAATGGCGGTCGATCTTGGTGGCTCAGGGTCAGCAAAGTAACAGACAACTGTACATTGGATGAATTCATAACCAACACACCTGACACACATTGGTCAAGTGGACACACCTGCAAAGCACACTATAAACACACCCCTTCAGAGACCACAATCCTTTGCATTTCCACTGCAAGACAAAGAAGCCCACACACCTTTTTATTTTGTAGAGAACATAGATTAGGCACTTTTTTCACTATCCCATAGAACACCCTGCACACACTTTTGTTTGTTCACACCCTAGTGCACCTCCCCTGTTAAGAAGATCCCTGTCCCCCTTATTTTTTTTCCACCATGTCATGTTCCAAAAATCCCCGTTTTTCAGAAGACGAGTTAAGAGTCAGATGAAATCATAAGAGTAGAGCCACAATTGTTTGGAGCACAAGTCCAGCACATGCCTCTCAGTGGGAAAATGGAAATGTCGGATAGGATTGTCGACAGAGTGAATGCTGTAGGCACCACCCAGCGCACAAAGAAGGACATTAGGAAGAGGTGGAATGACCTCAGGGGCAAGGTCTGGTCCCTGGTCTCCTGGCATCAGCTGCAGGCCAAGAAGACTGGCGGTGGCCCTCCCAGTGCCCCATTAATACTCTTTGCCTAGGAGGAGGTCTTGGCCATCCTGAGTCCTGGAGGCTTGAAAGGAATACCTGGGGGAGCAGAGTCTGGTAAGTTACAACACAAAAAAGCCACAAAAATGCAATGTCATGCATGCTCACAGCTCACCTTTACCCACTGTCTTGTTCATGTACCTAACCAACGTTCAGTACCCAGAGTATCTGAGTTTAAGCACTGTCAGTGTGTATCATTGGATCCAACATCACAGTTACCAAAGGCCATTACTTGCCATATATCCAAGTGAGCTGGAAAATCCAAAATATCAAAGAAACATTCCAGAATCCATGGTGTGTCCCAAAATGAAAATGTATGCTCAAACCTAAAAGCAGCCTGCATACAGATATGTAATACACAACAGTTGTCAAGTGTTGGGGAGTAGAGACAGTGACCTGACTGAAACTTCCAGCAGGCCCTGGTTCTGTAACTCAAACCACCAGCCCAGTGTTCACCTGTCTAACAACCCATGTTTGTCAACTCAGAAATTAAGTTTACTCACCTGGGGGGATAATATTTGTCAAGTGTGTGTAGTAGAGAGGGTGACCTGGCTGCAACACCCAGCAGGCCCTGTTTAAGTAACTTCAACCACCAGCCCAGTGGTCACATTCGCCAATACATCTGTTAGTGAACTCTCAAATGAAGTGCACTGGTGGCGAGATGTCATTTTAAGGCCATCCTCCAAAGTGCAACTGAGCTGTACATTGCAGTAGCTGCTTGAGTTAAATCGGCATGCTTCAAGCATGTCATGTCAAATCACCCAATAACTTGGTTACTTGCCACAATTGGATTAACTGCAACTTCACTATGTCCAAGGTCTCTGCTTACTGTACCACTAAACTGTTGGAGGTAGGTGTCAAAATACAACCAGTATTAATGTACATTTTACATCAGCAGGTGAATCTTCCGCTGGGCACACAAACGCCGCGGAACAGACTGCCACTATCCCCTAGGTGAAGCCCTTGGTGATGAAGACGCTCCTGGACGTGGAGGACAGTTCTGGCCCATCATGTTATCCTGGTCAGACGGCAACAGTGAGTCGCACTGTGCTACCAACGTCACCTCCCAGGCCTGTTGCTTCAACATCTCAGGCAATCATTCGCCTCCCCCCAACCTGTGTACCTAGCACAGTGTCCACGATCTCATGCCCCCCCAGTCCTGGATCGTGAGTTGCAGCTAAACACTTCAGACAATGAGGGTCCAGGAACAAGTTTGAGAGGGCACCCTGTGGTAATGGCACAGACCTGTGGGGGGAGGGTGCGTGGGAGGGATGCTGTGGGCCAGCGTGGTGAGACCACTGGGGCTGCTCTTGGCTAGGACCCCATCAGCCACGTCTTGGGGGCCTATCAGGAGTCCCAAGACTTGATGGGCTAGGTGTTGACCGAACTCTGGAAAATGAAGCAGCTACCGAGGGATATGCATAGGGACATGCAGGAACAGATGGAGGCCCACAATACCAACAAGGCCTCCCTAACAGGTGTGTTGAGGGACATACACACCACCCTGACCAGGGATTTTCAACACCAGTCTCCCCCTTTCTTTGGCTCATCAACAGCGGGCCCATCAACATCAGTGACAGCCACTGTAAGGGAGGTTCTGCCAGAGTCATAACAAGCCCCAGACACCACTGCCTTTGTAGCAGCTGATCCCCCCGCAAGCAGAGACATCCAGCAAAGAATCAAGGATTTGCAGATAGTAAGACACTCACCGTTGCCAGTCATAACCCTCTTCCTTAAGGGCCTCCTTTGTATGTTACACACTGATTCTGGACTGATCCTGAACCACCTACCATTGCCAATACGAGGAGTACACTGGACTCCCAAGGGTCTGGCATCTACTCCAATTATTTCATTCACCATGACTTACCCCTTCACATTTGAATTTCTGTTGAGTCATGTCACAAACATAGCTGCACAATAAAATCACCCTTCACTGACTCATTGTCTGCTTACTTTTATTTCATATTTATCCATGTAGATATGTCAGACCATGTGAAGCATATAATGATGATCCAAGGTACTTGTTCAAGATGGGATATGTTGCATGTGTACAGTGCCAAGCTCAGGATTACAACCCTCTCACACAAAAACATACATACATGTGTCTGTTCAAAATAGACATTTTATTAGTGTTCAGCACATAGGCTGTCAACATATTGACAGGTACAAACCCCTAGACCACGGAAGGAAGGGATTTGTCAGACATTGTCCTGTAGAATAGGCAAACATTGATGAGGCTGATGTCAGCAGCTTGAGCCTTGTCACATACCAGACCAAAGTAATTCAACATGACATAATCCAAGGTACAGACAGTTGGCAGTACAACAGTCCCTGAACACAGGACCATCATAATCCAATGCCCATGCTTCTGGTGGTATGACACAAACATATGTCAGTGTTGAGGCTCAGGCACCGTGGCCTACAATGATGACACACATCTACAGCTACATAGAGGTCATACAAAAAGTATTTAGCCAATGTGAAGGATGGCCGACTTGGTCCTAAGCTAGGAATACATATTTGATGACTGCAAGATGACACACATGAGGCATCAGGCCCACCACATGACACAAAAGAAGTCTAATGGGCATTTCTGAACTTCCACCCAAACACTGTGCAAAAACTGCCATGACACAGGTCTCATACACCCAAAGTTGTGACCTACATTAGCTGGAACAATCCATGTCCACTTCGTATGTCAGAACAGCATCATATACCTGCTAATGTCACATCTCTGAAATACCCACATTAAGATATCATGGTGAAGGTACCTGTACAATAAACAAAACAAGTATAGGCTTGAAATTATACATATGACACAAGTCACATAGCAAGAATCTGGAAAACAAAGTACATTGGGAGGAAACTGACAAAACAAAGCAACTCCATCAAGGTGGGGAAGTGTCAAAAGCTATCTTATCCGATATGCTTCGGCTGAATATTGCAGAGTATCAGCTCCCCAACTGTTCCCAAAACACTCAACTCCACACATTCTCACATCTACAGTTCAATGCACATCCACAGTCAGAAGATCACCTAACATACTTACACTCATAAGAAGCAGCTGTGGATGAGATCTTCTCGAAAGTCAGCTCCTTCCTCTTCACTGCTGTCATCCTCAGTTAGCATTTCAGCATTCTCACCCGGTGGCACTGCAAGCTCACCCTTGTCTGAGATGTACAGGGTATTCCACCGCAGAGCGATGTTGAGGAGCATGCAGCATGCCACAATGATCTGGCACATTTTTCTGGGTAAGTAGAGGGGGTTCACCAGTCCTGTCCATGCACCAAAATCTGGCCTTCAGGAGCCCAAAAGCCAGCTCCACTGCCCACCATGTTCATCCATGGGCCTCATTGAAGCAGACTTCCCCTGGCATAGTTGGATTCCTCAGTGGTATCAGCAACCATGGATGGTTTGGATATGCTGAGTCTCCTGTTAAGGAAGGGACATAAGTGCAACAATAAGTCACTCACTTCATGATTGTAGTGCCTGACATTGCTCACACATTATCAGGACAAAGGTGACTTACCAAACAGCCAGGCCCTCCCTGGGAGCAGTTGTGACATCAGCTGGGTTATGGTGCTGTTCTGCATTATGAGGGAATCATGGGCTGATCCAGGATAATAGGCACACACATTTGAGATGCAGAGATCTGCCAAACAGACAACTTGCACGTAGATAGGATGGAAGTTTTTCTGTTGCAATAGACTTGTTCAGTGGCCTGCTGTGGCACCAGCCCAACGTGTGTACCATCAATGGCCCCCACCGTATGTGGGAGACGGGCAAAAACATAAAAGTCAGCCTACACATTGGCTAAATGCTTATGTTGGGGGAAACTGATATAGCTGTCAATGTGTTTCAACATTGCAGAGAGGAAATCCTTCAACACCAGACTGAACATAGGTTGAGACATACCAGCAGATAGGGCCACTGTATGTTGGAAGGGCCCTGTGGTCTGGAAGTGCAATACTGACATGACTTGTACAATGGGTGGTATACAGGTTGGATTACTGTTAGTTGGCATTATAATTGGTTCCAACTGACGGCATAAGTCCACTATTGTTTGCCTATTCAGATGGTATAACTGGATAATGTGGCATTCTTCCATCGTTTGAAGGTCTGGCAGTGGACAATAGACAGGAGGTTGCTGCATCCTCCCTCTCCCAGGGTACCAACGTGTGACAAGATATGATTTGTAACATGTCACTGTGTCCACAGCATCATACTTGATGCATGCCAACAATATTATGTGACAAAGCATTTCTGAATGGATAGACATGACACACAGTACACATCCCAGCTGGCAAGTATACAAGGGTCACATATGACCCCATGGTTGTAAACACGTGTCCAGAACATGGATTCTGGCGAAACCTAACTATCTGCTACACAATTGCCCCTCAAAATGTGACTGTATTCTCTGATCACCAAAAAGACTGTCAGCAGTGGTGGTTGCTGCACTGCCATCATATGCCATCTGAGCCCTGCAACTCACTACATTGGTGGTTGTGTAGTAGGGCATAGATAAAACAACAGAATACGGATGTTTGTGATTTATTTGCTTTCTGGACTTGCACTTCAACATTATGAAGATAGACATGCCCCTTGACTCTACTATTGCTTGTCCCTGAGATATCTGAAGGCCCAGTTCCTGTGCAAATGTTGTTTTAGGGGCATGTGCAAAGTGCAATGAGTCCCAAGGCAGCATCTTTCCATGAGTGATCCTGATGCCCCCATCCCTATTGTGCAGGTATTGTTTGCCTAGTGAGCTTTGGATATTTGTCTCTCAAACTATAGTGCATCCCCTTGTGTTCCAATGCGAGTGACATGTGGGTCCACTGCAGGACTGTTTCATGGGAGGGGTGTTTGTGTTCTATGCCACATCCATATATATGGGTGTTCAATCTGATGACAGTCCATGGCATGTGTGCAATGTGAGAGTATCAGTTGAGTTGGTAGATGTGAAGTTGATGTGTTGTTGCTGTTGTGTGACACATTGTTGTGTACAATTCGCTGTCCCTGTGCCTGAGATTGTCAGATGTGTGTTCTGGTGAAGTATTGCATTGTCAGTGACCTGCCCAAAGGGGGCATTTTGTAGCTAGAAATGTGTAATTTAGTGAATGACTCTGACTGCAGACTTGGTACTTGATGCCCGTAGCGTGAGCCCCATACTATGTGGACAACGGCGCCATGATCTGTGTTGAGCTTGTTGATACAAGGAGGTGTGTATACTTACTGTTAGTTGTGTCCATGGCGGCGTGGATTTTGGGCACCCTTGTGGCACAGGACGTGCTATGCTACCTGTGGGTGAGTTGCTCTCTTTATACTCTCCGTTTATGCCTCCCGGAACGTGGTGGTTGGACTAGCAATGTGCAACATCATAATGTGTGCGGAGGAAACACTGGCTTTGTCGGCCTGTTTAGCCTGCCTCGTCACTGTGGCGGTCTGCACTATCTGGCAGTGCTAGCAGAACCGCAGCGGTCTTTCTTCTACCAGACCGCCAACATCATAATACAGCGGTCCAACTGCCAAGCCGAAGGCGGTCGGACTGCTGCTGCCACAATGGCGGTGCACGGACTGCCAAACTCTAAAACAGGCCCTTAGGGCCTAATTAGGAGTATGGCGGTCCCTGGACTGCCATACTCGTGGTGGTGGTTGAACCGCTGCAACATTGGGGGTCCGACCACCACATTACAATGCTGGCAGTTGGACAACCAGCACACCTTCGCCACCACCAGGATCAGTGATCCCGACGGGTTGGAGGTGGTGCAAGTCATGGTCAGCCACGGCGGAGCCGAGTTCAGCACCGCCGTGCTGATCACGACTTGCCTTTCGGCCAGCATTTTCATAATTGGGACCCTGCCATGAAAAGGCAGGGACGAGGCCACAGGGCATGGGTAGTGCAGCCCCCCCATCAGCATCCTCGGAATGTGCACTGTCTGCCATGGCAGACAGTGCACATTCAAAGGGTGCTGGGGGCACAGTCTGTGTGACGGCATTGGCCTCAGCTCCCCGAGGCCAATGCTGCTGCACTGCTTCTGCCCCTCAGCCAAGCAGAAACATCATAATACAAGGCTAGGGAGGCCGCTGGCTTGGCAGCCGCCTCCCCACCAACGTCTTGGCGGTCCGATGGTCGAACTGCCAAGTTTGTAATTGGGCCCTTACTGTTTCTGGGGGGGTACTGGGCCCCCTGTATCCTTCCATAACATTTAAAAACATGCTTCTAGGGGCGCCACCAGCATACAAAAAATTACTAAAAAGCCCTCGAGGGACATTATGGGACATTATGGGACATTATGGGGACTTGGAGAGGGGCACACAGAATAAAAACCAGGTTTAAAGGGACTTAATAGTTAAGTGAAAAATGTCAGTTAAAACATACTGTTTTAAGGAAACAAAACCACTGCAATTCAGCAGTTATAGTTATCTCTAGTATATAACATAGAAAGTACCATACTGTAACTATATCTCATGTCCTTGCAATGCACTGCTAATTACCTCCATTTTACTTCACTCATGTCATGATCTATGACATCTACAACATCACTGCAGCATCTGAAATGGCACAATCGATACAACACTGTGCATGTTGGGGACATGAGTTATAGTCTGTGGTATTCCTGTTTGATTTGTAAATCCACATTTTGTTCGTCCAGCAGTTTGACTCTTTACCGCAGCATTTCTTGCTGCCTGGTTCTTGACTCCATCATGCGGTCCAATTGTCTACTCATTCACCCATCTCAAACACTTCTTTTTTCGGGTCTTGCAGGCAGGACATAAAGTCACTATGTAGCTGTCTAATATCTGGGCGAATCTCTGTCAGAAAGCAGTCTATATATTCTTGTGTGATTGGGGTGGTTACAGGTATTGTGCTTTGGGAAGGGGAGTCATCAGTTGTGTGAGCTCCTTGGTCTGTGCGGGTCTACATGTCAACCACAGAGCTCTCTTTGCGGCATTTCAACTTGACTATGATGATAATGTTTTAATGCCAAACTCCAGAGTGTGAGAATGGGGCCAGGCTGTAGCTTTAGGTAGCGGACAGTACATGGGAGTAGGTTCTGCACCAGCGTCACATCTCCTGCACATTCAAGTCTTGTGGCGTGATCTGTCTGAGGGAGGTGAGGGGGTGATCATTTGGGTCTGTGCCACTTACCAGTGGGGAGCTTCTCTTCTTTCTTTTCTTTGAGGTGGTGACTAGCATCACTGTAGCTCCATGTATGAGTCACTGTTGTGGCTCCCAAGACCAGGTCCTAGTTCCCTCATATTGTTGCACTGCCTTGTGTCTTTACATTCACCTTGCGCTTTGTGATTTTCTTAGTGGGGTTCTGAGGCAAAGCCCCCCGCCCCAAAGGTTGTTGTGGGGTTGTGGCAGTGGTTGCAAGTAGGGAGCGGGACCCTGCCCCATGGTCCCCACTCCTGATGGGAATCCAGGCTGATCAAATGCCAGGCAGCATGTGCATCCAAGATGCTGAGGAGCTTCAGAGCGATGTCACCTTTCTTCCTGGGGGCTGTGTCTGCTACACCACTGGCATTGTCATTTGAAGCCCCAATCTCCTAGTCCACAGCTCCCTTTCTTTTGGCTTCTCTTTCTGGGCGGGCTGTGCAATCATGATGTTGGCCCCCATACCTTTACATTTTTATGGGGCTTTGTGAGTTCCTGAGTGGGTTTCTGGGGTAGTTCCTGCTTCAGGGGATTTTGTGGGGTCACGGTTGCATGTAGGGAGCGGGGCTTATCCCACCTTCCCACCCTTGATGTGGATCCAAGCCAATCGGGCATCCGGCAGCGCATGCATCCTAGATGGTGAGGTGCTTGAGAGCGGAGTCAACTGTTCCCAGGGAGGGGTGTGTCCGCTAACCCCTGTGGCGCCCTGCTGACTGGTCGTGAGACAAAGTCAGCCACTCCCCGAGCTGGTTGGGCAATCAAAATGGTGCTGTGTCTCAGCTACTAGGGCATAGAAGCCAAACATGTCATTGACCATGGCTATTTTGTTTCTCAGGGGATCAGGAGGAGCTGCTTTGGGTCCGATCTCATGAGATTTGCCATGGTGGGCTTCAGCTTCCAAATTTGGGGTGCTTTCAGATGGCTTTAGGACGAGGAGGAGCAGAGCTCTAGTGGGTTGCGCCTGTCTCCATACTCACCTTGGCTACCCCTCTGTTGCCCCCCCTGACATCACTGTTAACCAGAGGGTCTCTCTTTGATTTCACTTTTCATAATGTCATATGTGGTCTTCTTGGAAGCATGTTTCCTAAAACATCATAACTCTTAAGTACTTAGTTGTGTTTGTTTAGGATCCTATGAATCTGGATGTATGAAGTACTGCTTGAGGTTGTAAACGTAATATCAACAGATTCCATTTGTTGCTTTTTCTAATTCTGACCCTCTATGTGGCTGACTAAATCTTCCTCCCTTCTGCCATCAGTTTTTCTGATGGCATTTTCAGTAACCTTTTTTGGACATCCCCCAACTTTGGAAGTGCTGAATTATTATATTTTTCTCTTGATCTAATATTTCTTTGGAACTACAATTACATTTTGCTTTCAGTATTTCCATATGGGAATACATTTTGTGGCCCAGGATGGAAACTGGTTGCAAGAAGTATTCTATTCCCTGCTGTCAATTTCCTATATAGAAATGTACAATTCTGATTATCCTGTGCTTCTAACACTATTTCCAGCTCATAAAGTAAGTGAATTCCAGAGTGAAATTGTTCTGGTTCAATTCATCCAAAAAATTGATGACCTGTTCCTTACTTCACCTCCAAAAGAAGAACAGGTTGTTAACGTACCTTACCAAATGACTATTCTTTCTCTGTAGTTCTCAAAGTCCTCTCTCTGGAGTACCTGTTCCTACCACCAGCCCACATGCAAATTATTGTAGCTGCAGCAAAGCAGCTACCCATGGTGGTCCCCAAAATCTGGCAGAATTACAATTCATCAAAACCATAATTGGATGATTTAATATGATTAGTTGAGAGGGTCAGGTGGTTAAAAAGGCCGTAGGAAAAAAGGTTTAAATGTTGCTGTGGATAACCATTGTGATTATCATGACAAGGGAGGCGTTCTAACCAATTCACGATGCACGGAAGGTTTGTTATCACTTACATTACACCCAGATATACACTCTAAAAGTGGGGTGTATTTTACAAGAATATTATAACTAATGGCTCCTTCACAGTGAGGATAGTTTTTCTCACTAAGACTGCCATTTTTTATGCATCAGACCTAATGCCCGATTACGAATTTGATGATTCGAGGACTGCCAAACTCAAAGGATTTAGGGGTTTTGAGGGTAGGGGGATTTAGAAGGGAGGTCTAAAAGTTATTTATAGTGGTCTTTGTCACTTGTTTTTATATTTAGATGTATTACTGTTAGTGTAGGACCCCACTTCCCGATCCACCTTCAAGAACATGCTCAGCCAATACAACGAATGCCTCAATGACACCAGGAAAACAAGCTCTAGCCATCCACATACAAACCAGCTCCAACAAGGAACTCTTCAAAATCGTCAAAGAATTCTCCAACCCATCCACATCGGAGAACTACACCACCCCTTCACAGAAACTATGCAGCTACTTTGCTGACTTTATCCACAATAAAATAGCCACCATCTACAAAAACTTCACACCCCACCCGCTGACACCATGACACTTCTGAGCTTCTCATACCCCCTACCAACTGCACTATTACCAACTGGAAATATCTCACAATGCAGAACTCCGCTGACCTAATGAGATCTATCCATTCCAGATTGTCCTTTGAGCCTTGCCTTCACCACTTGTTCAACCTTGGCATCAGCACCGTTGCCAGCAAACTCACCGACATCCTCAGTCAGCACAGCCACCTACCCGGAAGACTGAAGACAAGCAGCAGTAACCCCCTGCTCAAAAAACCCTCTGCTGATCCCAACAAACTCAGAAACTACTGGACGACCTTGCTGCTCCTTTTCCCAGCAAAAATACTTGAAAAAGGCATCAACCAACAGCTTAAAACCTACTTAGAGGCCAACAACATCCTGGACACTTCACGATCTGGCTTCCGCACCGACCACAGCATGGAGTCTGCCCTGATTGCCGGTATGGACAACATCAGGCACCTCCTAGACCGAAGAAACCCTGCCACCCTCATCCTCCTCAACCTCTCTGCGGCCTTCAAGACAGTTTCCCACCACACATGGCTCACAAGGCTCCGCAAAGAAGGAAGCAGAGGCAAAGTCCTAAAATGGAACACCTCTTTATTATCAGGCAGAACTCAGAGTCCAGCTCCTGCCCTTCACCTCAATGCCCAGGAATATCATCTGTCCCTCTGGGATTATCACTCAGCCCCACCCTCTTAAACACCTACATGAACCCCCCAGCCAACCTCGTCAGAAACCACGGACTCAGCATAATCTCCTACGTTGACAACATGTAGCTCATCCTCGTGCTCTCCAAAGACCCCTCCACCTCTAAATCCATCTTCCACAAATGCATGAACAGTATCACAAATTAGATGAAGGACAGATGCCTCAAACTAAACACTGACAAAATGGAGGTACTACTGTTCTATAGCACTGCCTCACCTTGGGACGACTCCTGGTGCCTAGGCCGCCCCCACGAACCACACTAGAAAACCCAGGATTTATCAAAGACAAAAAACTCAACATTAAGCGCCAGTTCAATGCAGTCTCTTCTACCTGCTTTCTCACCCTCTGAATGCTCTGCAAGACCTTCAAATGGCTTCTTTCAATACCAGATGTACCGTCACACAAATTCTCATAACTAGCCACCTAGACTATGGCAATGCTCTCTATGCCGGACTCACCACTATCCTGAAGAAAAGACTTCAAATCATACAGAACTCACCTGCCAGACTCATCCTAGACCTTCTGAAATGAATCCACATCATCCTCCACATAAGAACCCTCAACTGGCTCCCCGTACACAAACAATGCCAATTCAAGCTGTTGACATTTGCGCACAAATTCCTGCACAACCTAGGACCTGCTTTCATCAAACACCACATGAACTTCTACCATCCCTCCAGACTCCTTTGCTCCACCTCGCTCTCCTTCGCAATCACATCTCAAATTTGCTGCAGCACCTATGGTGGTTGCTCTCTCATACTTAGCAGCAGAGGCCTGGAACAGCCTTTCATCTCACCTAAGAGCATCACCCTCCATCAAGGAGTTCAGAGAAGGTCTCAAGACGTGGTTGTTCAACTGAGACAGATGCAGCTTCAACAGCACCTGGATGCCCTCACCGGTGATTAGTGCCCTTTTTAAATCCAGTGATTGAGTGTGTTTCACTACCTTGTAGTTTTGCGTTTTGTACACTGTTTTAGTAATGTATCATTATGCTATGTTACATTGCTTGATATTAGTTACATTTTGATGAGTAAATGCTATGTATATGTATTTTTGAGAATGTAATGTATTGTGCTGGTTAGTTTTCTTCAATTTATTTTACAGGATTTTGTCTACAGGTGTATCCTATCCACATCTGGAGTTTATTTATTTTTTTAGTAAGGAAATCAGTTTTAGTCTAGAATAAACCAATGGTTTTTACTATGGTTTCTTTTTTAGGGTTTCCTAAAGTTTCTTTTTATAAAACACTTTTTTTTCGAGTTTTTATGTATGGAACCTAGATACTTTGGATTGCTTCAAGGGATTTCTATTGGATTTGTTCTAGTTTTGCATTTTTTGGGGAGGTTTTTGGATATTATTTACCTCATTTTTAGTGAATTACTATTTTCTATTACGTGGAGATAAAGATCTGCTGCTACAAAACAGTAAGGGTCTGATTATGAGTTTGGCGGTCTACGGATCACCAAACTTGTGGTGGCGTTCGGACTGCCACACTCCTGGTGGTCCAACCACCAGATTATGATCCTGGTGGTCGGACCGTCAGGGGACTGCTGCCACCAGCAGGGATCCCAATGGGTTGGCGGCAGTCGAAGTCGTGGTCAGCCATGATGGTGTCAGGTTTGAACATTCTGAGGGTGCTTGAATGTGATGGCATTGGCATGTGCCCTCTTAGGGAACCGAGGCCAATGCCGCTACACGGTTTCCAGCCTGTGGGAAACATCACAATACAACAGGGGTGAGGCCACCCGCTTGACGGCAGCCTCACCCCCGCTGTATTGGAGTTTTACCAGTTCAACTGCCTAACTTGTAATCAGGCCCTACATTTTTTTTAAATGTATTTACTTTGGGTGGAAAATGTGATATTAGATTTTTCATGTCAAATTGATGTAATCTTTAGGTAGACTTTTTGGATTATGTATTGTAATTTTATTTTGTGAATGAGTGAGTTTGCGTTTGACTGTCTTGGTTGGTGATAGTTACATTTTTAAAAATAATGTTATACATTATTTTATTATATCAGTCTTTATTAACATCGAGACTGCTCTAATAAAATATTATAATTATGATTTGGTATGTCAGTTTAGAGTTTGTCATCGTTTTTGAGGATGTTGGTAGGTTAAAATGTATTTTATAATATTCTTTTGGCTACGATTTTTAAGTAATCTACTACTTTGTTATTTATGAAGTGTTTGACCTTAAATTGTAACATGTCCATTCTTTTGGTTTGTTTCTCAAGTTTAGGTGCAATTTGGCTAACAGACTGTTCCATTTTTGGTAGCTTTGCTCTTTTTGTAATGCTTCTATAAATATGTATAGTATAGATTGAGTTCTCCCTAGTGTGGGTTGGAAGGTGTTGTGCCATCCTTCCACTGCATTGTTTATTTTGGCTTCCTGTGCTAAGTTGCTGTCATAGACATTACACCACGGTATTTGGAATAGGGCTGGCGCCTGTGTCCTGCACGATGCACTCTGCCAACCTAATTGTCTTCGAAATAGTCCATTAGGAGACTAAGGAGCATATTGATGAGATCCTTGCCTTGCATTCACTTTTAGTTACGCAACGGTGCACAAACCTTGACCTCCATTTTTGAGGTCACGCAAAGCTACTTTGAATGGCCTCATAGATATGAAGCAAGGCAGCTCAAATTGCTGCTTTGCCTTACTCTGCACAAGGAGGTGTTCCACAGGCTTTACGCTGGAGGCTCCCATGCAATACCCATGGATTTTGACGCATTCCCAGATTTACAAAGTGTGTAATCCTGGGCATGTGCCAAAACCTTATCCCTCCCCACGGGAGGCGCAACATGGACAAATATCTTTATGTCTCCTTGTTTTTACTCTTTCTATCTGTAGAACACACATAGAAAGAGGAAAACGCCTCCCAGGATTTTTTTTTTGACAGGAAGGTACCCCTTCCTGCACAAAAGCAATCCTACATGCAATGCAGACACCCTTGCACCATGATGCAAAGGTGCTTGTGTTGCCAATAGATAGCCCATTGTGAGTCATCAGCACAGTGGGGAAGGACAGGAATGCGCCATATATTAAAGATATGGCGCATACCTGCTATTTCACTTTGACACAGGGCAGTGCAACAAGGTGATGTGATACGCTGCCCTGCGCCAAATCGCCATAAATTTGCCCCCTAAGTTTGTCTTCATTTTATTGGTAGAAAGGGCTTTCTACTAGTAAATTGTAATGGTTTGCTACCTCTGCAACAGGGATCTAGGCTAGTGCTATCTGTTTTTTAATTTCAAAGGCAACTTGGATGTTTGTGGAATATTCTACACTCAGTGCAGATTTTAGGAAGCTACTTCATGTACTTCGATTGAAATGATAGTAACAACCTAGTATGGCTGTGTGGGGGTATATTTTTAGAATGGTTTGAATCATGACTTGCTCAAAGTCTGATTCCTTGAGTAGGTATTTGTTTTATGTTTTATATGGCTTAAAAGGTCTTAGTAAGTGCTAATTTCTTTTTTTTGTAGTAGGGCATATAGAAAAGGGGTATTTGATTTTGATACTCACCATCTATGGTGTATATCTGAGTGAATCGTTTTGGACACATTTGTAAGGTTCCATTCATCATCAAGATTTGACTTTGGCCTTATTTTATTAAGTTATCTGCTGTAGATAATATTGGGATGTGTTGCTCATTATTTAGGTTGTCAGGTAAAAGGAAATGTTCCTCATGTGTAATTGTTAAATGTTCAGGGATGTGTATGTCTTGGTATCGTATAGGGAGAGATGGAGGTATCACTGGTGGCTTTCTAGTTCATGCAATTAAAAGTTTTAAAGTGGGAATAGTTGGTGGTTGGCCAGTTAAGTGTTCAGGGACTCTAGATGATATATTTTTATGGGGGTTACTTGTGATTTTCTGGGAGGTAGTGCCTGCCTCACTTACATCCTGCAAATCTCTCTTCCTTCTATTTCTGTCAAATTTGGGGGTGGGGGTGCTCTCTTACATGAATTACAATATCATGTTTTGTAGTTTCCCTCCCCTAGCATGCATTAGGTTAATACTTAGTATATTTAAAAAAAATTCTGATGAGGCACTTTCTTGGCTGTAGGTGTAGCCCATGTGATTAAGTAACTGCTTTTTTTCTGTGAAGTGATACATTTTGCACACTCTGTCATTGTATCTGAAAGTAGTTTAGTAGTATAAATATAGACTATATTTGAACTTTTACTCATATGTTACTGACATGTTCAAAAATGCAACTACTTCTATTTTGTGTACTGACATGTATGTTCTGTTGAGATGTTTTGCAGCTTTTCCGTTGGGTGTGTTCTAATGTGGAGCAGGTGCTTTCTCTTCTGTTGGAGAAAAAAAAATAAGTTTCATTTTAAATGTTACTTTGTTAGTAGTTTGTAGAGGTTTAGGTTGTTAGGTTTATTTATGTTTGCTATTTAGGTTAGTTTATAATTTGTAATTTGTTTATGCATCTTTACTTTCTTGAATCTTTTTGCTGGTTTGTGATAGTTATTTTCTGCCAGAGTATTAGCTTTAGAGTCATAGTTTTTTCCTTTTAGGAAATCTATGTAAAAAGATAAAAGTTGGAGAGCGTATCAATATTTATTTGCTATTACACATCTTTAAGTTCAATAACAGTTATTTTTAGTTTAGATATCAGTATTACTTGCTTGGTTAAGTAGTTGTTGAGATTACATATTTCTTTGTTAATGGGTTGTTGAGAGAATCCATCAGATTCCTTGCCCTATAGCGTTTGTAGTTTTTGAAGATATTAGTTGTTTAAATTGGTGTGCCTTTTATATTGTTGATTTAATTGTGTGTTAGATTTTATTGGTTAAAGTTTTTTATATTTTTATTTTAAAAATTAGTTTAATACAGAGTATTATTTTTTAATCAGTTGAGTCCTTCTATACTAAACACTAATTTAGATTTAATTTTTATGTATGATATATAGTTTGATATTTAAAAGTTAAAGGTGTTAAATGTTTGTAGTTAATGCAATTTTTTGGGGGTTTATTGTTTATATTTTAGATAAATATTTTTTGGGGTGAATGGTAAATATTTTGTTGATTAAATATATTTTTATTTAATTTGAATGTATATAACACGTTTTGGGTATATCTGAAGTAATTGTTTATGAGAAAAGTGTTTTTTAATCTATTTATTAAAAATGATTTGATTATTTTGGTGATAATAGTGTAGTCAATATAGTGTGAATCAATATTTTTGACATATTATATGTTTATTTCTAGGTAACAATATTTTTTTATTTGATATTTTTGTTTTCAATATATGTAAAGGTCGATATTTTTAATGATATTTGTGTTCTTTATATTTTTGGTTTTTATAGTTAAGTGTAAGGAGTCAATATTTTTGTTACAAATATTTAAGTTCCTGAAACCACGCCATAACTCTGATCACCTGTGGTAGGTGAAAGTGTACAGGTTACTAGTAATGAATTTGACATGTCATCTACTCATGGGTTTTCGTGGCCATGCAGGCCATGTAGCTGATAGCAGTCCTTGTTCAGACACCACTTTCAAAGCATTGATTGATGGTACAGTGCCTGATTAAGCACTGTCATGTGTGTAGCCTGGGTAGCTTGCTACACCAAAATTAATGCAGTACAGGGCTTCACAGAAAGCTCTTGGATTTAAGTGTGTGTTTGAGGTTTCTGTAATGATTGCTATATCAACAAGTGGAACCAATGTGACATGCATGCAGTTGGAGGCACCCTGAACCTGTGGGGGTTCTGAAGTAGCATAGATGTCTGAATTAACTTCTTGCTAATGTTAGCCTTTATTGGGACCCAGAGATGCTGTAGTGTTATGGACAGGATTCTTTCCAAACATCTGTGGCAAAAATCCAGATAGTACACTTTAAGACACTGCAGCTACATCTGCATATGTGCTCCGGAAGGAGTCTAATGCAGCAGATGCAGTCCTGCAAGAGATTGCAGGTGACCTACATACATGCTATTATTTTGTGCGTCCTACCTCTTTTTGGCTCGAGGGGGTTTTAGTTTGTTCAAAGAAACTCAATATAATGACATGACTGAGCCTGTCACTGTTTGAAAACCTCATGTTTCCCAAACAGTGTCATCCTCACTCTGTAGCTGTTTCCCCTACGCAGAGTTCTCCTGGGGCCTTTCTTGTTCAATTGCAATAGCCTCACCTTTAACATATTACCATGCCCATTCTGACGTTTCTGGGGATTGCAGGTGTCTTATGGTGTCAAATGTGCAAACTGCTTGCACCTGTTTTAATTCATGCTATTTTTGCTCACAATTTGTGCCAGTGTTCATTCACTCTTGTGCTGTATTGCTTCGAAACCCCCACTCTAGTTGCACTATTAGGACTTCATGCTACAAAAAGTAATACAGTTTTACTCACCACTAACATTAACGTTTAATTCTATATAGTTTTTGTGCACAAAAATGATGTGTGCTGCCATGTGTACCAGCATGTACATTGAATGGGCTCTATGTCTTTCCAACATCCCCTGATGCAGTCAGCACCACTGCATGATTGGAAACTCCACAACCTTAACTCTTACTATTGGGCTTGCCAGCGAAGCTAAAACTCCACATCTTTTGCAACAGAAAGTGTTGGAAAGAAGAGGTACTGCCTGGAGGATGACTCTGAGTCTCACTTCCCTCTTCATTGTTCTTACCTAATCACCATTTAGTTTAAGCCTTCATCTGTCTCTTTACAGTCTGCCTGATCATCAAAAACAACTTTTATCGTGCAATTAGCTTGCCAATTAATGTTATCATTCTCAGTGAATCATTGTGGTGGGAAATCAAGGAAAGCGTTAGAACATGCAGACATATAAATTAACATGCCGACAATTGAACACAAATACTGAAATCAACTTAATGGAGTTAAAAGCAAGATTCAGCATGACATTGGTTTCATGCCGAGATAAGAACACCTAATACATTATTGCATGGTAGGCTTCCTCTGCAGGATGTTGGTAAAGTCAGAAGTGGAAAAATGCTGTTGGTCCAATCCATGCACAACAAAGTCTATGTCAATTAAATAATGTACTTTCCCCATTTGACCGCCAACTGTTGTCCATACAGTACCCCTATTGATATGTTGAAGCTTCTCTATGATATAACCATTTAAGTCACACTACATATAAAATGCTACTATGTATTGAGATCCTTACAAATATTGCCTGATACATTAACTGATTGATACTGCTGAATACTATTCACCAGTTCAGTGAAATGTGTTATGCCTACCTAACTGGGTTCTCACAGCCAATCTTATTTTAGTTGCATTTTATGGTGTCTTTTGTGAAGGAAAATGGTGTCCGTTCACTGTGCTACATTTTTGCTGCTCTGTGGTCTTCCACAGACAAGAAAAGATCCTAACAGAGGCCTAGGCAGGATGATCTCAGTGGCAGAATTGCAAGAATTACATGTAGTGCCTTAAAGTGGGTGTTTGACGGACTGCTTATCCAGACTGGTTTAGTGTGACTCAACCGTCCTGCAAGGTGGACAAGAAGTATAACTGTGACCAGGAATGACATCAGGCCTGACAGAAAAAGAAACATCAGACCTTACAATCCAAATAAGCAATTAAATATCAATGCTGTGTAATTTTGGACACAAATGATCAAAGCTCCATGTAATGTCCAAAAACAAAATTTAAAACGTTAGTCAGTAGTTCAACACATCTACATTTTAGAAAAATGGAATGACTTCCTGGGTAAAATGCATACTCAATGTTATGAATGGGGATATGTGGAAATTGATTCAATGGAGTACTTCAAACATTCCTACTTTCCAGTTTTGTAGATTTTGCATATTTTCACTAAAGGGCACTCTTTCTGGCAAAATTGTCTTAGTAGGATAATTTTTCCTTTAAAAAAAGATTCTGTCAGAGTATTAGATTTTGCTTGCTTTTCTCCCATACAAACTTCTTTTTACAGGTTTTCACCACCATTTTTAAAACTTCACCAACTTGATTTATAAAATATATTTTTTTCTTTTATCTCTGGGTAGATGCTCTCCCTCCAACACCAGTGGGTAAACAGCTGGAAGGGAAAAAACAAGCCACATGAAGGTGTAGAGTGCAGGGCAGTCACCAATGATTCCACTGTCTCCTGTAATACTCAAAAGCAGAGGTTTAGAGTATCACACTATTGCAATAAAGATCAACACTGATGTAAAAACGTGCACAAAAGGGGGACGTGTTAGGTTTTTGACTATAAGAGGCCTTACTCTTCATGTTGCTTACAGGTACAGTGAAGATGTTGTGTTGTTGTGGGATGCTTAGCCGATGCCTATATGCAAAGCAAAACTTCCTAAAGCTGACTAGGGGAACAGGACTGCTCTTCTGCTGTTGCCCAGAAGTAAAGGAAGAGATCATGCGGTGCTAAGAGGAAAACCACCTATTGCATGGAACAAAGCTATGCCATGAAGAGCAATTACCCGACATTGCAAGGCTGTGCTATCAAGGAAATCTTGAAAAATTAATATATTCAAACACTTAGAAATCACTGACTTCTAAGTTGACCTGGCCAAGCCTAGCAATACAGATTATGAGCAATACAGCTGCAATGACTTCAGCCTAGGGGTTACCACAGACTAAGGATGGCTGAACATAGCACAAGGTAGTCGCCTTGACAAGAACACTCTGTGTTTTTTTTAATGGGCCCAAGCACATCCTAGCATCTGAGGTGCTGAGACCAAGGGTGACCACTAATCTAGTGAGTGGCCAATAATCTTTTTGAAAATGGATCTGACTAAAATTATCATATCATCTTCTTACTGCAAAGAGACATCTAACATTAGACTAGTCTACTCACATGTCAAGCACTCTAGAAAAAATACTTATACTCACGTTCCACACATCTGGCTACCTGATCTGGAGGTATGTCACCACCAACCACAGTTATACAAAGCTCAGGAACATGTGTTCTCTCCTCTTCATCATTGCTCTTCCACCCTGAGGTAGCCAGTGGATTGAAATCTGGTTTCTATCTCTTTTAAATAATAGAAGTTCTCCTCTTATACAGACTTTACTTTGAAACTGCAGCTAGGCCCTGTGCCCCACCCCCTGCAGGCATGCATGGCTGACTATGTCATTTAACAATTAGAAGGGTGTCCTTTGAAGGAGGGCAGACTTACTGACTTTGTCAAAGTGTCAGAAAACTAAAATATAAAAGACAGAGGGCCTATTGGCTTTATCCATGGGCCTGCACATCAACATACATAAAGCAGACCTATTGGCTTTGTCAAATGTAACTACACTCACATGTATATTTTATTAATTCATATATTGTAATGTTTATTATTAGTGACTGTCACTAAATATTTTCAATAAAGCATGTTTTTGATAAAAAATATACTAATACAATAAAGCATGTTTTTGAGAAAAAATATACTAATACTATATCTATATACTAATATACTAATACTGGGTATTATGTTTTTTATATTTTTCAGGCTACATAATGCGACTAAAGAACCAACCACAAAGAGTCTACAGAGCATACAGCCCCAGCTTGGAATGCTTTAAAAAATGTCTTAAACTCTCCTGTCATCATAGATTCAATGGCCCAGGAGACTTAGGGCCTGATTATGAGTTTGGCGGTCAGACTACCAAAGCGGCATGTTGGCGTCCTGAAAAGACTGCCATGCTGGTGGTCCCCCAGACCGCCGTATTATGAGTTATACAGGCAGGACAGCCGACCGTCAAGCAAAAAAGGCAGACTGCCAGCGGCGCGGCAGCCTGGACATCAGCCGCCTGACCTCCAGTGCTGCTGCCAACCACCAAGCATATTACAATCACACGGTCACCGTGCCAGTCAGCCAATGGCGGTCGATCTTGGTGGCTCACGGTCAGCAAAGTAACAGACAACTGTACATTGGATGAATTCATAACAAACACACCTGACACACATTGGTCAAGTGGACACACCTGCAAAGCACACTATAAAACACACCCCTTCAGAGACCACAATCCTTTGCATTTCCACTGCAAGACAAAGAAGCCCACACACCTTTTTATTTTGTAGAGAACATAGATTAGGCACTTTTTTCACTATCCCATAGAACACCCTGCACACACTTTTGTTTGTTCACACCCTAGTGTACCTCCCCTGTTAAGTAGGTCCCTGTCACCCTTATTTTTTTTCCACCATGTCATGTTCCAAAAATCCACGTTTTTCAGAAGACGAGTTAAGAGTAGAGCCACAATTGTTTGGAGCACAAGTCCAGCACATGCCTCTCAGTGGGAAAATGGAAATGTGGGATAGGATCGTCGACAGAGTGAATGCTTTAGGCACCACCCAGCGCACAAAGAAGGACATTAGGAAGAGGTGGAATGACCTCAGGGGCAAGGTTTGGTCCCTGGTCTCCTGGCATCAGCTGCAGGCCAAGAAGACTGGCGGTGGCCCTCCCAGTGCCCCATTAATACTCTTTGCCTAAGAGGAGGTCTTGGCCATCCTGAGTCCTGGAGGCTTGAAAGGAATACCTGGGGGAGCAGAGTCTGGTAAGTTACAACACAAAAAAGCCACAAAAATGCAATGTCATGCATGCTCACAGCTCACCTTTACCCACTGTCTTGTTCATGTACCTAACCAACGTTCAGTACCCAGAGTATCTGAGTTTAAGCACTGTCAGTGTGTATCATTGGATCCAACATCACAGTTACCAAAGGCCATTACTTGCCATATATCCAAGTGAGCTGGAAATTCCAAAATATCAAAAAAACATTCCAGGATCCATGGTGTGTCCCAAAATGAAAATATATGCTCAAACCTAAAAGCAGCCTGCATACAGATATGTAATACACAACAGTTGTCAAGTGTTGGGGAGTAGAGACAGTGACCTGACTGAAACGTCCAGCAGGTCCTGGTTCTGTAACTCAAACCACCAGCCCAGTGTTCACCTGTCTAACAACCCATGTTTGTCAACTCAGAAATTAAGTTTACTCACCTGGGGGGATAATATTTGTCAAGTGTGTGTAGTAGAGAGGGTGACCTGGCTGCAACACCCAGCAGGCCCTGTTTAAGTAACTTCAACCACCAGCCCAGTGGTCACATTCCCCAATACATCTGTTAGTGAACTCTCAAATGAAGTGCACTGGTGGCGAGATGTCATTTTAAGGCCATCCTCCAAAGTGCAACTGAGCTGTACATTGCAGTAGCTGCTTGAGTTAAATCGGCATGCTTCAAGCATGTCATGTCAAATCACCCAATAACTTGGTTACTTGCCACAATTGGATTAACTGCAACTTCACTTTGTCCAAGGTCTCTGCTTACTGTACCACTAAACTGTTGGAGGTAGGTGTCAAAATACAACCAGTATCAATGTACATTTTACATCAGCAGGTGAATCTGCCGCTGGGCACACAAACGCCGTGGAACAGACTGCCACTATCCCCTGGATGAAGTCCTTGGTGATGAAGACACTCCTGGACGTGGAGGACAGTTCTGGCCCATCATGTTATCCTGGTCAGACGGCAACAGTGAGTCGCACTGTGCCACCAACGTCACCTCCCAGGCCTGTTGCTTCAACATCTCAGGCAATCATTCACCTCCCCCCAACCTGTGTACCTAGCACAGTGTCCACGATATCATGCCCCCCCAGTCTTGGATCGTGAGTTGCAGCGAAACACTTCAGACAATGAGGGTCCAGGAACAAGTTTGAAAGGGCACCCTGTGGTAATGGCACAGACCTGTGGGGGGAGGGTGCGTGGGAGGGATGCTGTGGGCCAGCTGGGTGAGGCCACTGGGGCTTCTCTTGGCTAGGACCCCATCAGCCACGTCTTGGGGGCCTATCATGAGTCCCAAGGCTTGATGGGCTAGGTGTTGACCGAACTCTGGAAAATGACACAGCTACCGAGGGATATGCATAGGGACATGCAGGAACAGATGGAGGCCCACAATACCAACAAGGCCTCCCTAACAGGTGTGTTGAGGGACATACACACCACCCTGACCAGGGATTTTCAACACCAGTCTCCCCCTTTCTTTGGCTCATCAACAGCGGGCCCATCAACATCAGTGACAGCCACTGTAAGGGAGGTTCTGCCAGAGTCATAACAAGCCCCAGACACCACTGCCTTTGTAGCAGCTGATCCCCCCGCAAGCAGAGACATCCAGCAAAGAATCAAGGATTTGCAGATAGTAAGACACTCACCGTTGCCAGTCATAACCCTCTTCCTTAAGGGCCTCCTTTGTATGTTACACACTGATTCTGGACTGATCCTGAACCACCTACCGTTGCCAATACGAGGAGTACACTGGACTCCCAAGGGTCTGGCATCTACTCCAATTATTTCATTCACCATGACTTACCCCTTCACATTTGAATTTCTGTTGAGTCATGTCACAAACATAGCTGCACAATAAAATCACCCTTCACTGACTCATTGTCTGCTTACTTTTATTTCATATTTATCCATGTAGATATGTCAGACCATGTGAAGCATATAATGATGATCCAAGGTACTTGTTCAAGATGGGATATGTTGCATGTGTACAGTGCCAAGCTCAGGATTACAACCCTCTCACACAAAAACATACATACATGTGTCTGCTCAAAATAGACATTTTATTAGTGTTCAGAACATAGGCTGTCAACATATTGACAGGTACAAACCCCTAGACCACGGAAGGAAGGGATTTGTCAGACATTGTCCTGTAGAATAGGCAAACATTGATGAGGCTGATGTCAGCAGCTTGAGCCTTGTCACATACCAGACCAAAGTAATTCAACATCACATAATCCAAGGTACAGACAGTTGGCAGTACAACAGTCCCTGAACACAGGACCATCATAATCCAATGCCCATGCTTCTGGTGGTATGACACAAACATATGTCAGTGTTGAGGCCCAGGCACCGTGGCCTACAATGATGACACACATCTACAGCTACATAGAGGTCATACAAAAAGTGTTTAGCCAATGTGAAGGATGGCCGACTTGGTCCTAAGCTAGGAATACATATTTGATGACTGCAAGATGACACACATGAGGCATCAAGCCCACCAATCGACACAAAAGAAGTCTAATGGGCATTTCTGAACTTCCACCCAAACACTGTGTAAAAACTGCCATGACACAGGTCTCATACACCCAAAGTTGTGACCTACATTAGCTGGAACAATCCATGTCCACTTCGTATGTCAGAACAGCATCATATACCTGCCAATGTCACAACTCTGAAATACCCACATGAAGATAGCATGGTGAAGGTACCTGTACAATAAACAAAACAAGTATAGGCTTGAAATTATACATATGACACAAGTCACATAGCAAGAATCTGGAAAACAAAGTACATTGGGAGGAAACTGACAAAACAAAGCAACTCCATCAAGGTGGGGAAGTGTCAAAAGCTATCTTATCCGATACGCTTCAGCTGAATATTGCAGAGTATCAGCTCCCCAACTGTTCCCAAAACACTCAACTCCACACATTCTCACATCTACAGTTCAATGCACATCCACAGTCAGAAGATCACCTAACATACTTACACTCATGAGAAGCAGCTGTGGATGAGATCTTCTCGAAAGTCAGCTCCTTCCTCTTCACCGCTGTCATCCTCAGTTAGCATTTCAGGATTCTCACCCGGTGGCACTGCAAGCTCACCCTTGTCTGAGATGTACAGGGTATTCCACCGCAGAGCGATGTTGAGGAGCATGCAGCATGCCACAATGATCTGGCACATTTTTCTGGGTAAGTAGAGGGGGTTCACCAGTCCTGTCCAGGCACCAAAATCTGGCCTTCAGGAGCCCAAAAGCCAGCTCCACTGCCCGCCATGTTCATCCATGGGCCTCATTGAAGCAGACTTCCCCTGGCATAGTTGAATTCCTCAGTGGTATCAGCAAGCATGGATGGTTTGGAAATGCTGAGTCTCCTGTTAAGGAAGGGACATAAGTGCAACAATAAGTCACTCACTTCATGATTGTAGTGCCTGACATTGCTCACACATTATCAGGACAAAGGTGACTTACCAAACAGCCAGGCCCTCCCTCGGAGCAGTTGTGACATCAGCTGGGTTATGGTGCTGTTCTGCATTATGAAGGAATCATGGGCTGATCCAGGATAATAGGCACACACATTTGAGATGCAGAGATCTGCCAAACAGACAACTTGCACGTAGATAGGATGGAAGTTTTTCTGTTGCAATAGACTTGTTCAGTGGCCTGCTGTGGCACCAGCCCAACGTGTGTACCATCAATGGCCCCCACCGTATGTGGGAGACGGGCAAAACCATAAAAGTCAGCCTACACATTGGCTAAATCCTTATGTTGGGGAAAACTGATATAGCTGTCAATGTGTTTCAACATTGCAGAGAGGAAATCCTTCAACACCAGACTGAACATAGGTTGAGACATACCAGCAGATAGGGCCACTGTATGTTGGAAGGGCCCTGTGGTCAGGAAGTGCAATACTGACATGACTTGTACAATGGGTGGTATACAGGTTGGATTACTGTTAGTTGGCATTATAATTGGTTCCAACTGACGGCATAAGTCCACTATTGTTTGCCTATTCAGATGGTATAACTGGATAATGTGGCATTCTTCCATCGTCTGAAGGTCTGGCAGTGGACAATAGACAGGAGGTTGCTGCATCCTCCCTCTCCCAGGGTACCAACGTGTGACAAGATATGATTTGTAACATGTCACTGTGTCCACAGAATCATACTTGATGCATGCCAACAATATTATGTGACAAAGCATTTCTGAATGGATAGACATGACACACAGTACACATCCCAGCTGGCAAGTATACAAGGGTCACATATGATCCCCATGGTTGTAAACACGTGTCCAGAACATGGATTCTGGCGAAACCTAACTATCTGCTACACAATTGCCCCTCAAAATGTGACTGTATTTTCTGATCACCAAAAAGACTGTCAGCAGTGGTGGTTGCTGCACTGCCATCATATGCCATCTGAGCCCTGCAACTCACTACACTGGTGGTTGCGTAGTAGGGCATAGATAAAACAACAGAATACGGATGTTTGTGATTTATTTGCTTTCTGGACTTGCACTTCAACATTATGAAGATAGACATGCCCCTTGACTCTACTATTGCTTGTCCCTGAGATATCTGAAGGCCCAGTTCCTGTGCAAATGTTGTTTTAGGGGCATGTGCAAAGTGTAATGAGTCCCAAGGCAGCATCTTTCCATGAGTGATCCTGATGCCCCCATCCCTATTGTGCAGGTATTGTTTGCCTAGTGAGCTTTGGATATTTGTCTCTCAAACTATAGTGCATCCCCTTGTGTTGCAATGCGAGTGATATGTGGGTCTACTGCAGGACTGTTTCATGGGAGGGGTGTTTGTGTTTTATGCCACATCCATATATATGGGTGTTCAATCTGATGACAGTCCATGGCATGTGTGCAATGTGAGGGTATCAGTTGAGTTGGTAGATGTGAAGTTGATGTGTTGTTGCTGTTGTGTGACACATTGTTGTGTACAATTCGCTGTCCCTGTGCCTGAGATTGTCAGATGTGTGTTCTGGTAGAGTATTGCAGTGTCAGTGACCTGCCCAAAGGGGGCATTTTGTAGCTAGAAATGTGTAATTTAGTGAATGACTCTGACTGCAGACTTGGTACTTGATGCCCGTAGCGTGAGCCCCATACTATGTGGACAACGGCGCCATGATCTGTTGTTGAGCTTGTTGATACAAGGAGGTGTGTATACTTACTGTTAGTTGTGTCCATGGCGGCGTGGATTTTGGGCACCCTTGTGGCACAGGACGTGCTATGCTACCTGTGGGTGAGTTGCTCTCTTTATACTCTCTGTTTATGCCTCCTGGAACGTGGTGGTTGGACTAGCAATGTGCAACATCATAATGTGTCAGGAGGAAACACTGCCTTTGTCGGCCTGTTTAGCCTGCCTCGTCACCGTGGCGGTCTGCACTATCTGGCAGTGCTAGCAGAACCGCAGCGGTCTTTCTTCTACCAGACCGCCAACATCATAATACAGCGGTCCTACTGCCAAGCCGAAGGCGGTCGGACTGCTGCTGCCACAATGGCGGTACACGAACTGCCAAACTCTAAAACAGGCCCTTAGGGCCTAATTAGGAGTATGGCGGTCCCTGGACTGCCATACTCGTGGTGGTGGTTGAACCGCTGCAACATTGGGGGTCCGACCACCACATTACAATGCTGGCATTTGGACAACCAGCACACCTTCGCCACCATCAGGATCAGTGATCCCGACGGGTCGGGGGTGGTGCAAGTCATGGTCAGCCACGGCGGTGCCGAGTTCAGCACCGCCGTGCTGATCACGACTTGCCTTTCGGCCAGCATTTTCATAATTGGGACCCTGCCATGAAAAGGCAGGGACGAGGCCACAGGGCATGGGTAGTGCAGCCCCCCCATCAGCATCCTCGGAATGTGCACTGTCTGCCATGGCAGACAGTGCACATTCAAAGGGTGCTGGGGGCACAGTCTGTGTGACGGCATTGGCCTCAGCTCCCCGAGGCCAATGCTGCCGCACTGCTTCTGCCCCTCAGCCAAGCAGAAACATCATAATACACGGGTAGGGAGGCCGCTGGCTTGGCAGCCGCTTCCCCACAGACGTCTTGGCGGTCCGATGGTCGAACTGCCAAGTTTGTAATTAGGCCCTTACTGTTTCTGGGGGCTACTGTGCCCCCTGTATCCTTCCATAACATTTAAAAACATGCTTCTAGGGGCACCACCAGCATACAAAAAATTACTAAAAAGCCCTCGAGGGACATTATGGGACATTATGGGGACTTGGAGAGGGGCACACAGAATAAAAACAAAGTTTAAAGGGACTTAATAGTTAAGTGAAAAATGTCAGTTAAAACATACTGTTTTAAGGAAACAAAACCACTGCAATTCAGCAGTTATAGTTATCTCTAGTAAATAACATAGAAAGTACCATACAGTAACTATATCTCATGTCCTTGCAATGCATTGCTAATTACCTCCATTTTACTTCACTCATGGCATGATCTATGACATCTACAACATCACTGCAGCATCTGAAATGGCACAATCGATACAACACTGTGCATGTTGGGGACATGAGTTATAGTCTGTTGGCAGCCCCCAGGAACACTTTTTGGTGGTGCTATTGCTGTCCCTCTTTGTGGCACCATGACAACTAGAGTATTTAAAAACCAAGGCCATGCATTACTAGGAGTTCCCTGAAGGGACCAGTTAATATTAAATGAGTGGCCTCACCGCTTTACTGCTTTATTACTGAATACTCGTCCCAACTGGGACCTATGTTTTTTCCTTGTAGCTCAGAGAGCACACTCCAGTACTTCCTCACCTCTTATCTTTTTCAAATTTGGGTGCCTTGGTCCCACCTGCGGTATCAACAGCCGTCTTCCTTTTTAACTAGTGGCAGCAAGGGGAACCCACTCCTATGATGTCGTGCTAGTTCCCCACCTCCCAGCACACTCACTGCTGATGTGGTATCCAACACATTCTCGCTTCCTGTCTGCTCCATGAGGGCAGGGACCATATTTGTGGTGTGCGTCCCTGCCCTACAGTGGAGCAGGAGAGCATACTGCAATGTGGCGTGTGTGTGATGGTGCCCAATCACATCAAAGTGCCTCAGGGTCCCGGGGATGAGGTCACTGATCTATTTCATTTTTCAGCCCCAATCCCTCCTCCCGGAGATGAGTACCATGTGCCCTGCTCCCCAAGTGAAGTGGAACAGGACAGCACACAATGTGAGAGGGGCATGTGACAGCTCCCCCCAGTCCCCAGCAATGTGCCTCTAGGTCCCAGGAATAGGGTCCAAGACCTCTTTTATAATGCGGTAACCCCCAGCGAGGGTTACATTTTGAAGAGTGGGCCTGACACACGCTCTTCCCCATTTTTAAATTGAATATTAATGTGCAGCAACCCCTGGGCCCTGCCTCACCCTGAGGTGCGGAGGGAGACTTGGAAACAGGCGTCCCACAACTTTTTTTTCACTGTACTACAGCAGGTTCTGGAAAAAAAACATTTTCATTTTTGCCCCAGGGCGTCCCTCTAGAAAACCCTCATAAGGCCTAGTGGATCAAGGTTTCCCTACCCTGGCCCATTATATGGTCCTCTTCCTGAGCCATTAATGGCCCAGGGGGCCCCATCCCCTGGGGCCAGATCACTAACTGTGTCCCGGGGAAACTTGTGTTTGTTCCCAACTTGTGGGAGAATTTTATAAACTCCTCTCAAACACAAGCAAACACAAAGGGGTAGATTTAAATTGTCAGGCAACGTAGCGTAGCCGCCACAAATGCTGCACTGTGTTGTGTGACAGGGAGGAGGCAGGAGAGTGCCATATCACAGAGATATGTCTCTCTCCTCCCCTTTTCATAGCGCAGATTTTTGCTGCCATGCGCTAACCACACACCTTTGTGCCATCGTGCAAGGGTGTGTGCGAGAGTCTAGCATAGGTTTCATACTGGAAGGGATCCATTCCAGTTCAAAATACTATGCCTAGACAACACTTAAAACTTTTCTTGCTTTGTAAGTGTGCTGCACAATGCAGTATGCATGCAAAGTATGAAAAGAAAGGAGAAATTACCACATTTTTCCATTTAACCCCTGGTTTTAAAAGGAGTTCTTTTTTTAAGCAAAAAACAGTCTCACATTTTTGGTAGGTAGGGTTTTGTGTCAAAAAGGGTGGGTAGTTGCATGGGAACGCCCATGTAACGCCCCCTTGATGCCATGCACTGATTATGAGCTTATGACCTCACATATTACATCGCCGATGACATCTCCAATTACATCATTTATGACATCACTGATGACATCATCCAATGAGTGTGTAAGTTTGTTTTGTAGTTTACATAGCGACAAGTAATTACCATATTACTTTTCTACCTAATTTTGTAATGTTTGTGTCCAGATAATGGATGTAAGTGTTTACAAAACACAAGTGCTCCTAGTGCATCATAGGTGTGTTGCGGTATTGAACAAGTTATAAAACATTGTATAGAAGAGTAACTCTGTGTGCAGGTGACAGTTGGTGACTTATGCTCAGCATGTTCCACACAAGATTTTTGGTTCAACGGGTCAAAGATTTTACATAGTAGATACTAGGTATTGTAAGCAGCCTTGACTTATTAGACAGAATCATCTCAGCATGACACTTCCTACATAACATAGAAGACTGTGTGCACCGCCACTAAAACCTTACTTTAACCTTTGGATTTTTCAGTCAATTTCTAATGTGTTTTTTTCAACAAAAAAATATATTTTTCTCAAACCTAATATGTATGTGTGTTTGTGTGTGTGTAAAACGTTATTAAATTATTTTACATCATAGTGTTTATAGTTATGTTGATGTTTAGAATTTAATTAAATGTATCTGTGATTGTGTGCATGTACATACACACACACATACATTTAAAAGGATGAACATGATTAAACAATACTTGTCTTAATTTAAAAGAATATAATAACATTTTTTAATTTAAACATAAATATTACTATAATTTGTTTAAAAATAAAATGAAGTTATATCAATAATACATACATTTTAATAAATGTTATTACATATTAAATACATATTAACATTTCAATTGAGGTGTTCAAAATCGTATATTCAAATCATTGAAATAGTTTGCTGAAAATTAAGTATTTGGTGCTGTAGCATCTTCAGATTTTGTCTACATTTACAATAAATACAAATTGATTTATGTTCATATTTAGCATACAAATAGTTGTATTACCTTTTTACAATCAATAAACTTGTGAACCTTTCTCAAATCTTTACCATAGACAGATCTCTGCCTCTGTGGCAAAGATCTGTCTAGGTGACAAAAGTTACACGTAGTAACTTTCCCCTCTTAAATTAGGCTCAGTTAGCAGTTGCTTCTATATGTGGATGGGGGAGTATCACCCTTCTGTTATGATTGCGCAAAAAAATGAAGAAAAAAAACGGTAATTAAATTATTACTACTTTATTTTTTCCCCTACCAGGCCGAGTTGATTGTGAGGGAGGGGAGTGTACATGTCACTTTGGCCACCTGTGTTGTGATGGCCAAACTGACATGCACTTTAATCCTCTCAAACCCCAGGTGTCTTTGACAGCTGGGTGGAGGGCAGGCACAGACCTCCAGGGCCTGTAGGAACGCTAAGACTGTCCACTCTATCCACTCCTGGCGCTTGTCCCACATTGGTTAACAGCATGAGAGGAGCATCTGAACTGGTTAGAGGAGTTGGCTCCGGCCTTTGCTGAAAAACTAGAGTAGAACACCAGGACCAGAGGATGTGGAGTCAGAGGGTAAGTCCATATTTTATTTTTAAGCATTTAGTCAATGTAAACAGTAATTAAATTGCTAAGATGCATTACATTAACATGTTAAAGTTAAACATTTTAGCTTTAAAACATCATTATAATGCATTTCAGAGATTTAGTAAGTGATTATTGCATGCAATCATTTTATTTATTTTTCTTGAGTCCAAGTAGGCACCTTTTTGGCCAACCAATATACATTGTGAGAAACTTGCACTGTCTTCAGCCTCAACCATCGAGCTCTAAGTCATGGCTTGTAATAAGCTCTGTTTCTAACGAGCTAAGATTGAGAGCTTTGGTACTAAGCCTAAAGGCATTGCTGGTTTCTCTCAATGCCAGTTTGACAGTAAGATTGCTCGCACCACCACTTTCAACTGTTGCCAGCTCCCACTGGGCTCCACCCCACGGTTTCACAGGTGAAAATGTGTAAGCCTACAATTTGTAGTAAATTTACACTTGTAACAGGGGAAATAGCCAAAAGTAGTTCCTTATTACAAAATGGGAAGGCAAACTCGTAGAGTTACTCATATGTAAAATTACCTTTGTGATTAGGTCCTATTCGGAACTGCAAAAGCAAGGAAAATATACACCCCATGTTTGTACAATGCATTCTGTACAGTGGCATTGATATATCCTTCTAGGGCTAATGTCTTTCATTGCATCTTGTTCTTTGTATCCAGATAGCAAATTAAGATCTTAGCCAAACAAGCTGTTTTTTCATTAATATTGGTAAATACTACTTCCATCTTATACAGACGGATCTGCAGCAAATGCAACAATGAGGTGGGCTGGCTCATGGTGCAACCTTCCTTGCCCACTTCCCATTTAAAAATCTCAAAGGGTATATGCATTCTGATCAGGTATTCTATTAGTCCCTGTTTGCAAAGATCCAGTGACAAGGCTTTGGTAGTTGTACCTCCTTCCCCTTTCAATTAGATAATCAGTTTGAGATTGGTACGGCTCAAAGAGGTATTGCTGCTTGTAGAAGATAGACTTTCAATGGGTCAGAACGTCCTGTATAAAAGTCTTTTTCAGGGACATTATTAGCTACCTGAATGATCGACAAGTGACCAGTACTTTGTTGTCACTGATCACCCTTTTGCCACCAGCAGAGTCAGCACATTCTATGGGATTACAGTCTCACAGTTGCATAGTGGTGAATAGAAATGCAAATGCACAGTCTTTGCATCAGAAAACAGTGTGGAAAAGCGCACTTTGGTCTATATGAGGTCTAATGTTGGTGACACTGTTCAGGGAGGCTTTAGCTATAAAGGGGATTACAAGTGCCTGCATTCCATGCTAGGCAGTCTTTGTAGACGGAACCCGCTATATAGGGAGCCCCAGCTAAGACCTCATGCACAGTATTCTCTAGCCTTCCTGTGAGAAGATTATGTGGATCAACTGTTGACTTTTGGGGAACAACCAGAGTTTAAAATTCTTTGTGAAGGAGACAGGTTGTGCTGGTAGCAGCATGAAAGATGCTAAATATGTTACTTTATACTCTGCATCTCACCCTAATATTTGGAGAGTGTGTGAGGCACATTCTCAGACTATTTGACTATTCTTTTCTTTCAAAGCTGTAATGCCCATGTGAATTCCCAGAAGTGCAAGAGTTTGAGTGAGACATTCTCTGAGCTTCCACAAACATTTTTCAGGATAGAGATGCACAGTGAATCAAATTTTAGATTCCTAGAATGCATAATGTGCTCAGAGTGAACTAATTCTACTCATTCAACTAATTTGAACGTTTTTGAAAACATTACAAAATAACATTCTCTTCACGTTTTCTGGGTTTAAATGTGTATTTGTGAAGTACACTCAAGCCAAGAGGAGGGTATCCTGGCACTGAGCAGGAGTATGTGCCTACACCTACCTAAGGTGTGGAAATTATTTAAAAAACTAGGGTTTCCGCTTCTTACACCTCTCCAGAAGAGAGGAGGAGGCTCTGCTGTGTAGTATGAGGCCATTTCATACTATAGGAACAATGTTCTATGTATGTGTGGGATTTGTGGAAGAGTGGAGGTGTCTGGGGGATGATGAAAGAAGATAGGATTGTTCAAGTAGGCCTGCCTATGCCGTGTACCTCCTTACAGGTGTGAGTCAAGAGTTTAAACTGTTCTCACTTGTGTATTGGGAGCTAGTGGAGCTACCTGAAATGTGTTTGAGTCTAACTGCAAGTTCTGGATGGTTTGCAGTCTTCTGTTGAGTTGCTTGCTGATTCCAGTGTAGAGGGTATTCCAATCATCCAGCTTGCTCATGACAAAGTGTGTGTTACATTTTTTCGGGTGTTGTTTGGGAGCCTTTTAAAGATTTTCTTAGCATTTTCAGGGTATGGTGGCAGGATGTTGTGACAACTTTCCTTGATTGTTCATGACTTGTCTATTGTGAGTGACAATCATAAGTATCCTGGTATGCCTGGTGGGGGTGGGTGTGCGTCCAAGGTCAGCAGTGGAGTCCCATGGTGATATGTTTTCATCAAAGATCACTACTTCTGTTTTGTTGGTGTTGAGGTTGTGACAGCTGAACTTCTTCCAGTGGGTGAGTTCGTTCATGCAGGTGGTGAAATTGTTTCTTGTATTGGTGGACTTGTCCGAGAGGGAGAGTATGAGTTGTATGTTGGTGTAGGAGAGGATATTGACATCATGTACACAGATGGCGTTGCCCAGAGAAGTGGATTATTCAGGCATTGAAGAGGGTTGGGATGAGGGACAATCCATAGGGCACTCCACAGAAGAGTTTGCGGGCCTCCGAGGTGTGCTGGGCTAGGATGGTGGCTTCAGTTCTATCTTTCAAGAAGGGGCAGAGCCGGCAAAGAGCAGGTCCTTGGATGCCAGTCTCGTGCAGACAATTGATGAGAATGAGGTGGGAGACTTTGTCAAATGCTGCTGAGAGGTCCAGGAGGATGAGCGCAATAATTCTCCTTTGTCCAGGATCATGTGGATGTCGTCTGTGCCAAGGATGAGTGCTGTTTCCATGCTGTAGTTGGGTCTGAAATCAGATTTTGTAATGTCAAGGATATGGTGGTTACGAGGTGGTCGTGAGGAGTAAGTTGATGAGTTTCTCTAGGACTTTGGCTGGAAGTGGTAGCAGGGAGATTGATCTGTAGTTGGCAAGGATGAAAGGGTCCTCAAAGGCCTTCTTGAGCAGGAAAATGACTGTGACATCTTTCCAGGTGTTCAGAAAGGTAGCAGTGGCAATGAAGGCATTGGGGATGGCTGCAAGAGCTTTGCTGATGGGCTGTAATCCTTTGGTATAGGTGTAGTGGGGTGAGAGATCAGATGGGGTCTAGAGTGGATAGACTACATGATAGCTACAGTTTTGTTTGTGGTGATGGAATGCCACAAGGTCAAGCTGTGGTTTTGTTCATGGTGAATGCTGGCCACAAGGTCAGTGTCTGTTCTTTGGCTCAGATAGGGAGTAGGGTGTTGGGGCAAAGGAGGTCAAAGCCTCTGCAAACGGAGGTGATCTTGTTACAGAAGAATTACAAGACTTTTTGCTGAAATCCAGTGCAGGGATGATGCTGTGGGATGCGGCTGTAGGTGTGGTGAAAGTTTTGATGATGATTTCTTTGCTGATGTTGGCACTGTCACTGATGTAGTTTGTGGTTGCTGAGCACTTAGTGCTCCAGACCTGTTGGTGATAGTGCCTCAGAGTGCATTTGTTGGTGCCTTTATCTGCAGTGTCTTGACTCTTTATCCAATTACGCTCCAGTTGCTTGCATTGACTCTTCATCATTTTGAGTTTTTCTGTGTACCAGTTGGCTTGAAGTCAGTCGACTATGGAAGCCAAGACGTTTGCAAATGCAGTGATCTAGCTGTTGAAGTTTTCAATGGTTTCTAGCAGGCTGGAAGTGTCCAGGCTGGTTCAGGGGGAGGTCTTCCAGGTGAAAGGTCAGGTCCCTGAGGATGGTGAAGGTGCTGGAGTCGATGATGAGATTTACCATGAAGTCTGTGGTGCTGCTGGCAAAGTTAATTGAAGTTCCTGATGGTCTGTATATGAGAGTTCTGCACAGGATGATATTGGCAGTGATGTGTCGCTTCAACAATAGGTGTTCTGTGTGGCTTATGTCAGTGGAGGTGATGCAGCTGAATGTGTCCTTGAATATGATGGTGACTTCTCCTCCGGGCTTGTGCTGACAGTTGTTCCTGGAAATCTTATAACTGGCGGGGTGGCTGTAGCGATGTCCAGAGCAGAGACTGTGTTTAGCCAAGTTTCTATCAGGAAAAGTGGATAAGGATCGTGGAGCAGGTCCCATACCTTGTGACAAGTTTGTTGAGTGAGCGGGTGTTAAGGGGCATGCAAAGTAGTATGGTGGTGGCTGGAGTGAATGAATATGAGAGAATGGAGAGTTGGGTGCTGTCAATGTGGGTGTGAGTAGAGCGTGGCGAGGAACAGTGCAGGAGTATCTGCTGGAAGCACAAGAGAACTCCCTTTCTGTGTTTAGTGATGCGGAGCAGCAGAGCTTGGCAAGTGACGGTCAGGGTTGAGAGTGCAGAGGAACACAGAAAGATAGCTGTGGGTAGGGAGAGGAACAGAATTCCATTACTTTGGCCAACGTTCCAGTGTAAATCAGGATTTGCAATGGAAAGTTGGCCCAAGTAAAGCAAAGTAGAGCTATGTGTTACTTTGTGTCAAGGGGACATGGCAGCCTTAAAAGTGTTATTGCTGGGGGAGAGAAAATCAGCACCATATTTTAGAAGGTATGGTGCTGTTTTTCATTCTCTTTTTGACCCAATGCAGCAAAGTAACTTTGGCAGCTATGCTTCGTTGAGTCACATTCCAGTAAATTACCTCCTTCGAATGGAGCTTGACAACTGGTCCACATGTCTGCAATGAGATGGATGAACTGTACAGTGTTTACCTTCATTACATTAGGAAGCAATCTCAGTCCTGCTTAGTGGGGTGTGGCACGGAAATTGTTGAATAATATGTCCGTATAGGAACCTTCCATTTTGAAACAGAGGGCCTTTACAAATTCCAGAAACCACTCTCATTCCACCAAAGAAAAGGGGAGGAGCTCAATCAACAACATTTTGGTCAGTTGAACATTGCAATATTGGCCCAGATTATGGGGTCACTGGTACGGTGCACCCTTGCTGTACATGCCATTATTTTACATTTTGACAAAGTTTACAATGCTCATGATCCTACCTCAAGTGACTTCCATGGAGCTAAGTTGCTTGGAAGCTTTGGGGTAATAGCAAAGTCCCATATGTCCTTGTGCTCACCTGATGTTGCTGCTTGTTCTCAATGAGCACTGACAGTATTAGGCCAATATGTCCTGCTAATGTTATCTTCTTCATAACCATCACTTCATTCCACCAGTTCAGGCTCATCTGTCTCCGGAACACTAGACTTTTTGGGTGCTGTTTCCATAGAATTAAATATTTGTTTTTCATATGGGTCTCTTGGCCCACAGGATCTACTGACCTACAAAGCATCACGGATGCCACTGTTTGAGGAATACTATACAGTCTGCAATGTATTCTTCATTTGCCTACGTGTAATTAATTTCCAAACCATGGAGCAGAGCTTCTTTATACAACCAAAGCCTGGCAATCTTGTGGTGGATCTTGGTGGGTTTGCTTTTGCTGGTCTGGGACTATGGTGGGTGTTGTTGGGGCCTATTTTGGGGATTTTATGAAGATGGAAGCAGATGGTGGTAGTACAAGTGCAAGCTGAACAGAGGTAATTTGCACTTCGTAAGTAACACTCTCGAAATAAACAATGACTGGTTCATCTTTCTTAATACCAACTATACTTTCTGGAAATTGGTTACATGCCCTGCAGCCTCTTCCTATGGTTACCACTAACAATCACATGCAGCATTGCAGAGCAATGTACACCCAAGATGTGGCTAGGCGAATTCACAGGACCACACACCATCAGTAACACAGCAACAAGTGTAAAAATGTCAAATAATATAAAAAATAAGAGCAAAGCAACGTGGCAACTGACAAAAAAAATGAAATTAAAGTAAATTTGCTCAATAATCGTTGCCCTGTGACAGACACCAGAACATACTGCAGTTGTTTGATAAAGCTTCCTAGCATTGATCCTGTACTCCAGAGGTAGGGTTTTTACCTGAATTAAATTGATGTAACACAATGGATCAATCATGTGTTTGACTTGTCCCAAGTATAACATGAAATACTGGAAATTGAGAAGTTACTCGAACATAAAGAACATTTTACCTGGGCTTAGCTTGAAGGAGTTAAAGGACGGATCAATAGCTGGAGTGAACTCAGAGCAACAGATGTCAAATCAATAGGAAAAATCAAAGTCACGCCGAAAAAACAAGGCTGTAAAGCGGAAATTTGAAACCTTTTATTATTGTAAAGCCTTCACGAAAGTCCTTATGAAGGTCCCTGCCTGACTGCAAGATGTTGGACCAAGGACCAAGTAACTACTTTAAGTGCTTCTGACCACAAAGTTGTTCAGTGTGGCTTTTATTACTTTTTGCATTAAGCAGCTTTTCTCCTTTGTGAGACAGAGGCATCAAGATTTAACTTACTGAGTGATTCGGGTTTCCATATGCTCCTGAATTCAAGTTTTTGTTTGAGATGTCATGGGTGCTCTCTTGCACCCATGACGTCCTGATAATTTGGTGGCTGTCCTAAACTATTACCACCAGGGATAGTACTTTACCTCATTAAGCTGAACAATATGAAGGAAGTCCTGCATGTGAGTGAATATGAGATTTCACACTGTTTTACTGTTATTATTCTTGCATTTCTGTTACCATTTTGTATTGATTTTATTTCTGGATGAAGGATGTGGTGATCTAAACGGCCTTTCTATAAATGATGGCTGTTGATTGCAGTTGGTCCTCGGAAAAATTAAAGTTCGCTCATCTTATTGTGAGATGCCCTATGCAACTCGCCTCACATTCACCTGGTAATGTTAAACCCTGCCTCTTTAAATACAAAAGGCCTGAACATTCCGAATAAAGAGTAAAGATATGGAGAGCAATATGAGATTATTGCATTACAAGAAACTCACCCGGAAGTTAGTGATCAACCCCTTGTTAAACATAAGCTATATCCAGTGTAAGAAAGACTTGGGGCTTGGTCCCACAAAGAAATAGCAGAAAAAAATACTTGCAGACCTTCACTGTTGAAAAAGGTCCAAGGGATCGAGAGGATTAACAGCCACTTGATTGCGTCTTCCCTCACTACACTACCATAACTAAAAGCAAACAAGTGACAAGTCTTAGAGCAAGACTGCTCAAGTCATTGGAAGTTCCCTGTCATTCTAGGGCTTGTACTGCTATACCCAAGGCATGAGTAGGACAGACAAGCCTTAAACAAATTCAAAAGTTTGATATGTGTGGCCTCACCCCCGTTCCCCGGTATCATCCTTCATCTGCCACACCTCATTCATCAAATAACCTTTCAATGGTGAATGGGCTCCTCACAGAGATGAGGAGTGCTTAATAGAATGATCGGTGAAAGTGGAAGCAAGATCTAGAATTATTAAAAATCCCTGTACCTAATCACAAGATTTGTCCTTTAATGTTGGTAGATCGAGGAGATGCTTAAAAAATGGATTGATTAGTTAGTATCTGTGCATCTGTAGAGTCAACATCTTTTAGCCTATAAACGGCACTCTTACAGGTCAGTTTTTTCTTCAGGATGTCAGATCCTAATTTTCCTGACTCCTAACTCAAAACATGTAATAACATTCATACAGTTGTGTTGTATCCTAGCAACTCATTGGAGTGTCTGTTTGGAATGTTGTTCTTTGAAGGGTGGACCTGGGGAGAACACAGAGACCACAGTGGAGTTGGGTACTCTCCCTGAGATCTGGCAGGGGTTGTTCGTGTGTACTCAAATAAAGGGAGTTCCTCATCTACGTTTCCAGTGTCACCATTTATCTTAACAAGTTTCAGGCACTTGATACCTATTGGTACGGTCCTGCTAGCCAACATACACCTGAATCATGTGTCTTATGGGTCCTGCAAAATGAAAAAGCAAGAAATAAAAAAACATTTTTAAAATCACGACTTAAGACAGACATAACAAAGATATATGAACATAAAGGCGAAAATTATAATAAAAGACCTAGGGCCTGATTACGACCTTGGTGGATGGGATAATCCATCACTAACGTGACTGATATCCCGCCTGCTGTTTTACAAGTTTCATAGGATATAATGGAACTTGTAATAGGGCGGACGGGATATCCGTCACATTTGTGATTACGAAGACTTCCACCGTCGTTCCGGTGAGGTGCAGCTAAAAGGAGAGAAAGTGCCTTGTTTATAAACTTTGCGTTTTCACTTGTGCTAAGATACTTTAAAAAAAATATTTTTGGTTAATTTGTGAAGACGAGCGCGCACACTCAAAGGAGCACATCATTTCGAGCTTTCAACTTGCGTGTAGCTTGAGGGTGTTGGTTCGAGCGTCAACATTCGAATTCTGAGGCCGGCAGGAGCATCAGATCTCGTGCGTTTGCTTTGTACCCTGAGGCCGGAACAAGCGTTAACTTCCTGTTATCTTTGAATCTAATTCCTGGTCTCCTGGCAAGAAGCTTGAACGCTACCTGTTATACTACATTAATTGTAGAACAGCCATTTCTGATTTAAAAAAATAAATAAAAATACAGATTGATGCATGTTGCTAGAATTCTACTTTTACTTCCTGC
Source organism: Pleurodeles waltl (assembly GCF_031143425.1). NCBI lineage: Eukaryota > Metazoa > Chordata > Amphibia > Caudata > Salamandridae > Pleurodeles > Pleurodeles waltl. The sequence goes on along the minus strand of NC_090437.1, from coordinate 1,029,076,086 downwards.
TTTACAAACATTAGAACATTGAAAGTGATCAGGAAATTAATTCATTTAATGACTTTTAGTGACTGCAGTGTTTCTTCAAACTGATTGGTGGTGGAATTTATTATTTTGAATTTCTTATTACTTTTATTAACCATTGCAACAAGGCTCAAGTGGCTCCATTTATCTCAACCACTGAAATTTTTATCTGAACGAGGTGAACCTGTATTGCCTTGGAAAAAATGGATCAATCTGTTTGAGTCTTATTTGATTGGCATTGGTGGGGAGAAATTTTTGCCTGTGAGAAAACAAGGAATTCCTTTACATAATTTGGACATTGAAGGAAGAAATATTTATGACAGCCTTGATCGGATTACTATTGGCTCTGCTGACGGTGATCCTAGAGGTGTGTATGAAATGTCAGTTATGATGCTTAAAAAACATTTAGGAACTCGAATACATGTAGTCATGGAAAGACATACATTTTACATGAGAACACAAGCCAAGGATGAAAGAGTTGTGAACTATATTGCATCTCTTAAAACATTAGCACAAACCTGCGAATTTGCTGACTTAACTGACTTTCTTATTGCGGATCAACTCGTGCGGTGTACTAACAATCTGAGAGTACAAGAAAAGTTACTAGTAAAAAATCCTTCTATATGTGAAGCTATTACCATTGTGGAAAGTATGGAGCATGCTACCTTTTGGGCTAAGGAAATGAAAGACACTTTTTCAAATTGTCAGGCCTTTTCTGCACCAATAGTAGAATCTACGTCCAACTCCGTGGTGGCTAGAGTTTTAGCTCAAGAAAATATACAAGAGGGAGATATTGTACAAAAAATAGCAAGTTGAATAAAAGTGGGTAATGATTTTTCCAAAGACTCCAAAATTAGATGTTCCAAATGTGGTAGTCCTGGGCATCTAGCAAATAACCCAAGGTGTTTGCCAGGAATATTAATTGCAGGAACCGTGGAAAGAAAGGACGTTTGGTGAAGGTTTCCAAGAGTCATAAAATAAACATGGTTGATGAAGCATCAACGGGTCAAAAGATGATACTGAATGTGAATTGCCCTGATAATCAACGTACTTCTGCAGGTAATGGTACCAAATAGGTTATGCCGAAATGTGACACTGAGGTTGATGGGAAAATTGTTCCTGTCCTTGCAGACTCAGGATCCCCTTTCACTTTGATAGGCGATAAGAACTGGGAGACAATTTTTGGAGATGACAATATTGATTTATCTCCACCTGACATCAACCACATTGGTTATGGTGGACAGAAGATTGATTTATTTGGCTACTCTCCTATGACAATTAAATCTAAAGGTCGAGAAACAGTAGGAAAGATCTATGTGGCTAAACGAGGAGACAATTTGTTGGGTTGGAGACATCAAAGGGATTTAGGTATCATTCTCAATCCGAACTCTCCTGAGCAAGTCCTCTCTGTATCCCATGTAGGGAATGGTGACAATATTGTGAATTAATTTTCTGAAGTGTTCAGTGATAAACTTGGATTACTGGTAGATTTTAAACATAGAATTATTTTGAAATCTACTGCTAAACTAGAAGTGCATAAAGTAAGGAAGGTACCTCTTTTGAAGTTGAATCTGCTACAAGATGAACTAGGTTATTGAGTTGGGAGTTACAGAAGAAATTGAAGCTTCCGAATGGTTAGCTCCCATTGTTTTAGTTCCCAAAGATAATGGATCTAAAATAAGAATGTGTGCAGATTTGAGAGGTCTAAACCAGTGTATATGGGTGGATCGCCAACCTTTACTCAATATTAATGAAACATTGACAATGCTTTCACAAGCTAAAGTATTTAGTGTAATGGATCTGTCGGCAGCACATCACCAAATTCTATTCCATGAAGACTTGAGACACCTTACATCCTTTGTCACACCTTTGGGAGCATTCAGATTTATTATGCCATTTGGACTAGCTTCAGCTGCTGCATGTTTTCAAAGGGTGATGAAGGAGGTACTTAAGGGTCTGGATTCGGTTCTGTTTTTCCAAGATGATATGTTAGTCTATGGTGAAGATGGAAATAAAATGAACAGCTCTAAGAGCAGTTTTGAGGAGCTTGAAAGAAAAAGGGTTAACTTTGAAGAAAGAAAAATGTAAATTCAGAGTTGGAACAGTTTCCTACTTGGGCCACACTATCTCGGGTGATGGTATTAAACCTAAAATAACACTAGCCAAATCAATTAGGTCGATGCCTACTCCGTTTGACAGAGATAAAAGAACAATCATTCATTGGTCTTGCTGAGTATTATTCGAAATTCATTAAGAATTTTGCAAGTGTGGTGCAACGTTTAAGGGTTATGCTAAAGAAGGGTATGAGTTTTGTTTGGTCTTCGGAGTGTGAAGAAGCTTTTAATCTCGTAAAAACCAGAATTGGAGAAATGCCTACCCCGGGTCACTTTGATACCAAAAGGAAAACTTTGTTGTCCACTGTGCTAGTCTGAAGGGTCTTGGTGCAGTTCTCTCACAGATTGTGGATGGTGAAGAAATAGTGGTAGCTTTTGCGTCTCGTTCCCTTAAGGAGCCAGAAGTATGTTGTTCAGTAATAGAGCATGAAGCCCTGGCATGCAATTTGGCTATAAATCATTTTAGATACTATCTGTGGGGTTTACCAATTGTACTTAGGAGTGATCATAGGCCTTTGGTTCAGATGTTTGCTTGTCGTAGTATTGAAACCACAACTCCACGTATCAAACGCTGGGTAGAAAACTTGATGGAATATAATTTTCATGTTGAATATTTGCCTGGGAAGGAAAATATTCCAGCTCTAGATTGCCTTTGGCGGATCACATTGCAGAAGATCAAGTTCTGATATTGTGGGTCAAAGAATCAGCTTTTGATAAGGAAGAATGGTATTCAGAATGTGAGAAGGACACTGTTTGCAAGTTGGTTTCTGATTATGTGGTGGAAGGTTGGCCCAGTTAAGTGGTTGTTCTGAAGGCGCCAAGGCATTTTGGAATGTTAAAAATGAGCTAAGTATTGTGAATGGCAATTTGTATAAGTGTGATAGATTGGTTCCACCAGCAGGATTATATGAAAAGTTAGTCAATTTGGCTCATGAGGGACATTTAGGTAGGAAATTGACTAAAGCAAGTGTCAGAGAATGTTACTGGTGGCCTGGTCTAGATAGACAGGTTGAGGCACTTGTAAAAAATTGCATGCAATGTGCAACCAATGATAAGTCCAAAAGTGTGATGACTGCCCCACTATCTCCTGCTCTGTTCCAGATGAACCTTGGCACAACAACGTTTGGATCTGATTGGACCGTTTGAAACCTTACCTTATAATGAAAGATTTGTCATTGTGTTGGTTGATTATACTTCCAAATGGGTCACTACCAGTTGTGTGAGTTCGATCATCAACAGGGTTGTTATTGAGTTTTTAACTGATGTTTTTGCTGTGAGGGTATTCCTAAGGTGATAACTACTGATAATGGTGTACAGTTCAATTCACTAGAAATGAAGAACTTTCTTAACAATTTAGCATTTCATATTTTCGCACTGCGCTATATTCTCCCCAGGCTAACGGGCTAGTTGAGAATATGAACCAGTTAGTGAGAGCTAGTGTGCAGACTGCTGTTGATAATAAACTACCTTTGAAAACTGTCCTCAGGGAAAAATTGTGGGCTCACAGAAATGCCCCAAATGCTGTTACTGCTATGTCTCCTTTCAGAATCTTAAGAGGTAGGATGGATGGTTCTAAATTAAATCCATTATGGTTGTTGCCTGGTGGAAAGTGTGGAGAGTCATCAGTGAATGTGGGGCCCATCCATTATAAAATAATTGTGAACCAAGCTAAATATAAGGAGGTATTTGACAACAAACATAGTGCACACCATAGAATTTGGCATGTAGGTGATTTGGTATATATAAAGAAATCTATGTGGACACAAAAAGGTGAATCAAAATTTATGGGACCGAAGAAGATTGTACAGGTCAAAAACAATATTGTAGTTCTAGAAGGAGGTGATGTCTGGAGTATGTCACATTTAGCTAAATATGTAGATAGAGGATCGGCTTCTGAGAGCAAGTGCAAAGAACAAAATGTTTGTGAGTCTGATCTTGGTGGAAAAATTAGGAGGAGTGTAAGAAGATACATCCTAAATACCTGGAGAATTTTGTACAATAAGGAATTTGTGGTGGTAATATCATGCATAATTGTGTATTCGCCACTGTTTTTCTTATAATCTTCAGAATTGCATTCATTATATTTATATACATAATCAATTTTATTTTTTACTATTTTTGCTATTATTCAGTTCATCTTGTTATATATTGTTTTTTATCTTGTTTTAAGATGTCATTTGTAATAGAAGTTAAGTTAAGGTGATTATAAAGAGGGAGATGTGTTGTGGCTTAGATCTCTGACTAATGATGTCAGAGATTAGAAGGTGAGGAGCATGGAGATTCTAAGGTTGGCGGTTGAAAGAGGAGGAAAAGAGAGAAAGGAGCCTGTCATGTATCGTGTGGATGCTGTAACCAATAAAGATCTTTTGATGAGCTAATGAAGAGAGGACCTGGTCTTACCTTAGCACTATCCAACGTTGCTCCTTAGTGAAAAGAACCTGTAAAATGTTGCTCTGATGACTCACATTCACTAGGGCCATATGGGCGAACAGATTTTCCCATAGACACAGAATGGGTAAAACCCTTTGATACATCTGGTGCCTAATGTGGTCAGTGTGATATATTTATTTATTTGTTTATTTATTTTTGCATAGTCTGGCCCAGGATCCAGAAGGAGACAGAGAACATCATGTTGTAATAAACTTTATGTTTAACATCTTTCAGGTGACTGTATCTCCATTCCACCCTGAACCTCAGACCCAAGAAGGATCCATATTGCTTGTGTATTGACCATGGAAAAATGTCTGCATGCCTCATTTTCTGATTTCTTCTTCCAGGCATGCAGCAACAGTGCGAGGAGGTGGCCCCTGTAATCCCCTGTCTATGCCCCTATAATCTGCCCATCTTTGCCAAATTTTTGGATGCTTTTGTGGACAACCCCACGCCTGTAACACTGGTATTTCTAGCCCCATGCACAAGTCTAATACTCTCTACATGCTCAAGGAGGGTGCATTGTGGAACTTCCATGTTTGTTCTATATCTGATTTAGCTGTGGTGTGGCCTAGAAAAAGAAGCACCCGTTTATGTCAATTCCCGCCTATCCCTTCTGTGATGTGTAGGATGTTCAACTTTGGGTCTAATGGAGTCTCCAAAGGAGTACCTTGCTGAGGCAGCTGGTCACTCTCCGCCAGAAGTGAGTCAGGGAGGACCACTTCTGTATGGTGTGAAGGAATGCACCTTCTGTCGGTTCGCAGTGGAGACACCGCAGGGACCCCACCACTCCCAATCGCCACAATCTGTGTCTAGTGTAGTATGCCCTGTGAAAGTATTTAAATTTAACTTTGCACAGCTGGGGCATCATAGCCACCTCCCTAGGTGCCCTCAATGCGTCCAACCAGTCGTCACCATCTAGGAGACCCAGGTCTGATTCCGCGGCCTGCTGGAGGGAAGTAAGTGGACATGTATCATTAATTATTAACAGGCTATAAAGTGTGGAGATTTTGTGTTTACCCCCATGTCACCAGCGAGACGTTTTCCTTCCAGAGAGTTAAAGTCAGGAAAAACACCTAAATAATTGATATGGGACGTAATGGCTCAGCTGAGGATAATGGAATTGGCTGCGGCGCAGTTGAAATTCTTGCTGTAGCTCTTGGAGGAATTTCAGCACTGTGCCTGTCATGATATCCCCCAGAGTGGAGATGCCCATCATGTCCCACTTTTGGAAACACTCTAGACTGGCCACCTGACCCAGAAGAGCACTATGCCATAATGATGTGTATTCAGTGAGCCTTCCCCACCAGCCCCAGCGTCGCAGCGTGGTTTGCCATATGTTGATAACTACCTGTGTTGCAGAGGGAAGGAGATTTATTTTCATATTACTGTAGAAGAAGGACAATAATTTGGTATTGCCCATCTCTCAGTGGAATTTGCCCGGTCGTTGTGACAAGTGTACCACCATTCATTAATTATAAGTAGCTGTGACGCTACGTATCAAAAGTATACATCTGTTGAGGCAATGCCTTTTGTAGGAAGTTGGCTCTGTATGTGCTATTTCAAAGTAAGGAATAGCATGCACAGAGTCCAAGGGTTCCCCTTAGAGGTAAAATAGTGGTAAAAATAGATAATACTAATGCTCTATTTTGTGGTAGTGTGGTCGAGCAGTAGGCTTATCCAAGGAGTAGTGTTAAGCATTTGTTGTACATACACATAGGCAATAAATGAGGTACACACACTCAGAGACAAATCCAGCCAATAGGTTTTGTATAGAAAAATATCTTTTCTTAGTTTATTTTAAGAACCACAGGTTCAAATTTAACATGTAATATCTTGTTTGAAAGGTATTGCAGGTAAGTACATTAGGAACTTTAAATCATAAAAATTGCATGTATACTTTTCAAGTTATTGACAAATAGCTGTTTTAAAAGTGGACACAGTGCAATTTTCACAGTTCCTGGGGGAGGTAAGTTTTTGTTAGTTTTACCAGGTAAGTAGGACACTTACAGGGTTCAGTTCTTGGTCCAAGGTAGCCCACCGTTGGGGGTTCAGAGCAACCCCAAAGTCACCACACCAGCAGCTCAGGGCCGGTCAGGTGCAGAGTTCAAAGTGGTGCCCAAAACACATAGGCTAGAATGGAGAGAAGGGGGTGCCCCGGTTCCGGTCTGCTTGCAGGTAAGTACCCGCGTCTTCGGAGGGCAGACCAGAGGGGTTTTGTAGGGCACCGGGGGGGACACAAGCCCACACAGAAATTTCACCCTCAGCGGCGCGGGGGCGGCCGGGTGCAGTGTAGAAACAGGCGTCGGGTTCGCAATGTTAGTCTATGAGAGATCTCGGGATCTCTTCAGCGCTGCAGGCAGGCAAGGGGGGGGGTTCCTCGGGGAAACCTCCACTTGGACAAGGGAGAGGGACTCCTGGGGGTCACTTCTCCAGTGAAAGTCCGGTCCTTCAGGTCCTGGGGGCTGCGGGTGCAGGGTCTCTCCCAGGCGTCGGGACTTTGGATTCAAAGAGTCGCGGTCAGGGGAAGCCTCGGGATTCCCTCTGCAGGCGGCGCTGTGGGGGCTCAGGGGGGACAGGTTTTGGTACTCACAGTATCAGAGTAGTCCTGGGGTCCCTCCTGAGGTGTCGGATCTCCACCAGCCGAGTCGGGGTCGCCGGGTGCAGTGTTGCAAGTCTCACGCTTCTTGCGGGGAGCTTGCAGGGTTCTTTCAAGGCTGCTGGAAACAAAGTTGCAGCCTTTCTTGGAGCAGGTCCGCTGTCCTCGGGAGTTTCTTGTCTTTTCGAAGCAGGGGCAGTCCTCAGAGGATGTCGAGGTCGCTGGTCCCTTTGGAAGGCGTCGCTGGAGCAGGATCTTTGGAAGGCAGGAGACAGGCCGGTGAGTTTCTGGAGCCAAGGCAGTTGTCGTCTTCTGGTCTTCCTCTGCAGGGGTTTTCAGCTAGGCAGTCCTTCTTCTTGTAGTTGCAGGAATCTAATTTTTCTAGGGTTCAGGGTAGCCCTTAAATACTAAATTTAAGGGCGTGTTTAGGTCTGGGGGGTTAGTAGCCAATGGCTACTAGCCCTGAGGGTGGGTACACCCTCTTTGTGCCTCCTCCCAAGGGGAGGGGGTCACAATCCTAACCCTATTGGGGGAATCCTCCATCTGCAAGATGGAGGATTTCTAAAAGTTAGAGTCACTTCAGCTCAGGACACCTTAGGGGCTGTCCTGACTGGCCAGTGACTCCTCCTTGTTTTTCTCATTATCTTCTCCGGCCTTGCCGCCAAAAGTGGGGCCTGGCCGGAGGGGGCGGGCAACTCCACTAGCTGGAGTGTCCTGCTGGGTTGGCACAAAGGAGGTGAGCCTTTGAGGCTCACCGCCAGGTGTGACAATTCCTGCCTGGGGGAGGTGTTAGCATCTCCACCCAGTGCAGGCTTTGTTACTGGCCTCAGAGTGACAAAGGCACTCTCCCCATGGGGCCAGCAACATGTCTCGGTTTGTGGCAGGCTGCTAAAACTAGTCAGCCTACACAGATAGTCGGTTAAGTTTCAGGGGGCACCTCTAAGGTGCCCTCTGGGGTGTATTTTACAATAAAATGTACACTGGCATCAGTGTGCATTTATTGTGCTGAGAAGTTTGATACCAAACTTCCCAGTTTTCAGTGTAGCCATTATGGTGCTGTGGAGTTCGTGTTTGACAGACTCCCAGACCATATACTCTTATGGCTACCCTGCACTTACAATGTCTAAGGTTTTGTTTAGACACTGTAGGGGTACCATGCTCATGCACTGGTACCCTCACCTATGGTATAGTGCACCCTGCCTTAGGGCTGTAAGGCCTGCTAGAGGGGTGTCTTACCTATACTGCATAGGCAGTGAGAGGCTGGCATGGCACCCTGAGGGGAGTGCCATGTCGACTTACTCGTTTTGTCCTCACTAGCACACACAAGCTGGCAAGCAGTGTGTCTGTGCTGAGTGAGAGGTCTCCAGGGTGGCATAAGACATGCTGCAGCCCTTAGAGACCTTCCTTGGCATCAGGGCCCTTGGTACTAGAGGTACCAGTTACAAGGGACTTATCTGGATGCCAGGGTCTGCCAATTGTGGATACAAAAGTACAGGTTAGGGAAGGAACACTGGTGCTGGGGCCTGGTTAGCAGGCCTCAGCACACTTTCAATTGTAAACATAGCATCAGCAAAGGCAAAAAGTCAGGGGGCAACCATGCCAAGGAGGCATTTCCTTACACCTTTGCAATAGGTAGACCAAATACATGTGGGCAAGGCCACATGGGCGGTCCCACTGGCCCAGCGAAATGCAGACAGGATGGAATTGATTTGTCTAAGCCAGCTTCTCATTACAGCGTGGGGAAAGTTTTGGATCTGGTATAACAGTCAAGGGAGAGTGACCATCTTGAAGATGGATGATCGACCCGTCAGGGACAAAGGTAAAAGTGTCCACAGACTGATTTCCTCCTGCATCCTAGGTATGCAGATTCAATATTCCTAGTCCACGACAATCCTGCATCCAACAAGAGGTACACTCCCAGATATTTGAAGCCCTTGTCAGCCACAGGAATGTCTGATACCTCGTCCAATGATCCTGTGTACCCATTTGGCAGTAGCAGGGTACATTTAGAAGTGTTCATCAAAAGACCAGACGTCTCTCCAAATATTTGCATGATCTGAAGTATGCGGGCGCCAGTATGTTCTGGGTCAGTCATGAAAAACAGGATGTCGTCAGCATAGAGGGCAATCCTGTCTGATATGCCACAGCCTCACGCGAATCCCTGCACCTGAGCGTCCATTCTCACACACACTGCCTAGTGTTCTACGACCAATGCGAACAGTAGAGGGGAGAGGGGACATCCCTCATGTGTTTCCCGTAGAATCAGGAAGTAGCCAGAGACATATCCCACCATGCACACTGTGGCTGTGAGTTTGGTGTACAATAAACGTGTGTGGGATATGAAGCAGGGACTGAAGTTTAATCTTGACAATAATACAAACAGGTACTCCCGACTCACAGAATCAAAGGCTCTGTCAAGGTCTGCAAATAGGAGAGTAGCTGGGCATCCAAGGCAGCCCGCCAGAGCTACGGCGTTCAACACTCTCCTAATCTTGTCTCCTTGCGCGAATCGGCATAAAACCGGCCTGATCCACGTGGATCAGTGCAGTAATGTGAGGGAATAGTCTATCAGCCAAGGTTTTAGCCAATACCTTGACCTCCCCATTCAGTAGTGAGATGGGATGATAGGAATTCTTGGTGTCAGGCGGATGACCATGCTTGGGGAGAACTATAATTTCTGCATGATGCCAGTCATGTGGTAGCATCGCCTCTGTAGTTACAGTTTGTACAGGCTGCGTGACATGCTTCCCTATTTTGGGCATAACAACTTTGAAATAATCCCCTGGGATCCTGTTTGAACCAGGGACCTTCCCCGAGCGAAGCCCGGCTGCGTTTCATGGAACATAAAATTAGGTTGCGATAGTGCATGTCTGAGGATCGCATCCCTGTCTTTGTAGTTTCGGATCCTTGCTATGATAGGGCAGGGAAGGGCAGCCGGGGTGAATTCGTACATAGTGCTCTATGTGACCGCTTGTAGGAAAGTACCATCTTGCCTGGCATGTTACCCCCATATTTCACTGTATATATGTTGTTTTAGTTGTATGTGTCACTGGGACCCTGCCAGCCAGGGCCCCAGTGCTCATAAGTGTGCCCTGTATGTGTTACCTGTGTTATGACTAACTGTCTCACTGAGGCTCTGCTATCCAGAACCTCAGTGGTTCTGCTCTCTCACTTTCTTTCCAAATTGTCACTAACAGGCTAGTGACCAATTTCACCAATTTACATTGGCATACTGGAACACCCTTATAATTACCTAGTATATGGTACTAAGGTACCCAGGGTATTGGGGTTCCAGGAGATCCCTATGGGCTGCAGCATTTCTTGTGCCACCCATAGGGAGATCTGACAATTCTTACACAGGCCTGCCACTGCAGCCTGAGTGAAATAACGTCCACGTTATTTCACAGCCATTTACCACTGCACTTAAGCAACTTATAAGTCACCTATATGTCTAACCTTTACCTGGTAAAGGTTGGGTGCTAAGTTACTTAGTGTGTGGGCACCCTGGCACTAGCCAAGGTGCTCCCACATTGTTCAGGGCAAATTCCCCGGACTTTGTGAGTGCGGGGACACCATTACACGCGTGCACTATACATATGTCACGACATATGTATAGCATCACAATGGTAACTCCGAACATGGCCATGTAACATGTCTAGGATCATGGAATTGTCACCGAAATGCCATTCTGGCATTGGGGAGACAATTCCATGATCCCCGAGTCTCTAGCTCAGACCCGGGTACTGCCAAACTACCTTTCCCGGGGTTTCACTGCAGCTGCTGCTGCTGCCAACCCCTCAGACAGGTTTCTGCCCTCCTGGGGTCCAGCCAGGCCTGGCCCAGGAAGGCAGAACAAAGGACTTCCTCAGAGAGAGGGTGTTACACCCTCTCCCTTTGGAAAAAGGTTTCAGGGCTGGGGAGGAGTAGCCTCCCCCAGCCTCTGGAAATGCTTTGATGGGCACAGATGGTGCCCATCTCTGCATAAGCCAGTCTGCACCGGTTCAGGGATCCCTCAGCCCTGCTCTGGCGCGAAACTGTACAAAGGAAAGGGGAGTGACCACTCCCCTGACCTGCACCTCCCCTGGGAGGTGCCCAGAGCTCCTCCAGTGTGCTCCAGACCTCTGCCATCTTGGAAACAGAGGTGCTGCTGGCACACTGGACTGCTCTGAGTGGCCAGTGCCAGCAGGTGACGTCAGAGACTCCTTCTGATAGGCTCCTTCAGGTGTTGCTAGCCTATCCTCTCTCCTAAGTAGCCAAACCTCCTTTTCTGGCTATTTAGGGTCTCTGCTTTGGGGAATTCCTTAGATAACGAATGCAAGAGATCATCAGAGTTCCTCTGCATCTCTCTCTTCACCTTCTGCCAAGGAATCGACTGCTGACCGCGCTGGAAGCCTGCAAAACTGCAACAAAGTAGCAAAGACGACTACTGCGACCTTGTAACGCTGATCCTGCCGCCTTCTTGACTGTTTTCCTGGTGGTGCATGCTGTGGGGGTAGTCTGCCTCCTCTCTGCACTAGAAGCTCCAAAGAAATCTCCCGTGGGTCGACGGAATCTTCCCCCTGCTACCGCAGGCACCAAAGAACTGCATCACCGGTCCTCTGGGTCTCCTCTCAGCATGACGAGCGAGGTCCCTTGAACTCAGCAACTCTGTGCAAGTGACTCCCACAGTCCAGTGACTCTTCAGTCCAAGTTTGGTGGAGGTAAGTCCTTGCCTCCCCACGCTAGACTGCATTGCTGGGAACCGCGTGTTTTGCAGCTACTCCGGCTCCTGTGCACTCTTCCAGGATTTCCTTTGTGCACAGCCAAGACTGGGTCCCCAGCACTCTAACCTGCATTGCACGACTTCCTAAGTTGTCCTCCGGCTTCGTGGGACCCTCTTGTGCAACTTCGGGTGAGCTCCGGTTCACTCCACTTCGTAGTACCTGTTCCGGCCCCTCTGTGGGTGCTGCTTGCTTCTGAGTGGGCTTCTTGTCTTGCTGGGCACCCCCTCTGTCCCCTCACGCAATTGGCGACATCCTGGTCCCTCCTGGGCCACAGCAGCATCCAAAAACCCTAACCGCAACCCTTGCAACTAGCAAGGCTTGTTTGCGGTCTCTCGGCACGGAAACACCTCTGCACGACTCCTCACGACATGGGACATCCATCCTCCAAAGGGGAAGTTTCTAGCCCTTGTCGTTCTTGCAGAATCTACAGCTTCTACCATCCGGTGGCAGCTTCTTTGCACCCACAGCTGGCATTTCCTGGGCATCTGCCCACTCCCGACTTGATCGTGACTTTTGGACTTGGTCCCCTTGCTCCCCAGGTACTCTCATCAGGAAATCCATCGTTGTTGCATTGCTGGTGTTGGTCTTCCTTGCAGAATTCCCCTATCACGACTTCTGTGCTCTTTGGGGAACTTAGGTGCACTTTGCACCCACTTTTCAGGGTCTTGGGGTGGGCTATTTTTCTAACCCTCACTGTTTTCTTACAGTCCCAGCGACCCTCTACAAGGTCACATAGGTTTGGGGTCCATTTGTGGTTCCCATTCCACTTACTTCTAGAGTATATGGTTTGTGTTGCCCCTATCCCTATGTGCCCCCATTGCATTCTATTGTGACTATACATTGTTTGCACTGTTTTCTATTGCTATTACTGCATATTTTGGTATTTTGTACATATATCTTGTGTATATTTGCTATCCTCATACTGAGGGTACTCACTGAGATACTTTGGCATATTGTCATAAACATAAAGTACCTTTATTTTTAGTATATCTGTGTATTGTGTTTTCTTATGATATTGTGCATATGACACTAGTGGTACTGTAGGAGCTTCACTCATCTCCTGGTTCAGCCTAAGCTGCTCTGGTAAGCTACCTTTTCTATCAGCCTAAGCTGCTAGACACCCCTCTACACTAATAAGGGATACCTGGGCCTGGTGCAAGGTGTAAGTACCCCTTGGTACCCACTACAAGCCAGTCCAGTCTCCTACATTGGTTGTGCAGCGGTGGGATAAGTACTTTGCAACTACTTACCACTTTGTCATATTGTACTTTTCATAAGAGAAAAATATACAAAACAAGTTCAGTGCATGTACACCTAACCAAAAAGTTTTGCTTTTCTCCTCTCACTTCTTTGCTAAGTGCTGAATAGTACCTCTAAACTTTCAAAAAGTTCTTAAAAAGTTGTAAACGTTTTTTTTTCTGTTCTTTAAAAAGTTCTAAAAAACGTTTTCTTTCTTTTTCTGTCCCTTAAACACTTTCTAAAATGACTGGCACAGATCAAACTGTTGATCTGTCCAAACTTGCTTATGATCACCTTAGCTGGAAAGGAGTAAGGAGTCTCTGCTTTGAAAGAGGTTTAGGGGTAGGGAAGAATCCCTCTAGAGAACTATTGGTTAATATGCTCATTGAACAAGATAAGACCATAGTTGGCACTTCTGTTGAGAAATTAGCTGATGGTTCCCAATCTGACCCTGGGGCACCCCTAGCAAAAGATTTAGAAGGGAACCTTCCCAACCTGCCCATTAGTAGGCCACCTAGCAATGCTGGTACTAATGTGAGTTCTCATCACAGTAGGAGTGTTACTTCTGTTAGCCAGGTTGTTAGAGTGCCATCTGTTAGGGCCAGGTCTCCCTCTGTTCATTCTCACCATACTTCTGTGTCAAGGTATGCCCCTCCCACCCACCCTGATGACAGAGTGTTAGAAAGGGAGAAAGGGAGCTCAATAGATTGAGAGTAGAAGAATCCAGGCTGAAGCTCAAGAAGCAACAGCTGGATTTAGATAGGCAGTCCTTTGATTTAGAAAAAGAAAGACAGAGGTTGGGGTTAGGACCCCATGGTGGCAGCAGCAGTATTCCAAATAGTCATCCTGCAAAAGAGCATGATTCTAGGAATCTGCACAAGATAGTTCCCCCTTACAAGGAGGGGGATGACATTAACAAGTGGTTTGCTGCACTTGAGAGGGCCTGTGTTGTTCAGGAGGTCCCTCAAAGGCAGTGGGCTGCTATCCTATGGCTATCTTTCAGTGGTAAGGGTAGCGATAGGCTCCTTACTGTTAAGGAAAGTGATGCCAATAATTTTACAGTTCTTAAGAATGCACTCCTAGATGGTTATGGCTTAACCACTGAACAGTACTACAGGATCAAGTTCAGAGAAACCAAAAAGGAGTCTTCACAAGACTGGGTAGACTTCGTTGACCATTCAGTGAAGGCCTTGGAGGGGTGGTTACATGGCAGTAAAGTTTCTGACTATGAAAGCCTGTATAACTTAATCCTGAGAGAGCATATTCTTAATAATTGTTTGTCTGATTTGTTACACCAGTACCTGGTAGACTCTGATCTGACCTCTCCCCAAGAATTGGGAAAGAAGGCAGACAAATGGGTCAGAACAAGGGTGAACAGACAAGTTCATACAGGGGGTGACAAGGATGGCAAGAAGAAGGATGGTAAGTCTTCTGACAAGGGTGGGGACAAATCTAAAAATGAGTCTTCATCAGGCCCACAAAAGCACTCTGGTGGGGGTGGTGGGCCCAAATCCTCTTCAAATCAAAACAAAGAAAAGAAACAATGGTGCTATTTATGTAAAATAAAAGGCCATTGGACAACTGATCCCAGTTGCCCAAAGAAAAGCACCAAGCCTCCTACCACTACAACCCCTGCTGCTACACCTAGTGCCCCTAGTAATAGCAGTGGTGGTGGGAGCAAACCTACTAATAGCCAATCCAAGGGAGTAGCTGGGCTCACTTTTGGTAATTTAGTTGGGGTTGGTCTTGTTAGGGAGACCACAGAGGCTGTGTTAGTCTCTGAGGGGGGCATTGATTTGGCCACCTTGGCTGCTTGTCCCCTTAATATGGATAAGTACAAGCAACTTCCCCTAATAAATGGTGTTGAGGTTCAGGCCTACAGGGACACAGGTGCCAGTGTTACAATGGTAATAGAGAAACTGGTCCACCCTGAACAACACCTACTTGGTCACCAGTACCAAGTAACCGATGCTCATAACAACACTCTTAGCCACCCCATGGCTGTTGTGAATCTCAACTGGGGGGGGGTTACTGGTCAAAAGAAAGTTGTGGTTGCCTCAGATTTATCTGTAGACTGTCTACTAGGGAATGATTTAGAGACATCAGCTTGGGCAGAAGTGGAGTTGGAGGCGCATGCAGCAATGTTGGGCATTCCAGGGCATATTTTTGCTTTAACCAGGGCTCAGGCCAAAAAGCAAAAAGGACAGGGTGACTTGGATCCTGGAAGAATGGACCAAGTGTTCCCTAAAGCTAGGGTTAGTAAAGGTAAAACACTACCTACTATCCCTCCCTCTACAGTGGATTCAACTTCTGAGGAAGAAGAATTTCCACCCTGTGCAGAACCTACACCAGAGGAGCTGGAAGCAGACACTGCTGAGCTTTTGGGTGAAGGGGGGCCTGCCAGGGAGGAGCTGAGTGTGGCATAGCATACCTGTCCCACACTAGAGGGTCTAAGGCAGCAAGCTGTCAAACAAGCAAATGGGGATGTCAGTGACTCTCACAGAGTTTACTGGGAAGATACCCTTTTGTATACTGAAGCAAGGGATCCAAAACCTGGAGCTGCCAGGAGATTTGCGATTCCTCAGGAATACAGAAAGTTCCTCCTAACTCTAGCCCATGACATTCCCTTAGCTGGACATTTGGGGCAAATGAAAACTTGGGACAGGCTTGTCCCCTTGTTTCATTGGCCTAGAATGTCAGAGGACACAAAGGAATTTTGTAAGTCCTGTGAAACCTGTCAAGCCAGTGGCAAGACAGGTGGCACTCCAAAGGCACCCCTTATTCCACTGCCTGTGGTTGGGGTTCCATTTGAAAGGGTAGGGGTTGACATAGTTGACCCCCTTGACCCTCCTACTGCTTCAGGCAATAGGTTTATCTTGGTGGTAGTGGACCATGCCACCAGATACCCTGAAGCAATTCCTCTAAGGACCACTACAGCTCCTGCAGTGGCAAAGGCCCTCCTGGGAATCTTTTCCAGGGTGGGCTTCCCAAAAGAGGTAGTATCAGACAGGGGAAGCAATTTCATGTCTGCTTACTTAAAGGCCATGTGGAAGGAATGTGGTGTGACATACATGTTCACCACACCCTATCATCCACAAACAAATGGACTGGTTGAGAGGTTTAATAAAACTCTCAGAAGGAATGATAATGGGACTCCCTGAAAAACTCAGCAGGAGATGGGATATCCTGTTACCTTGCCTCCTTTTTGCTTACAGGGAGGTACCCCAAAAAGGAGTGGGCTTCAGCCCCTTTGAACTCCTATTTGGACACCCTGTGAGAGGTCCTCTAACACTTGTGAAGGAGGGTTGGGAACAACCTTTAAAAGCTCCTAAACAGAACATAGTGGACTATGTACTTGGCCTAAGATCTAGGATGGCTGAGTACATGAAAAAGGCCAGTAAAAACCTTCAGGCCAGCCAAGAGCTCCAAAAGCAATGGCATGACCAGAAGGCTGTTCTGATTTAGTACCAACCAGGGCAGAAAGTGTGGGTCTTGGAGCCTGTGGCCCCAAGAGCACTCCAAGACAAATGGAGTGGACCCCACATAATTGTTGAAAAGAAGGGAGAAGTCACCTACTTAGTTGACTTAGGCACTGCCAGGCACCACTTCTTGGTGTGAGCACACTATAGATACTGGAGACAGCTTGCCTGTCAAAAGTAAGATCTATAGGCAGCCTGACCATGTCAGAGACTGCATAAAGCAAGAAGTGCAGAAAATGCTTGAACTGGGAGTGGTTGAGCACTCTGAAAGTCCATAGGCCTCTCCTGTGGTACTTGTACCAAAACCTCATTCCAAAGATGGTAAAAGGGAAATGAGATTTTGTGTTGACTACAGAGGTCTCAACCAGGTAACCAAAACTGATGCTCACCCTATACCCAGGGCAGATGAGCTAATAGATACACTGGCATCTGCCAAGTATCTAAGCACCTTTGATTTGACTGCAGGGTATTGGCAGATCAAGTTATCAGAGGATGCAAAAGCAAAAACTGCATTTTCAACCATTGGAGGCCATTACCAATTCACAGTAATGCCTTTTGGATTGAAAAATGCACCTGACACTTTTCAGAGGTTGGTGAATACAGTCCTGCAAGGGCTGGAAGCTTTTAGTGCAGCATATCTAGATGATATAGCCGTCTTTAGCTCCAGCTGGGATGATCACCTGGTCCACCTATGGAAAGTTTTGGAGGCCCTGCAAAAGGCAGGCCTCACTATCAAGGCTTCAAAGTGCCAGATAGGGCAGGGGAAAACGGTTTATCTGCGACACCTGGTAGGTGGAGAACAGATTGCACCACTTCAGGGGAAAATCCAAACTATTATAGACTGGGTTCCCCCTACAACTTAAACTCAGGTGAGAGCCTTTTTAGGCCTCACTGGGTACTACAGGAGGTTCATAAAGAACTATGGCTCCATTGCAGCCCCTCTTAATGACCTCACATCTAAAAAAATGCCTAAGAAGGTATTATGGACAGCAAACTGTCAGAAAGCTTTTGAGGAGCTGAAGCAGGCTATGTGCTCTGCACCTGTCCTGAAAAGCCCCTGTTACTCCAAAAAATTCATTGTCCAAACTGATGCATCTGAATTAGGGGTAGGGGCAGTCTTATCACAACTTAATTCTGAGGGCCAGGATCAACCTGTTGCTTTTATCAGCAGGGGGTTGACCCCTAGAGAAAAGCGTTGGTCTGCCATAGAGAGGGAGGCCTTTGCTGTGGTCTGAGCACTGAAGAAGTTGAGGCCATTCCTGTTTGGCACTCACTTCATTGTTCAGACAGACCACAAACCTCTACTTTGGCTAAAACAAATGAAAGGTGAAAACCCTAAATTGTTGAGGTGGTCCATATCCCTACAGGGAATGGACTATACAGTGGAACATAGACCTGGGAGTACCCACTCCAATGCAGATGGACTCTCCAGATATTTCCACTTAGACAATGAAGACTCATCAGGTCATGGCTAGTCTTATTGTCCTTCGTTTGGGGGGGGGGAGGGGTTGTGTAGGAAAGTACCATCTTGCCTGCCATGTTACCCCCATATTTCACTTTATATATGTTGTTTTAGTTGTATGTGTCACTGGGACCCTGCCAGCCAGGGCCCCAGTGCTTATAAGTGTGCCCTGTATGCGTTACCTGTGTTATGACTAACTGTCTCACTGAGGCTCTTCTATCCAGAACCTCAGTGGTTATGCTCTCTCACTTTCTTTCCAAATTGTCACTAACAGGCTAGTGACCAATTTCACCAATTTACATTGGCATACTGGAACACCCTTATAATTCCTTAGTATATGGTACTGAGGTACCCAGGGTATTGGGGTTCCAGGAGATCCCTATGGGCTGCAGCATTTCTTGTGCCACCCATAGGGAGATCTGACAATTCTTACACAGGCCTGCCACTGCAGCCTGAGTGAAATAACATCCACGTTATTTCACAGCCATTTACCACTGCACTTAAGCAACTTATAAGTCACCTATATGTCTAACCTTTACCTGGTAAAGGTTGGGTGCTAAGTTACTTAGTGTGTGGGCACCCTGGCACTAGCCAAGGTGCTCCCACATTGTTCAGGGCGAATTCCCCGGACTTTGTGAGTGCGGGGACACCATTACACGCGTGCACTATACATATGTCACGACATATGTATAGCGTCACAATGGTAACTCCGAACATGGCCATGTAACATGTCTAGGATCATGGAATTGTCACCCCAATGCCATTCTGACATTGGGGAGACAATTCCATGATCCCCGAGTCTCTAGCTCAGACCCGGGTACTGCCAAACTACCTTTCCCAGGGTTTCACTGCAGCTGCTGCTGCTGCCAACCCCTCAGACAGGTTTCTGCCCTCCTGGGGTCCAGCCAGGCCTGGCCCAGGAAGGCAGAACAAAGGACTTCCTCAGAGAGAGGGTGTTACACCCTCTCCCTTTGGAAAAAGGTGTCAGGGCTGGGGAGGAGTAGCCTCCCCCAGCCTCTGGAAATGCTTTGATGGGCACAGATGGTGCCCATCTCTGCATAAGCCAGTCTGCACCGGTTCAGGGATCCCTCAGCCCTGCTCTGGCGCGAAACTGTACAAAGGAAAGGGGAGTGACCACTCCCCTGACCTGCACCTCCCCTGGGAGGTGCCCAGAGCTCCTCCAGTGTGCTCCAGACCTCTGCCATCTTGGAAACAGAGGTGCTGCTGGCACACTGGACTGCTCTGAGTGGCCAGTGCCAGCAGGTGACGTCAGAGACTCCTTCTGATAGGCTCCTTCAGGTGTTGCTAGCCTATCCTCTCTCCTAAGTAGCCAAACCTCCTTTTCTGGCTATTTAGGGTCTCTGCTTTTGGGGAATTCCTTAGATAACGAATGCAAGAGCTCATCAGAGTTCCTCTGCATCTCTCTCTTCACCTTCTGCCAAGGAATCGACTGCTGACCGCGCTGGAAGCCTGCAAAACTGCAACAAAGTAGCAAAGACGACTACTGCGACCTTGTAACGCTGATCTTGCCGCCTTCTCGACTGTTTTCCGGGTGGTGCATGCTGTGGGGGTAGTCTGCCTCCTCTGTGCATTAGAAGCTCTGAAGAAATCTCCCGTGGGTCGATGGAATATTCCCCCTGCAACCGCAGGCACCAAAGAACTGCATCACCGGTCCTCTGGGTCTCCTCTCAGCACGACGAGCGAGGTCCCTTGAACTCAGCAACTCTGTCCAAGTGACTCCCACAGTCCAGTGACTCTTCAGTCCAAGTTTGGTGGAGGTAAGTCCTTGCCTCCCCACGATAGACTGCATTGCTGGAAACTGCGTGTTTTGCAGCTACTCCGGCTCCTGTGCACTCTTCCAGGATTTCCTTTGTGCACAGCCAAGCCTGGGTCCCCGGCACTCTAACCTGCATTGCATGACCTCCTAAGTTGTCCTCCGGCTTCGTGGGACCCTCTTGTGCAACTTCGGGTGAGCTCCAGTTCACTCCACTTTGTAGTACCTGTTCCTGCACTTCTGTGGGTGCTGCTTGCTTCTGAGAGGGCTCCTTGTCTTGCTGGGTGCCCCCTCTGTCCCCTCACGCAATTGGCAACATCCTGGTCTTTCCCGGGCCACAGCAGCATCCAAAAACCCTAACCACAACCCTTGCAGCTAGCAAGGCTTGTTTGCGGTCTTTCGGCACGGAAACACCTCTGCACGACTCCTCATGACGTGGGACATCCATCCTCCAAAGAAGAAGTTTCTAGCCCTTGTCGTTCTTGCAGAATCCACAGCTTCTACCATCCAGTGGCAGCTTCTTTGCACCCACAGCTGGCATTTCCTTGGCATCTGCCCACTCCCGACTTGATCGTGACTTTTGGACTTGGTCCCCTTGTTCCACAGGTACTCTCGTCAGGAAATCCATCGTTGTTGCATTGCTGGTGTTGGTCTTCCTTGCAGAATTCCCCTATCACAACTTCTGTGCTCTTTGGGGAACTTAGGTGAACTTTGCACCCACTTTTCAGGGTCTTGGGGTGGGCTATTTTTCTAACCCTCACTGTTTTCTTACAGTCCCAGCGACCCTCTACAAGGTCACATAGGTTTGGGGTCCATTTGTGGTTCCCATTCCACTTACTTCTAGAGTATATGGTTTGTGTTGCACCTATCCCTATGTGCCCCCATTGCATTCTATTGTGACTATACATTGTTTGCACTGTTTTCTATTGCTATTACTGCATATTTTGGTATTGTGTACATATATCTTGTGTATATTTGCTATCCTCATACTGAGGGTACTCACTGAGATACTTTGGCATATTGTCATAAAAATAAAGTACCTTTATTTTTAGTATATCTGTGTATTGTGTTTTCTTATGATATTGTGCATATGACACTAGTGGTACTGTAGGAGCTTCACTCGTCTCCTAGTTCAGCCTAAGCTGCTCTGCTAAGCTACCTTTTCTATCAGCCTAAGCTGCTAGACACCCCTCTACACTAATAAGGGATACCTGGGCCTGGTGCAAGGTGTAAGTACCCCTTGGAACCCACTACAAGCCAGTCCAGTCTCCTACACCACTATACTACAAAACTTGTGGACAGGGTCACCGATCACAGCCATTCAGTTTTAGAAGCATCCATGGAGGGTTCCTCACAGCCTTCCGGGAATCCCACAAATTGCAGATTGTTCCTTTGCTCACATCCCTTGGAGTATTCAGTTTTGAGAGCTAGTTCTTTGGTCACTGCTTCCAGCTTTTGGACCTTACATTGAAGGATACCCACTGAGTCCTCCAGTCCTGAAAATCCCATCTCTGCTTCTATAAACCGCTCCATGGCTTTTCTGGGGTCCTAATAAAATAGGGTCACTTCAGATCCCACTACTTTGATATTGGCATCTAACATGCCCCTTGATTGAGTAATGGCAGCTAAAAGCACTTTATTGCCCGGGTTTGGTGCACCCCGCTCTCCAGGACCGCCGCCATGTGCTGCTCCCACAGGTTGAGCGTACCGGTCCATTATGCACTGCTGTGCCCCACTGGGGGGGCCTTGTCCTTAGTCATAGTCCCAGGTGCAATGTGGGAATACAAATATTGAGAACCACCAGACCTCCAGGAGTCTGTTTGGTGGCACGAGCAGTCCTCAAACATTCGGGCCCACATATGGTCCAGCAGAGACCACTGAGAGGGTTCTTGAAACATTGGGGTCTCTAATACTGCAACACGACCTTCGTTATTGGACTCCGTCGGGTGCCATGGTGCCTCCCTGTTCCGGTGGTCTCAGGGGCTATGCAGCGGTCAGATATATATGTGTGTAGTGATGGCCCCATTCAAGTTTTATGTGAGCTAGGTAATTCAACGGCACCTGTTTCCTGTTCGCTGCGAGCTAGGCATCACATTTTAGGCTGACCGCTCTGACCTGACCATTCCATCGTATAACTCACAGTTCTGGGTGTGAAGGAAGCCATACTGCTTCCCAAGGTGAAGGAATTTAGTGCTGAGCTGGTTTCTTAGCATATTGATGGGTGAGATTGCAGCACTCCTCCAACTATAGTGCTCCATCTGGCGCTGGTCCATCCAGTCACCCCGAGGAGAGAAACTCTGGCAGGGAACCCACCAAATATGTGAAACCTCTTGGGGCAGCCAGTCATCAGTGTTGCCACACCTCGTCCAGTGAGTCTTGTGGGTGTCAATGTGGTGGCAGCAGCTCAGGGCCGGGCAGTAAGCAATATGTAGCTCCCATCGGGGCACCTTGTTTTGTCGTGCCCACTAAGAGATCCGGGAACAGATTAAGCTGGAACCCCTCCAGGGGAAGCAGGCACGAGAAGTCCTAAGCACCCAATGCTCCGTAGCTAGTTACGGCCGGGGCCAGGCTGCCAGCACTCTCACCCAGCTCTCTTCCAGACAACGGCAGATCGATTGACGCTTGTCGCACCCAGGCCATTGTCCTCTATCGGGCCCGCAATCAGATCTGTTAAGGGTGTGTCCCTTCTTGCGGTGTAAGCCCCATCCTCCTCATCTCTTGGGGATCCCCATTGGCTGTGTTCTAAGGGCTCCACCATCCGAAAGTCCCCGGTCATTCTTCCTCGTTGCTGCTGCTGTATCGCTCAAGCGTGTTCAATGCCGATGGTGGGACTCCTGCCAGTGGAGCAGTCTTGTGGGGACCAGGGTGTAAGTTATGGGGCATACTAATTTCACAGTGAGGCAGGATGAGTAAGGATTAGTTGGCGACTGCCGGGAGCTTCCCTAGGTTGGAAGTTAAGCCACGCCCCCCATTGTGTGATTTAGCTCTAAAAAATGACGTCATCTTAGTGGAGCTCTTTTTGCACCTTATAATGTTTTTATGTTCACTGATCCAAATATGTATCTTCCTAGAAGTCATTCATATATATCTCAACCCACAGGGACACATTATCATGTAGAGGACATTTTCACTACTGCAGTTAGTTTGGTTTCTCATGCCAAGATCAACCTCCTTTGTGGTCTTTGTGAACGGGCACACAGAGTATCTGCCCCACGTATAATACCGGTCAAATGCAGTGTTTAAATTAGGTTTCTAGTTGGCAGAAGTGTGCACCATGTCTAAGTATGGACCACAATCCTAGCCAGGGTAAGTAGGATACACACCCTAAATTAACCTGTGTTGACCCTCTGGTAGCTTGGCACACAGCAGACAGGCTGAACTTAAGAGGAAATGTGTAAAGTCTTTGTGCAACACTTAAATTACAGTAACACTGCAAAACAGAAAAGACTCCATACCAGTTTAGAAAAATAGAGAATATTTATCTGAGTAAAACAAGACCAATATGACAAACTTTCAATAAGTAAAACTCAAGATATGAATCTTTAAAGAA
The DNA here is from genome assembly GCF_031143425.1 of Pleurodeles waltl. Classification (NCBI taxonomy): domain Eukaryota; kingdom Metazoa; phylum Chordata; class Amphibia; order Caudata; family Salamandridae; genus Pleurodeles; species Pleurodeles waltl. The sequence goes on along the minus strand of NC_090437.1, from coordinate 1,029,052,661 downwards.
TATACTGCAATGCAGTGCTTAGAAGTCAATAGCGCTTAAATGTTACTTGAGGTCGCACTAGACCAGTGTAAATCCAAAGTTCAGGCTGATCAAGACTACAGGACCCACACAGGGCCCACTAAAAAAGTACCTTAAATTGAGCAAGTGTCAGCGCCAAAGACTCAGTGCGTCCGTTCTGAGTCACGCACTCAGGTAAATGTGTTGTCATCGAACCCTGTTCAAAGCGTTGTCATCAGGTCGCGCACCGATGTCTTTGAATCTGTGCTGCGTCATTGACAAACCTCTGTCGGGTCTCGCATCGTTGTTGCATCGGCATGCACTGGGTCAGTTCAGAGCAGCGCAATGGCCTAGCTGAGCCGGTTTTGGAAGAAAAACAGCTGCAGAGTCCACTCTCAAGGCCCAGGAATGGATTGGCACCTCTTGGCGGTGCAGGACTCACAGTGGCAGAGTCCAGCACCTGACACAGGGTTGAAGGAAGTCCTTGATGGCCCTGAGACTTCCAGAACTGGAGGCAAACCAGCCAGCCCTTAGGATTAAGGATGTAGAGAGCAGGTCCAGTCCTTCCTGCTCCAAGGCAAAAAGCAGCAGCTATCAGGTCAGAAGAGCAGGTAGCAAAGTGGCAGTCCCTTCTATAGCACAGCAATCAGCAGGCCAACACAGCAATTCAGTTAGCAAAGTGGCAGTCCCTCCAACAGCACAGCAGCTGTTCCTTTTGGCAGAAAGTCCTTGGTTCCAGCAGAGGTCTGATTTGGTGGGATTTGGAGTCCAATACGTATACCCAGTTGAGCCATTGAAGTGGGGGAGACTTCAAGGAGAGGCCTTTAAAGTGCACAAAGTCCATGCCCTTCCTTCTAGCGCTCCACACAATTTACAGGGGGTAATGCAGCTGTTTGTGTTGGGACAAGCACAGCCCTATTCAGGTGTAAGTGTCAGGTCATCTCTCCCATCTAGCCAAGGAAGGTCCATCAGCCTGGTAATGGGCCAGCAGGATGTAAGTGGCACACCTCAGCTCCCTTTGTGTGTGACTGTCTAGTGGGAATGCACAAAGCCTAGCTGTCACTCACCCCAGACATGTATTCAGAGACAGGCAGAGGCACAGAATGGTTAAAGTAAGGACATGCCAACTTTCGAAAAGTGGTATTTTCAGACTTACAATTTAAAATCTGACTTCACCATAGGTTGTGATTTTATATTGTGAGTCCAGAGACACAAAACTCCAAACTTCTATCTTTTCCCAATTGGAAATTACACTTAAAAGTTGTACGAAGGTAATCCCAATATTAACCTATGGGAGAGATAGACCTTCTAGTAGTGAAAATGAATTTAAGAGTTTTTTAGTACTAGGACATGTTAAACTTAAAAGTACATGTCCAACTTTTTAAATACACTGCACCCTGCCCTTGGGACTAGCTAGGGCCCACCTTACGGGTAAATTATATATACCAAAAAGGAAGGTTTGGGCCTGGGAAGTGGGTACACTTGACAAGTCAAAATGGCAGTTTGAAACTGAACACACAGGCTCTGCAGTGGCAGGCTTAAGACATGGTTAAAGTGCTACTGTTGTGGGTAGTACAATCAATGATGCTGCAGGGCCACTAGTAGCATTTCATTTACAGGCCCTGGGCACATTTAATTCACTTTACTAGGGACTTAAATTAAATATGCTAATTGTGGATAACCCAATGTTACCATGTTTAGAGTACAGAGCACCTGCAATTTAGTACTGCTTAGCAGTGGTAAAGTGCCCGGAGCCCTAAAGCCAACACAAATGAATTCAGCAAAAATAGAAGGAGAAAGGAAAACAGTTTGGGGATGACCCTGCACAGAGGGCCAGGTCCAACATGTGGTAACCCTCACAATGGCCTATCTGGGGCTGTGTACCTTGTCACTAGACTTGCTACCAGTATGTAATATGTCTCTTAGACTCTGACCTCTCTTATAATAGAACAAGTGAAGGTTCAAATTCTTCCTAGTATTGCAAACGATTATTGACTCTTCTTTTCATATATGTTTTTTCCATCCATGTTTCCAGTCAAGAGGTTTTAAAATTGATTTTTCCTTGTGCATGTAATGAGATAGGTCATGCTCCAGAACGGCATAGGGGACGCGTGTGTCGGGGTGGAACCAGTATTGTGTTTAATAATAATGCACTGCAAAATAATTGTTGAAGATGAGAAACCCCAAAGCCTTCATGCTTCTATAGGAGGGTGAGGATTTCGCATCGAATGCAGGTTTGTCTGTCTGCCCGTACGACCCGAATAAGGAAGCTGCAAAGTGTGGCAAAAAAGGATCTCTTGAGTGGTACAGGAATGTTAAAAAAGAGATATAAAAATTGTGATAGTACCGCCATTTAAAAGAGAGAGACACAGCTCCTCATGGATCTCAGAAGTCTCATCCATCTTTCTATTTGGGCAGTGAGCCTCTCAATGACTGGTACATAGTTAGGGGGCATGACCTGTTCCTTGTCCATGTGGCTATGAATGCTGAGATAAGTTGGAGAGTTATGACACCTATTCAGAGGGTATTCTGTTTTAGGCAGAGTAGTGCTGTCAGTGAGCGAGAAGAGCTCCAATTTACCCCAATTCACAGGCAGTCCTGACTAAGAGCCAAAGCGGACTGTCTCATTCATTATGGGCTTGAGTTTGGTGTTGGGGTGGTGAATGGATAGCAGATTCTCATTGGCATGTAGTGATAGCAGATGTGGCCCACTGGTGAACTGCAGGCCCCTGTGGATGTGCCCTTCCTGTAGGTGACTACCAGAGGGTCCATAGCCACTATAAAAAGCAGGAGAGGGGGCATCAGGCATCCCCGTCAGGTACCCCTCCCTATCGCAAAAGAGGGAGAGAGGGTCCCATTCAGCCATATTGTAACTGCAGGTTGTGTATGTAATAAAGAGATGAGGGCTCAGGGCGGCTCCTCCACTAAGATAGGTAGCGGAAGGGTAAGGAAAAATAAAATGATAATAATGAAGATTTTATTATCATTTTATTTTTTGGTGAGATAGGTTAGGATGGGGCTGGGCTGGAGGAGGCAGAAGGGAGGAATGGTTGGTACACAATAAGTGCGCATGTGTATTTGGCAGGCCGTGTTTGGCCGGCCAAACAGACATGCACACTTTGCATTTTTCTACCCGGCTGTACTGTATTGAACAGCCGGGACGAGAAAGTGTACAGGGTGCCACCAAAGCAGGGCACTCAGACGCAGCATCGTGATTGGAGGGGAGTCTGGAAGCCTGTGTTCTTCTGGGAAGAGGATGGAGGAGACAAACACATCTTTCTCCATGGGGAAGTGGTAAGTGCTTTTTCTTTTTTTGCGGCACTAGTATTTCCTTGTACAACTCATAAACTATGCTGGTGAACCTATCTGGTCCAGGAGCATGTGCCCCCTCTAAGGCATCTATTGCCTGTATGAGCTCCTCCGTGGTGAAGAGCTCGCTAAGGACCTGTGTTGGGCTGTAGTCAACCATACCATTGCTATTTTCTCGAGGTATTGGTGCAGTGGATGATGGGTTGAGTGGACTACACATAGGAGGGAGCAGTATGTAAAGAATTTGGACAGGACCTCTGCAGTGCCAACAGTGCAACTTCCCTCCTCCTCTTAGATTCCAATATGTATGCAACTGAGTAAGGCAGATGGAGGAGCCTCGACAGGGTGCCCCCCTCCCCATATCTGAGAGCCCTTGCGTACTTGCCCATGAAATTTGCCTCCCTCTCTGTTAGGTTGTTGTATTCATTTAATAGCATTTTACACTGGTGCAAATGAGTTACGGAATCCCGTTCCATATTTCAGTGGTCGAATTCCGCCAGTTATGTCTTGACTCGCACAAGGCCATGGCAGATGTCACATAGCACTTCTGAGTGCTTAGCAAAACAGATGTCCCTGACATACGCATTGAAGGCATCCCACAAGATTGCTTGTGTGGCTACAGAACCCTCATTTATTTGGAAACATTCATCATGTAGAGCCATAGCAGGGAAACGCCAGGTTTTCAGGGTGGCCCCAAGCATGGGGATCTTCAGTATTATATGCACTGGTGAATGATCCGATAATGTGCAGAGGATGCGCTTGATAGTGAAGACTCACTGGACAATCTGGCAGGTTAAAAGCCAATAGTCAATGCATGTCCAGGTGTCAGTGGGAGCTGAGTGAAAGTTGTAAGCCTGAGTATCAGTGTTATGGAGACACCAGGGGTCATGTAGTGTATACATTTCACAGTTAGTGTTTAGAGTCCGGAAGGAATCTGGTTTAGGGGCCTAGGCATTGGAGGTGGTATCTCTAGTGGGATCCAGCACCATGTTAAGATTACCCCCAGAACAATATAGTCAAACCCAAAACAGTCAATGTGGGAGTGTAGGTAATGAAAAAACTCTGGAGCATCAACATTTGGAGCGTAAACATTTACCAGTAGTACCTTAAAGCACAAGAGCACTCCTGCCACCAACACATATCTGCCCTCCCCGTCTGAATAGGATGCTAGAAATTGGAATGGAAGGCTTTTATGCACCAAAACACACACACCTCAAGAATGTGTGCTATAGCTGAGGAAATAATAGTGTTGGCCATAGGTGAATGCAACGGTGGATGCGGTGCCAACGGAAAGGTGGCTTTCCTGTAGGTGGCTGGCCTCCTGCGCTGCGGTGGATCTGGTCCATCTGAACGCCGCATTTGAGTTACGGACGTCACGGCACTTCGAGATGGGACCAGCCTCGGAACAGCAAAGCTAGTTAAAAAAAAAAGAAAAAAAAAAGGAAAATAAAGGAAAACAAATAAACCAATAAACAATTAAGAAAAACAAATTCTAATGGGGGAAAGCTGACGCCTGCAACAGTAGGAACACAGGAAGATGTAAAATGTACAAGGTGGAAACTTACATAATGGAACAAAGACCCAGGAAAGACTGAATACGGGCAACAAGCAACAAGGTGAGCAGGGCGAGAAGAGTGGTCTCGCATAGGACGTGAGACAGGCAACGAGGCCTGAGGGGGAGAACCCAACACATGTTGTGCTGCTGGCGAAATTAACAGTGTACACAGTCTATTGCACAGCCCCATTCACCCAAGTGCGCAAGCAGTTCTGACTTCAAATAACCCTCTGAGGCACCACATCTGGACTAATAATAGCACCTCCTCCGCGATAGTACCACTCACCGGGAGTTCTCCCTCCTGCAGTGCACCGCAGGGGATATGCTAGACCCTCCTGAATACTCCCCTCCCAACAGAAGAGGCGACTAACGGCTGTGGAAATCAGAAGAAAGGAGAATAAACACACAAGTGACTTAAACGGTCTCCACCGGACTCCCTCACGATTTCACTCGGACACTTTACCCCCTTAACTGTTGTTGACGCCTAGTCACTACGCCTCACAATAATCTCCCCCCAGGCTCTAGGCAAAACTGCCCAAAGGATATCCCATCCCTCCATCGTCAAGGTTGGCGCACACCAATACCCGACGGCGGAATCAGTCTCTCCCCTGAAAACTCGCCAAGTAAAATGTTTGTTCCCGCAGTCAACAAGACCCTGACTGCCACCTAGCGGGCACAATCCCCGCAGTACACTCCGGCCCCCGGATACTTCCCTACCGCTCGCCGCTTGGACTCGGGTCTCTCGGCTGACCTGCCTGAGTCCTCCGGCGACCTCGCCCAAATCCAATCTCGGTGAGCAGCCCGGGAGGGGCCACAACCAGATTCACCATGGTCAAGCTGAAACACTCCAAACCGGGGACCCACATGGATGGCGATTGCCCCCCACCTGCAAGTCACCCAGATCCACAATCAGCAACACTCCTCCAACTGAGCGAAACACTGCGCACACACTCTCCACAGTTCGACAAAATCATGCAAGCAATAATGGACACCAAATCCTCATTAGAAGGGAAAATTGGTGCTGCGGTACTGGAAGTCTCATTACTCCGCGCTGACCATCGCAAACTAACAGATAGGGTACACAACACAGAATCAACGCTAAAAGCCGTCCAACCCGAAGTAGCTGGCATGAGGACCAAAATCCAATAAATGGAAACGGAACTAGCGCAATTGCAACGCAGAGCCGAGGAAGCAGAGGGTCGCTCAAGACGTAACAACATCAGATTCCTCGGCATCCCTGAACGCACAGAGTCACCTAAGGCCGAGGATTTCCTAGAGAACTGGCTGAAAGACATAATGAAAACACAGGATATCACCAAAGCTCTAGTGATAGAGAGAGCTCACAGAATCCCTGGCAGACCCCCGCGGCCTGGAGCACCACCTTGTCCTTTGATAGCGCGGTTCCTAAACTACAGAGACAGAGACGCAGTCCTCCAATACTTTAGAACCTCAGACCCAATCACCCTGGAAAACAGCAATGTAACAGCCTATCCAGACTACACGATGGAGGTGCAACGTAAAAGAGCATCATACGTCAAGATCAAACAATTACTGTGTGAACATAGTATCACCTATTCACGCATGTTCTCAGCCCGCCTTCGTATAATTATCGATGAAAAAACTATAATTTTTCCCACTCCCAAGGACGGAGGGACATGGATTCATGCCAAGGGCCTAGTCGACTCATCTAAAGAAGATGCAACAAACGAAGAATGGACCACGTCCAGCTCCAGAAGGAAGAAAAGTCAAAAGCAACGACACGCCCAACAAAGTCACAGATGGCAGCGGATCAAGCACAAATGCTAAAGGAAACCAGCAGATTCACTCGATCATTAACAGACACCAGGAATGAAGTAGACCTTGAAGACGTCGGCTCTCCAGGAAGTGTGGCCAGCCTATCCCCTTCCCCCCTTCTGGTTGGCCCCGAGCTCACTCTGCGTCTGGCAGACGAACTCTAAGCGCCCGGGGCGGGCGCCCCTCGCGAACCCCCAGATGCTGCGGTACTTGATGCTGGGGTCCCCCTCCTCCGTACTCGCATACGACAGATCGCGACTGCTCGGCGTTGGGGACCGCCCAGTTGTTGTTTCAGAAGACCCCAGCTCACTGCTGCTGGGTAGCACATCCACACACAGGATCACGCAGGGAAAGAAACATCCTGGAGGTGGGCCAATTAGGTGCCCGGCCTCAATCAACCCACGCCCCCCACCACCTGAACGGTACCTGAATGGAGCTGAACAACTTGGACTCTAGTTTAGGCACCGGTTGTGCCACTCTGTTTGAAATCGGGCTCTTCCCGAAATATCGTTTTTTGTTGATTCTTCTCCCCTTTCTTTCTTTTCTATCTTGGGGACTACCCCTCTCTCTCAGGGTCGTTGTGGCCTCACTGTGGGGCTCGTGGCATGCGGGTGGGTCGGGTGGGGTGCGCGCGGGGCGGGTGGCAGAGGGTGGCAACCGTAACTGGGGCAGGGATCTTTGGTTCAAGTTACTTGGATCCTCACTACACCACTCAATACAACACACAAAGAACCAATGTAGAACATAATAACCTGGAGTGTGAAGGGTATGGCTGGAATAACCAAACGCAATAGGAAATATGCTTTTCTAAAACGCCATCACATTCACATAGCCATTCTACAAGAAACACACATCACTCCAGAAGATATCACACGACTAGAAAGGAGATGGGCAGGACTGGTTTATGGCTCTGGAATCTCATCTTTCGCCAGAGGGGTATTGATCTGGATAGCACCAGGGTTCCCCTTTACAGTACAACACAACATAACAGACAAAGACGGCAGGTTCATACAATTAGTCGACCTGCTCGATGGGGAAACACTAGCGATCAATGGGCTATACGTCCTGAATGTTAGACAGGGCGAATTCCTACAAAAAACAATCTCACAATTATCAAATGACTTAACTATACCCAGCATTTGGGGCGGGACATGAACTGCGTCCCGCAAATAGATATGGATAGATCACACCCTCCCATGGGGTGGCCACCCCAGTAGCGAAACTGTTAGACCGCCGCCTGATAGATACATGGAGACACCTACACCCTCACAACAGGGAATACTCCTATCATTCCCCAGTACATCTATTGCATACTAGGATTGACCTAATACTCACTTCACAAGACTTAACACACAGAATCACGGGCGCGGAATACACAGCCAGGGTAATATCAGATCATTGTCCACTCATTGTTCATATTAAATGGGGTAGACCGTGAGCATTTATCCCAACCTGGCGTCTTCAAACCAGGCTATTACAGGACCCCCTGTTCAGAAAAGAAATAGCTACACACATCTCTTCTTACTTCACCCAAAATGCTGGGACAACGAGTTCCAGAGCAAATGAGTTGGATGCACACAAGGTAGTCATAAGGGGGGTATGCATATCAACTACAGTGGGAGTACGACAAACACTGACACGAGAGCTCTGCAAGTTGGAACAAGAAGTTCACACCTTAGAGTGCAAATTTGCAGAGGGCACAACCACACACGAGGAGCTCTCTAGAATACGTACTCAAAGGAACGAGACAGATAGACGACTTAGACACTTTGATTATCGCCATTACATGGCCCGTGTACACGCAGAGCAGGACAGATCAGGTAAACTCCTGGCATGGCTATTAAGTAATGAACGCCGGAACTCCCCCATAGGAGCCATCTGCCTTGACACAGGATTGATAGTAAACACTCAAGTAGAAATAAACAGGGCCTTCAGAGAGTATTACTGCACATTATACAAGGCCCCACCCCCTCCCTCTGCAGAACAACTAAGCGAGTTCTTTAACGGCATTAGTTTAAACCGCCTAACTGCCACACTGGTGGCGGCCCTAGATAGACCAATAGATCTCGCACAAATACAATGGGCCCTACAACAATTAACACATGGCAAAGCACCCAGCAGTGACGGCATACCCATCAAATATTACAGTACATTTCCGGCTCAAATATTAACCCCATACCTAGTAATGTTAACTGAGACCCTAAATCATGGTCAATTACCCGATACTTGCCGCAAGGCGTTGATAGCAGTACTGCCTAAAACGGGTCGTGACCCACTTGATGTTCGCTCATATAGACCATTATCGCTGTTGAACACAGACTGCAAATTACTCAGTAAAATCTTAGCCAACCGCTTACTCCCATGGGTATCGGAACTTGTCCACCAAGACCAGTCCAGCTTTATACCAGGCCGCAACACCTTCGGTAATATACAGAATCTTCTTTGCCTAGTGGCAAACTCCCCAGAGGGCGACTATCACCAGGTAGCTGTATCACTAGATATAGAGAAAGCGTTTGACACCATAGGATGGCCATTTCTGACGGAAACCCTACGCCGCATGGGCTTCGGACGGATATATGTTGACTGGGTAAAGGTGCTCTACGCTAGCCAAACGGCGAGGGTCAAGACAGGCGACACGATTTCCAAACCGTTCAACATAGAAAGAGGCACCAGGCAGGGATGTCCATTATCCCCACTCTTATTCGCTCTAGCCATTGAGCCGTTGGCCGCTCGACTCCGGGCACTGGCCCCATTATGAGGCGTCCGCGACGGTTACACACACCGGATAATGTCCCTGTAAGCAGACGATGCACTAATCTTTCTCCGTAATCGCACAGAGTCCCTACCCGACTTGTTGAAGCTGTTGCATCGATTTGGCTCAGTGGCCGGGCTGAGGGTGAACTGGTCAAAATCATGTGTGTTCCCTATGAGTCCGGTTCAGGAAGTACACCGGCTGACTTCTAACCCGGGAGACCTGAAATGGTGTTACACCACCTTTAAATACCTGGGAATAAATGTGTATCATGATGCCCGGGACCTTAGGGATGGCAACCTTGGTCAAGTGATCAGATCCATCAGGGGCTCTTTGCCCTTTTGGTGCTCCCTCCCACTCTCGCCCATGGGCAGAGTAGCCATAGCAAAGATGATAATGTTACCACGCCTTCTGTACTTCTTCATGGCCCTTCCATTGGTACTACCCACCTCCTTTTTCAAACCCCTGAATAGCTTACTAACAGACCTAATTTGGGGCAACGGACGGCGGTGCGTGGCGTTATCCAAAATACATCAACCACTTACACTGGGTGGATTAGGTGCTCCCAGATTTGAATAATATTATGCATCTGCCAAATTGCAATGGATTTCTAACTGGCTCGGAAACCCCACCAGCACAGAAACACAGTCTATTCTCTCGGATCTTGGTAATACCGAGGTACTGCACTTCCTCATGAATCGCGATTGCCCTAAATATTCACAGAATATCCTATTGAACACCGCGTTTGGGGTTTGGGGCTGATTTGCACTAGCGGGTGATAAAAATCCGCAGTATTCCCCCAAGATCCATCTTCTGGCCATTCCAAAACTTGCTAAAATACCAACCAAGGTTGGCCTAAACGCATGGCACGATAAGGGCATACAAACAGTCGGCAACATATACAACGAAGGACAGCTCCTAACATATGAGACACTGGCCGACAAATATAACCTGGGACAAGGTAGTTTTATAGCTTTTGGAGCAGTGAGACAAGTGGTGCGATCTCACTGGAAATGCGGAAATTCAGAACCAAATGTGTCGCCCCATTAAAGGTATTGAGAGCATACAGAATCCTAACCTCTCACATCGAACACAGACAGGAACAAGCTAAAAACAGATAAGATAAGGTGCTATCAGAACCACTCTCGCAAAACACATGGAGTCAAGCCATGGAAATGATTCACGCAGTATCACGTAACCCTCGTTTCCGCTACACCCAGTTCAATTACTTACACCAAACATATCTATCACCCCACCGAATAGCACTTATGTTCCCCCATTCACCACAGTCGTGCCCTAGATGTGGCACCACAGAGGCCACCTTCCTTCACATGACATGGGACTGCCCCCTAATCTGACACGCATGGAACAACATAATAAACTTACTAGCCGAGTGGACAGATATTTCACCGTCTCCCACACCCGAATTATGCTTACTGGGAATATGTGCGAATCCCAAGAAACGGAAACAAACAAACAGATGTATAGCCCTAGCGCTGGTGATGTACAGACGTCTCATAGCCATGCATTGGAAAGCTCCTGGTGCCCCGGGTGCTGACCAATGGCGATCTGAGCTGCTGCGCTGGGCCAGGGCTGAGGCGCAGGTGTTGCAGCTCCTTCTTGAAAAAGGGATCCCGGTCAAGGGCCTGGACACCTGGGACTCCTTCGTGTTAGCCAGAGAAAGTAAAGATGACAAGCGACCTCCCTGAATATATTACTTACCAAGCTACGCCTGGCGTTCAAAAGTTGCAAGTAATACACCATCACACTCGGACAACCCCACAAATACAATAAGCCATAAACCAGAATAAATAATTATGACATGGTAACTGGTGGGTGCTTAGTCATTTCGCATAAAACCACAGGGTTTCACTGGCAGTGAGCTAAACAAAGGAGGGACAGTACACGGACACATTGTTTGCCTGGATCAGGCCCAGTGCCGCAGCCCTCTCCTCTACCGGGTGGTCGCCCCTCCCTCGGCCCCCCTCCCCCGGGGGTTGGATCCCAGGGCTCACCCCGACTCACCACCGGGCTGGGGGGATGGAGCCGCTCAACTTGGGCTCAGAGGCAGGTACACTAGACCATGTGTGGATTGCTGCACCCTCTTCCCCTTCTCCCCTCCCCGGCCCTTCCCCTGCCCTCTTCCCTCCCCCGCGCGCGTTCGGCCTTATCTTGATCCTACTCTTGTTATCTTCTTTTTTACTCACAATATCTTGTTTAACTGTTTGTTTTTTTTCTTCTTATTTATCTGTTTGTATGATATGCTAATTATGTGCTCCAATGGTATATTATCCCCTCAACCTCTTCTCTCATGTGCACGTGGGCTCTCCCGTAGCTGCGCGTGAATGGGAGGTGCGGATTCCGCATGGGAATAGCAAATGTAGCGAACAAATTTGTATTATCCCTCACCCTGGAGCACAATTGTAACTGTTTGTATCCTTTTTCTGCCTGGCTTGTTGGCTGAGATAACAATAAAAATATATTTAAAAAAAAAAAATGAAAGAAATGTCTAGCCCATGTCTCCTAGCCTGTGCTGTATTGGTCATGTGGGTTGTGTGCCTTGTTGTTGCAGGTTCACAAGGTATGGAAAGAGCCAGCATTGCATTAACATAGAAACAAGTAGACAAACTCCCCAATCACAATTAAACCCCATCCCCCCACCCACACCGGAGTTAAACCTCCAGGTGAATCCAATACAACTCATTTTGGGAACAGTCCCACTGCCAATTACCCCACAAATTACAGCACTCTTTGATAATATCAATGTAATATTTGCAGCAACATTTTTGCCAGAAAACTGTGCATGGTGGGGCGCGAGTTATAGTTACACTATGGCGCGAGTTATAGTTACTTGAAAAGCATATGACACAGAAAATCAATGTTTCCATCATGCTATTAAGCTCACTCAGCATTGAAAGGTTCTTTTGTGAATGAGGTGTGGCCGATGATGAAGTATGACAACCAAGGGGGTGTGTGAGGCCACACCTCTCAAATGTTTGAATTTGTTTAGTGTGAAAATTGTTCTTTCTTCTACTTTTTTACTAATTTGCAACTTGATTGTGATACCTCTTGACACAGTAGATCAGCAAGTATGTGTTTCACTCTATGAGCATTTAAGCCTCCGGCATTTCCAAGAATGATAGTTTGATATGCAGAGTAATTATGAAAGTAAAAAAGTTGAATGAAAGTAAAATTAACTTAATTAGTGCTATACAATGACGAGGCACAGCAAATGTGCATCATATGGGAAATAATATGCAGAGTGCATAAAAAAGTTAGCAGTGCTCACAGTTTTTACTGTATTTACCAAATAAATAAGGCAAAGAAGCAGAAGCAAGTTTCTTTGAAAACTATTTTAAACCAACAATTGAAAGAGTTTTCATGATGTAATATAGAGACAGGGCTATCTGAGGGGAAAAACTGGAGAGGGTGCATATAAGTTGGTAGAATTTGTTGGTGCGCTCGCGGAGGTCTTTTACCCACCTCGGGTTGAGAAACCACAAGCGCTCTGGTGAGACACCATACCTTAACTCACCACTAGAAGACGACTGGATCTTTAGGCTCACTGACGAGTGTAGTAGTCAGATTCATTCAAAACAGACCAATAGCATAAAACCATAAACAATTCTAGACACCATGGACAGTTTAAACACTAAATCAAACTCCAAACCGAATAAAGTTTCAAAGCTTTATTACAATCACAAAATCAATGTAAGGTATATGGTACGCAAAACTAAATTATAAGCATACATGAAAACCATAGGTTGACCAAAACCTCTAAAAAGATTTAGCCTACCAAACATCAATACTGTTAAACATTCTAAAAGGGTGCCATAAATCAGCAAAATGCCAATATGCACATTAATATCAGACTTCAAAGCAGATGATGGTGACATCAGTTAATCATCAAAATACAATTTTAACAATCAATTTATCAAGGCTTGGCCATCCTTATCTCTAACACAAATTTGGACTTGCATGTGTGGGAAAGGGCTAACACATGCAAGCAAAAAGGAAAGACAAGAATAATGTGGAAACATCATCTTCCTATTGCAACTCTCTATAAAATATGCTGTTGTAATCAAGCTGAAAAGGAAACACTAAACTACATTTAGTTATACCTCTTCTCATGGGACAGCAGACAGGAAAGTTTAATTAGAAGAGCATTCACCTTTTTGTGACGTCCGTTAACAGCAGCATCAGGACAGTGCACACCACGGGCTGCACATTGGACAGGTCAGCAGTTCAGAATCCATTGGGCATATTAGTACTGAACTGCACAAGCAAAGGAGGCAGTTAAGACTTAGAGGAAACTCAGCAGAAGACTTGAGAGTGGGGGGCGGCCAGGTGATAACAGCAGCAGACCCAAGGCAGGGGTAGACTGACTCTTGCAGAGTACTAGACAGAGTAACTCATGCAGACCAACTTGACAGATTGACTCAGTTTCAAATTCTCTCACTAATTACAAATGTCAATGGTCTTCCGAATGGTCCTTCAGGTGGGCTCATCTTACGCACAAGATTCAGCATCCAATGGTAGCTGCTGACACCATCAAGTTGGCAACTAATACAGATTTGTTCAGAGTAAGCATTTAGTCATTTCAATGATTTCATAGAGTTCCACCAAAATATTACATTTTCTAGTTGTTTGTTACTTCAAAATTCTTTCTCACGATACACATAATTAATTAGACAATTTTCACATGAAATGTATTAAAGCCTCCTGTCCTGTTCGACAGCTAGAACAAGTATTGTTATATAGTCAACACTGAAACATGTTCTTTAATACAATAGGACATTGAACGTCACATCTGCAATCTTGGGAAGAATTCTGGTCAGAGGGAACAGAATAAGCAAGTAATTTTCCTCTACTCCTGCAAGAATGAAAGACTAAAAGCGCATTAATACAATTAATAGTCATAAATCCCATTGCACACCTTACATTTGAATCATATATGCAAAGCAAATTATTTTACAGCAAAGATCATTTACGACATAGTAGAATACTTTTAAACGTGCATTTATTTTTCTGCACACATATAACGTTAAGAACATTCCTTTAATTCAATATAAGTAACTCATAATCATTTAATACTAATACATTTCATTTCTACTCTTTCTTATTAAAAATATTTTGAACATTAATTCATGTCAGTAATTCACTCAAATATAAATGCACAATATCTTCATGTTAAAACGTGATGTCAAATATGAATGGAGGCCACATGGTCAACCATAATTCAGATGTGCATGTTTTACATTTTCACGTTAATTTTCTCTGTTTGGCTTTTAAATTAATGTTCGTAAATCACTATATGCTAACTTTGATGCCACTAATGTATTAGTAAAATGTGATCTCTATCAAATTAAATGTACTGGAAAATAGATTACAGTCAGCTAAAGGATGCAAGGTAGTCTGTCATTGATGGGAATGGAACCAGGTGAGGTACGGACAAGAGAGTCTGGTGGCCCACAGATGGGGAGAACAAAGTAGTGGGAGTACCTTGCCCCATTTGCTGATTTTGCAGTATGTAACAAAACACAATTGAAATGTCCACGTAAATAAGAAAAGAAGAATCAAGTACATTTTTCACACTACATCTGTCATGCTAATCAGTTATCAATAAAACCAAATATAAGTGATTAACACCTATAATCTTGGGTATTTCACAGTTGCCCAAAGAATAACAAGCTAAATGGCATTATCCATATCTATATGCGTGTTACCTGTACCGCAAAGCACTGTCTAAACTAATGGACTATTTCTCTATGGACCAAGATACCTCTGGCATTGCTCTTATTTATACTTGTACTAAGCAAATAATTGTGCCGCTTAGCCATATACAAATACTTCACTCCTACTACTGTTCTTCTAGAAACATTAACTTAAACAGGGGGACATTCAGAACAGGTGGTATGAAAAGTGCAAGATGCCTTCAACAAAGCTGAAACAGGATCAAGCTTCACATCTAATTTAACCCTTCCTCAGCAACAAATAATTTCTAGATACTCAAGAAAGCATTGAAGAAACAAACCTCTAAGTGATGGGAGGCAACCACTGATAAACAAAATATCTAGAGATGGACAAATACAAAAGGGCTTCAGAATTTTATTAATTCCTGCAATAGAACCACAGACCCTTCAGAAATAGATAGGAAAACAACACACACCATCAGATAACTTAAGCCTCTAAGGTATTGAAGTGGACAATTGTACTCAGAAACAACCGTAACTGGGTGGGCAAAGAGAAATTAGCCACTTGTCAGAAAAATAATAGATAAATTTCAGGAAGATATAAAAAGAAAGTCATAAATTTAGGAATGGCTAACTGGACTATTTGAGAAGAATCTATAAATCTCCAAAGAAATAAAACACCTTCTGAAGGAGTGCTCCCAGGGGTAAATCCACAAATTCCCTTTTATCACCAATCTCACTGTCAGATTCTGACTCTGCTACAAATGTGCAGAAGAAGTTACAGCCACTAAAATTGTAGTTATTTTTTAGAAGAGGTGAAGGACATCAAACATGTGGTAAATCTCAACACCCCCAATGCAAGAACCAAACCAGGACAATTAAATGCAAGCAACAACCCAGCAGCAGGGATACAGACACAGGCTGAAAGAAAGAAATGGGAAATTATTCGCCACCTCTGGCCACCAAATGATTATTAACCTTTCTCCTACCACCTTGAGCTAGACAGAAACAGACATAATTAACTGTAACTGGCTCACATCAAAATGGTATTTAGAACATACAAAAATTGACTTATACAAGTTTATAAGGAAACTGCAATTGATGTTTCAATGCCAAACCTAGAACCAACTGGTCTCCAACTCCCACTCTGTTTCATCTTCACAGTTGGGGAAATAGACCTCTTTTCAACTTTGTCAATCAGAGCACTTAGAAATAGAAGTGATAAAGTACCTTGGGCATTATACTTCTTAACTAATGAGAAGTTATTTTAGAGGAAAATGTACAGTCACAGCAACCTTCTCCATTGAACACCTCAGATTTGTTTTGCATTGCCTTCATCAATGATCTGGGACATCACTATAATATAACATGTATTTGTAAAGCACAGTCACCCGTAGGCCTTTTGGCTCTGAATAACAGATGCTTAATGTTACCCAGCTCAATGGTACTCATTTTGTCAACCTCAGAATTTTGGATGGAAGGCAGAGTGGACCTGCTGGGATTTGAACCTGTGACCATGAGATCAAACACAGACCCCTACAGTGGATGCATTAGTCCACTAAGCCACCAGACCCAGCTGGCTCTACTATGACTCTACAGTACAGTGACTTCTGAAAAAAGAACTGCTAACCAAGAACTTTCCAACAATATTGATAATGTAAATAAAGAGGGTGACAAGAGAGGAAACATAGTGATTTTCCATACTGATGAGAGCATAACAGAAGCATTAAGGGCCTGATTAAGAGTAGGTTGGTGTATTGCGACTCATGTGAACCCCTGTTTGCTAGCTGGCTGCAATTCCAAACTAGCAATTATGGACCACATCCGATAATAATCAGATGCATTGAATACCCCAATCTTCCCTACATTTCGGCAGGTCAAATCTGACAAAATTTAACACAGGAAATATGTACAGTATTTACTGTACCATGTGGCTTTTGGTGCATTGAACACCAAAATCAACATGTTCTTCCCTGAAAAATGGTAACAGCCACGTTTTATGATGCCTGATAAAAAACAAACCTTTAGGTATCGATCTTAAGGAGTTGGGGTGAATAATGCCTTGTTTCTCGATCCACTCGTAATCAGGGCCTTCAGCAGTGATCAGAAACCACGTGTTACCAGAGACTTCATGGCATCCAGAAGGCCTGCTTATTCTGGAAGAAAAACAACTTTCTAAGTGTAACATACCACAATGGCCACATTTTATGGGCTTTCTTCAAAAATACAAGGGCAAGTTCCCTTCACTGGGATGCCCCATTATTGGCATTCATGTGTTCAAGGATAGGAGAATATATTGCCTCACACTTTTAGTCTTTCATGAAGGATCGTCCATCGATCATAAGGGAGATTAAGGACATACTAATCAAACTGATAACACACTATGGCAAAAGGATTTCTTATGTGCCACCATAGAGGCCACCAGCTCCAAATCAGAATGTTAATAGAACCTTCTAAGTGGTCTTGCCTTAACCTTCTGCCTCTACCATGCTAGTTATAAAATGCTCAACTGGTTGTTCACTACTAACATCCATGGGTTACCACTGTTATAGTATAAAAAACACCTTGTGAGTTGGACCTGCTCTCCCCTATTTCATGGGACTGCTCCATACCGACTACTGTACTCTAGTCTTTCGTTCTTCCAAGCTAGGCCTCATGTCCTATGTCACTCTGCACAGAACCTTCCACAATCTTTTGATTAAATAGCTTATAGACTCTTAGCTCTGCCAATGACCAGACTGCATATTTAACTGTGATAGACAATATGCTTCTCTGCCTGCTGGTGACTCACAGGAAAGCCTGAGCATCATTCATACCTCCCTCACTTCTCCCGATGGACTACTGCCTTAAGTGTCTCACATTCTCTATACAAACATGCCATTGACAACTGCTGACACAGCACCTCTGTGTCCTGATAAGCCCTGCTGCCCATTGCCCCCTGGCTGTGAGCTACCATTGACCCTTAATCAAAGCTAATCTGGTTTCACTTTCTACAGATTACAAACTAACTTGAATCCCTTGCCTGGCTGTGATCAATTTTCATTGCATTTCATTCCTCCTCCTTACCTGTATCCTCTCAATTTTCTCACTCAAATGCCCTCCCCTTTCTCTATTACTTCATAAATTAGCTTTCAATTCTTGGTTTGAAATGCTTTGCAAAGAACCTCACTTCAGCTTGTCTGTCTTATGTTTTTGATACAGATAGGCAAATTAAAATGTATATTTTTTGTAAAGTTAGTTAACATCATTACATACAATTGTTTAATGTTCATAAGTCAAATGAAATTTTCATTAGTCTCACAGTGTTATTACAATACCATCTTTTAGATATCATGCAATTGACTATTTCTATAAATTTCACAAGGTTTCAGTTCAGTTGCATGTTCTTGCCATTTATGTATTTTAACAGAACGTGCCTGCAAGCTCTCACATGCATATCTATAAAATAGGTACATAAAAACTTTCATTGTGATTCCGTCAGAAAGGGGCATTGCAAAATTGACTAGGTCCTGGAGTCTGCAATTTGTGCCTAGCCATGTCCTTTTTAGGTTTCGCCTGCTCGTGCACTTGTGCACATTCTTGCAAAATCTTTTGTTAGTAAAAAAATCATAAATGGGGCTTGGAACCAGACGCTTGTTTACTTCAACTTACCATTGGCTCACTCAAACATTTCTCTGATTTACCTGCTTCGGATTGGCCAGCATGTCCTCTTCACGTCACTTTCTGTCGTCGTCTTCTTTGCTGATCTTGCCATCAAGTTGCCTGTGGACAAAGTACTCCTTCCGGTCACTTCCTATTGCACACTGGTCAGTGTCCTTCCTCTGGCTGTGACGCTGAAGGTACTTCTTATTTCTTCATGCATTCCATCCAGTTTCTCCCCTGTTGTCTTCTTTCTTCGCTTCCATCTTCTCTGTCTTCTTTCTTTGTTGCTGTCTTCTTTTTTCTTCCACCATGCTGTCTTCTTACTTCGCTGACATCTTCTTTCTTCGATGCCTTCTTCTCTGCCTTCTTTCTTCATTTTCTGCATACCATCTTCTGTCTTCATTGTCTTTACCGCATGACGTCTTCTTACTTCTCTCATCTGCACTCTTCTCATGTCTTCTGTTTTCTCACGCCTTCTGTTTTCTGCCATCTTCTGTCGTCTTCTTTCTTTCCGTCTTCTGTCGTCTTCTTTCTTTCCGTCTTCTGTCTTCTCATGCCTTCCATCTTCCCACGCCTTCTGTCTTCTTCAGTTCTCTGTCTTCTTCCCCCTTCTCTTCTTCCTCCTTCTGTCTTCTGTGTCTTCTCCCATCTTCTGTCTTCTTCCTCCTTCTCTCTTCTGCTGTCTTCTGTCTTCTTCCTCTTTCTGTCTTCTGTCTTCTTCCTCCTTCTGCCTTCTGACGTCTTCTGCCTTCTGACGTACGTTGTCTTCTTCCGTCTTCTGTCATCTGTCTTTTCACACCTTCTGTCTTCTTCCATCTTCTGTCTTCTCACACCTGTCTTCTGCCATCTTCTGTTTTTTCACGCGTTCCATCTTCTTCTGTCTTTTGCCGTCTTCTTTCTTATTTCGTCTTCTTCTGTCTTCTTCCATCTTCTATCTTCTCACACCTTCTGTCTCCTTCCGTCTTCTGCCTTCTCATGACCTCAGTCTTCTACTGTCTTCTGTCTTCTCACGCCTTCTGTCTTCTGCCGTCGTCTGACTTCTTCCTCCTGTTGCCGTCTGACATTTACTGTCTTCTGTCTTCTTCTATCTTCTCTCTTCTCACACCTTCTATCTTCTTCTGTCTCCTCACACCTGTCTTCTGCCGTCTTCTGTCTTCTCACGCCTTCCGTCTTCTTCAGTCTTCTTCAGTCTTCTTCCATCTTCTTTTTTTTTCCATCTTCTTCTGTCTTCTTGCGTCTTCTATCTTCGTACACCTTCTGGCTCCTTCCGTCTTCTGTCTTCTCATGCCCTCTGCCTTCTACTGCCTTCTGTCTTCTCACCCCTTCTGTCTTGCTGTCTTCTGTCCTCTTCCATCTTCTGTCTTCTGCCGTCTTCTGTCTTTTTTCATTTTTTCATCTTCTAACGTGCATGCCAATATGTTTCACCTTTCTCTTTTTTCTATGTAACCGGCTTACAAATATTAGAAAAATGGTATAATAATGTTTGTTTTTAATTTAATGAAACAAACATTATCCCAACAACTCTCTAATATTTGTAAGCCAGTTCCATAGAAAAAAAAGACAAAGGCGAAACCTATTAGCTTTGCCAATGCTTGTTCATTTTGGTATAAAGTCCTTTGTGGGGAAGTGTCCCAGTATGTAACCCATCAATGTTAGTTCTTAGTATAAAGATAAGTGGGTGTTCAAGTATATTTGAGGGGTTAGGTTAACATGTGACCCTATCCCTGACCAAGCAATGGCCTTTTTCCTCCAGTCTTTGTTTTGAGACTGGGATTTTAACAGATTTTTTCACTGGTATTTTAAAGCAAACTCTGGTCATAGGGATCACAGAAGTTTCTGAAAGTTGCAGTGTGGTCAAAGCCATTTTTCAATAGTTTTTTTTATTAATGACCTACTTTGAAAGATTGTGTTACAGTCCAGCTAAGACAGTTTTGTGAGCCATTGGGTGCCTCAGTTTTCTGCAGAGATGAATGCTCCCTTTCTGGAAAGATCTTGTCTTGGTATGCCAAGTTCCAAGGGGAAGCAGGCTAAACCAAGACGGCGGAACAACGAGGGTCGTTGTCCACGAAAGCGGAACAACCCTTTCCTGAACCACGACCCTGTTTTTCTCTGCCCTAACCATGCATGTCCGGAACAACGAACATGCGTGGTTAAGGCAGAGGAAAACAGACTCTGGATCGGAGAGGACGCGGTCAGGTAAGTGGGGCTGTGTTAGGGTTGGGGGAGTAGTTTTAGGGGCGTGGACGTAATTTTAAGTTTTAAGTTTTAAGGGCAGGGTGGAGGGTCACGGTCATTTTAGGGATGGGGTGGTGGGTCGGGTGGTTTTAGGTTTTAGGGGTGGGGGGTCATGGTAATTTTAGGGGTGGGGTTTGGGGTGCTTTTCGGTTTTAGGGGCGGGGTGAAGGGGTTACGGTAGTTTTAGGGGGAGGTATGGGGGTTGGGGCGGTTTTAAGTTTTAGGGGCGGGGTGGGGGGTCGCGGTAGTTTTCAGGGTGGGGATGGGGGTTGGGGTAGATTAGGTTTTAGGGGGGTTGGGGAGATTTTAGGTTTTAGGGGTGGAGGGGTCGCTGTAATTTTAGGGGCGGGGTGAGGGGTTGGGGTGGTTTTAGGTTTTAGGGCGGGGTGGGGGATTGTGGTAGTTTTAGGGGTGGGTGGTAGTTTAGGTTTTAAGGGTGGGGTGTGGGTTTGGGTGATTTTAGTTTTTAGGGGTGGGGCTGGGGGTTCGCAATAATTTTAGGGACGGGGTTAGGAGTTGGGGTGGTTTTATGTTTTAGGGGCAGGGGTGGGGAGTCGCTGTCATTTTAGGGGTGGGATGGGGGTTAGGGTGGTTTTAGGTTTCAGGGGTGGCGGGTCGCGGTAATGTTAGGTGCGGGGGTCAGGGTAGTTGTAGGTTTTAGGAGCGGAGGTGGGGTTGCAGTAGTTTTAGGCTGGGGTGAGGGGTTGGGGTGGTTTAGGTTTTAGGGGTGGGGGGTCATGGTAATTTTAGGGGTGGGGTTTGGGGTGCTTTTCGGTTTTAGGGGCGGGGTGAAGGGGTTACGGTAGTTTTAGGGGGAGGTATGGGGGTTGGGGCGGTTTTAAGTTTTAGGGGCGGGGTGGGGGGTCGCGGTAGTTTTCAGGGTGGGGATGGGGGTTGGGGTAGATTAGGTTTTAGGGGGGTTGGGGAGATTTTAGGTTTTAGGGGTGGAGGGGTCGCTGTAATTTTAGGGGCGGGGTGAGGGGTTGGGGTGGTTTTAGGTTTTAGGGCGGGGTGGGGGATTGTGGTAGTTTTAGGGGTGGGTGGTAGTTTAGGTTTTAAGGGTGGGGTGTGGGTTTGGGTGATTTTAGTTTTTAGGGGTGGGGCTGGGGGTTCGCAATAATTTTAGGGACGGGGTTAGGAGTTGGGGTGGTTTTATGTTTTAGGGGCAGGGGTGGGGAGTCGCTGTCATTTTAGGGGTGGGATGGGGGTTAGGGTGGTTTTAGGTTTCAGGGGTGGCGGGTCGCGGTAATGTTAGGTGCGGGGGTCAGGGTAGTTGTAGGTTTTAGGAGCGGAGGTGGGGTTGCAGTAGTTTTAGGCTGGGGTGAGGGGTTGGGGTGGTTTAGGTTTTAGAGGTGGGGTGAGGGGGTTGGGGTAGTTTAAGGTTTTAGGGGCGGGTGGGGGGGTTGGGGTAGTTTAGGTTTTAGGGGTGGGGTGGGGGGTCAGGGTAGTTTAGGTTACAGGGAGAGGGGTGGGGGGGTCGCTGTAGTTTTAGGGGCGATTGCATGCTGATGTCATCAGACATCACAGGGAAGGATCGGGAGGGTAGTGGTGGAAGGGGAAGCGATTTCCCCATGGGCTGGGTGCAGTAGAGATGGTCTTGTCCTCTGCACACGGGCGGTTAATGGGACTGCCCTGCAGGGGACTGGTGAGGACGCTGCCAGCCCCAGCAAGGACATGAGGGGACATGATTCCTACTGTCCCTGCTGCATGCTTCCAGAGAGGGTGCTTAGGCCCCGAAATATGAGGAAAAAGTGTTTTATTTGTCAACATTTTGAGGTTTGGAAAGGATTCTGGGTAACAGAACCTTGTGATAGCCCCACAAGTCACCCCATCTTAGATTTCCCTAGGTGTCTAGTTTTAACAAACGCACAGGTTTGGTAGTTTTCCCTAGGTGCCGGCTGAGCTAAAGGCCAAAATCCACAGCTAGGCACTTTAAAAAAACAGCTCTGTTTTCTTTGAGAAAATGTGATGTGTCTACGTTGTGTTTTAGGGCATTTCCTATTGTGGGCACTAGTCCTACCCACACAAGTGAGGTACCATTTTTATCTGGAAACTTGGGGGCACGCTGGGTGGAAGGAAATTTGTGGCTCCTCTCAGATTCTAGAACTTTCTGTCACCGAAATGTGAGGAAAAAGCATTTTTGTGGCCAAATTTTGAGGTTTGCAAAGGATTCTGGGTCACAGAACCTGGTGAGAGCCTAACAAGTCACCCCATCTTTGATTCCCCTTGGTGTCTAGTTTTCAGAAATGCACAGGTTTGGTAGGATTCGCTAGGTGCCGCCTGAGCTAGAGCCCAAAATCCACAGCTAGGCATTTTGCTGAAAACAGCTCTGTTTTCTTTGTGAAAATGTGATGTGTCCATGTTGTGTTTTGGGGCATTTCCTGTCTCGGGCACTAGGCCTACCCACACAAGTGAAGTACCATTTTTATTGGGAGACTTGGGGGAAAACTGGGTGGAAGGAAATTTGTGGCTCCTCTCAGATTCCAGAAATTTCTGTCACCGAAATGAGAGGAAAAAGCGTTGTTTTGTCAACATTTTGAGGTTTGCAAAGGATTCTGGGTAACAGAACCTTGTGATAGCTCCACAGGTCACCCCATCTTAGATTTTCCTAGGTGTCTAGTTTTAACAAACGCACTCGTTTGGTAGGTTTCCCTAGGTGCCGGCTGAGCTAGAGGTCAAAATCCACAGCTAGGCACTTTAAAAAAACAGCTCTGTTTTCTTTGAGAAAATGTGATGTGTCTACGTTGTGTTTTACGGCATTTCCTATTGTGGGCACTAGTCCTACCCACACAAGTGAGGTACCATTTTTATCTGGAAACTTGGGGGGACGCTGGGTGGAAGGAAATTTGTGTCTCCTCTCAGATTCCAGAACTTTCTGTCACCGAAATGTGAGGAACAAACATTTTTGTGGCCAAATTTTGAGGTTTGCAAAGGATTCTGGGTAACAGAACCTGGTGAAAGCCTCACAAGTCACCCCATCCTTGATTCCCCTTGGTGTCTAGTTTTCAGAAATGCACAGGTTTGGTAGGTGTCCTAGGTGCCGGCTGAGCTAGAGGCCAAAATCCACAGCTAGGCACTTTCCAAAAAACACGTCAGTTTTTCACTGTAAAAATGTGATGTGTCCATGTTGTGTTTCCTGTCGCGGGTATTAGGCCTACCCACGCAAGTCAGGAGACTTGGGTGAACACAGAATAGCAAAACAAGTGTTATTGCACCTTGTCTTTCTCTACATTTTTTCCTTCCAAATGTGAGACAGTGTATAAAAAAGACGTCTATTTGAGAAATGCCCTGTAATTTACATGCTAGTGTGCGCATCTCGTATTTCAGAGATGTGCAAATAACCACTGCTTCTCAACACCTTATCTTGTGCCCATTTTGGAAATACAAAGGTTTCCTTTATACCTATTTTTCACTCTTTATATTTCACCAAATGAATAGCTGTGCACCTCATATACAATGAAAACCCATAGCAATGTGCAGCTCCTTTATTGGATCTGGGTACCTAGGATTCTTGATGAACCTACAAGCCCTATACATCCCCTCAACCAAAAGAGCCCAGCAGACGTAACTGTATATTGCAAGAAAAGGTTACAGAGTAAAATATGGAAACAATTTCAGCTCAATTTCAATATTTATTTCAGCTGTTATTTTCTGTAGGAAAATCTTGTAGGATCTACACAAATGAGCCCTTGCTGAATTCAGAATTTTGTCTAATTTTCAGAAATTTTTAACTGTCCGGGATCCAGCATTGGTTTCACAACCATTTCTGTCACTAACTGGAAGGAGGCTAAAAGCACAACAAATTGTAAAAATTGGGTATGTCCCAGTAAAATGCCAAAATTGTGTTGAAAATGTGGTTTTCTGATTCAAGTCCGCCTGTTCCTGAAAGCTGGGAAGATGGTGATTTTAGCACCACAAACACTTTGTTGATGCCATTTTCAGGGGGAAAAAAAACACAAGCCTTCTTCTGCAGCCCTTTTTTCCCATTAAAAAAAAACTTTGCTGTATTTTGCCTAATTTCTTTGTCTCCTCCAGGGGAACCCACAAAGTCTGGATACCGCTAGAATCCCTAGGATGTTGGAAAAAAAGGACGCAAATTTGGCGTGGGTAGCTTATGTGGACAAAAAGTTATGAGGGCCTAAGTGCGAACTGCCCCAAATAGCCTAAAAAAGGCCTGGCACCTGAGGGGGAAAAGGCCTGGCAGCGAAGGGGTTAATAGTGTGTGGAGTTTGTTTGGGCCAGCTGTTGAGATACAATAATGCAAGCAGATTGAGCCGGGGGATGGGAGTAAGCAGGAGCAGCATGGCTGGAGCCCAGCTGTGAAAAGCCATTTTCACACCTTTCCTCACTGTATGAGGTCGGCTGTGTTTTTATCTGACCCCTCCCCTGCTCAACCAGCACATGATAGGCCTGGGTGCCCTGAGCAGCCTCACTAGAGCCCAGGTGAGGTTGTCCATTTCAAACACTCCCTTCCTTACAGGACACGGCATTGGACTGCCCTTGTTCGTCCCCATTAGGCTCTCAACATATGCCCTGCAGCAGTGCTGTTCCTGAGAGCCCACTGACATTGGGGATACCTGAGAAGGAGGCAAGGAGGGAGGTCAAGGAAAGAGAAGTTAGAGTAAGGGGGCAGGGAAAGGGTATAGAAGAGGCTGATGGAGAGGACATAGAGCCGGTGAGGAGTGGGATAGGAGGGAGGAAAAGACAGAGACGGGCTATGGAAAGAAGCACAGAAAGGCACTAAGAGAGAAGATTAGAAATAAAGTGCTGGAAGGAAAGAGTACAATTGTGGTAAAACAGCAGGCGAGAGAAAGTTACAGATGGAGTACCATGAGTGAGTGGAAGAGAGGTCGAGGGATTAGACGTGGTGAAAATGAGAACACAAAGAATGCACACTAGTGAGATAAAGGGAGCGTGAGAAGGTGAGCAAAAGAGAATTGTGTGATGTGCCACACTGGGTCTGCTTCCTGAGTGGGAGTGTGCAAGTGCTGTGTTTTAATTTTTTGTGATGAAAGTGCTGCATTTGGGACTACACGTGATACACTTACCTGTTTATCTGTAGTGTGTATGTGTAGAGGATGACCAAGGGCTTCCTTATAGTACTTCACTGTGCATTTTTGTAAGCACTGTATATAGAAATGTCACTTTTACCCAATTGAAAAGTACTCAACATTCCTACCTAGTAAGGATAATTTAGTTTTTCCCCAACTCCTTGTGCCGTCTTGCTGGATCACATTACTAGTAAGAGCCAATATACCCTTGGAGCCTTCATGGGCCTGTGCCTGGTAACGTGGCCAGTATGCTCACTGCTGCTTATGCCCTAGAACTCAACAGTGAACCAAGTTAGGCAGACCCCTTCCCAAACCTTTGGAGCACACTAGGATGTTTATAACATATTCAATGAGTACTGTCACTTCTAAGCAGCTGAGACTTAAAATGTGCTTTAAATAGAACAGCAAAGGCTCTTCTAAACAGATTGGAATTCTTTGAGACAATATCTGAATTTCTGATAATGTTCGTAATAATATTGGGTGATGTTCTTCCGCGCCCCAGCAGCAAGCGACACTCAAGATTCCCACCTCCTCTCCCTGTGGCTGGGCCACCTTTCTCACTCTCCAGCCTGCCTGATCAGGAAAACAGGCAGAGACCTTTTAAGGAATGCTCAATTTGAACAATTGTAAAGTCCTCCATCTTCCAATGTCCTCCTGAAAAAATGATCCCTCACTCTTTTTTTGCTTATAACCTTTTATAATAATCTCTCTTTCTCTCTCCCTGTCTGCCTTTGAGTGTCTCTCTTTCTGTCCATGTCTCACCACTTTCTTTCTGTCTACCACTTTGTCTCCTCACTCATCACGTGTTCTAGCATCTCTCACTAGCTGCCTTCACTATTCTTTACTGATATCTCTACTTTTTGTCTACTTCCCTCAAACTTACTCTTCACCTTACCTCCTTCTGTTTGCTTTGCCTCTCGATATCTTTGTACTTCACTGTTCGTTATTTCCTTTCTTTTTCTACATATCTGTTTTACCTTATTTCTATCTACCTCACCAATCTCTAAACCCTGGATCTATCTTCCACCCACTCTCTCACTACCTTTATGTTAACTGTTTTATTACGCTCTACCTCTCTTTCTAGGCCTCACTTATCATTCTTTCTCAGATCTCTCCCCTTACATGAATCCAGCTCTCCTACCTCACCCCTTTCCCTCCCTCTTCTTTGATTTCTACATCTCCATGTATCTACCACTCCATTTTTATTACAGCCCTTCCTACCACATTTCTGTCTACCTCAACCCTCTGTTTAAAATACCTCCCTATATCCCACGTCACCACCCCCCTCTCTCTCTCTCTCTCTCTCTCTCTCTTTCCCTCTCTCTCTCTCTCTCCCATCTGTGTATACCCTCACATCTTTTTCTTCCTACTCCATCTCTACCCCACCCCTATCTCAGCACCTCACAGTGCTTTTCATGTTGCTGCCCTGTCTCCCAACTGTATCTGTTTCTTTATCTCACCACTTCATCTCTATGCCTCACTTCTCTCTCCCTTTCTCAGCCTCTCTCTTTACCGTAACACTCACTTCCTTGCCATTCTCTCTTCTTTACATCTCATACATTAGTCAATCTTTCTATCACCTACACATCTCTTTCTCTCAATACCTACCCTCTCAATTAACCTCATTTGATCACTGTCTCACCTCTCCACTTCTTTCTACCTCTCTTCTGTCCAAGTCATGTCTCTCCAAAAGGTACTCCTTTATTATTAGCCCTCTACTCTACCTCTAGACCAGTGGTCTCCAAACTTTTTAATGATGCGCCCCCCCAGTTGAAAAATAAAAATCACTGGGCCCCCCTCACAATCTTTCACCAATATTATTTAAAGATGAAATGTTTAAATATGTCTAGACATATTTAAACATTGCAGTTAAGTACTGTTACCTTTTTAAAAATACAATAACATGTTTCTGATGGAAAAAATCACTGTTATCTGTGTAATGCTTCTTTTGACCAGAGCCTGGCACCCCCCCCCTAGGGTCACTAGAGGCCCCCCCATGGGGGCCCGCCCCCCAGTTTGAAGACCCCTGCTCTAGACTTATTTTTAAACTATCATTGCATTTCTTCACTCCCTTTCAAATTTATATCTATGCTACTTATTTAAATACCTTCTCTGTATTTTTCTTTTTATGTCTCTCTACGTCACCTCTCAGGCTTTTTCTCACACTCTCATTCTTCCTCTATCTGAATCTCTCCTCTCTTTCTCTACCTCACCTGTCTCTCTACTTCATCTCTTTTCTGTACAAATAAACTTTTTCTGATATTCACCTCTCTCAAAGTATTTTTCGCTCTTCTTCACTGTCCACTTTACCAAACCTATCTCTGTGCTCTACTTATCATTCTGTTCCTCTGTACACCTCACCTCAGCTTGCATTTCTCTGTACTTCTAACTCATCTTTTTTCCTGTCTACCTCTACAGTCCTCTGCCTCTAGCTCACTCTAAACGAAACCCTCTGCCTACATTACCTTTCTCTCTACCTCATCCCTCTGTGCAGTGGCATAACAAAGGCCCCGGCAGCAAGCGTGCCAATGGTGAAGAGGAATTTATTTGTGATCACAAATATTTGGCAATGAAAGATGCAATCTCAAGCACTATGCGCATACGTTTTCATATTATGCACTGTTACACTAAGCATCCACTAAGTCATCATTACTGTCTCTTTCCTAAAATGGTACACACTAGCTTATTAGAAACTGATTTTTAAATAAAATATCTTGCATGATAAAATATTTAGAACACAAACACAAAAAATTGCTTTATTAATGCTTGCTCAAGCTTTAATTTGGTACTATTTGGCTGGCACACACTGGGCAGCATCAGCTTTGGGTATTATTGCATGCCCCCATTTCTGAAAGGTTCATTTATAGTTCAGTGTGGTTTGACCTCATGAGGGCTTAGCTGAAAATAACTAATAAGTCACAGTTGTTCTAAACAATGACTACCAAAATAGGTATTGCCTGGGGCTCCAAAAATCCTTAAGACAGTACTGAAAACAACAGGGGATTTCTGCCTCGAGGTTCTGACCTCACCCATTTCTCATCCAGACACAAGCTTATAGAGGGAGGAGAAGTGCTAATATAAAGATTTCCTCCCTGCCTCTTGGTTTCCATGCCCACATTGACCAGGTGTGAGAGCTAAAATACGCTGGATTCTGCAGTGTCCTGTACCAGCAGGATCCAGAGGTCCCAAATGGAGAGAGCAAAGAGCTAACTAGTCCACATGTGGGCAGGAGACCATGCTTCAACATACTGCTGCCACATACCAGTTTTTCAAATCCACATGTCCCAGCCATCTCCTGTCCTGTCTAGGATGAAGAAATCACGGCCTAGAAAAAGGGCCTTCAGGGGCCTAGTTCAGTTACTGAGCCCCATGAAGGAGCCTGACCACAAACATCCTATCCAATACCCCTCCAGGGTCCTCCAGCTGTTTGTGTTCTGTACCTCTGCCAAGCCAATAGACTCACAGGCCCAGAGCACCAACTCCTAGGGACCATCTATTTCACCTTTCATCTCAACTCTCCCCGGAGGACTGACCAATGCAGGCTGACCTAAACCCTTCCATCTTTGGTTTAGACTATATTTATATGATGATCAGAGTCCAGGACATAGTTGGTTGGGAAAGGATAAAATCATTTTGTTGTGCAAGGCAATGGCAGTACAAGTAAGTATTCAGATTTCCAAGATACAATGTTTCTATTCTTGACCAATCTTAATAACCCTGTGTAGGTAGCCTCTTTCTAGCCTTGTTACCCCCACTTTTGGCCTGTTTGTGAGTGTATGTCAGGGTGTTTTTACTGTCTCACTGGGATACTGCTAGCCAGGGCCCAGTGCTCATAGTGAAAACTCTATGTTGTCAGTGTGTTTGATATGTGTCACTGGGATCCTGCTAGCCAGCACCCCAGTGCTCATAGGTTTGTGGCCTATATGTGTTCCCTGTGTGGTGCCTAACTGTATCACTGAGGCTCTGCTAACCAGAAACTCAGTGTTTATGCTCTCTCTGCTTTCTAAAATTGTCACTGCAGGCTAGTGACTAATTTTACCAATTCTCATTGGCACACTGGTACATCCATATAATTCCCTTCTATATGGTACTTAGGTACCCAGGGTATTGGGGTTCCAGGAGATCCCTATGGGCTGCAGCATTTCTTTTGCCACCCATAGGGAGCTCAGACAATTCTTACACAGGACTGCCACTGCAGCCTGAGTGAAATAACGTCCACGTTATTTCACAGCCATTTTTCACTGCACATATTTAACTTATAAGTCACCTATATGTCTAACCCTCACTTGGTGAAGGTTAGGTGCCAAGTTACTTAGTGTGTGGGCACCCTGGCACTAGCCAAGGTGCACCCACATCGTTCAGGGCAATTTCCCCGATCTTTGTGAGTGCGGGGACACGATTACACGTGTGCACTGCACATAGGTCACTACCTATGTGTAGGGTCACCATGGTAACTCCGAACATGGCCATGTAACACGTCTAAGATCATGGAATTGTCACCCCAATACCATTCTGGTATTGGGGGGGCAATTCCATGGTCCCCTGGGTCTCTAGCACAGAACCCGGGTACTGCCAAACTGCCTTTCCGGGGTTTCCACTGCAGCTGCTGCCAACCCCTCAGATAGGATTCTGCCTTCCTGGGGTCTGGGCAGCCCCGGCCCATGAAGGCAGAACAAAGGATTTCCTCTAAGAGAGGGTGTTACACCCTTTCCCTTTGGAAATAGGTGTGAAGGGCTGGGGAGGAGTAGCCTCCCCCAGCCTCTGGAAATGCTTTGATGGGCACAGATGGTGCCAATCTCTGCATAAGCCAGTCTACACCGGTTCAGGGATCCGCCAGCCCTGCTCTGGCATGAAACTGGACAACGGAAAGGGGAGTGACCACTCCCCTGACCAGTACCTCCCACCGGAGGTGCCCAGAGCTCCTCCAGTGTGTCCCAGACCTCTGCCATTTTGGATTCAGAGGTGTTGGGGGCACACTGGACTGCTCTGAGTGGCCAGTGCCAGCAGGTGATATCAGAGACCCCCTCTGATAGGCTCTCACCTCTCTTGGTAGCCAAACCTCCTTTTCTAGCTATTTAGGGTCTCTCCTCTGGGGTATTCTTCAGATAACGAATGCAAGAACTCACCAGAGTTCCTCTGCACTTCCCTCTTTGACTTCTGCCAAGGATCGACCGCTGACTGCTCCAGGACGCCTGCAAAACCGCAACAAAGTAGCAAGACGACTACCAGCAACATTGTAGCGCCTCATCCTGCCAGCTTTCTCGACTGTTTCCTGGTGGTACATGCTCTGAGGGCTGTCTGCCTTCACCCTGCACTGGAAGCCAAGAATAAATCTCTTGTGGGTCGACGGAATCTTCCCCCTGCTAACGCAGGCACCAAAGGACTGCATCACTAGTCCTCTGGGTCCCTTCTCATACTGACGAGCGTGGTCCCTGGAACACAGGAGCTAGATCCAAGTGACCCCATAGTCCAGTTATCCTTCAGTCCAAGTTTGGTGGAGGTAAGTCCTTGCCTACCCACGCTAGACTGCAAACCTGTGTGCTGCGTGATTTGCAGCTGCTCCGGCTTCTGTGCACTTCTCCAAGGATTCCTTTGTGCACAGCCTAGCCTGGGTCCCCAGCCCTCTGTCCTGCAGTGCTCAACCCTCTGAGTTGGACTCTGACATTGTGGAACCCTCCTTTGTGACTCTGAGTCAACTGCTGTCCTCAGATCTTCCAAGTGCCTGCTCTGGTACTTCCATGGGTGCTGCCTGCTTCTGTGGGGGCTCTCTGAGTTGCTGAGCGCCCCCTCTGTCTCCTCCTCCAAGGGGCCACATCCTGGTCCTTCCTGGTCTCCAGCAGCACCAAGAAACCTCTACCACAACCCTTGCATCTAGCAAGGCTTGTTTGCAGTATTTCTATGTGGAAACACTTCTGCAACATCCAACATGCTGTGGGACATTTTCCATCCAAAGGAGAAGTTCCCGGACCTTTTCGTTGTTGCAGAATCTTTGGCTTCTTCCACCCAGAGGCAGCCTCTTTGCACCTTCATCTGGGGTTTCCTGGGCTCCTGCCCCCCCTGGACACTATTGCGAGTCTTGGACTTGGTCCCCTTGCCTTGCAGGTCCTCAGGTCCAGGAATCCGTCTTCAGTGCTTTGCTGGTGTTTGTGGTTCTTGCAGAATCCACCTATCACGACTATTGTGTCCTTTTGGGGTAGTAGGGGAACTTTACTCCTACTTTTCAGGGTCTTGGGGTGGGGTATCTTGGACACCCTGACTGTTTTCTTACAGTCCCAGCAACCCTCTACAAGCTCCCATAGGTCTGGGGTACATTTGTGATATGTATTCCACTTTTGGAGTATATGGTTTGTGTTGCCCCTAGACCTATGTTCACCTATTGCATCCTATTGTGATTCTACATTGTTTGCACTACTTTTCTTACTGTTACTTACCTGTTTTGGGTTTGTGTACATATAACTTGTGTATATTACTTACATTCTAACTGAGGGTACTCACTGAGATACTTGTGGCATATTGTCATAAAAATAAAGTACCTTTATTTTTTAGTAACTCTGAGTATTGTGTTTTCTTATGATATTGTGCTATATGATATAAGTGGTATAGTAGAAGCTTTGCATGTCTCCTAGTTCAGCCTAAGCTGCTTTGCCATAGCTACCTTCTATCAGCCTAAGCTGCTAATAAGGGATAACTGGACCAGGCACAAGGTGTAAGTACCACAAGGTACCCACTATAAGCCAGGACATCCTCCTACACCCCTTACAAGCTTCAAAATGCCTAATTTACCACACATATGTGCAAAAATGAGTCCCCTGATATTCTTCTAGCAGTGTTTCATGAAAGGCTGCGATTTGTGAATGTGGGCCACTATTGTAGGGTTGCCCGGGCCTATTTTTTATCCCAATCCGACCCTGGATTTGAGTCTATCGTTTGAAGGGTCTCCATGTGTGCTGTTCTTATAGAGTAGCTGCAAGATGCTTGCTCTCCATGCATCGGGATTTGATTTATAGTTAAGTGTTCATTTTATAAAGGTAACAAGATTTTCCACCCGATTTCGGGGTCTGATTTAAAAAGGATATTAGCCAGATCGTAAGACCACAGGTACCATCCGTTTTTGCTTTGCATATTATATTATAGCCTTAGAACCCGCCGTAGCGGGCTCTACCGGCTATTAAAGGCCCGCTCCCCGCGTTAAATGCCCGAGCCGAAGGCGAGGGCATTTAACAAGGGAGAGGGACTTTAATAGCCGGTAGAGCCCGCTACGGCGGGTTCTAAGGCTATTAGAACATTCTGCCACTCAGGGCAGAATGTTCTATTAAAAAAAAAAATGTTCACGGAGCCCGAGGGGATTAAAATCCCCTCGGGCTCCGTGAGGCTTTGTTCACAGCTGTTGCTGTGAACAAAGCGAACATTGGAATGTTGGCGCTGCGGGCTTTTACCGGCCTGTAAAAGCCCGCAGCACTCCATTGTTTTCAATGGAGCTACCAACATTCCAATGTTCTAATATGTATTCGATTGTTAACTACAGTCCAGTATCCTGTATTTTCCTTCAGTAATATCCTGGGTGAGTCTTCTCTCATCAGGGTAGAAATCCGGTAGAGTTTGATAATGTGACAGGTCAAAGGTTGTTCTTTTATGTTGGCACTATTTGCTCTATGGTGCCCATATGTTACTTTATTGATAAATTCCCACTACGCCTTTGGGGTATTATTATTGCAGATTCGGTGTAGG
Source organism: Pleurodeles waltl (assembly GCF_031143425.1). Classification (NCBI taxonomy): domain Eukaryota; kingdom Metazoa; phylum Chordata; class Amphibia; order Caudata; family Salamandridae; genus Pleurodeles; species Pleurodeles waltl. Next base: position 1,029,018,905 of record NC_090437.1, on the reverse strand, counting down.
CTGTCGCATTGTCATAGCTGTGTTTGGCATGTTACTTGTGCATTCCAACCTGGGCATTTAAATTATTTCTTCAGTATTTGGACTTTGGACTGAAGTACTGCACCGTCAAGTGTGTTGTTCCTGGCATCTCCTTTCCCTGTTTATAGGTCTTTTTTGGATTTTAATGAGCTAGAGTACCATTCATTTCCAGATTTCAATTTCCCTAATTTTTGACACCTTGAATTAGATGATGTTGACCATTTTTTTGTTAGATCTTCTGTGCGTTTATCAAACATTATGAACCCTTGCATATTTGATAATCAGTTCACTACTTGTTAATTCCATCCTAAACACTTTGGAGTAAAATAATTTGGTTAAGCCATTAGACAGTTTTCCTGAAGTGCTTTTTCGTTTGGCCATTCTAAGCATATTTTATGTGGAAAATGAATAATTTGTATCCCCTTTCTTATCCTATCCTTTTATGAACTTAAAAAAGAGAGAGTTGTTAATGTGTAATCCAATATCGATTTTGAAGTATTTGAGATTCGAGTTGAAGCCCAAAAAAAGTAGTAATGAAATGCAGTTTTCACTCATCTTTTCTAAGTACAGTACTAGGGTTACTTGAGCAAGCTCCCATGAAGTCGAATGGGACGCCTCAAGGTGACCACATGCAGTCATAGCAAACAATTAATATCAGAGGTCCGCAAATTGCTCGAGTAAGAGATAGCCACAGGCGAGTGTCAGATAGCTGACCTGGAAAAGGCGGCAGTCCTAGACACCTCTAAGAAGACGGCCTGCACAGATGCAAAAACCCAGTATGCAGTAGCCCTGGACCAAATGCAATGCTTCGACTTCAAGCATATGAAGCAAGGACACGCAGAGAGGGAGACAAGTCGGGCAGGCTACCTGCATGGCTGGTTGGCCAAGATACCCACTCAAGGTCCATCCCTGAGATCGCCTCTCCCATGGGAACCACCCTCTACACCTAACCGCCTATCCTTGAGTCCTTCTTCACAAATTACTCCTCCATCTATGCTGCCCCCCACTCACCAGGGAAAGAGTTTAGCTCCTCCCTCACCAAATGCCCTCTTTCTAGGGTCACACATGCCAGTAGAGAGTAACTAGATGAACCTGTAATGCCCCAAGAGGTCAAACAAGCTAAACGCACTATTGTCAGGAATAAAACCCCGGGACTAGATTGCCTTCAAATTCAGCACCTCCAGCACTCTTCACACTCCTCGCTAGGCCAAAATGTATGAAGAGGCCTCGCGTGTAAAGCACTTGCCATCTTCCCTACACGAGTCAGTATTGACTTCGTTCCCAAAACCAGATTGGGACTCAACCCTTCTCGAGTCCTACTGTCCACCAACATACTGGGCACAGATATAAAGCTCTGGGGAAAATACTTTTCAAACGATATATCCAGATTTTACTGACTCTAGTCCATTCAGTTGAAAAAAGCTTCACAGGTTAATCCACGGTTGGACCATCTCCCAGAATATTTGTTGTCCCTTCCACCTAATGGACGAAGCCCCACAATATGCCCCAATGCCACATGCCTCATTCTGGACCTGGAAAAAGCCTTTGATACTCTGGAGTGGGACTACCTCTTCCAGGTGCTGTCCACACTAGAAGTTCGTGAACACCTCTGCTATTACACATGGCTTATTGTATACCATCGCCAGGACTCGCTGGGTCCCTTGATCTCTCCAGCTTTCCCTGTGGTGAGAGGCACCAGACAGTGCTGCCCCCCCTACTATTTGCGCTCACAATGGAGCTGCTGGCCGACAAACTTCGGTCCGAGGGGGTAACCTGGGGAACACCTCTTGGAAACACAACCCACGCAGTCCTTCTCTATAAGACAATCTACTCCTCTACATTCAGGATATACGCATGGACCTTTTCCCATCTTTGTCACCTTACATTCATTTGTGCATGTAGCCAGCCTACGGGTCAACTGGGCAAAATTCAGTGCGTTCCCACTGGGAGGATCTTTGCCCCCTGCCAAGATTCGATTGGGCAGGCGGCGACTGGAGTGGCAGGGCGATGCTGTTCAATACCTAGAGGTGTGGCTCTATCATTGTTCTACAGACCTCTTCAAGGGCAACCTCAAAAGAGCCTTTACAGCCCTGAAATCCCAGGCCCAATTCTGGAAAACACTTCCATTAGCCACAACAGGAAAAATAGCTGTCTCGAAAAAGATCATACTCCCATGCCTTCTAATTATTATTTCACCAACCACCCCATCATCCCTCCTCGCAGCTTCTTTCAGGAACTTGACACGTTGCTCAGAGTGCTCATCTGGGGCTACAAGCACCACTGCATAGCACTACTGAAACTACAGCTACCCGTAAGAAAGGCAGCCTTGGTGAGCCCTCAATTGAGGCCTACTTCTTTGCAGCACAACTCCAACGGGCCTCCGATGGCTAGCACACAAAAACCTAGCTGAAATGAATGTGATGGCAGTATCCATTCTTGTATGGAACCTCAGAGTCTTCTGCTGCCCAGAGCGCCCCTCCACCACTGACCACTTGCACTCCTGGTGTCAACTGCATATAAATTCATTCAGAGGACACTAACTCTGACTCGGAACGTAATCCTGTATGCACCTGCGTTCCCTCTACAGGGCCTCCCACACCCCGACTCCTGCTTATCCAGAGATCTCACACCCTGGCACAATTGTTCTTTCACCACGATGGGTGACCTGTTTCAAGATGGTTGTTAAAAATGGGGTCTTTAGTTGGCAGAGGTATACACCCTTGTACAAGTAGGGACCACAATCCGAATCAGGGAATGTCACACAAAATCCAAATTTTCCTGTGCCCGCCCTCTGGTAGCTTGGCAATGAGCACCATATCCTCTCCCCATTAATGTGCATTGATATTTGGATATCACCCATGTGTATATGGTTGTCTTTCACCACGTGGTCCTTACAGAATGTCAAAGGTGGGCTAGAGTCTATTTGGTGACTCACAAAGGTGTATTTGACCTTGAAGATAGGTTTACAGCTAAAAATACCTACATTTCTGCCTACCGGGAATACAAAAGAGTTTACCACTGCAGAGTACTCCACCTCTACTATTTAGAAATGAACAACAGTAATTCCTACGCGAGAAGCACAAATTGGGAGGAACAAAGCATGGTGAGTTTGTGAATGCCCAAAACTTGTAAATTTTTTGATATTTTCAAATTCTGATCCGATCATTCGCATGAGTGTATTTACAGAGGTAAACATCACTTGGAACGTGGCAAATGCAACGAGACGCATTTACCACGATGCCGTCACCACGCTTACCGTGCTGAACAACGCACATACATGGCTAACGCAGAGAAAAAGGGAGTTAGCATTGGGAGAGGACGCGGTCAGGTAAGTGGGGCTGAGGGTAGTTTTTAGGGTAGTTTTACTTTTAGGGCAGGGTCGGGGTAATTATGTTTTTTGGGGCGGGTAGGGGGTAATTTTTATTTAGGGCGGGTGGGTTTTTAGGGGTGGGGAGTTGGGGTAGATTTGTTTTTAGGGCGGACTTTTAGGGTCGGGGGTTGGGGTAATTTTGTGTTCAGAGGTGGGGATGGGAGGTTGGGGTAATTTTGTATTTATGGCGGTGGGGGGGTCAGGGTAATTTTGCATTTAGGGCAGGTGAGGGGGTTGGGTTTTAAGGGGCTGGGGGTTGGGGTAATTTTGTATTTAGGACAGGTGGGGGTTGGGTTTTTAGGGGCAGGGTGTGGGGTCAGGGTAATTTTGTTTTTAGGGAAGGGGTGGGGGTGGGACACGGTCAGCTAAGTGGGGCTGGGAGAGAATTGGTGGTAGTTTTTAGGGGGGTAGTTTTTATGGGTGGGTGGTTATTTATTTTTTAAGGGATTAGGGTGGGGGGTCGGGGTAGCTTTGTTTTTTTAGGGTGGGGTGGGGATTCGAGGTCCTATTGTTTTTACGGTGGGGTTGGGGGTCGGGGTACTATGGTATTTAGGCCGGGGGGGTGGGGGATTTTATCTTTAGGTGCGGGGAGGGAGCCGGGGTAATTTTTTATTTAGGGTGAGTGGGGGGTGAGGTCTTAAGGGCGGGGTGGGTGGGCTGGGTAATTTTGTATTTAGGGGTGGTGGGGTGGTCGGGTTTTTTGGGGTGGGGGTCGGGGTAATTTTGCTTTTATCAGTGGGTTGTTTTATTTTTGGGGGTGGGGTCGGTTGTTTTTACGGTCGGTAGGGTAGGTTTTAGGGCTCAGGGTGGGTGAGGGGCATATGGGGTAGTTTTTAGGGGTGGTTGAGGGGGTCAGGGTAGTTTTATTTTTGGGGCAGATGGGGGTCAGGGTAGTTTTATTTATAGGGTGGTTGGGGGGTCCGGGTAGTTGTGTTTTTAGGGCAGGTGGGGGGGTCGGGTTAGTTGTGTTTATAGGGTGGGTGGAGGGTGGCATGCTACAACCATGCATGCCGTTACACACATGCCTTTACTAGGTATTCATTTACAACGGAAAATCATTGTAAAGGCATGCATGGAAAAGGCATTTGTGGAAAAAATGTGGTCGTTCTTCCGACCGCCTTGTTCAGGCATATGTGGGTGGCGCATGCATTGTTCCATCATACATTCATTTACAGATATTAATATGCTACTTTTTCAGTGAATTCTGCCCCTTGTTTTCCCAAGAGCATCTGATGCCATAAAGATGCATTAAATGATATGCACATGTACAAGAAATGTTTTTGTTCAATTAATTGAATTGTGTTACACAAATTTATTATGTGTATATGGATACATATTTAGTCTGTATAGTGTGCAAATATTATATACGGAAGACATATCGTTGTGTTGTCTATAAATTTGCTGATTTGTCAGCAAATTGAATATGGTGACCAGATATATTGTCTTCTTATTTGTTATTCTAAAAATGTGATGAGCATACATGTACAGTTCTCTAAAATGCACAGAACTCTTACTTCAGGCACTAGTTCTAAATTCCACAAGCCTACCGCTTCCTTACCTTGTGGACCCTACATTGTTTTCCACTTGTCAGAAGATCCACCTTCAAGCTGCTTTGTATAACCCATAAAGCAATACATGGAACAGGATTTTTTTTTTATCAGGAATAAAATTACCAAACACATATAACACAGGAACCTCTGCTCAAGATTCGAACCCCACCTAAAAAACGTCAGCATACAAGTAATAAAACATGGGTGGAACATCTTTCTCTGTTCAAACAGCCAAACTATGGAATTCATTACTCCCAAACAGAAGAACCACAGACTCTTTAAAAGACTACTCCGAAAGAGTTGACTCTTTCGACCTTGACCACCACACTCAAACACAAAATTTACAGCATATATCTGTGCATGTAAACATGTATATTTGGATTATATCTATGTATTTAGATGTGTACATTTCCCTTTAAATAGCAGCTCCCTGCTTGTGGGAGCAATGTTTTCATCTGTTTCCCTGCACGCATATTGGGGAAACAGATGAAAACATCACTTTCTGCAACTGGGAGCTATTTGACAGTTCTCACTTGCAGAAAGTGAAGTGTTTGCTCTGACGTGGTGGAAACTGTCAAAGCTCCTGCCAAGTCAGAGCAAACAGCTATGTCCCGGGGGTGGGCACCCCGGAACATAGCAGGAGCTGGCCCTGGGGGATGGTGATGCCCAGGGCCATCAGTGGCTCCTCGAGGGGGACCCCGTCCGATGTAAATAGCCCCAGGAGGTGGTGGTCCCGGAGTTCCACGAAAAACTTTTTCAAAATTAGCCCCTGGGAGGTGATGATGCCCGGGGCTGCAGGGGGGGGGGGCAAGTGGCCCCTGCATGTATTTAGTTTAAAGCCCCAGGGAGGTGGTGGTCCCTGGGGATGTGGGGGCACCAGGCAGCCCCCTGCATTAAATTTAGAAGATGTGCCCCAGAGAGGTGCTAGGCCCTGGTTCTGAGGGGGTCCAGGCACCCCCCACCGCAGGAAATTTAGAAATGGTGCCCCAGTCAGATGGCAGACCCTGAGGCTGCGGTGCCCCTGCATATATCTAGTTTAAAGCCCCAACGAGGTGGTGGTCCCTGGGGCAGCAAGGGGATGCAACCCTCAGTCAGGGCCATATTTATACTTTTTGGCAAACAACTGCACCAATGCAGTTGTGCGTCAAAAATGTTACCGCCGGCTAACGCCATTCCAACGCACCATGCGGGCACCTTATTTAAGGAATGACGTTATCCGGCGCTGCGGACTGGACTGAGTCAAAAAAAATGACTCACACCAGGCAGCGTCGTCGTAGGGGACAATGGGGGTTGTGCGTGAAAAAATGGTGCTGAGGCAAAAATCAGGCCTCAAACCGGACTTGCACCATTTTTTTTTACGCACAACCCCCATTGACATGACTCCTGTCTTAGCAAAGACAGGAATCATGGCCCCCTGCCAAATGGCCATGCCCAGGGGACCTCTGGGCATGGCCATTGGGCATAGTGGCATAGAAGGGGGCCCAAATTAGGCCCCCCTATGCCACTTATTTATTTTTTTTTAAAACACTTACCTCAACTTACCTTTACTGACCTAGGATGGGTCCCCCCATCCATGGGTGTCCTCCAGGGGTGGGCAAGGGTGGCAGGGGGTGTCCCTGGGGCAGGGGAGGGCACCTCTGGACTCCTTCCAAGCCCACAGATACCTTAACGCCTGCCCTGACCCAGGCGTTTAAAAACGGAGCACATCGGGCTGTGCACCGTTTTTTAAGGCCCACCCCCTCCTGTGCGTCAAAATGACGCTGGGGTATAAATAAGGCGCAGAGGTTCTTAAAGTCATTTTTTGGAAGGGAATGCCTACCTTGCATATCGTTTACGCAAGGCAGTTTCCCGCTTCCAAAAAATGACGCACACAGCGGGATTCTGATGTCCGTGGGCTCGGGCGTCAAAGTTTAAATATGGGACAAGGTTTGCGCTGAATGTGTGTCAACATTTTCTAGCTGGGCAGCTACCCGCATTGGATTTCAACCTGTGCCCCAGGGAGGTGGTGGTCCCTGGGGCTGCAGGGGCGTCTGGGCACCCCCCCCACATTGGATTTCAACTTGTGCCCTGGGGAAGTGGTGGTCCACAGGGCTGCAGTGGGGGCTGGACAACCCCCACTCCCGCATTCAAAATGTCAATCCCCCCGGGGCCTGTCCCACCTAGGGGCTTCTTAAAAACAGGAGCGGCAGCCCCCCTTTTGGAATATCGAGGAAATCATTAAAAATATATGTACGTATATGTATATAAATATTATACAAAATACAAATAAATTAGCTTTCATGTGCAGCAACACCTGAAAGTCTTACTTTCTAACTATCTCTCCATACTTTTACATCTCTTTATTTTATTTTCATGTATACTCTTTCTGTGTGGTTATATATCTACATATTTATTACTTTACTCCTACTGAAGAAAGAAAGAAAGCAAGAAGGAAAGCATCTCTCCAATACACCACTCTGTCTCAACCTATACCTCTCTCAATATAGCCTCTACATCCACTCTCTGACTCATCCCAAACCTCATTCTACTACTACGATCTCCCATACAACCCTTTCTAAGCTCTTCCCTCCTATACCCCTCCCTGACTCACCCAAACCTCATTGTACTACTATGATCTCCAAAATAACACTCCCTAGACTCTTCCCTCCTATATCCTTCCTTTGACTCATCAAAAACATCATCTTACTACTATGATCTCCCTAATAACACTTAATAGACTCTTCCCTCCTTTGAATCATCCCAGACCTCGTCTAGCTAATATGATGTTCGAAATAACGCTATCTAGACTCTTCCCTTTTATATCCTTTTTTTAATACTATTCAGTCAAATCAACAGACTCACATATCCACCTCTCAAATTAACAACTTATATTTTCCTATACTAATCCACCACTAATCATTTGGGTTCCAGACTAGTGTGCTTCTCACTGATAAGTGCTTTAACGCCTCTTCAGGGGTAGTAAGCGCTTTATAAATACAATTAAAATTGCAATTACTGCACATTCTTTTCCATGATATTCCTGAATAGGACAAGTAGTTCTGCACATAGCTAGATAAGTTCATAATATGTTTTCACAAAACTAGCTGGATCATTATAAAAGCACCCTTTTGTCTGAGTAGGACCGACATGCTTGTCAAATTGCGTCCAATTTGATGTGAAAGAAAGTTGCGCACTATTTCGTTTTTTTTGTATTCTTTATGGATCACATCTGTTTATTGATATTTTGAGTTAAAAAAAAAGAAAGAAAAAAGGGGTACACAGCTATATGCCTACAACCTTACAGGCCGGCAGCGTTGATAACACTCCCCTACCAAACAATTTAATAAAGATTGCGTCAGAGAATGCTGTTATAGCCAGTGTCCCACATGTAGTATTACCAAACAATCAACAGTCAACCAAAAACAACTGGTGGAAATGAAGTAGCTCCCCCTGCCATTACATCAAGCTTCCCTCTGTCTCCCACTCCCACAGACACTCAAGGTAGCTATCCAGTTCCCTCTGGGACCCAGAAGCCAGACAGGTGGTTCTGACTGCTCGCAGGCATCACTTGTCTTTCAGCAGGCACAGGGTCTTTAGATATGTAGGGCAAATAAGTTCATTGAACTCAGCAGACAAAATCTGTATAAAGGGTTCCCATAGTGTGACAGCTTCGTCTGCTCGCCTTTCCGCTGCCAGCGATAGCTTCTCCATCGCTAAAATGAACCATAGTCTATGGAGCCATGATGTGTAGCTCGGAATCTTGTCCGTGCCCCACAGAGCTAGTATCGTCTGGTGAGCAGCGTTGAGGGTGAGAGCAATCTACCGTCCTCATAAGGATCGGAGGGGGAAGGTGAGAGGGTTTGGTAAGCCCAGGATAGTGTAAGTAGGGAATCTGGGAATTTCTGTGTGGAATACTCTATCGATTTCGTCTAGGATGCTGCTCCAGTATCGTTTGGGACAGTGCCATAGTAAGTGTAGGAGTGTGCCCGTGCTTCTGCACCCCCTCCAACAGAGCTCAGTTTTAGTGGAATCCCAGATTTGTATTCTCGCCGGGGTGTAGTACCAATATGTTGCTATTTTATAGGCTGTGTGGTGTGCCTTGTAGTAGATTCCTTCCCATTCCTCTTCCGTCAGGTCCCTCCCCAACTCGGCCTCCCACCTCTTTTGACCCTTAGTTTTAGGAAGTGATGTAGCAGTTTGGAGGTGCTGATAGATCTCGGAAATCAGCTGCTTGTCATCTTTTTTGATCAATAACCACTTCTTGAATGCTGTGAGTCTTCTCGCTACTAGGGGCTTGACCGTTGGCTGGAGCACCAGTGTCTAACCTGGTAATAAGCCAACCTATCTGCTTCTGTAAGCCCATATGCTTCTTTTAGGTGGTCGAAGGGTAGAATGCCATCTGCGTCGAATAGGCTCTCCACTCTCTTGCATCCTCCCTCATGCCATTGCTGAAAGCACTCGGATTTCAGGCGGGGGGCGAAATCGGGATTCGCGCAAATCAGAGTCATGGGGGAGGGAAAGGTTGTTAGACTGTTTATGGTCACACTGAGTCCCAGTCCCAGAAGGTAGTGTTAGTGATAGGGGAAGAGTACAACCCTACAGGTCTGTGCCTACGCTGCAGCCAGGGCTCCTTCCATATATGAGACCCCGTGACAGCTTGGTCCATGAAACACCAGTGTTTCTCGGTGAACGGGCGGTTCCACTCCAGCAAAAAGCGCAACTGAGCCGCCTGATAGTATTTCAAGAGGCACAGGACCGCCAGCCCCCCTCCATCTTAGGAAGGTACAGTGTGCAACACGAAATGCGTGCATGTTTCCGATCCCATATGAATTTTAGTAACGCAGACTGAAGTGTGGCTGTGGTTCTAGGTCGTGGGGCAAGGGGGAGTGTTTGGAAGAGGTAGAGTATGTGCAGTAGGATTGTCTACCCTTTATCTCATGAACCTTGGCGAAGAATTCCCCAGGGACCGTTTTAGACACCAAAATTGCCACCCCTCTGTGTTTTGTGGAAGCTGAAAACCAGTATTGTTTTCGGGAACCTTTTGGAGTGCATTCGGTATGTGTCTTTAGCCAGCAAATGTGTCTCTTGTAATAAGCATATATCGCTCTCTGACTGCTCAAGGAAAGAGAGGATCACCAACTGTTTAGAGGGATTATTAAGGCACTTAAGTGTCCAGTGTGTGAGTGCAAGGTGGAGGGCTATGGCATCCGTTTGCTGTGAGTAACCTGGTCCCAGGGGCAGCCCCATATGGCATTTTTATGTAGGAGTTTACAGGCATACGTGCCAGGTGGCTATCTTGCGGGAGAAGCATGCTTTTACTAACATAAAGGCACAACAGGTGCGCATCAAACAACGATCAAGTCCTCTATTGGAAGTCCAGAAGAATCGAGGCTTCGAACAAAGCTTGTAGAGTCTAACTGCAGCGTCCAGTGGCCCCGCCACCCAGGCCCCGCATCAGTGCCCGTCACATCCGGGCTCTCAGGGCGGCCCGCGCATCCCCCCACCAGTGACCGGCAACAAGCGATGACTATGGGACGCCGGTAGCAATGCTGTTCAGAACAGCTTGTCTCTCAAGAGCTCTCTCTGCAGACGATGGTCACAGTGGCCGTCGTTTCCGTTCCTTTCGCCGCCATTCAGTACACCTCTCTGGGCCCCCCCGGTACCCTCACCCCCACCTCGTCCTCCTCCAAGTTTACGATCCGTCGAGACTTTTTTGGTGATTTCACCTGTTGCGTCTGGTCGCCCCACCAAAATATGAGTCGAAAGGGGTGACCCCAGCTGTAAGGTGTGGAGTTAGCCCAGAGGTAGTCCGTGATGGGCTTGAACTCCCTACGCCTCTGTAGTGTAAGTAGAGAGAGGTCCTGGTAGAGCAGAAAAGTATGCCCCCTAAAGTGAATCTGAGGAAGGTTCTGAGCCTTTTGGAGAATATCTTCTTTGATCATAAAGTTGTGGATACAGGCTAGGATGTTGGGAGGGCGCGACCGAGTCCCCCCTAGTCGGTTGGAGATCTGTCTTCAGGGAGTTGAATAAGGAGGTGAGGAATCCTCTTGTAACTGGTGCCGCCCCGTCGTCCTCTGCATCTCCCTTGTCTGCAAGCCCCTGTGTTTGCCCTGCGGTGGATGGGATCTGGTCAGCATTTCCCAGGACCGACTGATCCCTCTTCGATTTGGAGGATGCCGTTGCCCGCCGCCGCCTGCGGGGGAATTCCTACACCAGCTCTCGTGGGGAGGCCGACCGACATCACTGAGCAGCTGCCTCCTACTGCATTGCGCACCTGATCACTCGGTCCTCAGGCAGCAAATCTTTCAAGAAGGGCAGGTGGGGGCCCCAGCTATCCCACCTAGCCATATCGGGCCCCCAGGAGTCCCCAATCAGGACCTTTGTTGCTTTAGAGGGCTGGGGGGCCTGGGCCGTGGACGGCACCTAACAAAATCTGACCCCGCCCCCGTTCTTTACCTCCGTGGCCCGGTCCGTGCCGCCGCTCGCTGGCTCCCAACCTGGCCCAGCTCTCTTAACCTGGGCACCGCCGGGCCCAAGTCCTCTCGCTCCTGCAGCCGGGCCCTCTGTGTCCCCTCCACTGATCGGGATCCCGCCCAGCCGTGTGCCGGCCAAAGGCCTGGCTCCCACCGACCAGCACGGCCCTTGCGGCCTAGGCCTCTCAATCGGCCCAGCTAAAAGCAGCTCCTCCGCCGCAGCGCCGGACCGCTCCCCCGGCACGCCCCACCGCGCCAGAGTTCTGAAGCCATCGGGATCAGCTGAGGCGGGGTCCCGGGGCTGCAATGCCGTTTTCCCAGGCCTGGGCGTCGAAGCACTCCACAGGCACGTCCTATCACACCACCATCTTGACCTTTTTGTACTCTTTGCATGTTCAAAATGCTCACTCCATGCCCTCAAAGATATTTTTAAGCGCTGAAATACTTGAACTGTGTTCATCATGCCTTGGACTCCTACTCACACATGAAATCTAGGAGGGGGTTGGAAATTTGGCAGACTGCTCAATAATTGTCAAAGTTATGATCTCCGTTGTGAGCAAAATATATATACTTTTTTAATTCCATTTGGAAAGTGAACTGTAAGCGAGTAACTATTCTCCAACTATTGAGCCTGGACAATAGATATGTAATTAGCTGTATATGTAGTTTATGTAAATATGTGAGAGTTTGTTGGTTTGCTACCATTATCAAATGAGATATCTCTCTTACCACTGGATTAAAATGTAAGTGTATTTATGTGAACTCTGTAACACTGATTAATGTCAGAGGGTGACCTGCTTTGACCTGCCATATCATCCCATCTATCAATTATTTTCTTCTGTGGGAATGTGTTCTTAAGAGATGTTTGGAAAGCGAGAACATGCTTTGATGGTACATCTGATAAGATTAAACATTTTCAGGCCAACGCCCAGCATTACTTGTATTGTCCTGGGCAAATCCAACATACCTAACAGAAGCAGGTTGGGACACAGACAGAAGCACTCAGTAAACTCGAACTGACATCCACTCAGGGTTTGAAATGTAGGTTACATCTATTGAACTACTGCCAGCATTTATCCAATCTTTTTATGAGAGCGTTGCAGCTATTCTCTTGCCACTGCTTGCCTGTAGCTCAGGTTTTGGTAAAACTCCTTTCCTGTGCCCGTCTGATGCAGCTGTTCAGAAAGATAACGCAGTGGATTACAGCACCTGTTGAAAGAAACTAAATCTTCTGATGATGCTTCTCATTTTCCTGAGGTTAATAAAAGTGTACTGTTGAGTTCGGAGCACTTGTTTTGCGAGTGTTTACCGGCTGCAAAACTTTATTGGTAACCTCTGATCAAAAACATTTCCACTGCTTAATAATGCTAATTTTACAGCTTGAAAATATGTGATAGCAACAAAGAGTAACAAGGGGTCTTATTTACAAGAAACTGACGCATTGGCTCAGATGCTTCAGATTTCTTGTGCTGCGTAACAATTCCCTAACAACACCATGGATGCCCTGTATTTATAATACAGAACTCCCTGGCGCACGTTTTCACAGATGCGTCAGCATTTTTGACGCATTTGTTGGCGCTAACCTGACGCATTGCTGGACTAGCATCAAATCAAACAAGCATTTGCTTGAGTTAGAGTTATTAGCATTGTAAACTCACTCCTAATCGGACTTTTCTTGCCACATAAATTGAAAGAAAAAAAAACAAGCGCGATCACACTATGTAAAACCCAGCGCAATCGCACTGAAATTAAAAAACAAGAAAACCTGTGCGATAGCTCTATGTAAAAACCAGGGCGATCGCACTGCGTGGAAAATAAAAAGATAAAGTAATGCAGAAACCAGGCTTAAAACATGGAGCCTCATATGTTTTCAGTAGTTGGACGGAGCGCTCATGGAGGGCTACAAACCTGAAAAGGCATGACGTATGCATGCCTTTCACTAATGAAATCAAGCGGATTTTAAAAGGCAAGCCCACATCTCAATGAAAGTGACACGTGTGACATGGGAATAGTTAAAAGCCCAAAGAGAGATTACAACAGGAACAGAGCACTTGTGCGCTAGACCCTAAAAAATAACGCTACTCCAGCAATGTCTGGAAGGCTCCCATAGGAAAAAGCCCTGCATGAGTTTAACTCCTGCTCTGAGCAGGCGTTAGATTTTTGACGCAGTGAAGTCAAAGAACTACGCAGTTAAATGTACATTTCACTGCATCAGTTCTGCGTAGCTTTTTGCCTGGGAAAGCCTACTTTGCATATCATTGCCGGTAGCTTGCTCCCTGGGGTGAAAAGGGAAGCTAGAGGCCTCTAGCATCACTTTGTAGATTTGGAGTTGTTTTAGCACCGCCACAGCGTCAAAACTAAATGACGTAGTGGCAGCACAAGGGCCTTGAAAATAAGACCCAAATTATTTTAGCATAGACATTCAGAAAAAAAGTTACTTCGATAAAGTAAAATACTTTTTCTCTGCATGAAGAACCACAGATTATCAAATTCCTTCACTCTGGGCATATTACGAAATTCTGGTTGGTGCAATCACTCCATTTATCAAAGCATCTGGAATTGTAAGTTTTGTTTTAAATGTCCACCGGTCAGACTTGCTAATACTTATTGGGAAAATGTATGGTAAATATCAGAACTTGTGGATTTTGGTGAAGTAAGCACCAAAAACTGGTAAAAGTTAATAATTATCTCTCATAATCAATTCCAACCACCTTTCTTTCTGTTTTTATCAGCAGATAATTAATGCATGTGATAATGTTTAACTCATTATAACAAGTAACACAAGTTTACTGCTAAAAAGTGTTTTTATGATACCTTTATACCAAAATATTGAGGCCTAAATATTACCTGGCAGAAATGTATCGTCCTAAGTATGTTTTACAAAACTGTCACCGCCATTGGAATTAATAATAGAAAATCTTCATCCAATAGGCCATTGAGTATTTTTAAACCATATTTAGGCTGCAATATTTATCTCAGATTAAATTTTTGAAATATATTTTCTGATTCAAACATTTGAAACAATATCACCCGCTACAATCCATGCCAATCGTTGGTTTTAAAAAGTATGCTGTTGTTGGTGAGATGGCTTGCTTTGCATTTAGGCCAGTGTAGTGGCCCTACCTACCCCGGGTCTCTAGACACCATTTTGAAAAATGTCAAGTGGAGTTGGATAGTCACTGCAGGTCAGGTCAAGTCACCATTTTTGAGGAATATACAGCCTTCTATCCACCTCTAGGCTCACTGCCTAGCTGGCAGGGTTCTCCCATGGTTAAAGCAATGCAGCTGAACAAAATGAGGGCTCTTCTGGAAATGAACTGCTCTGCATTTGAGTTGCACGATTGGGGTTCTCGGCAAGGATCACTGCTCGGATTTGGCAAGGGGCGCTATGATAGTCGCTTTGAATTGTACAAATTCTCAATATGGAAAAGTGGTTGATAGCAAACACATAAAACTTAAATAAATATTCACCTAACAAAGGGCTGTAAAATTGAAGGAAAGCCCAAATAAAGCTGGAAACGAAGGTCCTCTTTCTGAGTATGTATGAAAATAAATGATTTGAGTTATTGCGCTAAAACATGTAGCACCGGTATTTATGTACATATAGGATTTTTGTATATGCAAATATAGTACCTTATGTGTGGTTGCAGCCTGCGATCACTCAATCTACTAACATGGGAGGTGGTGGGAAGCTTGGGTGTGAACACTGCATCCTATACATTTTCACTAGTTCCTGCATCTTTTTCCTCTCCATTTTCCTATGCCTTCTGTATGCTGTTGGAGCTGACGAGTCCTCCTTCACTGCTATCTGAAAGTGCTGTAGTCCATTTAATTCTGCTAATATCAAGCCTGCACCATCTGCCTGTTTTTTGCTTCCAGCTGATCTTGCTTGCTGTTTTCTATTACTGCCCTACAGAGTAAGCGCCGTCAGCGGCAGACCTCTAATTTCACCCACCTAGTTTAGATTGCCAGAATTAGAGATCAGTTTTCACTTCCCGTCACCACCAGGAAAACCCTGGTGGTAAGGGGCAGTGAAAACTGCTAAATACTCCGCTTACCATGAAAGAGAATGGCAGGGGGAGCATTTTGTTTCATTTAAATAAAGAAAATTCAGCTTCAAGATTTATTTTTGGGGAAAAAAAGGAAATAGTTTTGTGCATGCCTCCGTCATTACGTCAGCTCTGCTGCTACCACAGCTCCTCCAATGCTTTAGAAATTACCACCACCTTGGCAGTCATTTCTAAATTTGGCAGGCGGCACCTCTGTCAGGGAAATGGAGTAATTCACTCTCTCTCCCTGATGGAGAAAAGGGACTCCCGCCACAAACAATTAAGTCTTAAATAATGCAAAGCAGCACTAGGCACTGTTTTGTGTTACTTTCAATTGGCTTTCCAGCGCAAAACAACTTTGCCCAGAAAAGTAAATTTAAAATAAACATTTTACCTCAATTTACCCAGTGCAAATTGTTAGGTATTATAACCCGGAGCCCTTTCGAAGGATCGACTGCTGAAAACAGGGAAAACTCACATTTGCACCAAAAGTTTCTCCTTAAGTGGTTAGCAAGGTTTATGCCAGCTCTGGGTGTGGTAAGGCACCTCTTATCCCAGTCTGAGTGGAACATGGGCTGGGGAGGCTTAAATGATTTTGTTTTGCAGGTCACAAGACAGAAGCAGAAGTTAAATACTGAATGAAAAATGACACAGTGATACAGCTGTAGGATGAGGGGAGTGATTGGGTGCCAAAGAAGTTAAACAAGATGACAGGGAGAAAGAGAAATGTTCAAAATGGCAAATAAAATATAAGTGAGAGGCAAATGGAGTGAAAGAACGTGAAAGAAAGAAGGAAAAATATTACAAAGTAGGAAAGAAAAATGCAAAGAAAGAAATGACGCAATTTGAAAGATGAACCAAAAGAACAATGGAAGGCATAAACAAGATGCATAGAAAGAAAGAAGGAACTATAAGAAAAGATAGGAAGTGATGAAGCTGAAATGAAGGTTTTACATTTATTAGCGCTAAAACGTAGAGTAGCAATAATCATGTGTGACTTTAACCGAACTAATAAAGATTGTACGGGGACAAAATGTGCCCTCAGAGTAGTTTGCCAACATTTATAAGCGTGCTTTATATAACGTGGTGTATTAGAATTGCACTAATCCGACATAATCGTAAACGTGTGCTATGATTTGCTTGTTTGAAATGTTTTAGCTTAGCATTACTTTAGTGCAGGCTTCGGCCTAGTGGCCTGGTCTCACGGTTTAGATGCTCGTATTTTCCAATGTGCTATTAAACGTGTACTTTTGCTTGAAGCTGTACTTTTCCACTGAGACCGTTCACATGCTTATCTTAAGGTTTCGTGCCAGCCTGGCATATTTTCTCTTTTCTCCAAGGTCGATCTGCAGGTGCGGACAATGGAAGCTCTGAAAATGAGCTAATTGGTATAAAATGTTGCAACTTGCGTACCCATCTCCAAGGATAATGTATGCTTAAGTAAAAGCTTGAGAACTGTCGTTTTTGATTGGACAATTTGAAGCTAACCTATGAACCCTCCAATGGAAGACCCTACTGGATTTGAACTGTTGTCTATAAAACCCAGGTGCACGAGAGGAAAGTAGCCTTTACCCGGCCATTATCAGCCATTACAGCCATTACAGCCATTATTGGACATCCCGCCATTTTGTAGACTTTGCAGCTATTATGGCCCACTTTGCTGCGACGCCATTTTGAAAGAGACTTTGATTCTTTCTCTAATCGAGAGAAAGAGACTTTAGATGATTCTTGCCCTAGAGACTTTAACTTTGATTTAATCCCTTGCATGAAGTAGTAGTTTTACCTTGCCGCCGTGAGGCAATTGCCCCTTCCACCCCTGCCCCTTTTGCCCCGTCCCATGCTGATCGAGAAACGGTACCTGTGAGACGAAGACTTCCTTGATTGCTGATCGTAATTGGTAAATATGAAAGGAAATTGTAAAATTGCATTGTGTTTCCTTTAGGTAACCAACTGCTGATTTTGATAAGAGCCCTAGTTAGGAGTTTTCTAAATTAATGTTGCTAAATTGTTTTTGCATGAAGTCCCACATGCCAATGCTAATTTGAGGTTAGACGAGGATTCCATATGTCGCACGATGCAATTTGAGATCTTGTTATGCTGACTAAATGTATGCAATTAGTTCGTTACAGATTATCGTATTAGTGATTTGCATTGCTATTATCGAATGCCTTGTGATTCAAATGCTACATAGATTGCACCCGTTTCGCCGTTATGGACAGCTATTAATGTCCATATATGTTTATCATTTGGTGTTGAGACACATCTATATTGTGCTAGCTTTGTTAATATAGGGAAATAAAATTCACTAACTTTGAATAAACTGGTGTGGTTATTCCTGACTGGAAGGTCAGGGTTCGCCGAAATGTATTCTGGATTAATTGTCAAGTGTTATGTTGATCAAGGTATTGCTTATGTTCGTTATTAATTATTGATTAAAGGAAGTTGACCGATATAGAGTACAGAGAGTCCCACTTAGTCAAAAGATTCATCGGCCTAAAGAGCGTCCGAACACAGGTAAAATTATTAGTACGGACCGCTCTATCAGTAGATGGTAGCAGAGGACGGTTTCGTCTTTTGGGACCCTGTACTCTTAAAGTACATGGTGTTGAATTAACGGTTACGCATTTTGAGACCCCACTCGAGAAGTTGAATTAGATTTTTCTTGGATAAAATAGATTGACAGAATGATGATGGGCTAGGTCCACCGCGACTTTCCCGGGATCTCGGAGCTTGCGAATGGAGAGAATGGAGGTGTGGAATCGGCGTTGGCGGTACTAGTGATGGTATGAGTGAAGTTAGGGTTTTGCGCTTGCACAGCTTATTGCCGCAGATTGTGTGAGAATGTTGCGAGGAATTTTTTTCTTTTTAGAGGATAGCGGAGGTGCGACTCCGAGTGTAGAGGTAGAGAAGTCGTCGAACTTCATAGAAATAGCGGAGGTGCGACTCCGAGTGTGAGAGTAGGGAAGTCGTCGAACTTCATGTGCGTGTGGCGCTTTGTGCATAAAAAGGTCCACGTGGTTGTTGTTGTTGAGACGGGCCCTGCGAGGTCAAGAGACTCCGGAGTATGTTGTTTTATGTTGTGGTCTGGGCGGTTTAGTAGGTTGATCGGGCGTGGTCAACGAGTCGGTACGTGTGTTAGGGAGTGAAAGAAACTTCGACTTCGGGCTTTGACAAGATTCTAAGTGCACTAGAATAGATCATTGACAAGTTGAGAGTAGGTCTGCGGGTCAGATTTGCTTGCGAACGTGGGGACCGAGAAAGATGGAATAACTGCAGAGGCTAGTGAAAAATCCCTAAGGTCCTGAAGCGATTGTGTTACCCTTCCTGTAGTAAACCGACAGATCTGTTTTAGTTTTTGGTAGCTCGCGATACATGCAAGAAGTTGTTACGAGAGGAGCTGAGTGAAGGAGGACTAGCCGCGAGGCTTTGTCAGCCGCAGTGTGTGTGAGTGTGACGTCACTAGGAGCCGCGCTGGGATAGGTTGGTTGCAGAGAAGGGTCGTGCACGGATTGGATGCAGTCCGTGGGACTCGATTGGAAGGGGAAAGGCAAGCGAAGAGTATTCCGGGAATTAAAGTCACCTATTGATTACAAACTTTGTGAAATAAAAGACGAGAAAATGAAATTCTTTAAAGCATTTAGGAGTGCGATGAAGGGGGAGTCTTACATTAAAGCGAGCGTAGGAGAGGAGACGCCACCCGAGGGCACACCAGCTTACATTGTAATGGAAGAGAAGGGGGTAGCTCCGTGTCTTTGGCTAAAGCAATGGCACAAACTGACAGAGAAACATGGGAGCGTAGCGTTCCCGATACATGGGACATTCAATATAAGGATCCTAGAGAATTTGAGATTCACGATGTACGACATGAAGGTGCCTCCAAGGCCAGCCCAGTTTGAGGCTCTAGCGATTTGGGAACTAATGGCCAGACAGCAACAGCAGAAGAAGTTTGAGACCAGGATGAGAAAGGTAGAAAAGACACTAGCGGATGCTAGGTGGGATAATGCACAGAAGGTGTGGAGGTCAGATGTATTGCAGGGGATAAAATTGTTTCCCGCAATTACTAAGGAAGAAGGGGAGGCAGGTAAGAAAGCTACCTGTAAGACAGACAGGAAGTGTTCCAAGGATAGAGAGGACGAGGAAAAGTTGAGAAGAGAAGAGGAGTTAGAGGACGAGGAGTTAATAATGCAATTGCTGAACGACCGTCCACCACCTTATGCAGAGAATGGACAAGGTCCAAGTACCAGTTCTGCCCCTCCGGCACCGGTACAGAACAGTGAAACTCAGAGTTCAGGAGCATCATCGGGGTCTAAGGACCCGAGTTTATTGTTCACCCCGCAGATACCGCAGGTTAGGAGAATATATCCAGATGTGCCCATGTTGAAACCAGCAGAAAATTATCAGCCGCAGATGCCAGGGTACTACAGCAGTGACAACAGTGCAGGAATGATTCTAGATCCAACCGTAAGGGGAGGACAGAATGGTCACAACCCAACATTGACACAAGCCGAATCAACCCAGTTTTTGATGCCTCAAAAACAGATGCAGGGGGGAAACGCACATGCTCAAATGACGGGGAGTTAGATGGGCATGCCGGCAATGATGACCCATGGTGTGGGAATGAACATGCCTCAGAACATGGGAAATGGACAAAACCCAGATGCGATATCACTACCCATTACTGTAGGTCCACCGGTACCTTTGTATAGTCAGCCTAACTTAGGTCTGAGCGGTCAGGGATCAATGCTGCAGAATGGGACCGAAAGGAGGTGCATAGAAAACACTCCAGGGATAACTCCGATAGCGGCTCAGCCAAATGGATCTGGGTCCTTGATGGAGTTTAGTCCCATGTGTGCTCAGTGAACACTGGTGAGGTCGAGCCCCCCCCTGATAATACCTCTAACATCGAACACTGAAAAGTTGCCGCAACCATCAATGGCAGTCGATGTGAACGCTACACTGATGGGGGTGAATGCGCAACAGCTGACACAGTGGTTCAACAGTTTGAATTCCACACAGGGCTCAGCCAGTGAGAAAGAAGAAGATTATCTGAATAGGATGAGGTTAAACATGGAAGCACAAGAATTGGTGGAAGGGACTATGGGTGTGAATAGGTTAGAGTCCTACTCGGAAGAAGAGTTGAGGTATCTATGTCCAAAGATTACGAAGGAAGTGAACAAGGTACATAAAAGCTTGCAGGAAATAGCTGACAAAAACGGGGTTGACATAGACAAGACAAAACACTTGAGCAGGAGCTACAGGTTGGATTTTGGGACGACATATTTTGAACACATGAGGTCAGCAGGCATGAAGGCACACCTTAGAGAATTGTTGCAGCGTGCACAAGTGTGGAGGTGTTTAGACAAGTGGGAAAGCAGGTGGGTAAAGAGAAAGGAAAAGAGGAGGGACAGCGCTACAGAGCACAATGAGAAAAGACCACAGAGCAGTGATACAGTAACTATGTTACCAATGAGGGAGACAGCAGGGGGAAAATTAATACATGTACCATGGCACAGAAGTGACATTCAGTCTTTTACGGATGATTTTCCCAAACTGAGAGAGAAACCGATTGAATGGTATCAGCAGACTGGCAGGTTTGTGAAGCTTGCAAAATGTCTCTGGGAAGACCTGAATACTCTCTTTGAGATTGTGGTTCCGGCAGATTTGTGGGAGGATTGCAAAAGAGCTGTAGGTTGGCCGACAAGTGAACCAGAGAGAGACAGGGAGACGGGTGCACCATCACCTATGGTGATGAGCTTGTACTATAAGGTGATTGAGCATTTGAAGACGAAGGTTGCCGCGAAAAATGTGGATTGGCAGAAGATTGATCGAACTGCCCAAGAGGCTAAAGAATCGATTCATAGTTACTATGAGAGGTTGTTGAAGGCGTTTAAGAACTACAGTGGCACGGAAACAATAGAGGCGAAGGACATGCTCCATTTTGTGTTTAGATTTGTGGAAGGGCTGAGGCCAGAGATAAGTCAGATGATAAAGTCGCATTTGATTTGCTGGCAGTCTAAACCGATTGACGAAGTCTTGAACTATGCGAAATACTGTAGCGACTAAATTGAAGTGAAACAGAAAAAGCTGAAGGAGAAGGTGATGATGATGCAGCTTAAGGCAGCTCAGACAGGTTTGCAAGGTCTGCAAGGGTTGCAAGGGTTCCAACAACAGGTACCGCAACCGCAGCCGCAGTTGCAGGGAAACATGGCGTTTCAGCCACAGGCCAGAGGCAGAGGCAGAGGAGGTTTTGCGAATAATGGTCCGGATTTGAACACTGTTGTGACGGGTGTGCAGGCAATGAAGAAGGTGATGCCGTGTCACGCGTGCGGAATCGTAGGTCATTGGAAACGCGAGTGCCTGATGGTGGTGCAGGAAGGTGCAGGTGCAGGTGTAGGTGTTGGTCAGCAAAACAATGATGTCAATGCATTTCAGACAATGAGGGGACCGAAAATGAGAGGTCCAAACCCAAATTTTCAGACCATAAATCAATTGCAGGGATTGCAACCTATGCAGCCGCAGCAGATGCAGATGCCTCGTATGCAGATGACGCAAATGCAGCCAATGCAACAGCAGTTACCCATGGTACCTAATCAGCAAATGCAAATACCTTTGGCACCAATGAGTCAGCAGCAAGTGATGGTTCCTCCACAGGTCTCGGGTCAGGTAATGAGTACAAATGGCACCGTACAACAGTTCCCATTACACAGTGAGAGTGGAATAAACAATGTATGGGAGAGTGAAAGTTCAGAAGAAGAAGGAGATTGTGTGCTTGCAGCATCCTTGGAAGTTGATCAAAAGGGTCCGTACGTGGAGGGAAGAGTGATGGGTCATCGTGTCTCATCCTTGGTTGACACGGGAGCCACACGTTCAACTGTTAAGAGCAGTGAAGTACCAAATTTGCCACTCTCAGGGAGGACAGTTCAAGTGGTGGGAGTAGCAAACAGACATCTGACAAACCCAATAACAGATCCGGTACCAGTCAGCATCGGTAACTATCAAGGGGTACATCAGTTTGTGGTATGTGACTCAAGCCCGATAGCACTATTAGGGAGAGACCTATTGTGCAAATTGGGTTGTTCGATCATGTGTTCGAACGAAGGAATAACAATACAGACGAGCAGTGATGGGGAAGAAGAGGACAGTGTAGAGGGGGATGAGATGGAAACTGTAGATGAAGAGTATCCTCTGATTTGTCTTTTCCCGATGATAACTGAAGAAGATATTCCAGCCGAATTACGGGAGACAGTCGGAAAGGAAGTGTGGGACATGACAGGGAAAGAGGTGGGATTGATGAAAGGAGTGGAACCAGTGAAAGTGACTGTAAAGCCCAATGCAATCTTTCCCCAGACCCCACAATACCACATGGCACAAGACACCCTCATGAAAGTTGCCCAACTTATTGACGAATTTGTAAAACAGGGAGTACTGAAAGAAGTGTTAAGCAGTCCATGTAATTCACCAATAATGGGACTAATAAAGCCGAGTGGAAAGGTCCGACTCGTGCAGGACTTGAGGAAAATAAATGACATCATAGTCAAATGCTGCCCAGTAGTACCGAATCCAGCTGTGATAATGTTCCAGGTCCCTTGCGATGCCGAGTGGTTCTCAGTCATCGATTTGTCACAAGCATTCTTCTCGGTGCCTCTTCATGAGGACAGCCAATTTCTCTTTTGTTTCAAATTCCTAGACAGAGTGTACAGTTGGTGTCGAATTCCTCAAGGGTTTTCTGAGTCACCGTCAATCTTCAATCAGATTCTAAAGAAAGATTTGGAAGCATTAGAATTGCCATTCGAGTCAACCCTAGTACAGTACATTGATGACTTACTGGTTGCATCAAAGACAGAAAGTGGCTGCACAGCCGATACCATTGCTCTGTTGAATCATTTGGGAAGGAATGGACATAAAGTGTCTCCTTCCAAATTGCAGTTCTGTCAGAAGAAAGTGAAATACTTGGGTCACCAGATAGAGAAAGGGTCACGGAGAATAATGAAGGAAAGAATAACAAGCGTACTTCAAATGAGTCCACCAAAGACAAGGAGGGAGGTGAGGAAGTTTTTGGGAATGGTGGGTTATTGTCGCCAGTGGATTCCCAACTTCTCGACTCTAGCGAAGCCTCTACTGAAACTGACCCAGAAGGATGCTTTGGATCAAATTGAGCTGAAAGGAGATGAGATGGATGCTTTTGTTGAATTGAAAGAGTGCATGTGCAGGGCTCCAGCTTTAGGTATGCCTGACTACACAAAGCCTTTCACATTGTTTTGCCATGAACGTGATGCATGTTCTTTGTCTGTCTTGACTCAAGCCCATGGTGGCGTAAACAGACCAGTAGCGTATTTTTCAGCTACTTTGGATCCGGTCGCAGCAGCACTCCCAGGGTGTTTGCGCGCCGTAGCAGCAGTTGGTATCAGCCTCACTCAGAGTGAAGGAATAGTGATGGGACACCCAGTAACAGTCATGGTCCCTCACTCAGTTGAGATACTTTTGACCCGCTCCCGAACGCAGCACATGACTGGAGCTAGACTCACAAGGTATGAAACGATAATTCTGGGCTCACCGAATGTGCAGCTGAAAAGGTGCACTACGTTGAATCCAGCAACCTTGCTTCCTGGAGAAAATGCTGAAGTTGAGAACGCTGAAGACGTCGAGCATGACTGCCTTCAGGTGACTGAATTTTGCACAAAACCTCGACCGGACATTAAGGATACTAAGCTTGATGAAAATGACCAAATTCTTTTTGTTGATGGTTCATGTCTAAGAGACGGGATGGGGATTTTGAAAGCAGGATATGCTGTATGTACTGTAACAGGGGTCTTGGAAGCGGGATGGCTTCAAGGAGTCAATTCTGCACAAGTAGCAGAACTTGTAGCCCTTACCAGAGCATGTCAACTGTCTGCATTGATGAAAGTCACCATTTACACTGATAGTCAGTACGGGTTTGGGATTGTGCATGACTTTGGACAACTATGGTCACAGAGAGGTTTTCTGACTTCTTCAGGATCCCCAGTGAAGAACGGGGAGAGGATAAGGGAATTGTTACACGCCATTCAAGTGCCAGCCGAAGTTGCAGTGGTAAAGTGCAGTGCTCACACGAAAGGACAGGACTATGTTTCTCTGGGAAATGCATATGCGGATCAAGTCGCGGGATTTTGTGCCTTGAACTGTATATTACTCAGGGACGAATGGAATTCAATAAGTGAGCCAGAACTAGAACCAGCTGAAGCATTTGCCTTGAAGGTCGTAGATACAATAGATGAATTAAAAGCATTACAAAATAATGTCAGGGAGGATGAAAGAGATTCCTGGATTAAATCACAATGTATAAAGAGACCAGACGAGTTATGGGTTTCAAATGAGGGAAAATTTGTTTTGCCAAACAGTCTCTTATCACAGCTTGCGCGGTTCTATCATGGGCAGGCTCACCTAGGGAGAGATGCCATGATAAGATTGTTCAAAACTGATTGGTTTAACCCCAGATTTCGTCAAGCTGCAGAAGCAGTTTGCCATCGATGTGTCACTTGCCAGCAGATGAACCCAGGAAAGGGAACAGTTGTGAACGCGAGTCACATTGGTAGGGCAAGCGGGCCTTTTAGTCGTATGCAGATGGACTTCATTGAGATGCCTGTGCATGGAGGTCTGAAGTATGTGTTGGTGATTGTGTGCATTTTTAGTCATTGGATTGAGGCATACCCCACACGTAGAAATGACAGCCTTACAGTTGCAAAGCTATTGTTGAGAGAGTTAATACCACGTTTCGGATTCCCGATCTCTTTAGAATCAGATAGGGGAAGTCACTTCAATAACGAGGTGATAAAGTTACTTTGCGAAGCGCTGAACATTGAGCAAAAACTACATTGTAGCTATTGCCCTGAAGCCTCAGGACTGGTGGAGCAAATGAATGGTACACTGAAATCAAGAATGGCGAAAATATGTGCATCGACAAATTTGAAATGGCCTGACGCATTGCCCTTAGTGCTAATGTCAATGAGAAACACCCCTGATAGAAAGACTGGATTGTCTCCGCACGAAATTCTCATGGGCAGGGCTATGAGACTTCCTGCAGTTCCCGCAAATGCGCTTTTGAATATTACAGATGATATGGTGTTAGACTACTGCAAGGGTCTGGCTGACGTGGTTCGCTCTTTCTCTCACCAGGTGGAAGCGACCACCTTGCCACCGATCCAAGGTCCAGGACACGCACTGAGAGCAGGTGACTGGGTCGTGCTAAAGAAGCACGTGAGAAAGTCGTGTCTGGAACCCCGTTGGAAAGGCCCTTTCCAAGTGATCCTGACGACAACTACCGCTGTGAAGTGTGCGGGGGTTCCCAACTGGATTCACGCCAGTCACACAAAGAAGGTGTTGTGTCCCACAGATGAGGAAGTTGAAGCGCTAAAACTGCCAGTGCCTGACAAAACAGTGTTGAGTGCTGAGACAGAGCAAAACCGAACTGAAAGCGGACAGGCAGAAACGGGAGAGAGAGAGATATTCTCTGAGGACGAAGAGACCAATTCGCTTGGGGGAGACCAAGGAGAAAGTTCAGACAGCGACGAAGCAGCTGAAGGTGACAAAGAACCTGAAGCAGCTGAGGGTAGTAAAGAGCCTGAAGCAGCTGAAGGTGACAAAGAACCTGAAGCAGCTGAAAGTGATAAAGAGCCTGACGAAAGTAACGGTGACGAAGGGCTCGAAAAAGGTGAAAAAGCAGGAGAGCCTGATCAGAGGAGGGCTTTCCCAGAAGCAGACGGTATAGAAAAAGAAAAAGAGAACGTGATTGATTCCCCAGAAGGAGGGGACGAGGCAGAACAGAACGAAAAGGTTCAAGCTTCCTCAGAAAAGATCGCAGGTCCATCAAATGGACACGGTGCAAAGAGGAGACTAAGTATATCACCAGTAAAAGAAAGGACTAAAGAAAGTTTGAACGATGGAGAAAGGCCAAAAGTGAAAGAGAAAAGAAAGGAAGTGACTGTTGTGGAACAATCCTCAAGTGAAGAAAAAGACTTGACAAAAGAGGAAAGTACCAGCGAAGCAGAATCAAAAAGAGAAGCAAAATTGAAAAGGAAAAGGATACCAAACAGGAGATATTCCGGTCCTGAATGGGCATATATAGTCAATGACGATTGGACTGATGAGTTTGTATCTCTAAGCATCGAGAACGAAGAAGAAGAAGAGATACCAATAGAAAAGAAAAGTTTTATGGACTGTGTCGATTGAAAGGGTAATAAATGATATTGCTTGCTACAATCTAACGTGATACAAACAACCAGCTGAGACATATTGCTAAACCGGATGAGACATTTGCTAAACCGATAAAGACTGAGTTATTGCCGAATTGAGACAAATGCTGCTAACCGATAAGTGACTGGCCTCTTGAAGAAAACTGTGTGAACATTGCGCTTGTTCAGCTTTGTAACTGAATTGCTAAATAGTTTCTTTTACAGGTGCTTCTAGCTCTCTGATTCTATACAGATCATGACGCAAAACAATAGAAATAAATATTGTAAATATGTGTGTATAGGCTTGATAATTGCATGTGTACTAATAATAATGGCAATTGTACTTGGAATACATGGTAAGACTGAGAATGAGAGAATTGATGCTTCTACTCTTGCTCCTGTTACTGTCACCGAACTAACCGCATTGAAAAGACTAGCATTGGATGAGAGGCTCTTGCACGATAAGAAAGAGCTTTCGTATAACGTTTTCTATCGCTTGCTAACAGAATATGTTGAGACTATGGATGCAAAAGATTGTTATGTGTGTACACAGATACCGACATCAGTGAAGGAAGGGGTGACATATCACCACATGCCTCTTACATACGGGATTACATGTAGTATAGTAATGTCTAGGTTTTATGGTCAAACTAACATACAGTATTTTTACTCGAATTATGATGTTACCTTTGCATATGTTCCTATAATAGCGCAGCTAAGCCAGATTGCTAAAGATTGGGATGCTAAAATAATGAGGGAATTTTTCGAGCCAATGCAACCTTTTGAAACGGCTCACGCTCATAGGGAAAACCTTACCTGCTCGCTCTCTGCAATAGAAATAAGCTTTTTAGATCACACAGATGATAGAAGGGCACAAATGAATGCGAAATTAGAAAAGGAGCTACATAAGAGGACTTCAGTAGATAATTATGATT
This sequence comes from Pleurodeles waltl, assembly GCF_031143425.1. Lineage (NCBI taxonomy): Eukaryota > Metazoa > Chordata > Amphibia > Caudata > Salamandridae > Pleurodeles > Pleurodeles waltl. The sequence goes on along the minus strand of NC_090437.1, from coordinate 1,028,991,324 downwards.
TTGCTGCAATAAAGACACAAGGGAAAATAGCTTTAGATGCTTGGCATGTAGGGAAATTTTGTATATATCGAGGTGAATATTATTATGACAATATTTTTGTAGGAGCGAGTGAGTGTAAACATACGTTTATCTTTAAGGCCAAATGGACATTCATGATGGACGGACTTGACCCTGTCATTCCAGGTGTATATTACATTTGTGGGTATAATGCCTATTATCGTCTTCCAAAGGGATGGTGGGGGAGATGTTATTTGGGTATAGTGTTCCCAAAGGTTTATCAACTGGATGACCTATCGATGATTCAAAAGACATCTGGATCCCATCGTATCCAGAAAAGAGAGACCGCAGCTGCTGTGGTAGGAGATATATTTGGAGCCATGATTCCTTCGTTGGGAGTCGTGTTGAATTCCATCAAAATAAGAAAGTTGTCTACTATAGTGGATAACATGTTGACAAAGTTTTCGGGAGCTATAATCCTGATAGATGCTGAACTTGCAGCGGAAAGAGCTATGACTCTTCAAAATAGGCTTGCTTTAGACATTCTTTTAGCAAAGGATGGTGGCGTTTGCAAAATGCTTGGTACACGACACTGTTGTACATATATTCCTGACAATAGTGTGAAAATTAAAACTATGCTTGCTAATCTAACAAAAGAAAGTGCAGATTTGAAGGAACTGAAAGAACCAGGAGTGTGGGAGAAGGTTGGAAAAGGACTTGCTTCAGTGGGACATTGGATTGGGGGAATTTGGAATGGAATATTGCTAAAAATAATAGAGGGAATTTTAATAGTTATAATTTGCATATTTGGAATTTGGGGAATAAAAAGGGGAATAATAATGATTATGGAAAAAATTAAGAGAAGAAAAGAAGAGAAAATTATGAAAAGAATGGCAGAAGAATACAAAGCGCAAACTAGGGGAACTAAAAGGAAAAGAGAACTGACAGAATTTTAATGGAATAAAATTTGTGGGCATGGTTTGGTGTGATGACAAGTAGTCATCAGAGGAGGGATTGATGAAGCTGAAATGAAGGTTTTACATTTATTAGCGCTAAAACGTAGAGTAGCAATAATCATGTGTGACTTTAACCGAACTAATAAAGATTGTACGGGGACAAAATGTGCCCTCAGAGTAGTTTGCCAACATTTATAAGCGTGCTTTATATAACGTGGTGTATTAGAATTGCACTAATCCGACATAATCGTAAACGTGTGCTATGATTTGCTTGTTTGAAATGTTTTAGCTTAGCATTACTTTAGTGCAGGCTTCGGCCTAGTGGCCTGGTCTCACGGTTTAGATGCTCGTATTTTCCAATGTGCTATTAAACGTGTACTTTTGCTTGAAGCTGTACTTTTCCACTGAGACCGTTCACATGCTTATCTTAAGGTTTAGTGCCAGCCTGGCATATTTTCTCTTTTCTCCAAGGTCGATCTGCAGGTGCAGACAATGGAAGCTCTGAAAGTGAGCTAATTGGTATAAAATGTTGCAACTTGCGTACCCATCTCCAAGGATAATGTATGCTTAAGTAAAAGCTTGAGAACTGTCGTTTTTGATTGGACAATTTGAAGCTAACCTATGAACCCTCCAATGGAAGACCCTACTGGATTTGAACTGTTGTCTATAAAACCCAGGTGCACGAGAGGAAAGTAGCCTTTACCCGGCCATTATCAGCCATTACAGCCATTATTGGACATCCCGCCATTTTGTAGACTTTGCAGCTATTATGGCCCACTTTGCTGCGACGCCATTTTGAAAGAGACTTTGATTCTTTCTCTAATCGAGAGAAAGAGACTTTAGATGATTCTTGCCCTAGAGACTTTAACTTTGATTTAATCCCTTGCATGAAGTAGTAGTTTTACCTTGCCGCCGTGAGGCAATTGCCCCGTCCACCCCTGCCCCTTTTGCCCCGTCCCATGCTGATCGAGAAACGGTACCTGTGAGACGAAGACTTCCTTGATTGCTGATCGTAATTGGTAAATATGAAAGGAAATTGTAAAATTGCATTGTGTTTCCTTTAGGTAACCAACTGCTGATTTTGATAAGAGCCCTAGTTAGGAGTTTTCTAAATTAATGTTGCTAAATTGTTTTTGCATGAAGTCCCACATGCCAATGCTAATTTGAGGTTAGACGAGGATTCCATATGTCGCACGATGCAATTTGAGATCTTGTTATGCTGACTAAATGTATGCAATTAGTTCGTTACAGATTATCGTATTAGTGATTTGCATTGCTATTATCGAATGCCTTGTGATTCAAATGCTACATAGATTGCACCTGTTTCGCCGTTATGGACAGCTATTAATGTCCATATATGTTTATCATTTGGTGTTGAGACACATCTATATTGTGCTAGCTTTGTTAATATAGGGAAATAAAATTCACTAACTTTGAATAAACTGGTGTGGTTATTCCTGACTGGAAGGTCAGGGTTCGCCTAAATGTATTCTGGATTAATTGTCAAGTGTTATGTTGATCAAGGTATTGCTTATGTTCGTTATTAATTATTGATTAAAGGAAGTTGACCGATATAGAGTACAGAGAGTCCCACTTAGTCAAAAGATTCATCGGCCTAAAGAGCGTCCGAACACAGGTAAAATTATTAGTACGGACCGCTCTATCAGAAGCAACAAATAAGGAGAAAAATGATGAGTAAAGGAGTCAAGGCTAGAAAGAAGGAAGGATGGTGAGAAAGAGAACACGAAGAAAAGAACCAAAGAACAAATACAGAAAACAAGGACAATGAAGAAAGAAGGAGTGCAAAAATAGAATTCAATAGTGTATAGAAGAAAGCAGATAAAAAAGAAGGAATGAGGCAGAAAGAGCAAAGGAAGGGTGATAAAAGTAAGGAAAGAAGATCAGACAGATAAAAAGAATTAAATATCAAGGGATAATAAAAGAAAGAGATGGAAGACAAGAACAATGAAGAAGAGACTAACAAAGAAGGAAGAAAGAATAAAGAAAAATTAAAGAAGGAATAAAAAATGAAATGAAATAGCAATTCAAAGGACAGTTAGAAAGAACAAGAGTACGAAAGAAAGAAGAGGTAGAAAGAGATAGGAAGAATGAATAAAACAGAAGGGACAGAAGGAATAACAAATAATATATCATACAAAAAAAGAAAGATGAAAAGAAAGAAAGAAAAATGAACGACAGAAGGAAAGAAAGATGGAAAGAATGACTGAAGAATAAAAACAAAGAAAGATGATGGTAAGATGGAAGGAAAGAAAGGATACAAAAAATGGAAGAAAGAAGGAAAGACTGGTGAATGTGTAGCTTTTTATCCAGATTTCTATTAAATGTGTGCTCACAAAAGCATCATGTCTGTTTTTCAGGTGCAGCTCCTCCGTTAGGCTGGAGTAGCATCACCCCCCGCCAGCAGCAGCAGCTGCAAACCTTTTAATACAAAACGATAATAAACTATGACCCACATTTATACTTTTTTAGTGCCGCATTTGCGTCATTTGTTAACGCAAAAGCAGCGCAAACTTACAAAATACAATTGTATTTTGTAAGTATGCACTGCTTTTGCGTCAAAAAGCGGCACAAATGCGGCACTAAAAAAGTATAAATATGGGCCTATGTTTATTATTGTTTTGTCTTAAAAGGGGCAGGGCCTCCTCGTGATCGGGACAGAAGGGGAGTGCACAGCACTTCCCCTCACTGTGCATGTATGTTTGGCCGGCCGTCGCAGGCCACCCACTCATGCGCAGTAGGCTCTCTCCTGCCCGGCACTGTGTTGCCGGGCCTGGAGAGAGCTTGCACAGGCTCCCAGTCTTCCTGGGAGCACCCTGGCTGGGCGCTCCCAGCCAGTCCTGATGGTGCTCTGAGCAGCGTCAGGATTGCTGCAGGTCAGGCTGGGAGCCTGTGCCTGCAGCGAGGACGAGGAGCGGAGCAGCGCAGCGTGGCATTCAGGTAAGTTTTTTTCTTTTTTTTTAATTATTTTATTTCTCCCCGCCACCTAGCGTGCTGCCCCACCCCTTTTCCCTCGTACAACCTGCCACTGCTTTTTTTTCCAAACTTTAATAGGGCAACTATTCCTGTGGACCTTCATCGAAAGAATTCAGATCGCTGAATGTACTTGTTCACTCAGGGGCATGTGGCTCAAAGTGGGGGCTAATTTTTTGTCTGCCTATCCCCTTATGACACCTCCAGCAAAAGATGCTGTAAAACGCTGTGCTAGGGAGAATCACTGCACATTCTGGTAGTGTCGAGTGACATTGGTTGTCTCCTTGGCTTAATGGCTCTGTGGGCTAAATGAGTTTGAGGTCAGTGTTAGAGCTGCTAGGACACAAGGCAAATATTTTTTGTGTTCCCTCCTCACTTTCCCCAGTTCACTGGCCTATTGTTCAAATCCCCCTGGAATATGTCAAGTCTAACTAGTTCTTCCCTTGGTGGTGCTAAAGGGCAGCTACTGCCCACAGGTCCTGGGGAAGTTACCAGCGGTTTCCCTTAATCCATAACAGATCTTTCTCTTGCAACTCAGATCCAACTGCCAAGGGCTTTTTGTGTAAACATTAAGGGCCTGATTTATGAGGGCCTAGTGGCACACTGCACCACCGGAGCATGGCTTTTCTTGGCCTTGTAAATATGGACCACTTTCATGCATAACACTGCGTGGAAGGGGCATTCGATGGGTGTTGCTTGGGGTGTTCCCACCCAATACTCATGGAACCAAAAGGAATATGATGCATTCCCACGTTTACAAGTCTGGGAATGCGTCAGAAACCTACATCACCTCAGGGGTGGCTAAGAGTGACGCAATGGGGGGAAATATCTTTATTTCTCCCTGTTTTCCCTCTTTCTAGAAAGAAGAAAACACCTCTTGTAATTGTTTTTGTGTAGGACGGTGTCCGTTCCTGCACAAAAACAATAATCCACACATTGCAGGCACCCTTGCACCATGGTGCAAGGATGCCTGTGTTGGCGTTAGGCAGCAATTTGTGCACCAGCACAGGGGGAGAGAACAGAAATGTACTTTATCTTCTAGATGCAGTGCATTTCTGCCCTCTTCTGCTGGCACCGTCCTGAGGCCCTAAGTGATCAAGCATTTAGCGATTATGTGACTACTGATCATTGCCCTTCACAATCTGGTCTTACTGTATACTGGGAAAGCATGCAACCTTCACTAGACCTCCTTTGGAAAGTGGTATGAAGGATGAAGTCTGACTACTCTGGAATGTGATGTGGCATTAATCTGGCAGATGATTTTTTCAGGAAGGTTTTTTAGTCTATCAGTAACCATGCTGTGTGTTCAGTGAGCAGCTACATGCATTCAACAGACCCACTGTTTTTTGTTTCCATGAGGATTTACCAAGCAGTTTGCTCCAGGGTCTTTCCTTGTTCTATGGCTCTGGCCGTCATGCTCATCCTTGAGATCTTCTGCTCACCTTCATTCGCTTGTACACTCTTGCTTCCCGTTATTAGAACCCATACAGGAAACTAATGATATTCTTCACAGTGGTAGTCTTATTGCTGGTAACCATAACCATGACTAGGTACTTGGGAGACTTGGGGGCTCTGTGTTTTGTACTGCTACGTATTTGCAAGCTTTTTTGGGTATGATGGTTCTGAGGTTGGGTCAGAGCTTCATTCTTTAAATTAATTCTTCCTTACAGATGGAAGTGGAAGTGGTTTTGTTATCCTTTCCTTCTAAACTTGAATCTGAAACAGAGAATTGTTAGCAGTTTCTGGGTTTGGTCAGTGCATTTAGGGTATGCCTTATTTCATCAAAGCAACAGCTTGTTGATTTTCAACTTGCAAGAAGGGGGTTGAAGTTCTCCACTGCTTCTTTAAACAAGTAGACTAGAAAAGCTATCATTCTGAAGTAATGGAAGAGACCATCTTTAGTACCAGCAGTATGATATGCATTATTGCTTCACTGTGTCGTCTTCTTACCAGTAGTATTCAAATGTGCGCTACTACTGTGATTACGTTTTCTATGTGTTTTTGTTCTGAGAGTCAGAAATCGTGACAAAGGCAAGTTACTTTTGGGCATCTGCGCATTCTTAAATACTAACACAGAGATGAGGCACTTAACGTTTATTACAAGTAATCTCATTTTCTTGGATTTTGACTTGCTCGTCCCAGTACATATCTATGCACCTTCTGCTTTCACTATCTTTATCTTCAATCCTGTATCTCTCTTGGGTACATTCTTCATGAAGAAGGTTAGGATAGTTCCAAAGTTGTGTTTGCTTTGAGTAGATGGAGACCTTCTCACATATTTAAGTACTGACACGAGGAAGGGAGAGTGAAAACAAAACAGATGGCTGGCATCTAACTCAAACAATGTTCTTCATTTAGATAACCCATTCGATTACAAATCGACCTAAAGGTTTGTGCCTAAAGAATGCACCGAAGACCTATGAAGAAATTCCTTTACTCTGGGGAGATGTTAATTCCGCAACTGACCTTATTGCACGTGCCCTCCTAATTCCGGTGGGGCTGGTAACTGGAGCTACGAGCCCACAGTAAACACTGCAGGTCCATTTCATTTTATTCTGAGACTACGCCCACTGGTCTTTCTGGGTGAAATATGGGGGAACAGTGAAGAGCCAGGGGAATCAGGACTAGAACTGACATTTCCCCTAGTAATTGTTAATTTCTCATGAAACCTTCAAGATTTCACTTGTAACTGCTGATTATTTTCTGGTACCTTGGTAACGAAGGGAGAGGGCTATTACCAGCTGTGGGTCGTTTCGCAGCCTCTCCACTTGGACACGTAGTTGATGCGCATCCTTATCTATATCGGACCCACGACGCGGTTCTTAAAGAATGGATTCACTACGTACCCCCCTTGTAACTTAAACCAGGTGTGCTTTATTGACTGGAACCGTGATTTTATTGCCGATCACTCATCCCATGAGTATGTCTTACCTGCACTGTTTAAATGGTCAGACAAGCTGCTTATTGTCTCCCGTTTCTTGGCTGCACGTATGATTAGAACAAGTCGATTAGTAGGTTTTGCGCTTCTGTGTTAGTGTTTTTAAATCCAGACAATGGGAATGAAGAACCCATATTTATACTTTTTTATCGCCGCATTTACAATTGTATTTTGTAAGTTTGCGCCGTTTTTGCGTCAAAAAGTGGCGCAAACGCGGCGCTAAAAAGGTATAAATATGTGCTTGGGAACGACCGCGTACTATTATCTGTTATTGTTTCAGAAGAACATGAAAATGAAGATGCTGGACCTCTCGGGAAACTAATAATCATTCTGCATACATTTATTTACAACGGCATTGTCACAACCGCAGAGTTGTGTGCGATTAACATTTTTATTAGAGGGAAAAAACGGTGCTGGGAAAAATACATTGTCATGGGAAGTTTGTTGTGTTTTTTAGGGGAATGAAGTATGAATGATTGCTTGTTTTTATTATGGGGTTTGGTTCTTTTATAGGAAGAAGTTTTTTTTTTTACTTTTCATTCCAGTTAAGGCTTGCATTTGTATTTTGTGTTTGTGATATGTTTTCGTCTTTGATTGTGTTTTGTCACTTTTTTCAGGCTGGGAGCTTTCAATTGTCACATTTTGAGGACTTCATCTTGCTTTTTAGTGGTTGTAGCAATTTACCTACATTTCTTTCTTATTTTCTTTTTCTGGGTTATCTTTCATTATTTGTGGTATGCCATTCCGCTCTATTTTTATTTAAGGGCATGACTCACACTAGGGAGACTAGGAAGTTGAAGAGGGGAGGACGGGACATGGGAGAGAATGAAAGGAATCAACAGGTAGGTACTCATCAAATGCATCGCCATTGAAAACAGTGGCGTACGATATAGCAAGGCATCTTTTATTTATTTATTGTGCAATGTTATGTTGTACCAATAAGATTCAAAATGGTACTTGAGCGCTTTACATGGAAAGGTTACTGATTCCGACAAGCAGCTCACTAGAGAACAACTGCATAGGATTATCTACGTAAGAATATTATGAACAGGTACATAAGCAACACTCACCCACATTAATAAATTCCAGCAGGAAATTTACCCTATCATCATAGCCTCCATGATTAGACACAGGTGTAGAGGAAAACAATGAAGACTGTGATAATCCACTTGATGTCAAAGCTGAGAAAGTCAAGAAATGTCGGCTTCAACAAAACAAGAGGGCCAACTCCAAACCCAACCTTCAAAAATAGAGAGAGGAGGGCCTAACAGGCAGTCTGCTGCTTGGGGCTCCTTGTATAAGCTAGACCACATTGTGATCTCCTCCAGCACTCACATATCCTGGCATAGTACCAAAGCAGAAGATGGCTCAACATCCTCTGACCAACAATGTGCGCTTGTCATCCCCACTGCCTCTACTAAGGTCTTTACCGGGGGCATTCTCAAACCTCTGCTTCAAGATAAAAATGAAGATGTAATTGGGTTAGACCTGTCATCCCTAGGATGGTCTTCCCCAAAATGCTTTAGAGTGAAGTCTCCAAAATGCTACAATTGGGGGGGATAGAATCCTCCAGTACATCCTGGTCCAGTCCTGTGGTTCTGGTACAAAAAACTGACCCACTGGCCTGAACTCAGGTTTTGTGTGGATTACAGAGGGATAAATGTATTGACTAAGACAGATGCTCATCCCATCCCGGGGGCTGATGTGCAGATTGACTGGTCAGGAGCTGCCCAGTACCTAAGTAACTTTAATCTTACATCAGGGTGCTGGTAGATTGCCCTAACAGAAGGTGCCACAGAGAGGCCAGCCTTCTCCACTCCAGAAGGCCACTACCAGTTTAGAGGATGTTCTTTGGACTCAAGAATGCCCCTGCAACCTTTCAGAGGTTGGTGAACCAAGTCCTTGTCAGTATGGAGGACCTCTTAGCTTTCTATCTGGGAGATATAGCTGTCTTCAGTAGCAGCTGGAAGGACCATCTTTTCATCTCCAGGAAGTGTTTTAGGCTCTGCAACAGGTAGGACTGACTATCAAGGCCAGTAAGTGCCAGATAGGGCAGGGGTCTCCGGTGTACATGGGACACCTCGTGGGCAAGGGTAAGGTGCAGCCCCTCCAAATCAAGATCTAGACAATCATGGCCTGGGAGCCTCCCAAAACCAAGACTGAGGTCTGAGCATTCTTATAGAAGATTTGTCAAGGGATATGGCACCATCAAGCACTCTTGACAGTGCTGACTTCTAACAATAAGTCCAGAAATTTGATTTGGACAGAGGCATGGCAACAGCATTAGACCTCTGTAAGCAGGCCATGTGCACAGCCCTGTGCTCTCTGCCCCTGACTTCTCAATGAGTTTACCCTTCAGATAAATGCCTCGGAGCATGGCATAGGGGGCAGCACTTTCACAACTTAATGAAGATGGTCTAGCCTTCATCTGCAGGAGGTAATGCTCCAGGGTACAGATACAGAGAAGAGAAGATTTTACTGGGGTTTGGGCACTGAAGAAGTTGAGGCCACATCTGTTTGGCACTCACTTTCTGATTCTGATTCAGAATGAGCACAGGCCCCTCAGGGGGCTCATGCAATGAGGGGAGAGAATCTAAAATTGCTGAGGTGGTCCATTTTCCTACAGGGTATGGACTTCAGGATGGAATACAGACCAGGGATAGACCACGCCAATGCTGATGGCCAATCCAAGGTTTTCCACCTTAGTGATGAGAACTCCCTAGACGTTCGGTAGATCTCCCACATTTCAGATAGGGGAACACATGTTAGACCTATCATCCTTAGGGTGGTCTACCCCAAACCTTTTGCCTGCTTAACTCATATTTCTTCTGATTCTTTTTGTTGGCCCTGGGTTTCTGAGGACTGTACCGCTGCTGACCAGTGTTTCTCCTCTTGCAACATTGGTATATAAACAGTTGGCATATTTAAATACCTTTAAGTCCCTTGTAAAGTGGTATACCATATACCCAGGGTCTGTAAATTAAATGCTACAAGTAGGCCTGCAGCACTGAGTGTGGTACCCACTGAAGTAGCCCTTTAAACATGTCTCAGGTCTGCGACTGCAGAACTTTTGTGTGCAGGTTGACTACCACTTCGACTTGCTTTTAAAACTCCTTGTCAAGCCTTAAACTCCCCTTTTATTACATATAAGTTACCCCTAAGATAGGCCTGATGTAGCCCATAAAACAGTGTGCTATATAACTAAAAAGTAAGACATGTACTTTTAAGTTTTACTAGTCCTGGTTGTGAAAAACTCCCAATGTCATTTTTCATTACTGTGAGGCCTACTTCTCTCATAGTTTAACATTGGGAATTCCTACATAAACTTTTAAGCTGCAGTTCCTGATTAGAAAGGTGTGGCTGTGTCATGTTTAATATCTCTAGAATAGTAATGATAAATCCTCTTTACTAGTAAAGTCAGATTTAACATTACTATTTTAGAAATGCCACTTTTAGTAAGTGGGCATTTATCTGCTCTTAGAGCTCCGTGTGCCTGCAGCCAGTCTCGTATACATGTCTGGGGTTGGTGGCAGCTACACTTTGTGCATTCCTTCTAGGTAACCACAAACACAGGAAGGTTAGGTGTGTTTGAGTACTCATTTGTATTCATCTGCATTCTGATAGCTCTTCCTGGGCAGTTAGAAGGAGGTGGAGCTAGTACTTATGCCTGAATAAGAAGTCTGTGTCCCACACAAAGGGCTGACTACCCCCTACGTATAGTCTGGAGCCAGGACTCAGAAGAAAGGACCTCTGTGCACTTCAAAGAACTTTCCTTGAAGTCACCCCCCACTTCAAAGACACATTTTGGTATAAGTACATGTTCTCTGACTCCACCAAATCAGACACTTCTGGACCTACAACTGGACTCTGTCAGAAGAACTGCTGTGCTGATTCAAGGACTTCCACTCTGCTGGACTGCTGACCTGGAAGGACTGCTTTTCTGCTGAGCTGCCTTGCTGCCTGCTTCTCTCTGACCTTGCTGAGGGAGAGTTGGACTCTGCCTTGCACCACAAGTGATCTCCAAAGACCTGTTTTCCTACTTCCTATTGCTAGAGACTCAGATATATCAAAGTCTCAACTCCTGCTCCTGTGTTTGGTTCCCTGAAAGTGGACCCAGATACCTGCACCAGCGAAATTGACTCATCTCCTCCCTGCTGGAAGCCGCAACTGTCGCATCAACCCTGTTACGGGGACAGAATTGGTGCATCACTCTCAGAATCACTGCATCACCTCGAGAGCCCGGCGCATCAGAACTGTACATCACTGTTGCATCAGTCTATGGAGATTGACACATCCATCGGCTGCGTGGAGAAACCTGGCACATCACACTTCAGAGCCAATGCATCTCGGCTCCAGGGCTTTTCTTCGGAACCGAAGCATCGCCTTCACTGCGTGCGACAGATCAATGCATCACCATTCCTGTGACAACTCAATCAAAATATCTCACCACGCATCTCGATGTTGTGATCTGGAAAGGTACTCTGTTCACCGGGGCCTGCGTGGGTTCTATAGCCAGCCTGCACTCTAATGACAACGGTTCGAACTTTGACTTTGCCCCAGTCCAGCATGACCTAAAGTAACCCTGAAAGCGCCATTTGCTTCTAAGTGCTAGATCTCTTTTGTTTGTCTAAAATTCATAACTCTAGTTCTACTTATTAGATTTTTGTCGTTTTGGACTTGATTTATTTAAAATTTATTGTCTATTTTTCTAAACCTGTGTGGAGAATTTTTGTGGTGTTTTCATTGTGTTACTGTGTGAGTGTTGCACAAATACTTTACTAATTGCCTCGTTAGAGAAGCCTGACTGCTCTGTGCAAAGCTACCAGAGGGTAAGTACAGGTTATCTTTAAGAGTGTATCTTGCTCACCCTGACTAGAATGGTGGTTCCTACTTTTACAGGATACATACTCTGACAACCATGGTCCCAGAGGCCAGGTGACAAGGCCTTATGTAAGGGCAGGGTGTCACGCTACGGACCAGGGTCTGGACAACAGTGAGCAGGACCTAGAGATCACTGGCCAGGAAAGAGTAGTGAGGAGGTATTTCCTATAGGTTACATGAATCCACAACGGAGGAAGACGTTGAGCACAAGAATTGGTTTGAAAAGTGAAGGAGAAATGCCACTCTGTCATTATCCTCTTCAAAAAAACATTTTGGGTTTCTGGTAAGATTTTGGTCACTGATGTTGAAATGGTAGGATGCGCAGACTGGCGGCGATCAGGTAAAAAGTGATAAACTTTCCTCCACACATTCTAGTGAAATCTTGCCTTACTAGTCCACATTCAGTTTTGGCACAGATAGGTGTATGCCACCTTCAATCCTCTCAGCCCTAAGCCAGTTTGAAATAGAGTATCAGAAAAGTGGAGGAAAGATGTTCCTGGCCCCTGAGCTGAGACTACAAATGAAAACACTGTCATGAATGTTTCCTTCACCATGCTGATGGCCATGCCCCATCATGAAGTAGAATTAGTACTTTGCCTACACGCAGAAGGCCAACATCAATCCTTGGCAACATCCCTATGCGTGAGTATGGTATAATTGCAAGCATTCACAATAGAATGCCAATAATACCCTAACCCAGATTTTACAGTGCAACTCAAAACGGTACATCCATATTCATCTTACCTGTGTACCACCTCACATATATTTGGTAATAATGTTTTGCAGTACTTTCAACCACCTGAAAGTACTCATTTCAGATGTGAGAGTCAGTGCATGATATAAATACTCTCTCCAAATAGACTCAGGCTTTCCAGAGAGACAATGAACATTGTGAGCGATCTCACATTCTCTAGTGCTGCCAAAGTGTTACTGTGAATGGTATCACACTTTTGTGAGTATCACCAGAAGGATTTGTTGTGCATCACTTTATCACACCTAACAAAAATGACTTCATTGGTCAGACAAGGTCACTAGGAAGTTCACATACAATCAAGGTCAGAGGTATGACACAAATATAATAAAATAGTTTACGTATAATTTATTGGCCCCCTTTCAGTCCATGCCAGGCATTTCTGCCGGTGCATGACTGGCTGAAGTTCAAGCAAATCTTAAGTGACACAGCAAACACATCACCAAAAAGGCTCGCACTAAAAAATCATGTCACAACAAGGTGGAGACCATTGATAAAGCAAGGACAGTGAATCGTATCATGTAGTCTTAAACCAAACAATAATATGTGTGCCCTTGTCTGCCACGAAAAACCCCAATTTACACTGTCATTATCTGCTCCGTTTCACCCATAAGTCATTTCCTCCTTGGATTTTGCATGAAAAACATGACTGTACAAAGTAGATCGTTGGGAGATAGCTTAAACCTGTGAAACCTGCACTGTTTCATGTAAAAAAGGTGAACCAGTTTCCTGTCATAGCTACTCAGTCAGTGCTCTGAGCATTGGTCCACAAGTCTGTGGTAAAATGGCCCTTCCGAACCTCCAAATCTTCCAATTCATCCCGTCCTGAAGCAGCGGTGGCCTGTGAACTTTGAAGGTGGTGGGGCATAATACTTGCCAGGAGTTCCCCCATTTTTTCCAAACTTTGCTTTAAGAGATACCCCATATGTTAGGAATTACCTTCATTGTGGCAAAACCTGTGGTTTGTTTTGGGCACCCCCTTGAGCTAAGAATAATATTCTAGCACTAGGGGCCAGATGTAGCAAAGGTTTGCGACTCGCAAACGGGCAGAATCGCAATTTGCGACAGTGCAAAATCGGAAATGGGATGCAAAAAGCCCATTTCCGACTCGCAAAAAGCGATGTGCCCCGTTTGCGAGTCGCACCCGTTGCGACCCCCTTTTGCGACCCGCAATGTGCGTGTCGCAATTTGCGACTCGCAAAGCTTATGCAATTGCAACTCGCAAATTGCGACTAGTCGCAAAAAACCCAGTTTGCAAGTCGCATTTACCACTAACTCAGAGCAGGTGGTAACCATTACCAAAGTATAAAAGGAGACCCAGAAGGCATCTGGGTCACTCAAGATGGCGGACATATACCTGATAGCAGTGAGGAGGGGAGTCTACGCAGCCCAGCAGAGGAGGAGGAGGGGCCACAGACAGGAGAAGATATATAGAACAAGGCAGACCCTTTTCCAGCAAACTGAAGAGGAGATCTATGCTAAATACCGCCTTAGCAGCGCTGCCATTCTAGAATTAATAGATTTACTAAAACCACAGCTAGAACACAAGACCCTGCGTGGCTGCGCCATCCCTACGCATGTGCAAGTACTATGCGCACTGCACCTCTTGGCATCAGGGAGCTATCAGGGGGTCATTGCCGTGGCAGGTGGGGTATCCCAAAGTGCAGTGTCAAGGTTCCTCAGGGCATTCCTAGATGCCTTAGTAGCGCACAGGTCTCAGTTCATATACTTACCAAGGAATGAGGCAGAAATTAACAGCACGAAGCTGGACTTTTACCGCATTGCCCACTTCCCCCAGGTCATTGGATGTGTAGATGGGACACACATTCAAATATGCCCCCCGCTAATCTGGAACATATTTTTCGCAACAGAAAGTGTACCCACTCACTCAACATACAGGTTGTTTGTGATGCCCATTACGTCATCACGGACATCGTAGCTAAGTTTCCAGGCAGTACCCATGACTCCTACATTTTTAGACATAGTGGGATCCATCAACGCATGGAACGTGGGGAGTTTGGAGACGGATACCTCCTAGGTAGAGCTGCATACACCTTGCAGACACACACACAGGTCACTGTGCACGACTATCTGGACTTACTAACAGTGTACTTTTGTGCCCAACAGGTGACAGTGCATATGCTCTAAGGCCATGGATCATGACTCCATTTTTAACACCCAGCAATGAATCAGAGAGGCAATACAACAGTGCGCATAAGAGGACCAGGAACCTGATCGAGCGCACCTTCGGACTCCTGAAGGCAAGATTCCGATGCCTCCACCGCAGCGGAGGCGCCCTCCAATACACCCCCATTACCGCCTTCAAAATTGTGGTCGCATGCGCCATCCTCCACAACATAGCCACCAGACGTGGGCTACCTCTCACCCCTGCAGACCCAGATCCTGATGAGGAAGAGCAAGAACAACCACACCGCCATCATGGGGATAGGAGTCTAGCTAATCAAGGCAGACTGAGACGGGAACACATCGCAACGCAATATTTTGGACGGTACGTGTAAACTCCCACCATACTCACCCATTAACCAGACACTCCTTTTGTTAAGTGGAAGAGAAATAACAGTTTTAATAATGTAATGGATGAACTATATACATGATTCAATTGTCCATGGGCAGGGAAATGCCAACCACTCATGTGGCACATTAAAGCCATGTTGCACATTTGTTTGTCCGGGCTGTTGGCTAACTTCTCCTGCCCCTCCTGCCAGCCTGGCTGGTCCCAGCCGCATCTATGGTGCTCTGCCTCCCACTCCTTAGCACCCTACTGTCAGTGGCAGATACACTGCTCACTGTGGAGCCCTCCTCACTATCTTGGGGTGTTTCCCCGGTGGCCCTCGACATCTCACGTATCTCCATTAGTTCAATGATATGTGTGAGACGTCCCAGGCCCCTGGCAACATCCCCAGCAAAATGGCCCATCTCAATTTGCAGGCCAACTGTCCTCCTCGAGAGGCCTGTTGTGTTGATGGCTAGCCTGCCGATTGATGTGGCCATCCTGTCCAGTCTTAACATAATCTGCCTATCCCTGCGCCGCCCAGCCTCTGACCCAGCAGTCCGGCCGCCAGTTCCCTGATGGCAGAGGCAATGTCCCCAGTGTTCTGGCACATCAGGTCCATCCGCCTGTTGAGGTGCCGCATGCTTGCCTGGTTTTGTCTTTCAATGCGGTGCAGCACCCCACTGATCCTGCCCAATGTTGTGTTTTGCAGGCGCTGACCCCGCAGCAGATGTGCCTCACTGCTGGTTGGAGGATGATTCCGGATATCAGACGCTCTTGCCCTGCGACGCCTGCGCAGTGGTGGCTGCCCTGTCCTCGCACCTGTATCCTCCCTGGCTGTTGCTGGGGCAGCTCCTGGCGTTGCTGTTGCAGCAGGCGTTACAACTGCAGGAATGCTGCTGACTGTGCATGTGGGGGTGCTGGAGGGTCCTGGGGTGTCCTCCTGGGCCTGGGTGCTTGGGGTGTAGGGGGTGTCTTGCTGGAGACCTGTGGGACATGGGGAACACACTGTCAGTGTCTAGTATCTGTTGCACAATTCCTAATAAACATTTGCCTATGCACTGCCTATTGGACTACATTTCCCATAATGCATCATTCTGGCTTTTTCTACCCTGAAATGGAGCTAATTTGGTTGTGCATGCAATTGTGTACATGGTGGGTGGGGTATGACATTGATAGGGGTACAGGCTTATCACATGGTACTCACCGGTTGATGTGCTGGGCTCTGAAGTGTCCAGGTCCCCAAATCCACACACTGCCTCCGGCTCAAAGGTTTGCTCAATCCTGTCTTCAAGGGGTGTGGGTGGTGGCACAGATGATGGTCCCCCTCCAGTGCCTCTCATCTCCCGGAGCCTTTCTGCCACCCTCTCCTTGGTCCGGGAGCGGAGGTCATACCACCTCTTCCTTATGTCCTCAATTGTCCTGTGGCTCACCCCCAGGGCATTGATTTTCTCCTGCATTTCCTGCCAGATTTTTCTTTTGGTGGCCTCTGGAACAGTGAGGGCAGCTCTCCCAAAGAGCTCATCATGGTGCTGACAACATTCTTCGGTCAGCACCTCAAGCTCCCTCTCTGAGAATTTAATTTTCCTTTTTCGGGGGGGACCCTCCATGGCTGCTGCAGCTAGCTCAGTGTGCAGACTGGCAGTTGTAAAAGGGTGTGGTCCAGCCTCCTCCCAGGTGTATTTGTTAACTTCCTGGCTGTGATGTCATCATCATGTGCCAGGAAGTGTTTCCAGAGTGTTTTGGTGTGCTTTCTGGAGTGTTCTGCTGCACCTGCAAGCAATTTTGAGGGAACTCGCAATTTGCAACACCAACTCGCTAATTGCGAGTTCGTTTTTTGCACACTCGCAAACAGCGACCTCGCAATCTGCGGACTCGCACACAGCGTTGCGAGTCCGGATGCGAGTCGCTAAATCGGACCGGTTTCTTTCCTGGCATACCAATTTGCGAGTCGCATTTTGCGAGTCGCATTGACTCGCAAAATGCGACTCGCAATTTTTTTGTTTCGTACATCTGGCCCTTGAATTTGCAATTGCGACTGCCCATACACCCTATGTCAAAAATAACTTGCAGTAATTCAGAGCCAGAATTTTATCATGGTTTGCATCTATCAAACCACCATCTCAGTTTCAATATGTCATAGCTGCCCTCTCTGTGGTAAATAATTAACTCCAGTATGCCATAACCAGCATTTTGACATAGGTATCTCCTTGTGTCAAGTATTACTTCCTGTATTGCAGGGTCTGCATTTTGCCTTGAGTACTCTTCCGTATGCCTCCTCCCATTCCCCATCCTCAGCATTTTTCCCACATGGTTCCCTATGCTAAGAATTACTTCTAGTATGCCAGGTCCTGCATTTTGCACTTGTTACCCTCCCTTACGCCAGGAATTATCTACAATATGCCAGCTGCAGCATGACACCTTGACTGCCATAAGCCTAGAATTATATTAAGTATACCATGGCCAGTCTTAGACATGCAGTCATAAAACACACAAACAGACTCTTTCTCATGCACACTCTCATTCATACTCCCTCTCACATCCAATCACTATAACTCACACTTACTCATTCACACTCACCGTTACACACAATCACAATTATACTCACTGACTCTCACTCTCCAAAAGACATTTAAATACACTCAGCCATTCACTCTCACTGACTCATGGCACTGGTGCAACTGCACCTGCTGCATCATTGATAGCTACACCCCTCACTCACTTCCACTCCATCTCACGCTTTTTAGTCACTCACTCCTTCTACAACACTCACAAGCCTTCTCTCACTACCTCACACATTTATTCATACGCTCTCTCAAACTCAGATTCACACTCACTTTCACTCTCAATAATATTCTCAAACACACACACACTTTCACTCAATCTCATTCACTCTCTATCACTCACAAACACACTCACAAACACGTACACACCCAGGCACAGAGAAACAGCATTTTGATTTACCTTGCTTCCTTTGCTGGCAATTTGAAGGTTACGTGGTAACAGTATAGCAGGAATCAAGCAGCTGCGGCTCGCTGCACTCACAAGTTTATTATCCTATCATTGTAAAATGTTTGCAGCTTCTGCTGCTGGCGCGGGCGACACTCCTCCGTCCTAACGGAGGAGCTGCAGCTGGAATCTAGCACTGTACATTGGAACCATGATTCACAATGAGGAGCCAGACAGAGTAGCAAGGGCAGGTTTGAAAAGGAGAAGACCCATCTCAACCCCTCTCCCATCTTCTTGATAGGACTGGCAGCCAACCTTACATAAAGCTAGGGCAGTGCTGTGGAGCCTGCCCCTCTTGCACTGTGTGGCTTCTCATTGCCCTTAGAGATGCACTGACGGGTGTCCTTATAGCCACATTTTAGCATATAATCTGTGCTGCCTGAAGCATAAACAGCATATTTGGTAAACATAAGGGACAGTGCCCGTGTGAGGGGATTGAAGTCAAATTATGTCCCTCAGATATGCGCAATCCAGGCCTACAGACCGCTATGTTTTTAAACAGCGCTGTATAGCTGGATCATGCATCAGCCCTCCTAGCCCACCTCCTCCTTTCATCTAGAGCCTGGAGACGAGTGAGAGGGCTGACCTGAAGTGCTGGCATCTTAACGAAAACATGAAAGTCATATTTTCATGAACACTGTTCAATTGGCAGTTGTGGCGAGGGGAAGTCAGTTGACACTGTTAAGTATCTGTTGAGGAGCTGCCACTGTCCTTGGTCATCCTCCATAGTACCGCTATGCATGAAAGATATTGTCAGCTGGGAATCTGCCAATAATACACGCCACCTTTTGCCATTAGCTCACTATATCCTTTCTCTTCAACAAAATAGTTTGGCATTAATTTGTGTGTGCACTGATTTCTTCATGTTTTCACCAATTTCAACCTTTTTTTTCACTGGGATCATTCCGGCAGTTTGTAGTTCTCAAAATGTATACTGGAAGAAACCAACAACAACCTTAAGCACACCGCTTGTGTTTGCAATGCAGGCACAATTCCAATTACATGTCTATGATAAGCAGGAGAAATGTACTCAGTGTCTTAGTTGTTCGGGACTAGAAAGGATGCTCGAAAACCTGTCAAATATAACACCTGCACGAATGCTGAAGCAAGTGTTGTTAAGTCATATTCTTAGCAACCTACCATGGCCTGCCGCCCCTGTACACACCAGAAACTCTAAAGCTCCCCGAAATTCAAGTAAACGCAATAAAGCGGTTGCCACAAAACAGAACAAACAGGTGGTGTTTTGTCACATTTAATGTGCTGCATAAATTCACCTTAGTTTACAAACTCAAGACATGGTAAAACTTCCTCAAAGTAGGGGTGAAATATCAGGCGGTAGCAGGAGATGTTTAGTCACCCTCTCAACAACCTGTCAAGACCTGCTCTTATTCACAAACTCCAGAACCAGTAAAACTTCCCAAAGAAGGGGTAATATGCAGTACTTAATTTGTAAATAAAAAAGCCCTGGTGCACAACGCTCTAATCTGAAACATGAGGCTGCAGCATTTAAATGTGCCTGCACGGAATACTGTGGCAGCCTAATCCTAAAGCCACCTCTGGCCCCTTTAATCCATTTACAGCCACTCCCTGCCCCTTCAACTCACTCTTGCAGCTTTCTGCTTTCGCCCTTTGTGACACTTTTTCATTTTTCTCTTTCTCCGTCTTTCCAATATGTGTCTTTTGCACACAGTAGATGCCTGATCCAGAAAACTAAGGGGGTGATTCGGGAACCGCCAGAAGACCGTACCGCGGTCAAAAGACCGCGGCGGTCATTCTGGGTTTCCCACTGGGCTGGCGGGCGACCGCCGAAAGTCCGCCCGCCAGCCCAGCGGGAAACACCCTTCCCACGAGGACGCCGGCTCAGAATTGAGCCAGCGGAGTGGGAAGGTGCGACGGGTGCAGTTGCACCCGTCGCGAATTTCAGTGTCTGCTAGGCAGACACTGAAATTCTTTTTGGGGCCCTCTTACGGGGGCCCCTGCAGTGCCCATGCCATTGGCATGGGCACTGCAGGGGCCCCCAGGGGCCCCGCGGCACCCCCTACCGCCATCCTGTTCCCGGCGGGAGAACCGCCAGGAACAGGATGGCGGTAGGGGGTGTCAGAATCCCCATGGCGGCGGAGCGCACTCCGCCGCCATGGAGGATTCTCAAGGGCAGCGGAAAGTCGGTGGGACACCGCCGACTTTCCGTTTCTGGCCGCGGCTGAACCACCGCGGTCAGAATGCCCAGCGGTGCACCGCCAGCCTGTTGGCGGTGCTACCGCGGTCGTTCGCCCTGGCGGTTTTTACCGCCAGGGTTAGAATGACCCCCTAAGTGCCGGTCCTCAAAAATAAGTGCTGATGTTCCCACCGGAAATCACTGGCTCAAATTAACCACAGGTAGTATGTTGGGCAATTCCAGAATAAGCAATGTATCATTTGGCATGGATATGCAGAAGCAGATGGCATGCTTTCACAACCTTAACTTACAAAAATCAACTTGCCTCTGCAGACTCCAAATACTATTTCCCACCCTCCCCCCCAATCAAAGATGAAATTTGGGGGTAACCAATACAGTGCTTGGAGCATAAATGTAGAATCTCACAACATTAGGTTATATTGCTAGCAACCTGAAAAAGCTCACCCTCGTTCATGAAATCCAGAAATTGAACCTCTTCCCCCACCCAACACAGCTGTGAGAAGTTGTGCAATTGAGTCAATGCAACCAATTAAAGTATTCCATAGAGTGATGTGTGGAATGCTTGAATTAATCTCAACCACCGGTAATCACCCGTGGTCGCATCCCAGTTCATCACTTTTTTTGCACACCATGTCAACTCATTTTGAACTTAGTATACTTCAGTGTAACAAATGGCTCACAAATGCAGAAACAGGAACATTTTATTGTATTCCTAACAGTCCTGAACAATCTCCTACAAACTCCATAAACTATAACACTTCCCTAAAGCAATCTGGAAGTGTTGCACATTGTTGTGTGACCCTGATATCTATTGACTCACAAGTGCAGAAGTATGTGGTTCATGTCATACTTTTAACCTGCCAATGTATGCTGCCCTCCAACTTCAGAAACTCTACACACTCCCCTCAAAAATTGGTGAATTGTCATGGTATTCAGGCACAACCAGTATAGGGTGTTTTACGCTAACACAGAAGCACAGAAGACTGAGGTGTTCTTTTGGGCTCTTAACAATTTCACAAATCCACGACCCCCACAAGCTCCAGAAAGTATGACAATCCCCTAACTAAATGGTGAAATGCAATGGAATTCATTTGTGACTAATGTAGAGCTTGCATTAAAAAATAGAAGTTGCTGGTATTGTGTTACACCCTTATCCTCTACCAACACAGCCTACTTCACAAACTCCAGAAACTGTTAGCGTTCCGTTAAAGCTGTGATGAGTTGTTATGCAATTCAGGTTCAACTAATGTAATGCTTAACCATACTTGCAGGTGCAGATAGAGTTGTGTGTCAGCAACCTACCAAGGCCAATCCTTCTCCACAAACTTCATCACTGCCCCATAAATGATGTACAATTTCAAGCAATTCAGGTGAGAGCAATCTCAGTCTTCATTTACGTTGCATAGTATTTTGTTTAGCATCCACATGCCACCCAGAGTCACTCTATCATGCTAAAGTTCACTTGTTAAACATTGCTAAAGAAGGAGTTCTTCAGGTGAGTGTGGAATTCCTCAATGTTTAGGGTCTGTCCAATCACTACAGTAAGACTGAATGGTCCCATTTAATTGTTAGCCATCTCTGGCCAGGTCAAGAAGGGAAGGTCTTGTGAAGTAGGGTTACTGTGGACAGTTCTTGAATGCTAGTAGAATAGGAAGTACACCAAAACAAGTTTGGCAGTATACTGTCTTGCACCTTTATGGTTTTGCCACTATATTTTGATTGTTTGGAATCAGGTTTGCAGATCAATCTGAAGCTGTTGGTTTTGAGTGGATGGTCATGGATGTAGTAATGGACAAGTTTTCCTATGTATTCTGGGCCCTACCTCCCATAGGTTTTAATCATAATACCAAGGTCTTGAATTTAGTATTCCGCTCCATCAGTAGACAGAGTAATGATATAGAGAGGTGGAGATATGTGAGTAAATCGCTTCTGAATCAGGCAGAATCTTGTATCATCATTTTTGATCTTCTGAAGTTTTTGGATTTCAAACTTGTTGCCCAATAAATAGATAATCTTCAGTAATTGATGTTAAGTCATTCCTGGGATATGATCACTCACGCTCTTTGGAGAAAAAAGTAATGGTGGGTCTCCAGTCAATTGATTGTCACACTCCAACTTGATCTCTCAATGATGAGGCATTAGCCTTTACATTCCTATTGCTTGGTTTATAATTTGTCACAAAAATCATGGTCAGAGAAAGCCAAAGTCCATCTGAGTTGCCAAGGGATATACTTTCAAGCTCATTGCAAGAAATGCTCATTTCTGTAATTTGTTTATACCACTATAGTGTATTTGGCTCCTAACAATTGGTCTTTCTAGTCTTCAGAAGACTGGTAATAGGCAAATGTTTCTTGTCAGTGATTGTAAAATGTAGCTGTACTCTTGAAAATGTCTTAGAAAAATAAACTATTAGATCAGCCTGGACAACAGTTTGATCTCTTTGAGATAAAACACCTCCCACTGCATAATAAGAAGCACCTGTCTCAACAATAAAGGGACGCTCTACTTTAGGGTGTTGCAAACTGGCCCTGTGATGTCCTCCAATGATAGAAAGTCACAGTTTGCGACCTACCTCATTAATACTCTTGAGGTAGGTTGGATTCTGACTCACTACAATTCAGAATTTTAATTTTAAGTGTTGGAGTGTAGTTATTATAATGAAAAATTAATATGAAATGTTTGCAAATTAATGTATAGTGATGTCACATAGAAAATGTATTAATATGCTTTTGACACATGTGTGTGAAATGTGCCCACGGGAAGTGGCCACCAATGTATACGATGATAAATGAAATTGACTAATAATGAATTACTGATGTACTAATGTGTGGTTTGTATTAGTATTAAGAGTTATATGTTAAGATTTTGCTAAAATTAATTACTAGGCCTTAGTTAGCATGAGTCGGGCCTAGCTGCCGGTCTCATATTAGATGTGTTTTCCTAACGTGCAATGTGCTGACTTACTGAAGGACATGTAGCTGTACTTTTCCAGAAGCTAGAAGATGTGTGTAGCCATAGTAAATTCTTTCTCATGAGACCCGACTTGCTCAAGGAGACATTCTTGCTGAATGCAACAGTGTAAACTTGCAACAGGTACAAGGTCACCTGAACTGGTAAAAGACAATGGGACTACTGACTGAGCCTGCGAGAATAAAAGTTTATACCTGACATTCTACCCGTTGGAGACGTCAATTACAGGAGCCAATGAACTACGTGAGAACTGCACTAAAGTGGAAATCCTAGTGAGGTGACAACCCACTTATTGGTTGGAGATAATGATGCACCAAAATTTGTCCAATTGGAAATTAGGAGACTGTACAACAAGATTAATATAACCAAGTGTCACAAGGAGAATATGTTATTGTGAATATTGATGAGGATATTGATCTATTGATTGACATGCTGATTAGTTATCTCGTCTTCAGGTGTCTCCAATCAGGGTCAAAAGATTAATTGGCCTAAAACGAGTCCCAGATTAAGTAAATTACCTAAATGGGTCGCGTTATCATAAGCACCAACCTAATATTACTATGGTCGTTGTTAAAATTCTTTACTGGTCACAAAAATACCGGTCACAATAGAGAAATGCTAGCTAAGATTCAATAAGGGTTAGAGTACCCCGGCTTTACATTATGAAGATATTGCAAGTCACCGAGGAGTTCCATAACCAGATAGAGGAACGAGGCAAACATATGTCCTACAACATTGAGGCACTGAGGTAGTTGCGGTTGCGTAAATAGTTACACTGAACCTGGTTACGGCTATGAATCCAAAGCCGATATATGCTATAATGGGGTGTTGCCAGAGCAAATTACTTGAACTACCATTTTGGTTAGCCGATTAGTAGCCATGTTTCCTCATTCTACTCCAGAGAATAAACACCAAGCTTTACATATGTGCTTACTAGTGTGTATTATACCAGTTGCACAACAGTGTCAGTCATGGGGAAGTGTGGTCACTGCCATATGCATGACTATTTTGGCATGCCTTCAACTGCAGGATTGCCAACAGTATTAGAACAAACAGTAACAGCGTGTAGCTTATCCTGCAGTAGATATTGGGTTGCAACATATAGGTACCATAGGCACAGTAGCTGAGATTGCTTTTGGTAATATCGGAAGCTCTTGGTAATATTAGAAGTTATGTAGCACTATTGACTATTTGTGAAACATATACTGCTACTCCAAAAATAAAAACAGTAAGAAGTTGAGTTGGCAAAAATAATTCCCAAGTTTACATCTCCAAAGGAAAAGATTCACAATGGTGTGAGACCAGATAGGACCCAATTAAAAGTTAGAGCAGATAATAAATATTTTGTAAGGAAGCGAGAACTGCAACAATCCAGAGGGGAGAGTAGAAAGTCCTAGGGAGGGATTCAAAAGGTGCTACAATTTTATTGTAAAGATAAGAGCAGGGAGAGTATAACTCGAGACATAGTAGCGGAATAAGAGCTCCAGGGAGATATCTATCCTCTGATAAGTATTATTTTTATTCTTCACAAAACCACGGAGATAAGAAGGCAGCGTCAAGCAGTGGTCCCCATTCTCCCCCAGAACCTGACAAACGACTAACCTAACATCAGGGAACAGAAAACAGCTGAGTGCCAGGATCCTCAAAAGCACCTTTTCAGAGGGAAAACGTAGCTGTAGCAGGAAAAAAGGATACCTCAGAGAAAGAGAGTTCTACTGAGGAATCCAACATGGACAGTGGCCATTCTGGACGGATTGTCATAAGTGACTATAGCCCAAAGAACCTTAAACCCCCTCTTGATTGTGGAAGAGAATATTGACTATGTACAAAAAAATGTCTGGGCCTCTAAATGTAATAGATATAATCTACAAAGTTTGAATACAGATTGAAGGTGATATTGAACTAATAATCTGGATGATTTCTGGACTCACTCCTATGACATAATACTAGCAGAAGAAGACACACCCCCTCCCCCCACCCACAGGTTATAATTGATTCTTTATTGTGAGAGGAAGTTTGTTTTAATGGGAATGTTTCTTCTCTAGAGCCAAAGCTACTTAAGGAAGTAGCCTTGAAGAGGGCATGGTAACTGACTTATACATTATAGAAAAACGAAACGAGTTGGAATAGAGATGCAATAATACACATGATTTCTTTAAGAGTTGAAACACAGGTTCATATCAAATAAAGGTAGAAGCCCAAAATGACCTTAACCGAATTATAGATCACTTACAATATCAGTGAATAGTAGCCTCATGGCAAGCAAAAATAGGCTTTCCTTTTTACCTGACATTAAAACTTGCTAAATCCTGGAGATTCGCATTAGACTATGGTAATTTAAATTCAATATAAATAATACATAGTACAGAATGTAAATAGAACTGAATTAAGGATGTATCTAACCCATAAAAAATACGACTACTTTAGATATAGCAAGCAGGTTCTTTTTATACAATATCTAACATCAGACTCATATTATTTAACTCTCTTTACATTGAAGTAGGAGTTCATTTTGGTTTTGCACGACTCCAGTAGGGGCATAAAAATAGCCCTGGAGTGTTCTCTCCATGAACAATTAAAATTTTACAGTGCAAAGTTACTGTAGTTTCTTACGTTGATTACACATACAAAACATTGGCAAGACGAAGAAAGCAAAGACACAATCCATAGACATATACTATCTAACTGCTCACCTAGATGCTCATCGGAGCCAAAATGTGTGTGCCAGACCTTTCAGGATGGGATGATATGCATGATCAAACACGTCTTACTGTATTGCAGGATTTACACCATACATTGGGTAATGTAAACCTGACTGCAACTCCAGTGCCCCAGTGCTTTATCAAGTGGCTGGTTACTTGTTGATGGTAGATGAGCTTTGGATTGAAGGAATAGTTTAGTACAACCTAATAAGATCCTGTACCAGTGGTGGGGATGAAAGGAACAAGAACACTGATACTGCCACCACTGTCCTGGAGAAAGAAAACAAAACTGGTGCTAGTAGCCATAGTAAGCTGTCATTATGCAGCACCCAATGTACAGCGGAACAGTTCAAATTCCGAAGCTACAGCTGCCGTTGCAACCAGCAACTCTGTCTAAGAATGTGTCCCAATCGGAATCTCCTCATAGAATTGAAGAGCAATCAGTCTAGAGTACAGGTCAACATGTTTATGAGAACTAAAAGACCTGAACTGTTAATAAAGTGACATTTCTAACTGCATTTCTACAATTAGACAATTAGCTAGATGTACATTTTGAATGATCCAGGAACTAGCACTCAAGATTCAAAAACAGTATTATAAGAATGCAAGACTATTCCTTTAAATCATTTAATGTTGGGGTTGAGGTGTCTGCCTAATCAAAGAGAAGAAACTATTTAAAAGCCTTCTTTGCAAAATAAAAGAAAGACATTTAAATGACGTATGAATGAGTATGAGATCACCATGGGCTTATGTCTGCCTCTCATTAAAGTCAATTTTGCTAATGATTTGATTAGCAGGTTTTCCTTGTAAGCATATTGCATGGAGAATATGTTCCAGATGTAGAGAAACCAGCTGGGACACTTAAAAGCTACAAGCATTCACTGTTAAATTCAGAGTTACTTTAGAAATGTCTTAAAGAAGGCTAGTAGTCACCCTTCTGCAAGATGGTTTCTACTGGCAGGAATTACATTTCGGGGCGAGTAGAAAATGTGAAAGTTCTATAAAGCTTTCATTTTGATTAAATGGCATCTTGGCTCCAAGGCCCTTTGCTAGTGAATGAGACAGAAAAAGTGTGACAAATGTGTTTATGAAACTACAGACACAAGGGGCCAGATGTCATGGGGCCAGGTGTATCAAAGTGTTTTGTAATCGCAAACGGCCCAAGGGGCCGTTTCGGATCACAAAAACTGAATTTTGGTATGTAACAAATCCAATTTGCGATTCGGTAACTTGTTACTGAATCACAAATTGTAATTTGTGACTACATACCGATTCGGCATTAGGAAGGTGCGTGTCAAGGGCATCCCTTCCTAATACCGAATCGCAGAGGTATGTATGATTGTTTTGTGACCGTGAATGCGGTCGCAAAACAATCGCTGTTGCCACCAATTTCACATTGGTGGTAACCCATTCGCAAAGGAGAAGGGGTTCCCAAGGGACACCTTTGTGAATGCCTGCGGAAACATTTTTTAAGAGCAAGCAGTGGTCCCACGGACCTCTGCCTACTCTAAAAACAAAAGCAAACTTTTCATTTTTCACTTTTAAACGCATCACGTTTTCCTTTAAGGAAAATGGGCTGCATTTAAAAAAAAAAAAAGATTGCTTCATTGAAAAGCAATCACAGAGATGGTGGCCTGCTGGGCTCAGCAGACCACCATGTCTGTGATTGCTTTTCAATGAAGCAATCTTTTTTTTTCACAATGGCTCGCAAATTGCGACCTACCTCATGAATAATAATGAGGTAGGTCCATTTGCGAGCCCTTGCGAATCGCAGTATGAAACTCCTGGAGTTTCACACATTCCAATAGTGATTACTTAATTGCGATTTGCAAAAAATCGCAATTAGGTAATTGCTATTGGATATAATGATACATCTGGCCCCTGATTTATTGTAAAATGCTGATTTTATTTCACTGTGGAAAATGACAAGCAAATGTCCTGCTACACCCAATATACCAACTACTGTCAACATATATTGAATGTAACAAGAATATCACATTGACACCAACCGTCTCCAGGGTGCCTGGCTCGAGTAATAGGAATCCAGAGTTTGAAGCAAAATCCTTTATTTAAATTTTCCATTGAAATACAAATATAATGCTAAAAACACAGAGTAATCCATTCATTTGACTTCTTAGATGAATGTACTGAGAAACATTACGTTGCTTGGAATGTGACCATACCAGTAAATTTGGTATGGGGAACAGAAAGTTGGTAATTCGAGGGTCAATTACGTTGTAGCAGCATGTTATTTTCTAGAATACTTTATATTTACCAGGAGTAGATGCATGCTTTTCCATCAATAGTCATTAAACCACACATGGCATGAAAATCTAAATGATTGTGTTTTTATTAAAGATCCATTGCATCAGAAAAGAATGAAACATGATTTAATTGCATTAACAGCTGCAAATAGATGCAGAAAGTCTTCAAGTGACATTTAATGCAATGGACTATGATTTCAAAAAATAATATTGAAGAAAATATATTCAATTTCAGAAATGACTTCCGTTGGGAACAGTTTGAAGCTATGTTTATGCTGCAGACTTATTTACAGTAACTAAAACTTTATAGTGTTCTTATTTAGTTTATATAGCCTGAGTGATCATCAAATGGTGCTAGGTAAGTGAGACTCTAAATATAATTTGATTTCAGTACAGGAGTTTAAATTATTGCCCTATACTCCTTATGAGAAATAAATCTGGTATTACATGGGAAATACATGGTTTATTACAATACCTATTAATATATTATGGTTTGAAGAAAGTGTAATTAAGAAATACACTAAATAGTGCACATAGCTAGGGAACTAATTACTAACATACACACGGGAAATTACATATTCATTACATTATTTGCCTAAACAACAATCCACATTTTTCAATTCAAAACTCTATTCAACCCCATTGAAGATTTCGCTCATGTAAACAATTTTATTTGCTTTGAATACAATACAACTACAAATGTTTGCAAACTGAAGGTTTCGCCAAAAATTGATACTAATGAGATTCTAGAAACAATGAAAAATGGTTCTTCTGTTGTGAGATTCAAATAAAATTGTTGATCCCGTTGTTGTAGTTGTACTTTACCCTCACCAACACATGTAATCTCCCTTAGGCAAATACTAACAAACTGTTGTATGCAATTCTTAGTAAATTGACAAGTGTAATCTCTTTGGGATCAAAGCAAGATTTAGTATTAGAATCACTATTTGATTACTATGAGGCTCAAGTTGCAGATAGTGCAAGTAGAATAGTATAGTTGCTGCAGCAAAATATCCACATTCATGTATTGAACGGTTAGAAACACAGAGGGCTATTCACAAAGGTACACTCAGTGGCGTAGCGGGGGGGGGGTGCAGGGGGGGCCGGCCGCACCGGGCGCAACATCTTGGAAGAGACTAAATCCACGGGTTAGGGGGCGCAAATTACTTGCCTTGCACCGGGTTAGGGGGCGCAAATTACTTGCCTTGCCCCGGGTGCTGACAACCCACACTACGCCACTGGGTACACTTACACGTGAGTAAATCCACATGTGTAATTTTAGTCTTACACTTTGTAGTAAAGTTACTGCTTAAGCTATTCACTATTTACAAATGTAAATTTACAACAGTGTAGGCTTATATGTTTCCAGCCCCTAAAGTAGGGGATGTAATCACTTTAAAAGTCCATTATCCATCTGCACAAGAAGTGGCTTCCTGCCAAATCTTTCTTTAAAAGAGGAAGCCAAGCAAGAGGACTTCATTTCCCATCAGCCATAAGTACAGGAAGTGACATTACTGGATTTCCCATCATCAATTTGTACAGGAAGTGACATCACTGGTTTCCTGCCCATGGCACCCTGCGCTCCTCCTCCTTCCCAGGACCTACTTGATAGCAGGTGCAGCATAGATGTGCAGTGGACGGGTGAAGTGGGTACTCTCCTACCCACAACTATCCTAATGTGCTCTTTTGTACTCTCAGCCCTTCTGCAACACTGCTACACACATCACAGAAGGAGTGGTGTTTTCACATGTACCTTCTGCAAGTTCTCATGCTCTCTCTCACACCCTGCACCCACTGCTCCAAAGCACAGCAACTAGCATGTCAGTCATTTACACTCACACAAACCAGCCACCCCTCATGCTCACACAGACCAAACACCACCCACACAACAAGCCACACCTCAACATCCACTTGCTCACCAAACACCAAACGGAGATATGGGACCTATTGCACTTCTATGCTGTAGACCTGTTCTTTCTCATGGAAACATAGCTAAACCCAACCTCTGCATCTGACTTTGCTACAGCCATCCCCTCTGGCTACAAGATCCCCAGGCAAGAGCACCAGTAGAAGCGCGGAGGTGGAGTTGCCATCATATTTTAAAATACCATCCAAAACTCCCACCAGCTACATGTAACACCTCATATTCAAGATACGCATCACAACCAACTTTTCCCTGAGTGGAACCCACATATACAGACAACCAGAACCCTGGGCCAATTTCACCAGCAACAAAACAGACTCCGGAACACCCCTCATCATTAACACCAGCACCATCATCCCCCACAGAGACTTTGACTTTCACCAGGAGTTTACCAACACAAACTCTATGGCCCTTCTAAAAAAACCTCCAATCTTTTGGCCTTACCCAGCACATAAATGAACCCAGCCACAATGAGAGGAACATATGGGACCCTCTTTTCTCCCCCATCAGCAGTATCACAGTTGACAAGCCAGCAACTATGACTTGGACATACTACGCCTATGTCAGTTTCAGCATATCATCTGCGGAGCTGGATGGGTATTATAGAAGAGGAGTGGGATTCCGCCCTCTCTGAGCTCTGGCCCAAACACACAAGGACATTGTTGAAAGCCATCAAGAACCTCAATGAGCTGGATCACGGCATGCACAACACCCAGGGTCCCCTCAAGCATAACCACAGGACAGCTGGTACACATGGGAACACAGGTATGAAGACACGCCACATCAAGCAACTAGATCTCAAATGGAGAACAAGTTAAGGCACCACAGATAAAGACATCTTCATATCAGCTCTAAAACACTTTCACAAGCAGATACAGAACATCAAGTGCACAGCTCTTGCACATCCGTTCGACAGCAGCATTAACAGCAGCAAGAACACTTTCACCAGCAGATACAGAACATCAAGTCACAGCACTTGCACATCAGTTCGACACCAGCACTAACAGCAGCAAGAAAATCTTCATCATCGCCCATGACTTCACCATGCCTACTGTCACCTCCAGTAACATCATGTCCTCACAAGACCTTTGCAACAAGGTCTCAGAATTCATCTGTAACAAAATCACCTCCATATACAGCAACTTCGACGTTCAACCGGACCCTGTTGCCATCAAAACTTAACTTCCAATCAAGGGTGAACAACAAACTCTAACCTTGTGGCCTGCCGTCAGCACAGCTGAAATCAGTACTACCATAAAGGCCATCCTAGTAGATACGGTACAGTTTTGCTCTCTCCCTTTCATGTAATGCAGTGAAGCAATTTTGTTTGCCATGTTAAGATGTAAGGACAATTAGTGCATCAGCTCCTTAGTACATTCAGATTACGATTGCTATTTTTGAATCTGTGCGTGTCCACAAAGGGAGGGGGACAGTTAAGAAGGGATGGCAAAAAAGTGCCACCCTCAGCCTCAGGCAGCTGGACTCCGCACTCACACACATCGCAGAACACACACTGGACCCCATCTTCACCTCAAGCAACAGGATCACCGTCAAGATCATCTCCACCCCGGACTGGACCGACCACCGCTGCATTCACTTCACAATCACCGCACCCAGCTGCCGCACCTGCACCCCTAGACCCCCCACAGGAAATGCAACAAAATCACCAACAAGCAACTCACCTCTTTCCTCACCAAATCCCTCCCTCCTCCTTCCGATGACGCCAGCGCAGCAGCGTGCAATCTCAACGCATGGATCACTGAATGCGCCAACACTCTAGCCCCCTTCCAGCTGACATCGGCCAAACGTGTACCTAAGAAAGCCTGCTGGTTCACCACCGAACTCCAAGAATCCAAGCATACCCAGAGATGTTTAGAGAACAAATGGAGGAACAGACAAACAAGTGAAGACCTCTCTTCCTTCACAGCCGCAACCACCAGCCACTGATGAAAAATCAAGAATGCAAGGAAGGACGCACTCTGGGAATGCATCAACTCCTCCACATACAACTCTAAGGAACTCTTCTTAGTCATCAACGAGTTCAGAGATCCCCCCTCCGAAGCCACCAGCATCCCCATCACAGGACCTCTGCAACAAACTTGCCACCTTTTTCCCCTGCAAGATCGAGGACATCTCCAACAGCTTCTTCCCAGAAAATCCTGGCACCAGAACCTGTGACCAACCCACCCCCCCGAACCCACCCAGACCATCCACAGCTGGTCCACGCTCACACCAGAGGAAATAGTCAGCATCATGAACAGCACCCACTCCGGAGCCCCCACAGACCCCTGCCCACACCACATATACATCAGAGCAAGCGCATCCATCGCCCCGAGCTCCGAAACACAATATCTGCTCCATCAACAGTGGCACCTTCCTCCAGGACTGGAAACACACCAAAATACGACCTCTCCTGAAGAAACCTTCGGCCGACCCATAAGAACTAAAGAATTTCCAGCCCATCCAGAACGCTGCCACTAGACTGATCCTGGACCTTCCATGCTGAGAACACATCTCCCAACACCTGAGGACCCTCCACTGACTTCCCGGTCGAGAAACGAATCACCTTCAAGCTACTCACCCACACGTGCAAGGCCATACACAACGCAGGCCTCTCCTTCCACACCAATACCCAGATCCATCTGCTCTGCCCAGATGGCCCTGGCCACCATCCCTCGCATTTGTAAAACCACCACCAGAGGACAATCCTTCACCTACATCGCAGCAAAGAAATGGAACAACCTCTCCCTGCACCTCAGACAAAGCCCATCACTCACCATCTTCAGGAAGAACCTCATGACGTGGCTCTTCGGATGAGGCCTCTCCCACCCTTCCAGCGCCTTGAGACCCTCACGGGTGAGTAGCCGCGCTTTACAAAAACTGAATGATTGATTGATTGAGTGTTCAGTTGCTAATGCTTTTGACACTGTGATGGATAAGCACAAATTTGGGCAGAAGCTAGGAAGGATTACAACTGTATAGGTATGTAAACTTTTGTGCCAATCCATAAAGTGAGAACACACTAAAGGGGGGGAAGGCAATCACATTTTCAATTACTTATAACTTTAGCACTGTGTAATGAACCTGCATTAAATGTAGCAGGAAGTTAGCCTCCAGTGCAGGTATTTCAGATTTTGTGGAGATCCACTGGGAGGAGAGGTTAAAGAGGGGATCAAAACATGTTTGATTTACAAGTAACTTTAACACTATCTGATGCAGCTTCACGAATTTTGACAGAGATTTTGCATGCTTAGCCTACTGTTGATTTTCTTAATTTCATACAGGCCCATCAAGCAGTGAGTCGATTTTGAGGGGGGAAGGAAGTGTTTATCTGCTTATAAATTTGGGACTGTTTGATGAATCAACAGAATGTTTGGCAGATGGATAGCAGGATTAGCTGACTGTTAGTTATGTCAAGTTTTGGAGCAGATCCATTGAGAGGAGCAAAGATAAATGAGAGACAAATTAAAGTTCCATTCACTAATAACTTTGGAATTGTTCAAGTAATTTGCATGAAATTTGCCAGCTAGCAAAATAAAGCCCAGTGCAGGGCCAGGCAAGCCCTGAGGCCAACCCCTGCAGTACACAGCCGAAGGTCATTTTGGCACAGGGCTGTGTCAAAGGATGTTTGTAACACAGAAAGGGCACAATGGAGAGTTGAGCACAGAGCCTGCCTTGCAGCCACCCTGCAGCACACAGACAAAGGGAGTGCACAGTGGAGTTAAAAATTAAGTAAATTATAAAAACAATGAAATTCACTGAAAAACACAGATATGTTTGAGGGTCAATTGTGTACATTCACTGTAATTTCCAGATGTGTTTAAGGACACACACAACAATAATCATGGTCATTCACCATGTTTTTCTCTAGTTAGGTCATTTGTTCATGGCAGTCAAACATCAAACAGCAATCAAATAGTACACAAAGGTCTTTGGTTGTGGAGGAAAGTATGAAAATATTTAGGGGCAATGGGGTGAGAGGTGTTGAGAAAGGGAGGTTGGTGAAGATCTAAATGTAGACAATTTTGGTTTCAGAAGGGTTAAGGAAGACTGAGTATACAGTTATCCATTTCCAGGTAGTTGTAAAATAGTTGACTGTTTCTAGTTGAGGAGTAAAAGAAATTGAAGATAAGAACATTTGGGTGTCATTGGCATATAGGCATGGACGACAACAGGCCTGACTCACAGTGCCAAAATGACTTTATTTTAACTGTCTCCCACCCAAAATTGTCTCCATATCACTGTTAGTCAATGGGAAAAATAAATACCCCCAATTTGGTTCACTATCACCGTCTTTCTTGTTTCAAAACACTGCCATGTATGTATAGGTGATAAAAGAAGCCAAAGAAATGGGTGAATACACCCAAAGAGGAAGCATATGATGAGAATAGTACATGGCCAAGAGTAGAGCGTTCATGGTGCTCACAGGGACAAGTGTGGATGTAGACTAATGAGAACATTAGGAGACTGAGATAGTCTGAGTGAAGAGGTAGGAGGTGCATCATTCATGAGCAATCCCAGCACATTTAAACAAAGGGGAGCAGGAATCAGTTGCTGATAGCATAAAGTAAAGCTGATAGGTAGAGGAGGACTAGAAAGAAACAAAGTTAGTTGTGATGCACTGCCTTGATGAACTTGGATACATGAGTGTGGACTGTATCAGTGGCATGGACAGCATCTACGCCCATCCACAGGGGATTAAGAAGCTTACTGAAGAATATGTATGGGGCCAGGCTATTGAATACAAGGTGTTCAAGTATTATGGGGCAAACTGGTAGTTGGCATACTGTGTGGTAGGTGGAAGAAGAGGTATCTGTTGCATGCTGTGTTTAGAAGAGATAGTGCCACAGTGTCCTTCAAATCTTTGTTTGTAACCCCATTGAAAAATGCATTGACAAAGCCAATAGTCTGACATTTAATATCAAGCTATTGGCTCAGAGTTATTGACTTTGTCAGTGTTTATTTACTATTTCAAGATGGCTGAAGCATTTATGAGCAAAGAGCTTGCCAGGTTCGAAGTTCAAGAATAATGAAATATGGCACCATCTTTCCAAAATATCCATCTGGGCGTGTGCATGTAAATGGTGCAAAATTGGATGTTTTTGTGTTATACTACATAAAAAACCATAAAGTATACCAAAAACCATTCAAAGATGGGCACCATGCATTTGCATGCATACATGCTCACATGGCCAATATCACTGACCTGGTCAGTGAACTATTCTGCCTCTCGTAGCTCCACCGGCAAGTAGAGCCCTCATTCCTCTGAACTCCTGACCTCTGTCAGGTGTTCAAGGCTCTCCTCCACTCGCAGGCTTCTGCCTGCGCCTCATCCCTGGTGTCTAGTGGGAGAGCTCTGCTCTTCTACTAGGCTGCCCTCTGCCTCTCTTTTCCTTTTTCCTGCTTTTCTCTTTGTGTGATTTTTCTTCTGTGTTCTGTCCCTTTTGTGCTCCTTTTGCTTCTGTGTTTCACTCTTTCCTCGTTTCTCTCTCCTCTCACTCTCGCTCTCCCCCTCTCTCTACCCCTGCTGCTGTTGACCCTGCGGCCCTGCCCCCCTCCTCTTTCTTCCGCTGCATTCACGCCGCGGCTGCCCCTGCAGACCCACCCCCTTTTTTCCCACCATTTTCCACCCCCGCTCCCGCCTCCCTGTTTTCCTTTCCTCTCCCTCCCTATTTAATGGTGGCTGCTGTGCAGCCGTGTGAAGCGGGTACAATGCTGGGGCAAGGCACATCTAAGGCAAGCCCGTCTGGGACCGTCCATGGAACCTGTGGTTCTTGCTCCCCCCACCGCCGCGACACACAACTCCACTACAACGCCATCACCCTTCACACGCACAACTCCGGCCGCTCATCCACCTGACATCTGGCCACCCTGCAGCTCACCCGCAGACACTTCTCCTGCTGGAACTGCACCTTCACCAGCCTCCACGCCAGCGACCCACCCACCAAGACAGGATGCAGCCATCTCAAGTGCATCCTACTCAACATCCGCTCCGTCCAGAAACATGCCATCAATCTCTGGTTCCTACTCAACTCGGCCTCCCCAGACGTTGCATCCTCAGTGCCCGACATCACCATAACCATCCTGGAAGGCTACAAGATCACCCGTAGGGACCTCACCAACAGACCAGGAGGCAGCATTGCCATCATCCACAGGATTACCCTCAGAATCACGACCAGCACCGAAGACACCCTCAGCGCCGCCGAACACCTGCACTTCCAGATCCACATTGATCCAAACACCACCCTCAGAGGGACCCTCATTTACCAACCCCCCCAGGCCCTGACAGCAATTCAGCGACTCCATCTCTGACGTCATCAGCACACACGCCCTCGCATCCACGGACTACATACTCCTCGGGGACCTGAACTTCCACCTCGAGAACACCAACGACAACAACTCCACCACCCTGCTCGACAACCTAGCCAACCTCGGCCTCAACCAACTCATCACAACACCCACCCACTCTGCAGGACACACGCTCGACCCCATCTTCTCCACCAGAAAACACATCTCCTTCAGCCACTCCACCGAACTCTACTGGACCGACCACCTCTGCATCCACTTCTCCTTTGAGAAACCCACAATGCACCACCACCCGCAGCGGATTCCCCACTGCAGATGGAACAAGGTCACTGAAGAACAGCTTATCACCACCCTCTCCTGGAACCCATCAATCGACACCACCGACACAGCCGCCCGCAACCTCAGGCAATGGATTGACGACTGTGCCAACCCTTTTGCCCCAATCAAGAAACCTTCAAACAGTGCATCAAAAGAAGAGCTTCTTGTTCACCGCCGACCTCCAAGAATCCAAGCAAACATGCCGAACACTCAAGAAAAAGTGGTGTCAAGAACAGACATCGGACAACCACACAACCTTCAAGAACGCCATCCACAGACACCACCAAAACATCCAAACCGCCAAAAAAGCCACCTTCAAAGAATGCATTGACAACAATGCACACAGCTATAAGGAGCTCTTCAACATTATGAAGGAACTCTGCAACCCCAGTTCCAACATCAACAACATCTCACCATCGCAAGACTTCTGTGACTCCTTAGCCACCTTCTTCTACCACAAGATCGCAGACATCTATGACAGCTTCAATACCCAGACGCCCCACCAACAACCGACACCACAGACTCATGGCCGCCCAGCCACACCAACCTCCTGCTCTCCTGGACCCACGTCAATGACAATGACACCATCAAAATCATGAACACCATCCACTCCAGCTCATCATCTGACCCCTGCCCTCACCACATCTTCAACAAAGCGAGCTCTGTCATTGCACTCCAACTCCAGAAGATCATCAACAACTCCTTTGAGACTGCCACCTTTCCGGAGAGCTGGAAAGATGCCGAGATCAACGCCCTCCTCAAGAAACCCAAGGCGGACCCAAAGGACCTCAAGAACTTCCGGCCCATCTCCCTGCTCCCTTTTCTGGCAAAAGTCATCGAGAAAATTGTCAACAAACAACTGACCCGCTTCCTGAAGGAGAACAACACTCTGGACTCAATCCGGATTCCGCACGAAGCCACAGCACCGAATACGCCCTCATCACCGCCACCCATGACATCAGGACCCTACTTGAGAATGGCAAAACCACAGCCCTCATCCTCCTGGACCTCTCAGCTGCCTTCGACACCGTCTGCCTCCACACCCTACGCACACGCCTCAACGAAGCAAGGATCCGCAACAGAGCCCTGGACTGGATCAACTCCTTCCTTACCGGCAGGACCCAGAGAGTCCACCTCCCTCCATTCCGCTCTGAAGCCACCAAGATCATCTGCGGCGTACCCCCAGGGTCGTCCCTCAGCCCGTCCCTCTTTAACATTCACATGGCTCCGCTCACAAACATCGTCCGATCACACAGTCTCAACATCATCTCATACGCTGATGTATCCCAGCTGATACTTTCCCTCACCAAGGACCCCACCACAACCAAAACCAACCTCCACAAAGGAATGAAGGCCATCGCCAAATGGATGAAGAACAGCTGCCTGAAACTGAATTCTGACAAAACTGAGGTCCTCATTCTCGGCTCCACCCCCTCTGCCTGGGACGACTCCTGGTGGCCTGCCACACTGGGAACCCTACCGACCAGCACGCAACCTGGGGTTCGTCCTGAACTCATCGCTATCAATGACCCAGGAAGTCAACGCCGTCTCTTGCTTCTGCTTCAACACTCTCCACATGCTTTGGAAGATCTACAAATGGATCCCCACCGGAACCAGAAGGACGGTCATCCAAGCCCTCGTAAGCAGCAGCCTGGACTACGGTAACGCCATCTATGCAGGAACCATGGCTAAGCTCCAGAAAAGACTGCAACGTAGACAGAACGCCTCTGCACGCCTCATCCTGGACATCCCAAGCCACAGCCACGTCACAGCCCACCTGAAAGACCTGCACTGGCTCCCTCACAACAAGAGAATCACGCTCAAGCTCCTCATCCATGCTCACAAAGCACTGCACAACACCGGACCAGAATACCTCAACAGACGGCTCTCCTTCTACACCCTGACCCGATAGCTTCACTCTGCGACCTTGCCCTCGCCACCGTTCCACGCATCCACAGAACGACCGCCGGTGGCAGATTGTTCTCCCACGTTGCCACCAAGACGTGGAACATCTTCCTATCCACCTGCGACAGACCTGTTAACCTTCAGGAGACACCTCAAGACATGGCTGTTCGAGCAGTAACAGCACCACCGCCCCAGTGCCTTGAGACCCTCACGGGTGAGTAGTGTGCTTAACAAATGCTATGATTGATTGATTGATCTTGAAATGATGTGTCAACACCATTCTTAGTAGAAAGAATGACAAATCCCACTTCAAGATAGCTGTCCCTACCAGTGCCTGCATTCAAAGCTACAAACTGCAGTAGCAAAATCTAGCAGCACAGGCCAGGTAGCACAGGCAGAATGCTATCACACACACACAGAGGAGCCAGTGACAGAAGTGGGCTAACCAGTTGTTCCATGATGTATGCTGTGGAGCAGGGTAATGATGAGAAGCCTAGGACACATAAGGACTTACAGTGCAGCCACCTGAAACTACCATGAGATGTTATCTCCCAAAGGTATTTGAAGACAGTGGCTTCAAAATTGTCGTGGTCCATTACAGCTGTAGGTGCATTGTCCCAGGTAATAGGTCCTCTAATTGTATCCAAGGTTTGCACTGAGCAACAAATTACCCCTAAAAGAATGACATAGTCTAAAGCAACATAAACTGTCCATGTCTTCCACATAGTATTGTGTGTATAGAATGTGGGAAGACAATTCCCTTGATTATCACCCACATACTCCTTATTCAGACATCCTCTCTCTGAGAAAACCATACCCATAAAACCTGACACAGTTGCAAAGATCTTTATGAGGTCTTCCACTACTCACTTCCTCCCCATACACTCCCTTACGTAATCAAAAGAGCATTTGCACTCTTTGCCTGTTTATGTGCCTGTGTTACATATCAAAGTGGAGTGCCATGCTATTCAGGATGCTGGGTACAGTAGTGGTTGCAAGATTTCCCAATGCCTGATTAGTTCCACCTGCGAGCTGGTGGGAGTTACTCATTTCCATCCATGATTGGGAGCTGTCTGTTGATTGCCATTCAGTGGAGCATGAGGCAGGATTGCAGTAGGCCCCTTTCTTTTACCAAGGCTCCTGCAGATCCCTTTGTTAGGTCAGATACAGCATTGCATGTGTCCCAACAACCCTTTCTTTCTTGCACCTTTGTTCTGAGAAATGTCTTTTATAGCTACATTTTTTATTGTATCTAGTTGTTTCTACTTTTTGAACACGCTGCAAAAGGGCATTGCCAGTCACTGCTTCATGGAATGAGTGCTCTTAGAGGTGGATGAATCTCTGGGCCCGGTAAGTGGTTTGGTAGAACCATCAACAGAATTTCAACATCATCCCAAACAATTTAAACACCATGATCCATGAGGCCACGGAAGGAAAACTCCAGTCAAGAATAAAAATGTATTACAAGCACAAGCTCAAAGTCATGTAGACAGTGCACAAAACCAAGTTAGAAAGATACATAATCATCAAGGGCTGAAATAAATTTAGGCAAACTAACGTTAGTAGAACTAAGCATTCAAGAATAATAACATCATCAACAAGAATATCTGAGTTACAGAAATATTATGTTGCTCAGAGCGAACAATCATCAATCAATTTAAATTGTCAGATTTAAAAATCTTTGGCTGGGCACAGGTCAACACTGCAACTAACCAGATAAGGGAAAGCCATGCAAGCAAAATACAAAAAACATAAAAAGGGCAAAAATAATTTGGAAAAAGATAATCTCGGACTGCAGATCACTAACTTAATTAGGCAGAAGATACGAAAAACGGAAAGTGTCAGCATATCAGAAGCTCGGTCAAGAGTCATCAGAAGGGGAAAATAAAAAGATTTCTAAATCTGAAAGGGCATTTCTAGGGGCAAATGGCAGAGAGGAAGATACCTCTCCAAGGGTACAGCATTCAGGGAATCTTCATCAGCAAAGATTCAGGATCAACAAGTCATCTGCAAGCATCAGGAGGTCTCTACAAGCTGCTAGGAATTGCCCAAAGCTCTAATAGCCATGAGCACTTTAGAATTCACAAATTATTCTGATTCGTCAGTTCATGTCATGTTGAATTGGGATCATCCAATGGGAATTAGTCTTTGACTCCAAATTGGAACAGTCCAATTTCTTCCCAGGTCTGTCCTGGGAACATTTTCCATGTGTGTGAATCCATGCAAGCGTGAAACAATTGTATACAATACCAGTCCATGTTTCACAGTGTTCTTCCATCAAGGACACTATGCTACATTCTCTCCATACTTAAATAATAGAATCTATTACCAACTAGCTAAGCTTCCCATGAGAACATAACCTAAAAGAAAGTTCACATTAGGAAATGAATCAGCATTGCTAGCATGGTCACAAATTACAAACTTCAACAGGCCTTACTCATGCTAATGCAAGAGAAAATATAAAATGCATTTAATTAGTACGTTTAGTAAAATAGATGGAATATGCAAACATATAAATTCATCATTATAATATTTCATTATTTTGAGTGATACATTTAATTTCAAATGGAAATCATTATCACTGTGTTTCATTCAGTACAGCAGAGAATTGCACTTCTCTCACTTCACACATATTTTAAACTCAATACTTTACTAAGCATTAGAAATTCAAAATCGTTTCTAAATGCACTTAGTCTAGAGTCTACATTTTATTATAACATCATTTTTATCCTTCTAACATAATTTGATTCAAATGCCACCTAAGTTGAACTCTGAAATACAAGCAACTACACATTTAAATTGCGTGTAAGTGCAAATTTCTATGTTTAGACATTAAAACTACAGTTAACATAAAACATAAACTGTCACATTTTGATGGCTTTTGTGATACAAGGGCCTCTACCAAAGGGTAGACTACATCACTACTTGTAGGAATAAATAATAAAGTCACAAGTGCTTATAGAGTG
Organism: Pleurodeles waltl; assembly: GCF_031143425.1. Lineage (NCBI taxonomy): Eukaryota > Metazoa > Chordata > Amphibia > Caudata > Salamandridae > Pleurodeles > Pleurodeles waltl. The sequence goes on along the minus strand of NC_090437.1, from coordinate 1,028,949,758 downwards.
TGCCTTCGAAGTCTAGTGCATGCATGGGATTGTCCCTCATCTTTTAGGACAGGGATGCATAATAAATGCCTTTGTTGTGAGGCACTGTATTTGGTAGTGTCTAGCTTTTAGAACATGTGGAGCAGCAAATGTGAGTTTCACTTACTAAAGGGGTGTTTTGGCTGCTGTAGATAGACTGGGTGTGTTAATGGAAAGGGTATCTATCAGATTTATTGTTGGTGATGTGCATCCAGTCAAATGTTTCTATTATGAGAGGCAAGTCACACTGGGTAGTAGGTTGTTAATGATGTGTTTGGTGAAATGGAGACTATGTTGAGCTTCCCTGTAAGTATGTCAGGGTATGTATTTATGTATGTTTGTATATCTTGGGCTTAGCTAAAGAGCAAAAGAGCATAAATTGTACTCACAGTGTGTTTGTCGTTGTTATTGTCTCCTAGGGTGGCTCTACCTGCATAAATCTGTGTCAGATGAAGTTGAATGTTCATAAGGAAAGGATTGTTTGTATGGTATCAGTAGCACCATAGTTCTTGCAAAACAGCTTCACTCATGGGTCAAAGGTTCAGACTGCAACTGTTTGATTATAGGTGTTGATTGACATGCACGCGTCTGCATTATTATGCAGCTGTGTCTGTGATGCCAATTGTATTCCACTTGTGAGGCTGTTTTCTCCTTACTTTGCAACATTCAATCTGAATGTGTGTTAATGTGCCTAATATACATTTTTATTTCCAGGCAACAAATTATTTTCAGAGAGATAAATACGTTCCATTCAGTATAAATCAGTGTGTGTAATTAATTCCTATGTGGGTGAGTCTTATGAAAGTTATTTGTACATTTTAGGTTTTCCTGTTTGCAAAATCTATGGATGGGAATGGGATTGAGGTGTTGGCCTGGATCAGCAGTAATCAGGGCTCGATTGACCATTCTCCCACTCTGGCATTTGCCAGGACAGATTTGGCTTCTAGTGAGGTCTGGTGGTATATATTTTGTTCTTCGCAACACCAGCCTGGCTGCTCAGTGATGTTCACAGCATCTAGTCATGTTTGATTGATGTATCCTCTCTCAATTGGTGGTTTAAAACAGAGCTTCCCAACCTGCTGTTGGGGGACTCTTGGAGATCATCTGAGCCTCCCCAGGGGGTCTATGACTGTTTCGAAAATTAAATAATATTAACAGATTAGTGAAGTGTTTGTAAATAAAGTGGCTAAATGTACAAATGAAAATCTTAAAACGCACTGTAAATTTCAAGGAATTTGAAAATGGAGGCTAAAAATGTAATTAGTATTTTCAGATTGATTTTTGAGAGCAGTGCAGGTGCATCAAACTGAACATAGTATGCACAACGTGTGGCTTCAACTGAATTTGGAAAAGCTCCAACCTTCCTATTAAAATTACATTTTTGTGTTTTTTTTTATTTATATTTGTTTGCAATTTTTTTTTTAAATGTGTTATCATTTGTATATGCCTTTGATGAGTCCTTGTTCTGTATTCTATGTGCATTATTTTGCAGTTCAGATCATCATCAATGTTTAGGCCGGGGTCCCCGCCTTCCAATAATGACTCAATGAGGGGGGGTCTGGGGATTGCAATAATAATTCAGTGGTGGTCTTGGGGTTCCAATAATTAGAAAGTGGGGGTCCACAGAAGTCAAAAGGTTGAGCACCACTGGTTTAAAAGATTAGCTAGTGTACGGCGTAATTTTCCTGAACTTGATAATTGCGGTTGTGATAAATTTGCATGCATAAACATCATAGATATGCAAACTTGGCCACAGCTTTAGAATCACATGACACACAGAAAAAACGTAATAACCTATGAGTCAAAACAGGAAGCTGAGTCCAGAAAATTAGTCAGTGCATGTTCGGCAGCTTGATACACACATCCTGCAGCTGACATTGGTGAAGGAAGCATGCAGCGAGTTTCTCATTCCTGTTGCAAGGGGAAGTGTAAATACACAATCCATTGACATCTTCTGGTCAGGATAGACCAGACTGAGAAAGTATTATTTTCTAAACCAGAACTTCAGGTGCTATTTATTTCTATTTACAAAATGAATAAAGTGCTTGGCCACTCAAGCGGGCATTCTCAATGCTATTTAGACCACAACCATGCCTCAAAAACCTCAACAAAAACAGGTTACAAAAGTCATGTGATGGAGATCAAATTTTACTACTGCAATAGTGGCATAGAAGTTTGCATACGATAACTTGCAACCCTTCATTTAAAGGCCTAACAAAAAAATTAACATGGGAATGTAAAATGTGCATGTCTGAATTATGGTGGACAATATTCGTATTTGACATTGCTTTTTAACATGAAAGATATTGTGCATTCATAATCAAGTAAGCCACTGACATGAAGTAATGCTAAAAGTATTTTATTAAATAAATATTAGAATTGAAGTGTTCAATGAATGTGATTTAATTCTACTCACGTTGATTTAAATGATTTTATTAGCATGAGCTACACGTGCTCAAAAAAATAAATGCACGTTTAAATTGTTGTAATATGTCGTAAATAAATCTTGCTGTAAAATAATTTGGTTTGCTCATTTAATTAAAATTATAAGGTGCACAATAGGTTTTATAAGTGCATTAACTGAATTAATGTGTATTAATGCCTTTGTAGCTAGACTAGGTCTGAAGATTCATTTTTCAGCAGTAGAGGAAAATTACTTGTTTATTTTGTTCCCTCTGACCTGAATTATTTTATATGGTTGCTGACGTATTAATGAATGTCCTATTGTATTGAAGACAAAGAACTTATTTTAGTGTTAACTAAGTAACAATATTTGTTCTAGCTGTCGAAGAAGACAGGAAACATTATTGAATTCCAAGTGAGAATTGTTCAGTTCATCCTGTGTACTGTGAGAAAGGATCCTGAAGTAACAATTAATTAAAACATGTAATATTTTGGTGAAACTGTATGAATTTATCAAAATTATCATGTATTTTCTCTGAGAAAAACCGGAATAGTTGCAAACTTGATGGTGTCAGCAGCTACCATTGATGCTGATTCTTGTGCACAAGATGAGCACACCTGAAGGACCAATCGGAAAGGCCTGAACATTTATAGTTAGGGAGAGAATTTGAAGGTTTTAGTTAGTCTGCTACAGTCTGTGAGAGTCTGTTAGTCTGCTACTGTCTGCCAGAGTCTGCTGATGTCTGGCGAAGGCTTCTGCTGTCATCTCCACCTCCTTTTCCTCTCTAAGTCTTCTGGCATATTTGATCTTTGTTATGAGTTTCCCTAAGCCTACTTGTCCCATTTGCTTATGCTGTTCAGTCCTAATATGTCCAATTCAATTCTGAACTGCTGACTTGTCCTATTTGCAGCCCGTGTTCTGCACTGTCCTGAAGCTGCTGTCTACTGATGTTACGAGAAGGTAAATGCTCTACTCAACTAAACGTTTCTGTCTCCTGTCCCATGAGGGGAGGTATAAACTACATGTGGTTTCTTATTTCCTTTTCAGCTTAGATAATTACACCAGCATATTTTTATAGAGATTAACCCTAGGTAGTTGATTTTTCCACATTATTTCTGTCTCTCTTTTTATTTTGCCTGCATGTGTTAGGCCATTTCCACACATGCAAGTCCAAATTCGTGTTAGTCATAAGGATGGCCCAGCCCAGAAATCTGAATGTTAACAACTGAATTTTGATGATTTACTGATGTCACCATCATCTGCTTTGAAATCGGAAATAAATTTACATATTGTAGTTTTGCTCATTTCTGTTATTCTTTTGGAGTGTTTACCCATATGGATGTTTAGTAGACTTAGGACCGCATTACGAGGCTGTCGGTCTTCAGACCCTCAGCATTGAGGTTAAGACCCTGGCGGTCAGACCGCCAGGATTCTGCAAGGGTTCCGCTGTCATCGCCAGGATTGTGGATCCCGACGGGTCAATGGCAGGTGGAGGTCGTAATCCGCCAGGGCAGCACTGCCCTGCAGATTACGACCTCGTTCTCTACCAGCCTTTTCATGGCAATTTTACCGCCATGAAAAGGCTGGCAGAAAACAGGTGCAGGGGGCAACAGGTGGGCCCATGAACTTGCCATGGGCAGTGCAGGGGATCACAGGGGGGCCCCTGCACCTCCCATGCACCCTCGCAATGTTCACTATGCAGACAGTAAACTTTGCGAGGGTGCTGGTACATCCTGCAGGTGACAGCACTGCTAGATTTTGAGCCAGAGACAATGCTGCTGCCTGTTTCCCACTAGGCTGATGGACGGAAACCTCGGTTTCTGCCCGTCAGCTTAGCGGAAACTCCTAATGGGTCCGGTGGGGGTGGTCGCCACTACAGCAGCAGCCACCCTGTCAGGAGTTTTGGTTATCCCATCTGTCAAATTCACAATTAGGCCCTTAATCGCTTTTACATGTTTTGGCCAGCCTATGGTTTTCATGTATGTTTATAACTTAGTTTTGTGCACCATATACGTTGCATCAGTTTTGGGTTTGTAATAAAGCTTCGAAACTTAACTCAGTTTGGAGTCTGTTTATGATTAAATTGGTCATGGTGTTTAAATGTTTATGCATTTCATGTTGTTGATGTATATTGAATGAATCCAGACTCCTCACTAGGTCCCTAAACCCAGTGAACTTCTAATGATGAGAAATAGTGATGGTGTCTCACCAGAGTGCTTATGGTTTCTGAACCCGAGGCGGGAAGAAGACCTCCATATGCTCTCCAGCACATTTTTTAAATTACTTACAGAAACAGTCCTCCAATGGGCCGCTCCATAACTGTAAGGTAAGGAATTTCACAGTTTAGGACCCAGATATTAGAAAGAATGCCAGCCAACCTGATCTGGTAAAAATGTGCAACCTGAGCTAGGTGGACATGGGAGGAAACTAAGCGATTTTGTGAACAGTAGGGTGAGAGCAAACGGTAGAGGTATACTAGTCCTGTTAGCGCGCCAGACCTTAGTAAGTAAACTTACATGGTGACGCGAATAGGTCGATAAATCTTTTGATTCGTAATTAAGAAGTTCTTACCATAGCTCCAGTACATAAATCAATAATCAATACACAATAATCAATAATCATTTGTAATCAATAAAATCAATAATCAATGGAGCCAGTAAATGTCTCCAACCATGACCTTTCAGCCATGAATAACCACACCTTTAGTAAAAGTTTGGTACTTTTGTTTCCCTATACTAACAATGCTAGGGTCATGTAGATTAATCTCAAAATCAAATGAAACACATACAAAAACAGCGCTGGTTGTCTAAAGCGGCGGAAGAAACACAATCTAATCAAAGCTTGAACCACAACACATTCAAGAGCTACAGTGCAAATCAATTGCAGAGTCAGTTGAGACAAAGTTATAACGTACATGGAATTCAGCAAGGTCATCAATCATTAGTCCCTAAAATTGTCAGTCATTTATGAGAGCACTTAACTAACACCAGATTAGCATTAGCCTGTTGGGCTTCATGCAAAATGTTTAGTAACACAAAATTTGGAAAACATCTTGCTATGGATTTATCAAAACAGCGCAGTTGGTACCTAGAAAGAAAAGGCATAAAACGCATCACAGTCAGGTCTCATTATATCTACCTATCCTCGGTATGGGTCAGCAAAGCAGAATCAGACTTTGTCCTCAGGTCATCAGTCAATGAGCAAAGCATCAGGCTCTCAGTCAGAGAATATGAGCCTAATGTCAGTATGAATCTTGAATCTCTGCAAAGTCGCTTCTTCTCTCAAAGTCACTCTAGATCTGAATAATTCTCCTCTGTCGCTTTGTTATATCAAAGTCACCTAAACTATCCCCTAATTCCTTACAGGTCAGTCAATCTTATGTTCATACTTTACCCAATAATATTTCTATACCAAATCTATGAATTCTAATATTTCACTATTTATGTGCAGTTGATTGGTCTACTTTACGATGTTCTCATCATCCGGCTCCTCAGGTAACAATATTGCTGCATCTTCAGCTCCAGTCAGTATCTTCATTGTTCTCATCCTGGGAAAGTCAGTCCCACACACATTACACCTAAAATGTTACACTAGCAGGGACATCATCTCCTGCAGTCGGTTCTCACAGAAACTTCTGTGAAGCACGTTTAGCAAGAAAATGGACATTTCACAGTTTAATTCACTCGGTCAGCATTTTTATTACACGCTACGAAAAACAGCTTCTGCATGAGGCCTGGCAAGATAGGATAAGACACTCACTAAGTTAAGGCCTACAATTAATAAAGCTAGAGCATACTTCATAACCCTTAATATGACATATTGCTGCATTAATTAGTGCATTTTGCGCACATTGGTGGCCATTCTCCGAGGTCACATTTTCAAATGCATGCATTATTTTTCTATGTTAATTCATTTTCTACATAAACTCATTATTCAAAATACATAAACACTCATTAAAATGTTTTAATTAAAACACTCGCACTAGCAGGCCTGAGTCAGAGAGAGCTCTATAAGCAAAGCAAAGTGCCCTCAATTGAATGCCCTTTCCGACTAGGAGCTGATGAAGATCCCTAATTTGAACCAAAATGTGGGAATGCTTGGGCAGATGTCCCAAAATGTAAACTTCAGAACTCCAAATGATCTGTAATCTGTGAATATCTTTTTTAATTCCCAGGTACAGTCCATTTCTGTAATCCAGCCAAGATATAGTCACAGCCTGGACAATGTTCTTCTGCATGGTGAGAGGAAGCGACCACAGAATAATTCCTTAAGCATCTAGGAAGACCAAAGCAACAAGATGCCAAGTTTAAGCTGATTTTCAAGCCAGATGCCCAAGTCTTTAACCACATATGCAAGGGTAGGTACCAGGCCAAGATCAGTTACAAGATTTTTAGTAACTTTTGATCCATTTGAGTTAGAATGTTTTTTTTGTTAAAATGTGTGGATTACGTTGTAGATGATGGGTTATGTGACAAATGTGGTACATTCATAATTATGTGGAAAGCTGAGACGGCTGTGAAAGCTGTGGGCCACAAAATCACATTATTCCCGTAGCCCTAATTATAATTGTAAAATACAGTTGTGGCGCCTCTGTTGCATCAGTGCTTTTGTTTATTGAAAAATGTGTTTGAATGACATTTAATGCACTCGTCAAGGCATGTTGCCCTCTTGAAAACACGATGGTGTCCACTTTTGATTTATTGTTTATTTTCTCTTTTACACATCTTCTGGCTCTGCAGGGGAGAGACGCATTTGTCACTACAAAGCAGGAAAACTGGGATGCTATACTCAAAATAGCAACGCTAGTCCCGTCAGTGGGCTGGAAATAGAGGCATAGTGCTTTGCAAGGCGCGTGCTTCATGGAGATGTGCATGTGCGGATCGGAATCCGAATATTGCTGTGTTTTATATTACTCAGTGTTAGTACATACGGCGTTTATTTGGAAATACGTTACTTGCTGGTGCATTCAGTTATTAATTTGAGCAGGTGGTTTTTAAAGCACCGATATCAGTCACACTTACCTGAAATTAATACATAACTACCCGTACTAAATCAACCCATTGATACTTGATCACATTTGCGCAATTCTTAAAGAGCAAGTTCTTCAAATGTTTATCTGCAAATAACATGAAGTAAGGCAGAAGGACTAAAACCACAATTGCTTTAAAAACAAACACTATCCCTTTTCTCATTAGGTGAAAACATGAAACGTATTTAGTGGTAGTCAAACTGTGTTCTCGTGTGATGTCTGGACCGGACAAGCTTCCACTGGCAGCAGTGTAGGTCAAGGCGCCCCAAGAAGAGAGGAAGATGGAGTCACAGGGCCTGCGGCCCCTCGCGCACTCTGAAAGAGCCTGACAGCAGTAGGGAACAACGTGGAGAAGGATGGGCAAGAACGCCGCATAGTTAGAAATTGGCAGGTGGCATTTACCATTACCAAGCGGTCATAACAATTCAAAAAAGGGTATTTTTTCTTTAAACATGACACGCAGAATCAATTCATATTCAAGGGATTTCGCATGTCAGGTTTAAATAAAGAAATATATTTCTTTGAATTTTGAGCTCATGGCCAGGCCTGGTTGCACACGGCCCAAGTTGATGAAAAAAACAGAAGAGCTGATCCAAGGGCTTGCGAGGCTGGTCGCATCGAGGAACTAGAGGGAAGACAATGTGGAGTTTTGGGAGGGATGTATGTGTTTCAGGGGTGTATTACACCAACTAATAAATGTATTATCTAATAAGAAGTAGAGTACAGGTGCTTTCAGTCTGGTATGGGAGGTGTTTGTTCTGTTTCACCTAGGATTTTTACCTGCATACACAGACAAAAACAACACACATGCACTCTCTCTTGTCTCTTTTTTACAGGTCTTTAAAAACTATTGCTTATTTTGCAAAATAATATGTTTTAAATACCGCTAACAATCCACATTCTCTCTCTCTCCTACCTCTTAACACCCCTTATTCCCTGCTTCTTCTTTAATATATGTTAATTTGATATGCCATGGTGATAGCTGGAAATTCTGATGCCCCCCCCCCAATCTTATTGACTAAGCTAGGCCCTTGAGTTTTGGAGGAAGACCATTTCAGACCATTGTTAGAGAGCAATCATTATTAATAAAATATGAGCGGACAAATCTTATAAATGACGTGTACTTAAAGGCCTAATTAGAGAAGCTTGTGTTAAGAATGTAAAATGTGCATGTTTGAAATGTGATTGACATGGTGTCTACCATCTCGGATTCCATGTGACATAACAAATAACGCTGAAAACAGAGTTTGATGAATTACAAAAGATAATTAATAATGATGAACAAACTAATGATTTGAAATTATTATTGACTGATTAAATAATGTACTAAATATATTTTGAAATACATGATGTTAATCAAGAGTCATGAAAAACTAATTATAAGATTTATATGGTTTGAATATTAAAATTGTTTTATTCTCCATGTATGTATTAGCTTTAGTTAAAAGACCCAAGCTTTAGTATTTTTCCACAGAGCAGTGTTGAGATGTTATGCTGACTTTATTGAAATTCTTTTGCAAACTTTGTGTATTAGCTGTCTCATTGAAAGCCCACATTGGAAATCTACTGCCTTTTTTACTCTGCTCATTCTGTACTTCCTTGTGATAATTATTGAAAGTTTTAACGGCCTTAGTTTCTGGTAGAGAGTAGTGTTAGTTAAAATATCATGTCCTGTGCTGTTTTCTATAATGGTATTATTCTGTGGAAACTGTCGTCCGGAGAAGAGTGTTAATCTGAGGCTATCTCGAGGAAAAGAGGAGAAAGCTGAAACTGGAGAATTTGATTGGTTGCTCATTATCACACCTCGTAGTCTTGTCCAGTAAGAGTCTAGCTAGTAACTTTTGGGACTTTAATTAGACAAAGTTGAAGATGATGTGGTTTAGTTCATAATTGTCCGGTTTTGGAGTTGCATTTGTGTTATTCTAATAGTTCAGATACCTTCGGCCGAACTTTACTGAACTGTTGCCCTTTCCGTGTTTTCTGATGCGAACTACTGAATACCTGCTTTTCCTGTGCTCTGCTGACGAAGACTCTGCTAACTGCTGTCACTCTTAGGAGAGGTATAACCAATGTGCATTTGTTTTTTCTTGTAGGTTTTCCCTTGGAAATCCAACCACATTTTTGCTAGTGCCATAGTTAGATGGTTTCCAAATAAATGTTTGCCTTGTTTGAATTTTTGCACGTGACAAAGCCCAGCCCCACACATGCTTTTCGAATTTGGTAGCAAGGATGTCAGACCCAATATTTTTTATATTTTTTTATTGACTGATTATGACTGATTCAACTGCACAACTAATGAAATCTGTTGCTATTCCTCAAATAATTATGTTGTTATTTTGTATAATTCTTTTGGAGGGTTTAATAGTGATTGCTCTTATCAGACTAAGATTCCTTAGATGTTTTGGTCAATCTGTGTTGTTTCTGTATTGTTATCATTTGGTTTTGTGTATCATTTACATGTCTTTAGCATTGCTAATATAAGGGCAATAAATGTTTGAACTTTACTAAATTGGTGAGGTGATTCAAGGCCACATAGGCCATGATGAGTGTAAATTACTGACTCCTTTGTGCAATTTGTCATTGTTTATTACTAATGATTCTTATTGATTGGTTTGATCTTATTACTCTTGTCAAAAGATTCGAGTTGACCTCTGAGGGTAGTAGATGTCACTGCCCTATTACATGTCACCTAAGCCTAATTTAGGAGGTCACATGCCACACATGCTGCATACCAACATTAAGTGGTCATCACATTTTTAAAAAGAGTATTTATTTCTTTAAGCATGACACATGGAATCACTACAATTTATGGCCATAAGTTGAAGTGATTCTGCGTGCCATGTTTAAAGGAAGAAACTAAACAAAGAAATGCTCTTTTTTACATTTTGATGCTCGCAGCCCACCCAGGTCACTACTTATCACAGACCTAGTTAAAGTCAGAAGAGTTAAAAGCTGATGCGAGGAGGGCCAGCACGACTTGGAGAGTGACTAGAGAAGACAAATAGACAATGGAATCTACACACTTACTTGCTATGGCTAGGGCTGTGACTTGTGCCCTGTGAATGGCTCCGAATGTAGTTACATTGCACATGACCATGGCACAATGATAGCCCCTCCCCCACTATAGGACGCACCTATGCACTTAGGGTAAGTGCGGATGAATCCTTTTTTAAAATTATTTCTCCATTGGCATTTCAAAACATAAAGCACCACAGGCAGTACAAAGAGCAATTAGAAGCAATGGTACTAGGAGAACAAAAATGACTCCCTCATGCTTACATGACAATATACTAACAACATGGCTCACCATGGGGTGTAGGGTGCTGGGAAAAATGGGATAGAACAGGATGCATACCCTATACAGGAATAAAGCACCTGTGCCTCTAGAGGAGTAACCAATATATGAATCACAAGGAAACAAAAACAACTAAACAACAACTGATAACATCTCTTGGCTAGGAATGCTAAGTATAGTCTGGTAGTAATGTGGCATTATGAGTGGCCAGAATACCCCGCAATCAAAAGAATAGAGGCAGGTAGTCTCGGGGGGGCAATACACCTGTTCCATCACCTGAACCCACGTGCAAGCCAACAGCAGATACTCCCATACCATGTGTAGAATTGTGGCATCAGTGCATCTCGGGCACGTCAAAGACCCAGTCGGGAACATGTAGTGAAGACAATGCAGTGTGAGGTAGGTTTGATGCAGGTAATTGAATTGGGTGAACTTCAAATGGGCATTGCGCAAAATTAGTTTCACCTGTTCCAAGGCCTTGGTCCACTGTTTTGTGGTTAAGGCCGTGGCTAGGCAATCATCATATCTGGGCTTGGCCTAAATGAAGAAGTCCCTGCAGCCACACTGCAGTACCACGTACAGTACTGAGACAGCCCAGCTGCCCAGTCCTTGCATTAAGAAGCACTGTAAACCTAAATGCAAAGTGGTGACTAAGCCTGCCCCGGTGCCCAGGTGTCCCCAGTTGCTGCCATAATGGTGTTGTGGGCAAGAAAAAGTCCGGCTCCAAGATCGAATAATTTCTGTAAGCTCTGAAAGGATAATGGAGCACCATCTCTATAGAGGTCGCCCAATTGCGTAATCCTGGCGTCTCACCACGGGACGGGATCATGCACCCCCAGCAGTGACCCTGTGGCCATTATGCACCAGAGGGGAAGCTGTGGTGTATAAAGGATTGGTGCCCGACTGTGTTGCATATATCTCCTCCAAACGAGTTTGGCCACATGTTTTAGTCTCCTAGCTGGTCCTCCTGGTGACAGCAACCATTCCAAGACTCCCAAGTCCGCCTTGACCAGGCCACCCTCCACAGTCCCATCTCCAGCTAGCCGGTGCATAGGCCACTGCAGTTGAGCCGCTGCAAAATACAATTATAGATCTGGAGTCCCAAGTCTCCCCTCAGTCATGAGGCATTGAAGCATGGGAATTGATACCAGTTTCCAAGCAGATCCCCAGACAAGCTTGGACTCTAGGCTTCTTAAACTCCTGAAGAAGGATCTAGGTGGCAAGTCTCTGTTTGAGTGGTAAATGTTTACACCGAGATATCGGAAAGTATGAAATCTCCATGGAAGATTACCCACCACTGGTACCACTCGGTGGTCAGGGTCAACCCAGCGCAAAGTGAAGACGCAGGACTTGCCCCAATTCACCGTAAGTCCAGTCATCTCTCTGAAGAGATCAAGGAGAACATGGTGGGCTGGTAAGGCTTGATCAGGATCTCTAAGATATATCAAGACATTGTCAGCATATAATGACACAGTGTGCCAGTCCGTTCCCACCCGAATACCCCAATCTGGGCATGATGCAAGCAGCTCTATGGAGAGCACAAAAGTCACTGGTGACAAATAGTACCCCTGTCTGATCCCCCTACCTTAGGAGAAAGACTGCAAGATCTGAAGGCCGGTGTGAACCCTTGTCTGTGGGTCAGAATATAGGAGCCTAATCCACCCTAGGAAGTCGGGCCCATCCCAGGCACCTCCAGCACTAGCAGTAAATAGGACCAACTTAGCATGTCAAACACTTTTTTGAAGTCCAGGGAGATCGCCACCCCCCACTGCTACAACGTCAATGATGTGACACAGATGTCAAATGTTCGAGTGCATCCTCTCTGAGGTACAAACTCACATTGATCTGAGTGCACAAGGGAGCCCAGCATTGGGAGCAGTCAGTTGGCCAGGACCCTGCAAAATTTTTTATAATCAACATTAAGCATCAAAAAAGGTCGATATGAGCTCACCTCGAGTGGGTCCCGCCCTGGCTTCTGGAGGACCACTAAGAGGGCCTTACAAAGTGATCTTAGAGAAACACCCCAGTGACGCACCTCTTGATATACCTCCAGCAGTCGGGGTGCAAGAATGGCACCAGAAGTGGCATAATCCTCCATGGGACACCCATCAGTGCCCGGTGTTTTGCCGATCACCATGTGGTGGGTCGCCAGCTTTATCGCCTCCATCTGAAGAATCTGCTCCAGTTCCAACAGCTGTAGAAGATTCAGGAGGGTGAGTATTGCCGTCCGTAGGTAATCTCGCACCAACTCCAGGAGAACTCCCGGGGAGAGGAGTACAGCTTTTCATAGTACTGAGTGAACACGTCATTTATATCTGCCAGGGTGTTCACCACCTGTCCTGCATTGTCACGTATGGTCCCTATGAAGGTCCTGGGGATCTCTGTATGGAGCAACTATGCCATTGTTCGCCTAGGTTTATCACCATCTGCATGTTGGCATGCTAGAGACGATTTGTAATCAAGATCACAAAGACGTCCTCAAGCTCTGTGGTCTGTAGGCGCACTTCTAAGGCCATCACACTGGGGGTAAGAGCTGATCTAACTCCTCATGTTGTACTGATGCAGTGGCCCTGCATGAACACCTTTATGGTGTCCCACTCTAACCCTCAGGACCCTGCTGACCCTGCATTGTTCTCAAAGTATTGAGAGATGTGTGTAGCTATGGTGTCCCTGTATGCCACAGGACTTCCATCCAGAGCATGAGGTCAAGACATGAGCCCTTGTTCCCCCCCATTGAAAAATGAACTGCAGTTAATTGTGATTCGAGAGGGTTCTACCCAGGTACTCCAAGCTGCGTATGAGGAGCCATCAATCTACATTACAAAAGATGTAGTCTAACCTAGTGTGTCCTGATGTCCTGGCCCGCAGTAAGAATACTCCGCCTCCCTGGGGTGCCCCAAGCACCAGATTTCATATAGATTGGACAACCTGGACCACTGTTCGAAATGTTTTCTTGCTTGTATACCCTGTGTGCCTGGTAGTGGGGAACTTGAGCAGTCAAGGTTTGTGTTGTGAATGCAATTAAAGTCTCCTCCCCCATAGTTCTGAGGCTTGTGGATCTAGCAACATAGTCGGGGAGAGAGAGTCCAGAAACACACGCTGTGAGGTGTTGGTTGCATAATGGGACACCACAGAGCAGGGACTCACACCTAGGGTACCTCCCAAAGCCACATAACTGCCCTCCTTGTCAGTAATGATCCTAGTCTTTATGAATGGTACCTCCGGAGCAACCCAAATAAGAACACCTGGGCGTAGGTTGAATATCCAGTCCTGTATACCGGCCCACTCCACCACTTATTCACTTTATCCTGTTCCCCTGGTCAAATGTGCATCTTGGAGGCAGGCAAAGTGAACATGCCTGGGGCAGAGGTAGAAGTATATTCTATGGCACCTGGCGGGGGTCGCCAAGCCCGAAAGCAGTAAAGGTAGCAGCCATACTTAAAGGATGATTAAAGGAAAGTAATTTGGTTTGAATTATGAAAACCTTCTTTAACAATCAGTGTCAGCTTACCTAGTACTCCCAAGGTCACCACTGTTAGCGTCCAAAGCTTGTACTGTGAGACCATTCCATGCTCGAGAGCACTAAGGTGCCAGAGTGCATGGCACGAGGAGATGGCCGTAGTGACCAAACCAGGAGACTTCCATTATGGCAAGACTTCACAGAAGAGTGGCAAGAGGATCTTGAGTAGCTGCAGAATTGAGAGACTGTAAGGAGAGGAAATTTTCAGAGACAAAGAGAAGGTAAAAACAACAAAATTGCAGGAAAAAATATGGTGCACAAACTAATGTCAGCAGAACTATACAACCCACAAAGTTGCGAGGCAACATAGCTCCACTATTTGAGTTGGGCTATGTAATCCTCAAGTTCTGCTTGGTCTGGCCCTCTCTTTGCACTATAAAGTCCTCCTCCTCATCAGACTCAACCTCTATGTAATCCATACTTTCCAGCACTTGCAACTTCTGCAAAATTTCTGAACTGCCTTTCTCGTGAGGCGAGCTCTCCCACCTATGGTTCTTTTCTTTTGAATCTTTGCATCATGATTTTGTGATTCAGGAATCTGAATTAGGGCTCATAATGAAGATATTCGAGAATGAGATTGTAAGTGAAACTTAGATGCAGACATACCTTTATGGATTGGACTATTGGTTATTACTACAACAAACAACTTTGGTACTACCACTTCCATTGTGATATCACTACTCCGAACAGACACGTATACGTCCTTTGATTAGCCACTTCATCAAGATAATGAAATCAATAGAACATCTACATTAACTCCAATTCTATGCCATAAAAGAACCCCTTCACTGACCCTGAACTCAGCATTATCCCAAATTCTAACAATAGCCTTACAACTTTCCCTAAACCTAATCATCTTAACACTAACTTTAACCTTGACGCTAACCAACACCCGACACATACCTTAAGTCTAATTTAAAACTTAACTCTAAGCCTAACCTCAAGTAAACTGATATATGATGTTACTCTAACACCAAAACCTAAACCTAATGCTAAATCTAATTATTAACTTGTAATTAATGCTACAATCTATATCCTAACACTACTCAAAACCTAAATCTAACCCTATATTTAACCATCCCCAGCTCTTGGCCTAACTCTAACCGTAATGCCTGAGGCTCTCATTATGCATGGCCCTGAAAAGGATACAATATTGATCAGATTCTGTAAAATGTGACTCTCCAGTGTTCTGAATGTATCGGCTACAATAAGTGTCACGTATTGTGAACATTTTCCCTGATGATGAGGAATAAAGTATGTATGTTGCTGTTTACCACACCAAAATATGCACAGGTATGTTTACCCTATTAAATTATGGTAGGTTTGGCGTGCCAACATTTAACAGGGGATGCAAACTTTAACGCACCTAATAATTACTGGGTGCAATAAATATAAGCTATAATATCGACCACTGCTCAAACTAACTGAGATATACAACTAGAACTGTCTGTATCCAGACTGCAAAAAGGTAAGTGGTGCTTTGTGAAATTGGGTTCTAGCAGAAAATGTGCTGCCCACAGCTACCATTTGTACAGGGGAAGCTGTAATTCTTGGACTCCTCAAACTTTGCAAATGTTTACCGACTGACAAAGGCTGCTGAGAAGCATTTAACTCTTTGAGATCACATAGCTGTGGATCATCAATACATTTATTTACAATACGCAAGGAAGGAGAGATTTTTCCACCTTGCAAAGAATCACAATATTTACACTGTGGGCCTAATTTACAAGACCTGTGGCACGGGGCTGTGCAGCAAGTGCCTTGGTGCACCACCCTGCGCCACCGGGAAAGGGCAGAAATGCGCCACACCTACAAGATACAGCACATTTCTGTCCTCTCTCCCTGCGCTAATGCAGGCACCCTTGCACCATGGTGCAAGGGAGCCTGTGTTGTGGGGACACCTTCCTGCACAAACAAATTACAAGAGGTGTTTTCCTCTTTCTGAATACACTGCGGGATGCAGCACACATAGAAAGAGGAAAAACAGGGAGAACAAAATATATTTCTCTCTGTTGCATCACTCTTACCCCACCCCTGAGGTGGCATAGGAATCTGACGCATTCCCAGACTTGTAAATCTTTCAATGTGTCAGATTCCTTCAGGTTCCTTGGGTATTGTGTGGGAACAACCCAAGTCACACCCATGGAACACCCCTTCACACAGAGTTATGCTTCAAAGAGGTCCATATTTACAAGGCGATGAAAAGCCACACAAGGTGGCTTTGCCTGGCCTTGTAAATATGGACTGGCACACTGCACCACCGGGGTGTCAAAAGAATTAAGCCCCAGTGGCACAGTGTTCCACTAGGGACACATAAATTAGGCCCTGTGAGTCATAAAGACATCTGCGGTTCCCAAACTCAATTTAGTACTTTGGCCCTTATATACAAAGGTATTTTGCAGATGTAAAAACAAAGTGTTTGTGATTACGCCATACCTTTTTAAAAAGTATAAACGACCTTTCATGTGTCAGAAAAGTCATTCTGACTCGCAAAAAGTGTGTTTGCAATCTATTGCTAATCATAACTATGAAGGGACGTGAAGGAGGCATCTTCAACCTCTTTATGATAGGCAACATTGATTACTGACCACCACGTTTGAGTGCCATTTGATTTGCAAAGGAGAAGCTGTCCCAAGGGACAGGTTCCCTTATTCATCATTTTCAGTGGGGGTGCAGGTAGTTCCAGAAACAGTAAACATCTTTAAAAATCAGCATCTGTCCCCTTAATAATCAAGTTCTGCTTTTAAAACAATATTTTCCGTTTGGTAATGCAAATGCAGAGACGGGCGTCTGCTGCCCCCTCCATAAGCCCAGTCCTGCATTATTAGCCTATCACAGGGTGTTACAACTTGTAACCTAATTAATATTTAATATGCACATCGTTTTGTGACCTTTTCCCTGCGAATATGTAAGTTGTGATGCGACCCATTAGTACATCGTTGTACTCACAAAGGGCAAGATGTACGTAGCATTTTGCATAGTGCAAACTGCGAAAATCGCAGTTTGCGCCATGCAAAATGCACATCGCGATGCTCATTCACTCGCAAAATGTGTATGCGACTCGCAAATAGGAAGGGGTGTCCCCTTCCTATTTGCTACTCGCACCGCGATGCTAAATTGCTTTGTGACCGCGAATGCGGTTGCAAAGCAATTTGCAGTTACCACCAGTGTCACACTGGTGGTAACCCATTCGCAAAAGGGGAGGGGTCCCCATGGGACTTCTTCCCCTTTGTGAATGTTGCCAAAAATGTTTTTCCAGAGCAGGCAGTGGTCCAATGGACCACTGCCTACACTGAAAAAACGAAACCAAAAGGTTTCGTTATTTTTTTTGTATTGGAACTCGTTTTCCTTTAAGAAAAACGGGCTGCAATACAACAAAAAAACTGCTTTATTTAAAAAGCAGTCACAGACATGGAGGTCTGCTGACTCCAGCAGGCCACCGTCCCTGAGAGTGCAGGGAATCGCTATGGGGTCGCAAAATGCGACCCACCTCACTAATATTAATGAGGTGGGTCTTTGCGACCCCATAGCGAGTCGCAGACGGTGTCTGAGACACCGTTCTGCATCCGAATTTGCGAGTCGGGAAATTGCGAGTCGCACCGACTCGCAATTTCCGAATCGCAAATTCTGAAAATTGCTACATCTGGCCCAAAGTGCGTTCCCATTCGCACCAGTCTGTACAACTTCTCCATCCCTTGCTAGTGAATGGGAATAGCTCATCAAGCCGTTTGTTTGTACGTTTTTTTACACTTAGAAATAAAGCCACTTTGCACAGCCTAGGCTGTTCATACATTAGGGCATGCCTTTCACCCACGTTAGCGACTGTACCTGTGCCAATATGACAAATAATAAAATCTATCATTACCAGTAGTCTTAAAATAATATTAAATTGATTTAATATTCACAGTAATGGGGCAAACACTTTGACAGGAAAGTTAATTCAACCAAAAATACCCATAAATAGAAATGAAAAATAGGGCTTCACTCAAGCAAAGAAATGTGCGTAATTACGAATTAAAAATATGGCTTCGTTGCAAATGAAATGCATCTTTAACTTCTGGAAAGCAAAATTGTGCGTGTCTACCAGAAAATACAGTACACCATTGTCTAAAGGAAAAGGTTCAGCGCAAACTTTCAAAACAGAAATAATTCACATTATGACTGGAGACAACAAGCCTGACTTTGTGACACAATTACACCTGCCCACCCCATGTATTATATCCTTTGTGTAAGTGGGTGTAGTGACTTTCAGAAAAATGAAAACACTTGTTCAGGCATATCCTGTGATACACTCAGCACCTTCAGAGGATGAAACCGCACGTTTCTCGGTAAAGGTGAAACTTTCAAAAATGATAATATGCTGCAAACAACATAAAGAGAGACAGTGAGGGCCTTTTGTTTGCAGTGGGAAAGGAACTCAGGTGTGTAGGGTGCCTGGGGCCGGGCGCGGTCTAATTCCCTGGAGAGAAGGGCTGGTAGTCTGCAGGGAACAAAGGGAGCAAGAAGTCAGGGGTGCTAATTACAGGATAGCTAAGACATCAATGGCAGCCTGTGCTTCTGCACAGAAAAGAAAACAAGCAAGGCATATTCCTAACACATTTTCGAGGAGCAAGGATGGGAGATCAAGCGTAAAATCCCCTTATGATAAAAAAAACATATTTCATTAATTACAGTCAGGGAATGAAATGCCTGGAATGGCCGTCTGGTAGCTAAGAAGAAGGACCCAGCAGTGCAAAGGACTGCCCTGAAATGTTACACTGCATAAAGCCAGGGTTTGCCTGTCATGGGACCTTTGTCAGTTACCTGGTGGACAAGTGCAGCCACTGCAAAGTTCTCTTGGTACACTCAAGATCATAGTGATTGGTCATAGGATTGAATTCTGATGCATCCCATCCATTCTTCTAAGGTTGATAAAATCAGTATAAAAACAGTAATAGAGCTACCTGATAAACTTCCAAATCAAAGTGGATCACAATTCGACCTACCTCATGAATATAAATGAGGTAGATTGTAAACTCCTGCCCACTAAAATTTGCTGCCATCACATGAATAGTTGCTTACTTGGGTCAGCCGACCACCATGTCTGTGATTACTTTTAACTAAAGCAATCATTTTTAGTTTACGCCTACACTGCACAAGCGCTGTCGACGAAAGTTCTTAAAAAACACTTCCTACTGCTGAGGGTTCCTTTAACAAGTCATTATTTTCAGATGCAACTCCATTTAGTTGACTTGAAAGGAACCAAAAGTACAACTGCTAAAATCTGTCGATGGTAAACTAGAAGGTGAAGAAGGTGCCCCAGTGGCATGGTGTCATATGGTTCCCAGAAGCATATGAAATTCCGTTCAGACAGCATTTGCAGGCTTAGATAACTATTCATTTGATTAATCGATTTTACATATTTATAAAGTGCAGTGACCACATATGGTACCCTGGTTCTAGATAAAGCCTAATACCGCTGGAGAAAAATATTGCAGCTTTGGAGATAAAGAGCAGTGTTTTCAGCAGATTACAAACCTGAGATTATATTTGTTTTCTGCAGTTATATTGGAAATAATTCCAAATCTTAGCAGTAAGAGAGAAAATGGGTTGTCCTCCAAAGTGACAGCATTTCATGGGTATGGCCAGGAGTTTGATAGAAGAGGAACAGAGTGCTTGTGTGGGACTATATTTACCAAAGCATGGTTTGAGAAATGTTCATGGATGAAGCAATGACTGTTACCCATTGCTTGAAAAGCTGCACACTTATCCGTTTATGAAGTGACTAGAAATAGTGGTCTGCCGGTTCAGACCTTAAATTAGGCACACCGCTAACTTTTCAATCAGCTGAAGTTTTGCCAAATACTTAACGTGGACATCACTTAATGAAAACACGGGGGAGGGTGTTGGAAGTGCTGTCAGACACACTTTGACATTCGGTTGCATCATAGAAAGTGGTATCATATTAAATGATGTCCACAGGAAGTGACATCATATGATGTTTGGTACTGATGGCCTCACAGGAAGTAACATCATGGAAGCGGATGTCAAATTACATGAAATATATGATGTCAGCACCAGGTGAGTTGAAATATGTTTTTGAGAAAGGCTTTAACGCCTGTAATGTTCCATAAAAATGTACTAATAAAAATGACAATTCAGATAATGGGTAATACACAAATAATCAAAAAATATATACAGCTTCTCTTATTTTTTTTATTTTTGATGAGCTCTTAATTATTATGAAATAAACTTTATTTGGATTTCCCAGTTGAATACAAATGGGATAGTGTAATGAAAATGAGTATATAATTGTAAAATCACTAACTAGATCATTATTTTTCTGAAATTTGGTAAGAAATAGGATTCACATTGGCTGCAACAAAATTTGGTGCTAAAAGAACTCTGATGTCTGCACGTTACAGTACAAGTTGTAAAGTCAATTGTGGATCTAATTGATTGTTTTTAATATGCGTTCCTTTATGATTTGATTAAGGATTTTAGCAGTTCAGGTAGCAGCAGTGCAAACCTTCCACATGTATGGCACATTAAGCACACAGTAGAAGTACTATCACAAACAATCTGAGGATTGCTGCACTCATGAATCTGAGGGCAAATAGCTCCAAGTCTGAAGCAGACAGGCATAGAGTCACATTAGTGCCATTACAGGGCAGTGCCATCACTGGCAGGTCGCTCCCCCCATCTGCCACGCAGCCCCCTGTGGGTTGAACCTCCGTTGCCACTTTTGCCGCCTGACTACTCGCTCCCTTTTTTCTATTCCCCTGAGCTTGTGCTTCTGTGCCACTTGTTTTTTCCATTCTGTGCCCCTGTGTTTTGCTTCTGTACCCCTGTGCTCTGTTGTCCCTCTCCCGCCGTCTTTTCCTGCCGTTTTTTCCCTGGGTTTTCCCCTGGGTTTTTCCCCGGGTTTTTCCCTTGCTGCTGAGCCCCTGCTGCCCCGCCCCCTTCACTCCCATTGGCCGCCCCGCTCCCACCTCCCAGCTGCTCCTCCCTCCCTCTGCCCTCATATGGAGGCCGCGAAGCGGTGGTAGAGAGCGACCTTTGACCCTGTCACCAGGCAGGTCGCTCCCCCCATCTGCCACGCAGCCCCCTGTGGGTTGAACCTCCGTTGCCACTTTTGCCGCCTGACTACTCGCTCCCTTTTTTCTATTCCCCTGAGCTTGTGCTTCTGTGCCACTTGTTTTTTCCATTCTGTGCCCCTGTGTTTTGCTTCTGTACCCCTGTGCTCTGTTGTCCCTCTCCCGCCATCTTTTCCCGCCGTTTTTTCCCTGGGTTTTCCCCTGGGTTTTTCCCCGGGTTTTTCCCTTGCTGCTGAGCCCCTGCTGCCCCGCCCCCTTCACTCCCATTGGCCGCCCCGCTCCCACCTCCCAGCTGCTCCTCCCTCCCTCTGCCCTCATATGGAGGCCGCGAAGCGGTCGGGCGCAGCGGGCGCGCCGCTGGCGCGCCGAAGGCATGCCTAAGGCAAGCCCGTCTGCGCCCGTCCACGCCTGGACCGCACCCAGCACCAGCACCAGAACCCCTGGAACCCGCACCCCCCGCAACGCCAGACAGCACTACGACGCAAGCACCCTCCACGCACTCAACACCAGACGAGACTAGCCCTGCTACCGGGCCACCCCGAAACGCACCCAGGGGCCTTTCACCTGCCGGAACTGCAGATTCTCCAGCATCCAACCCTCCACACCACCAGCCAGAGAACCCAACCACCTCTGCTGCATCCTCCTCAACACCCGCTCTGCTCGCAAGCACGCCATCGAACTTTGGGACCTCCTAGACTCCACTGCCCCTGACGTTGCCTTCCTGACGGAGACCTGGCTGAACGCCACCTCAGCACCAGACATTGCCATAGCCATCCCACAGGGCTACAAGATCTCCCGCAGAGACCGCACCAACGGAGTGGGAGGAGGAATCGCCATCATCCACAAAGACTCCATCAAAATCTCAACGAACACCGATGACACCCTCACCACCGCCGAGCACATGCACTTCCAGATCCACACCGACCCCAACACCACCCTCAGAGGAACTCTCATCTACAGACCTCCCGGACCCCGCCCACAGTTCAGTGACACCATCGCTGACCTCATCAGCACCCACGCCCTCGCTTCCACGGACTACATCCTCCTCGGGGACCTGAACTTCCTCCTCGAGAACAACAACGACGCCAACTCCACCGCCCTGATCAACAACCTCGCCAACCTCGGACTCAAACAGCTAGTAACAACACCCACTCACGCCGCTGGACACACGCTTGACCCCATCTTCTCCACAAGCCCCCACGTCTCCTTCAACCACACCACCGAACCACACTGGACCGACCACAGATGCGTCCACTTCACCTTCAGAAAACCCACCACACACCCCCGCACCTAACAGCTACCACGCCGCTGCTGGGGCAAGGTCACCGGGGACCAACTGACTACCGCCCTCGCCCTGAGACCACCCACCAACCCCACCGACCCAGACACTGCCGCGACCAACCTCACACAGTGGATCAACGACTGCGCCAACACCCTCGCCCCTCTCAAGACCTTTACAACCAACCACACCAACAAGAAAGCCGCCTGGTTCACCGAGGACCTCCGTATCTCCAAGCACACCTGTCGGAAGCTGGAGAAGAAATGGCTCCACGACCGAACACCAGACTACCACACAGCCCTCAAGAGTGCCACCCGCAGACATCACCAACTCATCAGGACCGCCAAGAAGACCGCCTTCAAGGACCGCCTAGACAACAACGCACACAACACCAAAGAGCTCTTCAGCATCGTGAAAGAACTCTCCAACCCCAGCTCCATCACCAACGACATCCCGCCATCTCAAGACCTGTGCGACTCCCTGGCCACCTTCTTCCACCGCAAGATCACCGACATCCACGACAGCTTCAACCCCGACCCCCCCTCACCCACCACCGAGTCCACCACCCCTGCGACTACCACTCGCACCAGTCGCCTGACCGCCTGGTCCAGCGTCAGCGACGAAGACACCATCAAAACCATGAACTCCATTCACTCCGGATCCCCATCGGACCCCTGCCCTCACCACGTCTTCAACAAAGCCAGCGTAGCCATCGCGCCCCACCTCCGGAAAACAATCAACTGTTCCTTCGAGACAGCAACCTTCCCAGAAAGCTGTAAGCACGCCGAGATCAACGCCCTTCTGAAGAAGCCCAAGGCGGACCCCAAGGACCTCAAGAACTTCCGTCCCATCTCCCTGCTCCCTTTCCCGGCAAAAGTGACCGAGAAGATTGTCAACAAACAGCTGACCCGCTACCTCGAAGTCAACAACATCCTGGACCCGTCCCAATCGCAGTAACCACAGCACCGAGACCGCCCTCATCGCCGCCACTGACGACATCCGGACCCTGATGGACAAAGGAGAAACAGATGCCCTCATCCTCCTGGACCTATCAGCAGCCTTTGACACGGTCTGCCACCGCACCCTATCAGCACTCCTCCATGACGCCGGTATCCAAGAGAAGGCCCTGGCCTGGACCACATCCTTCCTCTCCGGCAGAACCCAGAGCGTCCGCCTCCCACCCTTCTGCTCCAAAACCACTGAGATCATCTGCGGCGTCCCACAGGGATCCTCCCTCAGCCCGACACTGTTCAATATCTACATGGCCCCCCTCGCCCACGTCGCACGACAACACAACCTCAACATCTTCTCCTACGCCGACGACACCCAGCTGATCATATCCCTCACCGAAGATCCCGACACCGCCAAAGCTAACCTCCACGAGGAATGAAGGCCATAGCCGACTGGATGAAGGACAGCAGACTGAAGCTGAACTCAGACAAGACGGAGGTCCTCATTCTCGGACCCACCCCATCAGCCTGGGACGACTCTTGGTGGCCCACGTCACTAGGCACAGCTCCGGAACCCACGGACCACGCACGCAACCTGGGGGTCATCCTCGACTCCACTCTCTCCATGACCAGGCAAGTCAACGCCATCTCCGCGTCCTGCTTCAACACCCTCCGTATGCTCCGCAGGATCTTCAAATGGATCCCCCTTGACACGAGAAAAACCGTTACCCAGGCCCTCATCACCAACAGACTCGACTACGGGAACGCCCTCTACTCAGGAACTACAAACAAGCTCCTGAGACGACTCCAACGCATCCAGAACGCCTCGGCCCGACTCATCCTCGATGTCCCCTGCCGCAGCCACATCACACTCCACCTAAGAGGCCTGCACTGGCTCCCCATCAACAAAAGGATCACCTTCAAGCTCCTGATCCACGCACACAAAGCACTGCACAACACCGGACCCACCTACCTCAACAACCGACTCAGCTTCCACACCCCCACCCGAAGCCTCCGCTCAGCCAACCTCGCCCTCGCCACAGTCCCCCGCATCCAAAAAACCACAGCCGGCGGCAGATCCTTCTCCTACCTCGCCGCCAAGACCTGGAACACTCTCCCCACCATCCTACGACAGACCCAGGACCTGCTGGCCTTCAGAAGACTCCTCAAGACCTGGCTCTTCGACCAGTAGCACCCCCCCTCCCCAGCGCCTTGAGACCCTTGCGGGTATGTAGCGCGCTTTACAAATGCAGTGATTGATTGATTGATTGATTGATCACTGGTGGGAGTTTGAGAGAGCTGGAGCAAGCCAGAGAACACGGGCTGCACTCACGTATTTCCAGTAGAAAAACAATATTTGCCAACCGTATAGATATAGACAGTAGAAACCCACTTTTTTACCATTCCGATTGCCTACCACTTTTACCTTGCTATTGTGAGTCATGAATAATGTAGAGTCCATATAAATGCAGATGTTCAGAGAGTAGCATTCTTTTTATTAGCATTGTTGAGTATGAATGAGCTACGTGTGGTTCATGATGCCTCTCTCCTTCAGTCACTCAGTAATCGTAATAAATAGCATATTACACTCTGTACATCTGCATATGTGGTTTATTATTCTATGTGTATTTATTTTAAAACAAGGTATTTAATCAAATCCATCCAGGATCAAAGGGTTTAAATTTGGACTGCAAAGTTGAATCACATTGATGAGGCTTTGTGACTAATACAGGAGATATTTACATTTGTTACATAATTGTAGCATGCAGTATATGAGGCTGCAAATATTCTATTATTATATCAATGTCACTGTGTTATGGCAATAAACTTGATTTTGATCTTTGCATTGTAGTAACAAATTTATGAATATTCACTTATTTTTTGTGATAACCTATTAGTACAGTTTTATATATGTGTGTGTGTGTGTGTGTGTGTGTGTGTCTATATATATATATATATATATATGCTTCAAAAAGGTGACGTCCGCTCACCAAAACAGCTGCACCGTATCCCAGTGTACCATCAAGCGAC
Organism: Pleurodeles waltl; assembly: GCF_031143425.1. NCBI lineage: Eukaryota > Metazoa > Chordata > Amphibia > Caudata > Salamandridae > Pleurodeles > Pleurodeles waltl. The sequence continues at coordinate 1,028,924,156 of NC_090437.1, read as the reverse complement.
ATAGTAAAGAAAGAAGAATCCTTCCATAAAGTTCATCTGCTTTATTGTAAATGCGTTATAAAGGAAAAAGGAAAAGCGCTGTCACCCAACAAAAATGTCAACGCGTTTCGGCAAACGCCTTCAACCAGACAACATATATATACATGTATATACATTTATACACACACACAGACACATATATATCACCATTAGGTAGTTGTAGTGAGGAGCTAGTTTCTCTAGGAAGAGCATTTTTTGTTTTCGCCAATAACTTTGGTGCTGCTTGACAAATCTTCACAACATTTTCAAAACTAATACAACAGTCATTTCAGCTGATGTCTTAAAAGTTTTGCGGTGATCCGTAAAGCAGGGCTGAGAAAAAAGGGAGGGGGTTCCCAAATGCCTTTTCTCTATTCATTTTCCCATAGGTTCTTTAGACACACCTACAGCCCAAAACTACTGAACGAAATTACACCAGATTTGGCAGGAAGCTGGACCCTGTTTTGCAGACTGTGTTTTTTGTGATTTGGTATAAATCCGTTTAGTCGTTTTGGAGACATTAAAAGTTAAAACATATAGATATCTAGGGACGCTGATCCTCCATGGATCCAACTGTCCTGGGATGATATCTGATTGTCTGCCAACACTTCAACAAGGTAGTGTTGGCAGCCATTTTGGGACTCAGCGTGAGCCGAGTCACACAAATAAAGACAAAAACAAAGAAAAGGGGCCAGGGTAGGGACACCCTGAGCCCCTAGTTTTGGTGCAGGGGCTCTTCCTATGGAACCTAGGTACTAACTATAACTACCTACTGGCGACAATCAGGCAATTTACCCACTGGGTGTCCTAGGACAGAGCTCAGACGTTTTACTGCAGGATTGTGGTTTGTTTTTAAAATTGATACTACTAACTTGACACTCTCTACCAAGTAAGATGCTGTGCCAAGGATCTTATATTGATGGGGAACTGAAAGCGTTTAGGGTATAGTCAGCACTATAAAAGACAGTATTATAATTACACATTAAGTGATTAGATCATGCACTTCACACTTATGGGCATGGCAGGATTGGAATATTCTAATTGTTTATTGTTAACTGGTCTTTCTCTTCTGGTGACACAATAGTAGTTAATTGCTTGCACACTACCCACCATATTATGTTTGTTATTTTAATTCCACTTATAACCTCTATTTAAATTTTTTGAGGAAAGAACACTAATGGATTTTGTTAAATATTAAGTAATTATAATACATTTTGACCACCTTTGTAATGGACATTGGTTATATCTAGTATGAATCTTAGCTTTGATTGGAATTATAATTGGATTGTATCTTTTTGATTTACAGCCTTGACGAAGTGAAAGCGAGTATGGTTCTCATGATGAAAAAAGTGTTGGCTGGGCTGGCTGGATTTGAAGATTATATACAATAGAAACAAGTGGATCTGCTGAACACAAGGATACGGACAATGAGCACATTTATTTGACACGAGTGCCTTGGATTATATATGTTTGTTTTTTCTTGAAAAAACTTTTGGGGGAGTGGGGTGTGTCCTTCTTTCTAGGAGCACCGTGAAGAGTTTGATATATTTGAGAAATTGTGTGGGATATTGTGAGCACCATCGATATCAATAAACCCTGTTGGATTCTTATACTGGAACAGAAAGGGTAGATTTAGAACAGTTGTTCTAAATAACGTGTTACTGCATCAGATTTATTTTCACTGCCATGACCCACAGACTTGCATACCTTTGTGAGGTTTCACTATTTGCTTACATAGAAGGTGTCTGGACATGCCAAATCTCTACAAGACCCGAGAAAACAGCTTCAGCATTACAGAAATTTCTTCTTCCATGCCCACTCTTTGCCTACATGGAGATGCCTCAGAGGAAGCAATGTTCACTCTTGTCAAACTCCTCTTCAGAACACCTGTCTAGAGACCCCTCAAACTAGTCAAAATAGGGTAAGGACACTCTGAGCCCCTAGCTTTGGTGACGGGGCTCTTCCTATGAAAACTAGGTCCTAACTATAACTACCTACTGGCGACCGTCAGGTAATATATATATCTATATCTCTCTATCTCTCTCTCTTTCTATATATATATATATATATTTATGTATATATATATATATATATATATATATATATATATGTGATACATAGCAAGTCATGAACTGTGTCTAAGAAAGAAGATGCTAGTATGACCTGAATGAGCCTCTCATGCACTACCAAGAGATCCTGAAGTTGTTGATCATGGGCCCTACAAACACAAGGAACTGAAAGACAAGTACCTGGCATGCATTGAAAAATGCCAGTGGTGGATATTGCTTAATAGTCTCCTTCGTTGACAACATTGCAGTGTGTAGGTCCATCTGGAAAGAGACTACTTTAACATCAGAATGGTGTTGCAAGGTCTTCAGGAATAGGTTGTAAACTGTATCACAGGAATGGTTGCTTACTTGGGTCAGCAGACCACCATGTCTGTGACTGCCTTTAATTAAAGCAATCATTTTTAGTTTTCGCCTGCACCACACATGCACTGTCAGCAAAAGCTATTGTTTTATAAAAAATCTGAAAAGGTCAAACATAAACATTAACACTATTCAATTTTTCTTGGCAAGGAGCCTTTCCAAATTCTCCCTTCTCCGAGAATGAGGCTGCCTATGATGCCAACATTATCTCATGAGCTCTCTCACTAGAGCACTTGAAAAGCAACATCTAGAAGATATTCATGGACCTGAAGGCAGCTTACTAGATGTTGGAGCTGTATGCTGCCCATTCCCACACTGCACCCCACAATGGGAATAAACTGGATGAAATTCTATTTTGGTTCTAAACTGCAGAGTCTGTGTAGCTTCCTGAAGTGAAATTGTCTACAGAACAGACCTTACTCAACCTCATAAGAAAGACAGCAGAACCAACCTTGTCAGCCTACTGGCCTCCTCCGACCACAAAGGTTATTAAAACCTGGGTTGGTAGCTTAGTGAACTAATGCATCCACAGCAGCAATTTGTGTTTGACCACATAGTCTAAGGGTTATATCCTTGTGGGTTAACTTAGCCTTTCATCCTTATGAGATTGATAAAATGAATGCCACCATGGATAACAATAAATATTTGTTATTTCAGCGCCAACAGACCGAAGGGTGAATGTGTGCTTTACAAACACATATGTAAGGATAAAACAGAGATCGTCAATATTAAAACAGAGACCTAATCAGTCTGATCAAACAATAACAGAAAGTGAAGGTGAAAAGCCAAGAGGAGTGATCCTGTCTGGCATGCATGCTCATCATATATGTATGTATGTGTTATTTCTATAGTACAAACCTGGATAAAACACAGCAGAGCGCTGTACATGGTCAAAGTCCAGCATAAAGTTAACAAGTGCCAGCAAATTCTTAGCAACCACTCCATGGCAAGGCACTCTGTGGCACGGCAAGACAAGGCAGATAAAACTATCTCACCGATGCTGCAAGAGTTCCCAAGGGCATCACGGACTGAATTTTCACCTTTGCCTGGTATGGTGTTGCAGGCCAGCTATTAGTCCCACTTGTACTGATCATGTGATCTTATACGTTTAGGGACTTCATTGAAAATGAATCTTTGTTTCTTGTCCAGTTCCTAAAGCCTTATCAAAAATTGTTACCAGACACTAAGGAGAGTTCTGTGAAAGTAACACATTACAGTGACTTGACATTTTGGATAGTTAGATCCATTTGTTTTCCTGGTAGCCCAAAACAAGAACTCTGTGCTTAATTTGAGCTGGTGGTTTCCAGTGCTTGGCACCAGCACATAATTGCCAACACCAGTACTGATTGAAGTCTGCCACATGGTGGTGCTGTCTATCTAATATTGAGGTGAGCACAACAACAGTTGCTTATTACTTCAATGTACATTAAAAATGACTACCTGCTGCCCAAGCCATTCTTATCGCTTTTGGGGGCCCAGAATAGTCTGCATTTTCACACTTGTAGACATGTATTAGTTAGTAGTTTTACTGGTACTGTCATTGGCAGCGCTGGCAGGGACAATAGGTTGTGCGAACTGCAGCGGCCTCCTGATGAAGGCCCTGGTGCCTATTTTTCTCTACAAGCTAAGCACTGCAAGAACTGCTGGGAAAGGAAAGGCTCTAGGGCATCTGTGGACACCAAAACACTGCAAACAGTGCTGAATGAAATTAAACTGGTGTCTGTATAATAGTATCATTTCAAAGAACTATAGAATGAATATAAACTTGTAAGTACATAAACATTTCCAATGTAATGCAATTTGCAAACACGTCCAGATCCTAGCTTGTATATCAAGTAGCATATATGCAAATGTAACATGACATAGTTCATAATGAGTGAACATGTTTTTATAAGAGATTTTACACATGGTATTACTGCTACTGCAGAGTTCCGCAATTTCCACATGCAGTTTCCTCCAGAAGAAACTTTGCTTGCAAACCTCAAAATCATTAATTTATGTAACCCGGTAACATGAGCTCCAGTTCCGGCTGTACTGTTACCCGAGCATTATTCCCCTGTATTTGATGGGTTATGCAAACTCTGAAGATTCAAGAAATAGAAAACAGTTTCCAATAATACAACCCTGTGTGGACAGAGAGGAGGTTGTGCATTTAACTGTGTGATGATTTTAGTAAGTGAGTCTAAAGTAAAGGGGTATTGTGAAAGGAGGAGAGAAGGCACTTTTCTATGACTCCTTCCCTCCCCCACCTGGTCAGTTTATTCCATGTACGATTACTTTCTATTGGCACTGAATTCAGTATGTGTTGGAGTCTTGTGACAAATGAATAAAACGTTGTCAGATAGAAAGCTGCATGCTGTGCGTTACCGCATAAAGTGGGTCATGCAGAATCTGCGTCCAAGTGATTCTCCCAGCCTGAGTCCCACAGCCTAACTGCATGCACATCAAGAGTGCATGTGGACTAGCTGGACTGGATGCCGAGAACCTTCAGAGTCTGCGGCACAATGCGTCACCATGAAACAGCAGCTGAATTTTCCTAAAGATCCTTAAAAGTAAAAAAATAGTGGTAACTTACTCATCTGGGGCTGCAAAGAGACTAGTTTCCAAGCTGAAGCATACATTGTATACAAAAGTATGGAAATTTAAAGAAAGCATAGATGTCAGATTAATCACAAGTGATTCCAGGTACCAAAACCTCTGTTTTGTCTGTGTGAAGTCTCAAGCTGTTTAGTTTCATCTCCAGGGAGAACTGCCAAAAGAAAACTCTGAAACCAGAACTAATGGGCAAAAATAGTACTGTCCAGCCTAATAAATTGTTGGGTGACATCAAAATATGAGTACATGTACTCTGGAAGAAACAGATCACCTCATCTAAAAGATTAACATAAAAATGTAAAAGTGTAAGACTGAGTGATGACCCAGGTGAAACTCCAAAGGGAAGATCGATGTGAGTTGAAAGTGGGGTATTAAAACCACTTGCCCACTACCTATGAAGGAAAGAGGTGAGTCATGCAATGGCAGGTCACTCACTTTCAGTTAAAATAAAATGTTTTGAAACAATGGTTAACAGACTGTGTCAAAGGTTGTCAAGAGTCCAACACTCAGTAAACTCCTGAATAGTACATAGTTTATACATGGGCGCTATAAGTAAGGACACCTTACCATGTGGCCTGAACCCAGCCTGAACAATATCAAGAAGCCCCTCTTCTATTAATCTACAAATGCCAGTATTAACAAAACTCTCAATGATTTTGCCTAGAAAGAGCAGAGATTGATGGGGCTGGTAGTTGTATATAACGGGTGGATCTATAGTCAAACCAACACTGCCTGTTTTGAGATAGATTGACCTATGGCAGATTCTAAGAGCAGTTTGGATATATCAGTTAGCCCAGGTACAGTGGTCTTGGCGTCTGCGATCAATTTAGTGTGTTTCATGGGCAGTTGTTCAGAGAAGTGTGAGGTTTCATAGTGTTAAGGTTGCCCAGTATGTGGGCCTCTGATGGAGCAGAGAAAGAGAAACAATATTCTGTGAGGAGGCATGAAGCCTGCAAATCATCCTAATGGAGAGATTGGAAGTAAAATAAACTCTTAAAGAGTTCAAGTTTACAACAACAGAAGTCAGGAACCGCGTTATTGAGTCCATAGGAGGAGATTTAGAGCAAAACAAAGAGCTAGAGAATTCCTTAATGATGGCAATAACTTCTTTGGAATGAATGATTTCCTAGCTATCGTAATGGAAAGTTTCAATTCTATTAAGGACACAGAGGCAAGGATTAGCCCACCCTTAGATTGGGCTCCTACCCTCCTTCCGTCTTCTACATATCTATGTAAGTAATCTCTTTGATATGAGATTAGCAATGCATTGGGGATTTGTTTATCTGTAATACTGTGCCAACCAGGCACTGCAATGTATTGCGTCATTCAGCATATAGGAAGCTAAACGTATTGCGTGGGACAAGTTAAATTCATAGATGGAGCTACCCGATCTTCTGGAGATAAGTAATACTCCTGTACCACCTTAGAACTCTTGCAGCTGATGGTTGGATCTATTTATAAGCCACACCCTTGACCTTATTTTCAGCGCCTTTGAGGATGTCCATATCAGCGAGCCACTATGGAAGAATGGTCTGAATATTGTGCGCTTCCATTTGAGCTTATTGTTATGACTGCCCCTTAACTCTAGGAAATCTACAATCAATAATTCTATGTCAGGACCGGAGGCGAGGATTACGCATCAATTTCTTTGCTTTATTTCATCCAGCATCCATTAAGTTCCAACATAAACTCTATTTCCCAAGAGCACTAGGGAAACCTAAACAACAACAATGTCCAATCAGGTTCCACCCGATCGTTCAACTGCTCCTGGGGACACTCTACCCTCCTCTTTCTTCCTGCGAACGCAGCTGATAAATCTCAGACTCCCTGCTGTTGGTCGTATCTGGTCCTCTGAAATAAGAAATCCTTTTAGTCAGAATATTCCGTTCACTCTTAGTAAAGATATCCTCTCAAATATAAGCACAGTATTTCAGATAAACAAATCCCAAATGCATCGCTAACCTCAAATCAAAGAGATTACTTACATAGATAAGTAGAAGAGGCAGGGAGGGTAAGAGCCCAATCTAAGATTGGGCTAATTCTCGCCTCCGTGTCTTTAATAGAATTGAAACATTCTGTTACAATACCTAGGAAATTTTTCATTCTATGTCAGGACCGGAGGCAAGGATTAGGCTGGTTCAAAGCTTGTCCACTAGCAAGGTAGCCAAACTTGACATTCGTTTAGAGTAAAACCTTTTAAACGTGGAATCAGAAGACCAATCTGCTGCATTCCGAAAATCCTCCAAGCTCCCCCAATGAGAAAGCCTTGGAGGCCATATCTCCAAGTACAGAGTGAGCCCAAAACCAAGAAATTTCAGTTCCTGCTTACTGCATGACCCAACATACTGTGAGAGTGTGAATCTTCTAATATGTTTATTAATGACTTTCATATTAAAATCTGTAATGAACTAACATGTAAAACGAGAAACTTCTGAAATATTAGTTTTTCTGTTCTTGGCTAAGTGAAATTATATTCAAACGCTGTGTTTATTTCCCATAAACCAAAGCTTTCATAATAGGTGTTTTCAAAGCTTGTGTAGATGTATCCACATCTACCCCTAGTGGGTTGTAGTGTTATGTCTTACAAGGTTGTGCATTAACTTAGCATTGCATAAGTTGAAATGTCCTATTGTTTGGATATGTTACTAACATCTGGTCTTTCCTTGAGGATGGAAGTGGAAGGATACAGTAAAAGTTTCTTCCTGAGAACAAGATATCCGAGAGCCGATGAGACAATGGAGTTACAGAGCAGACGGAAGAAGTAAGGATACATCGGGAGAAAATGTTATAGTTAACGTAGATTTGTTAAGTTTAGGTCATCAATTTAGTTGTCGATTGGCTGAAATGAAACCACCCCATAGACTGACCAATCAGGAGTTGATTAGATTTTAGTATAACAACCTGTGTAGAATGATTAGAGGAGGAGTTTGTCTTTCGTCATCTAATGCTATTCTTCTAGAGCAGACGAGGTTCGAGACTAGCTGTCGTTAGGCCCAAATCTACTGATGAGCTAGCTGATGATGTCCTCATGCTGAAGCTGATCATTTGCTGTTACTACTATTGTGGTAATGTATGTTATTAAATGTGAATTGTGTCTCTCTTGCTTTCCAGTTACCATCTGCAACTAATGATTGTTATTGCTGCACATTAATAGTTTTTTTATATATCATAATCAAGTCTAGAGTTCTCTAAATTAATGTTACTAAATTATTTTCACATGAAGCACAACATGTAATGCTAATTTGTGGTTAGCTAGGGAATTAACCTTGATCTACTCATGACTTGTCCTGAGATCATTTGAGGCTGAACTAATGTATTCTTTGCCATTATTACCAGTTTTTAAATTATTAATAAGTGTGATTCTTTTGGAGATAATTTCTTTAATTGTATTAATTAGATTAAGATATATACGTCCTTTTAACCAGCCGCTATTGATCTGATATGCTTATCATTTGTGCTTGAGAGTTATTTTCGTGACACTAGCGTTGTTAATATAAGGAAATAAATCTATGATTTTTTATTACTAAACTGGTGTTGTTATTGAATGAAACTTTATAATATTGATTGTTGTTGTTATTGATGGTCCTCACACCTCCCATTGGTGACATCCCCTCAAACCTATGTCACTTCGATCCATCGTCCTCTAGCGCTGAATCCACTATTCAGTATTGATAATAGCAAGGATTCTGTGGCGTGTTAGCAGTACCCATTGTGCAATAGTGGGGGAAGATACCGCTTTATGCGGTTTTGTGAGGTCGGATATCGTCATTGCCTCATATGCCTTCAGAGCCCTGACCATACACAATTTTGGAACATCCGTGAATGACGTCTTCGTCCTTCTATAAATACGAAATGTGACTTGATCAGGAGTAAATACTTTTCCTGTCAGATCCAGAGCCCTGACATCTGAAACTCTATGGCAGGACATCGAGCATAACACAGTAGCCAACTTGGCAGAAATCTATTTCCTCAAATAGATATTTATTGGATGGCCAGGAATTAAAGAGGTTCAGGACTTTGTTCACATCCCCCAAGGATGAATAACGAGGTCCCAGAGGTGTCAACAAAGAATAACCCCAAGGAGCTTGCATACCAAAGGGTGCTTTCCAGCTGGGTGACCCTCCACTGAAACATGACTGGCCGAGATAGTGGACCTAAAGGTATTGATTGTTCTATAGGCTAAACCTTCTGAAGCTAAGGAGGCCAAAAAATTCAAGACATGGACAACTTGTGCCCCCGTTGGATCCATTTGTCATTGACGACACCAACTCCACCATCTGGACCAAGCCAATCCCTTTCTCTTATTTGTGTTATTCACCCAGCCTTTGGATAGTAAAGAGGCAGCCTTTGCTGAATGTCCTGGGACTTGCCAGTGCTCCCTGTAATCTGCCATACCATCAGATGGAGTGAACCAGAGAGGACCGGGGGGGATAGTTCCCTTGGGGATCCTGGAGTAAATATGGACATAGGGGTAGATGGACTGGAAAATCCCAAGCTTGAGACCTCCAGATCGAAGTGCTTACCACCAGAACCACCCTCTGCCTTTGGACCTGTGTCTATAGCCTCATTATCATCGCGAACAGTGAAAATACGTACCCCTTCTCCTTGCTCCAATCCTGAAGACAAGCATTGATCGCCGTTGCCCCCCGATCCGGGTGCCAGCTGAAATAATTCTCCAGCTGGTTGTCCAGAAGCAAAAGGTTGATCGATAACAGACCCCAGCGATCCTGAATTGCTCGAAATATTGCCAGGTGGAGCTTCCAAAGACTGGAGTCCTTTCAATGTAGGGAGTGCCATTCTGCAACCTGGTTGGAGACTCGTGGGAGGTGTTCCTCTGTCAATGATATTTTGTTGGCCAAACAGAATTCCCAATAGTCCTGAGCCAGATCTGACAGGGTTTTTGATCTTGTTCCACCTCGATGGTTCACATAACAAACCGCTGCCGCGTTGTCCATTTTGAGTAAGATGCCACATTGAATCCTGTCTCTGGTCCAGCACTTTACTGCAAAGGACCTTCCAATCAACTCTAGGCAAATTATGTGTAGTGTCTGTTCTGCAAAGGACTATTTTCTGCCTGTGGAGAGTTCCTGCAGTGAGCTCCCCAACCTGAACCACTGGCGTCTGATTCTATCACTATATTGAGTTGGGAACCGAACATGGCTCGACCAGTCCACGCTTCCATGTGGGATATCCACCACTGGATTTCCATTCTCGCTTTCTCTGAAAGATGGACTAATTGAGAATATAACAGACCCTTAAGCAGATGAGATATCTTGAGTCGCTGTGGGGGGCAGTAGTGCAATGGACCTGGAAAAATGGCCTGCAATGAAGAAGCGAGCAAGCCCACTATCCTAGTGAGCTGTCGCAAGGAGATCATGGTTTTGGCCAGTGCGCGCTTGAGTTTGTGCTTGATTTTGGAAAGTTTGCGTGATGGAAGACTCAAAGTGGCTCTGACCGAGTCCACCTTGAAACCCAGGAACTGAAGAGTCTGAGAAGGGACTAACTCCAACTTTGCTTCGTTGATCCTAAACCCCAGTGATTCTAACAACCCAATGGTCATCTGCAGATGCGATGTCAGACGAGTCTGGCACTGATTCAGGATCAAGATGTCATCCAAATAGATGATCAACCTGACGCATAAGTCCTGTAAATGTTCCACTACCGGTCTCATTACCTTGGTGAAACACCACACAGCAGTCGAGAGACCGAAAGGAAGGGAGGCAAAGTCAAAAATCTGAAACCTCCATTGAATCTTTAAGAAACGTCTGTGTGGGGCGAAGATGGGGATCTCAAGGTAAGCATGCTTGAGTTCCAGCCTCACCATCAATCGTGTTCTTGAAGCAGGTCTCTTAGAAGATAGATGTCCTGCATCTTTGAATGTTGATACACTAGCCAGTCATTGAATTCCCAACGTTTATTGAAAGGCCACTATCGGCCATCTCTCTTCTCCACCAGGAAGAGATTGCTGAGGAAACCATTTGAGTGAAGGACGACGGGACAATTGCCCCTTTCTACAGTAAACTGGACATTTCCTCATCCAACAATGACATGCGGTTGGGATTGAAGGTGAGGGATTTGGCATGAGAGGGTTGGGAAGGAGATTCGTAAAACCCTATAGAGAAACCTTTGATTGTTTGCAAGACTCATGCTTCCGAGGTCAGGGATGCCCAATTGTGAGCAAGTAGAGCCAACCTTCCCCCTATGGAGGTCCCCTCTGAGTTCTGTACACTCAGCTTGTAGGGGATTTTAGGAACCACCACCCCTGCCTCTGGCTTTTCTTTGGCTGGAATAAGACCTGGTCTGGTAAAAGGTTCCAAACTTTGCCAGATCCTGCGACTGACCTCTGCGGGCATCAATATTTCTGTAAGAGGCTTGGTAAGATACGCAGCCAATCGAGCGCCCCTGTTTACGGCCGGCTCCAGCAAAAACATGGGGCGTGAATATGCACTTCATCGAATATTGAGCCTTTTCTAGAGAACTGAATGTACTCACAAATTTGCCCAGCTCCATCACAAAGCGATCGTCAAAAAAGTCACCCTCCGCCACCGGGCCAGCCCCAGATGTCAAAAGGCCTCCAACTTTGGATCTATTTTTTTTAATAGGGATCTGCGCCTCTCTGTAGAAATTGCGCTGTTCGCATTTCCTAAGAATATGATCACTATTTGTGCCCAGCCTGAAAGAGCTTCAGGGGATATTAAAGAGCTGGAGGGCTTTGTTTCCTTCACCATATCAAGGATCTTCATTAATGGGCCCGTTATGTCTAGCAATTTATCCTGGCACGCGTGCCATGATCTCTCAATGCCCTTCTTCTGGTCTTTAATAGGCTTTGCCAGAAAAGTAGCCATTTTTGCATCCACCTTCGGGGTAAGGGCTACCTCTCCTGCCAAGGATAGTCTAGGGTATTCCGCTTTCAGACAGTTCTGTACCTCTTTATCCAGAGGTTTATGCAGTCTAACTGCTATATAGGGTGGCACCTTAGGGGCAAGGTTCCATTCCACTAAACGCAGGTGTAGGAGCTCGCCCGGGTTTCCCATGCCTGAGTTTAGAACTTGCGGGTCAGGGTCAATATTGTTAGATTCTTCTTATGGAACAGCCCCAGAAGGTCGCCAAGGTCTGCCTGAATTCCCATCTCCATATGAGGTATGGGGTGAATCATCGGGGTCCCTAGGAAGGGGAGAGTCAGGATTAAAAGTGGGAATTTCCACGTGCCCAGGATCACTGGTAATAGAGGCGAAGACCTGGGCATCTATAAACGCCTTTTTTAGGCACGCAAAAGCATCTGCATCACTTCCTGTTTCCTCCGTGCCCTTGCACATAGGGTCTGCACTTACGGTGCTCTGTTGCCCTGGAGATAAGGGGACCTGTTGCACCAGGGATTCTTACCTCGGATCGAGGTTTTTTTGGCAATGGGACTTGAGTTGCTGAATTTTCTTCTCCATTGGAGCAACCACCTGCGAGACCGCATTAAAGATGGACATATCCATTAGCTTGCAAAACTGGTCATCAATGGGGAGGTATGTAACCTCCCCCTCCTCACAATAGTTAGCAATCTCCTCCATAATGAGGCATTCAAGGTGGTGAGGGGAGTAATAAACAGGGATGCCCCTGTAAAATGTAGCCCTGAAAGGGTTAAGTAAAGGTGCCCTTTTGGCCTGGGACTGTATCTACCTTAATCTATTAGGGATTCTAAACAGTCTTGGCCACTCCTGTGTTAAACCTGATCTTACCTGTCTGAAAATGGGGGTTCTGTCTCAGACAGTGACTCTCTGTGGCTGAACGTGTTGAATTTAAATTTGCCCCGGTGGAGGATCGGCCGTGCGCGTCTCACCAAGCCTGTTAGCCAATGGTGAATGACCTGCCCGTCGAGCGGGGCTTTAGATGCACAGCGCAAGTTTTTCCCAATGCGCTGTTCCCCTGGCGGTCTTCTGACCGCACAGTGAGAGACAGCCTGTTATTGTTATGAAGCAGCCATGAAGGAGCGAAAGTGCTCCTGTGGCCACAATGAAAGGAAACAAGTATTACACATGCTCGCACACTCTCCCTGCTATCGGCTGCTTGAAGATACTGACACACACAGTAAATTCAGATCTTTTAAGCAAATACAGACCAATACGTGAGGAGGAACAAATTGCATTTATCTTAAACTGCTGGAGCAGCAAAGAAAGAGGAGGATAGAGCACCCCCAGGAGCAGTTGAAGGATCGGGTGGAGCCTGATTGGACATTGTTGTTGTTTATTTTTGCCTAGTGCTCTTGGGAAATGTAGTTTATGTTGGAACTTAATGGCTGCTGGATGAAATAAAGCAAAGACAGTGATGTCTAATCCTCACCTCCGGTCCTGACATAGAATTACTTTTGCTTTAAAGATACATTTTTGTTAATAGTTGGTCCTAGCTATTGGGGACAGTTTCTTTTTAGTTTTTAATGATTGGCTGTACAAAGGATTATTTTCCAAACTGCAAAACTTCCAAAGGCATATCATGTTCTTGCCCATTTGCTAAAGCTAGATCGCCATCCAAACAAGGAGTGGTTGGGTGGGTGTACCTATTAGTAGCATTTTTAAGTATAGAAGTGAATCACTCAATGAACTTAATCACGCCGGTTTACACATCCTGCTCTAGTGAAAATTGTCTGATGCACAGCACCACTTTGAAACCCTGATCTATAGTGTAGACCAGGTCATGCTCGTATTGATTGTAGATTTCCTAGAGATTTTATGTCCTTCACTGATCATCAGCCAAACCTGTGTGTCCCAAAGCCTGGCTCTTCTCCTAAGAATTGCCTTGGACTTCCCAGTCAATGCTACTGTCAAGCTCGACAGAACACCATGGATCCCTTGATAGTCCCAATCCTCTCATCTGCTGTCCTTGGAGATTATATAATAGAAAACACAGTTGCAGGAGCCAGCTGTTAGTGCAAAATTGTTTATTAGCGGGTCTCATGGGCTATATCACCACAACAAAAGAAAAGTAGCACAAATGTAAGACTAGACATGTACATACTATACCATATTATACTAGAAAAGGGTTTTTAAAATTCACCTCAGATTATATCATAACAGATGACTTTATATTAGAACGCAATATGAAAATAGGTGGAAGAGAGAAAAAGCCATTCTTTGGAGGGCTCAGAACATCTTAATTCCAGTTCAATGAAAGAACAATTTACTCTGCAGTTCATTAGATTTTCCCTGTGGTTTCGGGCTGCGACTCTTGAATGGTCACTCACCATTACATGTGGCGATGCACTACACCGGTGTGTTCGCACAAACAGATGCTGCACTGCATTATACTTTTGTATCTTTTGCTTTATTCTCCTGTATTTCGGACTTCAAAGTTAGCAGCAGGCGAGAAATTGCTCATTTCCTCCACAAACTCTTTCTAGATACGACTTTCCAAGCAACCAATAAAGACTTCCTAGAAGATATGCCTGGCCTTCACCAGGTGAATTAATACGTTTTTCACTTTTCTCTCTTAGCATCTTCCTGACGTATATAACTCGCCAATAACATTCCTTTCAATTTGTGATACCATGATTTTACAGAATAGGCACAATGTTTTGTTAGAACTCTAATTACTCTTTTAAGGTCTATAGTAAAGCTACAATAGATCACTCGGCTGCTACTGCTATTGAAAGTACATGTTTTATTAAGCTTGCCAAACTTACTTCTGACAACAATTTTGATAATTTATAGAAAATGTTTCCTCATTTTAGCATTCCTAAGTATTACCCATATTTTTTGACAAAACAAACCCATCATTTGACCTATTTAATATAGCCACCTTTGTTGGAAAATATTTCAGTCCTACATTTTCTGTTCCAGCAACACGTCATCCAGGTGTGCCGCACTTTTGTAATAAATATAAAATGTTAGTGCTCTAGTTGTTCATTGAAGCTCTGGTAAATCTTTTGTAGAACACTTGGGAATCAACTGACAGACTGCTGCTGTTGTTGGAAGTAAACGTTTCACTTAGTATTTCAGGCATTTTTATCTCTTGGGTGATGTAGACCTATAGGAATTTACAGGAAAAAGTGTCCTCATTTTAGTGTCTGAGGCACTTACCCTCATTTCCATAAGAAATCATGCAAGAAAACAAATTTCTCTCAAACATGGTTCATCAAATCCCAGCAGAAAGTCAACATTTTTCATATGGTGAAAGCACAGTATAACTCACCACAGTTCTTAATATTAGTAGGTCGCCATAAGGAAAGGATTTATAGTGTGACTAAAATCTGTTGTCACACTTTTTATATGCAACTCTTGGTAAACCTCAAAACTATGCTTTCACTACAATGCATTTCAATGGGACATAAGATGGCTGAGCCATATTTTCAAAATAAATCCAACAGCTATGTTTCTTGTAAACTTCCAGCTAAGTAGTCCCATGAACCACACACTATTTAACAACAAATTTGGGAATTTCACCACAAATTTCAAGGGTCTGATTTACAAAAGAAATATTATCCAAAGGCGAGGACACTCCTAGCATAGTATTTACTAAGGTGGAGTTGGGCTCTCAGCTTCATCTTGCAAACGTTAAAGCTAATAGCAATATGTGTGAACCTTATCTGCTTTTATTTATGGACTCTCATACGCAGCAGCAACACAGGCATAAAAAGAAAGGGGCTGGGTGGTTTTGCATGGTGTCTGCGAAGCAAAAGACAGACAGGAAATGTTGCCATATGTAAACCAGAATTACAAAGAAGCTGGAAGGAACAGAATTCCAGTAGAATAATGGGTGGTAATGAGCCAACCAGAGGTAATGAGAAGTCTTGCCCAGATACTGCTTTATTAAAATGTGGCCTATTGGCGAACCCTCTCTTGGATGCAATCAAAAGCAAATTAACAACTTCGTTAGTGTAAGGCTGCAAGACCTTTCTGGGTATCTTTTCTGAATTGCTGGATGCCAACCTATTTAGAAGATCCCTTAATTTGCCAGCATACATGATTTGGGCCCAAAATCAGTTGGAATTTAGCTTATTGATACATCTTGCAAATGTGTGGCATTTCTGACATTGCTCTAGAGTGGTTAGCTACGGTCCATTATCTGGCAGGCGTTGCAAAGCTCTGTGAAAGACCTGGGGTCATGATCTATCTCCAGCGCTTCAGAGGCGGTGGATCCACAGCAGGTCTGGGAGGCTAAAACATCTTCTGCCTATCTTAAATATGTCATTAAAAAAAAGCTTCAATTGAAATGCTTTCAATGGGACAATGTGATGTGCAATAAAATGCAGCTCTCCAGGATGGAAATCCAATCATAACATCAAGGCTACATCCAACCCTACCTGCATGCGTCAATGCCAATACAAAGAAAAGAAGCACTGGCAAAGCCAACAGGTCACGCCTTTGGAGCTTGTTGGGGCCAGTGGTTACAGCAATATTTTACTGTATATATAAATTGCATATTTTACATAAGAAAAGGATCTAAAATTGTAAATATTTGTAAAGTGTATTTATTTTAGTGCAATCTTGTATTGCAATTGGCTAATTGATTAACTTTACTAATTATTGTTAGAATTTCTAGTGTTTGTATAGTACATGTGAGCAAAGTGTATTTGGATATCAAGGTGAGTTCTAGACATAAGGGGATGTTCATAGTTGGGTATCAATTAAAATTCTTAAGCTGAGGCTGAAGGCAGTGTGAGTCAATGGGCCATAACAGTGTTCAGATTATTGGGGGCCCATCAAGCGATCATGCGTAGTTTCACTGCTCTGTTCCGGCCTTTTCATTCCCCCTGTACAGAGCAGCCTTGGGGGCCCATCTGACCTGGTAGTACCAGCCGTTCAGGTGACTCCGCATGGAGCAGCGTCTGGAATACTTTGGTGAGGCAGAGCAGTGCGCCAATGTGGACCGGCCGCACCTGCCAGAGAGGCCTCCCGTTGACAGTCCCCTGAGGGCTGGCAAGGACTTGCCCTAAGCGGACACATGGCATTACCCGCCGAGGCTCGAGTCACACCCAGAATCTCCCATGAGAGGAGCATCACTGATGGAGCTGGCAGAGATGACAGGGGCCCGGTTCCGGGGAATAAGCGAGGAAGGCCAGACAGCCTTGTTGCACTGAGCCGCAGCCTGGCCTGACTTGCCCTTCTCGCCTAGAGAGCAGAACTAGACCAGCGAAGGGGCAAGGGCCGATGGTAAAGAGGGCAGCCCTACTAGCAGCCCTGAAGGTGCTGGGAAACACGGACCTGCTGAGTACCGCTGCCCTGATTCTGAATCAGAGAGATCGATCCTAGCACGGGAAGACATGCCTGCAGTGACCCTGCAGTCAGTAAAGGAACTAGTCTGACACCGGCAGCCGATGACTCACACAGTAGACGACAGAATGATACTGACAATTTATGGGCCCCTCAGAAAGGGGCTTCTCGGGGACCCGCCTTTCCTGACATCGCCTTGTGAACAGATAGTAGAATTGAATGAGGGTTAGCTCTGCTAATGAATTCCCTAATGCACAAGTTAATGGCTGGCACAGGACCCGGACCGACCCCTGGAGGCCCAGACATATCTGAGCCAGAGCAGCCTTTGACCCTTGGCTCGCCCTCCACTGTACTTCACCACTTACCCTGACAAGAGTTGTGTGTAGCCTACCTATTGATGTTGGTTCTTAGTTATTACAAGTTTGGGGGGCCAGTCATAGCTGTGCATCCTTGGGAAATGGGGAATTTGCTGTTAGGTCATGTATTGCTTTTTGTCTCTGGGGATCTACTGCTGGAGGATACTTCATTGGTCCCTGAAGGAAACAGGGGGGTGAGGATGGACACTACACATTTCCTTATGGCCAACAGGAATGCTGAATTGAGGTGCATGTCCTGGAATGTGAGAGGAATGAGATCCGCCACCAAAAGGCATAATGTCAATAGATACTTGAGAAGCCAGGGGGGTAATATTGCTATGCTGCAGGAGACACACCTGACAGGAGTTGAAGTGGACTGTCTACCCCGCAGGTGGGGAAGACAAATATATGCTACCATCTACTCTGCATACGTCAGGAGGATATTAATATGGGTTAAAGCTAGGACCCCCTTTGAGGCTTTACATTCATTAATAGAAGTGGAGGGGAGATACGGACTGGTTAAGGGTAGGCTTCAGGGACGAGAGGTAACACTAGATAATACATATGCCCCTAACCACAATCAGTTCTTTTTTCACACACTATCCACCCCACTCGGACAATTGATACATGGAGACTTGATAGCAGGTGGTTATTATAACTGCATCACTGATGTGCTGCTGGATCGTTCCACTCCCTCACTGCCGGGGGTACTCACCTGAAGGATAGCAAATGGTTTCAAAGACTGGCTCCAGCATTGGGAGCTAACAGATATTTGGTGTTCACAACATGGGGAGGAGCGTGAATACTCCTTTTTTCTAACATCTGTGCCCTCTTCACACTAGACTGGACCGGATCCTATGTTCTGAGGGACTGTGCCAATATGCTACTTTTACGTAATATTTGAACGATTCCCTAACAATGTTCTCAGACCACCTTTCACTTGCAACATTGACGCATGAAGCTCACGAGAGTTTGGGGGCCCCATGACAGTGTCTGATATAAGGCAGGCTATTAAAAACATGTCCATGGACAAGACCCCTGGCCTGATCGACTACCAACAGAATTTTAAGCAACTTATGTGGATTTATTGTTTCCGAGACAAGTAATACTATTTGCTGATGCCCTGAAGGTGGGTTGCCTGCCGGACACCATCTGAGGTGCGACTGTTATCTCCCTGCCCAAGTCCGCCCATTATCTATGCTAAATTAAGATTTTAAAATTCTGAGCAAGGCCCTTGCTACCATGGTGCTCCCTCACATGTCCTGTCATGTATGATCCACAAAGACCAGAATGGTTTCATTCCACTCTGTAGTATGTCCCTCAATCTTAGGGGACTGTATCATCTGCTATATCATCCTGACCTCCGAAATATACCGGGGGCACTGCTTATGTCAGTAGACCTCGAAAAAGCTTTTGATTCAATAAAATTGGACTACTTGACGGAGGTTCTGCGCAAGCTAGGTATGTGTGAGGCCTGGATACGATGGGTGACCCTACTATATACAAAACCTAATATGCGAGTTAAGACTGGTACCACCATTTCTGAGTTCTATGAGATCTACTGGGGCACCAGGCAGGGTTGCCTACTGTCACCCCTGTTGTTTGTGTTGGCCATCGAGCCACTAGAGGAATACTTTTGGGGGAAAGGGAGAGGTGATGACATAATGACAGATGTCCTTGAGCATATTATTTCTCTCTCTGCTGATGACATCCTCCTCTATTTGCCAAGAGTATCAGCAGGGGGGTAAGAGAGGCTATCTTCGGGAGGTTGTCGGGACTCAAGATTAATAGACAAAAGACATATTTATTTCCCTGTAATCAATTTGCACCGGAGCCAGAGAATCTCCCAGCTGGGCTTACTTGGGCACCAGCGACATTCAAATATCTGGGAATTCAAGTGTATTACACACTCGATGATATGATAGAGGGAAACTTGGGCAGAACACTACGATCCCTGCGGACTTGTATGACCTTTTGGAGATCTTTGTCCCTGTTGCTAATGACTCAAGTGTCTATCTCCAAAATGGTCATGCTCCCACGGTTGCTCTATTTCTTCACTAACCTACCAGTACCTGGGATATGGTTCAAGCAGCTGGATGGGCTGCTCCGAGAGCTGATATGGGATGGGGGTAGACAAGGGGTATCTCATGAGGTCCTATGGTGCCTGACGGCTTGGAGCCCTCAATTTTGATTTGTACTATATAGAAGCACAGCTGCCGTGGGTGGCCAGGTGGCTTGGTGATTCTCACCAGGACATCTTTGACCATGCTGGGGCTGGCGCCACATCATAGACTCTTCCTTGCCAAGATATTGCGATCTGAGGTGCGGGTGCTGGGAGTATTGTTGCAGGTGGTCAGGGCATTGTGAGGGCCAGTGGGGCCCCACTATACGCACCCGCTATACCACTGGTCAGGTTGCCCTATGGAACACCAGTCATATACTTTACAGTAGCCCAGTTACAAGCTTGGACCTCTGCTGGTGTGAAAACAGTGGAGGATTGCCTTGCAGCTGGTTCCCTCCTACCAAGGGAGGAATTATGCGAGCACTACAGCCGACTTAGTGGACAATTCCTAAACAAAGAGGCATTGGTACGGGCTTGTGCAGGCCATTTGGGCCAAGGTGGAGGAGACCCTCACAACACCCAGTCCTTCAGCTGTTGTTGTCACTTGGTTCGGCACGGGGACAGGTGACTTAGGTATATAAAGTACTTACAAGATGGGACAGAAACAAGTGGAGACCCTCAGGACTAGATGGACAAATATCCTGGGACACAACATATCAGATATAGAACAGGATAGAATGTTAGCCTATCGCAAGAAGGTCTCCGGTAACATCAAGTTTAAATACGTGCAATTTGATCTTTTACACATGACATACCTTACTCCGCATAGACTGTGAGTCATATATGGGGAGACCCTTGGGGTTGCCGTGGTGCCAACTCCTGGATGCTGATTTCCAACACATGGTGTGGGGATGCCAGCTGATGCAGGTTTATTAGACTGCAGTCCTGCAGCACCTTCATGGAGCAGTGGGATGCGCACTGCCATGCATGATAGACACCTGCCTTCTGGGTGGCTTTTCCCAACCTACAATCCGTAAGGTGGGCATCTGATTCCTGGATCTGGCTTTGGCGTTGGCCAGAAGTAGGCTTACACCAACATCAAAATCGCAGCGGGGACCTGTCTTTGAGGCTTGGACAAGAGATGTGTCCACCTGGGCAAGAGCTGAGGAGAATATACTCCGCGGAGAGGAGGCAAAGGGCCTCCTGAGGCATCCCATAGTGGGATTATGGGGTGAGGTCTTAGAGAGCTGGGAACACCTGGATAAAAACTCTGACTCTGATCAATATGACCTCAAGGAGAGGCAAGAGGGTGAAAGTGGGAATGCCACAGAGCTGGTTGGTGTCGGGCGGAACACTTCATGATTTTGTGGTTACTTACAGATTGAGACATCTATTGCTAAATCAGGCACGAACCGAACTTGAGGCCCTAGCTAAAGTGTATATGGTAGTACTGATTGGGCCATTACCCACCCTTATAGAGCTTAACCACACTCACGTCAAACGGCCTATGGATGAGGTTTGACTGTTCCCCCCCTTGTGACACAATACATTGCAATACCCAAGACTCCACCCCCAAAGACTGTTTATTTGTTTAATAAACTTACTTATACTTGTTTCTAAATATCTACTTCCTACTGACACAAAGCTAAGGCCATGTGCTCCTCGACTTTGACACCCCAGGCCTTGATTGTAGGCCGTGATTGTAGGTCTCGGGGCTCTTGGTGTCACTGCACCCACTTAGTATTTGATCTCTGGCAAAGTTGCTACAAACATTGGACAGGCCATTTGCTCCCCCGAAAAACAGATATGAATAGTCTCTGCTTCTCTTAGACTCAAGCACACAGGGCTAATCAAGCCAAGACACAGTACCATGGAGCACAGGGGAGAAGAGGTAGAAGCAATAATAAGGGGGCGGAATCACAGAGGGTGGGATTTGGATCAACAGAAAGGCCGGAGAAGCAACACATGGAGGGAGTGAGGAAGGAAGCAAACATGTGGGGAAAGAGAGCAGCAAGCAGCAGGGAGAAGGAAAAGGAAACAGGCAAGAGAGGTGGGGGAGGAGCACCCAGGAACAGAGGGGGAGGGAGAGAGAGAGAGCAAGCAACATGGAACATGGAGTGGTGAAATAAAACAATACTAGAGAGTCAGCTGGAAACCATACATTCTTGCAGAGTACTTAAACATAAAGAAACAAGCATTTGCAATGCAATTGGTCTCGCGTTTGCTTGAGCTAAAGCAATTAGCATTGTAAACTCCTAACCGGACTTTTCTTGCCACATAAATTCAAAATGAAAATAAAACAGTTTCACATAACTAACTGGACTTTTCTTGCCATATAAACTGAAAAGTAAAAGTTTCAAATAAGCGAGCTGACGGCCGCCATCAGTGCAAAGCAGACACACAAAGGGAAATAAAAGTTCACTCGTAGTGCAACCTATCGGAAAAAGTACAATTATCCATGTAACCGGAAAAAGTGCAATTATTGACGTAACCGGCAAAAGTGCAATTTACTATGTAACAAGGTCGATGTCATGCAAAGCGCTCGACTTCTGCCCAGCGAGATCGCGCTGCGAAAAAAGACAAAAAGTAGTACAGAAACCGGACGGAAAACATGGAGCCTCGTATGTTTTCAGTACTTTGTTGCTGCGCTCGAGGAGGGCTAAACGCCAGAAAAGGCATGACTTATGCATGCCTTTCACTAATGAAAGCAAGCAGATTTTAAAAGGCAAGCCCACGGACCAATGCAAGAGACTTACGTGACATGGGTGTGGTTTGAAGCCCAAAGAGAGATTACAACATGGGACGGAGCGCTTTGCGCTCGCCCGTAAAAAGGAGTACCTGAAAAATGACGAGTGAAAGAACACAAGTCTATGCTCCAGAAAGACCACACAAGTTATTGAATAAAAAGCAAGAAAATCCGAGTGACAATGAAGCCAACCAATGGTAAGCAAAGGGTGGACTTTTACCCCACCATAATCTGACAATGTCTGCAACAGACAGTGCATCTGGGTGGCGAGACTGTGGCAAGACCTAAAAAAATACAGGAATTCCTGGCAATACAAAACTACCCCTGTAGTTTGCAGCTTCTTAAAGAGTGTTCAATAAAATATTGTGCACATTATATAGTCCTATCATATTTAATATATGAACATTTTTTTCTAACAACCTTCTGTACAAAAGTAGGCCTTCGACTATTCAGAGAAGCAACTGCAATGACATGCACATGCAACTAGCTACCAGCTTTACAATAGTAATAAAAATGACTAGAAGAGATGCATTGTAAGAATGATGGTTCTATTCAAAGAGAATCACTTATCTTGACTAACATTTTTACTTTCTGTATACAACTAAAGGCAGATGTTTCATCTCATGAAAGAACTATCTTATGCTGCTGTAACTTCTATTGATTCAGTAAATAATGCAAAACATTTTTATATTTTTGAACATTTTATTCTATGATGTATTAACTGCATCTTTGAAAACAGAAGGTAATCATTTTCTCTTGAGTTTCCCTTATGCCTGAGCAGTCAGCAGCATGATTAATTTCTAATGTTTGACCTTTTCAGGCTTAGTGTGTTTGATACACAGAAATTGATGCATTGTACGTTCCACATGCTTCAATTGGTAAGCATTGGCTCTGTAAGAGAGGGTTACTCTTCCACAGTATAATTTCTATTTTTTATGATATGTGCTTGCTTTTTGATTTTGCTTCATAGAAGCCTATGCTCTGTGTCATATATACTATCTATCCTATAAGTCATCTACAATAGCTACCCTATTGTAAGGCAACTGGTAGTTATATACTACCCTGCTACTTTGATCTTTTAAACAAAACCAGTAGCACTTTTTCTCCTTTCTAGGTCGAGCATAGCAGCGCGCACACCACACCACACCCACGGCACACCCATCAATATCACTTGTTCATGGGCTTGCCTTTCAAAACTCCTTTGTTATCACTGGTAAATGCTTTACGTTTGTCCCTACTTGGAGCAATTTTGTTACCACTTTGGACAGCGACACTGTTACATGGATAATTGCGTGATTGCTGATCTGTTTAACTGCGAGCAAACTTTTTTTTCCTTTTGTGTCTCTCCTTCGCGCTCATGCTCACGGCGGCCACGGTTCATTGAATCGGCTCGCTTATGTCAACTGTTTTACTTTTCATTTTCAATCTATGTGGCAAGAAAAGTACAGTTATGAACTTACAACACTAATACCTCTAACTCGAGCAAACGCGAGACCCATTGCATTGCAAATGCTTGTACTTTGTTTTTTATTTTCAACGTGCTCACCCAACAGGAGCTCAGGCAAGTAGGAATTTTAAACAGCTTCATAAACATTCCATTGAACGCGGTTTCATAACGAAACACATTCACTCGAGTTGAGCCTTTTCTTAAATTGTTTCTCCCCACCGACCCAAATCCAGTTTCTTCTCTGCTCCCTTGCCTGTTTGTTCTCCCCCCTCCCTCAAGCATTTGTCTCTGTTCATTCTCCCTCTACGAACTGAAGAGCTGACTGCTTTGTAGCTTTTGATTTTTGGTGGCGGACGGATTGTGCTGAGAGGAAAGGAAAGAATTCCACGCTTGAAAGTACAACAGCCGGCTGCAGCATCATCTGCCGAGAGGCACAGGAGAAAGCTCTGCACACACTAGCAAGTCCATGGCGCATTGCCACAGCTTTGTGCGACGTGAGCCTTTTCTTGATTTATTTCTTGTTTTTTTAAAAACTTGTATTCATTGTAAATGGAATAAACTAATCGGCTTGTCTTCAGTCTTCACACGGATGACTTTATTGTGCAATAGTTCCCAGATAATACGGGAGCTCTAGAAAAACACACATTTCATTAATGCCCGGTAAGAATGCCAGTGAACAACAAAAAACACAAACAAGTCTCGCTTTACCGTGCTTCCTCCTGCCACAAATTTCATCACAGCTGAGCGTCTGTGAAGACAAGAAGCGCGCTTGACAGGATCCCCAAGCGTGATTTCTTTTCTATAATGAATGTTGGAAAGGCCCACGGGTAACAACACGGTGAAGTGGGAATTAGTTGGCCAACACAATTCTTAAACTATTTCTAATTCCCTATGCTCGCTAATTAAATTTCACTTTTTTCGGTTTCCATTGTCTCAACAATGTATTGTATCGACATGTAATCATTGTGCGCATCTGTTCGGATTGGAACACACAGTACCAAATAGTAGTTTAAATAACGACTTCCCATAAAGAGAAATCTTTACAAAAAAATGTCTGATTAAATACAAACTAAGCATTATCAGGCATTTGGCGCACAGCAATGAGACAGGTGCACCTTTGATAAATACTATTCCTTATCTGAAAATCAATGGGAGTTATATTACATAATGCAGGTTGCTATGTGAAAATGTATTTTGGTTAGCCTTACATAGCGGTACGCGCCACTGGGGCCACTCCAGGGCGCTAAATGGCATTCATTACCGACTGCTGTAGCTTGTCTCTCTTTCTAAGCTGTTGATCATTTGAACATCTGCTGAAGTCAGAGAGACAAAGAAGGGACAGACAGGCCTACAGTGCTGCAACGTTTATATGTTAATAGCATTGTACATCGACTGTTTGTAACCATAGACTGATCAGAGTCAGGGGCTGTAGGAATTCCTGTCTCTGTTGCAGGCCCCAGACCTTGAAGTTCCACAGATCGCTCCCAAACCCACTCCTTTGATGATTTAAAAGTACTTTTACTTAAATAGTTCTGCAAGAACTGGGCATCACAAGTACGAAAAAACATAGACAACAAATATAATTTATTTGGCACCCTAAAGATATTTACTGTGATGTCCATATTTCATACACATCTAATGTAACGCCGCGCTCTGACGCGGTGTCTCTTTCTGTCCTCGCGGGTGGAACACGCTACCGATATTCGGAGCGCCGTTCTCCGTGTTTTTTGACTATGCTTTCTGGGAAGCATATATTTAGCTCCCGGTCGCGCTACACTTACTTGTAGCCTTTTTTCTTCTTTTATTGTTGGTGGTGGGTTTTTTGTTGGGCCTTTTGCCTGTCTCTATCCATGTTGTGTCCATCTTGTCTTCTTCGTGTTTTTGTCCCAGCATGCTCTGTTTTTCTTTTATACTACTTCCTTTTTCCTATACTGGTCTATGGGCTTTTCCCAATCCAAGATGGTGTTACTTCCCTTTCCTGTGATGTCACTTCCCTTTTTTCAGTATATAAGTCAGTCAGTCTTGTTCCTCCTTGCATTGCAAACACTTCCTTCTGGTTGTGCTGTTCGCTCCTGTTCTTTGTTCCTGCTTTTTTGCCTTGGGAGATTTTTGCCTGTTCTTTGTTCCTGCTTTTGCCTTGGGAGATTTTTGCCTGTTCTTTGTTCCTGCTTTTGCCTTGGATATTTTTGCCTGTTCCTTTTTTCCTGCCTTGTACCCTGGATATTGCCTATTTTTGTTTCCTGTCGTCAAGTCCTGTTTTTTCTTGTTTTCCTTCAGGAGTTCCTGTTAGTGGTTTTTTCCCCAGTGTTTGGGCTTTTTCCCCCTGGGACTCCTTCTGGAGGATACAGTCTGCTTTGGCGTAGCCTGTCAAGCGGCACCTTGGCTACTAGAAGGGGTCGCCCTTATCTGGGAACATCCAGGACCTGTAGAAGACTTGGTGTATTCGCCAATCCGAAATCCAGAGGTGAGAAGTCCAGCGCAGTACGTGACATCTAATATTTCTTAAGGAGTGTCTAAAAATATCTTGGCGGAGAAACACTTGCTGTTGTGGGTTAATCCTGATAGGGTGATTTGTGTGTTACATTGTGTTGCTCTACAACCAAGAAACTGACATTAAACCGCTAGCTCCCTCTCAAGATAGCTTGTGTTTGAAACATTCTGCGTGCTGCCATTTAATCTTCTCCCTTCCCTCCCTTCTCACAGACTGTTTGCCTCCCTAGCACTCTGAAGAAGTCAGTCGATGGAGTATTAGCAGCAGGGCTTTCGGTGAAATGAATAAACAGGGGAGGTCTCTCAGAGGGGCGTGGCCTATATAATCAAGGGCGTGGCTTAAACACATATGTATTTTGCTGTCTCTTCCTATTATTACGTTGAGACACAACACAACACCTGACACTACACCTGAAACAAACTAGTTCCCTTTGCCTCTCTCCTTTATACTCATGCTCATGGTGTATATGGCGTCTTGCAGTTTCAGAAAGTGCAAACTCGATCGGCGGTATTTGAGCGCTTTGCATGACAACCAGGTACATCACATTGTTTTTGTCTCTCCTTTGTGCTCTGTGGCGGCCGTGCTGCTTTTAGGTTTCATAGAGTGCGAACTTGTTTCCTGTGTAGATCGTACATTGTAGAGCGGTGTTCAAGGAGAGCCACAGTTTTGCTGCTGTGATAGACATTCATGTTTATCATAAAATCCTGCTTTCTGATTAGGAACGATGCTGTAAAATACTCCTGTTGCTGATACCACTCAATAACTGTTTTGGTTAATCACATCTTCTATGAGGTTTGGTGTGATTAATTCATTAGCTCTTATCTCGTGATCGTGACAGGTTCCTGTGATCAGAGTAAACATGCTCAACAGTTTTCATCAGTAGTGAGGTGTACATTGGGTATCTAATAATAAATAGCCTATCTGTGTGATCGTAGGCCATTTTAAACAGTGTCTTTCCTCAATTTCTTGGATACTCACTGCAGTCCCTAACAGTTTATATAGCATGTTGTTGAGGTGTGAGTTTTCTTGTCCTCAATTTCCTAATGCAAATGCTGAAAGCTGGCTTCACAAATGTTTACCATTCTGGGTTGTCGGGCCTACGTTATCTTCTTGGGTTGATTTTCTTCTACGAGGGCCAGAAATCACTGTTCTCCGTGGCTTCTTCCTGTTTTCATTGAAGGACTCTATTCCATTTATCAGTGACTTGTTCTGTGGTGTAGCGAAGTGTCGTGTAGAAAAATTGTAAGTGGTTATTGTTAGGATTCTTGTTAACAAAGATTGTCTCTGGGCATTAATTCAAAATGGAGCCTTGTTTCTTTTGTGTTAGGTTGTTTTTCTTTTTGTTTACTAGGCTATTGAAGTTTACTACGTTTTTTTAAAATATTGCATTAAAGGGTAAAGGGAAGACTGTCGTCTTGTTTTCGAAGTAATTTAATGTTTACAGCTCCCACACACATTTTTATACACTCCATTTGAAAATGATGATCATGAATCACAAGCAAGTATCTCTACTGCTTACTACTGCGATGGTATAGTGCTGACACAAAAATTGTTTTCTCAGTCAAGTAGCAGCTTTCCCCACCTCACTCTGGTGTCCAGGGATCTTAGGGATGTGATGGTGAGAGACCAGGTGCAGATCTGTCATACTATTCTGACACTTAGGGGAATAGTGTGATGGCAGGTGTCTCAAACTACACCACTTGCCCTCTCCCATTGAGTCTGACTGTAGTCACCTGATGGAGAACGTTGCCTGTGCTCTGTCCTCGATAGCGAGTGAGACATTCGCTATCATCACTGTGCCTGCTGTTTACTCTCCAATCAAGAGCAATGAACATAGCCCTCATATAGGAAGGAAGAATTAATGCCATGGTTGGTGGGAGCATGACAGAACGTCTGGTAACACTGCTGCATTTGGGAAGGATGAGAGAGCCTGACGCAGAAAGTTGTGGTACAACATAGGCGTGTGATTGCCCCATTATTGACACACATATATAATACAACACTTTAGACCAGAGGTCTTCAAACTGGGCGGCCCCCCCCCCCCTAGGGGGGCCTCAAGTGATCAATGGAGGGGGGGGGGCGCCAGACTCTGGCCAAAAGAAGCATTGCACAGATAACAGGCCTTTGTTTTAAGCAGAAGCATGTTATTGCATCTTTAAAAAAGGTAACAGTACGTAACTGCAGTGTTTAAATAGGTCTATACATATCTAAACATTGCCATCTTTGTACAATAATTGTGAAAAATTCTGAGGATAGGTCCCAATGATTTTTATTTTTCAGTTTGGAGACCTCTGCTTTAGACGACCAATGCACCCAGAACTGCACAAATAGGCCTTAAAACCCAGGACATCTGAATGTATGTGATCCCATGGCATCTTATGCAAATGCACAAATATGAATTTGCCAAACTCCCACATAACCCCCATCTGCTGCACAATAAACAAATCTTATCCATAAAATGTTTATAGCGAAAATGGCTCAAAAGCGTTTTAAATTGCAACACCTGGGATGCATTGTCTCGCCTTTCATTTTGGAAAAGTTAACTTGTTGGTTTTCATTTGCTCATTTTTGTGTTTGTTCATTAATATTGCTTACAGTTTTTCTCAGATAGTGATAGCATGGCCATTTGACATGCTGCTAAAGGGCTTTTGTCTGCAAGCAGGAAGCAAAACAGAAGAAAATCTAATTCAAACAGGGTGTAAAGAATGAATCATCCTGTAGCATGAAAACAGATTGTTTAGTTTTCATACAAATGCATGTTTACATCACAGATCCTGTTCTTAAATGAGCAGTTATTTTAAGAGGACTCCTTGATTTTAGAAGGATTCCAAACATGTTGCATTTTTAAGCCCTGATCTCTTGAATCCTTATTTCTTTCCTAGAGAGAAACATGCACATACATATGAAATATACTTTCCTGTGCTGCAAGGGAGGTTCTTAAGGAGAAAGGGGTGCTTTCAAAGGTCATGTAATGTGATTGTAAAGAGATCCCAAAACAGAAGGCACTTTTTAGAGTGATACTGGGATGAGCGGTATAAATGAGCAGGATTTTTTAGGTCGACCCCAAAATAATAGTATAAATATAATAAATAATGGAAATATTTCCATTTTTTGCTGCAGATAGAGGCATAAGGTAAATGAAAGTGCTTTAGTTATATGCAGGGCCACTGGAATTATGTAGACCAAATAATGCTGCAGGGTTGACCAATTTATGTGGCAAGAAAAGTCCAGCTCTGCATTTACCTTGCAATAGCTCTAACTCAAGCAAATGCGAGACCTATTGCATTGCAAATGCTTGTTTAATTCTGCTCTTCATACTAGTTTCCCAGGTCACTGTTGGTCCAGATGAGACCCTAGTATCCATCTTAAGGGTCGAACCCTCGTCAACAGACTACAAGACATACCTCATTTGTATCTATTTACCCAAACGGATGTGCTCAATAGATATTTCTGTTTGAACATTATACAGAAGCTGTCTATGTGTAGATACACCAATAATTGAAGAAATAAAAATGATTGTTTGAGTATTTTGTTATTTTTGTTGTGGTGTCTGTTTCACTTGGGGTGCACTTTTCTTCACCATTGCGCTTTGTGTGATCACTATAGAAAGATAGCTTATGCTTGGATTGTTACTCATAATACTTAAAATTATGTGTACCTTATACATTTGAGTACTGATTTCATTGTAAAAGAAGAAACAAATAAAAAATGTTTTGTGTCAGATTGCTTAAGTGTCTGTAACTGAGCATTGCTCTCAGATGAACTCAGTGGCAGAAATTTCTGCTTTAACGTATAATTTTCCTCAAGTGAGCTTCACATGAATGTGTGCCTCTTTAGATCAATTAAGGGCACACTGAAAAACTGTTATGGGGGAGCAAGAGGGCGAAGTTTGGAGGGAGGCATAGTGTTTCCTAAAAGAAATAGCGATAAAGGCACACACTTTTCACTGGATACAACTTAAGATACTACACAGAGTGTACTAAACCAGGATACTTCCATTTAGAATAGGCAGTGCCGCAGATGACACATGCTTATGTGCCTGTGGACTGTGGGGCTCCTTTTTACATACGCTGTGGGATTATCCCAAAATACAATCATTTAGGAAGGCATGAAGAACAGACTTCAAGAAACTTTAGGGAGCGGGCGTGACTTAGAGACACATAGAGCCGGACAGGTTGTCAGAGAGCTCTTGTGGCCCTCAGTTCCATTTATCCTAAGACTTGGGAGCTGCCAGGGGGCTCTGGACCTCTTCAGGAGCATCTAAGCCTTGAGGGCATCAGCAAAATCTACCTTCCCTGTCCAGGGACCCTCCCTTGAGCAAGTAGTGCAGTGGCTGGATCTTCGCCTACAAGGCCAAGCTAAGGCAGGCGGCCGAGAAGCGCCATAGCCAGTGGCCCCCTGTGGTGCTGTAAATACTGCAGCAAACTGGGGCGAGGAAGTGTCCGTTCTGCTGGAGCCTGACGTCAAATGTGCTGAGGCACCGGAGAGGGCACGTTGACTGTGCTGAGGGAGAGTGACGTCCAGCATGGAGGAGGCGGCCCAGCTGCAGTGGAAGAGGGCCATTCAAGGGTACCTGCAGCAAGACCGAGGAGTTCCATGGCTTGCGTAGCAGCCATGCTTTCCCAAGTTTGGCAGGGAGCTACAGCATGGAGGACTGTAGGGAGGCCTACGGTGGCAAGGAAGAAGTCACCTATGTGGAGAGGTCAGTGGAGGGAGCGCACTGCTGGGGCCTGTGTCCTGTGAGGCTGTGGTTAAAGGCTACCGGTCTCTTGGGGGCAGTCCGCTGGCATTGCCTGGGGCCTCACCATGAGGACAGCAGTGAAGGCCCATCCCTGAGGGGGGTCGCTGGCTGGGCTTTGGGTGTCCCTTGCGCCCTGTGAGGACAGAGGCGCCGGACCACAGAGACATTGGTTGATGCTGCTCACCCAGGCGACCTGGAGCCTTGTTGCTGGGCAATGCTGTGCTGATGGATAGTGGAGGGGGGAACGGGTGTGGGTGCTCATGCCCTGCAGTGGTGGATGGGCTGCTTTGCCATGGGCTGGTGTGTGCTCCCCCTTAGTGCTGTAGCCAGGGAGCTGTCTGGCATCCTGTGGGGGGGCACCCAAGGCTCTTGGGGGGCTGTGGCATGCCAGCTGTGAGGTGGCCCTGGCCTGCTCTGCCCTGATAGTGGAGAAGCAGAACATATTGTGCAGTGAGGGAGGTCCTGGAGTCTGGTTTTGTACCCTGGGGGCCCGGTGATCTCTTTCTGTGATAATCTGCCTGGTCAAAAGTGCATAAAGTGCTGAGAGCAGAGTCCAAATGATGGACTACGTGCAGGATGCGAAACAGGATCACCAGGAGGAGTCAGAGCAAATGCAGGGCGGTATAGGGAATTGCCATCTAGATGCAGCAGACCAGAGCCTGGGGACCCACCCAGCTGGTATTTTGGCAGCCACCAGGGATACCAAGACCTCCCTGAAACTCAAAATCTACTCTGTGGTGGGGTTGTTACGGGTTGACCATAGGAAATTGGTTGAGAGAGTAGGGACAGCAGAAAACACCTTCAAGCAGATTACACCATTGGAAGGAGGGGGCTCAGTACCACCTCAACAAATTGGCAGCTGAAAACGCAACCAAAGTGGGGAAGCCGAATGATCTGGAGAGCCACTCCTGCTGCAACAACATCTGACTGGTGGGGGTTCGAGAGCGGGCGGAGGCCCGTTCGAGGGGGAGACCTTCAGAGCTTTCCACTGTGGAAAGGACCCACATGGAGCCAGGCAGGTCCCCCAACCTGATTGGCTCCCCAAGGGCCATTTTGGTGAGCTTTCAGGACAGGGGCCATACCCGGCAGGTGGCCAGGGCACCTGGGCTTTGGCAGTTGGATGGTGGTTTGGTTAATATTTATTGAGACACGATAAAGGTTTAGAGGCAGAGGGAGTCAAACTTTGAGATCAAGAGACAACTGAAATCTTTGAATCTTTAACTATGAGCTATTGTTCCCCCCCATGCATCAAGGGACAAACTCAGAGGGTTCTCCTTTCTTTGGGATGGAGGCAGAAACTTTGGACTGGCCAGAGGCAAAGGGACACCTGATGTCAGGTCGACCGGAGGATGATTGCATGGAGTGTTGGATGACTCAGAGACAACGATGAAGGTGGCAACATAAGCCAGGACCTGCCCTGACCAAGACACAAGCTGCGATGGATAGGGTGAGGGCGGAGGCTGAGATCTAAGATAGCTGTGCCTGGTTCATGAGCAACCGATGGTCGGAGCTGGAAGTTTACAGAGATGCTCGCAAAGACACAACAGATGGGGAGTCTTCTGCCATGGGGGCTAGATGGAGGACGGGGTTTCTAGTGGTTACCCACCATTACTGCTCACTTGATTGTGTGACTGGTTGTTTAGTTCTGCAAGCTACATCTTACCTCCACTTTTTCCAGTTCTGAACTTCATGGACAAGCTGGTTCAGCGAGTACATGGTAAGGTGACAAGCACCTCGAGCATTGAGGTGTGGGTAGTTTTAAGCGCTCTGCACAAATATGTGAGGAGGGGGTGGTTTCTGTTCAGGGTGGGGGTTCTAATGTTAGACAATGGCTATAGAGTCAATGTTTTGGATGGACAGGTCTTGAATGTCTCAGAGCAAGTTGCAGGAGTTAGTGGAGCTTGACCCTTGGGTTTGGTAGCTGGCCGTCTGCAGGTCCTCTCCTGGAATGTTAATGGTCTCGGTAGTAGCATTTAGAGGGGCGTGGTTACAAAATTCCTATACAGGCATGCCCCTGATGTAGTTCTGTAGGCAAGATACCCACCTGGTAAGCAATAGGTGTGGGTTCTTCAACAGATGGCCTTATCAACTGGTATTTCATACAGGGATTCCACAGGGCTCCATGGGGGTTAGGATTCTGCTTTGCAGATCTGTCCTTTTTCATCTTGTGAGGCCATGGGCATCCCTAGATGGGTGTAGGGCTGCTGCCTCCGGTACCTGCAATGGGTCCCCCTTACCATAGTTTCATTGTACCTTGTACGGGTGGGGCCCGTAGAGGGGGATGGCATTTGGATTTGTGGGAACTAATGGACTGGGTCTCAGGGAAACATTTGGTGGCCACAACCACACCGTATTTTGAAGAAAACAAGGGTTCAGTGTCTTCTGGGATTGTGTCATGACAGGCATACAAGACCGTGATCCGAGGCCGGGGCCAATTAATCTCACACACACTCTGAAAAAAAAAAGAGGAAGAGGGAATGGGAGTGTGTGGCCCTAGAGAGCAAGCTGGTGAAAGGGGAGACTACTTTGTGATCACACCAATACCCGAATTGGCAATTGAAATTGAAATGGTTTGGGAGTAGTACTGAACGTTGGCATATCAGGAAGCTAGGGCCTGCTTTTGAGCCAAAATGGGTGAGTCTACAAATTCAGAGATAAAACCAGGAAGCTAGTGGCATGGTTAGCTAGACAGGAGGAAGGGCAGAGGTGGATATAGAGCCTGAAAGAAGTAATGGATCCCTGGCCAAAGCCCATCGCTCGGGTGATGGCATCATATATGTGAGTCGTTTACAGCTTGCATACTTCTGAAAGAGGGGAGGGGCTGCTTGATTTTGTCAGAGATGTCCTGACTCCTACCCTTGTTGGGGAGGACCGGGAAGCTTTGGAGGCTGAAATCTCTTATTCAGAAACTGCAGAGACCCTAACCCACTTGAAGAGGGGCAGGCCCCGGGTCCTAATAGACACCCGTCTGAGTTCTTTAAGTGTCTCCTGTCTCAAGTGGTACCTCTCTTGGGGGAGCTCTTGAGGTGCACAAACTGGAGGGAGAGCTGCCAGATGACCTGAGTTGAGTGGTGATTCTCCTGTCTACAATGCGGGAAAGCCAGTGGAGGATTGCATCCTATTGCCCAGTTTCCCTTCTAATTGTATAGGCGAAAATACTGGCATGCGTGCTAGCAAACCATATGCTATGGGTGGTGGAGTCCTTGGTGAAGGTAGACCAGTCAGCTTCATGCTCACAGGGTGATGTGACACCATCGTGCATAGTGGAAGGATTGGGGAACCTGCAATGATATTATCATTGGATGTTGAGAAGGCGTTTGACTTCCTAGAGTTGGTTGTATTTGTGGGAGGTGCTAGAGAAGATGGGGTTCTGTTGTTCATTCTTAGGGTGGGTCAAATTGCTTTATTAGAAACCTATTGCACGGGTGCAGGTGAATGGCATGTTGTCATAGGATATACCGATCGGACGAGGCATCTGACAGGCATGTCAGCACTCCCTGTTGCTGTTTGTGTTGGCACTCGAGTCACTTTCAAGTTGGATTTGGGGGGTGGGGTGCAATATCCCTATACATCAGACAACATTCTTTTACTCTTGGTGGAGCCCATCTGGTCATTGCGGTGTATTCTAGCGGTCTTGCATAACTTTGGGGAGTTCATTTGTCTGCTCATCAACTGGGTTAAGTCAGTGGGGTATGCCTTGACAGAGTGATGCCCCCCTTCAGGAGTCTTCCCAGTTTGTTGGGAACCGATGGTTTCAAGTACCTGGGCATTTATGTCACATCAGACCAGGAGCGATTCTTCCGTGCAAGTTTGGGAAAGATCTTGGAGGTCAATAAGCAGGATGTGGGTCACTGACATAACCTCCCGTTGTCTTTTCTGGGTAGGGCTGCACTCTTCAAAATTTCTGTATGCCCTCCGGAGCACACCAGATGTGATGCCGGATAGTTTCTTTCAGCAGGTGGATGAGGTCACTAGGACATTTCTTTGGGACGAAGGGCCTCCCGCTTAGACCTGACGACACTGAACAGCAAGGCCTGGGATAGGGGCATTGCCTTGCCTAATCTCTATTACTGGATGGCCCACCTGGCGGTGGTGAACTGTTGGGTTTTCTCAGATCAGAGAGAGCCTTTCCCTGTTACAGATGGCATAGCAATGGACTCGTGGGGAACCTGAGACATCTGTATGGTGGAGACAAAGGGGCTCCTGCCATTGATATCTGGCAGAGGGTGGAGAAGCTCATGGGGTGGAAGGGACGAGTTACGCTGTCGACACCACTGTTGGAGGGGGAGACACTGGGGGGCCTCAGGAACATTGAGGGATACAAAAAGTGATGCATGTGGGCATCTCGTTGGTGGCAGAAGTCTGGAGAGATGGAAGGTTGGTTTCCTTTTCAGAGCTTCTGGCCGAATAGGAGATTTGAGGCAGTCAGTGCCTCAGATACCTGCTGATGCAGCATATTTTCAAGAGCTATGGTCCGTGGCTGAAAGATCTGCCAGAGGAGTCCCATAGTCTCCACAACTTGATCCCCCTTAGGGATCTATGGGAAAGTGACCTAGGTGTACTAGAGGATGAGGCTTGGGATGATGCCTGCTGCTACCCACGGAAGGTGGCGATCCAGGTGAGTTTTCACTTGGTCCACCTAAAACTATTACATAGGGTGTACTACACAAGGGAAGGTCTGTATACGCTAGGGCAATGTGTCTCTGACCTTAGTCTGTCGGAGTGCAGCCAGAGGGCTATACTACTCCGCACAATATGGGATTGCCCACTGGTGGAGAGATATTGGGAGCAGGTGGGATCACATCTGTCTGCAGTGATGGAGGTCCAAGTACTGCTTACACCAAAGTTGGTTGCCCTGGGTATTTGGGGGAAACAGACTTGGAAGACGTATACCCTGCTTTTCTGTAATGTGACCTTGGCAGTTGCAAGGTGGGATATAGCCAGGCGGCGGGGTGTCCTGTTCTGCCTACACTGCAGGAGTAGAAATCAAATTTTAATTGGTGTTTGTGGACAGAGGAGCAGGTCTATAAACCTAGGGCATGTCACTATAAATTTGAGAGAGTCTAGCATCCCTATGGGGTTGAGGAGGCCTGTGGTTGAGAGTGGTCAGCCACCGGTGAGGAGATCTTTGGGGGCTTGAGGGTCCGAAGTGTCTAGGTAGTGGTGGGAGGGGCCCCAACGGTCTTGGTCACAATGAGCGATTGAATACCTAACGGATACTTTCCATTACCAATGTTCGGAGCATGGGTGGTAATAAAGGGTGGTATAGTAAGATACCTGGATCTGGTATATCTGTGCTTGGTATGTAGCCGTCTGCCTGGGTGTTGTTTGGGTAGGGGGTTTATTGGAAGGAGTTGTGGGAGTGTTTTACTTCAGTGTAAAGTTGGCCGGCTTGGTGGTGCTGTCTTGCCTTTATTCGTGTACTGTGTGTACCACGTTGATAGGTGCCAATAAACAGATATTTTTTTTTAATGGAGTCATAGGAACACCTATTGAAGGCTATGCCCCTCTAACGATCTTAGGAATATGGAGGGAATCATATATGACATCTTGGGAATATAGAGGGACTTATATATCACATCATACAAGAAACCCTTAGTTAACCATGTCTTCCTTCTTGCAAATCTGGCATTTGCACAGAAATAGAGAAGCACTGCAGGCCCAAGACTGTGAGACTGAGAACAAGAAATGAACAAAGGCTACAGCAGGGAAAAAATGGTGTATCAGAGAAGGGGGTCACCCAAGAAATTCAAAAAAATATGGCGAGGCTGGACCACTGAAAGTTAGGAGACAGGGGCAGTACAATAAAGACCGTACCAAAGGAGAACACGAACTGGTAACATGACAAAACTGCCCTAGGATAGTCATACCGGAGCCCAAACCACTCCGGAACAATATCCAGAGAAGAGCTAACACACCCACATAAGACTACATACGCACAAACGCTATACCGCCAGGAGGGGAGGGGAAGGGGAGATTGGAGGGAATGTCAAGGTATCAATGCAAATGTTGCTATGTTTGATAAAATTGTATCAGTGTCTTCAAATGCGAATAAAATACATTCCAAAGAAAAACAATATGTGCATAAGGAGTAACTGCAAACATCTCAGAAAAAGCAGTGAAAAAAGAGTTAGCAAAGGTACTGTTGTAATGTTATTAATTATGGTATAATCGACTGTACTAGTTTCTGCCACCTACTTGTTCTCTTCATTTGATTGATGCCTGGAATCCCCAGATAGAGCTGCTTTACAATGTTGGGAGTTCTGTCTGATAAGGTGACATTAACTCTCTGTGGGCAAAACTGGAAATATCTCTTCATTGACTCTGAATAAAGGCTATGCAACCTCTACGTTTTGAGTCATCTTTTCATCTGGAGATTACGATGGGATGCTGTGCAGGGGACAGCAACACATCTCCATGCCTGTGAAACTTTGCGCGAGCAGCAGAAGAATTCCTCTTGAGAGCAGCAACACAATGATTCATCTGCAGCTCGCTGGAATGCTTGATACAACCGGACTCAGTGATTTCTTCTATAGCTGAGTGCCCTCAATGGTGTTTGTGGCACCTAAACCTATTTGAATAGTTTAGCATTTTCTTTGGCAGCTCATTTACTAAAACATTATTGACAAACTAGCAAGTGTCATCTTCAAAACAAGTAAGACATCCTATTTTTTGGTTACGGGCAGATCTAGCAAACTATGGCCCTATATTGAGCAAAGTGGCATTGCACCAAGTGCAGCGCCACTTTTCTTGCACCCTTAGTGCCCCCCTAATGCCACCATGTGTGCGCTGTATCTAAGATATGGTGCACCATGGGGGTAATTAGGGGAACTAGTGTCAAAATTATTTACTCTAGTTCAGAGCTTTGCAGGACTGATAGCGAGTGCAGGAGCTGGCAGGGGGGGAAGATTTTGCCACTGCAAAGCGCAGAGAGGGGCCCGCAAGGACGAGTCGCCCCGGTGCCAGAGAGGAAAGAGACCAGCCACGAGGACAGGCCGTGAGCAGCCTGCTGAGATTCTGGAAGGCTGCGGCTAAAGAAGGATCCATCCGCCTGGGCGCCGAAGACAAGTGGCTGCTGGGCCCTCCGGCACGGGGCGCTAGACTGGACAATTGAGAAGAGGCTCTGAGGCCACCTGGGCCTGCCGTGCCTTGCGGAGCCGCCCTGGGGCCGGTTGGTGGTGGAGGCTGCCAGTGGAACCACCTCCCTGGTACAGTTGACGAGGGGGGAGGAACCAAAGTGGGCCCTGGGGCTCCAACAAAGAGGTGAGAGCGAAGGGTGCAGTGGGATTCCCCCTACCAACCATGAGTGCGACTCTTGGCGCTAGAATTGTCTAAGCCTTGGATTGGGCTTGGTCCTAGGCCCGGGTCCTGCGTGATGACTGATAGGAACACCCAAAGAGCAAAAGTATACAGCGGCCCAGCGGAGCAGAAGCTCAGCTCCACCACAACAGCGTGGATCACGAAGGAGGGTAACAGACTAAGGGGCCCTCCTTCTCCAATAGTGTGGGCTGCCAGCAGACACTGCGTATACCGCAGCTAAACCCGGGCTGCACATACTGCTCCTAGGACCATGGCCACCTCGAAACATAAAAAGGAGCAGTCAGTCCGAGAGATACTGACTAGATCCACAATAGCGCAACTCAAACAGTCAGACACCACTTCCCAACCCTCGCTACAGGCCAACAACGAGGGGATATCTGGCGATGAGCTCGCCCCAGTCACAAGGGGCTTTCTCAAGTCTTTGTTTGACTCTTTAAAGACAGATCTTCAAGACCTTAGGAAAGACCTTTCCCAAGAAATGCACGATCTTCGCTCAGACCTCACCTTGATTGGGTAATGGGTCTTGGGCCTGGAAGACAATGAAGTAGCGAGAGATGAGGATGTTGAGCAACTACGGGAACAGCAGGAGCAGCTGCAGGTCTTGTCCGATGACCCTGAAAACTGCTCCCGTCACCACAACATTCGAGTCAGGGGTGCTCCTACTGGAGCTGAAGGAGAGGACATTAGAGAGTACACCACATCCCTGTTCCGTTCAGTTCTGGGATGGGAGGGCAATAAAGATATCCTGTTAGATCGCGTGCATGGAGCCAGTCGCACTGGCGGAGCTGGATCAAGGACTCTGGGCATCTTAGCATGTGTTCATAACTTCCTGATCAAGAAAGACATTCTCTGGCTGGGAAGGAGAAAGCAGCATATTCAGTTCAGAGGTCATATGCTATAACTATTCCAAGACATATCCCTACTCACACTTCAGCGGCACATGGAGTTCAAACCCATTTCTAATTATCTTTGATCTCGCAGCGTCTCATATGGCTAGGGACATCCATTCAGGCTCATATTTCGCTGGATGGGCCAACTACACCACTTGAAGACAGTTAAGGAGGCCCAACAGGTTCTGCAGAGAACCCCTCGGACTCTGGGACCTGGACCTCTAGAGAGACCTCCCCGGGGGGTGGCCTGATGGAGACGAGCGGCTCGACGGCAAAAACACAACAGACCGTCTTCTAAGGAAGAGCACAGGTATGACAAGCGGTCTTGGACAGTATTTTTTCTGGCAGCAGCAAATAGAGGTTGGAAGAAGGTGCCTGCATGGCAGCTATGCCCTGTGCCTGACTGTTGGGTCCCTGGTCCGCTATGCTACAACAACAGGACCTGAGGCGGCAGGGTCCTCCTGCAGATTAAATGTCACCGTCCGACGCCCCTGTGCCAGATAGATGCCATCTTCATGGATTTCCCTAATATAAGAATTATGTTTTATGTTTGGTATGGTACACGTTGTACCACCCTTTTGCCTGTTTCACCTTCCCTCTCGTTTCTACATACAAAAAAGCTAAGCTATGGCAAGCTCCAATATCCGCATAACAATTGGCAGCACATCCTATACACCCCTCTACATGGCATACAAGCGACATTAGCCCTCCCTGCCTACCAACACACCCTACACTTACATTTCTGAGCTTCAACGTTCGAGGCCTCAACAACCCCACAAAATGGTTGGCGATACTTTTCCTACTTGAGTGCTCTGAGAGCCACATTTGCTTATTGCAGGAAACTCATCTTCTCAATAAAGATATCTTCTGAATGCGCTCCGAACAATTCCCTCAACAGTTCTGGTCCTCTACACACAAGAAACATAGCGGGGTAGCAATCTTGGTATCTAAATCTTTCCCAGGGGAATTTCCCACTAAGATAGGTGAGATAGGGTAGATTCCTAGCATACAGAGTTCGGGTGTGTACCTTCCACTTTACACTTGCCATAATCTGCGCCCACAATGTAAAACAAGAGGCTTTCGCCATGTACACCCTCACTCCGACACTGACCACCCCAGATGTGGCGCTCCTTCTTGGAGGTGACTTTAATCTAGTTTTGAACAAAGACCTAGACCGGTCGGGCTTTCTCCCCCTCAGGGCTACAGTGGCTTAAGGACTGTGGATTGGTATGTACTTGGCGAGAGGTAAACACAAACGCCCGTGACTACACCTTTTACTCAGCAGCGATGAAAATGTACACCAGTATAGACTATTTTCTAGCCTCCACAGCTTTTTGGGCCTGTATTAGAGACACCACAATAGAGCCCAGATCCCTATCAGATCCACGCTCTCTCTAAAAGTCCAATTTGATTTAACTCACTTTGGATTTCCTAGTTGGAGATTTCGAGATTCCATTCACCAGTCACATTGTTTGGGGGAGGCCATACGATGGACCATTAAAGACTACCTCAGCATCAATGATAATGAGCTCTCATTCCTTCTGTCCTTTTGAGACGCGCCCAAATCAGTGGTTTGGGGAGAGTTGATACCTTTCTCCAAGGCCAAGAATAAAGCTTGAAGAGAGCTGTGACTACTGCTTGAGCAGAAGGTGGTGGAGTGGGAACAAACCCACAAATGCCCATCTCTAACTGAAGTGTCTAGACCTAGACCGAGTGGAATATACCATTGGAAGACTAAGGCATAAGTAGTATGTAAGGGGCAACCGATGTGGGAGGTTGTTAGCACATAAACTGTGAACCCCCTTACAAGAGAGAGATGAAATGATCCCCAAATCGTGGCTACATTTCATAAATTCTACCAAATTCTCTACACAGCCAATACAACTATAACCACTGACCCCTCCTCCTACCATGATGGGTGTGCCCTCAAGCTACTACCTCAGGCTGACACTGACTCCCTCGACCAAAAAAAAGTGGATGAAGCCATCTCCCGACTAAAACTCAGGAAGTCACCAGGCCCAGACTGCTTCACACCACTCTTCTATAAAACTTTTTGCCTAGAGTTAGCATCGCTACTTACATGACTATTTAACTCATTTGCGGAGACTAATTCTCTTACTAATAGCATGCTCAATGCGACTATAACTGTGACCCCGAATCAGGGCAAAGACCCAGAGGAGTGCGGGTCCTATCAGCCCATCTCGCTCCTCAACATAGGCACCAAGTTGTTTACAGGCATCCCAGTGTATTGCCTTAACTCGCTAATGCCTGGGCTGGTGGACCCAGATTAAGCAGGCTTTATCCCACATAGGCAATGTGGGGACAATACAAAACGCCTCTAACATCTATTTGATAAGCAGCACAGATCGAATTGTGGGAGGCGTTGCTGTTGTCCATCGACACTGAGAAAGCGTTCAATAGCGTCCACTGGCCCTACCTTTTTGAGGTGCTAGCTCACTTTGGCTTTGGCCCTAAGGTAATGTGTTGGATAAAAAGTGTCTATTGGGAGCCCAGGGCCTCTTTCCAGGTGAACAGCATGTCCTCTCAGCCTTTTCCGGCTAGGGGCGGGACGAGGCAGGGATGCCCTCTCTCCCCACTCCTTTTCGCCCTTTATATGGAACCCTTGGCCCAACGCATACATATGAGCCCCAACATAACTGGTTTCAAAATCGGGGGTGACTATCGCGTTATCAGTCTATATGCTGATGAAGTAATATTGGCCCTGTCCGACCCTCTAATCTTACTTCTGGCCCTGACTGCTTCTCTGCAGCAGTTCAGGTCTATTTCAGGACTTCGAGTGACCAGGCTAACGAAGTAGAGCTGTGCTCCCGATTCCCCTTCCTGTGGTCCTCCTCTCACATTCCATACTTAGGCATCGATCTATCTGGCACCTCTTCACAAACTGCCCACAGAAACTACGCTGCCCTTTCTAAACTAGTGTTGGCAGATCTTAAGGCATAGAGCAAACATAAATTATCATGGCTTGGCTGGGTAGCAGCAATTAAAATGACAATCCTACCTCATATTTTATATCTTTTTCAAACGATTCCTTTTCCCCCTCTGGCCAAGACACTAAAAACCCCGCAGCCTCCTCTCATCAAATTCATTGGGGTGGGAGGCCCCCGCACTTATCAAGGCAGATTATTTTTCTGCTTAAGAGAAAGGGGGGACTGGCGGTCCCATGCCTCGCAAGATATTTGCAGGCTGCCCAACTGCGCTTTATTATAGAATAAACCCACCCATACTGTGAAAAACACTGGTGTTTCATGGACCAAGCAGTCGTGTGGTCCCTCATATGGAAAGAACCTTGGCTCCCATGCAAATACAGGGCTAAGGGGCTCTACTGTTCCCCCATCACTAGCACGTTGTTCCAGATCTGGGAAACAGTCGCCACCAAAGCCAGACTAACATCTTTCCCATTACCTCTGACGCCAATATGTGCCAACCCAGATTTCACCCCTGGCATTAACCCAGACTGCTTTCGCAGATGGCATGCCAGAGGATGCAAGAGAATAGGTAGTTTATTCAACATAGATGGCATTATCTCCTTTGACCGCTTGAAAGACGACCATGAGCTAGAGGCGGACAGGATAACATACCTACAGGTAAGGCACAGGGTCCTTCAGCCTTCAGTCTGATTCCTCGCTGCGAGACCCCTTACACCATTTGAAGAATGGGTAACACTTAAGCAGGATAACAAACGACTAATCTCCGAGATTTACACACACCTAACCACCAAGGCACAAGTGCCCATACCCCGGGCAAGGAAGATGGGAGGCTGATACAGGGAGAGAGCTAGCATACACTGAATAGGGAGACATTCACTATAGGACCCACACCACATACAGTGCAACGGGTACGGAGACAGCTTACAAAATTGATTCGTATTGGTATCATACCCCAGCACGGAAACACTCTTGGGACCGCTCCAAACCAGATACCTGCTGGAGAGGGTGCATTAACACAGGCACACTACTACACCTGCTCTGGCACTGCCCCAAGTTACACCGATATTAGAAGGGCATTTTAGATGAAATAGACAAAGCATTCAACACAGAGATACCTAGACTACCGACATATGCTGTGCTCTGCCTTTCTAACCCACTAACATTCCCTCTACGCTCTATGAGAGTAAGACAGATTGCCTTGGCCATCAGTGTAGCCCATCAAACCATCTCATCACTTTGGGGTACTGACAGAATTCCCAATGATACATCTTAGCTTCATAAACTCTGGTACTTACTGGGAATGGGGAAGCTCTCACTTGTGGCGTAGCAACGGGCTGCAGACTTTGTTACCCTATGGGCACCCTTCACTCAAGTTCTGTCTGCTGAGTTTAATGAAATTACATGCCCCACATACGTTAAAGTCTTACATCTAACAGGCTAGGGCGATAGAAGGGTACCTCGTCCACAAAGCCACACCTCTCATCACTGGATGATCTAAGGGAATTCGCAATCCCTCCAATTAAGAAGTGGGGGTGTAGACAGTAAGGGCGAGCCAGAATGAGTTCAATGAAGGAAGGGGACCTGTTTTTGTTTGTGTTATTATACTGTTTCTTCATTTCTTTTTACATCATCCAGTGTGGTTAATTACGCTGCCCGCTCCCGGGTTGTGGTATCAAAGCAGTGTTATGTACTACTTAAATGCTACTGATGCTGCCGGCCTCAAAGGTAGTAGACATACAGCTGTGTATTTTTTTGTCCTAAAACTGCAATATAATAGAACTGATCTATAAAAACAAATCGGACATCAAAGACCCAGAAATTCCTATTCTATTTTTATCAGTCCCAGACATTTTAAAAGAAGAATGGTCAGATAACATGGATAAAGACAACACATTGAAATTAATTATACAAAAAGTCATTGAGGATTCACTCAAGAAATGTAATGGACTGCA
The DNA here is from genome assembly GCF_031143425.1 of Pleurodeles waltl. NCBI lineage: Eukaryota > Metazoa > Chordata > Amphibia > Caudata > Salamandridae > Pleurodeles > Pleurodeles waltl. The sequence continues at coordinate 1,028,879,967 of NC_090437.1, read as the reverse complement.
AATGAATTTACAACCATATTAGAATGTTATGTACTAGTTTGTCCATAGAGGGTAACCTAATTTTAAAGGCAGGCAAAATCGTGCCCCAAAAGGTTTTAAATGAATGCATTGCTAATATTGCAGATGAGGGTAACCTAAGAAGAATCCTCGCTAAAACGAAAATGAGAGCAGGTTACTGGATCTCCTGAATGAATTCAATGATAGAAGACATTGTTGAGGACTGTTATGCTTTCAGCCTAAGTGATACATCTTAGAACACTAGGAAAACTCCATTGAGATACCCTCTAACCCATGGGCAAGTTAGGACTTAACATTGTAGGCCCCCCAGGATTTCAAGACTAATACACTTTAGTACTCATTGCTTTTTTCTCACATTGGATTTTCATGAAATTTGTAAACACAATCAATACCAAATACCCCATCATTTTCTGAGCTGATTTCTTCTCTTCTGAGGGTATTCACAGCATTACAGATAACGGGGTCCAGAGGAACTGAAGACTTTAATTGCTGATTTTTCTGTCAAACATAGAAAAACTGCCCGGTACTGTCCAAAAGCCATCAGGATGGTGGAAAAGGCTAATAGAATGATCAAAGAGGTGATACAGTTAGCTATTGTGTCTTCCAAATCCATCATTCAAGCATTTATGCTATGGACTTATCATACCACACAGAATAGTGGGATATCTTTGTTTGTTATGTTCAGAAGCAGGAAGCCTAGAACTAAATTGACATCGAATTGGTTATGTGAAAACAAAAGTGTTTCAATGAACAAAGAGGAGTTGAAGGAAAAAGTCATGATACATCAAAATAAATATGAGTGGTATGATAAAATATGGGGAGCGACATAATATGTGTGAAAAGTTGGACAGTAGGTGTTGGATAAGAAACCTCACAATAGTCATAACAAATTTGACAAATATCACAAAGAATTTAAGAAATGAAAAACAATGTAGTACTATTAGAAGATGGTCGCTTGTGGAGTATGGATAGATTAACGTAATGTCGAAGAAGGTTGTAACAAGACATGGATTCATGGGATAAAAGAGACGATTATGAAAATGGCCACAGAAAAACCAGAAGAGACAAAAGGGTAATACATCCCCTGGGGTGGCACAAACTCTATCTATTAATTTGGTTTTTAATGTTATTACTATCAGTTACTGTTCTGCTTGTCCTATCCTCCGTGGATTTTTTTTTCTTTTTATGTAAGGCTTTGAAGAGGCAGTTTTGATCTCATTTATTGGCGGGAGATGTGTTATTCATTATGGTATAATCCACTGTACTAGTTCCCCCACCTTGTTCTCAACATTTGGTTGATCCATTGAATCCTCAGGTAGAGATCATTTAGAATGTGGGATTTCTGTCAGATGAGTTCTCTGTGGGCAAGACTGGTGACATCTCTTCTTTGACTCAGAATAATGGCTATTTAATCTCTACGTTTTTGAGTCATCTTTTCAGGTACATTACATACAACTCTGTGCATCATGGCACTGGGCTTCCATTGTCCTTCCTTTATATTTTGTGCATTGGGCTATAGATCAAGAGATCATGTTGTCATACCCCATTTGTCCCTGTTGTCCCATAGGACCTTGTGATGTTCCTATTGCTATCCCCTAGTGCCCACAGTTTGCGTGGTCATCTTTATACAGCAACACACATCATGTGTTGTCTATGAGTCCCCAGGGCCGGCTCCTATGACGTTTAAATTCCCCTGGGCCTTTTCTATACTTATTGTGCAAGAGGAAAGCATGTTGTGAGCAATGCATGTGCCTCTCCCAAGGGCCCGGTTTTTAAACACCTGTTCCAGCCTTGTGTCACGCGCAATCTCATGAGACTTACAAGCGTACATGTTTATAAGCCATTTTGGTTTTGGGAGGCGACTCTTGGCCTCGCACATGTTGGAAAGAACTGGTCTCTCCTATTCCCACTTTCCTGGAGACCTACTGCCCAGTTTCTATGGCATGGCCCACACTCTGGACATCACCCAGTTCTGATGCTTACCTATGGCTCCTGTTAACTCCCTCAACAAAACTCAAGGTTAGTGCACAATCAAAAAAACTGTCAAACAAAAGTGGATCGTCATACAGTTCTCCTAGAATAAGTACAATTCTGGAGCATTTTTAGACTTTGCTTTTGGGTGCATAGTTCAATGCACTTGGAGCACATTGTGAAAAACCAAGGAAACTTAAATTGTCATGTTAAGAGGTGCATTTGTTATCATTAGAATGTGCTTGTGACAACACAAAGACTTATAAGTGTATGAGTAGAATGTTTCATATGTGCTTATATGAGCAATGATTATGGTGATGTTATTTGGAGTAAGTAGTATGACTGAGAATGCACTAAAGAGTACAACAACTCCCAGAAGATTAGACACAGATTGGTTTCTTTTGGTTTCTATGATGTATTAGAGTTGTCCACATATAGGTGAGCACTCGTACATGTCATTTGACCTGTAATATGCCACATGTATAAACTCATGGAAGTAATTTGATTTGCAATATGATTGGAATGCATGGTGACACATTCACACGTTTTTTCAGCACACCTCACTATACTGCCCAGAAGATGCTGTCCAGAGGCTTTAAGAGCTCATTACGCAGGCGAACTCAAAGGCCAGCAGCAGAACTATTATACGCAAGTCTCTTTCTTCCTTCTTTTATCACAACCCTCCTTCCCTTCTGGGGCAACGTTTGATTTGCGATTTCAGTTCCTTGATCAGGCACTGCCCTAGGAGTGATAGGAAGTCCAGAATTGTTTCCGCAAGCAAGGACTGCAGGTGAGGGGTGTGACAATCAATGAGAGTAGTTGAAACCCCACCATATGGGGCTATTTAAAGGTAGAAGTAGTAATGGAACAGCAGGCTGACTAATTCTTTTTTGATGTTTTTTCTATGTTCTGTTGACTGGCAGGATAGAGTCCCATACTGTGAAAACACTTCCTGAGACTGCTTTGTAATAATAGGAGCCATTTGAGTGTGGTGTGATCACATTTCCTCCCCTGGTTGAAGTTTTGTAGGAGTGTGAAGCATATTCTGGCAAGGAGCTTGGTAATGCTTGCAAATCTCTGTGAAAAGAGGGTGCCATAGTTCAAAAATACTAGGCTGAGATCTTTGTCATTACTAATGAGTTCTGACAAGTGAAATGAACAACTTGATTTGGCAATGGGGATTTTTTGTTTTGCCATTTACTAATGGCCTGATTTAGAGTTTGGTTGAGGGGTACTCTATCACAAATTGACCGATATCTATATAGGTTATTATAAGAGCATTATACCCTAATGGGCTTGTAAAAGGGCACAATAGTTAGACATCACATTTGTGGAGTGCCTGTCTACCACTCTAAATCAGTCCCTAAGTTGTATTAGATTTCTGTATCTGTCTATAGCTATGTTGGTGTTCGGTAGATTAATAAATAAGATCTCAATTTTTTCACATTTGCTTCCAAGAAATTGAATTTGTTTCAAAGTTCTCAATGAGATTGTTAATAACCAAAAAAGAGTGGTATATAATTTGTTTCATACATTTTTTAGGACAGTTGTTGATTTGGTTTATCTTCAATCTGTTATAGGCAGATTTCGCCTTTTAAAAGTGTGTGTTTTTATATTTTCCTTTCACTCTACAGGTGTCCTGGGCTTTGTGATGCTGGCCTTTGATGGCCAACTCTTTCTAAAATTTCAGATCCTCTCTTTCCTCAGTAAACTCTTTTGAGAACCAATTGACCGTTTATTCAGTTTCCAGTCCTTTAAAGATGGTATCAGCATATTTAGCTGTGAAAAAATGGACGTCTTGATTAAGTGCAAAGTTTACAAAGAGAGAGTAAATTCCAGGTAGATGTGATAGATATTTTTGAATTCTCTGACTGACCGTTTGTTCAATTTGTATCTCAGCCTTTGGTAATGAATTTGAACGGTGTAAGAGTGATGGGGAAGAGGAAGTTGTTATACCTGTCTAGTAGAGTTTGACTTTCTGTTTCAACAGTCCCTTCTGACATAATAATAAGGCCCAGAATGAACATTCTGGATCATGCTGTTTAATTAGCCTGCCACAGCATGATTTGTTGTACCACATGGGCACTAACACCCATTGCTTTTATACTGAATGTTTAAGAATTATTTCAACTTGTTCATATTTGCAGTTGTAGGAAGAAGCATATAAATAGTGATGTAGCAAAAATGTTAGTACTGTCCCTCATATCACAGTGATCATCTATATGCGACAGATTATGCATTTTGCTAATTAAAGTACTAATAGTTTGAATGTAAAGTTATGCACTGAGAAGTTATGTTAGTGTGCATTCACCTTAGACTAATCACTGAAACCTAGGTGGTATCAAGGTTAAATTACATGTTTGAAGAATTTATTTGTAAGTATGTTATATTTTAGAGTCTAAACTAATAATCCACACTGAAATGACATTACATTTCTAATTAAAAGTGTTTTACATTTGTATGCAGAAATAGAGAAATGCAGTTCTGTGCCACACTGACCTAGATGTATTAACAGATTTATTCTGTTTAAGGTTACTGTAATATGAATGCTAATGAGATTTTATTAATGCAGAACTTATAGTTATTATGTGTATTATTTGAATGTATTTATGTGCTGTTTTAGTTCTTTTGCATTAGCCTAAGTGAGGCCTCCTAGGTCCTGCCTCCGTGATTGTGCAGAAAATGTCAACTCATCTTGTTAACGTGTACCTTTCTTCCAGACGTCATTCGAATGAGACAGGTGGCATGGTAATAAACTCCTATTGTTTTGCAAATAGAAAGTATGAGAAAATGTCCTTGAGGATGGAACATCCTGGACCGTGGACTAATAGTTTAAACAATTGTTTAGATCTTTCGTGGAAGAGTACAGATGGACACTGTTCTCATGACAAACCTAGGAAACCATATTGATGTTTCAAGTTGGAGTAGCATGATTGAATTCTATTGGATGTCGCTCCTTCAACGTCAGGTGGACTGATGAAATGATGAACTGATTAATCATTTCGCACTATGAACTTTAATATACCAATGCTCAGCTGGACTTTGGTCAGAATTGAGAGGAGAATCCCAGAGATACTGAGCCTGCACTTCCCCATATTGCATATTGAACCCCTTGGACTCCGAGAGAATTGTCCTCTCTGCCCTTACCCCTTTTAAATGCCTTGCTGAGACTTAGAGATATGTCCCTAACCCAAAGGGGAAGACTCTTGACTGCGCTTCTGACATGCTGACGCGTTCCTTTTTTACTTACCTTTTGCCCATCTTAGTGACTTATTACCCGAGATAACCTTTTTACAAATTCTTTTTGCACTTTTGTTCTTTTTGTTTTTACCCGCATGCGTTCTGCCCAGCACATTTGATCCTAATGAGTTAATCTGCAGGGTTTTTTCCTTGCCCAAACTAGCTGAACCTTTTATTTGTATTTTTTAAATGTATTTTTATTATTATATCACACAGCAAATGTACACAAATGAAAAATATAGGGGGGTATAACACGATATGGGGGTATACACTGCGCGCCGCACTAGGCGGCTACATTTACCATTCCAGAGCTGGTGTGCCCCCGACCCCCGTCTGCACCACCGCCAGGGTACCCGAGCGGCCGCCAGCCGGGGAAAGGGGGCAGGGCCCGGGCCAAGCATCTGTCTAACAAGAGATCTACGAATGAGGGAAAAATAGAGAAAAAATACAGTAAGTAAGGGGGTGGAGGGGGTCCAAGGGACCGCGGGGGGCACACGGGGTGGGAGGCGCGAGAGCGGGGGACCGGAGGCCTCTAGGAGGTTGGTGTTACTATTGGGGGTAAGCCCCCGATTAGGTAGTGCATCCTTAGTGCAGTCACTATGAGTCCCCATCCTTTTTTTTTTTTTTTCCCCTTTTTCCCTTTATTTCTTCTGCCTATTTTGTTTTTTGTTGCATGTTTGTAGGCTTGTGTTGTGATTAGGCTCCCCTGTGTGTTAATTTGCCTAAAGTATGTTGGAAAGCGACTGCATAATGTTTATGGGGGAGTACTGTTATTTGAGAGTATTCGGCTCAATTATCGCCTGGGTTTTGTTGTTTTGCGAGAATGTTTAGGGCGGACGTTCGTCGTCTTTGCTTTCTATGGTTACTACAAAGGAGTTCCAGGTGTCAAGACCTTTGACTGGGATCCCTTTTTCTAGTAGAAGCTGCAGCGTCCTAGCCTCAGCCTTGGCCCAGCGCAGCAGTTCAGCTCGCCATTGATCAATGCACGGCGCGACCGGGGCTTTCCAGTGCATGGCTATGAGGCGTCTGTACATCACCAGCGCTAGTGCTATGCATCTGAGTGTTTGTTTACGATTTTTAAGGCTCGGGTCTATACCCAATAAACATAACTCCGGGGTAGCTGAACCTTGATGATTTGAATTGCCGTAATGCTTATTAAAACTGGGCAACACTTGTTTTCAATTCATCAGATAATTGTACTGATGTTCTGTATTGTCTTTGTTGAATACCTAATTGTCCTAATGTTAGCTCGCCTGAACTCATTTTAATGCCTTGGTCAGCCCTTGGTGATACTGTATCTCTATAACTTTGTCTTGAGAATTGTCTAAATGACTTTTGCAATAAAACCTCTTAACTTTATTTGTGACTGGAGTTTTCCTGGCCCCATTGGTCATACTGTACAATCTAATTGGTATGTATTGAAAATTTGTTGTTTGGCTTTCCACACCATTATGCTGGGTCCAAAGGTCCATTGACTTCGTCAGGCATTGATCATGGATGTCCTTTAGGGGTCACCAGGAGTTGCAGCTGTGACCCTGGCTTGCCCTTTGCCCCCCCCGGCACTGCCTTTGCGACCCCTGGCCTCAGAGGTAGCAAATTCAGTGCTAGGAACACAGTGGCAGCTCATCCTTATGGAAGTTGGTTGGGGCTCCACTTTTTTTGTTTTCTGTCAAATTCTTATTACACTAATAGGGAATAATAATATATCACTATCAGTGTAATAAAGATGGAGTCAGATCACCTGGAATATACCCTTTAATGGAGGCTGAGGTAAGTAAAACTACTTTTAAAAGTATGTTGTGTGCGTACTTGCCGGTGAGAGATTGAAAGTGTGTTAATGTGAGAGAGAGTGTATGTAAGTGTGAATTTGTGTGTATATGTAAGTATGTGTGTGAAAGTGGGGGTCAAAGGGCATGTGATGTCACTTCTGCTACCCCTGGCATTTTGGTGAATTGATGTCCATGACATTGACTCCTGCGAAGGAAGAAAATGCTCGAGCTATAGTTTTGAGATTTTTCTCTGTGCTCTACTGTCCCTTTGAACCAGCTGTTTATGTTTGGCTGCTGTATGATGGGTAGTGCCAGAAAACGATGGTTTGTATTTGGTGTCTATAGTCACACAGTTGCCTAGTCACTTATGATTAGCTATTTCTCCTTCTCAACGTCGATGCATTTTAGCACCAAATGATGGCCTTCATTACGGCTTCAGCGGTCTTTTTGTAAGACCACTGAAGCTGCGGGAACCGAAAGACCACCAGTGCTTGCTTTCTTAAGACCACCCTATTACTAGTGATTTCTGAATTCTGCCTTAAATCGGGTGGAAATCCGACACCAGTCGTGCTGACGTTCGGCGGTTCCACTGCCGGCACCGCAAAGCAAAAGGACGCTATATTATGACCCATAGTACAGCGTGGCAGTGTCCTGCTGGTGGTGGAAGCACCGTGACCCGTTCCCTCCTAGGCGACCTCCTCGTCGTGCGAGGTAAGTGGATCATACAACAGTGGGGTGTGCATGTGTGAGTGCGTGTGTGAGTGTCATGAATGCTGGGGGAGGGGTGGTGTTTGTATGTGTGTGTCTGTGTGTGTGAGTGATTGTGGACAGGGTGAGGAGTGTGTGAGTGTTTGTGAATAGTGGTGGGGCGCGTGTGGGTAAGTGGATTGGGGTGGAGTGGAGTGCATTCATGCGGTGCAGGGGTAAGGGGGTGAGAATATAGCTATGCGCTGGGGAGGTAGGGGAGTGAATGTATGTATGCACTGGAGTGGGGGGTGAATGTATGTATGCACTGGAGGGGGGAGGGGGAGTGAATGCATGCGTGAGTGCAGTGTTTGTGTATGTATGTTGGTGTGAATAGGGGTGTATGACGCTAGTGTGTGGGTGAGTGGGGGTGTGTTTGTGTGTGGTAGTATGTTGGTGCATGTGTGTGGGTATGTGGATGTGTGTGTACCACTAGCATTATTACAGCATCCGCCGTGCTTGAGGTGCTCACCTCCAGGCCGACGGACTGCTGAAAAGAGGCGGGATGAGCAGAGTATTGGTGGCTTGGCTTCAGCAAAACTGCTGAACTTGTAATTTGGTGGATTTCACCACCGACCAGTCAGCAGTGAGACCGCCACCGGAGCCGTAATGAGGGCCTAAGTATTTTTAGTCCTGGGGGCTGTTCTTTGTTTCTTACAAAACATATATTCTGTGTCAGCCTTTCAATGTCTGTGGTTTGTTGTCGTGCAAAGTCACTCAGGTTTGTGCAACCGTGTGGCATGTCATTGTGCCAGGTTATATTCTCCCTATTATTAGAATGAAAATATGATTTCAATAAAGTCACCTCGAACAAAATGTCAGTATAAGCAAATTTGTAGTGGATTAAAACTAAGAAAGCATGTATTTTTGACCCTTTTTATTTGAAATCGGTAGCATTTGCATACCTTGTTCAGTAAATACTCATATTTCTTCTTGGTGATGTATTTTGTTGCACATTTATAATTTTGTGGTCAAGTCTTATGGGTACAAAGGAACGTCTATAATTGAGGGTAATGAAACTTGACGGTAGTTCAGCACCTCCTCCTCTCATTGGCCGAACACGCAGAGCATTAAGAGAGTCATCCAGTGAGACAAGGAATCAGAAACTGAGAAGGTCTGAGTTCAAAGTAGCTTTACCATTGGTCTGCCCCCAGAACATACTCTTCACAGTTCTTAATTCTCTTTTCGAACCTCCGGATATTTTAACCAATTTATTCGGATCTGTTGCTGAAAAATGCACTATTTGTCTTCCACTTTGCAAAATGTTCACGGGGAGATAAACTGAACCCCCAGGCACCTGTACAGAAACTCAAGACAGCTCGCTTTGCTTACTTACTGCATTTCAGCATCCCACACTTTCACCAGCCACCACTGGTTGCCCAAAAACCACCTCAAACATTACAAACAGTCTTGAACCTTATCATACGTTTGCCTGACTGTCTTCTTTTTTTCACATTTTTGCTTCTTCAGTAGATTGCAAATTACACGCATACACATTCATCTCTTCCCTTATACAATTGTAATATTTTTGTGTCTTTTGATCCCAGCTGTGATTATGATTTTCTATAACAATTATAATTTCTTTAAAAAAAACATACAGAATCTTCTGTTAACATCGTTGTGTTAGCGACTTTTTACCTGGGGCGTTCACATTTCCATTTAAACATCTATATCTTTTCTTTTATGCACAAGAAACATGACCCATATTGATTTCAATTGATGAACATCTGCTAACAGAGAGCTCAAAGGATTCCAGTAAAAAGGAATGTCTTTGGTTGTTTTATCTGTTTAATTCTCAGCAGCTACACTAAAAAATACTTTGTCTTATCCTGAAATGTTGTACTCGGAATAATTTGTAAAGAAGGAATTTACGAGAAAAAAAGATGACACGGCTGTGCGCATATCCCCTACGGCAAAATAAGACTTAAGTGCCTTATCAGAAACCTTCGTTGTAATCGCCATAAAAAAACACCAGAAGTGGTTTTGTGCGCATTTTCCACCATTTGTTTGAGTTATGGTATGTAGTAAAGAGTATCTGGGAAATGGCTGTTTTGCTGAGTCATCCTCAAATAAAAATTGTGCTTCCTCATCTGTGGCTTAAACAAAACCCTAAAACATCACTGGGGGGAATATTTATAAAATGTTTTGCTTCGACCTTGCGCCAGTGGCATGCAAGGGGACACAGGGTGATGCAAAACCTAGAATGAGATTTACCAAGCCACGCAAAGCCACCTTGTCTGTGCCTTGAGTTACTTGGCCCCAGGGAGGCTTTCCATGGGTGGAGTGTGGGTGCTCCCATGCGTCCACCCATGGCTCATTTCTGCCCTTTCTCTGTCACGCATCACAGTGCAGCAAAGTGTCTTGCTGTACTGAATTGCACGAGATTTTGAAAAATCTGCCCCTCAGTATCTCAGACAACTGTGCAGGTACACCGTAAAAAACAGGGTAACCTTCAGTACTCTTTAGCTCAGAATTACTAATGCTTTGCCCTGGGCTTGCATTACATTTGTAACAAATACCTGACGCAAAGTGTTATGCTGGGATTTACTTTCCAACACAAGTCAAGATTTGCGTTGCATAGTTTGCTAAAGTAATGCAAAGTTGACCTATATGCTGTTTTGCTTTACTTTGCATTAAAGGGGTGTTCTATGGGTGATACATGTATGTTCCCATGCAACCACTAATGGGTTTTGATTTAAATCTCTATCTACAAACATTCTTAGACAGGGATTCACACCAATATTTTTTGCTTCCTCGAGGATGGGGTAACAAGGAATTTTTTTTTGAGCAGGGCAAGAGTAAAACACCCCCACATCCTAATGGATATGGAGTTGTTCTGCTCTCTCCCTTTCACACAATGCATCTCAGCAACTTTAGTTGCTGCGTTGCATTGTATGAATTTGTCATAAATCCGGACCTTTCTCCTTAAATGCCTTAAAGGCTCAGTACCAAAACATCTACAAAACAAAAGCAGTAAATACACCCAGCCCATGTGCTAAAATTACCTCAACCTCCATGCACTCCCCAAACTTAACTGCTAGCCAAAGGAAAAAGGTGCTTTTCAGTCACCTTTAGAACAACCTACCACAGGATTTATAGAACGTCAACAATCTCCTTACATTCAGAAAACAACTAACAATACTTCTATTCTGATCTCTGACCTATCAATGGTATGCGTTCCCATTCGTTGACTTGGTAGTGGCTAGAAGAAATTCATTTATGCACTGCAGTCTGTCAAAAATGTATAAATAAAAAAAATTCATAAATGATTTAAAATAGTGCTCTATCCAACTGAATATGCTCTATTTGAGAATTTACTAATTCTTTTGTGATTGATAAAAATTCATACATTCTGAATCAGTATTTACCTTGAGTAGCCCTAGATTCGCTTCTCCATAATTCCTCTAAGGTTACCTTGATGTTGTTATATATAAGCTCATGTATGCTATGAGGATTTACCATAGCCTTTGAGGTCTCCACAACTGGCGATATGGTCCATAGCACACACCCACCGGTGGATGCTGTGACTGAATTTGGACAGGATATTGTGGCATCTGCAGCCCTTAGGCTTAGTGCCTGTGCCAATGCTGTGCATCACACAGTGCTACAGAATGACATCCAGCTGCAGACTAGATTGTGGAAATTGGTTACTGCTAGCAGTGCTTTGAGCAGTGAGTTATAAATAAGACTATTACTCTGAGTATGTCACCTCTGCCATCATTCTCTTTGACAGTGGTACCACACCTTCCTAGGTCATCAGCTCACTACATATTTCTTTTTATTCATTGTTATATGAATAAGGCATGTCCTGTCACTGTGTTTGAATTAAGTATGCCACAAATGGGTCAATTTCAGTCTCTGATATTTGCTCTGACTGTGGCATTACTTAATTGATACAGGCTGTTTCAAGACTGCACCCTAATACGTGCTAATGTTTTGAGTTGGGCTCTGCTCTTATTGCTGTACTGTAATGTCATTTGATTATGCCTCTCCAACCTTGGCTATCAGTCTGAGTCTGGAAAACTGCTCACTTGTGTTTGGTATCACTCTTTGTGCCAGGGACTCTGAGGTGGGTCCACTTAACAGTAATATTGTTTGATTGGGTCACCTTAGACTTTGGCTTCTGATTTACAAACAGATATGTCACTATCCAGGTCCATTGGCCTCACAAGATGAGTCTCACATTCCCTGTGATTATTGTGGGATGCGCTACCTTTGACATTAAGAAGATAGAACATCACAACATCCTCAGAAGAGCTCTAGAGATGTTTTACTTTGCTATGTTTCTTTGTCAGTTATTTATGGAGCACTCTGCTTAAAGTGCCAAGAAGTTCTATGTTACCCGTGCACTTCATACACTATTCCAGTTCTGCTCAGTTTAGTGAAGGAGTCTGAAAGTTAATGCATGGCCCACTTAATGGCTTACCCTGCCTCAGGTACTTCATGTTGCTATATTAATTAACTTTTCTTCTCTCTGCCTGTCAACCTGTTAGTGTGGTTATTGAGACAAGATATAGGACAATACATGCAAATTTGAAACCTGAATCATACCACCTCCTTCATTGTTACATCCTCACTCCTTACTCCCAACACCAGTCCCTTATATACCCTTCAAACCTCACCTACTTAATCCTACCTATCCACCTTCCAGCCTCTGTTCTGATTGGCAAATTCTACTACTCTCCTTTGTTACCTATCAATTAACCTCTTCTCTCTTCCTTGGTTGTAACCCCTACTCTTCCTTGAACTAGTCCTTCCCCACCTTCAATTCTTTCCCTGACTGTATCAGAAGACCTCCACCTAGTGATGCTCATAGATTCCAGGAGATATTCCTCTCGTCTGTGACCAGCACCTGTGCTGTCCACCTTGTACAACCTTCTTATAACAACTCGCCTTTCTAACATCTTTCTCACCTTCTTCACCATTACCAGCGCCCTGCACTTTTCTCTTTTCTCCCTCACCTAGCAGCTTTCCTTCCTGTCCCTGTGTCACCTATGCCCACCCCGCTTTCACTTTTTTTAGCCTCTACCTTCCTCACCCTTTCATTACCATTATACATTGCTGCTACAAATCTCCACCTTGTACTGCTCACATCTCCACCCTGGCAAAACCTAATTGTCTTCCTGGTCTCATCTCTTTGCTGAACCTTTTGAGATTACTCATTCCTCTTCTGATCACATATCACCCTTAATTTACTTCCCCTTTCTCTATTCCTTCACATATTATATCCTCTACTGACTACGTCCCCCTGCTTTACACCTTTTTCCAAATGCCTTTACGTCTACTCACGCAAATTCATGGAGAGCCCCTTCCATCTTAAAGTCTTCCACTTATTCCTACATCATCGTATGTAACAATCATCACTCTTACCAGAAAGTCACTCCTGATATCCTTTCCTTTCCTCCCTACCACCTCTCACATCTATGAAGAAGTGCTCTAGACCATGGAAAGAGCTTCGCCTTTCCCAGTTTGGCTAGTGGATGCTGCTGCCCCAGTCATGCATACCAGCTATGTACAAGCTAACCTTGAAAAACCATTCCAACAAAGAAGGTGGAGAAAAAGCACTAATACACACTGGTCACCCATGCTCACCTTCTGTTCACTGTATTGTGAATCCTGTCTCATTAAGCACAGTTTATTAAATAACTTCTGTTGCTTCTCACCTGGAGTCCACCTCTACACAATGTCCTTGATTTAAGCCAGCCATTTCTGTACGTACATGGTAATTCAACATCTTGTTCTACATAGCCAGACCTTACTTCATCCAAAGGCCTTATCAGCAACAAGGAAGAACTTCATCTATCTTAGTTTGCTTTAGAAACTATATACTTAGCTGAACATACTATGTACATATTTTGCCATTTTATAATGATTTAAGAGCACCTTTACAAACTACTATAGTAAGAAACAGGCATCCATTGTTCATGCATGTTATACCAATTTGCTTCTGTTCTCTTGCCTCTAACATAGACAACTTTGTTTTCATTCCTGCCACTGCAAAGTGAGAATTCTCAGTTTGTTTGTTTAGCTAGTATTTTGTTGTATAGTTAACTTTATATTGGCTGCCACTACCTCTACCTGTTGAAGAGTACTCGACCAGAGAACAAAGACATATTACACTATCTAACAATGATATACTGTATTTGAGAATGAGAAGTAAGATCTTAACCTTTATACTTACTGTATTTATCATAGCACGACTAGGCTGAAATGTGGACAATAAGAATATTTTTGTCTGAAGTGAATTGGTGCTGTACGGTATTCTCCTATTGTTTTGTTACTTGAGAAAAACAATAAAAATAAGTGGGAAAACAATCTAGCTCAACGCCAGAGATCTCCACTGCTGTGTCTTGTCTCAAGGTACCTTCTTAATCTTCTCAATAGAACCCTGTTAATACCGTTATCTAAAGTTTCAGTTTCTTTGCATCTCTTTCTAAGCTCCAATCCAAAATATGGGCTATCAGCTCTTCCCGGAAAATTCTACATTGGTAGAGTATGTTGATGACTAATTACTTGTGTCTGCCACCATCGAACAATGCAAGAGGGACTCCATTTACTTGTTCACCAAATTGGCTAATAACAAGTGACATAAGGTTTCAAAGGAAAAGTTAAAATTTGTCTCCCCCTCTGTATGACATTTAGGTCATGAAGTGTCAGCCAGACAGCGTCATCTGATGACAGACAAAACTGAAGCCACTTTCTTGGGCATGGCACTATAATATGGACAATGGATTTTGGTTTTGATACAATGATCTCAAATGATGTCAAATAGGAAACAGTAGAGTTCTTGCATTGTACTCAAGAGGCTCAACAAGCATTTTTGCGATTGAAACAGGCAGTAGCATCTACACCCACACTGGGGCTCCCAAATTACAGTAAGCCTTTTACATTGCATTGTCATGAACGCAATGGTTCAAGATACTGGTGTACTGGTGCAAGATCATGGACACTAGATAAAACCTATGGCCTACATTACCTTCTGTTATAGACCCCATGGCTGCTGGGCTCCTGCTCTGCATTCACTCCATTGACTGTGCTGGCCACCTTCTTTAGGTGCGAGTGAATATTGTGCTAGGCTTCACCTTGGTTCTTGCAGTTACCCATGCTGTGGCTGCCATTTGACTTACCACAAAAACTCAGCATCTTTCGACTACAGATTGTTGTGATATAAGATTTTACTTTTGTCTGCATATTGTATCTCTTTAATCTGCTGCCCTGATTTGAATCCTTTCTCAATGATGCTCACCTCCCAAAAAGGCAATCCCCATGACTGTCTTCTGGTCACCAAACATTTGACTAAACCACAAATTGATTTTGGGGATGCACCACCAACATTGGAGAACTTGTGGGTGCATATGCTATGGATATTGCAGGCAACTTGATTCACTGTCTCTTCAGTTTCCATTCTCAACTCCAAGCTATGTTGCCTGACTGCTGTACTGAAGCTTGCCAAGATTCCTGTGTAGGTGCATCAATGAGAATCTGACTTGCAGCTATGTTGAATGGGGTGCTTTTCGTGCTGCTCATTACCAACACTTCAGTGAAGTTCTGTGTACCCCACACCTAGGTGCACTCTTCTCACTGTAACAGAGCATCTTCACCTCCAGGTAAGGTCTTGCTGCCTCTATTGGGCCCTTGGCAGATGTCCAGCCTTCAGCTGTTGAACCTGCTCTTTTGGACCACTCTGTACCCAGAACAGAGAACATTTCTGCAGCATTTTCACCTTTACTGCCTCGCCCATCACAGTCTGCAGCCCCTCCTTCTCATTATTACCTAATTCATTGTAAGGTGACCGGCAACCCTGAATGGAATTAAGGGTTCCATTCAGGTTTCTGTCCATCCATCTTTGCTGCAAGCATTGTCTCCTGGGTCACTATTTGGTAACTCATCTAAATGAGAGGTGACAAAGTTGTGTAACGCACTTGTGCACTGTCTGCTGCCTGCTTGAAAGAGCATCACTCTTTCTACCAGGATAAAACTTATTTGCATCTGGCTGGGTTGCACCTGGCTGGGTAGGGACAGGGCTTGAATCTTTCTTCTTGCTGGATCTGAACTCACTTGCCCATGAATGTCCAAGGGGGCTTGAAAATGATTCCTGGGGCTCCTTGACAAGAGACAAATTGGTAAGATCTGTCCTTTCAAAGGAATTGAATACAAGATTGCAATGCCCACCATGCAGGGACACCTGTAGAAAACGAAGGTCTCCTATTACCAATGAACCTATCATGCCTGCTGCCGCTCACCTTGCCTTTGCTGCCCATGCTGCCCATGCTGCTCCTTATGAGATCTGTGAAGGCAGCACATTTGTGCGTCACAGTGAGTGTGACATTGTTTCGACATCATGTCTGACTATATTCCACCATTTAACTTTCAAATTCCAAAGTCCTATCGAACTGCAGCGAGACAAAAAAATATATACAATATACCTTGTTAAGGTACTGACCTACACATGGGTGCCTAGAGATTTGTCCAGGGTTTGCTTCCCTGACAATATTGTCCCAGCTATTCATCATACTCATGATCAGTTTTCCCATCAACAAAGACTGCCCTGTGATATCTCTGAAACAAACTGCTTTTTCCTCCACCCGCTTTCCCAAGGATGAGATGGGGAAACTTATACATGAGGCTTAAATTACTGGCCAAGCACTAGAAGAGGTGGCAAATCTCACCACAATCTTTTGGAACGTATTTCTGATCAGTTCAATGCACAAACAACTGCCAATCAATTTACAGATTGGCTTTGGATGTCATCCTGGCTGTCAATCGTGGTGCATGTGCAATTGTGGCTTTGAATGTGGTACATTTCTCTTGAATACCTCACTCAGTATCCATGAACAGATAGATTTTATTAGAGATGGTGTTAGTGAAATAAATACTTGGTCTAGGTATGTTTGAGGGATAGAGAATTCATTTTTTAACATAATCCTTTTAGTATACATTCTATTGGTGACCATTTATATTTCCATAAAATTATCCCTGTGCACTACCAGCCAGTGCAATACTTAGGGGGTGATTCTGACCGCGGCGGACGGCGGTCGCCGCCCGCCAAGCGGTTCCCGCCGAAAGACCGCTCCGCGGTCAAAAGACCGCGGCGGTCATTCTGGCTTTCCCACTGGGCTGGCGGGCGACCGCCGAAAGTCCGCCCGCCAGCCCAGCGGGAAACACCCTTCCCACGAGGACGCCGGCTCAGAATGGAGCCGGCGGAGTGGGAAGGTGCGACGGGTGCAGTTGCACCCGTCGCGAATTTCAGTGTCTGCAAAGCAGACACTGAAATTCTTCATGGGGCCCTCTTACGGGGGCCCCTGCAGTGCCCATGCCATTGGCATGGGCACTGCAGGGGCCCCCAGGGGCCCCGCAGCACCCCCTACCGCCATCCTGTTCCTGGCGGGAGACCCGCCAGGAACAGGATGGCGGTAGGGGATGTCAGAATCCCCATGGCGGCGGAGCGCGCTCCGCCGCCATGGAGGATTCTCAAGGGCAGCGGGAAGTCGGCGGTACACCGCCGACTTTCCGTTTCTGGCCGCGGCTGAACCGCCGCGGTCAGAATGCCCAGCGGTGCACCGCCAGCCTGTTGGCGGTGCTACCGCCGACCTCCGCCATGGCGGTAATTACCGCCATGGTCAGAATGACCCCCTTAATGTCTTAATTGAAATAGGTATTGTTCCAACTTTCAAATTCCAAAGTCCTATCGAACTGCAGCGAGACAAAAAAATATATACAAAATACCTTGTTAAGGTACTCACCTACACATGGGTGCATAGAGATTTGTCCAGGGTTTGCTTCCCTGACAATATTGTCCCAGCTATTCATCATACTCATGATCAGTTTCACCATCAACAAAGACTGCCCTGTGATATCTCGGAAACAAACTGCTTTTTCCTCCACCCTCTTTCCCAAGGATGGGATGGGGAAAGTTATACATGAGGCTTAAATTACTGGCCAAGCACTAGAAGAGTTGGCAAATCTCACCACAATCTTTTGGAACTTATTTCTGATCAGTTCAATGCACAAACAACTGCCAATCAATTTACAGATTGGCTTTGGATGTCATCCTGGCTGT
Source organism: Pleurodeles waltl (assembly GCF_031143425.1). NCBI lineage: Eukaryota > Metazoa > Chordata > Amphibia > Caudata > Salamandridae > Pleurodeles > Pleurodeles waltl. Next base: position 1,028,862,165 of record NC_090437.1, on the reverse strand, counting down.
CAATCGTGGTGCATATGCGATTGTGGGCTTTGAATGTGGTACGTTTCTTGAATACCTCACTCAGTATCCATGAACAGATAGATTTTATTAGAGATGGTGTTAGTGAAATAAATATTTGGTCTAGGCATGTTTGAGGGATAGAGAATTCATTTTTAACATAATCCTTTTACTATACACTATATTGGTGACCAATTATATTTCCATAAAATTATCCCTGTGCACTACCAGCCAGTGCAATACTTGGGTAGTCATTACAACCCTGGCGGACCGTGTTAAAGCTGCGGTAATACCGCAAACAGGCCGGCGGACAAAAAAAGGGAATTATGACCGTGGCGGAAACCGCCAACATAGACAGCCACTTTAACACTCCGACCGCCACGGCGGTACAGACAAGCAGCGCGGCGGTCACCGCCAACAGACAGGCGGGAGACAATGTACCGCCCACAGCATCACAACAAGCCAATCCGCCACCTTTTCCGGGGCGGATTCACCGTGGATAAAAACACGGCCGAAACAGCTTTTGCAATGGGAAAACGCTCACCTTAACACACTCCACGAGGAAGGAGGCCACCATGGAGCCCGAACTACAAATACTCCCTGCGCTTGTCTTCCTGCTCCTCTACGATCACCAGCAACGTAGGCGCCGAAGACAACGGTGAGTACTGCACCTACGACATAGGGGAAGGGGGAGGCAAAAGTCAGGGGGACACACATGCAACATCCCCACCCCCAACCCGAACCTCACCCACTACAACACACACACCAATGCATTTCCAAACAGCACAGTAACAACCCACAACCCCCCCTGAAGAATGCAAAGACAAAAGGAAATCAGTTCAAACATTGTAATGTATCAAAATACAGTAACCAAATATATACAGATATATATAAACATTCGAAAATCATACATCACGAGTAGTACTGCAGGTATGCACATATCAATGTCCGTGGACCACTGGGCCCAAAATGCATGGGCGAGGCCCACACTAGATACCTGTCCACAAACGGAGAGAACACTGCAGGGGCATCAGATAGAAATACAACAGGCACCTCAGGGGGAAGGGAAGGGGGGGCACCTCAGCCGGATTACAGCACCACGCCAGATCCACGACGGGGCTCCATGCCCATTGATGTATCCTAGGGAGTGCAAAGCCACAGTCTCTCAAGTCTCTACAGTGGGTGGTTTGCCCACTGTACCATCCTGGGGAGTGCAAAGCCACAGTCTCTCAAGTCTCTACAGTGGGTGGTTTGCCCACTGTACCATCCTGGGGAGTGCAAAGCCACAGTCTCTCAAGTCTCTCCAGTGGGTGGTTTGCCCACTGCTTTATCCTGGGGAGTGCAAAGCCACAGTCTCTCAAGTCTCTCCAGTGGGTGGGATGCCCACTGCTTTATTCTGGGGAGTGCAAAGCCACAGTCTCTCAAGTCTCTCCAGTGGGTGGTTTGCCCACTGCTTTATCCTGGGGAGTGCAAAGCCACAGTCTCTCAAGTCTCTCCAGTGGGTGGGATGCCCACTGCTGCATCCTGGGGAGTGCAAAGCCACAGTCTCTCAAGTGGATGCAGGTCTCCACTGGTTTTGGAGGGGGACTGGTGCCCAGAGTGCTTCATCCTGTGAAGGACAGACAGAGTGGATGCAAGTCTCCACTGGTTCTGGAGGGGGACTGGTGCCCAGAGTACTTCATCCTGTGAAGGACAGACAGAGTGGATGCAGGTCTCCACTGGTTCTGGAGGGGGACTGGTGCCCAGAGTGCTTCATCCTGTGAAAGACAGACAGAGTGGATGCAAGTCTCCACTGGTTCTGAAGGGGGACTGGTGCCCAGAGGGCATCACGCTCCCAGTGACGGTCCCAGTTACGTCACTGTCCCAGCTGCACATGGACTAACGATGCTTGATTTGGGGGGTTTTGTCCTGTTCAGCAGTGCTTGCCTTTGCTGTCTCTGGCCTGTTCAGCGGTCTTCACCATGGCGGTCTTTGCCCAGTTCAGCGGTGCTTGCCTTTGCTGTCTCTGACCTGTTCAGCGGTGCTTTGCCATGGCGGTCTTTGCCCTGTTCAGCGGCGCTTTGCCCTGTTCAGCGGTGCTTTGCCCTGTTCAGCGGTCTTCACCATGGCGGTCTTTGCCCTGTTCAGCGGTGCTTTGCCATGGCGGTCTTTGCCCTGTTCTGCGGTGCTTTGCCATGGCGGTCTTTCCCTGTTCAGCGGTGCTTGGCTTTGCTGACTCTGACCTGTTCAGCAGTGCTTTGCCATGGCGGTCTTTGACCTGTTCAGCGGTGCTTTGCCATGGCGGTCTTTGCCCTGTTCAGCGGTGCTCCGTGTCACACTGGCTGCCCTGGTGGCCGGTGCACTCCACACACCTTTAACACGCACCACTGGTACCAGACTTTTTTTGGCTGACGTGCTACTATGGGACCTATGAATTGGAGGGGTGGAGGTGGTGGGAAAGAGGTCAACGTTGCTGAGGAAGAGTTTCTGACGAACACTGGGATGGGAAGCTGGAGGGGGTCTGGGAGTGGAGGAAGAGGAGGTGGTTGTAGGAGGTGTAACTTTAGGTGATTTGGGTACAGGTGCAGGTACTGGAGGCTGTCGTGAGGTGGATGGATGTTGGGTGTGTGGGTTCCCGCGTTTGTGTACATTGGGAGGGGGCGTCACAGACACACTGGGAGTGGACACAGGGGACGTGTAAATGGTAGTGGGGGTGGTGAGTGCAGGTGAGCGGGGTGTGGTGCTGGGTGTTCTGGTGCGAGTCCTAGTGCCTGTAGATGTAGTGCATGCAGGTGAGCGTGTAGACGACACTGGGAGGGAGGAGGGAGATGACGAGGAGGGGGACACAGTGGAGGCAGTGGATGTTGCTGTGTCTGTATGTGGGTGATGCTTGTGTGAGTGCCTGTGGGTTGTGTGGTGCTTATGTTTGCCTGAGCTACTTTTGTGTGTTGAGGTGTGTGCATGCTTGTCTGATGGTGTGCTTGGGATAGGCTGGAGTACAGGGGACTGGGTCTGGGTGGAGGAAGTTGGAGGGGGGAGGCTAGACACAGGGACAATGGCTGCCATCAGTGCTGAGGCCAGAGATTGCAGGGTTCGATGAAGGGCAGCCTGACCAGAATGAATGCCCTCCAGGAATGCATTACCGTGTTGCAACTCCCTTTCTACACCCTGGATGGCATCCACAATGGTAGACTGCCCAACAGTGAGTGACCTGAGGAGGTCAATGGCCTCCTTACTGAGGGCAGCAGGGGTGACTGGGGCAGGGGCTGAGGTGCCTGGGGCGAAGGTGATGCCCACCCTCCTGGGTGAGTGGGCACGGAGCGAAGGCTGAGGGGCTGCTGGGAGGGCGGTGCTGGTAGGGGGGTGGCGGCTGTATACCTATAGAAGTGGGGGGGGCACAGATGGTGCCGCCACCACAAGGGAGCTCCCATCGGTGGACGAGTCCGTGTCGCTGTTTGGTGATCCGGTGACCGACGTGAAGCTCCCCTCACCGTCAGTCCCACTGGTGTATTCAGAGTCTGTAGTGTGGCCCTCCATGGCCATGTGGGATGCAGCTCCCTCGTGCTCCGGTGCCACTGTACCTCCGCCTGATGATGCTGATGCACAAAAGAACAGGGAGACCACAAAAAGGGGGGGGGACGACAGAAGAAAGACAGGTTGAGTGCATGGCTTACCGCTACCGTTGGCGGACAATACAGACACAGCAGCCCCCTGCACTACGCCGTGCTCTTGGCCTCTACAGATGCAATTCCTGGGATCTGGCCTACATGGCTATGGTGGACATCTGCACACATAGATGACACAGGGGCATGTATACCTGTACTTGGCACTCTACAGAGGTGGGGTGGAGTGCCACATGGCCTGCATTACGGAGGGGCCTAGCCTGCGTAACTCGCCCGGGCCTAGGGAAACCCACAGCCCTCTTCCCCCACCCAGACCCCTCCACTGCACGCAAAGTCCGCAGAATGAGAGTGTACTCACCCCCTTGTGTCTACTGTGATGCCCTCAAGCACCCATCCAACTCCAGGTAGGCCACCGCCAGGATCTGGAACATCAGGGGGGTCATGGTGCGACGGGTACCCCTCCCACGTTGGGAGGCCATCCCCAGCTGAGCCTCCGCTGTCTTCTTGCTCCAGCAACGAATGTCCTCCCATCTTTTACGGCAGTGGGTGCCCCATCTCTGGTGGACCCCCAGGGTCCGGACGTCCTTGGCGATGGCACGCCAAATGTCCTTCTTCTGGTGGGCGCTGACCTACATGACATGTACAGGGGAAGAAGAGAAGTCATTACCAACTGCACCGTTGAAGTGAGTGGCCCCCATCCCTACCCTTGCCATGTGGCACATGCATTCACAGTCCTTCATGGTCGCTGAACTCTGCCCCCTTCCTACTGACATCCAGCCCTCTCCACCCAGCATAGCCCATACAACGTGCTCCCTGTGTACTTACCTGTTGGTCTGGAGGACCGCAGAGTAGCGTGTACTGGGGGAGGACCCCGTCGACTATCTTCTCCAACTCCTGAGCAGTGAAGGCAGGGGCCCTTTCCCCAGATGCAGCAGCCATTGTCTCTTCCAAACCGAGGTCACAGCAGCACTTGTAGTGTAGGTCCTCTCCTGTCGAAGATCAGGTATCGAGTGATTGAACAGATAGAAAATGGCGGTGACGTCCGCGGCGGTGCGTATCACCGCCGGCGCACTTCATCATTGGCTCCTGGGACCCATAGGGTCCAATGTTAACCAATGCAGCATTGCGCCGCGGTCTAAGGCCGCCTACCGCAACGGTGTACAACGCCAGCGCAGATACCTCACATCCCATTGGCCCACTTTAGAGGTCAGGCAGCCCCCATTTCAGGGACCCACATGGCTTCATTTACTACTGCGTCACACATACCTAGGCCTACACTCAACACACATACAGGAAGAGTTTTGTATTTGGTGTCGTGTTCTGTGTAGCTGTGGGTACATACCTGGGAATTTGTTGACTCTGTGGTCGCTGTTATCCTTCTTAGGCACCGTTAGCTGGAACATTTGAGGAGATGGCGGAATCCTCCGGTGTACCGACCGCTGGTGGACCTGTTAACAATGGAGGAGCGACATTTGATCATCACCTACAGGTTTGACCGTGCCACAATCCAGGAACTGTGTACCCACCCAGTTAGAGCCAGACCTGATCTCACCAATCCGCCATCCCACAGGAATACCCCCTGAAGTGCAGGTGCTATCAGTGCTCCATTTCCTTGCAAGTGGATCATTTCAAACAACTGTGGCCATGGCATCAGGGATGTCCCAGCCTATGTTATCCAACGTGTTGTCCAGAGTGTTGTCTGCCCTGCTGAAACACGTAAGGAGCTACATCGTTTTCCCTCAGGTGGAGGATTTGGCTACAGTGAAAAGTGACGTCTATGCCTTGGGACATATCCCCAACATCATAGGTGCTATTGATGGCACCCATGTAGCTCTGGTCCCCCCACGCAGGAGTGAACAGGTGTACAGGAACCGGAAGAGTTATCATTCGATGAATGTGCAGATGGTATGTTTGGCTGACCAGTACATCTCGCAGGTAAATGCTATGTTCCCTGGCTTTGTGCATGACGCCTACATCCTGCGGAGTAGCAGCATCCCGTATGTGATGGGTCAACTTCAGAGGCACTGGGTATGGCTATTAGGGGACTCTGGTTACCCCAACCTGTCATGGATATTGACCCCAGTGAGGAATCCCAGGACCAGGGCAGAGGAACGCTACAATGAGGCCCATGGGCGGACTAGGAGGGTGATCGAACGCACCTTCGGCCTCCTGAAGGCCAGGTTCAGGTGCCTCCATATGACAGATGGTTCCCTATTCTACTCACCAAGGAAGGTGTGCCAGATCATCATCGCCTGCTCGATGCTTTACAATCTTGCTTTGCGACGCCAGGTGCCTTTTCTGCAGGAGGATGGTCCAGATGACGGTGTTGTGGCAGCTGTGGAGCCTGTGGAGCCTGTGGACAGTGATGAGGAGGAAGCTGAGGAAGAAGACATAGACAACAGAGAGTCAGTCATACAGCAATATTTCCAGTGACACACAGGTGAGAACAATTATTTTACTATTACATTCACTTTCACACTCCTACCTCTATCCTGTCTGTCAATTAGTAGCAGTATTTGGTAACTAAGTTGTACATTTCCATTACGGTTTCACAGGTGTGGTTACCAACGTGTGTCATCTGCTTGCATCCTTCATGGACTTGTGATGTGGGACATAGGTATGTTGGCATTACATTTGAAAACGCATTTTGTCACTGTCATTGCTATTACACATTTTCAAAATCACAGACTGACTCCAGATTGTTTTGTGGTTCAAGGGTGTTTATTGAAGTGCTAATTATTGGAGGGGGTGGCAAAATGGTGATGGGTGATGGTGGAGGAATGTCCATGGCAGATGCCAGTCTATTAGTCACACAGGTGCACTGCCCATATGGACATAGGAAGTGGAGCTGGGGCAGTTCCAATCGGGACAGGGTAACAAAGTGAGACAGTGGGAGGACAATCAGGGTGGTCTAATTTCCTGGCGGGGGTCTTGCCATCTTGCTCTGTCCTGTTCCTGGATCTCAGGGACCGCTTGCGGGGTGGTTGTCCGTCTGCAGGGGGTGGGGTGCTGGTGTGGTGGTCCTGTGGCGAGGCGTCCTGTCCACTAGCGCCGGCGGAGGTGGTGGGCAGTTCATCGTCCATGCTAGTGTCAGGGGCCCCTTGGAGTGCCACGGTGTCCCTCATGGTCTTTTGTATGTCCTTCAGCACCCCTACGATGGTGCCCAGGGCGGAGCTGATGGTTCTGAGCTCCTCCCTGAACCCCAAATACTGTTCGTCCTGCAGGAGCTGGGTCTCCTGAAACTTGGCCAGGACTGTAGCCATCGTCTCCTGGGAGTGGTGGTATGCTCCCATGATGGAGGAGAGGGCCTCGTGGACGGTGGGTTCCCTTGGCCTGTCTGCCCCCTGTCGCACAGCAGCCCTCCCAGTTCCCCTGTGTTCCTGTGCCTCTGTCCCATGGACCGTGTGCCCACTACCACTGCCCCCAGGTCCCGGTTGTTGTTGAGGTGGTGGGTTACCCTGGGTTCCCTGTAGTGGTGGACACACCGCTGATTGACGTGTCCTGGGTACGGAGGTATGGGCCCGCTGGGTGGGTGCTGTGCTGGTGTTACCAGAGGGTGGAAGGTCAGTGTTGGGCTGTGCCTGTGCAAGGGGAACCGACTGTCCCGAGGCCCACGATGGTCCGGGCTGGTCATCTGGATCCAGTTGACCAGAGCTGCTGTCATCACTGTGGGCCTCTTCTGTGGGTGGAGTGGAGATGTCTGGACCCTCCTGTGTGGTGACGTTACGTAGTGGTCCTGCAGGGGTATAAGAGCATGATTATTGCATGTGTGTGTGTCATGGTGTGCAATGGGTGGGTGTGCGTGTACCCCAGTGCAAGCATTCCTGTGTGGGGGCTTGTATGATGATGGTTGGGGGGTTGTTATGGGTATGTGCAGTGAGCATGCTTTAGTGCTGGGCTCCCATGCTTAGTTGTGTCATGCAGGGCTTGGTGTTGGGATGGGTGGTTTGTGTTATTAGTACATTAGTGAGGAGTTGGAGTGATATGGGAGGGGGTGAGGGTGGGGGTGTGTGATAGCATGCAGGTAGGGTGGGGGATATGATAGTTAAGAATTGACTTACCAGTGTCCATTCCTCCACCGACTCCACCGAGGCCCTCTGGATGCATGATGGTCAAGACCTGCTCCTCCCATGTTGTTAGTTGTGGGGGAGGAGGTGGGGGTCTGCCGCCAGTCCGCTGAATCGCGATGTTGTGCCTGGAGACCACTGAACGCACCTTCCCCCTTAGGTTGTTCCACCTCTTCCTCATGTCCTCCCGATTTCTTGGATGCTGTCCCACAGTGTTGACCCTGTCGACGATTCTTCGCCATAGCTCCATCTTCCTGGCTATGGAGGTGTGCTGCACCTGTGCTCCAAATAGCTGTGGCTCTACCCGTAAGATTTCCTCCACCGTGACCCTGAGCTCCTCCTCGGAGAACCTGGGGTGTCTTTGGCATGACATGGGGTGGTGTAGGTGATGTGTGGGGTGGTGTATGTGTTGATGAGTGTGGTGATGTGTGGTGGTGTGGGGTGTTTTGAGCGTGGATGTTGTATGGGTGATGGTGTTGTGTGCCTCTGTGTGGTGGGGTTGTCTATTGCTGTAGTCTCTGTCTGTTGCCTTCGCCTCTGATTTTGAGTCGTAGGGGTTTGTAGGTGATGTGGGTGTGTGTTTTATATTGTGTTGCGTGTGTGGGAGTGTTGTTTGTATGTGTATCAGGTGTGTGTATTTTGAATTGTCCAATGTGGCGGTGTTTTTGAGATGTGTGTCTATTTTGAGCGCAGCGGTGTGTACCGCCAATGGAATACCGCGGTTGAAAGACGGCCACGAGGATTCGTGGGTCGTGATAGCATGGGCGTGTTTCTGTTGGTGTGACGGTGGAGGTTTTGTTTTCGCCAGTTTATCACTGATCTTTGTTGTGGCGGACTTGTGTGGGTGCCTGAATTTCGGAGGATTACGTGCTGTGGGTCATAATAGCTGTGGCGGAATTCCGCGGCGGTGTATTGACGGTCTTCTGCACGGCGGTAAGCGCCTTTCACGGCCAATGTTGTAATGACCCCCTTAATGTCTTCATTGAAATAGGAATTGTTCTCAAGGACCACAAAGTCAGCTACACCAGAAACCAATGCTGGGCATAGACAACACTGGCATGTGCAAGCCGATGATAAATTTATATTTTAAGATAAAGCTGATGAAAAAGAGAGACTACCTACAGCTGAATGAATTTATCAAAGAGCATGGCCTCTTCATGATGTTTTAAACAGTTTCTGTTTTCATCCCTGGATGGATTTAGCACTGACCAGTACAGAGGATGGCCACAAACAGATCTTCAGATCCTGTTAGATATGTCTGAAGCTTTCAACATAATACATCACTCAATTTTCAGTCTCAGTAGTTTATTTGCTCCCCATGGCATTGGTCTGGTTCTTCTTGTTTCTCTTGGAACAAGACCTAATCATATCCCTTCCCTTGCTTCTTTCCTTTGCTCACCTTTCCTTTTCATGGATTCCACAAGACTGCCTCCTTATGACTTTACCGGTTACAAATTTGCTGCTAGCACCCAGATAATCAGGGAACTATATGAATGGTCAGCTGGAGGTGCCTTAGTGTTAAGATTGTTCGAAGGAGGTGAATCCACTGAGAGTCCCAGTCTCCTCACCTCTCTCCAGAAAGATGTTCTAATGAAGCAATACTTTTGATGGAGATGAGAGGGGAAAAGGGGGAAGGGAAAGAGACACAGGAGTCAGTTGTCAGCTTAAGTACACTCAATCACAGGATCTTCGTACACTATCTTATGAATCCTGGGTAGCACAGCATGCAAAAAGTAGTAACATGATGAGAAGGAAGAATACTGGTAAGCAAAAAGTTATATAATCAAAGATAGGGGTACTGGTGAGTTATATCTACAATATGAGAAAGATGGAAGTCATGACTGACCAAGTTGCAAGGTGGATGTCGCTTTGATAAGCTCTTACACCAACCTGAACTGCTAGAGGATCCTAGGATGCAGAAAAGTCTTAGCAAGGTGCAACCAGTACTAATCACAAACAAACACGTAAGCAGACAGAGACCACTGCTTTCCTAACTAGAGGACCTGAGGGAACTGAAAAGTAGGCAAACCAAAGTGATGGCAAGTCAGGCTAAGTGACAAACTAGACGAAAGTCGAGAAGTCATACAACTAACTGAATCATTTTTGTGTGCCTTGGTACAGGGCTCAGGGGCTCATATAATTACTCTGCCTATTTCAACAAGGATGTGAACACCTAACCCAGAAGTGCTAGTTAGCAGTCCAGTCTAACCTCCCAGCTCCCACTGTCCAATCTTCCAAAGACTCCAACTTCTTCCCTTGTGTCTGTGTGTGGATCAATAAGGGAAGTGTAACAGTGTTTAGGTGTTCTGTGCTTCCTACCATGAGTCCTAACACTTAGAGCTTGGACCCTGTTCTATTATGGTTTATGATTGGATGACTCAGAACTACCTAAATGTGAACACCTGAGACAGTATTAGCAACAAGACGTGTACCTGCATTTTGCATCCTCTGGTATTACATGAGGGACCCTAGATGCTTAAGCAGCCCCTTCTGTAATACTGATAGCGGTGGCACACATGTACCACCAGCGCTATCTTCAGAGGGTGTTCCCTCATTTGCATAGACGTGTAACCCCATGCAAATGAGGGACTCATTTTGACTCTGCTCCCATTCTGTATTATGTACACGGCACAGACGTAAAAATATGCCCTTAAGAGGCACATTGACGTGTCTCACAAAAAGATTGCACACTGTCAGTATGCCCACTGAGGGCAGCCCTGTGGAGGGGAGAAAGTGGGTCCCATAGACCTCCCAGACATCCCCATCAAGGTAGGTGCAGTGCGTGACAGTCTGCACAGAGAAATACCGAGGGGCAGATTTAAGAGCCCCTAGTGTCACCTTAGTGCTACCATATCATAATTGTTTTTACGGCAAGGCGGCGCTAAAGTGCCATTTTCCTCACACCATATTTGTAAATATGGCACAATGTATGCATTGCACCACTTTGTTTACATGTGCGCCACATTATGCCTTTGCCAGGCATTATGTATGCAAGAGGGCATTCCCCCGTTTGGGGGGTGCTGAAAAATGGGGCAAGAAAATATAAGAGATTTCCTTGCACCATTTTCTTTGTCATTTTTAATGCCTGCTCAGAGCAAGCGTTAAAAGGTTAAAAGGGGGAATACCATTATTTATAATGGGCACCCATATACTCTGCAGGAGTAGCAGCAACATTTAGCTACTACTCCTGCAGAGTACATCGATAGGGTAAAAAAAATGACGCTATTGCTCCCTACCCTGCACCAGGGCGTGCTGTATTTTAAATACAGCTCACAAATGGTGGCAGTAGGGGGGCGCTAAGGGGCGTAAGGAAAGTGATGCAGCTCTAGGTGCAGTGCCACTTTTCTTAAATCTGCCCCTGAGTTTCTTTGAAGCCGCTGCTCAATATTTCTCGAAATGCGCTGCCACCAGGGTAGCATAAGTTTGCAGCTGCACTGAGGGCAGCCTATTCATAATAATAGGGCGCAGTGTTCCTGTTTGCACCTGGGGAACCTGCTCAAGGGTAATACAGCCCAGAAAATGGAAGTCCTTACCTGCAGCAATTTGCCACTTTTGCAAAGAACACTTGTTTCTCCTATGACCTTGACTCCTCACTTAGTCTGACAAACTTACTGAGGAACTTGAGAGTCATCATTAACTCATGTCTCACTTTAACACCCAAAGTCAGTGCTGTGGCAAAATTGTCTTTGGATTCTGCAAACTCTATCCTGACTCCAAAATATTTTCAGTTTTTTTAATTTTTTTATAAAGCACTACTAACCCCCATTTGGTGACCGTTGAGAGCTTTGTGTTTGTGTACATTTTAGAAGGAGAGATAAATATTATCTGGTGAGGTACTAGTCAACCATCCTTCAGTGTAAGAGGCTAGTCCACCATCATTTACAATCACAAAAAGATGATAAAGTCCTCAAGGAGCAAGAGCCGTAATAACCTAAGTAGAGGGATGGGTCACATTTAAGCCTCTAACTGGGCAGTACATATGCAATAGTTTACTGTGGAGATAGAATGATTAGATAACGTCGCAGATTGGATGAGGCTCAGCCGCCTAAAGCTGAACTCTGAAAAAACTGAAGTCCTCATCCTCGGCAACACCCCGTCCGCCTGGGACGACTCCTGGTGGCCCACGGCCCTCGGCACCGCACCGACCCCCGCAGACCACGCCCGCAACCTCGGCTTCATTTTGGACCCCCTTCTCACCATGACCAAGCAAGTCAACGCCGTGTCCTCCGCCTGCTTCCTCACCCTCCGCATGCTCCGCAAGATCTTCCGCTGGATCCCCGCCGACACCAGAAAAACCGTGACCCACGCCCTCGTCACGAGCCGCCTGGACTACGGCAACACCCTCTACGCTGGGACCACCGCCAAACTCCAAAATCGCCTGCAACGCATTCAAAACGCCTCAGCCCGCCTCATCCTCGACGTACCCCGCAACAGCCACATCTCCGCACACCTGAGACACCTGCATTGGCTCCCAGTCAGCAAAAGGATCACCTTCCGACTTCTCACCCACGCACACAAAGCCCTCCACGACAAGGGACCGGAATACCTCAACAGACGGCTCAACTTCTACGTCCCCACCCGCCCCCTCCGCTCCTCTGGCCTCGCACTCGCCGCCGTCCCTCGCATCCGACGCTCCACGGCGGGTGGGAGATCTTTCTCCTTCCTGGCGGCCAAGACCTGGAACTCCCTCCCCACCAGCCTCAGGACCACCCAGGACCACTCCGCTTTCCGGAGACTCCTAAAGACCTGGCTGTTCGAGCAGCGATAACCACCCCCTTTGTCCCTAGCGCCTTGAGACCCGCACGGGTGAGTAGCGCGCTTTATAAATGCTAATGATTTGATGATTTGATTTGATAAATGCTAGGTTGAAGAGGTGTGTTTTGGAGATTTTATGAATCTGGGGTGATCCTTTACAGTCTCAGATGAAGAAGCAGGGAGTAGCTGTAGGAAAGTACCATCTTGCCTGGCATGTTACCCCCATATTTCACTGTATATATGTTATTTTAGTTGTATGTGTCACTGGGACCCTGCCAGCCAGGGCCCCAGTGCTCATAAGTGTGCCCTGTATGTGTTACCTGTGGTATGACTAACTGTCTCACTGAGGCTCTGCTAATCAGAACCTCAGTGGTTATGCTCTCTCATTTCTTTCCAAATTGTCACTAACAGGCTAGTGACCAATTTTACCAATTCATATTGGCTTACTGGAACACCCTTATAATTCCCTAGTATATGGTACTAAGGTACCCAGGGTATTGGGGTTCCAGGAGATCCCTATGGGCTGCAGCATTTCTTTTGCCACCCATAGGGAGCTCTGACAATTCTTACACAGGCCTGCCACTGCAGCCTGAGTGAAATAACGTCCACGTTATTTCACAGCCATTTTTCACTGCACTTAAGTAACTTATAAGTCACCTATATGTCTAACCTTTACCTGGTAAAGGTTGGGTGCTAAGTTACTTAGTGTGTGGGCACCCTGGCACTAGCCAAGGTGCCCCCACATTGTTCAGGGCCAATTCCCCGGACTTTGTGAGTGCGGGGACACCATTACACGCGTGCACTACATATAGGTCACTACCTATGTGTAGCTTCACAATGGTAACTCCGAATATGGCCATGTAACATGTCTATGATCATGGAATTGCCCCCTCTGTGCCATCCTGGCATTGTTGGCACAATCCCATGATCCCACGGGTCTCTAGCACAGACCCGGGTACTGCCAAACTGCCTTTTCAGGGGTTTCACTGCAGCTGCTGCTGCTGCCAACCCCTCAGACAGGTTTCTGCCCTCCTGGGGTCCAGCCAGGCTTGGCCCAGGAAGGCAGAACAAAGGACTTCCTCAGAGAGAGGGTGTTACACCCTCTCCCTTTGGAATAAGGTGTTAAGGCAGGGGAGGAGTACCCTCCCCCAGCCTCTGGAAATGCTTTCATGGGCACAGATGGTGCCCATTTCTGCATAAGCCAGTCTACACCGGTTCAGGGACCCCTCAGCCCTGCTCTGGCGCGAAACTGGACAAAGGAAAGGGGAGTGACCACTCCCCTGACTTGCACCGCCCCTGGGAGGTGCCCAGAGCTCCTCCAGTGTGCTCCAGACCTCTGCCATCTTGGAAACAGAGGTGCTGCTGGCACACTGGACTGCTCTGAGTGGCCAGGGCCAGCAGGTGACGTCAGAGACTCCTTCTGATAGGCTCCTTCAGGTGTTGCTAGCCTATCCTCTCTCCTAAGTAGCCAAACCCTCTTTTCTGGCTATTTAGGATCTCTTCTTTGGGGAATTCCTTAGATAACGAATGCAAGAGCTCATCAGAGTTCCTCTGCATCTCCCTCTTACCTTCTGCCAAGGAATCGACTGCTGACCGCGCTGGAAGCCTGCAAAACTGCAACAAAGTAGCAACGACGACTACTGCGACACTGTAACGCTGATCCAGCCGCCTTCTCGACTGTTTTCCTGGTGGTGCAAGCTGTGGGGGTAGTCTGCCTCCTCTCTGCACTAGAAGCTCCGAAGAAATCTCCCGTGGGTCGACGGAATCTTCCCCCTGCAACCGCAGGCACCAAAGAACTGCATCACCGGTCCTCTGGGTCTCCTCTCAGCACAACGAGCGAGGTCCCTTGAACTCAGCAACTCTGTCCAAGTGACTGCCACAGTCCAGTGACTCTTCAGTCCAAGTTTGGTGGAGGTAAGTCCTTGCCTCCCCACGCCAGACTGCATTACTGGGAACCGCGTGTTTTGCAGCTACTCCGGCTCCTGTGCACTCCATGAAGATTTCCTTTGTGCACAGCCAAGCCTGGGTCCACGGCACTCTAACCTGCATTGCACGACCTCCTGAGTTGTCCTCCGGCGGTGTGGGACTCTCTTGTGCAACTTCAGGTGAGCACTGTTTCACTCCACTTTGTAGTGCCTGTTCTGGCACTTCTGCGGGTGCTGCCTGCTTCTGAGAGAGCTCCTTGTCTTGCTGGGCGCCCCCTCTGTCCCCTGACGTAATTGGCGACATCCTGGTCCCTCCTGGGCCACAGCAGCATCCAAAAACCCTAACCACGAGCTTTGCAGCTAGCAAGGCTTGTTTGCGGTCTTTCTGCGGGAAAACACTTCTGCACAACTCTTCACGATGTGGGACATCCATCCTCCAAAGGGGAAGCTTCTAGCCCTTGTCGTTCATGCAGAATCCTCAGCTTCTACTGTCCAGTAGCAGCTTCTTTGCACCCACAGCTGGCATTTCCTGGGCATCTGCCCACTCTCGACTTGATCGTGACTTTTGGACCTGGTCCCCTTGTTCCACAGGTGCCCTCGTCTGGAAATCCATCGTTGTTGCATTGCTGGTTTTGGTCTTTCCTGCAGAATTCCCCTATCACGACTTCTGTGCTCTTTGGGGAACTTAAGTGCACTTTGCACTCACTTTTCAGGGTCTTGGGGTGGGCTATTTTTCTAACCCTCACTGTTTTCTTACAGTCCCAGCGACCCTCTACAAGGTCACATAGGTTTGGGGTCCATTCGTGGTTCGCATTCCACTTTTGGAGTATATGGTTTGTGTTGCCCCTATCCCTATGTGTCCCCATTGCATCCTATTGTAACTATACATTGTTTGCACTGTTTTCTAATACTATACTGCATATTTTTGGTATTGTGTACATATATCTTGTGTATATTTGCTATCCTCATACTGAGGGTACTCACTGAGATACTTTTGGCATATTGTCATAAAAATAAAGTACCTTTATTTTTAGTATATTTGTGTATTGTGTATTCTTATGATATTGTGCATATGACACCAGTGGTACTGTAGGAGCTTCACTTGTCTCCTAGTTCAGCCTAAGCTGCTCTGCTAAGCTACCATTTTCTATTAGCCTAAGCTGCTAGACACCCCTATACACTAATAAGGGATACCTGGGCCTGGTGCAAGGTGTAAGTACCCCTTGGTACTCACTACAAGCCAGTTCAGCCTCCTAGAGTAGCAAAGGGAGGAGCCCTGGATATTAAAGGACCAACCCATGTACCTTCCAGGACTAAACAGTTGGATCAACAGTATGCACTTGTTGGCACTCCAGAGGTTATTGATGAGTTGGTAATGAACAAACTGTATTTTCTAGGTACTTCATTGCAGGGGTATGTAGTGGTTTATGTACAAGGCAAAATGTTTTCAAGGACTCTTTTCTTTGGTATTTAGACAAAATATCAGTGTCAAGAATATTGAGGAAAAGTTTCTGTAGGCAAGCAAAGTTTTTCTATATATGTATCTCCACATATATGTACCCTGACAACATATATATCTTCAAGGTACATAGATGTGGAAGTACGCATGTGGAAATAACCATAGTAAATTCATACTCATCTGTTTGCTTTTACATTCTCAGTATTTTGGTCCTCGATATTTTTGACATGATATTCCATCCACACAATTTTTTTGCTTCCCATATTCTGTCAGTGATCCCTTTTGTTTTAGTCCTAGTCAATGACAGAATCTAATTGCAGGGACAATTTGGTTGTGTTGTTTTAGGACAAACAAAAAGTGAGCTGAATAGTTTTGAACCATCTGGAGCTTTGTGACAAATGTGTGTAGTGTTGTGGTATAAACGTTGTTGTGTGTTTTCATTAAAAGGAGGAGATGAATTGTGACAAAGCTGTGCCTCTGATTCTAGTGACTTAGGCCCTCATTATGAACACGGCGGTAAACACTGCACCGCCGGCGGTGGCAGTAACAACCGCCAACAAACGTGCAGTCCGTACTGCCAAATAATGAACAACTGAAACACAGGCATCCTGAAAACCACTCACCGCCAGCAGAGGAGTGCCGACAAGGACGACAGAGCCTGCCCACAAGCTGACGGAAAGGCCCTACCCGCCCATCAAATAATGAACCACTAGAACGCCGTTAGTACCTGGGCGGGAACCACCGCCACGCAAAGCCAGGCAAAAACAAACCAAACATAAGGAACACTCACTGGAGGCTCACACAACACACCGAAGCAGACATGGATAGAGAGCTGCAGATCATGCCAGCCCTGCTCCTTGCCATATACCTCCACGACCGAGACCGCCGACGAAGATGACGACGGAAAGTACCGCAACCTACTACACAAGGGAAGAAGGGGCTCAGTCACATACCCACCCACTCCACCCACCCTGCAACACTCCCACAACCCTTCACAGGAGCACAAGCCATACACCTCACGGCAACGGGTACTTACCCGACACAAGGCAAATCCAACCTGCCCAAATTACATACATGTGCCCCACAAACAATGAAATGAAAGACCACGGCTCCAGAGTGTGCCTCCTACAACACAGGCCTCATATTAACCTTTATTATGCTCGCTGAGCAACCGAAGTGGATATAAGGCCAATGACCAGTCCTTATGAAGACCAGTCCGAAGGGCCACAATGGCCCCAGCCTGACTCCCACAAGTGCTACGGTACTCCACCTCATAGGGGCAACAATGGGGCATCCAGGCACCTCAGGGAACAGGGGCTGGGGGTTTTGGGGGTGGGGATTTACATCGGGGTGGGGCTTAGATTTTCGTTCAGAAGGTGCAGGGTGTTTGAGTTTGGACTTGGAAGGTGGGAGAGTGTGCTTTGACCGGGTGGTGGCAGATGGAACAGGTTCAGCACGGGGCTTCTTCCTCTCTGGGGAAGGGGCACGGGAATGTAAAGGGCGGACAGGGGCGGACTGTGACGTGGAAGGAGTGGACAGGGCAAGGAGGTGTGCACGTTTAGGGACAAGACGGGGTGGGCCAGTGGGTTGGACACGGAGAGGAAAAGTTTCTTAGGTGCAATTGGAGTGGACCTGGAGGAAGGCGTGGGAGTGGAGGTAGAGGGAGTGGTCGTAAGTGGTGTAGGTGTGCGTGATGTGGGTTATGCTGAGGTGTGGTGGATGTGTGATGGGTGGGTGTTTTGGTGCGTTTGAGTGTCTTGGAAGGAGGGGGGTGGACACAGTGGGACAAGACAGGCTGCCAGTGTGAATGGATGCTGTCTGGGTGTCTGCAAGTCTGATGAGTGTGCTGCCTGTGTCAACTAAAGCAGTTGTGGTGAGTGCAGTTGTGGTGTCTGCGGTGCATGAATGGATGTGTGCTATTGTGGTGACTGCAGGAATAGGGTCAGCAACAGTGAATGAAGGTGAAGTGCCTGGGGGTGTGCATGTACTGGGGACAGACAGGGAAGCAGAAGAGGTGGACACACTGGGGGACGTGGATGTTGTTATGTGTGCATTTGTATGTTGGCTGTGTGTATGCTTGTGGTGGGAGGTGTGGTGCTTGTGTTTAGAAGTGTGCTTCTTGTGGGTTGAGGTGTGTGCCTGCATGTCAGAATGTGTGCTTTGGACTGGTGAAGGGAAAGGGGTAGAAGGGGTAGAGGAGGTTGGAGGGGGGACGGAATGACCAGGGACCCTGGCTGCCGTCCAAGAGGAGGCCAGAGTCTGAAAAGATTTCTGTAGGCCAGACACGGCACAGTGAATGCCATCCAGATAGGCATTGGTCTGCTGCATCTCAGATGCTAGCCCCTGGATGGCATTGACGATGGTTGTCTGCCTTACAGAGATGGTTCTTAGGAGGTCAATAGCCTGCTTCGTGTGGGCAGCAGGGCTGACTGGGGCAGGGGAAGAGGTGCCTCCGGTGAAGGAGACACCCACCCTTCTGGGTGAGCAGGCATGGGCAACTCGGTGGGGAGCAACTGGGAGGGCGGTGATGGTATGGGGGTTGGCAGAACATGACACAGTTGGGGTGGGCCCACTAGGGTCCACCACCACCAGGGAGCTCCCATCGGAGGAGGTATCGGAGTCACTACCTCCAGTGGTAGTTGCCTCCCCCATGGTACTCCCCTCGCCCTCCAACCCACTTGTCCCCTTGGAGTCAGACGACTCTGCCGCCAAGGATCCGTGGGCCGCTGCATCCCTACTCGCCGGTGCCTCAGCTCCCTCGCCATATGATGCTGATGTACACTAACAACACAAGAGAACAGGGATGGGGGGACAAAACAGGAGAGATTTTGTAAATAGCTGAATGGAGGTACAATAGTGGTTCACACATACACCCACCCAGAAAACCCTCCAACAGCCAGGGACACACAGAAATGTAACACAGAGGTCAGACACTGGCCAATCATATACAGATGGCTATACGTCCACTCTGGGATGGACAGTTCAAACTGACTAACAGCAGACACACACGCAGCATGACAGGAACCCTAGACCATCCAGTGTCAGGGGTGCACACATGTATGCAGCCAACACCAACCACTACACACATCCATGGCCCCCAATCCTCGTACTCACCTGTACCTCTGGGGGTCTGTAGAGCTTGGTGTACAGGGGCAGGACCCCGCCCACAAGCCTCTCCGATTCCTCTTGGGTGAAGGCTGGGGCCCTTTCCCCTGCACCACGTGCCACTTCCATGACCAGAGGCAGGACACAGCAGTACACTCAGTGGAGTACCTGCTTGCACGAGATCAGGGAGTCAAGTGAAGTTGGGGTGACGAGTTTGCGTACGCTCCGCAGCGGTGTGCACCATCACCGTTGGCAGCGATCATGATACACTAGGATTCCCCATTGACATCCATGTTAACCAATGAATTTGCGCATGGCGGTAAACACTGCCTTACGCTGTTACGTCAACCGCTAGTGGTATGAGGTCACTTCCACAGCGACAGTTCTGGATTACAGGGGGCAGACAGTTTGCCCAAAACTACGCATTTGTAAAACTCTCATCGGCACAATGAAGGTCCTATTGTTCCCCAAACACCTATAGGCATGTGACAATTAACATTACCTCAACTGACCAGCCCTGATCTATCATTGTGGTCATGTTGCTGTGATGTCACACACACTATGCATTAGTGTCGATGACAATCATGCCAGCAGTGCTGAATGAATAACAATGTGTACAGATGTATGTGTGTTCATCAAACGTGTTTTCAACTCCTCCTAGGTAGAGACCCTTGTGGCGAGGAAGGGCCCCATCGGTGTACATACCACTTGTTGATTTGCAGACCATGGTGGAGCGTCACATCACTATCAATTACAGACTCACTCGTGCAACTATTCTTGAACTTTGTGCATTACTGGATCATGCACTGACACCGGCAAATCGTAATCAGCTTGCCATCCCTACTGAAGTGCAGGTGCTCTCTGCACTCCATCACCTGGCTACGGGCTCATTTCAAGTGACAGTGGGTTGGTGCAGGTTTTTCACAGCCAATATTTAGCATTATACTGTCAAGATTCCTGAATGCATTTGTACGACACCTGCAGTCCTATGTGAGGTTTCCCCAAAGTGCTGACCTCCCTGCCATCAAGTCAGACTTCTATGCCTTTGCCAACATACCCCATGTGATAGGTGCCATTGATGGCACCCACATAGCTATCATCCCCCCAAGAGTCAGCGAACAGGTGTACAGAAACAGGAAGAACTTTCATTCAATGAACATTCAATTGGTGTGTACTGCAGACCAGTACATCACACATGTGAATGCCATGTTCCCTGGTTCAGTCCATGATTCATTTGTGCTGAGGAACAGTAGTGTGCCACACAAGATGGAACAATTACAAGAGGACAGAGGGCGGATCATAGGTAGGTGTTTCTGTCACTTATTGCCACCTAGCAGACAGCCAGGCTGTCTGCCTCTGAGGCCTGTCAATGAAAGTTCTGTTTTTCACCTTTTTCTAGGTGATTCTGGCTATCCCAACTTGCGTTGGCTCCTGACACCAGTGAGGAATCCTGGAACAGATGCAGAGAGGAATTACAATGAGGCCCATGGACATACTAGGAGGGTGATAGAGCGCCCAGTAGGTCTCCTGAAGGCTAGATTCCGTTGTCTACATATCTCTGGCGGTTCCCTGGCCTATGGGCCTAAAAAGGTGTGTAGAATAGTGGTGGCCTGCTGCATGCTGCACAACGTGGCGGTGAGAAATTCTATCCCCTTCTTGGAGGAGAAGGGTGCTGTATATCCAGACCAGCTTCCTCAGAGAGGGGATGAGAGTGATGGTGATGATGAGGAGGGGGAAGATGTGAATTCCAGGACCCAACTGATGCAACTCTACTTCCAGTAACTGTGTGGGACAATTGGATGAGATTGGTGTCTGTGCATCATACTGTCAGTGTGCCTTGTCATCTAGGGTGGTGTTGGGTCAATACTAATTGCCACTGTGACCAGGTCTGCATAGGACAGATTACAATTTAGTCTAATATTTCAACACATATGTAGGCACAACAACATGTAAGGCGTGTGGTGCTTTTCATGCTAGTCAGATACCAATAAAGGATTTATCAACCAGTTGCATCCATACTTCACTTTATTCAAACTTAATGACAGGGGACATTGTAACAGGTGAAAAGGTGTTTCATTTGGTGCAGGGATTAAATTGTGCAGATTACAGTGATGGGAGTGGGCTACTAGTGGTTGTCCAATATGGCAACATGCTTGCAGCATTGTTGGCAGTAGTGGTAGGTCCATCCATGCTTACATGAGTTTGTAGGATTTGTAGCACTGTTTGGTGGTTGATTAAGTGGGACACTTGGAGGACAGTTCCTGTGCCATATCTTGGCCTGAGGGTCCATTTGGGCGCCTGTTGTTGGCCTGTAGGGGTTGAGAAGGATGTCCCATGTGTGTCTTCAGAGGGTGATACATGTGAAGTTGCTGCTGATGCTTTTATTGTCAGGTTTGTATCCTGTGCTGTAGCGAGAGCTTCCTGTTCTGTGTGGGCCTCAGGCTGTGTTTGGACAAGCTGCAGCAGCGCACCGGCAATGCTGGCCATTGTGGCATTGTGCAGTTTCCACTGCTCCATGGCCTCTTGGTGGTGTACTTGCTGCACCCTCTGACTCTGCTCCAGGGTGGATACTATCTGGGCCAATCTGTCCTGGGTATGGTGATATGCTCCCAGGACCTCTGAAATCACGTCATAGGCTGCAGCATCCATCCTGTGGCCTCCCCCATGGACCACTGATGCCCTCCCACTGGGCCTAGCCCCCGTGCCTGTGTCCCCTGCACAGGTCTGGCGGTACCACTTGTACTGGGGTCATTGTCTTCCTGCCTGTTGGTAGGGGGTGACTGTGGCCTCTGTACTTGTGTTCCATCAGTCTGTGGCCTGGATACACAGGTGTGTGGACGGTTGCCCTAGGCTGATGTTATTGCCTGGGTGGTAGGGGTGTCAGTGGTATCCTGGGTGGGGCTGCTGGATGGGGACAGTCCAAGACTGTGTGAGGGGCCAGGCTAATCATCAGTGTCCAGGGTTCCATCTCCAGTGTCCTGGGAGGTGCCTCTGTCTCCTTGTGGGGCACTGCCACTCCTGGTCCTGTCCATCAGGGTGGCATGGGTGGTGGTGCCTGTTGGGAGGAATGGACATGTCTGTTACATTAGCATGGTGGGCGGGTCTGTGCAGGTTACACACTTTGGGGCCATGCAGGATGCTTTGTTGAGGTTAGCATTGCTTTTAGGTTACGATGTGGAGGTGCATTGTGGGTGCTGTAGGCCATTGTGTTTCCTTGCAGGGGTGGGTGGCTGTGCACAGGGGGAGGGATGTGAGCCTGTTAGTGGGTTTGTGGGCATGCAGGGGGGCTGATTAAGTGCTTGTGGGCTGGGTGGGGTAGTGGTCCTGGTGGGTGTTGGAGGGGTGGGGTGGTGCATGCATTACAGGTGTGATGGGTATGAGGTAATTGTAGATGGCTTACCCAAGTCCATTCCTTCAATGAGTCCAGTGAGGCCCTCAGGGTGCAGGATGGCAAGTACATTTTCCTTCTAGTCAGTGTAGTCGGGTGGTGTTGGTGGAGGTCCTCCCCCAGTCTTCTGGCCTGCAATGTGGTGCCTGGATGCCATGGACCTGACCTTCCTCTGCAGGTCATTCCATCTCTTGCGGATGTCGTACCTGGTGAGTGGATGGTGTCCCACTGCATTGACCCTGTTGTCTATTGTCTGCCATAGCTCCATCTTCCTGGCGATGGGTGTGTGCTGCACCTGTGCCCCGAATAGTTGTGGCTCGACCTTCAGGATCTCGTCCACCATGGTCCTTAGCTCCCTTTCTGTGAAGCGTGGGTGTTCGGGGGGTGCCAGGGTGAGTGTTGTGAATGGTGTCTTGTGTGGATCTAGGTGAGGGTGCTCTTGTGTGGTTGGGTGTAAGTATCGTGGATTATGGCATTCGGTGTCTGCTTCTGGTGTTCTCTGTCTTAGTTGGCCTACTTTCATTGCAAAGGCTTGTGGGATGTATCTGTGAGTGTTTTATAGTGTTGTGGATGTGTGTCAGGTGTGTGGGTTTCTAACTTATCCAATGTGTGCACTTCTTACTGTTGGGTCCACGTGCCGCCCGTGGCGGTCTGCACCCCCAATGGTCGTTCAGCTTCCACTGACCGCCGCGGTGATTTGTGCATCATTATTTGGAGGGCGGGGATGTGGCGGGGTGGAAGGTCCAGCATTTCTGCCGACAAGGTCCTGGCAGTGACTGGTGGCAGGGTGATTTTTGTCAGATTCAGATTTTTGAATCATTATATGGCGAGTTTCTGTTTACCGCCAATGGCGGTCTTCTGTTCACCGTTGCCACGGCGGTCGACAGTATTTATCGCCAGGTTCATAATGAGGGCCATAGTCTATCAAAAATCACCTAATGGTCATGGGTGATGGGCACTTGGGAGTTCTTGTTAATATTTTAGTAATGTAGTTTCTACAGAGTCTGACTCAGTGCTTGATTTGGTAAATATTAAGTGCCAAGGTCCAAGGCCCTTCAAATGAACTCCATTCAAGCTGGCACCACCAATAGCCTGCCACTCCTGCCAAATGCCAGGACCAGCATCACCTATGTACTAGATTTATCATTTTTAAATAAACACTGTAGGGCTAAATTCAGCTGAAGCATAGACACACAGCATCACTATGTGGTGTAATCCTATGATAGGTCCTAGTGTTTAAAATTAAGTGGCTGTGCCAAACACCAGAAAACACCAACACAAATTAAGCACTGACTTTTGCCTTCTCCATAGGCTCCAGCAACTCAAACCAATCAGCATGACTCTTAATACACTCTCAGCACTACATCCTGTAGCTTCTTAAAACACTTGTGGCTAATAGTGACATCCCCAAGAATCTCACCCAAGTCATATGCATTGAATTACTAAAAGGAGTCACACCAATGCTCCTCCAGCAAATGTTGCATACTCACAGGCCATGCTGAAGTCATCACTCAAAGTCTCAACTCAAGATGGTGATTGCTCATTTTTGCAAATGTCACATAGTACACATCTTTTTCTCAATCACACAGACAAATGGAGAGCCTTTATCAACTAACACCAGGAAAACCAGAACCACTTTCATTCTGGTAAGCTCTGAAAATCTGAGAGGGCGTGGCTAGTGCTCGTGCACGATGGGGGCTCCCTGCTAGCCTCCAGCAAGCCCACCACACCATCAAGCTGTTTACCCCGGTCCTGAGCAATCCCACAGCTTGCTACTTCTAGCGCCATCACCCCGATACGTAGGGGTGGTCAACCTGTAGCCCCCTGTCACTCTGAATCCATGGATAACCCAGTCTTCTGCGGCTTCTCCGACTCGCATCGGATGACAAGATGGAGCCTCCCTAACCTTTGACTACTTCTCTGCCTGCTGAACCCCAAGCCCTTGACCCGTCGGCTGGGAACTCAAAGTGATCCTGCTCACGAGCAGCAAAGCTGGACATTCATCTGGAGCCACAACTATGCAGCCTCTTGAAACCTTTGACCGAAAAATGGTGAGAATTGAATTCAGTCATGCACCAAATGCTTTACCTACCAGAATCAGAGCTCCTCCAACCGGGTGAGTAACCTTGTTGTGTGGCCATTTTAGTTATAGCTCCATGCACGCTATTTTAACACTCTAGGCCGCTGTGCACTTTCACCTAGGTATCTTATTTGGCTTCGCATTATTATTTTACAATAACCATTTTTACGGTCTTGTTTTATTTTTCATCTGTCTAACTGTTTTGCTTAGCCTAGCACTGTGTTCTCAAACAAGACATTCTTGATCACTTTGTGCTTCATTCAAGGCTACAGTTTGGTACATTGCCGGTGAACGTGGTAGAAGTTTAGTCTCCAACATTCGTAGAAAATATAAATCCTTACGTAGGGACATTTTCTCAGAACATTAGCTGTGCTATTCTAAAAACACTTCCTAGTCCCATTACACGTTAAGAGGGAGATTCCATCCAGGGAACCACAACTGTATGCTGATCGCTGAATGCTTCATTACAGATGTTAATGCAGACTACAGGCCTTTGCTCAGGTATGAGGGTTGATGTCTCCCCGGGGAAACCTGAAAGGCAGAATTAGAACTTAACATGCTGTGCTCAAATTATGACTTAGATAGGAAATAATCCATTGATTATAGTGACAATATGATAACGTTATTCTTATGCTTCACTCTTCTCGTCACCATTTTAATACTGTCATGTTGTGTTGTCCTGGTTATTGCAGCTCACACTTTGCTATCTAAGATGCAGTCGTTTTATTAAACCAATCATTGAAACATATACTGCTTCTGTTTGTCATTTATATATGAGACTGAATTGTGAATGAGAGAACCGGATGCGACCTGAGTGACCACGACTTCCCTGAGAAGGCCAAT
Organism: Pleurodeles waltl; assembly: GCF_031143425.1. Classification (NCBI taxonomy): domain Eukaryota; kingdom Metazoa; phylum Chordata; class Amphibia; order Caudata; family Salamandridae; genus Pleurodeles; species Pleurodeles waltl. The sequence continues at coordinate 1,028,836,944 of NC_090437.1, read as the reverse complement.
ATGTCATGCGCTTGGCTGCCTAATCATCACTATCCTCTGGTAGAGATGAGGCACTGCTAGCTAGCCGGAGCAAACCCGGATTTGGAGCAACAGGTGTCACCCACAGTGGGTCAGACTCAGTCTCCCTCACCGTGGACAATCTTGCTGCTCAAAATCAAGTAGTCTCATTAGAATAATGAGAGCCTACGCGACATGGCACCGCCAACGTTTGGTCAGGCTCTAATTTTGGGGTCCTCCGGAGCATCTCTGTCTCATTATATATAATGACACCTCAATGCCGTATTCAGAGACGTCCGTGGTGCTGGGGATTTCCACCACAGCTGTGTAGGTGATCCTACTACAGCTGGAGGTTGTTCAAGCTTGAACTTTAAAAGGAAAACCCTATTTTGGTGTGCCTTCTCTGAACTCATAGTGTTACTATCATGGCGAATCCACTACAGGTACAAATAGCGGTTAACATGAGACAACCTCAAACTGCACATTTGTTAGCGAATGCCCTAACGGCCCAGGGGGTCCAGTCACATATGTGGTGGATGCCCATGCAGCTTATAGAACAGAACCTTTTCACTCTTGGGTCACATTTCCAGCAGTTGATGGGAACACGAATACATTTCACCAATATACACCTGCAAATGCGCCTGGACAATACAGAGCATATGCATATTTAGAGATACCTCTATCTTATCAAGAACATAATAATTGGCTTGATGGCGCCCTACCCCACACAATATTACCAGTAAGGTTAGGTCCACTAAGTAATGACGGTCCTACCTCGCCTTTATTGGCCACCTACACACCACATCCTGTGGTTGCAAATTTAGCAGTAGCTGAGGTTTGTCGCTTATACATTGAATTATTAGCGATATATAGACGATTAGTACCAGTTGTGATGCAAACACTAAATACAAACCCAGCACGTTCTGCTCCAGCACACATGCAGCTACGCCAGGTATAAATCCTGCGACAGTACATTCCAATATGGGTAAAGTACCAGCCAAACGAGAGGAGACTCCGTTTTGGTTAGCACAGAAAATGAATACGCTGGAGGCAGTATTTCCCCATACGGTACCTCAGGATAAACATAGAATACTAACAATGTGCTTGCCTTTTGGGATGGTCCCTACAGTAGAAAACTGTAATACCTGGGGCACGGTATTGGCCGCGCTCTATACAACCGCACATGGTACACCAAGACTTGCCAATTTACCGGAAGTGTTGAAACAAATTCAAGAGGAATACGGGGCTGCCCCGGCCCTAGATTTGGGAATGCAATTAATGGGCAATTTTGCCACGGTATCCTCAATCGTTTTAAGTAACTTTAAAGGGGAAGTGGTCGCACTTGCATTGCGCAGCTTCATGACGTTCCACAACAGGATCAGGAACGAGAGCTGCCTATAAAAATAGCTGAGACCTATTTGAGTATTGGTCGAGATAGCTTAGGGGCCAGACCACAAAAAACCACAATTTCAGGGTAAATCGAACAAAGATACCCCCAAGCAAGCACCTGAGGGTAATAAGAAACGCTGGGATAAAAAGCCACAAACTCCTAAGATAGAGAGGGGAGAATCTCCGCCTATGGATACCCCACAGAATAGGTATAATCTCAGAAACAGAGATAATATAAAAACACCTGATAGATATCAATATACTGATACACGCCAATCTCGTTCCTTTCAGGACTCTTCGAAAAAAGAAATGAGAGAGGTGGGCGATTAGAGCGAAGAACAGAGTACGTGAAACCGAGACAAGAATCACAACGCCCTTTGGAGGTTTATGTTAAAAAGGAAGAGAAACCCGCCAAACAAAAACAACAATTTAAAAAGAAAAAAGTGGCAGCGGTTGCAGTCCGCCATGCCACACAGGAAGAGGGTCCTCTTGAAGAACAAGAATTGGGCTCTAGCATTGCTAGACAGCACGGCAGAGGTAGCAATAGTTCGCCGGAATCTTCTAGAGCATCTGGAGGTGAAAGCAACTGATGACTTTATACAAGTAGAGACTGCGGACATGTGTGTCTCCAAGCCTGATAGGGTGTACAAAGTAACGTTACAGTTAGAAGGAGACATTGAATGCACAATAGACGCAATCTTTTGGGATCGCGTAGTAAAACTATATGATGTCTTGTTGGCCGAACAAGATTGGCCACCTGACTTTGTCCGTACCTGCCCATATGGAGAAGAAGTCATTAAGATTCCTTCTCGACCCTTGTTCCAGAGGAACTCGCTGAATCCTGTTCCATTGAATGGGCTTTGGCACAAGCACCTGCATTATATAGAAATCATGTAAGATGGGATAAAGAATCCCCCTACAATGTAATTCCAATCAAAAGTGAACCTCAGTCACAACTGCAGTATCCTATAGAACATGAAGCAAAAGCACCAGTGAGGGAAATACTCACGCAATTAGAGTACCAGGGTGTGATTGAACGCTGTGTCTCACCAATGAATAACCAATTATTCCCCATAGCTAAACCAGTCCATTCATACAGAATAATCTTAGACTTCAGACATTTAAATAGTCATACACGTACCTATGCTATCCAAAACTCCCATAGCACAGCACTAATGAGCAACATAGTGTGTAAAAAATACAAAACAACACTAGACATTTCCAATGGGTTTTTCTGCCAGAATATAGCGCCTGAGAGAAGAGACTTACCAAGTTTCAGTGCACTAGGCTCCCAGAAAAATTCTGTCTTTTTACCCCAGGGGTATAAGAACAGCCCAGGACTGTTCGCAGCTCGTGTCACTGCTATTTTGCATGAGATTGACCCTGAAGCATTGTCCTATGTAGATGATTTCTATCTCACAGATGGTGAATTACTACAACATTTAAGACGGCTAGCCAGCATTGTTGTAGGATTTGCTGAATTTGGCTACAAATTTAATTAAAATAAAAACTAAAATAGCCTTCCTCAGAGTCCTGTTCATAGGATATGAGCTGTCAAGTGAATGGAAGAGCCTAGCGCCACAATTCTTAGAGAAATGCGCACAGTTACAACCACTGAATACGATAAAAAAACTCCAATCAATATTGGGTTTCTTAAATTTTGCCAGAACATACATTCTAGACTATGCTACACGCATAAAAACCTTTATATGCCTTAATACGTCCCGATTTTTCAAGTAAGTTCTGGACAATTGAACAAACGTGCATTCTTCGAGAGTTGCAGACAGATATGCTTGCAGCACAACATTTACATACAAGGGACAACAAAACACATTTGGTCATAACAGTAGTAGCTGGAGCCATCGGTTTCACCTATGTGACATTTAATGAAGGTGAGACGGTCCCGATTGCATACAAATCGCACTTGTACTCAGCGGCAGAACAACGCTTTGCTCCCACTGGGAAAATTCTTACTGCTGTACAGATGGCTGTCATTAAAGAAAGACCTCTTGCCAAAGGAAAACACATTATTGTTGTTTCTCCAATCCCAGCCCTAGAGGCTGTTACAAAAGCTAGTGTTCCAAACACAAAAGCATTACATCCACGTTGGATACAATGGGCTACGTCTCTGACAGACACTGATGTAGACTACATTTTTGAGCCAAAGCTACAAACTCAGGAATTTTTACAATATGAAATAGAATACCCAGTTCCAGCAAATACATTGCCTATTGAACAATATCATAGAGTCATGTACACCGATGGCTCAGAACAACCTGCAATTGGAACTAAACACCAGTATCCTGCTGCTTGAACAGTAGACAGTGGCTGCATGGAGGGTGATAAATTTTGTCCTCTACATACCTTTACACAAACCCTAGGGGATTGAACAGCACAATTGGTAGAGCTAAAAGCTCTGCTGAGTGAACTGGAACACACGGATCCTGCACAGCCTTCGCTGATTGTTTGTGATTCATGTTATTGTGTCCAGTCCTTTAATGACTACCTGCATTATTGGTGCCAGAATGGGTTCAGAGATTCCAATGGCTACACCATTAAACACAAACTACTGTGGAGGAAAGTAGCTGACCTGAAAGAGATGCTATCGAATGTCCATGTTGTACACACACTTGGACACCAGCGCGTTGGAATACATGTTGCTGGAAATAAACTGGCTGATTGTAGGAAAGTACCATCTTGCCTGGCATGTTACCCCCATATTTCACGGTATATATGTTGTTTTAGTTGTATGTGTCACTGGGACCCTGCCAGCCAGGGCCCCAGTGCTGATAAGTGTGCCCTGTATGTGTTACCTGTGTTATGACTAACTGTCTCACTGAGGCTCTGCTATCCAGAACCTCAGTGGTTATGCTCTCTCATTTCTTTCCAAATTGTCACTAACAGGCTAGTGACCAATTTCACCAATTTACATTGGCATACTGGAACACCCTTATAATTCCCTAGTATATGGTACTGAGGTACCCAGGGTATTGGGGTTCCAGGAGATCCCTATGGGCAGCAGCATTTCTTGTGCCACCCATAGGGAGATCTGACAATTCTTACACAGGCCTGCCAGTGCAGCCTGAGTGAAATAACGTCCACGTTATTTCACAGCCATTTACCACTGCACTTAAGTAACTTATAAGTCACCTATATGTCTAACCTTTACCTGGTAAAGGTTGGGTGCTAAGTTACTTAGTGTGTGGGCACCCTGGCACTAGCCAAGGTGCTCCCACATTGTTCAGGGCAAATTCCCCGGACTTTGTGAGTGCGGGGACACCATTACACGCGTGCACTATACATATGTCACGACATATGTATAGCGTCACAATGGTAACTCCGAACATGGCCATGTAACATGTCTAAGATCATGGAATTGGCACCCGAATGCAATTCCATGATCCCCGAGTCTCTAGCTCAGACCCGGGTACTGCCAAACTACCTTTCCCGGGGTTTCACTGCAGCTGCTGCTGCTGCCAACCCCTCAGACAGGTTTCTGCCCTCCTGGGGTCCAGCCAGGCTTGGCCCTGGAAGGCAGAACAAAGGACTTCCTCAGAGAGAGGGTATTACACCCTCTCCCTTTGGAAAAAGGTGTCAGGGCTGGGGAGCAGTAGCCTCCCCCAGCCTCTGGAAATGCTTTGATGGGCACAGATGGTGCCCATCTCTGCATAAGCCAGTCTACACCGGTTCAGGGATCCCCCAGCCCTGCTCTGGCGCGAAACTGGACAAAGGAAAGGGGAGTGACCACTCCCCTGACCAGCACCTCCCCTGGGAGGTGCCCAGAGCTCCTCCAGTGTGCTCCAGACCTCTGCCATCTTGGAAACAGAGGTGCTGCTGGCACACTGGACTGCTCTGAGTGGCCAGTGCCAGCAGGTGACGTCAGAGACTCCTTCTGATAGGCTCCTCCAGGTGTTGCTAGCCTATCCTCTCTCCTAAGTAGCCAAACCTCCTTTTCTGGCTATTTAGGGTCTCTGCTTGGGGAAATTCTTTAGATAACGAATGCAAGAGCTCATCACAGTTCCTCTGCATCTCTCTCTTCACCTTCTGCCAAGGAATCGACTGCTGACCGTGCTGGAAGCCTGCAAAACTGCAACAAAGTAGCAAAGATGACTACTGCGACCTTGTAACGCTGATCCTGCTGCCTTCTCGACTTTTTTCCTGGTGGTGCATGCTGTGGGGGTAGTCTGCCTCCTCTCTGCACTAGAAGCTCCGAAGAAATCTCCAGTGGGTCGACGGAATCTTCCCCCTGCAACCGCAGGCCCCAAAGAACTGCATCACCGGTCCTCTGGGTCTCCTCTCAGCACGACGAGCGAGGTCCCTTGAACTCAGCAACTCTGTCCAAGTGACTCCCACAGTCCAGTGACTCTTCAGTCCAAGTTTGGTGGAGGTAAGTCCTTGCCACGCTAGACTGCATTGCTGGGAACCGCATGATTTGCAGCTGCTCCGGCTCCTGTGCACTCTTCCAGGATTTCCTTTGTGCACAGCCAATCCTGGGTCCCCGGCACTCTAACCTGCAGTGCACAACCTCCTGAGTCTTTCTGCACGGAAACACCTCTGCACGACTCTTCACGACGTGGGACATCCATCCTCCAAAGGGGAAGTTTCTAGCCCTTGTTGTTCTTGCAGAATCCACAGCTTCTACCATCCGGTGGCAGCTTCTTTGCATCCACAGCTGGCATTTCCTGGGCATCTGCCCACTCCCGACTTGATCGTGACTCTTGGACTTGGTCCCCTTGTTCCACAGGTACTCTCGTCAGGAAATCCATTGTTGTTGCATTGCTGGTGTTGGTCTTCCTTGCAGAATTCCCCTATCACGACTTCTGTGCTCTTTGGGGAACTTAGGTGCACTTTGCACCCACTTTTCAGGGTCTTGGGGTGGGCTATTTTTCTAACCCTCACTGTTTTCTTACAGTCCCAGCGACCCTCTACAAGGTCACATAGGTTTGGGGTCCATTCGTGGTTCGCATTCCACTTCTAGAGTATATGGTTTGTGTTGCCCCTACCCCTATGTGCCCCCATTGCATTCTATTGTGACTATACATTGTTTGCACTGTTTTCTATTGCTATTACTGCATATTTTGGTATTGTGTACATATATCTTGTGTATATTTGCTATCCTCATACTGAGGGTACTCACTGAGATACTTTGGCATATTGCCATAAAAATAAAGTACCTTTATTTTTAGTATATCTGTGTATTGTGTTTTCTTATGATATTGTGCATATGAGACTAGTGGTACTGTAGGAGCTTCACTCGTCTCCTAGTTCAGCCTAAGCTGCTCTGCTAAGCTACCTTTTCTATCAGCCTAAGCTGCTAGACACCCCTCTACACTAATAAGGGATACCTGGACCTGGTGCAAGGTGTAAGTACCCCTTGGTACCCACTACAAGCCAGGCCAGCCTCCTACACTGATGAAGCCGCAAAGTCAGCAGTGGCTGTGGCCGCTGTAGCTGCAGTGACTCATTTGAGTTCAAAACTGGACGCAGACATTTGGGCTGCTGTGAAAGCTACGGCTGATGGTACGCCCTATCCTAAAGGATTTCCTAACAAGTATCACTATCGAATGGGAGGTATGCTGAACTCTGAGGTTAAGATACCAGGCAAAGGTGTACGAGACATCCCCAACAAAGACATAAGATCTGTCAACATCAGGGCAGTGCGCGCTCTACGGGCAACGAAAATGCAAAAACCCAGCCTTTATGCAAGAGCATAATTCATGCATTGTGTTTATATGCCGTATGTTAACCTTTTGCATTGCAGACTTTAACCTTGAAAAACACTATTAATGATGTTTGCAATAACTGTTCTTTTGCAAGGTATTGCTACAGACTTACTGAGTGTGTTAGGGTGTGGTCCCTTTCTAGGACCTTCCAGAAGCTTTCTCTGCAGCATGACTGGGTGTGGTTGTGGGCTGGGCCAGACTCTATATAAGGGAGCCAGCCCAGCTCCACTTGCTCACTATTCAGAGGGCCCGGTGCAGAGCAGCAGCAACTTCCTGAGCTCCTGTTCCGGAGGCCTACTTTGACCTTCCAGGCCTTGCCATTCATTGTATTGGTGATCCTTGAATAGGGTGGTAAGACGGAGGTCGGGCTGGGCCCGACCCCGTTTTCAAAGGCATTCGAGTTTTTGGGCCTAGCTTTCATGTTGAAAGAGTTTCCTTGTGCGTGTGAATGTGCTCGTGGTTTCTAGCATTTACATGTTGATATTTGAATCGGCAAGACACGCAATTCATTCTTGGCATTTGACTTTTGAGATTCGGATCGGCAACAGTGTGCGCGACCATTTCTTGACATTTGCATATTGGCTTTCAAATCGGCAAGATGTGCGATTAATTCCTGGCATTAAACTCTTGTAATTCAGTGTACGCTACCATTTCTTGGCATTTGCATGGTGGCATTCTAATCGGCAAGACACGCGATTCATTACTAGCCTTAAACTCTTGTTATTCAGTGTGCGCTACCATTTCTTGGCATTTGCATGGTGGCTTTCGACTCGGCAAGACGTGCGATTCATTCCTTGCATTTAACTCTTGATACTCATTGTGCGCTACCATTTCTTGGCATTTGCATGGTGGCATTCGAATCGGCAAGACGCGCGATTCATTCCTTGCATTTAACTCTTGATACTCATTGTGCGCGACCATTTCTTGGTATTTGCATGGTGGCATTCTAATCGGCAAGATGCTTGATTCATTACCGCATTTAAACCTTGATGTTAGGATCGCTTACAGAGTGTGCGATCATTTCATGGCATTTGCATATTCTTGTTGGGATAGGCAGTGTGCGCGATTCATTCCCGTATTTAAACCTTGATGTTAAGATCGCTTACAGAGTGCGCAACCATTTCATGGCATTTGCATATACTTGTTGGAATCGGCAGTATGCGCGATTCATTTCCCGCTTTTAAACCTAGGTGTTCAGATCGCTTACAGTGTGCGCAATCTTTTCATGGCAATTAAAACTTTGATTCCTAAAGTTCACACAATTATCCAGGGCCTTTGAATTTTTCTGCAAAGTTGCTAAATTCAAGTTGTTACATTCTTTGTGCATATTAAGTCCTTAGTACAATACATATTGTTTTCCAGGGAATGTTTTCAGATTACCTTTTGTCCTCATGTAAAGATGCAATGTTGTTTCTGAAACATTATTCTAGAAGGTTCTTATATTCTTAGAAAGTATGTGATATTTCATGAAAAGTTCACATGAAACATTGTATTAACTATTCTTGATTCCTTTCCAGGTACCCAGACTTCTTGAGGTTTAGTTATTGTCCTTTCTTAAGTTATCCATGGTTCCAGTATGACAACGCTTAGAATCATAGTCTAGTAAAAATCAATGTGATAATATCTTGATATTGTGTTGTTTAACCTTTTGCTTTCCACAGGTCTCCTTCCCAGCTGTTCCCTTCCTAATCCCCTTTTCCCCCGCTTGGACCCTCTCAGGCTCTGTGATATTCTATCAGAGTTTTGGAGCTGTCTAGTGGTGGACATGTTGGGAACGTACGCAGGCCCCGAGGATCTGGTCTCCCTGACAAGATCACAGTTGATTAAAGCAGCACATGAAGGGGTGGCATCTGCCCATGCTGGTGTGGCGGCTACAATTTCGATCTTGCAGGCCCGTTATTGGTGGCCAGGTCCCTACAAAGAGACTAAGCAGAATGTCCTTTGTTGTGACATCTGTCAACAAATCAAAGTTTCCACTGCCAAGCACCCGCCGCAGACACCCCTCTTAATTTCAAACAAACCATTACAATGTGTATACTTGGACTACTGTGGTCCTCTAACACCCGAAAGTGCATACAAATATATTTTAGTTGCTGTTGATTAATGCTCCAGATTTTTATGGGAGTGGCCACAACACTCGGCTGACGCTCGGACTGTTATTAAAGATTTGCGAGTCTTTATCGGTACATATGCAGTTGTGGCTTTCCATTCAGACCAGAGCCCTGCTGTCGCCTCAAGGGCATTCAGGGATGCCATGGCTTTGATGGGGGTCCAACTCCAGTACTCGTCTCCATTTCATCCCAAGGGAAATAGTGTTGTGGAGCGATTAAACCGTTATTTAAAGCAGTCCAGAGTCTTAGGTACGGGTCGTAGTTGGCTTAACCACCTGTATGGAGTCCAGAGAGCACCAAATAATCTGCCTAGAAGGTCCCTGTGGGGGTCGTACTTCATATGAGTGCCTGTTCGGAACTCAAATGTATGTTCCGGATCTTGATGGTCCTGTCGTGGAGGCAGCAGAAACACCTTTTGACATAAATGAATGTGTCACTGTCTTACAGGAATTGCAACAGTTCGTGATGATAATTCTTCCAACAGTGCCGCCTCCACAGGAATTAAGGATGTGCCTATAACATCTACCGGCTGGATTCCCAGAGTTGGGGATCTTATACGTGAGAAAGTCGCTGTGAAAAAGGAATTTGGCCCTTCTTATCGAGCACCAGTCCCTGTACTAGGGATGCACGGTACCAGAACTGTTTGTCTACCACCGTTGGCGGGTGCCAAAGAAAATCATTTTGCCTCCATTGACAAACCACACCATGTGGCCGATCCTGCCCAGCTGACAAAGAGGAACATCCAGTAGTTCCCGAATCCCTCTCACTACTGGCGAAGAAGTTCCTCTACAAGTTGTTTACAGCGACAACTCTCCGAGCTTGGGGAGGGTGGAAGATGATCTTGCATTAGTTCCACTGTCAACTAATTTAGAAACATTTGACCAAGTTAACTCGATTCCAACACAAATGGATGGTGCTATCTATAGTGTGCCACCGCAGGAAACACCAACTCTAACACTGACAATGGCTCCGCCATTTGTACGAACTGCCTCCGGTTATTTTGACGACTTCAACTATGATTTCTCAGACTCATTCGCCTCTTCAACAGCTGATTTGTCAAGTACACGTAAGCTAATAAACTGGTTTAAAGAAACTTATTTTATTCTTCCATGGAACTATCTATGACTGTCTTTGACTGTCCTAGCCTTTCTACTTTGGATTGGTTTTGTCATTACTTTTTTCTTATTAATACATGGTCATTTTCTTCCTGAAAGATCAACAGTTGAACTGGTGGAGGAGATTTTGAAACAACATTTTTCATTACATAAAGTCCAAAGAGGCTTATCTTTTGTGAACATTTCCGCAGTGCCAATTCCTGATGGGATTGTTTGGGACAAAGTAATGTTTGATATATATGCTCCCACGGACGTTATTCAAATACTGTATGTGTTCAAATTATCAATGAATGATATAGTGTACCAGGCATTGTCTCTGATGATTGGGATGTGAAAACAGTTGATTCTATGATGACTGAATTGCAATAATATACTGTTTTTGAAAACAAAGGTGTTTACCAATTTAAGGAAAATTATGGTGCTATGTTTTGTTATAATTATCATGGGCACCATTTCATACATAGAGCGAGCAGTCCTAAAACTGTTTTTAATTACACGCAATGGGAACATTGCCCAACTCCGCCACAAGGGAGTTCCAAAACATAGTCTGAAAAGTTTGCATCTTTTCCAGGCACAATCAAAAGAATGCTGAATCATATTATTTTAAAGTACCACCTACTAAGGATATACATATGTTATTGACCAATACGAATATATATATTTGGAATCCTTTGTTTCCCGGTTAGCGATAGAAGGCTATGAATATTGGTTCAAATCAATTGATTTGAAAAGTGTGTGGGGAACAAAAAATTGGCAAATTAAGGGCAAGGAAACATTGTTTAGAGCATGCCTTATTCCTGTACAAATGAGCTTTTTAAATGAAATGGTACAACAGACAAGTTGTTTAGGCTTAGCTAAAATTAGGGAATTAAACATGCCCAGTATACCTGCCCCTGCAAAGTTTTATAAATGGCAAAAATATACAAATGTAACTGAAAATGAGCTCGATGAGTAGGTCCAGTATGGTACATTTAATGCTTCACTGACACGTCCTGGCGGGTGGTTATTGTGGCCAATCGATACCAATGGGTGTCATCAACGTTTTATTAACTCCTCGGGGTTTTAGGATGAGTAGGCCAGATCCTTGCTATATATCATCAGAGCATGCGGGTATAATTACAACATATAGGTGGTCATTCCAACCCTGGCGGTCGGCGTGAAAGCAGCGGCTAAACCGCCAACAGGCTGGCGGCAACAATATTGGCATTCTGACCGTGGCGCTAACCGCCAACAGAGGCCGCCACTTTAACACACCGACCGCCACGGTGGAACCAACAAACAGCGCACCGTCACCGCCAACAGACAGGCAGGAGTCAATGTACCGCCCACAGTATCACAACCCACCAATCCGCCACCTTTTCCGGGGCGGAAGCACCGCAGATAAAAACACAGCGGAAACCGCTATACCGAAGGGAAAACGCTCACCTCAATACACCCCACGAGGAGCCAGGACAGCATGGAACCGGAACTTCACATACTCCCAGCGATAGTATTCCTGCTCCTGTACCAGGAGTACGAACGCAGGCGCAGAAGACAACGGTGAGTACTGCACCTACGACACAGGGGAGGCAAAAAATTACGGGGACACACATACGCGACACACCCACCCCCACCCTCACCCACTACAACACACACATCAATGCATAGCAAAACATCACAGTTACACCCCCCAAAGCCCCCGGAAGAATGCAAAGACAAAAGGAATTAGTTTGAAACATTTGCGTATATCAAAAAACTAGCCATTTAAATATTTACACCAAAACACAATAATAAATACAGTAATGTACAAGTCCGAGCATTGTAGCAGGCATTGTCCGTGGACCACTCGGGCCAAATCACATAGGCAAAGCCCACACAGGATACCTGAATCCAACGGAGAGAACACTGCAGGGGCATCAGATGGCAAAACTACAGGCACCTCAGGGGGAAGGGAAGGGGGAGCACCTCAGCCGAATGAGTGCACAACGCCAGATCCACGAGGGTCCTCCATGCCCACTGTTCAATCCTGGGGAGTGCAAAGCCACAGTCTCACAAGTCTATACAGTGGGTGGGCTGCCCACTGCTCAATCCTGGGGAGTGCAAAGCCACAGTCTCACAAGTCTATACAGTGGGTGGTCTGCCCACTGTTCAATCCTGGGGAGTGCAAAGCCACAGTCTCTCAAGTCGATGACAGTCTCCACTGGTTCTGGAGGGGGCCTGGTGCCCAGAGTGCCTCATCCTGTGCAGGACAGAGGTAGTGGATGCCTTCTTCCACTGGTTCTGGAGGGGGCCTGCTGCCCAGAGTGCTTCATCCTGTGCAGAACAGAGGTAGTGGATGCATGTCTCCACTGCTTCTGGAGGGGGCCTGGTGCCCAGAGTGCTTCGTGCAGGCCTGCCCGACACAGATGCGACCCAGCCCCTGCCACTCATGGGCCAGCGGTGCTTGAGACGGCGGTGCCCGGGTCAGCGGTGCATGAGACGGCGGTGCCCGGTTCAGCGGTACTTGAGATGAAGGGCCCAGTTCAGCAGTGCTTTAGTTGGAGGGCCCAGTTCAGCGGTGCTTGAGATGAAGGGCCCAGTTCAGCGGTGCTTGAGTTGGAGGGCCCAGTTCAGCGGTGCTTGAGACGGCGGTGCCCGGTTGAGCGGTGCTTGAGATGAAGGGCCCGGTTGAGCGGTGCTTGAGTTGGAGGGCCCAGTTCAGCGGTGCATGAGACGGCGGTGCCCGGTTCAGCGGTGCTTGAGATGGAGGGCCCAGTTCAGCGGTGCATGAGACGGCGGTGCCCGGTTCAGCAGTGCTTGAGATGAAGGGCCCAGTTCAGCGGTGCTTGAGATGAGGGCCCAGTTCAGTGGTGCTTGAGATGGAGAGCCCAGTTCAGCGGTGCTTGAGATGAAGGGCCCAGTTCAGCGGTGCTTGAGATGAAGGGCCCAGTTCAGTGGTGCTTGAGATGGAGAGCCCAGTTCAGCGGTGCTTGAGATGAAGGGCCCAGTTCAGCGGTGCTTGAGATGAAGGGCCCAGTTCAGTGGTGCTTGAGATGGAAGTGGGCAGGTCAGCGGCCCCGGCCATGGCGGGGTGCTCATTTCCCACCTGACTTGTGGCTGGCGGTGTCCTCCTGGGCAGCTGGGCCGGGCCTGTTGGTGGGGTCCTGCCCACATGGGATGGGGCTGGTGGGCCACTCCTGGCCAGCTGGGCTGATGGCGGTGGTGTCGGCCGTGCTGCCCTTCCCAGCCTTCCCAGTTCGCCTGTGGCCCTTCCCCACCTTGCCCGGTGTGGCAGCTGTCTCCACACTCCCTGGCGAGGCCTGGTCGGGGTTTTGGTGCCTGATGTCATCTGCCTCTCCCGCCGGCCACTGCCTATCTTCGGGTGTTTCTCCGGGGGTGGGCTGGCCGTGCCTTGGCTCCGGACCAAACTGGCTGCCCTGGTGGGTGGGGCACTCCACTGTCCCTGGCAGACCTTGATGGCAGGGCCCAGTTTTGTGGGGGCTGAGGTGCTCAATCGAGTCATATGACATGGACGGGGTGGGGGAGTTGGTGGGAAGAGGTTGAGTTTCGACAGGAAGAACTTTTTGGGAGCAGTGGGATGGGTAGGTGTAGTGGTTATGGGAGTGGAGGAAGAGGTAGTGGTTGTAGGAGGTGTAAGTTTTGTGGTTTTGGGTGCTGGGGCTTGGGCTGGAGGCTGTCGTGAGGTGGATGGCTGTTGGGTTCAGATATGTCTTCTTTACACCATGGACAGAGTCAGATCAGGTCCATTATGCAGTTGGTTGGACGCTTCAAACATTGAAGGCGGGTCGCGTCCCATGGCAGCATGTCAGTGCAAGGGAGATATTTTCTTCTTTTAACCTAACGCGACAACAACAACTAATGGCTAAGAAGGAAGCGACTTATGTCATGCTTAACATCGAGAAATTAGAAAAGTTGCCTTTTACAGTAGCAGAAATACCATCGGCTGAGTGGCTAATACATGGGGTTATTAATCTGCCTATTTTCACACTACAATTCACCTCCAGTTTAAAACACATTCCGGTAGGCAGATATGAAAAACTGGGAGATAGTTACATTCATAAGGTGTGGGAGCTACCCTTCTCATACAAATGCTTCAATGGCATGAAAGAGGTCTTTCTTAGCGTTAGTGAATGCGAGACCTCAGTCAGCCATTCGATGATTTGAAAACAGCTGTCCTTGCATGGGGCATGTAACGCCTCAGCTGCAAACTTGGCTTGTTACCTGAAGGGAGTACCAGTCCCTTTCATTAGACCTACGTTCCAGGTGCTTTCAAACGGCAGCTACGCCCTTCTCAATAGTGAAGGTTGTTGTGGCATGCGGGCCGGAATAGTTTACGTTGTTTCGGTCTCTAAGGTCGTTACATGCTGCGGGAACGTACTGTTTCCCCCCAGTAAATTTAAGGAGGTAGCTGATATTTCACCTTACATTGCTACTTCAAACGTGAATTTCGACACGTTAAGTAGACTCAAGGCTTTATTGTTTCAAAAGCATGTGGCCCTTACACGAGACCTGTGCACTTCAAGTGGCAAGGTCATCAGCAGAAATACAGTCCCTGTTAAATACGAACTTTCCGAGACACTTTGGTGAACTCGTGGGACGAATATTTAATGTGTCCATTACAACTGGAATCGCACATTTTTTCAAAGCTGTTGGTTCTGGTTTCGTTCACACCCTCTCCTCCATATTCGGTTTGATACCTTCAGCTATCCACTCAATTTTCTGTAGTATTTTTGGGGGGATTTCCGATAACTTTCGCTTTATTTGTTGGCATCCTGCTGTTGCTGTTGTTTATGCGCAATGGCTGTCCCGCCGCAACAAGGAGAAATGACAGCGCTCCCATCAGCGCAACTGTATCGTGAGCATGTGATGCAGTATTTTGAAGCAACACTCCTGGAGCAATTGGAGTGTGACTGGTCTTTGTCATTCATACCGGTTCTGTATTGTGTGCAGCCTGTGTTTCCGTGACTCTGGTGCTCTTTCGAACATGCACTGGAAGTTTATCTTTAACAGCAGCGCTTGCCTGCAGTAGATGCTGATCTGTTGATGTTCTCGCTGAGGGTTCATTACCAGACATGCGCATTGAAGTTGCGTTTGCTGTGTGAAGCTAATTATGAGTTACCCTTCCTGGAGGAAGTTGTCGATAACTCATCAATGGGCACTCCACGGGATGCCGCCTTGGTTGACACTGGGGCTATGGAACACGCCTGCTCCCTGATCCTTTTTGGCAAGGACTTTCCGGCTTTGACATCTGCCGAAGTGGAAGATCTCCTGTTCTCCATGACTCGTACCTCATTTGGAACTTTTCTAAATTGACATGTTCTTTTAATTCAGTTATAGGTCACATGCTCATGTTTTAAATTGCCACGTAGTATGTTTGTGTGTCCTTTTAACTTGTCCAAATTGACATTCTTTTTAAATATATCTTAGGATGAGCTTTTAGTAATGAAATTTTAGTTTTGGCTTTCAACCACTTTCAACCGACAAGGGGAGGGTGTTGTGTAGCCATTTTAGCTATAGCTCCATGCACATTATTTTAACACACTAGGCCGCTGTGCACTTTAACCTAGATATTTTATTTGGCTTCGCATTGTTATTTTACAATAACCATTTTTACGGTCTTGTTTTATTTTTCAACCATCTAACTGTTTTGCTTAGCCTAGCACTGTGTTCTCAAACAAGACATTCTTGATCACTTTGTGCTTCATTCAAGGCTACAGTTTGGTACACTGCCGGTGAACGTGGTAGAAGTTTAGTCTCCAACATTCGTAGAAAATACACATCCTTACGTAGGGACATTTTCTCAGAACATTAGCTGTGTTATTATAAAAACACTTCCTAGTCCCATTACACGTTAAGAGGGAGATTCCAGCCAGGGAACTTGCTCAGGTATGAGGGTTGATGTCTCCCCGGGGGAACCTGAAAGGCAGAATTACAGCTTAACATGCTGTGCTCAAAGTATGATGTAGATAGGAAATAATCCATTGATTATAGTGACAATATGATAGCGTTATTCTTATGCTTCACTTCTTGTCCGCATTTTAATACTGTCATGTTGTGTCGTCCTGGTTATTGCAGCTCACTCTTTGCTATCTAAGATGGAGTTGTTTTATTAAACCAATCATTGAGACATATACTGCTTGTGTTTGTCTTTTATATATGAGACTGAATTGTGAATGAGAGAACCGGATGCGACCTGAGTGAACACGACTTCCCTGAGAAGCCCAAATGTCATGTGCTCGGCTGCCCAATCATCACTATCCTCTGGTAGAGATGAGGCACTGCTAGCTATCGGAGCAAAACCAGTATTTGGAGCGACAGGTGTCACCCACAGTGGGTCAGACTCAGTCTCCCACACCATGGACGATCTTGCTGCTCAAAGTCCAGTAGTCTCATTAGAATAATGAGAGCCTACGCGACAACCTAAATGTGATCTCAACCTTGAAGTTAATCTTGCTGCATGGCCCTTTAGAAAACCTGCGGTGCTCTGCCAACACTGCTCAAGTGCTTCCACCTGCAAATATATTTGTGAACTTCAATCCTTAAAATTCTCAATGCACTGTAACCTAATCTTGTCTCTGGTCCTTGGTATCTTCAAAGAACCTGCCCTGCTCTACCAACGGTCCTCAAATGCTCCCACCAGACAATATACTTGTGAACTGTGACTACAATCCTCAAAATATTTGACGCAAGGCGATCTAATTTTGTTTCTGGCATGGAAGGTCTATCATGTTTGTGCAGCCCTTAGCCCCACCTAGAGCAAACTCCTAGCGATTTTCAAGCAGAGTACCTCTGGTTAATTACACGCTTTCAGAATGCTCCCTCAGAAGTCTATAATGTGAATGTTTATGCGCCCACTTCTGATGACTCCATAGTGAAATAGCAAGGTATATCGAGGATAGCAAACACTCAGCAGCCTCCCGAATAACCCACTGGGGCTCCCTGAAATGTTTCTATAGAGGCCAAATCATAACACTAATGTCCCCAGAGAACAAGAAAATAACATTTTCCTTGGATCGCCTGACTTCAGAAATTAAAGACAAAGAAAGAGAATGCTAGGAAAGTAATGACAAGGCCATCCTAGTGACATTAAAACACCTTAAATATGAATACAACAGAATAATCAGCAAGCACGCACCCCTACGGGTCCACATCCAAAAGGGGAAAATTATATTTTTATTGAATAAAGCCGGGAAGCCTCTAGCAGCCTATCATAAATTTAAACACACTTTTACTCTCATCCAGATGATTAATGATGAACAAAACAAAGTACAGACTTCTACAGACGCAATCCTTAAAGTCTTTCTACGCTTCTATTCTAAATTAAATACACCATCCACTAATTCTCCCTCCAATGAATGTCTTAATTTTCCCAAATCTCTGCCACTTCAACAGATTGACAGAGATGATCGCATAATCCTAACAAGCCCAATTTAGAAAATAGAGATCATTTAGTCGAATAAAAGCATCCCACCGGGTAAAGCCCCGGACCTGGACGGCTTTCTGATTGAATTTTACTAAACCTTCCTATCCTCATTTATCGATACATTAGAGTCAGCCTTCTCTCATTTTGCCTCCTCGGGCGAGTATCAGGGATGGCCTCAGAAACAACTATCGTAGTCATGGGAAGGACCACTCTGATCCAAAAATCTTCATACTCATCTCCCTCATTAACATGGAAGCAAAGATATATGGTAAAATCCTTGCAAATCGACCGGTCCTCCTGATTCCGAAACTGGTTTATCCAATTCAATCTGGCTTTATTAAAGGCCACTTAGCAAACAACAATATTCGCCTTTCCTCTCACATTATTGAGAAGGCCTCTAACTTGCTCTCAGTGTTGGAACACTACTGTGTTTTGGTGTGTGGGGAGGAGGAACAAAAGGGAAGGGGAAGAATTTGCTTATACTGGGGGCCATTGTATAGAGCGGTTAGTTCTCCAGCTACCTGCCAGTATTTCTCTCAGTCTTCTGCCTGCGCACTGAAGGCACCCCTTTCATCTGGTATTCTTACTTCCTCTTCCATGCTTGGGCTATGTCCTCAGGTACAAAAAAAAGTGTAGGCACTTGTTAAATGTTCAAGGTGGGGAGAAGGAATGTGGTCATTGCAAATTTCATTTTACCACTGATGAACTGCCTCTCTCTACTCCAACTAGGGCAATTGGGGATTCAAGTGGGAACTACATCAACATTTTTACTGGGAAGGGGAGTCATTTAACGTAAAGTGTCGGTCCCTAGGAAAACATCAACAAGACTTATTTGATTTTTTAATAGATGTTAACCCTGATGCTATGTTCCTTATGGAGACTTATGGAGACTTGTTTAAACTAAGCCTCCGTTCCGGATATTGTAGCAGCCTTACCGCCTGGATATCGTATTTTGCATCTCACTGCTAGGTCAAAAAAGGGAGTGGGATTGCAATCATAACAAGGGATAAGATCCCTTGCAAAATAGGGAAGCTTGAGATCTCGGACTGCAAAGCTTAGTGATTCACTATATCACTGACTAAGAAGTTCACCATGTCATGTGCTTTAATTTATCATCTCCCAAGTGCAGCTAGTAACTGGGTTTCTGGATTAATAGAGGAACTGTCCTCTGCTATTCTTAAATGTGCCAATTTCATGGTGCTGGGAGACCTACACTTTCATTTTGACGATAAAACAGATAAGATTGGACTTCTTATGTTTAGAGCTAAATTTGACTAACCACCTTCACACTCATATTGCTGGGCATCTATTGGACCCTATTTTCTCTAATTTAGATACCATTCAGTCGGATAGGCCTCCACCTCTTACATGGTCTGATCATTATGCTATTCCTTGTTCATTCTTAATTGACTCCCAACCTCTCTGCAAGGTTAAACAGTCCACGTCCCATGGAAGATGTTGGACTAAGCTGGATGTTCAGAAATGGAATGCACTGCTAGAGGAGTCGCCGCCCGTCTTTGATAATTCAGTAGAAGGCGCTGCTCAAAAAATAAATAGTTGGCTTAGAGCCTCTGCAGATAAGATGGTGCCCATCAACAGTAAGCACCATCACAGATCCTTACCCCCGGCACCATGGTTTACGGACTCCTTATATAAGGAGAAGAAAGTTTGTAAACAGAGAGAATCTGGCGTCAATCTTATCTTCAAGGTGACAAGCTAACTTATAAAAATGCTTTAAGAGCATTTCAGAAAAACTGTCTACAAGCTAAGGCCGCTCACTTTATAGAGAAAAATACAAAAACAAAAAATTGTCCTAAGACACTCTATAAGGTGGTGAAGTCGCTTGCGAATTCGTCCAAACTAACCCCTACCATATCCCTTTCTCAACTACAATGCAATGAGATTTCTGACTTTATTGTCAATAATGTTGAGTCTATTAAGAACATCTTTTTCATCCACAATATAGGCACATGAACCTACTGATGCCCCCGTGTTAGAACTTTAGTAACTTTTTTTGGGCTTATTGATTTATCTTTTGTACAGCTTGCCTTATCGACCTTGAAATCTGGCTTCCCTTTAGATCTGTGCCCCCCAGATATTTAAGGCAAGCTCTCTCAACAAAATCTAGAGCTAATTGTCAACCTATTAAATCAGTCCCTACTTCATGGGGTAATTCCTAGTTGCTGGAAAACAGCTTTAATTACCCCTCTGCTGAAAAAGCCTAATGCTGATTCATGGATATGGTTCAAGTACAGGCCTATTTCCCTATTATCCATATTTTCAAAACTGTTAAAAAAACATGTGAATCTGCAATTTGCACGACTCATAGAACAGACTGATTTACTCCATCCCTCTCAGTCGGGTTTGCGTGCAGGTTATGGCACTGAATCTGCATTGCTTAGGGGTCACTGAATTCCTGAAACATAAATTGGAAAGTGAAAGGGCAGCTGCACTCCTGTTTCTTGATTTGAATGCATCCTTCAACACTGTCAACCATGATCTATTACTCAGGAGACTCAAAGGTTTGGGCATACGGGGTAAGGCATTTGCCTGGATTGAATCCTTTTTGTAGGACCATTTCTTTCAGGTTCAATCGAATCAATGTAGACATAAGCAATGTGCTCTCATGTCAGGGGTACCTCAAGGTTCCATTTTGAGCCCTTCACTTTTTCATCTTTATATAAGACCACTGGCTAACATTGTCAAGGGTTTTGGCCTCACTCTCTTTTCCTACGTGGATGATACCCAAATTGTGGTTTCTCTGTCTTCAAAGGACCAGTCAACCATGGCTGCACTCCCTCTTTGTCTTCAGCAAGTATCAGATTTGATGTCAGCAAACTTCTTGAAGTTGAACGGCGATAAGACTGAGGTATTACCGGTTGGCAAATCCTCTATACCATTGGGGCCGGCACTTTGGCTATCATCCTTGGATGCTCCTCTGCTCTCTCTCTTGTCGGTAAAAAGCCTGGGAGTGTGGAGCAGTCAATGAAGTAACAGGTGGCTGCAACCTGTTTTGGCATCTTGAAATGTTTGAAAAAAATTATTTACTGTATTCCATTTACACCCCATCACACCGTAATCCAAGCCTTAGTTATGTCAAGGCTGGATTACAGAAATATTCTTTACCTTGAAGTAACAAAAACCTTACTAAAACTTCTGCAAATAGTACAGAATGCTGCGGTGCACCTTCTGCTTCGCCCAACACATTTCACTAGCTCTGCCATCCTACTAAAATTCCTCGATTGGTTGCCTGTGGACAAGCAGGTGCATTTTAAAGTACTCTGCTTCATGTATAAATGTGTTCACAATACTGTCCCTTATTATTGGAACTCTGAACTTACCTACTATGCACCTAGGTGTACTCTCAGCTCAAGCTACCAGAATCTAGCTGTTGTCCCTAGAACTCGGAGTGTTTGCCAAGGCGGTCGTTCCTTCTGTGTTTTGGGACCTAAACTTTGGAACAGCCTCCTGTTACTTTTGAAAGATTGTAACTCCCTTTTGGAAATCCGCAAACTGCTGAAAACTTGGCTGTTTGAGCATTCAAGTATATAGCTCTTGGAGGCCTAGTTGACGATTACTGTAACCTTGGCTAGCGCTAGGAAACCTGATGGGTAGCCATGCACTTTATAAATTATGTAATCAATCAATCAATCAAATATCTTGGCATCTAGTTCTCTAGGGCCTCTCTGAATCTGTCCCCATTAACAAAACTATAACTCAAAATAAGATTTGATGAGTATATAATCACCTAAACATATTTCATGGTGGAGCACATTTGAAACCATTGAGATGATGACATCTCCTTTGATTAACATGTTATCTAGTAAGGTCCCTCCTCATTTCAAACCTAGGCTCAGACTTAAAAAGCAGAGGTCTTCCGTAACAGCGTGGGGGGGGGGGGGCAGTGCAACTTCCCCAACTGAATCTCCTACCGAACTGCCTACCTGGCAACTCAAGAGATGCAATGGTTTGTTACAGAATAAACAAAAGAAGCCAGTATGGCTGTCTGTAGAGGTTTCAATCTACTCCCCCTTCTCATTACTAGCCTCTCTTACAATATCACACCATCCATTGAGCCATTCTCAAAAGATCCTGAAAGACACCATCCAGGCCATACTATCCCTTTACACACTACGGGTTCCAAAGTACGCTCTTCCCTTTTCGCTTGATTTTGGAACAATAAGACGCTGCACATTCATAACTCTTTAACAACTGGTTCAATATGGGTGGCAAAGGGAATCTCAACTATTTCTGATCTGTACGATAATAATGACCCACTTACGTTACCCACTCTACCACACAAACATGGCCTCCTGAACATTGATTTTTATGATTTCTTACAAATCAAAGTCAAGATATCAAAACTTGGCCACCACTCACCCATGTTACAAAAACTACATGTGTTACTCTTGCAAGGCCACACAATGTTGAGAATTTACAAATTACTCACTTCCTCTAAAACACCCCGTCACCCACCCATGAAAGAAAAATGGACTTCTTATTTCTCTGCTAAAAAACATACCCCACTTAACGAGACAGAAATAGGCTCAAATCTTTTGAAATACAAATTGATTCCTTCTCTAACCCAAACCAGGTTCTTTGCTGCACACCTCTTATATTAGACCCCTGCAAAACTGTTTCGCCTTAAACTAATAAACTTGAACGCCTGTTAGTGATGCGACTCCTCACTGGGTGATGAAGATTACATTTTCTTTTCTTGCCCCCATCTACACACCTATTGGCAGGACATTTATAGAAAATCTTTAAAATTATCATTCCATTGTCCTTCTTGCTGATCATACTGGGCTCATATTACGCTAACCCCCAATTGACCTTCTGTACTGCCATTTGTTAAATTTTGTTTTGACCAATGACTTTGTGTTTCACCACTGCGCATATTAGTTGCTCAATGTTCACCAGTAGCACATGGTATGTTTTGTTCAGTTTAGCCGCCTATGGGCTTTGAGATGGCATTAGCCATTACTTTCTGTATTCAGTTTAGCCGCCTATGGGCTTTGACATTGCATTAGTCATTACATTCTGTATTCTGCCTATTGGCTTTGACATGGCATTAGCCATTACTTTCTGTATTCAGTTGAGCCGCCTATGGGCTTTGACATCGCATTAGCCATTACATTCTGTATTCTGCCTATTGGCTTTGACATGCTGTATCCAGTCTAGCCGCCTATTGGCTTTGACATTGCATGCCTATTGACTTTGACATGATGTATTCAGTTTAGCTGCCTATTGACTTTGACATGCTATTAGATATTCTGCCTATTGGCTTTGACATGATATCATATATTACATTTTGTATTCAGCTCCGCTGCCTACTGGCTTTGACATGATATTAGACATTGCATTTTATATTCAGCTCAGCTGCCTATTGGCTTTGACATGATATTATACATTGCATTTTGTATTCAGCTCAGCTGCCTATGGGCTTTGACATGATATTATACATTGCATTTTGTATTCAGCTCAGCTGCCTATTGGCTTTGACATGACACTAGACATTGCATTTGATATCTAGGTTAGCTGCCTATTGCCTTTAACGTGGAGTTAGACATTGCAGTTGAGAATCCAAGCTGTATTTTTCCAAGCTGTGTTTTTGCACCAGAGAACCAAGATGTTTTTCTCACAGTAGACTAGACATGATAAGAGAGAGTACATGGGTGTTGTTTTTTCTTCGCTTGAGCTTGGGAACAGGAGTAGTCTTGGAGACCTGGCCAGTCTCCAAAAGGCTTGCTCAGTTTCCCAGGTCTGAGAGGAGGGGGCACACCTTTGTAACGAATGTAACAGGCTGCAGAGAGTCAGATTCGAATCTGCCGGACCTCGTGCTGGAGCTTGGCGCAGGCTGCCAGCAATCCTGTGTGGGTAGATGAATCTCTCTTTCTCGCGGCTGACAGGGGTCATCAGCTTGCAGACCTTAGAAAGATGAAGCTGTAAATAATTCCCACACGGTGAAGTATTTGTTTTGCTTTGCATTCAATATCTTATAAATATAACCTGCTGTGTATATTGCAAACTGATATATTTTGTTTGATTAACGCGGACTTGAAAGCTACTAATTCGTCATTCATAAATATTGTGGTTGGGGAAGAATTAACAACAATAAAAGTCTTCTTTGACCTCAGAAGTGCATTTCTGTTGTGTTATGTTAGTGCTTAGAAACTAAATAAGAGGAAAGCACTACAATTGGTACCAGAAGTGGGGTCGGTCATTAAGAGGTGATTAAGAGGGTGTTGACGAGTTGGTAGATTTCTAAGTGCACACTTTAAAAGTGTAATTGTTTTTGTTGTTTGGAGAATTACAGAAATTGTTCTGTTTGGAGAATCACAGTAGCACAGCAGACCATGTCTGAGACATGTGTTGATAAACTGCCTGATGGTGCTAAGAAAAACTGTGAATTGTTTTCTGTTTGGGGAATTACAGAAGAAAATGCATGTGTAGCTAAAAGGCCTGATAATGTTTTGAGAAATAATTCCTGTTGTACATATGTAGAAAACGTGTGTTTTGGAAGTAATGATGACAGAAAGGTCTGGATACCTTTATCTGCTTACAGAGAAATGCAGGAGAAATGTAGGAAGTTGGAACATGAAAATAGGAATTTACGTGAGCAAATTAGCCCGACTGAAAGTTATAAAAGGGCTGTTTTGGAAGAATCTTTCTTGTCCCATTCCAGTAATGAGGGGGTTAAGACAGCTCCGAGCTGCACTGAGTTTTCGTGTGAGCCAGGGTTTTTGGCAGACAAAATGCATTCCTTAACTGATAACACGGACGAGAGAGCTCGGAATGTGATTTACGAGTTACCGTTGCAAAATGCACAAGTAAAACGAAGGATTTTAGAGCAAGACACCCCGAGTTTCATTAGCTTGTTTGATTTTTGGAAAAAGAATAGCCCTTATTTGAGAGAAATCCTAACACTTTTGTATATGGTCACTGTGAAAAATTATATGCAGCTGCGCGCTTGTGATTTGGCAAATGAAATAATGCAGACTTTAGGTTTCTGCGCAGTGCAAGAAGGAAATACTTATGTACATGTAACTCAAGAACAAGGAAAGAAAATAGTGCCCCTAGCTAGAATCATACAATGGATCTGGTACTTGCAGGACAGGGCTAGAGTACCACAGATAAAAGAATTACCGGTGAAATTGTGTGCACCATTTGAATTCGTGTCTACTGAAGATAAAAAGCATGTTTGTTTTACTAATGATTCATTGACTGAAATGTTGTTTTCTGGCACAGTAGAAGGAACAGCATTGTATAATGTGTGTCAGATTTTAAAGCAAGAGCTACGTGAGATGTGTCATTTTTACGCTGATTTTTGGTCCATTGCTAATGTTTTAGCCACATGGCTTGTACCTAACTGGTTCAATTACCTTGCAGATGTTAATCAGAAAAATTCAGAGAGAGAAGTGTACACCCAGAATTCTGCCTTAGTGGGGATGGCTAAGTGGGTGCCCCAGAAATGTGAACAGCTGAGAGAAAAGGCCACTTACAGGTGGGCAGAGATGAGAGAGATGCACATTCCCCTAGATTTGATAAAAACTGTGCAGCACGCACAAAAGCAATCTGTCATGCAAGCAGTCACAGAGCAGTTGGGGAGAGGAACGTTACCAGAACAGAAATGGCAAATTGATCAGGTTTTAGGGAGAGTGATTGCTGCAAATTACCAAGGAAAAATCGAAATTATGCTGATACCTAGAAAAGAATCTGATTCATTCATACAAATTGGAGACAGAATGGCCCAAATTGGCAAAAATGCAGTGAATGGAGGTTTGGTAAAGAAGGAGTCTGCCCCAGCCCTTCTGACAGTGCAAGAAAAGGGAAGCTGTGGCGCAGCAGATAAAAACCTCAGTGCTGATGTGTGGGCTGAAGCCCCAAGTGACCCTCCAGAACCTGCAGAGAATATAACAAAGGGCCCCAAAAACGTCCTGCTGATTATAAAACAGGGAAAGAAAGAGGAAGGGTGCAGTTTAAATGAAAAATGTTATTTGCAAGAAAAGTCATACTTGTTTCTTTTGCAGATCCTACCACGTTTCGCCACTGTCCCTGAGTGTGCTGTGTGGTCCCCCTTCCGGTGTGTGCGTGTGGGGTCGGGGAAGGGACCGAACCCCCAACCTGAACCTGGCTGAGTAAAGTGCCAGCACCATGGATCCATTTTGCGCAAACTGCGCCTTCAGTTCAAGTTCAACTTGTTTGATTGCATTCTTCCACTGGAACTAAGCTGTGTTTTTTTTTTTTTTTTCCCTTCTCGTATGGAACTCTGACTTTTGCTTACCTTCCAGAAAACCTTTCAGGTGGACCGTGCATCTTTACATGAGTAGAACTCATGCCACATCAAATTGCTAACACTGTTGAATTAGAGACTCACTCAGAGTATAAAAAATTGCCCAGTCTTTTCTGTATAGATGTATCTGATGTGAAAGGTTATGAAATCAATGTGTTAATTCACTTCTATTGCTTTACAGGGATTGCTTTGATCATTCAAATTTTTTTTGTTTGAAACAAGAGATATGTGAAACAAAAATTCATTGGTCAAAGGGCGGAATGTACTGCCATTTGTTAAATTTTGTTTTGACCAATGACTTTGTGTTTCACCACTGCGCATATTAGTTGCTCAATGTTCACCAGTAGCACATGGTATGTTTTGTTCAGTTTAGCCGCCTATGGGCTTTGACATGGCATTAGCCATTACTTTCTGTATTCAGTTTAGCCGCCTATGGGCTTTGACATTGCATTAGTCATTACATTCTGTATTCTGCCTATTGGCTTTGACATGGCATTAGCCATTACTTTCTGTATTCAGTTGAGCCGCCTATGGGCTTTGACATCGCATTAGCCATTACATTCTGTATTCTGCCTATTGGCTTTGACATGCTGTATCCAGTCTAGCCGCCTATTGGCTTTGACATTGCATGCCTATTGACTTTGACATGATGTATTCAGTTTAGCTGCCTATTGACTTTGACATGCTATTAGATATTCTGCCTATTGGCTTTGACATGATATCATATATTACATTTTGTATTCAGCTCCGCTGCCTATTGGCTTTGACATGATATTAGACATTGCATTTTATATTCAGCTCAGCTGCCTATTGGCTTTGACATGATATTATACATTGCATTTTGTATTCAGCTCAGCTGCCTATGGGCTTTGACATGATATTATACATTGCATTTTGTATTCAGCTCAGCTGCCTATTGGCTTTGACATGACACTAGACATTGCATTTGATATCTAGGTTAGCTGCCTATTGCCTTTAACTTGGAGTTTGACATTGCAGTTGAGAATCCAAGCTGTATTTTTCCAAGCTGTGTTTTTGCACCAGAGAACCAAGATGTTTTTCTCACAGTAGACTAGACATGATAAGAGAGAGTACATGGGTGTTGTTTTTTCTTCGCTTGAGCTTGGGAACAGGAGTAGTCTTGGAGACCTGGCCAGTCTCCAAAAGGCTTGCTCAGTTTCCCAGGTCTGAGAGGAGGGGGCACACCTTTGTAACGAATGTAACAGGCTGCAGAGAGTCAGATTCGAATCTGCCGGACCTCGTGCTGGAGCTTGGCGCAGGCTGCCAGCAATCCCGTGTGGGTAGATGAATCTCTCTTTCTCGCGGCTGACAGGGGTCATCAGCTTGCAGACCTTAGAAAGATGAAGCTGTAAATAATTCCCACACGGTGAAGTATTTGTTTTGCTTTGCATTCAATATCTTATAAATATAACCTGCTGTGTATATTGCAAACTGATATATTTTGTTTGATTAACGCGGACTTGAAAGCTACTAATTCGTCATTCATAAATATTGTGGTTGGGGAAGAATTAACAACAATAAAAGTCTTCTTTGACCTCAGAAGTGCATTTCTGTTGTGTTATGTTAGTGCTTAGAAACTAAATAAGAGGAAAGCACTACACCTTCCTGATTTGGATAGCCACCTACTTGACCTGTTGCACACTATTGCCATTGAAGTGATCTTAATTGACTGAAAATCTAGCAATAATGTCCCATACTATACCTAGTGGGCCTGGGTAACCTACTTGAGAAGCACATATATTAACCAATCTGCCAACAAAGGGTTCCCTACAACCTCCCAACATATATGGGAAACGCTTCCTTGCTTTCGTTCTGACCCTCCTAGTTAATGAGAAATCCAACACTATGACTTTTTCACCTTTTTTCTCCTTTTTCTGATTTGACATATTTACAACCAAACACTTTTCATTTTACTACTCCCTTATACAATCACATGACTCAGCCTTCACCTCACTTCCCCCACTTTTTCCTCCTGCCCCCTCCACACTGTGGAATACTAGAAGGCCTATGCCATATAAGTCACATTTCTTAGATTCTAGGCCCTCACTAAACAAACATTAAATGTGGCTCCACAACTGATGATAACTAGCTCATCAATTTATCGTGTATAACTCTCAAATATGTTCCCTATATGATGTCTTTATCTATACCACCGGTACACTCCCATATTATGAGCACTTGTAATCTGACAATTATGATACTCGTTATGTTATATAGTATATGTGTATATGTCTCAAGATACAATTTCTTGTCCCTCTCGATGATACAGCCCCTCCCCCTCTTGTCTGTATTCTCCCCTTATGTATCATCCTTGTTTCTCTTTCCTAACAATATTGAGACCCTGGCCAGTAATGAGGGCACGCAGGGTTGCCTTCAGTCGTTTTACAGAAATACGTGGAGGGAGAGGAGCCAGAATATTTCTTTAATAATTCTGAGAAGATGGCACAAACCACAGTCTGGCCCCAAGAGAGATGGGGGTGGTATTTAGGGCCCCCCATCAGGGGACCTGCAAGCAACATACCAGGCGGTGAATCCATGCTTGTGGAACAATCACCTTTGAGGATATCAAGAAAAACATTCTAGAGTGTATGGGTGTAGACAGCGAGACATCCTGAATACGTTTAAGGCAGGTAAAGGAGGGAACAAAGGATCCCCTCCCCCGAGATAGAGTGAAGGATTTGGTGGGACGTTAGCTACAACCGGAGATGATGACCAAGGAAGAAATAGTTGAGAAAATATGTTTGTAACAATTCTTAAGTTTGCGCCATCCACCAATCCAATGATGGGTAAGACAACATCGGAGCATCACTTTGGAGTCCACTGTGGAAATAGCCAACGCTTACAGTCAAGTTCAGGACTTGAAAAAAGGAAGGGAAGACATTTCTCTGAAACCAAAGAACACACCTCCCAATCGATCTACAAAGACACAACCTCCCCTAGAGAACCGGACCTTGTACCAGTAGAAATCCCTCCTAGTTCCCAATTTGGTCCCTCAGGACATCAGTGTTACCACTGTGGAGGATGGGGGCACATAGCTAGGGTGTGTCCCCAAAAGGAGGAACCTATGGACATTGGTCTGACAAAAAAATTATACTACACAAATGGAGATACATCACTGTACTATGAAAGTCAATGGTACTCCGGTCTCTGCTCTCCTGGATTCAGGGTGTAGACAAAGTGTCATGCTCCCACAATGGGTTCTACAATCAGTTATTTAGCCCCAGGGAGACGTTATCATTCAGTATATTCACTGGGACAAAAGGAAATACCTCACTACAACCATCAATCTGCAACTTAAAGAAAACCACATGATTCGACTTCGAGTGGTGTTGATACCCCGCCTTCCTGAGCCCCTCATAATAGGATCGGACCGCCCTGACCCGGATTATGTAGTACAGGAATCTAAGAAGGAAAAAGAGATTGGTTAAACACCGCACCTTTATCCCAAGAAGATATTCCGGAGCATCCAAGCCCAAAGTTTAAGAAGCAGAAGAGAAGAAAAATATAGATTTTCTAAAGGATTTCCAGTGTATCAAGAAGACTTTGTTTGCGAGACTGACCAAAATTTCAGAGCAGCACAAAGAGAAGAAGCACAATTCCAGGAAGCTTGGGTCAAGGCCAAAGTAGAAAAATACCCAAAAGAGGTATGTCCATATTTCTTCATTCAGGATGGATTGTTGCATAGGAAAGGAGGGCCTCTCCATCAAAAACAACTATTGATTCCCTCACCAGTCAGAGAGAAGTGACATTATCTGGCTGATAGTCACTTACTTGGAGGACATTTTGGGATAGAAAAGACGGGGACAACCATAATGGAGAAATTCTACTGGCCCGGTATCCATGGTCAAGTAAAAAAATATTGTAGACAATGTCCTGTGTGCCAGCTTCACAATCATACCACTCCACAAAAGTCTCCCTTATATATTTGACCTATAATAGAAGAACCTTTCTCTCACAAATAGGGATGGATATTATAGGCCCACTAGTCTCTTCATGTAGCAGGTCATTCGTTAGCCCAAGGCTTTTCCCTTATAGCATCCAAATACAAAGGGCGTGACCAGAGCAATAATAAAACTCTTATCAAGAGTAGAATTTCCCCAGGAAATCATCACAGATCAGGGTACCCCATTTTACCTAGTGGCTAATGAAACAGATTAAGTCAGCAATTAGGAGTAAAACAAATCCACACCTCAGCGTACCACCCACAAATGGATGGTTTGGTAGAAAGGTATAACAGTACATTCAAAATCACCCTAAAAAATGTCCTAGAAACGGAGGCCAGGAATTGGGAACAAATGTTCCCATTTGCCCTTTTTTCAATAAGATGTCATGAGCAAAGCAGTACGGGTTTTCTCCATTTGAACTCCTTTTTGGATGCAAGCTTTGAACCTTTTTAGACATGGCTCAGGAGGTGTGGGAGAAAGAGAAGGACAATACCACACCCCTACATGAGTATTTTGTGGGCTTAAAAACCCGTTTAAGCCAGTTGCGAGAAATAGCAACTGTAAATTTGAAGGAAACCCAAGAAAAGCAGAAGTCCTTGTACGATAAAGGGACAAAATTAAGAGAGTTTGCAGTAGGGTATCAAGTCTTATTAATGTTACCTAGAAAACAAATTGCTTGGGAGATGGCAGGGTCTCATCACTATTCTGGAGAAGGTATCCCCGGTTACCTACAGAGTAGAAATAAATAATGAAAAAAAGGATCTCAGGTCATCATGTCAACTTATTAAAAAAATGGGAAGGCACTCTTCCTGTTTTGACTAAAGCAGTATTAGCCAATTCCTTTCTTTTCAGAGAATGTTTTGACCCAGATCTAGACCAAGAGAGAAAAATGAGTTAGAAGATGACCTACAACCTTTTGGTAAAACATTTTCTACAACTCCTGGAAAAACCATCTAATAGAACATGCTATCCTGACTAACCTAGTTAAAGCCATACAGAATTTCTGAAGCACGTAGAAAAGAAGTAGAACAAGAAATACAAAATATGTTGCAAAGGGGGGTAACAGAACCCTCCAGTAGTGAATGGAATTCTCCTATCATATTGGTGCCAAAACCTAATGGTTCCATCCATTTTTGTATTGATTTTAGAGAAATGAATAAACTATCGAAATTTGAAACATGTCCCATCCCGCACATAGATGAAATGATAGAAAAATTGGAGCAGTACCTGTACCAGTACCCTGGATCTTTGTAAAGGGTATTGGCAGGTCCCCCTCAGACACCAAGACATACAAAAAAATACCTTCTCCACCCCAGGGGGCCTGTACCACTTCACAGTCCTTCCCTTTGACCTTCATGGGGCTCCTGCCACCTTCTAATGCCTCTTGAAAATTATTTTACAACCTCACAAAACATACTCAGCTGCATATATTGATGACATGTAGACATGTTGATATATAGTCCTTTCTGGGAAGAACATTTACTACAAATAAAAGCAGTCTTGACATCTCTGGATGCAGCTAGATTAAAAGTAAACCCAAAAAAGAGTCTGCTGGTTTCCCAAAAGGTTAAGTACCTAGGGTATGTATTAGGAAAAGGAATGATCCAACCGCAAAAAGAGAAAATAGAGGCTATAATGCAAATACCCTTCCCCAAGACACGTAAAGAACCAGAGCATTCTTGGGATTGGTTTGATACTATAGAAGTTTAATTCCAAATTTCTCCCATGTGGCAGCTCCCTTAACAGATTTGTTAAAGAAAGCCAAAGAGCAAGATCTAATGCTGAAACACCCGGAACCCACGCTGCTAATTGCTTTCCAAACCTTACAACATAACCTTACATCAGAACCTGTCCTTCGCAGTCCAGACTTTTCACAACTCTTTATACTCCAGCAGACACTTCGGGAGTAGGTGTGGAAGCTGTTCTTTCCCAGAAACACCCACAAGGGGGAAAAAAACATATTATACATGAGTCAAAAACTATTTTCCCAAGAGGTGGGGTATTCAACCACAGAAAAAGAAGCCTTTGCTATCAAGTGGGCCACAGAAGCATTGTGATATTATCTGGAAGGAAGGGAGTTCGTGTTATATACGGATCATGCCCCTCTAGAATGGATGGCCAGAAACAAAGGCAATAATCTGATAATACAGATATGGTTCCTAGCTTTACAGCGATTACATTTTACTATCCCCATAGAAAAGGAAAAGACAGAGGCAATGCTGACTATCTATCCCTGTACCCAATATTCTGTTTTCTTCCAAGGAAGAAAGTATGGGAAGATGTATGTGGTGTGACCCCCACCCATGCCACACACTTACCTGAGACTTCCAGGGAGGAATCCATGGTGCCACATCTGTGGAACAAAACAAAAAAATCAGAGGAAACATCAACCTTGACCCCGGATGTTTTTTTTTTCAGAACGAGGCCTGCTCTAAGGAAGAACCGAAAGAAGAAAAGAGAGGATGGACAGAGAGCAATAAAGAGAGGAAGAAGCAAAAGGAGTGGCGCTCAGAAGGTGGAGAAGAAGGAGAAGCCAAAGACATCAGGCGAGAGGAGCAAGAAGTAAAAACTGGTGAGCTACAAAAAGGTAAAGGAGGAACTGGAAACCAAGGAAGGAAAGAGCGAGGATGAAAAGAAAGAGCAAAGCGAGAACGAGAAGCAGACAAGACGAGAGCAATACCAGGTCAAGAAGCAGACAGCCAGAGCAGAGAAGAGGAAGAAGACAAGGAGGGAGAAGAGTAGTTTGAAGCAGAGTTCTGGAACTCAGCCGAAGAAGCCAAGGTGCCCGCCACAGTTCTGGAGAACCATGGCATTCGTGGTGAGTGACCCAGGCTAGAAAAGAGAAAAAGAGGGGGCTATGAAAACAAGAAAGCTCTATCATAACGAGGTATTTTGTGCACAATATGAATAAAGAATAGCAAAAGGGGGAAAGAGGGCTGCTGGCCTGAATTAAATTCTGTATATTTTTTCCTCCTTTTTGAGTGTGTAAACTGAAATCTCTCTAGTGAAGAGAAGCACTCTGCAGAGCTTACCCACCTTTAGAATAGTTTGTTAAGGTGGGCAGGTGAGCAGGTGAGCGAACAGTCCTTTATTTGTTAAGGTTCTTTGAGGTATGTCACGAGCACCTCTTCTACTATATCAGTTTTTTTTCCCACTCTCATCTGTTGTATGATCATTTCAACTCACTAAGGTACTCACTTCAGGGGTCTTGTATCAGTAATCTTTCCTGATATACTTACCATGGGATTTAGTTTTCCTTTTCTCTCTCGGTACCCACGTGGTGAGACTACGGTGGTAGTCACTACTCTCGCCTGCACCGGTACGCCTAAAAGGGAAAAAGAAAGAAGAGAAAGATTAGAACTTCAAGGACCAGAACAACTTCAGAAGCTTACATCACTGTCACTACCAGTCTCTCTGTGAAGAAATTCCTGCAGTTTACTTGTCCATTATTTTTGCACAACTTGAATAAATTTAAAAAAGCCAAAATTTCACACCATGTCAAACCTCCGAAACTTTATTTCTGACCGGTCTCCCACAAATACCGATAAAGATTTATTAAACAAAAAAAAGCCCTGAAAATCTGATTATTACCTTTGATGGTTCCTGACTCACAGTGTACCGCACTAATGAGCGCCCTTGAAAGTAGATTTTGGAATCTGAGCTGCTCATGCACACACTGTGCAGGGTGAGACAGAGGAAGTATGGTTTCTAAAGTGTTCTTGTAAGATCTCCGCACGTATGCTTGAAATGCCACTCAGGATCAGAGTGTTCAAGGAAAGTATGCTCGGTTTCATCTAAATCTGTCTGCAATGCTGTCATGCTTAGAAACATTGACAAGTCCGCTTCTGCATGATTAAATCATAGTGTAAGTTTTCCTGCACCACACCTAGCCTTCCTTACAGAAGACAACCTACCCACACACCTTTCTGTCCATGCATGCAGGCACACCCATTCTTCCTTACCACAGCACAAACCCATAGTGCCAAAATCTGAGCATGTGTCTAGGCTCATTCACCACATCATACCCTTACCCCTATTAACCTCTAGTTCCTCTGTTAGGACCCTGCTCTTTAGATCAACCTAATACCTTCTCTGTTACACAATAAGGCTTAGCCGCAGGAACAAGCCTGCTGTAAAACAGTTGGAGCACATCTCCAGTCCTCCCTTATTGCACCTAAAAGTTTACAGTATACTTTTGTTGGAGCATGCATTTTAGCAAATGTTTTTAGTGACCCAGATGTCAGCAGAAGGAGGCAAATTATGTTTAATGTTTAACAGCCTTAAGTAGAAAAGCTGCATTGACACGTATTTTAAAAGTGCTCATGTTTTCATTTGTGGTGGTCACAATTTGGCCTATCAGATTTAACAATGTGCTAATAAGATTTAGATAATACCAAAGTATATTTTAGACTCTAGATTAATTGCTAGTATCAAAACAAATTTGTTTTTCTACTGTTTAATGTGTGATTTGTGAGTTTAAAGTTATGTGCAAATGAGAAAAATGCACTTCTTTGTTACATCCAACGTGATGCATTAACAAAGTCTTACAATTTATAATGAAAAATGAAATGCTTTACGTATTCTGATGGTATATTATTAATGCTGAATTGACAAGTTTTCATGTTATGTGTGTTTATTAACAAGTATATTAATCCATTTATGTTTCTTGTGTTGGCACGACTAGGCCTGCAGAGTTCGTATTTTGCAGTCATATAAAGTGTTGAATCATTGTTCTTTCTAACGTTTCCTCTAGGTTCCGTTCCCATGAGTAGCAATAGGTTGTTTGTTCAATTGCACAGAGACCTTTAGTTTAGTAACCTTGAAAAAGGAACAGCCAGGCCTGTGGACATAACGTGAAATAATTTGTTTCCATTTGCGTGTGGATAAACTTTTTCCTAGTTGATGTGGTGAGAATTTGGAAACACTTTAAACTCAAAACCTCATATCCCATGAACCTCAGTAGTCCAGTGTCCTGCCCAATCAAGGGACTGCTGCTTGTATATATGCTTCTGTAACCATAGTCCTTCCTTTTTCTTTGCAACTGAATGATAAATTTTGCCAACCTGAATACAGTGAAAAACCTCTGGAACCACCACAACTCCATCACTAGGATGAAGACAACTCCGCAACTGACGGAAGTTTACAACATCAGTAAGACCACTTCATTTTTCGAGGCCAGGCCAATCATTCACATGGATTTATTGTCCGCTACGAAAGGAAAAACAAATGAAGGAGAATAACAACTAATCATGTATGCAAAATCAAATCAAATTGTGTGGGAAACTGAAAACCATCAACATATCAAACATCATTGTAACTTATTCAATATTCATCATACTATGAATTACCAGGTACTACAATACTGTGAATTTCATACGGGTGGGATAATCCTCGCCTCTGTGTCCTTAAAAGAATTCAAAATTCTTGACGTGTCAGCTAGAAAATGTTTTATTCTATATCAGGACCAAAGGCTTTGTTTTATGGTAGTTTAAAGCTGAGCCACTACCACGGATGCCACATCAATAATTGGTTTATGATAGAACACCTTGAACATGTCTCTAAACTAGAACCCGTACAAAAAGCCTTAGAGACCATGGCTCCACGCACAGAGCGAGGTCCGAAAACAAAGATGTCAATTCCAGCTTCTCCCAACAACCATTTGACCTTCAGATGCATTCCTCATACGTTTCAAGCACTTCACCACACTTAACTTTTCATTATGAGGGAAAACTGGGTAGCAAATACATTGTGAAGCAGTTTTTGTGCGTCTAGAAATGGAAAATGAAACCCCAAATGGAGTAAAAAAATCCAAGGCTTGCACATCACAGACATGTCTACAGGAAATTAGACATAGGAGAAACTTCTGCTTTGCGGACACCTGTTTGCAAGAGAGATCACCATTTGTAGGCCAAGCCCTCAAAAAAACACAAAAGAACGTCAACATCCCATAAAATAGTATACTTCAGTTGTGGAGGACTAACCATCCTAATACCCCTGAGAAGTTTACAGACCAAGGGATTCTGCCCTATCATCTTGCCATCTAAATGAGGATGGCCTGTGAAACAGCAGATCTAAAATTGTTAACCGTCCTGTAAGCCAGACATTCAGAGGCCAATTCCGAAAGAAAGTTTACAATCATATGTATCTCTGGCTCCAAGGGATCAATACTATGTTCACCACACCAACAACTCCATATCTTCCAGAACACCTCATATCACTTATTAGCAGAGGGAGCCCAAGATTGGGACAAAAAGAACATTGCGTTCTCTGAAACTTCTGGCATTTGCCAACATTGCCAGAAAGTCTCCACGCCATGAGGGACAACCGATTTGTCATTACCAACAGATGAGGAAGACCCGATGGGTCGGAGAGAGAAGTTGGGAAGGACTGAATTCGAATTGGAGGAGCATAAGACAATGACATTGCTACTGGAAACCACAGCTGGGGTTTCCAACATGGAGTCACCAAGATAATCTTCACCGCTTGGCTCCTCACCTGAAAGAGTACTCTCTGAATAATGAAGAATGGGGGAAAAGCAGAGCTTTAGCCCAAGATTGAAGGAATACATTGGAGCCCACTGCTAATGGCTCTGGTCTCCAACTATAGAAGAGAGGGAGTTGAACATTCAGACGAGATGCAAACACATCTTTCATACATGGGCCCCACAGCTGATTCAAGTTGTGAAATACGTGGGGACAGAGTTCCAGACGCTGGTATCCCACAGGAAGCGAGAATTCCAATCCCCCACTACATTGGAGCACCCCAGAATATATTCAGCGGTCACTGAAATCTGTTACTGGAGACAATAATGGCAAAAGTCCTTGGCACTCTCGACCAGCATCCGAGACTTTTTTTCCCCCTAGTCGATATATATATTGGAATGCCGATATGTTGTCCATGCGGAAAAGAATATAACATTTCACTTTGCAAGGGGAAGGGATTGATTTGCAAAAGCTCCCGCTAGTAGCTCTAGGCAGTTGATGTGTAGATCCCAACTGCTGGCATCAGATTCCCTGACAATTTGCGGAAGTGATGCAAAAATGGGTTTGCTGTTCCACACATCCATGTGGTCTAACCGCCAGGCTATCTCTGTCCTGGCTTCCTCCGATAGTACTATCTGTTCTGAGTATGTTAATCCCTTCTGAAGATGCAAAATCTTTAGGCGTTGGGGATCCCAATAATGAAGGGGACAAGGAAATGTGGTCTGGATGAGAAAGGTAAAAGCCCTACTAGGCGTGCTAGGATCTTTTTTTTTATGGAGATGCATTCCAACAGTTAATTATAACTGGGCTCTGATGGAGTTCACCTGAAAGCCTAAAAATTCTATGGTTTGGGATGGACTCATCATCAACTTGTCTGAGTTGATTACAAAACCGAGTTCTTGTAATAGTTGGATAGTCCCTGAAAGTTGTAGAAATACCATGTTTTCGCTTCGAGCCATGATTAAAATATTGTTGAGATATATAATGAGACGGACCCCTCTATCTCTGAGATGCTGAACTACCGGCATTAGCAGTTTGGTGAAACACCATGGGGCTGACAAAAGAACAAAGGGAACTTGTACTACTGGTTTTGCCACCAAACTGAAGAAATCGCCAATGAGGGGAGAAAATGAGGACCGTTAAGTATGCGTCCTTTCGATCGAGATGCACCAACCAGTCGTCTTCCTGCAAAAGATCTCAGAGAGGATGAATGCCCTCCATTTTTAAATGGTGGTACAATATCCTAGAGTTGAATGTTTGGTGCTTCAGGACCAGGAGGGAGCTGCCACCTTTTTCTGAACCAAGAAGATTGTACTGACAAAACCTAGAAAATGAGAAGAGGTCTTGACTATCGCTTGCTTGAGAAGCAGTGAGTGAATTTTGTCATCTATGAAACTGCTCTCTGCTTGGGAAAAAAGAAGAGGGAAAGGGAGATTCCCTTGACAAGGAGATGAATAGAATTCCAGTCTGTAACCCTGCACTGTTTGCAGAACCAACTGATCCCATGTAATTAGTTCCCAAGCATGTAAACGAAACCTTATCCTCCCCCCTAGAACAACATCTGATAATAGAATCATTTTACCTGAGTCAGTGGAATGAGAGGCATTGGAACCTCCACAGTATCCACCTCAGCGGGCTCAACCACGATCCTCTCTGGCATGAGCCGGCTAGAAAGTGGATGATTTGTAGTAGGTACCAGTACCTCTTTGGGGGTATCCTCTTGAAGCCTGGTTAAATCCACAGCCTGACGCTAGGCTTCAGATGCATCCAGCCCTCACAAAAAAGCTACTATTAAACATTTTTCCATGGATGTCTGGGCTTTGTCAATGCGGAAAATGTGGTGACATATTTCCCCAGATCTTTCACAAAATTTTCCCCAAGCAAGAGACTTTTTCCCAAGCTGCCTGCCTCCATAGATGCCAGTTCAGCCAATTTCAGATCGATGCATATTAAATTAAAAATTACTTAAGGCGTTCTGTAGACATGGTGCAGTTGGCATTACTCAAGAGACATACAGCTGTCTGGGCCAATTCCAGGATTGTTTCCTGGATCTAATTGAGAACCTACTTCTTTCACCTGGACTGCCAGTTCGAGAATCTTTGTAATGGGGCCAGAAAGGTCCAAAAGTTTGTCTTGGCAACCTCTCTATGACCTATCAAGGCCCTTTTAGGGGTCCTTCACAACTCTTTTAATGGAGGTAGCCATATTGGGATCCAGTTCTGGCATTTCCACCACCTTCCCAACGAGAGAGGGACAAGGGCATTCCAACCTTAAGATGTTGCCCACTTCATGCTCAAATCCTTTTCTCAGCCTGTCTTGCATATAATGTGCCACCTCCATACATGTGACCCATTCAGAGGAGCCTGGGTGAATAATAATTTCTGGGTTGAATAGCAGATTTCGCGGTCCGGGGACCTCAACATTCAAATGGTGAGTTTTGCGTTTTTGCTTAGTTGCAGGTTTAGGGTCTACTTGAGCCTGGTAAGAATCAGAGGTTTGTGAGGAGCACGTGGGGAGACCCCTGCTACTTGAGAAGTAGAAGTGGAGAATGTTCTGAAAGGGTCTTGCGGAGCAAAGCTCCCATACTTGTGGTCTTTAAGGACGGATGCAGCTAAATGCGCAAGTATTTCTGCAGAGGAAGTGGCCAACTCAGGATTTGACCATCTGCCATTTCTGAACAAGACATCAGGAGGG
This sequence comes from Pleurodeles waltl, assembly GCF_031143425.1. Taxonomy (NCBI): domain Eukaryota; kingdom Metazoa; phylum Chordata; class Amphibia; order Caudata; family Salamandridae; genus Pleurodeles; species Pleurodeles waltl. The sequence continues at coordinate 1,028,797,773 of NC_090437.1, read as the reverse complement.
GGGTACCCTCATCAATTCACATTGGCTAAACCTGATCAATGGCTGAGTGAATGGCTTCAAAGACTGATTCACAGAATCCTGTTTCTTGGCTCCACAGGGCCTCCACTAGTTTCTCCTCCATCTGGTGCTCATAGGGCACCTCAGACATGTCCTGAATAGCATGCTTCCTCTTCAGCATAGTACGCCATGGCCATGCTTATACACAAGGACATGGAAGAGTTCATGCGGAGGGGACATTTGCCCCAACAGGTATAAATAAACTCATATAGAGAAAATGAGAAAGGGCACTGTCTCTGTCAGTAATAGGGTGTGGAAGGAGCACCTGTTTGAATTCCCTAGGACAAGGCCCTGAAAACATTTATTCAGCCCTGTCTGGCATTCCAGGAAAAGCGGAGCACTTTGTACAATCACAGCTGCATGTGAAGTCGATTGGGCATAAATTAGCACCCTGGTCAGCTTCGCTTGCACATGCGCGATGTAAGAAACGTAAGAAACAGAAAGAGGATGCGGTTCTCAAGGAATAAAGTGTGTTCGCTAGAATGATCCCCGCTCCCACTCCACTGCTGATAAATACAATGGGGTAGTCATGTGGAAACCCTCAAGGATGAAAGCCCAGTCACTAAGTTTAACAAATTGAAATATGTGTAATATGTGTAATACTATATATGTAATACATTCAAGGTAGTAAAAATGCACTTATCTGCGGCTGCTACAGCAACAAAGAAACAGGAAGGACTATGGTTACAGGAGCATATATATAAGGAGCAGGCCATTGATTGGGTAGGACACTGGACTACTGGGGTACATGGTATTTTTGGTTTTGAGTCCTGACATAAAATGCGCATGGGATTGAGACAAGTCAATTTTACACCCTGGAAAAAATTTAATTGTTGCAAGTGAAAGTAACTGGTAACAAAACTGTTTGGATTCACACGGAAAGAAGAGATGACTTCAGACCGAACCCTGAGAAAATACCAGACTGTTCCAACCTGACATTTTATTGTCCCTTTGATTGGATTATGCCCTTTTTGTGTGATGTGAGGCCACTGAACTGACAAATCAGAGCCATTTGTGTGTTTTTTGTAAGGGATGGACTTTGTAAGTTTCAGTCAGTCTTTCCTCAGCTCTTCAGCCCCATTTACCACCTAGCTCTCTCTCTGCACTTTCCCTAAAGGCATGTCTGACTGGACTTTGCTGCTGATCTAATGCTTGCTGAGGAAGAATCTTTGAATGCTGTCCCTTGGAGAGGTATATCCTTCTCTGATTGCCATTTACCTTGACATGTTAATCTTTTCTGGAATAGAAGCTAGCATGCTGATGCTCACCTCTTTTATTTTTCTATAGCCCTAGATATTTTCTTTCCAAATCATTTTTGTTCCTTTTGTATTTTGCCTGCATGTGTTTGTCACCACACATGCATTTCCTAATTTGGTTAGCTGTAGGGACAATCTATGTCCAAGCCAAATTTACATACTCTGTTTAATTGAACTTGATTAATGTTGATACAATCTGACCTGAGATTTGTTTCTGTGTTTCTAATACTTTCCTTAATGATATGTATTGTTCTTCATGAATGCTTTATTGTGTTAATGCTAATTCGATGAAATTGGGCAGCCAATAGTGTTGACATATCTGTACAATTTGATTTTGTGTACTGTCTTCATGATACTAACTTTGTGGTTGTAAAATAAAGCTTTGAGACTTTTCATTGATTGGAGTTTTCTCTCTGTGGCCACATGGTGTCTCAATTGTTTGGGTGGTGTTAATGTGGATTTGTTTTATGGTTCACCACTCTCTTTCTGGGTCAAAAGGTCCATCGACCTAAGTGAAGGTTTGATTACTGTGAAGGATGAAATATGCGCTCGCACTTACTACTCATACACATCTCTAATCATGCAGGTTTCAGCCTGCATTCCATGCAGAATAATTTAACAGTGCTGTGACATTAGAGGCAGTTGCCTGCTACATAAAAATTAGATGACTTAACATTCCACATGTGAGTCTCGTGAAAACATATTGGGTCAGATATACAAAGCACTTTTGTATTTCTTAACGATCCAAAACGGTATTTCAGGCCATTAAGAAATGCAAAACGACCTTTTCTTAGGTACAAAGGCCATTAAGCTGTAGAAATCGCAATTTGCAATTCCCAGAATAGGAATTTCCAAATATGGATTTCCTATTTACAATTCCTATTCTGATGTGCAAAGCATTTCCTAACTGCGACTTGGGCATTTAGGAGATGCAATTACTACCGACTTGAAGTCGGTGGTAACCAGGTGCAATTTAAGAACAAGCATTTGCAATGCAATGGGTCTTACATTTGCTCGAGTTGGAGCTATTAACGTTGTAAACTCCTAACCAGACTTTTCTTGCCACATAAACTGAAAATAAAAAGTAAAATAGTTTCACATAAGCGAGCTGACGGCCGCCATAAGCTTGAAGGAGACACAAAAGGAAACAGAAGTTCGCTTGCAGTCAAACGTATCGGCAAAAGTGCAATTATCCATGTAACCGGCAAAAAGTGCAGTTATCCATGTAACAGGATTCTTTTCATGCAAAGTGCTCGACTACTGCCCAGCTAGACCACGCTGCAGGATCTCACTGGGCAATTGCGTAGGAATTGTTTTTTTAAAGTATTCCAGAAATCAAATTGAAAAACATGGAGCCTCTATGGTTTCAGTAGCTTGCCAGTGCTGTCAAGTAGGACTAAACACCAGAAAAGGCATGACATATGCATGCCTTTCACAAATAAAATCAAGCGAATTTTAGGAAATGCAAAACCGGCCTATTGACTAAAATGCAATGTTTTTTTTTTAATACCGATTTCGAAATAGCGGTTCCTACTTTGTAGGAATTGCTATTAGGAAATCGGTATCGCTGCACATAGCATTTTGCATTTCTTAAATAGCGATTACTATGAAGTGCCTATTTAAGAAATGCAAAATTGCATTTTTGTACATCTGGCCCAATGTGTTTTGCGTTACACAGACCAGTTGATGGGAAGGCTAGGGTATAGCTGCATAACCAATTACCATTTTAACAAAAAAATCTGTCACTTAGGAACTGCACAGTAGTTGGCTTTTCCTTTGACTTTTCCTCACTTTACTATTTATTCTTTCTTTAGTAAGCCTGTAACCATCTTAGCTGAATGCTATTTTATTTAGTTGTGAGTTATTTGTAATGGAAGTCACATGATTGGATTCTTGACTACCATTTAGTACTATGATGTTAGTCTTCTAGGCCAAACTGCACGTGTAAACCTTAAAGGTTTCAAAAACATAAAATATGTTTCTTTCGAAAAATGCTATAAATATGTCAGGAGGAATATGCATAAAAGTCAGTTGTTTCTGCTAGTGCTTTACAACTGCAATGCAGCCGGTTAATTGAGAACGTATTTTGCTCGTGAGCCACAACGGTTTAATGGAGAAAATAGGGTCTGCGTTTCTGGGTAAAAATGATGAAGTTCGTATGGTATGCCCAATCTTCTCATTATTTAATCAGAAGGCATCCTATTGTGGCGTGCACACCAAAACATTCACATGGTGTTGCGGTAAAACAGGCCTGTAGGTTTGCACAAATTCATATGCACAATGTTCGTATAAGCCGTGTGTAATTAGTAAATAAATAAATAATCTAGGGTCGGGGTTCAACGTTTTACTTAGGACCCCATCACCAGCACTAAAGAGTGCCTGGGTTGTCGAATACCCACGCTGCCTGGGTTCCGCCTAACACCTAATTTCACCATCCTTCCTATCCAGTATTTTTTTATCTCCCTCTTCCAGGTTCTTTTTTTATCCCAGCTTTATTGATGTGTCACATTTTTCATATCTTTTCCTCCCTTCATATTTCTCATTTTTTGTGGTCATTATCTCTTTTGCTCTGTGCCACGTACATTCGGACAGGCAACGACCCTTGAGTGCATTTACATAAAATAGATATGAAATAAAAGCAAAGAATGGAAGATTTAAAAATAACATACTCATAGTACATACACCATAGATTCGATAAACATTGACACGATTGTATGTCATTTAGCATACTTTGTTGCAAAGTGTAAAGTTCCCTTGTTCTTTTTCCAATCAATCCAGGCAAATCTAGGTAGAACAATCAATCTCAGAAAGGTCTGACTGGTATCCCTTGAGTCCAGAATTCTAGTTTCCACTCACGAGGATTTAATAAGTAATGTTATTCCACCTGCAGATAGTGGAATTCATGGCATGTTTCGTCAACTTGCTGGATGGATATTTTAACCAAAAGGCGGGTATTTCACTTGTATTATACATTAAAATGTATTAAGGACACTTTTAACAGAAGAATGTAGGTAAAAAAAAAAAATTCGATCCCAAAAATCTTTATTTGGTGCACTCTTCACAGTCCACAATACCACTGTCCTGTCAGCCATGGGTACCCCTTAATTCTATGCTAATTCTTTGGATATATTTGCCATATATTATGTCTTAGTTTATGGATGCTTGTTAATATATATTATATAATGCTTGGGTTGTCTGATTTAGTCGACAGTTTATGATTGGTGTAGAAAAGTCATCCTTTTTGCCCTCATCAGCCCCATTTTTTTACTGATGCTGGTGGGTACTGTTTCTGAAAGTGCCCTGGGCTTTGCTTACCAGGCCCAGGGCCAGTGCTATGTCCTTTAAATGTATATGGTAATTGGTATACATCTACTTGGGCAAGACAACCTATATGTAAGCCCCAAGTATATGGTAGGGCATGAAGGTTTAGAACCCCCTGTGAACTTAATGCACATAAGTGTGCACTGCTGTGATGCCCGGTGCCATTTTAAAGCCAGACCTGCCTTCCAGGCTGGTTTTAAAATAAAACTATGCCCAAATTTGACTTTGAAATTAAAAGTACTGCCAAAGTCCCAAACTACCCTACCTTTTTATACCCTATAAGTCACCCCTAAGGTCTGCCTTAGTTGCCATAAGGGTAGGGTGCATTGTTATAAAAAGCAGTTATGCAATATAAAAGATGTTGTATATTTCCTGGTAGGGAAAAACAACCAAAGTAATTTTTACACACTGTAGTGCTGCTAGCCCCATAGGCTAACGTGGGAAGGATTTATTAAACTTTAATAAAGTCTTGATTGGAGTTAGCTAGCCACATGATTCAAAGTATCAAAATAATGGTTACAATAAACGCAACAAGTTGCCAAGGTCAGATTTATTATATCTATTGCTGGAAAGTAGTTTTAGAACTTACTATCTTGAAGTTACCTAAAGCAGCCCTATAGCACCCTCTTACGATTGGTCAGCCTTTTGCAGCCTAAGTCACGTTGCTCCCTGAGTAGGTGTGAAGGGGCCTGTGAATGAAACAATCAGCCATTTGTTGGGAGGAGATCCTCTTCCTGAAGAAGCTAGGGACAGGGAGGGGGCCTGGAAGATATACTGGACTTCAAAGGTAGAAGCACAGATATCACTGGACCCAGGCCAGCCTCCCACTTCCTTGATCCCCAGCCAGATGGGAGCCCCCCTTATTAGATTAGGAGAGAAACTGAAAGGGTAGTATAGGGAAATGTTAGCCACACCTATGGGTTGGGTTAGCCAGACCTGCAGTCCAAGGAGGGAATTTCTCCATTTTGATTTTTGTGCATTCTGAGACAAAAATATGCCACACTTCCCAGGAAGTGGTCATAACAGATGACGCTAACTTGAAGCCCATAGGTTTGGGTGCCTTCCCCTCTTGCCAGCCCATAATGAGCAATAAATATGGCAGATCTGCAGGAGCTCTTTAGATCCCTGCCTCAAACACTTGTAGAAGAAGGACTTCCCTCCTGGACCCATGGACTCCACCATAAAAGGTTTGCACCTCCTGCACTCATAAGGCTCCAAACAAGAAAGGACTGGGCCTGTTGTAAAGGTTAGAAAGTGGCCTCCCTGAGCAGCAGCAGGTAGGAAATTACTGGAAGAAGCCACCCGAAACTTCCACTGAAAGGATTACTCTAGCTGACCAGCTTCACCTGGATTATCCTGGGTTGACCAGGTGCATTGTAGGAGATTGAATCCCAGATCCCAAGAGGCTAACCAGAGGTTCTGAACCCTTCGTTGGTGCTGCTGTATACTTTCTGACACTCAGGAAACCTTTCAGAAGAAGACCTGAAAGCTTGGGAACTTTTGGCAAAGTTTTGGTGAAAAGCTCCAGAAGCAGACAGGCATTGATGATAATAGTCAGTTTGGAGATGCCAAACGCCAACTCAGCCAGACCGCATTGGTTTGCCCACTGGAAGCTCCGGGGCTCCTCGCAGTCGACACCAATGACAAAGACCTCCAGGACTTACCAAGGCATTGTACTGTAGGTCTTGGAGGACCTGCTAGTTCGGCATTGAGAAGAAAAGATCCGAAAACTTTGACTAAGTGCAAAGGTAAGATCTTGACCGAGCCCAACCGCTTAACCTATCCGACCAACGTCCGTTACGGTCAGCATAAAACTTTGACTTTGTCATGGTTCAGCACAACCAGATAGCCACGACTGGTGCTTCATGACTGTTGGAGCTAGGCATTAAATTTGTTGTCATTTTGGTGTCATTTTAATGATCAGTGATGAAGAATTAAACTGTCATCTATAATGATGGTTGTGCAATATGTATTGTGTTATATTATCTATGAAACAAACAACTGATCATATTATCTGTAGATAATTGGACAGTTAAATGTCCTAGTAGTTGGAGCACTACACCCTATGATCAGGTATATGGATTTGATCTGAAATCATATATGTGAAATTTGAGATTGATATAACACATGAGCATGTATATTGGTGATATTTGGACCTAGATAATGATGACAGTGTAAATCACGATGAAGTGTAGTAATGTGTAGAGTGTATTTTGTCAATATAATGCCTGGTTATTTTTAAACTTGTTGTTTTAGTTTTCTTTGTCACAGGAATTTGGTGGGTGTAAGTAAGTGCATTGGTTTGGTGTTTACAATTGATTGTCTTAAGTTTTTCATTCAGTATATGCATACACTTTGCGGACGACATATCCCAGAATGCCACATAAAGGCATGACATGGAGGATTAGCATAAATAGGGCACTTAATGGATTGTGTAATCACCGTGATCAAGACCGTGAAGGTCGAAACGCGTTGGTGTTGGTTTGTTTGGGATCATTTCATACATTAAATGAAGATTTGTGCAATCCTGTGAGTGCCGCGTTTTTGACATAAGTGTCAAGCTGGTGTGAAGATTTATTAAGGGAAAGGTCCTTCCCTAGCGCAGGCACCGACATAAAGTAAGCGCGCCTTATCTGGACCTCTTGGGACTGGGAGATCGTAGCGTATATATATTCTATATTAACATGAAATGTATATGAACTAACGTGTGATAATGCAGCATAGAAAATATAATAATGTACTTTGCTAAACCATGCGCTTGAAATGTGCCCACAGGGAGTGGCCGCCAATATATACAATGACTAATGAAACTGATTAATAATGCTGAAAAGTTATGTTAGAATATGATTTTGCACTAATAATAAAAGGTTATATGTAAAAGTTCTGCTAATAAATCATTAGGCCTTAGTGTGCTGACTTGTTGAAGGACATGAATTCTTGTTTTTCTCCAAACTAGAAGATGAATGTAACTGTAGTAGATCCGTTCCCATGAAATTCAACTGGCTTAGTGAAACATTCTTGCTGAACACAACAGTGTAGACTACTTTCAGGTACAAGGTCGCCTGAACCGGTTCAGACAATGGAGCCACTGACTAAAGATGCAAAGAAGACCACAAGAGTATCAAATCATACCGGACATTCTACCCACTGAAGACGTCAATCATAAAGACCAATAAACTACTTGGGAACAGTTATGGGGTGACAAATTCCATGAAGTAATTGAAAATCTATTGGATAGAGATAGTGGGGTGCAACCCCTCAACCAATGAAGAATTAGGGGACTGTACCACAGAAAAGGGATAAAAACCCTTGACACAAGGAAGTAAATCAGAACAGTAGAGAATAGGGGTCCAGGAGAGAGTTAGGGAGATGCTGATGTGATTTGCTATGACCCAGACACTTTGTCACTCTGCATAGAGACTTTGCTGTTTGGTTCTTAAAACCATCCTTGCCTTATATTGCCCATTTACATTTTACCTCCTTATGAGGGAAGTGCCCCCTTTTACCCGACTTGCTGAAATCCTGATAGCGAATCAACTGATGTCCTGAGGACGAAGACCGAACCTGAATGCTGACCCAATACGGAGGGTAACTATATGACAGTGAAATTGTAATTGTCTGTTTGCTTTTCCTTTCTAGGTACCAACTGCTTCTTTTGACAGAGACCCTAGTTAGATGTTTTCCAAATTGGTGTTACTAAATTGTTTTGCATGAAGCCCAACATGCCAATGCTGATTTGAGGTTAGATGAGGGGTTCACTAAACTGACGCAAATAGACAAATGACTGAATCTATGCTTTGTTGAATAACATGATGATGATGCTCTGCTAAGGATAACCTATGTTGACGCCGTGCTATGTTCTAATATTCGTGATTCTTGCTTTGATGAAATCTTATCAGAGTTGCCATATTGTGACTATGCTAATGTGTTTCTTGGTTTTGAGACTAATAAACATGCTAGTAGAATTGTAATCAATAGGGAATAAACTTCATATAATAGTACTAAACTGGTGTGGTTATTCATGACTGCAAGGTCATGGTGGTTTCTGAGTTTTATTAATGTCTTTAACTAATTTTAATTGTTGTATTACTGTGAAACTTGATGAAGTTATTGACATATTGATTGACATGCTGATTAGTTATCTCGTCCTAAGGTGTCTTCAATCAGGTTCAAAAGATTCCTTGGCCTAAAACGAGTCCCAAAGTGAGTAAATTAGTCATAAAGGGACGCGTTAGCAGTTCTGGTAGCAGAGCGACGGTTTAGGCCCTTTGGGGCCCTAGGACGAAGGACCATTGTTTAAAAGTGTTTTTCGAAATAATGCAAATTGGAGGTATGATGCGTTTCTAAATTCCCCATGACTTTCCCGGAATCTCGGAGCTCGCCTAAGTGAGTTGGGTATGTTCTCTGCGTTTTAGCATGTGTGGTGTAGCATTTGTGCTTACTCAGCTTATGCATATTGCAGGTGTTTTGTGGAGTTTGTGTGGATATAGGTCCGATAATGTTGTTTTAGTAGGAGTGGGCGTACTCTGCAGTATGAGAGTAGGGAAGTCGGTGGACATCATGTGAGTGTGGCGCTTTGTGCTCAAAATTATCCACGTGGTTGTTGGTGATGTATGGACCCGTCGTGGTCTAAGACTCCGGAGTATACTGACAAGTGTAGGAGACACTTGGGTTTATGTTGTAATTTGTGCGGTTTAATAGGTCAATCGGGCGTGGTTGACAAGTCGAATTTGAGTCAAATTGTATGAGTGAAACCTTCGATGGAGATTTGGCAAGTTCTAAAGTGCACTGGAACAAACCATTGACAAGTCGAGAGTAGGATTTGCGGGTCGAATTCTGCTTGCGAGTGCGGGAGCTGAGAAGGAGAGAGTAGCGGCCGAGGCTTCAAGTGAAATCTTTGTAAAGTTCTGAAGCGATTGTGTTACCCTTCTTGTAGTAAACCGGCAAATTTTGGGTTTTGTTGTTGAAGGTGCTTGCAATATATCGCATTAGTTTTGTGAGAGGAGGGCAAGCCAAAAGACTTTGTCAGCCGCAGTGTGTGTGAGTGTGACGTCAGCAGTGCTGCGCTGGGATAGGTCAGTTGCTGAGAGGGGTCGCACTCAGATTGGTAGCCGTCCGTGAGAGGCAATAAGTTGAGAAAGGTGGGTGAAGAGTGTTCTGGGAATTAAAGTCACTTCCTGATTAGATTCTAAACAAAATAAAAGACGCAAAAATGAAGTTTTTCAAGGCTCTAAAGAGTGCTTTGAGGGGAGACGTATATATTACAGCGAGTGTGGGGGAGCCTACACCGCCTGAGGGTACTCCAGCTTATATTGTAATGGAGGAGAAGGGAGTCGCACCATGTCTTTGGATAAAGCAGTGGTGCAAATTGACAGAAAAGGAGGGATGTTTAGCGTTCCCGGAATAAGGAACGTTTAATACCAGAATTTTGGAGAACTTGCGAATGATGTTAAGTGTGCAAAAACCGCATCCCAGACCAGCTCAGTATGAGTCATTAGCAATCTGGGATTTGATGGCCATACGACAGAGACAGCAGAAATTTGAGAGGAGAATGAAAAGAGCAGAAAAGACTTTAGCCGAGGCTAGATGGGCTAATGAGAGCAAGATGTGGAGAAGGGAAATAGTTTACGGACTTAAATTTTTCCGGCCATAACACAAGAAGACGAGACACAGGGAAAGAAGGCTACTTGTAAGACAGACAAGGGTTCTGATAAACCAAAGGAGACTCAGAGATCTTGGGCAGGCGCAGATGATTCAGACGATGAAGAGTTTCTTAATCAGTTGTTACATGATCGCCCGCCACCATATGCCATAAATAATAACGTACATAGCACTAGTGTGAGTTCTGAAGACCCGGCACAAAATAAGGGCATTACAAGTACAGTGCAGACAAGTGATACAGTTTTGATACAGAATGGTGTCAGAGTACCCACTGCGCCAGACACACAGATACAGTTGCAGCCACCACAGATTCAAAGGATTGATCCTGATGTTCCAGTATTAGAAACAAATACGAGTCTGATGGTGCCGCCTGATCCGATATATACGAGATCAAAGTTAGTGCAGATCGAACCAACTCCGCAATTGCTGCCCCAGCTGCAGCAACAGCTGGTTCCGAGTTACACTTCAGTCGCAGGACCACAGTCAGTAGCTACAGCACCTATGATGAATCAAGCTATGGGAGTTAATGCTCCACAGGGTTCAGGACTTGGACAGTCACCAGCTGCTATAGCATTGCCAATTACGGTTGGTCCACCAGTACCGCTGTATGCGCAAGGTAAGCCTGGCGTATGCGATCAGGCGGTAATGACCCAAGAGGCGATAAGAGGAGGGTTCACAGGAACTTCCCAAGGAATGACACAGGCCGTTGAAGGATCTAGGTCTTTGTTAGACTTTAGTCCGATTGGGGTTCCTTCGGAGACGATGAGGAAAGCAGGGTTGGGAACACTAACCCCACAGGTAATGAGTACAAATAGGACACAGACACCAATGGTGCAGTCTGGAAACAATTTGTTGCAAGGCTTAACAGCGCAACAATTGAACGAGTGGTTAGACAAACTCAACACTCCGCAGACTACTGCAGTGACTGCAGAGAGGTCAGAAAGGGAAGAAAACCTGAATTTTGTGAGGCTGGGTGTAGAAGCTATGGAATTAGTGGAAGGAACAATGGGGGTAAACAGACTAGATTCATACACGGAAGCAGAATTGAGGTATCTGTGCCCCAAAATAACTAGAGAAGTGAGGAAGGTGCATCAGAGGTTGGCAAAGAGTTACCAATGAGGGAAACAGCCGAAGGGGTGCTAGTCCATGTACCTTGGTCTAGGGCTGACATTCTGTCATTCACAAATGACTACCCCAGGTTGAGGGAGAAGCCGATAGAGTGGTACCAGCAGACAGACAGATTTGTGAAGCTTACGAAATGTCTCTGGGAGGACTTGAATACCCTGTTTGAGATTATAGTTCCACCAGACTTATGGCTTGAGTGCAAGAGGGGTGTAGATTGGCCGACAGAGGAGCCGGCAAGGGATAAGGTTACTGGAGCACCATCCGCAGAAGTGATGAGGTATTATCATAAAGTGACTGAGTTTTTGAAGCAGAAAGTGTCGCCGAAAGTGACTGATTGGCAGAAAATCGATCGAACATCACAGGAAGCCAAAGAGTCGATTCATGCCTACTATGAGAGATTGTTGAAGGCATTCAAACACTACAGTGGCACTGAGGTCATAGAGCCGAAAGATATGAATCACCTTGTGTTCAGGTTTGTTGAAGGGCTGAGGCCAGAGATTAGCCAGATGATTAAGAATCATCTGATCTGTTGGGTAATCGAAGCCGATTAATGAGGTGTTGTAGTATGTGAAATACTGTAGTGATGAGATTGAGTTGAAGCAGAGAAAGTTGAAAGAAAAGGTGATGGTGATGCAGGTTAAGGCAGCGCAAGCAGGGATGCAGGGAAATGGAGTACAGCAGGTGATACAGCAGCAACCACAGGGGAATAAAGTGTTTCAGGCACAACCAAGAGGTCGAGGACGAGGAGGTTTTGTGAACTGTATTCCAGACTTGAATACTGTTGTGGTTCAAAATGATGTGCAGGGGATGAAAAAGGTGTCACCATGTCATGTGTTCAGGGGCGTGGGGTATTGGAAGCGGGGATGCCCAATGGTGGTGCAGGATGATGTTGTTCAACAAGGCAATGATGTCGGTACCTTTCAGAATGTGAGAGGTCCAAAAATGAGAGGGCAGAATCAGAACTTCCAGAATAACATGGTACAGATGCAGGGTTTACAGCCCATGCAGAAGATGCAAATGCCGCGTGTTCAACCAGCACAAATGCAGCAGGCACAACAGCAGATTCCCATGGTACCTAGACAGCAAATGCAGATACCATTAGCTCCTATGGGACAGCAACAGGTGATGCTTCCTCAACAGGTCACAGGTCAAACGATGAGTCAAAATAACACAGTACAGCAGTTCCCATTGTGTGGTGAGGATGGAATAAACGATGACTGGTCGGATGATTGTTCAGACAGTGAGGAGTGCAGTCTTGCAGCATCCCTAGAAGTAGATCAGAGGGGACCCTATGTAGAGGGGAAGGTGATGGGTCATGAGGTGTCATTCCTAGTTGACACAGGAGCTACACGCTCTACAGTTAGAAGTGCAGAGGTTCTGAAATTACCACTTTCGGAGCATACCATAAGGGTGGTAGGAGTAGCAAATCAGTTCCTGACAAATCCAATTACAGATCCGGTCCAAGTTGAGATTCGCAACTTCCAGGGATTACACAAATTTGTAGTCTGTGATTCTAGTCCCGTATCCCTACTGGGAAGAGACTTACTGTGTAAAACGAGGTGTTCGATTACCTGTTCCAATGAAGGGATTGAGGTGCAGACGAACAGTGATGATGAAGGGGACAATGGCCAGTTTCTAGAGTTAGAGACGGAGACTGCAAGTGAGGAATACCATTTGATAACCCTATTCCCAATGCTTACAGTGAATGACTTACCAGCTGAGTTGCAGGGAACAGTGACAGAGAAAGTGTGGGACCTGACAGGAAAGGAAGTGGCACTGATAAAAGGAGTAGAACCGGTTAAAGTAGAGGTGAAGCCAAATTCAGTGTTTCCCCAGGTACCGCAGTACCACATGGCACAAGATGTCCTTATCCAAGTAGCACAAATAATTGCAGACTTTGTGAAGCAAGGGGTTCTGAAAGAAGTGCTGAGTAGCCCGTGTAATTCACCAATAATGGGTCTGAAAAAGCCTTGTGGGAAAGTTCGAATTGTTCAAGGCCTGAGGAAAATAAATGAGATTGTGGTAAAGTGTTGCCCCATAGTGCCAAATCCAGCTGTAATCATGTTTCAGGTTCCGTGTGATGCAGAGTGGTTCACAGTTGTGGACTTGTCTCAAGCATTCTTTTCGGTGCCTCTTCATGAGGATAGCCAATTTCTCTTCAGTTTCAAATTCCTGGACAAGGTGTACAGTTGGTGCAGAATTCCTCAAGGGTTTTCTGAGTCGCCTTCCATCTTCACTCAGATACTGAAGAAAGACTTGGAGTCATTAGAACTGCCTTTCAGTTCGACCCTAGTGCAGTACATTGATGATTTGTTAATTGCGTCCAAGACAAAAGATGACTGCATATACAACACAATTGCCTTACTGAACCATTTGGGAAAGAACGGACATAAAGTGTCCCCAGAGAAGCTGCAATACTGTCAGAAAGAGGTGAAGTACTTAGGTCACCTGATTGAGAAAGGGTCGAGGAAAATATCCAAGGAAAGGGTGACAGCCATACTGCATATGAATCCCCCAACAACAAAGAGAGATGTTAGGATGTTTTTGGGAATGGTGGGCTACTGTCGTCAGTGGATTCCCAACTTCTCGATCATCTCTAAGCCCTTGATAAGACTGACAGTCAAAGAAGTTCAGGATGGCCCGGGTGCTATAACCATGTCCGGGAAAGATATGAAGGCATTCATGGAGTTGAGGGAAAGTATGTGCAGGGCATCAGCTTTAGGTATGCCTGATTACACAAAGCCTTTTGTACTGTTTTGTCATGAACGTGATGCTTGCTCTTTGTCTGTCCTGACACAGGTCCATGGAGGTGCAAACCGCCCAGGAGCATATATTTCAGCTACTTTGGACCCAGTTGCTGCAGCCTTACTGGGTTGTTTGCGTGCAGTTGCAGCAGTTGGTCAAAGACTCACACAGTGTGAAGGAATAGTGATGGGACATCCTTTACCAGTAATGGTCCCCCATTCAGTTAAAATCCTATTGACCCGAACCAAGACGCAGCACATGACAAATGCCCACCTTGCTAAATACGAGACAATTATACTGGGATCTCCGAATGTGTCCCTTAAGAGATGTACTGTATTGAACCTGGCAACTTTACTTCCTATTTATAATGCAGACATTGATGATGCTGAGGAAGTAGAACATGATTGTCTTGAGGTAACAGATCTGTGCACCAAACCAAGGCCTGATATTAAAGATACTCAACTGGAAGAAAATGATTAAATTATCTTTGTTGATGGTTCATGCTTGAGAGACTCAGTAGGAGTACTGAGAGCTGGATATGCTGTGTGCACAATCTCTGGTATCTTAGAAGCTTCCTGGCTCGAAAGAGTGTACTCTGCTCAAGTGGCAGAATTAATTGCTCTTACAAGGGCATGCACGCAGCTGAAAACCTGAAATTCACTATCTATACTGACAGCAGATACGGATTTGGAATTGTACATGATTTTGGCCAGTTATGGTCACAGAGGGGTTTCATGACCTCTTCTGGTTCTCCAGTGAAAAATGGCGAGAAAATTAAGGATTTGTTGCATGCGATTCAGTTACCTCTTGAAATTGCCATGGTGAAATGCAATGCTCATGTGAAGTCACAAGATTTTGTGACAATGGGAAACGGCTATGCAGATCAAGTCACAAGGTTTTGTGCATTGAACTGTATATCGTTTCGAGATCAGTGGGAATTGTTACCTGAAACTGAAAATGAAACATGCTTAAACTTTGCAATAAGGGTGGTTGACACATTAGATGAGCTAAAATCACTGCAGGGATGTGTTAGCAAAGAGGAGAAACATTCCTGGCAGAGAATGCAATGTGTACAGAGGTCTGATGACTTATGGGTCTCAGAGGAGGGAAAAATGGTTTTGCCAAACCGTCTTTTGTCACAATTTGTGAGGTTTTACCATGGTCAAGCACATGTTGGGAGAGACGCAATGATCAGGCTGTTCAAAATCGATTGGTTCAATCCAAAATTCAGACAAGCTGCAGAGGTTATCTGTCACAGGTGCATCATCTGTCAGCAGATGAATGCAGGGAAAGGGACTGTGGTGAATATGAGCCACGTTGGGAGAGCTGGAGGTCCGTTTAGCAGGATGCAGATGGACTTTATTGAGATGCCTGTGTGTGGAGGTCTGAGTTACGTGTTGGTGATTGTGTGCATTTTTAGTCACTGGATTGAAGCTTACCCTACACGTAGGAATGACAGTCTCACAGTAGCAAAGCTGCTGCTTAGAGAGTTAATACCACGTTTCGGATTCCCGATCTCTTTAGAATCAGATAGGGGCAGACACTTCGACAATGAGGTGATTAAGCTCTTGTGTGCCGCATTAAACATTGAGCAGAAGCTGCATTGTAGTTATCGCCCTGAAGCATCAGGACTAGTGGAGCAGATGAATGGTACCTTGAAGCCGAGAATGGCAAAAATGTGTGCAGCTACCAATTTGAAGTGGCCAGATGAATTGCCCTTAGTACTGATGTCAATGAGGAATACACCTGACAAGAAAACAGGACTGTCTCCCCATGAAATTCTGATGGGCCGAGCTATGAGATTGCCCACAGTACCTGCGAATGCTCTTGTGAATATCACGGATGATATGGTGTTGGACTACTGCAAGGGTCTGGCTGACGTGGTCCGCTCTTTTTCTCACCAAGTGGAGGCTACCACATTGCCACCAATAAGTGATCCAGGTCACACCCTGAAAGCCGGTGACTGGGTGGTTGTCAAGAAACACGTGAGGAAATCGTGTCTGGAGCCACGTTGGAAGGGGCTGTATCAAGTGATACTGACAACAACTGCTGCTGTGAAATGTGCAGGTCTTCCGAATTGGATACATGCCAGTCACACAAAGAAGGTGACGTGTCCAACTGATGAGGAACTTGAAGTTTCCAAAACAACAGCTGCAGAGAAGGAAGTCTCAGGGCCGGAGAGTATTCAAAGGGGAACTGAGACTGAAGGAGAGCCCGCTGAGAACGGCTTAGTCACTCAAACCGTAAACGAGATCCAGAGGGGTGACGGTGAGCCTATCTCAGCTGGGGCATCAGGGGAACCGATGCAAAGAGAGGTTCCCCCAGAAGTAGACGGATACAGGTTTGAAGTTGAGCCCATAACTGACCCTGAAGGTGAAGGGAGTGAGGCAGAAGAAAGTCGAGGTGTTCTGACTCCTCCTGAGCCGCTTGCAGGTCCATCAAGAGAAAACACCATAGCACAAGAGCAGGGCGCTGTTCAACGTCCTGAAAGGCCAGACAGAAAGAAAACACCTAAAGGAGATAACTGGCCGGAGCTACAAGCTGCAGGGGAGAAGGTGATCCCTAATGAAACAATAGAGCGAGAAGTTAATACAACCAGAAAGAAGATCTCAGTGAAGGAGAGATGCAGGGTGAATGCAAACTGAAAAGTAAAAGAGTTGCAAACAGAAGGTACGCAGGTCCGGAATGGGCATATGCAACATCAGCTGAATGGCAACAAGAATTCTTGGCATTCTGTTTTGATCGAGAGGTTCCAGGTCAATACTACGGCACCTGTTTTAAACCTTAGAAAGAGACTGTGTTAAATTGAAATTGAAATTGAAAGCTGAAAAGCTGAGAAAAGAGACTGATAAATTACCGGATCTGACACTGTTAACCTGAATTGACTCTGAAAAACTGATTATGACAAGCTGCTAACCTGATTTGACAAAGGGGTCCTGTAGTGAGAGAAATGCTGTAAATACTCGCAGAGAGAGAGAGAGAGAGAGACTTTGCACAAGAAAAAAAAGTTGCTTTTATATCGTCCTCAAGTTGATTGTTTGCTTTGTATTATTCTGCTACCTGATTCTTTACAGATCATGAGTTACAATAGAGATAATAGTAGTAAGGGTATGATGTGTGGTTGGTTGAGTGCTATTCTGGGTATTGTTTGTGCAATAATAATTATAGGTGTGATTGTGGGAATGCCATTGGTGGATAAGAAAGCGACTAACAATGCTTCAAATTCTGAGACTGCTACACTAACTCCATGGGAGAAGTTTGAGCTGGATGCAAAATATTTGCATGAGGGAACTAATCCAAAAGGGGAACTACCTACTAATGTTTTCTATCGCTTGCTGAATGAGTATGTTGACACAATGGATGCGAAGAATTGCTATGTGTGCACAAAGATTCCTTCATCAGTACAAGAAGGGGTTACTTATCATAGTCTGCCATTAACCTACAGGATAAGCTGTATTTTGCTGTTAACAAGATTCTATGATCAAGAACATGTTCAATACTTCTATTCTAATTTAGATGTAGTGTTTTCCTTTGTGCCCGTAATTGAGTTTTTAAATAAATTAGCTAAAGAACACAGCATAAAATTAGTTAGGTTTTTTTTTGAGCCGACACTGACATTTGGGACAGCTTATGCGCACCACAATAATCTAACCTGTTTACTAACACCTGTAGAAAAGAGCTTCTTAGACCACACTGATGATAGATGGAAAGCATTAAAAGAAAGGCTAGAAAAGGATTAGAAAAATGCACGCTTGCAAATGATTATGCTTACACTGCTATTAAGACACAGGGCAAGTTAGCTATAGATGCATTACAAGTAGGAAGGCTTTGTATATACAGGCCAAAATCTGAGCATGACACTTTATTTGTGGGAACGAGTGAGTGCAGGCATGTGTTTTTGTTTCAGAGTAAATGGACATTCATTTTAAATGGACAGGATTCAGCAATCCCTGGGATCTATTATATATGTGGGCTTAATGCTTATTACTGTCTTCCAAAGGGATGGTATGGGACATGTTATTTGGGAATAGTTTTCCCAAAGATCTACCAGATTGATGACTTAAAGCAAATTCCTAAAATGTCTGAATTACAACATACTAGACAAAAGAGAGAGACAGCGGCTGCTGTCGTTGGTGACATATTTGGAGCCATAATTCCTTCAGTGGGGGTTATCGTAAACTCCATAAAGATTCGAAAGTTGTCTACTATGGTGGATAACATGCTGACAAACTTCACAGGGGCTATACTCCTGATGGATACTGAACTTGCTGCGGAAAGAGCTATGAATCTTCAAAACCGGCTTGCTTTAGACATTCTTTTACCAAAGAGTGGCGGAGTCTGTAAAATACTTAGTGAGCGCCATTGTTGTGCATTCATTACAGATAACAGTAGAAAGATTAAAGGTATGCTTACTAACCTAACAAGAGATCGTGCAGATTTGAAGGAGCTGAAGGAACCTGGAGTTTGGGAAAAAGTTGGGAAAGGAATCACCAAAGTAGGGAATTGGTTCAGTAATATTTGGAACGGGGTTCTTGCAAAAATATTAGGGGGTCTATTGATTGTCCTGATTTGCCTATTGGGACTATGGTTCTCATGCAAAATTAATAAAATAATCAAAAGAGATTTGGCAAAATGTAATAAAAGGAAAGAAGAACAAGAAAAAGAGGAAATGTTCAAAGAAATTTGGGAAAGATCCCATAGGAAGGAAGAGATTGAGATGCAAAATTTAAAGAAGATGAGAGGTTGTGAAGGGAAAGGTTTTGTGTGATAACAAGTGTCATCAGAGGAGGGACTGGGAGAGTGTAGCTTATATATATTCTATATTAACATGAAACGTATATGAACTAACGTGTAATAATGCCGCATAGAAAATATATTAATGTATTTTGCTAAACCATGTGCTTCAATTGTGCCCACGAGGAGTGGCCGGCAATATCTACAATGACTAATGAAACTGATTAATAATGCTGAAAAGTTCTGTTAGAATATGATTTTGCACTAATAATAAAAGGTTATATGTAAAAGTTCTGCTAATAAATCGTTAGGCCTTAGTTAGCATGAGTCGAGGCCTAGCTGCCCGGTTTCATATTAAATGTGTTTTTCTAACGTGCAGTGTGCTGACTTGCTGAAGGACAAGAACTCATGTTTTTCTCCAAACTAGAAGATGAATGTAACTGTAGTAGATCCGTTCCCATGAAATTCAACTGGCTTAGTGAAACATTCTTGCTGAACGCAACAGTGTAGACTACTTGCAGGTACAAGGTCGCCTGAACCGGTACAGACAATGCAGCCACTGACTAAAGATGCAAAGAAGACCACGAGAGTATAAAATCATACCGGACATTCTACCCACTGAAGACATCAATCATAAGGACCAATAAACTACATGAGAACAGTTATAGGGTGACAAATTCAATGAAGCAATTGAAAATCAATTGGATAGAGATAGTGGGGTGCAACCCCTCAACCAATGAAAAATTAGGGGACTGTACCACAGAAAAGGGATAAAAACCCTTGACACAAGGAAGCAAATCAGAACAGGAGAGAATAGGAGACTAGGAGAGAGTTAGGGAGATGCTGGTGCAATTTGCTATGACCCAGACACTTTGTCACTCTGCATAGAGACTTTGCTGTTTGGTTCTTAAAACCATCCTTGCCTTATATTGCCCATTTACACTTTACCTCCTTATGAGGGAAGTGCCCCCTTTTACCCGAATTGCTGAAATCCTGATGGCGAATCAACTGATGTCCTTAGGACGAAGACCGAACCTGAATGCTGACCCAATACGGAGGGTAACTATATGACAGTGAAATTGTAATTGTCTGTTTGCTTTTCCTTTCTAGGTACCAACTACTTCTTTTGACAGAGATCCTAGGGCCAGATGTAACAAACGTTTGCGACTCGCAAACGGGCCGATTCGCAATTTGCGACAGTGCAAAATCAGGAATGGGATGCAAAAAGCCCATTTCCGACTCGCAAAAAGCGATGGGACCCGTTTAGTCGCAAAAAGCCCAGTTTGCATGTCCCATTTACCACTAACTCAGAGCAGGTGGTAACCATTACCAAAGTATAAAAGGGGACCCAGAAGGCATCTGGGTTACTCAAGATGGCGGAGATATACCTGATAGCAGTGAGGAGGAGAGTCTACGCACCCCAGCAGAGGAGGAGGAGGGGCCACAGACAGGAGAAGATATATAGAACCAGGCAGACTCTTTTTCAGCAAACTGAAGAGGAGATCTATGACAAATACCGCCTTAGCAGCGCAGCCATTCTAGAATTAATAGATTTACTGAAACCACAGCTAGAACACAAGACTCTGCGTGGCTGCGCCATCCCTACGCATGTGCAAGTGCTATGCGCACTGCACCTCTTGGCCTCAGGGAGCTATCAGGGGGTCATTGCCGTGGCAGGTGGGGTGTCCCAAAGTGCAGTGTCAAGGTTCCTCAGGGCATTCCTAGATGCCTTAGTCACGCACATGTCTCACTTCATATACTTACCAAGGAATGAGGCAGAAATTAACAGCACCAAGCTGGACTTTTACCGCATTGTCCACTTTCCTCATGTCATAGGGTGTGTAGATGGGACACACATTCAAATATGCCCCCCTGCTAATCTGGAACACATTTTCCGCAACAGGAAGTGTACCCACTCACTCAACATACAGGTTGTTTGTGATGCCCATTATGTCATCACGGACATCGTAGCTAAGTTTCCTAGCAGTACCCATGACTCATACATTTTTAGGCATAGTGGGATACATCAACGCCTGGAACGTGGGGAATTTGGAGACGGTTACCTCCTAGGTAGAGCCACAGACACTTGCAGACATACACACAGGTCACTGTGCACGACAATCTGGACTTCCTAACCGTGTACTTTTGTGCCCAACAGGTGACAGTGCATATGCTCTCAGGCCTTGGATCATGACTCCGTTTTTAACACCCAGAACTGAATCAGAGAGGCAATACAACAGTGCGCATAAGAGGACCAGGAACCTGATCGAGCGCACCTTCGGACTGCTGAAGGCAAGATTCAGATGCCTCCACCGCAGTGGAGGCGCCCTCCAATACACCCCCATTACCGCTTTCAAAATTGTGGTCGCATGCGCCATCCTCCACAACATAGCCACCCGACATGGGCTACCTCTCACCCCTGCAGACCCAGATCCTGATGATGAAGAGCAAGAACAACCACATCGCCATCATGGGGATAGGAGTCTAGCTAATCAAGGCAGACTGAGACGGGACCACATTGCAACGCAATATTTTGGACGGTACGTGTCAACTCCCACCATACTCACCTATTAACCATTTGTTAAGTGGAACAAAAATAACTGTTTTATTAATGTCATGAAGAAACTATATACAAGTTGAAATTGTCCATGGGCAGGAAAATGCTAACCAGTCATGTGGCACATTAACGCCATGTGCCACATGAATCTGTCCTGGCTGTTATCTATGATCTCCTGCCCCTCCTGCCAGCCTGGCTGGTCCCTGCTGCGTCCATGGTGCTGTGCCTACCACTCCTCAGCACCCTACTGTGAGTGGCAGAGACACTGCTCACTGTTGAGCCCTCCTCCCAGGTGTATTTGTTAACTTCCTGGCTGTGATGTCATAATCATGTGCCAGGAAGTGTTTCCAGGGTGTTCTGGTATGCTTTCTGGAGTGTTCTGCTGCATCTGCAAGCAATTTTGAAGGTATTCGCAATTTGCGACACCCACTCGCTAATTGCGAGTTCGTTTTTTGCACACTCGCAAACAGCGACCTCGCAAACTGCGGACTCGCACACAGCGTTGCGAGTCCGGCTGCGAGTCGCAAAATCGGATCGCTTTTTTTTCTGGCATTCCAATTTGCGACTCGCATTTTGCGAGTCGCATCAACTCGCAAAATGCGAGTCGCAATTTTTATTTTTGCTACATCTGGCCCCTAGTTAGATGTTTTCCAAATCGGTGTTACTAAATTGTTTTGCATGAAGCCCAACATACCAATGCTGATTTGAGGTTAGATGAGGGGTTCACTAAACTGACGCAAATAGACAAATGACTGAATATATGCTTTGTTGAATAACGTGATGATGATACTCTGCTAAGGATAACCTATGTTGACGCTGTGCTATGTTCTAATATTCGTGATTCTTGCTTTGATGAAATCTTATCAGAGTTGCCATATTGTGACTATGCTAATATGTTTCTTGGTTTTGAGACTGATAAACTTTCTAGTAGAATTGTAATCAATAGGGAATAAACTTCATATAATAGTACTAAACTGGTGTGGTTATTCATGACTGCAAGGTCATGGTGGTTTCTGAGTTTTATTAATGTCTTTAACTAATTTGAATTGTTGTATTACTGTGAACCTTCATGACGTTATTGACATATTGATTGACATGCTGATTAGTTATCTCGTCCTAAGGTGTCTTCAATCAGGGTCAAAAGATTCATTGGCCTAAAACGAGTCCCAAAGTGAGTAAATTAGTCATAAAGGGACGCGTTAGCAGGACTAATGATTTTGTTCAAGGCAGAGCCGGAAAGTGAAGAGATGTTATCTGTACACAACTTGCAGCGTAAATAACTGTGGACTCAAACCGGAAGGTTAAATTCCTACTTTTAATAGGGGGAATTGTGCCATTGTGAGAGAATTACTATATCTTGAAAAAGGAAAAGAGTTGGATTATCTGTAATGTGGCTGGGAAAGTCGGAGAAAGATACTACTGGCCCGTGACTGAAACGCGTACCGAGGACACGTGTTTTTGTACTAGTGAAGATCTGCAAACATAGCGGGTAAGGTTAATCCTTTTAAAACTATGAAATAACTATTAATTAAGTATAAAGGCATGTACTCTCGCTTCCCGCACGCAGACACGTCTCTTCGAAGGTGCAATATCTTTGAAATAGGGTGAACGAGCGGCCGCTGAAATCGCTAGTAGAGCGAATTTTAAAGTGAAAATCAATACGCGGTAAGCTGTTCACAGTGGCACGCTGGCGGTGTTTGAGTCCAGGAAGTGTATCGCACTTGTTTTTAGAAGACACGCGCCTCTTTGAATAAGAGAAATATCGGTGGATTCAACAGCGAGTGAGGAACAGCGCAAATCATCGAGGCATTTCGGTGTAAGCGGTAAGCCTTAGTACACCGCAAATATTTATTTCCGAATAGATATTGATGGAAATGGAACTACGGAATACCTTGGAAGAATAAACTTGTTGGAAGTACTGAACGGAGGCGAACTCCACTGAACCCACCAGGCATACGAACAGTAATCATTAAAGAGTGCTTTGGAGTGTCAAATATATGAAATACGTACATGTAGAGCGGCACTTGGTTTGAATATTAACACAAAGGCGAATCTCTCAGCGTGCTATGATATTTAAGATTTGGTTATACTATCTGACGAGTGACTGAAATAAGAGGTCTAAGGAGGTATTGTTTACAAGTCTTGAATAAAGTATAGTATCTCTCGAGTGGCCAAAGGGAATAGAAGTATTCACCAGAATAAAATAAGAAATAAAGGGAGTGATTTATCCCTGCTGCATTGTTTGTGTATAGATTCATAATTGGGACAAAGATGGTATCTGTCCTACCAATATATGTCACTTTCTAATGGTAGTTACAAGACATAAGGAATGTGAGGCCTTGTAAACTACACAGGATTAAATATCTTAATAAGGAAAAATTGCAGTGAATGATACTTTAAAAAGAGGTTGAAATTGGGATTACTCTACGATCGTTACACAACAAATCCTTTTTAGCTTTAAGTTGAACTTATCTGGCTTTGATATGGAAGAAAGACTGCCCAAATCTATTCAGAGAGCAGAAACAGCCTTTGGTTTTACAAGCAGTGCTCAAACTTATGGGCAATCGTCAACAAATGTAGAAACAGTTCCAAAGAACAATGTTAAACATTTATACTTGCAACTAGAACGTCTCATGAAAAAAGAGATCTCAAAAAGTTGGGAAATAATGACTTTACAGAAATATATACAAGTGGGTAGAGTGCCAAGAGGATTGAGAATTTTTACTTTGCCAAACCATTCGGACACAAGTCCAGAGATGCTTGAGGAATGGGGAATGAACACTATGGAATGTTCTTAATGTATGATGGAGATTATAATTAAATATGCTAAGAAAGATATTGAGAAACTAAGGCAGAGCATTAAAGAACTGGAGGAACAGATTCGGATGATAGATCAGCAAGAAGAGAAAAAGAAATGTAAAAAGACTATGAATATCTTTTTGGATAAATATGAAAATCTAATAGAGGAACGTAAAAAGAGTAAGTTCCTGGGGGATGCACAATATTATGAGACAGGACGTATCCTAACCTTTGCAAAAAGATTTGATATATTGAAACAACTGTTTTATTCAGGACATATTGATTTGGAACAGACCAAGAACACAGAAACGAGTGGGTCTGAAACAGATCTGAGTGAAGGGGAAGGTACGAGCAATAGTACAAGGAAAACTACTTTTTTAGACGAAATGAAACTAGTTTACTTGGATCAAACAACACCGAGAAACAGAGGAAAAGGAGAAAGAGGCAGGGGTCGGGGTTGGCGAGACCCCAAAGGAAGAGGAAGACGAGAAGAGGAAAAAGGAAAGGATTACATGCTACGCAGTCGGAAGGAACAATAATTTCCAAGATACCATTGGGACAATCAGAAAATGTGATTGT
The DNA here is from genome assembly GCF_031143425.1 of Pleurodeles waltl. Lineage (NCBI taxonomy): Eukaryota > Metazoa > Chordata > Amphibia > Caudata > Salamandridae > Pleurodeles > Pleurodeles waltl. The sequence goes on along the minus strand of NC_090437.1, from coordinate 1,028,772,939 downwards.
TAATTTATCACATTATGAACTCAACAAGGTGGAAGAAGTGGTGTTACAGAAAGGTTTACGTTTTTGTCCAGAGAAACATCAAGATTTTGTACAAACAAGAATTGATTTATATAAATTTGTAAGAAAATAGAAATTGGCTAAGTACTTTTTGAAAATGGGACCAACAACGATATCTGAAGAAGTCTCTAGTACGTGCAATTTAGATTTAACTATAGAACAGAGCTCTGATTTTAAAACAATACATGATTTGACTTATAACTTGAGAGATGAGGATATGACTGAAACACAAATATTAACTACATTGGATATTGGTATAGGTCAAAAAGAAATAACAAAGTTTAAACCCAAGTCGAAATTTTGCCCAGCTCGCTCTACAGGCAATAAAATTGACATATTTCATGTTCTTGTCATTAATGATCTAGAGAAATTACAGCCTGTCTATAAGCAAAAGAAAGAAAACTTGACGAAAAACCAACGAGAAGCATTGAAGGGCTTGATGGAAAATCAATCAATAGTAATTAAACCTGCGGACACAAGAGGCATCATTGTGATTTGGAACAAGAATGATTATATAGAGGAGACGTATAGTCAGTTGAATATGGATTTGAATAACTGTAAACTGACTAAGAACCCCATTAATGAATTAGTATTGGATTTGAATGAGAGATTAGATAAGTGGTATTCAGAAGGAGTGATCAGTTTTGATGAGAAGTCATTTATGATTAATGAAAATCCAATCATGCCGACTACATATTTTCTGCCCAAGATCCATAAAACCTTTGAGAAACCACCAGGTAGACCTATAATATCAAGCTGTGGCTCATTATATGAGGGGGTGTCAAATTATGTAGATTACTACCTTGCCCCGATGGTTAAAGACCTGAACTCATATATACAAGATTCTGGCGATTTCTTGAGGTCATTGGATGGAGTAGTATGGCAATCAGATTATTTGCCAGTGACCATAAATGTGGTATCACTATAAACCCCGCTCTCACATCAATTGGGTATAAATGCAGTGAAATTTTTTTTAAGACAGAAAAGTATCCATTCTTTAAAACATTCTGAGATGTTATTGGAGATGATAGAATTATGTCTCAACAATAATATTTTTATGTTCAATCATCAGGTGTACAAACAGATTTGTGGGACAGCGATGGGAGTTTCCTTTTCTCCAAGCTATGCGAAACTCATGATGGGGTGGTGGGAGAAATGCATAGCTTAGGGTCAAGGTAACGACCACTTTATGGACAAAGTGGTGATGTGGTTGCGATATAAAGACGACCTATTTCTGATCTGGCATGGGACTGAGGAATTATTCAATTCACCTATAAGACAAGTAAGAGTTCTATTGATTTTTTAGATGTATTAGTGTACATTAAAGCAGGAGAATTACAAGCTACACTACATAGAAAATCTACAGCAACCAGCAGCATCCTACATGGTACAAGTTTCCATCCCAGGTCATTGATTAAGAGTATTCCGTATGGGGAGTTTATTTGCATCAAAAGAAGTTGTTCAACTGAACAAGACATGAATGAAAAATTTGGTGAGACCAGACAGAGATTTATAAATAGGGGATACAAATTAAAGGCAATAAAACAAGGTGAGACCAAAGCAAGGGAAAAAACACGAGCACAGGTATTGGTCAAGAACAAAAAAGTACCAGAGGAGTCAATGAGGGAAAAGAATGAGATAAGACTTGTTTTGGACTATAGCAAAGAGAATCAACAGATATTGAATACACTAAACAGATATTGGTATCTGATTCAAAGAGATAATGATATTGGACAAAGAGTGGGTACTCACCCCTCAATTACATATAAGAAAGTGCTATCATTGAAAGATATGTTAGTGAAAAGCCATTTTGAGACTCCTAAAATATCTAATTGGCTAGCAGATGGAAATAAGGGCTTTTTTTGTTGCAAAAAGTGCAAAGCATGCAAAATTGGTTGCAATAAAAAGGCTATAATAGATTTTAGGTGTAAAGAGCTCATGATCAGAGAAAGAATTACATGTGACACACATTTTGTGTTATATGTTTTAGAATGCCAATGTGGCCTTAAATACCTTGGTAGTACTATATGCTCTTTAAAAAAGCGTATTTTGGACACATCAGAGCAGTGCAAAATGGGGATAATACGTATGCTATGACTAAGCATTTGAAAACTCACCCAGAATCAGATTGGTTGTATATGAAATATTATGGCATTGCTATGATACAAAAACATGAACGGGGAGGTGATAGATTTCAGAAATTGAGACGTTTGGAGTCCAGATATATTATCAGATTAAAAACTAAGATTCCGTTTGGGATTAACTGTGATGAAGAATTATACTGTCATCTATAATGATGGTTGTGCAATATGTATTGTGTTACATTATCTATGAAACAAACAACTGATCATATTACCTGTAGATAATTGGACAGTTAAATGTCGTGGTAGTTGGGGCACTAGACCCTATAATCAGGTATATGGATTTGATCTGAAATCATATATGTGAAATTTGAGATTGATATAACACATAAGCATGTATATTGGTGATATTTGGACCTAGATAATGATGACAGTGTAAATCATGATGAAGTGTAGTAATGCGTAAAGTATATTTTGTCATTATAATTCCTGGTTATTTTAAAACTTGTTTTTTAAGTTCTCTTTGTCATGGTGGGTGTAAGTAAGTGTATTGGTTTGGTGTTTACAATTGAGTGTCTTAAGTTTTTAATTCAGTATATGCATACACTTTGCGGACTACATATCCCAGAATGCCACATAAAGGCATGGCTTAGAGGATTAGCATAAATAGGGCACTTAATGGATTGTGTAATCACAGTGATCAAGACCGTGAAGGTCGAAACACGTTGGTGTTGGTTTGTTTGGGATCATTTCATACATTAAATGAAGATTTGTGCAATCCTGTGAGTGCCGCGTTTTTGAAGTGTCAAGCTGGTATGAAGATTAATTAAGGTAAAGGTCCTTCCCTAGCGCAGGCACCGACATAAAGTAAGCGCGCCTTATCTGGACCTCTTGGGACTAATATATATATATATATATATATATTGTATGTAATACTTACCTCTAGTTTTTACCATGAATATGTCTTTATCAACTATGCCTTCACTACGAAACTTTCGTGGTAAAAGCATATGCATTGTAAAAACATTTTGTGGTAAGTGCATGAGTGGTAATGACCGTACATTGTACTTACCGGGTTGTAAAGGCATGCGTTGTAAGTGCATGCGTTATTCCATCATACAACCAGTGTATGCTGTTCCCTCAGGTTCTGAGAGCACTGGACTGCCGAAAAACTAAGTTTTGCAGGCAGTACTTATACAAGGTAATGGGATAAAGGATGTCACCCAGTTGTACAACATAATGAGAAGCACAGCTGATATGCAGGTGACTGATTGTAATTATAAAAAAATATAGTGCTTATTACCCCAACGAGGCACTGAGGTGCTTTACACCAGGCAGCTCGTTGCTCCAGGAACCCAATGTTAGTGGTTAGTGTGCTGTTAGACTTCATTAGAAGAGTGACCTATTTAACAACAGCTGTGGCATTGAATATGGCTTGTCAGCCTTTCTGCTTTCATGTTTACCTCAAGATTACCATTCAAAGGAATCTTATAATCAAGTTGTTGGAGAAATGTCACATAACATTAAGATGTAAGCAAGCTTTGTTTTATCCCAGATTTATGGTCATTAGGCTCAATCTCTTGATTGTCCTCTTCCAGGGACACTTTGGACAATCAAAGACCTCTCTGATGCACTGGGCCACTTTCTACTTTTAACGTTATTTGATGTTGGTCCACACTTCCTGCATCTCTGTCAATTTTGACATAAGCTCAATGTCAGTGGGTAAGGCTTAATTTTTTAGCAAACGTTCAAGGGCAGGTAATTCTATGTCTTCTACACTAGGTTTGTAACTGACGCCCAAGTTTCTTTCTGTCAGTTTTAGTTTCCAAGTGTGATTTCCCCTGAAACCTGCCTTTCCCACCGAGAATGATGAATTCAAAGGAAAATGTGTCTTGAAGCTCCTTGTTTATATATTAATCGCAGACATTCACCGTAATAAAATTGGTTCTGCCCATGTAATCCATCCGGATTTTGATTTTAGATCACTTGATTTGGGATGTTTTTCAGTAGGTGAACCTCACAACTGGTGACACACCACAATATACACAAGGCAAACGGACCCTGTGTGTTTACAGCCGGTGTCCACCTTTTAAGATAAGGCCGCTGTGATGCAGTAAGGGTAAAGAGCACTTGGCTGGAATACATGAACACTTGTGCTCCAATGTGAGCACACATGCGAGGTCTATACATGTCAGACTACTGTTGTGCACAGCCCGAGAAGTGTGTAGAGGTAGTCTGGTGCAGAGGGGAATCTGCAGGGTTAGATATTGACCTGGTTAGCCTCATAATAAAGGTGGACCCTCAGAGGAAAAGTAATTATGGTTTACTGTTTTGTCTATAGTGACACCAGTGCTTAATTTGTAAATAAAAACATGCCAGTGTCCAAAGCTTGCCTCTGAAACACACGGCTGCTGCAATTAAATGTGCGAGCACGGAATGCTGAGGCAAGGTAATCCTTAAGCCATATCAGACCTCCTTAATCCATTTACAGCTGCTCCTTGCCCCTTTAGCTCACTCTTGCAGGTTTCTGCTTTCTCTCTTTGTGATGCTTTTTTGTTTTATACATCCTCCGTCTTTCCCACATGTGTCTTTTGCTTGCAGTAAATGCTTGAAGCAGAAAAATCAGTGCAGGACCGCAAAAAATAAGTGCTGGTGTCCTGCACCGGAAACCAACGGCTCAAATTAAGCACTGAGTGACACTATATTGTACACAAAAGGCTTAGAGTGCAGTTTCGCTTCCTTATGGCCTACCTACAAAGCCCATTAACATATCAAAATGGGGTGAAACATGCACCAAGATCAAATATGCAACTTCCAAGAAGGTATCTGTACAACTTATGTGTCATCCAGAATTGTCCTATTTCTGAGACTCAGGTTAGGATCATAGCCCAGTCCTTTTGTCACCCTGCTGGGCCAAGTTAATTATATTGATCTCCAGATATAGGAACAAAGGCCACCCCACACAAAGGAAGCACAAGATACCCCCGGGGTGGGCCAGGGTCCAGTGTCGATGTAAGTAGCATGAGCAAGGCTGAGCTTGGTTAGGGGGCAAGCATGGGGCCCCCTTCCAAGAGCCATCGAGGCCCGGCAATCCAAACAATCAGCTAGATTAAGCACAGGTGGTCTGAGAACCCAGGTCTGGGCTCCCATGGAGATCATGGAAGTGGGAGTGCTGTTGAGAGCCCCCAAGATGCAAAGAAAGGGGCCAGGGAACCCATGTCTCAGCCACCAACAATTCAGTAGAGCACTGTCACACCTCTCCAAATAAGAACAAAGGGACCCAGGATCCTTTCTCTGAGCCGCCACCAAAAGGAGGAATCAGGGGAGTACTGTTGTGTCCCCACCAATAAGCAAGATAGAGGCCTAGGGCCCCATCTCTGAGCCTCCAAAGTAATTGGTGGAGGAGAAGCACAATCGCATTTCAGTGTGACGACGCTGTGGTGGGCCTGCCCCGCTCCCGCTGCTGGTGTCTGGGTGGGGCAGGGCCACCACACGGAAATTCAGACAGGAGAGAAGAGCTGCAACCATGACAGCAAAGAAAATGCTGCTCACGCAGGGAGACTGCTGGAGCAGCTGCAGGTGGGCCCCCCGTTGTCCCCAACGAAGCAAGCCGCAAAGGGTGCTCAGGTGTGACCAGGTGCCCCCAAGGATACAAAAAACTAAAATGAAAATGAAAAGGAAATCTGCCTGGTGTGATGCTGCACAACACATCAAATAGTCAACAAAGTGGCTGGGTCAGCTCATTGCACATTCAAGCTTCCCATGAGAGAGTGCCCCAGGCCATTTTAACCTAAAGTTCTTCAGCAATATGGTGGCACTAGGATGGTACAGACACCATCAACAAAGAAACGAGAGTGTGAGGGTCTGCAGGAGTGCAGCAGCTCCGCTCCCCCACAGAAATCCAAATGGATTTTCAGCACCTACCCTAGGCTTGGAAGGATCAAACAAAGGATGACCACACTAGGATTTTCTTTAATTTTGAAGCACTCCGAAGGCTGGAGCTTTACCTCTATAGTTGAGAGTGCAGTGCTCTCTATGGGATAGTTCTATCGCTCAATTCTTTGTTGCATGAAGATGTTTAAGAAAGGCACAATCACATGGTTTATATTTAAACAATATTTAATTTAAATGTGTTATTCACAATGCTTTAAACAATACTTTATTTAAAAGTGTTATTTGCAATGCTTTATTTAAAGGTGTTGTTGCTGACAGTGATGATTATTCCTGAAGGTCTGCAATATTTTTATATTTAGAAACTATGCACATGGCTGCAATGCTTTGTTACTTACAATGATTGCAGATGGATTGTGCTTACTCAAGTCATTGATTTCATGATATATTATTACACGTGATTCTTGTCTTTAAGGGTGGTAACACTGACCTGATTTAAAGTGACACCCTCCCACATGGTTATTTGTTGTAATGCACGTGGAAGGGGTGCTGTGATTTTTTTGAAGTCATGATCTTTTAGTGGTCACATGTAATGTGGCTAAAGGTATTTCCAACAACCTTATATATATTTGTAAATTTCTGCTTAGTATTAACTAGTGTGTGTGTGTGTGTGTGCGTGTGTGCGTGTGTGCGTGTGTGATAAACATATTTTTCCTTTTTCTAAAGAAAAAACACAGACTGGACAATCATCTATTTACTGGTATTATTGTGTGCCATCAAATGTTGATTACTAGCCCACACTACCTTGCTTGAGTAGGCCTTTGACTACTCTGCTTCTCGATCCTGAGAGTCAAGCACTACAATAAGATGTTTGGTTCCCAGTGAAGAGGTGAATGTGGATCCATTACTTGTGCAGGACACACAACTAACAGCCCACTTCCTTACATCCACCGTTTTCTACAATTATGTTAGGAACTCACAACCGGAGGCTAAGGACAAAGGAGAAAAGTGTCTGCAGCTCTTGAACAAATCTACACTGCACTCATTTCAAAGTAATCTATGTCATCCTGGGCATGCCATGTTCTTCTACTTTCCATCTCCACATATACATTGCCCATTCTGGGCAGTTATTTAATGTTTCTAGCTGCAGATAATGGTCTGCTTTTAAGTCACAGGACTTCAAGGCAACTTGACTCACATTTCTCACCATTGTTGAGCCTGTGACATAAAGAAGGTGAATTAATAGGGATGCCACCCTTACACAACACTGTGGACCAGATCACAAAACATTTTGACTGGCACTAATTCATCTGCTTGGTGAGAGCTTAAGGTAATCTTTGCTTCAAACAGCCTTTAATACTGAATTATGAAAACATGATTCTGTAGGTGGTAATATGTGACAAGAACGTTTGTGCAGATTTGTTATGTTTCATTTTGTTGTTATGGTGTGTTTTATTGGTTTCTTTGCTGCTGCAATTTTTTGTGATCCATTTTTTGCCATGTGATTTTGGTGTATTTTAATGTAGTGGTATGTTGCACTCTGTTTTTACTTATTTGTTTTTAAGTTATGTTTTAAATGAGTGGTTATATTGCTTTGTGTATGTGATTCCGTTACATTTGATATGTTAGCAAATGCAATGGCAGCCATTTATCACTGTCCACTATCACTGCTGAAGCTCTTTAACTCCTTTAGATACCAGTCAGCTCTCATTTGTAGTAGAGACTGTGTCTAACCTTAGCACTCGTTTTATGTGATAGGGAAAAACAGCATAAATTGTTATTAAGATCGCAAATTAGTGATGATCATTGATGTAAACAAAGACTCGAATTTGTAAAGATTGTCAGGTCGAGACTTTATATCGTGCCTATTTTCCGTGTGTCGGATATGGGTGATAAGCTCTCGACATAAGTAGGAAGCTGACTGAAATCAATAAGCTAACAAAACGTGCACATGATGAAGTTCATACCTCTGGTGCTGTGCCTGCAGCATGTCCTAGAACGGAGGGCCATCTTTATGAACTTCTCACGAAGCACAGCAAGACACCTTGCTGTGCTGAGATACGTGAAAGGGAGAAGTTAGGAATGCGCCATATCTGTCAAAACATTGCACATTCCTGCTCTCTTCTTGCGCTGGTGCACTTTTGGCTGCCTATCACCAACGCAGGCACAGCCTCCTGTACAAAACAATCCTCTGATGCTTTTTCCCTTTTTCTATGTGGAAGAAACGAGCAGAAATAAACATATTTCATCTCCTTACGCGTCCCCAGGTAAGGCGTAGTATTTTGACACATTTCCACATCTACCACTTATGGTAAATCTGGGAATGCAAATAATACTGCCCTTTCCAATGAAGGGCAGGGGAAGTAGAGAGTAATTATAGAGCTATACATTTGCACTCTCGCTACTAAATATCACTAACACAAATAGAAAATGAATCCCTTCTTTATGCTCTCATGTGTGAGAGCAACTCATCCTTTTGAATGTTCAGGATGATTTTACTATCACAATTTTTGTATGTGGGATCTAGACAGTATTTATAACAATATACAGGATGGCCTCACACACCCCCTGGGTGTCATGCTTCATCGCCGGCCATCTCGCGCTCACCACGAATCCTCGTTATGTGCTTGGGGTGTATGCAGGTATAAAGGAAGGAGTGCGGGGGAGGTATCCAGATAAGGTGTAAAAATCCCGGTGACCTACCCAAGGTTGATTTACACTTTATTAGGATGGTGATGTGGGGAAGATTAAAATAAAAGGTGGGACGTATGAGGCTTCATTATGCGGCTTGTGTCCATTCGGGTTGACATGTTTCAGTCTGGGAATGGCCCATGACAGGGTTCAAGGCTTTCCATAGGACCAGAATCCTGCTTTTCACTCTGTTCTGTCCATGTATATATAGTCACACCCACTCAGTGCAACTACATATATACAGTACCAGTTTCTAATTGCTGGCAGTTGGAAAATGCTTTGCTCTTCACTTTTGGATGGTCCCTAACTTTGGGAAAACCACACCTCATGGAGAAGTAAATAAGGGGAGCCTTGTATTCACACATTCATCAAAGGTCTCACCATGTTGCGATACCTAATTTGGTGTTTGTAATCTCCTCCCGATGCTCTCTAACTAATGTCAGTAATGCAGTCCCTATTTATATTACATGTTTTAGTTCATCTGCAATCTCTTAAGAGTATCTGCTTTTTCCAGATGTTGTGGGTCTGTAGTTTTTAAGTAACAAATCACTCTTGTATTGTGCATAAATTGATGAAGAGGAAGGAGCTGATGTGAGATTTGCACATGGAGGGTTTCATAAACATGTGATGAAAAAGAGGGTGTGTCTAACGAAAAGTGAGAGCACAGTGACTCTAGAGGAAAGTGGTGTGACAGAGGGAGGATGCGTGATGGACTCTCCAAAGACCACTCCCAGTTCCACATACCTTAGTAATGGTTAATTCACATTCTCATTTCTCAGAATTGCAAAATTTTCAATTCTAATTGTTCAGAAGAATATCACTGTGTTTGCTATTGCTAATATGCCTTGGCTTGTTTTAGGCATATATTTCATTGTTATGTAATGTGTCTAGACGAAAAAACAGAAAGCTCACACAAGGGCATAAAAATGCTGCTCTGTAGGAAAGCTGAATGACACACAAGATTTTAGTTCACATGTTTTAATCCACTTCATTATTTTAATAGGCCACACCTCTTTGAAAGGATTCCTGGCTATTCTTCTTTGGCTGTACCCCCTTTAATGATCTCTACTTTTTTAATCCTACTTAAAGCACTGTACACGGGGTTATCTAGATGCTAAAATACACATACAAACAACAGTTAAACAGACAACATTCTGTCACTCAACATATATACGGGCAGATGCAGACAGGTGGATTTCAAGATGTATGGATCAATAGGTGGATGGATTGATGGTTGTATGCTTATATACATGAATAAATAGATGGATGAATAGTCACAAGAATATAGAATGTTGGATAAGTAGATGGATAGGCGTGTCTGCTTAGCCGGGTTGATACAAGTGTGGAAACTGGGCAAACACAAGCTTATCGTGTCACTCCCTAACACCAGACTAGAAAGCATCCCACACCTTATTGCACCAGCTCTTGAGTTTACAAAGGATGATTGTTGGGGATTTATTTTCTTCAGATAGTTAATGATCCATTGTAAATGAAACACATATACACAAGACCTTCTGTTGGCATTCGACCCAACCACTTCCAATACATTAGGCCTAACTTTGTCCCAGCTATAACCCAATGGTCTAGCAAATCTGCTCTAATCTGCAAACAGAGGGTGTGTCAGGCAAAACATGGAGGAAGGCTATAAAAAATTTATAGAGATCACCAAGGGCCCAAGATGAAACAGGCTAACAGAAATAAAATAAAAAAACACATATTAATGGCAGAGCACAAAGCTAGGAAAGCTTTGAAACAGGAATGCTGATTGCAGGGCATTCTCTTCCTATCCATAAATAACCAAGCCCACAGAACAAGCATAGTGCAAACAAACAGGCACAAAGCATTATGCCTCACACTGTAGCATAACACAACGTTCAAAATGATTGACCCTTGATAACATTGATGGGAAGATTGATCTTTGATTGCATTAAGGTTGTCTAGCTCTGGTAACTGTGAGAATAGGATGATTTGTGGGTTCTGAAAAACAGCATTTGAGTGGTTAGGATACTTTAGAGGTAATGGCTGAGAGAAAATGTAGTAGTAAAATGTCACATTAGGTGTAAAAGGTGTGCATGAGTATGATGTCTCCTTTGCTTGACAGAAAGCACAATAAGGTCCAAAATCACTCTTGGAGCAACAAGAGCGTGTGTGTAGAACCCTTTTAGGAGCACAATTCACATTTATGTGCAAAATCACAATTATGTGCACAAACGTGACATGTAAAATAACCCTTTCTAAGCAGGACTGTATTATTGTGTGTAATTGTTATTACATTTCAATAGAGAATCATTCCTATTATGAGGTACCAAACTATTTTATGTGATGGCTAGCATGCTACACTGTTTGGTTGGAAGGGTGTTGTATTTATAGTGAGATTTATGTGTAAATTGCTTAGTGCTTTGCATGATTTGCAGAATGATGCTCTTACCCTATTTTACGCCACTGTTTAAAATGTGGTGGTAAGAAAAGAGTAAGATCTAAAGCATGCCCAGTTGATGTTAATCTGTCCCTGTGTTTTACTAGGCAGGTCCCTTAAGGCTTAAGGAATTCTTGGAAGACTTAGACGACAGCTGAACCATCAACCCACATCCTATTCTGGAGGCAGCAGTCAAGACAGAATCTCTGTATATTTCTGGGAGACTACCAGGGAAGAGGGCCAGAACATGAATGCTCTGAGATGAGCTTGGTGTCAACTTGCCTGAGAGAAATAATTTGCTACTATGTTTCCCCTCTGTATGCACCTAGATCAATCTCATGCTGTTCCCACGAGGATTGTCAAGTGCCTGAAACCTATTGCTGCATTCCTCCAGCCACTGACATGGGAGCCCACCTGCTCCCACAGCCATATCTTACTTTTAAGGCACACTGCTCATTACTCCCATCCACTTCTGATCTTCAGCAAGACTATGAAAACTGTCCTATTTTCCCACCTACAACAGTTAAGGCCCTAAAAGGAGCCCCATTTGCTCACTGATATGGGAATCCACCTACACAGGCTATAGAGGAATCTCCATCTCCTGTATAAGGTACCAGCAGACTGGGAGGAACCATGTTCTAAACTGCATTTTAATTGAAGGGTTCGCTCTACCCAGATCTTAATTTCAACTCCCCAAATTTTATCCTGCTTTTGATTGTATTTTGAACTCAGCTAGCAGCCTCCGTTTAAAATAAAGTAGTTGCTTTCCTCCCTATGCAATGCTTGGCTGCTACCCATCAAGGATGCAAACTTTCTCAGCTTAAGCTCAGGCTGCTGAATTTACCAAATGCCACCACTCTGCAGTACTATCATCAATCCCATCTGCTGATAGCACCACCACCTTCAGTCACCCATGACTTGGGTCCAATTATTAAAGGAAAGGCGATTAAAGGAAATATTGCAACTGATTATGGCATCATTGTCCCATGGTTAGAGTGAAGGCAGATGTTTGCTTCATTCAGCACATTAATCTCAGTCTTACCTCCATTTGTGCATAGCAAGCTCTTTTTTCATGGAGTGGATCATGTGGTCTACCCAAGTAGATCTGTAAATTGGGAAATGGTTGGCTGATGCTGGCTTTGCATTTCAGCCATACGAGTTGCTTAGATGGCAAGAGACCATGTAAAGAGGTTCCTGACGTGTTTTCTCTTGGTTATGCCAGTTTTGTAGTGTTATAGACATGTCTATGAGCAAGTTGCTGAGAATAATGTCAGTGTAGTGCTTTGAAACCTTTTCCTTGCATTTGTGGATAATGGCAATGATTGGTCAGAGAAAGAGTAGTTCTTTAAGCAAATTTCCCTCTACTGTATACATGGAATAAATATGAGTTTGTTTGGCAGTTCTTACTATATATAAAATAGTTTCTTATCCTATTGAGTGAATACATAATGCAATTACCCTTCATTTCTCTAGTGTCTGTGCCATGCTGCACTACATTTCCTTGACTATTTGATTGTTCCCATCCCTCTAAAATGTCAGTTTAGTTACGCTCACCTACACTGTTCAAGAAACCAGGATGCAGACCTCCCTGGAGACACTTTGATATTCCAATTCTTTCCATGCAAGCTGTCCCTTCCTCACTCGGTCAGTCACCTCCAAGGATGACAAGCCAAGAATTATCTAGGTTGCCTCCTCTAATGTAGTAATAACACCCTGTCAATAGAGAGCTGCCATTGCACAGTTGTCCCAGTGTTGGTAGGTTTTTGGTGCATGGAGGATGTTGTGATGAGCAGGTTTTGGTCCCTATTCTGTGGCTGCCAATGGTCCCTGTATGTCTATTTGTTTTACCGTGGAAGAACACTGAGCTCCATTCCATTTCCCATAATATGTGTCTGGACAGATCCCATCTCCCTTTGGAAATCCCTGTACTCTGATCCAGCTAGACTGTATGAGAAGAGCACACTAGGGCCAAGCAAGGAGATAGGTGTAAATCGAGGGTGTGTAAATTAAAGGTTTGAGGTGTCCTTGGGGCATACTAATACCACAAGGGTCTTTCCAGAACCTGAAGAGTCAGTGTGCGACTACAGCTCTGACTCACACCATGCTGGTTCTTAACGTTATTGGTAAAAGCTAGTTGCTTTCACCCAGGTGCAGGTAAAGGCTATCGTCGAAACTACAGGGAGTGCAGAATTATTAGGCAAATGAGTATTTTGACCACATCATCCTCTTTATGCATGTTGTCTTACTCCAAGCTGTACAGGCTCGAAAGCCTACTACCAATTAAGCATATTAGGTGATGTGCATCTCTGTAATGAGAAGGGGTGTGGTCTAATGGCATCAACACCCTATATCAGGTGTGCATAATTATTAGGCAACTTCCTTTCCTTTTCCTTGGCAAAATGGGTCAAAAGAAGGACTTGGCAGGCTCAGAAAAGTCAAAAATAGTGAGATATCTTGCAGAGGGATGCAGCACTCTTAAAATTGCAAAGCTTCTGAAGCGTGATCATCGAACAATCAAGCGTTTCATTCAAAATAGTCAACAGGGTCGCAAGAAGCGTGTGGAAAAACCAAGGCGCAAAATAACTGCCCATGAACTGAGAAAAGTCAAGCGTGCAGCTGCCACGATGCCACTTGCCACCAGTTTGGCCATATTTCAGAGCTGCAACATCACTGGAGTGCCCAAAAGCACAAGGTGTGCAATACTCAGAGACATGGCCAAGGTAAGAAAGGCTGAAAGACGACCACCACTGAACAAGACACACAAGCTGAAACGTCAAGACTGGGCCAAGAAATATCTCAAGACTGATTTTTCTAAGGTTTTATGGACTGATGAAATGAGAGTGAGTCTTGATGGGCCAGATGGATGGGCCCGTGGCTGGATTGGTAAAGGGCAGAGAGCTCCAGTCCGACTCAGACGCCAGCAAGGTGAAGGTGGAGTACTGGTTTGGGCTGGTATCTTCAAAGATGAGCTTGTGGGGCCTTTTCGGGTTGAGGATGGAGTCAAGCTCAACTCCCAGTCCTACTGCCAGTTCCTGGAAGACACCTTCTTCAAGCAGTGGTACAGGAAGAAGTCTGCATCCTTCAAGAAAAACATGATTTTCATGCAGGACAATGCTCCATCACACACGTCCAAGTACTCCACAGCGTGGCTGGCAAGAAAGGGTATAAAAGAAGGAAATCTAATGACATGGCCTCCTTGTTCACCTGATCTGAACCCCATTGAGAACCTGTGGTCCATCATCAAATGTGAGATTTACAAGGAGGGAAAACAGTACACCTCTCTGAACAGTGTCTGGGAGGCTGTGGTTGCTGCTGCACGCAATGTTGATGGTGAACAGATCAAAACACTGACAGAATCCATGGATGGCAGGCTTTTGAGTGTCCTTGCAAAGAAAGGTGGCTATATTGGTCACTGATTTGTTTTTGTTTTGTTTTTGAATGTCAGAAATGTATATTTGTGAATGTTGAGATGTTATATTGGTTTCACTGGTAATAATAAATAATTGAAATGGGTATATATTTTTTTTTGTTAAGTTGCCTAATAATTATGCACAGTAATAGTCACCTGCACACACAGATATCCCCCTAACATAGCTAAAACTAAAAACAAACTAAAAACTACTTCCAAAAATATTCAGCTTTGATATTAATGAGTTTTTTGGGTTCATTGAGAACATGGTTGTTGTTCAATAATAAAATTAATCCTCAAAAATACAACTTGCCTAATAATTCTGCACTCCCTGTATTTATGGTTCTAGACCAAGGAGATGGAGACAGAAGTGCCCAGGGAAGGACATGTCCAAAGGATAGTGTTAGTGGTCCATCACCGGCAATTTACTCTTTATGAATTTTTGCGTCTTTCTAAGTGGGTAACCAATGAAAGCTCTCTTTATTAATGTATTTATTTATTAATTTAATTTTAGTTTTTCTGAAACATGAACTTGACTCAGAGAGGCGTTGGAGAACTAGACATAGGTAGTCAAACAAATACAATTGGGAAGAGAAGAATATTGCAAAAAAAACAGGTAGCGTCAGAGCAACAACAAAGACTGCTGATCACACAATAACATAACTGGAAAGCTGGCTGAGAAGAAGAAAAAACATAAACCTCTACGCAGGGACTCATGGATATTACTATAGCCGCTGATATAATCTTATGCTATAGTAACAGAGTCATCCTAAATATAGAAGTGATACATCAGCTGGTTGTATGTTGTAACCGAAATGCAATCAAGCAGAGACAGAACAAGGCTAGGCCTATAGCAAGCCAAGAAGGCCATCCACTTAAAAGCGACGTGGGTGCATGGAAGTTCCCATGGAGCCCTTTATAATTGTGACAGCATCACTGACTGTCAAGCATTATTTTGTTAACACTTATGTTTTAATGGCATATTCGGAAGTACGAAATGACAGAATACACAGTCGGGGATGCATGTGCAAAGTATGTAATAAAACAGCAATATTAGTAAAGTTGCAAGCATTTCTTATTTTCCTGACATCCAGAGTAAGCTTTCGTGCATGGCCATGTCTCATTTTTGCACCTACAGTGTTCTGTAACGGACCTTAATGTGACCCAGACTACATGGAATCTAAATTAGGGACCATTTCCAAAACGGGGGGACCCTCGAGGTACTGTAGGGGAACGGACTGCTATAACCTTCAGTGATCACTGAAGTCTCTGACCATAGGGAGCCTTTGAGCCTACGACAGACCCCACATGCCTCCTCCCACATTAGTGCTCTTTATTCAGCTCTGGCCCACAAAGTGACGTTTTTGATCCTGTTTCCACCCTCGGACCTCCAGTGAACGTCCAGGCCATTGTGATGCGTTGCTTGGCCAGGATCAGTGCCAGGTCAAGAAACCTGTTCCCTTCTTCCTTAGGTGTGGGTGTAGGGAAGGCACCCAAGAGGCATACTTCAGGAAAATTCTCAAGAGTCCTACTCAGGGTCCTATTAAGATTTGAAATAACTTCATCCCAGAAAGGCCATGGCAGCCCCATGTCATATGTCCAAAGTCTGAGTCTAGTGCTGCACAGTGGGGGCATCCCTGGGGTCACCTCCATAACTGGCCCTGATCCTGTATGGTATCAGGTAAGACCTATGTGTGTTGTTATGCTGGATGTGGTTGAGACATGAATTACAGGAGACTTTCTGGGGATAGGCCAACACCCTCCCCCATTCAGTATCTGTCAAGTCCCAACCCAATTTTTTGACCCAGCGAGCCCAGAGAACATCCAAGTGCATTCCAGCCAAGCCATTTAACACTCTATAAAACCATGTGACCAAATGGCTGCTGGAGCCATTGTCAGTAAAACTTGGAGGAACCCGGGTGTCCGGGTGTTACAGCTGATCCCCATAAGTCCTGAAATGTGTGTGTGGGTTCTTCATAATTGAGGAATTGGTCCTGAAGTAGGCCAGTCTGCTCCGATAAATGTCTGAAGGGAATAAGGTTGCCTGCTTGGAAGCAGTCACTCATAGTCACTATCCCAGCTTCCATCCAAGAGCACAGCTACTCTGCTGTGAAGAAAGTCAAGGGGTCATCGTGGGGCAGTTACACCAATGGTAGCTGAGGGGCATAAGGCATCACTCCCCCTGTACGTCCCACACAGTGCCACCAGGAAAACAAGGCTGTAGACAGGAGAATACCGGTGTGAGGACTACTCAGAGCAAGCTTTAGTAGTTTGGCCAACAGCATCCCTTGATTGGGCTCAGAGCCCCCCAGACCACGTTCTACTAATCCCCACTCCATCTAACCACCTGGTTATCCACTGCAGCAGTGCTGCCATGAAATACAATTCAAAGTCCGGCACTCCCAGTCCCCCCTCAAGTGAAGGGCAACAGAGGGTAGCAAGTGCAGCCCAGGGGCCGCCACCATCCAAGATCTGCTCTCGAAGGAGAGCATTAAGCCTCCAGAACCATGACGCCGGGACCCTCACCAGAAGATTCATGTAAAATATAGAAGTCAAGGGAGCATGATCATTTTGGAGAGTGCTATCTGTGTCATGATGGGCAATTTAAGAGACCTCCAAAAGGGTACACAAGACCTGAGTGATCTAAATGCTGTCCCAAATTACCTTTGCGTAGGTCCGTGATGTCATGGAAAATCAGTATGCCCAGGTATCTAAAAATGAGAAGCACCCAAAGTATATCAGGCAGGCTTGTGATGGGGCAGGAGGCTCCACTGACCACTGGAAAAACACAGGCCTTGCGCCTGTTCACCTAAAGGCCGAAGTACAAGCTAAACTCCTCCAGGAGCCTCAGTGCTTGGGGAACATCCCTGTCTCATGCCACAGAACACTTCATAAGACTCAGAGATCATTCACCACATCCTGACCCTTGCCATAGGTTGGGCATATAGCAGTCACCCATCATATCCATCTAGCTCCCAGCCCCATTCACTACATGGTGGCCTCTAGGAAGTCCCACTGCACCATGTTGAAGGCCTTCTCCAGGTCCAGAGACATAATCATACCAAGGAGATTAATAGCCAGTTCAAGGGTATAGAGGACAGAGTAGAGCCAATGGAGTTTAAAGGAAGTGTTGTGAGTTGTTATGAACCCTTTTTGATCTGTGTGGATCAGGTTCTGCATATAAGGCAATAACTGAGAGGAAAGCACTTTACTAAGTATTAAGCATGGATAGGGGTTGGAAATCAGTAACCATCACCTCTGGGGAACTAGACCTGGGCAGAGGCACCATCAGCTCCTCCTTAGTTGTGGCTGGGAGTAATCCAGCAGCGTAAGCCTTCATGTATTCTTCTTCCAGTCTCGCTGCCAATTCTCCCACAACTACAGCATAAAAGTCAGAGGGGAGCACATCTGGGCATGGGTATTTACCCATTGCCATGGCCTTAATAGCACAGTAAATGTCATGGGTTGTGATCGGGGCACCCCAAGCCTCCCTCTCCACTGTGGGGAGGCTCCTTTGGGCCAGATGGTCTTGAAATGGGCCAAACATCATCAGGGGGCTATCCTCAAGCGGTCCATAGAGGGAGACATAACATTCCAAAAACAGCCCACCACTGCCCCGCGGGGAGAAGAGAGTCAGTGCCTAATTTGAGCTAGTGGTTTTCAGTAGGGGGCACTAGCACTTACTTTTGGGGGCAGCACTAATTTTTCTGCAGCAGTCATTTACTGCAAGCAAAGACACAAATAGAAAAGATTGAGCAAAGAAAGACAGAAAAGTGTCAGAAAGGCAGAAAGCTGCACGAGTCAGCTGAAGAGGCATGGAGTGGCTGTAAATGGATTAAAAAGTCCAGAGATTGTGTTAGGATTATGCTGCCTCCATATTCTGTGCTCATACATTTAATTGCAGCTTCTCTTGCTGTCAAACACTTACGAATCACTCAACGTTTAGCAACTAACTGGGTGTGTTTCTTTTACAGCTTGAATAGCAATTACCATCATCGCATTGCAGAAAAAGATCTTCTCTAAAACTGGGCTATAAAGATAAAAGTTTCTCCAATGGTCACATGTAAATAAAAATCTTTGAAGAAGAATATCAAATTTAGTGGTGTTCTTCCCCTTCTTTTTCAGTCTTTTTTCAAAAATAAAAAAAACAGAAATACAACTGCATATTGAACCAAAGAGGTAAGCCAAACTTGAGGGGCTATTGTGTAAGAATCACTTTTCCACCTCTTTTTCCATTTTCAAAAACATTATTTTTTGGTTACAGTGTCATCCAGTTCACGGTCCTGAGGAGAACCCTGAATTGTGGGGTTTGAAACGTGTCGACATTTTAAAACTAGGTAGATGGTTTAACCCCTAGGGTGCCCAGGACGAGCTGGTCTCGCCCTCGGCAACGGTTGCCCGGTGCCGAGGACGAGACCAGCTCGTCCTGCTATGGGCCCCCGGGGGGAGCACTAGCGCTCCCCCAGATGGCCAAGCACCCCCTCCCCTGGGCAGGGATGGAAGGGGAATCGCTTCCCCTTCCACCCCTGAACCCTCCTGACCTCCCCCGTGGCATCTGATGACGTCAGCACGCTCTTGTACGCTGACCTCATCAGAGGGCTCCCCTCCGCGCTGGAAGCTCAGCTTCCAGTGCTGATCGGAGGAGAAATGCAAAAGCATTTCTCCTCTGATCACGTGGAGGTGGGCAGAGAGGCATGAAAGTAGAGGAAAGGCCTTTCCTCTCCTTTCATGTCTCTCTGAGCATTTCTGCTGCCCGATCGCAATGGGATTGAAGAAATGCCCACTTGGGCAAGGGCCGCTCCCCAGGGGGTCAATTTTTTTTTAGCCTATTTCTGTCCCCCGGGGGCAGATCGGCCTATTATAATGCAAAGGGGGCAGAAACCCCTAGACACCAGGGATTTTTTTGCATCAATTTCACGCTAGTGGAGCGACCCCTTAGGCAAGGGTCGCTCCCCTTGGGGGGCATTTTATTTTAGGCCATTTCTGCCCCCTTCGGGGCAGGTCTGGCTATTTTTATTAGGCTGATCTGCCCCCAAGGGGGGGGGCAGAAACCACTGGGCACCAGTGATTTTTTTTCCACCAAATTCACGCAAGGGGAGCGACCCCTTAGGCAAGAGTTGCTTCCCTTGGGGGGCAAATTCATTTTAATCTATTTGTGCTCCCCTTGGGGGCAGATCAGCCTATTTCTATTAGGCCGATCTGCCCCCGAGAGGCAGAAACCACTTAGGCACTAGGGATTGGTGTGTGTGTATGAGTGTGTTTTGTTTGGGGGGGCAGCC
Source organism: Pleurodeles waltl (assembly GCF_031143425.1). Classification (NCBI taxonomy): domain Eukaryota; kingdom Metazoa; phylum Chordata; class Amphibia; order Caudata; family Salamandridae; genus Pleurodeles; species Pleurodeles waltl. The sequence continues at coordinate 1,028,753,115 of NC_090437.1, read as the reverse complement.
CCTTGGGCAAGGGTCTATCCTAATGGGGCACATTACTGTTGGGCACATCTGCCCCCCTTGGGGGCAGATTGGCCTATTTGTGGAAGGCCCATCTGCCCCCAAGGGGGGCAGAAAGCCCACCAGAGACCAGGGAAGATTTTTTTTTCAAAATAAGAGGGTGGGGGTAAGGCCATACCTCCACCCCCAAATAAATGGCGCCAAGGTTGTTCTGCCCACCAGTGGACAGATGGGGCAATTACCCTTGATCCACACCCCGGGGGGGGGGGGGCAGAAAGTGCACTAAACGCCAGGGATTTAAAAAAAAAAATAGTGTGGTGGCGGCTATCAACCAGTATGGGCATGGTTATGCCCCCACCCCAACTGAAGGGGGTAATAGTCTTTCAGCTCCCCCCGCATACTAAAACATCTTATCCCACAGCAAGCAAGTGGACATTTGATTATTTGGGGTTTTGGTTTTACATTTGGGCCATGACAGCTTGGCTAACTCTCAAAATCGTCCCACTTGGAATGGTGAGGGCTGCACCTTTTGGACTTTGGGACGCTGCCATGTAGAAAAATCCACAAGACCTAGACACATCTGAAAACTAAACATCTGGGTGAGTCCAAGGTGGTGTGCTTCACATGCAGCCCGCACCATTTTCTTACCCACAATGCCCCGCAAACCTCCAACTTTGCTGGAAATCACACATTTTTTCCCCATTTTTGTGATGGAACATTCCGGAGTCTGCAGGAATCCACAAAATTCCTACCGCCCAGCATTGTCTCATCTATACCGATAAAAATTCTGCTGCACTTGTCAGCGTAGTATTGGTTTTTTTCAAACTGCCCTTTTGGGCCCACTTTGGTTCCCCCTCAATTTCGACATGTTTTTGGCTCTTCCCTGTTACAAGCACCTGGCCCACCTACACAAGTGAGGTATCATTTTTACCGGGAGTCTGAGGGGAACATTGGGTGTTAGGAAATTTGTCCCGGTGCGGTGCTCCCACACAGAAATGTGGGAAAAATGTGATTTGAGGTTTGCTGAGGATTCTGGGTAAGAAAACATTGGGGGATCCACGCAAGTCACACCTCCCTGGACTCCCTCAGGTGTCTAGTTTTCAGAAATGTCTGGGTTCGGTAGGTTTCCCTAGATGGCTGCTGAGCCCAGGAACAAAAACGCAGGTGCCCCCCTGCAAAAACAGGTCGTTTTGTATTTGATCATTTTGATGTGTCCAGATAGTGTTTTGGGGCATTTCCTGTTGCGAGCCTAAGGCCTACCCACACAAGTGAGGTGCCATTTTTATTGGGAGACTTGGGGGAACACAGAATAGCAAAACAACTGTTATTGCCACTTGTCTTTCTCTACATTTTTGCCTTCCAAATATAAGACAGTGTGTAAAAAAGACGTCTATTTGAGAAATGCCCTGAAATTCACATGCTGTTATGGGCACCCCGGAATTTAGAGATGTGCAAATAACCACTGCTCCTCAACACCTTATCCTGTGCCCATTTTGGAAATACAAAGGTTTTCTTGATACATATTTTTCACTCTTTATATTTCAGCAAATTAATTGCTGTATACCCAGTATAGAATGAAAACCCACTGCAAGGTGCAGCTCATTTATTGGCTCTGGGTACTTAGGGTTCTTGATGAACCTACAAGCCCTGTATATCCCCACAACCAGAAGAGTCCAGCAGACGTAACGGCATATTGCTTTCAAAAATCTGACATCTCAGGAAAAAGTTACAGGGTAAAATGTAGAGAAAAAATGCAGTTTTTTTCCCCTCAATTTCAATATTTTTTTATTTCAGTTGTTATTTTCTGTAGGAAACCCTTGTAGGATCTACACAAATTACCCATTGGTGAATTCAAAATGTTGTCTACTTTTCAGAAATGTTTAGGTTTCTGGGATCGAGCATTGGTTTCACACCCATTTCTGTCACTGACTGGAAGGAGGCTGAAAGCACAAAAAATCATAAAAATGGGATATGTCCCAGTAAAATGCCAAAACTGTGTTGAAAAATTGGGTTTTCTGATTCAAGTCTACCTGTTCCTGAAAGATGGGAAGCTGGTGATCTTATCACTGCAAACCCTTTGTTGATGCCATTTTCAGGGAAAAAACCACAAGCCTTCTTCTGCAGCCTTTTTTTCCCATTTTTTTTAAAAGAATCAAAATTTTCACTGTATTTTGGCTAATTTCTTGGTCTCCTTCAGGGGAAAAAAGATTTTACTCCTCCAGTTTTCAAACAGTGAACTGGGACATTTTATTTTAGTGAATATTGATTTGCTCATTTTGTTTTGTTGTATTATTTGGTGTTTAAGGTAGCCATTGATGCTAATGTGAATGCTATTATTGATCATCCATGTTTCACAAGAGAGTATTGCTTATACAAGCAACTTAAATATGGTGGTACCGTCCTGGTTGTTGCTCCGAAGGGTATGACGTTTTGTTAAATTCCTTTTAATCTTAATTTCTATGAAAAATTTAAATAAAAAATCTGCCCGCAAGAATTGAATTCTGTACCATCACCAGTTCAATATGGTATTAACTAGTGTCACTTAAGGTTCTCTTCAATAGTGTTTAGCATACATTTAATTGCAGCAGACGTATGTTTCAGAGGAGAGCTTTGAGCACCGACACGTTTTTATGTACTAATTAAGCACTGAAAAGAGAAATCCCTCCCAAGGTCAGCAGGCGGGTAATGGGCCCCTCTGCTCTCTGGGCAGACAAGCCAGGCCAAAAGTCTCCCTGACTTCACTTCCTCCTCATGAACTCGACACACTTAGGCCTCATAATTGTTGCATCAGAGACATTCTAGGGCCACATTGTATAGTTCTCGGGCCTCCAGCAGTTACGGGAAGGCGTCAGAGCTATGTTCATTACCCCGCTCATGTAGGACATCTTCCAATCTCCTGAGTTCCTGGTCAAGGTCCCGACAGACCTATTGACTGGCCTAAGCAATGTTTCTTAACCACTACCTTAGAGGCCGCCCACTCCAGTCACCAACTTGACGCTGTCCCAGGATTCGTGGCAAAGCACTGAGTCCCCTACTCCGCTAAGGAGTACCAGAAGGTGACATCTTCAAGAGCTGCTGATTTCAGATGCCACATAGGTATAAGAGTGCACTCTTCGTTGGTTGGAGAATCAGCAGGAGTGGGCTGTGGCCAGAGAGGGTGCAGTGTGCGAGTCCCGCAACCACTCAAGGCCCTTGAGCACACAAAGCAGTCAATTCTGGTGTGACCCCGATGCAGGCCAGGGTAAAATGAGTACTCCCTGTCAGCTATGTGTTATGTATGCCAGGGGTCTTCCTTGTCCCAATGTGATAGCAATTACTCAAAGTGGCAGCTGCCCTGTGGCTCACTGCCCTGGGCAATGTGGGAGTGGAGCGATCTAGTGTGGTATTGAGTACACAGTTGAAGTCACCTCCAAGAAGCAGTATCCCCCACTAGGTGGCTCAATCGCATCAAAAGAGAATGGAGAAAGGGAGCCTGGTCCTGATTTGGGGCATATATGCTACCCTGGTGGAGCCGTCCCTCTTCCAGGACTTATCAGCCCTCTCTGTCAGCATTAATTGCCAGGGCCTCAAAGGGGACACTGGTTCTCACCCAGATCAATGCCCCCCTTGTGAAGGCTGAATAAGTTGTAGTGTGTATTTATTCACACCATTGTTCCCAAAGGCTCTGCGTCAGTGCTCATGAGGACCCCCCTGCCTCTTAAGGTGCATCAGGATTTTGTGGCGCTTGGACGCCAACCCCAACTCATGACATTCCATGTCATCAGTATGTAAGTTGTAAGTGTGAAGGTCATGGTGGGTGCAGAGCCACAATTAAAAGCATGACAGCTGACCGCCAACCTTCCCCACCACCCGGCAACTTCCTGCAAAACACATTCACTCCCAAGACAGCATTGAACAATTGAACAATAAAAAAACAACAGTCCCAACTCCCCAACCCCAGAGCTGCCTAGCAACGGTTGGCCACCCAAAATATAGTGTTTGAAAGTGCTAGAAGCACACTGCAATAGCATTCTGGTATCACTGAAATGGCGATACAGGGTGAAAGCAAGAACTGGTCAGTTTTCCAGCCTCTGACTGCCATGCTGGCACTGGCATAGTACTCGATGCTCTCACTGGGTAATGGACATATCTGGAAGAGCGAAACACTCTAAACAAGCTCCCCTGCTGTCTGTGGGGGTTACAGTCAGCATTTCATCTCTCCCAAGATGTAGCGAATTTGAGTCAGAGGAACTCGAGCAGCACCCTGAAGTTCTGCTGTTGTCAGAGTTAGAGTCCCTCACCTCGTGATTGCCACCACCTGTAGGAGTGCCACCTTGTCCATATCAGACTGTGTCTGTGTGGGCTTCATCAGCCCCCCTTGCTGGGGAGCCTCTAGTGACCAGCATCTCCTCCAACGCCGGGGCTGTGCATCCCCTATGCTGTCCCACAGCTGGTCAGTCCCGGTCCGGTAGTTCTCCAGCCAAGACCAGAATTGACAAATACTTTTTTAATTACTGTTGGCCACCCTTCTGATGCACTGAGGTGATCACTGCTGGCACTCCTGGACATTGTGGTTACTAATGTAATCTTGTTTGATGTGGTCACTATTACAACATTAATAATATTGGCAGATCACAATGATATTCGATTAACATACGTAGCTCTTATTACACAAAAGGAGGGGGCCCCTTGGAGTAGACTAATCACTGCACACAGTGAGAGAGAATCTGGAGACATTTGTGCCAAGATAACCACAATATCCCGAATTTTGCACTTGAACGGTGGAAACATGTAGTATTGCTATGTTATTTCCCATTCCAACTCGCGAGTCTTGGAAGGATGCAGTCAGCCATTCAAAATAGTTTGTTTCGATTATAGTGGTTACAAAAGACGCAAAATTCAATCCAAAAGTAAAGGCTCTGCTGTCCGTACAATTAATGTTTATAGTACACAATACACAGAATAAAGAACCCTGCAAAGCTGACGTAGCACCTAATGCATCCCCCGTTGACAGTGTGGTTTGTTTTCTCTAACCTATCTCTAAATGTAATTGTATGTCATTCAGATACATTTTCCAATAGAAAAAGAGCGTAATGCGAGTTTAGCTGTAGATTATAAAATGCTAGTCTTCTGGTGCAAACCTAAAAGAAATCAGTATGGGGCCCAAAATGTCTTTCCTTAAAACATATATACAAAAAGAGAAACAAAGATTCAAGTTTGCTTGTAGATCGAGTCACAAGTGCAGCATGAGACATCTTTCCAGACACTCTGCCTTAGGGGAAGTTTAACAACCCAACACGAAAACCAAGCCTACCAAAATGTTCCTTTCACGGATACAAGGAATCTTACATAAATACGGATTCCAGTTGAAGTCGTTTGAGGTAACAATCGTGTTAGGTATTGGTGTTCACGTGTCGTCATTTTATGCTCTTGAGAAGACCGAGAGTAAACAATAATAGAGATCTTTTGTTTGTAAATGGATCCCTCCTGATGCCTCAAACGCTTCACTACTGCTCAGCCACTCAAATAGTCTGCACAGGTCGTACTTCCATAGCATATTTCGAGCATTATCTAAATTCAAAACATCCCCGTGCGTGGAGAAATGGCCATAGGGGTGTTTACTATGTAGGAAGGCAATCGGAGCATAATGGCACGATTCATTATGTCATCCAGGTAAGGAACTCTCATCTCACGATGCATTTTATTAGTGGGTGCGACTCCTGGAGAAAAAGCACTACTGCTCTTGCTTTTATAGAGGCTCAATTTGGCGAGTCTATGAGTGACACCCTCAAGTTCCTAGCAAGTTAATAACTCGCAAACTCGTGGCACACTTCTACATAGTGACATTATGACTGAAATTACGTCTTCTAAGAAGGAGTCATTTCCCCCTGCAATTATTTGTGGGCTCTTTCAAGTCTTACTTTCTACATGCAGCCTCACCCCATGACTTTCTCTTCTACCCAATTTGCCTTGTCTAATAATTTGCTTAAAATAGGCCTGTTTGACCCCTGGTGCCCCTGGCCTGGTAATCTGAACAAAGAAATCAGCCTAACATCATCAGACTCGTGGTCCAAGCAGCGTAATATCTCAAGAAGGGCTGTTCTCCCCACTCAGCAAGAATGAATAGATCAACCTTATTAGATACTGGACCTCAATACGACTTTGGCGGTCGGCAGGGAAGTGGCAGTCCAACCGCCAGCATCACCACGCCAAAAGGACGGCACATGCCGTATTACAACTCGTAATTCAGGGTGCCGGTGTCCTGATGGTGGGGACCTGTCCCTCCTGGACAACCTCCTCGGCGGATGAGGTAAGTGATCATCCTACAGGGGAGGACGGTTGAGGTGTGTGTGTGTGCATGTGTGAGTGCATGTGTGAGTGTTGTGAATGCAGTCACAGGTGGGTGCATGTATGTTGGTGAATGCGGATGGTTGGAGTGTGTGTGTGCAGTGCAGAAGGGGGGAGGGAATGAGTCCATGTGGTGCGGAGGGGGGTGAATGGATGCATGCAGGGGAGCGGGGTGTGAATGTGGGTATGCGCTGGAGGGGGCAGTGGGGAGTAAATGTGTGTGTGTCAGTGGTGTTTGGGTATGTATGTCAGTGTGAATAGGTATGTCGCCTTTGCGTGGGTGAGTGGGGGGGTGTTTGTGTGTAGAAGTGTGTGAGTGCATGCGTGCAGGTATGTGGAAGTGTGTGCGAGTGTATCCTGATGACAGGAATGCTTATTCTTGTCACCAGGATTCAAGAGCGCCAGCTTTATCTGGTGGTGCGACCGCCAAAAAAATGCTGATGGTCTTCTGCGTCATAATACCGCTAGCGGTATTAAGGCGTCTGCCGTGCTGGAGGTGCTCACCTCCAGCCCGGCGGACTGCAGAAAAGCAGCGGGACGGGCAGAGTATCGGCAGTTTGGCTTCAACCAAACCACCAAACTCGTAATTTGGCGGTCTTCACCGCTGACCAGTTGGCGGTGACACCGCCACCGCAGCCCTGGCGGTCTTTGGACTGCCAGGGTCATAATGAGGGCCATAGTCTTGGTGGGGTATGCGAGTGCCACAGTATCAGCAACCTGAGGATCCTTTTTTGATAGACTAATTTCTAAAACCAAAGAATTATGCTCACTTTCAACACCGCTTACCACATCAAGTGAAGTAATTTAGGCAAACTGCATCCCAGAAATCTTAATATAGTCTAAATTAGTGATTACATTTCTATCTCTACAGGTTGGCCAGGCGGGTTGATCAAATAGATATCCACTGGTGCAGCTATAAAAGTCAATAGTTCCATAGGATATAATGGACTCGTAATACGGCGGGCGGGATATCTGTCACATTTGGGACGGACTAATACCCTTCGCCAAAGTTGTAGTCAGGCCCAATGTGTTTTAAAATAAAAAATGAAAAGTTTCATTTTTATTTTTGAAGAGTAGAAGGTGGTCCGTGGGACCACTGCCTGCTTCTAAAAATGTTGTATTCTTGATGAAGGGAAGTGGAGCACCACTTGGGGCACCGTTCGTGGTGCGACAGATGGCACGAATGTGGCAGTGTCTTATTACTGCTGTACTTAAGTGTGCATTGTTTCATTGGGAGCTGTCGATCTGGATATTATCACCAGTCCGACAGTTAGCCACGAATATGTCCTTCATTTGACAGCAATGGCATTGCTGGAACCTATAAACTTTTTTGATATACAAGACAGGTTAACTGCTCCCAATATACTTCCCCCACAGAAAGCCAAAATTTGTATCCAGGAGATGTGAAAACTTTGCAGTACCTAGATCTCCCGTAGGCAGATGATGTGTTTTGATGCAAGAGACCCACCCTGTATCTCTTACTCTAGTTTTCAAGCGTGCAATGTTCCAGAAAGTTATTTTAGAAGTGCATGAAGGACAAGACAAAGAACAGTGTCCATACCATATTTCTAAGGTACCCTCTCCACCCAAAATAATCTAAGTTATAAATCCAATTTTCACAATGCAGGCACTATGCATCTTTAGAGGCATACAAATTAATACAATTAAATAAAAATAATGTGAACCACATTTTCATTGGTGAATGTCAACGAATTCATCAGAACCGGTTTCAGAGCTGTGCCAAACAAGCACCTGGTTCAGTGGCCTCAAAGGACACATTAATCTGCCTTAAAGGAACATCTTTCACAAAGAATTCATATGTTACAACAGGAATTCTAAACGATTTGTTTAAGAAAGGCAACATTAGACCGAAAATCCAAGTACATTTAACTGGACCTGTTTCCTTAAGTGGAAGGGCGAGACTTTAGCCAAGGCATGTGTTTACGAACTGGCTTGAGCAATTCTGTTTGCTGTTTTTTCAGACCTTTCTTGGAAGAAGCTCTCACACACCTGACTTTGATCCTTTGAACACACCTGTATCGAGTACAAAGACGTGAGGGCTGGGCGTCCACACCCAAACTCTAAATGCACAGTGTAACACGTCAAGCAAGACGACATGCCCTGCAGCGTCCTGTTTTCAAGTCAAGCTGCTCTTCAGAGTGTTAACTCTTTGCAGGGATCCTGTTTACATTGTCGGAAACACCTTCTTTTTAAAGGGACCTCATTCCTTTCCTCTGAGAAGACTCTTTAACAATCCACAGGTGGGTTTCAGCGACTTACTCCTGACAGTGCTAGCCCTGGGCGCTTTATTCTGCTGATGATATCCATGCCCCAGCACATCCTCAGGGAGACAGCAGCCCATCCCTTGCTGCTCTAACGAGTCCACCTTTGACCTTCAGTGTCAGGTCAGTTCAGTTGTTACAGGTCACATTGGAGGTAATCATCTGCAAATTACCAGAAAAGCAAAACTCCTCCAGGCCTAATCCACAACCTGTTTTGGGAAACTATGTAAGTGTGCAAAACCAGTACAATGAAAACCTAATATCCAAATTCAGTTTCACCTAAGTAGTTACTGGAAGGGAACCAAGACTGCAACACTAAAAAAGCATTAGATTGTCACACAAAAGTTTGAGACTGCAATGAATGTTTGTGATGATATGTAATTAGATGGCTGCCCTATGGGCGGAGCATCCTGCAAAAGCATGAAGAAACTCACCAAGTAGATTTATGAGCATTAACATATCTCTTTGCAGGTATTTTCAAGCCTGGAAATGTGCACAGATTTTCTCCTATCAAACGCAGTAGTGTGTTTCCAATGTGGGTATACAGAACGAGCAACAACACATTTAGTGTGAATGTGAGGATAATGATTACTCCATAGAGAAACATAGCTTCCCAATACAAAAAACACACACACAACACATGCATTTAAGTCTCATTTATCCATGCAGAAGTTTACACCTGAGTTCAAGTTCCACATAAGTTATTGTTTCTCATCGGAGTACTTCTGTGGTGATACTCTGTCACTATTTTCCATCTTACATAATGTTAGACCTGACAGCCTTTGGTTGGTCACTCCCAACTTTTTGCCTGCTCCCTCCACTTTTTGACACTGGCTTTGCTGGTTCAAGGACTCAGTGCACTTTACCACAGCTAACCAGTGCTAAAGTGCATCTGCTTTCTCCCTTAAAACATGGTGACATTGGCTCACACCCAATGGGCATATTCAATTTACTTGTAAGTCCCTAGTAAAGTGCACTTCATGTGCCCAGGGCCGTAATTTAAATGCTACTAGTGGGCCTGCAGCACTGATTGTGCCACCCACATAAGTAGCCCGTTAACCATGTCTCAGGCCTGCCATTGCAAGGCCTGTGTGTACAGTTTCACTGCCCCTTCGACTTGGCATTTAAAAGTACTTGCTAAGCCTGAAATTCCCCTTTTTCTACATATGTCACCCCTAAGGTAGGCCCTGCATAACTCCCAGGGCAGGGTTCCATGTGGGTAAAAGGTTGGACATATATACGTGTGTTTTAGATGTCCTGGTAGTGGAAAACTCCAAAATTCATTTTCCACTACTGTGAGGCCTGCTCCTTTCATAGGCTAAAATTAGGGCTACCTTTATATACTGTTTGAGTGGTAAGTTCTGATCAGAAAGGGGTAGACAGGTCATATTTAGTATGGCCTGAATGGTAATACAAAATCATGCTGACTGGTGAGGTTGGATTTTATATTACTATTATAGAAATGCCACTTTTAGAAATTGAGCATTTTTCTGCACTTAAAATCATTCTGTGCCTTACAGCCTGTCTCCAATCCACGTCTGGACCGAGATGGTTGAGAGCTCCCTTATGCATTTCACCCAGACAACCACAAACACAGGATGCTTAGTCACACTTGCACACATCTACATACTGAATGGGTCTTCCTGGGCTGGAAGGGAGGAGCGCCTGAAACTTACATTTTAGGGGACAGTGGCCTGCCCTTACACAATGGACTGCCAAACCCCCTACTGGGACTCTGGCAGACAGGCTTTTACTGAAAGGGGACCTTGTGCACTTCAAAACCACTCTTTGAAGTCTCCCCCACTTCAAAAGCACTTTTGGGTATAGAAACTGGGTCCCTGACCCTACGAACTTAGACACTTCCTGGGGCAGGTACTCTGAGCCAGACCCTGCAACTTGCCAAGAGGAGCTGTCTGGCTGCCCAAAGGACTCACCTGGACTGCTTTGGTGTGCAGAACTGCTGCCTTGCTGTTGTCCTGCTGCCATGCTGGCCTCTGGCTCTGCTGAGAAGTGCTCTCCAAGGGCTCGGATTGAGCTTGCCTCCTGTTTCCTGAAAAACTTCTTCTCTGCAAGGAAACTCCTTGTGCAGCGAAAATCGATGCACAGCCTGCTGGAATCGACGCACAGCCTGGCCAGTGGTGAAAGAATCACTTCATCGCCGAACCGGAATGACGCACCTCGGCTCCCTGAGTGGAGGTCGATGCAGCTCCAGCATTGCGACCGGTACTTCGACGTACATCCCATCAGATCGACACATCGCCGAGCCGGAACAACGCAGCCTGACTTCCTGTGGGTAGGGATTGATGAAGCACCTGCCGTGTGACAAAAACTCTGATGCATTGCCCACCAGATCGACGCAGCACTTGTGACTTTGTCCTGCACGCCCAGGATTTCCACGCATTGTCTCTGGGTGTCAAAAGACCCCGCATCGCAATGAGGATTCAATCCTGATCGCCGCAAAGTCCTTGCCGCGTGGAAAAGAATCGACGCATCATCTGTGTGTGGGCAGAAATCCAACGCACACCCTTCATTTTCCATGCATCTCCTCATCTGTGGTCTCCGTGCATGTAATTTTGACGCATCCCAGGTATTTTGTTCTTGCAAGAGACACTTGTTGCTTTTTAAACACTTAGGTGGTCATTAAGATTTTGGCGCAATGCCTGCCACCAACCATGCCGGGGGTCAATGAAAGACCGCCAAATAATGACCCATGGAGCCTCACCGCCATTGATGGCGGTGAGGGCTGCCATGCGCCATGCTGGCGGTTGGTGGCGGCGGTGGATGCTGCTCAACCCTCACCGCCACGTCAGACAATGGAGAGGCGGCAATAGCGGCCGAGCAGCATCCAGGGAGCCCGTTCTCTCCCAGAGCAGCGCAACGGAAGTGGTAAGTGCTATCCAAGAGGAAAGTGGGGAGGGTGTGTGTGTGTGAGTGTGTGAGTGCATGGGGATGTGCATGAGTGTATGTGGGGGGTGGATGTGTGTCTGAGTGCATGTATGCGTGTGTGCATGTAAGTGACCGGGTGCATGTGGATGTGGGGGGTTGGGCTTTGGGGGTACTTGTATGTAGGGGTGAGGGGTGGGGGATGGTGAGGGTCAGGTTGGGGGGACCTACATGGGGTTTTGGGGGTGGAGGGTTGGGGGGTCAGTTTTTTGGGGCTTAGGGGGTGTGGGGTGGGGGCTGTTCTAGGGGCTTGGGGGTGGGTAGGGATAGTGGAAAGGGGGGGAGGGACCTGACATGTCTCTTATAGGTGACAGGGATGATTATTTCTTTCACCTGTATGCTTTCTGCCAGGGATTACCTGGCAGGGTAACTCGCCAGGGAATCCCTGGTGGAAATGGGATCATAATCCCACCGCCTGTCTGGCCTCCACCACCGGGTCGAATGTGCCCACAGTCGGACCGACAGTGGAATCTGGCCTAGCGGTGGGTGGTAGTGAATTGGCTGCTCTGCAGCCAGTTGACTACTGAGTTCAGAATATGGCGATCTGGACCGCCATGCCATTGGCAGTAATAACCGCCACCGCCACGTGGCGGTCCAGACCGCCATGTTCATAATGAGCACCTTAATCATTACAAAAGTGATATTTCAACTTGTACTTATCAAATCTTGATCGTTTTGACCTTAATTCACTCAGATAAATATCTTATATTTTTCTAAACCTGTGTGTTGTGTTTTTTGGTGTTTTCACTGTGTTATTGCATGATTTATTGCACAAATACTTTACACATTCCCTTCTAAGTTAAGCATGACTGCTCAGTGCCAAGCTACCAGAGGGTGGGCACAGGATAATTTGGATTGTGTGTGACTTACCCTGACTAGGATTGTGGTCCCTACTTGGACAAGGGTGTACCTCTGCCAACTAGAGACCCCATTTCTAACATTGGTGATCAGCGGTGAGGATGGGACTTGTATTTGGGCAGTAACATACAATAGCTATGTGTACACTACCTACCCATAGTTAAAGGTCAACTTGATTTTTTCTCTTTTTCTGCAATTTCGATTTTCAGCTTGACATCTTAACCTAATCCTCAAACATCATGTCTCTGGCTGGGTCTCAAGTAGGAACTGGAGAGTTCGACCTAGCCAAGCTAAAGACATATACTGTCAGCCAGCTGAAAGAGTTCTGCAAGGGGATGGTAGTGCCTACACGGGGTGCCTCTAGGAAGGAGGAGTAACAAAAGATGCTGATGGCCTGGGCAGAAGCCCATTCACAAGAGGATGTTGAGGTTGAGGAGCCAGAGAATGGCCGCTCAGAGGATTTACCACCAGCAGTGGGGGATGTTTCCCCTGGAATTGTGCCCCCTGCTAAACCAGGGAGCAGTGTCTCTAGCCATGGCCTGACCGCAGAGGAAAAGAGGGAGGAGAGAGAATTTATTTTGCTAATGGCAAGGTTAAACATGGAGGCAGAGAGGAGGAAGGCTGAGAGACAAGCCAAGCAAGCTGAGGCTGAGCGAGCCTTGGCTGAAAAGAAACGTCTTCTGGCTCACAAACTGAGTCTCAAAGAGCTGGACCTCAAGTCTAGGCAGTCTGAGTCCAGCAGTGATGGTGGCAGCATACATGCAGGACCTGCTGGAGAAAGGAAGGTTCGTAGTCCCAAAGAAGTAGTGCCTGGTTATGTGGTGGGAGATATCAATGATAAATGATTTGCTGCATATGAAATTGCACTAAGGGCCCATGGGGATTCTGAAGACTAATGGGGGACGGGTCTGTGGAAACATGTTACAGCTATTGGGAGGGACACACTCCTGACATTAGACCCAAAGGATTAGAACACATACTCGCCCATGAAGGAAATTTTGATTGCCAAGTTTGGGCTGACCCCTGAGAAGTACCATCAGAGGTTCAGGGACAGCAACAAACTCTCCACACAAACTTGGGTAGACTTTTTTTATTTTACCAATAAGGCACTGAATGGATGGGTTTGGAGCAGTAAAGTAGATGACTATGTGGGGTTGTATAATTTGATCCTGAGCGAGCATATGCTCAGTGTTTGCTTTACATAGTTACGCCAACACCTAGTTGACAGTAAGCTGACGGATCCTAGGAAGCTTGCTGAGGAGGCGGACCTCTGGGTTAGCACCAAAGTGTCCAAAAAGGTATCTCGGGGTAGGGGGGACACCCACAAAGGTGGTTAGGGTTCCCATCAGAAGAAAGAGGGAGGAGAAAAACTTAAAAATATGGAGTTCTCAAAAGGCCCCCAAAACAATTCCCAGGGGGGTGGTGGTAACCAGTTCCAACCTGATTCTTTAAAGAGCCCAGGCTTCTTTGACAAAAACAAAGAGAAGTTTGTACTGAAATGCTTAGAGTGCACCACGTATGGTCACTTCAAAGGCGACTCCAAGTGTCCTTTGGAAGGCACAGCCCCCACTGGAGGGCAGACACCGGGGTTGGCTAGCATAACACTGGGGAAAGAGGTATTCCCAGATAGCTTTGGGGAACAGATGGAGGTAACCCTAGTGTCCCTGGGAGATGAGGAAATGGTGCCAAAAGCCCACATGCCGGCACAAAAACTTCCAAGTATAGGCAGTGGATCACCATTAATGGGCAAAGGGTGGAGGCTCTGCGTGGCACAGGAGCCAGCATGACTACTGTCAGGGGTCAGCTGGTGTCAGCAGAGCAGGTCATCCCCAATACATTCCACCAGGTTATAGTCGCTGACAATCGTGACAGTCACCTACCGGTGGCTCTTGTTCCCTTTGAGTTGGAGGGTGTCTTGTACTCTAAAGGTAGCTGTGAGTCCTGCCATGCCTGTAGATTTCCTGTTAGGCAACGACCTTAAGCATACTACCCGAAAGGAGGTGGAGCTCAGGTCTCACCTGAAGATTTTAAGTTTGCCTGAGTGGGTCTGCATGACCACAAGGTCCATGGCTCCTGGGGAAGGGAGTCAAGGGCGTCTGGAGCAATGGCCCAGACAGCTGCAAAAGAAAGGGGCAAGGGAAACCAGTCCCAGGAGTTCCCGTAGTGGTTGACGGGGCCCCAGAGGAGGAGGCCCCTGAGCCAACTGGGGAGGAAATTGCCACCCTGGGTAACCTGTTTGAGCTTGCTGGCTGGCAAGCTGAGGGTGGGCCAACCAGGAATAATTCTGCAAAGTGCAGAAAGAGTGCCCCACTCTTGTGGGTTTGCTGTGACAGGTTGAGGCCCAGGCAGCAGGTGAAGCCTCTGTGATCACCATATCTATTGGGAGAACGATCTCCTTTACAGTGAGCCCATGGTGCCGGAAGCTGGGGCAGCACGCGTGCTGGTGGTCCCCCAGTGCTACCTGGCCTTCCTACTAGGTTTGGCTCACGACATCCCCCTGCTGGGACATTTGGGGCAAAACAAGACCTTTGCCAGGCTTGACACCCACTTTTATTGGCCCTGAATGCGGGTGGCCTTAGATGCTTTCTGTAGGTCCTGCCCAACCTGCCAGGCTAGTGGGAAGACAGGGAAAAGGCTCAAGGCCCCCCTGATCCCAATCCCCGTCCTTGGCACCCCCTTTGAAAGGGTGGGCATCGACATCATTGGCCCCTTGGATCCTAAAACCACCCTAGGCACTAGGTTTATCCTGGTTTTGGTGGACCATGCCACCACATAACATATATACTAATCTGCACTGTAGATACAAACATGTAGAAGGTGATTTTCACACTATAGTTGACCATAGTTAAATTGTTCATGTTAAATTAGTCGTTAATAGTGAAAGTCCACACCTGTGCCAGAAACAGGCTGACACAATATATCGTCCTGCTACAAAATCTCTCTTGAAGATCATGCAGCTCAAAACTTCCATTGTGCTATGGGCTGGGAAGAAGGGTAAATCCATCTTTATCAGAGAATGTTCAATCCTGATTGGCCAACTCTCCCTGAGAACCTTGGGGAGTGTTGCTACTTGCTGAGAATTTTATGTTTTAATTGTGCATTGCGGAGCTAGTTAGATCAGATGCCCTTTCCACTTTCTTGCAATCAGATGCCTTACTTTGCTCCTGTTCAAAGAGTTAGACTCCTGAGCAAAACAATTCTCACTTGCCTGACTGAATATTTGAGTCTGTCTTTTAGGTGGTTCAATTACTGACACCTCCTGCTTGACTTCTCTGACGAATTTCCCCAATTTTATATACTTTCGCAGAGTAGGGAATCTTCCCTTTGAGGGAAACCTCATTCACTCTATTTTCTTTATGACAACTTTTAGCATTTTGCTTTGAATTTGCTAATCTTTAATTTATTTGAATTATACAACAAATGCATTTAGGATCTGACCATTTATCTTTGCTGACTTAAAATGATATTACTTTATAACTTTGTTAATCTGCTAATAAACCTACATGACTTTCAAATCTGCTACTCTGTCAACCTTTTGGTGCCTAATGCGATTCACTGTTATTGATGACCATTGATTTATTGAGGTTAAACCTCAGCCTGGGATTAAAGATTGACTGCAGCGTAACTTGAATTTGCACCACTTTAACAGCAGCAAATCTATGACTGCCAGAAATTTCTCAGAATAGTTTGGGGCTCCTTTGTGAATCCCTAAGAAGTTGGTCACTTACGCTAAAGCACTCCTAAGAGAGCTGATTGCCATTTTCCATCAATGAAACAGGCATTAAAATGCATGTTGTGTATATGGGTTGGGGAAATAGTATTAAAATCTTTGTAGATGATTAGGAAAAAAACAAGAGTAATTTCCCAAAGCCTTTAGCCAGACAACTTTTCAAGTGGTTCGAAAAATTAATTAAATTGGGCCTTATGATTGTAGAAAGCATTTGGTAAAAGTGGTCACAATCTGTGCACCGATTTATGGGAAACGTCCTTTATGCCGAAGTTTTAAGAACGAAGTTGTGGTTAACGAAAGCGGAACAACGCTTTCTTTAACCATGACTCCGTTATTTTGTGCCTTAACTACGCATGTTCTGAACATCGAACATGCGTGGTTAAGGTACAAAGAAGGGAGTCAGCTAAGGAGGACGACGCAGGTGACGAGGGGACGACTAAGGTAAATGGGGGGTTTTAGGTGTTGGGGAGGGGGTGGGGGTTCAGGGGGTTTTAGGTTTTGGGTTGGGGTTGGGGGGGTGGGGCGTTTTAGGTTTTGGGGAAGGGTGGGGGGTCAGTGGGTTTTAGGTTTTGTGGTGGGGTTGGTGGGGTGGGTCGTTTTAGGTTTTGGGGAGGGGGTGGGGGGTCAGGGGGTTTTAGGTTTTGGGGTGGGGTTGGGGGGGTGGGGCGTTTTAGGTTTTGGGGAGGGGGTGTGGGGGTCAGGGGGTTTTAGGTTTTGGGGTGGGATTGGAAGTCAGGGGGTTTTAGGTTTTGGGGAGGGGGTGAGGGGTCAGGGGGTTTTAGGTTTTGGGGTGGGGTTGTGGGGGTGGGGTGTTTTAGGTTTTAGGGAGGGGGTGGGGGGTCAGGGGGTTTTAGGTTTTGGGGCGGGGTTGGGGGGGTGGGGCGTTTTAGGTTTTGGGGTGGGTTTGGGGCGTTTTAGGTTTTGGGGAGGGTGTGGGGGGTCAGGGGGTTTTAGGTTTTGGGGTGGGGTTGGGGGGGTGGGGCGTTTTAGGTTTTGGGGAGGGGGTGGGGGGTCAGGGGGTTTTAGGTTTTGGGGCGGGGTGGGGTTGGGGGTGGGGCGTTTTAGGTTTTGGGGAGGGGGGTCAGGGGGTTTTAGGTTTTGGTGTGGGGTTGGGGTGAGGGATGCAGGATCTATGGTGCCTATTACTAATGCTTTTCTCAGGAATGCCTTTACAACGAAATATCGTTGTTAAGGCATTCGTGGTAAAGGCATTAGTAATAACAACGAGGTAGGTGTTCCGACCTCGTTGTTAAGGCACTAGTTGTTTCGGAAGTAGGTGTTCCGTCGTACAATCCCGATTTATACCAAATGCATTGGTTTTCTGCGAATCAACATATGATCAAACATGTTTGTTCTCAAAATTCTGATTAGTAAGGAGTCACAATTTGACCTACCTCATTAAGATTCATTAGTCGTAAATTAAGACCCACTAGACTCGCTGCCTTTACCAGGATGGAGACCTGCTAGGGACAGCAGACCACAACGTCGGTGATCGCCTTTAAATAATGTGGCCTTTTTTTTTTTAATACAACCTTTTTTCCTTGGAGGAAAACGGTTTACGTTTTATGAAACAGAAAAGTTTCAGAATTGTTTTTTTTTACCAGTAAACCATGGATCCCCGAGATCACTTTCCGCTCCTAATTTTTTTTATTTACAATAACAAAGGGGAAGGGATCAGCAAGCAGCCCCATTCCCATTTGTGAGTGGGTTAGCGCCTCCTTTGAACAGTTAGCAACCTATCAATAGTTTGCAACCATAATTGCGGCTGCTTAACACTGGTAAATTTCCATTCGAAATCACAAATTAGAAGGGACACCCTAAACCTGCCTCTTTCAATTTGCGATTCGTAGTCTCAAACCTATTTTGCAATTGGGTAACAGGTTACCGAATCACAGTTTTATTTCTGAACATACCGAAAAGCTATTTTGCAAACGCTATTGCTTGAATTTTACAAATTGGAGCCTTTAAGATCGCAAAATAGATTTGGCAGAAGGCCAAAAATGAAACTAAATAGAAGATTAGAGAGGGCAAAATCCCCAAGTACTTTTTATGTAACATCAACAGAATCAATTATTCTATACAATAACATATTTATTTGGTCTATACTAATAATTTAAATGTGCGTTGTCCTTCAGCTTTGACCCCTTACAAGGGCACCCAAGCCAAAGGAATTCCGCCTTCCAACTACCCACTCTCACGTCTGCAATTATCATATAATCCCCGTTAGCGCCTCAAATTGTGCCCTGGTGGGGTTTACCACTATGTGACAGGCACACACCAATCAATTATTAATTTCCTTCTGCCTGTATTGAGAAAAAGTAGTAGACAGCGTGGGGCATATTACCACAATAAGGGTCTGCAAGTACACCAGGCCCTGATAATTAACTGACGAATGTCGTCGGAGTGAGTGACGAGCCATTGCGTCAATTCAACAGCGTGTAAACTACTTGCAGTTCCGGTTGAAGCGCAGTTCCAGAGCCCCGTGCACTTACCTGAAAATGTTCTGCAACCCTCAGTCATAGCCTTCTCTTTTAACCCCCACGCAGTAGTTTAGAATATGATCTGTGGTTTCAGGCTGTGACTGTCAGAAGAAAGCCTCGGGCAGCTTCAAATGCCTGCTGGTGAACTGTAGCAATTCTGCGAGAACGTGCTCGAAACACCATGGCTCTTTTTATTTTTTAGGTATTATTTATCTGTTATTGTGTTTCGCTTAAAGCTAACATGCTACATTAACACCCACGTCAGAGCACCTTCCCTAAACAAGATGGATGACCTCAGAAGATCTGATAGGGTTGAGGCCAACAGTTTCTGAAGGCATGGGCGTAGGAAGTGTGGGGGGACGCAGGGGATGTATCCCCCCAGATTTTGGAGGGTGGGGGACACAGGGGACGAAGGTGGGGGGGACAAGGGGACAAACTAATTTCCCCTCTCACATCTATTATTCAGAGGGCCATTAGCGCACAAAAGCGCTATTTATAATAGCCCTGTACCGACCATCCTCCAATCTGATGGGAACAGAATGAAGGTGAGCCAGGAGGCCCCCTGCGCCCTCTGCCCTTTTGTTTGTCCTGTTCACAGCTGTGGGCATTAAGGGTGCTCATAAGAACAAAGAGCAGGAGGAGGAGAAGAGTTTTGGATTATTACTGTCTGCATCACCTGCCACCTTGAAGAGGAGCACTGCAGTAGGCCTTCAAGAGGAGCTGCAAGACAATGAGGAAGATCTAAAGAGGAAACAGAGTCCCACTCACCCTGATGCCTGCAGGCTAGAAAGGAGATTCTGTGAAACACAATATTTGTATTTGACTAAGATCACACCAGTTGGTGAAACAGTGAAGTCGAGATTGAGCCCAGATTTTACCTTTTCACACAACAATTTAGCTATTAGAAGGGTATATTTTTCTAACATTTATGTTTAATGTTTTGTTATCTAGGTAATTAAGGGCTTGATTATAGCGTGGCGAACAGGGAGAAGCCATATTTCATTTTGGCCCATTATGCCTAGCGTTATTATTTATGTTGTTGTTATCGTTACATACTTAAGCATATTGAAGTATATTATCTTTTCTCTATCTTTTCTGCACTCTACTCTGAAACAATCTACCCTATGCCACTGCACCCTATACCTCTTTTCTCCACTCTGTGCTACTCTACGCCACTGCAATCTATGCTGTACCACTCCACTCTACACAACGCCCCTGCAATCTATGCTGTACAACTCCACTCTACACCACTCTACTCTTCAGGACTCTACACTACGCCACTGCAATCTCTGCTATTCTACTCTAACAATTGCACACTACACCCTTGCACTCTACCAGCCCACTCTTCACCACTTTACTCAAAGCCAATGCACTCTATGCCACTGCACTCTATGCCACTATACAATAGACCACTGTACTCTGTGACCCTCTAATCTGCAATTTTGCACTCTCTGCCACTGAACTCCACGCCACTCTACTCTGCACCACTGCACTGAATGCCACTGTACTCTTTTCTGCACCACTGCACTCTAATCTACTCTACACCACTCCACTGTAGGGCACTTCACTCTACTTTGAATTTATCTCCTCTATGCCACTGCAATCTACGCAACTCCACTCTATGTTATGCCAGTCCAATTTACCCTTTACCACTCCAATGTACCCTGCGCCACTCCAATCTGCTCTGCACCGCTCTATGCTACTGCACTCTACATCACTATGCTCCACTCTGCAACAATCTACTCTTCACCACTATACTGTACTCTGCAGCAATCTACTCTATGCCACGGCACTCTATGCAACTCTAATCTACTTTGCACCACTGTACTCTAAGCCACTCTTCTCTACTCTGCATCACTCTACATCACTGCACTCTACACCAGTGTCTTTTATGCCACCCTACTCTACACCACTGCCCTTTATTACACTCTACTCTGCAACACTGCACTCTGCCACTGAACTATACTCCTCTCTACTCTGCACCACGGCACTCTACTCTGCACCGCTCAACTATATGCCACTCTACTGCACTCTACACCAATGTACTATATGCCACTACACTCTATGCCACTCTACTCTGCATCACTGCACTCCACCACTGCACTCTATACCAGTCTACTCTACCTTGCACTACTCCACTCTACCATGCAACGCATCACTCTGACACAGCACTCTGAACCACTGCAATCCATGCTGTGCCACTCCACTCTGCGCCTCTCGACTCTTCACCACTCTGCGCTACTGCACTGTACGCTAAACCAGTGCAGTCTTCGCCAATGCACTCTACACCACTTTACTCAAAACCAATGCACTCTATACCACTACACTCTACACCAATCTACTTTGCACCACTGTACTCTATGCCACTTCACTCTAGACCACCCAACTCCACTCTATGACATTACACTCCATGATACTAGACTCTGACACTCTATTCCATTAAACTCTAACACTTTCTCCACTCTGTAACTCCCTACACAACTCCCTATACGCCACTCCATTCAACTTTACTCCACTCTGTGCCACTCCACACCACTCTATGCCACTTCAATCTACGATACTCTACTCAACGCCACTGCACAACCCTCTGTGCCACTCCACTATACAACAATGTACTATGCTCACTGCAACACTCTACCCAACTTTCTCTATGCCACTTCACATTACTTTACTTCACTCTACTCTAGTTCACTCTTCTTTATGCCTTTCCACTCTACGACACTCTGCCACTCCACTCTGTGACACTCTATTACACTCTGACACTACTCCACTCTACTTTATGGCATTGGCGCTTGATTAGAGATTCAGATCTCCGTTGATTGCCTTCTCACTCATATGAGACGTGAGTCAGATTTATCTTCGCCATTTTGGTTACAAGCACTCTGTAATCCTTTTAGCTCAAGCTTAATGAAGGTTTAGGATGATCCCGATACTTGTCTAGGGGATTGAAATATTGTCGGCCAAAGTACCTTGACTTGAATTTGTGATATTTTACATAAGTTGGCATAAGCATAGGCACTATGAGCTAATTACTTCTTGATTCACTATTTGAGTCATTCTTGTAAAAGTCGGTGTATAAAAGCTTGTAAATCATTATTGTGGATGCTAACCTTGTAGGAAAATAGCCTCTTTCTAGCTTGGTTACCCCCACTTTTGGCCTGTTTGCCAGTGTGTTTGAGTGTGTCTACTGAGATCCTGCTAATCAGGAACCCGATAGTTATGCTCTCTCCCTGAAATTATGGTTGTTGCATACTGGTAACCCAGTATTTCACCCAAAATTGGCATACTGGTGCCCCCTTATAAATCCCTAGTATATGGTACTTAGGTACCCAGGACATTGGGGTTCCAGGAGATCCCTATGGGCTGCAGCATTTCTTTTGCCACCCATAGGGAGCCCATGCAAAGGCTTCTACAGGACTGCCATTGCAGCCCGCATGAAAATGTGCATGCACCCTTTCACTGCCAGTTACACTGCACCAGGTCACTTATAAGTCACCCCTATAGCAGGCCCTCCAGCCCTGAGGGCAGGGTGCAGAACACCTGTGTGTGAGGGCACCCCTGCACTAGCAGAGGTGCCCCCATGACCTCCAGGACCATTGTCCCAGACTTTGTGAGTGCGGGGATGCCATTTTACACGTGTACTGGAAATAGGTCACTACCTATGTCCAGCTACAATAATGGTAACTCCGAACATAGGTATGTTTGGTATCAAACATGTTGGAATCATACCCCAAGGGTTTTGCAAGCATTGGTTGTATGATTTCATGCACTCTGGTGGCTCCTTAGAGGACCTCTAATATTGCAATTCCAGCCTTCTGAGGTTTTCCAGGCAGCCCCAGCTGCTGCCACCTCTCAGACAGGTTTTTGCCCTCCTGTTGCTTGAGAAGCTCAAGCCCAGGAAGGCAGAACAAAGAATTTCCTTTGGGAGAGGGGTATTACACCTTCTCTCTTTGGAAATAAGTGTTACAGGATTGGGAGAGGTAGCTTCCTTCCCCAGGCCACTGGAAATGCTTTGAAGGGCACATTTGGTGCCCTCCTCGCATAATCCAGTCTACACCAGTTCAGGTACCCCCAAGTCCCTGCTCTGGCACGAAACTAGACAAAGGAAAGGGGACTGGCCACTCCCCTGTCCATCACCACCCCAGGTGTGGTGCTCAGAGCTCCTCCAGAGGGTCCCTGGGTTTTGCCATCTTGGATTCCAAGTTGGCAGCGAACTCTGGGAGCATCTGAGTGGCCAGTGCCAGCAGGTGGTGTCAGAGCCGTCCCCTGATAGGTGCTTACCTGTTTAGCTGACCAATCCCCCTTTCAGGGCTGTTTAGGGTCTCTCCTTTGGGAGGTTATTCAGATTCGGATTGCAAGACTCCAGCAGGAATTCTCTGCATCCTTTACTTCACCTTCTCACCGAAGAAATTGCATCTGGACCCTCCAGGAACTCCACAAACTGCTACAAAGAAGCAAAGACGACTTCTGCAACATTGTATCTTCAGCTCTTACCAGCAAATGCAACTGTTTCCTAGTCGTGCATCCTCAGAGGACAACCTGTCTTCAGCCTGCACCAGAAGAATGAAGGAATCTCCCTTGGAGTGAAGGAGACACTTCCCTGCTTCAGCAGGCACCTCTCTGCAATGATGACCATCTGCGTGGGTCCCCTCTCCTGACGAGTTGCATGGATCCTGCATCACGGGTGGTGGACTGAAGTGGTCCCGATAGTCCTGACGTCCTACTGTCCAACTTTGGTGGAGGTAAGAGCTTGCCTTCCCATCCAAGACAGTAACCCTGTGCACCACATGTTTTTCAGTTGCCAAGGCTTGTTGGCATCCTTCTACGAAATTCTTTGTGCACAATGTAGCTCCAGTCCCCAGCACTCCTTCCTGTGATGCACAGCTTCCTGAGTGGTTCTCTGGCGGCGTGGGATCCTTTGTTTTTGTGCTGCGTGGGCCTCCTTTTGCAACTCCTTTGTCCCCATGCTGGGGGACTTCTGTTTGTGCTGCCTG
This sequence comes from Pleurodeles waltl, assembly GCF_031143425.1. NCBI lineage: Eukaryota > Metazoa > Chordata > Amphibia > Caudata > Salamandridae > Pleurodeles > Pleurodeles waltl. The sequence goes on along the minus strand of NC_090437.1, from coordinate 1,028,729,504 downwards.
GTCTTATGTGGGCTCTGTGAGTTGCTGAGAGCCCCCTCTGACTTCCCCTCTTGGGTAGAGTCCACCAGGTTCCTCCTGGTCCCGGGCAGTGCCATTTTCTGCTAACCGTGACCTTTGCGTGTGCCAAGGCTTGTTATCGGAATCCAGCGACACAAACCGCACTGCAATCATCCATCCGGTGTGGGATATCATCTGCACCAACCAGTAACTGGCATTCATCTTCTTGGGTGCAGTACAGACTGTTGTTCTTCACCAGTGGTTCTTCTTTTGCACCTTGATTTGGGTTAGCAGGGGCTCCTGTCCTCCCTGGACTCTTCTGGGCTTCTTGGACTTAGTCCCATTATTCAACACCTGTCCTCCATGGACTCTTCTGGGCTTCTTGGACTTAGTCCCATTCTTCAACTGGTCTTTAGGTCCAGGAATCCACCCTTTGTGTCTTGAAGTGTCTTCTGGTTCTTGCATTATCTTCTTTCTTGTGTTCTTGTGTGTTCTAGGAACGTTACTGTGATTTTCTCCTGCTTTCCTAGGCTCTGAGGTGGGTTCTATTACTTACCTTTGGTGTTTTCTAACACTCCCAGCGTCCCTCTACACATCACACTTTCCTAGGTGGGAAACCGGCATTCGCATTCCATTTTCTTAGTATATGGTTTGTGTTCCCCCAGGCCCATTTCTAACCATTGTGATTTTCACTAATTGCACTGTTTTCTAACTGTACAGCTATTTCTGCTTACTAGTGTATATAATTGATGTATTACCTCCTAAGGGAGTATAGTCTCTATGGTATTTTTGGCATTTGTATCTCTAAAATAAAGTATCTTTATTTTTGTAACACTGAGTATTTTCTTTCATGTGTGTGAGTACTGTGTGACTACACTGGTATTGCATGAGCTTTGCATGTCTCCTAGATGAGCCTTGGCTACAGCTACCCCTAGAGAGCCTGGCTTCTAGAAACTGCCTACATTTCACTAATAAGGGATAACTGGACCTGGTATAAGGTGTAAGTACCATAGGTTCCCACTACAAACCAGGCCAGCCTCCTCCAAACCACTGTACCATATAGGTTACTTTTTACATTTTTCTTGTAATTGGTGACTTTGGGTCATCCAGATAACTTGTGTAGTGCCCGAATACTAGTCTTTCTCGATTTTCCCTGTTGATGTTTTCCCACTACATTTGATCTTTTATATTTTGATTGAATAAAAGCATGAAACATTCCATTTGCATATTACTTTAATATCATTGTTTATGGGAGTGGTGTTGCATTTTATTCAAGGGACCCCTGTTCCTTTAAAGTTAGTTTACTGCTCCATTGTAGAACACTCTACTTACTCCATGACACTACGCCACACCAGTCGACGACACATCATTCTCCTTTATGCCATTAACTTCGAGACATGCTGAATAGTAGTCTTACTAGTGTACAGCATGGCTAAAACACATTGGCAAAGGCAATAGAACTTGCATAGGCGAGACCTATTGGCTTTGCCAATGCTTGTTTATAAGGTATGAACTTCAAGGTAACTTGCAATATCCTTATGTACGCAGGGGGCATTTTACCCCATATAATACATGGTCACACCACCAACTTTCCCACAAACCTCTTAAAACCTTAGAGCATAGCTTCTGTCATTCCAAGCTATTAAAGTAGAGCAGAAGAAAGAAAAGCAACATTCCATTTTTTGCTTTAAACAGCTGCATTAATTATGCTGTGTGACCTGACTTGCCATTCACCTTGGCTGCTAGCTCTGGCAGAAGGCACTGTAATGTCAGAACTCGACTGTAATAAGCCTATCATAGTCATTTTCTGATGTCTTTTCTTTATAATCAGTGAATGCCTTTTTCTTTATACGCAGTGACTTGGTGCATCACAAACAGCCGATTCTAAAGAAATTAGTGACTGCAGTTTATACAGAGATGAAAGAATCCATGTTTATATAGCCTGTAACTCCAAGAGCTTCTTCAGTTGAAATGCTTCTAGTTATGACTGATGTGGAGCTGAGCTTCCCAAGATCGCACACAGGAGTAGACGTGTTATTAGAACTATGGTTTCTGAGCACAGTTTACAACTGTTGCACCTAATCGCTTTTGATATCTAAAGTGCGGTTCCAATTGGCATGAGGCGAAGGGCATGATGGGTGTGGGGCACAAAGGGTATGTTCTTCCTTTTTAACCTCCTACCTTTATTAGCTTGGTGCATGAAGATGCAAGGTTAATCAACATGTTATTTTCACATTTGAGCTAATTACTTTGTGAATGAAAATAACAATAAAAGATACTTTCAGACTGTGAAAACATGCCTTCCTTTCTCCCTATTTCACTTCCAATATATATGATTGTGTATATTTATCGGAGCCCGCAGTTCGCAAACAAGCAATTTGTATAGGGTTGATTGAACGTCCCCAAGGCTGTCCCTGTCCCCCCCAGAAATGTATTGTCTCCTATGCCCCTGTATTGGTGGGCCCAAAGGGGTTACTGTAGAACATAAGCAAGAATGATAGAGACATGTTTACTTTCAGTTCCTGCTACTACTTTCATGATCGTTAAGGAACAGCAGCTGCATTGTCACTGAAGATAAAGCCTGGGGGTGATCCCTAAATAATCTATGTACTTCGTGTTCATATAGTGGGAACCTAGGCAGAGGAATACTGTACGGGGTCAAAGGCAAAGACATATGCAGAGTGATTGCAGTGGTAGCTGGGTTGTGAGAGCATGAGTGGGCTTTTCTGTGTCAAGATGTAGTGCTCTTTAAAGATGTGTGTCCTCAGCTGGTTCCTAGCGTGAAGTAGGGTAGGGATGTTCTGAGGAATACTGGAATGTCATTCCACATATTCTGAGCTTAAATAGAAATGGCTGATGCCTTTTTTTCCGGACTTTTCCGTCTAAAGTCTGCTGGTCTCCTCTCTGTGGATGTACAGAGAGCCACCAGAAGTATTTAATTTGTTGGCCAGATAGGCAGGGGTTCTGGTTGTGAATGCTTTGTGAAAGATACAGCAGGTTTTACAAATGGTGCTGGCTAATAAAGGGAGCCAATGCAGTCACATCAGAGTGATATGCCCATTTTCCTTTCAAGACCTTCATAAAGTGGAATGCATGGCTTTGATTAGTGTAGCATGTGTAGTGACACTGAGGCTAAAGGATATGGAAGTCTCACTGCACTCCAATTACTTCTGCCTTTCATACCCAAACAGGTGTTAGAGGGCCCATTTTCCTATCTTGCATTATAGCTCACAGTACATTTACTACGCCCTCAATGAGGCTGGCTACCTCATGCAGGATGCAGGATACCCTTTAGGGGAACTAAGAGGATGGATTCATAAAGGATATGGTGCAAGTTATTGCCTCCATCCAACTGTAATAGGGCCTGACAGCAGTTTTCACTTCTCTTTCTCTAAGAAATAGTTTCACTTTCTTTAGCAATGCGAACTAGTACCTGGTCACCTTGGTTTTCATGGTGATGTGTTCCTTGATGTCAATGTTGGTGTCTGGGATGAATGTGGGTGACATTGGGTAGAAATTGGGGTTCAAATCCATGCTGCTAGCTACCCTACGTGAATGACTGTCCCATGTTATACCAGGGTAATGTCTATTTTGACTGCTGTCCTACTTGAATGATGGGATAAAAGGGATGAAACACAGGAATGTTTCCACCTTTGCCTTGTGAGAAATTTCTAATCCCATTTACTTTTCAATTACAATCAGTAGGATTGTCTCTGAAATTAATAGGGAATTAGAACTCTGGGAAAAGAGTATGCGAGGTTTTATGTAAAATGATAAAGGAGAAGGTGCATGATGATGTGATAGGCCTTTTTTTTTACAACATTGAGGTTTTATGGAGACCACAGAGGTCTGTAGAGTAGATAATTAATCTTTAGTGAAAACGAAATTATTGTCTGTCGTGTTTGTTTTATTCCTTTGAGATCTTGGTCTCACTGCAACACTGAATCAGCATCGATGTGGAGACAATGAAGGAAACTGGAGTGGCACCTTAGAAAGGGCGTATCGAGAAGAAATAGAGGGCAAAGTCTAAGGGAAGCCCCATCAACTGGCATTGTTATGGGGAGGCGATCCTAAAAGGGAAGTTCACTTATTGTGGAATGATTGACTGGTGTTCCTTAATGAAAGTTCTCTTGTATCTTGTGTCTGCTTCCACACATCTAGCAGTCAATACTTAAAGACGGCAACGTTATAGTTTGTCAGTGTGCTATTTTAGGAAGTTCATGGAGGAGAGACCAGTTTCATTGAAGTGGGGACTTGTACCATTATTTCTGTGAGAAGCTGTAAGGTTCTCTGAGTTAGGAGACTTTTGACGTTTTCTGATCTGGATATGAATTGACTGGACTTTCAGTGGCAAAGCAGAGGTTCTTCCAATGCATGGGACTGCATGGCAGATGGCTCTTCCTCTATACTCTTTCCTTTTAAACTCATCTTGCAAAGATACTTTGGTGTGAATACATCTGGGATTTACAACTGGAATATATCTGAGAGGCATGTTTAGAGCATGTTTTCATGTCTATAACACAACTAATACATGCTGTATATTTTATACTTTTAGGGCAGTTGCTTCGCCACTTGACAAATTAAATTACTAAATAAGGAACAAGTATCCCAAAATGGATGCATTTGGCTGAAAAAAAAAACTGGTTTCCAAATTTTGGCAAGGGATTATTTCTCCATACCAGTCACTGAATGATTCTAGAGTCATAATCCTTAATGTGGTTGTATCTATCTGTCATCTGACTACCTGCAAGAGTGTATATAGGGTTCATCATGAGCCCAATACTTTAGGCATTCTTCACAGCATGACTACTGTGAGAAAATTGCCCTTCTTGCATGGTCACATCCTTTTGTTTGCTGAATTTTATTGCTGGTTTTTAGACTCTGTACACTGTTCCCAATGTATGTGCTCTGACCCCTAAAAAATGTAGAAATTGGATAATCTATGATTGGTGCATTTAACTTTTTTAAAAGACCACAGTGTAGCGAGTAGAAACTGCACCTGTGGCATAGAAAGTGAAATGCCACCTGTAGACTGTAGCACTTACTGTGCAACCCGCTAGTGTGACAAGGAAAACATGGCTTCAGGCCTACCACTGTAGCCTAACTGTTGCAGTTCAAACCTGCAGGGCAACCTGTAAAAATAAATCTTTTTCACAGATAAAACCTCCCTTTCAAATCTTAGTAAGTCACACCGATATAGGCCTTGTAGCCCACAAGGTAGGGTACATGACATTTAAAAGAGGAACATGTAGAAAATGTATGTTGACATTTCCCCACAGTGACAAGGTCCACAAATCTATTTTCACTGTTGCAGGCCTAGCTGTCCTATGTAGAAAACCAGAGTGTAGATTAAAATATTAATACTGTTTATTCTGGAAGGAACCAGATAGAAAAATAGCTTAAAAACAAATTCAATGGTAAAGTCTGATTTTTAAAAAAATATTAAGGAAAAGTCACTTTGATAGATATATCCATTACCTACCTGAGCTTTCAGGAAATTAGCCTACATTAGCTCTCCAGCTACGCCCAGACAGTGCTCAGCATTTTACGAGAAATTAAATTCCTCTCAGCAGCACATAATAAGCTGACCTGAATGGGCATGGATGACTCCTCTGAGCTCAATAGAATATGCAGGGTTGTAGCTGTGGCCCCCCTTTACCCGCCTAGTGTTAAATCCTGCATGACAGGTCTGTCTGAATCACATTTGAGAGATATGTGCCCTTTAAAGGGAACAAAAAAGATGGTAGGACAATTCCTGTGTATCACCTGTCTGGTTGCTGATGGACCCTGCTTTTGTCCTTCCAGATGTCTGTCTCTGTGTTTCTTGTGGATTCAGTGCTTGATTTAAACTGGATTTTAGTTTTAAATGTTGGAAGACCGTAGGGTTAATGTAAGTAATTGGGTTACGGTTGAGATGGGTGAAACCACAGACCTGGTCAGGGTGAAGTCACAATCAAACCCCAAATTAATCTGTGCTCAACGCTCCCTGGTAGCATGGCACAGAGTAATCAGGCTTAACTTAGAGGCAATGTGTAAAGTATTTATGCAGCACTTCAAACAGTAATAATGTGAAACACGACACAAGAAAAATCACACACCAATTTAGAGAAAAAGAGTCAAATTTAATTAAGAGTTTAAGACCAAAACCACAAAAATGCAATCAGTAGAAACGGAGATATGCAGTTTCAAAGATTTACGTGAAAATAGCGGCGAAAAGCACAAAGCATCAACTGTGGATAGTTGATCAATGTCACAAGTTTAGGCTGATCGAGATTGAGCGAGGGACAGTTACAGGGACCCAAATAGGCCCACTGAACAAGAGTACCCTAAATCCTGGTTGCTTGTGTCAAGGATGCGTCACACATCAGTGGTTCCTGGGAACTACAAAGCTATAATGCAAGATCCTGTGTCATTGTCGAAGGTGCAGTTGATGAGGGGCTTGCAGCGGACCTGATGCAGAGTTTGATGATGCGATGCTTCACGCACCGGCTCCAATGCTGAGTTTTTGGTCAGAAATGAGTAGCAATGTCAACCCAATGCGTTGATTCTGCTGGGCCAATAGTTGGGATTGGTAAAGCACCTTCCAGAGGTTGGGACTGGTAGAGCACCTTCAGGCCTATTTCCCAAGGTTCAAGACTCGGGTGGCACCACTTGGGGGGCTAAGACTCAGAGCTGGCAGAGTCCAGGCACAGTCCAGGTGCTGGGTGGAAGACAAAAGATGTCTGCTCTGTCCCTGAGACTTCTGATCAGGAGGCCAGCCAGCTAGCCCTCTGAGTCATTCTGGTAGTCCTGGGTTCGATAGGCAAGTCCAGTCCTTAACTCATGCAGGAGAGCAACAGGACAGCACAGTAGGGCAGCAAAGTGGCAGTCCATCCTGCAGCAGAGCAGCACAGCATTCCTTCTGAGTCCTCCAAAGGTCCAGATGTACTGAAGATTTGGGGTCTGAGGTCCAATATTTATACCTGGTAATCCCTTTGAAGTGGGAGAAGCGACTAGATGTTTCCATCCCTCAGAGGTGCTTGGAATTTCCTGCCTTCCTTCCCTGGCCCCAGGTTGTCTGAGGTCACAATAGACTAGTGTCAAACCCTTTGTGAGAGTGCATAGGCAGGGCATTTATGATGTGCAAGTTGGGTAGGTTACAGCTCCTCCCCCTCATTAACTCAGAGTGGCCCATCCTGCCAACAGCTAGCTTCCCTTTGTCTCACTGTATGGGAGCAATACACAAAGACCAACTGCCAATCACACCTAGTCATGTGACCCAGGCAGCAAACACCAAATGGTTGGAACAACGAAACGCCAACTTTCTAAATGTGGCATTGTCACACCTGTGACTAAAACTTAGATTTTACCATTAAAGAGGGCATATAATTACAGTTCTTTAAACACCAAACTGAAGCTGTCTACCTGCTCCCAATTGAAAGATATTTCCTATTAAATGTAATAAGGTAACCCAATGTTATCCTATAGGAAAGCTAGACCTTGCAGTAATGAAAAACAAATGTAGGTGTTTTTCACTACCAGGAGATGTAAAACTTAAAGGTATGTGTCTCGCCATTTAAATACATTGCACCCTACTCTTTGGGAAGTGTAGGGACTATCTTAGGGTTGTCTTTATTGTATTAAAAAGGAAGCTTTGGGCCTGACAATAGGTTTATCATGCTAGGTCTAAATGGCAGTTTACAACTGCATACACAGGCTATATTGGCAGGACTTGCAAAAGGTTACCGGGCAGACTGAACCTACGCACTTTTTATCTGTGACCTGTGAGAAGGATTTGAGAAGGTTGGACCCACTTTCACTTGAAATCAAAGGACATAAAGATCTCCAAGGGTCATAAGGCAGAGCCACTGGGTGGCTCCAGATGCATAACAAAGCAGAACAAGACATTCATGTGAAGACTCTCCGCCGACCAGTGGCAACTGGACCTGGACTGGACTTCACTGTTGCTCTTTACCTGACAACCTGGGAGTCGCTAAATGCTTCCCATGAGGTCCTGGGGCCTTGGAGGTGTACCCCAATGTTTCTTTGGGCACCAAAAGGAATTTGGGAATTGTTTTCAAACGCTTTGCTCAAGGACCGACCGCAAAAAGTAGTAAACCAGCAGTTCCATGGCATCAGATTGAAGTGTAGGTTTGTCCCACGAGCAGAATAGTATTTCCTCAGAAAAACTACAAAGTAAATTTCCAGATTGGGACTCAAAAAACTTTTTCGAGCTGCTCTACTTCCACACTGTAGCTTGCCCAATGTACTTGATGGGTTTGACTCATGCTCCATTGCAGTCAGCCTCAAATCGCACCTAGGTCCTGGTCTACCGTGATTCTTGACCACAATTGGTCCTTTGTACTTCTTGGCACTATTTTCTCTTAAATCTTGTAAAAAATCATATCTCTGGTTCCTCTCATTGGGTATTTATAGTTTTCTTTTTATTTTGTCTAATTTTATAAATAAGAGTGGGATTTTATTGTGCTGTGTTTTCTACTTTTTAACTGTTTTGGTACTACTAAGTGCTTTGCACATTTTCTCTAAGTTAAGCATGTCTGCTCTGTGCCATAGCTACCAGGGGCTGGGCTTAGGTTGAAATTACTGAAACCTTGTACGGGACCTAAAAAGACAGTGACTTTATTATTTGTGGTGGACACCAATTCACACCAACTATTAAACTACTTTCTCAAAGGTACGTTGTGGGAATTGAGGTTCCTATAATCAGATACAACTCATCTGGCTTGGCAAAAGAGAAAAGTTGTGTGGTCATTGTAGAATGACAGCAACAAATGTATAGAAATAATAATGAAAGTTCTTCGTTCTGTGCCTCCGCTGTGTCAATGCTTCTAGGAACTATACATATGGGCAACAGACAGAGATATTTATCCATATAGGATAATTGCCTTCCGCAAAAACAATATAAATATTATCAATGGTCGTTACTGCACATTTATACTCATAGCGCTAAATAATGTATACATAAATAAGTGTCTGTTAAAACAAAACACTTTAAAAGAATTGCTTAGCGTTTCTCATTGTACTGAAACTAAATGGGCTTATAGGTGGTCATTACGACTTGGGTGGTGTTTTTCCAAGACACCAAAGCTGCTGCCGTCAAAAGACCGCCACTGCTGGCGGTCCGAAGATGGCCATATTTTGACTTAGGAAGGATTTCCATAAGTTTACTGGCAGAAATCCGACCCATCAGCCTGGCCGATGGAGGAAGAGAGGTGGGTCCACAACCAGCGCTGCCACACCAACAAGACTTTGCCCGCCGTTTTACGATACGTAATACTGCATGGCGGAGTCCTGTCTGCGGTGTGGTGCTGCCGGTGGAAAACACCAGGACCCATCCCCTTCCGGACAACCACCTCGCTGGAAAAGGTAAGTTGATCATCCAAAAAGAGGGTGTTGGGTGCATAGGGGTGTGTGTATGTGTGAGAATGGGTGTGACTGGGGCGTGTATGTGTGTGGATGGAGGTGTCTGGGTGTGTGTATGTGTGCAGATGTGGGTGTTTGGGTGCATGTATGTGAGCGAATGGGGTGTCTGGGTGCGTGAATGGATGCGGTGTCTGGGCGTGTACATAAATGTGGAGCGGGAGTGCGTGTGCATGAATGTGGAAGGGGAGTGCGTGTTCATGAATGCGGAGAGGGAGAGTGCGTGAATGGATGCGGTGGGGGAGTGCATGAATGGATGCAGTGGGGGAGTGCGTGATTGCGAAGGGGGGTGCGTATGTGTGAGTGCGAGTGGGGGTGTGTGTATGGTTGTATGCAGTTGAGTTGGGAGGGTGTGTGCATCTGCATGGAAGTGTACCAATATGCATATTTAAGAAAAGAAAGGTTAGAGAAGATAGCTTTTCTTCTTGCAGCAGAGAAATAGCTGTTCCTTATTTAATTTTTTTGTCATCTGAAAAGCTCCTTGTATTTCATGTGAGAATGCTGGAAAAATGCTAAAGATTTCTTTACACAAGTTAATTATAGCATTTCCAGAGACTTACACAAAAGGATAATGATGGGGAGAATGGCTTTCAGTTTAGCAGCTGCTGTGAAACGTACATTCTGAGCGCTGTATGCCTCAGTTGGTCAGTTTTATTTCCTTATCTGTCCTCCTATTTCCACAGACCTTGTTCAACTACTTTTACATAATGTTTATATTGTTTTGTTTAGCACAACAACATGTACCATAAAACAGCATTTATAACGTCCATGGCTGGACTGAGAACCCAAAGCAGCTCTAGCAATTTTGTCAGACAGCCCCAGGGTCGGGGTGTGTGCGGGGTGGGGCGAGAAGCACTGCTGCTTTTGTTCTTTTGTTACTGGGGGCTGATATTGCAGCACTGCTGCAAAACCGACCCCCAGTAACAAAACTGCCCCCTTCTAGTCTCACGGGGAAACGCCCGATACCCGATCCGGCCAGTCCGGCCCTGATAACATCATGAGAAATAATTTCAAAATCATTTTTTAAATGCGTAACATGCAATAGTAAACCAGTAGTGCGGCCTATGTTCTGCATTATAGAAGAGCCTGTGTGAAGGTTACTTCACAAACGTTTTACCTTTATGGATTTATGCTGCGCTAACATCAGAGCTATAACTTGACTGATACATGTTTCCATGTCTTTGACAAGCTCAGTGGTATTATGGTCAATGTATACTTATAGAAACGGCGTATTGTGCCCTGGAAGGTGGTAAGTTATAGATGACACAGCCCCTTAATGATTTTATGAACGATGCTTTCATAACTACTAACAATCATTCAAATGGGGATTACACTTGTACTGTCAGTGGTATCTTTTATCCTATGTGCAGGAATGATTGTATATGTGGACTATGGGAATACCACCCCTGTTCTCAACAACATTATCTATTGTCATTTCGACACCTTCAGCGGTGCTGTTTTTAACATTATGGCCGAGACACTTGAAAGTTTCACCCTTTTGAATAGTTTCAGCACCTTTTTCAGGCCTAAAGCTTGTGCTACCCAACATTTAAACTGACTTTGCACCTTATGTTGGCCTCCATTGCTAGTTGAATTGGCTACCCACAGTCATTACAAGTGTAGAAGATTTGTACCCGAAAAGAAAGCATGAATCCAGTCAAGGAAAAAACATGTACCATTTTTAACATAGTGAATTTGGTGTGGTCATGACTGCACAAGAAATCAGTTTCCCAAATAACGCATTTGTTTTAAGTCAGAGAAATTCCGATTTTTCACTGGTGGTTTTTGGTTCATTGTGCACATAGCATTCAAGGTTATGGATACACATACCCGTAGTTTTAGAGGGACGGAATAAGCTGTTTTACTGTTATTGTTCACCTTTATTTTTTCCAACATAATGTTTCATAATATATTGCTTTATAGTTGAGTAACAATGAATAACACATGTTTTTCACTGAGGTGTTCTGAGCTACATCAAGGGGGTCATTACAACATTGGCGGTAAAAGGTGCTTACCGCCGTGCAGAAGACTGCCAATACACCGCCGCGGCCGCGGATTTCCACCACAGCTATTATGACACACATCTCGGAAACCGGCGAAATTCAGACACCCACACAAGTCTGCCACACCAAAGGTCAGTGATAAACTGGCGAAAACAAAACCTCCACCTCCACGCCAACAGAAACACGACCATGCTATTACGACCCACGAATCCACGCGGCGGTCTTTCAACCGCTGTATTCCATTGGCGGTACACACCGCCGCGCTCAAAATACACACACATCTCCAAAACACCGCCACATTGGACAATTCGAAATACACACACCTGACACACATACAAACAACACTCCCACACACCCAACGCAATATAAAATACACACCCACATCACCCACAAACCCCTATGACAAAAAAGCTATCACGAAGGCCAGAGACACAGCACAGATCAGACAATCCCACCACGCATTACTCTACGCCACTGCAATTTATGCTGTACCACTCCACTCTACACCACGCACTGCAATCTATGCTGTACCACTCCACTCTACACCACTCTACTCTTCAGCACTCTACACTACGCCACTGCAATCTCTGCTATTCTACTCTAACAATTGCACACTACACCCCTGCACTCTGCCAGCGCACTCTTCACCACTTTACTCAAAACCAATGCACTCTATGCCACTGCACTCTATGCCACTATACCCTCTAATCTGCAACTTTGCACTCTCTGCCACTGAACTCCACGCCACTCTACTCTGCACCACTGCACTCAATGCCACTGCACTCTTTTCTGCACCACTGCACTCTAATCTACTCTACACCACTCCACTGTAGGGCACTTCACTCTACTTTGAAATCATCTCCTCTATGCCACTGCAATCTACGCAACTCCACTCTATGTTATGCCAGTCCAATCTACCCTTTACCACTCCAATGTACCCTACACCACTCCAATCTGCTCTGCACCGCTCTATGCTACTGCACTCTACATCACTATGCTCCACTCTGCAACAATCTACTCTTCACCACTACACTGTACTCTGCAGCAATCTACTCTATGCCACGGCACTCTATGCAACTCTAATCTACTCTGCACCACTCTACTCTAAGCCACTCTTCTCTGCTCTGCATCACTCTACATCACTGCACTCTACACCAGTGTATTCTATGCCACCCTACTCTACACCACTGCCCTTTATGACACTCTACTCTGCAACACTGCACTCTGCCACTGAACTATACTCCTCTCTACTCTGCACCAAGGCACTCTACTCTGCACCGCTCAACTATTTGCCACTCTACTGCACTCTATACTAATGTACTATATGCCACTACACTCTATGCCACTCTACTCTGCATCACTGCACTCCACCACTGCACTCTACACCAGTCTACTCTACCATGCACCACTCCACTCTACCATGCACCGCATCACTCTGACACAGCACTCTGAACTACTGCAATCCATGCTGTGCCACTCCACTCTGCGCCCCTCGACTCTTCACCACTCTCTGCTACTGCACTGTACGCTAAACCAGTGCAGTCTTCGCCAATGCACTCTACACCACTTTACTCAAAACCAATGCACTCTATACCACTACACTCTACACCAATCTACTTTGCACCACTGTACTCTATGCCACTTCACTCTAGACCACCCAACGCCACTCCATTCCACTTTTCTCCACTCTGTGCAACTCCACACCACTCTATGCCACTTCAATCTATGATACTCTACTCAACGCCACTGAACAACCCTCTGTGCCACTCCACTATACAACAATGTACTATGCTCACTGTAACACTCTACCCAACTTTCTCTATGCCACTTCACATTACTTTACTTCACTCTACTCCAGTTCACTCTTCTTTTTGCCTTTCCACTCTACGACACTCTGCCACTCCACTCTGTGACACTCTATTACACTCTGACACTACTCCACTCTACTTTATGTCATTGGCGCTTGATTAGAGATTCAGATCTCTGTTGATTGCCTTCTCACTCATATGAGACGTGAGTCAGATTTATCTTCGCCATTGTGGTTACTAGCACTCTGTAACCCTTTTAGCTCAAGCTTAACGAAGGCTTAGGATGATCCTGATACTTGTCTAGGGGATTGAAATATTGTCGGCCAAAGTACCTTGACTTGAATTTGTGATATTGTACATAAGTTGGCATAAGCATAGGCACTATGAGCTAATTACTTTGAGATTCACTATTAGAGTCATTCTTGTAAAAGTCGGTGTATAAAAGCTTGTAAATCATTATTGTGGATGCTAACCTTGTAGGAAAGTACCCTCTTTCTAGCTTGGTTACCCCCACTTTTGGCCTGTTTTCCAGTGTGTTTGAGTGTGTCTACTGAGATCCTGCTAATCAGGACCCCGATAGTTATGCTCTCTCCCTGAAATTATTGTTGTTGCATACTGGTAACCCAGTATTTCACCCAAAATCGGCATACTGGTGCCCCCTTATAAGTCCCTAGTATATGCTACTTAGGTACCCAGGGCATTGGGGTTCCAGGAGATCCCTATGGGCTGCAGCATTTCTTTTGCCACCCATAGGGAGCCCATGCAAAGGCTTCTGCAGGACTGCCATTGCAGCCCGCGTGAAAAGGTGCATGCACCCTTTCACTGCCAGTTACACTGCACCAGGTCACTTATAAGTCACCCCTATAGCAGGCCCTCCAGCCCTGAGGGCAGGGGGCAGAGCACCTGTGTGTGAGGGCACCCCTGCACTACCAGATGTGCCCCCATGACCTCCAGGACCATTGTCCCAGACTTTGTGAGTGTGGGGATGCCATTTTACACGTGTACTGGAAATAGGTCACTACCTATGTCCAGCTACAATAATGGTAACTCCGAACATAGGTATGTTTGGTATCAAACATGTTGGAATCATACCCCAAGGGTTTTGCAAGCATTGGTTGTATGATTTCATGCACTCTGGGGGCTCCTTAGAGGACCCCTAGTATTGCCATTCCAGCCTTCTGAGGTTTTCCAGGCAGCCCCAGCTGCTGCCACCTCTCAGACAGGTTTCTGCCCTCCTGTTGCTTGAGAAGCTCAAGCCCAGGAAGGCAGAACAAAGGATTTCCTTTGGGAGAGGTGTGTTACACCTTCTCTCTTTGGAAATAAGTGTTATAGGCTTGGGAGGGGTAGCTTCCTTCCCCAGGCCACTGGAAATGCTTTGAAGGGCACATTTGGTGCCCTCCTCGCATAATCCAGTCTACACCGGTTCAGGTACCCCCAAGTCCCTGCTCTGGCACAAAACTGGACAAAGGAAAGGGGACTGGCCACTCCCCTGTCCATCACCACCCCAGGTGTGGTGCTCCGAGCTCCTCCAGAGGGTCTCTGGGTTTTGGCAGCGAACTCTGGGAGCATCTGAGTGGCCAGTGCCAGCAGGTGGTGTCAGAGCCGTCCCCTGATAGGTGTTTACCTGTTTAGCTGACCAATCCCCCTTTCATGGCTATTTAGGGTCTCTCCTTTGGGAGGTTATTCAGATTCGGATTGCAAGACTCCAGCAGGAATTCTCTGCATCCTTTACTTCACCTTCTCACCGAAGAAATTGCATCTGGACCCTCCAGGAACTCCACAAACTGCAACAAAGAAGCAAAGATGACTTCTGCAACATTGTATCTTCAGCTCTTGCCAGCAAATGCAACTGTTTCCCAGTTGTGCATCCTCAGAGGACAACCTGTCTTCAGCCTGCACCAGAAGAATGAAGGAATCTCCCTTGGAGTGAAGGAGGCACTCCCCTGCTTCAGCAGGCACCTCTCTGCAATGACGACCATCTGCGTGGGTCCCCTCTCCTGACGAGTTGCATGGATCCTGCATCACGGGTGGTGGACTGACATGGTCCCGATGGTCCTGACGTCCTACTGTCCAACTTTGGTGGAGGTAAGAGCTTGCCTTCCCACCCAAGACAGTACCCCTGTGCACCACGTGTTTTTCAGTTGCCAAGGCTTGTTGGCATCCTTCTACGAAATTCTTTGTGCACAATGTAGCTCCGGTCCCCAGCACTCCTTCCTGTGATGCACAGCTTCCTGAGTGGTTCTCTGGCGGCGTGGGATCCTTTGTTTTTGTGCTGCGTGGGCCTCCTTTTGCAACTCCTTTGTCCCCGTGCTGGGGGACTTCTGTGTGGGCTCTGTGAGTTGTTGAGAGCCCCCTCTGACTTCCCCTCCTGGGTAGAGTCCACCAGGTTCCTCCTGGTCCCGGGCAGTGCCATTTTCTGCTAACCGTGAGTTTTGCGTGTGCCAAGGCCTGTTATCGGAATCCAGTGACACAAACCACACTGCAATCATCCATCCAGTGTGGGATATCATCTGCACCAACCAGTAACCGGCATTCATCTTCTTGGGTGCAGTACAGACTGTTCTTCTTCACCAGTGGTTCTTCTTTTGCACCTTGATTCGGGTTAGCAGGGGCTCCTGTCCTCCCTGGACTCTTCTGGGCTTCTTGGACTTAGTCCCATTCTTCAACAGGTCTTTAGGTCCAGGAATCCACCCTTTGTGTCTTGAAGTCTCTTTCGGTTCTTGCATTATCTTCTTTCTCGTGTTCTTGTGTGTTCTAGGAACGTTACTGTGATATACTGCTGCTTTCCTAGGCTCTGAGGTGGGTTCTATTACTTACCTTTGGTGTTTTCTAACACTCCCAGCGCCCCTCTACACATCACACTTTCCTAGGTGGGAAACCGGCATTCACATTCCATTTTCTTAGTATATGGTTTGTGTTCCCCCAGGCCCATTTCTAACCATTGTGATTTTCACTAATTGCACTGTTTTCTAACTGTACAGCTATTTCTGCTTACTGGTGTATATAATTGATATTACCTCCTAAGGGAGTATAGTCTCTATGGTATTTTTGGCATTTGTATCACTAAAATAAAGTACCTTTATTTTTGTAACACTGAGTATTTTCTTTCATGTGTGTGAGTACTGTGTGACTACACTGGTACTGCATGAGCTTTGCATGTCTCCTAGATGAGCCTTGGCTACAGCTACCCCTAGAGAGCCTGGCTTCTAGAAACTGCCTACATTTCACTAATAAGGGATAACTGGACGTGGTATAAGGTGTAAGTACCATAGGTACCCACTACAAACCAGGCCAGCCTCCTCCAAACCACTGTACTATATAGGTTACTTTTTACATTGTTCTTGTAATTGGTGACTTTGGGTCATCCAGATAACTTGTGTAGTGCCCGAATACTAGTCTTTCTCGATTTTCCCTGTTGATGTTTTCCCACTACATTTGATCTTTTATATTTTGATTGAATAAAAGCATGAAACATTCCATTTGCATATTACTTTAATATCATTGTTTATGGGAGTGGTGTTGCATTTTATTCAAGGGACCCCTGTTCCTTTAAAGTTAGTTTACTGCTCCATTGTAGAACACTCTACTTACTCCATGACACTACGCCACACCAGTCGACAACACATCATTCTCCTTTATGCCATTAACTTCGAGACATGCTGAATAGTAGTCTTACTAGTGTACAGCATGGCTAAAACACATTGGCAAAGGCAATAGAACTTGCATAGGCGAGACCTATTGGCTTTGCCAATGCTTGTTTATAAGGTATGAACTTCAAGGTAACTTGCAATATCCTTATGTACGCAGGGGGCATTTTACCCCATATAATACATGGTCACACCACCAACTTTCCCACAAACCTCTTAAAACCTTAGAGCATAGCTTCTGTCATTCCAAGCTATTAAAGTAGAGCAGAAGAAAGAAAAGCAACATTCCATTTTTTGCTTTAAACAGCTGCATTAATTATGCTCTGTGACCTGACTTGCCATTCACCTTGGCTGCTAGCTCTGGCAGAAGGCACTGTAATGTCAGAACTCGACTGTAATAAGCCTATCATAGTCATTTTCTGATGTCTTTTCTTTATAATCAGTGAATGCCTTTTTCTTTATACGCAGTGACTTGGTGCATCACAAACAGCCGATTCTAAAGAAATTAGTGACTGCAGTTTATACAGAGATGAAAGAATCCATGTTTATATAGCCTGTAACTCCAAGAGCTTCTTCAGTTGAAATGCTTCTAGTTATGACTGATGTGGAGCTGAGCTTCCCAAGATCGCACACAGGAGTAGACGTGTTATTAGAACTTTGGTTTCTGAGCACAGTTTACAACTGTTGCACCTAATCGCTTTTGATATCTAAAGTGCGGTTCCAATTGGCATGAGGCGAAGGGCATGATGGGTGTGGGGCACAAAGGGTATGTTCTTCCTTTTTAACCTCCTACCTTTATTAGCTTGGTGCATGAAGATGCAAGGTTAATCAACATGTTATTTTCACATTTGAGCTAATTACTTTGTGAATGAAAATAACAATAAAAGATACTTTCAGACTGTGAAAACATGCCTTCCTTTCTCCCTATTTCACTTCCAATATATATGATTGTGTATATTTATCGGAGCCCGCAGTTCGCAAACAAGCAATTTGTATAGGGTTGATTGAACGTCCCCAAGGCTGTCCCTGTCCCCCCCAGAAATGTATTGTCTCCTACGCCCCTGTATTGGTGGGCCCAAAGGGGTTACTGTAGAACATAAGCAAGAATGATAGAGACATGTTTACTTTCAGTTCCTGCTACTACTTTCATGATCGTTAAGGAACAGCAGCTGCATTGTCACTGAAGATCAAGCCTGGGGGTGATCCCTAAATAATCTATGTACTTCGTGTTCATATAGTGGGAACCTAGGCAGAGGAATACTGTACGGGGTCAAAGGCAAAGACATATGCAGAGTGATTGCAGTGGTAGCTGGGTTGTGAGAGCATGAGTGGGCTTTTCTGTGTCAAGATGTAGTGCTCTTTAAAGATGTGTGTCCTCAGCTGGTTCCTAGCGTGAAGTAGGGTAGGGATGTTCTGAGGAATACTGGAATGTCATTCCACATATTCTGAGCTTAAATAGAAATGGCTGATGCCTTTTTTTCCGGACTTTTTCGTCTAAAGTCTGCTGGTCTCCTCTCTGTGGATGTACAGAGAGCCACCAGAAGTATTTAATTTGTTGGCCAGATAGGCAGGGGTTCTGGTTGTGAATGCTTTGTGAAAGATACAGCAGGTTTTACAAATGGTGCTGGCTAATAAAGGGAGCCAATGCAGTCACATCAGAGTGATATGCCCATTTTCCTTTCAAGACCTTCATAAAGTGGAATGCATGGCTTTGATTAGTGTAGCATGTGTAGTGACACTGAGGCTAAAGGATATGGAAGTCTCACTGCACTCCAATTACTTCTGCCTTTCATACCCAAACAGGTGTTAGAGGGCCCATTTTCCTATCTTGCATTATAGCTCACAGTACATTTACTACGCCCTCAATGAGGCTGGCTACCTCATGCAGGATGCAGGATACCCTTTAGGGGAACTAAGAGGATGGATTCATAAAGGATATGGTGCAAGTTATTGCCTCCATCCAACTGTAATAGGGCCTGACAGCAGTTTTCACTTCTCTTTCTCTAAGAAATAGTTTCACTTTCTTTAGCAATGCGAACTAGTACCTGGTCACCTTGGTTTTCATGGTGATGTGTTCCTTGATGTCAATGTTGGTGTCTGGGATGAATGTGGGTGACATTGGGTAGAAATTGGGGTTCAAATCCATGCTGCTAGCTACCCTACGTGAATGACTGTCCCATGTTATACCAGGGTAATGTCTATTTTGACTGCTGTCCTACTTGAATGATGGGATAAAAGGGATGAAACACAGGAATGTTTCCACCTTTGCCTTGTGAGAAATTTCTAATCCCATTTACTTTTCAATTACAATCAGTAGGATTGTCTCTGAAATTAATAGGGAATTAGAACTCTGGGAAAAGAGTATGCGAGGTTTTATGTAAAATGATAAAGGAGAAGGTGCATGATGATGTGATAGGCCTTTTTTTTTACAACATTGAGGTATTATGGAGACCACAGAGGTCTGTAGAGTAGATAATAAATCTTTAGTGAAAACGAAATTATTGTCTGTCGTGTTTGTTTTATTCCTTTGAGATCTTGGTCTCACTGCAACACTGAATCAGCATCGATGTGGAGACAATGAAGGAAACTGGAGTGGCACCTTAGAAAGGGCGTATCGAGAAGAAATAGAGGGCAAAGTCTAAGGGAAGCCCCATCAACTGGCATTGTTATGGGGAGGCGATCCTAAAAGGGAAGTTCACTTATTGTGGAATGATTGACTGGTGTTCCTTAATGAAAGTTCTCTTGTATCTTGTGTCTGCTTCCACACATCTAGCAGTCAATACTTAAAGACGGCAACGTTATAGTTTGTCAGTGTGCTATTTTAGGAAGTTCATGGAGGAGAGACCAGTTTCATTGAAGTGGGGACTTGTACCATTATTTCTGTGAGAAGCTGTAAGGTTCTCTGAGTTAGGAGACTTTTGACGTTTTCTGATCTGGATATGAATTGACTGGACTTTCAGTGGCAAAGCAGAGGTTCTTCCAATGCATGGGACTGCATGGCAGATGGCTCTTCCTCTATACTCTTTCCTTTTAAACTCATCTTGCAAAGATACTTTGGTGTGAATACATCTGGGATTTACAACTGGAATATATCTGAGAGGCATGTTTAGAGCATGTTTTCATGTCTATAACACAACTAATACATGCTGTATATTTTATACTTTTAGGGCAGTTGCTTCGCCACTTGACAAATTAAATTACTAAATAAGGAACAAGTATCCCAAAATGGATGCATTTGGCTGAAAAAAAAAACTGGTTTCCAAATTTTGGCAAGGGATTATTTCTCCATACCAGTCACTGAATGATTCTAGAGTCATAATCCTTAATGTGGTTGTATCTATCTGTCATCTGACTACCTGCAAGAGTGTATATAGGGTTCATCATGAGCCCAGTACTTTAGGCATTCTTCACAGCATGACTACTGTGAGAAAATTGCCCTTCTTGCATGGTCACATCCTTTTGTTTGCTGAATTTTATTGCTGGTTTTTAGACTCTGTACACTGTTCCCAATGTATGTGCTCTGACCCCTAAAAAATGTAGAAATTGGATAATCTATGATTGGTGCATTTAACTTTTTTAAAAGACCACAGTGTAGCGAGTAGAAACTGCACCTGTGGCATAGAAAGTGAAATGCCACCTGTAGACTGTAGCACTTACTGTGCAACCCGCTAGTGTGACAAGGAAAACATGGCTTCAGGCCTACCACTGTAGCCTAACTGTTGCAGTTCAAACCTGCAGGGCAACCTGTAAAAATAAATCTTTTTCACAGATAAAACCTCCCTTTCAAATCTTAGTAAGTCACACCGATATAGGCCTTGTAGCCCACAAGGTAGGGTACATGACATTTAAAAGAGGAACATGTAGAAAATGTATGTTGACATTTCCCCACAGTGACAAGGTCCACAAATCTATTTTCACTGTTGCAGGCCTAGCTGTCCTATGTAGAAAACCAGAGTGTAGATTAAAATATTAATACTGTTTATTCTGGAAGGAACCAGATAGAAAAATAGCTTAAAAACAAATTCAATGGTAAAGTCTGATTTTTAAAAAAATATTAAGGAAAAGTCACTTTGATAGATATACCCATTACCTACCTGAGCTTTCAGGAAATTAGCCTACATTAGCTCTCCAGCTACGCCCAGACAGTGCTCAGCATTTTACGAGAAATTAAATTCCTCTCAGCAGCACATAATAAGCTGACCTGAATGGGCATGGATGACTCCTCTGAGCTCAATAGAATATGCAGGGTTGTAGCTGTGGCCCCCCTTTACCCGCCTAGTGTTAAATCCTGCATGACAGGTCTGTCTGAATCACATTTGAGAGATATGTGCCCTTTAAAGGGAACAAAAAAGATGGTAGGACAATTCCTGTGTATCACCTGTCTGGTTGCTGATGGACCCTGCTTTTGTCCTTCCAGATGTCTGTCTCTGTGTTTCTTGTGGATTCAGTGCTTGATTTAAACTGGATTTTAGTTTTAAATGTTGGAAGACCGTAGGGTTAATGTAAGTAATTGGGTTACGGTTGAGATGGGTGAAACCACAGACCTGGTCAGGGTGAAGTCACAATCAAACCCCAAATTAATCTGTGCTCAACGCTCCCTGGTAGCATGGCACAGAGTAATCAGGCTTAACTTAGAGGCAATGTGTAAAGTATTTATGCAGCACTTCAAACAGTAATAATGTGAAACACGACACAAGAAAAATCACACACCAATTTAGAGAAAAAGAGTCAAATTTAATTAAGAGTTTAAGACCAAAACCACAAAAATGCAATCAGTAGAAACGGAGATATGCAGTTTCAAAGATTTACGTGAAAATAGTGGCGAAAAGCACAAAGCATCAACTGTGGATAGTTGATCAATGTCACAAGTTTAGGCTGACCGAGATTGAGCGAGGGACAGTTACAGGGACCCAAATAGGCCCACTGAACAAGAGTACCCTAAATCCTGGTTGCTTGTGTCAAGGATGCGTCACACATCAGTGGTTCCTGGGAACTACAAAGCTATAATGCAAGATCCTGTGTCATTGTCGAAGGTGCAGTTGATGAGGGGCTTGCAGCGGACCTGATGCAGAGTTTGATGATGCGATGCTTCACGCACCGGCTCCAATGCTGAGTTTTTGGTCAGAAATGAGTAGCAATGTCAACCCAATGCGTTGATTCTGCTGGGCCAATAGTTGGGATTGGTAAAGCACCTTCCAGAGGTTGGGACTGGTAGATCACCTTCAGGCCTATTTCCCAAGGTTCAAGACTCGGGTGGCACCACTTGGGGGGCTAAGACTCAGAGCTGGCAGAGTCCAGGCACAGTCCAGGTGCTGGGTGGAAGACAAAAGATGTCTGCTCTGTCCCTGAGACTTCTGATCAGGAGGCCAGCCAGCTAGCCCTCTGAGTCATTCTGGTAGTCCTGGGTTCGATAGGCAAGTCCAGTCCTTAACTCATGCAGGAGAGCAACAGGACAGCACAGTAGGGCAGCAAAGTGGCAGTCCATCCTGCAGCAGAGCAGCACAGCATTCCTTCTGAGTCCTCCAAAGGTCCAGATGTACTGAAGATTTGGGGTCTGAGGTCCAATATTTATACCTGGTAATCCCTTTGAAGTGGGAGAAGCGACTAGATGTTTCCATCCCTCAGAGGTGCTTGGAATTTCCTGCCTTCCTTCCCTGGCCCCAGGTTGTCTGAGGTCACAATAGACTAGTGTCAAACCCTTTGTGAGAGTGCATAGGCAGGGCATTTGTGATGTGCAAGTTGGGTAGGTTACAGCTCCTCCCCCTCATTAACTCAGAGTGGCCCATCCTGCCAACAGCTAGCTTCCCTTTGTCTCACTGTATGGGAGCAATACACAAAGACCAACTGCCAATCACACCTAGTCATGTGACCCAGGCAGCAAACACCAAATGGTTGGAACAACGAAACGCCAACTTTCTAAATGTGGCATTGTCACACCTGTGACTAAAACTTAGATTTTACCATTAAAGAGGGCATATAATTACAGTTCTTTAAACACCAAACTGAAGCTGTCTACCTGCTCCCAATTGAAAGATATTTCCTATTAAATGTAATAAGGTAACCCAATGTTATCCTATAGGAAAGCTAGACCTTGCAGTAATGAAAAACAAATGTAGGTGTTTTTCACTACCAGGAGATGTAAAACTTAAAGGTATGTGTCTCGCCATTTAAATACATTGCACCCTACTCTTTGGGAAGTGTAGGGACTATCTTAGGGTTGTCTTTATTGTATTAAAAAGGAAGCTTTGGGCCTGACAATAGGTTTATCATGCTAGGTCTAAATGGCAGTTTACAACTGCATACACAGGCTATATTGGCAGGACTTGCAAAAGGTTACCGGGCAGACTGAACCTACGCACTTTTTATCTGTGACCTGTGAGAAAGATTTGAGAAGGTTGGACCCACTTTCACTTGAAATCAAAGGACATAAAGATCTCCAAGGGTCATAAGGCAGAGCCACTGGGTGGCTCCAGATGCATAACAAAGCAGAACAAGACATTCATGTGAAGACTCTCCGCCGACCAGTGGCAACTGGACCTGGACTGGACTTCACTGTTGCTCTTTACCTGACAACCTGGGAGTCGCTAAATACTTCCCATGAGGTCCTGGGGCCTTGGAGGTGTACCCCAATGTTTCTTTGGGCACCAAAAGGAATTTGGGAATTGTTTTCAAACGCTTTGCTCAAGGACCGACCGCAAAAAGTAGTAAACCAGCAGTTCCATGGCATCAGATTGAAGTGTAGGTTTGTCCCACGAGCAGAATAGTATTTCCTCAGAAAAACTACAAAGTAAATTTCCAGATTGGGACTCCAAAAACTTTTTCGAGCTGCTCTACTTCCACACTGTAGCTTGCCCAATGTACTTGATGGGTTTGACTCATGCTCCATTGCAGTCAGCCTCAAATCGCACCTAGGTCCTGGTCTACCGTGATTCTTGACCACAATTGGTCCTTTGTACTTCTTGGCACTATTTTCTCTTAAATCTTGTAAAAAATCATATCTCTGGTTCCTCTCATTGGGTTTTTATAGTTTTCTTTTTATTTTGTCTAATTTTATAAATAAGAGTGGGATTTTATTGTGCTGTGTTTTCTACTTTTTAACTGTTTTGGTACTACTAAGTGCTTTGCACATTTTCTCTAAGTTAAGCGTGTCTGCTCTGTGCCATAGCTACCAGGGGCTGGGCTTACGTTGAAATTACTGAAACCTTGTACGGGACCTAAAAAGACAGTGACTTTATTATTTGTGGTGGACACCAATTCACACCAACTATTAAACTACTTTCTCAAAGGTACGTTGTGGGAATTGAGGTTCCTATAATCAGATACAACTCATCTGGCTTGGCAAAAGAGAAAAGTTGTGTGGTCATTGTAGAATGACAGCAACAAATGTATAGAAATAATAATGAAAGTTCTTCGTTCTGTGCCTCCGCTGTGTCAATGCTTCTAGGAACTATACATATGGGCAACAGACAGAGATATTTATCCATATAGGATAATTGCCTTCCGCAAAAACAATATAAATATTATCAATGGTCGTTACTGCACATTTATACTCATAGCGCTAAATAATGTATACATAAATAAGTGTCTGTTAAAACAAAACACTTTAAAAGAATTGCTTAGCGTTTCTCATTGTACTGAAACTAAATGGGCTTGTAGGTGGTCATTACGACTTGGGCGGTGTTTTTCCAAGACACCAAAGCTGCTGCCGTCAAAAGACCGCCACTGCTGGCGGTCCGAAGATGGCCATATTTTGACTTAGGAAGGATTTCCATAAGTTTACTGGCAGAAATCCGACCCATCAGCCTGGCCGATGGAGGAAGAGAGGTGGGTCCACAACCAGCGCTGCCACACCAACAAGACTTTGCCCGCCGTATTACGATACGTAATACTGCATGGTGGAGTCCTGTCTGCGGTGTGGTGCTGCCGGTGGAAAACACCAGGACCCATCCCCTTCCGGACAACCACCTCGCTGGAAAAGGTAAGTTGATCATCCAAAAAGAGGGTGTTGGGTGCATGGGGGTGTGTGTATGTGTGAGAATGGGTGTGACTGGGGCGTGTATGTGTGTGGATGGAGGTGTCTGGGTGTGTGTATGTGTGCAGATGTGGGTGTTTGGGTGCATGTATGTGAGCGAATGGGGTGTCTGGGTGCGTGAATGGATGCGGTGTCTGGGCGTGTACATAAATGTGGAGCGGGAGTGCGTGTGCATGAATGTGGAAGGGGAGTGCGTGTTCATGAATGCGGAGAGGGAGAGTGCGTGAATGGATGCGGTGGGGGAGTGCATGAATGGATGCAGTGGGGGAGTGCGTGATTGCGAAGGGGGGTGCGTATGTGTGAGTGCGAGTGGGGGTGTGTGTATGGTTGTATGCAGTTGAGTTGGGAGGGTGTGTGCATCTGCATGGAAGTGTACCAATATGCATTTTTAAGAAAAGAAAAGTTTAGAGAAGATAGCTTTTCTTCTTGCAGCAGAGAAATAGCTGTTCCTTATTTAATTTTTTTGTCATCTGAAAAGCTCCTTGTATTTCATGTGAGAATGCTGGAAAAATGCTAAAGATTTCTTTACACAAGTTAATTATAGCATTTCCAGAGACTTACACAAAAGGATAATGATGGGGAGAATGGCTTTCAGTTTAGCAGCTGCTGTGAAACGTACATTCTGAGCGCTGTATGCCTCAGTTGGTCAGTTTTCTTTCCTTATCTGTCCTCCTATTTCCACAGACCTTGTTCAACTACTTTTACATAATGTTTATATTGTTTTGTTTAGCACAACAACATGTTCCATAAAACAGCATTTATAACGTCCATGGCTGGACTGAGAACCCAAAGCAGCTCTAGCAATTTTGTCAGACAGCCCCAGGGTCGGGGTGTGTGCGGGGTGGGGCGAGAAGCACTGCTGCCTTTGTTCTTTTGTTACTGGGGGCTGATATTGCAGCACTGCTGCAAAACCGACCCCCAGTAACAAAACTGCCCCCTTCTAGTCTCCCGGGGAAACGCCCGATACCCGATCCGGCCAGTCCGGCCCTGATAACATCATGAGAAATAATTTCAAAATCATTTTTTAAATGCGTAACATGCAATAGTAAACCAGTAGTGCGGCCTATGTTCTGCATTATAGAAGAGCCTGTGTGAAGGTTACTTCACAAACGTTTTACCTTTATCGATTTATGCTGCGCTAACATCAGAGCTATAACTTGACTGATACATGTTTCCATGTCTTTGACAAGCTCAGTGGTATTATGGTCAATGTATACTTATAGAAACGGCGTATTGTGCCCTGGAAGGTGGTAAGTTATAGATGACACAGCCCCTTAATGATTTTATGAACGATGCTTTCATAACTACTAACAATCATTCAAATGGGGATTACACTTGTACTGTCAGTGGTATCTTTTATCCTATGTGCAGGAATGATTGTATATGTGGACTATGGGAATACCACCCCTGTTCTCAACAACATTATCTATTGTCATTTCGACACCTTCAGCGGTGCTGTTTTTAACATTATGGCCGAGACACTTGAAAGTTTCACCCTTTTGAATAGTTTCAGCACCTTTTTCAGGCCTAAAGCTTGTGCTACCCAACATTTAAACTGACTTTGCACCTTATGTTGGCCTCCATTGCTAGTTGAATTGGCTACCCACAGTCATTACAAGTGTAGAAAATTTGTACCTGAAAAGAAGCATGAATCCAGTCACGGAAAAAACATGTACCATTTTTAACACAGTGAATTTGGTGTGGTCATGACTGCACAAGAAATCAGTTTCCCAAATAACGCATTTGTTTTAAGTCAGAGAAATTCCGATTTTTCACTGGTGGTTTTTGGTTCATTGTGCACATAGCATTCTAGGTTATGGATACACATACCAGTAGTGTTAGAGGGACTGAATAAGCTGTTTTACTGTTATTGTTCACCTTTATTTTTTCCAGCATAATATTTCATAATATATTGCTTTATAGTTGAGTAACAATGAATAACACATGTTTTTCACTGAGGTGTTCTGAGCGACATCAAATGTCTATTCATACATAACCAGAGCACTCCTCTGCCTTGTGCCATATCTGTTGCCCACTCATCCTTGTTGTTGACCCTCTGGCCATTATGCCCATCCCCTAAAAAAGAATAGCTGGCATCCTGCCACCCCCACAGCATTATTTTTACAGATATGGGCACAGAGTCAAACAGGCCCTGTGCCTCCTGAGAGCAGCCCTCGAATGCCGGTGCAGCTCTGCAAAATAAGCTCATCATAGTCATCAACTTTACTTCCCTCACCCAGGCATTCAGTGCCTTATCGGAATAATCCACAAAATTTACCCAAAACAGGTTTGGAAGTCTGTGGTTGTCCCTGAAACTCTGACAGTACTTCTCAGGTATCAGCCCAAATTGGGCAGGAGGATGCATTTCATGGGAACATACTTGGTCTGGTAATCTACCACTAGTGTGAGTAGTGTGACTCTCCCCACTGCAGGCATTTGCTTCTACAAGCTACCCCCTTACTTCTCATGGATCTTTTGTCCCACCACATAGTTGGGCACCAGATCTTTAGGTATGCAGACCCTTTTCTCAACTTCCAACACTGCAACTAAGCTGCTACGATTGCTGCTGGACTCTGGGGTTTGACTAGTTTAATCCCCAGACCTTCCAGGATCCTCTCATCCTCCTGCAGCAGTTTATTTTCTGCCAAGGCTCTCTCAGCCTTCTTTTCGTCTGTTTTAAGCTTGGGCATTTAAAGTCTAGACTTATTTTCTGCTTTCTTGTATGCCACCTCCTCTGGAGATACGTTCTGTTAGGATACACTGTACCCTGCCCTCACATTGGGCCCTCTCTCAGTGGGCAGATGGTATCTCTCCTCTGGGAGCTCCACTACCAGGGTATCCTCCACTCCTAAATCAAGCTCCCCTCATCAGGATCATCCTCATTAAGATCCTCATCTGATTCTCCAGACTGAGACTGAACCTTTGTGACATCCTCATAGGCCTGGAGGGCTATCTGAAGGTCCAGTTTTGTGGCCTTCTTTCCTGCACGCAGCCCCTCCTTGCAGACCTCCTGCAGCTCAGCTCTGCTGAGGGTGTCCACATTGACCATCTCCATGAGAAAAGGAGTTAGGAAACTTACATTTAGGACAAGGAAAATAGTCAATCAGAAAAATAGAGAGAATTTAAAAAAAGGCTTAAATTGGTCTCAGAATACTGATCTGGAATTTCAGTGAAACACAAAATCCCGTTATCACACTGCCCAAACACAAGTCCAAATCCTCACAACTGAACACCAATGTAAGAAATTGGGTTGCTGGTTGAGGGGGGTGAAACCTCAAGTAGCAATGCCAAACCTTGCGAGGAGGAAGTCACAAGCAACTCCAAATTAACCTGTTCTCAAGCCTTTCGTAGCTTGGCACAGAGCAGTCAGGCTTAACTTAGAGGCAACATTTGGTGACAGAAGCTTGACACAATCTTGCTCTCCTTCAGAGCAGAGAGCTAGCACCCGGCTGACAAACTCTCAGAGCTCTGTCAAAGCAACCTTTAATTCCAACAGTAGGAAATAACTTCTGTTTCCCCTGATGCTACACTCTGGCCCCAACCCGCGCTCATTTCCAACTAACTTTAAACACCAAACAGACACTAAACCCACAACTCTTAAAATTAACGTTTTCTTCGAGCTTTAAGCATTAAAGCCCCAACAGTCAACCTTCAATATTCCAAATCCATGCAATTTGACCCTTCAGGCCCTTTTAAGGGTCTTGCATGCCTCAGACTCTCTTCCAACAAACATCCAGCTCAAATATATATCGATAATTAGGCCACACTCATACTCACTCAGTAAGACAGAACTCTATGGAGTGTACTTATCTGTGTATGAGCAGCAACAAAGAAGGAATATTGTTGTGGGTACCAGGGTTATATGCATTTTCTAGGAAGTGCCAGAATGTGTAATGTTCTAATTCTGATTCGGAGTTCATTTGTTGCTGCTGTGTATGAGGGCAATGAAGGGATCTGCATAATATTGGCCTCCTGCCTTGACATAAAACCAGATTTAGAATCAACTACTCACACTTATGGTTGTCAATGAAAATTAAACATAATGAATCGAAATTGTAAGTGAGAATTAAACTGGGCATGTAGTGCAATATGCACTGTCATGCAGCTGTGCTTTTGTATACCAAAGTGTACTGTGTAATTGTCAATAGGGTGTGTGCAGGTAGATTATGTTGTAACTGGCACAAAAGATGATCACCATTTTGGACCCTCCTGGAACAGCAACTACTGCCGAGGCAGGGCAAGGGCCCCAGGTGCTGTTTGCTAGGGAGGAATAGGGGTTCTCTTTTAACAATCTGGCCCCTGGCCTTTTCCTTTCTTCCGTCCTTGGTGAAAACCATATATGTATGGTACAATTTATATTGGGAGAAGAGAGCAATTGTAGTTTACTATCTGCTGCCAGGACTGGAATTGCGTATGTAAACATGAGCAAACAGCGATTGTCTGTGGTTGTACCCCACTTATCAAGGGACTGTGAGTTAAAAAGCCTTGAATGGACCATCAAATGCTTTCTCACATCTGGATTACATAGGAAGATAAACGTTTTAGTGCCTGGTCACAAGTGGGTCATAAATCCTGTTTTCATTTAAAATCAAGCGAAATAGCCTTATAAAATGGTCTCCGAGGAGTAAAGAGAGAGTTGAGGTTGCCAAGTCACGTTAAGTCATGATGATTTTAAATACGTCCAGACCCATAGGTATACGGGGCCCAGCATGAACCAGCGATTCCCAGTGGCTGAGCTTTATTCAAGCATTTCATCCATCAGTTTGTTTTGTGATGCTGGCACAAACATGGAGAAATAAAAAAGTAGGAAAAACACACAGGGCTGTGGCAAGTTCTTGCACTTTTATACACGATCACGGTTAAAGGGATAAAAGATGAGTTACTACCTGGAGTGTGCGATGGTAGAGCACTGATTTAACACAAAAACTGAAAGTAAATATTAGATGTGAAATCTCTAGTACACGTGGTGACTGACCCGATTTTGGCGGGATGCTCCCGACTTGTGAAGCCAAAAACTTTATTTTGGTTGTCTCCCGCCTGAAATTAACTCTGATTAAGTAGAAGCCAATGGGGAAAATACGGTCTCCCGATTTTTTAAGAATCTGCTACTTTGCTGTTCAAAAATGTTGCCATGTGTGTTCCTAGGGCCTGCCAAGGCACTGGCATGATTCATACAGGACGCCGAGAACAGGGCAAGGAAAGAGGCTAGTGTACCAATGATCCTATGTGCATACCGGAAGTTCATTTTTAGGTTTCGCCAGCACAGCGCTTGCGCTGTGCTTGTGAAATCTTTTGTATTCAATATAAATCTTAAAAGGGGCTTACATCCCGGACTTTCTTTTCCTTTGCTTTTCATTGATTCCTGCGCTTGCCACTTACTTTTCCTCCGTTTTCATTGGCTGGAGCATATTTTCTGCCTTTTCCTGCCTTTACCAATGCTTGTTCCTCGTGTGGTCGCGCTTTTCAGTTCCCAAGGCCCAAATACTGTTTTGTTCTGCTTCGTGGGACATTTTCTAATTAACCTGTTGCCTGCACTCTTGCGCTCAGCTTCTTTAATATGCTGTACCCCGCACAGCACTTGCGCTGTGCTTTTTACTTAATCTCCCTATGGCTCCATGCATACCCTGCACAACACAAGCACTGTGCTTGTTTACAGGCCGAGTTCAGCTATTTAAATACTCATTCTAACAAGGTAAAACCTGATCTCTGTGGTGATTGAGATACTTGGCACCAGCTCATTCAGTGGAAGTATCACAGACCTCTTTCCAAGGTTAGTCATTAACATGAAAATAACAATAAAGTATTATTTTGCAAAATCAATTAGCCAGGCATCCAATTTAGAGGCCTGGAATGTTTCTGATCACCAGGCCCTTTAGTTCGTAGAAGCAAGTGTCTTCACTCGCCCCTAGGTGGCATGCTTCATCATCAGACGTGTTCCTCGTTGGGCTGGCGCTGCAATGCCCAGCAGGCCCCTCAAGTTGACTCTTTGTCGGAGCTCTTCTCAATTTTCCAAAGTAATACTGGGGATATTTCGTATATATCCAAGTATAATGGTGGGAAGATTGGAGAAAGGTGTTATCTAAAATTGACGATCGATATGTTTAAAAAGATTTTTTTAATACAAATATAAAAGGCAATATCTATATCAAGGTTAGAAAGGTTAATGAAGCTTGGGGAAATAAGGATCCTGGCTTCTCCTGAACAGAAATTATGTAATCCAATTAATAGTTATTAGTGTGAGGTCAACATGTTTCAAGCCTATATCATCAAGATAAATCAAGTAGCTTTTCTTCAGGACCAAAAACTATATAGGTTTACCTAATCTTCACTCCGGTAGAGTAATGGTACTCTGCAATGAGTGTTACCCCATTGCAGTGTTTGGCATGTAGTGTAATTTACACTGAGATGTGTATGCTCTTGCAATTGGTGACCCTCCTTTAGTAACGTATAGTCCCTTTGGTGATCATGGTTTTTGTAGTTTCAGTGATTCTGCTGAGGTAGAAGTGGTGGTCCCTTCACCTTCTCTATGTCCACGATCCTGACATGGCCTGTCTCTGATAGGAAGTGACAAGAAGGTGGGAAGGAGGATGAAAGTGAGAGAGAAGAGATTGTTTGGAGAAATTGTAGAACAAGATAGAGAGAAGAGATATAGAACAGTGAAAAAGAAGGAAGCGAAAGTGTGAGGGAATATGGAGGGAAAAGAAGAGAAAGGAATGAGAGAAGAATGTGACTGAAACAGCAAAGGAGAGGAGCAGGAAATGGCAGATGGCAGAGTGAGTGATGTGTGAGCAAGCAGCACAACAATGATGCTAAGACAAATTAAACAGCCCATTTCACCAATTCCCTTTGCTCCCTTCTTCACCAGAAATCTGGATTTCACCTTGTCAGTGTGTGATGCCAGTGCTGGCAGTGGATGTAAAAGGAACCAATTTCCAATGTAACATTTTGAACACCAGCAACTTGACACCTGGAAATCTCAGTTTGATCCAGATTGGCGCTTGACTGTAAATTGTGCAGTTCTGGGCAATTCACTTAATTTCACTGTGCCTAAACATTATATGTGTGAGATGCTAGTGCAAATACATGTAATTCAAACTTTTAAACCCCCACTTGAGATCACTTCCCTTAATGTCTAGTGCTCCAGTGCTAATCAGCTAGGTCCGTGCAACATAAATGTCAACACATACATGTTTTTACATTTGTGAATGGGTATTCCACTTACTCTGCTTTGTGAATCCCCCTGCCGTTTGAGCTCTTGGTGACCCATCCTCGTTTTGTGACAGCCAGATATGAGCCCACCCATCATTTTATTAATCCCAGTACATGCTCCACATCATTAATGGGATTCACACAAGTCTACCACTGTGTCTATGGTAGCATATTCATGTGCTCATTGGAAGACACTCCCACAAACATCTTCTTGTTCCATGGAAGCATTTGTTTATTCTGTGGTTTATGTTGTTTTTAATAAGAAAATACACCTTTCCAATAAAGCTTCAGTGTTTTCACTGCCATGTGTCAGACATGAAGACTAGTTACAAGACTCTCTTGGTGCCATCTTGCAGATGTCTGTTGCTTGCAGGTCTAGTGGGCACTCCCGAAGCTCCAGCGGTGCTAAATGCCTCAGAAGAAAGCATGGGCAAAGCCAACAGATCTGGCTTTAAATTTAAAAACGGGCATGTATAAATTATGTTTACATGCTTTAGCACATGAAAGGCAAACCTCGTGGATTTGCTAATGTGTGTTCTCATACTAGCCCTAATATACCTCCACCCCATTGCCTGAAGTCGTAGCCCCACCACTGTGCCTTGAACTACTACCCCCCCACCCACGAAGCTAAAATCTAGTTGCTTCCCTGTGTGAACGTGTACGTACTTTCCACAGGGACCATCAACCAGCCTGTTGCAACATGCTTTGAGTTTACTGTTGTTGCAATGCCTTATACAGAATACGGACACCCACCGTGAGGGAGCTGAGATCTTATCTTCTTGTTTCCACTAGTTGTGACTGTCAGTACTAGTAGCACGTCTGTTAGGAGCAGAGCTTGTTCAGATTCCTAGAAATCACATGAACCTGCTCCATTGCATTCCATAGCTGCTGGGATTGCACTTGGTGCATTGAATACAAAGCCATTCTGGTGAATGCTCTGAACTTTTGAAATGTACCACAGTCATACAACATTTGTATCTCTCTTCCTTTTCATGGTTTTCAAGTTCAGTACTGGGTTTTATCATCCTGACTACTGTTTATAAATGAAATGGAGTGCATAGATCCTGTTCTAGGGAAATCTTGATTAATTATAGACTGCTTATATCTAGCCTTTGTCGCCAATGCCCAGATCCTTTTGTTGCTAATGATTTGTTCCAACGGGATGCAATCAGGCTTCTATTTTTAGAAGTAAGTTACATTGGAGGGAAGGCTGGCAGAAAATGTATGGGGTTCAGAGAGATCTCACAAGCCAGGCAATACTTTTACACAATTCCTCCCAAAATCCATAGATTTGCCCTCAGTTGGGTATGTGGTTTGTAACGACATTAATAGTCACCAAAATTGTGAAACTAAGGGCCAGATGTAGGAAGACTTTTGCATGTCGCAACCTGCGAAAAACACAGTTTGCGGCATACAAAAGGCCGAACGCGAGGCACATCCTCAAATTGCGAGTCGGTACCGACTCGCAATTTGGGGATGCGACTCGCAAATAGGAAGGGGTGTACCTTCCTATCTGCGACCGCATCGCCATGCTGAGTTGCTTTGTGACCGCGAATGCGGTCGCAAACCAACTCGCAGTTACCACCAGTGTCACAATGGTGGTAACTCATTTGCAAAAGGGGAGGGGTCCCCATTGGACCCCTTCCCCTTTGTGAATGCCGAAAAAAATATTTTTTCAGAGCACCACTGCCTACTCTGAAAAAAATGAAACCAAATGGTTTCGGAAGTTTTTTCATTTTGCAAATCGTTTTCCTTTAAGGAAAACGGGCTGCAAAATGAAAAAAAAAACTGCTTTATTGATAAAGCAGTCACAGACATGGAGGTCTGCTGACTACAGCAGGCCACCATTCCTGTGAGTGCAGGGACTCGCTATGGGGTCGCAAACTGCGACCCACCTCATGAATATTGATGAGGTGGGTCTTTGCGACCCCATAGCGAGTCGCAGAAGGTGTCTGAGACATCTTTTTGCATCCCATTTTACGAATTGCAGATTGCGAGTCGGTCAGACTCGCAATTTGCAAGTTGCAAAATTTTAGTTTACTACATCTGGCCCTAAGGCCCATATTTATACTTTCTTAGCGCCGCATTTGCGTATTTTTTTTACGCAAAATCAGCGCAAACTTACAATATCCAATTGTATTTTGGAAGTTTGCGCCGATTTTGCGTAAAAAAACGACGCAAATGCGGCGCTAAGAAAGTATAAATATGGGCCTAAGGCTCTGGAAAACAACACAAGTGGCAACAGCCAGAGACTGAATGTGAGAAATGTATCAGGTAGCCTCATATGAGCAGGCAAGATACAGGCTCACTGACTGACTGACTGAATGGGGGGGGGCGGCATTTCTGAACAATTAAAACCTGATACATATTACCCATTCCCTAGTAATATCTGGTGGATTTCGGAATATTGGGAGCCAGTTTACTTGACCCCACCAGCATCAGCTGCACACCTGGAGCAAGGTGAGAGATGTATATTTTAATTTTATTTTTACTGTACACGTATACACCAGAGGGAGCACAGAGATTGTGTTATGCTGTGACAGGTAGGCAATATGCTGATTTCACAGGTGATCCTTCATAGAGCTAGGTTGTTAGACCTGACAGCCTAAGAGTGTTCTTTCCCCTAGACTTTTGCCTACTTCATCCATTATTCTACTGGTATTAATACTCCGTGCACTTTCCAATGCTAACCAGTGCTTCAGTGCTTGTGCTCTCTTTCCTAAACATGGTAATATTGGTTTATCCCCAACTGGCACATTTAATTCACTTATAAGTCCATAGTAAAGTGCACAACATGTGGCCATGGCCTGTAAATTAACTGCTACCTGTGGGCCTGCAGCCCTGATTGTGCCACCCACTGAAGTAACTCTTTAACCATGTCTCAGGCCTGATTTTTACTACAGTGCGGCCTATCTCTCCAATAGGAAAACATTGGAATTCACTTATTACCTCTTATAAACCTCTTTTAAGTGTAATTCACAATCTGGAAGAGATAAACTTTTTGAGTTTAGAGCCTCTGGCATCACAAGTTAAAATCACAATTTATAATTAATTCAGATTTAAAATTGCAGTTCTGAAAAAGCCACTGTTTGAAGTTAGCATTTGCTTACTTTAGTCATTTGGTGCCTGCTATCTGTCTCTGATCTCTTGTCTGGGGTGGGTGACAGCTGGGCTTTATGTACTCCCCTACAATGGGAGCTAAGGTGTGACTTGAAAGGATGAAAGAGCTGGGCAGATCTTCACTTAAATTTGAATAGGCTGCATCATGTCCCCACACAAAGGGCTACATAAACCCGTGTAGTGAGTCTGGAGCTAGGCAAGGTAGGGCAGGCCATCTGCATATTTCAAAGGCCTGTGTTTGAGGTCTCCCTTATTTCAAAGGCCCAACTGGGTATGAGTACTGGACCGCTGACGCCACCGACTCAGTACACTTCTGGACCTGTGAATACTCTACGAGAAAAAAGGACTGTTATGTTGCTGAAGGACTGCCACTCTGCTGGGAAGCTGCTTTGTTGAACTCCTGCCTTGCTGCCCTGTTGCCTGCTGTTCCCCTGCCTGAGTAAGAAGGACTGAACCTGCATCACTTGATCACAAATTCACTCCAAGGGCTAGCTGGCTGGCCTCCTGATCTGAAGTCACATAGACAGTAAAGACTTCCAAACACCCAGGTTCTGCACGTGGACTCCGCCATCTGTGAGTCTGTCCTGCTGCCAAGTGGTGCCACCCCAGTCCTGGACCTTGGAAGTGGGCCTTAAGTGTTGTGCCAGCGGAACCGATGCATCCTCTGCTTCAGGAGCAGAACTGACGCATTGTTGCTGCTGCATGGAGCAGAACTGATGCATCACCGTTATTGCGTGGATCAGAACCGATGCAACGGATTCACAATGCTTCATCTTGAAACTGGTACATTGCACTTGGAACTGGCACATTTCAACGTTTTTCACAGCACCAGCTCCTTGCACCCCTCATTGACGGCAGCCTCGATGATGACATTACAGCTCCGCATCGCAGGTTCAACGGTCATCGGAACAAATGAATTGCTTTGGCTGTGCAAGACATCCCCGACACCAGCATTCTCATCACAAGCTCCGTCGACGGGATCCTCTATGACAATGCAACAGGACCTTGCACTGCAGCCTTGCCGCTTCTTGAAACCATCACATTGCCTTGACTGCATGACGGATCTGTGTTTCAGACTCATGCAATGCTCCGCATCCAGGATGTAAGGTCCTTTTTTCAGTGGGCTTAACTGGGTCCCTGTTGCCGCCCCACACTCCATCGCAGTCGGCCTGAACTTTTGGCTTTGTCCCAGTCTGCGGCAGTAAGATATCCCCAGTTGGCGTTTCTAAAAGCTATTTGTACATTTTACTCTCACAAAAGATACCAGAATATGTTAATAAACATTTTTCTTTGTAGTCTTTGGGGCTAGCCGAGTTTTAGTCCTCTCCATTATGCCTTTCTGGGTAGGGAAGTTACCTCCTTTACAGCTGGAACCATAGAATACATAGGTGGATACCATAACCTCTTATGACTGGACTTTCTTTATTCACTGCTGAATTTGGCAATGTTCATACACAATGTAAGTGACTATTTCATGGTGTTATACTGATACAGTGTTTCTTTAATGGTGGCAAGAATATAATTGTACAATAGGACATGGAGTAGAGAGGGCATGAAATAATATTGGTTATACATCTGTCCAAACAGTAAATGGCTATTCTCATCAGATTTTTAGTTGTCCAGAGGCCTACTTTGAATGTATAACTCTGCTTACTAGTGTTATAGTGAATATGTAAAAAACACTACTACATAATATGTAAAGGAAAAGTTAGTGTAGTACAGTGTTATTTTAATTTTGTACATATTTATTTATTTTTTACTTTTACACTTTTTCTGTGTTCTGGGGTTTAAGGTGAAATATAGTGTGGAGACTATACTTAAAAACATTAAAAAGAAATTAAATATATAAAAAATTGAAAAAACACTGAACTACCATGTATTTCCCCTTAACCCCCAGAATGCAGCCAAGGGGCCAGGATTTAGATCTTGACAATATTCCTGCTGTGCCACCAGTGGCAGCGGACCCAAGCACTTCGTCAAGTCGACGGAGTTCCGACCGCCGTAGTTAGATGTATTGTGACTAAACCGCTGACCACCTCAACAGAGGGCTCTTCCTAGCTGTCTCCCGCTGACCATAGTTTGATGTTACAGTCCTGCAGGTGTTGTTCTGGCAAATGATTGCTGACAGAGGGAGACCGCAGTGGAAGCAATTCCACGGCATGTACATTGTACAATGCAGTGGCCAGGGAAGCAAGACAAGTAACACTCACCCCATGGAAATTAACCATATACATCCACCTGCATTAAACAACACACTACATACACACTATGATCCATTGCTATTCCACCAAAACACAACACATTAATGCAGAAAACACACAATGCAATACATGCTAAAACACAACATATACACACTATTGAGACGACACCCACATAGAATGCAACAACACCTACCAACACAATGACACACTCATCTACACAAACTCTCACAAAACCACATCTACAAACATCACAACAACCACAACACAACAACACTCTCCTGAATGTTGCACACACCAACACTACACACAACCAAACATACACAACAAATGTCAGACCCATATGCAAGTGGCACACATACAGACCCAACCACATCACCCAATCCTGCTCCCTCTGCCTCAACAAGCTAATCCTCTCACACATAAACGCACTGACTCACATACACAACTGGAAGCACAATATGATGCTTACAGGTTCCACTGCAAAGTGCACACATAGACATAATTTACAATTGTGATGTTAATTTATCTTGGTGCATGAATTCATTTGGTAATGAATTCTTACACCAAAATAAAAATTGTGTATGCCGTTGATTTGTGACCTATAAAGGTGTGTCCCCATTAATGTCTGACATAGATGTTTTTACAGACATATGCACCTCACAAGTGTTTTTAAAAAAAAAATATTGCTCTGACATGTATATTTCTGCAGTGTCCCAAGCTAATGTGAAGTGACCAATCAACGTACAGAAGTAATGCGGAATGCTTACTTTCAAGTCCGTCAACAATGGGGTCTTGTGTCCTCCATGGTCCAGTGGCAGCAGCAGGGGCAGGACACATCCAGTCTTGTCCAGTCAAAAACGGAAGTTGAAATAGAAAAAGGTACATTTTTATCTCATTGCCCTTCCAATCCGCCAACCCAGGTGTGGAGGTAACACTGCCACAGTTGCCTTGGAGGGAAGGCACATCATGATTGGCTCGTTGGGAACAGTGGCTGGAGTCCTGCTGTAAATCACTATTGGCGACGCCGACGCGGGTGGAGATTCCTAGAGGAGTTGGCTGGTCGCATGGGGGTCCGCCAACATCTAAATAGGGCAGGTGGACTGCCAAAGCAGGGGACAAGTTTTCTGATGGAAAACCAACAGCAGGGCCATTACCGACAATTTCTAAATCAGACCCTAAGTGTGGTTTCAACTATAGTTTGCTCTTTCAATTTTGAAAGGGGCAAATATTGTTTAGACCAAACTTAGGGCTTGATTTAGAGTTTGGCGGATGGAGTCACTCCATCAAAAACGTGACGGACAGCCTGTCCACCTTATGATGATTTCATTATGTCCTGTGCACATCAGAATACGTCAGATGGATATCCATCACGTTTGTGATGGAGTAACCCATCCACTAAATTCTAAATCAGGCTCTTAGTCTGCATTCTGGATTTAAATGGGAAATATAGTGTAGTACAGTGCACTTTAAAAAGATTTACACAGACTAAGTACGGTGTAAACAATATGGTAGTACTGCTGTTCTCCGTAAACATTTTTTTGAAATATATAAAGTAATAAAACAACTTTTACTTACTTTTACACATTGAGATAAACTGACTTATCCCTTCCTAAACACTTATAAAACAGTAGTACACTATATTTACATTTGAAATCCAGAACGCAGGCTAAGGCCCTCATTATGAACTTGGCGGTAATCACCGCCGACCGCCGTGGCGACGGTGAACAAAACACCGCCAGTGGTGGTGAACTGCACACCGCCGGATAATGATGGCAAAAAGTAAAAGCTCCAAAAATCCTGCAACCTCCACCCACTGCCAGGGCCTACGATGGCGGAAAGTCAGTACATCCCACCCCTCCACCGCCATGCAGACAAATCCTCCACCCACAAAATAATGATGCACAAATCAGCGTGGTGGATAGTGAATGCCGAACGACTATTTGCGGTACAGACCGCCATGGCCAGTAATGGGACCCACCAACAACAAATGCACACATTGGCAAGTCTGAAACCCACACACCTGACACACATCCACAACAATATAAAACACTCACATACACACCCCACAATCCTTTGCATCGCCAATAGCACGACTGAGATTGACAACATAACACGCATACACTGAACCCAACAATACACAAGTCACACACACAAATACACAACCAAAATACATACCTACCCCAAACACCATCACAAGCCACACACACAACCACACAACAGCACCCTCACCAATACACCCACAACACACCACACACACCATGGCCCCCCTAATCACCCCTGCTTCACAGACAGGGGGCTGAGGACCATGGTGGATGAAATAATTAGGGTCGAGCCACAACTATTTGGGGCATAGGTGCATCAGACACCTGTGGCAGCGGATAGTCAACAAGGTCAACGCAGTGGGAAACCATCCATGCAGAAGGGAAGACATCTGGAAAAAATTGAATTCCTTGCGCAGGAAGGTTCGGTCAATGGCATCCAGACACAACATTGCTGTACAGAAGACTGATGGTGGTTCCCCTCCTACTCCCCCTGAATACACCGACTGGGAGGAGAAGATTCTGGCTATCCTGCACCCGGAGGGCCTCACCGGACTCACTGGAGGACTGGACTCGGGTAAGTCAACTACAACACCTTAACAGTCACCCCACCTATAATGCATGTATCACCCCACCCCTCTCACTACCACCAGGACCCCATCCCCTACCCAGTCCACAACACCCACATCCAAGTTCCCTGCATGCCCACAATCCCACAAACAGACCTCCATCCAGCCCCCTGTGCACAGTCACCTACCACTGTATGGAATCCCAGTAGCACTACAGCACCCACAATGCACCTCCACCCACCACATAAAATGCAACTAAATGTACACAAATGGACCCGGCATGCCATGACAGGGGAACATAACCATCAAATGGTGCAGAGCAGTGCAGCAATTGCCAATAAAGTACCTGACACCCACCTGTCTATTCTCCCACACATAGGCACCATCACCCATGCCACCCGGACGAGACGTCAAGGAGTGCCAGCCCGCCACCTGAAGACAGAGGCCCCACTCAGGAGAGTGCAGGGGGATGTAGAGGAACTCCCTGGCCCATCACACAGTCCTGGACTGTCACCCTCCAGAAGCCCCACCCAGGATACCACTGCCATCCCTACCACCCAGCCACCATCATCAGCTCTGGCCAAACACCCCACACTAGTGTCTCCCGGCCACGGACTGGCGGCCCACGTGTACAGAGGCCAGAGTCTCCACCCACCAACAGGCAGGATGATGAAGGACCAACTGCAAGTCGAACTGCCAGACCTGTGCAGGGGACACAGGCACAACGGGCTAGGGCCAGTGGGAGGGCATCAGTGGCCCAGGGGGTGGCCAAAGGATGGATGCAGCAGCCCAGGAGGTGATATTTGAGGTCCTGGGAGCATACCACCATACACAGGACAGGATGGGCCAGATCCTGGCCACCCTGGAGCCGAATCAAAGGCTGCAGATAGCACACCACCAGGAGGCCATAGAGCAATAGAAACAGCTCAATGCCACCATGGCCTCCATTGCAGGGGTGCTGCAGCACCAGTACCAGTCAGTCTGAGCCCTCCACCCACCTGCAAGCCCTGACCACTAGCCAGGACACTGCCCTGCCATCTACATCTGCAGCAGCTACTGGACTGGTGGCACTGCCAGAGGACACACAGGAAACCAGCACCTCTAACACTACAGCCCAGCTGCACCTTCGCAAATGTGCCTCAGACTCAGATATGCCACTTAAACACTAGCCAAGACCAAGCCCAGTGCCAGGAAGTGACTCTGCTCTGAACTGTCTCCCTTGTGTGTTACAGAGCTACCTTGTTGACATGCCACTGCCATTACACAATCTTCCCATGGTCACATGGACCAAACCCCAGTGCTACCAACAGCTGAGCATATGTACCTGAGTATGTATTTGCACCATGTGCCCACTCCCTTTCACTGCCCCGACACTTATGTATATTTTGCCATTCAATACATACACCTATGCACTCAAATCATATGTCCCTCATCAATATGAGATATGAATTGTGAGTGTGTATGCATTAGCCAGTTAATATCATAATCACACCTTTATTGCAGGAGAGCATCCAACGAACTGTAGTGTCTAAAGTATGTTACACTGTACATAATATTGGTTTCCCTGGCACATGCCACTTCTGTAATCATTTTGCATTGTCACTGACAATAGACACCACAGTACTTATTACAGGAGTCGAACTGTAAGTATCCTGTGAATACATCAGCATCACTGAACAGTACCTTAGAGTCACTGGAAGTAGAGGTGGATTAGCTGAGTCCTAGAATTGAGATCTTTCCCCTCTTCTTCATCACCATCACTCTCATCCCCTCTCTGAGGTTGCAGGGCTGCTTGGACAGCACCCTCCTCTTCCAGAAGTGGGATAGCTTTTCTCACAGCCAAGTTGTGCAGCATGCAGCAGGCCACCACTATCTTACACACCTTGTCAGGGACATAGCATATCTCTCCCCCAGAGAGATGGAGGCAACGAAATCTAGCCTTCATGAGACCTATAGTGCGCTCAATCACCCTCCTAGTATGTCCATGGGCCTCATTATAATTCCTCTCTGCATCTGTCCTGGGATTCATCACAGGTGTCAGGAGCCATTGCAAGTTTGGGTTGCCAGAATCACCTGCAAAAGTGGGCAAAAGAGGACTTGAACAAACTGGCTTTATTTGCATACAGCCTGGCTGTCACCTATGTACTGATCCAGTGTCATACACACTCACCTATGAACCAACCTCTGTCCCCTTGTAGTTGTTCCATCATGTGTGCCACACTGCTGTTTCTCAGGACAAATAAATCATGGACTGATCCTGGGAACCTTGCATTGACATGTGATATGTACTGATCAGCAGTATACACCAATTATACATTCATAGAGTGATAGTTCTTATGATTCCTATACAACTTTTCATTCACTCTTTGGGGTATGAGAGCTATATGGGTTCCATCAATGACACCTATCACATGGGGGATATTAGCAAAGGCATAAAATCCAGATTTGATGGCGGGAAGTTCAGCCATTTGGGGAAACCGGACATATGTTTGCAAGTGTTGAACATAGGCATCCAGGAATTTGGACAGGATTTGGCTGAACATTGGTTAGGAGACCCCTGAACCCATGCCCACTGTCACCTGAAACGAGCCCATAGCCAAAAAACTGGAGCACAGATAGCACGTGCACAGTTGTAGGGATGGCATGCTGATTGC
Source organism: Pleurodeles waltl (assembly GCF_031143425.1). Taxonomy (NCBI): domain Eukaryota; kingdom Metazoa; phylum Chordata; class Amphibia; order Caudata; family Salamandridae; genus Pleurodeles; species Pleurodeles waltl. The sequence goes on along the minus strand of NC_090437.1, from coordinate 1,028,686,805 downwards.
TGATTTCGATTTGCCGGTTTCAGAACAGGATCCATTCATGCACAGAGGCCATGGATTGTAGCTCTATTGAGTCTGTAGGTGATAATGATGTGACGTTCCTCCATAGTTTCCAGATCTACCAGGGGTCTATTTATAGATGGGGCCCTCCCTTGCCACATTGGTCTGTACCTATGGGGGAAGAAAGAACACATTCTGAGTGTCAACATACACTTGCATCCCATGATGGCACTGTATTTTTCAAAATGCGACACGTAGGTAACACACACAAACGGAAAGTATGAGGTACACCGTCAGGCCAATGTGTGCTGAGTTAACTCTGTCATAATGGCATCACAGTGTGGACACACTTCCAAAGATGAGTACATGTGAGGATTATAGAATAATATCAGCAAGCGACAAGGGGAGAGAGATTGGGGCCCTTGATGAAGCCCCTGGCCAGGCTATGAAGACGTGGTGGTAGCAAAATGGCAGCCTCCTGCCGTCCTTGTATGATAGAGTGGAAGTGACTTCATACCGCTGGCGTTAGTCGTCATGGCAGAAGGCGGTGTTCACCGCCGTCCACCTGATCATTGGATTACATGGTTGTCAATAGGGAACCTGCAGCAATCATGATTGCTGCCGGCGGTGACGTAGCACACCGCCGCGGTACCTGCGCCATTTTGTCAGACACTTGACTCCTGATTCCCCTGAAGGGTAGTACTCCACTGGGTGTGCTGCTGTGTCCTGACTCTGGTACCCGAGATGGTGTGTGTGTTAAAGGGGAATGGGCCCCGGCCTTCACTGCGGAGGAGCTGGAGAAGCTGGCGGACGGGGTCCTACCCCTGTATGTGAAGTTGTATGGGCGACCAAAGGAGCAGGTGAGTTGGCATTTATCATCCTTTGATGTGTGTGATTGTGGCAGATGCCTGTAAGCATGTGGGTTCGATGTGTGACTGCCTAGCCGTAGATTGTCTAGCACGTTCTGCCTGTGAGTTAAAAACATGGATGTCAACAATGGCCGTTCCATATGGAATGACATGGCATTTGTATTCGGTGCACACATACTGATGTCTGTTTATTTGCTCTGCGTGTCCAATGCAGGTCAGTGCACATCAAAAGAAAGGCCTGTGGCAAGCCATCACCAAGGAGGTGTGAACCCTGGGGGTCTACAACCGGCGGAGCACCCACTGCAGGAAGCGGTGGGAGGACCTGAGGCCCTGGGCCAGGAAGACCAGAGAGGCCCAGGTGGGGAAGGCCTCCCAACGAGGAAGGGGTGCCTGTCAGACCCTGACCCAGTTAATGTCCTGCATTCTGACGGTGGCATACCCGCATCTGGATGGGTGCTTGCAGGCAACACAGCAGCCACAAGAGGGTTACTAGAAACACTGTTGTGATACCACTTTGATAGATGTATTTCAGTGCTGTGGTATGTATGCATTGTAGAGTCAAGCACTTAGACAGGTGTGTTCCTGCAGTCTGCCTCCTCCAAGTCCTTTGAATGGTGTAAGGGCTAGTTTTGGCAGGCTTTATAGGCCTATGAGGGTTCCCATTTATATCATCTGGTATTCATTGTGGCCTTATGGACTTGTAAGTGCGTTGGCTCGGCATGGTCTCTTATGGGTGTACTCCACACAGTGTATCAGGATCGTGTTTCATGAGGGTTATGTGGTGTATTCTGGGGTCATGCCCACTAGTCAGGGGCACATTCATTATGTATGTTGTCTAGGCTGAGGGTAAGTGCGTGACCTGGATAGTAGTGTGTGTGAGCCAAAATGTACATATATATTCAGGATTTGACATAGTTATCCCTTGTTTTGTTTCTCCACCCCTGTGCTCTTGAGTCCTTTCTGTACATTAGCATCATCTGGCGAGGGAGCTGAGGCACCAGCGAGTGGGGATACAGCAGCCCACGGTTCTAAGGAGGCAGAGTCGAGCAACGCCAAGGGGACCAGTGGGTTGGAGACCAAGGGGAGTACCATGGGGGAGGCAGCTACCACTGGAGGTAGTGACTCTGATACCTCCTCTGATGCCAGCTCCCTGGTGGTGGCGGACCCTACTGGGCCCACCCATTCTTTGCCATCTTCTGCCACCCCTCATACCATCACCGCCCTCCCAGTTGCTCCCCATCAAGTTGCCCGTGCCTGCTTACTCAGGAGGGTGGGCGTTTCCTTCGCCCCATGCACCTCATCCCCTGCCCCAGTCAGCCCTGCTGCCCTCACAGAGGAAGCTATTGACCTCCTGAGAACCATCTCTGTAGGGCAGACAACCATTGTGAATGCCATCCAGGGGCTACCATCCCAGATGCAGCGATGCAATGCATACCTGGAAGGCATTCACGGTGCCATGTCTGGCCTACAGAGATCTTTTCAGGCTCTGGCCTCCTCTTTGACGGCAGCTAGTGTCCCTGGTCTTCACGTCTCACCTCCCACCACCTCTACCCATTCCAGGACCCCACTCCCTTCACCCATCCCAAGCACACATACAGACAGCCATGCACACAGATCAACACACAAGAAGCACACTGACAAACAAACTCACCACAGGCATGCACACACCCAACATACAAAAGCACACACAACAGCATCCACTTCCCCCAGTGTGTCGACCTCCCCCGCCACCCTGTCTGTCACCTCACCATGCACACCCATATGCACTGCACCCTCCGTCACTGCTGCTGCCCCCATTCATGCAGTCACCACAACATCTGACATCCAGACATGCACCCCAGACACCACACCTGCACTCACCATGACTACATTGACAGACCCTTGCAGCACACTCACCAGACCTGCAGACACACAGACAACATCCATGTACACTGGCAGCCTCTCTTGTCCCACTGTGTCCACCCCCTCCTTCCAAAACACTCAAACATTTGCACACATCCACACCACACACATAAGCATACTTTACAGGCACCTGAATCCACGTCCAGCACACCTACACCTGATATGAGCACTCCCTCAACCTCCACTCCCAGACCTGCCTCAAATCCCCTCCAACTGCACCTAAGAAGCTTTTCCTATCACGTGTTGACCTGTTTGAACCCACTGGTGCACCCTGTCTTGTCCCTAAATGTGCCCATGTCCATGCCCAGTCCACTCCTTCCGCGTCCAAGTCCGCCCCAGTCTGCCCTTTCCATTCCCATGCCCCTTTACCAGGGAGGAAGAGGTCTGGTGTTGCCTCAGGTCCCTCTGCCAATCCCCGGTCCAAGCCCACTCCCCCTCCTTCACCTCCCAAAACTAAGCCCAAGCCCCCCCTTCCAGACGTAAGTCCCCAACCCCGTCACCCCTGCCCCTGTTCCCTGAGGTGCCTGGCTGCCCCATTGATCCCCCTTTCGAGTGGAGTACCCTTTGCACCTGTGGGAGTCAAGTTCGGCCTATATTGGCCCTTCAGGGATTTTCAAATGGACTGGCCAATGGCCTTATTTGCACATTACTTTTTTCATGTAAATAAAATTTTAGTGCCCATTAGTGGTGTTTGCATAATATAGTGCTGTTGTTCAGCGATTCACTGTGGGGGTGTGGAGTGCACATGTGTGTACTTTGGTGCAGGTCTTTGTTGGCTTGTGTCTGGTAAGTACATCTTGTTTTGGTATGTATGGCTTGGGATGTGGGAGGGATTGGGAGTGCGTTGCAGGCTGGGTGGGGTGGGTGTGTAACTGTGCCCTTTCTTCCCATGTGTGCTAGGCTGCAGTACCGTTGTCGTCTTTGTCGTCAGTCACAGTCCTCAAGGAAATATGGCAAGGAGCAGCACTGGCATTATTTACAACTCTCGCTCCATTTCTGAGTTGTCGTTTTCTGTGTGCCTCCGGTGAGTGTTTCCTTTTCTATTGTTCGTTTCCATCATGCTTTGCCTGGTGGTGGTTCCTGCCCCAGAACTGCTGGTGGTCTGGTGTTTCATTATTTGGTGGGCGGTAGGTCCTTTTCGCCGGCCTCCTACGTCCTCGTCGGGACTACAAAAATGGCAGTGTGTGGATGAACCACTACTTGTTTTTCTAATGCTTCATTATTTGGCAGGCCGGACCGCCAGCCTTTTGGCGGTAGTTACTGCTGGTGGAGCGGTGTTTACCTCCATGTTCATAATGACCATGTAAGTGTGTTCTCTACAATAAGGCTGCTTTGTAATTTTGTAAGGGCCTGCATTACCCAATCATATTCTGTTTTGGCATTGTGATCTACCAGGGTATACAGCTAAATTACAGCAGTATACTGTGGCACAATATATCACTAAGGCCCTCATTATGACCCTGGTGGTGAGTGATAAAGTGGCAGTACTACCGCCAACAGGCCGGTGGTAATTACCGTCAAATTATGACCATGGTGACAGCCAATGTGCCACACCAACCGCCAGGGTGTTCACAACACTCACCACGGCGGCAGCCAACCACAGCCAGGTGGAAGACAAAGTACCGCCCACCATATTTTGACCTTTCAATCCACCACAATTTCCAGGGTGGTACCAACGCCATCAAAAGCCTGGCAGAAACACATCACAGACGAGCAAAGACTCACCATCGGAGACACAGGGAAGAACAACGCTGCCATGGAACCGGAACTGCAATCCTTCCCGATGCTCATCTACGTCATGCTCCACCTGGAACGCCGACGAAGACGATGACAGTGAGTACAGCTGTCTAGCACAGAAGGGAGGGAGGGAGGGAAACAAGAGTGACACACACACACACACACAACACACACACACACCATACACACAACCAGCTGCAGACGAAAAACAATGGCACACGATACATGGCAGAATAATGCAAGGACACCAAGAATGCAGTAATGAGTAATGTATTGATATAAACACCTACCAAATTAACCAATTGTACGGATATGTACAAATGTACACAAAGGGCTAATGCCCAGTCCATTGTACTATGGGCCCACATTGCCACAGGGCACAGTCCAAGGCCCAACTTGAATCCTGACTTCATCCGGATGGAACTCTGCAGGGGCATCAGATTGCAAGTGGGCAGGCATCTCAGAGGGATGGGGTGGGGGACACCTCAGCCGAATACGGGAACAAGCCCCCTGGTTCTGGAGGGGGCTCCATGCCCTTTACTCTGTCCTGGGTAGTGCAAGGCCACAGTCTCTCTGGCCAGTGACTTTCCCACTGGTTCTGGAGGGGGCTCCATGCCTATTATTCTGCCCTGGGGAGTACAAGGCCACAGTCTCTCAGGTGGGTGACTTTGCCACTGGCTCTGGAGGAGGCTCCATGCCCATTACTCTGTCCTGGGGAGTGCAAGGCCACAGTCTCTCAGATGGGTGACTTCCCCACTGGTTCTTGAGGGGCTCCATGCCCATTACTCTGTCCTGGGGAGTGCAAAGTTGCAATCTCTCAGGTGTGGAACATGTCCACTGCTCCTGGAGGGGGCCCCTTGTACAGCAGTCCCTCGAGGGTGGCCTACATGGCTTCTGCTGGTGATGATGGCTGCACTGTGTCATCTGGAAGTGAGGGCTGCACAGTGTCAGCAGGCGAAGGTGCCTTCTGGTCAGCCTCTGCTGGAGGTGAGGGCTGTACTGTCTTGGCAGGTGGAGGTACCTCCTGGGCATCCTCTGCTAGAGGTGAGGGATGCATTTCCTCAGGTGGCGGTGAGGGCCCGTGACCACTGATGGTGGCGGTGGTGGTGTCTCATTGACAGCCTCCACTGGAGGTGAGGGCTGAAGTGTGTTTGCAGGTGGAGATGCCTCCTGGGAAGCCTCTACTGGAGGTGAGGGAAGCATCGTGTTGGCAGGTGGAGATGTCTCCTGGGCAGCCTCTGCTGGAGGTGAGGGATGCACTTCTTCAGCTGGCGGTGGGGGTCCTATGACCACTGGTGGTGGTGGTGTCACCCTGACAGCCTCTGCTGGAGTCGAGGGCTTCTTCCCCTTCATGGCAGGAGGTGTTGGATCTTTACCCTTCCTGGCAGGGGTTGAGGGCTTCTTCCTCTTCAGATTCAAGCTAGCCTGGCTGATGAAGGGTGATACCCTGAAACCGGTTCCAGGATGCTTGTTTATGGTCCAGAGAGGACCTGGCCTGGCAGTTCGGGATGGACTGTTCCCATAAGGAACAGGGTCAAGACTGATTTGCATATAGCTGGGTCCAAACTGGAATGACATGGCAAGCAAAAAACTGATGGATTAAACCCAGATCTGTGACTGGGAGTGAATGTTTGATTTGTTCTGCATTCCGTCCATCATCTGTTGTTTTTGCATTTCTTCCTCTTCATGGCAGGATGTGCGGGTTCCTTAGCCTTCTGGGCTGGAATCGAGGGCTTTTTCCCCTTCATGGCAGGAGGTGTGGGATCCTTAACCTTCCTAGCTGGTGGAGTGGGATCCTTCACTGACTTGCCACCACGACTAGGTGGTGCCACCACTGTTCACATGGACTGTTTGGCTGAGGTGCTGGGCTGGGTCGTTGGGACCCTGCTCTTATGGACAGGAAGGGGTCAAGTTGGGCAAGGAAAAGCTTCTCAGGGACGGTGGGGCGGGATGAGGGAGGAGGGAGGAGGGATGGGAGTGGAGGTTGAGGGAGTGGTTGTAGGAGGTGTATGTCTGCTGGATGTGGGTGCAGGTGCATGGTCAGTGTGCTGATGTGAGGTGGATGACTGTTGGCTGCATGAGTGCTTGTGATTGTGTACTTTAGGAGGGGGGCAGACAGGGTGAGCGAGGACACAGTGGACGCGCACATGGATGTTGTGGAGGTGTCTGCTAGTGAGGTGTGTGTGCTGCTTGGTGTGGTGATGCTGTTTGTGGATGTTGATGCAGTGCATGCAGTTGTGAGTGTGGCCGAGATTGTGAGGGAGGCGCAGGAGGAGGAGGGGGAGACATTGGAGGCAGTGGATGTGGTTGTATCTGCAACTGTCTGGTGTTTGCATGAGTGCTTGTGGGATGAATTGTGGTGCCTGTGTTTGACTGTGCCACTCTTGTGTGTTGTCTTGTGTGCATGCTCGTCTCTATGTGTGCATGGGATGGGTTAGGTGAGCGGGCATGGGCAACTCGTTGAGGGGCTACTGGGAGGGCAGTGCTGGTATGGGGGTGGCGGCTGTACCTGCAGCTGGGGTAGTCACAGAGGTGTCTGCCACCACCAGGGAGCTTCCATTCCTGGAGGAATCTGAGTCTGTGTTGTCACCTCCTGTCTCTGCCATGGTGCTCCCCTCGTCATCCATTCCACTGGTTCCCTCGGTGTTGGTGGACTCTGCCTCCTGGGTCCTGTGGGATGCAGCTTCCTCTGTCACCAGTGCCCCTGCTCCTCCGCCGCATGATGCTAATGCACACATAGACAGGATGACAGAAGAAAAAAGGGGGGAGAGAGAGAAAGGAAACACAGGGTCAATTACTGCACCAACACCACTATTGGCATACACAGCACCATCACACACAGGGATCTGGATTGAGCACTATGCATTGCACTGCCAGTGATTTCTCTAAATGCCACGGCAAGATGAGGGCCACACACCATCAACTGCACCCCTCCTGTTACCCACAAAGCCCTGACTGACATGGAATGCTAACAAGCCAGGTTACCTGCATTTGCCATACACCCATCAACCTTGAGCCTACTCACGCTGCAATGTCTGGCCTGGCCTTAGGGGCACCCACTAAGTCACATCCACCACCCGGTTCCCATGCCACCTGCCAATTATTGTAGTATTGCCCAAGGTACTCACCCTCTTGTGGCTGCTGTGATCCCCTCAAGCACCCACCCAGCTCTGTGTAGGCACCACCAGTATGCGGGGGCAACAGTGGGGTCAGGTTCCGACTGGCACCCCTTCCTCGTTGGGAGGCCATCCCCAGCTGGGCCTCCATGGTCTTCCGTGCCCAGCGCCTCAGGTCCTCCCACCATTTCCGACAGTGGGTGCTCTGCCTGCCATGGACCACCAAGGTCCACACGTCCATGGCAATGGCATGCCATAATCCCTTCTTTTAATGGGCGCGGACTTGCAGAGGTAATACAGACAGGAGGACACCATTACACATACAATCCAGCCTGTAACACATATGGCCCACCGTTTCCGTCACCATTGGCACACACATTGGCCGGGGCACACCATATTCACCATCACAAGACATCCCCCCACGATGACACAATGCTTGCACACACGTCTCCATGCATCCTTCCCACATGCATCTTGCCCAAGGTGTACTCACCTGTTTTTCTGGAGGCCCATACAGCAGTCCGTACTGAGGTAGGACCCCATCCACCAAATTCTCCAACTCCTCCAAAGTGAAGGCAGGGGCCCTTTCCCGGTCACACGGCCATGGTAGGTTCCAGGCACAGGTCACAGCAGCACACACAGTGTAAGTGTTCTCCTGTTGAAGGTCAGGAAACAAGTGAGGAATCAGATGAAAAATGGCAGTCACTTCCTGATAGTGTACACCATCACCGCCGGCGCAGATCCCCATTGGCCACTGTACTCCATAGGGCCCCATATTATCCAATGAGTTATTGCACGGCCGTGCAAGACTGCCTTCCGCCACGACGCGCAATGCCAGTGGAGTTACCTCACTTCACGAAAACATAGAGTACACTGTTCCAAGGGTGAGACGCAGGGAAACTTAAATATTTAGCAGCAAGAGCCCTCACACATCCAATTGGATGTCATGCTTCACCATCGAGAATTCTCCTCGTCAGACCGGCACTGCAATTTCTGACGGGCTCCCCAAAAGGGGGCTCTTTGCCAGAGATCTTTTGTAGTGACTGCCGTAATAGAATATACTGTGGACACTGCCTACCTGTAGACACTATATAAACAGGAGAGGGAGAATCTAAAATTGGCTCTTACCCTCGAACAACATCACCAATTTATTCAGCTAATATAAAGTGTAGGCCAAGATTAAAAACAAGTTGAAAGTGACAGTTGAGAAATCATGCTCAGTCACTCTCTGAATCAAAATGTAAACAGGAGGCAGGAGATTATTGCAGAACCTCTAATCATGGGTCAACATGTTTCGCGTCTCAGTGGTCCAGCAGGATCTGTTGACGCTTCATCAGGACCTAAATACAAACAACTTCTCCTATAACAGAAAATACAGACAATAATAAGTCACCCTAGTCAATATACTAAGGAACAGTCACTAACATTAAGCGAACTGTGCGTCCGGTCAAACTAAAAATGAAGGTTGCATTGTAAAACAAGGGGTTGTTTAGTTTATATCAAAGCGAAGGTTCATGCTGTTATTTACCCAACTCGTGGCAAACAGTGCAAACAAGTGGAGGCAGTGCTCAGTGGTAGTGGGAACTATATAAAGGCTTACCATCCCCAATTTTGGAATATGGCTCCTTGGGAAGACACATACCTAGGACTGATGCTGTTTCTATCGAAAACATGGACCACAAACAGAATACATCACACCAAAACTATATCAGTCCGGAAAACAACTTATGAAAACGGACAAAAGCACTCTACTGCTGTAAAGGGTCTGTAAAAAACAGTTGTTGGACGGTAATTACCATCTTAACTATTGTGAGTTTTAAAGTGTCAAATAAAGCAATAGGCGTCTACCTATCAATATCAGGTAGTAGGTAATAGCAGAAAGCACACATGTTACCACAATAATAGATGTGCTGCACACTAAGCGTCAAGGCCAATCGACTTAAGGAAAATATATGTTACCGTCTTGTCAGGCAGTCCGATGAAGGGTGCATATACCCTGCATTCTTAATAAACTTGTGTAAAATTGCTGGCCGTGGGAGAAATAAAGCAGCCGGCGACTCTGCCAATAAAAATAATAAAGGGTACTCACAAATATACAGCCGGTCTGTGCTGTAGGACCTACCTTCCGGCAGTGCTCTTGAACAGTAAACTCGGAGCACTGTCGGTGCAGCTTATACGCGGAGAAGGTGGAAGTAAGGGAATCTTCCGGCTCGTGCGTGTTGGAGGCAAACAACATAGAAGACGGAGGGAGAAAGAACCTCTCTCTGTCGAATTTTCATAGACACAGAAAAAAGACCAGTGGTGCCGGTTCGCATGGAGATTCTCAGGGGTAACCCACAACTAGTTGTAGTCCTGTATAAGCATGACAAAAGCATCTCTTAATAAAAAGATACATTGCACATCATACTAAAAACAATGGAATAATTGGAAACATCTCTTAAACAATGACCAACAAAATAATTCCAAATAGTTCTCTGTCATCACTTGAAAAAATACTTTACACACAATGATGTATTCAACGCAAAAGAAGCAACCCTGTTACATAGTCCGCATTCAGGCAGTAGGGCCATGATTACTGGAGACTGAGTCAGAAGTATAAAAAAAAAAAAATGAAGGTAACAAGGTTTTGACCCTCAGAATCTGGTATAAGTTACTAAGAGAGACTGATCCATGGTATCTCATCATTCAATCCATGTATACTTGTCCCTAATTTAAAGACCCAACGCTGTTCGATCCTAAATAGTTATTTGGTCTAATTTTAGGAGCGTTCAAAGTTACCCAACATAAATAATCAGGACTGTGGGGAGCTTCTAAAAAATGCGCACAGAGTTTAGTAGTGACGCGCCCACACCTGATGTTACTCCGGTGTTCCTTAATTCTTACTTTGACTGGTCTAGTGGTCATACCAATGTAACGTAGACCACAGGAGCAAGTGATCATGTAAATACAATTGTGAGTGTTACAATTAGTATGTTTTGTAAGACGCCATCTTCCTATAGGTTCCAAATCAAGCGTCTCCAGATATTTAGTCAGGGGGCAGATGTTACATTGGCCACATGGATAATGACCTACCAATGGAGGGAGGTTACACAGAGTTGTTTGGTTTGAATTATCACAGTCAGCTGGCAGGCGAGTATTAACCACCATATCTTTGATGTTAAAAGCTCTCTTAAATGCAAACAATGGTTTAGGATACAGATACCACCACTTTTATTGATCAATTTTTTGATATCATTTGATAGCGGGGTATACTTTGATACACAAGTCAGGCGGGCATTGGGTTCCCATACAGTTGTTGTCAGAAGGGCGTCCCGATTGTTGTTTCTAGCCCTTTTACGAGCTGAGTTGACCACTTTGAGTGGGTAATGTCGCTCATGGAGTTTAATCTGAAGATCACTGGATTGAGTCTCAAACAACCGTGGGAAGCTACAGTTGCGACGTAGGCGTAAGAAATGGCCATAAGGTAAGTTGTCACGCAAAGATTTAGGGTGGTGACTGTCGTAAAGAAGCAAACTGTTGCTATCTGTTGACTTATGATAAGTGCATGTGGACAGTTTGCCATTATCAATGCTGATCAGAAGATCCAGAAAAGGTAATTGTGTAGAGGTAAATTTTAAATAAGGGGCAAAGGTATTAATCCATTCAGTAAATGGATTGACATAAATTAGAGGCCTTTGCCACACGATCAAGATATCATCAATATATTGTTGCTATAGCTTAATGTAATCCTGGAAAGGGTTTGTAGATGGCAGTATGTGCTGTTTTTCAAAATCGTACATGTAAAGACAGGCCAAGCTTGGTGCGAAGGTGCTGCCCATTGAAGTACCACGGATCTGATGGAAAAAATGGTGCTCAAAATGAAAATAAAATTCTGTCATGGCTAATGTCATACATTGCATAATAAAAGAAATTGGAGTGGACAGACAACTAGGCCCTTCACGAAGAGCAGTTTCCACTACTTGTAGAGTAGCCTCCTGGGGTATGTTGGTATATAAGGCCTCTACATTAAGGGTTATTATACTATGTAAGTCCCCAGTGCAATTGATAGATTCTATCAAATTCGAGACATCCGTAGTGTCTTGTAAGTACGTTGAGGATCCCCTCACTAGCGGCTGAAAAAAGTGGTCACAGAATACAGATAAGGGTTCTAGAACAGAGCCAATACCGGACACTATTGGGCCTCCGGGTGGGGCCAGTCTACCCTTATGTATCTTGGGTAAGCAGTAAAAGTAGGGGGTCCGTGGATGGACAGTATCAAGGAATTCTGCCTCTTTTTGGGAGATCCACATGTTATTCCGGGCTTCCTCAATCAAGATTCTTATCTGGGTTTTGAGTCTTGGTGTAGGGTCTCTAGCAATTTGAACATAATAAGTTGAGTCACTCAGGAAGTTTATACATTCCTGTCTGTAGTTATCTGAATTCATAATAACAATAGCCCCATCCTTGTCAGCCTGTTTTATCACAATATTCAAGTCAGTTGCTAAAGTCTGCAATGCCCTCTTATCTTTGGTAGGGATGTTAATGTAAGAGTGCTTGGGTCATAATTTATTCAAATCAGACAGAACTGCCTTCCCAAAGGCAAGGACTTCCCAAGGCATGGCTGTGGAAGGTGGGACAAAGGAAGATGTTTTTTTTTTTTTATTATCAGCCGGTTTGTCTTTGAAAAAGAAATGCAACCGGATTTTTCGAAAAAACTGGGAAAGTTCACAGTTAAGTCGAAAAAAATCCTCCCTGAGAGTTGCCAAAAGCCTAGGCCTCTGTTGAGAACGTTAGTCTCGTCCTCTGTGAGGAGCCTTGTGGATAGATTGACCACTAGGTTCTCTGTTGTGGATTTGTGCCCTGGCTTCTAGTTACCATCTGTGGTTCCTCCCTGGACCATTGTACGTGTTTGCCTCTTCCTCTCACCACCACAGGACATCCCCCCGCGATGACACAATGCTTGCACACACATCTCCATGCATCCTTCCCACATGCATCTTGCTCAAGGTGTGCTCACCTGTTGGTCTGGAGGCCCATACAGCATTCCGTACTGCGGTAGGACCCCCCATCCACCAAATTCTCCAACTCCTCCAAAGTGAAGGCAGGGGCACTTTCCCCAGTCACACGGCCATGGTAGGTTCCAGACACAGGTCACAGCAGCACACACAGTGTAGGTGTTCTCCTGTTGTAGGTCAGAAACAAGTGAGGAATCAGATAAAAAATGGCAGTCACTTCCCGGCGGTGTACACCGTTACCGCCGGCGCAGATCCCCATTTGCTACTGTACTCCATAGGGCCCAATATTATCCAATGAGGAATTGCACGGTGGTGCAAGACCGCCTTCCGCCACAACGCCCAACGCAGTGGAGTTACCTCACTTCCACCTGTCCCTACATACAGGACAGGTGTTCGCCATTTCATGGTGGCGGACAACGGTCATATCAACCTTAACTGCTTCACAGCCTAGATTAGCACATACCTTGCCATTCCGCCTGTCCCATCACATAAATGCACTATGTACACTGAGGTTGGGGTTCCATTGCTCAAATTGTGACAGCCTACTCACTCTTATGTCCCTTAGATACCTGCCGCTGCGGATAAATAGGAGGAGGAGACATACCCCTGTGTACAGAGCCCTTGTGGACTTGGCTACACTGGAGGACAGGCACATTATACTCACCTATAGACTGGACAGGACCACAATCACGGAGCTGTGTGCCCAATTGGATCCTGGCCTGATATCTGCTATCCGTCATCTGACTGGGATCCCCCCTCTTGTGCAAGTGCTATCAGTGCTCAATTTCCTGGCAACAGGTTCTTTCCAAGTGACAGTGGGCTTGGCAGCAATGTCACAGCCAATGTTCTCAATCGTGCTGGCAAGAGTTTTGTCTGCCCTGGTGAAACACATGTGCAGCTACATAGCTTTCCCCCAGGTGGAAGATCTGACTACTGTGAAGGCCGTATTCTATGCAATGGGACATATACCCAATATTGTTGGGGCCATTGACGGGACACATATTGCGTTAGTCCCCTCCCGCGACAATGAACAGGTGTTCAGGAATCAGAAGAGTTTCCACTCACTGAATGTGCAAATGGTGTGCCTGGCGGACCAGTACATCTCTCACGTCTATGCTAAGAATCCTGGGTCGGTGCATGATGCCTTTGTTCTGAGAAATAGCAGCATCCTAAATGTGATGGCCCAACTACAGAGGCACAGGGTGTGGCTAATAGGTGAGCCATGGTCCCCACCCACTGTGTGTTAGTGTATGCCTTCAGGTGTCATCCCCAAATCATTGTGTAAGGCTAATTGTTGTCCCTCAATACTTGCAGGTGACTCTGGCTACCCAAACCTATTGGGGCTGCTGACCCCTTTGAGGAATGCCAGGACAGGGGCTGAGGAACGTTATAGTGAGGCACCAGGGTGAACCAGAAGGATCATCAAGAGGACCTTTGGGCTCCTGAAGGCTAGTTTCAGGTGCCTCCATCTGACAGGTGGATCCCTGTGCTACTAACCCGGAAAGGTCTGCCAGATAATAGTGGAATGCTGCATGTTGCACAAACTGGGCCTCAGGCGGCATGTACCCTTTCTGCAGGAGGACGAGGAGCCTGGAGATGCCCCTGTGGCAGCAGTGGACCCTGAGGACAGTGAGGATGAGGAGGCAGAGGATGAGGATGATGCCAACTGAACATCAGTTATACGTCAATACTTCCAATGACACACAGGTGAGGCACTGCAACTGACCATTCCTTTGACTATTGCTGTTTTCTGTGTAGCTGTAGCATGATGGCATTAACTTCCATTGCATCTCACCTTACTGTCACCTATGGCTTGTCATTTTACATATGTTGGTGAGATAAGAACTGTGTACTGATGTGATGAGAACAGACAGCTACAGGTCATTATTTCTATGCTCTCACAGTGTTCAGATCATTTGCACTAGATGTGACTGTTTTCATAAGTGCACATTTTCAACACATAAAATACTAGTAAAGTTGTGTTCAATGATGTTTATTGTAGTGCTATGAAATTGAGGGAAAAGTGCAATGGAATGGGGTGATGATGGAGGAAAGTCCATTGTATTGTTCCAGTTTGTTTGTAACACAGGTCCAGTGTCCAAGGGCCATAGGAAGGGGAGCAAAGGCAGTTCAAAGTGGACAAGGCGACAGGGTGGGACACAAGTGGGGCAATCAGGAGAGTTTCATTTCCTGGCCGTGGTCTTGGCAAGTGTCTCTGGCTTCTGTCTGATTTGCAGGGAACATTTGTGGAGTGGTTCACCTTTAGAAGGGGGAGGGGTGCTGGTGGCCTGTGGGTCCTGTAGCGGGGCCTCCTGCCCACTAGCTACAGTGGAAGTGGAGGGCTGGTCATAGACTGGCTAGTGGTAGGGGCTTGCCGGTGTGCTGTTGCTTCCCTCATGATGTTGACCATGTCTGCCAGCACCTCTGCTATGGAGGCCAATGTTGTGTTAATGGCTTGAAAGTGCTCCCTGATCCCCTGATACTATTCCTCCTGCAGCCTCTTGTTCTCCTGCACGTTGTCAAGGATCTGGCTCATCATGTCCTAGAAATGTTGGTAGGCTCCCAGGATCTCAGTGAGTGCCTCCTGAAGAGTTGGTTCCCTGGGCCTGTCCTCCCCCTGACCCATAGCGGTCCTCCCAGTGTCCCTGTTGGCCTGTGCCTCTGTCCCCTGAACGGCGTGCCCACTGCCACTGACCCCAGGTCCCTGATTGTCTTGGGTATGAAGTGTGGACTGTGGTCCCTGTACAGGTGGGCACACTGCTGATTGACGAGTCCTGGGGACAGAGGTGTGGGTACACTGGGTGGATGCTGTGGTGTTGGATACTGATGGGGGAGGCTCTGTGGTGGACTGTGAGTGGTCATGCAGGTATGGGGGTGATAAGTGGTAAATGTTGACTTACCAGTTTCCAGTCCTCCGTCTACTCCAGCGAGTCCCTCAGAATGCAGTAATGCCAAGACTTGCTCCTCCCATGCTGTGATCTGTTGGGGAGGAGGTGGGGGTCCACCGCCAGTCCTCTGTATGATGCATGGAAGGTACCTTCCGCCGTAGGTCGTTCCACCTCTTCCTGATGTCGTCCCTTGTTCTTGGGTGCTGTCCCTCTGCGTTCACCCTGTCCACGATTCTCCGCTATAGCTCAATCTTCCTGGCAATGGATATCTGCTGTACCTGTGCTCCAAACAGCTGTGGCTCTACCCTGACAATTTCCTCCACCATGACCCTCAACTCCTCATCTGTGAAACAGGGGTGCCTTGTTGGGGACATGGGTGTTGTGTGGTGTGTGTTGGTGAGAGTGTGTTGAGTAATGTGGTGTGTAATGTGGGGAGCGTGAGGGATGTATGGGTGTCTGTGGTGTGTGTGTGTCTAGTTATCTCTGTGTTGTTCGTGTCAATCTCCTGGCAGTAATTGTTGTTTGTAAAAGGGTTGTGGGTAATGTGGGTGTATCTTACAGTGCTGTGGGTGTGTGTGGTGTGTGTATGAGTGTCAGGTGTGTGTTTTTGGTGTTGGCCAATGTAGTGTTGTTTTGTATGTGGGTGTCCATTCTGAGTGCAGTGGTATGTACCACCAATGGTTTACCGCCATTGAATGTCCACCGTGGTGATTTGTGGGTCATAATGTGGTGGATGTTGTTCTGTTGGCGTAACGGTATGGGTGTTGGTACCGCCACTTTAGCACTCACCTTTGGGCTGGCAGATTTGTGTATTCAGCTGTATTCTGTTGGATTGGTGTGTGTGTGTGTCATAATATGGCGAACGGATATTCGCCACCACGGCAGTATGCTGGCGGTAAGCGGGATTTACTGCCAATGTCATAATGAGGGCCTAAGTGTTTGGCCATTTTAGGCCTGATTGACAATGGTAAGTGTTATAATGAAAAGAGATCAATGGTTCTTTAGAATCACGCTTTATTTTCATCTCCACTTCTCCTCATCAGCTCTTCACATCTCCTCTTCTCTCAGCTCTCTCTCCCAACATTCTATTGTGAACTCCTCTACCTAACAGTCAGAACATTCCATTCTAAAGGGAAGGTGAGGGGGGGAACGTACCACTTATATTTAAATATGTCATAACCTCTAATCTAACAAAATCTGCCTATATGTAATTACATGTTGCTAACTTAAAATATTACAACTAAATTACAACACATCTTCCCTTCCACACACAATATATACAAAGTGATCAAAATATATACATTCAATAATAATTTGACATACCTACATTGATGTCTTAAATATATACATTCAATAGATAATTTGACATACACTACATTGATGTTTTAAAAGAAGTTCTATTGCTACTCTCTGTACCGACGTCATGTCTCTGCTGAATCTCCTCACTCTCGCCATTCTCCATGGAATTTCCTTCACTCCTCACGAGGGCTGATGGCTGTAGGACAATCCTGTCCATACTCCAGCACTGACCATTTGTTAACGTAACCACATTGTTTTTCACTTTGGCAATATCAAAAGGACCGGAAAATTTAGTGCCTCGCATATTCGGACAAAAACCCCTTACAGGATTTTTAACATAAACCTTATCCCCCACTTTCCACTGTCGTTGTTTAGTACCATGTTTAGTATTGTATCTTTTTTTGTAATTGTTTTGATGATTTTCTATTCTAAGTCTGAATTGTGGAGTTATGGCATCACTTTTTCCTCCTCCACCTAACCATGAAGGGAAGAATTTGGTACTTGGTTTCCTGCGCTTTAGAGCAGAAATTGGAGAAATTTTTGTAACTGAATTTGGAGTAGAATGGTACGCCCATAACATGTCTCAAATAGCATTTTCAATGATTATTTGGTTTACACTAGCTAACTGGATGCACTCTTTAATCATGCGGTTGGTCCTTTCGACTAAACCATTTGCCCTGGGACAATATAGCGCTGTAGTGAGGTGGTGTATGTTTAAAGAGTTAAGAAAATCTTTCATTTTTGATGAAGTTAATTGAACTCCATTGTCAGTGATCAAGGTGGCGGGTATTTCTTCCATAGCAAAAGCATCTTTAAGGAAATTTATAACTGATTCAGTGGTGATTTGGCTTACCATTTTTACATTAATCCAATGCGAGTAATAATCAATCAGTACTAAAGCAAAACGTTTCACAACACCTTTCATGTTGATAGGCCCTATGATGTCTAATGCCAATTTTGTCCAAGGCTTGTCTGGTACAGCCACAGGATATATAGGAGTTTTACGAATAATTTTTTTTTGTCACTGCACGCACATTTAATGCAATTTTTTACTTCATTTTCTATCATAGAGTCCATATTAGGAAACCAATATCTTTCTCTAACACAAGCTTTTGTGAGGCTCCTGCCTAAATGACCTTCATGAGCCAGATTGATAATTTTGTGTATCAATCCTGCCGGTGGCATTATCTTATCATTTCTTAAAACAAAATTTCCGTTTTCATTTATTTCATGTCTAACCTCCCAATAGTTTTTTTGTGTTTCGTCCAGATCCCTCCTAAATTCCGTCCATCCCTCCTTCGCGAATGTTCTCAATAAGGATAGGGATTCATCCTTATGATCAGCCAACTTCCATTCTTCTTCACTGATAGCCAGAGTACAAACAACCATTACTGGGTATTCCGGGGTCTCATAGTCTTCATTTATAGTCAACGGTACTCTAGATAGAAAATCCGCAGCACAATTATTACTACCCTGTAGGTACTCAATCTTAAAACAAAAGCTTTCCAGGCCTAAAACCCATCTAGCAATTCTAGGTGTACAGTTGTAGAAACTTTTTGTAGAGAAAACATAAACTAGTGGTTTGTGGTCTGTACGTAAAGTAAATTGTGTACCCCAAAGGAAGAATTTAAAATGTTTTATAGCCCAGAAACAAGCCAGAGCTTCTCTTTCAATTACTGAGTAATTGGATTTTGCCTTATTTAAAGCCCTAGAAGCAAATGCTACAATTCTCTCTTTACCATCAACCACTTGGGATAAAGTGGCTCCCAAACCTTTTTTGCTCGCGTCAGTAGTAAGAATAGTCTTCCTTTCATGATTGAAAGTACCCAGGAATGGTGCTGTTACAATGGCTTGTTTAATCCTTTGAAATGCAGATTCATGACATTCTATCCATTTGTAAGGTGTGTGGTTTTTTAGTAACTCTCTTAGGTCATATGATATCTCTGAGAATCCCTTGACATATTTTGGCATATACTCAGCAAGGCCTAGAAAAGATTTTAATTCTTCCTTGTTTTTTGGTGCCTCTGCCTTCTTAACAGCTTCCACTAGTGAAGTTTTAGGTTTGAACCCATCTTTAGAAATAGTGTGCCCTAAATAATCAACTGAATCTACTCTAATTTGACACTTATCCTTTCTCAATGTCAAACCCGCCATTTTTAGTTTACTAAGTACCTTTTTCAAGTTTGTATCATGTTCCTCTACATTTGCTCCATATATTAAAATGTCATCCTGAAAATATAGAGTCTTAGGGGTATCTTCCAAAACACGTTGCATGATTTTTTAAATACGGCCGCAGCTGATGCAAGCCCGAACGGCATTCTATTGAACATATACGATCCTAGGGGGGTAGTGAAAGCTGTGAGCCATTTAGAATCTGGGTGAAGTTCAACCTGGTGGTATGCGCTGGAGAGATCCAGCACGGAAAAACATGCTGCCTCCCCCATGGTGCTTAATAATTCATGAATAACAGGAAGTGGATGTCTTTCCATCCAAATGTTTCTGTTCAAATCTCTCAAATCAATGCACACCCTAATGTCGTCGCAATTATGTTTCTTGGCAATTACGATGGGAGATAACCATTCTGAACTCTCAATTGGTTGAATAATTCCTAGAGATTCTAGTCTCTTAAGTTCCTTTTTAAGAGGGTCTCTAAG
Organism: Pleurodeles waltl; assembly: GCF_031143425.1. Taxonomy (NCBI): domain Eukaryota; kingdom Metazoa; phylum Chordata; class Amphibia; order Caudata; family Salamandridae; genus Pleurodeles; species Pleurodeles waltl. Next base: position 1,028,667,349 of record NC_090437.1, on the reverse strand, counting down.
TAAGTGTGGAATTTGTCTAGTTTTATGTACTATCGGTTTAGCCTTAGGTTTTAATTTAATTTTATGTTGGAAGCCTGCCAGTAGACCTAATTTTTCAGTAAAAATCTCAGGAAATTCCTGGAAAATCAACTCATTAGAGTTATTTTTGTCCATGAGCAGTACTTGTTCCGGATTATTAGGGTCCAGTTTGATTCCCAGTTCCTTCTGATGCTGCCAACACAGTAAACTGGATCCTTCTTCAACTACATAAACTTTCCCTACAGTGGTACGACCCTTAAATGATATTAAAGCCTTGAACATCCCTTTAAGAGGGATGGGGTCTTTGTTATAACCCTTGGGATTAATGTCTGGTTTTGACAATCTGGCGGACATTTCTTTACCAATACCTTTAAAATCCAGTTCATTTCTGATTGTAAAGGGTGAGCAAGAGTCAGCGAAAACTATTACTGGACTGCCATCAAGGGAAATATTACACTGAGGATATTGAAAAGAATTTTCCTGTTCCTTTTTAACCTGCAGTATTATCTTTTTAACTTCTTGAGAATCATCTACCTTTTTATGCTCATATTGTTTATCAAATTTAGACACCTCCCTACACACTTTGGCAAAATGGCCTTTTTTATTACATTTTCAATATATGGCTGTCCTGGCTTGACAAGAGGTAGAGTTCGCCAAATGAGTGCTGCTCCCACAGCGGTAACATTTTAATCCTGTTGTAGGATTAGTGGTTTTTATAGGCTGTTTACCTCCAGTTTTAATTTTCATAACTTTTTCTTCTTCTGCATTTACCTTAATCTCCGCAACTTGATCAGGAGAAGCAGAAGGAGATCTGATTTCTTGTAAACATAGCTGTGTGTGCTCAATGGATTTTGCTATTTCCACTGCTTCCTGAAGATCAGGTTGTTTTTGTAGTAATTTTTCCTGAATTTTTACATTACTAGTACAACGGACTATTTGGTCTCGAATCAGTGAGTCATTAAGATTCCCAAAGTTACATAATGTACTCAATCCCCTTAGAGCAGCAACGTAATTAGTCACACTCTCTTGTTTGCCTTGGGAACAACAGAAAAATTTATGACGTTCTAAGACCACATTTACTCTGTCTCCAAACTGTTTTTCCAATTTCGTATATGTGGTGACATAATCATCCTGTACTTGTCCATCTGGAAAATCAGGTTCAGGTAATGTATCATAAATTTTTCTGCCATGCGTCCCTAAATTGTGTAACAATATGTGTTGTTTCCTGAGTGGGTTGAACTTATCTCCACCAATGGCAATTAAATATGATTCAAAAAATTTGAACCATTCTTTCCATGGGATGTTAGGTTCTCCAGTTTCATTTAAAAATGGGATTGGCTGGGACATGCCCGCTGCAGCCATTTCTAAAGGATAGTGTGATTTAAATAGTTATGTATGTATAAAATATAGCAATTACTATGTACTATCAAGTGTATTATCAAAGTGCAACTATAAACATTAAAAAGTTAGAAAATAAATATAGCAATCATCACATGTTATTAAATCTAAATAGTAACAGTTGAATGCATATTTATGAAGACATTAAAGAAAATGCACAGTCTAGTGTTGCAGCTGATTTAGAGGAAAAGCCCTCAGAACAGTAGGCTGATTTAGAGGAAAAGCCCTGAGAACAGTAAATTTCCCACAATGCCACAAGCAGGAAAGAGCTGTGCCTGTCAGCGTTACCACCAACAGGCTAATATCATTACCAATGCTTCTTAAACGTTCATGCTGTGCCTGTCAGCGTCACAACAATATGCGGCCGTATTTAAAAAAATCATGCAACGTGTTTTGGAAGATACCCCTAAGACTCTATATTTTCAGGATGACATTTTAATATATGGAGCAAATGTAGAAGAACATGATACAAACTTGAAAAAGGTACTTAGTAAACTAAAAATGGCGGGTTTGACATTGAGAAAGGATAAGTGTCAAATTAGAGTAGATTCAGTTGATTATTTAGGGCACACTATTTCTAAAGATGGGTTCAAACCTAAAACTTCACTAGTGGAAGCTGTTAAGAAGGCAGAGGCACCAAAAAACAAGGAAGAATTAAAATCTTTTCTAGGCCTTGCTGAGTATATGACAAAATATGTCAAGGGATTCTCAGAGATATCATATGACCTAAGAGAGTTACTAAAAAACCACACACCTTACAAATGGATAGAATGTCATGAATCTGCATTTCAAAGGATTAAACAAGCCATTGTAACAGCACCATTCCTGGGTACTTTCAATCATGAAAGGAAGACTATTCTTACTACTGACGCGAGCAAAAAAGGTTTGGGAGCCACTTTATCCCAAGTGGTTGATGGTAAAGAGAGAATTGTAGCATTTGCTTTTAGGGCTTTAAATAAGGCAGAATCCAATTACTCAGTAATTGAAAGAGAAGCTCTGGCTTGTTTCTGGGCTATAAAACATTTTAAATTCTTCCTTTGGGGTACACAATTTACTTTACGTACAGACCACAAACCACTAGTTTATGTTTTCTCTACAAAAAGTTTCTACAACTGTACACCTAGAATTGCTAGATGGGTTTTAGGCCTGGAAAGCTTTTGTTTTAAGATTGAGTACCTACCGGGTAGTAATAATTGTGCTGCGGATTTTCTATCTAGAGTACCGTTGACTATAAATGAAGACTATGAGACCCCGGAATACCCAGTAATGTTTTTTTTGTACTCTGGCTATCAGTGAAGAAGAATGGAAGTTGGCTGATCATAAGGATGAATCCCTATCCTTATTGAGAACATTAGCGAAGGAGGGATGGCCGGAATTTAGGAGGGATCTGGACGAAACACTAAAAAACTATTGGGAGGTTAGACATGAAATAAATGAAAACTGACTTTTTTTTAAAGAAATGATAAGATAATACCACCAGCAGGATTGATACACAAAATTATCAATCTGGCTCATGAAGGTCATTTAGGCAGGAGCCTCACAAAAGCTCGTGTTAGAGAAAGATATTGGTTTCCTAATATGGACTCTATGATAGAAAATGAAGTAAAAAATTGCATTAAATGTGCGTGCAGTGACAAAACAAAAATTATTCGTAAAACTCCTATATATCCTGTGGCTGTACCAGACAAGCCTTGGACAAAATTGGCATTAGACATCATAGGGCCTATCAACATGAAAGGTGTTGTGAAACGTTTTGCTTTAGTACTGATTGATTATTACTCGCATTGGATTAATGTAAAAATGGTAAGCCAAATCACCACTGAATCAGTTATAAATTTCCTATGGTTCTTTAGAATCACGCTTTATTTTCATCTCCACTTCTCCTCATCAGCTCTTCACATCTCCTCTTCTCTCAGCTCTCTCTCCCAACATTCTATTGTGAACTCCTCTACCTAACAGTCAGAACAGTCAGAACATTCCATTCTAAAGGGAAGGTGAGGAGGGGAACGTACCACTTATATTTAAATATGTCATAACATCTAATCTAACAAAATCTGCCTATATGTAATTACATGTTGCTACCTTAAAATATTACAACTAAATTACAACAGTAAACTTACACTTTACAGGGAAAAATGGTGGAATGTATTTAGCTGACATTTTGCAGGAATATAGAATATGAGGTGTAAAGAATCCTGTTTGGTATTAGTTCTAAATTGGTTCAGTAGTTTTAAAGGTATAGGGTCCAATCTACAAAGGTAAACTTACACTTCTTTGTAAGTTAATGAGTGTTTGCTAATCACAAAGTCACATAGTATCTTTATGACTGCAGAATCTCCGCACATAAAAGAGATAGGACTCTGCTTTTGTTTTATGTGCGGAGACCCCGCAGTCTCAGAGACGCTGCTCGTAAAATAACTTTGTGAATAGCAAACAGTCATTAACTTACAAAGAAGTGTAAGTTTACCTTTGTAGATTGGGTCCTATACCTTTAAAACTACTGAACCAATTTAGAACTAATACCAAACAGGTCGTATCGTATCTCTCTCTCTCTTTTTCTCTCTGATCCGGTTGTAAACGTCTTAATCTCTCTTTCTCTCTTTCTGTTGTCTCTTCTCACTATAGTGTTCTGTGTCTCTTTTCCTCTGCTACGATTTTCTGCTATAAAGGCTTTTACTTAGCTCTCTTAGCCTCCACTGTCTCTTTACTGGACCTCTCTGTCTTTTATGGATTCCTTTTCAGTATAGCTCCTTCTGCTTTTCCTTGCTATGCTGTTGCCTAGATTGTTTTCCTCTGAGAACCTTCCTCCACGGGCTGAAACTACTGAGGTGCTTTGTCCTGTAGCCTTATTGTACACCTGGGTGTTCTTTTTTTTTCTTTTGTTGAGTGTAAGCCTTTCCAAGTGACCTTATTCCCTTCTCCCTTATTATCCCAACCACCCACTCCCCCTTGCTCTTTATTCCCTGCTCCTCCCGTCCTCCAGACCCTCAGGTGCCCTTCAGTTGGGAGGTGAAACGCACCTGAATGTGCCACGCTTCTCCTGACGCGTGGCTGCGGTGTCCTCGTTACTCCTCCCAGGCCACTGCGAGGTTCGTTCCACCGCCTGCCTCCTCCTCATCTTCTGGCTTCGTTCGGGGATGTGTCCGCTCTCCGTCAGTGCCGCTCTCCTCTGCCTCCCAGTCACGCGCCTCTTGTGTCTGGGACGCCGGCTTTTCTTCCTCTCGGGGTTCCGCAGCTCCTCTTCCTGGTCCCTACCTCACGGTCATCAGGGACAGCTGATTGGCTCCTGCCCCAGGAAGTTCCCGAGCACCTGGGGCAGTGTCAGCACCAGTCGATGTCGTGCACGGGCTGCCTCAGATCGGCCCGTCACAACCCCATATTCTTTATTCCTGAAAAATGTCAGCTAAATACATTCCACCATTTTTCCCCTACATCTGTTTAAGCTACACTCCATAACATAACAAACCATTCCACTCCACTATCCCGCACACCACTATTCTCTATGACACATTATTCTGCTCTACAACACACAACTGCTCTGTATGACTGCCCACTCCACACTATGTCATTGTATGCCACTCAACTCTACGTCCATCCACTGTAAGATACTGCACTACACACCACTGTATGACACACCACTCCACTCTACTGTATGACATGTCACTCCACTCTACGCCACTCCAATCTACGCCACTCCACTCACCCCACTCCACAATATACCACTCCATTGTATGCCACTCTATGCTACTCTACGCCATTCCACTTTAAGCCACTACACTATAAGCCACTCCACTCAATGCCACTCCACTCAAAGCTATTCCAATCTATGCCACTTCCCTCTATGTTACTTCACTCTACACCACTCTACTCTAAACTATTCAACTCACCACCACTCACCTCTGGCACACTCCACTCTATGCCATTCCAGTCTATGCCACAACACCATGGCCCTCATTATAACCCTGGCAGTCAGTGTTAAAGCGGCGGTAATACCGCCAACAGGCCGGTGGGAAAAAAAATGGAATTACAACCATGGTGGAAACCGCCAACATAGACAGCCACTTTAACACTCCGACCACCACGGTGGTAGAAACAAACACCGCAGTGGTAACCGCCAACATACAGGCAGAAGACAATGTACCGCCCATTGTATTACAAGGCACCAATCCGCCACCTTTTCTGGGGCGGTACCAACGCCATCAAAAGCACAGCGGAAACAGTACACAGAAGGGAAACCACTCACTTCTCGACACCCTACGAGGAACTAGGACCCCATGGAGCCTGAGCTGCAGGTGCTACCAATGTTGGTTTACCTCCTCTTCTACCAGGAGCAGCAAAGATGGTGGCGACGACAACGGTGAGTACTGCACCTAGCACACAGGGGAGGGGGGGAAGAGAGTGACATACACACACAACACCCCCACCCCCACCCTCACCCCCAACACCATACACACAACAACATTACATATACACCCCGTAACCCTCTGGAAGAATGCAAGGACAAAGGGAAATGATTGTAACAATTGTAATCATCGAAAATCCAGATATGGAAACAGGTCTGTAACAGATCATTATATACAAATATGTATAGCAACTACACAAGTCCGGATAGTGTTCCAATCATTGTCCGTGGACCAGTGGTCCCAAAAATGCATGGGCGAAGCCCACACATGATACCTGCCTCTAAACGGAGAGAACACTGCTGGGGCATCAGGTCGAAAATAAACAGGCACCTCACGGGGAAGGGGAGGGTGGGGCACCTCAGCCGGATGAAGGGACGATGCCACTGCTCCACGAGGGGGATCCATGCCCACAGAATGGTCCTGGGGAGTGCAAAGCCACAGTCTCACAAGTCTCTCAAGTGGGTGGTTTGCCCACTGATTGGTCCTGGGGAGTGCAAAGCCACAGTCTCACAAGTCTCTCAAGTGGGTGGTTTGCCCACTGATTGGTCCTGGGGAGTGAAAAGCCACAGTCTCACAAGTCTCTCAAGTGGGTGGTTTGCGCACTGATTGGTCCTGGAGAGTGCAAAGCCACAGTCTCTCTAGTGATTGCTTTTCTCCACTGATTCTGGAGGGGGCTTTGTGTCCAGTGTGCTTCATCCTGCCAAGGATAGGGTGAGTGGATGTATCTCTCCACTGGTTCTGGAGGGGGCTTTGTGACCAGTGTGCTTCATCCTGCCAAGGATAGGGTGAGTGGATGTATCTCTCCACTGGTTCTGGTGGGGGCATGGTGCCCAGAGTGCTTCATCCTGCCAAGGACTGTGGTTGTGGATGCTGTTCTCCACTGGTTCTGGAGGGGGCTTTGTGCCCAGAGTGCTTCATCCCGCCAAGAACAGGGGTAGTGGATGCTGTTCTCCACTGGTTCTGGAGGGGGCTTTGTGCCCAGAGTGCTTCATCCTGCCAAGGACTGGGGTAGTGGATGCTGGTCTCCACTGGTTCTGGAGGGGGCTTTGTGCCAAGACTGCTTCATCTTGCCAAGGACTGGGGTAGTGGATGCTCTTCTCCACTGGTTCTGAAGGAGGCTTTGTGCCCAGAGTGCTTCATCCCACCAAGGACCGAGGTTGTGGATGCTGTTCTCCACTGGTTCTGAAGGGGGCTTTGTGCCCAGAGTGCTTCATCCTGCCAAGGACTGAGGTTGTGTATGCTGTTCTCCAATGGTTCTGGAGGGGGCATGGTGCCCAGTCTGCTTCATCCTGCCAAGGAAAGGGTGAGTAGATGCTGTTCTCCACTGGTTCTGGAGGGGGCATGGTGCCCAGAATGCTGAATATGGGGTGTGGCAGTTCCCATACCCTCACCTGGGTGTGTGTGCCATGAGATTGCCTGGGAACAGGTAGCATGGTACTCCATGGAGTCAGAGACACACTACATCCTGCTGCGACTTTGCCTGCCAACTGCTGGTACTAACAGTGCTGGTTGTGGTGCCTCATGTAGTCTCTGCAGGGTTCAGGACGTCTCCTGCATCCTCAGACGGCTGCCCACTGGGAATGTTGTCCATTTCGGCTGTGGTGGCACTGTCTGTGCACGTCGCGGGGCAGGTGGAGGTGGTTGCGGCGGTGTCTGTGGCAGAGATGCTGCCAGTGGTGCATGTGTCAGCACCTGTGGAGAGAGACACCTGGACGTCTCCTGCTGCCTCGGATGGCTGCCCACTGGGGATGATGCTGGGGACTGGATCAGAGGCAGCAGCCGTGCAGGTGGCGGTGCAGGTGGCAGTGTAGGTGGCGGTACAGGTGGCGGTACAGGTGGCTGTGGTTGCAGCGGTGGCCACCGCGGTACAGGTTGCTGTTCTGTTTGCCAGAAGGGGTGACACCAGTCCCTCAGCCGGGGGCTCCGTGCCCTGCGCTGACTTCCCTTTAGCCTTGTGTCCCTTCCCCACCTTGGAAGTCGGTGCAGGGACCTTGGCACTGTCCCCTTCTGTCTTGGAGGAGGCCTTGCTGGTGTGACTTTTCCCTACAGCATGTGGGCCCTGTAGGAAGTTGGCTCTGTATGCACTATTTCAAAGTATGGAATAGTATGCACAGAGTCCAAGGGTTCCCCTTAGAGGTAAGATAGTGGCAAAAAGAGATCATTCTAATCCTCTGTTTTGTGGTAGTGTGGTCGAGCAGTAGGCGTATCAAAGGAGTAGTGTTAAGCATTTGTTGTACATACACAGGCAATAAATGAGGAACACACACTCAGAGACAATTCCAGGCCAATAGGTTTTTGTATAGAAAAATATATTTTCTTAGTTTATTTTAAGAACCACAGGTTCAAGATTTACATGTAATACTTCAAATGAAAGGTATTGCAGGTAGGTACTTTAGGAACTTTGAATTAGCAAAATAGCATATACGGTTTTCACAGAAATCACATATAGCTATTTTAAAACTAGAGAGTGCAATTTTCAACAGTTCCTGGGGGGAGTAAGAGTTTGTTAGTTTTTCAGGTAAGTAAACCACCTACAGGGTTCAAGTTTGGGTCCAAGGTAGCCCACCGTTGGGGGTTCAGAGCAACCCCAAAGTTACCACAGCAGCAGCTCAGGGCCGGTCAGGTGCAGAGGTCAAAGTGGTGCCCAAAACGCATAGGCTTCAATGGAGAAGGGGGTGCTCTGGTTCCAGTCTGCCAGCAGGTAAGTACCTGCGTCTTCGGAAGGCAGACAGGGAGGTTTTGTAGGGCACCGGGGGGGACACAAGTCCACACAGAAAGTACACCCTCAGCGGTGCGGGGGCGGCCGGGTGCAGTGTGCAAACAAGCGTCGGGTTTTCAATAGAAAGCAATGGGAGACCAAGGGGTCTCTTCAGCGATGCAGGCAGGCAAGGGGGGGGCTCCTCGGGGTAGCCACTACCTGGACAAGGGAGAGGGCCACCTGGGGGTCGCTCCTGCACTGGAGGTCGGATCCTTCAGGTCCTGGGGGCTGCGGATGCAGTGCCTTTACCAGGTGTCGGGTCTTTGAAGCAGACAGTCGCAGTCAGGGGGAGCCTCGGGATTCCCTCTGCAGGCGTCGCTGTGGGGGCTCAGGGGGGGCAACTCTGGCTACTCACGGTCTCGCAGTCGCCGGGGAGTCCTCCCTGAAGTGATTGTTCTCCACAAGTCGAGCCGGGGGCGTCGGGTGCAGAGTGCCAAGTCTCACGCTTCCGGCGGGAAACTCGTGTTGTTTCAAAGTTGCTTCTTTGTTGCAAAGTTGCAGTCTTTGGTGAACAGAGCCGCTGTCCTCAGGAGTTCTTGGTCCTTCTAGATGCAGGGCAGTCCTCTGAGGCTTCAGAGGTCGCTGGTCCCTGTGGAAAGTGTCGCTGGAGCAGTGTCTTTAGAAGTGGGGAGACAGGCCGGTAGAGCTGGGGCCAAAGCAGTTGGTGTCTCTGTCTTCTCTGCAGGGTTTTTCACTTAGCAGTCCTCTTCTTCTTAGGTTGCAGGAATCTGAGTTCCTAGGCTCTGGGGAGCCCCTAAATACTGAATTTAGGGGTGTGTTTAGGTCTGGGGGGTTAGTAGCCAATGGCTACTAGCCCTGAGGGTGGCTACACCCTCTTTGTGCCTCCTCCCTGAGGGGAGGGAGCACATCCCTAATCATATTGGGGGAATCCTCCATCTGCAAGATGGAGGATTTCTAAAAGTTCGAGTCACCTCAGCTCAGGACACCTTAGGGGCTGTCCTGACTGGCCAGTGACTCCTCCTTGTTTTTCTCATTATCTCCTCCGGCCTTGCCGCCAAAAGTGGGGCCGTGGCCGGAAGGGGCTTGCAACTCCACTAGCTGGAGTGCCCTGGGGTGCTGTAACAAAGGGGGTGAGCCTTTGAGGCTCACCGCCAGGTGTTACAGTTCCTGCAGGGGGAGGTGATAAGCATCTCCACCCAGTACAGGCTTTGTTACTAGCCACAGAGTGACAAAGGCACTCTCCCCATGTGGCCAGCAACATGTCTGGTGTGTGGCAGGCTGATAAAACCAGTCAGCCTACACGGGTAGTCGGTTAAGGTTTCAGAGGGCACCTCTAAGGTGCCCTCTGGGGTGTATGTTACAATAAAATGTACACTGGCATCAGTGTGCATTTATTGTGCTGAGAAGTTTGATACCAAACTTCACAGTTTTCAGTGTAGCCATTATGGTGCTGTGGAGTTCGTTCATGACAGACTCCCAGACCATATACTCTTATGGCTACCCTGCACTTACAATGTCTAAGGTTTTGTTTAGACACTGTAGGGGCATAGTGCTCATGCACTTATGCCCTCACCTATGGTATAGTGCACCCTGCCTTAGGGCTGTAAGGCCTGCTAGAGGGGTGACTTATCTATACTTCATAGGCAGTGTGAGGTTGGCATGGCACCCTGAGGGGAGTGCCATGTCGACTGAGCCGTTTTATCCCCACTAGCACACACAAGCTGGCAAGCAGTGTGTCTGTGCTGAGTGAGGGGTCCCCAGGGTGGCATAAGATATGCTGCAGCCCTTAGAGACCTTCCCTGGCATCAGGGCCCTTGGTACCAGGGGTACCAGTTACAAGGGACTTACCTGGATGCCAGGGTGTGCCAATTGTGGAAACAAAAGTACAGGTTAGGGAAAGAACACTGGTGCTGAGGCCTGGTTAGCAGGCCTCAGCACACTTTCAAATCAAAACTTAGCATCAGCAAAGGCAAAACGTCAGGGGGTAACCATGCCAGGGAGGCATTTCCTTACAGGCCCCTTCTTCATCTTGGCAGGTGGCAGAATAGGGTGCTTCTTGGCCTCACTAGGTGGCACACTGGCAGCCCTGATGGGTGCCACCCGCGATGTTACAGGACTTGCAGGGACCACAGTGCTGGAGGATTTGATGGCTGAGGTGCTGGGCTGGGATCTGGACATCCTGGCCCTATGGGAAGGACCGGGGGGGAGGTGTAGAGAACAGGTCAATGTTAGCCAGGGAACGTTTTTTAGACACACTGGGACGGGAAGATGGACGGGGTTTGGGAGTGGAGCAAGAGGTAATGGTTGTAGGAGGTGTACGTCTGCTGAGTTTGGGTGAAGGTGCATGGGTTGGAGGATGTTGTGAGGTGGATGGCTGTTGAGTGGATGTGTGCCTGCATTTGTGTAGTTTGGGAGGAGGGCTCAAAGACACACTGGGAGAGGACACAGGGGACGTGTTAATGGTAGTGGGGTGGTGATTGCACGTGAGCGTTGTGTAGTGATGGGCCTGCTGGTGATGGAGGTAGTGGAGGAGGATGTAGTGCATGCAGGTGTGAGTAGAGACGAGACTGGGAGGGAGGACGAGGGAGTGGAGGAGGGGGACACAGTGGAGGCAGTGGACGTTGGCGTGTCTGCATGGGGATGGTGCTTGTGTGAGTGCTTGTGGGATGTGTGGTGCTTATGTTTGCCATGCCCACTCTTGTGTGTTAATGAGTGTGCATGCTGGTCTGATAGTGTGCTTGGGATAGGCTGAGGTAGAGGGGATTGGGTCTGGGTAGTGGAAGTTGGAGGGGAGAGCCTGGACACAGGGACAATGGCTGCCATCAGTGCTGAGGCCAGAGCCTGAAATGCTCTCTGTTGGGCCACCACGCCAGAATGAATGCCCTCCAGGTTTGCATTTGTTTGCTGCAAATGCCTCTCAACACCCTGGATGGCATTCAACATGGTTGATTGCCCAACAGTGAGGGATCTCAGGAGGTCAATAGCCTCCTCACTGAGGGCAGCAGGACTGACTGGGGCAGGGCCTGAGGTGCCTGGGGCGAAGGAGATGCCCACCCTCCTGGGTGAGCAGGCACGGGAAACACGCTGAGGGGTTGCTGGGAGGGCGGTGTTGGTAGGGGGAGTGGTGGCTGTACCTGTTGATGCAGTGGGCACAGAGGTGCCCGCCACCGCAAGGGAGCTCCCATCAGAGGAGGAGTCGCTGTTGCTGGTGTCTCCTCCTGTCCCCATCGTGGAGCTCCCCTCGCCCTCTGTCCCACTGGTGCCTTCAGACTCCGTAAATTCACCCTCCAGGGCCATGTGGGTTGCAGCTCCCTCCTGCTCTGGTGCCAATGCTCCTCCGCCAGATGATGCTAATGCACACAAGGACAGGGTCACAAAACAAAAAGGGGAGGAAAGACAGAAGAGACACATGGTCAATGCCTGCAACACCACTACCATTGGCGGACACAACACACAGGGAGCAGCCCTATGCACTAGTCCATGCACTAACAGTTCAGGGGAAATTCACATGCCCATGGGGGATTCTGCCTAGACCCATTTGATGCACAGCTGGAACCCACAGGACCCTGACTAGGTGTAGAGGGCCACTACCACTTTTGGGTTTGGAGTGCCAATGAGCCTGCCAAACAATGGCTCTACCTTGGTGCGTCTGCCCTGGCCTAGGGGAACCCACCGCCCACTTCTCCCAAACAGAAACCTCATAAAGCACGCAGAGTCAGCTGAATGAGACTGTACTCACCCCCTTGTGGCTGCTGTGATGCCCTCAAGTGCTCATCCAACTCAGGATATGCCACCGCCAGGATCCGGTACATCAGTGGGGGCATGGTGCGATCGGCACCCATTCTACGTTGGGAGGCCATCCCCAGCTGGGCCTCCGCCGTCTTCTTGGTACAGCGGCGCAGGTCCTCCCATCTTTTCCTGCAGTGGGTGCTCCGTCTATGGTAGACCCCCAGGGTCCGCACTTCCTTGGCGATGGCACACCAAATACCCTTCCTCTGGTGGGCGCTGACCTAGAGGAAAAATGTCAGGAATAGAACCATGCACGGTCCAGGTCCCACCCGAAACTCCGCTGCGCGGCTCTGCGGCGCTTTCTGCGCACCACTTGTCATCCCCTCTTGCTCCAAAGGTGGCCATCAATGTCGTCTGCCCTGCGGCAAAGCTCATAAAGCTGCAGGTTTAGGTCATTGGTGGACAAGATGCACTTATCAGTGCTATTCCATGAAGGGACTACAATTCCCATGTTTTAGAGGCAGCAGCCATCTTGGGGTGTGGCAGGCCTATAAAGCCCAGCCACACCCAAACACGTTGCTCACTATTTTGAAGACTTCGATGCAGCCAGACCTCGTGGGGATTTCTCTGGAGAAGAGCAGAGTTCCTGAATGGCAGAGTGTCATCCAACCGAAGTATCCTTGTTTCCATGGTGCATTCAAAAATAGTAGGTCGTACTCATAGCGGTAAGGCCTTGCTGAATCCAAGTTGGAAGGAAGTAGTTAATTCCAAAAGGTAAAGCGCCCCTTAGCATAACGAGCAAAGCGTTTCAGGCCACACTGGTAATGCGCCCTGGGCATGACATTTAAAGTGCTTCAGTTCACAGGAGTAAAGCGCACTTGGCATGGTATACAAAACGCTTCAGTTCACAGGATTAAAGCGCACTTGGCACAGCATTTAAAGCGCTTCAGTTCACAGGAGTAAAGCGCCCTTTGCACGACATTTAAATCCCTTCAGTTCACAGGAGTAAAGCGCACTTGGCATGGTATTCAAAGCGCTTCAGTTCACAGGAGTAAAGCCCACTTGGCATAACATTCAAAGCGCTTCAGTTCATTGGAAGTAAAGTGCCCTTCGCACAGCAATCAAAGCGCTTCATTTCATATGAGTAAAGCGCCCTTGGTACAATAATCAAGGTGCTTCAGTTTACATGAGGAAAACTTTCAGGCCTAGGTGACAAATGTGAAAACATCTCAAAGATAAGCAAATCATAGATTCATTGTTTTTGGAAGCATAATATGTGAGAGACATATTTAAGCCTTTGATGATATGTGAGATACATATTGAAGTCTTTGTGAATTTCTAGACTGAGACCAAACGGCATGGTATTCAAAGCGCTTCAGTTCACATGAGTAAAGCGCATTTTGCATGGTATTCAAAACGCTTCAGTTCACAGGAGTAAAGCACACTTGGCACAGCATTCAAAGCGCTTTAGTTCACAGGAGTAAAGCGCCCTTTGCACGACATTTAAAGCGTTTCAGTTCACAGGAGTAAAGCGCACTTGGCAGGGTATTCAAAGCTATTCAGTTCACAGGAGTAAAGCGCACTTCGCACGACATTCAAAGCGCTTTAGTTCATTGGAAGTAAAGCACCCTTCGCACAGCAATCAAAGCGCTTCAGTTCATATGAGTAAAGCGCCCTTGGTCCAATAATCAAGGTGCTTCAGTTTACATGAGTAAAACCTTCAGGCCCAGGTGGCAAATGTGAAAACATCTCAAAGATAAGCAAATCATAGATTCATTGTTCTTGGAAGCATAATATGTGAGATATATATTTAAGTCTTTGTGAATTTCTAGACTGAGACCAAACGTTTTATGTTTATGAATGCATAGTAGTTGCATGATTGATGTTCAGAGTATGTCCAAGGTCCAAGCTCTTGCCTTCTCAAGGTTCAGAGTTCTGAGTTTTTTTTTGTTCTATAATTCAGAGAAGGGCCACGCCCAGTTTAGATTAATGCTCACGACATCCTGAAGTATCATGATTTTACTAATTGTTCTTGTTCCATGATTCAGAGAAGGGCCACGCCCAGTTTTGGCTAATGCTCACGACATCCTGAAGTATCATGATTCTACCAACTCTTGCACCCACGGAGATGCCTTTGTTTATTCCATAAGTGTCTCAACTCTTGCATCCACGGAGACGCCTTTGTCTATTCCATAAGGGTCTCAACACTAGCATTCACGGAGATGCCTTAGTCTGTTCCATGAGGGTCTCAACACTTGCATTCACGGAGACGCCTTTGTCTATTCCATAAGGTCTCAACTCCTGCACACACGGATACGCCTTTATCTATTCCATAAGGGTCTCAACACTTGCATTCACGGAGACGCCTTTGTCTATTCCATGAGGGTGTCAACTCTTGCATTCACGGAGATGCCTTTGTCTATTCCATAAGGGTCTCAACTCTTGCATTCATGGAGAGACCTTTGTTTATTCCATAAGGGTCTCCACTCTTGCACACACGGAGACGCCTTTGTCTATTCCATAAGGGTCTCAACACTTGCATTCACGAAGACGTCTTTGTCTATTCCATAAGGATCTCAACTCTTGCATTCACGGAGATGCCTTTGTTTATTGCATAAGGGTCTCAACTCTTGCACACACGGAGACGTCTTTGTCTATTCCATAAGGATCTCAACACTTGCATCCACTGAGACGCCTTTGTCTATTCCATAAGGGTCTCAACTCTTGCACACACGGAGACGCCTTTGTTTGTTCCATAAGGGTCTCAACTCTTGCATCCACTAAGACACCTTTGTTTATTCCATAAGGGTCTCAACACTTGCATTCACGGAGACGCCTTTGTCTAAATGGATAATTGAATGTTAATGCTGTTATGAACAAGTATATACATACATGCTTAACCATTTTTCCTTTTCAGATCTCTCTATCCCTGTTGTTCCCTACCCTAATTCCCTTCCCCGACTGGCTTCACCATAACTCTGTGCTACAATAGCTTTCTGAGTTGGTGACGCCGGAAGGTGGGCCTGTTGTTCGGCGGCGTGCAGATCCCGAGGAAGGACATTGTGACAGAATAGTGAGCCCATGAATTTATACTTTCCTCTCGGTCTGTACATCGGCTGATCAAGATGGCCACCTCAAAATACCTTCATACAGGTAATTAATCAAGTGCAAAGTGATCTAACTGAATCAAAAAAAAAATTCTCAGACAATTTGGTTGATAAGGTTCAGTGTTTCCTCACACAGGTGGAATTGCATTTTACTTGTCCCTGTGCTTTTCCAGATCCATAATCTAGAATTGTATTCTTCTTATCATACCGGACTAGTGATGCCGCTATTTGGACAGTTCCTTTAGTGAAAACAAAGAGTTACTAGGTTTACGCCAAGGAAACAAAGACTTGATAACGTGTTTATCACATTTCAATCAGTTAGTGGAGGAAACCACTTGGCCAGAGGAAACACTCAAGAACCCAAGAAAAAACGAAGGGGATCTCTTGGGCAAATTGACAATCCCTTCAGTCTGTTCTGGCACAAATCGCCTTACCAAATATTTTCGAATCCTAGAACAAAAAACTGTACAGGTTTTAAAAGAGTCAGGAACAATCAAAAATGTTCTGGATCAACAAACAGCACTAAATTCACAGATACCCAGTATAAAGAAAAATGTGAAAACATCTCAAAGATAAGCAAATCATAGTTTCATTGTTTTTGAAAGCATAATATGTGAGAGACATATTTAAGCCTTTGATGATATGTGAGATACATATTTAAGTCTTTGCGAATTTGTAGACTGAGACCAAACATTTTATGTTTATGAATGCATAGTAGTTGCATGATTGATGTTCAGAGTATGTCCAAGGTCCAAGGTCCAAGGTCTTGCCTTCTCAAGGTTCAGAGGTCTCAGTTCGTTTTTGTTCTATGATTCAGAGAAGGGCCACGCCCATTTTTGTTTAATGCTCATGACATCCTGAAGTATCATATTAATAATTGTTCTTGTTCCATGATTCAGAGAAGGGCCACGCCCAGTTTTGTTTAATGCTCACGACATCCTGAAGTATCATGATTTTACTAATTGTTCTTGTTCCATGATTCAAAGAAGGGCCACACCCAGTTTTGTTTAATGCTCACGACATCCTGAAGTATCATGATTTTACCAATTGTTCTGTTCCATGATTCAGAGAAGGGCCACGCCCAGTTTTGGCTAATGCTCATGACATCCTGAAGTATCATGATTCTACCAACTCTTGCACCCACGGAGACGCCTTTGTTTATTCCATAGGGGGCTCAACTCTTCCATCCACGGAGACGCCTTTGTCTATTCCATAAGGGTCTCAACACTAGCATTCACGGAGACGCCTTAGTCTGTTCCATAAGGGTCTCAACACTTGCATTCACGGAGACGCCTTTGTCTATTCCATAAGGGTCTCAACTCTTGCACACCCGGAGACGCCTTTGTCTATTCCATAATTGTCTCAACACTTGCATTCACAGAGACGCCTTTGTCTATTCCATAAGGGTCTCAACTCTTGCATAAACAGAGACGCCTTTGTTTATTCCATAAGGTTCTCCACTCTTGCACGCACGGAGACACTTTGTCTATTCCATAGGGGTCTCAACAGTTGCATTCACAGAGACGCCTTTGTCTATTCCTTTAGGGTCTCAACTCTTGCATTCACGGAGACGCCTTTGTTTATTCCATAAGGGTCTCCACTCTTGCACACACGGAGACGCCTTCGTCTATTCCATAAGGGTCTCAACACTTGCATTCACGGACACACCTTTGTCTGTTTCACAAGGGTCTCAACTCTTGCATTCACGGAGACGCCTTTGTCTATTCCATAAGGGTCTCAACACTAGCATTCACGGAGACGCCTTTGTCTATTCCATAAGGGTCTCAACACTTGCATCCACGGAGACGCCTTTGTCTATTCCATAAGGGTCTCAACACTTGCATTCACAGAGACGCCTTTGTCTATTCCTTAAGGGTCTCAACTCTTGCATTCACGGAGATGCCTTTGTTTATTCCATAAGGGTCTCCACTCTTGCACACACGGAGACGCCTTTTGTCTTTTCCATAAGGGTCTCAACTCTTGCATTCACGGAGACGCCTTTGTCTATTCCATAAGGGTCTCAACTCTTGCAATCACCGAGACTACTTTGTTTATTCCATAAGTGTCTCAACTCTTGCACACACAGAGACGTCTTTGTCTATTCCATAAGGGTCTCAACACTTGCATTCACGGAGACGCCTTTGTTTATTCCATAAGGGTCTCAACTCTTGCATTCACGGAGATGCCTTTGTTTATTCCATAAGGGTCTCAACACTTGCATCCACAGAGACGCCTGTGTCTATTCCATAAGGGTCTCAACTCTTGCACCCACGGAGATGCCTTTGTTTATTCCATAATGGTCTCAACTCTTGCATCCACTAAGACACCTTTGTTTATTCCATAAGGGTCTCAACACTTGCATTCACGGAGACGCCTTTGTCTAAATGTATAATTGAATGTTAATGCTTTTATGAACAAGTATATACGTACATGCTTAACCATTTTTCCTTTTCAGATCTCTCTCCCTGCTGTTCCCTACCCTAATTCCCTTCCCCCGACTGGCTTCACCATAACTCCATGCTATAATAGCTTTCTGAGTTGGTGACGCCTGAAGGTGGGCCTGTTGTTCGGCAGCATGCAGATCCAGAGGAAAGGACACTGTCACAAAAAGTGAAGTAAGAATGGATGTTTCTCCCCCGTCCAGTTCATCTTATTCATTGGACACAAGCCCCCCACCCTGGCCCAGAAAAATATACTCTCACCATCCTCACATGCTGGCCTCTGCCCCCCGTATCTTTCATCCACACCACTCCATACATTCATGTGCCATGCATCATGCTCTCAGTGTACTCACCTGTTTGCCTGGAGGACCGTAGAGTAGCGTGTACTGGGGCAGGACCCCATCCACCTGCTTGTCTAAGTCCTCCGCAGTGAAGGCAGGGGCCCTTTCCCCAGACACTGTAGCCATTGTTGCTTCCAGACTGAGGTCACAGCAGCACTTACCGTGTAGGTCCTCTCCTGTTGAAGGTCGGGTATCAAGTAAGTGAACAGAAAGAAAATGGCGGTCACGTCTGCGGCGGTGCGTACTGTCACCGCCGGCGTACATCGTCATTGGCTCCTGGAACCCCTAGGGCCCAATGATAACCAATGCTGATTTGCGCTGCGGTCTTCGACCGCCTACCGCGATGCTGCACAACGCCAGTGCAGTTACCTCATTTCCCCTTGTCCCTCCTTATAGGTCAGGTAGCCGCCATTTCAGGGGGACACATGGCAGGGCAACTAACGGCGTCACAGGACTTTTGGACAGGAATACGGACAGACAGCGCCACACACTGATTACATCACGATTGTTCTAAACACCCTTGTGAAACCTATGTGGTGTATGACCCTCTGCTTCCCCGTCTCCTCCATAGGGCACTTCCGCCGGGGCAGGTGATGAGATGGCGTCATCCTCCAGTATACAGACCCCTGGTGGACTTGTCGACAATGGAAGACAGACACATCATTATCACTTACAGACTTGATCGTGCCACAATCCATGAACTGTGTGCCCAGTTGGAGCCAGACCTTGGGGGTGATTTTAACCTTGGCGGACGGTGGAGGCCGTCCGCCAAGGTACCGCCGTGAAATGACCGCACCGCGGTCAAAAGACCGCGGCGGCCATTTAGACATTTCCACTGGGCTGGCGGGCGCTCTCCGAAAGAGCGCCCGCCGGCCCAGCGGAAATGCCCCTGCAACGAGGACGCCGGCTCAGAATTGAGCCGGCGTAGTTGCAGGGGTGCGACGGGTGCAGTTGCACCCGTCACGTATTTCAGTGTCTGCTTTGCAGACACTGAAATACTTTGCGGGCCCTCTTACGGGGGCCCCTGCAGTGCCCATCCCATGGGCATGGGCACTGCAGGGGCCCCCAGGGGCCCCGCGGCACCCCCTACCGCCATCCTGTTCCTGGCGGGTCTGGCGGTAGGGGGTGTCAGAATCCCCATGGCTGCGGAGCGCGCTCCGCAGCCATGGAGGATTCTGTAGGGCAGTGGTAAACCGGCGGGAGACCGCCGGTTTACCCTTTCTGACCGCAGCTGAACCGCCGCGGTCAGAATGCCCTCGGGAGCACCGCCAGCCTGTTGGCGGTGCTCCCGTGGTCGGTGACCCTGGCGGTCACCGGCCGCCAGGGTCAGAATGACCCCCCTTATGTCAGCTATCCGCCATCCCACAGGAATCCCCCTTCTAGTGCAGGTCCTGTCAGTACTCCATTTCCTGGACAGTGGTTCATTTCAAACAACAGTGGCCATGGCATCAGGGATGTCACAGCCAATGTTCTCTAACGTGTTGTCCAGAGTGTTGTCTGCCCTGCTGAAACACATGAGCAGCTACATCATTTTTCCTCAGGTTGAGGATTTGCCCACAGGGAAAGGTGACTTCTATGCCCTGGGACATATCCCCAACATCATTGGTGCCATTGATGGTACACATGTGACATTTGTCCCACCCCGCAGGAATGAACAGGTATACAGAAACCGCAAAAGCTACCATTCTATGAATGTGCAGATGGTGTGTTTGGCAGACCATTACATCTCCCATGTGAATGCATAGTATCCAGGCTCAGTTCATGGCGCTTACATTTTAAGGAATAGCAGCATTCCTTATGTGATGGGGCAACTCCAGATGCACTGTGTGTGGCTAATAGGTGAGCCCAAGGTCCCAACACAGTTGACAGAGGTGTCTGGGTATGGGAGAGTCCCTAAGGGTTGGAGAATGTCTAACAGTTGTCCCTCAATATTTGCAGGTGACTCTGGTTACCCCAACCTGTCATGGCTACTGACCCCAGTGAGGAATCCCAGGAGAAGGGAAGAGGAACACTACAATGAGGCACATAGGTGAACTAGGAGGATAATAGAACGCACCTTCGGCCTCCTGAAATCCAGATTCCGGTGCCTCCATCTGACAGGTGGCTCCCTATACTACTCACCCAAGAAGGTGTGCCAGATAATCGTGGCATGCATTATGTGGCACAACCTGGCTTTGCAATGCCAGGTGCCTTTTCTGCAGGAGGATGGGCCTGATGTTGGTCTAGCGGCAGCTGTGGAGCCTGTGGACAGTGAAGAAGAGGAGGCAGAAGAAGAAGATATAGACAACCGAAAGAACATCATCATGTAATACTTCCAATGAGACAGAGGTAAGAGACTGGCACTGCTCCTCTCATATCATACTGCTGTTGGACATTGCCTGAATCTGCCTTTTTACCTCTGTGTATGGACCCTGACATGTCACTTTGGCTTTCCATTTCACAGATGTGGGTCACACTTTCTGCCTTCTGCTATGTTTACTGATGCCCAACAACTGTTGAACATTGGTATGTGAACATGAACATTGACATTGCTATATGTCTGAGAGGTTGCAATTACACATTTGTGAAAACACAGACTGACTCCAGATTGATTTGTGATTCAAGGGTGTTTATTTCTGTGCTAATAAGTGGAGGGGGCTGTGCAATGGGCTGGGGTGATGGCGGAGGAATGTCCATGGTAGAGCCCAGTTACTTGGTATCACAGATGCATTGTCCAAGGGGGCATAGGAAATGGAGTAATGGCAGTTCAAAGTTGTCAGGGTGACAAAGTGGGACAAAAGGGTGACAATCAGGACAGTGTTATTTCCTGGCGGGGGTCTTGGCAAAGTTCTCTTCTTGTTCCTGGATCTCAGGGACCGTTTGCAGGGTGGTTCTCCTTCTGCAGGGGGTGGGGTGCTGGTAGCCTGTTGGTCATGTGGCGGGACCTCCTGTCCACTAGCGCCGGCGGAAGTGGAGGGCTGTTCATCGTTCAGGCTAGTGTCAGGGGACCGTTTGTGTGCCACTGTGTCCCTCATGGTGATGGCCATGTCTGCCAGCACCCCTGCAATGGTGACCAGGGTGGTGTTGATGGACTTCAAGTCCTCCCTGATCCCCAGGTAGTGTTCCTCCTGCAGCCGCTGAGTCTCCTGAAACTTGGCCAGTACCGGGCCCATAGTCTCCTGGGAATGATGGTATGCTCCCATGATGTTGGAGAGTGCCTCGTGGAGAGTGGGTTCCCTGGGCCTGTCCTCCCCCTGTCGCACAGCAGTCCTCCCAGTTTCCCTGTTAATTTGTGCCTCTGTCCCCTGAACCCTGTGCCCACTGCCACTGACCCCAGGTCCCTGATTGTCTTGGGTTGGTGGGTTTGCTTGGGGTCCCTATAGTGGTGGACACACTGCTGATTGACGTGTCCTGGGTACAGAGGGATGGGCCGGTGGGTGGGTGCTGTGGTGGTGTTTCCTGAGGGGGAGGTTCAGTGGTGGTTTGTGACTGTGGCAGGGGAACCGACTGTCCCGAGGTCCCTGATGGGCCGGGCTGGTCATCTTGATCCAGGCGTGCAGAGCTGCTGTCATCACTGTGGGCCTCTTCTGTGGGGGGACAGGATATGTCTGGTACCTCCTGTCCGGTGACGTTGGATATGGGTCCTGTTGGGGTGTAAATGCATAGTTATTGTACCTGTGCAATGGGTGAGTTACCCTCTACTCCTGTGCTTGCATTAATGTGTTTGCCCTTGTGTGATTAGTGATTTTGGGGTCTGGGTGGGTATCTGTACTGGATATGCTTTGGTGATGGGGGTCCATGCATAGCTGTTGCATGCAGGGTTTGGTATTGGGATGGGTGGGGTGTGATGGTGGGGCATATGTGAGGTGTTGGAGTGATGGGGTGAGGGTGGGGGTATGTGATGGCATGCAGGTGGGGTGGGGGATGTAGTAGTAAAGATTTGACTTACCAGAGTGCAGTTCTCCTGCTATTCTTGGGAGGCCCTCAGGATGCATGATCACCAAGACTTGCTCCTCCCATGTTGTTAGTTGTGGGGGAGGAGGTGGGGGTCCACCGCCAGTCCTCTGTACAGCTACCTGGTGTTGTGATACCACGGAACGCACATTCCCCCGTAGGTCGTTCAACCTCTTCCTGATGTCATCCCGTGTTCTGGGTTGCTGTCCCACTGCGTCGACCCTGTTGACGATTCTCCACCATAGCTCCATCTTCCTAGCAATGGAGGTCTGCTGCACCTGTGATCCGAAAAGCTGTGGCTCTACACGGATGATTTCCTCCATCATGACCCTGAGCTCCTCCTTAGAGAACCTGGGGTGTCTTTGAGGTGCCATAATGTGGTGTGGGTGATGTGTGAGGTGCTTTTTGTTGTGCTGTGTGATGTGTTGTGTTGGTGTGTGTTCTTTGAGGTGCGTGGATGTTGTATGAGCGATGGTGTTGTGTGCTTGTGGATGCTGGTGTTGTGTTTGCTATTCTCTCTCTCTCTCTGCTTTTTGAAAAAATATTGTTGTAAGGGGTTGTGGGTAATGTGGGTGTGTGTTTTATCGTGGTATGGGTGTGAGGGTGTGGTGTGTGTATGTGTATCAGGTGTGTGTATTTTGAATTGTCCAATGTGGTTGTGTTTTGTAAATGTGTGCGTATTTTGAGCGCGCCGGTGTGTACCGGCAACAGATTACCGCGGTTGAAGACCGCTGCGGTGATTCGTGGGTCGTGATAGTGTGGGCGTAGTTCTGTTGGTGTGGCGGTGTAGGTTTTGCTATTGCCAGTTTATCACTGACCTTTGGTGTGGCGGACTTGTGTGGGTGTCTGTATTGTGGCGGATTACGAGATGTGGGTCGTAATACCTGTAGCGGATTTCCGCCACGGTATGTTGGCGGCCTTCTGCACAGCGGTAAGCAAGATTTACCGCCAGGGTTGTAATGAGGGCCTATATGCTATGATACTGTACACCACTCTGCTATGCACCACTCCACTCTATGCCACTACATTCCACGTTATTCCACAGTACATCACTCCACTGTATGCCATTTCACTCAATGCCACTCCAATCTATGCTATTCCACTGTACGCCACTAGATTCTACACCAGTTTACACCGCCCCACTCTATGATGTTCTGCTCTATGCCACTTCATCCTATGCTACTCTATTCTATGTTATTCCATTCTACGCCTCTCCAGTCTTCGCCACTCCACTCTACGCTGTTCTACTCTATGCCTCTCCTGTTTACCCCTCTGCACTGTGCACCACTCAACTCTAAGTCACCCCACTCTATGCCACTCTACACCACTCCACTCTATGTCACCCCACTCTGCTGTATTCAGCTCTGTGCAACTCCACTCTACACCGCTGTACTGTATTCCACTCCACTCTACACTATTTCACTTTATGCCCCTCACATCTACACCACCCTACGCCACTCCACTATCTGCTGTTCCACTCTTCACCACTGCACTCTTTGCCACTCCACTCCACTCTACACTCCTCCACTTTATGCTATTTCACTCTATGCCCTGCACTCTATGCCACTTTACTCTATGTCACTCAATTCTATGCAACTACACTGTACACCACTCTACTGTACACCACTCCACTCTAAGCCACTCCACTATACAATACTGTACTCTACGCTATTCCACTCTATGTCACTCCACTGAATATACCTCTATGCCATTCAGCTCCATGCTATTCCACTCTATGGCACTCTACCCTGTGCCATTCCACTCTATGCCACTAAACTCTATACCCCTCCACTGTATGGCCACCCTACACCAGTCTTTTCAATGCCACTCCCCTGGACTCCACTCTGCTCTACGCCACTCCACTCTACAATTTTCATCTTTTTGCCAGTCTACTCTACTCCAAACAAATGTATGCCACTCTACTGAATGCCACTCCACTCCATGCCACTCCACTCTACACTATTCCAATCAACATCACTAGATTCTATGCCACCCTATGTCACTCCATGCTACACTATTCCACTCTACACCCGCTAATCTATGACACTCTTCTCTAAGCTATTCCACTCTACGCCACTTGTCTCAAACCTACTGTATGCCACTTCACCCTGCGCTATTCCACTCTGTAACGCCACTTTGTGCCCCTCCACTATATGCTAACACACTCTACCTCACTCCATTCTACGCTATTTCACTCTACGTCACTACACTGCATCTCACTCAACTCAAAGCCACTGCTTATCCACTCTACGCCATTCCACTCTACATACCTCCTCTTTATGCCACTCCACTTTATCCCATTCAACTCCATGCTGTTCTACTTCATGCCACTCGACTCTCCCCGTCCACTCTATACCACTCCACTCTTTGCCACTCCACTCTACGCTACTCCACTCCATCCCAATCTAGAGTACCTCTATAAATGCCCCAACGGTCGACAGCATGCTAACCAAACTAGATTCACAAACTTTTCCCTTGATTTGCAACCGCCTGTACAGGTCCCCGGGCCGTATCTACAATTAATTCAACTTCTAGAAAATTCAATTTCTCCACTAGTTATCGTTCAAGCTAAAATATTACACATTGGAGGCTTCAACTAGGCAAACAAGGAAACTGGTGGACAAACATGTACTGATCTGACTGATACACTGAGCTGCCTAAACTTCAAACAACATGTATTTGTATCTACACATGTCAAAGGTCACACATTAAACCAGGTCTAGTCCACAAACTTAACTATATTTAATATCACTTTCTCTCCTTGTGTATGGTTGGACCACCACTTAATTAAATTCTCTTCGACTGACACCACTGAAACCTATCCTCCCCTGTGCCCTGGAGTTCTGTGGTTCATTGGCACTCTCCTTACCTAACCTATTAAAAGCTTAGATAATTTCAAGGAGGCAATATCTGACTGGCTAACAGTAGCCAGCAACATTTGTGCTCCTCTTCACAAAACCAAACAAGCTTGAAGCCATGAGGCATCTAAATGGTATTCAAAAGAGTTAAAATCGATAAAAACCAACCTCTGCTGAAAAAAAGGAAATCTACATCCAACGCCTAAAGTTATATAAAAAAATGAATCATACAAGTGTTGAATTTTAAATTCTGTGAATAAGACTTTTGGAATTGTCACAGAATTCTCTAACTTTGACAGAGTAACCCTACCTATTGTTTCTACTCAAAACTTATGAGACACCCTGAATTCGTACTCATTGACAAAATGAAGGTGATAAATGACAGCATCCCCCCAAGATCACTTGTCAGTGTGAACCCATTAGAAGATAGAAATCACGCCACACTCTTGGTCCTTTCCACCATCAGCAAGGGTTGCATTGTGGACCTGCTGAACAAAGTCAGATCGGGATCCCTGAAAGGCACCTTTCCTCCCCGGATCCAAAAACAATATTGTGTCTGTTCCCTGACCTGGCTATCTCCCTCCTCAACCAGTCCTTGAGTCAAGGCAGTGTTCCTGACTCTTTCAAGGAGGCTGTAGTGATCCCATGTTAAAAGAAGTCTGGTGAAGACCCTTTGGTCCTGAAAAACTACTCAACCATTTCTTTACTCCCCTATCTATCAAAGGTATTAGCTCTTTACACAAGCATATAACTAAACCCTAGATAGCTTTATGCATTCCTGTTATTTACGCGCCAAGAAACCCCATCTATGCCACTCCACCATACACAACTGCACTCTACACCATTCAACTCTACACCACTCCAGTCTATGCCGTTCCATTCTATGCTAATCCACTCTACGCCACTCCACTCTATGCCACTTCACTCTACGCCACTTGATTATACGCCACTCAACTATACTCCACTCCACTTTATACCTCTTCACTTTACTCCTCTCCATTCTACACCCTTCAACTTGATGCTACTCCAATCTATACCATTCTGCTCAATGCCACTCTACTCTACACCACTCCACACTCCACTCTTACCACTCCACTGTGCACCACTCCACTCTATGCCACTCCTCTCACACTATGCCACTCTACACCCTTCCACACTATGGCACTCCGCTCTACGCCCCTCTCCTATAGGCCTTCCTACTGACACCACTCCACTGTACGCCACTCCACTCAATGCTACCCGACTTTACACCACTCCACACTAAGCACTCCACTCTACACCATTCCACTGTATGCCACTCCACTCTACGCCACTCCACTCTATGCCACTCCACTGGATAGTCGTGGCTGGAATGCCCTCTGCCCCTTCCGGGTCAGTGCATCATTTACAATAAAACAGAAGCACAGCTCTGATGCAATGCTTTGTCTAGATGTTAGAAGCTGTCTCCTGAACATTGCATCATTAAGATATTGTGTACAGTGTTCCTAGCCTAGAACAGAATGTACTGATTACATGTCAAGGAAAGGACAACAAAAACAAGCAACTCGAACAATATCATGCAAGCATAGTGAAATATTAAAGTGTGTAGAATATTGCTGCTAAAAGCTACAACATGAAAAATTTGAAATCTAAAATGAAGCTAAAAAATGGGTGAACCAACTAGGGTCCAAGAGGTCTTCATGACAACACTAATCCACTCTACGCAACTCAACTCTACAGCACTCCACTCTACACCACTCCAATCTACACCATTCCACTCTGCGCAATACCAATTTACACCGCTCCACTCTAAGCTATTCCACTCTATGCCACTCCATTCTACACCACTCTACTGTAGGGCACTCTACTCTATGCCATTCTACTGTACATGGCCCAGTTATGGCATTCTGCTGTATGCGACTCTACTCTACGTTACCCCAAGCCACTGCATAAAAAAAGGAATGATTGATACACTTTGCGATATATTACAAAAGTATGATTAAAAAAACATACAAATGCAATGGAAAAAAAACAAACGTTAAAGCTTAGTTGTTAGGTAAACTTTATTTATTATTTCTATACAAACCAAACTTAAACTACATAAACATTAGAAATTCTAAAGTTATAGTTGTACCTAGGGATGGGTGGAACTCACAGAGTTTCACTCTGCAGAACTCCACGAAGTTACATAAAAACTATGCGAGATTTCACAGACTTCTGCCAACAGTCCAGAAAATATGCATGTTGTGCTGCTCACGCTGCAATTTAGTGCCAGTTGCCCAAGCAGCACTGAAAAATCAACATAAATTAGATTATGTGCTGCACAGGAGCGTAGCCATTTGATTAGATAATTCTTCCGCTTAAGTGGAAAATCTACTTGAGTAGCAGCAAACCTACTTGAGAAACAGCTCTGTGACTGTGACAACTGCGACCCTTAGCGTTAGAAAATGGCACTAGGGGACACAAATTCCACCAAGTTTGCAGAATGAAATATTCTGCCCACCCTTAGCTATACCTTAAACTTATAATTTATGCACCACCTTCTAATTACTAAAACTTTATTGATTCTTTCTATGCAAACTTGAAGTACATAAACATTATAAATTCTAAAGTTATAGTTATACCTTACATTTATAATGTACACATCTCACCGTGGAATTTCCACAACTCACAATGTTGTCAAATGTAGGGTCCCCCTCCCTGAGTCTTTAAAGGCCATGTAGGCTCCCTCCCTTTTAATAAAATACAGCACCGGAGGATGGGGTGCCTGGGGTCTGAGAATGCTCAGTGGTGGCCGGCATGTCCCCCTCCCCCTTGTTGTTGAATTTGAGCCCAGGAGATGGGGTCTGCGAGGTCTAATGAGTGCTGTGGCTCCCTCTCCTTTTTTAATTGAATCTAGCCCCAAGGATGGGGTCACTGGGCGTTTGAAGGCTTGGGAGGGGGTCAAGGGGCACCATCTCCTTTTTAAATTGAATTTAGCCCAGAGGGATAGGGCCTTAGGGGTCTAATGAAGCTCAGGGAGGGGACACCACATGGTCTCCCTCCCCTTCTTTTTGGAATTTGGCCCTGGAGATGGGGTCCCTGGGGTTAATTAAGGCTTGTGGAGTAGGGCTGCACACTCCCCTCCCCTTAATGTATATGTTTTGGCTCCAGGGATAGGGTCCCCAGGGCCTGAAAGTCAATCCTACACCATGCACCCCAAAAGCTGTGGCAGAGTGGGATTGGCAGCATGCAGGAGGTTGGCAGCTTTTGGGTGGCTTTGCCATAGCCAGGCCCTGAGGTAAACCAACCCCCAGTGTACACGGCCAAAACTCCTGCACATCATGTGGTTGGCTGTCTGAAAGTGGGGGTTGACCACACGGGCTGGCCAAAGGCCATGCGCAGTGTTGGGTTGGCTGCCTGCGGTAGGGTTTGGCTACAGGGCCTGGCCTTGCGACCAACATCTCACCACTCACAGCCAAAGCCTGTGCACTTCAGTCAACCTTGCAGTGTGGGGTTAGCTACCTGTGGGGGAGTTGGCCTAAGGGCCTAGCGACAGGCCCAGCCCTATGGCCAACCTCACAGCATGGGGTTAGCTGCCTGCAGGGGCTTGGCCAAAGAACCTGGCCGCAGGCCAAGCCATGTGGCCAACCCTCACTGTGCATATTTGCGCACCCCCATGCACAGTTTTCTCATCAATAATTTCATTGTAAATGTTGCAGTGATATTATCACTGATGTCCCAGGAGATTTCATGAGTGATGTAATATGTGGGATATTTAACAATGCATGGTGAGGTTCACACTCTCACAGGAGCGATAGGCTGTCACGAGTCCCTTGAGAGTTGGCTGTTGGAACGTTAGGAATGATTTGGTGGCCATTACTGTTTACTGTGAAACATTGGAAGTGTTGTGGAAATGAAGTAAAAATGCTATATGAGGGGTCAGTTGAAAGGCATGTTGTCTTTCTAAATTTAGAGAGGAGTTGTCAAAGGGATAACTACAGTAAAGATAGATGCACAATGTTTTTAACAAATTTTTACGACCTCTTGAGATTCTTACAGGACCATAAATAGCAAAAAGGAGTAGATGAGTTCTCAATACACTCTTCTAGTAGGAATGCATACTGAGGTCCTTGTTTTTGAGACAAAGCATGTAAGAGGTAAGTAATGTGATGAGTAGAAGGTTAATTCTTTTATAGAAAAATAAGATTCTATGGCCCGTATTTATACTTTTTTTGCGCCGCATTTGCGTCGTTTTTTGATGCAAAAACGGCGCAAACTTGCAAAATACCATCGTATTTTGTAGGTTTGCGACGTTTTGCGTCAAAAAGCGGCGCAAATGCGGCGCTAAAAAAAGTATAAATACGGGCCTATGTCAGCAATGGAGGCCTCAGATCATGTTTCTCTTTCCTTTACTGCAAAAACACAGCAGCAAATAACACAAGTAAAAACAAACACTACATTTCCTATGAGTCTTGTCCACCATCTCTATGACCCACCAATCAGGTCCTATCAACGTGTATAAAGTCTACCTAACATAAAGTCCTTCCTCTTTCTTTGCTGCTGACACAGCCATAGATAAGTGCCACTTTCTCTTTTGGTGTTTTGCATATTTATTGACATATTGTTGATACTGCATGTTTAATAGTGAGGTGCCGCACAGTGCCTGTGCTTATGGGCATCTCTGTAAATGTAATTTGCATTTACTATGTGGCACAATTCACCTTCGTGCCCTCAGGCGCCTCCAAACCATTTATGTTGTGTGCAGGCGCAAAATTGCCTGAGGCTCCTTTTAAACATTTACAAGGTGCAGGAGCGGGTCTTCCTGACTCGACTTCATAGGAACTCTGATCCCGCTTTTCATGATGTTGTGGAGCGGGAGCAAGGATTAAGGCAGCTACATAGTTTTAGGGAGCAGTCCTCTGTCGCCTTACATGCTCGTGCATAGCAACCAGCTTTTACTAAACCAGCTTTGCAAGCTTGACGGGCACCAGATTTGGTCACAGTTTGCTCTCTGAGCCCGACAGGGCTCTAGAATACTTGTAGAGCCTTGTTCCAGGGATTTGAAGGTGCCTCCCTCCACTTTAAATTTTCCAGCAAGAAAAATAACTTGCTTTCTTGTACCTTATTGCCCCCCCTTATTTGGATACCTCATATACCTCTACACTCCTCTCTCCTTTGGAGATTTTTCTTAACTGTAGCAGTATGGCCCAGCAGTATCCTGATGAGGACCAGTATAGGCATTATGCTGAGGGTCCTTGTGACCATCAGATAGAAGAGCACCCTGTGGAAGCTTTAGATTTTCATATAGAGGAGTCAGTTAGTAAAGCTTTGGTGAGAGCTCTTCAACTTTTTGCTCAGCCTACCTTCAATTTGTTGACCCTGGCCCTTCTCACAGAGATTCCTTTGAGAAAACTATTGAATCTGTCCTCCTTGATCATGGTTATGGCTCTGCCACTACCCAGGGACCTCCCAACTTGGGTAACAAGCCCCAGTATACTTCAGATGACTCAACCTCCACTGATTCTGATGACAATCAATCCATGGTTCCGTAAACTAGCGGTAAACACAAGCAGAAGTAAAAAGATCCCACTGAGTTGTCCCCTCTTCCTCAAAGTAAGAACTTACAATTTAATCCTGATTACATTATTCATCCTAGATCTCCTGAGTGGGTTCCATGTCAAGAGGGGGCTGAGCATGTCCAAGCATGGCTTAGAAAAGGATTTGAGAGAGAAGTGCACAGTACACTGTGCTCTGAATGCCCGAGACATTCCCTTCAGGGGGAGGTAGCAGATACACCAGGACTTGATCCTAATATGGCTACCTTACTCAAGAAATATGCTAAACACCCTAAGAAGGGTACTGACTCAGCCTGGTGGGGGTGCCAAGATAAATGATTAGATATATCAGGCCCTCTTACTAAGATACTGGATTTGGCGGTGCAAGCAAAAGAATCTAATGCCACGGTGGACCCGGATACTCTTTTGGAATGGTCGCAATGCGCCACATGCCTTCTTGGTAATGCCAACTGCGCCATTTCTACGGAATGGCACAAATCCCTGCTCATTCATATGAGCCATAAATTGGCTGAATAAGCATTTTCGAAGCAGAGCAATTGGCTAACGGTCTCCAGTTTGGGAACAAGTTTGTCAATAACCCAGCCAAATATGTGGCCACCTTTTCTGCTTTACATAAAGCTCAAACTTCAATTAAAAACGTCTTTAACGGTGGCCTTTAGAGGCTGCTTCAGACCTCCCCGGGAGAGGTAGAGGAAGTTCCATCTATTCTGGTTCCACCAATTTCTACCCCTCACGCAAAAGGGGAAGCAGATCGCACTTTAACAGTGGCAATCCCAGAGGAGGACAATCCAGCCAAGACACTGCTTATTCAGATAACAATCATTTCTTCAGGAGATTGCTTTAGCGCTCAGAGTGAGTTTGTTTTCTCACAACAGGCATTGGATTACCCAGGATGGCTGGATGCTGGAAACAGTAAATAGGTATCATCTGGAGTTTTGTGCAGCTCCTCTTCAGGGATCACTCCTACCCCACTCCATTTTTCCGAACAAGAAAGTCTCTTTTTAGATCAAGCGATAGCATCCCTTCTTCAAAAGATGGCGATAGTTCTAGCTTGCCCACATCTCAGAGGTTTCATAAGCACGATCTTACTTGTCCAGAAATAGGCGGGGCTCTCGCTTTGTCCTCAATCTCCACCATTCAATTATTGGATTGTCTACAGACAATTTAAGATGGAGGGCATTCACCTCTTAAGAGGCTTGTTACAAAAAGGGGATTAGATGGTATGTCTTGAGCTGAAAGACATGTATTTGACAATCCCAATTTTTGTTTCTCATGATAGATTTCTTCAATTTTTAGGTGCAAATAGTGTTATGAGTTGTCAGCTCTACCGTTTACACCATCTTCCGCCCCTTTGTGTTTCACCAAGGTGATGCGCACAATCGTCAAATGGCTCAGAGAGAAAGGAGTTTGCCTGATCGTCTACTGTTAGAAATCGGGTCTCTAGTTTGCAGAGATTTGCACTCTGTCCAAGTAGGGACCACAATCCTGATCAGAGCAAGTAAGATAAACACTAAGGCCCTCATTACAACATTGGTGGTAAAAGCCGCTTACCGCCGTGCAGAAGACCGCCAACACACCGCCGCGGCTGCGGAATTCCGCCACAGCAATTATGACCCCCAGTTCTGAATCCGCCAAAATCTAGACACCCACACAAGTCCGCCACACCAAAGGTCAGTGATAAACTGGCGAAAACAAAACCTCCACCATCACGCCAACAGAAATACGCCCATACTATCAAGACCCACAAATCCACTCGGCAGTCTTTCAACCGCGGTATTCCATTGGCGGTACACACCGCCGCGTTCAAAATACACACACTACCTATAAAACACAGCCACATTGGACAAATCGAAATACACACACCTGATACACATACACACACCACTCCCACACACCCAATACAATATAAAACACACACCCACATCACCCACAAACCCTTACGACAACAAATCACGAACGAAAGCAAGAGAGAGACAGCACCAACAAGAACAACAGCATCCACAGGCACACAACACCATCACCCACAGAACTTCCAAGCACCTCACACAACACCCCACTACATATCAGCACACTTATCACCCCACACTCCACCCCACACATCACCTACACCACCCCATGGCATGGCAAAGACACCCCAGGTTCTCGGAGGAGGAGCTCAGTGTCATGGTGGAGGAAATCATCCGGGTAGAGCCACAGCTATTCGGAGCACAGGTGCAGCATACCTCCATTGCAAGGAAGATGGAGGTATGGCGAAGAATAGTAGACAGGGTCAACGCAGTGGGACAGCACCCAAGAAATCGGGAGGACATCAGGAAGAGGTAGAACGACCTAGGGGGGAAGGTGCGTTCCGTGGTCTCAAGACACCACCTGGCGGTTCAGCGGACTGGCGGCGGACCCCCACCTCCTCCCCCACAACTAACAACATGGGAGGAGCAGGTCTTGGCGATTCTGCATCCTGAGGGCCTCGCAGGAGTAGGTGGAGGAATGGACTCTGGTAAGACAAATCTTAACTATTACATCCCCCACCCTACCTGCATGCCAGCACATACCCCCACCCTCACCCTCACCCCCAGCACTCCAACTCCTCACATATGTCCCAACATCACAAACCACCCATCCCAACACCAAGCCCTGCATGCAACAACAAAGCATGGACACCCATCACTAAAGCATGCCCACTGCACATACCCATACACCCCCCTAAATCATAATCACACAAGGTCCCACACAGGAATGCAAGCACTGGGGTACACGGTCACCCACCCATTGCACACCATGGCACACACATATGTAATAAACATCCTTTTATACCCCTGCAGGACCCCTACCCAACGACACACATGTCCACACCACCAACAGAAGAGGCCCACAGTGATGACAGCACCAACTGGATCTAGATGACCAGCCCGGCCCATCGGGGACCTCGGGACAGTCGGTTCCCCTCACACAGTCACAGGCCACTACAGAGCTTCCCCCCTCTGGAAACACCAGCACAGCACCCACTCAGCGGGCCCATACCTCCGTCCCCAGGACACGTCAATCAGCTGTGTGTCCACCACTACAGGGAACCCAGGCTAACCCACCACCCCAACAACAGCAGGGACCTGGGGGCAGTGGCAGTGGTCACCCGGTCCAGGGGACGGAGGCCCAGGAACACAGGGGAATTGGGAGGGCTGCTGTGCGACAGGGGGCGGACAGGCCCAGGGAACCCACTCTCCACGAGGCCCTCTCCTCCATCATGGGAGCCTACCACCACTCCCAGGAGACGATGGCAACTGTACTGGCCAAGTTTCAGGAGACCCTCGCCTGCAGGAGGAACAGTGTATGGGCTTCAGGGAGGAACTCAGAACCATCAGCTCCACCCTGGGCACAATCGTAGGGGTGCTGAAGGAAGTACTCAACACCAGGAGGGACACTGTGGCACTACAAGGGTCCCCTGACACTAGCATGGACGATGAACTGCCCATCACCTCCGCTAGTGGACAGGACGCCCCGCCACAGGACCACCACACCAGCACCCCATCCCCTGCAGAGGGAGAACCACCCCGCAAACGGTCCCTGAGATCCAGGAACAAGACAGAGCACGATGCCAAGACCCCCTCCAAGAAATGAGACCACCCTGATTGTCATCCTACTGTCCCACTTTGTCACCCTGTCCATACTTAAACTGCCCCAGCTTCACTTCCTATGCCCATATGGGCAATGCACCTGTGAGACTAATAGACTGGACTCTGCCATGGACATTCCTCCGCCATCACCCCTCACCATTTTACTACCCCCTCCAATATTGAGCACTTAAATAAACACACTTAAAGCACAAAACAATCTGGAGTCTGTCTGTGATTTCGAAATAGTGTATTAGCAATTACAGTGACAAAATGCTCTTTCAATTGTAATGTCAACCTACCTATGTCACACAGCTCTAGTCCATAAGGAATCTAAGCAGATGTCACACAGTGGGACC
The DNA here is from genome assembly GCF_031143425.1 of Pleurodeles waltl. Lineage (NCBI taxonomy): Eukaryota > Metazoa > Chordata > Amphibia > Caudata > Salamandridae > Pleurodeles > Pleurodeles waltl. Next base: position 1,028,632,901 of record NC_090437.1, on the reverse strand, counting down.
CACATCTGTGAAATCGTAAGGGAAAGTGACAACTCAGTGACCATACACTGGGTGAAAATGACAGACAGTAGAGAGGCAGTAGTGTTTAAGTACATGTAGTAGGTAGGTCTGTACCCTTACCTGTGTCTCACTGGAAACATTGCTGGATCACTGAATCCCTGTTGTTCATGTCTTCTTCCTCTGCTTCCTCGTCTTCACTGTCCACAGGCTCCACAGCTGCCATAACACCGCCATCTGGACCATCCTCCTGCAGAAAAGGCACCTGTCGTCGCAAAGCCAAGTTGTGAAGCATACAGCAGGCCACGATGATCTGGCACACCTTCCTTGGTGAGTAGAATAGGGATCCACCTGTCATATGGAGGCACCAGAACCTGGCCTTCAGGAGGCCGCAGGTCCGCTTCATCACCCTCCTAGTTCACCCATGGGCCTCATTGTAGCGTTCCTCTGCCCTTGTCCTGGGATTCCTCACTGGGGTCAGTAGCCATGACAGGTTGGGGTAACCAGAGTCACCTGCAAATGGCGAGGGACAACTGTTAGACACGCACTAACATGTAGGGATATCCCCAGACAACCATTCCCATTGCCTTGCTTCCAGGTGCTCACCTAATAGCCACACACGGTGCCTCTGGAGTTGACCCATCACATAAGGGATGCTGCTATTCCGCAGGATGTAGGCGTCATGCACTGAGCCAGGGAACATGGCATTCACATGGGAGATGTACTTGTCTGCCAAACATACCATCTGTACATTCATTGAATGATAACTCTTCCGGTTTCAGTACACCTGTTCACTCCTGTGGGGGGGGTACCAAAGCCACATGGGTCCCATCAATGGCACCTATGATGTTGGGGATATGTCCCAGGGCATAGAAATCCCCTTTCACTGTAGGCAAATCCTCCACCTGAGGGAAAACGATGTAGCTCCGCATGTGTTTCAGAAGGGCAGACAACACTCTGGACAACACGTTGGAAAACATAGGCTGGGACATCCCTGATGCTATGGCCACTGTTGTTTGAAATTACCCACTTGCAAGGAAATGGAGCACTGACAGTGCCTGCACTTGAGGGGGGATTTCTGTGGGATGGCGGATTGCTGACATCAGGTCTGGCTCCAGCTGGGTACACAGTTCCTGGATTGTGGCATGGTCAAGCCTGTATGTGATAATCACATGTCTTTCCTCCATTGTCGACAGGTCCACCAATGGTCGGTACACCAGAGGATGCCGCCATCTCCTCACATGTCCCAGCGGACGGTGCCTATGAAGGACAACAGCGAGCACAGAGTCAATCAACCCACAGGTACGTAACCACAGCTTGCACAGAACACGATTCTCAATCCATTGAATGGTTTGTATGAGTGTTGATGCAAGGCCTAGGTATGTGTGACGCATTTGAAAATGAAGCCATGTGGGCCCCTGAAATGGCGGCTGCCTGACCTGTAAAGTGGGACAATGGGATGTGAGGTAACTGCGCTGGCGTTGTACACCGTCGCGGTAGGCGGTCGAAGACCGCGGCGCAATGCTGCATTGGTTAACATTGGACCCTATGGGTCCCAGGAGCCAATGATGATGTACGCCGGCGGTGACGGTACGCACCGCCGCGGAAGTGACCGCCATTTTCTATCTGTTCAATCACTCGATACCTGATCTTCGACAGGAGAGGACCTACACTGCAAGTGCTGCTGTGACCTCGGTCTGGAAGAGACAATGGCTCGAGTGTCTGGGGAAAGGGCCCCTGCCTTCACATCGGAGGAGTTGGAGAAACTCGTGGATGGGGTCCTCCCCCAGTACCCGCTACTCTACAGTCCTCCAGACAAACAGGTAAGTACACAGGGAGCATGATGTATGGGCTATGCCTGTGTGGAGAGAGCTGGATGTAAGAAGGAAGGGGGGAGAGTGCGGTCTGCATGAAACAACGGTGAATGCATGTGCCACATGGCAAGGGTAGGGATGGGGGCCAATCACTTTGACGGTACAGTTGGTAATAACTTACTCCTCCCCCTGTACATTTCATGTAGGTCAGCGCCCACCAGAAAAACATATTTGGCGTGCCATCGCCAAGGACATCCGGACCCTGGGGGTCTACCACAGACGGAGCACCCACTGCCGGAAAAAATGGGAGGACATTCGCCGCTGGAGCAAGAAGACAGCGGAGGCTCAGCTGGGGATGGCCTCTCAACGTGGGAGGGGTGCCCGTCACACCATGACCCCCCTGATGTTCAGGATCCTGACGGTGGCGTACCCGGAGTTGGATGGGCGCTTGAGGACACCACAGCCGCAACAAGGGGGTGAGTACACTTTCATTCTGCTGACTTTGCGCGCAGTGGAGGGGTCTGGGTGGTGAGGTGGGCTGTGGGTTTCCCTAGGCCAGGGCGAGTTCCGTAGGCAAGGTGCCTCCGTAAGGCAGGCCATGTGGCACCCCACCTCACCTCTGTAGAGTGCCAAGTACACCTAGTCATGCCCCTGTGTCATCTATGTGTGCAGATGTCGTCCATAGCCTTGTAGGCCATTTCCCAGGAATTGAACAGTGGAGCCCAAGAGCGCGGCGTAGTGCAGGGGGCTTCTGTGTCTGTCGTGTCCGCCAACGGTAGCGGTAATGCATGCACTCAACATGTCTTTCTTCTGTCGCCCCCCCCCCCCCCTTTTTGTGGTCTCCCTGTTCTTGTGTGCATTAGCATCATCAGGCGGAGGAGCAGTGGCACCGGAGCACCAGGGGGCTGCATCCCACATGGCCATGGAGGGCCACACTACGGACTCGGACTTCACCAGTGGGACGGAGTGCGAGGGGAGCTCCACGGCGGGGACAGGAGCTGAGACCAGTGACACGGACTCGTCCTCTGATGGGAGCTCCCTTGTGGTGGCGGCAACATCTGTGCCACCCCCATCTACAGGTACAGCCGCCGCCACCCCTTCCAGCACCGCCCTCCCAGCAGCCCCTCAGCCTCTGCCCCGTGCCTGCTCACCCGGGAGGGTGGGCATCATCTTCGCCCCGGGCACCTCAGGCCCTGCCCCAGTCACCCCTGCTGCCCTCAGTGAGGAGGCCATTGACCTCCTCAGGTCCCTCACTGTTGGGCAATCTACCATTTTCAATGCCATCCAGGGTGTAGAAAGGCAGTTGCAACAAACAAATGCATTCCTGGAGGGCATTCATTCTGGTCAGGCGGCCCTTCAGCGAGCTTTTCAGACTCTGGCCTCAGCACTGACGGCAGCCATTGTCCCTGTGCCTAGCCTCCCCCTCCAACTTCTTCCACCCCGACCCAATCCCCTGTACCTCAGCCTATCCCAAGCCCACCTACAGACCAGCATGCAAACACGTCAACACACAAGGGAAGCTCAGGCAAACATAAGCACCACACATCCCACAGGCACTCACGCAAGCATCACACACATGCAGACACACCAACATCCACTGCCTCCACTGTGTCCCCCTCCTCCTCGTCTCCCTCCTCCCTCCCTGTCTCGTCTACACTCACACCTGCATGCACTACCTCTACAGCCACTACGTCCCTCTCCAGCACACCCACCACCAAACCCCGCTCACGTGCAGTCACCACCCCACTGCCATTCACACGTCCCCTGTGTCCTCTCCCAGTGTGTCTGTGACGCCCCCTCCCAAGATACACAAACGCAGGCACACACCCACCCAACAGCCATCCACCTCACGACACCCTCCAGCGCATGCACCTTCACCCAAAGTCAGCAAACGAACACCTCCTACAACCACCACCTCTTCCTCCACTTCCCAACCCCCTCCAGCTACCCGTCCCAGTGTGTCCCAAAAACTTTTTCTGTCCAACCTTGACCTCTTTCCCACACCTCCCCCACCCCGTCTGTCTCATAGGTCCCGAACTAGCACCTCAGCCACAACATCTCCCGGAACAGTGGTGCCTGTAGTCACCGGAATCTGGAGTGCACCGGCCACCAGGGCAGCCAGTGTGGCACGAAGCCACAGCACAGACAGTCCCCCACCTGTGAAGCATCACTCCCCAGGATTGAACAGTGGGCAAACCACCCACTGTAGAGACTTGTGAGACTGTGGCTTTGCACTCCCCAGGATTGAACAGTGGGCAAACCACCCACTGTAGAGACTGGAGAGACTGTGGCTTTGCACTCCCCAGGATTGAACAGTGGGCAACCCATCCACTGTATAGACTTGAGAGACTGTGGCTTTGCACTCCCCAAGATTGAACAGTGGGCAACCCACCCACTGTAGAGACTTGAGAGACTGTGGCTTTGCAATCCCCAGGATGTAACAGTGGGCATGTGGCCCCCTTGTACATTTGGCGTTGTGCACTCAAGCGGCTGAGGTGCCCCCCCCTTTCCCTCCACCTGAGGTGCCTGTTTAGTTGCTCTCTGATGCCCCTGCAGTGTTCTCTCCATCATGGTCGGACATCTTGTGGGGGCCTCGCCCATACCGTGTGGTCCCAGTGTTCCAGGGACATTATTAGAGCACTACCTGGACTACTATGCTTAGTATATATTTTGTACATGGTGTATATATATATTTCTGCCTACTTGCTTTTAATATATTACAATGGTTACACTCATTTTCTATTGTCTTTGCATTCTTCTGGAGGGTTTGGGGGGGTGTAACTGTGATGTATTGATATGCATTAGTGTGTGTGTTGTAGTGGGTGAGGGTGGGGGTGTTGCGTGTGTATGTCCCTGTTTTTTCCCTCCCCTCTCCCCTGTGTCGTAGGTGCAGTACTGACGTGGTCTGCGCTGCCGGCGTTCGTGTTCCTGGTAGAGGAGCAGGAAGACTGTTGCACGTAGAATTTGGAGTTCCTGATCCATGGCGTCCTCGTTCCTCGTGGGGTGTGTAGAGGTGAGCGTTTTCCCTTCGAAGTTCTGTTTCCGCCATGTTTTTATCCTCGGTGAATCCGCCCCGGAAAAGGTGGCGGAATGGCCTGTCACAATAGTGTGGGCGTTACATTGTCCTCTGCCTGTCTGTTGGCGGTGACCGACAAGCTGTTTGTTTGTACCACCGTGGCGGTCGGAGTGTTAAAGTGGCTATCTTTGTTGGCAGTTTCCGCTACGGTCGTGATAGGAATTTTTTTTCCACCGGCCTGTTGGCGGTCTTACCCCCGTCTTTATCACTGTCCGCCAGGGTTGTAATGACCACCTAAATGTTTACGTGTGCTCACCCTCTGGTAGCTTGGCACAGAGCAGTCAGGCTAAACTAAAGAGGCAATGTGTAAAGTATTTGTGCATACTCCCAGTAACATAGTGAAAACACCACAAAAGGACTCCTCACCAGTTTAGAAAAATAGCCAATATGTATCTGAGTGACACAAGACCAGAACAACAAAAATCCAACATACTCAAGTCAAGTTAGGAATTTTTAAAGGTTAGATGAAAGTGCACTGCTTAGAAGACAATAGTTCCATACTGAACTATTTGGTCATGCTGGACAGGGGCAAATCCAAAAGTGCAGTAGGACCACGATGGAGCATGGGTCAAGTACAGAAGTCACGCAGACCCGCTGACAGTGCCTTTATTGTGTCGATGATCAGTGACAATGCGTTGATCAAGAGGAGAGGATGCGCCACCCTTGCAGGCAATGCATAGTTTCCTGATCTGGCAATGTCGTTGATGCGTCGATGTCCAGAAGCGATGAGTACTGGTTCCGATCGTTGGTGCTACATCAGCCAAACCAGGGCTGCGTTGTAAGTCACGCAGTCGTCAAGCGGTGTCTGTGGCTTCGGTGCAGGCAGCGGCAAAGCACTATTTTTGCAGCAGGATGCGTTGATTCCAAGGGAGGCGCTAGTGTTGTTGCATCAGTTGATGTGTTGCAGCACCACTCTCACCTCCAAGGACCTAGGACTGGATTTGGCACCACATGGCAGTGCAGAAGAACTCACAGCAGAGGAGCCCAGGTCCGGTAGCAAGATGCAGGTGAAGTCTTTGGTATCCCTGGGACTTCAGAAACAGGAGGCAAGCTTGGCCAGGCCCATGGAGAAACTTTAGACTGGAGGATGTAGAGAGTTAGATCCAGTCCTCTCACTCGCAGGCAAGGAGTAGCAGGCAGCAGGCCAACACAGCAGAACAAACAGCAAATTGGCAGTCCCTCCTGATAGCCCAGTGGTCCTTCTTCCACGTAGAATGTCCTCAGTCCGGAACTGTTCCGAATATATTGTGCCAGAGGCCCAGTACGTATACCCAAATGTGCCTTTGAAGTATGGGAGACTTCAAAGAGTGATTTTGAAGTGCCACTGTTCCCTTTCAGCCCAGTCCTGTCTGCCAGGAGGGCTGTGGGGAGTTACCAGTCCCTTGTGTGGGGCCAGGCCACTACCCTTTGAAGTGTAAGTGAGATCCTCTCCACCCTTTCTGTCCAGGAAGACCCATCACTATGCAGATGGAATGCAGGGGCAATTGAGTACCCTGTATTTATGGGTGTCTGGATGGAATGCACAAAGGTAGCTGTCACCTAACCTTACACAGACCAGGCATGAATTGGAGGCAGGCTAAGGCACAGGATGGGGGAAAGTAAGAAAATGCCAACTTTCTAAAAGTGGCATTTTCAGACCTGTAATTTACAAACCACCTTTACCACAAGATGTGTTTTTAAATTGTGAGGCCAGACACCAAACTCAATTTTACTGTATTTTCCCAATTGGAAATTAAACTTAGAAGATGTTTTAAGGCAATCCCCATACTGGTCAGTGGAAGCAATAGTCCTTGTAATAGTGAAAATGAATGTAAGAGTTTTTCACTACTTGGACATCTTAAACTTAAAAGTACATATTCAACTTTTTAAACACACTGCACTCTGCCCTTGGGGGTAACCAGGGCCTACCTAATGGGTATCTTACATGTAATAAAATGGAAGGTTTGGGCCTGGAAAGTGAGTACACTTGCCAGGTCGAAATGGCAGTTTACACTGCACACACAGGCTCTGCACAGGCCTGAGGCATATTTGAAAGGCTACTGTAGTGAGCGGCACAACCAGTGCTGCAGGCCCACTAGTAGCATATGACCTACAAGCCCTAGGCACACATAGTGCACTTTATTAGGGACTTAGTAGTAAACCAAGTATGCCAATCATGGAGAAGCCAATGTTGCCATATTTTAGACACAGAGCAAATGCACTTTAGCACTGGATACCAGTGGTAAGGTTCGCAGAGTCATAAAGCCAGTAAAAATTAAGCTCAGCACACAGTCAAAACAGAAGGTCAGAAAGCGAAAAGTCAGGGGACACTACACCAAAAGATGCCAGGTCTAACATCTACTTAGACAATATTGTTATCATGGCCCAACAAAGTCAAACAGTACTTTTGCATCTTTCTTGGGCAATTCAACTCCTTCAAGAATTAGGCTTTGTCATCAACAATGAAAAATCCCATCTGTGCCCAACTGAAAACATAGAATTCTTAGGACTCCAGATAGAGTCAGTGTCAGCCCAACGCAAGCTTGCTCTGACAAAGAGACTAGCCATCATGAAGGAATTGAAGGTATCATTGTCTGCTTCTTCGATTTCCTTGAGGGGACTTGCCCGACTGGCGGGCCTCCTAGCCTCATCTATCCAAGCCATTTTCCCGGGCCTGCTTCATTATTGAGCCCTTCAACATCTAATAATTCTTCATCTACGCAAAGGTGTTTCCTATGTGGAACAGATATCATTGTCTCAGGAAGTCAAGACAGAGATCTCTTTGTGGTTGACTTATATGGATGCCTGAAACAGGAAAGGAATTTTGCTTCAATGCCAGAGGTGATCATGGAGTCGGATGCCAGCAGATAGGGCTCGGGCACGAGATGCAGACTTTTGGAGAAAGGGGGCAGAGGGTCAGCGAAGAATTCAAAACTATATCAATTGCCTGGAGTTCCTCACAGGCACCTTTGTGGTAAAGAACCTTTTCCCTCTCAAGTTGAAGTGTTGTATTCTTCGACTGGAATTCTCAATTCCTTCGAGATTCTAGTGACTGGATAGTTCAGCCTCAGGTTTTTCAATTACTGAATCAATTATGGTGCACTTGCCAGGTTGATCTAGTTGCATCACGTCTGGATTCTCATCTTCCTATGTTCTACAGCTGGAGGCTGGATCTGTTGGTGGTGAGTTAGAATGCTTTCCTAGAGTATGGGATGAGGGCATAATGTATGCCTTTCCCCCACTGCGATAATTCGCCCTCGTCCAGGTTTGACAACAGTTAGCAAACTTGATTTTGGTGACTCTGCATTGGAGGGCACAGTCTTGGTTCCCAGTGGCGATGACCCTATGCTCTGCCCCTCCGATTTAGATTCTGTCCTCCCTGGACCTTCTTCTGGATCCACTTGGTTATCCTCATCCCTTAATTCTGGAGGATCGACTGTCCCTCATGGGGTGGAGACTTTTGGAAGATATGAGCAAGTCTCTGACATTTCACACCACACTAAGTTCTTCCTATCCCAATCCTGGGCCCCTAGTACACATAAGCGATATGCATCAGCCTGGAAACAATGGCTTGGTTGGTGCAATCAATGGAGTGTGGATCCTGTGGGGAACACTGTGCAAATGATAGCTAATATTTATTTCATTCGGCTGCTCAAGGATTGGCCTATAGAACGGTCAATAACTTTTGATCCGACATTTCGGCGGCCCATTAACAGACAGATGGTAAGCCAGTAGGTGAACATCCCATGATATGTAGATTAGTATGCTGTGTACGCACGGTACGAACTCCAACTCCCAAATATTCAGTTCTTTGGGATTATTGATGTGGTTTTAAATTTTTTACAAGATTGGCCTTCTAATGAAGATCTCCCAGGAAACCATTTTCTGCCAAACTGACAGTCTTACTTTGTTTCATTTCTTGTCAGAGAGCTTCTGATGTCAAGGCACTGGATATAGCAGGAAGAGTATTTACTCCAACAGTTTTCTTCTGTATTTCCAAATGTACTAAAACCAACTAAAAATGTATGAGTTATCCAAGTTTCCCAAATAATTTTAAATTGTGTGTTGTCAAACATATCAAAGTTTATAAGGAAGTTATACGTAAATTGCATAGGGATCAGTGTAGGAGGCTGGCCTGGCTTGTAGTGGGCACCAGAGGTACTTACACCTTGTGCCAGGTCCAGTTATCCCTTATTAGTGTAAAAGAGGTGTTTCTAGCAGCTTAGGCTGATAGAAGGTAGCTATGGCAAAGCAGCTTAGGCTGAACTAGGAGACATGTAAAGCTCCTACTATACCACTGGTGTCATATGCACAATATCATAAGAAAACACAATACACAGAAGTACTAAAAATAAAGGTACTTTATTTTTATGACAATATGCCAAAAGTGTCTCGGTGAGTACCCTCAGTATTAGGATAAGATATATACACAAGAAATATGTACACAAACCAAAATTAGGTAAGCAATAGCAAGAAAAGTAATGCAAACAGTGTAGAATTACAATAGATTGCAATAGAAGCACATAGGTATAGGGGCAACACTAACCATATACTCCAAAAGTATGGACCCCAAACCTATGTGAGCTTGTAGAGGGTCGCTGGGACTGTAAGAAAACAGTGAGGGTTAGAAAAATAGCCCACCCCAAGACCCTGAAAGGTAGGTGGAAAGTGCCCCTACTATCCCCAGAGAGCACAGAAGTCGTGATAGGGGGATTCTGCAGGAAGAACAAACACCAGAAATGCAACAACAGTGGATTTCCGGACCTGAGTACTTGTAAGACAAGGGGACCAAGTCCAATAGTCGCGACAGTGTCGAGAGTGGGCAGGAGCCCAGGAAATGCCAGCTGAGGGTGCAAGGAAGCTGCCACTGGATGGAAGAAGCTTGGAGTTCTGCAAGAAAGAAGAGGACTAGGAACTTCTCCTTTGGAGGATGGATGTCCCACATCGCGATGAAGCTTGCAAAGGTGTTCCCATGCAGAAAGAACGCAAACAAGCCTTGCTAGCTGCAAGGGTTGTGGTAAAGGTTTTTGGGTGCTGCTATGGCCCAGGAGGAACCAGGATGTCGCCACTTGGAGGAGGAGACAGAGGGGGCGCCCAGCAAGTCAGGGAGCCCTCACAGAAGCAGGTAGCACCCGCAGAAGTACCTGAACAGGCACTTGGAAGAAAAGTGAACCAGAGTCCACCCGAAGTCACAAAAGGGAGTCCCATGACGCCGGAGGACAACTCTGAAGGTTGTGCACTGCAGGAAGGAGTGTCAGGGACCCAGGCTTGGCTGTGCATGAAGAAAATCCTGGAAGAGTGCACAGGAGCCGGAGCAGCTGCAAATCACGCGGTACCCAGCAATGCAGTCTAGTGTGGGGAGGCAAGGACTTACCTCCACCAACCTTGGACTGAAGATTCACTGGACGGTGGGAGTCACTTGGACAGAGTTGCTGAGTTCCAGGGACCACGCTCATCGTGCTGAGAGGGGACCCAGAGGACCTGTGATGCAGTCTTTTGGTGCCTGCGGCTGCTGGGGGAAGATTCCGTCGACCCACGGGATATTTCTTCAGAGCTCCTGGTGCAGAGAGGAGGCAGGCTACCCCCAGAGCATGCACCACCTGGAAACAGTCGAGAAAGCCGGCAGGATGAGGCGATACAAGGTTGCTAGTAGTCGTCTTGCCACTTTGTTGCAGTTTTGCAGGAGTCCTGAGCAGTCAGCGGTCGATCCTTTGGTAGAAGGTGAAGAGGGAGATGCAGAGGAACTCTGGTGAGCTCTTGCATTCGTTATCTGAAGAATTCCCCAAAGCAGAGACCCTAAATAGCCAGAAAAGGAGGTTTGGCTACCAAGGAAGGAGGATTGGCTACCAAGAGAGGTAAGAGCCTATCAGAAGGAGCCTCTGACGTCACCTGATGGCACTGGCCACTCAGAGCAGTCCAGTGTGCCCCCAGCACCGCTGTTTCCAAGATGGCAGAGGTCTGGGACACACTAGAGGAGCTCTGGGCACCTCCCTTGGCAGGTGCAGGTCAGGGGAGTGGTCACTCCCCTTTCCTTTGTCCAGTTTCGCGCCAGAGCAGGGCTGGGGGATCCCTAAACCGGTGTAGACTGGCTTATGCAGAGATGGGCACCATCTGTGCCCATCAAAGCATTTCCAGAGGCTGGGGAGGCTACTCCTCGCCAGCCTTCATACCTATTTCCAAAGGGAGAGGGTCTGACACCCTCAGGGCTGCCTGGACCCCAGGAGGGCAGAAACCTGTCTGAGGGGTTGGCAGCAGCTGCAGTGGAGACCCCGGAAAGGCAGTTTGGCAGTACCCGGGTACTATGCTAGAGACCCGGGGGATCATGGAATTGTCACCCCCAATGCCAGAATGGCATTGGGGTGACAATTCCATGATCTTAGACATGTTACATGGCCATGTTCGGAGTTACCATTGTGACGCTGTACATAGGTAGTGACCTATGTACAGTGCACGCGTGTAATGGTGTCCCCGCACTCACAAAGTCTGGGGAATTTGCCCTGAACGATGTGGGGGCACCTTGGCTAGTGCCAGGGTACCCACACACTAAGTAACTTTGCACCCAACCTTCACCAGGTGAAGGTTAGACATATAGGTGACTTATAAGTTACTTAAGTGCAGTGGTAAATGCCTGGCAGGGTCCCAGTGACACAAAGACTAAAACAACATATATACAGTGAAATATGGGGGTAACATGCCAGGCAAGATGGTACTTTCCTACAATCAGACTGACCAATTATTGTCTCTCCAGAAGCTGTTCGGTCCAGTGTCTTTGGCGACACTAGCATGCTGGGTCAGATGGCTTTTAGCAGAAACTAGTATTGATGTTTCTATTTTTGGAGCTCATTCAGTGAGGGGAGTTCTGGCTTTTAAGGCTTTTTCTTTAGGTTCTAGATTGGAGGATATCACGGCAGCTGCCGACAGGTCCTCCAATTCTACATTCAAGTTATTTTTATCATAAGCCTGTTGTTGATGTAGCATCTGGAATGGTTGCACAGCTTTAAACAAGCATAATCTAAAACCTCCATTCTTGACATAGAATAAAAAAAGTTCTTGCATTTGCCTCAAGAATTTTCGAATCTATTAAGGACACAGAGGCGAGGATTGTCCTTGTTACTATTCTGTTTTTCCTCCCAGTATGATTTAGATTGTTACTTTGTAAGGTAGAAGTATGACAATGATTCTTTCTCATTGCAGATGCAAAACCATCTTAGAAGAGGAGATGTGACATGGCGTTCAAATACAGGAGTCGGCTGCTGTAGTACCAGTTTTACAGTTCTACATCTGGCATGAGGCTGTTGAGGGTCGTTCAAAGGTTCGCAGTTGTAAGTTAAATTGGACATTCTCTGGTTCAGGTGTTTTTTGGATTTATATTCTGATTAATGACTCTCTAAGCTATTCGCAAAGAAAGAGGAAGGACTTTTTGTTAGGTGCACTTTATACAGGTTGATGGGACTTGATTGGTGGGTCATAGAGAGGGTGGATAAGACTCATGGGAAATGTAGTGTTTGCTTTTACTTGTGTTATTTGCTGCTGTGTTTTTGCAGTAAAGGAAAGAGAAGCAAAATCCTCGCCTCCGAGTCCTCAATAGAATTGAAAATTCTTGACACAAGCGCTAGAAACATTTTTATTCTTGCAGAATCATGAAAAGCAGAAAAGAGTAGGTGCTCTTTGAAAGAGTCTTACTGTAGAATATGTTTAGCACAGTCTACAATTTAAAGCCATTAGCTTGGGAACATTCATGAGTAAAGTTAAGGCTGTTTCTTCACCTGAGAGAGAGGGCTGAGAGGAGAGGGTAATATCCCACACACTACAACATACACCCATCATGTAATAGAGAGGTCTGAAAGAAAGGCTCGTCCATCCACACACCCCACTACACACACAGACACATCATCTGAGAGAGAGATATGGCAGGAGAGGGTGGTCCCTCCCTATGCCATTCTACGCGCAGCCACCATCTGAGGACAGGGCTGAAAGGAGAGGCCAGTTCATGCACATATCTTACTATGCTAACTCGTCATGAGAGAGAGGTCTGACAGGAGAGGCCAGTCCATGTACACACTAATATGCATGCTCTTCATCTGAGAGAGAGGTTTATATGGAGAGGTCAGTTGATGCACACACCTTACCACTATAAGCCATAATCTGGGAGAGAGGTCTGACGGGAAAGGGCAGTTCATGTACACACCCTACTATGCACACCAGTCATCTGAGATTTGTCTACTCTCACCAAATTTCAACAGTGAAATAGAGCAAAATGGATTGAATCTTCTTCTTCTAAATAAAAACATCCACATGAATCAATCACAATCCTTCCTTCGGTGTGCTTTCTCTCCCAGACCTTCTATAGAACAATACATGATTCATTTGTTCTACCTTAATCAACATGTCTAATGTTATATGTTGTTCCAAGTTATAATAAAACACTGTAATTAACTTAATTCTTAATGTATGATCTCGCAAGTGGTTCACAAGAGCCAAACATGAAGTACAACCCCCTCAGAGTCCACGCATGGGACTGTGCATCCAGCTCCCGCGAGCATCTCACAAGAGCCATCACTTTAAAAAATGAAGAAATATCCAACCATCTTTTATTCACCACTCTTCTATAGATTAGCATTAAATGAAAGCTGAAAACATGATAAAGAACTGTATACAACAGATTACAGTGAAATGTAGGACTCATGGTGGGGGCGCAAGGTATAGTTAGTGCTGTTAACTATAACTGCTGAATTTCTGTGTGTTTTTTTTGGTTCCAAATGTTAACGATGTAAGTAATTTACCCACCTCTAACGTTACAATAACCTTTGTGTTTTTTCATTGAATACATATATTCACAATTAAGAGCTATCTTATACACATTTAAGAGCTACCAAAAACAGCCTGACCTCCGCGTGGGTGAAGTGCAATGGATTGGGGTATCCTGCTATTCCCGAAAGTATAACAGCAGAGTCCAAAAAGAAGGTGTTCACTCAGGAAGGGTGCATTCAAAACCAAAGTGGATTATTAGGAAAAAAACAACAGAATGCATTTTGGCCAAAGGTCTTGGTCACATATCATACAGGTAAGTGACATTAACATATACAGAATAGACATAACAAACAGACAGGTACAAATGTGTCTGCTGCATTCGAAAAGTCAAAAATATACTGTAATACATAGAAAATGAAGAAAAATAAGTGCTTACCAAACTGTAATACTGATAGTACTCACAGGGAAAAAAAGGGAATGTAATGATTATTAGGCAAAACATCTCCACACAGTCTATGACAAACATAACAGTTCATAAATGAGAAAGGCAAAGGAATAGTGACCACCTTCAGTAGACAATATAGAGCAATGCAAAAAATCCATAGAAAAAAATTGAATATTCTTTTGAATGATCCTGAGTTTGGAGCTCCAGTTAGCTCAGAGTTAGCTTTACAAATAGAAAAAGTAGATCACTGAGATATATGCTTGTCCATAATGACGTCACCCTAGCAGAAGACACCAACATTGGGGGTTTGAGGGTTTTTCCCCTGTGGGAGCTGTAAAGCCTGCAAAAACAATAAAGGGGGAAACTCACTATGAAGAACCACTATGGCCAGGGAGCCAAGAGAACCTCCCTTTTTTGATGGCACCAGTGTACTTCAAAACAATGGGCAGAGGTCCTTTGAGGCTATGTAGAAACATTCTTCTTAAATAACAAATTTTGACTGTCTACAGCCTTTACTGCTGTCATGTTACCAAAGAAAGTAGTACTGTATGAATATCACTTTTGGATGGGGGATATGACTATTCAATAAAGAAGCTGTTAGCTCATGTTGTCCATTTCAGTCTGTGGTATCAACGTTTGGTCTGTGAACCCTCTAAAACAGGCTCCACAAATAAAATACCCCGCCAGGCTACCGACCAGGGCCTTCAGTCACCCCATGCTACACGTTTGAAGGATTTGGCAGTCTGTGGCAGGCTAGCAAATTATTATCAAATAAACACATTTTGCCCATCCTCGGGACCGGGTGTATGCTATAATTCTGCCAAATTTCATACTGGTTCATGATAAGCACAAAAGATATTAGCAAATAAAATAATTTCTGCCCCCACCTTAACTATACTCCACTGGCAGATCTACCTGAAACCTGAGATTCCTACACTGGGCTCAACTTGCTTTTAGCGTATCAAATATCAATTTGATTCATTTAGTAGAGTAGCCCCAACCTTATTTGCAAATCAACACTTCTTTTACCCTCTTCCTAGTCACCTGTGTCCCTCCTTAATTAATTTGCATGACACTCAACATGTCATGAGTAAGCTGGATATGAAAAGGGCCTGTCAAATTTCATGAAGATTTGGGAAAAGGCACCAAAGTTATTACCATATGAAAAATGTAATGACTTCTCCCTTTACATTTAATTGCATTTGATCTGCATTGAACTGGATACAGCAAGAGAAATACAAATGTTTTGCCAAAGTTTATGTTGATTCATAAAAGGCGTGTGCAGCGGAAGTTGGCCATGTGCTGAGGGCTGGACACAAGAGCTGTCATCCAACACAGCTCTGAGTCAACCCCTGCTGTGCATGGTCAAAGGTGCACAGCGGGGCTTGCTCATCCCCAAAAGGTTGGGTGCACTAATCCTTTGGATGTGCCATTAAAGTGGGAGTTATGGTTTGGGTGGCTGTTGTGTAAGTTGGGGAATGTAGTCGTAATCATAGCATGCAGCCTGGAGTGATTTTTCAGTTTTAATTCAAAGCAAAAAACTACACATAACTGCTGTTTTTTAGGTGAATTTCTAAGGTATGTTTTAAATGTAACACACCCAACAATATCAGAGAATATATGCATGAAAGATATTTATGTGTCTTCATGTTTAGTTTTTGGGGATTCCTAGTATTCTGCCAAATCACAGAGAGTTGTCTTTACAGTGTTATTGCTAAAGTATTTCATTTTAGCTTTGAAAGCTATGTTCCGTGTTGCAATGACAAGTTCTTTAAGTTTAATTTTTGACTTGCAGAGATCCACTACAACCTACAGCCTTCATTGACCCCAGAAGTGATGAGACAGAGTGCTAAGTCATGCGTCTCAGTTTTTTTTCTCTTGTCCTATTCAGTTTTACTTGCTTCTACCATTGGATCTCAGAGTCTAGTATATGTGGTCATTAGTGAGGATGGTGAGACATGCAAAAGAACATTGCTTCCATTGGACCTTACCCACAAGATTAGTGCAAAACTTGGCATTGTATTTTAGCTCCTCAAGCAACCCTTACCTGGTTATGCTTTCCACCCTTTGACTCAAGAACGCAAACAAGTAGCTTGGTTATCAAATTGGTCAGCATTAGCTTTGTGGTTCTGTAACACATAACAGTCTTCAAGCCAGATACTACCCCAGAAACACTGGCTCCACATTTGCATCAAGAATATGCATTTCAATTTCTACCTTAGAACTGGTTACACTTTTTTATGTAGAGAGATGAGTATTCCCATGTTTTTGGTGCTTTTTGTAGTAGCATAAAAAGTACGGTGCACATATACTTCACCACTGGCATTAACTTTCGGGTGAACACCATTTTCCTTTCCCCATCTTAAGTTTGTTGTGGAAAATGTTTCAACATTTAACACATTTCTCAGTGTTATGGTGTTTGGTAATCTTCAAGACCCCTGGAAAAAAGCAATTGGGGCCACTAAGTTTCCCATGTATTTCACTTAGTGCACTTGCTAAATTTCCACCTTCCCAAATAATTTACAGATGACAATCAAAAATGTGTCTTTATTATTTAAATGTTTTGGTTCATTATTTGTGTAAATACAGCAGTCCATTAAGGCAGGTCCTTCCAGCAGCTGGACTTTGGTGGTCTACAAGACATGTCACCCATCCTGGAAAGGGAATTCTAGCTCTTCCTTTCTCTACAGTTCTACTTAGCCAACAGCAGTTCCACTCCTGGTTCTTCTTGTATCCTTGCTTACAACAGAGTAGATATCCTCATCGGTAGTCAAGCACACATGTTAAAACAAGAATTGAGTCAAAAAAATTAGTAGATATTTTTCTCTTAAGGTCGCACTTGGCTGATCAGGTTGTCTGCAAATTTCACCTCTTCAGAAGCCCCTTGTATGGGTTCCTCTGAGTAAATACCCCACATCCAGTTTGCGCTTCCCTTTCTAATAGCCAATTGGGCTCTCTCAGGAAGCATGTGTAAACATTCTGGAAAGGAGACCACTTCTGGAGGCAAACAGATCCCCAACAGGAAAATTGAATCAGAATTGATTCTACTATGGCAATGAATTGCAGCTGCACAAGACCAACTGACCATACCAGGCTTTATGCGTGACCCCAGAAGGCTGGAATGGTGGGAGTTTTTATTACTGGTGGCTGTGTTTGTTTTGTTACTGGGGGGCGGTTTTGCAGTACAGCTGCAATATCGACCCCAGTAACAAAATCAGCAGTCCAGCTTAATCCACTCAGCACTCACTTTTGTTTGCACCCTCCCTGTGTTTTCAAATATGGTATGGTTTTGAAAGCATCCACTGCAGGGTTCCTTGTATATCCAACAGTTTTCAGCAACAACAGAAGTGTCAAGATATCTCTGACAAATAATCTTCCTGCTAGAGGTAGATCGGAGTTTTGTCTAGTGGCAGTTTTGACTCATCTAAAGTAGCACAGAGGGATAATATGCCTGCTGCAAACAATGTGTACCACACAGATCACAGAACTATATTTTATGTGCATAGCCCAGTGTGTTACTGCTTTTGTCACAGAAATACTTTTGTTACTGAGCAGTTCATAGGTTACAATCATAAACGCCACTTAAAATCCTAAAACTCACAATAAAGCAGCAGTTACTCCTCTTGCTGTCCTCCATTGTCCTCCTACAACCTGAAAGTAATGCAGAGTGGTCATCAAACCCCAACTATAGAAATAGAAATGGAACTAACCAACATTACTCAGAAACCGAAAGCAATGTATTATTCTACAATAATCTATCACAACATCAAGGTGGCAGAAGACCTAACAGCAGCTTTTGAAATTATCAACCACTCGAACATAGTTTTGGATTCAAATATACAGTTTTCATTGGTTTACTTCCTTCCTCTCCAAGCACTCTCAAATTGTCAAAATCTACAACTGTGTCTCTAATTCAGCACCTATTATCTGAAATGCCACAAGGATCCATCGTATCTGCAACGTTCTACAACCTCTAGGAAGAACCACTTGCTAAAGTCTGCAAGCATTTAAACATCATTACTATGCTGACAGCACCCACATTTACCTGAACACCTCAACACTAAACAACATCCTAACCTTACGAACAACCTTACTCAAGATCCAAATGTGCAAGAAAAGAGAATTTTCTCATTCTCAACCATAAAGTGATGGAATTCATCTTATTATCTCCCAAGTCAAAGAAATCTATCAACCTCGATCTGCTACAGCACCTCGATCGGCATGAGTTCTCACTGACCTTGTCCCCATCAGTCTGCCTAATGGGAACAACACTTGACTCTTCTTTAACAACAGCCCAACACATTAGTAAAGTTGCTAAAAGGTCAACTTTCCAACTTCAAATGCTAACAATAACTAAAACCAATCCTTCACACAGACCACATAAATATAGCTAAAATCGTTCTATTATCTAGATTAGACTTAGGCAAGGCAGTCCTAGCAGGAGCATCTTGATCGGCTTTCCCTCCAATCCTCCTGGGTATATAGCTATAGAAGCCAGAATCACATTGCAGCTGGGATACGCAGCTTACAAAACAGTTCATGCAACAGCCCCATCCTACTTCACTAACTTTCTCCAGACATTTGGCAGCTCATCAATTCTGAGAAGTCGAGAAAACCTTCTCCTAGAAATACCTCTATTCCAAAATTCACACACAGTGCAACATACCTTCTATGGCTATCAGAACATCTCCAACATAATTCATTTTTCTACCTTAATCAACAAGTCTTACGTTACAGCTGAAGACTCACCTATTCAAGCACTATCTGACCCAGTAGTCCTCACTCACTGCAAGATTAATCTGATCCTCACCTAACTGGCAGGACTGTTGGGCATAAAATTAATAGACCCCTTCCTCTTCTTCTGTCCTCACTCTCACTCTCATCATCACCCTCCTCTTCCTACCTTCTCTCATAACCCCACCAACCCCTCACAACATGCCTCATAAGCTGTAACCCCCTTCTACTATTACCAAACTCCCTCTACATTTCCTCCACCTGTACCATTACCCTGATCTTGTCTATATTTAGCACTATCACACTTATCACTACTACAAATTATCAGTTGTATGAAAAACATTGTGTCACATTTATTGTTAACCTGTAAAGAGCAACCTTACTTTTAATGACAATGCACTATAGAAATCTGATCAATAAAAATAGCTTTGAACATGACTAAACTTTTAATAGTTCTCCAGTGAAGAGATGTGAGCATAGATTTATGCTGATGTCTGGGCAGCACCAGGATTACTCACGCTGTGGTAATTTTCACCAGCTGAAAACAATGGGAAGCCTGACTTGGGGTGAAAGACAGGCTGACTTGGCATAGCCTAATCTTGAATGAATCAAGGTCTTCACAGTAGAATGTGAAGGTAGAATTCAATGTAAGTGAAAAATATTTTCAAAACATGTTGCTATACAACTCAAATGTTGGCCCCTTTGGCATCCAATATCAGTGAGGGATCTATAGAAATGTACACATGTTTACATGATTTAACCAGAACAGATGGTGACCCATAGTGTCTGGCAACTGAATGTTGTGTGATTGATCGGGTAGAGACATTGTAAGCAGAACTTCAGTTTTTGTTCAGTTCTGCTTCAAAAAGTTAGTGGACATCCACCAATAGGAGACAGTGAGTTGGTTTTTAAGGTGTCTGGATTGTACCTCATAGACAAGGGTCTTGAGCAACAGGAAATACTAACAATTAGCTGAGTATCATCCACTTTGATGTAGAATTAGTCCCTATACTGATGAAGTAATTTGGCTACGACCCACATATGCAGATTAAACTAAATTGGAGACCAGATGGATATTCACAGGACTTAAGTGCGATGGTATGCCCGGAACTGGGTACCATGCTCTCAGTGCTGTAAAACTCAAAAGCTCAAACTGAAACCTCGTCTAAGGTTGCTTGTGTTCCTGTTCAGAGAGGACTTGGTCTGACAGTTCAGGGTGAACTGTTCCTATTGGAGCTGGACTAAGGCTGATTTGCACATGGCTAGTTCCTATCTGTAGTGGCATCATAGGCAAAAAACAATGGACTGGGATGCGGCCCCAATTAGTTAAAAATTACTGAGAAGAATTCAAGCATTCCACCCACTACTTTTTTGTTTTCTCCAGAACACTCTTCGCACAGTGGACCAATAATGTAGCTTGCTATTGTACAGTTTCCTATGAAATTCAAATGCTGGAGGCAGGGTAGTTATCTCAAAAATAGAAAAGTCAGTGTAACAGCTAGAACAGTATTTAATATTACTGGGTAAATTAAGTTATATGGTGAAATTATATGGCCATAATGCTACTCCTCGTTTTTTGACTGAGGGCCTGATTTAGAGTTTGGTGGAGGGGTTACTTCTTCACAGTGATGACGGTTATTCCATCTGCTGAAATATAAATCCCATAGGATATGTTGGGATTTATATTTCGGCGGATGGGATATCCATCACTATTGTGTCGGGGTTACCCCTCCACCAAACTCTAAATCAAGCTCTAAGTCTCCTGTGTACCAATTGGCATCTAAACCAGCATCCCCCATCTCCCACATCCTCAAACTCCAGCTGCACAGTCCCCCACTTCTTTCTTCCGGACCCTTTACATATGTGGCCAAATTTACACCTAAGAGTGAGCGGTGCATGGCCTCTTTTGAAGAGTTTGGAAGCCGTCAGCAGAGCAGAGCATGCATCTCCTTTATTCCGCGTTTGTATCACTGCAAAAGTGGTCGACCTTTTTGGTGCAGTAGAGCATGACATTCAGAAGTTTCCTTACTACTATTTCAAGAGATAGGCCCAGTCTTTCCTGAACTGACTACAAACAAGTGAGTGGGTTAGTTTTTTGCACTAATATAGATTTGGCCCCTAATTGTTACAATAGTAAAATAAAAAAACAAAATAATGAAATTCGGCCACTAACTCTATGCCTCTGGTGGGGTTCTGAGCAAGGTGATATCGATCTTTATACTGATCTTTGGACTTTTATTACACTACAACAGTTTGGAGATATAATTGTCAGACTTCCTGGAGAAAATGTACACACGTGCACATGCACACACACCAGCATCATGCTAATGAAGGAACTTTTGAGTAGTGATAAAATCAATATGGATTTACCCTAACCACAGCATGACGTGTGAGCGGTCCTACACAATAGCTAAGTAACCAGTTTCTCTTAGCACTTCTTTTTTAGGTTATGCCTATAGACAGCTTTTAACTGTCTGTTGTTGAAGAAATACTGAAAACAATACTAGTACTTATAGGGGCTTTGACCTGCACATTGAGCATTATTGGTTGGCTTTCTTGTCAATCTCATTTGCTTGTTATTCATTTGACAGCTTTTCTGCCTCTTCTCGTGGTTGTTCCTCCACTGAAGCAAAGCTTCGTTATCATGCACTCTATCCTTCCATTGCTCACATTTAGGGAACTACTGTTTTCCTTTTTCTTTGAGCATTCCATTGAAATGCATGTGTTTTCTTGATCACTCACTTGTGCGCTGCTTCCCCCCAAATACCCAACCCTGCGTGGTCTGTGTCAATCCCTTCTCTCCGCCCACAGCTTGTCCGGCGCTCCCTTCACTCTTCTGTGCCCACCAGCTTTTTTTTTTATTTTCCTCACGCTCTGCCTCATGTCCCTTTATTGACTATCTACCCCTCTCGTTGCTGTCTTTGTATTTGTTTTAAGAAATGCTTTTTTGATTTTTTGGGGGGACCTACTGGCTGTAATTTGCTGCTAGTTGACTCCTATTACAAAATGCGCTTACACACATTGAGTTTTTTTTCTTACTCCTTAGGCTTGACATTTAAAAAATGAAACAGCGGCTTTGTCATGCTGTAGTCGCATATATATATGACATCACGATGGGCCACAATATCCTAATAACGCACACACGTTCATGATATGAAGTTATCCAGGTATATCATGTGCACTGAAGAGTCAATGTTAAGATCTTCATCTCTATCAGAACAACTTTAAATAGAACTTGATACTTTCCAGTACCATGAAGATCTTGACTCGAAAAAATAAGATAAATAATTATTATAGCCACTGTGCATTTCGATCCCTCCGATAATGAACCCCCAAAATATAATGTAATTCCACCAAGGTAAAAGCCAGAGTCTCAAGTTTGGGATCAATTATAAGTGTAAAAAACGATGGCTTTGTCTCTGTACAATAACATATAAAGCCACATTGCGATAAACTAAGAGCCAAGATCAAACACTTGGCAATGGGCGAAATCCCTTTTCATAAAGGGTTGGTTGAAACTGAAACAGCTGCAAGAAGACCCATGACTTGGCATCATTTTAGAAATACTCCCTCAGAAAGCTCTAATTTATAAAGTTATAGCTTTACATAAAACCTTCAAAATCCATTATCTACCATGCAATATATAATTTTCATGGAAACTAAAGGTTGTCTACAATAGCGCACATGGTGATATTTTGACTCACGGACTAATTTCTTAGCCAAGGATGTGAAAATAATGTCTGTGCTATTACTGTGAGTTTGCACCAGCATACCTATATCTAAACTCAGCACGTGTCTGAATGCTGTTGAAAAAATCTTCGATAATGCTTTCTCATCAATAATTCTTCTTTTTATGTCATAGCTTCGCCGTAGTTCTTTTTTGATAATCATGTGTTCAAGTGCATGCTGCATGAACTGGGCATAGAGGTTGTGACAAACTACAAATATTTTAGCCATTTCTTCATGCAAACCATTTCAACATTTTTCTCAGTCGATAGGGCGCATGTCCGTCTCTCATCACTCCTAGTGCCATGTCTGTGAGGAAGCAACCAGTTCCACCACTCAAGGAACTAAACAAAACTTTAAAATAAAAAAGCATTCACAAAGCCAATAGGTCTGGGATTGGCCACCAGCTATTTTGGCTTGCTTATTTTGATTGGTCAGGGTTTTTGCAAAGCTTTGTTGTTAGGGAAGCTGTCAAGGACTCAGCAATGTAAAAAAAAATTGTCTAAAAGTAAATCTAAATTTTCTGGACTTAAGAAACACACATTACCATTGTAGTACCTGGCACTTTAAGGGCACTTCTTTGTGTGTGGATGTGCTCCTTGTGAAATAGTGCACAGTGTCACTTACAGTAAAATTAGCCAATAGATGAAGTGGGTTGAGCTTTGGCCAATCCTGTAGTGGGCAGAAAAAAAGTGAATGACATAGTAACAGACCAATGTTTGAAAAGGATCAAGAGGTTTTGGCTAACGTCAGACATATAAATAAAAAATAAATACACTTGGTGATTCATCGCCACAGTTCGGTCAACACTATGTAAGTTTAGATTTTCACAACTACCTTCACTGTGGAGGTTCTGTCACTGATAACTGCAACAACATAGTTCCATTCTTGCCTGATAAGATCATTTATGCTATCAATTACTTTGTTACTCATACCTGATCCCATGTTGATCAGTTTGACGGACAAGTACACTATCACAAACATGATGGATATTCTGTCTTAATTGTTACAACTGCATTAGGATATAACACATGTTTAATGAGGTGGATGTGATATCAGTCATGTTTGTGATGGCGTACCCCTCTGCAAACTTTGTATCAGGCCCTAAATGACTCACTGGGTCTCACCTGAAATGCTGCTGTTGTGTGGTCAGCCTCTCTTCCGTTATCCTCCAGATTTTAGAAAAGTAACACTCACCTCTGGAGAAAGTAATACTTGGGTTCCTTCTGTTAGAGCAGGAGGAAAGAGAACCTGATCCACACAGCAATGTTAAGTTTGCCATAGAGAGACCTTTCATTAGTTAACTAAGCCACAGGGTGCCTTCACTAACGATTCACCAAAATGCCAAACTGCACAATATAATTTCTAGAAAGCTTACATGGTACATATCTGCAAGCAACAATCAGTGGAGTAGCAAAGGTGCCGGGGATCCTAACGCAAGAAGGTAAATATTGGTGTCATTATTGGTTAGGTAGTGGAAGACAGCTATAATTGGGATGCAACGACCAGATGGCCTCGGTGCCACTGTCCCCAAAGCACACCACTGGGAATAATCTCCAACCTTTCAGATTTCAATTGTGCTTCTCTAAGGAAAGGTGAAAAGGCAGCAACCTCAACGACATTTTAATTGGTCTAGATAGATTAAATGTTGCAAAAGGAACCATAAATCGTGTTTCTTCATCTTTAGCGTTCCCTTTGGATCACTGGGCCCTGCATACCTACAAAGATATGTTCACAAAATCACTTCTTTCTCCATAGCAGGCAACAGGAAAGGAGACAATTCGGATGTGGCTCTAGTTACACACTGGTATTTCATGATATAAATATTAGTGTGGCTGAAATATCAACCTGGTACCTATGTGCAGGACTAAGATGGAGCGTAGCACACTGGAGTAGATGCACAGAGTATTACTTTACACCTGCCCATTCAGAATTGCTTCTGTTGCTTGGGGGATCAGGCTGCATTGTGTTTGGAAGACAATATATTAACAGCACAAGGTTTGTTTTGGTTCCACACCTAGCAACAGGTTAAGAAAGGGAATATCTATGACCGGGCACATGTGCTGCACAAAATAGGTTTTGTAAGCCATAAGGCACACCATGAAGCAAAATGTGTTGTGCTTCTCAGAAAGTCCAAGTTTAGATTTTCTATTAAACACGTCAGCCTTTTCAAATTCAATGCATACAATTACATATAATTATTTGTTTAGTGATCTGAAAAAACACAACTTTGCAAACTAATTTAAATATAAATTGGTGCTTTGGGTTTGATATTGGAATCCACAATTTGAGCTTAGCCTGATCTCCGTTCTCAAACACTCTACTCTGCTTTGCTGCTGCTCTTTTCTGTCCTGACAAACGTTGCTTTTAAAACCCCAACATGTAACCATGAAATCTGCATTCCAGAGAGAAATATGATGAAATACCATAAGTTAGAATATAGTGAATGTGAGAAACATGAAGGCCTTGATGGAATGGAGGCCCTTGATAAGTTACTTTAAATGAATTTGTGTATGCTAATGTTTTTAACTGTAGATGTTAAGAGACACTGGATATGTGAAGGGATGAGATAGGGATGGAAGGTGAAGAGAGGGATGCTTCAAAGCTGTCTGTTCAGCAGTGGCCGTCAATGTGCCAATGGGGTGGGGGGAATGATGGGGGACGACGAGTGAAACATTTTGAGATAAAAAAGAAAACACTTACCTCCGCTGCCCGTCTCCGGCCACCATCTTCTGCCGCCTCGCTGCTCTTGTGATGTCCCACCATTCCCTGGGACACCAGCACAGGCTCCCCAGCAATCCTAGCACTGCTTACATGTTAAACATAGCATGTAAGCAGTGTCAGGACTGGTCTGAGTTGCAGTCACTGCCGCTCAAACACAAGCCTGTGGTCTGTGCTGTTTCTCTTGCCTGGCTGTGTGTACAGCCGGGTTGGAGAAAGCTCAGTGCGCATGTGTGTTTGACCAACATCAGACAGCTGGCAAAACACACATGCACACTTAGTGCACTCGCCCCTTCTCCCTCATCCCACCTCCCCGTGGTCCAACCCCGCCCCTCCCTGCTTGCTGAGCCAGCAAATGGAAAATAATGATGAAAAATAAAACAATAGCAAGCTATAATTTAATTTTTTATCTGCTGGCTTAGCCAGGGGGGGCGACGCCCCTCCGCCACTGTGTCTGGTGTCCTTTTTTTCACTTTCCAGAACTCCGACTTGCAACCACTGATCTCTGGCTTTAAAGAGGCACACAGCGGATAGAACTGTTCTTAAATGTAATGAGTGTGGCGTGGACCTTTTGCGTTGAAACGATCCTCAGGGGTGGCTCCTTCGCAATGGCGAAGGAGCGTTGCCCCCCTGGCTAAACCTGGAGCTGAAAGATAAAACAATATTTCATTATCGTTTTATCTTTCAGCTTTTGGCTCAGCCATCAGCAGGTGCAGGGAGGGGTGGAGCTGCTCCACGGGAGTGGGGAGAAAAGGAGTGGAATCTGTGCACTAATTGTAAATGTGTGTTTGGCCAGCCATCTTAGGCCGGCCAAACACACATGCGCACTTAGGTTTCTCCAACCCGGCTGTTCTACACAGTCGAGCTGGAGAAACTCTAGGCTCCCACGTAGTGTCTGAGTGGCAGAAAAAGTCGCTCAGACCAACCCTGGTGCTGATTTCATGCTAGGTTTAGCATGAGAGCAGCGCCAGGTTTGCTGGGGAGCTTGTGCTGGTGTCCTAGTGAATGCCAGGACACCAGAAGAAGAGCAGAGGATCGATGCGGCAGGCGGTGGAGACGGAAACAGGTCTGTTTTTAAAAAAATATTTTTTTTTATTTCTCCCCTTCCCCTTAAGATTTGTGGTGGCCACCGCTGTCCTCTGTACTCCTTCTTACCAGCATTCTTTCCTACATTTGGAAATGGGATACCCCTACTAACTGTTTAGGCTAAAACCAAGTTTATGAAGAATCTCTGCTTTAACACTGATATCTGTGGCACAAGCGGCAGGCAAATTGCCAGAGAAAGTACCAGTACTAACAATTTTAAAGTCCCGAGGATAACACAATAAACAATTTACAAAAACAGAGAAAGCTTTAATAAGCAAAAAGGTACCAAGAGAATAAAAATCAGATGTGAGGAATTGAGGATATGAAATAATAATGCTTTATTGAAAAATATAATTTCTCAGTTAACAGGAACCTAGGCAAGGTTCTAGGCTGATTGCGCAATGGAGCAGAGGTAATTTACATCAAGTGGGTCATCCTTGTTACAGTTTTTACCATGGGAGTTAATTACTTTTTTGGAATTCAAAGTTTTCCAGTTAGGTAAGGTCCAAAGCTGAGGTCAGAGAAGATTCCTCAAAGTCAGAGATATGTAATGATCAAGCTTCTGCTGAAACCAATAATTATAAACTCAAAAGCTCAGAATCCAATAAAGCTGGATTTTGTAGCTACACATGTCACTTCACCACCAAAGTCAATTTATCAACTTGCTCTAGTCCAATGTTTTACCTTTGGGCTTTGACACTTTTTTGGGTTCTCAAATTCCTCCATGGTTGAAAGCTGTAGCCAGGAAGCACTCCACAAGGCTAAATACCTCTACAATGAGGTCCAGCTGAACTGGTTTTCACACAGTAAAAGCTCACAGTGGGACAAACCTGTTTTTCTTGCTCATATTGATTGTGAACTGAGAAAGCCTCAGGACGATGTACCAGTCATCCAGGAGTGGAAACAAATGTTAAGTCTGATTTTTCTTCAGCTGCAGGAATATTTTTTTCTGGTCACTTCTATAGCCACAGGTCTTCAGGGCAGGTTTCTAGGTAGCAGATCTCTCTCTAGCTAGGGCTCCTGTACCTCCAGGACCTCTTTGGTCAGCTGGGCCTATTTGGTGTCAGGAGTTCTTTTGCTTTTTGTGTCTCTGAAGCAGGCAAACAGAAGGTCAGCCACTCAATGTTTGGACAGTAGTTCAGCTCTATGGGTGACAGCTGGAGTCAGGAGTCCTTCATTCCTTTTTTACAAAAAGTGTCTTCTTTCTTCAGATGCAGCATTTCTGGGTTCAGGAGTTTTCTGAAGATGTAGTATTGAGATGCCAGTCATATTCTGTGCACTAACCAGTGACTACATAATTTAGTATTCCAATGTTGCTTTACTTGCCTTTCTTGTCTTACTTTCACATCCTTTTGCAGCAACTCCTCTTTGCTTTACTGTAAACATTATCAGAAACCATAAATGCAAGATAGCTATTACCTGTCTCCATTAAAAGGGGCCGTGGTACTCCCTTAGCTTTTGCCCTATTTAGAGGAGTTTTTCCTCTTGACGGAACTAGAGCCAGGAGGTCTTGGATGGGCCTGGGAATGAATGGGAGTAGATTGTGCCAGTCTCATTTGTCAGTCAAACTGTCATTTGTTTGAACTCTTGTTCCCTCCCCACCAAGATAGCTAATGCCTGCAGTGTCATTAGCCCTTAGCCAAGAATATGTATTGTGCTTCCATAGTAGAGCTCAGTGACAAACTAATTCTAGTCCAGTTTTGGTTCAAACAGCACACTTATATAAAGTTTCACTAAAGTTATCAAAAATCTATTTTCACCATTCAATTTGATTTTGATTTTTGAAACCTAGCAGAAAATATATGTGTACCATTTATTCTAGAGTTTTTCCATGTAAAAGTGTGTAATAAAGATTGTAATCATACCTAGGCCTGTTTATGAAAAAATCTTTCTTAATCTACACAGTAGAAACAGTTTATGGTTATTTATTTATTGTCAGGCCCACTTTTCCTAATATGTAGTGTGCCACTTTTTTAAGCACTCAGCCCTGTGTGCTTACACAGTTTGCTTTAGGCATGGCTTAGTATATAAAAATAGGCTTTCCTAAATAGAAAATACACTTTTCCTTTCCGCGTGTCATTGCAGTGCTTTTAAACTGCAGCCTAGCCAAAGCACAGTGGAGTTTTTGTGTTTTTTCTATATATGTGAGTGGAGTAAATAGTCACTGCATTCCATATTATAACATTTTATGTTCAGTCTGTCCCAACTATCTCTAAGAACCTCCACCAAGGTTTGTTTTTCAATTTTTTATTTTTGCACTTAAATCAGGTAGAAAAGAGAGACAAATATCGAAAGCAGTTCATTGCTACAATAAAAAATACAGAAATCAAGCCTGAGCAACTTGTCATAAAATATCACCTTCAAGAGAAGACATAGACATATAACAAACATACTTATCCAATACTTTGTCATTTAGTCAATCACGGAACTATGTCTAGGGGGTTAAGTTACTTCAAAGGTACTTTGTTGAGGTATAATTTATATCCCTCTCCCAGTTTTTCTTAAATCTCGTAATAGCTCCTACTCTTGAAGCATAAAGTCTTTCCCTTGCTTTCACCTGCTGTATCTTTAATAACTAGCTCTCAAAAGTGGAAACTCCACCAGATTTCTATTTCTGGAGAATTAAAGATATAGGGGGTTATTCTAACTTTGGAGGAGGTGTTAATCCGTCCCAAAAGTGACGGAAAAGTGACGGATTTACCACCAGCCTTATTACGAGTCCATTATATCCTATGGAACTCGTAATACGGCTGGTGGTATATCCGTCACTTTACCGTCACTTTTGGGACGGATTAACACTCCTCCAAAGTTAGAATAACCCCCATAGCCTCTAAAGATACTATAAATACGAGTAATGAGTTACATATTCCGAAAAGAGCTCCTAGGGGGTCTGGTATGACTGTACCCTGAAGCTTGACACCAATCCACTGGAAAACTAAGTTCCAAGAGTTATATAAAGCAGGGCACGTGTAACATACATGGAGCCAATTTCCTTTACTAAGCCCACATCTAAAACATAGATCAGATACTGAAGGAAACATTTTGAAAAGACGAGATGGTATATAATAAAGCATCCACTCGGAGAGAAGGGCCATTCTTTTATAATTGCCTCCTCCTCCAGATTTATAGGCCCATTGATTGTGCTGATTCCAGGTGGATGAATCAATCCTAAATCCAGTGGAAAGTTTGATCTTATGTAAAGTGTCCGGAACCAATTTGATACTAAGTTGTTGTAATAATACTTGGTACATACCATTTGCCTACTCCAATTAGTGCTGTACAAAAGTAGGCTTGACTAATGGAAGAAGCTAATGCATCCCTTGGAGGCTGGACGTTTTGAATAAAGCTTTTAAACTTTAGAAGAAGAGTGTGTCTGGAGTTTCCAGATAACTCAAATTTAATCTGATTCCAGGACTTCGTGGTTCCGACCATAAACAAATCATTGAAGCAAGATATTCCAATTTTTCCCCAGTCGGAAATAATCTCCTCTTCCACTTGAAGATCTAGTAGATGGCAATCTTTTAGCAAAATATCGGGATGAAACTGGGGGGAAAAAATCATCTAGTAATTTGGTATACATACAAAACACAGCAAAGGGGAATTTATATCTTACACATTTCGGAAGCTTAGGGATTTTATGGAACGGGGTTAGCCTTATTCCTATTTCCTATTTCAATGAGCATTTGCTGAAGATAAAAATGATTCAACCAATTCTGTGGGATCGCTGCTCTGAAGCACCAGTCTAAAAAGGCAGCCTGATAATACTTTTTAAATTGGGGAATCGCTAAACCACCATCCTCTATATTTGAGTACAAGGTTTCCAGCTTGGTTGAAGGCTTTTTCCTGAGCCAGATAAAATGTTGCAGCATCTGCTCTAGCTTGGTGAAGAATCCCTGGGACACCTTAATACTTACATTAATTACAGAAAATATTAGGAAAAGTGGAAGAATCATCATTTTAATCAATGCTGTGTGACCAACAATAGTAAGATGATATTTCTGCCATTGACATAGTAAATTCTGGGCTTTAAATAGAGTAGGCAAAAAATTAAGTCAATATAATTCTGAAAAATCATGGGATATAAAGATCTCTAAATATCTAATAGGATTTAAATCCTGAAATTAAGGCAGCATCTCCATTGGAAGTATTGGGCCCGACGAGTTGAATAAAAGAGCTTCTCACTTAGCTTGGTTAATTCTATAACCTCCTAAGTCTGAAAATTCTTTATTGTTCGCAAAGGTTCTAGTAATATTTTGATCTTCGGCTTTCAGGTATAAAGTCAAGTCACGAATAATTTCTGTTTTGGTGCATTGTGCACAGGCACTTTAATTATTGGGTTTTGCCCGAGAGCTGAAGCCAAAGGCTTGATAAACAGTGTAAATAGCACTGATCAAATTCCTTGATTGATCACTATGGATCGCTACTTGTGCTAGTGGTGTTAATCTAGAAGCAGTAATTTTTGCAAAGAGTTTGTAATCATTATTTAAAAGACAAATATATCAATATGAGCCCAGTTGATCAGATGGCTTACCCTTTTTTTTAAAACTGACAATAACAGCCACAGTAAACATCTGAGGCACTTCACATCCCTCGAGTCCTTAATTAAACAGTTTGACCAGGAATGTAGAAATCTGGTCCACAAATGCTTTATACATCTCTGCTGGGAGACCATCACTCCCACAAGCTTTACCCTTGGGGGAAGATTTTATGGGTAAACCGATTGGCATGTAAAGCTTCCGCCATGCTCCAGGGCTGAACCTGCTTCTGGGTATAAGGTATCGGGCATGCATCATGGAGGCCGCAGCTTAGCGGGGGAGGTGAGATGTTTTCTCCTGTTTGCCGCCCATAATTGATTGTCAACGGCTTCTGTGGTCACAGCATCTACGGCGGAATGGTGCGACACACTGGCTCTGCTGAAGTGATCGTGTGGTTGCCGAATCCATTAAGACAACAGCTGCACCAGTGGCATGCCAAGGGGCAGTGCGCCAGTAGCTGCCTTCAACCAACTTCCATGGTCAGTGACACCACCTCCCCCATTGGACCCCCATGCTAAAGCTCTCGAGGGAAACAAAGAACAAAATGAAGAACTGTTGCTGCATGGACTAAATAGATGCAATTCTGATGCTTAATCATCATGGGTGTGGGGCATATATTAAAACTGATCGGGCTTGTGAATTAACGATCTATTTTTAGTGACTCAAAGGGCTCTGGTTGAGAGAATTTTACACATTGTGCAGCTTAAGGCTCATGATATGCTGCATATCATTTTGCCTGCTTAGCTTCTTGCTTTAATTTTGGACCCGGATAACTAGGCAAGCAGGGGCTATCAGAGTTGTAAGAAGCTATTTTGCAGACTAAGCTGGTGCAGCTTTTTCAGACTTATAAGGAGTTACAAGGCTTGTGAGGCTTATTAAGCTTATCTATTCATACCCATTAATTTGGTGGGAGTGAGTGACGAGTGGTGCTGGAAGTGGCAACAGAGGAAATTTCCTCTTCAAGGAAGGAAAAGGAAGAAGGGGAAAAGAACAAAGTGCACAACCTATAAAGGGGACAATCATTGGCTGATCAAGTGACAAGGAGTAAGCGCAGCACAGCAGAGGAGCCAAGAATTGATGAAAGGCAGCCTCTGCACCAGGTGAAGAAGATTGGGAGTTGAAGCAACCTGTGGAGGTACTCTAGGTCCCTATGCGGGGGAGGATGGGGTAGTAGCCAGTACATCGCGGAAGTGGTCCGCATAGCACAGATGCAGCTTATGGCTGCCCAGTGAAAATCCCCAGTGTCTCCATTCCCCCCTTGAATGAGCTATCTAGCTCAATCAGAAACTATCAATGAAGCGCATTTCGAGAGATCTATCAATGAAAAATGTTAAGAAAAATCCTAAAGCCAACAAGGTTCAAGATCCGTCAGCCTTCAACTCAATGCCCCACCCTGGCCCACAAGCAGAAGTGCGGCAGTCCCCCCTACTTGATGAATCAAGCCATCATTCCCCATTCCTAATGAGCTCTCCAAGTGAACCCATTCTTAGTACAGAAGACATGGAAGGCAGACAGTTAGCAATAGCCTCAGAACCCTTAAGTCAGCTCACTCTTCCACCAGACTCATTATACATTAACAAAGAGAAAACCTATGAAGAATGTTTACTCTTTCTTATTTACAGTTGGCTCCAAGGAGGGCCCGAAGGAGGGGATAAAGCTCAAGAAAAGAGTTGCAAGCCGAGCAAAAGCACCAAACTTGTTATGGAATGGGACTCAAATAGACTCAGACCTCCACAAGCGCTAAATCTAATCAAACTATGAATTCCTATACAGTGGAGGTGCCGACGCTGCCTCAGGTCTCCTCACTAGAGGAAACACTTAATCAGATTCTATGTGAATTGCAGGAGATGAAATAGTCAAAGGAGGACGCCAAAAGAAAAACTAACAAACAGTTGGGCCAGATCAATACAAGAATCCAGCAACTTTCCTCCCGTTTGACTCAGGTGAAGAAGAGAGTCTCTTCTCTAGAACAGTCAAGCAATGATCAGGAAAGGATAAACTCCAAACCCCAAACAGAATTAGAAGAGCTGCAGTTGAAACTAGATGACATAGAGAATAGATCACTGCAGTCAAATTTAAGATTTGTAGGCATTCTGGAAGATCATGAGGCAGGCTGACCAGTCACAACAGTAATATCAGATCTCATCTTTAAACATGTTCTGCTGGATAAAACACCTCAAGGGACGGACTTAACCATTACTCGTGCACATTGGGTCCCAATAACTCGCCCAATCAATGCTAAGTATCCAAGAACCATTTTAGTGAACTGTGGCGATTTCAGCGCAGTTCAGCAGAAATCCTTTACAACCCCAGAAACTTTTACATTTCACATTTTTTTAGATATGTCCATTTTAGCTGCATAATGACGGAAGGACTTTGTGGCATTAATAGATGACTTCAAGTGAAATGGAGCCCCAGCTGATATTATTCAGCAGTCTAAACTCAAGGTCTTCTTCAAGGGGCGAGCTCACATTTTCCAATCCATTGAACTTGCTAGGGACTTCTTACAGTCCATCAAGAGAGAAGGAGGAAAAGGAAGCCTCACTGGCTCTGCTGTCTCTCCTGTCTCTCCTGTCTCTTAGAGGACTATATAGAAGGAAAAAGAGCATCAGAATGTCTGGTTGGATTTTGAGGGAGGGAGGTGGGAGAGAGGGCCTACACGGTATATTATTGGTGTGTTTTTGATATTTTTTTGTTGCTCACAGGTTGTTTCTTTGGTTTATCCTTAGAAAACTATCAAGCCAACCAATGTCCTGCACTTCCTCCCCAGTAGTAGAGTTGTGAGTGCCATACCAAAGCACTCAAGAAGGGGAGAAGGAAGGAGGAGGGGGAGGGGAGAATCACCAGGTATGGGGCCTGTGGCGGGAAAGGCTTCATGGCAGAGAGGGGAGGGAGGATGGTGTTTTGGAGGTGTTAGAGGGGGTAAAAAAGCAGGGAGAAGAACTAGAGTAGGGCACTATTGCCAACCAAGGGGGTGGGGAGGTTGAGGATTTTAGGATATTTAACAATTTAGTGCGCAGACTTCAAGGTAGCAAGATTTTAAAGAGGATAGATGAAAGTAAATCTCCAAGACGTTATTACATATTTTTGAAAATGAGTAGTAAGTTCATTGAGATAGCTACATGTAATAGTAATGGGGTGAATAATGGAGTTAAATTTAAATCCACACTCCAATGGCTAGTTGCAGGGCAAGCACAGGTAATTCTTCTTCAGGAGACCCATCTTAAATTACAAGCTAAGCTTCCCAAGATACCAAGATTTATATCTCAAGCTTTTTTTCAACTGCAAATGCATCTGCAAGGGGGGCGGGGGATGCCCATTCTGCTCTCTGGAAACTTTATGGGGAATTGCTAAAAGTTATTAGGGACCCTAAAGCAAGATGGATAATTGTCATTTTGAAATTAGGAACTCAATTGGTGGGTCTAGCCTGCTTTTATACTCCCATAGAGGATGATATAGCTGCTCTCAAAGAAATATATGAAGCTTTACTTGCGTTCCCATGTCTCTTGGTTATAGGAGGAGATTTCAATATTTTGCAGGATTTAAGGCTTGATTCGTCTCTTAAAAACAAAGCTCAGAATAAACCCAAAGCCGCTAGATTTTTAACAACAATGGTTAAGGACCTGGCCTTATTAGATCCCTGGTGATCACAGCATCTTTTAGCTCAGGAGTTTACCTGTTACTTGAAAAGATTCAATTCGGCTTCCAGGATTGATTTCTTTTTAGTGTCTAATCAATGGGGCAGGAAGGATTCAGGGATGCCCTCTAACCCTTTTTCAGACCATTCAGTCCCCTTTGTTGAGCTTTGATTTGCATTTTCAGCAGGTTGAAAGACTATGATGGTCCTTTGATAAAACCTTGTTAACCAATACTAGGTGGCTCTCGGTTACCAAATCTAATCTCATGGAATTTTGAGAAAGAAATGTGGGATCGGCTTCCTCCTATGCAGTTTGGGAACCTCCCCATTAAGAAAAGGTTTTTCTTGATCATTACACTGATTGTTATACATCTGCACCCTCCACCTCCTCAGAAGCTGTCAGGAAATTTCAAGGGTCTGTAGATCTTCCAACATTGAGTAGGGAACAGCAGAGTGAGGCCATCTCTTTTACGCTTCTGGAGGTTCAAGGAACCTCCACCAAGGGGGTCTATATATTTAAGGACAAACCCAGATCACTTGTAGAAAATCCCTCTCGTCATCCATACATCTGGGGCATACAGCCACTGTCTCCTTTTCCATTTCAATAGTTTAGTACAGGACGGTAAATAACCATATTGCAAGATTAAGGGAAGATAGGCATCATTCTTGATATGAGCTGTGAATAAGCTTCCCCAGAGTTAAAATACTTTAGCGCCTAAAAGTAAAAGCAGACATTGTGAGAACTCCTTAAATTACCCTTAGTAGCTTGGCACAAGCTACAAGGTCTTCATAAGAGCCAATTGCTTGTCGTACTTGTACAGTTGTATGTCAAAATTTTATTGGCAAAAAAAATTGTCTGACAGAAAAGTGTCCTGAATATCGTTTACTAACTGCAACTGGGTGATATTTTTGAAAATTATATCTATGATACAACATTTCTGTGGGATGTTATTTTGGTTATGTTATTCTGGTACTATACCGCTTTTACAACAACTACAAAACGAAATTGCAGTAAATGAATTAATAAGTTGAAATCCCCACACTAATTTAGGTAAAAAGATAAAAAAAGAATGATTAAAGAGACACCGCAATGCAAAAATACAATGTAAAGATAAGGAGTTATACAAATATTAAAAGTGTTAGAATCGTAAAAAGTGAATTATATCATATGAAGGCATTAGACCACGTGGGAGGAACACCCTACAGCTAATTGACAATTATACAAGGTTGAACAAGCTATCTGCCACAATCAAGGGTTGTACCTTTGCAGATTGTTACTTTAATTGAAGTTAACATCTACCAGCTGGGTAAGAGAGGTGGATGTGAAGGGTAGATACGTTGATTTCATGGTGCAGCTAAAACTCAATGCCACTTCAGAAAGAGCTCCAATGAAGACAAACCAAGAAATCGCGGACATCTAGGTACAGATTTATCAAACTTTCACGCAGTGCAGCAAGCCACCTTGCTTCACTGTGTGAAGGGGAAAGGGCAGGAATGTGCCATATTTAACATTATATGGCGCATTCCTGTTCTTTCCTTGCAATGGCGCACTTTTGGCTGCCTATCACCAACGCAGGCACCTGTGAGCTGTGATGGCAAAGGGCCCGCGTTGCAGGCAGAATTGTTTTTGTGCAGGATGGGATACCTTCCTGCACAAAAACAAAACAATCCTCAGAGACATTTTCCTCTTTCTATGAAAGAACAAGGAGAAACAGAGATATTTCACCTAGGGAGGCATAGCATTTTGATGCATTCCCAGGTCTACCACTAATGGTAAATCTGGCAATGCACTAAAATCCATGGGTGGATATATGGGTAAACCCATGCTCCACCAATGGAATGCCACCCTGGACAGAGTAATGCAACACAGCAGTTTGCGCTGTATTGCATTAATCTAGATTTATCAAGCCAGGCAGGGCCACACAAGGTGACCTTGTGTGGCTCAGTCTTCTGGCAGGTATGGCAAAGAGCAGACAGGCTTAATTTAGAGCAATGTGTAAACTACTTATGCCAATTTTTAAAACATTTCTAACCAACATAGGGAGAGCTGTTAAATATCACATGGACAATTAGTAATTATCGTTTTCATCAAAATAGCACAATTCCTCCCCTCATGATGGAAAATCCTTCATTCAGTCCATTAATGCATAGGAGCCATAATATTGAGTCCTCAGAAAACTTTTTTATTCTTCATACATCAGTTTCCAGCCGAGCCAATGTGTTTCATCCCTCTAAGAGGAATTCATAAGGGCTCTCTTATGTTTCAGCCGATTCTGTAGCTCCAGCACCAAAGTTCAAGCACCAGCCGTGAAGAAAGAAGCAACTGGCACTGACGACCACCAGCTGAGCACAAAGATCCTATGCATTAATGGACTGAATGAAGGATTATTCATCTTGACAGATGGATTTGTGCTATTGTCATAAAAATTACAATAAATTACTAATTGTCCATGTGCGATCTGACAGCTTTCTTGTGTTGATTTTAATTGTTTTAAAAATTGTCAGGGTCCAGATCACATACAGTTGGTACTGGTCAACTGTTCAGTTCAAGAAAAAGTCTTCTTGCAGCTTGTTGTGTCCCTGTAATCCCACAGAAGTGCACCTAACTGCACCTTGGAGTCCAATATTTTTGTATTGGGAACAAGAAGGAGAGCTCAGAGCTTCAGAGCTCCTTTCAGGTCAAAGACCGCAGGTCTAGTCTTCTTCTGATATTCTGCAGGCCCTTAGAGTACCATTGGTGGGACAGAAAAGTCCTCTCCAAAGTTAAAGACATGCAACCATGCCCTGAGTGCCCAAATGTACTGTTTTCAGGATCCCTCATTCAGATTTTTGTATCATAGGTAAACATAGATCATGCGTGTGTACCATCCCATAGGCCTGTCTCATGGATTGCAGTCTTGTTGGACTGGGAGGGGTGCCCAAAGCACTACCCTCATAGTGGTGGAAGGCTACTACCTCACCAGGAGTTAATCAATCAGGCTGTATTTCTAGAGCGCTGCTTGTCCGGGCGGAGATACAGGCGCTATGCTGCTGCGTTGGTCGAAAAGCTAGTTTTTGAGCCCCTTCCTGAAGTACATTAGGGAGGGAGAGTTGTGCAGGTGGAGGGGGAGGGTGTTCCAGGACTTGGCGGCTAAGTAGGAGAAGGAGCGAACTCTGGTGCGTCAGAGTCTGGTTCGAGGTACCTGCGCGAGGGCTACTTGAGTGGAGCAGAGGTTTCTGGGAGGTCGTTGGAAGCTCAGGTGGTGGTTCAGGTAGGTGGGTCCTAGGTCATGGAGGGACGTGTAGGCGTGGGTTAGGAGCTTCAATTGACATCTTACCTGGATGGGGCGTCAGTGGAGGTCTCTCCAGTGCTGGGAGATGTGGGTCCTTTTGGGCAAGTTGAGGATCAGTCTTGCTGCTGAGTTCTGGATTGTCTGGAGTCTTTTCATGAGTACGGTGTTGGTACCAGAATAGAGTGCTGTAGTCCAGTCTACTTGTGATGAGAGCTTGCATCACTGTTTTTCTTGTGCTTGCTGGGAGCCACTGAAGACTTTACAGAGCTGACAGAGGGTTTGGAAGCAGAATGTGATCTCTTAGTGTAGGGGTGGAGCCAAGTTCTACTGGTCACCAAGAGTCAGACCAGACGGAGGTGTGTCTGCCGAAGATCAGAACTTCGATTTTGCCGTGTTGAGTTTCATGCAGTGGTTCTTCATCC
The DNA here is from genome assembly GCF_031143425.1 of Pleurodeles waltl. Taxonomy (NCBI): domain Eukaryota; kingdom Metazoa; phylum Chordata; class Amphibia; order Caudata; family Salamandridae; genus Pleurodeles; species Pleurodeles waltl. The sequence continues at coordinate 1,028,594,706 of NC_090437.1, read as the reverse complement.
ATGTGTAGGCGCTTTTCATGCAGTTGTGGAAGTTTGTATTCATAGTGGTGGGGTCTGCTGGGAGCAAGAGGATGAGCTGTGTGTTGTTGGCATAAAAGACTTTGTTGATATGGTGGGTTCTGACGATATCTGTGAAAGGAGTTATGTAGATATTGAAGAAAGTGGGAATGAGGGAGAAGCCATGATGGATACCATAGATGGTGTGCTTGGGCTGCGAAGTGAAAGGAGAGAGCCGGACTCTCTGGGTGTGCCTTGGAGAAAGGATGCAGTCCATTTGAGCGGGTTGTCTGTGATTTCGATCTGTCTCAGCCGGTGGATGGGTGAGCAGTGGGAGGCGGTATCAAAAGCTGCAGAGAGGTCCAGGAGGATTAGGGCTGCTGATTCTCCTTTTTTCAGCAGGGTGCATATGTAGTCCATAGCAGTGATGAGGACTGTCTGGGTGCTGTGATTAAATCTGAATCCTGATTGTCAGGGGTCAAGTAGGTTGTTTCTTTCAGGTGCTGCATGAGTTAGAGGTTGATGGCTTTCTCCAGGACTTTGGTGAGGAATGGGAGCAGAGTGATGGGACGATAGTTCTGAAGTTTGCTGGGGTCTGCCGATGGCTTCTTGAGAAGAGGTCTTACATTTACGTGTTTCAAGGCTTCTGGGAAGGTGGCTGTGGTGATGGAGGTGTTGAGGATGGTAGTAAGCTGGAGGCTGATCACATTGCTTGGTAGGCTGAAGAGCTGATGAGGGCAGGGGTCGGTGGGTGCCCTGGAGTGGATGGAGCTCACAAGGGTGTTTGGGTTTGGTGTGGTGAGCAGCTCCCATGCGGTGAGCAGGTGGATGGCAGCTGTCATGGGTGTGGCATCGTGGCAATCAGCACGAAAGGGGTTGAAGTTTCTGTAGATGGTCTCAGTGATCGGCGAGAGGGGGCATGGAACTTTCTGTGGCTAGGCTTATTGTGGCTTGTGGGTGGGTAAACTTGTTGACTACAGTAAAGAGTTCTTTGGTGTGGTTGGCACTGGTTTTGATCTGGTGCGTCCTTCTTGGTGGCCTTGAGCTAGTGGTGGTAGTTGTTGAGGGCCGTTTTGAAGGTGGCCCAATCCAGGTTGTTTCTTGTGGTCCGCAACTTTCTTTCCAGTTGTTTGCATTCACGTTTCGTCATGCTGAGTTCTAGGTTGTACTAACTGTCCTGTCTATTAGGTCTGTGCTGTCTGTCTGGTTTGGTGGGTGAAACGTGGTCCGTGGCGCAGGTGATCCAGGCTTTGACGTTCTCTACTGCCTGGTTCTGGTCTGTGGTGGCATTGGTAGGGTGGTGCAGAGGGCATGTTTACAGTTTTGTTGGGTGACCTTGGTCGAGCTTCATTGGGGGGTGCTGTGGTAGAGTCTGGCAATGGTGAAATGCATGATTGAGTGGTCTGACTAAGTGAGCCATGTGGCAAGCTCAGTGGTGTGACTGTAGCTGATTCTGTTTATGGACGTGATGATTGGGTCCAGCGTGTGACCTGCTTTGTACGTGGGGTCTGAGACCAGTTGTTTGAGGCCTGAGTTCTCCATTTGCTCGAGGAGCTCAAGGGAGTTGTTGTTTGTGGGGTCACTGAGGTGGAAGTTGAGATCTCCCAGGAAGAGATAGTTTTTGGATTCAGTGGCAAGCAGGGTAATTAATTCAGCAATGGCATCACTGATGCCAGATCGGGGTCTTGGGGGTCTGTAGGCTAGTGTGCCTTTGATAGTGGTCTTGTCCTTGGGCAGAGCTGGAAGTTCATATGTTCCATGAATGGTGTAGTCTTGTCTTGTCTTCTGTGTTGGTGCAGTTGATGGATGCTTTGTGAATGATAGCAATGCATCAAGCAGCACTAGTGTGGTGGTGGTAGCATACCATGAAGTGATCATTAGTAGCAAACATGTCTTTTTGTACCCTGTGTCACTGGAGTGAGGCTTATAGGCTCATTCACCTTTTTAAAGGTTCTGCTGCTGTGTGCTTAACTCACCCTTTGACTACATCAGGTGGATGTAAAGTGCTGCTCAGCACCGGAGTAGTGACACGGTACTGGATGTATGTGTGCCTGGAAAGGGTACAGTACAGGGATAGAGCAACACTGTGTAGTACATGTGGGAGCAGAGCATGTACTGCGTATATGTTTGCTTCAGAGAAATACATGACATGAAAGATATAGCGCTGGTAATGCATGGTGACTGTGTGTACTGGCAGTGTGTGTCTGCAAATCTCATACCCTAGTACCATACAGAGAAGCTACAGAATTGAGAAGTCTGTGCAAAGTGCATATGTGTGCTCAATGCATGTGTGTCTATTGTGGCACAATGCATAAAGATAACAATTCTGGAGAGTACGTGTGCTCTGAATGTACACTGAGTACAAGTGTGCCTGCAATGGTACATTACGAGGAGTACCCTGGGATCCACTTTGGGAAGCTCAGCCATGCCTGGAGAAGACTTGAGGAGGAGAAGAATAGCTCCAGACAAGTTTGTGTATTGTTGCATTACTGTGAACTGGATGGGATACACACTGAAGGAAGGGAGGAAGTGACTCTCCTTTTATACTTTAAAAGGTTGCTGTTCATTCCAGTGATAGATCAAGACCACAAGGAAGGAGCCTGGCATGTTTGCGGAAGGAGATGAGGCTGATAAGGGAATCATAAAGAGTGGGTCTGGGAGCCCAGGATTAACTATTTAATGCACATATCACTGTGACTGACATCCAGGTGTTAACTCTCGTCACTCCCATGAATTGTGTTGTGGGTCAATCAGTTTTTGTGCCTTGCCTGCTGTGACAGACATGCTTTCAAAGGGAAAGAAGTAAAAGAGAAGTGGATACTTCAAAAGAAGCAGAACCGTAACATAAACCCTCAAATACTTAGACCCTAAATCACATTTTGGTGTCTGGAAATAGACTATAAGCAGGGAGGTTGAGACCACAAACTTTGTCCTCTGCCAAGCAGCCAGGCAGGCTATGTGAGAAGTGGAAGCTCTGGAAGGTTTCTGCCTGTGACCAGGGTTAGGGTTAAAGGCCTGCTAGTTTCTCCACTGATGAGGAGACATCATCCATGAAAACCAAGATCACCCACTGTGGATCCTGTTCCACCAGCGCCTGCCTGCTTGCCAAATCCAGCGTGCCCTGTGAGGAAGAGGAGAGCACTGGAAAGGGTAAGATCCAGTGGGGCACCTTACCAAGAGGGCACCCTGGGCAAGGTGTGAGGGAATGGCTGTTCTCCAATTGGGTCTCTGTCCATATGCAATGTTGCCTCTGTTACCTCCGTATGCCAGGAGAGGGCCACTGTGGACTAAGCTGTGTGCTACATGCCATACAGGATGAGTCAAACCTGTACCACCACATTGCAGTGACCTCATACGCCAGTAGCAGTTCCACTGAAGTTATTGCTGCTGAAGCTGCAAGAATCGTAATGGCAGAAGTGGAGGCGATTACACCAGAGGATTTGGCGCTTGATGTGTAAAATACCTTAGCAACACCGTATGCTTGGGGGGGCTGCTGGAACTGACATTGCCAGAAAGTTTTGGGCTCTTGCCTGAGGAAAGACTGAGGCTGTGTTCTACGGGTTGAGTCCTCAGTGAGAAGTGCCCCCGGTTGACCCATGAAGATTGTGGAGGACTTCATGGATGACATTGCACCCACACTGGGCTCCAGTCAGGAGGTAAATAACTGGATTCTCTCCCTACCTGTATAGGAAGTATTAACTTACTGCATCTTTGCAGGCTGGGAGCATCTTTGATCACTGGGAAGCCAGCAGTGCTGCTCAGAAAGAGAGCTTGTGCCTACTGAGTGCTGTCAAGTGTGCTGCAAGCAGCCTGACTTCTCCAAACAGGGTCAGAACTCTTGGGGGCCTGTGGTTAGGGTAGTGGCTACAATGCTAAATGCCTCTGTGCTGCAGGAGTGAGTAAGACTTGAACTTGGCCTGTTGGGCCCCAGGGAACTTGCTGCTGATGGTACTGTGGCACTATAGACGCTTTTGACTCAATTCCTAAAGAGTTAAAGGGGAGTGAACTCTTGAGTACGTCCTAGTAGTAAGCATTCCCTGGATGTGGCAGCCAGTGAATAGGTATTAACCCTGACCAGGGTGAGGACAGAAGAGTGGTACAGAGATTTGCCTGACAATAGCTCGCCTGACAATAGCCTGATCCCTGACATGAAGAAGATTGTGTTGCTGCCAATGAATGTTGCTATTCCTTTGCGTGTGTAGAGTTAGAAATAAAATACATCTTTTTCTTCTAAAGGAAGCAAGTATTTGACTGGACATGGATTTTTTGACAATGCTGTGTACACTTTGAGTAATGATTTGTGTTAACTAAACTGTATCTACACTTCCACCCCGAGAGAGCCTTTGACGGCTCATCCACAGCTACCTCTGAGAGTCAAGTGCAGAAGGGGTACTCAGCCCAGTTGCTTTTGGATCCATAGTAGGCCACACCCTGGCACATTGGCAGTAAAATGCCTCAACCACCACTGTTAGACCCAGTAACCCCTGCATGCCCTGTGGCCCTCTGAAAGGAGTTCTGACAGCCAAGTGAGTGGGGAGACTCCTAGATACTCGCTCACCAATAAGGAAATAGTTCCCTGATGTAACCCTAGCCATTTCTTCAGCAGTTCCTGATTGTCCTCTTGCAAACAATCCCACAGTGCCCCTCACTCCTAAAATCCAAGATAAGGAAAAAATGTCATCCCCTGTGCAGAGGTCTTGTGCTCAACCAGAGGTGTAGCTCAGGAAATCAGCAGTCCCCTCCCTTGTGTTCAAAAGAGTACTGAGGTACCTTCCCTCACAATGCGTTCGAAGCCAGCCTGGCTAGTGTGGACCTCGGGGGACAACGTTTTTTTCCCCCTTTTTTTAGGTCTCTCCTTAAACTGAATCATGAACTGTCCGGCCTCACCGATGACCTTAGCAAGTAATTCGACCTCAACTATCCTTCCTGGGTTGATAATATCTGATGCCCCACACCCAGCCCATCTTACCACCAAGCATAAGTCATAGTTCTGCTGCTTGAGCACATGTCACACTTAATTAAGGTCAAGCACTTGCTTGGCCCCTGCTGGAGAGCTAATGCAAATTATGCTACCTGAGCTTCAGGCAGTGGAAAGGTAACTTTCTAAAAGTTACTTTTTCTAAATATTTATTAAAAATCTAACTTCTCCAATTAATTGGACGTTACTAAATGTGAAAAATAGCCTGTGAATGGCTTTTGCAACGTTTTCTGGCATGTTACAGATTAAAGTTTATATTTTGTACTTTGACATTTTCTAGGTTTGAGCTACAGCCCTGCCAGTGCAAATACATTTTGGAAGTAGGTCACTGGAGGAACATGCCAACTTTCATTTCATACCCGTTTCATTTTTAAATATCAGTTGCTTTACCTTGTGGCCAACAAGCTTGCATGTTGTTATTTAAAAGCAGGGTTTTCCCCCAGTTTGAAAGTATATGTTGGCAGGCTTAACAGCAGGTCTTTGGGCTACTGCAGTCAGTCTAAACAGGGTGGGTCTATGTTTCAAAGGCCCACTCTATAGAGACACAATAGGCGCTGCAGTACACAGGTGAAAGTGCACAAAAAGAGATGGATCGAGTGCTTGGATTAATCTTAGCCACTGGTAATTACTCAGGGCCACATCCAAGTCCAGCATTATTTTGCATATCCTGGTACCTCAGTTTGGATTTGACCCTGTCCCAGTGGGAACAGTCCAGTCCGAACTGCCAGTTCATGTCCTACATGAACTGAAACATAAGCAACCCTAGATTGGTTTAAATCTAGTCTGGGCCCATCAGTCAACTACAGCTTAGTTCCAGTGACACTGTGTGCATGGGACCTATGCCTGGACATACACGTCCCACTTAGGGCAACACACTAAAGTGATGGATGGAATGCTTGAATTATTCTCAGCCACTGGTTATTATTTGCAGCCATGTCCATCATTATTGTGCACACCTCAGTTTTCACCCCGCCATATCTAAATCTGGCTTTACCCTGTTCCAATGGCAACAGTCCAGCTCAAACTGCCAGCTCAGGTCTTCTATGAACCAAAACATGAGCAGTGAGGGCCAGTTTTACCCTATTTAGGGCTCATCAGCCAGGTATAGCTTGGTTACAGTGACACAGTGTGCACGGGACCCATGCCTGGGTACACCTGTCCCACTTAGGGTGACATACTAAAGTACACAAAAAGTGATGGATGGAAAGCTTGAACTAATCTAAGCCTATGGTAAGCACTCAGGCTACATTCATTTCTATCGTAATTTTGCACACCATGCCACCTCAGTTTGGGCTGACCTAAATGCAAATCTTCCTTGACCCTGCTCCAAAAGGAAGAGTCCAACCTGAGCTACCAGACCATCCCTGAACCAAAACACAAGCAACCCTAGTTAGGGCTCATCAGCCAGGTATAACTTGGTTCCAGTGACAGTGTGCTTGGGACCCACATCTGGGCATACCTGTTCCATTTAGGTTGACACACTAAAGTACACAAAAAGTATTCAATGGAATGCCTGAATTAATCTCAGTGCTGGTTATTACTTGGAGCCGCATCCCTGTCCATTGTTATTTGCACACCATGCCACCTCAGTTTGGGCCAAGCCATATGCAAATCAGCCTTGACCCTGCTGCAGTGAGCACAGTCCAGCCCGGTCTGCCAGGCCAGGACCTCCATGAACCAGAACACAAGCAAGTGAGGACTAGTTTCACCCTATTTAGAGCTCATCCGCCTGGCATAGCTTGGTTCCACTGGCACAGAGTAGACAGGGCACATGTCTAGGCATACCCGTCCTACTTAAACCGACACACTAAAGTACACAAAAAGTGATGGATTGAATGCTTGACTTAATCTAAGCCACTGGTAATTACTTGGGGCTGCATCCCAGTTCATTATTATTTTGCACATCATGTGACCTTAGTTTGGCTCCAAATGTATGAAAATCAGCCTTGACCTTGCTCCAATGGGAACAGTCCAACCCGAACAGTCCACATGTGGCATTTAACCTGCAGATCATGGGTGTATTTCCTACACCCTTTATGTCAGTCCGGGATAAGCTGTTTTAACCAAGGTTAAAAGACACTTTACTCCTCTTTAGCAGGGATAAAGTTCACATAGTTCAAAATCTGCAAAATAGGGTCCAGAAAAAGATGAAAAATCTGGTGTGAAAAGCAGAAATGGTGGGCTTGCTACACATGTATGGTATGCATCTGTTTAGCAGTCTCTGCTGGAAGGTCAGTAGTATTTTCGTAAAATATTATTACAGAGATTTCTAAAGCATTCTACCACCAAAAAGTATCTTAGCCCTGAGGCAGGGAGTCAGCAAAACTAGTAACATTGAGAAAAGAAATGTCTTTAGCTATTTTACATAAAACAGGGATAGGGAAAGAGTCCATAAGAAGCTGGACTAGGGCATTCCCTAGTTGGGGTGCCACAACAGAGAAGGATTATCGACCAATAGAAGGTTTGCGATGGCAGAGGACATTAAAAAGAAGTAGTTGAGAGGATTGGAGTAGACATAAGGGTATATATCTTGAAATTCTGAATGGCAGTTTAAATTCAAGAGTTCCAAACAGTCATCAGTGTACTATTTATAGCATTTCACAATGTACTATACAACATATGGGAAGTCAGTAAAGAGGTCTCAATAGAGGCTTGGATCTCACAAAACCTGGAGCTTAAGTAAATAATCTGTTTGCTTGGTTTTGTAAGGATTAAACAAGATGCATAACAACCTTTTATTTAAGCCCAAATTATGTGAACCCACTATTGCAGAGATAGTGGTTGTTCTGCCTTCTGGAGAAAGAAGATGGAGAATAGGGTTTAGCTTGTGCATATAAAATGTGCAAGAAGAGGTAACTGCAGAGACACCAGCTGCCCAGATGAAATAATGGAGATAGCCAATCAATAACATAGATATCCTGCAGTTACCAGCAGTCCTTGTGCAGAAATGTATTTTGAAGAAGACTCACTCCAGGCATTTAAGTAATTTTCTTTTATGCTTCCAGGGTTTCTCTGCCTTCCTCTTCCCCTGAAGAGGATTTGCAGGCCAAAAATCCCCTCCCATTTCTCCCTAAAATCCTGAAGGGGTAAAATATTCTAAGAATTGTGATATGTTTTTCAATTTCTCTCCAGAACACAACTCGAGAAGGGATTCCCTAGGGCCTACGACACTAAGGACCTGTCAATGTACCAATGTGAGACAGACAACCTGATAGAAAGAATCCCCGCTAATTCACTGACCTTTACTTGAGTAAGTGGATAGGTAGGTAACAATCTGTCCTGTGAGACTCACAGGAATAGTTAGTGGAACACAAACCTACTTTCATAATGAAGAGACACTCTCAAGAACATTATGAATTTAGGAATGTATTTCAGAAATGTTTAAATTAAAATCTTATCCTCTTGCACACAATATAAATAGCAATTGCCCTTAAAATCAACTAGATAGTGGCAATGATATATAGTAGCAGGCAGAAAAGTAGAAACTACTGTAACATTATGACAGCATTTTATGCATTGTTATACTCTGCAATCTCCCTTCCTTTGGCAACTAAGCTAACCGTACCACCTAAGAGTGGCCCATTTGAGTATAGATGGTCTACACCTGCATTCATTTTTTCTCAACAATAGAAGCGGTATCGATAAGGAGACGGCAGCTGCTGTTCTTCTCTCAGCAGCTACATTGTCCTTATGGCGGCACATACGACGGCTGGAGAACACTATGGCCCTCATTAAGACATAGGTGGTAAATGCCGCCTACAGCCACGGTGACGGCCGCCAAAAGAGCATCTCCGTGGCTACCAGCCGTCTGCCATATTATGACCGTAGCTGAAATTCCGCCAGAAGGCTGTAGACTCCAGCCCGGCGGTCGTTACCGCTGTGTCGGTCAGTGTGTTACATTGACGGTTTGACGTTCGCCAAACCACCAGTGTCATAATATGGCGGTATATACCACCAGCCTGTTGGTGGTACTACCGCCACTATAACACTGACCGCTGGGGTCATAATGACCCCCTAGGTACCTTCCCTATAGCCTTCAATAAGGAAATGTGCTTACAGCTACTGCACAACCCTCAGTCTGGAATCCCTGGATCGAAGTTCCTCTCTATCTAATAACACTTCCTTCCAATCTATATATTGTTTCTGAATATTGTTGAATATTTTCAAGAGAAACAATGAATCATGAAGCCCTTCAAGCCTGTCACGTACTCATATTCTATGAAACATTGCCTGCTATTTAAAAAAATATCAGCTTCTATTAAGCCTTGTTCATTATTTTAGGGTTGTTTTGCCGCATTGGCCTCCTGCTATCACTTGAAAAATTAACATTACCACACATGCAACCACAGTGCCTCGGTTGGAGGATACAATGTGTGAAGAGTGCACGTGAATAATGCAGGAGTGATGCACACAACTGTGATCTGCTGCAGAAAGGATCTGCAAATACACAATTGGCTCTGCCTTTTGCGCCCTTGTTTATCTTATTGCTATGGAGACTTGGAAACAAATTGTGCTCAAAGAGCTAAATAGCTCTTGTTTTTTCCCGCTGAGACAGTATCGGGCATCTGCTTTTTCAAGCCTTCCTGTTCTCCTTTTTACATCTTCATTCTCAGGAAAACTTGCATTTTTTATGCCCTTTATGTGGCCTTTTGCTTTTAACGCTGGAAGCATTTTCTAGGCCCTACTACTCCGAATAATTCGTGCAGCAGAAAGACACATTCCATGAGTGTACATACCATCGCATTCTTTCTAAAAAAACTAAAAATTGTGGTTATACATGTTGCAAGGGTTAACAATAACAATAAATATTTAGAGAATCACGCCACACATAGTGTATGACCTTTGTTGCAGAAAGAGTTTACAAAGCCTGGCGTTTACCTGTTTATGCAGATGGTCCATCACACCTGTCACCCTAAACTTGGAATTAAGAGGTAATCCTGTAGATAGTCGTTCTTTATTAGATATCACGTGCTAAATATACTCGAGTAAACATTTTTTTTCCTTTATACTTTTGCACTATGGCGTAGCTGGGCTCCACTTTTTCATTGTACGGATTGTCATTTTGGTTACTAATATTCACAACTAATGTTGATATGGTGTTCTCGACCTACATAGCCACTGACCTTCTGTGGGACCACAAACCTTTAGATCTGGGACCCCCTTGGATTCTATGCATCAAACTCTCGGAGTCTATATCTTTAGAAAAACAGTACACCTACTAGTCTTGAACCTATTCACTCAGGAAAGAGGAGCAAAACCGAAAAAACAATGACCCTGACTGGCTTCCTCCAAAACCTCCAATCCTCCTATACTCAAGCTCGTTTTGTGCTGGCAGGAGACTGTACTATGCATTTATTGCAAAGCAGCTATGAGAAGGTCCCCTCCCACAATCAGTGCAGAAAGTGACACCAAGAGCAATTTCAAACTATGTTAGGATAGACCATCATAGGAAGGCCGGCATTTGAGCATTACAAGGCATCGGACGATATATTTTAAATGGGTGTATGCCCCAGGAGCAACTGGCAGCTTTTTCTAGGCTGCTGCACAAATCAAACTCCATTCTCCATTACACACTGGTGGGTGCCAATCTGTTCCCTTTGATTAATTACTTTGGCATAAATCCAAGGGTAGAGAGTGATAATTTTCCCCAGAACTTTGCGCTAAAGATCTGCCCACCAAAGAATGGCTTCAGTGGCCTTTAGACTATCAACATCTCCCAGGGCCTTCAAGCTAAGGCGCCTCATATGGAAAGATCCGGCTGCAGAAAAGGTCATGGATTTTGGCAACGCCCACTTGGTAATAGGGCCATCGTGGATGTCTCAAGTATTAACTCTCATACAGACTTGGGAGGCTTTCGTTAACATCCTTATTTCTGCATTTCCAATCAAATATACGCCGAAGCAAAGCTGCCGTCTAGTGGGGGCAAAGTGTTTTTCACCCAATTATTGTAGAAGAAAAGGCAACTTAACAGGGAGACCAGAAGGACACTCAAAGCTGAGCCACATCTCAAACAAGAAACTAGGATCAAGCTCATTGCAATGAGGCAAGCCTAGAAAGAAGCCATACACCTATCTCACAGTAGTATAGACAAACCGCCTCCACGTGAGTAAACAAAAAAACAAGAAATTGTTTTGGGCTGAGATAAACAAACTGGCCAACAGAATACAACAACACTGCAATGCCGGCATCACTGAAGCTGAATGGACTACGCGCATAGCAGCAGTTTATACCACAGATGACACCATCCAATTATTAAGGCCACAATCTGTATAATGTCCAGTCCCAAGGCCTTAACCAGTTCAACTGAGGATTCAATAACCACTCCAGCCTATTGCCCCTTGTTGGACCACTCACAGGAAGTTCGAATTTTGAAAAGGCTTAGATATGTGGGGGCTCCAGGCCCGAACAGACTTCCAAACGCCTTATTCAGAAAAGATCCATCATTTTTAGCCACCCATCTAACACCCCGTTCAATCATGCCTTCCTCACCAATTCTATACCAGCCTCTTGGTGTAGCAGTATACTCCACCCACTTTACAAATCAGACCCACAGTCCAAACCTGCAAACTAGAGATTGATCATGATTGACATGGAAGGAAAGCTCTATGCCTCTAAGCTAGAGCTGGAAGCCTGGGTCAGCACGGCAAGCATTAACCCAAAAATCCAGACCGTATTCAAAGCAGGCATGAACACAACAAACTTGCTGGTAGTCACCCTTCTTGCAGAAAAGACGAAGAAAAAAAACAATAAACTTGATGCGTGGTTTGTTGATCTGAAGTCAACCTTAGATAAGATCCCAATGTGATGCCTCTGGGAAAAAAAGATTCATTGTGGTGTGCCGTCACAATTACTAGATGCAATCATTATTCTATATACTGATTCCTGGGTACAAATCAAAGTTGGCGATGGCCAGAGAACTACCCATAAGATCAGCACCTAAGCAGCTCTAAAGCAGTTTGCGTCCTGGCTCCCTGCCTATTTAACATCTACATTGCCAACCTTGATAGTTATCCGGCGCAAGAGGTGAGCAAGATCCTCCCTAGGCTTGCAAAGGAACAACTATGAAGTCTCCAATATATCAATTACACGTTCTGTTCAGCCAAACGCCGATTGGCCTATAGCGTCTCATTGACCAACTGGTTGAACGTACACAAAAACTGTGGCTGGAATTAAACCAAAACAAAAACGCTTCTTGACTCCATCTATGAAAATAAATCCCTCTTTCATCTGGAAGGTCTCTGGTCAAGCCCTAGAACTGGTTAAATCATGCAAGTATTTAGGAAAGTACAAGGATTCCCATCTAACTTTGAAAGAGCACCTCGTCTCTTGAAGAGCCACTGCAAATAAGCTCCTGTTTGCATTCAATTGACTTGTATGAGCTTGCGATCCGCAGGACACAGAGTTGTCCTTGGCTTTAGCCCTTGAGCCTGCAGTCATCACAAACTGGATGAACTTTGACTTGTCAGCTATCTGTAATAGACTACACTGGTGATGCAGCCTCTGCAGTTGTAGATTTGTGTCCCCTGTCCGAGTCAGGATTACCCGTTATCTTCTGCTCTTTACCTTGTCTGTCCAGTTGGGCTGCAGCAGATGTTAGTGTGCTGTGATTTCTGCCCAAAGCTCTGAATTTCAAGCAGAAAAAAATTAAATGAAGCTGCTCAGGCAAAGAGCAGAGATGGCTAAGATTCTTTTAACCTTTCTTAGTCATAGTAGTCCTTGCCTTCATGAGAACCTGCTGATAACTATCCTTGCAAGAATATGTTCTAGACTAGGAGAGTCTATCAAGATATAGACAAAAACATCAGTGACATCTAAACTGGTCAGGTTTTCAATTTTGCTAGATGTGCAGAGAGAAATAACTGTGCTAACACATTTCCAGATGGAGCATACCCTGGCTCAACAAAGCCCACTAGAGTTACTTCTTTCCACTAAAAAAAACATCCTACATACACCAAAAAGGCAAACATGTGATTCAACACAGGACAGAAAAAAAACAGTCAATGAGAATAGAGACCAACATTCCAGAACTGTGATGATTCCAAACATCATATGGTTTTCATGTGCCTCTTTGGAAAGGCATAGGTAAAATAGTTGGAGTTCCTTATGCGAAACGATTGGCCATAGTATATCCTACCTCCTACAACTAATAGTCATACATCAGATCTAAGTATTTACATTGCTGTCAATGAATGCAGAAAGATGCCATGAGGAACAATGTGTTTCTTACGACAAATACATAACATGTGGCACTATTTCTAAGATTCTAATTTCTGGCATACAGTTCAGAGGAGGAGTCTGACTAGACCCAAGAATATATAGAGTATTCAAAAGAATGTCAAGGTATCCGGGTTAAATAGGCTCAGGAATATTAGGGGTTTAATCACAGCAACTCATGTTATGAATGGATAACTCTCACGTAAACAGAATAGCACAACCCAGAAAAAAATTCCTTGCTTGGGTCCTGACAAAAATCCACTAAATAGGAACCACTAAGTGCAGAATGGATGTTCAAGCGAAGGTCAGAATTCCCATGTGAGACATGTATCTGCAATTCTGTGTTTAGAATATTATGCTTTGTTTAGTACTAATTATTGCTTGAGTTAGGCTTAGCTTAGCAATTATTGTTGGTGTTAGGATTGTTCTACATATAGAAATATTTTTACTGCAGGAATTCTCTTAAAGTGAGTAACTCCAAACATTGTATGTTCATTTTATGTATATTTTATGCACTGGGCATACATGTACTATGCTCTAAAACAAATGTACCTGTAATCAGAATATAAAAACACACCTAATTTGTGGTGGTGCTGATAGGCAGTTTATTAACGTAGAATGAGTCACAGTGTCTTGGAAGTGCTGCAAAATAGCGAATTGCCTTTTTTTATAAGAGAGAACTTAATTTTTTTGTCATGCGCTCCCTTTTTTCCTCTCTTGTTTTTCCAGGTTTTTCCAGCCTTAGACAATGTGTGCTATGACACTACTTAACAGTAGTATACTGTCTGTGTTTTCCTTTACTAATTGGTTTATTTAACTTTCCTGACACACAATGGTAGATGCCACATAAAATGCACCAATGACATGTGAGTTACATGTTATATACACAGTGCGTATTTACACCACCACCCACATACATGACAAATATATATGTCTGCCGGGACCATTGATGTATTTTTCCTGTGCTGCACTTTAAAAGCCCTACAGTGACACATGGAAAGCCAAACTGCCTTTGCAATGTAGGAAGACCTGTTTTATATATTATTAGTATGTCACCAGTAAAGTGTGTCATGTGAGCCCACAGGCATGGGTTCTTAATACATAAAAAATACAACATACTACACACTTGAAAAGTGTGTCCTCACAACAACTAAAGATCCAAAATCTCTTTGCACTGTGTAGTAGGCCAAGCTAGGTTCTCCATAAATAGGTCTAGATTAATTAAAACCCTTAATTTCTATCTGCACCTGTGTGAATGCTAGTAAAATTATTCAAAGGTAGCTTCTACTTAGTTTTAAAAATGTAAATTTATGCTGCAATTAGAGTTTTGTCTGACTCCTGCAAGGCTCAGAAGGCGTGCCCAACTCTTCAAGACCTCTGACAACAGGCAGAAGCCAATGGAGACACCAGATGGTCTCATAGGATCTACTGAGAGGACAGTCTATTATATAGTGAGTCTATAAACTTTAAAAGTGGGGAATCCAGGAGGATCATGGTGCTCTCAGTTACATATGGCCTTGCTATGGGGTTTGGCTCATGACATCCTCTTGACTGGACATCTGGGGTAGACCAATCTCCCAGAGAGGGTGATCACACACTTTTTCTAGCTCCAGATATACATTTAAATGAAGGAGCTCTGTTGCTCCTGCATGACAGAAGGACAGTGCAAGACTGCCACATTATGTTGCTTCTGCATTCAGAAAGACAGTGCAAGACTGCCACATTCCACTCCCTGTGGAGCTTGCATCTTGGAGTGGGCAGGGGATCCAAAGTACTGCTGAGTAGCTTTTCCTGAATGGCATTCCACAAACAAGTTTTTTTTCTGAGGAATGGGCAAACTTCAGGTCTGCTTATATGAGGTCGATGTGCAGGTTTACCTATAGATTTTCCATACCTAACAGACTAAGTTTCAACAAGGCCCTAAATGGCTTCATCATAGTCCTAGAGGAGGCCATCTGGCATAAGTGTAATATCTTGTTACTTGTCCTGTTTGTCTACATGAACGTAGCTCAGCGTGAGTGGGTATCAGACCCTTTGAGATTCTTTCTTAGCACCCTTTGAGCGGTCAGTTGAGCTTGTGAGAGATGGGTGGGAGCAGGATGTTGTTTATGTGCTAGGGCTAAGATCAAAGATGGCTTGTACATGAAGAACACTAACAAGAGTCTAGAGGCAAGATGTTACACCCTGTTTGGGGGGGCATGCTAAACTGGGCTACTGGGCCCTAACCATTGTGGCTGAGCTCATTTGCCACTGGTGTTCTAAAGCCTGTCCTACTATTGCACTGCAAACTAGGCCATCTACAAACTTTTCCACACTTGGCTCTCATGGTCGAGAGGTTGAGCAGTCACAGGCTTCGTATGGAGGTAGTGTGGGGGATTCATTAACTCAGAAGTCAACAATAACACAACAGACATAGGGGGTCATTCTGACCCTGGCGGTAAAATCCGCCAGGGCCAACGACCGCGGGAGCACCGCCAACAGGCTGGCGGTGCTCCCTTGGGCATTCTGACCGCGGCGGTACAGCCGCGGTCAGAAACGGAAAACCGGCGGTGTACCGCCGGTTTTCCGCTGCCCTGGGGAATCCTCCATGGCGGATTCCGACCCCCATACCGCCATCCTCTTCCTGGTGGTTTTGGCCGCCAGGCAGAGGATGGCGGTATGGGGTGTCGTGGGGCCCCTGGGGGCCCCTGCAGTGCCCATGCCATGCCCGTAACAGGGCCCCACAAAGATTTTCAGTGTCTGCCATGCAGACACTGAAAATCGCGACGGGTGCAACTGCACCCGTCGCACCCCTTCCACTCCGCCGGCTCCATTCGGAGCCGGCATCCTCATGGAAGGGTGTTTCCCGCTGGGCTGGCGGGCGGCCTTCTGGCGGTCGCCCGCCAGCCCAGCGGGAAACCCAGAATACCCGCGGCGGTCTTTTGACCGCGCAGCGGTATTCTGGCGGTTCCAGCCAGGCCGGCGGCTTCCGCCGCCGGCCGGGGTCAGAATGACCCCCATAATAATTTCAACGTCCAGCTCACTGATTGTCTTTTTAGGAATGAAAGTCACTTTTAATCTTACACTAGTACTTAATATTACACCATTCAATCCAACATACACATTAGTGATCCTGGTCAATGCTATCTGGGATGACTTTAGATGGCTTGACCCTAGAAACAAGAATAAGGCTGAGGTGCACATTACTGATGCCTCATTAGTCAAATGTGTTATCAGTTAATTAATTTTCTAGAGTTCTTGCCACTGGGTGTAGGAATTCAGTTCTTAGTGCCATGCGCTCGACTACTGTGGACTCAACAGTGTGATTCAATCACAGGCAGCGGCTAGCGGCATTCACGTTTTCCTGTCTTCCATGACTCCTGGACTGATTAACTGTACTGCAGTGATCTAATTACTCATGCATGCATTTGACCTGCAGTGGCTATTTTGTCCAGCTGGTGAAGCTGAGGCAGCCTTCACTATGCCTATACAAGTGTGCTGTAGAGCCACTTTAGTCATGTCTCTGGGCACGTTATTGTAGCAACTGGGCATGCTGCTTCTGCCATTTAGCCTAGTGACATTTTATTCTGCTTCATTTTATTATTTTAGAATTAGCCACATTCATAGTGGTGTTTATTTTATTTATCTAGTTGTCCTTTCACCTAGGGAAGCATCACATTTCTTAGCACAATATTCTTTCACCCTGTGCTTTCCTCAAGGCTGTAGCGAAATAGGATTGTCAACACAAGTGGTATGTTGCGTCTCTAACATTCAAAGAAACACACATATTTTTATGTGGGGCTATTTTCTTAGAACATCTGTTGTTTTAATATAAAAACATTTCCCTGACAATGCACATTATAGGGAGGTTCCAGCCATATGACCACGACCGCATGCTGTCTGACTTCGTTACAGCTGCTTGCTGAGACCACCGGTTCCCTGGCCCACATGGGGATGGTGGCTCTACAGATAACAGGCCTCTTCATCACTGTCAAACTCTGTATGGGGGATGATATCTTCCCGGGGGAAATCCTGAAGTGTGGATTAGGTATTAACCTGCTGTGCTCTAACATAGCTTAGGTCGGAATTGCATAGATTGTGCATAGTGACAGTATGGTGGGACGTTTCCTGTGTCTCACTTTTCTTGTCACCATTTTGCTTCTAGTATGTGTCATCATTCTAATTATTGCATTTCATGCCATTTTGTCTAAGATGCAGCTGATTCAATTAATCTTATAGAACCATTTCCTGCCTCTATTTGTATTTGCATGTGTGAGACTAATGAACTGAGAGAATAATATGAGATCTGATCCACCCTGATTTCCCTGAAAAGACATACTGTCATGTGCCGGGTTGCCACACATGGTCCCTGCTCTTGGTCAGAGATGAGGTGCTGCTAGATGGCCGGAAATGGATTGGATTGACAATTGTCACAAGGTGTTGGATTGGACTCAGTTCCCCACAATTCAGGTGATGCTGCTGCACAAATCCAGCAGCCTCATTGGTAGAATGAGAGCCAACGTGACATGGTGCCACCAATGTTTTGTCAGGCACTGATATTTGGATCCTCCTGAGTATCTCTGTCTCACTACGTGCTAAAGGCACCTCAATACTCTATACGGAGACCATGGTATAGAGGGTTTCCTCCTCAGCTAGGTAGGTAGTATCTATTAGATGCTGTAGGTTGTTCAAGCTTGAACTTTAAAATGATCAATCCCCATTTGGTGTCCCTATCTCTGAACAGGTGAACCTGCAACAAGTGGTAATTGCAGTAAACATGCAACCTCTCCTCACTGCTCATTTGCTAGCCAATGGCCTTACAGCTCAGGGGGGTCCTGTAACATTTGTAGTTGAGGCTCATTCAGCCTATAGAAGAGAAACATTCTATTCTTGGGTCACCTTTCCAGCAGTTGATGGGAACACTAATACATTTCAGCATTATACACTTGCTTATACACCTGCACAATACAGACCTTACGCATATTTAGAGGTACCTCTACCATTTCAAGACCATTATAAGTGGATTGATGGCACCCTACCCCACACAATACTACACTTTAGGCGAGGTCCTCTGAGCAATGATGGTGAAACCTGGCCTTTATTGGCCAGATAACAGCACATCCTAATGCAGGCACATTGGCAGTAGCTCAGGTTTGCCGCTTATACGTTGAACTTGCAGCGACATATAGACTATTAGTACCTTTTCTAATGTAAACATTAAATACTAACCCAGTACGAGCTGCCCCAGGGCAACCATCTGCAGTCACACCAGGCATTAACCCTGCAACTGTACATTAGATTATGGGTAAGGTACCTTCCAAATGGGAAGAAATTTCATTTTGGTTAACTCAAAAAATAAAAACAGTAGTTCCCCACATGGGACCTCAAGATAAACAAACAATTCTCACTACGTGCTTGCCATTTGGGAGCAGATAACTGCAGTACTTGGGGCATGGCATTTGCCACGCTCTATACTACTGCACACTGTACCCCAACACTTACTAATCTTCCAAAAGTGTTAAAACAAGTTCAAGATGAATACGAGGCTGCCACTGCCCTGGATTTGTGGATGCAATTAATGGGCAATTTAGCTGCTGTATATTTAATAGTATTAAGCAATCTTAAAGGGGAAGCAGTAACACTAGTAGTGCACATATGGCTACTGGATGTTCCTGTACAGGATCAGGAACGTGAGCTGCAAAAGATTATCACCAAGACCTACTCTGGTATTGGTCAGGATAATCTTAGAGCCAGACCTAGTAAACTATAATTGCAGGGTAAACCCAATAAGGATTCTACCAAGCAAGCAACCAAGTGTCCTAAAAAAAATCACTGTGTTAAGCAAATACCTAAAACAGAAAGGGGAGAATCTCCATATTTGAAGACCCCTCAAAACTGTTATCATCTTAGAAACATAGATAATATAAAAACCCTGATAGATATCAATAAACTGATACATGCCAATCTCATTTTTTTCAGGACTGACCGGATAAACACAGTGAGAGAGGTGGGCGGTCAGAACAGCAAACGGAGTACGTGAAAAGGAGAATAGAGTCACAATGCTTGTCAGAAGTTTCTCTTAAGAAAGAAGAGAAACTTCCCCAACAAAAACCTCAATTCAAAAAGAAGAAGGTGGCTGCGATGTCTATACGAAATGCCACTCAGGATGAAAGGTTAACTAAAGAACAGGAAGTGGGCACTGGCCCTGCTAGACAGCGTGGCAGAGGTCACAAGAGTTCACTGGAATCGCCAAGTGCATCTGGAGGTGAAAGCAACTTTTTACAAGTCGTGACTTTGGACATAAGGGCCTCCACCCCTGATAGGGTGTATAAACTAAAAATACAATTAGAAGGAGACATTCAGGGCACAATAGACGCTATCTTTTGGGATCACATAGTAACCATTTATGATATTCTACTGGCCAAAAAAGATTGGCCACCAGAATTTGCCCGTAATCACCCATATTTGGAAGAGGTAATTGAACCCTCTTTCTCGCCACTTGATCCAAGAGAGTTCAGGGAGACTTGAGCTATTTATTGGCCGTTGGCAAAGGCACCTGTTTTATATCGTAATCATGTATGGTGGGATAAAGACTCTCCCTACCATATAATACCAATCAGAGCCTGACCACAACCTCAACCCCAATACCCAATAGAGCATGAAGCTAGAGCACCCATGAGGGAAATCCTCACACAGCCAGAGTACAAGGGTATAATTGAACCCTCAGCAATGAACAACCTGTTGCTCCCCATAGCTAAACCGGACCGTTCTTATAGAATAGTCTTAGACTACAAACATTTAAATAGTCACACAAGCACATTTGCCATTCAAAATGCACACAGTACAGCACTTTTTAATAGCATAGTGTGCAAAAAATACTAAACAACCTTGGATATTTCCACTGTTTTTTTTCTGCTAAAACATAGCACCTGAAAGTAGGGATTTAACTAGTTTTAGCGCTTTAAGCTCATAGAATATTTTTTTCAGTTTTGCAGACTCACACAAGGGTATAAAAACAGTTCAGGATTGTTTTCAGCTTGTGTTACTTCAAGCTTACACAACAATCTCACACAACATTGACCCTGAGGCATTGTCATATGTAGATGTAATCTACCTTAAATATGATGATCTCATTCAGCATGTAAGACGGGTGAACTGCGTTGTTGTGGGATATCCCGAATTAGGCTATAAATGTAATTAACCCCTTGTATGCCACGGACATAATGGTTACGTCCGTGGCGGCGCCTCTCAGGCGCCACGGACGTAACCATTACGTCTGTGTACAGGCCCTTGGGAGAAGCGCTAGCGCTCCCCCTGAGGGCAGCCCCCCAACCCCCTCCAGGTCAAGGTTGGAAGGAGAATTGCTTCCCCTTCCACCCCGCCCTCCCCTCGCCACCCATGACGTTAACGTGCGATTGCGTGCTGACATCATGAAAGGGTGCAAAGACGCGCTGGAAGCCATTTTCTTCCAGTGCGTCAAGAGGAAAGGAGGTAAGTTTTACCTCTGGGCATGGGGGGATCCTTCTGAAAGAGGCATCGGGGAAAGAAAAAGGGTTTTCCTTTCCTTCGATGTCTCTTTTAGCATTCCTGCTGCCCGATCGCAATGAAATCGGGCAGCAGGAATGCCCACTAGACACCAGGGAAATAGTGAGTGTGTGTGCGCATGTGTGTTTATAGTGTGGGAGAGGGACCCCTTGGGCAAGGGTCGCTCTCCTTTGAGGGGCAATGTATTTTCCGTCATTTCTGTCTCGGCCTTTTATTTTGGGGGCAGAAAGCCATTCGAAATCAGGGATTAGTTTTTTTTCCAAATTTTTGGTGTTGGGGGGTGGTTCCTTTGGAAAGGGTTGCCCCCAAGGGGCAAAAAGCACTATTGGCCTATTTTTTTTAGGCCCTTCTGCCCCCAAGGGGGCAGAATCCACTTAGCACCAGGGATCATGTTTGTGTGTTTTGTGTGGGGGGGGGGTGGCCCCTTGGGCAAGGTTCGCCCCCCAAATGGGGCAATATAATCTAGGCCATTTCTGCCTCCCTTGGGAGCAGATTGGCCTATTTTTTTTTAGGCCCTTCTGCCCCCGGGGGGGGGAGAGGGACAGAAACCATGAATACACCAGGGATTTTTTTTTCTTTCTTTTGTTTTGCTTTGTGTTGGGGGGCACCCCCTTGGGTAGGAGTCGCCCCAATGGGCAAAAAGCACTATTGCGCAGTGCAGATCAGCCTATTTTTTTTAGGCCCATCTGCCCCCAAGGGGGGCAGAATCCACTTAGTGCCAGGGATCGTGTGTGTGTGCTTTGTGTTGGGGGGTGGCTCCTTGGGCAAAGGTAACCCCCCAAAGGGGGCAATAAAATCTATGCCATTTCTGCCCCCCTTGGAGTCTGATTGGCCTATTTTTTTTTACGCCCCTCTGGGGCAGAAACCATGAAGACACCAGGGATTTATTATTTTCTTTCTTTTGTTTTTTGTGTTGGGGGGGCACCTCCTTGGGCAAGGGTCGCCCCCCCCCAAGGGGCAAAAAGCACTATTGGGCAGTTCTACCCCCCTTGGGGGCAGATGGGCCTATTTTTTTTAGGCCCATCTGCCCCGATGGGGGTCAGAATCCACTTAGCGCAAGGGATCATGTGTGTGCTTTATGTCGGATGGTGGCCCCTTGGGCAAGGGTCACCCCCCTAAGGGGGATATATAATCTTTGGCATTTCTGCCCCACTTGGGGGCAGGTTGGCCTATTTTTTTTAGGCCCGTCTGCCCCCAAGCAGAGAACACTAGACACCAGGGAACATTTTAAAATGGTTGGTGGTTAGGTGTTTGCCAACTGGCAAAGTATTTGCATTTATGATAATAACAGTTTATTTCTCCTTTTTGTTCTAGTTCAAAGCTTTTGCTTCCTCTGCTGTGGCTTGTTGCAGTTTTGGCAGTGGTTGTCCTGCGGTTTGCGTAGTTGCTTGTTTTAGATAAGTAAATAAATTTACTCCAAAGGAGTATTGTTGCCATGCATGAATGACATGTTTGTAGGTGGTGTACTGAATGCAGTATTGTGTGTGAAATTGTCCTTAGATTTATGTACAATGATTATTTTGTGTTGTCTTATGTCTAATTTGATTTTTTTCTCTTTTTAGTGGTATATCAATGGTGATTGCTGTGGCTGTGCAGAGTAGTTGCTGGTGAGTCAAGCTTTTTCAGGCAAGTGAGCGGTATAGTTTTTGAGTTTATAACTCTTAGTGATAAAGCTACACTTTGTTACTTATCTTACACAGTGCTGGTTGTTGGTGGTGCATTTGTCCAGTTAATTTTTGTGGGAAGGATCATGGCTAGCCATAGGATAACTGCTCAGCAGGTTGTTGGTGTGCTTTTTGAGTCGTCTTCTGACCATGATTATGAGACAGACTCTGCATCTGAGGCAAAGGAGAAAGTGCCAGATTCTGGAAATGAATTTTCTTTCAGAGAGGAATCATCTGATGATGAAGCCACTCTCAGTGCTAATGAAGGGCCTGTTTTAGAGGAGGACACTGATGTGCCAATGGTGCAGCAGCCAGCGGCTGAAAGGCTTCCCATTGGAAGACCTGACACGTGGGTTTCACCCAACATGGAGCAGTCACATTTGCCTCCGTTTACTGGTTACCCAGGGTGTTGAGTTAATACGGAAAACATTTTGCCTGTCAACTTTTTTGAGTTGTTTATGGACAATATATTTTTAGAAGAGATTGTTGAGCAGACTAATTTGTATGCAGAGCAGTATTTGAGGGACAACGCTGACAGACTTACGCCACACTCTAGAGATAGCCGGTGGATTCCCACAAATCTGGAAGAGTTGAAAAAGTTCTTGGGTTTAACTTTTTTGATGGGGTTGATAAGGAAGCCATCACTGTCTTCATATTGGTCTACTAGTCCCTTGATGACAACTGCTATATTTCCTGCAATCACGAGTCATAACCGGTATGAGCTTCTTCTTTGGATGTTGCATTTTGTAGATAATGCTTTAGCCTTGCTACGAGATCACCCTGATTCTGACCATCTTTTTAAGATTAGACCTGTCCTTGATCATTTGGTAGAACGGTTTTCAGAGATCTAAATTCCAAGCAAATAAACATCTGTAGATGAGTCTTTGGTCCTGTTCAAGGGTTGTTTGGTTTTTAGGCAGTACATTCCTACCAAGAGAGCACTGTATGGAATTAAATTGTATATGCTGTCTGAAAGTAGTACAGGATATGTTTATAATTTCTGGGTCTACACTGGTAGGGATTCCAATATTGACCCCCCTGGTTGTCCACCCACTTTTGAAGTTAGTGATAAAATTGTGTGGGAACTTGGAAGTCGACTGTTTAACAAAGGTCACCATTTATATGTAGATAACTTCTACACTGGAGTTCAGTTGTTCAAGGAGTTGTTCACAGTGGACACTGTTTCTTGTGGCACAATCCGCTCTAATCACAAAGACTATCCAAGAGAGCTTGTCTGTGAAAAACTTGATAAGGGACATTGCAGTTCCTTTTGGAATGATGAGCTGCTAGCTCTGAAAATTGTAGACAGGAGGTATGTGTACATGCTAACTACCATCCATGATGAGAGTACTTCACCTGTGGCTGTTTGGGGTCAAGTTACTGAAGTGCGCAAACCTGTGTGCATTTTAGACTATAATAAGCACATGGGTGTGTTGATAGAGTAGATCAGAGGTTTGAACCTTACACTGCTGCTGTCTTATGTTTGGTATAGGAAATTAGCGGTTCACCTGTTCCTCTTGGCAACTTTTAATGCTTTTGTTGTGTTCAAGGATAGTTCTCCAGAGTCAAGAATGACATTTGTGAGAAGCAGTGGTAGAGGATGTGGCTAGATTGAAAGGTCGTCACTTTGCTGAGAACATCCCTCCCACAGCCAAAAAAAACTTTCCTGCTAAGAGATGTAGAATCTGTGCTCGAAGAGCTATCAGGAAGGAGACTAGGATGTACTGCCCTGTTTGTCCTTCAAAGCCTGGACTGTATGTGGGTGGCTGTTTCAGGAGCTACCACACACAGAAGAATTATTGGGAAATACCGTGAGCATAAACTGGTGTTTTATTTTTTCATAAGTTCAGCTTCATGGTTGGCATTACTGTCATGTATTCAGTTAGATCTTTTGTGTTTATAGTTGTGTACTTATTTATAATTATTGGTTTCTTTGTTGTTTAAAAACAAAAAAAAGTGATGGTGGTGTGTGTTGGGTGGCGCTTTGCTGGCGGTGTGCTTGGGGTGGTGCTTGGCTGGTGGTGTGCGTAGGGTGGCGCTTTGCTGGCGGTGTGCATGGGGTGGCGCTTGGCTGGCGGTGTGCGTGGGGTGGCGCTTGGCTAGCGGTGTGCGTGGGGTGGCGATTGGCTGGCGGTGTACATAGGGTGGCGATTGGCTGGCGGTGTGAGTGGGATGGCGCTTTGCTGGCGGTGTGAGTGGGGTGGCTCCTGGCTGTCGGTGTGAGTTGGGTGGCACTTTGCTGGCGGTGTGCATTGGGTGGCGCTTGGCTGGCGGTGTACATATTGACTTGCTGTTGGCTACTGCAACACACTGCCAGGCAAACACCAGTCCACACACTCCCATCGGCTGGCGTCATTGCTGTATCAGGCATAAAGGCGTATGTAAGTGATGGGCCCTTGAGTGTCGCTGTCTGTCACTGCGAGTGTTGTAATGTGCTGGGCCCGTGGCTGGTGGCGTGAATGGTCTTGTGCATGTCATGTATGAAAGGTGTGTGAATGGACTGTAAAGCGGTTGGTGCCTTGTCGTGACGTTACAGCTCACGAGTTGTGAGTCATTGGTTCAGTTTTTTGGCCTTTCAGTTACTAACAGTGCATTTTATTTCTGTGAAATCTCTTGTTAAAAAAATTTTATCTACTGAACCATCACTCACCCTCGTGCCAAATCCAACCAGTATGTGTGGTAAAAATAACAACCTGCTCCGCTGTAATCAGGCGTCGCAGCACACCCGTGACACGCTAGGTGTCTCGGATGGGACCCCGATGATGAAGCATGCCACCAACTTGGTTGGTGGGTGAGGGGTCTTTTAAACATAACCTGAGTGCATTTCTTTTCACAATTTTAGTGTTTGGAACATCACATAAGTATGTGGACACATCAAAATGATCCATTGCAAAACTACCTGTGTTGGGGGGCACCTATGTTTTGGGTCCTGGGTGCGGCCTTCATCTAGGGAAACCTACCAAACCCAGGCATGTTTTAAAACTAGACACCCCAAGGAGTCCAGGGAGGTGACGCTTGCCTGGATCCCCGAACATTTTCTTACCCAGACTCCTCTGCAAACCTCAAAATTTACTTAAAAAGCATATTTTCCTCACTTTTCATTGTAGGATCACTGCTCCGGCACAAATTTCCTACCACCAAGCGTTTCCTCAGTCTCCCAAGTAAAATGATATGCCACTTGTGTGGGTCCCCAAAGCAGAGTCAGTCTAAAAGATGTATAAAAGAAAAATATGTGCTTATGGACTCGCTGTGCTAACCCCTCAATCTCTACAGGTTATTTGCATTTGTTGCAGGCACCTAGGCCTACTCACACAAGTGAGGTACCATTTTTATCGGGAGACTTGGGGGAACGCTGGGTGGAAGGACATTTGTGGCTCCTCTCAGTTTCCAGAAAGTTATGTCACCGAAATGTGAGGAAAAAGTGTTATTTTAGCCAAATTGTGAGGTTTGTATCAATTCTGGGCAACAGAACCTGGTGAGAGCCCCACAAGTCACCCCATCTTGAATTCCCCCAGGTGTCTAGTTTTAAAAAATGCACAGGTTTGGTAGGTTTCCCTAGGTGCCGGCAGAGCAAGAGGCTAAAATCCACAGCTAGGCACTTTGCAAAAAACAGCTCTGTTTTCTTTGGGAAAATGTGATGTGTCCACGTTGTGTTTTGGGGCTTTTCCTCTCGCAGGCACTAGGCCTACACCCACAAGTGAGGTACCATTTTTATCGGTAGACTTGGGAGAGCGCTGGGTGGAACGACATTTGTGGCTTGTCTCAGATTCCAGAACTTTCTGTCACCGAAATGTGAGGAAAAAGTGTTTTTACTTTCTGTCACCGAAATGTGAGGGAAACGTGTTTTTTTAGCCAATATTTTGAGGTTTGCAAAGAATTCTGGGTAACAGAACCTGGTGAGAGCCCCACAAGTCACCCCATCTTGAATTCCCCTAGGTGTCTAGTTTTAAAAAATGGGCAGGTTTGGTAAGTTTCCCTAAGTGCAGGCTGAGCTAAAGGCCAAAATCTACAGCTAGGCACTTTGCAAAAAACAGCTCTGTTTTCTTTGGGAAAATGTGATGTGTCCATGTTGTGTTTTGGGGCATTTCCTGTCACAGGCACTAGGCCTACTCAAACAAGTGAGGTGCCATTTTTATCGGGAGGCTTGGGAGTACCCTGGGTGAAATGACATTTGTGGCTCCTCTCAGATTTCAGAACTTTCTATCACCGAAATGTGAGGGAAAAGTGTTTTTTCAGCCAAATTTGGAGGTTTGCAAAGGTTTCTGGGTAAGAGAACCAGGTGATAGCCCCACAAATCACCCAATCTCGGATTCCTCAAGGTGTCTAGTTTTCAAAAATGCACTGGTTTGGTAGGTTTCCCTAGGTGCTGGCTGAGCTAAAGGCCAAAATCCACAGCTAGGCACTTTGCAAAAAGCAGCTCTGTTTGCTTTGGGAAAATGTGATGTGTCCATATTGTGTTTTGGGGCATTTCCTGTTGCAAGCATTAGGCCTACCCACACAAGTGAGGTACCATTTTTATCAGGAGACTTGGGGGAACGCTGGGTGGAATGTCATTTGTGTCTCCTCTCAGGTTCAAGTACGTTATGTCACCGAAATGTGAGGAAAAAGTGTTTTTTTCACACATTTTGAGGTTTGCAAAGGATTCTGGGTAACAGAACCTGGTGACAGCCCCCAAAGTCACCCCATCTTGGATTCCCGAGTGTCTAGGTTCTAAAAATGTGCAGGTTTGGTAGGTTTCCCTAGATGCCGGCTGAGCTAGAGGCCAAAATCCACAGCTAGGCACTTTGCAAAAAACTGCTCTGTTTTCTTTGGAAAAATGTGATGTGTCCATGTTGTGTTTTGGGGCATTTCCTGTTGCAAGCATTAGACCTACCCACACAAGTGAGGTACCATTTGTATCAGGAGACTTGGGGGAACGCTAGGTGGAATGACATTTGTGGCTCCTCTCAGGTTCCAGAACGTTATATCACCGAAATGTGAGGAAAAAGTGTTTTTTTAGCCAAATTCTGAGGTTTGTAATGCATTCTGCGTAACAGAACCTGGTGAGAGCCCCACAAGTCACCCCATCTTGGATTACCATAGGCGTCTAGTTTCTAAAAATGTCCAAGTTTGGTAGGTTTCCCTAGATGCCGGCTGAGCTAGAGGCCAAAATCCACAGCTAGGCACTTTGCAAAAAACTGCTCTGTTTTCTTTGGAAAAATGTGATGTGTCCATGTTGTGTTTTGGGGCATTTCCTGTCGTGGACACTAGGCATACGCACACAAGTGAGGTACCATTTTTATCGGGAGACTTGGCGCAATGCTGGGTAGGAGGACATTTGTGGCTTCTCTCAGATTCCAGAACGTTATGTCAGCGAAATGTGAGGAAAAAGTGTTTTGTTTTTACACATTTTGAGGTTTGCAAAGGATTCTGGGTAACAGAACCTGGTGAGAGCCCCACAAGTCACCCCATCTTGGATTCCCCTAGGTGTCTACTTTTCACAAATGTGCAGGTTTGGTAGGTTTCCCTTGGTGCCGGCTCAGCTAGAGGCCAAAATCTACAGCTAGGCACTTTGCAAAAAACACGTCAGATTTCAATGTAAAAATGTGATGTGTCCATGTTGCGTTTCCAGTCGCGAGCATTAGGCCTACCCACGTAAGTGAGGTACCATTTTTATCGGGAGACCTGGGGAAATACAGAATAGCAAAACAAGTGTTATTGCCCCTTGTCTTTCTCTTCATTTTTTCCTTCCAAATGTAAGACAGTGTGTAAAAAAGGAGTCTAATTGAAAAATGCCCTGTAATTCACATGCTAGTACGGGGCACACCGGAATTCGGAGATGTGCAAATAACCACTGCTTCTCAACACCTTATCTTGTGCCCATTTTGGAAATACAATGGTTTTCGTGCTACCTATTTTTCACTATTTATATTTCAGCAAATTAATTGCTGCATACCCAGTATGGAATGAAAACCCATTGCAAGGTACAGCTCATTTATTGTCTCTGGGTACCCAGGGTTCTTGATGAACCTACAAGCCCTATATATCCCCGCAACCAGAAGAGTCCAGCAGACATAACGGTATATTGCTTTAAAAAATCTGACATTGCAGGGAAAAGTTACAGAGTAAAACATGAGAAAAATGGCTGATTTTTTCACCTCAATTTCAATATGTTTTTATTTCAGCTGTTTTTTCTGTAGGATCTACACAAATTACCCCTTTCTGAATTCAGAATGTTGTCTACTTTTCAGAAATGTTTAGCTTTCTGAGATCCAGCATTGGTTTCATACCCATTTCTATGCCTAACTGTAAGGAGGCTGAAATTACAAAAAATAGTAAAAATGAGGTATGTCCCAGTAAAATGCCAAAACTGTGTTGAAAAATTGGGTTTTCTGATTCAAGTCTGCCTGTTCCTGAACGATGGGAAGATGATGATTTTAGCACTGCAAACCCTTTGTTGATGCCATTTTCAGGGAAAAACCACAAGCCTTCTTCTGCAGCCTTTTTTTCCAATTGTTTTGAAAAAAACGAAATCTTTGCTGTATTTTGGCTAATTTCTTATTCTCCTTCAGGGAAACCCACAAAGTCTGGGTACCTCTAGAATCCCTAGGATGTTGGAAAAAAAGGACGCAAATTTGGTGTGGGTAGCTTATATGGACAAAAGGCTATGAGGGCCTAAGCACAAACTGCCTCAAACAGCCAAACAAAGGCTTGGCACCTGAGGGGGAAAAGGCCTGGCAGCAAAGGGGTTAAAACAGCAGAAACAATAATAGCCTTCCTTAGTGTCCTATTTTTTGGGATACAAACTATCAGATAAAGGAAGGAGCCCGGTGCACCAATTTTTAGAAATGCACACAATTGCAACCACCAAATACCATCAAAAAGATCCAGTCATTGGTGAGCTTTTTAAACTTTGGCAGAACTTACATTCCAGATTAAGCACAACTCATTAAACCATTGTATGGCTTAATAGATCCTGACTTTTCAAGTAAATATTTGACAGTCAAACACACGGATTCCTAGATCATTGCAGCAAGACATGCTTGCAAATAAACACTTACACACAAGATACAACAAGACATATTTGGTCATCAGTGTAATTGCTGGTGCCATTGGTTTTATCTAGGTAACATTCAATGTGGGTGATACCATCCCTATTGCATATAAATCACATCTCTATTCCACAGCTGCACAACGCTTTGCTCCTACAGAAGAAATTCTGACTGCTGTTCAGATGGCTGTCATTAAAGAGAGACCTCTGGTCCAGGGGAAACGCATTATTGTTGTATCTCTGATCCCATCCCTAGAGGCTGTCATAAAAGCCAGCATTCCTAACACTAAGGCACTACATCCACGTTGGATTCAATGGGCAATGTCTCTGATGGCCACTGATGTTGATTATATTTTTGACCCAATATTACAAACACAAGAATTTCTCCAAAATGAACTAGAATACCCAGTTCTGGAAAACATTTTGCCTATTGAACAATATCAAATAATTATGTATACTGATGGCTCAGGCCAACAAGCAGTAGGCACTAAACATCAATACACCGCTGCCTGTGCTGTTGTGAGTAGCTACATGAAGGATGGTGAATTCCATCCACAACACACCTATACGCAGAACTTAGGAGACTGCACTTCACAATTGGCAGAGCTTAAGTGTCTGTTAATGGCTCTGGAACACATGGATTCAGGACAGTTAACACCAATCATCTGTGATTCGTATTACTCTGTCCATTCCTTCAATGAATACTTGCATTACTGGCGACAGAATGGGTTCAGCGATTCTAAAGGCAGCACCACCAAACACAAAATATTGTGGGTAGAGGAAACTCTATCCAATGTCCATGTAGTTCATACAGTGGGACACTAACGTGTTGGAATACACTTTACAGGCAATACCTTGGCTGATGAAGCGGCCAAGTTAGCAGTAGGACAGCTTCTATTGATGCAGTAACTCATTCAAGGATGAGGTTGAATGATGAAACACTTGCTGCTGTGAAAGCTTTGGCTGAAGGGAAGCCCATGCCAAAGGCATATCCTGGCAAATATTCCTACCACATATCTAGCCTCAATACTGCCCAAGTAACAATACCAGTTGTGGGTGATCATGTGATCCCCAACAAAGATCAAAGACCTGAGTTGATTAAAGCAGCGCATGAGGGATTTGCTTCTGCCCATGCTGATGTGGCAGATACTATTTCACAGTTACATGCACGTTATTGGTAGGCAGGAATATGTGACAGAACAACTAGGTCCTAAACAACTATAGCCTAAACCACTACTGCTAAACAACTCAAAAGTTTCTACAACTAAGTACTGAACAACTACTGTCTAAACAACAATTGTGCCTGAATAACAATTGCCTGAACAACTAACATATATATATATTCTAAACAACTAATAAACCATAAAAAACAAAAAGAAAACCTTACCTTAAAATTAGTTGTTCAGGCAATTGTTATTCAGGCACAATTGTTGTTCAGACAGTAGTTGTTCAGTACTTAGTTGTAGGGACTTTTTAGTGGTTTAGCAGTAGTGGTTCAGGCAAGTAGTGGTTTAGACCTAGTTGTTCAGGATGTTTCCCGTAGGCAGGTCTATACAAACGGACCAAGCAGTATGTCCTTTGTTGTGACATCTGTCAGCAAATAAAAGGGTCCACTGTCAAACACCCACCGCAGACACCCCTCCCAATTTCCGCAAACCCTTACAATGTGTGTACCTGGACTGTTGTGGTCCTTTGACACCTGATGGTGCATACAAATACATCTTAGTTGCTATTGACTCATGCTCCAGATTTCTATGGGTATGGCTGCAACGCTTTGCTGATGCTCGAACTGTTATGAAAGATTTGCAAGTCTTTATCAGCGCATCTGCAGTTGCAGCTTTCCTCTAGGACCAGGGACCCTGCTTTCGCCTCAAGGTCATTCAGGGACACCATGGCTTCATTAGGGGTCCAACTGTATTATTTGTCTCCATATAATTGGAAGGGAAACAATGTTGTGGAGCAAACAAATGGGACTTAAAGCAATCCTTAACAGTTAGAGTATTAGACACGGGCGGTAGTTGACATAATCACCTGTATGGAGTCCAGAGAGCACTTAATGATCTGCCCAGATGGTCCCTGGGAGGGAGTACCCCATATGGATGGCTGTTCGGAACGCAAATGTATGTTTCAGATCTTGATGGTCCTGGTGCGGAGGAGGCAGATACACCTTTTGACATAAATTAACCTGCCACTGACTTGCAGGACTAACAACAGTTCCGTGATGACAACGCATTTGCCAGTGCTGCATCCTTGGGAATAAGGGATGCACCAATAACACCTACTGTCTGGATTCCAAAAGTTGGGGATCTAGTGCAGGAAAAGATTGCTGTGAAAAAGGAGTTTGGCCCTTCTTATAGTACACCGGTTCCAGTCCTGGAAATACACGGTTCCAGAACTGTTAATCTACTACCGCTGCCTGGTTCTAAAGAAAACCGCTTTGTCTCCATCAACAATGTCAAGCTACACCATATGGCTGATCCTGCACAGCAGACCTAGAGGACTCCTGGGTAGTACTCGACTCCCTCTCACTACAAACCAGGATGTTCCTCCACAAGTTTTCAACAGCAACGCTGACACGGCTCTGAGCTTTGGGGGGGGTAGAAAATTATCTTTCATTAGTCTTATTAACTTCTTCTATGACAAGCAATGTCAACAATATTGAGCTTTTTTATTCAAATTCAACCCAAAAGGATGGAATTGTCTACAATGAACCACCAAGGGAGACGTTTGCCAGTTCTCCTCTTCCAAACACAGTTCCAGTTTTTGCTAGAACTGTTTCTGGATATTTTTTCCGATGTCAATTACTCTTTTTCCGACTCATCTGCCTCTTCTGCAACAAGACTGTCAAGAGCACGTAAGCTGAAAATTAACTTTTTGATTCTTCCATGGAAGTATCTGTGGTTCTTATTAACTGTACGTGTCTTAGGGCCAGATGTACGAAAGTTGGGAATTGCGACTTGCAATTTGCGAGTCGGAGTGACTCGCAAATTGCAAGTCGCAATTCCCAATGCAGTACGGTGTCTCAGACACCGACTGCAACTCGCTATGGGGTCGCAATGACCCACCTCATGAATATTCATGAGGTGGGTCGCAAATTGCGGCCCCATAGCGAGTATGGGCACTCGCTAACATGGAGGCCTGCTGACATCAGCAGACCTCCATGTTCGCGACCTGCTTCTAAATAAAGCAGTTTTTTTTTTTTGAAGTGTAGCCCGTTTTCCTGACAGGAAAACGAGCTGCACTGCAAAAAAAACGAAACCTTTTGTTTCGGTATTTTTTCAGGGCAGGGAGTGGTCCCTTGGACCACTCCCTGCCCTGAAAAAATATTTTGGGGTCCAGTCACAAACTGGAAGGGGTCCCATGGGGACCCCTTCCAATTTGCGAGTGGGTTACCATCCACTTGAAGTGGATGGTAACTGCGATGCCATTTGCGACCGCGTACGCGGTCGCAAATGGTATTGCATCCCACAGCGACTCGCAAATAGGAAGGGAACACCCCTTCCTATTTGCGAGTCAGAAATGCATATTGCAAGTCGGTAACGACTCGCAATATGCATTTCTGCATGCCAAACCCACGTTTGCGACTCGCAAACGCCGATTTTCGCCGTTTGCGACTCGCAAACGGGTTGCTACATCTGGCCCTTACTTCTTTGGATTGGGTTTGTCATTGTCTTCTTCTAATTGATACATGGTCATTACTTTCCTGAACGCTCTTGGCGTTGAACTGGTGGATGAGGTCCTAAAACAAAATGTTTACTCTCATAAGGTCCGCAGAGACTTGTTCCTAGTGAACATTTCAGCTATCCTAATTTCTGGTGGGATTGTTTGAGATAAAGTATCTTTTGATATATAAAGCCTGACAAAGGGCTTTTCAAATTCCATATGTATTTAAACTTTCATTGAATTATGTAATTACACCCTTTGTTTCTGACGATTGGGATGTAAAAAACAGTTGAGTCAATGTTATCTGAATTAGAATATTTTACTGTATTTGAAAGTGAAGATGTTTATCAATCGTAAAAAAATTATGCAGATATGTTCTGTTATAATGGACATCATTACATTCACAGAGCAAGTACCCAAAAGACTATTTTTAATTACACACAATGGGAACATTGTCCAACTCCGCCAATGGTGAGCTCAAAAGCATACTTTGAAAAGTTTGCATATTTTCCCTGGGCACAATGTTAAAAATGCTGAGTCGTATTATTTTAAATTGCCAACAATGGAAATGTACCACATCTTATTAACTGATACAACATTGATTTACACTGATTCTTTTGTTTCCCAGTTGGCTATAGAAGGCTATGAATATTGGGTGAAGTTGATTGACTCAAAAAGTGTATGGGGAACTAAAAATTGGCAAATAAGGGGGAAGGAAGATTTATTTGGGGCATGCCTGATACCAAGAATTAAGGATTTGAATCTGCCCAGTATCCCTGCCCCTGCTAAATTTTATAAATGACAGAAATATATGAATGCAACTGAAGATGAGCTCAATGAGTGGGTCCAAAATGGAACACTTAACACATTACTTTCATATCCTGGCAGGTGGTTATTGTAGCCAGTGGACACTAATGATTGTCATGCAAGTTGCAAACTCCACAGGGGGTTTTAGAACTAATAGACCAGACCCTCGCAATCAGGTATTGTAACAAAATACAGTGTAAGAAAATTATGCCAGCAATGGTTAAAAAGTTCCTCACTAGATGTTGTTTAAGAACACCTCAGTCTTCTGTCTAATATCCCAGACTTGCAGGATTATCTGTTAGGCCCCAAAATACAAGGTAAAAAGCACTTCTTATATGCAGTTTATAATGAAATTTAGAAAGTTTCTCAACAAGAAGCTGCTGCCTGGTTATGACAAATAAAGCAGGAAAATTTACAGAAAGCATTAGCCATTGTATATAATGGGATTGAAACCTTGCCCGACCGCAGATACACCTTAAACAACATTGTTTCATCTGAAAAAAACATTGTACAAAGTGATATGTCATTTTAACATCATGGACAGAGACAGCTAAGGTCCATTATGCAGCTGGGTTGGACACTACAAACTTTGAAATCTGGTATCGTTCCCTGGCAACATGTCAGTGCGAGGGTCATATTTTCAGCATTTATTTTGACATGACAGCAACAAATAATGGCCAAGAAGAAAGCGGCTTATGTTATGTTAAACATTGAGAAATAAGAAAAGTTGCATTTTACGGTCCCTGAAAAACCATCTGCTGAATGGTTAATACACAGGGTTATAAATCTGCCTATTTCAACACTGCAATTTACATCCTGTATTGAAACACATTCCAGTAGGCAGATATGAGAAGCTAGGAGATAGTTACATTCATGGATGTGGGAGCTTGCACAAATGTCTCAATGGCATGAAAATGGTCTTTCTTAGCGGCAGTGAATACAAGACTTCTGTGAGCCATTCAATGGTTTGTAGGGAGCTGTCCTTGCAGGTGGCGTGTAACGCTTTGGCAGTGAATTTGGCTTGTTATCTGAAGGGGGTTCCAGTCCCCTTGATTAGACCTGCATTCCAGTTGATCCCTAATGAAAGCTATGTGCTTCTTAACGGTGTGAGCTGTTGTTGGTTGTGAGCCGGAATTGCTTACGTCGTTTCGGTCTCCCAGATTGTCACCTGTTGCAGGAATGTTCTTTTTCCCTTACACAACATGCGATAGTAGCAGATGTTTGGCCTCACATTGCTACTTCAAATGTGAATTTTGACAAGTTGAGCATACTAAAGGCTTTATTGTTTCAAAAGCATGTGGCAATGACATTTGCACTCGAGACCTATGCACTCCGGGTAGCGAGGTCATCTGCAGAAATACAGTCCCTTTTAAATACAAACTTTCTGAGACACTTTGGTGAACCCGTGGGACGATGTTTTTACGCATCTAGCACTACTGGGATTGTACATTTCTTTAAGGATGTTGGTTCTGGTTTCATAAACACCTTCTCTATATTTGGCTTAATGCCTTCAGCTACACACTCGATATTTTCAAGTATTTTGGTGGATTTCAAATTACTTTGGCTATAATAGGGGCATCTTGCTGTTGCTATTTTTTATTTGCAATGGCTGTCCCATCGCAACAAGGTGGACTGATGGCGCTTCCATCAGCGCAACTGTGCAATGAACGCATGATGCAGTATTTCGGAGCACCACTCCTTAACGAATTGGAGTGCAACTGGTCTCTGTCATTCAGATCGTTTTTGGAATGTGTGCAGCCCATGTTTCGATGCCTCTGGTGCCTTTTCGAATTTGCACTGAAGGTTTGTCTTTCTACGTGGAGCTTACTTTCATTGGACGCTAATTTGTTGATGTTCTTGCTCAGGGTTCATTATCAGACATGCGCGTTGTGGGTGCATTTGATACGGAAAGCAGTCTATGAGCTGCCCTTCATGGACCATGCAGCTCTTGACTCAACATCGGGCACAACACGGAATGCTGCTGCCTCAGCTGGAGCTCAGGCTTTAGCACGAGTGCTCTTTGGTTTTCCTTGGCACCGATTTGATCATATTACCACCTGCTGAAGTGGAATGTTTCCATGCCTCAATTGTCCAGGCTATAATTGGAGGTTTTCAAAATGATACTGACTTTTAAAATTTGGTTTGATTAGCACCACTGCTAAGCTTCTAAATTAATCTCTTCCACAATTTCTTTTATATTCCCCTGCTCAAGTGTGTTTTAGCTTGTCATTATTGATGTTAGGCTGCTTTACCACTTCTGAACCAACAACAGGAGGGTGTTGTAGAGCCATTTTACTGATGTCTCTGGGCATGTTATTTTAGCAACTAGGCATGCTGCTTGTGGTCTTTAGCCTAGTGACATTTTATTCTGCTTCATTTTATTATTTTAGAATCAGCCACATTTGTGGTGGTGTTTTTTCTTCTTTATCTAGTTGTCCTTTTGTCTAGGAAAGCATCACATTTCTTAACACAACATTCTTTCAGTCTGTGCTTTCCTCGAGGCTGTAGCGGTATAAGATTGTCGGTACAAGTGGTACACTGCGTCTCTAACATTCAAAGAAACACAAGTATTTTTACATGGGGATATGTTTTTAGAGCATCAATTGTTTTAATATAAAAATATTTCCCTGTCCCACGCACATTAGTGGGAGGTTCCAGACAGATGACCATGACCGCATGCTGTCTGACTTTGTTACATCTGCTTGCTGAGACCACCAGTTCCCTGGCCCACATGGGGATGGTGTCTCTATAGAAAACAGGCCTCTTCACCACTGTCATCCTCAGGTATGGGTGATGATGTCTTCCCAGGGGGGAACCCTGTAGGGTGGATTAGGGCTTAACCTGCTGTGCTCTAACACAGCTTAGATAGGAATTGCATATATTGTGCATAGTGACAGCATGGTTGGACTTTTCCTGTGTTTCACTGTTCTTGTCACCATTTTGCTTCTTGTATGTTTCCTCATTCTAATTATTGCATTTCATGCCATTTTGTCTAAGACGCAGCTGCTTCAATAAATCTTATTGAACCATTTCATGCCTCCATTTGTCTTTGCATGTGTGAGACTAATGTAACTGAGAAAAAATGATGAGATCTGATCCATCATGATTTCTCTGAGAAGTCATAATGTCATGTGCCCGATTGCCACAAATCATCCCTTCTCTTGGGCAGAGATGAGGTGCTGCTAGCTGGCCAGAAATGGATTAGGCCAACAGTTGTCACATGGTATAGGAGTGGACTCTGTTTTACCAAAATTCAGGCAATGCTGCCACCCAAATCCAGCAGCCTAATTGGTACAATGAGAGCCAATACCACAAGTGCCTTTGAAATTGTAATCCTGTCTGGTCCAGGTGACCCTCAAAGCAGTTGTAGTTGCAGTAATTGAGCCCCAGACCAGGCAAACATCACAGAAGTTGTAGCACTAATCAACCTCATAGCAATTGTAGCAGTTTATGTCTGGAACCATTGAGAGTTCCAGAACCTCTTCAGCATGAAAATGTCTTGCTTCACTCACAAAATGTGTTCTTCCTTTGAGTGTCCCTTCAACTATGAACACACCAGGCTTCTGAAAAGTTGCAATGGCCTGGACTAAGGAGACAATAAGCCTGGCACCTCAAACCTCCAAAACTGAACCGCACTGGTGCATCATATAATTACATCTTCCATAAAGGAGATTACTCTGGGTATCATTCGAGACTGAATTCGTAATTCATAATCCAAGGACGATGTACTCTGAATACTTTTGCAGTCATCAATTATTCACACCACACTATAATTCAGTTTTTCTTACTGAATCGTCTGTTGTTGCGATATATGTAGCAAAGAAGAAACTCCTAATTCCCAACATGGGGGAGGACCAAAATATAATGTGGTGTCAATAATTGATGACTGCAATGTGCCACGAAATATGCTGATATATTTAATGCCTTGAAAAGGAGGATTTTACCTCAAACCATGTGTTGGCCAGACTTTCCATCTACAGAGTCAGGCAGTCTCCTTCCCTATCACAGCAGACAGCAATCTAAGCACTCTGCAGATTATCAGCTCCTCGAGGAGAAAGTACAGACTTCAGGTGATGTTCCCTCACTCCTAGAAGACTGACTTTCGGACACTAGCAGTCTTTCTTTCTGCAAAGCACTTTACCCATTGGTCATGAAAAACTGGGAACTGGAATAAAGGAAATCATTTGGATCCCATTTTTAAACAGAATATTTAGACAGGAGATGTGGACCCACTGTGTCAAATTTCAGAAGCAATTTGGGCTGGTATTCTTTCAGGTGTCCTGCTCAAGCTGCTCTCCAGACACAATCTTCTCACAGAAGATAGCACTTGGGATATATCCAACCTACGGCACTCACAACATGAGCATGATGCAGTGTTTTGTTCTTGGTTGTAATCAGCTTCTCTGAAGCAGTAATAAGAAAATGACAAAAGGACAGACCTGGCCTAGACACATCATCATCTTGCCCAACAGAAATTTCAGACCCAGTCCACATCCTTCCCATCAACCAAATGGCAGTGCTCAGGAAGGGCTAGCCAGCAGCCTCTTGCTTACAAAGTCTTCATGGAATTTCTAAAGGTAGCCTTATTACCATCCTCCTTACTGCATTGTTTGGATCTCCTCCCTCCAGCCACATGAATGGAGGCAATACACTTTCACTGTCTAAGAAAGCTATCCTCATCTTCTACCTTGTTCCGCTGCAATCCATGGACACCCAAAATGGATCCAAATGGTCTCAGTATTAAGACTCACACACACATACACACACACACACATGAACGCACACACACAGTTCTACTACTGTACATGTGCTACACGCACGCTACTAATGCATATGTGCTTGATATTCATCTAGGATGCCAGGGCAAGATTCTGGTTATTCACATTACTGTAGACCTTTACATGAGAAGGCTAGTAGACAACTGTCTCAGCCACTCCTAGAAAAGGTCTGGTCACACTATCAATCCCCAAAAGAAAGAATGCTGCCACCATCGCTTAATGTGTTATGCCCAGTACAAGGCGAGGATATGTTTGTTGGGCCACCTCCAGTCACAGACAGGTGCTAGACCGCACATAGTCAGGGAGAGGTCTAGGCCTCTGCGTGCACACTAAATTAGTGTGATGCCTGAGCCAAAATAAAAGTAAAGAGAACTAGATAAAAATGCCTCCAGGCTTTCAGGGCAGTGGAACTCATTTGTGTACCGTGGAGGGGACTTTACCATTCCAACACAAGTCAAGAGCTGCTCAAAAAGTGGTATGATCATAATACGACCTTGGTTGAGTACCAGCCTGGTCAATAGATGTGGATGTCATTGCCGTGGATTACTGGTGTGGTGACCTACCTTGTGGATCTTCCCCACCAAGAAACACATTAAGGGTCCTTCATGTCAAACACATGAAACCTCCCTATGAAAGCATGGATATGTGTCAGAATGTGGCAAAGAATACGCTTACCTGTGTCTGCTGGTCCTGCATGACATGCTGCTCCAAGGCACATGCACATGTGTAACGCCGCGCTCTGACACGGCGTCTCTTTCTGTCCTCGCGGATGGAACGCGCTACTGATACTCGGAGCGCCGTTCCCCACGTTTTTTGACTACACATTCTGGGAAGCATATATTTTGCTCCCGGTCGTGCTACACTTACCTGTAGCCCTTTTTTCTTCTTTTTGTTGTTGGTGGTGGGTTTGTCTGGTCTTTTTGCCTGTCTCTGTCCATGTTGTGTCCATCTTGTCTTCTTCGTGTTTTTGTCCCAGCATGCTCTGTTTTTCTTTTATACTACTTTCTTTTTCCTATACTGGTCTATGGGCTCTTCCCAATTCAAGATGGTGTTCTTTCCTTTTCCTGTGATGTCACTTCCCTTTTCTCAGTATATAAGTCAATCAGTCTTGCTCCACCTTGCGTTGCAAACACTTCCTTCTGGTTGTGCTGTTCGCTCCTGTTCTTTGTTCCTGCTTTTTGCCTTGGGAGACTTTTGCCTGTTCTTTGTTCCTATTTTTTGCCTTGGGAGATTTGCCTATTTTTGTTTCCCGTTGTCAAGTCCTGTTTTTTCTTGTTTTTCTTCAGAAGTTCCTGTTTGAGGTTTTTTCCCCAGTGTTGGGATTTTTTCCCTCTGGGACTCCTTCTGGAGGGTACGGTCTGCTTTGGCATAGCCTGTCAAGCAGCACCGTGGCTACTAGAAGGGGTCGCCCTTATCTGGGAGTATCCAGAACCCATAAAAGACTTGGGCAGTCATTACAACATTGGCGGTAAAAGCCGCTTACCGCCGTGCAGAAGACCGCCAACACACCGCCACGGAATTCCGCCACAGCTATTATGACCCACATGTCGGAATCCGCCAAAATTCAGACACCCACACAAGTCCGCCACACCAAAGGTCAGTGATAAACTGGCGAAAACAAAACCT
The DNA here is from genome assembly GCF_031143425.1 of Pleurodeles waltl. Taxonomy (NCBI): domain Eukaryota; kingdom Metazoa; phylum Chordata; class Amphibia; order Caudata; family Salamandridae; genus Pleurodeles; species Pleurodeles waltl. The sequence goes on along the minus strand of NC_090437.1, from coordinate 1,028,554,425 downwards.
CCACCGTCACGCCAACAGAAATACGCCCACACTATCACGACACACGAATCCACGCGACGGTCTTTCGACCGTGGTATTCCACTGGCGGTACACACCGCTGCCCTCAAAATACACACACTCTTACAAAACACAGCCACATTAGACAAATCGAAATACACACACCTGATACACATGCACACACCACTCCCACACACCCATTACAATATAAAACACACACCCACATCACCCACAAACCCCCACAACAAAAATTCCGAAAGAAGGCCAGAGAGAGAGCACCAGCAAGAACAACAGCATCCACAGGCACACAACACCATCACCCACAGAACTTCCACGCACCTCACACAACACACCACTACATATCAGCACACTTATCACCACACACTCCACCCCACACATCACCTACACCACTCCATGGCATGGCAAAGACACCCCACGTTCTCGGAGGAGGCGCTCAGGGTCATGGTGGAGGAAATCGTCCGGGTAGAGCCACAGCTATTCGGATCACAGGTGCAGCACACCTCAATTGCAAGGAAGATGGAGCTATGGCGAAGAGTAGTGGACAGGGTCAACGCAGTGGGACAGCACCCAAGAAATCAGGAGGACATCAGGAAGAGGTGGAACGACCTACGGGGGAAGGTGCGTTCTGTGGTCTCAAGACACCACTTTGGCGGTTCAGAGGACTGGCAGCGGACCCCCACCTCCTCCCCCACAACTAACAACATGGTAGGAGCAGGTCTTGGTGATTCTGCATCCTGAGGGCCTTGCAGGAGTAGCTAAAGGAATGGACTCTGGTAAGACAAATCTTAATTATTACATCCCCCACCCTACCTGCATGCCATCACATGCCCCCACCCTCACCCTCACCCCCAGCACCCCAACTCCTCACATATGCCCCAACATCACAAACCACCCATCCCATCACCAAGTCCTGCATGCAACAACAAAGCATGGACACCCATCACTAAAGCATGCCCACTGCACATACCCATACAACCCCCTAAACCATACTCACACAAGGTCCCACACAGGAATGCAAGCACTGGGGTATACGGTCACCCACCCATTGCACACCATGACACACACAGATGTAATAACCATCGTTTTATACTCCTGCAAGGACCCCTACCCAACGTCACCGGACAGGAGGGTCCACACATGTCCACACCACCAACAGAGGAGGCCCACAGTGATGACAGCAGCTCTTTCCAACTGGATCTAGATGACCAGCCCAGCCCATCAGGGACCTCCGGACAGTCGGTTCCCCTCACCCAGTCACAGGCCACCACAGACCTTCCCCCCTCTGGAAACACCAGCACAGCACCCACCCAGCGGGCCCATACCTCCGTCCCCAGGACATGTCAATCAGCAGTGTGTCCACCACTACAGGGAACCCAGGATAACCCACCACCCCAACAACAACAGGGACCTGGGGGTAGTGATAGTGGGCACACAGTCCAGGGGACGGAGGCCCAGGAACACAGGGGAACTGGGAGGGCTGCTGTGCGACAGGGGGCGGACAGGCCAAGGGAACCAACTCTCCACAAGGCCCTCTCCTCCATCGTGGGAGCATACCACCACTCCCAGGAGACGATGGCAACGGTACTGGCCAAGTTTCAGGAGACCCAGCGGATGCAGGAGGAACAGTATTTGGGGTTCAGGGAGGAACTCAGAACCATCAGCTCCACCCTGGGCACCATTGTAGGGGTGCTGAAGGAAGTACTCAACACCAGGAGGGACACTGTGGCACTACAAGGGGCCCCTGACACTAGCATGGACGATGAACTGTCCACCACCTCTGCCGGTGCTAGTGGACAGGATGCCCTGCCACAGGACCAACACACCAGCACCCCACCCCCTGCAGAGGGAGAACCACCCCGCAAACGGTCCCTGAGATCCAGGACAAAGACAGAGCACGATGCCAAGACCCCCGCCAACAAATTAGACCACCCTGATTGTCATCCTACTGTCCCACTTTGTCACCCTGTCCATACTTTAACTGCCCCAGCTCCACTTCCTATGCCCATTTGGGCAATGCACCTGTGAGACTAATAGACTGGACTCTGCCATGGACATTCCTCTGCCATCACCCATCACCATTTCACTACCCCCTCCAATATTGAGCACTTAAATAAACACACTTAAAGCACAAAACAATCTGGAGTCTGTCTGTGATTTCGAAATAGTGTATTAGCAATTACAGTGACAAAATGCTCTTTTAATTGTAATGTCAACATACCTATGTCACACAGCTCTAGTCCATGAGGAATCTAAGCAGATGTCACACAGTGGGACCCACATCTGTGAAATCGTAAGGGAAAGTGACAACTCAGTGACCATACACTGGGTGTAAATGACACACAGTAGAGAGGAAGTAGTGTTAAAGTACATGTAGTAGGCAGGTCTGTACACTTACCTGTGTCTCAATGGAAATATTGCTGGATCACTGAGTCCCTGTTGTTCATGTCTTCTTCCTCTGCTTCCTCGTCTTCACTATCCACAGGCTCCACACCTGCAACAACACCGCCATCTGGACCATCCTCCTGCAGAAAAGGCACCTGTCGTCGCAAAGCCAAGTTATGAAGCATACAGCAGGACACGATGATCTGGCACACCTTCTTTGGTGAGTAGAATAGGGATCCACCTGTCATATGGAGGCACCTGAACCTGGCCTTCAGGAGGCCGAAGGTCCACTCGATGACCCTCCTAGTTTGCCCATGGGCCTCATTGTAGTGTTCCTCTGCCCTTGTCCTGGGATTCCTCACTGGGGTCAGTAGCCATGACAGGTTGGGGTAACCAGAGTCACCTGCAAATGGGGAGGGACAACTGTTAGACACGCACTAACCTGGAGGGATATCCCCAGACCCAGACAACCATTCCCACTGACTTGCCTCCAGGTGCTCACCTAATAGCCACACACGGTGCCTCTGGAGTTGACCCATCAAATAAGGGATGTTGCTATTCTGCAGCATGTAGGCGTCATGCACTGAGCCAGGGAACTTGGCATTCACATGGGAGATGTACTGGTCTGCCAAACATTACATCTGTACATTCATAGAATGATAACTCTTCCGGTTTCTGTACACCTGTTCACTCCTGTGGATGTCTGGACCCTGGGGGTCTACCACAGACGGAGCACCCGCTGCCGGAAAAGATGGGAGGACATTCGCCGCTGGAGCAAGAAGATGGCAGAGGCTCAGCTGGGGATGGCCTCCCAACTTGGGAGGGGTGCCCGTCGCACCATGACCCCCCTGATGTTCAGGATCCTGGCGGTGGCCTACCCGGAGTTGGATGGGCGTTTGAGGGCATCACAGCAGCCACAAGGGGGTGAGTACACTCTTATTCTGCTGACTTTGCGTGCAGTGGAGGGGTCTGGGTGGGGAGGTGGGCTGTGGGTTTCCCTAGGCCCCGGCAAGTTCTGTAGGGAAGGCTCCTCCGTAAGGCAGGCCATGTGGCACTCCAGCCCACCTCTGTAGAGTGCCAAGTACACCTAGTCATGCCCCTGTGTCATCTATGTGTTCAGATGTCGTCCATAGCCTTGTAGGCCATTTCCCAGTAATTTAACAGTGGAGCCCAATAGCGTGGCATAGTGCAAGGGGCTTCTGTGCCTGTTGTGCCCGCCAACGGTAGCGGTAATGCATGCACTCAACATGTCTTTCTTCTGTCTTCTCCCCCCTTTTTGTGTTCTCCCTGTTCTTGTGTGCATTAGCATCATCAGGCGGAGGAGCAGTGGCACCGGAGCACGAGGGAGCTGCATACCACAGGGCCCTGGAGGGCGACTCTACGGAGTCTGAATTCACCAGTGGGACGGAGGGCGAGGGGAGCTCCACGGCGGGGACAGGAGCTGACACCAGCGACACAGACTCGTCCTCTTGTGGTGGCGGCAACATCTGTGCCCCCCGCATCTACAGGTACAGCCGCCACCCCCCCTACCAGCACCGCCCTCCCAGCAGCCCCTCAGCCTTTGCCCCGTGCCCACTCACCCAGGAGGGTGGGCATCACCTTCGCCCCAGGCACCTCAGGCCCTGCCCCAGTCACCCCTGCTGCCCTCAGTGAGGAGGCCATTGACCTCCTCAGGTCCCTCTCACTGTTGGGCAGTCTACCATTTTGAATGCCATCCAGGGTGTAGATAGGCAGTTGCAACAAACCAATGCATTCCCGGAGGGCATTCATTCTGGTCAGGCGGCCCCTCAGCGAGCTTTTCAGACTGGCCTCAGCACTGATGGCAGCCATTGTCCCCGTCTCTAGCCTGCCCCCTCCAACTTCCTCCACCTCGACCCAATCCCCTGTACCTCAGCCTATCCCAAGCACACCTACAGACCAACATGCACACACCTCAACACCCAAGGGAATCTCAGGCAAACATAAGCACCACACATCCCACAGGCACTCACGCAAGCATCACACACATGCAGACACACCAACATCCACTGCCTCCACTGTGTCCCCCTCCTCCTCATCTCCCTCCTCCCTCCCAGTCTCGTCTACATTCACACCTGCATGCACTACCTCTACAGCCACTACGTCCCTCTCCAGCACACCCACCACCACACCCCGCTCACGTGCAGTCACCACCCCCACTACCAATCACACATCCCCTGTGCACGTTTGAAATTGTGACCAAGGAGATTGGCAGCCATTTGTACGAAGTCATGCTATAATAACTAAGAGATGTGTGAAGTAATGTAAATTTGAAAGAATAATGTAGTAATATGTCAAATTAAAATGTATAACCTATGTTTATATTAATTAATAGAAGTTAACTTAGCTGAGGTTAAGGACTAGCTTTTCCAGGACTCACAAGAAGAGCTCAAATACTAACGCGCTGCAGAGAAGTTGAAGCATAACCTGACCCTGAACCACACGATGTGAAAGTTGTTTAGCTAGAAATTTCTGCAATGTACCAACGGACAGGAGATGACGAAGACAATTTGATACAATTATGTGTAGAGTAGGCTAAATGTACTTTACTAGGACTTCAACAATGGAAGCACTGACTGAAGAGGAACTTGCAAAATTTTCGATTCCTGAAGAGCCGGATGATGAGGACATCGTATAGTGGACCAATCTGCATGCTGTGAAAGGCGTGATATTAAAATTGATAGATTTGGTAAATTCATGTAATAGGTTAAAGTCATATCTGCTGACTGACTGACCAATTGGAAATTAGGGGGATGGACTGGGAGACCCTAATAAAAAGTCATGACAAGGGGCTAAGACTTCAGATGTGGGAGAATAGGAGTGAGACGTTGATGACGTACGGAGACACGGTTCGGGATTCTGTCATTGGGCTCACACTCTGACAGCCTGATGCGTTGCTGATCTATTGATGACCTGAAGACGAAGACTGACTTTGTTGCTGATCCATTCCGTGGATAGGTAGCTATAATAATGTGACTGACTAACTTGTGCCTTTTCTCCTAGGTACCAAATGTGCTGTTTTATAGTTTTTTTCTCGTGGCGAGATGTTTTTCCAAATTCATGTTTTCTAAATTATTTTGCATGAAGTCCAACATGCCCATGCTAATCTGGGTTAGGTAGACTTTCTAGACTGACATTTGACGGTGACAAATGACTGACAAACTACAGTACTCGCTGAACTTTGGTACTGATGCTATGTATTCACTTTTTATTGGCTTATGTTGAAGCATTCGAGCATATGATTTCTCAAGTTCTAATTAGATGATGTATTGGTGTTCATTTAATGAATTAATTTGAGTTGATTGAAAAAAGTTTAATCTTGTTGATGACTTAGTATTGTAACTAAAAGGGAAATAAAATTGTTAAAATGCTTTATGGAGTTGTGGTTATTCATGAATTGAAGTTCCCTTGTGGTGGCGGCAACATCTGTGCCCCCCGCATCTACAGGTACAGCCGCCACCCCCCCTACCAGCACCGCCCTCCCAGCAGCCCCTCAGCCTTTGCCCCGTGCCCGCTCACCCAGGAGGGTGGGCATCACCTTCGCCCCAGGCACCTCAGGCCCTGCCCCAGTCACCCCTGCTGCCCTCAGTGAGGAGGCCATTGACCTCCTCAGGTCCCTCTCACTGTTGGGCAGTCTACCATTTTGAATGCCATCCAGGGTGTAGATAGGCAGTTGCAACAAACCAATGCATTCCCGAAGGGCACTCATTCTGGTCAGGCGGCCCCTCAGCGAGCTTTTCAGACTGGCCTCAGCACTGATGGCAGCCATTGTCCCCGTCTCTAGCCTGCCCCCTCCAACTTCCTCCACCTCGACCCAATCCCCTGTACCTCAGCCTATCCCAAGCACACCTACAGACCAACATGCACACACCTCAACACCCAAGGGAATCTCAGGCAAACATAAGCACCACACATCCCACAGGCACTCACGCAAGCATCACACACATGCAGACACACCAACATCCACTGCCTCCACTGTGTCCCCCTCCTCCTCATCTCCCTCCTCCCTCCCAGTCTCGTCTACATTCACACCTGCATGCACTACCTCTACAGCCACTACGTCCCTCTCCAGCACACCCACCACCACACCCCGCTCACGTGCAGTCACCACCCCCACTACCAATCACACATCCCCTGTGTCCTCTCCCAGTGTGTCTGTGACGCCCCATCCCAAGATACACAAACGCAGGCACACACCCATCCAACAGTCATCCACCTCACGACAGCCTCCAGCGCATGCACCTTCACCCAAAGTCAGCAAACGTACACCTCCTACAACCACCACCTCTTCCTCCACTCCCAAACCCCCTCCAGCTACCCGTCCCAGTGTGTCCAAAAACTTTTCCTGTCCAACCTTGACTTCTTTCCCACACCTCCCCCACCCCGTCCGTCTCATAGGTCCCGAACTAACACCTCAGCCACAACTTCTCCGGGACCATTGGTGCCTGTAGTCACCGGAATCTGGAGTGCACCGGACACCAGGGCAGCCAGTGTGGCACGGAGCCACCGCACAGACAGTCCCCCACCTGTGAAGCATCAGAAGTTGGCCAGTGCCCGGCGGGAGAGGGGGAAGACTCCAGCCACCAAAGCTGCTCCCAGGGGTCCCGTTGGGAGTGTGGAGTCAGCTGTGACACCTTCCAAGGTGGGGAAGGGCCACAAGAAACCCGGCAAGTCTGGGAAGAGCAGCACGGTGGAGAAGACTGCCATCATCCCCGATGCCCAGGAGGCCACCGCCAGCTGCCCAGGAGGCCACCGCCAGCATCAGCCCAGCTGCCCAGTGGGCCACTGCCAGCATCAGCCGACCTGCCCTGGAGGCCACCACCAGCATCAGCCCAGCTGCCCAGGAGGCCACCGCCAGCATCAGCCCACCTGCCCAGGAGGCCAGCATCAGCCCAGCTGCCCAGGAGGCCACCGCCAGCATCAGCCCAGCTTCCCAGGAGGCCACCGCCAGCATCAGCCCAGCTGCCCAGGAGGCCACCATCAGCCCAGCTGCCCAAGAGGCCACCGCCAGCATCAGCCCACCTGCCCAGGAGGCCACCGCCAGCATCAGTCCAGCTACCCAGGAGGCCACCGCCACCATCATCCCAGCTGCCCAGGAGGCCACCGCCAGCACCAGCCCACCTGGCCAGGAGGCCACCGCCAGCACCAGCCCCACTGGGCCATGAAAGACCGCCAGCAAAAGCCCCGCTGGGCCATGAAGGACCACCAGCAAAAGCCCCGCTGGGCCATGAAGTACCGCCAGCAGCTGAGACCCTGCAATGGAGACCGCCGTCTCAAGCACCGCTGAACAGAGCACCGCCATCTCAAGCACCGCTGAACAGGGCACCGCCGTCTCAAGCACCGCTCAACAGGGCACCGCCATCTGAAGCACTGCTGCACAGGGCACCGCCATCTCAAGCACCGCTGAACAGGGCACCGCCATCTCAAGCACTGCTGCACAGGGCACCGCCATCTCAAGCACCGCTGAACAGGGCACCGCTGCACAGGGCACCGCCGTCTCAAGCACCCCTGAACAGGGCACCGCCATCCCAAGCACCGCTGAAGAGGGCACCGCCGTCTCAAGCACCGCTGCACAGGGCACCGCCATCTCAAGCACCGCTGAACAAGGCACCGCTATCTCAAGCACCGCTGAACAGGGCACGACCGTCTCAAGCACCGCTAGCCCATGAGCGGCAGAGGCACTGACGCAACTGAGTCCGTCACAGGCTGAATGATGCACTCTGGGCACCATGCCCCCTCCAGAACCAGTGGAGACTGTCATCCACTACCTCTGTCCTTAGCAGGATGAAGCACTCTGGGCACCATGCCCCCTCCAGACCCAGTGGAGACTGTCATCCACTACCTCTGTCCTTAGCAGGATGAAGCATCAGGCTTCTTAACTAGAACAGTTTGCTGACAGGACCACCTACTCTCAGAGGCATAGAGAACAGTCAGATGCCACAACACTATTTTGCATAGCACAGAGGAACACATCTGCTCCATAGCTCACACAGCAACACCCTGCACAATTCTTTAGATGTTCCTGATATGCAAATATCTCTAGCTTGAAGCATATTCTAACAAGTCAAACACTGTTATAGCCCCAGGGTTCATACCTGATCCCGACCCTGTTTAATGTCTACATGGCACTACTTGCCACCATCATCAGGTTTCAAGGTATCACCATCATCTCCTACACAGACAATACCAAACTCACCGTCTTTCTAACACAAGATGCCCACCACCCGAACCAACTTCCTCAACTGTACGAACTTGGTAACAGAATAGATGAGAACCAACTGCTTGAAAGTGAACTCTAACAAAACGGAAGTACTAGTCCTTGAAAAAAAGTACTTCCTGTGGGACTCCTCCTTGTAGCCAACTGAACTAGGACCTATACCAACACCCAGTAAGTACTCCAGAAATCTGGGGATCATCCTAGATGATAAGTTGAACATGATGGCACAAGTCATCGCAATGACCTCTGTGTGCTTTCACATCCTACGAATGCTACCAAAAATCTTAAAGTGGCTCCCACAGAACACCAGACAAACCGTCATGCAAGCACTCATCACAAACCGACTCGACCAGAGCAACACTATTGCTGGTGCAAATATGCACATTAGAATTTATTAATGAATGATTACAAGTTTGATTAATGAAAGTTCATAGAGAAATTAGTTGTAGAGAAAATAATGTGCACGTTTGAAATTGTGACCAAGGAGATTGGCAGCCATTTGTACGAAGTCATGCTATAATAACTAAGAGATGTGTGAAGTAATGTAAATTTGAAAGAATAATGTAGTAATATGTCAAATTAAAATGTATAACCTATGTTTATATTAATTAATAGAAGTTAACTTAGCTGAGGTTAAGGACTAGCTTTTCCAGGACTCACAAGAAGAGCTCAAATACTAACGCGCTGCAGAGAAGTTGAAGCATAACCTGACCCTGAACCACACGATGTGAAAGTTGTTTAGCTAGAAATTTCTGCAATGTACCAACGGACAGGAGATGACGAAGACAATTTGATACAATTATGTGTAGAGTAGGCTAAATGTACTTTACTAGGACTTCAACAATGGAAGCACTGACTGAAGAGGAACTTGCAAAATTTTCGATTCCTGAAGAGCCGGATGATGAGGACATCGTATAGTGGACCAATCTGCATGCTGTGAAAGGCGTGATATTAAAATTTATAGATTTGGTAAATTCATGTAATAGGTTAAAGTCATATCTGCTGACTGACTGACCAATTGGAAATTAGGGGGATGGACTGGGAGACCCTAATAAAAAGTCATGACAAGGGGCTAAGACTTCAGATGTGGGAGAATAGGAGTGAGACGTTGATGACGTACGGAGACACGGTTCGGGATTCTGTCATTGGGCTCACACTCTGACAGCCTGATGCGTTGCTGATCTATTGATGACCTGAAGACGAAGACTGACTTTGTTGCTGATCCATTCCGTGGATAGGTAGCTATAATAATGTGACTGACTAACTTGTGCCTTTTCTTCTAGGTACCAAATGTGCTGTTTTATAGTTTTTTTCTCGTGGCGAGATGTTTTTCCAAATTCATGTTTTCTAAATTATTTTGCATGAAGTCCAACATGCCCATGCTAATCTGGGTTAGGTAGACTTTCTAGACTGACATTTGACGGTGACAAATGACTGACAAACTACAGTACTTGCTGAACTTTGGTATTGATGCTATGTATTCACTTTTTATTGGCTTATGTTGAAGCATTCGAGCATATGATTTCTCAAGTTCTAATTAGATGATGTATTGGTGTTCATTTAATGAATTAATTTGAGTTGATTGAATAAAGTTTAATCTTGTTGATGACTTAGTATTGTAACTAATAGGGAAATAAAATTGTTAAAATGCTTTATGGAGTTGTGGTTATTCATGAATTGATGGTTATAATTGTTTTGATTTTAATATTAGTAATTGGTTGTGCTGATTGTTTGATACCATAGTCACTTCATAGTTAGGATATTCGATGCGATCCCAAAGGTTCATCGGCCTATACGTGTCCCCTTGTAAGTTTACTTACTTAGGACCAGGCGCGCTAGCAGTTTTTAGTAACAGAGGATGGTTAGTTTCCTTGGAAGACTGGTTATGTGGTGATTACTAGTTATGGTGGTAGTTTAAGTTAGGGTTAGTTGTTTGTATCTTTATGAGGTTTGAATTTTGCTTTTCTGAAATGGCAATTGTAGCAAAGATGATGTCCACTTAAGCCCAGAAATGACTTTCCCAGATCTTGGATCCCGCTAGTAAAGTTGGGTATGTTCTCTGCGTGTTTTGTAATGTTGTAAAAGTGGTAGATTGCGCTTGCAGAGGCTTAAGCAAATCGCAGGTGAATTGTGATATATGTGAGGTAAAGTAGGAAGTTTACGTACTCCAGTTGTGGTTAGTAGGAGTGTGCGTACTCCGCAGTATGAGAGTAGGGAAGTCATCGAACTTCACATGTGTGTGCCACTTTGTGCTAAAAAATTGTCCACATGGTTGTTTGTGATGTATGGAGCCTGCGGGGTCTAAGACTCCGGAGTATATTGACAAGTGTAGTAGACACTTGGTTATATGTTGTAATCTGTCTGGTTTAGTAGGTTGATTGGGCGTGGTCAACAAGTCGGTGTGTGAGTTAAGTGAGTAAGAGACATTTTTTGACTGAGATTTGGCGAGTCCTATGTGCACCAGGCCAGACCCATTGATCAGTTGAGAGTGAAATTCACGGGTCGAATTTTACTTGCAAATGTGGGAGACTGAGAACGAGGAATAGCTACATTTGCGAAAGGGCCATTAGTGAAAATCTGTAAGGTCTCTGAAGCGATTGTGTATCTTCCTGTAGTAAACCAGCTGATTTGTTTTTTGATTATTGGTTTTTGGATTAGTGCTCGCAATATTTTGCATTAGTTCTGGGTGAGTTGAAGTCTAGGAGGACAAACCGCAAGACTTTGTCAGCCGCAGTGTGTGAGTGTGACGTCAGAGTGAGCCGCGCTGGGATAGGTTGGTTAGTAAGAAGAGTCGTGAGCGGATTGGCAGCCGTCCGCAAGAGGCAATTGGTTGAGTAAGTGGGTGAAAGGAATCTCGGGAGTAAAAGTCATTTCATTATTGAATTGAAATATACACAACAGAGAAAATGAAGTTTTTCAAAGCGTTTAGAAGTGCCATTAGGGGTTTCTTACATTAAGGTGAATAAAATTCTCTGCCATATATTGTGATGGAGGAGCAAGGTGTTGTGCCATGCCTTTGGTTAAAACAGTGGTACACATTGACAGAGAAACAGGGAGCTTTAGCGTTTCCAGAACATGGAATGTTTAACTTAAGAATTTTGGATCAATTGCGAATTACATTATATGAGACAAAGCCATTACCGAGGCCATCACAGTTTGAGGCTTTAGTGGTTTGGGAGCTAGGAGCCAGATAGCAACAAGAGATGAAGTTTCAGAGTAGAATAAAGAAGGTAGAAAAGTCCTTGGCAGAAGCAAGGTGGGATTGGGAACAGAAAAGGTGGAAAAGAGAGGCCCTACAAGGAATTAAATTATTTCTTGCAATCACGGAAGAAGATGAATCAGGAAAAGAAGATGCTGCTAAGAGTAATGAGAGTTCAGGGACAAAGAAGAAGAAAAAGACCTATGTAGAAGAAGAAGACTCAGATGTTGAGGATCTTATTACACAGTTGTTGAGGGATCGACCTCCGCCATATGCGACGGATGAAGGGGGTCCAAGTACTAGTTCTGCCCCAAATGCTCCAGCACAAGCATTGGGGACAGTGGGACCAGTGCAGACAGATAATAGACAGGTACAAGGGGTAGTGCAGAGTACTCCTAATGCAGTGACTACTTCAGTGGTCCAAGCGCAGGTGCACCCACCATCGATACAGAGAATCTATCCAGACGTACCAGTTCTTGAAACAATTTCAAACTTAGTGGTGCCATCAGAGCAAGTGCTCCCGAGGCCAATGCTAGTTCAGACTGAGCTGACTTCAATGTTGTCGCAGGCACAACCACAGGGTTTGCCGAAGTTTACACCAATAACAGGGGCACAGTCAGATGTGACACCAGTGATGAATCAGACTATGGGGGTAAGCTTTCCACAAAATGCGAGTGTCAGGGCAGCTCCAGATGCAATATCGCTACCGATTACAGTTGGTCCAGCTGTACCATTATTTGCGCAAAAGAAAACAGTTGCAGGAGATCAGGGTGAAATGTCACAGAGCCTTGTGAGAAGGGGAGTGAGTGATCATGTGCAGGTGGTATCATCTATGGGTCAGACCTTTAATGGATGTAGACCACTAATGGATCTTAGTCCACTTGTAGCGCTCCCAGATACAGTAAATCACCCAAGTGCGAGTCAAAGTTTGAAGCTTTTAACGCCACAACCTCCAGGTGCAACTATGCAACAGGTGCCAGTGCCAAATGCAAGTAACATTTTGTTACAGGGATTGACAGCACAACAATTGAGTGAATGGTTGGATAGTTTGAATACTCCTCGAAATACATCCAAGGAAGAAGAGTAGATAAATTGTGTAAGGCTAGCTATAGAAGCAACAGAGCTAGTTGAGGGAACGATGGGAGTGAACAGGTTAGAATCCTACACAGAAGAACAGCTGAGGTACTTGTGTCCAAGGATTACACAGGAAGTGAATAAGATCCATCAGAAATTGGCAGAGCTGGCATACAAACATGATATGGAGATTGAGAGAACAAAGCTTTTGAAACAAAGTTATAGGTTAGATTTCGAAGCAAAGGATTTCGAGCAAATGAGTTAAGCAGGAATGAAGGCTCACTTAAAATAATTGTTGCAGAATGCTCAGATATGGGGAGCATTAGAGAAGTGGGAAGGTAGATGGGCAAAGAAGAAGGACAAAAGTAAATGAGATTCACAAAAAGGGTCTGACAGTGTTCAGAAAGAAAAGGATCCAGTAAAAAGTTTACCAATGAGAGAAATTCCAGGAGGGCAGTTTGTTCATGTTCCATGGCACAGGAGCGATATACTGTCATTCTCAAATGATTACCCAAAATTAAGAGAGAAACCGGTTGAGTGGTACCAGCAGACAGATAGGTTTGTAAAACTTTGTAAATGTCTGTGGGAATACTTGAATACATTATTGGAAATAGTGGTTCCAACTGATTTGTGGGTTGAATGCAAGAAGGCAGTGGATTGGCCGACGAGTGAACAGGAAAGGGATAGAGTTATAGGTGCACCATCACCTGAAGTGATGAAACATTACTATAAGGTGATTGAATTCCTAAAGACGAGAATCTCGCCCAAAATATTGATTGGCAGAGAATTGACAGGACAGTGCAAGAAACTAAAGAGTCGATACATACGTATTATGAGAGATTGTTTAAAGCATTCAAGCAGAACAGTGGCAAGGAAGCAATTGAGCCAAAAGACATGTTGTACTTTGTGTTCAGGTTCGTCGAAGGATTGAGACCAGAAATAGGGCGGATGATTAAGAGTCATTTGATTTGTTGGCAAGCAAAGCCAATTGATGAGGTGTTGCAATATGCAAAATACTGTAGAGATGAAATCGAGTTGAAGCAGAAAAAGCTGAAGGAGAAAGCAATGGTGATGCAAATAAAGGCATCTCAGACAGGAGTGGAAGGAGCTTTGGTGCAACACATGCCTTAGCAGCAGGGAACTGTTATGTTTCAACCTCAGATGAGAGGTAGAGGTTGTGGAGTTAACATGACTCGTGGTCCGGATTTGAATACTGTAGTAGTCCAGAATGACATGCAGGGAATGAAAAAGATGTTACCGTGTCATTTGTGCGGAAACGTGGGACACTGGAAGCGGGAGTGTCCGTTGATGGTGCAGGATGGTGTTGCTCAGCAAAGTGGTGATGTCAATCCATTTCAATCTGTGAAAGTCCCTAGAATGACAGGTTTTAATTCGAATGTTCAGAACCAAGTGCAGAATTTCCATCCCATGCGGGTGCAAGTGCCGCATCCACAACTGACACATTTGCAACCAATACATCAGCAGGTTCCTATGGTACCTAGACAGCAAATGCAGATACCTCAAGCCCCGATGGAACAGCAACAGATTATGCTTACTCAGCAGGTCACAGGTCAGAGACAAGACAGAAGTAATGATACAGTACACCAATTCCCATTTCATAGTGAGGATGAAATAAACAAAGAATGGATGAGTGACAGTTCAGATGAAGGACCGTGTATGCTTGCAGCGTCCTTAGAAGTAGGTCAGAGAGGGCCTTTTTGAAAGGAAAGGTGATGTGTTACAAGGTCTCATTTTCAGTGGACACAGGAGCTACACGCTCTACAGTAAGAAGTGTAGAAGTTCCGAATTTACCTCTTTCAGGCATGACAGTTCAGGTGGTGGGAGTAGAGAACAGAGAGTTGACAAATCCAATCACAGATCCAGTACAGGTTGAAATTGGTAACTTTCAGGGACTGCATAGGTTTGTAGTCTGTGACTCTAGTCCAGTATCCCTATTGGGAAGGGACTTACTGTGTAAGACAAAGTGTTCCATTAGTTGTTCGAACACTGGAATAGAGGTGCAAACTAATAGTGATGATGAGGAAGAACAGACATCCGAGACCATAATTAACAACGTTAACGAAGAATACCCATTAATCGAGTTTTTCCCAAGAATTGCATGCAGACTTGCAGGGAATAGTAGAAAAAAATGTGTGGGACCTGACAGGTAGAGAAGTGGGTTTGATCAAGAGAGTGAAACTGGTTAAGATCACTTTGAAGCCAAATGTGTTATTTCCGCAGCTTCCACAGTATAACATGGCACAGGATGTCCTGATGAAAGTGGCGCAGATAATTGGAGATTTTCTGAAACAGGGAGTTTTGAAAGAAGTGTTGAGCAGTCCATGTAATTCACCGATAATGGGCTTAAAGAAGCCGTGTGGGAAAGTGCTCATTGTGCAGGACTTGCGAAAAGTGAATGACATGGTGGTCAAGTGTTGTCCGGTAGTGCCAAATCCAGCAGTGATACTGTTTCAGATTCCTTGCGATACAGAGTGGTTCACAGTGGTTGACTTGTCACAAGCTTTCTTTTCTGTGCCTCTTCATGAGAATCGTCAGTTTCTTTTTAGTTTCAAATTCCTAGACAGAGTCTACAACTGGTGCAGACTTCCACAAGGGAATACGGAGTCACCATCTCTGTTTAATCAGATCTTAAAAAAGAATTTGGAGTTATTGGAATTACCGTACCAATCGACTCTAGTACAGTATGTTGATGATTTGCTGATTCCATCCAGAACAAGGGACGAGTGTTAGTACTACTCGATTGCCGTATTAAATAATTTGGGAAAATTCGGACTTAAGGTGTCACTGTTGAAACTGCAGTATTGTCAGAGATCAGTGAAATTCCTGGGACACCAGATTCAGAAAAGGTCAAGGAGAATCTCTAGGGAGAGAATTACCATGATTTTACAGAGAGGTCCTCCGACTTCACAAAGAGATGTCAGAATGTTTTTGGGAATGGTAGTGTATTGTCAACAGTGGATTCCAAATTTTGCTGAGATTGCTAAACCATTACAACAGCTGACACATAAGGAAGTTACGGACCTCATTACATTGGCTGAGGATCAGATGAGAGGGTTCACTGAGTTGAGAGAGAGTTTGTGCAGAGCTCCAGCATTGGGAATGTCTGATGACACCAAGCAATTCACATTGTTTTGTCATGAACGTGATGCTTGTTGTCTGTTTTGACACAGGTCCATGGAGGTGCTTATCGCCCAGTAACTTATTTTTCAGCTACCTTGGACCCAGTCGCAGCAGCTTTTCCAGGTTGTCTGCGTGCAGTAGCCGCAGTTGGTCAAAGCCTTTCTCAGTGTGAGGGAGTAGTGATGGGATACCCTTTGACGGTAATGGCACCACACTCTGTTGAGATTTTACTGACAAGGACGAAAACACAGTATTTGCCTGTTGCAAGACTGACAAGGTATGAGACAAGTATATTGGGTGCTACAAATGTAACATTGAAAACATTTACAATGTTGAATCCAGCAACATTGCTTCCGAGTGATACTGATGAAATTGAAAAAGAGGAAGACATTGAGCATGATTGTCTTGAAGTAACCAAGTACAAAACCAAGGCCTGATATCAGAGATACATGATTGGAAGAAATGACCAAATTGTCTTTGTCAATGGTTCATGTCTCAGAGATGGTACAGGGACACTGAGAGCACAATATGCTGTATGCACAATCACATGCACATCTGAAGCTTCTTGGCTTTGAGGTGTATATTCTGTACTAGGGCATGCCATGTTTCTGCAAGACTGAGAGTCACAATTTATACTGACAGCCAATATGGATTTGGAATTGTTCATGATTTTGTTCAATTGTGGTCACAAAGAGGTTTTCTAACCTCTACTGGTACACCAGTGAGAAATAGTGACAAGATAAAGGAGTTGTAGTACGCAATACAGTTACCTGAAGAAATTGCTGTGGTAAAATGCAGTGCACATCAAAAGGCACAGGATTACATCTCATTGGGAAATGGATATGCGGATCAAGTTGCAAGGTTTTGCGCATTGAACTGTATATAGTTTAAACAAGTGGGAACTGATGCCTGAAGAAGACAGTACTTGCACAAGCTTTACACTAAAGGTGATTGATACTTTAGAAGAATTGAAAACATTTCAGGATAATGTTGACAAAGAACAGAAACAACACTGGGTTAAGTTAAAATGTGTCGAAAGACCTGATGAAATTTGGGTTACTGAAGCACGTCAGATGGTCCTGCCCAATAGTTTATTGTTGCAAATGGCCAGGTACTACCATGGTCAGGCACATATTGGAAGGGATGCCATGGTCAGATTGTTTGGGATTGACTGGTTTAATCCTAAATTCAGGCAAGCAGCAGAGGCAGTATGTCATCGCTGCATAATGTGTCAGCAACTAAACGTGGGAAAAGGGACAGTGGTGAATTTTAGCCACATTGGAAGAGCAGGCGGTCCATTCAGCAGAATGCAATTAGATTTCATTGAGATGCCTGCATGTGGAGGTTTGAAGTACGTGTTGGTGATTGTGTGTCTTTAGTCACTGGATTGAAGCATACCCCACAAGGAGAAATGATAGTCTCACAGTAGCAAAATTGTTGCTTAGGGAGTTGATACCACATTTCGGATTTCTGATCTCTTTAGAATCAGATAGTCGAACTCACTTCAATAACGAGGTGATTAAACTCTTATGTGCACCATTAAACATCGAGCAAAAGTTGCATTGTAGCTATCACCCTGAAGCATCAGGACTAGTGGAACAGATGAATGGTACTTTGAAATCCAGAATTGCCAAGATCTGTGTCGCTACAAACCTGAAATGGCCAGATGCATTTCCTTTGGTGTTGATGACAATGAGAAACACACCTGACAGAAAGACAGGGCTGCTGCCCCATGAAATCCTCATGGGTAGAGCAATGAGATTACCAGCAGTTCCAGCCAATGCACTTGTCAATATTACAGATGATATGGTGTTGAATTACTGCAAGGGTCTGGCTGATGTGGTTCCCTCTTTCTCTCAGCAGGTGCAGGCTACCACCCTGCCACCCATCCATGATCCAGGTCACAATCTGAGAGCCGGAGACTGGGTCATTGTCAAATAACACGTTTGCAAGACTTGTCTGGAACTGCGTTGGAAGGGTCCTTACCAGGTGCTGCTAACAACTACGACAGCTGTAAAGTGTGCAGGACTCCCAAACTGGATACACGCAAGCCATACAAAAAGAGTGGTGTGTCCACAGGAGCATGAAGAAGTGTTGTTGAGAGCACCAACAACAGCGATCAGGTTGCCGTACCTGAAACAAAAAAGGAGTCAAGAGAGTCTGAAGTGGAACCAGAGTTTGTGGAAGATGGTTCAATTACCCCTGTAAGAGACGAGAGGGAAGAATTACAGGAAAGCATACAAGAGCCTGTTTCGACAGATATAGCATGGGAGCCTAGCTCATCAGAGGTTCTCCAAGAAGCAGACGGTGCTGAAAAGCAGACAGAGCAAGTGCCAGACCAAGAGGGTGAAAGAGTTGAGATGGATCAAAGCCAAGGTGATTCGACTCCTCCTGAGCATGTTGCAGGTCCATCAAGAGAAAACACCATAGAGAAAATTGACAGAAGGAACAAGAAAAGGAGACAATTGGCCTGAATCGAGATTGGAAAATAAAAGGAATTGATCCTAAATGAAACAATAGAAGAAGAAGTCAATACTACACGAAATGAAGAATTAAGGAATTAAGCGAAGAAGAAATAGGTGGCGAACGAAGGTTGAAAAGAAAGAGAATAGCAAGTCGACGTTACGCAGGTCCTGAGTAGGCATATGCAGCTACCAATGAATGGCAACGTGAGTTTATCTCTTTTTGTTTTGACAGAGAAGTTCCTAGTCAGTATTTTGATGTAACCTGAAGGTGATTAGAAAGCTGAATTGTTGAGCTGATTTGAGAAACTTAAGAAAGAGACTGTTGAAATAAAATCGAAAGAGACATTGATACCCTGATATGACAATTGAAAACTGAATGTGACAAGCTACTAATCGATTTTGACAAAGGAAGAGAGTTCCTGGATGTAAAACTGTGAGAAGAGAATCTTTTCCTTCATTTTGATTTTCGTTGCATTTTATCTAAGGGTTACTTCTGCTTTCTGATTCTTTACAGATCATGGCTGAGCTAAATAACCAAGATAGAATCTTTAGGTGCTGTAGGTACATGAGTGTTGGATTGGCAGGTATGTGTGGAATAACGTTTATAATAATGATTGTGGGGCTGTCTGTTCATGATATGAAAAAGACTACTATTACTTCTGCTCCTGAAACTACTACACTGACAGCTTTAGAAGGATTTAAGTTAGATGAGAAATACTTGCATGACTACACTAACGCTCAAGGAGAGCTTTCTTCTAATCTTTTTTATCGCTTGTTGAGTGAGTATGTTGAAACAATGGCTGCGAGGAATTATCTTGTGTGTACGCAAATTCCTTCATCAGTAGAGGAAGGAATTACGTACCATAGTCTACCTTTAACATATGGCATAAGCTGTAGTTTGCTACTAACAAGATTCTATAATCAAGAGTACATACAGTACTTTTACTGAAATTATGAATTAGTGTTTTCATTTGTTCTTATTATTAGATACCTGAGGAAAGTGGCTAAAGAGCATGATATAGTACTAGTTAGAGGATTCTTTGAACCAACACTAACTTTTGGGACAGCATACACCCATAGAAATAATTTGACATGCTTGATTACACCTTTAGAAAAGAGCTTTATAGGGCATACTGATGATAGAAGAAAAGCATTGAAGGAGAAGTTAGAAAAAGGATTAGAGAAAAGGACTTATAAGAATGATTATGCTTACACAGCTATTAAAACACAGGGGAAATTAGCATCAGATGCATTACATGTAGGGAAGCTTTGTATATATAGGCCAAAGTCAGGCACTGACACATTATTTGTGGGAATGAGTGAATGTAGGCATGCATTTTTGTTTCAGAGTAAATGGGCTTTTATGCTGAATGGTCAGGACCCTGCGATTCCTGGGATCTATTATATCTGTGGACTTAATGCTTATTACCGTCTTCCTAGAGGATGGTATGGGGCATGTTATTTGGGGATAGTTTTCCCTAAAATTTATCAAATAGATGATTTAAAGAAGTTCCTGAAAGTGACTGAATTACATCATAAGCGACAGAGGAGAGAAACCTTTTCTGCAATTGTGAGAGATATTTTTGGTGCAGTGATTCCTTCAGTGGGAGTCGTTTTAAATGCGATCAAGATACGAAAGTTGTCCACTATTATAGATAACATGCTGAAAAGTTTTACAGGGGTAATACTCTTGTTAGATACTGAATTAGCTGCGGATAGAGCTATGACGCTTCAAAATAGGCTTGCTTTAGACATTCTTTTAGCGAAAGACGGTGGAGTCTGTAAAATTATTAATGTTAGGCATTGTTGTTCATTTATCCCCAATAATGATAAGGAGATAAGAGAATTACTCACTAACGTAACTAATTCTAGTAAAGATTTGAAAGAATTGAAGGAACTAGGAGTTTGGGAAAAATTTGGAAAAGGATTTGCTTCAGTGTGCAACCGGCTTAGTCAAATTTGGAATGGGGTATTATTAAAAATTGTACAGGGAATATTAATTGTGATTGCTTGCATATTAGGATTATGGGGTATATGTACATTATGGCAAAATATAAAGTTGAAGAAATCTAAAAATAATCAGAGGAGGGAAGAACAAAACAGGAGAACAGTTTATAGGGGAAATTTGAGAAGAAGGCAAAATACAGCTGAGACAGAATTATTAAATATGGTTAAAGAAAGGAGTGATGACACATTTAGTCATCAGAGGAGGGACTGCTGGCGCAAATATGCTAATTAGAATTTATTAATGAATGATTACGAGTTTGATTAATGAAAGTTCATAGAGAAATTAGTTGTAGAGAAAATAATGTGCACGTTTGAAATTGTGACCAAGGAGATTGGCAGCCATTTGTACCAAGTCATGCTAAAATAACTAAGAGATGTGTGAAGTAATGAAAATGTGAGTGAATAATGTAGTAATATGTCATATTAAAATGTATAACCTATGTTTATATTAATTTATAGAAGTTAACCTAGCTTTTCCAGGCCTCACAAGAAGAGCTGAAGTATCACGCTGCAGAGAAGTTGAAGCATAACCTGACCCTGAACCACCCGATGTAAAAGTTGCTTAGCTAGAATTTTCTGCAATGTACAGACGGACAGGAGATGATGAAGACAATTTGATACAATTATGTGTAGAGTAGGCTAAATGTACTTTCCCAGGACTTGAACAATGGAAGCACTGACTGAAGAGGAACATGCAACATTTTTGATACCTGAAGAGCTGATTGATGAGGACATCGTATAGTGGACCAATCCGCATGCTGTGAAAGGAATGATATTAAAATTTATAGATTTGGTAAATTAATGTAATAGGTTAAAGTCACATCTGCTGACTGACTGACCAATTGGAAATTACGGTGATGGACTGGGAGACCCTAATAAAAAGTTGTGACAAGGGGCTAAGACTTCAGATGTGGGAGAATAGGAGTGAAATGTTGATGACGTCAGGAGATGTGGTTTGAGATTCTGTCATTGGGCTCACACTCTGACAGCCTGATGTGTTGCTGATCTATTGATGACCTGAAGACTAAGACTGACTTTGTTGCTGATCCATTCCATGGATAGGTAGCTATGATAATGTGACTGACTAACTTGTGCCTTTTCTTCTAGGTACCAACTTCGCTGTTTTATAGTTTTTTTCTTGTAGCAAGATGTTTTTCCAAATTCATGTTTTCTAAATTATTTTGCATGAAGTCCAACATGCCCATGCTAATCTGGGTTAGGTAGACTTTCTAGGGTGACGTTTGACAGTGACAAACAACTGACGAACTACTTGCCGAACTCTACTATTGATGCTACGTATTCATTTTTTATTGGCTTATGTTGAAGCATTCAAGCATATGATTTCTCAAGTTTTAATTAGATGATATATTGGTGTTCATTTCATGAATTAATTTGAGTTGATTGAATAAAGTTTAATCTTATTGATGACTTAGTATTGTAAGTGTTAGAAATGGGGTCTTTGGTTGACAGTCAGGTTACCCCCTGTTCAAGCAATGACCCTCACTCTAGTCAGAGTAAAAGAGAATCACCCTCAGCTAACCCCTGCTTACCCCCTTGGTAGCTTGGCAGAGCAGTAGGCTTAACTTCAGAGCGCTAGGTGTAAAGTATTTGTACCAACACACACAGTAACTCAATAAAAACACTACAAAATAACACAACACCAGTTTAGAAAAATAGGAAATATTTATCTAAACAAAACAAGACCAAAACGACAAAAATCCGACATACACAAGTCAAGTTATGAATTTTTAAAGATTAAACTCAAAAATAGCGTTTATAAACAAAAATGCTTCAATGGGGTGTTAACACGGCGTCGTGACGGAGTCGTTCCCAACAAGCCGACACCATCGGCACCGGACACGGAGTCGTGTAGACCCCCAAGTACAGTACCTTTGGTGAAGAGTGAAAACAAGCCGAGGCACGAAGTCGGGGATCGCGGCCACTGTGCGAAACGTTGAATCCACGCGCTTCGAGCGCCGTCGGTCACGATGGGGTGTGGCGACTTCCACAGAGCCGCGGACTTCAGCGGGGCTGCAGCGGCGTCGGGCCTGCGAAGAGCGTCGCGTTCCAGCAAAGGTCGCGGCGTCAGGTGCAGGCGGCGTTACCGGATTCAGCAGCGGCGTTGGTCCGGAGTTGTCCGAAGTCGATTTTCTTGGATTTCCACCAGCTTTCCTTTCAAGGGCCCAGGGACTGGTTAGGGCACCACTTGTCAGAGCAGGAGTCTCCCAGAGACTCCAGGTGCTGGCAGAGAGAAGTCTTTGCTGTCCGTGAGACTTCAAACAACAGGAGGCAAGCTCTAACTCAAGCCCTTGGAGATTTCTTCACAAGATGGAAGGCACACAAAGTCCAGTCTTTGCCCTCTTACTCTGGCAGAAGCAGCACTGCAGGAAAGCTCCACAAAGCACAGTCACAGGCAGGGAAGCACTTCTTCCTCAGCTGTCAGCTCTTCTCCAGGCAGAGGTTCCTCTTGGTTCCAGAAGTGTTTCTCCAGTCTGTAGATTTGGGTGCCCTTCTTATACCCATTTTAGTCTTTGAAGTCACCTTTCTTCAAAGGGGACTCACACCTACTTGTGAAATCCTTCCTTGCCCAGGCAAGGCCTCAGACACACACCAGGGGGTTGGAGTCTGCATTGTCAGAGGCAGGCACAGTCCTTTCAGATGAGAGTGACCACTCCACCCCTCCCTCCTAGCAGAGATGGCTAATCAGGAAATGCAGGTTACACCCCAGCTCCCTTTGTGTCACTGTCTAGTGCAAGGTGAAAAACAACCCAACTGTCAAACCGACCCAGACAGGGAATCCACAAACAAGGCAGAGTCACAGAATGGTTTAAGCAAGAAAATGCTCAGTTTCTAAAAATGGCATTTTCAAACGCACAATCTCAAAATCAACTTTACTAAAAGATGTATTTTTAAAATGTGAGTTCAGGGACCCCAAACTCCACATGTCCATCTATTCTCTAGGGGAATCTACACTTTAATCATATTTAAAGGTAGCCCCCATGTTATCCTATGAGAGAGACAGGCTTTGCAACAGTGAAAAACGAAGTTGGCAGTATTTCACTGTCAGGACATATAAACCACATTACTATATGTCCTACCTTATCCATACACTGCACCCTGCCCTTGGGGCTACCTAGGGCCTACCTTAGGGGTGCCTTACATGTAAGAAAAGGGAAGGTTTAGGCCTGGCAAGTGGGTACACTTGCCAAGTCGGATTTATAGTGTAAAAATACACACACAGACACTGCAGTGTCAGGTCTGAGACATGATTACAGGGTTACTTATGTGCGTGGCACAATCAGTGCTGCAGGCCCACTAGTAACATTTGATTTACAGGCCCTGGGCACCTCTAGTGCACTTTACTAGGGACTTAACAGTAAATCAAATATGCCAACCATGGAGAACCAATTACGTACACATTTTAAACAGGAGCACTTGCACTTTAGCACTGGTTAGCAGTGGTAAAGAGCCCAGAGTAATAAATCTGCATTAACCATCTGAGGGGCCTGTGGTCGGTCTGAACTCGGAAGTGAGTCCCAAACAAGTAGGGTCTTAGCTTCTTCAGTGCCCAGACCACAGCAAACGCTTCACGTTCTATGGCACTCCACCTACGTTCCCTGGGTAGTAACCTCCTGCTAATGAAGGCTACGGGTTGATCTAGGCCCTCTTCATTAAGCTGTGAGAGTACTGCTCCAATACCATGCTCTGAGGCGTCTGTTTGCACAACAAACTCCTTGGAGTAGTCAGGTGCCTGCAGTACAGGTGCTGTCCACATGGCAGTCTTCAGGGCATCAAAAGCGTTCTGGCAAGCCTCTGTCCAGATCACTTTCTTGGGTTGCTTCTTAGAAGTCAACTCAGTTAAGGAGGTAACAATGGTACCATATCCCTTAACAAACTTCCGGTAATATCCTGTGAGACCTAAAAAGGCTCTCACTTCAGTCTGGGTCTTGGGAGGCTCCCAAGCCAGAATCGTGTACATTTTAGGCTGTAGGGGTGCCACCTGGCCACTCCCCACCCGGTGTCCTAAGTACACCACAGAACCCTGCCCTATTTGGCACTTGCTCACCTTAATAGTGAGGCCTGCCTTCTGCAGGGCCTCTAACACTCTCCAGAGGTGTTGCAGGTGTTCCTCCCATGTGGAACTAAACACAGCAATGTCATCCAGGTAGGCGGCACTGAACTCATCCAGTCCTGCCAACACCTGGTTGAACAACCTCTGAAAGGTGGCAGGGGCATTCTTCATCCCAAAGGGCATCACATTGAAGTGGAAGTGCCCATCTGGGGTAGAGAATGCTGACCTCTCCTTTGCCCCCTCAGTTAAGGCAATCTGCCAGTACCCAGATGTTAGATCAAACGTACTGAGGTACTTGGCAGCTCCTAACCAATCAATGAGCTCATCAGCTCGGGGGATGGGGTGTGTGTCAGTCCTGCTGACCGCATTGAGACCCCGGTAGTCCACACAGAACCTAAGTTCTGGAGTGGCACCAGGAGCAGCAGCCTTTGGGACCAATACCACTGGGCTGGCCCAAGGACTGCTGGAGTGCTCAATGACCCCTAGGGTTAACATTTTGGAGACTTCCTCCTTAATGCAAGCCCTGACCCTGTCAGTCACCCTGTAAACCTTATGTTTAACAGGTGTACTGTCCCCAGTGTCCACATCATGTGTGCACAGGTGTGTGACTCCTGGGATCAGGGAAAATAGCGAGGCGAACTGTCCCAACACGTGGCGACAGTCCCTGTGCTGTTCCTCAGTCAGGGAGGGGGAGAGGATCACTCCCTCCACAGACCCATCTTTCTCGCCTGCAGACAGGAGGTCAGGAAGAGGCTCACTCTCTTCCTCCACCCCGTCAGCTGTCGCTAGGAGCATGGATAGCTCAGTTCGCTCAAAGTGTGGTTTGAGGCGGTTTACATGTAGGACCCTCAAAGGGTTTCTGGGGGATTGCAAGTCTACCAGATAGGTGACCTCGCTCTTTCTTTCCACCACCTCAAAAGGCCCAGTCCACTTATCTTGAAGAGCCCTAGGCTCCACTGGTGCCATGACCCACACTTTTTGTCCAGGCTGAAACTCAACCAGAGTGGCATTCTGGTCGTACCACCGTTTCATATCCTCCTGGCTTGCTTCCAGGTTCTCCTGAGCGAGACTCCTGGAGCGGGCAGTCTGGTTTCTTAGTGCCAGCATGTAGCTAAATACATCCTGGGGTGGTTTACTAGGAGCTTTCTCCAAAGCCTCCTTCACCAGACTGAGCGGTCCCCTCACAGGGTGGCCATAGATGAGCTGAAAGGGGCTATAGCCAAGTCCCTTTTGAGGCACCTCCCTGTAAGCGAATAGAAGGCATGGCAAGAGGACGTCCCACTTACGCCTCAAGGGCTCTGACAGGCCCTGAATCATGCCCTTCAAGGTGCGGTTGAATCTCTCAACCAGACCATTACTTTGGGATGGTAAGGGGTGGTGAACTTGTAGGTTACCCCACACACCTTCCACAGAGACTTCATATAAGTAGATATGAAGTTTGTACCTCTATCAGATACCACTTCCTTGGGGAACCCCATGCGGGTAAAAACTCCATCAAGGCACGTCCCACCACGGGGGCAGTGACCGTCCTTAGAGGAATGGCTTCTGGGTACTGTGTGGCATGGTCCACCAAGACCAGGATGAACCTGTTGCCCAGGGCTGTCTTGGGATCCAGAGGTCCCACAATGTCAATTCCTACCCGTTCAAAGGGAGTACTGACAACTGGCAAAGGCTGGAGGGGAGCTTTACATTTCCTCCCACTCTTGCCACTTGCCTGACAAGTCTGACAAGACCTGCAATGTGCATCTGAGTGCCTGCGCATTAGGGGCCAGTAAAAGTGGGTGACAAGCCTCTCAAAGGTCTTGTCCTGCCCCAAATGTCCAGCTAACGGCACATCATGAGCCAACCCCAGTAGGAAGGCCCTGAAGCACTGGGGTACCACCAGCACACGGGCTGACCCAGGCTCAGGAACCTTAGGCTCGCTATACAGGAGGTCATCCTCCCAATAAATCAGGCGTGATCCTGGCTCCTTGCCAGCCGCCTGGTCTGCCGCCTGCTGCCGCATACCCTCCAAAGTAGGGCATGACTTCTGTGCTGCACAGAATGCTTCCCTGGTGGGCCCCCCTTCCTGCTGCCACTGCGACAGCTCAGGGACCTCCCCAGTTCAGCCACCTGTTCCCCTGTAGGCTCCGGGGCATCACCCTCAGGCTCTGCCTCCTCCCGGACCGTGGGAACTTCTGGGGCCGGTTTCCCACGCCCCCTGCCCTTCCTCTTCTTGGCGGTCCCCTGGGCCACTGTTTCAGGCTCCACGGGCTCTGACTACCCTGATTGGCTGCCATAGACCGGGTGGATACGCATACCCACCCAGGCAGACCCAACATCTCCAAGTGAGGCCTGTGTTCCACCTCCTTCCAAGGAGAATCCTCCAGGTCGTTGCCTAGCAAACAATCAACAGGCATGGTTGGACTCACAGCTACTTTCCAGGAACCTGAGACCCCCCCCCCATTCAAAGGGAACCTGCGCCACTCTGCAGAGGCGCTCAGAGTTGTCTACCGCAACTACTTGGTGAAGTACCCGGGGATTAATCTGCTCATAAGACACCAGGTGACTCCTCACTGTAGTCACACTGGCTCCTGTGTCTCTCAGAGCCTCCACCCTCTGTCCATTGGTGGTCACCCATTGCCTGTACTTCTTAGTGTTATCAGGCACTAGGTTTCTCTGGACCATCTCACTGTCCCCTAGTGAGACAAGGGTCATTTCTGCTGGTTCCCACCCACCTGAAACCAACTCCTCCCCAAGCGTTAAACTGGCCAAACCCTGGGACGGTGCACCAGTGGGTGCCGGTGTACTTTTGGGGCATTTGGGGTCCCCCCTCACATGACCCACCTGGTCACATGCATAGCACTTACGTGGCGGACCACCTGCCACTGGCTTCCCTTTGGACAACCATGGCTTCTTTTCACTGGGGGGTTGGGAATCCTTACCCTGGGAATCAGTTTGGGGCCCTTTAGAAAACTCCCCCTGTTTGCCCTTACCCCCCCTTTCTTCTGAGAGGGACCCTGCCCACCCTTGGCGTGGTCTCCCCCATACCTCTTTTGGACCCTGGTGCTCTCCCAGCGGTCCGCTTCCTGCGCAAGCTTCCTGGGGTCAGTCAGCTTGCTGTCAATGTGGTGCTGGCGCAGCTCTGGAAAACATAAACTGTACAAATGCTCCCAAGCAATTAAATTGTAAAGCCCCTCATACGTGTTTACCTTACTGCCCTTCACCCAACCATCCAGTGACCTGCAAAAAGAATCAACACATTCCAACCATGTTTGGGACTCCTTTCTCTTGTAGGATCTAAACTTCTCCTTGTACTGCTCAGGGGTGAGACCATACCTGGTGAGTAAGGCCTCCTTCATGACAGGGTAGGTGAGATCCTGAGCATCGCCTAAGGCTGTCAGTGTGTCCCTCCCCTCTGCCTCAAAATGCGTCCACAGGGCTGCCCCCGAATGAGCTTTAGGGACCAGGTTCATGTGGAGAGGCAAAAAGTTAAGGGAGACCACGCCAAGGATGAAAAGTCTAACAGTAAGCAATAGGGAAATACAATTATTTAAATGCTTTATGGAGTTGTGGTTATTCATGAATTGATGGTTATAATTGTTTTGATTTTAATATTAGTAATTGGTTGTGCTGATTGTTTGATACCATAGTTACTACATAGCTAGGATATTCTATGCGATCCAAAAGGTTCATCGGCTTATATGCGTCCCCTTGTAAGATTACTTACTAAGGACCAGGCGTGCTAGCACTATGAACTGGAATTTCCAGGAAACTCCTGAACAGACTTCAGACCATCCAGAACGCAGCCACAAGACTCATGGGCAACTTTCCTCACTGCTCCCATATCGCTCCACAGCTCAGGAAACTACACTGACTCCCTATTCACAAACGCAGTCAATTCACACTCCTCACAGATACCTACAAACCCTACACCCCACAGGAGTTGCATATGTTAACAGCCACACACTCGTCTACAACCCAACCAGATACTTATACGCAGCCTCACTCTCACTCGCACACACCCTGAATTCACAGATGCAGAGCAGGTGGTCGCTCGTTCTCGCACCCAAAACATGGAACGACCTCCCACAACACATCAGAGCCTCCTCGTCGCAAGTTGAGTTGCACAAAAAGTTGAAGGCCTGGCTCTTCGCATAACTCTGAGGGCACTACATGCCTGCACAGCTGCTCAAGCGCCTGTATTCCCTTGCGGGGGATTAGTGCGCTCTACAAATCAACACACCGTGATGTAACAACATCAAAGAGAAGTAAGTCACCTTTGATGACTGCCAGTGACAGAAGAGAGCAGAAGAGCACCCTATGTCACTTCTAGAACGCGGTAGATTGAGAAGTCTTGTAGGCACTGAGCTGACTCTGGGGTACAGAGAACGTCAAATGTCTATAGCGATAGGAAACCCTTACATACACTTCTAAAAAGGTGAAATTAGGGCACTGAAGCAAACTTTAAATCAGTGAAAGCAAGATTGGTGTACACGTCCCTCAACTAACTCACCTTCCCTTATACCAACTATTAGATTCATTCAGTCAAGCTTATTAAGTATCATTAAATTGTAAATTAAAACATATTTCGAAAATAAATCACCTTCCACATTGCACCAGAAATACTGCCTACTTAATTGATATTTTGGAATGTGCGCTATTTAAATGCTAGTAGTACACTAGGCGTGACCGACTTGGGTGGACTTCAGAATGTTGCCTCTGTGATGCATGACTTGTTACTTCCCACACCGTTTCCAAATCTGATGGCCTGTTTTCCAACTGTGTCTCCACCCTTGCCATGTGCCCGGCTAGCGAACAGGTATACGCTATGAAACATGCATTTTAATGAAATGTGTATCGAGAGGCATGTCCTGCAATGTGACTCTCAGTTCATGGAAATCAAGTTGACATCGGACCTAGAACAACTCATTTCCCTTCTGTGGCGTGACATTGAAGAAAATCACAAAAAAATGTGTAAGAGATCAGGCATGGTTACTTCTTATGTAACGTTATATTTCCTAGGATTTCTGACTTTCCTGGAAGCTGACTTTAATACTTCAGGCAACTTAAATTGCAGAGTCTAAATCAAAATAAACTTTACTCCCGAAACAAGCGCTTTGTTTTAAGTTAAGAACAAATAGAAAGGCGGAAATAAAAGTTTCTAAGCTAAGAGGCCTGGAGAGATGCTTGTTTACTGTGCGGTTGTATTCCTAGATGTAGCCGACTTCGGAGTTGTAGCCAGAGTATATGTTGAGCGACTGCCGAAGCTACTGCCACAAACCAGCCACTAAAACAAGACCAAGAAAAATTTCAGATCTCACATCTGGAAGCGAAAATGTCTCTCTGGGCAGAAGCGAACTGTTGCTCTAAGTGGATCACCATCCTGGAAAGTATGAAATCTAGGCTCATTGCACGATCACAGTCCTAACACGAACAAGAAGCATGTAGTGGATTACACACGGCTATCTGTACAAATGATGGTGTAAATATGCTGCAGTTGTCCACTTTTAGAGAACACGCACATTATCCCTTCCTTTGTGTCACCATGATCAGGGTGGACTGTACTTCAGGGGCGATCTTACATAATACACTAACTGGAAGAGATATACTTCTTGTACTATTCAGTTGGCGGAAACGAGAGGTTTGGCCTTGTGGTACCAGCATGGTACAAGCACAGTGGACAGCGACGTAGTCTCCCTAAGCTGTGCTCCATTTCTTTTGGAGACAGTGGGGCACAACAGAATTCACCAATCTGTGACACGTATCTAGAGGGCCTGCTGCAGCCCCACACCACCACAACCAGCAATAAAACCAGCCAAAGGCTGTCCTGTTTAAGGCAATGCTGTCCCAGGCCGCAGAGTTTTTGTGATTTTGTAGGGGTTGCAATGCTTGCAGAGGAAACGTGGGGCACATTTGCAAATAGGACATCTTTAATGGCTTCTACAGCAAAGACATGCTGTAGTACACGCTGAAGCAATAGTAGAATTGCCAGATTAACCAATACTCATTATTTGATTAGACAGTAAAAGACCACCATTGGATCTGTACTGCTATTTACGTAATTGCATCCCAGAGGTCGTGCTTCCTACAAGACTTAAGAAATCCTCTACTTGCACAAATGTGTTGTGTCACCCACACTGCACACTGCGAGTTTAAGACTTATTTTGAGCTTTCTGTCGTCATAATGCTAGCAGCTAGTAATTAAATCAAAGGTGGGTGCAAAGGCTTGTATAGAATGCACTGAAATTAGAGCCCGGATTATGGATGATGTTTTATTTATTAATTTTTATTTTATTTTTTTATTTTTTTTATTTGTGGTTTGACAACAAAATGTACACAAACAAAATAATGAAAGAAAAAAAGGCACAGATGGCTACCATTATATCAATCATTACATTTCCCATGTGCAAACAGGCATTACAACATTCCGACTATTTGAAGGTGTGCATATGGTATTCAGTCGAGCATCACCCGATCTCCATACCACTTGTTCTTCCTTATTCTGTTTATCTCACTCCCTGCGGGCGACTCTCCGGTAACGTGTTATGTATTATGTTGGGCTTGAGTCAGCAGACAACAGGTAGTTAGTTACTCAGTGGTTGCCATATGTTTTTGGGGCGTGATGTGTGTGGCTGAACTTCTGCATACACTTCGCTGGTGGTATCACAGTGGATAAGACTGTGTAGCCAAGCTGTGTGGGTGTTTTTTTATTGCACCAGTGTATGGCGAGTTCGCGTTTTGCTAATAATAGGCTATTGCTGTATACAATCCTCCCGACTGGGGAATGTCGGCTATGTAACCCATCAGGGCATGCATTGGCAGGGCTCTAGTGCAGCTTCTATCATTAAGGAAAGTTTTCCAAAAATGTCCTGCCAGTATGTCGCCTGTAGGGGGGAAAGTCTGCTTGAGGGGCAAGACATTTAGGACAGTTTGATGAGTTTGTGGGGTCTATTCTGGCTAGAGCTGCCAGCGTCACATATACCAGTCGTGGAAATGTATAATGTATGAGTCTGTGGGGGTAGTTCATAGAGATTAATTGGGTTGTAAGCAGCACGCAGCCCATATTTTATCCATGATCAGCCGGCCCAGATTCTATTCCCAGATGGTGCGTAGCTTAGCGTCATGTGTCGGTAATAGAGTAAGGCATGTACAATATAATCGAGGTATCAGTCTGTCCCCTTCGATGTCTGTAATCAACAGAGTCAGTGGTGTGAAGTCATTCGGTGCTGGGGGTATGAGGGAGTTTGTGCCCATAGTGCACTTTGAAGACGCCTGAGTTGCAGTGGCGAACTGTATGCCTTCTGTCCTTGAAAATACATGCCCCCCCCCCCGGAAAACAAGTCGCCAAGTGTGTAGAGGGCGAATTTAGAGAGTGTGTGTTGTACTAGTGTTTCTCCCATCATGGGGAGCCATGTGGGATTGGTTAAGGGTAGAGCAGATGAGTAGAGATGGTCCACGTGGAGCCATGCGCAGCAGGTGGTTGAGACTGTTTGTATATCATTGGGGTCCAACGGTTATCCCCTCGGGAGAAGAGAGCATAAGGGGGCCAGAAAAACAAGGTCTCTTTTGGGTATGTTAAACTGCAGCCTGGCGTGTGGGTTACAGTGTGTTGCAAATTGACCTTGTGCGACTCTGTAATACAATTGAAAGTGTGGAACTCCGAAACCACTGTGTTCATAAGGAAGTGTCAAGACATCCCAGTGGATCCTAGGGTGCCTACCTGCTCAAATTAGTTGTGTGAGATGTCTCCTGAGTTCTGAGAAAAATGAATTGTAAAGTGGTATGGGAATGTTTATGAAAAGATATAGAAATCGGGGGAGGACAACCATTTTAATAATGGCTATGCGGCCTGCCATTGACACGTTATCTTGTGCTCCCTCCATTGACTCACTCATTTTTCTGTAGGCGTGCATGTCCGGCCCACCATCGGCATCTAGATCATCCAACTTGGTCACTCCTCGGCGAACATGTCCATACTGGTTGAGTTCTGAATATCAGGTGGTAAGCCCCGGTGTCCTCCCCCCGGCCCTTTGGCATTGCGTTTGGCAAGTGTTTTACAAAGGTCCAGGTCATTGGATGGGCTTTCCAATATGCGCATTTTGTCATATACGTCGACCCATAACCGTGTAAGATATAACGTCCCATATCGGACACCAATATCGGACACCAAGCTTGCGCGGTTGTATTTTTGCCTATGCGTAATTGCACCGTGCCTCCTGCACCGCAATCGTGAAGTCACCGACATGTCCTGGTATTGCAGGGGACCTTTTTCCTTTGTCAGGTGCGATCCCAGGGTTCTGTGGCCCCGTTCTGCCACAAACGTAGCGGTGTATTTGTCTTGGCCTAGCAGTTGCTCTAACAGGTTTTCTATAAAAACAACCAAGCGACCAGTGTTGGTGGACTCCGCAGTTCCTAGAATGCGGATTTTGTTCCGTCACCCACAGGCTTCCACATCCTCGTTCTTGGCTGCCACCATGCGGAGCCTATTCTCCATCCGTTCAAGTCGTTTCTCCATTTTGTATGCCCCGTCATCTAGGTTGGAGATACGGTCTTCGGGTCCCTGGATCCTGGTGTCCTGTATATCCAGTCTGCCTTTTATCTTATCGAAGCGGGACTCTACTGTGTCATATCTGGCATCTAGTGCCCGAAATCTGGATCTCAACTCTGCCATGATTTTACCCAAGTCCGTGGGCTGCACTGTTTCTGGGCCCCCAGCAGTGTCTCCCCGCTATGCCATGATTCTGTCTGTCAACGTGGCACTGCGTGGCCCATCAAATGTGAGTTTCTTCTGCTTGAAGTCTCCCTTGACCATGATTGACGCGCTACAAATTGTCACTAGCTGTAGTCCCCTTCACATCTCAGCTCCACAAATGCCCGCATATTCCTCACTTGATTTGCATGGGTAGGGGAGTCGCCACCCGGCATGTACCAAAGAGGGGGGTCCTTTTCACACCAGTTAGGCCGCACTCTAGCTCTGTCGTAGGATCTGTGTTGCCATCAAGCTCGATCAGGATCTCTCATCCCTGCATGTAGGCAGCAGCCCGCACCGGAGGCTCGCCCACGATCCCTATCACCGTGGGGCTCCGGGGCATGGAGTCGGAAACCTAAGCCCGGGCCAAAGCAGCAGCACCACCAGTGTCACGATGGCAGGCCCCCTGCCCTTGTCCAGTCATGGGGGACCGACCCGTATCTCAGGTCGCACCACACGGCCCACCGCTGCGGCTCACCGGCGGCCCCTGTCACCACGGGGCCTCCAGGGCACGTTACAGGTCAGAGAGGCCACCAGGCGGTCTGCGGTTGCTCAACTCACGTCAGGCCTGTTCTTCTGCCACACATTCGGGGGGTCTCTCAGCACCTCATACAGGCCCGGTCTCATGGGAATGTTTATGAAAAGATATAGAAATCGGGGGAGGACAACCATTTTAATAATGGCTATGCGGCCTGCCATTTACAATGGAAGGCGGACCCACCTTTCTACTTGTGTGGACACTCTGTCCAAAGCGGTCCCATAGATGAGTCAGATCACTTGTTCTTTGTCTTTATGTATGTGCACTCCTAGATACTTGACATGTTCGTCGCACTACTTCAGCAGGAAAGTTAATTGACTGGGCGATGTATTGTCTGTGAGGGGAAAAATGTCTGATTTGGACCAATTGACACAGAGTCCGGAATATGTACAGAATAGGGCTACCGATTGTAGGGCAGGGTCCAGATTGGCCCTAGGATTCCTTAAACACAGCAGCACATTGTCTGTGTATAATGATATAAGCAGTGGTCCGGTTTTGAACTGAAGTCCCGTATGGATATATTTTTCTTGTAGGTATCTTATTAACGGGTCCATAGCGATTATAAAGACAACAGGCGATAACGGGCATCCCTGCCTTGTGTCTCGTGTAATCAGGAAGGACTGGGACAGTGTGTTGTTGATTCTAATTCTGGCCTTTGGTTCAGTATATAAAAGCTTAATTAGGGAAAGGAAGTTACGGGGAATGCCAAGCTTCTGTGGGGTTGCCATTAAAAATGGTCATTCCAAAGAGTTGAATGCCTTCTCCGCATCCAAGAGTACCACTGCTGTGGGAATTGTGGGGGAGACTCTGTTAAGTGTAGCAAACAGTGTATGGAGGTTAATGGCTGTTGACCGTTGTGGGATAAATCCCGATTGTGTTGATTGTATGACACCATCCACCTGCAAGGACAGTTGTGTTGCTAGTAACTTAGCCAGGATTTTGTTATCAAAGTTTAATAATGAGTCCTATAGGAGCCGCATTTCATTCGGTCTTTATCTGATTTGGGCAGCAGTGTGGTAACCGACTCTCTAAGTGTTGGCGGCAGGATGCCGGCCAATGCCTCGGTGTACACCTCTAACAGATGTGGTGCTAGGTCATTCCGATATGCCTTGTAAAAGGAACCGGTAAATCCGTCAAGCCCTGGAGCCTTTGACCCATTCAGAGCTCTACTGCCTGGATTATCTCCTTGCATGTGAACGATTCAGCCAGAAACTGTTGCTCTGTGTTTTTCAGCCATACTATTGCTATTTCATTAAGATATTGTGCCAGGGCTGGATTATCACCGCTCTGGGTGGGGGAATATTGTTTAGTGTAATAGGTGGGAAACTCAAATTTGTATCCCTGCTGTGTCAGTTATATGCGTGCCGTCCTCCTTGTATAACTCAGGTATATGCGAGGATGCCCTAGAGGGTCTCAGCAGGTTTGTCAGGGTGCGGCATGGTCGTTCCCCCTCCCAGTATCGCCAGGCATTTGTGTACTTGCAAAAGTTATCGGTATCACGCCAGGCGACGTCTCGGAACACCTCATAAGGGCAGCCCGCCACCTCCCACTATGCTGCACACTGTGTATCATGTCAGTGTGATCCAGCCCCGCCAGTGCCTCCTCCACCCTTGATAGACTGTTACGGACGTCTCGTAGGATTCCCACTTGTTTTGCTATGCAGACCCCTCTTACGTAAGCCTTAAAAGTTTCCCATAATGTAGCGTGACAGTATACTGTGCCTTTGTTAAGAGTGAAGTACTCTGTAATCGCTTTTTGTAGTTTGGCACGTAACATCATCTTATAAAGCCAATGAGGGGAATCTCCATCTACGCTCTCGCAGGACTGTCTGTGGGATTTTACAGAGGAGTCTGAGTAGGGAATGGTCTGATAATGTGCGTGGGAGATGTGTGATATTGTCCGCCCAGAGTGTGACAGTGTCAATGACCAGCCAGTAATCTATCCGCGTCCACTTGTTGTGTGGGGCCGAGCAGATTGTATGATCCAAGGCATGCGTCTTTTGTAAGCACCAGGGGTACCGTAAACCATGTATTTCACAAATATCTTGCAGAATCCGCAGGGATCAGGGTTTGACAGTGGGGCTCACCGCTGTGGTGTCACGGAGTGAGTGCATAACCATATTGACATTTCCGCCCATAATAATGTGATCTGTTGCCATTTGGTCTATTCGGGACTTGAAAAAGTCGGGTTGTCTGTATTCAGGGCATAGATATTCACTAACAGGAATCGGTGACCAGCTAACATCCCTACCACCAATATATATCTACCCTGATCATCTGTCGAGGTGGGGAGAGGATGGAATGGTAGGTTCCGATGTATTAATGTACAGACCCTGCTGGAGTATGAGCTATAACATGAGAACTACCTGTGAGGGCCCCAATTAGCTGCAAAGTTGTGTGTATCTCCTGCAGGAATGCTATCTGCGTCCCATGTCTATTCAAATATTGCAGTACCTGCTTACACTTGCGATGATTATTCAGACCACGAAAATTCCAGGACACAAAGATGGTCTCTAAGACAGCCCGCCTGTCAGTGCTACCGCCTGTCATGCATTGGGGCATGTATGCAAATCTGATACAATACAAGTGTTCGCAATCTGTGCACAAAAACAATAACATATAACTGATATACAACAATTACATAAAAGACTATTCAATCCCCCCACCCACACCCAGCAAAGAACTGCCCGTTGAGTCCCCAACTGTAGACTAAATAGTATACAAATATCGAAAATAAAGAGACAATAATTCCCCAGAAGATGCATGTGGTGTCCACCATGGGGATGGGGCAACACCACGACGGGCATCTCCTCATAGCTTTAGGATCTAACTGTGCTGAGGTCCAGAGAAGTCCAATGCTTCATTTTGACGTGTTATCTTGTGCTCCCTCCATTGACTCACTCATTTTTCTGTAGGCGTGCATGTCCGGCCCACCATCGGCTCCTAGATCATCCAACTTGGTCACTCCTCGGCGAACATGTCCATAGTGGTTGAGTTCTGAGTATCAGGTGGGAAGCCCCGGTGTCCTCCCCCCGGCCCTTTGACATTGCGTTTGGCAAGTGTTTTACAAAGGTCCAGGTCATTGGATGGGCTTTCCAATATGCGCATTTTGTCATTTACGTCGACCCATAACCGTGCGGGATATAACGTCCCATATCGGACACCAAGCTTGCGCGGTTGTATTTTTGCCTATGCGTAATTGCACCGTGCCTCCTGCACCGCAATTGTGAAGTCACCAACATGCCCTGGTATTGCAGGGGACCTTTTTCCTTTGTCAGGTGCGATCCCAGGGTTCTGTGGCCTCGTTCTGCCACAAACATAGCAGTGTATTTGTCTTGGCCTAGCAGTTGCTCTAACAGGTTTTCTATAAAAACATCCAAGCGACCAGTGTTGGTGGACTCCGCAGTTCCTAGAATGCAGATTTTGTTCCGTCACCCACAGGCTTCCACATCCTCGTTCTTGGCTGCCACCATGCGGAGCCTATTCTCCATCCGTTCAAGATGCCCCGTCATCTAGGTTGGAGATATGGTCTTCGGGTCCCTGGATCCTGGTGTCCTGTATATCCAGTCTGCCTTTCATCTTATTGAGGCAGGACTCTATTGTGTCATATCTGGCATCTAGCGCCCGAAATCTGGATCTCAACTCTGCCATGATTGTACCCAAGTCTGTGGGCTGCACTGTATTCCAGTGACGTAAAGACACTTGTGCCACACACAAGTTTTGTGCCTGCGGAGCTGTGTGTTCATGAAAAAGTAATGATGGATTCAATTCTGTTTGGTGCCTCTCTCTAGTATGACATGTGTTTGCGCTGCATATCAATGACAGAAGGAGTCTTGTTCTTTCTGTGCACCCTCCAAAAGTGACTGTTAAACATGTCAGTATTAGGGTGGTGTTCTCCCAAACTTTTGCTTTCTTTGCTGATCTCGTTTTTGCTGGCCTTAGGACTCTGTGCACCTTAGCACTGTTAATTAGTGCTGAAGTACATGTGCTCGCTCCTTAAAACACAGCAATATGGGCTTATCACCAATTGGTATTCTTAAGTTACTTGTAAGTCCCTAGTAAAGTAGTACTGCATGTCCCCAGGCCCTGTAAATTAAAAGCTACAAGTGGACCTGCAGCACTTATTATGCCATCCAATTTAGTAGCCTTTTAAACATGTCTCAGCCCTGCCATTGCAGCCTGTGAGCAGTCCTGAACTGCTATTTTGACGTGGCAAAATAAACCTTTTGCCAGGCTTAAAAAGTCCTTTTTGATACATATAAATCACCCCCAGGGTATATCCCTGGACAGCCCAGAGGGTAGTGTATTTAAAACGTAGGACATGGAATTTTAAGTTTTACATATCCTGGTAATTAAAAACTCTTACATTTGTTTTTCACTACTGCAAGGCCTATCTCTCCCATGGGATAGCTGTTGGAAATGTCCTTTTCAGCAGGGTCATTCCCAGACTTTTTGCCTTCGCTCCTCCTGTTTTTTGCTAAATTCCTTTTTATTGACCTTAGGACTCCAGTGCTAAAGTGCTTGTGCTCCCTCCTTAAAACATGGTAGAATTGGCTTATACTGAATTGGCATATTTAATTTACTTATATGGCCCTAGTAAAGTGCACTACAGGGACCCATGACCTGTAAATTAAATGTTACTAGTGGATCTGCAGAACTGATTGTGCCACCCACTTAAGTAGCCATTTAAACATGTCTCAGGCCTGCCATTGCAGAACCTGTGTGTGCAGTTTTAAACTGTCATTTTGACCTAGCCAGGTAAACCTTTTGCCAGACTCAAACCTTCTTTTTAAATACATATAAATTGCCCCTACTGTAGGCCCTAGACAGCCCCAGGGGTAGGGTGCAGTGTATTTAAAAAGTTTGATAGGTACTTTTAAGTATTGTATGTCGTGGTAGTGAAAAACTCTTAAATTCGTTTTTTAATACTGCAAGGCCTATCTCTCCCATATGATACAATTTCCTTATTACATTTTATTAAGAGTAATTTCCTGATAGGAAGAGAAAACTGGATCATGTTTGGTGTCTCTGGAATCCTAATTTAAAATCATAACTCATGGTGATGTTGGATTTGAAATTACAATTCTGAAAGTGCCACTTTTAGAAAGCTGGCATTTTCTTTTCTCAGCCATTTGCTGCCTGCAGTCTGTCTCAGGTCACATGGCTGGGTGTAGTTGGCAGTTGGGCTCTCCAAATTCCTCCTAGTCAGCCACACACAATAAGAGTAGTGGTGTGGTGTGGATTGGTAGTGGTATAATTATCTCCTTTAGACACTGTCATAGAATTCAGTTCATACAACCCAATATTTCCTGCAATCATTGGTTTCCCATTTTGCAACTCTTTTGTCATTAGAGGTAATTATCTGAGTGTGTATTGTTTCGATTTTAAGACATAATTGCATAAAAATGATTTCGCTTACATCAACATTCATAGCAAGGACAACGTATGCTTGCTTTTGAGCACATGGTTGGGCAGACATGTGGACACTGGTCCTGGAATGAAATTCAGTTATGGTATTCCCAACAAGTCTGCCACCCAGGATTATATTAGCAAGACAAAATCATGAACATTGACAAAACATGGGATTGGTTTCACATTTCGAGCTGTTGCGCCGTTTGTGTATTTTGCTTTTTGTGTTTTCACACACTCTGCAATATATGTTTTCTCTGGATCATTTATCACACATATATTGTTTACAAAATGGTATATGTTCATATTTCTCTGCTTAATTGAGCGCCCAGCGAACAATAACCAATTAGGAATTTGAACTGATCCACAACGTAAATTAACTTACTTTGATCCTTTGTATTATTAATGCTTTTTTATCCGAAAGTGTATAACTATTTATATATTTGCAGTTTAAGAACTATGTAGACATCTTGCGCAAAATTGTATAGCATGAAGATAGTTATGTTTCTGTAGTATGTTATTTCTCATCATGAGCTGAGGTTAGTATTTCTAGAGGAACTGAGCTGAAACACGTCAGTTCTGAGCACAATTAAAACATGATAATACCTATATTGGTGGCCGTATTTTGTTTGCCCTGAATTGATTGGGATGACAGTATGACAGTGATATCTATAAATATATATAAATATATATATATATATATATATATATATATATACAATTACATCCCAAAACATTAAATACATTACAAAAGAAATATATATATATATATATATATATATATAAATAAAATTTAAAAACTAATAAAAATATAAACTAATACTATAAGTTTTAAATTATGAGCAAGTAGTAATAATAAGTATATTTAACCAATATTAGGAAAAGTAGGGAAAACATTGGACTTCAGAGGGGATTCATTTTCTATTCCTACTTCAGTCTAAGTTTATTTTGGAGAGTTTACATTTACATTTACGATTCCTACTCCAGTCAGGAAAAGTAGGGAAAGTATTGGACTTTGAAGGGGTTAGATGTACTATTCCTACTCCAAACAGCAGAACAGTAGGAAAAGTGTTGGACTTTGCAGTGGTTAGATTTAATATTTCCCACTCCAAACAACACAATATTAGGAAAAGTGTTGGACTTTGGAGGAGTGAGATTTATTATTCTTATTATTCTCATTCCACTCTGTGCAACAGAAAGGAAAGCAATGAGTTTCAGAGGGGTGAGATTTACTATACCCACTTCAGTCTGTGCAAGAGTAGGGAAAGCGTTGGACTTCGGAGGGATAACATTTACTATTCCCACTCCAGTCTATGCAACAGTAGAGAAAGCAATGGACACTGGAGGGGTAAAATATACTATATTCACTTCGGTCCGTGCAACAGCAGGGAAAGCCTTGGACTTTGGAGGTGTAAGGGTTACTGTTCCCACTCCAGTCTGTGAAATAGTTGGCGAAAGTGTTGGACTTCAAGGTCGCTACTAGGTAGTTATAGTTAGGACCAAGTTTCTATAGAAAGAGTGTTTTTTGTTTTGCTAATAACTTTGGTACCATTTGATTAATATTCATGAACTTTTTCAAGGAAATACAACACTTACTTTAGCTGCTGTCTCTAAAGTTTTGGAGTGATCCATCAAGCAGGGGCCGAGAAAAAGGGGGGGGTCCCAAAAAGTGTTTTTCCCATTCATTTTTCCATAGGGATTTTGAACAGCAATAGCACCAAAACCACTGGACGAAATTACACCAAATTTAGCAGAAAGATAGCTCTTGGTCCAGAAAGAGACCTTTTTGTTATTGTTATTTGGTGTAAATCCATTCAGTAGTTTTTAAGAAATTTAAGGAAAACCAAATTTGTATATATTGGGATGCGCAGGATTCTCGACCCCTCCTGATCTTGTGCTGAGATCTGGTTGACAGTCAACAATTCAACAAGGAAGTGTTGTCAGCCATGTTGGGACTCAGTTTCAGCAGAGTCCCTGAAAAAAATATTTAAAAAAAGGAAAGGGCCAGGGTACAGTCACCCTGACCCCTATGCTCTGGTGGTAGTGTTCCAGAGGGCACCCCTCCACCATGGATAAAAAGCAGTTTTTTCAAAATTTACAGAAAGAGTTGCGGTGGATCCGCAGATC
The DNA here is from genome assembly GCF_031143425.1 of Pleurodeles waltl. Classification (NCBI taxonomy): domain Eukaryota; kingdom Metazoa; phylum Chordata; class Amphibia; order Caudata; family Salamandridae; genus Pleurodeles; species Pleurodeles waltl. The sequence goes on along the minus strand of NC_090437.1, from coordinate 1,028,513,028 downwards.
CGCCGTAAATTTTAAAAAATGGAAAACGAAGCACTGGCTCCTGCGCTTTGTCTTTTTTAAGCCAACAGGTGGGCCAAGTCCCAGGGGCCCTAAGGTCATAATGTGTGTGGGGGGCTGTCCAAGGGACCACAACCTCCCCAGAGCTTATAACCAACATGCAGGGGGGGCCACATGGCCCCTGTTCCCAAGGGACCACCACCTTCCCATAGCTTTTATTATATATGGTGCGAGGGGCCTTAAGGCTCCCCCAGTGGTCCCAGATAGCCCATAAAGTACATGTAATAAAATAAAAAAAAGAATAGTCAGGGATCACAGGGGAGGCCTTGAAGCTTCCCCCACAGTCCCAGATAGCCCATAAAGGGCTAAAACAAACAGATTAAAAAATAAAATGAATAGCACAAATGTGAAGGTCACAGACCTTCACACTGAGCATTGAAGGTTCAAGTCCAGCTGGAGTTGTTTCCCTCCTTTATTTTTTTTGTTAAGTGCAGATGTTTAAGGCTCATACTGAAAGGCGATCTAACTGTTTTTAAATGGCAAACTTTTCAAATTGTGCAGAAATATCTAATTCTAAGTAAATCACACATTAAAGCCTAGAAAACTCTCTATCTCTCTCCCTCTCACACTCACCTTCTCTCACACACTCAGACACTGACGCACCCACTCACAGACCCACTCAGACACTGACGCACCCACTTTCACACCCAGACAGACACTATCACAGCCACTCTCCTACCTAGATACACCCTGTCACACCTATTCTCACACCCAGAGAGATAGGGCGCAGCCAACTCCCGCAACGCACATCCAAAGGCAGTGCGCAGCATGGATTTGGGCGGTTAGGGGGGTTGGCCATAGGGTCTGGCAGCAGACCACGTTTACCTGAAGGCCGTACGCAGTGGTCATTGGATTAACATATTGTAATGAAAATGACTTTACGTTAAAAAAAACATAAAAATTCACTGAAAAACAAAAGGTTACAAGGACGCACCTTCACCATGCACTGCTAATTACCCCACAAATTATGGCACTCCTGACGTCTTTGATAACATAATTGATAAGGTCACTGTAACATCTGCAGTAAAATTATTGAATTCGATAAATGTGCATGGCGAGGGCGCAAGTTATAGTTACCTTAGGACACTAGTTATAGTTACTTGAAATAACTCTAACCATAACTGGTGAATTTCGTTGGTTTGGTATGTTTAAAATGTGAGCCTAAAAATAACGTCCTGGTAACCTTTGGGTTTTTAAGTGAATTTCTATGTTTTTTAATTTTGTTTCCTAACTATAGTGTCCCTGTAACCTTTGTTTTTTTCAGTGAATACTAGAAGATGAAGGATCACAAGAAAACAACAGACAGCCAGGATAAAAATCTGGATCCCAAAGGATGCAATGAGTCACAAGAAAATTTAATGTCTAAGATAGACGTGACTCAAACAGATGATCTCACCAAAGAACAAAAATATATTTCCACTACAACGTTTCAGCTTCCACCTTCCTTGGGCAGTACAAGATGGTTTGCTGTGTAACTGCACAGCTGCCACTGCTGGATTTTCAAAAAGCATCATTCTGATATTTAATCATTAACTAATTAACTAGCCACCCCATACCCCTACAAACCTAGCAACCTATACCTAAAATATAACTAAAATAAATTAGCATAACACAAATTACATACTTTATAATCAAATGCCTACTTAATTGATAATTCATTGTCAATTAATTATTACTGATTTAACTTCCCGCTTCATAACCCTGCAAACCCAGCAACCCGCATCTAAAATATAAGTTTAAATATAGAACTATTACACAGTTTAAATATTTGATTAAACATTAAGAATTATTATTATTTAATTATTACTTAAATACATTCCCTACATGCAACCCACAACTAAACTATAACTAAAATAAATCAGTAGTACATAATGAGAATAATTAGTAATCAATTCAATAAATAATATTTGATAATTAATTATTATTTGTTACCCAAATTCCCACCATTAACCCCTAGGTGATGATATGATATATGATTATTACACAATCTGCATAATTAATAATCAATTAAATAATTAATCATTTAAAAATTAATTGTTAATTAATTATTGCCTAATTAGCTTCCCACCCTATTCCCCTACAAACATAGCACCCTGCAAATCAGTATTATATAATGTAAAAAATATTATCAATCACATCCTTACTTAAAAATTATTTATTTAGTAATTATTATTTAATTAATGTCCCACCACAAATCCAACAACCCACTACAACACTATAAATACATATTATCAAGTAAATAAAAAATTCTTAAAACTACATTGGTACCATAAAATTATTATATGAACTAAAACATATTAAAATAATAATTAATACTTTAAAAACGATATTATTAAAAACGATCTTAACAATGATAATTTTAAAAACAATATTACTTGTCTGACAAAAATAATAGTCTTGACAATTATATTTCTGCATCATGATATTTTTGTGTCACATTATTTTTCCCAATATATTTGACTCCCAATATTTACAACTCAACAGTTTGTCAAAACACTGTTGAAGAACTGCTGTGCTCCTGAAAGGACTGTTGTTCCGCTGGACTGCTGCTCTGAAGGCACTGTTGCCCTGCTGTGCTGACATGCTGCCTGCTGCCATCTTGCCTGGGTGAGAAGGATTGGACCTGCATCTGTTGAACCCAGGACCCCACCGTGACTCAGAGGGCTTGCTGGCTGCCCTCCTGACTACTCAATCAAGGGGAATCAATTGAAAGGAGAAGTATATTTCTTAGAACATACTAAATACTACTTTTAATTTACAAATATATACATCAGGTAGATGAAAATACCTTGGTGACACTCTTATATCACATTTCACACTAGTGGGTGCTGAACCCCATTATCAGAATATGCTTCCCCCTCCACCTGTACTAGATTGCGCATCACAATAGGAGTTGGTGCCATTTCACATAGGAAAGACCTATTGGCTTTTTGGTGGTCACTACATTAATTAATATAAACATTACACTGCCATCAATATTCATCATCACAGAAACATCACAATTCAAACCAATTCAAACCAATGTGCTAGAGTCTTTCTTAACATTCTTTGGGCCACATAATGCAACCATATAACCAACTACTAGGAGTAGTACTAGGAGTCCCTGCACTCCAGAATCAAGGACAAAAGCTTCAACTGTGAGAAAGTTTCAAAATAGCTGTAACATTGCCCTGAGGTCATAATTTCCCTGTCTCAAAACCTTAGGTTTTTAATATAACATGAAGGGGGAATGTAGCCCTTTTGCAGCAACCCCAAACACTCCTTGGTAATAGGGGTGGTGCCCTAACATGTGCACAACACATCACATGTAATGCATTTACATCTCAAGTATGAGCCACACCATCTGGATTGTTCTAGTGAGGACCAGTACATGGCAATGACAGCAACGCAATGGCACACTCACAATAGTAACAAAAGTAAAACACAGCTCCACTTCACTTACCATTACTAATGGGCCACTGATCCATATCCCCAAGCCTGAAATAAACTAATCATGGGTTGGAAAGTAAGATGACTCCATGCACATGCACAACATCCAGAGACAGGACTATTACCCTTGCAGACTCAAATGCTGTTTTCCCACTAGGATACCACCGTGCAATGTGCAGCTCAAATGTGTGACATCTAGCAAGCCTGACTAATTACTAGCTAACAGAGCTGAACAGTCATGTCAAGTATCAGACAAACCCATAAGCCATCCTCTGTGCAATATGTACTATACTTCAACGACAGCTCCCAACATGGAGTATGGAAATCAAGTCACAGAGTTGTATGCACAACAAAGGTATGATGTGCAGCATCTGTCAATGTCATTGCAGGGAATCATGTCAACCCACTGTCTGCATATCACAAAGAGCTAACCAAACACACTATCTGAGCTGAACTCTCTGTCTCAGCCCCTTCACAGGTAACCCTGCCATTGCCACCATGGAGAGGATACCAGAGACTGCCAGTCCCCCTCAGGATGAAGGCCCCAGTGAGGACAACACACCTGGATGTCTGGACACATATGAACAACCTAGCCCATCTGGGACACCTGGTCAGTCGACTCCTTGTATCACCCTGCCCACATCTACCTTTCCCACCCTGGGACATCCACATCACAACCAACCATACGCCCCAAACCTGTGTCCTAAGGCCTGTTCAATCAATTCTGTGCCCCACAGTACAGGGACCTGAGTCAAATCTTGACACCCCAGACAATGATAGTGCTGTTACCACTGGGAATGGGCACACCATGCCAGGGATAAAGGCACCTGGGGGCAGGGTGTGTGGCAGGAATGCTGTGGGCCAGAGGATAGAGCCTCCAAGGGACTCCACTGACCAGGAAACCATCTCCCAAGTCTTGGACATACCAAGGTTCCCCAGACAGGATGGGACAAATGATCACCTTGTTGGGGAAAATCAAAGGCTGCAGAGGGAATACCACCAGAAGTCATGCAGCAGTGGCAGGCACATAATACCACCATGTCTTCCATTTCAGGGGTGCTGAGGAACATCAATACCACCCTGCATGGTTCCTCAACACACCATTAGGCCCCTTCCACTAGCAACGTAACATCTGCCCCATCTACATCAGCAGTAACTATTGGAATGGGGTCCCTGCCAGGGGAACCACATGCCTCAGATACCCCAACCTCTGTAGCTGAAGAACCCATCCGCAAATGTGGACATTCACCCAGACATCCAGCTGGAGCAGATGTAAAGACCAAAACCACTGCCAGGAAGTGAACCTTTTCTGATTTGTCACCCTTGTGTGCCACTGAGACACCCTGTTGACTGTTCTGAGACATTACTCCATTTCCCCATGGTACAAGGACACAAGACCTGTGCAACCAGCCGTTGCAGCAGCTACTCTGATGAATCTATCTACCATGACTTCACTCGTCACCTTTTCATTAATGTATTCAAATATAAGTTGACTTTTTCAATCCTGAAATGCACAATAAATCACATTTGGACACAGCTACTGTATATGTACGGTATATGTATCTTTAATGATACAACAAGATGTCATGCTTGCTAACTGTGGTCTAGTAATGTCCCCCTGCATGGAACAAGCAGTGTAATGGCCATCAGATTGAGGCACCCTCAGCAGGAGACACCTGGCAACAGATATATCAAAAAACACATGTCAGAGACGTTGAAATTCAGAGAAACAGCAGAGTATAGTCTGTATTCCAATCTGCAATTGGAGCATGATAGAGAGTACCATCAGGAAGGAAGAAATGGTGGCACACTAAGCACATTTACAGCTAATAGAAGTGATGCCCATGTTAGACAACCTACAAAGCAGGGGCACCCAGATTGGACCAAAACATAAACAGGTACAGGCTCTTCACATAACCATACCATAGCTACACTATCACATATCCCATGGAACACACAAAATATAATCACAGAAGAATATAGTACTAAACCCATTCACAAATATAGGCCCCCATACCTGTAGGACTGTCACTCACTTTTGTCACTCTACAGTTACCTGCACCTTGGACAGCAATGCCAGTACACAAACACTACTAGGTGCCAATCTCATCACTGTGTACCCCATCCTTTGTGAACACACAGGCCATGATGCAAACATCACACATGGGCCACTAACTACACCTGACACAGAATTGACAATTTCACATCCCCCTAACCCCACTGGGAATAGAAAAGGATAAAGCTGTCACAACCCCACTTGTATGGAGGAAGTACTAACAAGGTACCAGCCACTGTACCTACATCCATATTATCACCCATATGTGTGGTACACCTATCATGGCTGTCACCAAATTGCCTAATGACAATGAATACCTCAAGCCTAGTTTGCAGAGCCGAACAGGAAATGGCCATATCATTGAGTGGAATGAAAAGAAGATAGGAGAATGCCATACGCTTAACTCTATATTTAGTAGTCCATTACAGAAGTGTATGTTAGGATCTGATGTAACTGTACATGACAAACCTGAACAAAATGTATTGTACACTTTACAATCTATCAGTTAGGCATGGGAACTCATGACTCCCACATTGATGAATCAAGTCAGGAGGAGAAATGGCTTGCATCTACTTCAAGTTGTGCACATACAACACATTAATAGATCCGTTTCACATACCTATATGTCAGTTGAAGTACTGATTGGTGAGATCTACCCTAGACTCACCTGCTCCTTCTTCCTCTGGCTCTTCATCACTTGCCATATCTGTATTGCCACCCACAGCTCAAGCTGCCTCTTCCTCATCTGCGAACAGTAGTACCTGATGTCTCAGGACTAGATTGTGAAATATGCAGCAGGCAACGATTAGTTGGCATAGCTTTTGGGGCAAATAGAGGAGGGCTACTCCAGATAGGTCCAGGCACCTGAATCTTGCCTTCAGGAGCCCAAATGTTCATTCGATTACACACCTTGACCTCCTGTGGGCCTCATTGTAACAGAGTTACCAAGCAGCCAGGCCTTCTCTGTCTATAGTCCTGCCATTAGATGTGGAACATTGTTGTTCTGCATGATGTAGGAATCATGCACAGATCCTGGAAACTTGGCTATGACTTGTGAGATGTACTGGTCTGCCAGACACATCAACTGCACGTTGATTGAGTGGTAGTTCTTCCTGTTCCTATACACCTGTTCATTGGCACTGTGAGGGATAAGGATCACATGGGTGCCATCAATGGCTTCTACCATATGAGGAATGTGTCCCATATCATAAAACTCTGCCTTCACATAGGCCAAATCCGCACTTTGGGGGAACATGATGTAGCTGTCCAGGTGTTTCAACAATGCACACAGTACATCCTTCAACACCAAACTGAACATGGGTCGAGACATCCCTGTTGTTAAGGTCACATTATTCTGAAAAGACCCTGTGGCCAGGAAGTGTAGCACTGGCAAGACTTGAACGATGGGAGGAATGCCATAGGGAGTGCGAATGGCAGGCATCAGATCTGGCTCCAACTGTGTACAAAGATCCATGATGGTCTGACGTTTCAGATGATAGGTCTGGATGACATGCCTGTCCTCCATAGTTTCCAGGTCTACAAGTGGTTGGTACACTGGTGGGTGTCTCACTCTCCTCATGGCAGCATTGCTATGTAGAGAGAAGAGAATACACTATGAGTTATGCAGTATGCACACATCAATTACACAGTGTGAAGTACACTGACACCTAACATCTATTGAGGATTCGTAGCACTTCTGACATATACAGTACAGCCCATAGATATGCACATATTCCAGCATCAATGCTGCACATTGGCTAACATGTTGATGAGAGTGTACATGTTAAACTAATATTTGTGTACATGTGTGTAAGATGTAGCTGTCCTGCACTATTCACACATGTCTTGTAACCCACTAATATCTACCCGTGGTCAATGTCTCTCAGAGTAGCTTTACACAGTTCTCACCATTTATACTCCCTCATCACGAAAATTGCTAAATATATGACTATTATGTTGGACATACACGATAGCACTACATACGTATCTACACTTATTTTGGTGGAATAGGTAAATGACGCAGAATAATAAACACATCCATCCATGAAATGTGCCTTACTGTACTGGACAGTTAGAAGTGACCTAAGTCTGTAGGCAGAAATCGTCATGGCAGTAGGTGGACGCAACCGCTGTGCAACTTGCATTGGGTAACATTGCTGCCTTTTACGGACTTGGGCCAATGGCGATGACTGCTGGCGGTGATGGTCCTGTACGTAGCGGCCGTGATCGGCATTTTCTGCAGTATTGCTCACTTGACTCCTGACACTTTTGCCAGCAAGCTCTCCATGACGTGAGCTGCTGTGTACTGCCTCCGGGAGCCATCATGCCATATCCTGGAGGTGATAGGGCCCCTGCCTTCACCTTGGAAAAACATGAGAGGCTAGTGGATGAGGTCCTACCCCTGTATGAACAGCTATATGGGGCACCAGAGAAGTAAGTGAGTCCTATGCCTTAGCCATGTGTGATAGATGTTGGGTGTGACGTTGCATCGGGCATGTGTACTAGTGTGGGTGTAGATGCATGCAGATGGCATGATGTGTAGGCGTGTGTGGTGAGAGGATGGGTATGTGTGCCAACTAGCTGTGACTGGTGAGCACTGATCACTGCTCTCCAGTATACATGACTTTCTCCTTATGTCTGTGTCATCCATGCATGTGAATGCCCATCAGAAGAAGAGGATCTGGAGTTCCATTGCTAAGCAAGTATGGACCCCGGGGGTCCACAGCCGGTGGAGCATGGAAGAACTTGGAGGCCCAGACAAGCATGCCCTAAACGAGGGAAGGGTGCCGGTCGGATCCTGACTCCACTAATGGCTCACATTTTAGCAGTGGCCTACCCTGAGGTGGATGGGTGTTTGAGGGCAGTACAGGAGCCACAAGGGGGTACGTACTGGCTGTATCCTTGTACGTGGCTCTGGTTGTATGGCGTTTGCAGTCACAGTGTAGCAGCTATTACAATGTTGGAGGTGCTACATCTATGTAGACTAGTGGGAATAAATGGTACCCATATTGCCTGACTATTAGATGTATATCTGGCATCATGGTTTGCTATGTGTACGTTTAGATCACCTGTGTCAAAACATATCTATGACTGCATGTGAAGATGCTCAAATGACAATGCCACATGTGTGACTCCACCCAGCCATTTATATGGATGTAAGCTGCTGTTTCATCCTACCCATTGAGTATTTCCTGGTCCATCCTTTAGAATATGTGCTTTAGTAGCATAGCTCTAGGGTGTCTAATCACTCCCATCTGTCTTGATCACCTGTATTTGCAATTTGGTGCCTGACATATTTTGTACAGGGGCTATGTAACTTTTGTCCTGGTACATGTATTGACTCCATGTGAGGCAGGCATCTCAATCACTCCACAGACATGGCCAGTATAGAACTGTACATATGGGTTTGTAGATGTATTCCCATTGTCCCTTCACACTATGGGGTATGTGAAGGTTGTAAGGGAAGGCAATTCTACTTTGGGTGTCTGCTTTTGTCTTTTTGTCCTTTTCATGCATTTCCAGGCCATTGCCATGTGGGCAAATCACATTTATCCTAATGGCTATGTTCTACAGGAGGTAAGTGACTAGGTAGAGCTACCCTTTGACAATATGCAATGTCCATTCTACGTGTGCCAATGCCCTACCACTAAGAGTGAAACAAATGTTATTGGCTGCCTACCTCATGTCTCATTGGTTACTTGGGGCACATGTAATGGAGTGAGACAATCATTGCTATCCTTAACCTAGCTGATTTGGCCAACTGGAACAGTAACAGGTATTGATTGACTTCTTATTTTAAGATGTAATGGTTTAGCTGTATTACTACTTCTATTACAGGTGTTGTTGTGGGATATGTTTTCAGTGCAATGGCAGTCGTGTAGTTCCATGTGTACATCATGTGTACACATCTGTTCAGTGGGATATGTGCGTTGCCTGGACTTAGGGACAGGTAATCACATGTCAGGAAAGGTGTGAGTGATGTTGGTTTACTCATGTAGTCATGTCGTGGAACTGTAACTGCATGTCAGGAGAAATATTAGGTGCCCTATGATGTATTTCATTGCTGACTAATGTTTAGGTGTTCTTACATTACACTCAGTGATTGTCAGTGGATGTCCCATCTGTGCTATGGAGGCCACTGTAGTTGCACATGTATGTATGAAATGAGGTGGTGTATCTGTGTTTAGTGTCTGCAGATGTTCCTTTGGGATTTGGTACATGTAGTGACATGGCTGTTATCCAGACACGTATTATTTACATCAGATGTCACTTGTATGGGACTGCCTCGTGCTGTGGCTACATCAGTGATTGTATCCATCAGGTCATATATGTACAGAGTGCTCAGCCAAGCATATGATATGAATGGAAGATGCTGTGTGGTCTGTGAATAGAGTTGTCTTAACTATCATGGAACATTACTTATGGACATGGACTGGTCGGGTGTAGAATCAGCACATGCATGGCATGTTGTGATTAGTCTACTGCTTTTCCTAAAGGTGATAGAGGTATGGAGAGTTATGATCAGCTTCAGACAGGGCATAATGAGCATGCTGACATTGCTTCACAGGTAAAGTCTTGTAATGCTCCTGTCATGCTACCTTAATTGGATTATAATGTGGGCAAGAGGGATGACATAAAGGGCTGGATATAAGTAACATGCTGTGACATGATGTAGGTTAGGTAGGTTACTATTTAAGATAGCCTAGCTAGCAGATGTATATCTAAAGTTGTCCATATTTGTATATGTGTATGTAAAGAATGTGATGACCCTTTTCCTCCCTCTATATCGCTCCCTCCCTCTCTCTCTCTATTTGTGTGTATCAGCATCGGCAGGTGAAGGAGATGGGGCACAGGCAAGTGGAGATGCTGCTGGCCACAGTAACCGGAGTGCTGATACCACCGACAGCGAGGGACCCAGTGGCCCTGGGGGGGGGGGCAAGGGGAGTGCCACAGGAGAGACAGGATCCACATCATCATCTTCGGAATCCTCCTCCAGTGGACACTCCCTGGTGGTGGGACTACTCCAGCACCATCATTGTCTGCCACCGCACTTACTACCACCACCCTCCCTGTATCACCCCACCCAGTTGTCCGTGCACCCTCACCCCGGAGGGTGGGCATCTCCTTTGCTGCAAGCACTTCTGCCCCAGCCCCTGTCAGCCCTGCTGCCCTCAGTGAGGGGGCTATTGACCTCCTGAGGTCGATCTCTGTGGGTCAGTCGACCATTGTGAATGCCATCCAGGGACTGGCAACTCAAGTCCAGTGGAGCAGTACGTTCCTGGAGGGCATTTAGGGTATACTGGCTAGCCTACAGAGATCTTTTCAGGCTCTGGCCTCCACACTGATGGCAGCTAGTCACCCTTTGTCTACCGTCCTCCCTCCACCTTCCTCTTCCAAAACCCAAACCCCTCTTTCCCATCCCAGCCAAAGCACACAGACAGACAAGCAAGCATCCACCTCAACATCCAAGTGTACCGATGACAAACACAAGCACCACAAGATCCACCGCCAGCATGCACACAAACAACACCCACATGTAGACACACCAAGACTTACTACGTGCACTCACTCAACCGCCACCCCCATGTTCACAGACACTACACCGGACACACCTGCAGACACCACACCAACATTCACTAATACAGCCACAACTTCTATCCTACCCACAGTCACTACAATAGCAGACCCGCAGACATCCACCCCAAGCACCACATCCGCAGACACGCTTACATGCAGCACATCCACCATACTTGCAGTCACCACCCCAACAGACAGTCACCCTTCCACAAACAGCATCTCCCAGCACCTCCACCCCCTTCCTCCCAAAACACATAAACGCCCACACTCACCCACCCAACAGACACATAGAACACACACAAATACCTCACACACACACACAAGACATCCATCAAAACACGTCTTTCAACTACTCCCTCTCCCTCCAGTCCCAAACTCTTTTGCCATGACCATCCTCATGTGGTGAAGACATTTTTCCTCTCAGGGTCGTACCTTTTCCATACTCCTCTCCCACCCCATGTGACCCCCAGAAGATCTGTGTCACTCCCCAAGTCCAGCCCATCCACCTCCAAGACCTCCCCTAGACCCCCTGCAGGTAGCCATGCCCCTCCCCCAACAAGAAGTCGACACCTCCCAAGAGTTCCCAGCTCAACCCTAAGCCTCGACCTAAGCCTCCCATTTTAAGCCCAAGGCCAAAGATCCACCTCCCAAACCTAAACCCAACCCCCTTTCTGGCCCCCACTATTCCCTGAGGTGCCTGCCTGCCCCCCTTGATGCCCCTACCTGTGGAGGTTATATGGCAGTCAGGAGTCAAGTAGGGGCACTTGGATGTGCCATATGTGCATGATGCACATATGTGTTTGGACTGGCCCAATGCCTTCTTTTGATGTACATCGTTTTGTAAATCTCTTTATTTATTTATTTACATACATCTGGGCCAACCAGTTGTTGGATCCAAGATTACAATTTATTCTTGCCTTTCATTCCTCATGGCTGTTTTGTTCTTGTCTGCTTTAGTTTGTCTGTGAGTACGTTTTGTGTGTGTGGCAGTTGTGCCACCAGTTGTGTCTGGCCAGCATGTGTGGGTGTGTGCATTGCATTTGCTCCCAGAGATGGGTGTGTATTGTGTTATGGGCATGTTAGATTTTGGAACTTTGATGTATATTGATATTGTGTGTTGTGATTGTTGTGGCGTGCTATTTGGAGTGTTGTGTGCCCTTGTGTGGTTATACTGTGTGCATGAGTGTGTGTGTGGTGATTTGTAGGTCAGATCCATTGTGATGTGTTCTTGCGGGGTATGACATATGCCTCATTGTATGGATGTGTGTTTGTGTGTGTTGGTTGTCTGGTTTTGTTACGTTGTGTTGTATGCATGATTAGTTAAGTGGAGGTGTGTATTGTGGATGCTTAACAGTGCTTTTGAGGTGTTGCGGATGTGGTGTAGTTGTGTCATTTGGTAGTGTTGTGTGTTATTGTGTTTGACTGTGCCGGTGCTGTGTAACTATGGGCTGGTGTGTGTTTTGGAAGTGTGTGTGTTGATCATAGTGTTTATTATGTATGTGCGTATGTGTATGTGGCTGTGTGTGGGTGTGCATTTCAGTGTAAAGGGTATGTGTGTGTCGCCGTCTTCACCCGTTCACGATGTGTATATTGTGTGTGTGTGTGTGTAGGTACATTGGCATTGTGCAATGGTGACAGGTAAGTGTGCGTACTCAGGGTTGCTGTCGTCGTCATCGTCACTGGTTCCAGAGTCGTTGGGTAAGCAGTAGCAGCTGGAAGACGTGTAGCTCAGGTTCCTTGCCCTCTCAAGACTGTACGTGTTCTTGAAGGTGAGTGTCTAATTTTATAGAGTTTGTTTCCACCAGGGTTTCCGTGGTGGTGTGACTGCAGCGGAAACCTTGGCGGTGTGCAGCCTCGTAATCTGTCCGGTGGGAACATGGTCTTCGCCAGCCTGAAGGTGGCTACCGTCTCCGTGGTGGCCTGACTGCACTGGCAGTGCCAGCGGCAGATAGGCTGTATTCTGTTGAGAAGACCATCATGGTCAAAATTTGGCGGGCTTCTCCGCCAGCCTGTTGGCAGTATGACTGCCATCACTAACATGGCTGTCGTGAGACTGCCCAACTCATAATGACCCCATAGTGTTTTCTTTTGTTCCGATTAACCAATACTTGAGTGGTATTGCTAAAGAGAGAAATATTGATATTGTGTGAGGTTTCTTTGAGCCTACATTAACATTTGTTATTGCTTATGCTCACCAAAACAGCTTGACATGCTTGCTTTACCAGTAGAAAAATCTTTTCTGGATCAAACTGATGATAGGAGAAAAGCATTGAAGGAGAAAATAGAGAAAACGTTAGTGAAGAGGACATTTAAAAATGATTATGCATATGGTGAGACTAAAACACAAGGGAAGATTGCTTTAGATTTTCAACATGTAGGAAAGCTTTGTAATCACAGACCTCAGTCCAGAACTGGTGATAAATTTATGGGAATAAGTGAGTGCAGACATGTATTTCTTTTTAAGAATACATTGGTTTTTATGTTAAATGGACAAGATCCTGTGATTCCTGGGCTATATTACATCTGTGGAAAGAATGCTTATTAGAACATTGGAACGTTGGCAGCTCCATTGAAAACAATGGAGTGCTGCAGGCTTTTACTGGCCGGTAAAAGCCTGCAGCGCAAACATTCCAATGTTCGCTTTGTTCACAGCAACAGCTGTGGACAAAGCCTCACGGAGCCCGAGGGGATTTTAATCCACTCGGGCTCCGTGAGGAATTTGTTTTATTTAATAGAACATTCTGCCTTGAGTGGCAGAATGTTCTAATAGCCTTAGAACAGTACAGGAGTACTGCAAGCAGTGGATGTTCGGCTGGCGCCAACTCCGGGATGTTGCAGTCGATATTCAACTCAATTAAAGAACTTCAAACAGAGACCAGGGTTGAAAGTCACTGCGCAAGGGTTGCTACAAAGTGACTGCAAGGAACAGTTTGCAAGGTCGCAAAGTCATGCACTGAAATTGAAGCCAAGCTGTGCTCGATGGACGAAAGGATAGCAGCAGTCGAAGAGGATGTTGATGCCGTTAAACAACAGAGGGCTACGCAGGATGACCAACTGACTGATGTAATGTGGAAACTGGAAGACTTTGAGAATCGACAGAGAAGAAATAATCTACGTTTCTTGGGCATAGCCGAAGGGCTGGAAGGGAGTGACATTTGGGCCTACATGATTAAGCGCTTACGGGGGCCTTTCCGGAACTGGGGAACTGGGATTGGGACAACGAGGTTCAACGTGTCCATGGGTTTCCGGCAACCTGGCGGGAGGGAGGACAGTCGGCAGAATCCAAATACGCTAAAGCTATTTTGGTCTTTTTTGGCAATTATTTGTTACGGCAGGCTATTTTTCATAAAGCTCATCCTAATTCCCACGCAGTGTGGAAGGGGTTACTTTCTTCACTCTGCCGGATTTTTGCCACATAATCGTTGAACGGAGATGGCGGCTCCGACAGCTCATTAAACCGTTTTCGGACAAAGGGGGGAGGCCTATTTGATGGCCCCTGCTCGACTTAAAATGGTAGTGAATGGGAAAGTAAGAGTATTCACTTCAGAAATCCAAGCAGAAGAATATTTGATGGGGCTTAAGTAACAGAGGTCAGAGACATGAAGATGTAAGCGAATTCTGGGGTGGGCGGGCGGCCCACATCGACACCAACATTCAGGCCAACGGGGGTCTGATTGCTCAACAGGATGGGGGGGACTGGCTGAGAGAGGGAGATCCCAACCAGTCCTGAGAGGGGGGGTGGATGGAAGTGGTGTGGGGACGGGAGTGGTGTGGGGAGGAGGGGGGGGTGGGAGAGGGGTTGGGGAGAAGGGTAGTGCACGGGGAGGGGGAAAGGGGAAGCAGGAAAAACAATTGAAAGGAAGGGATAAAGAGAAGCAAGAGAAGTACAAGGACAGGGACGGGGAGCAAACAGAGAAGGAAATTGAGGATCCCACGCAGCCAGGTAGGAAAGCAAAAAAAAAAAAAGAAGAATAGAAAATGACTAGACTTCGAATTGCCTCAATTAACATATGTGGATTAAATGTGCCCCGTAAAAGAAGGAAGGTTGCAGAAGAGTTAAAAACTCTTAAGGCTGATATTTATTGCCTACAAGAGACACATGTGGAGTAGAAAAACTGCAGAATTCTAGGGTCACTCAGTCTGAGAATGATAGTTTGCTCAGAACAAGATGTTAGAACCAAAGGGGTGGCAATATTGGATCGGAGTAACAAACTAAAATTCGCTAGACAGAAGGCTGACAGGAATGGGAGATGGGCGATTGTAAAATGTTGCTACGGAAAAGGTAGCTTTACACTATGCTCTGTATATGGGGTAGTCACGGACGACCCAGCAGTAATGGACACTCTCGCTATAGTACTAACAGGCTGGTCTCCCCCGTATATTCTTTTTGGTGATTTCAATTTCAATGGCTCTTGGGATGGATTGCAGGATCTATTAGCACCCACAACCAAGAAATATCAGGGGCGTAAGCCTCGTGTATTTAAGGCAATGGTTGGTATCCAGAAGGAGTTAGGATTGGTGGATGCTTGGGTAAAGTTACGCGATCCAGACCCTGGATATACTTACTATTCGGCCCCTCATGTGAAGTTGGCGCGACTTGATTTTTTCTTCACATCCCCCGAATTATTAACGCATGGAAGGATGGAATTATTTCCGCGGATTATATCAGATCACAATCCATTAGTATTTGACTTGGAGTTGGACAGGCTTGAGTATAAAGTCAGGAGGTGGACATTTGAAAGAGGGCTCCTTAAGGATCCTGAATACTGTGACTATATGAGAAAATGGATAGTTGAATTTTTGGGGTTCAACCAGGGGTCAGCACCAGTAGAGATAGTCTGGGATACTTTGAAAGCAGGAGTACGGGGGGAAACTTTGAGCTTTAGTCTTAAGAGGCAGAAAAACTCTCAAAGCAGAATAAAAGACTTGCATATGAAGCTGAGGGATGCAGAAAGACAGTTGATTATAGCCATAGAAACGGGGGAGGACATAAACAGGGTCCAGGAGCAGGTCGCTATAGATCAAGCAGCAATTAACGAGGTTACCGCACAAAGAATAGCGGAGAAATATCTGGCGCAACACTCGGAAGGGTATGAGTTCGGAGAAAGATCCGGGCACCTGTTAGCGATAAGAGCAAGTCAGAAAACAGCAGCTGGGGTCATTAGAGAGATTAGAGATCAGCAAGGACAAATAGTGTCAGATGCGGATGGAATTAGGAAGGTGTTCCAGAGATATTATGCGGAAATGTTAGAATTCCTAAACTCTATTGAGATTAAAAGATTATCGGAGGAAGACCATCTGCATTTGGAAAGTCAGATGGACACCCTAGAATTAGACAAGGCACTGAGTGAACTCGCCACTGGGAAAGCCTCAGGCCCGACGCGATCCCTCTAGAGTTTTATAAGTACTGTTGCTCCCATTGATGATGGAGTTATTTATTCAGGTACAGAACGGTGGGGAAATCCCGCCAGCATGGGATATGGCCAACATAGCAGTTTTTTTGAAGAAAGGGAAGGCCCCACAAAGTCCGGCTTCATATCGGCCGATTACTCTAATCAATAGCGATGTTAAAATATACTCAAAAATACTTGCCGCCCGATTATCCTCGGTGATCAAGAAATTGGTAACATCTAGACAACATGGGTTCGTTCCGAGTAGAGATACTACCGATCATATTCGAAGAGTCGTCACGCTCTTCGATGCTACAGAAGCAGCAGAGGAGCCCATGGCAGTTGCATTATTAGATGCAGAGAAGGCATTTGATTGGGTAAATTGGAAATATTTGTGGCAGGTAATGGAGCATTATGGTCTTGGGAAGAAATTCATTCTAGCGGTAAGGGCTACATAGGTCACCGGGAGTGAGAATACAACTAATGGGAGGGCAATCCGAGTGTATCCAGGTGGGGAGAGGTACCAGGCAGGGATGCCCATGCTCTCCGCTGCTGTTTAATCTCTATATAGATCCCCTGCTTGGACAGCTGGAAGGGAACAGCAGGATCCCACCGGTGTGTAGGCATGGATGGGATACAAAAGTCTTAGCATATGCGGTCGACATAGCCATTATAACTCCCAATCCAGAATTGGCACTGAAAGAAGTTGAAGAGGTGACGAGGAAAAACGCAATTATTGATTAATCAATTCACGAACACCCAGGATAATCAGAGGGTCGATCATGCAGTGTATCTGGGTATCGATTTTACACCAAGAGTAGGAGAGATTATTAATCTGAATTCAGATCCAGTACTTGCGAAAGCCAAAAATGATATGTGCAGGTGGAATAATCTACATATGACTATAATGGGGAGGTGCAATATGGTTAAAATGATTCTCCTCCCTAAACTGTTGTATATTTTTCACGCTGTACCATTAAGTTTTACAAATCCTCGGTTTTAGGAGATGGCCCGGCTGGTCATGAGATTTATCAGGGCATATGGCAAGTGTAGAAGAGCGAGTAAATTTATGTCTCTACCACGAGAAAGAGGGGGGTGGTCCTTACCAAACATAAAATTATACCAAATGGCAGCAGCTTTTCAGTATATGCGTCCACTATGGGGGGTTAAGACAGGAGGGACTGAGGTAGAGGACTGTCTTAACATCTACGAGCTGCCGGTAGGAGCAGCAGCCAATGGCTGCTTGCTAATATTTCACGAACCTGGATACTACAAGAAAGCTCGATCTAAGGTATTAGAGGCGGCTTATAAATGCTGGTGATCATGGTGGAAAAAGAACGGGCTTGGTAGATTTAATTATTATACTATAATAAAGAATAACCCATTGCTTCCCGAAATATTTAAGGATAATTATTATATGGTAAAATGGGCTTCCTCAGGTATAGAAAGGCTAGGGGACTTTTTTGACGATTCCGGGGTTAAAGCGTTTAAGGATCTTCAAGAGCAGTATGCTTTAGAGTGAAGGGACTTTTTCAAATATCTACAGATACGAGACTTCTTGGGTTAAAAAACAGGGGGGCACAGGGATTCAGAAGTAACCTACTGCTTAATGACATTTTGGGAAAACCTAATATAGCAATTTGGTCAACCTACTCATTATTGATGGCAGAACAACCTGACGACCTGGAGAAGTATAGTGAGAGGTGGAAGGACAAGCTGGCTGATGGGAGCATTAACTTTTTAAATTCATTATAACTGGGACATACTATCTTACTCTCCTCTTCGTTGCAAGCACAACATTATAAGACCGTGTTTGACTTGTATCATACACCAGCGCATCTCGCCAAGTGGGGGGGGTTCACTAGGAACAAATTGCCTGAGATGTGGGATTTACGGAACAGATATTGTACATATGTTTGCCACTTGTGGGGAACTTAGGGCTCTGAGAGATGGCATTCAACTTGCCCTAAAAGGGGTACTAGCATACGATCTGACCCTTACACCCGAGATCATGGTCTTAGGGGTCGCCGAGGAAATAAGGGGATGCCATAGAGGATTTATCTTTCTTGCCATGGTGGTTTGGTCTGTATATCATCTGGAAGTGGCATTGTTTGAACGTAAGGGGAGATGGGCTAGGTATAAAGGGAAGGCAATATGGGGACAATTTCCTGATTGGATCCTGGCCCATTAATGTCTAATTAACCCAGGCTTTCCCCAACCCATAATAATGAAAGTCTCCCCCTTTAGGCCAATCGGGCTATGTAATTATCTCTTGAATTCTTATGTTTTGGGCAAAGTGATGTATGATTGTAACTATTTCCCTTTCTTTTAAAAGGACTTTCAGATACTTTAAAGGCCTCAACTACCTAGCAGTGCCATAAATAACTGTAAATCTGGATTCTGCATGTTAGAACCCATCTTGAGGGCAAAGCTCACAACTGCTGTTATTTATTGCTTGTGAAAAACAATGAAAACCAGGGTAGGGTTATTTATCAGTGCCCTAAATCGCAATGCGCTATTGACAAACGCTATTGATGCCTAAATGTTTTTCATGAGCCATTCATACCAAGGGAGCATTGGTAGTTTGTATTTTCTTTTCAGTAATTCCATTCCAGCCCTGCTCACCCTCCATCAGTGTCCCTTCTTCCCATTTGACAATCTCCAGGCCCCTCACAATAGTGTATCATGGTTGGCAGTGCCTTTCAGCAAGGTATAAATATCTGATGCTTCTTCATGTGCTGCCATACCTCCACAAGTATACCTCCTCTTCTCTGGTCTCCAGGCTCCTCACTGTGCAGAGAGGAGCAGCTGCCATGATCCCTACCTGGAGACTGGCAGATGGAAAAAAATGCGCACTGGTGGAGGGGCACCAGGGCAGGAGGAAGCAATAGGAGAACGTGCTGGAAAGAAGACACAAACTCCCATTGTCCCATTTAAGCAAAGGGCCTTGTGAGAGATGCATCTGTGGAGGAGAAACTCACAGGCATATTTATGTATGGGTTGCATCGCTTTTGAACCATGCAACAGGGTGGAAGTGCAATGCAGCCCTTAAGTGCTATTTATCAAGCCATGTAAGGCCACTTTTGCATGGCTTTGAGTGGCTTGATACATCCAGAGAAATGCAACACACCACAAATCACTGCATTGAGTTACTCTGCCCTAGGGAGGTATTCCATGGGTAGTGCCTGGGTGTTCTAATGAGTAAGAGAATTGGAGGGGAGAGTAGAAATAAATATAATGATATATTATGAAAGGTGAGTTATAGGAAGAAGGGAGGTAGAGATAGAGATGATGTAGCAAGATAGTAGAGATTTAAGGTAAAATGAGAATCTCGAGGTAGCCAGAAAGAGAGATACAAAGAAAGAGGAAGATGTAGGTAGAGAAAAATAGGTAAGGTTTTAGAGTGAAGTAGAGCGAACAGAAAGATAACTAGAGCTCGGGAGAGATGGGATACACTGCAGGATGTTTTAGAGAGAGCGGCGAGTTAGAAAGTGAGGTGAGTTAGAGACAGGTGAGGTAGTGAGAAAAGTAGGGAGAGGTGAGCTTGTGAGGTGGTGAAAAAAGTATTGAGAAATGGAAAATAGAGAGAGTGGTGTATTAGAGAGAGGGGCACACTGGGAGCAGATATAGAAAGAAAGGTCAAGTAAAGAGTAGTGAGACAGAGAAAGATAGGGAGAGAATGGTAAAGGGTAGAAAGAAAAATGAGAAGCAGAGGGAAAAGAGGTGAAGTACAGAGACAGGTGAGGTAGAAAAGTAGAGGTGGAGTTGATACAGAGGCAGAGATCGCGGGGAGAGACAGGGGTATGTAGAGAGAGTTGTGAGGTAGCGAATGAGAGACATATTGAGAAAGGAGTAAGATAATGAGGGAGGTGAGGTAGAGAGGACTAGTGGTAGAATGAGAGTAAGAGGGAAGGCTGACAAAGTGAGGCACTGAACAAATGGTGAGGTAAATTGAGAGGTGAGATAGGGAGGGAGAGAGAGAGAGAGAGAGAGAGAGAGAAAGAGAGAGAGAGAGAGAGAGAGAGAGAGGAGAAAGAACAAGAGAGATGTGGAGTGAACGGAGATGGTGAAGTGAGAGATATGTTAGTTTGCGAGTGGTGAGATAGAGAGAGGGCAAAGGCACCAGTTGTGAGAGGTGAGTTATAATATAGAGAGGTGGAGAGAGAGAGACATAGAGAGAGAGAGAGAGAGAGAGAGAGAGAGAGTGAGAGAGAGAGGCGAGGCCAAGAATTGGGTGGGTTTCAGAGAGAGGTGCAGTAGATAGAAGAAAACTAGAGAGGTGTGAGATGAAAAAGCCACTGAGGTGCAAAGCAGCACAAGTTGGAGAAAGAGTTGAGGTACAGAGAAGACGGTACAGAGGTAGGGAAACAATAGAGATGTAAAGAAGACATAGGTGAAGTAGAAAGATAGGGTAAGTGCAAAGAGATGTACAGACAGACAGGTAGAGAGAGAGGCAGTAAAGAGAGGGATCGAGTGGGAGATCTGAGGTGATGTAAGGGGGAGGGGCACAAAGACTGTTGCTAATGTTATTTTCACCAGTAATCTGAGAGTTCCAGGATTAGGTAGGATGACTATGACCAGCTGACAAATTAATATGTAGTCTATGTTTCATTTTTTATGCCGACAGTTATAACATTGCGGAGGTCCTAGGAGATGAGGGCTTTGAACACTTGCTGATGTCTTTAAATGGCTCAGTAACTGGGCCAAACAGATTGTGGATATGCCCAATGATATGCTTTTCAGGCAGTGCATACTGTATGATACATTGTATGGCAGGTCTGTGCTTCCTTTGCCCAGAAGTATACAGCAGAAAATCGGCCAACGCTTCCGCAGGGAACACGTGACATCTGAATACTTGGGCACCCACACAAACCAAAATGTGCACTAGAGCCTAAAATAACCCCTGCCCAAATACATCAGTAGCTTTAAGCCTTTCGCATTTCAAATGCAGATGTTTTACTTCAGAATACTAACAGGGTAAATTCTGCAGTCAAATGCACTGGAATAAGTGAATCATTTGCAAGGGTAACAGCCAAGACATGGTCATATTCCAAGTGAGGGTGACTAGACAGCTTCTGAAGCTAACATAGCAAAAAGTGCAACATATCTAATAATAATTAACTAGGTATACTGCTGTCACACTTCCAAAAATTGTGTATGTTCATTGTAAGGTGTAAAAAAGAACACTATTTGGTGCTAATTACCTAGACTGCTTTCATCGGTTTCTAGAATATCTGTAAATCTTCAAGTTTGAATAAATTAAACAACTTCATCATTTTAACACTGTTCATTGGTAAATGGCAGTGGTCGTCTTGTAATAATAATGCCAAAGAAGAAGCATTCCAAGATGGATTTCATGTATGTGCATGCATGCGTGCACCTTCAAAGTGACCATATTGGAATACTGTTTGTTAAGCTATACGAAAAACTACTCCAAGATACCACAAGCGTACTCTTAAATGTGTGCACGATCAGCAGCCGTTTTGCAATGTCGCCCTTTAAAGGTTAAGAAAAAGCACTACAGGATAACCGATGTGCATGAGCACTCATGGCAGCCATCTAGAGAAAAAATATGTTGTCCAAGCCAATAGATGTGCCCAGGTCTCACAGGTGAGGTCTATTGGCTTTGCCAATGCCTGTTTAGAACTATACCTTGTGTCAAATACTTTTAACGCTTTGTCTACTGCTCACACCACAAAGTATACATTTACAACGTGTCACTAACTTGCAGCGAAGTTGGTAAATCTGCTGGTGCTTTTAAAATGTAACCAGCATTGACAAAGCCAATAGGTTTCTCCTATGTGAGTTCTATTGTCTTTGTCAATGTTTTTCAGACATGTTGCACAGAATCGCAAGCTGTTGTGCAATATGGCTTAAAGTCATGGGGAAAAAAAGCACTGTGATGCGGTGTGTGTTGACTGTGTCATAGCGTTTTTGTGTTTTAAAATCCATGCTGCTGTGCAATATGTTAAATAAAAGCGGAAAGGGGAAGTAACACGAGGGGGCAAAGGAGGGAGCATCAATAATGGAGAGTGGGAGGAAGGGAAGTATTAGGTAAACAAAAGAGCGATGCACAGGAGGAGGGCGTGAGTACCAGACAGGGGGAGTGGGAGTAGCAAAGCAAAAATAGTATGTCAATCACGTGGGAGCAGAGGAGAGAAACTGATGAAGTTGAATCAATCTGTGTTTGGTCCATGCTCCACAGAAAGGAATGCAAGTGACGACTGGCCATCGCTGGTAAATTAAGAGGGTGAAAAGAAGAGAGATACTGAAGCCAACTAACGGTGAGCAATGGGCGCATGCACTGTCACTGTAAATATGCAGAGTATGAGTCACAAATGTTTTGCTAAAACATGAAAATATTATTTGATGCTACATGCAAAACTCATTTTGTAATTTACAAAAAGCTGTGTGTACACTTGTAAAAAGATCCCACCCAAGAGACAGTCTGTGACTTACTCCTGTCAGGAGGAGGAGTAAATCCATTTCTACGGTGAAAATGGGAAAGGAACGCCCAATGTTGATGCCAGTGTAAGAAAAATAAATTCTCCTCAGAGATTATTTTTTCCTGTAGAGAAAAACAAATAGCAACTTCATTAGCTCATGGGAAAATGGCATTCACAAATAGATTTCCAGAGTACTCCTGGTCACATACAACTGTTGCAGGTTTCTGGGAGCAGTCTTAGACACCTTTGTGAATTTCTAGAAACCAGTAACCTCTGGGTGCAGTTTTCCAATTTGTGATTATGAATGGGCCTCTAAACCTTTCACATAAAGCTTTTGTTCAACTTTCACTTTAAAGACACTTGGAAGTAATTTAATTCTACAGTTCATAAAAATAAATTAGATTCACATCTATTGTAACTCAACAAAGAAGGTACTGACTGAGTTCTCATTAAATTCAAATAAATTGTAGTTTATGTTCACTTTATTACCTCACACCTGTGTTTCAGACAACTGCCTTGAGCAAGAACATCACCTGGAAAAAGGTGTGTCCAGATAAATGAAAGATTATAAAATTAGTAAAAGTTACAAAATGCAGAGTCTTTAAATTATAAGTGCCCTAGGGCAAGAATATCTTTACAATTCGAATTACCACAATCCGAATAAAAATACGATGAAAACGTTCTCTCTAATAAGAACTATCTATATGATCTTGTAAGAATCTTACGACCCCCACACTTGCGGTGGCGGTCAGGACCGCCGGGGATGCGATGGTCTGACCATAACATTACAACCCTGGCGGTCTGACCACCAGGGAACCGTCAGCTCCGCCAGGATTATGGATCCCGGTGGCCTGGTGGTGGTGGAGGCTGTAATCCATCAGGGCAGCACTGCATGCAGCACTGCTCTGCGGATTATGACCTGGTTCTCCTACAGCTTTTTCATGGCGGTAACACCGCCATGAAAAGGCTGGTGAAGAACACACTGCCTGTGGACTTGGCATGGGCAGTGCAGGGACCGCCCCCGTGCCCAGCATCATCGCAATGTTCACTGTCTGCTTTACAGCCAGTGAACATTGCAAGGGTGCTGGTGCACCCTGCTGGCTACAGCATTGCCACCGACTTGATTACGAAACAGAGACAATGCTGTAGCCTGTTTCCTGCTAGGCCGGTGGGAAGAAACTCAGGTTTCCACCCACAACCTAGCAGGAAATTAATAATAAGTCCGGCGGGGAGGTCGCCACGAAGGCGGCGGCCAGCCTGTCGGGAGTTTGGCAGAAGGGCTTTCAGTATTTTCAGTATTTTCCTCAAGAGTGAGATTTAAACAAGAATTAGCAAAGCCTTGCTTATGCAAGAGCTAGTGGCTTTGCTAACGTGTTTAGGGCCATGTTGTACACTATGGTGGCTGCTGTTCAGTATGGCTAAAGGTTAGTGGTGTAGAGGAGAGTGTTGTAGTTGGGAGAGTGATGGAGAGTGGAATGGTGTAAAGTGGCGTGGAATGGAGTGGAGTGTTGTGGAGTGTTGCAGAGTGGCATACAGAGACATTTTGAGGCATGGGTAAAGCAGGCGCTGGCCCAGGGCCCAGCTTTTCAGACAGAGAATAGAGTGTCATAGAGTGGAGGGGTGTAGAGTGGAGGGACATAGAGTAGAGTGGCGTAGAGTGCCATGGAGTGTCATAAAGTGGAGGGTTGTAGAGTAGAGGGTTGTAAATTGGGGGAGCATAGAGAGGTGAGACACAGAGTGAAGGGGCGTAGACTGGAGGGGCATGGAAAAGAGTGGAGGGGCATTAAGTGGGGTTGAGTGTTGGGTGGCTTGGAGTGACGTAGAGTGGCGTACAGTAGAGTCCCAAAGCATGGGCGCAGAGTAGAGGGGCATGAAGCGGAGGGGCGTAGAGTCGATGGGCATAAAGTTAAAGTAGATGGCATAGAGCTGAGTAAAGTGTCATAGAGTAGAATTGGGTCGCATAGAGTGGAGTAAAGTGTTGAAGAGTGGTGTAGAGTGGGGTGGCATTGGGTGTGATAGAGTAGAGTGTCATAGAGTGGAGTGTAATAGATTGGAGTGGAGTAGAGTGGAGTGGCATAGAGTGGAGTATAGTGGTAGAGTGGAGTGGAATAGAGTAGGATGGCATAGAGTGCAGTGGTGTAAAGTGGAGTAGAGTGACCTAGAGTTGAGTGATACAAGTTAGTGTAGAGTGTTATAGAATGGAGTGGCATAGAGTGGAGTAGAGTATCGTAGGGTGGAGTAGAGTCTCATAGAGTGCAGTGACGTAGAGTGGAGAGGTGTGGAGTGCAGTTTCAGAGTGGAGTAGCATAGAGTGGAATAAAATGGCATAGAGTGGAATAAATGGAATAAAGTGTCGTACAGTGGAGCAGAGTGGAGTGGACTAGAGTGGAATGGCATACAGTGGAGTGGAGAAGTGTGGAGTTCTATATCGTAGAGTGGAGTAAAGTGCCATTGAGTGGAGTGGCATAGCATGGAGTGTTGTACAGTGGAATAAAGTGGTGTGGAGAGTGGTAGAGTGAAGTGGCACAGAGTGGCATAGAGTATTGTAGCGTGACATAATGTCTCGTAAGGTGGAATGCCATAGAGTGTCATAGAGTGGAGTGCCATAGAGTATTGAGGAGTGTCGTAGAATAGAATATTGAAGAGTGGAGTAGCAATAGAGTGTGGTGGTGAAGGGTGTAGTGGTGTAGAGAGGAGTAGAGTGGCCTAGAGTGAAGTGCCATAGAGTGGAGTGGTGCAGAGTGTTGTAAAGTAGAGTGGAGTGGCATAGAGTGGCATAGAGTGGCATAGAGTGGCATAGAGTAGAGTGGAGTAGTGTAAAGTGGCAGACAGTGGAATAGAGTGTTGAGGAGTAGAGTGGAGTGTTGTAGAGTGGAGTGTCATAGGATGGAGTGCCATAGAATATCATAGAGTGGAGTGCAGAAGAGTGGCCTAGAGGGGCATCAAGTAGTGTAGAGTAGAGTGACATAGAGTGCAGTAGAGTAGAGTAGCATAAAGTGGAGTGGTGTGGGATACAGTAAAATAGAGTGACCCAGAGGGGAATTGAGTGGTATAGCTTGTCATGAAGTAGCGTAAAGTGTCACGCAGTGGAGTGGCATAGAGTGTTGTAGAGTTGAGAAGCATAGAGTGACATAGAGTGGAGTAGACTGGAGTGACGTAGAGTGGGAAATGCATGGTGTGGTAGTGCACTGCTATTACAGACAACATATTTTCAATTAAAATGATCATTACATTTGCACAGACATACAGTTTTACGGATAAAACTATACAACACACAAATGATAATGTGTGGAAATAACATCACTTAGTATATTGATTCATTTATTTACAGAGATTTAAATTTTGTGTGTGCTAAAAACATTTTTTACACACACCCAGATTGTCAGCTACATCGTCCCACTTTGAAGTCAGAGAAAGAAAAGTAAACACTGAGCTTCTTTGGAAGACAGAGCCTGACATTTGACCTCTGTCTTTGAATGAACAGCAAATGTAACAGGACAAGAACAAAATTAAAGATGTGTTTACAGAAGGGAACACTCATGGAAGAATACAGTAAACAGTCTATGCTCCATGGGATGGACATTGACATGCTGGACAGTCTAAAACAAATAAAGCCAGCAAATAGAAAGCAAGAAAATGTGAGTTACAATTACAAATCACAAAACCAACGGTAAGCAATGGGTGAAATGCATTCCCACAGAAACATTCAGAATGTTCCCAAGAAGTGTTTAGCAACCAGGCAGCTGTGCTGTCTGGTAGGCTTTGACCTAAAAAGAGACAGCGAATGCAATACTTTAGCTATAAAGTAATTGATTCAGAATTTTTCTAACCGCAATCAATGCTACTGGATACAACGAACAAGGAAACATTAATACACACAACATGCGCAAATAAACAATTAATTTTCTACTGAGGATCGTGTTAAGGAGGAAATCAAGCACAATATGTTTACAGATTTGACACACTCACTTCAATTCTGAATTTGATTAAATAGATTGGAGATATATTAAACAGAAAGCTATAGGCCTAAAGCAATTAGTTCAGAGAGGTTGTAACACTCTAATGTTCTAAACTCACCTCCTTTACCCTCTGCTGCTCCCACTTCCTCCTTCATTCCACCCCCTTCAACTCCTGCCTCTCTCCACTACCCATCCATACACCTGCTGTAGTTTTCTTTTTGTAAAACTTTCCAGTTTATGGGCCAGATTTACATAGAACTAATGCAAGGCGCAGTTGTAGTGGCTGTTCAGAGGCTACGTCTGAGCATTTTTGTGGGAATGGTGTTATTGATGATTCTGCCACTCTAAGGGTCCATGTTCCGGTGGTATCATCAACAAATGTGTCAGCATGCAAGGGCACGGTTACCTCTGAACAGATGCCAACTGACATGCCTTGCATGTATTATTAAGCGTTTTGGAGATTAATTGATGCATATTTAGGTGATTTTTTTCTTTTTCTGCTTTCATCTGTTGGAGCGTAATTTTTTTTAATGTTTTTAGTGACCCAGACTAAGCAGAAAGGTTCCATGTTAAAAGTTTAACGTGGAGAAAAGCTGCACTGACACGTATTTTAAAAGTGCTCCTATTTTATTTGTGGCAGACACCATAGTGCCTACCAGAATTGACACTGTGCTCACAAGATTGAAATAATGTTGAAGTGTATTTTAAACAATAAAGTAACTGTTAGTAGTGAAATAAATTTTATTTTTTAATGTTTAATATCTGATTTATGACTATAAATTTATACGCACATAAAAATAAATGCACTTCTCTGTCGTTCCTAATGTGATGCTTTAACAAAGATTGCAATTCATAATGCAATGTTTTATTCTTTCCGGTATATTATTAATGCTGAATTTATAAGTATGCATTTTACGTGTGTTTTATTAATAACAATATTAATGCATTACATTTCTTGTGTTAGCATAACAAGGTCTGCAGACTTCATATTTTCAATCATATAAAAGTGACTAATCATTCTTTTCTCTAACATGAATTTTTCCATCAGTTTGTTCTTATGAATAGTAAAGGGTTCCATTGTTTAATCTTACAAGATTGTTTCTAAATGACCTTGATTTCGGAGCATTTAGTCCTATGAACTAAAGGTAAAGTAAATTGTTTCTTTCAATATGGACTTTCATATGGAAAGAAGACATGTCCATTGTATGTCCTGGAAAGAATTTGTCTTGTCGCAAAGTGCTAGAAAATTGTAATTGGCTATTGGATTCACAGGGAAGGAGATGACTTCGGACCAAACCTGAGAAAACTTAACCATGTTGCAAATTTGATTAGTGCCTAGACACTGATTGGATATTGCCCCTTTTGTGTAATGTTGAACCACTGAACTGTCGAATCAGAGACATTTGTGTACTGTACTATAGGGGGGACTTAGTAATATTCAGTCAGTTGTTCTGTAGTTGTTCTCTGGTTGTCCTATGCTTGTTTGCAAGAACTGTTCCCTGTGCAGCTTACCCTGATGGTGCTTCTAACAGACTTTTCTGTTGATCTACATGCTTTGTTGATGAAGACATCTCTCAAATAATGTATCTAGGGGAGGTATATCCCCCTTTTATTGTTATTTCCTTTGAAATTTCCTTTTCTAATAGAAGTAAGCATGTTGACACCTGTTTATTTTATTTTTCTAGTTAGTCTCTTTTAACCCAAGACAGATTGCTTCCAATTTATTTTTGTCTTCTTTTGTATATTGTCTGCATGTGTTACCCCACTCCCACACATTCATGTCCTAATTTGGCGAATTATAGGGATAACCCATGTCTTACCCTGATTATTAAATTGCTCACTATTTAATTTGATTTGTCAAATGTCAACACAGTCTGATTTGAGACATGTTTCTATTGCTCAAATTATAATTTTAATTATATGTATTATTTTGCTTTAATGCTTAAAGGTGTTGATGCTAAGTACATTAAACGTGTTTCACTGTTTTGGGCAACCAATGGTAGTGATTTATTTTTACAATTTGATTCTGCGCACCATTTACGTAACTTTAGCTTTGTGGATGTGAAATTCGGTGGCCACATTGGTCATTGTGTTTTAAATTTGTTGGTTAAGTTTGAAATGATTGTGTATGGTTAACCACACTCTTCACTAGGTCCAAAGATCCGTCAATCAATCAATCATAGCATTTGTGAAGCGCACTACTCACCTGTGAGGGTCTCAAGGCACTGAGGGGGGGTGCTGCTACTGCTTGAACAACCAGGTCTTGAGGTGTCTCCTGAAGGTAAGCAGGTCCTGTGTCTGTCGCAGGTGGATAGGAAGAGTGTTCCATGTCTTGGCGGCAAGGTGGGAGAACGATCTGCCACCGTGGTTGTTCTGTGGATGTGTGGAACGGCGGCAAGGTCAGCGGAACAAAGCTGGAGGGTCTGGGTGTGGAAGGAGAGTTTTCTGTTGAGGTATTCTGGTCCGGTGTTGTGCAGTGCTTTGTGAGCATGGGTGAGGAGCCTGAACGTGATTCTCTTGTTGACAGGGAGCCAGGACAGGTCTCTCAGGTGGGCTGTGATGTGGCTGTGGCATGGGATGTCCAGGATGAGGTGTGCGGAGGCATTTTGTATGCGTTGCAGTCTTTTCTGGAGTTTGGCCGTGGTTCCTGTGAAGAGGGCATTGCCGTAGTCCAGTCTGCTGCTTACGAGGTCTTGGGTGACCATCCCTCTGGTTCCGGTGGGGTTCCATTTGTAGACCTTCCGAAGCATGCAGGGGGTGTTGAAACAGGAGGAAGAGACGGCGTTGACTTGCTGGGTCATTGCTTGTGATGAGTCCAAGATCAACCCCAGGTTGCGTGCGTGGTCAGTGGGTGTCGGTGCGCTTCCCAGTGTGGCAGGCCACCAGGAGTCATCCCAGATGGAGGGGGTCGAGGATAAGGACCTCAGTCTTGTCAGAGTTCAGTCTCAGGTACCTGTTCTTCATCCATTCGGCAACGGCCTTCATTCCTCCGTGGAGGTTGGTTTTGGCTGTGGCGGGGTCCTTGGTGAGGGATAGTGTCAGCTGGGTGTCATTGGCGTATGAGACGATGTTGAGGCTGTGTGATCGGACAATGTTTGTGAGCGGAGCCATGGAAACGTTAAATAGGGTTGTACTGAGGGCCGACCCCTGGGGTCCGTCGACCTTGGTGAAGCATTTTTGATTCCTGTGAGGGATGATGAAAATGTGTTTGCACATCAAAAGGACAAAGAGTGAGCAGAAGGTCAAGTTTCTTTTCTATGCGTCTACCTACTATTTTCTGTGTACCATATTTTATGATGTAGTGGCTCTGTACTGCTGCATTGTTCAGTTGCTGGAATTTATCTGGTGGTTTGCTGGCCCGGTCTGGGCCAAATGCAGCACTAGCAAAAATATTCAAAACAAACCCGCTCCCCACACTCTATCTGGACCATTTTAACTCCATAGTCTAGTCAGTAAGATTCAGGGGGGGGGTTAATATAAATTTCCCCAATTAAAAAAGGAGTGAGCTTCAGTATGGAGGGGTGAGATGACTGAGCTGTTTACATGAGGAACAGGTTCACTACAGATTTGTATTAGGTGGGCCTCTGTCTATAGTGGCACATTGGGCAAAAAAACATGATTGGAATTCTACCCTGAGTGATTGCCGTTGGGTACTCTATTTGCAAGCATTCATCCCATCACCTTTTAGGTGTTTGATTGCCAGTAGTATGCCTGGAAACTTAAGACTGGTGCAGCTTTCCAAGCCTACTACTGCCAATATTTGTGAATTCCAAAAATTAGTAATTTTGCACACAATAAAGGAAGGGTTGAACTAACTAATATTGACACCAACAATATTGAAAGAGAAGAATATAGAGGACAGAATATCTAGGGACAAAATATGTAAAGATAAGTGCATTTGAAAAGTATAGATTTACTATTCTTAACACCACATTTATGTACCTTAACGATATATGTACCACGTAGGTACATCTATGTGGAGTTAGGTATAGAAAATGTAAACTTACTGACCTGACATTATTTTTTTTAATATTTTATCCTCAATATTCTGTCCCACTGATGTTGTGGGTTCACTATTCAGGGTGCACAGTTTTATAGAGTGCTGTTATGGGTGCAGATTTACCACTTTTTGGTAAGCCGGTCACTATATATATTTAAGCTACGGATCCAAAAAATAAACAATTTAAAAATATGTTAGTAAAATGAGAACAATGATAAAAAACAACACATCAAACATAACAGACCTGACTCAGGGCCCCCAGATCCAAATACCAAACCAAGAATGCATTTGAAGAGTGTTGCACTCCAAACACTCCTACTGAAGCTACTCTTTGCCCAACCCACCTCGGCCTGGTAGCTCGCCCTGGGAACTTTTGACTATCGTCATGTACAACACAATGGCCTGGATACCTGCCTTAGGATCACTTATTTTAAATGTATTTTCATTGCATGCGCTCTTCATTGTCTCTACCAAAAGAAATCTTGATGGCAGAGTTGTCAAACAGTGCATGTGGGCAGGGGTACACATTTCTAGTCCTAGTCTTTTATAAATCATGTTATCAAGTTAGTGATAGCCCCAAATACTAAGCCTGAGTTGCCAGCAGAGGAGGGTGAAAAGAGAAACTTCATAGGGCAAGCTGAGCCAGAAGTGAACCATGGGTCTGGCTTGGCTCCAAGAATCTGTGCATGGCGAAGTCATGAAAACATTTGGCATGTAAATGGTGCAACAAACATAATGTTAAAATATGACACAATTTTTCCAAAATTCTAAAAAGTGTGTTTCTTTAACACGCAGGGGTGTTTCACCTTAGTACATCAAATTATATCGCTGCGTAGTCATTTATTAAAAGCTGTAGTTTTTAAAAGCAGTCATGTTTTGCGCCCAATGACAATGCCTTTAGTAAACTAAGGGGCAAATCAACAGTCATGTAAACCTTAAACATGACCTGGGTTTTTATTATAGTTGTAGCAGCATTATAGTATTTTAAATCAAACATAAGAGGTGTGTACAGCACACATCCTGAGCTCAGGTATTTAAAAGCGTGCTCATGATAGTAAAGAAAAAAGAGGTTTTCTGAAATAAAACATTTGCCTAGGATCACACAATTTGGACAAGCTGGGAAGCCACTATTGATTTCAGGTTATGTGGTTTCAAATTTTGAAATTCAGCCACCGGATTGGCATCTTTGTCTCTCTCTCCCCATTTACATCAAAAGGCACTGTATGTTTTTCATTTTAGACTCCTGCCGAGAAAAGCCAACACAGAGAGAAGAGATCTGACTCAAGAACCCCAGACTCAACTACCAAGATAAGAATTCATTTATCTGGGGCCTATCACACCCCAAACAAACCCCCTTCCGAAGCTAAGCCCGTGTTTACATGAGCACCAGTTACATTACACATGGTCGTATTCTTGTCCTTTCATACTTACACATGGAGAGATTACGTGATTTGCCCACAATCACAGGACTATGAGTGACTACCAGTTGCACCTCTGGCGGTAACACCACATCTTCTGTCCTAAACCTATTGGTGCGGTGATCCCCACGGTGCTGGATTAAGTGAAATAGGCAGCAGCAGAGGCCCGGAGCCTTCAAAAAGGGCACCCATGTCTCCTGCCATTAGGGAAAATTGCCGATGGAATAAATGGCCCGTCTGGCCCTAGTAGAGACAGTCAATTTATGCCCCTGGTACCCTGGGCTCAGTAGTTGACTGTGGGCTCCTTAATTCCTTTAATTTACTCATCTAATACGCCGGTGTGGATTCACCACTGCTTCCTCCTTATAAAGCCTTAGGTTTAGTATTACACCCGATGGATGCTTTAAATTAAATATTTACCCTGTGACTCCAATGTACTTATGCCAACCAATAGGCATCATCCTTGGGAATCATTGAAGCTACAAAGAGTATGGAATAGAAGCTTTTATACAACTGTTGCTTCTGCCTAAACCCGGATTTGTGGTGAAACACTTACACACATATTGTAGAGGGCTATGATATAAAGATTATTAGAAAGGGGACGTTCGTGGAGAAGAGATCTGCAAAGAAAGCAGAAACAGAGTTTGAATGTACCAATCTTATTGGAGGACCACAAAAGCAAATGCGCTAACTCTGGTATGGTTCGATGTTACTAGACACTGGTAACATGAATAAACCCCGAGACTGGTAAAGTTAAATTAAAATGTGTACCACTTTAGCAAACTGTTATGACTTGTTTAATGTCTAATACGTGTTCTATTTTGTTCAAGTTTATAGCAGCCGAGTTCAATGGGGGTTTTCATTGTGCAAAGCAGGCTCCAAGCAGATTTGGCACTGTCTGAAAACGAACATTGTCTTGGTTTTTTCTTACAGCCTGAGGACACATGAAGTAGCATGCAAGGCTCACACAGCAGGTATGGATGCTGCAGCATTGAGCTTCGTGAAAAGCAATGCAGTGATTGCTGCACGCTTTAAAATTTAAAACACCTAAGTGTATGGGAGATTTACCATATGAAACCGCTCTAAGCTCCGTTCACACCAGATGAGTGCCACTTACAAGAATTGAAATATATGTTTGTCAAAACCGCCAAGTGCTTGGGATAAATGGATAAAAAATACTGAAGTACCTGCAATTATTCTACTTGCTATTTCATTTAAATGTGGAGGAGGGAAGTAATGCCTTTGTTGTGAGTAGTGCCGTTCACTTGAGAGTGGGTGTCTCTGAATCCTTATATCACACAAGAGTGGCAGAGCTGAGCAGAGGGATTGAAGGGAAACCACCTGCCAGGGCTTGTCTGGTGGCTCCCCTGCGCTCTTATGACTGAGCTGGGTGAAATAACTTTGCGATTTTCAAAAATGAATAGCTTGCATTTCAAATGTAGCGTTTGCAATTCATTGCTACAGAACATTAGTCGCGTGCGTTTTTTCATGGTGGTCGGTGAAGTCATTCAAGAAGCTGGCAGTAGCGTCTGCCACAGGCTGTATCAAATACTGATCATTCATCATCACTTCCGCCAACGTCATCAGCCCGAATCAGTGGCAGTGCGGAGCAGGCACAGTGCTGCTGCTCGCCCCAACTTTCAATTCTATGTCAGGACCGGAGGCTCGGATCATGCTTTCTCTTTCTTTTACTGAACTTTCACAGCAGCCAATAAAAACACAGTAAAGGAAAAAACTACATTTCCCATAACCAATAGTCACAAGTCACTTGCTCCAATCACATATGGTAAACTATTCCAATAGGATCTCTGACCCCCAACGTCATATCCTCTTTCTTTGCTGCTTCGCAGCAGATAAGTACCATTTTGTCTTTTCTCAGTGTATATTTTAATGCATTAACCTTTATTTAGGTGTTATTTGTTAAATACGAGCGTCGCGATTTCACGCGCTTCATTTGTTTGACTGCGCTTTGTTTTGCCCGTCTGTTTATTTAATTTCATTGTGGAGCGGGAACACTGTGCGTGCTGCGCGCAGCCTGTTTTCAGCTTCAACTGACTTTTGGTCTGACGCGCTCGCTTTTTACGAGCCGATCCATTCTTCAGAGGTTTCCCCTCCAGATCGGCTCGTAAATTTAACACGCTAAGGCAATTGAGTTTGAAGTCTGTTACAGACTGAAAAAGTGTATCCCTGACACCCAGGCACGGATCAAGCTGGGTTGTAAAATATATGTAGGCTCTGCCTAGAGTGAATTTACAGGCAGCTCCCTCCACTATCTATTTAAGGGCCTGAATTTTCCACTTGTTGCCTGTGAGGGGTTATTTCACTCCCCCTATATATTTAATTCTATTATTATTGATTGCAGTGGCGCAATGGAGTAATCAGGATGCAGGGTTCTACCCTGAAGATAATGACAATCAACTGGAAGTTAATCTAGTTGAGGCACTCAACACTAGAGTGCAACAATCAGTTAATGATGCCTTGGTGAGAGCGTTAGGCCCCTTTTCTGGGAAATTACTGGAATACGCTAACTCTCAAGGCTGGGTGCCGGATCCAACCCCTTCTACCACCGAAGGGACTATTCCTCAGGTTGCCTCCAAATCTAAATCTAAAACTAAGAATATTGCAAGTGAAGATCCCTCTGAGGATCTACATGCAGAGGTTTTTGCGAAACTGCGCAAGAAGCGTATTGCTGAACACAATTACAGCACCTTGAATAATTCTTCCTCTTCAGGAGATTCCTCTGATCAGGATTCGGATGACCTGATCGCGCCACTCCCTAATGAAAAAGCAAAAAAGCATTCTACTGCTCTTCTGTTAGATTTCGACCCTTCAGATATTGTTCACCCTAGATCCTCTAACTGGCTTCCATCCACAGAAGTGGCACAATACGTTCACGATAACCTTAGAAAAAGTTATGACAAGGAAGTTCATACTCGTCTCAAGACCGAATGCCCCAGACCTGATCTAGAGAATAGCGTGGAGATAGATCCGACCATGGTTACCTTTTTGAAAAAGTTTTCTAAAGACCCTAAGAAAGGATTGGATAGGTCATGGAGTTCATGTCAGGATAAGCTACTAGATATGTCTGGCCCTTTCACAACAATTATTGATTTAGAGGTGGAGTCAAAAGAATCAGGAATACCAGTTGATACAGATGTCTTACTTGGTTGGGCCCAGCGGGCAATCTGTCAATTAGGTAATACCAACTGTGCTATTTCAGCGGAGCGCAGAAAATCTATTCTCATGCGCATGGATCCAAAACTGGTGGATCTGGCAACATCTGAGGCAGGCCCAGTTGCTGAGGGTCTCCTTTTTGGATCGTCTTTTATTAAGGAACTGGGAAAATTTTGTTCCACCTTTTCCACCCTCGACAAAGCACAGTTGTCCCTTACAAAGGTTTTTAGACAAGGCCTTTTTCTCAGGGCCGAACGTTATGGTGGACGAATGTCCGGCCGGGGCTCCTTTTCAAGTCCCCAAAATTATTATCCGAGAGGACGAGGTAGCTGGTCAAGTGATCAATCGGATGCCACCTTCTACCCCACTCGGACCAGAGGTGGTAGACCTAGATTCCGCAGAGGACATCGTAGAGGACAACAAGGAGCGATCCAGGACGCCTCCTACGTAGGTAAGACTCATTCTTCCATCTCAGGTTATTCTTGGGGGAAGAGTGGGACAGTGTGCACACAATTGGAAAAAGGTTTCTGGGGATCCTTGAGTACTTCAGACAGTTTTAGGTTTTCATCTGGAGTTTATCAGCACTCCTCACCAATTGACCCCTCCTCTTCAAATGAATTTTTCCCTAGAAAGTCAGAAATTTATAGATACAGGGGTGCAAGCGCTGCTAGACAAAGGTGCAGTAATTTTTTCAACTCCTCACCCATCGGGTTTTTGCAACCCCATTTTTGTTGTAGACAAAAAAGGAGGAGGTCATCGGCTGGTTTTGAACTTGAAAGACTTCAATTCTTGGATTGTGTACAGACACTTCAAGATGGAAGGGATTCACATGCTAAGAGATATCTTAATAGAAGGAGACTGGCTGGTAAGATTAGATCTGAAGGATGCTTACCTGTCAATTTCAATTTTCCCTCCACACAGGAGATTCCTTCAATTTCAATGGAAAGCTCACTGTTTGGAGTTCACAGCTCTCCCATTCGGCCTCTCCTCAGCACCATGGTGCTTCACGAAGTTGTTGAAACCGGTTGTGGAATATTTGAGAACCAAAGGGGTTCGCTTGATTATTTAACTGGATGATATCTTATTGATGGCCCAGGAACCAGCGACTCTACAGACCCATTTGAACTGGACAATCACTCTGTTGCAGGACTTGGGTTTCCTTATCAATGCGCAGAAGTCATTGTTGAATCCAACTCAAGTGATAGAGTTCTTAGGCTTCAAGATCGATTCGATCCAAGCTCTGTTGATTCTTCCCTCATTAAAGATTCGCAATATAAAGAGGGAATTGAGGTCAGCCCTATCCAGTCCGACTATTTCTTTAAGAAACATTGCTCGACTAGTGGGCCTGTTGGCTTCATCCATTCAGGCAATCTTCCGAGCCCCACTTCACTATCGGGCTCTGCAAAGATTGAAGATCAAATACCTGAGACAAGGTTGGAGTTACTCGACCTTGATTCCGTTATCCAGGGAGGTCAGGGAAGAAATTCAGTGGTGGCTTCACCACATGGAAGCCTGGAATGGCAGGGCCATATTCGGGTCCCATCCGGAGGTGGTGACAGAATCAGACGCCAGTCAATGGGGATGGGGAGTCTGTTGCGGGTCTTTAGTGACCGGGGGCCGTTGGTCTGTGACAGAGCAATCTCTACACATCAATTGTTTGGAGCTTCTTGCAGGATCGTTTGTGATAAAGAGCTTATCCCCCCTCAAGACAGATTGCTGCATCCTATTGAGGATGGACAATATATCGTCTGTGAGGTATGTCAACAAGTTAGGGGGAACGAGATCCAGGGTTCTAGCTGAGATAGCCAAGGAGTTCTGGCATTACTGTTTGAGTCACAGGTTAGTAACTGTAGCGGAGTATTTACCGGGAGCTCAGAACGCAGTTGCGGACTGGAAATCAAGATATCTGACGGATACCAGTGATTGGAGGTTAGATCCGATTATCTTTCAACAGATAATGAGGGAACGGGGTCCTTGCGAGGTGGATCTCTTTGCAATCTTGCCTCAATACCCAGGTTTCAAGGTTCTTCAGCTGGAGACCGGACCCTCTCGCATCAGCGACGGATGCGTTTCTTCAGGACTGGTACCCGTTTCGGGGATATGCCTTTCCTCCATTTCTATTGATTCCCAGGGTTCTATCTCAGATTCGGAGACAGAAAGCACACTTAATCCTGGTGACTCCTGTTTGGAGAGCTCAGCCCTGGTTCCCTATTGCACTCCAATTAGCGTGTGCCCCACTGTTGCTCATTCCTCCTCGTCAGGACCGATTGTTGAGTCCGGAGGGCCTTCAGCATCCTCTGATCTTATCGAGGACTCTTGTGTTGATGGCATGGATGGTTTCAGGTCAAATTGGAAAACCCCAGGTATTTCGCAACAGGCTAAAAACTTTATCAAACAAGCCTGGGCTTCTAGCACCCACAAGAGATATGCTTCTGCTTGGCGCAGATGGACTGGTTGGTGTAATGGAAGGAATATCAATCCCTTGGAATCAAGTATTGATTTGATAATTAATTTTTTAGCTGAGATGGCCTCCTCAGGTTTGGCCTATAGGAAGGTTAATAATTTCAGGTCCGCCATTTCGGCCGGGCATAAACTGATTGACGGTAAACCAGTGGGTGAACATCCACTGGTGTGTAAGTTATTGAGAGGTACACGTTTTTCTAATCCTCCTCAAGCCAAATATAATACTTTATGGGATGTAAACGTGGTATTAAAATTTATTGACTCCTGGCCTAGTAATAAGTTTCTATCACGCAAGCAACTCTCAGCGAAACTGATTATGTTACTTTGTTTAGTTTCTTGTAAACGGGTTTCGGATATCAAGGCCATAGATTTGTCTGGTAGAGTATATTCTCCTGAGGGGGTTACTTTTTCCATTTCAAAAAGGACCAAATCTAATTGCAGGTCGGTATCCTACCCTTGGTATCCGGATAATTCAAAGTTATGTGTGGTACAATGTTTGAAAGACTATGAGTCGGTCACGGAGGAGTTCAGACAGAATATGAATGGACAATTATTAATTTCTTTACAGAAACCATTTAAACCAGTTGCTTCGGCAACTCTGGCGCAATGGGTTAAATGGCTTATGAGTGAAACAGGGATTAATACCGATCATTTTGGTGCTCATTCTGTGAGAGGAGCAATGGCTTCCAAATCCTTTGGTTTAGGTTCTAGTTTGCAGGATATTATGAAAACGGCCGATTGGTCTTCGGAAAGTACTTTTCGGAAGTTTTATTTTAAACCTGTGATTGCTGTTGCATCTATTGTTATTAATCAGCTTTAAACTAGCATAATCCGAGCCTCTGGTCCTAACATAGAATAAAAAAAATTCTAGCTTACGCGTCAATAATTTTCAATTCTATTAAGGACACAGAGGCGAGGATTATCCCAAGCGTTATTGCTGTTGGAGGTTATATTCAAATGTATATTTTTATAAAAGAATTATGCCCTCCCTATAATTTAATCAAAGACAAAGTTAAAGAATTTATTCTGGAAAGATATGTTAAGGGGAAGTATTATTATTATTTATTATTATTTTCTAGGATTGGATCAGAAGAATTCTTGAGATCCTTTCAGAGGTTGGTGAGAAAATCCTTTTGGTTCCTTCTTCATCGTTAGAAGATTGGTTGGCTTGTTGCCGCAGTGGAATGAGTTTCAGTTTCTGGAGCAAGAGAGAAGTTTCAGATTCTTCATATTCGAAGGAAGTTCGTTTCAAAATGGTTGCAGAATTATCTGTTGGACAAAGAAAGAGGATATGACGTTGGGGGTCAGAGATCTTATTGGAATAGGTCACCATATGTGATTGGAACATGTGACTTGTGACTATTGGTTATGGGAAATGTAGTTTTTTCATTTACTGTGTTTTTATTGGCTGCTGTAAAGTTCAGTAAAAGAAAGAGAAAGCATAATCCTCGCCTCCGTGTCCTTAATAGAACTGAAAATTCTTGACGTGTAAGCTAGAATTTTTTTTATTCAGCTCCAAATACCCATAGCCTGTTGCCAAACATAAACACTTTACAAGGCAATGGTGCTCATACATACTCTACAGGTTCAACTTAAGATGTCCGATGATAGGAGAGTTCGATCCAGGATGATGTGAGTAGTTTAGGATACAGTAAGTGAGGGAAACAGTAAACAATGGACTGCAGTCCCAGCCAATGAGCTCCTTAGTCAGAAATCAAATTGTGGTTGGTAGGTGACATAGCATAAGGGACAGATGCATCATGCACAACACCACTTGTTTGAACAGTGGCGTCAGTGTGGGAAATGGTTTGTTAACCGTTTCGGAGAGCGCTGTTACCTCTTCAGGTGTTCTGGTGCCACAGAACTTCCGTGGAAGAAACTGCAGAACAAACCAAGTTATTAAGTATAATGTAAGAGAGCATGAACATGAAATAAGTCAGTAAGTTAGGAAAGAGTGGGGTAAAAATAAGAAAGTAATGAATAAGGTAATATGGACAGATTGAGTGAGTTGTTTAGAAAATTTGATGGAGGGCAGAGTGGGGATAATGGAAAGAGTTGAGGAAGAGAAAAGGAAACTGATTGAGGAAGATGACATAAAGAACATACATACAACATTGTCGTTTCGAGTCTATTTTTGCATTCTTGCAAACAGGAGTCAAAAGCAAAAGTCAGAAAGTTTCGGTTTCAGTGCTCTCTGCCTCCAGAAGCGCTTAGCATCAACTGCAGCCTAGGCAAATGTCAGCAAGAAAGGACGAATGATCTCTTTTTGAACTCTTGAAATTAAAAAATAATAATAGTAATAGTAATAGGATATATTTCTGAACAGTACGTTACAAAAATGTGCCTGGTATAGCAATACTAACTAGTGACAAACGTAGGACACATTGCCTATATTTAACTGTCCCCTGTCATTAAAATTCATCTATGCCCAAAGGTATCTCTCTTCTTTCCTGGTGGGGAAACAGCCATTACAACACAGCCATTATCACACATTACCGTTACCAAGGAGCAATAACCAAGCATATGCTTTTACCACACATGCCTTTACCATGAATATATCTTTATCATTCCATTTTACCATGCATGCCTTCACAACAAATTTCATTGTAAAGGCATGTATGGTAAAGGCATATGCGTAGTAAAGCATGAATGGTAAACAATATATATATATATATATATATATAGATATATAGATACATATATATACACACACACACACATATGTTTTTTAGGGTTTAGGGTGGGTACTGGTTTTTGGGTGGTAATGGGCATTTTTAGGGTTTAGGGTGAGTACTGGTTTTTGGGTGGTAAGGGCACTTTTAGGATTTAGGGTGGGTATAGGTTTTTGGGTGGTAAGGGCATGTTTAGGTTTTAGGGTGGGTATGAGTTTTTGCGTTTTAAGGGCATTTTTAGGTTTGTGGGTGGGTATGGGTTTTTGAGTGGTAAGGACATTTGAGGTTTTAGGGTGGGTATGGGTTTTTGAGTGGTAAGGTTTTTTTAGGTTTTAGTGTGGGTATGGGTTTTTGGGTCGTAAGGAATTTTTTAGGTTTTAGGGTGGGTATGGTTTTTTTGGTGGTAAGGACATTTTAGGTTTTAGGGTGGGTATGGGTTTTTGAGTGGTAAGGTTTTTTTAGGGTTTAGGGTAGGAATATATACATATATGACACACACACACATGTATGTATATTCATTGGAAAAAGCAAAGGTTACAGGGACATTATAGTGAGGTTCTGAATTTACTCGTACAAGACTATAGAAATTAAGCAGTCATAGTTAGAGTTCTTTCAAGCAACCAAAACTCACACCCTAAGGTAACTATAACTCGCTCCCTTGCCATGCATAGTTGTCTCATCAATACGTTTATTGCAAATGTTGCATTAAGAGTATGAAAGATGGTATAGAATATGTCATCAATTATATAATATTTAGAGTAATTATCTGTGCATGGCCAGGCTCTAACTATAACTGCTGAATTTCTATGGTTTTGTACGAGTGAGTTCAGAACCTAACTATAACGTCCCTGTAACCTTTGTGTTTTTTAAGTGAATTCCTGTGGTGTTTATAAGGTATAGTAATTTTAATTGCTATTTGTGAATCCAACCACACGGTCTGCAGCCCGCCGGCCCTAAGGCCAACCCCCCATAAGCACCCAGCCTCTTACAGTGCAATGCCTACTCCTGTGGCAGTAGGGGTTGCCCGCAAAGGCAGTCCTAGGGAAGAACGTGGGGCTTGATTTAGATTTCGGCAGGCGGGTTACTCCATCACAAAGGCGACAGATATCCTGTCCACGGAAATATACATCTCATAGGACATAATGGGATTTATATTAGGCCATTCCTAAAAACGGTCTATTTTATCTGCATAAAGGTTCTCTTTTTTAACCCATTCATGATATTAGAAAGTTAAGATCTTCTGTTCTTTTCTAATCCTTCTAGCAAGTGGTTCAATATATAGGTTGAATAGTAAAGAAGACAGTGGGCACCCTTGAAGAGTGCCTCTTCCTATCTGAAATTGCGATGTGTACCATTGACTAAAATCCTGGAGGTTCTTATTTTGTAAAGAGTTCCTAATGCCTTGAGGAAGTTGTCCCCTAACCCATTATCCTTGATGACAGCATGTAGAAATGGCCAACTCACTCTGTCAAAGGCCTTAGCGGCATCAGTGGTCATAATGGTCAGAGGAGAATTTGTTTCTTTTGCCACATCTATCGCACTCACCAAATCATGGGTCAATTTGTGTAATTGTCTATTTTTCATCAACCTTTTTGATTCTCATGAACAAGCCCTCCAATCACTTTATCTAGTCTTTTGGCTAATATTTGTGTGACGATCTTGTAATCATTATTGAGCAAAGATATAGATCTACGTGATTCACACATTTTTGTTTTTTTGTTTATCTTCAGAATTATGGTTATTAAAGCTTCATTCCATGAAGCTGGAGCAGGAAGGGCATCTACGTACATCGCATATATTAGGTTGATCAAGACAGGAGTAAGCTTGTCTTTTAAATCCTTATATAGCTTATTTGGTATGCCGTCCCGGCCTTGTGCCTTCCCCTTTTTTTTAACCCTCTAACAATTTTGTCTAATTCTGCCATACTAATTTCTTGGTTATGATACTGCTGTATATCCTGGTCTAATGTAAGAAGACTATCCTCCTGTAACTATTTATTCTTCTGCAGCTGTTAAGTCATTGGCATATAAGTCTTAGAAGAAATTAACAAAGGCCCACTCAATATCAGAGTCTTCTAAGCAGCGTTCATTGGTCTCTTTCATTTCTTTTTCCTTAATTATATTTATAGGATTCTCCACCCTAGACTTCCAGGCCAGTAACTTCCCACACCCCTCATTGTATTCATAATGTGGCAACTTACTAGCAACCCACTTTTTTTCCGTACAACTCATTCTAAATATTCTGTTAAGGATCCCTTTGCCTCTTTAATCTGGTGTTGTAAGTTTTTTTGTTTACAGGAGTTATTACAGCTATTCAGTTCATTATAAATTTCACCAATTTTCAACTCCAGCTCCTTCACTTTATTATTATTTTCTTTCCTTCTATATGCGGCTTAACTAATTAATCTCCCCTGAATAAAGGCTTTGCATGCATCCCATTTATTATATATTGGGGCAGAATCTTTATTTAGTTCAAAATATTCTGTGATACCCCATTTCACATGGTTAATACCCGCTTGCTTCCCTAATAGTGACCTATCAAGAGTCCATCTGGGGAGAGTTGAGGCACTATAAAGAGAAAGTTCCAATTTTACCGCAGAGTGGTCTGAAAGATGCTCCGGTTGGTGTGTTACCCTCTTTAGCTTATTCCCCAACCTTATATCTGTCAGGAAAAAATCAATCTATTCTGGAGGCGTGGCCATATTTCTTGTGATGAGTGTGGCCCTTATTCTGGCACCAGACATCTATTAAGCCCAGATTCTTCATTACATGGTGAATGCACTCTTTGATCCTCAGGGAATATATCCTTGGTCCGGTGGTGGATTTATCTAAAGTGGGATCTAACAGAACCTTAAAGTCCCGCCTATCATTATATAGTTCCCACTGTCAGCTAATTGATTATAAAGTTCCCTGAGTGGGGTTGGATTGTCTATATTTGGGCCATAATAACCTACGAGTGATTAACATACACTGTGTATTTTGACATTGGCAATCAACCA
The DNA here is from genome assembly GCF_031143425.1 of Pleurodeles waltl. NCBI lineage: Eukaryota > Metazoa > Chordata > Amphibia > Caudata > Salamandridae > Pleurodeles > Pleurodeles waltl. The sequence continues at coordinate 1,028,469,389 of NC_090437.1, read as the reverse complement.
CATTCCCTATGATCCGCCGTGAAATTTTTCAACCTTACTTGGGAAGATTGTTTCATTAGATTAGCCACCCCTTCACATTACACTTTTGATTAGTACAGGCAAATTGGATAATCCATCTTTGCCCCTTTAAACTTTTTCCTCATTCCTCTTGGTTAAATGTGTTTCCTACAGCATTATAATAATATTGTCTCCTCCTGCTGGCTACCCTAAGACCATTTATGCTCCATGTTAAGACCCTAAGGCTGTGTGTCTTGTTTAATTACTTTGTTATGTTCCAAGTACATCTGTCATGGTGTGTTCACAAGTCCTCTTAAAACCTTTGCCGCAAATGAGGACTTTTAGTTTTTTATTTTCTCCCTCATGCTCCCCACCCGTGTTTATCTAAACTACTGTTTATGCTTAATGTGAATCTCCCCACCAACCTTGTCCCCACCTTACTCTCCCTGGGGAACCGTCCCCATAACCAAATTGGGTAATTCATCATACCCTTTGAGCTCCATCTCTCCGATGTACCTAGTGTTTCATTTTTATCTCTTTTATTAGCCTCTCAAACTCAGGAGGTTCTTTTACGTTTCACATTTTATAATTCCACATCACTATTAATGTAGCTGGAAATTTCAGTTGTGGAGTAGGTCCTAATGATTTTAATTCCTGGATGTATTTCCCCAGCTCCCATTGCTGGCTTTGGGTTGCTTTTGAAATGTCCGACCTAATACAGAAGGACCATTCGCCATTTGCTTTCAGAGCTTCTGAGAGAATCTGCTCCTTTAAAGACTAGGATCCGCAGTTGATTAAGATCTTCCTGAGTTTCTCTCTACTGGAATTTCTCCTGAAGGGTTCCCAGTGCACACTCTGTATATCATGATTGAGGTCCACAGAAGCAACCAAAGGGATGTATTCTTTAATTAGATTGATAACAGACTCCTTCATATTCCCACCTTCTACACCTTCGGAAATATTAAAAATACTCTGGCCATGTGGCCCATTCATTCCCATGCATAACTGTTCTATGTACTCTGCCCCCTTCCCTCTTCCACCCAGCCCTCTCCACCCAGGCCTAGCCCATACAACGTGCTCCCTGTGTACTAACCTGTTGGTCTGGAGGACCGTGGAGTAGCGTGTACTGGGGGAGGACCCCATCCACAAGTTTCTCCAACTCCTGTGCAGTGAAGGCAGGGGCCCTTTCCCCAGACGCAGCAGCCATCGTCGCTTCCAGACAGAGGTCACAGCAGCACTAGCAGTGTAGGTCCTCTCCTGTCGAAGGTCAGGTATCTAGTGAGTGAACAGAATGAAAATGGCGGTGATGTCCGCGGCGGTGACGTCCGCGGCGGTGCGTATCATCACCGCCAGCGAACCTGTTCATTGGCTTCTGGGACCCATAGGGTCCAATGTTAACCAATGCAGCATTGCGCCGCGGTCTACGACCCCCTACCGCGACGGTGTGCAACGCCAGCGCAGTTACCCCACAATCCCATTGTCCCAGTTTAGAGGTCAGGCAGCCGCCATTTCAGGGGCCCACATGGCTTCATTTACTACTGCGTCACACAAAGCTAGGCCTACACTCAACACACATACAGGGAGGGTTTTGTGTCAGGTGTAGTCTTGTGTGTAGCAGTGGGTACATACCTGGAGGATTAATGACTGGTTCTTCGCTGTTTTCCTTCGTAGGCACCGTCAGCTGGGACATATGAGAATATGGCGGAATCCTCTGGTGTACCGACCGCTGGTGGACCTGTTCACAATGGAAGAAAGACATGTCATCGTCACCTACAGGTTTGACCGTGCCACTATCCAGGAACTATGTACCCAGTTGGAGCCAGACCTGATGTCACCGATCCGCCATCCGACTGGAATCCCCCCTGACGTGCAGGTGCTGTCAGTGCTCCATTTCCTTGCAAGTGGGTCATTTCAGACAACAGTGGCCATGGCATCAGGGATGTCCCAGCCTATGTTTTCCAACGTCTTGTCCAGAGTGTTGTCTGCCCTGCTGAAACATGTAAGGAGATACATCGTATTCCCTCAGGTGGAGGATTTACCTACAGTGAAAGGTGACTTCTATGCCCTTGGACATATTCCCAACGTCATAGGTGCCATTGATGGGACCCATGTAGCTCTGGTCCCCCCGCAGGAGTGAACAGGTGTACAGGAACAGGAAGAGTTATCATTCTATGTATGTCCAGATGGTCTGTTTGGCAGACCAGTGCATCTCGCAGGTAAATGCTATGTTCCCTGGCTCAGTGCATGACGCCTACATCCTGTGCAATAGCAGCATCCCTGATATGATGGGTCAACTCCAGAGGCACCGTGTATGGCTATTGGGGGACTCTGGTTACCCCAACCTTTCCTGGCTATTGACCCCAGTGAGGAATCCCAGGGCAGAGGAACGGTACAATGATGCCCATGGCGGACTAGGAGGGATATCGAACGCACCTACGGCCTCCTTAAGGCCAGGTTCAGGGGCCTCCATATGACAGGTGGATCCCTATTCTACTCACCGAAGAAGGTGTGCGACATCATCGTCGCCTGCTCCATGCTCCATAATTTGGCTTTGCGACGCCAGGTGCCTTTTCTGCAGGAGGATGATCCAGATGACGGTGTTGTAGCAGCTGTGGAGCTTGTGGACAGTGATGAGGATGAAGCTGAGGAAGAAGAAAACGACAACAGGGATTCAGTCATACAGCAATATTTCCAGTGACACAGAGGTGAGAACATTTTCTGGTTTAACATTACATTAACTTTCACACGTCTACCTCTATCCTGTACCTACATTTCACTCACTATTTGTTAATTGAGTTGTACCCTTCCATTTCAGTTTCACAAGTGTGGTAACCTACGTGTCAACTGCTTGCATCCTTCAAGGGCTTGTGATGTGTGACATAGGTATGTTAGCCTTACAATGGGTAACCCATTATGACACTGTGATTGATAATACAAAGTACCAAATCATAGACTGACTCCAGATTTTTTGGTGTTTCAAGGGTGTTTATTTAAGTGCTCAAAAAATGAAGGGGGGTTGTAAAATGGTGATGGGTGATGGTGGAGGAATGTCCATGGCAGAGTCCAGTCTATTAGTCTCACAGGTGCACTGCCCATCTTGGCATAGGAAGTGGAGCTGGGGCAGTTCGAATATGGACAGGGTAACAAAGTGAGACAGTGGGAGGACAATCAGGGTGGTCTTATTTCCTGATGGGGGTCTTGCCATCTTGCTCTGTCCTGTTCCTGGATCTCAGGGACCGCTTGCGTGGTGGTTGTCCGTCTGCAGGGGGTGGGGTGCTGGTGTGGTGGTCCTGTGGCGGGGCGTCCTGTCCACTAGCGCCGGCGGAGGTGGTGGGCAGTTCATCGTCCATCGTCTCCTGCAACTTGTCCAGGACCGTCGCCATCGTCTCCTGGGAGTGGTGGTATGCTCCCATGATGGAGGAGAGGGCCTCATGGAGAGTTGGTTCCCTTGGCCTGTCCTCCCTCTGTCGCACAGCAGCCCTCCCAGTTCCCCGGTGTTCCTGTGCCTCCGTCCCCTGGACCGTGTGCCCACTACCACTGCCCCCAGGTCCCTGTTGTTGTTGGGGTGGTGGGTTAGCCTGGGTGCCCTGTAGTGGTGGACACACCGCTGATTGACCTGTCCTGGGTAGGGAGGTTTGGGCCCGCTGGGTGGGTGCTGTGCTGGTGTTACCAGAGGGTGGCAGCTCGGTGTTGGGCTGTGGCTGGGCAAGGGGAACCGACTGTCCGGAGGCCCACGATGGTCCGGGCTGGTCATCAAGATCCAGTGGGGCAGAGCTGCTGTCGTCACTGTGGGCCTCTTCTGGGGGTGGAGTGGTGTTGTCTGGACCCTCTGGTGTGGTAACGGTCCTTCGGGTTCCTGCAGGGGTATGAGAACATGATTAGTGCATGTGTGTGTTTCATGGTGTGCAATGGGTGGGTGTTTGTGTACCCCAGTGCAAGCATTCCTGTGTGGGGGCTTGTGTGATGATGGTTGGGGGGGGTGTTCTGGGTATGTGCAGTGAGCATGCTTTAGTGAGGGGTGCCCATGCTTAGTTGTGTCATGCAGGGCTTGGTGTTGGGATGGGTGGTTTGTGTTATGGGTACATTAGTAAGGATTTGGGGTGATAGGGGAGGGTGTGAGGGTGATAGCATGCTGGTAGGGTGGGGGATGTGATATTTAAGATTTGACTTACCATCCTCCAACGACTCCTCCGAGGCCCTCAGGATGCAAGCTGGTCAAGACTTGCTCCTCCCATGTTGTTAGTTGTGGGGGAGGAGGTGGGGGCCTGCCGCCAGTCCGCTGCACTGCGATGTTGTGCCTGGATACCGTGGAACGCACCTTCCCCCGTAGGTCGTTCCACCTCTTCCTGATGTCCTCCCTATTTCTTGGGTGCTGTCCCACGGCGTTCACCCTGTCCACTATTCTGCACCATAACTCCATCTTCCTGGCTATTGATGTGTGCTGTACCTGTGAGCCAAATAGCTGTGGCTCTACCCGTAGGATTTCCTCCACCATGACCCTGAGCTCCTCCTCAGAGAAGCGGGGGTGTCTTTGACGTGACATGGGGTGGTGTGTGTGAGGTGTGGGGTGGTGTATGTGGTGATGAGTGTGGTGAGTGTAGTGGTATGTGGTGTTTTGTGCGTGGATGTTGTGTGGGTGATGGTGTTGTGTGCCTCTGTGTGATGGGGTTGTCAATAGGTGTGCTCTCTCTCTGGCCTTCTCTCAGAATTTCTGGTTGTAGGGGTTTGTGGGTGATGTGGGTGTGTGTTTTATATTGTGTTGGGTGTGTGGGATTGTTGTTTGTATGTGTATCAGGTGTGTGTATTTGTAATTGTCCAATGTGGCGGTGTTTTGGAGATGTGTGTGTATTTTGAGCGCGGCGGTGTGTACCGCCAATGGAATACCGTGGTTGAAAGACCGCCTCGTGGATTCGTGGGTCGTAATAGCATGGGCGTGTTTCTGTTGGCGTGGAGGTGGAGGATTTGTTTCCGCATGTTTATCGCTGACCTTTGGTGTGGCGGTGTTGTGTGGGTGTCTGAATTTCGGCAGATTCCGTGATGTGTGTCATAATATCTGTGGCGGTCTACCGCCGCGGCGGCAGTGTATTGGCGGTCTTCTGCACGGCGGTAAGCGCCTTATACCACCAATGTTGTAATGACCCCCATTGTGTGGTAGTGGTATAAGCAGGAGCGCCAGGAAAAAAAAGCACAGACCCATGAACTATGAACGTTTGCGAGATAGAGGCCTTTTGATGCAGCTTCTGCAGCCCATTTCACATGCCCCTCTGGGTGTTGATTAAAGGTTCACTGAATGCAAGGGGATCTTTGGGTGTAAGTGCACAATACCTCTCCTCCCTCCTCCACGAGGTCATTTAGAAGAAATATAGCAGGGGGTACTATATTGTGTTTTCCATCTCCATCACTATCTCCCTCTCTTGGCGTGGGGTCCCCTACAATTCTTGCAACCCCAACATTTACTTCATGGAACACCCACAGATTGATGAGTTGGAGATGGTGTTAAACCTCAGTGTCATGAGACAATGTGCCCCTAAAGTAAGGCAACTCCCAACAGATCAGAATATCAGAAAATACAGGTAATTAAGTAAAGGACCCACTCAATAACTGAGTTCATATAAGCAGAATAAATCTCAGAAAAAATTCAAACGATGCGATAGAGAAATCATTGTCAAGAAGGCTCTCAGTGAACAGTGCATTTCAGAGAAGTGTACAATCAACAAGCATTGGCTAAGCCAATTGGTCTTGGCAATGCAAGAGCTATTGGCTTTTTCAAAGTTAATATATTTTAGCTATGGAGCCCAAAAGCACACGATTTAAGTGAGGAAGCAGCAATTTATCCACATTTTTTAGTCTCACTGTGTAGAAATCATCCAGGAAATAAGTATCTATTTGTCTTTCAACCGAAGGCTGAGCCCTTTACATGAGCACTAGTTTTATGACACGCTCACATGCATGGTTTATCAGCATAGGAAGATTAAGTGATGTGCCCAGAACTGCAGGATGTTGATCCAATGCCAATGGTCGAACCAGGTTCCCTAGTTCCAGGTGTGCAAGCTTTGATTGTAATGGCACACACTGGGGAGAGGGGAAGAAGGCAGTGGGTGAAAAACAGAAGCAATTTAGGAGCAGCTGCTCACTGCTGTAAACAAAGGAGCAATTATGGATATTTGCAGTGTGGGGGGAACTTGGCAGCCAGCTAGCACGCAGGCCAGGAGTTTGCTGTCTCTCTGGCACTATGAGCAGGAGAGGTAGCAGAAAGTGACTCTCTCACCTCGGGGAGGTTTGGTGGACTGCATTGCCATGCAGTGAAGCTCTTTTCAGCTCACTTTGACAGTGTTCTGTGGTTTTGATGGGGGTCCTGGGTCTTGATCTCTGCCCTCACATTATTGCTCTTCGTGGCCTGGGACGGTCGGGCTTCAGTGGTTGCTGGCTGCTTCGCAACTACACCAGAATCAGCATGTCTCTGCCCAGATAGCATTCAGGACTACCGCTGGCAGCATCAGCACAAGTTAGCTTCTGCACTCTCCCGTCCGCCCTGCAACTCCAACAGCTCAGGATGTTTTCAAACCACAACTTATGAGCTCTACATGAACAACTGTGCTCGGGACCAAAACCAGCCATCAAGAAGCAATGAAGAAGCAAGGCAGGTCCCTGGTAAAAGGACAGAACAGTCAGGCTCAACAGGATCCTCAGAACCATGCACAACAAGACCTAGAGGTATAAATAGGTATATACTAAAGAATAACCAATAGGGTTTAGAAGTGTTACAAAGTAAGGGGAGGGCACCTAGTGTATTACAGCAGAGTAGGGTGATTACCTCCCCCCTATTATTGCTTCCTCTCTTCAGCTGTGTGACCTGTCAGTTAGTATATCACATGCCTCTGCCTTATCTACCTCATCACAGTCACTAAACCGTAAGTAAAGAGTTACTAGAGACACTAGTGACACAGTGGCAATAGCAGGGGAGAGAGGTAGAGTTACGCCCTCCCTTAGTTTTTTTTAAAAGTTCAGAATATTTATGATATTGAAAAACAGCCTAATTTAGATAACTCTGACTTGCTTATGCCTACGTATACCAACAACATGGAATAGATAGCCCAGCAATATCAAAGCCAAGGGAAGACCTAGGGCTAGTCTTTACAAATCGGTTCCAAGTTCTCCCCCAGGCTTTCACTGGAGAAAGTATAGCATGAGCAACACAGTCATTACCTCAAGAAGAGGGGATAAAACACAATGCTCTACAGAGCATGAGGGCAAAGAATTCCTACAACTCACATTGACGGAGGAGATTAAGACAAAATTTGTGATATCAGAGGGCAATCAAATCAAAATACAGGGGGCCTGCGACAGCCTGGATCTTAAAATGACGGATCACACTGAAAAGTTATGTACCATGGAAGCTTCCTTAAGAGCATTATGTGAGGAGATTGAGACCTACAATAAAGATATGCAGACATTGAAGATGGGGGAACAGAACATCAAGAGAAACTTGAATCCTTAGAAAACAACTCTAGGAACAATTTCACACTGCACAGGAGTTGGAGAAACTTGTGGATGGGGTCCTCCCCCAGTACACGCTACTCCACGGTCCTCCAGACCAACAGGTTAGTACACAGGGAGCACGTTGTATGGGCTAGGCCTGGGTGGAGAGGGCTGGGTGGAAGAGGGAAGGGGGCAGAGTACATAGAACAGTTATGCATGGGAATGAATGGGCCACATGGCCAGAGTAGGGAGGGGGCCACTCACATTGACGGTGCAGTTGGTAATGACTGTACCTCTTCCCTTGTGCATGTCATGTAGGTCAGCGCCCACCAGAAGCGGGACATTTGGCGTGCCATCGCCAAGGAGGTCCGGACCCTGGGGGCCCACCAGAGACGGGGCACCCACTGCCGTAAGAGATGGGAGGACATTCACCGCTGCAGCAAGAAGACGGCAGAGGCTCAGCTGGGGATCGCCTCCCAACGTGGGAGGGGTGCCCGTCGCACCATGACCCCCCTGATGTTCCGGATCCTGGCGGTGGCCTCCCGGAGTTGGATGGGCACTTGAGGACATCACAGCAGACATAAGGGGGTGAGTACAACCTCATTCTGTGGACTTTGCGTGCAGTGGAGGGGTCTGGGTGGGGGAGGTGGGCTGTGGGTGTCCCTAGACCAGGGCGAATTCGGTAGGCAAGGCCCCTCCGTAATGTAGGCCATGTGGCACTCTACCCCACCTCACCAGAGTGCCAAGTTGAGGTATAGTTGCCCCTGTGGCATCCATGTGCCCAGATGTCCACCATTGCCATGTAGGCCATATCCCAGAAATTGCATGTGCAGAGGGCAGGAGCACGGCGTAATGCAGGGGGCTGCTGCGTCTGTCTTGTCCGCCAACGGTAGCGGAATGCCATGCACTAAAACTCTCTTTCTTCTGTCTCCCCCCTTTTCCTGCTCTCCCTGTCCTTTTGTCCATCAGCATCATCAGGCGGAAGTACAGTGGCACCGGAGCACGAGGGAGCTGCATCCCACATGGCCATGGAGGGCCACACCACAGACTCTGAATGCACCAGTGGGACAGAGGGCGAGGGGAGCTTCACGTCGGCCACCGGATCACCAACCAGCGACACGGACTCGTTCGCCGATGGGAGCTCCCCTGTCGTGGCGGCACCATCTGTGCACCCCACTTCTGCAGGCACAGCCGCCACCTCCCCTACCAGCACCGCCCTCCCAGCAGCCCCTCAGCGTTCGCCCCGTGCCCGCTCACCCAGGAGGGTGGGCATCACCTTCGCCCCAGGCACCTCAGGCCCTGCCCCAGTCACCCCTGCTGCCCTCAGTGAGGAGGCCATTGACCTCCTCAGGTCACTCACTGTTGGGCATTCATTGTGAATGCCATCCAGGGTGTAGAACGAGAGTTGGAACACAGTAATGCATTCCTGGAGGGCATTCATTCTGGTCAGGCTGTCCTTCAGCGAATCCTGCAATCTCTGGCCTCAGCACTGATGGCAGCCATTGTCCCTGTGTCCAGCCTCCCCCCTCCAACTTCCTCCGCCCAGACCCAATCTCCTGTACCCCAGCCCATTCCAAGCACACCTACAGACCAGCATGCACACAAGTCAACACACACAAGTAGCTCAAGCAAACATAGGCACCACACACGCCACAGGCACTCACGCAAGCCTCACCCACATACAGACACAGCAACATCCACTGTCTCCACTGTGTCCCACTCCTCCTCTTCTCCCTCCTCCCTCCTCCCTCCCAGTCTCATCTACACACACACACCTGCATGCACCACATCTACAGGCACTAGGACTCGCACCAGGACACCCAGCACCACAAGCCACTCACCTGCACTCACCACCTCCACTGCCATTTACACGTCCCCTGTGGCCTCTCCTAGTGTGTCTGTGACGCCCCCTCCCAAAGTACACAAACGCCGGCAATCACTCACCCAACATCCATCCACCTCATGACAGCCTCCAGTACCTGCACCTGCACCCAAAACACCTAAAGTGATACCTCCTACAACCACCTCCTCTTCCTCCACTCCCAGACCTCCTCCAGCTACCCAGCCCAGTGTTCGTCAGAAACTGTCCCTATGTCAAATTGACCTTTTTGCCCCCCCCTCCAATTCATCAGTCCCGTCGTAGCGCCTCAGCCAAAAAGCCTCCAATACCAGTGGTGCGTGTTCAAGGTTTGTGGAGTGCACCGGCCACCAGGGCAGGCAGTAGGACCCGGAGCCAAGGCACTGGCAGCCCACCCCCTGTAAAGGCTCTAAAATTGGAGAGTGGACGACGGGACCGTGTTAAGACTCCTGGTGGGACAACAAGTGACATGGGTTCGAAGGGGATTGGTGAGTCAGCTGTAACTCCAACAAAGGTGGGGAAGGTCCAGAGGAAGTCTGCCCAGCCTGTTGTGAGTGTCACGGCGGAGAAGTGCGCCATCATTTCCGGCGGTCTAGACACAACCGCCAGCACCGTTGTCACTGGTCCAGAGTCACAGCCCAGGAGGGCCCAAGTATCGTCACTGGTCAGGAGACCACCGGCACCACCGGAGTCAGAGCCCAGGAGGGCCCAAGTATCGTCACTGGTCCATAGACCACTGCCAGAGTCAGAGCCCAGGAGGGCCCAAGTATCGTCACTGGTCAGGAGACCCCCGCCACCGCTGGAGTCACAGCCCCGGAGAGCCCAAGTATCGTCACTGGTCAGGGGACCACCGCCACCGCCCGAGTCACAGCCCAGGAGGGCCGAAGTATCGTCACTGGTCAGGAGACCACCGCCACCGCCGGAGTCACAGCCCAGGAGGGCCCAAGTATCGTCACTGGTCAGGAGACCCCCGCCACCGCCGGAGTCACAGCCCAGGAGGGCCCAAGTATCGTCACTGGTCAGGAGACCCCCGCCACCGCCGGAGTCACAGCCCAGGAGGGCCCAAGTATCGTCACTGGTCAGGAGACCCCCGGCCACCGCCGGAGTCACAGCCCAGGAGGGCCCAAGTATCGTCACTGGTCCAGAAACCACCGCTGGAGTCACAGCCCAGGAGGGGCCCGGATGCCACAGCCCCGCTGGGCAAAGATGGAACGTCATGCCACCCACCAATGCTCATTGTAGAGAACGTCATGCCACCCACCAATGCCCATTGGAGAGAACGTCATGCCACACACCAATGCCCAGTGTAGAGATCGTCATGCCACACACCAATGTCCGTATCAGAACCGCCATGGCAAAGCACCGCTGAACAGTCCATAGACCGCCATGGCAAAGCACCGCTGAACAGGGCAAAGACCGCCATGGCAAACCACCGCTGAACAGTCCTGAACTGCCGTGGCAAAGCACCGCTGAACAGTCCTGAACCGCCATGGCAAAGCACCGCTGAACAGGGCAAAGACCGCCATGGCAAAGCACCGCTGAACAGGGCAAAGACCGCCATGGCAAAGCACCGCTGAACAGTCCTGAACCGCCATGGCAAAGCACCGCTGAACAGGGCAAAGACCGCCATGGCAAAGCACCACTGAACAGGGCATGCACCGTGTAGGAATGAAAAGGCCGCAACATCAGGCATCCTTCTCTCATGTGCAGCTGGGACAGTGACCGAACATAAACTTACACGGGGAGACTCATCCAGTCTGGGCACCAGTCCCCCCCAGTACCAGTAGAGAACTTCATCTACTTGAGAGACTGTGGCTTTGCACTCCCAAGGATGGCACAGTGGGCAAGCCACCCACTGTAGAGACTTGAGAGACTGTGGCCTTGCACTCCCCAGGATGGCACAGTGGGCAAACCACCCACTGTAGAGACTTGAGAGACTGTGGCTTTGCACTCCCCAGGATGGCACAGTGGGCAACCCACCCACTGTAGAGACTTGAGAGACTGTGGCTTTGCACTCCCCAGGATGGCACAGTGGGCAAGCCACCCACTGTAGAGACTTGAGAGACTGTGGCTTTGCACTCCCCAGGATACATCAATGGGCATGGAGCCCCGTCGTGGATCTGGCTTCGCATTCATCTGGCTGAGGTGCCCCCCCTTCCATTCCCCCTGAGGTGCCTGTAGTGTTTCTATCTGATGCCCCGGCAGTGTTCTCTCCGATTTTGGTCAGGTATAGTTTGTGGGCCTCGCCCATGCATTTTTGGACTGTTGGTGCACGGACATTGTTGTGTACATATCTGCACTACTTCTCGGATTGTATGTGTAAATAAGAGTGATTTTGAGATATATATATCTGTATGTTTTTGTATGACATGTATATTAGCACATTACAATGTTTGCCCAAATTTCGCATTGTCTTTTCATTCTTCCGGGGGGATTGTGGGTTGTTACTGTGATTTTTGTGAATGCATTGGTGTGTATGTTGTAATATGCGAGGGTGGGGGTGTTTGTTGGGTGTCCCCCTAACTTTTGCCTCCCCCCACCCCCGTGTCGTAGGTGCAGTACTCACTGGTGTCTTCGGCGCCTACGTAGCTGTTGGTCGTAGAGAAGCAGAAAGACAAGGGCAGGTAGGATTTGTAATTCGGCCTCCATGGTGTCCTCCTTCCTCGTGGAGTATGTTGAGGTGAGCGGTTTCCCATAGCAAAAGCTGTTTCCGCCGTGTTTTTATCCACGGTGAATCCGCCCCGGAAAAGGTGTCGGATTGGCGGGTTGTAATAGTGTGGGCGGTACATTGTCTCCCCCCTGTCTGTTGGCGGTGTCCGCCGCGCTGCTTGTCTGTACCGCTGTGGCGGGCGGTGTGGTAAAGTGGCTGTCTTTGTTGGCGGTTACCGCCAGGGTCATAATTCCATTTTTTTGTCCGCCGCCCTGTTTGCGGTATTTCCGCAGCTTTAACACCGTCCGCCAGGGTTGTAATGACCACCTATATGTAGAGTCCACTCGCCCTATACCATGGGTTTACACGTATACACATTTTGGGCCTGATTTAGATATTAGCTGGCGGGTTACTCTGTCACAACAGTGACAGATATCCCATCTGCCACAATCGAAATCCTAATATGCTCGATGGATTTAGATTTTGGCGGATGGGATAGCCGTCACTGGAGTAACCCGTCCGCCAATGTCTAATAGTACAGGCAAATAAAAGCAAGCAAACAATTAATAATGCAGCAAGCACAGCTAACCTTTACATTCATTCTTTTTTGGTTCAATCATGCTTACGCTTTCAGTCAATTGAGCTGACCCATGCCCCATCCCCTTCGACAAACCTCTTCCTTACCTATGGCACCTGGGGTCGTTGTGTGGAGTCCAGTCCAGCACTCTCCTGTCTTCTGTCTCTAGAGTCAATTGCCCACTGACAATACACTATTGGTTAAAATAAACACAAACATCAGGAAGCTCAACAGTCTAGCATACATTAAATGCAAAAATAGCAAGCAGCACAGCAAATAATCAGAAGACAATATTCATTTCAACCAACCAGAGCTCGCAAGAAAAAAGGCCAGTTGAAGCTTGTAATACACAAGTGCGTGCATTTTGTTACTGATTTTATACACTTTTCTCTCAATACAAGTCTATGGAGCATAAAAACATGGTAAAACATGTTACTTCAGCGACACTCACCTACTGAACAGGTGGCAGGATCTCTTCACAGAGAAAATGCATATTATTATTCTTAAAACTAAGATGAAAATAAATGAACATACTGCTGATTTAATTAATTTCCTAAAATCACACTTCTGATTGCCAGTATTGAAAGCACGGCTATATTTTGCTATAAGATGAAGTAAATGCGAAAATGCACTACTTCAAATAAAAGGGCTTCCACCCTTACTACAGTCTTGAAACTTATCAGACACATTGAGGCTAAAGGGCACTTCAGATTAAAAAAAGGGGATCACAAGATATATCAGTGCGTGTGGTGATACACATGCAGGAGGATATTAACATTAAAGCCATGGGAATGTATTATTATGTTTTCACACACTGTCAGGGTACGAAGGCCCACCCAACAAAATATCCATAAAATTAATTCTTTGAAGCCTGCCCAATACCATTTTCAAAGGCAATATGTCAAATGCTACTGAATGGATGCAACACACACAAAAAGCATTTACTTTAATGCCAGGTTTAGTCTAAATCCGTTCAGCGGTTCTTGCTGTAGTACAAACAGAAATGTATAATGATGCTAAAATGGGAAACACCTCTTTTTGAACCCCTCCTTAAATATTCCTGTACTGGACTAATGTGCACGGAACATGTCGTGCTAAAGTTTTGGGTAGGTTCCTCGTACTTTCCAAAATGTTAGATAGCTTTAATGGATAGTGCCATTGAGGCAAAAACAATGTTTGCTTTGAAGTGTAGTTACCATTGAGCACTGACGGGAAATAGAATGTATGGGTTTGAGTGTCATTGATGAATACGTGCTTTGATGATGGGGGTTCTTAAAGGACAGTGGATTTATGAGATTCTGTGGCTATAGAGGTTACTGAACAGTTTAAGTATTGCCGTACACATTGCTGCATTAGCAACCACATAATTTGCAGACTACAGTAAAAAAAAGTGTTTCTGGATCACAGTACTGCAAGAGAATGTGCTACATAATTTGCCTTTTTTTCTGCATAATGCAACCCTCACGATCCCACCCACAACTTGTGGTCATTATCAAATCGTACTAAAATGGGGTGCTACAAACAGAGACCACTCCTGCTACACAAAAGGTGTAAACATTGGGAATTACATCAGTAATAACCAAATATAATATTGTATAATAAGCTGGAGCACTTCAAGTAGGCAAATCACACAAAAATGTTACAAAAAGTATTGCAAATGTATTACAATGCAACTCATGTTAATTCATTATTGATTGTATACACGCAGCTCAGTTTAAAATATAGAGATCAACAGTGACATTGCAAACACAACACAAGGGGAAACCATCAACAGATACCAGAATATAAATATGGTTCAGACAGCTGATGCAAAATACACAGAAAAGAAATTGGTCCTTTCCCATGTGGTGTCTGATCTAAATGCACAGGCAACACTTGTGTTGTCTAATGGGCTTCCTCTGGGCTGCTTTTAGTACACAATATGAAAATAGTACTAGGACTGGCAATAAAGCAATCCAAGTGAATCATATGCACACATAAGTCATTTATAAGGATGTCCACCTTTAAATTGCTGAAATGTTGTAAAAAGAAAAGTATGACCACTTCCAATATTCGAATGCTGCACCGCCAGCCACCAGCGCTTTTACAGCACTGCCACGGATGTCAGGATCAACCACCGCACATTTCACAAATCAATCAATAGTGTATTGATTTGGGATTCATGTGGTTGTTGATCCTGACATCCGCGGCAGTACTGTGATAGCACTGTGATGACTTATGTGTGCATAAGTTGCAGTTGGATTACTTTATTGACAGCCGTAGTACGATGTTCATATTGCGCAACTTTGCCACATCATATGGTGCTCAAAGCCACACAGTCCCCCTAGCCCTGACAATGTTGATATGAAGATGAAACCTCTAAGCCAAAGGGATCCATGAACTATTTATGTATAAATGGTAAAGTATGGTCAGTAAAATCACATTGAAGTGTCCTTTTGAGTATAGTTGTTTCCCTATGTAAAATGGCATTACATGCAATCTATGAGGCAGGAAATGTGTATTTTTTCTTGTCACTTTAGCTGTACTGTGGTAATAAGTTCAAGTTTGGTGTTTGCACTGTAGTAATTAACGTCTGAATGCATGTTTATTAGTGCCGTTGGTCTAAATAACACATATTGTTGGGCTAAATTAATTTCCCATGCCAGGACATAAACATATTTCCTTCTAATAGTCACAAAGACTATCTGATGGGATTGTACTATACTGCACAACTGTAATCTCCTGCACACTATCTTTGGTTCAGAACTTTTGTTAAAACAAGTACATAGGAAATAATGATATGCCATAAACAATATATGCAGATGCACAGGGAATATGTAGTATATTACTAGTGTTGAGGGAGGGAGGGGACATAACTTTATTAACCTTTGCTTCTTGTGAGTTGGGACCGTTACCACAATGAAAAGGGTAATATATAGTTTTTTTACACTCTGTGCATCTGCATAAATACTATACGTATATGAAACCATTCCAGTGAAAATAAATGTGACCAAATAGCACATGGTGTTTATATATTTACAGCACCGTATTAATAAACACATATTCAGGGTGAAGGTCACAGCCCATGTTTTTATCCACAATTCATGTAAGCTGTTACCTGCCTAAACTCCTTGTTTACCACTTTTTCCTCTCACGTCTCTTCACAATGCCATCCTCATGTCGACATTCCTGAGTTGTGTCAATAGCAGGTGGCTGTAGCTGGCCTGACATTTGAAGTGGACATGGATTGATCCAGGTATTGTGTTACTTATTTTTGGGATGTATGTGTCTCATGCCCAGGCCGTCAGGACAGTGGCATGGCAGATTTCTGTGCTACATAATAGACCTGTTTGGATGGCATGTGGGTCCAATGGTGTCATATGTTTGATCATGTGTCTTTGACACATGTCAACCTGTGCAATCCATTCACTCAACCTTCACGTTGTACTGTATTGACAATGATCCTGTTTGACTTGTATGTAGCTGTCATTGTGTTCCCTCATTGCAGGCCACTGTGCATCTGTGTCAACACTGACATCGGTGAGTGACATGCCTACAGATGTCTGACCATTGTAAGTGGAAGGTTCTCTGACTAGGGACTGTCTTACTGTCCTCTGCCTTTATTATGTGGTGTGTTGATTTGGCAGACATGGTATAAGTATGTGATAAAGGTTAAGCTGATGACAATTTCCACCAATCTGTTAGGCTATTCGGAGTGACACAGTCTGACATGTCCCTAACTTCAGTGGTCAGTGGGATGTTACTTACTGACAGCTAGGCAGAAGCAAGAAATGTTTAGTCATACTTGACTATGACACTCCTGACATTGGTGAGCCTATCTGCTTCACAGTGTAATAAACAGAGATTGGTGATTGTCCACTTGTATCATTGTAATAGTAGTGATCCCCAGCATGACAATACCTGTGACATGTCCCTCCTCACATTTCTTTCTTATGAGTTAATCATGAGCACGAAATGTACACCAGATTATAATTCTCACATAGGTGAAAAATGACTATCATACATACTGTATTAGTTGTGTTTATATTCATGTGCACAGGAGAATATGATGAATGTGAGCAAATACATTATGTTCAAACAGTGAAGGGATCAGGTGGATGTTATCATTTGGGTAGCAGCCACCACATTTAAAGTCCTTAGTTCAGTGTCCTACTATCCTGGGAAATAGGAAAGTTGGCATGGAAATGTCAACAGGGTGCATCTGAGGCCCAGAAAAGGGATTCAATCAGTTGGGGGTTACTTCCTGGCAGTAGTTGTCTTCCCATCTGTACCTCTTGGTTGTTTGGGTGGATGTCCACGCTTGCGTAGAAGGTCTTCAGCTACAGAGGCAGGGGTGTCTGAGGCATGTCCTTCCCCTGGCAGGGCCCCATTCCACTGACTGCCACAGATATTTAAGGGGCTGGTGTAACTTGGCCAATGGAAGGGGTCTGGTGTTGTGGACGTTCCCTGCTCAGGGTGGTGTTGATGTCTCTCAGCACCCCTGTTAGGGAGACCATGTGGGCATTGTGGGCCTCCTACTGAAGCATGACTATCTGGTGGTTGTCCTTCGCAGCTTCTTGATCTCCCCCATCATGGCTAGTACCTGGCCCATCACACCTTGGGATTGTTGGTAAGCTCCCAAGACCTGTGAGATGGTGTCCTGGCCAGAACTATCCCTAGCAGCCTCATGCCACTGGCCCACAGCATGCGTCCCATGCCCCCTACCACCACGTGCCTGCGTCCTTGGCACAGATTGCCCACTGGTGCCAGGTCTATCTTAGTCAGGGTTTCCAAGTTGTGACTCCGATACCTTGACTAGGGGGCACATGATGGTTGTTACTGTCCTTGGGACACAGATTTGGGGGCGCCCGGTTGCCTGGGATGTAGATGCAACGGCTGGGAGAAATGGATGTGAGCAGGGTGAGACTGACAGTTGTCATCTGACCAGGTTGCCCAGATGGAGCAGAGCCGTCCACACATCAGGGAGTGATCTTCTCACCAAGGGCTTCATCCAGGGGGGAAGTGGCTGTCTCAGGCGTGTTTTCCATGTTCTCAGTGGCAGGTAGACATGTTGAAGATGTGAAACAGACAGTTATAGGTTGTAATGTGACATGTAGCACCAATTTTACCAGGTAGGTATGCTTTGGGCCAGATACAGACTGACTTTGCTTGATCCCCTTCTGTAACAGTGACACCTGCTTTCAGCTGGTGCCTGGATGACATGGACCACACCTTCCCCCTGAGGTCGTTCCAACTCTTCCCAGATATCGTCCCTTGTGCGCAGATAGCTGCCTACAGAATTCACCCTGTCGAATATTCTTTGCCACTTTTCCATTTTCCTTGCAATTGTAGTCTGCTGGACTTGGGTTCCAAATAAGCTTGTCTCTACTCTGATAATTCATCCACCATGACTTAACTCGTCGTTTGTGAAATGGAGATGTTTTTGTGGCGACATGGTGGTGTTAGTCAACACAAAAATAGGATGCTGAGGTGTAGGTGCTGTGTGGTGAGGGGCTGAAGGTTAGTAGATGATGTGTAGAGATGTTATTTTGTGTGGTGGGTGTGTTGTGCGGTTGTGGGATATGTGCTATGTGAAAGTTGGAGGGGGGGCCTAATCTATAGTACTGTGACTCTGATTTTGGGCTCTGGCTTCTATGTGTGACGTTGTTGATGAAAAGTATTGTGGTGTGGGAAGGGGTGTATTTTATAGTACAGTTTGTAGGTGGGTCAGCTGTGTGGATTTTGTGTATTACTGTGGTGACTGCCGATGACTGCGATTCGCGTCGCCATTGGAAAACCGCCATCGAAGAACCGCCATTGTGATTTGTGAGTCGTAATAGGTTTGGTGGTTGGTTATGGTCTGGTGTACTGGTGGTTGGTCCAGAGTCCTGGCGGTATTGGGATATTGGCAGTTTTTTGGCAGTCCTGGCTGTGTAGCTCATAATACGGCAGACTGTATGACTCCCATCACGGTGGTCTTTTGGCAGCCGCCATTGCAGCGGTCTGGCAGTCAGACCACCAAACCCGTAATCAGTTTTTATTTATTTTGAAAGACGAAAACCTTCCCTCCGATACATCCCTCCCTCAGAATAGGATCACTCATAAAGGGAAGTACCATCAAAAACTCTTCTTATTTTCTCTAATTGTGGGAGAGTTCCCCGTAACATTTGGGCACAGAGGAAGGCTAACCACGTTAGTGAAATGCTGTGGTGATCTAGGCTACATTGTGTACTGGGAATGGAGACCTCAAATGTGTTTCTGCTTCCTACTAATAAATTCAAATGGGATGATTAGGTCGACCAGGGTCACGCGAGTCCCAAAGGATGACAAAGTCCAAACAATGAAGGTGTATTCAAAATTAAGAATCATTACAGAAAGCGAAAAGGCAATCTGTTAGTCAGGTAAAGCAAAAATTCATAACAAGCATAAAGTCAACCACTAGAAACATTCTAACTATAGAGTCCTTTCGAAATCCGTCATAAGGGTATAGGCATAGGGAAAGGCTCTGGTACATATCCCAAAAGTAGCACATTTTATAGATCACAGGTGTAGAAAATCATGCCCTCCACATAATGTGAGGTGGTAACACAGAGATGAACTAATAAGGTTACATGACATAAACCAATCGATATCTCAAACATTGGGTTACATCCAACAGGCTGACTGTAGAAACCTCCCTAAAAATGTTAAACAAGCATCTCATTTAACCTAAATACAAGGGGAAATTAACCTACATACAAGGAGAAATTACATTGCACTACTAAACAATGAACTATTAAACAATGAATAGGAGCACAGTTGAATATGCAGGCAGCATCAGCCTTGAACAATTGCAACAATACGAAAAGTCTCCAGCAGGCTTCCTCCAAAGCACATTAACTGATACAGTAGAAATAAACAACACATTTTCGACTATTTTATGAAAAAGGAAAACACAGAAAGAGAGCGAAATCATGCATGAAATGCAACTTTTAAAAGACATGTTTCTTTAGCTGGGCAACCAGACAAAAGGTCCCATAAAATAGTTTTATGGACTACTTGCATTAACTTAAACACATCAAAATGAATATTGATCTTTGTTATTAAATCTACTCTAATATCTACAGTGTTCACTCACCATGACTCCCTGATAGCTGTGGAAGTCCATGCCTGCTCAACGTTGAAGTCATTAGTGGAGAACAGCAAGCTTATGTGTAGGTCTTTTCAATTTTTTTTTCCTTTACAGAATTGTGGAAGCAAAGCCTACGCTCTAGGAGGCAGACTACACTTGAAGGTTACATGTTGCATTTTTTGGCATTTTCATTTGTAGGGTGCACCCACTTTAGAATCTTTTTCATCTCTCCAACATGCCAAATTGAACTTTGGTGGCGGTGTCACCCATGAGATCTTCTTGAGCCTGCAGGCTATGCTCCTATTTATTCTTTGCCTAACCAGTGCAGCACTCATTCTGGAGGGAAATGCACTGATCTCACGTTTCTTTGGAGGAGAGACAGCAGTTTTACCTCTCTTTTCTAGAGAAAGTTTTGCTATTGGGTACTGTAATGTACATGACAGTTTTCCTTTGTCAGCCTTCTAATGTTGACACTATGACGGTTCTTCCTAATATATACCTTCCACATGGCAGGATTCTGGATAAGTGACATTCTACCACTGTTTTTTTAACCCCATTTTTCTTAGTTCCAGAAATTTCCTAAGTATGCACATGACCCTCAGTTTTCCCAAATAGTATTGTAGTTATGGTCTTTGTGTGTTTTTCACCTTCCGGTTGAATTTAATGTCATGTCCATTAAGTATCAGGATGATTAGGGGCTTATTCAAAATGATTCACACCACTCTCTTTGTATTGGATCAGCGCATGTCTTTGATTTTAAAATGTTGCCATGCCTCAACACACAAGGGCGTAAAAAATCTGTCGAAGAATGAACATGCATTTGTGCTTTTCATGCCTCCGGAAATTAGAGCATGGAGCTTAGGCTCATGATTCTATCAATATATCCACCCATTAAATGTTCCTTGTCTATAATATGATGTACAAGTACTGACTGATCCTGTTACAACTGGTAGGATCCATTTGAATTGGCCACTGGAGATGATGTTTTAGTGGATCAATGTACTGCTGAATCACTAAGTGCTGTGTGGTATTAATTGATAGTCCAACTGTATGTTGTAAACATGCAACAATACTCTATCTTTATTGTGTGAAACCTAGGTACATACACAAGTTGAAGCCACCAGAAACAGGGTAATAATAGAAGATTTGGTGTCTGTTAGTAATATCCTCCAGAATGTCCCTGAAAGATGACATATAAAGATGTGGGTAAAGTGAGGAAAGCATTATTAAACGTATTTATGTTATAGGAGCCTATAAATCACTATGCTTCACAGGAAATGGTGTCCTGGGGCTGAGACTATAGATGTCAGAAGAGGTAAGAAATGACTAGGGCATGATTTATAACTTGGCGGATGGGATACTACGTCACAATGGTGACGGATATTCTATCCGCCGAAATTAACATTTTATTTTGGTGGTCATCCAATTTTTAGAAATTGAGATGACAATTTGCATGCCATCAAAGTAGGACAAGATATTGAGGCCGAACAAGCTAACTAAGTTAGCTAAGGAGTTTATCTAAATATGAAATAATATAGGATTCAGAAAGGATCCTGAGGTGAACCATTTGTATGAGGCAAGGAAGATAGCCTTTGATCTTTTTTTAATAAGAAAGAGAACAGACATTTCAACGCCTAATGGACACACCCTACTGCTCCAGTTTACAATAAGATTTCATAGCATGAAGTCCATCAGTGAACCACGGTACTGAGGGTAGCCTGCAATGACTAGTAAATCTATACACAGGAGCGTTAGAATTAACTGCGGATTTAATCCAATTACCATAGAAGCAGCAGG
Source organism: Pleurodeles waltl (assembly GCF_031143425.1). NCBI lineage: Eukaryota > Metazoa > Chordata > Amphibia > Caudata > Salamandridae > Pleurodeles > Pleurodeles waltl. The sequence continues at coordinate 1,028,447,941 of NC_090437.1, read as the reverse complement.
ATGGATTTTTTTCATAACTTCACGGAAGAGGCAGCAGGAGTAGGTCCAAGTGTCTCTAGATTAAGCCCCATATTTATACTCTGTTTTGCGCTGAATTAGAATAATTTATTTTACGCTAACTCAGAGAAAACTTAACTCCATATTTATATTTTGAAACTAGACCCGTCTAGCGCCAAAATAGTGGAGTTAAAGTCATTTTTTGGATGTGTGAAACCACCTTGCGTCAATGAGATGCAAGGTAGGCGTTCCCGTCCAAAAAATGACTCTATGTGCCTAGCTCCTTAATTATCCTCATGTGCAAAAATGGTGCACAGGAGGGAGGAGGCCTAAATAATGGCCCTAAGCCTGCTTAGCACCATTATTTAACGCTTGGGTCTGGGCAGGCGTTAGGGGACTGTGGACCCATTTCCATGGTCGAACACCATGGAAAGAGCCCACCGGTGCCCGCCCCAAGCCTCAGGAAAACCCACACCAGAGGGACACCAGAGGATGGGGGACCCCATGCCAGGTAAGTAGAGTAAGTATAGGTAAGTATTTAAAAAAATGTTTTAAAGTGCCTTTTGGGGGCCCTGAATTGGGCCCCCCTACATGGCACTGGGTGCAATGGCCATGCCCAAGGGACCCTTGTCCCCTGTGCTGGCCATTGGGGTGCTGGGCATGACTCCTGTCCTTTCTAAGACAGGAGTCATGTGGTACGGATGGTTTTGTATAAAAAAAAATGCTAGGCTGGTTAGAGGCATTTCTTTTGCCTCTAACCAGCCAAACGTCATTTTTTGGTGCAAAACCCCCTTCCCCCATAACGCCACCCTGTAATTTTCCCAGACGTTAGCCCACCCTTTGCGCTGGCTTGCGGGATTCCATAAATTTGGCACCCAGCTGGTGCTTTGGAATGACGCAAGCTGGTGCTATAAATTTTGACGCAAAACTGTGTTTGCGCAGTTTTGCGTCAAAACGTATAAATATGGGCCTTAGTTTGGCCACTCGTGTGGCATTTGAGAGTGGTCAGAGGCACCCGCTGGAAATTATGTTGGGGTATACTGAAGGGAACTGCATAGTAATTTGTCCAAGTTAATGGGAGGGGCGTGTCTGCCTCTAAGGGGCATATTTATACCCTGTTTGCGCAGGATTTGCATCATTTGTTTTACTTGACTCTGGCGCAAACTTAACTCCATATTTATATTTTGACGCTAGACATGTCTAGCGCCAAAATATTGGAGTTAAAGTCATTTTTTGCCTGCGGAAAACTACCTTGCATCAATGAGATGCAAGGTAGACGTTCCCGGGCAAAAAATGACTCAAAGGCCCTAGAGCCTTATTAATCCTCCCGGGCAAAAATCACGCACAGGAGGAGGAGGGCCTTAAATAATGGAGCTAAGCCTGCTTAGCACCATTATTTAACGCCTGGGTCAGGGCAGGCGTTAGGGGACCTGAAGGCCTTTTTCCATGGTCAGAGACCATGGAAACAGTCCACAGGTGCCCTTCCCTGCCCCACGGGACACCCCCACCCACCCGCACTCAGACCTGGAGGACACCTAAGGATGGAGGACCCATCCCAGGTAAGTCCTATTAATTTTTTTTTTTTTTTTTAAGTGTCATAGGGTGGCCTAACTTGGCCCCACATACATGGCACTGTGCCCAATGGCCATGCCCAGGGGACTTAAGTCCGCTAACTGGGCCTTAGCGCCGGCTAGCGTCATAGCTTAAATATAACTCCCAGCTTGCATCCAGGAATGGCGCTAGCCGGCAGTATACTTTTTGACGCAAACCTGCGCTAACGCAGTTTTGCATCAAAAAGTATAAATCAGGGCCTAAGTTGGCAAACTAGGTTGAATATGTGACCTGCAATATGAGTGGACTGTCTAGTAAAGAGAGGCAAAATGTAGCCCAATCTAGACAACAATAGATGTGCAAAGTTTATGTGCATCATTAAGGTAGTTAGGATCACCTAGAAGTATAAGGTTAGAAGCATTCATCACAAAAGAAATTACAGATCTACTATAACGCCCTGAAGGTTCACTTAATGATAGACGTTTTGTTAATAGGAGACCGGTCAGGGGAGTTATTTTGTGATTTAAAAATCATAAAAAGTCAGCGTCATGTAGAGAAGGGGTTGCAACAACGTTGCATAAGAAGTTAGACCGACAAATCACTGGAGTGAAGTTGTATCATAGAGAAACCATGGTTATGGATGGTGTAATATTAGGAATGGCAGCAGGTTGAAGTCACATTTCATAGAGAAACAGAGCATCTGGGATACACATTTGTTAAAACAATCCCAGGTGACAAGACGGTGTGGACCTGATATTTATAGAAAACAACTCTAAGTAAGCTTGGGATCAGTGATACTGATGAAGAATTGAATTAGCAGATGATTAAACTGTGCATGAGGAGAATTACAGGAGGTATATATTAACATTGATAGCAAGCGCATAAACCTAAAGGAGACCTCATATTATATAAGAGCAAGTCTTACAGGTACGGTTGAGTGCACAAATGTCTTGTGCAGAGTACGTTAGGTGTTCAGCAGGGTACTTGGAGAAAGAAACCGGGTCTCTGGCACAAGGTGCAGGCTTAGCACGGGCAGGGATGGACAAGCACAGACGAGCCTTTCACGCCAGTGGTGTGGATGAGCCCATTAAATAAGGCACCATCGCAACGAAGAGGCATGTTTCCAAGTGCCAATTAAAGCTCTTGAATAAGGAGCAAGTAAAACCAGGTAGGCTAACCACAAGAACGAGCTGGAGCTTAGGTGCGCCTCTAGAGCCCAGGGAGCTCCACTTTGAGTACTAGCACTAGGAAATAAGAACAAACTAAAATTAAGGTGAGAAATAAGAGCAAATCACATACAGTTATTAAAACAACATTCAATGGCCTGCAATCAGGGGTGGAAGTTTAATCTTTTACACTGTTCTCTGGGTCATTGAGGTCACTCGATACGTACAGGTGGTTCTCTTGACCTGTATAGTACTACATGCCCTGATGGGGTGTGTTGTTCTATGAATATTACACCATTACCCAAGCCAGGGACGTTTGAAACAGGTAGCATTGTGTTTTTGCTCCTCAGTCCTTTAGCTTTTGTTTGTTCATGTCCATGGTTTGTGGGTACAATATTTAGGTGGTCATTATAGACATGGCGGAAAACACCATCGACCGACGTGGTGACGGTGAACAGAAGACCGCCATATAATGATCCCAAAAACAGAAACCTACAGAAAATATGCTACCTCCAGCCACCGCCAGGGCCCTTGATGGCGAAAGGCTGCACACCCCACCCTGCCACTGCCAGGCAAACAAATCCCCCACCCTCTAAATAATGATTCACAAAACACCGTGGCAGATAGTGGATGATGAACGACTATTGGCGGTACGGAGCGCTGCGGCCAGCAATGGGACCCAACAGCAAGAAATGCACACATTGGCAAGTATGAAATGCACACACGACACACATCGACAGCACTATAAAACACTCATATACACACCTCACAATCCTTTGCCTCGCCAATAGGACAACTGAGATTGACAACACAACACACATACACTGAATGCAACATCACACAAGTCACATACACAACCACACAACAGCACCCTCACCAATATTCCTACAACACACCACCCACAACACACACCATGGCACCCCCGCTTCACAGATGGAGAGCTAAGAACAATGGTGGACGAAATACTGAAGGTCGAGCCACAAATCTTCGGAACACAGGTCCAGTACACACCCATCGCCAGGAAGATGGAGTTATGGCAGACAAAAGTGAACAAGGTCAACACAGTGACAAACTATCCACGCACGAGGGATGACATCCGCAAGAGATGGAACAACCTGAGTGGGAAGGTGAGGTCGATGACATCCAGGCACAACATTGCGGTCCAGAAGACGGGGGGAGGACCCCCACCTATACCCCGACTACACGAACTGGGAGGAAAAGGTACTGGCCATCCTGCACCCTCAGGGTCTCACTGGACTCACTGGAGGAATGGACTCGGGTAAGTCATCCACAATTACTACATATCCACCACACCTGTAATGCATGTACCACCCCACCCCTCCAACTACCACCAGGACCACTACCCCACCCAGGCCACAATCACTACATCCAGTGACCCTGAATGCCCACAAACCCACCAACAGGCCCACATCCCTTCCCCTGTGAACAGCCACATACCCCTGCAAGGAATCACAATGGCACTACACCACCCACAATGCACCACCACATCCCATTCTAACTTAATTGGCAACCCCACAATAGGTCCCTGCATGGCCCAACAGGGGAATAAACAGCACAAAATAGGGCAGAGCTATGCATCCTTATTTGAATTAGTACATGTAACATACATTTCCATTCCCCCCACAGGCACCACCACCCATGCCACCCTGACGGAAAGGCCAAGGAGTGCCAGGGCCCCACATGGAGACAGAGGCCCCACTCAGGAGACTAGAGAGGGAAGTGTGGACAGTGAGGAATACCCTGGTCCGTCACACAGTCCTGGACTGTCACCCTCCAGTAGCCCCACCCAGGATACCACTGACACCCCTACCACCCAGCCACCAACATCAGCTCGGGCCAAATGACCCCACACCAGTGTCCCCAGGCCACAGGCTGGCGGACCACAAGTACAGAGGCCAGAGTCGCCACCTACTAACAGGCAGGATTAGCCCACTCCCAATCACTTTACTGTGCACCAATGCATTTGTGACACCAAATAAAACACATGTACACCAAATCGCATGTCCCCTGGCATGATGTAGAATCAATTTTAAATGTGAATGCATTTGCCAGCCAATTCCATAATCAGACCTTTATTGCAGGAATGGTACCCCACGCACAACATCTTCTGGAGTAAACCAAAATGTACACCATGTATGTTCCCATGGCACATGCCACTTAATACCACAGTTAACAGTGTCAATGACTACAGACCCCTCATCCCCAAATGAGTCTGACAAACATTATGCAGTGCAGACAACATCATCAATGAACAGTACCTCATAGTTACTGGAAGTATAGTTGGAGCTGCTGGTTCCTGGAGTGGACATCTTCCCCCTCTTCATACTCACCATCACTCTCATCCCCTCTCAGAGGAAGCAGGTCTGGATGTACAGCACCCTCCTCCTCTAGGAGTGGGATAGCTCTCCTCACAGCCACTTTGTGCAGCACGCAGCAGGTCACCACTATTCTACACACCTTCTCAGGGCCATAGCACAGGGAACATCCAGAGAAATGGAGGCAACGAAATCTAGCCTTCAAGAGACCTATAGTGCGCTCAATCACCCTCCTAGTACGTCAATGGGCCTAATTATAATTCCTCTCTGCATCTGCCATGGGATTTCTCACAGGTGTCAAGAGCCATTGCATGTTGGGGTAGCCAGAATCACCTGCAGTAGTGGATGAGAGAGGACTGTAACAAACTGCCATAACTTGCAGACAGACTGGCTGTCAGCTATGTATTGATCCAGTGTCATAAACACTCACCAATGAGCCATGCTCTGTCATCCTGTAGTTGTTGCATAAAGTGTGGGACACTGCTGTTCCTCAGGGCAAAGGAATCATTAACTGATCCTGGAAACATGGCATTTACATGTGAAATGGACTGGTCAGCAGTACACACCAATTGTATGTTCATTGAGATACAGTTCTTCCTGTTCCTGTACACCTGTTCATTCACTCTTGAGAGCCATCGAAGACACCTATCACATGGGGAATGTTAGCAAAGGCATAAAAATCACACTTGATGGCAGGGAGTTCAGCCCTTTGGGGAAACTTGATATATGTCTGCAGGTGTTGTACAAATGCATCCAGGAATTTGGACAGGATAAGGCTAAACATTGTCCCCCATGCCCATGCCCACTGTCACCTAGAATGAGCCTGTAGCCAAGAAATGGAATACAGAGAGCACTTGCACTTCAGTAGGGATGGCATGCTGATTCCGATTAGCCAGTCTCAGAACAGGATCCAGTAAAGCACATAGGTCACGGATTGTTGTACGATTGAGTCTGTAGGTGACAATGATGTGACGTTCCACCATGGTCTCCAAATCAACAAGAGGTCTGTACACAGATGGGGCCCTCCCTCGCCACATGGGTCTGTACCTATGGGGAGGAGAGAACACATATGAGGGACACATATACACATGCAAAACATGTTGTGTAAGAACAACTGCTGTACAATGCGTAGGTTGCACACACAAGCGATGTATGATGCACAAATTTAAGGACATGTATGCAGTGATACCTCTGGACTGATGTGAGGAACAGACACTCACGTGGGCAGGGGATTAAGGCCTGGGATGTATAGGTCCTGAATGGTGCCCCTGACAAGGAAATATGTACGTGGTGCTAGCAAAATGGCAGCCTCCTCCCATCCAGATATGAAGGGGTGGAAGTGACCTGATTCCGCTGGCGGTTGTTGTCATGGCGTGCACCCATTCATTGGTTAACATGGTTGTCAATGGGGAACCTGGGCCTATCATGATCGCCGCCGGTGGTGATGGTGCATACCGCCGTGGAGCGTACGCTATGTCGTCACCCTAATTTCGCTTGACTCCCGGATCCCGGGCATGACAGTACTCCACTGAGTGTGCTGTTGTGTCCTAACTCTGGTTACTCCAATGGCATGAGTCACAGGGGAAAGAGACCTGGCCTTCACCACGGAGGAGCTGGAAAACTTGGTGGGTGGATGGGGTCCTACCACTGTATGCCAAGTTATATGGGCAACCAGAGGTGCAGGTGAGTAAGCAGTTGCCTTGCATAGATGTGTGTGATGGTGGCGGATGCCTGTATGCATGTGTGGTCGGTATGTAACTGCACAGGTGTAGATTTTGTGGCAGGTACTGTGAGTGAGGTGGTGAAATGATCTTGTGAAGTGTCCATCCCATAGGGGACGTATAGTCAGCTGTATCACATGGCCATATTCTGAACTCTGTTTTTCTTCTCAGTGTGCCCCATACAGGTCAGCGCCCATCAGAAGAGGGCACTCTGGCAGGCCATCGCCAGGGAGGTGCAGACCCTGGGGGTCTACAACCGGTGGAGCACCCACTGGAGGAAGCAGTGGGAGAACCTGTGGTGCTGGGCCAGGAAGACCTGCGAGGCCCAGCTGGGGGAAGGCCTCCCAACGTGGATGCCCGTCGGACCCTGACCCCGCTAATGTGCCGCATTCTGGCAGTGGCATATCGAGATTTGGAGGGGCGCTTGAAGGCTGCACAGCATACACAAGGGAGTGAGTACCAACAACGTTTCATGCCTCTTTGATGGACGTGTTTGGGTGCTGTAGTATGTATGCTGTCTAGTGCCAGGCACTCTGACAGGTGTCTACCAGCAGTCCTGCCTCCCATGGGCACGGAGAAGATTAGGGGCAGGTCTTACAGTTCATCAGGTCCTTGTGTCATGTGGGAAATGGGTTGTATGCTGGGGTACTGGCCGCTAGTCAGGGGCATAGTCATGACTATTATTGTAGGTGCTGCGTGTAGGTGTGTAAGCTGGGTGGGAGCGTGTGCACCAAGTATGTACATCCATTCAGGTATTTACATATTTCGCACGTTTTGTCTCACCACCCCTGTACTCTTGTGTTGTCTGTGTACATCAGCATCATCTGGCGAGGGAGCAGTGGCACCGGCAAGTGGGGATGCAGCGGCGCATGGTTTCAAGGAGGCAGAGTCGAGCGACGCCACGGGAACCAGTGGGTTGGTGGGTGAGGGGAGTACCACGGGGAGGCAACTACCACTGGCAGTAGTGACTCTGATACCTCCTCCGATGGAAGCTCCCTGGTGGTGGGGGACCCTAGTGGGCCCACCCATTCTGTGTCTCTTCCGCCACCCCCCATAGCATTACTGCCCTCCCAGTTGCTCCTCACCCAGTTGCCCGTGCCCGCTCACCCAAGAGGGTGGGCATCTCCTTCGTCCCAGGCTCCTCAACCCCTGCCCCAGTCAGCCCTGCTGCCCTCACTGAGGAGGTTATTGACTCCTGAGGACCATCTCTGTAGGGCAGACAACCATTGTGAATGCCATCTAGGGGCTAGTATCCCAGATGCAGCAATGCAATGCCTACCTGGAAGGCATTCACTGTGCCATGTCTGGCCTACAGAGATCTTTTCAGGCTCTGGCCTCCTCTTTGTCAGCAGCCAGTGTCTCTGGTCTTTCCGTGCCCCCTCCAACCACTTCTACCCCTTCCTGCACCCCACTACCTTCTCCCATCCCAAGCACCCGTTCAGACAGCCATGCACACACCTCAACACACAAGAAGCACACAGAGAAACACAAGCACCACCCTTCCCTCCACAGGCATACACACACCCAACATAGAGAGGCACACACGACAACACCCACTTCCCCCAGCGTGTCCACCTCTCGTGCCTCCCTGTCTGTCACCTCAATATGCACACCCACAAGCACTGCACCCTCAGTCACTGTTGATGGCCCCATTGTTGCAGTCACCACAACATCAGACAGCCAGTCATGCAACCCAGACACCACACCTGCACTCACCAGAACAACATTGACTGACACATGCAGCACACTCACCAGACCTGCAGACACCCAGACAACATCCATTTACACTGGCAGCCTGTCTTGTCTCACTGTGTCCACCCCCCTCCTTCCAAAACACTCAAACATTCCCAGACACACACTCAACACACATCCACCACACCTCAGCATACTGTACAGGCACCTGCATCTACGTCCAACACACCTACACCAGTTACAAGCACTCCCTCTACCTCCACTCCCATACCTTCCTCCAAATCCACCCCAACTGCCCCTAAAAAACTTTTCCTGTCCTGTGTTGACCTGCTCGAACCCACTGGTCCACCCCAAACGTGCACATCTCCTTGCCATGTCCACTCCTTCTACGTCTAAGTCCGCCCCAGTCTGCCCTTCCCATTTCCGTGCCCCTTCCCCAGAGAGGAAGATGCCCTGTGCTGCACCAAGTCCATCTGCCAGCCCCCGGTCCAAGCCCACTCCCCTACCTTCCAAGGGCAAACCCAAACCCCCTCCCAAACGTAAGCCCAAGCCCCACTCTCCCAGACGTAAGTCCACACCCCCACCACCCACTGCCCCTGTTCGCTGAGGTGCTTGGCTGCCCCATTGTTGGTCCTTTATGGTGGAGTACCATGTGCACATGTGGGAGTCAAGTGCGTGCCATTTGTGCCCTCCAGCCTTTTTTACATGGACTGGCCAATTGCCTTATCTGGACATTTCTATTTTCTATATTTATTATCGTTTGAGTGCCCAGTGTTGCTGTTGGCACGATATGGAGACTTGGTTTATTGTTACATTGTGGGGGTGTGGTATGCACATGTGTGTACTTTGGGCAAGTTGTATTGGCCTTGTGTCGGCTAAGTACCTCTTGTTCTGGTGTGTATGGCTTGTGAGGGTGTGAGGGGTTAGGAATACGTTGCAGGGTGGGTGGGGTGGGTCGTTGTGTAACAGTGCCCTTTCTTCCCTTGTTTAGTGGGTTGCGGTACTTACCTTCATCGTCTTCGTCGACGGTCATGGTCGTGGAGGTATATGGCAAGGAGCAGCACTGGTATTATTTGCAACTCTCTCTCCATGTCTGCTTCGCGTGTTTTGTGTGCCTACGGCGAGTTTTTCCCTTTATTTGGTTTGTTTCCGCCACGCAACTGACGGCGGTCTTGTGCTTCATTATTTGTTGGGCAGGTGGGGCCTTTCCATCGGCCTGTGGGCAGCCTCTTCCATCACTGTTGGCACTCCTATGCTGGCGGTGCATGGATTTCATGTTGGCTGTTTCTCATCTGCTTCATTATTTGGCGGTCCGGACCGCCAGTCTGTAGTTACCGCCACCGCCGGTAGAGCGGTGTTTACAGCCATGGTTCATAATGAGGGCCTTAGTCTTCAGACAACATGGAGATAGAATTATGGTCATAAAGAATGCTATTTTCTTTTTGCAAGTGTAATAGAAGGCTTGAGAGGACAAACTGTATTTTTGATTGACCATAAAATCCCACTTTCTCTATCATTAAAACCTCTCAAGGCTCCAGTAATTATGCCTAATGTGCAGATGCCAAAAGCCCATCTTATGGATTCCATACAGTGTAGTGTGTACTCCAGTGATTATGTTAGTTATGCTTCCAGAGGGATAGTGCCAAAACAGTTCTTGGAAGAATATGATCCAAGGATTCTGCTGCAGTGGCATTTGCATATTGATTTGTAGTCCTCTTAGTGGATTCAAGGCTACAGGCTCTTTTAGTCACATGGGCTTCAATGACATTTCTCAAACTGGATCCCAAAACAGAAAGGGTTGCTGTTGCTCTTCCCACCTCATGGTACTACGCCTGTCCAAGCATGGCTCAGATAATTGAATCTGCTGGACTGCAAGCCATCTATCATCAAGTGCGCCAAATCCTTGACCATTACCGTGGAGAAAAAATAAATCTGCATACCCACCTTAATGCTTTAGTAAGAGTGTCACACTTTCAAGTGGGGCTACTGTGGTGCATCAAGTTTCTCACCCCAGCAGAAATTCTTTAAACAGTTGACTCTCTTGAGGCACGATTATGGCAACCTCTTACTATTCAACAGCCCCAAAATCTCTCTCTCCAAAAGCAGCTCTATATCCAGCTGCTGAATTCATTTAGGGGACAAGAAGATCAGATCCAATATGCAGGATCCTGGCTATGGTAAAATAGCTTCCATTTGAAGCAAAGAGCTAATTCCAATCTGGTCGCAATTGCACTAGATTTCAAGATGATACTTTAAACCAACTGATTCACAGGTTAACTGTTTAAAAGGGCTCTTTCTGTAGGGTCACCCCAATGTATTGTGCCTGTTTACCCTCCACTTTTTGCTGCATCATTTTGTTGGCCTTAGAACTTTGAGCACTGTACCACTGCTAACCAGTGCTAAAGTGCATGTGCTCTCTTCTCTAAACATGGTACAATTAGTTTACACCTATTTGCCATTTTTAGACATGGCAGCTCTTTGCATGGTTTCCCTGCGCTTTTTGCTTCTGACCTCCTTTTTTTGGACCCTATACTGCAATTCATTTTGGCTGGTTTTGATACTCTGGTCATTTTGCCACTGCTAACCAGTGCTAAAGTGCAATTGCTCTCTGTCTAAATTGTATTGGTGATTGGTTATCCATGATTGGCATATTTGATTTACTAGTAAGTCCCTAGTAAAGTGCACTAGAGGTGCCCAGGGCCTGTAAATCAAGTACTATCAGTGGCCCTGCAGCACTGATTGTGCCACCCACATGAGTAGCCCTGTAAACATGTCTCAGACCTGTCACTGCAGTGTCTGTGTGTGCAGTTTAAAACTGCCAATTTGATCTGGCAAGTGCACCCACTTGCCAGGCCTACACCTTCCATTTTACTACCTGTAGGTCACCTCTAAGGTGCGCCCTAGGTAGCCCCATGGTGCAGGGTGCAGTGTATTTAAAAGTTAGGACATGTACTGATGTGTTTTACATGTCCTGAGTGAAATACAGCCAAATTCAGGTTTCACTATTGCAAGGCCAATCTCTCTTATGGGTTAATATGGGGACTGCCCGTTAAATATCTTTAAAGTGCAGTTTCCCATTGGGAGCAGATAGAGATCTGGGGATTGGGGTCCCTGAACTCACAAATTAAAAATACATCTTTTAGTAAAGTTGGTTTTTAGATTGTCTGTTTGAAAATGCCACTTTTAGAAAGTGGCCATTTTCTTGCTAAACCATTCTGTGACTCTGCCTGCTTGTGTAATCAATGTCTGGGTCAGACTGACAGTTGGGCAGTTTGTGAATTCCCACTAGACCTTGACACAAAGGGAGCTGGGGAGTGTCCTGCATATCCTGATGAGTTTCTTAGGCTAGTGTGGGAAGGGAAGAGCTGACACCTGCACTTGAAAGGGCTGTGGGTGCCTCACACAATGCGGTCTCCAACCCCCTGGTGTGCGTCTGGGGCCAGCTCTGGGCAAGGAAGGATCTTGTAAACAACTTTGAAGTTCGCCTACTTCAAAGGCAGAAATGGATATAAGTAGTAGACCCAAAACCCCAGACTTTTAGATTACTTCTGGATCAAGAGGAACCTCTGCCAAGGAGAAGAGCTTAATGCTTGAGGAGGACATGCTACTCTGACTGTTGCTTTGCTGTGCTGGCCTCCTACCGCTTCTGCCTGAAAAGGGAAATAACTGGACTTTGCTTTTGGAAATCCTGCTTGTGAAGTGTCTACAAGGGCTTAGACTGAGCTTGCCCCATGTTCTGAAGTCTTAGGGACATCAAAGAGTCATCTGCCAGTGCCTGGTCTCTTCTACTGAGAGCACTGACTTGCTAAGTGGTGCCAAATCCATTTCCTGGGCCCTTAGAAGTGGAAGCTGGTAACCTGTGAGGGGAAGATCCATGTACAGCTGTGTACACATCAGAACAATCGAAACACAGACCAACCCACGGATGAAAATTTGACGCAGCACTTGCCTCGCGGTTGGAAAAACAACACATCGCCTGTTCTCATTGCGGACTCTTCACACAGCGTGTCAGAAATTTCCAAGCATGGATCCTGGGCGTCACAATCTTCAACATCCCGCTAGGGCCAGAGGCTGCGCACCCGGAATCGACATACGGTCTCCCTTGCAAGAAAAGAATCGATGCACGGCTCCATTGCGACTAAAGAATCGACGTGCGGCCTCACTTGTGAGTAAGGAATTGACGCATTGCTTGCTTTTCTGATGCACCGTCACCCTTGCAGCTTTATGTTTGACACATACCTGGTACTTTGTACTAAAACAGCGCATCAATTGATTTCTATTGATTAAGACTCTTTTTACTTTAAAAAATCATATATTTGCTTGTGTTTGCTGGACTTTTTGTATTTTGATCTTGTCTTATTTAGATAAATATTGGCTATTTTTCTAAACTTGCGTGGAGTCATTTTGTGGTGTTTTTCATCGTATTCCTGTGTGTGTTTGTAAAAATACTTTACACGTTGCCTCTGAGATAAGCCTGACTGCTTGTGCCAAGCTACCAGGGGGTTGAGCAGGGGTTATCTGAGATGTGTATCTCCCTTACCCTGAGTAGAGTGAGGGTCCCTACTTGGACAGGGTGTAAACTGACTAACAACTAGAGACCAAATTTCTAACAGGCATATTTAATTTACTTGTAAGTTCTTTTGTAAAGTGGTATACCATATGCCCAGGGCCTGTACATTAAATGCTATTAGTGGTCCTGCAGCACTAATTGTGCCACCCACATCAGTAGCCTTTCAAACTTGCCTTTCAAACAAGCCTCAGGCCTGCCAGTGCAGAGCCTGTGTGTGCAGTTTCTGTGGCTCTTCGACTTGGCATTTAAAACCCTTTGCCAAGCCTTACACTCCCCTTCAATTACATGTAGGTCACTCCTAAGGTAAGCCACACCCATAGGGCAGGGTGCTTTTGAGTAAAAGGTAGGACATGTACCTGTATGTTTTACATGTCCTGGTAGTGACAAACAGCCTCTTTCATGTTTCACTACTCTAAGGGCTACTCCTCTCAAAGGGCAGCATTGGGATTTCATTAATATATTTTAAGCTGTAATTCCTGATCAGAAAGGAGTAGCTTTTTCATGCTGTATATCATTGGAATGGTAATGATAAATCCTTTTCACTGGTAAAGTTGGATTCGACATTACTATTTTAGAAATGCCATTTTTAGAAAGTGAGTATTTCTCTTCTCTTACTGCTTTGTGTGGCTTGCAGCTGTTCTCCAATACACGTCTGGGGGAGGTGATAGCTACACTTTGTGCATTCCCTCTAGACAGCCACAATCAGAGGAATGCTGGGTGTGACAGAGAACTCATCTGCATAAATCTGGATTCTGATAGCTCTTCTTGGGCAGGAAGAGGGTGGGGAGCTGACATTTACACTTCAATAGACAGTGTCCTCTGTGCCACACAAAGGGCTGATTACCCCATTCTGATAGTCTTGAGCCAGGGCTTGGATGAAAAGGGAACCTGTGCACTTGAAGGACCTGCTTTGAAGTCACCCCCGCTCCAAAGTGTTATTTGGATATAAGTACTTGCCCACCAAATTAGATCACTACTGGACCTGGAAAGAACTCTGACAGAGTAAAGACTGCTGAGCTGTAAGGATTGCCATTTTGTCTGGACTGACTGTTCTAAGGAACTGCTTCTCTGCTTTGCTGAGCTGCCCTGCTGCCTGCTGATCTCTGCCCTGCTGAGGACAAGATCTGGACTCATCTCACTTAAACCCAGAGTGGCTCCAAGGGCTTGCTGGCTTGCCTCCTATTTACTGAAGTCTCAGACATGCAAAAGACATCTCTCAACTCTCCGGGTGCTGATGGACTCTGCCATCTGTGAGCCCTACCCTTGTCTGAGGTGCCCCCTCCATTCCTGAACCTCGGAGGTGAGGTCTGCTGGTGATTTCTGCAAAAACCAATGAATCATCACCACTGCTATGGTCGGAACCAACGCATCGACTTCAACGAAGCAGAGGCTATTTGTTAGACCTGACAGCCTTTTTGCCTGCCTCCCTCCACTTTTCTGAAACTGTTTCTTCTGGTTTTAGGACTCTGCGCACTTTACCGCTGCTAATCAGTGTTAAAGTGCACATGGTCTCTCCCTTAAACATGTTAACATTGGTTCATTCCCAAATAGCATATTTGTTTTACTTGTAAGTCCCTAGTAGCATATGCCCAGGGCATGTAAATCAAAAGCTACTAGTGGGTCTGCAGCACTGATTGTGCCACCCGCATAAGTAGCACCTTAACCATGTCTCAGGCCTGCCATTGCAAGGACTGTGGGTACAGGATAATTTGGATTGTGTGTGACTTACCCTGACTAGGACTGTGGTCCCTACTCGGACAAGGGTACATACCAACTAGAGACCCATTTCTAACACTGTTCGATGACAGCAGATTCACAACTGCGCAGCTCGATGACGAAGCTCTGTGCGGCTTGATGATGATGCATTGCCTTTATCCCAACAGAGCCTGACGATAATGCAGTGACCCGACTGTGTGGAAAATATCAATGCATCTTGCCCCCCGACATCAATCCTTTGCTCTATCAAAGGCAATTTTTCAGCGGACCCTGCATGGGTTCTATAGCCGGCCTACCCTCCATCGCGGTTAGCCTGAACTTTGGATTTGCACTGGTCTCTTGTGACTCAAATAACCTTTTGACTGCTAGTAACTTCTAAGCACCATTATTAGTTTAATCTTTAAAAATTAAATGATTGAATTTTTGTCATTTTTATCTTATTTACTCAGATAAATATTCTCTTTTTTTCTAAACCTGTGTGGAGTCTTTTTGCAGTGTTTGTATTGTATTACTGTGTGTGTGTGTCTTGCACAAATACTTTACACATTGCCTTTTAAATTAAGCCTGCCTGCTCTGTGCCAAGCTATCAGAAGTTGAGCACAGGTTAGTTTAAAATGTGTGAATCTAGCTTACCCTGACTACAGTGGTGGTTCCTGTCTGTACAGGGTGCATACTCTGACAATCAGAAACCCCATTTCTAACATTAACTATTCCAGAAGCCACGGGCTCTCTGTAGTGTAGATTCACTTCACCTGGAAACCCCCTTCCTTAAGAAAAAAAATGAAACACACATTCTAGGGTGGTGCTCAAAGTTTGAAGTTTTGAAACTCCATCCCTACAACTTCTGATATGAAAACTTCTCAAGGAAGATCCTAAAAATCTTACTATGCAGTCCATTGACCTGTACTTAATTAGTCTACAGATCCTAAAGATGTTTCCAAGAAAGCACATTTAGAGACATCTTCTAGCTATCATACTGATATCTGTTATTATTAAACACATCTTGTCACTAGTGTCATGACCTGCTTTGATTGTTTCAGTTTGTTCTTTTGTTCTTCTATAATCATGTGATATGTTACATTCTTGGAGGTGACTTTCCTCTGTATGTATATTCCTATATGTATACTTCCTGTTGTTCCTGTGTATATACTCCATGTTGTTGAATTTGTACATTTAACTATATCTGTTTCTACTCTTGTTACTCAACACCCAATGTGAGCCAGATGGGCCTGGTTCCACAATATAAAACTGTGATTAAATAATTAAATAGATAAACAAGCAAACAAATAACTCAATAAATAAATAGAATATTTTCTTCCACTGCATCTGTTAATAGTGGTAGGCACCAGACTGGACTCTTCCCCCGGGAACATGATGTGAGTAATTGCAGAATTAGACCACTGAGTTTACAACTCATTTCCAAATCTTGTTCTTCACTATTGCAAGAAATTGGGTTATTAGTTGAACGGGTTGGAAGCCCCACTCTGGCAAGAACCACAATCCTTGTAAAAGTGAACCACTAAATTCAATAAATTGACCTGTGCTTAAGGCTCTGATAGCTTGGCACAAAGCTTTGAGACTTAACTTAGAGGCAATGTGTAAAGTATTTAGGCAGCACACAAAGAATAATAAAATGAAAACACAACTCAAGAAAAATACCCTTCCAATTTTGAAACGTAGGGTACCTTTTATTAAATAAAATGATACCAGAATGCAAAAAATCCAATCAGTGGAACCGGAGCTATTCAAGTTTTAAGTAGAAATAGAGCCCAAAAGCCAAAAGCGCTGCCCATGGTCATCTATTCGTTCTAGACTGGGGTAAAGTCACAATTACAGGCTGACTGTGATGGAGCATGGGCTGGATACAGGGACCAGGTAAGTCCCGCTGAAAAAGTTACCTTCTCAAAATCAGCACAAAGATTTCCATTCTTATTGGAGGAGGCTAGGAGGAGGAGGGAGAGCGTCGTGGATGGCCGCTGCTGTAGCGTGAAGAGCAGGCCAGGAAGTGTGGGCTGTTGTCACTGTATCTCAAAGTACAGATCTCACGTTCCCAGTCATCACTGGCAGTCGCTGTGGTGTGAAGAATGTGTCTCCACTGAAGCTTTGCATTGCTGGTCTTTGTGGGGTGCCGAATCTCAGCATGAAGGGGTCCATTTGCCATTATGAAGAGCCCAAAACTTCAGGACTTCACTTTTCTTTGTAAGTCAAAGCACCTAGGACCAGGGGAGGCGCCACATAGGGATCAGTAATTCACTCCAACACAGGCCAGCAGGGCTCAGGCACATCCAGTTGCTTGTTCAGGCAGGTCCAGTGCAGCAGGAAGGCTGGGAAGGTGTAGGGAAGCCTCTGGAGCTTATTATGTTCCTGTGGCTCAAACAGGAGTTCAGCTAACTGACCCTTGAAGTCACTCAGGTTAGCCAGGGATGAAAGGAGCAGGTCGAGTCTTCCTTCTCAGAGAGCAAGACAGTCCTCAAACAGCAGGACAGACCTCTGGTAGCAGCAAGGCAGTCATGGTGGCAGGGCAGTCCTTCTGTGGTGTCCACAGGTCCATGAATGTGCTTACGAGTGGCTCTGGAGGTCCAATATTTGTACCTGGTGCCAGACTTTGTGCGGGGGATTCCCTATACTACTCCCACATCTAGTTCTAGAAAGTTCTTCCTTTCCTCTGTCAAGGCTCTAAGACAACTGGGACGAGAAAAGGCTTGTGTCAGATACCGTTTTGTATGCTCAAGGCAATCCTTTTAAAATTCAAGTGGGGAAAGGAACAGCCCCGCACTTAGCCATCCCGACTGGTGTCACTGTCTGGGAGGAATGCAGTCACCCCATCAGCAGAGTCATTCACAGTCAAATGACTAAGGACATTGGCAAAAGGCACAAATGGGTAAGATAAGAATATGCCAACTTTCTACTTATTAAATGTAATAAAGTAAGCCAATGTTAGTCAATAAGAGAGATAGGCCTTGCAAAGATAAAAAACAACGTTAGGAGTTTTTCACTGCCGGGACATGTAAAACATAACAGTACTTGTCCTACACTTTTTTTAATGTATTTATTAGTTTGCATGTCAAGAAAAAAGTACATTACAGTTCAATCACTGTCCATCTTACCCTCCCCAGACCCCTCTCCAAGTAAGGAGAGAGATCTAGGTCACATCATATAACATTAGGCATCGGCATATACATAGCTAGAAGACTATACTAATGAGACGAATGTCCTACACTTTAAATACAATGCACCACAGCCTATAAGCATTTAGGGCCTACCTCAGGGGTGCCTTATATGTATCATAAATGAAGGGTTGGACCTGGAAAAAAGTTCATTTTGCCAGGTCGAAATGGCAGTTTAAAACTGTACTAGAGGCTGCAGTGGCAGGCCTGACACATGTTTTTGTGGGTGGCACAATGAGTGCTGTAGGCCACTACAAATATTTAATTTACAGGGCCGGGATATATGTAGCACCAGTTACTAGGAACTTACATGTAAATTAAATGTGCCAATTAGATGTAGGACAATTTTACCATATTTGAAGGAAAGAGCACACACACTTAGCCACTGGTTAGCAGGGAAAAAGTGCACAGTCTTAATGCAACCAAAAATTAATTCAGCAAACTAAGAGGAGTAAAATGCAAACGTTTGGGGGAATACCATGCCCTGAATTCGGCTTGTCAGGGTCCTACCATCTAACATTCACTACATGAGTCTTTCTCATTTGGACATTTCAGATTGCCACGCCTTCTGGTGGTCACAAGTGCCTGATTGGTAGATTCAGTGCACGACTATCAGGTACAGGCAGCAGACCGTTTCTTGGTGAATGGAGCTGAGTCAATGGTTAGAGGTTGGTTATGTGTCGAATTTTGAAATATTTCTCTCATCTCTGTGGGGAAGATGACTGCAGTAGCCAGTCCCTGATACAACTGTCAGTTGTCTTCAATGGCTGAATTATGGATCGACCGTGTTTGCAGAAGATTCGCTGTGCGTTGATTAGGTGAGAATTAAGCTCTCATATGTCTTACTTGATGCAGCTGGCTTGTACAACCTGACGAATGTCTGGTGGACTGCGCAACGTGTTTCGAAGGAGGCATTTGCTTGTACGCTTGATGCTATCTGTTTGTTAAGTGCTATAAAACGTGAGATGCTTTCAGATATGTCTTTGCTTAATTCCGTTGGGCTATTCGTCGGTACTGACCCTTTCTTTTTTTCTAGCTGAACATTTTTAGTGTCCTACTGTAAAGCGTTGTTTGTGCTAAAGTGTGTTAGTATCCCACCTCTTTTGCAGCACCTCTGGCTGAATTGTATTGCCTGTTGGTGTCCTTCAGTATCCTGGAGAGTGGAGAGAATGAGGCTGCAAGCAAGGTGTGTTGGTTTGCTTTTTCAATAAGTATACACGATGCTCCAAGCAAGAGCCAATGGTGGTGATGTTCTTTGAAATTTAGTTGTCCTTGTGTGCATTGCCCCAGATGTTTGTTTGATCTTAGGGCTGCTGCCTAGTATGAACTATTTACCGGTCTGTAGGTTTGGTTCAGGTACGATTTGGCCATTTTAATCTTGTTTTTATTGAAAGCATGAAAAACAAATTAAATACAATAGAACATACAGTAATATCAACAAACCTATTGTTGCAAGTGTTAGACCTGTCAGCTCTTTGCATGGTTTCTCCTGTCTTTTTGGCTTCTGACCTCCTGTTTTTGATCCTGTGCTGAATCTCGTTTTTGCTGGCTTTAGGACTCTGGACATTTTACCACTGCTGACCAGTGCTAAAGTGCAAGTGCTCTCTGTCTGAATGGCATTGGTGATTGGTTTGTCCATGACTGGCATATTTGATTTACTAGTAAGCCCCTAGTAAAATGCACTGTATGTGCCCAGGGCCTATAAATTAAATGCTACTAGTGGGCCTGCAGCACTGATTGTGCCATCCACAGGAGTAACCCTATAAATATGTCTCAGACCAGCCACTGCAGTGTCTGTGTGTGCAATTTTGAACTGCCAGTTCGACCTGACAAGTGCACCCACTCACCAGGCCCAAACCTTTCCTTTTACTACATGTAAGTCACACCTAAAGTAGGCCCAAGGCAGCCCCATGGGCAGGGTGCAGTGTATTGAAAAGATAGGACATGTAATGATGTGTTTTACATGTCCTGATAGCGAATTGCTGCTAAATACTGCTAAATGTTTTCACTATTGCAAGGCCTATCTCTCCCATAGGGTAGCATGGGGATTGCCTTGAAATATCTTTCAAGTGTATTCTTCCATTGGGAGCAGATGGAGATATGGAGTTTGCGGTCCCTGAATCCACAATTCAAAAATACATTTTTTAGTAAAGTTGGATTTTTAATTGTAAGTTTGAAAATGCCATTTTAAAAAGTGGCCATTTTCTTGCTTAACCATTCTGTCCCTCTGCCTGGCTGTGGAATACGCGTCTGGACCAAGATGACAGTAGGGCTGGTTTTAAATTCACTCTAGACAGTTACACAAAGGGAGCTGAGGTGTGCCCTGTATATCCTGAGGGGTATTCCTGGGACAGAGTGGTGGGAGGAGCTGACCCTTGCACCTCAATAGGGATGTGCCTGTCCTTCCACAAAGCAGTCTCCAACCCCCTGGAGTGTGTCTAGGGCCAGGGCAGAAAAGGAACTTCTCTTTGAAGTTTGCCTACTTCAAAGACAGAAATGAGTATAAGTACTGGACCTCTGACCCTCTGTAGAAGGGACTGCTACTCTGCCTGTTGCTGTTGCACTTGCCTGCTGCTTGCTGCTTCTGTACTGGGAGTGAAAGGATTGGACTTTGCTTTTTACATCCTGCTTTCGAAGATTCTCCAAGGGCTTGAACTGAGCTTGCCTCCTGTTAGATGTCTCAGGGACATCAAGGAATTCATCTGACAGTACCTGGGCTCTTCTGCTGAGAGTCCTAACTTGCCAAGTGGTGCCAATTCCTGTCCCTGGGCCCTTGGAAGTGTAAGCTGGTGACCTGAGGAAGAAAATCCATGCACTGATGTGCCACGGCAGAGAAATCAACACAGCACCTGTCCAACAACTGAACAATAGAATCAGCGCCTGCCTCGCGGCTGCAGAATCAACACAGCGCCTGTTTAATCACGGCTTCACCAACACAGCACGTCTGGATTTTCCATGCATCTTCCCCAGGGCCTCAATTTCTCATCGATCCCACACCGTAGTAAGGAACCGAGTCTGCGTGTCCGGAAATCAACGCATCACCTTTTCTGTGAGGAAAGAATCAACACGTCACCTCTCCTGCCAGTAAGGAACCAACGCTTCGCCTCTCCTGCAAGGAAAGAATAGACACATCACCTCCCCTGCACAGTAAGAAACCCTTCGCATTGCTTTGGTTTTGGGCACCTCACCTTCCCTGTGGCCTGCATCTTTACTTGTGTATGTTGGATTATTGTTGTTTTGGTCTTGTTTAATTCAGATAACTATTAGCTATTTTTCCAAACTAGTGTGGAGTCCTTTTGTAGTGTTTTTACTCTGTTACTGTGTGTGTGTGTGTGTGTGTGTGTGTGTGTACATACTTTACACATTGCCTCTCGAACAAACCTGACTGCTCGTGCCAAGCTACCAAGGGGGTCAGCAGGGGTTATCTTAGTTGGGTGACTCCCTTACCCTGACTAGGGTAAGGGTCCCTACTTGGACAGGTTGCACACCACTGTCAACTAGTGGTCCCATTTCTAATATTGGTGATCAGTGGTGAGGGCAGGACTTGTATTTGTACTTGACATACAGTGATTGGTGTACATTACTTCCATATCGCAGACCATTACGCAACCCCATAATGTTTCTTTCTTTTTTGGCCTTCTCTTCTTTTTGCCTTTTTCAAACTTTGCAACTTTTGAATTATCCACAATCATGCCTCAGTCTGGGAAGTCATCAGCAGGTTGTTGTAAAGTTGGTGTTTGAGCGGGAGAGGTTGTAGACCTACTCAGTGTCTCAAATCAAAAAGCTCTGCAAGGAGCTCAAATTTCCTATTAGAAGCCTCACTAGAAATGAGGAGCTGCAAAAGTCACTGAAGGCCTGGTTGGCAGCAAAGGAGGCTGGTGAGCCCACAGAGGAGGAGAATACTATTGTGGATAGAGAGAAGCAGAGCCTGCATGGTGATTTTGTGGATAACCAGGATCTCCCTGGGGGAAAAGTAGCAGTGTTCTTCAAAGGGTCTGACCTCAGAGGAGCTGGAGGCTAGGAAGCACACTTTGGAACTTGAAAGGCTCCGGCTGGAGATGAAAGAAAAGAAACTGGCAATAGAGGAAAGAAAAATTATCTTGGCTCATGATCAGCGGTGAGGATAGGACTTGTATTTGTACTTGACATACAGTGATTGGAGTACACTACTTCCATATCGCAGACTATTATGCAACCACATACTGTTTCTTTCTTTGCTGGCCTTCTCTTCTTTTTTGCCTTCTTGAAACTTTGAAACTTTTGAATTATCCACAGACATGTCTCATTCTGGGGAGCCATCAGCAGTTGTTGCAGAGTTGGTGTTTGAGTAGGAGAGGTTTAAGATCTACTTGGTGTCTCAACTCAAAAGGTTCTGCAAGGAGCTCAACTGTCCTGTTAGAGGCATCACTAGAAAGGAGGAGCTGCAAAAGGTGCTGAGGGCCTGGTTGGCAGCAAATAAGGCTGGTGAGCCCACAGAGGTTCAGGCTGGAGATTGAGGCAAAGAAACTGGTAATAGAGGAACGAAAAATTATCTTGGCTCATGAGCTGAGCTTAAAGGAGCTGGACTTGTAAGGCAAGGTCAGCACAGATGGCAGCATTTCATCAGTGCAGTCTGAGAGAAGGGTGCACCTTCCCAAGAATCTAGGAAAAGAGGACACTAAGGAGGATGACATACATAGGTGGTTTCCACATGGATGGGATCCCTGAGAAAGATTGGGGGTGGGCCTGTGGAACTACTTCACAGTGGAAAGGATGGACACCGGGTTGGCACCAGGGGCAGGTAGCGATCTCACCTACTCTACCATGAAAGGAGCCCTTATCACTTTGTATGGCCTAACAACAGAGATTTACAGAAAGATGTTCAGGGAGAGTAGGAAACTTGATTCCCAGACCTGGCTTAAGTGTGCGAATTCCTTCTGCAGAGCACTGGATGGTTGGGAGAAGGGCAGTGAGGTAACAGATTATTGAGAACTGTACAAGTTATTAGCATTGGAGCACTTGTCTGGTCTGTTAGTCTGTGTTTTCCAGAGCTGCACCAGCACTTGATTGGTAGCAGGCTTACTGACTCCAAGAAACTTGCTCAGGAGGCCTAATGCTGGATGAGTACCAGGATTCACAAGAAGTTCCATTTTGGGGACTCACCGCGGGTGGGCAGGGTCCGCAGCAGAAGAAGGGGGAGGGGGACCAAATAATAAAATAAGGAGTTCTTAAAGGGGCCCAAAACTAGTTTCCAGGGTAAGGATTCCCAACCACCTGTTGAGAAGAAGAGGTTATTCCCTTCAGGAAAGCCTGCAGGGAAGGGACCTGTAATTAGGAGGGGCATTTTAGGGGTGTCCCATGTGTTCCAAGCGGACACAGTCCCCAACTGCTGGGCAGTCACTAGGGGTGGCCAGTGCAGCCCTTGGGCAGGGGTTAGCCCCAGTTAGTGGTGGGGAGCCAGCTGAGTTAACCCTAGTCTCCCTGGGTGAGGGTGAGGTGGTATATAGAACCCTTATGCCTGACAACACTAAAAAGTACAGGTAGTTGGTGACTATCAATGGGATGTGGGTGGAGGCTCTGAGAGACACAGGAGCCAGAATGACATTTCCACTGCTATCTGGTGTCTCAGGAGGAGGTAATCCCTAATGTGATCCACCATGTTACACCACTAGACAACAGTGAGCGCCAATGTTTAGTAGCTCAGAATCCCTTGGAATGGGGAAGGTGTCTCAGGTTCCTTGAGGGTAGCGTAGCTGTGAGTCCATCCATGCCTTTTGACTGTCTGCTAGGGAACTTCGAGAGGTTTGAGTTGACCATGCCCTTGGTCACGGATGATGGGGTGGAAGAGGAGAGTGAACCTTTCCCTGACCTCCTGTCTTCCAAAGAGCAGGATGGGTCAGTGGAGGGTGTGAGCCTCTCCCCTACACTGACCCTAGAAAAGCAGAGAGACTGTCATTAATTACTGAGACAGTTTGCCTCTGTGTCCTCGCTCACCCCGGGTGTCACCTTATGGTGTACTCATGACACTGACACTGGGGACAGCCTACCTGTTAAGCACAAGTCTTACAGGGTGACTGATCGAGTAAGGAATAGCATCAAAGGGGAAGTCTCTAAGATGATGGAGTTAGGGGAGATTGAGTACTCCAACAACCCTTTGTACAGCCCAGTGGTTCTGGTCCCCAAGGCTGCTCAACCCGGTGTCACACCCCAACTGAGTTTCTGCATTGACCACCAGGGGCTCAGCGCCATCACTAAGACTGATGCCAACCCCATCCCCCAAGCTGATGAGCTGCCAAGCTCCTCAGCACGTTTGATCTAAAGTCTGGTTACTGGCAGATTGCCATAACCGAGGGGGCCAAGGAGAGGTTGGCATTCTCAATGTCAGAGGGGCATTACCAGTTCTGTGTTATGCCCTTTGGGTTGGATATTGCCCGTACCACATTCCAGAGGCTGATCAATTAAGCTTGGTACAGGAGGAAAGCTTCATCTGAAGATGTAAACGAAGAAGATTATATTCTTCCCAAATCAAGTTGAAACGATCAACTAAAATGTGAGGGGTCTTATACTGCGTCCTCTTGGGTAATCTAGAAATCTTTAGAAAAGAAAAAGGATCTATGGCTGAAGCATTAAGCATGAGATTCCCATAGAAATTGTTATTACCTAAGATATCTTACCTTATATGTTTTTACTTGTGGGAGTGCCAGTCCACCCTCTTCTAAATCTAATTAAAATGACCTGAAATTTAATCCATGGCTTCTTCTTCTGCCAGATGAAGCCACAAATTGCTATTTTAATAGTATCAAAGAAGAAGAATCGAGGGATCTTAATCATTATATTAGTAAATACAAACAAAAGCACAGGTAACACGTTCATTTTTTACTAGAGAGACCCGACCTACAACCGTGAGAGGAATATTCTCCCACTGTTTAAATAAATCACAAATCTTGGAAAGGATAGAAACGTACTTGAGTTCCTAAAGATCTGTGCATTTTGAAGTAACCAGAATTCCCAAATAGCAAATGGGATGCTCTGGATTATGGCTATCACACATGATAGCGGGAAGAATATCAAGAAGACAGTTGAATAATTAGGCTTCAGATTTTGACAGATTGATCTTGTAGCTGCTTATCACTGTGAATTTGTTAATGTTTTAGAGAAAGCATATGAAATATTAGATTCTTCTGCGGCTAAGTAGAGAGCCATGTCATCAGCGTATAGTTTAAGTTTTAGTGCATTTAATACAGGAGGACAAATATTCAAGTCCTTACCAATAGCACAGGCAACTGGCTCGATAAAAAGAGCAATATGGGGGACATTGGACCCCCTTGTTGAGTGCCCCATCTGATGGTAATCTCCCCAGCTGGTATATTGTTAATATATTGTTATTAGATTAATGTATAATATATTGTTAATAATTATATTAGCTATTGCATCTGAGTATAAAGATTTCAAGAGCTGCATGAAACTGGATGGAAAGCCACATTTATGAAGAATAGCAAATAAAGCCCCCCATTCAATGAGATCAAAGAGGTTTTCCACGTCTAATAATATCACTGCAGCCTTGATATTTTGGGTTGAATAGCAATCAATAGCTTGAAGCTGGAAATTTGTATTTGAAGTGATATATTGTGCCGGAAGAAAACCATTCTGGTCTGAACGTATAAAAGACTGAGCCACTAGGGATAATCTATTAGCAATAATCTTGGTTATCAATTTGTAATCATTATTAAGGAGGCTGATGGATTGTTAAGAATTCATTTCCATTACGGTTTATTTTTAAAACTAACCACAGCCAATTCAGTGAAGGAAGCCGGTATGGCACAGCCAGATAATATCTGGTTTAATAAACAAGTTTAAAATTTAAGCAGTTGGAAAGAAAATGTTTTAAAAACCTCTACAGGAATACCATCCCAATCGCTAGCTTTAGCGTTAGGTCGAGATTTTAATGCCTGTTGAACTTTGACTGAAGTTATAGACTTAGACACCATTGCAATTCGATCTATCTATAGCCGCGGCATATCAATAGTGCCTATCAATTGCACCTAGCTACTCACTAATCGCAGCAGAGGAAAGGCTGTGAGATAACCTGGAATATTGAGCAAGGATTGGTTTAGCTACTGCTTGATGCTGTGATACCAGCATATCGATTGATGGATCATGGATCATTTTAATGATATTAGCATTACCTAGACTCTTAATAGACCAAGAAAGAAATGTAACTTTGTACTCATTTTCCTCATATCTTTCCTGCAGATATGTATTGTGGCTTATGGTTTCTTTAATGGTGAAAAACTCCAGTAGATTTTCTCTAGCTTGAACAAAGGATATTTTTGTATGTGCGGTGGCAGCTAGTTAATGAGCCTTCATAGCTTCATTCAAGGTAATTAAGAGTTGAGCATATTTCACCTTTTCAGCTCATTTATGTTGCGCCAAAAAGAAATAACCTCACCTCTAAAGAAAGCCTCTGGAGCTTCCCAAACCATAAAGACAGGAGCGGAACCTAGGTTAAAGCTCAGAAATTGCTCTAATGCCAAGCGCATCTGCTCAACCCAAGAGTAGCCTGTAAGAAGTGACTTATTAAAGACCCATCAATATGTCTGTTCAGATGAAGATGGATGGTCAATCTCCAAATAAATAACTGAATGATCAGAAAATACATTGGTCAGGATAGCGGAGCTAACACAGCAAATGGAATGTGACACTAAAAAAAAGTCTAAGGGTGATGCAGACTTGTAGCTTTTGGAATGATATGTGTACTGACGTTCAAGGGGATGTTCCATCCTCGAGGGATCTAGGAGAGCAAAATCCAGCATTAAAGTATTTAAGGTTGAGATTGAGATTGCGAGAGGAACTCAGAGAAATGTTCTGGAATAGATTGAATTCCCCCCAACTATTAAGTACCCCTCAGCTTGTCTCAATATAGTATGAATCACCTGTAGAGATGATACAGAATCTTCAATAGGTCCATAATAGGTTAAAAAGTTGAATATTTAAGTTTGTATACTTGCCTTAACCCACAGCCATCGAGTTCCAGGTTCTTTCATGACCCAGAGTATTTTGCATTGAACTGTTTTTGCAGTCAATATTGTGACACCGCATATTGCGGCCTGAGCTGGGACAAAAAAAGAGTGGGCATTTTGAGTATATTGGCCTTGTCTTTCAAGTGTATCTTCTGCAATAATATTATGTCTGCATCCAAGGTTCTAAACATTTCTAATATACCGGCATTTTATCCTATTGATGGCATTAACATTGCAGGATACGATTTTCAGCAGATTGGGTAACATATAACTTGTGAATCAAGAAGTTTAATCTGCGGCATTCTTTTCCATTATTTGCAAACACCCCGCACGTGCCTACCACCCCTTTCGCTCTCCTCCCCACCCCAGCCCCCCAATTTTCGACCTTGGAGCCCCACCCATTCTAGGCTCTCTCTTCAGCACCAATGGCCTTACCCTAGTGGCCCACCCACTTTCCCCAGTGCTTTTCCACCACCCTCTATTCACCTCCAGCCCCCTCCCCTTGATAATGGGGCATTGACATGGCTCCTAAAGTAGGTTCCTAGGAAAAAGTGGTGGGGTGCTTCCAGATTTGACACATATACCAGTCTAGTTTGCCTGATCATAAATAAACTTTGGAAGGTTTTACAGTCATTGTTGGTGATGAATTGTCTGTTTATCAAGCCTAGTTTTTTAGTAGAAGGGGTTTACACTGCACTGCGGGGAGAGATGGTGATCCTAGTATGGGAGGCACGTGGGGCACTACCAGGATTGGAAGCCCGATCTTGGCACTGTAACAGTCTTTTCCAATGGAGGTCTCGACCCAGAATTTTACCATCTGGTCCTGGAACATCAATGGTGTAGGTAATAAAATAAAACATACGCTAGTTTTGCAACACTTAAGGCATCACACGCCTTCCATAGTCAGGTTGCAGGAAACACACGTCTGAGGTAATTATTACAAAACACTTGATAGGTTTAGGTACACCCTCAGGGCACATGCCGGATACACCACAGATTCCAGAGGTGTGGGCATACTCATTAAAAAGTCGGTGGCCCTCATCCCACACTGGGTATGGCATGGCATCAATGGGCGCTATGTAGCACTATCCGGAATGTGGGAGGGAACCACTCTGAGTATTTGCTCTCTGTATGTTCTCCCTCAACTACATGAAACAACTATCCCGGTGGTTGCTGGGACTGCTCCTGGGATCCGTATTTGAGGGGGGACTTAAACTCACTCATGGATGCTGGGGTGGACAGATCTGGGGGCCCAGATAATGGGGGGAGGTGGTCCATTGCCCCAATTTTGCAGGAGCGCCGGGCCTGATAGATCTATGGAGGGAAATCAGTCTTCAGATATGACAATACACGCATTACTCTGCGGCTCACAAGCGTTTCTCCTATATAGATTATATCTTCACGTCAAGTGTTCATGCTTTCAGGTTTCATGAGGCTGTTCATCATGTCAGGGGGATCTCTGGCCACTCCCCGGTTGGGGTCACACTAACGGGCCCCATGCAAGACTACTCATTGCCACGTCGCCTGGATGCTTGAATCCTGCACAATAGAGAGATACTGGACAAGATGAGGAAGGGAGCAGATCTCTATTGTAAAGAAAACCAGGGGTCAGTCCAGGCACTAATTGGTGCCATAAAGAAAGAGACAAGGCGGAAATGCATAATTATAGAGAGAGACATAGCTCAACTGGAGGAAGTGGTCCTGGCCTCGGGGCCCCGGAGGATCGTGACAAATTACGACTCCACCAGCAGGAGCTGAGAGTGCTGGCAGACGACCATGCCCGAGAACACACATTGGCAGTACAGCGTCGCTTATATGACATGGGGGAAGAAGCCGGTAAATTACTGGCCTGGCTGGGGCAAAGGGACAGGGAACGCTCCTGGGTGCTTCAGATAGATAATGCAGAGGGTGTGCTACAAACAACTGGCACGGCCATAGCCGAGTCCTTTGCTGGGTACTATGATGGTATCTATGCCTCCATGATGACCATGTCCCTAGCAGATATAATGGAAGAGGAATTGGCACGAGCCCTCTGGGACCTGCAGTCAGGGAAGGCCCCAGTGGTCTGCCAATTGAGATATACAAAAGGCTGACCAGCATCATTGCTGGACCATTGTTGGCGATGTCCAGGGAGGCCTGTGAGGGAGGGAATCTGTCAGCGGATCAGAGGACTGTGATAATAGTAGTTCTCCACAAGGAGGGCAAAGCCCCTAGCCGCCTGCAGTTTTTACAGGCCCATCTCTTTGCTAAATATGGAGGCTAAGGTATTGGCTAAGGCCTTGGTGAACAGGCTCCAGGGGTCATTACATCTCTAGTACACCAAGATAAATCGGGCTTTATGCCCAATAAGAGCACAAGACTTAATCTGCGACACCTGTATGGAGTGCTGCACATGACGGGTGAACCAAAGTGGCATTCGACTCCCTGGAGTGGAACTATGTGTTTGCCACGCTGGAGAGATTGGGATTCAGGCCGCAGTTCCGCACGTGGGTCAGATTGCTTTATGGCTCCCCCATGGCACGGGTGAGGGTCAACGGGTGGTCTCTCAGGAGTTTCAGCTGCAGAGGGGGACCACTTCTGCACTATGCTCTTTGCCCTGGTGCTGGAGCCACTGGCGGCATGGATTCGCCAGGATCCTCTGGTTCGGGGGATTCAATCTCAGGGGGGTGGGAAAAGCGAATCTCATTATATGCAGATGACATACTCCTCTATGTATCATTGCCCTCTGTCTCGATCGGCAGGATCATGCAGATATTTGGCACTTTTGGAGAATACTCTGCCTATACCATAAACTGGTAAAAGACAGTTGTCTTTCCTCTCTAAGGCGCAAACCCTCATCTGCCCCCAGACGGAGCAGCACTGGTGGTCATAACAGGTTTTCACTATTTGGGAATTGACGTAATGTGGAACACTCAGGAATTTCTAAATAAGAACCTATTCCCACAGCTGGAAAGACTCAGGAGGATGTTACTCATTGGCATAGCCTTCCTCTGACCCTGATGAAGAGGGCGGCCCTCTATAAAATGATGAGCCTGCCTCGATTGCTATATTTCATGCAGAACACGACCCACGTGATCCCTCAGGACGTCTTCAGGAAGATAGATACAGAGGTCCACAAGCTTCTGTGGAACCGAGAGCTCCAAGAATAGCCCTGGCCAAATTGCAAAAAGGGGTTTACGATGGAGGACTGGCAATCCCGGATATTCAAAAGTACTATGGGGCTTCACACATATGAAGATCACAATGAACACAATGAAGATCAGCAAGCTCCTGTCTATAGACCAAAAAGACTACTGATGGGCGGGTGGTCCTAAGGCCTTACTGCACGATACAGGCCAAAAAAAAAGATCTGCCACATCACACAGTGGCAGTAGTCAGGGCCTGGAGGGAAACAAATACATACTTTGGCTTTAAGGGGAAGCTCACTGGCCATTCTCCACTTTGGTATAGCGACCTACTAGCAAAGGTGCGAGGACTACAGGGATTTCGGAAATGGGAAGTAATAGGGATTGAGCACTTGGGGAATATGGAGGGGACAGGCCATAATCAGTTTTGAGTCTCTTCTAGAGGAATACAATCTTGCAGACACTGAACGCTATCGATACCTGCAACTGGGTCATGCCCTAAGGAGCCACATTAAGGAAGGGGAACGATTACTGGAGCCTCTCCCTGGAGGACAGGATCCTTACTGAACCAGTTCTCAAACAATGGACCTCTGTGATTTATAGAAAATTGATAATGGGACAGGCAAAGATCATCAATGAGAATCGTCTCTGCACTGCTTCCAGTTACCGAAGCTGTTTAAGTCAAAGAGAAAGTTTGAAGATAAAAGTGTTGCCGTACTTTTCTGTATGGTTCATAAAGTCTGTTGAACTGGTTCTAGGCACTGGGGTTCGAGCTGTGCTATGGCACCTGATCCTTCAACCATGCAGGTGACCACCTTTGCAATTAACACTCCGTCAAGAGATGGTAAGGCATACGTGATATGCTGTAATAGCGGGAAATATTGTGCTTATTTAA
Organism: Pleurodeles waltl; assembly: GCF_031143425.1. Lineage (NCBI taxonomy): Eukaryota > Metazoa > Chordata > Amphibia > Caudata > Salamandridae > Pleurodeles > Pleurodeles waltl. The sequence goes on along the minus strand of NC_090437.1, from coordinate 1,028,417,006 downwards.
CTCACATAAGTAAGCCACCTTACTGCTTGTCTCGCTTACAGGGGGACACCCACGGTTTTTAACGCGCTCTCCACTTCTTCGGCAATATGTGAGACAGCTACTAATGGCACTGGGAAACAGTGTCTCTGCGTCTCCGCTTTTCTCTGGTGCATCTCGGCTGCAGCCGCTGGAATCCTGCTTTCTGCTAGATAATACTACCAAGTACAGCGCGGTATGTGGCTTGGGGCGCCGCTTCCGAGCTGAATCCCGCCATTCCGGGAGTCAGCCGTCGTGCACTGCAGACGCTGATGGCTGCCATCCTGGGACATCCTTCCACTTCCGCTGGATTGCAGCCTTGCCACAAGGCATGACAGGAGCACGCGTGGCCCTTATCAATGGCTGATGAACAGATCGATATACATTCGCAGCATTTGATACAGTACCATTCCAAATTAAGTTATGAAAACTTGTTGGTAGAGCATGATTACCATTAACATAGACAATATTTTTGGACCCGCATACAAAATTTCATAGGGAAGAATCTAGTAATAAATATTCTTTAATGAACGAGCTAGGGGCCATATGTACGAACACATTTTCCCATGGACACAGAATGGGTAAAACCCTTTCCTACATCTGGCCCCTAGGTCAGGAACAGGATTTTTGCATTTTCTCAAATGGTACAATCGATGACTCTTCTATTATCTGACTGATCCAGAAAATATCATTTATTGTCCAGTGCTTCCAATGAAAGGACTTCTTATTAACTTTTAAATATATATTATTCCAGACAGTAGATAGTAGAACACATTTCATAGGTGGATATGCATGAAAAAGATATTTACAAACAATAAAGTGATTACACTTCAAAATATTATATTTGTGTAAAGCATACCAATTGGGAATATGAATTATTTTCTTAAAAGAAAACGTATCAAACATGTCCCTTCAAGTTTGGCTCAAAGAGGTGTATGTGAATCATCATATAGGGATAACAATGCACATGTGTCTGATATCGATGAGGAATGGTATAATGTGAAATCAGGGAATCTAACAATGCTTTGAATTTTAAATTCTTGTAAAGTTTTGCTAAATAAACATGAGGAGTTTTATAGTTACATAAAATGTTGAGCAAAAGTTATCAAATTGTTCAAAAGCAAAGGCTGAAAATTTAAAAGGTAACATCGCTAGAACAAAAAGAATATGAGGGCCAGTCATTTGAATGGTGTCCAATCTACCTCACCATGAGAGGGAAAGAGTCCAAACAGATAATAAATGTTACATCTTGGTTTAATAGCAAATAGTTTAACCTAAGCAATATTCTTGGGATTCGGTGCAAACCAAATACCCAGATATTTAATCTTTGTTGGGTTCCATATATATTTAATATTTTCAAACCTGCATCTTATACATAATGAATGCAATGGGAGAAATTATAACCAAAAGTTTGCAAGTACATTTTAATTTTATCAACAAGGGGTTGCATTGAAGTGGAGGGATTGGATATGTATGATAGAATGCCATCAGCATAAATTGAGATTACAATGTCCAAGTCATTGCATCAGATACCGAGAATGGGTTATTACATTTCAATTGTTCGAAGAAAGATTCTAAACATAACACAAACAATAGGAGAGAGGACAGCCCTGTCTAGTACCATAAGATAAATTAAAATAATAAGAAAAAGAATAACACAGTGGTGTTCTCTTTAAAAGATGCCCCGACTAATTTAGAGGTCTATACACCTCTGCGATTTCAAGCCTGAGAGAGGGAGTGAGACCTTTTTCTTTAACCCAAAGGAAGGTGAAAAACCACTATTCCCTGTTTTCCTTCGTTTTCTAGGCCACAAAAGACAATACAACAGCCCTGTTAAAGCCTTAAAAGTATCCCAGTTATTAACTAAGGAGGTATCAGAAGAATTATTGAAATGAAAACTAACTGTTAAACAAAATTATTAAAACTTTTAACACATTCACTATAGGACAAAAGATGACTATTAAATCTGCATCTATTAGTTTTGGTCTTATACAACGGGATATTTATGGATATCACCACAAAAATAGTATTAGCAAAGGAAATATTAATTAGCATAGTATTTATGTAATTCCAAAGAAAGGTCCAGTTTGACTGGTCCATGCACATTGAATAAAGTCGAAGACAGTTAATCCATGATCAGCTGAATGTGAAAAGACAGTTTTGCCAACCCAATTTCTCTTCAGCTTTAATATTGAGCTTCATTAAAGTGTGTTTCTCATGTAAGCACAATTTGGGCATTCAGAGCCTGATACACACTTTCTCACATAGGGTACTATGTCGTAACATCGAAGGAGTCCTCTCTCCGTCAACCCCTCGATCTTCCCACTGATTTACAGGTGGGCGTTCCTTAAGTGTGTCAGCGAACAAGCCTATTATGGCTCGGTTGCTGACATACTCCTCCAAAGGCCTGGCGTATTGCAGGCTATAGAGGTTTATATATAATACTGTCCCACTGATTTAGAGTGAATAGTATTATTATTTTTTTGTCTTCACCACTGTCAGGTAAAACCTGGTGGTGAGAGACAGTAAAAAATATATAATGACCCCCATAGCATGGGAAACAACTCCCATGATATGTGAGCATTATTTTTACCTTTTTCAATCAAAAACTCCCTGTTTGGGAGTTTGTTTTAAAAAAAATTTAAACTTTGTAAAAGTGTGATGGCTGGTTGTCATGTTTGAAGGAACTGTTCATCAAACTTTTACAACATTGACAGGAACCGATGGGCTGACAGGCAACTGTAACTTTGGTGGCCGCAGGACCCTCGATATGGTGCGGATGAAGTTCTCTGCTATACCGGCAGACTCACCTCTGCCAGCCAAACTCTAAATTAGGATCTGAGTCTGGAAAGTTTGGAGAGTACATTTTGTCTTTTGATCAAATTTCCCAGCCCTCGGACGTTCCAGTAAACAATGTTAACAATATGACACATGGGTATACACAAGAACAGGAACAAACATGGCAATCTGTAAGAATAACACACATAATCATGACAACTACAACACACAAAAGTAAATAGAGGCTCTACAAGAGAAGATTCATATATGGAAAACAATAGTAAGTAAAAGAGAATAAATATAGATGAAGATAAAGAGTAAAGAAAGGACAGGAGAAAAAATAAAAACAAAGTTAAAGCAGATCAAGTGAACAAACAACCCAGATCAGAATAGGACAAGTACATGCAAAACTTACACAAACTAACAGCAGAACAAAACAACCAGTTCTGCAAACAAAGTAACACATAATATACATACAAGCTCAACAAACATAATATCATAACCAAACTAGGGCTTAGGCTGAGACATGTCCATGTTTGAAGTGGAAAGACTAAGGAGAAATTCTCTTACCTTACCAGGGCCTTTAAAAGATTTTGCGTTAGTAACAATCATAAAAGGGTCCAGAGCTTTCATTTCATCACAAACCTTGTAATGAAAAGGGTTGGTGGAAGAAGCAATAGAAGGAGGATAATTTTTTGGGTTTCTTTGGTTTTGCGGCAGAGGAGGAGGACTTGGGCTTGTTAATGGGTACAGATTCCCGATCTATTTTATTGGACATAGCTTTAGTCTCAAAGGGAATCTTGATCTGCCCACACAAAAGATCTAGTAGGTAAAATACCAATATTAGAATGCAGGATATGTTATCAGCGAAATGCGCTTTAAGCAAACCACATTAATCCATAAAAAAATGCACAAAGGTATGGCTTATATTTGAGCTTGCTGCTGCCGATAGTGTACAAAAACAAATAAATATAACAGAGACTAATTTTCACATATCCAAACATTATGGTAATTTTAAACGTGAATTGGAGTAAAAGCAGCACTTATATAAGAAATAGGATAGTGGTAGGAAGGTAAAAGTTAGATTGGGTTATAGCCACAGGGAAAGGGTGCAAGGTTTGGGAGTTTTAAGTGATGAAAATAACGTGACAAAATCGTGATATGATCTTTTGAAGTTTAGAATGATATCCCTAAGGCAACAGTTCACTGTACCTTCACTATCTGGTATATGGTAAACTTATCTTTTGAAATTTTTAGTGTACTTTTCCCAGGTGGGTATCATTTATCCATTACATTCAAACACAGGAGACCCCTTTGTGTCTTTTTCTCTGGTCCTTTGGTTCACATTCCTTCAAGCTTTCACAGGCTGTCTAGCTGGTTAACTTCAAAAGAATAGATCACAAGTGAGTTGCAAGTAAGTTGCAATACTAACACTATTTTAGGTTTTCTCTCTGCAAACTAGTGAATGATTGTGGATGTGATTTCATCTTCGGCATACAGACACCAGGGACAGGCCGTGCAGTCTTTTGCTGCAGAGGCTGCTGGATAGATTCTCAAGGTGTTGCTGCAGTCCCAGGCTGTGGAGCTCTGAAGTCTGGATTTAAACTTTTATCTTTCATCAAGGGCATTTCCACATTCCATATAAGGACATGGGTATTACTCTGTCGTAGTCTGACTCTTGGTCTAGGCAAGACTGTGGTTCAAGTATGACAGTACTTATGTTTGTAGGTGACTATGCCGGTCCTATAAGTCGCAACTGTCGTCCAAACCCTCCCGGCTCACAAGCAGCACCTCACCAGAAACCCAAACAGTAAAAGGTGATTTGTGGCAGCCTTTACGCATGGACTCAAGAGTGTGACATCTCAGGGAGTGTTGTGGGTAAACGAAGATTACCCTTTTCTCACATGAACAACATGTCTCAGTCAAACACAGGTAATGAAGAAAATGCAGTAAGGTTTCAAATGGGTTTTATTTAACAAAACTGAAATCCGCGATAAATTGCATGGGCTGCAATGATTAGGATAATGAGCAGTGCAAGAAACAGAATGGTAAAGACAAGATTCATTAATACAACGACCCCCACCATCTTGCAATGACTTGAAGTGACATGCAATATAATATATGTCCTAATACTCTAATGTCATGTACCTAATCTCTAACCTAAAAGAGAGTTAGGTGTGATAAACCTAATCTGCCAATGCCATGTCCATGAGAAGAGCCCCCCAGCCCTCGTTACCTTGGAATGAGGTCTCTAGCTCAGACTTTGTAGGGACACAAAGACTGGATGAACGTCAAGGTGACGTGCAGCATCAATAGCAGCGATGGCATCTGGTCGGAATCCCTCTGACTACCTGTTTAAGTGAGGAGTATTTCTACAGATCTGCTAGGACCCCTGACTTAGGTCTGTTCCCAAACAGTAGATAAGAAGACATGCTTGGGACAGTAATTTATATAAACAATTCCCTCGAAGGCGTGAAGAGAGAAAGTACCTAATATGAACACCTGCAGTTTGTTTATCTTTGTCGCTTGATATTGACGCCTAAGCGCGGTGGCACTGATAACGCACAACTAAAACATGGGCCTAACTAAAAACAAGGCAGCCATCTTAAAAGATTTATTTAAATAAATGTGCTAAAACAGAGCAAGCTAAGTAGGGTAAAAGTCACTAGGTGATGAGGGCACAAGTCTGCAAGCCAAAGGCTAAGCTAACTCCTGTATCCCATTAAAACAAACTAGGATTCACTACAACTTTAGCTTACTTTTTTGTTCTTCTGGACTTGGGTGAGCAGAGGAGTGTGGCTCCTCATCTGTTGTTGGTGCCACTATAGATGGAGCTGCATTTCCATGGAGATATGATTCTCACACTGCTATTTAGACAATAGTGTTTGAAATATAGGCTGTTAAGGTGAGAGGTTCTAGCTGAGGGATCTCCGGACACACTTCAATGCTACAAGGAAGAGAAGCCAGTGTGCCTCCAGTTAGGGTGGTGCATTGCCTGGTGGAGCATTCCTCTTTCAGGGTAGAATGATCAGTGGGATTGAGACAAAGACATGTTAGTCTGTTATCTGGCCTTGTCTGTACAACAGAGGTCTTGAAACTGGATGGCGAGCCCCCGGGGGGTGGCTTCATTGATCTCAGGGGGCACCAGTGCCTGGCTAAGAGAAGCATCATGCAGATTACAATGCTTTGTTTTAACTGAAGAAATGAGTGGCAGTAAGCGCACTCTGTAATGGTTCATCTCTAACATCTTTTGCCATTTCTATCCTGGCTGGGAGTGGGTGTCAAAGGGGGAGAGTCTCCAAATATTCTTCAAACCTCTCCTCCTCCCCGCATTTCTGATATTCACACTGTGGATACTTTTACACTTTAAGGTCTGGTTGACCACAATAGTATGTTTGACAATCTTGTATTTGATTGCATTTTTTGAAAGGGGTAACAGAACCTAAGTGCAATATTTAAATATGTTTTAAGATAGTTAAACATTGCCAATTTAATAACATAATTGTGAACTATTCGCTGGGAAGGTATGATGATTTTGTTTTACATGGGGGCGTAGCATTGTAAACTTTGAATACCACTGAATCAAAATTATTTATCAGATAAAATTATCTTTTAATTATTCTACATAAATTAAAATTGGTCACATTTCACGAATTGTCTGAAAGAGAATCAATACAGTTTGAGACTGGCACACAATATTCACAGAGAGATTGCAGTTTATTTTATACTTTTGTTTATTGTCAGCAATAATAAGGTGTAGGCTTCAGTAGTGGATATGACTTTGTTAGTTGCCGGTGCTCGTCTACCTGGTTTAAAGATACCTTATGCTAAATGATTAAGGGTGCAGATAAATTGTTTTTGGAAGAGAATTACAGAGAAGCATCTTTAGGAATGACTAAGAAAATTGAGGCATGAACAAATGGTAGAAATTGCTACAGCGAGCTCAGAGATGTGTTTTGGAAAGAACATGAGACATGGTGTAACGCCTGGGTACGAAGATAGTTATGCGTTGGCGTCACTGCAAGATATTTACAAATGCATACATGAGCATATTAACACAAAGTATGTAACAAAATATTTCATATTGAGGACTTGTCATCCTCTACATTTCTGGATGCAAGGATTCTCCTGGGGTTATGACGGAAAAGAGGTGGCAACAGGGAGCTTAATCTGAACCAATTCCAATGCTTAAATTTGTTTCTCTACCCCCTAAAGATTTAAATGCAAAATATGGCTTGCCTTATTTTCTTTAAGGAGTGTGCATTTTTATTTTAAACACATTTTTCATGCTTGGAAATAGGTGATGATAGGCCTTCCATCGAGATGATAAAATGCCTGAGAAACACAGCTATGAACCACAAGATTAAGCAAATGTCATTATTGGTCCTGCCATGCACAGGATATTTGGAATTTTCCCACAATTGTAGAGGGGAAAATATATATGTGACGTACGGCCAGATGTACAAAGCTATTTTGCAGTCACAAAGTGCGAAATTCGGTCTTTGGACTTGTTGCATGTACTATCCCTATTTTGCAAGTCGGTATCGAGTTCTCGACTCACAAAATAGGGATTGCGACTTGCACTTAGGAAGGGTTGCGTCAAGGGTGTTCCTTCCTAATTGCGACTTGCAGCCTCATGTAAGATTGTTTTGCAACTGTGAATGCGGTCTCAAAACAATTGCAGCTACCACCAATTTCAAACTGGTGGTAACCCATTTCCAAATGGAAAGGGGTCCCCAAAGGACCCCTTCCCCTTTGTGAATGGGGGCGCCAAAATGTTTTCAGAGCAGGCAGTGGTCCCACGGATCATTGCCTAGTCTGAAAAAATGAAAAGGAAACTTTTCATTTTTGTTTTTGAAATGCATCCCATTTTCCTTTAAGGAAAATTGGCTTCATTTAAAAATACAAATTGCTTTATTGACAAAGCAATCACAGGCATGGTGGTCTGCTGACCCCCGCAAGGCCACCATCCCTGTGATTGTTGCCTTTCATATATGGGTCACAAATTGCGACCTGCCTCATGAATATTGATGAGGCAGGTCCCTTGTGACTCAGTTGCGAATCACAAACAGTGTGGTTGACACTGTTGTACATTTTGTTTTGCGCCTCGCAATTTGCGATTTGCAAAAAAACACAAATTGCGAGTCACCAACCAAAATGGTCGTACATCTGGCCCTTAGTGATATTGTGTCAGTGGGCACATCATGAGTGTGATATTTGGCTAATTCCGAAAATTTTGTGAAGGAAACTTTGCTTTTTAATATTTATATCAGTTGAAAAATCGCAGCAGAATGTTGGGTGACCACTTTCTGACAGATAATTAGAGACACTGTTTCCAGTTTTGTTTCTGTGATAAACTGATGCATCCTTTGTTTTGTACTCTTGTTCTGCTTACATTGAATTTGTTCATCTAACATGCCTCACAACAATAATTTGGAAGTGAAAAGTTCAGGACTATAAATGGTTTCCTTAATGCCCTGGACTGAGATGATCAGTTAAGTGGTATGTATTTTATGTATTTTAACATGTAATGTTTGTAGCAAATCTGCCTTTTCTGCATGGTCACCCCAGATTTTTCAACTTTTTCTGTACCCTATTTTTCCTGGGCTCAGAGGTCTGTGTACTTTTATCTATCCTAAACAGGAGTAAAGTGCCTGTGCTCTCCCTTTAAACATGGTCAAATTGGCATATCCTTGATTGACATATTTAACTTCCATGTAAGTCCCTTGTATATGGTGTAGAAAATGCCCCCCGGGCCTGAAAGTTAAGTGCCACCTGTGGACTGCAGCACCATTTGTGTCACCCACAGGGTGGGCCTGTAAAACATGGCTTCAGGCCCTTCATGCGTAACCTGATTCTAGCAGCCTAAAAGCCTGCTGTCAAACCTATCAAATTAATCTTTTTGACATACTGGAAACCTTCCTTTTAAATAATAATAAGTCACTCCAATCTAAACTTTGTCATCACAATAGTAGGAAGACTGATATTTAAACGTGGAACATGTGTAAAATTAAAGCTGGCATGTTCCCAAAGTGGCTAACCCCCAAAATCTATTTTTCCTTGCAGGGCAGTATCTGAATCCGAGAAGATGCCAAAGTACACATTATAAACGTTAACAGCTAATTCACAATCTAGCATCTGGAACAATCAAGTGTGATGCTAATTATTAGGAGCACTGGGATGAGTACTGAAGAGTGAGGATGAGTTGAATTTAACAAGGTGAGAAAAACTGAAATTGACATACAGTGAGATAAGATTTTAATGATGCTTTGCAAGACCTTGAACGTGAAAAATAATGTAGAAATAGATGTACTGAATACGTTGTTTTTCGTGTTCAAATTACTACCTATACATATTAAACTGAAAGTGTATACTTTAATATGTAGGAGTGATATTAGATAAGCGTGGTTTGTGTTAATGTAGAATAAAGGAGTCTAAATTATAATGTAATATATGACTTGTTATTTATTTATACATAGGATACGATTTTAGAATTTTTAATGTATATTGATGGATTTTAATTGTGTTTGTAGCCCAGAAGACGTTTGGAAGAACAAAACGCTTTGGCTGTAATGCAGCAAGCAAACTATTTGTGAAGGAATGAAGTTTTAGATAAATAAAGAATATGGATTTTCCATAATGTGGACTCCTGTGGTGTAAATTACTATGGATTGAAACTGGTGAAATATATAGGAGACTTTGCTGAGATCAATAATTTTATGGCATTATAAACCTTAATGATAGCTTTTCACAGCAAACCGCTACAAAAATCATTCAAATTCTATTTTTAATATTTATTGAAAACCCAGTTTAATGCTGAAGTTAGATTTGTAATAAATATTTAGAAAAGCAACTTTGAGAAAGTTCCCATTTAACTGCCTGAACCTCCAGTGGCTAATTAGCATTAGATCCCTGGCAGCTGGTCTGTGAGTGTTGGAGTTAATGGAGCTCTAAACTGTTCCCAGAGTAGAAGCAGAAAAAATGGTCACAATGGGGGTGGGGAGGTGTTTTTTTTTTCCCTTGCTGAAAGACCAATTAGGGTCGCCCCAAAAACTTTGTTAATTTGTAAAGGTCCTATTCTTTCATAGAGTAAATGGAAGGTGAGGCCTGGTGAAGGCAAACCTTTGTTCCCCCAGTCAGGCTGGCCTCAAATCCAATGGGAGGAAAGCAACCCCCAAAACCAGGTTTCAGTGACCACAAAGGAGGGGGCTACCCACTTCCAGAGGCACTATTCTGGGCAGGCACAGAAGCTCTGCACAAGGGAGAAATGCCTTCACTATCTTGTATTTTAGGAATAAGGTCATCTGTGGAATTGTTTCCAGTAAGGTACACAGAAACAATCAAAAAAGAGGGTAAGGTTGCCCCTGGAACCTTTATTCCATTGGTTAGGGAGAAGGCAGGAGTCATCCCACCCACCATCTAGTGCCAACCATAAATATGGCACCACAAGGCACCCTTCTCAGAACACTCTCTGGACCAATAGGGCTAGACCTGCTCCCTCCTGCACCCAGGTCAAATACATGGACTCCAAAGGACAGTTGGCTCACCTCCTCTGTGGCTACAAGGACACAACAAGCTTCAAGAGGCCTTTTTCCTGAAGTAACTAGTTAACCAGTATCACCTAGACCTGGACTGGATCCTGCTGGTAGCCTCTGCTGAAGTGAGTCCTGTTCTTTAAGTGCTGTGGCTGAGATTTTGGGAGCCTTAGAAGTAGTTCTATGTAACAAGGGAACTCGAGAGTCATCCGGGACCTTAGGTACACATTGCATTATACTAACAATGGTCTTAGACATATTTCATTAATAATGTTTTTCAAAAAAGCTTTCTTTAACAGAGAAAAAAGGTGGCACAGTGGGTTTGGATGAAAAAGGTGGCCTGTGCTCGCTCATAGGTGATACACATGTGTGACAATCAAGGATGTGATACCCCAGTGTTCACTTACCCTATTTGGCACAGTTTCTACCACAATTGCTATCCTGTCCTGATGATGATCCTGATGATGCTTCTATTGGTTATGGGATCAAAACACTTACTTTAATCTCGGATTGTAAGCAAATTAGTTATAATTGATCAACAGACCTTTGTTTTTAGATATATGCATTGATCACAGTTGTCACGCGTGTGTATCACCTATGACAGAACACCAAGCACATTTTTCACCAAAACCCAGTATAATGTCATTTATGTCTGTTGAAGAACGCTTTTTTGATGTTATAAACACATTAACCATTTGGAGCCTTAGAGGTGACCCAGACGAGCTGCTCCAGAACCTTTAAAAATGTTGGAACTTAAAACGTTTTTGAATTTCAAAGCCTTCCAGAGCGTCAGTGAGACCTCACAGAAAAGTGTCCAACTTCCTTGGATACAGCTTCCGGATTGCCACGCTGGTGGATTTTCAGCTCCATAACATTAGTAGAATCTTTGACCGGGACCAACCCGCTTGAAGTTTCAGACCGGCACTCCATCACAATTGGCCTGAAATTGCACCCAAGTCCTAGTCTACCACATCCATATACATCACTGGCACTCAGTGCTTTTTAAAGCATCTTTTACTTAAGACTTCAAAAATTCAAATCTCCAGTTCCTCTTTTCAGATTTTTGTTCTTATGTTATCATTTTGTTTATTACCTTTTACTCATGTTTTCATTTGTTTTGAGGTTTTTATTGCTTGCTGTTTTAATTTTATTACTGTTTTGGTACTGCATAACTACTTTACACATTGTCCTAAATTAAGCCTGTCTTCTCAGTGCCACAGCTACCACGAGGCTGAGCTCAGGTTAATTTAGTGACTTATTGGATTCACCCTGATGGTATAGTGTTATTATTTTATTATTCCTTGAGATGTGCAGCCCTCCCCCGACTTTCTTACAATGATGATGGTAGGCATGTGATATGTTTGTGATGCGCATACCTCCATACTGTTATTATGATCCAAGATTCCTGGATATGTACTGCTACAGATTGTGTATTTTAGTCAAGTATGGATAATATTTTGAACACAGTCACTGAAAAAACACTTAGGATTCCCAAAACCCATATATTTACACACTGTGGATACTCCTATGCCCAGGTGTAATTAAGCAATTCGTAGAAATTCACAAACGTTCCGCTAATAAATCTGAACAGCTGTGTTAATCACAGGTTTCCAGGAGTACTACTGGGAATGCCGCGCCAGCTATTTCCCCAGTCGAGAGTTATATGCAACGTGCATTTCCACTTTTGGAAAAGGGTGCCGCTGTACAACTGCACATTTATTTGTTTTTCTGTTTTTGTTCTCCAGGGGGGTGGGATATTTTGGAGAAACATGCCATGATACTAACCATTTTAAAAGCATGTAACTGAAATGAGTGCCTTTGCATGGCAGTAAACTAGCATTACCACCAAATTATGGTCTACAAGAATTTGCTTTCTTTGGACCGTGCCCACAGTACATTGTAATGTAAATGCCACAAGTAAACACTTTCAACATGCTACACATCTCTGCATTTGCTTACTGCACAAGATTCAATGTTAATTAAAAAACATTATCCAATAAGGATAATTCTATTAGTCTGCCGCCTGAAGAACTCTTTGTGGTTTTAAGAATTTACAGTAATGTCAATTAATATATATCTACTTAATCAATGGTTGAGTTGCATGAAGGCATTCAATAGAGCATCAGAAAATAATACTATTTGCTTCAACTTCAATGGCCATGTTCTTCGTAGCTTAAAAAGCAATGAACCAAAAAGGTACAGAAAATAAAGTGGTTATGTTAAGAACAATGGCGCTAAATGTTAAAATGTAAGATAACCTATACCTTGCCCAAGCTCTACCCATCTAGATATAAGGGCGCTGAGAAAAAAAGAAAACTCTGTAACCATATACAATGTTTTCAGTAGGACTGCCAGGAACATGCACAAGATGAAGGAGGCTATATGTCTGAAGACTCAATCGAACTAACCTTGCTATCTGACTGCAAAATTGCTTCCTAAATTGTGATAAAGTCTTTTTGGAATCACCATGAATAGATGATGACTACAGCATTATTAAATACCATCTCTTCCATAGCATTTGTGAAAAGATAATCTACTAATAAAAAAACAGACCTCCTTTTGAGGTCTTAGCTACAAACAGCCTTCGCTGCCTGTTGGCAGACCTAATGTTTTAAATACATACCTTACTTATGGAGACCTTTGGATCAGCCCCTTGCTCATAACTGGGTGGCTATATTGTCTATCTCCGGTGTCTGCTCTTGAATCGATTGCTTCCCTCCCTGCTCCTACGTTTGTCCCACCCAGGAGCATTTGGCTCACAGTATTCTGACTGGATGAGTTTTATCCCAACACAGTTTTCTGATTGCGTTTAATCCTGACTCTGCTCCCTTTTATGCTCAGCACTCCTTTGGACTGCATGCATGGTATAGAGAAAAAATCTTTTTCTCCACTGCATTAGGCTTTTGTGCTTGTTTTAGTCAGCCTATTCCCTAGGTGACTGACCCCAGGTCCTTAAGTGGGATGAAAAACGAGGGGGCGTTTCTAAAAGGGATGTGGCCTATGTAATTCAGGGTGTGGCCTGAACACAAATCCCATAGCGTGCTGGGTGACTGGTATTTTCATTCCTTTGAGCTTTGTTGTTCCACCCCCGAAATATAACACAACAACTATCAAACACCTAAAACCACCCAGGTCTATTGGTTTTGTCAATGGGTGTTGGCTGCTTAGGTACTTGAGTAACAACAATAACTTTTCACTGAAATTCTGAGACTGAATTAAAAACTTAAGCCTGTGGAAGGAGTAGTGGTCTTCAGAATGTCTCAGTCATTTATTTTATGTTCGCTCAGTGTTAAACGTGTGCGTCCTTTTTCTCTCCACATCTAGGGTGACCAGGCATCCCGAGTTTTCTGGAACATTTTTGTTTTCTTTCACTAGCTGTATCGAAAGATTATGCTTATGTCCCATTTTTTTGAGGGGGTCAACTGAAAATAGTGAGAGGCACTTTTTTAGGTGTTCCAAAGCAGGGATAGTTAGAACTTGCTATAAGTATACAATCTAATTACCAGGAATGATGCTGGTTTTAAAAAAGTAGCCTTTATTTTATTTTTTTTGTGCCTATTCTGCATTCTGATGTTAATGAGAGCAGTCATTCTGCGACACTTCGTTTGACACTTCGTTGCTGTACAAATGTAGTCCTACTTCTATGTTTGCAAAAGTCCCGGTTTTTGGTGCTCAAAATCTGGTCTCCCTATTCACATCTCCTCTATTCATATGTTGCACCTAATCTCTTTCCTATAAAGCACTCTCTTTTCACTCTCAGTATCCTTCATTTCTTCCCCCTCCAAACACACAACACACTCACTCACCTGTGGGCACTGCATTTTCTTTTACTTTGTTAATGTTTTGGCAATAGTGTACCTACTTCACATACATTTGCATAGGATCACAATTGGAACTGGAATACCAGACAATTGCTCTGTGAGCTCTGCAGAGAGGTCAAGCAATGAATGGTCACGTGTTCTGAACACCTTCTGACAGGGCCCAAGATGGGGTTACATGCGTCCACCCACTATTTTCACAAGGTGGATGCTGTCCACCCTGCCAAGTAGTAGAGCCACACTGTAATATGCTGAACTCATCCCGTTTTTGTGTTAGCACCTTGATGCATTCGGCAGTGGTCACACATTGTCTTCTTTCCTTCTGAGCAGCAATGTGCAGGGAGCAGTGAGGGGGCTTTTATTATTTTAAATTCGAACTGGGTCCCAAACAAAGGCAGTAGTTAAGTGGCCATTAGGCCTCCTTTAGTTCTCGCTGGAGCTATCTGGAGCCTCACACCTTCCTGCAAATCCAATGCAGAGGGTGAAAGGGGGGAACAAAGGAACACAGCATGATGTCACTTCACAGGTACTTACAAGAGACAGACTTTTTACTTTGGTCAGCTCCTGGATATGAGAGATATTCATGCACCGTAAGAATGTCAGATATGCTGGTTTGTTCCTGTATTTACACAAATAGCAATTTGAATATCACTATATTGTTTCATTTCTTTTATAGCGCTACTTATCCCAAAGCATAGTGTCAGAGCATCTTATATCACATGTACACATTATACATTGATAAACCATATCAGTGTAAATCTATGTGCAGGATGTGTTACAAAGGATAGTGAGGATTACAAGATGTAGGAGTCACATGTCCTTCATAGCTCACTGTGCTATGTTAGCAGGATTACAGTTTATGAACTGCAAGTAACAATAGGGTCTCCAGGTTAAAAGCAGTAGCCCAGTTACCTATCTACATAAAATAAAAATCTGTCATGATGCGTTTTGCAGGAAACACGTTCACCCTCTATGCAGCTTTGATTTAGAACTTGCAAGAGACACAACACATACCTCTCCAGCAAATGTGTCAACCACCAGAGTTATTTTACCAGTATTATTATTATTTCCTGAGAATTATGGGGCATTCAAAGATCTCTGCAGCAGGTGCCCTAACCCCATAAGATTTTTCAAAATGCAGTCTTTGCAAACAATTAAGCAGAATAGATTTATTGTCAAGTATCTCCTTGTGTCAATTTCTTTGTGACAGAGATTTTAAAAATTAAATGTTGAAATTGAGGCCCAGATTTTGCGTCTGGGTTGTGTCCATTTTTTGGCACAACTCCAATGCAAAATCTCATTTGTTAAATCTGGCAGTTCGCTCAAATGTACTCCTTAGAGACCTGCTAAACATACGTGTGAGGTATTAAGATCAGATGTCACATCTTGTGATGTCACTTTCTTTGTGCTTATGGGTTGTAATGCCACTTCCTGTGATGTCACTACCTATAATGCCTCTTGTGGTGTCACGCGCAATGATGTCACATGCTGTGACCTAAAGCACCATGATGTCAATTGTATAGTTTCCCCACTTCTGTTTTTAGGACATGTGCCCTTACTTCAGATCCACTGACAAGTTCTCTGAGAACCTCACATTGACTTCAGCTACAACACCGGAGCACTGAATTGTGGCTCATAAACACCTGGAGGCAGCTCAGTTCAATGTATACCCTGTCCAAGAGTAGTGTGCTGCACAAAAAAAAAAAAAAAAAAACAACATCCTGTAAATAGCTGACAGTGTTAGGGAATGCAAAACTAAGTAAAACGTACAATATAAACAGGGTTGATGTGGATTAGCTTAACGTTTCTAACATTCTTTGTGCAGAAATCGATCATTGATTTTTACGGCAAAAAGGTTAGGGACATGAACATATGGCCGATAGGGACCCTTTTCAATGTCCTTTCATAATTACTACCCGGTCTCAGTCCCATAGCGACCAGGGCCACTTAAAGCTATGGTTGGCCCGAAGTCTCTCTCTTTTAACATCAAAGAGTACAAGTCTTTTGGAAGCCATCTTGGGGTTATGCATTTTACCTTAGCCATGGACATTCATGGGCTCAACCAGTGTTGCATTAAAAAATGTACCACGCATCTCTGAATGCCATACTCACTTGTGTGAAAGCCTGCTTCTGCCTACATCTCCTTCCAATCCTGCTAATGAGTGGCTTCTGCCATTGAAACAAAGGAACACTATGCAGCCACCCTATGAAACACAGGGTAGGCTCCTTCTGTGCTGCTTTCAAAAAATATATTTGCAGATTTCATGCTGTTCTATTTTTTAAATGATGCAGATATTGTTTGCACATTGTTTTGGTAAAGAAACTACTCTTCTGTCACCATGATTGCTGCAGCCAGTCATGACTCTGCGGCTACAGTCTCCTTTCTGATCCATAATCAGGGAGGAGGCTGCCTGCTGTGGACACTGGGTGCTTCTAGGAGATTCATGGAACATAAATCTTCTTTCTGCTTCTATGATCATGACATCAGCTGCTGCAGTCCTTTAGTGTGGCCTTGTACAGCATCGGCAATTTCGCACTACTGCCTCTCTAGGCTAGTACAATGTATTACTGAAATAGGGACAGCTCCAACCAGACTGATAATGCCCAGATAGGCTTCCCAGGGAATTCACATAGGCGGTGCCGTGGCTGCTGTCTATCATTTACAAATGGGTGAGACAGCAGCTGATCCTGCTCTAGGTTGACCTGCTAATCCTAAATGTTGTTTTCCATTGCTGTAACGTCTGCAGTGAAATTGCATCCTAGGGGACTAGTGGAGACAATGGCCCTCATTATGACTTAGGCGGTCTCAAAAGCCACGGGTTCCAGGAAACCGCCAAATTATGGATACTGCCAGATTTCTGCACACTTTGGGAGGAAATCTGGCAGTAACCATGTTGGTGGTCGGAGGCCCCAGGGCGATGCTACCACCTGCACCACCCCGCCAGTAGGACACCGCCAGACGTATTTAGACCATACAGATGGCCTGGGGATGTCCTGCTGGTGGGGTGCTGCTGGCGGTAACATCGCCCCTTCCTGTTCCCTGCTGGACCACCTTCTCGCCGGACAAGGTAAGTCAGGTGTCCAACAGGGGGGGTAAGAGGGGGGGGAGTAGTGTGTGTGAGTGTGTGGTGTCTGATTGTGTGTATGAATGTGTGTGTGCATGTATGACTGCGTCTGTGAGTGTTGTGGTGTATGCGTGGTTGTATGCATGTGAGTGAATGCATGTATGAATGTTACAGTGAGTGCGTGTCTACATGTCAGTGTTTATGCGTGTGAGCATGTTAGTGTGGATATGTGTGAGTATGTGTGAGTGAATGCGTGTATGGATGACTGTGAGTGAATGCGCTTGTGGAAGTGGAGGTGTATGGGTGTATTTGTGGTGGGTGTGGGTGTGTGTGTTTGCATGATTGAGGGGAGGGGGTGGGGGTGCTGTGACTGTAGGGGAGTTCGGGGGTGCTGTGACTCCATGGGAGTGGGGGGTCAGGTGATTGCTGGGGGGATGGGGGAGATGCCTACTGGTGATAGGAAAGGAATTCCCTGTCACCGGTAGCCCTACCGCCATGGTTTTCATGGTGGTGCTACCGCCACAGAAACCATGGTGGTAGGCTGGCTCAATATACTCCTGGCAGTCTTGTGTGGACCGCCGGGTCGGAGATGCATATCTCCAGGCCGGCAGTTCATACTGGCATGGCGGTATGAGTGGAGATGTGGTGGGTTGGCAGCGGCCACCCTGCCACACTCCTAATGTGGCGGCATACACTGCCAGCCTGTATTTCAGTGATACCCCCACATTAACCCTAGCGGTCAAAAGATCGCCAGGGTCAAAATGAGGATCTATGTGCCTTGTAGGTTTGTCTGTTCTTCAAGTTGGATTTTATAAAATATACTTCTTTATTTTAATTGGGCACTGCTGTAACTTTTCAGCAGAATTGGGATGTTTTGATGAACAGTGCAGTGACTTTTAAACAGAGCTGGCCCATGCTAGCACTTGAGGAAGACGGGAACATAACTGAGACTGACAACAGACTGTGTGAAAAAGGCTGCTTTATTGAAAGCAGGTGCACCTAATTTCATAAACCTGGGCCTTTGCCTCACAAATCTACCAGCCTCACTGTACATTTAGTTCACCTGTAACACACCTCCCTCTCCTACCCTTTCCCTCCCCCTCTATTTACTATTGCAATCCTGTAAATCCCCCCTGTAATTTGAGTGATTGCTGGCTATAAACTCCCTTCCAGTTTACAGTAACTGAGAAACTCTATCATAACTTCCTGATGAACATTTAACAACCTGGCTCGTCCATGCTTGATCAAGTCTACCCGTTACTTTCCCACCTGGTCTGCCGCTTTCAACAAGCCTAAACTTCTGAAAACCATGTCAACTTGGCCTACCCTCACTAATGCACCTTTTCCAAGGGACGCCTGACTAAACCCTACCCGGCACACCTGTCCTGCTGAACGCCTTTAACAGTGGAGCCCCCATGGGAACCTAATCTCAGAAACAGGAGGGAGGGAAACATTTTCCAAGATTCAATGTAAGGCCAGCCACTGTGTCACCTCAACAAAATGATGGCAGGGGATACAAAATATCCAGTTTCATAGGTGAAGTCCACCTACATATGCCATGCAGCCCAATTCCCCAATAAACCCAGGAGTGTGGCATCCCCAGGGTCGCCTACCCTCCCAAAACCCATTGGGGAAGAGGGGAAGTTAACTGAGATTGACAACAGGCTGTGTGAAAAAGGCTGCTTTATTGAAAACAGGTGCACCTGACATCATAAGCCTGTGCCTCACAAAACTACCAGCCTCACTATACATATATTTTACCTGTAACACACCCAGACTCCTACCCTACCTGCCCCTCTCTCCCAGATTTACTATTACAATCCTGTAATTTCCCTCTGTCATTTGAGTGATTGCTGGCTTTAATCTCCCTTCCAATTTATAGTAAGTCTGAAACTCGAAATAAAATAATTTCCTGCTGAACATTTAACAACCGGGCAAAGTACTGAACCTGTAAATCATAAACAAAAGAAATAACCAACTGAGCCTGCTTAGCAGGTTCCACCCCCTGGGTGCACATACCTCAGAAAACAGCCAGAAATCCATCTCCCTGCCCTCATGATGCGCAACCTACTGCATCCCCTTTTGCCAGCTTATGTAGCCAGACCTAATCTAAAAGAATGTGTCCCAAATGCCGAGGCCTCAAAACCCAGTAACTCAACTGATTTCCTCAGTACTGACAGCAGCTGAAATGCTGTCACAGGCTTTTTATCCCTGTGAACAAAAACCAACTTCCCTGCTGTTCCGCCTTTGGCCCTTAAGGCATACACTCTTCTCAGGGTAGGCTCTCAATAGAACACTACTGTCCCATCCTTTTTGATCCATTTTTTGGCCTGCAAAGCCATATTCAAATTGTCCAACCCATATCCTCCCACAACAAGCCTTGAATTCTTTGCCACCCAGTAGCTCCAACACCTGAAATGCCCCGAAGAACATCCGAACGATCAAAGAACTAACCAACAGTGCTTCCTAGGGGTTAAAACATATTGTGGGCAAAGTTGGCAAAATGGCTGTAAGAAGAGCTAAAGTCACTGGTTTCCCTGCTGACCCCGTCCTCCCCACCTCTCTAGTCCACCCTTCTAACACATGCTTTCCCAATTTGGGTATACCTCCAACACAATTTCCCTACAAAGGCGATCCCTGATAATTTTCCTACTGTTGTCACTGTGGATTGCCCCCTTTTGATCAGTGTCAACATATATTGCACTACATCCTCCACTCTCTCCCAGTCCTGCCTCCGCCTGCGCACCCAATTCTTCATGAATTGCAGCCAGGCTTGCGAGTATGCTTGCCACATGGAGATTACCACTGAATTCAACACCAAGTGAAGCATCCTCTGTCTCCTATTGTCCATAATTCGCGAGGCATTGGGACCTTCCTGAACTCCGCGTCTGCGGCCAGACCATGGAACCTCTCTCACTGTGAATGAGACAAAGCATCCGCAATGTCATTGTCCACGCCTGGGACATGCCTCGCTCTAAATGCTATATCATGCCGCAAACACAACAATACAAAAACTCTCAGTAGCTTAGCCACCTGCACATCCCTGGCTGTTTGGGGTTAACCACATGCACAACTACCATGTTGTCAGTCCCAAAAAGCACCCTCTTATGTGCCAATTCCTCCCCCTAAAGGGTCACTGCTATGACCAGGGGAAAGAACTCCAGGAAGGCAATACTCCTCCCACACCACTTTCAACCAAGGGGCCACTTGTCTACACACCATCTGCCCTGCCAGTAGATGCCAAAGCCCACACCACCTGTCGCGTCAGAAAATATCTGTGTTTCCCATTCAAACTCTGGTCAAGTTGTCAAAGGTACTCCATTAAAGGCACCCAAAAACATACACCACATCCATAGGTCATCTTTCACCCCTGCCATCAGTCGCATGTGGTGGTGTGGTAGCCGTCTGCTTACCAAGGTCAACCCCAGATGTCTGCAAAATGTCCTGCCTGCTCTCACGACCATGCATGTGAAATTCAAGTGGCCTAATAATACCTTGATCCCTCTCACCTTCACCTTTTCTCTTCTCAGCATCTGGTCCTATAGCTTTGTCATTGTCACCTTTTTCTCTGCTGGTAGGCGAGCCGCCATTGCACGAGTCGATTTCAATTCCCAAAAATGACAATGAAGTACTGAGGCTGACTGTCTTTTACATTTGCCAAGGGGACCCCTAACTCACCCATGATGTCCTGGAATGTACCCAACTTCTGTTGTGAATCAGGTTTGCCTATGATAAAGAAATCGTCCAGGTAGTGCATGATCTGTTTGTGCCCCAATTGCTTTGAAAACACCCATTACACAAATGTCCTAAAGCATTCAGAAAGCGCACAAGAGATGGAGCAGCCCATCGGCAAAGCTTTATCCACATACCAGCATTCTTCAAATTAGATACCCAGGAGTTCGAAGTTGTCAGGGTGTACCAGCAACAAATGAAAAGCTGAGTTAATGTCGCTCTTTGCCATGAGGGCGCCCTGTCCGAGCTCCTCTTCTAAGGACAATGCCACAACTAAAGATGCATAAGACGCTGATACAAGCTCCTCTGGAATAAAATCATTCACCAAATTTCCTTCTGGCCATGACAAATGCTGGATCAATCAGAATTGCCTTTGGTCCTTCTTTGGCACAACACCAATAGAGGACACAATCAAATTATGCATCGGCCAATCCAAAAAAGGGTGTATCTCTGCTGATTTCAGGTTGTCAGCCCATCCTCGACCCTACAGCCTGTATGTCCCAGCCTGAAACCCCAAGTAAAGCCATCCCGCAAAAGAGACACTTCTTCTATTTGATTGTATTGTGCAAGCCAAAAACACAACTTATCCAGGTTAACTGGAGTAGGAGCTCTTCCCCCAGGACCCTGTGAACCTCTCCCACCCCGTGCATTAATAGAGATGTTGAACTGCTGGCCCCCTGCACTGCCCTGCTGTGATTGCCACTGTCCTCCCGTTCTACTAGAGGTATCCCCCCACCGTAGCATTTGACAAGGGCGTCTACCTGTACATCTGGATCATTCATGCCTGAACGTACAGTATTCGCTTGTACAGAGGCCTCTGTTGAAGTCCCAGCAAAGCCCCCATTTGGTTGTTCCCTCTGCCTTGTCCACTATTCTGTCTGTTGTTTGTGGCACCCACCCTATCCCAGTTGGGACGGTCTTGAAAGGGGTGGTAAACGATGGGTGGCCCACTGACCGTTAAAAACTGTCTTTCCAAATTGTGCGGCCCCATAGTGTGTTGCCAGAGATCTGTATCAATTTCAACCCTCTGTACCTCTGGATCGACTGCCATCTGAGCATGTAACTCTCAGTAGTACTGTACCCAGGGGACCTGTAATTTAGCTGGGCCTTCCTGTTCACATCCATTTATTTGAAGAGGGCTACTGACCTCTCTGGATATTTTTTGCAGTAGATGCTGGCAAAGATCAGGAAGGCCATCGTCCCATTTGTGATCGTGAACGTTTTGCCAGCCTAAACTCCTTCTCTCTGGAGCCCTCTTATGCCCTCATCTCCCAATGAAGGCAATGAAGGAACTTCAACATTTCGACATACTCCCCTTCCACATTTTTTTTTTCGTTGCCATCATAAGGTGAGCATCAAGCAGCTTAAATGTCCCCATGTAGGGTAGCTTCTTGATTTTCTGTTCTTTGCTCTCTAACCCTTCCCGCTTTTCAGTTTTGTCTCTGACCACCTGAGCCCCCTTCTGACATTGTCCCAACCACTACTTTGTCATCCGTCTGATGTGTAATGTCCCCTTTTTTATTCATCTTGCCTGTTCCTTGAGGTCCCCAGTCACCTGTCCCCACCCTCATGCCTGTTACATACACTCCTTCTCGAAGGCAGGCCTCCTGGCCAACCAAAGGCTCTATCGCCTCTACCGCCACCAAAACCATCTTACCATTGTGGCTTCCATATACAAGCTTACCTGGTGTCAAGGTCGGTGGGCGCTCCTGAGTCTGCCGCCTTGCCAGTTGTGGTTTCCTGGGTGCGCTCTGGTGACTGCTAGGCCTCGCTGCAGCACTGGACGTCTGTAATATACAAGGGGCATCTTCATGAGTTCCCCTTCACCTCTGCCTTGTGACCTCCACCTCCTGCGTTTCGCTGTCATCCCACAATTCCCCTTCCTCCAAACTCTCTTCCTAGTAATCAAGCGCGGTGCGTTTGCCTCTCGAAACCCACCCATGACAGCCCTGCTTGCCCTTCTTGAAACCTGAATGCCTCTGTATGTTGTATTCTGACATCTGTCAGTGGGCACTGAGGGGCCATATGTGCCCTCTCTCCCACTCCGCTGCAGAACGGGAGTCTGACAGATGTCTTGAGACATTGGAGGCTGCACCAAATCTTCCTTCCCTCAGTATCTTCGGTCCTGCGCTGTTCCTTGCTGCCACCACCGAACGCTCCTCCGCCACTTTGATCCAGCTGTCCGCACAGGGCCCTGCCTTCTCTTCTTCTCAGGGCTGGCGAGCAGTAACAAGCTCTCCCGAGACTGCTACGCCATTCTTCCCTGGTACTTGTAAAATAGAACAGAGGCCAGTTGTTCTGGACAAAACCCTACCTTCCCACTTCCAACTCTCAAAACCTTGGCATGATGTCCTGCTCTTCGAAGCTTCTTCAACCCTGAGCGGCCCCTTGAAATTCCCTCTAGAAATGGGAGCACCCTTTGATCCCTCCACGACCCACTATTCCACCCATGAAACCTTCCCCAACATACTGCATGCCTGTCTTTCATAAACTTTCATTTGGGGCCTACATTGGAACACCACCTCCTCTCCTGTGTCCTCCACCTCTTCAACCTGGGTTGCCTCATATTCATCCTCATCGCTCCAATCTAACATTGATGCCACTGAAGACGAGCCAGGGACAAAACCTTCCCCGTATCCTTTGACCCCTGGCCTTGTACCCTCCACCCACCCATCACTCCTCATTCCTATGTCCCCTGGCCTCTGCTTTCCATTACCTTTTGCAACCCCTCCGAGATCCAAGTGGGGCCCTCTCCAGACATGCTGTGTGGGCCATGTACCCTCCCTCCTCCCTGCCAACCTCCACTCTCTGCCCATATGTTACGTTTGTGATCTACCTATGGGACACAGATTGCAGTGCCTGGATATTCATTATGTCCTCCTGTCTGCCCTCACCCCCTCCTCTTCTCCTTGTGCCATTATTTTGGCCTTGGCAGTGTCCCTCCCACCTAGCATGTCTCCTCGTCCCCTACCCTTAATAGCCGCCGTGCGAGTGCTGCATGAAGTCCCGCCCCCTCCCTCTCGAGGGCCATCTTTCCGATGCATTGTTGGTGCCTCCCGAGGGGCTCAACTTGCCTGGAGGTGGCCTCAATGTGGCAGATTTTCCCTGGGGTTTGGCCATTGCCACGTCCCATGGAAGTGTGTGGATTTCCTAGCACCTACCCCACCCACCTGAAGTCACTCGCTTAACCTGAGAGCGCCCCTCCCACTCACTTTCCCTCCTGACTCTGATCTAGGGCGTGGTGGTGAACACGCTAATATTGCCGCTGCAACACCAGCACGCCGTGCGGGCTGCACTACATGCAGCATGGTTGCTGCCAAGAGACCCAACCTGCCCGCTTTTTCTAATAAAGGCATGGCCTGATGCACTTTGTCGGACCCAGTCATGATAAGGGAAGCCTGGAGCAATCTCCTTAACCAATGATGCCGCTAGCAACTTTCAAAAGACTGTTCACCTGGCCCAAATACCACTAATCACCGAAATTATGCAGAAAAAACACCAACAAACTTCCAAGATCCAGCCTAAGCCAAGCCACTGTGTCACCTCAACAAAATGGTGGAAGGGGATACAAAATGTCCGGTTTTATAGGGGGAAGCCCACCTACATAACTCATGTAGACCAAGAAGTCACGGGCTACTCCAATTACCCAATAATTTTAGGGGGGAGACCTCCACTGGGTCGGCTATCCCCCAAACCCAATTTTCAGATACAGTGTGGAGTCCATGTTAGCAGTGTTTTTGCAGTTTTATTGGTTGCTGTGCCTTCGGATCACGTCAAACCTATTAGAGTTTTGGTGGGATGGTGTTGTCAACTTTGAGTAGGCTTGCTGTGCATTCTCGACGAATCAGTACTTTCCCCTTCCCTGCAAACTTTCAATACCTATTAAAATCGGTGCATTACTTTTCTGTAGGCTTGCAATGCTTTTATTTGGACTTTACCAGCTTTCACAAACGCACTGCTTAGGCAGTGCAAGCACTTATCGTGATACATCTGGTGATCTTTTTGGTCCAGTAACAATTCTTTTTAGTGGGACAATAATGGACTTAGTAACGAGTATGTCTGTATTACACTTTTAAAGGTGAAGTGAAAACACTTTGAGGTATGCTTATAAAACACGTTTATAAAGGCAGTGATAAATTGTTTATCAAAATGTTCAAACTGTAATTAAAATTGACATAGATCTACTTAGTGCAGGAAGAATTCAACTTGAAGTCAGGTTTTGGAACCCTTTCCAATTGCAATAAGCAGAGACTATTTCCTAGTTTCTCTTATATAAATGTGTTTAATGTCTAGTGTAAACTGAGTGTGACTGATGTTTGATTACTAGGCTCGATTTTAGGGTGTTTGCATTTTTGCATTCTATGAAGCATGTGTCCCGGCTGGTGGTTTTTTTCCCCTGGCCTTTATT
Source organism: Pleurodeles waltl (assembly GCF_031143425.1). Taxonomy (NCBI): domain Eukaryota; kingdom Metazoa; phylum Chordata; class Amphibia; order Caudata; family Salamandridae; genus Pleurodeles; species Pleurodeles waltl. Next base: position 1,028,391,655 of record NC_090437.1, on the reverse strand, counting down.
GCTGTATGTATCTCATTTCTGCTTATAGGCTTTGCCCAATTCGACCCAGTGCTTAATTTGTAAATACAAACGTGCCGGTACCCAAAGCCCTCCACTTAAACACGGGGCTGGTGCAATTAAATGTGGGAACACGGAATACTGAGGCGGCGCAATCCTGAAGCCAACTCGAGCCTCTTCAATCCATATAAAGCCACTCCATGCCCTTCAGTTTACTCTAACAGCTTTCTACTTTCTTCCTTTGTGACGCCTTTTCCTTTTTCTCTTCCTCGTCTTTCCCATATGTGTCTTTTGCTCGCAGCAAATGCTTGAGGCAGAAGAATAAGCCCAGGCCCTCAAAAATAAGTGCCGGTGCTCAGCACCGGAAACAACAAGCACAAATTAAGCACTGCTTCTACCTCCCACAGCGATACCTAGCCCCAAACCGAATCTGTCTGCTGCCTGGGTTTCTTCCGACCCGCCTACCTTTACCAATTACTCTTATTTAACTGAAGGTTTAATTGACCAGTGTCTGTTGAATTTGACTCTTCACAGTTCTCGTAGTGGGCAATGCCTGCAGTTGTCTGAGATTACCGCTAAGTCTTCTTTGTATTTCTCTTAACCATCAACTTCATAACTTTTTCAGAACGGTTTAATATATCTACTCATTGGTGGCAATTCTTTATACATTGTGGGCATTCCAGGCAGGAGGACGCCCAGGATTGTGATTTTTGGCATTTCTATAACAGTACTGTCGTTTACGGCTTCAGCTACTTTCATTGGTGCAACTCGACTTCTTCAACCAATGTTCTTACTCGCCTATTCATGCATTCATCCTTCCATGCATTTATGCTTAAGGCCATTCATCCATGAATTAAAACAGTTCTCTCTCCAGCCATGCACTAATTCTTTGTTTCAGCAGTGCACTCACTTACTCTTCTCCTTAACCATTCATTCGTTCTCTAAATCATTCCATTACATACACAAACTTACCAAACCAAACCTTTCAATTATAAGCTATCCAGATCTACTGACATTTCAAACACCTTTTCAGCACTTTATGGGAGTGCGTGTGTTTCATTTGTTTCTGATCTCCCTCTGTTTCACGGTACTCTCTGTATCTCTATTGATTACTCTATCATTACCCTTATTACGCTTACCCTGATGCTCAACGTTCCGCTCCACTTTTTTGATTACTTTTTCTGCCTGCCTTGTAGGAACTGTAAATCAAAAATGCTAAAATAGCCCCCGGTGCATCACAGCTCATGCACATGCATGTATCACATCAGTGTCGATCTCTTTAATAGAAAACCACGGACGCCCACATATCCACGTAGCTGCCCTTTTGTTAGGTTAATGGCAAGAAAAACGTATTGGGGGAATCAATATCTCCGAATTTTAGAGAAGTGGCCTGTTGGCTTTGCCAGTACTTACTTGATTATATAGAGGACCTGAGGGAGGGTTCATACAGGGAATGAGTGAGGCTTTGTCCTTGTCTATATTTCTTATATAGGTTGACAGCCGTGTTCCAAAGTAGAAAGTTAGCTCTTTAACTTGTAGGTACAGACGAAAACATCAGTCAGAAAAACGGGTAAAAAGAGCAGGCAAACACAACCGCAGTTCCCTCTGCGCTTCCCAGATATCATTTTACTGATTTAGTAATACCCAGCAAAGTAACATCTTCAGCTAAAACAGCTGCCTCCCTCAGAAGAAATTATCTCAAGGAATTTGATGATACAAAACAGATAGTTTCACAGTTGCACGTGGTACAGGGGAGATCTACCAAAAAGAGAAAAATGTGGTGCATCTCATTTTTCATAATACAGCAGAGCTCTGAAAAAGCACAACAAATGGCCCTTACCAATGTTATTTAAAGAATAATTAAATCCACCAAATGTTTTGCATAGGAAGGACAGCCAATACAAGAAGCATGCATTATCACCACAGAACTTGCCAAGCTGAGCAAGCAATGGTGAGGCATGTAGCTGGGCACCACATAGTTTAGGTCAGAGGGGTACTCATTTAGGTTGCACCCAGGGTTCCATTCCAGCTGAACCAGGCCAGGGCAGACCAGGAGGGCCAGTACATGATAGCAGTATATGCCTCTAAAACTCACAGGTGGCATCTTTCCTCACCAGACTCACTCCCTCCTTGCTCTCTGACCCAACTTAACCATGCATGTGGGGAGGGTACTTCAACTTGGTACCAGACACTGACAATGACAGATCATTTTGCCCCGTCCCCAGAACTTACTTGTTGGCAGCATTGAAGTCCCTATTCCAATGGGTGACAAACGTCACAGTCACAGAAGTATGGAGAGCCATGTACCCAAATGTACTCGTTCTATTTCTGGGTGCACACCTTACACATGCGCATAGATCTGTTCCACTGCAGCAAGACATTAGTAAGTAAACTGTATGATGCAGAATAGCTTGGTCGCACACTATCCTATCAAAACCCTCTTAAGATGACCATATCCTGGGGACACACTTTTGCTCTGTATCCTGGCCTGGAGAATACCACTGGGACTGTTGCATGACCTTTAGACCATGGCTGCAATTGAGGACCATATTCTGAGTCGGAGACCCAATTTATACGGGCTCATTTAAATGGCTTACCTCTGCTGCTGGGACTCTTGGGCGTGGACAAGAAGTGAACTACCACCAATATGCTGTATCCGACAGCTGGTTAGTGCTGGAGGAAATACATGCAGGGTACTTCCAGAAAGCCAGTGATGCCCTTTTGGTCCATACAAGAGAGTGTGACACTAACTGACTTACAAGATACATGCCCCTGGATAAAGGTGGGTGTCACAGTATGGGGAGATCTGTCCCAAGAAAGAATTTTGCACCCCTTTCATGTCCTACAGGAGACCACCAATCTGGGACCAGGTGCCTTTTTTGCTTTACGCAGCAGTGAGCAATCTGGTCCAGGAGAAGTGGGTAATGAGAAACTTGGAACTGACCAACTCAAAATTGCTGCAAGTATGATAAGGCTTTGGAGCTCCACACAACTCTGCTGCATAACACTGCACAGCCACTGAGACATCTTAGGGAATGGTGGGAGCGAGCGCTAGGCACAGATTTATCTGACCAACAATGGAAGAAATGTTTAGTGATGGTCAAAGGGGCCACCAGGAATGCCAGACTGAGGTATGTCCAGTTTAACTACCTCAACCACACCTATTTAACCCCCCACAGAACAGGCCACATGGTCCCAGGAGTGGAAACAGCATATCCTAGATGTAGAGAAGAAACAGATGATTTCTCGCATATGATGTGGCACTGTATAGTTATAGTTGGATTCTGGGACGCAATGCTACTAAATATAATAGACCTCGCAGGATGGCTATTGCCTAGACATGCCCCGCAGTGCCTTTGGGGTAATGAATCACTTTAACAAACCTAAGCATGTATCACAGTTTATTGACCTGGCATTGGTGCTTTTCTAACTGGCACCTTACAATGTCATGGAAGGACACAACGGAACCGACACTCGGAGGGTAGTTGATGGATCTGTGGAAATGGAACCAAGCAGAGTTAAATGTTAAGTCTGGTCTCCAGGATCAGGGGTGGGTAGAACACTTGAGACCTAGAACGGACATACACCCTCCCTGAGCAGCAGATACATTGTAGTGGTATATCAGACCTGGGATTGCGCATGATACCGTGGTGGGTGCTTAGATGAGGACCATGGAAGGAAGGAGGATGGCACTACGAATTTGACTTCGACATGCTGCTAGGCAGCCCTAGCAGCATACTATAGTTTCACTGTCAATCTTAATAGTCCCACACCACAACACACTCAAAGGGTTATTGTTATAGTTAGAAATAAGGCGCTCCCGTGGTTGTGTTGCCGCCCTATATATTGCAAGCACTATTATTGCTACTTATATATCTATGCTGCCTAAGTCGCCTGGGAACCTGGACCAAGCCGGAATTGCATGCAATAGTTGATGAGTGGTCCTACTCCACTGTTCGTTGATGTGTTATAAAACTTATCATTGAGATATAACAAAACAAAATGATCTATTGTGTGTATATATAAAGTTATACTAAGGTTACAGAGACAAAAACCAGGTGACTCACAAAAATGTAGCAAGCCCCTTTTGCAGTCCCTGCACATGGTCCTACGTGTATATAGTATTGGCTGGACCGCAGACCTAAGCTCTTCTGATGAACAGTAATGACTGCAAAACACCGGCATAAAGACTACTTAAAATCCATAATGATTGAAATGACTGAAAATAAATGAAACGTTAAATAATGCAAAAGATGTAACCTTCAACTACCAGAATGCAGTGAGACTACTTTAGTGATCAACATCTGATGCACATCATGCAAGGTACCTTTATGTGCGATGGATGGCATAACCCTCTTTGTCACTCCACACAAAAGGTATGCTGAACGTAGATAGCCCTCGAGTATATCGTGTGTAGAGCCTGTTCTCCAGCTGTGAGTATCGGCAGGGAATTATGGGCCCTTTTGCCAGTAATCGGAATACAGTTATAGAAGTGGGGATACATTTTTACGAACTCTAAGTACTCTTATCTTCTTGAAAAAAATAATTGCCTAATTGTAATGAAAACGCAAACAAGGCCTGGTTGTCATCTCTATTGGCTAAAAGGTGGCTTTTATGGTGGTGATGATTCCGCGTGAGTCTGGCTATTGCTTACAAAGACCTGCCTTCATGTTGCTTTTTGGGAAACAAAGTATGTTACTGAGTTGTGAACTACACAATGCCAAACATTAACCATGCAGTGAAAAACACGTTTAAGTGTGAATATCGCGGTATCACTACTCCACTTGTCACAACGAGAATATGGCCTCCTGGGAACGGTAGATAATATGAACAATGTAAGAATTTAGCCTTCGAAAATTAAAAGTCAAACATGTGCACCAAAGAAACAAAGTATTTTAAAGCAAATAAGAGACTCATCCAGCCTGCCTGATGCTGTGTGTTTTTTGTTCTATTGATTGTCATTGTTTTGACGATTGACATATGTATTGCAGTCTCCTCATTTCTTAAAGGCGCATTGCATTAGTTCACTTTTTAGTGAGTTGGCTTCTTATTCCAACCACATTTTTATTTTCTGTAATCATTCATTTGAAATTTGAATAAATGTACCAACTGAGAACTGGAAGTTGCCTACTTGTTCACATTTTGTAATTGAAGACCTTAGCTGATTACTTAAGCACAGGATTGCCCTTTTGTGCAAACTGACCCTCCTTAGTGTTAATTGGGGTGGAGTGTCAACAGGACGTAGAGTCACAAACAGCTGCAGTGCTGCAGGCAGGCCTAAAAGACCTATTAAATTAGTGTGAATTCTGAGATTGCAAGTCACTCTACCTAGTCATGGAGAAGCTCAGAAAGTGTGAGAAAGAAAGCCTGGGTATTGGCAACACTTTAAAATTAGTTTTACAGTGGAACGTGTAAGAGCAAATACAAATCACTTAATGAGTTCTGTAAAACAGGCAGAGGCATTTATAACTAAAATGCCAGAAATAGGGGTGGCACAACTTCAAACCATAAAATCACGCGTGTGAAAAATGTGTGAGCAAATAACATGGCCAGGCAAATTCTGTAGAACAAGGAAAGGTAATTACAACCAGAATGACAGAAATATACATAGGAGACTATCAATCCATCAAGCCTATAGAAACTGACAAGAAGAGATGCACTCTTTGAAACAAAGTAAAACCTGAATTATATTCTTTAAATGAAACACAGCAAATGAACATGGGTCAGTTACGAGACAAACAAATGCATTTGGTCTCGCTTGACAATTTTGAGCAATTGACGCAATCGGGTGTGCCAATACCTTTCCAAGTTAAATGTATAGAAAGGAATAAAAACATGCTTTGTATGCTTTCAAGATGGCTGTTTGTGTCACGCAACATGCGTAGTACTGATTACCTGTTCACTCTGGAAGCATAGAAAACAATGTTTTCATACTTTTCTACACTTATAACGTTGCTGGATGCTACCACTGGATTTACCTATACTGGCAGAATTTAAAATCCTCTGGCACTGGCAAAGTCAACAGCAGCTACGACCATGTGAGGGTCAACAATCTGGGCACCACCGTTTTATGGCTGGCACACCACAGAGGAACACCAGGAGGAAAGGTGGGAGGGACATCCCGGACAGCACCAAGTATGCCATGCGGTGCCACCTATGGGGAGTGGTGGGACGGGCAAATGGGTATTACACAGGCAAAATTATATTAACTAAATTAATATTGAAATGCATTACATAAATAGGGCATATATACAGACATAAAACACACATATAAATACATAAGATACATATTTGAACACATAAAATACATAAAAAATACATAAAAAGGAAAACAAAAGTCACTTACCTTGTTGCATGTCCTTGTCCCATCCTGGTGTTCTTCTCTCCTCCAGCGCGGCCCAGCCAAGTCCCCTAACCAATCCTGGCACTGTTCTCATGAGTGAAGTGCCTCGATTGGATGGAGTGGGCTCTCTCAGTGTTGACAAGGGCACTGGAGGCCTGTGCTTGCTCTCAATCCAGCTTTCCAAGGCAATTGGGTTGAGAGGTTTACAGTGTGCATGTCTGGCATGTCCATCGCAAGATAGCCAGCCGAAGAGACATGCACACTTTAAACTTAAAGTGTCCAACCCACCACTCCTCTCTGCTGCTGCCACTAAGCAGCTGCCCACCCTGTCCTCACACTCGGCTTGGGACGTGGGTTTGCCAAGTTAATGAAAAATGAAATGGTAATAATGTTTATTACCATTTTACTTTTCATCTGGGGGCATTTTAATCAGTGGGGCAACACTCCTCTGCCCTAACAGAGGAGCCACCCCTGGCACTGCCTGGCATGCTACTGAGGCGCATTGGGAGGGAAGGCCCGAAATCAGAGGACAAAGACTTTCATTCCTATAGAACGCTAAAAAAGTAATGAAATTAAAGTAGTTCCATAACATCAGCAGTGGACCGCTATGCCATAGCATTCTACAGCAAGTATAAAAGACCTATGCTCCAGAAGAGGACTAAATACAGAATAGGGAGCAATGGCACCAATACAAACCAAAGAACCAATGTTGGAGTATTGTATAATGTTGATTGAGACAGATAGGTAAAGCTGACTGTAGCGAGACCATAAAAAATACTAAAATAAATATGACTCAGCTATCACAATCTGAAGCAAATTTAAATACTGCAATGGAGCGTTCTTGAAATTGACCTAGCAGCATATCCTATTGTTCCTTTAACCTGAGAGAGTAATAGCGAGGAGGTGATGAAAGCACAGGCATGAACATTCTGTCAGTTTCCCGTTTATTTGAATCCAAAAGGTCTTGGGAAGAAATAACAATATACAGAAGTTTCATCAGTTGCAATCATGGCATTCAATTTCACTCAAAGGTGAAAACTGTGTGACATTAATAGACAATAACATGAAAATGAAGCACACACTTCTGATGAGTTGCTAACCCACAACTTCTGAACATTTTCACCACTCATCCACTTTCAAGTCCAGCACAAGAGCCACTGTGCGGGAGAAAATGCTACAAATATGGTACCTTAAATTTATTTGGGTCTGCTGATGGTTTAAGGCATGAGGCACAGAATCACTGGTGCTCTGCTGTATGGCTAGACAATATGAGGAAAAAAAGCTTTTTAGGCGGATGGCCATGTCATTTTGAAGGTGTTGGAACCTATAAAATGGAGCAGCCACTTTTTAGGGTCGAGCCTGCATCGAATGTGCTCGCTCATGCGTATTGCTCGCAAGAGGCTTTAGGTATTAGAAAAGGGCTCGGAGCCCTGTCGACGTCACGTCAGTGTTTTTCATTGGTTCATGGGCTTGCCTATTAAAATCTGCTTGCTTTCTTTAGTCAAAGGCATGCGTACGTCATGCCTTTTCCGGTGGCTAGCCCTCCTCGAGCGCATCGACCAAGTGCAGAAAACATGCGAGGCTCGCTGTTTTCTGTCCGGCTCGTGGACTACTTTTTCTCTATTTTCCTAGCAGGATTTCGCTTGGCAGAAGTCGAGCGCGTTTTCTCTATTTTCCTAGCACGAATTTCGCTTGGCAGAAGTCGAGCGCTTTACACAGTTAATTGCACTTTTCGGGTTACGTACATAAATGCACTTTTGCTGATAGGTGAAAAGTCGGGTTAGGAGTTTACAACGCTATCAGCTCTAACACGAGCAAACGCGAGACCCGTTGCATTGCAAATGCTTTTTTTTTTAGTTACTGATCGGAATTGGAGTGGTAAATAAAAAGAGAAACGTGCTATAGCATTTTTTAAAGCGTGTGGAAGTAACCTGGGGGCGCAAGTGGGTGACCGAAGCTACTCAAATACAGTTTTCCTGTGGAACTTTCTTATTTGCAACGCCTCTGCTATGTTTCTGAGGTATGCTTCGTGCATCAGTCCTTATCTTATTTGCAACACTTCTTCTATGATTCTGAGGTATGCTGCATGCATCAGCCATTATCTTATTGGCAACACTTCTATGATTCTGAGGTATGCGGCATGCATCAGCCCTTCATATCATAATGAATAATGAATACACATCATGACACATTTCTCTTTGGAGACCTTTATATACTTTTTGTCTTTATTCTTTTTTTCCAGGGACACCAGATCAGTATGTACAATTCAATGATACTCCAGAAGGCACAGTATAAATACACTGTAAAACTCCCTATAATTTCCAATATTCTGAATAAGGTTCATGTATTATCATATACAACATTTCTCATATAATTTAAATACAAAGACCATCCAAGGGAGGGGTGTTGACGTTTCTACCCGTAGTTATTGTTCGGGTATCACCAGGACCAGGGTCATCCAATTATTATATTACACTAAGGGTGGGCATCTGGGTGTCTCCAAATTGTTTCCAATTGGATCTAAATCTGTGTGTGAGTATCAGATATTAAACCGTATCTTACAATTCCCGGCCTTGATTGAGAACAATTCCCACATTGCTGCTTCCTAAAATTTGTCTGTTAGCATCCATTCTCACAAATCAATCCGTGTTTATGTCTGCGTCTCTGAATCAGCTTTTGGTGTGATTCACACACTTTTGAACATCTTCACCACTCATCCAGCGTTCAGCGCGCTAGCCATTGTGCAGAAGAAAACGCTACAAATGTGGTACCCTAAATTTGTCTGGGTACTTTAGAACCTATTGGCTCTGCTAATAGTTTTAACCATGTGGCACAGCATCCCTGGTGCTGTCCGCATGGCTAACCAATATGAGAAAAAAAAGCTTTTTAGGTGGCTAGCCACATCATATTTGTTATTTTGTTGGTGTGGGCACCTACACAGTGATGCTGCCACTTTTCTTTTTCATTACTGATCTAGGTTGGATCAGTAACGAAAAAGAAAAACATGCTAAAACATATAGTTCAAGCATGTCAGGGGTGCAAAAGAAATATAGGGGTGCGAGTGGGTGGCAGAAGTAATATGGTGGACAAGGTTAGTGATCAACACAGGGGATCCGGAATGGGGTTGGGAGTAAAACAGAGCATCTGTGTTGGGGAAGCAACACAGTGTGGGTGAGTGAGGGCCAGAAGCAACACAGAGAATAAGTGATGGAAGTAAGACAGAGTGGGCAGGTGTACGGCTGGGTTCAGAAGTGGGAGGATTGCTCCACAGGAACTCAGGTGGTCATTCCGAGTTTGGCGGTTTGTGACTACCGCCAGGGTGGCGGTGCAGACCGCCATATAACATGTAAGTCGGTGAACCCAACGCAACACAGAACAGCATCCGGCGGCGGTAGGCAACTTCAAGCTGGCGGAAACCTATCAGCTTCCCACCACATTCCAAGTCACCACACCGCCAGTATATTTGGGGCAGGCTGACCACAACGAAAATCCTGGCGGAAACAGAAAGTACAAAAGGAGACACCCACCTCCAGGCACAGAGTTGCGTCCGTGGCCGCCATGGTAAACAAACTGCTAGTCTTCCCAGCGTTGTATTTCGCCATACACATTCAGGGCGAGCGACAACGACAAAGACGACAACTGTAACTATGCCTAGCACAGAGGAAATGGCAGTGATACACACCCACACGTAACACACATTCCCGACATGGACAGAGAAGGCCACACCCACCTCCAGACACAGAGCCGCGTCCGCGTCCGCCATGGCAAACAAACTGCTAGTCTTCCCAGCGTTGTATCTCGCCATACACATTCAGGGCCAGCGACACGACAACTGTAAGTATGCCCAGCACAGAGGAAATGGCAAATGGCAGTGATACACACCCACACATAACACACATTCCCGGCATGGACAGAGAAGGCCACACACATGCATACAAATGTACCATAACAGCACACACATCCACACACACACAAACACAGGTACACGCAAAATACGTCAAAGCCAAGTACCCAATACACACACAAAGCCAAGCAGATATGTGCCAAACATACAACACAACGCACGCCAACACAGTCATGCACATCAATACACAACCCCCCATAACCACACAACGATAACTAGACCACAAACATCTCAACGCAGGCATAGACAGGCACGTTGTGAAACACCACACATACACACACACCATAAACTGTATGTGGCAATGACACACAATCAACAACAGTGAACACACATCCAAACAATGACACAGGTGACACGTCATGTACAACCAGCATACAAGGAAATCCACAGTTGCAGCACCATACACACGGACGCACAGAACACCCCTTACAATCCCACAAGCAAGCAGTCAGACACATAACAACATGCACATGGCACAACCTATCTAACCAGTGCATGTAACAACACAGACCCAACCCATACACAGACCACACACACCGTTGCACACAGATGTCACACCACCATCTAGAAGGAAACCAGGACAAGCATCTCAACTTGCCAAGCACAGCAATGTGGGCAGATGTATTTTTTTTAAATATATGACAATAAAATATATACAAAATGTGCCAAATGGCTAGTTCAATGTCCAGTAATGCAGGACACATTGTCCAGCTATCATGGCCCCAACTTGACTCCTGACAGCAAATAGGCCTCCATGGCAACGGGGCATCAATGGGACAGGCAGGCAGCACCTCAGGGGTTTGAAGGTGGTGGGGGCTTTTATTTGGAAGGGGCATGTCTCAGTTTGGGCTTGGGAGGGGGACTTTGGCTGTAGAAGGGGTGTATTTTTTGCTGGGTGGAGGAGCAGGGGAAACACCAAAGGGAGCACACAAGGAATGGGAGGTGGAAGGGCCTGGGAGGGGCAGGGAAACATGACGTTTAGGGGTAACACGGGGTGGGAGGGCAGTAGGGAAGAGGTCAAGGGTGGCAAGGAAGACTTTTTGAGGTACACGGGGGCAGTCACACGATTGAGGGTTGGGAGTGGAGGCAGAGGGAGTGCTTGGCAGACGTGTTGGTGTGCTGTACGTGGATGCTGGTGTTTGCAATTTGTGCATGTCTGTGGTGGGTGAATGTTGGGTGGGTGAGTGGGTGCGTGTGCATTCATTGGGAGGAGAGGGCTAGAGATGCAGGAAGAGGGGATGGGAGATGTGTGAGTGAATGTTGGGGTGGTGTGTACAAGTGAGGTGGATGTGCTGCAGGTGGCAGAGAAGGTAGTCCTGATGAGTGCGGATGTGGTGTGTGGGGTGAGTGTCTGTGAGTCTGCTGTTGTGGTGAATGAGGGTATGATAGGAATGCTAGCAGGACCAGTGTTTGATGATGCAGTGCTGGTAGGTGTGAGTGGTGATGTGACTGTAAGAGAGGAGGTGGTGGGGGAAGTGTCTGTTGTGTATACAGATGTGTGTTGTGTGTGTGCATGGCTATGGGTTTGTTTGTGATGCTTATGTCTGTCTTTGTGAACCTTGTTTGTTGCAGTGGGTGTATGCTAGTCTAAAGGTGTGCCCTGGACGGGTGTAGGGAGAGGGGTTGTGGATTGGGAACAGGTAGCTGGAGGGGGGACAGAAGATGAAGGGACACTGGCTGCTGTCAACGAGGAAGCTAGAGCCTGAAACGATCTCTGTAGGCCAGACAAGGCACCGTTAATGCCTTCCAGGAACACATTGGACTGCTGCATCTGGGATGCCAGTCCCTGGATGGCATTCCCCATAGTTTTCTGCCCCACAGAAATGGACTCAAGGAGGTCAATAGCCTCCTGATTTAGGGCAGCAGGGCTGACTGGGGCAGGGGCAGAGGTGCCTGCGACATAGGAGATGCCCATCCTCCTGGGTGAGCACGCGCGGGCAACTAGGTGGGGAACTACAGGGAGGGCAGTGGTGGTAAGGGGGGTGATGGACAAGGATGGTTCTGGGGTCGACCCCGATGGGTCTGCCACCGCCAGGGAGCTGCCATCTGAGGAGGAATCTGATGTGGTGGTTGCTCCAGGCCCCCCCCTTGGTGCTCCCCTTGCCCTCCGTCCCACTGGTCCCCTCGGCTTCACTCGTGCCAGCCTCCTGGGTCCTGTGGGCTGCTGCATCCCCAATCACCGGTGCCCTTCCTCCTTAGCCAGATGATGCTAATGCACACATAGACAGAGGAGGAGAGGGAAGGAAGGTGGGAGAAACAGAAAGGGATTAAATGGTGATAACCCACACATCCACTTCACATACAAACAATACATAAATTAGCCCCAGCCGAGTAAAAAAGAGGCCATTTTGCAATCTTTAACAATAGAGTCATGCAAGTGATACCCAAACTTATCAGCGATCACCTCAACCCTGCAGCCTATACACCTGATTGAAAACTACTAAATGCCTGTCAACTGGCTAAATGACTGATCCAACAATTCAACCCAATAACATACCCAACCACATGTCATACATTACAGGGTGAAACAAATCTGAGCTCAGAGAAACTGTACACACAAACTAACTGACAGGAATGTGTGGACTACATGTGGGAAAGAGGCTCTATGATGTTGCAGTTGAAGCAATTGCAATGTTAATGAAACATACCTGTCATTGCCCAAATACAGTGCCAATATGATCACCTTGTACTACAACAGTACACGCTTGTTATGTTTTGTGTATGGGCTCTTCCATCGAAGAATTAGTGAAAGGGAATGGCTTTAATTCCCCCTCTAGTGGTATTCTTCAATGGTAGAGCAACTTCAGTTTTGCAGTGTATTCCTTTTCAGCCCCATTTACGGGCCACAACAACTCAGGTTTATGCGTTTGGATCTTCAAAACCATTGCCGTTGGCAGGGGTGTTTACTACGTTATTGTCTCATGAAAATCAGTCGATACAAGCAAAGGTGTTTGTTACCACCACGGGGTCGGACATGTTATTAAGCTGCCGGACTGCAGAGCAGCTTAGTCTTATATCCTTTGCCTTCAGTGTTCATTTGGGGACTGTGGAGAATTTGATAACTGAGTTTCAATCACTGTTTGAAGGCATAGGTTGTTTGAAGGATCGTATGGTGCATTTACATATTGATAACTCTATACAGCCCGTGGCTTTGAAGCATCGTAGGGTTGCATTCCATCTGAGGCCCAAGGTGGAGGAAGAATTAAAGAAGCTGGAACTCGCTGATATTATTGAGAAGGTCGATGGGCCTACGCCATGGGTGTCGCCCATTGTGATTGCAAGGAAACCCCATCAGCCAAGGGAGGTGAGGATTTGTGTTGATATGTGCCTGCCCAATGTCGCTATCAAGCGTGTTCGGCATTTGACACCTACTGTGGATGACCTTGTTGCTGAGGTGTCAGGGTCGAAATGGTTTTCGAAGATGGATCTACGGGCAGGATACCATCAGCTGCTATTGAATCCTGATTCTAGGGACATCACCACATTTTTGACTCATATGGGTCTCAGGCGCTATAAACGGTTACGTTTTGGGATTTCTAGCGCTGCTGAAGTTTTTCAGGACACTATTCGTGGAGTGCTTGCTGGTCTGACAGGGGTCATCAATGTCAGTGATGATATTTTGGTGCATGAGCCAAATAAGGAAGTACATCTTGCACGACTTAGAGCCACATTTCAGAGGCTCTATGAAAATGGTTTGACACTCCACAAAGATAAGTGTTCGTTTCTGCAATCAGAAGTGGCTTTCTTTGGATATCGGTTCTCGGGAGATGGAGTGTTGCCTGATCCGGATAAAGTTAAAGACATTCAAGCCGCTTTGGCTCCCATCAATGTGTCTGGTGTTCGCAGTTATTTGGGTATGTTGAATTACTGTGGGCGTTTCATTAAAAATTTGACAGCGTTGACGGCACCTTTGAGAGATCTTATTAAGGCTGGCACTGTTTGGGAATGGGGGCCCTGATCAAGAAGCTGCTTTTTAGGCCACTAAATCGGCACTCTCTGAGTACACCACCCTGGTTTATTTTGATCCTACTAAAGAATCGGAACTGTCGGTTGATGCTAGTCCTACAGGGTTGGCTCAAAAGCAGATGGATGGGGAATGGGCTCCTGTGGCATATGCCAGTAGAGCTTTAACAGAGACTGAGCAACGTTATTCACAGATTGAAAAAGAGGCCATTGCCGTACATTGGGGCTGTAGGCATTTTCATCTATATTTGTATGGTCAGCCATTTGTTGTGTATACTGATCATAAACCTTTGATTCCGTTGTTTAATGGATCCTTATCTAAGCCTCCACCACGTATCGAGAAGTGGATTTTGCAATTACAAGATTATCATTTCTTCTCGGTATTTCGTCCTGGTATTTTGAATCCTGCTGACTATTTGTCGCGACATGCCAGGCCTGCTACGTCTCGTGAGGTTGCAGATGCAGAGGATGTTGAGGAATACGTACGTTTGATTGTGGAACAGTCTCGCCCACTGCCTATGTCTCTTGATGAGATTCAGCTAGCCACGAAGGATGATGAGTGCTTGCAGTTGGTGATATCAGCTGTGGCATCCAGAAAGTGACATTCCCTTTTGAGGAACTTGGCTCTTCGGACGGCTGCAGCACGTACCATGTTGTCCTCGTTACATAAAGTTAGACAAGAACTGGCTGTGTCACCTGATGGATGTTTGTTGAGAGGACACAGGCTTGTCATACCTATGGCATTGCAACATTCGGTTGTGGAAATGGCCCATGCTTCTCATCAAGGCATGGTGAAGACTAAAACCAGATTGAGAAGTAAGGTGTGGATTCCGGGACTGGATGATCATGTGGAGCGGGTGGTACGTCGGTGTATGATGTGTCAGGCTGTTGGTTCTGGTGAATGGCCTCCACCGATTATTACCGAGTCCATTCCTCCTGTTCCCTGGTTTAGAGCAAGTGCTGATTTTGGCAGTTTGCCAGATGGTCGTCACACCTTTGTTGTGATAGATGACTTTTCGAAATATCCGGAGGTGGAAATTATAGATTCTGTTACTGCAGCCCAGGTTATTCCACTGTTGGATAAGATCATGGCCACTCATGGTTTATTGCAGGAGATTCGTACTGACAATGGCCCTCCGTTTTCCAGCCAAGACTTTGCTGATTATTTATTGTCCAGGGGGATTGTGCATAGAAAAATTACTCCTCTGTAGCCTCAAGAAAATGGAGAAGTGGAAAGATTTATGAGAACTTTGAATAAGGTACTGCGTATAGCCATTGCTGAGGGCCAGAATGTGGAATGTGCTGTGTATTCGTTCTTAAGGGAATATCGTTTGACCCTGAAAAGTGTTACTGGAGAAGCGCCTAGTACTATCTGTATTAACAGACCCATGCGGGATACCATTCCTCATGTTTTGGACTGTAATGATCTGCACCAACAGGTGGGGAAGGCACTGTCACGGAGGAAGGACAGAAATGACAAGATGTCACGGAAGAGGGGAGTCAAGGAACGTGACATCTGTGTTGGTGATATGGTTCTCGTGAAATGTAGAAAAGGGGGAAGTAAGTTTGTATTACCTTTCGAGAAGGATCCTTGGATAGTGAGTGATGTTAAAGGTACTATGATCACTGCTAAGCGGGGTTCGGAGTCGATTACACAGAACATTTCATTCTATAAAAAGCTCTATGCCTCGGACTTTCAAGTGCCGATAGACTTTCCTTCTGGGGATCAAGATTATGATGATGTTACGTTGCAAAGTCCATGTTTGGAGACCAATGATGTATTTCCTGGTGGTGTGCTGTGTCCCGACATGCAAAACCCTGGTGGTAATATGGCATTAGATCATGGCACAGGTCAGGGTTCAGGTGATCAGTTGGTTGAGGAACCTATTACATCTAGATCCGGGCTGGCTGGTCCGGTTACCTCAACCCGTGGGGATGGTCCATACAATCTACGCCCTCGTCCACAGTGTTCTACCAGGCTTTGTGATTTTGCAGTGAATTGATTTTGGTTTTTGTATGTTTATTGTCTGATATATGATACATGATTTTGTGAAGACATGAATTGTTATTTTGGTAAAGGAGGAATGTTATGTTTTGTGTATGGGCTCTTCCATCGAAGAATTAGTGAAAGGGAATGGCTTTAATTCCCCCTCTAGTGGTATTCTTCGATGGTAGAGTCCGTTACGTAGTTAATTGTTTAATTAATTGTTTGACCAATAAATACCCTGGGGAGGTTTTCCCCGGTGTGTGGAGCAACAAATAATTTCCTGGTGGAGTGCGTTTGTTACCGGTATCCTGTTGTAAGCTGCTTACTGCTGGTCCCCTCTGCGGTCCTTTTTGGAACACCACAACGCTGAGATGGAGGATGCAACAAGTGACATGATAGAAAATTTGAGCTGCCCATACGTACAGTTGAATGTGTGTCACAATACCACCACTTCTGTTCCTGCATGGCTCTACATAACTAACATGTCACACTCCTACATGATTGGTGTGACAACCAGGAATGTACTCTCCCTAATTTCATCTAACCACGTAAATCCAAAGTCCAGTGAAGGTCACAGTACACAACTAAGTCACCTAACAGTCTACACCTACCCCCTTGTGGCTGCTGTGCTGTGCTGCCCTCAAGCGCCCACCCAACTCTGGGTAGGCCACCACCAGTATGCAGACCCTTAGGGGGGTCACGGTCCAACGGGCACCCCTTCCACGTTGGGAGGCCATCCACAGCTGGGCCTCTGCGGTCTTCCGGGCCCAGCATCTCAGGTCCTCCCACCACTTCCTGCAGTGGGTGCTCTGCCGGTAATGGCCCCCCAGGGTCCGCACTTCCTTGGCGATGGCTCTCCATAACCCTTTTTTCTGGTGGGTGTTGACCTCCATGGGAAACATTCTGAAAATGGGAGACATGCCGTAAATGATACCAATGCAGCTGCAACCTTTGGCAACACGCAACATACATGGACCATGCACACTGCTAATATACCACACACATCATGTGCATGCAAAACCCCAAATTAGTCATTACATGTCAATGTGCACACACATTCATCCTCAAACACCACCCGAAATGCAGACAAAGGACGTTGTACTGACCTGTTGCCAAGGACCAAAGTACAACCACCCATGCAGGGGGGAGGACCCCTCCCACCATTTTCTCTGGCTCCTCACTTGTAAAGACTGGGACTCTATCTCCTGCAGTGTGTGCCATTGTTGCTCCAAGATTCAGAACACAGCAGCAGCAGCAGCACACAAAGTGGACATCTTCCTTGCCCGAATGCCAGGAGTCAAGTGAGCTGGGCCATACAAAATGGTGTTTATGACCGCAGCGGTCATGACCGTCACTGCCGGCGGTGATCGTCATTGGTCCCAGTTTCCCATAGACGTAAATGTTATCCAATGAGGAGTTGCATGGCGGTTCCGACTCCCTTCTGCCATGACGACTGCCTCCAGTGGAATGTGGTCACTTCCATCTGTCCAATGCATGCAGGACAGGTGGGTGTCATTTTAGTATGTTACATGATTTCCCTGGGTTCACACTGCGTCATCACCTGCATATAGTCACAAATTCATTTATTTTGGTTACACTTTGTGGATAATAATCTATGTAGTGAGTGCGAGGTGACATCACCACACTTGTCACTACCTTTGTCAGTATTGACAATCCCTAGGGTGGAACACATGGTAGGTGTATGTTTACATGTCCTGTACACGTCCATTGTCACAGGGATTATGAGGCATTGTCTGGTTGGGAATGGAGTGTGGAGTAATGTGTCCTCCAACAACATGACATCCAACTAACATGACCAATTATTTGTGATTGTCATATGCCATAATTGGTGCTCAACATTGTGAGAGGTTCCCAGATTGTTGTTTGTCTCCCTATCTAGATATCGCCAAAATGGAGTAATGAGGAATGCACCAGTTTACCAGCCACTCGTAGATCTTGAAACCATGGAAGAGCGCCACATCATACTGACCTATTGACTTAACCGTTTGTGTATCAGGGAACTGGTCACCCAGTTGAAGGCAGACCTCCTGCCGGCTTTGAGAAATCCCCATGCGATCCCTCCAACAGTCCAGGTGTTGTCAGTTCTGCATTTTCTGGTGAGTAGCTCTTTTCAGGTGACTGGGGGACTGGCTGCAGGGATGTCACAGCCCAAGTTCAGTGAGGTGTTGCAGAATGTGCTGGATGCCCTACTCAAGCATGTGCACAGGCACATCAGGTTCCCACAATGTGCAGAATTGGCCACTATCAAAGCAGCCTTCTACAGTATATCAAATGTCCCACATGTAATAGGAGCCATCGATGGGACTCACATTGCCTTGGTACCTCTGAGGGCCAATGAACAGGTCCACGGAAACCGAAAGAGTACATATTCGCTCAATGTACAAGTGGTGTCTCTTGCAGACAAGCACATAACGTGTCAACGCAAAACTCCCAGGATCAGTACATGATTCCTGCGTCCTGAGGAATGGCAGTGTCCCTGCATTGATGTCACAGCTACAGAGAGAAGGCCTGGCTCGTAGGTATGTGTACTGCTCTACATGTCAAACGTTTATACCCCTCTCTAAACAGTCTGCACTCTGCCTAGCATTGTTACCTATAGTCATGTCCCCTTTTCCACACAGGTGATTCCGGATACCCCAACCTGCCCTGGCTCCTGACACCTGTTAGGCATCCAAATACAGGAGGGTAAAACAGGTACAATGAAGCACATGGCTGGATGAGGCAAGTGATTGAGAGGACTTTCAGCCCTTTGAAAGCTAGATTTCATTGCCTCCATGTGTCCTGTGGTGCCCTACAATACCGACCAGGGAAAGTCACCTAGATCTTTATTGCATGCTGCATGTTCCATAATCTGGCCCTCAGAAGGCACATCCCACTGTTGGAGGAGGGGGACATTGATGCTGGAGCAATGTTTGGGGCCGGTGACTCTGATGCTGAGGAGGAGACGGATGAGGATGAGGCACATGACAACAGGACTGACCTGATTCGTCACCACTTTCAATGATGAACAGGTATGTGTGATTCGTATGTCATCTGTACTTGGAATATGTATTGTTAATGCCAGTCTGCACCCAGATTGTGCATGCACCAAGGTGTGTGTGGGGACTACAGCCTTCCATCTTATTTTCCAACCCTGAAAGGTAGCTGACCTACCATGAGGGGTAGTGGAAATTCATTGCTGTTAATGACGTGTGGAATGCTGGTGCGATTACAGAAGATCCTCATTGTTGTAGCAAAGTTTTTGAGTCCTCAGTCTGCCTGCTTGGGTTAATGTAAGGGGGACTTATCAGTCTTGTCCTGCTGCGTAGGCATGCCATGCTGCATTGGCAGCTGCTGTGTGGCAACTACCTGTTCGTGACTACTCAGGGAGGTGGACAGTAGAGGATGTTATGTATGTGACATCTTTCCTGTCCAACTCATGTGTGTGAGTGATAATGCAGGCCCTTACATATGTGGTATCATAGCTGCTGGGACCGTCATCCTGTGTTTGTGTTCTGTTGATGTATCACTGTGGATTACATACCTTACAACATTGTGTCTAATTCCATTCAACTTTCCCTCTTCAGGTCACATCTCTGTTTGCAATCTGCCTACTGAATTGCCTGTTGGCATCGTTGACAGTGGATGCTACAACAATATGGATGTACTTACACACCTGCTGGAGTATACCATTTCATCTGTCACTTTGACATTATTGTTGTGTCGACGTGTATATGCCTGTTGCTTGTACACAGAATTGCCACTACAAACAAGGAAGAGACATGCACCATGACTTGTGATAATTGGTCTTTATTTAGCGTTTAAAATTACAGTCCCGAGGAGTGGGGTAATGGTCTAGGTGAAGATCAGGGTGGGTGGTACAGCTGTTTGTTTTACAGGTCCTGTATCCATTTGCCTCGGAATGATGGTACACAAGGGTGACAGTTCAGAAGCGGGATCACTTCCTGGTGGGGGAAATGGTCTTTGCCTCAGGTCCTGAAGGATGTCTGGATGGCCGACCTCTTTTACGTGGGGGGTCCCTCAGCTACAGGGGTGGGGGTGCTGGTGGCCTGTGGGCCCTCCTGCTGGGCCTCCATTCCAGTATCAGGTGCTGATGTTGAGGGCAGTGGTGTTGACTGACTACTGGATGGGGCCTGCTGTTGGGTGGAGGATGTCTGCAGGATGTGGTTCAGTTCCTTGAACTCTCCTAATATGGAGACCATGGTGGCATTGAGTGTCTGCCACTGCTGCATGGGCTCCTGGTGGTATTCCCCCTGCAGCCTTTGGATGTCCTGCAACGTGGTGAGTATCTGGTCCATCTTGTCCTGGGATTGCAGGTAGGCTCCCAGGACTCTGGAGACAGCCTCCTGGTCAGTCGTGTACTTTACCTGCCTTGTCCCTTGGCCCACGATTGCCCTCCCACTGGCCCTTACACCCTGTGCCTGTGCCCCTGGTGCAGTGTGCCCCCTCCCACTGACGTCAGGACTGTCACTGTCTTCAGTTTGCACTGTTGATTCCTGCCCCTGTCCTGTGGGGCACACTGATGATTGATGTGACCTTGGGACACAGATTTGGGAAGGTGGGCTCTGCTGTACAATGGATGCCACAGGGGAGGTTGTTTCAATTGTGGGCAGTGTGAGGCTGGTGTTGGTGGTGGACTGACCACTCATGCCTGATGGGCTAGGTTTGTTATCCATATCCAGACATACAGGGGATTCCTCCACTATTGGACCTGCTTCAGGGCCTGGGCTTTCTGTCACTGGCCTCCTCTGCAGTATGCCATCATTGACTGGATTTGCAGGGCAGTAATGGCATTGACAGTTACTAGACCACTGCTTGTGTTTCCATCAGTGGAATGTTGCAATGGCCCTGTTTTGGGGAATAGTTTATATTTGTCTTGCCACTGTCATTGCTGTGTACTGATGTGCATTCCAAATACTTTTTGGTGACAGAGTGTGACATGGTTGAACGTGCAAGTGCTGAGATGTGAAGTGAATGCAGCAGTGATGCAAGGGTAGGGAGTGTTGCGTTGTGGTAGTTGTAGTACTTGCTGCACTGAGGGGTATCCATGCACTAGGTGGGCCTGTGAGGAAATGGTGTCAGTCGGGAGCTGTGACATGCAAGGGTGGGCATTGGGTCCATGGTGGGGTTGTGCACGTTAGGTGGTGTGAGGGGGTGAGAGGGTGGTGGGGGTACATGCTGTGTACAGATACATGTTGGCTGGGGTGTGTAGTTGACTTACCAGTGTCCAGTCCACTAGGTATTCCCGTCAGCCCTTCTGGGTGTAGGATGGCCAAGATCTTCTCCTCCCACGTAGAAAATCCTAGGAAAGGCGGTGGGGGCCCACCACCAGTCCTCATTACAGCGTTTTGGTGCCTGGAAGCCATGGCCCATACCTTCCCCCGTAGGTCATTCCACCTCTTCCTAATGTCCTCCCTTGTGCGTGGATGGTTCCCCACAATGTTCACCCTGACGACTATCCTCTGCCATAAGTAGTTTTTCTGGGCAATGGATGTCTGCTGAACCTGTGCTCCAAACAGTTGCGGCTCCACACTAACGATTTCGTCGACCATTACTCTCAGCTCCTCGTCTGTGAATCTGGGTTATTTTGTTGTGCCATGCTGGTTGGGTTGTGGGTGGGGGGGTGTTTTGCAGGGATGCTGGGTGTGCTCTTTGTTGGTGTGAGGTAGGGTAATGGGTTGTGCATGTGGTTTGTGGTGTTTGTGTGCAGTGTGATGCGTGTTCAGTGTGATGGTTCCTGAGACATTTAGGTGCAGTACCTTCTTTCAGTGTGCTCTTGCCTCGCTCTATTAAAGTTTCTGGGTGCCAAGCATTATGGGTATGTGTGGGGGTGTGTTATGTAGTGCTGTAGACAGGTGTGTGTATGTGTATCAGGTGTGGGGTAATGGTATTGTCCAATGTGGTGCAGTGTTCTGGTGGAGGTGCATTTTTTTTCTGCGGCACGTCAGACCGCCAAAGGAATAGCGCTGTGTTGAGACTGCGGTGCAGATTTGTGATTCGTTATTTGGAGAGTGGGATGTTCTCAGCGTGGCAGTGCTGGTGGTGCAGAGGCCTCCTTCACACCATCATTTTGTCCGACGATGTTTTTATTTGGGTGAATTTAAGGCGGTGTTGTGTTGGTGACTTGCAATGAGGCAGTCTTCAGACTGCCATCACTGGCGGTCTTTCGGCAGCCGCTTACACAGCGATGTTCAGTAAAGACTGCCAAAGTCAGAATGACCTCCTCAATCTCCGTGCCCATTTAATGACCTCTGGCTTAATTTTTAAACACTTGGTCCTCTACCTGGCAGAGACTACTTCAGTGTGGGAAACCAGCAGTCGGCATGTTGAGCCTATGCCGGATCTTCTCCGGGATAGGCCTGAAGTCTCACTGCTGACAATAGCTATACTGTATGTCCTTTTAGACACTTCTGCTGTAACAAGCACCTGTTGATTCTCTCTGTATGGTTGGTCGCTCATGAGAAAAAAAGATGCACTGAAACATTCTCAAACAGTGGAAGTATAGTATAATGCACTTTCTGTTTCCTATTCTTCATCTAAATAAATAACAGTGTTGATTGTGGTACGGCATTTCTTCTGCACCAGGCATTGCTAGCAGGGTTTCCTTTACATGAATAGGTATCTTTTCTTGTGTATAAATGAAATTCTAGCAGGCCTACCTTTTTTGGGATCGGTAGTTTACTCGTGATTAAATAAAATATTTATCAAAATAAACATTTCAGTTTAAAAGCAGTTGTTTATTATTACATTCAGACCTGGGTGTCGACGCAATGTTGCGCTAGCAGAATGTACACTGATGAAAAGATAATGCATGGGAAAAAAGCACAAAGGTGAGAGAGGGGAGCACGGAGCGCAGCGAATGGGGGTAGAGAAGCACACAAGACAGAAAGTTGCAAAACATACACACCCTTGTAGACTGCTTAAACAAAAAAAATGGAAGCATCTCAAAGAAAGAGTACTGGAAGCAAACAGCAATGCATCCATGCTCCAGGAGAGGGAGAAACAAAAGAAGGGGAAGGAAAGCCCACACAAGTTAAAAATAAGTAGCAAACAAATGAGAGTGACATAATGGCTGGGCTCCAAACCCACTGTAAGGTAACATTATGTCTTACAACAGACAGTGCATGCGCATCTGCCTAGTAGGCCTTGACCTAATTAAAATGTTCACTATTGAACTGAAAGGCCTGTTTATAATAATAATGAGGACATCAAAAAACACCTAGTAGCAAAACAAAATCAGCATAATTACCTATAATACGATCTAATGACAGAGTTAGCAACTGAAATAGAAACTTATTTTCAAACGCAGTAATACTCAGAAATAAAAACAAAATAATTAGAATCACTTTATATATCCCTTGCAAATAGTATAGCGTGCCCAAGAAATTGCCCAACAAGCAAAAATATAAACTTAACCATGACCTAGGGGCTACACACAGTGTTCTCGGAAGCAGGCACTCAACTCTCCTCAACTATGCTTGCAGAGGCCAAAGTGAAAAAAAGAGGGGCAAAGTAAGTACACAAAATCACACAAGGAAAATAATATCAAAGCTGATGAGTGGAAGAAAGTATTGCTTTGCCACTCCAACATCTCTTCGTTTATACAAAGCAGCCTAGGCTCCTCATACATGTAGACCATAATCTATAAAATAAAACATTTCTGGAAGCCCTCCACCTCCAGTTACAGAGGCCCCTCTTGTCTGAAAAAATAAGACAACTCTGTTGAGTGAGTAGTAAGGACAAGAAGAGGAGCTGACACACAGAAAATGAGGAAAGTTTGGGAGGGACCAATGATATGGAACACCAAAGCAGAAAGTACATTCACTGTCTTCCAGCATTATAAGTCAAATGTTTAAGAATGAAGCAAAAGAAAAGATCATACTCTCATGTCAGCAGAGGAAGGATACGGTACATCTGTACAAAAGCTGTAGTCTAAAATGCTCCACAGTCAGGACAAACAAAAGAATAAACAGGAAAGGCATAGAATAGACTGAGCTGAAACAGGCAAGAAAGCAATTGAATCATGAGCAAGGGGGTGCACCCAAAGTCTGCTCTAAGTATTATGTGAAAAACATAGGGCCTGATTTAGAGTTTGGAGAATGGTGTTACTACATCATGAATGGACCGATATCCTGTCTGCTGTATTACAATTTCCTTAGGATATAATGGGATTGTAATACGATGGGCAGGATGTCCATCACATATGTGATGGAGTGAACCCATCCGCCGAACTCTAAATCAGGCCCTTAATAACAATGCTGCCTTTGACAACTATCTGTAACAAGACTCTGAATGTGTTGTAGTGTGATGTCATGTAGAATCTCCGTATGTAAGACTTGGAATGCTCGCTGATAATTCCAAGTCAATTGGAGGAACAGCTCATGTCTGCCACTGTGGCAGCTCTGTAACTAATACATTTGAAGAATAACTTACTCAACTCAGTGTCACAGTTCTTCAGTGGAGAGAAGTTAACTCAATTCTTGTTGGTCAACAAGCTGTTGGAGGTGCCACAGGACCACTGCAGTGGAATAAAACCTTATCCCAGCATCCGCCTTTTGTCAAACTGCAAGTCTGCCCAATTTATGTTCTTTAAGGGGGCCTGAGTGCTGCTCAATCAGATTGTTTTGCCATTTCAATTGATGTGTTGGGAGCACAAATGTTACGGAACTGGAAGCAAGTTTGCTCCCAAGAGAATGTTCCTACATCACCACACTTGAAGTACACCAAATTAGACTGTCAACTTGTGAACGTCCCAGAAGTTTGCATTGGCATCGCTGCAGCAAGGACCTGCTGCAGTAATGAGTGCAGCCATTTACATTTGGGAATTTTGTTTTTAGAATGCACAATATTCAAATGGGGTGCTCAAAGCAGAGGCCAGTGGCCATTTTAATTCAGAAGTTTAATGAGCTACCATTTTAATTTGAGCTCATTCTTAAAAAGCAGAACAATTTTTTTTAGGAAAAGTGCGAATTATACTGCAATGCAATTTTATATTTTGTTACAATTTTGAAAGAACAATAACCAAAAACATTGTTACACTTAAGGTGAATCTCTTCAACTATTTTTTAAAAAAGGAAGTAGGTTACGGAGTATCTTCTTCTTAATTAACATTTATGTGCACACTTACGCACCTGGTTCCAGTTAGCTGCTCATCAGAAAATTAACTTACAATCTTTTCTCTAAATATCCTATGTGCCTACTAGTTGTGGTACCCGCTACTGTATTTCTATAAAATGCACATTACTGTCAGGTGCGTACCTATTTTACAGTGATGTGCACACTATCATAGGGTGTGTCAACTACTCTTTGCTCACTGATAAGCACACTCTTGTCTTCATTGTTCTTTTACTCCGCTATTGTATTACCACAAAATACTCATTGTCATCAAGTGTGTATCACCTTTGCAGTGATGCACACTTTATTAAAGGGTGCGTCAACTCTTGTTTGCTCAGTGATACACACTGTTGGCTACGTTGGTACTCATATTTGTGGACAATTATCTGGCCAATAGCTGTCCTTAGCTATGAAATCAGTTAATCTACCACCATAGTTTCTAGAATCACACAGAGAGGCCCCAGTGGTGTTGAGGAACTAGTTTGAGGCTTTTGAAACTTATTTTGGGGCAATAAGAGTTTCTAGATTTCTCCATTTAGAAACACCTAACTGAAGTACAAAGAGCAGGTGAAGAGCAGATGGATAAATACGCAGATTGTGTAAAGAGACTAGAACCGTGTTTCGACCGCCAACCCAGCATAGTGGTTTTACAACATAAATTCCTTATGAGGAAACAACAAATTGGGGAAAATGTAGACATGTGTGTGTCAGCACTTAGGAGACTTGTGGCTAATTGCCGTTATGAAAATTTCACAGATCAGCTAATTTGTGACCAAACAAATCTTTACCACAAAAACTGTCTTTAGCATATCCATCTCTTGACAAAACATTGAGAATAGCTAAAAGTATTGAAACATCATAGATATCTCTGAAAGTAATGGAGGAACAAAAAATGGAGGTGGTAAATGCTATAAGGCAAAAAGGGAAAACCAACGTAAAGGAGACTACTTTTTACAAAGATGTACAAAACCAGAAAATATTTTTTAAGCAAACGAATATGTGTTTTCGCTGCAGAAACATTTCACACTTCAGGAGTAGGATACAAGGTCCTTCAAAAAGTGTCATTTGTCGGAATCATGGGTCATTTTGCTAAGGTATGTCAGAGCCAGGTAAAACAGAAAGGCAGGAGCAATGCTGTAGTAGCAAACCTCCAGGGAAAACTGTTCTGATGTCCACTTAAACAAACTTCAGGAAGAACGTCATGATATGGTTTTAGTGGTCAGTGAAGATGCAGTTGGTTCAGGTGACCCTTCTAGCTGTGTAAACACATACGCGGAAATCCAGATAGGTGACAAATCAATAATCCAGTTAGTGGATACAGGTGGTAGAATAACAATGATCACACAAAAGTTACTCAATGAACTGTGGCCGGGTAGGACCCTGATCAGACACTAGTGTCATATGAAGGCAGGCATATCGTTCTTTTAGGATTTTTTGAAGATGTTTTCATTTTTAGGAACAGGAACATTTTTGTGAGATATATGTAGCTGAAAAGGTCTGTGTATTTTATGGTGGTTTCACCAAGGTTTGTTCAAAATGATCTTGCGGTCTAGCACAAAAAGCCAAGGCCCTCATTATGAGTTCCGCCGCCCACCAAATTCATTCGCACTGAAGAGCGCCACGCTGGTCTATCACCTGCGGGCCGTATTAAGAGTTCCTTGCTGGCCCGGTGAGGAAAAGGGCCTTAACATTGTCGCTGCTCATAATTGAGCTGGCAGCAATGTGGTGACACATTGGGTGATTAATTCGGGCAGTAAAACACGTGAAGGGGCTGTCCATGGGAGGTCCTGACAACCCCTTTCTGCCAGCCTTTGCATGGCAGGGCTACCACCATGCAAAGGCTGGCAGAAAGAAGACCCGTAATCCCCAGGGCAGCGCTGCAAGCAGCACTGCCCTTGCGGATTGAGACGGTCGGCACCACCAGGCTGTCAGCTGGTTGCAACCTGACGGTGTCGGAAGTCCGAACATGGCGGCTCCACCAAAGTCGTAATGTGGAGGCCGGACCGCTGCTTTGGCGGCAGTCCGACCTCCACCATGGCCCTGGCCGTCTCATGACCACAAGGGTCGTAATGAGGCCCCACGTCTCTATTGTGACAGACGACCTAGCTGAGGAAGTGTGTATAAAATGTCCTTCTGTATCTGCTGATAAAGTGAGAATCATTAAAGGGTTCCAACACCAAATTAAAGATAAAAAGGGATCCATACAGGTGAAACACAAACTACGCAATGTGCCATTCTCAATTAGGGAAGTTCTTGAGAAAGAATTAATAAAATTGTGAGATTGTGGATTCATCAAACATACTGAATTGTCCCCATGACTGTCATCTCTCATGGTAGCTCGAAAAAGTAATAGTAAACTGAGAGTTTGTGTGGAGTTAGATATTCTCAGTAAGGTTATTTGGATTGATTCACACCTTCTTCCCAAAAATTCAGATCTGCCTGCTGTGGTAAATGGTGTTAAGTGGTTCAGTAAGTTAGAGTTAGCCTCAGCATACCACCATGTGTTGTTAGAAACAGAATTCACGATTTACATAGCATTTGTGTCTCCAATTAGAACATTCCAATATCGTAAGATGCCATTTGGATTAGCCTCAGTGGTATCTGTGTTCCAAAGAACAACATACCAAATATTCAGGAGATATAAGAGGAGTTGTGGCTTTTCAGGACTATGTTCTGATATTTGCGGAAACCAAGTGGGAGCAAGAAGCTATCCTTGAACATGTGTTATCCATTCTGCAGGAGAAATGGGTAGTCCTGAAAATTGACAAATGCAAAGTTTGCAAAAACAGAGTTGAATATTTGGGATATATTGTTTCTAGTGATGGCATAGAACCAAGGCCAGGTTTGATTAGTGCAATAATTGATGTACAGGCTCCCACTGATAGAACAACCCGTAAGGCAGTCAAAAGAATGTGCAAGTTTATTTGAGTTTTATTCCAGACTACGCTTCACATATCAAACCTTTGATGGTTCTCCTGCAGAAAGATGTTAATTTCAAGTGGGGTTCTATATGTCAGTATTCATCAGAGTGGGTAAAAAACAACTTGCCTGTTCAAAAGTTCTCAAACCATTTGACCCTAAGCTTCTGTGCTGTGTTACTGTTGATGAGTGTAATCATGGTCTGGGTGCTGTGCTTCCCTTTGAAAGTAGTGGAACAGAGAACACTATTAGTTACGCATCTAGAATGTTGAGGGATACTGAAACACACTTTTCAACTACAGAAAAGGAATTACTGGCTTGTTAGTGGGCCATACAGAAATACAAACTGTATATTTGGGGTGCGAGGTTCACTGTAAAAACAGATTATAAACTTTTAGTAGCTGTCCTAACTGGTGAGAAAAGTAAAGAACAGAACCCCATAACTCCCAGGCAAAATTGTTGCAGTATCATTTTGATATTGTGCTCATCCAAGGGGGGAAGCAGGTGTGCATGCAGATTTCTTGTCTAGGTTTGCGGTTCAGAATGACAATATAAAAGAGGCTGAAGACTCTATGGATGAAAATTGTTTGTTGCCACAGTGGATCTGGAAGAAAGGTTTTCAGTTTGAGAGCATGAATGGAAGAGTGAAATGGAGTCAGATGAGGTTATGAAAGAAACAATGTCTTACATCTCACAGGGTTGGCCCACAGAAAAATCCCTTCCAAGTTTGTGTCAACCGTTTTGGAAGGTATCTGATGATTATTGGTAGATGATGGTCTCCTTATAAGAGGTGAAAAATTGGTGAAAAATGTGTATCTCTGGTTGAGTTGAGGTCCAGGTTCACAAGGATGGGTCATAAGGGACACCTAGGAACCACCTTCACCAAAAAACGACCTAAACAAACATTGTGTTGGCCTTCAATGGGCAGACAGGTTCATTCTTTTGTAGGAGAATGTGCATTGTCAGAAAGGGGTTTAGTAGTTAGGAAACCACCATTGTAAAGAATCTATTGCCCATTGTAGGGCTTGGGAAAAGATAAGTATTGACTTGGTCGGTCCATTCAACAGTTTACCAAGTCAATTTTGTTTTGCATTGGTGGCAATGGATTTGTATTCTAAATGGTCAGAGGTAAGAACTGTACCAGATATAAATGCCAAAACAGTAATCGAGTTTCTTAAAGAAATTGTCTTTCGCGAATGAAATCCTCAATTCCTTATTTCTGATAATGGTATGCAATTTTTCAATGAGGAAGTGGACAGGTTCCTTAAATCTGGTGAGGTTAAACATTTGAAAACATCTCTAGACCACTCCCAAAGTAATGGTCAACTTGAGGGCATGAATCATGTGTTAATACGTTGTGTTCAGTGGGCTATCAACAACAGGTGTGTTGTGATTAATGCAGACAGGGCCATGTTGTGGCTTCACAGGACTAGTCCTCAATCTTCTACACAAGTTTCTTATTTCGAATTGTTGAGGGGTTGGTGAAAAATGTGTATCTCTGGTTGAGTTGAGGTCCAGGTTCATAAGGATGGGTCATAAGGGACACCTAGGAACCACCTTCACCAAAAAACGACCTAAACAAACATTGTGTTGGCCTTCAATGGGCAGACAGGTTCATTCTTTTGTAGGAGAATGTGCATTGTCAGAAAGGGGTTTAGTAGTTAGGAAACCACCATTGTAAAGAATCTATTGCCCATTGTAGGGCTTGGGAAAAGATAAGTATTGACTTGGTCGGTCCATTCAACAGTTTACCAAGTCAATTTTGTTTTGCATTGGTGGCAATGGATTTGTATTCTAAATGGTCAGAGGTAAGAACTGTACCAGATATAAATGCCAAAACAGTAATCGAGTTTCTTAAAGAAATTGTCTTTCGCAAATGAAATCCTCAATTCCTTATTTCTGATAATGGTATGCAATTTTTCAATGAGGAAGTGGACAGGTTCCTTAAATCCGGTGAGGTTAAACATTTGAAAACATCTCTAGACCACTCCCAAAGTAATGGTCAACTTGAGGGCATGAATCATGTGTTAATACGTTGTGTTCAGTGGGCTATCAACAACAGGTGTGTTGTGATTAATGCAGACAGGGCCATGTTGTGGCTTCACAGGACTAGTCCTCAATCTTCTACACAAGTTTCTTATTTCGAATTGTTGAGGGGTAGGAAACCTGAAACTAAAATATGTCCTAGTTACATGAGAAGGTGGGTAAAGTTCGGTGTGGAGTTAAAGGATTGTGATGTAAAGGTAAAAAGGAATGAAGCCGAAGCTAATAACAAACATGAAAAAAAAAATTGACAAAATAAATTGTGTGAGTGTTATGAAATTTTATGTTGTTGACACGCTGTATATACAAAAAGGTTGATATGTGAGGAGGGATGATGAGAAGTTTGGTGGACCATTTGTTGTAGACAAATTGTGTGGTAATGCAGTTAGAGTGAATGGTACTAATTGGGGGAATGTGGCGAGAGTGGTCAAGTCTAAGTCTAGGCAGTATATCACCGTGGAGAGTTTGGGGATGTCTGGTGAGGACAACACAGTGAGTACAAGAAATGAGGATATTGGAAGCAAGAGTGGATGTGTGTACTAGACTACAGGAATGAAAATATAATTCCTGAGTTTCGCCAGAGCAGTCTTATTAGACATGTTCCTCATAGGTTCGGGGAACAGCCTGGCGTTCATGATCTGTTTGCTTGGATGGTTTTAGGTCCATGCTGATGTACTCCAAATTTTCGCATTTCGTATTTCACTGCTGTATGCTATTCTTCAGTACTTTCAATTTCTTTGGTACTTGGTAAATTAGAAAGCTGTTTTTCTTAGTTATTTTGATTGTTGTTGCACTTTATAGGGGTTTTTTGTAAAACAATTTCCTGTTTTGTTTAAGTTTTATATGCTGTTTTTCCCAAGGGGAAAAGTAAATGTAGTATTTTTGGCATCTGCTAGATGTCTTATAGTGTGATGTCATGTAGAAACTCCGTATGTAAGACCTTGGAATGCTCACCGAGAATTCAGGTCAGTTGGAGGAACCGTCATGGCTGCACAACGTTGCCAGTGTGGCAGCTCTGTATCTAATAAATTTGAAGAATAACTTACTCAAGTCAGAGTCGTGTTTTTTCAGTGGTGAGAAGTTCACTGCAGAGACCACAAAAAAGTAGTTTCATGATTGCAAGCAGTGAAAGCATAGAACTCACTCAATCAAAAACACTGTAAAACAGTTATGCTCTGGAGAGGGAAGAACACAAAGGTGTAAAAAATCCCATCATACAGAAAGTAGGGACATGAGATTGAGAAGAAATCTAATCAATGAAAAGCAATGGAGTCAACAAAAGCTCTCTATAAGCATTGTTCTTTACCCAAAATGTTTATTAACAACAAACAGCTAAAACTGTGTGTAGGCAAGACTTAAAACACTGTAATTGCCAACGGAGGTGGAAATAGATTATTTTATACAATTCCCTGAGCAAACATAGTGATATACCATTATGAACAAATATCGAAGTCTGTGGCCCATGCTATAAATACAGCAGAGATCATTGTACTACACAGGTGTTGTGTTTCATCAGCGAGTATTTACGTCTCCACAACTAAGTGCTGGAAACAGTCAATGTACTTTGAGCGTAACAACAGTAATTCATTCATTTATGCAATCATTCATTTTTTTATTTCTGGGAGTCGCTCCTCCTATAATGTTACTCGGTGTACTCATACATAATCCAAGCAGACAGTGGAATTGCAGATAATTTCTTTCTAGCCTACAAATCCATAGTTCATACAATATCCATTTGGAATCCATTCTGTGCTGCCAATGCAGAGTTAATGACTCCACACTATTAAATGCTTACATTAAAAATGTAAGCTTGCCTTTAATTTTCCTAGCACGACCTCCAGCCGAGGCAACTAACTTAAGACATATATAAGACAAATGTATGAATGGGATACTTGAAAGCCATAACGCTTGATGCAAAAACACAAAATTAACATGGGGGTTATTTGTATCGCAAAAAATGTTTGTTGTAGGTCTGGGGAATACCATCAGTATTTAAAGTCTACAGCTATACTGCCTGATAAGATTAGAAGAGACCTGGACTGTATTAATAAATACATATATTTAATATGCTTATTGTTCATGGAACTGTTGAATACTTATTCCAATTTGACAAGAGGTCTACATTTACGTAGCATTTTTCACATCGCAAACAGTGAATCGAGCTGTTTACGATGTGCAGAATGCACTTTGGCATGTTCCAACCCATTTTTGCGATTCGGTAAACTATTTACCGAATCGCAAAAAGGGAATGCGAGTCGCAATTAGGAAAGGGTGTTCCCTTCCTAATTGCGACTCGCAGTCCCATGTATGATTGTTCCATGACCGCGAATGCGGTCGCAAAACAATCGCAGTTAGCAACAGTGTCACACTGGTACTAACCCATTCCCAAATGGGAAGGGGTCCCCATGGGACCCTTTCCCCTTTGTAAATGGCAGTAAAAACAAATGTTTAGAGCAGGAAGTGGTCCTACAGACCACTGCCTGTTCTGAAAAAATGAAACAAAAACGTTTCATTTTTTGTTTTTGAAATGCATCTCGTTTTCCTTTAAGGAAAACGGGCTGCATTTAAAAAAAAAACTGCGTTATTTAAAAGCAGTCACAGACATGGTGGTCTGCTGTCTCCAGGAGGCCACAATCCCTGTGAGGGCAGCCATTCCCAAGGGGGTCGCAAATTGGGACCTACCTCATGAATATTCATGAGGTAGGGCATTTGCGACCCCCTTGCGAATCGCAAACAGTGTCATTGACACTGTGCAACATAAGGTTTTGCGACTCGCAAATTGTGAGTCGCAAAACCAAACTTTAGTACATGTAGCCCAAATTGTAATTATCGGGAGAGTGAAACAAAGGAACCAGTGCTCTGCGAATTGTACAGTAAATGTGTGAAGCAGGGGGAAGAAAATGTTTTATTATTACAGGCAAAATCTACAAATGGTTTAAAGAGGCCAGGAGTGGTCAACTATTCAGAATATTGGGCATTGAACACTTTCATTCGGTGAAGTACCAAGTCAAAGAATACATTCACATATGCACCACACTCTTGTTTCACTGCGAAGAAAATGACACAAAATAATGTTTAGAGATAGCCATACCACTAAAGACCTAATTCTGACCTGGTCTGCTACCATGCAGAAAGGTCATCTTACTTTCGAGAAAAATTTGCGCTACACAATGGCAAATACATGCAACATACAGGTAGCGATTACTTCCTGAAAGACAGGCAGAGGAACAAGAGGTGACCTATGCTTCATGCATTCCATGCACCACACCCAGGCAGCAAATGCACACAGTTACACACACGCCACTCATGCACTCATCTGCACAACAACAATGTAGGAAGAAGCTCAAAACCTCACAAGTCTCAGCCTTGACCTACGGAGTGATTTTTCTTCAAAAATATATTCTCGGCGAAATATGTTCTGCATAGTGTCTTGACAGTCAGTAACACAAGTCAAGTAAAATTAATGTCTAAAAAATATCTTTATGGGATTTCAAGATAACTCCAACCTAGACAGCATCCATGCTCTTCAGGAACCCCATCAGTTTGACAACATTCCTATGAAACTTATAAAAAAAAAAAAAAAAACAATATCTGCCCCTCCCTCGCCCCAGACTCTTGGCAGGAGCTTAACGCATCACTACATGCAGGGAGCCACTGGGATAAAAGCGGAGGTGGGACAGGGCACCACAGCAGAGCTATCTGTGGCTACTGCTCTTGTGCCCAGGGGTGTAGATGGTTAGAGCTGAGGAATCCACCTGCTTCACTGTGCTCCCCAGAGCCACTAATGGGGGATAGAGCACCCAGCCTGGAGGAATAATCTGAGGACTCACAGTGTGAGGCAAATGCCTGCAAGGCTTTATGTCCTGGCTTTGATTGTTGGCCTGAGGTGAAGAGCCTCTTAGTGTGGGAGTAGGGAGGGGTACACTGAAGACAGTGGTGTAATAAAGGCTCCCGCTGCCTCTGTGGTGCAGGGGGCCCAAGCTCCATGGGGCCCCCTCAGCACAGTACCCTGACTTTAAAGCTTCTGAGTCAGTCCAGAGGAGCTCCTCCATGTACTTTACAGTGGGGCCCCCTCAAGTTTCATTACGCTGATGACTAAAGAAGAGAGAGGAGTGATACCAAAGTGGTATGGCAAGTGTAAAAAGGGCTCGCTCAATACTAGGTGATAAGGGGTTACAACAGAAGAATAAAAGCAGTGATACAAGAGAGGATGTGACAAGACCATTGGAAGCCTGGATTGCACTGGAGGGGTGATCAAAAGGACTAAGGCTTAAGTTGAGTTGGTGGTTTCTGGTGGGGTCCACCGGCTCTCTTTTTGGGTGAGCAGGACTTGTTTTTAATCATCATACACTAACCCAGGCCAACAGAGGGAAACACTGTAAATGAGTAAAGAAGGAGGGAGAGGAATACGGAAAACTTGAAAATGTATATTTCAAGGATGAAAAAGAACCTGCAGGAGGGAGATAAAAGGACAGGGAGAGGATGTTCGTGGATGAAATACATGAGGTAAAAACAAGACGAGAAAGCTTTGGTATTTAACATCCCCAACAAATGACAGCGACACTAGCAGACTTCTGAGAAAAAATTGGGCCCAACATTTACTCTACTTACAAATTAATATTTGACTAAGGCACATGGGTGACCATCAGTGTGCCTGAGGTAGAACAGATGGTAGAACAGGGGCACCTACACGGGGAACCATATAACCTGAAAAGGAAGTAATAGCATGGAGAATATAAAAGCATCCTTTCCAGGCGGAACCGAGTATGACATTGGGGAACTAAAGAAGGCTGAGGTATAGAAAGACACCAAGACAGGTGATTCTCCTCCCAATGGCAATTCTGCTGCTTTGTGAAGCAGAGCCCCTGATGATGAACACCTGATAGAGTTACTTGTTACTAGCAGTATCAAGATACAAAGTAGGGGCATGCTCCATGCAACATGTCACCACTGCAAAAAAAGAGGCCCATGTGTGATGTGCATGAGAAATGAATGAGAAATAAGGAAGCAAGGGCCAGATGTAGGTAACAGTTTGCACGTCGCAAACAGCGATTTTCGCTGTTTGCGACGTGCAAACTGCACTATGCAATGCACAAAACCCGCTTTGCGATTCGGTAACCTGGTTACCGAATCGCAAAACGGGTTTGCGAGTCGCAATTAGGAAGGGGAGTCCCCTTCCTAATTGCGAGTCGCAGTGCAATGCCAGATTGCTTTGTGACCGCGAATGCAGTCGCAAACCAATTGCAGTTAGCACCCATTTCAAATGGGTGCTAACCCATTCGCAAAAGGGAAGGGGTCCCCATGGGACCCCTTTCCCTTTGTAAATGCCATTAAAAACACTTTTCCAGAGCAGGCAGTGGCCCTATGGACCACTGCCTGCTCTGAAAAAATGAAACAAAAACGTTTCATTTTACGTTTTTGTATTGCATCTCGTTTTCCTTTAAGGAAAACGGGCTGCATTACAAAAAAAAACCCCTGCTTTATTAAAAAAGCAGTCACAGACATGGTGGTCTGCTGTCCGCAGGATGCCACCATCCCTGTGAATGCCGCCACTTGCAAGGGGGTCGCAAAGGCCTCCTCATTAATATTAATGAGGTGGGTCGCAATTTGCGACCCCCTTGCAAGTCGCAGATGGTGTCAGGGACCATACTACATTTCAATTTGCGACTCGCAATTTGCAAGTCGCAAATTGGAATCTTCCTACATCTGGCACCAAGTCACATAACCATGGCCACACTGGACATTGCACAAAACAGCCCCGTGCGGTGAATGTTAGGAGAAGGCACAGACTGGAAAATTTAATAACAGATGCAGCAAGTAGCCCTAACACTTGACGAGAGATGAAGAAGGTGAGTGGCAGGGGCATTTAAGCATTCTACACAACAAGGAAACACACAGATAAGATACAGGGCACATCTTCCCAAATATATTCACCTCCCCAGACAGAAATATTGAATTCCTCAAGGACAGATGTACCCTCACTGAGGAAGACCTCCTGGAGTGCTACAAATTCTTCAGTCAAATATGTCACAGATAATTGCCAACTTAAAGCATAGCTTCAGTAAAGCAATTAGTGAGACAAAAGATTTGTAAATGATTGAGAGTGTACAGCAGTCAATGAAGCAGTGATTGATGACATCATTTCATCAGATGACATATACAGATCACTACGTGCAGAACTGGAAAACTCAGGTTTGTAGGGTTGTATGCATGCAGAGAAGTCCAGATGAGATCAAATTATGCATCTTTAATATTAAAAAATATTGAGCATGCTCATGGATTAAGTGGAGGCCATCATAAGGCTGATCCTATGAAGAGCTATCAACAGGAATATCAAAATAGAGTGTGCCCCACAACAGTGATAAAGCAAAAGAACTTGGAAAATCATAGAGTCATGCCTTTCCAATCCAGGAAAATAGCTGAGAGCATTCCAGTCCCAGGGCAATTTAGAATTTCAGGGGTCACAGGATATACATTTTACAGGATCTTTCACAAATTACTTTGTTGAGAAGTATATGAAATGGTTCATCTGAACCAAAAGATGGCATAGAACTGTGCACTGGCCTTTGAATGGCAAAGTAAACCCTACCGGATCATAATCCTAATCACTGTGACACAGCACTGCTGAAGAGATGCACACTGGTCATGACCATGTCAGCTATCTAGATTGTATCCCAATGGACACAGAGCTGAACCAAGAAGCAGGACACTCCGAGCACTCTGAGTGAAAAGAAGACACAGCCTTTTAGTACACTTCACCATTCCTGGGGAAAATGTGAGGTTCTTGCACTTGAGACGGTAGATGCGGACTGGCAGAATTGACATTGGAAATATGATAAGAAATGTAGTCTTTATAAATATGCTTCATAGTTTCAAAACATGACTGCAACTAAGGTAATTAATATGTCTGTCATAGCTTTCAGGTAGTGGCAATGTCCCCCACAGGGGCTAAGAGGCAATGCCTTGTTCCAAAAAGAGAGCCAATGGTTTTGAAATTGAAAGAAATCATGTCAAAGAAGATTATCTACTGAGCAGCATGAAAGTAATATTCTAGGTGGTGATCAGTGGGAGGTTTGCATTCCAGTCCATGGAACTGAGCGATTTTGCCAAACTGGCTCTCTTAGGAGAGGCCTTTAATTACTGGTCGAGGTGGGGGCGTGGCTTGGCCTTCCTGCTAATGGCCGCCACTCTGTGAGGCTCTGCCAAGCAGGTGATTTTATCCTGTCATTTCTCCCTCCAGGACCGGTTGCCGGGTGCTGGCTGGGGCTCCCCGCAGCGTGGGGAGCTGAGGTGCGGCTGTGGGGCCCAGAGCGCAGCGGATTCCCTTGCGGGACCGGCGGCTGCAGCTCAGAGAGTCGAGGTGATGCTGGGCCTGGTGCCCGCCTTGTTGCTGTACCACGGGAGCGGCCTGGTTCTCGGCGCTCCCACGGCTGTCTGAAGCTGTTCGGCCCTTTTCTGCTCCCCACGTTAGGGAGCCTGAGACGCTGGGGCAGCGCAAGTCCCTGTCTGGTGGGCGGCTCGCGGAGCCCAGACGGCGGGCGGATCGGCCCGCGGATCCTGTGGACGCTGCGGCTGGCTTGTTGGCAGCCTGGTGTGGAGGGCAGAGCTGTGCTGTTGCTCCGCTCCGTGCACCTGGGTCTGCCTGGTGAAGAAGGTGCCTGGAGCTGCCCTGCTGCCGCGTTTGGACCTGGGCACTGGAGGACATCGTGGGGAGGCAGATGTGTGTTGGCCCTGCTCCTGGCCTGGTTTCTTGTTGGTGCTGCCTCGGGGCATGAAGATTGGCCTCGCGGCTCAGGGCATGAAGGTGAGCCTCGCGATTCGTGGCCCCTGGTGCTGATGTCTGCTGGGGGGCTCCGTGATACCGCTTGGTTTTACCGAACACTGCGCTTACTCCTTGGCAACTGGGCCCTATTTGGCACACCGAACTGGCTCTACTTGGCGCTTGCCAGTGTTAGTGCAAGACTCTTGACCTGGCTAGGGGGCGGGTGAGGCTCCCGCGCATCTTTTGTTAGCTGGGACCACTTGGGCAGGCGACGCTTACGGCGTCCACCGGTGGGTGGTGGTGACTGTGTCCAGACATGGGAAAGGCGGATCAGAAACAGCCCAAGCTGACGTACGAGGGCAAAAAGAAAAGCAGCGAGGTGAGTAGGTCGATGGATGACCTTCCCCAGGAAGAGGACATGCAATTGTCCACTGTGAAGGCTATGTTCGCAGATCTTAAACATAGCCTGGCCAGCATTGATGGGAAGCTGGACCACCTGACTGCGTAGAAGGATTGCCTAAAGGAAAGGGTAGATGGCCATGCCACCCGTCTTGACCATGTGGAGTCTCGGACATCGGATTTGGAAGACAACCGCCTCGAGGATGGAGAGAAGCTGTTGAGGATGGAATGCGTGTTAGAGCTCATTTGTAATAAAATGGGTGGGTCTACCTGAGTCAACGGCCATGGGATGCATGGAGGACTACATGGAGACTATGTTTACATCACTGTTCCCAGACGAGCTCTCTCAGGTGCTAGTGGTGGAGCGGGCGCAAGAATCGTTGGCCCCCTGCCTCCTCCGGTGAGCTGGCACGGCCGATCATTGTGCGTTTATTCAACTATTGAGACAGAGATGCCATACTTCGGATGGCTCGGTAGCGGCGTCCAGGGATTTATAAGAAAAATTAGCTCAGTATTTTTCCGGATTATACGCCTGGGGTACAGGCTGCGTGCCGGGCGTTTC
This sequence comes from Pleurodeles waltl, assembly GCF_031143425.1. Classification (NCBI taxonomy): domain Eukaryota; kingdom Metazoa; phylum Chordata; class Amphibia; order Caudata; family Salamandridae; genus Pleurodeles; species Pleurodeles waltl. Next base: position 1,028,352,641 of record NC_090437.1, on the reverse strand, counting down.
TCCCAGTCAAGCATACCCTAGGCTAGACGGATGCTAAGTTGTCTCTCATTTACCCTGCCAAGTTACGTGTGTTACACAAGGGCAAGTTGCACTTTTTCACTGACCCAAAGCTGGCGGGCAAGTCTGTTAAGTCTATTCCCACGAAGGCACCTCCGGATTGTGCCCCAGCAGAGGGGATGGGCGATGAACTCCCTGATGGCAGTGATAACGACTAGACTCTGGTTTGCCGCTGCCGATCGCTCTGACCCCTCTGCTTGTGGGCTGGGCCCAGACCTCGATTTGTGATGAGCCAGTTCTGTGGTTGCTGGTGCTTGACTTTGAACGCTATCCTGATACACCTGCTCACCCACCCCTACTGGGGTGGTTATCGGATGGTCTCGCTGATGCCCGAAGAATGAGTCCAAAACAAACGTTTGTTGTTTTGCTGCAGGTTTTGAGTTTGGGTGGGGGCGGTCTACTGGGCTGGAATGATTGGGGAGCCAGCGTGGGTGGGGGTTAGCTGTTTGGTTTACTGAGGGTGTTGGTGTTATCTTTCTTCCTTCTTTTTCCTCCTTTCTTTTACTAGCAGCTGTTGCTTCCTGTAGGATGGCTGGGGATGGCATGCGCTTGAGTGATTTTCGGGATGGTGAACACTGGTGCGCCTGCTGTTAGGTGCCTCACTTGGAATGTTAGAGGGCTGAATGATGGCCGCAAGATGAGACTTGTGTCAGCTTATGTGCAGTGCCATGCGGTTGGTATCTGTATGTTGCAGGAAACGCATCTGTCTGATGGAACGAAGGGCTGGCTGGATTGGTGACATACTCAGGATATGCGTGAGGTGTTGCGATTTTGATTAGGAAGGAACTGCCATGGTGCACAGGAAGGGTGCTGTTAGATCCATGTGGCAGATATGTCATGTTGAAGGGCACGTTATATGATAGGCCGTTCTGTCTCGTCTCCCTTTATGGCCCCAATGTTGACAATCCTGGGTTCTTTGCGGAGGTCTGGCCCTTGATTGACTCGCTGGGCCCTGGGTTCTCTATTGTGGGATGGAGACTTCAATGTTGTTCTGGACCCGGTGGCGGACAGGGAGAGCAAGGCTAGGGCTTTGGCGCATATTAGCGCTTTGGCAACATGTAGCGGCGGCTAGGGCTTTGGCGCATATTATGGAGGAAGGTGCTCTGGTGGATTTATGGAGAGCCAAGCATGGCGAGGACAGGCAGGGAATGTACGGTAATTATGCGCATGGCAGCTGGTCTAGAATAGACCGCTGGTTGGGCACCAGAGATGTGGAACCCTGGATGAAATCTGTTCAGCATATGCCTCGTACTCTGTCGGACCATTCGCCGGTCCTGCTGATGCTGCATGTGCCCGGGTGCCCTGGACGTGCATTTTCGTGGCGGCTGCCTTGCGGGGCGCTGAGAGATTCTGTCTTCCGGGAAGAAATTCATACTGCTATTATAGACCACTTCGACATAAATCAAGGTTCGGTGTCCTCAGCGGGCACCCTCTTGGAGGCCTTCAAGGTTGTCATCCGGGGAATCTGTCTTGCTAAGCAACATGGGATGCTGAGGGCACTTCAAAGGGAACTGGTGGGATTGGAGGCACGCCTAGCTGATTTGGAAAGGAGATTAGCATCTGCCTGATCAGTGAGCCTTCTGGCTGAATTCCGGAAGGTGCTGTCCTGGGCCGGGAATTACGTAGTTGAACTCACTGACTCTGATGGGATGCTTCAAATGGGTACAGCTGAGGTCCAGCGCGTTATGTCCGACTTTTACTCGGACCTGTACACCGAGCGCCCAGGAGTGTATGCTTCGGATGCTGTTAATTACTTTGAGGAGATTAGTCTGCTTTGGCTTGAAGACTCACACAGGTAATATCTCGACGTCCCCTTCTTGGTTGACGATGTGGTTCAGGCTATACGTGGTCTACCTAGTGACAAGGCCCCGGGTCTGGATGGGCTGACGCCTGCCTTTTATAAGGAATATGCTGATACTCTGGCGCCGCGCCTTTTTGAGGTTTATGCTGAAGTGCTTGAAGGTGGTGTCCTCCTGCCTTCGTTGCTCTTATAGTGACAATTTTAAAACCCAGGAAGGAATCTAGCAGGTGTGACTCTTACCAGCCACTCTCGCTCATAAACATAGACACTAAGATTTTGGCTAAACTTATTGCGACGCGTCTGCAGCCCCAGCTTTCCTACCTGATATTGCTGGACCAATCGGGTTATGTGCCGGGTCGCTCGACATTGTATAATCTCCGTACCTTTTTTGTGAATTCCTATATGATCAGGTCTGAGGATCGGGTGGTGGCGTTTTTTTTTTGGATGCCGCGAAGGCATTTGGCCTGGTCGTATATGTTTGCTCTCTTGGCCAGGGTAGGCTTTAGCGCAAGATTCATTCAGCTGATTCGTCTGTTGTATTCCAAGCCGACTGCTCGATTGAGGGTTAATGGGTCGCTTTTGGACTCTTTTCCGATTACTGTTGTTGCACTACATGTCCGTGATCCGCAGCTCCATCTTGATACCCTGCTGGATAAAGTGGTCCAATTTGGTTCGATCTCCGGGATTATGATAAATTGGTCTAAGTAGGTGGTGCTGCCCTTATCTGGTTTTACTGAGCGGTGCCCCTCTAGTTACACCCTGTGCTGGGCGGACGAGACGGTGCGATATCTGGGTATCTGGCTGAGCTGGAAGGTGGATAAGCTCTGGACGGCTAACTAGGGTATGGCGGTTACCTGGCTGGAGGAAAAGGTAGTGGTTTGGCGTTCACTGCCGCTTTCGCTGACCGGACACATTGCGATAGTCAAGATGGTGGTACTGCCTAAGTTTTTGTACCTTTTTGTTAACCTGCCTCTTGTTCTTACCGCTAGTTTTCTGCGATGTCTCAGATCCTTGTTTGTGACCCTTGTATGGGCCGGTATGCAGCCCAGAATCATATGGGAAACTTTGATGCTGCTGTTCAAGTGTGGTGGCCTGGCGGCCCCGGACCTGGAACTTTATTATTACTGTGCACATGTCCATTTTGTTTATTTCTGGCTGCATCCTGTTCGGTGTGGCCGGACTGATTGGGTGGGGTGGTTGGCAGGCCGCCTCGGCCCCGTTGACGTGGCATAGATACCATGGCATGCTCGGCATGGGCCTGGACTTGCTGCTACGGTGGGTTGGGATGCGAGACATATTTGCGCCGTCGATGCCGGTGCGGGATATGGCGGGCCTCTCCCCATTGGAGGATGGCCAGCTATCTGAGCGACTCTAGGAGTTAGATATGACCACGCTTGGATCTTGGTTTCCGAAGGGAAAGTTTGTCTCTTTGGAGACTGCGCTGGGAGACCACAGTGAGTCTGCGATTCATCGCCTATTATTTTTCAGAATACGGGCTTTGCTGCAGGAGCAGTACTCCTGCTTTCCCGAGGAACCCCTGCTTTGTCAGGCACTGGAAGTGCTATACAGGGCGCAGTCCGCCCGCCAACTTATTAGGTGTCTATATGTTTGTTTGCACCTTTGGCTGAATCTAGGGCTCGAGTGCGTTAGGAGGCGGAGTTAGGTGTGCCCATTTCAGAGGAGAAGTGGTGTTATTGTTGCGCCCAGATGAGGGAACTCTCCCCTAATTATATACTTCGCCTTATACATTTAAATTTTTTACAGCTTGTATACTATACGCCCAGCCGACTGAAGAAAATGGGTCTAAAGGTGGATGCTCGCTGTAAGGTGGGCTTTTTGCATTTGGCGTGGGACTGCGGGGCGCAGTGTGAATACTGGTCTGAGGTGCTGTGTGCGCTTGATGAGATTACGGGCCTGGAGCTGCCTTGCAGCCCTGAGGTAGTGCTTCTGAGATATGTAAGGTAGGTTCCCTCTACTTCCAGACGGTCGGTGGGATTGTTGCTGCTACTTGCAGAGTGGAGGGTGGCGATGTGCTGGGGCTGGGGGCGGACACCCCGATGTGCTGACTGGCTGAAGAAGGCTGCATATTGTCAGGAACAGCTGGCGACATATTGGGAATTGATGCCGGAGGGCTCCCACCCGCGCAATATATGGTCCCCCTTGATGACATATCTTGCAGCCCGCACCCAGGGAGATGATTAGCTTTCCATGCCTCCCCCTAGACCATTTTGCTGTGCTTGGCCTCCTCTGGAGGCGTTGGGATGACCCAGTCCCCTTTCCAGGACTGTTTTGACGACAACGCTGCTTTTTTTTTATCCCCCTCCCTCTCTGTTTTTCCTTCTTTTAACTCTTTCTTTCTGCCTTGTTTCTCACGTTCACATGCATTAATGGATGATAATGTTGCCGCAAAGGACTGCTTTATCCTGTCACTTCTCCTTTTGACTGATCATGGTTGTTAACCCTGCCAGGAGCCTTCGCAGCTTGCGCTGGACATTTACTGTCTGTGAATGGAACTTGCTTTGTTTGCTGGTTACTGTCTATTTACAAATGCAATAAATAAAAAATAAATAATTGTTTAAAAAAAATTACAGGTCAAGGCGTCACAGAAGGAGGCAGTGAACACGGGATTTGAGCCTAATACTGGGCAAGGCATACATTAGCACAGACTGCAAGATGGTTTGGACACTTTGGATGTACCATACATGTTAAGTGATACATATTATGGTCATATGGTTTGGATGGTAACTGAGGGTAATGCACAGGAGAGGCCAGCATGAAGGCCAATGGATGAGTTAGTGGAGGAAGCAATGATGGTGAAAATACAAAACGCAATGGTGCATGTTACAAGTTACAATTACTAATGCCAAAGGGTTCAATCCTCCTCAAAAGAGCATAAGGGCCTGTCCTGTATGCAGAAGGTGCACGTGGTACATCGCACATGAAGATTGTGGTTGAGAGCCTCTCCACCTCAATTCTTATCATGTGTAAATTTAAAAATGTGGGATGACTGTTGTGGTGTAATTTTGTGCTTCCAAGTGACAGATAAATATAAAAACTGTGGGGTTGGCCCTGCATTATAATATAAAGTGCCCCAGGTGCAACTCTGCTCCTGGTTGCAACAGCAGTGGGAGAGGAGTTTAACCTGGTGACGCCCAGAGTCCCGGACAGATTCTCCACTAGAACTTAGGCAAAAGGAAGAGCACCTTTTGAGAATTATGCGTCTGCTTAAAGAGACTTTTATTTTCTGTCCATTTAGTCTACCCCTATTCCAGCATTAGCCACATTGGTTCCATCAATGACTTATGGTAGCTGGCTTTAAGACAATTTCTGTCTCAGACTATGTTCCTGTGACAATACACCTAGGCCTAGATTTACAAGGAAGTCATGGAAGGGAGGGCAGCAAGTTAAGTTGCAGCATTGAACAGGAAAGAGCAGAACAGCGCTGTATCTACTAAGTTGTGGTACTGTTCTGTTCTCTCCCTGCACTGCCACTCTTTAGGCAGACATGCTCCAATGCAGATACCCTTACACCATAAAGCAAGAGTGGCTGCCTATTTGAAAAATTATTTTGTCATTTTAGGATCTACATTTTTAACATCAAACACAATTCTGACACTTAAAGATCTACCTACTTCCTAAATATGGGGGACTTTGTCCCAATGTATGAAAACAAGTTTCTGATGAAGCCCAACAGACCTGTCTTCTTATAAGCGTACTAAATACAACACAGGAGATATATGAGAAAGAAACAACTACTCTTCAGATTAGAATATTGGAGCAGGGCAAACAATGTATACTGTCATTTGCAGACTGGCTTTCATCATGAGATGTGAACAGAGAAAATTGCAAACAGCTACAGCAACTTCGCACACCAACCCAATCCCAGAGAACTCATGGCTAACCAACCCATTACCAAACTACACAGCCACCTGACCCAATGAACAACCCTTACTAGACCCATGCCCCCACTACATTTAGAATCTGGGAACATCACCAATCAGCATCAGCAGATGACCCATATAATCAATTCCTCCATCATGTCTGCTACTTTCACAGATGAATGGAAATTAGCAAAAATCAACTTGTTCCTCAAGAAGACAACAGCTGACCTGAATGAACTGAGCAACTTCTGACCCATCTCTCTGCTCCAATTATCCAGTCAGAGTCATTCAGAAGGCCATCAACAGGCAACTCACAACCCACCACAAAGGTCACCATTTTAACCCCTTCGCTGCCAGGCCTTTTCCCTCTCAGGTGGCAGGCTTTTTTTTGGCTATTTGGGGCAGTTCGCACTCAGGCCCACATAACTTTTTGTCCACGTAAGCTATCCACGCCAAATTTGTGTTCTTTTTTTCCAACATCCTAGAGATTCTAGAGGTACCCAGAGTTTGTGGGTTCCCCTGAAGGAGACCAAGAAATTAGCCAAAATACAGCAAAAATGTTTTTTTTAAAAAAACAAATGGGGAAAAAAGGGCTGCAGAACAAGGCTTGTGGTTTTTTCCCCTGAAAATGGCATCAACAAAGCGTTTGCAGTGCTAAAATCACCATCTTTCCAGCTTTCAGGAACAGGCGGCAGACTTGAATCAGAAAACCACATGTTTCAACACAATTTTGGCATTTTACTGGGACATACTGCATTGTTACTATTCTTTGTGCTTTTATCCTTCTTCCAGTTAGTGACAGAAATGGGTGTGAAACCAATGCTGGATCCCAGAAAGCTAAACATTTCTGAAAAGTAGACAAATTCTGAATTCTGCAAGGGGTCATTTGTGTAGATCTTACAAGGTTTTCCTACAGAAAATAACAGCTGAAATAAAAAAATATTGAAATTGAGGTGGAAAAAACAGCCATTTTCTCCACGTTTTACTCTGTAACTTTTTCCTGCGATGTCAGATTTTTGAAAGCAATATACCATTACGTCTGCTGGACTCTTCCGGTTGTGGGGATATAAAGAGTGAAAAATAGGTATCAAAGAAATCTTTGTAATTCCAAAATGGGCACAAGATAAGGTGTTGAGAAGCAGTGGTTATTTGCACATTTCTGAATTCCGGGGTGCCCATACTAGCATGTGAATTACATGGCATTTCTCAAATAGACGTCTTTTTTACACACAGGGGGGCAGATGAGCCTTACAAAAATAGGCAGAAATGGCCTAAAATAAATTTGCCACCCTCAGGGGAGCGACCCTTGCCTAAGGGGTCACCTCCCTTGGGTGAAATTGGTGCAAAACAAATGCCTGGAGTCTAGTGGTTTCTTCCCCCCTTGGGGGCAGATTGGCCTAAGAAAAATAGGCTGATCTGCCCCCAAGGTGGGCAGAAATGGCCTAAAATAAATTTCCCCCCAAGGGGAACGACCCTTGCCTAAGGGGTCGCTCCCCTTATCAATGTAAACAAATAAAAATAAAATCCCTGGTGTCTAGTGGCTTTTGTCCCCCCTGGGGGCAGATCGGCCTAATCAAGATAGGCCGATCTTCCCCCAGGAGGGGCAGGATAGGCCTGATAACATTATTGCCCCCTAGGGAGCAACCCTTGCCTAAGCAGTCGCTCCCCTTATGATACAATGCACAAAAAAAATTAAAAAAAAGAAATCCCTGGTGTTTAGTGGATTCTGCCCCCCCAGGGGCAGATCGGCCTAATCAATACAGGCCGATCTGCCACCAGGGGCAGAAAAGGCCTAAAAATAATTCCCCCCCCTGGTTGAGCGGCCCTTGCCCAAGGGGCCGCTCCTCTTATACACAAACAAAAAAAAAATCCCTGATGTCTAGTGGGCATTTCTGCAGTCCGATCGCATCGCGAACGGGCTTTGGAAATGCTCAGAATGACATCAAAAGAAAGTAAAAGGTTTTCCTTTCTTTTGATGTCTCTGCATGCCCCCTCCTCCCGAGCGGAAGAGAAATGCTTAGCGTTGATGAGGTCAGCATGCTATCACTAAAGGGGGTGGGGGGTCGGGTGAAAGGGGACGCGATTCCCCTTCCATCCCTTCCCATGGGAGGGGGGTGGGAGGCCCACGGGGGAGCGCTAGCGCTCTCCTCGTGGGCCGGGTCCAGGACGAGGTGGTTACTAGCAGTAATCAAAGTGATGCTCACTAAAATTGATTGGATGAGAAGGGAAACAGAGTGGATAATTTCCCATTGATTAGAGCAGAGGGGCTCTGCTATGGGCTCTGCCATCTTCAGTCTTTTAAGGTCTGAGAACAGCAAACACCTTTGGATGTCCCTAACATGATATATATATATATAAATATGTGTGTGTGCGTTGGAAAGTGGATTATTGGTAAGGGCCATCCACTACACTTAGCAATAGGCCACTAACCCCCACTAGGTCCAGTCAGGTCTCAATAAATTAATCGCAGCTCAACCCTTGGTAGCTTGGCAACGTGCAGTTAGGCTTAATTTAGGAGACAGGTGTGCAGAGCTTATAAAAAACATAAAACAGTAAACAAGTAAAACACAAAACAGAATAAAAATCCCACTCCAATCTATAAAAATAGATTATATTTTTACATTTAAAATTACAATAAAACAACAAATATCCAATAAAGGGAACTGGAGATATGATTTTTTTTAAAGATTAAAGGTTTTTTAGTGCATAGAAACTAAAAGCACCAATCTGGACATCCGGTCACACTCGACCAGGGGAAAGTCAACATTTGAGGCCAACCGCAATGAAGCCCTGCTCAGCTCCAGTGAGCAGGAGGCCTTGGTCAAAGTTTTACCATCGGACTTAGTCTTTTTCTTGAAGATTTACTTCACCGGGAAGAAGTCACAAGTCAAATCCGACCTCCCTGGAGCCCAGTTAGGATATGTTTCGATGGAGACCTCGGTCAAGGATTCTGCAGTCGGACTTAGATGAATTTTCATAACCAAAATCTTCATCCAGTATGAGCTTGAAATTGAAGCCGATCTCCCTGAAGCCTCTTCAAGTAATCTGCCCGGGAAGCCTCAGTGAACATTTTTGGAGCTTTTTCTACGTCATCGGATTGCCTTTCCAGGAGCCCCTGTAAACTCCTGGAAGGCTGGGGCTCCGGAACCTTTCAGCAGGACAAACCTGCATGACAGGCCGGGCACGGTCGACGTAAGCCGGCTTGACCCACGACTTCGGGTCAGTCTACATATGAGGCTTTTTTCCAAAGTTGCTCCAAACTTCTCCAAACTTATGGATCTTCTTCCAGAAGGTCTTTGAAGTTCCTTTAGGAGTCCACAACTCACCCCAAGATTCCAGAAGCTCTGGGTTGATCTTTAAGGGTTAAATACAATTCTCTTCTTAATAGGGAGCCAATGCAGCTCGGTAAGATAGATGGAGATAGAAGCGTGGCAGGATAATTTGAATTAAAGAATGCAGCTGCATTCTGGACTACTTCCAAGCACTTTGTAAGACAATTTTGTAGGCCCAGATAGAGAACATGGGCACAGTCCAGCCTAGATGTAATTAATGCATTGACCACCATTCTCTGGGCATCAAATTTGTACATGACATCGGGAAAGCATTTGTCTAATGCCAACTCCATTCTCTTGCTCAACTGTGTCCATGCCAGACACGGGTCTAGTGTGTCAGTGAAGAAAAGTTTCCACTGCAGGAACCTGTGTTTGACCTCATGTTCACATATTTCAATCCCGGTGGATCCACTCAGCCTTCCGTCCTTCTGAGGTCGACCAAATGTGTACCATTGAGTTGGGTAACTGTTATTTCAGCCACGGGGGGAACGCCCACTTTACAAATACTTGTAATATTATTGATGTAATGTGGTGCCTGTGGCTGACCTAGCACCACCTCTTTATCCTCCCATTGAATTTGCACTGACATATTACTTGAAACTACAACCTTCTGTTTTGGGGGTTGAGATGGTGTTATCATTTCTCCTGTCTCTCTGGAATTGTTCATGCAGACAAACTCTGCAATAGTTCAGGGTTATTCCCTGGTGCATCTGCATTAAGCCTCCTGTTTTACAGAGGAAGTCTGGGATTCTGATGTGGCCTGGCATTCATGAGCAAAATGATATTTCCTGGTGTCACCGCTGTTATCAATTGATAGTTCATCCTTGCTGATGACAGTATTGGCTACAGCACAGGAATATGAATCACAGCATCAAATGTTTGCAAGTCTTGCAAAAGTATTCAGTTTTGTACATCTGCCGCTAATGGCCATGCTACAGGTTTTACCTCCTATGGAATAGACAGTGGTCAGTAGCTATAAGGTATTGGAAAGTAACCTGACATCATACAAGCTAGGTGCCATTATATCTTTCTCTTTAGCACACACTGCTGCTTCCTCAGCACTAATGTAACACTGACATTCAGTATTGAGGTACTCCAACCATGCTTCTAACTCAGAATTTCTGCACTATATGCTTTTCTAAGGACTACCATTATTCTCATCATTCTGTGTACTATAAAGAGTTTTGGGCAATAGGAAACAACGTTTCTGATTTAATGGGATTGTAAAAATGTAATGTAACTTTAAGAAATTGGATTATTTTTTGAAAGCGGTGCACCCACTTCAAAGAATAATCACAATCCTTATCAGGGGAACCACAAGTGCCAATAATTAAACATATGCTTAATTATCTGGTAGCTTGGCACAAAGGAATCAGGCTTAAATAAGAGGCAATATGTAAAGTACTCATGCAGCATTCAAACAGTAATATAGAGAAAACACAACACAAGAAGAATGCAAAACAAAATACAGTCAGTAGAACCAGTGTTATGAGTTTTTAAAGCTTAATGTAAAAATAACACTGAAAGGCACAAAGCAACATCCACAGTTATTTGGTCATGCCAGACTGGGAGAAAGTCACAAGCTCAAGCCGACCACGATGGACTGCAGGCCAGTTGTGGGACTGGGATCGGGCCACTATAACGGTTATGTCTGACCTTAGCGACCTTAGGGCAAGGACTGTACTGCACAATTTTGCAGGGCTCTGCACCACTCTGCGTTGCTCCGTGTTGGATCAAAAGAGTCTTATGTCTGATGCTGCGTGGATATACAGGTCTCTGTGAAAGATCACGTTAAATCACCAATCAGCAGCAGTGCGGTGCTGCGATGCGAGGCTCTGCATTGCTCTATGTTGGATTGGCTGAAGCCACAGATCATGAGATGAGCAGTGCTGTGATGTAACGCCCTGAATCACTCTGCACTGCTCTGTGCCAAATCCAGTGAAAGCTTCAGTTAAGCAGGGAGCAGTACACTCTGACTCCATCCACAGGTCCACCACTTTGAGGACAGCACTTGGGGGTTAGCACTTATTGCCACAGAGGCCAACAGATGGGACCAGGTCAGGTTGAGTTGTGTCTGGTAAGTGGTAAGCAGCAAACACTGCTGGAAGCTTGTTGCATCCCTGTAGCTCAAACAGGAGGTCAACCAACTGCCCCTTAGAGTCACTCCTGGGGTCCTGGTTCAAGATAAGCAAATCCACTCTACCTGCTTCAGACATCAGGGCAGTTTTTCTTCTGAATAATCTCAGGCCAAGGAATGTTTTGATTTCAGATTCCAGGGATGAGACTTTTATGCCCAGTGCCAGCCTGTTGGTGAGGGAAACTCATTTGTCTCACTCTGTAATTCAACTGGTTCTTCCCTTTCCCCTGAGCGTGGCTTTAGCATGGTCAGTGAAACAGAGGAAGGGCTGGATACACCCCTTGGCTACCCTTCAAAGCAAGATCAGGGGAGGGGGTCAGCTCCACCTCTGCCATCCTGGCAGGAAGACCCTCACCTCTCCACACCCAGGTCCTTTGCCCACTGTCTTGGAGGAATGCACCTCACATTACAGGAGAGCCAATTAATAGCCAGGTGTGTAGGAGGTTGGCCTGGTTTGTAGTGGGTACCAAAGGTACTTACTCCTTATACCAGGTCCAGTTATCCCTTATTAGTGAAATGTAGTCAGTGACTAGAAGCCAGGCTGTCTAGGGGTAGCTGTAGCTGGGCAGCCAAGGCTTATCTAGGAGACATGCAAAGCTCTTGCAATACCACTGTAGTCGCATAGTACTCACACACATGAAAGAAAATATTCAGTGTTACAAAAATAAAGGTACTTTATTTTTAGCGACACAATGCCAAAAGTACCTTAGAGACTATACCTCCTTAGGAGGTAAGTAATATACACAGTATATACACTAGAATGCAGAAATAGCTGTAAAAACAGTTAGAAAACAGTGCAAATAGTGAAAATCACAATAGGTTGCAATGGACCTAGGGGGAACACAAACCATATACTAAAATAGTGGAATGCAAAAGTCGGTTTCCCACCTAGGCAAGTGTAGTCTGTAGAGGAGCGCTGGAAGTGTAAGGAAACACCAAAGGTAAGTAATAGAACCCACCCCAGAGCCCAGGAAAACAGGAGTAAATCACAGTAAGTTTCCTGAAACACACAATAAGTCACAATAGAAGATTATGCAAGAACCAGAAGAGACTGCAAGACACCAACAATGGATTCCTGGACCTGAAGACCTGTGGAAGAAGGGGACCAAGTCCAAGAAGCACTGAAGAGTCCAGGGAGAACAGGAGCCCCTGATAACCCGGATGAAGGTGCAAAAGAAGAACCACCGGTGAGAAGACAAAGTTAGTTGTGCACCCAAGAAGACAGATGGGGGTTCCTAGTTGGTGCAGAAGATTTCCCACACCGGATGGATGATTGCAGTCTGGTTTGCGTCACTGTATTCCACCAACAAGCCTTGGCACACGCAAAGCTTGTGGTTATCAGAAAATGGCACTGCCTGGGACCAGGAGGGACATGGTGGCCTCTACATAGGAGGGGGAACCAGAGGGGGCTCTTAGCAACTTGGAGAGCCCTCAGAGGACCAAGCAGCACACACAGGAGTGCCACAGCATGGGGAAAAAGAAGGTGCAAATGGAGGCCCATGCAACACGACACAAAGGGATCCCACGCCACCGGAGAACCACTCAGGAAGCTGTGCGTCGCAGGATGGAGTGCTGCGGGCCTAAGCTGTGCTGTGCACGTAGATTGTACACAAGCCTTGCCAACTGCAAGTCACATGGTGCACAGGGGTACTGTCTTGCGTGGGGAGGCAAGCCCTTACCTCCACCAAAGTTGGACAGCTGGACCTTGGGACTGTCGGGGTCACTTTAGTCTACCACCTGTGTTGCTGGATCCACGTTATTTATCTGGAGAAGGGACCCACGCCACCGGTCGTCGCTGCAGAGAGGTGCCTGCTGAAGCAGGGAAGTGACTCATCACTCCACGGAGATTCCTTTGGTTATTCTGGTGCAGGCTGAAGACAGGCAGTCCTCGGAAGATGCATGACCTGGAAACAGTAGCAGTTGCTGGCAGGAGCTGAAGACACAGTTTTGCAAAACTCGTCTTAGCTTCTTTGTTGCAGTTTGCAGAGTTCCTGGATGGTTCAGCTGCGGTTCCGTCGGTAGAAGATGAAGCAAAGGATGCAGAGGATTCCTCCTGGAGTCTTGCAATCTGAATCTGAAGAAACACCCTGAGAAGAGAACCTAAATAGCCCTGAAAGGGGGATTGGTCAGCTACACAGGTAAGCACCTATCAGGGGAGGGCTCTGACGTCACCTGCAGGCACTGGCCACTCAGATGCCCCCAGAGTGCCCCACCACCTTGGAACCCAAGATGGCATAACCCAGGGAAACACTGGAGGAGCTCTGTGCACCACCCCTTTGGTGGTGATGGACAGGGGAGTGGTTACTCCCCTTTCCTTTGTCCAGTTTGCACCAGAGCAGGGACTGGGGGTCCCTGAATCGGTTTAGACTGGATTATGCAAGGAGGGCACCCTCTGTGACCTTCAAAGTATTTCCAGAGGCTCTGTAAGGCTACCCCTCCCATGCCTATAACATCTATTTACAGAGGGAGAGGGTGTAACACCCCTCTGCTAAAGGAAATCCTTTGTTCTGCCTTCCTGGGCTTGAGCTGCTCAAGCAACAGGAGGGCAGAAACCTGTCTATGAGGTAGCAGCACCTGTGGCTGCCTGGAAAACCTCAGAAGGCTAGTATGGCAGTACTGGGGGTCCACTGTAGAGCCCCCAGAGTGCATGGGATTGTACAACCAATACTAGAATCAGTATTGGGGTACAATTTCCAGTTGATAGACACCTTTCATGGCCATATTCGGAGTTACTATTGTGAAGCTGGACATAGGTATTGACCTATGTCCAGTGCACGTGTAAAATGGCATCCCTGCACTCACGAAGTCTGGGAAAATGGTCCTGGATGACGTGGGGGCACCTCTGCTAGTGCAGGGGTGCCCTCACACACAGGTACTTTGCACCCAGCTTTCAAGGTAGGAAGACCTAACATATAGGTGAATTATAAGTGACCAGGTGCAGTGTAAATGGCTGTGGAATGGTGCATGCACCATTTCACACAGGCTGCAACGGTAGTCCTGTAGAAGCCTTTGCATGGGCTTCCTATGGGTGGCAAAAGTAATGCCACAGCCCATAGGGATCCCCTGGAACCCCAATGCCCTGGGTACCTAAGTACCAAATAATAGGGACTTATAAGGGGGCACCAATATGCCAATTTGGGATGAAATACTGGGTTACCAGTATGTAATGACAAATTTGGGAAAAGAGAGAGCATAAGGACTGGGGTCCTGGTTAGCAGGATCCTCAGTGACACAGTCAAGCATACTGACAAACAGTCACACATACTGACAAACAGATAAAAAACCATAGGCACTAGGGTCCTAGCTAGCAGGATCCCAGTGACACAGTCAAACACACTGACAAACTAGCCGAAAATGGGGGTAACCATGCTAGAAAGAGGCTACTTTCTCACAAGGTGTCTCTGGACACTGACAGAAAAGCACATATGACTTGAGCAGGAAAATGCCAACTTTCTTAAAGTGGCATTTTTAAAATAGTGACTTCAAATCTGTCTTGACCATTAGTTTGGATTTTAAATTCCTATTTCAATGACTATCCAAATGATTTTTCTAACTAATGTCCCAAACTGTTTATATGCATTATAAGTTGTTATAATGTAACCTAGTGGTTTTCTATGGGAAAGCCATGTACTATCAAGCTAAACATAAAAAAATCTCTGTAGGTTAATGACTGACCTCCTCCCATCTATGCTGCTGCCACAGAAAACAACATAAAGTATCTAGTTATCAAAGATATATTAATAGCATTCCAATGTCATGCGTATGCCCCCTGAAATTTCAAGCTCAGGCAGCTAGATAAGCAGACAAAATGTTCACGGCTGCATGGAGAGCAAAAACATTTTTGTGGAAGCACATAACCTTTGCCCAATCAAAACATGTACTCCCGGTCCCTAATATGCGGTGGGAGCCAACGCCCTTCTGTATTGGTGCTCATATAATTGTCATGACCTGCTTCTCTTTTATGGTTGCATGCTGGTTCATAGTGATGGTCCTTACACTTCACTACCACCCCCACCTGACATATGGGATCATAACAGCATAACCAGGGTGACAGCTTCTTCCAGGTTAAAGCACTACCCGGGCAACAGCCCGCTTCTTGATATAGGGCTTCAGCAGGGCTCTCTGGGTCATGGTGCTGTATAAGGCAGAGGCCCTTATCATAACACAGCACCGCAGACAGTCCAACAGATGCAGCAGTCCTAAAGGACTCAAATCTCACACTCCACTCCCAGGAACCACTCAGCAGGATTCACACTTGATCTTGCTTCCTCCATGCAACCTCATTCCTTTCACATGGTCCTCTGGGCCCTCTAGGCGCGTAGTCTTTATTCTCCTGGGAGTTCCGTCCTACCCTTCTCTAAGGTGAGTGATCTATGCACTGGATGCCTAAACAGAAGTTCAAAGGAACTGATTTCCCTCCCCTCTTCTGTGGAATTTCCTGTGGGTGAACATCAGAAGATCCCACTTCCTCATGAGAGTCTCCTGTAAAGTTTCCATCATGCTCTTAAGGATCATGTTAAATGCTTCTACTAACCCATTGGTTTCCATCATGCTCCTAAGAATCATTTTAAATTTTATTTATTTTTATTTAAATGCATTCGGTCCAGAAAATTTGGACCATTTAAAATTAAAAAATAAAAACACAGTCTTACATGGTTGTATAAAATCCATTGGAATGGCAATAACTCATCATAATTCATAATAACAGTCATTCAAGATACTATAAAAGTCTAATAATCAACTAACATATAAAATATTTCAATAAAATCCTTACAACTAAAATTAAAATCAGCTTGTGCGGTCTCAGTTTGCTCCTAAAAAGGTCAGGAATTCTTGCTAAAATACAGGAAAAGCTGTCGCATATAAGTTAGTAAATTCAAAATAATAACAGGGTACATAGCATATATTAGGAAATGAAAGAAAGAACGAAGAAATATGGATCTGGTTGAAATCTCCCTCTATGAACAAACAAAGGCTGAGCCTAGAGCTCTAGGGGCCCTCTACAGAAATGAGCCTACGACGAATACACCAAGCCTCCGATAAAAATGTGGTAACTGAGGAAAGCAACCAGTGTGGATGTTTCATATTTGCATATTCTGGTGGCATTGACTCTATCCGACAGTAATAGATTTTTACAGAGGGGGATAATCCACTTTCCTCTAGGGTTCTTGTATGAGGGACAGAAAAACAGAATATGCTCGATTGTTTCTTTATAATGAGGGCAAGATATTAATAGGCAGGGAACCATATCTAAGCTGTAGATAAAGCGCACAAGCATATGGTGGCATGGGGAGGTTCATAAAAGTCTCAGGCCAAGGTTTGGCGCAGAATATCTTCGTTGGCTTTTTCCCAGTATCTTCTTTTAACAAGTTGTCTTGCATTATTGGGAATCAGTTCCGGATGTTCCCAGTAATGAGAGAGACCTATTTTAACCCAAGCAGATTTCATCTCCTGCAGCCATTGGATTTTAGTCGGGCCCTGAGGAGTAGCTATAAGTTCCCTCACCGCCGCCCTGTATGGTTCGAGTTCGGGAGTTGTCCAAAGGCGGATCCAATAAGAAAGCGGTCTCAGGGCCGCTATGGTTTTGATGCTGTTTAACCCTAAGTCGAGCCTGAGAGGAATCATTGGGGTACCTACCCCTAACCGGGAAACCTGTCTAAGGAAGTTGTTTTCTTTTGTTTGTAAAATATCCAATCTTCTATGTAATCCCCAGAGTTCCGCTCCATACAGGGCCGCCGCACGGATTTGGGCATTATAGATCTCGGCAATTATAATCAGAGGGGAACTCAGGACCTTTCTGGACCTACGTACTAGGGCCCCACCTCTTTGACTTAAAATAAGTGCCCCTTTACCAATGGCTGCCTCCCATTTTCCTGTGGTCGATAATCTAATTCCCAGATAGTCAAACTCTTCCACTTTCTCCAGCGGTATTGAATTCATTTCGATTCTGACATGTGGTTGTTTTCTTAGAGAGCTGTATATCATAAGTTTCGTTATTTTAGCATTGACGTCAAGCCCAAAATCCCTACAGAAAGCACAAAATTGGTTAACCAGATTTTGGATCCCAACGGGAGATTTAGCTAGCAAAATTGTATCGTCCGCATACAATAAACAGGGGATTTTTTCCCCAGCCAATTTGGGCGAGTCGTTTATGCAATTCTCCAAATAACGGATACAGTTATTGATATAAAGCAAAAAAAGGGTAGGAGCCAGAACGCACCCCTGCCGGACACCTCTATTAATAGCCACAGATCTGTCAACTCACCCTCCTTGCCGCATCTAATTAGGGCATAGGTATTGTCATGAAGCCGGGTGATAAGACTCAAGAGACCTGAAGGAACCCCCATATTGGAGAGTGT
This sequence comes from Pleurodeles waltl, assembly GCF_031143425.1. Taxonomy (NCBI): domain Eukaryota; kingdom Metazoa; phylum Chordata; class Amphibia; order Caudata; family Salamandridae; genus Pleurodeles; species Pleurodeles waltl. The sequence continues at coordinate 1,028,335,074 of NC_090437.1, read as the reverse complement.
TGACCATAGCATGTTCCTGGGGATCAGATCAAATGCAGCTCTCAGGTCTATGAAGACCACATACAGATTCCCCCCCTAAGTCCACATTCTTCCATTTAATTGCCAGGAATCTCAGGACGTGGTCAATAGTGCTCACAGCAGGTCTAAACCCTGCTTGTAGATTAGATGGGGCATTGGATTCCACGATCCATTCATCGAGGTGGCACAAAAGGTGTTTAGCATACATTTTTTGAAAATTATCTAGGAGACTGATCGGACGATAATTAGCTGGAATATTGGGGCAACCTTTTTTAAAGATGGGGACTATCTCTGCCCCTTTCAATGAGTGAGGGATAGGGGCTCCAGCTGCGATTGCATTGCAAATTCGGTTGAGATAAGGAGCCCATATGTCAGGTCTTGTCTTGTATAAATCGCCCAGAATCTTATCAGGACCTGGAGCCTTTCCCCAATTTAGTGAATCCGGCACTTTTTCTTGGGATTACTGGTGATCTCTTTTGTAAAAATGTGTTTTAGGGAATCTAACAATTAACTATGGGCTGCTAAAAGCCTATCACCCTCATCATCTTCTTTGTAATGAAGCATACACTCCATTTGATTGGCTAGCAGATTGTAAATTGATGAAAGATGCTCAGGGGATGTAGTAACAAACTCCCATTTTAAATTCCGTCTATTATTTGATAAAGCTAGCTGATGGGCATAAAACTTAGAATGGGGTGTCTCAAGTAAAGGGAATAGGTCTCTAGTCGATAAAATCAATAGGTCGTGGTCACTCTCTTCATGCTCTTGTACTCTCATATCAACCATATGGCCCCACAGTCTAATATCGAGGAGTATATAATCAATCTGGCTTCTAGACCTTCCTTGTTTAAAAGTGGGATGCAGATTTGTGTCAGAGCAGGAGGGACCATTGCAGGCTCGAAGGCCATAAGTTATTGTAATATCAGCCACTAAACAAGCTGTTTTGTTCAATCTCGGCCTTTTGTTAGAGACTAGCTGTGGAATCCCCCAATAGGCATCCTCTTCTTGATATATCTCTTGAACCAGGGGGTTGGGCTCAAATGTGACGTTAAAGTCCCCTCCAATCAGAATAAAGTGAGAAATATTATTTTTAAGTAAGCTATCCAATAAAAATAGAGCATCGTGATCTATGAGGGAGCCCTCACTCCTATTATAAACATTGATTATTAGTAAAGATTTCTCCTCTGGGATAGTTAACAATAGGGCCTGTAGGTCAGGGCAGCCCGTATCTATTGCTACAGCTTTACTTCTGAGAGAACTACTTAGCCATATAAGTAGCCCTCCCGAAGATCTCCCAGAGGGTGACTTTCCAGCTGGAACCCAATAGCTTCTAAAACCTAGTCTATGTTTGGGACCCGTCGCCCAAGTTTCTTGAAATAGACATAGTAGATGTTTGTCAATAAATTGACCCCATTCCGAATTTTGCATTTTGCTTTCCAGCCCTGCTATATTCCAACTAAGAACCTTGGAAAGATCATTGGATTTGATATATCTAGCTTCCTTTGGGGGAATATAGTTGCCTGTATCTGTATTGTCCTGTGTGGTGTACACTTCACAAGGTGCTGGGCCCGATGAAATCATATCTAATGAGGTATCTAAACTATAGAGCTCTGGATCCCTAGAAATGATTGTGGGAGGAGGAGCCCTCTCATTTTAAATGTTTTTACTACCCATTGGTTTGTGGGAGGTATGCCGTTAAGAAGTGCAAGGTTACACCAACTTGCTCTCACATCTCTCTCTTGCGGGAGGGGAATATGTTTATTCCCTAGTCGGAAATCATTATATTAGCAAATCTAACCCTAGAAAAGATCCCTAGGAGTAACCTAGCTACTACCTTAAACACCATGCTCCTCATAGGTACCACCCCTGGATACCTAGTGGCGTGTTTCACTACAACTGAGATATACTTGATGCCTGAAGCTAACGGGGATTCAAATGGACCAACAACATCATTTGTTTCAAATGGCACACATACAACGGGTAGTGGCACTAGCAGTGCCATGGTCTTGCTTCATGTTTTACCACTCATTTGGCAAGAAGTGGAGGTTTTTATGACTGATTTTGAATGAAACTTTTTTATTTTCATTAACTCACCAGTGTTGTGGAAATTTAAAACAATATCTTAACTGTTTTAGTATTAGCTTCACTGTGTTGGCAATTATATTATTATGATTATTTATTTGTCACTCAGCAATTTATGCATCATCAGTCCTTTTTTCACATTTTCATTACTGTGGACATTTTGAGGGAAGATATCTGCTGGTAAGTGCATTAGTTTCCAATGAGTTGGCCTATATAAAACAAGCATGCTATGATGATGATGATGCATCCAAAGGCAAGCTGGTCTTTGACAGTTCACACCTCGCACTTTCAAATTCGATACACCCTGCCTTATAAACAGTAATTCCTACTTGGGGTGACTTACAAATATTTAAAAGGAAAGTTTAGGCCTGTCAAAAGGGGTTATTTTGAATTTGCAGGTAAAACCTGTAAAAACAGGCTACTGGAGGCAGGTCTGCAGTTTGCCTTGTCATTATAGTGGATGGTACAATGGGAGCTGCAGTCCACTTATGACATTTAACTTACATGCCCTAGGTACACTTTGGTACCATTTACTTGGTACTTATATGTAGTTAAAAAATGCCATTCAGGAGTATACCACTTTTGCCATGTTGAAAGGAGGAGCACAAGCATTTTAATACAGATTAGCAGGGGTAAAGTGCACAGAGTTCTATAGACAGTAAAAAGGCAAAACATTTCTGGGTGACTCTGCAGAAACAGCAAATTTCCAACAATGAGTATAGAACTTAGAGCCCTGTGGCACACATATTTTATAATAATTCCCAAAATTATTGATTCACTTAAACTTTAAAGAAGGAATTAGAAAGCTACCTTACCCTCCTTCACTTGTGCAAGTTACTAAACATCATACTTTCAATATGTGTAGCAAATGGATTTTGAATGCCATACTGTGTAATGTGTGGGAAGCGCCAGCACAGTGGTCTGAAACATATACATTGATCAATAAACAAAACTTGGCTTGTCCATACTATTAGCCCATGTAGGAAAGCACCCTTTTTGACATGGTTAGCCCCCACTTGTTTTGCCTGGTTTCTGATATGGCTTTGACTGTTAGTGCACTGAGTCATTGCTAACCAGGTGCCCAGTGCCAGATCTCTTTCCACAAAGCTGCACAGTTGTTTTTCATAATTGGCAAACTCTTTAGCTACCTCTGTAAGTCCCTAGTAAATTGTACCCCAGTACCTAGGGCCTGGGGTACCTAGGAAGGTCCCTGAGGGTTGCAGCACCGGTTGTGCCACCCCCAGGGACCCCTTCACCAAACCCACACAGTACTGCCCTGGCATACTGCATGTCTTGGTGGAGGCTAAATTGAAAACATGATCTGTCACACACCTCTGTATGTCAGGTCCCTTATCACTGCATGTGCCAGGTGTAAATCACCCCTAAGGCAGGGTACATCAAGGCACATGTGAGGGCACATATGCACGAGCAGATAAGCCCCTGATATGTCTCTGTTGATTCTGAGACATGGTAAGTAAACATGGAAGCCATTTTAAATGCATGTGCTGGACACTGTCCATTACGAGTTCCCCAGCTACATGATGGCTCCTCTGAATCCTGGGATGTTTGGTATCAAACATTTCAGAACAATACACCCTCACTGACCCCAGTGATGGATTTATTAATAAATGCACGCAGAGGGCTCTTTAGAGGTGGCCCCTGAAAAACTACCAGCTACTACTGTGCTGAATGGACTGGTCCTGACCAGTTCAGCCACCACAGATGCATTTCTGGCCCCCTAAGGTGACAGCCAGCGGTCTTGAGGGCCTAAGACCAAAGCCTGCACTGGGCAGAGGTATAATCTCCTCACCCAGGCACGATGGACATTCCAGGGCGGGAAGCTTCCAAGGCCTAGCCACCTTTGCAATGCGACCCAGGTCTCTTCAGATGATGGAGATGACTGACCCTCCCTGTCCTGACCCTACTTTTTGGCAGCAGCACAGGTGTGAAAATTAGGCAGATTAGGAGGTGTGCCACTTCATGCCAGTCCCAACTCCTAAGCTGGACAAACAGGAGTTGGCACTACTTTTTAAATCCCTCCATCTTGTTTGGAAGGAATTAGGCCACTAGGGTTATGGTTTTGCCCACTTCCCAGCAGAAGTGGTCATAGAGAGGGTACAGGCACCCTAAAAGTGGGCAGCCCATTGGCTACTACCTGGCACTCCCTGTAACACCCCTAAATTGAGTATTTAGGTGGCACCGCTGAACCACAGAATGCATATCCTGACCACCTATGGAGCAAAGGTATAAGAAGGATTACCCCTACAGAAGAGGAAAAGAAGAAGAAGCTGACTTGGAACCAACCACCCTGGCCTGCCTGCTGACCTCAACTGACTCTGCCCAAAAGACTACTCATCCTGGGGCTGAGCCTCCAAGAAACCCTGGAGGACTGCCTGCCTTCTACAAAGAGTCAGGCTCCTGTGAGCAGTGAACCTTCTCTGCAACAAAGTTTCAAGAAAGGACTCTGCAGCCCCTGGAACAGCAAGGACCCGAAACCTGAAGTGACCTCTGCACTCGATGACTATGGCCCGAGGTGAAGCCAACCAGTGGTGCCAGCCCAGCTCCCTAGCTGTCTAGAGTACGAGTCCACTCGGGTTTCACCCCTCTAGCACTCCCCCAAGTTGCCTGCAGCCTCTGCACACAGGCCAGTCTCTCCTACAGCTTTGTGGTGAGAGGAAACCTGATACCTCCTGCAACCACTGCACCCATCGCCCTTGACCCCATCTGAGGTGGGTCGCTGGTGCCAACGATGTCTCCCAGCTCCCCTAAGCTTGAGTCCACCCTGGGTCCACCCCTGCCGCACTCCCCGACAACACCTGCAGCCTCAACTTTCAGGACCCCCTGACTGTGAGTGCTCCCGGGCGAGAAAACCTAACGCCTAAAGACACCCATGCATATGTTGCCCCTGGACACAGGAGAAGAGGACCAAAGGTGCACCTATATATTCCCAAGCACCCCAAGTCTATACCTACCTGCTTGTTGTCCCTGACTGGCTTCCCAGCCTGAACCTGCAGATTGTTTGTCACGAGGTCCAACTCCCAAAGAGAACCACTGGGCATCCAACGCCTTACTTCACCCCTGCATCTGTCCGCCCCAGTGCTGCACGGTGTGACCTGTTGGTGTGGGTCTGATCAGTGCGCAGTACTTACCTTTGTTCCCTGAGCTCGACCTCATAAATCGATGTTAACCCTGTGTTTGCTGAACATTGTTTACCTCCATTGGAGACCACTGAGAAAACTCTGAAAACTGCACTGTGTCGATTTCTGAAACTGCAAAGTGTTTATGCTTAAAAGTCCACTACCTATGAAGTTCTTGGGTTTGAAACATATGTAAAAAGAACTATTATTTCTCTAAAGTGGTCTTGGATTTATTCTTTGAGTGTGTGTCTCATTTATTGCCTCTGTGAGTACAGCAAATACTTAGCACTACCCTCTGATAACTGCTTGCCTACACTACCACAAAATAGAGCATTAGTCCTGTCTACATTTGCCTCTGCAATACCAACTGGGGATCCACTGGACTCTCTCTACAGTGTATTTCATTTTAGCACACTATATAGAGAACCAGCTTCCTATAACCCATAATTGACAAATCAGTCCCTCTGGGTTTCAAAATGATATAGGCAGACTGTGAATATAAGTGCTGTGGGGGAGTGGCCCTGATTTTCCAAGACACCCTTGGTATAACAAACAACATACCACTGATGTGTTCACATGTGGACAACCTAGTATTTACCATAGTGTTTAATAGCTTACAACTTTCTTATCTTTGAATGTATAGGCCCCACATCCTGCCCTTTCTTCACTCAATTCACTTTGTGTGGAATTGAGACCCTTCTGACTCCATAATCTTAGACTAAAATCACTAGAGAACCCTTATCATTGGAAAATTGATCAGGCAATCCACACAAGCATACAAGCCAACAGACCCGGTTCAGGTGGGAGGCTAGACCAGAAATAAACATTATGGGACTGGTTTCAAGCTAGCCAAGCTGATGAGAGGTGATAACCCAAGACCGGTCCCAGGATGCTCGTTTCTGGTTCAGGGAGGACCTGGCCTGCTAGCACATCATGCTGTTCTGTTCCCATGGGGAGAAGTGTCAAGACTGATTTGCATATGGCTGGGTCCAAACTAGGATGGCATGGTGGGCAGAAAAAACAATATATTGGGATGCGGCCCAAGCAATTGCCAGTGGCAGAGAATATTCCAAGCATTCCACCCATCACTTTCTTCTGTTTTCAGAATACATTTGTTTAATTACAACTCAGCTTTGGGGTACCTATGTCGTGCCAGAAATCGAGGGCAGGGCCATAGACAGTCTTCAACAGTCTCTCAGTCAGTCAAACTTTATAGCATAATTACTTAAAATCATTGCAAAGACACCATTCACAAATATAAAACAAAGACAAAAAGGCAGGGTAATGCAGTTAAAATGCTGAATCACAGTGCTTATAATATTTTCAAGTCATATACTGGCAGATATAAAACAAAGATAAAAAGCACTACTATCATGGTCAGAATGCTTACAGTCATTACAGATCTTCTACTGGCATAAGGTAGTATTATTGAATGGTGCAGTAAAGATACTTTTAATAATTTCAAAACATATATTGGCGATGAAAAAAAACCAAGGATAAAATACACACTTTCATGGCATCTGCCTGAGCGCTTGCAAGTAGTTTTAATAAAATGCTCTATCAATGCACTTAAAGTCATTACAAATCATCTACTGGCTATTATGAGGCAGGAGTAAAAAAAAACACTACAAACATATGTAGTGTGCGCTTCACTTGTAAGCTTAAATAAACAAGAACTTGGTAGCGGGTTCAAAAAGGAAACATGCACCTATTCCTATCACCAGCTAATGTACAGTCTATTGTAGTTCGAAAGATATTTGTAATCATAGAATGTGTGCACTGAACAAAGTACCCGCCACCAAGGTACTAACTCAAAAGAGTTTCGAATCTAGAAAACTTTTTTTGAACATGCACCACAAGAAGCCAGACGATTAAATCAACTTAGTCCATATTGTGACAGACGTAGTATTTCTTTATTAAAGTGTCCTTATATGTAAAAACAAAACAGCCAACGTGTTTCGTCCTTGTTGAAGGACTTCTTCAGGACAATAAACATAATAGATATGCCAGGAACAAAGGGAAACTCACATTCTCGAACTACGATCTTCTTCTGGCTCATTTCTTCGCACACAATGCGATATCCTAGCGGAATTTTGAAACTACCACTTGAGCATATATAGAGCACCTTGTGTAGACTAACAGGCAATCTTGAATCGTTCCTCAATAACTTGCCCCTACTGGGCATTGACAACACGACATGGCACACTTTAGATGTGGTCATTACTGCAGCAGGCATGAAACATGCGATCCAGGATTTGGCCACGGTCAAAACCTACAGCCTTGATGGCTTTCCTGTAGACTATTACAGCACATTCGCCGACACTCTTGTACCCAGTCTAGTGGACATGTACAACGAAGCCCTGAAAATGAGCGAATTACTGCTCTCCCTACGAGAGTCTCTTTTAGCAGCCATCCCCAAGCCAATTTGTGCCCCAACTGATTCAGCTTCCTACCACCCTATTGCAATTCTTGGGACAGATTATAAAATTCTTGGCAAAATACTCTCTGCTTGCTGCACCCAGATCTTGTCTGAACCCATTCTCCCAGACCAAAATGGATTTGTCCTGGTCGCAGCACTTTGCATAATCTCCAAAAAAACTTATGTCCAAAAAATCAATCCGTTCCTTACTATGCTGCAAACTTAATTTCACATTATATGGGTTGTCATTCAGAAACAGATGATATGCCACTAGTTCCTCCACTGACCCTTTCCATAATAGGATAATATCATCGATGTATCTGCCCCAGAAGCTTTACCTGTTATATTGGCTATATACCAAATGATTTATAGCACATTTGGTAACCCAGAGTATCGTGAGCAAGGCCTGGTCAGTTTTAGGTTTAAAGAAGAGACAATAATATACGACTATTGGGTATTTGTTAGTTGAAACCCTGTTTACTGGTGTGGGAGCCCCCAATTTCTGACCCTTATGGATCTCCCACCTCCCGCTGGATCCTACTAGCTTCAGCATAAAATTTACCAAAGCAGGCGAGTTCCATTGGGACTACCGCAGTACACATATACGGCAGTGCATCTTTACATGTTCTCATACCATGTTTCAGAAATAAAGGTTTTAGGAGTGAGCGCCTCTGCAGTGAAAGCCTTGAACAGAAGCATACAAGGTGGACTACTGATTCTATGTGATACTTACACAATCTACAGTGCTTTTGAAGGCTGTGCGAGGACTTCCAATGGCATCTATACTCCCATGGAGGAAGGGTTAAGAGCCTCATCAGCAGTATGTTTCTGAATGCACGGCCACCAATTGCCACCTTTAAATAAGGTTGGCAGTGGGTGTCCTTGTGGGACGCAAAAGGTCATCCGCGCCATTAATGTTCCTTCTGCAAGCAATGTCACCATCCCGTGCCATTTTAGGATCTTCTTTAGGAGGGCTTTGTTATAAGGGGGTCTTGCACATATGGTGGATCCAAATCGAGGGATTCCTCTGTGCTCTTTGACTACCTGGCCCAATTGCTTGAGTTGTCTATAAAAATAGCTTTCATAGTCTCACGCAGACTAGCTGGTTTCGCCCTGGACACTCAATGGTTGAATTTAATTATGTCCATTTTACATTCTGTCTCGATCCTCACTAAATGAAATTCCAGAGTAATCACTGTATGCCTTGTAGATCTTGCGATTTGGAATATTTTCTTATAAGCTTTTAGGTGACAGCTCTCAAGTAGCTCAGCGAGCCTGCCGGGATATGCAAGATGGCCATAGCTAATTGTTAAAAATAATTTGGCCTTGATGACTCTCCAGATCACCCCTGCAGTGGGAGATTTAAGCTTGTGGTAGAGTTTAGACCGGTCATAAGTTATTCTCTTGGCTTTCTCTACCAGCCAGGCTGATTGGTGGGTAGTTTTGCCTGTACCCAATATCCATACCCAAAGGTGATTATTTTCTTGCCGTCTCTACCTTTAGCCGGCCTAGATTCTATTCCATCAAATGTGTTTTTGGTTGACGACCAAAGATCAGGACTTTGGTTTTTGCAGCATTGGCCTGAAGAGCATTCTTCAAATTATACCAATGAAGTATTTCCAGGCCCCTCTTCAACCCTATCCGAGTCTGAGTGAGCAGGACCAAGTCATCCGCATACTGTATAATAGGAAGGATTGTTTGCCCCAATATGGGGGAGGAATGTATTCCCCTTGAGAAGTTTCGCACCCTGGTCGGCGGTATATAGATTAAAAATGGTGGGAGCAATAATGCAGCCTTGTTTTAGGCCTCTATTAGTGTGAGTCTTCTCTGATGTGTGCATTAATAAAGCGATTATGACCACCAGCAGATTTTTAGGTATTCCCCATTCTGCTAGCTTTTCCCAGAGGATATTGCGGTCAACTACGTCAAAAGCTGCACTATAGACTATGAATCAAGCATAAAGTGGAGGCGACATGGTTTTCTGTGCCTTGGCACTCAAATATGAAAGAGCAAGAACATTGTCTATAGTAGAAGCGTTAGCTCTGAGCCCGGTATGATACATGAGTATGATGTTATTTTCTATTATCCAGGTTTCAAGTTCTTGTAAGAGAACTTTTGCAAATGCCTTGTTATCCACAATAATGCCATTAATCTATAGTTTTTGGGTCGAGTGACGTCCCCCTTCTTATGGATCGGATGCAGGGTCGACCTCTTCCACACATCCGGAACCACAGATAAATGTAGATGTTCATTAAACAGGGTAGTCATAGGAGCGACCCAGAAATCCTAGTCTTCTTTGAAGATACACCCCTGAAGACCATGTGAGCCGGGTGCCCCATCACGTCGGATGATGCTAAGAAAGTTTTGTGCAGTCTCTGCTGCAACGTTTAGGGTACGATTAGCAAGGCTATCTAATATGCAACCTGGATGTGCTATGAGCATCTATGTTGTCAGAATCCACATATAGTGGCTCTCCCAATCCCAAGCCCAGACCACACTATCCTTACCAGTGGAAGAATGAATCATGGTATTAACATTCCCCTGAGTTCTCTGCATTTACTTGGCAACAGCAACGCATGTATGTGTTTCCAGCGTTCTTATATATATCCTTAACCTTCAGTTTCCAGATTGTTTTCCTATGTTCTTTCCTTGCCTGCTTCATGATGGCTTCATGATGGCTTCAGTGAGGGCTGTTTTATTTTTCCTGTGTAGTAGTTCGGTCTGCCGGCATAGTTTTTTGCTACGTTGATGCTCTTCTCTTTACCTTTAGTTGCTGGTGCTGACCAGTCATAGTAAGTGCCTCAGGGAGCGTAGTAACCATGGTGCCACACAGGACCACCATCCAGCTGGTCCCCTTTGCAATGGTTGGAGGACCGTGGCCCAGTTTCCACTGTACAAAGTTAGTGGAGCAGACTGACTGCCATTTAGCCCGTTTCATTAATGGGCCTGGATAGATAGGTTACAACTTTCCACTAGCTGTATATGATTGATGCCTCATTGCCCTGAGATTGATCTTGATTTGATTACCACAGGATTGTGATTGCTTTCCAGTCTGTAGATACCCTGATGGCTTAGGCATCTGACCCACAAGGGTATGTTTACAAAAATATAGTCTACGGTAGAGATGTTTTTTAAGGTTGGTAGAGGTGTGCCGACTACGATTTTGTTTTGGTTGGTCGCATTCAGGACAAACTCCTTAAGGAATCACCTGAGCCCCCGTCAGTTTTGTCCCTGGTTTCAAAGATTAAATTCTCCTGCTACCACGCACTCATGATTCGGGTGATCATAGAGGAATTCCTTTAACAGAGATATGATGTGTTTAATATTTGCCTGTTTTTTTCCCCGGTGGGAGTTGATATCCAAATTTATAATTGAAACTGGGGTTACCTTATCACTGTATACTAGGCCATATATGCTCACCACATGCACATCCCAGGGTGATCTCTACTAGACCACTACCTTAACATGCAGATCTAATTTTACATATGTTGCAAAACCACCTATGTGTCTGCCAAACAGATTTTTCTTTTGTGCAGAAGTCTGGGTTGTTAAAAAGCCAGGAATGAGTAGTAGCTCCATCGACCAGGTTTCTTGAAGACTCAAAATATCTACATTATTTGAAAACTCCCTGGTGGTAGAGTTTGCGATGAGGGAATCCACGTTCCAACTGACTAGCTTGATCACATGCCTTGTAGATTTGGAGCTTACCCCTTTACGGCTAAAAGTGCGGTCTTCCCTTACTAGACAAAGCTGCGGGAAGCCAGGCCCAATTCCAGGGTCCTTTACCACTATGTTTTGTTGGCACATTTGTCCATTGTAAGGCACCTGTAACCTTTGACATTTGTATAGTGATTCTTTTATCCATAGTCAAAGGGCTAATCAAGGGAGTTCCTCTCAAAATACTGATTGCTTCTTTATCTGTATACAAATAATGTTTTCCATTTTTAAGACAAAGGGATAATTTTCTTTTATCGGTTTGCTGATAAATATACCCCAGCTTTTCAGTTGATCTGAGTTTTCAACAGTCCTTTAAACAATACTCTGGTCAGACCAAGTTGTCAATGTGGAGTCTCTCTGGTTGATCCAGGTGTAAACATCAAAGTTTACTGAAATCAAATGCCCTGAGGTAAGGTTACAAAGTGACGGTATGTTGTGCAACAGACGCAGGATGTTAGACATATTAATAATGCCCCAAGACCCTCACGTGGAATATTGTGGGAATTTTCCTAGGGTATTTATATCATCGAGGCTATCCTGTCGACTTTACTTTCCATGATGCGCCTGCATACAGGCAATCCCATACATGCATGGATGCTCCAAATTGTCTGTACGATCCAGTGGCCTATTGGTTGAAAACATTATTATTGCTTTTGGGTCATTCCCTAAGCCCCAATCTTGCTCATTTTCTGTCAACATGACCCCCCCCGGGAGAATTCCCTCTGGTGAAATTTCTTGCACCTGTGGTCCTTGATTCTGAACACTCTGTGCGGACGTTGTAGACTTAACAGGAGTCACATCCTGTATGGCTCTTCATGACCAGCTCCTTGTGCCTTTTGCTCAAATTGGTAGTCTTTGGATTTATATAGCTTATTTCCTTGTTTCACATCAACGTATCACAGCTATGCCTTCTGTCAGCTGGTAAATCTGCACTGCTTGTCTGAGTGCTTGACTGATATACCCCCAAACTGATTATTATCAGAGCACATGTCATCTCCACACCTGCTGTCTGTAGTACTGGTAGCTTCCTAATTTGCGAGAGGCACCTGATGTGCCCCTCACTGCTTTAAACATTAGGGCATACCGCCTGCGCATATTTATCTGCGCATTATGTGAAATAGACGGTAATCGCTGGATGTCATGTCTGCTTTCCACATTATAATTTTACATGGATTTTGAACCATCTGGATTAGTCTGCACTTCTGCTGAATTAGCTGCAGCAGTTGGTTGAGGGAGAGAACTACATGCAGTGCACGAGGCAGGGTTTTGATAGAAGATTAGGTAGATCTCAAGCGGTGCAGAGTTGTCTCCAGAAACATGGGGCCCCTGCTTGTCAGAGAGATGCGGCCTGGTGGTTTCATTTTGACTCAATCTAATCTAGGATTTTTCAGTAATGTCTTTATCTTTTTCTTCTGGTGTCTCGATAAATGTGTCAGTTGGTTACTTTCAGAGACCTCCCCACCAACCAAGGGATTAGGGTCTTCTGTCACCTGCCCAGTTGTGCCATCTTCTGCAGTGACCTCTCCCAGGGGGATCGTTGATCTTGATTGATCTTTAATTTGGGGCAAGATGCTTGATGCCATATCCATTCCGTCTTCATTGAAATCATTTTTTTTTTCTGTTATCTTTATGACTGCTGATTGCCCTAGCTTCTTGTCAGCCATCGGGCAGTAGTTTTTCCTGTTCACTTCTTAGGTGGTTTTACAATAACTTATGAGAGTGGCTAGTACATCAGGCAAAATAGTTATCAATGATTGCATCATTTGCATTTCTGACTGCTAAGCTTTCTTCATTCCATTTATTCACCCAGTTCTCCAGCTTCCCAGTTAGCATGTCAAGTTTCCTTCAATCATAAGCACAGTTTGTGCAAGTTTGTGCGTTAATCCCAGATGTATCTCTAGTTTATGAAACTATCAGGTGAGGGATTTAACTGCAGCTAAGAGGAAAGCATTTATAGTGTTTTTAATAGTCTGGGTGATCCCCACCACCTGCACCTATACTAGACGAATATTCCTTTATATTGTCAGGGCCAAAAGCATCCCCCAACCCTGCATCCCCGCTCTCGTGGTGGTGCAGTGATCATGTCCCAGAGCCCCTGTGCTGGTTTCCCTAAACGTGTAGAGCAAGTCTGACTGTTAGCAAGGGCACCTTGTGCATAGAGGTCATTTAATTGGGAGGGGGCCAGTTGATGTATTCATGCTTGTACTAATAGCTTATGTTTACCTTGTGGAGTGTCATGGTGGGCCACTATCTGCCAGCCACTGCTTTTAACTGTGGATCATAAAGTTCTTTTAGGGCATAGCCCTTCTGTGATATCATCCTCTGACAGGGTGTCAGAGCCAACATCAGGGCCGCTGTAATATCTCCTAGGTTAAATGTTGAGGAGATCTCAATTACCTCTTGGTCACTATTCGCCGCCATGGGACTAGTTTGTGAACAAGGCCTCATGTTTTAGATACTCCTGCTTTTTTCTAATGCTGTGTTTGCAAGTTCTACCAATTCTGCAACAGTTGAAGCATCCAAGCTGGAGATTAAGGCTCTCTTTATTAGACGTCCCAAATCGGGGCTCTGGCGAAGGCGCTGTCAGGGGATTTGATTCACTAGGTTTGGGGCCCCATGGTGTATCCTGGCCCCCAAATGTTTAGTATCTTCACCTATTTCCCCTCTTGCTCTCATGAAATAATTATGAATTACAGTGGGAACTCTGGACGGAGCCTCCGCTCTTAGATGGCAAATGCCCTCCAACAGGTCCTTTCTAGATGATTTACAAACTTTATATAAATATAGACTTGAGGCACAGGCTCCGAGTAGCTTCAGTAGCGTCAGAGTATCTTCAAGCAACAACACCATTTAGCTCCACCATACACCTCTGCCCTAGTCTTTTGGCCCGCAATGTTCCTTCGTGCCGTTAGCGGGCGGTGGATTGGGGGCACACAGTCTGCATGTGAGTTGGAGGGATGCAAAGTCAAGAGCATGCAGCCCTCAGAACACTTCCTCAACCCCCACAGGCGTGGTGGCATAGAGGGGGGCTAAGGAGCAGGGAAGGGGTAGTATGTAGAGCAGCCCTGCTACAGGAGCAAACCGTATCAGCCTATCCCTGGTCACTTCCGCTCCACCAGCAGTGACCACAGCTCTGAGCCTGCTACCCCCCTGCTCCTAACCCCTGCTGACAGCTGGTTGCTGGTTTGTTCCCAGTTACAGCTCTGCAAAGGTCCCCCATCCCAGGCTCACCTCAGTCTCACCTCGGCTGCTGCCCTGGTACTCGCAGCTCGCAGTGCAGTGGTATGGAGAAGCCAAAAGCTGAAACACCACTCCTTCTCCTTTCTCCTGCTCACCGCTCACCCACGGTGCTCGGCCTGACCACCAACATCTCTCTCATTCTCATTCACTGATGCTGCAGTTCTGGCAAACTCTGACTCCTGTCTACAATTCTACAAAAGGGGCAGAGGCACCTTGTATCATTGAGTTGAAGTCTGGGCCTTACCTTAGAGCTCAGCTACTTTTCCTCAGAGGATCCTCTCTTTTGCAGCTTGTCAAGCAGCGCTGTGCCACTCATTTTGTGAGAAAGCAAGGCCTGGCACACAGAGGTAACAATACTGAGTTTGTTAGTACCTCATAGGAGAAAGCAAGGAGAGCTCAGGCTATTCCATTGTTCTAATAAAATGAAAAGAAAAAACCTTTTTAAAATATCTTGGTGCTAAGTATTAAGTCCCTGCTAGAAACAACGAGCACAGTAGTTATAATCAGAGGCTGCAATTGTGATTGATATTGTTGACTGTGAGACACAGTCACCGACGTGATGCAAACTAACATTAAAATCTGAAATTCATCACCAACTACCAAACTCAAGTCATCGCGCACTAGGCGTTGGGCTTCCTTTCCCAGATCTATGAACTTGGTAACTCTTCGTGTAGAACCACAATTGAAAAGTCATCATGCCATGATTTGGGAACTATTTGGGTATTGAGTGCCTGACTGGACTTGGTGCCGCTGTGACTAGCGTGTGGCCCCAGCGACACTCCCCGGGCTTTGCAGACCTCTGAATGAACCTCCCAATTGGTGCCCAAACCTCTTTATGTTAACAGTTGCCTGATCAGCCGTTATCTCTCTCTTTCCCCACCTTGCCCCAGTGATCCTGAGAAATGTGACTTTGGCAGTAAGTGGCCTAGTATCCGGAGAAAGGTTGCTTTATCTCCAGCTCGTGGCGGGTGGGAAGCAGGAACTGGTTGGCGGGTGGTGGGCAGTTTGGGGCTCCAAGTATCTGCAAACACAGTGACATTAACTGTTCGGATATCAGTGCACCGCATTTGGGTGCTAGGAGTGAGTGCGTGCAAATGTGTGTGTATGAGCTCTCTGATAACTGTGGCCCCACGTAGTGGTGCAGAGTGAATGTAAGGGAATGAGTGCGGGTGACTGATAGGACAACACAGTGGTGTTGCCGTACAAGTTATTTCTTGCCAGAGATCTCTCACAGTTGACATTGAGTTTTACTCATGCTTCCCAGGCCGCGTAGCTAATTAAAAGTGCTGCAAGTCTTAATATGTACATATTGCTGCTAAAATTGTGAATCGGGGTGCACCCTATAACAGTGTCTTATTGAACTGAGGTAATCTCTGGGGTGGGTCTTGTGCTGACAACGTTTGGCATGGCATGAGGGTGCTGGATGTGTACATACTGTTTATGTTGTTTAACACAGTGGGGCCTAGAATTGCGAATAATAATTCTAAATGTGACTTATGCCCAAGATTTACATGATGACCATGCTGTGTTAATATTGTGTGTGTTAAATACAAGCTTTATTTACACACACCTCATGTGACACTCAGGGTAACTGTTGTGTGGAAGTACTGTGTGATTGCTTTATACATTGCCCCTGTGATAAGCCTGACTGCTCTGTGCCAAGCTACCCAATGATGAGTGTAAGTTGTAGAGTGAGTGTAATCACCCACCCATGATGGGGGTGGTAGGTTCTGTCTGGCAAGGGCCTCGCCTCAGCCAACCAGAACACACCGCTTCCAACAGTGACAGTGTTAACCTTGAAGATGGGGGGTTGGGGTTGGGGAAACACTGAAAAACAAAACTTTGAGACACACTAGGTGTGTGTCTGGGGAAACCTGAGGTAAAAGGCTGAGGGGGAGTAACTTATCACAGTTTCGTTCTAGTACCAAGTTTCTCCGACTGGCCCTTAACAAAACTCACAGCGATATTTATATTCTTGTTGCATGGAGCCCTATATCGCTGGGCTTCTCCTCCTAGACTTTCTTACCTCCTGTAGGCCAAGGCAAACTAACTTCCTCTCTCAGCAGGAAGGCAGGCTTCTAGGTACTCAAACAGACTATTGGCTCCTCCAGCTGAAAATGCAGACTTCTGGTGATGTCCCTCATCTCTGGGACCCTGGCTGTCTGGCAGACACCATATCGGGTCACAAACCAGTCCTTTGAGTACACTGCCAAGCACTCCCTCCTTGGTCTTGAAGGATTTGGAAATGGAGCAAGTGGGGTAATTTCCGTCCCATTTTTATACACATTTTCTAGGAAGGGGAAGTAGCTCCACAGTCTCAAACTCAGAATCAGTTTAGGACTGTTCTCCTTTCAAGTGTCTTCCTCGGGCTGCTGTCAGACACAGCCTTTGTGTAGTGTGAGGCTTCTCCCAGTAAGTAGCACTGGGGCTAACACAGGCACAATGAAGTATGAGGTTTCTTCACCTGGGTGTCATCAGCCCAAATGAGCCAGTAATCAGGGATTGAAAAGAGGGAAGGCCTCACCTAGAAACTTCCTCATTGTACACAACAGAAACTGCAGTTCCATACCTCACCCCTACAAATCAACTAAACAGCAATGCTCAGGAAGAATTAATCAGCATCCTCCTGCTAACAAAAGTTGTCATGGAATTTCTAAAGATAGCACTGTCTCTGCCATCCTAATCTCCGTATCTAGAATTCCATCTTCCAGCCAGGGAATGCATGCAATACACTTCTACTATCAGGGGGAAATGTTCTCTACCTCCATCTTGTACTAGGCTGTGCCATAGATATCCAAAATGGATACTACTTGTTTCAGCAATTAGGCTCACTCTTACTCATAGCCTTACCATTGTACATGTGCTACATGACACATGTAACATATACATGGGATGGAAGCGTAAAGGTCTGGTGATACACATAACAGTGTAACTTTAAACAATAGGGCCAGTAGATCTCATGCTCAGTGACTATTAATCTTCCAAAACCTGATATGCTGATGCACCACTTTAAACATTATGCCCGAGACAGAAGCTGCAGCATTCTGTCCACAATGAGGGCACACTTTGTGTGCTCTTCCAAGTCACTGAACAGGTTCAGGTCCTTACCTAGTCAGGAAAGGTTATAGGCCTCTGCAAACACTTCTAGGTGATGTCATGGACAAAATAACAAGTTCCGATACCAGATATGCATAGAGTCAAGGGTAGGGGCACACATCCTCAACAAGGATGCAGTCACATACTCAGGAAAGCATGTATTAGTACGTCACCTCCTCTCACTGGCTTCCTTCAGGGTTAATGCTAACTAGAGCAGTATGTGAGTAATTACATACATTTTAAACTTTAGCAGCTCAGTCAGAATCACAAAGAAAGCACCGGACATTGTGTTGCCATTATCCTAAAAGTTAGAGTTGGGTGTTTTCTTATGGTTGGTTGTCCCTCAGCCTCCATACTTTAACTAAATAATGAATAATTTAGAAAGATCGCAGGAAATACGAAAGATGTAAATGTATTTTGTAGGAAACATCCAGATTTGTGTATGAAGCATCCAACCTGATAATTGCACAACACAGGTTATGTATGTGATGGATCTGTAGCCAGCTATTGCAAGATCTATACTGTATGTACATGCTACTCAGAGTAGAACTTACCACATCCACGTAGTTTAATGTGGTGGTGCGTCAACACAATCGAGATTCCAGTGAATATCCACATTCATTATACTCCTGCTCACAGATAACCAAGTGTGAAGTGGAAAAGCCAAGCACACCCTAATATGAATGAGTTGATGTCATGTGCACAATTTGCTACAAATACTAAGTGATGGCTACCATGCTGGAATTATCCCCACAAGTACCTGCCATCCATGTCAGTGTAGCCAGTACCCCGCACTGCCATCAGTAGTGTTGCAGAGCACTAGCCTTAACTCTCCCTGCATAAACTGAGGTTTTTCATAGTATCTTGTGGTGTATATGGTATTTATATAGCGCTTTCCAAATCCTTTGTAAGGCTCAAAGTATTTTTCGATAGTTAAGTAAGTGACTACTCAGTATATATTATTTATTTAGAGCTACATAGCCCTGACATGACATGGTATTGCAGAAATCTTCAATTTCCTGGGCTCCATTTAGGTGCATGAATGAAAGCATGTTTGATGCAGGTTGTACTATGTGGTAGACGTTTGTGTGCAATGTATGAGGTTAGGAAAAGACTAGAAGTGTTGCGTTGATCTAGACATATTACAAAAGTATGAATTTTGGTGAAAGTGTTAGGTGCAGTCATGCTTGCAGATACATACAATATGTACACACATACTGACACTTATTGCTACACATTTGTTGCAATAGTGGTGGTTACATATTCTGCAGATCATCTTATTGGCACCACACTGATGTACGACAAAGTGAGGGGTCCTGAAACACATTTCTGGTATATTTAGTAATGGCACAGGCATAGTTCCTTGTGACAATAGAATATACGTTGTTACAATTTTTTCGAAGAGCCCTGTGTTATGGTTAACATATGGAACACACAAAAGGTGATGGAAGAATGCTTGCAATAAGTCTAAATTCTGGCAATCGCTCAGAGAAGCATTCCAACCTTTCGTTCTTTGTCCACCATGCCACCTCAGTTTGGACCCAGCCATATGCAAACCAGCCTTAGCCCTGTTCCAAAAAGAATTAGTCCTTCTCAAACTACGAAGTCAGGTCGTTCTTGAACTGGAACTCAATAAACTCAAGACTTGTTTCACCCTGGTTGGGGCTCTTCAGTCAGGTGTAGCTTGGTTCCAGTGGCACAGTGAGCAAGGGGCCCACATCTGGGCATAACCTTGGCCACTTAGGGTGGTACATCAAACACACAAAAGGTGATGGGAGGAAGCTTGCAATAAGTTTAACTACTGGCAATCACTCAAGGTAGAATTTCAACCCATTGTTCTTTTGCCTACCACAATGACACCTCAGTTTGCCAGTGGTTAGACAGATTGCAAGCATTCTTCCCATTACCTTTTGTGTGCTTAATATACCACCCTAAGCATCATGGGTACGCAAAAACCCATGGTCTCGTGTTCACTATGCTACTGGAATCAAGCTACACTTATCTGATGAGCCCTTATGAGGGTGAAACTGGTCCTAGGTTGCTTGTGTTCCGGATCGGTGAGGACCTGGCCTGGCACTTGGGCTCGATGGTTCCCATGAGTAACACACTTGTTACGAGATCAGTGTTTACTTGGCAGTTTGAGGTTTGACTCATCAACCTTAGTGGCTTAATACATATGTGTGTGTGTGTGTGTGTGTGTGAGTCACACCAAGTTTCTCAGGCCCATGAATGATGTGTTGCTCCAGTCCAGATTTCCTCTTTCAATACTGGGACATTTAGGTGGTCATTACAACCCTGGCGGTCGGTGTTAAAGCGGCGGTAAAACCGCCAACAGGCCGGCGGTAAAAAAAAAGGAATCACGACCATGGCGGAAACCGCCAACATAGACAGCCACTTTAACACTCCGACCGCCACGGCGGTACAAACAAACACTGCAGCACTAACCGCCAATAGACAGGCGGAAGACAATGTACCGCCCGCAGTATTACAACAGTCCAATCCGCCACCTTTTCCGGGGCAGATTCACCGCGAACAAAAACATGGCGGAAACAGGACTTGGAAGGGAAAACGCTCACCTCTACACACCCCACGAGGAACCAGGACGCCATGGAACCGGAACTCCAGATACTCCCTTCCTTTGTCTTCCTGCTCTTCTACCAGGAGCATGAACGCCGGTGGCGAAGACCACGGTGAGTACTGCACCTATGACACAGGGGAGGGAAAAAAGAGTGACACACACACGCAACACACAAAACCCCCACCCCCACCCTCACACACGGCAACACACACACTAATACATCATAATACATTACAGTTACACCCCCAACCCCCCGGAAGAATGCAAAGACAGAAGGAAATGATTTGAACGTTTGTAATCTATTCAAATCCAATACTCAAAAATATATATATATACACTATAAACAAATATATACATCAAGAATACAAGTCCAAGGTATTCCACCATTAAAGTCTGTGGACCACTGGGCCCAACATGCATGGGCGAGGCCCACACAAGATACCTGATCAAAACGGAGAGAACACAGCTGGGGCATCAGTTCGAAATACAACAGGCACCTCAGGGGGAAGGGAAGGGGGGGCACCTCAGCCAGATGAGTGCACGACACCAGATCCACGAGGAGGCTCCATGCTCATTGATGTATCCTGGGGAGTGCAAAGCCACAGTCTCTCAAGTTTCTCAAGTGGATGGTTTGCCCACTGCTTTATCCTGGGGAGTGAAAAGCCACAGTCTCTCAAGTCTCTCAAATGGGTGGTTTGCCCACTGCTTTATCCTGGGGAGTGCAAAGCCACAGTCTCACAAGTGGATAACAGTCTCCACTGGTTCTGGAGGGGGCTCAGTGCCCAGAGTGCTTCATCCTGCCAAGGACTGAGGTAGTGGATGTCTTTCTCCACTGGTTCTGGAGGGGGCTTGGTGCCCAGAGTGCTTCATCCTGCTCGTGGCAGCCCCAGTAGCGTCAGAGCTTTTGGCGCTCATTGGCCTGCCGTGCTGGTGGCGGCGGTGTCCTGTGAAGTGGTGCTTGTGGCGGCGGTGTCCTTGGCAGCACTGCTGGTGGCGGCGGTGTCCTTGGCAGCGGTGCCCTGTGAAGTGGTGCTTGTGGCAGCGGTGTCCTTGGCAGCTGTGCTTGTGGCGGCGGTGTCCTTGGCAGTGGTGCTGGTGGCGGCGGTGTCCTTGGCAAAGGTGCTGGTGGCGGCGGTGTCCTGTGAAGTGGTGCTTGTGGCAGCGGTGTCCTTGGCAGCGGTGCTGGTGGCGGCGGTGTCCTTGGCGGCGGTGTCTTTGGCAGCGGTGCTGGTGGTGGCAGTGTCCTTGGCAGCGGTGCTGGTGGTGGCGGTGTCCTGTGAAGTGGTGCTTGTGGCGGCGGTGTCCTTGGCAGCGGTGCTTGTGGCGGCGGTGTCCTTGGCAGCGGTGTCCTGTGAAGTGGTGCTTGTGGCGGTAGTGTCCTTGGCAATGGTGCTGGTGGCGGCGGTGTCCTTGGCAGCGGTGCTGGTGGCGGCAGTGTCCTTGGCAGCGGTGCTGGTGGCAGCGGCGGTGCTGGTGGTGGCGGGGTCCTTGGCAGCAGTGCTGGTGGCGGCGGTGTCCTGTGAAGTGGTGCTTGTGGCGGCGGTATCCTTTGCAGCGGTGCTAGTGGCGGCGGTGTCCTTGGCAGCGGTGCTTGTGGCGGCGGTGTCCTTGGCAGCGGTGCTGGTGGCGGCGGTGTCCTTGCCAGCGGTGCTTGTGGTGGCGTGTCCTTGGCAGTGGTGCTGGTGGCGGTCTTGTCCGCCGTGCAGGTTTTCGGTGACTTGCCTGTATTTCTGTGCCCCTTCCCCACCTTGGATGGTGGCGCGGCTGTCTTCCCACTCCCAACTGTACTCCTGGGAGAGGCTTTGGTGGTAGATGTTTTGCCTTTCTCCCGCCGGGCACTGGCCAACTTTTTATGCTTTTGAGGTGGGGGACTGTCCGTGGTCTGGTTCCTTGGCACACTGGCTGCCCTGCTGCTTGGCGCACTCCAGAAGCTGGTTACTGCTGGCACCACTGTTCCCGCTAATGTTGTGGCTGAGGTGCTGGGTTGGGACCTGGAAAGGCGGGCCCTAGGGGACAGAAGGGATGGGGGAGGTGAGGGGAGGAGGTCAGGGTTGGACAGGAAAAGTTTTTGGGACACACTGGGACGGGTAGATGGAGGGGGTTTGGGAGTGGAGGAAGAGGTAGTGGTTGTAGGAGGTGTATGTTTGCTGACTTTGGGTGAAGGTGCATGGGCTGGAGGCTGTCGTGAGGTGGATGGCTGTTGGGTGGGTGTGTGGCTGCGTTTGTGTATCTTGGGAGGTGGGCTCACAGACACACTGGGAGAGGACACAGGGGATGTGTGAATGGTAGTGGGGGTGGTGAGTGTAAGTGAGCGGGGTGTGGTGATGGGTGTGCTGGTGATGGAGGTAGTGGATGAAGATGTAGTGCATGCAGTTGTGAGTGGAGACGAGACAGGGAGGGAAGAGGGAGACGTGGAGGTGGAGGCAGTGGATGTTGGTATGTCTGCATGGATATGATGCTTGTGTGAGTGCCTGTGGGATGTGTGGTGCTTATGTTTGCCAGAGCTTCCCTTGTGTGTTGAGGTGTGTGCATGCTGGTCTGATGGTATGCTTGGGATAGGCTGAGGTACAGGGGTTTGGGTTTGGGTAGAGGAAGTTGGAGGGGGGAGGCTGGACACAGGGACAATGGCTGCCATCAGTGCTGAGGCCAGAGTCTGAAAAGCTCGCTGTTGGGCTGCCTGACCAGAATGAATGCCCTCCAGGCATGCATTAGTCTGTTGCAACTGCCTCTCTACAGCCTGGATGGCATTCAAAATGGTAGACTGCCCAACAGTGAGGGACCTGAGGAGGTCAATGGCCTCCTCACTGAGGGCAGCAGGGCTGACTGGGGCAGGGGCTGAGACGCCTGGGGCAAAGGAGATGCCCACCCTCCTGGGTGAGCGGCCACGGGGCCCACGCTGAGGGACTGCTGGGAGGGCGGTACTGGTAGGGGGGGTGGCGGCTGTACCTGTAGATGCGGTGGGCACAGAGGGCCCACCACCGCAAGGGAGCTCCCATCAGAGGAGGAGTCCGTGTCGCTGGTCTCAGCTCCTGTCCCCGCCGTGGAGCTCCCCTCACCCTCCGTCCCACTGGTGGCTTCAGACTCCGTTGTCTCGCCCTCCAGGGCCATGTGGGATGCAGCTCCCTCCTGCTCCGGTGCCACTGCTCCTCCGCCTGATGATGCTAATGCACACAAGAACAGGGAGACCACAAAATGGGGGGGAAGACAGAAGAAAGACATGTTGAGTGCATGCAATACCGCTACCGTTGGTGGACACTACAGACACAGAAGCCTCCTGCACTACGCTGTGCACTTTGAGTTCCCTAATTAATCACAGGGACATGGGTTACAAGGCCTATGCCCGATTGCTGCACACATGGAAGTCACAGGAGCCTGACTAGGTGTAGTTGGCTCTGAACACAGGTGGGGTGGGGTGTCACAGGACCTTGCCTACTAAACTCGCCCTGGCCTAGGGGAACTCACAGCCCACCTCCCCCACCCAGACAGCTCCACTGCGCGCAGAAACAGCTGAATGAGAGTGTACTCACCCCCTTGTGTCTGCTGTGATGCCCTCAAGCGCCTATCCAACACCGGATACACCACCGCCAGGATCTGGAACATCAGGGGGGTCATGGTGCGACAGGCACCCCTCCCACATTGGGAGGCCATCCCCAGCTGGGCCTCCGCCATCTTTTTGCTCCAGCGGCGAATGTCCTCCCATCTTTTACGGCAGTGGGTGCTCCGTCTGTGGTGGACCCCAGGGCCCGGACTTCCTTAGCAATGGCACGCCAAATATCCTTCTTCCGGTGGGCGCTGACCTACAGGAATAGTGCAGGGGGGAAAGGAGAACATATAACTGTTTGCACCGTCACAGTCATTGGCCCGCATCCCTACCCTTGCCATGACGCACATGCACACACCGTCCTTTCATGCACGCCTCATTCTCCCCCCCTATCTTCCATCCACACCACTCCACACAGTCATTGCCCATTCGGCATCCTCACACTGTACTTACCTGTTTGTCTGGAGGACCGTAGAGTAGCGGGTACTGGGGGAGGACCCCATCCACTAGTTTCTCCAACTCCTCCGTGCTGAAGGCAGTGGCCCTTTCCCCCGACACATGAGCCATTGTCTCTTCCAGACTGAGGTCACAGCAGCAATTGCAGTGTAGGTCCTCTCCTGTCGAAGATCAGGTATCAAGTGATTGAACAGAGAAAAAATGGCGGTCACTGTGCGGCGGTGCGTGCCATCACCGCCAGCGTACATCGTCATTGGCTCCTCGGACCAATAGGGTCCAATGTTAACCAATGCAGGATTGCGCCGCGGTCTTCGACCGCCTACCGCGACAGTGTACAACGCCAGGGCAGTTACCTCATATCCCCTTGTCCCACATTACAGGTCAGGCAGATGCCATTTCAGGGGGCCACATGGCATTAATTTTAAATGCATCACACATATTTGGCCTTGCATACACACTAATACAGGCACATAGCAGTTTAAAAAAATTGAGGAATAAAGTTGTGTTAACGTACATCAGTGTTGGTTGACTCTCTGCTCGCTGTTCTCCTCCATGGAGCACGTCCGCTGGGGCAGATGAGGAGGTGGCGGCATCCTCCGGTGTACAGACCGCTGGTGGAACTGTCGACAATGGAGGAGCGACATGTAATTGTCACCTACAGACTTGATCTGCCACAATCCTGGCACTGTGTGCCCAATTGGAGCCAGACCTGATGTGAGCTATCCGCCATCCCACAGGAATCCCCCCTCTAGTGCAGGTGCTGTCAGTACTCCATTTCCTGGCAAGTGGGTCTTTTCAAATGACAGTGGCCATAGCATCAGGGATGTCCCAGCCTATGTTTTCCAACGTGTTGTCCAGAGTGTTGTCTGCCCTGCTGAAACACATGCGCAGCTACATCATTTTCCCTCAGGTGGAGGATCTGCCAACAGTGAAAGGTGACTTCTATGCCCTGGGACATATCCCCAACATCATAGGTGCCATTGATGAGACACATGTGGCCTTGGTCCTCCCCCGCAGGAGTGAACAGGTGTACAGAAACCGGAAGAGTTACCATTCAATGGATGTGCAGATGGTGTGTTTGGCCGACCAGTACATCTCCCATGTGAACGCCAAGTTTCCTGGCTCAGTGCATGACACTTACATTTTGAGGAATAGCAGCATCCCTTATGTGATGGGGCAACTCCAGAGGCACCGTGTGTGGCTATTAGGTGAGGACATGGAGCCTATACAGTGTGACTAGGTGTCTGGGTCTGGGAATGTCCCTAAGAGTTAGTGTGTGTCTAACAGATTTCCCTCGACATTTGCAGGTGACTATGGCTACCCCAACCTGTCATGGCTACTGACCCCAGTGAGTAATCCCAGGACAAGGGCAGAGGAACGCTACAATGAGGCACATGGGCGAACTAGGAGGGTTATAGAGAGGACCTTCGGCATCCTGAAGGCCAGGTTCAGGTGCCTCCATCTGACAGGTGGTTCCCTATTCTACTCACCAAAGAAGGTGTGCCAAATCATCGTGGCCTGCTGTATGCTTCACAACTTGGCTTTGTGATGACAGGTGCCTTTTCTGCAGGAGGATGGTCCAGATGGAGGTGCTGTGGCAGCTGTGGAGCCTGTGGACAGTGAAGAAGAGGAAGCAGAAGAAGAGGACATCGACAACAGAAACACAGTGATTCATCAGTACTTCCAGTGAGACACAGGTAAGAAGACATCACTGCCTGCTACATCTGATATAATTGTTCTACCTCTCATCTGTCTGTCACTTTCACCCAGTGTATGGACCCTGAGTTGTCACTTTCCCTTTCAATTTCACAGATGTGGGTCCCACTGTATGACATCTGCTTTGTTTCCTCATGGACTAGAGCTGTGTGACATAGGTATGTTGACAATACAATGGATATAGCATTTTTACACAGTTATTGCAAATACACATTTTCGAAAGCACAGACTGACTGCAGATTGTTTTGTGCTTTGAGGGTGTTTATTTAAGTGCTAAA
This sequence comes from Pleurodeles waltl, assembly GCF_031143425.1. Classification (NCBI taxonomy): domain Eukaryota; kingdom Metazoa; phylum Chordata; class Amphibia; order Caudata; family Salamandridae; genus Pleurodeles; species Pleurodeles waltl. The sequence goes on along the minus strand of NC_090437.1, from coordinate 1,028,308,796 downwards.
TATTGGAGGGTGTTGTAAAATGGTCAGGGGTGATGGTGGAGGAATGTCCATGACAGAGTCCAGTCTATTAGTCTCACAGGTGCATTGTCCAAAGGGGCATGGGAAGTGGAGCTGGGGCAGTTTAAGGATGGACAGGGTGACAAAGTGGGGCAGAAGGATGACAATCAGGGTGGTCTCATTTCTTGGCGGGGATCTTGGCATTGTTCTCTGTCTTTGTCCTGGATCTCAGGGACCGTTTGGTGGTTCTCCATCTGCAGGGGGTGGGGTGCTGGTGTCGTGGTCCTGTGGTGGTGCCTCCTGTCCACTAGTGCCGGCGGAGGTGGTGGGCAGTTCATCATTGAGGCTAGTGTCAGGGGCCCCTTGTTGTGCCACAGTGTCCCTCCTGGTGTTGACGAGTTCCTTCAGCACCCCTACAATGGTGCCCAGGGTGGTGTTCATGGCTTTGAGTTCCTCCCTGAACCCCAAATACTGTTCCTCCTGCAGCCGCTGGGTCTCCTGAAACTTGGCCAGTACTGATGCCATAGTCTCCTGAGAATGGTGGTAGGCTCCCATGATGTTGGAGAGGGCCTCGTGGAGAGTGGGTTCCCTGGGCCTGTCCTCCCCTTGTCGCACAGCAGCCCTCCCAGTTCCCCTGTGTTCCTGGGCCTCTGTCCCCTGAACTGTGTGCCCACTACCACTGCCCCCAGGTCCCTGGTGTTGTTGGGGTGGTGGGTTATCCTGGGTTCCCTGAAGTGGTGGACACACTGCTGCTTGACATGTCCTGGGGACAGAGGTATGGGCCCACTGGGTGAGTGCTGTGCTGGTGTTTCCAGAGGGGGGAGGCTCTGTGGTGGCCTGTGACTGTGTGAGGGGAACCGACTGTCCCGAGGTCCAAGATGGGCCAGGCTGGTCATCTAGATCCAGTTGGACAGAGCTGCTGTCATCACTGTGGGCCTCTTCTGTGGGTGGAGTGGACATGTCCGGACCCTCCTGTCCGGTGACGTTGGGTAGGGGTCCTGCAGGGGTGTAAAGGCATGATTATTACATCTGTGTGTGCCATGGTGTGCAATGGGTGGGTGACCCTGTACCCCAGTGCTTGCATTCTTGTGTGGGACCTTGTGTGGTCATTGGTTAGGGGTGTGTGTGGGTATGTGCAGTGGCCATGCATTGGTGATGGGTGTCCATGCTTTGTAGTTGCATGCAGGGCTTGGTGTTGGTATGGGTGGGCTGTGACAGTGGGACATATGTGAGGAGTTGGAGTGATGGGGGTGAGGGCGAGGGTGGGGGTATGTGATAGCATGCATGTAGGGTGGGGGATGTAATAGTTAAGAGTTGACTTACCAGAGTCCATTCCTCCAGCTACTCCTGCGAGGCCCTCAGGATGCAGTATAGCCAAGACCTGCTCCTCCCATGTTGTTAGTTGTGGGGGAGGAGGTAGGCGCCCGCCGCCAGTTCTCTGAACCACGATGTGGTGTCTTGAGACCACGGAACGTACCTTCCCCCCGTAGGTCGTTCCACCTCTTCCTGATGTCATCCCTAGTTCTTGGGTGCTGTCCCACTGCGTTGACCCTGTCCACGATTCCGCGCCATAGCTCCATCTTCCTAGCTATGGTGGTGTGCTGCACCTGTGATCTGAATAGCTGTGGCTCTACCCAGATGATTTCCTGAACCATGACCCGAGCTCCTCAACAGAGAACCTGGGGTGTCTTTGCGGTGCCATGGGGTGGTGTGGGTGATGTGTGGGGTGGTGTGTGTTGTGATGTGTGGGGTGATGTTTAGGGGAGTGTGATGTTTTGTGCATGGATGTTGTGTGAGTGATGGTGTTGAGTGCCTGTGGAATCTAGTTTGTAGATGGTGGTGTCTCTCTCTGGCCTTCAGTCGCAATTGTGGTTGTAAGGGTTTGTGGGTGATGTGGGGGGTGTTTTATATTGTATTGGATGTGTGGGAGTGGTGTGTGTATGTGTATCAGGCGTGTGTATTTGGAATTGTCCAATGTGGTAGTGTTTTGTAGATGTGTGTGTATTTTGAGCGCGGCTGTGTGTACCGCCAATAGAATACCGCGGTTGAAAGACCGCCGCATGGATTTGTGGGTCTTGATAGTGTGGGCGTATTCCTGTTGGAGTGATGGTGGAGGTTTTGTTATCGCCAGTTTGTCACTGACCTTTGGTGTGGTGGACTTGTGTGGGTGTCTAAATTTTGGCGGATTCCGAGCTATTGGTCATAATAGCTGTGGCGGAATTCTGCAGCCGCGGCGGTGTGTTGACGTTCTTCTGCACTGCGGTAAGCGGCATTTACCGCCAATGTTGTAATGACCCCCATAGTCTTGTTTATTACATTACAAAACAGGACTACAAGTCACAGAATTCAAAATAAGACCCCTGGACTGGAGCAGCACATCACGCATGGACCTGGGAAACATGGCAGCCATGGCTTGTGTGTGGAAGGAGGGAAGTATGGCTATATTATATATTCTACTTATTACTGTACTCGCTGAAAAAAGCAAGGTTAAAGAGCAGTTATGGTTAGACACAATTATAAAACATATGTTTAAACAACCTCTAAAATCCACTTAAAAAACACAGTTAAAGTACAATAATGGTAGTGAAACAAAACCTAAAAACCAGTGACTTTTCTCAGTTATGCTTCAGTTAACTAACCATAACGGGTGCTTCTGTCATACACTGCATTTGACCTCCTATATTACATCAGTCCTGACATTTCAGATGACATCATTGTTGATGTCACAGATGACATCTCAAATTACATCACTGATAGTATCACTGATGATATCTCAAATAACATCATTGATGACTGAAGACATCAGTGATGACACCATCCGAAGATACCAATACTCTTGCCATTTCGTCTTACCATAACTACTGTAAACCACAACATTATTTACTGAATGTCTCTTTTACACTATTGCTGTAACTAATTTTAAAGAAATTACGCCATGAGCATCAGACCCTCACTGTGTACAGCCATGCCGAAATGGCCCACCATCTAGAGTTGTCTAACTCCAACTGCACATGGCCTATATCCCTGTGTAGTGGTCTTTGGCGATAAGGCCCAGCCTGCAGTTAGGTTATGCAGACAAACCATGATGGCCAAGCTTTTTTTTTTATGTTTATGGTTTTATGTTTGATTTTATGGAGTTGTTCTGGAATCTTTTTATTTTTTTTAAACGTTTTTTATCTATAGTTTTAAACTTTTTTTATGTCCTTTTTTTTTAAAGATTGATTACATTGTTATGGCATTTCTTCAGAAAGGGCATATGTTATCTTATGTAGATTTATAAAGTGCATGGCTACCGGAAGGCCTCCCAGCGCTGATAGCAGGACACTTAGGGGATCATTCTGACCCTGGCGGCCGGTGACCGCCAGGGTCACCGACCACGGGAGCACCGCCAACAGGCTGGCGGTGCTCCCGAGGGCAATCTGACCGCGGCGGTTCAGCCGCGGACAGAAAGGGTAAACCGGCGGTCTCCCGCCGGTTTACCACTGCCCTTGTGAATCCTCCATGGCTGCGGAGCGCGCTCCGCAGCCATGGGGATTCTGACACCCCCTACCGCCATCCTGATGCCGGTAGGGTGTGCCGCGGGGCCCCTGGGGGCCCCTGCAGAGCCCATGCCCATGGCATGGGCACTGCAGGGGCCCCCGTAAGAGGGCCCCGCAAAGTATTTCAGTGTCTGCTAAGCAGACACTGAAATACGCGACGGGTGCAACTGCACCCGTCGCACCCCTGCAACTACGCCGGCTCAATTCTGAGCCGGCGTCCTCGTTGCAGGGGCATTTCCTCTGGGCCGGCGGGCGCTCTTTTGGAGAGCGCCCGCCGGCCCAGAGGAAATGTCTGAATGGCCGCCGCGGTCTTTTGACCGCGGTGCGGTCATTCAGCGGCGGTACCTTGGCGGACGGCGGAGGTCAAAATGACCCCCTTAGAGTTGGCAGAAAGTTAAGCTTTAAACAGCCAGGTTTTAAGAGCTTCCTGGAAGGATAGTTCATGGTTGATCATGCGAAGGCTAGGTGGCAATAGATTCCATAGTTTGGCCCCATGGTATGCCAGAGAGCTTCCACCCCAATATACCGGACTTGGGGCCAGATGTAGCAAAGGGTTTTACCCATTCTATGTCTATGGGAAAATGTGTTCGTACATATGGCCCTTGTTTACTTCCCCTGAGAAGATCACCTTCTTTCACTGACTGCAGGAGGTGGAGAAATGCTGCCCACAGCGATTCTCCTTCTCCACCACTTCTGGGGGCAGGGTTTCTTCTACTCCCTCTGCATGCAGCTGCCTCTATATCTCCACTCAGGAGTACTCATTTGGATGCATGGCCCTTATGTGCTTTATCATGCTACTGGTTCCAAATGAGTCCATCCCTGGATCACCATGTTGTTGTGCTTGATAAAATAGAATGCATGTGACTCTGTGTATTAGCTAATTTTTTCACCATTTGCTTGTTTGAAAACCTTCCATAAAAAACTCTTTTCAGCTGAGGTGGAACCCTCGATGTGATAGCCATCACCCCAACCACATCATCGTACCAGCGTGCAGAAGATTGTACTTCCTTTGTCTTAGGTGCTTCATGGCTTCCTGTCATGATTGCAACCAATAAACCATCTGATTCCCTCTCTCTCTCACTTTGAATAAACAAAGGCAAAATGGTGTACTTCAAAGGGTGGGCTTCTTGTATCTAAAGCTGTGAAATTATTTTGCAGATAGTGTAGTTTTGATGGCACGTCAGAACCTTAATAAGTAAATTTACAAGGAGACGCAATCAGGTCAATGAACCTTTGAACCACGTTTGGAGACTTCCCAGTACGAAATGCCCTCTGTAACACCATCAATCAAGAGGCCAATAGACATTTAACAATAACTGATCAATAATCAATAAATAATCAATAGGACTTAGCAATTCAGACACACCATGACCTTTCAGTCATGAATAACCACACCAGTTTAATGTGGAGTTAGAACGTTTATTTCCCTGTTCTTAACGGACTAGTATCAAGTAGGTTACTCTCATTAGCAGTAAACACATCCCAATCAATACATGGATTACATACGTCCAGATTATAATGCGCACCATTAATATGAATCAGCCTAGCAGAGTTTCATTAGTACATGAATCAACAAAGCAAGAACTCAGTCATTTGTCTATTTGTGTCAGATCTCAGTGAACACCTCAAACTAACCACAAATTAGCATTATTATGTTGGGCTTCATGCAAAACAATTTAGCAACACAAATTTAGAAAACATCTGAACTAGGGTCTCTATCAAAATTAGCAGTTGGTACCTAGAAAGGAAAGCAAACAGACAATCACAATTTGCATTGGATAGTTACCAATCCAACAGATCAGCAAGCTGCCTCAGTCTTCGTCCTCATGACATCAGTCGATTCACCATCAGCAGAGTTCGGACGGGGCAAAATCTTTCAGCATTAAGATAAGCAAGAGTCTCTTTCAAGACACATAAGATAGCATAGCTAGGGAATGATCACTTCCCTCAGGTAGAGGAGAAGTTTGCATCAGGCAAGAATGGGATAGAGGATGGTTCTAGAAGTATCAGAATAAACTCAGGAGAGAAGACAAAAGTGTTCGGAAAAGTGGCTCGGGTGAAATGCTAGAGTAAAATGCGCAATGGCAAAAGTGGAATGCTAAGTGCTCGAACAAAAATGGCTCTAGGAATAGAATGCTTGATTTCTCCTTGTGTATGTCCATTAAGTCAAAAATGCCCATCTGTCCCCTAATTCCCTATTGGGTCAAATTTGGTGCATCATTATCTTCATCCAATTAGTTCACGTTCATCCTACCAGAAACTTCGACAATTCGCAGTTCCCATGTCACGGATTGGTCCATTTTATTGACGCCTTCAACGATTCGAATGTCAGGTGACAATTGCTACAACTCACATTCCATTCATTTATTCCACTAGTCCTGATGCTTCAGGGCGATAGCTACAATGGAACTTCTGCTCAATGTTCAATGCTGCGCACAGTAATTTAATCACTTCATTGTTGAAGTGACTTCCCCTATCTGATTCTAAAGAGACCGGAAAACCGAAACATGGTACCAGTTCCCTAAGCAGTAGTTTCGCTACTGTGAGGCTGTCATTTCTTCGTGTAGGGTAAGCTTCAATCCAATGGCTAAACACACAGACAATCAACAACACATACGTCAAACCTCCACACACAGGCATTTCAATGAAATCCAATTGCATTCTGCTGAATGGACCTCCAGCTCTTCCAATGTGGCTCAAATTCACCACAGTCCCTTCCCCGTGTTCATCTGTTGACAGATGATGCAACGGTGGCAAAGTACTTCAGCTTCTTATCTAAACTTTTGATTAAACCAGTCAATTTTGAACAACCTGATCATGGCATCCCTCCCAATGTGTGCTTGACCATGATAAAACCTTGCAAACTGAGACAAAAGGCTGTTTGGCAAAATCATTTTTCCCTCTTCGGAGACCCAAAAATCATCTGATCTCTGTATGCATTGCATCCTAACCCAAGAACGCTTCTCATCTTTACTGACACGATCCTGCAACAATTTCAACTCTTCTAACGTGTCAATCACCCTCAATGCGTAACCTGTGCATGTCTCATTTTCCTTTTCAGGTAACAGTTCCAATTGGTCCTTGAATGATATACAGTTCAATGCGCAAAACCTTGCAACTTGATCCGCATATCCATTTCCCATCTAAACAAAGTCTTGTGATTTCAAATGTGCACTGCATTTCCCCATGGCAATTTCATGAGGTAACTGAATCGCATGCAACAATTCTTTAATCCTCTTACCATTTTTCACTGGTGAACCAGAAGAGGTCAGGAAACCTCTCTGTGACTGCAATTGTCCAAAATCATGAACAATTCCAAATCCGTACTGTCTATCAGTATAGATAGTGACTCTCATCTGGGCAGAGACATGGCAAGCCCTAGTAAGAGCCACCAGTTAATCTACTTGAGCGGAATACACTCCTTGATGCCAGGACACTTCCAGGATACCAGAAATCGTGCATGCCGCATATCCTGCTCTCAGCACTCCTACTGAGTCTTTCAGACATGAGCCATCAACAAAAACAATTTGGTCATTTTCCTCCAATCAGGTGTCTCTAATATCAGGTCTCGGCTTTGTGCACAATTCTGTCACCTCAAGACAATCATGTTCAACATCTTCCAAACTTTCAATATCTGTGTTTTCATTTGGAAGCAACGTTGCCGGATTCAACACTGTTCATCTTTTCAATGTTACATTTGGCGACCCCAATATAATTGTCTCATACTTGGTCAATCTTGCATTGATCATATGCTGTGTTTTTGTTTGTGTCAAGAGGATCTCAACTGAGTGAGGAACCATGACTGTTAAAGGATGTCCCATCACTATGCCTTCACACTGTGTAAGGCTTTGACCAACTGCTGCCCCTGCACGCAGACAACCCGGTAAGGCTGCTGCAACTGGGTCCAAAGTAGCTGAAAAATATGCCACTGGTCGGATTACACCTCCATGGACCTGTGTCAAGACAGACAAGGAACATGCATCACGTTCATGACAAAACAGAATGAAAATCTTCGTGTAATCAGGCACACCTAAAGCTGGAGCCCTGCACATGCTCTCTCTTAGCTCAGTAAATGCTCTCATTTCCCTCTCTCCCAACACTATAGTGCCATGACTATCTTTGCTCGTCAGCCTCAACAATGGCTTGGAGATAACTGAAAAATTCGGGATCTATTGGCGGCAATAACCCACCATCCCTAGAAACATCCTAACATCTCTCAAGGTAGTCGGGGGATTCATTTGTAGCACTGCTGTTATCCTTTCCCTCGATATTCTTCTCGACCCTTTTTATGTGACCCAAATACTTCACCTCTGTCTGACAGTATTGCAATTTCTTTGGGGACACCTTGTGTCCGTTCTTTTCAAAATGGTTTAGTAGGGCAATCGAGTCATATTTGCACTCATTTCTTGTTTTAGATGCAATCAACAAATCATCAATGTACTGCACCAGAGTCGTTTGGAAAGGCAGCTCCAAAGACTCAAAATTCTTCTTCAGTATCTGGTTGAATATGGAAGGTGATTCCGAAAACCCTTGAGGAATTCGACACCAACTGTAGACCCTGTCCAGGAATTTAAAACTGAAAAGAAACTGGCTGTCCTCATGAAGGGGCACAGAAAAGAACGCCTGTGACAGATGATCTACTGTGAACCATTCTGCGTCGCATGGAATCTGAAACAAAATCACAGCTGGATTGGGTACTACGGCACAACATTTCACCACTATATCATTGATCTGTCTCAAATCTTGGACAATCTGAACTTTCCCACAGGGCTTTCTCAGTCCCATTATTGGTGAATTACATGGACTGCTCAACACCTCCTTTAAGTCTCCCTGCTTCACAAAATCTGCAATGATTTGCGCAACCTTCATAAGGACATCTTGCGCCATATGGTACTGTGGTATCTGGGAGAATATCGCATTTGGCTTCACATTAACTTTAACTGGCTCACCTCCTTTGATCAGTCCAACTTCTTTCCCAGTTAAATCCCACACCTTTTCCTCAACAGTTCCCTGTAAGTCTGAGGGTAGTTCAGCTATTGTGAACATTGGAAAGAAATTAATCAGAGGGTATTCCTCGTTTGTTGTCTCATTTTCATATTCAGAAACCTTCTCTTCCCCTTCATCATCACTGTTTGTCTGGACCTCAATTCCATCATTTGAACAGGTGATTGAACACCTCGTTTTGCACAATAAGGGGGTTATTCTAACTTTGGAGGAGTGTTAATCCGTCCCAAAAGTGACGGTAAAGTGACGGATATACCACCAGCCGTATTACGAGTTCCATAGGATATAATGGACTCGTAATACGGCTGGTGGTAAATCCGTCACTTTTCCGTCACTTTTGGGACGGATTAACACCTCCTCCAAAGTTAGAATAACCCCCTAAGTCTCTTCCCAGTAGGGATACGGGACTTGAATCGCTAACCACAAATCTGTGCAATCCCTGGAAAGTGCCAAGCTCAACTTGGACTGGATCTGTGATCGGATTTGTTAGAAGTTGGTTAGCTACTCCCACTACCTTAACTGTTCGTCCTGAAAGGGGCAGTTTTGGAAATTCTGCACTTCTGACTGTGGAATGGGTAGCTCCTGTGTCAACCAAAAATGAAACCTTGTGACCCATAACCTTTCCTTCTACATAGGGACCTCTCTGATCTACCTCTAGGGATGCTGCAAGCCTTCACTCCTCGCCATCTGAACTTTCATCCGACCATTCATCGTTTATTCCATTCTCACCACGCAACGGGAATTGCTGCAATGTGTTATTTTGACTGACTCTTTGACCTGTGACCTGTTGAGGAACCATCACCTGCTGCTGTTCCACTGGGGCTAACGGTAGTTGCATTTGCTGTCTAGGCACCATGGGGACCTGCTGCTGCGTTGGTTGTAACTGTACTGATTGCACGTGTGGCCTATGCACCTGCTGCATGGGTTGCAATGATTCACATTGTTCTAAAAATTTGAATTTGGACCTCTTAATCTTGGTCCTCTCATATTTTGGAATGAACTGACACCATTGCTTTGTTGAACAACACCTCCCTGCACCATCATTGGGCACTCCCGCTTCCAGTGTCCCACGACCCCGCAAGCATGACAAGGTAACACTTTCTTCATTCCTTGTACATCATTTTGAACTACCACAGTATTCAAATCCGGACCGCGGTTCACCATGCCTCCTCGTCCTTTACCTCTCATCGGCGGATGAAACATCCCATTTCCCTGCGGCTGCTGTACCATCTGCTGTGGAAAACTTCCCGCCATCCCTGTCTGCGCTGCCTTAACTTGCATCACCAACGCCTTCTCCTTCAATTTTCTCTGCTTCAACTCAATCTCATCACTACAGTACTTTGCATACCGTAACACCTCATCAATCGGTTTTGCTTGCCAGCAAATCAAATGATTCTTAATCATCTGGCCAATCTCAGGTCTCAATCCTTCCACGAATCTGAACACAAAGTGATTCATATCCTTCGCCTCAATGGTCTCCGTGCCACTGTAATGCTTGAACGCTTTCAGCACCATTTCATAATATACATGTATAGACTCTTTGGCCTCCTGAGCCGTTCTATCAATCCTCTGCCAATCAATATTTTTAGGCGAAACTCTCGTTTTCAGAAACTCAATCACCTTGTAATAGTACTTCATCACCTCAGGAGACAGCGCACCTGTGTGTCTGTCCCTTGCTGGTTCATCCATCGGCCAATCTACACTCCTCTTGCACTCAATCCACAAATCGGCTGGAACTATTATCTCAAAGAGAGTGTTCAGGTCTTCCCAAAGACACTTCGCAAGCTTCACGAACCTGTCTGTCTGCTGATACCATACTCTTGGTTTCTCTCTCAATCTGAGGAAATCATTTGTAAATTATAAAATGGCACCTCTGGTCCAAGGTACATGGACAAGAGTCTCTCCCGCAGTTTCTCTCATGGGTAACATCTTTATAGTGTTCGAGTCCTGTTGTACTCGAACAGTCTGCTCTATGCAGTCACTCTTTCTCCTGTCTCTTTTCTTCACCCATCTGACTTTCCACTTGTCTAAGGCTCCCCAAACTTGTGCACTCTGCAGTATGTCTTTGAGGTGAGCTTTCATTCCAGCTGACCTCATGTGCTCAAAATCCTTTGGCTCAAAGTCTAATCTGTAACTTCTCTTCAAATGTTTGGTATTCTCTAAGTCTATGCCGTATTTGTCGGCCAGGTTCGCCAACCTCTGGTGTACTTTGCTCACATCTCTAGTTATTCTTGGGCACAAATACCTCAATTCCGCTTCAGTGTATGACTCTAGCCTGTGCATACCCATGTTCCCTTCAATGTGTTCACCTGCTTCCATTCCCAGCCTCACATAGTTTAGGTATTCTTCTCCTTCCGTCCTCCTTGCTGCTACAGTCTGTGCGGTATTGAGTTTGTCTAGCCAGTCAGTCAACTGTTGTGCAATTAAACCCTGCAATGAAATGTTTCCAGCCTGTACTAAAGGCGTCTGTGGTGCATTTGCATTTGAAGTCTGCGGTGTCAGTAATCTTGAACTTGATTGTCTCATAGCAACTGTTTCTAGAATGGGTACATCAGGGTACATCCTCTGAATCTATGGCGGTTGCAACTGAGGTTGCACCATCTGTGTGGTGGGCACACCAAAACTGTTCTGCATCTGAACTTGTGTCGGGACAGGACTAACCTGTGCCTGACTCACTGTTGCTTTGTCTTGTGTCAAACCTGTAGGACCTGTACTGGTACTTGGGCATTTCCATCCGCCGCATAGGGCGGTGGACGATCATTCAGTAACTGAGTAAGGAACTCATCATCATCTGAATCGTCTACCTCTGTCCAGGGCTTTCTGACCTCTTTATCCTTAGAAGGACTTTTGTTCGTTTTATGAGTGGCTTTCTTCCCTTTGCCCTCGACATCTGGGGTTATCGCTGGAAACAGTCTAACTCCATCTATTGTCTCTCTCCTCCAAACTCTCTGTGCACTATCCCATCTAGCCTCCGCTAGTGTCTTTTCTGCTTTCCTCATTCTCCTCTCAAATTTCTGTTGTTGTTGCCGTATTGCCATTAGTTCCCAGATTGCTAATTCCTCAAACTATGCTGGTCTCGGGGGTGGCTTCAGATCATATAGCACCCTCTGCAAATTTTCTAAAACCCTCAAATTGAACGCTCGATTCTCAGGAAACGCTAAGCACCCCTCTTTCTCAGTCGCTTTGCACCATTGCTTTAGCCAAAGACATGGCGCGACTCCCTTTTCCTCCACTACAATGTAAGCCGGTGTACCCTCTGGCGGTGTAACTTCTCCTACACTTGCAGTAATATACCCATCTCCCCTCAAAGCGCTCTTAAAAGCCTTGAAAAATGTCATCTTTTCGTCTTTATTTTTGTTCACAGTCGAATCAGGAAGTGACTTTGATTCCCAGAATTCTCTTCGCCTACTTCCTCAACCAATTGCCTCTCACGGACAGCTGCCAATCCGTGCGTGACCCTTCTCACTAACCAACCTATCCCAGCGCGGCTCCAATGAAATCACACTCACACGGACTGCAGCTGACAAAGTCTTGCAGCTTGTCCTCCACTTCTCAATTCATACAAACTAATGCGATATATATTTTGCGTGCACCAACCAATAACAAAACTCAAATTTGTTGGTTTGCTACAGGGAAGGTAACACAATCGCTTCAGAACTTTACAGAGGTTTCGCTTAGCCTCGGCCGCTACTCTCTCCTTCTCAGATCCCGCACTCGCAAGCAAAATTTGACCCGCAAATTCTACTCTCGACTTGTCAATTGCCCTAGTGCACTTTGGAACTCACCAAATCTCCATTTAAGTTCTCATTTACTCACTTTTGACTCAAACTCGACTTATCGATTTCATTATCGACCTATTAAACTGCACGAATTACAACATAAGCCAAGTGTCTCATACACTTATCAATATACTCCGAAGTCTTAGACCAAGCAGTGTCCGTACATCATCAACAACCATGTGGACAATCTTTTAGCACAAAGCGCCACGCTCACATGAAGTTCGACAACTTCCCTACTCTCATACTGCGGAGTACGCCCACTCCTACTAAAACATCATCATCTGGCCTAAAATCCTCACAAACCTCACAATTCACCTGCGATTTCCATAAGCTGTGCAAGCGCAAAACCTACTTCATTTACACTATCACTAGAACGGCGAGGACATACTCAAACTCCCTTCAGCAAGCTCTGAGATTCCGGGAAAGTCATTTGGGACTTAGGGAGACATCCTCTTTCCAATTTGCATAATTTAAAGAAAGTTCAAAACCAATTTATTCAGTACACCTGGTCTACCACCAAACCGTTTCAAGGGCCAAACTCATCCGCATCAAACTCTTAATTATCACACTGGGGCTTCAGAGGCTAAGCATCAACTCTACAAACTGTGATCTTTCGTACTGGGGCCCCCAAAGGGCCAACCCATCCGCACTGCTACCAAAACTGAAGGAGCGTCAGAACCTTAATAAGTAAACTTACAAGGAGACGCAATCAGGTCAATGAAACTTTGGACCGCGTTTGGAGACTTCCCAGTACGAAATGCCATCTGTAACACCATCAATCAATAGGTCAATAGACATTTAACAATAACCGATCAATAAACAATCAATCGGACTTAGCAATTCGGACACACCATGACCTTTCAGTCATGAATAACCACACCAGTTTAATTTGGAGTTAGAACATTTATTTCCCTATTGTTAACGGACTAATATCAAGTAGGTTACTCTCAATAGCAATAAACACATCACAATAAATACATGGATTACATACATCCAGATTATAATGCACACCATTAATATGAATCAGCCTAGCAGAGTTTCATTAGTACATGAATCAACAAAGCAAGAACTCAGTCATTTGTCTATTTGCGTAAAATCTCAGTGAACACCTCAAACTAACCACGAATTAGCATTAGCATGTTGGGCTTCATGCAAAACAATTTAGCAAAACGAATTTAGAAAACATCTGAACTAGGGTCTCTATCAAAATTAGCAGTTGGTACCTAGAAAGGAAAGGCAACAGACAATCACAATTTGCATTGGATAGTTACCAATCCAACAGATCAGCAAGCAGCGTCAGTCTTTGTCCTCAGGACATCAGTCGATTCACCATCAGCAGAGTTCGGACGGGGAAAAATCTTTCAGCATTAAGATAAGCAAGAGTCTCTTTCAAGACGCATAAAATAGCATAGCTAGGGAATGATCACTTCCCTCAGGTAGAGGAGAAGTTTGCATTAGGCAAGAATGGGATAGAGGATGGTTCTAGAAGTATCAGAATAAACTCAGGAGAGTAGACAAAAGTGTCCAGAAAAGTGGCTCGGGTGGAATGCCAGAGTAAAATGCGCAATGGCAAAAGTAGAATGCTAAGTGCTCGAACAAGAATGGCTATAGGAATAGAATGCTTGATTTCTCCTTGTGTATGTCCATTAAGTCAAAACTGTCGATCTATTCCCTAATTCCCTATTGGGTCAAATTTGGTGCATCGTTATCTTCATCCAATTAGTTTGCGTTCATCCTACAAGAACCTTCGACAATTCACAGTTCCCATGTCACGAATTCGTCCATTTTATTGACGCCTTCAACGATTCGAATGTCAGGTGACAATTGCTACAACTCACGTTCCAGTCAGAGTCTTCATTGTTTTCTCCTAGTACAGTTAGCCTTGTACCTGTTGCGAATTACACTGTTGCAGTTAGCAAGAACACCGCCTTCGAGCAAACTGCTTCTCAAGAGAAATAATTCTACTATAGATACACACACATAGCTTCTGGAAAAGTACAGCTTCGCGTCCTTCAGGAAAACAGCATCAAACCAATTAGAAATATAATTCAAAAATGAGGTCAGGCAGCTAGGCCACAGCCCTCACTAAAGTTAGCCTATATTAATGTAAAGCAAACTCTTAACATGAAACCTTAATTATGACATACTAGTACAAAATTAAAACCCATATTGCATAACATGTCAATATTAAAAAGCATTTTCATTAGTCTTCGTATATAGTGGTAACCACTCCCCGTGGGCACATTTCATATGTGTGCATTATTTCATCTATGTTAAACACATTTTCTATGCAGATTCAACACACAATATGTAAGCATTTGCATTAATATTTCTTGTTAAAACATACGCCTCAACAGTTTGTTTAATCTATCAGTTGGCTCTTTTAATTTGTATGGGTGGAGGGAGTTTGGGTCTGCTGATTCTCCAAGGCACCAATAGAAACAATGCTACAGTGTCGTAGTAAAATTGCGAGACCAGGAAGACAGTACTCCATTTTCAGAAACCGCCGCAATAAAACGGTAGTCGCGAACCCTTAAAATTTTACAGTTCAGGTGGATAAGAAAACAAACTCTTTTTTACTGCTTGTGACCAAGGGGTCGCTAAGAGAAATCTGAAATTTAGGACTGTAGTGGTAGATATCAAAATGCCCCTGTTTTAGGGATTTTTGGAACCGCACTACAAACACTGGTAACTCACCTTTAAATCCTATGACTTTATTTTAGTACATTCAAGTAATTCCTGCCTGTTTAGTACAGATCAGTAGACTCCTTGCTGTAAGAGCGATCAACAGCAAAAAAAAGTTATCTCGATGTGTATTGTTCTTTCTTTTTTGGGGATAGAAAATGTTTCCTCTCTGCAAGTAAAGCTACTAAGCTGGATGATAAGCACAGAGGAAAACCAGAGAGCGTTGACGATCAGGTCGAAGGATCAAGGGGCCAGATGTAGCAAGCAGTTTTGCCCATTCTGTGTCTATGGGAAAATGTGTTCGTACATATGGCCCAAGGTCTCCACCTTTTGTGTCTATTGTGTGGAAACTTTTCCCTGCTGAGGAGAAAACGCTGTCATCTAAATATGTCACATGTACATTATGTGCCCCAAATGTTATGGGTGGAAAGTCGTGGAAAATATTTGTTTACAACTTTTTCAATGAATAAGCATTGTAATGCTTGCCATCGATGCCAATGTGATGCAGAGAAAAGAAAGACACACCCGATGAGGTGGCATCTACATTTGCTGCTGTGTTAAAGCAGGCTATACTTCCTCTCTCAGCAGTGCAGCACATTCTCCCTAATGGCAACAGATTGTCACAGGAAATCATGCAGTACAAGAAAGATGGATGTTACACATGCTTTGCCATTAGTAGCCTGCAGTGCCTTGTCTGTGGGACAATGATCTCCGTTGGAGAGATGAGTGTGTGAGAATGAGAAAATCAAGTCCTATTCCACCAGCAGATATACATAAAATAATTTTTCTTTTTTTTTAATCTAAGTTCCTATTCTACTCTTGCAGTTGCAATTTTTGTATCTCCAAAAAAGTTAAAACACAAAAAAACAAAAAAAAATGTGGAAGGATGGTTCTACTTCGAACTAATATTCATAGATTTAAAAAGATATAAATGTATGCCGTGTGTCTTGTATGTCAGTGAGTCCAAATGAGAGTCAGTTCAACCAACATACATCATTCGAGCTGGGTGAGTGAAATTGTGCATTAGAGAAGCAAGTAAGTGAGAGGGATTGTGCTGCAGGGATTGCCTGGAGGGACTGCTCTCCATCCAAGTCCTGCATCCAATCAACCATCGGCTGACAATCCTTAATGTGCACGGCTTATTGTCATGAACTAGTCAGGCCCTCCACGTGATCCTGATGGGAAGCCGTCCCCCCACTGCACATGGCCTTTGGCTGGGTACTTCTGGCATGGGCAGCAAAGCCTGGCCTCCTATCTGGCCCTTTGCCCTATCCCCCATCGATGGACAATACACTCTATGAATATTGTTTGGATGTGTGCAGAAGGGGTAAGACACAGGGTCTGGCCTCTAGCCAGGCGCTACACCCCACCCTCCAATGGCATTCAATCCACACTGCACAAGGCCTACTACAAGTGCTATAGAGGAAGGGGTGCATTTCCAGGCCTCCAACCAGGCCCTACACTCGACACCCTAAAGGCATCCAACCCCACAGCTCATATCGTTTGTCCCTGCACTCACACCTCCTTGGGCATCCAACCTCCGCTGCACATGGCCTACAGCAGTACACCACAGAGATAGGGCACAGGGGCTGGCTTCTGATCAAGCCCTGCACCCACCCTCCACAGGTATTCATCTACTGCTTCTCATGCCTTTCAGCCATTCCCTGTCAGGATGGGGTGCTGGGCTTGGCCTATGTGTAGGCCCTGCAATCAACCCTGAGTGGGTGATTGAGCTCCACTGAGCATAGTCTTTGGCCATCTTTAGTTGGGGTTGGCAGTAGGGCCTGGCCTCTAGCCTAGTCTTTATTTTGAAATGCTGCCCTCACAATAATCTCAAGGGTCAGGCTGTCATATCCAGTGAGAGGTAGATGTTTTTTAAATATTCTTTGGAAAGAAAAGGATTGGTTAAACTTGGCATAACTTTAATATATTTACTCATTAAGAAAAAGTCACTTTCTCCGGTACATCAGTTTCCAAGGCTAACAAATCATAGCATGTTCCCAATTTCTAGTCTTGTCAAAAAATCACAATGCATACTCCCTTTTTCTGGAGACTGATCCTTTAAAATCAATGGCAGTCCTTGGTAGACCTTTATGAGTTTAAATTAATTACTGCAAAGACCACGCTTTTCAGTGTATAGTGCCCTCTTGTAAAGCTGAGGTGAAGCTGTGTTTTTTTGTTGTAGGTCACAGTCACAATTTATTGGTTACCTCTCACTGTACTTTTATTCGTAAACTAACATTGTATTCCATTTCACAGACAGCAGCCAATTACAAGGCAAGTACTTAAGACAAGACTTTTTTATATTCAAATAACTCCCTTTTCATGATGAATGTTGATTCTGCAGCTCCTCTGACTGTCACAAGTATCCCAACACCATGGTTTGAGTGAGGACTCTCCTTTATCCACTTGGCCTGTGAGTATGAGTAATCTTGCCACACTGACAATGATATGAGGTTGCATTTCACCATGTGCACTACCTGATGTAATAATTACACATTGGAAAGTTGATGCATCTCTTACACCACACAATCTTGTCTATTTTATTGACATCTGTCAAAGGCAGAAGTGGAAATGGGCTACCAGGTTTGCCCACAAATAGACAACTCCTGGAAATATGTTAACAAACTGATTTCTGCATACCTTCTGGGCCATAGAATCCATTTACAACAACAACATCCAATTAAACATGCCTGGAATTTTTCAAAGAGATGGAGTGCATTTGACTATAGATGCGAATAGAATCTTCTTGCCTACCAGAAGGAATGTATCCAGTTCTATCTAAAACTGTGAACAAAACACATCATGAACCCAAAGCCTCTACTCAGATCCCCTATTCTTTATCATTACAGTTTGCTTTTATTGCAATTACTTGAAGCTCAGGTACATTGAGGCTCCCAGACAAAACCTCATTTTACCACATGGTTTTTCAATAGCTTCCTAGGCGGTTCTGCATAAATAGTAAAAAAGGTACAGGGCCTCTTCTGCAATCAGGTCCTGCAGCCCACTCTCCAAATGCTTCCAACCTTCACTATACAAGACCTTTAGTCCCTCTGTAGGTGTGGCTGACCCTCCATGGGAACTTGATCCCCACTGCAAAAAGCATTCAGCAATGTATGGTGGGAGTAGGGCTCAGAGCCTGAAGGTGGTGCACAGTGTTGGTGGGAGGCAGGTCCTGGCCTCCAGCCAGGCTCTGAACTCTCCCTCCACAGACATCCAAACCGCTCTGTTCAACAAAAATATTTCCCTTCCAACATTAAAAACCCTTATAAATTTGAAAGAATTCTTATTCTAATATCATGCCTAGTAGACTAGGTGTATCAGATGAGTCTTTCTTTATTTTCTATAAAACATATAAAAAAATGTATTACTTTAATGCAACAAAATGCCAAATCACTTATAATTTCATTCTTAGATCATATTACATTAACACATATATTAAAAAGAACAAAAAGCATTACATTACAATTCACATCTCAAATAAAAATTAATTACAGTTCATGTTCAAAACTATTCTTTCCTATTAGATGTCAAAAGAAAACTGATGAGGGGTGTTTTGGTAAAATAACAGGACAATCCCACCTTCTTCAGGAAACTTAAAGTATGTGTATCTCACTAAAATGAATCCAATAAATACTATCTTTAAAAAATAAATTGAATTGCACAGTGTCACATTTCTTATCAGTTCTGTAGCCTACTTAATTTGCTGGCACCCTTTCAATATCTTACAGTTTCTCAAAGAGAGCTTAACCTGCTCCTTATCACCCACAGGATACCCTGATATATGAAGGGTTCTCTTATTCTAGGTTGTATCTATCTAACAATGAATTATCACACAATTATGAATTATTATTTCTATATTTGCCTCTATTTCATGTTTAATCTTTAAGCCTCATTTAAAATATCACTATTCCCAATGTCATGAATCTCTTGTACTAAAAGGACACAGCAACGTGGGTATCCTCTCCCTAATAAATATCAATACTACCATATGTCCATACCTATTCTCGTATCACAATCCTTCATCTCGGGTTCTCTGGAGCCTTATTATCATATAAAACCATCACTATCATCAATCTTAGTGTAATGGACTGTGCTTTGCAGTTATATTCTCCCTCGTAGCTTTACTATAATCATTTTTTTTGTAAAAAAGATTGAGAGAGATCAAGTTTTATTAATACATTATGGGCATAGAAGTCCCATATGGCAACTAATAGATCTGCAGTATTAAAAGCCTACCAGAGAAAACTTTGTAGAAATACAAATGTACACATTTAAAATGTGGTGGACATTGTGCCTACCAAATGTATTTTGACACCAAGTTTAACATGAAAACATTGTGCATTCATAACTGAGTGAATTATTAATAACTATTAGCCTGAAAGTATTATTTTAGGTAGATAAAGTAGAAATCAAATGTATTATGATTATTAAATGATTATGAATCAAACACACTTACATTGAAATAAATGGATTTCATTATTATGAATTATGTGTTTAGAAAAATAAATATATGTATAAAATTGCCTTGACATAATATGAATAATATTTTAAATTAAATAGTTTGCGTTGCACATTTGATATGATTTTACGTTTAAGGTGCGCAACAGGTTTATTAATCTATCATTTGTATTAATGTGTATTTAGGCATCTTAACTTGACAAGGCCTGAAGGTTCATTTTGCACGCAGTCATGAAAAAATACTTGTTTATTCTGTCCCCTCTGACTTGAATACTTTTCCTAGGCAGCTAATGTAATGTTGAATGTTCTATTTTATTGCAGGAGAACAGCATGTTTCAAATTTAGCTAACGTAACAATATTTGTTCTAGCTATTGAACTAGACAGGAAACTACAATGTTCATGTGAAAGAATATTAGTTTTGTTTATTGTGTGGCATGAGAAAGGAACTGTAAGTAGCAAATAACTAGAGAATGCAAAATTGTGTTAATCACATTAGGTTACCAGATGGCAACACAGTTTTGCTGAGAAGATTCCTAAAAGTTGTAAACTTGGTGGTACCACTGCCTGTTATTGAATGCCAAAAGTGATGCCTAGAATATGCAGACCTCAAGAACCAATAAATGCATTTTGCATATTTTAATTAGTGATAGCGCGTCAGAACCTTGATAAGTAAACTCACAAGGAGACACGCCTAGGCGGATGAACCTTTTGAACACGTTCGGAGACTTCACAGTACGAAGTATCTTTCTGGCATCACAAAATCAATAAATCAATAAATCAATAACCCAATCGATATTCTTAGTAACCAATCAACAAGATAATCAATAACATTTAATAAGAATCAATAAAGTGAACACACCGTGACCTTTCAGTCATGAATACCCACACCAATTTAGTTAAGTGTTAGGATATTTATTCCCTATTAGTTACAATCTAATAATCATCTCCGTTAATCTCATTAGCAATCAATCTCATTAGAAACTCTTCAGATTTATCATTAAAACACAATTAATCAACGCATAGAGAATATTCATTAAGCATTAACACATCAGTAGTAAGAAGCAGCTTAGCAAAGACTCAGTAGTGCAAGATTGAACAAGGCAAGAAACCAGTCATTTGTCTATTTGCGTCAGGTATTTGTGAACACCTTAACTAACCTCAAATTAGCATCAGCATGTTGGACTTCATGCAAAACACAATTTTGCAAAACATCTAACTATGGCCCCTATCAAAGAGCAGTTGGTACCTAGGAAAAAAAGGCAAACAGACAATTACAATTTTCATCAGATAGTTACCCCTCCAAATGAATCAGCAAACAGTGTCAGTCTTCTTCCTCAGGACATCAGTCGATTCACCCTCAGCAAAGATAGGACAGGGCAAAGTCTCAGTATGACATAGCGAAAAAATAAGACTCTTCCCTCATATGGAGGAGAAGTAAGCATCAGGTAAGAAGTTAGATAGAGGATGGTTTAAAGTATCAGGAAGAATAAACAGCAAAGGCTCAAAAGAGCAATGGCAAAGTATGGCTTAAGGCAGAATGTCAGAATAATGGCCAATAATGTCCGAATAAAGGTCTGATTTCTCCTCGGGTCGTGCGGTTATATCAAAACTGTCGAAATAGCCCTTAATTCCCCATTGGATAATATTTGGTGCATCATTATCTCTGTCCAATAATTCTTCACACACCTCACTAGAATTTTCCACAGAACACAGTTCTCATGCCATTGATTGGCCCATGTTATTGACGTCTTCATCGGGTGGAATGTCAGATAAGAAAAGTTACACATTACGCTCCAGTCAGTAGTCCCATTGTTTTTTCCTACTCCAGGCAGCATTGCACCTGTTACGAATTACACTGTTGCATTCAGCAAGAATGTCTCCTTGAGCAAGTCGGGTCCCATGAGAAAGAATTTACTACGGCTACACACACATCTCTAGCTTCTGGAAAAGTACAGCTTTGTGTCCTTCAGGAAGACAGCACATTGCACGTTAGGAAAAACACAGTTTAATATGAGACCAGGCAGCTAGGCCCAGGCCCCCGCTAACTAAGGCCTAGTAATTTAGTTAACAAACCCCTAATATATGACTCTAATTATAATATGCCGATACAAATTCATAACATTAGTACATAATTAATTCATCATTAATAAGTTTCATTAGTCTTCGTATACATTGTTGGCCACTCCCCATGGGCACATTTCAAATGCGTACATTATTTTTTCTACGTTAACGCATTCGCTGTGCAGCTTCATTACACAATATATTGCAAGCTTTTCATGTTAATATTAATTTTAAAAGACACACTCCAACATTAGTGAAGAACTTTGAAACTGAAGCCAGTCCATCAAATTCTCTTCTGAACTTCAGTACTATGTTTGCTGTCAAATTCTCTTCTATAAATTCCCTGATGAGTTTTCTCATCATACTCATAATAGCCCAATGCGGTTTCAGTACTAATATGGCCAACTAATTTTGAACTGCTGAACAGTCCTATGTGCAGCCCTTGTTCTGCACCATCTTAATGCTGCTATCAACTTACGCTGGAAGAAGGTGACCGTTCCTGTAGAATCATCCTGTCTGCTGTCCCATGAGGAAAAGTATAACTAAATGTGGTTTCTTGTTTCCCTTTTCAGATTAGTCACTTCCACCAGCATATTTTATAGTGAGTGACCCTAGTTAGATGTTTTCCAAATTATTTTTGTCTTTTATTTTTGCTTGTGTCTGCCTGTGTTAGCCTGTTCCCACAAAGGCAAATCCCAATTCTGGGTTAGTGTTAGGAATGGCCCAGCTCTGAAATTATTTGTTAAAGCAGTGTTTTGATGATTTACTTATGTCACCATCATCTGCATTGAAATCTGATAATAATGCTCATATGGTTTTGTTGCTAATTTGTATAATTTTTGGGAGTGTTTAACAGCATTGATGTTTAGCAGGTTTAATTTTTTAAGACATTGCGGACAGCCTATGGTTGTCATATATGTGTATAACTTAATTTTGTGCACTATTTATTTAAGATTGGTTTTGGGATTGTAATACAGTATTGAAACTTTATTCAGTTTGGAGTTTTGATTTAGTTTTGAATTGTTCATGGTGTTTAAAATTGTTTATGTTATAATGTCATTGATTTGGGAATGTTAATTTCAGACTAATGCCTCCGTCACCACCTGCAAAGAACTGGTCGACCTCTAACAGTGCAGAGGCGGGAAGAGGACCTCGGCAGGTGTGCCAGCAGTTTTAAGCAGCAGAGCCATGGTTATGTCTTGTGAGGAAGAGAGTCAGAATTTGCCCACTTTGTGAGTTGTTCTTTGGTGTAGAGTAAGGATTGATGAAATTTCAGCATTGTGTTGCAAGGGTACAGTATGTGTTTTGAGTCGGGTTTTACGCTTTCAGTGCTTTGGCTAAATCGCGGTGAAGTGTGATGTATGAAGTGAAGGAGGGAGTTTGTGTACTCCAAGGTAATTGAGTAGGGAGTTTGCATACTCCAAGGTAATTGATATGGGAGTTTGCGTACTCCAGGTATGACAGTGGGGAGTTGGCGTACTCCAAGTGAATGTGGTGCTTTGTGATCAAAGATTGCCGATGTGGTTCTTTTAATGGGTACTGCAAGGCCTAAGACTCTGGAGTATTATTGTACAAGTGTATGGAGACACTTGGTTAATTTATTGTCTACAGGTAAAGGTGTTGGTTGATTGAGACTGTCAACAATACCAATAGATTTAATTGAGTATGTGTTGCTGATTGGTATTAGGTGAATCCTGAGTGCACATGGAGGATCCGTACTAATTGGAGTGAGGTTATTTGCATTTGTGAGGAAACCATAGCTAAAACAGTCGCTGTTTGTGTGAAAGGCCACGCTCAAAATTTCCATACAGCTTGCGAAGTGTTTGAGACCCGTAGTGAGCAGACAGGTTTTGGTTTTTGTGTTCGCAATATTTTGTATTTAGCGTTGCTTGAGAGGTAGTTGAGACAGCTCAGAAGTGAGTCGCAGCTGCTGAACGGAGCGTGTGTGACATTGTTTGGTCCGTGCTTGGATAGGTTCATTTGGTGAGAAAAGCAGCGCATGGATTGGTGAACAAGTCTGCGGGCTATAGGTTAGCAACAGCTTGTGAATAGAATTGTGGGATCGAAAATTACTTCCTGGTTTTGTAGATTTTGTGTTTGTGAATTATATTTGTGTAAAAATGAAGTTTTTCAAAGCTTTAAAGAGCTCGCTGAGGGGAGATGTTTTTATTCCAGTTAGGGAAGGTGAATTATCAATTTGTCACAAGCATTTTTCTCAGAGCAATTGTGGATAGTCAGTTCCTCTTCTGTTTCTGATTCAGCAATCGTGTGTATTCGTGGTCGCGTCCTCCACAGGGATTTTCAGAATCATCGTCCATTTTTATCAGATTTTGAAGAAGAATTTAGAGTCTTTGAACATGCCATTTCAGTCTGCTTTAGTGCAGTACATTGATGACCTGACGGTTGCATCTAATACACGTGAAGCTTGCAGACAAGATACCATAGCGTTGTTGAATCATTTGGGTGAAAACACAAGTTTTCTCCTGCTAAGTTACAGTGTTGCCAGAAAGGAGTAAAATATTTAGGTCACCAAAGGTGCAAGGAAAGTGTCCGGAGAGAGAGTTGGAGCCATTATGCAAATGAATCCCCCAGTTACACAGAGAGATGTCAGAATACTTTTGGGCATGGTGAGCTATTGCCGCCAATGGATCCTCAATTTTTCAGTAATTTACTTACCGCTGAAGAAGTTGACACACAAGGAAGTCACAGACCAAGTCCCCTTCAATGAGGAGCGCATGAAAGCGTTTTTCTGAGTTGGAAGAGAGTTTGTGCAGAGCTTCAGCTTTGGGAATGCCTGATCACATAAAAGGTTTTGCACTGTTTTGTCAGGAACGTGATGGCTGTGTTCTTTCTGTCTTGACACAGTCACATGAAGAAACAAACAGTGCAGTGGCATCTTTTTCAACCACATTTGATCCTATCACAGCTGATTTGCCAGGCTGTCTGAAAGCCATGGCTTCTCCTTGTGTGAGCATCAGTCAATGCAAAGACATTGTGATGGGACACCCTTTAACTGTCTATGTCCCTCACTCAGTTGAAATTATTTTGACTATGTCCAAGACACAATATTTGACCAGTGCTCATCTTACCCATTATGAGTTATAAATTCTTGGATCCCCCGATGTTGTGGTTAAGAGGTGTTCCACTTTGAATCCTGACCACAATAATACCTGTGAATGTTGATGAAAAAAATTAAGCTAATGAAATGGAACGACTGCCTCGAAGTTACTGAACAGTGCACCAAACCCAAACCTGATATTCAGGATACTCCTCTAGAATAGAATTACCAAGTTGTTTTTGTTGATGGCTCCTGTTTGCGAGACAGTGAAGGTACTCTGAGAGCTGGTTATGCAGTTTGCACACTCTCAGGAGTGGTTGAAGCTTCATGGCTTCAAGGAGTTTTTTCTGCCAAAGTAGCCAAATTGGTTGCTCTTACAAAAGCATGCCGTGTATCAGAGCAGCTCTACGTGACAATATTCACAGATAGTCAGTACGGATTTGGTCCATGACCTCCAGTAGTTATGGCATCAGTGAGGTTTTATGACCTCTTCTGGATCACCCATTCATATGGTGAGAAAATGAATGATTTGTTAAATGCTTTATAGTTACCGGAGAAGATTGTGGTTGAAAAATGTACTGCACATGTAAGATCAGATGACTATGTATCTCTGGGTAATGCCTATGCTGACCAAATTGCCAGATATTGTGCACTCCATTGCGTCACCTTCTATGAAGAGTGGGAGTAATGAAAGTGACACCAGTGAGTCAAATTAAAATTTCTTGATGTTAGTGGTTGATACTTGGGGTGAGATTAAGAGGTTCCAGGAAGAGGTGATGGAGGAAGAACACACAGGTTGGGTAAAGGCAGGTTGTGCGCAAAGAGAGGGAGATGATGTTTGGATTTCAAATGAAGGAAAATTCATGTTAGCAGACTGTTTGTTGAACTCAATGGCTAGGTATTATCATGGCCAGGTTCATCTCTGCAGAGATGCAATGATTTGCACTTTCAAGCAGACATGGTACAATCCCAGATTTAGACTGGTTGCAGAAGCGGTTTGTCCAGATGTGTTACATGCAACCAAATGAATGTAGGGAAATGCACAGTGGTGAATTTGAGCTACATAGGCAGATTGGGAGGTCTGTTTAACAGAATACAAATAGACTTCATTAAAATGCCTGCTTGTAACAGATTGAAGTATGTGTTGGTTATTGTGTGTGTGTTTTCCAAGACGATTGAGGCTAATCCAACACATAGGAATGATAGTCTCACTGTAGCTAAGTTGCTGCCCTGGGAACTAATACCACCTTATGGATTCCCGACTTTTTTAAAATCAGATCAAGGAACTAATTTTAATAATGAGATCATAAAGTTGTTGTGTGCAGCATTCAACATTCGGTAAAATTGCACTGCAGTTACTGACCAGAGGCATCTGGAGTGGTGGAGCAAACGAATGGAACACTGAAAGCTCGACTGACAAAGGTTTGTGCCTCTACAGCTTTGAAATGGCCTGATGCATTGCTACTTGTCCTAATCAGCATGCGTAGCATCCCTGACAGGAAGACAGGACTGTCTCCTCATGAAATTCCGATGGGTCGTGCAATGAGACTATCAGCAGTATCTGCAAATGCACTTGTGAACATAACAGATGACTTAGTGCTGGATTATTGCGAGGGTCTAGCTGATGTGGTTCAGTCTTTGCCTCATCAGATTGAAGTAGCAACAGTTCAACTAGCTCACGAACAGTGCCACAGCCTGAAGGCTGGCAAGTGGGTACTGGTTACGAAACATGTGCAGAAGACTTGCCTAGAGCCCAGGTGGAAAGGTCCTTTTCAAATCATCCTGGTGATGACAACAGCTGTGAAGTGTGCTGGTCTTCCGAACTGGATACACGCAAGACACAGTTCCGTGCCCTCTTGAAACAAAGAGTCTGATCCTGCAAGAATGAATGCTGATGAAGAAGGTGTTTGGCTTGATCAAGCTGTGAGGACGGAACCTGTGGCTGAAGCAGAAAATGTGCGAAGTGGTGAAGGTACACGCAGCCAGGGGTGCAGGAGAGCAAAGTCAAAGTCAAAATCAACTGATTCCTGCCAGGTGGTAGTGAATGCAAATGCACCCAGAAGGAGAACTGTAAAAGGAGACACATGGCCTACAACTGCACTGACCTGGTTGCGGATAAACTCCCATCAATAACAGAAACAGTTGAAGAATCAAATCAGAGTGAAGATGAAGATGATGCTGTGAGGATAACTGAAAGGAAAAGGGTGCCAAGTTGCAGATTTTCTTCACCTGAATGGATCGACTTTGACACAAATGAATAGGAAAACAAGTTTATGACCTTTTGTTTTGACAGTTAGAATTGAATTGAACATTCTGGAACTTAAAGTTGCATTTGAACTGAGCTTTGAAATAACCTTGCCAATTGATCAACAAAGACATTACACTCTGGAAGAAACAATAAATGATCAACAGATTGTGTTCTATTGAAAACGGACATTTGAACTGATTTTGACAATTTTTGGCTAAACTCGAGAAGTTTCTAGAAGCTCGAGAACTGCTGTGAGTAGTGCAAAGAGATTTTGAAAATAAATTTTGCTGTTGATTTTTGCCTTTTATATTTTTCCTTTTTCTCCTTTCTGCTCCTACAGAAGCCATGAATCCTGGACAGGGCAAGCGCAGTAGGTGTAAATATGTGTGCATTGGCTTGATAATAGTATGTATAATTGCATGCATTTTGTTGACTGCAGTGTTTCAATGAAAGAAGTGCAAATCACAGACACTCCAATGCTGAGAATGACAAAATCTAAGCAGGGTAAGTTTTAGAAGGATGAGAGATTGCTTCATTTAGATGACAAAAGGGGCGATTTATTTTCCGATATGTATTATCGTTTGCTGTATGAGTATGTGGACACAATGAATGTGCATGATTGTTATGTGTGTACACAGATTTGTTCATCAGTGCCGGAAGGGATCACTTATCATAGTTTACCACTAACTTATGGAATTAGTTGCAGCTTATTATTAACATGTTTGTACAACCAGGTGTACATTCAATATTTGTATTCAAACTACGATGTAGTTTTCTCTTTTGTTCCCATTAACCAGCATTTGAGCAGCATCGCAAAGGCTAAGAACATAGACATAATAGGAGAATTATTTGAGCCTACACTGATTTTTGGCACAGCTTACACAAACTGGAATAACTTAAGATGTATTCTCACACAGGTAGAAAAGGAGTTCGTTAATCAGGTAGATGATAGAAGAAAAGCAATGAAAGAAAGGAAAGACAAGGGTATAGTTTCTAGAATGGAATCATTTTACAACACACCAGACACACAAGGACACTTAGCTTTAAATAGGCAACATGTAGGAAAGCTTTGTGTATATAGGCCGCAATCAAAAGCTGACAATACATTTGTAGGAACGAGTGAATGCAGACATGTGTTTTTGTACAAGAGTGTATGGGATTTTATGTTAAATGGACAAGACCCCACTGTACCTGGTGTTTATTACATCTGTGCTAAGAATGCTTATTGCAAACTGCCGAAAGGCTGGTATGGTATGCTATTTGGGAGTGGTTTTCCTGCACATTTACCAAAAGGACAATATTGACAATCCAGAAGGGATTGACAGACCTAAAATGAGATTTAAAAGAGGAGCAAGGGGCTCAGAGATTACATGAGATGTTTTTGGAGCTATTATTGTATTGGTGGGTGTGATCTTGAATGACGTAATGATTAGGAAGTTATCAATGATTGTAGGTAAGATGTCAACTGATTTTTCAGTTGCGATGTTCGTAATGGACACAGAAATGGTTGCGGCAAGGTCTGTGATTTTTCAGAATCGCCTTGCGTTAGACATTCTTTTAGCAAAAGAGGGTGGAGTTTGCAGAGTTTTTAAATCAGAGCACTCCTGCACTTATATCATGAATAACAGCAGGAAGATAAGGAAATAATTATCTCATCTGATGAGTCTGAAAAATGACCTTAGTGACCTAAAAGAGACAAATGTTTGGGAAACAATAGGTGAAGGATTTTCTAAGATAGGAACTTGGTTTGGAAACTTGGGAAATGGTTTTGTGAAGACGATCCTGAAACCTTGACTGATTGTGGCAGTGTGCATAGTATGCGCACTTGGATTTTACAAAGCTTACAATTTCTGGAAAAGTCAAAAGGCAAAGAATAAACAGAGGAGGGAAGAAATGGAAATTGAGAATATGAGAAACAGGTATTATCAGGCAATGAAAAGAATTGAAAACTACTGCAAACTTGACCAATGCATTATCATTCTACAAGTTTTTGATTTTTTCTCATTGTAAATAAGAAAAATGATTTGTGACGTCATAGATTGCTGTCTGAGGAGGGATTGAGACAGATCAAGTTTTATTAATAAATTAGTGGCATAGAAGTAGCATATGACAACCAATGCATATGCTGTTTTAAAAGCCTAACAAAGAAAATGATGTAGACATAAAAATGTACACTTTTAAATTGTGGTGGACATTTGTGCCAATTGTGATGGACATTTGTGCCTTACCAATTGTATTTTGACACCACATTTAACATGAAAATATTGTGCATTCATAAATGAGTGAATTATTACTAAATATTAACCTAAAAATATTATTTTAGTTAGAAACAGTAGAAATAAAATGTATTGTGAGTATTAAATGAATATGAATTAAACACACTTGCATTCGAATAAATGGATTTCATTATTATGAACTACATGTTTAGAAAAATGAAATATGTTTAAATTGCCTTGACATAATATGAATAATATTTGGAATTTAATTATGTGATTTGCATATTTGATTTGATTTTAAGGTGTGCAACAGGTTTATTAATGTATTAATTGTATTAATGTGTATTTAGGCTTCTTATCTTGACAAGGCCTGAAGATTCATTTTGCACGCAGTCATGGAAAAATACTTGTTTATTCTGTCCCCTCTGACCTGAATTCTTTTACTAGGCAGCTAATGTAATGTTGAATGTTCTATTGTATCGCAGGAGAACAGCATGTTTCAAATTTAGTTAATGTAACAATATTTGTTCTAGTTGTGGACCCGGATAGGAAACTACAGTATTCATGTGAAAGAATATTTGTTTAGTTTATTGTGTGCCATGAGAAAGGAACTGTAGGTAGCAAATAACTAGAGAATGTAATAGTTTGTTAGTCACATGTTAGGTCACCAGATGACAACACACTTTCGCTGAGAAGATTTTTTAAAGTTGCAAACTTGGTGGTACCACTGCCTGTTACTGGATGCTGAAACTAACGCCCAGAATGTGCCCACCTGAAGAACCAATGAATGAATTTTGCAGATTTTAATTAGTAAAGAACTTTGAAACTGAAGTTAGTCCATCGCCAGCTCTTCTGAAATTCAGTTCTATGTGTGCTTAAGGCTGGTGTCCGAGTCTCTTCTCTAAATTGCCTGATATGTTTTTTCATCATAGTCATAGTAGCCCAATGCAGTTTCAGTACTAATAGGACCAACTAATTCTGAAGTGCTGATTTATCCTATGTGCAGCCCATGTTCTGCACCATCTTAATGCTGTGATCAATTGACGCTGGAAGAAGGTGACCGTTCCTGTGGAGTCATCCTGTCTGCTGTCCCTTGAGGAGAGGTATAACTAAATGTGGCTTCTTGTTTCCCTTCTAGCTTAGTCAATTGTACCAGCATATTTTTATAGTGAGTTACCCTTGTTAAATGTTTTCCAAATTATTTTTGTCTTTTATTTTTGCTTTTGTCTGCATGTGTTAGCCCATCCTGACACATGCAAATCCCAATTCTGGTTAGTGTTAGGAATCTGAACGCTCTGAAATTAATTGTTAAAACTGTGTTTTGATGATTTACTGATGTCACCATAATCTGCTTTCAAATTTGATAATAATGTTCTTATGGTATTGTTGCTAATCTATATCATTCTTTTGCAGTGTTTAACGGTATTGATGTTCAGCAGGTTGAACCTTTTCAGGTGATTCGGACAGCCTATGATTTTCATGTATGTTTATAACTTAGATTTGCGCACTATTTACGTGACATTGATTTTGGGATTGTAAAATACTTTGAAACTTCATTCAGTTTGGAGTTTTGATTTAGTGTTGAATTGTTCATGGTGGTTAAAATTGTTTATGGTATAATGTCATTGTTTTGGAAATGTTAAATTCTGACAACTGCCTCTGTCACCAAGTCCAAAGATCTGGTTGACCTCTGAGAGTGAGTGCATTGTGATGGTGTCTCACCCGCACGCCTGTGGTTTCTGAACCTGAGGCGGAAAGAGGACCTCCATTGGCGCACCAGCAAGATTTTATAGCTTTTCTCCCAACGGGTCCATTGGAAGTGGAACACCACAAATGATACAACAACAACTTGACACCGATCCCCCTGCCCCCAACTTCTAGATACATCTTATCTTCTCTTGCCTCTAGTAAAGACAAGGCCAGGCTCCTGAGGCAGCCCCATGGGCAACCCCCTTCTGTGAAGGCCAAATGTATTGCCTCTGTAGTTGCTGCATATGTCCCATATTTTTTTTAATTCCTTTAGGCACCCCTCGATCTATAGATTGTGTCTTCTGCTTGCAAACACCATTCCATAGTCCTGGCCCAGTTTGTTACATTAAGGGAAATCAGGGCATCCCAGAGGAGAATTATGTCTCTCCTGGCAACAATCAGGGCAACGTTGCACCACAAAAGAGTATATTTAGGGAGTGTTTGTTCCCCGCAAATGCACAGGATTTCCAGTGCTGGTGTGAAACATATGTCCTCTCCCATGGCTTCCTCCGTTGGCATATCCTGGACCAAAAGTGTTAGATGTGCGGGCAGTCATATAGTGTATGTAGCAGAGTGGCCAGGAGGCCGCAGCCTCTCAGGCATGGAGACGTGTTTATTTTGCCCATGTGTAGTAATCGTGTTCTACTGTAGTATGCCTGGTGGAAGATTTTGTGTTGCACTAGTATGAACCCTATCCATATTGCCACATCTCTGAGGTATCTATATGCCTCCCCACTGTCCATGTCATCTAGAACTCCCAAGTGTCACTCCTACTGGTCTTGAAGAGACATAAAGGGAGGCCACACCTTCTGTTAAGAGGAATATTCTGTAGATTCGTGAAATTGCATTTTTAAGTAGTGAGGATGCGAGCATTTGGAATTCTAGCAGAACTTTCCATACTTGATGAGTGCATGCCTCAGCTGTAGGTATCTGAGATTCTGATTCTTCACTAGATCCACATGATGGTTTCCTTTCACAATATAGATGGAGCCCTGCAGCATGTGCTGTTTCTCCGGCAAGGGTGGGTCCATGCTAACTGATGTCTCCCTTCCCTAAGTGTTGGGAGGGTCACCATTGTGGTCCACCTCTTGGTGCCGAGTACATCGGGCCTGTCTGAACTAGGCCTCCTCATGCCTTCCTAGGCCTTTCTGGGTCATCGAACCTCACTCTGTTCTCTGATCATCAGCCTGTGGTTCCTGAGGGGCCCTTGGATAATTGACAGCTTAAGCCTTCCTAGGTCGGAGCTCACAATGGCTGTGCCATATTGGTTTGGCGCCATAGCCACGCCCCCCCAGTATGACCATTTTCACACTTACACCTGTACCTCAAACCTTAATCTTGGGAACACCAGGGCCTCAATTTAATTTAATGCCATCCATTTATGTTCTCTTATCTAGTGTCATACGACATGAACTACTTTATCACCCGCACAACCACTAAAAGTCACCTGTATTAAGACAAACATTCTCCTATGGGTCATAAAGTTCACTATTGTTCACCTCTGCTTTCTGTATTAGATTAACTCAAATAGTCTCTTGCTTCTTACCTTACAGATGTGCACCCTCTGCTTTTCTTTTAATTATTTAGTATAATCCTTAAAGATTTTCTCATTCACTAAGAATTTCTTCTGGCCTTTCTATCATACCTACAAATAAGAACATTTATTCAACCCTGAGTTGTCTAAACACTGATAAATAAGACATCTGCAAATTCTGAATAAGTCGTCTCTCCACTTACCAATATACCTTTATCATCGGTTCAAACAGTTAGAATTCGATTTTTATTTTTTTGCACTTTGATTCCTCCAGTCCGTATATGTTTAAACCACAAAGTGGCACAATCGTTACTCACTAATATGCAGCTCCCTTATATAAAACACTCTTTCACGGATACATGCCCTCTCTCACTTCGTACCGATAAAAGAGTAACTCTTGAAGTAACGGGCCCCCATTTGTGAATTCAAAGTTCTGTGTGTTCCCCTCTCGGGTCCCTATCCGTACCCTCTCCAACCTTATATGATTGGCTCCCTTACTAACTCACTATAAAACTGATAAGTGCATTTCCCAGATCCACGGGAATTACATCTGAATCATGTTTCTTACATCGTTTTCATCATCATCATCACCTTAAGCATGTGCTGTTTTAATTCCAGGAACCCTCACCTAAGTGCCAGTATTTCTTGTCATGTTATGATCTTCGAGTATTTTTCTCTGAACTCGTTGGCAGTCTAGAATCTCAATAAGTATCCCTTATTTATATCCTCCTATGCATATGTGTGTCAGCGTTAATCTAAACATACACTTCCGATCAGAAGGGATATGAGTTGTTCTCTACATTTCCTGTTTTTGTCCAAATCAACTCCATTCATAGTGCCTTCTATTTCCTCTACGATAAACGTTTGATACAATTTTCAGAACGTTTCATCTCACTGAATTCTTCCAGTAAGGGTTCTTTTATCTGACCTAACAGCTCAGCTACGTTTATTAATGCTAATCCTCGTGTCCGTGCTTGTTTTACCCTCATATGGTTTCTCACATCGGCGTATAAGCAAAAAAACATTACTCGCTCTACAATTTACAGAATGACTGATGCCCTCGGATTCCACTTAATCACCTCCCATAACTCTTTCACAATACTACAAGTTCCACACAGAAAATTACCCCTAATGTGTTTTCCATTGCAGAAGCTCATCTGCCTAGTCCCATTGTTACACCATTGGTGTGGACAGGCTGTTCCTTAATGCTTTATTCCTTCTGTATGCAAACACCGAGCCCCTTATTAAGAGCTTGCAGGGTGGCAGAGGCGCCAGCCAAACTCTTTGATTCGGAAAACCGCCACTTCTGCTTTCCGGCCACCGGCCTATTATGAGTTTTCTGCTGGGCCAGCGGGGGGAAACAGCGTTTTCGTCCACTGGCTCAGCGGAAAACTCACCACAACATTGACGCCGGCTCGTAACCAAGCCGGCAGCAATGTTGCAGTGCATCGGGTGCGACAGCACCTGTCATGCTTTTCAGTGCCCGTAATTCAGGCAGTGAAAGGGCAATGGGGCAGTCCATGGGGGCCTCTCCACTGCCCATGTCAAGTTCATGGGCAGTTCAGGGGCCCCGGTGGGACCGCCATGCAAAAGCCGGCGGAGAGGGGACTTGTAATGCCCAGGGCAGCGCTGCCCAGGCGAATTAAGATCGCTGGCACCGCCAGGCTGTTGACTGGCGGCAGCCGGGCGGTGATGGTGGTAAGACCGTGGCAGCTCCACCAGGGTCGTAATGTGGAGGCCCGACCGCTGCTTTGGCAGCAGTCCGACCTCCACCGCGAGTCTGGCAGTCCCAGGACTGCCAGACTCGTAATGAGGGGCCGAGTGTTCTAACATCCTACTATTCATTTGTCAATAGTTTCCTTTTTATAGTCTCCGAATATGCCATTCCTACTAAAGCATTTTACTCTTTTATATGCATGTCTCACTAACCAATGTGGATAGCCGTGATCTTTCAATTTAGCCTTCAGGCACTCTGTTTGGTCCTAAAAATCCTGTATATTGGTACAGGTCCTCCATACACATAGGAACTGTCAAACTCACCCACATGCAAACATACTGGACTTGGTGCACAGGTAGCTCCCGCACTGATTTGTTTTTTATTGGTAAAGGTAATACTTGAATAAGCAAATATTATTCTTCAAATTATTCTCACACATTCCACAAGAAAATCAGCATTAGGGATCATTTCATTTATTTCCTTGAGAATCCTATCTATCACATGAATAGTTTAGCCCTACAGTTTATTTGAATATTGCGCCTCAATGTCCATTTTGACTAGCCATTCTTTATTTCTGTCAAATCTTAAACCCTCACTTTTAGTGATCATATCTGTTGCATTTTTAATATAGGATTGATGCAAAACCAACGACCTTGAAAATTGATCCACATATTTGCTCAATGATTCCATCAGAGAATTTGGTTTTGACGCGACTGGCCTCATGGATGGATCTACATGATTCCTATGAACACTTGGTAGGCCATAAATAGCTAGGATTATCAGATGTCCGTTGTTCAGAAAACTAAACTCCTCCTCACATATATAACCTTCATTTTCTCTTCCTGGCCATCCATTTGATTGATTTAGGCCTTTTGTATAATGATCACCAACCACTAGGAGTTTATATCTGCAGGGTATTCTAATCATCCATATCCATAATGATTATACTTTCTCCAGGTGCACCTTTCTGTCTCAATTCCATTTCCTAGTCAGATTCGGAAGTAGTATATAAGTATCTGAGAATGTGACACATTTCCTTGGTCTCTGTTTTTATCCTAACTACTTCAACGGGTTTGATTTTGATCATTCACAATTTTTTTATAATAGCAACTCCTTGAATTTGGGTATACAACCTCCACACTTTATTTATTCATAACTTTCCTTAATCTCAGATTTTTTATTCATCAAATATTCTTTATAACCCAAACTGAACATCTTTTGAAAATCAATTTATTGGAAACTACTCACTAATGAATTTACACCAAACCAAGAAGAGGCACTTTCAATGTGACAAATCTGTTGTAATTTCATTTAGAGATTTTTTTTTGTATTGAAGAGCTAAGAATCCTATGTTAAAAGAATGGGAAATGGCACTGGGATCCTCATTTTGTGCTTGGCCACGACTTGACAGATCGTCACAAAGTGTGCCATGAATACCCCAAAGTTGATGTGCTTTGTTTTGGAGTATTTTGTACAAATTCATCAAAAGAAGCTTAAATTATTAGGAAAACAAAAAATGCTTTTCCTATGGAAACTCTGAACTGACCATAACTACAACGGTGATGTCGCTGGCAGCATGTTTTTTATATATACAAGTGTGTGTGTGTGGGTGCGTGTGTGTCTGTGTGTGGGTGTATGTAATTCACATAGTCAAACAGCAAGGAATTTATTTTACCCTCTCTACTTTGAACTCAGTGAAGCTCATTCTGATCCCCATGCTAGTTCTGAAATCCGAAGCATGAGTAGTTAGCACCCAATTTCAGTTTCTGAGTTGAATGCAAATTGCAAAGTGTTCTGGGGGTTTTCACCAAGCAAATTCTTCCAACATTTGCTGTGAAGAATTTGTGTGGGTAACAAAGTATGGAAAGGCATATGCAACATGGTTTTACCACAATACTGAAGGCACATACTATTACCTAGTCTATGATAAACCTGTAAATAGACACAAAAACAGACCCACAGAAGAGCATTACCATGTAGTCTGTGGACTGTGACTTACACACTTGAGCCCGTACTTGGTGAGCTGCATGCTTTCTTTCTCCTCCCCGAACTATCTTTGTCATCAGCTTTCTAAATACCAGTCATGAATTTCCCAATTAGGTAGGTCAGGCCTGTGAGAATAAAGCAGTTCCAAAATCTTCTAAAAGTATTCAGTCATTTGCTTATTGGTGCATGATCATGCCTTGCTTCTCATTGACTGCAGAGAGTTTAGCAGACTTTACCACAGGACACACTTAGGCCACTGAGTTATCAGTCAGTAGTTCAGAGTGGTCACTTTCCTCTTACTACGACAGAAGGTTTTCAGAAAAACAGGCTGTCTTGTGTGTTTACTTTATATCGCTTTCAGAGATAAAACATTTATTTTCATGATTCTCTGCCATAGAATGATGGTAGGATGAGACCTAGAACGTCCTCTGAGGAAGTAATGACCCAACGTGGTGTGTGGCACATTTTTTAACCTTTAGTCATGGGTTGGCATAGAAGTGAGGCAGCAGTCTCTGCATTTGTGTATATCTTGTGTGGATTTTAAACTGATAGGTTTAGGCATACTTGTGTTAGGAGAGGGATAAGGGATGGTGTATGGCATTGTACCTGGTGCAGTGTTTGGAACCACCTGATGAGAATAATGAGTTTTTTTTCTCTATTACGCTCAACTGAATTGCATTTCCAGGTCCAAGTGTGGGTGGGGTCAAATCAGGAGGGAGTAGAGGAGGACCCAATTTATCTGCTGTGTTGCACTGCCAGTTTGTGATGATGTGCAAGATATCAGGCAGCTGCAAATGCAATGCAATGCATACACAAGGTAACAACGCTGTCTGAAGTTTATGCCTGGAGGACGTAGTTGGGAGAAACATCTTGAGGTGTTACCTAATCCCTTTGCAGACCTCCTACCCTATGTATCTAATGTTCTCTCAGGATTCATTGAGCCAAGATCCAGTAACTGTGATTTAAGTGACTGAGCTATTAAGAAAACACAACACAATCTTTCTTTCCACCTACTTTTACAACATGAAGAGGTAGGAACTTGCTCTTAATGACAGAGTGATTTATAACTGGGTCTTGTGACTAAATCTTCCACTCCCTACACGGTGTTACAGAAAACATACGGCCTTATTTCGAGTATGGCGGAGGAAGTTACTCCACTACAAACATGAGGGATATCCCATCAGCTGTATTATGATCCCTTTAAAGCCTATTGAGATCGTAATAGAGCAGATGGGATATGGGTCATGTTTGTGATAGATTAACCCATACGCCAAATTCCAAATCAGGCCCAAAGTCTTTTGTGGTCATTTTGATGTTGGCGGTAATGACTGCACCGCCGGCGGTGGTGGAAATTACCGCCGACAGCATGGCGGTGCAGACTGCCGTATAAAGATAGCAGTAGTGAACTGGCTGCAAAGCAGCCAGTTCACTACTACCCACCGCCATGCCTGAATCGACCGCCGGGCTGACGGTAGCCACTTTCGACCCGGTGGTGGAGCCTAGACCACCGGTGGGATAATGATCCCATTTCCACCCCACCAGGGATATCCCAACAGGTAATCCCTGGCAGAAAGTATACTGGTGACAGGAATACTCATTCCTGTCACCAGTGTGTGACATGCTAGCACCCCCCCACTGACACAACCCCCAAGTACCCCCCAAGCCCCTGGACACCCCTCCCCGTACCCCACCTCCCAAACCCTGAAATCCTCCCCCCACCTCTCAACCCCCCAATCACTTTGTAAGGCTTCCCTAAACCCCCTCCCCATCCCCCAACCCCCCACCTTCTTTTCGGCCCCCAACTCCTAAATACACATGCACGCATACATAGACATACACACACGCATTCATACACGCAGGCACACATCCTCCCTTCACAAACACACACGCACACCCCCATGCATGCACTCACTCACTCAACACACACACCCCTCCCCTCTTCCCTTTTGGGCTGCACTTACCTGTTCTGTAGCGCTGCTCTGGGAGGGAACGAGCTCCTAGGATTCTGCTCAGCCGGCATCGGCATAGGCGTGGCGGTGTCTGGACTTACGTGGCGGTGAGGGTAGAGCACCATCTGCCCCACCACCGACCGCCATCCCCTCACCGCCATCAATAGGGGTGAGGGTCCAGGAAGCATAATATGTCAGGATGCCTGCCGCCACCACTGGCGGTCTTCCTTCGACCGTCAGCACAGTTGTTGGCGGGTCATCCCACCATGTTCTAAATGAGGGACTTAATCTTGTTCAAATAATTGGATCATTGAATGGACACAAAGTTCCAATATGTGTGAAACCTTTAGCACTGCATTTTTATTTTCGACTAAAGGCCTAAGTCCGGATTCACTAATCCATGTTCTCAAACCAGTGTATTACAATTAAACACAAACTAGTTTGAGAACAGGAATGCAGTTTGCAATGCAACATATGTACAAATAGGTTTCATTCTGAATTAGGCATTTGCAAAGGGTTGCAAAATCAACTACCTAATGAATATTAATTAGGCAGGTGATAATTTGGGACTTCCTGTGACTGGCTGTGAATGCAGGGATAGTGCCTCGCAAGGGACAGCAGAATTCTGTCCCTGCTTTTGAATTTCCAACCGGGAAACTTATTTAAGAAGCCTTTGTCCATTACAAAGGCAGGTGCTGCTTTAAGCAACTAGCTTATCTTCTTAATCACTACTCTTCCTCAGATCTTTCTGCTAGTCCTAATGATACTACCATTGAATAATACACCTACAACAACTTGTTCTCTCCTCTTATTCAGCTCAACGACACCTACTGTCTACCCGTGCAAGTTATTTTTTCTCTGTTTGCTCTTCCCCGATCAAATCATAGTCCTACTCCTCCTGTCCTATTCCAATTACCCTGCTGTCACTCCTAATCTAGACTTTATGCTCATGTCCTACTGCTACTACACTAGTCACATCTCAACTGTGCTCATGGCCTATTCATTCTACCCAAGTGTCACTCATTAGCTATACTTACAACTCCTCCTAAACGTCTCTTGCTCTCTCTGCTACTCCTTTCGCTCTCAACATTCTCTTCAACAGGACTCTCTAGTTCTTTCTTCCCCCACTGCTTCTCGATTCAACTCCTCTCTCCCCTTCTCTCTTTCCTTATTACATTTTTTCACCATGTATCTCTGTGACTCACTGGCATAGCAAAGGTTCATGGGCCATAAAGCAACCAAGGAATCTGAGCACTTCTAAACCGTTTTTGTACTAAAAGGCAGTCATTATTAATGTGAAATGGGTCTCTCAGACCCCAAGCCAAATTGCAATGCACCAAAGATAGCTATGGCCCTGCAGTCTTACAGTAGCTTAGCAAGGACATCAAGGGTCTTAATATATTCGAAAAATATGCGCCCTCCTCTAGTAGCGGCTGATGACCCTTAACAGTGGAGAGTCTTAAAGCTGCAGTCCAGTGGCAGGTACTGTGAAAAAAACAAAATGCCTTTAGCCTAAAATTCCAAAGGTCTTAATCAGGGCTCGTATTTATAACGGGCCGTGGCTGAGAGCTCTGGAATGAAAGCTGAAGGCAATGTGAGTTTCTCACACTGCCTGTCAGTCGGCTAAATAAAAAGAACAATGTACTTACCCAATTTCCTCCTTCTTCTCCTTCTCCTCATCCAGTCAGCGCAATGGTACTTCCTGGAGCCTCAGGCAGTTCCCCTATCCAAATCCCGATCCTGCTTTCATGCTGCAGATGAGCAGCATGAGAGCAGCACCAGGATTGGCTGGAGCGGGCTGCCTCAAAGCTCCAGCAGGCACAGTGGGCAAAGCAGTAGGCAGAAATATTTACACATATTAGGTTTGAAAAGCTAATGCTGCAGTTTGCAAACTTGACCTAGGTTAGAAATGTGAAATGTTGCACTTTTCATGAAGCTAACATGCTACAAATATGATGACGTAATGAAAGAATAGTTCGTTTTAACCTTCCCATAGGCATATTTTGTAAGATTATAATAAAGTATTAAAATGTTATAGCTTAATTCTGCTAAATGTTTAAAAGCACACAAAGGTGAATCAATTTGTGGGTTGTGATTTAATAGAATGATGTAAAAGCCTAACCCTGAAATGACGTTTTCTCTAAAAGGTGTCAGTGGTACGACCTCTCATACATGTATTTAAAATTATGATAAAAATGTCACAGTTAAACACTGTTGTGTCTGAACTGTTGTTTCCATTGTGAGAAGACGATGAGATGTTTTTGTTCCCATGAAGACATTATTTGCTGATTGAATGAGATGGTGTGAGCAACGATACTTGTTGCAAAAGTTTATTAGTGTGTATTCCTAAAGTAGTTTGGGAACTTTTCCTTAGGTCTCGAAGTGAGAACACTGTCCATACCATTTAGCCAGAGACTTTGCGGGTCATTACGAGTTTGGTGGATGGTTTTTACCACCCTCCGAACTTCCCACAGGGAGCTTGCCACCACACACGACCATTAAGAGTTTCCTGCTAGGCTGGCAGGCAGACACCTCAGTTTTCACCCACCAGCCTAGCCGGAAACAGGCTACAGCATTGTCACCGACTCATAATCGAGCCGGCGGCAATGCTGTAGCCCGCAGGGTGCACCAGCACCCTCGCAATGTTCACTGTCTGCAAAGGGGAGGCCATGTACAACCCCCAACACTGCCATGAAAAGGCTGGCAGAGAACCTGGAGGATTAGGATCTCTGCAACCTCCAGGATGCCAGGATCCAAGATCCTGCTAAAGCTCTCAGTTCCCTGCTGGTCCAACTGCCAGGGTATCAATGTGTCAGTCGTAAGACCACCACACTCTTAATGAGGGCCTTTGTCTCCACACACATTCACTCTCTGCCCAATATTTGCTGCTCAGAGATTCTACTGAGTTTTGTTTATTGAAGATTCTGCTTGATTGATTATTGAGATTTGATTCTGAAGCTTTATGCTTCAACCTCTCTATTTTGAGCTCCTTATGCGATCTAGCTGACACCATTTTCTTGTCTGTCCCCATCCCATTCTGAGATGTGGACTAGGAACTTTTCCTTTATGGAACGCACTTTATACATTTGCTCTGATGTTATTTAATTCTATTGATTAATTAATTTGTTGATTATTACTTATACCTATTCAATAAAGATGTAATTTACTAAAGGATTTATAACAGAGCTTTTGAAC
This sequence comes from Pleurodeles waltl, assembly GCF_031143425.1. Classification (NCBI taxonomy): domain Eukaryota; kingdom Metazoa; phylum Chordata; class Amphibia; order Caudata; family Salamandridae; genus Pleurodeles; species Pleurodeles waltl. Next base: position 1,028,267,617 of record NC_090437.1, on the reverse strand, counting down.
TCACACCAACTCTCATCATTGACTGAAGATAGTACCTGAAATTGTGATTACTGATTGATTTATAGCTCCTGTTTAATTTCATCTACGACAAACGTCTGTCGGCTCAGTGGCATAGGGTCACTACCCTGATGAGATGGTAAATCTGACTTTGTAAACCAATATTTAAATGATGGCTCTGCACTCTAACACAGCCAAAACGGTCAAGCAGTGCTGCAGTGAGGCTATCAGAGAGCCCTGCAAGTCTGGCCTGGAAGGCTTTTATGATGTAGCAATAGTGGGTAACAAGTTTGGCTGCCAACTGTTGTTGCAAGATACCAATGAATTTCCAGATTTAGAATCTGGTGTAAATGATAGAGGCTTCCTATGGAACAAAGGTATGATAATCTTTGATATCTGTGGGAGATGATAAAGGGAAATAAAACTGGATGTCAAAATGTTGAGTAGTGTCAAAGCTCAAAATCTGGATGCCAAATTCTACATATAATGAAATCTATGGGCATCTTTCACAGTTCATGTTTGTATGTTCTTTTTGGTTTTCTGGACTTGGAAACTTATATGAAGTACTAAATTAAAACACTGGCAACACTGCTGGAATCTGCAGCATGTGCATGTATTGCTTTGCTCCCTTTAGGGGAAGTTTGCGGTATTTTGGTCAATAGTTAGAAACTTTTAGGTAGAGATACACATAGCATGAAACATTCAGGCCCTGATTTATACTTTTTGGTGCAAAACTGCACCAAAATGTTTAGCACTGGCTTGCACCATTTCTGTGCAGTAGCCGGGCACCATATTTATGGAATGGTGCAAAGGGTAGGCTAGCGTAAAAAAAAAGGCCGTTAGTCGGGTGGGGCTGGCGGTATGGAAGAAGGGGGTTTTGCACCAAAATATGATGTTAGGCAGGTTAGAGTAAAACAAAATGACTCTAACCTGCCTAGGGTTATTTTCTGACGCACAACTATCCATACCACGTCTCCTGTCTTAGAAAAGACAGGAGTCATGCCCTCCACCCCAATGGCCAGCACAGGGGACCAGGGTCCCCTGGGCATGGCCATTGCACCCAGTGCCATGTAAGGGGACCCATTTCAGGGCCCCCAATGGCACTTAAAAAAAAAAATACTTACCTGTACTTACTTATACTTACCTGGGATGGGGTCCCCCATCCTCCGCTCTCCCTCTGGTGCGAGTGTCCCTGGGGCCTGGGGAGGCCACCTGTGGGCTTATTCTATGGTGTTCCGTCATTGGAAATAAGTCCATAGGTCCCCTAACGCCTGCCCTGACCCAGGCGTTAAAAAATGGTGCAAAGCAGGCTTTGCACCATTTTTTGACCCCTCCTCTCTCCCGTGTGTGATTTTAGCACGGGGATAAATATGGCGCTAAGGCCATAGAGTCATTTTTTGCTCCGGAATGCCTACTTTGCATCTCATTGACGCAAAGTAGGTTTCCACGTCCTAAAAATGAAAAGAATGACTTTAACTCCATAAATTTGGCTACATAAATAAATGTTTTGTATTTGCTTAATATCCAGATATGAAACAGTCAAAACATCTACAGAGAGCTGCAACCTCATGTTTTACCATTTGAAAAGTTTATTAGTTTATTAGCCATACCAAGCACATGCTATGCAACACTTGCTTTAGGCACAGAAGCTGATATTCAAAAGTTTAACAGCTGCCTTCAAAGGGCAATATTAATGAGTTACTAATAAAAAAGGAAGGAAGAATAGGTTGTTTAGCATGTAATGTAATGATGTGCCTTGTGGACTGGGGTATGACCCAATTAAATATTAGAGGCTGAGATTTATTCAGGTATTTATTCTATTACTTTTAGTTTTCCTCACTGCAACGTCACTGCAAAGTGCGTAGGTATCCTTTATCATGAGTCCTGTGTTCTCTGTGGCATAGGACTCAAGGTGCACTCTACTGAGGAGGCATAAATAGGATGAAACAGCTCTGTGGTTGCTTGTGTTCCCCTTCAAAGTTGTAGCAGGATTGACTGGACTGCTCTTATTAGAGGAAGACCAAAGCTGATTTGCATATGGCTGATGCCTGACGTAAGTGGCCGAAAACAAAACGATTGACTGGGATGCAGCTCAGAGGAATTGCCGTGGTTGAGCATAATTCAAGCATTTCATCCATGCCTTTTGTTTTGTTCAGTTGGGAAATGCTTGGCTAGAGAAGTTAGAGTTACCAATTAATAGTTGTGTTATTGTTTCAATCCAGCAAGAAACACACAGTGATATAGAGACATTATAAATGACTAAATATGCGCATGTTTAGCCGTGTGTTAGTTTAGAATATTAACTAACTAATCATCACACCTATTCTGTACGTCACCAGATGTTCTTAGAGTTTGGTGGGCCTTCCTAGCAACTGTGCAATATATTGAAATACAAGTGTAATTCAGCGTCTGTTGGAACAGGATATCCACCATAAATCAGTGGCTATACTGTTCCACCAAACTTGAGGCTCCACTTCATCAACTACAGACAGGGGAACTGCTTGGTGTCTGATGGCAATCTCAGTTTGTGCTGCTGTTGGAAACCGTTTCCCGGAGGCCCACCTCCTAAAGAGCTGATAGGTTCACAGTATCCGGAAACCCACCCTGTACAGGGCAGGTCTTCCACTGAAGATTTTTCTGACCCGGACTAACATGTAAAGTATGTAGAGCAGGAAAAAAATCAGCATTGATCCTTACATGCAGGGAGAAAACTCCTTGCATGTTAGGGCCGCATTTTATGTGTTTCAGGGCCATTGTTTTTTATATTTCAGAAACAAATTCCTGCTTTGGGGTTTTCTTTCTAAACTATAAAAATAGTTGCCAACCCAGCATTACAATCTGGGTAGAAACACATTCGCCGAAAATGTTTCTCCAGCCTACCGAATTAGACTAAATAGAGTGTGTCAACAAGGGTAGCATGGGTGGGGCCTCACACGCTTTATTGAAATGGCAGATTGCACCTCAAATACTAATTAATTTCCTAGGTCTTGATTTACAGTAGACAAATTTAGAAAAGTTAAAAAATCTCAAAACGATTCAGAAGCTTCTAACACTTTCTGGGACCATAAACATAAATTTAGATGGTGTATTACACATGCACACTATTAACCCCTAACAATAGATTGTAACAGTTGGGGTTTTGCACGGCTTCACACAACTTTAGAGTGTCTCTGACATATGTAAGTTGAGACTTGAGTTGAGAGAGACCAAACAGAAAATGCATCTCTTCTTCATTGATCTTTAATCTAGTTCTCTCGCTCATAAGGTAACTGCAGCATAAAGCTCCTTGAGTAAATCCCTACTTTGAATGTTCTCAAACACCCTAACCCTCTGCCCAAAAATGAAAAGGATCCAACCGCCCCAAAAAATCTTACTAGCAAAGGATGCCTCAAGATAATTTGAGGGAGTGGTCTATTAATCCAAAGGTGCTTAACCTCTGCTTCTTAGCATCACCCCAAATTTCTGATTGTCACAAAGCTGTCCAACATCAAATTTTCAGGATCTAAGCAGTGATAGGAAACAGGGTAGCACCAGCTGTTAACCAGTTGGCACCCAAAGGCATTAGTAAAACCTCAAAGGTCAGTATGTAACAAATGATAGGTTACATTCAGGACTTTGCAGTTTTAGGGGTACACAGGGATGAAAGGACTCACAGTGAGAATACAGACACTCTGCTTTAGGGTTAGTTCAATTATACCAAAGAGTAATGTCTCAAATTGTCCTTAAACAGCCCGCAGATTTTAAACCCCAAAAAGCTTTTTTTGGGTCAAAGAGGACAGCCTACTGTTCCATTTAGAAGCGGAAAATACAATTATACCAAGAAGTGTTAATAGGTGCATTGTAGGAGCCTGGCCTGGTTTCTAGTGGGTACCTTGGATACTCACACCTTATACCAGGTCCAGTTATCCCTTATTAGTGAAGTAGTAGTGTTCTAGCAGCTTAGGCTGATAGAGGTAGCTATAGCAGAGCAGCTTAGGCTGAACTAGGAGACATGCAAAGCTCATGCAATACCACTTATAGTTACACAGTACTTATACACAAGTAAAGACAATACTCAGTGTTACCAAAAATAAATGTATTTATTTTGGTGGCACAGCACCAAAAATATCTTAGAGGCAATACTCTTTCTGGAGGTAAGTATTATACACATTATATACACTAGACACCAAAATTAGACAAGTAAATAGTCATAGAACAATGCAAACAATAGGAAATGCTATAGAATGCAATGGGAGAAAGTGGATCTAGGGCCAACACAAACCATATACTAAGAAAGTGGAATGTGAATAACAAATTCCCCCCTAGACAAGTGTAGTGTGTGCAGAATCGCTGGGAGAGTAAGAATACAGTAAAGGTAAGTAAATTACCCCGCCCCAAAGCCCAGAAAAGCAGGAGTAAAGTACTGCAAGTTTCCTTAGGACACACTACACCTCGTTTTTGGGATTTTGCAGCAGTCAACCAAGTCTGCAGAGAACAACTGCTGGATTATTGGACCAGAAGACCTGCAAAGGAAGGGGACCAAGTTCAGAAGTCGAAAGAAGTTCCAGGAAGGACAGGAGCCCCTGGCAACCCAGAAGAGGGTGCAAAAGAAGAGTCCCCAGTTAGTCAAAGACTGCAGAAATACACCCTAGGAAGATGCCAGTGGATTTCTGCATGATGCAAAAGGTGTCCTACAGCGTGAAGATCATTCCAGATGAGATTTCGTGTTAGAAGGCACCAACAAGTCTTGGCTACGACAAAAGTACGTTTTTCATCCAAATGGCACAGGATGGACCCAGGAGGGACCTGGGGGTCTCAGCTCTATGTGAGGAGGAGGGGGGGGGGGGGCTCTCAGCACTTTAGAGAGGCCACAGGATGCCAGCCAGCACCCACAGGAGTCGCAGGATCCAGGGTCAAAGGAGGTGCAAAATGTGGTTGATGCAGCACAACAAAAGAAGGTCCCACACCGCAGGAGAACAACTCAGCGAGTTGAACATTGCAGGATGGAGTGCTGGGGACCTGGGCCAGGCTGTGCACGAAGGAATTTTACAAAGAGTGCACAGAGGCCTCAGGAGGTGAAGAAGACACAATAAACAGAGGTACCATCGTTTTTGGGGAAGGCAAGGCCTTACCTCCTCCAAATTGCATCAGCAGGACCTCAGGACAGTCTATGTTGATGATGTCTACCCTCTGTATTCTTAGGAGTATGCTTGTTGTTTTGAGACGAGTCACAGGGTACCAGTTGTCGTCTTGGAAGGTGCCTTCTTGGAGCAGGGGAGTGATTCTGTCACTCCATGGGAGATTTCTTCAGTTCTTCTGGTGCAGGATGAAGATAGGGAGTCCCCAGAGCATGCACACTGTGGAAACCATTGCAGTTGCTGACTTGGAGCTGAGGTTGCTAAAGAAAAGTGTCTCTTGTAGACACTTTGTTGAAGTGACAGCGTTTCTTGGAGTAGGCAGTGGTTGATCCGAGGTCAGAAGAGTCTAAAGTTGTTGCTGAGGATTCCTGAAGGAAACTTGCAAGCAGAATCTGAAGAGAACCCACAGGAGAGACCCTAAATAGCCCTGAGAAGGGGATTGGCTACCTTATCAGCTAAGGACCTATCAGGAGGGGCATCTGACGTCACCTGCTGGCACTGGCCAATGAAAGCCTTCCAGGGTGCCTACACCTTGCAAAGCAAGATGGCTGAAGTCTGGGACACACTGGAGGAGCTCTGGGCACCACCCCTGGGGTGGTGATGAACAGGGGAGTGGTCACTCCCCTATCCTTTGTCCAGTTTCCCGCAAGAGCAGGGGAGAAGGGGTCCCTGAACCAGTGTAGACTGGTTTATGCAAGGAGGGCACCATCTATGCCCTTTAGAGCAATTTCAGAGGCTGGGGGAGGCTAACCCTCCCCAGCCTGTAACACCTATTTCCAAAGGGAGAGGGTGTAACACCCTGCTCTCAGAGGAAATGCTTTGTTCTTCCTTCCTGGGACTGGGCTGCCCAGACCCCAGGAGGACAGAACCCTGTCTGTGAGGTGGCAGCAGCTGTAGCTGCAGTGCAAGCCTCAGAGAATTGGTTTCGCAGTACTGCGGGTCCATGGTGGAGCCCCCAGGATGCATGGAATTGGCTCCACAATACCAGATTTGGAATGGGGGGACAATTCCATGATCTTAGACATATTACATGACCATATTCAGAGTTACCATTGTGAAGCTACATATAGGTATTGACCTATATGTAGTGCACGCATGTAATGGCATCCCCGCACTCACAAAATCTGGGGAAATGGCCCTGAACTATGAGGGGGCACCTTTGCTAGTGCAAGGGTGCCCTCACACTTAGTAACTTTGCACCTAACCTTCAGCAAGTGAAGGTTAGACATGTAGGTGACTTATAAGTTACTTAAATGCAGTGAAAATGGCTGTGAAATAGTGTGTGCACTATTTCACGCAGTCTGCACTGGCAGTCCTGTGTGAGGGTTTGTCTGAGCTCCCTATGGGTAGCAAAAAAGAAACTCTCCAGCCCATATGAATCTCCTGCAACCCCAATGCCCTGGGTACCTAGGTACCATATACTAGGGACTTACAAGGGGGGTCCAGTATGCCAATTGAAATTGGTAAATGTAGTCACTGGCCTACATTGACAAATTTAAAAGCAGAGAGAGCATAAGCACTGAGGTTCTGATTAGCAGAGCCTCAGTGACACAGTTAGGCACTACACAGGCATACACATTAGGCCACAAACTATGAGCACCGGGGTCCTGGCTAGCAGGATCCCAGTGAGACAGGCAAAACACACTGGCATATAGGTTTTTATCTATGAGCACTGGGGTCCTGGCTAGCAGGATCCCATGTGACACAGTAAAAACACACTGACACACTCACAAACAGCCCAAAAAAAGGGGGGAACCATGCGAGAAAGAAGCTACTGTCTCACATGCATGCATACTAAGGCTGATGCAGGGGAGTGGCACACCCTACACTCTCTTGGTTACGGGAAGAGTACTCTCTATCAAGCCCATGGAGGGTGGTGTTTTGCGGACCTGTCTAATGTAAGACACAAGTATGCAGGCTTCCAAGGCAGAGTCACTTTTTGGGTTCCCCTGTGGGTCTTTGATATTTGGCTTTTGGTCCTGGTCAGCTAGGAAGAAAACATTATGTCCCTTAAAATGGCACTCACCTTGAGGCTGATCACATTTTAAGATGGACATAGGTTCATGTCTTCCAAGTGAAAGGAAGCTCATTCATTGCAGAACAGCCGAACACCTGATCTTCGAAACAGGTCACTGCACCTTGCTGATTTCTCAGGTCCACAGATATGATCCCAGCCACTGTGGGATTAGTAAAGGATTTTTATACCAGACACAATGTCTCCTGACACTTAATGCTGCAGACCTTTTCCTTGTTTCAAGGTACATAAAAGGTACAGCGCCTTTAAATCTCCCAAGCTAACAGAAGCAAGGAGCATTTCAATGGGACAGTCCCTGGCATTTCTACATGGAAAGATGTATGGCACCAAAATGTTGCTGTCAGAACACAGTCTGACATAAACCTTGTTTCCTAAAAAGAATTTACAAATATATTGTCCCATTTAATAATGGAAAACCTACGCACATGGCTTTAGTTTTGGAACAGATATTAAGGACACACACAATATTTATGTCATACAATATCTTTATAGATGATATTCTGACATACAACCTTGAAAGAATCATGGGAATTTGGGAGAACATCAGATATGGAATATCAATTGAACATCATAACTCAGACATCCCATTTATGGAGCTATTATTACTAGGCAACACAGTGTATATCTGATCAAAAGATGCCTGCAGAATGTGTACTATCAGACAACTAGAGTACCTTTGAATTGCAGGCTCATGGGGCGTCTCCAAATGCAAGCTAGGACAAGACTGTTCTTGGGCATTTCCACCCTGGGTAACAATAATTAGTTTCAAAAGGCAGCCACCATTCCTACATAAGAACAGCACAGAATTAAAGATCCAATGACCCACATTAGGGGTAGAGATGGAAATTATTGAGTCCCTGATACATCAAAATACTATCGCAACCATCAAACTGGCCATAACTCATTGAGTGGCAGTAGCCACACCCCACTAAAAGAAGGTGTACATATTGGTTATATGTTATGTAGTGATTTAGCATTGCTCATAGTGTGGTCTGTTTTCCCTTCCTAGTGTATCTTGTTTTTTTTTAGACAATGTTTTAGAGTGTTTGTAAGTGAACATTCTTACCACCACATGGTGAAAGGATATGACATGAAGGCCAGTCCTGTTTATCTCTGCTGTGCTCCATGGGTCACAATTAAGGACACTTAGACCCATATTTATATATATTTTTGCGCCGCATTTGCATCATTTTTTGACACAAAGGTGGTGCAAACTTATAATTATATTTTGTAAGTTTGCACCACTTTTGCATCAAAAAGTGACGCAAATGCGGCGCAAAAAAAGTATAAATTTGGGCTTTAATCCTTTCTACAGTGTTTGTGATGGGCACCAACCCACAAAGTTTAGTGGCTCCTGTGTGCTTGCACCCTAGAACAGCCTGTTCACATTATATGCATCTATTTCTTTATACTACAGTTATTCACACGTTTCACACTAACCAGGCAACACTCCTGCAACCTGTCACCTAATGGTGATGACCACTTTTTTAACTCCTTTGTCTCCCAGCGGGCCCAGCTTTGCTGTGTTATGTGGTATTGTAGAAAGTGGGTTCCACACATATAGGTCTTATAATGTGAGTATTTATGGTGTAGGTCTGTAGTGCTTTAAAGAAAAGGCTGTGTACTCACTCTATTATAATTTATGGGTGTAATCTGCACAAACTCACAGCTTTCCAATACTTAGGCCTAGTGATGCCAGCCAGGTATCAACTTTAGGGTAAACATGCACACTATGTGCAGATCCACTGTCACTTTTGTGATATTTGTACTCATTAAGGCACTGGGCAAATTATCACATTTCCCTTTTTCATTCATAATCAGGTTCTGGGCATTTATCCCTCTAACCTGGCCAAGTTAACTACCAGGACCAGTGGTTCTGGTGCCCTTATGCCTCCTGAGGACCAGTAGTGGGCATGGGCCCCGGAAAGTTTCCTGGCACGTTCATGGACTAGCCCCTGAGTCCGCTGACACGTAGGTGCCCTGCAGGTAGCCAGGAGACTGGTGGACCTGGACAGTGTGGCATGGAAGTATTCTACTTGTTGGTTGTGAGGAGGCTGTGGAAAGCAGCCCCAAGCAGAACCGAGCACCAGGTGCCCAAGCAAGGACAAGCCTGGCAAAGGGTTCATTACAAAATCAAGCTCCAGGAAGAAAAGTTAAATTTAGACGACAGGAGGACTGAAAAATTCTATTGGTGGCTAGAGCTGCCCATTAGAAGCAAAACAATTCCACAGTTGTTCAGATCAGCTCCTCAGGGCATGAGTAAAGGGCAGAAGAAGCCTGGTCTCAAAGGCAACCAGACAGAGAATGGAGCATGTAGCAATCTGCTACAAGTTACTTTAAATTCCCCTGGGGGAGGCCCAAGACCAGAGGGTTCAGTGCAACAAACATGAGGACAGAGAGCGGGAACATTGGTCACCCCTCCCCTGACTTTATGTGCTCCCCAGGACCTCCATCATCCTGAGAGCTGATGGAAAAGAATGAGCACCACCAACCTCTGCATGGATATTTGGTCACAGGGCCAAAAGGTTCCCAGGGGCTGGAGAACAAAGCCACGAGGCTCCTCGTGCTGCCAATGCCCCAGGAACACAACAGGTGCTTCTCCCACTCCACTGTGCATCTGTCGGCTGCATACTGCTCTTGCTCCATGAGTGAGAGAGAATAGGACACAGCCCACTCTTACACCAGCTTTCTAGAAGCTGTGCTCTGGCACAGAGAGCTAGCAGGAGCCATGGCAGCATTGGGTTTCCCCAGCAGCCTCCAACCATTGCAGCACCAGATGGCCAAGTGGGCACAGGCACCTGGTTTTAAAAACTGAAAACTATGGCACAAGGCCACTATAGGCTAAGGGAACACCCCAGAGTTCTCTTGAGTACTCTAGACATTGCACATTTGGGTTACTGTGGTGTACCAAAAATGGCGGGAGCACCACTAAAGTTATGGAGGAGTGCTGTGGGCCTTCCATTAGTGTGGTAGGCCCCAAGTATCACCATCTTCTCTTTCGGCACCCTAAGTCTTCTAAATGGTTACAGGGATGACTGTGGGAGAAATCTGTTTCATTTTGAAAACATGCAAGGAAATCGGTACTCTCAAACATTTTCCGAGAGGCCACAAAGTTTGGTCTGTGCTGTGAGGGAGGGCCACGTAGATGCCAGTAGGGCGGAGGTCAGTTTTTGAGGACATTGACACTATGGTGGGTGTAGGGGAACCTAACCATATATATCTAGTGTCTGAACTGCACAATGTGAGACCATAAAGAGGATTAAGCCCGGCTTCTCCACATAACTAAATTGTGTGATCTTAGGCAATTGTTTTATTTCACTTTCTCTCCTTTTTCATGATCACATATGATAAACTCGGAATACATGACGTTAGCATGTGTGCTATGCTAATAGTTTTTTTTAAACAATACCTCACAAAGCTCTGATACAATCTGATGTACTAAGGTGAAACGGTTCTGCATGTTAATGTTATATGCTTTTTGAATTTTTAACAGACTTCATCATATTTTTACACTTTTGCTGCAAGATGTTTTTAAAAATAAAGGTGTTACTAAATTTAGCCTGTGCAGAACACCCTAGTTACTTCCTTTCTTGAACTTAAATTAACCTTTAACTAAATGATTGTCTGTTTATTTAACATCGTTTTAATGTTAGTGCTGAGCAGAATCCAATGCTGCTGTTGACCAGGGACCGCATGTAAAGGGCGGAAGGGCTGCATGTGGCCCCCAGGCTGTACTTTAAGTATCACTGCTCCAGGAGCTTTTACTCAGAGGCTCTGGAGTTGTCAAGGTGGCCGCTTCCTCAGGAGCTGCACAATGCTGTTTCAGGCCCACCTCCAGGCACCTCCAACTCAGTATGCTCTTATAGCGCTGAGTGTTGGAGAGGCCAGGTGAGGGGAAGGGTGTGGGAAAGGAACAGTGGGAATGGAGATGTGTAAGGCTAATGGTTAGTATAGAACAGTTATTATTAATATATCTTGTTTTGTGAATGAGGTTTGTATTGCCCTTCTTAAATCCTCAGACTTACACCAATACAGATCGTTATATTCTCAGCATTGCGACATGACGCTCATGTTATCCTTTGTTGCACTAATATACTTTCGGGAGTAGTGATGTGCCTGATTTCATTCTGAGACAGATTACCATGCTGATGAGGCTCACATCAAGGATGCAGTAATAAAGTGTAATCATCTGCGGTAGGAGCAGCCCCTGCATTCTCCACAGACGTGTGCAAGGGTAAAGTCCTTTCTCTAAGTGTACCGGCTTAGACAGTCCAATAGGGAGTACATGTTAGTGTGCTACAGTGATGCACACAGCTAACCCTTTGATGGTACATTAGTCACCCTACCTGGGAGTTACATTTCTACATGTACACACCTCACCATGAAAAGAAGGTGCATCTGAGGAGACGTTCTTTGTCAGCATTCTGCAAGAACAAGTCTGGGATGTTTCTATGGAATGCTGACCACTGCAAAAACAAGTACATCTGAAACTGTGGGCCCTTACAGTTTATTTGCATCTTTTTTGTGTGTGATGCTTTTGTCATTTGAGTGATTTGTGAATACTACATTTCCTCAAGCCTGATTCAGAAGCATTTTTATTAGCGGTGTTCGAAAATCTATGTAATATTCTTTCGCATAATTACGAGAAATGTCAGGAAAATGACCCGAACTTATGCATAACTACACGAAATGCAAACCCACCATTTCCCACTATATTTTAACATGAAACGCTAAAAAAATAGTGTGGAAAACACAGGTGCCATGCACAATAGCTACTCACGTTCAGGCTGTTCAAATTGTTTTCACCCACCTGCGTTATAATTTTGCCGTGAACAGTGGTGCAATAACGCAACATAATGGCCTAATGGCATCATTTTGGGAAATATGCAACGTATGTTGGCATAATTAAAATTTCGCTCTGACTAATTTGTTTCTCCAGTAACTTGACAATGGTTCGAGTGCAGGCAATCAATCCCTCTTTCGTTTTCCTGGGCACTCCTGGTGAGTCATCTATTTCATAGAAGGACTGGCTCAGTTCTTTCAGCATCTATTCGGGGAGCATTGATGCTCTGTTCTACGGGATTAAAAACAAAAAATGTATTTATAGAACAATATTTTGATATGGAAGGTCAAAGGATGTTTGAGCAATTACCCATATGTAGACCACTCTGGTTAAGGACCTTCAATAATATCAAGTGGCTCTGCTATGATAGGTTCGCAGAAAAGCAGCAGTTTTAAAAGGTTTAAGTTTTCTAGGCAACACAGAGCATCCGAGGCTGGTGGATCATATGTGACATCTCTTAGAGTGGTTGCACTACTTTGTGAATTTGACAGCTTCTCCAGGGGCGGCTCCTCCATTACAATTGAAGTAAAGAGAGATGGTGAGCAGACAAGCAAGGGTGCTGATCATGAGGGCTTTGTGAAAGATATTTTAGCAATTATTGATGGGTTAAGGATATTTATGAGGCTTGACCTTCGTTTCGCGTATTATCAGATTGTTCTTTCACCTGAATCATGCCATTAAGCTGCTTTTGCCACTCTGGATGAGGTTTACCAGTATAAGAGTTAGGCATTTGTGTTTGTAACAGCGGCCACTGTGTTTTTGTGTATCATAGGGCAATTGTTTCAGGGAAAGATCTGCAAGAATACAGGCTTGACAAGGTGTTGCATGTGTGTCAGAGTATTGGAATGTGGCTTAGAGTTGACAAGTTTATTTTTCGACAGAATCAGACAAAATATTTAGGGTATGTGATAACTGAAAGTGGTATCAGGCCCAGGCCATGTGTTGTGAGAGCAGTGGAAGGAGCTCCAGCCCTAAAAGATTGAGACCAGACTCTTTTATTTCTTGGTCTTTGGGAGTTTTACTCAAATTAATTCCGAAATATTTTGCAACAACAGCTAAACAGTTACCTACACTACTGAAAAGGGAAGCTGTGTTTGAATGGGGTGATGAACTGAATGTTTGCACATTTGCTTTAGCTTTATGTTCTTGGTTAACCTGTATTTACTATTGTGTCTCTGAGTGATTACAGCTTAGGAGTGGTTTTTACAGCTTAAGTGTGGTTTTGACACATAAAAGTATAAGGGGGGAACAAATTGCAGTGTATGTCTCATAAATACTGATGGAGGTGAAGCAACAATATTCTGTTATAGAGAAGGAAATGCGTGTATGGACAGAGGCTATTCAGAACTTATTCCAGGGGAACAAATCACAAGCTGTAAATAATGGGCAGACTGGGAAACCTACGTACTAAGTTGTTGGAGTACAATTTTGGAATTCCAGTAAGACTGATTTTCTTTCATGATCACCGGTGGCAGATGAATGAGAGCAGAATAATGACTATATGATGTTGAATGTTTAGTTGCCACTATCGACATCGAGAACAAACATTGGGTCACGTAAGGACTGTGGCAATAAGCAATGTTGTCTATTTCTATTAAACAGAGAACTTTGAAGTTTGTCTGGGAAGTCTGGCCATAAAAGAGGTGCTTAAGTACAGACTTTTTCTAAGTTGGCATCAGAATTCTCTATAGAATATAGGATTTGTTTTTAAAAGGTAAGAGATAGCTCTTCCTTCCGAACTAAGGACCAAGCTTTTCAACCTTGTGCACATTGGGCGTTTACAGATGACTTTGAACAAGAGGTAGATGCTTGGAACTTATTGGTAGCCAAAGATGTTCAAAGATGTGGAACAGAAGGTCCGAGGGAGTGCAAGCTTTAGAGTGGCTGACAGGGATTTTGTTACAAGAACCTCACTATGGTTCCAGTGGAGGTTCTAGAACGTGGTGGGGTGAAGGTGGAGTTCGATTTCTTGGGCCCTTTCCTTGGACAGCATTCAGGCTTTAGATTGCCCTTCTGCTAACAGATTGCAGATTCAAATGGGTTCATATCAAGTTTGTTAAACAACCTGATTACTTGTTATTGGGCTTCAAAGGGAGGTCTTTGTATATGAGGAATGTTCTAAAACTGTGGTTACAGACAACGGGTTGAAATTTCTGTATCATGAAAGGAGGGAATAATTAAATGAGATACAATTCAGTATTTAAAACCCTAGTTTATATCATCATGGGGCAATGGATTGGTTGAGAGGGACAAAAGGCTAACTGATGGCTGTGCCAGATTGACAGTAGCAGGGAGGGTACCAGTTGAAATGGTTCGAGAAATTATATGGTCCTATCTTTCAAGCCCCCGTTCAACTAAGGGTGTTGCTCCATCTGAAGCACTAAGATTGTGTATGGCCAGCGTTGTAATTGTGCCTTAGTCGCTTTCCATTCCAAAGGGACTGGTAGTGATGTTTGCAAAGGCCAGGCTGTTGATGCCAGGGGAAAAGGTAAGCAAGCACATGTTAAATTGATTTACATTTCATTGCTGCAAGAGAAGGGCTTTATGAGTGGATGACAGAGTCCAGATCAAGATTCTATGCAGTGTCAAGAAGGGTGAAGTGACGTTTGAGCCTGAACAAGTCATAGAAAATGTTTCAGAGTCAGCTGTTTGAGTGTTAGTTGGTAAATGGTGGAACAACAGTGTTGTAGACCCGGTTGGTCTAAAATTATTCTCGGGGAACAGATAGTCTGGGAGTGGAAGTTCCAGGGCAACCTTTGGGAGCAGAGACTGAGTAGTGTGTGGGACGGTAATCAGAAAATGTTATTGGCAGAAGTAATAATCATCCAGTGCCCTTTAGGAAACATTGTGTTTGCTTAAAGTATTATGTTTGAAGATTGCTCAGCATTTGTTCCTGTTCTCTAACACACTATTGGCAACAGCTTTGTGTGGACACTCTTGAGCTAAATTAGCATGCTGATCCTGTTTTAAGTGTGTTTGTTGTGCCTCGGTGTTTGGGTGAAGTTTGTGTTCCTATGTTACTCTCTGCAGTAGTTCTCTGTTGCGGCTCTTCCACAAGGGGAAGGATTAGCACGGCTCATATTATTGTCTTTTTTCCCTTCCTCGTGTGTCTCGTGTGTGTGGTGTTGAGGTACTTGTTTCAGAGACCATTTTTTAGTGTTTCTAAGTGAACATTTTTACATTGGCAGTTAAGTGGAACTGATGTGACACGTGGTCCTGTTTTTCCTCTGCCATACTCCAAGGCTCGCAGTGAGCAAACATCGCGCAACATCTGTTTGTCTTTTTAACAGAATACAGACAGTCACATTTGTAGAGTTTAGTACTCTGTTGTGGAACCAATAAAAATACATGCAGATCCTCCAGCAGTCTAAAGAATATTGAGGCTCCTGGGAAAATTAGTTGGTGAAGGACAGAAATGAAAAAAGCACAAATGTCTGCACAATGTGAACTTTCTTCCTTACCTCACACAATAGTAATACTGTTTACAAATGCTGGAATATCTTGGGGTACCTCTGTTTAAGACAATGCATCACAACAGAAATGTAATAAAATGATCATGTATCACTAACCTCGCCAATAGTGAAAGTGTGACAGCGCGTGCCGCTTCCTGTAGAACCAGACACGCCCTATTGGAAAGCTCCGAAGCTATTGGCAGAAGACATGTACCATGCGTATAAAGAGCTGCGTTCACATGGCGATCTGAATGTTTCCTTTCCACGCTCTCATGTGCGCTTCAAAACCCAGTTAGACTCTCCTGTCTGTACAACGCCACACCCAGGTTGGCTGTTTGCAGGAATAAGCCTAAAGCAAAAATACTGAGTGGAATGAGCAGCGTTACATGAGGTGACCGTGCATGACCTCTTTAGCCGCTTGGTGCAATGTAATCCTCAATTTCCTGAGCGATATCGCTGATGACCTCTGGGGTGAAGCTTGTAAGCAGGGTAATTATTCAACTGTCAGGACAAAAATTCCTCTTTTGTGGTTTCTCTCCTGGTCGCCTGAGATGGCTTTGTTTGTCTTATAGATATGTAGTATGCAGCAAATAGTTTTAACTCTCAAAAAGAGGAAAATCAAATATTCCAAAACATTGTGCAGCATTGGGCAATCAGGAGTTGATCTGGTACTCTGTTATGACACTCATTCAATAACGTACATATTCTCCCATATAGAGAAATATCAATGGCAGATAAAAACAGGCAGCTAATTTTCTACTTCGCAAAATTACCACAGATAGAACTATCAGCCTTATATTTGGACAATGCATCCAGTAAAAAAGAGGGAGGGGCAATTTGCGCACCAAGGCCCGTATTTATACTTTGTTTGCACCACGTTTGCGTCATTTTGTGATGCAAAAGCGGTGCAAACTTGCAAAATACAATTGTATTTTGTAGGTTACGCCACTTTTGCGTCAAAAACTGACTCGTATGAAGCTAAATAAAAAGTATAAATATGGGCCCAAGTTTTTATCAAATGCATTGCATTTTACGAACCAACATACGTTTAACATGTTGAGTCGCAAAATTCCGATTCCTAGGCAACCGCGATTCGGCCCACCTCAGTAAAATGCATGATATAGGCCATAAATTGCCACCAACTATAAATTGCCGCCATCACAGGGATGGTGGCTGGGTGGGGTCAGAAGACCACCATGTCTGTGATTGCTTTCAAATAAATCATTCTTTAAAACACAGCCTGTTTTCCATAAAGGAAGACGGATTTATTAAAAAAAAAAAAAGTTTCAAAAACGTTTTTTTTATGAGTAATCAGTGCTCCTAGGGGCCACTGGCTACACCTAAAAATGTTTTTACAACACTGACAAAGGAGAAGGCGTCCCTAAAGCACCCCTTCCCCTTTGTAAATGGGTTACCACCTCCTTTGATGTGTCAGTAACCTATCATCAACTTGCGACTGCACTGGCAGTCACAAACTATTGATACATACCATAAGAAATTGCAAACTTAATGGGATACCTTAAAAACACTCCTTTCAATTTGCGATTAGGCTTGACTTTGCAAACCTATTTTGCAATTCGGTAACAAGTTAGTGAATTGAAATTTGGATTTTGAACACACCCAAAAGCTCTTTGGCAGTGGCAAAGGCTCAGATTTTACAAATTAGAGTCTTTGTAACTTCAAAATAGCTTTGAACATAAGGCCCTTTAGGCCTTATTTAGAGTTGGGAGGATACAGGACATCCGCAAAAAACATGAAGGATGTATAGTCTGTCCAATTAGGGAGCATTGATGTCAAAAGCAATCTAATTAAGTCTAACAGTAGATTTGCCACTTTTTGTCAATTGTCCAACATCTGCCAAACTCTAAATGGAGCCTCGATGTCCTATCTCACAAAGTGAACGCTGCAAGTGCACATGGTCTTTGCCATTGTTTTGTGATGACTGCTGTCTTAAATAGTTGAAGCGCTAGAGCAATGCTAGTTTAACACCTTAGAGAGTGGTAATGGTTGCACCCCAGAGGAACTTTAAAAGGCAAGTGTTGCTTTTGGCTGGAAATGTAACAACCTGTGTTAACGTCAAGTAAACAACAGAGCAATACAAAATAGTACAAACAAAGCAGTACAATTAATGAAACAGAGGGCAAAATACAACTAAACAGTCAAAACAGAATGCAACACAACCACAGTTCAATGCAACAACATCACATTGAAATAATGCAACAAAACAGCACTCAAAATAACAGAACACTTTATAGCCACAACAAAATGTCACACACTAAATATGTTTGATCATTCTCATGGCACATTACCACCCTCAGATATCAACTTTCATAATACTGTGGTAAAAGCTGTTTTCAAGACACACATAAAACAGTGCCAGTCAAAAATATTTTGGGATTTGGCCTTTAGTCTCTACATTGGCTTTTCCCAGGCACAACTATTCTGACTAATTCCCTTCTGGTGCAGAATCTTTGACGGTCCTGGGATACATTTATGTTCAATTCACATACCTCCTACCACCCTTCCTGTAAAACAAAATATTAGGCAACTAGTGAACAGCTGACAGCACATATTTCATGACCCCTGGGTCTGAGCACACTCCTCTTAAATAAGGTGTGTTTGGCTAATAAACTGAAACGCCAGGTATGACTTGTATTTAATGTCTTTGTAATAACTACTTTTTTTGTAGAATATTCTTTTCTAAGTAGTTCTGTTCATAGGACACCCATTGCTTGACTTGAATCACCTTAATGTCTATCAGCTGTTGTTATTTTTTTTATTGTTGCAGCCTTCAGCACTAGGCACAGTACTTAAAGTGAGGTTTCACCATTGATTTATTTGGTGGTAAAACACCTTCATGTTTTCATATTGATTGCTGGGAATTTTCACTGCTGTCTTACATTGTTTGGAGAACTTGAGGTTATTGCATAAGTTGCCTAAAAGTCTAGCTCTCACATTATCACCTACCAGAACTTGTTGCATCTCTTATTCTTCTGTACTTTTTAATCCTTAAAAATACATGACTGCAAAATCAAAAGGTATATTTCTCAAACCCTTTTGTGCACCTCTTGGAATGGCAATGCCCTTTGCATGGTATACAATCATGTTCCCTTGCCTTGAGTTCCTGACTACAGGCATCTGGTATCCTGTTTTTGTATTTTGACCCTGGAGTCACCATGATCTAGCATGTGTGCAGACGTCTAGGTCTGTCCCTTGAGTAAGGTCCTGGACCAGTCCTGTGACCTGGAAAGATACGCCAAGCAAGCCCTTATGACAGACAGTGGACTACTGCGCCTATTATGGTTTTAGCACATAGATCAGTGGTGGCAGTGTGCCATGTTTTAATCAATCCAGATTAATGACCAGAACCTTTATAGCAGGGTGTCGCTAGGGTGGAGGACTACTGGCCTACTTGTGTAAAGTTCTTCTTCTCTGCGCTCACCCAGATCCTATCGCTAACATCTCAAGTGTGTGTGGTACGTTCGTGTATGTAGCCTGTGTGATACATGCATGTGCGTTACATGCATACGTACTTGGAACGCCTTCCCTCAAAACATCCGAATGGCTCTAAACTATATATAGTTCAGACAGACACATAGGACCTGCAAGCCAACAAGCACACACTTAGGGCATCTTTCTTTTTTACAGCAGACTGTTGTTGTCCTGTCTCCTCTGTATTTTAGCATCATGAAACCTCATGGTGTGTGTGCACTCTATAAATACATATATCATAACATAACATGGTGTGTGTGAGTGATCCAAAATAAGGGAGGGCCTCTGGTATCCATTTTGGAGACCCACGGCCTGGGTTTTTCCACAACATGGAGGTGAAGTTGTTTCCAAGACAGTGGAAGAACATTGCTGACAAACTGGAGGAAGGAGTCCTAGAGAATGAAGTGTGGGGAAAGTGCAGTCAATGGATACACATCTCCCATTTGCTTTTGCTGTATACAAGTGTGTCCCCACCTGTTGTTCTAATTCTGAGGCTTTCAGGGGTGAGGAAAGGAGTGCTCCTCAGAGTTCTCAAAGGGCTGCTGTGCAACCAGTTCTGGCATCTGCCTGACAGCCAGCTTTGCAAAGGTGAGGGGTCATTACCTGAGTCTGACCCTTTGCTGGAAGGACTGCATACCTGTCCTAAGCACCTAGAAGTCAATCTGCTTGCTGAGAGAGGGTAGGAGCCTGCTAACCCTGCATAAGGAGGGACTGCCCTGGAGGAGCGAGATGCAGTGGATCCCCATTCCTGATAGAACTGTTAGAAGAGGACTGCTGAGAACTATTTGTATACCCCAGTGCCTATGGGCCTACAGTACCTGTTGATGTGGCTCCTGGTGGAACCCTGACAACTAACTTGTCGTATAATCTCTGAATCCCAGTGGGGCTGTGATCTGAGTCCAAATCGGCCCTTGCATGACTGTATTGCCCAAAAGATCAGCATGTAGGTGGCTGTATTGCCTAGAAGAAGGTCGGTAAGTGGGTGATGCACCACCGTGAGAGGATCGATAGGTGTATAGCCATACAGCAGGAAGGATCTCAGCCCATGTGTGGAGGCACAGATCCTGGAAAACCAGCCCACAAAGGGCACATATATTTCAAACTGAGATCAAGCCTTCCATAGGGATCGCACTCCCTGCCTGCTTAACCACTATGAGCAAACAACAGAAAAGTGCAGAAGCAAGCCTGTGAGCTGCATCTGTCATGAAGATTCCCATAGCAGGCAAGGAAACCCTAGACAGAGCTTCAGTGACCACCTTCTCCCAGAAGCGTGATGGAGCAAGTGAACTGAGATAGACCTGGTGGTTAGGACTGAGCAAAGTAACAGAGGAGGAACTAAACCTACTGAACTGTGAGGACCAGAGCACATATACCTTAGTCATTGTATATTTGCACCTGGGCTGTAATCACCCTATTACTCTAATCAAAAAGCTGACTTTTTAGGCCACAATGAGTGGGAATCTGGGGAGAGATAGAAGATAGACATTCAGCCCTGCCCAAAAATGTATTGCATATGTTTGTGCATAGCATTCTGATCTAGTATGCATTAAAGTATTGACTGCTTCTCATCATTCACTGACAGTCATGTGCTTAAAGGATTGCACTTGGCCCAGTTTGCACAGCTATAGCAGAACAGACCCTGGGACATCAGAGAAAAACAAGTTCAAGCCCCCACGTTAAGGCCAAGTAGCCCCTGCTGGCCTTGTGGCTTCCCAAACGGGGTCTGACAAAGATGCAAATAACGTCCTTTACGTTTCTCGATACCCTATCCTGTTAAATGGAATTTTTGATTTCTAAAGTTAGGGTTTGGTGTGGGAAAGAAGAATTTAAGGGAGTGGTCATACACATGCGTAGGATACCCACAATCCGGGCCTGCAGAAACCAACGCACTGCAAGGACTACCTGTCCTGTGATATTTCCTAAGAATTAACAGTTCCATTGGTGTTCCACATTATCTGTAATCCACACTATAAAGCACTCTGAGGCTGCAGCTTGGCTGCCAACTACCACTCTGCATAGTGTTTGCGGTGCAGTATCTGAGGCGAAGTGAACAAATAATATCTATTTTTGCAGAGGACTTTGGGGCGGGGACAAACTTTTTCATCGATAATTATTTTCCATGAAAAGAAAGATGAAACAATTGGTTACAAAAATACGAATAATTTTGTAATGCTAAAGAAGTTGTTTCTCCTCAGTTTGGAAACCCGTCCCACCCTCATAGTGTCCATCAAAAATGTATCCGAATTGCACATAAATATGCACATAAGTTCCAAAACATGTAAAGAGCTTCTATGTACTTCTGCGAGTTTTATGGATCCTGCTGTCATAAATAATCATAGTGTGTAAGAGTACTCCTAGGCAGTCAAAGATGGACGATCCCTTAGTGAATAAGCAACAAGCTTCTACACCCCCTGATATGGTATTTTGGACAGAGGCAATACATATTCGCCTCCAGCCCTTTGACCCCCTCTTCAGTCTTCTATTAATGATGATCCACGTTTACCTGTTGTGTTACTGGTAGGTACATTGCCAAGCTTTCTCATTATCCTATGAAATATCTACCAGGCCTCTTTCATAATATTTGTTATATTCTTTCACACACTTTTTGTAAACATTAAAATTTCACACTTGGAGTTTCCATGTTTGCTTGCCCGGCTTAGCGTTAATTCAGTGTTTGTCTTTGCTTCTACAGCCACGTACTTCCATTCTTCTACCTGTGTAAAACAATCTCTTGGACCAGCTCTTGATACAATTAGTTGATCTCCCTAAAAACAGTCTTTGGGGTTGATTATTTCTGGTATGGTGGTATGCACATTGAATTGTGCTTTAACTATTTTTCCTTATTTTCCTAGTAGAAAAGTTCTTTTCACCATCAAGTTCACCCTTTAGCCTTTGTTTGATGCCATCCAGACTGTTCTCCCTCATTTTAATATTTATCTACAACTTATTTCATAGGAACAACAAAACACTGTATATTGAATTGCTTTCAGGGATGTTAGAACAGAAAAAATCATGACTGGTAAGTTGGGCCTTACCTATGACCATCTGAGGGAAAAGAAAAGAGGTGGAGAGGGTAGCATGGAACAGAGAGGGGTTGTAAAGGAAACGAGAGACTAACAATGACAGCACTATAGATGGCTTGGTCATGTTTTCTTCAGCTCCACAGGGATAGCTTTGTCTAAAATGTAGCACTCATTTGTCTGATTCAACAAGTTTCGGTACTTTTCTTAAAGAAGAGCACAATGAGGTGTCCTCTCATACGTGTGCGCTCATACAGAAATCTGTCCACTCAGCACCACATTTAGTATATCAGATGGCTGTAGATAGACCAATGCTTCTATATTTCAGATTGCAGTTGCTATCGTGGATTACTAGCACTTATATCTATGCATTTATCATTCCTAAAGGAGCAGAGCATTAGGTATAAAGTGAAAAGGTGGTACATTTTGGGTTTCATCTTCTGCCATGATATATCAATGAGACATTCTATTGGGCCCTCCTCATCCTTCTAGGACACACAGGAAGACAATTTTACACTGCAGCACATAGCTGAATGATTCTGACATTTTACATCATTATGAGCTAGTGCAATTTACTCCTAGCGTATTGTTTGTGCAAGTACTGAATCTTATTTCTTTCAGGTACTGAAATTGAAGATTGCTGTATTTTTTTGTTCTTATCCTAATACAATTGCTAATGTCTAAATACTAATGCCACCCACGTTTACATGCTGCTACAACTGCTAATGTCCATAGTTGATAAAACCTAATCAAATTTGTTTAATCATCAGTGAGACATTCCATTTTTTCACTGGCTTAGAAATGTCATTAGCTGTTTCCTGTAATTAAAAAACATAAAAATTCATGCATGCATAAATACATGGAAGGGTTTTAGGTGATACCGGTTCATCTATAAGTCTGCTCAAATGTCATCCCCGTTTTCCTTCAGCCCTTCAAAGCATACCTCCTGGGGCAATAAGTCCGTCCACTTCAGCCACTGGGTATCTTACCAAAGGAGTGATTGCATTTGTCTGATCACACGATCACTTCTGCCTGAAAAGTGCAGTTTAATGACAGGACAAGTGGGCCAGCACTTTACTCCGTCAATACTTTTTACACCTTTCTGTTCTTTATTCCTTTTCATTTTATAATCATCGTTGTGTGTGTTTTTTAACATCTTTCTGTTCTTTATTCCTTTTCATTTTATAGACATCGTTGTGTGTTTAGACTGTATGTTCAGGTTACAGTAATTAAAAGCCATAAATAAATTTTCTTTGTGAGAATCAGAATCATATTTTCTTGTGATGTGTAATAAGAGTAATGAGTGTCTACGCCAGTTTTATGTACACCAGAATGAGTGACTGCAAGCACATGCACTGTTCTAATAATTTACATGCAATGGTTAATGTTTTTAAATTAGTATTATTATGACAGCCATCAAAGTGGGGCCCCACTTCTTGTAGTAGTTCAGAGTCTTTTAAAGCCAAGGAAAAGAGTGTGCGACTGGGTCCCAAATGTCTGCTGGAGCGACCCATGACCCTGTGTTCAGGCAGGTCGCTCCATCTGCCACCGCGCAGACCCCCTGTGTGCCGCTGCTTCTCCTGACTGCCTCGTTGCTCCTGTGTGCCCTTGGTTGCTCACTGTTATTTCGTTTGTGATTCTTTTTCTCCCCTCGTTTTTCGCTCCTTGTGTGCCCCTGTGCGCCCCTTCTCTGCCTGCCTGCACTGTTATTTCATTTTGTGATTCTTTTTCTCCCCTCGTTTTTCGCTCCTTGTGTGCCCCTTCTCTGCCTGCCTGCACTGCCAATTCGTTTTTGTGACTCCTCAGTGGGTTGTTTAAAAGCTGCTGGACGTGTCTTGTTCTCCTCGGAGGCGGTATCACCAGCCAGAGGAGCAGGACCCAGGAGTCATGCTGCGGGGCATCGGTCATTGCAAAGTGATTCAACATCAGTTTCACCCCCATGAACAGTCACTAAGACAGTCCCCTGGACCACCCTATTTCATGGTGCAGCAGGTGCAGTGGCACAGGAGCCAAAAGCTCCAGGTATCCTACTTAACACCAATTATAGGTATATATTTCTACTAAGCAAGTAATCACAAGCTCGGTTACCTTGGAGGCATCAGGGCCATGATTTGAAAGGTGCAACAGATGCAGTGGCACAGGGGCCAAAAGCTCCTGGAAACCCACTGAATACTGATTATTGCTGTATGTTGCTACTAAACAAGCAGTCACAAGAACAGTTACCTTGCAGGCACCAAGGCCATGTTTTGAATGGTGCAGCAGGTACAGTGGCACAGGAGCCAAATGCTCTAGGAAATCAACTGAACACCGATTATTGATATATTTTACTACTAGCAAGCAGTTAGTAGTGCTTTTTTGGTTCTTTTGCAACTATTAACTAAGTAAGACATATCCTAAAGTCTCATTGTAATAAAAGCTGTAACCTATTGGACTTTTCTGTCCACCTATATCTTATATTACATTCATCACATTTATATGGCACATTTTCACAGTTTTTGTATGTCCTAAAATGGTTCTGAATATCGATACACTAACTCCTTAGCAAGAGCATTCTCCATTCTATAACCTTAGCATTTCAACCATTATAAACAGTATTTAAATACTAATAACATACCATATGGCATTCCATACCAGGCATTGGTAGAGCCAATAGGTCTTGCCTATGTCAGATCTATCGGCTTTGTCAATGCTTTGCTAGCCATTTAATACAGCAGTGTTGGCTTCAGTGCGGCATAACTGAAAATAAAAAAAGCGCTATAACGCGGACAACACTGGCTGTGTCATACAGCTTTTTTTTACATCACTTTCAGCCATTTGCAACACAGCAAAAAAAATTTTACAAAGTCAACAAATCTCACATAAGCAAGCCCTCTTGGCGTTGACAATGCCTTTTTTAATCTTTTGGCTTACATAGTACAATTGTTCACCAAATCCAACATACAACAATAAACAGCTTATTATTAATCACATAGGCAAAATCTATTGCATTTACCAATGTTTGTTGGACTCTGGCTTTCAGAGGGTAGCAGAGTCACACAATCACGGCTTACTCTTGGAGGTTTGTGTTACAGTAGAACGTCTGTTTCAGGATGCGCACGTAACACTGACAAAACATAGAAAGTCCAAGAGATGTTATTTCATTAAAATAAATAGTATTAAAAACTATTAAAAAAAGCTTGAGAACTTTCAGAAGTTTTATGGCATGTATCTTACTTTCTGTTATTTCAGTAATTAAGTTTCTGCCATTTTCTATGTTAGGGGACACAGGCTCAAGTCCATGTAGGAAAATAGGCTACAATATATATTAATTTAACCTAACATTAGCCAAGCGCAAATACTGATCTAGAGAGTAGTTGGGTATAGTTATCTTCATTTTCTGGAGTCTCGCTTGAGTGTTCAAAAACTCACTAAGAAGATTAGGATCTGTACAATGCTGATTCTGTTAGGTTAGTGTGGCAGCATAGGAACCACAGTTGGCAGTGATCTCTTCCACAGCAGTGTGTGTGGGCTTTGAGTTGTCGACCCATGCTTGCGGTGAGGCAGGCAGTTGGATATTCATAAAGAGTAAGGCACTGGAGATGGATGGTCAGAGTTACAGCTTGCTGGAGATGGACAGTCGCAGCTGCAGCTTGCTGGAGATTCACATTGGTCCTGAAGATGGTCATGGCCACTCAGTAGATATGGCATCTTCATTGAAGTATGAATATATCATGTCTAAGGAGCCAGTTCTCAGATACAGCACAGTTCAGTTTTCAGGGGTGTCAATGGTAACAGGCCACCTAACAAGGTGCTGCTCACGTTTTCACACACAGACCTCATGTCTGCAATGTGCGGGTGTTACAATTGTGATAATCCACTCCACAGAATGTCTCTCAAAGGGTTGCAGGCCAGACTTGCATTTGCAGTGTGCAGGAGTTCACACTACACCACCTCAAGGAGTGTCTCTCATAAGTTAGACATTGTGTCTACAGTGCTTCATATAGAAGGCTGGTGGGGATGCTCATCTTCAGGTCTACTTGGACTATCAAATATTGCATTTGCTGTTGTGTACATGTGCACAGGAGCATATTCCAGTTAAAGACTGTCATATGATGCCACTACTAAGAGAACCACTGATGGGCTGACATCATTTGTCAAGAGCAGGACCTGATGAATCACCAGGAAATGGACATACCAACAACATTTCATATTGGTATGTAATAGTTAATATATCATAATTTGAGGAATTGGTTTGTTGCGTGACTCATAAGTGAGCCCTGGTCAAGCAACAGCCACAATCTTTGGCAGGGTGAACTACAAAAAGTCACTAAATTAACCTGTGCTTAACGCTGGGTAGCTTGGCACAAAAAGCAGTCAGGCTTAACTTAAAGGCAATGTGTAAATTATTTATGCAGCAGAGAAACAGCGATAAAGTGAAAACACAACACAAGGAAAATCCCACACCAATTTAGAAGAACTGAGTAAATTTGAATGCATTATTTGACACAAAAACAACAAAAATACAATCAGTAGAACTGACATTTTGGATTTTTAAAGTTTTTTTGAAAAAAAACTAGTACCTAAAAGACCAACGGGCCAACTGCGGACATCTAGTTGAGCGAGACTGGGTCAAAGTAAAAAAATATGGCTGACTGCGCTGGATAGTGGGACGAATATAAGAAGTGGATTGGACTCGGTCAGCTCGTAAAGTTCGGACTTAGAAGAGTTTTCAAGAAAAATGTTCTAAGAATGTAAAGTTCAATGGGGCAAGACTGCTGATGGTGCCTGAGGAGGAAGTATTGTTGTTGGGGAGCCGCTGGAGGGTGGAGAGTTCTAGTTTGAACTTAGTCACTTCTATGGAAGTTGAAAATCTCCAACAGGGTGAGGCAGGAGGCTGTAGCCAAACACACTTGCAGGAGGTTGGATACCCCTTTGGCAAAGGACCGCTGAACAGGATTTGCTGCTGCAGAGAAGAATGTAGCAAAGTCAGGCCAACTGGCAATGCACTTTGGGCAGATGGATGAGTAAGTTGGTACCGTTCTTCCCTCAGTTCACAGAGCAGTTTTTAGCAAACAAAAAATTTCCAGGTTTTGGATGCTGGCTATCTGGGCACCTTTACCACCACAACCAAGGGTCTAGGACTGGTAGGACACCACTTTGGGTTTAGGACTCACTCAGGCTGGGTCCAGGTGTGGGTTCAAGGTGGCCTCATATGTCCCTTTGGCTCTGAAAAAGAGGTCAGCAAACTAGCCCTTGGAGTCACTCTGGTAGTTATGGTTCAGGTGAGGATGCAGGGCTCAAACAGCTGGGCTGTCCTCTGAGGGTTCAAGGCAGACTCCAAGTAACAAAGCAGTGCTTTCAGGTGCAGAAAGGCAGTCTTGTGGAGTTCACAGCAGGCCATAGCAGCAGGCAGTCATCTGAGAGACCTTCCACAAGTGAACTGAGGGCCCTATTCTTTCTATCTGGTACCTCCTTTGAAGTTGGGAAAAGTTTCTAGAGGTTTCTCTTTAAAGTGCTTAGAATGTCCTGTCTCCTCTCTACTAGCTCAAAGCTGGCTGCAGAGACAAAGTGGAAGTGACAAGCCATTTGTGTGAAGGCAGAACACAACCTATTCAGTTGCAAGTGGGGCTGTGCCCAGCTCTCACACCCACCCTATCCTGCCAGCAGATGGCTCTTTCAGGCACATCTAATGCTTATATTGTGTGACTGCCTGGGAAGAATTCACAAAGTCTACCCGTCACTTACACTCAGTCATGTGATCTAAGACAGGCTGCAGGCACCAAAAGACTAAGGGCAGGAAAATGCCCTCTTTCTAAAAGTTTCAACCAATGGGTTTGGCCTAGAAATTCAGCAAGGTTAGACCACTTTAAATATTAGAGAACAACAATGAACCTTGACTGAAGTTATTTTACCACGCAATAAATCAGTTTGTGATCACAAAATTGAAGTAGCATGACCATAGTATCTATACATGATTATTTTTCACCTTTTTCCTTTAGACATTTTGCATAGCACAGTCATTTACATTGGATAACATCCATTTGATATCCGGTGAACTTTAGTAGCCCGCAATGTATTATTTGTTACTGTAAAACATAAACTTAAATTATAAATAGCAAAGCATGCAAATACAAAAGATTTTATGCAATTCATGACACATATGAATTGTACCAGTACCCATCATCCAAAGTGGTAAGAGTAACAGATTTGGCTCAATTAACCAGACTTTTAAAATCAAGAATTAGCAAAGGTTGTCACAGCTCATCCATGAAACAGAAACATGACAACAAGATTCCTACAAAAGGGTTGCTTATAGAAATGGTTGAAAGTCCAAGACCTCCTTAATGTGTGGTTGTCGACGTGTTTTGAACCCCATCTTTGTGGTATGACTACAAAATATGTATTTTTTTAAATTGTCATGTATTAATTCGATTTGCAGGCATTTGACATTTGACTAAAACCCCTCAAGATAATTACTAGTTTACCTCTATTTTTTTAAATGTTCCATCAACATACGATTTAGAATCCAAACAGGTCTAAACCATTGATGACTATAATAAACAAAACAACTCAAGGATATAGTCCAATCTTTGTTTTTATGAAAGTCTCTCAGCTAACATTTTTGTTTAATACGACTTACATGCTTTATTTACTGGAGTGTCAAGCTCAGTTTCTCATGCAGGCTTAAATAAATCTCTGTTATCAGGCCCTAAATATCTGCAGGCTTACAATTTTTTTATTTTTTATTTTTATTTGAAAAACACCATTAGTGGGCCTTCCCTGTAATATTTACTACTTTTTTGCTTAAGACAAATTTGGGGCAGACTTTGTCAAAGTTGCAGATGTGGCATGAAGCGCAACCCATATTTTGTCAATAAAATAGAGGGTTCAACATTCGAGTCCAAGACACATTGGTTGGTTGTAGGAGGCTGGCAAGTACTTATCCCACCGCTGCACAACCAATGTAGGAGGCTGGCCTGGTTTGTAGTGGTACCAAGGGGTACTTACACTCTGCACCAGGTCCAGTTATCCCTTATTAGTGTAGGAGAGGTGTCTAGCAGCTTAGGCTGATAGAAAAGGGTAGCTTAGCAGAGCAGCTTAGGCTGAACTAGGAGACATGCAAAGCTCCCACTATACCACTGGTGTCATATGCACAATATCATAAGAAAACACAATACACAGATATACTAAACATAAAGGTACTTTATTTTTATGACAATATGCCAAAAGTATCTCAGTGAGTACCCTCAGTATGAGGATAGCAAATATACACAAGATATATGTACACAATACCAAAATTATGCACTAATAGCAAATAGAAAGCAATGCAAGCAATGTACAGTCACAATAGATTGCAATGAGAGCACATAGGTATAGGGGCAACACAAACCATATACTCCAAAAGTGGAATGCAAACCACGAATGGACCCCAAACCTATGTGAGCTTGTAGAGGGTCGCTGGGACTGTAAGAAAACAGTGAGGGTTAGAAAAATAGCCCACCCCAAGACCCTGAAAAGTAGGTATAAAGTGCACCTAAGTTCCCCAGAGAGCACAGAAGTCGTGATAGGGGAATTCTGCAAGGAAGAACAACACCAGCAATGCAACCAAAGTGGATTTCCGGACGAGAGTACCTGTGGAACAAGGGGACCAAGTCCAAGAGTCGCGACAAAGTCAAGATTGGGCAGATGCCCAGGAAATGCCAGCTGAGGGTGCAAAGAAGCTGCCACTGGATGGTAGAAGCTGTGGATTCTGCAAGAACGAAGAGGACTAGGAACTTTCCCCTTGGAGGATGGATGTCCCACGTCGTGAAGAAGCTTGCAGAGGTATTCCCACGCAGAAAGACCGCAAACAAGCCTTGCTAGCTGCAAGGGTCGCGGTTAGGGTTTTTGGATGCTGCTGTGGCCCAGGAGGGACCAGGATGTCGCCAATTGCGTGAGGAGACAGAGAGGGTGCACAGCAAGACAAGGAGCCCTCACAGAAGCAGGCAGCACCCGCAGAAGTGCTAGAACAGGCACTACAAAGAGGAGTGAACCAGAGCTCACCCGAAGTCACAAAAGAAGATCCCACGATGCCGGAGGACAACTCAGGAGGTTGTGCACTGCAGGTTAGAGTGTGGGGGACCCAGGCTTGGCTGTGCACAAAGGAAATCCTGGAAGAGTGCACAGGATCCGGAGCAGCTGCAAATCACGCGGTACCCAGCAATGCAGTCTAGCGTGGTGAGGCAAGGACTTACCTCCACCAAACGTGGACTGAAGAGTCACTGGACTGTGGGAGTCACTTGGACAGAGTTGCTGAGTTCCAGGGACCACGCTCGTTGTGCTGAGAGAGGACCCAGAGGACCGGTGATGCAGTCTTTTGTTGCCTGCGGTTGCATGGGGAAGATTCAGTCGACCCACGGGATATTTCTTCGGAGCTTCTAGTGCAGAGAGGAGGCATACTACCCCCACAGCATGCACCACCAGGAAAACAGTCGAGAAGGCGGCCGGATCAGCGATACAAGGTTGCAGTAGTCGTCTTTGCTACTTTGTTGCGGTTTTGCAGGCGTCCAGAGCAGTCAGCGGTCGATTCCTTGGCAGAAGGTGAAGAGAGAGATGCAGAGGAATTCTGATGAGCTCTTGCATTCGTTATCTAAAGAATTCCCCAAAGCAGAGACCCTAAATAGCCAGAAAAGGAGGTTTGGCTACCTAGGAAGGAGGATAGGCTAGCAACACAGGTAAGAGCCTATCAGAAGGAGTCTCTGACGTCATCTGCTGGCCCTGGCCACTCAGAGCAGTCCAGTGTGCCAGCAGCACCTCTGTTTCCAAGATGGCAGAGGTCTGGAGCACACTGGAGGAGCTCTGGGCACCTCCCAGGGGAGGTGCAGGTCAGGGGAGTGGTCACTCCCCTTTCCTTTGTCCAGTTTCACCCCAGAGCAGGGCTGGGGGATCCTTGAACCGGTGTAGACTGGCTTATGCAGAGATGGGCACCATCTGTGCCCATCAAAGCATTTCCAGAGGCTGGGGGAGGCTACTCCTCCCCAGCCCTGACACCTTTTTCCAAAGGGAGAGGGTGTAACACACTCTCTCTGAGGAAGTCCTTTGTTCTGCCTTCCTGGGCCAAGCCTGGCTGGACCCCAGGAGGGCAGAAACCTGTCTGAGGGGTTGGCAGCAGCAGTAACTGCAGTGAAACCCCGGGAAAGGTAGTTTGGCAGTACCCGGGTCTGTGCTAGGGACTCAGGGGATCATGGAATTCTCTCCCCAATGCCAGAATGGCATTGGGGTGACAATTCCATGATCTTAGACATGTTACATGGCCATGTTCGGAGTTACCATTGTGACGCTATACATAGGTAGTGACCTATGTATAATGCACGCGTGTAATGGTGTCCCCGCACTCACAAAGTCCGGGGAATTTGCCCTGAACAATGTGGGGGCACCTTGGCTAGTGCCAGGGTACTCACACACTAAGTAACTTAGCACCCAACCTTTACCAGGTAAAGGTTAGACATATAGGTGACTTATAAGTTACTTAAGTGCAGTGGTAAATGGCTGTGAAATAACGTGGACGTTATTTCACTCAGGCTGCAGTGGGTGGCCTGTGTAAGAATTGTCAGAGCTCCCTATGGGTGGCAAAAGAAATACTGCAGCCCATAGGGATCTCCTGGAACCCCAATACCCTGGGTACCTCAGTACCATATACTAGGGAATTATAAGGGTGTTCCAGTATGCCAATGTGAATTGGTGAAATTGGTCACTAGCCTGTTAGTGACAATTTGGAAAGCAAAGAGAGAGCATAACCACTGAGGTTCTGGTTAGCAGAGCCTCAGTGAGACAGTTAGTCATCACACAGGGAACACATACAGGGCACACTTATGAGCACTGGGGCCCTGGCTGGCAGGGTCCCAGTGACACATACAACTAAAACAACATATATACAGTGAAATATGGGGGTAACATGCCAGGCAAGATGGTACTTTCCTACACAACCCCCCCCCCCCCAAACGAAGGACAATAAGACTAGCCATGACCTGATGAGTCTTCATTGTCTAAGTGGAAATATCTGGAGAGTCCATCTGCATTGGAGTGGGTACTCCCAGGTCTATGTTCCACTGTATAGTCCATTCCCTGTAGAGATATGGACCACCTCAACAATTTAGGGTTTTCAACTTTCATTTGTTTTAGCCAAAGTAGAGGTTTGTGGTCTGTCTGAACAATGAAGTGAAACAGGTATGGCCTCAACTTCTTCAGTGCCCAGACCACAGCAAAGGCCTCCCTCTCTATGGCAGACCAACGCTTTTCTCTAGGGGTCAACCTCCTGCTGATAAAAGCAACAGGTTGATCCTGGCCCTCAGAATTGAGTTGTGATAAGACTGCCCCTACCCCTAATTCAGATGCATCAGTTTGAACAATGAATTTCTTGGAGTAACATGGGCTTTTTAGGACAGGTGCAGAGCACATGGCCTGTTTCAGCTCCTCAAAAGCTTTCTGACAGTTAGCTGTCCACAATACCTTTTTAGGCATCTTCTTTGAAGTGAGGTCATTAAGAGGGGCTGCTATGCAGCCATAGTTCTTTATGAACCTCCTGTAATACCCAGTGAGGCCTAAGAAGGCTCTCACCTGGGTCTGAGTTGTAGGGGGAACCCAATCTATGATAGTTTGGATTTTCCCCTGAAGTGGTGCAATCTGTTCTCCACCTACAAGGTGTCCCAGATAAACCACTTTCCCCTGCCCTATCTGGCACTTTGAAGTCTTGATAGTGAGGCCTGCCTTTTGCAGGGCCTCCAAAACTTTCCATAGGTAGACCTGGTGATCATCCCAGGTGGAGCTAAAGACAGCTATTTAATCTAGATATGCTGCACTAAAAGCCTCCAACCCTTGCAGGACTGTATTCACCAACCTCTGAAAAGTGGCAGGTGCATTTTTCAAACCAAAGGGCATTACTGTGAATTGGTAGTGCCCTCCAATAGTCGAAAATGCAGTTTTTGCTTTAGCATCCTCTGATAACTTGATCTGCCAATACCCTGGAGTCAAATCAAAGGTGCTTAGATACTTGGCAGATGCCAGTGTATCTATTAGCTCATCTGCCCTGGGTAAAGGGTGAGCATCAGTTTTAGTTACCTGGTTGAGACCTCTGTAATCCACACAAAGGGGGTGATTCTGACCCCGGCGGTACTAGACCGCCGGGGCCAGGGTCGGCGGGAGCACCGCCAACAGGCTGGCGGTGCCCCGCAGGGCATTCTGACCGCGGCGGTTCAGCCGCGGTCAGAAGAGGAAAACCGGCGGTCTCCCGCCGGTTTTCCGCTGCCCTTCTGAATCCTCCATGGCGGCGCAGCTCGCTGTGCCGCCATGGGGATTCAGACACCCCATACCGCCATCCTGTTCCTGGCGGTTCGCCCGCCAGGAACAGGATGGCGGTATGGGGTGTCGTGGGGCCCCTGGGGGCCCCTGCAGTGCCCATGCCAATGGCATGGGCACTGCAGGGACCCCCGTAAGCGGGCCCCACTTTGAATTTCACTGTCTGCATTGCAGACAGTGAAATTCGCGACGGGTGCAACTGCACCCGTCGCACCTTCCCACTCCGCCGGCTCAATTCTGAGCCGGCGTCCTCGTGGGAAGGGTTTTTGCACTGGGCTGGCGGGCAGCCTTTTGGCGGTCGCCCGCCAGCCCAGTGCAAAAGCCAAAATACCCTCAGCGGTCTTGCGACCGCGGAGCAGTATTTTGGAGGGGGGAAGTCTGGCGGGCGGCCTCCGCCGCCGGCCAGACTTAGAATGACCCCCAAAATCTAATTTCCCTTTTCCCATCTTTGGAATGAGGTTTTGGTACAAGTACCACAGGAGAGGCCCATGGACTTTCAGAGTGCTCAACCACTCCCAGTGCAAGCATTTTCTGAACTTCTTGTTTTATGCAGTCCCTGACATGGTCAGGCTGCCTATAGATCTTACTTTTGACAGGCAAGTTGTCTCCAGTATCTATAGTATGCTCACACCAAGAAGTGGTGCCTGGCACAGTAGAAAAGAGTTCAGAAAACTGACCCAGGAGATTTATGCAGTGGTCTTTCTGCTCAGCAGTGAGACAATCTGCTAAAACTACACCTTCCACTAGAGCATCTTGTTCTGTGGAAGAGAAGAGATCAGGGAGAGGGTCACTCTCTTCTTCCTGTCCTTCATCTGTTGCCATGAGCAGGGTGAGATCAGCCCTGTCATAGTAGGGTTTCAGGCGATTGACATGGAGCACCCTAAGGGGACTCCTGGCAGTGCCTAAGTCAACCAAGTAGGTGACTTCTCCCTTCTTTTCAACAATAATGTGGGGTCCACTCCATTTGTCTTGGAGTGCTCTTGGGGCCACAGGCTCCAAGACCCACACTTTCTGCCCTGGTTGGTACTGAATCAGAACAGCCTTCTGGTCATGCCATTGCTTTTGGAGCTCTTGGCTGGCCTGAAGGTTTTTACTGGCCTTTTTCATATACTCAGCCATTCTGGATCTTAGGCAAAGTACATAGTCCACTATGTCTTGCTTAGGAGCTTTTAAAGGTTGTTCCCAACCCTCCTTTACAAGTGTTAGAGGACCTCTTACAGGGTGTCCAAATAGGAGTTCAAAGGGGCTAAAGCCCACTCCTTTCTGGGGTACCTCCCTGTAAGCAAAAAGGAGGCAAGGTAAGAGGACATCCCTTCTCCTCCTGAGTTTTTCAGGGAGTCCCTTTATCATTCCTTTGAGAG
This sequence comes from Pleurodeles waltl, assembly GCF_031143425.1. Lineage (NCBI taxonomy): Eukaryota > Metazoa > Chordata > Amphibia > Caudata > Salamandridae > Pleurodeles > Pleurodeles waltl. The sequence continues at coordinate 1,028,232,987 of NC_090437.1, read as the reverse complement.
TTTTGTTAAATCTCTCAACCAGTCCATTTGTTTGTGGATGATAAGGTGTGGTGAATTTGTATGTTACACCACATTCCTTCCACATGGCCTTTAAGTATGCAGACATAAAGTTGCTACCCCTGTCTGATACCACCTCTTTTGGGAAACCCACCCTGGAAAATATTCCCTGGAGGGCTTTTGCCACTGCAGGAGCTGTAGTGGTCCTTAGAGGAATTGCTTCAGGATATCTGGTGGCATGGTCCATTACCACCAAGATAAACCTATTGCCTGAAGCAGTAGGAGGGTCAAGGGGGCCAACTATGTCAACCCCTACCCTTTCGAAGGGAACCGCAACCACAAGCAGTGGAATAAGGGGTGCCTTTGGGATGCCACCTGTTTTGCCACTGGCTTGACAGGTGACACAGGACTTACAAAATTCCTTTGTGTCCTCTGACATTCTAGGCCAATGAAACAAGGGAACAAGCCTGTCCCATGTTTTCATCTGCCCCAAATGTCCAGCAAAGGGAATGTCGTGGGCTAGAGTTAGGAGGGACTCTCTGTATTGCAGGGGAATAACCAATCTCCTGGCAGCTCCAGGTTTTGGGTCCCTTGCCTCTGTATACAAGAGGTTGTCCTCACAGTAAACTCTGTGAGAGTCACTGACATCCCCATTTTGCTGTTTGACAGCTTGCTGTCTTAGACCCTCTAGTGTGGGACAGGTCTGCTGTGCCACACTCAGCTCCTCCCTGGCAGGCCCCCCTCCACCGAAAAGCTCAGCAGTGTCTGCTTCCAGCTCCTCTGGTGAAGGTTCTGCACAGGGAGGAAATTCTTCTTCCTCAGAAGTTGAATCTACTGTAGAGGGAGGGATAGTAGGTAGGGATTTACCTTTACTAACCCTAGCTTTAGGGAGCACTTGGTCCATTGTTCCAGGATCCAAGTCACCCTGTCCTTTTTGCTTTTTGGCCTGAGCCCTGGTCAAAGCAAAAATATGCCCAGGAATGCCCAGCATTGCTGCATGAGCCTCCAACTCCACTTCTGCCCAAGCTGATGTCTCTAAATCATTCCCTAGTAGACAGTCTACAGGTAAATCTGAGGCAACCACAACTTTCTTTGGACCAGTAACCCCCCCCCAGTTGAGATTCACAACAGCCATGGGGTGGCTAAGAGTGTTGTTATGAGCATCAGTCGCTTGGTACTGGTGACCAAGTAGGTGTTGTTCAGGGTGGACCAGTTTCTCTATTACCATTGTAACACTGGCACCTGTGTCTCTGTAGGCCTGAACCTCAACACCATTTATTAGGGGAAGTTGATTGTACTTATCCATATTAAGGGGACAAGCAACCAAGGTGGCCAAATCAATGGCACCTTCAGAGACTAACACAGCCTCTGTGGTCTCCCTAACAAGACCAACCCCATCTAAATTACCAAAAGTGAGCCCAGCTACTCCCTTGGATTGGCTATTAGTAGGTTTGCTCCCACCACCACTGCTATTACTAGGGGCACTAGGTGTAGCAGTAGGGGTTGTAGTAGTGGGAGGCTTGGTGCTTTTCTTCGGACAACTGGCATCAGTTGTCCAATGGCCTTTTACTTTACATAAATAGCACCATGGTTTCTTTATTTGATTGGAAGAGGATTTGGACCCACCACCCCCACCAGAGTGTTTTTGTGGGCCTGATGAAGACTCATTTTTAGATTTGTCCCCACCCTTTTCTGAAGACTTACCATCCTTCTTCTTGCCATCCTTGTCACCCCCTGTATGAACTTTTCTGTTCACTCTTGTTCTGACCCATTTGTCTGCCTTCTTTCCCAACTCTTGGGGAGAGGTCAGATCTGAGTCTACTAGATATTGGTGTAACAAATCAGACACACAGTTATTAAGAATATGCTCTCTTAGGATCAAGTTATACAGGCTTTCATAGTCAGAAACTTTACTGCCATGTAACCACCCCTCCAAGGCCTTCACTGAATGGTCAACAAAGTCTACCTAGTCTTGTGAAGACTACTTTTTGGTTTCTCTGAACTTAATCCTGTACTGTTCAGTGATTAAGCCATAACCATCCAGGAGTGCATTCTTTAAAACTGTAAAATTATTGGCATCACTTTCCTTCACAGTAAGGAGCCTATCCCTACCCTTTCCACTGAAAGATAGCCATAGGATAGCAGCCCACTGCCTTTGAGGGACCCCCTGTACAACACAGGCCCTCTCAAGTGCAGCAAACCACTTGTTAATGTCATCCCCCTCCTTGTAAGGGGGAACTATCTTGTGCAGATTCCTAGAATCATGCTCTTTTACAGGATTACTATCTCTAATACTGCTGCTGCCACCATGGGGTCCTAACCCCAACCTCTGCTTTTCTTTTTCTAAGTCTAAAGTTTCCCTGTCTAGAGCCAGCTGTTGCTGTTTAAGCTTCAGCCTGGACTCTTCCACTCTCAATCTATTGAGTTCCCTTTCTAACATTCTGTCATCAGGGTGGGTGGGTTGGGCATGCTTAGACACAGAAGAATGGTGTGAATGAACAGAGGGAGACCTGTCCCTAATAGTTGGCACTCTAACAACCTGGCCTGCAGGAGTGAAACTCCTACTGTGATGAGAGCTCACATTAGTACCAGTGATGCTAGGTGGCCTGCTAAGGGGCAGGTTGGGAAGAATACTATCTAACCTTCTTACTGGGGCTACCCAAGAATCAGAGTGTGACCCATCTGCTAATTTCTCACCTGATGTGCCACCTAAGGCCTTATCATTTTCAATGAGCATATTAACCAACAATTCTCTAGAGGGATTCTTCCCTACCCCTAAACCTCTATCAATGCAGACACTCCTAGCACCTTTCCAGCTAAGGTGGTCATAAGCAGTGCTGGCCAGATCAAGAGTTTGACCTGTACCAGACATGATAGGAAAAGGTTTAAGGGACAGAAAAAGAAAGAAAAAGTTTCAGAACTTTTTAAGGAAACAGAAAAAAAACTTTAAGAAACTTTTTGAAAGTTTAGAGGTACTTTTCAGCACTTAGCAATAGAGTAAGAGAAGAAAAGCAAAACTTTTTGGTTAGGTGTACATACACTGAACTTGTTTTGTATATGTCTCTCTTATGAAAAGTACAAAATGACAAAGTGGTAAGTAGTTGCAAGTACTTATCCCACCGCTGCACAACCAATGTAGGAGGCTGGCCTGGTTTGTAGTGGTACCAAGGGGTACTTACACTCTGCACGAGGTCCAGTTATCCCTTATTAGTGTAGAAGAGGTGTCTAGCAGCTTAGGCTGATAGAAAAGGGTAGCTTAGCAGAGCAGCTTAGGCTGAACTAGGAGACATGCAAAGCTCCCACTATACCACTGGTGTCATATGCACAATATCATAAGAAAACACAATACACAGATATACTAAAAATAAAGGTACTTTATTTTTATGACAATATGCCAAAAGTATCTCAGTGAGTACCCTCAGTATGAGGATAGCAAATATACACAAGATATATGTACCCAATACCAAAATTATGCAGTAATAGCAAATAGAAAGCAATGCAAGCAATGTACAGTCACAATAGATTGCAATGAGAGCACATAGGTATAGGGGCAACACAAACCATATACTCCAAAAGTGGAATGCGAACCACAAATGGACCCCAAACCTATGTGAGCTTGTAGAGGGTCGCTGGAACTGTAAGAAAACAGTGAGGGTTAGAAAAATAGCCCACCCCAAGACCCTGAAAAGTAGGTGTAAAGTGCACCTAAGTTCCCCAGAGAGCACAGAAGTCGTGATAGGGGAATTCTGCAAGGAAGAACAACACCAGCAATGCAACCAAAGTGGATTTCCGGATGATAGTACCTGTGGAACAAGGGGACCAAGTCCAAGAGTCGCGACAAAGTCGAGATTGGGCAGATGCCCAGGAAATGCCAGCTGAGGGTGCAAAGAAGCTGCCACCGGATGGTAGAAGCTGTGGATTCTGCAAGAACGAAGAGGACTAGGAACTTCCCCTTTGGAGGATGGATGTCCCACGTCGTGAAGAAGCTTGCAGAGGTGCTCCCACACAGAAAGACCGCAAACAAGCCTTGCTAGCTGCAAGGGTCGCGGTTAGGGTTTTTGGATGCTGCTGTGGCCCAGGAAGGACCAGGATATCGGCAATTGCGTGTGGAGACAGAGGGGGCGCCCAGCAAGACAAGGAGCCCTCACAGAAGCAGGCAGCACCCGCAGAAGTGCCAGAACAGGCACTACAAAGAGGAGTGAACCGGAGCTCAACCAAAGTCACAAAAGAAGATCCCACGACGCCGGAGGAAAACTCAGGAGGTTGTGCACTGCAGGTTAGAGTGTAGGGGACCCAGGCTTGGCTGTGCACAAAGGAAATCCTGGAAGAGTGCACAGGAGCCGGAGAAGCTGCAAATCACGCAGTACCCAGCAATGCAGTCTAGCGTGGTGAGGCAAGGACTTACCTCCACCAAACTTGGACTGAAGAGTCACTGGACTGTGGGAGTCACTTGGACAGAGTTGCTGAGTTCCAGGGAGCACGCTCGTCGTGCTGAGAGGGGACCCAGAGGACCGGTGATGCAGTCTTTTGTTGCCTGCGGTTGCAGGGGGAAGATTCAGTCGACCCACGGGAGATTTCTTCAGAGCTTCTAGTGCAGAGAGGAGGCATACTACCCCCACAGCATGCACCACCAGGAAAACAGTCGAGAAGGCGGCCGGATCAGCGATACAAGGTTGCAGTAGTCGTCTTTGCTACTTTGTTGCGGTTTTGCAGGCGTCCAGAGCAGTCAGCGGTCGATTCCTTGGCAGAAGGTGAAGAGAGAGATGCAGAGGAACTCTCATGAGCTCTTGCATTCGTTATCTAAAGAATTCCCCAAAGCAGAGACCCTAAATAGCCAGAAAAGGAGGTTTGGCTACCTAGGAAGGAGGATAGGCTAGCAACACAGGTAAGAGCCTATCAGAAGGAGTCTCTGACGTCACCTGTTGGCCCTGGCCACTCAGAGCAGTCCAGTGTGCCAGCAGCACCTCTGTTTCCAAGATGGCAGAGGTCTGGAGCACACTGGAGGAGCTCTGGGCACCTCCCAGGGGAGGTGCAGGTCAGGGGAGTGGTCACTCCCCTTTCCTTTGTCCAGTTTCGCGCCAGAGCAGGGCTGGGGGATCCCTGTAGACTGGCTTATGCAGAGATGGGCACCATCTGTGCCCATCAAAGCATTTCCAGAGGCTGGGGGAGGCTACTCCTCCCCAGCCCTGACACCTTTTTCCAAAGGGAAAGGGTGTAACACACTCTCTCTGAGGAAGTCCTTTGTTCTGACTTCCTGGGCCAAGCCTGGCTGGACCCCAGGAGGGCAGAAACCTGTCTGAGGGGTTGGCAGCAGCTGCAGTGAAACCCCGGGAAAGGTAGTTTGGCAGTACCCGGGTCTGTGCTAGAGACTCGGGGGATCATGGAATTGTCTCCCCAATGCCAGAATGGCATTGGGGTGACAATTCCATGATCTTAGACATGTTACATGGCCATGTTCGGAGTTACCATTGTGACGATATACATAGGTAGTGACCTATGCAGAGTGCACACGTGTAATGGTGTCCCCGCACTCACAAAGTCCGGGGAATTTGCCCGGAACAATGTGGGGGCACCTTGGCTAGTGCCAGGGTGCCCACACACTAAGTAACTTAGCACCCAACCTTTACCAGGTAAAGGCTAGACATATAGGTGACTTATAAGTTACTTAAGTGCAGTGGTAAATGGCTGTGAAATAACGTGGATGTTATTTCACTCAGGCTGCAGTGGCAGGCCTGTGTAAGAATTGTCAGAGCTCCCTATGGGTGGCAAAAGAAATGCTGCAGCCCATAGGGATCTCCTGGAACCCCAATACCCTGGGTACCTCAGTACCATATACTAGGGAATTATAAGGGTGTTCCAGTATGCCAATGTGAATTGGTGAAATTGGTCACTAACATGTTAGTGACAATTTGGAAAGCAAAGAGAGAGCACAACCACTGAGGTTCTGGTTAGCAGAGCCTCAGTGAGACAGTTAGTCATCACACAGGGAACACATACAGGGCACACTTATGAGCACTGGGGCCCTGGCTGGCAGGGTCCCAGTGACACATACAACTAAAACAACATACATACAGTGAAATATGGGGGTAACATGCCAGGCAAGATGGTACTTTCCTACATTGGTTACCTTCAATATTGTCTCCCTTTACATGCAACTTCCTCAAGATGAAAGCCTGGAGCCCATAGAAATATACTTAGAAGCAAGACAAAGACCACACAGAGGCTCTACAAGATTCATAGTTGATCTGGCTTGTATGGCATTAAAAAGGAATTACTTTAAATTTGAGGAGGATTTCTTCTTCCAGAGTAAAGGCACTGTAATGGGATGCTCTTTCACCCTGGAGATGGCAATACTGTGTGTTGCACTGGGTTCTGCCCCAACAGTACTCCCCGGTGGGGATGCTCATCTTCAGGTCTAGTTGGACTATCAAATATTGCATTTGCTGTTGTGTACATGTGCACAGGAGCATACTCCAGTTAAAGGCAGACATATGATGCCACTACTAAGAGAACCACTGATGGGCTGACATCATTTGTCAAGAGCAGGACCTGATGAATCACCAGGAAATGGACATACCAACAACATTTCATATTGGTATGTAATAGTTAATATATCATAATTTGAGGAATTGGTTTGTTGCCTGACTCATAAGTGAGCCCTGGTCAAGCAACAGCCACAATCTTTGGCAGGGTGAACTACAAAAAGTCACTCAATTAACCTGTGCTTAACGCTGGGTAGCTTGGCACAAAAAGCAGTCAGGCTTAACTTAAAGGCAATGTGTAAAGTATTTATGCAGCACAGAAACAGCAATAAAGTGAAAACACAACACAAGGAAAATACCACACCAATTTAGAAGAACTGAGTAAATTTGAATGCATTATTTGACACAAAAACGACAAAAATACAATCAGTAGAACTGGAGTTTGGGATTTTAAAAGTTTTTTTGTAAAAAAACTAGTACCTAAAAGACCAACGAGCCAACTGCGGACATCCAGTTGAGCGAGACTGGGTCAAAGCAAAAAAATATGTCTGACTGCGCTGGATCGTGGGACTAATATAAGAAGTGGATTGGACTCGGTCAGCTCTTAACTTCGGACTTAGAAGAATTTTCAAGAAAAATGTTCTAAGAATGTAAAGTTCAATGGGGCAAGACTGCAGATGGTGCCTGAAGAGGAAGTATTGTTGTTGGGGAGCCGCTGGAGGGTGAAGAGTTCTTCACTGTGAAGAGTTCTAGTTTGAACTTAGTCACTTCTATGGAAGTTGAAAATCTCCAACAGGGTGAGGCAGGAGCCTGTAGCCAAACACACTTACAAGAGGTTGGATACCCCTTTGGCAAAGGACCACTGAACAGAATTTGCTGCTGCAGAGAAGAATTTAGCAGCAGCAGCCGCAAAGTCAGGCCGACTGGCAATGCACTTTGGGCAGATGGATGAGTAGGTTGGTCCCGGTCTTCCCTCAGTTCACAGAGCAGTTTTTAGCAAACAGAAAATTTCCAGGTTTTGGATGCTGGCTATCTGGGCACCTTTACCACCACAACCAAGGGTCTAGGACTGGTAGGACACCACTTTGGGTTTAGGACTCACTCAGGCTGGGTCCAGGTGTGGGTTCAAGATGGCCTCATATGTCCCTGTGGCTCTGAAAAAAAGGTCAGCAAACCAGCCCTTGGAGTCACTCTGGTAGTTATGGTTCAGGTGAGGATGCAGGGCTCAAACAGCTGGGCTGTCCTCTGAGGGTTCAAGGCAGACTCCAAGTAACAAAGCAGTCCTTTCAGGTGAAGGAAGGCAGTCTTGTGGAGTTCACAGCAGGCCATAGCAGCAGGCAGTCATCTGAGAGACCTTCCACAAGTGAACTGAAGGCCCTATTTTTTCTATCTGGTACCTCCTTTGAAGTTGGGAAAAGTTTCTAGAGGTTTCTCTTTGAAGTGCTTAGAATGTCCTTTCTCCTCTCTACTAGCTCAAGGCTTGCTGCAGAGACAAAGTGGAAGTGACAAGCCATTTGTGTGAAGGCAGAGCACAACCTATTCAGTTGCAAGTGGGGCTGTGCCCAGCTCTCACACCCACCCTATCCTGCCAGCAGATGGCTCTTTCAGGCACATCTAATGCTTATATTATGTGACTGCCTGGGAAGAATTCACAAAGTCTACCCGTCACTTACACTCAGTCATGTGATCTAAGACAGGCTGCAGGCACCAAAAGACTAAGGGCAGGAAAATGCCCTCTTTCTAAAAGTTTCAACCAATGGGTTTGGCCTAGAAATTCAGCAAGGTTAGACCACTTTAAATATTAGCGAACAACAATGAACCTTGACTGAAGTTATTTTACCACGCAATAAATCCGTTTGTGATCACAAAATTGAAGTAGCATGACCATAGTATCTATACATGATTATTTTTCACCTTTTTCCTTTAGACATTTTGCATAGCACAGTCATATACATTGGATAACATCCATTTGATGTCCAGTGAACTTTAGTAGCCCGCAATGTATTCTTTGCTACTGTAAAACTTAAACTCAAATTCTAAATAGCAAAGCATGCAAATACAAAAGATTTTGTGCAATTCATGACACATATAAATTGTACCAGTACCCATCATCCAAAGTGGTAAGAGTAACAGATTTGGCTCAATTAACCAGACTTTTAAAATCAAGAATTAGCAAAGGTTGTAACAGCTCATCCATGAAACAGAAACATGCCAACAAGATTCCTACAATAGGGTTGCTTATAGAAATGGTTGAAAGTCCAACACCTCCTTAATGTGTGGTTGTCGACGTGTTTTGAACCCCATCTTTGTGGTATGGCTACAAAAGTTTTTTTTTTTTTAATTGTCATGTATTTATTCGATTTGTAGGCATTTGACATTTGACTAAAACCCCTCAAGATAATTACCAGTTTACCTCTATTTTTTTAACGTTCCATCAACATACAATTTAGAATCCAAACAGGTCTAAACCATTGATGACTATAATAAACAAAACAACTCAAGGTTATAGTCCAATCTTTGTTTTTATGAAAGTCTCTCAGCTAACCTTTTTGTTTAATACAACTTACATGCTTTATTTACTGGAGTGTCAAGCTCAGTTTCTCATATGGGCTTAAATCTCTGTTATCAGGCCCTAAATATCTGCAGGCTTACAATTCCTGTTTTTTTTTTTTTTAATTTGAAGAACACCATTAGTGGGCCTTCCCTGTAATATTTACTACTTTTTTTCTTAGAGACAAATTTGGGGCATACTTTGTCAAAGTTGCAGATGTGGCATGAAGCGCAACCCATATTTTATCAATAAAATAGAGGGTTCAACATTCGAGTCTAAGACACATTGGTTGGTTACCTTCAATATTGTCTCCCTTTACATGCAACTTCCTCAAGATGAAAGCCTGGAGCCCATAGAAATATGCTTAGAAGCAAAACAAAGACCACACAGAGGCTCTACAAGATTCATAGTTGATCTGGCTTGTCTGGCATTAAAAAGGAATTACTTTAAATTTGAGGAGGATTTCTTCTTCCAGATTAAAGGCTCTGTAATGGGATGCTCTTTCACCCTGGAGATGGCGATACTGTGTGTTGCACTGGGTTCTGCCCCAACAGTACTCCCGGATTTTTTGCTTTTTTATCACCCTGTTTTTGGACTATTTACTGTGGGTGAGACACTCTACCAGTGTCTCACCCAGGGTGGTTACATGGTAAACGGACTGTGGGTGTTTAATGCCAGTGTCCGTATTTTGAGATAAGGCCGCTGTGATGCAGCTAGGGTAAGGGGCACTTGTCTGGTTACACATGAACATGTGTGCACACGTGTGTGCACACGTGCGGGCTGCACGTGGAAGACTACTGTTGTGCACAGCTCAGTAACAGCACACAGGTAGCTTGGCACAATGGGGACTTAAGGATTAAGGTTTCACCTGGGACAGGCCTCATGAGGGTATTGCATCACTATTAGGGAAAGTCAGTGTGGTTTACTGTTTGAACTATAGTGACACTCCTTTATACACATAGGGAAGGAACTTCCTTTGAGTGTAGTTTCCCTTCTCCTTGGCCTACAGAGACCACTGACATCTTGAATTAGAGTGTAACTTGTGCAAGAAAATTTGCAACTTCCAAAATTATAACTGTAAATCTTGTGGGTGATTCCGAATTTTCATATTTTCTAGGCTCAGCCCAGCATCAGAGCCCAGGCCTGGTGTCACCCTGCTGTGTCCAGCAATTATTAAAAAATTAAAATACATTTTTTCAAGCAGCAGGAACAAAGGCCGTCCCCACAAAAAAGGAGCAATTAGCACTATTTCTCTTTGCTCCTGAAGAGGAAAGGGGGGTGAAATGCACTGTGTCAATCACCCAGCTGTTACACTGCACCACGGATGGGCACGCCCAGGCCCACTGAAAAAAGGAGAGTGCCCAGACAATTGGAGCCAAACCACCGGGCGGACGGTTTTCAAATTCTAGTGTGCAAGTCCCTGGCAACGATGTCAGTGAGGGGTGGATCTGAGACCCCAGGAGCTGATGTGGCCAATGCCCCCTTGATGATGCCATTTTGGATTGTCCCAACATGCTGTGCAGGAGGGTTGGGACAGGGGTGGAGAGATGATGTGGCACCCCAGGAATGGTTGGGGGTGCCTGTCTTCTGGAACCTTCCTCTCCCCTTTATAATCTCTTGCGCAAAAGGAAGATGCTCTCTTGCCTGTAGATTTTCTACCAGCTTTGACACTGGATCCTGGGACTGCCATGGAACCCCCTGACCCACACTCGGGACCCAGGACTCTGTCCTGTTGACCCCAGGACCAGTGAGTCTCCCCTAGGGCCAATGAGGGTGACCCCACTTACTCCCCATGAGGACCAGTTGAGGGCAGCCCTGGACTTTTCTGCACCCACCAACAAAGCTACAAAGAAGAACTGGTGCAGGGAACCAGGAAGACCTGCTGTCACACTTCCCCAGAATTCCCAGAGCCAAAGGATCCCAGGACTCCATCCCTGAGCCCTGTGGTATCCCTGTTCACCAGGAGGCAGCTACAACAACCCACGCCTACCTGCTGGAGTGGGCAGACTCCAAAGAGGATTGCCAGCTCCCATAGTAGTACGCGCTTGTGCTGCCAGCGCTGGAAACTGGTGAGGGCAGTCGGAGTGGGCTCCCCATGGTGCCCTCAACACTGGCAAGCTCTGGGATGCCCAACTGGGACTGGGCACCCCCCACAAAAAATAGAAACGAGGTGCAGGGCCACATTCAAAGGTAAACAAAAGGGAAAACTCACCGCAGCTCTTCCCGGCTCAGTGGGATAGCTGATACTATGATATTCTCTGCACTCTGGAAACTTGCCCCACAATGCTTTGCTGGGAATTCTTTATAAAACACATTTTTGACCATAACTCAGTCTGTGGTGATTCTCGTACAATATGTTCTTTCATCTTCTGGGTCCTAAGTACTGACTGGACAATCATTTATTGAGTGTTATTATTGCGTGCCAGTGATTGGTGATTACAAGCCCATCCCACCTCTCTTGAGTAGGCTTCAGACTGCTCTGCCTCGCTACCCTGTGATAGTCAAATGCTACAATGAGGTGTTTGGTTCCCCCTGAGGACAAATGAGGAATTATTACTTGTGCGGACCAAACAACTAATAACCCTTTCCAACGCTATACATAGCCCAATTCGAAGAAAAGTGTGTTTACAACAATAACCCCTTTCAAAACAATGTGAGAGTGGCTGCAATTCATTGATGACATATGGTGCATCTGGTCAGGGGATGCAAAACCCCTTCATCAGTTTCATCAATGTTGAACAATAGATTGCTAGATACTAAGTTCAGCATGTGCAAGAACAACAGTCATTACCCTTCTAGATGTTGAGGTCAGGGTTTTGGATGAACAGCTAATAACAACAGTGTATCTCAAACCCACAGAGAAAAATAATGCTCCTCACTATACATGCTTTCATTCAAGCAATCGGAAAGAAAATGTAACCATTAGGCAATTTTAGGGATTCGTGAAATTGCACACTAAGAGAAGACTATTTTTTTCATGCTGCCATCCTTTCAGACAAGTTCAAAGAGAAAGGGTATTCTCACAAACTTCTCAAAAATTCTTTAAAGAGAATGTTGTTCACTCCAAGAGAAAGCCTCCTGGAAAAAATAAATAAAACCACATCTGACCGACTTGTTTGTGTCTCTTCAAACTGCCGCCAAACTAATCATTTGAAAAGAATTATACTGAAAAACTGGCATCTAAAATTAAAATTGGACAACACCATGGAGCACCCTCTGTTTCCACCCAAGAAGCACTCAAGCATAGGCAAACATCTTGTTAGGGCCTACAATCCTTCAGCTCTAGCAATAACTAACTTGAGGCAACAATGTGTTATCTCCCATTGAAGTACACATAGTGAGGCACATGTGGCATGCAATCAAACAATAGAAGGCTCGGAATTCCATATGGACAACATAAAATGGAAGCTCACTACATTCTCAAATTGCAAGACAAAGAATGTAGTAAATGGCATTATTTGCTCCTGCCAGTAATTGTACATTGGCAAATGAGGAGATAAGACAGCGGATCATCCAACACAGAGTGAGAATAAGCTAAAGGTTTTTTCTGCACCTCTGGTTAATCACATGGGTAAGAAGAAGTACAAGGAAAACGATTTCAAGTCGACGGTCCTCACAGCAATACAGACTGACCCTTAAGGAAGAGACCTAGATAAGCCTTTCTTATATTGAGATTTAACACAGCCACATTTAGACTAAATGAAATGTCCCAATTGCTAAATCTCTAATGCTTAAGATGGGATCAAAACTAATCTTCATTACTGCTCAACTACAGGGGAAGCTATACACTTAGATCAGGGTTCTGCAAAGTCGGTCCTGGAGAGCCGGGTCCATGTCAGGTTTTTAGCATATCCACATTTAGAATGGGAGACTAAGATAACCCCTGCTCGCCCCCCTTGGTTACTTGGCACACGCAGTCAGGCTTACCTCAGAGGCAATGTATAAAGTTTTTGTACACGCACATAATAACACAGTGAAAACACCACAAAAGTACTCCACACCAGTTTTAAACAATAGCCACTATTTATCTGAGTAAAACAAGATCATAACAACAAACATTCAACATACACAAGTAAAGTTAAAAGATTAAATCTTAGTATAGCGCTTAGAATCACAATAGCTCCAACTGGGGCTATCACGGCGTCTTGACAGAGTCATTCGCAGCAGTCTGACACCACTTGTGAGGGAGTGCAGGCCTGTCACAGAGTCACATGGACCCCAGGTACAGTATCTTGGAAAATGATGAGTAAACAAAGATGTTGCACAGTCGGGGAGGCGTCACTGGAGCCGGTTCGGTGTTAGTTCCTTACTGCTACCGGGGAGCTGAGGCGTTGGTTCTTTACTGTTAGGCAGAGGAGATCAGGCGTTGGTTCCTTACAGTTGCAGGGGAGGTGATGGAGTGCTGGTGACGAGGTGTGGGTTCATTACAACCCAGCAGGGCCAGTGAATCCAGCAGGTCAAGATGTAAGGCGTAGACTTTGCAGTGTCATGATCACACCACAGGGCCACAGGTGCTGTAGCGGAGTCGGGGTTGAGTATCACAGACGTCAGTGACACAGCACTCGGGACTCACACTGTGGCAGGACTTCGGAGGCGTTGTGGTGGCATCAGGTCTGAGTTGCAGGTTGCGGTCGTTGCACTGATGAAGTCTTTGATGTCCCTGAGACTTCTTAACAGGAGGCATACTCAGTTCACGCCCTTGGAGAACTTTTGGAAGCAGGATGTAGAAAGCAAAGTCCAGTCTTTTCACTACCAGGACAGAAGTAGCAAGCAGCAGGCCAGCACAACAAAGCAACAGGCAGAATGGCAGTCCCTCCTACAGCATCTAGCTCTTCTACCTGGCAGAATGTCCTAGTCCAGAAGTGTTCAAACTATGTGGTGTCAGAGGTCCAGTACTTATTTCTCTCTCTGAAGTATGCAAACTCCAAAGAGAAGTCTTTGTAGTTCACAACACCCTGCCTTTCCCTGCCTTGGCCCCAGACACACTCCAGGGTGTTGAAGGCTACTTTGTGTGAGGACAGATACATCCCTATTCAGGTGCATGTGTCAGCTCCTCCCACCACTCCAGCTCAGGAAAACTCATCAGGAAATGCAGGGTACACCTTAGCTCCCTTTGTGTGACTGTTTAGAGTGAATACACAAACAGCCCAACTGTCATCCTCACACAGACGTGTATTCAGCCGACTGGCAGCGGCACAGAATCGTTAAGCAAGAAAATGCTCACTTTCTAAAAGTGGCATTCTCAAACTTACAATAAAAAAACAGCTTCACCAAAAGATGTATTTTTAAATTGTGAGTTCAGAGACCCCTAACTCCATATCTCTGTCTGCTCCCAATGGGAAATTACAGTTAAACATATATTTCACGGCAACCTCCATATTACCCTATGAAAGAAATAGGCCTTGCAATAAGGAAAACTCAATTTAGCAGAACTTCACTATCAGGACATGTAAAACACACCAGTACATTTCCTACCTTTTAAGTACACTGCACCCTGCCCATGGGGATGCTTTGGGCCTACTTTAGGACTGTCTGCGCTCACTTCGTCTAGCTTGTCCCCTTGCAACCTGTTTCCATCTGTAATCAAGAGTTAACAGACCATTGTTTAAGTAGCTAGATACCCTTGATATTTTCCATGGCAATCTTCTTCTCTCAGTCAGTAAGATTATCACAGTCTCTGTCTTCTGAGTAAAAATAATCTATATATGCATATATGTAGATATATATTCCAAACAGTTGCAGTTTTGCTGGCCTGCTCCAGAATGCAGGTGGTGCACAGCGACGCGCTACTGCTTGCGCCATAAATACGCCACATGAAACTTCCCTAATTAAGAGAGAGCTGGCACTAACAGACAGGAGTTAGTTAGCTCATTTATTGGGTCAGATAACTCCAGTAACAAAAGAAGAGATGTGTTTCGGGTGATCCACAGTTTTTGTCAATCTACCAAACGCCATTTTGTCACGCTATTTATACCGCTTAAAAAACAAAATACTGCAACATTTCTCATTTGAAGTGTACTCATTATTTAAAAAAAGTCCATGAATCCTTCATTTGCGGTATTATTAACTTTAATGGACAGGCATATTGCAAAGCATTCTTATGTGTTCTTACACAATTTAAAAGTACAAGCAAGCAAAAGGCGTTTCCTATCAGCTGTGCAGCCCTCCATTTCCAAACCTTAATTGCAAGAGTCCTGCAACTTTGTGTATTTGATTTTTATATTTTACAGAGAAAAGAGGATGACGTTGTTTGGGAAGAAGAAAACATGCTGCTGTTTTCAGGAGTGTTTCGTAATACGTTGTGCCAATTAGCCCGACATATCTTGACAAAATGGTGCTTGGTAGAGCGTCTCTTCCTTTGTTACTGGAGTTAGCTGACTCATTAGTTCTCAATAAATGAGCTAACTAATTCCTGCCTGTGAGTGCCAGCTCTAATATATTTATGACCTACTGGGAGGTACTTAGGACCAGGTTTCCATAGAAAAAGCGTTTTTTGACTTGCCTATATCTTTGGCATTGTTTGACAAAGGTTCACAAAATTTTCCAAAACAAGTGTTGCAGTGATTCTCGTTGTGCACTAAAAGTTTTTGGGTGACTCGTCCAGTGGGGGCCAAGAAAAAGGAGGGGTGAAAAAAGTTGTGTTTCCCATGACAATTCCCGGAGGACCTTTAGACACGTCTACAACCCGAACCGCTGTACAGAATTACACCAAATGTGGCAGAAAGCTAGCATTCGGTATGCAAATCATGCTTTCGCTTACTTGATGTAAATCCATTCAGTAGATTTTTAGAAATTAACAGGAAAATAAATGTGTGTATCTCTGGCTGCAATGACTTTGCAAATATTTCGCAAATAATTCACGAAAATTCATGATTTTTCAAGAATACGCAAGCAAAAAGGAGCATTGCAATTGGCTGACTGCATCCTGTCTAGAAAGTTGTGGCCGCCATTTTATTTCACAGGACACGGTCCCGGGAGAGAAAATCCAAATTGAAAGTGGCATAATAGGTCAGGGTGACGGTACCCTCACCCCAGGGGTGTGATATAAGGTGTGCGTTGGGGGAAAATCAAAGGTTTAAAATAATTTTTCATCACAAACATTTGCTAATTATTTGCAGAATATTTGCAAATATGACAAAATTTGAAAGAAAAAACAGACTAATTCATACACTAATTCATTCACTTATACATACACTCAGACACTCATGCACCCACTCAAACCCACTCATAGACTCACACACCCACTTTCAGACCCACTCAGAGACTCACACACAGATCCAAAGACAAAGACAGACCCTGTGGCTAATCTGGGCTGTGCATGGCCAAAGACCATGCATGGCGCGGGGTTGGGTGGTTATAAGGGCTTGGCTGCAAGGCCTGGCTGCAGGCCAGGCCTTGCAACCAACCTCACTGCGCATGGTCGAAGGCCGTTCGCAGCAGGGGTTGGAATAACGTATAGCAATTAAAATGACTTTACGGTAAAAAACCATAGAAATTCACTGAAAAAAACAAAGGTTACTGGGATGTTTTAATTAGGTTCTAAATTTACTCGTACAAAACCATAGCAATTCAGCAGTTATAGGGTTCTTTCAAGTAACTATAACTCAGGCACTAAGGTAACTATGACTCGCGCCTTTGCCATGCAGAGCTAATTACTCCCCATATTATCTCATTGATGAGATTTTGTATGGCTTTAGTCCAGATGAACTCCAGAATAACTAGCCACTCTGGAACCTCACACATTCTTCGTTTCTTACATACCTAACAACTTAATTCTATGCTACAGATAATATAAAAAGAAGACTACCCACAACAGCAAACCATTAGCTTTATGTGATTGACATGTGCTTATTGTGTTAGAGCTACTATTCAGTGCCTTTTTTCTTTGGGCCCTAGTAGCCACTGCCAAGGAGGGGCTGGGGTCGGCAGCACTGGTAGCAGCACAGTGTAGATCCTGTTGGCCCATTCTCAGCAGCTGCAGCTGCAGCAGCAGGGTTGTGGAAATTTCATGGGCATTCTCTATGCTGGTTGAATGGAAGGTGGCAGAGGTGATAGCACAGTTGGCATCAACCAGCCAGCTCACAACCACTATCACCAGCTCCAAGGCCACTAGCCTTGTCTTAATGTCGTGCTGAAAGCCATGCTTTCACATCATAAATTGTTGTACAAGCAGCAAGATCAAATAAAATCCAATATGGCAAACATTATGAATACACCATGTTAAAGATCATAAATAATGTGTACGGATGCCCATCAGAACAAATAGTGTTTAATGCAAAATAGCATGCAGCAAAGCAAAATATAAAAGACAATTGTCATTTTATGATTGAGGCTCATGCTGAAAAATTGTATTGTAAATTTTAATCAAGTATATATAAACATTTGCCTAATATGATTGAATTTCAGAGGTTCGTGTGACAACAATTCATGAGTTTCAGCAGAATCTTATCTAACATGCAAGTGTCCAGAACTTTTCCTCCAAGGAAGCACTAAGTGGCCTTGAATGAAAGATAGCATTCTCATCCAGAAATACTGACTCTATCCTTCTCACAATCCCGCTTCCTTTGCCAGGCTTGACATCAAGGTTATGCTTGCTACAATGTGCAAAGTGCAATATGAATTATCATAGTTCCTGGGGCTACCTTGCATAAAAAAGCTGTAAGCAATAACAATATTTTAAAAAGCTTCAAATCAGAACATGATGATTTTTTTCTAACTTGAATATGCGCATAGGGGTGCACCATATTTTCACACATTTCTCTTTATTAATATATTGGCTATGATACAACATAATATGTTTTCACAACTACATGCGAAGAGGCAACCTGCTAGGATAGCATTCAATTTTATATTTATGTTTTTTAGTGATTTTTTTGTTGGGTTATGGTGATGCGCTTAGTTTAGTTTGGAGTTGGGAGAGAGTTTTATTAGACTTTGAAGGGTGCTGTGGGAGGACTCTCAATCATTGTGGAGAAGGTGGTTGAAGGGGTGATGGATTTTTGTAATTATAAATATATCTTTGCCAGAATTAGTTAATCATTTGGGAGTTTCCTAATGTTTTTAAAGTAAAGAATAGCTACTATGACAAATCCAAAGTTAGGTAAATGAATAGAAAGAATCAGGTAATTTTGTGAATATAAGCTAGGGATGTTCTAGATATTTATTACATCTGTATCAGTCAGACAAAGTTGAAAAATGTTCTACTCCAGGAACTCTACAGCTGTTTCCTGACTGCACCAGGGGCCACATATACAAACCTTTTTGCCAGCTGCAAATGGGCCGATTCGCAGTATCAGCCCATCGCAAATGCAAAAAGATATTTTGGTATGTAGAAAGCCCTATTTGTAATTCAGCAACCTATCACCGAATCGCAATTGGGTTTCCAACTCAGTATTAGGAATAGATGCATTTAGGGCATCCCTTCCTAATACAGGATCGCAATGGTATGTGTGAATGTCTTGAGACCGAAATGAGGTTGCAAAACATTCACAATATACCATCAAATTCAATTTGGTACTGATCCTTTAGCAAAGGGGAAGGGGTCCTCAAGAGGCCCCTTCCCATTTGTGAATGTTTGAAGAAGCATTTTCAAGAGCAGGCAGTGGTCCCACAGATCACTGCCTACTCTTACAAAATGCAAAGAAAGCTTCATTTTTTAAAAACATATCTTGTTTTCCTTTAAGGAAAATGTAGTGAATAGACGACGCGGGGTGAGAACAAACTGGTTTATTCTTCAAGAGAGAAGAGCAGCTTAAAAACCATGTCTTGTTTACTTCATGTCTCATCTCAACTGTTGTTCACTGAATCCTCTTAACATGACATTCTAACTTAACATTCTAAAGCCAACACTACACACCTCACCTTTACCAACAAAACAAAAACCCAAAAACAGACAATAAAGAAAACTAAAGTAATGTACAATAAGGAAAATACAATAGTATGATACAGAAAAATACATATCAGAATTGTATGAAATCTTCAAGTTTCATCAGAATGTTCATTGTTCGTGTACTTTTATGGATGTTGATGTCATTTCCTATATCGATCATACTCTTACCAGAACTCTGAGAAACATTTTCATCATTAGTTTTTCATTAGTTTTTTAACCATACTATCAGAAATTGTGGACTCTTCACCACCCCCAATTTATCCACTCTTCCTGAAATTTCTTTATTATGCTCAGCATTGTTGGGGCCTTTCACCAGTGCATTTCTGTACAAGGAGATTCTTCTGCCCTATTAAATATTTCCACAATTTTCACAGGATCGGACCATTTTGCCAATTTCCTATTATGCAGGCCTTGCATTTTCCCTCTTACTACATCACCAACCTTCAATCTGGAACATAGGGATATCATTTTTGGAACCGTTTTTACACATCTTTTCCTGATACATTTTTACACGTTCCCTGATTTTTGCAAAATCAATAGCAACATCACTGGCATTTTTCCCTCTCAACCATTACGGCATCAACTTTGACCCAGTAACAAAGTTCCATGCAACATTTCAAACCGAGACAAACCTTTAAAAGAATTAGGTGACATTCTGTACATTAATACAGTGGCTTCAAAGCTTTCCTCCAAGACAATCTTCTTTTTGTGGTTAATTGAACCAATTCTTTAACCACCCGTTAAAACGTTCTACTTGACCATTAGACTGTGGGTGATAATTTGACTCTCGTTAATGTACAACTCTACATCTGTTAAAAAAAACTACCCATTTCCTTCCTTACAAATTGAGGTCCATTATAGGACAGAAGCTTTTTGGGTATTCCTTCACAAAAAATATGTCATCAAGAAATTCTATAACTTGAGTGGAAGCAACCTTTTCTGCCATTTTCAAATCAGGCCATTTAGTGAAATAAACAACTACAACAACAGCATATGCCTCCTTGTTTGGTAATGTTCCAAATGGCCACAAAATATCCACTCCTAACTTCTACCAAGGTCCTTATGCATACTGAATAGGCCTCACTTCAACTGCTAATGCTTTAGCTGACTTGTCACTACTTGCACAAAGTTTGCACTCTCTTACCCAATTACCAACCATACCATCTATACCAGGCCACCGGTAAAATTCTTGTATTCTTTTCATAGTAGACATACCATTGTGACCCATGGGGCCATTGTATGCCAAGATAAAACATGAAATTCCTCAATTTCTGTGGTGGGACTATTTTGTCTCCCCTCATGACTATTCCATTAGAATCCATTATTTCTTCTTTTACCTTGAAAAATGAAGCAGCTTCACCAGTTAGCTTTCTCTCTTCTGGCCAGCCTATTTTCAAATATGTTGGAACACACTGTCACTTCGCATGGCTTACTTCCATCTTATTTCAGAAATCAGTTTCACTACATTGTCTTTCACATTCCAACCATTACCATCATCTAAAGTGAATGCCACATCACATTCCATTTCTTCGGTACAATCAGCATGCAAATTTTCAAGATCAGGCACATACTCCACCACACAAGGGTATTCCTGTAGCTTGGCTGGCGATCTTCCTTAGCGAGTAGTTAATGTTCTCCCACCCCCAGCAGCTAGCACATTCACCAATGGTTTGTGGTCAGTCCTTAAAACAAATTTAGTTCCCCATAAGAATTGGCAAAAATGATGTACTGCCCAAGTACAGGCTAATAATTCTTTTAGGATGATAGAATAATTGTACTCTGAATTATTTAGTCACCTGGAAGCATGTGAAATTACCCATTCTTCATGTCTGTCTCTCTGCATAAGCACTGCCCCCAAAACTACGCTACTGGCATCCACTGATATTAGGCAATCGTTTCCTACTACATAACATTTTAAAAATGGCACACTAACAATTTCTCTCTTTAGTAGTTCAAAAGCTTCTTGCTGTTCAATGCACCATTTGTGTTTAGTATTTTTCTTCAGTAGCTGCCTAAGGGGATACACCTTGGTTGTATAATCGTGTACAAATTTCCCATAAAATGTTAATAATCCTAACAAGGACAACAATTGTTCTTTAGAGATAGGTGCTGGGGCATTTAAAATACTTTCCCACGATGATTGCATTTAGGTTTGATACCTTCTTTAGAAATTTGATGCCCAAGATATTCAACTCTATCTTGTCTAAGTTTGCATTTTGAACATTTTAATGTCAAACCTTTGTCCTGCAATTTTTAAAAACATCTTGTAAGATCTTATCATGTGCCCTGTGAGTATTCCCAAAAATCAATATATTGTCCTGGAAAGCCACTGCTCCCTCCACCCCTTCCAATACATTCTTCATTAGACGCTTAAACACTGAGGCTCAACTTGCAAATCTAAATGGCACACGCAAATACTGGTACATGCCTTCAGGTGTCACAAACGTCGTTAGGTATTTGGAGTCTTCTTGTAACTCCACTTGGTGGTACGCACTTGCTAGATCCACAGTGGAAAAAACTGTAGCACCATCCAGTGTAGATATCATCGCATGAATATTGGGTAAAGGGTGTTTGCCTACCCAGATTTCCTTATTACAATCTACAAACAAATGAAGTTCACAAGAACCTTTCAGGGATAACACAATTGAAAATACCCATGATGATGATTCAATGGGTTCTATAATCTTCTTTGTGTCTAGTTTGTTCAACATGACTTTACGTTTATCACAATAGGCCTAAGGAACATTCCTAACTTTGTGCCTAAAAGGTATTGCTCCCTTATTCAATATCATTTTGTGCTTGAAGTCAACATATTTTCCCAATTTCTCTTGAAACAAATTATTTGGAAACAATGTCTTTATATCAGAAACATTCTCACATCTATCAGGGGTTACAGTATATACTGGCGGAGAAGCACTGGGATCTAATCTTATACCCAGTTCATGTTCATGAGGCCATCCTAGCATGGCATCACCCTTAGTTGCCACATATAGTTTGCCTTTTGTCCTCCTCCCCTTGAATTGTATATTTGTCCACAAATATTCTTGCAAATCTTGTGACCAGAGTATCCACCTGGTTGCAAATCAGGTGAAGATAACTTCTTACGGCCCCAAATTTAATTGAATGATGTTTTCCCAATAATGCTATACCAGGCACACAAATCAACCGTTATCGTTATAGGTTTTCCATCAACTATTAATATGCCTCTAGAAAAACTTTTACATTTGATGTCAGTCACACACAGAAAATATTTGAAGTCTACAAGGTCTTCATTTTCGTCTTTCCTGTAATACAATTGACCTTTTGAGATGTTCTCGATTTGCATACCCTTCCAAAATGTCCCTTTTAAAAAAAAGAAATTTGACGCACACTTTATCCCATGTTAGACAACTTTTAAAATTACCCACATGAAATGAACTTTCGCATCTGAAGCAACTGATACTATCTTTCTTTTCGATATTTTTGTTTTCTGAGCCTCTTCTGTTTCTGGGTAACATCTGACTTTTCACAATACTGACTTCAGAATTAGAGTATTGTGTTTTGACCTTCTGGTTTCTGTTTTTTATTAAGAAACTTTTCAGATTGTTTTAATCCTTTAGCAATATTAGTAACTGCACTTAAAGAGGATTCTGTTCCAGCCCACAGTCTGTCTTGTATTTTTTTACTCTTCGTTTTCATCATTATTTGATCTCTCAGTACTTGGCCATACATTATAGTTTCAAATTCACAAGATCCAGCCAATGTTAAAAAAATAATGCTACATAATCCTCTATTGACTCTTCGTCCTTTTGTGCCCGCAAATAGAATTTAAACCTTTCCAGAACCAAAAACATTTATATCTCAAGCCCCTTCCAAAGGAAGTAACTTATTAAATTATTTTAGGCCTTTTCCCCCTAAGCAGTGCTTAAGTAACAACTATTTTATTTGTGATGAACAATCTTTGTCTTCCAATAATGCCACATAAGCCAAGAACATCGGATACCACAATTTCCATTCCATTTTAAGTTCCTCATGTGACTGTAAAAAATGGGGTGCAGCTACAATATTTGCCATGGAAAATATTCCAAATGTACTAAAATCGAGAATTATGAATATTTAGAGATGACACAAAAGAAAAGAAGAACTGTAGAAATTTCAAAAATGACTCAGTCAATAATAGGAGAGGAGGTACTTTCTAAGCTCAGTGTAAGGGCTCAACAAATCCACAGTGACAGTACTAAATATGACTTTTGTGGGTATTGTCAATTGATTCAAGTGTGCTCAAATAATTGTCACAAAACAAGGTGTGCACATCACCGTTACATACTATCAAAAAGGGAATAAGGTAACAACATTTGTTCCCAAAGCAGGATGGCCACCAATATGTCTGAAGAAATGAGAGTCAAAATAGCCACAGAATAAGGCTAGATAGGAGCTTCCCCTTATAGTGGATACTTTCTCATTCATCGTGAGTAGATGCACATACGCCATATGAGGGCAGAGAGAGATGCACAAGAACAACCACAAGCGCGAGACTCACGCTCTTGGTGCACACGCTGCCAGGCACGAGCGCAAGGTGAGTAGATTATGACTCGCGCTCTTGGTGCATGTGCTGCCAAGCTCATCAAAATCACCTCTGTCATACTCAAATTCTGGAACACCACCAGTCGGATAATCACTCCAGTACACGGAGACTGCCAGAGTGCCAAGAAACAATGCCACCACTGTCCACCAGCACGATGAGCACGGGCTCCTGCCGGAACACAAAGAGGGAACGACAAACAAACTCCTCAGGTGAGTGCTGCTCTTCTGCTCCCACTCATCACCAAATTGTGTTGCGAATACACAACACGGGATGAGAACAAACTGGTTTACTCTTCATGAGAGCAATGCAGCTTCATAACCACGTCTCATTTACTTCATGTCTACCCTCAACCATTCTTCATCGAATCCTCTTAACATGACATTCTAAATTAACGTTCTAAAGCCAACACTACAGAAAAAAGGCAGCATTTAAAAATAAAAGATTGCTTTATTTAAAAGCAATTTCAAGCATGGTGGTCTGCTGACCCCAGCAGGTCACCATCCCTCTGATTTTAGTGATTCCCAATGGTTCACAAAGCGACACATACCTCATTAATATTCATGAGGTAGGTCTATTTGCAACCCACTGAATTGCAAATGAAACTCAAGAGAGTTTCATACATTTGAGATAGCAATTTCCTAATTGCGATTCACAGGAAATTGCAATTAGGAACTTACTGTTTCACACTTTCGAACATGTGGCCCCAGATTTACTGCAAGATGTAGAAAAGAGGTTTGAACATCTACCGCTGACAGTTTCCAATTACAGAAGGTTTCACAGATTACACATCATGAAACAGAAAATTACAGTCAGAGCGCTCCAGTGGTTACCAAGTAAGAGGTCCCATGAGGGAGGAAGAAGGGAAGGCGTGTCAGTGCACATGTAAAGAACAAATCTTATTGGTAGGGGATGTATCTAAAAAGCAGAGATGTCAAACAATAGCAATATAACTTCTACCTTGTAAGATCATTTGCAGTAGTAGGAAGAGTTTCCTGTTTCCAACAAAGGCCTGCAAAATCTGCTCATCTTTATTTTAACATACATCTCACAAGCTTCATAATCTGTGAAACTCTAATTTTTTGTATTTTAAAATAGTGTGTGACATTGCAAGTATGCACACGTTGTAGATTTCTCATTTAACACTGATGAAAAAAGTCACCCATTTAATCCTTTTACATATATAGCTTAAGGAACTAATCACCCAAGGGCATGACAGTTGTGCAATTATTTCTTGCTTATGCCTTGTTATTTTTTCCTCCTGGGCAGGTTTGTCATTGCTACAACCATCTGCCCCACCACCGGTGAGATCTGTTAATGGGGGAATCAAACTTAAAAATTGGGAATTAGGGTTAGGATATACAAGTTAACTGCATTGAAAAGAAGTATTAACATTCTTCCACACTACACAAATCTTTTCATTTTCCTCATATAAGTAGTTACTATTAATTTAAATAAGTGTGTAATTGTTACCGAAAGCTACATCTAGCATGTACTTATTACAATAAACAAGGAAAATATAAAGACACAAATTGTATCTATTTCAATATAATTAATAAAGTAAACTTACTTTGTTTGTTAGGTTTCCATAATTATTTCCAAGTTACTGTCTCTTGAATGGTACACTGTCTCCTGTCATTGGCCATCAGAATATATATATTGGAAAAAGACCTTCTGAGCGAGAAGAATGACATTAGAGAAGCTGGGCAAATGGGGAAATCAGAAGGTTGAAAAGCAATTGTCATATAAACTTAAGAATTAATTTAAGGTGCATAAAGTTGGATAGATTGAGTTGCTTTATCACACAAGCACCATGTGCTCTGAATATTGAAGTGATAGAAAGTAATGTTCATATTTTAGTGTAATATAATAGGTATTTATGTTTTGAAAAGCCATGCATTAAGAGGCATTTATTAGTTAAGTACCTGACCGAAAAATCAGTCAGTCAAATATCTTTTTTTCGCTGCATTCCGTTAGCATAAAAGCACATCAAATAAATACAGACACAATGCAAATAACACATACAATTAAACATCATATAAATCCATCCCACCCAACGTATGTACTGATACATAGCAAGCACATTACCAGTGTGTGTAGGGTCAGGCTCACTGTGGATGGTGGAATGTTGATAAAGAAAGAATGTCATGGAACTAAGGTTCCAGGAAGGGGGGAGAATGGAACAGGCGAGAAGAGAGGAAGCTGTGTCTTAGATGAGCTGGGGGTTATATGAAATGTCATGCTGTTTTGCCCAGGAATAAAGAATTGGAAAACCATCTATCTTCGTGTGGCTGCTACATAAACTGTCGACGAGGGTGGGATCGAGCAGGCTCCACGAGGGGCACACGCATTTTGTTTTATGCGCGTTATCAGCACGTGTGGAGAGTCAGACAGACTCCATGCGTCGCCGGCTCGCACAGCGGTAAAAGAAGAATTTCTATTTAAACACACACATTTTACAACAGTGGTTGAATATTAAATGAACAATTACTCAACTCGTTTTTCCTGCCGTTCTTCTTGCTTGACTCAAGCTTCCTGACGTGTAGAAATGATAGAAGGACTACTGAAAGAACAAGGAAGTTAAAAGAAAAAGAGGACTATCAAGATTACAGTAGTTGCATAAAGTTGTACACAAGAGAAGAGGAAAATTTCAATTACAAGGACCGATATAGTACTTCAATAGGATTATAGTTATTTTAATTTATTATTTCAGATTATTATTTTAGTTTCTTAATTTAATTTATTATTTTAGTATATTGTTGTAGTTTGTTATTTTTGTATTTTTTGCAGGATGGCTGAACAGAATATGTCTGCACCACCATGTTTCCTACCAATACCTGGTGAACCATCTATATTGTGGAAGAGATGGAAGAACATATTTTCTACGTATTTGTTAACAATTGCAGGTGACAGGTGTACACCTATAAGAAAGCAGGCAATATTGCTTCATCATCTTGGGGCAGAGGGGAGAAGAATTTATGATGACTTGCCGGAAATTCCTTTAGGTACTGGTGATGGTCAACCTTCAAATATGTATGAAATGTCATTATTAATGTTAGAGAAACATTTCACTCCTAAATTAAATACTGTATTTGAACTTCATAAATTCTTCTCCCGTGTTCAAGGTCAGGATGAGGATATTATGTCATATGTAGCAACTCTGAGAGGATTGGCGGTTACTTGTGACTTTCGTGACTTATATGATTCCCTGATTCGTGACCAGATAGTACGCTGCACGAATAATAAAAAGGTGAAAGAAAAATTATTATCTATGGATCCAACGCTAGAGGAATGCATACAAGTAGCCAGGAGCATGGACCACACGGCTACTTGGATGAAAGAGGTTGAAAGAACTAATATGCATGCAAAATATATTGATGAGAGGTCAATGGTAGAGGTGAAAGAAGTAAAAGCAAAACGACAGGAATGGATACCGGTTAACATGGAAAAGAAAACAGGTGAGAGGAAAAATTTGAACATTTTATGCTTCAGGTGTGGGTGTTCGGGACACATTGCATCGAGTCCTAAATGTGCAGCAAGAACTTTAGTATGTAGGATATGCGAGAAAAAGGGTCACTTAGCTAAAGTGTGCAGATCAAGAGGGAAGTTATCAAATAGTAGTGTAAAATCTGTAGATAATGTGGATGATAACCATCAAGAAATTGTTTTGGCCATCCATGAAGATAGGGAGTGCAACCAATCGATTGCCGAACCTGTGAGTGTGAGAAAGTGGAAAAATGAGAGTTCACAGAAATTGGAAAAACCACATTGTTATGTGTCCATAGATGCCACTGTCGTGAACGTATTGGTAGATTCTGGAAGCCTATTCACATTAATATCAAAGGAAACCTTTGAAGAAACATTAGGAAAGAAAATTGAAGATTTGTTGAAAACTGACGTGAGAGCAGTCAGTTATGGGGGTAGAAGAATTGAGATAGTAGGAAGGTAATGGGGTCCATGGTAGAGTCTACATTACAGCTGAAGGGTCGAATCTCCTGGGATGGAGACATCAGAAGGACTTGAATATAATTCTTGACCCGAATGCTGCAAATCCAGTCATGATTATGGAGCAGGCAGCCAGTGAGGATAATTTGTACTCTAATGAACAATGGTGCGAAAACCTAATAACTAAGTTCTCAAAAGTTCACTGACAAACTCGGGAAACTAAAAGGTTTCATGCACCGCATAATCTTGAAAAACAATGCTTTACCGGTAGTGCATAAAGTGAAACCGGTCCCATTTTTGATGAAAGAGCCATTACAACGTGAACTAGACAAATTACTTCAACAGAAAATAATTGAGCCGATCAAATCGTCCGAATGGCTGGCACCAATAGTTCTAGCACCCAAAGATGAAAATAAAAATGTGTTTGTGCATTGATTTAAGGGATCTTAACAGGAATATTTGGGTAGACAGACAACTTCTGCCGAACATTAATGAAAATTTGAGTGTAATGGGTGGTGGAAAAGTGTTTAGTGTGTTAGACATGTCTGCTGCTTACCACCAGGTCAATTTACATCCTGAATCTCGACCTCTGACTTCTTTTGTGACACCTCTTGGGGCGTATCGGTATTGCAGAATGCCTTTTGGTTTGGCATCGGCTTCAGCCGTATTCCAATGAATAATGCAGAACATTTTTAGAAATTTTAGTAATGTCCTATGCTTTCAGGACGATATAATTGTAATAGGCAACTCATTTGAAGACCATGATGAGTTATTACTGAAAGTGTTAAAGAGGATAGAAGACCATGGGTTAACCGTGAGAAAAGAGAAATGTCAGTTGAGGAAAAGTTGTGTGAATTATTTAGGGCATGAAATATCAGCGGAAGGCATTAAACCGAAGAAGAGTATAGTAATGGCAATTAGTGAGGCCCCAAGCCCTACCAACAAAGATCAGTTGAGTTCATTCTTAGGGCTAGTGGAATATTGTTCTAAATTTGTGTGCAGTTATGCTGAACTTGTGGAACCTTTGAGGGTATTATTAAAGAAGGGAGCAGTGTTTGAATGGAGTAAGGACTGTGAAGGGGCATTTGAGCAAATTAAGAAATCAATTGCTGGTGTCCCAACATTAGGACACTTTGAAGTTACTAATAGAACGATTGTGCTGACTGACGCCAGCAATGTAGGTCTAAGTGCGGTACTCATTCAAATGGTGGATGGAGATGAAAAAATTATCGGTTTTGCTTCTCGTAGATTGCAGGGAGCAGAGCGATCCTATTCTGCTATAGAAAAGGAAGCGTTGGCTTGTTGTTGGGGGATAAATCACTTCAAGTATTACCTGTGGGGTTTACCTTTTGTTCCTAGAACAGATCACAAACCTCAAGTGTTCAAATGTGGAAGAGGGTTAGAAGGTAGTTTAACCCCTCGCATTTCTAGGTGGCTAATGTCTGTCATAGATTTCAATTTTGTAGTAGAATATGTGAAAGGAAGAAAGAATGTCATTGCTGATTGCCTGTCACGGCTGCCTATTGAGGAACGTGTGAATGAAAGTGTGAATGAAATGTGTAGTATGCAGTCAGAGACATTTCTAATTGATAGCGATCTGGCTCTGGGCCAGGATGAATGGGATGAGGCTGTAAGAGATGACCCAGAATACGATAAATTGAGAAGATTTGTGACAGAACAAAATTTTGATTTGGTAGAGGATGGTTTGAAGAAATGTTTTACGGTAAGAGATGAATTAAGTGTGCGAGGAGAAAAGATTCTGAGGAGAGATAGAATTGTTCCCCGATGAAATTGCGAGGAAGGTTAGTAGGAATTGTGTATGAAGGACATTTGGGAAAGAGTTTAACAAAAAGGAGGTTATGTCAATTCTATTGGTGGCCTGGGATGGACAGGGATGTGGAGAAGGTAGTAGAGGAGTGCCAGGCTTGTAGAAACAGCGACAAGACCAAAACAGTAAGAGAACCGCTGTTAGGTCAAGTGCAGTTCCCCAAGGCACCATGGGACAGATTAGCTTTTGATTCAGTGGGGCCAGTAGAGAGATTGGGAAGGAACAATTGTTTTATCATGATCTTGGTGGACTATTATAGCAAATGGTTTCGTATTAAATGTGCTGAACAGGTTACTACTGACAGAGTTATTGAATTTTTAAAAGAGTCATTCTTAGAAGAGGGGATTCCCAAGACTATAGTTACAGATAACGGTGTACAGTTAGTTTCACTAGCCATGGCGGAATTCCTCAATGGACTAAAGATAAAACATGAAAAGGTAGCACTATTTCGGCCTCAAGCAAATGGACTGGTGGAGAGAGTGAACAGAATTGTAATGGAAAGTATTTAGTTATCATTAGCGAATGGTTTGAATTGGAAACAAGAACTGAGCAAAATGATATGGGCGCATAGGATAACACCTCATTCAGTAACTGGTGTGTCATCTTTCATTGCCCTTAAAGGGAGAGAACCGGGCATGAAAGAGTTTCCTTGGTGGTTAAGTGAAAAAAAACAGGTGGGAATTGATCAAGCAAAGTTACGGGCAAGAGCTATGTATTTCCAGAAAAGAAAAAAAAATGAGTTATGATATAAGGAAAAATGTTAAGTTTGCTGATGTGAGATGTGGAGATCTGGTGGCAGTTAAGAAAGTAGGAATTATAAGAAAAGGTGAAAGCAAATTTCATGTGCCACAGAAAGTAGTTTCTGTGAAGAATTCAGTGGTTAGATTGGAGGATGGCAGAGAATGGAGCACAGGAAACCTGTGCATAATTAAACAAAAATAGGAATACAAGTACCTTTTTAAGCTGTACATAATTAAGCTGGGAGGGTATGCACATATTGTTTGGGTGCCATCAAGATCACTATTGTACATTGTACTTGTAATCGTTATATGATTTAGAATGTATTGCTGTGCTTATATTTGTATTTTATTCTTATTGTTTTGTTTTCGTTTTTATTAATATAAGATGTATCTCATCGTTGTAATTTGTAAGGGGGAAGATGTGTAGGGTCAGGCTCACTGTGGATGGTGGAATGTTGATAAAGAAAGAATGTCATGGAACTAAGGTTCCAGGAAGGGGGGAGAATGGAGCAGGCAAGAAGAGAGGAAGCTGTGTTTTAGATGAGCTGGTGGTTATATGAAATGTCACGCTGTTTTGCCCAGGAATAAATCATTGGAAAACCATCTATCTTCGTGTGGCTGCTACAGTGACCTATAAGGATCATCACTTATTTAAAATCAATTACAGACATGGTGATCTGCTGACCCCAGGAGGTGACCATCCCTCTGATTTTAGTGATTCCCAATGTGTTGCTAAGCGAAACCTACATCATTAATATTCATTAGGTAGGTCTATTTGTGACCCACTGGGAATAGCAAATGAAACTCAAAAGAGTTTCATACATTTCAAAAAGCAATTTCTTAATTGCAATTCTCAGGAAATCGCAATTAGGAACTCAGTATAGGAACTGACTGTTGTTTGGCTGGTGGACAGCTGGCAGAGAAGGACCCAAGGCCTGCCAGAGAGTCTTCACTCTCAACTAGAATACAAATGCAGGCAAGTATCAGATCCTGGTGAGGACAAGTCTGTTAGACTATCCATTAATGAGAGGCAAAGGATGGTGGTTCAGTGAGGATCTTCCTTAGTCTCAATTCATTCGATGTTTTGCCTTTCTTATTAGCCTCCTCCGGTGTCCTCATAATCTTTTTCCCCTGTGCACCTTGTAGTTTATCCTACTTTCTTCACCACCTTTTATTCATGCGCTTTATTCTCTGTGTATTCTTTCCTTCACCTTTTTGTGAAATTCTTATGATCTCAGGAGAGAGCTGTAGAGTTCAAGGGCTCAGTGCCTCTTTCATGGCTGCGATCTAGTGAGCCTGGGGCCTGCTTTACCATCTTCTTCAGTTTCCCTCTCCACCTAATGATATTTACTTTTTCTTCCACTCGCCGCTCCTCTAATTCTCCACTCACACTCCGACTCTCTGCCCCAGATGGCCAGCTCCCTCTTCTGCTCCCACTCTGACTCTCGACCTCCGCTGGTCTTTTTCTTAGCAAAACTGTTCCTCTGTGCCTCTGCTTCCTCTCTGACTTTTTGCCTCTACACCACTGTGCCTCTGCCTACCTCCTCTCACTCTACTTCCTCTTGACTCAAACACTTTACCATTCCACTTCAGAAGACACAACCTCTTTGTAGTCCTCAGAACCAGATATCTGATCTCATGCTCTAGCACATATGGGTCATGGAAAGTTATACAATGCTTTCCTTTTTTAAATATTTCCAGTGATGGACTTCTACTAGCAATAAGCCACAAATGAATAAATTGTGTTCAAAATACTCAACAGATGGCTATGACATAGACTGCTGCTTTCTTTTTCAGGACGTCCTGCACAATGAGGCCCAAAATATAGCACTTTGAGATACCCCATCTGACAAGGGAGGGACAGAGTTACTGCCATTGTCAGTGGTAACAAATCCAACCCTGAATCCCCTAGCTTAAAGCCGGTCAAACACTTTATAATTTTTTCAGGATGTTGTCAGTTGTTGATGTTGTGCAGTTTCTCCATAGGGGACATTCCAATTGATGAATACGTCCATGGCAGTACAGAGGTTGGTTGCATTGCTAGTGGGACAGTTAACTAAGATTTCCAGAGGCTTCCTTTTGCCATGTGTCTGTTGAAGGCTCAGAGGCCCACTCCCTGCCACATCATCTGACAGGGCCTTTCTTTACTTGGGCCTGTTTGTCTGGGAGAAGATGATGATGAAAAATACAGTGAAGATCATGAAGCAACCTCCTCCTCTTGTTTTTCTTCTTCCTGTTTGCTTTGCTGGGACTCTCTAGTATCACCTACTATTGCCTCTACCACAGCAGTAAGGGGCTTTTTATCTATTGGATAAACAATATGGGTGTTGGTGTATTGCAGCTAAGAGCATTTTACATTTCCTGCTGCCCAGAAGCTTTGAGTGCACCAGGTGCTCTACGTTTCCCACACAATAAAGATACGTTGATGTTGGATTGTGTCACAGTGGTGACGAGGTGGTCACTTTGGGGATATCAGTGACTCGGCTGCTTTCTTAGCTTCTACAGATATTATACATGCCAGGTTCTTCAGCTGAGCTGAAGTCTAGAGTCAGGAATTTCACAGTGAGGGGAGTCCTGGTCCTCCATCTCACTAATCCAGATGTCAAGCACAAATGAGAAGTTATATCAGACAACTTGGGCACTGTAGTAAAACCATAACATAGCACATCATAATAGTATAAAATGTGTATTTTTCATTTTTTTCAAAGCTGAAACGGCCTGTACAGTGTAGCTAATCATTCTGAGAGTTCCTTTTACCCAGAACACTCAACAAGAAGCTGGAGCACAAATAGTTTATCCAGTGGGCTAATAGTAGGAGGGTACCATACTCTTGTCTAAACATGTGAGTACTAACAAAATTTAGGCCCTTTGTAAAATACCACTCACACAGGCACCAATAGGACAGACCTGCATTATAAAACCAAACCAAACCCATAGGTGGTTAAAAATAGCTAAGACCATCTTCAGTTCCCTAGCTCACCCAGACCACCATCAGGAAGAATTGGAAACATATCTTTGGCCTACAGCAAGCGTCGGAGACACCAGGACCTTATGAAGACATTTTGAATACAATGTAGCAAAATTACTATTTAGATTTGTGGCCTACAAATGACTCCAAACACAACCTAATACATCGGTACTGTGAATACCGAGGGTTAAGAGCTTACCAGAAGTTACAGCATGCAGTCATCACACTCCTTGTAGGGCGAGCAGCCTGTGACTAAATCTCAAGCTCAGCACATCACTTCTCACTCCTGCCTCACAGACAGTACTGACATTTCAAGCTTATGATCACCGTTCTGTACATCCTATGGAAAGTTGGGTGCGAATGGTGGCAGGGAAGCAGCAAAGTACAAAGTGAAACGAAGATTGCCAAACTTGGGTTTCTTTTTCACATTGTCTAACCAACACCATGCATTTTTAGGAAGGCGGCGTGGGCAAACTTATCCTCTGCCCTTTTCACAATGATGATGATGTATCCAGAAAAACCTACCCGGGATTCAAAAGCCAAGATGAAAGAAAGGTTTTTTTGTTTAAATCATATATAAAAAGGCATCTATAAATGATTGCTGCGTCACAACACATTAAGGGCCATTTATACAAAAGCTTTTTCCCATAGACACAGAATGGGTAAAATCCTTTAGTACATCTGACCCTAATTCCCTTAATTTTTGATGCATTCACTGCCCATTTGCTACTTTTTTAATCCCACATTTTTTACCCTCTGAAGCCGGAGACTGTGCTAGATTTCCTATGAAATATTTCCTGCTTGGTTCTCCTTTCTGCTGTTAGAGTAAGCTTGGTGTCTGGCTGTTTGTCTCTACATTAATCTTCATCTATGATCAAAAGTCACAGGGTTGTCAAGGAGTTTTTCAACCATTCTGTTTCTCCTCCCGTTTTGGACCTTCTTAAGGAGACACTTGAGACCTTCAATCTGTACTACAAAGTGCATGATGTGAATGGGGCTACTGAGAGGAGTTTTCCTCAGGCAATCAAGAAGGCGATTCAACAGACCTTGTCATCGTCCAATCCTTGGTTCAACTAGGGAGGTTAGAAAAATTGACCAATTATCTACTGGCTCACGAATGCCATAAGTACAGCAGACCCCGAGCAGGACCTATGAAAAAATGCAGCAAAATTGAGAATAATATCTATGCTGAACAGAAGATGCAAAACACACCAATGGGACTGCAGTGAGAATGGGAAAATGCGAAAAATTGGGATGATAAGTGGGCTACTCAAAGCTCCAAACACAACCAGATTACCAGCAAAAATATTAGAAATATGCAGGGAATTAATTAACGAGTGCACACATAAACACACACACACACACACAGACACTGACACACAGACACAGTAAGTTAAAAAAATGGCTGCCCCTTGCACCAGCTCTGCTGTGAATTCCCATAAAGGCCTCTCCTAGCCTGCACACATACCTCGCCAGTTTCTACAGCAACAACAACAAAACAAAATATTTCAAAGAGAAGCATAACTGGTGTCACGTATGCTTCATATATATCCAGCACACTAAAATATCGGACATAAAGAAAAGCCTACATGATTTGCAGAGGATGATTTGGACAAAGAAAAGAGACTGGCCTTTTTTTTCTAGAATCCAAATACAATACAAAGCAAAAAAATAAAAAACGATCAATTTAAAACAAGAAATCATGAGTCTGACGGACAGGGAGAGAATGTTGGTAGTGTATGAAATCATGTACGGTGTCTTCTATACAGTTTTTCGGCTAAAACATTGAATGCATCATTGGGGAATAGAAGATCCCAAACTGTTCTTTGGAATCCAGTTTAAAAAGGTAGATCCTCATTTTTAAACAAATTGGTAAGTCTTCACTCAGACGTTTGTGGCCTCACATGGGTGTAGACTAAATCATTTCAGACCTTCACACACTTTTTCCTGGTTACACCTGGGAGCATATGCTAGTCTCAGCTTTCTCGGTGGAATCTTGGAAAGGTTTTGTGAATTGCTTTTTAGCATACAATAAGATACACATGTATATTTTCGCTTGCAAAAATGAAAACCAAGCAAGCAAAGGAAAATCTTTTCTCTGTGGCAAAAGCCCTGTTTTTTAAACTCCTCCGCCAATTTGGGAAAGAGGGGAGGCCCTTTCCCCTTCCAATCCTTGAAATGGATACATTTCTACCCTTAACCACAGTAATTCTCAAGCCATTTTCAAGGTGTGAATAGACGAGAAAATATTTTGTGAATACCTACAAACGAATGTGCAAACTAGTCATTCCTCTACTCCATCACACATTTTGTATTCTGACATGTCTTTGTTAAGTGGTCTCCAAACATCTAAAATGGAAATAAAATCATAATATCCAAGGAATCGCCACACACAATTATCACAACTGAAGAGGACCTTCCCTCTTTGTGTTTTAACTAACAGATAGATAGAAGGTTGGGGCAGATTCACAAAGGTATGCAAGACCACGCAAAAGTACTCCTTTAGCACTACTCCTGAAGTCTTAAATGCTACTGTAAATTATATTCATAAGCACTTATGCACCATTGCATTTAGCATTTTGAAAAGGGACGTATGTAGACAGCAATAGCAGACTAATGGCATGTGAGGAATCTTTTAGTGGGTAACAGAAGATTAGTCAAGCATATCTTTGAGGTATGAGTTCCTGGCACTGTACAACCATGCATGCACGCTCACCCCAGTTCTCTCATTTGGGTTAACTATCATAAAAGTACAGGAGAAAGTTTTGTAAGATAAGGATCGGAATGAAAAAAAAGAAGTAAAACCAGTTCAAAATGACTAGGTGACAAAATACCATCTACAAGTGAATAACACAGACCATAGATCAATTTTAATAAAATCCCTCCATTCCGTTACAGACAAAAAGGGCTTGTCTTTTTTTTTACTCCTAACAGTGAATTGTCTTTGGCCGGCTATACGTGTTCAAGTATGGTTTATCCCAGTAACAAAGGAAATTCTTGGCTGCTGCCCAGAAACAACAACTACCCAGCATTATACATTCTCGAGCAATAGCCTCTTGGTGAACTTTCTGGCTTGGTTTATCCTGCAACAGGATCTAAGCAAACAAAAGCACAGCAGTGAGGCATTACATTTTCTGTAAGTCTCAAAATCTATGTTCTAATTGCTAAAAAAGTACTGAGGGCATCACCCGTTCACGAGGAGAAATTAATAACATATTGCCAGTTTTTGACTTAGACTGTTGAAAATTACAAAGGTTTTTCTCCTGCATCTTAATTTCGATTTTTTAAACTCAGCAAAGTTTAAAATTTTAAAAAAATAGCAAACGAAGTTAAGCTTTTTTGGAAAGAAGTTTGCCCAGACTTAAGGGTAAAGTTTAAAACCACTCACTCAGTCAAAGACAGCCAAACCTGCTTTCATGTGCATGAGGTGCTCGCTTTTATATTGTGGATTTTTCAGAGAGCTTCAGAACAGTTCAACTGATTTTAAGTTAAAATAAACAGCAATTATTAACATGGAAAGAGATGTCAGAGGCAATGTAGGGCCCCGTGGAGAAAGGAACGCAGTCCAGTCTCTCCACAGGAACTTTCGGGCCGGAAGGAGATGGCCATAGAGGGGATAGGCAATTTCCTCAGGCCTGGTGTGCTTGACCAGGCCTGGGTGGGGATGCAGCGTATGATGCACGCTGCTGCACACAGCATAGCGGTTGTCACCTGCCGCTCGGCATCCAGGGGGATGCAGTGCATCCACCCCCTGCAAAAAAATAGCTGAAAGGGTGCAGGGGAGCCTGAGGAGGAGCAAGCAAAGGTAGGTGCAGAGTCAGGGGCAAACATAGCTGGGGAACTGGCAGGGCCCTGTGCCCAGGGCCTACCTGCAAGGCAGGTTACTCAGGATGTGGGTCAGAGGCCTGGTGGGCCTGGGGGCTTGGAGCTGCCCCTGGACTTCTCTGTGGCTGGCCAGCCTGCCAAGGCTGGAAGGAAAGGCATAGCTGGGGGGCAGGGTGGGAGCAAGGGAAAGGGCAAAGGCAAGAAGGCGCAGATGCAAGGGGGGGACAAAGGGGGTCACTTGAAGGCAGTGGGAGGGAGGCAGCACTGGAGCATGCTGGGGAACAGCTGGAGGCGCTGTTTTTGGACAGGGTGGGGAGGTGACCCAGCAGCAGCCATCCACTGACTGGTCAGCAGTGGATATTGAAGCCAGGATCCAGGAACAGAGGAAGCTAGTGGCGGGGACAGAGGATCGGTGGGCTCTGTTATGCGGGGAGAAGGGCGAGGCGGAGAGGAGAGACAGGCAGGCGAAGCGCAAGTCTGCAGGAGCCAGCGAGGTACCCAGGGGGCGCAGTTAGGGGCGGGTTAATTGGGTGTGGATCCCGGCTGAGGAGCAGGGTAGGGGGCGAGAGGCTTGTGCGGCCGGTGGGGCAGGCAGCGCGAGGGAGAGGATGGGGAGACTCTGGCGAGTGGGAACAAGGAAAGAGAAGCCAAGGAGGGGGACAGCCATAAGAAGCGGCTCTCCTATATGATGCCAAGGAGGGGGACAGCCATAATAAGCGGCTCCCCAATATGGGACTAGTGATGCCACTGGGGTCTCGCATAGCACACACGGCGAAAGCACCGATCTGGAAGCATGAGTATGTTGACGTATATAGGATCCTTCACAGAGATATTCAGGCCAAAGAAGGCTCTAAGGAGGAGGAATGGGAACTAGCATGCAGGCCTAGGGTCCCCATTACTATACATAATTGGCCTTCTGCAATTTTGATATATGCTAGTATCTACTGAGCAAAATATGCGGACAGAGCCATTGCCATGTTAAAGTACATTGACATTATTTGCAAGGCCCAAATGCATTTTTTGTTTTTTTCAAGGCTGAGCTATGACGAAAAGTTTACGGCCAGAGTGGCTGTTAATCCTGAAAAGCCACGGGGGACGTGGACTCGGAGCTGTGAATGCAGTGGATGGCCTCTTTGCAGTCTGCTGCATCCACCCTCACAGCTAGTGGCCTTCCAGTGTTATATAGGCCTTTTCAGCAGCGTCCCACCCCAGGAGGGGCGGGTCAGGCGCAAAGGGCCCCAGTGCTTAACTCAGGAGCATGCTGGAACTTCAACAAGGGGTTTTGTTCTAGGCACCCCTGCAAATGTAAGCATGAATGTTCCAAATGTGGGGGGAGACACCCAGTCACACAATGTTTTTACCTGACCAGTCCGACAGAGCAGTGGAGATCTTCCAGGGGCAGAGGAGGGCAGGGCGCTCCTGGGCCGATAGGCACCTACTCCAATTAAGCTTTGTACGTTACTGCCCTGGTTGCACATGTACACAGGTACGGACCTGGCGCTCAAATTGGAATGGGGTTTCAGACAAGGATTTCGGGTAGGGTACCAAGAGCCACGGACAAGGAGATAGGTTGATAATTTGCAGTCGGCATCGGCCGTGCCTGAGGTGGTAGTGACAAAATTGAACAAGGAAGTGGCAGAGGGCAGAATTGCGGTCCACTTTTACGGGTGGCCTATGGATGATCTGATGATTTCACCTTTGGGTGTGGTCCCAAGAAGACAAAGGGGGATTTCCGATTGATACACCATTTGTCATTGCCAGAAGAGGCATAGGTCAATGACTTTATTGCACCAGAGGATACCCAGGTAGTGTATGCCTCGGTGGATGATGCCATTCGGCTCATACGGGGGTGTGGCAGGGATGCTGAGTTGGCTAAGTGCGACATCAAGGCAGCTTTTTGGCTGCTCCCTATTCACCCTGGGGATTTCTCTTTGCTGGGGATGCACTTGGGAGGGGCCATCTACGTAGACAGAGGGCTGCCCAAGGGGTGTGCAATTTCTTGTGCATTGTTCAAGACTTTCAGTACCTTCTTGCAGTGGGCTTTTGTGCAGGTGAGTGGACATCGTACGGTGTCACACTATTTGGATGATTTCCTTTTCCTGGGTTCACCACGCTCTGGTGCATGTGGGAAGGCTTTGCAGTGCCTTGAGAGTTTGGCACAGGAGTTTGGGGTACCCCTGGCCTCAGAAAAGACAGAGGGCCCTAGCTGCGTGCTGACTTTTTTGGGCATTGAACGGGACACTATGGCCTTCATAGCGCGTTTGCCTGCTGCAAAGGTTGAAGAAATTTTGCACTTTTTACAGCAGACCCGGTTGAGACAGAGGATAGAATTGTGCGTGGCACAACAACTCCTGGGTTTCCTCAACTTTGCATGCAGGGTGGTCCAGGGAGGTATTACTTTTTGCAGATGCATAGGGCTGGCTATGTCCTGTGCATCCCTTCCTCATCACAGGATTCGGCTGATGGTAGGTTTGAAGGAAGATATCAGGGTGTGGGAGCTTTTCCTGACACAGTTTAATGGGGTTTGCATGTCTTTTCGGGAAGAGGACACTGTATGGCAGGTGCAGATTTTTTGGGACGCGGCGGGGGCTTCTGGTTTTGGCCTTTTTTGGGATGGTGGGTGGTGTGCGGAACCCTGGCCAGCACAATGGCTGAATCAGGGCAAGAGCATTGCGGTCCTGGAATTCTTCCCATTGTTAGTGGCTTTGGCTGTGTGGGGTGACGAACTGGCCAACAGGAAAATAATGTTTCATGTGGACAATTTGACAGTGGTTGATCTGGTGAACAGACAGAGAGCCAGGGATCTCAGGGTGCTGCGCCTTTTGTGGTGGTTCATGCTTCGTTGTTTGACTATGAATATCATATTTAAGGCTGCGCACATTCCTGGGGTCAACAATCCTATCTCAGACTCCCTGTCTCATTTGCAGTGGCAGCGTTTACACCCATTGGCAGCAGGTGCCGAAGAGCACAAGACAGCGGTCCCAGCAGACATTTGGCAGTGGGGGGCGTGATGATGACGAGCCTGGTGGAGATGTCACTAGCAGAATCCACCATAAGGAGTTATCGCCTAGCATGGTTGGAATTTCAGGACTTTGAGGCTTTTGAAGGGTGTTTCTGGTGGCAGGGAGTGCTTGAAGCTCGAGTGTTGCGTTTTGTGATATTTCTGATTCAGAAGGGTTTGTAGCCTGCCACGATTGGGGGCAAGTTGGCGGGTGTGTTCTTTTATGGGAAATTGTTTTTTGGCAGTGACCCTGCGAACAATGACATTTTGGGGAGAATTCTGAAAGGTTGGGGTCAGGCACGATCAAGGTCAGGTAGGGTGGTGCATGAGGCTATTACATTTGACCTGCTCGTACAACTTATGCATGTATTGCCAGTTTGTTGTGTGGATGCGTATGAGGTGGCACTTTTTCTTTTGTGTATGATATGGATGTTTTTGGGGGCTTTCCAAGTGTCTGAGTTGTTCGGTGTGGGAAAGGGGGATGTGCGAAGGCAAGGTGCACGCCTGGGTATCTGGTTGAGGCGGTCCAAAACGGTTCAGTTGGGATGAGGAAAGTGGATATGGTTGGACAGAGGTGGGAGGGAGAAGCATGTCCAGTGCGGGAATGGAACTCTTTCAGGGAGCACAGAGCAGGACAGGGAGGGGGTGTTTTCTGTCACGAGAATGGTAAGAAGCTTACGGCTTTCCAGTTATTGGCTGTTTTGAGGATGGCTTTGCGGCGTATTGGGAGGCAGGCGGGTAACTTTGGTACTCATTCTTTCAAGATTGGTGCGGCCTGTGTTGTTTCTGTATTGGTATCATTTGGTTTTGCACATCATTTACCTGACCTTAGCATTGTTCATATAAGGGAAATAAGTGTTTCAACTTTATCAAATTGGTGTGGTTCATGGCCACATAGGTCATGGTCCGTATAAATTACTGACTCCTTATTGTATATTTTGGTTGTTTATGGATATTGATTCTCATTGCTTGATTTGATGATCTTATTACTCCTGTCTGAGTCAAAAGATTTGCATCAACCTTTGAGGGTAGTAGATGTCACTGCCCTATTACGTGCCACCTTAGCCTAATTTAGGAGGTCACATACCCCCACACACCTTAGGTGGCTGGTTGGCAGTGAAATAAAACATGGTCTTTTCTTACTGTGGCCTAAATACATAAAATAATTTAAGATATTTTTCTGTTATTATACCTATATACATTCACTAAGAACAATTTAGTCACTGAGCTTTACTACTAATAAAATTTCATGAAAAAAATTAGTGGAAGAAATGTTGACTGGAGTGGGTTTGTTACATGAGTAATATATCATGATGTGCACCCCATGTAGTGCTCCTGTATTTACCAATGAAATCATACATTACATCATAAACAAGACAATATGACATCAATGATGACATCACCCTGGTATAATGACGCACTGTCTAAATATGTATTATTAATACTTTTGTACTCAAGGGGCCATAATGTCTTCTATTTTCCCTGATATTGCCTCTATTATTGTCAGTAGACACACGTGAGGCACAATATCCATTACAAATTCAGAAAGAGGGGTGTTAGACCTGTCAGCTTTAGGGTGGTCTTCCCCCAAAGTTTTGCCTTCTTCCCCAATTTTTTTTGCTGATCTCATTTTTGCCAAACTTAGGACTCTGTGCACTTCAACACTACTAACCAGTGCTAAAGTGCAGGTGCTCCTACCTTAAAACATGGTACCATTGGCTCCTCCCCAATAGGCATGTTTAGCGTACTTATAAGTCACTAGTAACGTGGTACTACATGTGCTCACGGCCTGTACATTAAATGCTACTAGTGGACCTAATGCACTGATTGTGCCACCCACTTAAGTAGCCCTTTAAACATATTTCAGGCCTGCTATTGCAGCCTGTGTTTGTGAAGTTTAACTGCCTTTTCAACTTAGCAAAAAAATCTTTTGTCATACTCAAACTTTCCTTTTTAATACATATAGGTCATCCAAAGGGTAAACCCTGGACATTCCAGAGGGCAGGGTGCAATGTGTTTACAATGTGCAGCAGATACTTTTTAGTTTTACATAACCTGGAAAAACAAGAGCCAGGTAAACATGGGTATAAAGAATAAACTTTCAACAAGCGTTCACATGGAACTCATTTTTTGGAAAAAAAACAAAGTCATAATATTTCAATTGGGACAGGATGAATCTTATCAGGAATTAATCTATAAATAACAAATGGAAAACAACCATATATCAATATAATATTCAATTTGTTTGAATTGAATTTTATATTTATAAGCATAGAAAATGTAAAGATCAGACAATCACAAACATGAGAGTGGTGAGATAGCTATGCAAGAAACCCCAAGTGAGAAAAAACAAAGCCAAACAAACAAGGAAGCTGATGAAATATGTGAGCATAAATAGTATATTGGTATTATTCTGAAAGACAGTCACTTATATTGCTTACATACATCCACACAGTGTGATGTCCTCAGTGTACAGTTTACATATGAAAGGGTCAGTCTTTAGTTGGTGTCCTTCTTTGTTTCTTTATGATAACAGGATTTTTCCTTTCCTAACTGAAATGTTAGGA
Organism: Pleurodeles waltl; assembly: GCF_031143425.1. Taxonomy (NCBI): domain Eukaryota; kingdom Metazoa; phylum Chordata; class Amphibia; order Caudata; family Salamandridae; genus Pleurodeles; species Pleurodeles waltl. Next base: position 1,028,190,633 of record NC_090437.1, on the reverse strand, counting down.
CTTTGATTCCATACAGGCCTTTCCCACCTAACTATATTATTGTTTTCAATTACTTCCATGTAAACGCTTGCTTTTAGTTTTACATGCCCTGGGAGTGAAAAACAAATTTAAATTCATTTTTCACTACTGAAAGGCCTACCTCTCCCATAGGATAACAATTGAGTTACCTTGTTACATTTCATAAGTGTAATTTCCAAATGGGAATAGTTAAGCAGTTCATATTTGGTGAACCTCTGAAAACCTAATTCAAAGTCCTAACTTAGTTGAAGTCGGATTTAAATTAAAAAATTTAAAATGTCACTTTTAGAAAGTTGGTATTTCCCTGCTTGAGCCATTCAGTGCCTGCTGGCTATCTCTAGTCACATGACTTAGTCTATTTGACAGTTGGGCTTTGTGTATTCCACCTAGACAGCCACACACAATAGGAAGCTTAGGTGCGCCTGGTTGGACCATCACTGTAAGGATGGGAGGGAGCAGCTGGGCACAGTCCCGCTTACATTTGAATAAGCTGTGCCCTGCCTCCATACAAAGGGCTGCTTATCCACTGTAATTAATCTGGAGCCAGGACTCTGAAGGTAGGATGCCTAGGAATCACAAATAGAAACCTCTAGAACAGGGATACTCAAAGTACAGCCCATGGGCCTCATGCAGCCCCTCTGACCTTTGCATGTGACCACTGGTGCAACAGGAGCACTGAGCAGCTTTTTGCACTAACAAAAATATTAAATACACACACAATCATTTATTTCAAATGTAATTGGTGTTAAAGAAAGGAAGTAACTAGGGACTCCTGCACTTAACTTTAGAAACGCCTTCATTTTTAAAGACATCTTGCAGCATAAGTGTAAAACTAAGACAGTCTCTTCAAAATTAAAAAAGTGTATTTAGTTAACATGCAGAACCTTTTCGCCTTATTACAATTTGTTTTCTCAGTGCATTGAGATGTATTCATTTAAAAGTGATAGTTTTCAAACATAAATTTGGAAACACAAATTTGGAAACATTAATTATTTCCCTTATCCTGAGAACACCACCAATAGTAAATTAAAAAGGCACTCGGTATGTGCACTTTATGGGTGGCCTGGGCTCCTATCATACATAAACAACATTATAGTTTATTAAATCAAACATAGAAGCAGGTTTTACACACCATGAATCATGTATTTCTACGTCATCTTAAATGTGCTAATGCAGAAAAAGGAGGGAAAGTGACACTAAACAATTGGCTAGGTATGTGCACTTTATGGGTGGCCTGGCTTCCTATCATACATAAACAACATTATAGTTTATTAAATCAAACATAGAAGCAGGTTTTGACCACCATGAATCATGTATTTCGAGGTCATCTTAAATGTGATAATGCAGAAAAAGGAGGGAAAGTGACACTAAACAATTGGCTAGGATCACACAATTTGGAAAAGTGAGTAAGCCAGGATTAATTCCAGGTTTTCTGGTTTCCCATTGTTTATTTCAGCCACTAGATGTATATCCTTTGCTTCCCCTACACCTACCGTGTCACCAATCCCCCTAGCCAACCCACCCGACCGCCACTGCCCTGGCATCAATGCGCCCCCAGGCACGTCACAGACCAAACTTTTTGGCTCCTGGGAAAATGTTTGCGATTACCCATGCTCTAGAAACTTCACCCCCCATTTCAAGTCACTACTTGGTATAAATACTGGACCTCAGACACCCCAACTTCAGCACACTTCTGGACCTGTAGATACTTTGCCAGGAAGAAGGATGGCAGTGCTGCTGAAGGACAGCCACTTAGCTGGACTGCACTCTGCTGGACTACTGCGTTGCTGTGCTGCTTCTTTGCTGGCCTGCAGGCTGCTGCCCTTCCGTCTGGGTTAAAAAGACCAGACATACATCTCTTGAACCAAGAACACCAGAGTGACTCTAAGAGCTAGTTCACTGGCCTCCTGACTTGAACCACCTCAGGTGCAGAAGGCTACAACAACCTTGCACCTGCACCTGGACTCTGACACATACAAGCCTATACTGCCAAGTGGTGCCACCCCAGCCCTGGACCCTTGGAAGTGGGCTTAAGGTGCTTTGTCAGCATCAGTTAATCCAGCGAAACCAACACATCTCCTCTGCTGCGCAGAACAGACACATCTACGCTGCTGCATGGTTTGGACCCATCACAAAGACCTGCATCACCGCCGCAACCCACGTCACATTTGGAACCGCTGCTGCACAACGCGACCTCAATACAGGCCCTTTGTATCTCCAGTTGACTGCAGCCTCAATGATGAACCTGTGCTTCGCATTGCAGCCTCTGCACTGACGCTTCACCCCAAATGCACAACACATCTCTGACACCAGACTTTGCATTGCAAGCCCACGCCGACACCATCACCTCTTTCGGCTCAGGGAACACCATCCCCTGGGGCTTAATTTATTTCAATTAGGGAAAAGGGGTGCTCAGCCACCATCCCCAAGCCATAGTCGGCCCCAGGGATTTGATCCTCCAAGGCCCACTACATTTGTTAGGGGGAGAGTGGCATGGCTCCCCTCGCTCAGCCTTTAAAAGGTCCCAGGGACCCCATCTTCGGGGTCCAGTTTGCTTGCTTTGTCCCAGGGGGCCCACCCATGTGACACACCAGTTTCCCTGCCTGCACCAAATGGGAGCAATCAGAATGGGTTTTAGTTAGATATTGGCAGATGTTTTACTCCATCACCTTTTTGAAGGAGTAACCCATCCATCCACCAATATCTAAATAAGGCCCAGAATCTGTTCCAAGCGGGAGGGAGCTTTAAAAATACCTTCTCTTCTCTTCATATATTTATATATACATATGTAAATCTCTCTCTCTATATATATATATATATATATATATATATATATATATATATATACAGCCCCCTGGGGGTTAGGGTTTCCAATGCCATAATAAGTTCAGGGTGGGGAAGCCACGTGACCCCCCCCCCCCCTTCCTGTGTAGTAAAAAAAACACAGCCCTGAGGATGGGGCCCCCAGGCCTTAATAAGGCTTGGGGAGGGGGCATGCAACACCCCGAGGCCGAGGAGAGGATGCCACGTGACCTCCCTCTCTTTTTAAAACAAATCCCTGGGGGAACGGGGTCCCAGGCCCTAATAATTGTTGGGGGCAATGTGGCCCCCTTCCATTTGTAGTGCATAGCTCCCGCGGGTTAAAGTCCACAGGGCCTAATCAGGCTTGGGGGGAGCTAGGCAGCCCCCTCCGCTTTAAGGAAGAAAAGCCCTGGGAGTTGGGGTACCAGGAGCCTAATGAGGCTCAGGGAGGGTTCATGTGGCCCCTATTAAAATACATAGGGTCCCTGGGGACCAAGAAGGCTTGGAAAGACGAGGGCCACACACCCTCCTCCCTGTTTCATTGTATTTGGCCCCAAGAGATGTGGTTCGCAGAGGCTAAGGGTCGATTTTACACCACGTGGCACAGGCTCAACCCCCTGCTTCAGATGGTCGAAGGCTGTGTGCGGCATGGGGGGTTGGCCGTAGGGCCTGGCTGCAGAACAGGCTCTGTGGCCAACTCTCACCCACTCACAGCCAAAGGCAGCATGGGGTTGGCTGCCTCTGGGAGTGGTTTAGTGACAGGCCTTGTTCGCAGGCTAGGCCCTGTGGCAAACCCCGCCACCCACAGCATTAGGTTGGCTGCATGTGGGGAGATTGGCTGCAGGCCCTGTGGCCACACTACGAAGTGCATGATTGAAGGTAGTGCCTGCAACCAACCTCCGCACAGCCGATGGATGGGGTGTTGGATTTGCTTACAGTAATAAAATATTTGTTACATTAACAAAACTATAGAAATTCACAGAAGAAAACAAAGGTTAAAATAACGTTATAGTTAGGTGAAATGTTCAGCAACAAAGTAACGTTCCAAACTCTAAAAAACACAGAAATTCACCAGTTATAGTTATCTCGGGTAACTGTAACTCATGCCCTAAGGTAACTATAACTTGTGCCCTCATCATGCAATACTAATTACCTCACACATTACATCATTCATTACATCTTCCAGGATATCATTTATAATATCACTGCAACATTTGCAATGAAATTATATATGAGAAAACTTTGCATGGCGAGGGCAGCTTTAACATTGTTACTGAAAATTTCACCTAACTATAGTGTTATTTTAGCCTTTGTTTTTTCATTGAACATATATATACATAGGCACTTGCAAAGAGTGATGTATGCTAAGAACAGTGTAGCCGACAACATTGAGATATATATTATCCCAATAAGAATTGTATTTTAATCATTTTTTTATAAATCATAACTGAATTAAGAGTGAAGATACCAAATTATGAAATGTGAACTGACAGGCCTTGTGGGACACTCGAATTACAGGGGGGGTTCCCTTTCATTGTATTGAAAATATACGAGTCTACTGTACATTTCTTTGATAACGTTCATTGTAAATAGGGAAGGGTGGAACACGCCATCTTAATTCTGCTTTTGAGAAAGACCCAAATTGTGAAGTGACAACTTGTGGAAAGGTATGCCTAATAAATATGAACGTGGATGACAGAAGGAACCTTGAGCGCTGGCATTATTTCCCATGGGTGTGGTTGCTCTGTAATATATGTGTTATCTAGATTGTTATTCTGATGCACATACCTACATAACTACTTTAGGGAGTTACAAAAAATACTTACATCCTTGCACTAAAGTAATGCTCCTTTAGAGTTTGTGTTTCAGCAATTGGTCCTAACATAAACAGAGGAAGGGTTGGTGGCTCCACAATCTGTGCCCTATTAATGTGTAGCAGTACTGCAACATGTGCTAAACTGGTTGCAATCAGACCATTGGATCTGGTATCATGTACAGTGGGCCTAGATCACAAAGGTAAGAACTTTTTATCTGCGTTAGTACTCTCAGCAAATAACATCAAGGAAATATCAGAACCTGTGGCTCTGATACAAAAGATATCAAGGAATGCAAATTAGGCTACTGGAGAAAAAACAATATATATTGTAGAATTCACAATGTGGGGTGATTATGCTTACTCTGGAAAGAACTGCAACATTTGGTGGGGAGTGATAAAAAGCGCAGACTGTAAACAGATAGGCAAGATGGAAAATTGGAGAGGTGTATTATCTTTTCTGGACTACATGACTAGGTCTGGCTTGTACTGCCTGGGTTCCCTGCAGCTGGGTAGCTTGCTTCGCCTATGATTAGAATTAAATCATTACCGGCTGAAGTTTTGGGTGAAAAGTTAAATGACTGTGAATGATCTAGAGCATTTAAAGACAATAAGCTAGTCTATCTAATAACAAGTTCAAGCTTACACAGTGCAAGTGTATGACAACAACTGTAGCACTCATGATAATCCACGTGAAGCAGAGGGAGCCGACGTTTGGCAAATGCGGGTGAATTCTGAGGTGGTCTCATCCTTTTTTAATAAAGTGAAAACAAATTTAGAAGACTTTCTTTGTTGTTAGTTGAATAAATCAGTTGAATTTATTTGTTGAATAAATCAGTGATGATGAGCAGGCTAGAACCTTGCTTCTAGCCCAGGTTCCTAGAACTAGGATTATTACTAGCTGAGAATCCTCTAGAAATTACATGGAAGCATTGCATCCTTCTTTTATGCATGCTCTGGCTTTACGATATAAATGAACTACTCATTCGAAACAGAGAAGGTAACCAGGGAAGAGGCTAAATCAGCTAAATACTCACACGTTAAGGGGTCAAGTTGTCTTGTATGAATACCTAGAATGGTTAAATGATTAATCAGTGCATATTGTATGCAATGAAAATATGTTTCTTGTTTGTCCTGAAAACATGTAAGAACATGTTCATGCTAGGTTACAGCCCGGAACTGAAACCTCCCACCCACAATTAATAAGCATCAGTAGTACCTACCATAAAGCTTTTATGGTTGTAAAATATGAGGTGTGCCATGGTTCATGCTATAAACATTGAAGAGGTTTATACCTTTCCCGCAGAGGGAACTTTTGAGTGACACCCATCTACCTTGATCATCATGCCTATGGATAAGTAGTATCTGTAAAACTTGTTTACCTACCATAATGTTTTCTCTCCTCACGAAGGAGATATAACTGGAGTGAAAGTTCATGCACTGCACCACATGACAAGCTTTATATGCTCACTCTTAGTTGAGATTGTCTTCTGTACATAAATTATTTGGGCTCTCTCTAGCTTGCATTGGTGTGTACTTGAGTTGTTGATCCCACTCACATTGAGGGAAAGAAATGTAATTGCAGAAAATTATTTATGAACTGAATCTGAAGAGGTCTCAAATAAGGAACTTGGGGCCATATGTACAAGCATTAAGCATTAGAAATGTTGATTTCCTAATTGCGATTATCTCTGAACCGCAATTAGGGAATAGGTATTCCTGATATATGAAGTACTTCTTTTCCCAAATAGTGATTCCTAGTAGGTCTCACATTGATCTACCTCATGAATAATAATGAGGTTGGTCACAATTTGTGATTCATTAGGAATTGCAACTATTACAGGGATGGAGACCTGCTGAGGTCAGCAGACCACCATGTCTGTGATTGTTGTTGAATGAAGCATTTTATTTATGCACCTTGTTTTCCATAAAGCAAAACACAGTGCGTTTAAAAAGAAACAAAATTCAATTTTGAAGTTTCATTTTTTAGGAGCAGGCAATGGTCCACTTCTAAAACATATTTTTTCAACATTCTCAAAGTGGAAGGAATGGGTTACAAATACTTTTAAAATGGTGGTAAAGTATTACTATTTTGCAACAGGAATTCAGTCACAAAACAGTAATACATGCTACCCCAATTCAATATTTGGAAGGGACACCCAAAACATGGCCCTTCCAAATACTGAATTGCACATGCAAATTGCAATCCGGTAACATGTTACTAAATCACATTTAGCATTTTGTACATTTGAAAAATAATTTTTCTGGTTGCAAATGGCTTGGTTCTGCTATTCGGGCCGTTTGTGACCTGAAAAATGTTTTGTACAGGAAAGCCAATGCAATAATGTCACAACAATACAGTGCGGCTGTGACAACCTTTTACACACAAGGAGAGACGAGGAAGGCTTTAACCCCCATACTACCTCCGAAAATCAAAATCGTGAACACAAAAAGTATGGGAGGACGAGAGACGAGACCAGCTTGCGGTTGTACCACTATTGCTGTGATCCAGTCTCTTCAGGAATGGTTGTGAAAATTGTTAATTTGGGACCTATGTTAGGGGTTCCTCCTTACAGAATAGGTGGTCTCACACACATAATAGTGTCATGCTTCATCATTTGGCCACCTACCCCCACCCAGGTAGGACAGTTCCACTTTGGCAAACTCAACCTCGTGGTTAAAATAACCCAGAGGGAGTTCTTAGATTATGTTTTTCTGGATAATACAGGGATCCAGTCATTTAATTAAAATTACCTAACAGCTCACAAGTGTGAATTACACCTTTAATAATGGTGCCTGCTGGTAAAACAAAAACAAGAGAAGAACGGTTATTGAGTGTAATGATTAATTCCACCGCTATAATCCTAATGGCTATGAAAACCTTTCAATATAATCAACTATGTGAACTCTAGCTTTTCACAACCACCCATCCACACCCCATAACCACCTCCCAACATTGCATCTAAGTGTCAAACACTCTGAATTAAGGGGTCGTTTGACAATTAAAGTAGTAAATCTGCACCTGAAGACTTACGTCCACTTGTGGGGGCAGATTTATTACTACTTAGATCCAGAAACATTCCAAGAAGTACGTCTGGAAAGATGTATCACAAGCAGGTTTCTAGGCATACTTCTTTAAATGTCATGTGACTATCCCCATATTATGAGGCTCTCTCTGTACAGAGTTCTCCAAAGAAGAGAATCCTACACTGGAGAGAAAAGAGACCCTGTGTAACAGCACTATTTTGTTCTGTTGGGAAGATATTTTTCCCCATTAACAAAGCCCTTCCTCTGCACCCCGACCAAATCAGGGGGTGATGCGTTCCTGTTCGCAACCTGGAAAGGGAATTACTCCACCTTTGTGCTGGAGTAAATTTTTGACAATTGGCTGAATGGAAATGGAACAGGGAAGTTGAGTAATTCCCACAAATGTAAATGTCTGTTCATTCCCAACCTTCCCAGGGAAAGCGATGACTTAGAACTCCTCTTCCCACCTCCTGAGTGAGATTTACGAGTGTTGATTTTTTCACACTCGTGGTGAAAAAATACACCCTTGTAGATGGGTTTATGCTTGCCAGAAATCTCTTTGATAATTCTTATCAGGCAAAAAGAAGATACATTTTGCCATAAATTTATATTTACAATGTAATTGTCCTTTGTGAGTGGGGCCACAAAATCATATTCCTTATAGTTTGAGGTAACTCATATGAAGTCTGTTCACATTCACTGTCATAGAGTATTCCAGCAACACCCAGTTATGGGCATACACCACAGGGGGAGTAACAGTCAAGACACAGTCAAAGAAAATCAAGCATCAAGTAATATGGTATCTCCCAGACATCAGGGTAATAACTGGATGTTTACTTGCTGTTCAACCAAATAGGAAGGAGATGAACTAGAAGTCACCAAGTTCCAATCCTTGCACAGTCACAAGGATATCAAGTCAGGCACATTCTTATATACATATGTACATCGGTATTGCCAAGCTGTTTATTCACCTTGTTGTACCCCTTGCACACATTCTAAGCATTGGAAGAAAAGTCAGGCTACAAGAGTTGCCTAGGCCATTGGTGCCTGAGTTTACTGGAAAGCAGAAAACAAGATGATTTTATCCTGGTATCAGTGAACTTGTGAAGTATAAAAATGTTTCCCCTTGGAAAGTAGACTCACACTACCAATACCAAATCACACCAGAAGATTCCTCCCACCCTTCTTTCACACTCAAAAATGATCAGTAATAATAAAGGAATACCAAAATTAAATTACTTATTTAATACATTATTAGACTATACAAAATAATGATGGATGCCATCACATAAAACCACAATACAGTAAAAAAAACTCCAGAGAGCCACAATGGTACACTTATAGTGACTCCCCATAATATATAAGTAAAGAATTATCTATGCCGTGTTCTGGAACATAATCGTCGTCTCAACTTTTTCAAATCTTTTATTGAGTAACCCATTACCATGATGCACTTCCTTATATGCAAATAAACCCCCTGATCATAATGCAATGTACCCAACTGCTGTCACAGTTATTGAGCCCATAGTTCCGCCCACCACGCTGACCTCATTTCCTGTGATCTCTGACCACAATTCTTCAAGACCCACTGAACGTGATAAACTATTGGTACTACCACCCATACCATTACGCCACCAACACTACGTCCTCCAAATAATGACACACCAATCACGACAGCGGACATTCAACAACGTTAAACCATTGGTGGTGAACATCCCCGCAGAGGATTAGGCCACCCAAATACAAAACAAGGCAACATTGGTCAGAAGAAAAAACTCACACCTCACACAAATACACATCCACCCATAAACAGCACGATAAAACACACACCCACATCACCCACAATCCTTTGCTAACATGACAAGACCGCAAAACCTAGCCACGCAAATCACAGAGACAACTACACACACACTCCCCACAGCCATCCATTCATCCGTCACGCACAACACACCCCACCTCAACACATTACTCTACACCCTCTGCACAGCACACACACCACACAACACCCATGTCCTCACAAAGGCACCCCCGTTTCACTGATGAGGAGTTGCGGGTCATGGTTGAGGAAATAGTCAGGGTAGAGCCACAGCTGTTTGGAGCACAGATCCAGCAGATATCCATTGCCAGAAAGATGGAGCTATGGCGGAGGATCGAGGACCAAGTGAACGCCATGGAACAGCATCCACAAACAAGGGACGACATCAGGAAGAAGTGGAACGACCTACGGGGGAAGGTACGTTCCATAGCAACAAGGTACCAGCTCGCCATCCAGAGGACTGGCAGTGGACCCCCACCTCCTCCCTCGCAGCTGACAGCATGGGAGGAGCAAGTCTTGCAATCCTGCAGAGGGACTCACTGGAGTTGCCGGAGGACTGGACACTGGTGAGTCAATTTTACTACCTATCCCCCCCACAGCTGCATGCCACCACGACCCCTCACACTGAAACACATCACACTGCTCCATCCCGCACAGTGTACCACCACAATTAACCAACCCAAATGCCAAGACCTGCATGCCATCCCCACTGCATGCACATCCCTTCAAGCCCTGCATGTACACCCACCACCAATGCATGCACAGCATGGAAAACTAACAATCCCACAATACATCACTATACACAAACAAAGGTGGCAGGGCTACAGCAATGATATAGGGGAAGCTAGGGATGCAGAAGAGGTCACAGACATGTAGCATAATATGCCACTTACATCCCCACAGGTGCCCCAGCCACTGCCAGTGGCGAGGAGGTGCCACGGCTACCCAGTGCCCCACCAGAAGATGCCCCCAGTGATGATAGCAACTCTGGAGTTCAGGATTTGGATGAATTCCCTGGCCCATCAGGGACCACTGGTCAGTCGGATACCCCAGCCCACACCCACTCCACCACAGAGCCTCCCCCCTCAGTATCCAACACCACAGCAGCCACCCAATGTCCCCAGGACACGTCAATCAGCAGTGTGCCCACCAGTTCAGGGACCCCAGTCCACACCTCACAAGCAAGACAATGAGGGTCCTGGGGTCAGTGTCAGTGGGCACACCGTTCAGGGGACACATGCACAGGGGGCCAGGGACACTCGGAGGACAGCTGTGCGCCAGTGGGAGGACAGACCCACGGAGCAGACTGTCCAGGAGGCACTCACCAATGTCCCGGGGGCTTACCAACAATCCCAGGACAAGATGGGTCAGGTGATAGACATCATACAGGGGAACCAGCGGCTGCAGGAGGAACACCACCAAGAGATCAGGAAAGAATTGCAGGCCCTCAACATCACCATGGTCTCCATAGCAGGGATGCTGGGTGATATGGGCAACATAATGAGGGAATACACATCACACCAGCGGGCCCCTTCCTCTAGCCAGTCAACTGAACAGCTCTCCACATATGCTGCAGGTAGTGGACAGGAGGTCCTGCCACAGGACCCACAGGAGACCAGCACCACTCCCCCTGCAGAAGGTGAACCACCCCACAAACGTTCCCTGCGACCCAGACAGACACCATAGACACTTGCCAAGACCACCGCCGGGAAATGAGACCCTCCTGAATGTCTCTCTTGTGTCCCACTGTGTCACCCTGTCCACTTTGAACTGCCATTGCTCCCCTTCCTATGGCCCCTTGCACACTGGACCTGTGCTACAAACAGTCTGGACCAATACCCTGGACTATTCCCAACCATCACCCACTCTATTGCACTTCCCATTGTAGAACTATTTTCAATAAACACCCTTGGACACAACTTGTGTAATAGTGCTTTATCTACAGGTAATGTACAATGCAGCGGACTGTAATGAACTGCATGATCTTGACTAAATGTCTAGTAACATGTTGACCCATCCAACAAATGTGCCTCAGCAGTATGTACACATCACAGCAGTGCACTGTTGGAACAACACCAACATCTGCAATAAGGGAAGATATAGGTGACAGTCATGTGAGATGCAAGGGGAATCACTGGAATCATGCTGCAGTCACACAGTACAACACTAAAATGTAGTCTTGCTTAGTTCAACAGTCTTACCTGAGTGTCATTGGAAGTACTGCTGGATCAAATGTGACCTGTTGTCTACATCCTTCTGCTCTTCCTCCTCCTCACTGTCCTCAGTGCCCACTGCTGCCACAGCTGCATTGTCACCCTCCACCTCCTACAGATAGGGTACATGCCGTCTGAGGGCTAAATGGTGCAACATGCAGCACACAACAACAATTCTGCAGAGCTTCTCAGGGAAGTAGCATTGGGATTCACCTGTCAGCTGGAGGCATCTGAACCTAGCCTTCAGAAGACCAAAAGTCCTTTCGACAATCCTTGTGGTACGTCCGTGAGCCTAATTGTACCTATTTTCAGCCCCTGTTCTCAGATTTCTAACAGGGGTCATGAGCCAGGACAGGTTTGGGTAGCCGTAATCACCAGCAAAAAGTGAGTGACACGCATTAGCCTTGCACATTGGCAGGGGGTATGACTCCTGAAGGCATACACTGACATTGGGTGGGGACTCAGGCTTACCTATAAGCTACACTCTGTGCCTCTGTAGTTGTGCCATCAGCTGTGGGACACTGTTACTCCTCAGGACAAAGGCATCATGCACCAACCCTGGATACTTGGCAGTGACGTAGGAGATGTATGGTCAGCCAGGCACACCATCTAAAAATTTAGTGAGTGGAAACTACTGTACACTTGTTCATTGGCCTAAGGGGGACTATGGCAATATGGGTCCCATTGATGATCCCAATTGCATGTGGTATATGTCCCATTGCATAGAATCCACCCTTCACAGTGGGTAAGTCATCTACCTGGGGGAATGTGATATAGCTGCATATGTGTTTGAGCAAGGCAGACAAAACCCTTGCAAGCACAATAGAGAACATTGGCTGTGATATCCCTGCTGTAAAGCCCACTGTCCCCTGGAAGGAGCATGTTGCCAGGAAATTAAGCACTGATAGTACCTGCACAATAGGGGGGATTTCTGTGGTGCTATGGGTAGCAGGTAGCAGATCAGACTCCAATTGTGCACACAGCTCTGTGATTGTGGCCCTGTCCAGACGATAGGTGAGTATGATGTGCAGGGCCTCCAGTGTAGCCAAGTCCACAAGGGGTCTGTACACAGGTGTTTGCCTCCTCCTACTCCTCCACAGTGGTTGGTACCTAAGGGACCCAAATGTATAAAAGGAGTGTCAACAGGAACCATGAACACACTACAGCAGTGTACACAGAGCATGTTTGTATGTTGGACACTGGAAGTGTGTAGGTGAGTACATTTGACCACAATGGCACGCTTATTAATCTGTACAGGTGTACCAGCATTAGAAAATGGCACCCACCTGTTCTGTATTCAGGGACAGTGGAAGTGACCACACACCGCTGGCGTTGGCGTCATGGCGGAAGGCGGTCCGCACCGCCGTGCAATTCCTCATTGGCTAACATGGCCCTTCATGAAGTATGGGAACCAATGATGAGCAACGGGTGACGATATTCACCGCCACAGATGTGACCGCCATTTCCTTTCTAAGACTTCACTTGATTCCTGACTACACCTCCACTGCATGTGCTGCTGTGACCTGTGTCTGGAACCTGCCATGGCTGGTGCTACAGAGAAAAGGGCCCCAGCCTTCACGCCGGAGGAGTTGGAGTGCCTCGTGGATGTGGTCCTACCCCAGTATGGCCAGTTGTATGGGCCTCCAGACCAACAGGTGAGTACACCATGGGTACGTTGCATGCAACATACCTGCATGGAGATGTGTGTGTGTGCTGGCAGTGTGTCAGGTGGGGTGGGGGAGGAATGGCTGGTGGCAGTGTCAATACAGGGGTACGGGTCATGTGTGTGCCTGATGAGGTGAAGTGCTTTTTGTGTGAAAGGCTGGATTGTCAGGTTCATGGTGTCCCGCCTTCTGTGTTTCCTCTGCAGGTCAGCGGCCATCGGAAGAAGGGATTGTGGCATGCCATAACCATGGACATGAGGACCATGGGGGTTTATAGCAGGCGGAGCACACACTGCAGGAAACAGTGGGAAGACCACCCTTTCCTGCAGTGGGCACCCCTCCCTCGTTGTGAGACCGCAGAGGCCCAGCTGGGGCTGGCCTTCCAATGAGGGAGGGGTGCCTGTCGGAACCTAACCCCAGTGATGGCCCGCATACTGGCGGTGGACTACCCAGAGCTGGATAGGCGCTTGAGGGCATCACAGCAGCCACAAGAGGGTGAGTACAGTGTGTATGCCAACCATCTCTGTTGCCTGGCATGGGATTTAGGTGCAGGGTGCTAGTCAGTGGATGGCCCAATATGCCAGTTCAGATATTGCTGTGTGTCGAACTCAGGATAATAGGGTTAAAAGCATGCATTAGATAGCTAGGTAGGTGACGTCCCACATCAGGCAGAGCTTAGCTGGTCCCAGTTGGTGTGTGGCTGGCAGTGTTTGGCACCTACCTGTTGTGGTACTCAGTAAATCGTATGCCAGTGTGGTCCATACTGCCCATTTTCAGTCTCAATGTGTGACAGTGATCAATCAATAAATCAATCAGGAAATTTCTTAAGTGCACTACTGACCCGATAGGGTCTCAAGGTGCTGGGGGGGAAGGGTAGTGTCTGCCATTGTGCTGTTGGTGCTGAGATTGACCCTGTGCTCCCTTTCTCGCTCCCCCCTCTCCTTTTGTCATCCTGTCCATGTGTGCATTAGCATCATCTGGCGAAGAAGCAGGGGCACCGGGGAGTGAGGGAGCTGCAGCCCACGGGACCCAGGAGGCAGAGTCCACTGACACTGAGGGGACCAGTGGGACAGAGGCCGAGGGGAGCACCTTACCGGGGACAGGAGGTGACACCACTGACTCTGAATCATCCTCGGATGGTAGCACCCTAGTAGTGGCGGACCCCTCTAGCACCACCCCAGCTATAGGTTCTATCGCCACCCCCTGTACCAGCACCACCCTCCCAGTAACCCCCCCTCCCACTGAGTTGCCGTGCCCGCTCACCCAGGAGGGTGGGCATCTCCTCCACCCAGGGAACCTCAGGTCCTGCCACAGTCAGCCCTGCTGCCCTTGATGAGGAAGCTATTGTCCTCTTGAGATCCATCTCTGTAGGGCAGTCAACGATTGTGAATGCCATCCAGGGGCTGGCATCCCAGATGCAGCAATGCAATGCCTTCCTAGAGGGCATCCACAGTGGGTTGCGCCCCTATAGAGATAATTTCAAGCTCTGGCCTCTTCACTGACAGCAGCCAGTGTTCCTGTTTCATCCATCCCCCCTCCTGCTACCACTACCCAGTCCCAGTCTCCTTACCCCTAACCCATTCCACGCACACATTCTGACAAGCATGCACCCAAAACAACACACAAGACTTGCACAGACAAACACAGGCAGCACACTTCAGTCCACAAGCACTCACACAGCCAACACCCAGATGCACACACAACATCATCCACAGCCTACACTTTCTCCCCCTCCTCCCTCACAGTCACATCCTCACTCACACCTGCATGCACTGCATCAACATTCCCAGATCCTCCCACCTGCACAGCCTTGCCCAGTCACCACAACAGCAGACCCGCAGACATGCACCCCGCACACCACATGCTCCGTCACCACCACCTCCACATGCAGCACATCCACCTCACTTGCAGACACCACCACAACATCCAACCACACGTCATGTTTGTCCTCCCCCACCCTGTCTGCCCCCTCCAGTAACACACCCACGCTCGCGCTCAGACCCCCATCAGCCATCCACCTCACACATGCACACTGTCCATGCACCTGCACCCAAATCCAGCACACCTCCTCCTCCTACAACCACTCCCTCTACCTCCACTCGCATCCGCCCTCCCACATCCCACCCCATTGTCTCTAAGAAGCTTTTCCTTTCACGCCTTGACCTCTTCCCTCCCCTCCTGCCCGTAAAAGGAAGGTCCAACCACCCCAGGCCAGTACCTCAATCACCCAGTCCGACACAGCTCCACCCCCAAAGTCTCCAGCTGGCACAATGGGGCACACGAGTGTTAGTCCAGACCCATGCAACATAGACACTACCCCCCTCAAACAGAGGGCTAAGGTGCCGCCCAAGAAATCAAAGGCCAAGGAGGCCCCCAGAGATCAAAGGCTAAGGTGGAGCCAAGAAATCAAAGGCCAAGGAGGCCCCACAGACATCCAAGGCCAAGGGGGAGCCCCAGACATCCAAGGCCAAGGAGGAGCCCCAGAAATGAATAGCCAAGGAGTGTCATGTCACGGAGGCCCGCGACGCCGCTCGCTCGAGCCGTTGCGGGCCACGGGCCATTTTACGGGCTGCAGGGCCCACCGTGGCCCTTTTTTACGACCTTGTGCTGTCTTCTCTGCTACGGCGGGGTTGAGGGCCCAGGATTGGGCTTCGATCCTCGCTGCACGTTGTGCACGGCGCGGATTTTAATATGGGATGCCCACGGACCCCCCCTTGACCTTCCACTCAACGGATGCCCATTACATGGCCTTTTCTTTTCCCTCTTATTCTGGTAACCATTTTTTCTATCTCTCCCAGCATACCTTTCTCTTTTCTTGTTCCCTGCATGCATCTGATTCTGTTCTTACTATGGTGCTTTTCATCTAGTTCTATAACCCTTTCCCAATCCAAGATGGCCGTTTTTCATCTTCCTGTTTGTCACTTCCTGTCAAGGGATATATAGGGGAGTGATTTGTCTTCTCTTTGCATTGCAACACTTCTCCTGTGGTGGTCACGCTCCGGTTGGTCTTCTATTCAGAATCCAGTTTTTGCTCCTGGTATTTCCTCTGTACTTCCTGAGTTATTCCTGGCATCTAAGTTCTGATTTTCCTTGTTTCCTCCTTTTGTTCCAGGGAGTTCCTGTCTGGAGGTTTTTTCCCTATGGGGTTTGTCCTCTAGGACTCCTTCTGGAGGGCACGGACTGTGGTGGAGTATTACTGTCAGCAGCACTGTGGCTACTGGAAGGGGTCGCCCCTACCTCAGCCAGAGTCGGACTTGCAAGAACCAAGGCCCCACGCCATCTCCCTCTGGCCTGGATGGTAAGCCAAAGACAAACCGTAATGGGGAGGAGCCCAGAAATCCTTGGTGAAGGAGGCCTCACAGATATATCCCTGGACAAGGAAGAGCCTCAGAAATCCCTGGACAAGGCGGAGCCCCAGGAATCCCTGGACAAGGTTGTGCCCCAGGAATCTGTGGACAAGGAAGAGCTCCAGGAATCCCTGGACAAAGAGGAGCCCCAGGAATCCCTGTACAAGGAGGCCCCACAGATATCCCTGGACCAAGAGGCCCACAATATAGTGAACATGGAGCAGCATCCAGAACTAGAGGCCAAGGGGCACCATCAGTAACAAGTGGTCAGCCAGCCCCCCCCTCCTCATTCTGTGGGCAACACACCCCCTCCTCATCCTGTGGGCAGCCAGCCCCCTTCTCATCCTGTGGACAGGAAGCCCCCTCCAGAACCAGAGGGCAGCCAGCCCCCTCCTCATCCTGTGGGCAGCCAGCCCCTTCCTCTTCCTGTGGGCAGGAAGCCCCCTCCAGAACCAGCCAGCCCCCTCCTCTTCCTGTGGGCAGGAATCCCCCTCCAAAACCAGTGGGCAGCCAGCCCCCTCCTCATCCTGTGTGCAGCCATCCCCCTTCTCATCCTTTGGGCAGGAAGCCCCCTCCAGAACCAGTGGGCAACCAGCCCCCTCCTCATCCTATGGGCAGGAAGCCCCCTCCAGAGCCAGTGGGCAGCCAGCCCCCTCCTCATCCTGTGGGCAGCCATTCCCCTCCTCATCCTGTGGGCAGGAAGCCCCCTCCAGAACCAGTGAGCAGCCAACCCCCTCCTTATCCTGTGGGAAGGAAGGCCCCTCCAAAACCAGTGGGCTAGGAGCCCCCTCACAATGAGTTGCAATCCCCACCCACTCCTCTAACCACCCCTGAGAGGCCTGCACATTTCCAACATAATGCCCTTGAACAGTGGAGTGCCAATGTTGTCAGGAGTCAAGTGGGGCTTGGACTTTGCCCTGTGGGCATTAGTGACTTCGGACTGGCCCCTGGGCCTGCATTTCTTTATTTCTGCAGTTGTGCATGTTTTTGCATTTTACATATTCCTACAAAAGGAATACATTGGTTGGAACTGTGCATGTGTCCTGCTTTTATTTACTCCGGGGTTCTGTTGCTGTTTATTCCTGTGCATGTGTTACTGGGTGTGTGGTGTGTGTTGTGCATGTGTGTGTCACTCTCCCCCCCCCCACCCTTATGTGCTAGGCAACTGTACTCAGCGTCGTCGTCTTCGTCAGCATTGGTGCTCCAGGATGCCCATGGCATGGTACAGCATTGGGAATACTTGTAATTCAGGTTCTATGGCGGACGCGGACTCCTGTGTGTCTCTGTGGGTAAGTGTCTCCTTTTCAGTGTTGTGTTTCCGCCAGGCTTTTAGTGTTGTTGCTACTGCCACGGAAATCGTGGCGGTGTAATATGTATAATATGGTGGGCGGATTCTTGTCTTCCGCCTGCCTGTAGGTGGCTAAAGCCGTATTCAGTGTTCGTACCATGCTGGCGGTTGGTGTGATACATTGGCTGTCTATGGGAAGGATCACCGCCATGGTCATAATTTGGCATTCATTACCGCCAGCCTATTGGCAGTGATACCACCACATTAACCCTGGCAGACATAATGACCACCCAAGTGTTAGGATGAGCAACTGGATTTATGAAATTCTGAGACTTTGGTGATTTCTGCAGAGTTATGGATTTTCTGCATTTGCCTCATAACCCATCATCATCTGCTGAATAATTTGCAGATATACACAAAAGAGTGTTCCTAACTGAAACGTATGAAAAGTTACTAAAACATGGTGACACAGGATGCTGCACAATGCAAGGAAGTTCACAAAGGTTGACTGGTCAACTTTCTTTTGCTTATTCCTGCATTTGGGTGTTCAGCGGACTGGTACTAATGCAGTAATATCCTTAGAGAAAATAAAGAAGTATTTATGAATCATGACTCTGTGGGGAAAAACAGTGAAGATCCAACAGTGCCACCTCTCTTTTTTGGACAAACGAATTTCTATGTAAACAGGTTTGTTTTGGAAGACAGGTAAGGGTCTCCATGTCAGATACTGCAGACAGATTGGTATAACAATCTGCTACATTACAAGGTCACCTAACACCAAAGCCCCTGGAATTGAGTAGCATGTGGGTACCAAATGAAGAGGGAATGTTAACTAAAGAAAAGGCAAACAATGCAGCAGAATGCTGCACATTTTGTGATATTCTTACCGCGTTTTACACATGTTAACACTACCTGGGCAAAGGTTTCACCTCACTAATACATACCTTGTAAATAAATGGCCCATAGCAGAAAATAATGTTACAAAAAGACAAAATATTTATGAAGAACGTCGATCTTGAAAAAGTGCAGTGTGTTGTCATTAAATTTATAACAGTTCATAGATTTAAAAAAAAAATTCACGTAAATGAACTCTTTTATACCTAATGCAGCCATGAATTCGAATTAAAACTACATAAATGATCTTAACTAACAAATAAGCTTCACAGTGTCCATTTAATTTGTTTTTATGAGGTATACAGTAATCCCTTTAAAGATCTTATACCTTATCTTATGAGGGTATGGTACCTATTACTCAGACACCGATGCAACCAGAATTATGCATGTATACAATGTATATACCGCTACACCAACGTGCAAAGAACACGAGAATACGTCAGGACGTCCAAGATTTTCCTCAAAGTCCACTTTAAATGTAGCTAAAACGGATCCCTTTTTCTATCAAGAATGACTCATATTGTTTATGGAAAGCAGAAGCCAAAAAAATTCCAAGCAGAAAGTGTAAGTGTCTCCGTTAACTTAGCATCATTAGTGATAATTAAAACTGTATCCAGAGTGCTAGATACATTTAATATTGTCAGCATACATATAACATTGTCGACTCTGCAGACAGTAATTTGAGTTTGCTGGTGAAATATGAAATTATGCCTGCACAGGATGTTGTTATTCTATAGTCCTCAATAAAACGGAGGCAACCTCTCTCCAACACAATTTAAACTGATAGCAGCAGCACAATGTATAGAGGAAATCCGCTTGGGTATTATCATATTGCTGGCTAGTTTCAACCCTTGCACGACACATTTAATGAGAATTCTGTGGAATCAAATTGTGTTAATGCATTAAAATTGTTACCTGCACCTTGGAGTGTGTGTGTGTGTGTGTGTGTGTTTATGTGTGTGTCTGTGTGTGTGTGTGTATACATGTATACATAGATAGACATAAGAAATATACAGAGACACACACGCACATATATATGTACTAAAATACATATATAGTATACTTAGTAAGGTTACGTCACTTCAAATTGTAAGAGTAGTTTTTATCACATTTAACTAATTATTAGGTAAAAATAATTTTATTTAAAGTAAAAACATTAAAATTAATAAATAATAAGCAATCAATTAAAAAATAGCAGTAAAATATGGGTGTATGGTTTAAATTGTGTTAAGGTAGTATAGGGGATGTAATAGTTGTTTATTGTTCGGGGATACATAATGTATGCAGTAAGGAAGTCTTTTTATTGTTTTAGTTTACTTTTTACAATAAAACAATCATTTTCAGAGTTCCTACAATTAAGATAAAATCATTCCTAAAGTACACCTCTTTACATTGTATGCAAATTACTATTTTAAATTCCATTCCATTTTAGTTCTTTTAAATAGTATTTCACTAAGGCTACACATTTCTTTGTGTGACCAATACATTTGGGATACGGTTCTTTAAAACTTACCTCAATTGCCTCCTGGACTGTTCTGATACAGCTCCCGCCATATATTGGCCTTAAGTGTTATTTCAAAATATGTGCTTTCCAGTTCAATCTATTATCTAGATCCATTACACATACACATACACATAAGAAAGTTCCCTATGCCTTGACCTTCTACTCTCCCTGTGTTACGTCCTTCTCTGCCCCATACTCCCGCCTGCTCCTTGGTCTTTCCCCTCTCTTCCTGCCCCCTCACACCTATGCAATAAAGGTAACCCGCCCTTTCCATCTTGTCTTATCTTGCTCACTCCGAGGCTTCCCTTCCATGTGTTTCTTTTCAGCCCTACTTGCTCCCTGTCCTGTATACCATTCCGGGCTCCGTGTCATTGGTGGCATTGGTGGTTGGTGGTTTTTGGTGCAGTGGAATGCAGTTTTGCTATGGAAGTGAGTGACAGTCAAACCAGCTGTGTCTAAAACAAGAAGTGACCCACCCTAGAGATGTAGCTTTTCTGTCATGGTCTTACTTTAACACAAGACAATAAACCATGGTCCTTCAAAGCATGAGAAGCATAAATGAAGAAGGTGAAAATGGTTATGTTGTCATCACAGGCAATGGAGAGGCTTAATTATAGCCATTACAACTGGCAGCTGATACCTCGTGGTAACAGGAACCCATTTTGGGTTTGAAAGTTTCTATGAAGAATAGTATAAACCTAATGCATCCTGCATATCCCCAGGGCAAACAGAACCATTTTAGGTTTGAAAATACCTATAAATAATAATGTAAACCTACTGAGTCCTGCATATCCCCAGTGATGCTTTTCCAGAGCAACTGTTCCCTAACAAGATGCCAACATGCTTTTACATGGTAGACAGACTCCACCCACATGTCTTGTCTCAAACATCAAGTGCAAATGCATAGTACTGCAACAGTGCAGTGCAATAAACAGTGCCACCACTTGTGGCCATCTTTTACACTTCTGTTTCCCAGATGGAGCACCCACAGTCAAAAAACAAAGTCTATCAATTAGAAATAGCACTTTTGCTCTCAACAATCAATAATAGATGAGCAGAGATGAGGGTTGATATTTATAATGTCACAAGGGACCTTGTATCGAATATGTGTGGGACTACAAGTTCATAACCTCTGCTCTCCATGAGCCATGTTGAAGTTAGTGCAGAACTTTTATCACACATTTGGTAGGGGGAAAGAACAAATCACTGTACAGCACTATGGAACTCTCAAAGTAAACCTCATTTGAAGAAATAGGGCTTACCACTGTGCGGGAGGGGCCTAAGCTCCTGGTCTGGGGAGTGGGCCCTCAGTCACCTGCCATCCTCACCTTGAAAGACCCTGAAAGTCTGTCTTTGTGTGAACAGGTGGCCCTCCACCTACTTCGCAGGAGAGGCCCCTCAGGGTTTGTCATGCCTCCTGACAGAATCAAACATGGTGCTACAGAAATCTTTTACTAATGTGTCGTGTTCTTATTTTTTCAGTAATAAATATGATTCAGTGCTGCTTTTAATTGTATAGTTCTACAATTGACAATGTGTGTAGGCTATTAAGCACTCTTGAGTGGCCTTTCAGCCAAATAAATATACTCTTTTTCCATTACTTAGCTGGTAACTTCATCATATGCATGAATATAGAGTGTCTGAGGTATGATATTAATTTCTATCGTACTGTATTAAGCGTCCCCAAAGAGATAATCTGTGGCTTGAAAGTTGCTTTAAAGTTTTTCATGAGTTTATCCAGGTTTTGTGATACTATTTTTCCTACATCAATTACTCTCTTAAAGACAGTTATTTGAAACAATTGGCCAGACACATAATTCTCGACAATGCAGTATCCAAAGTTAGACGTCTGTGTGAGAAAGTATCGCTGATCTTGTGCTGTGTACATATGTCACACCCACGTTCTTTCCCGTTGTCTCTTTTTCTCTTACGAAGAGTTATTTAAACTCTTACTTCTTTTTTAAACTTTAACTTGCATTTTTTTAAATGTACGATTTATTGCTGAAAATGAAAAAATAAAATAAACTGCGTAAGTTTGATTTATAGCAAAGGCTTTGAACTGTACAACCCTTGTACTAGCAAAAGGTGTCCAAGAACCTCATTGTTTCTTCCAGTACCGGATGTTAGCACTCTACTTCTTCCTTAGAACTCTGTGGTGAACCAACAGTAGAATAGTGAGGATTCAACTGACAAGTTGTTTTTGTGGCAAATATGTCAGATTTCTTTTCTGAGAAGAATGGAGAAAATAATTACCAAATTACAGAAGATGTAAACTCATTTGAGTTTTCTGGTCCACCATTCACAAATTTCTCATGACCAAATCATGAGGGAAACTGTTTTCGCTCAAAGGTACATCAAACCACGGCAGGGAACAACTTTTTTGACATAGTGAAAAAGCCTTACATTTTCACCACAATTTGTAAAATTAGTTTACCACAAGGAATAATGAATTTGACTTGCAACTAAAAGTTATAACTGGCCCTGGAATAGCACCAGAAGGCAACTACTATTCATCATGTTATCTACCATTTATATAATGACATGATAACATCCTACATAAATATTTAGAATTACACCCAAGATGTCAAGGGTCGGATTTACAATAGCAATATTATCCAAGGAGAACAGTTTCCCCAGCTACTTAATGAATGGAGTGGGGCCATGGCTTTGCCTTAGACCCTCTGACTCACCCCCACCTCAGATAATACTTCTTAAATGGCTATCTAGATGAATAAATGAACTATTGAATACTCCATGACTTTTTATAAGCATGCAGACCCTAAGCATAATTTGTTGAAGGTGTGTATTTAATCAAATGAAAATACCACATTAAAGGCATGGACAGTCTTTTTCCGAAAGCAAGCTCACTCTAATACATTGAAAATTCTAAAATATGAACAAGCTCGGTACCTGCATCCAGAAAGAGAATGGAGCTGTGCGCCTGCTTTTCACAAAATCGTGCTATTTCCAACACAAGGACTATCTCGGTAACACTGTGAGTTAGAACACCAGCAGCAGGAAGCCCAGTTCACAAATGCAGAGGCAACCAGTGCTCCATGTCCCTGAGCTGCTCTGCCACCGCCTGGTGATGAAGGTCGCAGTGTTGCATAGTGAGTACCTACCCAGCACGATTACATGAAAGACGGATGCACAGCTCCGTTCTCCAGCGCACAGCATATTTTGTACATGGCCCCAGGTGTGTTCAGTCTCTCCCACCAGTATTCAAACGAAGGATCTCTAGATGGAAGCCACAAACCCACCACAATCAAAAGTCATTTACATCCTGCAGCTTAGTGGTTCATGTCTAAACACGGTAAAAGCAAATACAACTTCAGCGCTCTTTATGCAGACATCCCATCAACTGACTGCAAAGCTCCAATATCGGTTCTGTGTGTTAGTATTTCAACATTCCCATTGTTTTTATGAGTAGACAATTATTGTCTAGAACTAATCACTGGAACTACAAATGTAAAACAGTCTTGCAGGCATATTTCGCTTTCAGCCCGGTATTGCTGAATATTTCCATGTTTAGTGAGAAACCACTGACACAAATACTGGTATTGTTAACTCTCAGTGCATCATTCTGCAGATTTCCCCACAAACTCTCATTCATGGTCATACATAGGTGCAGTCATAGCCACAGGTCAATACGGAGGTATTTCCATGACTTTATGATTTTTATATGGGGGATAGTTTGCAGTTAGTTATGATGCTGTAGATCTTTCTTCATTTATATGCGGGTAGTTACATCATATTATCAATGGCAACTGTCAATGTATTTGTGGGAAGCAATGAGATATTATTGCACATCGTGCATTTCTCCTATTCCTGCGGCTCTTTAAATACTGGCCCGAGTAACAATCTTTCAAGTTGACTTCAAAACATTCTTAAATAAGAATGTCTTACAAAAGTAAAGGTAAATGTAGGAAATCCACCTTTCCTGCGTGGTCACCCCAGAACTTTTTACCTTTTGCTGGTCTCTATATTTTTGCTGGCAGTAGAACTCTGTGCACCTTACCCCTGCTTACCAGTGAAAAAGTGCTTGAGCTCCTCCTTTCAACACAGTGAAAGTGGGATACTCTTACCTGCATATTTAATTTACCTATAAGTCCCTAGTTTATTGTTCAAAGTGTACCCAGGGCATGTACGTTAAATGTCACAAGTGAATTGAAGCACCCATTTTGCCATCCACTGCAGTGACAGTGTAAACATGCCAGCAGGCCTGTCCTCTGCAGACTGGCTGTGTAATTTTAAACTGCAAATACAACTTCTCAAATACACCTTTTGACAGACATAAACATTTGTATAAATATTTATGCCATCCCTAAGTAGACCTTATTTCCTATAAGACAGGGTGTATGGTATTTAAAAGGAGGACATGTAAGAGTTTAATGCTGCAACTGTCCTAAATTCTATTTTAATTGTAGCAAGGCTGACTATTCCATATGAAAACAGTGGGATGCAATATTAAATACTAATAATCTAAATCATTAATGGGATTAGATAGAAAAATAATTGAAGAACTAATTTTAATAGTTATTAAAAATCCAATTCGATGGTCAAGTCTGATATTCACTAAATATTAAGGAATATAAACTTTAAACCTTTAGAATATTACCTTTTCCATATTTGAAGTTCATGGATGCTAATCTGCATTTGGTTCTCCCACTTCTGCCAGCCAGCAATTAGCATCTGAATAGCTCCCTTGTTGAACTTACTACCAGAGGTGAGACAAAGGCCTTGGGTGTGGGAAGATGTTATTGGGCCCTTGACAGGAGGGTCTGTGGGTTGTGTCCATGAACTTAATTAACTTCAGAGAGGCATACTGTGTCACAAGCAGTTGAAGGTAGTAGCTAGGGCTGCTCCATTCCTTTCTCCACCCAGTCAGGCAAGTTCCGATCACAGTGGGCCGTATTACAGTTTCAAATCGTGCTACAGGGGCAAAGCTTGCTTGACAGGTCTGCTGGGCTTATATATAACACTTGGGGGCCACTTCAAAGGAGGAAAAAAGGATGCCAAAAATATTGTGTATCAGCTCTCTGGGTTCTGTAAACTCTACTTTTTGTTCTACTAGAATTCTGTCTCTGGGTTTACTTGGAGAGACTATGGCTGCTTCAGACTGGATTTTAGTGTTAGATGTGGGTGGACACCAGAATTACCATGTTAAACTCCCCCCTTACACCCCAGTCCTCACAGCCCAATTTTAGTGTGCCTTTTAGTGTCTTTGACCATCTTGAAAATGCCCAAAATGGGTATGGCTGGCCCCTGGAACCTTTACCCCATAGATGAAGGCGTCCCCAGGGTCATCCCCACCCACTAGCTCATGCTAGGCATAAATGTGTCATCTCCAGGCACCCTTGTCAGAACACTCCTGGACCTGTGCAAGATCAGAAGATGATGATTGAACCTGCTGTCTGGGACATGATAAGCGCCCTCAAGGATTGGTCCTGCTCTCTTTCTTGTACCCAGGACAAAAAAAGTGGACTCCAAGGATTATAAGGCTGTCTTTCTGTTCATGCTACAGGTATACAACAAGCTACAAGAGTCCTTTTCTGCAACTGTGCAGCCAACCATTAGTAACTGGCCCTGGACTGGACCCTGCTGTTGTTTTTTTCCTGACAACTGTTGAGTCTCAAAGTGCCTCCCCAGAGATCCTGAGGAAATTTTGAAGTGTAGTGCTGTGGTAGATTGTGACTTAAGTGACTAAGGGCCAGATGTAGGAAACACTTTGCGAGTCGCAAACGGCAAAATCTGCCGTTTGCGACTCGCAAATGCGTGTTTCCTATGCAGAAATGCATTTTACGAGTCGTTACCGACTCGCAAAATGCATTTCCGAATCGCAAATAGGAAGGGGTGTTCCCTTCCTATTTGCGAGTCGCAGTGGTATGCAACTCCATTTGCGACCGCGTACGCGGTCGCAAATGGAGTCGCAGTTACCATCCACTTCAAGTGGATGGTAACCCACTCGCAAATTGGAAGGGGTCCCCATGGGACCCCTTCCAGTTTGAGACTGGACCCCAAAATATTTTTTCAGGGCAGGGAGTGGTCCAAGGGACCACTCCCTGCCCTGAAAAAACCGAAACAAAAGGTTTCGGATTTTTTTGAAATGCAGCTCGTTTTCCCTTAGGGAAAACGGGCTACATTTCAAAAAAAAAAAAAAGCTTTATTGAAAAGGCAGGTCGCTAACATGGAGGCCTGCTGACGTCAGCAGGCCTCCATGTTAGCGAGTGCCTATACTCGCAATGGGGCCGCAATTTGCGACCCACCTCATGAATATTCATGAGGTGGGTCATTGCGACCCCATTGCGAGTTGCAGACGGTGTCTGAGACACCGTACTGCATAGCAATTTGAGACTTGCAAATTGCGAGTCGCAGGGACTCGCAATTTGCAAGTCGCAAATTGCTCTCTTCCTACATCTGGCCCATAGTCAGAAGGTAAAATCTTTTTTCCCAGGACAAACCTGGTTGGTGTATCCGACATGTGGTCGATTTAACTCAGCATCAAATTGCACCTAGGTCCTGTTCTACCGCAACCATTGACTCTCATTGGCACTTTGCGCTTCTTGGAGCTATTTCTACTTAAAACTTTAACAAATAATGTCTCCAGTTCCCCTTGTTGGTATTTTGCCATTTTGGTGTCATTTTGTTTATTGAAGTTTACTCTATTTTTCAAATTCATTTTGGGATTTTTATTGATTTGCATTTTGACTCTATCACAGTTTTAATACTGCATAAATACATTACACTTTTACACATTGCATCTATGCTAAACCTGTCTGCTCTGGGCCATGGCTAATAGGAGGCTGAGCCCAGGTTATTATGTGGCTTTAGTGATTCACCCTAATGAGTGTGGTTATTTCCTGAGGTGGATACCTACTGACTCAATTAATTCCCCAATTCCTTACAGAAGACATCCTAAAAACTCTCATTGAAGTTCTGTCTGGATGTTCCCACTTTACTGCACTTATGTTTTTTTTCAAGTGACTTTAAATGGCCCTTTGATGCTCCTGTTTTAGTTATTCGAGGTGGTTATTTTTTTCTGGCCTCTTCAAATGTGAATCTTAGCCTCTTCGATTACTTAACTGAGAAATATATCCCAATACCCATTGCCCTGCACTGTAATCAAAATTCTTTTAATTGATTTGCACTAATTGTACTTTGCGTGGTAATTGCCCTATTGATGACTGATAAGGTCTGTTAATCTGAACCTCTGTGCACATTAGCTTCAATTTTAAGTTACCTATTGTGGCCGTTCAGAGCTCTTGAAACTAACGTGTACCATTTGCACTGTTGCCTTGCTCACTACTGGGGTAATGTAACCCATGCACTGAGGTATAAAGTTTATACCAGCACAGTAATACTGCTATATAGCACACCAATTCTCATGAGACTTTAGAAAAATATCTATATAAATAGATTTTGCTAAAGGGCAATAGTGTACATGCAGTCACGTCTAGGGATAAAGGGCTATGTTTTCAATTGATGAGGTTTCTATGGAAATTGAGGATATTTTCATTGCTGACTCTAGTGCACTGGAGTTCAACCATTGCGTCTGGCTTTTATTCCATCCCTAGGGACTGAAGACAGTTGTTTACACTGTAAAACATATCTGAGGTTGGGCACATGGCCAATTGTCCAATTGCAACACTCAAATTCCTTTTGCCAGAGTTGTGCCTCAGGTAAGGAAGACCTTACCTTCATGTCACAAATAGTTATTAAAGACACACTAGGTATAGGACAGTATTCCCATACTGAGGTGAATAGGCATTTGCTTAGATAGGTGCTGAGGAAAGCCTCAAAACCCAGATGGGTTAAGGTGGCTGAAACAAATAGACCACAACAGTTGGACAAGCATGGTACCATTGCCATGTCCCTGATTTACTTCTCTTTTTGCCTTCAACCTTACCCTAATTTCTGATAAATGGAATAGATCTAACAGGGAGTTGAGGTAATTTTAACTCTCCCCCACATACACACACAGATCCCACCAATGTTTGTACTTAGAAGTGCTCCCTCCCCAAGGAGGTTGAGTCTGCTCAGTCACATTAGGTGTATTGAGTGTTGACCCGATGATGAAGCATACCACTAATGAATTTTACTCCTAGCGACTAATAATTAAGGCAAGCATTTCGGGGACCCCACACTTCTTGATTGTTTAAAGTTGGTTGGTAACACAGCCACCCACCACTGTTACACTAAACATGATGAGGGTCACCATGTTCACAACTGTGCTGTTCATACAACTCACAACTATGTCACAGACAGATAGGTGTATTGGTCTCATGTCATTCCCCACAGTCTCTCACCTAAAGAGACTGTGTGGTAAAAAAAAACAGATTACCTGTTTGCACTTTCTTGTGTCGCACGCACAATCTATCAGATCTGCCTTCATGTATTAGGTTTAACCCTGTATGTAAATTGTAGGCTGCAATATCGTTTCAACTGCATCCAATATAAATCAAACATATACTCATGTCTGACTCACTTCAGTCATGCTACATCCCCCGCTTACTGCCACCATTGCCATAGAGCTGATGCCTGAGGCAGAGCAAAGACGATGTCTTCCATCATTTCCTCCCATGGATTCTCTCCACTTCTACCCTCCTAATACATTGTTGGCTTTCATGGTTCTCCCATATGCCATCACATTCCTAATGCTCTGTAGTCTTTTGAACCCTGTCTCATATAGGTAGTTAGCAATCCGATCTTACGTTCACTCAGAGTCAAAGATGATGTATCCACATGGGTCTACTATTTTAGCTTCAGTCTTTTAACATGCCTTATTACTTCCACCACCAATGGAGAGGGCAGGGCATACGTCCTAGCAGTGTGCAGATGCGAGCAGTGTGGCAGAGCCCATGATGATGTCTGTAAAGAGAACTTGCAAGATTCTAGACTAGCATCAATGCGTTGATGATTTCAAGATGAGATGTGACCACTTCACAGGCATTTATTTGCAGGAAAATAAGCATTAAAAAGTTTGGGGTATTTTAGAAGCTGTTAGACTGTGTGTTGATTCTTTTGTTTCACAGGTACTGAAAGTGTTGATTATACAGCTGAAAGATATTTACAAAATTGGATCATCAGATACACCACCAAAGAAACTATGCTCAAGCCAGGCACACAACTGCCAGCCACTTTGGAAAATGTTTAGAACCTGCCTGCATGATCTAATCACCATGTCAGCTCAACCATGGTGTTTAGAGCTGCACTGAGGGTGGGGAGGAGAGAGGGGAAGGATGGGGAATTGGAAGATGGGAGGAAAGGCAAAGAAAGACGGTACAGCAAGGGGGAAATGAAACAACCAAAGAAAGAGCAAGAAGGAAAAGGGCAGACAAGAGTTGGAAACATCAGTAGGCCTCGTCATTGGGACCTACTGTCTTTGCCAATGGCTTATATTGATGCTGTACAGCATACCTGATGCTGTGCCGCATGGCTAAAGTGGAACTGAAAAACAATAAGCTATGACACCTTGGCCGTGCCATTTTGTAGGCATACACACTCTGCATTCGCACCCGCCAAATGACACAAATGTTTTTTTATTTTTTTTATTTACTAATCCGAGTTGGATCTATCAATTAAAAAAAGCAGTGCAAAGGCATTTTTTTTACAAAACAGTTGGGGGTATCAATATCGAGAGCGCATGTAGGAAGAAGAAAATCTGGGGCAGGGAGGGTTTGGAGCAACACAAATGGGTTCGGGTAAGGGGAAGCACCTTGGAGGGCAGGAGCAATACAGATGGCAGGGTAAGTACACAACTGGGTGAGAGAGAGAAACCTGGAACATGGGGTGAAGAAGAGGGGATAGAATCACAGGTGAGAAAGCAACAGAGGGAGAAGCAAGCAAAGGCTAGCACAACACTGAAGCGATGGGGAGAAGCATATGGTCGAGATACAGCAATACAGAGCATTGCAGAGTGGAAATCACATGCACTCTCACAGAGCGCTTAAACTAAAAGAAAAAGAGCTTGAAAGGTAAGCAATGAAAGGGCACAATTAATAAGGCCATGCTCCCAGGAAATGCAAACACAAGAAGAGGAAGGAAATCACACATAATCTAACAAATAAGAAGCAAGAAAAGGAGAGCCACAATAAGGCCAACCAAATGTAAGCAATGGGCGGGCGCTAAACCAACTCTAATTTGGCAATAGGTCTTGTCACAAACAGACAGCTTGCGTCTATTGAGTTAAAAAACTAGATAGATAATCATTGTTTACTTTACTTAAACAGAAACCTACAAACATGCTCAAACTTAGAAAGCAAAAAAAAAGACGCAAGGCAAAGAAAAGACGTGACACAATATTCTTGTGAGCAACCAGTTTACAACTTCCCATACCAGAAACATTGGCTTTGCTGTGTGTGCTGTATTTATTGAACTCAGAACCTGCCAAAGTTAAGTTTTCTCTCCCTATTAATTCCTTAATTTGCATCATGCTTGTACATTAGTGTGAAGTGAGAAACGTGTGAGGAGGATTATGCCCTAAAGCCAAGGAGATTAGATTCAGGGCATGTACAGATTTATCAGCACACTAACAGAGAGCCCTGTGTGTGTGGTCTGAAAACACTTCATTCATGTTAGAAGACTCAACTGTGGAGGCGGGAGGAATCATACCTAAGTCATATAAGAAGGCCCAGAGAATTCGGCTGAGGTGTGCAGTCCGGGAATGTGAGATGCTATCGCCGTGAGGGCACTTCTAAATAGGAAAGTATAATCGTCTCTTTAAAAAAAACACAACGGGTCCGATTCAAAAAGGTAAGTTTACTGTTTTACAGTATTCACAAACACACGTTATAATTGTAACTTTACAACATTGGAGACTCAGCAGTCAGGGAAGAGAACTCAGCACATAAAAAGATAGGACAGGCCTTGGTTATACGACAACATGGTAGGACAAGCCTACCTTTTTATGTAAAGAGTTCTCCATCCTTACTGCTTGAGTCTCCACAGTTGTAAAGTTACTATTAAAACTTTGTTTGTGAATACCGAAAAACAGTAATCTTACACAGCAGTGTAAGTTTACCTGTGTGAATCAGGCCCAATCTGCTTCTGGGGGTCAAGTAGTAAGAGAATAGATCTGATAGGTGAGCATGTTAATTCAACTGATACTTGCACCTTGCTTGATTAAGAAGTGTGAGATGTTCACAAAAAGGAACCTCATGCTTGTAAATCGATTTACTGATGCACAGTACTACACCACAGTTATGAAATAATGAAAGAGTAAGTCCTGCTCAAGTGTGGGTTGTGAAGGTTACAAAGAGAGGATAACCTCGAAGGTTTGGGAACAGCAACACATTTGAGGGGGTTTTAGGTCCCATTTGCACAAGAGATGGTCAGAGATCTGGGGCTCATTACTATAGCGGTCCCACCATGGGACCGCACGCTGCGGGCAGGATTCTACTATCATGCCAGTGGCGTCCCCCCCATTGGATTACAATGTTCCTCCCACGCTGACCAGCTGGAACATTGTACTACGATGTTCCCGCCAGGCTGACCAGTGGGAACCATGCCACGGTATTGGTCTCAGCTCTCTTAAGGGAGCACATCACCACCAACGAAATACGCACTGTCTACAAAGCAGACAGTGCGCATTCCGATGGTGCTGGGCAGGGGCGCCCCTGCACTGTCCATGTGCAGGCCCCCCCGTGGCCCCCAGCACTGTGTTTCCACCAGCCTTTCCATGGCAGGGACTCCGCCATGGAAAGAATGGCAAAAACAGGAGTCGTGCTCAGCATGGCGGCACTGAGTTTGGCGCCGCTGTGGCTGACCACGAGTCCGACCACCGTCAGCCCGTCTGGAACCATGTTCCCGATGGGTATGGCGGTCCCCTGGCGGTCTGACCTCTGGGGTTGTAACGAGGCGGTGGGACTGCCTGGAGTGCGACCGTCACTGAGAGTCTGGGGGTCCTTGGACTGCCAGACTCGTAATGAGGCCCTTAGTCTTATCAAGGATGGGGTAAATCCAATTTCAGGGTGATAATTCAAACAGAATAGCCACAAGATTGGTCAGGGTATAGTAAAAGATGTTTCCCCTCAGGGAAAAATAATTTGCCCTTGCAGTAAAAAAAAGTGCGATTACACACATGAAAATAGGTAAGGAGGATTATATCTTAAACCCAATGAGATTAGTGACAGGGCATGTACAGATTTGCCTGCACAGAAACACAGGGAGCCGCACGTATGTGATCTGAATACTCTTCATACATTTTAGAAGACTTAACTGTGGGTGCGGGAGGAATCAGACCTAAGTAGATCAAAATCATATGAGAAGGTCCAGAGAATTTGTGCTGAGGTGAGCTGTCCAAGCATGAAAGACGCTGTCTCTGAGAAGGCACTTCTAAATAGGCAAGTATAAACTTCTCTCTTTAAAAAAAACACAACCAGCCGACCCACCAAGGTAAATTTACACTCTTGGAGTAAATCCTATTTTAGAATGAGAATTAGGAACAGACGTTTCTCATCAAGGAAAAATAATTTGCCCTTGTAGCAAAAAAGTGAAATTGTACACATAAAAGGATATGTCCCTCTGCAATTGTTCACATTGTACAATTATGCAGGGTGGAAAGGTCCCTGCACGGGTGGAAATGTCCCTGCACGGTTGTAATTCTGAAGTCACAAAAAGTTTTCCATGTTTACTTCTGGAAACTCAATATTCTAGGAAATATATTCGGTAATTGTAAATCCGCGCTCTGCACGTGTGTTCTCCTGCAGATGTATGCATCTGTTCACTTTCTGTGGTTTACCCTTCTTGCCCTTTCAATTGCCCCTAAGCAGAAAATTGAAGGCAGCCCAGGGCTCAGCGTGTGATTATATATAAACACTTGGGGCAGTTTTGTTAACGCATCGGCCATCGACCCTGTTACATGCATAATTGCACATTTGCTAATATGTTTGACTGCGAGCGAACTTCTTTTGTGTCTCTACTTCGTGCACATGCTCATGGTGGCCCTGGCGCTTTTGCACTTTGAATCAGCTTGCTGATGTCAACTGTTTTACTTTTCATTTTCAATGTATGTGGCAAGAAAAGTCCAGTTAGGAGTTTACAACTCTAATAGCTCTAACTCGAGCAAACGCCAGACCCATTGCATTGCAAATGTTTGTTTAGAACTGCAAGCCGTCCAATTGTACCATGCACATGCAGTGCTTAATTTGTGCTTGCTGTTTCCGGCACTTATTTTTGAGGGCCGTTACTTAGTCTTCTGGATCAGGCATTTACTGCGAGCAAAAGACACACATGAGAAAGACGGAGGAAGAGAAAACGAAAACTCGCCACAAAGGGAGAAAGCAGAAAGCTGCAAAAGTGAGCTGAAGAGGCAGGAATTGGCTGTGAGTGTATTAAAAAGGCCCGACATTGCTTCAGGATTACGCTGCCTTAATATTCCGTGTTCGCACATTTAATTGCAGCAGCTGCATGTTTAAGAGGAGGGTTTGGGCACCGGCACGTTTTTATTTACAAATTAAGCACTGTGCACATGCAAGCACCTCCCTTCCTTCCCCTATAGCCAAGGGTGTCGCTGCTGTTTTTGTGGTTGCAAGTTTAGTGGGGCAGCTGCTGCGTGCCAGGCACACGCCTCTGCCTCGGAGAAGGAGGCGGGAGAGCAGGTGTTTGCACTGATGCGCATCCCGCCTTCTCTGCCAGCGCAAGAAGCAGACTCATTAGGTCACTCCTTGATCCTCCAATGACAGACTGGTATTACGAAAATTGGAAACGAACTGCATTGTACTTTAACGACATGTCAACAAGACTCTTTTTCACTTTTAACATTCTGACTAATCCTTTCCTTCAAAGTTAGATTTTTTTTCGGCTTCATAGAAAAGACACTTCACAGAACTTGAAAGAAGGTAATCTCACTTCTTAAACCAATTTATAAGTACCACAAGTTTTCATTCTTTTCGTAGATCTAGTCCACGACATAAGTAGGATAGCACAACATATTCAAACATTTTCAAATACAATAGATGTTGGATTGTATAGTGCCTAGATTTCGTGTTTTGAGTTTTCTGTGTGTTTTAACCACATTCTTGCAGCGAAGCAGCGCTATAAGGAGAACATGTGTATGCCAAGGTCAACGTTATGGATTATGCCAGGAGTGGACCTCTATAATAGAAGATTGTGTCACAATATGCATGGGTCTCCATTGTGCCACAGGGGGCCCACTGTATTTTCTAGGAGCGCAACAATATGCTAGGACACCATAATGGACAAGATGAGAACTGTTATGTCGAGGAAGGTCATGTCATTGAAGGGTCACATTATTTATATATTTTGTAGGATTTCTATATTGCTATCATCAAATCATATTACAAAATTAATGAAATGGCACAACAGCAAACATCAAGGAGTCAAGGAGGAAAGCCCCCCCTAACCACCAAGTAGATCTGCTGCAATAGCCCTGCTGGTCTGGAGAGACCCACATTCAGTCACACAGTACACTAAGGGGGTCATTCTGACCGCGGCGGACGGCGGTCGCCGCCCGCCACGCGGTTCCCGCCGAAAGACCGCTCCGCGGTCAAAAGACCGCGGCGGTCATTCTGGCTTTCCCACTGGGCTGGCGGGCGACCGCCGAAAGTCCGCCCGCCAGCCCAGCGGGAAACACCCTTCCCACGAGGACGCCGGCTCAGAATTGAGCCGGCGGTGTGGGAAGGTGCGACGGGTGCAGTTGCACCCGTCGCGAATTTCAGTGTCTGCTAGGCAGACACTGAAATTCTTTTTGGGGCCCTCTTACGGGGGCCCCTGCAGTGCCCATGCCATTGGCATGGGCACTGCAGGGGCCCCCAGGGGCCCCGCGGCACCCCCTACCGCCATCCTGTTCTCGGCGGGAGAACCGCCAGGAACTGGATGGCGGTAGGGGGTGTCAGAATCCCCATGGCGGCGGAGCGCGCTCCGCCGCCATGGAGGATTCTCAAGGCCAGCGGAAAGTCGGCGGGACACCGCCGACTTTCCGTTTCTGGCCGCGGCTGAACCGCCGCGGTCAGAATGCCCAGCGGTGCACCGCCAGCCTGTTGGCGGTGCTACCGCCGACCTCCGCCATGGCGGTAATTACCGCCAGGGTCAGAATGACCCCCTAACTCTATGACTCTGCCAAGGTCCAGGTTTAGGGTCAAAATATCTACCACCACAAATCCCCTAACCCTCCCCTACAAATTTGATGCAGCTCAGGCAAGTGTACTGCATGCCACAACCCATGCACTCCAAAGACAGCCATCTCCATTCCAGCAGTCACCACAGTGGGTGCACCTCACCTTACTCACTGATTCTGAATGTATGCCTATGACAACCTGATGCTCGTTCATCTTGGACGATGGGGAGGTACAAGTATGTCTTTAAAACAGTGGGGACCACATCAATGCATGTTATACCACGAGATGCTAGGGTCACCATTATGCTAAGTGAAGATGACTCCCTCATAAAGTAGGGCCACTACCTGCCAGGGGCACCATAATGTCACCCGGGGCTACAAAAGACAAAGGGCACAGTAAGGAATTGAGGTTATTAATTGAGGGGGGAGAGGGAGAACCTACCTCAAGTAATAATCACAATCCTTGTTAGGGTGAACCCTTAAAGTCGCTAAATTAACCTGAGTTCAACACCCAGCAACTGTGGCACAGAACAGACAGGCTTAACTTAAAGGCAATGTGTAAACTATTTACACAGTACCAAAACAGTAAATACAATAAAAAGCCCAAAAATGAATTAGAAAAAGAGAATAAAATATAATATCAAAAAAATCCAATAAGCGTAGCAACAGATATACATTTTTAAAGTTTTAATTAAAGTAGCGCCAAGAACCACAAAGTGACAATGATTGTCAATGGCCAAGGGAGAACTGGGCTTAGGCTCAGTTTGACATTGACTGTGATGGCACCCAGGTTAGATGCACTAACCAGGTTCGTCCTGGTCAAAGATTTTAATTACAGATTTTAGAAGTTAAATGCCCACTCCACCACAGGAGTACACTTCTCAAGCCCCCTAGAACCTCAGAGGAGGGAGAAACACATACGGTGGCAGGCATTGGTCCACAGGAGCATCCAGTCCAGGTCTAGTTCCCACTGGTTAGCCAGGCAACAGGCAAAAAGCTTATTGTTTCCCTGTAGCATTAATAAGAGGTCAGCCTTATGGCCCTTGGAGTTCACTTCTTAGTCTTGTCCTACGTACAAGAGGGAGAACAGGTCCAGCCTGTTAGGCTCTTCTGATATCTTAGACAGCAGGTTCTTTCCTCTTCTGATCTTCCACAGGTACAGGAGTGTTCCAAGGCAGGTGCCTGGAGATGCCACATTTATGACAGGTGCAAACTAGAGTGTGGGAATGACCCCTGGGGTCACCCTAATTAATGGGGTAAATGTTGCCAGGGCTAGCCATACTTACTGGGCATTTTCAAGGCAGTGAACATCTTCAGCCACACTAAACTTGGGCTCTGAGGGTTGGGGATCTGTGCAGGGAGTGTATCATGGTAATCATAGTGTTGTTCCACTTCTAAGACTAAAATCCAGTTTGAGGCAGGTTTTGTACCCACAACAGTCTCAGAGACAGATGTTTGGTAGAACACAAGCTGTGTTTTCAGCAAGCAGATAGTGAATACACAAGAGTTGCTTTGGCATCCTGTGTCCTTAAAAGCATTGAAAGTTTCCAACATGTTAGTTAGGAATATTTTTCATTCTATTTCAGGACCAGAGGCGAGGATTGTGCTGGTTCAAAGTTTGCTCACCACCAAATAAGCCATATCTAGCACTGGCTTAAAGTAAAACCTCTTGAAGGTAGGATCCAAGGACCAATCTGCTGCGTTTATGATGTCCTTGAGGCGTGCTCCAAGAGAAAAGGCTTTGGATGCCATAGCACCTCTGGATGAATAGGATGAATGCGATGGTTCAGGTAGGCCGTCCGATGTTGTGTAGGGCCTTGTAGGTGTGGGTGAGTAGTTTGAAGTTGATTTGCTTCTCTACTGTGAGCCAATGGATGGTCCTCAGGTTTTGGAAGATGTGTTCTTGGCATGGGAGGTTCAGGACAAGACTTGCAGCGGCGTTTTGATGAGTTGTAGTTTCCTGATGTTCTTTGTTGTGGTGCCGGCGTAGAGTGCGTTGCCATAATCGAGCTTGCTTGCTAGTGACTAATGCGTGGGAGATTGCTTTGCGGCAATTGACCAGGATCCATTTGAAGATTTTGCAGAGTTGGCAGAGGTTGTGCCTGCAGGAAGAGGTGACTGTGTTTACCTGTCAGTCATTGATAGGGAGAAGTTGAGGATGATTCCTAGGTTGCGGGCGTGGTCAGTCGGAGTAGGTGGTGCGCTGAGCGATGAGAGGCACGAGGAGTCGTCCCAGGCTGAGGTGGCATTTCCAAAGATGATGAGCTCGGTTGTGTCCGAGTTGAGCTTGAGGCAGCTCTCCCTCATCCAGGTGGCGATGGCTCTCATCCCAGTGTGAAAGTTCCTCTAAGCTTTGTCTGGGTCTTTAGTGAGGGATATGATGAGTTGTGTGTCATTGTCGTGTGACACAAAGTTCATTTCATGGTCTCTGATGATGGCTGTCAGCGGGGCCATGTATATGTTGAAGCGCGTTGGGCTCAGAGAGGATTCCTGAGGCACTCCGCAGCTGACTTCTGTTGGTTTGGATATGAAGAGTGGGATCCTGACTCTCTGTGCTCTTCCGGTGAGGAAGGAGTGGATCCATTGCAAGGCTTTTCTGAAGATTCCTGCGTCATGGAGTCTGGTGCATAAGGTGCTGTCGAAGGCTGCTGAGAGGTTGAGGAGCATGAGTGCTGTGGTGTGTCCACAGTCAAGGAGTGTGCAGATGTCATCAGTGGCTGCAAGAAGAGCTGTCCCCATGCTGTGGTTGCTGTGGAATCCAGACTGAGAGGTATCCAGAGAGTTGTTGTCCTCAAGGAACTTTCACAGTTGCAAGTTTATGGCTTTTTCTAGGACTTTGGCTGGGTAGGGTAGCAGCGAGATGGGTCAGAAGTTCTTGAGCTCTGATGGGTCTCAGCTGTGGGTTTCTTCAGGAGGGGGCAGATTTCGGCGTCTTTCCAATCTTTGGGAAAAGTAGCTGTTGGGATGGAGCAGTTCAGTGTCTTGCCGAGTTTGGGGGCAATGGATGCACTGGCTCTGTTGTAGATGTGGTGAGGACAGGAGTCTGTTGGAGCTCCGGAGTGAATGCTCTTCATGATGATTTCAGTCCCTTCTGTGGTGAGTGTGGTCCAGCTGTGGTTGGTTTGGGTGGGGTCTGAGGGGCTGGGTCAGTCTTAGGTTTTGACATAGGGTGGATTCTGCAGGAGGAAGTTGTCATAGATGTCCTTAATCATGTTGTGGAAGAAAGTGGCCAGTTTGTGCAGAGGTCTTGTGATGGGGGATGTTGATGGCTTCAGAGGGAAGCTTGATTAATTTGTTGATTACCATGAAGAGTTCTCTTGTGTTGTGCCGGGAGGTATTGATGCATTCACAGAGTGCAGCTTTTTTTGCGTACTTGACGCTTTGGTGATGGGTGACAATGGCTGCTCTGAAAGAGACAAGGTCTTCGCTGGTTTTGCTTTTTCTCCATTTCTTCTCCAAGCACCTGTAGTGCGTTTGTATTAATGGAGTTCGGTGGTGAACCAGCTGACTTTTTGTG
Source organism: Pleurodeles waltl (assembly GCF_031143425.1). Taxonomy (NCBI): domain Eukaryota; kingdom Metazoa; phylum Chordata; class Amphibia; order Caudata; family Salamandridae; genus Pleurodeles; species Pleurodeles waltl. Next base: position 1,028,151,654 of record NC_090437.1, on the reverse strand, counting down.
TGACGCGCTTGACCGAAGTTGATTCGAGAGGGGCTAAGGACTTGGCGCATTCGGTGATCCAGGAGTTGAGGTTGCGTGCCGCGGCATTGGCGGCATTGGTGGGGCACAGGGGTGATTTGGCGAGGGTCATGGTGAGTTGCTCGTCGGTGATTTAATTCCATTTCCTGTGGGAGGCCCTGGGGACAGGGAGGAGGCTGTTGGGTGCGATGATGTGTATGCAGTGATGGTCAGTCTAGTCCTAAGTGTAGGTATTCTTGAAGGTGATCCAGTTGCTTGAGGTAAAAATGGGGTCTAGTGTGTGTCCTGTAGCATGCGTGGGCGCAGTGATCAACTGCTTGAGGCTGAGGGTGGTGAGATTGTCGAGTAGGGAAGTGGTGTTTCAGTCGTTGAAGTCCTTGAGGTGGAAATTCAAGTCACCCAGGAGGAGGTATTGGGTGGACACTATGGCGTGGGGGATGGCAATGTCTACAATGGCATTGATTAAAGCTGGACGGGGGCCAGCCGTCTGTAGACTAGGGTCCAGCTGAGGGAGGAGTTGTGAGTTGCTTGGATCAGTAAGTGTAGGTGTTCCAGTGTGGTGCAGTGTTCCTCCGTGTTGACCGTGATGTGGAGTGAGGACTTTTGAATGATGGCCAGTCCTCTGCCCAGGCAGGAGGGTGTTCCTTCCTTAGGAAGTTGTAGCCATCAGGGATTTCAATGGCAATGTCCGGTCCAGAGGTAGGGTTGGTCCAGGTCTCAGTTAGGAAGGCAATGTCTGGATGGGTGGAGTCGACCAGGTCCCATAGTTTAGTGGTGTGCTAGTGGAAGGAGCGTATATTCAGAAGGAGGCAGTTGATGAGGTTGTGGCGGGCGTCGTGGTTTCAGGTTTGGTGTGTTCCGGCTGTGACCACCATTAAGAAAGGGAGGAAGGTGGGGGTCCGGGCAGCTGGGAGGCGGGAGGGTGGTCAAAGCACTTTAACGGGGCGCCAGGGGTGGGGATGCAGGGGAAGCAGCAGCGCGGGAGGGAGCGTGGAACAGAAAGGCAGAAAATAGGAAAAGAGAGAGAAAGAAGAAGAAAGAACCAGAACAAAGTAAAACAGAGGTAAAATGCAGAAGTAAAAAGCAGGAGTAAGGAGAGACAGGGAGAGACGGAGATACTTACTTGTAGATGGCCGCTAGGCCACCAGGAATGAGGCGCAGGAAGGAAACTGTGGGTGGAGGAGGGCCTTGAACTGAGAGTCAGGCAGACTCTCAGTTCGTTCCCTGAGGAAGAGGCAGCAGCAGCAGGAGAAGCTGGGGAGTGCAACAGACGCTAGCCGGGAGGTCAGTGAAGTTGCTCTTGTTGAAAAATCACCAAATCGTGCACCCCAGCCTGATTTGCTGGCATCAGACTCAATAAGATCTGGAGCTGATCCAAAAATCGCGCTCCCATTCCAATCTTCCATGCAAGAAAGCCACCAGGAGATTTCCTCCTTTGCTTCGTCCGAGAGGGAGACCATCTGTGAGTATGTGAGTCCTTTGCACAAATAAGATGCTTTGAGTTGCTGTAGGGCCTGGTAATGAAGGGGATCTGGGAAGAAAGCCTGGAGGAAGGAGGAGAGTATCCCAACTAGGTGGGCAATCTGATGGAACGATGTGCGGGGCTTTGCCAGAGTTCTCCTCAGTTTGTGTCTGATCTTTGTGATCTTCCGAAATGGCTGGCTCAGGGAGGATGTAGACAAGTTGATGACAAACCTCAAGACGGTCACCCTCCGGAAAGGAACCAGGAGGGACTTTGAATTGTTGATCACAATTTCCAAGTTCTTCAGCAGGTCTACATTCATCTGTAACCGGAGCAACAGTTGCTGTGGGCACTGGCCCATGATAAGCATGTCATCCAGGTATATAATGAGGCACATTTCCCGTGCCTGAAGGTGCTCCACCACTAAGAATGTTGGTGAAGAACCAAAGGGGGGAGGAAAGCCGAAACGGAAGGCTGGAAAAGAAGGCCAGACAAACTGAAGAAACCTTCAACGAGGAGGGAGGATTGGGACAGTGAGATAGGTGTCCTTTAGGTCCAAGTGGACCATCCAGTTGTCTGTCCATAGCACGTCCTGCAGGATGAGGATGACCTCCATTTTGAAGTGGCAGTGAGCCAGCCATTCATTGAACTCTTGTAGAGCGATCATGGGGCGGCAACCCCCATTGGCCTTGTCGCCTAGAAAAAGCTTGCTGTCAAATCCATGGGCATGGTTGATTGCTGGACAAATAGCACTGTTTTCCAACAGAGATTGAATCTCTGCGTCAATAAGTGCAGCTTCTTGGGAAGAGAATTGGACCCGCCGAGAGCAGGTGTATTGAAACGGGGTGCCATAGAATTCTATTTGGAAACCCTGTACGGTCTGCAGAACCCATGTGTCCGTTGTGATAGCTTTCTACATTTGGGGGAAAACGCCAGTCTTCCCCATCCCCACCTGAACCAAAGAAGAGTGATGAGCACTAGGGTGACCACCTGGCATTGAGGCAAATTCTGGACAGGACTGCAGAAAATTCAGGAGAAAGGGTCAAAACTCAGGACGAATGGTCAAAATTCAGGACAAAAATTCTAGAACAACAGTCAGTTTTACCAACACACTCACAAGAGGCCATACCCCATTACGCCATCTTTTACTCTTTTTGTAACACAGCACTATTTATTCACTGTGGTCCTTTTGTGATTGCCTCCTGGTATGCTACATTCAGATGTCACATTAGGTCCTTGTTCAGTAGTACATTAATGCCCTTCAGCACTGTGTCAAGGCCATCACCCCTACCCAAATCTACCCAATCTTTCTTAAAGAGAAAGTAACAACAACATTTTGATTATGTTTCTGAACATTTTAAAACCCCTGGCAAACAGTTTGGGAAACATTAAGGTAATTAACCTTATGCTAGTTTAAACAAATTGAACAAAGACATCTGGCTCACCCCAACCGTCCATGTACTTTAAACCTAATTTTTTTTTTTTGTTTTAATGTAATGAGGCAGAGCAGATGGTGTGGGTGACAGGCTCACACTTAATGTCAGGATGTGAGGTACCCACAACTTGTCTGTAGACTCACAGCACTAGAGTGTATGTCTGGGACTCTACATTTATCTCAGAACTGGGAATTCAGACTACCAATCAAAGATAATAAAAGAGGAGGATGAAATCGAGATCAAATGGGAGGTTGTTGCTAAGAACTGGATAAATAAGGAAGAGAAGAACAAGGTGGGACAATTGCTAAAATCAGACAAGATGGGTGCACCAAGACTATCGGAAGGCATTGGGTACCTGGGGAGTTGTCTTTGCAGACCGGAGAGAAACAGAAGAGGCGCTGTCAAGTGGTTGAACAAGCAGCACCCACCCACCTTGGCAAACTCTTCTGGTGCAATGGTTCACTGATCGTGCTTGTGAAGGGTGAGCAGGGGCCAGACCTCTTGCAAGGCTGGGAAGGAAATTGCCTGCTTTGTCCATGTCTTAAAATGTTTTTGAAATTGAGCAAAAGCCAAACTAGTGATCTGGGTTATCCCTAAGTGTCAAGTACACATAAAATCTTCAAAATATTTGGGATGTAAGTTGTACAAACAAAATATAAAAAATGTAATTAGTGTTTCTTTAACATATGGCACTGTTTTCCCCTTTACATACAATTAGTCCTCAGATTCAACGGGAAACAGTTACCTTTCGATACCTAGTGATTAATATCTACCATTCTCCCACTGATTTGCAGGATGGAAATCTCAGCAGAGCGTCATGGTCCCTCCGAGCCCAGTTTGCTTTTTGGTCTTCTCTTCTGCTTTCTGTGGTGGGTCACGTGGCACTAGTGAAGATGGTGTGCTACCCCCATGATAGTATTATTTTGCAATCCTTCCCCTGCTCGTCCTTCTTTCCTTCCTCAGACATGCCACACATCTGATTTGGTCGCTGGGGTGCCGTCGGATAGCTCTTTCCACTCTAAAGCTACCCTTGACTGTAGGTGGATTAGGCCTTCTGGACTTAGAATGCTATTATTCCGCTGCACAGGTCCAATGGGTGGCTCACTGGCTTCCTGCCCACCCCACGGCATGAGATGGGGTTTAACCGTAAAGACTTTTAAGACGGGCTTACTGCACTTCTCATTGTTTCCGACTGACCATTCTATGGATCACCATCCGGGGTTATCATGGACAGCTTTCTCTTGCCTTGTTAGAACCTGTAAACTCACTGACGCGAAGAAACCCTGTGCTTCTGCACTACCTTTGATAAGCCTTCCCACTGACACAGGACGGCTGTGCTCAGAGCAACTCAATCAGTGGCATGCTGCAGGTGTCTTAAAATTGGGGGATTTGTTTCTGGGCGGCGAGCTACTAAATTTCCAAACCCTTGTGGCAGACTACCATCTTCACCCCGGTCAACTCCTTACTTACACCCACCTTAAACAATCATTAAATGCCCTATTTCATGTCTGCCGCCTAGCACTAACCCTGCATGAGGTGTGCCAGACGCTCTACACCATAGGGACTGGTGGCAATCTGATAGAATGGGTGTACAGACCTTTCCTTCTTGTCATACTAACTGGGTGATTGATGTGGCCAAACCTCTGCAAGGTATGGACAGGACTAAAATACTGGACTTTCCCCACAAAGTATCCCAAGTGCATTCATAGAGCTTCCTTGGGAATGCATTCCACCCATTGCTTGCCATTGACTTTGTCGTTTTTAACTCACATTTCGTTGCTTTCAATTTGCTGGCTTTATTTGTTTTAAGCTATGCAGCTTGAGTTTGTCCCTTCCCTTGCCTAAACCTTATTTACAGTATCCTTCCGAGTGCTCCATTTATGTAAACACGCCTGTAAATCTTGTTCTTATCTCATCACATTTGCTGTGCATTCAAAGAACAATGTAAATGTTGGGGTCTGTCTTCAGTGGGAACTTAGTGTTTACTTTTCTTTCTCTGACTTCAAAGTGAGAGGATTTATGCAACAATCTTGTGGGACACTGTGGTTAGGATAGAGTTCTTTCTATCACATGATAACATTTAAATAAACTTCAGAATATATCAGAATCGGGAGTACAAATGAAGCCCATTTTAGTTAATTCTGAACTGTGTTGGAAACAAATACCTTTATATGATTAAAACAAATCATTGCATTATGTGATGCAATTTCCACATATCATTGTCTGTGCACTTTATAGTTCTATTTGAAAAACTGTATGTCTCTGCAATATAATGGTCATTTAAATCGAAAACATGTTGTCTGTAATGGCAGTGTGTTACCACACCATGCATACTCCACTCCACTCTGCTCTGCACCACTCCACACCACTGCACCCTACTCTGCATCACTCCACTTCACACCACTCCATGCCACTTCAATGTGGGACACTGTCCTCTTCTCCACTCTGAAACACTCCACTCTATGCCACTGCACTCAATTCTACTTCACACTACGCCTCTCTACTCTACTCTGTACCACTCGACTCTATGTCAATGCCCCTTATACCTCTCTGCACCACTGCACTCTGCGCCCCTGCACGCTACACTACTCTAGTCTAGGCAACACCAATCTAGTCCGCACAACTCCACTCTATGCCACTCTGCAACAATGCACTGTATGGCACTACACTCTATACTAGTGCACTTTACTCTGTAACACTCAACTCTCGCGCTCTACATCAGTACACTGTACGTCAATCTAATCTACTCTATGCCACAGCACTCTGCACCACTTTATTCTATGCCATCACATTCTATGCCACTCTATTCAACTCCACTCTATCTTGCACCTCTCCACTCTATGCCACTTTACTCTACTGTGAAACCATCTACTTCACGCCACTGCACCCTGCCCACTGCATTCTATGGCACTGCGCTCTACCCTACACCTCTCCACTCTATGCCACTACACTCTACTCTGAACCAATCTATTCTACACCACTGCACGTTACACCACTCTGCCCCACTGCACTCTAAACCACTGCATTCTACTTCAATGCACTCTAAACACCTGCACTATACGCCACTGCACTCTGACAATCTACTCTCCAACACTGCAGTGGCCGCCACTATACTCTACACTCTGTACTACTGTGTTCTGCACCTATACACTCTATTCCAATGCACTCTATACCACTCTACTCTGCATAACTCCACTCTACGTCACTGCACTTTACAGCACTATGCTATTCTCTGCTCTGCACTGCACCACGCAAACTACTCCACTCTGCACACCTCCATACCACTGCACTCTATGCCATTCAACTCTACTCTGCACTCTATGCCACTGCACTACTCTACACTTCTGCACTCTCTGCCACTCTATTGTATACCACTCTACTCCACTGAACTCTATGCCACTCTACCTTGCCCCATGCCACTCTATGTCAATGCACTCTAAACTGCACTGTACGCCACTGCCCTTTACTCTGCACCACTGTGCTCTACACCACTGCTCTCTGTGCCACTCTACACCACTGCACTGACACTCTTCTCTGCAGCATTGCACTCTCTGCCACTGTACTCTACACCACTCTACTCTGTACTACTTCATTCTACACCACTGTACTCTACACCACTCTACTCTGTACTACTTCATTCTACGCCACTGCACTCTATGCCACTGCACTCTGCATCACTCCACTCTACGCCATAGCACTTTATAGCACTATACTCTACTCTGCACCACTCTACACTACTCCACCCTGCACCACTGTACATGACTGCACTCTATGCTACACAAGTCTACTCTGCACTCTGCTACTGCACCACTCTACACTACTGCACTCTCTGCCACTCTATTGTATACCACTCTACTTCACTGCACGCTATGCCACTCTACTCTGCCCTATCCCACTTTATGCCAATGCACTCTAAACTGCACTGTATGCCACTGCCCTTTACTCTGCACCGCTGTACTCTATGCCACTGCCCTGTGTGCCACTCTACACCACTGCACTGACACTCTACTCTGCAACGTTGCACTCTCCGCCACTGTACTCTACACCACTCTACTCTGTACCACTTCATTCTACGCCACTCCACTCTATGCCACTGCACTCTACAGCACTATACTCTGCTCTGCACTACTCTGCACTACTCTTCACCAGTCTATGCCACTGCACTCTATGCCACATGAGTGTACTCTGCACTCTATGCCACTGCACCACTCTGCACTACTGCACTCTCTGCCACTTTATTGTATGCCACTCTACTCCTCGACACTCTGCCACTCTACTCTGCCCCATACCACTCTGTCACTGCACTCTACGCCAATGCACTTTAAAATGCACTGTACGCCACTGCCCTTTACTCTGCACCACAGTACTCTATGCCACTGCTCTCTGTGCCACTCCCTACTGTGCCCCATACCACTCTGTCACTGCACTCTACGCCAGTGCTCTCTAAAATGCACTGTACGCCACTGCCCTTTACTCTGCACCACTGTACTCTACGCCACTGCTCTCTGTGCCACTCTACACCACTGCATGGACACTCTACTCTGAAACACTACACTCTCCACCACTGTATTCTCCACCACTCTTCTCTGTAGTACTTCATTCCTTGCCACTGCACTCTACAGCACTATATTCTACTCTGCACTGCACCACTCTACACTACTCCACCCTGCACTACTCTATGCCACTGCACTCTATGCCACACAAGTCTACTCTGCACTCTGCCACTGCACCCCTCTACGCTACTGCACTCTCTGCCACTCTAGTGTATACCACTCTACTGAACTGCACTCTATGCCACTCTACTTTGTCCTACGCCACTCCATGTCACTGCACTCTAAACCACTGCACTCTACGACAATGCACTCTAAACAACTGCACTGTACCCCACTGCACCCTTCTTTGCACCACTGTGCTCTCCGCCACTGCTCCTATGCCACTCTACTCCGCTCTCCACCACTATACCACTAACTTTTAGCCATGCTGAACAGCAGCCACTCTGGTGTATAACATGGCTAAAACACATTGGCAAAGCCAATAACTCTTGTGTAGAGACCTATTGGCTTTGCCAATGCTTGTTAGTACTATGAGGTATCAAGGTCCCTGAAAGAACTGTGAATGTGTAAGTCCTTATTTCAAACATGCTTTACACATATCATAATATAGGCAGCTACAAAATGCGCAAATAGATTTCAGTAAAATAAATAAAAAATCCTTCTGAGATACAGATTTGAATAATATTCAGTTTATACCTAGTACTAACATTTTTTTAATAACAGTCCAATAAAGCCACACACTCCACAGCTCACCTTGGAACACCCTTACAGTACCTCTCTAAAGGAAAATGTCTTTGACATCACAAAGCTTCAAATGACTCCTTTGATTAAAGTCAAGGCAGCTTTCCAAGCCTCTTTACATTTGCAGATAGGGAAGGTGACATCCTGGCAAGAAGGTATCTGTCAGCCCCTCCCTCCCTCAGAGCACAGGAGACTCCCTGCCTTCCACTCCAGCTGGGGAAACTGATCTGTTCTAAAATGATGGCCAAATGCGGTCCGTTAAGCCTTTCATCACGGACAACGGATGGCAGGGCGAAATTATGGGCAGTCCGTGACAATTACAGACAGGTGGTCACCCTAATGAGCACTCACCAGAAACAGTGGGGTTGGATTGCCCCTTGAAGCCTCTGAATCGTTGACCTCTGGTGGAGTAAAAGGTGGCGAAAAGCTGCTGGCCCTGATAGTACCCTCACCTGGAGCCTTGCCCTCTGGAGGGGGCTTGAGAGGTGAATCAGCCGGCCGAGCGACCCTTACCACAGCTGGCCCTGTGGAAAACCCAGGTGTGGGAAACCTTCCTAATGGATGTTTGAGCCTTGGTCAATTAAGTGTAACTATTGGTAAATGTACTTAACTCTTTAATATAGGGCTCTCCAAACAGCCCTCCCTGGGCTACTGCTCCTGCCTCCAAGGTGAAGAGGTCCCCAAGCTTCAGGTCCGCTTTTATCAAGAGGCAGTGATGAAATTTCGAGGATAAAGTGCAGTTGGCGTTAGCTAGAAAGATAATCGCCCTCTGCGCCCATCCGGAAAGCACTTGGGAGTATACCAGGGCACCCGAAGACTTGGCATCCTCCACCATGATGAGGATTTTAGTGAGCTTGCCCACAACATCCAAGAGTTTGTCCTGGCATGCTCTCCAGGACCGGTCATTACCTTTCTTGGGATCCTTTATAAATTTGGCCATGAAAGTAGTCATTTTAGGATTAATGTCGGGCAGAACCGGCACCGGCATTCAGGCCTGCAGAGGTGGTTTGCCACACAGTGTGCTACTTTGTTGCTGGGGACCCACTCTGCTGAGCTGGGGTGGAGGATTTCATCTGGATTCAGCATGTCGGATCCTGCCTCCACAGTGGAGTACATTGTGGGAGGTTAAGAAGGTCACCACTGCCTGGAATATACCGCCTCCTCATCCAAGGGGGAACCATTGTTTCGATCAGGAGAGAGGGGAGGAGGAGGTTCCAGCAATTCTGCTGGGTCGGAAGGAGGCAAACACAAGGGGTTCTGGGCCATGAACGGCTGTTTGTATTGGGTGAGTGCATCAAGATCCACACCTCCTCTCTGGGGCACTTTGCCGGAGCTGGTTCCAAATCCTACGGGGCTAGGGACACTGAAGAGGGACCCAGAGCCTCCTGTCCTGCTTGGGGTCACTTTGCACATTTGCACGCAATCATTTGTGCAAGATGTTTCTCCATGGCGCCCAAGGCGTCATCAACTGCCCTGTAAATGGAGGGATCAACCACCTCATAGAAATCACCACCTCAGGGTAGGGCATCCATGGGGCCTTCATACATGTCCCCTCTAACCTCCATAGAGAAGGCGAAGGACATGGCCAAGTTCAGATAAAGGCATGGCACTATTTAGATGCAGGTGCAGGTCAAGGCATATAGGCCTTGCTAGGGCAAAAGTGGGCACACGAGTGGCTGCAGGTAGCAGACTAGGGTTTTCGTCAAGGGTTTTAGGGTGGGCAGAGCCTCACAGAATATGGGTTCAAGCCCGGGAACATTTAAAACCAGTGCCAGAATCAAGGGGGAATAATATGTCTGGGAGCATGTTCCCTCTAAGGGCCTACATGGCCAACCACCCCAGTGGGTGTTATGTTAACATTCAGTACCGACCCACAAACCCCAGAACTTGCTGGGATGTCACTCTCCAGGGTAGGCTTCAGGATGCAGCTACTGGCATGTGATTCCTGTTCTGACTGAAGTGAAACTGACAGGAATTTTGCGTCAGATCAGGAAGCCAACCAGACGTGAGCGCCACCAAGTAGGCAGAGTACTGCACCGCGATGCTGAGGCACACCAAAGCAGCAGCCATGGAGGAGTGCAACGCGTTCCAGTGGCTGTAACACTCTCAGGCTGCACACTATACATTATTGTAAACAAACACTGCTGTGACAATAAGTAACTCAACACTCGCTAATATAGAAGTCAAAAACTTGACTTATCTGGGAGCAAGCAGTGAAGAAAAAGTGGGGCTTGACATGGAGAAAGGATTATAGGAGACTGGGTGGAACCTGATTGGTCGTTATGGAACCTGATATTAGTTGTTGTATTTGGACTGTCGATGAAGCTTTTCGCATGGGCTCATGGGAGTTGTAGTTTTTTCACGTTTTTGGTAGAAAAAGTTTGTGTCTGCTATAATAAAAAGTGAAGGAAGAAAAGCATAATCCTCATCTCCAGTTCTGAAATAGAATCAGACTGTACCTTGTGCAAACATTTTAATATGTCTATTAAAAGGATGCTTTCTCATAAGTGAAACAGATGCAGTGGCATGGCAGCCTAGAAGCGTAAGGGGCCCAATGCATTACAATTATGACTGTCTTACTTTACAAAAGATATATGGGGGCTGATTTTCCTTGCTAGCTATAGTCCTGAGGGTGCCTATACTGGAAAGAGCCAGCAGTACATGATATCTCCTTTGTAGGTCAAAGCCTACCAGACAGCACAGCTATCTGGTTTGCACTGACATCTTGGGGACATTCTGAAAGCTGGCCTAGGAATGTATTCCACCCATTGATTACCATTGGCTTTGTGGTTTGTAAGTAACATTGTTTGCTTTTTATTTTCTGGCATTATTTGTTTTAGGCTATCCAGCATGCCTTTGTCCCTCCCGTGGAGCATGCCCTGTTTACTGTTTTCTTCCATGACTGCTCACTTTCTGTTAACAAGCCTTTAAATTTTTTCTTATCTTGTCACATTTGCTGTGCACTCAAAGACAGAGGTCAAATGCCAAGCTCTGTTTTCCGAGGGAGCTTGGTGTTTACTTTTCTTTCTTTGACTTCAAAGGGAGAGGATTGATCTCACAATCTGGGGTGTGAAAAGAAAGCCTTTCTAGCTATGTATGTGTCTGTAAATGAACCGTGCAAATATTTCCGAATATAAGAATTAGCAAAACACAAAGGAAGCACATTTTTTGTAATTCTGAAGTGTGGTGTAAACAGATATTTTAATACAATTAAAACAAATCAGTACTCTAGGTGGTGCTATTTCCACACACTATCGTTTCACATTATCATCATTTGTGTGCTCTACAGTTTAATCAATAAAAATGTATGTCTTCAAAGTTGTAATGGTCATTTGAATTGAAAGTGTGTTGTCCATAATGGTAGTGCACAACCTCACCATGGCCACGCCACTCTATGCCACTCCACTCTGTCTTACTCTATGCCCTATCACTCTACAACACTCAATGCCACTGTACTCTACAACACTCCACAACACTTTGCACAGCTCCACTCAATGCACTCTATTTAACACCTCTCTATTCTATTCTATGCCACACCTCTCAAGCTCCTGTCTATGGCACTCCACTCTACGACACTCTACTCTACCTCACTTGACTCTACGGCTATGGCACTCCACTCTATGACACTCCACTCTATCCCACTTCACTCTTCTACATTCTATGCAACTGCACTCTACACAGCTCTTTGCCACTGCTTTACACACCATGCCACTTTACTCACCTGTACAATGCTCCACGTTATATCATTCCACTCTAGACCACTCCACAACACTCTGACTCTGTTGAAAAGTGGACTACTGGTAAGGGCATGTAAGTAGCTACAACTAGCAATAGGCCAATAACCCCCACTTAGTCCCAGTTATATCTCAATGAATTAAACCCAGCTCAACCCTTGCTAGCTTGGCAACGAGCGACAAGGCTTAACTTAGGAGAGTTTAAAGTCTGTAAATTTAAAAATCACAAAACAGTAAATAAGTGAAACACAAAACAGAATAAAAAGCCAACACTAGTTTATACAAATAGATGATATTTGTATCTTTAAATTTACACCAAAGTTATTAAAATCAGATAAGGGGAACCAGAGATATGAATTTTTAAAGAATTAATGTTTTCTAGAGCATAGAATCAACTAACGCTCAAAGACTGCAAAAGGTTCACACTGCACAAGGACAAAGTCCAGAGTTCATGCCACCCATGAGGTAACACTGTTACACTTACTTACAGAAGTGTTTCTTGATTCAGGAAAGTGGTCCACAACACCAGCCAAGGGTTCAGAGGCTCTGGTTTACCTCTTGAGGTCTGGGACTACAACTCCCACAATGCACCTCCTCAACCAAAAGTCGTGTTCCAAATGTTTCAAAACTTCTTGATTTTCTTCCAGAGGTCCCTTTTGGGTTTTAGAAGTGTCCACAACTTGATCCAAGGTTCCTGAAGCTCTGAGCTGCTCCTTGGGAGTTGGGACTAGAATTCCCAGAATGTACCCGTGTCAGAATCTTCAAATGGCCACTGGATGCTGGTCAGCTGGGCTCTGCTTGCAGGACGTGATGCAGGGGACTCTGGGCAGCATCTTTTTACCTGTAGCAAACAGCGATTCCCTTCTTGAAGCAGTAGAAGACAGGCAAAGTCCTTTTAGTGGTGGAGTCCAAGTATGCAGCTGGTGCAGTCCTTCAGAGTCCAGTGTCAAGGTGCAGGTCAGGGGTCCAGCAGGGCAGTCCTTCTTCATCTGATGTTCTTCCTTGTAGGAATCTGAGGTATGGGTGCTGCTCTGTTATATTTATCCTTACTCCTGGGGTGGAAAGTCTTGTGGGGTTGGGCGACTGTCCAGTCACAGGCAGGCTCCTTCCCCCTTTGATAACCACTTCCAGGGAAGTGTGGCAAAAATCAATCCCAGGGAGCAACATTCTTCAAAAATCAAACATGGCTGAAACAGATTTTTTGGAGGTTAGATCTGGCTGAGCCCACCCACTGGGGAGGCTAAAAATCCTAAATACATCCCTCTCCTGCCCTCTCCTGATCTAATCAAGAGGGCACCTAATTGGCTGGGGTTGCAGGAAATGGGGGAGGTCCTGAGCCTCTACAAATGTCCTTCCCTGTCTTCGAAGACCAGTTTGGCTGCTCTCCCCTATCCTGTTTTACCATCTGCTGAGGCAGATCTCCTCCCCCAGGCACATCCTTTATGTTCAGCCCAGGCCACTTCACACCTCATCGAAACAGCCTTGCCAGGCTGCCAGAGGCTGGCCAATCACAGAGGGACACTACAGAGCTGAAGTTGGCAACTTTCAGGTAGAGTTTTAAAACTCTTTACCTGAACGAGTTATATTAAATCCAACAATGGCAAGTTGAGGGACTTATTATAACAATTATTTTGATACCAAACTCAATGTATCTGTCTCTTATGGGGACTTTGTTAATTAAAATAAAGTCTACCCATTTTAGCCTATGGGGGCCATTAACTATAGTAAGGAAAAACAAATTTGGCTACTGGACCTCACCAGGGCTTATAAAATAATTTTTATAAGGTCCCTGCTTTTAGTTACATCGCAACCAACCCTGGGGGCACTTAGGGCATACTTTATGGGTGACTTATATGTAAAAATAAGGTAGTTTATGACTTAGGAAGTACGTTTAATTCCAAAGGCGAATTTGCATATAACTTTAATTTAAAAGCAGCCAGCAAGACAGGCCTGCCTTTAAAATGACCCAGGGTACCTCAGCAGTGTACCTATGGGTGAACCCCCTAAGCTGGGGTCCCTAAACCTACATGCCCTACCATATTCTAGGGACTTATAGGTAGGTTGACATAGCCAATTAAAATTAGCCAAATTTGCATTGTCATTTTACACAGAGTACATGCTCTGGGACTGGTAAGCAGTGCCCAGGGCACCATCAGAGTCATGAAAAAAAAAGCAAAAAGTTAAAAATGGAGGCTAAAAGTTAGGAGGCCTCTGCAATCAGCCCTGTTTTCTCACAGACCCTATGACATTCTATGCCAATATATTCTACTCCACACTAGTATACACTATGCCACTCCACTCTACATTATGACATTCCACTATACAACACTACACTCTATGACACTCTATGCCACTCTACAACACTCCACTCTACTCCACTATACTCAACTCCAATCTGTGATACTTTAGACAACTCTACGCCCCTAAAATCCAATGTTTTCCCCACTGTTGCAAAGATTGGAGGGAGAATAGTAAATGTAATCCCCCCGTAGTCCAGCACTTTCCCTGATGTTGCATAAACTAGAGCAGTGGTTCCCAACGTGTGGTCTGGGGGTCAGCAAAGTTTCCTCAGGGGGTCCATGACTGCTTAGGAAATTAAATAATATTAACAGATTAGGTCCCCAGCTTTCAATAATGAGTCAGTGGGGGGTCCCTGGATTCCTATAATTACTCATTGGGGGTCCCTGGGTTCCAGTAATAATAAAGTGGGGGTCCTCAGAAGTCAAAAGGTTGGGAACCACTGAACTAGAGTCGTAATAGTGTATTTAATATTCCTACATTCCAATAGTTTTCATAATATTGGTTAAATAGAGTTTATAACATTAATTATTTTATTTTATATTTTATAGTTTTTTATTTTTTATTTATTTCAATGTTTATAGTATTTTTATATGTGTTTTAGTTGTTTTGAATTTGTAATATGTTATTTATTGTCTACATTAATTAACATATTTTCATATTCAAGTTTATATATTTTCATAATAATTTGTATAATATTTTAAATTCATTAGAACAAATATATATATATGTATTTATATATAGATATATGTTTTCATATCAATATATTTAAAATATAAAATATAAAAAATAATATGGTGTATATATATATATATATATATATATACATATATATATTTATATGCACATATACTTATAAAAATACAAACACATATGTGTGTGTGTTTATATGTGTAGATTTAATTTACATTATTTTAAAATTATATACTAAAGTTAATAACATTTAGGCACTCATTACGAGTTTAGTGGTCTTTTCCGAAGACTGCCGTGGTGGCGCCTGCCAAAATACAGGCAGGTATCCCGACCGCCGTATTACGAGTCATATACTGAAGCCCACCTAAAAAAAGCCACAAATTTGACATCTCCAGGCTGACCGAGGGCGGGAGAGAGGCGGTCCCACTACCATCCCCGCCATGCCGACAACATCCTGCCCTCCATATTGCGACCAACAAATTAGCACAGCGGTCATTGCACTGCGGAAAACCATTGGCGGTGCGAACCGCTGCACTCAAATTATCACTTCCAGCAGAACCCAACAATGCATTGGACTGTATGAATACTTCACACTTGAGAACCATACCCATACTACACACACACCACTATAAAACACCCCCCCACACAACCCACAATCGTTTGCAACTACAACCACAGACAGACAACAAGGAGCCACAAACCCATCACCTACCACTGATCCATCATAGGCACATATACACTTCACACACAGCATACATGACACAACTGCACCATCAGCACTATACACACATCACAACTGCACACAAACACCACAACACAACAGCACACAAAACTAAGCACCCTCACACCCCATCAAGCCCCAAAAACCCCACACTTGCACACAACACCCCCACCAAAACCACATCACCACCACCATGTCCCCTCAAAAGCACTGACGATTCACACACAGCAAGTTGAGGGTCATGGTGGATGAAATCGTCAGGGTAGAGCCACAACTGTTGGGAGCACACGTCCAGCACATATCCATAGCCAGGAAAATTGAGTTATGGCGGAGGATAGTTGAAAAGATCAACTCAGTGGGCACCCATCTACGCACAAGGGAGGACATTAGGAAGTGGTGGAATGACCTAAGGGGGGTGGTGTGTTCCATGGCTTCACAAAACCAGATTGCCAACAACAAGACTGGCGGTGGACCCCCACCTCCTCCCTCAGAGTTCACATCGTGGGAGGAGAAGGTCTTGGACATCATGGATCTAATAGGGCCTGACTGGAATAATCAGAGGACTGGACTTTGGTAAGTCAACAACATTCCCTTGGTACCAACGACTCCTGTTCAGCATGGGTCCCCACCACCCTATCACTGCCCAATTCACCCCATCTCACACTTCTGACCCCCCACCTCCAAGCACCTGATGCCCCTACCCTGCATGTCACACCATCCGACTCCCACTATCCTCACACAGCTGCTCCCTAGCGCACTGATGGCACTCACAAAGGCAACCACAACTTCCACAATGCATAACTCCCTACACATGAAAAGATGCCAATCCTACCTCACAGTGGCACATCTGCATGTAAAACAATCGCACATGCTACACATACTGGATGTATCAACTGCATATTACTACACAGCAATTACAGCAATGCTACCCACTATCCACTACCCTTAATTGAACATGGAAAAATATGTCACAATCCATCTCCTACAAACAAAGTCTGTAGTGCTGCATCTGCCATTGCCATCACTGGGAAGCAAATCAAGGCACTGTATGCATCAGACTATGATACTAACAAGTACACCTCTACAAAGTAACCCTTTCCATTCACAGGTACCCCTGCCACTGCTACCCTGGAGAGGATGCCAGAGACAGACAGCCCTCCACAGGATGAAGGCCCCAGTGGATGTCTAAACTTTGATGACTTAGCTGGCCCATCTGGGACAATTGGCCAGTCTACGAACCCCAGCCCCACCCTGCCCACATCTGAGTCTACACCCAAGTAGCAACAACAGCACAACCAACCCCTCATCCCAAAACCTGTGTTCCAGCAGTGTGCCCCACAGTACAGGGACCAGAGTCAACCCCTCACACCCAAGACGAAGAAGGTCCTGGTGTAACTGGGAGTGGGGTTACTGTGCCAGGGGCACAAGCACAGGGGGCCGGGGCAGTGGGAGGGCACCTGTGGGCCGAGGGATGGGGCCCCAAAGGGAAACAACTGGCCAGGAGGCCATCTCCAAAGTCCTAGGAACATGCCAGCAATCCCAGGACAAGATGGGCAAGATCCACTCAACCTTGCAGGAGAACCAGAGGCCACAGGGGGGAATACCACCAGGAGGCCATGCAGCAGTGGCAGGCTCACAGTGCCACCATGGCTAACATTGCAGGGGTTCCCAAGCAACTTACTACCGTCCTGCATGTGTCCTTCACCCACCAGCAGACCCCTTCCACTAACCACATACCAACTGAGCCATCCACTGCTGCCGCAGCTAGTGGAATGGACGCCCTGATAGAGGACCCGCAGACCACCATCATCCCTCCCTCTGTAGCTGAGGAACCCCCCACACAAAGAGGTCGTCCATCCAGACATCCTGTAGGACCTGATGCCAAGACCAAAACCACTGCCAGGAAGTGAGCCTCTTCTGAACAATCTCCCTTGTGTGCCAATGAGACACCCTGTTGACTGTCCACTGTCATGTCTCCATTTTCCCATGGCCCCCTGGATACTGGACCTGGACTACCTGGAGCTGGTCCCACTACTCAGATGGTGTCATCCACCATGACCCCACTCATCACCCATTGCACTTGTGAATCACAATAAACACCACTGAGCACAGCTACTGCTTCCCTATCTTTATTGTAACAAGTAAAATTGTACAATATGTCATTACAGTTAACACACAGATCATTAAAAGTCTGGAGGATGGACAGAAGGTGGAGCAATGTGCAGGGAGTATGACAGTAGAACAGACATATTCTGAAATCTTGTGTCAAGGGAGCCACCAATCAAGCCAGGAACCAGAGTAGCACCACCAAACAGATCTGCAAATGGACCAAGACAGGGACAACCATCACAATAGGAGTCAATGTTGCACACTCAACACACATGCAGTACATTGTCGAGCTCCCTAGTGCGAATAGGCAAATGGAATGTTAACACATATTACCATGGCAGACCCACATTTTCCAGACATGCATTCCCAATGGTCCATCCCTCAAAGCTGACGTTACTCCATTAAAGCCAGGTTCCACTGTCAGTAAAAGTTATGTTCCATAATCGTCCATAGTATACAGTGAGGATAGGTAGCAATACTGATGACAACAATATGTTTGGCAGTCCAATTGCAGTCGACAATGCAGCACAGGTACATACAACATGCCCAAGTCATTGCAGACATGATGCTAGTTTATAGCATAATTAAATTAGTTCTGACATCAGAACAGTGAAACCTCCCCTGATGGTCAACGTGTTTATCCCCAAACACACACAATGGCACATCTATACTTGACACCTCCACTGATTGCACACATCAGGAGGAGCAATGTCACAAGCCAGAAAGCAGTACTGTTCACATACAACATAATTACGAAATACCTGTATTTTACTGGAAGTATTGTTGGATCAACTGTGGTCTAGTGTTAGCTGCATCCTCATCATCTGCCTCCTCATCACTATCTATGTCACCATCATTAGCCACTGGTCCAGCTACCACTTCCTCAACATCCAGTAATGAGATGGACATCTCAGGGCTAGATTGTGTAGTATGCAGCAAGCAACAAAGATCTCACAGACTTTCAGTGGTCTGTAGAGCAGGGCACCTCCTGAGACATGTAGACACTGGAATCTGGCCTTGGGTAGCCCAAAGGTCCTTTTGATGGCACGCCTCATCCTGTCGTGGGCCTCATTGAAACGGTGTTACCATCGTGGTAAGGTATCTCACTAATGTCAGCAGTCAGGGTAGGTTAGTATAGCTAGAGTCACCTGTGTGCACAAAGGTTTGACCAGTCACAATACCGGTAGAGACAGAGGGCAGACTGTGAAGAGAGGTGACATAACAGTTGCACACATACTATTGGATACATACCAATGAGTCAGGCCCTCTCTCTGTAGTTGTACATCATGTATGGGGCATTGCTGTTCCTCAGAATGTAGGAGTCATGCACAGAACCAGGAAACTTGGCCGTCACATGGGAGATATACCGGTCAGTGAGACACACCACTTGGACATTTATGGAGTAAAGGTTTTTCCTGTTCCTGTACACTTGTTCATTGGCCCAGGAAGAACGAAAGCAATGTGGGTGCCATCTGTGGCCCCTATCACATAAGGGGTATATGCTGTAACATAGAAGTCAGCTTTTACAGTCGGCAAATCCAAACTTTGGGAGAACCTGATGTGGTTGTCTAGATGTTTGAGTAAAGCACACAGTACATCCTTTAACACATGACTGAACATCGGCTGTGACATCCCTGCTGCCAAGCCCACTGTAATCTGGAACAAGTCTGAGACAAGGAAGTGTAGCACTAACACGACTTGTACTGTGGGAGGGATGGCACAGGGATCATGTATGGCAGCCAAGAGATCTGGCTCCAACTGGGTGCATAGTTCCATGATGGTCTGAAGGTTCAGATGATAGGTCTGTATGATGTGTCTATCTTCCATGGTAGAAAGATCGACTAGGGTCCGGTACACAGGTGACTGTCTCATTCTCATCATTGCACGGAATCTAGAGATAGGAGAGAGGAATAGCCACAAGTTGATGTTGACAGTTCACAAGCCACCAAACACTATATATGTGGCACAGAAGAGTTCTGTGGACATAAAGGTGAAGTACACTGAATCTATTTGGCCATGTAGACTGACTGTGTATGCCATCATTGCTGACAGTCGCCGTCCCACACAGACAGCTTGGCACAGACGATACATTTGACACTTCATGTAACAACAACCTATTCCCACAGATAATAAGGTGTACATGAAATTTAACATATAGACATGGTCACCCCATTTATGAGACAGCAAGTGACTGCACATGTCGTGTCATAATTATGTGTACATCCCATTACACTATCCATGAATGTCACATGTCCCTTACCTCCTCTTTCTTTGTGTGCATCAGCTTCATCAGGGGAAGGAGAATGGGCACCAGCGAGTAGGGAAGCTGCAGCTCATGGGACCCAGAAGGCTGAGACCAGCAGAGCTGAGAGGACCAGTGGGACGGAGGGCAAGGGGAGTGCCACAGGGGAGACTGGATCAACAACATCCTCTTCGGATTTCTCCTCGATGGACGCTCCCTGGTGGTGGCGGACCCATCTGGGACCAGCCCAGCACCATCCTTGTCTGCCACTCCCCTTACCTGCACCGCCCTACCTGTAGCTCTCCACCCAGTGGCCCATGCCCGCTCACCCAGGATGGTGGGTGTCTCCTTTTGCCGCAGGCACCTCTGCCCCAGTCAGCTCTGCTGCTCTCAATGAGGAGGCTATTGAACTCCAGAGGTCCACCTCTGTGGGACAGTCAACCATCATGTATACCATCCAGGGACTGGCTTAACAGATGCAACAGACAAATGCCTATCTGGAAGGCATTCATGGTGCCCTGATTGGCCTACAGAGATCCTTTCAGGCTCTGGCCTCCTCATTGATGGCAACGAAAAAATAGAGAGGGGACCCTCCTATATCCGATATACCGGGGGGGACAGGGTACCGTAACACAGTGAAATCATAAGAATCCCCCGCGGGAAAACCAAACCAATCACTACACACTCACACAATCAATGAATCTCTCTATTGATCAGCCTAAAGACAAAGGAATCAAGGTTAAGTATTTAATATAATTCCAAATAAAGACCCCAGATCATACAGTAACAAGACAAACACATCAATACTAAAACATCAATAAAACCAAATAAAATTCAAATAGAATTCAATAAAAGGGAGACAAACAGAAGACATATACAATAGTCTATAAAATGAGACTGTCCCAATTATGGTAGGTCTAGGCCTATTGATAATTGTCAGCAATCCTTATTCGATAAGAGCCTCCTACTATGGGTCCAGTGAGAGTAAAGCGTTGCCGCGTTTCGGTGGGCTTCCAAACCTTTTTCACCACCTTCTTCAGGACTAAATATTATGCTCCCCAAGGTTGTTCAATCAAACCTACATACAACAACACAAACGACTAAATATATATATACTTTCACATTTCTCAAGCCCCCATATTCAACATTCATCCACCCACTGGGACTGATTCATTATCCAAATTCCACCCAGATTCCTTTAATATTTATCATCACAAATAAATATTTCATTGCCCCCCTTCCCAATCAGACCATGAATCAAAATTAATTAACACACATATATATACACATATATTAAGGTACACAATAATACTATATATGTATATATATATATCCAAAATTGCTTTCCTCCCAGAATATACCCAATGTTCAATAGAAAACATTTTTTCTTTTTTTTTTAAATCTCTCTTAATATTAAAATAAAGGAACCAATTATAAAATCAATCCACAGTCACTCACCTCCCTAAATGCCAATTCAAAACATCCACACTGATAAACATAGATACTTTCTTCAACATCCTCAGTCTTTAGGAAGTATATTTCTATATAGGTAAGATAGAGGACCATTAATCAGTTATCCTTCATATCGCAAGGGCCCAAACACCATGCAGTGACCATGCTTTCTTTCTCCCATAAGTGCATAAAAAATGTGAAAAAATGTTACAAGAAAGACAAGAAAGCAACCAGGTTTATATGTATCCCTCATGCAATCCCAAAGTATCTTTAATTTCGTAACATGCACTGGTCATAATCCTGGGGCTTACCATGGAGTCCAAATGTATTCAAATAAAATAGGTCAGAACCAACTAATGTTCATCTGGTTCAAGCCTTAATTCTACAATGAGAATCAAACATTTTGAATTAAAAGATTACACAATATTCTAAAGATTGTTATCAAAGATTGTAAATCCAAAACCGCCCTACTACCACATTAAAACAAACACTTGTATCAAAAGGCCCCTATAGGTCCTCTAGCACCTCTTAACTCATTTTTCATATATAAGAGACTGACACTTTATTTGATTCTGTAGTGCAGCTCTATAACTCAACTAAGACGAACCAATGGGCCTCCTATGATCCCGACGGTTCCCTTAACTTACTGCTAAGTCGTCGTTATTGTCTTTATTCAACCGCTTTGCATTTTATTCGTAAAGAAACCCGACTTGCCGCCCATCCGTCTATTTATACCGAGTGCTCGCTTCAATCGGTATGGACCAGGAAGTAAAATCACTTCCTTTTCAATATGATTCACTTCCTGCCTACACCGAGCGAGACACTAGACTGTTGCTTTTTGCACCGAACAGGCGCCATCTTGAAATCCTGCGTTTATTCGACAGTGAACCCGACCTGCAGGGAAACTAAGATGATTAAAAAAAACAAATAAAACCCCTGATCTCCTATTAATAAAAACTGGAGATCTGCTACAAATACAGAAGAGCTAATAACGTCTATTGGACACTATCCCTATCAAAATAGAACAGTTCAATACGGGGACTATACGGCAAACATATGGTCCAAAACGGAATTATTGTCTAATCAGAATATTTAAAATGCTAAACACCAACCCATCAGCTATGAAAATTGCATATACATAAACATATGTAAACACCCCTAGCATAATAATAGACAGCCATCTCCTGAATAGTGGACATAAGGAATTAACCTCTTAAATGCGGGCGTCGGCCACTGGCCGACGCCCACACACCCTCCCTGGTGCGGGTCACGACCAGTGGCCGACACCAGGAAGGGCATTAATAAATCCTCGGGTGCGTCGCACCCGAGGATTTATTTTTTATTTTTTTTCCCCCCCCGGGAGACACGGAAGCTACCGTGTCTCCCCCAGCCCCCCACCCGCCCCTTTGTGACGTCAGCGCGCCGCGAGGCGCGCTGACGTTGCAAAGGTGTTTTCCCCATGAAAGCAGGAAGCAGCCTTGCGGCCGCTTCCTGCTTTCATGGGGAAAACGGCCTTTTTCACGTTCGGGAAGGCCTCGTAAGAAAGGGGAGAGTCTCCCCTTTCTTACGAGGCCTTCCTGAAAGTGTTTCCTGGCCCCCGGTCGCAGCTGTGCTGCGATCGGGGGCCAGGAAACACTTTCAGGTTTCCTGGCTCCCCCGATCGCAGCACAGCTGCGATCAGGGGGGTCAGGAAACATTTTGAAAAGGCCTCGTAAGAAAGGGGAGACTCTCCCCTTTCTTACGAGGCCTTCTGAAACTGTTTCTGGCCCCCGATCGCAGCTGTGCTGCGATCGGGGGCCAGAAACAGTTTCAGAAGGCCTCGTAAGAAAGGGGAGAGTCTCCCCTTTCTTATGAGGCCTTCTGAAACGGTTTCCTGGCCCCCGATCGCAGCACAGCTGCGATCGGGGGCCAGGAAACCCCACTAGACACCAGGGATTTCACTTTTGGGGGGCAGCCCCCCCCCGGAAAACGGGCCACCCCCCCCCCCGGCATAATTTTCCTAAAAAAATAAAAAGGTAGGTGCCCCCTGGGGAGTGGGGGGGGGGGGTGCGATCGCACCCCCCCCCCCCCAGGGGATTTAAAAAAAAAAAATAATAATAAAATTTAAAAAAAAATGAAATGACAGGGGGTCGCCCGTGGGCAGGGTGACCCCCTGTGGGGGCAATTTTTTTTTTAGATGTTGTAGGGTTTCCCTGGGGGACATTTTGGCCCCCAAGGAAACCATACAACAACTAAAAAAAAATATATGTATATATCTATATATATATATCTATGTAGATAGATATATCTAGGTACATGGATATATCTATAGATATATCTATGTAGATATATATTTATATATATATATATAGGTAGATCTGTATCAAAGAGATTTATAAAGCGCGCTACTCACCTGTGAGGGTCTCAAGGCGCTGGGGGGGGGACGGGGGGGAGGGAAAGGGGCTAGGAGGTTCACTGTTCAAAAAGCCAGGTTTTGAGGCCCTTCCTGAAAAGAAGTAGGTTTTGGGTCTTGCGAATGTGGGTTGTGAGTGCGTTCCATGTTTTGGGTGCAATGTAGGAGAAGGATCTGCCCCCGGTGGTGGTGTGTTTGATGCGGGGGTCAGAGGCGAGAGAGAGGTCAGCTGAACGGACGTTTCGTGTGGGGGTGTGGAAGGTGACTCTCGTTGAGGTAGGCAGGGCCTGTGTTGTGGAGTGATTTGTGTGTGAGTATGAGGATCTTGAAGGTGATCCTTTTGTCAATGGGGAGCCAGTGGAGGGATTTGAGGTTTGGAGAGATGTGTTCGTGTCGGTGGAGGTCGAGGATGAGTCGTGCTGCTGAGTTCTGGATGCGTGTAGTTTGCACTTGAGTTTTAGAGTGGTGCCGGCGTAGAGGGCGTTTCTGTAATCAAGCCTGCTGCTGATGAGTGCGTGAGTGACAGTTTTTCTGGTCTCTGTGGGGATCAATTTTAATGTTTTTCAGTATACGGAGTTTGTTGAAGCATGAGGAGGTAAGAGCGTTGATTTGTTGGGTCATAGAGAGGGAGGAGTCTAGGATGATGCTGAGGTTGCGTGCGTAGTTGGTGGGGGTGGGTGCAGGGCCTAGCGTGGTGGGCCACCATGGGGGGTCCCAGGTTTTTTTGGTGAGGGCCAAAGAGGATTATTTCGGTTTTGCTTGAGTTGAGTTTCAGGTGGTTGGCTGTCATATATACATCACTTTTGTCAATATGTGTGTGGTTTCCCTGGGGGGGAAAGGGTCCGACTTGTCTAGTGGCAGTTTTAGTGCCATAAAGAAGCGCAGAAGGTTTATATTCCTACTGCAAAGAGCACATCTGTATTTTATGTAAATAGCTGAGTACATTAGTAAAGTCTATGGAGAGATGAAGGGCACTTTTGCTGGGTGGTAATGAGGGAATCCGAGGAGGAGGGAGTGGGAGCACCAATAATGATTGTTGGACTGGGCGCAGGAGGTGCTAAAGACTGTGACGAATGGTATGTGACAAGGTGTTTTTTGAGTGTCTTGAAAGTACGTGCTGATTGAGGGAAGAAGCGCAGGTAAGGTGGCCTCTACTGTTGCACGTATCTCACACACACCATCGATTTTGTGACTGTCTACGTAGGCTAGTGTTTTAGAGCAACAGTTTAGCCAATAGCAGAGATGGCATCTTGATGGATGACTGCTGCCTGCACTCGGGTTATAGAGGACCGCTCTGACATAGGATCAGAGACTGAGACATCAGATACTGAGACAGCATCTGAGGGATAGGACAATGGCGCAGACTCTGGGAGTGATTTTTCAGTCAGAGGAGTCCCATTCGAAAACTCCTCTTCCAGTACATTATGAGGGAGGTGATGAGGACAGTCCTGCTGTCCCTTCGCAAGCTGTTCGTGCAACTGGGTAATAGTGGGTTAGGCCAACCCAGAGAGCAGGTGAATGCGGCGGCAAGCAGAGAGAGAGTGCTCTCTTGGGAGCTCACCAATTTAGTTCAGCCCCAAATTCCACAACCCAAATCATATTGTGGAGACATCAAAATTGTCTATGGCAAAACAAACTGGTTTTGTAAGGCAGGCACCTGTGTTTTTGGTCCTGGATTCGGCGGCCATATAGAGAAACACACTAAACCCAAACATTTCTGGAAACTAGACATTCGGGGGAGTCCACAGAGGTGTGACTTGTGTGGATTCCCCAAAGTTTTCTTACCCAGAATACCCTGCAAAGCTGAAATGTTGAGAAAAAACTCTATTTTTCTCGCATTTCTGTCACACAAACTACAGGAATATGCTGGGATCCACAACATTCCTACCACCCAGTGACTCCTCACCTGTCCTGATAAAAACACTACCCCACTTGAGTGCCTACACCTAGTGCCTGTGTCAGGAATGGATCACCCCAGGGTCAACAGCTGCCTCACGTAAGGACCAACATTGACCGTTGTGTGATCTATTCCTGTCGCAGGCACCAGGCCTAACCACACAAGTGAGGTATCATATTTATCGGGAGACTTGGGGGAACGCTGGGTGGAAGGAAATTTGTGGCTCCCCTCAGATTCCAGAACTTTCTGTCACCGAAATGTGTGGAAAACGTGGTATTTTAGCCACATTTTGAGGTTTGCAAAGGATTTTGGGTAACAGAACCTGGTCCGAGCCCCACAAGTCACCTCATCGTGGATTCCCCTGGGTTTCTAGTTTACAAAAATGTGCTGGTTTGCTAGGTTTCCCCAGGTGCCGGCTGAGCTAGAGGCCAAAATCCACAGGTAGGCACTGTTTTCTATGAAAAAATGTGATGTGTCCACGTTCTGTTTTGGGGCATTTCCTGTCGCGGGCGCTAGGCCTACCCACACAAGTGAGGTATCATTTTTATCGGGAGACTTAGGGGAACGCCGGGTGGAAGGAAATTTGTGGCTCCTCTCAGATTCCAGAACTTTCTGTCACCGAAATGTGAGGAAAACTTGTTTTTTTGGCCACTTTTTGAGGTTTGCAAAGGATTCTGGGTAACAGAACCTGGTCCGAGCCCCGCAAGTCACCCCTCCTTAGATTCCCCTAGGTCTCTAGTTTTCAGAAATGCACAGGTTTGGTAGGTTTCCCTATGTGCCGGCTGAGCTAGAGGCCAAAATCTACAGGTAGGCACTTCTCAAAAAACACCTCTGTTTTCTTCCAAAAATTTGGATGTGTCCACGTTGCGCTTTGGGGCGTTTCCTGTCGCGGGCGCTAGGCCTACCCACACAAGTGAGGTATCATTTTTATCGGGAGACTTGGGGGAACGCCGGGTGGAAGAAAATTTGTGGCTCCTCTCAGATTCCAGAACTTTCTGTCACCGAAATGTGAGGAAAACTTGTTTTTTTAGCCACTTTTTGAGGTTTGCAAAGGATTGTGGGTAACAGAACCTGGTCCGAGCCCCGCGAGTCACCCCTCCTTGTATTGCCCTAGGTCTCTAGTTTTCAGAAATGCACAGGTTTGGTAGGTTTCCCTAGGTGCCGGCTGAGCTAGAGGCCAAAATCTACAGGTAGGCACTTCTCAAAAAACACCTCTGTTTTCTTTCAAAAATTTTGATGTGTCCACGTTGCGCTTTGGGGCGTTTCCTGTCGCGGGCGCTAGGCCTACCCACACAAGTGAGGTATCATTTTTATCGGGAGACTTGGGGGAACGCCGGGTGGAAGGAAATTTGTGGCTCCTCTCAGATTCCAGAACTTTCTGTCACCGAAATCTGAGGAAAACTTGTTTTTTTTAGCCACTTTTTGAGGTTTGCAAAGGATTCTGGGTAACAGAACCTGGTCCGAGCCCCGCGAGTCACCCCTCCTTGGATTGCCCTAGGTCTCTAGTTTTCAGAAATGCACAGGTTTGGTAGGTTTCCCTAGGTGCCGGCTGAGCTAGAGGCCAAAATCTACAGGTAGGCACTTCTCAAAAAACACCTCTGTTTTCTTCCAAAAATTTTGATGTGTCCACGTTGCGCTTTGGGGCGTTTCCTGTCGCGGGCGCTAGGCCTACCCACACAAGTGAGGTATCATTTTTATCGGGAGACTTGGGGGAACGCCGGGTGGCAGGAAATTTGTGGCTCCTCTCAGATTCCAGAACTTTCTGTCACCGAAATCTGAGGAAAACTTGTTTTTTTAGCCACTTTTTGAGGTTTGCAAAGGATTCTGGGTAACAGAACCTGGTCCGAGCCCCGCGAGTCACCCCTCCTTGGATTGCCCTAGGTCTCTAGTTTTCAGAAATGCACAGGTTTGGTAGGTTTCCCTAGGTGCCGGCTGAGCTAGAGGCCAAAATCTACAGGTAGGCACTTCTCAAAAAACACCTCTGTTTTCTTCCAAAAATTTTGATGTGTCCACGTTGCGCTTTGGGGCGTTTCCTGTCGCGGGCGCTAGGCCTACCCACACAAGTGAGGTATCATTTTTATCGGGAGACTTGGGGGAACGCCGGGTGGAAGGAAATTTGTGGCTCCTCTCAGATTCCAGAACTTTCTGTCACCGAAATATGAGGAAAACTTGTTTTTTTAGCCACTTTTTGAGGTTTGCAAAGGATTCTGGGTAACAGAACCTGGTCCGAGCCCCGCAAGTCACCCCTCCTTGGATTCCCCTAGGTCTCTAGTTTTCAGAAATGCACAGGTTTGGTAGGTTTCCCTATGTGCCGGCTGAGCTAGAGGCCAAAATCTACAGGTAGGCACTTTGGAAAAAACAGCTGTGTTTTCTATAAAAAAAATAGGATGTGTCCATGTTGTGTTTTGGGGCATTTCCTGTCGCGGGCACTAGGCCTACCCACACAAGTGAGGTATCATTTTTATCGGGAGACTTGGGGGAACACAGAATAGCAAAACAAGTGTTATTGCCCCTTATCTTTCTCTACATTTTTTCCTTCCAAATATAAGAGAGTGTGTAAAAAAGACGTCTATTTGAGAAATGCCCTGCAATTCACATGCTAGTATGGGCACCTCGGAATTCAGCGATGTGCAAATAACCACTGCTCCTCAAAACCTTATCTTGATCCCATTTTGGAAATGCAAAGGTTTTCTTGATACCTCTTTTTCACTCTTCATATTTCAGCAAATGAATTGCTGTATACCCAGTATAGAATGAAAACCAACTGCAGGGTGCAGCTTATTTATTGGCTCTGGGTACCTAGGGTTCTTGATGAACCTACAAGCCCTTTATATCCCTGCAACCAGAAGAGTCCAGCAGACAAAACGGTATATTGCTTTCAGAAATCTGACATCGCAGGAAAAAGTTACAGAGTAAAACATAAAGAAAAATGGCTGTTGTTTTCAGCTCAATTTCAATATTTTTTTATTTCAGCTGTTATTTTCTGTAGGAAAACCTTGTAGGATCTACACAAATGACCCCTTGCTGAATTCAGAATTTTGTCTAGTTTTCAGAAATGTTTAGCATTCCGGGATCCAGCATTGGTTTCACACCCATTCCTGTCACTAACTGGAAGGAGGCTGAAAGCACCAAATATAGTAGAAATGGGGTATGTCCCAGTAAAATGCCAAATTTGTGTTGAAAAATTCGGTTTTCTGATTCAAGTCTGCCCGTTCCTGAAAGGTGGGAAGATAGTGATTTCAGCACCAGAAACCCTTGGTTGATGGCATTTTCAGGGAAAAAACCACAAGCCTTCTTCGGCAGCCCTTTTTTCCCATTTTTTGGGAAAAACAAAATTTTCACTGTATTTTGGCTATTTGCTTGGTCTCCTCCAGGGGAAACCACCAACTCTGGGTACCATTAGAATCCCTAGGATGTTGGAAAAAAAGGACGCAAATTTGGCGTGGTTAGCTTATGTGGACAAAAAGTTATGAAGCCCTAAGCGCGAACTACCCCAAATAGCCAAAAAAGGGCTCAGCACTGGGGGGGGAAAGGCCCAGCAGCTAAGGGGTTAAGAATAAATTACCATCCAGGTCAATCCAAAACAGCCCCTCCACAGTCAAAACCCTTCCTCCTTACAATTTAAACCATATTCACCATTCGCGTTTTTTCCTTAGTAGCTCACAGTTTCCACCTCTCTTTCTTGGGAATATTTTCTCTAGGATGAACCACTTAAAATCTGTTTCTGAATGTTCACTACTGATAAAATGTTCCACCAAAGGTGCATTGATCTTTCTGGTTCGAATGGCTGATCTGTGTTCACATAGGCGAACCCGCAATTCTCGCTCCATCTCCCCCACATATCCTAATCCGCAGGGGCAAAGAATCAGATACACCACATTCTTGCTACGGCAATTGTTAAGGGTTTTAGAGGTGATATTTACTCCCTTGTATTCAATAACTTTCTTCTCTAAGCATTGATCACAGCAGCTGCAATTTCCACATTTGTAGTTACCTCTAATTATATAGCCAGTTAGCCCCAGCTGTCCGGTTTGATGATCCTCCCTTTAAGTATGAACCAATCTATTTCTCAAGTTCTGGTTGCGTCTAAATGCAAAAAGGGGCTTTTCTAACCTAGTCTTATCTACAGCATCCAATAAATGGCAATTCCTATTTATCAAATTTTTTATCTTATTGCTGATCCCGCTAAACTGACTAACAAAAACTATCCGTTCATTATCTTTCCTTCTTTAATCCTGATTGAACATACTATCCCTATCATAGAACAGGGCTCTCTTAAAAGAGTGACTGATTAGCTTTTTCGGGTACCCCCTGTTCTTCAACTTTTGTTTCAGAACATTAGAATGTTTATAAAAATCTTCCAAGGATGTGCAGTTTCTCCTCAGTCTTAAAAATTGTCCAAAAGGGATACAATCCCTCTGGGCTTTAGGGTGAAAGCTCTTATAATGAAGCAGGGTATGTTAGTCGGTAGGTTTTGTAAATAACTCTACCCCTAAACCTCCATTGTCATCCTTGATAGAAATGTCAAGGAAATCAACCACTGTCTTACTAATATGGGCTGTGAAGCGTAAGTTAATGTCTCCCAGATTCAACCACTCGAGAAACTTGTTGATGGCAGCCAGTGTCCTTTCGTCTTCCGTCCTCCCTCCAGCTACCTGTGTCCAATTCCACACCCCTGTCCCCACACCCATCCAGAGCACATAGTCAGACACCCATTCATCCATCTCAACGGACGCAGTTTGCAAAGACAAACACAGGCACCACAGGTAACACCACTGCCATGCACACAGGCAACAGACACAACAATATCCGCTCCCTTCATAGACTTCCCTACCACCTTCTCCCTCACAAACACTATACCACTCAAACCTACTGTCACCACATCAACAATCTCAGATACAGCCACCAGTCCCCTCATGCCCACAATCACCACGATAGCAGACCCCCATGCATCCACCCCATACACCACATGTGCACTCACCATGACTACCAACACCTCCACATGCAGCACATCGACCTTACCTGCAGACATCACCCCAACAGACACTCACACATCCACCCTGGTATCTCCCTGCATCTCCTCCCCTCCTCCCAGTACACCTATAGGCCCGCACTCACCCACCCAACAGACACCCAGCGCACATGTGGCATTCACCCACGCACCAGCACCCAAGGCCCATACATGTACACACCTCTCAACCACTCCCTCTCCCTCCACTCCCAAATGATTTTCCCATGACTGCCCTTGTGTCCCTAAAAAAAGATTCTTGTTTGAGTCTGCCCTATTCCCTCCCACTGACCCAGTCCGCTGCTACTCTCCCAACGCTGCCTTCCACCTCCCAGTCCTCCCCTATCCCCTTGGTATTGTCGATGCCTCTAACACAGCAGAGATTTTTACCCCCACAAAAACAAGGGTCACCCCTCCCAACCCCAAAACCAAGGACACTTCCCCAAAGTCAAAGTCTAAGGGCAGACCAACGCCCCCCCTGCAAACCAAAACCAAAGGATCCCCCTCCCAAACCCAAGTCCCCATCTCAGCCCCTCCCTCATCACCTCTGAGGTGCCTGTCTGCCCCATTGATGCCCCTGCCATGTGGAGGCCACTTTGCAGTCAGGCATCAAGTTGGGCCCAGAGACATTGCCCAGTGTGCCTGGGGCACTGTGAACAATTGGACTGACCAGTAGGCCCATATTGTATATAGTTATTTTCACATTATTTGATTAATATTTATTATATCTGCACCACTGCACCCTTGGTGTCGAGGGTTACAAACTTCTCCTGGATTTCCTTCAATATGTATGTGTTGTATCTGTGTGATTTGGTGTGTGTCTTCTGTGTATGTGATGTGTTTCTGTAGCAGCATGAGGTGTGTGAGTGAGTTGTGCTATGGACTTGTTGTGATGTGTTGTGTTGGTGTTGTGTGGCATTGCGTGGTAGTGGTGTGTGTGTTGTGATGCATCTGTGATGTACTTTGTGTGTTGGGTAGACATGGCCTGTGATCTGACAAATTGTTTGCCAGTGTTATCGTTTGTACTGGTTGTGTGCTGTTGTTACGTGTTGCTGCCAGTGTGTGTTTACCTTTGGAGGTATGCGGTGTGACTCTCTTCCAAAGCATTTGTGTGGTTACAATGGGGTTGTCATTGTGTGACTGGGTGGTGTTGTGTGTAGATGTGTTTGACAGTGGCGGTGGTGCGTGTGTGCAGTGTGGTGTGTCTATAGCACTTGTATGATGGCCGTGGTGTCTGTTGTTTTGTGTGTGGGTGTGTGTATATTGATGTGTTTGTGTGTTGGTATGGCTGTATGTTTGCGTGTGTGTGGCCATGGCTAGCTGTGCCAGGGCTGTGTGTTGTGTGTGGGTGTGTACTGATCGCCTTCCCTCCAGTGTGTGCTAGATCATTGCACTTACGGTGGTTGTCTTCATCGCCGTCGATGGGTTTGGAGTTGTATGGCCAGCAGGAGCAGTGGAAAGACTTCAAGTTCGGGTTCCATGGCGGCTGTGGATGTGTCTTTGTTCCTGAAGGTGAGTGTCTCCTTTTATGTTGTTCGTTTCCGCCAGGCTTTTTATGGCGGTGAGACTTCCCCCGAAATCCTGGCAGTGTGCATCCTCGTAATATGGCCATCGGTAATATGGTCGTCGGTAACATGGTCTCCGTTGGCCTGAAGATGCTTGCTGCCGGCCACAGCAGTCCATCCGCACTGGCGGTGTATTGGCTGTGTTCTGTTGGGAACACCGCCATGCTCATAATATAGCGGTCTTCTCCACCTGGCTGCCGCCGGTGTGACCACTAGCACCACTATGGCGGTCCAATGACCATAAAACTCGTAATGACCACCTACTGTTTTAAGCTCTATTTAAAAAGAAAATTGATATAGGATCACAATATTGTGCTAAATTATATTTTTGACACAATATTTTTGTCAACTATATTGTTTACTATAATATTGTGCCAGTGCTCCTCTGGTGCTGGGTTGCATCACATGACAGTGCTGCTACAGAAGGTTTGTGGGAAACCCACTCTTTGTTTTGGGAATCACTGCTACTGCATCAATCGCTGCTCCAACTAAAACTAAAACGTTCAGCACAATCTCTCTGTGTAATCAATAAGTATAATACCTGTTAATGTGGGTTGCCGAGTGGCAGCTCCATGCATCCAACTAGCAGCCGGTTCAAGGGGTGAAGAGGGGCAAGATTCAGTTAGGATACAGGCTTGGGAGTAATGGGTGGAGGCAGGAGACAAGAGCACAGAGAAGCAATGATAAAGGTGAAGAAGAGGGAGAAAGAAAGTAGAGCTACGTATGATTAGAGAGCTGGGTGAATTATCGAGAGACATAAGGTAAAGAGAGAAGGTGAGGTAACTTGAAAGAGTGAGATACATATGTTGATTGGTGAGGTAGTGAATAAATAGTATGGAGTCGCAAGGTAGACAGTGATGAGGTAGAAATAGGCACAAACAAAGATGAGGGAATGAGAATTAGGTCAGGTAAAAAGCTTATTGTGGAAGAAAGGTAGTGCGGATGATGGGTAGAATGAGGAATAAGGTGCATAAGAAGACAAGAGGGTGACAAAGAGGTGAGGTAGAGATGTACAAAGAGAGAAATAAAGAGTTAGGTGGAGAAGCTGGGTTGAAATAGAGAAGGGAATACAGAGAGAAATGAGAGAGAGTAAGGTAATGATAGAGAAAAGGGGTTACTGGTAGTGAAAGAGAAGTAATGAGCGAGTAAGACAGTGTGGGAGCTGAGTTGGTGGTAACAGAGGTCTCAAGAGAGAGAGAAGGGAGGAGACGTTTGGTAGCAAACACAAGATGAGGTAAATTGAGAGGTTAGGTAGTGTGAGAGGGAGGGAGAGAGATAGCATAAGGAAGGTCAATAAAGGGATGGTACAAATAGATGGAGACAGTGTAAAAGTTGAAGTAAAGAGAGTGGTGAGTGCGAGAGAGATAGAGAAGAAATACAAAGAGGTGGGATGGATTAGAGCATTGAGGCACAGAGAGTGGCATGAGATTCGGATTTAGATGTAGACACAAAGAGGCATTCGGACAGTGAGTGAGGCAGGGGTGGAACTAGGTGAAGAAGAAGGAGCTGAGGAAGAATGATTGATGCATGGACAAGTAGACAAATAGAGGAGTAAAGAGAGAGGTCGGGCAGAAGATGTTTAAAAAAGTAAGAATAGAAATAAATCTATATTTTTTTAATTTAGTTGCCACCAACTTGTTTAGAGTACAAGGCTGTGAGCAAGCTGTTTTTGCCCAGTTGTCAAATTCCAAAATAATCTGTTTTTATGGATTCAGTTATCACTTTATCAGGGACCCCTAGAAGGTAGGAGCCCTGGGCAATTGTCCACTTTACAAAGGTTATAAAACAGCTCTTCAAAAATACATTACCAAGGGTCTCATTACGAGTTTGGTGGTCTGACCGTCGGCCAAAAGACCACCATGTTGGCGGCCACACAGACCGCCGTATTTCGAGTTACATAGCCAGGACCACCAAAACCGAGCCAAAAAAACGACACCTCCAGGACTCAGGAGGACGGGAAATAGGCAGTCCAACCACCAGCACCGCCAGCCCGTCAACCTACCACTGAACCTAGTATGAGTCACAAGTCACAATGGCGGTTCTTCAATGGCGGTCCTCCAATGGCAGTCCGAACCACGGCGGTCTGCAGTCATTCCTGTACAACACAACACAACACCACATTAGATGTATTTGAAAACAACACAGCTGACACACATACACATACCCGACACACCTACAAACCACACTATAAAACACACCCCTTCACAAACCACAATCCTGTGCAACTACTTCACCACACACAGACAGATACAGGCAAGAACCAATAGCCAAAACAAAGAATAGGCACCCCTCCAAATTTCTCAACCACATATCCCACGCCTGCACAATACACCCACCACACACAATAGCACCTCTACTCCCCATGTCACAGCCATTACCCCCCACCACACAGCACCTACACCTCATCTCTTAACAGTTGTCTTGTATCCCACCACCATGTCAACACAAAAACATCCCTGTTTCACAAATGACAAGTTGAGAGTTACAGTGGATGAAATTATCAGAGTAGAGCCACAACTATTTGTGTGCAGTGCTGTGGTCCCCTAAGGGAAGGGTGTGTGTAGTGGGTTATGTTTATGTGTGTATCATAAACGTTGTTGTCATGGTATTGTGATGTGTTCATAGTGGTATGTGTTTGATGTGGTAATGTGCAATGTTGACATGTATGGTGTATGCCTTATACCCTGATGTGGCTATTATGTACATGTGGTGTGTGTTGTGGAGTTTTGTCAGTGCAGACATGGAGTGTGTTGAGTTGTGCTTTTTTTGCTTTGCCTTTGTGTGCATGTGACTGTTTAGGTGTGTGCCCTTCAGGGCTGTCTGGCATTTTGTATGGTGTCTGGAGTGGTGTATGCTTTGTATACTTCCCTTTCACCCATATGTGTGCCTGTGGTGTACCTTTGTTATTGGTAATGCTTGTCTCTGAGTTGTGAATGTGGCCAGTTTGTGTGGATATGTTATTTTGAGCCTTGTTGTAAATGATATGTCTTAGTACGGGCTCCTTCCACATGGTCTTGCTGCTGTCATCGCTGCTGTACTTGTCTTGTTGTGGTGTGTTGCTTTGTGTGTTCTGTATGTTTGTGTGTGTGTGTGTATTGCGCATGGCCTAGTAGATCCTATGTGCTGCGTGTGTGTGATGTGTGTGTTGATTGCTATGTGGTTTGATGGAGGTGGTTTGTGTCAATTATGGCACATGGATGTATATGTGTGCTTTATGTGTGTCCAGTCAGTGTTGTGTGTGAGTGTGTGAATTGTATTTTTATGTGTGCAGTAGTTGTGTTGCTGTTGTAAGTTTGTATGTCGTGTGGGATTGTGCGACCCTAGGCATGTGTTGTGTTGCCCTGCGTATATGTGTGGTATTGACGTGTAACGTATGAGAGTGTGTGTGTGTGTGGGCTGACATGTGCTTGCTGTGTATATGTGGGATTCCTTGATGCTGTATGTGAGTGTGTGTCAATGTGCAATGATGTGTGCGTGCAGCCCCTCGCACCCCAGCCCTATGTTTTTTTTTAGCATTTCACAGGTGACACAGGTGAGTGTGTGTTTAAATACAGTTGTTGTCGTGGATTCCATTTTGATTCTGTGAGCAGGAGCAGGGGGATGACGTCTAGATCTGGATCCATGTTGGCTTCAGACGTGTACGGCTTCCTGGAGGTTAGTGTTTCCTTTTGTATTGTTCATTTCTGCCTCCTCATACGTGGTGGTTGTATCACAGCAGTCACATTGGCAGTGTGCTACCTCGTAATGGGTCCGCCGGCCTCTTTGCGGCTCTGACACACCATGGTGGCCTGGTCAGGGCTGGCGGTGCCGGCTGACCGTTGGCGGTCTTCTGGATGCACCACCGCCAAACTCATAATATGGTTGTCCGCTCAGTCAGCTTGTTTGCGGTCGGATTGCCAACATGGTGGTCCTAGGACCACCAAACTTGTAATCAGCCCCCAAGTCTCAGTATTTAAATGTAAAAAGAGGCAACGTTTTCATAAATCTATAAGAAGGCATCGAAACAACCTGAATAAATATCTAAGCTTTCAGGAACATTTATTTAACTGTAAAAATGTTTGATTTTGCTACACAGCAAGAATTCTTATTTGTATGTGCGCATGCAGGTATGTGGTTTTCAAAACACAAACCTGCCTACAAAGCAGGGAGTGCAGTGTACAAGCAGGTTGATACAAAAAGAAAGGGAAGATGGCAAAGAAAGTGTGAGAGGAGGGCTGGGATTGCATAGTGCATAAGCAAGCGGCATGGTACTTGGGGCCAGGGTGGTCACAAGGTCACAGGCAGGGAGAAGAATGCTAATTTGAAAGTAAGACGTTGACAGCAAAATAAATTCAGTAGTGGAGTTGGTACGGGGCTTTTCCACTGTGATGACAAATGTTTTCAAAACAAGGGCCTTGTGGTGTTAAAATGGAGGAAGAATGGAATTTACTCATTCCAATCTGAGATGATTTTGCAGGCTCTTGGAGCATAATGGGAGACTATTTGGGGCCTCATTACAACCCTGCCGGTCAGTGATATAGTGGTGGTAATACCGCCAACAGGCTGGCAGAAATAAATCTGAAATTATGACCATGGAGAAAACCGCTCAGACAGGCAGCCACTTTAACACACCGACCGCCAGGGCGAAATCAACAGGCACCACAGTGGTAACCGCCTACAGCCAGGCAGAAGACAATGTTCCTCCCACTGTATTATGACAGTCCAATCCACCATCTTTTCCAGGGCGGTACCAACGACATCAAAAGCCTGGTGGAAACACTGCACAGAAGGGAAAAGACTCACCTCTGGAGACTCAAGCAAAAATCATGCCGCCATGGAGCCCGAGTTGCATGTGTTCCCCTAGCTCTTCTACGTTCTGCTCCACTACGAACACCAACGCTGGCGAAGACGACCACGGTGAGTACTCCCGCCTAGCACACAGGGGAGTGGGGGAGGAAAAAGAGAGTGACACACACACGCAACACGCAACACCCCCACCCCCAACACCATGCACACAAGCAGATGCACTAACATTACATATTCACCCCGTACCCCTCAAGAATAATGCAAGGACAAAAGGAACTGATTACAGTGAGTGTAATAAGATAAAATAGTATAAATATGTTTATCCAAATCAACAAGTATATACATATTTACAAATGTAGGGACACTGCCCAGTCCTCAATGTCTGTGGGCCACAGGGCCACATCACAATAGGCAGGCACCTCTGGGGGACAGGGAACGGGGGGCACCTCAGCCAGACGATGGTACAACGCCACTGGTCCTGGAGGGGGCAACATGCCCTCTGCTCTGTCCTGGGGAGTGCAATGTCACAGTCTCTCAAGTGGGTGACTTACCTACTGGCTCAGGAGGGGACAACATGCCCTGTGCTTGGTCCTGGGGAGTGATAGGCCACAGTCTCTCAAGTGGATGGCTTCTCCACTGGTTCTGGAGGGGGCATTGTGCCCAGTGAGCTACATCCTGTGGAGGATGGGGTGAGTGGATGGCTTCTCCACTGGTTCTGGAGGGGGCTTTGTGCCCAGTGATCTTCATCCTGTGGAGGATGGGTGAGTGGATGGCTTCTCCACTGGTTCTGGAAGGGGCATTGTGCCCAGTGATGCAGATCTTGGGGAGTGCAAGGTCACAGTCTCTCACCTGGATGTCAGACTCACAGGATTTGCAGGGGCCAGGCCGCACAACAGCCCATAGAAGCAGGACTACACACTGTCTGCCGATGGTGATGGCTGCTCAGTGGTGGCAGTGGTGCTGCTAATGGTGGAACTGGCAGTGGTGGGGGAGGCTCCAGCCTTCCCCTGCAGCCTCAGACGGCTGCCCACTGGGGCTGCTGCTGCTTGTGGCGGTGCTGGTGGCAGTGCTGGCAGTGGTAGGGGGAGGCTCCAGCCCGTTCCCTGCAGCCTCGGATGGCTGAACCACCATGGTTGGTGGTGGGGGCTCTGACTGAGTCTCTGCACCAGGCCCCTTGTCTCTACTGCCTGCTGTTTCAGGCCCCTTGCTCCTCCTTCCTGCAGCTGGGGCTGCCTCCTTGCCCTTCCTTCCTGCAGCTGGGGCTGCCTCCTTGCCCTTCCTTGATGCACTTGGGGTTGGCACCCTGTCCGTCTGGCTGGCTGGTGGTCAGGATCCTTTCGCACCTGGAGTAGTTAGGAACACTACTGTGCCCATAGACTGGGTGGCTGAGGTGCTTGGCTGGGTTTTGACCACCCTGGCCTGACATGAGGGACGGGGGGAGGGTTAGGGAAGAGGTCAATGTTGACGAGGAAAAGCTTCTTAGGGACATTGGGGCGGGAAGAGGGAGATGGTTTGGGAGTGGAGGAAGAGGGAGTGGTGGTAGGAGGTGTCAGTCTGCTGTGTTTGGGTGCAGGTGCATGGGCTGGATGCTGTTGTGAAGTGGATGGCTGTTGGGTGTCTGAGTGCTTGCGTTTGTGTACTTTGGAAGGAGGGGGCACAGACACAGTGGGAGAGGACACAGGGGACATGTGCATGGATGTGGGGGTGGTGACTGCCAGTGAGGTGTGTGTTCTGATAGGTGTGCTGGTGATAGAGGTAATGGATGAGGATGTAGTGCATGCAGGTGTGAGTGTAGATGCAACTGGGAGTGAGGTGGACGACGAGGAGGAGGGGGCCATAGTGGAGGCAGTGGATGTTGGTATGTCTGATTCTTGATGTTGTTTCTGTGAGTGCCTGTGGGATGAAGTGTGGTGCTTGTGTTTGGCATGTCCACTCTTGTGTGTTGTCCTGGGTGCCTACTCATTTGACTGTGTGCTTGGGATAGGTTGGGGTAGAGGGGAATGGGATTGGGAAGAAGAGGTTGGAGGGTGGAAACAGGGACAATGGCTGCCATCAGAGAGGAGGCCAGAGCCTGGATTGATCTCTGTTGGGCAGCCAAGCCAGTGTGAATGCCCTCCAGGAATGCATTTGTCTGTTGCATTTGGGCTGCCAGCCCCTGGATGGCATTCACAATGGTTTACTGCCCAACAGAGATGGATCGCAGGAGGTCAATAGCCTCCTCACTCAGCTCAGCAGGGCTAACTGGGAAAGGGCCTGAAGTGCCTAGGGCGAAGGAGATGCCCACCCTCCTGGGTAAGCGGGCACGCCACCACCACGGAGCTCCCATCGGAGGAGGTATCCGTGTCCGAACTGTACCCTCCTGTCTCCGCTGTGGTGCTCCCCTTACCCTTTGTCCCATTGGTGCCCTCACCATCAGTGGATTCGGCCTCCTTTAGCCTGTGGGATGCAGCTCCCTCCGTCGCCGGTGCCTCTGCTCCTCCGCCAGATGATGCTAATGCACATAAGGACAGGGTGACAAAACAAAAAGGGAGGGGAGAGACAAAGGATACACTTGGTCAATGGCGGCCACAACACCACAGTTGGCGTACACAACACACTCACACACAGGGAAAAGCCCTACGCACTAGCCAATGCACTACCAGTCACAATGCTAGTCACCAGGCCATGGATAGGGACACCTAATGCAAACTGAAGCATACCTGAGACCCACAGACCCCTGCACAGTAGTGAATGTCTACTAGCTTGGTTGGAGTACTTTCACATCAGAACCCTGCCAAACATGGGACCTACTCTGCAATGTCAGGCCTGGGCTAGGGGCACCCACAGCGCCCACACCCTCCACCCGGATACCACCCCACCAGGCGTAAGTTGTATATTAGGGCACTGTACTTACCCCCTTGTGGCTGCTGTGATGCCCCCAAGCACCCATCTATATCTGGATAGGCCACCCCCAGTATGCAGGCCATCAGGAGGGTCAGGGTTCGACGGGCACCCCTTCCTTGTTGGGAGGCCATCCCCAGCTGGGCCTCCTCCACCTTCTGTGCACAGCATCTCAGGTCCTCCCACTGTTTGCGACAGTGGGTGCTCCGCCTGCCATAGACCCCCAGGGTCCACACATCCTTGGTGATGGTATGCAATATGCCCTTCTTTTGATGGGCGCTGACCTGCAGGGAAATGGACACAGGGAAAGGTATTAGTTTGACCATCCTGTCTGTTACACTCATGGCCCACCATGCCCCTTCTCATCCCCATTTGCACACACATGGCCCACCCTACATGCTGTACGCTGCCCAGGGCCCATCCACCAACCCCCCCTACATGAGGCCCTCACACACAGCACTCCATGCATTTACGTCCAATGCATCGTACTCATGGTGTACTCACCTGTTGGTCTGGAGGCCCATACAGCAGTCGGTACTGGGGTAGGACCCCATCCACCAGTCGCTCCAACTCTGCTGAGGTGAAGGCAGGGGCCCTTTTCCCAGTAACACGAACCATGGTCGGTTCCAGACACACGTCACAACAGCAAATGCATTGTAGGTCCTCTCCTGTAGAAGGTCAGGTAGCAAGTGAGGAATCAGATAGAAAATGGTGGTCACGTCCACGGCAGTGCGTACCGTCACCGCCGGCGTACATCACCATTGGCCACTGTACCCCATGGGACCCAATGTTAACCAATGAGGAGTTGCACAGCGGTTATCGACCGCCTCCCGCAATGGCGTACAACGTCAGCGGAATTACCTCATTTCCACCTGTCCCTCTGTACAGGACATGCGGACGCCATTTCAGGGGGGTGCAGGCCATGGCTCCTAACTGCATCACAGTACACAAATGCACCATTTGGACATCTCCAACAAAATACTGTTACAATCACAACATGCATTGAACTGTAGTGGTTGGAATGTAGAGATAATGACCAGTTGCTTACTCTTTTGGCCCATAGATTGCAACCGCTGCAGATGAATAGGAGATGGAGACATACCCCCGTGTACAGCCCTCTGGTGGACTTGGCTACACTGGAGTGCAGGTATATTATCCTCACCTACAGACTGGACAGGGCCACAATCACAGAGGTGTGTGCCCAATTGGAGCCTGACCTGATATCTGCTATCCATCATCACACTGGGATACCCCCTCTTGTGCAAGTGCTATCAGTTCTCCATTTCCTGGCAACTGTTTTTTTCCAAGTGACAGTGGGCTTGGCAGCAGGAATGTCACAGCCAATGTTCTCAATAGTGCCGACCAGAGTGTTGTCTGCCCTGATTAAACAAATGTGCAGCTACATCATTTTCCCCCTGGTGGAGGATTTGGCCACAGAGAAAGCTGACTTCTATGCAATGGGACATATCCCCAACATTATTGGGGCTATTGATGGAGCACATATTGCTTTTGACCCCCGCGAAATGAACAGGTGTTCAGAAATCGAAAGAGTTTACACTCCATGAATGTGAAGATGGTGTGCCTGGTAGACCCGTATATTTCCCATGTCAATGCAAAGAATCCTGGGTCTGTGTATGATGCCTTTATCCTGAGGAATAGCAGCATCCCAAATGTGATGGCCCAACTGATGGTTTACCGCAATTGAATGTCCGCTGCGGTGATTCGTGGGTCATAATGTTGAGGGCTTAGTTCTGTTGGCGTAACATTGTGGGTTTTGCTACCGCCAGTTTATCACTGACCTTTGGACTGGCGGACTTGTGTGTGTGGCTGTATGTGGCGGATTGGTGTGTGTGTGTGTCATAATATGATTGGCGGTTATCCGCCGTGGCTGAGTTACGTTGGCAGCAGTCAGCATGGCGGTAAGTGGGATTTACTGCCAATGTCATAAAGAGGGCCTTGGTGTCTAGTTTTCTGCACCTCTTGGATTCCAGCCACATTATGCAAAAATATCACAAAATACAGTAGCAATGTTTAGATATAAACCACAATTACAAAACTCTTCACTGAGTTCGTAAAACTGAAGTCAATCGAGGTGAGGTTGGTTCAGGTCAGGCCACTAGTGTGGTTAATCTCATTACTGTTTATTTTAAACACTGTAATTATTTAATGCCTTGTTAGAAATATTTTTTAAAAGAAGAACCAGGGACACCTTAAGGATTTGGGGGACCCTGGGCCAAACGTATTTTGGGGGCTCCTGTGTGGAAAGGTTTTGCATTTATGATCCAATTTCAGCTTGTTCTTGCACTCTTTGGCCATATCACTGACAGCGCAAAGGTACACTGGTCCAAATTCCCAAAAGTCTTTACATTTAATATTCAGAGATAGTGATGTATGTTTTTAATATAGTAACGCAGCAGCAGCTCATTAATTTCACTGCAAATAATCTCTGTGGCACCCTCCCATTTTTCACATGAGGTGCTGTTTTATTATAGGAAACTTTATTTATGGGTGTTGCATGAAACATAAACACAACATTTCTCTGCAAAATGCCTGTAATAGACTCTCACACAACAGCCACATTAAAACCAAATAAAAGGGAAACAGTATTTTAAACTGTTTAAAAATTATTAAAGGTCATCAGGACAAGACTATCTGCAGAACAGAGTTAGCTGGCTCTCTGGGCCACTATGTCCAGGCCTTGAAACGTATCTGAGTACATCTTCCACCTAGATTCTTATATTACTGAATTAACTATTCGGGGACAAAACGTATGTCCGGAAGTAATTCTGCATTGTACTCTTGCAGGAAGAAAACACAAAAATAATTTTCAAAGGTGTTGAAGACCATGGACACACAAGTATTGCAGTACATATAACGTAACTAAACTCAGTTCTTCTGTTTATAGCAATATGGAAGACTAGTACATTTCTTATTTAGCCCCTTAGTTTTAAGTTGGCCAAATACTGTTTTTGCTGCATGCCAGAGTCCATGTAATAGCAAAAAAGAATTAAAAGGCATTATATAGACAGAGTGGATTTGGCTCCGATCATTTAACGATCTTTTTCTTTACAGGCT
The DNA here is from genome assembly GCF_031143425.1 of Pleurodeles waltl. NCBI lineage: Eukaryota > Metazoa > Chordata > Amphibia > Caudata > Salamandridae > Pleurodeles > Pleurodeles waltl. The sequence continues at coordinate 1,028,108,593 of NC_090437.1, read as the reverse complement.
TGTGATTGGACAGCTGTTGTGTTAGTCTGCTGAAACAGTATTTCCACTGCTCATAACCAGCAGAGACATTTAATGTAGACATCATGTCAAATATAATAAGTGGGGATTTGCCAGCTGTAAACCTGTAACACATACACAGGAAATGGGTTTACAGTGTCAACTCCGTCAAATGCAATGGAATAGGATTTGACAATAAGAAATTCTTAATAAACACTATCAGAAGGGACTTTAGACACTATCATTTGGGGTTTTAGACTGAGAGACCTTAAAACAGTTCTTTAGTTCAAAAGACGTTTGTTTTTCATTGTGCCTACACGTAATATTATATTTAGCATATAGTTGTATGTGAATTAAAGTAATCTTCTTTTAAAGCACTGGATGGACATTGATTTTACGCTGCAGAGTTCTGAGTTTCTATTCCACACCACTTTCTTGAGTAAGCTTTGGTCGGCCATACATCTCTACTGTAAGGGTTAAATACTTATGGGCTGTAGCTTGTGCTCAGTTTTGGTCCAGTAGTAAAACAGTCCAAGATCATTGACTCAATCATTTTGCTGATCTTCTTTACAGGCATTTAATTGAGCAGCAGTTGTGCTAGCCCACCTATGAAGTATGTTTGCTCATAACTGATAGATACATTGTAATGATGACCTTGTGTAAAATTCTGTAGGAAGAGTCTTTGTAAATTCAAGAGGAAGTGGTTTTACACTGTGAATTCTGTGATAAACACATTAGGAGTGGGCTTCACATTCATTAAAACAGGCACACATTCTTGCTCAGAACTCACTAGTTTAGAAGGGTCTAGAGAATTCTGTTTTTTTCATTAAGTACATCTTAAATTTTAGTATTTAGTACTGTATGAATTATAGAATGGACATCTGCGAGGAAAGTGGTGTATTATATGGTGTGCTTGTGTGACCTCACCATGAAATACACTCACAATATGAACTTGGGCCTAGTCATGCTCATTGTAAAACCTTAGCTCTACTTTGGGTACCTGTGGCTTTGAGCAATCAGGCTTAAATAAAGGAACAGGTGCAAGTAATTTAGAAGTACCAAAACAATAGAATAAAAAAGCTATACAACACGAAAGACGTATGACACCAATTTATAAAAAAAGATCTAATTTGTATTCACTATTAGACACCAAGCACACCAAAACAACCTAAATCCACCGGAGGGTGCCGAATATATAGATTATTAATTAAAATGTAAATCACTGCTTTTCAATCAAAACGTAAAGAAGCATTAACTAACTACTGAGGGTAGAGGAAACTTTGAAAAAATGTTATAAAGTTATGTTCAGGTACTCCAGACTGCTTTGGCTGACCAACTCTGGTAAGGAGCAGGTCAAGTGGTCCAGTGGGGATTTGCAGAACAGTTACCTTGTCACTAAAGTGGTCTCCAGTCCTGTTTCAGGCTTTATGTGCAAACCACCACATACATCAATGTAGTGATCCTGATGCAAGGGATACAGGGTGCTAAAGATCCTGTAGGTTGTGGAGAAATGTATGTTAGACAGGGGGCTTCCTAGGGCTACTCCTCAGTCCATGGTCTTGGTGGGGCAGCATTGGCCACAGGGGTCGATGCCCTTCAAAGTCCTGATGGATCAAGCAAAAGTCACAGAGAAACCAGCAGTCCCTTTGGTGGAGCTTAGTGTCCTTCTTGGACAACCAAACTACACTCCGATGACTCTCCCAAATCCAGTGGATTTGGGTATAACGTTTGAGCATTGGGACATGGCCTACCAGGTTACACATCAGCTGTCAGTGGCACTGAAGGGTTTGTGGCTACTGACTAGCCAAGGCAGGCTTCTTCAGCTTTTGTGGCCCTGGAGGTTTAACAGAAAGTCAGCCCGATGACTTTTAGAGTTCATCTCATCTCTCTGGGGCTCAGGGAGTCAACTTTTTCCCAAGCAGGACACCACAGTCCTCTCTTACCAGCCAAGGAGCAGCAGATGCAGTCCGGTTGGTGGTGCAGCCTCCCTTTGCCAGGTCTAGGGAACAGCAGGGCAATCCTTCTGTGGTCCTTTCTCCAATACAGATGTGATTTGAGGTCTGTAAGCCAGAGGTGTCATACTTATTCCCAGAAAGCTCCCTTGGGGTATGATCCAGCGATTACTAGCAAATGGGCTACTAGGACCCTTCCCACCTGATGCTGATTTAATCCTGTAATGTGTGGAGGAGAAGGTCATGGACATACTGCACCCTGATGGGCCTGCCTGCCCATTTGATGCCCCTACCTGTGGTGGTTATATGGCAGTTTGGAGTCAAGTTGGGGCACATGGAAGTGACATATGTGCATGTTGCACATATGTGTTTGAACTGGCCTGTGGCCTTAATGTTTGTACATAGTTCTGTATATATATTTATTGTGCAATCTTGTAATATGTCAGACGGGAACATGGTCTCCACCAGCAAGAAGGTGGCTACCATTGTCCGTGGTGGCCTGACTGCACTGGCGGTGCCGGCGGTGGATTGGCTTTATTCTGTTGGGAAAACCACCATGGTCATAATTTGGTGGTCTTCACGGCAAGCCTACAGCCAACATGGCGGTCATGAAACTGCCAAACTCGTTATGACCCCCATAGTGTTGTTATCAGAGTTGTGGATTCCTAACCCAGTACTGTAGGAAAGTACCATCTTGCCTGGCATGGTACCCCCATATTTCACTGTATATATGTTGTTTTAGTCTATGTGTCACTGGGACCCTGCCAGGCAGGGCCCCAGTGCTCATAAGTATGTGCCCTGTATGTGTTCCCTGTGTGATGACTAACTGTCTCACTGAGGCTCTGCTAACCAGAACCTCAGTGGTTATGCTCTCTCTGCTTTCCAAATTGTCACTAACAGGCTAGTGACCAATTTCACCAATTCACATTGGCATACTGGTACACCCATATAATCCCTAGTATATGGTACTGAGGTACCCAGGGTATTGGGGTTCCAGGAGATCCCTATGGGCTGCAGCATTTCATTTGCCACCCATAGGGAGATCTGACAATTCTTACACAGGCCTGCCAGTGCAGCCTGAGTGAAATAACGTCCACGTTATTTCACAGCCATTTACCACTGCCCTTAAGTAACTTATAAGTCACCTATATGTCTAACCTTCACCTGGTGATGGTTGGGTGCAAAGTTACTTAGTGTGTGGGCACCCTGGCATTAGCCAAGGTGCCCCCACATTGTTCAGGGCAAATTCCCCGGACTTTGTGAGTGTGGGGACACCATTACACGCGTGCACTATACATAGGTCACTACCTGTGTATAGCGTCACAATGGTAACTCCGAACATGGCCATGTAACATGTCTAAGATCATGGAATTGTCACCCCAATGCCATTCTGGCATTGGGGAGACAATTCCATGATCCCCCGGGTCTCTAGCACAGAACCCGGGTACTGCCAAACTGCCTTTACGGGGTCTCCACTGCAGCTGCTGCTGCTGCCAACCCCTCAGACAGGTTTCTGCCCTCCTGGGAACCAGGCAGCCCTGGCCCTGGAAGGCAGAACAAAGGATTTCCTCTGAGAGAGGGTGTGACACCCTCTCCCTTTGGAAATAGGTGTGATGGCTGGGGAGGAGTAGCCTCCCCCAGCCTCTGGAAATGCTTTGATGGGCACAGATGCTGCCCATCTCAGCATAAGCCAGTCTACACCGGTTTAGGGATCCCCCAGCCCTGCTCTGGAGCGAAACTGGACAAAGGAAAGGGGAGTGACCACTCCCCTGACCTGCACCTCCCAGGGGAGGTGCCCAGAGCTCCTCCAGTGTGCCCCAGACCTCTGCCATCTTGGAAACAGAGGTGTTGCTGGCACACTGGACTGCTCTGAGTGGCCAGTGCCAGCAGGTAACGTCAGAGACTCCTTCTGATAGGCTCTTACCTCTCTTAGTAGCCAATCCTCCTTCCTTGGTAGCCAAACCTCCTTTTCTGGCTATTTAGGGTCTCTGCTTTGGGGAATTCTTCAGATAATGAATGCAAGAGCTCACCAGAGTTCCTCTGCATCTCTCTCTTCACCTTCTACCAAAGGATCGACCGCTGACTGCTCAGGACGCCTGCAAAACCGCAACAAAGTAGCAAGACGACTACTAGAAAGCTTGTATCGCTTCATCCTGCCGGCTTTCTCGTCTGTTTCCAGGTGGTGCATGCTCTGGGGGTAGCCTGCCTCCTTTCTGCACTAGGAGATCTGAAGAAATCTCCTGTGGGTCGACGGAATCTTCCCCCTGCAACCGCAGACAACAAAAAGTCCTCTGGGTCCCCTCTCAGCACAACGAGCGTGGTCCCTGGAACTCAGCAACTCTGTCCAAGTGACTCCCACAGTCCAGTGACTCATCAGTCCAAGTTTGGTGGAGGTAAGTCCTTGCCTCCCCACGCTAGACTGCATTGCTGGGTACCGCATGATTTGCAGCTGCTCCGGTTCCTGTGCACTCTTCCAGGATTTCCTTTGTGCACATCCAAGCCTGAGTTCCCGACACTCTAACCTGCAGTGCACAACCTTCTGAGTTGTCCTCCGGCGTTGTGGGACTCCCTTTTGTGACTTCGCGTGGACTCCGGTTCACTCTTCTTCCAAGTGCCTGTTCAGGTACTTCTGCGGGTGCTGCCTGCTTCTGTGAGGGCCCCCTGACTTGCTGGGCGCCCCTCTCTGTCTCCTCATCCAAGTGGCGACATCCTGGTCCCTCCGGGGCCACAGCAGCATCCAAAAACCCTAACCGTGACCTTTGCAGCTAGCAAGGCTTGTTTGTGGTCTTTCTGCGTGGGAACACCTCTGCAAGCTTCTTCACAACGTGGGACATCCATCCTCCAAAGGGGAAGATCCTAGTCCTCTCCGTTCTTGCAGAACACCAAGCTTCTTCCAACCGGTGGCAGCTTCCTTGCACCCTCAACTGGCATTTCCTGGGCTCCTGCCCACTCTCGACACTGTCACGACTCTTGGACTTGGTCCCCTTGTCTTACAGGCACTCAGGTCTGGAAATCCACTGTTGTTGCATTGCTGGTGTTTGTTATCCTTGCAGAATCCCCCTATCACGACTTCTGTGCTCTCTGGGGGTAGTAGGCGCACTTTACACCTACCTTTCAGGGTCTTCGGGTGGGCTATTTTTCTAACCCTCACTGTTTTCTTACAGTCCAAGCGACCCTGTACAAGCTCACATAGGTTTGGGGTCCATTCGTGATTCACATTCCACTTTTGGAGTATATGGTTTGTGTTGCCCCTATACCTATGTGCTCCTATTGCAATCTACTGTAACTTTACATTGCTTCCGTTACTTCCTTTTGCTATTACCTGCATAATTTTGATTTATGTACATATATCTTGTGTATATATCTTGTCCTCATACTGAGGGTACTCACTGAGATACTTTTGGCATATTGTCATAAAAATAAAGTACCTTTATTTTTAGTATATCTGTGTATTGTGTTTTCTTATGATATTGTGCATATGACACCAGTGGTATAGTAGGAGCTTTACATGTCTCCTTGTTCAGCCTAAGCTGCTTTGCCATAGCTACCTTCTATCAGCCTAAGCTTCTAGAAACACCTCTTCTACACTAATAAGGGATAACTGGACCTGGCACAAGGTGTAAGTACCTCTGGTACCCACTACAAGCCAGGCAAGCCTCCTACAAGTACTCCAAAGGTAAAAGAAACGAAACGCCTCATTATGAGTTTGGCAGTCTTTTGTCACGACCGCATGGTGGCAATTGCTAAAAGACCGCCATGTTGGCGGTCACACAGACCACTGTATTATACAGGAAGAACTGCCCAAACCCAGCCAGGATTCCGACACCACCAGAACTATGGAGGGCGGGAAAGAGGTGGCTCCACCTCCTGTACTGCCAGTCTGTCAAAAAACCCTCAAACCAATTACGACCCACAAATCACGATAGCGGTTCTTCCATGGTGGGAAAACCAATGGCAGTGCAAACAGCAGCGGTCAGCAGTCTACACAGCAATATGCTACACCACATTGGGTAGTTTGAAGTCCACACACCTGACACACATCCACACACCAGACACACCTACAAACTGCACTATTAAACACACTCTACAATCCTTTTATTCAAAAACGCCATACACAGCAAGATAGAGGCCACACACAGAAATTAGGCACCCCTCACCATTCCAAATACCACCCATCCCACACCTGCACATCATACATATCACATTTTTTTCACCACTCATAATACGCCACCCATCACCCATTCACAACACAGCATTCATACCTCATCACCAGTTTTTTACCTTTTCATGTTGTCCACCACTCCCATGTCCCCACAAAACATCCCACTTCACAGACGATGAGTTAAGGGTCATGGTGAATTAAATTATCACAGTTGAGCCGCACTTATTTTCGAGCCCAAGTTCAACAAACCTCCATTGCCAGGACAATTGAGATGTGGCGAAACAATAGTCGTCAGGGTGAATTCTGTAGGCAGCTATCCATGCACAAGGGAGGACATCAGGAAGAGATGGAACAACTTCAGGGGAAAGGTACGTTCCTTGGCTGCCAGGCACCAGCTGGCAGTCCTCAAGACTGGCGGTGGACCCCTACCTCCTCCCCTAATGTTCACATCATGGGATAAGAAGGTCTTGCACATCCTGCATCCTGAGGGTTTGACAGCAATACCTAGGGAAGTGGAGTCAGGTAAGTCACAACACTGAAAATGTCACCCTAAAGTTCTGTCTTGAATGCTCACTGATCACCTTTTGACATCTTAACAGCCAACACACTTGCCACCCCTGTGTCCAACTGTCCAAATACCCCTCACTGGCATACCACATGTCAACTAAACTCACCCGGGGGCACAGTGTCTGTGTATGGTGTGGGTAGTACGTGGACTGACAGCACTACAACTCAGAGCAGGCACTGTTCTACCATTAAGAAAACCGGAACAGTATACTATAATGAAAATAACCCTCCATGTTAACTACATGATCGACTAAACACACCTGAATGATCCAAAAATGTTACAGTCTAGGGCAATGATAGCAATGCTATGGGCATCTGCCAGTACAACACCACCAACACACAGCAACAGCTGTGTCCTCTGCTAAAATGGCCCCTTTGCCTCCCTTCACCCACTGAAACATATTCACCTGGAGATAACACACATATCCGCAGTGTACTGTACTAGGTGAAAGCTGATATGAATGGTTACTCCTAAGCTGATGGGAACATCAGTTTCCACTTTACATTCTGCAGATGTCTGGTGACTCAATACTGAACAACTGCTCACTGGGAGGTAACATGAACAATATAACGCTACACTGCAGACAAGATATGAGTCTATCAACAGGCATCCAACTGCCAAGCTAATCTGATATCCTGTAGCAAGATGTATGATATAGGAATTCCCTGTATCCCATATAGCTGTAGCCCAGATTTGAAAGCAGGTGTCACTGTCACATCAGGGGATCAAACAAAGCCTTTCTTTGCATGGCTCAAAGCATATCTACCTGTCAAAGGTTGATACCACATGTTGCATTACAATCTGTAACAGTCTGTTCTGCTTCATCAACAGGTCACCTACGCATTGTGACAATGAAGAGGACACCTGAGACAGCCACTTCCCCACTGGATGAAGCCTTCAGTGAGGAGAACACAACTGGATGTGAGGACATTGAGGACAACTCTGGCACATCTGGGACACCTAGTCAGTCTACATCTATCAACCTCACCCAGCCTACATCGACTCCTTCCAGCCCTGTTGCATATACATACCAAGCAACCATTTGCCTCCAAATATGTGTTCCAAGGACAGTTACAACCATCATGTGCCCCCCAGTACAGGAATCTAGGAACTAGAAAACCCTGACAATGAAGGACCTGGCATCACTGAGATTGGACAAACTGTGCCAAGAGCACAAGCACATGGGGGTAGGGTGTGTGGGTGGAATGGTGTGGGCCAGCGGATTGAGGCTCCAAGGGATACAACTGGCCAGGACAGCATCTCCAAAGTCTTGGGAGCCTTCCAGCAGTCCTAAGGCATGATGGGCCAGGTGCTTGCCATAATGGGGGAGATAAAGCAGCTGCAGAGGGACAACCACCAGGAAGTCATGCAAAAGTGGGAGGTTCAAAATGCCAACATGGCCTGCCTAACAGGGGTGCTGAGAGACATTATACCACCCTGAGTAGGTTATGTTCAAAACCGCAGACCCCTTCGATTGACCATGTAACATCAGTCCCTTCTACATCTGTGGCAGCCAGTGGAATGGCGGCTCTGCAAGGGGAAGGACATGCCTCAGACACCCAAACCTCTGTAGCTGAAGAACCCCCCTGCAAACGTGGACGGCCACCAAAACATCCAGGAGGAGCAGACGCCAAGACTTTAACCACTGCGAGGAAGTGATCCTATACTCATTGGTTTCCCTTGTGTGTTACAGATACACCCTGTTGGCTATTTTACAATCACTCTCCATTTTCCAATGGCACAAGGACACTGGACTTGAAACTCCAAATGTTTTAGAAGCTACTCTGATGATTACATCCACCATGAGTGAACCATTCACTATTTGCACTATATGATTTTATCCTATTCCTTTAATGTTCCAGTGCACTTATAAATACACACAACTAAACCACATATCATGTTTGAGCATCCATTTTCAGCTATATTGAACAGCTAACTGTGAAGTTTTTGCTTATACATGATATTCACATATGTACCATATCTGTTAAGACCCATCTCACATGTACTGTTGAGTCTGGATCAGATATATGTACAGTTATACAAATGGACACACTCCTATTCCCATTTATTGCACTTTCCTGCACATAGGTTGACAACATGCCAAATATCACACAGTGCAGTACAGCTTCGCAATGTAATGCTTCAGTATAGGTGTGAATAACAAGCACCCCAGACACTAATTAAGTTAGGGACGTGTCAGTCTTTGTCTATCCAAATAGGCAAACAAATTGGTTCAATGTGTCATCATCTAAAGCCTTAGCACATACCCATACCATGCCTCCCAAATGACCATACCCCATAATACAGACAGAGGTCAGTACAACTCTCCCCAGTCATGGAACTTTCCACTTACCATGGTCAGGTATCTGTAGGCATGCCTGGTACATGACATCAGAATAACATATTTGTATGTGTTGAGTATGTGTTTCTGTATAGTGATAAACAATTTAACATTCCTAAGCTATTGCTTGAATTATGCTTGACTATGTTGTAGTTGATAGGGAACCTGTACCATGTGGCAAAGTCACCTTGTCATGTTATGGTCAGTGTGACTGGTCAACTTCATTCATGGTATTGTAGGTGTCAGTTAGGTAGATTAGCTGGTGCTTAACAATGTTAATAGTGAGAGACATACATATTTTTTTGTTGTGACATGATGTTGGCACCTTACTGGCACTACTGGGGTTGTTGGTGAACAGGATGTAATGATACTTATGTGTACTGTATGATTTAGGTGTTATCTTGTGAATGTGATGACCATACCTGACTTTCTGTTTTTCAGCATCAGCACCGGCAGGCGAAGGAGACAGAGCACAGCTGAGTGGGGAAGCTTCTGGCCACAGGACCTCCAGTCAGGGGGAACACTCAACAGCGAGGGGACTGCTACTGGGAAGACTGGATCCACTATATCTTCTTTGGAATCTTCCTCAAGTGGCCACTTCCTAGCAGTGATGTACCCATCTGGGACCACCCCAGTACCATCTCTGTCCGCCAACCCCATTCCATCACCCCCCTCCCTGTAGATCCCCACCCAGTTGGCCGTGCTCACTCATCCAAGAGGGTGGGTGTCTCCATCACCGCAGGCACCTTTGCCCCAGCCTCTGTTAGCCCTGTTGCCCTCAGTGAAGAGGTTATTGACTTCCTGAGGTCGATCTCTGTGGGTCAGTCGACCATCGTGAATGCCATCCAGGGACTGGCAACTCAAATCCAACAGAGCAATGCATTCCTGGAGGGCATTCACAGCGCACTGGCTGGCCTACAGAGATCATTTCATACAGATGGCAGACAGTCACCTCATGTCTACTGGCCCCCTACACCTTCCTCTTACCAGTCTGAATCCCCACAGCCCCAACCCAGCCAAAGCAAACAAACAGACAGGCATGGAGCCACCTCAACATCCAAGGGTAGCGTAGACAAACATAAGCACACAAGACACACCACCAGCGTGCACACAGACAACATCCACCTGCAGGCACAGCAACAGTCCCGACTTGCTCTGACACCCCCACCACCCCCACTGTCACAGACACAACACCTGACACACCTGCAGACACCACATCAACATTCAGGGATCCAGCCACCACACTTTTCCTACTCAACAACAGCACCCCAGTAGACCCTCAGACAACCACCGCAGTCACCATACCTGCAGACACCGCTACCAATGACATGACTACATGCAGCACATCCGGCATACCTGCAGTCACCACCCCAACAGACAGCCACCCATCCACCATGGCATTCCGCAGCACCTCAACACCCCCTCAGCCCAAGACACATAAGCCCTCCCTCACCCACCCAAAAGACACTTACAACCCGCAAGCACACCGACCACAAACACACACCCAAGACATCCACACAAAAACATTAGACAACCACTCCCTCACTGCTGACACCCAAACTACCTTCGGATGACCATCCTGTGTGTCAAATACATTTTTCCTTTCTGAGTTTGACCTTTTCCCAACTCCTCCCCCCAGGACACCCCTAAAAGAACGTTTTCCCTTCCCAAGGCTATTTCTTTTACCTCCAAGGTCTCCTCTACCCCCTTACCAGCACCCATGCACCTCACCCACCAAAAAGAAGTCCACCTCTCACAAAAAGATCTGACCCCCTCCAAAGCCAAAGTCTAACCCCCACTCCCAAGCCTAAGCCCAAACCCCCCTCCCCTACTACTGCCCCAAGGATCCCTGAGGTGCCTGCCGGCCCCCTTGACGTCCCTACCTGTGGAGGCTACATGGCAGTCAGGAGTCAAGCTGGGGCACCATTTTGTGCCATTGATGTAAATAATGTATATATGGACTGGCCAATGGCCTTGGACTTCTAGCTTTATATAACGTATTATAACCAACTAGTTGATGGTTTTCTGGTTACATCTTCGTCCTGCATTTCCTTTCCTAGGTTTGAGTTGCTCCTGGCTGGCATTGATTGTGTGGCAGTATTTATGGCCCTCATTATGAACACGGTGGTTTACACCGCCGTGTTCATGCTGGTGGTCTTTCTAATGACCGCCAGCCCCCCTGGAACCCTGCCGGCCATATTATGAACAGTCTGCTGGGGTGGCAGGTGGTAACATTATTTCTGCCCGCCGGCCCAGCAGAATGCCTGGCTGGGAAATTGGAGCCACCGTCAATGCCTCTGTGCGGTGAGTGCAGCTGCACCCATTGCGCAGATCACTGCCCGTAAATCAGGCAGTGACCTGCGCGATGGAGCACTGCACAGGGGCCCCTGCACTGCCCATGCCAGGTGCATGGGCAGTGCAGGGGCCCCAAGGGGGCCCCAGAGCACCCCTTCCACCAGCCTTCCCCTCGCGGGGAAACCTGCCAGGGAAAGGCTGGTGGAATTGGGATCATTATCCGAGGGGAGCAGTGCTGCCCTGTCGGATAATGATGCCGTCCACCGCCAGACTACCTGTCTGAGGTAGCCTGGCGGCGGAGCCCTCTCTGTTATCATTATGTGGCGGTGTGGGCCGCCATGCCGAATGGCGGGATTTTCCACCACCGCCAGCATGGGGGCCCACACCTCCATAATCATAATGAGGGCCTATGTGTGTGGGCTGCTTGACGCTTCGGTATTGTCTGAGCAGTCTGTGAGGTTGTGTGCAGTTCTGGGTTTGTTTTATGTGATTGGTATGTGTATGTAGCTGAAATGTTGTTGTCTTGGTGATGTCTTGTGTTAGTGTTGATATGTGTTTGTTGTAGTGCTGTGTGGCTTTTTGTGTTTAGACTGTTTGAGTCTGCATGTATTGCGCATGGCATAATAGGTTTGGTGTACTGTGTGTGTGTGATATGTATGTCGATTGCTAGGTTGTATGATGGTGTAAATGTGTGTGTTTCATCACAGATGGTTGTATGTGTGTGGAGTACCTGGCCAGTTTCAGCTGTGAATGTTTGACACGTGTTTATATTTGTGCGGTTGTGGTGTTGTTGTTACAAGTTCGTATGTTGTATGTGAATTTGTGATCCGGGGCCTCTGCTGTGGTGCTGTATGTAACTGTGTGTTATTGATGTCTGGTGTGTGTGGTGTGTGCATGTGTGTGCTGGCTGCAGTGTGCGTGCTTTTTATGTGTGGGTGTATTTGTTGCTGTATGTGAGTGTGTGTGTCACTGTACTATTATGTGGGAGTATAGCCCTCGCATCTCCTCCCTTTGGTATGTTATGTAACAGTTCAACTTTATACATTTTACAAATGTAACAGGTGAGTGTGTGTACTTACGGTTCTTGTCTTCCTCGTCGGCAATGATTCAATTGTCTTTCTGCAAGCAGGATGACGTCTAGTTGTGGTTCCATGGTGGCTCTAGACGAGTATGGCTTCCTGGAGGTGAATGACTCCTTTTATACTGTTCGTTTCCGCCTGGCGTTCCTTGGTGATCTGACCGTGGCGGAAATCTTGGAGGTGTGCTACCTCGTAATGAGTCTGGCGGAGACCATGTTTCCATGTGGCTCCAATCAACCACAGTGGTCTGGCCACACTGGTGGTGCCTGCGGTGATTTGGAGGGATTCTGTACACATCACTGTGAATGTAATAATGTGGCGGTCTTCTCCGCCAGCCTGTTGGTGGTCAGACCGCCAAACTCGTAATGAGGCCCACAATGTCAAAATTGGTGGTCTTTAATCTCTGATTGACGTGGGACTCCCCCCTCACCCAAACGAGTTGCCACATTTCAACATTTGCATTTCAACATTTGCATTTGCCACATTTCAACATTTGCTTGCAGAAAGACAATTGAATCATTGCCGACGAGGAAGACAAGAACCGTAAGTACACACATTCTCCATTATGATCTGCTGTACTGGTCACTGCTGAAAAAACATCAATAGTGTGTCACCCTATGTGTGACAACAGCAGCAGGACTGATACAACGGGGAATATTATCTTGTGGAGTCCCTATTTCTAAGAAGGCTTCCATATCCACATGCAATGACACAGAGGTGTATAAAATGTGCTTGTGGGTAAGAGTGTTGCAGTAAAGAACTAGCTACAGTGATGTGTTCCCTGTCTCTCCTGCAGTGGTGATCATGTTTTGTATTGGTTTGACCATTGACAGCCTTGCCTCAGAGCCTCACCCAGTCAGGTGGGTACTGAGAGCAGTGAGTGGGATGTTTTATGCAGTTTTCTAGTTTATCTAGGGCATGAGTATGTCATTCTTTGGTGATCGGTTGAGTATATGCTTTGCAGCACATGGTCAGACTGGTGATCTGACCTGGTGGCGCTCCTGTCAAGCTCCCTATATCACACATGCAACCTGCACATAAAAGGCACTGATGACCCTGTGAGATATATGTGTGCATGCAGGGAAGCTGCAGTAGCTTCTAGGCAGTTGCACTGGGTCACCTGTCAGCTTCGGAGAGCAACAGATAGATACTACTGCAGAGCTATTGATGTCTTGCTGGACTCAAAGTCCTGGAGCAGAGAATAAGTGCCTGTGAGTACTAAGTGGACTGAGAGGAGCAGAATGAGATTCTGTTCAGTGGTGGAACGGGTGCTTGATGATGCCAGTAAATACAATCTTCTGGGCACATGATGTTGCAGGTCAGCGATCTGCATGGGGTATTGTTGGATGAAGGTGGCCTTCCAGCAGTCACTGGGCAAGAGTTATCAAAAGTAAATAAATGGATAGCCTAAGTCTTTAATGCCCTCCAAAAATGTGGGTAAAGGGCAGTAAACGAGAAGTTCAAGGCTCACAATTGGAAGAAGAACACTTGACATTGGAATGATTGCAGCAGCATAGTTTCAAGAGTAAGACGTCTATTGTTAAATAGGTAAACAGCAAGTCTTCAGAATATTGGTTCAACTCAATGAGAAGGGTAGAGATTATCCAGTGGCCTATTCAGAACACCACTGATTGACCAAGTGGCTGCTTAAAGATCACTGTAGCTCCCAATGCCAAGGAGAAGGCAGCATTCTTTAATCAAGAATGACTGTATTGGTTTAGAGTAATGCCTTTTAGGCTTAAGAATGCTTCTGCCACTTTTGTTTCCTAAGGAACGTGTTCCTTCAGGGCTAGAAGAGTTATTCATGTCCTACTGTTAGAGATGGGGTCCATAGTTGGCAGTAGTTTGCACCCTGTCCAAGTAGGGATCCTCACTGCAGTCAGGGTAAGGGAGCAATACAGCTATGATAACCCCTGCTCGCCCCCTTGGTAGCTTGGCTCAAGCAGTCAGGTTTATCTCAGAGGCAATATGTAAAGTATTTGTACACACACACACACATTAACACTGTGAAAACACCACAGAAGAACTCCACACCAGTTTAGAAAGACTGTCAATATTTATCCAAGTAAAACAAGACCGAAACAGCAAAAATCTAACATACACAAATAAAGATATGAATTTCTAAAGATCAAATTGTAGTAAAGCACTTAAAAACACAATAGTTCCAACTGGGGGAAAGGAAAGGCAATAGTCCAATGCCACTCGTGAGGGAGTGTGGGCCAACAAAAATCCAACATACACAAGTAAAGATATGAATTTCTAAAGATTACATCTTCGTAAAGCACTTAAAAACACAATAGCTCCAACTGGGGGAAAGGATAGGCAATAGTTTGATGCCACTTGTGAGGGTGTGTGGGCCGGTCAGTATCTTTGAAAATGATTAAAAAAAACAAAGACATTGCACGGAGTCGGTGAGGCGTCACTAGAGCAGGTGCGGCATTGGTTCACTACTGCTACTGGGGAGGTGAGGTGTCGGTCCCTTATTGCTAGGCAGGGCAGGTGAGGTGTTGGTTCCTTACAGTCACAGGGGAGGTGACGAGACATTGGTTCCTTACGACCCAACGGGGTCAATGAATCTGGCAGGTCAAGATGCTTGGCATCAACTTTGCTGTGTCGCAACCACGCCACGGGGCCACAGGTGCTGCAGCAGAGTCAGAGTTGTATGTCACAGGCGTCACTGACATGTAACTCGGGACTCACGCTGTTGCAGGAATCGGAGGCACTGCAGCAGCGTCAGGCCTGTGGCGACAGTCACGGTCATTGCACTTAGTGGAAACCACAGCTTCGATGCAGGCACCCACGCGAAATCAGACAGCTGCACTGGTTCCGAAGTCGCTCTGCAGTTGCTGTGCTTGGTTTCTTCTTGGTTGCATCAAAACTCACTCCGAAGGGCCCGGGAACTAGATGTGGTACCACTTGGTAAGTCAGGACTCTCAGCAAGAGATCCCAGGTGCTGGTAGTCTTTGATGTCCCTAAGACTTCTTAACAGGAGGCAAGCTCAGTCCAAGCCCTTTGGAAGCAGGATGTAGAAAGCAAAGCCCAGTCCTTTCACTGACAGGTCAGAAGCAGCAAGGAACAGGCCAGCACAGCAAAGCAACAGTCAGTGTGGCAGTCCCTCCTACAGCATCCAGCTCTTCTTCCTGGCAGAATGTCCTCAGTCCATAAGGATTCTAACTTTGTGGGGTCAGAGGTCCAGTATTTATACCCATTTCTGCCTTTGAAGAAGGTAAACTTCAAATAAAAGTCTTTGTAGTGCACAAGACCCTGCCTTTCATTTCCTGGCCACAGACACACTCCAGGAGGTTGGAGACTGCTTTGTGTGAGGACAGGCACAGCCCTATTCAGGTGCAAGTGTCAGCTGCTCCCACCACTTTAGCTCAGGAAGACTCAACAGGATGTGCAGGGCACACCTCAGTTCCCTTTGTGTGATTTTCTAGAATGAATTCACAAACAGCCCAACTGTCATCCTGACCCAGATGTGTATTCCACAGACATGCAAAGGCACAGAATTGTTAAGCAAGAAAATTCCACTTTCTACAAGTGGCATTTGTAAACTTAAAATTTAAAAAACAACTTCAGCAAAATATGTATATTTAAACTGTGAGTTCAGAGACCCCAAACTCCAGATCTCTAGCGGCTCCCAAAGGAAATTACACTTAAAAGATATGTCAAGGCAACCCCCATGTTATCCAATGGGAAAGACAGGTTTCGCAATACAGCAAATCAAATTTAGCAGTATTTCACTATCAGGACATGTACAACACACCAGTACATATCCTACCTTCTAAATACACTGCACCCTGCCCATGGTGCTGCCTTGGGCCTACTTTAAGGGTGACTTATAAGTAGTGAAAGTGAAAATATGGGGCTGGCAAGTGGGTGCACTTGCCGGGTCAAAATGGCAGTTTAAAACTGCACGCACAGGCAATGTAATGGCAGGCCTGAGACATGTTTGCAGGGCTACTTATGTGGGTGTCCCAATCAGTGCTGCAGGCTCACTAGTAGCATTTGATTTGTGGGACCTGGGCACGCCTTGTGCACTATACCAGGGACTTACTGGTAAATCAAATATGTCAATCATGGATAAACCAATCACTATTATCATTTAGACAAGGAATACTTGCACTTTAGCACTGGTCAGCAGTGGTAAAATGCCCAGAGTCCTAAAGCCAGCAAAAACAAAATTCAGCACAGGATCAAAAACAGGAGGTCAGAAGCCAAATACAGGGGAAACCACACCAAGAGCTGACAGGTCTAACCCCTACCTTGACAATATCGTTGCCTATAGTAATAAGTGGGAATACCACTTGAAGCCCCTACATCAGGTACTGATCAGAAAACAGGGAGAAACACATCAACGTAACATACTGCCAGGTGGGGCAGTTCTCTGTAGTCCACCTCAGGGCATCAAGTAGGCAAAAAGAAGATCAGCCTGTTGGAAACCAAGATCCTGTCTATGTTCAAGTGGAGTCTTCCCACCACCAAGATCCATGTGAGAACCTTTTTAAGACACAGTGGCTACTACATGAACTTTGTGGCCAACCATGGGACTGTAGTTGTGTCTCTGACAGCCCTGACATCAGAGAAAATAAAATGATCTGGATTGTGGAATGTCAGATGGCTTTTGAGGACCTTAAGAAAGTGCTATGAGGACCTGTATTGAAGGTTCCTAACTATGATCAGCCCTTCATCATATAAACTAACACCTAAGATAAGGGAGTTGGAGCAGTATTGGCTCAATTTGTTGAGAAGGGAAGAGACCGCCCAGTGTTGTTACGAGTTACAGATTACACCTTAGGTAGCAGAACTGGGTTGCTACTGAAAAATAATGTTTTGCCATAGTATGGGCTTTGAGGAAGTTCTGGCCTTACCTCTCCGGTAACAAGTCTGCAGTCTGGACAGATCATGAACCACTCAAGTGGCTGAAGGGTGAGAATCCAAAGTTGTTGAGATAGTCTATCTTATCACAAGCATAAGTTTCATAGTAGAGTAGAGGAGCACAGACCCAAAATTAATCTTAGAAACACAGATGGACTTTGATTTGATTTCAGATTTTTAGAGCATGCATTGCCTAGAAATGTGTTTTGTCACTTTCCCGTTGGTTTTGCAAATCCGATGACTGGACTTCTTCATTGGTGGTAAGAATCTGGGTAGTTTGATCTCGTAGTGGCAATTGTTAGGGCATGCATGTTCTCTGTATGGTATGCAGCTGTGTTCCCTTGCCCTAAGTGCCCAACTGCACATAGATCAGGTATCCTGACTTTTAATCTAAGTTTGTGCACAGAAGGATAGGCCTGCTCTTGCCTATGTGAGGTTCTGGGACTGTCCAGAGACCTGGAGGGGACACCAAGCATGTTCCCATCTTAGGTCCCCGTTTTAAGTAAAGCGGTGGTGGCAGAATAGTGTGCTTTTAGAAAGATCAGTAGGTTAGAAGACCTTTTTATCTGTTTGATTGGGATTGAGGCCTACTAGCTAATTTGTGTAAAATTCAGCTATCATATGTATGCCTAGAGCCTTGTGCTGGCATCCCACATGTATAGTGCTGGTAACACTTATGTAGCGATAAGCTGTGTGAGTAAGCCTCAGTAATGGGGGCGAGTGTGATTCATTTTGGATGCCCCCCACCTATAATAGCACAAGATGGAGGGTGAGGACTGTGCCCCCAGACAATGAAGGGAATTGCCTGTGTTACTGTAGCTGGCAGTAGTGAACCAGACACTGAAGTGAGGAGGATGGAGGCATGGCAACTTTTCAAAATTCCATAGGTCTTTGTTAGCATGGAGCTACTGATTAGTCTTCCAGAGTGTTACAAAGGTGAATTTTCACTCAAAGGTAAGAACAAGTCCCTTACTTACTATATTACAGGAAGGTGGGCAACAGTCCGACCATGTAGTAATTTTGACTCCATCACATTGATGGTCCTTGAATCCATCTACCTGTTAAGTATTCCAAAGTGCATGCCCTAGAGACCATGCTCAGCATACAGAATACAACACACCTTCCACCCCAGAAAAAATTACATAAATTAAATACTAGGAATAAAACAACATACAACAAACACCATAAGACAAACTAGCATGTGTGAATAAAGGAAACAGGTTAAAAATCTCACAAATGCATTGTTGCAACAGAAATTGAACATACCTTAAATCTAGAACCTGATAAAATCATAAAGCTTATGGGGGTACGTGTCACACATATATTACATCTCCTACATTCACTAAGAGGTTGCTCTCAGTTCATTTGTCACAGTCACCGTCTTTAGCACTGGATTAGCATCTCTATCAGCACCGTTTAAAACTTGATCGCTTGGATCCATAGATTCCACTACTCCTTCTATTGGACGATCAGGTATGTCTAAGAAGACATTATCCTTGCTTGCAGACTCACCATACTCACCATCCAAACTTCTATGACATGCAACTTCTGCAACATCTTTTCTGCACACAAAATTCTACTCGAATTCCAAACCTTTCCACCTTCTATTCTGAAAGACTTGCTAAATACGTGCACAACCCTGACAGAGTCTGACCATTTAGGTGGTTCTTTTCCTGCCACACCTAATAATTTTATATGAAACAAATCACCAACACTGGGCTGGACATTAGAACGTTTATCCATCTTGCTATCCATCAACTTTCATTCTCTGTCAGTGTTGCTCCACTCCTCTAGCTCTTCCACGTTCCACTTTAGTATTGCTATTTTTCCTGTCCTTATATCACCACGGACCTAACTTGATGCCTGGTTTCGTTCCTCTAAAAATTTTAAATGATGAACTGCCAGTGACAGAATTGGGAGTGGTTCTATACATGAAAAGTGTGGTCTGGAGTGCTTCCCTCCATGACAAGCCACTTCCTACTGCCAGTTTAATGCATTCCCTTCACCATGTGATTAAATCTCTTAACTTGGCAGTTGGCCTTAGGATAACAATTGCCAGCTCTTTTGTGTTTAATCCCACATCTAAGAAGATAATCCTCAAAACACTTTCTCACAAATTGTGCCACATTGTCCAAAATGAGCTCTGCTGGCAATCCTCCTCTATAAAACACATCCTCCAAAAAATAATTTATAATCTCAGAAGTTACCCTCTCAGTTATCCTAACCTATGGCCGTTTAGACAAATAATTGATAAGAACAATGGCAAGAGTCTCCTTCCTTGGCATAATTCTGGATGAACCTATCAATTTCCAATATTACCCAGACATGTTTCCTATGCACACTGTGTCACTCGAACCAAGCTATACCAGACTGATGAGCCCTAGCTAGAGTGAAACCAGTCCT
The DNA here is from genome assembly GCF_031143425.1 of Pleurodeles waltl. NCBI lineage: Eukaryota > Metazoa > Chordata > Amphibia > Caudata > Salamandridae > Pleurodeles > Pleurodeles waltl. The sequence continues at coordinate 1,028,088,918 of NC_090437.1, read as the reverse complement.
GGGTTGCTGTTTTTCCGGTTCAGGGAGGACCTGGTTTGTCAGTTCGGGCTGGACTGTTCGCAATGGAGCAGGATCGAAACGGATAAGCATATTGCTGGATCTATAATAAGGTGAGATTGTGTGCAAAATATTTATGGATAGTATGCTCCCCGAGCGATTACCAGTGGTTGGGATTATTTCAAGAATTCCTTCCATCGTTTTTTTGTATACCTTACACTTACACAAAGCACATGGGGCGCACATGCCACACCACATAGCATGTTGAAATTTCAGAGGTCCACAACGAAAAGAACAGAGGGGATGTGGCCTCAACCTACAGCAGGTCAAAAGGTGAGATCCAAAATGAAAAACATGTGGAAAAACTCTACAGAGCAGCTTTTATAAGTTTCCGAGCCTAAGCATGAGTCAGCCCACATCCTGGAAGTTGTCCTTATCTAGACAGAAGTTCCTGGACAATCCATGTGCATTTGCTTGGTCATTATACCAGGTCTGTATTCCACTGTAAATCCATACTGTGTAGGATAATGCAGCACCTCAGAAATGTCGTGATTTCCCTCTCGTCTGTATTAACTACCCTAGGAGTAAATAGTGCGTTTTATACTTGAGGCAAATACCAAAAAGGTATGTTTACCTTTTTTTTAACTAACTACAAAACAGCTACGTTTTGGGGTTCGACAACGATTTTGCCTATTTCCTTGGTCAACAATCTTATACTGATGAAAGTTATGTGTTGATCTTGCACAGGCTCAACATCATAGCTAAAAAACAAACTGCCTCTATGCCATGGCCTGCAGCGCCTGGTGCACACAACACAATCTACTCGATAAACGTTGCTGTAATCGAGTGCTTTCAGCACAATAGCAGCACGCAAAGCAGTCTGCAGGGAGTCGAACTCTTTCTAACACCAGAGTCGCGTTGTTAGGGTTGGGAGGTTGCTATAGTTAAGCATGTGGCTTTTGGAATTTGGAATTGCTGCACGTGGACAGGTGCAGGCCTTGGCAACCTACAAAAAGTATTGCCTCTTCCATTCAACATCAGCGATTTGCCCTTTCCAACACTCACCGCTGGATGCCAGTTCTTTGGTCGTGCGGCCAGACGTCTGCGTGAGTCCAATAAAGCATCCCCTCCCCCCATCAATTCACTGTTTACTTTATCAGGGAGCAGCTGCTGCGAGTGGCTAGAACCAGCACTCTGGAAACAAACACCGCGGTCTCTCTGACGGCCAATAGCACTTCGCCCCATCGCCCTTTGCTTATCTTTTGGTTTACCGTGGCCTCCTCGCCCCAGAGTCCACTAAGGACGTTCATTTAAAGGCACCACTCCAGCCTATAGTGTTTATACTGCAGTCATAATTTGTTGCTACTTTAACTTACACCGGTATATACCATCATGGAAGCGACAACACTGAGTGCATCATAGAACTGGCTCATGCCGGCGCTGGATCGTAGCCTTTAATGCACTCTCTATTCCATACTGCATTGCAAAACACAGAGTAAAACGTATGATTGTGCTCGCTCACGTTGTCCTTGCGTTTTGGCAAACAGTGTAGTGCTATCTAGCGATAGCATAACTTATCTTTGATTGTTGATAGTTTGTTTCCTTCCATCCTGTTGGGTGCTGCGGGAAGATTTCCCATTCATCATGTTGGCCAGATTGGTAAGTAAGGTGGAGCTATTTTAATGTGCATTTCCCCTGATGATTTGCTGTTCAAATAATTTAAATAACCCTGAAATGAAATCTTTCTGGAAGAACATTAGCATGACTCGTTTAATGTAAAAGATTTTTGATGAACTTGTAGCATTTGTTTTAGGATTTGTTTTACCCACCCACATCAAAGACAATGGTGGTCATTACAACCCTGGCGGACGGTGATAAAGCGGCAGTAAGACCGGCAACAGGCCGGTGGTAAAAAAATTTGAATTACGACCGTGGCGGAAACCGCCAACAAAGACAGACACTTTAACACTCCGACCGCCACCGGCGGTACAAACAAACAGCTTGGCGGTCACCGCCAACAGACAGGCGGGAGACAATGTACCGGCCACACTATTATGACAGGCCAATCCGCCACCTTTTCCGGGGCGGATTCAACGCGGATAAAAACACGGCGGAAACAGGCATTTCGAAGGAAAAACGCTCACCTCTACACACTCCACGAGGAAGGAGGACACCATGGAGCCGGAACTTCATATTCTCCCTGTGCTAGTCTTCCTGCTCCTGTACCAGGAGCACCAATGCCGGCGGCGAAGACCACGGTAAGTACTGCACCTACGACATAGGGGAGGGGGGAGGGAAAAAACAGGGACACTCACACGCAACACCCCCACCCCCACCCCCACCCTCACCCACTACAACACACACACCAATGCATATCTATACATTACAGTAACACCCCCCAACCCCTCCGGAAGAATGCAAAGACAAAAGGAAATGAGTGTAACCATTGTAATATATCAAAAATCAGTAAGCTATATATATATATATATATATATATATATACACTATTAACAAAATATACACCACGATTAGTAGTCCAGGTATTGCACCATTCATAGTACGTGGACCACTGGGCCCAAAATGCATGGGCGAGGCCCACACAAGATACCTGAACATGACGGAGAAAACACTGCTGGGGCATCAGATAGAAATACAACAGGCACCTCAGGGGGAAGGGAAGTGGGGGGCACCTCAGCCGGAGGAGTGCACGACGCCAGATCCACGAGGGGGCTCCATGCCCATTGATGTATCCTGGGGAGTGCAAAGCCACAGTCTCACAAGTCTCAACAGTGGGTGGATTGCCCACTGCTGCATCCTGGGGAGTGCAAAGCCACAGTCTCTCAAGTCTCTACAGTGGGTGGATTGCCCACTGCTGCATCCTGGGAAGTGCAAAGCCACAGTCTCTCAAGTCTCTACAGTGGGTGGATTGCCCACTGCTGCATCCTGGGGAGTGAAAAGCCACAGTCTCTCAAGTCTCTACAGTGGGTGGATTGCCCACAGTTCCATCCTGGGGAGTGCAAAGCCACAGTCTCTCAAGTCTCTACAGTGGGTGGATTGCCCACTCTTCCATCTTGGGGAGTGCAAAGCCACAGTCTCTCAAGTCTCTACAGTGGGTGGATTGCCCACTGTTCCATCCTGGGGAGTGCAAAGCCACAGTCTCTCAAGTGGATGCATGTCTCCACTGGTTCTGGAGGGGGCTTGGTGCCCAGAGTGCTTCATCCTGTGCAGGACAGACGGAGTGGATGCTGTTCTCCACTGGTTCTGGAGGGGGACTGGTGCCCAGAGTGCTTCATCCTGTGCAGGACAGAGGTAGTGGATGCATGTCTCCACTGGTTCTGGAGGGGGACTGGTGCCCAGAGTGCTTCATCCTGTGCAGGACAGAGGTAGTGGATGCATGTCTCCACTGGTTCTGGAGGGGGCTTGGTGCCCAGAGTGCTTCATCCTGTGCAGGACAGAGGTAGTGGATGCATGTCCCCACTGGTTCTGGAGGGGGACTGTTGCCCAGAGTGCTTCATCCTGTGCAGGACAGACGGAGTGGATGCTGTTCTCCACTGGTTCTGGAGGGGGACTGGTGCCCAGAGTGCATCACTCACCCCGTGACGGTCCCAGTTGCGTCACTGCCCCAGCCGCTCATGGGCTAGCGGTGCTTAAGGTGGCGGTCCTTGCCTTGTTCAGCGGTGCTTGACATGGTGGTCTTTGCCCTGTTCAGCAGTGCTTGCCCTGTTCAGCGGTGCTTGACTTGGCGGTGCTTGCCCTGTTCAGCGGTGCTTGACTTGGCAGTCCTTGCCCTGTTCAGCGGTGCTTGACTTGGCGGTCCTTGTCCTGTTCAGCGGTGCTTGCCCTGTTCAGCGGTGCTTGACTTGGCGGTCCTTGCCCTGTTCAGCGGTGCTTGCCTTGTTCAGCGGTGCTTGACTTGGCGGTCCTTGCCCTGTTCAGCGGTGCTTGACTTGGCGGTGCTTGCCCTGTTCAGCGGTGCTTGACTTGGCGGTCCTTGCCCTGTTCAGCGGTGCTTGCCCTGTTCAGCGGTGCTTGACTTGGCGGTCCTTGCCCTGTTCAGCGGTGATTGCCTTGGCGGTCCTTGCCCTGTTCAGCAGTCCTTGCCCTGTTCAGCGGCGCTTGCCTTGGCGGTCTTTACCCTGTTCAGCGGTGCTTGCCCTGTTCAGCGGTGCTTGACTTGGTGGTGCTTGCCCTGTTCAGCGGTGCTTGACTTGGCGGTCCTTGCCCTGTTCAGCGGTGCTTGACTTGGCGGTCCTTGCCCTGTTCAGCGGTCCTTGCCCTGTTCAGCGGTGCTTGCCTGGGCGGTCTTTGCCCTGTTCAGCGGTGCTTGACTTGCCGGTCCTTCATTGCCCAGCTGGGCTGTGGCTGGCGGTCCTTCATTGGTCAGATGGGCTGTGGCTGGCGGGGACCTCCTGGGCAGCTGGGCTGTGGCTGGCGGGGCCCTCCTGGGCAGCTGGGCTGTGGCTGGCGGGGCCCTCCTGGGCAGTTGGGCTGTGGCTGGCGGGGCCCTCCTGGTCAGCTGGGCTGTGGCTGGCTGGGCCCTCCTGGGCAGTTGGGCTGTGGCTGGGGGGGCCCTCCTGGGCAGCTGGGCTGTGGCTGGCAGGGCCCTCCTGGGCAGTTGGGCTGTGGCTGGCGGGGCCCTCCTGGGCAGCTAGGCTGTGGCTGGCGGGGCCCTCCTGGGCAGCTGGGTTGTGGCTGGCAGGGCCCTCCTGGGCAGCTGGGCTGTGGCTGGCAGAGTCCTCCTGGACAGCGACAATGGGGCTGGCGGTGGCCTCCTGGGCAGCGACGATGGGGCTGGTGGTGGCCTCCTGGGCAGCAACGATGGGGCTGGCGGTGGCCTCCTGGCCAACGGGGATGATGGCGGTCTTCTCCGCCATGCTGCTCCTCCCAGACTTTGCAGGTTTCTTCTGACCCTTCCCTACCTTGGGAGGAGTCACAGCTGAGTCCACACTCCCCCCGGGACCCCTGTGAGCGGCTTGGCTGGCTCACAGGGCGCCGGGCACTGGCCAACTTCTGGTGCTTTACAGGGGGGGGACTGGCTGTGCTGTGGCTCCGTGACACACTGGCTGTCCTGGTGGCCGGAGCACTCCACATACCTGTGACAACAGGCACCACTGGTCCCGGAGATTTTGTGGCTGAGGTGCTAGTACGAGACCTATGAGTTGGACGGGGGTGGTGGGAAATAGGTTAAGGGTGGACAGGAAAAGTTGTTTGGAGACACTGGGACGTGTAGCTGAGGGGGTTTTGGAGTGGAGGAAGAGGTGGTGGTTGTAGGAGGTGTAAGTTTTGTGGCTTTGGGTGCAGGTGCATGCGCTGGAGGCTGTTGTGAGGTGGATGTATGTTGGGTGGGTGTGTGCCTGCGTTTGTGTATCTTCAGAGGGGGCGTCACAGACACACTGGGAGAGGACACAGACGTGTGAATGGTAGTGGGGGTGGTGAGTGCACGTGAGCGGGGTGTGGTGGTGGGTGTGCTGGTGCGGGACGTAGTGGCTGTAGTGGTAGTGCATGCAGGTGTGAGTGTAGACTAGACTGGGAGGGAGGAGGGAGACAAGGAGGAGGGGGACACAGTGGAGGCAGTGGATGTTGTTGTGTCTGTATGTGTGTGATGCTTGCATGAGTGCCTGTGGGATGTGTGGTGCTTTTGTTTGCCTGAGCTTCCCTTGTGTGGTGAGGTTTGTGCAGGCTGGTCTGATGGTGTGCTTGGGATAGGCAGAGGTACAGGGGATTGGGTCTGGGTGGAGGAAGTTGGAGGGGGGAGGCTAGACACAGGGACAATGACTGCCATCAGTGCTGAGGCCAGAGTTTGAAAGGTTCGATGAAGGGCAGCCTGACCAGAATGAATGCCCTCCAGGAATGCATTGGTTTGTTGCAACTCCCTTTCTACACCCTGGATGGCATTCAAAATGGTAGACTGCCCAACAGTGAGTGACCTGAGGAGGTCAATGGCCTCCTCACTGAGGGCAGCAGAGGTGACAGGGGCAGGGACTGAGGTGCCTGGGGCCAAGGTGATGCCCACCCTCCTGGGTGAGCGGGCACGGGACGAAGGCTAAGGGGCTGCTGGGAGGGCGGTGTGGTAGGGGGGTTGGCGGCTGTACCTGTAGAAGTGGGGGGCACAGATGTTGCCGCCACCACAAGGGAGCTCCCATCGGAGGACGAGTCTGTGTCGCTGGTTGCAGATTCTGTGACCGCCGTGGTGCTCCCCTCGCCCTCCGTCCCACTGGTGTATTCAGAGTCTGTAGTGTGGGCCTTCATGCCCATGTGGGATGCAGCTCCCTCGTGCTCCGGTGCCACTGCTCCTCCGCCTGATGATGTTAATGCACACAAACATGTTTAAAGAACAGGGAGACCGCAAAAAAAGGGGGGGGAACAGAAGAAAGACAGGTTGAGTGCATGGCTTACCACTACCGTTGGCGGACAAGACAGACACAGCAGCCCCCTGCACTACGTCGCGCTGTTGGGCTCTACAGTGCAATTCCTGGGAAATGGCCTACAAGGCTATGGACGACATCTGCACACATAGATGGCACAGGTGCATGAATATCTGTACTTGCCACTCTGCAGAGGTGGAGTGGGGGGCCACAGGGCCATGCCTTACGAAGGGGCCTAGCCTACGGAACTCTCCCTGGCCAAGGGAAACCCACAGCCCTCTTCCCCCACCCAGCCCCCTCCACTGCGCGCAAAGTCAGCTGAATGAGAGTGTACTCACCCCCTTGTGTCTGCTGTGATGCCCTCAAGCGCCCATCCAACTCAGGGTAGGCCACCGCCAGGATCCGGAACATCAGGGGGGTCATGGTTCGACGGGCACCCCTCCCACGTTGGGAGGCCATCCCCAGCTGAGCCTCCGCCATCTTCTTGCTCCAGCGGCAAATGTCCTCCCATCTCTTCTGGCAGTGGGTGCCCCGTCTGTGGTGGACCCCCAGGGTCCGGACGTCCTTGGCGATGGCACGCCAAATATCCTTCTTCTGGTGGGCGCTGACCTACATGAAATGTACAGGGGAAGAAGAGAAGTCATTACCAGCTGCACCGTCAAAGTGAGTGGCCCCCATCCCTACCCTTGCCATGTGGCACATGCACCCACCGTCTTTCATGCACTCAGAACTCTGTCCCCTTCCTTCTTACAACCAGCCCTCTCCACACAGGTATAGCCCATACAACATGCTCCCTGTCTACTTACCTGTTGGTCTGGAGGACCGTAGAGTAGTGTGTACTGGGGGAGGACCCCGTCGACGAGCTTCTCCAACTCCTCCGATGTGAAGGCAGGGGCCCTTTCCCCAGACGCACAAGCCATTGTCTCTTCCAGACCGAGGTCACAGCAGCACTTGCAGTGTAGGTCCTCTCCTGTCGAAGATCAGGTATCGAGTGATTCAACAGCTAGAAAATGGCAGTCACGTGCGCGGCGGTGCGTACCATCACCGCCGGCGTACATCGTCATTGGCTCCTGGGACCCATAGGGTCCAATGTTAACCAATGCAGCATTGCGCCGCGGTCTTCGACTGCCTACCGCGACGGTGTACAACGCCAGCGCAGTTACCTCACATCCCATTGTCCCGCTTTAGAGGTCAGGCAGCCGCCATTTCAGGGGCCCACATGGCCTAATTACCATCAGCGTCACACATACCTAGGCCTACTCTCAACACACATACAGGCCAGATTTTGTGTATGAATGGTGTTCTGTGTAGACTGTGGGTACATACCTCTGAGTTGTTCGACTCTGTGCTCGCTGTTGTCCTTCATAGGCACCGTCCGCTGGGACATGTGAGGAGATGGCGGAATCCTCCAGTGTACCGACCGCTGGTGGACCTGTCGACAATGGAGGAAAGAAATTTGATAATCACCTACAGGTTTGACCGTGCCACAATCCAGGAACTGTGTACCAAGTTGGAGCCAGACCTGATGTCAGCAATCCGCCATCCCACAGGAATCCCCCCTCAAGTGCAGGTGCTATCAGTGCTCCATTTCCTTGCAAGTGGGTCTTTTCAAACAACTGTGGCCATGGCATCAGGGATGTCCCAGCCTATGTTTTCCAACGTATTGTCCAGAGTGTTGTCTGCCCTTCTGAAACACATGCGGAGCTACATCGTTTTCCCTCAGGTGGAGGACTTGCCTACAGTGAAAGGTGACTTCTATGCCCTTGGACATATCCCCGACATCACAGGTGCCATTGATGGGCCCCATGTGGCTTTGGTTCCCCCCCCCCCCCACAGGAGTGAACAGGTGTACCGGAACCGGAAGAGTTATCATTCCATGAATGTACAGATGGTATGTTTGGCCGACCAGTAAATCTCCCATGTGAATGCCATGTTCCCTGGCTCAGTGCATGACGCCTACATCATGCGGAATAGCAGCATCCCTTATGTGATGGGTCAACTCCAGAGGCACCGTGTGTGGCTATTAGGTGACTCTGGTTACCCCAACCTGTCATGCCTACTTACCCCAGTGAGGAATCCCAGGACCAGGGCAGAGGAACGCTACAATGAGGCCCATGGGCGGATTAGGAGGGTGATCGAACGCACCTTCGGCCTCCTGAAGGCCAGGTTTAGGTGCCTCCATATGACAGGTGGATCCCTATTCTACTCACCAAAGAAGGTGTGCCAGATCATCGTGGCCTGATGTATGCTTCATACCTTGGCTTTGCGACAACAGGTGCCTTTTCTGCAGGAGGATGGTCCAGATGGCGGTGTTGTGGCAGCTGTGGAGCCTGTGGACAGTGATGAGGAGGAAGCAGAGGAAGAAGACATTGACAACAGGGAGTCAGTGATCCAACAATATTTCCAGTGAAACACAGCTGAGAATACATATGTATAATAATAAATATGTTGTTGTTGGGGTGGTGGGTTATCCTGGGTTCCCTGTAGTGGTGGACACAGAGCTGATTGACGTGTCCTGGGGACGGAGATATGGGCCCGCTGGGTGGGTGCTGTGCTGGTGTTACCAGAGGGGGGAAGGTCTGTGGTGGCCTGTGCCTGTGTGAGGGGAACCGACTGTCCCGAGGCCCACGATGGTCCGGGATGGTCATCTAGATCCAGGTGGACAGAGCTGCTGTCATCACTGTGTGCCTCTTCTGTGGGTGGAGTGGAGATGTCTGGACCCTCCTGTCTGGTGACGTTGGGTAGTGGTCCTGCAGGGGTGGAAAAGCATGATTATTGCATCTGTGTGTGTCATGGTGTGCAATGGTGTGGTTACCGTGTACCCCAGTGCTGGCATTCCTGTGTGGGGGCTTGTGTGATGATGGTTTAGGGGGGTGTATGGGTATGTGCAGTGGGCATGCTTTAGTGATGGGTGTCCATGCGTTGTTGTTGCATGCAGGGCTTGGTGTTGGGATGTGTGGTTTGTGATATTGGCTTTTTGTCATTTTTTCTTTCTTGTATCAATGGGGTGCTTTTGCTACCCCTTTCTTTTTATCTCTCTGTTTTTTTCTCTTTCTACTTTTCTTTCTTCTTTTATTATTTTTCATGTCTTACAATGCAAGATTGGCTTAACCACGTAACCTCACTTAGATATATGTTCATAAGTTTCCTTTTCACCTTCTTCTATGATTCACATGTTTGTCTCTTAGGTTTTGGCAAGGTTCTGTTGTCTAAATGTCTTCTACTAGTTAAATGACCAGTCTTTGTATTATCTCATGGAATGTTAAGGGTTTACGTAATCCAGTTAAGAAACAAAGAGTGCTTCAACATCTCTCTAAATTGAATTGTCAAGTTGCTCTTGTACAAGAAACCCATCTTAAAGAGCAGGACTTTAAAAGTTTGAATCGAAATTAGGTTGGTCATGTTTTTGTTTCCTCTGCAGCTCATAATAAGAATGGGGTAATAATATTGTTTCATAGATCTTTACAAATACAAGTTGTGGAGGAGATTAAGGATGATATAAGAAGATGGATTTTACTGACAGTTAAGATTAATGGTATACTGTTTACCATTTGCAATGTTTCTGGTCCAACTGGAGTAGAGCCTCAATTTTGGGTTAACTTTTCTTCTTTATTATTATCTTACAACTCTGACAATCTTGTGGTAGGAGTTGATTGCAATCAACTTATGGATCCTTTTGTAGATCATCGCTCTCAAACTCGTTATATCCCTAATAAAATGCATAAAACATTTTATCAAGCAATCTCCTCCAGAGGTTTACGTGATGTATGGAGAATTGCTCATCCAGATGTATTAGAATTCACGTTTTATTCTCCAGTACACCACTCATATTCTAGAATAGATTATATATTTGCTACACAAAGTGTTATACAAACAATCTCACATGCTGATATTGGCTCTATTCTTTTATCAGATCATGCCCCAGTAATAATTGATATGAGCCTTCCAGGAAATTCCTCCTTTTCTAATCGCTGGAGGTTTAATAACACTTTATTGCAAGATCACTTATTTATTGAACAATTTAGAATGTGTTCTAAAGAATATTTTATGCACAATCTACCTTCTGATACTCAGATGAACTTTATATGGGATGCATTTAAAGCTACTGCTCGAGGCTTTATTATAGATTATGTTGCCATTAAAAAGAAAGAAAAATCTAAAGTTTCCTCTCAACTGCTCACACAAATAAAATGTCTTGAGCATGAATATTTCTCATCTAACAAACCAGACACTTTATCCAGGTTGATTGATGCTAAATTACAATACAATAAGCATTCCTTGGAAAGTGCATGTGGACCTTTACTCAAAATAAATTCCAAATTTTACGTGGGGAAAAATAAAGTGGGTATACTATTGGCAAATTATTTAAAGATAAAAAAAAAAAAGTCTAAAATTACTGTTATCACAGACACATTTGGAAAGAGACATACTAAAGATTCAAAAATCCTGGAATGCTTTACCGATTATTATACCACATTATATACTCCTGAAAAAACTCCTAATGGGACTGAAGTAGATACCTTCTTCCACTCTATTTCTTCGAAGCAAAAAGTAAATTTGTCACCATTAGACTCTGACCTATCTGAAACAGAAATCAAAAATGCCATTGCCAAGCTTCCTAAGGATAAGGGTCCTGGCCCAGACGGCTTTTCAATAGAATTTGACTCCACTTTTGCATCTATTTTAGTTCCAAAGCTATTAACACTTATATAGGATTTCATATCAAAAGATCAAGCAAAGGGCACTTTTTCTGAAGCTATGTTGTGTTTGATTCCTAAAAAGGATAAGGATTTATCCAAATGCGGTAATTACAGACCTATATCCCTTATTAATGTCGACTGTAAAATCTTTGCAAAAATTCTGGCCTTACGGATTAATTATTTTATCCCAGATTTAATAGACATTGGTCAGTCAGGTTTTGTTAAGGGGCGAAACGTATCGGAAAATTCTAGAACTTTTCTCAATATTATACATCTTGCATCTAAATCCAGGGATCCTATAGCTGCCATAACTGTAGATGCTGAAGAAGCCTTTGATCGAGTATGTTGGGACTTTATGTTTGGAGCATTAAAATGGCATGGTTTTAGTCCTCATATTATTAAACGTATTAGACTTTTATACTCTTCACCCTCTACATCAATTTTAGTCAATGGTAAACAATCCCATTACTTCCTCCGGCACAGAGGTACTAGACAAGGTTGTCCTCTATCACCTCTGTTATTTATATTAGCCCTTGAGCCCCTCCTAGAGAAAATACATAGGTCATCTGATTTTTATGGTTTTAAGCATAAAGACACTGAGATTAAATTCACAGTTTATGCTGATGATATTTTACTTTTTATCTCTAATCCTCAAAAGACTATTCCTGATTTTTTTTAATTATTACAAGAATACTCAAGTGTCTCAGGTTATAAGCTTAATGTAGATAAATCAGTTTTTCTCATTAAATGCTTACTGTCTACCAGACATGTTTAAAGATACTGGGATTACGTGGAATTCTAAGCATATCAAATGCCTGGGCATATCCTAGTCCAACTCTCTTAAAGACACTATTTGAACTAATCTCAAAGAGGTAGAGTCAAGGATTTTGAAATTACTTGACAGATGGTATCCTCTTTATTTAACTTGGTGGGGAGGACTGGCCACAATTAAAATTATGTTGTTGCCCATTTTAATTTTTTATTTATCTATGCTCTCAGTTAAACTTCCTTCTAGTTTTTTTTAAACTATAAATGCATTATTTATGAAATTTTTATGGAACAAACGTAAATCTCGTATATCTCTAGTTAAACTGCAGGAATCTAGAGATAATGGAGGTGTACATTTTCCATGCCTTAGAAGATATCACTCTGCATTTGTTTTAAAACAAGTATGGTTGTCCCTCTCTCCCACATTTAATTGACACTATGGAGTCAATTGAAACACTCACAAATTACACCATTTACATTTAGAGATGCAGTTAGGCTCTCAAAACCTCCTAAATCTCTTTTCTCTCCGATAATAACTCATTCTGTTTCTATTGCCAGGCCATTACTTCTTGCCTCTCACTCCTCATATGAAAACCTTAGGCAAACTCCTATATGGTACAGTAATGATATTACATTTCACAATAGAATTTTGGTATGGAAAGAGTGGATGCATAAAGGCATTATAACTTTAGATCATTTAATTCTAGACAATGCTGTACTTGAATTTCAAGATATTCAACGGACATTTCTTATCTCCTCTTATTACGCTGTGCAATATCAAACTCTCTTTGCTATCCTCTATAACTCATTGTCTCAATATTTGGACGCTTCCTCTTCTACGCAGCCTAATTTCCAACCTTATAAATTTTCCTCACAAGTCCCAGCGTCTTTTATATACAGAACCCTTACACATACCAGTCTTGGGAGACCAAAATCTAAAATAGAATTAGCATGGGAGCAGGATTTCAATCAAAACATTCCTATATCTACATGGAAACAAATATGGTCCAAACTCCATACAACATCCCATTCAGCATCTACAACCCAAACGTTATTTATAATAGGCTGTATTATACTCCTGTAGACCTTTATAAATTTAAACTTACTATAGATAGCAAGTGTTGGTCATGCTCTAAAGAACACACTCATTATATGCACATGTTTTTCGAGTGCTCTGCAGTTCATACGTTTTGGGAACAAGTTTGGGATAAAGTTAATCGGATTTTCTCCATCAATGTACCTTTGAATATATTACATATTTTTGGGGGTAGTACTTCATCTATTTGGTATTCCCAACCACTGCTTGGTAAATTGGCTGATTTACTCATTGCTAGTGCACTGCAAATTATAACTTCTAATTGGAAAGATACTACGAAAACATCTGTTGTAACTTGGTGTAATCTGATCTGTTATAATCACAGAATGGATCGAGCAAATGCTAATACTACTCAACTGTTAATTAAAAGGGACTTGCTTTGGCTTCCTCTCACCTCTTTCCTTTCGCAACACAAGACCTTTCATACTACTGTTAATGCTTAATGGTTGCTTTATTGTAATTATGTGATTTATAATTTGCATTGTTTTAATCTTTATTTTCTTTCCTTTCTCTCTTTTCTTTCTTTCCTTACTAAAACATAACAAAAAATGCTATTATTCTATGGAGCAATATTATAGTCTGGTTGTGTATACAAATTGTTTCTTATAGATATAATTATCTTTATGATTTTTATTGTTTTTTCTTCTAGTTACAATGTATTTATTCTATTGTACCAGTGTATGCTAATTTATTCAATAAAGCATTATTAAACTTAAAAAAACTTAAAAAGTATCTGATACATTGTATGAAACCTACCCATAAGCAATCTACAAATTCAGCTTCATTCCCAAAAAGCATTTTTTGGGCTCATAATCAGACCCCAGTGGGTTTGCCTGGTGACTTTCAAATATTTTGTATCCTTTCTTCCACCAAAACTAAAATCACTGGCCAACCAAAAAGAGTTATGACACTAATTCAAGACACCTAGAAAAATTAATGTTAACCAAGTCAGCATCGCATCTCCGTGAGTCCAGTTCTTGTGTAAATTAAAATGTAACCTCTCTCGCCTCTCCTGGCAACGAGACCTTGCCCATAACCCAAATGGCACTGTCCCCTTGAAGTAGAAAAGAATTACAACAAACTGCTAGCTTAACGAAGAAATCAAACGTGTTTCCAAAATATGGAACTCCCTATCCTCACCATCCAAACTAATCCCTCCCATTCTGCCTCAAACTACTTAAAGTACTTTTATTGAACCAGCATTGCTAAGAACTTGACCAATATCGCTTCATTTCACTAGCCTTAGTACTCATATCAACAATGATGGCACACCCAATGTCTCTATCTATGTCACTAGACCTAATTTTACTTAACACTGATGCTAACCTTCAAAAAGGTTCATTTGTAAATGCTGGATGTACATATACCTTTGTGACGTCTTTGTGATGCATTTTGTTTATTTTAGCTATAACATAACGCCTTGTTTTGCTATGTATCCCATAAACCCTTATATAAACACTGTGAAATGCATGTGATATAAAACCACAAAAATAAATATATATAATTTGAGGTGCATAACGTCTGCTCACCCACATTAAGTTGGTGCTTATACTTTATTATGGTGGATGTGCAAAGCAGTCTTATTTTGCCTTCTCAAAGGCACTGTTTTACTTGTGAAAGCAGCATTTATTTCAATGTAATTTATTCCAGGTACAAGATACTTGACCAAATTGTTCTTGTGTTTAAACCTGTGAGCTGTCTATCATTGGAGTCATGTTTCAGATTGAAACTTGGTGATTTGGGATCAAAGCTACATGGCTGGAGGTAGACAAGAAACTGATGCTTGCTGGCGGGTTCTGTTCGACATGGAATGAGAATGTTTTCTGCCTAGAGATCTCTCATTGCTCTACTACCCAGGCTGACAAGGTTTGTGCTTCATTGAAAGGGCCACTAAATAAACTGTAATGCTCCTATACCTATTTACAAACCATCGGCTAGGCAGTGTAAGGCCATCGGTCTTTAGCCTGGGTCTGAGTCTTTGGAGACTTCCCGTCCACAATCAAGTGGGTATTGAGTTGGAGAGGCTGTTTATTACTGTTTCCACCCAAATGGTTGAGGTAAACAACAGAATGCCATCCATTCTGACACATACTTGCCTTGATATTCAGACCGTTCTCCCAGCAGGCATGAATCGATTTCAAGAGTTTCACTATACAGTCCCACCCACCATCTATTTTAGAGCTATATGCCACAATGTAATCAAGCTGCACAACACTAAGGTGGTCATTACAACCTCGGCGGTCTTTTAAGAAGACCGCCGAGGGACCGCCGTGCGTAAGACCGGCAGTAGTGGCGGTTTGCCGCTCAGCGTATTATGACCGTTGGCTGCTCTCCGTCGTTTTTCCGATGGAGAGCCGCCAACAGCCATACTTGCAGGCGGCGGGGAAGTGGAGGTTGCTCCACCTCCACCGCCACGCCAACAGAACACCGCCGAGCTAATCACGTCCTGTGATTCTGCGCAGCGGTGTTCTGTTGGCGGTGTGGTGTTGGCGGAGCCGCCCCCATGGCTCCCGTCCCCTCCCGGAGGATCGACGGAACAGGTAAGTCGATCATCCGTTAGGGGAGGGGGGCGGTGGGGTGTTGTGTGTTGTGTGGGTGCATGGGGGTGTGCGTCTGTGTATGTAGGGGGGTGTGTGAGTGCGTGTATGCTTGCGGGGGTGTTGCGTGTTTCAGAAATGTGTGCGTGAATGTGGGTGTCTGACTGTGTGTGTGGATGTTGGCATGTATGTCGGTGTGTGTGCGTGTATGTGTGTTGGTGGTGCCTGCATGCGTGTCAGGTGTGTATGTGTAAGGTAATGTCGGGGGTCGGGTGGGGAGGGGGACCCTGCCACCTTTGGGGGGTGGCAGGGGTGGTGGGGGGTGTAGGGGAGGGAGTCGGGGTGGGGATGGGGGGAGACCCCTATCAGTGCTAGGGAAGGAATTCCCTGGCACTGATAGTGCTTACCGCCATGGATTTCATGGCGGTTCCTACCGCTGGAAATCCACGGCGGTAAGCCGGGTCACAATACCGGCGGCGGTATTGTCACGCCCACCGGGCTGGAGACCCAGGTCTCCAGCCCTGCGGTCGTCTCCGCCCTGGCAGGTGGAACGGGGAAGCGGCGGATGGCCATGGCGGTAACCGCCATGGTCATAATACTAGAAAAAAGACCGCCAGCCTGTTGGCGGTCTTACCGCCGCTTTAACACCGTCCGCCAGGGTTGTAATGACCCCCTAAAGCAATGGCAGCTGGTGGAGTCTAAAAGTGGTAGGGTGAAAAGTCACTACTCAAGTGTAACACACAAGCCCAAACTGAAATAGGAGAGTGCAGCTGGAGTTCGTCACACTTGCAGGAATATTTTGGAAAACAAACGGGTTCCAATGGTGCATTTTACAGTACACATTTCACGAAAACTGATAAGAACATTTAAATTAGGGGTTTAAATTGTGAATTTTAAAAGCAAAACATTCCTCCATCATTCTTCAGATTGTCAATTTTCCAAAATGCCCTGGCCTACATCTCCAAACAATCCTCGGAGTTACTAAAACAGACACAGACTGTGTGAAAAGCCTCGCCTGCACTTCCAGGTGAAATTACTCTACATTCCCAGAAAAGATGGAACGATTTAGCTCCAGTGCAATTGGTTTTGGCAAAGACGTTTTTCTGAAATCACCAGTTTTATGTGGAAACATATGCACATGTACATAAATATGATATTACATAATAGGAGACAAATGTATTAAAACTACATTTAAATACATCTTCACAAATAAGAAGAGACCGCAAAATGTGAAGGTCGCCTCAAATAGTGTTTGAAGAATACTGTTTTATCAGTTTAACACACCACTTTAATTATACCACATAACAATTACCTGTGTGATAAATTGACAACACATTTTTCTTGAAGGGAAACTTGCACAAATTCCAAGCTGTGTCTTGTGCAGTCAGTATAACAACGAGCACTCCCTCCTCCAAACCTGATTGACTGATCTCATTGTGGGGCTAGCAAGAGCTATCACTATCATAATCCCACTAGGGTGCCAGGGTTGGCCCTCTGGACTGATTCATTCAGTCTACAGACCATGGTTTAGCAAGGCTGGTCCTCAAGTCTCAGGATTGGAAGTCTTTGAGGCAGGCACAAAACAGTGGTGTAGGTAGATAGCAATGGGCCCTAGGGCAAGCAAAGTAACTAGGCTCCCATACTAGGATGCCATCCCAGTCTGTCAGCTGCCTGACACACCTCAACCTCCTTCAAAAGTGTTTGCATCTGCCATTTCAAAACTCGCTTCCATTACCATACACAGACTTTTCTATTTCTACTCTAGGCACTGCATATCTGCAAGTCAAAGCCATAACCCTAAAGTGCATTACCAAAGCCAACAGAGGGGGTTGGAGGGGCTTGGAAAGTGCATATACACAAATGCATATTCAAGCACCCCATACTCACACTGCTAACCTCATATAAGCACATCCCTCATGCTACATTCACACAGGCATAGGCCTCACTCTGCACTCATATAGGTACAAATTTCAACCTATAAACCACTTACCTTGCATTCACAAAAGACAATTTAAATCCTAACTCACACAAGCACATCACTCACAATACACTTACAAAACATGGTGGCTATGTTGCACTCACACAAGCACACTGCTCACACACAATGCAC
Source organism: Pleurodeles waltl (assembly GCF_031143425.1). Taxonomy (NCBI): domain Eukaryota; kingdom Metazoa; phylum Chordata; class Amphibia; order Caudata; family Salamandridae; genus Pleurodeles; species Pleurodeles waltl. The sequence goes on along the minus strand of NC_090437.1, from coordinate 1,028,071,345 downwards.
CACTCAATAGGAAGGAGCAGAGTTTGACCAGATGGTGGCATAGGAGACCCAGGTTGATTATTCGGTGCATCTGCCCACTAGTGTAATTCAAAGCTCTGGAAATGACAATGAAGCCTGACTGTGCACCGAAATTATCTAATCTCCCATCAATCACGCCTGAATCAGCACTGCAGACTATATGAGTCTGATCTTTGTGGTTGTTTGCGAGTAAAAAGTATTGGCATAAAAAAATAAAGTCACACTTGCCTTCTAGAAAACAAGGATGCGATTTGCTTTGCAACACAAGCATATCTTAAAATTTAAAAAAAGATAGAAAGGAAGAAAAACAAAATAAAACAATTGTCAGCTAAATGTTGGAGGCACATGCTTCAATAAAAAATAATGCTTTTCACTGGCATGGCATTTATTAACAGTTAAAATGATAGACTAGGCAGGATACAGTTTCAAGATGGTGGCATGGTTTTCAGGCTTGCAGCAGTGATACCTGGTGCTCTGCTTGGTACTTTGCAGAAGGACTTTGTGGTCCAATGGGAGTGAGGATGCTGGTACTCGCATTACTCAATTAGCACAAGTCTGAATTTGCAGGTGAGTTGTTGGTGGATGAACTTGAAATGTCTCCTGAGGTTCACCACAAGCAGGCAAAATGCTGTTACTCAGACTACCTGACATCCAAAAGACCATTGATTGTCTACTAGGTAGAGCCAAACACTGGCAGCAAAGCCAGGGGCTGAAGAGGGCTTATCCACTGCCCAACTGTATGTATGCTGTTCTGAAGTGCTGAACTAATATGTGGACGGCACTCTGTCGGATGAATAATTGTAGTGAAATTACCTAAAGACTTTTTGTCTAAACAAGATTCTGTATTATTTTTGAGACATGAAAATCAAAGACAAAGATAGGGCACAGAGAGCAGGAGTGCAGGGAGTCCTTGGTTCACACAAAAAATACATAAAGCACTGATCAAGAGCTTCACAATCTTCCCTGAAAGGTATAGAACAAGTGTGGTACTCAGTGCCAGAGCAACCTTGCTCCAAAGACATTGAACACATGTGGTACTGCACGGCCAGCTAGTGCAAGCTTTCTTCACAAACATGAAACAAATGTGGTGTTGCAGGGCCACTGCAAACTTTCTTCAACGATGAAAAATATAGGGCACTGGGCAGCACCATTTAACGTTGCCCTTGGATTCAATAAAGAACCATTTCAGATTTGGCACAAGTGTAAGGAACAGCACTGAGGTGTATGAGTGCAAGGGGGACTCACAAGCATAGCAATATTTCCACACCAGGTACCAAATAGGTACAGCACCAGAAGGAGTACACACTTCCTTCATACCCATAGGACACATACTGATCTGTCAGAAACAATACAAACTTCCCTCACACGCACATAACTTGGACAGCATCACACACATAATGGTCCACATTTGCAGGATTTTAGGCTCCCCTCACATGCAGCACAGGTACAAAATGGTCATCAGCAGTGCAAACTAAGATATCCTCACATCAAAACAGGTAGCAGCATTTAACCTTATTTTAAACATGGAATATCCTGAGTAAAGTATAGACGTGCATGAGCCACTGAGGGCTAAAGCCAGATAGTGGGATCTGGCTCAGCTCGAGGCCATCTTGTGCCCCAAGACCAAACTGAGCATACCTTTCTTGTGGCTTCTGCCTGCTACCCACGCTCTAACCTTATGCACAAAGAATGAAAGATAAAGCATTAAATTGTGATGGTAAACAATAAAGAGAAAGGGATACCATTCCTTTTTCTGAATTACGCAACATGATACCAGGAAACCTGGGATCAATCCAGATTTGACCACATAACCAAATTGTGTGATCCTTGGCAATTATTTTTCTTTATTGTGCATCCTATTTTGCTCATTATTGCATATAAGAAATCCATGAAATACTTGAGGATGTGTGTTGTACTAAAATCTCATGAAGATTTGTGCTGTACAAAAATCTTGTGAGAATGTGTGCTGTACAAATATTTCATGTTTGATTTAGTGAGCTATAATGCTGCTCTGTGTAAAGTAAGAATGTAGCCCACATATAGGGTGCGCACATGGCAACTGACTTGCCTTTGAGTTCACTACTGATATTTCTGTCAGAGATGGGGGTGGTGACATGAAGGCACAGTATCTTACTCGAGGAGGCAGAGTCTTGTTTTCCCAGATTCTGTGATTTTCTTGTTTTCAGAAACCACCCAGAAGCATAGGCATAACTTCTTCTTTGAGCGCTGCTGGTGTCAGGCAACCAGTACCAAATGGCACACTCTGCATTTACATAAGTGAGCATGTGCACTTCTCAGCTATTCAGTGTGTGTGCAGTGAGTCCTTTGTAGTGCCCGCACAGGTGCTTCAGAAAACTCTGCTGCTTAGAGTCTAACTCCTGCAGCAGTGGGTGGCGGATGGAGTTAACAGCAAGCTCCCAGTGTTTTAAAGAGCTCCTGTGGCCCTAGTAGGCAGTGATGCTGAAACAATATTCAGACTAGTTGGGTTGCCATCAATGTTACATCACTGAATTCATTGGGATTCTGAAAAATCCAGCATCACACAAAGAACCAGGTTCGTATATAAACCACACCCATTCAGCAGGAGAGTGGTAAGGGTGTAATATATAGCTGGTGTAGCATTTGGGAGCACACTGTCATAAATATATTACTAAAGCATCGCGTGATAGAAAGCACACTTTTCACTGAAATGACCAGTAAATTTGGACGGACATACATTACTGATACATCTATATAGCACGCAAACAACAATGTGTGTCAGCGAATATTTGCCATTTGAGCACCACCAAGTAAAGTGTCTTGATTTGTTTTGACCCTATTAAAAAAAAAAATCCCATCACACTTTAAAAAGCGCATCATTTGCATTTGTGCTTTTCCTTTTACTTATTTTAAAATATTTTTACAGTTCATGTATAGGTATTTAAATTTTGTTGTGTATAAGAAGAAAACAACATCATACAGCCTTTCATTTCACATTAGAAAGATTTTCACATAGTTCACTTTATAAAATTCTCACAATTTGCAGTAAGCCAAATAAGTACCAATTAGTCAGAAGACTAGACAGACATTTGAGCTCCTTCTTTGAATGCACAGCAAATGATATAAAATTAAAACACATTTTAAAGTCATCTTTAATGCTCTACATCTTCGGAACCTTAGCATGGTTATTTACGTGCCCTCTCAGAGCTCAAGGGGCAGTTGCAGTTGGGCAGAGGCACCCTCCTACCTCTGGGACCCAGTGCATTGCAACGGCTGCACACTGCTAGCTACCCCCCTGCACGACCAGAGGCCGCATGGCCTTGTTAGCCAGTCGAGCTGTGTCTTTGGGTCTAAGTGAAACTCTATAGTGATCGGTTGGCATTGCAGTGTGTGCGGTGGTCTGGCCCCTGAGTCTCTTGTACCCCAAGGCCTGCTACCTCACTCAGGCACAGCACAGTGTGAGAACTGGAAGCGCCATTACTCTCTGGAATTGCACTCGTTCGGCCCTATGGTTGCTGGTCTGGGCCAAAGAATTAAGGTGTTCCCAACAGACTAGGCAGATACATAGAAACTCACAGTGGCACCATCTGAGCAACACACCAGGCAGCAAGAAGTAATTGAGTTAGTCAGTGGGTTCCTACAGTGTGAGCTGCGCATGCGTTAAAGAGAAGCCCAGTAGAGCCAGGCGGGCTTCAGCAACACTAGCAGCCGAGGGGGGTGATGCATGGGCAGAGTGCAGTGATAGACACAGCAGATGCTCTGCCAACTCCTGCTACCCTCTCTCTCAACTCACCCACTCTGCACTCTTACCTATTCACTGTACCTCAAGCCCTACTCCTCTTCTTGATTTCCTTTCATCTCCCCTTATTCCTCTTCCTCCCATCTCTACTGTTCTGCTACCCTTTCTTCATTTCCTCAATCTCCACATCTTCAGTGTCCTCTCCTTCTTTCCTTATTCTTCATACACACCTTCCGAGCTTCTCCAAAGTTTTCCTCATTTCTTTACAACTCTCCAGTTTTCCCCATTTCTTTGTTTTCAATCTAAACCAAATCCCTATAGTGTCATTCTCTAATCAAACTCCCCCTCACTCTCTACTCTATCTGCCTACATTTTCTCATCCATAATCTCCTCATTTTCTCTGGGCCTGTCCACTCCCTCACCCCATCTCCACTCCTCTGGTCTCTCTCACCACTTCTTCGCCTTTTTTTCCTCATCTCCACCACCACTTTTCTCCTCTCACACTTTTCTTGTTTCCCTTCACTTATCTAATGCACGTTTTCCACACGTCTGTCAGTTTCCCCCTGTAGAGGTAAAATATTTTATTAGAAAACAGTGCAGAGTATAGGTTTGGTTTAATTAACATAACTAGTCCGAATTAACAAGGGCCCTTGTAACATTGCAGAACATTGAATATCTATTTGTTTTGCACGAGCTGCAAGTACTCATGTGTTTTAGTTGTTTTTATAAAATAATCAAAATTCAAATGGTAACCATGTTCTCTGCCCTTGTGCGCGAAAGTAACTTATCTCTAGCTTCCTCAATGTTTAAGACAATGAGCTAAACATCCGTCATTACAAATGTGCAGAGGTAGTTATTTTTTCTCTTGTGTTGCTGCATTAATAAAATGTATTTTTTTTTCTGTTTGAACCATTATGTATTTAACAGCTAATGATTAATGTGCAAAAATGAGTTACTTTAACATTAATAATGCAATTGGTGTTGCGCAAGTAACATGTTTAGTGTTGCCCATGTATGTAAATTTGAGCTATAAATTTGTGTGTATTCTTCATGCGGAAAGTTATAAAAGATGTGTTTTTTGGGAAAGAGTCAGCTTTCACTGACTTTCTAGCTACATATTTCAATTTCAGGCGTTGCTTCTTGTTGCTTAGAGAGGGCTACATAATTTTGGTCCTTTCTGTATTTCAGCCTATTTATTATTTACAGACATTAATTTGATTGATTTGCTGTGCTTGTTCAATTTCTTAAAGGAATATGGGATTTTGCTCTATTCTGAAGCTGGTATTATACCAATTACGCTAATTCCCTTTCTTATGTAACATTAATTCTGTGATCATACTATTAACTAAGTCTACAAATACTGAGAGATAGGAAAGCCTTGTAGTGCAGTTTTTCTTACTGGTCTTTACTGAAAGTTAAAGTTAATTTTTTTCCATTTCCTGCTCATGGACCCACTTTAATAAACTAGGTGTGGTGCATCAGTTTTTGGTGGAGAATGCAGGCAATGGCTAAATAGTGATAAGTAGTGCTTATTCGGAGGCTAATTAGAGAATAATTATACCCTCAAGTTGGAGAATCCCGAATGTAGTGAAGCGAAGGTTTAGAAATTGAGATTGTGACGAAGATGATGTACCACTACAGTATTGAAGGCTGGATTGGTGAGTATTACTAGGGTAGTATGTTTAGCACAGTGTGATTTGCAACTAGTGTTTTAGTGATTAGATCTGTGATGTGTTATGGTATTGTATTTAGGACATTGTGTTATGTACAGTATGTGGCATATTATGGTCTCTTGATTAGGGTGTATTATTAAATATTATTAGTTGTCTAGATACTGTGTATTTTATGTTATGATATTGTATTTTGTGGACACCTCACATTAGGTATGGTGTTTGTGGAAGTTTAAAGCTGTGGTACCAAGGTTTTTAAAGTTTATAAATTCCTTAACCCCTTCACTGCGAGGCCTTTTCCCCCTCAGATGGCAGGCCTTTTTTTGGCTACTTGGTGCAGTTCACACTTAAGCCCTCATAACTTTTTGCCCACATAAGCTGCCCACGCCAGATTTGCGTCCTTTTTTTCCAACATCCTAGGTATTCTAGAGGTACCCAGAGTTTGTGGGTTCCCCTGAAGGAGACCATGAAATTAGCCAAAATACAGCAAACATTTCGGGGGTCATTCTGACCTCGGCGTAAAAAAGGCACTTACCGCCGGTCAGAAGACTGCCATTCTACCGCCGCGGCCGCGGTAACCCGCCACGGTCATTCTGACCCACAACTGCCAAGCCGCCAAAAACCCGACATCCACGGAAGGCCGCCTCATCAGCGGGCAGCGATAAACTGGAGATGACCAAACCTCCACCGCCACGCCAACACAAACACGCCCCTGACATTACGACCCACGAATCCACGCGGCGGTCATTCAACCGCGGTATTCCATTGGCGGCACACACCGCCGCGGTCAAAATACACACCCAGCTCCAAAACCCAGCCACATTGGACAATTTGAAATACACACACCTGATACACATACAAACACCCCCCCCCACACATCCAAGCAACTATAAAACACACACCCACATCACCCACAAACCCCCACTAGTTGGAAATTGGAGAGAAGGCGAGAGAGAGAGAGAGAGAGAGAGAGAGAGAGAGAGAGAGAGAGAGAGAGAACAGCAACCGAAAACCCCAACACACACAGGAACCCAACATCATCAACCACACCACATCTACGCACACATCACCACACACCACCACTCACATCACCACAAACACCACCCCACACCTCATCCACACCACCCCATGGCACCCCAAAGACACCCAAGGTTTTCGGACCAAGAACTCCGGGTCATGGTGGAGGAAATCATAAGGGTAGAGCCCCAGCTCTTCGGCACACAGGTGCAACACACCACAATAGCCAGGAAGGCAGAGCTATGGCAGAGGATCGTCGACAGGGTCAACGCTGTGGGACAGCATCCCAGAAACCTGGAAGACATCAGAAAGCGCTGGAACGACCTACGGGGGAAGGTACGGTCGATGGTCTCCAGACACAACATCGCTGTGCAGAGGACTGGCGGCGGACCACCACCCACCCCTCCAGAATTCACAGCATGGGAGCAAGAGGTCCTTAACATCCTGCATCCTGCGGGCCTCGCTGGAGTAGGCGGAGGAATGGACTCTGGCAAGTCTAGTCTCATCTACTATTCCCCCCCCCCAACCACCAGCATGCCAACCCACACCCCCACCCTCACCCCCAACCCCCCAGCACACATCCTCCCTGCCAATGTCTCACCAGCACATCCCACCCAACCCAAAACCAAACCCTGAATGCCAACACAAACCATGGACAACCATCATCTATGCATGACCACTGCACATACCCATACCCCCCACAAACCACCCTCACAACTCCTGCCACAAGGGAATGCCAGCACTGGGGGACAAGGGCACCCACAAATCGCACGCCATGGAACACACAGAAGCAATAACCATACTCTTTCACCCCTGCAGGGCCCGAACGCCAACACACCGGCCAGGAGGGTCCAGATATGTCCATCCCACCCCCAGAACAGGCCCGCAGTGAGGACAGCAGCTCTGTCGACCTGGAACCTGACGACCAGCCCGGACCATCGGGGACCTCTGGACAGTCGGTTCCCCACACACAGACACAGGCCACAGCAGACCTAACCCCCTCTGGGAATATCAGCACAGCTCCCACCCAGCGGGCCCATGCCTCTGTCTCCAGGACAGGTCAATCAGCGGTGTGTCCGCCACTACAGGGCACCCAGGCTGACCCAACACCCCAACAACAACAGGGACCTGGGGGCAGTGGTAGTGGGCACACCGTCCAGGGGACAGAGGCCCGGGGAAACAGGGCAACTGGGAGGGCTGCAGTGCGACAGGGGGGGGAGGACAGGCCCAGGGAACCGACTCTCCAAGAGGCCCTCACCACCATCATGGGAGCATACCACCGCTCCCAGGAGACGATGGCGACGGTACTGGCCAGGTTCCAGGAGATCCAGGCACAGCAGGAGGAACGGTACATGGGGTACAGAGAGGAGCTCAGGAACATCGTCCAGGCCCTGAACCTAATAGTCACCACATTGCGGGACCATGTGGCACCCCAAAGGGCCCCTGTCACCAGCCCGGACCAGGAACAGCCTACCACCTCCGCCGGCGCTAGTGGACAGGAGGCCCCCACACAACGACGGGCCGCCAGAACCCCACCTCCTGCTGAAGATCAACCACCCCGCAAGAGGAGCCTGAGATCACAAAGGAAGACAGAGTAGGATGCCAAGACCCCCGCCAGCCTAAGATCCCCCCGGATGTCATTCCACTGTCCCACATCGTCACCCTATCCAACCTTGAACTGCCCCTGCTCCATCCTTCCACAGGCATATGGACAATGCACCTGTGCGACCGAGAACTGGACTCTGCCATGGACATCACTCCACCCCCACCCATCACCGTTTTACTATCATGGCCCTATATGTAGCACTTTAAATAAATCACTAATTGCACTTAAAAAAACAGGAGTCTGCTTGTATTCTTAACAAATGTATTACACATAACGGTTCAAAATTGTTCAGTTACATTGTGATGACAACATACCAATGTCAATGTGCTTTACTCCATGGCCGAACAAACCAGAAGTCACGCAGTGGGTCATACAGCTCTGAAAAGCCAAGGGAAAGTCACAATTCAGTTGAAAGGAACTGGGGGGAAACACAGAAAGTAGAGATGCAGGAGGCCAGAAGTAAATGTAAAATGGCGTGGGGGATTCTTACCTGGGTGCTACTGAAAATACTGTTGAATGACTGTGTCCCTGTTGTCCGTGTCGTCCCCGTCGTCTTCCTCCTCTTCACTCTCCACAGGCTCCACAGCTGCCACAACACCACCATCTGGACCATCCTCCTGCAGAAAAGGCACCTGGTGTCGCAATGCAAGATTGTGAAGCATACAGCAGGCTACGATGATCTGGCACACCTTGGGTGAGTACATTAGGGATCCCCCTCTCATATGCAGGCATCTAAACCTGGCCTTCAGGAGGCCGAAGGTCCTTTCTATGATCCTCCTAGATCGCCCATGGGCCTCATTGTACCGTTCCTCTGCCCTGGTCCGGGGATTCCTCACTGGGGTCAGTAGCCAAGGCAGGTTGGGGTAACCAGAGTCACCTATTAGCCACACACGGTGTCTCTGTAGCTGTTCCATCACATAAGGGATGCTGCTATTTCGCATAACATACGCGTCATGCACTGACCCAGGGAACTTGGCATTTACATGGGAGATGTACTGGTCAGCCAAACAGACCACCTGGACATTCATTGAATGGTAACTTTTCCTGTTTCTGTACACCTACTCGTCGTCTTTTGGAGGTACTATGACACCAATGATGTTGGGGATATGTCCAAGGGCATAGAAGTCAGCCTTCACAGTGGCCAAATCACCCTCCTCAGGGAAAATAATGTAGCTCCGCATGTATTTCGTCAGGGCAGACAACACTCTGGACAAAATCTTAGAAAACATAGGCTGAGACATCCCTGATGACATGGCCACTGTTGTCTGAAAAGACCCACTTGCCAAAAAATGGAGGACTGACAGAACGTGCACCAGAGGGGGAATTCCTGTGGGTTGGCGGATGGGGGACATCAGTGCTGGCTCCAGCTGGGCACACAGTTCATGTATAGTGGCTCAGTCAAGTCGGTAGCGAAGTATTATATGACGTTCCTCCATTGTCGACAGGTCCACCAGCGGTCGGTACACGGGAGGATTCATCCTTCTCCTCGCAAGTCCCAGCGGACGGTGCCTAGGAAGGACAACATGGAGCACAGAGTCAAGCAACCCACAGGTACGTAACTACAGCTTGCACAGTACACGATTCTCAATGCATTGAATGGCTTGTATGAGTGGCAATGCAAGGCCTAGGCCTGTGTGACGCAGTAGTAATTAAGCCCTGTGGGCCCTTGTAATGGCGGCTGCCTGACCTGAGAAGTGTGACAGTGGGATGTGAGGTCAATGCGCTGGCGTGACACACCGTGGCGTTAGGCGGTCGAAGACCGCGGCGCAAAGCCGCATTGGTTAACATCGAACCCTATGGGTTTAACGAGCCAATGACTAGCTGCGCCGGCGGTCGCGGAATGCACCGCGGCGGTACGCGGCGCCGCGGCCGTGACCGCCATTTTCTATCTGGTTAATCACTCGAGACCTGATCATCCACAGGAGAGGACCTATACTGCAAGTGCTGCTGTGACCTCGGTCTGGGAGATACAATGGCTGCTGCGACTGGGGAAAGGGCCCCTGCCTTCACTACAGAAGAGTTGGAGAAACTTGTGGATGGGGTCCTGCCCCAGTATGCGCGACTCTACGGTCCTCGAGACCAACAGGTAAGTACACTGGGTGCACATTGAATGGGCTATGCCTGGGTTGTGTATGGTGGATGTGAGATGGTGGGGTGGGGAGACAATGACGAGTGCAAGGCACGACAGATGAGAGCATGTGCCACATGGCAAGGTTGGGGAGGGGGGGCCAATCGCATCTATCATGCGGAAAATTGATGATATTTCAATTCCCACCCTGTACATGTCAAATAGGTCAGCGCCCATCAGAAAGTCGACATTTGGCGTGACATCGCCAAGGAAGTCCGGGCCCTGGGGGTCCACAACAGACGGGGCACCCACTGCCGCAAGAGGTGGGAGGACATCCGCCGCGTGACCAGGAAGACAGCCGAGTCACTGCTGGGGATGGCCTCCCAACCTAGGAGGGGTGCCAGTCGTACCCTGACCCCCCTGATGTCCCGGATCCTGGCAGTGGCCTACCCCGATTTGGATGGGCGCGTGAGGACATCACAGCAGACACAAGGGGGTGAGTACCAGCACATTCAGCTATCTTTACGCGCAGTGGAGGTGCCTGGGTGGGGGAAGAGGGCTGTGGGTGACATTAGGCCAGGGCGCTTTCTGTAGTGTAGTCCTCTGCTTTAGCCATGTCCCTGTGCCCCCGCCCCCCACCTCTGTAGGGTGACAAGTACAGCTATCCATGGACCTGCATCACCCATGTGCGCGTTTGTTGTCCCTAGACCTGTTGGCCTAGTCACAAGTACGGAGTAGTGTACCCCGATTGCGCGGCTTAGTGCATGAGGCTCTTGTGTCTGTCCTCTCCGCCAACGGTGTTGACAATGCATTCACTCAACCAGTTTTTATGTCTCCCCCCACCCTTTTTCTTTATCTTCTTGTGCATGTGTGCATTAGCATCATCAGGCGGAGGAGAATTGGCACCGGAGCACGAGGGAGCTGCAACTCACCAGGCCCCGGTGGGCCATGGCACAGACACCGAGGCCACCAGTGATACGGAGGGCGAGGGGAGCTTCACAACGGGGAGCCGTGGTGACACCAGCGACACCGACACGTCCTCGGATGGGAGCTCCCTAGCGGTGGCGGCAACATCCGTGCCCCCCGCCTCTACAGGTACAGCCGCCACCCTGCGCACCAGCTCCGCCCTCCCAGCAGCCCCTCAGCCTTCACTCCGTGCCCGCTCGCCCAAGAAGGCGGGCGTCTCCTTCGCCCCAGGCACCTCAGGCCCTGCCCCTGTTACCCCTGCTGCCCTCAGTGAGGAGGTCATTGACCTCCTACAGACCATCATTGTTGGGCAGTCTACCCTTTGGAATGTCATCCAGGGGGTAGAGAGGGAGGTGCATCGTAGCAATGCATACCTGGAGGGCATTCCTTTGGGTCAGGCTGCCCATCAACGATCGTTCAATGCTCTGGCCTCAGCACTGACGGCAGCCATTGTCCCTGTTTCCAGCCTCCCGCTTCTAACTGCCTCCAGCCTGTCTCTGTCTCCTGTTCCTCTGCCTATCCCATCCACACCATCAGACCAGCCTGCACACACCTCAACACCCAAGGGCAGCTCATCCAGACATAAGCACCACAGATCACACAAACATTCACCCAAGCAACAACCAGATGCAGACATGCCAACAGCCACTACTACCTCTGTGTCCCCCACCTCCTCGTCTCCCTCCTCCCTCCCTGTGACGTCTCTACTCACACCTGCATGCACACCACCAACAGCCAGTACTTCCATCACCAGCACACCCTCCAGTACAGTCCGCACATGTGCAGTCACCACCCCCACTGCCATTTACACGTCCCCTGTGTCCTCTCCCACTGTGTCTGTCACCCCCTCTTCCAAGACACACAAACGCAGACAGCCACCCACCCAACAGCCAAGCACCTCACGACAGCCTCCAGCCTCCAGCCCATGCACCTTCACCCAAGGACAGCACACCTGACTCCTACAACCACCTCCTCTTCCTCCACTCCCATAACCACTACACCTACCCTTTACCCTGGTCCTAAAAAACTTTACCTCTCCACTCTTGACCTCTTTCCCTCCCCTGGCCCCCCCCCCTCCATCTGCTAAGAGTCCCAGGAGCGCCTCAGCCACCACCAGCCCGGCTTCAAGGGTCACCGTAGTGCATGGCTTTTGGAGTCCCCCCTTTGCCAGCAGTGATACATCGGTCAGCAGCAAGGGGACAGCCAGCCCCCCCCCTGGAAAGAGGACCCGTAAAGTAAGGGGCCGCCGCGGGACGACTGACACGGCTGCCCCCAAGGACCAAAGTTCTGCCACCTCACCTCCCACAACATCCAGGGGAGGCAAGGGCCCGAGAGCCAGATCGAAGGAGGGCAAGGGCAGCAGGGCGGAGAAGTCAGCCAGCAGGAGCGCGGACCAGGAGGGCCCCACAAGCCCCATCCCGGGTGTGAGGGAGGACACCCAAGGGCCCAGCACACCGTCACCGAAGGGTCCAGCAAATGCACGGTCGGAGGGCGACTGAGCAGGGAGTCGTGGCCAGGTCTGACTCCCTTGACTTACAGAACAAGCACCGCTGAACAGGGCCCGCCGTGCAGAAAGGCACCGCTGAACAGGGCCCCGCCGTCCAGAAAGGCACCGCTGAACAGGGCCCCGCCGTGCAGAAAGGCACCGCTGAACAGGGCCCCGCCGTGCAGAAAGGCACCGCTGAACAGGGCCCCGCCGTCCAGAAAGGCACCGCTGAACAGGGCCCGCCGTGCAGAAAGGCACCGCTGAACAGGGCCCCGCCGTGCAGAAAGGCACCGCTGAACAGGGCCCCGCCGTCCAGAAAGGCACCGCTGAACAGGGCCCCGCCGTGCAGAAAGGCACCGCTGAACAGGGCCCCGCCGTCCAGAAAGGCACCGCTGAACAGGGCCCCGCCGTGCAGAAAGGCACCGCTGAACAGGGCCCCGCCGTGCAGAAAGGCACCGCTGAACAGGGCCCCGCCGTCCAGAAAGGCACCGCTGAACAGGGCCCCGCCGTGCAGAAAGGCACCGCTGAACAGGGCCCCGCCGTGCAGAAAGGCACCGCTGAACAGGGCCCCGCCGTCCAGAAAGGCACCGCTGAACAGGGCCCCGCCGTGCAGAAAGGCACCGCTGAACAGGGCCCCGCCGTCCAGAAAGGCACCGCTGAACAGGGCCCCGCCGTGCAGAAAGGCACCGTTGAACAGGGCACCGCGGGGAGGAGCACCGCTGAACAGGGGCCCTTCATCTCAAGCACCGCTCCGCTGGGCCCTTCCTGTCAAGCACCGCTCCGCTGGGCCCTTCATCTCAAGCACCGCTCCGCTGGGCCCCGCCGTCTCAAGCACCGCTCCGCTGGGCCCTTCGTCTCAAGCACCGCTCCGCTGGGCCCTTCCTGTCAAGCACCGCTCCGCTGGGCCCCGCCGTCTCAAGCACCGCTCCGCTGGGCCCTTCGTCTCAAGCACCGCTCCGCTGGGCCCTTCGTCTCAAGCACCGCTCCGCTGGGCCCTTCATCTCAAGCACCGCTCCGCTGGGCCCCGCCGTCTCAAGCACCGCTCCGCTGGGCCCTTCATCTCAAGTACCGCTCCGCTGGGCCCTTCCTGTCAAGCACCGCTCCGCTGGGCCCTTCATCTCAAGCACCGCTCCGCTGGGCCCCGCCGTCTCAAGCACCGCTCCGCTGGGCCCTTCGTCTCAAGCACCGCTCCGCTGGGCCCTTCCTCTCAAGCACCGCTCCGCTGGGCCCTTCCTGTCAAGCACCGCTCCGCTGGGCCCTTCATCTCAAGCACCGCTCCGCTGGGCCCTTCGTCTCAAGCACCGCCCCGCTGGGCCCTTCCTGTCAAGCACCGCTCCGCTGGGCCCTTCATCTCAAGCACTGCTCCGCTGGGCCCCGCCGTCTCAATCACCGATCCGCTGGGCCCTTCATCTCAAGCACCGCTCCGCTGGGCCCCGCCATCTCAAGCACCGCTCCGCTGGGCCCTTCCTGTCAAGCACCGCTCCGCTGGGCCCTTCCTGTCAAGCACCGCTCCGCTGGGCCCCGCCGTCTCAAGCACCGCTCCGCTGGGCCCTTCCTGTCAAGCACCGCTCCGCAGGGCCCTTCATCTCAAGCACCGCTCCGCTGGGCCCTTCATCTCAAGCACCGCTCCGCTGGGCCCTTCCTGTCAAGCACCGCTCCACTGGGCCCCGCCGTCTCAAGCACCACTCCGCTGGGCCCTTCCTGTCAAGCACCGCTCCGCTGAGCCCCGCCGTCTCAAACACCGCTCCGCTGGGCCCCGCCGTCTCAAGCACCGCTGGCCCATTGACAGTGCCGGTTCTGTGTCGTGCTAATGTTCACGCTGCACTCGGGCCACCCTGCCTCCTCCATTGCCTGTGGAGACTGTTATGCACTTGATGGACTGTGGCTTTGCATTTCCCAGGATGTGACAGTGGGCAAGCCACCCACTTGTGAGACTTGAGAGACTGTGGCTTTGCACTCCCCAGGATATGACAGTGGGCAAGCCAGCCACTGTAGAGACTTGAGAGACTGTGGCTTTGCACTCCCCAGGATTGAACAGTGGACATGGTGGCCCCTTCTTGGATCTGGCGTCGTGGACTCATGTGGCTGTGGTGCCCCCCCTTCCCTTCCCCCTGAGGTGCCTGTAGTTTTATCATCTGATGCCCCTGCAGTCAGTTCTCTCCAACGGACTCAGGTCTCCTGTGTGGGCTTTGCCCAGGTGATGATACACTTTGGCCCACGGACATTTGCTATTTCAGTGACTGTGCGGGACTTTTTGCCTCTATTTATCGGTTACGCAATGTTTACACTTGGATTTTTTAATTTCATTTTCCTATTTTACCATGACTTCAATGAACCTATTTTTTACATAAATGTTGTTTCTCACTTTAATCTTATCTTTTCGTTATTCCGGGGGGTTTGGGTGGGGTCACTTTGACTTGGTGCTCTGCATTGGTGTGTAGATAGTTGGGGGGTGGGTGTAATGCGTATGTGTGTGCCCGTAACCCTTCCTCCTCCCCCCCTCCCCTGTGTCGTAGGTGCGGTACTCACCGTTGTCGTCTGCGCCGGAGTTCGTACTCGTGGTAGATGAGCAGGTAGACGAGAGCAGGTAGGATGTTCAATTCGGGCTCCATGCTGTCCTCCGTCCTCGTGGAGTGTATAGAGGTGAGCGTTTTCCCGTTCGTAGTCTGTTTCCGCCGTGTTTTTATCGGCGGGGCTCCTGCCCCGGAAAAGGTGGCGGGTTGGTGAGTTGTGATTGGGTGGGCGGTACATTGTCTGCCGCCTGCCTGTTGGCGGTGACCGCTGCGCTGTTTGTCTGTCCCGCCGTGGTGGTCGGAGTGTTAAAGTGGCGGGCTGTGTTGGCGGTTCCCGCCAGGGTCAGAATCCCATTTTTTGGACCGCCAGCCTGTTGGCGGATTGGCCGCCGCTTTATCACCGACTGCCAGGGTCAGAATGACCTCCTTCGTTTTTTTAAAACAAAATAGGATAAAACGGTTGAAGAAGAAGGCTTGTGTTTTTTCCCTGAAAATGGCATCAACAATGGGTTTGCTGTGCTAAAATCACCACCTTCCCAGCTTTTAGGAACAGGCAGACTTGAATCAGAAAACCACAATTTTCAACACAATTTTGGCATTTTACTAGGACATACCCCATTTTTACAATTTTTTGTGTTATTAGCATCCTTCCAGCTAGTGACAGAAATGGGTGTGAAAACAATGCTGGATCCCGGACAGTTAAACATTTCCGAAAAGTAGACAAAATTCTAAATACAGCTAAAATAACAAAATATTGTAATTGAGGTAAAAAAAGAGCCATTTCTCTCCACGTTTTCTTATATAACTTTTTCTAGCTATGGCAGATTTTTTAAAGCAATATACCGTTACGTCTGCTGAACTCTTCTGGTTGCGGGATATATAGGGCTTGTAGGTTCACCAACAACCATAGGCACCCAAGCCCATAAAGGGGCTGCACCTTGCAATGGGTTTTCATTGTATACCGGGTATATAGCATTTCATTTGGTGAAATATAAAAAGTGAAAAATAGGTATCAAGGAAACCTTTGTATTTCCAAAATGGGCACAAGATAAGGTGTTGAGAAGCAGTGGTTATTTGCACATCTATGAATTCCGGGGTCCCCATACTAGAATGTGAATTACAGGACATTTCTCTAATAGACGTCTTTTTTACACACTGTCTTACATTTCGAAGGAAAACATGTAGAACAAGACAATGGACAATAACACAATAAAAATAATACCTCACTTGTGTGCGTAGGCCTAATGCCTGTGACAGGAAACACAACATGGACACATCACATTTTTACATTGAAATCTGACGTGTTTTTTGGAAAGTGCCTAGCTGTGGATTTTGATCTCTAGCTCAGCCGGCACCTAGGGAAACTTACCAAACCTGTGCATTTTTTAAAACTAGACACCAAGGGGAAACCAATATGGGGTGACTTGTGAGGCTCTCAACATGTTCTGTTACCCAGAATCCTTTGCAAACCTCAAAATTATCTTCACATTTCAGTGACAGAAAGTTCTGGAATCTGAGAGGAGCCACAACTTTCCTTCCACCCAACATTCCCCCAAATCTCCCGATAAAAATGGTACCTCACTTGTGTGGGTAGGACTAGAGCCTGCAACAGGAAATGCCCCAAAACACAACATGGACACCACATTTTCCCAAAGAAAACAGAGCTGTTTTTTCCAAAGTGCATAGCTGTCTATTTTGGCCTCTAGCTCAGCCGGCACCTAGGGAAACCTACCAAACCTGTGCAGTCTTAAAAACTAGACACCAAGGGGAATCCAAGATGGGGTGATTGTGGGACTATCACCAGGTTCTGTTACCCAGAATCCTTTGCAAACCTCAACATTTGGCCACAAAAACACTTTTTTCTCACATTTCGGTGAAAGAAAGTTCTGGACTCTGAGAGGAGCCACAACTTTCCTTCCAACCAGCATTCCCCCAAGTCTCCTGATAAAAATGGTACCTCACTTCTGTCGGTAGGCCTAGTTCCCGTGACAGGAAATGCCCTAAAACACAACGTGGACACATCACATTTTCCCAAAGAAAACAAAGCCGTTTTTTGCAACGTGCCTAACTGTGGATTTTGGCCTCTAGCTCAGCCGGCACCTAGAAAAATCAACCAAACCTGTGCATTTTGTAAAACTAGACACCTCGAGGAATCCAAGATGGGGTGACTTGTGGGGCTCTCACCAGGTTCTGTTACCCGGAATCCTTTGCAAACCTCAAAATGTGGCCAAAAAACACTTTTCCCTCACATTTTGGTGACAGAAAGTTCTAGAATCTGAGAGGAGGCACAACTTTCCTTTCACCTAGCGTTTCCCCAAGTCTCCCTATAAAAATGGTACCTCACTTGTGTGGGTGGGCCTAGTGCCCGCGACAGGAAATGCCCCACAACACAACGTGGACACATCACATTTTCCCAAAGAAAACAGAGCTGTTTTTTGCAAAGTGTCTAGCTGTGGATTTTGGCCTCTAGCTCAACTGGCACCTAGGGAAACCTAACAAACCCGTGCTTTTTTGACAACTAGACACCTAGGAAAATCCAAGATGGGATGACGTGTGGGGCTCCTACCAGGTTCTGTTACCTAGAATCCTTTGTAAACCTCAAAATGTGGCCAAAAAAACACTTTACTCACATTTTGGTGACAGAAAGTTCTGGAATCTGAGAGTAGCCACAACTTTCCTTCCACCCAGCATTCCCCCAAGACTCCAGATAAAAATTATACCTCACTTCAGTGGGAAGGCCTAGTGCCCGCAACAGGAAATGCCCCAAAACACAATGTAGATACATCAAAATTATCTATTACAAAACGTCCTGTTTTTGCAGGGGTTGGTACCTGCGTTTATGGTTCCAGGTGCAGCAGTCATCTAGGGATACCTACCAAACCCAGACATATTTGAAAACTAGACACCCGGAGAAGTCCGAGGAGGTGTGGCTTGTGTAGATCCCTCAACATTTTCTTCCCTGCTGCAGGAATGTTGAAAAAGACATCGGGGGGAAAGGAAAACCCTTTCCTTTCCCCCAATGCCTCTTTCCTAGCAACCTCCCCTCCCAGCTCGAAGAGAAACTTATCTCCTCTTTGAACGACGCGTGGAAGCAAATGGCTTCCAGCGCATCGGGCATCCTCTGATGATGTCAGTGTTTGATCGCATGCTGACTTCATTAAAAGGGGGAAGGGTCGGGTGGAAGGAGAAGCAATTCCCCTTCCAGCCCTGACCTGGGAAGGTGGGTGGGAGGCCCTCGGGGGGAGTGCTAGCGCTTCCCCAGAAGGTTGGTCCCAGGACGTAATGGTTACGTCCGTGGTGCCTCAGCGCCACGCTACCGTACATAACCATTACGTCCTTGGCGGGGAAGAGGTTAATAGTCTAGTTGAGAGTGAGCACTAATTAAGAGTGGAACAGTGGGGGTTTTCTGTGCACACAGGGATAAGCTATACTGTTTCCAGGTTAGGTCATTGTTGGTTGAAACCTAGCTCAATGAGTATGCAGTTAGGTAGTCCCTTGAAGCACCTCCTTCCATATTGTTGTGAGTTTGATTTCCATCCCATTTCCTGGTTCATAGACATAGGTTGTATTCTATATTTTTTTTCATTCATGAACTATTGTGTTTGAAGACATTGTTTGGTGATTACATTGGTGTTTGATTTGTGCAGCGTGACTTTTTAAAAATTGTAATGGGTGTGAATGTGGGTCAAAATAAAAAAAACTCACAGAGAAGAGCAACTCTCCCGCCAGTTGGAAGTCCAGCCCATGAAATACTTGTAAGTTTTGACATGCATTGTTGCTCATGGTTTGAAGAGTGGCACAAACCTACTGTGAATGGCAAAAAGCTACAATTCCCTTGGACTGGTACATTTAAATTGAATACACTTGTTTACTTCAAAAGTAAATTAGTCTACACAAAACCACAACTAAGACATGCATAGTTTGAAGCACTGAATTAATGGGATTTGGTAGCCACAATGAACGCGAAAGACGAAATGCTGAGAACTCAACCTGTTAAGGCTGTACATGGTTGGATGGATACTAGCTTGCATTTGTGGAAAGGGGCATAGAATACTGAAGTTTTGGAAACAGTGGTATTGGTTCCTGTGATTGCCAGTGATCCCGTAAAAAACAAGAAACAAAAACAAATAAAAATGAGAAAAAGAGTGATTTGGATGAAGAGGATGAATTGGTGGATGGATTGTTAACTGTGACTTTTCCACCACCTGATACTGATAATAAGGTTGGTGAACTAGAGCTGGGTCTGAAGATTGGAATTTTAGTATAAGAATTTTCACTGAAGAGTGGGACAGCAGTTACTCAGGATGGTGCTTCAACAACTAAACTCAATATACTTCAAATTATTGATTCAAAACCTGATTGAAATATGGTTCTGAGATTTACATTTTGATGAACAGTTGCATTTCAACTCGGAAGCAAGTGAGAATACTCATTGTGCACATGAGAAACCTAAAAGAGTAGCAGATGAGATGGGTGTAGATTTGAACAAAAGAAACATTTTTAAGCTATTTATACTTAAACAGAAAATGGGGTGCAAAAGAAATACTTATATTGTTAGGACTGAATTTAAGAATTGTGGAAATGATTACAGAATGTACATGCATGAATGAATTTCAAAGTCATTGAAAATGAAGGAACGAGAGTTATAAGTGACAGAGTGTGATAGTGTGGAAGAAAATGTTACATGGAGAGAAGTGCAAGGAGGAGCTTATCTTTATGTACTGTGGACTAGATAGGGTTTATGGGCTTTTTGAAAGTGTAGAGAAAAAATGTGAGAAATGGTATACTGAAGTGGAAAGATGTGTAACTGTGCTAAAGGTGTTATGGAAAGACTTGGATATGTTATGTTGAATCATACTACCAAAGGATATACAGACTGAATGTAAGGAGGCAGTGAAGTGGAATAGGAGTCCAACTAGTTGGAACCCTTCATCAATAGTGATGAAAAAACATGCTGAGTTTACTGAGCATTTGAAAGGAAAGGTTCCAGTGAAACAGGTTAACTGGTCAAAAATCCAAATTGTACAAAGTACAGATAGTTTGTGGATAAGATGAGAGACTTATGCAAATTTACAGGCAGTACACTGGAAAGGAAGCTCCTGGAAAGGAAGGCACATAAGCTTTTGCTTCAGCCTTTGTGTTGGGTTTGCATCCAGAGTTGAGTACCCAGCTTCAGCAAAGTGTTGACAGGCAAAGTTGCTTGATTAAATGTTGGCCTAAGTGAAATATTGCAGTGATTATTGTGAGACTAAAAATAAGTGGTATGCTGTGGTTCTTCAGGGAAGTGGTGAGCTCTTTCAGGTAAGGGTGGATGGTAGACCTGTCAGCCTCAGGGTGATCATCCCCACACTTTTTGCCTTTTCCCCTATTGTTTTTCTAAATTTGTTTTTGCTGGCTTCAGGACTCACTGCTAACCAGTGCTAAAGTGCTTGTGTTCACTTCCCAAAACATAGTAGAGTTGGCTTACACCTGATTGCCATATTTAATTTACTCATCTGTTTCTAGAAAAGTGGTATACCATATTTCCTGTGGCAGTAAACTAAATGCTACTCATGAGCCTGCAACACTTATTGTGCCACCCACTTATGTAGCCCATCAAAACATATCTCAGGACTGCCATTGTAGCCTGTGTGCAGGTTAAAACTTCCAATTCGACTTGGTAACATAAACCCCAAAAGTCCCTTTTGTTCCATATAGGTCACCACTAAGGTAGGCTTTAACCAGCCCCTAGGGTAGGATGTATTGTATTAAAAAAAGTTGGACATGGACTTTTAAATTTCACACGTCCTGGTACTGAAAAACTCACAAATTTGTTTTCCACTACCGTGAGGCCTACGTCTTCCGTAGTATAACATTGGGTTAGCTTACTACATTTATTAAGTGATAACTTCTATTAGGGAGCAGGTAGAAATTTTATGTTTGGTGTCTATGGTAATGTAATTTTAAATCCTCTTTAGTGGTAAATTCGGATTTTAAGACACATTTTTCAAAATGCCAATTTTTGAAAGTTGGTATTTTTTGTCTTAATCATTTGGTGCCTGCAGACTGTTACTGGGTCACATGACTACAGGTAGTAGGCAGTTGGCCTTTGTGTATTCCTCCCAGACAGCCACACGTTAGAGGGGCCGGTTGTTGGCAGGATGAGCCATTCTAGCAGGACTGGGCCAGAGCTGTGCACAGCCTCACTTGCTCTTCAAAGATACTTCCTCAGCACATACACAGAGAATTTCACACTAGCATTTTATGACATTTCTGGACCTGTGGCAGGTCTCTCAAAGGCCTGCACTACTGCCTGTGGCCTGCTGTGTACCTCAGATGACTCCCAGCTGTGCCAAGAGAACTGCTCTGCTGCCTGAAGCCTGCCCTATTCCCCCAGAGGACTGCCCTGATGATTGAGAACTGTTTTTCTTCTTGAACCCATGACTTCCAGAGTGAATCCAAGAACTGCTTAGCTGGTCTCCTGATCAAAGCATTAGTGACAGGAAAGCTCTAACCATCTTAACTTGAACCCACACTTGGACTCAGCCTGAGTGAGTCCTGGCCCTTTTATTGGTTCCCCTCCAGCTCTAGGACATTGGAGGTGGTGTTACAGGTGGCCACGTAGCCCAAACCTAAAACTTGGGATTTTCAGCCAAAAAGTGCTCTGAGAACAGAGGAGACTGAGACCTATCTGCTCGCTGATCCCAAAAAGATGCATCGTTAGCTAGTATGACTTTGCAGTGGCTCCTGTTACATTCTTCTCCACACCAGCAAATCTGGTTCAGATGCTCCTCTCAGAAGGGGTGTTTGGTCTCATGGAACCCTCGTTGGCTACAGCCTATAGCGTTGTCTTGTTGAAGATTTTTGACTTTCACAAAAGAGACTAAGGGGGTGATTCTGACCCCGGCGGTCTTAGACCGCCGGGGCCAGGGTTGGCGGGAGCACCGCCGACAGGCCGGCGGTGCCCCGCAGGGCATTCTGACCGCGGCGGTAAAGCCGCGGTCAGACCGGCAACACTGGCAGTCTCCCGCCAGTGTACCGCCGCCCTATTGAATCCTCCAAGGCGGCGCAGCTAGCTGCGCCGCCGAGGGGATTCCGACCCCCCCTACCGCCATCCAGTTCCCGGCGGTCCGCCCGCCGGGAACCGGATGGCGGTAGGGGGGGTCGCGGGGCCCCTGGGGGCCCCTGCAGTGCCCATGCCACTGGCATGGGCACTGCAGGGGCCCCCGTAAGAGGGCCCCTACAAGTATTTCACTGTCTGCTTGGCAGACAGTGAAATACGCGACGGGTGCAACAGCACCCGTCGCACCTTCCCACTCCGCCGGCTCGATTACGTGCCGGCATCCTTGTGGGAAGGGAGTTTTTCCCTGGGCTGGCGGGCGGTCTTTTGGCGACCGCCCGCCAGCCCAGGGAAAAACTTAGAATACCCTCCGCGGTCTTTCGACCGCGGAGCGGTATTTCGGAGGGGGAAGTCTGGCGGGCGGCCTCCGCCGCCCGCCAGACTTAGAATGACCCCCTAAGTGCCTCATTATGAGTTTGGCAACCGGGCTGTTAGACCGGGCAGTCTTACAGACCGTTGTATTATGAGTTCCACTTGCAGGACCGCCGACCGCCAACCAAAAATGGCAGACCAGCAGCGGCATGGAGGCCCAGAAATAGGCAGTCCAAACTCCAGCCCCGACAGAACAGTGACCATCCACTGACCGTATTACAAGCCCAAAGTTGCAGTGGCAGGCACTCATGGTGGTCAGCCAATAGCGGTCTGAGTCACGGCTGTTCACGGTCACCAAAGTAATACACATCTGCACATTGGATGAATTTGAAAACAACACAGCTGACACACATTGCCACACTGGACACACCTGCAAAGGACACTATAAAACACACCGCTTCACACACCACAATCCTTTTAATTTACACTGCAAGACCAAGAAAGACAGAGCGACTCTTTTCTCACACTGCACAGATACTAGGCATCATTTTTTTCAACATCCCATACAACACCTAGCACACACTTTTGTCCAGTCACACCCTTTTGCCCTACCCTCCTTTAGTAAGTCACTGTCACCCTTCTAAATTTCAATTTTGTTCTTTATTCTTCCACAATGTCACATTCCAAAAATCCCTGTTTCACAGATCAAGAGTTAAGAGTCATGGTGGATGAAATCATAAGAGGAGACCCACAATTGTTTGGAGCACAAGTCCAGCACACTCTTCTCAATAAGTAAATGGAAATGTGGGATAGGAGAGTCGACAGAGTGAATGCTGTAAGCACCACCCTGCACACAAAGGACAACATTACGAAGAGGTGAACAACCTCCGGGGCAAGGTCCATTCCCTGGTCTACAGGCATCAGCTGCAGACCAAGAAGGCTGGCGGTGACCCTCCCAGTGCCCTAATACAACTCTGTCCCTGGGAGCAGGAGGTCTTCACCATCCTGCATCCTGAGGGAGGGAGTGAAGTCTGGTAAGTCACAAGACTAACAATGTCACCAAAATGCTATGTCATGCATGCTCACTGCTCACCTTTTGTCACCTTCCCTGTCACTCTACTCACCAGCCCAGTGGCCGCCTGTCCAAAGACCTCTGCCTGGCATCTCACAATTGAAGTGTGCCCCACCTGCGGGGATAACATCTGTGTATAGTATGTGTATTACAGGAAGGGAGTTACATGACTACAACTCCCAGTAGGTACTGTTCTATAATTCCAAACACCCGAACAGTGTATCCTTCACTAAATACCCTTGTTTGTTAACTCCTGATTGTAGCGTACTCACCTAGGAGGATAACATATGAATAGTCTGTGTAGTACAGGGACTGGCATGACTGCTAAGGCCAGTAGGCACTGTTACTGTTACTCCACTCAGCCAGCCCTATTTCCTCTTCACCAAATACCCTTGTTTGTTAAATCCCAATATCACTTGGGAGGATAACATTTGTAAAGTGTGTGTAGTACAGGAACTTACATGACTGCAAAGGGCAGGATGCACTGTTACTGTTACTCTAGTCAGCCAGGCCTGTGTGCTCTTCACCAAATACCCTTGTTTGTTAACTACCAATTGCAGTATACCCACCTGGAAGAATAACATTTGTCAAGGGAGTGTACTACAGTGACCTACATGACTGCCAAGGCCAGGAGGCACTGTTACTGTTACTCTACTCAGCCAGCTCTGTGTCCTCTTCTCCAAATACCCATGTTTGTCGACTCCCAATTGTAGTGTACTCACCTGGGAGGATGTCATATAAATAGTGTGTGTAGTACAGGGACTGACATGACTGCCAAAGCCAGGAGACACTGTTACTGTTATTCCAATCAGCCAGCCTTGTGTCCTCTTAGCCAAACACCCTTGTTTGTTAACTCTCAATTGTAGTGTACTCAACTGGGAGGATAACATTTGAATAGTGTTTGTACTAGAGGGAGTGTGATATGACAGCAACTCCCAGCAGGCCCAGTTTGTGTAACTCAAACCACCAGCACAGTATTCTCTTGTCCAAAGACCACTGTGTCTTAACTCTCTATTGATGTGTACTCACCTGGGAAGATACCATTTCTATATTGTGTGTAGTACAGGGACTTACATGACTTCAAATCACAGGAGGCTCTCTTACTGACACCCCAACCACCAGTCGAGGGTTCTCTTCTCCAAAATACATGTTTTGAAACTCACACATGAAGTGTACTCACCTGGGGAGAATGACATTGCTCAGCTGTGTGAAGTAGGTGAATGACATGACTGCCAAGGCCAGTAAGCTCTATCTTTGCTACTCCAAACACAACCCCAGTGTTTACTTGTCCACATACCCTTGTTCGTCAACTCTCAATGGAAGTATACTCACCTGGCACTTTAGCTATAGTTTTATACACCTTATTTTAACAAACTAGGCCTGCCACTGTGCACTTTAACCTAGATATGTTTTATTTTAGCTTTGTTATATTATTTTAACAGTAGCCACATTTGCGGTCTTGTTTTATTTTCTCTATCTAGCTGTTCTTCATCTAGGTCAGCACTACATTCTTAAACAAGACATTTCTTTCACTTTGTGCTTTTTTCAAGGCTGCAGTAAAATAGGTTGCTGGCAAAAGTGGTACGCTTTTTCTCCAATGTTCAAAGAAACATACACACTCTTACTTTCTTGGAACATCAGCTTTTTATTATAAAAACACTACTTTGACCCATGTATATTAGAGGGAGATTCCAGTCAGATGACCACGACTGTGTGCGGATTGCTGATTGCTTCACTGCAGCTGCTTATATAAACTACAGGCCTCTTGCTCAGGTATGAGGGATGATGTCTTCCCAGGGGAAACGTGAAGGGCAGAATTAGAGCTTAACATGCTGTGCTCTAACATAGCTTAGGTAGGAACTATCTCTATAAAACATTAGTGACAACATGGTAGCGTTATTTTTGTGTCTTACTCTCCTTGTCACAATTTTAATCTTGTTGTGCTTCATCGTCCTCGTCATTGCAATACATGTTTTATTCTCTAAGATGCAGTTACTTCAATAAAACCTTATTGAACTTTACTCTGCCTCTGACTGTCCTTGGATATGTGAGACTAATGTAACTGAGAGAAACGGATGAGATCTGAGTGAGCATGATTCCCCTGAGGAGTAATTTATGTCATACGCCCGGTTGCCCAATCATCCCTGCTCTTGGGTGGAGATGCGGCACTGCTAGCTAGCCAGAACAAACCTGAATTAGGCCGACAGGTGTCACATGGTGCAGAATCAGACTCAGTCCCCTGCACTATAAGTGATTCTGCCACCCAAATCCAGTAGTCTCATTAGGAAAATGAGAACCTACGCGAGAGGAGGATAACATTTGTATACTGTGCATAGTACAGGAAGTAACATGCCTGCAACTCCCAGGACGGCCTGTTCATGTAACGCCATTCACCTGGGAGGATACCTATTGTCAAGTGTTGGGAAGTAGTGAGAGTGACCTGACTGCAACTCCCAGGAGGCACTGTTCAATTGACTCCAAACAGCAGAACAGTGGTTACGTGTCCAAAAACCCTTGCCTGCTAACTCCCTATTGAGGTTTACTCACCTGGGAGGGACCAAGATACAGATCATGCTCAACCCAAGGATATGTCTAGCCACCTATCTCCTTCTTGAACAGCTAAACCAAGATGAAACTATTGTGATCAGGAAGGACAGCTTACCCACTGTGCAATAAAATGATCCCAAAGGCCTCAAGATGCATCACCAGAATGGTATTGGCCGCAAACACATTCACACTGCACTGACCACATGATGACTCCAATCACATTTACAACAAACTCCTGGGTCTGCCTGCACGACAATCAACTAGGTCCCAAAATGGTCCAAGCCACATCCTACCCAGCCACTGTTCTGCCTGCACTGGTGGCAAGATGTAATTCTTAGCCCATCCTCCCAAGTGCTAAAGATCTGTACAATTCTTAATGGAATTGGCTTGCTTCACAAAATGCCGGGTCAATACAACCAATCGCACGGGAACCTTGCACAGTATGATAACCTGCAAATCAACTATGTACAAGGTCTTTTCAAAATGTCACTGTAACCTTTGGGAGGTAGATGTGATAATACAACCATTAACCTTATATGTTTCACATCAACAGGTCGAGCGGCCACTGAGCACGGAGAGGCAATTGAAGAGACAGATACTAGCCCTATGGATGAAGCCTTCAGTGAAAAAGACACTCCTGAACCTCTGGACGTGGAAGACCATTCAAGCCAATCTGGATTACCTGGTCAGACCCCAACAGTTAGTCTCACTGTGGTCACATCAACACCTCTCAGCCCACTTTCCTCAACATCACAGGCAGCCATTTGCTCCCCTGCATGTGCCCCTAGGACAGTGTCTACCATCTTCTGCCCCCCAGTCCAGGATCCTGAGTCACAGCACCACACCTTGGACAATTATGATCCTGGAACCAGTGGGAGGGGACACCCTGTGGCAAGTGCATAGACCCGTGGGGGTAGGGTGCGTGGGAAAGATAGTGTGGGCCTGTGGGGTGAAGCCACTGGGGATGCTCCTGGCCAGGAAACCATCAGCCACATCTTGGGGGTCTATCAGAGGCCTGGTACCTGCAGAACTCCGGGAGATCAAGCAGCTGCAGAGGGACACCCATAAACAGTGCGAGGCCTACAATACCAACATGGCCTCCCTAACAGCAGGAGCGAGCATGCATCGGAAAAGCAAGTGATGCGTTGATTCCTTACTCACAAGTGAGGCTGTGTGTCCAGTTTTTCTCCACCGGGTAAGCGATGAGTCAATTCTTTCATTGCAGGGAAGGGATACATCGATTTCTGGACAAGCAGCCTCAGGGCAGTGTGGTGACTTTGAAGATTTGATACCCTGGGACAATGCATGGAAAATCTGGATGCATGGCATCGATGAGTCTGCGTTGAGCTGGCAATGTGTCGATTTCACTGGTGCTGCGTCACTTTTTCAGTCGCTCAGTTCCAGTATGTGGATTTTCACTCATATTCTGTCAGCTTCTCCTTCGAGGGGCCCAGGGACTGGATGTGATACCACTTGGAAAGTCAGGGGGTCTCAGCAAGAGAACCCAGGTGCTGGCAGATAAAGGGCCTGATTCCGACCCCGGCGGTCCTTGACCGCCGGGGCCGGGGTCGGCGGGAGCACCGCCAACAGGCTGGCGGTGCTCCCCAGGTTATTCTGACAGCGGCGGTTCAGCCGCGGCCAGAAAGGGAAAACCGGCGGTCTCCCGCTGGTTTTCCGCTGCCCTGTAGAATCCTCCATGGCGGCGCAGCTTGCTGCGCTGCCATGGGGATTCCGACCCCCATACCGCCATCCTGTTCCTGGCGGCTGAGCCGCCAGGAACAGGATGGCGGTATGGGGTGTCGTGGGGCCCCCGTAAGAGGGCCCCACCCTGAACTTCAGTGTCTGCTCAGCAGACACTGAAATTCACGACGGGTGCTACTGCACCCGTCGCACATCCTCCACTCCGCCGGCTCCATTCGGAGCCGGCATCCTCATGGATGGGTGTTTCCCACTGGGCTGGCGGGCGGCCTTTTGGCGGTCGCCCGACAGCCCAGTGGGAAACCCAGAATACCCGCAGCGGTCTTATGACCGCGCAGCGGTATTCTGGTGGTTCCCTCCAGGCGGGCGGCTCCCGCCGCCTGCCGGGGTCAGAATGACCCCCAAAGTCTTTGATGTCCCTGAGACTTCTTAAAAAGACGCAAGCTCAGTGAAAGCGGTTGGCGAATCTTCATAAACAGGATAGACAACAAAGTCCGTTCTTTGTCCTCTCTAGGGCAGAAGCAGCAACTGCATGTCAACCCAGCAAAGCAGTCACAGCAAAGGGGAGGTACTCCTCCTCACAGCTCTTCACCTCTTCTTCTTGGCAGAGGTTCCTCTTGATCCAGAAGTGTTCTAAAATTGTGGGGTCATCAGTCCAATATGTATACTCATTTCTGCCTTTGAAGTAGGCAAACGTCAAAGGAAAGTCTTTGTAGTGCACAAGACCCTGCCTCTTCTTTGCCTTGCCCCAACTACACTCTAGGGAGTTGGATACTTTATTGTGAGGGGACAGACACAGCCCTTTCAAGTGCAGGTGACAACTCTTCACTCCCACTCTAGCCCAGGAAGACTCATCTGGATATGCAGGACACACCTCAGCTCCCTTTGTGTTACTGTCTAGAGTGGATTCACAAACAGCCCAACTGTCAGCCTGACCCAGATGTGGATTCAGCAGCCAAGCAGAGGCACAGAATGGTTAAGCAAGAAAATGCCCACTTTCTAAAAGTGGCATTTTCAAACGAACAATCTGAAAACCAACTTTACCAAAAGATGTATTTTTAAACTGTAAGTTTTGAGACCCCAAACTCTAAATCTCTGTCTGCTTTCAATGGGGAACTGCACTTAAAAGATACTTAAAGGACATCCCTAGGTTAACCTATGGGAGAGATAGGCCTTGCAATAGTGAAAAACAAATTTGGCAGTATTTCACTATAAGGACATGTAAATACACATGTACATGTCCTACCTTTTAAATACACTGCACCCTGCCCATGGGACTATCTAGGGCCTACCTTAGGGGTGCCCTAAATGTACAAATAGGGATGGTTTGGGCCTGGCATGTGGGCACACTTGCCAGGTCTAACTAGCAGTGCAAAATGCACACACAGATACTGCAGTGGCAGGTCTGAGACATGGTTACAGGGCTACCTATGTGGAAGGCACAATAAGCAAGCGCGGTCTCTATCCTTTAAACAAAATCCAGCACACAGTCAAAAATACAGGAAGCAGAGGCAAATTGACAGGGGAAACCACGCCAGGGATGCCAGGTCTAACACATGTCATGTGTTGTATACTGATGTGCCTTGCCTATTGTCCCAGGGACCTAAGACTCAACTGGGTGGAATTCACAACCCACTCACTCTGCAGGGACGACATATGGCTGTGTACATTGATCAACCAGGTACTGTTTGTTGTGGTAGTGGGTGTAATTTCTATGCAACAGACCACTACTCCTAAATCTTCCAGGCCAAAGGTAAGTAGGTAATGGATCACTGTCCTCTGCCATGTGGCTGGGTAAATGTGTATGTAGGCGTCTACCACCCAGAGGCTAGTTGTCTTCAGCATATGATGGATACTGGTGCCTCACTGCAGTCTGTAATGTGAAGATGTACAACATACATACATGTGACAGGGCTTACATTGGTATTTGGATGCAGCTATAGATCACTAATTTCCCTTGATATGTGGGAAATGTCCATTGACATGATTTATGTGCCATCACTTTTGCCAGCAATCCTTATGTCCCTTTCTCCGTATTAAACATTTGTGTGCTCCAGTTTCATTCATGGTCTACCTATGTTGATGGGGTGATGTCTATATTCCCTCACATATATGCGCAAGACACACTGTTTGTGGATTAGGATATTTACAATGGGGCTACATTTCACGTTGTGCCACATACAGGAGTGTGTTACCAATATTTATTGGCTGACATATACCCTCACCTGTCGTAGCATGTCATTTGACATGTACAACTGCAGTACCAATGAGGGGCATGTTAGGTAGGCCTAGAGTCTAGAGCCACAATGTGTATATCTATGCCCTTGATGTGGCTTAAAGTGGAAAGATGCACTGCGCATGTGTAATGGGTAAGGTTTGCGTCCTGAATGTTAGCATGCATCATGGAATGACTTGCAGTTATGTAGATATCACATATATTTGGGTACAGGCATTCATCCACAGACCGACATCTTGGTTTGCATGACCAAAATGTGTAGTGATGTAGCTTCCATTTGGGCAACATGTTGAGGGCCTTCAACAAGTACTTGAAAATCTCAGGACCCCGTCAACATTCAAGGTACTAATGGCTTCTGCTGATGCACCCAGAGTATGTCATAGTGCTGGGTACTAGACATAAGTGCTGATTACCCTGGTGCTTGCTTATTCATTGTGTTGCGAATTTGGGGGATATCTCTCCCTGACATATTGCACATGATGTCTACAGTGTCCATTTCCATAACACATGTGTGGCCTATTTGAGCAACATTAATACTACCTCTATGACTCTATTGGCACAAACGTGTACATTGTTGATATGTTTCCATTGCGACATGGGTATTTCCATGTCACCTTCTCCAGGATATTGTACTACTGTCATCAACAGGGCATGATTTTGCATTATCAGTTCTCATTGTTGGGTCTTTATGTATTTGACAAAACAAATAGATGTGTGCATGACCTCGTGTGGGATCTGTGGAAATTAATTTAGTATTGGTCTACTATTGTATGCCAACAGGTGAATGTAGTCTGCTCCATGGGGCAAAGCTTTGAGGCTGATGGTGTCCCCTAATGGTTGTATGGTCATTATCATTGCAAAACGTCTGCCATGCAATTGTAGTCGTTTGTGTTTCTGTTTTTCCTGAGGGCAACTGTTGGCAGTTCAGATGGCATGCATGCATATGGAATGGCACATATATTACCACTTAGGTAGAGTTTGCTGCTGGGGCCTACTTGACATCATGGTACTCTATGCTAATCAGCGATGTTGTTCAGGTGTGATCATAGCCATGTGATGACCTTATTTCTCTGTGTATTTGCAGCATCAGAACTGGTAAGTGAAGGAGACGGGCACAGCCGAGTGGGGAATCATCTGGCCACGGGTTCTTGGGTCATGACACCACCAACACAGAGGGATCCAGTGGCCTGGAGGGCAAGGGTAGTGCCACTGGGGAGATCGCGTCATTAACATCATCATAGGTTCTTCCTCCAGTGGACACTGCCTAGTGGTGGTGGACCCATCGGGTCACCCCCTGTACCATCCTTGTCTGCTACCCCTGGTTCTATCACTACCCTCCCTGTTGCTCCCCAACCTGTTAGCCATGCCCGATTACCCAAGAGGGTGGGCATCTCCTTTACTGTAGGCACTTCCACCCCAGTCCCTGTTACCTCTGCTGCCCTCAGTGAGGAGGCTATTGACCTCCTGAGAAGTATCTCTGTGGGTCAGACAGCCATTGTGAATGTCATCCAGGGATTGGCAAGCCAGCTACAACAGACCAATGCATTCCTGGAAGGCATTCATGGTGCAATGTCTGGCCTGCAAAGATCCTTTCAGGCTATGGCCTCCACACTGATGGCAGCCAGTCACCTCCTACCTTCCGTCCCCCTCCATCTCCCTCTTCCCACTCCAAAGCCCCCTTACCCTCCCTAGCCAGAGCACACAGACAGCTCCACACCCATCCACATCAACACACAAGAGGAGCGCTGTGACAGGGCACAGGTAACGGGGGTGAAAGCGGAGTACCCAGGGGGCACTCCGCCTAACGCAGGAGCGTATTTACATCCAGCGTGGCCAGACGAGAGGGACGTGGTGGGAGGAGCCGCGCTGGAATCTGGAAGGAGAGAAGCCAGCGAGGGGAGAGTGAGAAGGAAGACGCGTGTCCTCGAAGAGCAGAACGACTCACATCGAGGTGTAGCCGTGCCAGATGAGATGGATAACCAAGGGAAGGAGGAGGCATTGGAAAGAAGGGAGAGGGAGAGTGTCCTACGAGGAAGCCAGCCACGTTTCCTGGAGGAGCCTGGCTTATCCAGGGCTGAGTGACATTCCAGAGTCTGTGAACACTTGTACCTAGAAAGAAGAACCAAAGGAAAATAAGCAAGGGACTTAGCAGGTGAAAATGAATGCCCTAAGGATATAAATAAAACTATAGAATATACTGATCTATATGACATAGAAAAGAGCAACATAAGGAAAGAAATAACGACTAATACCAAGGACCCTTAACAAGTATCCTGACTTATTACTTACCTGTCACAGTGGTGTCAGAAGTGGGATAAATAATCATCTAAAACAGGAAGGTAATATGGAGGACAAACCAAGTCTAGCGGACATGATAGCCCAATTGCCAAAGGCACCTACAATTAGTATGGGAGGAACAGATAAAAGAGACAAGAGAAGATCGGGACACTCTACAGATGGCGTTAAAGAGCCAGGCTACAATTATAGCAAACAATCAGCTTGTGCATGAAACCGCACTAGGAAAACTAACGGATACAATTGCTACCAATAGAGCCCACCCTACTGTCACTAGCACTGTATTACAGAAGTATCAGGAGGGAGAGGACCCAGATGCATTTTTTACAAATTTTGAGAGACTAGCAAGTTTGGCTAACTGGCCACAGGAACGCTGGGCCCAATATGTTGCCCCTCTACTTACTGGTCCCTTGCAGGCAGCTTATCAAACGGTAAATCCAGGTGGGATAACTCCGTATATTAACATTAAAAAGGCTACCTTAGAACGCGTAGGATTAGATCAGGAAAGCTATAGGGTACGGTTTCAAAGCACTAAGTGGATAAGCGTTGAGAACCCACTGACTCTTTATTATCGGGTTGAACACAAAGCATGTACACGGTTGGCTCCTCCGAAACCACCAAAGATCAGATGTTCTAAGCCATATTGCTTGAACAATACTTAGAAGCCCAATCCACAGCCACTCGTAATTAGATTAGACAACACCCCGGTATGGACAACACATCGGCTATTGAATTAGCCTGTGCTTATCACAGGGACGGTACGACGAAACTACTTCAAAAACAACTACTGCCTTAACAACGAGGTCGGAACACCGACCTCGTTGCTACTACTAATGATTTTACCACGAATGCCTTAACAACGATATTTCGTTGTAAAGGCATTCCTGATAAAATCATTAGCAATAGGCACCATTCACCCTACATCCCTCAGCCCAACCCCACCCCAAAACCTAAAACCCTCTGACCCCCCACCCACTCCCCAAAACCAAAAACGCCCCACCCCCCCAACCCCACCCCAAAACCTAAAACCCCCTGACCCCCACCCACTCCCCAAAACCAAAAACGCCCCACCCCCCCAACCCCACCCCAAAACCTAAAACCCCCTGACTCCCCACCCACTCCCCAAAACCAAAAACGCTCCAACCCCACCCTAAAACCTAAAACCCCCTGACCCCCCACCCACTCCCCAAAACCAAAAACGCCCCACCCCCCCAACCCCACCCTAAAACCTAAAACCCCCTGACCCCCCACCCACTCCCCAAAACCAAAAACGCCCCACCCCCCCCAACCCCACCCCAAAACCTAAAACCCCCTGACCCCTCACCCCCTCCCCAAAACCTAAACCCACCACTTACCTTCGCCAACTCACTTCTTTGTACCTTAACCACGCATGTTCGTTGTTCAGAACATACGTAGTTAAGGCACAAAAAACCGGAGTCGTGGTTAAAAAAAGCGTTGTTGCGCTTTCGTTAACCACGACTTTCGGAAAAAAAAAGTCGTAAAAAAGGATGTTCCCCTATCACAGGGCTCCAGACTTTAGGGGTAATATTACAAGACCAGTCCCACTAATCCCTAAACCCCCTCCTCAACCATTCGCTGCAAAACACATGACAGGACCAAATACGGACAAAAGCTATCCTTTCTGACCGCCACAGAAGGAACCCATGACCACACCCCAAAGTTATCACTACACGGAGTGGGGACATATTGCACGGTATTGCCCACAGAAATGAAACCAGGTTGAACCAATGGTAATAGGGCTTGCCAAAGGAAGGGTTTTGTGGTTGGGTAATACCACTACCCGGTATACCACAAACCTACTCGTAAACCAACAAGTAAGGCAGACCTTAGTAGATTAAGGCTGTAGTCAAAGTGTAATAAACTGAAAATATGTACAACCAGAGCAGTGGTTGAAGGGAGAGTATGTAGTCATCACGTGTGTACACAGTGATAGTAAAACCTACCCAGTGGCTGTCATACAGGTGAGATGGAGGGGAGAAGAAGAGCAAGTTGTTGTAGGGGTAATCCCTGATCTAGTAGAGGAGTTCATCATAGATACTGATTATGTGGATTTGGTGGGCCCTCTAATAGCATCCTCTAAAGGTCACAAATATATTTTAGTCCTGGTTGATTACGCTACCCGATATCCTGAAGCCATACCCCTGTCTAGCATGACAACTAAAAGTGTAGCTCAATCGATGATTGAATATTCTCCTGTGTCGGACTTCCTAAAGAAATCCTGACAAATCAGGGAACTCCTTTTATGTCATGTTTAATCACTGAAATATGTCAAAGCTTGGGCGTTCAGCAAATATGGACGTCAGTTTATCATCTACAAACAGATGGACTCGTAGAAAGCTGCAACAAAACGATCAAGAACTTATTACGGTAAGCCATAAATGAAACAGGGAGGGACTGGGATAAAAAGTTGCCCTTGGTGTTGTATGCTATCCAAACATATATACAATCATCCACTGGACACAGTCCTTTCGAACTACTGTTTGGACGACAACCTAGGAACACTTTAGACATGACGGCCGAACAGTGGGAAGAGACAAAATACATTTTTACATACACTAGGGAATTGAAAGAGACATTACATTCAGTGTGGGAGGACATACACTCCCAGCTGGAAGAGACCCAAAAGAGACCGAAAGCCCATTATGATGTGGGAACCAAGATACGTGAACTCCCCATAGGTCAAACGGTATTAATACTACTACCCACAACAGAGACCAAATTACTAGCCAGATGGCAGGGACCCTATACAGTCATAGAAAAGGTGACCCCGGTGACATATCAGATCGAAATTCCCACAGGATCCAATAAGAGTCAGAATTACCATATTAATTTGTTGAAAACATGGCTTGAGAATGATGACATTAATAGGGACAATGGCTTGACTCTATGTATTACTCCAATCCAAAACCTAGATATTCCGGTATTCCCTATCTGTGTCGAACCAGACAAGTAACTGAACCTCATTATAATGTTGAACTTACAACAACCCAACGAAACCAAGTAGAAGAGGTAGTACAGACTCGCCGGGAGGCATTTTCTAGGAATCCTGGTCGAAACCACTTCATAAAACACCACATACGCACCATAGATGGAAAGGTGGCAGGACAACAAACATACTGTATACCCAAAGCTAGAAAACAACTAGTAGAGAAAGAAGTCACAGAAATGTTAAAAGCAGGCATTATTGAACCGTCCTCCAGTCCCTGGTGTTCTCCGGTAGTCTTAGTTCCCAAACCCAAAGGATATATTCATTTTTGTATAGACTTTCGACAACTCAATTCCTCATCACATTTTAATACTTATCCTATGCCTCGCATATATGACCTCATTGAACGATTAGGACAAGCACAGTACCTCCCCACATTGGATTTAACAAAGGGATATTGGCAGATTCCGCTACTTGAATCAGACAGGGAAAAACCAGCATTTTCAACCCTCTGACAGCTATATCAATTCACGTTCTTAGCCTTCGGGTTACACGGGCCCCTGCTACCTTTCAGAGACTAAAAGACATCATGTTACAACCTCATCAGGAATATGCAGCAGCATACCTAGATGATATTGTGATATACAGTACCACCTGGGAGAAGCATCTAGAACACTTTTCAGAAGTCCTTTAGGCCCTCCAAAAAGCCGGACTAACCGCTAACTCCGGAAAATGTAACATAGCGAAAAACTCTATTAATTACCTGGGTTATGTGATAGAGAAAGGAATCTTCAAACCATAAATGGATAAAGTGGAGGCCATCAGACAGATCCCCGTCCCAAAGAATAAGAAAGATGTAAGGGACTTCCTAGGAGTGGTTGGTTACTATAGACGATTTATTCCCCATTTTTCTGTCATAGCTGCTCCTCTCACAGCATTATTAGAAAAAGGACAGCCACGATTTATGTCACTTAAATCTCTACTTATCACAGAACGATCTTACATTGTCCTGACTATCAGGACAATGTCAGTTGCAGACAGATGCTTCAGATCAGGGACGGGGGCTGTGTTATCCCAGGAAGGGGAAGATGCGCAGTTCCATCTGATTTTATACATCAATAGAAAACTACTACCTAGAGAGAGACACTATCCTACGGTGGGAGAAGGAATGTCTAGCTATAAAATGGGCCTTCAAATCCCTTCAATATTACTTCTTAGGGAGATCCTTTATGCTCCTTTATGCTCCTCACTGATCAGGCTTCTCTGACCTGGTTATCAAGACATAAGGACACAAATGCCAGAGTGCTACGGTGTTTCTTTTAATTGCAACCTGTTATGTTTTAGGTGAAGCATTCCCCAGGATCCTTACTTTCCAACTCAGACTTCTTATCCCGGTACCCTACCGATGCGTGGCTCCAACAGCCACTCGCAAGGGAGAGTGAATGTGACAGGGCACAGGTAACAGGGGTGAAAGCGGAGTACCGCGGGGGCCCTCTGCCTAACGCCAGAGCGTATTAACATTCAGTGCGGCAAGACAAGAGGGATGTGCTGGGAGGAGCTGCGCTGGAAACGGGAAGGAGAGGAGCCGGTGGGGAGAGAGTGAGGAGGAAGATGCGCTTCTTTGAAGAGGGGAACAACTCGTATCAAGATGCAGCCATGCCAGAGGAGATGGAAGAAGAAGGCATCGGAAGCAAGACACCACGCTCAGCAGAGAGTGTTCGTTGAAAGGAGATCGAGAGGGAGAGTGTCCTACATGGAAGCCAGCCATGTTTTCTGGAGGAGCGTGGCTTATCCAGGTCTGGGTGACGTTCCAGAGCCAGTGAATACCTGTACCTAGAAAGAAGAACCAAAGGAAGATATGTGAGGGACTTACCAGGAGAAAAGGAATGCCCTAAGGATATAAATAAAGACTACAGAATATACTGATCTATATGACATAGAAAAGAACAACATAAGGAAAGAAATAAAGAAGAATACCAAGGACTCTTAACAAGTATCCTGACTTATTACTTATTTGTCACAAGCACACACAAACACAAGCACCACAAAACACACTTGGATGCAAGCAAATAACAGCCACCCGCAGACACAACAACAGTCACAACTTCACTAGACACCCCACCACCCCCAGCATCACACACACAAAATCCGGCATACCCACAGGCACCAAACCAACAATCAGTGACACACCCACCACAACCATCATACCCGCAGATACCGCCCTGGCAGACCCCCCAGACAACCAACACAAGCACCACATCCGCAGACACCATAACTACAGACACAAGGATATCCACCCCATCCAGCATACCAACAGTCACCACCCCAACAGACACACACACATACACCACTCCATTCCCTTGCACCTCCAACTCCCAAACCCAGTACACACAAACGCACTCACTCACACACCCAACAGACACCCAGCAAACACAAGCCTACCTCTCAGAAGCACGCACCCACGACATCCACACCAACACAGCAGACAACCACTCCCTCAACGTTCAAATCCTAACCACCTTCTG
Source organism: Pleurodeles waltl (assembly GCF_031143425.1). NCBI lineage: Eukaryota > Metazoa > Chordata > Amphibia > Caudata > Salamandridae > Pleurodeles > Pleurodeles waltl. Next base: position 1,028,033,552 of record NC_090437.1, on the reverse strand, counting down.
CTGATCGTCCCCGTGCCCCTAAGAAATGTATTTTTTACCTTGACCTTTCCCCTGGTCCTTCCACCCTGTCCCAAGCCCAAGAGGTCCCCACCCACCTCCCAGCCCTTCCCTTCCACCTCCAAGGCCTCCCCTGCCCCACCGAAAGCACCCAATCCTTTACTCCTCAGAAGACACCCACCACTCCCAAAAAGAAGACCACCTCTCCCCCTTCCAAATCTAACGCCCTTCACCCCCAGGATGATCCCAGAGGTGCCTGCCTGCCCCCTTGAGGCCCCTTCTTGTGGAGGTTCCCTGGCAGTTGGGAATCAAGTTTTGGCGCAACACTGTGCTATTGTTTGAGTTAACATGGACTGGCCAATGGCTTTGGACTTTTAACTCTTTCTAATTAATAAATCCAAACAGTTGGTATTTTGGGGTATACATTTGTTCTGCAATTCCGTTCCTACGTTTATATTGTTCATGAGTAACCTGTGGTGTGTGCTTACAGTTGCATGTATTTCAGCCTGCTTGCTGATCCATTTGCTGTTGTTTGCAGAATCTGACATTGTGGGCAGTGATGATGTTCCCCAAGACAAAGGTGAATGTTGAGTGTATAGATATGTGGGTGTAAATGCAATAGTGGTGTCATAACATTGTCTTATGTTTGTTATGGTACGTATTTCATCTTGTGTTGTCTAGCGTGAGCATGGTAAGGGTTATGGATTCATCTGATGTGTGCCAGCTTGAGTTTTATTTGTGCAGACATTAAGGGCCTGATTCTAACTTTGGAGGACGGTGTTAAACCGTCCCAAAAGTGGCGGATATACCACCTACCGTATTACGAGTTCCATAGGATATAATGGACTCGTAATACGGTAGGTGGTATATCCGCCACTTTTGGGACGGTTTAACACCGTCCTCCAAAGTTAGAATCAGGCCCTAAGTGTACTCAATTGTACGAGCTTTGTTTGAATTTGACTGGGCATGTGTCCATTTAGCTGTGTGTCCCTTGCAGCTTCCTGTAGATGTATGTCCCATGCAGTTGAAGTTGTATGTGCTATGTTGACCATGACTTCCACATTTTGCAGATGGCATGTCACATGTACTGTTTGTCCCTGTGGCAAATGTAGGGTCATTTCCTGTACAGATTTTGTTTAAGGGGCATGTGCAAAGTGATGTGTGTCCCAGTGCAGCCTCCTTCCTTGAGTGCTCCTGATGCTTCCATCCCTATTGTGCAGGTATTGTTAGCATAGTGCTCTTTGTCTATTTGTCTCTCTGTCTATTGTGCATGCGTTGTCCTTCAATTGTGCTGTGGGGTAGGTGGTGTGTTTGTCCATTGCAGGGCTGTTTAATTGTAGTTTTGTTTGTTTTCCATGCCACATCCATAAATTTCTGTGTTGTACGTGATGACAGTCTATGGCCTGTGAGGAATGTGAGTATGTGAGTTGTATTTGTATATGTAATATTGGTGTGTTGTTGGTGATGTGTGAGACAATGTTGTGCAGCCTTCACTGTCCCTGTGCCTCAGATGTGTGGCTGTGTGTTTTTGTGTAGTGTTGCAATGCAGTGTGAATAACCTACCCAGAGGGGGCATATTGTGACTGTGACTGTCTATTTGCATAATTGTGACTGTGTACACGATGAGATGTGCACTTGGTGCCCGTAGTGGACCCCCACATGATGTGAACGACAGCGCAACAAGCTATTAGGGTTAATGACAAAGGTAGGTGTGTGTACTTCCGGTCAGTTGCTCCCATGGCGGCATGGTTTTTGTGCTTCATCGTTGATCAACAACAGCGGCAGGATACGCGTGATGGGTTCCATGGTGGCAGGAGACATGTAAAGCTGCCTGAAAGTATAGTCCCCATTTCCACCTTCTGAGATGTGGTGGATGGACCACCACGGTCACATCAGCAGTGTGCAACCTCATAATGTGTCCGGTGGCAACACAAGCTCTGCCGGCCTGCTTCTGCTGCCTTGTAACTGCAGCGGTCTGTGCTGCCTGGCGGGGCCGGCAGGACAGCGGCGGTCTTTGCTCCATAGGCCAGCATGACTCATAAGACGGCGGTCCAACTGCCATCTTGATGGCGGTCGACGGACTGCCAAACTCGTGATGAGGCCCTAAGTCTAAATATATAAATCATCCCCGCAACTTCATCCAGCGGCACCCTGACAATGACGGCTCTTCCTCGGACACCACTAGTTACCTTGTCCTGCTACATTTTACCTCTTCAGACATTTTTCTTCACAGTTTCCCCTAAGTCTGAAGGTATGCAAAAACTGGGCCCAATCTGTGCTCCATTGTGCTCAACCTTCGACTTTGCCCTGGTCTTGCACAGCTAGATGTCCACAGTTGGTGCTTTAATCTTTTAGGTGCTATTTTTCACTTTAACAATTCATAACTCCAGTTCTACTGATTGGATTGTTGTCATTTTGTCTTCTAAATTGGTGTGGGATTCTTCTTCTGTTGTGTTATCACTTTATTACTGTTTAAGTGCTCAATAAATACTTTACACATTGCCTCTAAGTTAAACCTGACTGTGTTTGTGCCAGGCTACCAGAGGGTTAAGCACAGGCTTACTTCATTGACTTTTCTGAGGTTTACTCTGACAAGGGCTGTGACTGTTGCTTGAGTACGGTTTCAGCCCCCTAAACCAACAACCCAATTTCTCACAGTAGAGATAATGGTAGATGTTTTACTAATACTGATACCAATAGTATGGTGAGATATGGAGCTTGTCCCATTTTTTACACGGTCATTGGAAGAAAACTTGTAGATTTAAATGTAAAGTCATATGCTTATGGGAAACAAATGGTGCCTCAAATGAGCCCTACATCACAGCATATTATTCCCGTGGCACAGAATCGGAAGTAAGTCAATGGTCCTAGCACAATAGGATTTGATGCAGAATGTCCAGAATGCAGGGCAGTTCTATAGAATGCTGTCTCTGGCACTGTCTCTTCCATCTCAGATACACAGTAGAACATAATTGGAACAGAAATTCCAGTTCCAGCAAAATGCAGTTCAACCTCCAGCGAGACAATCTGTAATTAGCCATTTCTTTTTCACAATTTTCAGCTACCTCAGAGTTCTGCTAGGCCTGAGTCAGGCACAGTTACAGTTCCTGAGATGGGAGAAGGAATCCATGCTTAGTTCAGTCTTTGGCCCTCATTACAACCCTGGCAGAAGGTGGTAAAGCAGCGGTAATACCACCAACAGGCCGGCGGAAAACAAAATGGAATCACGACCATGGCGGAAACCGCCAACATAGACAGCCACTTTAACACTCCGACCGCCACGACGGTAGAAACAAACATCGCAGCGGTAACCGCCAACAGACAGGCGGAGGACAAAGTACCGCACACTGTATTACAAGAGGCCTATCCGCCACATTTTCCGGGGCGGAACCAATGCTATCAAAAGCACGGCGGAAACAATACACAGAAGGGAAACCATTCACCTCTCGACACCCAACGAGAAACCAGGACACCGTGGAGCCCGAACTACACGTCCGCCCATGCTGGTCTTCCTCCTGCTCTATCAGGAGCAGGACAGACCATCGACGACCACGGTGAGTACTGCACCTACAACACAGGGGAGGGGGAGGGAAAAGAGAGTGACACACACAAGCAGCACGCAATACCCTCACCCCCACCCTAACCCACAACACCATAGCAGCAACATTACATATACGCCCCCCGCCCTCTGGAAGAACGCAAGGACAAAATTAAATGATTGTAACGAGTATAATCATGAAAAATCTGATAGTGCAATTTAAAAATTAAGCATATACAAATATGTACACCAACTACACAAGTCCGGATAGTGTACAAATCATTGTCCGTGGACCAGTGGTCCCAAAATGCATGGGCAAAGCCCACACAAGATATCTGACTTGAAACGGAGAGAACACTGCAGGGGAATCAGATTTTTAAAAAACAGGCATCTCAGGGGGAAGGGGAGGGGGGGACCTCATCCGGATGAACGCACAACGCCACTGCTGCACGAGGGGGCTCTATGCCCATTGCTGTATCCTGGGGAGTGCAAAGCCGCAGTCTCTCAAGTCTTTCCAGTGGGTGGTTTACCCAATGCTTTATCCTGGGGAGTGCAAAGTCACAGTCTCTCAAGTCTTTCCAGTGGGTGGGTTGCCCACTGCTGTATCCTGGGGAGTGCAAAGCCACAGTCTGTCAAGTGGATAACAGTCTCCACTGGTTCTGGAGGGGGCATTGTGCCCAGAGTGGTTCATCCTGTCAAAGACTAAGGTAGTGGAAGTGATTCTCCAGTGGTTCTGGAGGGGGCATTTTGCCCAGAGTGCTCCACATGCAGTGTGGCCGGTCCCATTCCCTCACCTGGGTGTGTGTGCCACGGACTGAGGTAGTGGATGTGATTCTCCACTGGTTCTGGAGAGGGCCTTGTGCCCAGAGTGCTTCATCCTGCCAAGGACTGAGGTAGTGGATGTGAATCTCCACTGGTTCTGGAGGGAGCATTGTGCCCAGAATGCTCCACATGCAGTGTGGCCGGTGCCATTTCCTCACCTGGGTGTGTGTGTCACAAGATTGCCTAGGAACAGGTAGCATGATACGCCATGGAGGCAGAGACATACCCCACACTGCTGCGGCTTCGCCTTCCACCTGCAGGTGCAAACAGTGATGGAAGTCATGCCTCATGGAAGCTGGGCAGGGTCCAGGAAGTCTCCTCCAGCCTCAGACAGCTGACCACTGGGGATGGTAGCCATGTCAGCGGTGGTGCCACTGTCCGAGCACGTCATGGGGCTGGTGGCGGTGCTTGAGGCGGTATCTGTGGCGGCGGTGCTCGTGGTGGTTCATGTGTAAGCACCTGTTGAGGGACACAGCAGGACGTCTCCTGCAGCCTCGGACAGCTGCCCACAGTGGAAGATGCTGGGGACTGGTGCTGAGGCTGCAGACGTGCCAGTGGCGGTGCAGGTGGCTGTGCAGGTGGCGGTGCTGGTGGTGGTGCAGGTGGCGGTGCTGGTGGAGGTGCAGGTGGTAGGGCAGGTTGCGGTGTTCGCCACCGTACAGGTTGGTGTAGTCGTAGACAGAAGGCGTGACACTAGTCCCTCAGTCGGTGCCACCGTGCCCTGTCCTGACCTGATCTTCTGCTTTTGTCCCTTCCCCACCTTTGATGGTGCCGCAGGTGTCTTGCCACTGCCCCCTTTTGTTTTGGCAGAGCCCTTGGTGGCTGGTAGGTGCGGCTTCTCCCTCCGGGATGTGGGCACCTTCTTCACCTTGGCAGGTGGCGGAATGTCCTTGCCCTCGCTACGTGGCACACTGGCAGCCCTGATGGGTGGCGCACTCGATGACCCCGCAGTTGCTGGTACCACTGTGCCTGGGGATTTGGTGGCTGAGGTGCTGGGCTGGGACCTGGAAAGCGGAAAGGAAGAGGTCAAATTTGCCAGGAAAAGTATTTTGTGACATACTGGGACGGGAAGATGAAGGGGGTTTGGGAGCGGAGGAAGAGGTAGTGGTTGTAGGAGGTGTACGTTTGCTGAATTTGGGTGAAGGTGCATGGGCCGGAGGCTATGTGTGAGGTGGATGGCTGTTGGGTGGGTGTGTGCCTGCGTTTGTGTACTTTGGGAGGAGGGCTCACAGACACACTGGGATAGGACACTGGGGATGTGTGCATGGTAGTGGGGGTGGTGATTGCACGTGAGTGGTGTGTGGTGATGGGCGTGATGGAGGTAGTGGCTGAGGATGTCGTGCATGCAGGTGTGAGTGGAGATGAGACAGGGAGGGAGGAGGAGGATGTGGAGGAGGGGGACACAGTGGAGGCAGTAGATGTTGTTGTGTCTGCATGGGTATGGTGCTTGTGTGAGTGCTTGTGGGATGTGTGATGCTTATGTTTGCCATGTCCACTCTTGTGTGTTGATGAGTGTGCATGCTGGTCTGATGGTGTGCTTGGGATAGGCTGAGGTACACGGGATTGGGACTGGGTGGAGGAAGTTGGAGGGGGGAGGCTGGACACAGGGACAATGGCTGCCATCAGTGCTGAGGCCAGAGCCTGCAATGCTCTCTGTTGGGCCGCCTGGCCAGAATGAATGCCCTCCAGGTATGCATTTGTTTGTTGCAAATGCCTCTCAACACCCTGGATGGCATTCAAAATGGTAGATTGCCCAATAGTGAGGGATCTCAGGAGGTCAATAGCCTTCTCACTGAGGGCAGCAGGGCTGACTAGGTCATGGGCTGAGGTGCCTGGGTCGAAGGAGATGCCCACCCTCCTGGGTGAGGGGGCACTGGACACACGCTGAGGGGCTGCTCGGAGGGCGGTGCTGGTAGGGGGGGTGGCGGCTGTACCTGTTGATGCAGTGGGCACAGAGGTGCCCGCCACCGCAAGGGAGCTCCCATCAGAGGAGGAGTCGCTGTCACTGGTGTATGCTCCTGTCCCCGTCATGGAGCTCCCCTCGCCCTCCATCCCACTGATGGCTTCAGACTCCGTTGCTTCACCCCCCATGGCCAAGTGGGTTACAGCTCCCTCCTGCTCCAGTGCCACTGCTCCTCTGCCAGATGATGCTATTGCACACAAGAACAGGGAGACAAAACAAAAAGGGGGGGAAGACAGAAGAAAAACATGTTCAGTGCATGCAACACCACTACCGTCAGCGAACACAACACACAGGGAGCAGTCCTTTGCACTAAGCCATGCACTAACAGTTCCTAGCAAATTCACATGCCCATGGGGGACGAGGCCTAAGCACAATTGCTGAACACCTGGAAGTCACAGGAGACTGACTAGGTGTAGATGGCTATTACCACTAGTGGGGTTGGAGTGCCACAGAGCCTGCCTAACAAGGGACCTTGCCTACCAAGCTCGCCCTGGCCTAGGGGAACCCACAGCCCACCTCCCCCGCCCAGACACCTAGTAATGCGCGCAGAGTCAGCTGAATGAGAATGTACTCACCCCCTTGTGGCTGCTGTGATGCCCTCAAACACCCATCCAACTCCAGATATGCCACCGCCAGGATCCGGTACATCAGGGGGGTCATGGTTCGACGGGCACCCCTTCCACGTTGGGAGGCCATCCCTAGCTGGGCCCCCGCCGTCTTCTTGCTCCAGTGGCACAGGTCCTCCCATCTTTTACGTCAGTGGGTGCTCCGTCTATGGTAGACCCTCAGGGTCCGGACGTCCTTGTCGATGGCACGCCAAATACCCTTCTTCTGGTGGGTACTGACCTAGAGGAAAAGTGAAGTAACAATGGATGTTTCTAGCCCGTACATTTCATCTCACGCATTGCCAAACACCTCCCACACTGGCCCTACCAGTGTACAGACCCCTGGTGGACCTGTTGACAATGGAAGAGAGACACATCATAATCACATACAGACTTGATCATGCAAAAATCCTGGAACTGTGTGCCCAGTTGGAGCCAGACCTGATTTCAGCTATCCGCCATCCCACAGAAATCCCCCCTCTAGAGTAGGTTCTGTCTGTACTCCACTTCCTGGCCAGTGGGTCTTTTCAAACAACAGTGGCCATGGCATCAGGGATGTCCCAGCCAATGTTCTCTAACGTGTTGTCCAGAGTGTTATCTGCCCTGCTGAAACACATGCGCAGCTACATCGTTTTCCCACAAGTGGAGGATTTGCTCACAGTGAAAGGTGACTTCTATTCCCTGGGACATATCCCCAACATCATTGGTGCCATTGATGGTACACATGTGGGATTTGTCCCCCCCCCGCAGAAATGAACAGGTGTACAGAAACTGGAAAAGCTACCATTCGATGAATGTGCAGATGGTGTGTTTGGCAGACCAGTACATCTCCCAAGTGAATGCCAAGTATCCTGGCTCAGTGCATGACGCTTACATTTTGAGGAATAGCAGCATCCCTTTTGTGATGGGGCAACTCCTGAGGCACCGTGTGTGACTAATAGGTGAGGCCAAGGTCCCAACACAGTTGACATAGGTGTCTGGGTATGGGGTTGACCCTAAGGGTTAATGTGTGTCTAACAGTTGTCCCTCAACATTTGCAGGTGACTCTGGTTACCCCAACCTGTCATGGCTATTGACCCCAGTGAGGAATCCCAAGACAAGGGCAGAGGAACGCTACAATAAGGCACATGGGCGAACTAGGAGGATTATAGAACGCACCTTCGGCCTCCCGAGGGCCAGATTCCGGTGCCTCCATCTGATTGGTGGCTCCTTATACTACTCACCGAAGAATGTGTGCCAGATAATCGTGGCCTGCTGTATGCTGCACAACCTGGCTTTGCACGCCAGGTGCCTTTTCTGCAGGAGGATGGGCCAGATGGTGGTCTTGTGGCAGCTGTGGAGCCTGTGGACAGTGAAGAAGAGGAGGCAGAAGAAGAAGATGTCGACAACGGAAACAACTTAATCATGCAATACTTCCAGTGAGACACAGGTAAGAAGATGTAACTGCTTCCCACATCTCATACTATTGTTGGAGCTAGCATAAGTCTGTCATTTTCACTCAGTGTATGAACCCTGACTTGTTACTTTGCCTTTCCATTTCACAGATCTGGGTCCCACTTTGTGCCCTCTGCTATGTTTACTGTGGCCTACAGCTGTGTTATATTGGTATGTGAACAAGTACATTGACATTGTTATATTCCAGAGGTTTTGCAATTACAAATTTGTGAAAGCACAGACAGACTCCAGATTGTTTCGTGATTGAAGTGTGTTTATTTCTGTGCACATAAGTGGAGGGGTGTGTGAAATGGGCTGGGGTGATGGTGGAGGAATGTCCATGGCAGAGTCCAGTCTATTTGTTTCAGAGGTGCATTGTCCAATGGGGCATAGGAAGTGGAGCAATGGCAGTTTAAGGTGGACAGGGTGACAAAGTGGGACAGAAGGGTGACATTTTTGGGGGTCTTATTTCCTGGCGGGGTCTTGGCAATGTTCTCTGTCTTGTTCCTGGATCTCAGGGACCATTTGCGGGATGGTTCTCCATCTGCAGGGGGTGGGGTGCTGGTGGCCTGTTGTTCCTGTGGTGGTGCCTCCTGTCCACTAGCGCCGGCGGAGGTGGAAGGCTGTTCATCGTTAAGGCTAGTGTCAGGGGCCCGTTGGTGTGCCACTGTGTCCCTCCTGGTGTTGAGAAGGTCTGCTAGCACCTCTGCAATGGTGACCAGGGTGGTGTTGATGGACTTCAAGTCCTCCCTGATCCCCAGGTAGTGTTCCTCCGCTGGGTCTCCTGAAACTTGGCCAGTACCGTGCCCATGGTCTCCTGGGAATGGTGGTAAGCTCCCATGATGTTGGAGAGTGCCTCGTGGAGAGTGGGTTCCCTGAGCCTGTCCTCCCCCTGTTACACAGCAGTCTTCCCAGCTTCCCTGTTATCCTGTGCCTCTGTCCCCTGAACCGTGTGCCCACTGCCACTGCCCCCAGGTCCCTGATTGTCCTGTGTTAGTGGGGTTGCCTGGGTTCCCTGTAGTGGTGGACACACTGCTGATTGACATGTCCTGGGGACAGAGGGATGGGCCTGCTGGGTGGGTGCTGTGGTGGTGTCTCCTGAGGGGGGAGGTTCAGTGGTGGTTTGTGACTGTGTCAGGGGAACCAACTGTCCCAAGGTCCCTGATGGGCCGGACTGGTCATCTTGATCCAGGCATGCAGAGCTGCTGTCATCACTGTGGGCCTCTTCTGTGGGGGGACTGGATATGTCTGGCACCTCCTGTCTGGTGACGTTGGGTAGGGGTCCTGTTGAGGTGTAAATGCATAGTTATTGTATCTGTGTGTGCCATCTTGTGCAATGGGTGAGTGACCCTCTACTCCTGTGCTTGCATTATTGCCATGGCCCTTGTGTCATTGGTGATTTTGGGGCATGAATGAGTCTCTCTACTGGACATGCTTTGGTGATGGGGGTCCATGCATTGGTTTTACATGCAGGGCTTGATTTTGGGATGTGTGGGTTGTGTTAGTGGGGTATCTGTGGGTTGTTGGGGTGATGGGTGTGAGGGTGAGGGTGGGAGTATGTGATGGCATGCAGGTGGGGTGGGGAGGATAAAGTAGAAAAGATTTTCCTTACCAGAGTCCAGTCCTCCTGCTACTCCTGCGAGGCCCTCACGATGCATGATCGCCAAGACTTTCTCCTCCCATGTTGTTAGTTGTGGGGGAGGAGGTGTGGGTCCACCGCCAGTCCTCTGTACAGCAATCTGGTGTCTAGATACCACGGAACGTACCTTCCCCCGTAGGTCGTCCCACCTCTTCCTGATTTCATCCTGTGTTCTTGGATGCAGTCCCACTGCGTTAACCCTGTCGACAATTCTGCGCCATAGCTCCATCTTCCTTGCAATGGATGTCTGCTATACCTGTGATCTGAATAGCTGTGGCTCTACCCAGACGATTTCCTCCACCATGACCCTGAGCTCCTCCTCAGAGAACCTGGGGTGTCTTTGAGGTGCCATGATGTGGTGTGGGTGATGTGTGAGGTGGTGTCTGTTGTGATGTGTGAGGGGATGTGTTGGTGTGTGTTGTTTGAGGTGCATGGATGTTGTATGAGTGATGGTGTTGTGTGTCTGTGGATGCTGGTGTTGTGTTAGGTTTAGGTAGTCTCTCTCTCTGGCCTTCTTTCTGAATTTTGGTTGTAAGGGTTTGTGGGTGTTTTATATTGGATTGGGTGTGTGGGTGTGGTGTGTGCATGTGTATCAGGTGTGTGTATTTTGAATTCTCCAATGTGATTGTGTTTTGTAAATGTGTGTGTATTTTGAGCGCGGCGGTGTGTACCGCCAATGGAATACCGCGGTTGAAAGACTGCCGTGTTGATTCGTGGGTCGTGATAGTGTGGGCGTATTCCTGTTCGTGTAACGGCATAGGTTTTGGTATCCCCAGTTTATCACGGACCTTTGGTGTGGCGGACTTGTGTGGGTGTCTGTATTTTGGCAGATTCCGGGCTGTGTGTCGTAATACCTGTAGCGGAATTCCACTGCTGCAACGGTATGTTGGCGGTCTTCTGCATGGTGGAAAGCGGGATTTACCGCCAGGGTTGTAATGAGGGCCTTTGTGTGCAGTGGACGGCTGGGAGCTGTCCAACGCCACAGTGCTCATGTGCGTCGGACGGTTCCCAGCCATCAACGCACATGGCACATGAAATCCCTCTGGGCACCAGAGGGATTTCATTTGGATATTTTTAGCATTTGTTGTTGGGCAAGAGCTTCTCCAGCAACCAAGGCTAAAAATAGCCCCACCGTGTATTGCTGCTTGGCGTGTTGTGCACGCCAACACGATGACAGGGGAAAAATGAAAGTAAAATGAGCCAATTGACTCATTTGCTTTCATTTTCTTTGGTGCTCAGGGACATAACTCAGCCCCCTGAGCACTGACTTCAATGGGAGAGGTACCATTGGAAAGGGGAGTATCTCCCCTTTGCAAAGGTACCTTTTCTAGTGGATATCTGCTTGGGACTCGCCTTAGGAGGATTATCCCCAAGAAGGGATCCACTTCACTAGGCCACCAGGGAGGGGGGAGCGGCCCCTTGGGCAAGGGCTTTTGTTCCCCTTTAATTTATTTATATGTGACAGTCTTTGTGCCTCCCCTGGGTGACAGATGGGGGGCAATAGCCCCTAATCTGCCATCCCAGGGGAGGGGGGGCAGAAAGACCACTAGCCATGAGGGACTTTTGTTTTATTTAGTAAAGGTTGGGGACAGCCCAGAATTGGCAGGGAAATATCCCCACCCATCCCCAAAAATAGGAACGGTCTAACTGACCCCTCAGGGGGCAGATGTGGGTTATTACTCCCAATCTGCCCCCCCGGGGGCAGAAAGCCCACAAGAGGAAGTTTTTTTTTTTTTAAAAGGAGGTTGGGAACTGCCCACCATGACCATTCCCCCACCCCAAATAAATGGGGACACAGTCTTTCTAACTCTATGGGGGTGGGGGGGCAGGCAGCCCATTAGAAACCAGGGAATAAAAAACAATAGAGGGCTAGGCATGGTTATACTCCCACCCCAAATGAAGGGGGCACCAGTCTTTCTGCCCCTCCTCTGCAGATAAAAAGTATCTCCTTCAAATGGCAAGCAAGAGGACATTTGACTCTTTTGGGTGTTGATTTTACATATCGGCCAGGAGAGCTCAGCTAACTCCCAATATCATCCCACTTGCAAAGGTGAGCAGTTGTACTTTTTAGACTTGGGTACGCTGCCACCTTGAAAAACCTACCAGACACAAACACTTGTGAAAACTAAACATTTGGGGGAGTCCAGGATGGTGTGGTTCACATACACCCCACACCATTGTCTTACCCACAATACCCTGCAAACCTCCAACTTTACCTGAAATAGCACATTTTCTGTATATTTCTGTGATGGAAACTTCTGGTATTCTCAGGGATCCGCAAACTTCCTACCACCCAGCATTGCCTGGTAAAACTCTGCCCCACTTGTGTGGAGGCCCAAAGCAGTGTCAGCCTATAAATGCATGAAAGAAAACCTGCCCTTTTGGACCCGCTTTGATTCCCCCTCAATTTCTACACATTTTTGGCCCTTCCATGTCACAGGCACTTGGCCCACCTACACAATTGAGGTATCATTTTTATCGGGCAAGAATGCTGTATGGTAGGAAATGTGTGGCTCCCCTCGGATTCTAGAATTTTCCATCACAGAAATGTGAGGATGATGTGCTTTTTTAGACATATTTTTGGGCTTGCAAGGGATTCTAGGTAATAGAACCTGGTGAGAGTCACACAAGTCACCCCATCCTGGATTCCCCTGGGTGTCTAGTTTCCAAAAATGTACAGGCTTGCTAGATTTCTCTAAGTGCAAGCTGAGCTAAGGCCCAAAATTCACAGCTAGGCACAATGTAAAACTAGGATCCGTTTTCAGTGGAGAAATGTGATGTGCACATGTTTTGTTTTGGGGCGTTTCCTGTGGTGTCCACTAGGCTTACCACACACAGGTGAGGCACCATTTTTATTGGAAGACTTGGGGGAATGCTGGGTGGAAGCAAGTTAATGGTTCTCCTCGGATTCCAGAACATTTCATAACAGAAATCTGTTTTTCAGACACATTTTAAGGTTTGCAAGGGATTCTGGGTAATAGAAGCAAGCTGGTGAGAGCCATGCAAGTCACTCCATCCTGGATTCTGCTGGGTGTTTAGTTTTCAAAAGTGTACAGGTTTCCTGGATTTCCCTAGGTGCCGGCTGAGCTAGGCCCCAAACTCCACAGCTAGGCACATTGCAAAAAAGGGTGAGTTTTCAGTGGAGAAATGTGATGGGTCCACGTTGCTTTTTGGGCCATTTCCTGTGACGACCACTAGGCCTACACACACAAGTGAGGTACCATTTTTATCAGGAGACTTGGGGGAATGCTGGGTGGAAGAAAGTTGATGACTCTCCTCAGATTTCAGAACTTTCCATCAAAGAAATGTTAGGTAAAAGTGTTTTTAGATCAAATTTGACATTTGCAAGGGATTCTGGGTAATAGAAACTGGTGAGAGCCATCCTGAATTCCCCCAAGTATCTAGTTTTCATAAATATACAGGTTTGTTAGGTTTCCCTAGGTGCTGGCTGAGCTAGAGCCCCAAATCCACAGCTAAGCACATTGCAAAAAAAAGGGTCAGTTTTCAATGGAAAAATGTGCTGTGTCCACGTTGCATTTTGGGACGTTTCCTGTCACGGGCACTGGGCCTACCCACACAAGTGAAGTACCATTGTTATCGGGAGACTTAGGGAAATACAGGGTAGTAGAACAAGTGTTATTATCAATTGTCTTTCTCTGCATTTGTGCCTTCCAAATGTAAGACGTTGTGTAAGAAAAAAGTTATTTTGAGACATGCCCTCTAATTCACATGCTAGTATGGGTATACCCAAATTCAGAAATGTGCAAATAACCACTGCTTCCAAACTCCATATCTTGTGTCCATTTCGGAAATACACGTTTCCTTGATACCTATTTTTCACTCTTTATATTTTACCAAATCAATTATTGTATACCGGGTACACAATGAAAAGCCATTACAAGGTGCAGCTCAGTTATTGGCTCTGGGAACATAGCTACAAGCCCACTATATCCCCACAACCAGATGGCTCCAGTGGGTGCAACAATATGTTGCTTACAAAAATCTGCCATAGTTAGAAGAAGTTACAGATGAAAACGTGGACACAAGTGGCTATTTTCCACTCAATTTCAACATTGTTTTTATTTTAACTGTTGCTTTCTATAGGAAAACCTTGAAGGATCTACACCAGTGGTTTTCAAACTCTTTAGTGCTGTGCCCCACCAGTGGGAAAAAAATATCATCAGGCCTCACCTCAGCCTTTGGTTAAATATGTCTAGACGTATTTAAACATTGCAGTTTAGTTCTGTTACCTTTTTAAAATCGTAATCAATTTATTTCTGCTTAAAACAAAGCACATTTGTCTGAAAAATACGTCTTTTGGCCAAAGCCTGGCGCCCCCCCCTTGTGATTACTTCAGCCCCACCCAGGAGGGGGGCTCACCCCCCTGTTTGAAGACCCCAGATCTACACAAATGACCCCCTGCTGAATTCACAATTTGGTATACTTTTCAGAAGTGTATAGAATTCTAAAAATTCTCCGTTGGTTTCACACCCATTTCTACCACTAACTGGAAGGAGGTTGAAGGCACAAAAAATAGGAAAAATCAGCTGTCTCCCAGTAAAATGCCAAACCTTTGTTAAAAAATTTGGTTTTCTGATTCAAGTCTGCCTGTCCCTAAAAATTGGGAAGATGGTAATTTTAACACCGCAACCACTTTGTTTATACCATTTGCAGTGGAAAAATCAGATGCTTTCTTCTGTAGCACTTTTTCCCACTTTTCCCCCCAAAAACAACATTTAGCTGTATTTAGGCTAATTTCTAGGTCCCCTCTAGGGGAATCCACAAACCCTGGGTATCTTTAGAATCCCCAAGATGCAGGAAAAAAAGGACGCAAATTTGGCGTGGATACCTTATGTGGGCAAAAAGTTATGGGGCCCTAAGCATGAACTACCCTAAATAGCCCAAAACAACTTAGCCCTGGGGGCAAAAGGTCTAGCAGAGAAAGGGTTAATAGCCATCCGGTATCATTTTTGCTTGCTACTGGTTCTACCTGATCCACAGTTAGACCAGTGGAAGTTCCCAACCTACCCTTCTCTGGAAAAGAAGTCCAAGTAGTACACATTTAAAATAAACAAGGGGCAAACAAGTTAAATGTTCTAGCAAAAACAGGTTCGGACATAAATGAACATGGATTCATGATTAGTAAAAGTTGTAGAGAAGTAGAGGCATAGGCGGGAATAATTCACGAAAGATGGTTTATTTCAAGTTCTAAGGAAAGCACCACGTCCAGCTCCTTTTTCTCCCTTCAACCGTGTTCTCCTTCTTCCTTCTCATCACATTCTAAAAATTTCAAGCCACATCAGAATAGTGCCTAAATTCGGTGCACATGCCCAGAACTATATCAACATACCACACACCTTCTTAGTGAAAACAATTAAACTCATGAGCAACTTGTACATGAAATTACTATATAACAGTCAAGAATATATACAACGGTAACATCTTTCACAATTTCTCATTTGTCTGGTTTTATTTTATACAGAAGTAAGAAAGTCCTGCAAATATGCCGGTTTAACCACTTTTGTTGAGCTCCTTCTCACTCCTTCACTACTTCCCTTAGCCTTTTCGTCTGTGCTCTGTTTTGCTCGATTCATTTCCTTTATCAATTCACTCCACTTTGCAACTCTATTCAAATTCCCCACTTTGTGGTCTTGCGTTTTGATCGCATTCCTAAACAGCTTTATTACTCTTTTAGGAACAATGTATTTTGAACCATTGAATACCCTCCTGGAAATCTAATCTTGACCCAGTCACCCACTTTGGCCAATTTTGGTTTTACTCTCTTGCAGTTAATAAACTCCTTTTTCAATGACACCATTTTATTTCCAACCCTTTCTTTCCATTCGGACTCATTCACCATTTCTTCCTTTTCAATTCCTTTCCTCGATTTCACCCAACCGGGACGCATCATACAATTGGGTCTCCTTCCCTGAATAACTCAAACAGTGTCACACCGATGGTGGAATAGGGAGTCAATCTAGAAACGTTTACTTTTTCACACACCTCATTCATCCATGATATACTACACATTCTAGAATATTGTATGGTTTCCGTCAACTCTTTGATAAATCTTTCAATAGTGCCATTAAATTCAAGATGATATAATGCAGATTTTTCATGTTTAATGCCCCTTTCTTTAAAAAAAAATTCTCCATCTCTCTTGAAGTAAACTATATTTCATTATCAGTACATAGAACAAAGTGATATCCTTCCCTATCAAATAATATTTTAAAAAAATCGTAACACCACAATGGACTCCACTGACGTCACAATCGCAACCTCTGGCACCCAGAATAAACATCAATGCAATTTATCAAGTAGTGATCTACTCTTGAGATACAGATGGGACCTACAATATCCAGTGCAATCTCCTCCCAAGGGCCTATAGGTAATTTCTTTATAATTATGGGTTGTGTCCTACTCTTGTACATTTTGTCACTTTTAAGGCAATCCAAACACTCTATGACTTTCCTCTCCACCATTAGATCTAATCCAGGCCACCAATAGTCAGATTTAGCCCTCATCTTCGCTTTTGAAATACCAGGATGACTCTCTTGTGCTAGAGACACAATGTATTCTCTCAAGGTAACCAAAGGAATCAACTTACTTCCAAGTAACCCCTTATCGCTCCTACAATTCTTTGCTTTCCAGACTACTTAGAATTTACTAACTTCATTGTTTGCTGTATTTCTTCATCCTTTTCTGATTCCTTTGTCCACTCATCTTCCAGAACAGCACCACCTGTCACCACACACACCTTGAGATCCTCATCATGACTCGCCACCAAATGTATCATCCCCCTCCTCGCTTAATTCTTTCTCACAACATAAAGGAGACATACAATCTGCCAAAATATTCCAAGCTCCAGGAACATGAACCACCTTCTTATCACATTCTTGTAAAGCAATTACCCATTTGCTTATTCTGCTGGAAATTTCATCCATACCTTCAGACATAAAAACCTTTTTCAAGGGCTCATTACCAGTCTTAATTACAAAACTGGAACCCCACAGAAACTATCTCAATTTTCTTACTTCCCAATATACTCACAATGCTTCTTTCTCTATGACGGAATATTTCATTTCAGCTCTTTAAACTTCTACAAATGAACAATATTGTTTTTTCTTGTCCTTCCACCACTTGTATTAGCACTACCCTTAAGCCTTTACAGCTCGCATCAGTCATCAACAAAGTCTCTTTCCCTGGTTCAAAACTAGAAAGGCTGGGGGCTTCCTTGAGCCCTGCTTTTGTTGAATTTAATTCATCATCACATACTTCAACCCACAAAAACTCTGCACCTTTTTTCAGTAACAATCACATATTTTTACTTTTCCCAGTGAAATTTGCAATAAAGTTCCCATAATATTCAGCCATACCAACAAATTTGTTCAACTTATCCTTGGTAGCAGGGGCAAGCATTTCACTTATTGCAGCTACAAGATCCGTTTTAGGGCAAATTCCTTCTGCAGTTATCTGATGAGCTTGAATTTATCTAATCTCAGAGAGAGCCCACATGTTTAATTTTCCTAATACTGCACACAAACATTCATCATGCTCATCAACAGAACTCCCAAATAGCAACATATTATCCTGGTATATTTTAACTCCAGGAACACCATTCAAACATGTTCCATCATCCTTTGAAAGACCAATGAGGCGGAAATTAAACCAAATGGCACATTTACATATTCAAACATGCCATAAGGAGTAATAAAAGATGTTAATTCTTGTGACAAGGGATGCGGTTTGATTTGATGATATGCAGATGTCAGACAAATTGTTGCCATTTCCAAATGAACTTAACATTTCTGTTACGTTGGAAAATTGATATCTATCAACCACAACACACCAATTTAACTCTCTCAAATCAACACACAGGGCCTCATTACGGGTCTGGCGATCACTAGACCATGAGACTCGTGGATGGAGTTCGGACCGCCACAATACAACCCTGGCAGTCGGGCTGCCAGGGAACTGCAACTTCCACCATGATCAGAGATCCCAGCAGTCTGGAGGTTGGTGGTGGTCCTAATCAGCCAGGGCAGAGCTGCAAGCAGCGCCACCTTGGGAATTACGACCTCGTTTTCCACCAGCCTTTTCATAGTGGTAGCACTGCCATGAAGAGGCTGGCAGAGAACGGGTGCAGGGGTCACTGCAGACAGTGAACATTGTGAGGGTGCTGGTACACCCTGCAGGCTATAGCATTGCCACCGGCTCAATTATGAGCAGGAGACAATGCTGTTTTCCACTAGGCTGGCAGGCGGAAACTGAGGTTCCCACCCACCATCCTAGCGGGAAACTCTTAATGAGGCCGGTGGGGAGGTAGCCTGTGTGGCGGCAACCTACCCGTCTGAAGTTCGGCAGACGGTAAAAACCATCCGCCAAACTCGTAATGACCCCAAAAGTCGTACCCCTCTATTCGTCTTCTTCACCATCACCACAGGAGATAATCATTCAGATCTTTCCACCTTCTCAATTATCCTTTCACTTTCCAACCTCTCCAAATCACAAGCCATTTCATCCCCCACTTTAATGGAACATTCCTCACTTTACACGTCTTTGGTATTGATCCTGGTTTGATTTACATCTAATGTTTTAAAAATTCAACCTCTTGTCGAAAGACATCAGGAAAGAAATCCCTGTATTTGGTTTTGCACGCATCTGACACCAGATCTTGTGATTCTCCTTTAGAGGCAATTGTTTCAGAGTTTTTTGCTTTAATTTAATTTACAGTTTCTCTCATCCTGACCAACGGATATTCTGTGGCCTCAAGATACACCCCTAACTCCTTCTGATGAATTCATCTAATAAGAGAGTCTCATTTATACATAGATAAATATTTCTAGCTGTAAACTACCCTCTGAACTCTATTTCACCCATAAAATATCCAATGGGTTTTATGGGCTCACGTCCATCACCTCTAGGTCATTGTGGTTTGAACCACTTAATCTTACCTTTAAGTTATGTATCCTGGAATAATTTTGGAATAAGTGTAATTTTGTCACTGGAATCAAACAGCATCCTCACCTTCGCGCCTCCTATACTCACGTTTTCCATTGACCCATCCCCATATTTAGTCTGAACTCGTAAAATGACAATATCACAATCATCATCTTGTTCACACTCCACCTCCCGCACTTTTCCTTTATTGCTGTTAGAGCTGCAATTTACTATATAATTACCTTTTTTACCACATACATATGCAAAATGATTTCCATGCCGGACAATCTTTACTATTAGCGAAATGTGCAGCACTATTGCATCAAAAATATCTTAATGATTTTTTAAATTCTATGTGATCATACAACTATTTTACAGAACTCTTGAAAAAAAGCAAGGTGTTGCAGAGGTTATGCTTGGTAGGTACTGGTAATAGTCAGCTCGAAGAAACTATTTCATAAAGACAGTCAAGTGAAGCTGCATGGTGTGTTACCACTCGTTTTTTTCGCATTGTCTCTTGTTATATATAGATAACTATCATCAAAGCTGAGTAATACTTCTTGCTCCAAACAACCTTATCAAACACACAGGTGCATATAATCACATCAGAGTGGGGGGATTGGATTAATATCAGTCACAAATTTTTAAACTTTCTTTTGCAGATCTCCCTCCCTGCAGTTCCTACCCCAACACCCGATTCCTTGCCAGGCCACTCCAATGGCATTCAGACTTGGTGATTCCTGGAGGTGGACTTTCTAAGCATCCGGCAAGCCCTGAGGAATCAACAACGTCCTGACAATTTTTCCACTTACAAAAATAAATAGACAGGAAGCACATTGTTTTCTGTCTGTATTTATCTGTAAAAATCAATAAAAACAGAAACCTGGGAGCGTTAATTAGAACTGGCAACAAATTTGCTGATGATGTTGACAAATATTATGGTATGATGTATACTACACTGCTAATGGAAACAAATGAAAATCCACAATCTGCAGGAAATACTAATGTGTTTACTTGTGTATCAGTGTAAACACCTGACAATTCAAAAGATGGACACAATGCAATGTTAGAAGAGGAGAAGTAAAAGCAGGAAAGGGTAGGATGCAATTAGATCAAAAATATTTTTGTAATATTAATGTAAATACACTGTTTAAAGCAGATGGACAGATTGATGCATGGACGTTCACATGAGACATGATGGGATTAATACTCAAATGAGAAATATTGCACATGATTTGATTCAGAAGCTCATTATTAGCTAACAATAAGATGACAAACCAATGTGGGAAAGAAGCCTGATGTAACTAAGCCATCTAGGCAAAGAGTCAGCAGTTCCCTTCACAGAATTACTGGTTGTTTGGATGCCACCATATCATGGCCTACAATCTATTTTAGTTGTGTGTTCAAAGTGGATTGAGGCATACCCAACAAGGTGAAGTGTTGCACTAACAGTTGTCAAGCTGTTATTGAGGAAGTTGATCCCTAGATTTCGAATGCCAGTTTCAATCAAGACAGATAAAGGAACACATTTTGAGATTGACGTCATGAAGATTTTGTGTGCTGCATGAAACATTGATCAGAAGTTCCATTGTAGGTATCATCCAGAGGCATTAGTAGTTGTTGAGCATAATAATGGGGTGCTAAAGAATAAGTTGGTGAACATATGTGCTTCGATTTCCATGAAATGGCCTCATGCTGTTCCATTGGGGTTACTAACCATGAGATGTACTCCTGAAAAAAAGCCCAGGGTTGCCCATCAAGTGTTAAATGGAAGGGCCATGAGGATTCACGGGATACCCTCTGCAGCTCTTGCGGTTATTACTGATGATTTGATCTTGGATTACTGCAAGTGCCTGCAGTATGATCTATCTCTCACCAAGCAGAACTTGCTATGCCTTCTGCAACCACATAATTGAGTTATGATGTGGAATAGTGTGTATGCTTATAATTATTTTATAACTAGGTTTTATATGCTAGGTAATTTTGATATTATGTTTCTAGTAGCTATGAAATTTGTAAAAAAAAAATGATTGTTTTACATTTTCACAAGGCTGGGCAGGTTTGTAATATTTCGTTTTTCCAAAAATCTAACATTTGAATAGTTTAAGTATTATGCATAATGGGAGAATGAAAAGAGAACTGTAGATCAACAATTATTAAATGTGTTTTTTGTTTGATTCATCTTTTAGGGTTTACTTTGAATGATGTGAATATTATAGAATTGTCCTTCGTAGGAGAGTGTTTAGCAGATATTATAACAGGAGCTTTTGTTATTATTGATGAAGAAATGCTTGCAATTAAACTGATGACAATTCATAATACAATTACAATTGATAAAGCTTTGGTTAAAGCAGGGGGTGTCCGTCAGGTTCTGAAAACTCAGGTGGTCATTCCAACCCATGGCGGGCCGAAGACTGCCAGGGCCGTGGTGGTGGTCTCACCGCACATTACGAGTGTGGTGGTTTGGCCTGTGCCAAACCGCCACTTTCCTGTGCTTACAGCCAGGGCGGTCGGACCAGCTGGCTGGAGATAAGCATCTCTGACCCGGTGGTCCACCAAATACTGCCCACGGTATCACAAGTCCCCTTTCCGCCAGGGATTTCGTGGCAGTAGCACCGCCACAAAATCCCTGGCGGAAAGGCTGCCGGTGACAGGAATTTGCATTCCTGTTGCCGGTAGACAACTCCCCCACTCCCATCTACCCAAGAGCCCCCACTTCCCTTACAACATTCCCACCTCCCACCATTCGGAAACCACCAGTAACCCCACCCACTCCCAGTAGTGATCTCCCCCACCCCAATACACGTACTTACTCCCCACCCCGATTCCTGAACTTACAGGCACGCATGCACCCACATGCACTCACAGACACGCACACCCTGACACACACTCACTTACACTCACAGCACCCTTACACTCACACACACAGCACCACCCAAATCCATGTACAGAGTCCATGGTTTTTATTTGAATTTTGAACAAACAAAACGCATGAACACATGCACAACAAATAAACATGCACTTTTCTGCAATTTGACAACCACTTGCGTCTAGTACGTTTCGATTGAAATCTCTTACATCTACAATTGTCCCTATTTTCATTTTGAAATTATCACATTATCAGTATTACATCCCTCTGATCGTTCTGGATTTTATAGATTCTTTCTTCTGTAACACTCAAGTTTTTGTAGATGGCAGCCCTCTGTTCATCAAAAGCAATCTCTTTCTCCATCAATCATTTCATCTCCTGCTTCTTCATGTTCCTGCGATTGCAGCTAAAATCCCTAATAAGAACTAATTCAAAAATGTGAACATTAGAGCAATACTCATTAGCACTATAACTATTATTACTCTTGAATCAATAATCTTTACTAACAAATCCTTGCCTACACCTTTAATGTTTGAACCTATTTTTTCCCAGATACCATGTTTTCCTAATGGGTGAATCTTATTCACAGTGTTGGTAAGGTTATCAATATATTTGTTAATACTCTGTTATTATTTTCTGGAATATACATACAACACTGAGGTCGACATTCTGACTTTGGCGGTCTTTTCCTCAGACCGCCGAAGCCGCAGGTGCCAAAAGTCCACCAGTGCTGGCGGTCTTCCGACCGCCCTATTACGAGTACTGAAGGATTTCCATTACAATTTTGGCAGAAATCTTCCAGTAGTCGTGCTGGCGGTCGGAGGCGCACAGGAGGTTCCACCGCCGGGCCCGCCGCGCCAAAGGACTCTGCCAGCCGTATAACAACTTGTAATACAGCCTGGCAGTGTCCTGATGGCGGTGCTCTACCGGCGGTGGGAGCACCGGGTCCCGTCACCTCAGGGAGGAGCATCTTGTCCGATGAGGTAAGTGTCCTCCGCAAGGGGAGAGGGGTGGGCTGTGTGAAAATGTGTGTATGCATGTCATGAATGGGGGAGCGTGGGGGAGTGTCTGTGGGTGTGTGTGTCTGTGTGTAAATGTGGTGATGGTGATGCGTGTGTGGGTGAATGAATGCTGGGTCGGGGTGCGTGTGTGTATGCATGTAGACAGGGGTGGGGATTGTGTGTGTATGTATGTTGAGGAAAGGAGGGGGCAGGGGGATGGAGTGTGTATGCGTGTCTATGGGGTGAATGTAGTGAGTGCGTGTGTGAGTGGTGGTGTTGTACAAAATAAGAGAGGAGGCATGGGCACCCCTCCTAGGGCTTATCTAAGGTTACTGTACTCTGTCCTGTTGTGCAAAAGTGACTTATCCCTAGCTTCTTTGGGAAGGAATGTACTAGTGTTGCAACATTGTAATGTTATGAGCTAAATCGCCATTGTTATGGATGTGCAGAAGTAGTTATTTGACTCGTGCTTTTGCATTAATTAAACATACACTTTTTTTCTACGTATTTATCAGCCAATGAAAATAATGTACAAGTATGTGTTGTTTTTTTAAAGTATGCAAGTAGATTTTTTGCTGCCCATTCAAGCAAAATCATGCTCTGAATGTGTGGGTTTTCTATACGCAGAACATTATAAAAGACATGCTGTTTGGGAAAGAGTCAAATGTTTTCTCTGACTTTCCTGTTAGGTAGTCTAATTTGTTAGTTGCTCAAAGAAGGCAGGATACACGTGGTCCATTCTATATTTTGGCCTATATTCTATTATTAATTTGATTGAATGTCAGATGTGCTTGTTTAATTTCCTAAATGCACATTGCCTAATGCATTGTGATCCATTTGGTTTTATGCTAAAAATGCCAATTACCTTCATTACCTAACTTCTGCTTTCTGTAATGACATTAGTATTTGAAGAACGATACAAATATGGAGAACTGGAAAGGTCTTGTTATGCAGGGGTTCTTAATGGTCCTGGCTGACTGTTAACGTTCCGGATTCTCTCGTTCCTGCCCATTGACGCTCCACAATAAATTAGGGGTGGAGCCTTGAAACCCTTCTTTCTTCCTAACCGACTATATATACCACCCTCCTCTGGCCTTCCTTCCCTGGTCTGCCTCTGATATGAAAATAGCAACAAATCAGAAAATAGTATTTAACAATATATATTCAAAATGCATCAAGGAGACAGCAATGAGAGTTTAGTCAATAATGGCAGCGGACATGCATGATGAATCGAGATGCAGAAGATAAGAGGGTGTAGATAAAGGGGACGTAAGGGACTTAGGAAGAATGAGAAGAACAGGTGAGAGGTGAAAAGATGAAGAGTGATAGCTGGGGGGAGACTGAACCAAAAGAGACAGGGGTGATGGGCAATTGGGAGAAAAGGTGAGGGGATAGAGAAAAAAGGAGGAGAAAGGGATATAAATAATAGAGAAAAGGGGAGGGAGAAGAAGAGTTGACAGGTGTTGAGAAGGAGAAATTAAAGAAGAAAAATGTTGGAAACAGAACTGAGAGGTTGGGTAATGGGTATGAAGGTGATATTGTGGGGAGATAGGGATAGCAGGATGAAGGAGAGATATCAATGATAGAAAGGATGGGTGTCAAATGAGGAGTGGATGATAAGTGAAAGGGAATAAAGAAGAGGAGAGAGTGCAGGCAGAAATGGGGAGATGATGAGTTGGTGTGTACTGTGGCCTGGCTTTGGGGCCTAAAGAGGAAAGTCCAGTCACTGTCAAGGAGGGCTCTTGCAGTGTGGGGGGACTTGGCATTAAGAGAAGATGCAGTAACACGAATGACCAGTGGAGGTGGTGCTGATAGTGACCTCCAGGAAAAGTACACGCCAGGAGAAACAAAAGTTAGGCCTCACCAGGACTGAGCCTCAATCAAGTCCAGAAAGGTGGGACACAGAGGTTGTATACCGACTCCAGGCTGACAATGCAGAGTGCAGGAGTATTCCTGTTAACGCTGAATTTATTAATGAATATTCATGCATTTAATAAGTGTACTTATTAATGGCTTATTCATATGAAATGTTGAGTTTTTGTTTGATTAATGTGGTAATATGTCATATTAAGGGTTATGCATTAAGTATTAGCTTTATTAATTGTAGGCCGTAACTTAGCGAGGTCTTGGGCCTAGTTGCACACCTCATGTCTAGTTGCATTTCTTAGACGTTTATAAAATGGATGCTTAGAGAATTAAACTGTGATTTTCCACTGTACTGACCATGTGCTCGTAGCTGAAGTTAGTTCTCATGAGAAACTACTTGCTAACTGTTCAAACAATATAACATATATCTAGATTCAGCAAAGAAAAGACATCAACTGTTATTGCATGTAGCGCACTTTATCAGTGAAAACCCTAACTAACATCAGATTAGAATAGCATGTTTGGACTTCATGCAAAACAATTTAGCCAACCCAATTTGGAAAACATCTAACTATGGCTCTATCAAAAGTAGGGGTTGGTACCTAGAAACAAAAGCAAATAGACATAACAATCAGTAACGTCATTTTATACCTGTCCTCAATATGGTTCAGCAAGCTGTGATAGTCTTCGTCAATAGGACATCAGTTCGGTCAGCAAGACATCAGGATTCAGCATCAAAGTTCAGAAAAAAGCAAAGTCCTTTTAAGCAATTCGACCAAGAATAATAAGTCATCGTTCAGAAAGATAGGGAGAATGGCGTGGAAATGGTTTCTGTCCTCTCTGTGCAGTCTGGCTAAGTTAGATTTCCTAAAACTAATTCCCACGTCCTCAATGTTCTAGGAATCGCATGTTTACACTTAGTCCAATAAAACTAAAACCTCTAATCGAACGTTTTACTACTACATGATTCACATGTCAATGACTGGCTCCTCTTCTCCTGCTCTCATCAGTCGGCTTGTCAGGTATCAATAGTGTTGAAGCTTATACTCCAGTCAGTGCATCCATTGTCTTCTCCTGGGAAGGTCAGTCTTACACATACTACAATATACATTGTTTCACTAGCAAGTACAGCATCTTCTCTTGCTATTAATTTGTATTGTAACCTTAGAATGTGTGGTAGCCCAAGCTTTGATTAAATTGCTATTCTTTCACCGCTTCGGTAAGCCAGTATTGTTCTTGTATGTTTACCATTTGATTTTGAGACTACGTTATGTGACATTAGCATTGTTAATATAAGGAAGTAAACATTTTAACTTTTAAATAAAGGTGTGGTTATTCATGACTGCAAGGTCATGGTGTTTGGAATTACTGACTCCTATTGATTATTGATGTCATTGATTGTCATTTGCTATTGATTTGTATTGGTATGGGGTTTATGGTGGGAAAAACTCAAAGCGCAGTCAAAAGGTCCATCTGCCTATTTGCTTCTCACTTGTAAGTTTACTTAATAAGGTCTTACGTGCTAACATTCCTAGCTCCTGCAGTGTGGCACCTGGCTGGAAATAAAATTATGCAAGAGAAAGGTAGGCAGCTCCAAACGTGAATACCAGGCACCTCGTAGTCTACACTGAAGGACCCCAGTCGAGGAGCAAGTGCACTCCTGAAGAGTTTTAAAAGAGTGCTTCTTGATCTCGGGATCCTGCAACTATAAACTGTCAGACTCCTTGCATGTTCACTTCCTTCAATCAAAAACAAACACGTTGGTAGAGGAAGACCCCGCACTTAGGTTGCTAATTATTAGCGCTGTACTCTGATGTTGCCTAACCCAGAATGCCCGGTCCTTTAAATGTATGGTGCTCAGCTGACTCCCACTAGGGCCATAGTAGATAGCACTCTAAGACACACATATCCAGTGGCATTTAAATCAGCTGCACCCACCACCCTGACACCACTACTCTGCCTTGTATTGCCAAATTAACTACAAAAAAAGTCCCAAGTAATTTACTGCTGAGTATCTAGCTTTCTGTTTTTGAATTGCTCGCAGTGCTTGGTGTGTTCCATCTCTTGCCACCTCCTCAGTCTCCCATGTTGCTAGGGCAATGCCCCTAACGCCTTTAAATATCAGCTGCCCTTGCACTGAAGTCTCTTAATGGTGGCAGGAATGTTCTTCAGCCTGACCAGACTCACTTTGAAATAAAAGCTTGTTTCAGGGGTAGAGAAGAGCAAACTCTTCTTGGCACCCAAACTCAGTCTGCCAGTAATCAATATTAGCCCTTTGCCTGACTTTATCACATATGTGTGTCAGTGTCATGAACGTGCCCACAGGACACCCTATCATATATACACACATACATACATATATATATATTTACATATTTATATTACCTAGTGGCAGTCGCCACTAGTTACCTAGTGGTGGTCGCCACTAGGTAGATATAGTTAGGACCTAGTTTCTATTTAAGAAGTTTTTTTTTTACTTGCCTATTTGGCGCTGCTTGATGAATCTTCACGAAACTTTCCCCCAAAAATTGTGAGTCCCATCAGCTGCTGCCTGGAAAGTTTTATGGTGATCCGTTTGGGATGGGGGGACTGAAAAAACGGGGGGTCCCAAAACACATTTTCTCTATTTATTTTTCCATAGGGATTTTGAACAACAAGTGCCACAACTATTGGACAGAATTACACCAACTTGGCAGGAGGGTAGGTTCTGGTCAAGAAAGCAACCTTTTTTTGTTTTGGTATAGTTCCATTCAGTAGTTTGAGAAATTAAGGGGAAAACAAATTTGTATATCTAGGGACGCAAAGGTCTGATTGGCTGAAAACACTTCAACAACAGAAGTCGTGGAAGTGTTGTCTGTCATCTTCAGCTGAAGTTGAGTCCCAACAAAAAAATGAAAAGGGACCAGGGTACGAACACTCTGACCCCTTAGTTCTGGTGGTGGGGTCTCCAAGGGCTAAAAAGCATTTTTTATTTTGATTTTACGAGTAGTGTAGCGGTGGATCCACGGATCTGCTGTAAAATAAAATGTAAAAACGAAGTGCGGTCTTCCGCACTTATTTACTATTACACCCCGGGTGGGTCAAGTCCCGGGGGCTTATGTGTAAAGAAGCCGGGGGGCCTCCTGGCCCCCCTCCACTGCCCTAGGGACCGCCACCTCCCCGGGGGCTTATTAGTTTTATGCGCGGGCGCATGCCCCCCCGCTGTCCTGGGGACCGCCATCTCCCCAGGGCGTTCAGGTAATAATAAGCAAGGGGCCCGCGTGCCCCCGCTGCCCTGAGGACGCCACCTCCCAAGGGCTGTGTTTTAATATGCTGGGGGCCACCCGGCCCCCTCCCACTGCCACAGGGACCACTACCTCTCCGGGACGAATGATTCATATGTGGGCAGACCTCATGCCTTCCCACTGCCCTGGGCTCCACCACCTCCCCACGGCTGTGACTTTAAAATGCAGAGGGCCGTCCCAGGGTGATGAAAGTAATTTCTGCAGGGGGGCCACACAGCACCCCTCTTGGAGCCACAGATGGCCATGGAGACTGCGACTCCCCAGGGCCAGCTCCTGCTATGTCCCGGGGTTCCCACCTCTGGGACATAGCTGTTTTCTGTGGCTTGGATGTGGCTTGGCTGCAGCTCTGCAGCTGCAGCCAAGCCACAGCAAACACTTTGGGTTTGGACAGCGGGATCTATAAAGCAGATCCCACTGTCAAAATCGGAAACTTTCTTCTCTGTCCCTGCACGCGTGCAGGGAACAGAGGTTAAATGCTTCAGCAAGCACCAAGATGCTGTCAAAGCAGCTCTGCTCTGTGCTTGCTGAAGCAATGGCACTGCGAGGGAAGCCTTAAGGCTTAAAAAATAAAAAGTTTTTAAAAATACATATATTGAGGGACTCCCAGATAGCCCATAAGGGGCTAAGAAAAAATAAAAAAATAAACAAAAACGTTTAGCTCAGTACAAATTATTTTTATTTTTAAACATGACACATACATTTTTTATTTTATGTTGGAGAGAAAAATCTTGTTCTAAGTAAATCATACATCAAAGCCTAAAAAACACTGGGGCAGATTTTTTGAAAAGTGGCTCTGCACTCAGTGCTGCACCACTTTCCTTGCACCCCTTAGCACCTCACTACCACCACCATGTATGCGCCGTTTTTAAAACACAGTGCACCATGGTACAGGGTGGGGGCAATAGGGTCAGAATTGCTGACACTATTGTTGTACTATTCAGGGTTAGTGCCAACATTTTTGGAGCAGACCCTGAACAGTACACAGGGCCCCATTATTAAAATGATGGGTGCCCCCTTTTAACGCCTGCTCTCAGCAGGCATTAAAAATGCCGTAAAAAATAATGCAAAGAGATTTTTTAGATTTCTTTGTGCCATTTTTCCAGCCCACCCTAATGGGGGAACGCCCCTCTTCCATACATTATGCCTAGTGCAGGCACAATATGGCGCAAGGGGTTACAAAGTGGCGCAATGCATGCATTGCACCACTTTGTAAATCTGGCGCAGCGTTTTGGGCCCTCTAACAGCACATTAGCGTAAAAAAAATTACACTAATGTGACATTAGATGGTGCTAGGCCTTCCTAAATCTGTGCCTCTCTATCCCTCTCACTTTCTTTCTCTCTCTCTGTCTCTCTTTAATTTCTTCCACACACCCACTTAGACACATACACACCCTCACAGAGGCCCACTCAGACACTCACGCACCCACTGACAGACCCACTGACACCCTCATGCACCCACTCAAAGACCCACGCACACACTCATGTACCCACTAAAATACTGATGTACGCACTCTAACACCCAGACAGACACTTCTACAGCCACTCTCACCCCCAGACATATGCTCTCACACCTACTCTGATTCCCAGAGAGGCTGCGGCCAACTCCCGTTGAGCACGGCCAAAGGGACATGTACAGCATGGGGTTGGGTGGTTCGGCAGGTTGGCCACAGGGCCTCGCTGCAGGTCAGGTCTTGAGGGCAACCTCCACTGCACACAGGCAAAGGCGGTGCACAGTGCAAGGTTGGGTGCTTACAGGGAGTTGGCCTTGTGCGGTGGTGGTTTGATTAACTTATAGTAATTTAAATTACTATACATTAAAAAAACATAGAAATTCACTGAAAGAAACAAAGGTTACAGGGACATTAGGAACCAGAATTGAAAAAAAACATACAAAGTCATTTAAAAAAACAAAGGTTACAGGAACTTTATAGTTAGACTCACATTTTAAACGTACAAAACCATAGAAATTCACTAGTTATAGTTAGTTAACTCAAGTAACTGTAACTGCTAATTACCCCACAAATTACGGCACTCATGACATCTTTGATAACAACATTGATAAAGTCACTGTAAATCTTCAGTAAAATTATTGATCACATACCTATGCATGGCGAGGGCGCAGGCTATAGTTACCTTATTCAAATACTCATTCAAATAACCCCAAACAATACCATAAAAAACGGACCAACTTGAATTCATACATTATTTCACTCGTATCCGTGGGGGCCATCTTCAAATGTCAAATTTTGTATATATACATGATACATGCACCATGTTGGATTATATATTGTCATACACATTAGGGTGTTGGTTTTGGGTTAATACATAATTTTTAGATTATTAGGATCAGGAATAAAATATATATAATGGCGGGGTAAATGAAATAAAAATAAAAATGAGATGAAGATCATTCATAAATTACATAGAATATGTTCTCCGTGCAATTGACTCTGCCCACTTGGGCTAAAAGTTTCTATTAGTGCTGTATATGAATGTAATGAAATTATAGAAACAGTTATTGAGTAATTAAGTGGACTTTAATTTATGGAATAAGCAATGCAGCCTAATAGTTAATTTATTTATAAATAGAGTATGATTATATTTGATTATGGTAATCTTGATTTGTTAATTGCATTGGTGCATGTATCATGTATATATACAAATTTTTGACATTTAAAGATGGCCGCCACGGATACGAGTGAAATAATGTATCAATTCAAGTTGGTCCGTTTTTTATGTTATTGTTTGGGGTTAGTTGAATGAGTTGCCATGACAATACTCTATCCGTGACAAAGGCTTTTAGTCAAAACGCTTTGGAGTTTGTGTTTGCTTAATTAAAGTGGATTTTCCATTTTACGGAGGTGTCCTGTTTCTCTTCACACTGGAAGAGTATGTATGTTATAATTGATTTAACTTAACCGGCGACCCGGAGCCCAGTCAGGACCGCTGTGAAGTAGCGTCCGCACGCCGAGGAAATATTGTGGGTTTGTGGAATGGATTTCAAGTGCGGAAGCCTCTGCGACGTTGTATTTTTGGAGAAGTGCAATTGCAGTTTGCTTTATGTGATGTCTCTGGAGTGTTGACGAACGTGAGGAACCATACGTTTAAGCCTCACGGGTGGAATGCAGGGATAATCCATCCGCAGAGAAATAACCCTCAGCGTATCCATTGTGATTACTGATACGCTTTTGGAAAAGACATAGGCGGTCTTTACAACATTGGCGGTAAAAGCCACTTACCGCTGTGCAGAAGACCGCCAACACACCGCCGCGGCTGCGGAAAACCGCCACAGCTATTATGACCCACATTTCGGAATCCGCCAAAATTCAGACACCCCCACAAGTCCGCCACACCAAAGGTCAGTGATAAACTGTTGAAAACAAAACCGACACCGTCACGCCAACAGAAATACACCCACACTATCACGACACACGAATACACGCCGCGGTCTTTCAACCGCAGTATTCCTTTGGCGGTACACACCGCGTGCTCAAAATACACACACATTTACAAAACACAACCACATTGGACAATTCCAAATACACCCACCTGATACACATACACACACCACTCCCACACACCCAACACAATATAAAACACCCACCCACATCACCCACAAACTCCTACGACCAAAAAATTCTGAAAGAAGGCCAGAGAGAGACACCACCAGCAAGAACAACAGCATCCACAGGCACACAATACCATCACCCACACAACTTCCACGCACCTCACACAACACACCACTACATATCAGCACACTGATCACCACACAATCCACCCCACACATCACCTACACCACCCCATGGCACGGCAAAGACAGCCCAGGTTCTCGGAGGAGGAGCTCAGGGTCATGGTGGAGGAAATCGTCCGGGTAGAGCCACAGCTATTCGGAGCACAGGTGCAGCACACCTCCATTGCAAGGAAGATGGAGCTATGGCGAAGAATAGTGGACAGGGTCAATGCAGTGGGACAGTACCCAAGAAATCGGGAGGACATCAGGAAGAGGTGGAACGACCTACGGGGGAAGGTGCGTTCTGTGGTCTCCAGACACCACCTGGCGGTTCAGAGGACTGGCGGTGGACCCCCACCTCCTCACCCACAACTAACAACATGGGAGGAACAGGTCTTGGCGATTCTGCATCCTGAGGGCCTCGCAGGAGTAGGCGGAGGAATGGACTCTGGTAAGTCAAAGCTTAACTATTACATCCCCCACCCTACCTGCATGCTATCACACACCCCCACCCTCACCCCCAGCACCCCAACTCCTCACATATTTCCCAACATCACAAAACACCCATCCCAACACCAAGCCCTGCATGCAACAACAGAGCATGGACAGCCATCACTAAAGCATGCCCACTGCACATACCCATACAACCCCCTAAACCACCATCACACAAGCTCCCACACAGGAATGCAAGCACTGGGGTACACGGTCACCCACCCATTGCACACCATGACACACACAGATGTAATAACCATCCTCCTATACCCCTGCATCACCACTACCCAACATCATCGGACAGGAGGGTCCACACATGTCCACACGACCAACAGAAGAGGCCCACAGTGATGACCGCACCTCTGTCCAACTGGATCTAGATGACCAGCCCGGCCCATCGGGGACCTCGGGACAGTCGGTTGCCCTGACCCAGTCACAGGCCACCACAGACCTTCCCCCCTCTGGAAACACCAGCACAGCACCCACCCAGCGGGCCCATACCTCCGTCCCCAGGACACGTCAATCAGCTGTGTGTCCACCACTACAGGGAATCCAGGATAACCCACCACCACAACAACAACAGGGACCTGTGGGCAGTGGCAGTGGGCACACGGTCCAGGGGACGGAGGCCCAGGAACACAGGGGAACTGGGAGGGCTGCTGTGCGACAGGGGGTGGACAGGCCAAAGGAACCCACTCTCCACGAGGCCCTCTCCTCCATCATGGGAGTCTACCATCACTCCCAGGAGACGATGGCAATGGCACTGGCCAACTTTCAGGAGACCCAGCGCCTGCAGGAGGAACAGTATATGGGCTTCAGGGAGGAACTCAGAACCATCAGCTCAGCCCTGGGCACCATCGTAGGGGTGCTGAAGGAACTCGTCAACACCAGGAGGGACACTGTGGCACTACAAGGGGCCCCTGACACTAGCATGGACGATGAACTGCCCACCACCTCCGCCAGCGCTAGTGGACAGGACACCCCGCCACAGGACCACTACACCAGCACCCCACCACCTGCAGAGGGAGAACCACCCCGCAAACGGTCCCTGAGATCCAGGACAAAGACAGAGCACGATGCCAAGACCCCCACCAAGAAATTAGACCACCCTGATTGTCATCCTACTGTCCCACTTTGTCACCCTGTCCATACTTAAACTGCCCCAGCTCTACTTCCTATGCCCCTTTGGGCAATGCACCCGTGAGACTAATAGACTGGACTCTGCCATGGACATTCCCCCGCCATCACCCCTCACCATTTCACCACCCCCTCCAATATTGAGCACTTAAATAAATACACTTAAAACACAAAACAATCTGCAGTCTGTCTGTGATTTCAAAATAGTGTATTAGCAATTACAGTGACAAAATGCTCTTTCAATAGTAATGTCAACATACCTATGTCACACAGCTCAAGTCCATGAGGAATCAAAGCAGATATCACATAGTGGGACCCACATCAGTGAAATCGTAAGGGAAAGTGACAACTCAGTGCCCATACACTGGGGGAAAACGACAGACAGTAGAGAGGTAGCAGTGTTTAAGTACATGTAGTAGGCAGGTCTGTACTCTTACCTGTGTCTCACTGGAACTATTGCTGGATCACTGAGTCCCTGTTGTTCATGTCTTCTTCCTCTGCTTCCTCGTCTTAACTAATCACAGGCTCCACAGCTGCAACAACACCGCCATGTGGACCATCCTCCTGGAGAAAAGGCACCTGTCGTCGCAATGCCAAGTTATGAAGCATACAGCAGGCCACGATGATCTGGCACACCTTCCTTGGTGAGTAGAATAGGGATCCACCTGTCATATGGAGGCACCGGAACCTGGCCTTCAGGAGGCCGAAGGTCCGCTCGTTCGCCCATGGGCCTCATTATAGCGTTCCTCCGCCCTTGTTCTGGGATTCCTCACTGGGGTCAGTAGCCATGACAGGTTCGGGTAACCAGAGTCACCTGCAAATGGTGAGGGACAAGTATTAGACACACACTAACCTGTAGGGTAACCCCAGACAACCATTCCCACTGTCTTGCTTCCAGGTGCTCACCTAATAGCCACACACGGTGCCTCTGGAGTTGACCCATCACATAAGGGATGCTGTTATTCCGCAGGATGTAGGCGTCATGCACTGAGCCAGGGAACTTAGCATTCACATGGGAGATGTACTGGTCTGCCAAACATACCATCTGTACATTCATGGAATTATAACTCTTCCGGTTTCTGTACAGCTGTTCACTCCTGCGGGGGGGACCAAAGCCACGTGGGTCCCATCAATGGCACCCATGATGTTGGGGATATGTCCCAGGGCATAGAAATCACCTTTCACTGTAGGCAAATCTGCCACCTGAGGGAAAACGATGTAGCTCTGCATGTGTTTCAGCATGGCAGACAACACTCTGGACAATACGTTGGAAAACATAGGCTGGGACATCCCTGATGCTATGGCCACTGTTGTTTGAAATGACCCACTTGCTAGGAAATGGAGCACTGACTGAACCTGCACTTGACGGGGGATTCCTGAGGGATGGCGGATTGCTGACATCAGGTCTGGCTCCAACTGGATACACCGTTCCTGGACTGTGGCACGGTCAAGCCTGTATGTGATTATGACATGTCGCTCCTCCATTGTCGACAGGTCCACCAACGGTCGGTACACCGGAGGATGCCGTCATCTCCTCACATGTCCCAGCGGACGGTGCCTATGAAGGACAACAGCGAGCACAGAGTCAAACAACTCAGAGGTACGTACCCACAGTTTACACAGAACACCAATCATACACAAAAGGTGGCCTGTATGTGTGTTGAGTCTAGGCCTAGGTATGTGTGACGCAGCTGGAAATGAAGCCATGTGGGCCCCTGAAATGGTGGCTGTCTGACCTCTAAAGTGGGACAATGGAATGTGAGGTAACTGCGCTGGCGTTGTACACCGTCGCGGTAGGCGGTCGAAGACCGCGGTGCAATGCTGCATTGGTTAACATTGGACCCTATGGGTCCCAGGAGCCAATGGCGATGTGCGCCGGCGGTGACGGTACGCACCGCCGCGGACGTGACCGCCATTTTCTATCTGTTCAATCACTCGATACCTGATCTTCGACAGGAGAGGACCTACACTGCAAGTGCTGCTGTGACCTCAGTCTGGAAGAGACAATGGCTCGAGTGTCTGGGGAAAGGGCCCCTGCCTTCACATCGGAGGAGTTGGAGAAGCTTGTGGATGGGGTCCTCCCCCAGTACACGCTACTCTATGGTCCTCCAGACAAACAGGTATGTACACAGGGAGCATGTTGTATGGGCCATGCCTGTGTGGAGAGGGCTGGACGTAAGAAGGAAGGGGGGAGAGTGCTGCGTGCATGAAAGGCAGTGAATGCATGTGCCACATGGCAAGGGTAGGGATGGGGGCCAATCACTTTGACGGTGCAGTTGGTAATAACTTCTCTTTTTCCCCTGTACATTTCATGTAGGTCAGCGCCCACCAGAAAAAAGATATTTGGCGTGCCATCGCCAAAGACGTCCGGACCCTGGGGGTCTACCACAGACGGAGCACCCACTGCCGGAAAAGATGGGAGGACATTCGCCGCTGGAGCAAGAAGACGGCGGAGGCTCAGCTGGGGATGGCCTCCCAACGTGGGAGGGGTGCCCGTCGCACCATGACCCCCCTGATGTTCAGGATCTTGGCGGTGGCCTACCCAGAGTTGGATGGGCCTAGTCATGCCCCTGTGTCATCTATGTGTGCAGATGTCGTCCATAGCCTTGTAGGCCATTTCCCAGGAATTGAACAGTGGAACCCAAGAGCGCAGCGTAGTGCAGGGGGCTTTTGTGTCTGTCGTGTCCGCCAACGGTAGCGGTAATGCATGCACTCAACATGTCTCTCTCCTGTCTTCCCCCCCCTTTTTGTGGTCTCCCTGTTCTTGTGTGCATTAGCATTAGCATCATCAGGCAGAGGAGCAGTGGCACCGGAGCACGAGGGAGCTGCATCCCACATGGCCCTGGAGGGCGACACTACGGAGTCTGAAATCACCAGTGGGACGGAGGGTGAGGGGAACTCCACGGCAGGGACAGGAGCTGAGACCAGCGACACAGACTCGTTCTCTGATTGGTGCTCCCTTGTGGTGGCGGCAACATCTGTGCCTCCCGCATCTACAGGTACAGCCGCCAACCCCCCTACCAGCACCGCCCTCCCAGCAGCCCCTCAGCCTTTGCCCCGTGCCCGCTCACCCAGGGGGGTGGGCATCACCTTCGCCCCAGGCACTTCAGGCTCTGCCCCAGTCACCCCTGCTGCCCTCAGTGAGGAGGCCATTGACCTCCTCAGGTCCTCACTGTTGGGCAGTCTACCATTTTGAATGCCATCCAGGGTGTAGAGAGGCAGTTGCAACAAACAAATGCATTCCTGGAGGGCATTCATTCTGGTCAGGCGGCCCTTCACCGAGCTTTTCAGACTCTGGCCTCAGCACTAATGGCAGCTATTGTCCCTGTCTCTAGCCTCCCCTCTCCAACTTCCTCCACCCCGACCCAATCCCCTGTACCTCAGCCTATCCCAAGCACACCTACAGACCAACAAGCACACACCTCAACACCCAAGGGTAGCTCAGGCAAACATAAGCACCACACATCCCACAGGCATTCACGCAAGCATCACACACATGCAGACACACCAACATCTACTGCCTCCACTGTGTCCCCCTCCTCCTCGTCTCCCTCCTCCCTCCCTGTCTTGTCTACACTCACACCTGCATGCACTACATCTACAGCCACTACGTCCCTCTCCAGCACACCCACCACCACACCCCGCTCACGTGCAGTCACCACCCCCACTACCATTCACACATCCCCTGTGTCCTCTCCCAGTGTGTCTGTGACGCCCCCTCCCAAGATACACAAACGCAGGCACACACCCACCCAACAGCCATCCACCTCACGACAGCCTCCAGCGCATGCACCTTCACCCAAAGTCACCAAACGTACACCTCCTACAACCACCACCTCTTCCTCCACTCCCAAACCCCCTCCAGCTACCCGTCCCAGTGTTCCTAAGAAACTTTTCCTGGCCGGCCTTGACCCCTTTCCCTCACCTCCCCAACCCCGTCCGTCTCATAGGTCCCGAACTAGCACCTCAGCCACAACCTCTCCGGGACCAGTGGTGCCTGTAGTCACCGGAATCTGGAGTGCACCGGCCACCAGGGCAGCCAGTGTGGCACGGGGCCACAGCACAGACAGTCCCCCACCTGTGAAGCATCAGAAGTTGCCCAGTGCCCGGCGGGAGAGGGGGAAGACTCCAGCCACCAGAGCCGCTCCCAGGAGTCCCAGTGGGAGTGTGGAGTCAGCTGTGACACCTTCCAAGGTGGGGAAGGGCCAAAAGAAACCCGCCAAGTCTGGGAAGAGCAGCACGGCGGAGAAGACTGCCATCATCCCCGCTGCCCAGAAGGCCACCGCCAGCACCAGCCAGCTGCCCAGGAGGCCACTGCTAGCACCAGCCCAGCTGCCCAGGACAAGACCGCCAGCACCAGCCCAGCTGCCCAGGAGGCCACCGCCAGCACCAGCCCAGCTGCCCAGGACAAGACCGCTAGCACCAGCCCAGCTGCCCAGGAGGCCACCACCAGAACCAGCCCAGCTGCCCAGGACAAGACCGCCAGCAAAAGCCCAGCTGCCCAGGAGGCCACCGCCAGCACCAGCCCAGCTGCCCAGGACAAGACTGCCAGCACAAGCCCCGTTGGGCCATGAAGGACCGCCAGCAAAGGCCCCGTTGGGCCATGAAGGACCACCAGCACAAGCCCAGCTGCCCAGGATGAGACCGCCAGCACAAGCCCCGTTGGGCCATGAAGGACCGCCAGCAAAGGCCCCATTGGGCCATGAAGGACTGCCAGCACAAGCCCAGCTGCCCAGGACAAGACCGCCAGCAAAAGCCCCGTTGGGCCATGAAGGACCGCCAGCAAAGGCCCCGTTGGGCCATGAAGGACCGCCAGCAAAGGCCCCGTTGGGCCATTGGGGACCGCCAGCACCAGCCCAGCTGCCCAGGACAAGACCGCCAGCACAAGCCCCGTTGGGCCATGAAGGACCACCAGCAAAGGCCCCGTTGGGCCATGAAGGACCGCAAGCACAAGCCCAGCTGCCCAGGACAAGACCGCCAGCACAAGCCCCGTTTGGCCATGAAGGACCGCCAGCAAAGGCCTCGTTGGGCCATGAAGGACCACCAGCAAAAGCCCCGTTGGGCCATGAAGACTGCCAGCAAAGGCCCCGTTGGGCCATGAAGGACCGCCAGCACAAGCCCCATTGGGCCATGAAGGACCGCCAGCAAAGGCCCCGTTGGGCCATGAAGGACCGCCAGCACAAGCCAAGCTGTCCAGGACAAGACCGCCAGCACAAGCCCCTTTGGGCCATGAAGGACCGCCAGCAAAGGCCCCGTTGGGCCATGAAGGACCGCCAGCACAAGCCCAGCTGCCCAGGACAAGACTGCCAGCAAAAGCCCTGTTGGGCCATGAAGGACCGCCAGCAAAGGCCCCGTTGGGCCATGAAGGACCGCCAGCAAAAGCCCAGTTGGGCAATGAGGGACCGCCAGCAAAGGCCCCGTTAGGCCATGAAGGACCACCAGCAAAAGCCCCGTTGGGCCATGAGTGAACCCCCAGCAAAAGCCCCGTTGGGCCATGAAGGACCGCCAGCAGCTGAGACCCTGCAATGGAGACCGCCATCTCAAGCACCGCTGCACAGGGCACCGCCATTTCAAGCACCGCTGGCCCATGAGCGGCAGGGGCACTGACGCAACTGAGTCCGTCACGGGTTGAATGAAGCACTCTGGGCACCATACCCCCTCCAGAACCAGTGGAGAGATCCATCCACTCCCTCTGTCCTTAGCAGGATGAAGCACTCTGGGCGCCCTGCCCCCTCCAGATCCAGTGGAGAGGTCCATCCACTCCCTCTGTCCTTAGCAGGATGAAGCACTCTGGGCGCCATTCCCCCTCCAGAACCAGTGGAGAGATCCATCCACTCCCTCTGTCCTTAGCAGGATGAAGCACTCTGGGCGCCATGCCCCCTCCAGAACCAGTGGAGAGATCCATCCACTCCCTCTGTTCTTAGCAGGATGAAGCACTATGGGCACGATATCCCCACCAGAACTAGTGGAGAAGGCTTCCACTTGAGAGACTGTGGCTTTGCATTCCCCAGGATTTAAAAGTGGGCAACCCACCCACTGTAGAGACTTGAGCGACTGTGGCTTTGCACTCCCCAGGATGGAACAGTGGGCAAACCACCCACTTGTGAGACTTGAGAGACTGTGGCTTTGCACTCCCCAGGATGGAACAGTGGGCAAACCACCCACTTTAGAGACTTGAGAGACTGTGGCTTTGCACTCCCCAGGATATGGCAGTGGGCAACCCACCCAGTGTAGAGACTTGAGAGACTGTGGCTTTGCACTCCCCAGGATTGAACAGTGGGCTTGTGGCGCCCTCGTGGATTTGGCGTTGTGCACTCATCCGGCTGAGGTGCTCCCCCTTTCCCTCCCCCTGAGGTGCCTGTTTAGTTGCTGTCTGATGCCCCTGCAGTGTTCTCTCCGTCATGGTCGGGGATCTTCTGTGGGCCTCGCCCATACCGTGTGGTTCCAGTGTTACACGGACTTTCTTCGAACACTACCTGGACTACTATGCTTGGTATTTATTATGTACATGGTGTATATATATGTTTCTACCTACTTGCTTTTAATATATTCCAATGGTTACACTCATTTTCTATTGTCTTTGCATTCTCCAGGGGGGCTTGGGGAGTGTAACTGTGATGTATTGATATGCATTGTTTGTGTGTTGTTGTGGGTGAGGGTGGGGGTGTTGCATGTGTGTCTCCTTGTTTTTTGCCTCCCCTGTGTCATAGGTGCAATACTCACCGTGGTCTTCGCCGCCGGCATTCGTGCTCCTGGTAGAGGAGCAAGAAGATAAAGGCTGGGAAAATGTGGAGCTCTGGTTCCATGGCATCCTCGTTCCTCGTGGAGTGTGTAGAGGTGAGCGTTTTCCCTTCGGGATTCCTGTTTCCGCTGTGTTTTTATCCGCGGTGAATCCGCCCCGGAAAAGGTGGCGGATTGGCCTGTCATAATAATGTGGGCAGTACATTGTCTTCCGCCTGTCTGTTGGCGGTGACCGCCGCGCTGTTTGTGTGGACCGCCGTGGCGGTCGGAGTGTTAAAGTGGCTGTCTTTGTTGGCAGATTCCGCCACGGTCGTAATTCCAATTTTTTTCCCGCCGGCCTGTTGGCGGTCTTACCGCCACTTTTACACCGACCGCCCGGGTTGTAATGACCACCATAATGTGTTCATATTCAGGAGAAGATTTGTGAAGAAACATATGGGTATGACTCACAGGCGAAATGCGAATACAATTCTGCTAGCGTATATGGCGTACTGACATGCATGTACAGAGACATGACGGGCCTGTATTTATAAGACGTTTTACACTGGGCGTGTTGGAGGGAGCAGGTGTTATAAGGGAGCAATCTATTTTTGTCATTGGGATTTAATATGAAGTAACGTATGTAAACCTGTTGTGCCATGTGATTGAAGGCAATTGCACCCCCTATTACAATGACTTGCAGAACAGAGTGGATAATAAATAAAAATGGAAGAATTTTTTTTTTTCCCTTTTTTATCCACATACGTATTCGACAATTGGTGTACTGTTGTAACATATTAACAAGACGTCAAGTATAATATAGCAATTATGGCTTCTGCTCGGGAAGGCACACGCAAAGAGAAATCTAAGAAGTTATTTTTTTCCCAAATGGATGGTGGGCAGCCCACCCAATCTGGTCGTGGAAACATTGGAGTGGAAGTAAGACTACAAACTTTATATGATAAATTGGAGAAAGTACAAAGAAAAGAACCATCTAAGTGGTGGGAAGTTGAGTCACTGCAAAGGTATATTGATGTTGAGCGGGTTCCTAGAGGGTTGAGAATCTATACTATACCAACCTATGAAGATCCTGATCCTGAAATGTTGGAAGAATGAGCGGATAACTCCAAACAGAGTTCATTGAAAATGATGCGAATATTAATTAAATATGCAGTCAAAGATAGGAGCAAAATCCTAGATGAAATTGAAAAAGTTTGGTTGGAACTTGGAGCTTGGAGCTTCGGTTGGAGCTGCTGATGATTATCCCAAAGGAGACATTGGATGAATTTATGAAGAATTTGGAGAAGAAACTACTTAAACTAGAGGAAGAGATTACTAATAAAAATCAGAGAAAATTTATACAAGACTTCAAGGATTATCAAACAGGCCGTATTTTGACTTTCCAACGTAAATATGATCATATGTATAATGATGAAGTGTCTGAATTACGTTTAAAGGATTTGGAAACAACATCTGTGCCAGTGGAGGAGCAAGTGGAAAGTGATGTCTCAGACAGTAATCTTTCTGATGTACCCGAAACAGAATTGTCTAAAGGTTTAATACCTGATAAAGGAATTGAAAGATCTAATTTTTTAAAACAATTTCGACTTTTAATTCAGGGACGGACAGATCAGTACAAGGAATCTCATCTGCAGAAGGGCAGAGGGAGTGGACCCAGAGGAAGAAAAAGAGGAGCAGACAGGTCAAAGAAGAGGAGATGTAGAAGAAGATACAAGATCTTTGGGGGTGGTAACTCACGCCCGAAAATAAATGTTATGAATGTT
Organism: Pleurodeles waltl; assembly: GCF_031143425.1. Taxonomy (NCBI): domain Eukaryota; kingdom Metazoa; phylum Chordata; class Amphibia; order Caudata; family Salamandridae; genus Pleurodeles; species Pleurodeles waltl. Next base: position 1,027,991,731 of record NC_090437.1, on the reverse strand, counting down.
ATCAATCTCTCTAGTAGAGTGCTGTCTGAGGTGGAAGAGAGCCTTTTATCTTCGGGTCTTTCCTTTTGCCCAACAGGTGGGTTTAACTATGCGCAAACCAGGATAGATACCTTTAAGTTTATTAGGAAATTGAAATTAAGAAAATGGTATCAGACTAAGGTAAAGAATGAGACAACTGTAGAAAGACGAGAGCATAGTAATCTGTGTATCTCTGATATAGAGGTTTTACATACACTTACAGATCTGTGTGATAGTACAACTGCCCATGAGGATTAAATCTGGATGGATTGGGTGTCTCTTTAGATGGTACATGCGTGAGTAAGATTAAACCAAAATCCACATTTTTACCAACAATTCAGTGTGATGCTTTAGATGTATTTGAACGAGAGATTACAAAACAATTGAAAAAGATGAGATATAATGTGAGAGATGAGATAAAAAGGAAAAGATTTAATTTAATGGGATCGCAATGGAAAGCCCTTCAGGATTTGAAAAAAGATCATACCATTGTCATCAGACAATCTGATAAGGGTGGAAATGTAGTGGTACAAGATGTTAGTAGATATGTGGCTGAAGGGATAAGACAATTGAACAACAGTGAATGTTACAGAAAGGTTGGTTATGAAGATGTTAGATTGATGAATGAGGAATATTATGGTATGTTGGTTGATTGGAGGGAGAGAGGCCTAATAGAATGGGAAGAATTCCAATTTCTTAAATGTGATTAACCCAAAATCCCAATATTATATCTTTTACCCAAGATCCATAAAGACAGAACGAGTCCTCCAGGTGACTTATAGTTTTGGCTACTGGTTTCCTTTTAGAGAATACATCTAAATATATTGACTATTTTTTGTGTCCATTTGTTGAGACAATACCTTCATATTTAAAGGATACGACACATTTTTTAAAGATCATTGAGGCTATCCAATGGGAGGATGATTATCTATTATTAACCTTGGATGTTACTAGTTTGTATACATGCATAGATCATGATTTGGGGGTGAAAGCTATCAGACATTTCCTGAGAGCAAGATCATCATCATTGTTCTTGCACTCTGAAATGTTATGTGACATGATCAAGTTTTGTCTTAGGAACAATTTGTTTATCTTTGATGATCAGTTGTATAGACAAGTGCAGGGGACAGCTATGGGTACTTGCTTTGACCCCAGCTATGCAAATTTATGCCTGGGCTGGTGGGAGGAGCAAGTATCAAAAACTATGATTGAATTTGACAGGAATGTGATTTTATGGTATCATTTTATTGACAACATCTTTTTGATTTGGAAGGGGGATGAAGTTTCAGCAATGCAATTTGTACAAAACTTAAATGATAATTAATATAATTTGAGATTTACGGAACATATGGACCCTAGTAGTGTTGAATTTTTAGATGTTGAAGTTATGGCAACTGATCAAGACTTAATCCCTAGACTACATAGGAAGAAAACAGCTGGTAATAGTCTTCTCGATGCTCGGCGCGCACATCCAATCAGTTTGATTCGTAGCATCCCCTATGGGGAACTATTAAGAGCTCATAGGAACTGTGGCAGTATGGCAGACTTCTATCAAGAATGTGAAGTAATGTGCAAGAGATTTAAAGAGAGACGCTATGGGGTTAAGATCATTGAACAAGCTAAACAGAAAGTAGAGAAATTGAACAGAGAGGACCTCCTCTATCACACAAATAGCAATCAGTGTAAGAAGGAAGACAAAGTTAGATTTGTAACGACATTTAGTAATCAATCACAGAGATTATGGACTATTCTGAATAGGAACTGGCACATTTTACAAACGGACCCAATTCTGAATGACTGTATTAATGAGAGACCTCAGATAACATTTAAGAGAAGTAGATCCCTTAGGGATGATTTGTGTCGTAATGATATAACATGTGAAGGTATTAGTAAGAGCAATACAGTAAGGGGATTCTTTTGCTGCATGAAATGCAAAGCCTGTCATGCAAGTAATAACTGTAAGAAAGTGAGAGTACCAGGGAGAGATGAAGAGTTTGTAATTAATGGTAGTTATGATTGTGGGATGACATACTGTGTGTACTGCCTAATATGCCCCTGTGATAAATTATATGTAAGGAGCACAATCCATAGTGCAAAGAAACGAGTTTTGGAACACAGGCGAGCAATTAAGAATTGTGACAAAAGCTATCCAGTGGCAAGACACTTTTTTAGTCATCACTCAGGTAATGCAAACTTGTTAAAGTTTGTGGTTATTGACCAGGTAAAATCTAACAAACGGGGTGGCAACAGAGAGCGATTACTGAGAATCAAGGAATCAAGATATATTATAGATTTTGAGACGCTGGACCCCGAGGGGTTGAACTCAAGTGAAGAATTGAGCATCCATTTGGGTTAATTGTTGGATTATATATTGTCATACACATTAGGGTGTTGGTTTTGGGTTAATACATAATTTTTAGATTATTAGGATCAGGACTAAAATATATATAAGGCGGGGTGAATGAAATAAAAATAAAAATGAGATGAAGATCATTAATAAATTACATAGAATATGTTCTCCGTGCAATTGACTCTGCCCACTTGGGCTAAAAGATTCTATTAGTGCTGTATATGAATGTAATTAAATTATAGAAACAGTTATTGAGTAACTAAGTGGACTTTAATTTATGGAATAAGCAATGCAGCCTAATAGATAATTTATAAATAGAGTATGATTATATTTGATTATAGTAATCTTGATTTGTTAATTGCATTGGTGCATGTATCATGTATAAATACAAAATTTGACATTTAAAGATGGTCGCCACGGATCCGAGTGAAATAATGTATGAATTCAAGTTGGTCTGTTTTTTATGTTATTGTTTGGGGTTATTTGAATGAGTTGCCATGACAATACTCTATCCATGACAAAGGCTTTTAGCCGAAACCTGTTGGAGTTTGTGTTTGCTTAATTAAATTGGATTTTCCATTTTACGGAGGTGTCCTGTTTCTCTTCACACTGGAAGAGTATGTATGTTATAATTGATTTTGGGTGACCCGGAGCCTAGTCAGGACCGCTGTGAAGTAGCGTCTGCACGCCGAGGAAATATTGTGGGTTTGTGCAATATATATATATATATAAATATATATATATATTGTATACAGATAGATATACACACATCAGACTTACCTGTTACCATTGAACCAGTCTCATGCACACAAGCATGCTCTTGCAGTGTTGGGTTACACTCCACTTCCAGGTTCAGCCTCCTCTGTGATTCTGTATGCTCCCACTGCAGACCTCTACATGTAGGGCTGGACTGGACCCCAAAATAGCCCTGGCACATTTTGTCAGACCAGCCCCTGTAGTATCCAAGGTGTGCGAGCCTGACCACTACAATAGGGCTTGAGGGTTCTCCCTCCCAAGAAAATTTGGGACAGAACGGCAAGAATAGGTGCATTCTACAACACATATTTCATTATATATTAAATTGTATTAATTTTTAAAGCATAGTAAATGATGACTTTACAGTGCACTCAGATACGGCAATCTTTACTGGGACTCTTCAATGATTCCCTCACCATCACCAGCTACCAGTGCCTTGCATCTCTCCATAGCGCCCTCTCACATGTATTTTATTTGTTTTATAGCATCCCCTTACCAGTGTAGGGTGTTGGATCACTCTACATCACACACACATACAGAGACAATGAATCATACTTGTGTAAATAATGGGTTATAAAATGTTGCATAAGACAAAAGGGACTACAAGGTGTAGGATTCACTTGTCATCCATACTGGTAATAGTTTCTTAAGAGTTATTGGTATGGAGAACTCAGGATTCAAAATGTAACACAGTGGTTAGGGTTGACTTTACTAATAATTTATTTCTACCCAAACAAATCCCTTTTAGCAAAATTAGGATAATGAAAGACTGGATAAAAACATAATTTTCTAACCTATACCATGCAGTAAGAATGCAGCTCATGGGTGGCACTTCATAGCTGACTGTACTAGATTATGATTGTAATTTATGAACTGCACAGTAACAAAAGGATCTCTCTGACAAAAGCAGTATCATACTGAGCACTGTACATAAAATACTGTTCTGTGATCTGCATGGTACATGTTCTTTGCAGCAGCCACATTAACCCTCTGCGCTACCTCACATGAGTCAAAACTGCCACTAGACAAAACTCCATCTCTCTCTAGCAGGTACATTATTCACCAGAGTTAGCGTGGCACTTTTATTGATGCCTGAAAACTGTTGGATATTTAAGGAACTCTGCACTGCTTTCAAAAGTGCTGCACTGCTACAAAACTGCCCCATTTCTCCTCCCATTACAAAAGCAGCCCCTCACCCTTCCAACCTCCCGGGGAAATGCCCGAAGCACAGTACGGCAGTCCCGCCTTGACTACAGGTGCAGGAGGAGCTGCATGTCTCTGATGAGGCTGGAGCCATTCCTATCATAGTTACAGGCAGGCAGGTGTCCTGCAAGCATAGTTGGAGAGGGAAAGAGGTTACAAAAAATGATGAGTTCTGACATTTAATATTTGTTTTTATTTTGAATAACAAGATTACTTGTATGCAAATCTTTAACATACAGACTGTTTTATACACACACACACCAATATCCCAATCGACAAAAACACACACACACCACATTCAAGAGTATTAATCCTTGACTGAGGTCTGCACGCACTGGTACACATCACAACACACACACCCACATCAATAGAACAAACAATACATTACCCACACATCATATTTACTACACAATGTACTCACAAATACACCACTCACACACACTGTAGCCCTGAGCTTCACAGGCATTGTCAAATGGACAGAGCACTACAAGCGACTGAATGATAATTTAGTGATATGTACCAACATTACATAATTGATTGTGCAGACCTCAACCACTAGGAAAACCACACATATTTGGTATTGCCAGACTTGGGGCATTTAAGATGTTTCTTTTAGTCAGTGGTCGGGATTTGGGTTTGTCTGTTTAAGAATGCAATTACATTTTCAACAATTTTCTTAAAAAATATAATACAAATGTTCACATTTTTCATTGTCTCTTCTGGGTGCACTGCAATAATATTTGGAGAGGTGCTCCTAAAGTGCTCAAAAAGCAGAGCATTTGTATTGGTGCACAACAACTCCAAAAAGGCATGTTTGAATTACTGAACAGCAAACTACTGGTGCAGGGCTGCACAGGGGGTGCACGGGCACACTGGCAATATAAAGGTCAAGTCGAAGGCAGAGCTGAGAAAACATAATTAATGGGGGGAACACAGACGAGCCAGGGGTCTGTCTTTGCAATAGAGCCAGAGATAAGCTAAGCCATTTATCCTAACGATCACCTCATAGATGAAATGTACAGAAATATGACAAGACTGCTAAAAATGAAAATAAATATTCTAAGAATTGTGTATCACATTTAGTTTCAGTGACATATAGTATTGTAAAAAGTGTAGTTTGCAAAAAATAAAGAGTAGAGCAATCTGAAAAGGAATGCCTGGACACCTTTGCCTGGCAGAAGACACATGACAGGACAACATTTAGGCCATTAAATTGTATAACAGCAACATAACATTCTGCCAAACTAGGTCTAAGTCTGGGCTGATTTGTTCTTAGTCCTCAAAATTATCTGATAAAAGATGAGGTACGTAAAGTTGCTTGCCTATGGTCTCAATATGTAGGCTAACATGAAAGCTAGGATTTAAGCCCAGACTTTCTGGTTGGTCTACAAATGGCTTACCCGGAAACAATTTGAACAGAAAGCCTGGGCTGGTATTACCTCTTCCATAGGTTTTAGTATAAGACAATGTTTTCATAGCTTTGTTCGAGACCTAACGTAGTTTATTCGGCCCAGTATTTTAAATAAGAATATCTTGCATAATACGAAATGCATGATAAATATTCCCAACATTAAATAAATAAAAGTTTCTTGGGTGAATCAGCAATGATTCAATCACAAGTGAATATTTGCAAAATGCCATAAAGCACTCCACCAAACTATGGTGGTCATTATGACATTGGCGGTGACTGTTAAAGTGGCAGTACTACCACCAACAGGCTGGCGGTAATTACTGCCAAATTATGACCAAGGTGGTGATACCTCCCATAGACAGCCAATGTACCACACCAACCGCCAGTGCGTAAACACCACTGACCATGGCGGTAGCCATCAACAGCCAGGCGGAAGTCAAGGTACCGCCCACCATATTATGACATAGCAAACAACCAGGATTTCCGTGGCGGTACCAACACCATCAAAGGCCTGGCAGAAACACTTCACAGAAAACAAAAGACTCACCATCAGGGACACAGAGGATTCCGCGGGCGCCATGGAACCGGAACTCCAAATCTTCCTGACGCTCTACTACGCCATGGTCGTCCTGGAGCACCAACGCAGACGAAGACGGTGAGTACAGCCGCCTAGGCACACAAGGGAGGGAGGGAGGAAAAGGAGAGTGACACTCACACACGCACAACACACACCATTCACACACACACCATACACAGAAAAAGTTGCAGAGTTAAGCGAATGTCACAGGACCCATGTTAAATTAATGCAAGGACAACAATTAGAATGTACGAACACTATAATTTGCTGCCAACAGCCACCATAATGTAACATTAAATGTAAATGCAGGCGTCAATGTCCAGATTGGGCCAATGGCCAGTCCAAAGTACAAAAGGTCCACATGGCCACAGGCCACAGTCCAAGGCCCAACTTGATTCCTGACATTATCTGGACTCCAATGTTCAGGGGCATCATGTTGGAAATGGGCAGGCACCTTGGCTCTCTTTGGTGGTGGAGGGGGATCCATGTGTCCCCTCTTGTGACGAGCCCCCTTGGCCTTTGACATGTGACTTGTGTCCTTGCCTCCAGGACTAGGAGGTGCCTCCACTGTCCCTGTCCTCTGTCCCTGGGTTTTCACCACCCTAGTCCTCCCTTTCTGATCCGGAGGTGTGCTATTACTAGGAGAAGCTGCCATCACACTCAGGGGCCCCTTTGTGCCAGCAGCTGATTTTTTTGTGGGAGCAGTGGCAGACTGTTTGGCTGAGGTGCTGGGCTGTGTCGTTGGGACCCTGCCCTTACAGGCAGGACAGGGGTGCAGGGGGAGGGAAGAGGTCAAGTTGGGCAAGGAAAAGCTTCTTAGGGATGTTGGGGTGGGATGTGGGAGTGGAGGTAGAGGGAGTGGTTGTAGTAGGTGTACGTCTGCGGGACTTGGGTGCAGGTGCATGGACATTGTGCATGTGTGAGGTGGCTGGCTGTTGGGTGTCTGAGTGGGAGCGTTTGTGTCTCTTAGAGGGGGGCAGAGGAAAAAGAGGACGCGTGGATGAATGTTGTGGAGGTGTCTGCAAGTGAGGTGTGTGTGGTGATGGTGGTGGCGGCTGTTGATGCAGTGCATGCAGGTGTAAGAGTGGATGTGAATGTGAGGGAGGAGGAGGGGGAGATAGTGGAGGCAGTGGATGTTGTTGTGTGTGCAACTGTCTGTTGTATGTGTGAGTGCTATATGGCCTAAAGTGTGCTGATTGTGTTTGTCTGTGCCACTCTTGTGTGATGTTTTGTGTGTGCATGCTTGTCTCTATGTGTGAATGGGATGGGGTGGGGTTGAAGAGACTGGGAAGTGGTAGTTGGAGAGGGAACGGTAGGAACAGGGACACTGGCTGCCATCAGAGAGGAGGCCAGAGCCTGAAACGATGTCTGTAGGGACGCCAACCCAACGTGAATGTCCTCAGGTAGGCACTGCATTGCTGCATCTGGGATGCCAGCACCTGGATGGCATTCACACAATGGTTGACTGCCCTACAGAGATGAATCTCAGGTCAAATAGCCTCAACACTAAGGGCAGCAGGGCTCACTGGCGCAGGGCCTGAGGTGCCTGGGGCAAAGACGATGCCCATCCTCATGGGTGAGCGGGCACAGGCAACTTGGTGGGGGGCCACTGGGAGGGCGGTGCTGGTACAGGGGGTGGAGGCTGTACCTGTAGCTGGGGTGGTTCCAGAAGTAGCCGCCAACACCAGGGAGCTTCAATTGGAGGAGGAATCAGAGTCAGTGTTGTCACCTCCTGTCCCCGCCGTGGTGCTCCCTCGCCCTCCGTCCCACTGGTAGCTTCGGCATCAGTGGACTCTGGCTCCTGGGTCCTGTGGGATGCAGCTCCCTCAGTCACCGGTGCCTGTCCTCCTCCACCAGATGAAGCTAATGCACACATGGACAGGATGACAGAAGAAAATGGGGGGGAGAGAGAATGGGAGCACTGGGTCAATTACAGCACCAACACCACAGATGGCATACACATTACCATCAGACACAGGGATCAAGATTGAGCACCATGCACCGCACTGGCATTCCATTGGCTAGGTACCATAGCAAGATGAGAGCCAACCACCACCATCTGCACCCCTCCTGGGACCTACTAAGCCCTGTCTGACATGGAATGCCACCTAGCTAGTTAACAAGATTTTGTCATACACCCATTTACCCTGACCTGGATCATGCAGCAATGCCTGAGTTGGCACTAAGGGGCACCCACTAACTGAAACCCACCACCAGGATCCCATGCCAGGAAACAAAGATGGTTGTTACACACACACTGTACTCACCCCCTTGTGGCTGCTGTGCTGCCCTCAAGCACCATCCAGCTCTGGGTACGCCACCGCCAGTATGAGGGCCATCAGGGGGGTCTGGTTCCTATGGGCACCTCTCCCTCGTTGGGAGGCCCTCCACAGCTGAGCCGCCGCCGTCTTCCATGCCTAGCGTCTGAGGTCCTCCCACCTTTTTCTGCAGTGGGTGCTTCTTCTGTTATAGATCCCCCAGGGTCTGCACGTCCTTGGTGAAGGCACGCCACAATCCCTTCTTCTGATGGGCACTGACCTGCAGAGGAAATACAGACTGGAGGGCACCATTAACCATACAGTCCAGCCTGTCACACATATTGCCCCTCAAATGGAGCTCTGCATGTACACTACCACCAGACATACCACCCACCCAAAATACACACTGCCAGCACACATATTTCCATGCAACCTTGTCGCATGCATCATCCCCATGGTGTACTCATCTGTTAGTCTGGAGGCCCATACAGCTGTCCATACAGGGGTAGGACCCCATCCACCAGGTGCTCCAACTCCTCTGAAGTCAAGGGAGGGGCTCTTTCCACTGTCACACGGGCCATTGCAGGTTCCAGACTCAGGTCACAGCAGCACACGCAGTGGAGGTGTTGTCCTGAGGAAAGTCAGGAATCAAGTGAGGTTTTATTTAGAAAATGGCGGTCATGTCCGCAGTGGTGTACACCTTCACTGCCGCCAGTGATCCTCATTGGACACTGTACCCCACAGAGCCCCATTTTAGCCAATGAGGATTAGCACGGTGGTGCAAGACCGCCTTCCGCCATGATGCCCAACGCCGGCAGAGTTACATTACTTCCACTTGTCCCTACATACAGGACAGGCGCTTGCCATTTTTTGGTGCTGGTGAACACTCTGAAATAGAAAACTGCGTCATTGCTGTCAATTGTACATACATTGCCACTTACATAGTCCAATTATATACAAGCTCAATGTACCCTGATGTGGAGGTTCCACTGTTCACTCTGTCACTCCCTTTGTTTCCCTTAGGTCTCTACCACTGCAGAAGAATAGGAGGAGGAGACAAGCCCCCGTGTACAGACCCCTTGTGGACCTGGCAACACTGGAGGACAGGCACATAATACTCACCTATAGACTAGACAGGGCCACAAGCACAGAGCTGTGTGCTCAATTGGAGCCTGATCTGATATCTGCTATCCATAATTCCACTGCAATCTCACCTCTTGTGCAGGTTCTATCTGTGCTCCATTTCCTGGCAACTGACTCTTTCTAAGTGGCCTTGGGCTTGGCAGCAGGAATGTCACAGCCAATGTTCTCAATAGTGCTGGCAAGGGTTTTGTCTGCCTTGCTCAAACATATGTGCAGCTACATCGCTTTCCCCCAAGTGGAAGATTTGGCCACTGTGAAGGCTGGATTCTATGCAATGGGACATATTCCAAATATTATTGGGGCCATTGACGGAACACATATAGCACTTGTCCCCTCTCCCCCGACACAATGAACAGGTGTTCAGGAATCTGAAGAGTTTCCACTCACTCAATGTGCAAATGGTGTGCCTGGCTGACCATTACATCTCCCACGTCACTGCCAAATATCCTGGGTCGGTGCATGACGCCTTCGTTTTGAGGAATAGCAGCATCCCAAATGTGATGGCACAACTACCGAGGCACAGGGTGTGGCTAATAGGTGAGCCTGAGTCCCCACCCAATGCATGTCAGTGTATTCCTTCAGGAGTCACCCCCCACACCATTGTGCAAGGCTAATGTTTGTTCCTCATTTCTTGCAGGTGACCCTGGCTACCCAAACCTGTTGTGGCTCTCTTGACCCTGTAAGGAATGCCAGGACAGGGGCTGAGAACAGGTATAATGATGCTCATGGGTGAACCAGAAGAATAATTGAGCAGACCTTCTGTCTCCTGAAGGCCAGGTTCAGATGCCTCGGACAGGTGGATCCCTCTGCTACTCCCCTGAGAAGGTCTGGCAGACAGTTGTATGCTGCATGTTGCACAACCTGGCCATCAGACGACATGTGCCCTATCTGCAGGAGGAGGAGGGTGAAAATGCTCCTGTGGCATCAGTGGACCCTCAGGACAGTGAGGATGAGGAGGCAGAGGATGAGGATGTGGACAACAGGACATAAGTCGTACCGCAGTACTTCCAATAACACACAGATAAGACAGTGGAACTGACCATTCCTCTGATTATTTATCTTTTCAGTGTGGCTGTAGCATGATGGCAGTCACTGCCTTACCATCTCAACTGACTGGCATCTACGCCTTCTCATTTTGAAGATGTTGGTGTGGTTACAACTGTGTACTTATGTGATGACTACAGACAGCTACAGGCCATTATTTGTATGCAATCACAAGGTTCAGGACAATTGCATAAGATGAAACTGTCAGTATTATTGCAAATTTACATCACATAATGCACTATCACTCAAGTTGTGTTCAAGGGTGTTTATTGTAGTGAAAAATAAAGAAGGAACAGTGCAGTGGAATGGGGTGACGTTAGAGGTAAGTCCAGGGTATTGGTCAAGTCTGTTTGTAACGCAAGTCCAGTGTCCAAGGGGCCATTGGAAGGGGAGCAATGGCAGTTCAAAGTGCACAAGGTGACAGAGTGGAACACAAAGGGGACATTCATGAGGGTCTCATTTCCTGGCAGTGGTCTTGGTCTTGGCAAGTATCTCTGGCATCTGTCTGGGTCACAGGGAACGTTTGCGGGGTGGTTCACCTTCTGCAGGGTAATGGGTGCTGGTGGCCAGTGGGTCCTGTGGCAGTGACAACTGTCCACTAGCTACAACAGAAGTGGAGGGCTGTTCAATTGACTGGCTAGTGGAAGGGGCCGCTGGTGTGCTGTATAGTCCCTCATGAAGTTGGCCATATCACCCAGCACCCCTGCTATGGAGACCATGGTGGTGCTGAGGGTCTGCAAATCTTTCTTGATCTCCTGGTGGTGTCCTTCCTGCAGCCGCTGGTTCTCCTGAATGATGTTTAACATCTGGCCTAACTTTCTGGTAAGCCCCCAGGACATTGGTGACTGTCTCCCACTGGCGCACAGCTGCCCTACGAATGTCCCTGTCCCCTTGTGCCTGTGTCCCCTGAACGGTGTGCCCACTGCCAATTACCCCAGGACCCTGATTGTCTTGGCTGTGAGGTGTGGACAGGGGTCCCTGTACAGGTGGGCACACTGCTGATTGACGTGTCCTGAGGACAGAGGTGTGGGGCCAGTGAGTGGCTGCTATGGTGTTGGATACTAAAGGGGGAGGATCTATGGTAAAGTGGTGTGGGTGGGGGTATTCGACTGACCAGTGGTCCCTGATGGGCCAGCAAGTTCATCCAGATCCAGAAGTCCAGAGTTACTGTCATCACTGGGGACATCTTCTGATGGGGGACTGGGTAGCCGTGGCACCTCCTCGACCCTGAGATTGGCTGGGGCACCTGTGGGGATGTAAGGGGTGTATTATGCTACATGTCTATAACATTTTCTACATCTCAAGCTTCCCCTATATTGTTGCAGTTGCCTTGCCACCTTTGTGTATGCTGATGTCTTGTGAGATTGTTAGTTCTCCATGGTGTGCATGCATTGGTGGAGGGTGTACATACAGGGCTGGAGGGGATGTTCATGCAGTGGGTATGGCATGCAGGGCTTGGCATTCAGGTTAGTCAATTGTGGTGCACTGTGGGTGGGTTGAGTGGAGTGATGGGTGTCAGGGTGAGGGGTGGTGGTGGTGGTGGTGGCATGCAGGTATGTAGGGGGATAGGTAGTAAATATTGACTCACCAGTGTCCAGTCCTCCGGCAACTCCAGTGAGTCCCTCAGGATGCAGTAATACCAAGACTTAATCCTCCCATGCTGTCAGGTGTGGGGGAGGAGGCGGGAGTCCACTGCCAGTCCCCTGGATGGTGTCTTGCTGCCATGGAACGTACCATCCCCGTAGGTCGTTCCACCTCTTCCTGATGTCATGCCTTGTTCTTGGATGCTATCCCACAGCGTTCAGCTGGTCCACGATTCTCTGCCATAGCTCCATCTTCCTTGCAATGGAGATTTGTTGTATCTGTGCTCCAAAAAGCAGTGTCTCTACCCTGAATACTTCCTCCACCATGACCCGCAACTCCTCATCTGTGAAACAGGGGTGCCTTTGTGGGGACATGGGTGTTGTGTGGTGTGTGTTGTGCAGTGGATGTTGAATAATGTGGTGGGGTGTGGGGTGCGTGACGGATGGATGGGTGTTTGTCATTGTTACTGTGATTTGCATGACTATCTCTTGGCTATTTTTAGTGTTTGTAAAGGTTTGTGGGTAATATGGGTGTGTGTTTTATAGTGCTGTGGGTGAGTGGGTGGGTGTGGTGTGTGTATCAGTGTCAGGTGTGTGATTTGAGTTTTGGCCAATGTTGTGTTGTTTTGTATTTGGGTGGCCATTCTGACCGCGCCGGTGTGTACCGCCAATGGTTTACCGCTGTTGAATGTCCGCCGTGGTGATTCGTGGGTCATAATGTGGAGGCCATTGTTTTGTTGGCGTAATGGTATGGGTGTTCGTACTGACAGTTTACCACTAAGCTATGGTCTGGCGGATATGTGTTTGTGGCAGTATTCTGTCGGTTTAGTGTGTGTGTGTGTGTGTCATAATATGCAAACGGATGTTTGCCTCCGTGACGGTATGTTGGCACCCGTCACCGTGGCGGTAAGCGGGATTTACTGCCAATGTCATAATGAGGGCCTATATGTTTTAAAACTTGAGGCACTTTGCGTTTAAACCGTCATAACTTTTTTTCAGACAAGGTATTCAGACCAAGGTTCACATCCTTGTTTCTCCACATGTTGGGGATTCTAAAAGCACCCAGGGTTTGTGGATTACCTAGGAAGATACCGAGAAAATAGCCAAGATACAGCACAATTTGTTTGTTTTTTTAAACATTAGAAAACGAGCTGTGCAAGAAAATGTAGAAAATGTATTTTCCCTAAAAATGACATTAGCAAAAGGATTGTTGTGCTGGTATCACCATCCCCTCAGCTTCCAGAAATAACCAGAGTTGTAAAAATAAATGAATTAATGTACAGTATTGTTTGCATTTTTCTACATGGCCGTCAATTTTTCCTATTTTTGTCATTTCCACCTACTTGCAGTTTGTAGTGAAAACAGGTGTGAAACCCATGAGTGAACCCAGAAAGCTATACATTTCTGACAACTAAATAAAATTCACAATTCAGCAAGTGGTCATTACTGGAGATCGCTCATGATTTCCCACAAAAAATCATTATTGAAATTAAAAAAGAAGAAAATAAATCAGAAAAATAAAAACATGTAACCTGTGTGTAATCTGTAATTTTTGCCCTGATGGTTGATTTACAAATGTAACATGCCATCATGTTCATCAGGTCCGTCTTGTCACGGGGGTTATTAGCATTTGTTGGCTGTCTGAAAAACGTGATACTCGGAGCCAACAACTGAGCAGTAGCTTATAATGATATTTCATTTGTATTGACCATGTGTCAATTAATACAATCCATTTTGGATGGCAGCGTCTATCGCTCATGACTCAATAGGCCCAAAACAGGGGACATAAAGCTTTTGGCAATTGGCCCCTGAGTGTGCAGTTTGGGGTAAGGCCACAGCCCAATGCTAGTGTGGCCCCCCCTATTTATTATTTTTTTTAACTATATTATCAATGTTGTCTACAGACTCCTCTAATATTCCACCAAGAGAGGCAACAGGGGGTAAATTACACCAGCCCATTAGGTGAGCAGAAAGACCACTTTTAGGTGGAGGAGGAGTTGTACTTGTACAAGGGGCACCCACCCTCAAAAAGAAAATATCTAGTGTATAGTGTAAGGAAGTTCTACTTTTTTTAATGTCAACCCACTTTTTGCCTATTACATTGTGTTTTTGACTGAAAGTGCACTGGGTCCCTGCTATCCAGGTCCCCCCCAGAACCAGATCTCTTCTCCTAAAGCTGTACAATTGTTCCCCAATTGGCAATACCTTTAGCACCCCTGTAAGACCCTAGTAAATGGTACTCCTGGTACCTAGGGCATGGTTACCAAGGATGGTCCACAAGGGCTACAGCATGTATTGTGCCACCCTCAGGAACTGCCCATTTAAGCTCATCCAAACTGCCATTGCAGGCTGAGTGTCTTGGTGCAGCTAAAAGTGAAAACACAACATGGCACACAGCCTCTGTGCCATGGCCACTAACACTGCATGCAAAATATGCAAGTCATCCTTACAGCAGGCTTTCAAGCCCTATGCAGGGTGCATTATATTACATATGTGGTCCTATCTGCAAAAGCAGATATGCTCCTGCTATGTTTCTGTTGATTCGTAGACATAGTCAGTGAAGCCATTTTAAGTACATGTGCTGGACAGTGGTCAATATTAGTTTCCCAGCTACACAATGGTTTCACTGAAACTAGGGATGTTCGGTACCAAATATCTTGGATTAATAAACCCTCACTGATTCCAGTGATGGATTTATTAATACATGCACCCAGAGGGCACCTTAGAGTGGTCCCTGAGAACCCTACCAACAGCTGGTGCTTCGGCCAACCAGTTTAACCAGCCTGCCACCAACAGACATGTTTCTGACCCCTTAAGGGGGAAAGCCTCTGCTCTCAGACGGTCAGGAACAAAGTCTGCTATGGCATGGGTGTAAACACACCCCTCCCAACAGGATGAGATGCAAATCTGCATTCCAAGGTAGGAGGCTTCAACGATCCCATTGCCCCTGGTATGCAGATCCAGCTTCCCTCAGAGAAGATGCCAACCCCCCTGCCCATTTGGCACCTAGACAAGTAGGAAAATTAGTAGTCAGTGTGTCCACCCCTCTAGGTCAGTTCCCCCATAGGAGAGCTGCCTGATGTGGCCCAAAATTTTAAAGTCTGCCATCTTGGTAATGGGAGAACTAGGAACTCTGGGACAGGGTTATGCTGTAAGGGTCTTGGGAGGCCCCCCTCCAATAAGTGGCAGTCCCTGGGGCCATGGGGAGGGGGCTGCGTGTGCCTCCTCCTCAAAATACATAATAACATAAGCCCTGAGGAATAGGGTCCCCAGAGGCATTTTTTAAGACCTTCCCCTTTGATGATGGGTTTGGGTGCCAGGAGATTTGGCCCCCCGGTCCAGTAAGGCTCCTGGAGGAGGTTGCATGTCCCCTCTGTCCATTTTGTGCCTCAGCCCCTGGGGATGGGGTTTACGGGGCCTCACAGACACTCAGGGAGGGGGGTAATATGCACCTTTCTCCTAAAGTAACATTCCCTTCCCGGGCCCTGACCCACCTCGGGGTTTGTAAAAAGAAGTTATTCATATTGGAAATGAGCCATGGATTTGCAGATCTTTTGCAAATATGCTGCATTTTTTTTTTAAAAGGTTATGATCCCAGGAGGGGAGCCTTGCACCCAGTCTAGGTGTTCAGGGTACCCTTACCCTGCCTTTTATGTCTTTTTTCTTGCTCTTTTTTAGGACGCGGACCACAATCCTGAGTCCTAACATGGCTGCAACCACATCCTTGTTGATGTGGTGGCAGCCAATCAGATCACACTCAGCAGATCTGCCGGGCCCACGGATCCTCCACAGCGTGAAAAACACAAATTGTTTTGAGCATTAATAGTTCAAAAACTACTGAATGGATTTACACAAAATCACAAAAAGTACTCCATCTGGATCTACTTTCTGCCAAATTTGGTGTAAGTCCATTCAGTGGTTTAGGCTGTAGCTGTGTCCAAAGTTCATATGGGGAAAAAGCGTTTTGGGAACCACCATTTTTCTCTGCATCACCTTTTGTGGATCCCCCTGAAACTTTGCAGGAAGAAGCTGAAGTGACAAAAAAAAATTTGGGAAAGTTTTGTGAAGATTCATCAAATGATGCCAAAGATATAAGCAAACAAAAAAATGCATTTCCTATGGAAAAACAATCCTAACTATGAATATTCAGTGGCGATCACCAGTGGGTAATACTATATGTGCAGTTGCAACTGATAAGTTACCTTCAGCCAAGCCCTATGGCCAACTCTCCGTCTCTTGGTAAAATCCACTCAACACATATCGACAATCATCAACAGTTAGAAAATATAAACAACTTTTAATTAACCCCTTAGCTGCTGGGCCTTCTCAACTGCCCCCACCCTGTCCTCCTCCGACACCCCCCCACCCCCCTTCCCCCCCGTTCTGAGCCCTTTTTTGGCTACTTGGGGTAGTTCGCGCTTAGGCCTTCATATATTTTTGCCCACATAAGTTAGCCACGCCAAACTTGTGTCCTTCTTTTCCCAACATCCTAGGGATTCTAAACGTACCCAGAGTTTGTGGGTTCCTCTGGAGGAGACCATGAAATTAGCTAAAATACAGCTAAAATTTCCTTTATTTCAGAAAAATGGGAAAAAGAGCTGCAGAAGAAAGCAGGTATTTTTTTCCTGAACATGGCACCAACAAAGCGTTTGCAGTGCTAAAATCACCATCTTCTCAGCTTTCAGGCACAGAGAGACTTGAATCGGAAAACCACATTTTCAACACAATTTTGGCATTTTATTGGGACATACCCCTTTTTTACTATTTCCGTGCTTTCAGCCTCCTTCCAGTTAGTGACAGAAACCAATACTGGATCCCGGACAGTTAAACATTTCTGAAAAATAGACAAAATTCTGAATTCAGCAAGGGGTCATTTGTGTAGATCCTTCAATGTTTTCCTACAGAAAGTAACAGCTGAAAACAAAAATATTGAAATTGAGGTGAAAAAAGAGCCATTTCTCCCCACGTTTTCTTCCATAACTTTTTCCAGCTATGGCAGATTTTTGAAAGCAATATACCGTTACGTCTGCTGGACTCTTCTGGTTGCAGAGAGGTACGGCTTTTAGATTCCTTAAGAACCCTAGGTACCCAAAGCCAATAAACGAGCTGCACCTTGTAATGGGTTTTCATTGTATACCAGGTATACAGTAATTCAATAGGTGAAATATGAAAAGTGAAAAATAGGTCTAGAGGAAACCTTTGTATTTAAAAAATGGGCACAAGATAAGGTGTTGAGAAGCAGTGGTTATTTGCACATCTATGAATTCCGGGGTCTCCATACTAGAATGTGATTTACAGGGCATTTCTCAAATAGGTGTCTATTTTACACACTGTCTTACATTTGGAAGGAAAAAATGAAGAGAAAGACAAGGGGCAATAACACTTGTTCTTCTATTCTGTGTTCCCCTAAGCATTCTGATGAAAATGGTACCTAACTTGTGTGAGTAGGCCTAGTGCCTGCAACAGGAAACGCAACATGGACACGTCTAATTTTCTCATTGAAATCTGACGTGTTTTTTGGAAAGTGGCTACTGTGGATTTTGGCCTCTAGCTCAGCCGGAACCTCTGGCAACCTACCAAATCTGTGCATTTCTGAAAACTAGACACCTAGGGGAATCCAGGATGGGGTGACTTGTGGGCTCTCACCAGGTTCTGTTACCCAGAATCCTTTGCAAACCTCAAAATATGGCAAATAAAACCACTTTTTCCTCATATTTCGGTGATATGGAATCTGAGAGGAGCCACAAACTTCCTTCCACCCAGCATTTCCCCAAGTCTCCCGATAAAAATGGTACCTCACTTGTGTGGGTAGACCTAGTGTCCGCGACAGGAAATGCCCTAAAATACAACGTTGACACATCACATTTTCCCAAAGAAAACTGACCTGCTTTTTGCAAAGTGCCTAGCTGTGGATTTAGGCCTCTAGCTCAGCCGGCACCTCGGGAAAACTAGCAAACCTATACATTTTTTAAACCTAGACACCTAGGGGAATTTAGAATGGGGTGACTTGTGGGGCTCTCACCCAGTTCTGTTACCCAGAATCCTTTGCAATCCTCAAAATTTGGCAAAGAAACACTTTTTCCTCATATTTGGGTTATGGAGAGTTCTGGAATCTGAGATGAGCCATACATTTCCTTCCACCCAGCATTCCCCCAAGTCTCCCAATAAAAATGGTACCTCACTCATGTTGGTAGGCATAGTGCCCGCGACAGGAAACGCCCCAAAATGCAACATGGACACATCAAATTTTTACATTGAAAACTGGTGTTTTTTTTAAAGTGCCTAGCTGTGGATTTTGGTCTTTACCCTAGCCGGCACTTTGGAAAACCTATTAAACCTGTGCATTTTTTAAAACTAGACACCTAGGGGAACCCAGGATGAGGTAACTTGTGGCACTCTCACCAGGTTCTGTTACCCAGAATCCTTTGCAAACCTCAACATTTGGCAAAATAAAACACTTTTTCATCAAATTTCCTTCCACCCAGCATTCTCCCAAGTCTCCCGATAAAAATGGTACCTCACTTGTGTGGGTAGGCCTAGTGCCGGTGTCAGGAATGGATCACACAACAGCCAAAGCCCTAACACCTCAAGTCAGGAAATTTCAAGCTGGCCTTCCAGGAGCAAGGAGCGGTATACCGTTTCATCTCATGAAGAGGAATATCGATTTATAAGTGGTATAAATTACCTTAATCAACATTCTTCTCATGGCGTTCCTCGCACAAGAAACAGCTTCCGCAGGAAATCTTGCAACCCTGGTAACGGCTTCTGCAGGAAATCACAGTGGAGATGCCTGCACATTCGACCATTGCGTGACTGTTTCCTTGATGATGGCAAGCAATACTGGAGACGCATGAGCGCTTAGTAAGAGGAAAGATCTTTGGAGACGGCTGCACAGCTGACATGAGGAAAGATCCAAGTGCATGACTGGTTTCCTTGACAACAGTGATGAGAGCAACACGAAACGCACTCACCGAAGAGCTTCAAAGGCGCTTAAAAGACGGCGTTTGTTTTCCCTTCCATTGTGCATCATTTTCTGTGTGTCCTATGCGGTAATGTGCACACCGAAAGGGGAATATAAACAACATTTTACAGACGTAGTTTGTACTTGTTTTCCTTTGCGTTGATCCTCATCATTTTCCAGTGCATTTCACACAGTGATACGCACACCGTAAGGGCGATATACAGTCTTTTACAGTTGCTTCTTTAACAGCAAAGTCTCTGGTGGACAGCTTGTTCCATGATGGCGGTGAGAGAAATTGTGTGACCTTACTTACTCTGGTGTCTCACATGCAATTAAACATTGGTGCCGTTCGCTCAAAACTCAAATTCACCATTCACAAATAACTTGAACTTTGTAATTCCATGATCTATTGGCCTCTTAGGTTTTCTTAATTACAGTGAATTAACACCAAAGAGCAACATACAACTTTGTGGGTTGTTAATGTAATTAATTGTTGTGGTTAATGCAGAATGTTTATATTGCACCATTTCTTTTAGTACCTCCAAGTGATCCTCCAATACCTTGGCAGAAGTGAAAGAAAGCTTTCAACAATTATGCTAGGGTATGTGGAACCTCACTTAGTGCAGAAAGAAAAACATCTCTCTTGATGCACTGTTTGGGCACAGAAGAACAGAAAGTATTTGAGAACCTGCCAGATTTGTCAGATGGTGATGCGGCAGGACTCAATGAGTTCGAAATATGTATAAAAAAACTTGATCTGCATTATTTGCCCAAAGTGAGCACAGTGCTTGAACGTTATCAGTTTGGGAAAAGAATTCAACGCTAAAGCAAATCGACAGAACAGTATATAACAGAGTTCTAAAGACTAGCTTTGACGTGTATGTTTGAAAACTCTTATGAAAAATGTCTAAGAGATCAGTTTATGCTAGGTTGTTCATTAGAAAAAGCAAAAGAAAGTATGTGGCAAAAGGATAATCCATCTTTGGATGAAGTCTTGGTTATAGCAAAAACAAGTGAGCACTCGAAAAAGTGTGTTGAAGTTCTCCGTAGTGGCAACACAAGTGCAGACAAGACTGGAAAGGAAGAGGGTATTGTTGTTAAGAGAGTACAGAGTAACACAATGGTGAACAATGATGCAAAAAGTAGTGGGAGTATGAAATCAAGGGAATTTTTTACAGGAAAGTGTTTCAGGCGCGGGAATGTTGGTCATATGGCCAACAATAAAGAATGCCCCGTCTGGAAAGTTGTTTGCAAAAACTGTGGGAAAATGGGACACCTTGCAAGATGTTGCAGACAAAAAGTGAAGCTAAGAAAGTAAGAGAAGTTGTATGTGAAGATGGGACAAGTGATGTGGACTCAATATATGAAGTTCAGATTTTACAGACGAGGTGTGAGTCTTTTAATGGTCTGATGGAAACTGACAGCAAGACCGGATCCTCGGGGTTTGCGCCTGTTCCCAATATGTCCACCTCTTGGCAGCTCCAAATTCTACTAGCCATTATAGCACAGAGTTGAAGAATGGCCAAGCGGGGGATGGGGTTTAGGTTGGGAACAGCGGGGAAGGAGACCTGTGGAAGCAAGAGTAAAGAACACAATAGCAAGGTCATTCACATTAATCTTCATGGACTTTGTTTTAACTCTTAATTCTCTAATAACGTGAGAGATCAAGAACTTTTCAATAACATGACCTTTTTATAATCATATACTCTGAACATTGAACTTTCTCAAGTTAATCCTCAGAACAGCAATTTCATCACAACAAGAGTTAATGAGTACATTTGTTCCCAAAGAATTAACTGCTACTGGATTCATGAATTATACTGTAGAATAGGCAAATGGACTAAACTTGTTTTGTCAAGAAAGGTCACACTTTGTTTGATCGAAGTTTCAAGATTCAATTGCCCAGAAATTATTGCGCACCTTAATGCCAGACTGCGCATCAAGACTACAGTCCCTGGAATGATCGCGCGCTCTACCGATCTGAAATGCAAGGGTTAATTGCCAAGAATGAATCGCACACACACTGCTGTCGATTCAACCATCAAGATTCAAATGCCTTGAAATGATTGCGAACTCTGTCGATATGATCTACAAGGGTTAATTTGCCCCGAATAAATCGCGTACACTGTTGCCGATTCAACCATCAAGATTCAACAGCCATGAAAGGATTGCGCACTCTGCGGACTTGAACTGAAAGGGTTAATTGCCAAGAATGAATCGCGCATACTGTTGCCGATTCAACCATCAAGATTCAAAAGCCATGAAATGATCGCGCATTCTGCCGATCTGAACTGAAAGGGTTAATTGCCAAGAATGAATCGCGCACACTGTTGCCAATTCATATATCAAGGTTCAAGTGCCATGAAATGATTGCGCACTCTGCCATTCCGAACAGCAAGGGTTATTTGTCAAGAATGAATCGCGCACACTGTTGCCGATTCAACCATCAAGATTCTAGTGCCTTGAAATGATTGCACACTCTGCCGATCTGAACTGCAAGGGTTAATTGCCAAGAATGAATCGCGCTCACTGTTGCCGATTCAACCATCAAGATTTAAATGCCTCAAAATGATCGCGCACCATGCCGATCCGAACTGGTGAGATTAAGTGCCAAGAATAAATTGCACACGCGGTAAATCACAAAGCCAAAAACTCAAATGTTTCTAGAAAAACAGAGTTGAGGTCTTTCCTGAACTCCGCCTTACTACCCTGCTTGAAGATCAGCAAGATTATGAGGACAAGGCCAGGAAATGTCCAAGTAGGCCTCCGGAACAGGAGCTCTGGAAAATGCTGCTGCTCTGCACTGGGACTTCTGAATAGTGAGCACGTGGAGCTGGGCTGGGTTCCTTAAATAGACCCAAGCCCGCCCATCTGCCACACCCAGCCTCACCCAGCCAGGCTGCAGGAAAGGCTTGGAAATAAACAATACATTGCGAAGAGTATGGATGACATTTCAAGATAAATACCTGTAATGCAAAAAGTTAATATGCAATATCAGCACACATTGCATGAATCACTACATTGCATAAGATCTGTCATCCTGCATTATGTTGCCTGTAGAGCGCACACTGTCCTGGTGTTGACAGTACTCCCCCTCCCTAACGCGCTCTAGGTCCTGGTTTGTCTGGGTTTAGGGGGTGAAAACGCTGCACTAGTCGTGGAGCATGAACATCAGATGATGAAACCCATGAGTCATTCTCTGGACCGTACCCTTTCTAGGATATTAGATACCAGAGAGTACGACCTCTAAATTGTGAATCCAAAACCTGTTTTACTTCGTATTCCAGTTCTCCTTGTACCAGTACTGGAGTTGGTCGAGAGCGAGTTTTCTGGAAAGCTCTTTTCAGGAGAGAAGTATGAAAGACTGGATAAATACGGAGTGATTGTGGTAACTGTAGTTGGTAGGATACTTGATTGATCTGTTGAAGAACTGTGTAAGGATCTATATATTTGGGATTAAACATATGTCTTTTCTTGAAGTCAATGTGACGTGATGGAAGCCACACTTTATCTCCTGGCTTATATTGTGGTCCCTCACAATGTTTTTTGTCATAATCTTTTTTATACTTTTGTTTTGCTTTGTTCAGATGTTGTTGGATTTGCTTCTGGGTTTGATGGAGTTGTCATATTGTTTCTGACACTGCTGGTGTAAGTATCTGGGTGATAACCAAATAGACCGAAAAAGGGCGTTGCTCCAATAGAAGTATGATACGAGTTATTGTAGGCCAATTCAGCTACCCAAAGCATTGATACCCAGGAATGGAGTTCTTTTTCAGCATAAGCATGCAAATATTATTTCAATGTTTGATTGAGTCTCTCAGTTTGGCCATCTGTTTGAGGATGGTGACTGGTAGATAATGTAGATGTAACTTGTAGAGTTTTGCCCCATGTTTTCCAGAAGTTAGAGGCAAATTGTGTCCCTCGATCGGAAATAATTCTTTTTGGTAATCCATGATAACGGACCACTAGATTTGAAAGTATTCTTGCCAATTCACTGGAGGTAGGCAATTTCCTGCAAGCAATGAAAAGTGCATATTTTGTGAGACTATCTACCACTACAAAGATTACTGAGTGATGTTGAACAACTGGCAGTCCTGTAATAAAGTCTATTGATATGTGTTCCCAAGGTCAGAGTGGAGTTGGGAGAGGATGTAACAATCCTTTTGGTTTTGAATGACTTGTCTTGGTACGGGCAAAAACTTCACAGTTAGTTACCATTTGCTTGACGTCTTTTGTCAAAGTAGGTCACCAAAAATATCGTTGGATTAGTTCAAGTGTCTTAGGAATACCTGGATGACCTGCCGTAGGTATAACGTGCAACCAATGAAACACTAATTTGCGCAACTTGGAAGTAGGAACAAATAAACATGCATCATGAAAAGGTAGGCCTTGTTTGAATGATCTTTTGGGGTTTTCTTGAGCCCATTTCTGCCATTTTTCGATGGTGAAATGATTACTAATATTTTCAAAAAATCTTCAGTTTTAAGGATGCAAAGGATTTTGTCTGGAGCAATGATAGCTTGTAGGGGCTGGATTGGGGGTAACATGGTAGAGTCTTGTCTGGACAAGGCATCCGCTTTGCGATTATCTTTGCCAGGGCAAAAGGTTACCACAAAATCAAACTCAGCAAAAAACAACATCCATCGTAATTGTCGATGAGTCAAAAGTCTAGCTGAACTCATGAACTGGAGATTACGATGATCTATGTATACTGTAATAGTGTATCTGGCGCCTAGCAAATAGTATCTCCACTCTTTAAAGGCATCAAGGATTGCTAGAAGTTCTTTCTCAGCAATGACTTTTATTCATAATTTTGTTCTGCTTTGTTAAGTTTTCAGGACATGTAAGCTACAGGGTGTAGCTGACCGGTGTCTTCGTTGTGTTGGGATAACACTGCACCAAGTGCTACATCTGAAGCATCTCCTTCTACTTTGAATGGACGTTCAGTATCTGGGTAAGTCAAGACTGGGGCCGTGGAGAAGGCTTCCTTTAAGATTGAAAAAGCCTTGTCAGCTTCTGGAGACCATACAAATAGTTCTTTCTTTCGTAGTAACTTAATGATTGGTGCCACTGTCTGTGAAAAGTGGTCTATGAACCTACGATATAAATTTGCAAAACTAAGGAAGCACTGAACATCTCGAACTGTTTATTGGATTGGCCAATTGGATACTGCTTGCACTTTTCTTTCTGCCATGACCATGCCTTGAGGGGTAAGGATGACCCCAAAAAATTTAACGGTGGTAACATGAAATTCACATTTGCTCAATTTGCAATATACATGATGTTTCCGAAGGGCTGTGAGGATCTTTTGAACATGTTGTACATGTTCGTCTTCGTTATCAGAATATATTAGAATATCATCAATATAAACTATTGCAAATAGATCTAAATATTCTCTAAGAACATCATTCAGAATGAATTGGAATGCTGCTGGAGCATTACAAAGTCCGAAGGGCATGCCTGTGTAATCAAATGGACCATATCTAATTTTAAAGGCGGGTTTCCACTCGTCGCCTTCTCTCATCCTGACTAGGTGGTAAGCTCCTCTTAGGTCTAACTTGGTGTAAATTTTGGCTTTTTTTTACTTGGTCCAACAGGACAGGGATCAAGGGTAATGGGTATTTATTCTTTATTGTGATCTTGTTTAGCCCTCCATAATCTATACAAGCCCTAACATCCCCATTAGCCTTGGGAACAAAAAAAAAGAGGAGATGCTCCAGGAGACTTGGAAGGACGGATAAATCCATTAGCTAGAAATTGGTCTAAATAGCTTCTTAGATATTGATTTTCGTGTTCAGACAGGGAATAGACACGACAACTAGGGAGTATAGCACCAGGAGTCAAATCAATTTGACAGGCATAAGGTCTATGCGGTGGCAAGGTTCCTGCTTCGTTTTCATCAAAAACATCAAGGAAAGATGAATACTGCAAAGGCAGCGTTACATCTTTTTCAGCAGCTGTGGCTATGTAGGATTTGTGGGAATCAGTGACACTTGATGTTTGGAGACATTTTTCTTTACACTGAAATGAAGAAACCGTGATTTTCCTTTCTTGCCAGTTTATTAAAGAGTTATGGTAACTTAACCATGGCATTCCTAGAATAATTCCATACTGGGGAGCATGGATCACATCAAAGATTATCTTTTCTACATGTTTGGTGTCTTGATTCCCCTCTTTACAGATCACAGACAAAGGGAAGGTCTGCAGAGTCACCGGACCTCCAGATAGGAGTTTTCCATCTACAGCTTGTATGATTTCTGGTGTTTTCTTCTTCTTACATGGGATCCCACATGTTTGAATCAATTGTGCATCGATAAAATTACCAGTAGCCCTGGATTCTACTAAGGCTTTCTTTTGATAAGTCTTTTGTTTTACCAACACTTCTAGATCTAATTTAAAAAGTCTTGACTCGAGTAAAACCTTTTTTGTATTTTGTGAAGGGCCCACGGTTACATCCAAGAGCAACCCTTCCTTACATCTTGGGTGTTCTAATTTTCCTGATTGATCTGTGCATTTGCTACAACCTTTTTGATAGGGGTTTGTTTACTTTTTGGTTTTGCTGGACGTTCTTTAGCGAAATGGCCTTTTCGACCACAATACACACATTGTCCGTTCTTTCGACGTAGATCTTTCTCTTCTTTTGTTAAGGGCCGCCTGATGGTTCCTATTTCCATTGGTCCATGATTGTGGTCTCCATGAACTTGTGAGTCTCTATGCTCATGAACACGCCAGGAACTTTTCTCAGTCTTTTTACGTGTTCCACGTCTTTCTGCAAGACGATGGTCTAACCTTAAAACAAGATTTATCAGATCTTGCCAATCCTTGGGTTGAGGATCAATCTGAGCAAGAATGTCTTTTAACTCATCTTTGAGTCCTTGATAGGACTGGGCTGATCTCTTTTCCTCAGGCCATGCCATTTCTGCTATCAGCCGATTAAAGTTAGCCAAGTAAGAGACAAGATCCTTATTTCCTTGTCGCAATTCTAACAGTTCTCGGTCTGCGGACAGAGTAACTGTTCTTCGATCGAAAACACTTTCAAATTCTCTGACAAAGTCTCTCCAGTTTTAAAGCAAAGGATTATCTTGACGCACAAGAGGGATTGCCCAGGTGGCCGTGTCTCCAGTCAGATAAGAAATTAAGAAGTCCACCCTGGATTGAGAATCAGGGAAGGTGCTTGGTCTACAGGTGAAATGCAATTCTACTTGAGTCAAAAAGGATTGTACTTTCTGAGGATCACCTGAAAACCTTTCTGGGAGAGCCAAAGGAATAGGTGTGGGAACTGTGAGTGATATGTTAGTTGGAGGATTCCCTCCTGAACCTTGAGGAAGAGGATTAAACCTACCCGCACCCAAAGGACTTTGCTCCTTCTTTCCCACACTGTCTTGTAACTGATCCACCCTTTCTGCTAGATTGGTTGCTATGTTTTTAGATTCGACTACATCCACTTGAAGATGCGTAATTACCTTAAGTAACTCTTCCATTGTGGCCATATTGAAAACCTGGCACAAACCAGGAGGATAAAAAATTTGTGGGCTCACTATTCTGTCAGCAAGACCGGATCCTCTGGGTTTGCGCCTGTTCCCAATATGTCCACCTCTTGGCAGCTCCAAACTCTACTAGCCGTTATAGCACAGAGTTAAAGAATGGCCAAGTGGGGGATGGAGTTTAGGTTGGGAACAGCGAGAAAGGAGACTTGTGGAAGCAAGAGTTAAGAACACAATAGCAAGGTCATTCTCATTCATCTTCATGGACTTTGCTTTAACTCTTAGGGCCAGATGTAGGAAAGGTTTAGCGACTCGCAAACGGTGAAAAACGCAGTTTGCGAGTCGCTAAACCCCATCTGGTATGTAGAAATGCATTTTGCGATTCGGAACCGACTCGCAAAATGCATTTCCGAGTCGCAAATAGGAAGGGGTGTTCCCTTCCTATTTGCGAGTCGCAGTGGTATGCAATTCCATTTGCGACCGCGAAAGCGGTCGCAAATGGACTCGCAGTTACCATCCACTTGAAGTGGATGGTAACCCACTCGCAAACGGGAAGGGGTCCCCAGGGGACCCCTTCCCCTTTGTGACTGGACCTAATAATAATTTTTCAGAGCAGGCAGTGGTCCAATGGACCACTACCTGCCCTGAAAAATACAGAAACAAAAGGTTTCGGTTTATTTTTCCAAGTGCAGCTCGTTTTCCTTTAAGGAAAACGGGTTGCACTTTGAAAAAAAAAATGCTTTATTTAAAAGCAGTCACGGACATGGAGGTCTGCTGTTCCCAGCAGGCCTCCATCCCCGTGAGTGCCCTGAGTCGCTATGGGGTCGCAAATTGCGACCCACCTCATTAATATTAATGAGGTGGGTCTTTGCGACCCCATAGCGACTCGCAGAAGGTGTCTGAGACACCTTTCTGCATCCCAAATTGCGACTTGCAATTTGCGAGTCCCTGCGACTCGTAAATTGCAAGTCGCAATTTGGGAGTTTCCTACATCTGGCCCTTAATTCTCTAATAACGTAAGAGATAAAGGACTTTTCAATAACATGACCTTTTTATAATCATATACTCTGAACATTGAACTTTCTCAAGTTAATCCTTAGAATAGCAATTTCAACACAACAAGAGTCAATGAGTGCATTTGTTCCCAAAGAATTAACTGCTACTGGATTTATGAATTATACTGTAGAATAGGCAAACAGACTAAACTTGTTTTGTCAAGAAAGGTCACACTTTGTTTGATCCAAGTTACAAGATTCAATTGCCCAGAAATTATTGCGCACTTTAATGCCGGACTGTGCATCAAAACTCAAGTACCTGGAATGATCGCGCGTTCTGCCAATCTGAAATGCAAGGGTTAATTGCCAAGAATGAATCTCACACACTGCTGTCGATTCAACCATCAAGATTCAAATGCCTTGAAATGATTGCGCACTCTGCCGATCTGAACTGCAAGTGTTAATTTGCCAAGAATGAATCATGCACACTGTTGCCGATTTAACCATCAAGATTCTAGTGCCTTGAAATGATTGCGCACTCTGCCGATCCGAACTGCAAGGGTTAATTGCCAAGAATGAATCGCGCTCACTGTTGCTGATTCAACCATCAAGATTTAAATGCCTCAAAATGATTGCGCACCATGGCGATCCAAACTGCAAAGATTAAGTGCCAAGAATAAATCGCACATGCAGTAAATCACAAAGCCAAAAACTAAAATGTTTCTAGAAAAACTGAGTCAAGGTCTCCACCTTACCACCCTGCTTGAAGATCAGCAAGATTATGAGGAGAGGGTCAGGAAATGTCCAAGTAGGCCTCCGGAACAGGAGCTCTGGAAAATGCTGCTGCTCTGCACCGGGACCTCTGAATAGTGAGCACGTGGAGCTGGGATGGGTTCCTTATATACACCCAAGCCCCGCCCATCTGCCACACCCAGCCCCGCCCAGCCAGGCTGCAGGAAAGGCTTGGAAATAAACAATACATTGCAAACAGTATGGATGACATTTCAAGATAAATACCTGTAATGCAAAAAGTTCATATGCAATATCAGCACACAATGTATGAATCACTACATTGCATAAGATCTGTCATCCTGCATTATGTTGCCCGTAGAGCGCGCACTGTCCTGGTGTTGACAGAAACAATTTTTGTGAAGGGGGAGTCAGTTAAAATCTTATTTAATTCAGGAGCAAAAATTACATTGTTACCAAAGTGATTTTATGATCAACAATCGAAAGGGAAAGTCAAGTTATTGAAGCCGGATGTGAAATCTAAAGGGTATGGTGGTGAACCAATTAAATTACTACGTTACTTTTGGGGAAGCATAGAGTTTAAAGAATGTATCAGACCAGGGAAAGTTTACATTTCTGTGACGGGAGACTCTCTAAGTAGGTGGTTCCATCAATGTGATTTACATGTCTATCTAGATCCGAATGAAGATCCACCAGTTAGACTCAAAGATAGTCCCAAGATTGAATATGCGGCTAAAGATGTGAGTAGATGGGTAAATACATTTCCAGAAGTATTTAGTAGAAAATTGGGCTTTCTTAAGAGTTATGTGCATGAGATCAAACTCAAGCCTGATGCCCTACCAAAGATAGAAAAATTGAGGAGTGTTCCTTTAATGGTAAAGGATAAGATGAAAGAAGAGATTCATAAACTAATTATGAACTGAATTATTCAGGAAGTAGAAGCATCAGAAATGGTAGAGCCGGTGGTGATGGCAAGGAAAGCTAATGGAGAGGCTAGGCTATGTGTTGACCTCAGGGAGTTAAATAAGTCAGTCATTGTGGACCATTATCCTCATCCAAATACTAATAAGATGTTGTGCTCTCTTAATGGAGCAAAGCATTTCTCAACACTTGATTTAACCTCAGCATACCATCTGATAAATTTATGCCGTTCATTCCAAGAACTCACCACCTTCATAACACTGTTTGGCATGTTTAAATTTCTCAGAATGCCTTTTGGCTTGATTTCAGCAGCCTTGATGTTTCAGAGGGCAATAGAGAGGATGTTGAGAGGAATAAAAGGAGTGAAAGTATACCAGGATGATCTTTTGGTCTTTGGGGCTAATTTGAATGAACATGATGAGAGGTTAGAGGAGATCTTGAACAGGCTATGAATGAATGGGTTGACACTAAAATCTGAAAAATGCAAAATCAATGTCCCTACAATTGAGTATTTGGGTCACGAGATTTCAGGAAAAGGAATTCGACCGAAAGCGGGATTAGTAGATACTATCAAGAATCTGCCTATTCCACAGAACAAGGAGGAGTTGGTAAAATTCCTGGGAATGGCAGAATTGTACAATACGTTTGTCCCAAGGTTCGCAGAAAGAACTAGATGCATGAGGATGTAGTAAAAAAAAGGAAAGGATTTTACTTGGAATCATCAATGTGAGAGAGAATTTCAAGACATCAAAAATATTACAGATAAAGCTGCTGATTTGAGAAGTTTTGATGCGAATTATGAAACTGTGTTGATGACTGATGCCAGTTGTAAGGGACTGGGTTCTGTTAAAATTCAAAAGGGAAAAATAGAACACTACTCTTCATATCGAGAAGCTTGAAAGGGGCTAAATGTAACTTGTAAATATTCAGTTGTGCAACTGGAAGCCCTAGGAGTGTTTTGGGCTGTGAGGAAGTTGAGGAACTTTTCGTGGGGACACAAGATTGAAATAATAACCGACCACAAACCTCTTAAAGAAGTATTTACGAAGAAAGGAATTGATATGGTGTCACACAGAATTCGAAAGTGGGTAGTAGCTTTACAAGAGTTTGAATATGTAGTTTCCTATATACCAGGAGTATTGAATATTCAGGCAGATTGTCTCTCGAGATTGTGCGGAGAGGAAGGGGGAAATTGAAGAGGAGGTAGTGGAAGGAGATTGCTTTGCAGATGTAGACATTGATGATGAAGTAAAAGTGTGCTTAGTAATGAATGGAATAATACAAGAGTCGGAGTGGAAGGATGAAATGTCAAAGGATGATAAATTACGGGAGGTAATGGACAAAGTATGGAATGGATGGGGTGCAAGGCAAGAGCATGATCATGACGTGTTAGCTTATTGGCAAGTTAGGAATGAGTTGTCTGTCATGGATGGAGCGCTGGCGAGAGGCAGCAAATTAGTTCCACCTCATAGTTTGAGGAAGAAGCTAATAGATCAAGCTCATGCAACCCATATGGGTATATACATATACCTATATATGTCTCTATATATAGATCTATGTATATTTTTTAAATGTTGTATGGTTTCCCTGGGAGGGGGTCTATATATATATATATATATATATATATATATATATAGAGAGAGAGAGAGAGAGAGAGAGAGAGAGATCTACAAATCTCTATATATTTTTTAATAGTTGAATTGTTTCCTTGGGGGGCGACCATGGCCCCCAGGGAAGCCATACAGCTATTAAAAAAACATTGCCCCTCACAGGGGGTCAGCCCTGCTCACGGGCGACCTCCTGTCAGTTTCATTGTATTTATTTTTTTTAATATTTTTTAAATTAATTTTGAACTCCTAGGGGTGCGCAATCGCATCCCCCCAGGGGTAAACTAACTTTTTTTTTTTAAATATATATGCCCCCGGGGGGGGCTGTTTTCAGAGTGCGGCTGCGATCCACAGCCAGGAAACCATTTCCGGAAGGCCTTGTTCGAAGGATCTCCCTGTCACCAGGTACGTCAATGAGGACACGAAGTCAGCGCGTTGCTGGTTCAGGTGAGTTTTATTTATTTTTGTTTTTGTTTGGTGTGCAAGTTACGTATGCTGTATTGTCCAATCTTCTTCTGGTATCAGCTGGGCTTCAGCTCTCCTTTTCTTCCTTCTTCCAGGGCTCCCAGGAGGCGCAGGTGAGGAAACACAAGATAAAGCACCGGTAAATTGCTTTTCCGATTTATCTTGTTCCTCCTGTTTTCTGTCTTACTTCTTTTCCTATTTCCTGTCCCTGTTTTCTGGAGGGATTCTTTTTGTTTCTTTTCCCCTCTGTCTCCTGTTTCTTTTATCCGTTTCTTGTTGCCTGCTCCTGGGTTAATCTTCTGACCCTCTCTCTCTCTTCCAATCTTCCTGTTTTCCTGGTTTGTTTTTCTCTGTAGCCTCTTTGGATATACTTATTCTCTGTCTTTGTCGGTTCCCTTTTCCTTTCTCTCTCTCTGTCAGACTTCCCTTTAATGTTTTCTGTTTCTCGTATGTTCTTCCTTTCTATTTTTGCCTCCTTTTCTATTCTCTTGATTACTCTTTCTACGGTTGTGTATTCCTCATTTATTCCCCCTACTTTCCCTCTTGTTTCTCCCTTTATGGCCTTCCACCCCTCCTCCCAACCACCCTTGCCTTTCCCTTAGCTGTAAGTATGACGCACCTGGTCTGGCCACGCTTGTCCTGAAGCGGGGCTGGAAACTTCGCAGCGCGCCTCCCGCGTCGCTGGCGGAGCTGTGGATCCCTCTGGGTCACTTTCCAACAGCTTCCTGAGGCCGCTTGATTCCTGGATGGTCTCCGGGCGGTGTACAAGTCTTCGTCTTCTCCTCCCGTCACTCCTGCTCCTTCCGCTCTCCTCCCTTTACCAGCCGGGGTTCTCCTTTCTTGTAGTTCCTCGGGCGCACAAAACGTCTGCCGCTGCCTTGTTGGCCCCAGAAGTTGAAGGGGATTCGACGCCACACCTTCTCTTTCTCGGTAGGAGGCGGAAGTGTCAGACCATGCCGCCTCCTCGGATGGGCCTGTCGGCAACGGCCCGTCACACTCCCCTTTCAAACAAGACCTTCCCGTACGGTGGGGAGGGCCTTTCGGGTCCGTTTTCCCCACCGGAGCACAAAGTGGCCTTACCTGCTGCTTCCTGATCCGGTGGGGAAAACAAAGTGTGACGTCACCGCGCCTCGCTGATGTCACAGAGGGGCGCGTGGGAGGTGGGGGGAGACACGGACACTCTTCTGTGTCTCCCAAGAGGGTATTAAATTTAAATGAAATCCTATGGTGCATTTCTAATCCTTCCCTGGTCGTGATCTGCACCAGGGAGGCTGTGCGGGCCTCGGCCAGTGGCCGACGCCCGAACCAATGGGGTTAAACAAGGTTTTAGCATTTTTTTGTTACGAGTGCCAAAATATAACATGCCTCGCCAGCAAAGACAGGCACATCCTGTAGACAAAGTTTGTGTGAAGAGAAAAACAATGATGAAGCAGATGACAATTAGGCTAAATCACACAATGTGTTAAAAAGTTACTGTTCCTGATGTTCTACTAGTTGCTGGGTATCTTTTGCCTAGTAATAAAACTTAGCTTCACAAGCCCTTATATTGGCTAGTCCTTATCTGGAAGCTTAGCTGTGTGCAGCCTTCATTCTCAAGGGTTTCCTGATGGCTTAATAAGACGAAAAGCACTGCCAATTTTAGAAAGGCACACACCATTCATTCATAAAGTTGACCCGTACCCTTTCATCAGGTTTTATTGGATGCAGCTGAACCTTAGTCCCTGTGTATACTTTTGCAAATAAACTAATGACACCCAGTCACAACCCAGTTGCATGCACACCAACAGACCCGATTCAGGTGGGAGACTACTGTTTTTTAAGCCCCAAACGTCTGTTTTGATGCAAATCAATAGGGAAAATAAATTCCCTTGATTTTGTCAAAATCTCCTTTTTTGCAGCTTCAAAATATTGGCATGTATACTTGACATACGGTATATATTCTGAGCCAAGAAAGACCAAGGAGTGGCTTGCGCCAGCTTGGTTTTGAATGACAGACAACAGCTGAGCCACACGGTCTAGGTTTATAAAGAATGAAAAAACAGCATTCTGATAAATGAAGTGAGTCTTTAACACATAGAAGTTAGGACGTCTAATGTGTCTTTTTTTGCCCTGCTGAAACAGAAAACATGTATCAGAAAATGTGCTTGCAGTGTTCAACCAAGCTGTACTTCACAGAGACCATAGTTTATTTATCCACATACTTTTGTAAAATTAGAATCATACCTCATGGGTGCTTTAGAGCTGTGGGTGGCTACAAGTTTAGCAGAGATTTTAATTTTTGCAATTTTTAGATCTAGAGTTAGCCAAAACCTTTTGATATTACTTAAATATGTGTAAAATAGTAAGATATGGAGGGTTTCACCCACTTCTCTTCACCCATTGGTCTGCTGTTGTGTCATTCACATTTCACCTCCGCCTGCTACCGCACAAAGCATGGGGCAGTAGCTCAGCTTACTTAAGCCACTAGTTAACTTTACTTTGAGTGGCAGCATTTCATTCACTCAAAAGGAGCACACCCACAAACAAGCTAGTTCCCTAAAGTACCAGTGTATTTCTTTTTACTTTATAATTATTTTATTGTTGCATTTGTGTTTAAGTCTGATGTGATAGCAGGAAGCTTCTGATGCACATTCCACCTTTGTCAGACCCCATCTCCTGCTAATGCTGTTGTACATTCCTTTCAGAGTATTTTGCTCTTCTGGCTGCTATCATTTCACAGCTTGTGTCCATTTAAAAACTGTTCTTATCACTTTTTTATTTCTTTCCCACCTTGCCCCTTTCCTTGTTCCTTTTTTGTATTTTCTCTTTCCTCCTTTCATTTTTCCTTTCTGGCTTACCTTCTCATTCTTTTTTTCTCTTTCCTTATCTTGCCTTTCATTCTTGCCTTCTTTTATTCCATCATTTCTTTTTCTTTCCATATTTTTCCTCTTTCCTTCTCTCTTTCTTTCACTCTCTTCCCTTCAGACCCTTCTTTTTCTTCCCTTCTCTTTTACCTTTCATTCTAATTCTCTCTCTTTTTCCTTTTCTTGCCTGTTTTCTTTTTTGCCTTGCTTCTTTCTTTCCCAAAGGCAAAAGGCTTGCACCCAATGCCAGATTGATTCACTTTTTAGGTCTGTGTTAGCCAAGACAGTTTGATTTTACTAACATTTTGTGTACAACATAGTTACTTATAGGGGTTTAAGCCACACTTAGGGGGTGATTCTGACCTCGGCGGTAAAATGCCCTTACCGCCGGTCAGAAGAC
This sequence comes from Pleurodeles waltl, assembly GCF_031143425.1. Classification (NCBI taxonomy): domain Eukaryota; kingdom Metazoa; phylum Chordata; class Amphibia; order Caudata; family Salamandridae; genus Pleurodeles; species Pleurodeles waltl. Next base: position 1,027,956,962 of record NC_090437.1, on the reverse strand, counting down.
CGCCATAACACCGCCGCGGCCGCGGTCAACCGCCACGGTCATTCTGACCAATAACGGCCAAACCTCCAAAAATCCGTCCTCCACTGCAGCCCGCCACATCGGCGGGCAGCGATAAACTGGAGATGACCAAACCTCCACCGTCACGCCAACAGAAATACGCCCATGCCATTACGACCCACGAATCCACACGGCGGTCATTCAAACGCGGTATTCCATTGGCGGTACACACCGCCGCGGTCAGAATACACACACATCACCAAAACACAGCCACATTGGACAATTTGAAAAACACACACCCGATACACATACACACACCACTCCCACACAATCAACCAACTATAAAACACACACCCACATCACCCACAAACCCCTGCGACCCCAAATACTGAGAGAAGGAGAGAGAGACACAGCAGACAATCCAAAGCAAGACACACTGAGGCACACTACACCATCACACACACCACATAGTAGCACAAAGCACCACTCACCAACACACTCCTCATCACATACACCACCCCACACCTCACCCACACCACCCCATGGCACCCCAAAGGCATCCACGCTTTTCGGACCAAGAACTCCGGGTCATGGTGGAGGAAATCCTAAGAGTGGAACCCCAGCTCTTCGGCTCGCAGGTGCAGCACACCAGTATAGCCAGGAAGGCGGAGCTATGGCAGCGGATCGTGGACAGGGTCAACGCGGTGGGACAGCATCCCAGGAATAGGGAGGACATCCGCAAAAGATGGAACGACCTACGGGGGAAGGTCCGGTCGATGGTCTCGAGGCACAACATCGCGGTCCAGAAGACTGGCGGCGGACCCCCACCCACCCCTCCCGAATTTACATCGTGGGAACAAGAGGTCTTGACCATCCTGCATCCTCAGGGCCTCGCAGGAGTAGCCGGAGGAATGGACTCTGGTAAGTCCCATCTCAACTACTATATCCCCCACACCCCACCAGCATGCCAACCCACACCCCCACCCTCACCCCCAACCCCCCAGCACACATCCTTCCTGACAATGTCTCACCAGCACAACCCACCCATCCCAACACCAACTCCTGCATGCCAACACAAACCATGGGCACCCATCACCTAAGCATGACCACTGCACTAACCCCTCCCCCCCACTAAATACCCTCACAACACCTCCCTCCAGGGAATGCCTGCACTGGGGGACAAGGGCACCCACAACACCCATGCTATTGCACACACAGAAACAATAACCAAACTCTCTTACCCCATGCAGGACCCGAACGACAACACACCAGCCAGGAGGGTCCAGAAGTGTCCATCCCACCACCGGAACAGGCCCACACTGAGGATAGCAGCTCTGTCGACAGTGAACCTGATGACCAGCCCGGACCATCGGGGACCTCTGGGCAGTCGGTTCCCCTCACCCAGACACAGGCCACACCAGACCCGACCCCCTCTGCCGACACCAGCACAGCTCCCACCCAGCGGGCCCATGCCTCTGTCTCTAGGACAGCTCAATCAGCGGTGTGTCTGCCACTACAGGGCACCCAGGCTAACCCGACACCCCAACAACAACAGGGACCTGGAGGCAGTGGGAGCGGGCACACCGGCCAGGGGACAGAGGCCGGGGGAAACCGGGCAGCTCGGAGGGCTGCTGTGCGACAGGGAGGGGAGGAGAGGCCCAGGGAACCCACTCTCCAAGAGGCCCTCACCACCCTCATGGGGGCCTACCACCACTCCCAAGAAACGATGGCGACGGTACTGGCCAGGTTCACTGAGATCCAGGCACAGCAGGAGGAACGCTACATGGGCTTCAGGGAGGAGCTGAGAATCATCGGGACCGCAATGGGGACCATCGTCCTGGCCCTCCACAGGATAGAGGACGCGTTGCGGGACCATGGTGCACCACACAGGGCCCCTGTCACTAGGCCGGACCAGGAACAGCCTACCACCTCCGCCGGCGCTAGTGGACAGGAGGTCCCAACACCTCGACAGCCCCCCAGAACCCCACCTCCTGCTGAAGAACAACCACCCCATAAGAGGAGCCTGAGACCAAAGAAAAAGACAGAGTAGGATGTCAAGACCCCCGCCAGCAGGACATACCCCCTCAAGTCTTCCCACAGTCCCACATTGCCACCCTGTCCAACCATGAACTGCCTATGCTCCATCCTTCCACAGGCAAAAGAACAATGCACCTGTGAGACTGAGAACTGGACTCTGCCATGGATATTCCTCCACCCCCACCCATCACCCTTAGAATCACATGTACCGGTATCTAGCACTGTAAATAAATCACATTTTGCACACAAACCTGTTTTGAGTCATGCTGTATTATTAACAAAGGGATAACATATTACTGTTCAATTTCTGTTCTGTCAATTAGTCATGACAACATACCAATGTCAATACGCTGTATTTCATGGGCGAACCAAGCAGAAGTCAGGTACTGAGTCAGACAGCACTGAGAAGGGAAGGGAAAGGCATAAATTAATAAAAAACATCTGTGGGGAACTACAGAAAGTATAGATGCAGGAGGCTAGAAGCAATTGTGAAATGGCGTGGGTGATTCTTACCTGGGTGTTACTGGAAATACTGTTGTATCACTCTGTCCCTATTGTCTGTGTCGTCCTCAGAGTCTTCCTCCTCTTCACTCTCCACAGGCTCCACGGCTTCTACAACACCACCATCTGGACCATCCTCCTGCAGGAAAGGCACCTGGCGTCGCAAAGCCAGGTTGTGAAGCATACAGCACGCCACGATGATATGGCACACCTTCTTTGGTGAGTACATTAGGGATCCACCAGTCATATGCAGGCACCTAAACCTGGCCTTCAGGAGGCCAAAGGTTCGCTCAATCACCCTCCTTGTACGCCCATGGGCCTCATTGTAGCGTTCCTGTGCCCTTGTCCGGGGATTCCTTACTGGGGTCAGTAGCCACGGCAGGTTGGGGTAACCAGAGTCACCTATTAGCCACACACGTTGTCTCTGTAGCTGCTCCATCACATAGGGGATGCTGCTATTTCGCATCACATACGCGTCATGCACTGACCCTGGGAACTTGGCATTTACATGGGAGATGTACTGGTCAGCCAAACAGACCACCTGGACATTCATCGAATGATAATTCTTTCTGTTTCGGTACACCTGCTCATCGTCTTTTGGGGGTACCAAAGCCACATGGGTCCCATCAATGGCACCAATGATGTTGGGGATATGTCCAAGGGCATAGAAATCACCCTTCACTGTGGGCAAGTCACCCTCCTCGGGGAAAATGATGTAGCTCCGCATGAGTTTCATCAGGGCAGACAACACTCTGCTCAAAATCTTAGAAAACATAGGCTGAGACATTCCAGATGACATGGCCACTGTGGTCTGGAATGACCCACTGGCCAAAAAATGGAGGACTGACAAAACCTGCACCAGAGGGGGAATCCCTGTGGGTTGGCGGATGGGGGACATCAGGGCTGGCTCCAGCTGGGCACACAGTTCATGGATAGTGGCACGGTCAAGTCGGTATCGAAGGATTATATGGCGTTCTTCCATTGTCGACAGGTCCACCAGCGGTCGGTACACGCGAGGATTCCTCCTTCTCATCCCAAGTCCCAGCGGACGGTGCCTAGGAAGGACAACATGGAGCACAGAGTCAGCCAAACCACAGGTACGTACAGACAGCTTGCACAGTTAAAGAATGGCAATGGGTTGAAAGGCGTGTATGTGTGGCAATGCAAGGCCTAGGCCTGTGTGTCGCAGTCAAAATTAAGCCATGTGGGCCCTTGAAATGGCGGCTGCCTGACCTGTGAAGTGGGACAATGGGATGTGAGGTCACTGCGCTGGCGGGGCACACCGTGGCGGTAGGCAGTCGAAGACCGCGGCGCAAAGCCGCATTGGTTAACATTGAAGCCTATGGGTTTCAGGAGCCAATAACGAAGTGCGCCGGCGGTCGCGGTACGCACCGCCGCGGTACGCACCGCCGCGGACGTGACCGCCATTTTCTATCTGCTTAATCACTCGAGACCTGATCATCCACAGGAGAGGACCTATACTGCAAGTGCTGCTGTGACCTCGGTCTGGAAGATACAATGGCTGCTGTGACTGGGGAAAGGGCCCCTGCCTTCACGTCTGAAGAATTGGACAAGCTCGTGGATGGGGTCCTCCCCCAGTATGCGCTACTCTACGGTCCTCCAGACCAACAAGTGAGTACCCCGGGTGCTAATGGAATGGGCTATGCCTGTGTGGATTGGGGTGGATGTAAGTTGGTGGGGTGGGGTGGGGGGCGAATGAGGAGTGCAACGCCCGACAGATGAGAGCATGTGCCATATGGCAAAGTGGGGGGGGGGGGGCAATTACATCTAACATGCAGGCCATTGATGATTTCCTCCTTTCCACCCTGTACATGTCTAATAGGTCAGCGCCCATCAGAAGATCGATATTTGGCGTGCCATCGCCAAGGAAGTCCGGACCTTGGGGGTCCACAACAGACGGGGCACCCACTGCCGCAAGAGGTGGGAGGACATCCGCCGCGGAACAAGGAAGACCGCAGAAACACTGCTGGGGATGGCCTCCCAACCTAGGAGGGGTGCCAGTCGCACCATGACCCCCCTGATGTCCCGGATCCTGGCGGTGGCCTACCCTGAATTGGATGGGCGCTTTAAGACATCACAGCAGACACAAGGGGGTGAGTATCAGCACATTCTCCTATCTTTCTGCGCAGTGGAGGCGTCTGGGTGGGGGAGGAGGGCTGTGGGTGACATTAGGCCAGGGCGCTTTCTGTAGTGTAGTCCTCTCCCTTAGGAATGGCCCTGTGCCCCCGGCCCCCACCTCTGTAGGGTGACAAGTACAGCCATTGAAGGTCCAGCATCTCCCATGTGCGCGTTTGACGTCTCTTGGCCTGTTGTCTTAGTCAGTAGTACTGAGTAGTGTACCCCGAATGCGCGGCTTAGTGCATTAGGCACCTGTGTCTGTCCTCTCCGCCAACGGTGTTGACATTGCATGCACTCAACCTGGTCTTCTTTTTCCCCCCCCCACCCTTTCTCTTCATCTTCTTGTGCATGTGTGCATTAGCATCATCAGGCGGAGGAGATATGGCATCGGAGCACGAGGGAGCTGCAGGACACAAGGCCCCGGTGGGCCCAGGAACAGACACCGAGGGCACCAGTGATCCGGAGGGCGAGGGGAGCACCACGACGGGGACCGCTGGTGAGAGCAGCGAAAGCGACACGTCCTCGGATGGGAGCTCCCTAGGGGTGGCGGCAACATCCGTGCCCCCCGCCTCTACAGGTACAGCCGCCACCCAGCGCACCAGCCCCGCCCTCCCAGCAGCCCCTCAGTCTTCGCTCCGTGCCGCTTCGCCCAGGAAGGCGCGCGTCTCCTTCGCCCCAGGCACCTCAGCCCCTGCCCCTGTTGCCCCTGCTGCCCTCAGTGCGGAGCTCATTGACCTGGTAAGGACGCTCATTGTTGGGCAGACGACCCTTCTGAATGCCATCCAGGGTGTGCAAAGGGAGGTGCAACAGAGCAATGCGTACCTGGAGGGCATTCATTCGGGTCAGGCTGCCCATCAACGAGCGTTCACTGCTCTGGCCTCAGCACTGACGGCAGCCATTGTCCCTGTTTCCAGCCTCCCTCTTCTGACTGCCTCCAGCCTGTCTCTGTCTCCTGTTCCTCAGCCTATCCCATCCACACCATCAGACCAGCCTGCACATACCTCAACACCCAAGAGCAGCTCATCCAAACACAAGCACCACAGATCCCGCAAACACTCACCCGAGCAAACCCAGATGCAGACATGCCAACAGCCACTGCCACCCCTGTGTCCCCCTCCTCCTCGTCTCCCTCCTCCCTCCCTGTGACGTCTACACTCACACCTGCATGCACCCCAACATCAGCCAGTGCTTCCATCACCACCTCACCCTCCAGTACAGTCCACACTCGTGCAGTCACCACCCCCACTGCCATGTACACGTCCCCTGTGTCCTCTCCCACTGTGTCTGTCACCCCCTCTTCCAAGACACACAAACGCAGGCAGCCACCCACCCAACAGCCATCCACCTCACGACAGCCTACAGCACCAGCACCTTCACCCAATGACAGCACACCTGACTCTCCTACAACCACCTCCTCTACCTCCACTTCCATCTCCACTACTCCTACCCTTTACCTTGGCCCTAAAAAACTTTTCCTGGCTAACCTTAACCTCTTTCCCCCCGATGACCTCCCCCATCCATCTTCAAAGAGTCCCAAGAGCACCGCAGCCACCACCAGCCCAGCTTCGGGTGTCACTGTTGTGCCTGGGTTCTGGAGCCCACCCTTTGCCAGCAGTGACACATCGAGCTGCAGCAAGGACACGTCCAGCCCCCCCCCCGGCAAGAGGACCCGCAAAACCAAGGACCGCCGTGCGAGGACCGACAGGGCTGCCCCCAAGGAGCAATGTGCGGCCACTTCACCACCCACACCATCTGGGGGAGGCAAGGGCCCGAGAGCCCCATCAAAGGAGCGGAAGGGCAGCAGGAGCGCGGAGAAGGTGGACCCCACATGCCACATCCCAGCTGGGAAGGAGGACACTAAGGAGGCCAGGAGTCCGTCCCCGAAGGGTCCAGATACGTCACGGTCCGAGGGCGACTGAACAGGGAGTCCAGGCCAGGTCTGGCTCCCTTGACCTGCTGGATGGGCACCGCTGAACAGGGCCCGCGGTGCAGACGAGCACCGCTGAACAGGGCCCCGCCGTGGAGATAGGCACCGCTGAACAGGGCCCGCGGTGCAGAAGAGCACCGCTGAACAGGGCCCCGCCGTGGAGATAGGCACCGCTGAACAGGGCCCGCGGTGCAGAAGAGCACCGCTGAACAGGGCCCTGCCGTGGAGATAGGCACCGCTGAACAGGGCCCGCGGTGCAGAAGAGCACCGCTGAACAGGGCCCCGCCGTGGAGATAGGCACCGCTGAACAGGGCCCGCGGTGCAGAAGAGCACCGCTGAACAGGGCCCCGCCGTGGAGATAGGCACCGCTGAACAGGGCCCGCGGGGCAGAAGAGCACCGCTGAACAGGGCCCCGCCGTGGAGATAGGCACCGCTGAACAGGGCCCGCGGTGCAGAAGAGCACCGCTGAACAGGGCCCCGCCGTGGAGATAGGCACCGCTGAACAGGGCCCCGCCGTCTCAAGCACCGCTCCGCTGGGCCCCGCCGTCTCAAGCACCGCTCCGCTGGGCCCTTCCTCTCAAGCACCGCTCCGCTGGGCCCTTCCTCTCAAGTACCGCTCCGCTGGGCCCTTCCTCTCAAGCACCACTCCGCTGGGCCCCGCCGTCTCAAGCACCGCTCCGCTGGGCCCCGCCATCTCAAGCACCGCTCCGCTGGGCCCCGCCGTCTCAAGCACCGCTCCGCTGGGCCCTTCCTCTCAAGCACCGCTCCGCTGGGCCCCGCCGTCTCAAGCACCGCTCCGCTGGGCCCCGCCGTCTCAAGCACCGCTCCGCTGGGCCCTTCCTCTCAAGCACCGCTCCGCTGGGCCCCGCCGTCTCAAGCACCGCTCCGCTGGGCCCCGCCGTCTCAAGCACCGCTCCGCTGGGCCCTTCCTCTCAAGCACCGCTCCGCTGGGCCCCGCCGTCTCAAGCACCGCTCCGCTGGGCCCCGCCATCTCAAGCACCGCTCCGCTGGGCCCCGCCGTCTCAAGCACCGCTCCGCTGGGCCCGCCGTCTCAAGCACCGCTCCGCTGGGCCCTTCCTCTCAAGCACCGCTCCGCTGGGCCCCGCCGTCTCAAGCACCGCTCCGCTGGGCCCTTCCTCTCAAGCACCGCTCCGCTGGACCCTTCCTCTCAAGCACCGCTCCGCTGGGCCCCGCCGTCTCAAGCACCGCTGAACAGGGCACCGCCGTCTCAAGCACCGTTGATGGTTCATTGTGCCCACCATGCCTCCTCCTTGACCAGTGGAGACTGTCATCCACATGATGGACTGTGGCTTTGCACTCCCCAGGATGGTCCAGTGGGCAATCCACCCACTGCAGAGACATTGAGAGACTGTGGCTTTGCACTCCCCAGGTTGGTCCAGTGGGCAGCCCACCCACTGTAGAGACATTGAGAGACTGTGGCTTTGCACTCCCCAGGTTGGTCCAGTGGGCAGCCCACCCACTGTAGAGACATTGAGAGACTGTGGCTTTGCACTCCCCAGGATTGAACAGTGGGCAGACCACCCACTGTAGAGACATTGAGAGACTGTGGCTTTGCACTCCCCAGGTTGGTCCAGTGGGCAGCCCACCCACTGTAGAGACATTGAGAGACTGTGGCTTTGCACTCCCCAGGATTGAACAGTGGGCAGCCCACCCACTGTAGAGACATTGAGAGACTGTGGCTTTGCACTCCCCAGGTTGGTCCAGTGGGCAGCCCACCCACTGTAGAGACATTGAGAGACTGTGGCTTTGCACTCCCCAGGATTGAACAGTGGGCATGGTGGCTCCTCGTGGATCTGGCGTCGTGGACTCATGTGGCTGTGGTGCCCCCCCCTTCCCTTCCCCCTGAGGTGCCTGTAGTTTTTACATCTGATGCCCCTGCAGTGTTCTCTCCAAAGGACTCAGGTCTCCTGTGTGGGCTTTGCCCTTGTTTCTCAAGACTTTGGCCCACGGACATGCTGAATTCGTAGGATGTGCAGGACTTGGTACTTCAGTTATACACTGATGTGTATGTCATTTGTTTTGTTGTGGATATCTTTCATGGTTGTACGCTAATTTTCTGGAGCTTTTTGGTACATAAATATTTATTCCAAATATGATTATGTCCTAGCATTTTTCAGGGGTGTTTGGGTGGTGTCACTGTGACTTGGTGCTCTGCATTGGTGAGTACATGATTGGGGGAGGGGGGGCGCATATGTGTGTGCCCGTAACCTTTCGTCCTCCCCCTCCCGTGTGTCGTAGGTGCAGTACTCACCGTTGTCGTCTGCGCCGGACTTCGTACTCGTGGTAGATGAGAAGGTAGACGAGAGCAGGTATGATGTTCAATTCGGGTTCCATGCTGTCCTCCGTCCTCGTGGAGTGCGTAGAGGTGAGCGTTTTCCCGTTCGTAGTCTGTTTCCGCCGTGTTTTTATCGGCGGTGCTCCCGCCCCGGAAAAGGTGGCGGATTGGTGAGTTATGATAGTGTGGGCGGTACATTGTCTGCCGCCTGCCTGTTGGCGGTGACCGCCGCGCTGTTTGTCTGTACCGCCGCGGCGGTCGGAGTGTTAAGTTGGCGGGCTGTGTTGGCGGTTCCCGCCAGGGTCAGAATTCCATTTTTTGGACCGCCAGCCTGTTGGCGGGTTGGCCGCCACTTTAACACCGACCGCCAGGGTTAGAATCACCCCCTTAATCCATTAGTCTGCAGTTAGTGTCATGCACATTTATCTTCCACCCACTTCATCATGCATTAAGGAGCAATGTATCAGCCCGCTTAAGCCATTGGCTGATTTCACTACGAGTTACAGCACGCCGCCCTTTCACAAGCAATACATATATATATATAATATATACACACAGACATTAAGATTAAGATTATGTGCCCAGAATCACACGATTTTGAGCCAGTGCTGAGACTCGAAACTGGTTCCCCTAGTTCCAATGTCAGCAACTCTGGTCGCAATGCTACATCATCTCCAACATTACATCCATTTACATGGTGCACAAAAGTACAGTTGTCAAGCAGAGTACAAGTTATCGATTGTGTGTGTGTGTGTGTGTAAGCAGCAATCTAGGTGTAAGATGCAGGGATTTAAATATTTGTATGGGCACATGGCTAGGCCCCTCAAAATGGTGGACATGTAGTTACATACCCCTTTTTTATCCTGCTGCATCCTTTGTAACTGCTACACCCCAAGTCCCAGTGATGCGGGAAGAATGAGAGCAGAGGCCATACTGCATGAGGTGGGGACCTGGAGCAAGAATTAGGCTCTGTAAATGCAGTTGGGACATCAAAGCCTGCACAGCTCGCTGCTAGAGGTCATCAAAGAAAGAGCTGTTGGAGAAAGGCCCCTAGAGGCAGCTGTGAGATTTGGTGTGGCCAATTGGCCTTAAAGGGGTGCCACCCTGGAAGCGAAATGCTGACCTCCTCCTTGTGCCTGTACCTGTACCTTTACTTTGAGCATTGCAGAAAGCCATTGGCGAGAGTGGAGCACAGGGCCCACATGGAATGTGGTCAATTGCTCTTTGGAACAAGGGGTGGATGAGCTACTAGATAAGTAGTAAATTAGAGAAATCTGCATACACACTCAGGGGGTCATTCCGACCCTGGCGGTCAAAGACCGCCAGGGCCGCGAATGACTGAAGCACCGCCAACAGGCTGGCGGTGCTTCCCAGCCCATTCTGACCGCGGCGGTAAAGCCGCGGTCAGAAAACCGGGTCCGGCGGTTTTCCGCCGGATTTCCCCCGGCTGGGCGAATCCGCCAGGGCAGCGCTGCAAGCAGCGCTGCCCAGGGGATTCTGACCCCCTTCCCGCCAGCCTGTTTCTGGCGGTTTACACCGCCAGGAAGAGGCTGGCGGGAAGGGGTGTCCTGGGGCCCCCTAACAGGGCCCCAGCCTGCTTTTCACTGTCTGCCTAGCAGACAGTGAAAAGTGCGACGGGTGCAACTGCACCCGTCGCACACCTGCAACACCGCCGGCTCCATTCGGAGCCGGCTTCAGTGTTGCAGGCCCCCTTCCCGCTGGGCCGGCGGATGCTAACATTGTTAGCGCCAGCTGGCCCAGCGGGAAGGTCGGAATGGCCCCAGCGGTCTTTTGACTGCGGAGCGGCCAAATGGCGGTTCCCGCCAGGGGCGGGGTCAGAATGACCCCCTCAGTGCTCCCCTCCCCCACTTCTTTAACGTTCATCTGAAAAGCTAGCTGGTTCTTAGAAAAAGCCAGATCATTAATAGAGCAGCAGACACCATCTGGCAAACAAAACATATCTCTTATTTCTTGGAGATGGACTGAAGAGACACGAGCGGTCTAGCCTGGTACAAGCTTGGGAGGGGGCTACTGGAACCTGTGCATTGGAGGGGCCCACATGCATGTTGGGGTCCTTCCCTCACACCTTTTCCTCAGCCTGGAGTAAACTACTGGGGCCTAGTTTGGCCAAACTGTTCCTGAGAATGCAAATGCCATTTTGGGGACAAAAACTATCTGTGCCATGGACAAGTGGGACAGTATGTTTGTTGGAGGTCCCCTCGGACCTCCCTCCTTCTGCTGGCTGGACAGCACCCCATAAAGCTGATGTAGTGCGAAGATAGAGCTTTGTACCGATGGAGGAAGAAAGCTGTGGCCCACATGATGACCTGTCATGACTGACTTGTTGGATATGCCACAGAGTTGGTTGAGTGGTGGGCCAGGCTGGTGCCCTGAATCTAGGGAACACCCAGGGAGGAGAGGAGATGAGACCAGACCAGATTCCAGGGCTGTGACTGTGGTGTGCCTGGGGGCGCGAGATTTAGATAAGTGATGTTCTGTGGGAAGTGCCTGATTTTCCTCCTGAAGGTGGAACTGTATTACCATATCCATCTAGACTGTGTGTGAGTGAGGGCCCTCCTTTCTGCTTTGTTCCTGACACCTAACTTGAGGATAGGACTCCATAACCCCTGCTGACGCCATTATCCGACTGCTTGTGCTGCTCCAGGTTTGCTAGAAAATCCAAGGGTTGGAGGTTAGAGAAATAAGTAAAGGTTTAAGGGGAGCAGCTTGGGGTAAATTACATGGATTCTGGGCAGCACCCTCCCGATTATGAACTCCATTGCACTTCCTGACCTACTATGGCTAAAGACAAAAACCCAACAACTGCAAAGCAAGGTTGTATGGACAGATATGCTTGTGCCAGGGGTGTTAGCCAAGTACAATAGACAAATGAAACTGGCGCAGCGCTCTCATGGTCTGGAAGGTCCTTAGCCGTCACATCAGCGACAGCTGCAATCTTGCAAGCTCTCAACTTCTCCAGGGAGGCACATGAAGTCAAACTTGGAGCCATAGGCTTTGATGTCATGCTGCTGTGGCAGGGTCAGAGGCAGGTGGGAATGGGATCAGGAAGGCAGAGGGCAGATTGCGAAAACTAGAAGACACAGTTAAAAACTTTACAAAAACAGTTTCTAAACTATTTGTGATGTCCCAGGGAATGGAAGCGAGGGTGTAAAATACAGGTAGAAACAATCTATGGTTTGTGGGATTTCTGGAGAACTTTTAAGGCATGCCTCATTGAGGGCACGGGCCATACTGCATGAGATGGGGACCTGGAGCAAGAATTAGGCTCCATAAAGGCAGCTGGAGCATCAAAGCCTTCAAGTCTCGCTGCTAGAGGCCATAAAAGAAAGAGCTGTTGGCGAGAGGCCCCTAGAGGTAGCTGTGACATTTGGCCTTAAAGGGGTGCCACACTGGAAGCGACATGCTGACCTCCTCTTTGTGCCTGTACCTGTACCTTTACTTTGGGCATTGCAGAAAGCCATTGGCGTAGAGTGGAGCACAGAGCCCACATGAAATGTGGTCAATTGCTCCTTGGAATAAGGAACGGATGAGCTACTAGACAAGTAGTAAATTGGAGAAGTCTGCATATACACTCAGTGACCCCCTCCCTCGCTTCTTTAATGTGCATTTGAAATGCCAGCTGGTTCTTAGAAAAGCTGGAGAAATTCTTAGAGGAATAGCTACAGATGGAGATGCCCAAGTGGAGACTCTCCACATGCTTTATAATTGAATGGGCACTCAAGGCACTCCTGCAACGACCTCTGCCATTCATGCCTCCCTCACCCATGAGTGCTTGTTTCCTCAATTATGAAGCTACAGACGAGATCCTCTTTTTTGCTCTTTAACATGAATAATCAAGACGGATCATGGTCCTTAGAGGTTATACCAAACCAGTGCAGCAACAACAAAAATCCTTTCTATTGAAAAAAAGGAACTTGATACGTGCTCCTCTACCCACCTAAACTAAAAGTTTCCTACTGGTTCAGAACATTGTGTCTTGAAAGGCTGGAAGCAGTCTGGTGATGGGTGGAGGAGAAACACAGCCACATAAACAGCCAGCTTTTGATGACATCCCTCCTCCAACCACCACAGTTTTGAGGAAGCCTTGCACCGATTCCTAGAACACAAACTGATCATCTTCAGCGATACACAGAGTTCCAATCACTTCACCAAGATCTAAGCTTGTGTTACATGGAGGCAGCCATGATAGTGGCTTTGGTGGATCAGAAAGAAAGTTGTGCTTTCACCTGCTAACGTGCCTATTGTCTAATGCAGAGACTGGGTGGGGGTGTAGGGTGTGCGCAGCTCCTTGTTAGCTGTCTCTTTTAGGGGAAGTATTTACTTTCTACTGTACTTTGTGGAGGGTAGTGAGTACACGCAACAAGACATTTTCCCACCTAGTTGGCGAGTCTCTGTATTATTCTGCAAAATATATTTCATGTTCAGGGAGTGTAAGAAGAGAGGCAAGGGTCTTGTCTTTTGGAAAGACTTGTGACTTATTGCTTTTGCAGCTTCTGTCTCACTACATCACTTTCCACAATGGACTGTATGCTATTACATACTTTTTCCTTCTCACTTATGGCTGAGCACAACATAGCGCCCTGTGGGAGACAGCTGTGTATCGTAACTTGGGAGGTGATCAGATTACTGGATAGAATCAAGAGGGGTGAGGTCCTTAGGGAAACAGAACGCCTCAATTCAGACATTGTCTTCATACAAGAGACCCATCCCACAGATAACAAATGTTCATTTTTGGTTCAACTGGGCTTCTTGCAGGTGATTCACACAGGGTTTGGGAGGCATGGCCAGCCTCTTTCATAGCCAACTCCCCCTAAATGTTTCACAAATATGGGACGATAATCTTGGATGATGAGGTAGTCACCAGATTGTTATACAGAAGATTGCTGTCTTTGATTATAGTATATACCCTCCTAGTCAGAGTGTGACCGTTCTCGAGGTTATTGGCCAGCTGCTGGAGCAACTACCCCAGAGACCTGGGGTCCTAAGGAGACACCTGAATGGGGTAACTAATTAGAAAATTGACAGATAGGAAGGGGCTGGCATCCCCCAGCGAAGCCTCTCAATACTGCTATAGTTCCTTGTCACTTTAGGGATGACGGATGTTTAGTGAGCTTTCCACCCACAAGAAGGAGGATTTATATTTTATTCAAGGACTCAATAATCGTTCTCACATCTTGATTGCTTCCTATTGCCAAACTCAGAGATGAAAGGGGTTGCTGAAGTGTAGACACTGACATACATTATCTCGGATCAATCACAGGTGGCACTCCAGTTCTGAGAGGGTCTGAGGTGGCCAGGGTGGCAGTTCTGTGCATGGTGGTTACAGGAGGAACAATGTAGAAAGCGTTTAAGGGATGATGCTGAAGCATACTTCGAAGACAACTGGAGTTCTGTGGATTCTCCTGGGGCACTCTGGGAGGCCTTCAAAGCAAAGCTACGAGGAGACATTATGTTTTAAAACTTAAAGAATGTGCAGAAAGCAACAAGAGGCAGCTGATCTGAATGTTCAACTCCTCGCCTTTGAGTCCCAAAACAAACTCTCCCTCCTCGACAACTCCCTGCATACTAAGACGGTGCTTTAGCAGACATTGATGGATGAGGAGATGGCTGTGTGGATTAAGGCTCAGTGTTGAATCTATCAATGGAGGTTCAGGGGCTGGGATAAAGTAAGCAAGACACTACATCACCTGTGCCAAAATGTGTTGCAGGCGGATAACATCGACAGTGGTTCAGTGACCAAAATATACCAAGTTTACATCTTATTATTCTGGCATATGCTCTTGGGTGGCTGTAATGACCATTGACACTCTGTCAAGGTTTAATTGCTGATCTCCAAATTAGGTGCCTGACAGGTACATAGAAAGCCCTCCTCAAGGGGGAAATAATTGGTGAGGAGCTGACAGAAGCCTTGAGCCAATTACAGTCAAACAAAACGCCGAGATCTAAAAGGTTCCACACTGAATTCTTCAAACTCCACAAATCAAACTCATAGACCCATTGTAAAAGTGTAAAGAAACCATACATCTATTTGTGTCGGGTATTTCAAAAACATTGGGTAGCTGGTCGTGATCAACACATGTACAGGACATTAAGGTCTAACCTGTTATCCCAAGAGAGAATACTTGTAAGTATTGAGTTCATTTATCAGTCCATATATCAGGTCCCTTAGCCCTAAAAAGGTGTGAGGCATTGATTGAGTCTATAAATAGTCAGAATTAGATCGGAACTTATTGCCACTGATCGTATTTCAGTTATATAGTTGTCTAGGTTCCCCGAGTGTAAAGGTTAGCACTTGGCAAGTAAGTGAGCAGTGGACATTTTATCAAATCCACTTGTCAAGGAGAGGAGCTTACAGCGTCTTCCGGGTCACTTACCAGTCTGAAAACTGGTAAGTGACTTGGATATTTTTTAAATATCCGACACAAATATAAGTATGATTTCTTTACACTTTTACAATGGTTCCACTTGTAACTCACGCTCACGTATAAGGTTTGTAACTCTTCATGTTCATGATTAGATATACAAATGTTACTTTGAAGGATATGTTTTCTTGCATTATGTTGAATCTATGAGAACTAGTAGATATGTTATTTAAGAATATTTTTCTACACAGACTGAATATATTGACCGATCAATATGTATTCCACAATAATGGATTTTCTCTGTTAGGTATGAGTTGTCTCTTTCTCCAACCACATTTTGATGCCGTAATAACCATAATACATTAGCCCGTGGTGTTGTTCCCTAAACAAGTGTTGTTACTAACCAAACTATGCCAGCACCTGTCCTTTTAACCGACTCCACACCTAAATAAGCACGACTGACATATAACATTTGAAGATTACCACTAATCGACTGCAGATTTCCATGTGCCTGACTCACCTACAATACTAGTTGGGAGTGCGATCAATACCAACTTACTTGAGTTTCTCCTACACCCTCCTTCACAAGGGGTGTCAATCTTGACATTCCCTTTTCTGCTCACTACGCACCCAATACACTGGGTACATCGTGGTACTTTTGCTTTTCTTCATCACACTTAAGATATTGCATGTTTGCTCTCAAAAAGCCTCATCCAACACTGACCTGGTTATTATATATACTTTACAGCCTTGAAAAAGCCCCAGGCAGTCCTGCCACAGGGGGCGAAATACGTGTCAGCTTTTTCTCACGTCTACGCTCTCCTGTCCAAAAGAGCACTAATAAACTACTTTGAACCTACCATCTTGACTCTACGTGGCAATTCTATACTTTATATTACCATACACTACAAGTTTGGAATCTTACATGTGGATGCATTGTGGGTTTTGCAATTTTCTTTAATCTCACGATTTTAATTGGGGCAAATCGGTCCATATCCCATTTGATAACCCACATTTGGTTCAGAACGGACATTCTGAAGGATGAGAGAGTTGGACCATAGGAACTCTGTTTCTTGATTCACCACAAATATAGGTTCAGTAAAGGTCTCAGTAAATTAGAACCTTGCTCAACCCTTGGTAGCTGTAACCGAGCAGCCAGGCCTAACTTAGGAGACAAGAGTATAAAGCATTCAAAAACGCCAAAACAGTAAATAAGTGAGACACAATACATAACCCATCATTTTTCTCAACATAAACAGAGCCAAGTGGTTGGTGCACACAGTGGAAGCTCACCCACAAGTCTTCAGCCAGGCTCAAGATCTACATGAGACTAGAGATGGGGTCAAATATCAATGGATTTACGTAACACAAGACATTAGGTTGGCATGGGACAAGAATATTCAAGCACTACTTTACAAACTAATCAAGGACATAAAGTTCTAGGCAACACTCCCACTGTCTAAAATGAAATGGTGGCATTCAAGGTGAGTCAAACAGTGGGTTACTATATATGGATCTCCAGGCTGGGGGGTGTGATGTCAGGCATTGTACAGAAAACATCTGCTGACCTAGAACAAGAATATGATCTCCAACAGAGTCAATTACTCTGCTGCCTTCAGTTCTGTCATGCAATTACTCCTTACGTGTTTGACCTGGTGGAGCTCCCTGACTTCAGTCCACCAAAGGTGAAATTATTAACTTATGAGTGAGAGATCATAAGATACACAGATTAAGGACTCCCTAGCATTTAATATCCGGACTCCTTTGAACTGGACTGGAGGGAGGCCCCAACATCCCCATGAGGGTCTGCCATTGCATCACAGTATTGATTAATCCAACTAAAGTACCAACATTGGCCAAAGGGGCTCTATGTAAATTTTGCATATTAGTCTTCTTAGTTTATTTTAATGCCTCTACTGAATTGCTTGACTTCTTCATAAGTAGTTCTGCAAGTTAGGTAACAGACAACGGGGATGGCTATCTTCCGCAACAGGTTGTGGAAACTTGGTATGATAACCTCACCACTGTGCCAGAGGTTAACTTCACATACTGGGGACTTCATGCACACAATACAGGGTTGTAGAGTGGTTGCCCCTCTCTGGGAGGAGAGCTTACTTATTTAGGCACTGTTTTGGATTGGAACACTAATACTCCAAGATGACCATTCTCCATATAAATGTGGACGTTGATTCAAAGAGATATAAGATGGCCTCACTGTGGCTACTCATTACGAAAAGAGACTTTGCTGGGCTGTGGAGGGAGGCAAACTCGTCTACACTAGAGGGATGCAGAAAATTATGTGTTTAACGCATGAGGCTTGAGCGAACTATGTATTTAGGAAGAGGGTGCACACACAAACATTACAAACAATGGGAGGAGAGGAACCAATATTGGGGTACTACTTTGGATACATGTGGGCCTAGATCCTGAATAGCTGAAGATGATGTCTTTGGGTTGTGAGACACGAAGTAAGAAATTCAGAAATGCAGTTGTAGTTGCTATCTTCAGAACTTTCTATTGATCGTGGTCATGGGTGCAGTCATGATGTACTGCCCAGGAGAAAAAAATGCTTCTCAGTTTTCTTCGGTTTTATTTGCATTAAATAGGCAAAATGATTTAGAAATAATAAACAATATGTGCATCGCTGGCAAAGAGAGTACTAAAGTGTCAGCCACTTGTCTATTAAACGTTAAGCATCAATTTTAGTTTGATTTATTTCTAAATCACACACTAAACCACAACAGGTTAATGTACATTCTCAACACAGTAAACCCAAAAATGTTGATTCTCAACTATGCAGAGCTAGAAAAACACACTCTACCTACCTATCGAGTTTCTAGCTAAAAACATATGGAGTCTCTCAGAGGATCTTTCAGTAAAGTTTCTATATTTCTAATATCTATAGAAAAGCCCCCATAGTACTTTGTCTTTAGGTGGAAGAGGAAGGTCAGGCTTACCACAGTAATAACAGCCTTGTGCTTTGTTTACCCAGGCCAAACCTACCTGAAGCACTAAAGAACAAAAAGAGCTCTGAAAACAGGTTAATTTATTTGTTCAGAGATTAGCAGCTCTGCTTCCTGCTGTTGAAGCTCAATGTTTCTCTGGTACATTATCTTCAAATATAAAAAAGAGCCTTTATCACTGAAAAACAAACGAAGTAGAATTCCGTACACACATTTTTACAATGCTGAAAAACTAGTTATTTCAAAGAATGTCTACAGTTTTCTTCAGAAGCACACAAGTATAAATGTGTCACAGTAAATGTAAAATAAAAGTGATAGACTAACATTTCTTTCAGTAATGCAACATGTTAATTACTTATGCGTACTATCCCTCGTGGGGTATAAGCCATCAACTAGGACTCTCCAGCCATCTCTCTCCTGGGCTTTTCTTTCAATATGACTCCATGTGTAACCCATCTCCTTGCTGTCAGCCTCGAGGTCTCTGCACCAGGTGTTTCTTTGCCCTCCTCTTTTCCTTTCAGGGTTCCAGATTAGGTTCTCCCTGATGGTGCTTGATGCAGGTTTGCGGAAAGTGTGATCTATCCAGCCTCAGCATATTTTCATGATTTCTTCATGAGCAGGTAGTTGGAATGTCTGCTGCCACAGGTTGTTTTTGCTGATGGTGTTTGGCCAGCAGTGTTGGAGGATTTTCCACAGACAGGTGCTGATGAAGGTCTGGACTTTGTCTGTGGTGGACAATGCTGTCCTTCAAGTTTCTGCTCCATACAGAAAGACTGATTTTACATTGAAATGAAAAAGTATGATCTTGGTTTGCAGCGTTAGGTTCGTGAAGCTCCAGATCTTCTTCAGCTGAATGAAGGCAGCCCTTGTTTTGCCAATTGTTGCCTCGACGTCCACGCTGCCCTCCTTGTTAGTGACACTGCCCAGGTAGGTGAAGGCCTCAATCTCTTCCAGTGCATCATCTGAGTGACTGCAGTTGTGCTGGCTGTGTTAGACTTCAGAATCTTGTTTTTACCCCTGTGGATGGTGAGGCTAAGTTGTGCTGATGTGGCAGCCAAATTGTCAGCATTCTCTTGCATCGGAAGATGGGTATGGGAGAGTAGGGCCAGGTCGCCTGCAAAATCCAGGTCATCAAGCTGCATCCAAGGTGTCCGATGGATACCATTTATTCTCCTTGAAATGGACTTATTCAAAATCCAGTCCATTGTCAGCAGGAAGAGAAAATCAGGAAACAACCTTGGCAGACTCAAGCCCTCACTTGAAAGGCTTCAGAGTTATCCTCCATGGGCTATCTTGCAGGGCATTCCCTTGCAAGAGTTCCTGGTGATTCTTACACGTTTATCTGGCATACTGTAGTGGCAGAGGAAGAGTTTCCAAAGGGTCTCTCTGTCCATGCTGTTAAATGCCTGCTCATAGTCAATGAAACGGACATAGAGAGGACAGCTCTATTCCACTGACTGCTCAATGAAGACGCTGGTCTGTGCAGGATCTATCTTTGCGGAAGCCAGCTTGCTGGTCTCCCAACTGAGCATTGACTTGTTCCTTCATTCTGTTCAGGATGACTCTGTGGAACACTGTGTCCGAGGATGATGGAAACGTTATCCCTCTGTAGTTTGTACAGTTACTCAGGTCACCTTTTTTGGGGATCTTGATGAGGTACCCCTCCTTCCAGTCTGATGGCACCTTCTCCTCTTTCCAGATCCTTCCACTGTTTCAACTTCTGCTTCCAGTGCCTCTGCAGGAATGTTGTCAAGTCCTGCTGTCTCCCCATTTCTCAGATGTTTAATGGCTTGCCATATTTCTTCCTTGGTTGGTCTGCTGAAGTCGACTGGCAAGTCCTTACCAACTGGCTGTATGTCTAGTGACGACTGCAGCATGGGCTGTTTAGCAGTTCTTCAAAGTGCCCCGTCCATCTTTGCTGTTGTCCTTCATTACCTGTGATTTTATTCCCAGCTTTTTCTTTAACAGGTCTTTCTGGCTTGCTGTATCAGCCTGAGAGTTTTCTTGTTATGTCGTAGAGCTCTTTCAAGTTTCCATAGCTTGCTGCTTCCTGGGGTTCTGTGGCAAGACCATCAATGAATCTTCGCTTGTCTGCTCTTAAGCTTCTCTTTGATTTCTTGTTAATTTTTGTGTATTGACATGAGATTTCACTTTTTTTGCTCTTATTCAGCGGGTTAGACTGCAACTTTCTTTTCCTTTCGCACATGGATTTCGTGAAGAGTCTTGGTGGAGAGACTTTCTTTATGCTGGTGTTTCTTGGGACCCAGTATCTCCCAGCAGGTTGATGTCACAGTTTTCTTGCTCTTCTCCCACTGATTTTCTATTGGGACTCTGTCATCCTCTAGTTTTTGCATGACTTAAACCTTGTTATTGAGGATGACTGAGTATTCACTCCGTTTCTGTGCATCTTTAAGGAGGGTGGTGTTATATTGCTGACGTTGGATTGTCGGTTCCATCCATACTTTCTTCAGTTTTAGCTTGGCCACGACAAAGTGATGGTGTGACTCCATGTTCGCTCCTCTCATCGCTTTCACATCCTGCAGGGACCTCCGGTACTTAGATATTTTAATAAATAAAGGCTTTGGACAAAGATAAATGTGTGCTCAGTACAGCACAGAGAAGTACAAATTAATAAAACAGAAAGGTGTATTTGCAGCAGGTGAACATTTTACAAAGAACCTTTCTCTGTGTGCTTCTGTTTTTTTAACTATATGGCTTAGGAGAGTGAAGTTGCCATTGTTGTTCCACAACTTCATGATTTAAAAAAAAAAAAAGTTCCAATGAAGGCTTCAAACTGCTAATTTCTTCTGAGTGTAGTTAGCTAACTTTTCAAACTACATACATTTTCTTCTAAAGGTGCTGTTTAAAATGCTGCCCTACCCTATTTTAAAGCCTGACAATAAACAAGCCTACAAATATATGGCCCTGGATAGAAAAGTGAATAAAGAGATGTCACACCCAAAACAATGACATCTGAATATATATTTTTACACTGCTGAATCTAAAGACTTACCAATTTTAACCTCTAATTTTGTCTGTTTTCCCCCCACACAATTTGCCATTTTGTTCTACAGATTTGAACTGCTTCTGCAGAGGGGAGAGGGAGTAAGAGTGGGAGAGGAAGATGGAGATTGGTGTTGGTGCCCTTTGCAGAAAGAAAAGCCATAGCTGCCTCCCAACCTCTTTGAAAACATGAAATGTTAAAATCTGTGTTGAACTGAACACTACCATCCTTTAGCCCAAAAATGAAAGTGGATTATTTTTAGGAAGATTCCCTATTGCTAATGCCTGCAAACAACTCTGTTCATCAATCATGGAGATAGTTTTACTCATCAAATATGCCAGCTTAGGGCCGAAAACTGTGTATTAATGTAGGATATAATGAAACGCTTGACAGGAAACATTTAAGATGTTAAAGGGGTGTGACACAGGTAATTCCAGACAGTAGTGGGGATGCCAATGGAATGCACTCATGCTGAGATTAGGCACAATATAATGTATAAATTATAATTGCCATAAGGGCATTTGGTATTTGGAATCAATTTTTCACCACAGGTCTTTTCAGTCCAGGTTAGCCTTGCACTGAGAATTTCATTTTAATGTCAGTTTGCATAAATCAAAATCAGCTAATAACCCTGAGATGTTCTATTGCTCAACAAAATGCCTCATTTTTGAGTTATTAAAACACTCTGGCTTACTCATGGACAAGCTACACGGAAGACATAAGACATGTATTCAAAAAGAAGATATATTAAGACACATCTTTAGACCAATTATGCACCTCCTAACACAGCAAAGATGCTATGAGTCGATCTTACAAATTGGTCCAATCGATGATAGAGAAGTTGACATTTTGGTCTTTTTAATAGTCACAAAAACCATCCTGAGAACTAATGTATTAGCATGGAATAAATCTTGTGTCACTGCTGAAAGGAACAAATCAGCAACAACCTAGAATAAAACATACAAAATTAATATAATATAGTGACCCACCCAATATTAAGAACTCAAACCCATCAAACTTGATCCTCACTGAAATACATTTGACTCTGGTCATTTATTTTATCTACTACACACAGTAATCCACTTGACCAGCATCCTAATCAAAAGAATATTTACATAAATAACCATAATTCTATATGATACATAAAGGAACTAAAAAGGTCAACAAACAATTTGCATTAGCAAATTCATGTTTCCTTCATAGATACAAATAAATAAAAAAAGATTAGGTTACTTAACAATTTAATTTAACATTATCCTAACCTAAACAATCAAGTATGAATCCACTGAAGTCACTTATAATCAAATTGCCATAGACAATTAATTACTCAAGCAAATCATCTACTTGTAATATTTTGACACATTACATCAATATTAATTTTAAAAAGCCATGCAGAGAAATAAAGCAAACTGGATTTGCAAGCCTCTCTTTTCTTCTTTCTCAAAAGGGTATATCTCTGACATTGAGGTCATTTTCCCTACATTTCAGTGGGCAAGACCAGTGTGGTTTATCCATTAAAATAACTCTACTAATGGGTGGAGGACTAATTTGTAACAAGACGGGAATCGGGGACTCTTATGGAACATGTAACATAACACATGAAATGCCATTATGAAGGAAGTCACTGAGAATCTGAGAGCATACAAACGATATATTAGACTTTAGGGAAAGTAGAATTTCTATTGAGACACTTGAAGGAGTTTTAACCTAAATGACAAAGGATAAGATATTCCTACATTAATTTACTTCTGAAAATCTAAGGTCCGCACCACATATGTCTGAGTATGAGTTTTGAGCGGCGCCATGATCTTTTTTTTCATGTTTATTATTGAGCTGAAGCAGCAATATCATTTTAGCAGCAAATTATATACCTACCAGCAATACACCAATACCAGTTTTAATTAATAATAGATTACATATTCAAGAAAATGTATTTGTAATTGATAACCCCCATGGCCCTCTTGTTTACGATGACCTTCAAGAGCTACTGTGCATGTAGGGTATGTAAAGCTGTTGCTTACGCATGGCATGTAAAAGCAAACTCCCACCCCACCCACAATGCCGTCTTAACAAACACATATGCGGAGCCCAAGCAGACTCATTCCAATTGACGAAGACTACAAAATCATTGTATGCTAGATTTCAAAAGGTGAATGAGCAATAAAGATACCTTTAGATTTTGTGTTTTATATTGTCAAATTTGAAAAAGTGTGAGGATTTGGTAAATAAAGTGAAGTCTGTACAATCGTGGCTGGTTACAGGGAGTGTGGAAGGAAGGGCTGTAAGGTGTAATTTTGTAAGGGAAAACAATTTAATTATCTGTAAATGAATTGCAGGAAATATTTCACAGTATATCAACAGTCAGGAAAGCACACAATATGCACATTTTTGTAATTATGAAATGTGATTGAAAGAAACGTTTAACAGGGTCAAAAAAATACACTTAGTGATGTGCAAATGAAACATTTGCTGAAATCCAATTTCCAAATAAACTGTATGCCTGTGCAAATATAGTAGCCATTTCAATAGTGTACTGTCTGTAGTCAGCCGCACACTAACACACCATTCTTTAGTAATGGATTTATGACAGTATGGTCCAAAATCCATCATCAGCTACAGCCCTACCGCTCCACTGCAACGCTTGCTACACTTGTTCTTTATGTGACGCTTTCATTTTTCACAATTCCTATGACTTGAATGATGCGCTGTTGTTGACAGCACCCCAATTGTGTAAACTGTTTTAGCAGCACTGCTACCGGCCGGCCCTTGTTCCACCTTCCCGACTAGCACGCGTAGTGGGCAGGCAGGTACCCTGGAAACTGGGCCCGTTGGGCAGAAGGCGCCTGGCTCCTCCGAAGCCTTTTCACCCCCAGCAGCGCTGCGATTGACAGAGAAGCTCGCCTCTGCCCGTTGTGTGGAGTTGCCAGTGTCAGACTCAGGACTTTCCCACGATTAGTCTCTCCGATACTCTGCCTCGCCGCAGACAGGACAGCAGCGGGTAAACAGCTCTCTAACGCAACCCAAGCCGAAAAAAAAAAAAGTCGGACCACACGCGGCTGAGGTATCACTTCCGGGGTCAGAGGGCCTCTTCTGGGCGGAGGAACGGGCCATCCTTTTGGGACGGAGCCGTTCTTTCTAACCAATCACTGTGTTAATGGGGTGGCTCCGCCAGCCAGGCCCGCCCAGGGCCGTCCCTTGCTTGTCTATCGGTATAAACTAGCTTACCGAGTGCCTCTCTCGGTCTTCACTTTTTTAAGTCGTTTAAAGTCGAAACCAAGGCAGAGGCAGTTTGGATTTTTAAAGATCCTACGTCGGGAGGCGGGAGGTAAGGCCCACACCTCCCGCCTAAAGGGGGAGGTTCAGCATATGTGCTATGATAGTGGCTTTTATTTAGGGGCTGCTGGCAGCGGGGTATTGAGTTTGTACGTGTGAAAAGTACCCCCTCCCACGGAGGGCACGCACTCCATACACAGTTTGTAAATCTTAGCCATGCCCTTACCTGCGCCAGATACACAGCTCTGTTCTTAAGGGCAGTTTCAGAGGGCATGTGATTCATAGTGCAAGTGAACCTGTTCTGATGCTTTTCGTTGAAGTTTACATGCTTGCATTGGATGTTGAACGGCATCCCGATGCCTTGTAAAGAGTGTAGTCTTGTGCACATGGAACTGCTTCTCTGGTAGATGTTGGATTCTTTTTGAGTGTTTTCCCACTCCTTTGCAAAATACCCGTTAAATGATTTAAGTGGATTAAAGGTTAACTTCGTGAAGTGCTTCTCATATTTCAGATAGTTTATCATGTCACCGAAACTAACCTCTCGCAGTGACACCGGAGTGTGATGCCCACATAAATATAGGTATATCCTTGATGTATACTTGTCTACATTCGTCCATTTCAGGCCTCCCCTACCCTCCATCCGTTTACATTTGTGTTTTGGCTCTTGACTAATAGCATTGTGTTTTTTGCTTTTGTTTTACATACTGAAAATATGCACTGTAAGAAGCTTTGGCAGTATAACTAGACGCAAATGTTCGCAATACATTAATGCTGAAAAAGGTCAAGTAACAGGGTTTGGCATTTATGCACACGTTTCTGTATTTATTTTCCGGCTGTCTGTCCATCCTGTTGTTAATAGTTTGCAATTCATGATCCTACGTACATTTCATGTTATAACAATCCAAATACTCACAGAAGCAGGTTATTTTGTGAAAAATAATTTGTATAGTGTCCCAAAAGTCTCCTACACAAATGAACTCTTTGATATTTGTATTAGTGGCAATTGTAAATAGTTTTGATGCTACTCTCTATATGGCCAGGCTGAGAGTGCCCATAACCCAGATTAATCAAACGTACTGTATCATCCTTTTAGCGTCAAAGGAAGAGTTGACGCTGCAAACATTCATTCGAACGTGTGCCTTGGGGGTCGTCAGTCATTTTACTTACATTGGTTTCCGTTGTCTATTGATGCTAGAGTTCATGTGTGAGTTTTTATTTCAAATTTCATTTACGCTAATAAAGTACTGGGTAAATTACATAGCCCAGATTTGTGAAGTGGTATAACACTAGCTGCGACTGCTAATCTGAACCAGCTCTAAGAGGGCTGCCCTGTACGGCCAGCCTATGGGCAAGCTTTTAACCTTGAATGAAGAGTTTCACTGTCACACAGCGCTACGTGTTGCATGTTTTATTGTACTGATGTATACTTCTACTCTGTTGCTTCTCATCGGTATAGAGTCTCTTAGGCCTTAGGGAAAATATTGACTTTGCCGTTGTAAAAAAAAATAGTCCAAGCGATATAGAAAATATAGTCCTGTTTTCCGTATGTAAGGAAACAATGGGGTGAATGTTTTCGAATAATGTATTGAAGCCTTTTGTTACTGTAACAAGAAGTGCGTTGTGCCATGTTTTCATATTGTTAGTCAAAAAAGGTGTCCAAGCCTAGAGTGTTGCGATTCTTAGGTTAAAACAAGTTTCTTACATATATTAAAACAGTCAGAGCTTTGGTTGCTAGCTTTCAGCATCACAGAGGTAGGCAGCCCAAAACTATGCACTGTTCCATATTATCCTCGGTTATTAGCGTATTCACCTGTATAAAGTCCTAATTGCAATCAGTCTCGCAGATTTGGAGGCCCTTTTTAATCATATAAAATTGATTCTGCGCAGTAAAGGGCGGGCAATGAAATTTGACCTAGTGCTTGCCACGTTGTAGTTTGAAAAAGATAAAGCAATGTCTTTCGGCTTCCGAACAGGGGCTCTGGAGAGTGGAACACTTTATTGGGCCACAATAAACAGTATATGCTCAGATAATTTCACCGGCCTTTAACACTTGTATTCTCTGAGAAGGCAGATGATGCGATAAACTGGAAGCTGAGGTAAAATGCGGTGACTCATGGTTTTAAAACAGAAAATTGAGGACACTCTATTTCCAGAAATGTGCCTGTCAGTGCACCGGTACACAGGGCAGGTCTGGCATATGAAGGCGGTGGTTTAATTCACACCCAGAAAGCACACGGCCCCTCCCTGAGGCTGCTGTTGTTGTGGGAGGAGGCCAGCTGCCCCGGGTCAGGGGAGGGCTGTGCACATGTTGCTCTGCTCTCCCCGACTGCAGCGCCGCTTCCTGCTCTTTGTCCCAAGCTGGGCCTGCGTCACGCATTCCTGGCGGCTGCACGCGCGCCTTCCTGTTTGGGACTGTTCTCTGCCAGGCCCTCGCCCTAGCCGTGCCCTTTGTCCCTGCCCAGCAACTCCCAATCCCCACCCGGAGAGCTATCTGCCGCCCCCGGCGCCTCCCAGCGCTCGTGATAGTTTAAGATAGGAGGTGCCTTACGAAATCAGTTAACCTTTTCCCCCTCCCCCGACTGCACTGGAAAAATAAAGCCTGCGTCTTTTCCACTTTAGAGAAGTGCGCACAGCATGTACAGTGCTGAGTCTTGTATAAGTTTACAAAAAACAATAGCGGTGCCAACCTTTACTTCTGTTCTTTCACATGGTAGGTCTGAGAGCGGAAACTTATCTGGTGTATTGGAATAATGAGAAACAGGATTGGACCTGTAGTGGTTGTTCTAGGGACATTTTGAGGATGAAAGCTAGAAAGCAACGGGGCTTGGAAGGAAGGGCAAAAGAGACGTAAGGGAAGGGAATGTGACGGCAGATGACAACATTTTCCCAAAGAGGTAGAGGCGGCACCTTCATAGCCAGGCTTAAGTTGTCAGACCTTCAAAATAGCCCACTAACTACCCCGTAAGTATAAAAAAAGCAGTGTGTGGAAACGTCACAAAACGTTTAATATGTACGGGAAGCGTTTGCCCCTTCTACCACCCTGGTTTCTTTCTTCTTGTGTCGTGGGGATTTCTCTTAATATTTTGACAGTCCTTCAGTCATTACTCTGCCATTTTGTATGCTCCTATCCCGCAAATAGTTAACTCTCTCTTATGTGTGCCTTCTGGTATCCGACGCCGCTTAGTGTTGGCCCTCACATCCGCGCCACTATGTGTCAAGCCAGCACCTCACAACACTCTATACGTCACGCATAGGCCCTTTTGTGTATGTTCGATGACCTGCCTTTCTTGAGCTAGCATTGTATTTATTACCCACCTCATGCCCATTTTCTGTTTTTCATCTTGGTGTCTTGTCTTTTTCGTACCTCTTACATGCCTAGCGAACTTCTGTCTCTTTCAAATAGTCGAACTTTTGCCCCTCATGCATACTCGGGCCTCTCCCCATCATCATATGCCAGATCTGGGTCTTCACATATCTGGGCCTCTGTGCTCTCCCATGTAATGCCTTCCGCCTCTTTAACGTGCATGTGAGTCTTTCACTGTCCAGGTGGGGCTTTTGTCAGTACCACTTTTGGTCTAGCTGTAACAGCGTCTGTCCATCTCATGTTTCTTTTGGCCAGTGCCCCATTGGCATGCCTTGTGCTCTTCCTTCGGCCGTGCCTTCGCCTCCATATTGCTAGACGATGTTGCCAGTGTATACTGTCGTGTGGTGTCCACTGCCCATTTGGCTTTGCCCTCTCACGTGCAGTGACCTTGGCTTATCTAACGCACATACTCATCTGTCTCACTCACCGGTTAAGTGTGGCTTTTGATTCTCTGTCATGCTTTGGTTACTTTTGTACAGTCCGCTAAAACTATAGCCTTCTCAGGCTTTTTCCTAGTAACATGCCATGGAATATGCGTTCCTGGTCGGTCTGAGGTATTCTGACCCGCAGACAGAGCTTCAAGTGGGATGAAATAATGGGGTGTTTCTATAAGGGTAGTGATCAATCTAATTGAGGGCCTGGTCCATACACATTAACTCGATTTCTGTGGTTCCCATAGTGTGCTACCTGGCTGCTATTGTGGAGCCTCTCTGAGCTTTCTTTTATTGCATGTACATATACAGGGAGTGCAGAATTATTAGGCAAGTTGTATTTTTGAGGATTAATTTTATTATTGAACAACAACCATGTTCTCAATGAACCCAAAAAACTCATTAATATCAAAGCTGAATATTTTTGGAAGTAGTTTTTAGTTTGTTTTTAGTTTTAGCTATGTTAGGGGGATATCTGTGTGTGCAGGTGACTATTACTGTGCATAATTATTAGGCAACTTAACAAAAAAAAATATATACCCATTTCAATTATTTATTATTACCAGTGAAACCAATATAACATCTCAACATTCACAAATATACATTTCTGACATTCAAAAACAAAACAAAAACAAATCAGTGACCAATATAGCCACCTTTCTTTGCAAGGACACTCAAAAGCCTGCCATCCATGGATTCTGTCAGTGTTTTGATCTGTTCACCATCAACATTGCGTGCAGCAGCAACCACAGCCTCCCAGACACTGTTCAGAGAGGTGTACTGTTTTCCCTCCTTGTAAATCTCACATTTGATGATGGACCACAGGTTCTCAATGGGGTTCAGATCAGGTGAACAAGGAGGCCATGTCATTAGATTTCCTTCTTTTATACCCTTTCTTGCCAGCCACGCTGTGGAGTACTTGGACGCGTGTGATGGAGCATTGTCCTGCATGAAAATCATGTTTTTCTTGAAGGATGCAGACTTCTTCCTGTACCACTGCTTGAAGAAGGTGTCTTCCAGGAACTGGCAGTAGGACTGGGAGTTGAGCTTGACTCCATCCTCAACCCGAAAAGGCCCCACAAGCTCATCTTTGATGATACCAGCCCAAACCAGTACTCCACCTCCACCTTGCTGGCGTCTGAGTCGGACTGGAGCTCTCTGCCCTTTACCAATCCAGCCACGGGCCCATCCATCTGGCCCATCAAGACTCACTCTCATTTCATCAGTCCATAAAACCTTAGAAAAATCAGTCTTGAGATATTTCTTGGCCCAGTCTTGACGTTTCAGCTTGTGTGTCTTGTTCAGTGGTGGTCGTCTTTCAGCCTTTCTTACCTTGGCCATGTCTCTGAGTATTGCACACCTTGTGCTTTTGGGCACTCCAGTGATGTTGCAGCTCTGAAATATGGCCAAACTGGTGGCAAGTGGCATCGTGGCAGCTGCACGCTTGACTTTTCTCAGTTCATGGGCAGTTATTTTGCGCCTTGGTTTTTCCACACGCTTCTTGCGACCCTGTTGACTATTTTGAATGAAACGCTTGATTGTTCGATGATCACGCTTCAGAAGCTTTGCAATTTTAAGAGTGCTGCATCCCTCTGCAAGATATCTCACTATTTTTTACTTTTCTGAGCCTGTCAAGTCCTTCTTTTGACCCATTTTGCCAAAGGAAAGGAAGTTGCCTAATAATTATGCACACCTGATATAGGGTGTTGATGTCATTAGACCACACCCCTTCTCATTACAGAGATGCACATCACCTAATATGCTTAATTGGTAGTAGGCTTTCGAGCCTATACAGCTTGGAGTAAGACAACATGCATAAAGAGGATGATGTGGTCAAAATACTCATTTGCCTAATAATTCTGCACTCCCTGTATAACACAATACGTGACATGTACCTAAAACTAGCCAGGGCTATTGGCTTTGTCAATGGTAGTTAGCTGTTTAAGATAAATTAGTAATAGCAATATTTTTGTTGTAAATAATTACAGGTGAAAATATTTCAATTCTGAGACTGAATTAAAGGGTGTGGAAGGAGTAGTGGTCTTCAGAGTGACTATCACTTCCGTTATGATCACTCTGTATTAGACATGTATGCCCCTTTTCTCTCCACATTTCCTCCCTCTGCATATCTTACTCTTCATCTATTTCTCTTCAGCACCATCTTTTTCACTCTCTGCTATAGGGACTTCCTCGCATCTCATTCACAACACATGACACACTCACTCACCAGAAAACATGGCAGTTTCTTTAAATGTCACCATATCAAGTGTATACCTCCATCTCACATTTGAGCAGAAGCACAATTGAAACAGAAATATGTGACCAATCTCTGTGTGCTATGCAGAGAGGCCAAGGATTGGTTGACCATGTATTCTGAACACCTTTCTGACCTACGATAGACTGTCAGAAACTCGCAGGGTCTTCAGCCTGAACACCAGACCTCTCACTCATGGGCCATTATAAACACCTGGAGACGACTCCTTTAAAAGTATGCACTATAGAAGAGTAATGTGCTACTCTGCAAAACATAAGAAAACAACACCCTGGAAATAGTTAACACGCTCACAGAATGCAAGATTAAGTGAAATATGGGAAATAAAAACAGGAACTAAATCGCTAACACGGATTCATTTAACTTTTTTTGCATTCACTAATGAGAAATCAGTCAGTGTTTACCAGTAAAGTTGAGGGCAAAGATATAGGGCCCGCAGTTTCAATGTCCATTTTTAGGTACCACCTGGTCCGAGACCCGGAGGAACCTGGCTCGCTTAAAGCCCTGCCCTCTGGCATGCTTGGGTCTCAGCCACGCTCACGTTTGGGCCCCCTTTCTCTCTTGCTGGTGAGATCTGTGGATTACACGCCCAATGATCTTCACTTGGGAAGTGACCTTAGTTGAAAAAAATCACGAGTTTCAGCCCAATAAAAAACAATGGTCGCGAATTGAACCAACTCTTTAAGTATAGAAACGACTAGAGACACTGTTTCCATTTTTTTTATCGAAGTTTAAAATACGTTGCAGCGATAGGAAACTTTGGAAACGTCGTCAGGGGTAGTCAAACGCTTAATAAATGCAATCTCGGGTTTTCAACATCACTAGGGCTCCGATGACATGCCAAGCCTTCCTGGTAGCTGGGTGTCTGACAAATACCAAGAACCGAGATCCGCCACAAGCCTGAGGCCACTGCTGCTGGAAGAAAAGGGTGAAAGGTGAGGCGCCCCGCCGCCCCCTCCCCCCACCTCGCCCCTCTCTCCGGCCTCTGCTGGGTCTGAGACGCCGGAGCTCTGTTGCTGGATTGTCCAGACAGAAGGCTCTTTACTCCCGAGTGCCTGGGAATAGCTTTGGAGGGGCTCGGAAGGAGCGGCGTGTGGGGGAGGGGGAGGGTATACCTCCATGGTGTTCGGAGGAAATGGCTCATCCCCTCCTGCCCGGGAGCACTGGGACCCAGATGCTATCGGCCTCTCACAATGCCTCCCTCCCCCCGCCGGTTTCCTGTGCAGCCAGGGGTGTGTGCAGAGGTGATAAGTGGCCTGGCAGATGTGTAGGTGGAGGCTGCACCCGGCGCTGGCAGCGGCTGCCAAGTCCAAATCTGCTGACCGGCTGGAAAGTAGCAGGGGCTGCCATAGAAACAGTATCAGGCGGCTCGCATGTGTGCAGTGTGCCTCTTGGCGTTACGCACACCGTGTCCTTCCCCTGGCGCGCCGGAGGAAGAGGCTTTCCTGGAAGAAACCGGCGCACACCTCGGTGGTAAGCATTCTTTTAAGCCCGTCCCACGTGGGCACGTTCCATTTAGAAGCTGGCAGCTGCCAATCTATTGTACCCCTGGACCGAAACGGCCGGCCATGGCATGGCATGGACAGCAAATGTTTATGGTGCGATCGCTATTACGCATTGATAAAATGAGGGTGTGAGGATTGTTTATGTTTTGAAACTTCTGAAGTGGTGACCATTCAGACACCATGAATTCTTTTTCGGTGGGAGGGAAGGGGTTGAAGGGGCGCCTCTCTAGTGTTCAGCCCAAAAGGAAGAACGAAAACACGAGATTACTACGGATGACACATCCCTTGAAGAGGCAGGTTTTATAAGTTTTTATGAGTGGGCATCTGATCCTTGGCAGGGTATTTCCAGATCATTGAATACTTGGAAAATTATTATTTTCTGGTCTTCTCTCCGTTTTCCATCACCTGATTTCCAGTCGGGCCATGTCAAGGCTTCTTGTACTGCTTTGATCCCAGTAACTGGACATTTTGTCTGACAGATATGGTGGCGTGTCAGTAATTAGTGTTCTGAAAATTGGACGCAAGTTTTGACAGATCAGACTAGAGTCGATCCTTCAACACCTGCTGTTTTCTTCCCAAATGTATTATTTGCACTCCGTGAACATGCAGCTTTATTTTTTGACTAAGGGCCATATGTAGAACACTTTTTCCCTTTGACACAGAATGGGTAAAAACCTTTGCTACATCTGGCCCTAAATACTTTAACAGTGATGCAAGTGCACTCTCTATTGCACACAGTGAGACCTCCACCCCAACTCGAGATCACGGTCTGCATGTAATGCCATGTCATATCCCCTGTTGTTTGCTGTATGTTATGGCATGTGCTATTGCCATTTTTATATATATTAGTCACAGGTGGAGCCAGATCATCGCCGAAGATGTTTTATTGGAGTAAGCGATGTACATTATGATATGGGGTCTGGTAGAGATCAGATTACAGACATCCGTATGCCATGGACTTGGGAACATGTAACAGGAACTGTATTACTCTGTGCAGTTGAATTTTTACATTACACGCAATTACTGTTTCAGGCACTCGATGAAGTGGTTGCCCAAAATCTCACATTTATTTTGTTAATTTCTTGAACGTGGATTAGAACCGAACTACCAAAGACTCAAATTAGAACCCGTTGGTTGTGTTTCAAGATCAGGATATTAGCCAGCAGAACACCCCATTGCCTTAAGTGCTGTCATTTCCTGGTACGTCACGAATTTCACGAATTTCAAACAAGGGATTTAAACTGAAGCAACCCTCATGTTTACATTTTTCATGACACATTCTTTATTATCTAATCATAAAACAAACTACACTCTTTAAAACACACAGAGTATTAGCAACATGCAACACGATACTGGAACTATGTTATCACATTTTTACTCAAAACTGGGTTTTAATAGACGCGCTTTGAGGGAAACAGGTGCAAAAGTAAAACAAGCATTGGCCAAAACAAGCACGAGTCAGTGTCTAGTTAAGTAACAATTGGGAGAGTGCTTCTGACGTTTGTGTGTGGCGCAATAATGTACTGTCCATTCCCCTTGACTAAGTGCATTTTGGACCCGGCCTATAATCTCTACGCACATCCTTTGGGATTCATTCCCAGCATTTTAAGTAACACCGTCTGTATTTTACAAAATGGATGGCTGAGGAATTACTCCGTCTGATTCATTCTCCCAGCCAAAAGAAACGTGTGTTTCTGCTCCTATTCCCGCAGAGTTGGGTTTGGAAGGCGATTGCTGTCATACCATTCGGAGTACTTCACTTGTTTTCCCAGTGCCAGATCTGCTCCCCTTGCTTGTCTGCGTTGTAATCCTGCACAGCATTGAAGGAGTCTGAGACACAGCCAGGCGGCAGTGGGCCCTGTAAAGGGGGGGTATTGTCTGCAGATGCTGACCGCTGCAGGTTGCTCTCTTTTGGTCTCATCGGCTTCCTCATAGCCTGAAGAACGATGCAGTCTTGGGAGCCTGGCTAGTCACCCTGTATACCCCCTCCCAGGGAAGAAACTCAGTGTACATCAGTTGACCTTCCCTGATCCTGTACACAGTAGTGTAACTAGTATAACTTCTCCAGGTGGTGCAGATACCAGTTTGCCCATGTCGTCAGTAGCATCTTTATCCATTTTTTAGGTCAAGCTTGCTACTGCCTGTTGCAAGACATATTGTGGCCTTATCAAGAACATAGTTGGGGTTGGAGCATGCCTGCCCATTTCTTACCATATGTTGACTTTGTCACTCTCAATTTCCTGCTTCATATTTGATGTTTTTGTCTTGTCAATTTTGTGTTTGTCCCTCTTATTGAACCTTGCCTCTTTACCATGCCTGGTTCTCATGCTCACTTTTTTTCTTTATGTGTTAGCACTCAGTGAGAGTACATGTTTACCATCTCTCTCCCTTGTATGATTCCCTTTCCCAAAACTGCACTCACCTGTTGATTCTTCTTCCCTCCCCTACATATTGCTAATCCTGCCTGCACACTTCTCTCTCACCCTTTGCTTCTCCTCACTGCCCCCACAAAACTCCATCACCTCCCCCATATTGCTTGCATGCCTGTCTGCATCTGCCGCTCTGGCTCTACCTTGTTCTCTGGCCTGTTGTTCCATCTCTCCACTTTACCCTCTGTGTTGCTTGCCCCGACCTGGATCCTTTTTCTGTTGCCCATAGCTTCTCCTCCCCCACGCCCTCCATGTTCCTATCTATACCTGTTGAAGGCTACCCCTCCCCCACACTCTGGCCTACATGTTGCTCAGCCTCACCATCGTGCAATAAAAAAAACTTTCTGGCCTCATTTTGTAGGCACACACTTAAAAATGATGCACGCATGTTAAATTGATGTGCACTGAGATTCTTTACCAAGAGAAGGCATACGGGGTGATTCCACCCAGGATTCCCTGTCATGGCTTCATGAAGGATCTATTACTTCATTTTGGCACGATCGCGGACGAGAACACTAAGATGGTGATGGATGAAATGTAATGGCTTTATTGTTTGAGTGGGGTATGTGTCAATATCAATAATCAATATAAGCTCCCCCAGGTAATCCTCCAACTAATCAATCAAAAATGAATCCACTCACGCATTATGGACTCATCAAACTACATCATGAAACGTGCAAAAGCTCTACTATTGCCACATGTAGAAAATATATAGATATAAATGTATTCTTCTTTTATAAACAAATCTAAAATAATATTTATCCAAAATATATATATATATATATATATATATATATACTATTATACTTCACAAGACAGAATAAACATAAATCTATAGGAGAATTAAAGAAAACAGACAAATTAATCAGTGTTTAAAAAATTCTTGTGTACCACATTACATCACTGTCTAGTTATTGGTCAATATATCATGTAAAATTGATCAGTACAATCACAGGTAAGATTATAGTTGGGTTTATTCCATCAAGCACTGGTGGGGTGCAATAATAGAATTATGTTGGAAGCTGAAAGCTGCTCCAGCGGGCACGCTGGCCACTCAGTACTGGTTGGAAATAGGGTCTCAGCATAATGACATGTCTTAGTGGCCAACTGTGCTTACAACTGAACTATTAAGCATAGGATCAAACACTGATTGTATGGCGTTCAAAAGAGTCACCAATAAGGCACTAAACCTGTACTCCTGGTCAATAGACAAAGCAGAGTTGTCCGGACAATGCCACGGATGAACAGTTGTCCAATCCTACACTACCTGGAGTACCCAACCATACTTAATGACTCACATCACAGACGCTGTTCATCTCCTATTTCATATTGGAGCCTTTCCATCTAAAGACCTGGTCCCTGTCTGGAAGTTAACTTGGCCAGACCTTCATTGCCACCTATGCGGCTTGTTCAAAGAAAGCATTTTAAATTTTTTGTGCATCTGCCCAGTGGTTGCTCATATGAGACAGAAACTGATATGTCCCTCTCTGAGAGCCTTACAAATCAGATCCTGTCGCCCGGCTGTGATGGCGCTTCTAAGCGGGCATAATATGCAGCTTGCCTGTAGAGCCACAAATTTCCTATTCCATGTCAGAGGGCTGCTTACCTAATAAACGCTGCACTCCAGTGATATATACCTTTTGACTTCAAAGGGAACTTTTCAATCTCCCCATTTGCAAATAAGTCATTTAAGGCGTATGGAGCATGGAACAGAAGTTGTTCCACACTGCACCTTAATGAATAAATGCTGTGCAATTTAACCCTTAGCTTTACTGGCAACCTTCTGATCTCGCCACCTGCTGACAGGTCATCTAAGGACTATGGTCAATGGAACATGAGTAGTACTATTTCGCACTTTGGTGATTGCTTAACGCTGTATTATTGCAAATTGTGATTTTATGTTTGAGGTTTTAAACTTTCGTTCTCCTACTTCACTTTAATAAGTGCTGTAGCTATAGTTATTTCTGTAAGGTTATTCATTATACTCGGGTTTTGGGGTTATGTATGAACACCTAGATTCGCCTCCTATTCCGCAATGCTCTTGAAAGACTTTTCCTGCAGGCACATTCTAAAGGTCACCAAATTGTAATATGGGTCTGTCTAAGCAGAAGTGTGATTCTGAAATCCCAGGACAGTTACGAACCTCGGCCCTATTTGGCTTTCATAGTAATCAGGTAATAGCAGCTGTCACTCGAAATGACTTTGGCCCTTTTTAGTTTCATTCGAATGTAGACACAATGTTCACTTTATTGATTGGAAGAATCTTGTGGTGTACGCATACGTTACATGGTATGTCCCCGGCCCGCCAATCCAATTATATCTATGCATAATGTTCACTTCTACGATCGTAGGCATTGTTTTCATATATTTATTTTATCTCACTGATATGTACTTTTTCATTTGCGGTGTGTTTATGCAATGATTTTTATTAATCTGAAATAAAGCATGACTTACTTACTGATCAGGTCAAGGAGGTTGTTTAATAAAAATTCATTGATGCATTTCAGTGTGAAGAGTTTGTATTATGAACCTTCTTCAGGGCATTCAATCTTTTTTCTCCCTTCAACTTGTACAACATACAAGCCGACAAATACATCATAGCGGTCTAATCTATCTCATGAAGGGGTGAATTTAACAGAGGGAAATGGTGCTCCTGTTAACATAGGAGCTTCTCAAATTTTAAACTTCGGTACTTCCGGCATTTGAAAAACAGGTCCACCAACGCCTCACTGATTGTAATAAGATGGCTCAGCAAAACTTACTAGTAAGGATGGCATGTAGCAATCCTTCATTAGTTCAGGCTTTCCAAGTGAACTAACTCCTATCAATCGGTAAATAAGATCGTCTGCAAGCGTAATTCTTATCCATCTTTATTATTAAAACCTCTGCCCCAGCAGTTTAATGATTTGGTGGACCCTCCACCTCTTTGATTAGTATGGCCATCAAAAAGAAATGCCAATAACGCCATGCTCCTTGGTAGCACTTTCATAGGTTATGTGTGTGATGTAGAAGGTGAGTTAATTTGTCATTATAACTGGTCCTCACAGATTAGGAACAAATGTTTTAGTAGATGAATCAATGCAATTTTAGAATATTTATCAAAACTAAAGTGCAAAGTATTTAAACAGTCAAGAATATTCATCTTTAAGCAGAAAAACAGGGGCTCTGTTAAAGTTGCTTCTTCCATTCATCTTTGTGAAAAACACATTTAGTAATGTAGAAATTGCCTACAACAAACTACAGAAGCCTTATCACACCACTTCCTATCTAAAGAGATGAAGTGCATGTGGATTGTGTGAAACTTTCTTCCACCCACCCGCACTTGACATTTCCTAGTGAAGAAACTAGTTCAATTTAAGATGTTCATAATCCTGTGGGCATGTGAATGTACTTCTCTAAGGCTTTCTGACTTAACACTTCTTGAAGACCCTCAACAGTCGAATAGAAATGCAATAACTGAGGAAAATATCTCCATCCCCGGCCATCACCCAATTGATTATTTGGAAGGCTAGATCCTAGTTTAAGACTTTAAGGCAATAAAGTATATCCAAATGATAAGCCATCGTTTGCAAAATTTCTTGGAACCCCAACTGGTCATCACTCGGTCAAGCAGCAGAAAACTTGAAGCATCTCAAAGTTTAATCGCAGCTCAAGGATATTAATTGGTGATGAACTTATCACCCAACTCATATTTCCTGTCTACCCCATTATGTATTGGTATTCACTGCTAAAAGATGTATCTTTTAGGGCAGCAGGAGCAGTGCTATGCCTGGATTTTTTAGACTCCCGAGTCAGAGGGTTTCATAAGTGTATCCTTGGCTTATCCCTCACCATAGCTGCTGTTGAACTACTTGAGTTTGGGAACATCTCTAGCCTGGTGCACTCTGCAGCACTAGAAAACTACACATTCACAAGGATCCCAATAAGCTTTCTCTAATACTTATTTATTAAATAGCTGTAAAGATACCCCCTAACAAGTGTAACCTGGCCTGTTGGGAAATTAGCAGCAATACATGTCCTGAAAAAGGATCATGCTCTGGAAAGTCCCACATGGCATCTGTTTGCCACGGTCTGCTGCCTAGCACAGTCCACGATGAACCCAAAATCCCTGTGCATTAGCGCCACAGAGCCTGAGAGCCACTGGCCTAAATGCAAGCTTAAAGCTGAGGCAGCAGAATTGATCCTCGCATATAAAGCAACCTTGGAGCATGAGTTTTTCTACATAGAAATGTCTCTTAAATGTACTCAGTTATTTTGTGTAGTGGTAGCTTTTCTCAGTTAAGAACCTCCTCTAGATACAGTCTTGTCCAATTGTAAATGAATTGGATACCTGTAAAAATAGTATCTGCCAGTTACTCCCCTTGATACTAGATTGTTGCCCTTGCTTTTCTTGTTATTTTATCCAAACAAAAAAAAAAAGTTTCTAGCCCAAACAGATCCACAGTTACTAAAAATGCCACACTGTGCACTACTGTTCAGCGGAAAGACCTTCACAAAGTTTTAATGTTCACCTTTCAGTTGCATATTGCTCTATTTAGGTGTTCAACTAGGTGTTCAACTAGTTCTAATATGGTGAAACCTTTGTCCATACAATGGTAACGTGTAAAAATGAAAAGTTAATGACCTGATACTATCACAAAATATACCGCATTATGCCTCATAATTTGAAGTTTCCTGGTGCATGATTTAGTAAACTCTGCCGCTTAAGTTGGTCACCCATTGCCGCATAATTCCAGTGGACCAGCTATTGACCAATTAAGCATCGTGAATTTAAAGGCAGGTCGGAGGCTTGGATATTGATGTTAACGTGTCCAGGCCTGTGAAGGGTAAAAAGAGGCCATTGAGTTTCAAACTACGACTGAGGGGTACTTTTCTGGCTGTAGGACAGGGAGTAAAGCAGGTTCTGACAGGGTGTTTTTTTCTAACGTATTCTCCTTTTCTTGAAGTAGTAAATATGTTGTTAAATACGAAGTTAATTAAACACATCCTAGTCAGCTAAACCTGGAAATCGTTGTCCACTCAGTAGAAATCCCGTAAAGCAGCCTCCGGCCAGGTGTAAGCACGGCCCATCATGTGGTCGCCCACGCTTTAGCACAGCTGCCGGGTCGCAGGGCGGCACGCTTTGGCACCAGAGCACCTTGGCACCTGCCCTTATTTGCATACAAGACTTCATCACTCCACTTACAGTTCCGCGGCGCGGGGAGTGGCCCGAAGCTTATCGAAAGCCGTGTCCTGTTTGGACATGTTCGAACACCTTGGCCGACGTCCACGCATGGAGCGCCTGGGTGGGGCAGGAAGAAAGTTAAACGACGTGTCTAGGGGTGGCGAGGGGGCCGAAGCGGGCGCCTCCTGCACCGCTGGGCACGATTTCAGGTTTCGATCCACCTCTTTGCACGAGCCCTTCAGACACTTTCATGCAGCATTAAAGCAACTTACTTCCTCTTGTGCGTTTCGTTTAAATGCACCTACCTCGTCTCCAGGTGGTAACTGCCCAGAACGGGCTACCATTTTTTTGAGATTTGCGAATGCTTTCGGTTTGTTTGTAGGGTGTTCATTAACTTAAACTAGAGTCCTTTCAGAGCAGCATGTCGAGCAATAGCAAAAATTAAATGTTGATTAATGAGCGTGTTTTCAGTGTTCGTTAGCGCAGCGCATTGCTGTTAATGTGGCCGTTTTCGCTGTTCCCCGTCTGTGATTTGGCACAGGGACACTGCATTGACCTGCGGGCATAGTCCGCCCACTTCTTCAGCCATACACTCGTGCGAGCGCTCCACCGTACCTGTCATACATTAACCACCTTAACTCCCCCCACCCCGCCTGTGCCCCCAAGTGTATTCCATGCACACTGGTGTGCAGTCGAATCCAAGGGCCAGATGTATCAAAGGGTTTTACCCATTCCGAGTCTATGGGAAAATGCTTTAGTACCAATGCCCCAAATGCAGTGCTCCCCATCCCTTCGCCCAATGTAAGCAGGCAATTTGTGTACCGCGATGTTATTCTGTGGTTTCACTGTGTTTAACATTTGCATTTACATCACCTCATAATGTTATCCACCTTTTTAATTTGCCTTTGTACCATATTTCTTAGCAAACAGCAAATCACGTTTGTGGCAAATAAACTACCTGATCATGTTTGTAGGGTCAGAATTTGAGTCCACAGTTGCCGTTTTAACGCCCTATCAGTCTCCTTCTGTGCCCTCCCACTTATATTTCACCTCCAGCCGCCTCACACCAACACCCGCTCCCCACCCCAAAAACTTGGTCCCACTCTGACAGAGCGAATGTGTGGGGGATTCAGGTGAGCTGGGGGAGTTGCAAGATGTTTGAGGTTCAGAGGCAAGTCACTACTTTGATGTAGCCAGCCAGGGATTGGCCTATGAAAAGCTGCCCCATCCCCTCCTAGTTAGTCTTCCCATCCCATTCCATACACAGGAGTAATTTGTCTGCTCCACGGAACATACCACCTACCTGAGGTAAAAATTCTTGCCCCGATATGGTGTCGATTACTCAGCACGCATAAAGAGCGAGGTACGCACCAAGACAGACTGAGAATACCAAAGAAACTCATAAGACAGAAAAAAAGTCACCATAACCAAAAACCTGGGAGGGAGAGACGGGCTCAGAAATGGAACAAGAAGACCTGGACTCGGAGTAATGAAGATTACCAATTAGTAATCTGGCATTACTTCCTTGTCCGTCTTCCCATCCGTTCCTTACACATGAGCCCATACCTAAGCTCATGGTGATTGATGCACAGAGAAACCAAGGATGATGCAAAAAACTTGATTTGTATTCTTTTTATTCCTTTCAAATGCAAAAAAACAGCATAAATCACAGACTATGTACAGCTAATAAAACATGAGCCCCAAAGTTTGAGGATGCAGCCAACCCCAACTGAATCCAGTAATGGGAAACAAAAGTGTTGGAAGAGGTCCATGTTGCAGTCTTACAAATATCACAAAGGGAAGCCCCCTTAAACATTGCCCAGGATGAGGAAACACTTCGAGTGGATCGCCCCTGGAGAGAAGATGGAAGGGAAAGGTGAGCAGCACACTTCACCAACCAAGTAGCACACTTCACCAGCCATGTCAAATTGGTCAACAAAGGCTTGAGACCCTTCCCAGAGAGACCATAGGTGACAACTTGCCAAAAAAAAACTGAAACGGTCCCGGTAGATGCGAAGGGGCATTCAACTATCCATAGAATGAAGAACCTCCTCCTCCGGAGAAGAAGGGTTTTGAAGGGAAACCAGAAGGCCAATATCTCCCAGTCGGTGGAAATCCGACAAGACCTTGTGCAGAAAAAATGGACTAATAAGCAAGATCACCTTGTCAGGACAGAAATGCTAAAAGGGGGGAGAAGCAAGCAAATCCCCAACCTCACCAACCCTACCACCAAAACAAAACCTTAGCAGAAAGAAACTTGAGGTCTACTGCAGAAAGAGGTTCAAATGGAGGACCTTTGAACACCTGAAGCACCAAGAGGACGCTGAAGCAAAAAACTACTCAAAAGGCAAACCACTGAGGGAGAGACAAAAGACATATCAGAACCTCTGAAGGCAAGAATGTAAGTCCACTTGGCATGAAGAGTAGAGACCGCCTGACCCCATTCAAAACCATTCCCTCAGAAAATCTAACGCCTGACAGGATCACAGGAAACAGAAGCAAATGTGTGGGCGATTCAGGTGAGCTGGGGAGGTGCAAGATGTTTGAGTTCAGAGGCAAGTCACTACTTAGAGCAACGGTACTCAAAGTACGGCCCGCGGGCCGCCAGCGGCCCCACGGACCTAGCTTGGCGGCCCGCGAGACACACACCAAACGCCACATCATAATGGCAGCAGTATGTAAACATAGAAGAGGGCCGCGGGAGCATGCTCCCGCAGCCCTCCTCTATGTTTACATACGGCGGCCATTGTTTATGGCGTTGCCCTGACGATCCTGGAAGCCAAAGCCCCATAAAAGTCAGCGCTTGCAGCTAACTTTTATGGGGCTTTGGTCGTCTGCTTCCTGTCACCGGCTCCACGCCTGCCTGCCTGCTGTTCCACATTTGTGGCATCTTTACAGTGCTTTGAGTCAGGTAAGGCTCTTTGGTTATTTATTTATTTGTTTTTAATGTAGTGTGTGTTACTGGGGTAGGCATGAGAGCAGATTGCGCTGTGTGTGTGCGCTGTGTGTGTGTGTGTTACTGGGGTAGGGGTGAGAGCAGATGGCGCTGTGTGTGTGCGCGCTGTGTGTGTTACTGGGGTAGGGGTGAGAGCAGATGGCGCTGTGTGTGTGTGCGCTGTGTGTGTTACTGGGGTAGGGGTGAGAGCAGATGGCGCTG
The DNA here is from genome assembly GCF_031143425.1 of Pleurodeles waltl. NCBI lineage: Eukaryota > Metazoa > Chordata > Amphibia > Caudata > Salamandridae > Pleurodeles > Pleurodeles waltl. The sequence goes on along the minus strand of NC_090437.1, from coordinate 1,027,914,120 downwards.
TGTGTGTGCGCTGTGTGTGTGTGTTACTGGGGTGGGGTGAGAGCAGATGGCGCTGTGTGCAGATGGCGCAGTGTGTGTTACTGGGGTAGGGGTGAGAGCAGATGGCGCTGTGTGTGTTACTGGGGTAGGGGTGAGAGCAGATGGCGCTGTGTGTGTTACTGGGGTAGGGGTGGGAGCAGATGGCGCTGTGTGCAGATGGCGCAGTGTGTGTTACTGGGGTAGGGGTGAGAGCAGATGGCGCTGTGTGTGTTACTGGGGTAGGTGTGGGAGCAGATGGCGCTGTGTGCAGATGGCGCAGTGTGTGTTACTGGGATAGGGGTGAGAGCAGATGGCGCTGTGTGTGTTACTGGGGTAGGGGTGAGAGCAGATGGCGCTGTGTGTGTGCGCGCTGTGTGTGTTACTGGGGTAGGGGTGAGAGCAGATGGCGCTGTATGTGTGCGCGCTGTGTGTGTTACTGGGGTAGGGGTGAGAGCAGATGGCGCTGTATGTGTGCGCGCTGTGTGTGTTACTGGGGTAGGGGCATTGTTTTGAAAAAGGGGGTGGGGTGGTTGTTCCCCCTCTAAGCCCCGCCCCCTCTAAGCCCCGCCCCCCGCTGTCACTTCAGTGCGGCCCTCGGCCGCAAACCATACTGCAATTTTGGCCCCCGAGAAAAAGTTTGTGAGTACCCATGACTTAGAGGTAGCTAGCCAGAGACTGACTTGTGAAAAGCTGCCCAACTGTACACCAACAGCAGCAATGGAGGCAAATGTATTGCCCACCAGGGCACAGTCCGACCAAGGGCCTGCTCTCGGTCTACTGGTGCAATGAGTTGTGAGCAGGATGTTGGAGAAGTCTGTGCGCATTAACTGGCTGCTTTCTGTTAGTATCTTAATTTTCACGATTGTCTTGGAAGCACCACACTGCCAGCAGCTGAATGTTTCCATACATTACACTAGCTCGCTGAGCAGATCTGCTTCCGCATGGCAACAACATGCTGCCTAATCCAGTGCCCAGTACGTCTGTGACAAGCACAACTCATTTTAAAAGGTATTTTAAGCTAAAGTATTACCAGATCTAGTCTTTGCATGATGAAGTCCTTATTTTTTTGACCGCTGACAAAGTTTTCATTGGCAATATTTCTCTTTTCCTTGACACAGTTTGTGTAAGCAGCACTCTCACTGCTGCAACAGAGCAACCACTCATGAAAATAGTTGTTTTGGGTTAAATCATGCAAATACAGGTTTGATATCGAGAGGAAATCCAGGCAATATAATAGGTCAAATAGTGGAAGCCTTCACTTCCGGGATTCACGTGCAAAATCTGCTTATCTACTTGAAGAGTTCGAATGAACTTGCCCTTTCAGCCGCCACTGCAAAATTACTCAAGCTCATTAGTGTTGTCTTGACACACTTTTGTTGTAGTTCAAGGTACTACATTTTTACTGTGACAAGTTCCTCAATCTTTGCCCAGAAGCGCCTCCCCATTCATAACAGTCTGAAAAACAGGCGGAAGTAGAATTTGTCTGCTGGCACAGGGAAATCACCAAGAGAGTTAATGGGTTGTTTTTGGGGCACAATAAAAGCTAGTAGCAAAACTTGTAACTCTGAAGCAAGACTGTTGAATTTTAGTCACAATTTTCGCCACTTTAGAAAACTGTGATCATGCGTAAATTCACTCTTTTCATCAGTGTCTCACTTTCCTCCCGTGCCTAAATAAGGAACACTTGCAATGTGATTGTTAAAACATTGTTTAATGATGTCGATCTGTGCCTTCTAAATATGCACCAAAGCAATGTATACATTACCCTGCAGTGTATATGGTAGAATGTCGCTCCCCTCACATACCAACACTCACAGATACAACAGAAAACAATACCAACACTCACAGATACAAGAGAAAACAATACCAACACTCACAGATACAACAGAAAACAATACCAACACTCACAGATACAAGAGAAAACAATACCAACACTCACAGATACAACAGAAAACAATACCAACACTCACAGATACAAGAGAGAACATTAGAAAGCCCATTCACACCTACACGCACAACACAACTCCACCGCCACATAATTGGCAACAGTGTGCTGGCTAACAGTGCAACCCAACACAACCTATCATTTGATAGACAACTATAATTGGGAAAGTCATGCAGCTCACTATCGTTAAAACAACACACACCTCTATGATAGACCAATAGGAACTACATTGAGCTTTACACAGCCTATTCTCAGTGTTCCATTTACCTAACAAAAAGATGTGTGGCTACCATGACCCTAGTCGAACTGTGGTACTCCTCGAGGAGTGAGAGCGCAACTAAGCCCCACAAAGGGCAGAAATGCGTGGTACATATCTTGATAACAAGAAAAACAAAACAGATATTTATGAACAGGCTAGACATGCAGTTTTGTTTTTGCAAGCGCTCTATGAATCATGGTGAATGGACCACTTTGGAGAAAACCACAATCAAAGAGGTCAGGGGTTGGACCTTTGAAAGGCTGAGTCACTTGGATGAATATTAATTAATCGGTTTATTTTGCAGCGGTTTGATGAAGTTGCAATGTGTGTAAGTGTCAAAATGGATCAGTCACTTCCATTTGCTCCCTTTCTGTGATTGGACGTTGAACGATTGCGTTGATACAAGATAGTGTTTTGCAACTGTTGACCTTGATGTAGATCCGCCTTTCATTTGCACTGGTCTAGATTTGTGTCCTCAGAGACCCCGAATAAATCACGTTTTATCCCTATTCAGAATTTTAGTGTAGCTTGTCTATAAGTCTGTGTGAGCTTAGAGTCATGGGCAAGTGGACCCCATATCCACCAGCACTCGAGCTGGAATGAAGTAAGTGACGTTCCTCTCCATTTGCGTATCTAGGTTTGATGGATGCTACTGCTCTCACTTTAAATAACAATCTCTGCTAATGCAGTTCTTCCAATAGCACTTTATGCCTTAGAGAGGGCTCACTGTCGTAGGACAGGTGACATTCCTTTCAAGTTGTATTTTTAGTGTAATTACAATGGGCCATTTACACAGCACAGCGGCTAACACAACTGTTTTTTGGCCAATGTAGTCAAATGCTTCGTTAAAGGGACTATGCCTTGAATTTGTCACATGTTGTGTTTGTCATAGTAATGTTCTTTGCTTGACATTCTTGAAATCCCTTATTACTTTGTAATCCGATGTCAGTTTGGTGGTCTGCCTGTTTTTATGGGCGAGTGCAAAGCACTCCATCCATTCTGTAATCTCTCTTTGGGCTTCAAAACCACGCCCATGTCACGTCAGTCACTTACATTGGTTTGTGGGCTTGCCTTTTAAAATACACTTGCTTTCATTTGTGAAAGGCATGCATACGTCATGCCTTTTCCGGTGTTTACCCCACCTACACAGCACGAGTAAACGACTAAAAACATACGAGGCTCCATGTTTTCAGCCTGGAGTCCAGACTACTTTATCTGTTTATTTTCCAATCAATCAATCAGTCTATTTATAAAGCGCACTACATACCCGGGAGGGTTTCAAGTTGCTTGGGGGGGGGTGGTGCTGCTACTGCTCGAAGAGCCAGGTCTTGAGGTGTCTTCTGAAGGTGAACAGGTCCTGGATCTGTCTTAGGTCAGATGGGAGGGTGTTCCAGGTCTTGGCGGCGAGGTAGGAAAAAGATCTGCCGCCGGAGGATTTGCGCTGGATGCGGGGGATGGAGGCGAGGGCGAGGTTGGCCGAGCGGAGTTGTCAGGTGGGGGTGTAGAAGCTGAGTCTGTTGTTAAGGTAGGCTGGTCCGGTGTTGTGGAGTGCTTTGTGTGCGTGGGTGAGGAGTTTGAAAGTGATCCTCTTGTCGACGGGGAACCAGTGCAGGTCTCTTAGGTGGGGGGTGATGTGGCTGCGGCGGGGGATGTTAAGGATGAGTCGGGCGGAGGCGTTTTGGATGCGTTGGAGGCGTTGCAGGTGTTTGGACGGGATGCCTGCGTAGAGTACGTTGCCGTAGTCGAGCCTGCTGCTGACGAGGGCCTGAGTTACTGTTTTTCTTGTTTCGGTTGGGATCTATTTGTAGATTCTGCGAAGCATGCGGAGGGTGTTGTAGCAGGAGGAGGAGATGGCGTTGACCTGTTTTGACATTGAGAGGGATGAGTCGAGGATGAAGCCGAGGTTTTGTGCGTGGTCGGTTAGTGTCAGAGGGGTACCCAGCGAGGCTGGCCACCACGAGTCATCCCAGGTGGAGGGGGTGGGCCCAAGGATGAGAAACTCCATTTTGTCTGAGTTCAGTTTCAGCCGGCTGCTTCTCATCCAGTCGGCGACGGCCTTCATGCCCTCGTGGAGGTTGGTTTTGGCGGTGTGTGGGTCCTTGATGAGGGAGAGGATGAGTTGGGTGTCGTCGGCGTAGGAGATGATGTTGAGGTTGTGTTGACGGGCCACTTGTGCGAGGGGGGCCATGTAGATGTTGAACAGCGTCGGGCTGAGCCCTGGGGTACGCCGCATATGATGTTGGTGGCTTCGGACTGGAACGGGGGAGGTGGACTCTCTGGGTTCTTCCGGAGAGAAAGGATGTGGTCCAGTCGAGGGCTTGCTCTTGGATCCCTGCTTCGTGGAGGCAGATTTTCAGAGTGTGGTGGCAGACTGTGTCGAAGGCGGCTGATAGGTCTAGGAGGGTGAGGGCTAATTTTTCTCCATTGCTGAGTTGGCTTCTGATGTCATCTGTAGCGGCGAGGAGAGTGGACTCAGTGCTGTGGTTCCGTCTGAATCCGGACTGGGAGGGGTCGAGGATGTTGTTGTCTTCCAGGCAGCGCGATCGTACTGCATTTTACATAGTGCGATCATGCTCTGTTTTTTTCTTTTCAATGCTAATAGCTCTAGCTCGAGCAAATGCGAGACCCGCTTGCATTGAAAATGCTTGTTTTTTTTGCAGGCGTATCATTTTTTCTTAGCATACTAAATGAGACTGAATGCACAGAAATGTTCACAATTTGATGTATATAATCAAACTCACTCCTTCAGTCAGTTGTCTGTTTCTCCAACGGCCTTCTCATTTGTCTCTAAAGCCCACACGTGGTGCCCATAGTTGGTTTTATTTTACCTACTGCATTTTACAGTTGTCTCACAGTTACGCCCAGGTCTTCAGTGGCTCTCCCAGTTATCTTGTGGCTCAGTTCTCTTAACTGACAGCTCCTCCTGCCTGTCTCCCAGCTTCTTTCACTTGACTCGCAGCTTCTCTTCTAGCTCCTCTCACTCGCCCTCCAGCTCCACTTACTGCCTTGCAATGTCTTTGCTGACCTTGCAGCTCCTCTCGCTTGCCTCACAGCTCCTCTCGCTTCTCTCACCACTCGTTTCACTTTACTTGTAGCTTCTTCCACTTGCTTCACAGCTTCTCTCACACACTTTGCTTGTCACTCAAGGAAGGCTATCAGATTTTGCCTACACAATGGATATATTGAAGGCAAGGGTAAATAAAATCAAGTATCTATCTATTGCTGTCACTATTGCACTCCCCAGGCGAGGTGTTTTAGTGCATGCTTCTGAATAGTTGAATAATAACAAATTATCAAACAGGCTTTAAGAAAGGGCATGCCGCAAAGTATGGACTAATGGCATTAACTCTGATAGCACGTTCTGCTCTTATTGGCTGGGCAAGTCCGCAAGTCCACTACACGGTGCTTTTATAGACTTTGACAATGCTTTTGATCATCTGTCTAAATCCAGTTTGTGGTCAAAAGCGCCCAAATGGGTGCACCAAGTAATCTGACCCATTCCCCCATGCTATACCGTATTATGTAATGAGTAAAATAAAAATGTAGATCACACAATAGCAGACCAATGGAGAAGGAGGGTTGGCAGAAAGCTCCTGTAAAATTATATATTACACATATAATTTTAAGTGAAATCAAAAGGTCTTGAGTAACACCAGACCTATAAAGATACATTTTATGTCTTGTACAAACAAATTTCTTTGCAAAATGGTGTCACATTCAATTTACTAAAAGAACATTACACAATAAGTTACCAAATTAAAAGACCACACCAGTCTATGAATACAAGCCAGTTGCGCTAGAATTAATTTCCTCTGTTAAATTGAAATAAGCATTTTGGGCCCTGGTGAGTAAAGCCTGGCATATGTCAGTGCTGCGCCAGTTCAGGGACTATGATCCATTATCCCCAAACCTAACGTTTTTGTCAAGGGCAGGTCTGCCAGGTGGCCAGGTTTTGCGCACCCTGGCCCTATCCCACCCATGTAGTAAACCACTGCATGCTTATATCTTGTATATGCTTTTGCTCCCACTCTGTGTCCCCGTATGGGTGAAAGAAGTAAGCACTTCTGGTGTCATCAAACCCCAGCTCCCACTCACGTGGACAGCCCATATCAAATCTCGGAGAAGGGCCTTTTATGTCCTCTACAATGCAGAATTTGAATTATTCTCTGATAAGGGGATAGAACTCAAAATATACACATAAAACTCCTTTTGCGTGTGGACTGTTGCAAAGCTCAGAGGGGTCAGAAGTGGCTGCTATATGCTTGTGCTTTCACAGGTGCCTGATCGATCAGGTATCAGGTGGAGGTATGCATCAGGAAGGTGTTGTCTTAGCTTGGCTGTAGGTATGTCAAGGTATATCCTTCTTTCCACCTGAGGGTTGAGTTTAATTAGGCTGATACATATTGCTTTTTATAGTCTACATATGAAATAACCATCCACATTTTGTTTTCTTTTGTCTCTTGATCTGGTATGCTGGAAACCAGGGTGGATGGTATTGCCATAATCAAGGCGGGAGTTAACCAATTCATCAACAACTATAGGGTGATTTTTCTAAGGTTATTTATGGACGTATTTCTGTTGAGTAGTTTAATTTGCAAAAAGTGACTTTAACTACTGCTCTAATCAGTGAATTGAGGCCGAGGTCTGCATCCCAGAGGACTCCCAGGTTTCTTGACTATTGGCCAATATTGTATGAGTGGACATAAAGAGTTTAATTGCATGAGGAGAAATTGAAGTTCTCGGAAGAAGAATTTGGTATGTTTATTTTGAGCCTTTTACAGTTCATACAGGTTCCGTAACCTGAAGTCCATTACACCTAGTCACAATATTATTGAAATCATTGAACACTTTCAGGTAGATTTGGATGTCATGTAGGTATGGAAGTGAATGTGATTGTCATGGCGCAAATTCATTAGCTCTCTGAATTGTATTCGGAATAAAGTGAGAGGGGAGGGGTAGAAAGTAGGCTTATGGGAGCCAGCAACAGACAATTTGGATGGTTGTCGAGAACAGATTTCCAAGTCTTACTGTACGGCTATGGTAAACAGGGAACATGTGAACCATTTGAGAGATTCCTCTGATACCAAGACCACTGACTGTAGCCTGTGCAGAAGGATTGTCTGTTCTCTTCTGTCGAAGAGTGGTGACAAATCAAGGAAGATGTGTATGTTCACACCGTTTCATTTATGTGTTTCAAGGATGGCATCCCACACAGTGAGTATTGCTGACCGTGTTCCATGTTTTGGTGGGAAGCAAGAGGTAATTGCTTTCTACCTAAGCCTGCAGTTGAGCTGTGACCACCATTTCCAGTACTTTGTAGGTCCGTGGAAATACAGAGATGGGATAGGACTGATTTGGGTCAGCAAGATCAGAACTGTTTTTCTTAAGTAGGTGGGTCAGGAGTGAGTGTTTCAAGGGGATTGCGGCTTTGCCATATTTCAATGAGCTATTAATGCAGTCACAGGCAAGTGCTTCAGTTTGGATGGCAGCTTTAAACAGCAGGCCGTGAGTCCCCTTTTTAAGTCGAGTGCACAAGTGCTCTGGCATGATGTATTATATCTGTGGGCTTTTAACCACGCCCACCGCTTGCTCATCACTATCACTTGTTCATGGGCTTGCCTTTCAAAAATCCTTTGTTATCATTGATAAATGATTTACGTTTGGCCCTCCTTGGGGCGATTTTTTACCGCCTTGGCCATCAACCCTGTTACATGGATAATTGCACATTTGCTGATACGTTTGACTGTGAGCGAACTTCTTTTTCCTCTTGTGTCTCTCCTTCGCCATCATGCTCATGGCAGCCGTGGTGCTTTGAATGTCGCTTATGTCTGCTGTTGTAATCTTCATTTTCAATTTATGTGGCAAGAAAAGTCCAGTTCGGAATTTACAACGCTAATAGCTCTAACTCGAGCAAACACAAGACTCATTTCATTGCAAAAAGTTGTTTCTGGCTGGCTCTGAGCGATTGCAATACGATTAAGATATCATGGTTGTCTGAGGGAGAGAATACAAAGCATTTTTCCTGATCCTGTAGTGTAGTGGGAGAGGTGGAGATGATGGGGTGCATATAGGCAATGCCAGGTCTGATTGTTTTTGTCCTTAAAAAAAATCTTAGTATGTGCAGAGGACCAGGGTGTGCATTATGGCTTTCAAGGTGCAACGGGGAAATTCCCTGAGACTGATTACGGCTTATGTCATCCTTTCTGCAAAGAAAGACGTTTTGGCATTGTGTACAACTGTGGTAGATTGTGTGAGAATGTTTCAGGTCCGCTGTTTTGATTTGGTTAGGACATTTTTGCCATGCTGATTCTCTTCTTTTTTAGGTCTCTGAATTAGTGAAGTGAGTAAACCAGTGCTTGTTGCATTCAGTGTGAAATCCCTTTTGGATGGGGGGACGTTGATTCACAGGTTTGTGAATGGCATTCATGAGGTCCTTCCGGAGCGGTTGAGGATGGCCAGTCAGATTTATGTTGGAGAGTTTAGTTTCTAAGGGGTGGGGGTAGCATATTTTGATGTTTTGTGTTTCTCTTCATCTGGTGTGAGAGTTGTGAGAGTAGGGAAGAGAAATGGTCCATGCACCTCCAAGCAGGGTCTCAGATGTGATAGGAGAAGACAATTATGCTTTTGGCGTCGGGGAAGCTATTGGTGCTGATCATGAAGACTTCAAATGAATTGTGGGGAGGTTCAGTGTGAATACTGCCGACGTTATTGTATCATGGGCATGCTTGACTGCTGATCTCTCATTCAATAGAGCAGTGCCTTATATTGTATGGCACAGGCTGATTTGCGCATGAACGTTTGTTATGCTGGGAATAGAAGATTTTGGGTGTGGTGGGGTGTTCCTTATGCTGCTGCATGAGTGCGCTTCCGTTTTGCAGGACATGCAGAAGTCGGAGCAGGTGCCCACGTGGGTGCAGTATATTGAGACCCTGTCTACGCAGGTAAATGTTGATAAAAAGTGGATCATTTAGTTTCAGCAGCTCTGCTTGTCTCAAGAGGACTCGAAAGGCAGGGAGAGAGGCAAACCATCAATGAAAGGCAATCAAGGATCTAGGGAAGAGCAGTCACTAAAAGACGCTGCATCTAATCTAGAGACAGCTTCTATAATACGAAGAGACTGTCTGAAAGCCACTGCTCCCTTTCACAGATTAGCCTCTATTTGTGAACAGTTTCCCAGAAAAAGATCCTGAACTTGAAAACCTGCTACACCAGTTGTCTGAAGCTTGAAAACATTAGTGCCTGACAAATGAGTTCCATGGAGTCCTAGAATGTGTTAAGAATTGGGCGCGGAGAGGCCATTGCCTAATTTGTGTCTCCCGTGCTTGTGCCTCCCCCAGCATTGCAGACTGAGCTCAGCCAGGTAGGGGGTGGAAATGTTGACTGGTAACTCAGATTACATTTGCATTGAGCAATGAAAATAAATCCTTAGCATTGCTTGACCTGACCAAAGCCGATACATTTAATGATGTGCATCAATGTAAGGAGCTCTTTAATGTACACACCGTGTTCTAAAGCTACCTTGGGTTTAATTAATCCCATTTTATCCCTGGAAAATGTTTAACTCTAATAAAATGGTTTTGGGAAGACAATCCCAGAAGATCCGTGTTCATAAAGCTGTGATGCTGAATCCCGTAAAGAAACCCCACAGTGTGATACTTAAATTATGTTTTTAAAGATTTTGCAGGTTGAGACATAATTCGTTTGCTGGCTTTTAAGACCAGAACTAAGGACTTGGACTTATGTGGAGCTATCATAGCTTGCATTTTACTACATTAGCGATGATTGATGGTAGTAAATAATTTGTAGGAAATTGAATAAAATAGGCTGGATTTTTTCCAGGACTTCTTAGTCATCAGTCACTCATGAAAGATGGATGATTTTCTTTACCCAAATGGGAACAATGAAAGGAGACCTGTACCTGAGGCTTTTGTCCGAGGGTGCTGCTGATAGTTCTGGTGACCTGGACACCCGCTTACTGAGGGTTTCCCTATTATTTGCTAAAATCTGCAGATCTGATTTGAGAAGGCTGGTAGCCACAGGGCCTGTGCCATAGTAGCTGGTTTAAGCCCTCGAAGATGCATGCCATCCAAGTCGCTTGTGCGTTTTGACCCTGGAAATCCTATCCATTCCACTTATATTACTTTTTTGCTGCCAATATGAAGCACATATTAAAGAGACATGGGAAAGCATTAATGCTTACAGAAGCTTTTCACTGTCAGTGAGGTGTTAGTGATTATAAGCACATATTGATACAGTGGTGGAGTTTTTTTAATCCGTCCTTCAGATGAAGTGCCCCAGTTTTCATTGGTGTCACTCAGTGGTATATCATTTGCTTATGGAGGCTAATACACAAATGGACCCTGATTCAAGTACTCATCGTTTGTTCATTTGTCTTACTCTGTGCATACATTTAGGTATACCTCATGCATATCTAAGGGTTCTCGATATCTGTTCTCACTCCAGGAAACAAAGGAGTGCTTGACACAAAAGCACAGGTCCTGTAAACTGCTTGATCTTCATTAACCCAGACCCTTGCATGGTGACTCAGACAGGCCTGCATGGCAGGTAGGCGGAAGAAGCCCAAGTCAAAATTACGGAATCCATCTGTTGAGGGAGTAGGTAGGCCAGCGTGGCTGTCGTTAGTGCTTCTCAAACTTGCACCCCTGGAGGCACCAGTATCACCAGTGTCCACACCTGGCTACTGTGTTCTGCCTTGTGAGCTCTCCGAATCGTCCTTAAGTGCAAATGCAGCGTGTATCCAATGAGAAAGAGAGAAAAAGCTGGGTGTCTGCCTACTTTTTTGCTATAGCCTATATTAAAGCACTCTTCATCCTCATCTTCTTATCTTCCTCCTCCTCCTTTTCAATCGTAATTATTGTTGCATCTGTTGGCCGTTTGGTTAATTTGTAATTTAGTGGCAGAGCTCTATTTTCTTGTCATTTATTGACTTTCTACCCACGTAGTTCTATTTTCGAAGGCATTTGCTTTTTCTTTGGGTTAGCGTATTGAATCTATTTGTCCTACGTAGACTATCATCTGGTTTACGTGCTGCGTTTATAATTGCCAGTTCTCTTCTGTTCTAACCTCCACACCCCCTCCTAATGCTTGGTTACTTTACATTTTGCCACTTTCTTTTTCTTTTAATTGAAAATGTAAATTTTAGTTGCCATGATTGTTTGGGTTTATGTCCCTTAGCGTAAAAGTATGATGGGACACCAGGAGGTTGTACTGAGCCATATATGACATATCTGGGCGTATACTAAAAGGTTTTTATGTTAACCCTAAGCACATAGTGAAGCAGGACATGTTTGGTCACCATACTTATTTTTCGAATAGAATTACATTTATTTAACATGTTTTTGACCAGTTTATCCTTCTTTTATCCTGGGTATCTTCTTCCACAGATGGTAAATTACTTGCTTTCCTGTATAGATGATTTTTCTTCCCATCACATCGTCCTTTTAAGGTGGAGCGCGCAAGCGCTATGACCTGTTGTAATCATTCTGTGGGCTTTTAAACACGCCCACTGCACGCTTGTGTAGGGGTGTCACGTAATGTGATGTAACTTACATGGTTGTAAGTCATGCATTAGTGGAGTGCCACACACAGTTACTTCATTCATTTTAATAATAATAGCTACATTATTTGATTTCAACAAACTGGTTCGTTCATTATAAAAGTGCCCATATCTGTGACTAATAAATCACAGTGGACCATGGTTGGTTCCTTTTGCCCAGAGACTGTCGTTGCTTATAAAACTAGATAGAACTAGACACTTTCTACCACTTTAACTAAGAAATGCATGTGGCTTCTTTCACGTTTCCTGTCTATGAGCTTTCTCTGTTAGCGGACACAGCACAAAGGCACTCCGCCGTGGTGATCAGTAAATAGTGGGGATGGCCGGATCACAGCAGACTTTAAAAAGTCCAAAGTCACAGAAATCATGTTTCACAAAATGTGTATTGAAATTTGCTTGTACACCCACAGCACAGACCTTCTCCCCCCAGGCACTCACCCAAGGGCCGGCCACGTTGTTTCTTAGCCTCACAGATATACAAAAACATACTTAATGTGGAGACGCTGCTACCTCTGTGAATCCAGGAAAATCATAGTACCAGTCACAAGTCAGAGCGAAGGGTCTTTGTGTGGTAGGAATCTGTATAGGACCTTTAACAAGTTCTTGCAGGGCGCTGCACCCAACCAGTGCACTCGCCACCAGGTTTCAGCTACTTTGATAGTCATGCCATGCCTTTAAGACATGGCAGTGGCCCTGCCCAGTAGGGGTCTTATGCCATCTTTGAACCCTGATAAAGACACTTCCAGAGTAAGGACAGACATGGGTCCAAATGCAACAGTAAATTCTAAGCATGACTGCTAAGAGAAGTAAGGGAGTGGTCTTGGCGTTTCTTCTGTGCGGCAACTACTTACTACCATGTTGATGGACAAAAAGGTAAGAAAACGGTGTTCTCTGCGATTGGTGCAAAAAAACTATATCATTGTCTGCGTTAGGCTAAAACATGCTTTCAACACACGCCAGAGCTTTAGAAGACGAGTCCTTCCTCCATGATTCCCTTCACACAGAGAATTTCACGAATTTTGCGTGCTAGTTTAGAAGACTTCCAAGACCAAATGTGTGGCCAGTGGAATTCCCGTAATATGGTTTATGGCATTCTGGATTGCTGCAGTTTTTCAGGTGTTCAAGAAAATGACCTATAATGCATGTGCAAAATGGTCTAAATACCTTGGGAGACTGCTGGACGTGCAGTTATATTTGAATTGTCACGCATCAGTGAAGGTAGATCTCTGTTTTTTGTGCATTCATTCCATGGCACAAATCAATTTCAACCTGCTGAAGCTATCTTGGCTGGATTCCACATGATTTCATGGGCCATGAATACATTTGTGTTCTACTGTGATTAAGTTAAGTGGCATGAAATCATTGCAATTTAAGTGAATAAACTGAAGTAGATGCTTAAAATAATGATAATGAGCAGATTAAATCAGATTACCTATATTTGAATATATGATCTTAGATGATAAATGTATTCCTAATCATTTAGCAGGTGGGAGACTGCTGGACGTGCAGTTATATTGGAATTGTTGCACATCATTTAGGGTAAATCTCTGTACTGACAGTGTAATCATGAAACGTGATATATTTTATAGTGTTCCGGAAGGTAAAGTACTTGGTTACATAAAACCAATGTAAACCCACAGATAGCTTCTCATATACAAATGTAGAATTAAATGTACAGTATTTCAGTGAGAGAACATCATTTGTTATGAGAAGTGACACGTGACTGGCATAACCACCCCCCTAGGTTGTAGCAGCTTTGAAATAAGTTTTGTATTATTTTTACTAGAAGTGTCATCAGGTGAAGTAGAGGTCTTGACACATTTTAAGATCAGTTCGGCAGTGTCATCTATACACAGCTTCATTATAGCCCATAGTTCGCTGTGCTGTACCTACCCTGCTGTGAAAGATGTGGATCGACGCTAATTTAACTAATTTTTGCAAATAAACTTCGATCACCTTTCAATTCTGGAAAAATCCACAAACACTAGAGCCGGACTACCGTGCATAGAAATTCTAGGGGTCTATTCACAAAAACATGGGAAATTATCAACAGCGATTTAAGCCTCTCTGTAAGCATACTTTTCTGCTTTATTGCTATTCACATACATTGCTTGAAGTAGCCTGGAAAGTGCACCAGGCATAGGTCGAGAAATGTCATGCAACTCTCACCAAGGATTCTCTGGTCTGCCGGTGTGGAGTTCCTCATAGAGGAGAACTCCACGGAGGAGGAAGAACTCTGGACCCTCTGTGTAAATGCACACTTTATTTTCTCAACAGGGAAAACATTCTCCTCATGGAGAACGCTTGTCATCTACATCCCCAACAAATGTGGGGGTGATCCATTCTTCCTCCCTTCTCCGGATGTGGAGTTACTCCAGCCCTTGGCTGAGTCTTTCCAGAGTGGGAAGGGGGTTGGAGGAGTTTGAAAATGCCCACAAACATTCTTATTTGTGCGTGCTTCCAAACTTCCAAGGCAATCCACGTCTTGAAACACCCACTACCACCCCTTAAGTGGGATTTATGAGTGTGGATATTTCTGCAGTCTTGGCGGAGAAATCAGCACCCATAAATGGGGCTACGTCAGCCAGGAACTTATGAATTCTTGGTAGACGTAAAAAAAGATAATTCAGTTGTAGACTTAATTTCGACCGAATTTTCTTTTGTTAATATGGTCCAGTGTAGCTAAACCCAAAATTTAACCAGCATTGGCAAAGCCAATAGTTCAGACGTTCATTTTTTTATCTTTTGGTTGTACTGAATTTGCATTTCAGCAGTGACAAAGAAAGGGAAGCTGCGGGCATGCAGAATCTTATCAGATGCCTGGTGTCCGAATACCTTTGCTAGGACCATTAAAGGCTCATTCCTTTAAAGGAAAATATTAAATGAACAACCATTTTACATACATAGCAATTCATTTGTTTCACTCTAAAGGGAACCAATTTAACTTGTAGAGAAAAAATATAAAAAAATGATTTTTTCTTTGGATACAGTGCATACATTTAGATAAAGAACTGAATGCAACAAAAATTGTAATGATCGAGTGTACTTTTTCAATGTAAAGTAGTCAAGAATGTGCTTCCTAGGAAGTAAACGGATGCACCCAAGCTGCCAATAGCGTGACAGTGAGACGAACATACTCATTTGGTTCATCCAAAAATGCTCACACAGGCAAGACAGTGGTGTGAAGGGAGATGGCCCATACTGCATTATTCGTGTACTTAACACGATAGGTTGGTTTCACCAGACCTAACAATGTTACACCAGAACAGTTTCTAAAAATGCCTGTAACTCATTTGCACAAGAGCCAAATACTGTAGCCCCCCCAGGAAGGAGTTTATAAATGAAAAACTTGTGACTTATGCTCCTTAGAGCAAAGGGAAACCTCAGCTAACAGTAACAGTTCGCCACCACCAGTGACATGATGTGCTGCAAATGACAGCCAAGAACGGCACAAGGGTTAGTGTTTCTACTGCCGGCAGAAATTATTTTTTACTTGTGGCTCTTTTCCCTTCTAGCAAAACGTTCATGTTTGCAGCCCCAGCTAAACTACAGTTCTGATTCTTTCTGCTGTTGGTGCCATAAGGCAGCTCTCTTACCTGTCTTATGAACCTGGGATCCTCTATCACAGCATAACATTTAGATTGTGTGAGTGTCTTTACTTACAGCATAAACTGCAGGCGACGTGGCTTAGTGAGTTAGCTTGTGATCTGCAGGTCTAAACTCTTCTAGGCCAACTCATCATTAACACTCTTCCAGTGTCGGTGTGGAGTACTATTAAATTGGGTCATGCTTTTACAGTCTCAAAGTGCTATAAAAAATAGGTGCTACTTGCAAATGAAGTGCTGTGTACAAAGTTATAACTCTAGCAGACCATAACCAGTGAAACAAAAACAGACGCAGGTTTGAGTGACGTTCACTATTATCAGTCGGGCATAATGTGGGCGACATGGTAAAATTGACCAACAGGATGGAACTTAGTCTGCACAACTTGTCTAACTGTGTAAGCAAGACCAACAATGAATGACTTTGAAAACTGGCTTCAGCCCTCTGCTGTTCCTACTTGTGTTTGCTTTCAGAAAGTTGAATTAAGATTACATATATTTACGTAGAGTCCATTTGTTGATAAGGTCACCCAACCCCCTCCAATCTGTTCTTTGCCCTCGCTTCTCTGAACCTGTCCTTCTCCACCCACCTTCCCTTGACGTTTTAGATAAAATCAGGATAGCCTGGCCACATGAGTGGCAGAGTTAACTCTGAATGTTGTCCCTGCACTCAGGCATGAACTCTGCCATGCAGAGTGACGCCTGCAGCATCACTTCTTCTTCCATGCAATGTACTTCATGCCCTTAATCATTTGTTTTGTTTTTTTGGTCAAGTCTACTAGACAGCACAAGGTTGGACAGACATAATGTAGGCTTACCGACATCAAACACAGGCTTGGAGTCACCCTTTTCCCTACTTTGGATTAAGTTTCCTATTACTCTCATTTGGCTGCTTCCTATTCAGTTTTTGTCAGTCTTGCTTTTGACTTTCAAATTAAGTGTAACCACTTTACCATCTCTTTGATTGGCTGGCTTCTATGCTTCCTCTGCTTGCTTTTAGTAGACTACTTTTTGGTCTCACCTGGGACAGTGCATGCGCTTGCAAGACATTTTGTTAGCTTATAGGTGGCTTAGAGCCTTCCAGATGCTTACCATTAATTAGCTTCATTGTCACTTTAATTTCCTTGCTTCTCTTTGGTTAGCGCATTCCGGCTTCACTTCCTCTTTGTGTGTTTGTCCCTCCCATGGAGAATGATTCATGTACTGCTTTCTTTTGGTATCCAGTGTCCTACTGCTTGTGCTCTTTCTGAAGTACTTTTTTCTTATTTCATTTTAGTTGTAACATTCCATAAGAGTGCATGTGTTTGCAGGCTGTCGCCACCCTTCCCTCTTGCTCCACATTGTTTTTGCCCCATTGCTGTTGCTTGCTCCATTGTCATTATTGCCCTGTTGTTGCTTGTCCCATCTGTGTTGCTCCGTCGTTGTTTGGCTCGTTGTTTGCTCCGTCCCCCTCCACCGTAAATCCGTCCACCTGTTGTGTTGCTTGTGCTGTCCCCGCGTTCTTGCTTGTGTTCCTACTCACCCCCCAACATCCTTGCCTGCCCTGCCCCTCCAGCTTTGTTTTTCTTCCTGGGTCCTTCTGCCAGCAAAAATAAGCATTCGCAAAGCCAGTTGATCTCGCCCATGCTAGATCGACTGGATTTGTCAGTGTTTTTTTTTTGCTATGCTGTATAGCAGCGTACCTACTGTGCAGCATGTTCGAAAGTTTAAACAAAGGGGATATGACAGAGCCAGCATTAACCAAATCCTCAGGTTTTGGTTACAGGGCATCAAGTACACCCTTTCTTTGACTGCAGATGTAACATGGATAGCTCCTTATTGAGCATCTGTGTGTGCTCCTTGATGTATTTGTTTAGCTAGTGCGGTGACTTTATAGTTGCTGATTTCTTGGCTTTTTTGTTCAGGAAGTGCTTGCTGTTTGGATGCTTTAGCCTGCCAAAATGACACAATGCCGTTCCCTAACTATTCTTGCATATTCATTTGTTTTATTTTGCTGCCATGATTGCATGTTGTATTTCCAGTAAAAAAATATGTATGCAAACGGGCCTCATTAAAAATGCAACGAACATGCTATCTCTTTGTCAAAAGTATCAACAGTGCAATATTTTGCTTATGTATACCTTTTTATGTTCATCGCTTACAATACACACTTCATTGCCTCACTCCATTTCATAATACTCTTCCGAGAGGGTACAGTGCTAATGCAGTCTGTTTAGCAAAGGGTCCCCATTACAAGGTTCCATATTTTTGAAGCCCAAGATGTTGCTTCATGTTAGAAATTTCTAACTAGGATATCTTGTGGCAACACAGGCAAAGTCCCCCAGCTTTTATTAAAAACGTTCTCTAAACAAAAACAAAAAACATTTATTTGCTTTGCCAATGCTTGCTTTTTTGTTGTTGTTGTAAAGGCTGCGGGCGACGACCACTACGCCCTCCTTGTTTCCGGTTTGTTTTGGGTGGGTCGGCCAGAAATTGTGTGAATAGAAAAAGCGCCAGGAAGGGAGGGGGCCAGAGACATCGAGTGCGGAGGTGTGCCGGCAAGGGTGTGGGCACAGGCGGATAGCGTTTCAAGGAAGTTGAGAGAGGATGCCAACTGTTGCCAGAGTCTGCAGCGTGAGAGGCCAGGAGCTTGGACACAGCAATGAGCTATGTTTCTAGCCATGCATGACTCTGCACAATGCTAATGCAACTACCTACTTCCACTCACAAGGAATTGTGACCTACGGCTCTTGCCTAGGGCCTGGTTGCGATGTCAGGGTACATGTGCATGCAGCAGCAAAAGAAAAAAAAACAATAGACTGGAATTACCAATAACTAACATTAATTAATCCATCATTGGGGTGTCGGGAGGGGGGAGGGCAGATGGCTTCCCTGTTTTCAGCCATTACACAAAAATGGTGCCACAGTTACAAGAGTGAGCATCAGAACACTTTGTAGTATTTGATTAGTACAATCAGAAGGAACTAGAGGTAGAAGTAAACTTGAAGAGGGTGGAGTGCAGATTGAAATACCGCAGGGAGTTAAACGTTGTTGTGGTAAGATGATATAAGATGGCAACAACCTGGAAGCAGTCACCGGTAAGAGTGATGGGAGAGATGGTGCTTGAATGTAGAAATTCACATCCATAAGGCAAAACAAGAGACCGAGGCTAGCGATGCAAAATCAGATTACATATATTAGTAGATTTGGCAACAAGGAGCTACCGTAATAGGGAGGCATGATAGTTGGCTGTGGTGTGAGTGATCGCATAAAGTCCCACACAAGCTTACAACCTGAGTACTCATTGTGCCCTATAGAAAGTGTATAGTCCTGTTGATACATTGTCAGAATGTACACATTTTAGCCCTGGTTGTGGCAGTTTCACAACAGCAAGTTATACTGTGTTAACTGTTTTTGCCAGATATTTGAGTACTCCCGGGGCCTTACCTCGGTAATCTCCACACTGATGACCAAAGCTGGTGGGAAACCATCCTTGAACACCTAAATTTCTCTGCTCGGTCCCTCAAAGGAGGAAAAACAACTGGCTCCACACTAGGGCAACAATTTTTTGACCTGTTTAGGCTCTATCTGGCGGTTGCATGGCAACCAAGAGGGAAGTCTCTACTTTTCTGTCCCTTAAGCCCCATTCAGCAGGATATTCCATAAAAGTCAGGATACTGATAGCATGCTGCTCTCAAGCATACACGAGGATACACATTTCTGCTCTAGCTCATATAGGTATGTAGATCAGTGTACAGGAATTGTCACAAATTGTTCTTTCTGGTCGTCACTAAAAGTGCATGGTGGGGAGAAACCCAGTCAGGATTTAAAATGCAGCGCAGTGGTTGGGATTGTCTGTACTACTAAGACTTCACTTTATAGCTGTCTGAAAGAACCCTTTATCGAAAATCCTAGTTTGACCACAGAATGAGAAAAAATAAAGTTCTAAACACATGCCTTGCAGTTCACATCGGGCTCCGTCATGCCGATTCATAGCTCACTGTGCAATATTAGAATTACAACTTATGAGCTGTTAGTAACAAAATGATCTGTGTCAAAAGGAGTAACCAACTCGCCGATCCACATAAAACTCAGACCTATGATCTATGCTTTGCAACAGGTACATTAACCCTCTACGATACTTTATGAATCAAAGCTGACTAGGCAATCACAGATGCTTTCAAGAAGAGTATTAACTACCTGAGTTATTTCACGTTATTATTATCCCCTAAAAATTGTCTGGCATACAAAGGTCTCTTCAGTACGTGTTTTGACCACCTGACATATTTTAAAATGCAGGCTCTTTGTGACCAACTAATGAAGGAAGAAGGGCTGCACTGTCCATGTATCCTTGTTGCCACTTTCTTTGTGCCAGAGTTTTTTTTAAAATGTATAAGTTGACAAGCGTCACTCTCTGGTCGTGGATACATGGTGGGATCCAGGACCATTATCACTCGACTTGAATGCATCATGCTATTAAAAAAAAAAAAAGCGTTTTCTATGTCTTCATTTTTCTCTGTAATTCCGGTGGTGTACACGTCATCGCTGCAGCAGCAGAGTGACGTCATCATTCTCCCCGGCAAGAGAAGCCAGTCTAGCCCGGTGCTTAACAGATATCAAACGGACAGGTGTCAGTCAATACGTTCATGTTGTCGCACTACATATACACCAAACACACGAGCACGTGAAATGCTGCCTTGTTCAGGGGGTGCTCCTCAGTGCCATACAATGGTGCCTTGGGGCCAACTGCACGCAAGGAAACTGGGCCCCTTTGGTTTGGTAGTGAAAACACTGGTAAACTGGAACGAAGGGCGCCCCTCACCCCTATGGACCCTGGCGCCACTGCCCCATCGATAACTACGCCCCCGGCGCTCCTGTCCCGGGGGTGATAAGCTCAAAGGTCGCCCTGCAGATGGGGAAAGGGTCGCCGCCGGCTCTGGAGCGCGAGCCTCGTGTGCTCCTTGCGGTCCCGGGCTCGTGCAGTGCGTCCGCGGGGCGCCGCTGCCACCTGCCGGCGGGAGTTCGCTGCGTTCGCACTGTTGTGTGGGGATATTTCACCCAAGACGTGTCTGGTCTGCGTGTCTCCTCGGCGAAGAGGGAGGCTCCTTGGCCCTCTCAGGCCCGATGACGTATACAGTATATTTGCTGGCGGGTGCCTTAAGAACGACGTAATACAAAGAAATGAGCCCCTCTCGAATTCAGCAAGTACTGAAGGGGAGGGGAGATATTAGATGAGTCAGGTCAGCCAGGAGCTCCTCTTCCAAAGGGGCTTCTGACTCAGAAAACTAATGCCAGACACCGGCCCGGCAGCCCAACATGGAGTCCGGGAATGCTGCATCGTAAACCTTGTACTCTCTGCCCCTCCTCACACCCCCTCCTTTCCACAGTATCCCACATACACGCCACCCCGCTTGGACGACAGACACCTACATACACTATGCTATGCACAGTGGTAAACACGGACCCCGTATACACGCCATTCCTCTTGTACAACAAAACATCCACGCAGATCTACACATATGCACACGTCCAAACATGGACTCTCGCGTACACACCGCTCTCCAATTCTGCACACTCTCGAAACAACACCCACCATGCCCGTACACACGCCTTATCCCCACATATAACACAAGAGCCACACACATTCCAAAGACACCACACACAGCTAACCACACTCGACATAAATAGGCAGCATACATCCCACGTTTTACTAGGAAGATACTCAGGCACGCATACCACAAACAGCACGATGAGTGCCTTCGTCCCCATGTCAATTCGTGTTTTTACAGTAAATAGTTTTTGCTGATTTTCTCCATCCCTCATTTCCTTTAGTGGCTACCAGTTCTAGCCCCATCTGCTCTGACCTGCTGCTCCTTGCACAGTCAACACTGAAATTGTTTTTACATACTACCTTTTCTCTGCAGATAAGATCATAGCAACTCTTAAGAATCGTGCATTTTGAGAGGTGTGCCTAATACTGTACTTGCCAAACCAAAACACTGCCTCTACGCTTTGTTTCTGAAGCACCAGTCCGCTCCTAGCCAGATGTGTGATATTGGCTTACAGGAAGCTCCTCAAACTGCTCGCGCTGGCCGTCGAACTGCATGTGCCCAAAGTTTCTAGAGCGCCTCTTCGCTCCACCAATCCCCTGCGCAATAAACCAGCGATGGCATTGGTCTCGTCCTCTTCCCTTGGAATTCGTGGCCGCAGGTGCCATTTTGAAACAGAGTTGGTGAGATCCGCCTCTGTAATCATAGAACTCTACCCCGGGCAGGCGAGCCAGACAGGCTCAAAAGCAGAGCAACCAATGTCTTGATATCACTTTTTCAGTATTTGTAAATTCCCTTGGACTGAGCAAATACTGCTACATTTCTAAATCTGTGACTGAAGATTATATTGCCTCTTCCTGTGCTGACTTCTCACCCTAAGAAAGCACCACCCACCACTGCAATAATGTAGAAAAGAGACAGGGTTTGGAGAATAACTGTTTTTCATTTGACTGCTCTCATCGTAAATATAAAGACAACACAAAACCCACATTCAGTACGTTATAAAGGGTCATTATTTTATGGAGTCAACACAACCCAGCCCATATTTGGGCTCTCATCAGAGATCCGGCAGCAATCTATAATGAACCAAAACACAACACACCATTATTCCAACATGTACATAACATAGTGTTATTAACACTATGCCAAAGAAAAGCAATATGAATTTAATTACATTCATATGGTCTGGTATCGCACAGGCCTGTCGCACAGATCCCCCCACCCCATTCAGCCCACAAGACTCCCCACACCCCAAGTCGCACCCAACATGCTTCACCTTGAACGACAACTCGTTGGGTTTGGGAGTCGTGAAGTCCCGCCATATTTTATTTTTAAGAAACAAAATCAAAATCAGTCAACAAACTTCTACGCAGTAACCCCTCCATATTATTTACACAGTATTTACATTTTGAAGATGCCTAGCCTTAACAGAGTCCGCTTATACATCCAAATTCATAGCACTGACTAAATCAGTTCCTGCTTATCCAAAATATCAGTGACTGCGGATGAGATCTTGACTGACTACTAAGTCACCCGGTCGTCTGCCCCCTCCCCCCCCCCCCCCCACCCAAGGCACCTCCACTCCCCCCCCAAGCTATAAGGTCCGACCATGTGGAAGGGGCCCTCCTGCCCGCCAGGATACCTGCCTCGGCACCCCCTCCACCCACAGACCCTCTGACTCAAATCTGCATTATTTAGGAATGTGCCAAGATACAGACGGTGCTACAGTACTATAACAATTGGATCTACCCTGAAGGGAAAGTTATGCAAATATCTCTACGTCCAGGAGTGCAGAGGAGCTCAGAAGGGTTTAAACCAGAGCTAATATTTCCACAGAAACTTGCTCATTCCCGGGTGTGAGACTCCATTAATGCCAAGGGTTCATTTAGGCAGGCCAAGAATACGTTTGTGCTTGCCCTCAGGGTTGTATGATGAAACTGCACATGCATTTATCACGCATGCCTTGAAAACCTTTTCCACAGAAGTCGTTTCAAGGACGTGCCTTAGGGAAACACTGGACTTTGGAATAGTATAATTTACTATTCCAACTCCAGTCTGCGCAACAGTAGGGAATGCGTTGGACTTGAAATCCAACAGCAGTCCAACAACATGTTCCCTAAAGCATGTTGTTGTAAATACTTGCATAGCTAAGGAATGCGTGGTAAATTGTTGAGACTGCGTTTTAAAGGCACTGCATGGTAAAGGATGTTATTACTGGTAAAAAACATTAATTGAAACTTTTATTTTGCTATGTGTAAAGATGTTTGAAAGTAACTGATTTATAATGGCTTGGCCTGGGACATGTGAATGAATTTCTTCTGCTAAAGGGCACTTTCTGTTGTGTTTTCAGTGAGGAAGAAGACGGGAAGAGGAGTCCTTTTAGGAAATGATGATGTTTGACTCCGTCCCTATCAAGCAGGAGCCTCTGGATCCAATCTCAGTGGTAAGTGACAACAAAATAGGCATGTTTCGCACTACATTGATAGGGCAGACTGTGCCCTTTTACCACACCCCTGGCACCTGCCAGCTGCCTCCTGCCTCTTACCCCATTAAAATCATGCATTTTAGCGGCCTTCCATGTTTTCCTGGTGCGCAGACAACCTCTGTGTTCTTTAACAGTCACTATCTTGATTCCTCTTTAGTTTCCCCTCACTTGGGGTATTAAGGATGTCAGTCACCATGATGGTCAAACATGCCTTTTAATGTACTTCAAAAAGTTGGCACCCCCCTCTCCCTTGGAGACGGTCTTGTACATCTCATGAAGGATTTCAAATTGGTACTGTATGTTACAGGTAGATAATGCACATCTCTCAAGACTGGTTTGCTGCGTGCAAAGAACCCAGTATACAATCAGGCTCGCTGACATTATGAGATTTTAATTGCGTTTTTCACATAATTCTGGATGTGCAGCATTTGCCATATTGTCCATAATCTGCTGCATAGTCTGCAGATTAAAAAAAAAAAGTTTCTTGCTCAGGTGAAACAAAAGCAACTAAAATTGCAGCAGCGCATGTTGCCACACAGTGGAACGCCCTTCGCCGAGGTTGACTGCTCATCTTTCAGTTGCTTATTCCTGTAGTTGGGTGTTAAACTGGTACTAATGAGGTGAAGCCATTGCTTAGACAATGCTGTAGTCCATAGAACAGTGAGGAGCAGTGGCATTTAGAACAGAAAAGCTGTGTGCGAGAACAATTTCAAAACATGCGCTCAAAAATGGTTTCAGTTGCAGTAAACATCAGAGGTGTGCAACTGATGTGTGCCTCATGGGCACTGCCTGTGTGAAAGGGATTTCAGCAATGCCAAAAAAATATTATTATTTATTTACTATCTATTAATGGGGACAACAGAGTCCGGCCGACATGCCTTTAAGGCTGTGTCGATACAATTCTTTATTTGAAATCGGATTTATTAATTGTGTTCACCAGTCAGGTGTGGATTTGTTTGAGCTAGTAATGAAGGCAGGTGCAGTTGCTTCGATTCCTCCAGTAGTAGCCACATCAACATCTTAAGGAGATGGGTATTATCGTTTGATGTCCTGGGGGGATCGGAGAGAGGTAATGGCCTTTTTGTTAGTGTGGAGTTTCCTCTTTCTCATGTTTGAAATGCGTGGGTGAAATGAGTCAGTGTTTATTTCTAAGTATTACTGTTTGCGTAGAGTTCGAGCTGTGGCTCACTAGATGTAGCCCATTTAGGCAGAAAAAACGCCTGGGTTTGTCTGTGCCCATTCAGAGAGGATGCTGCCTAGCAAACCATGGTGTGTTGCTTTGTCAAGGCCAGGATAAAAAGATTTATAAATGGCTGTTCCATTCTTTACTGCTACAGGCGAGTTAAAATTATAAAATGGGAGTTAAGATGATAAAATGCAATTTTACCCACAGAACATAACAGTTCAGAATCATTGGCTAATATTTTCTCCACCCAGAAATTTCTATATTCTCAGTAGGAACATTCACACATAAGAGGTTTTGTAAGGTGGTGATTGAAAGGCAGTAGGTTTGTCAATTGTATACAGGTCAAACACATGTTCATTGAAAACTATATCTACAGAGAAGCCTCGTTGCACTATGCATGGAGCCTTACCATGCCCACAAAACAGTGCCCCATTTGCAGCGCTTAATTTGTACTAGTGGTTGCAGGTGGTGTGCATCAGCACTCATTTTTGGGGGCACAGGCTTATTTTTCAACTTTGAGCTTTGACCCACAGCAAAAGAGATAAAAAGGGCAGACAGTGACAGAGAGAATGTAAGGATGGAAAGGAGCAAATAAGACTGCGATAAAGAAACATGAAGTGTAGGGTGGTAGATGAAAGAGGCATGAGGTGGAATCAAGGTTAGGCATCGAGTGACCAGATTTTGAGAACCCACCTCTGGGACATTCTACAAACTCAGAAGTAAGACTACTTTTTTTGCATCCGCCCTTCAGGCAGGGTCGGACTTGGACAAGGTTGGCGGGGCACCAAAATGAAAATGGTCCCCACTAGCAAGTCAGATAGTTTTAAAAAGGGCCCCACATTTGCAAATTGGGGCAGTTTCGACCTTTTTAAAATCACAGCGTTTTGCAGAGTATGGTAGACTGCATACATCTGTGCTTCATGCACGCAGTGGGTTCTAATATTGGGGAAATAAACAATAAAATGTGGCCCACCAGACCATAGAACAGACCCACAAGCAGTCACAAAACTGCTCACACACAACTGTCTGACCATCCCTTCGGGCACTGCCTGATCGCCCTATGGGCTCGTCAGACCCTGTCTGGAGGACGTTCGCTTAATTGATAGCGTGCACCAATACTGAAAATACAAGCAGTGAGACACTAAGGGCAGTTAAATGCAACTTGTACATACAGAATCATCAATAGCTAACTCGCAGAGGACTGGTACTTAACCCTTCACTGGAACACATGGAAACTTGTCTCCCAGTGTCTTCAGTCGACTCTGTGAAAACTGGGTCATGTGCTAAATTTACTGAAATTACCCGGGACAGATGTTGACAAACCAGGACTGTCATGGCAATTTCCGGACGCCTGGCCACCCTAGCTGGGCAGCCTTGGTAATCACCGACCCCGGCTCCCTGCAGCAGCGGTAACGAGCTCCTGAAAAAGATTGTGGCCCCTGTGCTTGTTTTGTAATAAATTAGGCTCAGACCAAATCTCATGGACCCAGGAGCGTTTTACTCGTGTGACCGCTGTAGATTGGGCCACGGAGCGGAGAAAGCGCTTCGTGTCGGCTCCCCGTTCACTTGAGAGGAGCTGGAAGGGGCTCACAAAACGCGAAGCGCGGAGTCAGCATTCTGGCAGCGCTGGTAACCAGTCCTTGTAAAAGGAGCCAGAACTATGTGCGCGCGGTTGCGCCCCCTGCCAACAATGTTTGTAGAGGGCTCCAAGGGTCACTGCAGACCTTGGAGCTGGGTTACTATGGATATGTCTATTTGGAGTGCGTGTCAGAAATCTTTTTTAAAAAAATAGCAAACCTAGGCGCTATGTTTTCCTCCAAAGACGTAGGCGTTCCAAAAAGGAAACTATTTTCTGTGCAGGGGATCGTCTGGCCGTCTCCAGGAGCACTCCTGGCTGTAAAATGTCAAGAATACTATGGGGTGTTTGCTTTACAATGATTACAACACCCCCTCGCCTGCGTGGGGCGTCTTTTTTCATATTATCAGACATGAATTCACACCCCATATGAGTATGTCCTATTTTGATAGTGCTATAGACAAATACTCCATCATTTTAAGCACTCACAGTTATTCGACAGTAAAAGTGCGTGGGGATCTGGCGTTGTTAGGAGGGGGTCACTTGGGGTGATACCCATAGTCCTCAGGCTGCACAGCTGACCATATTACCCGCAGGCCGCATCTGGTGATGCAGCTTGTCACATCGCAGGGAGCCAGAGTACAGCTGCCAGTAGCCCCACTTATGTGCCTCTTACCTGGGGTTCAAGGAACCCCCGGAGCCTCAGCTGACCGCAGCCACCTGCTCTGCGCCTCTCAAATAAAGGGAGTCCATGGAACTAGCCCCTTCGCAGGCACTGTTGGTCAGGGTCGGACTGGCCTAGGCGATCAGGCAGCCCTGATCTAAAATGTCGGTGTGTTGGCCTATGTGTGTTTTTTCCGATTTGTGGGCCTGGTTTGTCGTCCTGTTGGCCTGTTTTACCGTTGATCTCCCTAGTACCACAAGTACTGCTTGCAGCAGGCACACTTGTATACGTTTCCCCCATACCTTTCGAAAACTTCTCATTACGAGTTCGAAACGGCCCTAGTTTGCAAACGGGTCAATTGTTTATTTAACTCTATGATTTGCTGTGCGGGCACATTTATTTGGTTGCGATGGCCTATCTATTGTTGAAATGTGTGTTGAGTCTCGCACAACTTTCGGAGCCCCGCCAAAGGCATGCGTGCTCTCAGTAGGCCCTTGAGTTGCCCTCGTCGTTCACTTGTCATTCAACAACCTGCCCTAGCCCTGAAGTCACCCGTAGCATGACATAACCCGAATGGTATCTTTTACACGCACCGGCTCCTTTTTGTCACGTTCCCCTTCCAGATCCGTCACGCAGCACGCTCCCGCTTACAGGTTTTTTGAGTCTCTGTCTTTTCCACTCCTTCCCCCGGGTTTCTTTCTGAATTATCTGGAATTTGTCTCTGTTGGGGTCGAAAGCAGAAGGCTGTTGACGAGCCCATAAGTACTCTGCAGTCTGAATCATCCCTCCCTTTGCTTTTTCGTGCCTGTAAAGTTCAGCGAGAGGTGAGGAAGTGTTTGCGTGTTGACGAACAATGCACGGCGTACCTGCCTGCCCGGTGTGGTCAGACCACACCGCGAGTTTGTTGAAATAAGGCCTCAGGGATGGGATGCACCTGCCAGGAGGTGGAGAAGGCGCATTCTCCTTGCGGTGCTCGAGCTGGTCCAGAAGAAAACACTCACAAGGAAGGATTCCAAGCCGTATGTTCCCGTCGCAAGGAATGGGGACTTGGAAAGCAATGCACTGTAGCGAGAACATTACATTGAACTTGTTCACGGTGTGAATTGTGCCGCTATCAAAGAGATAAACATATAATTTCAGAGACAGCTGGGATAGTTCAGGGGCTCTGGTGCTCACCCAGCACTATACCGAGTCTCAGCCTCGAGCTTAATCAAGATCATCTCAGCCTTTCATCTTCGCAAAAGTCGATAAAATGAGTACCGATGAGTTGGGTATGAAGTCGATTTCGATTTTGAAAGTCCTTTAAAAAAAATTAGAATGCCGCTTGAATGGGGGATGCTTTCTTTGTTCATGTTGGTGTGTGATGCAGAAACAATCGTCCACTGTTCTCGCAAATCTGGCGCCAGAAGATATTGGTAGACGTGGGACGCTCGCAGCTTGTCTATGACTCGTCAGACTTTTGACAGCCATTCAGTGATAAACATGAAGGGAGCCTGCCAGCCCCTTGCTGCATTGCAGGACAGCTCCAGAAAACTGCCCAGAAGCACATACTTCACAGCAAGCCCAACTGTTACGCAGTTCCATGGTGAGAAAACAGGGTTGTGGTCGGGGAAAACAATATTGATGGCTAAAATGATGAACTCAGTCCTGATTTCACAAGTATGTGTCAGTGGTACTGACAGCACTAATACACAGGCGCATTATACAGACATGCACCTTCGTCTTCGCTGACCGGAGCAGTCATACTAATACTCCCCACCTTCTTGCGCTGCACCTAGCAGGAAGGGTTGGTACACCCTGCTGAGCTCTGCCCTTCCTGCAGCGAATGACTGTGTTTGTGGGCTGATGTGGTCGGCGTTATTGGTTAGTTCCGCCAATGGCACTGACACTCAACCCACTGGAGGTTTCGCGCCAGGTGAGAAAAAATACCACAGCGCTGACACTCGCTTCATAATTAGCATATCTGCTATCCGCAGATACTGTCGCAGAGACCAGCAGGGCTACTAATGTGATGTCAGTCACAGGGCCCCAGAGACCTTAACGCATATTTGGCGGATAAGCCCACCTTTGCAAATTACTTCTTGGTAACATGTGGTTTATGCAGTAATCTGAGCGCAGCACGGGTTTGAATCCGGAACAGTTCGCACACTGCTTACAATCAGGAGCGTAACCTCCGTTGGTGCAGCAGGTGCAGTGGCACCGGGGCCCACGGAACTCGGATAATTGCTCATGTCCCTGTTTAAATAGCGGCAGGGGGTCATTTGCTTCCTTGCACCAGGACCCATCACACACTGGCTATGCCACTGCTTACAACCATTATGTACCAGAGGAAATTAAATGAAACAAAAGATGTTGTATAGAGCACTCGGTGCCAGTTGCCGAACAGTTTTAACAGAGGTCTCAGTAGACAATGACTTGCTGCAGATCACACAGAGTGTCAGCGAGGGAGACAAAGATCTGACCTAAGACCGGCCTGGCCTCAGACCTCATGAAAAAACATGCCTTACGCAGCCCTTATCTGCACTGTAGTGTTGTCTCTGATTTTTGTTTTTAAACAACCTTTCCATCAGTCATCGCAGAATGAATGTGACATTGTTCAGCGCCACGGTTTTAATAGCTTGGTGCTCTGCCAGTAAAATTCATTCGTCGTGACGGAAGAGAAACGCCCCAGTCTGCCAATTTTATAGCCCAGAGCTGCAGCAGTCTTGGGCAGGCATTTGTCCTGAGGTGTGGTGGTTCGAATGCAAGCGGATTTCTTTTCTGTTTTTTATTTATCACGGATCACTCCCTCTAACTTGGACAATCCCTCCTTTCCACGAATGACACTTTACGCGGACGGCTCGCCGTTTCCTGAAACCCATCCACTGAAGGAGAGATTTCCGTCCCTCGCGGCCAGCGCGTGCTCTCTGTGCTGGGTCTGCCTCCGTGTGTAGGAAAGAACCCGTGGGCGGGAAAACTCGTGCCTTCGGGGACCCTTGATCCCCAGCAGCCTGCCAGAAGAATAGCAGCACGCAAAAGCTTTTCCTGTTTACTAAGGAAACTAAAACATGTTTTTCTTTTCGGAAGCCCTGACTGAATATTTAGTTCTCTTACCGATCTCAGAGCCCTCTTCTCTTCAAAGTCGCTCTCTTATTGTCACCGGGAGGCCCCTTCGGCGGGATGTGGTAACATCTAAAGCAGTGGTTCCCAACCCGAAGCCTCCTCATGGGATCAGTGACGGCTTAGAAAATTTAATAACAACAGTTTGGTCCCCAGTTTTCAGTAATGACTCATTAGGTGGGTCCCCAGGTTCCAGTACTGATAAAGTGGGGGTCCACAGAAGTAAAAGGTTGGGAACCACTGATCTAAAGAATAACCAGCACTAAGGGCATCTTTAAGGAGAGCAAGGGATAGAATTTATGGTGCCATAATTAACACCTGTTACCAAGTTC
The DNA here is from genome assembly GCF_031143425.1 of Pleurodeles waltl. Classification (NCBI taxonomy): domain Eukaryota; kingdom Metazoa; phylum Chordata; class Amphibia; order Caudata; family Salamandridae; genus Pleurodeles; species Pleurodeles waltl. Next base: position 1,027,883,849 of record NC_090437.1, on the reverse strand, counting down.
TGCCCTAAGAAATGGAACATAACATGCACATTTTGCGGCCTACTGTATTACAATTTCCCAATCCCACTAATTACCTAGCATTTTCCCCATAGTAAATTCAAGCAGGTTTGACATGCCATAATTATTTAGCATAATTTATAATTCTGACACCCTTACACAAATAGGACTTTTATAGCCTACTTATAATGAGGGCGTAACACTTCTCGTTGCCAAAACTTTGCCACTGTTACTAGGAGAACTATTCTATCAGGATCTGTCTAAAAGTAAAAATGAGGCTGCAAAATAAAATATAATGTGAAGAACTGTGCACAGAATAAACCTTACTGAGAAAAAGTTTGACTAATCATTTAATCCCCTTTCAAAGTTCACCGACCCTTCAAAATCGTAACATAGCACGTGGTTTGTCAGACCAGTCATTCCTCTTCACGGTCCATCTAGTTCAATCACATATTTAAATATCGTCATTCCTGATGCCCCCTTCCCCGGGTTCCTCAGACACAAGTACCTGCCCATTCTGTTGTGCTTATCAGTTCTGTACACTGCCGCAATGCAAGGGAGGGCGACTGTCTGCATCTCTTAAAGAGCAAGGCTGTTTATCATTGTTCATTCAGTCTCACCAGAAGTCGCCTGTCGGGCTCTAACCCCTTTCGCCATGTCACTTCCTAGCCAGTCCCAGTACACATGGTCCTTGCCTAACTACATCCCCTGTGCTAGAATGGTTTGTATTCTCTTACCTCCCTGCTAACAAGGATCATTACCCCCACTTCGCCACAAAAGGTATCAAGTAATGCTGCCACTTGTGTCAGATTATACGGACAAGTACAAATGAGACTGTCACGTTCACTTCCTACTGTCTTGCTGGTACAGTAGGCTTTGCACATCAATCACATTGGAGGACAGCCACTTACAAGGACGTTGGAAGTTCCATCATGGACCAGCCAGAGTCCCTTGACTAATTCATATTCCCCTGCAAGCACAATAGAGCTGCAGTGACTGTTAGCAGCAAGGTCGGATTGCCACCTGACTGTTTTTCACCAGCACAACTAATATTTGTATGTTTTGGCGGTGACAAAACATAGGTATTTTTCCCCTTGTCAGTAGATGCTTTAAACAGAAGAACCCATTGTAAAATGGGTCTGTCTTAATGATCCCTGACTGATAAATAAAATACACAGACTGAAAAGGCATATTAAAAAAGAATACAGACCATTTTATGTAAAGTTCTATTTCAGCACCATGCTCGGGCCCTTGCAGAATCTTAAACCATTAACACATGGCAGGTATTTTTTTCTGAGAAAGGTGGCAAGCCTACTAGCAGGTGCACAACATGGCTCATACTCTGGATGTTTCTAGCGCACATGCAAACAAACTCTGCACAACATGCTGTGTGCAAGGAAGGACGTGGGATGAGTGCCATTAGAATGACAACAGCCTGCAGTCCATACTCATAGCAAAAGGACTAGCATGTGCCAGTATCTTAGCCATACAAGGAGGACTGGTTGACCCTGAGTCATATAATAAGGGCCTGGGTGTCACCTTCCCTCAACTATCAAAATAGAGGGCCTGATTTAGAGTTTGGCGGACAAGTTGCTCAATCACAAATGCAACAGATATCCTGTCTGCCGTATTACAATCACCATTACCTATAATTGGATCATAATACAGCGGACAGGATGTCCGTCACGTTTGTAACAGAGTAACCCCATCCGCCAAATTGTAAATCAGGCCCCTAGTTAGAATGCGAGCAGTTCACTTGTCATGGATTATAAGAAAAGTTTTGCATATCAACAAACATCTATTCAGAGAGTTGAACATAAAAGAAATAGCACATCCATGTCAGCACAGGTTGAACGTCCAAAATTAGGAAATCTGTCCTAGGCACACTAAAATAGTTATTGATGAAAATTATGAGGATGAGTCTCACTTTGCTATGTAGGTAGGCGCAACCTATGGTTGGCATGTCCCGTAAGGTCGTCCATTTTGTCTTAAGTTTGTAACAACTGCACATTTAGAGATATGGGCAACTGATGTGATAAATGCCATTGCATGCTGATTATGTTAAGACTTTAAGGGAATTTAGCCAAATAAACTAAGTTAAAGTATGAATAAACTTTTGAATAATACTTACCCAGTATGAATTTTGACAGGTGTAACATTCCATAGATGTGCACGTCATGTCAATATCTTGGATGATCCTTAAATGGCATCTGCTTCTAGTGTCAAGATGAACTGAGTTGAGTTGTGGAGAAATGTTACCCCTGAGTGACGTAGACGAGTTATGGAGGGACATTCACACAGTGTGGGCTCGAGAGGACAGTCACCCTCGCTAGTTATGGTAGTAGAACCCCATGGTATTCTTTTGGAAGGAGGTGTTTGATTTCACAGAGGTATTTCTGAAAGCGATGATGAGTTACTATTAATTTACTCACAACAGTTGTCCTTCCAGTTTCATAGTTATGAGAGAGGGAGATAATATGATTTGACCAATCTGGAGAGGTGAAATTAGTTATTATGATACTGCAGGCTTCCTTTAGTTTATTTGGATGTTTTCTAAGATGAAATAGTTTCTGAAAATAATATAATAGAATTGTGACAGGATCTCTATTCATGGCCATAATCTGCCTGAAAGACACTAGCAAAAAAAAAATGTTAGGGGAAAAGTCCTCGGCTATTGGGATTGTATAACGTATTCATCAGGAAATTTAAGTTGTAATTCAGACCATTGTAAAAGAGCACTCATAAGTTGGATAGTGGTCCAGATACACAAATCTAGACACTGATATCCAAATCTGAAATGTCTAAATTATTAAGTAATGCAATGCTATTTGATTTACTTTCCATGATATGTGTGTGTGTGTGTGTGTGTGTGTGTGTGTGTAAGGCCTCAGTACACTTGTAGAACTGTACGAATAATTTAACAACTAAGCAAGATCTTGAAACCTTACATTATTTGTAAGGGGATTCTTTAATCCGTTTTTTATGTTAGTATCAAAAATGCAAAATATATAATGTATCTGTTAGGCATACGTGAGATCATTGAGTTTACTGGATAAACATACAATCCTTCATTTAGTAGCATGTAAACTTTACACTGCATGCTTAGTGTACTGTTAAATTTTATTTTATGTGTTCTTACTATGTGATACTGATGGATTTCTTGAAAATATTGTGCTACAATAAAACCTGTCGAAGATGCATTATGGAAATGCTAGTTAATTTGTAGCATTCATTACTAAATCCTCGTTTGCCACAAGTGTTTTTTCTGTTACATCGATATTTCTACTGAGGTGCTGGTGTATGCATGGGAACCAGGGATCATTTAAGATATCCTTCACTTTACACCAAAATAAAGATTTTTGACTATTACACATTCAGTGCACTGCAATGTTGAACCAAATCATTCATGGTTAAAAATTGCTTCATGAAATTATGGATATTTCGAGTTCCAACAAAAGTATAAAAGGCTTTTGTTTAAAAAATAAGTCTATTTTTTTGTCTTTAGTGGGACATTTACAATCCACTTTAGCTACCGACAGTTCATTGGATCGCTTTCTCCACCGAAACGTGATGTTTCGGGACACCACTGTTTCCATTCTTCTGGAGGTATCAGTAGTTTCTGAGTGCCAAACAAAATTAGAGACTACCTTTCTTATCAGGAGCAGTTACAGATTGACATATTTTTGTCTTCCCAGGTATATGCCACCATAGAGAATATTTGGCCATAAATTGGTATCTTGACCTGCTGGTCATTCCATACCAATATTAGTGAAATTGGCTTATATCATTACTTTTATAATTCTCATTTCTAATGCTGTTCCTTTTTCCCTGCAGTCCTACCAAGCCAGCTACATGGATCAGCTGAAAGCAAACCAGTACAGCGTCATTTACCCCATGCCGCCCAGCATGTTGCATAGTAACTTTTATCCGCTGCCAGATGGACTGCCTGGAGGAATCCAGATGGAGCCCGTTGATCTTACAGTGAACAAACAAGGTTCTCCACGCTCTTCTGGAGGCTCGCCATCCCCTCTGAAATTTCAATCCCTGAACAAAAGAGACTCGCCGGGATTGACTCTGTGCTCGCCCAGTCCTCCCATGAAAAAACATGCGCCATCTCCACCGGCAGTGCATCCGTTCTCAATGCCCATGTCACTGAATCCAATGTTGGCGTCTATTTCAAGGCAGGCGTTTAGAAACCCTGGGGTTCTTCCACTTTTACAGCCAGTTGTGGTGCAGTCAGTTCCTTTTATGTACTCGCACCATCTCCCGCAGCCAATCATGCTGCCTACCATACTTCCAGAAGAATTCGAGGGTCCAAATTGCAATAACGGTGAGGATTCTTTCTTCTTAACTTAGCAACTAATGTAAGCTGTTTACAGTAGATCAGTACTTCTGTACCTTTGAATAAAAACTATTTTTTTAGTTACACAAAAAACGTAAAAGTCCAGTTATTTTATTTTCATTGTTTTCTTCTCTCTAATAAATGGATCTTGTCCCATTATTCTAAAATTACAAGTAAATGAATGAATGTTAACATACTTATTTTCATTGAATTGTGAAACATTTAACTAACACAAAAGATCCGTTATCTCTGGACAGGTTCTGGCATAACTACTGAGTGTTTTTGGTGTAAGACAGTGACACATGCTCTCTTCTCGCACCCAGGACCTTTGTTGGATGCATATAAGAAAACACCTTTGATGAAAACAATTAAGGTGGAGCCAGGGCTTGAACAACACCTGAATGACCATTACCCAGAGCAAATGTCACCACCAAGAATGACCCCACCTCCAAAACTGATGCTTCATGAGTAAGTATACTAAAATGTCCCTTTCCTGCAACAATCACATTTGCTTTCACAAACCTTATATACGCTTCCACTCATCTGGACTCCTACTTGCACAAATCCCACACACACGGAAAACCAGATCCAGAAGTCAAGCCCCTACATCGCTCTTAAAGCACTGAACGCCATGCAGCTACACATAAGAGCCTGAACCTCACTTTTTTACTTGGACTCTAGAATGCATTTTACCATCCCCCTTGACCAGCTTTAGCACACATCAATAGCAGACTTAGGGCCTGTGATATGAGGAGAATGGTTGCAAAAATGTGATTGCAAATTGTGCATCCACCTTTTGCAAGCAGTTTTTTTAATTTTGTGATGAAAGCTAAGTACTAAGGTCCAGTTGTAGGATATAGCAGAACAGCCTTGCTAATGAATATTAATTTGTGACTACAAACACTGGGATGGTTGCCTTCAAGGAACAGGAGACAACAATTCCTGTGTTTGTACTGACAAACCATTAATATATCTCATTTCGAATTACAATTTGGATGGGGGTGGCATTTTCATCCCCCTTTCTGATTGCAGTTCAAAATAAGTCGCAAAACACCTTTCATAACTCAAAAATAATTTTCCAAATCACGAAATGTGCTAAGTAAATTCTAAAATCTCATTTTGAGGATGTAAACGTTGTGATTTTGTGATTCGCAGGGTTTACAGCCACAAATGTGATTTAGTACATTGGGTCTTTAGGTAGGTAAGCTGGCCCACAACTCCATTGGTTAGTGACTTCATTTGGTGCCTCGTAGGTGCAAGCACAGCACTCTGAAGCTGTATGGTTAGATCTGTAGCACTGTATACAGTGATAAATAAAAGGGTGGCTAGTTCCTAGGCATTTTTTGAACAATAACACGCTTGTTTACTTTCCATCTGAGCTGAGATTTTTAAATATATCACATAAATAAAAATGCTCCATTGTTGTAAAAAAATGTAGTTGAGTGGTGTTTTTTGCATTGTTTCAATAACTGAAAGAGGCTATGATGCTTGTAATCTTGTACCACAGTGCTGTAGATAAAGCTAGAGTGTTCACAGGGCAGACTAATTCCTGATTCAAGCCCAAAAGAGTTATTTCAATGTAGTGTGTGAAAAGTAAACAAATAACGGAAAACAGACTGAGTGACAAACACCAACGTCCCTTAGACATGACATTTAGCGTTCTATGTGAGCATATGGTTTGTATTGTATCTTTCATTTCTAATGACATACTGAATTGACAGCAGATCAGCGCCAACATCTCTGTATAGAGTTTAGTTGCTGTACTTTGTGCCATCAGAGAGTTGGGCACCTATATAAAATCAGGTTGTTGAAGTAATCGCTGACACCAGTTAGGCAAGAGTCTAGTTTTGTCAGAATATAAGCTGTTACTGTTGTATGGCTATGCAGCAGATTTTTCTCAAGTAAAACTATGTTAGCAGATTAACAAATGACAGTCGCAGGGTTGCACCCTTGGTAAGTGTGTGGCATTGGGTGATTGAGGTCATGTCTGGGTGTACCAAATAAATACTGAAACCATACACCAATCTCTAATCACCAGAACAAAAGTTACTCCTTTCCCATTCATTAAGTGGATTGTTGATATGTCTAGGGTTTTCCAACACGGTTTTCACTTATAGTTCAGGGCAGATGCCTCCGTTGAGAAGAAAACACATTTGATTCCACACTCCTTAGCCCTGGTTTTATGTATTTGCCTTAAACTGTGTGAGTGTTTTGCCTCTACATACACAATACAAGTGTCAATTTCTGACAGTGTGATGTCCAAGATCCTAACACATTTTCTGACGAGGACTAACAAAGTAGATTTGTATAACAAAGGGCTTCAGTGAAAGTGCTTTCAGAGCTTAAACTCTCAAAACTGGAACACTGTTGAGTTTGGAAAAAATATCAAACTCCCTTTATACCAAATTAGATAAGATGTACTACAACAGTACACATTTCTTCAGAGGAAAAAGGGATAATCCTGAAAGTGCTATTCCACTATTTCAAATCACATGCATTATCGTATTTTATGTCTGTCGATTTGCTCATTTACATTCCCCATATGTTAAAGGGGTTGTTACACATTGGATTTCAGTGTAAAACAATAATCAATGGAATTGGTCATAAACATTGAATTTTGACAAACCTTTGAAAATCAGACCATAAACCTTCTAAAAATAATATTTCTGTACAGTTTGTACGTGATATTGCTTAATTGAGCTTGATGTATTGTACTCAGAATAATAAAGCTTTCTTAACTCATTGCTATTAAAAACACTGGAATCGAATGTGTCAAAATAGGAGCATATTACAATTAGAGATCATAATGTCTTATCTTGTCAAGGGACTCTGCACCCTTCAGGTGGTAGGACTATTACAGAATATGTTTAAGAGAAGGCAAAATGAGATGTTATCACTGTTTTATATTACATGAATTGCTACCTTTATTTGTCCAGCGTGAATCTGCTCATTCTGAGCTTGGGTTTGTGAAAGTGCTTTAAGGGACAATGAAAGAATCAAAAAAGAATAAAACAGAGCAAAGAAAATGTAAGACAACTAGTTATGTCAAGTTGTTATTTAGAGTAACAGTAACAACAATAATTTAAATATCAGAAAGATGTAAATTTATTTTAAATAATCAAGCATTGTGAATTAAAGGGAATGATCGGTATTATGGTTGTTTTATGGGTTAGACAAAATGTATTGGTTGGTGTTATTTTTAAGGTTAGGCTTGGACTCCGAGCTAGGCCTATGTTTAGAGTTACGGATATGGGGGGAATTTGCCTTGTGACTGGATTTGGGCTAGTGGTAGTGTAGGGGTTATGGTTAGGGTTGTTGCCAGGCCATTCCTCATTGGGGTACCTTGGTTTCTGAATAGTTTTTCAACGCAACATCATATGTATTTTTGACCATTATATGTTCAACATAGTCACTTCTTCGTAAATGTGCTTCCTCATTTTTGCATTGTTATTGCTCCCTTTCCGGAATTGTGGTGGTGCTGAGATTAAGTTTGCTTCTTAATGGGCCTATAGTCAGCTGCTTGTGGCATTCCTTTACAACCTTTGAACCATTACATTTCTCTGCCCTTGCTGATTCCTCACTACCTAGGTTCCGGTGAAACATAGTAAAACTTGCATATTACTAATCTGAAAATGTAGGGAATGGAGTAGCTAGCATGTCAAGAGAGTATGTTGTTCTGTCTCATTGTTTCATCATCCTCTCCCCATGTTTTTCTTGAGCTTCTGTTTCTCACAGGTGCATATTACTAATCTGCAAATGTAGGGAATGGAGTAGCTAGCATGTCAAGAGAGTATGTTGTTCTGTCTCATTGTTTCATCATCCTCTCCCCATGTTTTTCTTGAGCTTCTGTTTCTCACAGGGGCAAGACTGATGTGTTGCTAGGGGTAGCAATTGTGATATCCTACATTTTATTAGTAATCGCTGTTTACCAGTGTGACCTGTAGAGATTCCCCACAGTAAGCTATGCTGTGCGAAGCCCTTCCCCAGACTGAGCAGAGATAAGAGTTAATTGTCTGTGCCTACTCTTAAAAGCTCCCACAAACCACACATCAAACTGGTTGATGTCACATGGTTCAGGTCTGATGGTATAGACTCAGCAGTTTTATTGATTACTGCCTGCCATCATTATTTAGTTGGTAGATTATTATTATTGAGCTCAAATTAATCTATTTGCTGTTCTTGTTGAAAATCCGGTCGTAATGTGGGTTCAGATGCCTCCACTGTGCAGCAGGTGAGGCTAATCATCTGAGGAAGCCCCCCTTCATCTCTGAAGATGCCTCAGTTGGACAGCAGGATTATCTGAGGTGCTTTGTCACAGTCTAAAACAGGGAGTGGGTGAGCTTTTGTTGCATAACACCACCAATGTTGTTTTGACGTACACACCTAATTTTAGCTAGTATTTTGGCAGTGTCAGCTGAACACTAGCACAATTCAATATTGTACTCAAACACATGAGAAATGTAATTGGACAAACCTTCCCTGATGACTACAGTATGCTAAGGAGCCACAATTACTAGGTCTGCTTGGGTAATGGTGTCGTTCAGAAGCCAACGGGTCCCACCCATGGTGACCTTAGCTTACTCAGTAGAGGGCATGGCACTGACGAAATGGTATTTCTTTTGGGAGAATAACAAATGGCTCTCTCATTTTCTGAACTTAACTTCCAAAAAAACACTTCCCAAACCACAGGGAAGGGCAGCAGTATGGCGGTCGGTACAGTAACAGAGGGGAAGTATTTATGAAAATTGAGCAAAATTAAACCACACTGTGGTTTGAGCTAAGAATGAAGTTCGCGGTTGTCAATAAACAGAAAAGAGGACGTGCAACTGATATTTGTAGTAGTTATACAATGACTTGTGATTCATGAAAATAGTTAACAATTGAAAGGTGCACCAAAAACTACAATAAAATTCGAGATATGAACCTTGTTGCAAATTTTAAAATATGGACAGTCACGAATAACTTAAAAGTAGGTACACTTTCTTGAGTCTCGGTGGGTAAACTTGTTTTGAGTTTGCCCTGTGAAGCAGAAATGTTATCGCAACAGTTGAATTGTTTTTTTTTACGGTAAACAGATTACCCGTATCCGTTTCAGGTCCTGCCTTAAGGAAATCCAAATTAGCGAACATGAACGAGACCCGCTATCTTTTTAACACAAAATATTCCTCAAACTTCCGACCGCACTGTTCCCACTTCAGAGCCGTGATTTTAAGAAGTATACAACCAAAAAGCATATATTAGGATAACGAAACTGTCCAGATGGTGGAGCACGAGTGACTGAAAATCTGCAAGATAAGGACGGCAGAAAACGAAGTTAGACGAAGCAGATTATGGGGCACGGGGAGCGAGCGGCCCCCGGTTTTTGGCAGGCTCGCGGCAGTCCTGGTGACTTTGGGCGCGGCGGGGCGCCGACACCTCTACCCTGTGTACCTACGGGGCGCGCCGACGTCGCGCTGTTTGCGAGGGCGGAGCGCCAGCGTCGGCCGCGTGCGGGCGTGCCCCTACGCTCTACTTTTAGACGTTGACGTCAGCGACGCAGGGCGGCCGCGCCCGGCCCCAAGCAGCAAACAACAGGAAACTCTTAATTACCCTCTCAAGGAGCGGCAGGAACAATACCGCCTCTAAGCTGTGCGGTGCGAGGATAAAGATTTGATGACTGTCAGAAGAGACCTAAACCTGTTTTATTTGACACTCGCCTTTGAGAAACACCGAAAACCTAAGCAGGAGGAGGCAAGATCGAGCGCTTAAAGCCGTGCGCGCACGTACCGGGCAGCGGAGGCCTGACCTTTGTGAACCCGCAAGGAAAATAAACCAAACTGAAACTACGCCGTGAGAGAAGCGTGCTTACATCATGTGTTGCTTTCAAAGAGGAGTCTTGGGCGCGGCTAGACAGCGCAAAAAGTCCCTAGTATGTGGGGAAAGACGCTCTAAGGAGTCGAAGGTTTCATAATATCCCTTCCCTGGATTCAAAAGATGTCCCACATGGTTGGGTCCGTCTTTTTTGTGCACAGCAAATATATATTTTAACACCTCCAGTTTCCCCACGAGAAACAGTTCTGCGTGTCTTAATTTAGACTTTAAATCGCCAGCTGTCACGGCAGACACTGGCAAATCCAATAGATCTCACCTTTTCTACCTGCTGCACGTGCAAGAATGAATTAGTGGCTGCCTGCTTAGCCTGATGAAAATGTGCCGTTTACTCTCCCACGTGAATAGAGCCTCCAACAACAACAAATCCAAAATCTGAACCCTAAAAAATTATCTGTATCTAATTCTTTAATCTAGACAAACCCACTTCCCACATACTACCCAAACGGTTTAGTTAATTGTCCTAAGTCGAGTACGGCATATTTGAGGGCAGGTCATCGATAATAGGTTTGAATGCACATCAAAGATTTTTGTGTGGAGATATTTAAGCTCTGGATTTTGGTCGTCTATGTTTTGTGGTCTGTTTTTGCATATGTTTTGCCCCAATCTTTGTTTTCACATGCTACTGAATTTACTGTTTGGTCCAGTGCTTTAAATGGAAAAATAGAAGTACTGTGTACCAGAGTACCTGCTTGTTTCTGAGAAGTGCCGGTCCTCTCCAATTAAAAGTATTACGTTTTTCTTGAGATATGCCGGTACTCTCCCTCGCAAAATAAAAAAGTGCCGGTACTCAGTACCGGCCCACTTAAAGCACTGGTTTGGTCCATATATTTGATCTGGTGGTGTGTGCTTTGGAATTTGCTAATTTTCCAGGAAGAGCATTGTAGGAAGCCATAGTTTTTTCATGTATACAAGTTACGCTGTGAACGGCATTTGGAGCAGACTAGAACCTCCAGGCACTGAGGGATAAACATATAAGAACAATTGTAGAGTGGGAGGGCACTGTGAAGCATCTGCGGTGTTCTAGCATACAGGAAAATAGGCATAAAGCACAGGCCTTGCTGGTATCTATGTAACTCTAAATGGAGACTTTTAATCATCGATTCACGCAAGTAGCGGAATAGCAACATCTCACACGAGTTGCAGCACACTATACTCTGCTTGCATTACACTATTTTTGTTAATATCTGAAGATGTACATCCTTTTAATTATATGATTGAATTATACAGGAATCATCCTTCGGTGATAGTTCAGCCAGGGAAGAGGCCAGTGCCAGCAGAATCTCCAGACACGCAAAGAAAACGTCGGATACACAGATGTGATTATGATGGTTGTAATAAAGTGTACACCAAAAGCTCCCACCTGAAGGCACACCGAAGAACACATACTGGTACGTGCAGATCATTATCCACTCGGAAGGCTTATTTCCGTTGTCATATTCACGCATATACGTAAGGCCATTTTCGGCATGCAAGCCTCGAGTTAAACTCTGTTCGGGTAATTACAACTGTAGAATTAGAATTTATTGATTGTCGCCGTATATGCAGTTCCCCTTTCTTGTCCCTTTCTGCTGTCGATTTTCTCTCCATTATGTTTCTGTTGTTCCTTACAGTCACATTTCCATGTTTATCATTGTATTTTACATTTTGTTATAGTGTTGTCTCAATTTTTTATCCCAGTTTCATTTCTTGAGTCCCAACACTTTTGCATTTCTAAGTTCAGAGTTTGACCATGAGAATTTTTATATAGGTGTGCCAATGGCAGACCTCGATTTATGGAATTCGGATTGGTGGATATTTAAGTTCACCACCATAGAAAATCTACAACTGTGGTGCATGTTCTACAGTCTTATATTTATGGGCCGGGTATGATGGATGTCAGTGTCGACCTCGTGCCTCCCCTTGAACACAACCATTTAGTAAAGGAACCCGTACTACATATAAGACCCTGAGGAAATAGGGAAGGGAGACAAACAAATGGAACTCATGCTCTGAAATGTTCCAGTGTTTTCTCAAGGCAAGTCCTGCACCTAATGCAGAACACAGTACATTTAGTATTAAGAGCAGGTTTGTACTTTAGAAATAGCAAGTATTATATATAAATATGAACATAAGTACTTATCACTGTAGGTTAGAGAAGAAACGTCACCCACATGGCAAGTAAGAGTACTCTTTTTAGCAGACCCAGAGAAGGTGGACCAGGATGGAACAACATCAGAAGTTAGTGTAATTTGAGTAGGGAGAGGGGGTTCAGGAGATCAGCAGATAGGGAATTAAAAGGAGCATTCAGAATGAACAAAGGAGAGGGAACCCAGCTGACTGCGAACTGCTACCACAGTACAGGAGGACAAAAAGACACAAAGTTGTGTAAGGCAAATATGTTTTGACTTGTGATGTCTATTTACTGTTGTGCTTGAGCCGAGAGTGATGAACCTCCACCATCTTGGACAGGGAAAGTCTTGTACTCCAAACCAGCAGAAACACAATTATGGAACCAGAAGGACATCAGCACTCTTACATTCAGCCTATCAGTAAAGTTTTCAGCACAAGGCTGCATTTCATATTTCCCAGGTCTTTGAATAATGTTGTGAGTACTCCAGCCTTGTATATTTGTGGTGATGAAGGACAAGGGGGAAAACCAGGAGGGTATCCCCTTTCATCCCTGACAGTTGGATAAAAACATATGACCAGTTAAAGCAGGAAAGGAGGCCACTGGAAAGATGGCTAGCACAGACAAAGTCAGAACACTACTGCCCTTCCATCACACATCAAAACTTGCCTCAGCCTATGATGGGCATAATACCATCTTGTGAGTTTCATTGGAAGCATTTTGTCGCATTCTAGAGCAGATGGGTCACCTAGCTGCTCTCAGCCATATCTATTCCTGGCAATCTCCCACTTTAGGTCATTTCTCCCATTTGGTCATATAAGTAAGCTTGTTCGAAGATTACAGCCTTCTCAGCTGCACATATAATCTGGATATACCTTTAGTAATTTGATATTTGAGACTAAAAGTTCGATTGGCGTCTTATTTGTAGAAACCTCCCTCCTGGACTTCTTCGTTATCCACCAAGTGCAATAATTGTGTTACACTGAAACTGTCTGGCATTGTCAGTTTAAACATTTCTCTACAGGATCTCTTCTCTTTTATTCGCCCATTCTTCAGTAGCTTGCCTAGCTGAGGAGAGCTTGGTCCTTTCCAACCACTGAACACAGTGTTCAATTCTCCTGTGAGTAAGCCTGGATTGAAAACTATAAGCAAGAGTGGGAAATGGAGAGGAGGTAATTGATCCTGTTCTGTTTACTTGGTTCCAGTAGTCCAATAGTATGGTGGACGTCAAGAGCATTGATGGAGTGGATTTCCAGTGTCTGCATTGACTCCAAAACAGATATTTGAAGATTAATCAATAAATTGTAGAACACAACTTTAACAAGTTAAGCAACTTGGAGAAGCCCGGTTTGTAGACTCCTTTAAATGAAACATCTGATTTGCTGTGTTTACCACCATTCGGATGGCATGCCTCCGCCTGATTTTCCGTTTTTGCCCCAGTCAGAATACCATAAGTTATTATCCCAAGTTGGTTATCATTGTTTGCATTTTGATTTCCATTTGAGCATCAGTCTGTCATTTAGTTTGATTTCAGTTATTCTCTCATTCTTATTTACACATTTGTGTTAATCTTATTCTGTTTTCCTACCGGTTAGTGTTCCTTATTTAATTCTAGTTTCATTTGTGTCAGTTATATTTTCACGTTTCTCTATCCAATTCTTATGTACCTGTGTAATTATTCCCTTTCGCAGTCTGTGACCCTTTTTTTGTTGTCCCTGACAGATTTTTCCTCAAGTTGTTAATTTAACAAAAAACGCAAAACAATGCTTTTCTCACATTTTCCATGTTAACAATTTTCCATCTCGGAGGCGATTCTTTGGATATTTATTAAGGCTGGCATAATGCAAGTAACTGTAAAAATATAGTGCAAGTTATTGCTTTAATGTTGTCTCGCTTACCAGTGCAGTAGACATAACCTCATCATGCCCTCTGAACAGATAGCCCAAAGCTATTTCTCCCAGCATCTAAAATTAATTTACAGTTGTTACATGAGTGCCTTCTACAAGTTAATTCAGTAATGTATTTTGTAGGAAGATCTTACACAGATACTGTAATTTTATAGACGAAATACACACTATTACTTAGACGTTTTTGCAGTGAATTATTCTATTTTATAAAATTTTGTGTTTTCGCAAACAGCTGTTATGTTTCATATTGTACGTTCATTAAAAAAAGACAGATTTACGATTTAGGAATGCTTGTCTGTGCATTAATTCAGTTCCAGAACCCTAATATTTAGTTGAAAATACACGTTTAAACTGTGAACCATAACGTCATAATCTCCAACACTCCACAGACTCTTTTTTCAATGTCTCTATAGCTGCTTAATCAATTTCGTAAAATACTTTTAGCATTGGAATAATTTTTTTATGTTCTTCCTTTACAGGGGAGAAGCCCTACCAGTGCACGTGGGACGGTTGCACGTGGAAGTTTGCACGCTCCGATGAACTAACGCGGCATTTCCGGAAACATACCGGGATAAAACCCTTCCAGTGCCCAGACTGTGACCGCAGCTTCTCTCGTTCTGACCACCTTGCCCTCCACAGAAAGCGGCACATGCTGGTGTGAGGACCCCTCATCATCCTCAAAACTATTTTTTTTATATACAAGTAGTGGATTCAGCTGGCCTGAATCCCAGAGTTTGGACGCCAATGAAATGCTTCCGTATGGTCAGTAATAATTATTACCCCTCATTGCTCTTACCACGGGTCAGACCTAATGAATGTGAACATTTTTCTGGGGGTTGCTAAGCAGTTCCTCCCTGGAGTGTACCTCAGTTAAGGAGGGACCTTGTAAAATTACACTTTACTGCTTTGTATGTACAACACATTTTCTGATTTAAGAAATCAAATCTATTTTAATTAACCTGTAAATGTATTTAAATACACACAGTATATAGACTGCTAATTCTTGCCACAGACTTTCTAACCATTGGCCTGTGATGGATTTAAACCCATCATATATCGCAATGGTGCAATGAACAGATAGTTCTCAGGCGGTTGCTTATTTAGGAGTGGTTAAAACAATAAGTTTATGATGTGCTTGCCTTGGTGTAATGGTGACTCTTCAGGGGGCTACTTTCACGACCAACAAACACCACACAAAACAGTGGATTTTTCTGCCCGAGGAACGGCTTGCATCATTTCTCAATGCCCACAAACCTTTGCTGTTGAAAAACAATAGTCTTCGTGGCTGAGCTTTGGCAGGCGTGGAAGGGGTATTTCACCAGCCCTCCTCTGAGAAGTGTCACAAACCAGGTTGAGGCAGTTTCACGGGGTTCATATTGAAGCACAGAGAACTAGTATCACTTTATTTTCTAAGGAATCATTTGGCGCCTAAGTGCATTTTCCGAACGAGGATCTACTAACCATCCGGACCCGTCTGTACATAACTGGTTTGTTAAAGTGCCTATTATAAACAAAGTGAGTGACAGTTGCCTCTTCTACAAATGAAAAAAAAACGTGGACCATTTCTGGTATATCAGAGGCACCATATAGCATAAAGGTGGCATTCCAGCAGGCTGGTGCCAGATTGCTCATAACACCACCCTTGTTGACAGCAGTGGTGCCATCCAAAGGAATAATCACCCTCTTTGTCTCTGTGTGTGTGTGTGTAAAGAAGATACTGGAAAATGTGATCTATGAATAAAACGAACAAACACATTGCTTTTCTCCATATGTTGGCTATTCCAATTGTATGGTATCATTTTGTACTGTGTTAATCTGGTTTAATTATGCAAATAATTCAGTGTGTACATTGTAAGCCTTTCACCGTACAATACTACATAAGAAAAAAGTAGGCGTTGACTTTCATAAAGAGCCTGTCCTCTGCTACTCATGTAGATGTAATTCTGAATGAACTAAGTGCCTGTTCCCCACGACACAGAAGTGCAATGACTGACCTAATCAAAACAATAATTGATCCAATGACAGGGGAAGCACTGCCTTTTCCTGGAATGTAATGTGTCACTCTTCTGAACAGCATGTTTGGGTTCTTTAGAGGTTGGACATATAATCTGACGTTAATGTTGCAGTCACACCCATTTCCATTATCTGTTTAAGCACTGCCCTTGGGTGTGACCCAAATGACAAACAATGACTGAACCTGTTGCATGAGAAAAGTTCACCCTAACTGGATCCGATTGTAAAATGGAATGCACTGCCTCATCATGCTGGATGAACCATCATAAAGATATTTCATCTTTAATCAAGTTTATATCCGTCCCAACTAAAGAATTTACGACACTTTAGAGCCAACATTATAGAGTGCTGCTCTCAAATTTTCTTCTCAAATCCCCAAAAATCCACACACGTGACTTGCTACGTTGTACTCACAAAGACATGGTGGCTCTGTATAAGGATGACTTTTTATCTGTTCTCATCATTTAGCCATTCACTAAAATTTGCACACAATACAATCCCAGATGCACTTTTTGTTTGCTCGATAGAACCAATGTCAGCCATATTGATATATGGGACATAAATAGTCAGTGTAGCACTGAGTGAAAACAACTTCCCAAACCACATTTTCTGTGTAGTGTGGGACTTTTTATAGTCACAGTTTGCACAACTATGGACTTCAAGAATATCTGTTGTGATCAATGAGATTTAACAATAAGTTGGCTGTGCGTCTAAACGTTACCAGGTTAGTTGTAGTTTTAGTCAAACATTTGTGTTTTTATCTCAACACTATTGAGTTTCACTACAGTAGTTGGTAGGGGCTGTAATTACCCAACTTGTCTGAGTTCTTCTCTTTGTTGAATGATGACAGGGCTGATCAATGAGTGCAAGAAACATCGGATAATTAATTTCTGAATTCCCTTAAAGTATTCATGACAAAGGATTCGATAGGAGTACATGTGCATTTTTACATGTCGGGTGTAAGGCTTTCTGAAGCAATGCTGTCTTGTTGCTTTGCAAATCGGTACCTGTTCATTTCCACTTGCCAAAGTCTTTTTTTTGTACAGGAGTTGTTGAGAGGCAAAGTTCTGTGTCTTAGTAGCAAGTTACAGGTTTTGTCTGGTCCGACTCACCTCATCTGGTTTGAGGTCCTGCTGCAGTATGCTTCAACCTTCATTGGAATTGGGACAACGAAGGAGCAAAACTTTGCACTAATCTGAAAAGGTACCTAAGGATGGGACAAACTGCCAAGTCCTCAAGCCAGCCGTGTGGATCAGTGAGACAAATGCCCATCCCTGACTCTTGATTTGATCTGCAGACTACATGTTTGAATACATGCATGGCCGAAAAAGCCTTCTATCCTTTCAGTGTTGGCACATTGTGTGCCAATAATCTTGGTATACTAGCAATCCCTGTTTTTTTTACACCTCTTAGAAACGGAAGAAGCAGTGACTGTAAGAAGTTATTATGCTGTCCTGCTCTGAGGCCTTGTAATTCTACGTGTATCTTGAATGCTGGGTTCAAATGTTTTTCCCAGAATCTAATTCTGGCCTGATTAATTTGCTAATAGACCTTTGCTACATGTCCTTCTTAAAGGGTCTGTTTCTGTATTTGCAGTCATTGGTCCATTCCCACCTCCTTCCAGTTTAGTCTGCCCGATACAATAGTAAGGGTCAGTGCTAGGGTCTGGGACCTGCCACCTAAATCTATAGTAAAGAGCCATCTTAAACTCATAAAGGCATTCTTGTATAACCGGACTAACTGCTGAATTGATAAGAGTATGTGCCTAGACACACTTTAGTTTTTGTCACACACAGGTACATCAATCAGTTTGCAACTTAATTGGTTCTAAGTTCTCCTTTACATTGCTTGGCCTAATTGATAGCATAATTAAAGATCTAAATTCAACACCATTGCCTATGCATCACGGTAGAATGGTACTAAGACACGCTTTCTTTCACTAGTTCTTTAGTGCACTTTGAAGCAGGTGACGGGGTCAGTGAGCTGGCCACCTACCTGCAAAGAGACCTGCAGGTTACACATTGGAATCTCTTTTCAGCTTCTTGTCCTTGTGAGGCCAATAAAACAGGCATCATTGAGTTGGGCGATAATAGTTCAATGTCCCAAGTTTCTAAAGGTAATTCTGTTTGTTGTGAACTATTTACAACTATTCTACATTATTTTCTCTGATAATCTAGTGACTGTTTTTACTGCTACTTTGTTCTTTGGGCAAGAACTCTCAAACTGGAGGTTTGTTAATACTATGCTTCGTGAGTCATTTATTTTAACATGAGACAGTTAAGAGTGCCTACATATGTTCTTAAGTGTAAAAGTGGCAAGATTTGAAATAAAGACGGAGAACCATGGCTGAAACAAAAAGAAGACAGACAGCTTTGCAAATTTAAGCCGTCATTAACAGTGTCCTGGAAAATGGACCAGTATGTCACCGTTTCTGGAGGTACCAATACCAGGGGTACTGGCAACTCCAGCAATGGGGGCATTTTGGCCGTTTGTGAGTTGAACCTTGAGAGTTCACTTAAAAACGATGAATTACTGAGAATATCAATAATTCCAGGACCCAGTAACTCGTTAGTTTCCACCAGTCTTTCACACAGAGATCTCAGCTGTTCTGAGGAGCCAAAATCTCTTTGTGAAATTAAAAAGGTCTGTGGTGTAATTGCTGTAATCGGTCTCACCAGAAACTGGTAACTCTGTAGCAGCAAACCCTACTATTTATTCCTTGTTGCAAGGCTGTAGGCAAACCAACCTAAAAACCATGCAGAAAGCATGGAGGAGCATACAATGGACATTGTGTGTGTGTATCTCAATTTGGTCTTTAGCTTCAACTTCGATGTGTGGATCGCATCAGGTGTATCGATTAGCAGTCTGTGCAATATGATTTCCCATGGGTAACTGCCAAATAATTAGCCAGGACTAATTGTGTCAATTTGGAACTCTTGAGCACTTAATGAATGTCACTGCTTACAAAAAGTCTGATTGTTAGCTCCTGTATTGTTCCTGTACAATCACTTAACAGATTTGTTTTGAAAATAGAAATACGCATTTACACATTCTCCACCGATATTGTTAAATCACAGAACTTGTCAAAGTATCTACATCTACTCTCTGGCCTCTCATATTTAATTATTTAATAGTCACATACGGATTCAGTCAAAATCACAGTGCCAAGTTTCTTTTTTCCTAGGACAGAGCTACAAATATGCTTTATGTTCTACAAATCCTAGCACTTTTATATTTATACACATTGAATTTGAATAATGTTAGAGGGTCAAAATAATCTACCTGCTTAGCATCTCTTGAAATATACCTACATCTTTAGCAGGGCTATAATATTTAGTTTTCTAATGTATAAACTATGCCTAAAGTTTATTAAATTGTAATATATATTTTATAAGCTGGATATGACTGAATGGGTAATTGCAGGTTTCTAGCATGCGTGGGTATATTTTTTTAATGTACGGAAATATTTTTTCTATCTTAATAAAAGATGTGAATGTTTCATGTACTTTCACTGTTTCTACTTTGGTAGTCTGATGGGGACTCAAAAACGACACTTTGTCATATCAAACTGTGAACATAAATTTGTACTGTACAGTCGTCCAATTCATATATGCAATATATATATATGTATTATAAACTTGTTAATAAAACCATATGAATGCATCATGTGTGTGCGCTTAATGAACGACTATAACAGGCATAATGTTTTTTTACACTACATCATATTTCTTTTCCTATAATATATACTACATTTTCCTTTTAAACTTTTCCTTTTACCAATTTTATTCTTTATGATTGATAGATCTCATGGTCCTTAAGATATGTTATAACGGGCAACTCGTGTGTTTTTAATGCAGGATGTCCACAGTTTACTTTATCCAGGTAATGATAATTCTATTTATATAAGCCCACATTATATTTAAAATGGAAGGTTGTGGGCCATAGCCCACTATCTTGCTTCCTGTCCAGCATACTGTGTCTGAAGCCATGGTTTACCCTGTCTCCTCTGTCACTGCATTTCATTTGACGGGGCCTGGGGAGCAGGCTATTTACATTCATAGCTGCCAATAAGATGCCTAATTAAATGCCCACATGAAATGATTTACATGGCAATTTTAAACCTAATAAATGAATTATTACCACTGCTATAGTAAAATGATTGAATTTTAAAAACGTGACAATGTATCTCTTAAATAATTTGCTTGTTTTGCATCATGGACCTCTTATAGATTCATATGCTTGAAAATGATCCACATAAGTTGTGCCATGGTGTAAGACATTCTTCCCGTGGATGGTTAAAGACCTAGGCCCTCATTACGAGTGTGGCGGTCTCAAGACCGCCGCACTTGCAATGGCGTTCAGACTGCTGCCAACAGGACAGTCCGATCGCCCTATTATGACCGTGGCAGATGGTCCACGGTCCGACCGCTGGCACCCTTCAGGTTGCTGCCTGTTGACAGCCTGGCAGTCTTGGCGGTCGCAATCCTGGGGATTAAGAGTCCCCTTTCTGCCAGCCTTTGCATGGAGGTCTCACCGCCATGAAAAGGTTGGCAAAAAAGGAGTGTCGGGGAGCCCATGCACTTGGCATGGGCCCCCATGGACAGCCCCGTTGCGCATTTTACTGCCTGAAGTACGGGCAATGAAATGAGCAACGAGTGCTATCGCACCCAATGCACCACATCATTGCTGTCAGCTCTATTATGAGCCAGCGTCAATGTTGTGAGTGTTTCGCTGGGACAGCGGGCGGAAATGCTGTTTTCACCCACTGGCCCAGCAGAAAACTCCTAATAGGGTGGCCAGCGTTGGCGGTATGCTGACTGCAGCGGCTTAGGCGGTCTTGAAAAAAGACAGCCAAAGCTGTATATGAGGGCCCAAGTTTGCAACGCTGCTTACTTTGGGATCATCAATAATCCTGTGACTCAGACTACAGAACATTCTAGTCAAATACTCGAACTGCAGATGCAAAAATGTTGGGTGCTTTATCATGGCCTTTAATAAGCACCAAAGCGTATGGTCTATGATGAACCACAAAAAAGAAACAGCCCTATTAAACCTACAGTTGCCCTGGCCAATATACATAGCAATGGCTTACAGGAAGATAAAACACTAAATCATAAGCTTAACCATAAGTGTCCTCACTTAAGTAGTTGCTGCAGTGAGTACATTGACAATTGCAATGTCACTCCAAACCTCCACCTGACTCATCCATGCTCCACCAGCATACCTTGATCCGTATAACCCCTACTTGGATTTCTTTGGGGCCTCTGTAAAAAGTATCCCGTTGGCCAATGGTTCAGAATCCGGTGTCTAACCATATTCCCTGAGTTATCAGTTTTGTGGTACTCAATCAGTTTGTTGCCCTGGTGTGACCAGCTGGCACACTCTACTTACTACCTAATGATGTAACAACTTTTATACTGCTAACACCTTATGTTCTGATGACATAATTTAAGCAATTGCATAACATTGCTGACACTGTGGGGGCCTTCTGGCCAGTATTTATTATTCACAATAAAGACTTGTGTAATTGGCCTTGATTTATTCTGTGACTTCGCAGTTATTATTATGACCCAATGCCCACCATTATTTGACCTCTGGTTAAATTGTCATCTAGTAAATAAATGCTTTGACTTTTCTTTGATTCTTTTGAAGCTATTGTCAGCATTGTTTGACACTAAACTATACATGAGTCATAATGTATTAATTTTTCTTCGAATGATTCTCAGGCGAATCACTTATCATGCACTACAGTGAGTCCAAAATGATAGTCTATGATGTCTATGCACTGAGTACATCAGAATAACATTTGACTGAAAAGCCCTTCATGAAAGAGACTAAAGCAGATTAACTGTGTCGAAAGTGAAGATCAATGCAAGACCAGAAAGCCCATCAACCCATCATCAGATGTTTAAATAGCAACAGCAAGAACCACAACAAGGAGCTAAATATGAACTGAAGAGCAACAGACCTTTCCCAGTACATTATATTCCTGGGATTTAAAAGAGAAACTCTCAGGGCCTGATAACGATCTTGGCGGAGGGGATTACTCCCTCACAAACATGACGGATATCCCACCTGCTGTCTTACAAGTTCCATAGAATATAATGGAACTTGTAATACGGCAGACGGGATATCCGTCATGTTTGTGGCAGAGTAATTCTAACAATGAAGGTCAAAACTCAACTCTGAAATGCTGTTAGTACTGAAAATGACATATTTGGAGCTTTCGTTCCCCAGAAGGAATACATGTATGGACACAACCTTTTATGATTGATGTTCAATCCAAGTCCCTTTCATACAGAGATAATCGAAAATTGAAGGCATCAAGAGTGATCAGCAACCAGGGGTCTTCAGCACCAAGATCACCTGAACATCATTAGAAGATGCTCCATTTTTCATGGGTTGAGGAAGAAACCATTGATATTTGACTCCACAGTTAAGACAAACACTCATAATGAGACGCGTTTCAGAAGAAGAGGCGGCTTAAACTGTGGATGGACTGTAGTGTGTGTGGGATGGATAAAGATGTAAATGGAGGAAGTAGAGGAAGGTATGCCTCTTCATCCAATCTGATAATTTAATGTGCTACAGACGGTGTCAGAGATTCCATATTAAAAGGGAAAAGGTTCATCAGTGCGTACTTTTCATCAGACTCAGACACCTATCACTTATCAAACAAAGCTAAAGCAAGTGAGGAAAATACAACTAACATGTTTTTCTGAGAGAAGGCACTTCAAAGCCGGTCAATTATAGAATGAGAACTAGCACCAGAGGGCTCTTTTTACGTACTTTGATGCAGAGAGACTGATTCTGCACTTGCCACAGTAGCTCACAAATGCTCCTCAGTTTGGAGCTGCTGTAGGTTTGTTTCTAGTCTACAAAAGTAAAACACCTGAAGCAGTGTGTATTGTATTGTACTGCAGCATTTATTTAGTGATCACATTTCTAGATGTAATGCCATTAATAATGTAAGGTGACATAGGGGTGGCAACAAATCTAGAGAACACC
Organism: Pleurodeles waltl; assembly: GCF_031143425.1. Classification (NCBI taxonomy): domain Eukaryota; kingdom Metazoa; phylum Chordata; class Amphibia; order Caudata; family Salamandridae; genus Pleurodeles; species Pleurodeles waltl. Next base: position 1,027,860,604 of record NC_090437.1, on the reverse strand, counting down.
TAGTTCTAATTATTAATGCCCTGAATGCACGGTAGATGCCTGCGTTGTATAGTAATCAGTTCACAGTTTCCATCCATTCAGGATGAAATCTGCCCCTGAAGTATTGTTGAAATGAGCATCACTAGTAACTGATCTTCTCGAGAGAGAAAAACACAGACTTGAATAGATCATTGGTTGGATAGGCTACATTTTATAGGGATGCTAGGTGCATACACAACATACAATGGAGCTTCTATGCTATCTGAGTTTCAGGGTCAATGTAATTAACCCACATTTGAATCCGGCTCATGCAAAGATATATCAAGGGCAGTCACTTTTGCAATGAAGTACAGAATTGCAGTCTTTCTGAATAAAGTTCTGCTATTCCAGATGTTACAGTCTTAGGAAAGTAGATATACGTAGGGATGTTAAGCGTATAATTGGCTTCCAATGCCTGATTGCATAAGATCACTAGCCCACAAAGGGAATGTGGACGGTGACTGGAGGACTGATGCAATCTAGTGGTTGTTCCACACGGAGGCAATTAAACCCATACAATGCTAACACCAATCCAGTCTCTTAACTCGGAGATTCTTCCTTGACCCAGATCCCCAGATGATGATTAAGATGTACACATGCCTGACTGGTTGGATACAACACACTCTTGGACTGACAGTGCAAGGAAGCAGAACATCAGTAGACGCAGCCTTACACATACAAGCGTTATGAGCACTCAAGTCTTCTTAAACAACAATTTTGAACAAGTTAGTTCAAACCAACTAAACAGCACAACAATCATGTATTACGTTCTAAAGTGGGTAGTAATGTGAGCACAAGCTCGTCACAGCTGCCATAGTAAGCACGGTTGAAAGAGACTGGACAATAAAGAGAGGCATCACTCAAACTGCAGAAAACAACCCAGCCATAGAAAACAATATGATAGGCTTTTTATATTGAGAAATCCAAGACTCACCTAAACTAAAACTAGACTATACCACGTCATATGAAATATTCTTTGAGGTCTGATTCCCATGTAAGTAAAAATGAGAATGTCTGAGGCTTTGCATCGAGGAACCTACAAAAGGGAATATAGAGGGTAAAGGTGTGAATGTGCTATGTAGTTAAATTGGTTTCATTCATTTCCTGACATATGTCTACGAATCAATCACATTTTTCAGTCACAGGATACACAAGATGCAAAGATTCAGTATGATTATGGGTCTGATTCCGTCATTATGGACATGGCAGATGTAGAACACAAAGATTCCATAGGGATTTCCATTGCACCACACAATTAACTGCAAAAACGTACTACTCACCGTAAAGGGAAAAGAATTGCTCATCCCAATCAACAGTCAATGAACTCAGCAGCATGGTCCCTGAAGGCGCAGAGAAAGCACAACCTATCAGATAAACTCATAGTAGTGTTGCAGGAGGTCAAAGTCTGCTACATGGCAACGTTACTGAAGTGCAAATGATTTGTACCTTGGCTTCTAAGAGGCACTATGGGCCAGGTGTATCAAAGGATTTTGCATTCGCAAACGGTCCGAATCAGTAAATTCCACCATTTGCGAATGCAAAATTGCCTTTCTCAATGTATGAAAGTCAGTGCAGTGCAATTTTAGGGAATCGCAGTTTTTAGCGATTCTTTACAATTGCAACTTTGAATAGAGAATCGCAAATTGCGATTCCCTAAATAGGAAATCGCAGATAGGGAATCATGCATTTCCGAAATGTGAACTGGGCGTTTAGGAAATGCAATTACCACAAAATCAAATTTGGTGGTAACTGTGCAATTTAAAAAATGCATTGAAAATTCATTTTTAAAAGTGACATAGCGCACCCATGCCCCTAGGGCATATGTGCTCTTTACATGTGCACAATTTCTTTGGGGGAGTGCATCAAAGGGGCCCTGAGGCCCCCAGCACCCTTGGATTTGTATTACCAAATTTGCAAATTCTTAACAGGAATTTGCAAATTGGGAAATGCAAAAACATTCGCACCTATGGGCCTTCAGGCCCTTAGGGATGAATGGAGCCCCATTCCCTAATAGCGATTGCAAATTTTAAGAAGTCACTATTAGGGATTCAATATTTTCTTACATCCCATTTTGCATTTCTCAAATATCGATTTTTAAAAAAATTTGCTATTTAAAAAATGCAAACCGGGTCTTTGATACATCTGGCCCTGTGTACCAGGCCTAAAATGAACCTACCAGATGCATCTGTTAAATTACACACTGTAGTCTTAAAATCATAAAGAAAAACACACAGCAACTTTCATTCAAGATTTGTTTCATTAACACATTCTTAAAAAGACCTAAAGAACACCTCTATCTATCAGCAACTCAGAGAAAACAAGAATCTAAACTCTATATTTGCATGTGGGGGTTGCCCCTATGTATTCACCAAGCTTGTAGCACATCCAGAATACATCTGGTGTCCAAAAGTATAGATGTTTCCAAAAGGTTTTGGGAGTAATTATGAAGAAACAACACTAAACTCAAGAAGCGGGCTACAGTTAAAAATGTCCATTTTAGGTACTGCGAGTAAATGTAGGTTTGATAAAGCGTGTCCATCTTTCCACACTACACTGAGCTGCAGCACAATTTTCTATTACAAAGGTGGGAGATGGAGGACACAAAGTTGGATTTAATAACCTCCCATGCAATAAGTAGCACTTCTTTTTAAACTGTATTTCATTCCTTGTGGTTTGGGTTAAAACCAAAAATTACTAATCTTTTGCTCTTCTCGACTAAATTCCGTAAAACACTTGCAAAGTCACACTCAGCAAAACACTTGCAAGGTCACACTATTATTTCAAATACGGGTAGCTGACAAAGGTGTATGTCATCCGCTTCGCTGCCTCCGCATTCAGATGTCTTTGAGCTAGGACGAGGACAAGCTGTTAACTTTTGAAAATATAATCCTCTAATAATGTGCAGGCTTAATCACACTCTGTCTTAGGTTTTGCATTGTTTGACAAGGTGCCCAACATTCTGTGCAGCTGCCCACCAGTCCTGTATCCCTTACGAGCCTCAAATTATTTATTTTCAACTATTTGTTATATTTCTGCATTTATGATTATCATTGTATAACAACTTGTTACCTTTGCTCTTAATTTTTATAGTGTGCATTTAGTTTATATGTTTATGCACTCATAAAAGTGTTTCTATATGGAAATGTATGCATATAATGGTTGAAGGAAAATTCCTCATGATGTCTGATTAAACCGCTTATATAGCTTTCTCTGGCAAACAGGACCCTTTTTGTCTTCCAAGGAGCTTGTAGTCTCTTAGCCAAGGTTGCAAACAGAGAACATACTGGATTCTCAATAACAGAACTTATGAACTTATTGTAGGAGTCTGGCTGCCCATCTATGGCTTTCAGCTTTGGAACTAATGTGATGCATCTCTCATGAAGGCAGAACTTCCAGCCTTATTGATTATTAGCAAGGCCTTAGTAAGAAGGCAATTTAGATAATAGAGCATGCTGTCTTATTTTGTATTATTTTTGCTCATTTATGATTGCCACACTGCTTTCAATATCTGTTGTAATATTTTTGATTATACTCATATTTCTAATATCAACATAGTAAATCCTAAGGCGGATCATTTGTGTCTGCTCTCTTGGAAGATATGGTGAAGGGAACCCACCTAAATACCTGTGACCCTTACAGGTAATGTTAAGGTACTCGACATCCGTCAGGTATCTCGAGCAAAGGGAAGCCTTTCTCCCAAATCAATGTGAATGGTTCCATCTACAATTCTGCTAATTCCAGTAGCTAATTCCGGTAGTGTCTTTTGTCTGCGATGCTGTGCAACACAAGTATCATCTCAAACTCTTCCTTGAACTGTGGGCTTAAATTAGTTAACAAATCTGGCAAGATTTAAATTTTGACAAGGTGTTTCCCTTTTTTTTCGTCTAGCTCGTACCATGGTTCTAAACTGGCCATTGGAGCACCTAGTGTCCGTAAAAACGATTAAGTAACTCAAACAACAGAAGCCATGTATTCTTGTCCATGCATTACATTCTTATAACAACTGAAGGTCATCTTCAATTCTAATGATTATCAGTCTCTGGCATATATGTATTTCCTTTTTTTCCTTCGAAACTAGGTGATTCCTATTGAAAGCCTATTTGTAAAATACTAGCATCCTTATTTTTTAGAATTTAGCTGACAGGATACTCCATCACAAATGTGGTGGATATCCTGCAGATGTATTACAAGTGCATTGTAGCATTACTTGATGGGATGTATTAGAAGTGTATTGTCATAGCATTATTGAGTATCCACTCCCACAAGCACTAAATAAGGCCCTATATATTTTGTGTATTGCATTGGCTTAGCAGTGCTAGCTTTTATACAAGGTAGCACAGTGGACCTTCTTGTAGTCTGATTCTGTGATTTACACGTATATTATTTTTTTAATAATAAACATTCTAAGACTTCAGCTGGCTGGAACACAGAGTTTCTTTGATACCATTGACATACCAATTAGGTGAAAGCGAATAATGTGGAACTTAAATCTGTTTAGTACTAAAATTGAATGCGATAGTGGAGCAGATTAAAGACATTAAAAAAAATATTAGCAGGGTAAAGCAAATTCATAAGTGCACACTATTAACTTCCTTGGTGATGTCGATAGTTTACATGATACCATACCTATACAAGGACATTTATAGCTCAGTTTAAAAAAATGGTAGCCCAATAATACAGACAAAGATATGAGTGCCCACCCTGCTTGCTTTCAGTAATGATCTCCTGAAATTCTTCCAGTCTATCCTAATTTTCCTTAGAAGCTCATTTAAATTAGGATACTGTGAATTGTAGTGTGTCAAAATATTTCTTATGTATGTCTGTATTCTGGAATTACCTCACATAAAAAATAAAAACATTAACAAAATATCCATTTGTTTGAGATTAATATTCCCTGAATATGTGGGCAGATGATGGTTCCATGCTGAGAAACCGTCTGTCTTCCTATTACCCTCAAATACCTGATCTGGGACCTTATTATAATTCAGGTCTCTAGTTGGCAGCGGTTTGCACCCTGTCTAAGTAGGGGCCCTCACTCTAGGCAGGATAAGGGAGTCACAGAGCTATGATAATCCCTGCTCACCCCCTTGGTAGTTTGGCACAAGCAGTTAGGCTTATCTCAGAGGCAATGTGTAAAGTCTTTTTATATAAACACACACAGTAACACAGTGAAAACACCACAAAGTACTCAACACCAGTTTAGAAAAATAGCCAACATTTATCTGAATAAAAGAAGACCAAAACAACCACAATCCAACATACATAAGTCAAAAATATCTCTTTTTAAAAGGTTTAGGCAAGTGTTAACCCATAGGAATCAATGGTTGTATCCCATTAGCACAAAGGACTTGGGATATGTAAAAAACAATGACGATGTGTGTAAAATCCAGACACGCTGTGTTGATGGTATCACAGTGAAACAGGCGCTGCGTCAATTCTGCAGCTGCAAGACAGGCACTGCGTTGATTCTCCGGTGGTGGGGCAGGTGCTGCATCGATTCTTCAGCCACGAGACGAGGAGCTGCATCGATACTTCTGGCGTTGATGGCATTGCTGCATGAATTTTCTCCTTCAGGTCACTAGCTTATGCTTCCAAGAGCACAGGAACGTGATTTGGCACCACTTGGCAAGTCATGACTCTCAACATAGGAGTCCAGACACTGGAATATGAACTCTTTGATGTCCCTGAGCCTTCTTAACAGGAGGCAAGCTCAGTCCAAGCCCCTGGAGAGCCTTTGGAAGCAGGATGTAGAAAGCCAAGTCCAGTCGTTTCACTCCCATGAGAGAAGCAGCAGGCCAGAACAGCGAAGCGACAGGCAGAGTGGCAGTTCCTCCTACAGCATCCAGCTCTTCTTTCTGGCATATTTTCCTCAGTCTAGAAGGAGTCTAACTATGTAGTGTCAGAGGTCCAGTACTTATTCCCATTTCTGTCTTTGAAGTAGGCAAACTTGAAAGAGAAGTCTTTGCAGAGCACAAGACCCTGCCTTTCTCTGCCTTGATCCCAGACATAGTTCAAGCGGTTGGAGACTGCTTTGTGTGAGGACAGGCACTCCCCTATTCAGATGCAAGTGCCAGCTCCTCCCACCACTCTAGCTCAAGAACACCCATCAGCCTGGTGATGGGTGATCTGCATATGGAGGGCATATTGCAGCTCCCTTTGTGTGACTGTCTAGAGTGAATGCACAAACAACCCAACTGTCATCCTGACCTAGACATCTATTCAGCAGACAGGCTGAGGCACAGAATGGTCAAGCAAGATAATGCCCACTTTCTAAAAGTGGCATTTTCTAACTTACAAATAAAAAAACAACTTCACCAAAAGATGTATTTTTAAATTGTGAGATCAAAGACCTCAAAGTTCATATATCTATCTGCTTCCAATGGGAAATTACACTTAAAAGATATTTCAGGGCAATCCCCATGTTACCCTATGGGAGTGATCGGTCTTGCAATAGTGAAAATGAAATTAGTAGTATTTCACTATCAGGGCATGTAAAACACAATGGCACATGTCCTACCTTTTAAATACACTGTACCCTGCCTTGGACCTACTTAAGGAGTGACTTACATGTAGTAAAATAGAAGATTTGGGCCTGGCAAGTGGGTGTACGTGCTAGGTCAAAATGGCAGTTTAAAACCTGCACACACAGACACTGCAGTGGCAGGTCTCAGACATGTTTATAGGGCCACTCATGTGGGTGGCATAATTAGTGCTGCAGGCTCACTAGTTGCAGTTGATTTGCAGGACCTTGGCACATACCGTGCACTGTACTAGGGACTTACAAGTAAATCAAATATGCCAATCATGGAGAAACCAATCGCCAATACAATTTAGGCAGAGAGCATAACACTTTAGCACTGGCTATCAGTGGTAAAGTGCTCAGAGTCCAAAAGCCAACAAAACAGTTTGGAAAAAATAGGATGAAGAAGGCAAAAAGTTTAGGGATAGCCCTACAAAAAGAGCCAGTGGGAAAAGGCCCACAGCATTGTCTCTGGCTCATAATCGAGCTGGCGGCAATGCTGGAGTGCACAGGGTGCACCAGCACCCTCGCAAAGTTCACAGTTTGCAAAGCAGACAGTAAACAGTGCAATGGTGCTGGCCATGGGGGCCCCTTCACTGCCCATGCCAAGTGCGCCAAGTGCATGGGCAGTGCAGGGGCCCCCCTGGAGCCCCCTGCACCCGTTGTCTGCCAGCCTTTTCGTGGCAGTGAAACCGCCATGAAATCCCTGGCGGAGAACAAAGTCGTAATCGTTAGGACCGCCACGACCTCCAGACTGCCGGGATGACTAATCCTGGTGATGCTGGCGGTCTGACCGCAGCACAACCGCAGTCGTAATATGGCGCTTGGACCCCCACATTGGCGGCATGAGACCGCCAGGTTCGTAATGCGGCCCTAAATCTTTCTATAGACTTGCTCGAAATGATGTAACATAGGCAACAGCTTGAATCCAACTGGGTCTCTAATACCTGAAGTAAAATTCCTGTTCACTTTCACCATCAGCTTTTATGCCATTGTTACATGCATTTTTCATCACATGCGAGTTCTGCCAAATTAGCAGCTTCTCACCTTTGGTTAATTAGCATCTGCTGCCAAGCAGCAAAACGTGCCAGATGAATGTAGTTCATCCTCTAACTTTAGTGTCTGTCCCTCTAAGGATCTCCCTTGACGATCTTTCAACTCAAGCTACACTTGCTTCCTGATAATCTTGAAAATGATTTTCTGCTTATTCATTTGAACTGCTACATCAGTAACAATGTTCTGAAGATATGCCTTATAGGTATTGACACTAAACGACTATTTTCATCAAATTTTCCAAAGGTCCTTAACTTTTAACCCTCTCTACAACTCCAAATCCAGCCAGAGCAAGATACTGGCTGGATTGTCTTAATTATGTTCTGCCTTGTCTTAATTATGTTCTGCCTTGTCTGTTTATATAATACATTGTAGTGGTGTTTTCCATTTGAATCATGAGGTCTGATGATGTTAGAGTCACAGCAGCTTTCAGCTGGAAAAAAGCTGATGTGATATGATTGTTCCTTTCAGGACCAGAGATCTTGAACGGTTGGATGATTCATCCTGTCAGTGATGCGTCTATTATGATGGATTGAGGTGGTATTACTTTCTGAAAGGGGACTCCTGCCAGAAGATTCTGAGGGTTGGTCCGCCAAGAGAGAGAGTGACAAGCATTTACAGTTAGGATAATGCGATCTTCCCAATGTCCCTTCCTTTGTGACCACTGATCCTCAAGACACATTTGGAGAGTTCTCATAAAAAGACAAGTGTTAGGGACTATGGGATTACAAAATCCCATTGATCCTAGAAGAGATGCTACTTTGCAAACTGTTGGCCTTTTCTGCAGTAGGATGTGTATGCACTTGGTTTGGCTTGATAACAGTCTCTCCTCCGGATGTCTAAAGTTGCTCCTAGAAATGAGAGGCTGGTGCTGTGATTGACTTTTCAGAGTGGACCTGTAGTCCCAGCCTTGTTAGAAGAGATGTTAAGGTGGCATAGTCCTTCTTTGTCTTGGTTAGTGAGTCTGCTCTTGTTAACCAGTTGTCGAGGTATAGATATACGGAAATACCTCTTTTCCCTAGATGCGCCGCTACCACTGCCATGCATTTGGAAAAGGTGCGGGGGGTTGATTTCAGTCTGAACAGAAGTACAACGTACTGTTAGTGGTGCATTCCTGCAACAAATCTCAGGCAAAATTTACTGTGATGGTAAAATACTGTAATGTGAAAGTACACTCCTTGTATATCTACTGCATAAAGTCAATCGTTCTTTTTGATGTGCAGAAAGATTAAGTGCAGGGACAGCATTATGAAGTTTTCTCTCTTTATAAAATTGTAGAGGAACCTGCGATTCAATTTCGGTTGAAATTTATTGTTTTGATTTTTCTTTTGGGCAAGAAAGTATCTGAAATAAACCCCTTGGCCCTTCCTCTGATGTCACGGAACTTCTATTGCTTTTTCTGCAATAGAATAGATGTTTCCCATTTGAGATTGTGTAAATGAGCTATCACAACTTGCTGAGGCGGTACAGAAGGTGGAGTGGTTGTGAAGCGGAGAGCATGTCTGTTGCGGATGATATTTAAGTCCCATGTGTCCGTTGTTATTCTTTTCGACTCTTCTGGAAATATGTCACTCCTCCCCCCACAGGAGTGGGAAACTGTAGAAGAGGTGTGTACTTCTCATTGTTTTGTATTCAAATACTTTTTGTCTTTCGTTTGTGAAGGCTTGTGTGGGGAAAATCTGCGTCTCTGATAACAGCTTTGAATAGATCTTTGATTTTGCAGTTGTTGGGCATGCTGGTAAGGCCACCTAGAGGGTTGAACCCTATGGTAGTAGTATCTCCGGTCCCTGGACTTGTATTGTTGCTTAAAGGCCTTTTTGCTGTTCTTCCAGGCCAACAGCTTTGAGTGTTTTGGCTTTATTCTTCATGCAAAGCATCCCTTTTTTCTGAATGTTGTCCAAAGAGAGAAGAACCAGAGAAAGGCAAGTGGGACTTCTGGTTTTAGAGATGACAGTCTTAGCCACAATGTACAATGGAGAGGAATGCCATGAGAAAAGGCAGTGGCTGAAAGCTCAACTGAGTCTACTGCAACACTAATCGATTGACTGACAATTAGTGAGCCCTCATTAATCATCTCAAGGTAATCTTGCTGCCTGTGAGATGGTAGGTCATCCATATGAGATTTCATGCCTTTCCAAATCTTGCAATGGTAACTGCCCAAAAGTGCTGCTGAATTGGCATTGTGTAAGTGTATCGATGCTCTTCCGATAGTATCCGTCCTGATTGAATTAGGCTTAGGATCGGGTGTAAGAAATGCAGGATCCTGTTGTGAAGGTTTTTATTTTTTCAACAACAAAGATGTTGCAGAATTGACTGTTGCTGAGGTCAAAACATTTTCTTTGACAATGTCCATGAGACCTGCTAATAGAAGTAAAATAGGTCCAGGGTTGCTCTAGGCTGTGGGGTCTCCAGGATGACAGAAACTGTTGGTTGAGGAGTGTCTGCTGAAATACTAATCTTGGAAGCACCTCTCACAAGCGAATCTTGAAAGGTGAGAATATCACCCACTGGCGAAATCCTAGTTGGTGATTAAGACCGAGATGTCAGAGTGTAAGATGAAATGGAAGTCATGTTCGGAGAGGCAGACCTTGATCTCGTGGTGGGAGTCAAGGATGTTCTGGGCAAATTCCTAATCGGTGATGGAGTTTTCCACTTGTGAATAGGTGACATTGATGTTTCTCTAGAGAATTGTCTCACTGGTGACAACTGTAAAGGTTGTAAAGGTACTTGCACAGAGTCAGATAATGGAATTATGGGTTGGATTGGTGGAAGACCCGTAGTTGGAGAAGGAGACTCTGACTACTGTGGTGATCCGGACTAACGAGAAGAAGGGGAAATCTCCATGTGAGTGACTTTCAATGTCAAGAGTGAAGTCACCGACGTCATACAAGTCCTCTTAACTATAGCCAGTGCGCTGGACCGAGAAAAGTGTTGCTTTGACATTGAGTGGAACTTGGTCTTTGACATTGATTTAGATAAGTGGGACTTAAACAGCAAACTGTCAAAACTTGACACCGAGTGGTGTGATTGGGACATCGATTGGTAGGATCTTGAGGCCGAGTCGTGAGATTTCAAAGCTGCTCGTAATCTCTACGGCAGTGTTGTAGTCTTTCTCGGCATTGAGGAAAGTGCGGTAGATGTGAAGCCTTCCTTTGAAGGTGAACAGGTAGGCGCCAAACCTATCGATGATGACGTCAAAGTTTTTGATGTTGGTGAATGACATCAATGGGCATGATGATGGTGCCAGTGCCGAGAGGTGGATTTTTCAGTTTTAGATATCCTTTTGTGGGTCAGTACCTGTTTTTCTCCTCTTTTCAGGAGAGTGGTGTGGGACAGACCTCTCCATTCTCTTTCTTCTTATCATTTCCTGGTCAGATTTCATGTGTTCCATCCAATCATGCAGTCTGATGCCTTCCCTGACTTTCAGGGTTCTTTTTGTCATTTTGCTGCAAATATCACAGCCCTATGGAAATATAATCAGGAGACAAACACACCACACAGACCTTGTGGGCGTCAGAGGACACCTCTTTCTACCACAAAAAAGGCATTTTTGTGACAAGAGCAGGTACTCTGAGAGAAAATCTTTTCAGAATTCCTGAAAAATCAGCAGTACTTGACAAAAGAAGTCTTCAAATGTCAAGTAAAAAAGGTTTTTAAAAGCTCTGGAGAGGCTTTTTAATCAAAACTTCAGTGAAGTAAAATGCCAGAGGTGTTCTGAGATCCTGTCTGAGGGAGCCAGAAAAAAGAACTGACACTCTCAGGCAAACTGCCACTACATTGCATTCTGGGTTAGGGTCTCTCTAGGGTCCCTAAAGGTACAAGTCCTTTTTCTAAGTTTGCCTGTGTTAGCCTGTCAAGCTGTCTTTTCTTCCTATGCTGTATCTGTTATTGGGCAGCCTTTCCTATGACAATGTGTTGCAAGTGTCCACAAAGGCCCTTTTAAGTATATACAGTCTGCTATTCTCCTCCAACATTCTCCAGGAAAATGCATCTCTTACAGTATACACTGACTTTATATGGAGAATGACTTCCAGTGATGAACACTATGCAGATATATTCCTGGACTACTAAAATATTTATATTGAAGAAGGTGTTCTGGGGTCCGTGAAGTCAGCACAGAATTATTCAAGGTTTATGACTATCAATGAAGATCCGACGATGCAGAACTATTGTTAGTTTAATATATTATTAGTCAAGTTATGCACGTTTTAGGAGTTTGTGGACTGTTTGCAGTGATGTATCTGGAAACTACCTATTTAAGGAGACTTATAACATAGTTATAAATAAACCAACATCAAATTCATAGAAATATAGACTTGTAGGGCAAATTATATAAAACAAAAAGTTCACCTTTTTTCCCTACTTCTTGTTCCTTCTGAGGCCTGTTCCATTGCTGTTTTTTCAGTAGTCTAGCCAACAATGGGCCACATGTACAAATATCAGGTTTTGCAACTCGCAAATTGCGAGTCACAAAACCTGATGTATAACAGTGTCATTGACACTGTTTGCGATTCCCAATGGGTTTGCAAATGACCTACCTCATAAATATTCATGAGGTAGGTCGCAATTTGCGACCCCATTGGGAATGGCCGCCCACACAGGGATTGTGGCCTGCTGGGGACAGCAGACCACCATGTCTGTGACTGCTTTTAAATAAAGCAGTGTTTTGTTTTTTTAAATGCACCCCGTTTTCCTTAAAGGAAAATGGGATGTACTTAAAAACAAAAATGAAAAGTTTTCTTTTAATTTTTTCAAAGCAGGTGGTCCATGGCACCACTGCCTGCTCTGAAAAAATATTTTAGCATCTATTCACAAAGGTGAAGTTGTCCCGTGGGGACCCCTTCCCGTTTTCAAATGGGTTAGCACCAATTTAAAATTGGTGCTAACTGCGATTGTTTTGTGACCGCATTCATGGTCATAAAACAATCATACATCGCATTGCGACTTGCAATTAGGAAGGGAACAGCCCTTCCTAGTTGCGACTCACAAACCATTTTTGCAGTTCGGTAAACAGATGACCAAATCGCAAAATTGGGTCTGTGTATCGCAAAATTATTTTTCTATTGTCGCAAACGCCCCGATTCTGCAAATCTGGCTGTTTACGAAAAGAAAAAAGCTTTGTACATCGGGCTCTGTATCCCTAATCTCTGCAAGATTGTGCTCCACCCTGGTGAATATTAATGCAAAAAGTTGGAAGATTCATGAGGTAATCAAGGAAAGCATTTGCCTTTTCCTGGTTATGGGCTTGTGTGATCCTTTTCGTTACGAGCAACATTTGCGCCAGTTTAATACAAGTACCTCTATTATGTGAAAGAAATGCTGAATAAAAGTACCTTGGATCAAGTGTTTTCTCTCAAAAGATTGCAAAGTAACTTGTTGCACCAGCTATAAAATATAAAGTGAGTTAAACATTGCTTCATTTTTAGGACTGAAACTCAGCAGTCTTTTTATTTCAGAATATTTTGTGTTTCCAGGCCTCTTGTTCCACCTATACATCTCACTCTTCCTTTATCCTAGGGCAGCAACACATTAGCCCTATTGTGGGATTCTCCCAAATCAGGAAATATCACCTATGCCCAGTTTTAGTACATGCAAGAGCAAATATTTAGATTCAGAATGTTAGTATGTTCCTATTCTCTTCAGGTTTATTGGGAGCAGATGGCTAAAAAATGGTGCTGCAGGGGCTACACCAGAAATCCATTTATGAGCATTGGTGGGGATGATTTAGGTAAGTCATGGGTGCTTGTTCTGTCTTTCATTGAGGCAGCAATGTTGCTATCCAAATGGGTTGTAAGTCATTATGGGCCAGATGTAGGTAGGTCCGATTCGCAAAATCGGATGCAGAACGGTGTCTCAGACACCGTCTGTGAGTCGCTGTGGGGTCTCAAAGACCCACCTCATTAATATTAATGAGGTGGGTCGCATTTTGCGACCCCATAGCGAGTTCCTGCAGTCACAGGGATGGTGGCCTGCTGAAGACAGCAGACCTCCATGTCTGTGACTGCTTTTTTAAATAAAGCAGTTTTTTATTTTATTTTGCAGCCCGTTTTCCTTAAAGGAAAACGAGTTGCAAAATAAAAAAAATACCGAAACCATTTGGTTTCGGTTTTTCAGAGTAGGCAGTGGTCCATTGGACCACTGCCTGCTCTGAAAAACACTTTTTGGCAACATTCACAAAGGGGAAGGGGTCCCATAGGGACCCCTTCCCTTTTGCGAATGGGTTACCACCAGTGTGACACTGGTGGTAACTGCGAATTGCTTAAGCAATTTAGCATAGCGATGCGAGTCGCAAATATGAAGGGGCACCCCTTCCTATTTGTGAGTCGCATTCACAATTTGCGAGTCGGTACCAACTCGCAAATTGTGAATGAGCATCGCAATTGGCATTTTCCATGGCGCAAACTGCGATTTTTCGCAGCTTGCACTATCCAAAATGCTTGCTACATCTGGCCCTATATCACCACCTCGAAAGTGCAAACTGCCTGCATCAGTAGATAACTGAATGTTGCATATATGGTTATAAGTGAGTGATCTCAGGATTTCTTTTGCAATTTACGGCTATTACAAACATTAAATTGAGATAATAATATATAAAAGAATAAGAATGAAATTAAAATAAGAACTCTGCATGTTTGGGATAGGAAGTGAAGTGCTGGACAGTATGGGGAAATGTGATCTCGAGTTTTAGGTGTCCACCACAGCTTGTTCCATTATCAAAGCAAATCAAGCACCATGTTTTGGATATGGAAGGTGAAGTGACCTCATCCCTTCCCTGCAAACTGAATTGTCTTGATGCCTGGCCTGAATTATCCAAACTATAGGTAATATCATCATCTCAGTTGTAAATAAACCTTTCAATAATAGCATTGTTCTGACAGTCTTTCAAATGAAAACAGTCTTTCAAGCTAGTTTCTGGCTAAAAACGAGGTGAGGGCCCTGATATTGTTGGGCCTTCCTATAGCTCTTCATACCATCATCCTGCCACCTCTGCTGTAAAAATCCAGGATTTGGCTTTTAACTGGTTTGAGTACTGTAGGAAGTCAGCCCGTTGAGTACTGTTGAGTACTGTGAGAAGATAACAAACATGTCTTCATCTTAATCCTAAAGAAAAAAATCCACCCCTCTTAGAGTTTCGTTATTCAATTCATTACAATTTAGTTTTATTAGATCACATAAATATGGATCATAAAAGGCACATTATAAAAGTACAATACACAATGACAGAAATAAAAAATAATTAAGAAAAGAGATAAAAAGAGTATAACCATAAAAAATCATACTGCCAATAATGAAAACATATCACAGATACTAAGAACATTAAAACCACTGCGACTCAAATACAAGTATACCAATTAAAAGGCATGATTAAAATAGCATTGATTTGCCCAGTCGTACAGCTTTTTGTATGAAGGAACTGACCGTGTTGCACACCAAATGCCCCTCGAGCTGTTGAAGAAAAATCGGTGCAATTCTACATCTCCTGATCTTTTGGATTCGTAGCAAGGGGATTAAATACTGTTTAATTAGGGAAGCATAGAACTCACATCAAAATACAAAATGAAGCAGTGACTGGGGAGAAGTTTCATCATAGGGACGTAACAGAATATCAGCGGGAGCAAAGTGACCCAAGGGCAAGCACAGCTCCGACCCAGTCAAACCGGTTCGAAACAGTGCAAGCAGTGCCCATTCCCATGAATTCTTAACAAGAACCAAATAGGGGGCTACAGCATCCATGGTCTGTACAATGCAAAAGTCTGTGATAGATGGTTTCATTGGCTCCTCCCTCTCCCGTTGATCTTCCCTGTAGGCCAAAAATCAATCCTTCAGCCACTCTTTATTCTTCTTAGTAACGCTACAAGAATTTTTAAAAATATGGGGGCAACCTAGCGCCTGAGTGGTCATACTTATATACCTGATCCAGGGAATTCTGGACCCATAATGACACGAGAGGCAGTCCGTAATAATAACGTGATTAACAACTGCTACTTCAGTAAGCCAAATGGAACACCATAATAATAGCGGAGCAAGGCTGATTAGACCCTCAGCGTACTCAAGGCTAAGCTCCTGATGGGCTATATAATGGGAGGTAGATGGAGGAACACCCAGCAACCATCGGCAAACTCTTGTTTTCCTCCACTTTCACTCTTGCAGTATCTCTATGACCCCAAACACCAGAACCATACTTCAGGAAAGGAAAGCACCTCCTCCTATAGATTGCTAGGATAGGGCTAATAGGCTGAACCCCCAAAGTGGTGGTCAGGGAGAAAACAGATACTACAGCATGAGAAAACAAGTTGATCCTGTTCGCAACGCACGGGGACCAGGAGCAAGCCTTGTCAAACATAACACCCAGAAAGGGGAACTGACTCACTCTGGCAATGGGTCTGCCACTTATGCAGATGGGTCTTGTTTTCGTGCTCTTGCGCCCACATATCATAATTTGCACCTTTGAAAGGTTGGTCCAGAGGTCCAGCCCCTCCATAAAGTTAACAAAACATTTAATTAACAATTTAGGACCATTGGCAGTCCTGGCCAGTAGCACAGCATCATCCGCATAGAGAAACACCAGCATTAGGCTTGTTACCTATGGCTGGGACATCAGCCCCCACCATGCCTAGGACTGACTCAAGCTTGTTATTATAAAGTAAGAATAAAATTAGGGTGATCACGCACCCCTCTTGTACCCCTCGCCTAACAGAGAAGGTCAGGGTGCACTTGCTGTTATTGCTGAACCTAACTGCAGATTTCAAATCCCAATGGAGGTCATGCAGGAAGGCAACAAGGTCAGCCTCCATGCCCACAGATGTTAACATAGCCCACAGTTTTGACCAATTTACGCAATCAAATTGTTAGAAATGGGGTTTTTGGTTGGCAGTCAGGTTACCCTCTGTCCAAGCAAAAGCCCTCACTCTAGTCAGGGTAAGTCACACACTATCCAGGATTATCCTGTGCCCACCCTCTGGTAGCTTGGCACTAGCAGTCAGGCTTAACTTAGAAGGCAATGTGTAAAGTATTTGTGCAATAAATCATACAATACCACCATATAGCACCACAAAAATACACCACACAGTGTTTAGAAAAATATATAATATTTATCAGGATAATTGTAGGTCAAAAAGAATAAAGTTGCAATGGAAAATTGAAGGAATATCACAGAGAAGTGATATAAGTGTCTTAAGTCTTTAGAATATATACAAAGTCTCTTTCAAGCACAAGTACCTGGTTGGGAGTGGAAAAATCTCCTCAGAGGGCCACAAGAAAAGAGGTGCGTGGAAAAAGGGTGTGTGCGTCGAATTCTCCCCAGCACACACGGACTTGCGTCGTTATTTTCCACGCGGGGAAGTCGGCGTCGTTTTCCGGCGCGTGGACAGTCTCTTTCTGTGGATCACGGGGATTACCAGATGTCCCGGGTCTGTGCGTGAATTTTCCTGCTTGTTCTCCGGCTGCGCGTCGGTCTGCTGGGCTGCGCGTCGAAATTCCGATCTCACGGCAGGTGTCGCGTCGATTTCTCCTCTAGACTTCGATCTACGGGACTGCGCGTTGAAATTACGATCTCACGGCAGGCGTCGCGTCGATTTCTCCTCTAGAGGTCGGGCGGCGTTGTCCTTGCGAGGCCGTGCGTCGGATCTTCGATCGTCCCAAGAGCGTCGCGTCGATCAGCGTCGGAGTGCAGCGTTTTTCTCGCCGCGAAACAAGCTGTGCGTCCAAGTAAAAGAGAGAAGTCTTTTTGGTCCTGAGACTTCAAGGAACAGGAGGCAAGCTCTATCCAAGCCCTTGGAGAGCACTTTCACAGCCAGACAAGAGTTCAGCAAGGCAGCAGGGCAACAGCAAGGCAGCAGTCCTTTGTAGAAAGCAGACAGGTGAGTCCTTTGAGCAGCCAGGCAGTTCTTCTTGGCAGGATGTAGGTTCTGGTTCAGGTTTCTTCTCCAGCAAGTGTCTGATGAAGTAGGGCAGAGGCCCTGTTTTATACCCAAATGTGCCTTTGAAGTGGGGGAGACTTCAAAGAGTGGCTAAGAAGTGCACTGTAGGAGGCTGGACTGGCTTGTAGTGAGTACCAAGGGGTACTTGCACCTTGCACCAGGCCCTGTTATCCCTTATTAGTGTATAGGGTGTCTAGCAGCTTAGGCTGATAGATAATGGTAGCTTAGCAGAGCAGCTTAGGCTGAACTAGGAGACGTGTGAAGCTACTACAGTACCACTTAGTGTCATATGCACAATATCATAAGAAAACACAATACACAGTTATACTAAAAATAAAGGTACTTTATTTTTATGACAATATGCCAAAGTATCTTAGAGTGTACCCTCAGTGAGAGGATAGGAAATATACACAAGATATATATACACAATAGCAAAAATATGCAGTATAGTCTTAGAAAACAGTGTAAACAATGTATAGTTACAATAGGATGCAATGGGCAAACATAGGGATAGGGGCAACACAAACCATATACTCCAAAAGTGGAATGCGAACCACGAATGGACCCCAAACCTATGTGACCTTGTAGAGGGTCGCTGGGACTATTAGAAAATAGTGAGAGTTAGAAAAATAACCCTCCCCAAGACTCTGAAAAGTGAGTGCAAAGTGCACTGAAGTTCCCCTAAGGATAAAGAAGTCGTGTTAGAGGAATAATGCAGGAAAGACACAAACCAACAATGCAACAAAGCTGGATTTCCAATCTGGGGTACCTGTGGAACAAGGGGACCAAGTCCAAAAGTCACAAGCAAGTCGGAGATGGGCAGATGCCCAGGAAATGCCAGCTGCGGGTGCAAAGAAGCTTCTACTGGACAGAAGAAGCTGCGGTTTCTGCAGGAACGCAAAGGGCTAGAGACTTCCCCTTTGGAGGACGGATCCCTCTCGCCTTGTAGAGTCGTGCAGAAGTGTTTTCCCGCCGAAAGAACGCCAACAAGCCTTGCTAGCTGCAAATCGTGCGGTTAGCGTTTTTGGACGCTGCTGTGGCTCAGGAGGGACCAGGAGGTCGCAAATTGGACCAGGAGAGAGAGGGGACGTCGAGCAAGGCAAGGAGCCCTCTCAGCAGCAGGTAGCACCCGGAGAAGTGGCAGAAACAGGCACTACGAGGATGCGTGAAACGGTGCTCAACCGAAGTTACACAAAGGAGTTCCACGTCGCCGGAGACCAACTTAGAAAGTCGTGCAATGCAGGTTAGAGTGCCGTGGACCCAGGCTTGGCTGTGCACAAAGGATTTCCGCCGGAAGTGCACAGGGGCCGGAGTAGCTGCAAAAGTCGCGGTTCCCAGCAATGCAGTCTAGCGAGGTGAGGCAAGGACTTACCTCCACCAAACTTGGACTGAAGAGTCACTGGACTGTGGGGGCCACTTGGACAGAGTTGCTGGATTCGAGGGACCTCGCTCGTCGTGCTGAGAGGAGACCCAAGGGACCAGTAATGCAGCTTTTTGGTGCCTGCGGTTGCAGGGGGAAGATTCCGTCGACCCACGGGAGATTTCTTCGGAGCTTCTAGTGCAGAGAGGAGGCAGACTACCCCCACAGCATGCACCACCAGGAAAACAGTCGAGAAGGCGGCAGGATCAGCGTTACAGAGTTACAGTAGTCGTCTTTGCTACTATGTTGCAGTTTTGCAGGCTTCCAGCGCGGTCAGCAGTCGATTCCTTGGTAGAAGGTGAAGAGAGAGATGCAGAGGAACTCGGCTGAGCTCTTGCATTCCTTATCTAAAGTTTCCCCAGAGACAGAGACCCTAAATAGCCAGAAAAGAGTGTTTGGCTACCTAGGAGAGAGGATAGGCTACTAACACCTGAAGGAGCCTATCAGAAGGAGTCTCTGACGTCACCTGGTGGCACTGGCCACTCAGAGCAGTCCAGTGTGCCAGCAGCACCTCTGCTTCCAAGATGGCAGAGGTCTGGAGCACACTGGAGGAGCTCTGGACACCTCCCAGGGGAGGTGCAGGTCAGGGGAGTGGTCACTCCCCTTTCCTTTGTCCAGTTTCGCGCCAGAGCAGGGCTAAGGGGTCCCCTGAACCGGTGTAGACTGGCTTATGCAGAATTGGGCACATCTGTGCCCAACAAAGCATTTCCAGAGGCTGGGGGAGTCTACTCCTCCCCTGCCTTCACACCATTTTCCAAAGGGAGAGGGTGTAACACCCTCTCTCAGAGGAAGTCCTTTGTTCTGCCATCCTGGGCCAGGCCTGGCTGGACCCCAGGAGGGCAGATGCCTGTCTGAGGGGTTGGCAGCAGCAGCAGCTGCAGTGAAACCCCAGGAAGGGCAGTTTGGCAGTACCAGGGTCTGTGCTACAGACCACTGGGATCATGGGATTGTGCCAACTATGCCAGGATGGCATAGAGGGGGCAATTCCATGATCATAGACATGTTACATGGCCATATTCGGAGTTACCATTGTGAAGCTACATATAGGTAGTGACCTATATGTAGTGCACACGTGTAATGGTGTCCCCGCACTCACAAAGTCCGGGGAATTGGCCCTGAACAATGTGGGGGCACCTTGGCTAGTGCCAGGGTGCCCTCACACTTAGTAACTTTGCACCTAACCTTTACCAGGTAAAGGTTAGACATATAGGTGACTTATAAATTACTTAAGTGCAGTGTAAAATGGCTGTGAAATAACGTGGATGTTATTTCACTCAGGCTGCAGTGGCAGGCCTGTGTAAGAATTGTCAGAGCTCCCTATGGGTGGCAAAAGAAATGCTGCAGCCCATAGGGATCTCCTGGAACCCCAATACCCTGGGTACCTCAGTACCATATACTAGGGAATTATAAGGGTGTTCCAGTAAGCCAATGTAAATTGGTAAAATTGGTCACTAGCCTGTTAGTGACAATTTGAAAGCAAAGAGAGAGCATAACCACTGAGGTTCTGATTAGCAGAGCCTCAGTGAGACAGTTAGTCACTACACAGGTAACACATTCAGGCACAATTATGAGCACTGGGGCCCTGGTGAACAGGTTCCCAGTGACACATACAACTAAAACAACACATATACAGTGAAAAATGGGGGTAACATGCCAGGCAAGATGGTACTTTCCTACATGCACCAGGTCCCCTTTCAGTTCAATTCTGTCTGCCAGGGTCCCAGTAGGGGGTGTGGCAGTCCTTTGTGTGAGAGCAGGCCCTCCACCCTCCCAGCCCAGGAAGACCCATTCAAAATGCAGATGTATGCAAGTGAGGCTGAGTACCCTGTGTTTGGGGTGTGTCTGAGTGAATGCACAAGGAGCTGTCAACCAAGCCCAGCCAGACGTGGATTGTAAGGCACAGAAGGATTTAAGTGCAAAGAAATGCTCACTTTCTAAAAGTGGCATTTCTAGAATAGTAATATTAAATCCGACTTCACCAGTCAGTAGGATTTTGTATTACCATTCTGGCCATACTAAATATGACCTTCCTGCTCCTTTCAGATCAGCAGCTGCCACTTCAACAGTGTATGAGGGCAGCCCCAATGTTAGCCTATGAAGGGAGCAGGCCTCACAGTAGTGTGAAAACGAATTTAGGAGTTTTACACTACCAGGACATATAACTACCCAGGTACATGTCCTGCCTTTTACCTACACAGCACGCTGCCCTAGGGGTTACCTAGGGCACATATTAAGGGTGACTTATATGTAGAAAAAGGGGAGTTCTAGGCTTGGCAAGAACTTTTAAATGCCAAGTCGATGTGGCAGTGAAACTGCACACACAGGCCTTGCAATGGCAGGCCTGAGACCAGGAGAAGGGGCTACTTAAGTGGGTGGCACAACCAGTGCTGCTGGCCCACTAGTAGCATTTAATTTACCAGCCCTATGCACATAGAGTGCACCTTACTAGGGACTTATAAGTAAATTAATAGTCCAATCAGGTATGATTCCAGGTTACCATGTTTTAGGGGAGAGAGCATATGCACTTTAGCCCTGGTTAGCAGGGGTAAAGTGCGCAGAGTCTATAAACCAGCACAAACAGTGTCCAAAAAGTGGAGGGAGGCAGGCAAAAAGTTAGGGGTGACTACCCTAAGGCTGTCAGGTCTAACATGTGTCCCCCCCAGCTGAAAGTGGGGAGAGCTACCCGACCTCCTGGGAGCTCTCATCGCTAAGGCGGAAGTACCTGGAGAGACCATCAGCATTGGCGTGGTCAACCCCTGGGCGATGTTCCACCGTAAAGTCCATCCCCTGTAGGGAAATGGACCACCTCAAGAGTTTTGGATTCTCACCCCTCATCTGCATGAGCCATCTGAGGGGCCTGTGGTCTGTCTGAACCCGGAAGTGAGTCCCAAACAGGTAGGGTCTTAGCTTCTTCAATGCCCAGACCACAGCAAAAGCTTCTCTCTCAATAGCACTCCACCTCTGTTCCCGTGGTAATAGCCTTCTGCTAATAAAGACTACCCGTTGATCTCTGCCCTCCTCATTCAGCTGTGCTAGGACTGCCCCTATGCCATGCTCTGAAGCGTCTGTCTGCACGATAAATTCCTGGGAGTAGTCAGGGGCCATGAGTACGGGGGCCGTGCACATGGCTTCCTTCAGGGCGTCAAAGGCTTTCTGACAAGCCTCCGTCCAATTCACCAACCTAGGTTGTTTCTTGGAAGTGAGTTCTGTCAAGGGTGTTACAATGGTACCATAGCCCTTGACAAATCTGCGGTAGTATCCTGTGAGGCCTAGAAAGGCTCTCACCTCAGTCTGCGTTCGTGGTGGTTGCCATGCCTTGATAGTTTCAATCTTGGCCTGGAGTGGCTGCACCTTGCCACCACCCACTAGGTGTCCCAAGTACACCACGGAACCCTGCCCAATCTGGCACTTACTGGCCTTGATGGTCAGGCCTGCCTGTTGCAGGGCCTGAAGCACCTCCTTGAGGTGAAGCAGGTGTTCCTCCCAGCTGGAACTGTAGACAGCTATGTCATCCAGGTAGGCTGCACATAAGGCATCCTTGCCAGCTAGGACCCCGTTAACCAACCGTTGGAAGGTAGCGGGGGCATTTTTCAACCCAAACGGCATCACCCGGAACTGGTAATGGCCATCAGGGGTTGAGAATGTGGATCTTTCCTTGGCCCCCTCAGTCAGGGCGATCTGCCAGTACCCTGAAGTAAGATCAAACGTACTCAGGAACTTGGCAGCGCCTAGCCTGTCCACGAGCTCATCAGCTCGGGGGATGGGGTGAGCATCAGTCCGTGTGACTGAGTTGAGAACCCGGTAGTCCACACAGAACCGGAGTTCTGGCTTCGCACCTGGGGCAGTAGCCTTAGGGACCAACACCACTGGGCTGGCCCAGGGACTACTGGATTTCTCGATAACCCCTAGAGTCAACATCTTGGAGACCTCCTCCTTGATGCTGGCCTTCACCTTATCCGACAACCTGTAAATTTTGTTCTTCACAGGGAGACTGTCACCAGTGTCAATATCATGAACACAGAGGTGGGTCAGTCCAGGAGTAAGGGAGAACAGGGGGGAGAACTGCTCCAACAGCTCATAGCAGTCTCCTTTCTGGTTTAGAGTCAGGGAGTCAGACAGAATGACCCCGCTTACTGACCCATCACCTTCTTGGGCAGAGAGGAGGTCGGGGAGAGGTTCACTCTCCTCTTCCGTTCCCTCATCCGTGACCAGAAGCATGTTGATCTCCGACCTCTCAAAATGAGCTTTTAGTCGGTTCACATGGAGCACCCTTAGGGGATTCCTAGGGGTTTGGAGGTCCACCAGGTAAGTGGCCTCCCCTTTCCGCTCCTTTATTTCAAATGGGCCAGACCAGCGGTCCTGGAGAGCTCTGGGCTCTACTGGCTCCATTACCCACACTTTGTCTCCAGGTTGAAACTCTACCAGGGTGGCCTTCTGGTCATACCAGTGTTTCATTACCTCTTGACTGGCCTCAAGGTTACTTTGGGCCTCTTTCCAGAAGCGGGTCATCTGGTTGCGGAGGGCCAACATATAGCTGACCACATCCTGAGGGGGTGTCTTTGGAGCTTTCTCCAGTCCCTCCTGGACAATGCTTAAGGGTCCCCTGACAGGGTACCCGTAGAGAAGCTCAAAGGGACTGAACCCTACCCCCCTCTGGGGGACCTCTCTGTAAGCAAAGAGAAGGCATGGTAAGAGGACGTCCCACTTACGCCTCATGGCATCAGGGAGGCCACCAATCATGCCTTTCAAGGTCTTGTTGAATCTCTCCACAAGACCATTAGCCTGGGGGTGATAGGGAGTGGTGAACTTGTAAGTTACACCACACGCATCCCACAGAGACTTCATGTATGCAGACATGAAGTTAGTGCCTCTGTCAGACACTATTTCCTTGGGGAATCCCACACGGGTAAATATCCCCATCAGGGTTCTGGCCACCACCGGTGCAGTTACGGTCCTCAGAGGGATTGCCTCTGGGTAACGGGTGGCATGGTCCACCAAAACCAGGATGAACCTGTTGCCTAAGGCAGTTTTGGGGTCCAAGGGACCAACAATGTCGATGCCCACCCTTTCAAAGGGGGTGCCAACGACAGGAAGGGGAATCAGGGGGGTTTTAACCCTTTTTCCTGCTTTACCACTGGCCTGGCAGGTAGGACAAGATCTGCAGAACTTATCTGAGTGTGTCCTCATTTTGGGCCAATAAAAGTGGGTGACAAGCCTGTTAAAGGTCTTGCCCTTCCCCAAATGTCCTGCCAGGGGAATGTCGTGAGCCAGACCCAGTAGGAAGGTTCGGTAACATTGGGGGACCACCAGCATACGTGCTGCCCCAAAGGCCGGAACCTTAGGCTCACTGTAGAGGAGATCATTCTCCCAATATAGGTGGTGACCGCCAGAGGCGTCGCCTGCTGCCTGGTTTGAGGCTTGTTTCCTCAAACCTTCCAGAGTGGGACATTCTTTCTGCGCCTTGCAGAATTCCTCCCTGGTGGGTCCACCCTCAACTTGCCAGCCAGCAAGCTCAGGTAAGTCACCTAGGGCGGCAATGTCTTCCCCAGTTGGCTCGGGAGCCTCCTCCTCAGGAGCCCCGTCAGCCACTGTGGGAACTTCTGGGGCCGGTTTCCCGCGCCCCTGGTCCCTCCTCCTGGCAGCTCTCTGGGCCATCGTTCCAGGCTCCAGATGCCCTTGACTTCCCTCTCGGTCAGCCATGGACCGTGTGGTCATGCAGACCCACTCAGGTAACCCTAACATCTCCAGGTGAGACCTGAGCTCCACTTCTTTCCAAGCAGTGTGCTCAAGATCATTGCCTAACAGACAATCTACAGGCATGGCAGGACTCACAGCTACTTTCAGAGTACCAGAGACCCCCCCCC
Source organism: Pleurodeles waltl (assembly GCF_031143425.1). Classification (NCBI taxonomy): domain Eukaryota; kingdom Metazoa; phylum Chordata; class Amphibia; order Caudata; family Salamandridae; genus Pleurodeles; species Pleurodeles waltl. Next base: position 1,027,835,809 of record NC_090437.1, on the reverse strand, counting down.
ACTCAAAGGGAACCAGAGCCACCGGTAGGTGACTCTCGCGATTGTCAGCGACTCTGACCTGGTGGAATGTATTAGGTACTATCTGCTCTGTTGACACCAGCTGACTCTTGATAGTAGTCATACTGGCTCCTGTGTCACGCGGAGCCTCCACCTTCTGCCCATCAATGGTGACCCACTGCCGGTACTTAGAAGTATTTCTGGGCATGTGGGCCTTGGGCACCATTTCTCCTTCTCCCAGGGACACTAGGGAAATCTCTACCTGCTCCCCAAAGCTATTTGGGTCCATCTCCCCCCCGAACGCTACACTGGTCAACCCAGGTGCCTGTCCGGTAGTGGACGGTGCCCTCTTGGGGCACTGTGGATCGCCTTTGTAGTGACCATACTGGTAACACTCCATGCATTTGGGGCTAGATTTCCCTGACTTGTCATATGTCCCTGGCTTTTTCCCAAATTTGGAAAAGGAAGGGTTGCCACCCCCTCCCTGGGAATTCTTTTGGGGGCCTTTGGAGAGTTCCTTATCTGCAAGTTTATCTCCCCCCTCTTTCTTCTGTTGGGAACCCTGACCACCTTTGTGGGAGTCCCCCCCAGGTACCTCCTTGGACACTCTGGTGCTAACCCCGAGATCCGCCTCCTCAGCAAGCTTCCTGGGATCAGTCAGCTTACTATCCACTAGGTGCTGGCGCAAATCTGTATAAGTAGTATTAAGCATATGCTCTCTCAGAATCAAGTTATATAAACCTTTATAATCTGCCCCGCACCCATCCATTCAGTGCCTTACTGGAGAAATCAAAGAAATCTACCCATGTTTGTGTGGTTTGTTTGGTGCTGTCCCTGAACCTCTGACGGTATCCCTCAGGGGTCAGCCCAAACTTGGCAAGTAAAGTGGCTTTCTGAAGTGGGTATGTGTTTTGATCAGGTTGATCCAATGTGAGAAGTGTGTCCCTCCCCAATGGCGGCACATAACCCCACATAGCTACCCCCCATTGCCCTTGAGGAACCTCATGAGCCCTTAGTGCAACTTCATAAGCAGCTAACCATTTATCTATGTCATCTCCCACCCCAAACTGGGCACCACATTTTTGGGTATACGAACCTTTTTTTCTCCAGCAGGTCCTGTCTGTATGCCGCCACCATTATTGCTGGATTCAGACTGTCTCGCCTTGATCTCCAGTTCTTTGAGACTCAGTTCATGAGCCAACAATAGTTTCTTTTCAGCCAAAGCTCTTTCAGCTTCCACCTGTTTGGCTGCTCTTTCAGCTTCCTCTTGAATCTGTTTGGCTGTTCTTTCAGCCTCAGCTTCTTTGGCTTCTCTTTCTGCCCTCCTCTCCTCCTGTTGAGCCTCAATTTTCAGTTTTGCCATTTGCAATTGGAACTCCCTTTCCTCTCTCCTTTCCTCTGCGGTCAGGCTTTGCATAGAGACACTGCTCCCTGGTCTGGAAGGGGGCACAATTGCAGTGGTAACACCATCCACAGATAGTGAAAATTCCTCTGAGGGGCCATGTTCTGGCTCCTCTTCCTCATCATCCTCTAAATGGGCTTCTGCCCAGGCCCTCAGCGCCACTTGAAAGTCCTCCTTTCTGGAGGCCCCTTGGGTGGGTACCCTCAATGCCCTGCAGAATCCTCTTAGTTGTTTGACCGTATATGTATCCAACTGGACTAGGTCAAAGTCCCCTGTCTGAGACCCAGTCAGAGACATGTTGAGTGAGGATTTAGTTTTTGAAAATTGTCAGGAAAAAAGTCGGATTTTCAAAAAAAGAGATAAACCAAGTTGACCTTCAACTGTGGGTAGGTAGTGATATACTTAGCTACTGTATGTCACTGCACAAATACAAGTCCTATCCCACCGCTGATCACCAATGTTAGAAATGGGGTTTTTGGTTGGCAGTCAGGTTACCCTCTGTCCAAGCAAAAGCCCTCACTCTAGTCAGGGTAAGTCACACACTATCCAAGATTATCCTGTGCCCACCCTCTGGTGGCTTGGCACGAGCAGTCAGGCTTAACTTAGAAGGCAATGTGTAAAGTATTTGTGCAATAAATCATACAATACCACCATATAGCACCACAAAAATACACCACACAGTGTTTAGAAAAATATATAATATTTATCAGGATAATTGTAGGTCAAAAAGAATAAAGTTGCAATGGAAAATTGTAGGAATATCACAGAGAAGTGATATAAGTGTCTTAAGTCTTTAGAATATAAACAAAGTCTCTTTCAAGCACAAGTACCTGGTTGGGAGTGGAAAAATTTCCTCAGAGGGCCACAAGAAAAGAGGTGCGTGGAAAAAGGGTGTGTGCGTCGATTTCTCCCCAGCACACACGGACTTGCGTCGTTATTTTCCACGCGGGGAAGTCGGCGTCGTTTTCCGGCGCGTGGACAGTCTCTTTCTGTGGATCGCGGGGATTAACAGATGTCCCGGGTCTGTGCGTGGATTTTCCTGCTTGTTCTCCGGCTGCGCGTCGGTCTGCGGGGCTGCGCGTCGAAATTACGATCTCACGGCAGGCGTCGCGTCGATTTCTCCTCTAGACTTCGATCTGCGGGGCTGCGCGTTGAAATTACGATCTCACGGCAGGCGTCGCGTCGATTTCTCCTCTAGAGGTCGGGCGGCGTTGTCCTTGCGAGGCCGTGCGCCGGATCTTCGATCGTCCCAAGAGCGCCGCGTCGATCAGCGTCGGAGTGCGGCGTTTTTCTCGCCGCGAAACAAGCTGTGCGTCGAAATTTTCGGCGCACGGAACGTCCAAGTAAAAGAGAGATGTCTTTTTGGTCCTGAGACTTCAAGGAACAGGAGGCAAGCTCTATCCAAGCCCTTGGAGAGCACTTTCACAGCCAGACAAGAGTTCAGCAAGGCAGCAGGGCAACAGCAAGGCAGCAGTCCTTTGTAGAAAGCAGACAGGTGAGTCCTTTGAGCAGCCAGGCAGTTCTTCTTGGCAGGATGTAGGTTCTGGTTCAGGTTTCTTCTCCAGCAAGTGTCTGATGAGGTAGGGCAGAGGCCCTGTTTTATACCCAAATGTGCCTTTGAAGTGGGGGAGACTTCAAAGAGTGGCTAAGAAGTGCACCAGGTCCCCTTTCAGTTCAATTCTGTCTGCCAGGGTCCCAGTAGGGGGTGTGGCAGTCCTTTGTGTGAGAGCAGGCCCTCCACCCTTCCAGCCCAGGAAGACCCATTCAAAATGCAGATGTATGCAAGTGAGGCTGAGTACCCTGTGTTTGGGGTGTGTCTGAGTGAATGCACAAGGAGCTGTCAACCAAGCCCAGCCAGACGTGGATTGTAAGGCACAGAAGGATTTAAGTGCAAAGAAATGCTCACTTTCTAAAAGTGGCATTTCTAGAATAGTAATATTAAATCCGACTTCACCAGTCAGTAGGATTTTGTATTACCATTCTGGCCATACTAAATATGACCTTCCTGCTCCTTTCAGATCAGCAGCTGCCACTTCAACAGTGTATGAGGGCAGCCCCAATGTTAGCCTATGAAGGGAGCAGGCCTCACAGTAGTGTGAAAACGAATTTAGGAGTTTTACACTACCAGGACATATAACTACCCAGGTACATGTCCTGCCTTTTACCTACACAGCACCCTGCCCTAGGGGTTACCTAGGGCACATATTAAGGGTGACTTATATGTAGAAAAAGGGGAGTTCTAGGCTTGGCAAGAACTTTTAAATGCCAAGTCGATGTGGCAGTGAAACTGCACACACAGGCCTTGCAATGGCAGGTCTGAGACCAGGAGAAGGGGCTACTTAAGTGGGTGGCAAAACCAGTGCTGCTGGCCCACTAGTAGCATTTAATTTACCAGCCCTATGCACATAGAGTGCACCTTACTAGGGACTTATAAGTAAATTAATAGTCCAATCAGGTATGATTCCAGGTTACCATGTTTTAGGGGAGAGAGCATATGCACTTTAGCCCTGGTTAGCAGGGGTAAAGTGCGCAGAGTCTATAAACCAGCACAAACAGTGTCCAAAAAGTGGAGGGAGGCAGGCAAAAAGTTAGGGGTGACTACCCTAAGGCTGTCAGGTCTAACACAAATGCACTGGACAGGTCCATGAACAACAGCTGGATGGAAGTACCCTTGGCCCACTTATATTTAGCAACTAACAAATGAAGATTAAGACAATGTTCAACAGTTCCTAAGCATTTTCGGAACCCGCACTGGGCTGGGGAAATAATGTTGCTATATGAAACCCAGTCCAAAAGGCAATCCAAGACAACACGCCCAATTATTTTTGTCGAGGAGGGAAATAGGACAGTAGCATGCAGGATCGTCCTAGCTACCCTTCTTGAAGACAGGGACAATTTCCGATATCCGCCAAGATTCAGAAATAAAGGTCTTACATGCAGAGTTAAATACATTAGTAAATATAGGGGACCAGAATTCTGGATTAGCCTTAAATAGGTCCATGGGGCCCATCCGGTCCAGGGGCCTGTTTAGCAGGACTTTTGTAGATAGGCGTGAAGACCTCCCCCTCAGAGAAGGTGATACCCAGTGGCAGGGGTGTCTATCACCCTTCAGCATCATGATTGGTATCAGAGAAATAGATACTACTAAAGTGCTTAATCCAGGAATCAGAGATAATATGGGTAGTTACTATATCAGGGGAACCCCCCGACACTATGGCGGCCCTAACTGACTTATGGGTGTCCTTCATCTGGCACACTGACACTCGATTGTTCCACTTTTCAACCCGCAGCGCAATCCATTCTTCTCTTTAGGGCATTTTTATATTCCTTCTGGCAGGAGCTTATAAAACAACAAACCACTACAGGTGTGGGGGGGGGGGGGGTGGAGGACTGAAGGAGACTGGACCGTTGGGCCCAGCTCAAGGGACGTTGGCTAAGCGTATAGTTTCCGGATCGGAATAAAGGAGGGGGAGGGGGAAGATGAATGTGGTTGAAGCTGTGTCACCGAGAGGGAGTTCCCTTTACGTACTAGGTGGTCTCACACACTTTATAGTGTCATGCTTCATCATTTGACCGCCTAACATTCATCTTCCCGCTTCCCCCCTTCCTTTATTCCGATCCGGAAACTATACGCTCCGCAAGGGTAGGAATGTCAGAATAACCACATATGGGCAAGAAGTGGCAGGGAAGTTAATCACGGGTAGAGCAGAGTGGCAATTTTTCAGCCCAACATCCATTAATAATGCCCCAGCCACATCCCTCGTTTTCATACTTTTTGTCGTCGCAGCCAAGTCCAGAGGTACAGGAAGAACTAGAGACTTTGTGAGGGCGAACAAGCCCCAGCAGTAGCATTGTCAATGTTAATTTGCCCACAAGCACTGGACATAATCAGTTGGCCTTTAGGAGGATGGCGTTCTTAATCATCTTCAGATACACCCTTTGGGCCAATTAAGGAGCTATTTAGCCACCCAACCAGCTTGTTACAAACAAAAGATCTCTGCGCTTCGACAGCAGACAGGCATTCAAAAAGTGGGTGTAGCTAGGCATCCAAAGTCACCCATTTGCCCACCTATCCAATCCCAGGAAATTCCACGAAGTGACCTGGGGTTGTGGGCGCAACCGACCAGACCAGGCTGTTTCTTATTTTTGACAAGGAGAACAGTTCTCTTGAGGGCACTCCCACCTTTGCCTAAGCGTTTACGTCTCTTTGCTGCATGAGATTGAGAGGGTGAAACACATCAGGGTCCAAGCCTAACGAAGAGACCTCCTTCTCCATCTCCATCTCCACAGGACCATCAAGGTACGGAGCAATAGCATTCCTTAATGGGAAAGCTGGAGGAGCTTCCACACAGTCCACCCAGGACTTCCACACAGCTGATTTACAGCAGGGCTTTCATCCAGGTGAGTATCTAGAGCAAGAGATGGGCTGCACAGGCCCCCAGAGGACAAGAAGAGCCTGCGTTCAGCCAAATCAACTTCCTTGGATATTACATCCATGGCCCTCACTAAAATGCTGTCTATGGTTGTGTGGGCAGGAGCGATAGCACAGACTCCCGCTTTCCACTTCCCCATTGCGCAGACAGTACAAGTACACTGTAAGTCAAAGCAGCTGCAAATAAGACAGAACTATAGCGGAACGGAATAAAGGCTGAAGCCCACAACAGTACCTTGATATATAAGGAGGTGGTCCCAAATGATTCTGTTATGGTTGATGAATAAAAAATGCAAAACCACAGGGGTGGCCCAGCCTTACCTCTTTTGGGGGACTTGCAGTGCACTTAAATAGCACGTCACCCTCCGGCACCAGGGCCTGCCTCCTCCAGTAGTGATATCTGAGAGATAAAGTCCCACCCCAGAACCGACAATGAACAGTCCTGCTGGGTTTCTTGATTCAACTTTGGTAGCTAGATCAGTTAAAAATACACAGCTTTACCTGGTATAGAAAATATAAGACCAGAAAAAATTAACCAATTGTAGCAAAAACTAAAGAACTCAAAATAGTAGCAAAATAGGGAATGCAGAAAGCTGAAGTATTAAAAAACAATTAATTTATTTTAATCATACACCGAGGCACCCATTCGCTTGATTTAGGTTGGTCTGTGGTTGCCATCTTCTTCTGCTCTCATAAGTTTTCCAGCTTACCAATCACAAAGCTTGTTGAAGCAGATCCAATATCCATGTGAGCCTGGTCAGAAAACGCAATCCTGAGTCTCCAGCAAGTTCTGGGCACAAAGATAGAAATCTGATATTTGAATAAAGGCTCAGTCAGTGGCAGGTTTTCTTTCAACAGTCAGAGAAGAGGTGGGTTTTTCTTCTCCTGTGTTCCAAGTAAATTGTCTGTGAACAAAGTAGGCATTATTAATAGAGGAATTCTCATACTATTGATGAGTGACACTAAATATAAAGTCTGCAAAAAGTTTCCCAGCTGCCTCCTGTATGTAAATTATGTGCTTAGTGACACCAAACCATTTGTATTGTCACAAATGATAGAGCATAAAATGTAGCTTTGCCCCTCGTGTCACTGAAGTCAGCAGACTGTGACGAGTTTAAGCTCAATAACTTAAATGAGAGAAAAACTAACGAAGAAAGCTGCACTGAAACACAATTAAATGTGCTATTTGCTTGTATTTCACAGTTCAATATAGGTGCCTTTTTAATTAAATCACAGACTCGAAGGTTAAAGTTGATGTTAAAGTGTAATTTAGACTTTAAAATATTAGTCAAACAAATGTATATTTCTTGTGTTTTATAACCTATTAATGACTGAAAATATGTGCAAATGAGAGAAATGCACTTCTCAGCTATTCCACTTCTCAGCTATACACATATATATATATATCCTCCACCCTGAGCTCCCTCCCCCTGCCCTCCTACCCACCTGTCTCCTTGTCTCCCCTCTACTGGCAGTACTCAGCCATCCGCTTCCTGTGGTGCCTGCCAGAAACAAACAGATAAATTACTTAAAACACTTCATTCTTGAGAGACACCCGTGAATAGAGTGTATAACTTTTATTTCTGTTTTGCTGAATGACCTGGCCTTTGTCCCAAAAACCAGACATTTACCTAAAATGAAGATAATTGTTGGGACACCAGGACAGTCCTCTGACAACCAGGACTGTCTGTGGAAATCCAGGGTACCTGGTCATCCCAACCAGAAATTATGGGGGTCATTCCAACCCTGGCGGTCGGTGATAAAGCGGGGGCCAACCCGCCAACAGGCAGGCGGTCAAAAAAATGGAATTCTGACCCTGGCGGGAACCGCCAACACCGCCCGCCACTTTAACACTCCGACCGCCACGGCGGGACAGACAAACAGCGCGGCGGTCACCGCCAACAGGCAGGCGGCAGACAATGTACCGCCCACAGTATCACAACTCACCAATCCGCCACCTTTTCCGGGGCGGGAGCCCCGCCGATAAAAACTCCACGAGGACGGAGGACAGCATGGAACCCGAATTAAACATCCTACCAGCTCTTGTCTACCTGCTCATCTACCACGAGTACGAACTCCGGCGCAGAAGACAACGGTGAGTACTGCACCTACGACACAGGGGAGGGGGGAGGAGGAAAGGTTACGGGCACACACATACACCCCCCCCCCCCAACTATCAACATACCAATGCAGAGCAACAACTGAGTGACACCCCCCAAACACCCCTGAAAAATGCCCAGACATAATAAAAATGTTAATTAAAATTTATGTATAAATTAGGTTCATTGAAGTCATGGAAAATTATCGTCATGAAATATCAAAGCAAAAATAATGAACAGTGCGAAAGCTATATACATTGTCAATAAGTCCTGCTCAGTGTGTCAAATATCCACAGTCCGTGGGCCAATGTCTACCAAACACATGGGCACAGCCCACACAGGAGACCTGAGTCCGTTGGAGAGAACACTGCTGGGGCATCAGATGACAAAACTACAGGCACCTCAGAGGGAAGGGAAGGGGGGGGCACCTCAGCCACAGGAGTCCACGATGCCAGATCCACGAAGGGGCCACCATGCCCACTGTGCCATCCTGGGGAGTGCAAAGCCGCAGTCTCTCAAGTCTCTACAGTGGGTGGATTGCCCACTGTGCCATCCTGGGGAGTGCAAAGCCACAGTCTCTCAAGTCTCTACAGTGGGTGGATTGCCCACTGTGCCATCCTGGGGAGTGCAAAGCCACAGTCTCTCAAGTCTCTCCAGTGGGTGGAATGCCCACTGTGCCATCCTGGGGAGTGCAAAGCCACAGTCTCTCAAGTCTCTACAGTGGGTGGATTGCCCACTGTGCCATCCTGGGGAGTGCAAAGCCACAGTCCATCAAGTGGATTACAGACTCCACTGGTCATGGAGGAGGCAGGGTGCCCAGAGTGCAGCGTGAACACTAGCTCGACACAGAACCGGCACTGTCAATGGTCCAGTGGTGCTTGACAGGATGGGCCCAGCGGAGCGGTGCTTGACACGGCGGGGCCCAGCGGAGCGGTGCTTGACAGGAAGGGCCCAGCGGAGCGGTGCTTGACACGGCGGGGCCCAGCGGAGCGGTGCTTGACACGGCGGGGCCCAGCGGAGCGGTGCTTGACAGGAAGGGCCCAGCGGAGTGGTGCTTGACACGGCGGGGCCCAGCGGAGCGGTGCTTGACAGGAAGGGCCCAGCGGAGCGGTGCTTGACACAGCGGGGCCCAGCGGAGCGGTGCTTGACAGGAAGGGCCCAGCGAAGCGGTGCTTGACACGGCGGGGCCCAGCGGAGCGGTCCTTGACAGGAAGGGCCCAGCGGAGCGGTGCTTGACAGGAAGGGCCCAGCGGAGCGGTGCTTGACAGGAAGGGCCCAGCGGAGCGGTGCTTGACACGGCGGGCCCAGCAGAGCGGTGCTTGACAGGAAGGGCCCCAGCGGAGCGGTGCTTGACAGGAAGGGCCCAGCGGAGCGGTGCTTGACAGGAAGGGCCCAGCGGAGCGGTGCTTGACAGGAAGGGCCCAGCGTAGCGGTGCTTGACACGGCGGGGCCCAGCGTAGCGGTGCTTGACACGGCGGGGCCCAGCGGAGCGGTGCTTGACAGGAAGGGCCCAGCGGAGCGGTGCTTGACAGGAAGGGCCCAGCGGAGCGGTGCTTGACACGGCGGGGCCCAGCGGAGCGGTGCTTGACAGGAAGGGCCAAGCGGAGCGGTGCTTGACACGGCGGGGCCCTGTTCAGCGGTGCCTGTCTTCACGGCGGGGCCCTGTTCAGCGGTGCATGTCTTCACGGTGGGGCCCTGTTCAGCGGTGCCTTTCTTCACGGCAGGGCCCTGTTCAGCGGTGCCTTTCTTCACGGCGGGGCCCTGTTCAGCGGTGCCTTTCTTCACGGCGGGGCCCTGTTCAGCTGTGCCTTTCTTCACGGCGGGGTCCTGTTCAGCGGTGCCTTTCTTCACGGCGGGGCCCTGTTCAGCGGTGCCTTTCTTCACGGCGGGACCCTGTTCAGCTGTGCCTTTCTTCACGGCGGGGCCCTGTTCAGCGGTGCCTTTCTTCACGGCGGGGCCCTGTTCAGCGGTGCCTGTCTTCACGGCGGGGCCCTGTTCAGCGGTGCCTTTCTTGTCTATCAAGGGAGCCAGACCTGGCCAGGACTCCCTGCTTAGTCGCCCTCTGACCGTGCAGTTGCTGGACCCTCCTGTGACGGAGTCCTGGGCCCGTGGGTGTCCTCCGTCACACCCGGGATGGGGTTTGTGGGGCCCTCCTGGTCCGCGCCCCTGCTGGCTGACTTCTCCGCCCTGCTGCCCTTGCCCTCCTTCGATGAGGCTCTCTGGCCCTTGCCTCCCCTTGATGTTGTGGCAGGTGACGGGCTACAACTTTGCTCCTTGGGGGCAGCCGCGTCAGCCTTCTCACGGCGGGCCTTGGTCTTACGGGTTCTCTTTCCAGGGGGGGGGCTGGCTGTCCCCTTGCTGCTGGCCGATGTATCTGTGCTGGGAAAGGGTGGACTCCAAAACCCGTGCACAATGGTCAGACTTGATGCAGGGCTGGTGGTGGCTGAGGTGCTCTTCGGACTCTTACCAGATGGAGGGGGTGGGTCAGGTGGTGCAAAGAGGTCAACTTTGGAGAGGAAAAGTTTTTTAGGAGCAATGGGAAGGGTAGGTGCAGTGGGTATGGGAGTGGAGGGAGAGGATGTGGTTGTAGGAGAGTCAGGTGTGCTGTCTATGGGTGCAGGTGCTTGTGACGTAGGCTGTCGTGTGGTGGTTGGCTGTTGTGTGGGTGTCTGCCTGCGTTTGTGTGTTTTGGAAGAGGGTGTGACAGACACAGTGGGAGAGGACACAGGGGATGTGTAAATGGCAGTGGGGACTGTACTGGAGGGTGTGCTGGTGATGGAAGTACTGGCTGATGGTGGTGTGCATGCAGGTGTGAGTGGAGACGTCACAGGGAGGGAGGAGGGAGACGAGGAGGAGGGGGACACAGAGGTGGTAGTGACTGTTGCCATGTCTGCATCTGGATGTTGCTTGGGTGAATGCTTGTGGGATCTGTGGTGCTTATGTCTGGATGAGCTGCCCTTGGGTGTTGAGGTGTGTGCAGGCTGGTCTGATGGTGTGGATGGGATAGGCTGAGGAACAGGAGACTGGGACTGGGTGGAGGCAGTTAGAAGAGGGAGGCTGGAAACAGGGACAATGGCTGCCGTCAGTGCTGAGGCCAGAGCATTGAACGATCGTTGATGGGCAGCCTGACCCGAATGAATGCCCTCCAGGTATGCATTGCTCCGATGCACCTCCCTCTCTACCCCCTGGATGGCATTCAAAAGGGTAGACTGCCCAACAATGATGGTCTGGAGGAGGTCAATGACCTCCTCACTGAGGGCAGCAGGGGTAACTGGGGCAGGGCCTGAGGTGCCTGGGGCGAAGGAGATGCCCGCCTTCTTGGGCGAGCGGGCACGGAGCGAAGGCTGAGGGGCTGCTGGGAGGGCGGAGCTGGTGCGCTGGGTGGCGGCTGTACCTGTTGTGGCGGGGGGCACGGATGTTGCCGCCACCGCTAGGGAGCTCCCTTCCGAGGACGTGTCAGTGTCGCTGGTGTCACCACGGGTCCCCGTTGTGGAGCTCCCCTCGCCCTCCGTATCACTGGTGACCTCGGTGTCTGTAGCATGGCCCACCGGGGCCTTGTGAGTTGCAGCTCCCTCGTGCTCCGATGCCAATTCTCCTCCGCCTGATGATGCTAATGCACACATGCACAAGAAGATAAAGAAAAAGGGTGGGGGGAGAAATAAAGACAGGTTGAGTGCATGCATTGTCAACACCGTTGGCGGAGAGGACAGACACAGGAGCCTCCAGCACTACTCCGCGCAATCGGGGTACACTACTCAGTACTTGTGAACGAGGCCTACAGGTCTATGGACAACAAATGCACACATAGGTGATGCTGGACCATGGATTGCTGTACTTGGCACCCTACAGAGGTGGGGGGCTGGGGCACAGGGCCATGCCTAAAGGAGGGGACTACACTACAGAAAGAGCCCTGGCCTAATGTCACCCACAGCCCTCCTCCCCCACCCAGACACCTCCACTGCGCGTAAATATAGCAGAATGTGCTGGTACTCACCCCCTTGTGTCTGCTGTGATGTCCTCACGCGCCCATCCAAATCGGGGTAGGCCACCGCCAGGATCCGGGACATCAGGGGGGTCAAGGTACGACTGGCACCCCTCCTACGTTGGGAGGCCATCCCCAGCAGTGACTCGGTGGTCTTCCTGGTCCCGCGGTGGATGTCCTCCCACCTCTTTCGGCAGTGGGTGCCCCGTCTGTTGTGGACCCCCAGGGCCCAGACTTCCTTGGCGATGGCACGCCAAATGTCGACTTTCTGATGGGCGCTGACCTATTTGACATGTACAGGGTGGGAAAGGAAAAATCAACATTTTTCTGCATGTTAGATGTGATTGCCCCCCCCTCCCCAACCTTGCCATGTGGCACATGCTCGCATCTGTCGTGCCTTGCACTCCTCATTCGCTCCCCACCCCACCATCTTACATCCCCCATACACAACCCAGGCATAGCCCATTCAACGTGCACCCAGTGTACTTACCTGTTGGTCTGGAGGACCGTAGAGTAGCGCATACTGGGGCAGGACTCCATCCACAAGTTTCTCCAACTCTTCTGAAGTGAAGGCAGGGGCCCTTTCCCCAGTCGCAGCAGCCATTGTCTCTTCCAGACCGAGGTCACAGCAGCACTTGCAGTATAGGTCCTCTCCTGTGGATGATCAGGTCTCAAGTGATTAAGCAGATAGAAAATGGCGGTCACGCCCGCGGCGGTGCGTACCGCCGCGGTGCGTGCCGCGACCGCCGGCGCACATCGTCATTGGCTCCTGAGACCCATAGGGTTCAATGTTAACCAATGCGCCTTCGCACTGCGGTCTTCGACCGCCTACCGCCACGGTGTGCCACGCCAGCGAGTTGACCTCACATCCCACTGTCACACTTCTCAAGTCAGGCAGCCGCCATTACAAGGGACCACATGGCTTAATTACTACTGCGTCACACAGGCCTAGGCCTTGCATTGCCACTCATACAAGCCTTTCAATGCACAGCGATTCGTGTACTGTGCAAGCTGTGTGAACGTACCTGTGGGTTGCTTGACTCTGTACTCCATGTTGTCCTTCCTAGGCACCGTCTGCTGGGACTTGCGAGGAGAAGGATGAATCCTCCCGTGTACCGACCGCTGGTGGACCTGTCGACAATGGAAGAACGACATATTATTCTTCGATACCGACTTGACCGAGCCACTATACATGAACTGTGTGCCCATCTGGAGCCAGACCTGATGTCCCCCATCCGCCAACCCACAGGAATTCCCCCTCTGGTGCAGGTGCTGTCAGTACTCCATTTTTTGGCAAGTGGGTCTTTTCAGACAACAGTGGCCATGTCATCAGGGATGTCTCAGCCTATGTTTTCAAAGGTTTTGTCCAGAGTGTTGTCTGCCCTGATGAAATACATGCGGAGCTACATTGTTTTCCCTAAGGAGGGTGATTTGGCCACTGTGAAGGGTGATTTCTATGCCCTTGGACATATCCCCAACATCATTGGGGCCATTGATGGGACCCATGTGGCTTTAGTACCCCCAAAAGACAATGAGCAGGTGTACAGAAATAGAAAAAATTACCATTCGATGAATGTCCAGGTGGTCTGTTTGGCTGACCAGTACATCTCCCATCTAAATGCCAAGTTCCCTGGGTCAGTGCATGATGCGTATGTCATGTGAAATAGCAGCATCCCTTATTTGATGGAACAGCTACAGAGACACCGTGTGTGGCTAATAGGTGACTCTGGTTACCCTAACCTGCCTTGGCTATTGACCCCAGTGAGGAATCCCCGGACCAGGGCAGAGGAACGGTACAATGAGGCCCATGGGCGAACTAGGAGGATTATAGAACGGACCTTCGGGGTCCTGAAGGCCAGGTTTAGCTGCCTGCATATGACAGGTGGATCCCTAATGTACTCACCAAAGAAGGTGTGTCATATCATCGTGGCCTGCTGTATGCTTCACAATCTTGCATTGCGACGCCAGGTGCCTTTCCTGCAGGAGGAAGGTCCAGATGGTGGTGTTGTAGCAGCTGTGGAGCCTGTGGAGAGTGAAGAGGAGGAAGACGACGGAGACGACACGGACAACAGGGACTCAGTTATACAACAGTATTTTCAGGTAAGAAGCACCCACGCCATTTTACATTTACTTACAGTCTCCTGCCTCTCTACTGTCTGTGTTTCCCTCCAGTTCCTTTTAACTGATTTTTGACTTTCCCTTCCCTTTTCAGAGCTGTATGACCCACAGCGTGACTTCTGCTTTGTTTGCCCATGGACTAATGCTTATTGACATTGGTATGTTGTCATCACAATGTAACTGAACATTATTGCACCATTATGTGTAATACATTTGTTAAGAATACAAGCAGACTCCTGATTTTTGTAGTGCAATTGGTGATTTATTTTAAGTGCTGCATATAGGTCCATGATAGTTAAACGGTGATGGGTGAGGGTGGAGTAATGTCCATGGCAGAGTCCAGTTCTCAGTCTCACAGGTGCATTGTCCAAATGCCTGTGGAAGGATGGAGCAGGGGCTGTTTAAGGTTTGACAGGGTGACAATGTGGGACAGTGGGATGACATCAGGGGGTATCTTATGCTGGCAGTGGTCTTGGCATCCTACTCTGTCTTCTTGTGTGATCTCAGGTTCCGCTTGCGGGGTGGTTGATCTTCAGCAGGAGGTGGGGTTCTGGTGGCCTGTCGTTGTGTGGGGGCCTCCTGTCCACTAGTGCCGGCGGAGGTGGTAGGCTGTTCGTGGTCCGGGCTAGTGACAGGGGCCCTTTGGAGTGCCACATGGTCCCGCAATGTGGTGACTATCTGGTTGAGGGCCAGGACGATGGTCCCCATTGCGGAACTGATGTTCCTGAGTTCGTCTCTGAACCCCATGTACCGTTCCTCCTGCTGTGCCTGGATTTCCTGGAACCTGGCCAGTACTGTCGCCATCGTCTCCTGGGAGTGGTGGTATGCTCCCATGATGGTGGTGAGGGCCTCTTGGAGAGTGGGTTCCCTGGGCTGGTCCCCCCCCTCTCGCACAGCAGCCTCTGTCCCCTGGACGGTGTGCCCACTACCACTGCCCCCAGGTCCCTGTTGTTTTTGGGGTGGTGGGTCAGCCTGGGTGCCCTGTAGTGGCGGACACACCGCTGATTGACGCGTCCTGGAGACAGAGGCATGGGCCCGCTGGGTGGGAGCTGTGCTGGTATTCCCAGAGGGGGTTGGGTCTGCTGTGGCCTGTGTCTGTGTGTGGGGAACCGACTGTCCAAAGGTCCCCGATGGTCCGGGCTGGTCATCAGGTTCTAGGTCGACAGAGCTGCTGTCATCACTGGGGGCCTGTTCTGGGGGTGGGATGGACAAATCTGGACCCTCCTGGCCGGTGTGTTGGCGTTCGGGCCCTGCAGGGGTAAAAGAGTATGGTTATTGCTTCTGTGTGTGCCATGGCGTGCGATTTGTGGGTGCCCTTGTCCCCCAGTGCTGGCATTCCCTTGTGGGAGGAGTTGTGAGGGTGGTTTGTGGGGGGGGATGGGTATGTGCAGTGGTCATGCTTAGGTGATGGGTGTCCATGGTTTGTGTTGGCATTCAGGGATTGGTGTTGTGTTGGGTGGGTTGTGCTGGTGAGACATTGGCAGGGAGGATGTGTGCTGGGGGGTTGGGGGTGAGGGTGGGGGTGTGGGTTGGCATGCTGGTGGTTGGGGGGGGTGAAGTAGTTGAGATTAGACTTACCAGAGTCCATTCCTCCGCCTACTCCAGCGAGGCCCTCAGGATGCAGGATGTTCAAGACCTCTTGCTCCCATGCTGTGAATTCGGGTGGAGTGGGTGGAGGTCCGCCGCCAGTCTTCTGCACAGCGATGTTGTGTCTTGACACCATCGACCGCACCTTCCCCCGTAGGTCGTTCCAGCGCTTTCGGATGTCGTCCCGATTTCTGGGATGCTGTCCCACAGCGTTGGCCCTGTCAACGATCCTTTGCCATAGCTCCGCCTTGCTGGCTATTGTGGTGTGCTGCACCTGTGTGCCGAAGAGCTGGGGCTCTACCCTAATTATTTCCTCCACCATGACCCTGAGTTCTTGGTCCGAGAACCTGGGGTGTCTTTGGGGTGCCATGGGGTGGTGTGGATGAGGTGTGGGGTGGTGTTTGTGGTGATGTGAGTGGTGGTGATGTGTGCGTAGATGTGGTGTGGGTGATGATGTTGGGTTCCTGTGTGTGTTGTGGTTTGCGTTCCCTGTGCTCTCTCTCTGTGTATTGCGCCTTGTCTCTGAATTTCGATTTGGGGGGGGTTGTGGGTCATGTGGGTGTGTGTTTTATATGGTGATGGGTGTGTGGGAGTGTTGTGTGTATGTGTATCAGGTGTATGTATTTTGAATTGTCCAATGTGGCTGTGTTTTGTATGGGTGTGTGTATTTTGACCGCGGCGGTGTGTACCGCCAATGGAATACCGCTGTTGAAAGACCGCCGCGTGGATTTGTGGGTCGTAATGGCATGGGCGTGTTTGTGTTGGCGTGACGGTGGAGGTTTGGTCATCTCCAGTTTATCGCTGACCGCTGATGAGGCGGCCTTCCGTGGATGTTGGGTTTTTGGCGGTTTGGCAGTTGTGGGTCAGAATGACCGTGGCGGTTTACCGCGGCCGCGGCGGTAGAATGGCGGTCTTCTGACTGGTGGTAAGAGCCTTTTACCGCCGAGGTCAGAATGACCCCCTATGTTTCCACATCAGACTTTGACTCAGAGCAAAAGAGAGAAAAGTACAAAAGGAGGATAGGAAGAGGAAGAGAAAAATGGAAAATCTGTAACACAGATGGATAGCTGAGATGAAAAAAAAACTTGCAAGAGTGAGATAAAAGGGCAGGGAGTATCTGGTTGTGCATGAAAGGGGCATTGGTGGAATTAAGCCTATGCGGCCTCAGTATTTGGCCTGACTGATTTAGTTAGCCACAGTCTTTTGAGCACAACGTTGGGGACTGGCACTTATTGCTTTACAAATTAGGCACTGCATACAACCAAAGATGATGCTTAGCTTCACCAATTAAAGTATCACTTAAGAACAAGGAAAGAGGGGGAGTCTCAATACCATATAAGAGCCATTGAGTCAAAGGTGTAAAAGCAAAACCTGCAAACTTGGAAAGAGTGAAACTCGAAAAAATGACAGTCCTGCTAAAAATTCTAGTCCAGCATAGAACTTTCAAAGTTGTAAAGTTTCTCTGAACAGACCTTAGGAGCCAAAATTAGGGAACTTAATTCAGGAGAGATGCATAGCTAACCATGGTGTGGTACATTACGCTGTAGAATGTAAGGCATTGTCAGGCTGCCTCACCAATCAAAGGTGATGATTCCGCCCAGAGAAATGAAAGACAAACTCACAAGAAAGTTTGCTGTGGAACCAAGTAGATCCTCCTAAATATCTGATCTTTCTGCATTGTGGGAGGAAATGTAGATTTTCCTAATCCCTTGACGGAAAGTCTTAATTTTATTAAAGACACGGAGGCGAGTATTATGCGTTTCTTTTCTTACTTTAATAAATAGCAGCAGTCAAGAAACGTACTACGATTCCCAGAAGGCACGAGAACAAGAGCCAATGGGAATAAAAACGTAGTCAGAACAGTATACACCAATCACAATGCACACAAGGGTATTATGACATCACTTGACTGCGAACAGCCCTCTTTTCTTGCGAGAGAAGTCAGTTAGAATTAAACTATCGAAAAATAGCAAATAAAATAAGAATTGCCATGAGGATAGATAACACATCAGAGCAAAAGTTCAAAATCCCAGACAGCCAATAAGGAACTCAACAAGAAACTTCAGCGGGAAGGCCAGCTTTGAACTGTGCCATAGAAGATTGAAGAGTGGAAATCCATGATGAAGCCGATAATCTTAAGTGTAAGGTTGAGTGATGGCCATTGGCGCTAAAAGGGTGGGAAAAAAAAATGAACAAAGTTAAGAAAAGTGGAGGGATAATACTCGCCTCCGTGTTTTTAATAAAATTAAGACTTTCTGTCAAGGGATTAGGAAAATCTATATTTTATGTCAAGACCGGAGGCTCCTAATATGCGAGTTTAAAGCATATTAATTACATTCAATGAGACATTATCAACCGGTTTACAATAAAAAACTTTAAATACATTGCCGTTCGACTAATCTGCAGATTTAAGAATATCCTCTAAACGGGAGCCTGCCCAGAAAGCTTTGGAAGCCATAGCCCCTCTGGAAGAGTGAGCTCCAAACATAGAAGTGTCTATAGCCGCCAAAAACATAAGCCATTTGACCCACCGAGCCAGAGTAGCGGCCGAAACAGGATTGTGGGGTTTCCTAAATAAAATTAGTAGTTGGGAACTGGAAGGAGTTTTTAAATCTGCAGTCTTTAGTTCATACACTTTTAAACATTGTCCAACACATAGTTTTGGATGATCAGGAAAGTATGGATAGAAGACTGAGGATAAATTAGTTTTGGTTTGACGAACCACAGTAAACAAAACTCCAGATGGTGTAAATTGACGGTTGGAAATATCCAGTGCTTTAACATCTGAGATACGTTTGATAGAAACAAGGCACAATAACATTGTCAGTTTTGCAGATAACATTTTTAGAGAAAGCATGATATTATCAGGCCATGACAAAAGAAATTTCAAGACAATGTTAACATCCCGTAGCTGACTATAATTAGGCATTGGAGGATTAGAACACTTTACTCCCTTTAGTAAGCGGCAAATTAGAGGATGTTTTCTAACTGGTTTCCCATTAACGAAAGAATGATTGGAAGAAATTGCTGATCTGTATAAGTTGATGGTTTCAGCCACTAAAAAATTAACGATAAAAGTCACATCCTCTGAAAAGGAATCAATGTGTTTTCCCAAACACCAGCTGTGCCAAATAGACCAGGCTGATTTATAAGCCTTTTTTGTGCCTGGGGGCCAAGACTGTGAGATGTATTGTGAAGCTTCTGCCGAAATGCAAGGGAGAGATTGGGATTGCCTGAAATTTTCCATACAGATAGAGTTAGTAAGTTGTCCAGAATGAGGGGATAAGGACGACCTAGAGGGTCTAGCAACAGATTCGGGAAGGAAGGAATCAGAACAGGGAAGTCTATTGACAGTTCTAATAGAGTTGGGAACCCGGTTTGGGATTGCCAAAAGGGAGTTATGAGTATTGAAGAGGCTTGTTGTCGTCTGAGATGGGCAAGTACTCTGCTGATCATGAGGAAAGGGGGAAATACCTAATTTAGGGAAAGAGACCAGTTCTGTAAGAAGGCATCGGATGCTAAGGCCAGTGTATCTGGATGCCAACTGTAGAATTGGGGAAGCTGAGTATTGAGGCGTGATGCAAAAAGGTCGATCATTAGAGGGCCCTATTTGCTCTGAATGTCTTGAAAAATTGAAGTGTGGAGTTTCCAATCGCTTGAATCTCAAAGGTGACGAGAATGCCAATCTGCCACGAATTGAGAGATCCTGTAAGGTACTCTGCATGAACCGAAATGTGGTTTGAAAGGCAAAATTCCCAAAAGCCCTTGGCTAATTCCGCCAAGGGTTTGGATTTTGTGCCCCCCGAGATGATTTATATAGCGAACCACAGAAATGTTGTCCATTCTCAGCAGGATGGCACAGCGAACCTTGTTTTTTGCAAGCCTTCTGATTGCAAAGGAGCCGGCAAGCATCTCTAAACAGTTGATATGCATTTTGGACTCCTCTAACGACCATGTGCCTCCAGTCGAGATTGGTCCACATCGGGCCCCCCAGCCGGACCGGCTTGCATCTGATTCTAATACTAGACGCAAAGATAGTCCTTCCGTTCCAAGCGTCTAAATGGTCTATCCACCATTGAAGTTCTGTGCGTGAATCGACGTCTAAAGGGATGTTGCCTGAATATGAGAGGCCTTTCCTTAAATGACGAATTTTTAACCTCTGAAGTGCTCTGTAATGAAGGGGGCCTGGGAATATCGTTTGAATAGATGAGGAGAGGAGACCCACAATTCACGCTAAAGTTCTGAGAGAAATCTGAGAACTGCGTAGAATTTGCTGAATTTCTGACTTTATGGTCTTGATCTTTGCAGAAGGAAGCATAAGAGTGGCTGAAATTGAATTTATTTGGAAACCTAAGAATTCTATGGTTTGAGATGGGATTAGAATGGATTTGTCCCTGTTGATGATGAACCCTAGATTTGACAGAAGGGAACATGTGAGGGATAGATGAGACAAGAGAGATTGTGGAGATTGGCTCATTATTAGAATGTCGTCGAGGTAAATGATGAGTCTTACACCTTGAGCCCTGAGAAAAGCTACTACCGGTTTCATGAGTTTGATGAAACACCATGGAGCCGATGATAGACCGAAGGGTAGAGAGGTAAAATGAAAATACTGGTTTGCCCACTGAAATTGGAGAAACTTTCTGAAATGAGGGTGGATTGGGACAACTAGATATGCATCTTGAAGATCCAAATGAACCATCCAATCCTGTTGAAGGAGCATATCTCTGAGATGGAGTATGGTTTCCATCTTGAAATGATGATAGACTACAAAGTGATTGAAACCCTTGAGATTTATTACAGGGCGCATCTTTTTGTTTTTCTTCTGAACCAAGAAAATGGAGCTGGTAAAACCTGATGGATCGGGATGGGTAGGAGCGATGGCTTGTTTTTGCAAGAGGGATTGCACTTCTGAAGAAATAAGGAGTGCCATGTCTGTGGAAAAACGTGGAAGAGGGGGTTGCTGTGTTTGAACAGAAATTGAATAGAGTTCTATGGAGTAACCTTGAACAGTGTTCAGAATCCAAGGGTCTGCAGTGATTTCCGACCATTTTGATAGGAAAAAACGGAGACGCCCTCCTATAGGTATGTAAGGAAAAGGAAGACTTACTTGGTTGTGAAGAGGACCTTGAATTCCTGAAACCTCAGGAGTGGAAACCTCTGCTTCTCTGAGGATAGAGTTGTGGCCTATACTCCTGGTAGGACGCGTTGTGATATCCTCTGGAACCTTGGTTGTGGTATGAACTGCCGGTAAAGCGGTTCCTTCCTCTGCCAGCCCTTGCAAAAACACGTTGGGAAAATATATTTTTCAGCGATTGCTGAGCCTTGTCCAACGATGTAAAAGTTGCCACATATTTGCTTAAGTCTTTAATAAAAGACTCCCCAAACAGTGTACCATCAGTCTGTGTGTTAGGTTGAACAGTAGCCAAGTTGACCAACTTAGGATCAAGTTTCAAAAGCAAACCCTTTTGTCTCTCATGAGTGAGTGTAGAATTCGCATTCCCCAGGAGGCAAAAGGTGCGCTGGACCCATAGGGTAAGTTCTTCTGGGTTGATGAAGGAGCTGTCAATCCTGGCCGCCTCGGTGAGGTCACAAATGCGGGTGAGAGGACCCAGAACATCAAGCAATTTGTCATGACAAGAAGACCATGCCTTATCCACTCCTTTGCGTGGATCCTTGCTCAGTTTCGTAAAAAGTTTTAACAGAGGTTGATCAATAGAGGGGGTAACAGAGATATTATGGGAGAGAGAGGGGCAAGGACATTCCGACTTTAATTTAGCCCTGGTTTGTTTGTCCAAGGACAGGTAATTTTGACAGAAACATATTGAGCAACATGGTCAGAAGGGACCCACTCAGTAGAGTTGGGATGAAGGATGTTAGAAGGGTCAAACATCGGGAAACCTTCAGGGTCTAGATGGGGAATAGGATTGGAAACTTGGAGGTAGGATAACCTGGATTTCTTTGGGGGAGGAGGGGAAAATGTACTATTGTCTTAATTGTCCGAAATATTGGAATCAGAGTCCAAATCAGGAACGTCGTCATCCGTATCAGGGATGGACGAAATAACCAAAGGGGAAATAATATTTTTTGATTTAGTTTTGTGTTTTAAACTTGGTTTCCCGTTGTCCAAATTTTTATACTCCTTGGTGGGAGCCTTGTGAGGAACTGCATCCTCTGCCACATGTGAGGAAACCTCACTTTTCTTTTGCGCCGATTTTTTTAATTTGGGGGGATTTTTGTTGGGAGAGAGGCGCTGACTGCATTCCCCCGCAGCCTGGGCCGACATAGACCTAGAAATCATGTCAGAAAACGATGATTCTAGGTTTTTGGAAAACTTTTGAATGGAAGAGGATACCGCCTGTTGAACAGAGGATTTAATGAAGGCAGTGAGCTCCTGCCTGATATCCTCAGCGTCATCATGATGTAAAGGGGAATTATCTGTATCCATAATAAAAAGGAAAAAGGACCTGGTTATTAAGGGGTTAAAATAAAGTCAGAGGCGAGAAACAGCTGAAGCCCCACCTATGAGCGTCGCCTGAGGAATCAGGAAGCTGTATACGGCACTCAGCAGAAGGAGGGAGGAAGGCAGAAAAATGCAATGAAATAACAGGTAAAATGAAGAGTTGTTTGTGAGGAAAGCAAGCGCGTTAGAAGCAGCAAGGTGGCAGAAGGAAAAATGAACCCAGCGTTACCTCAGACGTGGCAAAAGTAACTGCCGCGCGAGGAAACGTTGGGTAGTTCAAAATGAAGTGCGCAAGGCCCCGCGCGCTGTGAAATATGCAGCAACGTGCCGACTAGTGGAAAACCTGTGAGGAGCGTGTAAAGGCAGCACACATAAGATTATAAAGTGGAAATAACACATAACACATAAAAATAGAAAAAATTACAATATGAAATGAGTACATAAGCATAAAGGGTACTTGACTGCGAGCAGCAAGAAAAGAGGGCTGTTTACAGTCAAGTGATGTAATAATACCCTTGTGTGCATTGTGATTGGTGTATACTGTTCTGACTACGTTTTTATTCCCATTGGCTCTTGTTCTCGTGCCTTCTGGGAATCGTAGTACGCTTTATTAAAGTAAGAAAATAAACGCATAATAGGAGCCTCTGGTCTTGACATAAAATTGAGAGCCAAACAAAGACAATAGATGATCGTGATCTTGAAGGAGTCATTGCAGTGCGAGATAAGCATGCCCTGCCCCCATGATGATGGTCTGCTGCGGAAGCATTCTTTGTTCTGCCGATATCTACATATTTGCATTTCAACATTTTCCTTCCTCGTTCCAACCCCCAGCATGGGTGTTTTTCCCCAATCCTCTTATGGCCCACATCATTTCACACCTGATTTGTACTGAAATTAAGTTACTAAATTCCAATCGACGCTTCTGGCATTTTAAGTAGTACTTCATTATTTCCTCTTGCTTATCCACTGGTTCTTTGTGTCATATGTAAATAGATAAGCCTTATTATATGTACAATTAAATTGCATTATTGACATCATGCTTCAATGGGAGATACAGCAAGAACCAAATAAAATAAGAAATGCACCACACAGAAATACTTACAAGTCCTCAAATATGTATCTGCAAGAACATGAGGTCAAAGGTGTCTCGTTTCAAAAGTGAAAGCAACTCTTAAGTGCGTTTTTTGCATCAAAAGGCTAGGGAGGGAGAGGAAACTGGAAGGGGCACATTCGTTTGAAACACATCTAGTGATGAAGCAGCTGAAACGAAAAGCAACTCGTGGCGTTACACATATTTTACCCATATTTACAAACACTTTGGAGCATATGCACTAGTTTTTGGCACGGGGCAGCACATCAAGTCACCTTGTTGTGCTGCCCTGAATAAAAGGGAAAGGGCAAGAATGTGCTGTGTTTAAGCTATACTGTGCATTCCTGTCCTTCCCCCCTGTGCTGGTGCCTTTTTGGCTGGCTAGTGCCAACACAGGCACCCTTGCACCACGGTGCTATGGTGCTTGTGTTGCATCTAGGATTGTTTTTGTGCAGGAAGGGACACCTTCCTGCATAAAAACAATCCCGTGAGGTTGTTTTTTTTTCAATTGGGGCTGCAGAACGCAGCACACATAGAGGAAAAAACAAGGAGAACTAAAGATATTTCTCCTCCTTGCGACTCCCCTGGGGATGCGTAAGGTTTTGGCGCATCCCCAGGTTTCCAATGTCTTATAAATCTGAGGATGCATCAAAATCCATGGATGTTGCATAGGAGCGTCCACTTCAACCGCCATGGAACACCACCTTAGCGTAGAGTAAGGCATTGCAGCAAATTGCCCTGCCTTGCCTTACTCCATATTTATGAGGCCATTCAAAGCCATGCAAATTGATCTAGTTGATAGGAATGGAAGGGATAGGGTGCAGCATGTCAGTATTTTTCAAACAGAATTTAAGTACTGGGAAATTAACTATACACACATATGAAATTATACAAGCAATTAGGAAAGCACAAATGAAACACTGTTGTGTAATTCTAAAATGTGATGGAAACAAAGATTTTAATAGGATCAAAATAAATCAAGTCACTTTACCCGATTCCCACACATTATTGTCACTGCACTATATAGTTTTACGGATAAAATTGCATGTCTTTGCAAATAGTGGCCATCTCAACAGAAAATGTGTTGTCTGTAAATGACAGTGAGCTACCATGTCAGTGGTCAGTGCTTCAAAACTCACCACCACCTACACACCACACCCTTACCACTCTGCTGCTGAATGGGCATGGCTCATTTGCTACACTTTTTTTTGTATGACACTGATTTTTCACAATTTTTATGACTTCAATAGCACCCCTACTCTAAAAATGTTTCCAGCACCACTGATCCACAAATAATTATAGCCATGGATTTGCGACACAATCCTAGGCCTCCTGGAGGCAGGTGCAAGGGGGAGAAATATTTTCATCTCTATGCGTTTTTCTAATTTTGCATGTGTGCTGCATTGTACAGCAAGCACTCAAAATGGGAAACCTCTTAAAGCATATATATTTTACTGGATGGGACCCCCAGTACTTTTCCAATACAGTACAATAGAAGCAACAAGCAAGCCCAAGTGAAAAAGCAACATTTACGGAAATGTGAGTTTTTATGTACAGACAAACACCTCACCTCTTGGTTCCCCACGGCGTTCTTTAAGCCTAGCTTACATTGCCAATAATTGTTTTAGTTTTATTATAGTGGAAATCAGAGCTAAATAATAACACCATCATGCTCAGCTTAAATTTGTCTTATTTGCATTAAGTTGCTGACCAGGAAAGATAGAGCTTCTTGCAGATAGACCGCTGCCCCATCCCATTTTAGAGAAATACAACTCGAAGAGCTTAAAACAACGTACTTGACAATTATTTTTTGCACTGTGCATCCCTACAAAAGGGCACGATTGCCTCCATGCGGTCAGATGAAAATACAATACTGTATTCTAAATTCCCAATGAAGCACACGCGCGAGAATAATATCAAACTCTTTCTCCATACTATGGGCATGAACTTCATTTAAGGCTCTCCAGGAGTCGCAGCTGTGACCCCTGGCTTGCCTCCTGAGACTCCTGGAACTGTCCTTGTGACCCCTGGCTTCAGAGATGTACGGGTGTAAGAAACAGAAGTCGTACATGCTCTATTTATTTTGCAAATGGCGCGGACCCCAGCAAATGGAGTTAGTACTGGCGCTCCTGAGCACGTGAAGGGAGCAAGATATAAGAAATACAACAGGGAGAGACGGGGAAAGAGGGGAAATATTATGAGGGGAAAAAAAGAGTAAATAACAAAAGGAAGAGCATATAGAGAGCAGTACAAAGAGACAGGCGAGAGGTCGAAAGACAGTCGTGTGTGTGAGAGAGATACTAGGGGCCTGATAACAAGTATAGGTGTTGGTAAATAACACTACAACGGAGTTTCTTATTTATCGGGTGCAATAAATAGCACATATTACTAGTTTCTGGGTAATAACATGCATACTTTGGTGTTTAGCGCACCAAAATCCACATGACGCAGTAATTACCGTATGGTTTTCCAGTGGTGGCCGGCAGCTCTAGGAGGGAGGGGGCGGGCGGGAAGCACACACACACTCATTCTTTCACACACACACACACACACGCACGCACACAAGCACATCCATTAACAACACTCATAACATTCAAACATGCACGCACGCACCAAACATTCCTTTTAAAAGATCACACACACACACTTACCTTCAGCCTCGGAGGTCCCAGGAGGGTTTGGACTGCTGCCTTCCCTCTCTGGCTGACCTTAGGTCAGCCAGAGAGGGTCAGCCAGGGAGGGAAGGCAGCAGTCCCAGCCTCGACACAGAGGGTCACTGATTAACACTCGCCCTGGGCGCTTCAGGGCTTAAACCTGAAGCGCCCAGGTCGAAGTCAATGGGTGACGCTTTCCTCGTCTCCCAGGGGAGGGCCTTGAGGCACCTTTGCTGAGCGGAGGAGGTCACGCCCATAGGAGCTGAGACCTCCTCAGTCCAGCAAAGTTCAGCTCAGGCAGCCAGGAGTCAGCGCAAATCGCGCATGTCTGCTCCTGGCTGCCTGACCTGAACATGAAGAGCCTGACAGACAATCTTCATGAGGGGCAAAAGGTGGGGGTGGTGGCCCCTCCACCCTAAAAGACGGGCCACGCCTGTGGTTTTCACATGTTAATTTTCGTCAGGTTCGACCTGCTGAAACTTAACGAAGGTTGAGGTGTTTAACGCATCCGCTAATAATAATCTGGTGCTTTAAATAACACTCAATTGGTAATTACGGCCTGACTCATAACCAGGCCCAAAGAGGGATTAAATAGTCATCAGTGAGAGATGCAAGAAATATAGACAGGTGTGAAAGAGTGCAACAGCTGAGAGCGATTGGTGCTATGGACACATAGGCAGGTGATGAAGAGACAACCAGAGAGAGGGGAAGACCATTCAGGTGGGATGACAATATTAGAGATGTATGGGAAAGCAATGGCGAAGTGCCACAGAAAGAGAGGGAAGGAAAGGTGCGAGAGAGCGCCGCATCAGGTTAGAAATACAGCTGAGAGTGGAGGGGAGATGGACAGATGAGAGAGTAACAACTGAGAGAAGGGAGACAATTGAGAGAGTGGTGATGAAGTGACACAGTTGAATGGGAGACAGCGTAATTAGAAAGTGAGAAACATAGTAGTGATAGGAAGACAGATGCAGGTCTAACAGCTAGGGGAGGGAGGAGGGAGGCTGAGAGACATCTGTTAAGGAGCGCAGCAGGGGAGAGATAAGTGATAGAGACATAGGCAGGTGACAAAAAGACACCCAACAATCCGAGAGAGGGGAAGGCCTTTCAGAAGGGATGGCAATATGAGAAAAGTGTTATAAACAGAGAGATGAGAAAGAGATGACGAAGAGGGACAGAAAGAGAGGGAAAGACAGGTGTGAGAGAGAGGGGTGTCAGTTTGTGAGAGGTGGCGAGATGGACAGGTGAAAAAAGTGACAACTGAAAGAAGGGAGGCAATAAAGAGAGTGATAAACTGACAGAGCTGAATAGTTTAGAGAGAGAAGCATAGTGGTGATAGGAAAACAGATACAGGTTTGAAAAAAACAGCTGAAAGAGAGATGCGGGAGGAGGAAAGGTGAGAGATACGGAGGTGAAGGAGAACGGCGGGAAGGAGGAAAGGTGAGAGATACGGAGGTGAAGGAGAACGGCGGGGAGGAGGAAAGGTGAGAGATACGGAGGTGAAGGAGAACGGCGGGGAGGAGGAAAGGTGAGAGATACGGAGGTGAAGGAGAACGGCGGGGAGGAGGAAAGGTGAGAGATACGGAGGTGAAGGAGAACGGCGGGAAGGAGGAAAGGTGAGAGATACGGAGGATATATTGAGACAGAGATGTGGTAAGAGACCAATAATGAACTATAAGAAAGGTGGGAGACAGGTGAAGGAGAGGTGAAAAAAGAGGCAGAGCTGGCGAGAAAGTCAGATGAGAAAGGGAGAAGATGTGATTATAAGAAGATAGTGAGCTAGACACATTAGGCAAAGAGATGGGAACAGCAGAATAATTAAAGAGGCAGTGAAAGATGCAAGAGAGACACTAAAAATGATAGCTGAGAAACAGACAGCTAAGGAGAGGGGGACATCAGGTCAAAGGTCATGTGGCACTGCTTCATGTAATGGGTCAAATGACACGTGAGGTCTCTTCCTCTACGCCTGGCATTTTGGTTAATCAACGTTCATGCTATTGTGTCACCATAACCTTTATTAGGATTTTTCAAAACAAAATAAATAGTTTTTAATTTGGATACTTTTCCTTTCCTATGAGGTAAAATCTCATATGATGTAGTGTCTCACAACATAAATATAGCAAAAGTTACGTGTTCTCTAATGACTCCCGAATTAGTGTGTGATGTAGTGGGGTATGCTGTTATTACCACTAGCGTTGTGATTTGCAAGGATAATTACGCCAGACAGGACAGTGGTCCTCATACTTTGTACTACCGAGCCCCACCTGCGTAATATATTTTTGTGTCAGCCACATTGAACTTTGGCAGATGGAGGAGGAAGAATATAATGCTGTGGCAAAAGTGTATTAAATCTCTGTTCCAGTGTAGATTGTACTGGGGCACTACTGATACAGCATATATATCATATAAATAAATGATTTGACACAATCTAATCAACTAGGATTTCCCACTCATGAAAAACATTATTTTGTTCAACTTATTTAGCCTTAATATTGCTCTCACAGATCATTAAAAGTATGCAATGACCACTCTGCCTTACTTAGCACTCTTAACAAGCCATACGTGTCCCATCTATGAGGTTGCACATCTAAAACAAACCTTTTCTAACTCCTAATCTGTTTTTACTAGTTCTATAATAGCTTTTTGGTAAGTTAGCTATGCTCAAGTTGCAAAGGAAATAACTTCAGCAGAGCTGGAGGACTCGCTATTGCAGAGAAGAAACACCTTTCAACATCACTATACAACCTATAAAACCCAAGTAAAAATGTGAGCACATATGACATAAGCAAGATTATTAAATTAGGAAGGGGTACCACTAACCACCGAATAAGCACACTCTAGTTAGGTTAACAAAGTTCTCAGCGAATCTCGGCTTAACTCCAGATAATGGTGACACAAGCAGCAGGCTATTCCCCAGAGAACTCTGTGCTAAATTCAAGTAGTACCAAAGAACATTAAAATTAGGAATGCAACACAATTAAATTCCCAAACCAATTTAGAAAATTCAAGGACAATGTAATAAACATATGAATAATTTAATGCCAACCATGATGGAGCTGGGGTAAGCCTAGCAGGCCACACTGGCTAAAGCTTTTGTTACATTTCTGGTACTCAAAATCCTTAGGGCAGGGTATGTGGAATCAGCAAGAGCTCCTCAAAGTTGTATATGTTATCATCGAACCCCTCCTGAAGCCTTCAAGATTAGCATCAAAATCTCTCAGTAAGGCCTTCAACTTAAGTGTTCCATAGCAGCAAGAGGAGGGCAGTCAGATGATTCTTGCAGAGCATTTTCAGGCTACGAGATCAATGGCTTTGATTTAGTTTACTCCAGGCTGCTCACAATACATGTTTAAAAGTTACTTTTCCGTTACCTTGAACTCAAATCTACTTTTATCATTGAAAACTTTAATGAGTGAGAAAGAAGCTTGAATTATTGCTATTTTTCCTAGTTTAAGGTGTGAAAATTGATTTTTAATCAAAGTCAGGCTTATTTATGGAAAATGTAGTGTGGTCTGAACACTGACTAACAGTGTTTGACAATGGGTCACCTTGGGGACATATTTTCCTTAATATTTAGAATGTCTCACTTTTATATGTTAAGCATCCAGCCTGGTGGGTAGTGCTTCAGGAACCCTTAGAGTGACGTAGCTAATCTATAAAGTGTGGTTTCATTCATGACAAAGTACCTTTCTGTTCCATGTGTCACTGCAGTGGTTTTAACTTCAGAAAGGAAGAGCCTGATGGTGTTTTCTGAAGATAGACATTTTAGCCGTACACAAAGGCAAAACATCTGTAGATACCACACAGAAAAAGGCAAATTGCTCCACAGCCTGTTATGCTGATTGTTCTTTCACATTAGCTAATGTGTTTAAAGATTTTTTTGAAGTCATTACAGATTTCACCTTACCCAGATCCTTATAAACAGTGATTAAATAATCAATGTATCTTGCATCGTTCACTCGTCTGTGCCTCCTTTTTATTTATTTCAAACAGGAGCTGACATCACAGGAAAGGGCTCAATTCCATCTCAAATTTTTAACCTCAGTGTTACAAATAGGGTTATTATTGTGGGAGAGGGGGCACCCCTACCAATTCAAGTAACCCAATCTGGATAGCTCAAAACACAATTCTGAGACAATCTCTTCTCAACCCACTTGTGGCTATGGTGCAAGCAGCAAGGCAATCTCCAGAAAAGTGTGTGTTGAATCCTTAGCAGTACCAATAACTTCAAAGTAATGAGCACAACCCAATAAAATTCCCAAAACACTTATATAAAATAGAGAAAACGGCAATGAGCACAAAGACACCAATACCATCAAAATAGGTTAAGGGGATCAAGAGTTATAGATTTTAAAGTTTTATAACAAAAAGTGACTAGATAAAGTCAAACACTATGGGAAAAAAGTTTGCAGTGGGCCTGGATCTAGGAACAATTTAAGGACTACAGCGATGGAGCAGAGGCTGGATACCCCGATTTCCCTGTCAAAGATTTTATCTTTAGGCTTTGTCTCCAACAGCTGAGAAAGCTTCTCCTCGTCAGCCCTGGAGACCCTAGCTCCTCAAGGCAGGCTTCTGGGCATGCAGTCTCTTTTCTGACAGATCACCACCTGGGTCTAGTCTTTTTTAGTCAACTGGGCTCTTTTAGAGTCAGAAGTCCTTCTGCTTTTTTTGTATCCCTGAAGCAGGTAAACAGGAGGTTGACCACTTGACCCTTGGTGAGTAGTTTCAGTCACTGCGTGCCTGTATGATATAGGAGTGCTTGAGTCCTTGTGTGAGGACCAAGAATGCTCTAAAAAATCTCTCCCTTGTGAAGGGGATTTTAAGTGAAGGTGGAAGTTAGGCACCTCTGCCCAAACCTGGGGTAATACATCATCACTCCACCTGTGCCCCAATCCTCCTTGACAGCATTTGCAATTTCCAAGATGGCACCGCCAAGGGGTTTATTGAACAGGCCATCTCTGAGAGTGTAAGTCCTGTCCCTAAATGTCACAGCTGCCTCATCCCTTCCCTCCAAAACTTCAAATGAGCAGATTCTAGAGGCCTGGCCACCCTCCTTTGTTTCTGTAAGGTTGAGATTTTCCTGACTAGGTGCAGTATGAAAAGTAATTAGCACATTTAAATTCCATACACATCCTCTCCTCTCCGAGGATCAGGCCTAATTGTGGGCTAATGACAGTATAGTGTGGGAAGACCTTTGATCCTCCAGCTGTCCAATAGGGTAATTAACTTGGACCTGCACGGTGACCAAAGGCCCAAATCTAATTAGGAGCTGAGTCAGACAGAAGTAATACATCTTCTAGTGTCACAAGAGTGGAGGAAGGGGGAAATTAATGTCAGTTCTGCATTCAGAATGCTGATTGACCATACTATAGATGTCTTAACTGAGTATCAAGCCTTAACTATTAGGGAAACTGTAGTTTGGTACAGAATGCATTCATAGTGTATAAAACAGTAAGCACTCGACATATTCACTTTTTCAGTACTCACTCATCTTTTAAGGATTGGCCAAGTCAGCACCAATAGATTGTAACCCTTCTGCATCAGGCTACCTAGGAGCAAATACCCTGCTTACCTGGATGGTAGGCTCCCATGTTCGGCCAATTAGACATATGAAGAAGAACCCCACGTTTGACATCTTTTCTCCAGTGCAAGGTCCTGCCCTCCAACCACTCTAATTCACTACTGATGTTTCATACAAAAAGCTGAGATTCCCTTCGGGTGATGACAACCATGAAAACATTAGTATGGTCGAGGCCTAAAGGTTCAGTGTCATGTGCCAAGTGAGAAGTCCAAAGGCAGCCAAGTGCGGAGTCCAAAGACACGCTACTGGAATGAGCAAGAAGCACGCCTTCTTCTTCTCAACTGTTGCTGCCTCAGATAAGCCTCTGGCATGGATATAACAACTTGCTACACTGCTTATGCCCATGCCTTTTTAGAGCCCTATGCTCCATTAGAATCCACAGGAGATAACACTCCTATAGTCAAAAGATTATTGTAAGCTTATTAACTGCCCCCCACCATTTAAAGAATTGTGCACTTGGCTTCTAAACCACATATTATTAAACAACGTATGAAGAACCCGTCTGTGGAACCTAAAGATATTCAGGCCTATTTTTCAACTTCAATTTCTTGCAAAGTTATTAAATCATTTGATGATATTCCCATTTTTAGATATATGTAGAAATAAATACCAAATTCTTGTCAGGGAGGCTTCTGGTCTGGTCACTTTGATTAATGAGTGGGTGGGGTTCTCTGTTGTTGACTATTGGGAGATGACGATGAACAGAGATGGGGTCAGGGCACAGAATCTGCTGGATTTGTTAGCTGCATTTGACACCGTCAGTCGTCCGTCCCACTTTCAGCGTCCTGAGAATGTGCGAACCCAAAGGGCAGCTCTTAGCTGAACAAATTCATGTTTGAGTTATGGATTCTATTAGCTGTGTTTTTCTGTCTGAATATGCCCGAAGCCTGACAAATGCTGAGTCTTGCATGGCTTGGTGAACTTATTGTTGTTTAGTTATTATATAAAGCTATTGACAAAATAGATGGGTGAAAGGGTCTTTGTGAGTAAGTAACAGTTTTCTAAAGCATGCAAATACCAAAGTGTCTTGGCGCTAGTGACCTCTGGAGCAACAGGAGAGACAACAGGCTATTTAAAAGCAAACTAAAAAAAGCCACATCTTTAACAATTTCCTGAAAGAGATAAGATTAGTTTGAGATCTAATGGACAGGGGTAAAGAATTCCAAAGTTTCTTCTGTCTCCCCATTTGGTCTTCTCTATTTTAGGAATGGCCAACCATTTAGTAGAAGAAGATCTTAATTCACGATTTGAAACATACCACTTAAACACCTTTTGAAAATAGAGAGGGCCAGTACCTTGTAAGCCTTTATGAACTATTCAAAGAACCTTAGACTTTACTGTTTCAGAAATGGGCAACCAATGAAGATCACTGATTTTTTAACACTTTTATTTTATTGGCATTTCAGAGTAAGTAATCAAATCACAATACAACTTCTTCAACCAGTGCATACATATAACAGTAAGATAAGCAACTGTACTCAGGACCCATAGCACTCTGATCAAGGTGTATAGTCTATTACAATCTCAATATCCCTTTATGATAGCACCACTCTACTAGGGTGTCCGTTGAGGGTAATGTTTCCAGGATAACATGTTAGAGACTATGGTCGGATGAGGGTTAAGATATAAGTGAGCATAGTATAGATTTACAGATCATTAATACATCTGGTCGGCAGTGTGAAACTAATCAACTTTAAAAAGAAACTAGGAACTGGTAAATTGCCTGTGGTATAGATATGTTTTCAAGCAACCAAGATGACAGCACTGAAACTATATTGCATCTTCCATGCAGTATTGCCCAGATGCTCCGTGGGGATAATCCCATGTGGGAGGGTGGGGGAGATATCACTATGGCCATGCTCCCACCTCATCTAAATCTTTGAGTTCCATAGAAGCGTCCTTCCAACAGCCCACCCCTATCAGGCTATCTCAACACTCCCTGTATCACTCCCGGAGTCTAACTCTCCTCTCATACTTGTGCTTTCCCAACTATCAATCACCTCTGTCCAGAGTGGGGCAATCGGCCTGCGCCTTATCCCCCTATTTTCTTCTCTCCTCAGAGCTCTCTCCTCTGCTCTGGCCCATCTCGTCACATCCATTGTCCATGCAACTAAGCTGGGTCTCTTGTTATGTTTCCAAGCCAACAACACCCTATGCTTAGCCAACAGTAAGGCCAGGTCTGCAATCTATCACCAATTTTCTTAGGGCGTGGTCTGTTAAACAGTCCTAACAAGCATGTCTCTATTGTGTTCTCAAGTCATCAGTTTAGTATGTGGTTAATTTTTTGCATGACCCCATCGCAGAATTCTACTGAAGATCACAGATCTTCTTAGTTATGGAGCTAAACTTGGAAACCTTCGAAGCTGACAGGCAGCTGCATTTTGTAGTAATTGAAGCTTAGATTGAGGATGTTTGTTGATTCCCAGGTAGAGTGAATTGCAATAATTTATCCTAGAAAGGACAAGAGCCACTACCACCATTCTTTTGCATCTCAGGGTGAGATGAAAGGCAAGATATTTTTTAACATCTTGATTAAGAATACAAATTATATGGTTAATTTGTTTGTTGTGTAGCCATTTTAGTTATAGCTCCATGCACGTTAGTTTAATACACTAGGCCTCTGTGCACCTTGACCTAGATATATTTTATTCAGCTTCGCATTGTTATTTTTTACAATAACCAGTTTTACGGTCTTGTTTTAATTTCTTCTGTCTAACTGTTTTGCTTAGCCCAACACTGTGTTCTCAAACAACACATTCTTGGTCACTGTGCTTCAGTCAATGTTACAGTTTGGTACATTGCCGGTGAACGTGGTAAAAGTTTAGTCTCAAACATTCGTAGAAAATACACATCCTTACGTAGGACATTTTCTTAGAACATTAGCTGTGTTATTATAAAAACACTTCCTAGTCCCATTACACATTAAGAGGGAGATTCCAGCTGGGGAACCACAACTGTATGCTGAGTACTTCGCTGCAGATGCTAACGCAGACTACAGGCCTTTGCTCAGGTATGAGGGTTGATGTCCTCCCGGGGGAACCTGAAAGGCAGGATTAGAGCTATTAACATGCCGTGCTCAAATTATGATTCTGATAGAAAATAGTCCATCGACTTTAGTGGCAATATGATAGCATTATTCGTATGCTTCACTCTCATCGTCACCATTTTAATATTGTTATGTTGTGTAGTTCTGGTTATTGCAGCTCACGCTTTGCTATCTAAAATGCAGTTGTTTTATTAAACCAGTCTTTAAAACTTATACTGCTTTCATTGTCATTTATATATGAGACCGAATTGTGAATGAGAGAGCCGGATGCGACCTGAGTGACCACGACTTCCCTGAGAAGTATGATATGTCATGCGCTCGGCTGCCCAATCATCTCTACCTTTCGGGAGAGATGAGGCACTGCTAGTTAGCCGGAGGAAAACCCGGATTTGGAGCGACAGGTGTCACCCACCGTGAGTCAGACTCAGTCTCCCACTCTGTGGACGATCTTGCTGCTCAAAATCCAGTAGTCTCATTAGAATAATGAGAGCCTACTCAACATGGCACCACCAATGTTTGGTCAGGCTCTAATTTTCGGGTCCTCCGGAGTATCTCTGTCTCATTATGTATAATGACACCTCAATGCCGTATGCGGAGACATCCGTGGTACTGAGGATTTCCACCACAGCTGTGTAGGTAATCCTATTACAACTGGCGGTTGTTCAAGCTTGAACTTTAAAAGGAAACCCCACTTTGGCGTGCCTTCTCTGAACTCATAGTGTTACTATCATGGCGAATCCCCAACATGTACAAATAGCTGTTAACATGAGACAACCTCTCACAGCACACTTATTAGCAAATGGACTAACGGCCCAGGGAGGTCCAGTCATGTTCGTGGTGGACGCCCACGCAGCTTATAGAACAGAACTTTTTTACTCTTGGGTCACATTTCCAGAAGTTGATGGGAACACAAATACATTTCACCAATATACCCATGCGAACGCGCCTGGACAATACAGAGCGTACGCTTATTTAGAGATACCTCTATCTTTTCAAGAACATAATAATTGGCTTGATGGCACCCTACCCCATATAATATTACCAGTAAGGTTAGGTCCACTAAGTAATGACGGTCCTACCTGGCCTTTATTGGCCACCTATACACCACATCCTGCGGTTGGAAATTTAGCAGTAGCTGAGGTTTGTCGCTTATCAATTGAGTTAACAGCGATATATAGACGATTAGTACAATTTGTGATGCAAACATTAAATACAAACCCAGCACGTGCTGCTGAGGCACACCCACATGCAGTAACGCCAGGTATAAATCCTGCGACTGTACATTCGATTATGGTTAAAGTCCCCGCCAAACGAGAAGAAACTCCGTTGTGGTTAGCACAAAAAATTAATATGCTGGAGGCAGTATTTCCCCATCCGAGACCTCAGGATAAACATAGAACATTAACGATGTGCTTGCCCTTTGGGATGGTCCGTACAGTAGAAAACTGTAATACCTGGGGTATGGTATTTGCCGCGCTCTACACAACTGCACACGGTACACCAACACTTGCCAATTTACCAGAAGCTCTGAAACTAATTCTAGATGAATATGAGGCTTGCCCGGCCCTAGATTTGGGGATGCAATTGATGGGAAATTTTGCCACAGTGTCCTCAATCATTTTAAGTAACCTTAAAGGGTAGCAGTCGCACTTGCAGTGCGCATGCGGCTTCGTGACGTTCCGCAACGAGATCAAGAACGAGAGCTGCCGAAAATAATAGCAGAAACCTATTGAAGTATCGGTCGAGATAGCCTAAGGGCCAGACTACAAAAACCTAAATTCCAGGGTAAATCAAATAAAGATAACCCCAAACAACAACTTGAGGGTAATAAGAAACGCTAGGATAAAAAGCAACAAACGCCTAAAAAAGAAAGGGGAGAATCTCCACGTACGGAGACCCCACAGAATAGGTAGAATCTCAGAAATAGAGATAACATTAAAACGCCTGATAGATATCAATATACTGATACACACCAATCTCGTTCCTTTTCAGGGCTCATCGGAAAAGAGAAATGAGAGAGGTGGGCGATCAGAGCGAAGAACAGAGTACATGAAACCAAGACATGAATCACAACGTTCTTCAGAGGCTTCTGTTAAAAAGGAAGAGAAACCTGCCCAACAAAAACAAAAATTAAAAAAGAAAAAAGTGGCATCAGTCGCAGTCCGACATGCCACACAGGAAGAGGGTCCTCTTGAAGAACAAGAATTGGGCTCTAGCATTGCTAGACAGCGCGGCAGAGGTCACAATAGTTTGCCGGAATCTTCTAGTGAAAGCAACTGATGACTTTATACAAGTAGAAACAGCGGACATGCGTGTCTCCAAGCCTGATAGGGTGTACAAAGTAACGCTGCAATTAGAAGGAGACATTGAATGCACAATAGACGCAATCTTTTGGGATTGCATAGTAAAAGTGTATGATGTCTTGTTGGCCGAACAAGATTGGCTGCCTGACTTTGTCCGTACCTGCCCATATGGAGAAGATGTCATTAAGCCTTCCTTCTCGCCCCTTGTTCCAGAGGAACTAGCTGAATCCTATTCCATTGAATGGGCTCTAGCACAAGCACCTGCATTATACAGAAATCACGTAGGATGGGATAAAGACTCCCCCTACCATGTAATTCCCATTAAAAGTGAATCTCAGCCACAACTGCAGTATCCTATAAAACATGAAGCAAAAGCACCAGTGAGAGAAATACTCACGCAATTAGAGTACCAGGGTGTGATTGAACCCTGAGTCTCGCCAATGAATAACCCTTTATTCCCCGTAGCTAAACCGGACCATTCATACAGAATAGTCTTAGACTACAGACATCTAAATAGTCATACACGCACCTATGCTATACAAAATTCACATAGCACTTCACTAATGAGCAACATAGTGCGTAAAAAATACAAAGCAACACTAGACATTTCCAATGGGTTTTTCTGCCAGAATATAGCGCCTGAAAGCAGAGACTTAACAAGCTTTAGCGCACTAGGCTCTCAGAAAAAATGCTGTCATTTACCTCAGGGGTATAAGAACAGCCCAGGACTGTTCGTGGCTCATGTCACTGCCATTTTACACGAGATCGACCCTGAAGCATTGTCCTATGTAGATGATATATATCTCATGGATGAAGAATTACTACAACATTTAAGACAGGTAGCCCGCATTATTGTAGGGTTTGCCAAATTTGGCTACAAATTTAACTTCAAAAAAACAAAAATTGCCTTCGTCAGCGTCCTGTTTCTAGGATATGAGCTGTCAAGTGAAGGAAAGAGCCTAGCACCACAATTCTTATAAAAGTGCACACAGTTACAACCACCGAATACAATTAAAAAACTCCAATCATTATTGGGTTTCTTAAATTTTGGCAGAACCTACATTCCAGATTATGCTACGCGCATAAAACCTTTATACGACTTAATACGTCCCGATTTTTAGAGTAAATTCTGGACAACTGATCATACACACATCCTTAGAGAATTGCAGACAGACATGCTTGCAGCACAACATTTACACACAAGGGACAACAAAACACATTTGGTCATCAGGGTAATAGCTGGGGCCATCGGTTTCACCTATGTGACATTTAATGAAGGTGAGACAGTCCCGATTGCATACAAATCACATTTGAAAACGCGTGGCTCCCACAGAGAAAATTCTCACTGCCGTACAGATGGCTGTTATTAAAGAAAGACCTCTTGCCCATGGAAAACGCATTATTTTCGTTTCTCCAATCCCAGCCCTAGAGGCTGTTACAAAAGCTAGCGTTCCGAACGCAAAAGCACTACATCCACGTTGGATACAATGGGCTACGTCTCTAACAGCCACTGATGTAGACTACATTTTTGACCAATTACAAACTCTGGAATTCCTAAAATATGAAGTAGAATATCCAGTTCCAGCAAATACCTTGCCTATTGATCAGTATCATAGAGTCATGTACACCAATGGCTCTGCACAACCTGCAATTGCAACTAAACATCAATGTTCTGCTGCTTGCGCAGTCGTAAGTGGCTATATGGAAGGGGATACATTTTGTCCTCTGCATACCTTTACACAGACCCTAGGGGATTGTACAGTACAATTGGCTGAGCTAAAAGCTCTGCTGGTGGCACTGGAACACACGGATCCGGCACAGCCTACGCTGATTGTTTGTGATTCATATTATTGTGTCTAGTCCTTTAATGAATACCTGCATTATTGGCACCAGAATGGGTTCAAAGACTCCAAAGGCAACACCATTAAACACAGACTACTGTGGGGGAAAGTAGCTGACCTGAAAGAGAAGTTACTGAATGTCCATGTTGTAAATACACTTGGACACCAGTGCGTTGGAATACATGTTGCTGGAAATACATTGGCTGATGAAGCCGCAAAGTCAGCAGTGGCAGTAGCCACTGCAGCTGCAGTGACTCGCTCGAGTTCTAAACCAGACACAGACATTTGGGCTGCAGTGAAAGCTACGGCTGATGGTACGCCCCATCATAAAGGATTTCCTAACAAATATCATTATCATATGGAAAGTATGCTGAACGCTGAAGTTAAGATACCAGGCGTAGGTGTACGAGACATCCCTAACAAAGATATAAGACCACAATAGATTAAAGCAGCACATGAGGGGGTGGCATCTGCACATGCTAGTGTAGCAGCTACAATTTCAATCTTACAGGCCCGTTATTGGTGTCAAGGTCTCTACAAAGAGAATAAGCAGTATGTCCTTTGTTGTGACATCTGTCAACAAATCAAAGTTTCCACAGCCAATCGCCCACCGCAGACACCCCTCTTAATTTCAAACAAACTGTTACAGTGTGTGTTCTTGGACCACTGCGGTCCCCTATCACCTAGTAGTGCATACAAATACATATTAGTCGCTGTTGATTCATACTCCAGATTTGTATGGGTGTGGCCACAACGCTCGGCTGACGCTCGGACTGTTATTAAAGATTTGCAAGTCTTTATCAGTACATATGCAGTTACGGCCTTCCATTCGGACCAGGGCCCTGCTTTCGCCTCAAGGGCATTCAGGGACACCATGGCTTCGTTGGGGGTCCAACTACAGTACTCGTATCCATTTCATCCCGAGGGAAATAGTGTCATTGAACGATTAAACCGCGATTTAAAGCAATCCTTAACAGCCAGAGTCTTAGGTAAGGGTCGTAGTTGGCTTAATCACCTGTATGGAGTCCAGAGAGCACTTAATAACCTGCCTAGAAGGTCCCTGGGGGGTCGTACTTCATATGAGTGCCTGTTCAGAACTCAAATGTAAATTCCGGATCTTGATGGTCCTGGCGTGGAGGCAGCAGAAACACCTTTTGACATAAATGAACGTGTCACTGTCTTACAGGAATTGCAACAGTTCTTTGATGATAATTCTTCCAAAAGTGCCACCTCCACTGGACCTAAGGATGTGCCAGTAACATCTATCGGCTGGATTCCCAGAGTTGGGGATCTTGTATGTGAAAAAGTTGCAGTGAAAAAGGAATTTGGCCCTTCTTATCAAGCACCAGTCCCTGTACTAGGGATACACAGTACCAGAACTGTTATTCTACCAACGTTGGCAGGTGCCAAAGAAAATCATTTTGCCTCAATTGACAATGTCAAATTACACCATGTGGCCGATCCTGCACAGCCGACCAAGAGGAACATCCAGTAGTTCCCGAATCCCTCTCACTCCTGACGAAGAAGTTCCACTACAAGTTGTTTATACCAACACTGATACCTCTCTGAGCTTGGGGAGGGTGGAAGATGATCTTGCATTAGTTCCACTAACATCAACTAACTTAGAAACATTTGATCAAGTCAACTCGACTACAAGCCAAACGGATGGTGCTGTCTATAGTGTGCCACCACAGGAAACACCAACTCTACCACTGACAACGGCTACGCCATTTGCACGAACTGCCTCTGGTTATTTTGCTGACTTCAACGATGATTTCTCGGACTCATTTGCCTCTTCGAAAGCTGATTTGTCAAGTGCACGTAAGCTAACAAACTGGCTTAAAGAAACATATTTCATTTTTCCATGGAACTATACATGGCTTTCTCTGACTGTCCTAGCCTTTCTACTTTGGATTGGTTTTGTTATTACCTTTTTCTTATTAATACATGGCCATTTTCTTCCTGAAAGATCAACAGTTGAACAGGTGGAGGAGGTTTTGGAACCACATTTTTCATCACATAAAGTCCGAAGAGACTTATCCTTTGTGAACATTTCCACAGTGCCAATTCCTGATGGGATTGTTTGGGCCAAAGTAATGTTTGATATATATGGTCC
Source organism: Pleurodeles waltl (assembly GCF_031143425.1). Taxonomy (NCBI): domain Eukaryota; kingdom Metazoa; phylum Chordata; class Amphibia; order Caudata; family Salamandridae; genus Pleurodeles; species Pleurodeles waltl. The sequence continues at coordinate 1,027,795,098 of NC_090437.1, read as the reverse complement.
CACGGAAATTATTCAAATACCGTATGTGTTCAAATTATCAATGAATGACATAGTAATAGCAGGCATTGTATCTGATGATTGGGATGTGAAAACAGTTGATTCTATGATGACAGAATTGCAATATTATACTGCCTTTGAAAACGAAGATGTTTACCAATTCAAAGAAAATTATGGTGATATGTTTTGCTATAATTATTATGGGCACCACTTCATACATAGAGCGAGCAGTCCCAAAATGGTATTTAATTACACAAAATGGGAACATTGTCCAACTCCACCGCAAGGGAGTTCTAAAACATTTTCTGAAACGTTTGCATATTTTTCTGGGCACAATCAAAAGAATGCTGAGTCGTATTACCTTAAGGTACCACCTACTAAGGATATACAAATGTTATTGACTAATACGAAATTTGTGTATTCAGAATCCTTTGTTTCCAGGTTATCAAAGGCTATGAATATTGGTCCAAATCAATTGATCTGAAAAGTGTCTGGGGAACAAAAAATTGGCAAATTAAGGGAAAAGAAACATTGTTTAGAGCATGTCTTATTCCTGTTCAGATGATCTTCTTAAATGAAACTGTGCAACAAACGAGTTGTTTAGGCTTAGCAACAATCAGAGAATTAAACATGCTCAGTATACCTGCCCCTGCAAAATTTTACAAATGGCAAAAATACACGAATGCAACTAAAGATGAGCTCAATGAGTGGGTCCAGAATGGTACGTTTAATGCTTCACTGACATGTCCAGGCGGGTGGTTATTGTGGCCAATAGATACCAATGTGTGTCATCAACATTTTATTAACTCCTCTGGGTTTTTAGAACGAGTAGGCTAGACCCTCGCTATATATCTCCAGAACATGCAGATATCATTACAACATATAGTGTAGGAAAATTATGCCAACAGTGGCTAAAATCATCCTCAGTAAACGCGGTTAAAGAACACCTCAGTCTCTTGTCTAACACCACAGACTTACAAGATTTCTTGTCAGGCCCCAGAACACCACATAGGACGCGTTTCTAATATGCAGTATACAATGAAATATGGAATCTTTCCCAACAAGATGCTGCTTCCCGGTTAAGGCAAATAGATCAGAAAAATCTAAAAAAGGCATTAGCTGTTGTGGATAATGGGATTAACACCTTGTTCGACCGGATATACACAATTAACAACATTGGGTGTTATTCTAACTTTGGAGGAGGTGTTAATCCGTCCCAAAAGTGACGGAAAAGTGACGGATTTACCACCAGCCGTATTACGAGTCCATTATATCCTATGGAACTCGTAATACGGCTGGTGGTATATCCGTCACTTTACCGTCACTTTTGGGACGGATTAACACTCCTCCAAAGTTAGAATAACCCCCATTGTCTCTTCTGCTATAGACATTATACAATCTGATATGTCTTCTTTATACCATGGGCAGAGACAGATCAGGTCCATTATGCAGTTGGGTTGGACGCTTCAAACATTGAAGGCGGGTCGTGTTCTATGGCAGCACGTCAGTGCAAGAGAGATATTGTCTTCTTTTAATCTGACGTGACAACAACAGCTAATGGCTAAGAAAGAAGCGACTTGTGTCATGCTTAACATCGAGAAATTAGAAAAGTTGCCTTTTACCATGGCCGAAATACCATCGGCAGAGTGGTTAATACACAGGGTTATTAATCTGCCTATTCCCACACTACAATTCACCTCCTGTTTGAAACACATTCCGGAAGGCAGATATGAAAAGCTGGGAGATAGTTACATCCATGAGGTGTGGGAGCTTCCCTTCTCGTACAAATGCGCCAATGGCATGAAAGAGGTCTTTCTTAGCTGTAGTGAATGCGAGACTTCTGTCAGCCATTCGATGATTTGTAAACAGCTGTCCTTGCATGGAGCGTGTAACGCCTCGGCTGCAAACTTGGCTTGTTATCTGAAAGGAGTTCCAGTCCCCTTGATTAGACCTACGTTCCAGGTGCTTTCAAACGGCAGCTACGTCCTTCTAAATAGTGAAGACTGTTGTGGCATGCGAGCCGGAATAGTTCATGTTGTTTCGGTCTCTAAGGTTGTTACATGCTGCGGGAACGTACTGTTTCCCCCCACTAAATTTAAGGAGGTAGCTCATATCTGGCCATACATTGCTACTTCAAACGTGAATTTTGACAAGTTAAGTAGACTCAAGGCTTTATTGTTCCGAAAGTGTGTGGCCCTTACATCTCCAGGCGAGACCTACGCACTTCAAGTGGCAAGGTCATCAGCAGAAATACAGTCCCTGTTAAAAACAAACTTTCCGAGACACATTGGTGAACTCCTGGGACGAATATTTAATGCGTCCAGCACAACTGGATTAGCACATTTTTTCAAAGCTGATGGTTCTGGTTTTGTTCACACCTCCTCCATATTCGGTTTGATACCTTCAGCTATCCACTCAATTTTCTGTAGTATTTTTGGGGGATTTCCGATAACTTTGGCTTTATTAGCTGGCATCCTGCTGTTGCTGTTGTTTATGCGCAATGGCTGTCCCGCTGCAACAAGGGTAAATGGCGGCGCTCCCATCAGCGCAGCTGTGTCGTAAACGTATGATGCAGCATTTTGGAGCAACACTCCTGGAGCATTTGGAGTGTGACTGGTCTTTGTCATTCAGACCGGTTTTGTATTGTGTGCAGCCCATGTTCCGGTGCCTTTGGTGCTCTTTTGAACATGCACTGGAAGTTTGTCTTTCACAGCAGTGCCCCCCAGCAATAGATGCTGATCTGTTGATGTTCTCGCTGAGGTTCATTACCAGACATGCGCACTGAGGCTGCGTTTGCTACGTGAAGCTAATTATGAGTTACCCTTCCTGGAGGAAGTTGCCAGCAACTCATCAATGGGCACTCCACGGGATGCCGCCTTGGTTGATACTGGGGCTATGGAACACACTTGCTCCTCTATTGTTTTTGGCGCGGACTTTCCGGTTCTGTCATCTGCCGAAGTGGAAGATCTCCTACTTTCCATGACTCATACTTAATTTGGAACTTTTCTAAATTGATATTATCATTGGATTCAGCTATAAGCCACATGCTCATGTTTAAATTGCCAAGTAGTGTGCTTGTGTGTCCTTTTAACTTGTCAAAATTGAGTAGGGTTTTATATATATCTTAGGTTGAGAAATTTTTGTTTTGCTTGAACCACTTTCAACCGACAAGGGGAGGGTGCTGTGTAGCCATTTTAGTTATAGCTCCATGCACGTTAGTTTTATACACAAGGCCGCTGTGCACCTTGACCTAGATATATTTTATTCTTTTACAATAACCAGTTTTACGGTCTTGTTTTAATTTCTTCTATCTAACTGTTTTGCTTAGCCCAGCACTGTGTTCTCAAACAACACATTCTTGGTCACTTTGTGCTTCAGTCAAGGCTACAGTTTGGTACATTGCCAGTGAACGTGGTAGAAGTTTAGTCTCCAACATTCATAGGAAATACACATCCTTACGTAGGGACATTTTCTTAGAACATTAGCTGTGTTATTATAAAAACACTTCCTAGTCCCATTACACGTTAAGAGGGAGATTCCAGCCAGGGAACCACAACTGTATGCTGAGTGCTTCGCTGTAGATGCTAAAGCAGACTACAGGCCTTTGCTAAGGTATGAGGGTTGATGTCCTCCTGGGGGAAACTAAAAGGCAGGATTAGAGCTTAACATGCTGTGCTCAAAGTATGATTCAGATAGAAAATAGTTCATCAACTTTAGTGGCAATATGATAGCATTATTCTTATGCTTCACTCTCATCGTCACCATTTTAATATTGTTATGTTGTGTCGTTCTGGTTATTGCAGCTCACGCTTTGCTATCTAAAATGCAGTTGTTTTATTAAACCAGTCTTTAAAACTTATACTGCTTTCATTGTCATTTATATGAGACCGAATTGTGAATGAGAGAACTGGATGCGACCTGAGTGACCACAACTTCCCTGAGAAGTATGATATGTCATGCGCTCGGCTGCCTAATCATCTCTACCTTTCGGGAGAGATGAGGAACTGCTAGTTAGCCGGAGCAAAACCCGGATTTGGAGTGACAGGTGTCACCCACCATGGGTCAGGCTCAGTCTCCCACACTGTGGACGATCTTGCCGCTCAAAATCCAGTAGTCTCATTAGAATAATGAGAGCCTATGCAACAGTTCAGAGAAACCCAATTGCTCATCAAATAAGCCCCTAGATTTTTGGCCTTCCGGACTGGAAAAGGAAGCGGGCCACAGTTGACTGGCCACCATGCCTCATTCCAGAATGAGAGATTGTTTCCAAAAAGGATGACCTCCATTTTCCACTTTAAACAGTTTTCCTCCGACTAGGTTGAAATATGGCCCAAACAGCAATTAAAATGTTTGGCAACAGCACCCACTTCAGTGGGAATCGATACAACTATTTATGTATAGGCAGCGTAGGATTTAACAGAAAAAGCCTGTGACTGATTTAATTTAACCAGGGGACTTACATAGATAATGAAAAGTGAAGGGGCTAACGAAGATCCTTGGTGCACCACACATGGGAAAGTAAATGGGTTGGACTTATAGCCCCCGGCCTCTACAGTTTGTTCACTGATGTATAAAAAGGAGATGAGGATAGCAAGAGCAGCACCTCCTATTTTGGCCCTCTCCAGCCGATTGATGAGCACAGTATGGGTTACCGTATCAAACGCAATTGAGAGGTCCAACAGGATCAGCACAGTCCTTCCTCCCTCCTTAACCACCAGCCTGATCTCCTCAGTTGCAACAACTAAGGCTGATTCGGTACAGTGTTTTGGCCTAAAACCATGCTGGGAATGATCTAAAATATTGCTGGCAACATTCTATGCACTGATGTGCTATGAATATTTTGTAGGGTGTGCATTTTGGAGAGGCTTGCCTTCAGCCGAACTTTTCATGGTAGCCCAAATGTCATTATCCAATCTCATCTGGGAATGTGTCACTGCAGCAACAGAAGCCGTAGCTACTGCAGATTTGGCCATTTCACCAGCCAAAGTGTTGCCAATAACATGTACTCCTGCACGTTGGTGGCCCAATGCATGGACTCCATGAGCATTAAGTAGCTTATCCCTAAGATCAGCTACCCTCCCGACAAAGTTCTGTGTATCATGGTGTTCCCCTTTGAGTCTCTGAACCCGTTCAATCACTAATGATTAAGATAATCATTGTAAGACGGGACACAGCAGTACGAATCATAAACAATCAATGTGTGTTGTCCTGGATCCGTATGTTCTAGTGCCGGGATAAGGGCTTTAAGTTCAGCCAGCTGAGCTGTACAGTCCCCCAGGGTCTGTGTGAAGGTATTATGAGGGTGGAATATACCATCCTTCATCACTCCGCTCACGGCTGCGCAAGTGGCTGAATACTAATGATTAGTACCTACAGCTGGTTGTGCTGAACCATGAGTGTAAATGACAGTATGGTATCTGTCAAGTGGCAAGATGTTTAGAGGTGTGAGGTACTCCTGCTCGTATTGGAGAAATTCTTGTGTTTTAAGTTTTGGATCTAAGATGTAATCAACATCGGTGGCAGACATGAAGGTTGCCCATTGAATCCAACGTGGATGTAATGCTTTAGTGTGAGGAACGCTTGCTTTGGTGACAGCCTCTAAGGCTGGCACTGGGGTAATGACAATAATGATTTTCCCTTGGGCAAGTAGTCGCTCCTTAATAACAGCCATCTGTACTGCAGTTAGAATTTTTTCTGTGGGTGCAAAGCGTTGTTCTGCATTGGAATATGAATGTGATTTATATACTATGGAATCAGTATTGCCTTTGTTAAAGGTGACATAAGAGAATCAGGTTGCACCAGTAATTATTCTGATGACCAAATTTGTTTTGTTATCACAAGTGTGTAAGTGTTTTGCTTCTAGCATGTCCTGTTGGAATCCTGTAAGGATGCATGTATGTTCTACTGTCCAGTGTCTGCTACAAAAATCTGGATGTATTAAGTCATAGAGTGGCTTGATGCATTGTGCATAGTCAAGAATGTATGTTCTGCCAAAATTGAAGAAACCAAGTGAAGACTGTAGTTTCTTGATAGTATTCGAAGGCTGGAGTTGAGCACATTTTCCTAAAAAGTGCGGGGCCAGGATCTTGCCCTCGTATCCCGGAAACAATACAATGAGAAAGGTTTATTTAGTCTTCCTGAAATTACATTTATAACCAAGGGCTGTGAATCCCAGAACGATCAGATCGACCCTGGTAAGATGAATGTTGAGGTCATCATCTGTGAGATAGATGTCATCCACATAGGACAATGCTTCAGGATCAATCATTCAATATTAATGTTACATGGGCTGAGAACAGCCCATGGCTGTTCTTGTAGCCTTGGGGCAAACGACAGAAGCGTTATTGTGAGCCAACTGAGAATGCACTCAGGTCCCAACTTTTGTGTGCTAAGTTTTGGCAGAAAAAACAATTGGAGATATCCAAGGTTGTTTTGTATTTCGTACACACTATGTTGTTAATTAGTGCTGTGCTGTGTGAATTTTGTATTGGTATGTGCAAGTATGACTGTTTAAGTGACTGTAATCTAAGACTATTCTATATGAATGGTCGGGTTTCGCAACAGGTTATTCATTGCAGAGACACAAGACTCAGTTACTCCCTGGTACTCGAGCTGAGTAAGGATCTCACTCACCGGAGCTTAAGCTTCCTGTTTGACAGGATATTGTGGCTGATGTATTATATGGTAAGGAGAATCCTTATCCCAACCTTAATGATTGCGGTATAGCGCAGGTGCCTGTGCTAAAGCCCAGTTAAAGGAGTAGGCTTGTGTTACCGCTTCTGGAACAAGATCAGAGAAGGAAGACAAAATGACATCTTACCCATGTGGGAGCTTACCGACGTGCTCAGGTGGCCACTCTCTTTCAGTCAAAAGTTAATTCCAGAATATCACACTAATGGTGCGGTCTATGTCTCCCTCAATTTGGATATTTAAATCATAAACCCTGTCAGGTGGGAGAACACACCTCTCCGCAGTCTGAACTGCAATAAAGTTGCTAGTTGGTATGGGATCCAGATGATCTTTAAGACTCTGGTGACATATCGTGACTTCTGCCGCGCTGTCGAGCAGTGTCACAGCCCAAGTCTTGTTCTCCAGCAATGTTCTCAAGTTTACTGGAATTTGTAATTGAAAGTGCTGCCACCTTTTTCTTTTTAAACTGTGACTTTTGTTGTGGGGACTTGTCTTCTTTTCTGTTTGAAGACCGCAGTGAGTATTTCTTCTGTTTCACGCAGTCAGGACGTTGCTCTGACCGGCCCACTCTCTCTCTACATCTATCCGGTGCATCCTGAAAGGAACAAGAGGGACGTGAATCAGTATATCTGTCAGGAGTTTTTATATTTCCTCTATTTCTGAGATTATATTTCCTTTAAGAGTCCTCTGGGGTCTCTCTGACTTTGTCTGTCTTTAATTTGCATTTGTTTATCTTTTTAGAACCCTCCTGTGCTTGTTTGGTACCTTCCTTATGGGTAGTACTCTGAATTTCAGGCTTTTTCGGCTTGGCTCCCAAACTATCCCGTCCTATATGAGTATAGATATTGTAAATTATTTTCTGTAGTTGTTTCTCCTGTTCTAACTGTGGAATCTCTTAGAACAGCTGGCGTATAGCCAACGCTACATCATCCCATTTAATGTTACTAACTATTATTGAGGAGACTGCTTTGAAGTTACGCATCAATTTCATCCCCAAATCTAGGGCTGGAGCAGCCCCGTGTTCATTCTGAATTTGTTTTAACACTTCAGGTAAATTGGCAAGTGCCAGGGTACCATGTGTGGTAGTGTATATATTGTAACGAAAACTGTACCCAATGTGGCACAGTCATCCACTTAGGGAACCATTGTGAATGGCAAGCACATTGTGAGAATTCTGTTTTTCCTGTGGCCCCATATGGGGAAAAACAGCTTCCAGCTGATTAGTTTTCTGGGCTATCCAGAACAGGATTTTCTTTTATTCTGTGGGCACTTTGCCCATGATAGGATGTACTGTTTGTGGATTAATCCCAGAAGTGGCCAGTAGTTATCCAGCCAGTGCTGATGGTGCTGTTCGCACTGGTGTTGTGTTCAAAGTTCGCTTTATGAACTGAACGAGTCGTCTATATAGTGTTACTAGCTCATTGTAAAGATTGCGCAGATCAACTGCCTGCATATTTTGTGCACCGTGGTGAGGTGTATATGTGGCAAACATTGGCCACGTTGGTCCGTCATCACCTAAGGGACCTAATCTTATGTGTTGTGTTACGTGTGGTAGGGCACCATTAAACTAGTTCTGATGTTCTTGATAAGTAATTGGTATTTCAAGATACTGGTATGCTTGGTACTGCTGTGGTACATTTGCAATTCTGTATGTGAGGAATGTGCATGTAGTGTTATCTTCCTCAGGAAAGGTAATCGAGGAATAGAATGTTTCTGTTTTGTAAGCTTCATTAGTTTCTACAATAAATGTAACATCCCTGCCCTCATCTGTCAAGCCATGCGCTATTAGGTGGAGTGTCAATGCATGTCTGACATTCTCAGGAATGTCTACGGCATTAGCCATATTATGAAATGGGAAAAGAGATGAAACAACAAATGGGGAAAAAGTCCTTTTAAGAGGTTGAGCTCGAACAACCTATAGCTTAGTTAGGTGCTCCCTGTTCAGCTAAGGGGGATTATCCCCAAGACCACGAACGTCTCCGTATAATGGTACTTAGGGTGCCTGTTGTGTGTGAGACAGAGATATCCAGGGCATCCGTAAGTTAGTGCCAAAACACCATTGTTGGTGGCGCCATGTCGTAGTTGGGCTCTTTCTCTAGGCAAGACTGCTGGTTTAGGGATGACAGCACTTTTGTTTGTAGGTGACTAGGCCAATCCTACAATAAGTTGCAACTGTCTGCCCAACCCCATCCAGCTCACAAGCAGTACCTCACCAAAAACCCAAATAGTAAAAGGTGATTTGTGGCAGCCTTTATGCATGGCCTCAAGAGTGCAACATCTCAGGGGAGTCGTGGTTAAACAGAGATTACCCTTTCTCATATGAGCAATACGTCTCATTCACAAACAGTCAACGAAGGAGGTGCAGTAAAGTTTTCAATAGGTTTTATTAACAAGACTGCAATCTACTGTAAAATGCATGGGCTGCAATGATTAGGATAATGAACTGTAGACGGCTGGCCTGGTTTGCAGTGGGTATCTAAGGTATACACCTTATACCAGGTCCAGTTATCCCATATTAGTGAAATATAATCAGTGTCTAGAAGCCAGGCTCTCTAGGGGTAGTGTGTGGGTGAGCAGCCAAGGCCTAACTAGGAGACATGCAAAGCTCATGCAATATCACTGTAGTCACACAGTACTCACACACATGAAAGAAAATACTCAGTGAAACAAAAATAAAGGTACTTTGTTTTGGTGACACAAATACCAAAAATACCATAGAGACTATACTCCCTTAGGAGGTAAGTAATACACAAATTATATACACTAGTATGCAGAAATAGCTGTCAAAACAATTAGTAAACAGTGCAAATAGTGAAAATCACAATAGTTAGAAATGGGCCTAAGGGGAACACAATCATATACTAAGAAAGTGGAATGCGAAAGTCGGTTTCCCACCTAGGCAAGTGTAGTGTGTAGAGGGGCGCTGGGAGTATTAGAAAACACCAAAGGTAAGTAATAGAACCCACCCCAGAGCCTAGGAAACCAGCAGTAAATCACAGTAACTTTCCTAGAATGCACAAGAACACAAGAAAGAAGATAATGCAAGAACCAGAAGAGACTGCAAGACACCAACAATGGATTCCTGGGCCTGAAGACCTGTGGAAGAAGGGGGCCAAGTCCAAGAAGCACTGAAGAGTCCAGGGAAAACAGGAGCCCCTGCTAACCCGGATGAATGTGCAAAAAAGGAACCACCAGTGAGGAGCAGCAGTCAGTATTGCACCCAAGAAGAAAGATGTGGCTTCCTGGTTGATGCAGAAGATGTCACACGCCGGATGGATGAATACAGTCTGATTTGCGTCGCTGGATTCTGCCAACAAGCCTTGGCACACACAAAGCACTAGGTTAGGGGAAAATGGTGCTGCCCGGGACCAGGAGGGACCAGGTGGCTTCTACTCAAAAGGGTGAGACAGAGGAGGCTCTCAGCAACTGAGAGAGCCCTCAGAAGACCAGGCAGCGTGCACAGGAGTCCCACAGCACAGGGACAAAGAAGGTGCAAAGGAGGCCCATGCAGCACTACACAAAGGGATCCCACGCCACCGGACAAGCATTCAGGTAGCTGTGCGTCGCAGGATAGAGTGCTGGGGGCTGGAGCTGCACGGTGCATGAAGAACTTCATGGAAGAATGTCAACAAGCCCTGGCAACTGCAAAACACGAGGTGCACAGGGGTGCTGTCTTGCGTGGGGAGGAGGCAAGCTCTTACCTCCCCCAAACTTGTACAGTTGGACATCTGGACCATCGGGACCACTGCAGTCCACAACACAAGTTGCTGGATCCCCGCACTTCTTCAGGAAAGGGGACCCGAGCCACCAGCCATCGCTGCAGAGAGGTGCCTGCTGAAGCAGGGAAGTGAATCCTTCACCTCAAGGGAGATTCCTTAGTTCTTCTGGTGCAGGCTGAAGACACGTAGTCCTCAGAGGATGCACGACCTGGACACAGTTGCAGTTGCTGGCAGGAGTTGAAAATACAATGTTGCAGAAGTCATCTTTGCTTCTTTATTGCAGTTTGTAGAGTTCCTGGAGGGTCCAGATGCAGTTTCTTTGGTAAGAAGGTGAAGTAAAGGATGCAGAGGATTCCTGCTGGGGTCTTGCAAGCTGAATCTGAAGAACCAACCAAGAGAGAGACCCTAAATAGTCCTGAAAGGGGGATTGGTCAGCTACACAGGTAAGCACCTATCAGGGGAGAGCTCTGACGTCACCTGCAGGCACTGGCTACTCAGATGCTCCCAGAGGGCCTTGCCAACTTGGACTCCAAGATGGCAAAACACAGGGACACTCTGGAGGAGCTCTGAGCACCACATCTTGGTGGTCACTTCCCTTTCCTTTGCCCACCTTCACGCCAGAGCAGGGACTGGGGATCCCTGAACCAGTGTAGACTGGATTATGCAAGAAGGGCACCATCTGTGTCCTTCAAAGCATTTCCAGAGGCTCTTGGAGGTTACCCCTCCAGTGCCTGTAACACCTAGTTCCAAAGGAAGAGGGTATAACACCCCTCTCCCAAAGGAAATTCTTTGTTCCGCCTTCCTGGGCTCAAGCTGCTTGAGCAACAGGAGGGCAGAAACCTGTCTGTGGGGTGCCAGCACCTGGGGCTGCCTGGAAACCTCAGAAGGCTGTAATGTCAGTACTGGGGGTCCTCTAAGGAGCCCCCAGAGTGAATGGAATCATACAACCAATGCTTGCAAAAGCCTTCAGGTATTATTCCACTATGTTTGGTGCCAAACATGGCGTCATCAGATTTACCATTGTTAAGCTGGACATAGGTAGTGACCTATGTCCAGTGCACGTGTAAAATGGCGTCCCTGCACTCACGAAGTCTGGGAAAATGATCCTGGACGACGTGGGGGCACTTCTGCTAGTGCAGGGGTGCCCTCACACACAGGTACTCTGCACCCAGCCTACAGGGTTGGAGGGCCTGAAATATGGGTGACTTATAAGTGACCTGGTGCAGTGTAAATGGCAGTGAAAGGGTGCATGCACCATTTCACTCAGACTGCAAGGACAGTCCTGTAGAAGCCTTTGCATGGGCTCCCAATGGGTGGCAAAAGAAATGCTGCAGCCCATAGGGATCCCCTGGAACCCCAATGCCCTGGGTACCTAGGTACCATATACTAGGGACTTATAAGGGGGCACTAGTATGCCAATTATGAGTGGAATACTGTGTTAACAGTATCAAACAGCCAAATTTAGAGGGAGAGAGCATAACGATTGGGGTCCTGGTTAGCAGGATCCCAGTATACATAGTCAAACACACTGACAGACAGTCCGAAAATGGGGGTAACCATGCTAGAAATAGGTTACTTTCTTACATGAACAATGCAAGAAACAGAATTGTGAAAACGAGAGTTGTGTATATAAAGACCCCCACCATCTTGCAAAAATACAAGATGTGAAATAGGCCCTAATAACCTAGCACGATGAACCTAATCTCTACCCTAAAGAGAGCTAGGTGTGTTAATCCTAATCTGCCGATACCATCTCCATGAGAAGAGCCCCCCAACCCTCATTACCTTGGAATGAGGTCTCTAGATCAGACTCTGTGAGGACACTGCTCAAGGCCACATGTAGCATAGGTAACGTTGATGCCATCTGGTAGGAATCCCTCTGAAAACCTTGTCTGCGTGAGGTGTATTTATCCAGATCTTGTAGGACCCTTGACACAGGTATGTACCCAAACAGTAGATAAGAAGGCATGGTTGGGGCGGCAATTACATAAACAGTTCCCTCCAAAAGTACATTATGTTCCTGTCACACGTGAATGGGAAAGAACATGATGTGAATACCTCCGTATATCACTTGTCTTTGATGCTGATAGTGATGCCTCCACAGAGTGGCACTAATAACGTGGAATCAAAACATCTTCCTAACTATAAACATAGCAGCCATCTCAGAAGAAATCGTTAAATAAATGTGCTAAAACTGTCGAGACGGGCCACTCACCTGAAAAGCAGGATGTCTGCAGAGGCGATGGTATGCCCCGACCTCCTGTAACACCTCTCGGCACTTCCTGGTGGACACAGAAACCCCAGCAGGTGTCCCAAAAGGAAAGGGGGAGTGGAAGAGACAAAACACTGCCACTTCTTGCCAGGAACCCTGGATCTTCGGGGGGCAGGTCGTTGTTGACAGAGTGATAGTAGAGTTAGTGCACTCAACTTCCTTGAAACTGATTCTCTATTTCTGATATGGGCATAGGAGCGGTAGAAGAAAAACAGGATGCTCCAGCACTTTTCTTGGATAATAATAACTAACCCTGCATTACCAAAAACCCAAACTGAGTACCATAACAGTAAGTACTGAGACACTAGGGCTGGCTTCACAGAGATTCACTGTTGCACACTACAATTAGAACTGTGGTTGCACTTATCATGCACAAGAAAGACAAACAAGGGCATTCATTATATCACATATAACTTTCCTGCATGCATAGGCTTAAACTAAAAGGAACAAAAACAATCCAAGAGATACAAATGTCCACTCTGGGCTTAAACAGTTAGGGTGGCACAGTTTGGTTTGGTTTGGTTTGGTTTCACTGTGTGTGTGTAAAAGCCTTCAAAAGCAAATTCCTCAAACCTGAAACACAGGCATGAATGACACAATTTCAATCCAAGAGTTATGCTACTAGGAAAAGAAAAGTCACATAAATGCTGTTTTAAAATTGCACTGTCACTTTTTGTAATACTTGAGCTCAAGCAGATTTCCTGAAGCACATTTAGGCAAGTAACAACAATAATAATGTAGATTGTTCAGAAATGCATTTGTCTCTTCAAGATAAGTACTCTGCTAAAATATGAGATCTGAAATACACCAGCTGTTCTAAGAAAGCGCGGCGCTTAAAGAACAAACTCCCTGGAGAATACTAGCCACTTAGCTGCTTTTCCAGAGTACTGGAGGAATGCCTGGTGTCAGCTGGTACAGGAACGAAGAAAATAATTGCTTCAAAAGTCCTGAATACGAGGATGAAAGCAGGGGCTGGACTGCCTAATCAGATGCTGAGATCAGGAAGCAAAACAAAGCCAAGCAGGGAGGCATGCTTCACTCTGCTATTTATAGCCAATCAGGAAAGCAGTTGAGTTTCCACATGTGGATGAGTCACCACACCCAATTAGAAGCACATGTCTACACCACACCCAATTAGAAGCACATGTCTACACCTGCTCACATTAGCAAACAAGCATTGGTAAAACAAACATTGATAAAACCAATTGTGTAACACAGCACATTATGTTTACTTAGAAACATGAAGGTTTAACCAAGAACAGAGATATGATTAAACCCTAATCCCTGGGCATGCTGACAAATAATGCAGGAGGCACCTTGGGGATTCCTGACAAAAACAACAGAACATGCTAAATAGGTTAAACGTCACTGGGTGACTGGGGCACAGGCCTGCAAACCAGAAGGCTAAGCTAAACTCCTGATTCCCATTAAAACTAAATAGGATCCACTACAAAATAAGCCATTAGATCTTCATTTAAGGCTTTTTCCAAAATTTTTGAGGGGAGCAGCAAACAAGAGATGGGTCAGTAGCTCTTGAAGGTAGAAGGATTAAAGACAATTGTTTTAGGATAGGAAGAACAATGATTTTTTTCCAGGCTGTTGGAAATTGGCCTGAAAGCAGTATGTTGCTTAAATGTTTTGTTTGGTGAACCTCAATTCTATTAGAGACTATGGGGGTGATTCTTACCTTGGCGGGCGGCGGAGGCCGCCCGCCAAAGTACCCCCGCCAGAACACCGCACCGCAGTTGTCAGACCGCTGCAGTGATTCTGGGTTTTCCACTGGGCTGGCGGGCGACCGCCAAAAGGCCGCCCGCCAGCCCAGTGGAAAACAACCTTCCCACGAGGACGCCGGCTCCGAATGGAGCCGGCGTAGTGGGAAGGTGCGACGGGTGCAGTTGCACCCGTCGCGAATTTCAGTGTCTGCTGAGCAGACACTGAAATTCTTTGTGGGGCCCTCTTACTTCTTTGTGGGGCCCCCAGGGGCCCCACGACACCCCATACCGCCATCCTGTTCCTGGCGGCAGAGCCGCCAGGAACAGGATGGCGGTATGGGGTGTCAGAATCCCCATGGCAGCGCAGCGAGCTGCGCCGCCATGGAGGATTCTTTTGGGCAGCGGAAAACCGGCGGGAGACCGCCGGTTTTCCACTTCTGACCGCGGCCAAACCGCCGCGGTCAGAATGCCCTGCGGGGCACCGCCAGCCTGTTGGCGGTGCTCCCGCCAACCCTGGCCCCGGCGGTCAGAATGACCCCCTATGTGCAGTACATATGGTGGACAGGGATCCACCGGGGAACAGCAGTCTTTAACTTTATTCTCTGTTTGCGGCGAAAAAATGAGCAGACCACTTAGGCCACAAGCTCTGCCACAATTAACATAAAGTCCCACAGGCAATGAAATGGAAGAAACATCTGGGAGGTTTATTTTGTGGCGCTCATAAACACTATTGACCTTCATCTGAAAAAATATGCCAGTTTATCACAGAAAGTTTTATCAGGAGTGAAGGCTTTGTTTTGGTCAAAATTTGAAAAGATACTAATAGTTTTAAACAGTTCGGTAGTCGAGGTTTTAGCTGTACTTATTTTCTGAGAAAACTAGTTTGTTTTTTCAGTGATAATTAACGCCTTGTACTCATCACAAACTGATTTATATTTGATTTTCTCCTCAATATCATAATCCTTTCTCCAAATCTGTTTTTGTGCCTAAAGTTTTTGTTTTAATTTTCTTAACTCCGGGGATTACCATGGTGTGGATGGACTTTTTCTATTACTTTTCACATTTTTTTCAGGGGCTAGCCAAATTACTGCAGAGTTTATCCAACCAGAAAAATTTGCAGCAACTGTTTCAACATTGGTGTCCAGTATTGGGCTATCATTGCTCAAGGCAGTCTTTAATTCAGATCTGTTAATTTTACACCAAGAAAAATCTTTCATAGCTTTTCCCGATTTTGTAGGGCAGGGTTTTATGGCTGGATTAGCCAATTTAAAAAAGACTGAATTGTGATCTGTCCATATCAAAGGTAGTGCTTTCTCGAATTTTAGTGCAGGATTATCAGTGAAAATCCCATCAAGGTTATGATTGTAGTCAGTTCTTATATTTTATCACCGACCTGAAAAGGGTTCTCTTTAGATCATTGGGACTTTCAAAATGGAATTCTTATGTTTTTGTTATCTAAGTGTATATTAACCCAGACAGCTTCTTATGGCGGTTTTAAATCAGAATGTGCATGTTCTGCATTGACGCAGAAACTGTAAGGGTCAGTCATGCTCATGCCTTGCTATATCCCTGTTGATGGGGGTAAGCCACATCAATTGATGTTAAAGAAGCATTTAAGAATTTTGCAAGTTATTAAGTAAGCTATCATAGTTGTTAGACATTGGGTTTCTGGTTGGCAGAGGTATGCACCCTGTCCAAGCAGGAACCACAATCCTAGTCAGAGTAAGTTACAAACACACCCTAGGTTAACCTGTGCTCATCCTCTGGTAGTTTAGCACAGAGCAGTCAGGCTTAAATTAAGAGGCAATGCGTAAAGTATTTGTGCAACACTTCAGACAGCACAACAGTGAAAACACCACAGAAAAATAATCCACACAAGATTAGAACTTAATTTACTTTAATAAATAAAGCAAGACTGAAATGACAAAAATCCAATAAGTAGAAGTGGAGACCTGGTCAAAGTAAAATTTTAGACAGACCGCGATGGAGTGCAGACTGGATACAAGTACCCACTTGGGCCCGCTGAACCCAAGTACCTTGATCTGGGATGCGTTGTCATTTACAAGGATGCAAGGTGCAGCCAAAGCGATGCCTCAGTGTTGAACCACGCGGAGGACGAGATGCCTCGATTTTCTCCACGCAACTGAGGTGATGCATCTGTTCCGAGTGCAACACACTGGTTCAGAATGTGATGCATGGCTGCTGCAGTAGGTGATGCATCACTTCTGAAGTCAATGTGCTGATTCCGAAGGCAGTGCACTGGTTCTGGTCCGCACAATGGTGAAGATGCACTGGATCTGGCTCACACGAAGGCTAAGGTGCACTGGTTCTGATGATGCATGGGTTCTGTTTGAAGCAGCACTTTATACCCACTTTCAAGGGTCCAGGACTGGGTTGGCACCACTTGGCAGGGTAAGACTTGCAGCAAACGAAGTATAAGTGGTGTAGCAGGGTGAATTAGAGACCCTGAGACTTCAGAAAACAGGAGACCAGTCAGCTGACCTTTGGAGTCACTGTGGCTTCTTGTTGTAGAGATGCAGGTCCAGCCATCCTCACACCCAGGCAAAAGGGCAACAGGTTAACACACAAAAAAGGAGTCCAGCAGAGTAGCAGCTCAAATGAGTGGCAGTCCTTGTAGCAACACAGCAGTCCTTCTTCCTGGCAGAGTATCCACCTGCCCAGAAGTGTCAAAGGTCCATTATGTAAACCAAGTTGTGCCTTTGAAGTGAGGAGACTTCAAAGAAAGGTGTTTGAAGTGCACAGAGGTCCTCCCTTCCTGCCCTGGCTCCATGCTCACTACAAGGGGTCATGCAGCCCTTTGTGTGGGGACAGGACACTGTCTATTCAGGTGTAAGTCTCAACCAGTCCGTCCCATCCTATCTGGGATGGCCCATCAGGCTGTGGGTGGCCCATCAGTCACACCTAAGCTCCTTTTGTATGTGGCTGTCTAGAGGGAATGCACAAGCCCATCTGTCAGCCCACCCCAAACGTATACTGGAGACAGGCAGCAGGCATAAAATGGCAAAGTAAGAAAATGCCAACTTTCTTAAAGTGGTATTTTCAGAACTGCAATTTAAAATCTGTCTTCACCATAAGTTGTGATCATACATTTTGAGTCCAGAGACACCAAACTCAAAAAAAATCTATCTCTTCCGTTTCTTGAATTACACTTTTAAGAGGTAATAAGGTAAGAGGTAATTTTATTTTATCAGAGGGGTAGGCTTTGCTGTAGTGAAAAACGACTTTAGGAATGTTTTACAACAAGGACATGTAAAACTTATAAGTACATGTTCTGCCTTTTAAATAGATTGCACTGTGGCTTCTAGGTTTTCCAGGGCCTACATTACAGATGGTTTATATGTATAAAAAGGAAAGGTTTGAGCCTGGTAAGAGAGTTAACTTGCCAGGTTGACATGGCATTGTGAAACTGCACACACAGGCTCTGCAATGACAGGCCTGAGCCATGGTTAGAGTGCCACTTTAGTGGGTGGCACAATCAGTGTTGCAGGCCCACAAGTAGCATTTAATTAGGGGGAAGACCACCCTTAGTCTGTCAGGTCTAACAGTAGTGCTATATTGTGTCATGCGACACAGTCATGTTCTTCTGTAGCACCTTGAAACTCCAGCTTTAACTGTGCTAAATAATTATGATATAACACAGGCTGCAACCAAGAACAATGGTTAAATGCAGGTACACCTATTACACTTGTGGTAGCCCACAATTGATTAGAAATAACAAGGAGGTGCTACAGCTAGAGAAAAAGAGGGTTATTGGGTTGGAAAGGTGAAGAAGTAAGGGTATTTGAGGTTGTACACGTTTAGGTACTCTCGCATCTTTTACTGACAGGCACAAAATTGCCACTTACAGGAGGTGATGTACTATATTTCCTTTTAATTCTGGAAAATTCTCGCCAAGTACACTTTTGTCACCCTACTAGAGAGAGCACTTGTCTCTACCATGTTTCTACCCTGCCCGGGAATGTCCCATGTGCTCACACTTCCTGTTCCTTCCCCCTACCGTCACAGGAAGTGGTTTCAAATGTCTGGCTGGTGCCCTGACTGCCTACGTTCCTAAGGGCAATTGGGAGACTTAAATTATGGCAGGTATTTGTTGAATAGGCGTTTCCCCCCTGAATTTTATTGATGCTTCATAGGGTTTCATAATGACTCAATGAGATTTTCCAGTCCAGGGTTTTCACTTAGGAAATCATTGTTAGGATTGAGCGTGCACAAGGGCTCTGGACCATGTCGTAATCTCTCTTTGGGCTTCTAACCATGCCCATGTCACGCCTGTTACTTTCATTAGTTTGTGGGCTTGCATTTTAAAAATCGATTGATTCCATTTGTGAAAGGCATGCCTACGTCATGCCTTTTCTGGTGTTTAGCCCTCCTCAAGTGCACCAAAACTGAAAACATACGAGGCTCTGTGTTTTCAGATGATTTCTGGACTACCCTATCTTTCCATCTCCTGCACAGTGCGATCTCACTGGGCAGAAGTCTAAATCTTTGCATAACATCAACCCTGTTACTTGGATAGTTGCACTTTTGCTGGTTACATGGATAATTGCACTTTTGCCAGTAACATGAATAATTGCACTTTTGCCGATCAGTTTCACTGCGAGCGGACTTCTGTTTCCATTTTTGTGTCTCCTTCATTCTCATGGCGACCCTCGGCTCACATATGTGAAACTGTTTTACTTTTCATTATTAGTTTATGTGGCAAGAAAAGTCCGGTTAGGAGTTTACAATGCTAATAGCAAACAAACACGAGACACGTTGTATTGCAAATGCTTGTTTTTAGGTGTGTCAGTTGATTTCCTCTACTCAAAATGAACCACACCAACTCCCGGAATACACAGATTTGTTAATTGAAAGTCCACGCCTGGAAACAACGGTACCTGTAGCAAGAAGTCTTTGTTACAAAATTGAGTACATCATGGGCAGATTTACGTTTTTGGATTTCCTTTCACATATTTATCGTTGTAAGCACAGGGAGATTATGGGCTGATTGAGAATTTGGCAGAGAGGGTACTTATTCAAAACGTAGTAGATGTTAAAATCACCGTAGTTAAAGAGTGCTATTCTCTGTAATGTACTTCTAATACTGTGTAGAGAATATTGTCCAAGTTTTTGATGAAGTACTCTGTCTGCCAAATTCTCAATAAGGCTCTAAATTCTTTGCTCAGAATGACATGATTTTAATATGAAGTGCCAAGAGCTAGGCAAAGATTTGAAGGTGCTAACTTAGCCACCAGACCACATCTGTGGTTTGCTACACCCTAATGAAGCACAGACTATCGTACCCTGACAAGGTATATAATTGTAACATTATTTGCCAATGTGGTCCAAAAAGAGGTATATTTTCAATATAATCAATCTTTGTACTAGATAGATTATACATAGCAAACTATAATGTATGGCCTAACAAATTCTAACATCAGTTTAATCAAGCAAATCTTGAGGTCAGAATCTTTAATCTCCTTACTTCCCTGTCTTATTCATACATTTTCTATGTGGCATTCCATGCTTTTAAGGCTATAATTCTAAAACCTTCAGGCCTGATGCAGAGTGCCATTTTGTGGCCGCTTAGCCTGCGCTTCACAAAACACAGGATTGCAATGGCAATATAGCTTTTTATTATGAACTAAACCCATTTTCTGATTCTGTAACAAGTTACTAAATTTACAAAATGGGATGGGTTTAGAAATCTATAAGGAATCACCATTTGGAAGGGGTGTGTTTAATGATCCCTTCCAAATAGCATTTTGCTACAGTACATGTCAAAGGTTTGTGACTGAAATCCGGTTGCAAAGCATTGACATTTTTCCAAAACGTCAAAGGAACTATTAAGCCTATGCACAAATGGGAAGGGGAGGGGCGCTAGCTCTTTGTGAATGTTAAAAAAAAAGTTTGCTGGGGATTGGTAGTGGTCTATCGGACCACTGCCAACTCTCAAACAAATAAGCAAAAAAATCCTTGTCTTTAAATGCAGCCTCCTATTCCTTTATGAAAACTGGCAGAACTACAAAGAAAGTTTACTTGATTTAAAATGCGATTACACCATTCCCTTTGATGGTATCCAATCATAATGAGCATTGATTTACACCTTACCTTGTGAATATTGATGAAGTAGTTCAGATTTCGACCCAGCACGGTCCCGAATTTTTTAACACGATTTGGTTCACAAAATTCCTTTCCATTCGCAAAACGTTGGTGCACAACTTACAACTGCTTTTTGCAAATGGGATTTTTGTATATCAGGCCTCAAGTTACCAAACCATTGCCTCACCAACAGTGATCTATATTTTCATTACTTCCACTAGGTGGCCTTCCATCGCCAGGAATGCTTATTTGCTTTACATGTAAAATCTGTTCTCAAATGAACACCTTTTAAAACAGGTCCCTACTCATATTGTTTAGGGTCGAGCCTGCGATAACATGCGCTAGCGCATGCGTATTGCTTGTGAGACGCTGTTAGAAAAAGGCTTGGAGCCGACTGTCGCCTACCGTTTGTTGGCTTGGGTGGCACTCTTCATTACAGCCTCGTAATTCGTCCAATTCAGAACTGCATCATTTTTGGTCCTGTCCGTGGAGTAGGGACCAAGCACTGATTGATTTAACTTAATAAGTGCCCGTCCGCTGCTCCTGACTTGATTGAACTGCTATTTCACCCCCCTCTCCCGCTGCCTGTTGCTCCCTTATTAGTGTTTTTTTCTTGTTTGGAATGCCTTGGTTGCCCGTCTATTTTCCTGTCTTACGACTCTTGCGACTTTGGTACCTGGTACCAGAATTCGTTCCCTCAACATCGTCTCACATTCTCATAAGCATCAGCAATTGCAAAACACACCGACTTGTCTTGGCAACCCTTTTGACAGTGAAACCACGGAGGACCACAACATAAACCAGAACTGCAGTAATTACAATTGAAGTGTTTTAGAAACTGACATGTTTTAGCAGATACGGTTAAAACAATTTACGAATTTAGGAAGTGTCCATAAATTATTGTAGCAAATAATAACTTTGTCTAGCACCTAACCCGTAAGAGCGTTCCTCTAAGGACGTTGGGAGCAGAGATAGGAGCCAGTTTGTTTTTTTGTACAGTCCCTCTTATTTGGGGTGTGGCTGTGGATCAATCACCTTGTCGGAAGCAATTCATCAAATTGCTGTTTTTGGATAAGGTTTCTATTATTTTCTGGTTTGTGCATAAAAGACGGTTTCCTACAAGTCTGCAGTACTCGGCCATTGGGATCTTCAGGCCTGGTTTAGTTGGCGGAAGGCATTACATCACAAACGTGACAATATCCGTCTGCCATATTATGATCCTATTTTATCCTACGGGGATCATAATACGGTGGGCGGAATATCCGTCACGTTCGTGACGGAGTATTCCCTCCACCGACATCTAAATCAGGGCCTTTCTCTTTTAATGACCTCTACGAGAAGGAGATAAAATACTCAAGTTCGGTGGGTGTAAAAGGCCTCATTAAGATGAAGTAAAGGCTGTAAGGTTCTTTGAGAATGTTACTATTTGGGAAGTAAAAGAGCTTATGATTTCTATAGGGTGTCCGAGAATTTTTAAAGAAAAGTTATGCAGTTTCGATTCGGCTCTCTACCAGTGATAAACTGTGACAACTGAACAAAAGCATGAAGCATTGACCTGATTGGTTACTTTGTTAGTTAATTAAGGAAACCTTCGGATATTATCTTGGGTTTCCCTAATTATAATTTGCTAAGAAGGAGTTGGATAATATTAATGCTTATTTTCAAAGACAATAAAACTTTTACCACCCTATTCACTACCTTTGTAGTTCTCCCACGATTCATCATACAGTACCAGGTGTCACCTTTCACCCTCCTCCAGCTTCCTATTATCTTTGCACAAAACAAAATAACGTGCATCCTGCTTGATCCCCCTTCACTGTTATCAGTTACTGCATTCCTTCGAGTAAGTACCAGAAGAGGAGTGTGATTACCACAAAAAAGGAGGGGCATTACAGAGGGGTGATCAATGAAATATATGGGCCAAGCCACGAAGGTGTAGAGTTAGACAGAGTATCATCTGCATTTACTTTGACGTTTTAGGTATTTACATACACAATTTTTCTGGTCATTCATGGGTAAAGTATCCATGTCATGATTTATGTGCCTATGTATATATTATATACAAAGCACAGTACAATACAACAACTTCAATAGCTTACATACCCTTAGGTGGAACTCATGTGCACAGTTCCTACCTTAAACATGTGTGGAGTTAAAAAAATGGTGGAATTTAGTTAATTGTTTAATAGTATTATTTTGTCTCATAAAAATATATATATTTAAATTTCTCTTCTATAAAGCTTGCACTTCGAGTCGCTAGCCTTTGTGCTTTAACTCTTTGGTATACCCTTTATTATTTGTTCACTTCCACCCATATCCAGGTTGCTCTCTCTCCATTTGCTTACCTCATTGTGACCTTTGTTTTGCCCCCACACCTGCACCCTTGGTGTTGCTCCTCACTGTGCACCTGTGTGTTTTTTGCCCACCCTCTGTGTTGCTTTCCCACCTGGGTTCCTTCTCTACCCATGTTGTTCCCTCCCATTGACCCAACTTATTTATTTATTTATTACTGATCCAACTGGGATCAGTAAAAAAAAGCAAACAAACTGCTTGTGTTATTTTGTAGGCGTGCACAAGCTTGTTGCATACGCCTACCAAATAATGCTGTTGTCAGCGTAGGGTTTTTCCTTGTTTATTGACAATGTTCCACAGCATCAGGGATGTTGTGCACCGTGGCTAAAACCATTAGCAAAGCGAATTTATCCTTAAGGCGTGACCAATGGGCTTTACCAATGCTTGTTATTTATTGTCCTAGCGACGCTATTGCCTAATGGGAAACAGTCATTAAAAATATTTTCATCATACAAAGGTTATTGCTTGCATATGAGTACATTTTTATTATTGTTAAAAAGATCTAGGCAGATAAACAAGGTTTTATAGTTACTTTATCCAGTTCAATGAAAAGTTGGAATGTAGAGTACTGCAGATTTAGTATCCATATCTCTAAAACATCCAAAATGTATTGACATTTCTCAGTTACGTTTTTGTAACTCGTTAAGTGCACGGATGACCAGTGGGTCAAAAATGTATCCCCAGACATTCTATGAGTGCCAGCCTTTCATAATGTCTTTCCTTCTGGCAACAATAGAAACCATTTGATCTGCTCTTATGTAATTTTGGTTGAGGTTTTGGCTGTCGCAAGACAAGTTTAACCGCATATGATGATTTCATGCTGAGATACCTGATCTGCTGGGAAGGTGTCTAAGACAGTCAAGCTCTTATTGGTAACAATCCAATGTACCCAGCCAGTTACAGATTCAAATCCTAGCAGGGCCACGGTAGTTTTTGTATGGTTCTGAGTCTGATTGGTGGACAGTAAACTGTAACTCAAAGCACTTAGAACTGGAAAAGATGCAGTATTAAGACTTACATAAAACATCACCCATTATCTTGAATGAATTGAAAGTTTGGGGACTTGAAAATGAATGGGCAAAATTGTTTTTAGATATGAGATGTTTGTAGAATCTGATCACGAGTAAATTCCACATTTATAGGATATGATTCTGCAGACAGAAAGTTCACAAGTAATATGAGGGAGAGACTTCTGGTTGCCCCTGCTCAGTAGCAGCCAATCCGAATGGTCGAAACACAGAAGCTGTTTCTGATTTGTTGAAAGGTGGCCAATCAGAAATGCTGAAACACCCTGCAGATTTAGACACCAATCGGCTGGCCTTTATCTGATCTGGCATAGTTTCTGTGACACAAAGGACTTCTTTGCATCAAAAACTACAAGGTTCACTGTGCAACCAGAGAAATTTAAAATCCAATAAATTTATTATCCATTTACAAGTACGGGTTACACTTACATATGATGCTATAAACACTCCACCTGGAGCAATGATGTTGATCTCAACAAAACCCATCACCTACTGAGCCCCCTCACTGATTCCCAGATAGAATAATTTTATGCAACAGAAAATACATTGGAATTCAAAAAAGTAGACTACAGAAAAAGTGAATATAAGAAGTAAAAAATTTGAAAATTAAAGTACAAAAATTAATGCATAGAAAAAGGTTGAGAAAGTAATGAAAGACTGCATAGGTTAGGGTCGGGTAAGAGGTGGGTTTGAGGTTAGAATGAGGTGTAGTCTGAGGCGTCATGTAAGGGAAGGTGGACCTATTATAGCCTTAGAACCCGCCGTAGCGGGCTCTACCGGCTATTAAAGGCCCGCTCCCCGCGTTAAAGGCCCGAGCCGAAGGCGAGGGCATTTAACAAGGGAGAGGGACTTTAATAGCCGGTAGAGCCCGCTACGGCAGGTTCTAAGGCTATTAGAACATTCTGCCACTCAGGGCAGAATGTTCTATTAAAAAAAAAAATGTTCACGGAGCCAGAGGGGATTAAAATCCCCTCGGGCTCCGTGAGGCTTTGTTCACAGCTGTTGCTGTGAACAAAGCGAACATTGGAATGTTGGCGCTGCGGGCTTTTACCAGCCAGTAAAAGCCCGCAGCACTCCATTGTTTTCAATGGAGCTAGCAACATTCCAATGTTCTAATAAAGTTTGGGGTGGGGAAACGGATTAGAGTTAGTAGTGAGGTCTCTAGGACCAGAATGTTGCTCCAAGGACTAGGGACTTGTTAACCCCATAGATATAGGTTTCCAAATCCTGCCAGTGAAGCCTGCATGCCCCTGTGGAGCATCTCCAATAAAGCATGGGAATGACAAGGTCACAGAGCAGAAGAAACAACTGCCTGCCTGTGTCAAAATCAATGGGCCAGTGTTACATCTGTACTGTGAGTTTACCAGAGAATGTAAAAAATCAGGAAAAGATGGTGCACTCATCACACAGTGGGGTAGTGTTACTGGGTGAAATGCTTGGCACATGGGTAAGTGCCTTCGCTGCATAGACTGACTAAAGAACTACAGTCAGATGCAATGAGAATGTGTCATGACTGCCACTTCTGGTCATACAGGGCTAAGAACTAGTATGGATTTAGTTTTATGATCATTTTGGTAGCCAAGTATTGATTCTGATATTCAAGAATATGCTCTTGCTGCTGATGTTTGTGCCCATCATAAATTGTTGCATTCTAAGACATTTGCAGATATACAGTCATTACCAGAAGTTCCTTAACCCTTGCAGGCACTTTCTACAGATTTCAAAATGATATTTCACTTTCAAAAGGCTATAGTGTAACAATGGTCACAGTAAACACCTTTATCAAATATAGCCCACTTTTTCCTTTGTCCAGCTTACCAACGGATGAAGACATGGACCAATGCATTTTGACTGATATTTGCGGTCTTCGTGTATTAACTAATTTGATAATCTGTGATAGAGCTATGTGTCTTTCACATTTTTGAAGTGCTCCATGTAGCGCTTTTGGAGATGAAGAAGCTCTTTTTTCTGGTTATCATCACTGGCCAGATGGGTAAACAAAGCAAACTGATCAATGTTTGGAGCAATATCTAGAACGCAACTGGAATGCAACTCATGATAATTGGGCTTCCTATTTGTCAGTTGTGGAATGTTCTTATAATAGCGCAACTCACAGTGCCACCATGGTTTCACCATTCTTTTCTACCCAAGCATTTTGTCCAAGAGTTTTTCCTTAGTTCCTCATGTGATCCTTTCGTCCTTCTGGCTAATTTTTATTTGATTCTGGTGCAGAGCACAGGTAACTTGTTTCAGAAAATTTACACAATTTTAAGGTCAAGAGGAAGAAACATACTGATAAATGAAGATCAAATTCATCTTTTCTTCCTGGAAAGAAGGTTTGGCTGCCTTCCCCCTTAGTTCCTGTTCACACACTGCCAGTTACATTTGACCAACATTTTTTGGCCTCATTTGTTATAACTCATCAGATCAGTCTGGTAGCCTGTGAGTTGTAATTGCCTCCTAATTGGAATATTCCTTTTGTCTTTCAATCATCCCAACTGAACCATATGTTCCTGACCATTATCCTCGCCTCTGTCCTCTAAACCTCTGCCAGTTATTGTATACAGTTATCATTCTAATGAGTGCTCTTGTTAAGAGCATTCTTCTGTTGATACTTCCTTATTAGTCTGCTGTTCCTTTCAATGATATTCTGATATGCTTGGAGCTTCTTGGTGGGTGGGCAGGGGTCGCGGGGTTGGGGGGGTGAGTTGGTTTGGGGTATGGGTGAACTATTACTTCTTGGGGTACGGGTGAACTGTTACTTCGGTGGTGAGAGCTTACCGAGATTGCAAGTGATCGGAGGCGGACAGTGTGCTCTTCGCGCAGTCAAGCAGCTTGATGCTGGACACCACATTCAGTGCATGCTTAAACTTCCTCACCACCGATAGCACACTGACCTGTCTGCATTCTGTGTCACTCAGAGGGCTTTTTCTGTGAGCTGTGCAGATCATGAAGCAGGAAAGGTGGTGATAGGACGGCAGAGATCAGCACTGGGCAAAATATGTCAAACCTGGTCTTATTTACATGCCCAACCAATGCCATAAGTTTCAGAAGAGAGGTTTGGAAAGGCTTTTTAACTGCTCCTTCCAAGATGATGCTCTGTCTCGAGAATTCTAACTGAGGTTCCAAGTTCTAGATTTGGTAGAATATGTTCCCATTATGTGAGTTCCTGTTGGATTCATAGATAAGGAGACATTTAAAAGTGATGGATGCATTGCAACACATTTGTTCTCTTAATTTTTATTACATTTTATGCCCCCTTGCTATTATTTGTATCCATTATTTTTTGCATATTGTGATCAGATTCTTTACAGGATCTACTTCTAGATATCCTTGCTTGGCTTTGTCCTCTTCCCTGATGCCACGTGAAGTTTGGTGCCTTGCTATTACCTTCTGCAATAATTTTCACCTTCAATCAAGAGCTATAAAATTGCCAAGGAGCTATTTTATTCTTTGTGTTTTTTTACTTCTTACGAAGACCATCTTCAGGAGACATGTGATATATTTCAGATTACTAATAAGTACAGGGTGGCATCATGGCTGTTGGGTTGCATCGTCCTTTCTTAGCACAATCAAGAAGGAGACCATCTTATACTGTTACAACTGGACATTTCTCCTGCCTGCTTCTGTGGAACTTCCCTCAGATTTCTGGGTGCACAGAAGGCCCTGTACACTAAGGCAGTTGTTGTCTCTACAGATAATTCTTGAACACCAGTTGAACATTTTGCTGTGGGTGGAACAGGTGTTGTGTGGAGTCCCCCTATATTGAGGACCTTAGGACTATTGTCTCCAGAACAGAGCATATATTTCTGTAGATATTTGTCACCAAGAAACTAGAATTATTTTATTTTTTGTAAAGGTTGGACGTGCCACCTCCAAAGGACTGGGACAAGGTACCAAGCATAACCGAAAATGGTTAGTCTTGTCTCCAGGCAAACCTTTTGAGGCTACGTTCCGAGCTCCAGAAGAACATGCCTGACTATCTGCAACCCTGGCTCTTCTCAGATACAGATTCCAGCTTTGTCTCTCTGCTGATCTTCAAACTTCAGAAACGTTGTTAAGCACTAATGTTTACTTGGCCGCAGTCCACCAAGATTCAGCCAGAAAGGGTGCCTCAGTCCCTATCTACCGAACCCTATAGAGCAAACTCGATTTTCTGTTTTCTACTTTTTAAAGAGATCGAATTTTGATCTTGCTATAACTTTTGACCTGTGCATTTCTTTCTTTTATAATTATTGTGCTATTTTAGATATTTGTTTTCAATGAGTGTGATCTGGAATTGTTACGTTATTCAGTTCTTAAATGTCTCATTACTGTGGTTACTTATTACAAGTGCACCACATCCGGGTTCTCTGATGGATGAATTGGTGATTGTCTCAATATACTAAGAGTGGACTAGTGACTTCTGACAGAAACACGTTTATCTTTTAATGGTACAAATGCATGAACATGAACAAAACTGTTGTCTCTCTTCTCAATAGCGTAGCAGTTTCCTACAAGTATTTCTGTAATGTAAACACAATGCAGCTTCAACCCCTTGTGACAGACGTATTAGTGAAGTAATTACTTTCCAGGTAGGTTAAGGGACCTAGCACCATAATTCACAAGAATGTGTTCTTAATTTTGTTTCTGTGAAAATATTTTCTTGCAGTAGCATTAGCGTGGAGGTAATTTAATCTCTACTAATTTTAACAAAGTGATGTGTACACTTTCAGTTAAGTGGCTTTCACCTCTGTGTGTGGCTTTTTCGCCGCTATCTGGGAGACATGTTGTGAACAGGCCTTCTGTTATTGCCACTTCATTCAGGATACAGTAGGATTCCTTTCCCTCTTAGTCACTAGCAACAAGCTTGCTGATTACTCTTGTGAGAAGTTTGACTTACTATTTAACTGGAGCCACATATGGAAAACTAAACTCCTATGTGAATAACGCTTAGATAAAACAATATTTATACCTTTATAATATTTTTTTTAAAACTAATTAGAATCAAGTTGTACTGTGATTAAAATGGTGTACCAACTGTTTGTTGTACTTTGCTATCTTTATGAAGTGTACTTCAATTGTTTCTGTTTATTGCATTTTTTCATAAAGATCATCAAGCCATTATAGCTTTCGAGAGGAAAATATAAACATAGGGAAGAAAGAGAAACCCTATTAACAACACTAAAGTATAACTCCACAGCACAACTTCTAAACATTCTTGTAAAATACGTTCACTGTACATTGTAAGGCCACCGTTGTACATTAGATTATCTCCGGGAGAGAGTCAAAGTGTTAAAGTCCTCCCTTTTGGAAAATTATTGCCTGTCAAGGTGAAAGTAATATTCTTAGAGTTTCCATTTTAGATGATCCATTTGCAAATCCCTCATCCTAGGACACACCTGGGTGAATCGCCTAAAATCCAAGATGAGTAGAGGAATAATACAATTTATATCCTCTTTGAAAAAAGGAGAACTGGCAGGTGTCTCTCACTTCTCTGCAAAGAATTATGCTCATCCAGATAAAGTGCGTTAGAAGTCAGAAGCCCAGACTTATATGCAGAGGGAGTATCATATATAGGAAAAATTCACCATCCTTGCTCTTCGAAATAGCAGACAAAGTAATGCGTACACTCTCATTTAAGTGGCTTCCACCTCTATGTGTGGCTGTTTCGCCACTATCTGAGAGACATGTTGTGTCGCTTTTGCTTTTTCTCTTCATAGAAAGAGCAAAAGGCCATTAATGATTGTCTATTTGCAGAAAGGTGTCCCTTCGTGCACATAAGCAATCATTACCTGCAACGCAGGCACCTTGTGCAAGGATGCCTGCATTGGCGCTAGAAGGCAAAATTTAGCAGCAGCACTAGGAGCAGCGCTAGGGGAAACACAGGGGTGCATCGTAGTTTTGTAAATACGGTGCACCCCTGCATTTCTGAAGTGAGGCAGCGCTGGCAATTTTGGTGCAGTGCTGTGCCACTTTCTTGTAAATATGCCCCTTAGAGTTTCCATTTTGTATCAACTGTTTGCAATTCCCTATCCTAGGACACATCTGGGTGAATCTCCTAAAATCCAATAGTAATAGAGGAATAATACACATTATATCCTCTTAGAAAAAAAGGAGAACCGGCTGGTATATCTCACTTCTCTCTGCAAGAAATTATGCTCATCCAGATAGTAAACTGTAAACTTTGCCCTTGTATAGCACACTACTCACCCGTTAGGGTCTCAAGGTGCTGTACGCATACCACTGTGAAACCCCTCCTGGCTTTTCCCTGTGAGGCGCCCACTCCTGGACAGCCCCAGGGTGAAGCCAGGCATCCAAGCGCTGTGAGGGATGTTGTGGAAATTAAGCAAGCTATTGCCCAGAGTTACAGAGTGGGATCCATCAATTAGATTAGGCACTGAGGCAAGAATTATCTGGTCCAAGGGAATTGAGCCCAAGACCTGCCAAGGTGGGAATTGAACCCTGGTCCCAGGCCAGATCTCTTCATTATGGTCTGCTGCTCTAACCATTGTGCCACACTTCTCCACTAGTGTGTTAGAAGTCAGAAGCCCAGTCTTATCTGCAGAGGGAGTATTATATATGGATAAAATTCCCCATCCTTGCTCTTCGAAATAGTAGGCAAATGCAAAAAATTGATGGCATACAGTTGTTTAATATGTACTATTCATGAATAAATCTTGTGTATCAGAATGCTGGGCATTATTATGGTAATCTCAGCAGTCATAATATAAAACAGAATAGATGCTGGAAAAACCCCAGGCCTATTTCACCACACATCCCTACATTTTCAATTTGATTAGCATTATCTCTACCTACTATCTACCTACATGTACTTAGCTTCATAATTGTTATATCCACTGAATACTTAAGACTTCCTCATTATTGGTATGTCAAGCCATGTATGTATCATGGGCGTCAATCAAGGGTCACCATTGGTCGTAACTGTGACCCTAAGCAACCTATTGCGACCCCTAGAGGTTTTCTTGAGACCCCTGGCTCCAGCTGACATTTGTCAGGACACCAGTAAGTTTATTGCCCTCACTAAAATACTTATGCATTAAGCTAAATCCTTGGCCATAAATACAAATTGTTGTGTAAGAGTTCCTTGAACTCCGAGGGCAGCGGGTGTGCCAACGTGCGTAAGCATCACTGTGGTGGGAACATGCAGCATGCACTTATCTGTGTGCATGTGAATGTAGGGGTGTGGTGGATGTTGGAGCATCTTCAGCTCGGTGTGCCCTTTAAATGTTGCTGCCAGTGAGCAGAGGGCCTACTGCAGTGTCCCTCTGCATTTATGATTTTCAGTGCCACTATTAGAGCTGGAGCATGATGGTGGCCTTGCCTTGGCATGCATGTTGCATCCTGGCTCTGAAGCAGTGTCCCTGCACTCAGCACCAGAGGTTCGTGCCTCGCTGCTAACGGTGCATGCAGGTGAGCAGTGGGGAAAGAAGAGCATTTACAATTACATTATTGTAGAAAGTCTCTGTTTCAGTGTAAAGTCTAATCAGATTTCTGAGTGTTTCAGTTTCTTGCTGACACAAATGCCCAAAATATCTAGTTCAAGACTATAAACAAAGATGTTCCTATATGCAGATGTATGTATTCAGACCTGTAAACTCTGGGGGCCATATTTATGGCATAGTGTCACAGTAGAGCGCAGCAAGTCACCTTGCTGCACTGCATCACTGGGAAAGGGCAGGAATGTGTCATAGTTAAGGCACACCACGTATTCCTGTTCTTTCCCCCTGCGCTGGTGCACAATGGGCTGCCTAGCACCAACGTAGGCACCCTTCCACTAAGGTGCAAGAGTGGCTACATTGCATGCAGGATTGTTTTTGTGGAGGTAGGGGCACCTTCCAGCACAAAAACAATAACAATCTTTAGAGGCATATACCTTTATCTATGTGTGCTGCAGATTGCAACACACATAGAAAGAGGAAGTAGCTAGAAAAAATAAAGATATTTATCCTCGTTACGCCTCTCCTGGGGAGGTGTATCTTTTTGCGCATTCCCAGGTTTGCCAGGTTTGGTAAATCTGGGAATGCATCAAAAACTATGGAAGTTTCATGGGATCACACAAGCAATACCCATGGAATGCCTCCCTTTCGCAGAGTAAGGCAACGCAGTGATTTGCGCTGCTTTGCATTATTCCAGATTTTTTAAGCCATTCAAAGCCACACAAAGTGGCTTCACATGGCTTCAAAAATCTGATCCACAGGTATGCGTCACAAATGTACCATGTTGCGTGGTGCAAGCATGTGGAAAGAATAATACACTAACTACATGTGGTCACAAGTGGCAAGGCTAGGCATCACATTCCACTCCAGACTCTGCATATATATTTACTGTAATGAATACCTGGAGGGAATTGATTCCAAACTTTCAGTAACTATGTATATGTATGTTTTTAATACATCCGTTAGAACCATTGTGGTTCACTCTAATAGTTAGTGCAGGTTCTCTGGAATACAGGGTTGGCCATGCCATTGCTTTTAATTGCTGTGTCCAAAGGATCTGTGACGGCCCCACGATATACAGCAGGTGAGACCGCATGAGAGCTGGCCAAAGAAGAACAACCCTTTTGAGACGTGAATTTCTCCACTAAGGGCCTGATCACTACTGACCCGTTTTCCTGGGTGCGAGAGCACCTGATACAGTTTTATTGACCAGCTATTTCCCACTGGTAAAATTGTTGATGATTCAGAGGCCAGGCTTAAGTTTTAGGAATACACAAAATCTTATAAAGAAATGATTAAACAAGTTAAAAAGAAACATTTATCTGACAGAATTGTGAACTCACTAAATCTGTCTAAAGACCTATTTAGAACTTCAACATCCTCAGGCCTTTTCTGTTACAATGCCAGTAACAGCTAATGTCTATGATCACTTTGCTTCTTTCTTTGAAGAGTAAATTGGAAAAATCTGAGCTGAGATAATAGCTGACCCCATAGATACCCCGCAATTCAGCATCAAAAAGGAAGAGATTATGAAGATCAACTTGCCAACAGATCAATGTAGTCTGAGTCATTTTAGCTCAATTAAATCTACCTCTTTGGATGAGGTATTCTCATTTGTTTCTCATGATAGTCTAATGAACTGGTTTTAGCATCCTTCCTTAAATCTCTCACATTCATGATACCTACTATTTTCACAATTATGTTTAACAGCATCCTAAATCATGGCACAGTGCCTGCCATTTGGAAACAGGTGGTAGTTAAACTCTTATTCAAACTGAGATCAAACCCAAATGAGGAAATATAGGCCTACTTCCCCTTTACCATTTTGAGATGGTCCTGCGAAACGTGGTTAATAAGCAGGTGCTTGAGTATGTGGAGAGAAATAGGCTCTTAAATCATCACAAACCAGGGTTCTTCCCATGCCGGAGTCTGGAGTTTGTGATTGTCTCTGTTTTAGTAGACGTCAGAAGATTGATAGACAACAGAGTGCTAGTGCTCCTGGACGTATCTGCTCTATTTGCTCCTGTAGATCACGACATTCTGATAGAAAGACTTATAGAAGATAGGCATTGGTGGCAGTGTTTTAAATTGACTAAAGTCCTTTTTATAAGTGTGCTAGTATCTGCTGAGCAATTATAACCTCTTCTCATATCAACTAATATCTGCTTTCAAACATGGAACCAATTTGAAAAACAGATTAAAGCGTACAGTGAACCCCACACTTTATCTCTCGGAGTTTTAGTCTCAACACCATTATTGGCCATTTCAGATGTGGCAATTGCATGGCATACAAAAGCTGTAATGTGCTGAAATTATTCATCGTTAATATTCTTAACTTCTCCATCAATCATTTTTCTGTACAATTTGTTTTGTATTTTACATTCATTGCCCTTGCGGCCTATCATACATTGGAAAGACAACACAGGAAATTTGCAGACACATCTTGCAGCACCAATCCAGAATTAGATGTCACATCCAACATGGGCCTCTGGTTGACCATTATTCCCCAAAAAAACATGCCTCAGAGAAATGAAATGGTGGGTAGTAGAGGTTATCAAGAGTACCACATGTGACAACAATTTTGACCAACTGCTTTCTTTCCATGAGAACAGATGGATTTGAAACTTGTGTAGCGTGAACAAAGGTTTAAATGTTGCATCTGAATGGTCCTCCTTAGCATTACTTATACATTCATAATGTAGTCTCCTGATTCTGTTTAATTATTACCACTTTTTGTTTTGATGTTTCATTTTGGAGCAATTATATTTATTGTAAATAATATCCTGTACATAGTATTATAACAGTTTCTTGTATTGTGTTATTTTGGTTTAATGTAATATGTTGCTCTACTTTAAGACTCTCCATGTACCTTCTTTGGCCTTCTTTACTTTGAATATCATTTAAAAGCATCCATATTATAATTCACTGCTCCAGTGTGGCTGCCATATGGTCTAATCCTAGCCATCACAATCCCTAAGTTTAACACTCAATTTTGCTTTTTGAATACGTGCTTTCAGTGTTATTAGTGTGACAAAAACTCTATTATTTTTCGTAGCAGTTTTTAATAATCGGTTCACTGTAATTCCTGTAACCCATTAATGCGCAACATGTCTTTTTTTAATTACTAATTCCTTTAGATGTCCTCCATCAATATTGTGCTCATGGTCCGGTTTGTCATCAGATTCTAAAAATGGCCACCATTTACAACCAAGTGTTGGTCTAGTCTTTTTCGGCCACACATTCTCCTGATGCCCTGGCTTTCTACACGCCAGTTTCACAACCCTTTACAACCATTCTGCCTACTAAACTAAGAAGTCAGACTCGTGAACTGACCCACCGACATGTCCTTACAAAATAATTTCATTGTAGCTGTGAGTACTGTTTTCAAACACAAGTCGTTCATAATGCTTGTTTACCCGTTACCCTATTGATTGCCACTGATATTTTTTTCTAATCTGTAGTTCTAAAAAATACCCTTTTTGGTAGAGCAGTTCAAAGTGAATTTTCTCATTGAATGGTTCTGTACTAAGACAGTATTCCCAAAGGACTACTACTGTAAGTTAAACACATTTGTTTTATGAGCTTGAGAGAACGTCTTATAGGTTTTCCTCCTACTTGCTCCCACTTTTTACTCATAGAATCCACAAATTGTTTACTATCAATCACAATATCCATTAGTTTGACTTTATCCAAACAGTATGATCTTTCTCATATTCTGAACTTGATATTTGCACTTCTTTCATACTCTGGGCCTCATAACGAGGCTGGCGGTTTTAAAATTGCTAGCCGTGCGATGGCGGACGGCCCCATTATGACGCGGCGGAGCCGCCACGGCCAAACCGCCGACACCACCACCGACACCACCAGGCTGCAGCTAGTCTACAGCCTGGCGGTCCCAGAGGTTGTAATCCGCCAGGACAGCGCTGCAAGCAGAGCTGCCCTGGGGATTACGAGTCCCATCCGCCAGCCTTTCTATTGCGGTAAACACTGCCATGAAAAGGCTGGCAGAATGGGGGCATCGGGGGACGCCTGTAGGCCCCTGCACTGCCCATGCACTTGGCATGGGCAGTGCAGGGGCCGCCATGCACAATCCCATTGCGCATTTTACTGCCCGAAAAGCGCGATGGGTGCTGTCACACCCGATGCACCACAACATTGCCGCCGGCTCAATTACGAGCCGGCGTCAATGTTATGGTGAGTGTTCCGCTGGGCCAGTGGGCGGAAACGCTACCAATGAGGGAAGGTAGCAGTCCCAGCCTCGTCACAGAGTAGGAAGGTGTCACCCCACTCTGTGACGAAGTGTCACTGATTGACACTCGCCCTGGGCGCTTCAGGGCTTTAACCTGAAGCACCCAGGTTGAAGTCAATGGGTGATGCTTTCCTCGTCATCCAGGGGAGGGCCTCGAGGCAGCTTTGCTGAGCTGAGGAGATCATGCCTATAGGAGCTGTGACCTCCTCAGCCCAGCAAAGTTCAGCTCAGGCAGCCAGGAGTATGCGCAAATTGCGCATGTCTCCTCCTGACTGCCTGACCTGAACATGAAGAGTGTCTGTCAGGCTGACCTTTGTTCAGCCTGACAGACACTCTTCATGAGGGGCAAAAGGTGGGGGGGTGTCCCCTCCGCCCTAAAGGACGGACCGCACCTGCTTCTAGCAATAAAAACTGATGAAAACTTTACTTCCTTTTTGGAGGACAATCTGCTGGAAATATATGCACTTATTCAATCAAGAGTTGATTATGGCAATGCAGTCTGTCTTGTCTCATCAGCAAGTCTCATTAGTCAACTTAAGTTGGTGTAAAACAGAGATTTTAGCAGATTTTTTAGCAGAAACAAATTCATTGGTATCGCCCATCTCGCGACGTACAATCCTGCTCACAAATAATTGGCCTTCATTACAGGTTTGTCAGAATAGGATGGGATATTTACCATGTGTGGTACATACCTCATTTTCTGAGTTTTCAACAAGAAAGCATGACATAAGATTTGGAATTGGTTTTTAACATCATGCAGAATCAGTTTTTGTCACTCCTCATTCTGCATGTTTTGCCTTTTTGGGTCTTTTCCCCTGATACTTTAGGCAGGTTTGACTTGCCAGAATTTATCAGTAGAAAACTGCGAGGTGTCGATATTTACACACATTGTAATTCTGATCTTTATGTAAATACCTGTTTGCATAGGGACCGAAATTTAGCCCTAAACTCATAATGAGGACCATAGTGATGGTCCCTAAAACTAGAACTGTTAAGGTAGTCAACAAGGCTTTCTCTGCAGCAGCAGTAAAGCTATGAACTGTCCCTCTACTTGCAGCCAAGCAAAACGTTGGGAGGTTCCAAAAGCTGTTAAAGACTCATCTTTTTGATTAAGTGACATCAAACCATTTGTTGTGCCAATGTGTAATTATTAGTGCCAGGAAGCTTCAGTGAATACTGAGCTATAGAAATTCCACACCAAAGAGCATGTCTGCACAGTTATTCCTTTTTGCAGGGGTATAATTTGTAATGGCATAAAACTGGTGGGGTGTTACTGCACAGTAATGGTACCTCACTTGTGTGGGTAGGCCCAGTGCCCACAACAGGAAATGCCCCAAAACACAACATGGACACATCACATTTTCCCAAAGAAAACAGAGCTGTTTTTTGCAAAGTGGCTAGCTGTGGATTTTGGCCTCTTGCTCAACTTGCACCTAGGGAAACCTACAAACCTGTGCATTTATTAAAACTAGACACCTAGGTGAATCCAAGATGGGATGACTTGTGGGGCTTTCGCCAGGTTCTGTTACCCAAAGTCCTTTGCAAACCTCAAAATTTGGCAGAAAAACACTTTTTCCTCACATTTCGGTGACAGAAAGTTCTAGAATCTGAGAGGAGCCACAACAAATTTCCTCTTACCCAGCGTTCCCCCAAGTCTCCCGATAAAAATGGTACCTCACTTTTGTGGGTAGGCCTAATGCCGGCGACAGGAAATGCCTCAAAACACCATGCGGACACATCAAAGCTATCAAATACAAAACTACTTGTTTTTGTGGGGGGTACCTGTGTTTTGGTCCTGGGCTCAGCAGCCATATAGGGAAACCTACCAAACCCAAACCTTTCTGAAAACTAGACACCCGAAGGAGTCCAGGGAGGTGTGAATTGCGTGGATTCCCCAGTGTTTTCTTACCCAGAATCCTCAGCAAACCTCAAATTTAGCTAGAAAATCACATTTTTCCCTCATTTCTGTCTGGGATCACCGCATCAGGACAAATTTCCTATCACCCAACATTCCCCTCAGTCTTCCGGTAAAAATGATACCTCACTTGTATAGGTGAGCCAAGTGCCCGTGACAGGGAAGAGCCAAAAACATGTTGAAATTTAGGGGGAACCAATGCGGGTCCAAAATGGCAGTTTGAAAAAAAACATTTTTAGGCTGACAAGTAGGGCAGAATTTTTATCTGTATAAATGCGACAATGCTGGGTGATAGGAATTTTGTGGATTCCTGTAGATTCCGGAAGGTTCAATCACAAAAATGTGGGGAAAATGTGTGATTTCCAGCAAAGTTGGAGGTTTGCAGGGCATTGTGGGTAAGAAAATGGTGTGGGGTGCATGTGAAGCACCCCACCCTGGACTCACCCAGATGTTTAGTTTTCAGATGTGTCTAGGTCTTGTGGATTTTTCTATATGGCAGCGTCCTAAAGTCCAAAAAGTGCAGCCCTCACCATTCCAAGTGGGACAATTTTGAGAGTTAGACA
This sequence comes from Pleurodeles waltl, assembly GCF_031143425.1. NCBI lineage: Eukaryota > Metazoa > Chordata > Amphibia > Caudata > Salamandridae > Pleurodeles > Pleurodeles waltl. Next base: position 1,027,757,063 of record NC_090437.1, on the reverse strand, counting down.
AGCACTCATAGCCCAAATGTAAAACTAAAACCCAAAATGATCAAATGTCCTCTTGCTTGTCGTGGGAAAAGATGTTTTGGGGTGCGGGGTAGAGCTGAAAGACTGTTACCCCATTCAATTGGGGTTGTGGTCATAACCATGCCCATACTGGTTGGTAGCCACCACCCCACTATTTTTTTCTTTTTTTAAATTCCCTGGCATCTGGTATGCTTTCTGACCCCCGCCCCCACCAGGGGGTAATTGCCACATCTGCCCACTGGTGAGCAGAACAACTTTGGCCCCATTTATCTGGGGTGAGGGGTATGGCCATACCCCACCCTCTTTAAAAAGAAAAAGAATCTTATCTGGTCTCTGGTGCGCAGAGGGGCCTTCCAAAAATAGCCCAATCTGCCCCCACGGGGGCAGATATGGCCAACAGTAATGTGTCCCCATGGGGAGCGACCCTTTCTCAAAGGGCTGTCCCCCAAACAAAACACACACATACACACACACCAATCCCCGGTGCCTAAGTGGTTTCTGTCCCCCCCCGGGGCAGATCGGCCTACTAGAAATAGGCCGATCTGCCCACAAGGAGGAAAGAAATGGGCTAAAATAACCCCCCCCCCCAGGGGAGCGGCTATTGCCTAAGGGGCCGCTCCCCTTGCTTGAAACAGGCGGCAAAAAAAATCTCTGGTGCCTAGTGGTTTCTGGCCCCCTTTGGGGCAGATCGGCCTAATAAATAAAAATAGGCCGATCTGCCCCCAAGGGAGACAGAAATGGCCTAAAATAAATTTGCCCCCCCCAGGGGAACGACCCTTTGCGTGAAATTGACACAAAATATAAAAATCCCTGGTGTCTAGTTGTTTCTGCCCCCACTTGCTTTCTTGACATGACTATGCACTGCTATGACACGAAAGTTCCAGTATTGCAAATTACAACTAGTAAAGCCAGTTTCTGTTTGTGAGCTGCAGGTTAAATATATTTAGAAAATACATTCACATGCCCAGGCCATGTGTGCACTCAGCCACATTATCTTTTTGTCTGAATGAAAGAGGGTTAGTTGAAGATGCCGACATTAAAAGTCGCAAGCTGCACCAGAAATGCATTATGGTAAATAATGTTGTCAGCGATGTTTATGAAGGAGCTGAAGCTGTGCATCCACAGCACAAGACACTGCTGCAAGATTAGAATGAGAGATTTGAGGATAACCAGAGGGAGACCCGGTCATAGACCATATACGTGGGAAGGTGTGAGAATGCCCATGAACCTGCTTCTTTCTTGCACTGGGCTCCTGTACCTCCAGCTGGTGGATAGCACCTGCACCATCAGGGGTTCCTCCACCTGAACAGATGCCCAGTGATCTCTCACAGGAAGACTGTAGGTATAGATAACAGTCTAGGGGAGTGCTTAGATCTTTTGTCTGCTGAGGCAATCATGATTGAAACCTGAAGCTGCAAAAGGAAATAGACTTTATTTTTCACACATCCATCCACTCCATTTATGGCTTGCCTGCTCCAACCAAGCTTGGAGAGGTGGTGGCAGAAGGACTGACAGCTGAATTAATATTTGATGACAGCATTGTGCATGATGACTTGAAGAAGCAGGGGACTGGTATTAGTTATATCCATTGACAGCAGTACTCAGAGTGACAGCAGCAGGAGCTGACTATATAATAGCAGCAGCACTCGCTTGCAGTGAAAAGAGCATGAGGGCAGGGCAGCATTAAGACCTGCATGCTCTGAAAGCACGACTCAGTGACAGCAGCAAGGCTCCAGGATATGAAAAAGTAGGGGTTGTGGTAACAGCAGGTGTCAATGTGACCGCTTCAGAAGTTTCAGGATATTTCAGAAGCATTTCTAACAGCATCTTAAGTAAATGAGTGTGTCTACAAAACTACTGTCAGAACGCCACTGCAGCGAGAGGGGCAGTAGCACTCACACTTTCACCAATATACCCATTTCAAAGGACTTAGCATTTGCTCCAAAGAACTGTGTATAACATACATCTGCCTTACAGGTTCTATCAGCAATAAAGGTTTACACTACAGCTGTCATATTGTGTCTGTTCTATATGGATATTGAGATTGTGCTGCTACCTACTGCCAGCAAAGGAAGCGTAATGGTACTGTCAAGGAGTACCTGTGCTGTGATGAAAGAAAGCGTGCACTGTAGGGGCTTGATATGTAGTGAAGCTTACATTGCTGCTGCACAGGCCATACATGTTCTATAAGAAAGGGAAGCTTCCACTCTTCTCACCTAAGTTGCACCTGTTCTAGAAGCAAGTAAATCTTGAACTGCTGCTGTCCCATCTGTTCCTGATCTGTGAGAGAGGGACACCTTTCTACTCATGCTTGTCTTCTACCCGTTCCACAAGGAAGCTTTCACAACAGCTGTCCTTTTTGTACTTCCTCTCTTTGACAGCACTTTGTGCTGCTCCTACTCCTGCTGTCACGTGCCCTGTAACTATTCTTTGTGCTAGGGATGTTGCCAACATCATGATGTCCTGGGGTATTTATCAGTGATCATTCTAAAACATAATTTGCCTTTACAGAAGCCAAACAAATTGGTTTGTCAATGTTTATTTTTACACATGATCTTTATAAAAGACTCAACTCAACAAAAATAAGTGAAAGGTAATGCTTGATGCGCCATGTCAAAGTGTTTCAAAAGTAATTATTGCACCTTCTACAGTTCTAAAATATGCCCGACAAGTGTATATGATGTGTGAAACACCTTCACCACCACCAAGTGCTTAGTTTGTGAAAAAAAAACCTTAAGTGGTTTTCTCCTAAATGTTTCTTTGTCCCTGAAACATACACCACCAGCAATGGCATTGCCCGCTCACAAGGTGACAGTCAGATGGCTGATGAAAAAAAGCAAAAGTAATAAACAGAATGTGCAGTAAGGTTTGCCTCAGTATCATTGCCAGCTGCTTGTTCACACATCACTCATTCTGCCATCTCCTATTGAGCACACTTTCTGTCCTCTTTCCCATATCTGTCACATTTGCCTATCATTTCTTATTCCTCTCTTTCCTCCCTCCATATTTTCTCACACTTTCTCACACTTGCTATCTCATCTCTTCTCTGTCACTACTCTCTATCTTGTCTCTCTGTCTTTCTTTCTCCACAATACCTTTTTTCAATCTCTTCTTCCCAACCCCCATCTTCTTACCCATCTTTTCCTCATGACAGGCTATGTCAGAGACAAACCTGGGCCTGTGGTATTCCCACAGATTAGAAGCTGGTCACCGGTATCTCACTCCTCACAGAATATTTTACAATGTATTCATGATTATTTGATAGAACTGAACTGAACTCTATCTGTGGACTGGCTCAACACAATCTAATAATAAACACAACTCATGCTGTGCAGGGGCTGAGCTCTATATATACAGGGGCTCTGCTCTGGTTCAATGCAAGAAATACACTGTCTGGAACAAACTCAACAGAATATCTGTAGGAGCTCAGCTCCATTTGTGCATGCACTCTGCTGTACCTATGCAGGGGTTCAGCAGTATGTATGCAGGGACTCAACTGTGGCGTTACGACCAGAGATGCTGACTTTGGAACCGGGGAATGAGGTTCAAGCCTCGGTGTCAGTTCAACCTCCTATGATCCTGGGAAATCACTGAGGGTTTGATTTAGGTTCCAGTGGACAGGTTACTCAGTGACAGCTATCCTGTCCACTGAAGTATAATTCCCATAGGAAATAATGGGATTTATACTGTTGTGATGGAGTAACCCGTCTGCTGAAATCTAAATCAGGCCATTGATTTGCCTGTGCCTGAAAAATATATGTGATCTTGTGTACTGTAACTGGTGCTTATGTAAAGTGCCCCATTACCTTCAGGTCAAGTTTGTGCTATTTAAAAATGCAAAACATGATCAACTCAATCTGTGAATTAGATCTGCTCTACAAGAGGATAGGATATGTTTAAGAAAAGAGTCCCACTCTCTCCGTATGTGCAAGAATTAATTTTCTTTGTGAATGGAATTCATTTATGTCTTCTAGGTATTCAGCTGCAAATCCAGAAGTGCAACTAACTTCCGTTTTGGGTTTCTCTACTTAATCAAACAAGCACTGAAATATGGTTCTCAATCTTGGGCAGTTTTGACCCTCTAGATCTGTCAGCAACACTCTAGATCTGTCATGCTTTGGCTGAGTTCACCTTGTCAAGTTCAAAGTGAGGGCCCTAGTGGAAGTCTGGGGGGAACAAATCACATTTTCAATGGGCTAGTGCTTTAAGGGCCAGGCAAGTGAGTAACCATGATTTTGAGAAATTTCAGAGAGGAAATTTTATTCATTTGTCTTTTGGAAAATGAATACTGCCTGAGAATGTTTAATTCTCAAAGCTATGTTTGGTGGTCTCAGGCTACTGTATTGCTTTGATGATGAATGTGGTTGTTTTAATATATTCACCCAAATGTCATCCCTACTCAACCCTTAGAGCTCTCCTAATGCCACCATGTGTAGGGATCTAAGATATAGCGCACCATGACGGTAGTTAGGGGAACTAGGGTCAACATTTTTTACGCTAGTTCAGAGCTTTGCAGGATTAGCGTAAAAAATATTGGTGCTAATCCTGCAAAGCCCATTGAGGCACATTGTAAACAATGGTGTGCCTCCTTTTAACGCCTCCTCTGAGCAGACGTTACAAGTGCCAAAAACAATGATGCAAAGAAATCTCTTGGAACTCCCCCTTTGCCTACATTATGCCTGGCAGTTTGTGTTAAAAGTGTTTTTTTTGCCCTGGAGGGGTCCCTTTGGAATCTCAGCACCACAGCTAAGGGGTCAGGGCGTCCCTACATTTTTGGTGGGACTTGGCTGAAGCTGAGTCCCAAGATGGCTACCCAACTTCCTGGTTGAAGTGTTGACAGCCAATCAGAGCTGTGCATTTCCCTGCATGAGCTCGTCATTATTCAGGAAGTCATCAGGGAGGATCAGCGGCCCTAGATATACAAGTGTATTTTCTCTTTAATATCTCCAAAATTACTGGACGGATTTAAACCAAATAAGCAAAAGCGTAATCTGCATACAAAAGGCAAGCTTTCTGCCAAATTTGGTGTAACTCCGTCCAGCGATTCGGGCTGTAGTCGTGTTCAAAGGTCCTATGGGAATTAACATGAGAAACACAAGTTTTTTTATCCCCCCTTTTTCTTGGCCCCCGCTTGATGGATCACCCCAAAACTTTCCGTGTGCAACAAAAATCACTGGGGCACTTTTTGTTTTTTAAAGTTTCGCGAAGATTCATCAAAAAGTGCCAAAGATATAGGCAAGTCAAAAAATGCTTTTTTCATGGCAACATGGTCCTAACTATAGCTACCTAGTGTTGACCACCAATTTACCTTATCGAGAAGTACAATAGTACTGTGATACTTCATACTTGGGGACTGAATTAGAAACCTGTGTCATAATTAGCACATGCTGTCACGACTTGAGTGCTTCTTACCACTGTAATCAGCCAGTCTCTGGGCACCACTTGGTTTCTTGCTTATTCTGGCTTGACCAAGGTAGGGGCAACCCTTTCCAGTAGCCACGGTTCTGCTGATAATAAAACACCAAGCAGGCCATAACTTCCAGAAGGAGTTCCAGATGAAAAAACCCAATGTGGGAAAAACCTCAGAATCAAGGACTCCTGAAAAAATAACAAAAGCACAAAAAAAGTACTGGAACAAGCTGCAGATGGAAAAAGAACAGGGGAAATCCAAAATCACATGATACGGGAGTGAGGAGCACAACCACAAAGAAGGTGTTTGCAACGCAAGGAAAAGAAGACCAACTGTGCTTATATACTGACAAACAGGAAGTGACATAACTACATTCAGGTGAATGGAAAAATAGCCATATTATAGAAAGGTAGTGAGCAAAACATGCAGGGAAAGGAACACAGACTCTTGGGAAGAAGAAACATTGCTAAGGCAAGGAAAAGAAAAAAGGAAAAAAAAGAAGAAAAGAGGAAAACAGCAAGAACAAGTAAGCAACTTAAGAGGGTAAAGAGCGAGGGCAGCGTAAACAGTTCACAAAGGGTAAAGTTTAGCCAAAAAGCGGACCGCGGCAGAAACGGCCGTCTGAGACGCGGACCGCCGATCTGACCGCGGCCCACAAGTGAGGCACCGCGGGTTTTGACAGCGTCACACATGCCCTCATTGAGATCACAGCCGGGGGGTTGTGTACTCCTCTACCACAATGCTGAAGAGTAGCATATTAACATCAATGAAAGTCACTCTATATGCCTGCGCAGAACCTATTTCCTATTATACATAATTCAGGATTATAATAGAGGCAAGACAGAACATGCATAGTACAGCAAAAACACCCAAGTCGTATAAGCAGAGCCGCAGCTCATTCCCAGGAAGGGCTGCCACAACTAGGAGAATCAACCCCCCTTGCAAAACGCTCTCATTCTGTCACATTTGCCTCGGAATCTACATTGCCTGGCCGCCAATTTTTTTATACTCAGTAAGCTTGCCACAAAGGTGTGCCAGTGTAGGTACATCTACCCCAGGCACCAGGGTACCTTCAGTTGCCTTCATCATCATCACCAGTTGAGACAAATTGTGTCTGAGAGACTGCAGTACACCACTACATTTGACCATGCACTTGCCTCGAAGAATGGACTTGAAAGCCTACCAATCAGTGCCCCAAAATCAGCCTTACCTTCATTAAATTCAAAATACTCTATGAGCTCTATGTGAAGTTCATCTAAAAAGACCCTGTCCAACATGAACCCACAATGCAACTGCCAAGAAACTCCTGACGTGGGTGTTCCAAGGACTGTCATGGTGAGGAGGACAGGTGCATGATCTGAAAGGGTATGAGGTAGATGTGTTACTTCTCTGTTAGAGGCTGGGTATTGGTAGGGGTAAGTAGACACCTACCACTAGCAATATACCTCCAACACAAGGTTGTGCCCACTCAAGGTCCCATAATGTAGCCCTCGGCTCAACCCCTGGTAGCCTGTCAATGAGCAGTCAGGATTAACTCAGGAGACAGGTATGTAAAGCATTTAAGTGCAACAATACAGTAAATAAGTAAGACATAACACACAATAAAAATCCCACACTAATTTATAAAAATAGTTTATATTCTTATCTTTAAAATGATACCAAAACAATAAAAATCTAATATAGGGAACGAGAGATAGGATTTTTTAAATATTAAAAATCAACTAGCGCTTAGGAGCAAATAGCTCTCAAAGGGAAGGTTGCACTGGACCAGGACACAATCAAGAGTTCCAGTCGTCCGCAATGAAACACTTTTACACTTACTTCCAGATGTGTTTCGTGATGCCGGAAAGTGATCGACATCCCCAATCCAAGGTTCCAGAATCTCTTTGCGCTGTGATTCCAGTGCGCAACAGGCAGTCCTTAAGTGTGCATGCCTCTGGGTTTCAAACCAGGGTTTCATCACTGAAGTCCTTCTTCTTGTGGTTTCAGGCAGCATATCTGAATTCCAATGCAGATCAGCCACCTTTATTCCATCATCTTGGGGGACAGCCAGTGGGCACTCCTGTCCAATGAGCTGCAGGACACCACCCCGAGGTATGACAACTTCTTCCAAAGTGTGCATCTTCTTGTCCTATAAAGCACTGCACTTTAACATTCCAAGATGGTGGATTTCTTTCCAGAGGAGCAAGATCTGGCTAAACCAACCACAAGTGTAGCTCATTTCCATCAACTCCTCCTCTGGATATCTGCAAATTCCTTTCTTAAGGTTACCATCTATCTGTGTAGTACAGGGGTGAGGGGGCAGGCCTGGTTATATTACTTTCTGACTGATATCCTTTTGAAGCCTCAGCTGCTTCACCCAGCCCCTTTCCTTGCCTGGTGCATCATCCGCCTATCATCCCCCATCAGATAACCTCTGCTCAGAGCAGGCAATGTATCACCTAATCAAAACAGCCTGGGTAATCCTGTTAGGGCTGACCAATCGGGAGAGACCTCTAGCACGCTGGAATTTGGCTGACAGAAAATAAAGTCTTATGACTTATTTTCTGTATACGTTATGATAACTTCAACAATGACTAATTTGAGTCCACTTATGATATATTTATGTTTTTCCTAGCCATACTAAAGCTTATGGAACATATTTCCATTATAACCTATGGAGCTGACTTTCTACAATGAGGGAAATAGAAAAGGTGCAGTTTTTCCCTCATCATGGTATATCAAACATATTTTATATTGCCTCTGCTTATAGTTACATGGCACCCCACCCATGGGGCATCTAGGGGAGACCTTGGGTGTGTCTTATATGTAAAGCTAAGGTAGATTAACAATTTGGAAGTACCTTTAGTCGAATTTGCATACATTTTACTTTTTTTAAACAATCTGGAAAGCAAGGCTGTGTTTAAAAAGGACAGCAGGCCCACAGAGGGCACACTCCAGTGCAAGAAATCTACTGGGCCTCTAAACGTCCAGGCCCTATTATATACTAGGGACTTATAGGTAGTTTGAATCCCCCTTGCCCTATTATCTGCTAGGGACTTACTGGGTCTGTCATTGCCAATTGAAATTATAACATTATATTCAGAGCACTGGCCCTGGGCCTGTTAAGCAGAGCCCAGGGCACAGTCAGGGTCAGTTACCATCAGTATCAGTCAGCAATATTGGGGTGAACATGCTAAATGGGTGACTTCCTCACATTCTCGCACCTAGGGCACCACATCCTTAGAAAATAGCCACTATTCAAGTTCTGACCACCCTAGTGCACATGTGAATAGTAGGTACTCTCTACAGTTTGCTGTATATTGTGCTGTCAAGTATCAACAAGCATTGGCAAAGTCAATGGGTTTCGTCTGTATTATATTTTTTGCCTTTGTATATTTTTTATAGAGATATTTTGCTTTAATGTTTTTTTGTTTCCTGGGACTAAATCAGTTTAAAATTGTCCCTTAGTTTCAAATGGCATTGAAGCAAAGTATTGTAATGTGTAGTTAGAATAGGTTGTATGTTATATTAATTTAATGTAATCTTACAATTTACCTGTATAGCTATAACAAAACCGAAATTATACAAAGCGTTTGACTGGTTTAGTAATGTGCAAGCATAATTTACCATGCAGTTGGCAACCACATTTGCTTCTAAAGACAAACTTCTTGGAACTGCAACAAACCTGGTGGCTGGAATGTAATCTGTTACTAATGCTAAAATAAAGTATGCAGCCTCTCACAGCCTCTACATTTGTACTTCACTATTACTAGCTTCATTTTTGATTGAATTACATATTAGGCAAATCAACCCATAGTTTTCAGGAACAGTTGGAAAATGGAATATATTATTTAAAGGAGGTAACATTATGTACGCAAAACACTAAAAAAAATGGGCAGTTAAAAGCTTTTCATATTCCCAAAAAATGCCTACATCACAAATAACATGCAATCACCAAGCACACTAACTTAAAAAAAGAAACTTCTTGGCGCTGCAACAACAAAGGCGTTTGGAATTTAATCTGTCACTGCTGTTAAAATAAAGTATGCCACCTCTGTTCCCAACCAGCAGAAAAAACGGACTCCTGATAGTCATCTCTTCAAAATGAGTGTGCTTGTGTGAAGCACTGCAAAACGTGGGCCCAGATTTAAGAAAAGTTAACACAGCCTTTGCGCCATTTATTTTGATGCAAATGTGGTGCTAACCCAGCTCCATATTTATATTTTGTCACTAGAGCAGTCTTGCGACAAAATTTCTGACTGTGGTGGTCACCTTGTTGGTCCTGCCACGCCACGCCTGCGGTTGTGGTCAGACTGCTGACAGCGTAGCAGTGCAGGACCGCCAAATTATGACCGTGGCAGTGAACTGGCTGCATTGCAGCCAGTTTACTGCCTGTACCGCCAGGGCAGTGAGACCGCCTGGACGAAGGTTTACCACCTTTGACCCGGCGGTCCACCTAACACCGCCCATGGTATAATGAGTATCCTTTCCGCCAGGGATTCTGTGATGGCACCATCTCAATGAAATCCCTGGTGGAAAGGATACTTGGCAACAGGAATACTAATTCCTGTCACTACAACAGGACTCCCCAACCCCCCTCCATGTAGGAGGCCCCTCCACTACCCGACCCCATCAGATGCCCCCACCCCACTAAGCTGCGACACCCCCTACCCCCGATCCTCGCACTGACTGCCCGCCCCGATCCACGCATGCACACACCACACTCACATACATACACGCACACATCCATGCTCACTCATTCGCACACACGGCAACGACACCCCCCCACCACCTGCATACAGACATTCACACAAATACACAGACACTTGCACACACATGCACACAAACACCCCCCTCCATTCACACACAACAGTCAACACCCTTCCCCTCCCCTAACAGAGGATCACCTTACCTGGTGATCGAGGTGGTCATCCGGGAGGGAACGGGATCCATAGTGCTTGCTCCACCGCCAGCGCCCTGTCAACACAACACCACCACGCCATTTACAATGTTGTAATACCGCGGGCGGTGTTGTGGTGACGTGGTGGCGGAGCAAGCTCCACTAGACCGCTGACCGCCAGTATGGCTGCTGGCGGCTTCCCCGCCAAATAGTGGTGGAGGGCAGCCAGCAGTCGTAGTATGGTGGTCTTCAGACCTCCAAAACTGGCAGTCATATGGCGGCAGTGACTTTGGGGGTCTAGGGAATAGACTGCCAAAGTTATAATGAGGACCTTAGTGTTCTGTGTTATTTTATGACAATGATATGCAAGGTAGACGGTACCTCCCAAAAAATGGCGCTAGCGCCATATGTACAAGCCGACGGAAAAAACGAAGCATGCATAGGACTGGCTCCAAAAAATGACAGTAAGTCTGATTAGCGTCAAAATTTTAACGCCTGGTCAGACCAGGCGTTAAAAAAAGGCCCAGCCACTACTACACAAGGGAAAAACACAGAAGGAACATTGGCAAGCAACTGGACACCATGAACCTGTTACGGCTGCAGTTCGGCACCAGGAGAAGACAACAGCGACAACACCAAGTGCCACCAGCACCACTGCAGCAGCCTCAACTAACACCACAGCAGCCACAAAGACAGTGCGGAAAGAGGGAGAGGATATTTCGCTCGTGCATCCATCCTTGGCCTCAGGGAAGAAGAGATAATTAGACTCTACCGTCAGATGCAGGAGTCCATTGTATGCCTGCTCCACCACAATTCGCCGCACATCACAGCAAGAGTGGAAAGTCATACAACCATACCATCCATGACCAGACTTCTGGCTGTCCTACAGATGCTGGCCTCAGGATCCTTCCAGACCACTGTTGCACAAGTGGGTGATATCTCCCAACCATCCCTTTATGCCTTCCTTCCTATGGTTCTTAATGCCATCATCCACCTCACACCCCCCCACATCCGGTTCCCCAACACCCAGCAACTGCAGCAGAAGACCAAGCAAGGATTCTATCAAATTGCTGGGTTCTCAAATGTGCTGGGTGCAATGGACTGCACCCATGTCCAACTTGTCCCTCCTGCTGCAACGGAACACCTCTACAGGAACCGTAAACATGCACACTCCATCAATGTGCAGGCCAATGTTGACCACCGTGGAATAATCTCCAACATCCTAGCAAAATATCCTGGCAGCGTCCATTATGCTTACATCTTCATAGACTCAACAATCAACCAACGACTCCAGGATGGACAATATGGCAATGGCCCACTCATACGTAAGCCAGCATATAAATGATAACCCAGAAAATACGCCAAACCTGTGGGACAAACAATACATACACCACACTAAACACAGATGGACAGGGAAACACAGATGATTGGACAACAACACATATGTCACATGCCACACTACTCCGTATTCAATGCACATCACCCTCAGGCCGATATGTACAAGTTCCTGGCACCACCGCACTGACTTACAATGATGGACAAGGGGAGCTTGGTCCCCTTTGCATACAAAAGCTGCGTCAAACCACTACATGTGTCCACAGGTTGACAACAAAATACAGATCCTTCATACATAACACTTACCAAGGATTATCTCAGCTATGTCAATTGCATAGGCCATGCCACTGTCAAACAACTCACATATCGGCACTGCCCCTCATTTACCATGCTGTAGAAACCTCAGGCACCACCAATATCAATTGCCACCCGAGTGGTGCCATCACCATCTACATATCACCAAAACTTACCAGATACACTCATTGTGTTCACCTTCCCTTGTGTGGCACATAGTGCAGCACACATTGCAATACAACTTCGCCATCAATGAAAGATCATGTGCAAGAATGGACTCCTCACAGCACACCAACAATCATACCTGTAAATCCCACATCTCCTTACCATGATACAAGGGTACCAACAGTGAACTGTGGTAGCTGAACTACTAACAATGTACAAGGAGAGGCCAGAAATGCATATGAATGAGGAGACATGGGACTTAGCAGGGCTGGACTGGTGATGCAGGGCAATGCAGAAAAGCACATCATGCCCCGTTCTGTCCCACAGGTGTCTGAAAACTCTTGCATACATCACAGCACATCCCAGACAACTGTGCCACACTGGGCATATGAACATCATGCACCTATGTATGCCAGCCAGCAATTGGCAACAACAACACTTTGTACAAGGGAGATATTTCAAGGCCAAAGGGGTGGGATTGACATGCAACACACAGGGCGCAACACCTGTTACATGGCACACAACACACAAAATAGGTTCAAATTTCCATAACATCACTCTTCTGCAGGTCTAAAGTGAAGGGACCAAGGGCCACAAGTTAGAAAAGTGGCGCAGCATCTAAAGCTGCGCCACTGTACTTGCGCCCCTTAGGGCATCCCTCCTGCACCATGTGTGTGTCGTATTCAATATACGGCGAACCATGGCGCAGCATAGATGCAGTAGTGTCAAGATAATGGATGCCATTGATGTACTGTGTGGGATTATTGCCAAATTTTTGGTGCAAATCCTGCACAGTACATAGAGGCCAATTTAAAGCAATGGTGTGCCCCCTTCTAACCCCTGCTCTGTGCAGGCGTTAAAAGTATCAGCTAAAAATTACTCATTGGAACCTCTTAGATTCCTCTGCACCATTTTTGCATTCTCCCTAATTGGGGAATACCCCTTGCATACATGATGCCTAGCACAGGCATAATGAGGCGCAAAGGGTCACTAAGTGTCACACTGCATGAGTAGTGCCACTTTAGAAACATGGCTCTGCGATTTTGGCCTTGTTGGGTCACAACAGCGTCAATAAAAATGAAGCAAATGTGGTGCTAGGAGGTGCTTGGTCCTCCTAAATTTGGATCTCAGTGTCAAATATAGACAACACCACACATATTCGGCATGGGTGAACTGCCAGACCAGAATTTAAATAACAATCACCAGGTCCCTGAGGCACAACCCATGAGAGGAAAGTGCACCACCACTCATCAATGCAACCATCCATCCAAACAGGAACACACACAATACCAGATGCAAGTCTGAATCACCACTCCACTTAAAACAAATATGTGCCATGGCACATTGCAAATAAAAAATATGCATGACTGACACATTTTCTCGCATTCCTTTGCAGTGGACCAAAGTTACGGCATCCAGCCATGGGTCATGACCCCTTTTGGAAATCCTACAACTGATGCAGAGCAGGCTTACAATGAAGGTCACAGAAGGAACAGGAGTGTAGTGGAGAGGACATTTGGCGTCCTAAAATCCAGGTTCAGGTGCCTAGCTCTAACAGGAGGAAGCCTGTTATATGCACCACCCTTTGTCTGCAAAATGATCCTTTTGTGTGCTATTTTGCATAACATTTGTCTACGCACCAATGTCCCCTGAGATGAACAGGTATATGTCCCCAATGAGGAGGATGACGACAATGGTGCACAACAGGAGGAGAGGGAAAAAACAAACTCTGCTGCTGGAGTACGCAAAAGACAACAAATTGTGCACAACTTTTTCACATAGACACTGTACTCCAAGATTCACCTTTTAAATATTCCAATAAATTCATGTTAACTTAGAATGCTCATGGCGTATTCATTATCACGATCACATACCAGTTGTAACTTGCCCCTATCTCAGAGATCATGCCTACACTACAACAGTTATAAACAATTTTCAAACATAGGCCCAGATTTAAGAGGGCCTAGCGCCTCCTTACGCAACATTAGCATCATATTTCTTATGCTAATGTGGCCCAACAATGCCAAAATCTAAGCACCAGAAATATAAAGTGGCGCAATGCATGCATTGCGCCACTTTGTTACACCTTGTGCCACATGATGCCTGTGCCAGGGATGATGTATGCAAGGTGGGGTGTACACCCCCGACAGTGAGAGTGACAAAATGGAGCTGTGGAATATAAGATATTCAAATGTGTCATATTTTGCGTATACTTTTAACACCTGCTCAGAGCAGGTGTTAAAAGGGGGCACACCTTTGGTATCCATGGGCCCCAATGTACTGTTCAGGGTTAGGGCCAAAATGTTGGGGCTAATCCTGAACAGTACATCAATAGCATCAAATACCTTGACGCTATTGCCCCCTACCATGCGCCATGATGCGCCATCTTTTTTTTCTTGCAGTCCTTAGCGCCCCCCTACCACACTCATGGTGGTGGTAGGGGGCACTAAGGGCGCAAGAAAAGTGGGGCTGCACTGGGTGCAGCGCCACTTTTCTTGATTCTGCCCCATAGCCAGGAACAAAAAAAAACAAATTAAAAGAATGCACTACCACATGAATGTGTGGGTAGAATGGAGGCATAGGGGTGATTTTAACCTTGGCGGACGGCGGAGGCCGTCCGCCAAGGTACCGCCGTGAAATGACCGCACCGCGGTCAAAAGACCGCGGCGGCCATTTAAACATTTCCACTGGGCCGGCGGGCGCTCTCCGAAAGAGCGACCGCCGGCCCAGCGGAAATGCCCCTGCAACGAGGACGCCGGCTCAGAATTGAGCCGGCGTAGTTGCAGGGGTGCGACGGGTGCAGTTGCAAAGCAGACACTGAAATACTTTGCGGGGCCCTCTTACGGGGGCCCCTGCAGTGCCCATGCCCTTGGCATGGGCACTGCAGGGGCCCCCAGGGGCCCCGCGGCACCCCCTACCGCCATCCTGTTCATGGCAGGTTTCCCGCCATGAACAGGATGGCGGTAGGGGGTGTCTGAATCCCCATGGCGGTGGAGCGCGCTCCGCCGCCATGGAGGATTCAATGGGGCAGCGGTAAACCGGCGGGAGACCGCCGGTTTACCCTTTCTGACCGCGGCTGAACCGCCGCGGTCAGAATGCCCTCGGGAGCACCGCCAGCCTGTTGGCGGTGCTCCCGTGGTCGGTGACCCTGGCGGTCACTGGCCGCCAGGGTCAGAATGACCCCCATAGTCTGTAGCAATTACAATTTACATTGTCACACACATGTCACACACATATCACACAAGTGTGTTGGCTTGACATATGCCTGCAGCAATCCTGGAAATGCATGTGAAGACTGCTGTACAGATGTATGGACTAGGCAAGGAAAGGGTAGCAATTACCTACAATGGCAGGTTTGTGTCTGCTGGGTAACCAAGTAAAGTCTGAATGACACTATCATTTGAAGTGTTGCATGTAGGGTTTGAACCTGTGGTTCTTGGGATGGACTGGGAAAATATGTTTTTCTATACAGAAGCCTATTGGCCTGGAGTTGTCTGGGTGTGTGTTCCTCGTTTGTTGCTTGTGTGTGTGCAGCGGGTGCTTGGCACTGCTCCTTTGGTGGGCCTGCTGCTCGACCGCGCTGCCACAGGGTGGAGCATTGGTGTTCTCTTTTTGCCACTGTCTTGCCTCTGGGGGGGGGGCCTTGGACTCTGTGCGTGCTGTTCCTTGCTTTGAGGTGGTGCATACAGAGCCAACTTCCTACAATATTCAAGAGATGGGAAACACCAGAACTAGCTCTATCCGCAAAACTAGCTAACACCAATACTTTGCATACAGCCAGCCACACCATCAATCCCTTGGTCAAGGATATTTGCTTACGTAATCAACAAATGCAAGACGGCCAGAATGATGCTAATACTTATTGCCACTCAGTGGGCGAGACAGAACTAATAGAAATGGCCCAGGGTAACATGCAGAAATTACCAAGACAACAAGATTTGCGGTCAGTAGAAGAGGGGAGATTTCCCCATCCAGAACAAGAGATTCAGTTTGACAGCATGGCTCCTATAGACCTAGAATTTCTGTGCTTATCTGAAAACACAATGGCCATTATGAGAAATGCAAGAAGGCCAAGAACGTTTCACATAGCCAGATGGGAAGGATATTCAATGTGGTGCCAAAAAATGTACCTATTACTAGAAAATATTAAATACACAATAGTCCTAAGATACCTTGTACACCTACTAGACTGCAAACTAACTTGTGCCTCATTAAAGTTACATCTAGCAGAGATTGTGGCCTACACAAGAGGTCATATAGGAAGAAGTTTCTTCAGAACACCAGTAATAAAACAATTCTTAGAGGAAGCAAAGAGAATAGTACAACCGAGATGGGTGTCAGCACCTACATAGAATCTGAATCTAGTACTAACACTATTGATGAGAGAGGCTTTTGAGCCTTTAAACAAGGCATCATTAAAAATGCTCACGCTGAAGACTGCCTTTCTGGTGGCAGTGACATCACTCTGTAGGGTGAGTGAGCTGCAGGCACTTACAATTTAAGAGGCTTTCCTACAAGGACAGAATAGTCATGAGGACAGATCCTGAATTCTTACCGAAGGTAACTTCCTGCACACGTCAACCAATTCAAATTCCAAGTTTTTTCCAAGAAACAAAAACACAAGCAAAAAGAGCATTGCACATGCTTAGAAGCAAGAAGAGCAATCGTACTACATGGAAAGAAAAAAAGTAGGAAAACAAAGCAATTATTTGTCTCCATTATAGACAACTACATGGGTAAACCAGTGACTAGGCGTACTGCTGCTAAGTGGATCTCTCAAACAATTCAAGTTTGTCACGCAAGTGCAGGAATACAATTGAATTCTTACCCAAAAGGTCACCAAACATAGAAAAAAGGAGCAACCGTTGTGTTTCTAGCAAATATACCTTTACAGGACATTTGCATGGCAGCTACTTGGTCATCAGTTCACATGTTTAATAAACATTATTGCATAGACATTCAAATGAAAAAGGAAGCTCAAGCTGGACAAAGTACGCAAACATCTATTTACAAATTTAAGCTCAGCTTCATCCCAGCCACCGCAGGATCAAGAAATAGCTCCAAGATCAATGCGCAGCATGTGAATTCCGAAAAGATTCATGCTGCAAAACAAAATGGTGTCTTAACTGTAGAAGTAGTTTTGCAGCTTGAAGAATTTTCTGTATTCTCAAGCCACCCACCCACCTCCCCTAAAAGATAGGAGTAAAGAAGGAAAAAAAACAAATCTGAAGATGGCGACCATGAGTGGGAGCTTTCGGAGAGGGCGTGTGAAGTCTGAATAGGAAGGTGGTGGGACTGTCGATGCTCAAAAAGAAATAACTACTACTACTAGATTGGGAAATTCCTGACCCAACCACTGTATGGCAGAATAAGGCATAGCATGGAAATCCAGAAAAATTCTACAAGCTGCATAATTACCCCTACGAGTAAGAAACCATTTAGTTTTCCCTGTGTTAACAGCAGATCGAAGTACAGTGAAACATTTGGCAAAGTGTGTGTTCTCCACTGCAAGTTTAGCATTGTGGTATCTAAATGCTTGTTGGGGGGTTGGGTGGGGAATGCACTCTTGCCCTCTGTGAGGTGGCAATCAAAATATATTGCCTGCCTTCCCTGAGGATTTCCAAAATACATTTGCCCAGATGGTCCACGATATGGACATATTACCAAGTTCATCAAATGGGCAGGTCTGGACGCCAGACTGTGTGGGCTGTGTAATGAGCAGAAGTGTGGTGATTCGCCATCACTCCTGGAGTCACACCATGTGTATCTGTATGGACATGCAAGGATTTGTTATTGATACACATTTTGATAGCTCCAGGCTGTTTGGAAGAGTCAGTTATGAAGCCTTTCAAATATAGCCATGCTATTGGCCACTACTTGGGCCTGCCATTTCCATCAACAGTACCAAAAATTCAAATTTGGAGGTGGCCTTTTCAGCCCCTTTCAGGCACCAAGTGGGTGTTTGATGGCAGATAAGGCCACTCCTCTTCCTCATCTTCTTCCGCTGCCAAGCTGCTGTTTCCTCCTTCAGCAGAACCAGACAGGCAGTAGGGTACAGAACAGATTTTTATCTGCCAATCTGACGTGCAGTTACTTCAGATCAGTGGGTCTTGCAGGCGGTTTTTCATGGTTACAACATTCTCTCTCTGTCCCGTTCTTTGCAGTTCCTGTTTTTCACTCGGTCGTTGCCTTTTCAGGTCCTCTTGTTTTCACTCAGCATATGGTGGCACTATTCTTGCCATTCATTTCTTCCTGAGGTTCTTAATTAACAAGCCAAAATCCCACCTTCAGCCCGAGTATAGGATTCCCTTATCAGGAGCTGCTTTGGACAGTGGGGTGTTCAAACTCTTTCCGCTCCTGCAGCGAGTCTGGAACATTCCAATTATCTCAGTTTGTCCCGCTCAGTGTTGTGTTCCACCCCAGATGGTTCTGAGGCTGCCTGTTGGCACTTGCAGTCTCTTCAGTAGAGCCTCTGCCTTCAGTGGGCTCAGCTTCTGTCTTCCATCAGGTGCAGCCTTATGCAAGTTGTGACTGACAGTTTCATCGTCCGTGTGGTACCGCAACAAACAAGGCACTCGGACACTGGCACTGGCTAAACGATCAAAGGGACTTCCTTGGCTGTCGACCCATCAGGCAGGCTTCCTAGATGTCAGGGCTGATGTGCTCAGAAGGTTCCATCTAGCTGACCATGAGTGGCATCTGCACCCAGAGAGAATTGGGATAATATTTGCCTACTGGGGAGTGCATTGAGTAAATCTTTTCAGTATTTTTGAGAATGCTCATTGTGAATCGGTTTGCACTCTAAAGCAGTTCTTAAGCTTTTTACTTCTGTGGTGGAAGCCCACTGAATCATTGTAATCTAGGGACCCCATTGAATCATTATTTTAATCAGCGACCTGATGACTTCACTGAGTCGTCATTACCAGAAGCTGGGAACGACGGCTTAAACATTTTTGATGATTTGAACCTCAAAACAAAGACCAGGCTGAGGTGACCTGAGAGTTTGGAGATGCAGGTGTCCATCAGCAGAGTGGACCCTAAAGTATTTCTGACTATCCCTCCTGACAGGGAGTCACAATTGCCATTGCCATTCAATGAAGCCCTCACCGATGTCCTCTTGGGTACTTGGCCCAAACCCAACAAAGGGGCTCCTGTGAACAGGACTATCGCATGCTGCCATCGGCCCGTCCCAAACGACCCTAAATTCCTGTCCCAACACCCCACGCCTGAGAGTCTTGTCATCTAGGCTTCCTCTTTCTCAGGTGCATTCCCTTCCGCACACCCGGATAGGGAATTTAAAAAGGCTGGAACAATTTGGGAAGAAGATGTTTTCTTCCTCCAGTCTCGCGCTGTGGTCCGTGAACATCGCATGTTTTTTGGGCCGCTCTACCCACTCTCTGTGGGATACGGTCGCACAAGTTCTGCCACCGAGACCGGAGGAGGACTGTGCTATCGTCTCCCAAGCTGTCACCGATGGGAGAGATGTGGCGAAGTTCACGATCCGATGTGGGCTGGACACGACCGACTCTCTGGGCAGATCAGTTGCTACAACGGTGACCTTGAGGCGCCATGCCTGGTTGCGTACTTGTTTTTTTTGGGAATGTCCAACAGTCTATTATGGACATGCCCTTTGATGGCTCCCGTCTCTTTGAAGACAAGGGGGACCCGGCCTTAGAGAGATTCAAGGACTCCCGGGCTACGGCTCAGTCCCTTGGCGTTTCCACTGCCCCTCGCCTCCAACACTCCACCTTTTGCCCCTTGCCTCCCTGTTGTGTCCTCAACCCAGCCACCGTGTCACCCATGCTGTTCAGCTGCTGCATGGCCGGGGATGCGGAATCTCACGTGGGCATGGGACAGGGAACGAGAGGTCTGCCCAGTCCCCCCCTGCCCCGCTGCATCCTCCAAACCCTCCAAACTGTCTTTCTGGGTGCCATCACTCCAGCTCGCAGAGTAAGTGAGCTTCAAGCTCTTTCTTCAAAGCCTCCATTCTTGTCTGTGCACCCTGACTAAGTGGTGTTACACACTTTAACTTCAGGAACTTTTCCTGCAGACCTGAAAAAGGCATACATATGACCATTATTAAAGAAAACAAACCTAGACCCGCAAGACCCCAACAACTACAGACCAATCACAAATGGACCTTTCCTGGGCAAATTGATAGAAAGAGCAGCATTCGCTCAGATGTCACAATTCATTGAAGACAATTCTATACTTTCAGACTTCCAAACTGGATTCCGCCCAGGAAGAAGCACTGAATCGGCACTCATGGCAATCTGGGACGATCTTAAAAACACAGTCGACCGAAATGGAGTTGCTGCACTACTTCTCTTGGACCTCTCAGCTGCCTTTGATACGGTTGACCATGACACCCTAACTCAAAGACTCCACGAAGCAGGCATACAAGGGATTGCTCTCGACTGGATTACTTCCTTTCTTCAAAAAAGAGCAAATATCACCCCCCTTCTCGTCCGAACCCTACTTCACAAAAGCAGGGGTCCCTCAAGGGTCAATCATCTCACCTTTGCTTTTCAACATCTACATGATATCTTTACCAGAACTGATCAATGATTTCCATCTCACATGCTACAACTATGCAGATGACACACAGATACTACTTAAATTAGAAGACCCCAATTATGACCCTCTGTGCGTCTGGCCTGACGATCTTGGACCACCTCCTCAATTATCCAAGGAAGTTAAAAACCTAGGAATCACCATGGATTCCAAGTTAACTATGAATGCCCAAGTAGACAAATTAGCACGCACAAGCTTCATCACCTTAAAGACTTTACGACGCATCTTCCCCCACCTCGGATTTCCACACAAGGTGCAAGCTACTATCTCGCTTGTACTATCCAAACTGGATTATGCCAATAGCCTCTACCATGGATCATCTCTATCTGTTATGAAAAAAACTACAACGTATCCAGAATTCCGCAGCCAGGCTACTACTACATATAAAGCAGCAAGCCCACATCTCCCCTGCCGTTGCCAGAAGATGCACTTTCAAGCTGCTTTGTATCACCCACAAAGCTATACATGGAACAGGACTGCTTTTTATCAGAAAGAAAATTACCAAATACATCCAACAAAGAACCCTCCGCTCAAGATTGGCACCCCGCCTTAGAACACCACCATACAAGAAAAAGACTATAGGTGGTACATCCATCTCCGTCCAAGCAGCCAAACTATGGAATTCATTACCCCCAACTATAAGAGCCACAGATAACTTTCTTGTCTTCAGAAAACTACTCAAGAGTTGGCTCTTTCCTTCATAACCACCTTTTTCAAACAACTATGAACTGCATATGCCTATGTGGATAAATATTTTTTTCAGATTATATGTATATTTCTATTTATTTATAGATTCTTTGGAAAATATGTATTGCTAATATGTCATAACAATAAAATACACACACACTCTTTAAACCTGTCTGACTAAGTATTTTTTACCCATGATTCTAATTATGTATTGTATGTGCATATGTGTGTGTATTCGTGTGTGTGTGTGTGTGTGTGTGTGTGTGTGTATATATATATATATATATGTATGTGTATATGTTGTTTCTGTGCTTGGCATGTTCGTGGATCATTGCATGGCTCCTGGTTCTTTGGGTTGTTATACTAGATATCTATGAATTCCTGCTCTCATCTTATCACACTTTTCTACTCATCACTCTTATGTCATGTCTCTATCAAACTATCTTCCATTCTCACTCTGACTCATCCCAAATCCCTTCTACCACTTTCATCTCCTAAATATCTCTGCCTAAGCTCTTCCCTCCACCTCCACATCTAACTCACCAAACCTCACTCTACCTCTGTGACCTCCCACACAACCGTACTAAATTCTCCTGCATTCATCTCACCCTGCTACTATGCTCTCCCTAACCCTTCCACATACTCTTCCCTCTCCGCCCCCCTTTACTCATCCCAAGCCTTTGGGTTGAGTAAATGAAGGATATACTCCTAATTAACACTTCTGGATTTCTTTCCTCCTCCACCCCTCCATTACTCCAGTCAATCTAACTAACAAACTCTCATATCCGCGGCTCAAATTAACTCATAATAATACTAAAACTGTACTCATTATTTAATGATACTAATCCATCACTAATTCTTGTTGGGTTCCAGAGTAGCGTGCTACTCATCGAAAAGCGCTTCGACGCCTCGTCAGGGGTAGTAAGCGCTATATAAATACGATTACAATACAATACAATACAATACATGTGATAACTGAAAACATACTTCTCAATGGCACTCACATGGTTGACCAAGAGAGAGTGACATACAGGGACCAAAACAACATAAAGGTCTAGATGTATCACAACCAATCCAGTTTGGAATGTGCATGTAAGTCAAGCAATGTCCAAACAAGTCACATACCCGTGCCAAATTGTATGTGTGATGAATGAGACAGAAAGGTTGAAAGTGGTATCTCCTCTACTCATAGCTGACATGAGTAATTACACTATCACAATACTCTCATGGTGAATGTGAATAGGTTGTGGAATGCAGATGTGAGTTCGTGCCCATGTTGAATAAATTATGTGGAAGGACAGCTGAGAGGCTCCCTTACGTCACTTTGAAATCCAACATGTAGAGGTCACTCAGACACTACACAAGTGCTGTGGCTGGTGTTCTGTGATGTGTGGGGGGCTGTGATGTGATCTAGCAAAGCCTGGGAATGGGAAGGATACTATTACATAGCCTGTAGAAGAAGCCGTGTCCATCTACAAAGTACACAAGTCTGACTTAGTGTGCTGTGCATGAAAGGAAGGGACAATGTTGATGACAAAGATGGGTACTAGGGCAAATCAGGAGAAATTATGCCAGCAATGTTGAACTAGAACCATACATGACAAGATATGCCATCAATGTGTATGAAGGAACGCACATAGACTAATACTCTCTGTTCAACACAACATTTCCATGTAACATCAGACACATATTCACAGAGAATGTATAGGTCAGTACATATTCCAGTCACATTGGCAACAACTACAACTATGGTCTTGGCCAGCACAAACAAGTGTGACAGAAGCTAGTGACAAATGACAGTATCTGTACCCTGTGTCTAAAGACATGACCCAGTTCCACAATCTATCAGTGACCTAACCAAGCATCATAGGAATAATCTCACCTAAAACCCATATGTAAAGACCTACACAAACAAGCTGCCAGTCCCAAGTGTATGACTAGGGCAAGCCTGACATCAAGAACCTCAAAGGTAACAAAACATACTTGACCATGGGATCACAAATGTGCAGGTATATGTCTGCAGGGGATTGTGCATCGCAGTGCTCTACGCATATCAGAAAATGTGACGCATACGCCCAAGAAGTGATATAATATGTCTTCCTTGCTGCACACATGGAAAAGTGAATTTACTTTCACTTTTACTTCAAGGTCTTGTAGCCTGAGTTTGAAGAATGTTGTGTGGTGCTTGTGCTGGTGTGTGGAGTGTTGTATTTAGAGTGTTTTGTGCTGTGCCCTGTCTGTGTCTAGTCCATTTTGTAAATTTTGTAAGTCTATTGTACATTGTTGTCCTGTTATTGTGTAAGTATTGTCGGGTTTCTGTCTTGGGGTAGTTAAGTTTGTTGGGGTATTTGGGTTAAGGTGGTGAATAGTTTTATTATTGTTGGGGTAATTAGGTTGCAGTGGCAGGAACTGCAAGATGTCGGGGAAGGGAAGGGCACATAGGATGACTGGTGATGACCTGGGAGGGTTCATATGATTGGTGTGCCACTACCCCCCAACATGGGGCTATGGGTGGCCGTGTCATCATGGGCTACCCAACAGGAGCAAGGAAGCTGTGCTGGGGCATGGTGCTCTACCAGCTTCGTTGCATCTTCTTGGTGGAGCACACGGACCACCAGATGAAGCATCGGTGGGCAGACGTCATTGCCTGTGAAGGGGATCTCCTGGATCCCCTGATGATTCTGGTTGGTGGACCTGGTGATAAGTACCCCTTTTACATAGCAACATTCCCATTTGCATGTGCATGACAGTAGGACATAAGGATAACTGCAGCATGTCATGACAAGGGTGAGGACAGCAAGTTCTGTGTCTTAACCAACCTGCATTCATGAGAGGTCAGCAATTCACCGGTTGCAGACAATTTGCACATTCCTCTCTGTGTACCTTGTGTATCGCATATACATATTGAAGTGCCGAAAATGGTACACACATGTGCAATGGTGCAAGGGTTCACGTTTCCCAGGCACAAACGTACATGTCCATCATGGGCTTCAAAACTGTGGAAATGTGCTAAGTAATGTTTAAGTGATGACAAACATGATGCTGTAGTATTAGTAGTCATGAGTGTGTGTGTTCCTTGAGCCATGTATGTGCAGAATGACACATCAAGAATGCAAATGTAAGAAGGACTAATTGGCTCCTACTGCAACATTGGTGTCATAGTTTTTGAAGGTAATGTGGCTGATGGAGGCATTACCACACCATATGTCAAAGTTGCACAATGCAAGTATTGTGGCATTTTTAAACCCTGGTGCCACATGATGGCAGTGCCAGGCCTAAGGAATGCAAGGTGTGTATTCCTGCAGTAGGTGGCACACGAAAAATGAGCCTTTGAATCTACTTGGTTCCACTGTGCCATTTTCAGAGTTAACTTGAATCCATGCCTAAGGTAGGATGGTTGTTATCAAAAAGCCTAATTTCACTTGCCAGGTTTAGCACCTTCATGTATGGTGCAAAGCTTTCTAGCAGCCACCATAATGTCATAGTTTACAACATCAATGTCCTGACATGCGCCATAGTGTGCAATATGTTAAATATGGCACACACATGACGGAGTTATGTGGTGGTAGTATTGGGTTTAAAAGAGTCAAGCATCTGAGTGGTTACTCCATTTCCACATAGATTTACTACAAAGTACTAAGCTTCTACCTGTTGACAGTATCCTGTCCCCAAAAAAAGTGCAACATATGTATCTGAGACATGGATGCATGGGTGCATCCCATATCTGTACATGGCTTTCTGGGCTAACTATGTCTGTCTGACTGAAGGGTTATAGATGGCAGTTGGTAATTCCTAAACACTCACCTCTCGACACCCAATGAGGAACCAGGACGCCATGGAGCCCGAACTACATGTACTGCCCATGTTGGTTTACCTCCTCTTCTACCAGGAGTACGAACGGCGGCGGCGGCGACCACTGTGAGTACTGCACCTACAACACAAGGGAGAGGGGTAGGAAAGAGAGTGACACACACACATGCAACACGCAACACCCCCACCCTCACACACAACAACATACACACAAATACATGCAGCAACATTACATATACACCCCCCCACCCCATGGAAAAACGCAAGGACAAAAGGAAATGATTGTAATGATTGTAATCAAGAAAAATCCATTAGTCAAAAGTCAAAATTCAGTATATACAAATATGTACACCAACTACACAAGTCCGGATAGTGTACTAATCATTGTCCGTGGACCACTGGGCCCAAAATACATGGGCGAGGCTCACACATGATACCTGACTGGAAACGGAGATAACACTGCTGGGGCATCAGATCGAAAGTAAACAGGCACCTCAGCGGGAGGGGGGGGGCACCTCAGCCTGATGAACGCACGACGCCACTGCTGCATGAGGGGGCTCCATGCCCATTGATGTATCCTGGGGAGTGCAAAGCCACAGTCTCTCAAGTCTCTCCAGTGGGTGGTTTGCCCACTGCTTTATCCTGGGGAGTGCAAATCCACAGTCTCTCAAGTCTCTCAAGTGGGTGGTTTGCCCACTGCTTTATCCTGGGGAGTGCAAAGCCACAGTCTCTCAAGTCTCTCCAGTGGGTGGTTTTCCCACTGCTTTATCCTGGGGAGTGCAAAGCCACAGTCTCTCAAGTGGATAACAGTCTCCATTGGTTCCGGAAGGGGCCTGGTGCCCAGAGTGCTTCATCCTGCCAAGGACTGAGGTAGTGGATGCCTTTCTCCACTGGTTCTGGAGTGGGCCTGGTGCCCAGAGTGCTTCATCCTGCCAAGGACTGAGGTAGTGGATGTGATACTCCACTGGTTCTGGAGGGGGGTTTGTGCCCAGAGTGCTTCATCCTGCCAAGGACTGAGGTAGTGGATGCCTTTCTCCACTGGTTCTGGAGGGTGCTTTGTGCCCAGAGTGCTCCACGTGCAGTGTGGCCGGTACAATTCCCTCACCTGGGTGTGCGTGCCACGAGATTTGCGAGGTTCAGGTAGCATGATACTCCATGGAGGCAGCGACATACCCCACACTGCTGCAGCTGCGCCTTCCACCTGCAGGTGCAAACAGTGATGGAAGAAATGCCTCATGAAGCTGCGCAGGGTCCAGGAACTCTCCTCCAGCCTCAGATGACTGACCACTGGGGATGGTAGCCATGTCAGCGGTGGTGCCTGTGTCTGAGGATGCCGCGGGGCCGGTGGCGGTGCTTGCAGCAGTGTCTGTTGCGGTGGTGCTGGCGGCGGTGCATGGCTCAGCCCTGCTGAGGGACACAGCAGGACATCTTCTGCCGCCTTGGCCGGCTGCCCACTGGGGAAGAGGCTGGGGACTGTCGTTGAGGCTGTAGATGTGCCGGGGGCGGTGCAGGTGGCGGTGCATGTGGCGGTGCAGGTGGCGGTTGTGGTGGCGGGCAGCTAGCGGTGTTCGCCGCCGTACAGGTTGGCGCGGTCATGGACAGAAAGTGTGACACTGGTCCCTCAGTAGGTGCCACCATGCCCTCTCCTGACCTGCTCTTCATCTTTTGGCCCTTCCCCAGCTTTGATGGTGCCGCAGTTGTCTTGCCACTGTCCCCTTTGTTTTTTGCTGAGCCCTCTGGGATGTAGGCACCTTTTTCACCTTGGCAGGTGGCGAAATGTCCTTGCCCTCGCTACGTGGCACACTGGCAGCCCTGATGTGTGGCGCACTCGATGACCCCGCAGTTGCTGCCACCACTGTGCCTGGGGATTTGGTGGCTGAGGTGCTGAGCGGGGACCTGGAAAGCCTGGCCCTAGGAGAAGGACGGGGGCGGAGGTGAAGGGAAGAGGTCAAGGTTTGCCAGGAAAAGTTTTTTTAGACTCACTAGGATGGAAAGATGGAGGGGGTTTGGGAGTGGAGGTAGTGGTTGTAGGAGGTGTACGTCTGCTGAATTTGGGTGAAGGTGCATAGGACAGAGGCTGTTGTGAGGTGGATCGCTGTTGGGTGGGTGTGTGCCTGCGTTTGTGTACTTTGGGAGGAGAGCTCACTGACACACTGGGAGAGGACCCTGGGGATGTGTGAATGGTAGTGGAGGTGGTGAGTGCACATGAGCGGTGTGTGGTGATGGGCGTGCTGGTGATGGAGGCAGTGGCTGAGGATGTAGTGCATGCAGGTGTGAGTGGAGACGAGACAGGGAGGGAGGAGGAGGACGTGGAGGATGGGGACACAGTGGAGGCAGTGGATGTTGCTGTGTCTGCATGGGGATGGTGCTTGTGTGAGTACCTGTGGGATGTGTTGTGCTTATGTTTGCCTGAGCCACTCTTGTGTGTTGATGAGTGTGCATGCTGGTCTGATGGTGTGCTTGGGGTAGGCTGAGGTACAGGGGATTGGGTCTGGGTGGAGGAAGTTGGAGGGGGGAGGCTGGACACAGGGACAATGACTGCCATCAGTGCTGAGGCCAGAGCCTGAAATGCTCTCTGTTGGGCTGCCTGCCAAGAATGAATGCCCTCCAGGTATGCATTTGTTTGTTGCAAATGCCTCTCAACACCCTGGATGGCATTCACAATGGTAGATTGCCCAACACTGAGGGATCTCAGGAGGTCAATAGCCTCCTCACTGAGGGCAGCAGGGCTGACTGGGGCAGGGCCTGAGGTGCCTGGGGCGAAGGAGATGCCCACCCTCCTGGGTGAGCGGGCACGGGACACACGCTGAGGGGCTGCTGGGAGGGCGGTGCTGGTAGGGGGGGTGGCAGCTGTACCTGTTGATGCGGTGGGCACAGAGGTTTCCTGAGGGGGGAGGATCTGTGGTGGCTTGTGCCAGTGTCAGGGGAACCGACTGTCCCGAGGTCCCAGATGGCCCAGGCTGGTCATCTTGATCCAGTTGTGCAGAGCTGCTGTCATCAATGTGGGCCTCTTCTATGTGGGGACTGGATATGTCTGGCACCTCCTGTCTGGTGACGTTGGGTAGGGGTCCTGTTGGGGTGTAAATGCATATTTATTGTATCTGTGTGTGCCATCTTGTGCAATGGGTGGTTGACTCTCTACTCCAGTGCTTGCATTATTGGCTTGGTCCTTGTGTGATTGGTGATTTTGGGGTATGAGTGAGTCTCTGTAGTGGACATGCTTGGGTGATGGGTGTCCATGCATTGGTGTTACATGCAGGGCTTGGTTTTGAGATGTGTGGGTTGTGTTGGTGAGGTATCTGTGGGTTGTTGGGGTGATGGGTGTGAGGGTAAGGGTGGGAGTATGTGATGGCATGCAGGTGGGGTGGGGGGATAAGGTAGTAAAGATTTGCCTTACCAGAGTCCAGTCCTCCTGCTACTCCTGCGAGGCCCTCAGGATGCAGTATTTCCAAGACTTGCTCCTCCCATGTTGTTAGTTGTGGGGAAGGAGGTGGGGGTCCACCGCCAGTCCTCTGTACAGCTATCTGGTGTCTGGAGACCACGGAACGCACCTTCCCCCGTAGGTCATTCCAGCTCTTTCTGATGTCATCCCGTGTTCTTGGATGCTGTCCCACTGCGTTGACCCTGTCGACAATTCTGCGCCATACCTCCATCTTCCTAGCAATGGATGTCTGCTGCACCTGTGATCCGAATAGCTGTGGCTCTTCCCGGATGATTTCCTCCACTGTGACCCTGAGCTCCTCCTCAGAAAACCTGGGGTGTCGTTGAGGTGCCATGATGTGGTGTGGGTGATGTGTGAGGTGGTGTCTGTTGTGATGTGTGAGGGGGTGTGTTGGTGTGTGTTGTTTGAGGTGTGTGGATGTTGTGTAAGTGATGGTGTTGTGTGTCTGTGGATGCTGGTGTTGTTTTAGGTAGTGTTTCTCTGTGGCCTGCTTTCAAATTTATGGTAGTAAGGGTTTGTGGATAATGTGGGTGTGTGTTTTAGATTGGATTGGGTGGGTGGGTGTGGTGTGTGTATGTGTATCAGGTGTGTGTATTTCGAATTGTCCAATGTGGTTGTGTTTTGTAAGTGTGTGTGTATTTTGAGCGCGGCGGTGTGTACCGCCAATGGATTACCGCGGTTGAAAGACCGCCGCATTGATTCGTGGGTCGTGATAGTGTGGGCGTATTCTTTTAGGTGTGGCATGTCGGTTGTGTTTTCGCCAGTTTACCTCTGACCTTTGGTGTGGTGGACTTGTGTGGATGTCTGTATTGTGGCGGATTCCGGGCTGTGGGTCGTAATACCTGTAGCGGAATTCCTCAGCCGCAGCGCTATGTTGGCGGTCTTCTGCACGGTGGTAGGCGGGATTTACCGCCAGGGTTGTAATGAGGGCCATAGTAATGTGTTTTACATGTCCTGACAGTGAACTATTGCTAAATTCGTTTTTGACTGTTGCAATGCCTGTCCCTCTCATAGGTTAACATGGGGGCTACCTTTAAATCTGATTAAAGTGTAGATTCCCTTTGGGAGCGGATGGACATGTGGAGTTTTGGGTCTCTGAGCTCACAATTTAAAAATACATCTTTTAGTAAAGTTGATTTTAAGATTGTGTGTTTGAAAATGCCACTTTTAGAAAGTGAGCATTTTCTTGCTTATACCATTTCTGTGACTCTGCCTGTTTGTGGATTCCCTGTCTGGGTCAGTTTGGCGGTTGGGCTGGTTGCAACACACACTAGACAGTGACACAAAGGGAGCTGGGGTGTAGCCTGCATATCCTGATGAGCCATCTGTGCTAGGAGGGAGGGGAGGAGTGGTCACTCACACCTGAAAGGGCTGTGCCTGCCCTCATACAATGCAGTCTCCAACCCCCTGGTGAGTGTCTGGGGCGTGGCCTGGGCAAGGCAGGAAATTGGGTATAAGAAGGGCACCCAAAATTACAGACTTTAAAAAACACTTCTGGAAACAAGAGGAACCTCTGCCTGGAGAAGAGCTCAAGAGCTGAGGAAGAAGAGCTGCCCTGCCTGTGACTATGATTTGTGGAGCTATCCTGCAGTTGCTGCTTCTGCCAGAGTAAGAGGGCAAAGACTGGACTTTGTGTGTCTTCCATCTTGAGATGAACTCTCCAAGGGCTTGATTTAGAGCTTGCCTCCTGTTGTTTGAAGTCTCAGGGACAGCCATGACTTCTCTCTGCCAGCACCTGGAGTCTCTGGAGAGACTCCTAATCTGCCCTGTGGTGCCCATCTAGTTCCTGGGACCCTGAAAGGAGAAGCTGGCAGCCTAAAAGGAGGAAATCCACGCACAGAGCGCTGTGCAGGGAAAAGATCGACGCAACGCCGATCTGCAGCTGAAGAAACGACACGCCGCTTGCCCTGTGTCTGAAACTCGACGCACGCCGGAAACGCGACCGAAGAATCGACGCATGGAGCAGTAGAAACGATGCGCAGCATCGCTGACGGAGAATCGGAGATTGATACCCGCGCTGCGTGGTTTTTGAATCATGGTGCGGCTGGATGTTTGACGCAAGTACAGCTAAACGTGTAAAAACAACGCAAGGCCTGCCCGGACCCGAGAGTGCTGATCGGATCGACGCATCGCTCTCCTGTGGACACGCCCGACCCGACAAAAAGAGAAACAACGCTTGTGAGTGAAATCGACGCATAGCAAGCCCCTTTTTGACGCACACTCGCCTGTGCAGGGTTATTTTTGACGCCCTCAAGGTACATTTTCACGCTAACGGTGTTAGTGTGTGTTTGAAACTACTTAAAGACTCTTTTTGATTTTTAATTGATAACTTGACTTGTGTATTGTGGATTTTTGTCGTTTTGGTCTTGTTTTGTTTAGATAAATATTTCCTATTTTTCAAAACCTGTGTTGTGTCATTTTGTAGTGATTTAATTAAGTTACTGTGTGTGTTTTGGTACAAATACTTTACACCTAGCACCTACGGCTCTGCCAAGCTACCAAGGGGGTAAGCAGGGGTTAGCCGAGGGTGATTCTCTTTTACCCTAACTAGAGTGAGGGTCCTTGCTTGAACAGGGGGTAACCTGACTGTCAACCAAAGACCCCATTTCTAACAGGGTATATGTTTAAAAAATATAGAAAATTAGAAAAATACAATTCAATATATTTGTTTAGGCAATAGGTTTAGATAGTCTATGTGTAGCTTTAGTTCATGTTGTCCTACTCATCTATTGTCTCTTACGAAGGTTTGGAGGGCCATGTTTATTTGTGGCGTTACATGTATAAGATACGTTTAGATTAGGATAGATAGCTGTAGGGATATGTTAAGATAAGTTAGTATAGGTTAGCTTAGTGTAGGTTAGTGTGTAGTTTAGATTATTAAAAGGTAGTGTTTTTTAGTATTAATAAATCATGTTAGTTTTCTACAATATGGTGTCCATGATGATTGACTGTCTGGGTGTTATTATGTCTGCATTAGCCACGTTAGACAAATGCCTTTGGGTATGCATTCAGTATTGATATACATGTGTGACTATGAGTATCCCCTATGACCAAGGGCCTGTCTGATTGGCAGGGGTATGAGAACAGGTACTCAATACACTTTTCAGTGCAGTTCCTGACTCTCGAATTGTGCATGGATACAAATTCTTAGACAGGTAATCATGCAACATCAATTGTTAGTGCTGAGGTCTGTAACAATCATTCTTGAAAAGGTTAGCACATTGCACGCCACTTCATTTGGGAAATGGATACTGACACACTAACCGCTGCCCCTCACAGTCTTACATATGCCTATTTTGTTGGTCACATCAATGTTGTACTGGTACAGTCATCAAGGAAATTTCCAAACACTTGTGTTCTGAACCATACATGCCATATGCCAACTTGCATGAATACCTGTATAATACAAGCTTTGAAGACTCAGAAAGTTGGTTGTATTCCACAATGCTATCAGTCACCTTAATCATGTTTGAGTCCTAGTGTGTGCCTTTGTGCCTGACAGAAAGCCAACCATGTCCTTTGGTTCTGTAGTCATTGATATAGCCTCACACAATGCATACATTTGTAACAGTTTACAGATCACTGGAAAAAGCAGAACACGTGACTATGGTGATTTATTTACATGTGCAAGTTTTGTTTCCAATGATGTACAGTTCACTGACCCCATGATAGATCCCAAGCCATTGAATGTCCAGTCAGAGTCCAAGGGTGAGCGACATGTCATGAGACATGTGTAGGAGAGGTGGGCATTAATGAGGAGGTGTCCAAAGTGAAAATAGGTAGGGACTGAGAAATCAACAGTCCGTGCATGATAAGTCAGCCGTGGTAGAGTGAAGAGGGCCACTGTCACAACACTGGCATGATCTTAAGCACAGAACTAAAGAGATACTGTCCATGTGCCACAGACTGTAATTCTGTTTTTTTTCTTTGTGTGAAAGATGTTCCTTCCACATCTTCATCCTCTGATGTGTGTGGTGCCTCCTGTGCCATGGGTGGTGCTGTTGTTAAAGTTATCGGGGCACACCCAAATCAGGGGCTGGAGATGTGGAATCAAAGGTCCCGGCAGCTGCCATTTGTGGGAATGTAAAAGGCATCGTTGCAGCAAGGAGGAACGGCTGGTTTTGCAACACAGCAGCTACATCACAGTGGTAGGCAGCCATGTTTTCACTGAGGGAGACCAGATTCCGCTGCATGGACTCCAGGCCATTTTGTATAGCCCCCAGCCTGTAATCAATCATGGTGCTGTCACTTTGGGAGGGCAAGTGATCGAGGCTCTGCCTCAGGACAGCAGCTATGTCACCCAGGGTCTGCTGAAATCCACAAAACGGAGAGTAGGTGCCTCTGATAGCAGCAGAGTTGTCCTTTTTCAGACTGAGGCACCTCTGCACTCCCTCTAGGCTACCCGCCATGGTCTCCATCCCCACCCACACCCGCACCTGCTGTGCCAGCTCCCGCTGGACTCCTACCGCTGTCTTCTGAAAGGTAATGTCTGTGTCCTCAGAGTCCAGGGCTGTGGCAGGATTGGTCGGTGATGTGTGTTAGTTGTTGGGTGGTTCATGTGGAGACCCTACAGTGCTGTGTGTCCTCCCTGTGACTGGAGATGGTGTCTGGAAGGAACCCAGGACATCCTGGAGAGTGTCAGTATTAATGGTCGGCAGCTGGTCATCCATATCATCTATAAAATCCAGGACCGGTAGGTCCGCAGAAGGTAAGGTATCATCCTCTGCAATGGGATAGTGAAAGGTCAATCTTTGACTGTAGTGGCTGTTGACATGGGTCATAATTTACTTGCTACTGGTGACTCAGTGACATGGTACTGACCCCCCACATCAAGGCACACATTTATGGTCCCCTAATGGCACACTGTGCTACCTGAGCATCATTTCTGTGGAGTCACCATTGGCACTGTTCCCGGTGTGTTACACCCACCTTGATTGTTTAATCATGGTCTTCTACATATGTACCCCTTTCCTTGACGTGACTGTGTTACATATGCATGCCATGGGTGTTGTTCGGGATTTTTTCTCACACCACAAGTGGAGGTGTACAGAAAAACTTGGAATTTGGTTTTACAGAGATTTTAATAAGTAAGTGACTCATCTGCCACCCTATGCGTGTTGTTCGAGTGACGGAAGGGAGTGCGCTGTCCACATGCATCCTCCTAGCCACTTTTAGTGGTGTGTCCATCATCCTGCACCACTCATTGTGAGATTCAACCACCTCGTGTGTATGTGTGCAAACAGGATTTTCTCCCTTCCTGCATTGCAACACGCATCCATGCATCTCAGGTTCCCTTAGGTGCAAGGATGGCTGCATTGCTGGACTGAGTGTTGTTTTGCTGGAAGGTAGACCTTCCTGTTTGCACACATACACATAAGGTGGTTTATTGTTATGTTGTGTGGTGCAGGATGCTGAACACATGACTCAAAGTGGCTAGGGGGATGCATATGGAAAGCCCTCCTACTTCCTTCACTCTGACAACACACGTGGGGTGGGATGTGGATATGAAACATTTTGAGGCTTGTTGATGTGTGGATGCATTATGTTGGGACACCACATCAGGGGTGGTATTGTAGTTGTGGTACTAAGGACTGACATTGTTGTAATCCTATTGTGGGCTTCTTTCAATGTGTATTGCAATCATCATCAATCATTGTAAGTGGCATACCGCATCCCTGTTAGTAGATTTAGCAGGATGTGTTCCTTCCTGCAGATGTGCATTTGAACCAGGATGAGAGACACCCTTACACCATGCTGATTGTGTGGCAAAGTTGGAATTGTCCGTCATATCTTTAGGCATTGGCAAGGTTAGTAGAGGGATGCATTGACTATCTGTGACACGTACACATCCCTGAAGATTTGAATTGATGCTGCACAGCAGAGCAAGCTGAGCTGTTGCACTGCATGTTTCTTCATAAATGGGTAATTATGTGCCAAAATATCCAGACACAGACTTCATAGTGCTCTACCCAAGCATATTCTTTTTTTACGTCTATCCCAGTGGTGGATAGTGATTGGCCATACTTAACATGCCAAGGTGAGGCTTCTTGCATACCTTATCCTGGCGTATTTTTCATGTGCCCCTCTCACACCTGACACTGCATGTAGTAGGCATTCTATGTGTATATTTTCTGATCTTTCCATGCAACACGTGTGACCCACCAAACTTCTGATGCCTTTGAAAAGATCTGCACATCTGGATTTGGTTAAATGTAGTCCAAGAGCTCAGGTTGGTGTAGGAGTGACAAGTGGGTGTGTGGCAAGTTTGTATTTCTAAAGATTGTAGCTGTTTATTGTGTGTTGCATTGTGCATTACACATAGGGCAAGCTTTCAATGTATTTGGTGCATTGATCCCAGACCACCATTTTTCTTTGCAGGCCCCTTGCCTCAGCCACCGACCACCATGGTAGCACGTTATTTACATTACTGGTCTCCACGCTGGAGACTCCCACAGTAGTCTAATGAGGTTTGTCACTATAGTGGTGCTTTACTGCATTGGCACCATAAATGAAGGCACTAGTGCAGCAAATCACAGAGAAGTCCATTTCTTACAATGCTTGAGTCACTTTGACATCTGCCTTTGGCATGCCTCACACATGAGGTTATCAGATAGCACAGTGCAACATTTATGGATTGTCAGCCCCATTAGTTCTTCCTTCCCTGCGTAAGAGATATTTCCTTGCATATATCTTATCTGGCACAGGCATATTGTGGTGGAAGGATGTACAAAGTGTATCTATGCATGCATTGTGTGAATTTGTTAATGTAGCAAAAGGGGAATGGGCAGCTTGAATCCACATTGGCATCAATTGTTATGATGCTAATGTTGAATCACATGCTTGTAAAATTGGGCCCCTAGTGCGACAATAAGGCCACTTGTAGCTGCTGTTATCAATGAAGGTGTCCCTTTGTGCATGACACCAACCATTCCCACTACACAGGCAACCTTGCTACATGGTGAAAGGGAAGCTGCTTCTACAGCAGCACAGATGATGATCACAGACATGCCTATATGTTGTACATGTTAACTTTTGTGCCCACTCCCAATGGTGCATTGAGGTGTGTGGCAGTTCTTGTTGGGCCACCCTGTGCAGTAAGAGAAGTACATTTCACCCACTGAGTGTTACACATAGGAGGGTGAATCAGTGGCAACAGTTAAGAGATTGGTGCAGTTTCCTCTAAGTTACTAGATTTGTCCTTGGAACATGCAGCACAAAGGTGTGATACAAAGCCCCATTCCTAGGTTAGGCAGAAGAAATGGACTCCTAATAATCATCCGTTCAAAAGGATCGTGCTCATCTAAAACCCTGCAATACCTTTGTGTGTTTTGCCACTACATAATACTACTACAGCAAACACATGCTCTCACATAAAGTGCTTATTTCTATATGTTAAAAAAAAAGCGAGCGATTAACCAGAGAAAGCACACTAAAAAGTAACCAATCACCAAAAACGTAAGATGTACTTTGGCCACACTCCACGGATCCGCAAAAGAACAGAAGAACAGAAAACCAAGGAATGACCTGACAGCCAATAAAAAGTGAGTAAATTCAAGTGACATTGAAATGAACAAATGGGAAGTTAAAATAAGTAAGGGGCGGAATCTAAGTCCCCTTTATAGACTTTGCAAGAAACCTAAAAAGGTCATGATCTTGCATAATAGCTCTCAAATGACCAGTACCAGGGGTCCCTGCACCCATTGCACTCACATTTTGTCCAAGTGGGGCTGCAAGACATAATTAAAGTCTCCCCCATATCAAAGCCCTTGGATTCGTAGAGAGAATCTGACCCCATAGAATGCCAAGGAGTCAGGACCATCAATATTGGGCCCATAGCAGTTGATGATAGTGAGTTATGTCTGCCCCAACCATCCCCACAGAATGGCATACCAGCGCTGCACATCCGTAAGTGATCCACCCAATCCAAAGAGAGATCCTGCCTTACAAGAATGACCACCCCATGTATATAGGATGAACAGGCAAGATCTTGCAACAGGAGGACCAGCGCCTACCCAGGGCATCACCTGAGTGAGCTGTGAGATGGATCTCCTGTAGGACCTGTCCATCTTATGACTGTCAAGGTAGGCAAAGACCTGCCTAGTTTTCCAGGGTTATTAAAACCCATAGTGTTCGAAGTCAAGCAGCGTCTGGAATCATTCCTCCATCCCTCCATGCCAATGGTCATTCAGACAACAGTAAAGCAGTGTCCCATCTAGTCTGTAATGTTTGCAAATAATGTAGTTTTTCTAATATACTACCAACAACATACCCAACTCTTCCCTCCCAACCACCCACTCTGATGGTCCAATCTCATCAGGGATTTCAACTCTCCCCACAGAGGAACCCCAGCAAATCAACAGAACAACAAACCAATAAAATGGAAAGGGGCATAAAACCCATTTATGCGTGTGACCACTGTGGACCACAATGAGAGAGAGTGAGTCATCCCCAGCATAATCTGAGTGTGTCCAGGGTGTCCAGTCTAGTTATATACATGCCATGACATATGAAACTGCACATGGTAAGTGTAATCCAGCCATCGCAACCGCAATGAAATCATTCCATTGGAGGAAACATAATGGGCTTGGATCCCAACAGCAGGGGTATATCAGATTGGGTCTCTTCCCCCAGGCAAGGCTTTATAAAATACAGGAAGGTGTCATTCTCCAAGGAGAGCCCTGCCAAAACATCATCAGCCAGGCTCTTATAAACAGTCTGAGGCATTTCACGAGGCATGAGACCGAGCAGCTTATTATCGTTCCATTCCTCGCAGATGCTCTTTCCACATCTTACGCAGATACTCCAGGACCTGCTTCAGGGTCTAGAAGATATGCTGTTTTCTCCTGTGTGTGATCCTCAGGTGTGCTGGGTATAACATTGTGTATTGTATTCCAGTCTGCTCAAGCTTTCATTTCACTGGGGCAAATACGCAACAGGTAAACAATAATAGGCCACGCCAGGGTCCCCGGCAGTGGCCTGGCCCCCCAAGAATCAGTGGGCTCTCTCCACCACCAACTCCTCCCTGCGTAGTCCTCTAGTCTGCCAGAGCTGTTAGACTCCGGCACTCCCAGAATATGCATATTATTACAGCACAACCTTGGCTTTAGGTCCTCCTTCTTGGAGTCAATTATTTTAAGTATTTTCTCCATATTAAGAGTTTCTTCACCTTAGGCCACTAGATGATGTTCTGCTGTACATATTATGGCCCTCATTACAACCCTGGCGGTCAGTGTTAAAGCGGCGGTATTACCGCCAACAGGCCGGCAGTAAAAAAATGGGATTTGGACCATGGCGGTTACCGCCATCCAAAACCGCCACTTTAACACACCGACCTCCAGGGTGGTAACAGCCGCTGGGCCGGAGACTTCAGTCTCCAGCCCTGCGGCCAACACAATCCCACCCTCGAGATTATGTCCCGGCCTACCGCCATGGTTTTAGTGCCAAACATATTGCCACGAAAACCATGGTGGTAGGCACTATCAGTGCCAGGGAATCCCTTCCCTGGCACTGTAGGGGTCTCCCCCGACCCTCTCCCCCTCCCCAGAGCCTTCCCCCGCCCTCCGCCTCCCGCTCCTGCCACCCCACATATACACACACCCACACGCTCACCTACATCTACACACATGCACACACGCATACCCACCACCACCCATGCATGCACACATACATACCCACACACCGCAACACACACCAACATACCTTGTCACACACATGCATTCACAACACACAACACTCAAATCACTCATTCACTCATGCATCCTACGTGACTCACACCCGCATGCACGCATACCAATACATACACCCCCCTCCCACATGCACACAACACCCGCCACTCCCCTCTCCGGTCAGAGAACCTGACTTACCTGCTTGCAGGGGGTCCTCAGGCTGGAGATGGTCCGCTGCGCTGCTGTCAGCAGCAGCGTCTGCCAGCAAAACACCGCCAGGCCGTATCCTTGATCCTGATATGGTTGGCGGTGTTTTCCTGGCGTGGCGGTGCTGCATTCTGGCGGAATACCGTTGGCGGTCATGATACCGGTAGACGGCTGGTAGCCACGTCTGTGGTATATTGGCGGCCGTCGCCGTGGCGGTAGGTGGTCGATACCGCCAACGTTGAAATGAGGGCCTATGTCTTTTGTCTTTTTCAATTGGCTGTCATATTTATCAATCTTGTGATCTTGGCCGTGATGGTGTCAAGTTGCACTTTTAGGAAATCCATCTTGTCATCAAGGGAGGCCGAACTCTCCTGCATGGTCTTAAGGGAAGTTTTTATGCCTGTGCCCTGTGGGCCCACATCTGAGGCCGGCCCTGAGACCTCACCCTGAGCATGCCCATGTGTGGCAGAGTGCACGCCCTTGCGCACTTTGAATTGAATTTTGGATTGTTTCCCATTGTGTTTCCCCATAGTGTTACTTCATTACCCTTCCTCTGCCTCCACAACACACCACCAGGCCAAGAGGCAGGCCACTCTGACGCAAGAACAGCAGGGGGTCTGCACAGTAGGATGAAAAAAGTCCCAGGTACAGGAGTACGGGGAAAGAAAGCTTAGTGCAAAGAGAAGCAGACCATACAATCCAGCAACACCCACTGTTGCTGCCATTGGCTCCAAGTAGATGCAGGGTTTAGCACCCTCAGGGAGGCAAGAGCATATCACACTAGACGGGATTGTATGCCAGTAATAAAGTAAGACCATTGCCCGCAGGGGTGCCTAAACACAGCCTCTGAACACAATGACCCTGAACAGCCAATAGTCACAGCTGAGGGTGTAGGGTTCCCCTCCACATAATGTCACTTTGTGTAATCTTCAGTGGTCTTTTCTCCTTGCAGTGGCTTACTGCTTCAGGTGCAGAGTCCAGGTCAGGGCTAACAGCAGCAGCAGGCCATGCCTGACAAGTCAGGTCTCACCGCACTCTTCCACCTTCGCCTGACACTCACCATTGCTGTGCCTATATGTTGCTTGCAACGTCTGCAGCCTCAAGGACGTTCCGGGGGCAGGCCTGGGTCAGTGCTACTCCACTGTGGCAGTTCACCTCTCCACTGTGCCTCCGCCTCTCACTCTCCAAGCATCAACATCATCTTTGTCAGTGAGGCTACGGCACTCTGGCAAATCTTAATTTTGCTGATCCACGGCATCTGCCTCATCTGCAAGGGGGCAAACAGGGCTGCACTTGTGCAACATCAGTCAGAGGCAGCGTTATTTAGGTTTCAGGCATTCATGTTGGGGCATATTATGTTGGATTATGGTCCCAGACAGCAAGAGCCTCACACAGGTGCAGGCGTCCCCTATGTCATGTACATTTAAAGTTTTACATTTCCTTCCAGTGAAAAACATCAAAGTCATTTTTCAGTCTAGTGAGAATGGCTGATCCATAGGGGATCAGTGGGTTGTATTATATGGACTTTAATGCTTAATTTAGTTTTGGAAGAAGCTAGAAAAAAAAAATCAAGGATTTATTTTGATAGTAATTTAAACCCCAAGTTTATGGTAAAGTTGAATTTTATATTACTATACTTTTAGAATCTTTTAGAAAGTTGTCATGTTCTAGCCTAATTCAAATGTACCTTTCTGTCAGTGTTCATCATCACATGACTGGTGAATCCAATCAAATCAGGGGTTATGAAGCACAACTACTCACCAGTAAGGGTCTCAAGGCGCTAAGGGGGTTTGTCCTCTGAGCTTCAGTTGCAGAGCCAGGTTCTAAGGTCCTTCTCGAAATGGGGTCGCAATGGTAACTGCCTGAGGTTCGGAGGCAGGATGTTCCAGCTCTTTGCCGTGAGGTAAGTGAAGGATCTCCCACCAGCGGAGGTCTTCTGTATGTGGGGTACGGTGGTTAGTGCTTGCTGAGCGGATCAGAGCGGTCTGGTGGGGGAGTAGAAGGTGATGCGGTGGTTGAGGTAAGTGGTTCCTAAGTGGTGGAGGGCCTTGTAGGCGTGGACGAGGAGCTTGAAGTTAATTCTCTTCTCGATAGGGAGCCAGTGGAGGTCTCTTTGGTGATTGGAGATATGTTTGTGGTGGGGAATGTCCAGGATGGGTATGTCAGAGGCATTTAGGATGTACTGTAACTTCTTGAGGTTCTTCTGGGTAGTACCAGCGTAGAGGGCATTGACATAGTCGAGTCTGCTGTTAACCAGGGCATGGGTTATGGTTTTGCAGCAGTCCTTTGGGATCCATTTGTAGATCTCCTGGAGAGTGTGAAACCAGGAGGATGCAACTGAGTTGACTTGGCGGGTCATGGTGAGCGATGAGTCTAGGATGACGCTAAGGTTACATAAGTGGTTTGTTGGGGTGGCAGGTGCCGAGGGTCGCTGGCCACCAGGAGTCATCCAAGGTTGATGTGCATGGTCCCAGGATGAGGATCTCGCTCTTGTCAGAGTTGAGCTTGAGGCAGCTGTCCATCATCCGGACGGCGATGGCTTCCATCCCGTTGTGGAAATTCTTCTTGGCCGTAGTTTCGGTCAGTGAGATGATCAGCTGGGTATCGTGGGCATAAGAGACGATCTTCAGTTCGTGGTCCCTGACAATGAATGTGAGAGGGGTTTCTGAATAGCTCTGTGGTGAGATGTGGATTGTTGGACTCCAAACAGTTGACAAAAGGCTTGGATGTGGAGAGGTGTTTTTGTTCCAGGATGGACTGTGGGGTTGAACCCAGCCCCTTACTGAGCTTTAAAGGGTGCCTTCCCTGCCTCTGGCAGATGTAGCTCACAACTAGGCCTGCCTCCCTTTGTTTTCCTAGTCAGCTTGGCTCCAAACCTAGTTGTTGGGGGAAGCTGCCCCAGAGCTAGTTTTGAGTGACCACAAGGGAGGGTTTGCTCATTAATATAGCCACACCTCTGGGTGGGCACAGGAAGCTCTGACTAGGGGAAGAAATGTTCT
The DNA here is from genome assembly GCF_031143425.1 of Pleurodeles waltl. Lineage (NCBI taxonomy): Eukaryota > Metazoa > Chordata > Amphibia > Caudata > Salamandridae > Pleurodeles > Pleurodeles waltl. Next base: position 1,027,715,575 of record NC_090437.1, on the reverse strand, counting down.
GCCCTGTAGGATTTAGGTGGAGAAGGACATTGTGGGATAGCTTACAGTAAGGCACACATGAAGTGCTGAAAAACTTGGCAAGGGCACCACTGGGAATTTTTATCCCATTGATTAGGGAGTACACAGTAGTTGTCCCCACCCTCAGGCTGTCACTAGGCTTAAAAGTGGCATCCCCAGGCCTTTTAGAACACTCCTGGACCAATACCAGTCCTTTGACTCAGGCCTTTGAGAACACTCCTGGACCTATGGAAAATCAGAAGAAAGACTGCCTTGCTGTCTGACGAACCTGAAGGAAGATCGAGCATGCTTTCCTTGAACCCAGTAGCCAGTGTTGACTCAAGGGTCAGTTGGCTGAACTCCTTGTTGAGCTACAGGGACATAACAAGCTTCCAGAGGCCTTTCTTGCAGCTACCCAGCTGACCAGTTATAACGGGACCTGCCCTAGGCACTACTACTGGCCTTTGCTGGAGTGAGCCTTGGCTGGTTCTGGACCCTTGGCTGGTGTTAAAGTGTACTCATCCCAATTTGTCCTGAAACCTGGGACTTAAACATTTTCACCAACTTTTTATTCTGAGAACCAACAAGCTACCAAGACCAACCTGCCAAGCTGATCCGACAAAGATGCATCACAGCTGGGCGAAAGATTCAGGTTACTCCTGCTATGTTCTTCCACGTAGCATCACACCCAGTCCAGCTGGATTACATGGAGAAGGTACCCAGCCTCGTGGAGGCCTCTTTGGCTACAGCCTTCCCCACTGGAAGAAACTGACCGCCAAAAAAATCTGAAGGAAAAAAGCTTCATCGTGTGAAGGTGTAGTAACAAAGAACCTCCTCTGGGTGTGAAACTCAAATTTTCCATACTCTGAGCTTTCCTATCAATATTCAATGACTTCATCAAGACCTCGTCCAGCAGCTATCCAAAGATGAGGAACCATCTTTGGCCACAGCCAGCTGCCTTGCAATGCTGAGAAATTTTGACTTCAATTCCAGAGACCAAGGGACTGATTTACTAACTTTTCATGCAAAGGATGGCAGCAATCAAACTTGCTGTGCTGCGTTGTGTGAAAGGAAGAGAGAAGAAATACACCATGTCAATTAAGATATGGGGCATTTCTGGTGCCTTCTAGTGGCAGCTCAGTGTGTGCTGCCTAGTGCCAATGTAGGCACCCTTTCATCATGGAAAATGCAGCACACGTGGAAAGAGGAAGTAATGAGGAAAAATAAACATGTTTCTCCTCGATACACCTCCCTGGATGAGGCGTAGCATGCAGGTCTTTGTAAACTGGGAATGCCCAAAATCCATTGGTGGATGAATGGGAACTCCCATGCCACACCAATAGAATACCTTCCCAAAGCATGGTAACGCAAGGCAGCATGATGCACTGTGTTGTGTTACCTTGTATTTACTAAACCATGCAAAGTGGCTTTGCATTGCTTAGTACGTAACAAAAATGAGTTTGCATCAGCAAAACAACCCAGACACAAAGGCCCGTATTTATACTTTTTGACGCTAAACTGCGCTAACGCAGTTTAGCGTCAAAAAGTTTAGCGCCGGCTAACGCCATTCTGAAGCGCCATGCGGGCGCCGTATTTATTGAATGGCGTTAGCCGGCGCTAGCAGACCGGCGCTGCCTGGTGTGCGTGGAAAAAAAACACATACACCAGGCAGCGCCGGCATTGGGGAAAATGGCGTTAGGGCGTCTTAAAATGGGGCAAGTCAGGTTGAGGCAAAAAAATCGCCTCCACCCGATTTGCGCCATTTTTAACGACGCCCAGACGCCATTTACATGACTCCTGTCTTAGTAAAGACAGGAGTCATGCCCCCTTGCCCAATGGCCATGCCCAGGGGACTTATGTCCCCTGGGCATGGTCATTGGGCATTGTGGCATGTAGGGGGGCACAAATCAGGCCCCCCTATGCCAAATTTTTTTTTTAAAAAAAAACAAAATTATACTTACCTGAACTTACCTGAATGTCCCTGGGATGGGTCCCTCCATCCTTGGGTGTCCTCCTGGGGTGGGCAAGGGTGGCAGGGGGGGTCCCTGGGGGCATGGGAGGGCAGCTGTGGGCTCATTTTGAGCCCACAGGTCCCTTAATGCCTGCCCTGACCCAGGCGTTAAAAAGAGGCGCAAATGCGGGGTTTTTTGCCCCGCCCACTCCCGGGCGTGATTTTTGCCCGGGAGTATAAATACGACGCATTTGCGTCGCAGTCATTTTTTTAGACGGGAACGCCTACCTTGCATCTCATTAACGCAAGGAAGGCGTTCACGCAAAAAAATGACGCTCATTCCTCATACTTTGGCGCTAGACGCGTCTAACGCCAAAGTATAAATATGGCGTTAGTTTTGCGCCGAATTTGCGTCGAAAAAAACGACGCAAATTCGGCGCAAACGGAGTATAAATATGCCCCAAAATCTTAGTAAATATGGGGGTCATTCCGACCTCGGCGGTAAAAGTCGCTTACCGCCGGCCAGAAGGCCGCCATAACACCGGGAGGGAGGAGGGAGACGAGGAGGAGGGGGACACAGTGGAGGCAGTGGGTGTTGCTGTGTCTGCATGTGGATGTTGCTTGGGTGAATGCTTGTGTGATCTGTGGTGCTTATGTCTGGATGAGCTGCCCTTGGGTGTTGATGTGTGTGCAGGCTGGTCTGTAGGTGTGTCTGGGATAGGCAGAGGAACAGGGGAGTGGGACTGGGTTGAGGAAGTTGGAGGGGGGAGGCTAGACACAGGGACAATTGCTGCCGTCAGTGCTGAGGCCAGAGCGTTGAACGATCGCTGATGGGCAGCCTGACCCGAATGAATGCCCTCCAGGTATGCATTGCTCCGATGCACCTCCCTTTCTACCCCCTGGATGGCATTCAAAAGGGTAGACTGCCCAACAATGAGCGTCTGGAGGAGGTCAATGATCTCCGCACTGAGGGCAGCAGGGGTAACTGGGGCAGGACCTGAGGTGCCAGGGGCGAAGGAGATGCCCGGCTTCCTGGCTGAGCGGGCACGGGGCGAAAGCTGAGGGGCTGCTGGGAGGGCGGATCTGGTGCGCTGGGTGGCGGCTGTACCTGTTGTTGCGGTGGGCACGGATGTTGCCGCCACCACAAGGGAGCTCCCTTCCGAGGGCGTGTCGGTGTCGCTGACGTCTCCACAGGTCCCCGTTGTGGAGCCCCCCTTGCCCTCCGTCTCACTGGTGAACTCGGAGTCGGTTGCAGGGCCCTCCGGGGCCATGTGAGATGCAGCTCCCTCGTGCGCCAATGCCACTTCTCCTCCGCCTGATGATGCTAATGCACACATGAACAGGAAAACCAAAAAAAATGGGGGGGGGAGAAGAAAGGAAGACATGTTGAGTGCATGCATTGGCGGCACCGTTGGCAGAGAGGACAGACACAGAAGCCCCCTGCACTACGCCGCGCACTCGGGGTACACTACTCAATGATAGTGACTTGGCCTACAAGTCTATGGATGACAAATGCACACATAGGTGAGCCCGGGCCATGGATAGCTGTGCTTAGCACCCTACAGAGGTGGGGGGCGGGGGCACCGGGCCATGTCTAACGGAGGGGCCTAGCCTACAGAAACCACCCTGGCCTAGAGATAGCCACATCCCTCCTCCCCCACCCAGACGCCTCCACTGTGCGCTAATATAGCGGAATGTGCTGATACTCACCCCCTTGTGTCTGCTGTGATGTCCTCACGCGCCCATCTAAATCGGGGTAGGCCACCGCCAGGATCCGGGACATCAGGGGGGTCAATTGACAACTGGCACCCCTCCTACGTTGGGAGGCCATCCCCAGCAGAGCCTCGGCGGTCTTTCTGCTCCCGCGGCGGATGTCCTCCCACCTCTTGCGGCAGTGGGTGCCCCGTCTGTTGTGGACCCCCAGGGCCCGGACATCCTTGGCGATGGCACGCCAAATGTCGATCTTCTGATGGGCGCTGACCTATGTGACATGTACAGGGTTGAAAGATAAATTTCTTTACTTTTCTGCATGGTCGATGTGCGCGGCCCCCCCTCCCCAACCTTGCCATGTGGCACATGCTCTCATCTGTCGTGCGTTGCACTCCTCATTCGCTCCCCTCCCCACCATCTTACATCCACTCAACACAGGCATAGCCCATACTACGTTCTCCCAGTGTACTTACCTGTTGGTCTGGAGGACCGTAGAGTAGCGCATACTGGGGAAGGACCCCATCAACAAGTTTATCCAATTCCTCAGATGTGAAAGCAGGGGCCCTTTCCCCATTCGCAGCAGCCATTGTCTCTTCCAGACCGAGTTCACAGCAGCACTTGCAGTATAGGTCCTCTCCTGTGGATGATCAGGTCTCGAGTGATTAAGCAAGTAGAAACCGCGACCACCGGCGCACATCATCATTGGCTCCTGAGACCCATCGGGTTCAATGTTAACCAATGCTGCTTTGCGCCGCGGTCTTCGACCGCCTACCGCCACGGTGTGCCACGCCAGCGCATTGACCTCACATCCCATTGTCACACTTCACAGGTCAGGCAGCCGCCATTTCAATGGGCCCACATGGCTGAATTTCTACTGCGTCACACAGGCCTAGGCCTTGCATTGCCACTCATACAAGCCATTCAATGCATAGCGAATTGTGTAATGTGCAAGCTGTGGTTACGTACCTGTGGGTTGATTGACTCTGTTCTCGCTGTTGTCCTTCCTAGGCACCGTCTGCTGGGACTTGCAAGGAGATGGAGGAATCCTCCCGTGTACAGACTGCTGGTTGACCTGTCAACAATGGAAGAAAGACATGTCATACTTACATACAGACTGGACCGAGGCACTATACAGGAACTGTGTGCCCAGCTGGAGCCAGACCTGATGTCCCCCATTCGCCAACCCACAGGGATTCCCCCTCTGGTGCAGGTTCTGTCAGTACTCCATTTTTTGGCAAGTGGATCATTCCAAACAACAGTGGCCATATCATCAGGGATGTCTCAGCCTATGTTTTCTAAGGTTTTGTTCAGAGCCCTGATGAAATACATGCGGAGCTCCATTGTTTTCCCTGAGGTGGGAGATTTGGATACAGTGAAGGGTGATTTCTATGCCCTTGGACATATCCCCAACATCATTGGTGCCATTGATGGGACCCATGTGGCCTTGGTTCCCCCCAGTGGAAGTGAGCAGGTGTACAGGAACAGAAAAAGTTATCATTCTATGAATGTCCAGGTGGTCTGTTTGGCTGACAAGTACATCTCCCATGTAAATGCCAAGTTCCCTGGGTCAGTGCATGACGCTTACATCATGCGAAATAGCAGCATCCCTTACGTGATGGAACAACTACAGAGACACCGTGTGTGGCTAATTGGTGACTCTGGTTACCCCAACCTGTCGTGGCTACTGACCCCAGTGAGGAATCCCAGGACAAGGGCAGAGGAACGTTACAATGAGGCCCATGGGCGAACTAGGAGGATTATAGAAAGAACCTTCGGCCTCCTGAAGGCCAGGTTTAGGTGCCTGCATATGACAGGGGGATCCCTAATGTACTCACCAAAGAAGGTGTGCCATATCATCGTGGCCTGCTGTATGCTTCACAACCTGGCTTTGCGACGCCAGGTGCCTTTCCTGCAGGAGGATGGTCCAGATGGTGGTGTTGTAGCAACTTTGGAGCCTGTGGAGAGTGAAGAGGAGGAGGACGACGGGGACGACACAGACAACAGGGACACAGTGATACAACAGTATTTTCAGTAGCACACAGGTACGAATCAACCACGCCATTTTACATTTACTTAAAGTCTCCTGCCTCTCTACTGTCTGAGTTCCCCCCCAGTTCCTGTTAACTGAGTTGTGACTTTCCCTTCCGTTTTCAGAGCTGTGGGCCCCACTGCGTGACCTCTGCTTTGTTTGCCCATGGACTACAGCTGTGTGACAGTGGTATGTTGTCATCACAATGTAACTGAACATTTTGGCACCTTTATGTCTAATACATTTGTTCAAAATACAAGCAGACTCCAGATTTTTTTAGTGCAAGAAGTGATTTAATTCAAGTGCTAAATTTAAGGAACATGATTGTCAAACGGGGATGGGTGATGGTGGAGTAATGTCCATGGCAGAGTCCAGTTCTCAGTCGCACAGGTGCATTGTCCATATGCCTGCGGAAGGATGGAGCAGGGGCAGTTCAAGGTTGGACAGGGTGACAATGTGGGACAGTGGGATGACATCAGGGGGTATCGTTTGCTGGCGGGGGTCTTGCAATCCTACTCTGTCTTCTTGTGAGATCTCAGGTTCCGCTTGCGGGGTGGTTCTTCTTCTGCAGGAGGTGGGGTTCTGGTGGCCCGTCGTTGTGTGGGGGCCTCCTGTCCACTAGCGCCGGCAGAGGTGGTAGGCTGTTCCTGGTCCAGGCTAGGTACAGGGGCCCTTTGTGGTGCCACATGGTCCCGCAATGTGGTGACTATCTGGGTTAGGGCCACGACGATGGTCCCCATTGCGGAACTAATGTTCCTCAGTTCCTCTCTGAACCCTATGTACTGTTGCTCCTGCATGACCTGGATCTCCTGGAACCTGGCCAGTACCGTAGCCATCGTCTCCTGGGAGTGGTGGTATGCTCCCATGATGGAGGAGAGGGCCTCTTGGAGAGTCGGTTCCCTGGGCCTGTCCCCCCCTGTCGCACAGCAGCCCTCCCAGTTCCCGTTTCCCTGGGCCTCTGTCCCCTGGACGGTGTGCCCACTACCACTGCCCCCAGGTCCCTGTTGTTGTTGGGGTGGTGGGTCAACCTGGGTGCCCTGTAGTGGTGGACACACCACTGATTGACATGTCCTGGAGACAGAGGCATGGGCCCGCTGGGTGGGAGCTGTGATGGTGTTCCCAGAGGGGGTTAGGTCTGGTGTAGCCTGTGGCTGTCTGTGGGGAACCGACTGTCCCGAGGTCCCCGATGGGCCGGGCTGGTCATCAGGGTCCAGGGAGACAGAGCTGCTGTCATCACTGGGGGCCTCTTCTGGGGGTGGGATGGACATCTCTGGACCCTCCTGGGCGGTGTGGTGGCGTTCGGGTCCTGCAGGGGTATAAGAGTATGGTTATTGCTTCTGTGTGTGGCATTTCGTGTAATGGGTGGGTGGCCGTGTCCCCCAGTGCTGGCATTCCCTTGTGGGGGCTTTTGTGACGGTGGCTTGTGGAGGTGATGGGTGTGTGCAGTGGGCATGCTTTGGGGATGGGTGTCCATGCTTTGGGGACGCACGCAGGGCTAGGTTTTGGGATGGGTGGGATGTGATGGTGAGCCATTTGCAAGGAGTTGGTGTGATGGGGGTGAGGGTGGGGGTATGACTCACACCTGCATGCACACCACCATCAGCCAGTACGTCCATCACCACCACACCCACCAGAACAGTCCGCACACGTGCAGTCACCACCCCCACTACCATTTACACGTCCCCTGTGTCCTCTCCCAGTGTGTCTGTCACCCCCTCTTCCAAACCACACAAACGCAGGCAGCCACCCACCCAACAGCCATCCACCTCACGACAGCCTCCGTCACAAGCACCTGCACCCAAAGACAGCACACTTGACTCTCCTACAACCACATCCTCTTCCTCCACTCCCATACCCACTACAACTACCCGTCCCTGTCTTTCGAAATTGATTTTCCTTTCCAACCTTGACCTCTTTCCAACAACTGACACCCCCCCTCCATCTCGTAAGACTCCAACCAGCACCTCAGCCACCACAAGCCCTGCACCTACTAGGACCATCGTTCAGGGCTATTGGAGTCCACCAGCTCCTAGGGCAGGAACATCGGCCAGCAGCAAGGGGACAGCCAGCCCACCCCCTGGGAAAAGAAGCAAAAAAGGGAAGGACCGGCGCCACAGGCCTGAGACGGCTGCCCCCAAGGACACCAGCCTTGCACCGTCACCTGGCCCATCCACCAAGGGAGGCAAGGGCCCCAGAGATTCTTCCAAGGGAGGCAAGGGCCCCAGAGATTCTTCCAAGGAGGGCAAGGGCCCCAGAGATTCTTCCAAGGGAGGCAAGGGCCCCAGAGATTCTTCCAAGGAGGGCAAGGGCAGCAAGGCGAAGAAGTCCGGCAGCAGGCGAGCTGCCCAGGAGGGCCCCACCAGCCCCATTTGGGGTGTGACGGAGGACACCCAGGGGCCCAGGAGTCCAGCACAGGAGGGCCACGCAAGCGATAGGTCGGATGGCGACTGAGCGGGAATGATTGCCCAGATATGGTTCCCTAGGAACACAAGAGAAGCACCGCTGAACAGGGCCCCGCCGTGAGAAGCACCGCTGAACAGGGCCGCGCCGTGAGAGGCACCGCTGAACAGGGCCCCGCAGTGAGAAGCACCGCTGAACAGGGCCCCGCCGTGAGAAGCACCGCTGAACAGGGCCCCGCCGTGAGAGGCACCGCTGAACAGGGCCCCGCCGTGAGAGGCACCGCTGAACCTGGCCCCGCCGTGAGAGGCACCGCTGAACAGGGCCCCGCCGTCTCTGCACGGCTCCGCTGGGCCCTTCATCTCAAGCACCGCTCCGCTGGGCCCTTCCTGTCAAGCACCGCTCCGCTGGGCCCTTCCTGTCAAGCACCGCTCCGCTGTGCCCTTCCTGTCAAGCACTGCTCCGCTGGGCCCCGCCGTCTCTGCACCGCTCCGCTGGGCCCTTCCTGTCAAGCACCGCTCCGCTGGGCCCCGTCGTCTCTGCACCGCTCCGCTGGGCCCTTCATCTCAAGCACCGCTCCGCTGGGCCCCGCCGTCTCTGCACCACTCCGCTGGGCCCTTCATCTCAAGCACCGGTCCGCTGGGCCCCGCCGTCTCTGCACCGCTCCGCTGGGCCCTTCATCTCAAGCACCGCTCCGCTGGGCCCCGCCGTCTCTGCACCGCTCCGCTGGGCCCTTCATCTCAAGCACCGCTCCGCTGGGCCCCGCCGTCTCTGCACCGCTCCGCTGGGCCCTTCCTGTCAAGCACCGCTCCGCTGGGCCCTTCATCTCAAGCACCGCTCCGCTGGGCCCTTCCTGTCAAGCACCGCTCCGCTGGGCCCTTCCTGTCAAGCACCGCTCCACTGGGCCCTTCCTGTCAAGCACCGCTCCGCTGGGCCCCGCCGTCTCTGCACCGCTCCGCTGGGCCCTTCCTGTCAAGCACCGCTCCGCTGGGCCCCGCCGTCTCTGCACTGCTCCGCTGGGCCCTTCCTGTCAAGCACCGCTTCGCTGGGCCCTTCATCTGAAGCACCGCTCCGCTGGGCCCTTCCTGTCAAGCACCGCTCCGCTGGGCCCCGCCATCTCTGCACCGCTCCGCTGGGCCCTTCATCTCAAGCACCGCTCCGCTGGGCCCCGCCGTCTCTGCACCGCTCTGCTGGGCCCTTCCTGTCAAGCACCGCTCCGCTGGGCCCTTCCTGTCAAGCACCGCTCCACTGGGCCCCGCCGTCTCTGCACCGCTCCGCTGGGCCCTTCATCTCAAGCACCGCTCCGCTGGGCCCTTCCTGTCAAGCACTGCTCCGCTGGGCCCCGCCGTCTCTGCACCGCTCTGCTGGGCCCTTCCTGTCAAGCACCGCTCCGCTGGGCCCTTCCTGTAAGGCACTGCTCCGCTGGGCCCCGCCGTCTCTGCACCGCTCCGCTGGGCCCTTCATCTCAAGCACCGCTCCGCTGGGCCCTTCCTGTCAAGCACCGCTCCGCTGGGCCCTGCCGTCTCTGCACCGCTCCGCTGGGCCCTTCTCCTCAAGCACCGCTCCGCTGGGCCCTTCCTGTCAAGCACCGCTCCGCTGTGTCCCGCCGTCTCTGCACCGCTCCGCTGGGCCCTTCCTGTCAAGCACCGCTCCGCTGGGCCCTTCCTGTCAAGCACCGCTCTGCTTGGCCCCCGCCGTCTCTGCACCGCTCTGCTGGACCCTTCCTGTCAAGCACCGCTCCGCTGGGCCCTTCATCTCAAGCACCGCTGGCACATTGGCAGGGCCGGATCTGTGTCGGGCAGGGCTTCACGAAGCACTCTGGGCACCATGCCTCCTCCATAACCAGTGGAGTCTGTAATCCACCAGATGGACTGTGGCTTTGCACTCCCCAGGATGGTACAGTGGGCAATCCACCCACTGTAGAGACTTGTGAGACTGTGGCTTTGCACTCCCCAGGATGGTACAGTGGGCAATCCACCCACTGAAAAGACTTGTGGGACTGTGGCTTTGCACTCCCCAGGATGGTACAGTGGGCAATCCACCCACTGTAGAGACTTGTGAGACTGTGGCTTTGCACTCCCCAGGATGGTACAGTGGGCAATCCACCCACTGAAAAGACTTGTGGGACTGTGGCTTTGCACTCCCCAGGATGGTACAGTGGGCATGGAGGCCCCTCGTGGATCTGGCATCGTGGACTCATGTGGCTGAGGTGCCCCCCCTTCCCTTCCCCCTGAGGTGCCTGTGGTTTTATTATCTGATGCCCCAGCAGTGCTCTCTCCAATGGAATCGGGTCCTTGGTCCACGAACAATGGCATGTAGCCAAGATGTGCCGGACTGTTGGAATATGTATACATTGTTCATGTTGTGATTTATTTGTTTAAAAAAACTCATTTTTCACTTAAGTTCAAATATGCTTTAATGTACTTCTATTTTAATTAACATTTTATTTTGTCTTTGAATTATTCCGGGGGGTTTGGGGGTGTAAATCTGACTTGTTGCTCTGCATTGGTGTGTGGGGATTTGGGGGGGGGGGTGTTGCGTATATGTGTGCCCGTAATCTTTTCTCCTCCCCCCTCCCCTGTGTCGTAGGTTGTCTCCTGCGGCGGCGTTCGTGCTCCTGGTAGAGGAGCAGGTAGACAATCGCTGGTAGGATGTTTAATTCGGGTTCCATGCTGTCCAGATTCCTCGTGGAGTGTATAGAGGTGAGCGTTTTCCCGTTCGTGGTCTGTTTCCGCCGTGTTTTTATCGGCGGGGCTCCCGCCCCGGAAAAGGTGGCGGATTGGTGGGTCGTGATAGGGTGGGCGGTACATTGTCTGCCGCCTGTCTGTTGGCGGTGACCGCAGCACTGTTTGTTTGCCCCGCCGTGGCGGTCGGAGTGTTAAAGTGGCGGGCTGTGTTGGCGGTTCCCGCCAGGGTCAGAATTCCATTTTTTTTACCGCCTGCCTTTTGGTGGGTTGGCCGCCGCTTTAACACCGACCGCCAGGGTCGGAATGACCCCCTATGTCCGTAAGTCCAAAGTTAAAAAATGTTATTGGGACGAACATGGTCCTTGTAGCTGACCCATGCTCCATCATGTTTGGTCTTAACTTTAGACTTTGTCCTAACATAGCTTGACCAGATGACCACAGTTGGTGCTAAACCCTTTTGGCACTATTTTGAACCTTAACATTTAAAACAAAATCATATCACCATTTCTTCTAATTAAATTTTTGACATTTTAGTGTACTTTTATTTGTTAAACCATCCTCTATTATTCTAAATTGGGTTGAGATTTTACCTGTGTTGTGTTTTCACTTCATGAGTGCTGCATAAATACGTTATACATTGCCTCTAAATTAAGCCTGACTGCTTTTGGACCAAGCTCCCTGAGGGCTATTGTGAAGATCAGTTCCTTCACCAAATAAATGTGCAAGGCAATGCTGGATTTCAGTTATCTTCTTCATTCCCTGTCGCCCCAGCAATCCGCCTCCTCAACCGTCAAACTCTCTTCCTCCTCGGTCTCGCGTCTCGAGAACCTCGCGCTCTCTCCGATCACCACGGAGATAGCACGCGCTGTTCTCTTGACGCGCAAACATCACACATCTCCCTTTTTATATTTAACAAACATAAACAGAAAAATATATTTGACCCTAAACAAAAAATTTGTTCTACGGAATGAAATAAATTTCCCATGACACAGTGAGAAACTAATTGACAACTAAAACTCATACAACTTTTATCCAAGTACATAGGGGGGCATTCTGACCCTGGCGGTCAGTGTTAAAGCAGCGGCCAACCCGCCAACAGGCTGGCGGCCAAAAATATTGAATTCTGACCCTGGCGGGAACCACCAACACAGGCCGCCGCATTAACACTCCGACCGCCACGGCGGTACAAACAAACAGCGCGGCGGTCACCGCCAACAGGCAGGCGGCAGACAATGTACCGCCCACCCTATCACGACTCACCAATCCGCCACCTTTTCCGGGGCGGGAGCCCCGCCGATAAAAACACGGTGGAAACAGACATTTCAAAAGGAAAACGCTTACCTCGACACACTCCACGAGGAATCGGAACAGCATGGAACCCGAACTCCACATCCTCCCAGCCATTGCCTTCCTGCTCTTCTTCCAGGATCACGAACCTCGCCGCAGACGACAACGGTGAGTACTGCACCTACGACACAGGGGAGGGGGGAGGAGGAAAGGTTACGGGCACACACATACGCGACACACCCACCCCCACCCTCACCCCGACCGAAATACCTACACACCTATGCATATAAAAAGTCAGAGTGACACCCCCAAACCCCCCCCCCCAAAAAAGCTAAGACAAAAGGCAATGAATGTAAAAGTAGAACTATATTATTGCAACAATAAAGTATAGCGATCTTAGCAATATATGAATAATAAATACACATCTAGAACATTATACATACAAGTAGCAAAAGTCCGGCCCAGTCTTTCAAAGTCCAAATGTCCGTGGGCCAATGTGCAGCAACACATGGGCAAAGCCCACACACGAGAACGAGTCCATTGGAGAGAACACTGCTGGGGCATCACAAAAAGATAAAACAGGCACCTCAGGGGGAAGGGAAGGGGGGCACCTCAGCCACATGAGTCCACGACGCCAGATCCACGAAGGGCCTCCATGCCCACTGTGCCATCCTGGGGAGTGCAAAGCCACAGTCTCTCAAGTCTCTACAGTGGGTGGCTTGCCCACTGTGCCATCCTGGGGAGTGCAAAGCCACAGTCTCTCAAGTCTCTACAGTGGGTGGCTTGCCCACTGTGCCATCCTGGGGAGTGCAAAGCCACAGTCTCTCAAGTGGATGACAGAGACCACTGGTCATGGAGGAGGCATGGTGGGCAGAGTGCGTCATGAAGGCCTGCCCGACACAGAACCGGGACTGCCAATGGGCCAGCGGTGCTTGACAGGAAGGGCCCAGCGGAGCGGTGCTTGACAGGAAGGGCCCAGCGGAGCGGTGCTTGAGACGGCGGGCCCAGCGGAGCGGTGCTTGACAGGAAGGGCCCAGCGGAGCGGTGCTTGACAGGAAGGGCCCAGCGGAGCGGTGCTTGAGACGGCGGTGCCCAGCGGAGCGGTGCTTGACAGGAAGGGCCCAGCAGAGCGGTGCTTGACAGGAAGGGCCCAGCGGAGCGGTGCTTGACAGGAAGGGCCCAGCGGAGCGGTGCTTGACAGGAAGGGCCCAGCGGAGCGGTGCTTGAGACGGCGGGGCCCAGCGGAGCGGTGCTTGACAGGAAGGGCCCAGCGGAGCGGTGCTTGACAGGAAGGGCCCAGCGGAGCGGTGCTTGACAGGAAGGGCCCAGCGGAGCGGTGCTTGAGACGGCGGTGCCCAGCGGAGCGGTGCTTGACAGGAAGGGCCCAGCGGAGCGGTGCTTGACAGGAAGGGCCCAGCGGAGCGGTGCTTGAGACGGCGGGCCCAGCGGAGCGGTGCTTGACAGGAAGGGCCCAGCGGAGCGGTGCTTGACAGGAAGGGCCCAGCGGAGCGGTGCTTGAGACGGCGGTGCCCAGCGGAGCGGTGCTTGACAGGAAGGGCCCAGCAGAGCGGTGCTTGACAGGAAGGGCCCAGCGGAGCGGTGCTTGACAGGAAGGGCCCAGCGGAGCGGTGCTTGACAGGAAGGGCCCAGCGGAGCGGTGCTTGAGACGGCGGGGCCCAGCGGAGCGGTGCTTGACAGGAAGGGCCCAGCGGAGCGGTGCTTGACAGGAAGGGCCCAGCGGAGCGGTGCTTGACAGGAAGGGCCCAGCGGAGCGGTGCTTGAGACGGCGGTGCCCAGCGGAGCGGTGCTTGACAGGAAGGGCCCAGCGGAGCGGTGCTTGACAGGAAGGGCCCAGCGGAGCGGTGCTTGAGACGGCGGTGCCCAGCGGAGCGGTGCTTGACAGGAAGGGCCCAGCGGAGCAGTGCTTGACAGGAAGGGCCCAGCGGAGCGGTGCTTGACAGGAATGGCCCAGTTCAGCGGTGCTTCTCACGGCGGGGCCCTGTTCAGCGGTGCTTGAGACGGCGGTGCCCTGTTCAGCGGTGCTTCTCACGGCGGGGCCCTGTTCAGCGGTGCTTGAGACGGCGGTGCCCTGTTCAGCGGTGCTTCTCACGGCGGTGCCCTGTTCAGCAGTGCCTGTCTTGTGTTTCCAGTGAACCACACCTGGCCAATACTTGCCGCTCAGTCTGCATCGGACCTCTCCGTTGCGGGGCCCTCCTGTGATGGAGCCCTCGGGCCCTGTGTCTCCTCCGATACTCCCGGAATGGGGCTGGTGGAGCCCTCATGGCCAGGTCGGCTGCTCCCTGCCTTTTGCTCCTTGCTGCACTTGCCCTCCTTGGCTGTCTGTCCGTGGCCCTTGGCTCCCTTACCCGATGTGGCAGGTGACGGTGTAAGGCTACCCTCCTTGGGGGCAGGCGTATCAGGCCTGTCGCGCCTGCCCTTGAGTTTTTTGCTCCTCTTCCCAGGGGGGGGGGCTGGCTGTGCCTTTGCTGCTGGACGATGTCCCTGCCCAAGGAAAGGGCGGACTCCAAAAACCAGGCACGACGTTCTTGGGAGTTGCTGGGCTGGTGGTGGCTGAGGTGTTTGTGGAACTCTTACGGGATGGAGGGGGTGGGTCAGGTGAGGAAAAGAGGTCATGTTTAGAGAGGAAAATTTTCTTTGGAGCCATGGGAAGGGTAGCTGGAGTGGGTATGGGAGTGGAGGAAGAGGATGTGGTTGTAGGAGAGTCAAGTGTGCTGTCTTTGGGTGCAGGTGCTTGGGCTGGAGGCTGACGTGAGGTGGATGGCTGTTGTTTGGGTGCCTGCCTGCGTTTGTGTGGTTGGGAAGCGGGGGTGACAGACACACTGGGAGAGGACACAGGGGACGTGTACATGGCAGTGGGGGTGGTGACTGCACGTGTGCGGACTGTACTGGAGGGTGTGCTGGTGATGGGTGCAATGGCTGATGGTGGTGTGCTTGCAGGTGTGTGTGGAGACGTCACAGGGAGGGAGGAGGGAGACGAGGAGGTGGGGGACACAGAGGAGGTAGTGACTGTTGGCATGTCTGCATCTGGATGTTGCTTGGGTGAATGCTTGTGTGTTCTGTGGTGCTTATGTTTGGATGAGCTGCCCTTGGGTGTTGAGGTGTGTGCAGGCTGGTCTGTAGGTGTGGATGGGATAGGCAGAGGAACAGGGGAGTGGGACTGGGTGGAGGGAGTCAGAAGAGGGAGGCTGGAGACAGGGACAATCGCTGCCGTCAGTGCTGAGGCCAGAGCGTTGAACGATCGTTGATGGGCAGCCTGACCCGAATGAAGGCCCTCCAGGTATGCATTGCTTTGATGCACCTCCCTCTCCACACCCTGGATGGCATTCAAAAGGGTAGACTGCCCAACAATGATGGTCCTCAGGAGGTCAATGACCTCCTCACTGAGGGCAGCAGGGGTGACTGGGGCAGGGCCTGAGGTGCCTGGGGCGAAGGAGATGGCCGGCTTCCTGGCCTTGCGGGCACGGGCCGAAGGCCGAGGGGCTGCTGGGAGGGCGGAGCTGGTGCGATGGGTGGCGGCTGTACCTGTAGGATCGGTGGGCACGGATGTTGCCGCCACCGCAAGGGAGCTCCCTTCCGAGGACGTGTTGGTGTCGCTGAGGTCTCCACGGGTCCCCGTGGTGGAGCCCCCCTCGCCCTCTGTCTCACTGGTCATGTCGGAGTCAGTTGCATGGCCCTCCGGGGCCATGTGAGATGCAGCTCCCTCTTGCGCTGATGCCACTTCTCCTGCGCCTGATGATGCTAATGCACACATTCACAGAAAAACAAAGAAAATGGGGGGTGGTGGTGGAAAACATACAGTAAAGACAAGTTGAGTGCATGCATTGGGGACACCGTTGGCGGAGAGGACAGACACAGAAGCCCCCTGCACTACGCTGCGCACTTGGGGTACACTACTCATTCACTGGGACATGCCCTACAAGCCTATGGGCGACAACTGCCCACACAGTATACACTGGTCCATGAATCGCATTACTAGGCACCCTACAGAGGTGGGGGGCAGGGGCACAGGACCATACCTCACGGACGGGCCTATCCTACAGAAATCGCCCTGGCCTAGGGATACCCACAGCCCTCCTCCCCCCCAGGCACCTCCACTGCGCGCTAAATAGCCGAATGTGCTGGTACTCACCCCCTTGTGTCTGCTGTGATGTCCTCAAGCGCCCATCTAAATCGGGGTAGGCCACCGCCAGGATCCGGGACATCAGGGGGGTCAAGGTACGACTGGCACCCCTCCTAGGTTGGGAGGCCATCCCCAGCAGAGCCTCCGCGGTCTTCCTGCTCCCGCGGCGGATGTCCTCCCACCTCTTGCGGCAGTGGGTGCCCCTTCTGTTGTGGACCCCCAGGGCCCGGACGTCCTTGGCGATGGCACGCCAAATGTCGATCTTCTGATGGGTGCTGACCTATGTGACATGTACAGGGGGGGAAGAGAAACATCATCACCTTTCTGCATGCTCGATGTGAGTGGCCCCCCCTCCCCAACCTTGCCATGTGGCACATGCTCTCATCTGTCGTGCCATGCATTCGTCATTCGCTGCCCTCGCCTACATCGTACATCCTCCCCACTCAACCCAGGCATTGGGCACTATGCATTGCCCCCCGTGTACTCACCTGTTGGTCTGGAGGCCCGTAGAGTAGCGCATACTGGGGGAGGACCCCGTCCACGAGCTTCTCCAACTCCTCGGAACTGAAGGCGGGGGCACTTTCCCCAGTCGCAGCAGCCATTGTCACTTCCAGACCGAGGTCACAGCAGCACTTGCAGTATAGGTCCTCTCCTGTGGATGGTAGGTCTCGTGTGAATAAGCATAGAGAAAATGGCGGTTACGGCCGCGGCGGTGCGTACCGCGGCGGTGCGTACCGCGACCGCCGGCGCTCACCGCCATTGGCTCATGAAACCCATAGGGTTCAATGTTGTCCAATGCGGCTTTGCGCCGCGGACTGCGACCGCCTACTGCCACGGTGTGCCACGCTTGCGCAATGACCTCACTTCACATTGTCACACTTCACAGGTCAGGCAGCCGCCATTTCCAGGGCCCAAATGCCTTAATTCCTACTGCGTCACACATGGCTAGGCCTTGCACCGACATTCATACTAGCCATTCAATACCGAGAGATTCGTGTACTGTGCATGCTGTGGGCACTTACCTGTGGGTTGCTTGACTCGGTGCTCCATGTTGTCCTTCCTAGGCACCGTTCGCTGGGACTGGCGAGGAAATAGAGGAATCCTCCAGTGTACAGACCGCTAGTGGACCTGTCGACAATGGAAGAAAGACACGTCATACTCACCTACAGACTCAACCGTGCCACTATACAGGAACTGTGTGCCCAGCTGGAGCCAGACCTGATGTCACCCATCCGCCAACCCACAGGGATTCCGCCTCTAGTGCAGGTGCTGTCAGTACTGCATTTTTTTGCCAGTGGATCATTTCAAACTACAGTGGCCATTTCATCTGGGATGTCTCAGTCTATGTTTTCAAAGGTGTTGTCCAGAGTGTTGTCTGCCCTGATGAAATACATGCGGAGCTACATCATTTTCCCTGAGGTGGGTGACTTGCCTACAGTGAAGGGTGATTTCTATGCCCTTGGACACATTCCCAATATCATTGGTGCCATTGATGGTACCCATGTGGCTTTGGTTCCCCCAAAAGACGATGAACAGGTGTACAGGAACCGAAAAAGTTATCATTCGATGAATGTCCAGGTGGTCTGTTTGGCTGACCAGTACATCTCCCATTTAAATGCCAAGTTCCCAGGGTCAGTGCATGACGCGTACATCATGCGAAATAGCAGCATCCCTTATGTGATGGAACAGCTACAGAGACACCGTGTGTGGCTAATTGGTGACTCTGGTTACCCCAACCTGCCTTGGCTATTGACCCCAGTGAGGAATCCCAGGACCAGGGCAGAGGAACGTTACAATGAGGCCCATGGGCGTACTAGGAGGGTGATTGAGCGTACCTTCGGCCTCCTGAAGGCCAGGTTTAGGTGCCTAAATATGACAGGTGGATCCCTAATGTACTCACCAAAGAAGGTGTGTCATATCATCGTGGCCTGCTGCATGCTTCACAACCTGGCTTTGCGACGCCAGGTGCCTTTCCTGCAGGAGGATGGTCCAGATGGTGGTGTTGTGGCCGCTGTGGAGCCTGCGGAGAGTGAAGAGGAGGAAGACGAAGAGGACGACACAGACAACAGGGACAGAGTGATACTGCAGTATTTTCAGTGACACATAGGTAAGAATCTACTCCTGCATTGTATTAATTCTGTAACTGTAGAGGCTCTCTACTGTCTGACCTTTCACCCCAATGTATGGTAACTTAGTTGTGTATTTCACTTCCTATTTCAGTGATCTGATCCCCACGGAGTGCCCTCTGGTTTTTTTCCCCATGGACTACCGCTGTGTGACACTGGTATGTTGTCATCACAATGTTAATAGAAGAGTTTTGTTGGTTATCTCGAATACATTTGGTTTAAATAAATAGATAGCAGAATCCACTTTGTTTTTGTGCAAAAAATTGTGTTTATTGTAGTTTTCAAATAGGTGTATAGTTCTAAAAGGGTGATGGGTGATGGTGGAGGCATGTCCATGGCAGTGTCCAGACTGTCGTTCCTACAGGTCCATTGTCCATATGCCTGTGGAAGGTGGAGCAGGGGCAGTTCAAGGTTGGACAGGGTGTACAAGTGGGACAGTGGGATGACATCCGGGGGATTCCGTGCATGGCGGGGGTCTTGACATCCTACTCTGTCTTCTTCCTCGATCTCAGGCCTTTCTTGCGGGGTGGTTCTTGTTCAGCAGGGGGTGGGGTCCGGGTGGGCAGTTTCTGTTGTGTCGGGGCCTCCTGACCACTAGCGCCGGCGGAGGTGGTGGGCTGTTCTTCCTCCATGCTAGTGGCAGGTGCCCTTTGGGGGGCCACATGGTCCCGCAATGTGGTGACAATCTGGTTGAGTGCCACCACGATTGTACTCATTGCGGAACTGATGCTGTGCAGTTCTTCCCGGAACCCAATGTACTGGCCCTCCTGCATGGCCTGGATCTCCTGGAACCTGGCCAGGACCGTCGCCATCGTCTCTTGGGAGTGGTGGTACGCTCCCATGATGGTGGTGAGGGCCTCTTGGACAGTGGGTTCCCTAAGCCTGTCCTCCCTCTGTCGCACAGCAGCCCTCCCAGTTCCCCTTTGTTCCTGGGCCTCTGTCCCCTGGACGGTGTGCCCACTACCAGTGCCCCCAGGTCCCTGTTGTTGTTGGGGTTGTGGGTTACCCTGGGTGCCCTGTACTGGTAGACACACCGCTGCTTGACCTGTCCTGGAGACAGAAGCATGGGCCCGCTGGGTGGGTGCTGTGCTGGTGTTTCTAGAGGTGGGTAGGTCTGCTGTGGCCTGTGGCTGACTGAGGGTAACCGACTGTCCAGAGGTCCCCGATGGTCCGGGCTGGTCATCAGGTTCTAGGTCGACAGAGCTGCTGTCATCACTGGGGGCCTGTTCTGGGGGTGGGATGGACAAATCTGGACTCTCCTGGCCGGTGTGTTGGCGTTCGGGCCCTGCAGGGGTAAAAGAGTATGGTTATTGCTTTTGTGTGTGCCATGGCGTGCGATTTGTGGGTGCCCTTGTCCCCCAGTGCTGGCAGTCCCTTGTGGGAGGAGTTGTGAGGGTGGTTTGGGGGGGGGGATGGGTATGTGCAGTGGTCATGCTTAGGTGATGGGTGTCCATGGTTTCTGTTGGCATTCAGGGGTTGGTGTTGGGTTGGGTGGGTTGTGCTGATGAGACATTAACAGGGAGGATGTGTGCTGGGGGTTGGGGGTGAGGGTGGGGGTGTGGGTTGGCATGCTGGTGGGTGGGGGGGTGAAGTAGTTGAGATTGAACTTACCAGAGTCCATTCCTCCGCCTACTCCAGCGAGGCCCTCAGGATGCAGGATGTTCAAGACCTCTTGCTCCCATGCTGTGAATTCGGGTGGAGTGGGTGGGGGTCCGCCACCAGTCTTCTGCACAGCGATATTGTGTCTTGACACCATCGACCGCACCTTCCCCCGTAGGTCGTTCCAGCGCTTTCGGATGTCTTCCCGATTTCTGGTGATGCTGTCCCACAGCGTTGACCCTGTCGACGATCCTTTGCCATAGCTCCGCCTTCCTGGCTATTGTGGTGTGCTGCACCTGTGTGCCGAAGAGCTGGGGCTCTACCCTGATTATTTCCTCCACCATGACCCTGAGTTCTTGGTCCGAGAACCTGGGGTGTCTTTGGGGTGCCATGGGGTGGTGTGGATGAGGTGTGGGGTGGTGTTTGTGGTGATGAGTGTGGTGGTGTGTGGTGTTTTGTGCGTAGATGTGGTGTGGGTGATGATGTTGGGTTCCTGTGTGTGTTGTGCTTTGCGTTCCCTGTGCTCTCTCTCTGTGTTTTGCGCCTTGTCTCTGAATTTCGAGTTGTGGGGGTTTGTGGGTGTTGTGGGTGTGTGTTTTATATAGTGATGGGTGTGTGGGAGTGGTGTATGTATGTGTATCAGGTGTGTGTATTTCGAATTGTCCAATGTGGTAGTGTTTTGTAAATGTGTGTGTATTTTGACCGCGGCGGTGTGTACCGCCAATGGGATACCGCGGTTGAAAGACCGCCGCGTGGATTCGTGGGTCGTAATGGCATGGGCGTGTTTGTGTTGGCGTGACGGTGGAGGTTTGGTCATCTCCAGTTTATTGCTGACCGCTGATGAGGCGGCCGTCAGTGGATGTCGGGTTTTTGGCGATTTGGCAGTTGTGGGTCAGACTGACCGTGGCGGTTTACCGCGGCCGCGGCGGTATGATGGCGGTCTTCTGACCGGCGGTAAGAGCCTTTTACCGCCGAGGTCAGAATGACCCCCATAGTCTTTAAGACGTTTAGGACTGACTTTCCTTCTACCACTTCTCCTTGTTCCTTCACCTCTATCATTTCCACCTCGATTGTGACTTGGAGATCTTGACAATGCTTTACTTCTGGTCAACATTTCTCTTTCGATACGTGGTTCTGTTACCTCCTTCATCCGCACAACTCGGTTTAGATTCCAAATCCTGCCATCAGAGGTTTTTATGGCATTCTTGAATACCTTGACCACAGTCAAGGGTCTCGTAAATTTTGATCCTCGTCGCCAATGTGAAGATCAGTTCCTTCACCAAATAAATGTGCAAGGCAATGCTGGATTTCAGTTATCTTCTTTATTCCCTGTCGCCCCAGCCATCCGCCTCCTCAACGGTCAAACTCTCTTCCTCCTCGGTCTCGCGTCTCGAGAACCTCGCGCTCTCTCCGATCACCACGGAGATAGCACGCGCTGTTCTCTTGACGCGCAAACATCACAGCTATGCACAGGATTATTTCGTGACTTTCGTGGTTCACCCTGACAAGGATTATGACTATTATTTGAGGTGGGTTCTCATCCCCTCCACTATTACTCCGTCTTATATACTGCTTTATATATTGATGTCCTGGCCCCCTCATAAAGCCAAAAGGTCAAGCTTTTATATATTGATGTCCTGACCCCTTGAACAACCTAGCAGGCCTCCCTTATCTAAAAATTATACCTCTTTATATTGTGATGTTGGCTCTAGTATTGGTGGGTGGGTTGTTATTATGAGGGGTCATTACCCACAAGAGATCAAATGTGATTTAAGGGTCTCACCAAAGGTATTCCTATCTATTGAATGCATGCTAATTTGTAGTGTGTGTGTAAAATTGTTTTTTGACTTTTTAAAAGAAAGAGAACTGAGTAGACAATGTATTGTGAGATTTTGTTGGCTGCCACGTTCTGGCAGCTGGACAACAATTCACAGCCATTGAGAGTGCACTTTACTGGTTCAAATGATTCAATCAATGGGGTTTCAAAGAGATTTTTGTGAAGACTTTCTTTCCGTAATGCATTGTACCAGTTTCTGCCTAGCCAGGGCAGTCACGAAGGTTGGAGGGGAAGAAAAAGCATTATGCTTCATGCAACGCACTTTCTAGGGCCCTCTCTCTTTTCAGCAATATGTATTTATAAGTATTTAGTTGCAAGTTAGCCTGTAGTTTTTTAGGGTCGAGCCTGCGAGTGCATGCACTAGCGCATGCGTCTTACATGCGAGACAGGGTTCAGTAAAGGGCTTGGAGCCCGCCTGTCGCTCACCATTTGTTGGTTTGCGTGGCACTCCTTTTTTGTAGCCTCGTAATTAGTCAATGCACACCAAGCATCATTTCCGTTCCTCTGCTTGGAGCAGGGTCAAGCACTAATTAATTTCAACTTAATTAGTGCCCGTCTGCTGCTCCCTACGTGATCGAGGTACTATTTTGTTCAGTTTAACTTCCAGTGCCCCGCAAACCGAAGGCTTGTGACAGGCAAAAACGTGCCCAGAAGGACACACAAAATTGCAAAGTTTTATTTTTTAAAGCTAACTTTCTTTTATTTTGTTAAGTGGCCTTTTCTCTGTTTCCACTCATGTTTTCTTTTGTTTTTGCTCATGGGCACTATTGTCAAAAGATGACCACTAACTTGTTCAGAATACGCAAGACCTATTGCATTGCAAATGCTTGTAATAATACTAGAGCAGCTTATGTTACTAGACCACTAGATGACGCCATGTTTTCATTTTCCTTGACATGCACATTTTGTAATACTTAGAAGCGGGCGTTTATGGTCCCTGACAAAAATAGAAGCATCCAGAGTGCCTGGCATTATGTTTTGGCCTAGATCTTGCAAATACTTCTGAAAAGTCTGTAGCAGGAATCACCTTCCACGGTAACGCTCAGACTGGAAGCCTTGTGTATTTCTTCCAGACAGTCCAGCTGTAAAGAACCAGCAGAGGAAGTAGACGCGGTGGACCATCCTCGCAGTGTCCTCTTGTCCTCATATGCAGCATATCTCCAGTGCTTAATTTGTACATTAAGAGGTGCCGGTGCTCAAAGCCTTTCTCTTAAACACGAGGCTGCTGTAATTAAATCTGCCAGCACTGAATACTGAGGCAGCATAATTCTGAAGCCATCTCGGGCCTCTTCAATCCATTTACGGCCACCCGTGCCCCTTCAGCTCATCCTGCAACTTTCTACTTTCTCCCTTTATGACCCTTTTTAGTTTTTCCTTCTTCCGTCTTTCATATATGTGTCTTTTGCTCGCAGCAAATGCTTGAGGCATAAAAATAAGCCCCGGCCCTCAAATAAGTGCCGGTGCTCAGCACCGGAAACAACAAGCACAAATTAAGCACTGTATATCTCTATATCTTTTAGTCACCATAGATATACAAATATTTGTGAATATATATGGTTAACCATAACAACAGGTGCACTGCTGGTGTTTGCAAAGAATTTTCCATCCACGTTATAATGGTTTCTGCAAAATTACCCATGAGTGGAGCCCCGGAGCAAAAATGGAGGACACTCCTCCTACGTTGCCCGAATGTCAAAAAACAGCCTCCCATTCCTCCGGACTTCACCATCTCTTCAGGATTTCAGAAAGGGACTCAATACCTGGCTATTCAATTGATGTCCTCGAGCAGCTCGGGTGACAGCGCCTAGATAGCCTCACGAGTGACAAGTTGCGCTATAGAAATCATGATTGAAGGCTGGCCCTTGACTGCAAATCTCACATAATACACCGCTAACCCAAATTTATGCTGTTTTGCAATGCTTAGCATCGCATACAAATGACTTTTTTGCAAACGTATTTAGACCTGCTTGTAAATACAGCTCAGTGCAATGCAGCACTGCTGTTTTTTTATCACAGTGCTGTGATGCACACATTTGAGTAAATCTGGGCCCATATTTGTAATCTGAAAAGAAAGGTCTACTTTGCAACTGGTGCATTGGAAAAAGTTTTTAAGATAACAACACGTACTAAAATATATTTGAAGGTTTCAGATTTTTGGGGGCATACAAACATTTCCACGAGTTTGCCTGTAAATAGTGTATTTTCCCCACTGTGCGCTCATTAGCAGTAACCCAACAGAGGTTTAGGTTTAACGCTGTTTTGTTAAATTTTGAGGATAAACGATACAAACACTCTCCTCACCTACATCCACTGGCCGATGAGGTGCAACAAAGGGGATGATAAGGTAACTGGTAGAGAGAGAACTGGGCGAGTAGGTTAGTGGGAAGAATGAGAAGGTATGGTACAAAGGGATGGCAAAGGGGGGGGGGGGTTGGGATCTGCTCGACAACTCACATTAGTAGGATGTGCAGGATGTTCAGGCTGTGGGGTTGGGAGTACGGGTAAGTCATCACTTCCACACCTCAGGCATTACTATGCTCCGTTTGCGTACGGTGTATTACCCCAGTGCTTAATTTGTAAATAAAAAGTTGCTGGTGCCCAAAGCCCTCCTCTTAAACACGCGGCTGCTGCAATTAAATGTGCATGCTCGGAATAATGAGGTAGCTTAATCCTGAAGCCATCTCGGGCCTCTTCAATCAATATAAACTCACTCCCTCCCCTTTCAGCTCACTCCTGCAGCTTTCTGCTTTCTCTCATTGAGACGCTTTTTTGTGTTTTTTTTTTTTTTTGCTCCGTCTTTCCCAAATGAGTCTTTTGCTCCCAGCAATTGCTTGAGGCAGAAGACTAAGCGCCGGCCCTCAAAAATAAGTGCCGGTGCTCAGCACCGGAAACAAGCACAAATTAAGCACTGTATTACCCGTAGATAGGCTGGACAGGACAACTCCATGAATTCGTGGGATAGGAACTGCATACAGGGTCCCCAAACTTTGTCAAATTGTGGCAGTTAGTGGTCCACAGGTGCCATCAGCTTTTCCATGCTAAGGAGTTCCCACAGTTTATGCTGCCAGTCCAGCCACGTCGGCGTCTTATCTGTGTCACACTAGGACAGTATGACTTGCTTGGCTGCACTAAGGGCAAGAGTAATAGCCCTTCCCTTTGCTGACCTTAGGGGGTATGGTAGTGTTTTGCAGATGCCCAATAAAATGTAACTAGGGAACCTGAGGAATTCAGTGTTGTACATCTCATTAATTTGTGTCAGGACACATGGTTTGATGAAAAAAGAATTAAAATAGTTGGGTATTAATATATGTGAATCTTTGGAGAAAACTGTTGAAATTCATTTCAGCAGCGTCATGAAAGAGACAAATAAATTGTTGTTTAGTTGGTCCCATTTACCTCTATCACTGTATGGAAGAGCCAACTTGATAAAAATGTCCATCCTATCGAAATTCACCTTTTTATTTAATATGCTACCTCTGCACTTTAAGAAGACCTGGCTGAAAAAATTGCAAGGGAAACTAGATTAATTTGTCTGGGCATCCAAAGGAGCCAGAAATGCAAGAAGGAAACTGAGAAGGAAATATGATAAAGGGTGTATTGCGCTTCTGGATTTCCAGCTGGTCACCTGGACCTTTCAATTAAAAAATGCAAGGGCTCTACTGTAGGATAGGAATGGGTCTGGGAGACGTCAACTAAGGGAAACTATGCTGAAGGAGGTGGAAGGGAAAGCATTGAAATTTAAGTGTAAATTTGGTGACCTGAAATTCCTTTAAAGGGTGAGGCCCTAAGTCCTACAGGCGGCCGCCCGGTTGTGGGCCCAGATAAGGAAAGAGACAAATTTGGCGCATTATAGCAATCATGCCCCTGTGTGGGACTCTCGCGGCACTCCGGAATACCTTAAAGACAGTTTAGCTGTACCCTTGCGAGAGGTAGGTATCATAGAGTGGGGCCAGATCTTCCAAAAAGGGAAACTTCGCTCATGAGATGAATTCCAGGTAAAGGCACAGGGACGCTATCTAAATTAAAACTCTATCAATTACAAAGTTGGGCTCGGTCTTGGGGAGAGGAAGGTACCATCACAAATAAGTTGGAGAAGTCACTGGTGAAAGGGCCATACCGGAAGAAGGACTTGGCGGGCTGGTATGGACAATTCTTAGATAGCTTGCATCAAGATTTTGACCTCCCTGCTACCTTGTGTGGTGATACTATGCCGAATGTAGGTGTTAATCGTTTATGGCAAGTATCCCTGCGCCTTTTGTATGGGGTAGTAAAACCTGTGCACTTAAGAAGAAATCATCTTTTTTCCCTCCATAGGGCCTTCTGGTCTCCAAAGAAACTGGCAAAATGAAGGGCATGGGAGAACACGTGCTGCAAAAAATGTGGTCTCTTGAAGGCTGACAACCTCCCTATGTTTGCACTCTGCCCTCATATCCAGGAGTTTTGGGGAGAGGTTGGCAATGTGTTAAATGCTGTCTTCCACCAGGTTGAGGTAAGCCCGAAACTGATCTTTTTTGGGTGGTCACCTAATGTGAGTTTCCCCCACGGCTCTGGTAGAAACCTGTTGTTGTCCCTGGTGCTATTGGATAAAAGGGAAATATGCAAACATTGGAATCTCCAGTGGCCCCTCAAAGAGTGGATAGTTGAATGCAGTGATTTATGTTTGCAAGATAGACCTAAACCAATCTCATACAAGAAAGACTGAAAAAATGTGGGCTCCTCTGATAAGGCGGTTTGTTGGGGAAGGCAGAGCATAAAACCAACTAGGTTGTAAGACTGGGTTGGAATAGGATGGTCCAGTGAATGTTCAATGATTACAGCCACACATGATCAAGACGTGGTGACGGGTGGATGGCACCCATAAGTCAGCATCCCCCCTTCCGTAGATGAGAATCCTTGATCTTCTCAGGGCTGGCTCACACCAGTAGAGAAAGAACTTGGAGGTAAGCCTGGAAGCAGACAAGGCAATATGAGGACACAATAAAAAATGTGTGTCAGGACATCCATCCAGTATTGTTGTAATTTGGGGTAATGCCAGAGAAGGTGTGTTAATGTGTCTAAGTGGCCACATTGCCTCCCACAGTTATTGTCCCCACCCTGGTTCCATTTAGCTTTTCTAGCCAGGGCGTAGTATCAGTAGTATGTAATTTTGAGAAAACGTCTCCTTATCGGATGCACTACAAGTGGATGTACGGGTTTGCTGTAATATATCGGACCTCTCCTTAGGGGTGAAAGGGCATTCATGTTCTAATTCCCATCATCGCTGTGCTGAAAATTTGATAGGGGAGATCGAGGCATTGAGGAAGGCATAGGTGTCGGAGAGGATGCTTTTGTTCGGGCGACAGGTGAGGAGCCACTTCTCAAATGGTGTAAGGGGCGGGCTGGCATGTGGACGTCTGTGTGGCTGTGTAGCCCATTGCCAGTTGGCAACATACTGCCAAAGTGCACTGGGAGGGATGCCAAAGTTAGACCAGAACTGTGCACAGTCCATAAGACAATCTTGGTCAAATAAGTCCCCCACCCTCTTACAATTGGCCTTTTGCCACTGTGAAAATGCAGTCCCCTGGAGAGCTGGAAGTCGGGATTCCCCATGATTGGTGTCTGTGGTGAGATGCGGGTGGATAGCTACAGTGTCTGAGTTGTGCCACCTGATAGTACCGCACCAAGTGGGGAATGCCTAGGCCACCCTACCCTGGAGCAAGGTATGCTTATTTCGTTGCCATGCTTGCCTTTCTGCCATCCCAAATGTAACCTTCACTTAGATGTTGCAGCTTACCAATGACTCTTAAAGGGGGGCTGCAGCGACAAGGTAGTAAATTCATTTTAACCACTCCAAGCCTTCCCAACCAAGGGAAGGTACTTCCCTTCTAAGATTATAAATCTGATCAGGCAGTAGAGAGCAGTGCAGTTTAATTGTGTTCCGTTGAACGCTCCAGTATATGTGCAAGCCCAGGTACGTGACCCCGTGGATGGCCCAGGGAACAGGAAATAGGCGTTCAAGCTGGAGCTGGTCAGCTCTTGGGGTGATAAGGTTAAGAGCTTGGGAGTTCTGGAGGTTTACCTTAAAGCCAGACGCTCTTCCAAACGCCTCCAACTCCAGACAAGTACGCCATACAAATAAATATAACATAACATAACATCACCCTCTTGATACCCCATAGATTTAACTGCATGCCCTAAATGATGCGTTCTTTGAAGTAGAATATTACATCCCAGAAGCTCAATCCATAAGAATGTCTCACACCAGCCAAACAAACCCCACACATTAGACGTCTTTTACATTAAACTACATACTCCCCACTCTAACACAACCACTCACATCTCTCATAACACCCATACACCAGTCCCCTCACACCACCAACCCCACTCAATCCCTACTCAACACCCCAGGACTAGATTCACAACACTTCAGAGAATAGTATGTGGTGCACCCAAAGACATAACACCCATTACCAAATGATTCCTCTTTAAGGAGCATCTTTTACTCTCTCCTGGGAGAGCCACATTCTCTAGTCCTGTGCTGGAGCACTGGGACATCCGGTTCACAATAATGTATTTATAGGAAAGGCTTAGCAACTCATCAATGCAACATCACAGAGCCGAGGCCAAATGGATCTTTTTTGTTAGGTGAGATTAACCGAGAGCAGTATATAAGTTAATTAATCAAAGTTTCAGTCTTTCTCAGTCAATAATGACAGTTTGATGAGAGTTTAAAAGCTTTATTAAGGAATTTCTCTTATATGATCATCTTTTTTAAGGCATTATTAATTTCATCAATAGTCCATCAAATAATAAATAGGCAGACTATATAATCAATATTTCATAAGCAATTCAGAGAGCATGTTAAAAAAGAAAAGAATCCCTATCCCTATTCTAAGAGTGAGGACGGTTTTAAAAGGTAATGGAGCATCAAAAAGTTGCCATTAGATCCCATAAAGGGTTCTAAATCAAAAGGTCAACCATGAAGCTTAACCTGTTCCATGCGTCGGACGGCCACTGACCATCCTACATTACAGCGCTCATGTGTGTCAGGCAGCCGGGGGCCGTCTGACATGCAAAGCACAGGAAATCCCTCTGGTGCGAGCACCATAGGAATTTCCTTAAAAGGGAAACAACCTCGGAGGTGGGAGAAAGCTTCCCTGCCTCCTGACGCTGTTTCTTTTGTTTTCACTTTCTCTGCATAAGTGCTCAAAGGTTTATTCAGTCCCCTGAGCACCGATCCAGACGGGAGAGGTAGCGTTGGAAAGTGGAAAATCTCCCCTTCCCAAAGGTATCCCTCCCAAGTGGATCCCTGCTTGGAGATCCCCAAGCAGTGATCCACCCACTAGCCACCAGGGAGAGGGGAGCAGCCCTTGGGGAAAGGCTTTTTCTCCCCCAATATTCCAATGGGCAATTTCAGTCTTTCTGCCCACCGTTAAGGGCAGATGGGGGCAGTAGTTACCGATCTGCCCAGGGAGCAGAAAGCCCACTAGTCACCAGGGATTTTCTAAATATGTTTAGAGGGGTGGGGGCTGCCCTCATTGGACATTATGCCCCTACCCTTCTCAATTACTGGCATAGTCTTTCTGCCTTCCCCCGGGGGAACAGATGGGGGCAATAACTCCCAAGCTGCCCTCTGTGGGGCAGAAAGCCCACTAGTCACCAGCGATTTTTAAAATAAAAGTAGGGTGGGGGCAGCCCACCATAGGCATGGCCATCACCCACCCCATATAAATGGGGATCAAAGTTTTTCGTGGGGCAGACTGAGGCAGTAGCCACGGTGTTCCCCTTTGGAGGAGGCAGAAAGCCCACTAGGCACCAGAAATTATTTTTGGGGAATATGTAGGGGTGAGAGGCTTCCCAAAATGGGCATGACAGTGCCACCACCCATTCCAAACAAGGGTGTCTAGGTTTCAGAAATGTCTGGGTTTGGTAGGTTTCCCTAGATGGCTGCTTAGCCTGGGACCAAAAATGCGGGTTACCCCCTTGCAAAACCAGTCTGTTTTTGATAATTTTGATGTCCCCACAACACGTTTTGGGTAGTTTCCTGTTGCTGGCACTCGGCCTACCCACACAAGTGAGGTACCATTTTTATCGGGAGACTTGGGGGAGTGCTGGGTGGAAGGAAGTTTGTGGCTCTCCTCAGATTCCAGAGATTTCCAACACAGAAATGTGAGGAAAAGTTGTTTTTTAGACAACGTTTGGAGTTTGCAAAGGATTCTGGGTGACAGAACCTGGTGAGAGTCCCACAAGTCATCCCACCCATCTTGAATTCCCCTAGGTGCCTAGTTTAAAAAAATGTACAGGTCTGCTGGGCTTCCTTAAGTGTCGGCTAAGCTAGAGCCCAAAATCCAGAGCTAGGCACTTTGCAAAAATACTTTCGTTTTCAGTGAAAAAATGTGATGTGTCCATGTTTTGTTTTGGGGTGTTTCCTGTCACAGGATCTAGGCCTACCGACACAAGTGAGGGATTCTTTTTATCAGGAGACTTGGGGGAACACAGAATAGCAGAACAAGTGTTATTGCCAACTGCCTTTCTCTACATTTGTGCCTTCCAAATGTATGACAGGGTGTAAGAAAGAAGTCATTTTGTGAAATGCCCTGTAATTCACATACTAGTATGGGTACTCCCAATTCAAAGATGTGCAAATAACCACTGCTTCTAAACTTCATATCTTATCATGTGTGGGTGGGAGATCAAGTCCTGGCCCTAGGCTCAATATACTCCTCAAATGTCAATCAAGAAACCTTCATTCATAAAGCAGTCACTGACACATTGGGCTCTAAAAAGCAGCTGGTCCTACTGCGGGTTACCTTAATATGTTATTTAAGAACATCATGGACAGCTCGCCCCGGGATCATGGTATGTAGGAGATATCTCAAAGGGGGTGCTGACTGGTTGCAGGAAATGGGACTCAGACTTATGGAGGCTGACCCATCCCCACTCCCTGGACTTTACTTTTTATTCCCATGCACATAAAACACATGCCAGGCTAGACCACTTCCTGGGGACAAGAGCACTACACAACATGACCATTGCTGTTGAAATAGAACCCTGTTCATTTTCTGATCATTCCACAGTTGTGATTGACCTCTCATTCCCTCCAATGGGTCGAGCTAACCATGTTTGGAGACTGAGAGAGACCCTCCTGCATCGACCTGCCGTAGTCTCATAGATTGAGCAAGTTATTGAAAACTACTTAGCACTCAACGACACAGATGACACCCCAGCCGCAGTGTCATGGGACACACTAAAGTTGTGGCTTGAGGGGAATTCATGGCAATTTCCTCAATGGACAGCAAATTACGCCAGGAAAAGAGGGAACAGCTACAGAGACAAGTTAGAGAGCTCGAGCACATTCATCACCGTACAGGGGAACCCAGGGTATGGAGACAACTAGAAGCATACTGGAAACAATTAGCACAACTAGATCTAGACATTGCAGAATACTCCATACTTCGACTGAAACACTCTAAAAGACTCCATGTGCAGTGCCAGGCAATGACTGTAGAGAAAGTGGCTCAGCCAGACGGCTCTATGCTCCGGACTGACTTACAAATCACAGCCAAGTTTACAGACTTTTATAATGACCTCTACATAGCGTTAAACATACCACCCAACACTATAGACAGCTACTTGTAGTCAGCTGCCATCTCACCTCTTTCCCAGGAATGCTCGGAGGAGGTAGACCAACCCATTCGCGTTGAAGAGGTCATCTCAGCAATTGCCCACTTACAACCTAACAAATCACTGGGTCCAGATGGATATCCAGCGAGTTTCTATAAGGCCTTCTGTCGGCTGCTAGCGCCTGTCCTGACCAGAGTCTTTAACTCTATAAAGGGCCCACAAGATCTATCCCTGACTATGAGGGATGCTTCAATTGTCGTTATCCCTAAACCTGGAAAAGGTGCAAACACTACTGCTCGATATCTCTTCTTAACGTCAACACAAAACTACTCACTGGTATTTTAGCAGCCTGAATGAACCCACTGATGGCAGGATTGGTAATTCCAGACCAATCCGGATTCATTCCCCAGCGACAATGTAGCGATAATACCAAGAGGCTATTACACATCATAGACAAAGCTAAAAGATCTGGAAGGGAAATTTTACTGCTGGCGGTCGATGCTGAAAAGGCCTTTGACCGAGTTCACTGGCCATACTTATCAGAGACACTCACCTGCTCTGGTATAGGACCACACATCCAAAACTGGATTCTAAGCACCTATAATCACCCAAGGGCAACTATCAGGGTTAAGGCATACATCAGCATCCTTCCCTAGAGGCAGAGGAACAGGTCAGGGCTGTCCTCTGTCACTACTGCTTTTTGCGCTCTGTATGGAGCCCTTTGCCCAGCATGTTCAAGACCATCCGGGTATCACCGGGGTCCACTTTGGGGAAGAGGACCACACCATCTGCCTATATGCAGATCATGTTATAGTGGCCCTGAACAACCGCAGTAAGGCTCTGACAGCTTTTTTGGAGGAGGCGGAGGCATTTGGCGCAGTGGCAGGATTCCTTATTAACATCCAGAAATCGCAGGTACTAAATATCCTGGTGTCCTCACAAATGGCGATGCTGCTCTCGGGTAGTGCCCCTGTTCAATGGACTAGTGACACTATTCCCTAATTAGGAATACCACTTACCACAACAGTGCCTACCACTGCGCAGGTGAACTACAGAGCCCTCATGCAGCAAGGCAAGCGCAACTTCACTAGGTGGGGCCAGTACTCCCCCTCCTGGCTCGGCCACATCGCAGCAGTCAAGATAAACACACTTCCAAAAATCCTTTTCCTATTCCGGACTCTGCCTGCAGCTCCCTTACACGGTACAATTGAAAAGCTACAGAAAGAGATAACCTGCTTCATCTGGGCAGATAAGTGTAAACGGATGACCCGGAACATGAGTCACTGACCCACAAACTAAGGCGGGTTGGGCATTCCGAATCTCCACACATATTACCAGGCGGCACAGCTCCACTATCTAGTTGAGTGGTCGAGGGCAGAATCCGAGGAACAATGGCTCTTAATGCACTGGGCGTTTTCGGATCTTCATTTAGGAAAGGTGCCTTTCCTCAGGAAACCACAGCACCCCTCGGGTCTTTATTCCTCCCGGTCACGGAGCCCACATTTAGAGCCTGGGACAGGGTGGTCCTAGCGGGGGGCCTGACTACGTTTCCATCCCCTCTGACTCCCATATTGGAAAACTCAGATAGATTGTACGTCAGGACAAAATTGCCAGTCGTTTCGTTGGTGGCAGACTAGCAGATGTAGATCCACTGATCATCCGTGCGATGCGGACGAGGTTGTGGCTTTTTCAGAAGCTCACAGATAAAGGAATGGTATCTGACTTATATGCCATCCTCCTCCCAGCTTCCCCGTTCCAGAGACCCTCAGGGTCACTTGGGACAGGAGTTGGGCAGAAGCCTGACCCCCACACAGTAGAAGGAGATTTACTATAGAGCCCATCACACGGCCTGCAACCCAAAAAGCATAGAAAAAGCAGTCAAAATCACTACGTATTGGTATCAAACACCCCCACAACTTCAACAATGCTACTCCACTCGATCGGCTGAATGTTGGAGATTGTGTGGTGCACTTGGCAAACTGCTCCACATTCTGTAGGAATGCCCTGGGATCTTTCAGTTCTGGAGTCAGCTCCTACAGGACATAGACAATCACCTCAACACCCAGCTACCTAGGTTCCCGGCGTATACTAAACATGGCCTCCCCAACCCACTTACATTCCCATTCATAGGGGGCAAGAGATAGTTCTGGTGCTGGGGACGGCTAAAACCATACCCGCACACTGGGTTACCACTACTCTTCCCACCCATCACAAATGGCTTCATAGACTCTGGTATATCTTGGGAATGGAGAAAATCTCCCTTACATGGCATCCCAAGGAGAATCCTATAGCGACCTCTGGAGTCCATTTATTAAGATACTATCCCACGAATTCAGAGAACTGACATACCCTAGATACCTAACGTTGCTGTAACTTTTTAAATGCTCATAGCGTGTCCCATCTTATATAATGTAACGCATTCACTGTCAACTCGCCCTCCTTCAGTATTTTGCTTGAGACCCATTAGAAGAGTGGGCTTGGGTCGGGTGGAGGAGTGGGTCTAGGGAAGGAAAACTCATCCTGACACCGATGTCCTAAGGAGTAGTCTATGGTGAAGAAATAATTTCAATGAATTCTATAATTTTCTTGCTCCCTTCAGAGATATATGTACAATAATGCTGAGCTTTCAGCATCTTGCAGTCTCCCGCCTATGGGAAGCCGTTCATGTAAAAATTACAGCTCCCCATACTGGACACCTCCTGAAATGCATAGCATGCCGCAAAATGAATATGACACACACCGGAATGAATGTACTATGTGTCAAAATAATTATGATACCTGGCAGAGTGAATCTGAATTGAACCAAATCAAATATGAAACCTGACAGAATGAATATGCTACTTAGTGATTAATATGAATAACACACACACCAAATTGAATAAGAAATATACTGAAATATATATAAATCATACTGAAATTAATATGGCCCTCACTGTAAACAATAAAGCAATCACTTAAACAAATACAATATTCACCAAAAAGAATGGGGCATTTCTTAAAATGATTGACTTATACCAAGAGAAATATGACGTACATTGAAATTGATATGGCAGATTGAAAATAATAGAAAGTACTGAAATTAATATATTATATTCTGAAAAGAAAACAATGCACATTGAAACTAATACAATGTACATTGAAATTAACATTAAACATGTTGCAATGAATTTGAATTGTGTTGAAATGAATACTACCGAGATGGCAATGAATATGAGACACACAGAAATGAATAGGAAATGATTGAAAATGAATACGGCTTGTGTTTAAATTAATGCAATCCCATTGAATTGAAGTTGACATGACTTCAAATGAGTATGACCACAGCTGAAATTCACATGAGATTTGTTAAAATGAATATGGCACGCCTTGAAATTAATATGACACATATTCAAATTAATATGATACATATTCAAATTAATATGATATATGTTAAAATTGATAAGTTGCATCATAAAATTAATATGACAAGTGTTAATATAAATATGACATCTGTTGAAATAAACTTAACATTGATTAAAAAGAATGTAACACATGTTAAAATGAATATGACATGAGTTGAAATGAATATGACCTTTATTGAAATGAATTTGACATGTTTTAAAATTAATATGAGTAGCGTTAAAATGATCATGACATTTATCACAACGAATATGGTTTGCATTGAAAGTGATATGATATACATTGACATGATCATGATATATGTTGCAATGGATATGATTCATGTTAAAATTAAGTTGTTTTAATATGAATGAAACATCCATTGAAAGAAATATGACACATACTAGGATGAATATGACATGCATTGAAACAAATACGAGCTCCACCTAAATCAATTCAGCGTCTTAAACTGAATATGACCAATGCTGATATTAAAATGAAACTTGTCAAGATGAATATGTTGTGCTTTGAAATTAATATGATACACAGCAAAATAAATACTGCATATATTGAAATTAATATGACCTATGTTGAAATGGATATGACCCATGTTAAAATTATTGTGACAGGTGTTAAGGTGAATATGACATCCATTGAAATGAATGACATTCATAGAAAGGAATATGACACATGTTAAGATGAATATGAGCCACTTTGAAATGAATGGGACACCTAGTGAAATTAATATGGCCCACATCAAAAGTAATATGACATTCTGCAACATGAATATGGCACTTTTTGAAATGGAAATGAAACTGTGTGATAAATCTGACATGCTTTGAAATGAATTAGGCAAATATTGAAATTAACACAAGCCATGTTTAAATGAATATGACTGCTGTTTAAATGAATATGGCTTGCTCTGAACTTATGTTGATTTGCTTTAAAATTAATATTACATATTGAAATAATGTTACATATTCTCAAAGGGTCGCAATACGAGTTTGGCGATTTGTGCACCACAATGGGGGCAGTATGACCGCCATCTGCTTGGCAGTCAGACCACAGTATTATGATGCTGGCAGTCTCATAGGGAAAAACTGCTGCAGTCCCGCCAGCACCACCAGTCAGCACAGACCACCGCGGTGGCGAAGCAGGCCAAAAAGGCTGACGGAGCCAGTGTTTCGGATGGAAACATTATGATGTTGCCTACCGCCAGCTTGACCGTGGCAGTCCAACCACCACATCCCAGCAGGTGGAAACGGAAAGCATAAAGGAAGCAACTCACCTGTAGGCAGTGTTACATGACCTGTGACGCCATGGAGCCCATCACACACACGTCCTGCCGCAGGTGCTGCTCATTGACGGACCCACACAGCACCCACATTGCAACACAATGGAAGGTCAATGGGATGCACAATAGGTTGTGAAACAAATATCCAAATCTCACAATGCAAACAATATCTGCATAATAGTGATGGTGACATCAGGAGAATTCATGGACACATTTCACTTTGCAAATGCCCCTAAAACAGCTTTTGCATAGAAACTGACCCGTCATGTATCTCAGGGACAAACAATATTTGAGCCAAGCGATATGCTTAGCTGCCAAATGTGTAATTGCAAGTCAAGAAAGCACATACAACGGCACCAGTATGGTCCAGACATCTAGATAATGTAGCTGTAAGGTACACACATCAAAATGGACACATGGTCAGTCAAATCCAAAGGAAGCTACCACAATTGAACACTCTCCATGGGTGGACAAACAAAAATCTAGCTCCCGCACATGAGACGAAAGTATAATCCATATCAGGGGACAAATCTACACCATACATGCTGACATTGGCCAACACAAGATGAAATACTTACCCTAGCAAGCATAGCACAATGCAATGACACTCCAATTGGATCAACACCCACATATCCATACAGGGAACATCTACCCTTGTCTTGGGTGACCAACACTTCCCACAAAGTCAGATATTGAAAAACAACAGCAAATGTGGTGGATGTGTCTGTGGGTGTTGTGGTGGTGTCTGGGGCTATGGTGAATGAGGTGTGTGGGGCTGTGGGTTGTGAGCTGTTGTAGGAGGCTGACCTGGCTTGTAGTAGGTACCTTAGGTACTTACACCTTATACCAGTTCCAGTCATCCCTTATTAGTGAAATGTAGTAGCGTTCTAGCAGCTTAGGCTGATAGAGGTAGCTGTAGCAGAGCAGCTTAGGCTGAACTAGGTGACATGTAAAGCTCCTGCAATACCACTTATAGTTACACAGTACGTATACACAATAAAAGACAATACTCAGTGCTCCCAAAAATAAAGGTACTTTATTTTAGTGACCCAAGGCCAAAAATATCTCAGAGGCAATACTCCTTCTGGAGGTAAGTATTATACACAATATATACACTAAACACCAAAATCAGGTAAGTAAATAGTCATAGGATAGCGCAAACAATAGAAAATACCAGAGAATGCAATAGGAAGAAATAGGCCTTGGGACAACACAAACCATATACTAAGAAAGTGGAATGTGAATCACGAATTCCCCCCTAGGCAAGTGTAGTGTGTAGAGGGGTGCTGGGAGTGTAAGAAAACCAAAAAGGTTGGTAAAATACCCCACACCACAGCCCAGGAAAGTAGGAGTAAAGTACTGCAAGTTTCCTCAGGACACACTAAAAGTCGTGAATGGAGTTATTGCAAGAATCAAGCAAGACTACAAGCAACAAATGGTGGATTCCTGGACCTGAAGACCTGTAAAGGGAGGAGACCAAGTCCAGAAGTCGCAGAAGATTCCAGCAAGGTCAGAAGCCCCTGCCAACCTAGAAGGTGGTGCAAAAGAGGATTATCTGGTTGGAAGAAGTCTGCAGAAGAGCACCAAAGAAGATATTTGTGGGTTTCTGCATGATGCAAAGGATGTCCCACGTGGAGATGTTCGATGCAGGCGAGTTGTAGTGCTGGATTAGTTCAACAAGCCTTGGTTCAAGCAATGTCGCGGATTGTGTCAAATTGCGCTGCCTGGACCCAGGAGGTACCTGGGGGCCTCAAATCGGTCTGAGGAGGCAGAGGGGGCTCCCAAAACTGGAGGAAACCCACAGATGACGAGGCAGCACCCAAAGAGGTCCCAGGACATGGGGACAAAGAAGGTGCAAATTGCGGTTGCTGCAGCACTACAAAAGAAGGTCCCACACCGCCAGAGAACAACTCAGTGAGTTGAGCATCACAGGATAGAGTGCTGGGGATGGGGGCCAGGCTGTACATGAAGGATTCTTGCAAATAGTGCACAGAGGCCTCAGGAGGTGAAGATGATGTGGTGCACAGGTGTACTGTCGCAAACGGGGAAGGCAAGCTCTTACCTCCTCCAAATTTGGACAGCTGGACCTTAGGACAGTCTGTGTCGAAGGGGTCCACCACCTGTGTTCCAAGGAGCACACTCATCATCAGGAGAGGAGTCCCAGAGAACCAGTCGTCGTCTTAGATGGTGCCTGCTGGAGCAGGGAAGTGTATGTCACTCCACTGGAGATTTTGTCGGTCCTTCTGGTGCAGGGTGAAGACAGGGAGTCACCAGTGTGTGCACACCGTGGAAACTGTTGCAGTTGCTGGCTGGAGCGGAAGTTTCAGAGTCGCAGTAGCCTTTCTGGATACTTTGTTGCAGTTACAGCGGTTCCTGGGGCAGTCTGCGGTTGATCCGAGGTCAGAGGATGAAGCAGGAGTTGCAGAGGATTCCTGATGGAAACTTGCAAGCCAAATCTGAAGAGGAACCCACAGGAGAGATGCTAAATAGCCCTGAGAAGGGGATTGGCTACCTACCCAAGTATGCACCTATCAGGAGGGTTTTCTTATGTCACGTGTTGGCACTGGCCACTCAGAGATCTCCGGAGTGTCCCCACACCTTGGAAAACAAGATGGCAAATGCCAGGGACACACTGGAGGAGCCCTGGGCACCACCCCTGGAGTGGTGATGGACAGGGGAGTGGTCACTCCTCTTCCCTTTGTCCAGTTTTGCGCCAGAGCAGGGATTGGGGGCCCCTGAGCCAGTGTAGACTGGCTTATGCAAGAAGGGCACCATCTGTGCCCAGTAAAGAAATTTCCAGAGGCTCTGGGAGGCTACCCCGCCCAA
Source organism: Pleurodeles waltl (assembly GCF_031143425.1). Classification (NCBI taxonomy): domain Eukaryota; kingdom Metazoa; phylum Chordata; class Amphibia; order Caudata; family Salamandridae; genus Pleurodeles; species Pleurodeles waltl. The sequence goes on along the minus strand of NC_090437.1, from coordinate 1,027,676,713 downwards.
GCCTGTAACACCTATTTCCAAAGGGGAGAGGGTGTAACACCCTCCTCCCAAAGGAAATGCTTTGTTCTGCCTTCCTGGGACTGAACTGCTCAGACCCCAGGAGGGCAGAACCCTTTCTGTGAGGTGGCAGCAGGTGTAGCTGCAGTGCAAGCCTCAGAAAGCTGGTTTGGCAGTACTGGGGGTCCATGGTGGAGCTCACAGGATGTGCAGGATTGCCCCCCCTAATACCAGATTTGGAATGGTGGGACAATTCTATGATCCTAGACACCTTACATGGTCATATTCGGAGTTTCCATTGTGAAGCTACATAAAGGTATTGACCTATATGTAGTGCACAGGTGTAATGGTGTCCCCGCACTCACAAAGTCTGGGGATTTGGCCAGACACCATCGAAATCATGAACACCATCCATTCCGGCTCCCCATATGACCCCTGCACTCACCATATCCTCAACAAAGGAAGCTCTGCCATTGCACCCCAACTACCGAACATCATCAACAGCTCCTTTGAGTCTGCAACCTTCCCGGAGAGCTGGAAACATGCCAAGATCAACGTCCTCCTTGAAAAATCCAAGGCGGACCAAAAGGACCTCAAGAACTTCCGGCCTATCTCCCTGCTCCCCTTCCCGGCAAAAGTCACTGAGAAGGCTGTCAACAGACAACTAACCCATTTCCTCAAGAAGAACTGCACCCTGGACCCTTCCCAATCTGGATTCTGCAGCAACCACAGTACCGAAACCGCCCTCATCGCTGCTACTGACGACATCAGAATCATACTGGACAACGGCGAAACCGCGGCCTTCATCCTCCTGGACCTCTCGCCCGCATCTACACCGTCTGCCACCACACCCTACGCTGATGCCTCAGCAATGCAGGAATCCATGACAGAGACCTGGACTGGGTCACCTCCTTTCTCACCGGCAGAACCCGAACAGTCCTCCTCCCCCCATTCTGCTCGGAGGCCACCAAAATCATCTGCGGCTTACCCCAGGGTTCGTCCCTCAGCCCGACCCTCTTCAACATCTACATGTCCCACTTGCTAACGTCGCCCGATCCCACAACCTCATTATCATCTCATACGCCGACGACACCCAGCTGATCCTATCCGTCACCAAGGACTCCGCCAAGACCAACCTACACAGAGGAATGAAGGCCATCGCCGAATGGATGAAGAGCAGCTGCCTCAAACTCAATTCCGACAAGACGGAAGTCCTCATCTTCGGCTCCACCCCCTCTGCATAGGATGACTCCTGGTAGCCTGCCACTCTTGGAGACGCTCTGACTCCCACCAACCATGCACGCAATCTAGGATTCATCTTGGCCACTCCATTATCCATGACCCAGGAAGTTAAAGCCATCTCCTCCTCCTGCTTCAACACCCTCTGCTCTGCATGCTCCAAAAATATCTACAAATGGATACCCACCAAAACCAGCAGAACAGTCACCCAGGCCCTCATAAGCATCAAACTGGACTACGGAAATGCCCTCTATGCAGGAACCACAGCCAAACTCCAGAAGAGGCTGCAAAGCACCTAGAACGCCTCTGCACGCCTCATCTTGGACATCCCCTGCCACTGCCACATCACAGACCACCTGAGAAACCTGCACTGGCTCCCAGTCAATAAAAGAATCACCTGCAAACTCCTCACCCACGCTCACAAAGTACTGCACAACACCAGAACACCTCAACAGACGGCTCTCCTTCTACACCCCGACCCGGCATCTCCGCTCCTCTGACCTCTCCCTCGCGTCCACAGAACTACAACCAGTGGTAGATCATTCTTGCACCTCGCCACCAAAATGTGGAACACTCTTCCCACCCACCTGCGCCAGACCAAAGACCTCCTTTCCTTCAGGAAACTTCACAAGACCTGACACTAGGAACACTCCCCCTTTCCTACCCCCCTCCTCAGCGCCTTGAGACCCTCACGGGTGAGTAGTGCACTTTACAAATTTCTGATTGATTGATTGATTGACATGTCACTATGAATGTCTTCCAGGAAAGCATTTGTCTGAAGTTGGCTTACCAACCCCTGGATGGCATTCACAATGGCAGTCTGCCCCACAGAAGGCTATTGACCTCCTGATACTCCTCAGGAGGGCAATAGTCTTCTCACTCAGGGCAGCAGGAGTAACAGGGGCTGGCACTGAGGTACCTAGGGCAAAGGAGACACCCACACTCTTAGGTGAGTGGGCATGGCCAACTGGGTGGGGAGCAACAGGAAGGGTGGTGCTAGTACTGGGGGTGGCGGACAAGGATGGTACAGGAACAGGTCCTGCTGGGCCCCCCACCACTAGGGAGTGGCCACTGGAGGTAGAATCTAAAGATGACAAAGTTGATCCTGTGTCCTCAGTGGCACTCTCCTCACCTTCCAGGCCACTGGGTCCCTCCGTATTGGTGGTGTCATGACTGGAGGTAACGTGGCCAGATGCTTTCCCACTTGGTTTCGCCCTGTCTCTTTCACTTGCCCAGAATGATGCTCCAAATACAAAGGGGAAAAGGGTCTCCACATGTTCCTTATCACACCTGAACAAAAGCTGTGATTTACAAATAGTACTATGATGTCAAGTAGGCCCCAGCAACAAACTACTTTAAGGTGGCTCCTACATGAACCATACCATATGCATGCATGTCACATGAACTGTCGACAGTTGCCCACAGGAAAATCATGTCTCAGATCTCCAATTGCATGGGTGAAGATGTGCAATCATAATAACCATTGAATAAGTAGAAAACCATATCACCTTTAATGCTTTGCCTCATGGAGCATACCTGTTACCTGTTGTCATACAGTAGTAGGCCAATGCCTAGTTCGTTCCAACAGATCCCACACAAGGTCATGCAGACATCTATTTGTCACATACGCAATAACACAACAATAAGAAATGGTGCTCCAAATCCTGCCATGTTGCTGATAGCAGTACAGTATCCTGAAGAAGGTGACATGGAAATACTCATGTCACACTGGAAACATGTCAACAATGCACCATGTGTAAATTGTCCTAATTGAGTCATGGAGGTAGTACTAACATTGCTCAGATATACTACATATTTTGCATGGAAATGTACACTGTAGTCAAAATGTGCAAACTGACAGGGAGATATGTTGCTAAAATACATACCACAATGAAACAGCTAGCCCCAGGAAAATCACCACTACTATATGGAGCCCCTTACAATGACAAACTCTGATTGCATCAGTAGAAGCCATTAGTTCTTTGTATATTGGAGAGGCCCAGGGATTTACAAGCACTTGTAGAAGGCCCTGGACATGTTGCCCAATAGGAAGCCACATCACTGTCTCCATTTTGGTCCTGCAAACCCAGATGGCCGTTGATGAATGGTTCTACCCAACCACATGTGAACCCAACATAACTGCAAGTCACTCCATGATGTGTGCCAACAGTCAGGTAGCAAATCTTTCCCATTTCACATGTGCAGTGCACTTTGCCACTTGATGCCACGTCAATGGCATGGAAATGGACATTGTGTGTAAAAACTCTAGTCCTACATGTCATATCTCTCATTGCTACTGAAGTTGTACATGCCAAATGACATGCAATGACGGGTGAGAGTATGTGTGAGCCAACAATCAATGGTGACGCACTCCTGTCTGAGGCACCACATAAAATGTAGCCCCATTGCATATGTCCAATTCCAAAGACAGGTTGGCATGCAACTATACGTGAGGGAATACAGAAATCTTCCTGTGAACACAAGTAGACGAAGAATAAACCAGCAGTGTACACATTTTGTTAAAAGAGAATGGGACACATGCTAACATGTCAGCACAAGGAATGTTGGCAACAGTGATGGGCCATAAATTATGTCAATGGACAGTCCCCACTTACCAAGGGAAAGTTTTGATCTGTAGCTGCACCCAAAGAACAATATATGCTCTGTCACATGTGTGATGCCACCTTCACATGTCAGACAGTAGTGAGGCACCATCACACATTGAAAACAAGTGGCCGCTGGGGAGCAGATGTCAATTTACTCACTTGGACAGTGATCCATCACTTCTTTTTCTTTGGACTGTAACACTGGGGAGTAGGGGTCTGTTGTGTAGAATTTATACCCACTACAACAACAAACCTTCCTTGATTGATCACTGTACAAAGCAATGTGTTGTCCCTGGAGAGCAATTCTTTTGTGGATTGTACTCAGTTGTGTCCTAGGTCCCTGGGCTACTAGGCAAGGCACATCAATATGCACCAGATTACATATCTACATACAACGTTACTCATCTTGTGTGTCACACATGGTCCATCCCCAGTCATCAGAAGGAGATATCAGAACCTAACACATTAACTTGGCTGTGTGATAGGCAGTAATATGTCCTGTACTCATTGTGGCTGCTATGCTCCCTGCAAATGCCCATCAAGGTCCGGGTATGCTACTGCCAGAATGCGGGCCCCTGGGGGCTCATGCTTGAGGTGTGCCCACCCACTTTGGGAGGACAGCCCTATCTGAATCTCTGAGATCTTCTGGCCCAGCACTTCAGGTCCTTCCACCTCTTGCAACAGTGGGCACTTTGCCGGCTATGGACCCCCAGGGTCTGCACCTCCTGGGCGATGGCTCTCCAAATCTCCTTCTTTTGATGGGTGTTTACCTATATGGGTGCAAGAGACAAATCAAGTGATTACAAACACATGTTCTTGCTCAAATAGTTGTGTCACACACATCAGAAACACCAAGAATAAAATGGGCAATTTGTCAACACACCACACGTGTGAAGCACATTGTAAGAGGCTGGACCTGGTTTGCAGTGGGTACCTTGGGTATTTACACCTTATACCAGGTCCAGTTATCCCTTATTAATGAAGTAGTAGTGTTCTAGCAGCTTAGGCTGATAGAGGTAGCTATAGCAGAGCAGCTTAGGCTGAATTAGGAGACATGCAAAGCTCATCCAATACCACTTATAGTTACACAGTACTTATACATAAGTAAAGACAATACTCAATGTAACCAAAAATAAAGGTATTTATTTGGGTGACACAGTACCAAAAATATCTTAGAGACAATACTCCTTCTGGAGGTAAGTAATACACACAATATATACACTAGATACAAAAATTAGACAAGTAAATAGTCATAGAACAAAAAAAATAGTAGGAAATCCTATAGAATGCAATGGGAGAAAATAGGTCTATGGGCAACACAAACCATTTACTAAGGAAATGGAATGCGAATCACAAATCCCCCCCTAGACAAGTGTAGTGTTTTCAGAATCGCTGGGAGAGTAAGAATACAGTAAAGGTAAGTAAATTACCCCACCCCAGAGCCCAGAAAAGCAGGAGTTAAGTACTGCAAGTTTCCTTAGGAGACACTACACTTCGTGATTGTTGGATTATTGGACCTGAAGACTTGTAAAGGAAGGGGACCAAGTCAAGACATCGAAAGAAGTTCCAGGAAGGACAGGAGCCCCTGCCAACCCAGACAAGGGTGCAAAAGAAGAGTTCCCGGTTAGTCAAAGACTGCAGGAATGCACCCTAGGAAGATGCCAGCGGGTCCCTGCATGATGCAAAAGATTTCCAATGGCGTGAAGATTGTTGCAGATGAGATTTCGAGTTGGAAGTCGCCAACAAGCCTTGGCTACAACAAAAGTGCGTTTTGTAAAAGAAATGGCACTGGATGGGCCCAGGAGGGACCTGGGGGCCTCAACTCTGTGTGAGGAGGAAGAGGGGGTTCTCAGCACTTTAGAGAGCCCTCATGATGTCAGCCATCACCCTCAGGAGTCACAGGATCCAGGTTCAAAGGAGGAGCAAAATGCAGTTGATTCAGCACAACAAAAGAAGGTCCCACTCAGCAAGTTGAGCATTGCAGGATGGAGTGCTGGGGACCTGGGCCAGGCTGTGCACAAAGGAAATTTGCAAAGAGTGTACAGAGACTTCAGGAGGCGAAGAAGACGCAGTACAAAGGGGTACCGTCGCTCTTGGGGAAGGCAAGGTCTTACCTCCTCCAAATCGCGTCAGCAGGACCTCAAGACAGTCTATGTGGATGATGTCCACCCTCTGGTCCTTAGGAGCACGCTCATCATTGTGAGAGGAGTCCCAGGGTACAGGTCATTGTCTTGGAAGGTGCCTACTTGGAACAGGGGAGTGACTCTGTCACTCCACGGGAGATTTCTTCAGTACTTCTGGTGCAGAATGAAGACAGGGAGTCCCCAGAGCGTGCACACCGTAAAAACGGTTGCAGTTGTTGACTTGGAGCTGAGGTTGCTGGAGAAAAGTGTCTCTTGTAGACACTTTGTTGCAGTTACAGCGTTTCTTGGAGCAGGCTGCGGTTGATCCGAGGTCAGAAGAGTCTAAAGTTGTTGCAGAGGAGTCCTGAAGGAATCTTGCAAGCAGAATCTGAAGAGAACCCAAAGGAGAGACCCTAAATAGCCCTGAGAGGGGTATTGGCTACCTTATAAGCTAAGGACCTATCAGGAGGGGTCTCTGACATCACCTGCTGGCACTGGCCACTCAGAGCCCTCCAGAGTGCCCCCACACCTTGCAAATTAAGATGGCTGGAGTCTGGGACACACTGGAGGAGCTCGGGCACCACATCTGGGGCGATGATGGACAGGGGAGTGGTCACTCCCCTTTCCTTTGTCCAGTTTCACGCCAGAGCAGGGGAGAAGGGGTCCCTGAACTAGTGTAGACTGGCTTATGCAAGAAGGGCACCATCTGTGCCCTTCAAAGCATCTCCAGAGGCTGGGGGAGGCTACCCCTCCCCAGTCTGTAGCACCTATTTCCAAGGGAGATGGTGGAACACCCTGCTCTCAGAGGAAATGCTTTGTTCTACCTTCCTAGGACTGGGCTGCCCAGACCCCAGGAGGGCAGAACCCTGTCTGTGAGGTGGCAGCAGCAGTAGCTGCAGTGCAAGCCTCAGAGCGCTGGTTTGGCAGTAGTGGGGGTCCATGGTGGAGCCCCCAGGATGCATGGAATTGGCTCCCTAATACCAGATTTGGAACGGGGAGCAATTACATGGCCATATTCGGAGTTACCATTGTGAAGCTACATTTAGGTAGTGCATGCGTGTAATGGTGTCCCCGCACTCACAAAGTCCGGGGAAACGGCCCTGAGCTATGTGGAGGCACCTTTGCTAGTGCAAGGGTGCCCTCACACTTAGTAACTTTGCACCTAACCTTCAGCAAGTGAAGGTTAGACATATAGGTGACTTATAAATTACTTAAGTGCAGTGAAAATGGCTGTGAAATAGTGTGTGCACTATTTCACGCAGGCTGCAATGGCAGGCCTGTGAAAGGGTTTATCTGAGCTCCCTATGGGTGGCAAAAGAAATGCTGCAGCCCATATGGATCTCCTGGAACCCCAATGCCCCGGGTACCTAGGTACCATATACTAGGGACTTATAAGGGGGATCCAGTGTGAAATTGAAATTTGTAAATGAAGTCACTAGCCAACAGTGACAAACTTTAAAACAGAGAGAGCATAAACACTGAGGTTCTGATTATCAGAGCCTCAGTGACACAGTGTCAAGCACTATACAGACACACACACAGGCATAAACTATGAGCACTGGGGTCCTGACCAGCAGGATCCCGGTGAGACAGGCAAAAACATACTGACATACAGGTAAAAATGAGGGTAACATGCCAAGGAAGATGGTACTTTCCTACAGCAATAGTTCATTATCAGGACATTGTAAAATACCCCAGTATATGTCCTACCTTCAAAATACACGGCACCCTGCCCATGGGGCTGCCTTGGGCCTACCTTAGGGGTGCCTTACATGTAGTAAAAGGGAAGGTATAGGCCTGGCAAGTGGGTGCACTTGCCAGGTTGAAATGGCAGTTTAAAACTGCACACACAGACACTGCAGTAGCAGGTCTGAAACATGTTTACAGGGATACTCATGTGGGTGGCACAATTAGTGCTGCAGGCCCAATAGTAGCATTTGATTACAGGTCCTGGGCACACATGTTTCACTATACTGGGGACTTACTGGTAAAACAAATATGCCATTCATGGATAAACCAATCATCAGGTCAATTTAGACAGAGATCACTTACACTTTAGCACTGGTCAGCAGTGGTAAAGTGCTCAGGGTCCGAAAGCCAGCAAAAACTGAATGTAGTACATAGTCGAAAACATATATTTATTTTAGTTATTAATTTGTGTTCATATCATATTCTTTCAGAATATGTAACATTAATTTCAATATGTAATGTTAATTTTAAAGCAAATCCTTATCGATTCAAGGCAAGCCATATTTAGTTAAACAGTGAGCATTTTAATTTACACATGGCTTGTGTTCATTTCGATATGTGCTTTATTCATTTTTTCATATTTGCTATATTTATCTCACATAGTTTCATATCCATTTCAATGAGTGTCATAATAATTTTAATGAATGTCATATTAATTTTTATATGGGTCATGTCAACTTCATCAGATGTCATATTCATTTGAAAATGGTTCATATAAATCTTAACATGTGTCATATTGCTTCAAATGAATGGCATACGTGTGTCAGTGGATGTCATATTCATCTTAACACCTGATATTAGAATTTTATTAAGGGTCATATCCATTTCAACATAGGTCAAATTCATTTTGATATATGCTATATTCATGTCGATGTGTATCATATTGATTTCAAAGCATAACATTCATTTTGACAAAGTTTCATTTTAATTTCAGCATTGGTCGTATTCAGTTTAAGGCATGTTGAATTAATTTCAAAAGGGCTCATATTTATTTCAATGCATGTCATATTCATCTTAGCATGTGTCATATTCCTTTCAATAGATGTCTCATTCAAATTAACGCATGATATTGATTTTAACATGACTCATCCCAATTGCAACACAAATCATAATCCTGTTAATGTGTATCATATTACTTTCAATGCAAACCATATAAATTTTTTTATAAATGTAATGTCCGCCGCCCGCCTCGCGGGAACCGCCATATGGCCGCTCCGCGTTCGAAAGACCGCGGAGGCGATTCAGGCTTTCCCGCTGGGCTGGCGGGTGACCGCCAGAAGGCCGCCCGCCAGCCCAGCGGGAAACCCCTCCCCACGAGGAAGCCGGCTCCGAATGGAGCCGGTGGAGTGGGTATGTGCGACGGGTGCAGTGGCACCCGTCGTGTATTTCAGTGTCTGCATAGCAGACACTGAAATACATAGTGGGGCCCTCTTACGGGGACCCCGCAACACCCCCTACCGCCATCCCGTTCCTGGCGGGAGACCCGCCAGGAACAGGATGGCGGTAGGGGGTGTCAGAATCCCCATGGCGGCGGAGCGCGCTCCGCCGCCATGGAGGATTCTAAAGGGCAGCGGAAAACCGGCGGGAGACTGCCGGTTTTCCGCATCTGACCGCGGCCGAACCGCCGCGGTCAGAATGCCCTGCGGGGCACCGCCGGCCTGTCGGCGGTGCTCCCGCCGACCCTGGCCCCGGCGGTCTCAGACCGCCGGGGTCAGAATGACCCCCTATATTTCTTTCAGAATAATGCATTTTCATTTCAGTACCTTATATTCATTTCAAGCTGTCATATTCGTTCCAGTGTGTGTCATATTCCTCTTGGCATATGTCAGTCATTTCAAGAAATGTCTCAATCTTTTTGACAAATATTGTACGTGTTTCAGTGATTACTTTATTATTTACAGTGATGCCCATATTTATTTCAGTATGATTAATATATATTTCAGGTTATCTCTTATTAAATTCTGAGTGTGAGTTATTTATAATAATCACTAAGTAGCATATTCACTTTGCCTGGTTTCATATTTGTTTTGGTTCAAGTCAGATTAACTCTGCCAGGTATCATATTTATTTTAAACATAGTACATTCATTCTAGTGTATGTCATATTCATTTTGCAACACACTATGCATTCAAGGAGGTATCCTATATAGGGAGCTGTAATTTTGACATGAATGGCTTCCCATACCCGCCTTTTTCTGCAAGTAACATGTCTAATGCTAATTGATTTAGTAAAACCATGGATCTAATTGCAATTCAGTGTTTACAACTAAAAGTACTCGTTGCTAATTTGTCTACTACTGGTGAATGCCTTTTCATTTTCTTATCATATAAAACGACTTCTACTTGAGGGATAATTACTCCAAAACTGTCTCCAATTAATTGTGTCCCACCTGTTACACCACATGGATGTCTGTGTGAAGGCATCATTGTCAAAGCACATATACTGGTCACATGATTCATTTTAGGAAATATTAGGCTTAATTAACATACATCTTTGGCTCAGCTAGCAACTGGAAATAAGCATCCTGTCCACAAATGAAATAAACTTCAGGAATAACTGTTCCATTTCCTTGGGAATTTGCCATTTGCCTCCCATTAATTCGAACGTGCATTCACAGCTACCAATCTATATATGTCTTTGTCTGTTCTTGTTTCTTCTTTTATAAACACAGATTTTACCTTTTTGTCTCCTATCTAATTCCAATTTAGAATAAACCATTTTCTTTCTGAACTTGTCTTCTTCCTTTTTCCAAACATTTTTCAGAAAATCTTCCCCTTGATGTATACTGTGTGAAATGGTGGTTCTTCTTTACTCTAGCATCATTATAAATACCCTTTCTACGGGTCTTATCAAACAGTTTAGATTGTTTGTGTATGCCTTAACTGTGGCTATAGGTGGGGACAGAAAGAAATAATGCCAAGCTGTGTCTATATCTTTTGACTGGGGGTGTAAATCCATGCTGTTCTGTAAAGTTAAGTTTAGAAATGCGGGAAACTGGTACTTTGTTGCAGTACCCCCTCCCCACGCATTTTTTTGCCTGGTTTCTGGATGCAACTTGGACTGGAGTGCACTGGGATCCTGCTAACCAGTGTTCTTTCCCTAAACATTGCAAAGGTAATTGGCAACACCTATAGCTGCCACTATAAGTCCCTAGTAAATGGTACTTAGGTACCCAGGCCATGGGGTACTAAGGGTAGGCCCCTGAGGGCAGCAGCACTGATTGTGCCACCCTCTAGGGCTATGCACCCAGATGCACCCAGCACTGCCACTGCAGGCTGAGTGACCTGGTGCAATCCTAAAATGCAAACTCGACATGGCATATTGCCTGTGTTCCCTGTCCACTATACACTGCATACCATATAGGTAAGCCACCCCTCTGGCAGGCCTTTCAGCCCTAAGGCAGGGTGCACTATACTGTGTGTGAGGGCATAGCTGCATAAACAATATGCTCATACTGTGTCCTTGCCAAACCTGGGGTATAGTGAGTAAACAGAGCAGCCATTTTAAATGCATGTGCTGGTCACTGGTCAGTGCGAGTTTCACAGATATATGATTGGCCACTCTGAACCCTGGGTTGTTTGGTAGCAAACAACTCAGAATGATAAATCCAAACCGGTACCAGTATTGGATTTATTATCAAATGTACCCAGGGGTCACCTTAGAGCTGCCCCTTGCAAAAGCTAACTACCCTGGCATGGTTGCTGGCCAGTCCCAACCAGCCTGCCGCTTCCAGACACAAGTCTGAACCCCTGGGTTGAGAGCTACTGCTCTATGGGATTCAGTACAATGCCCTTCCTGGGTGGAGGTGCTAACACCCCCTCCCTCAGGAATGTGCACTGTCCTGCTGTTGAGCTTCAAAGTGCTTACCGCCCTTGAAACTTGACCCCCAGGCCTGCTGCTAGCTGCAGATGCCCCCCCCCCCTGTTACAAACTCTCACTTTTGGTGAGAGCAATGGTGGGAAAACGAAACAAAGGATAGGAGGAGTGGCCCCACCTGGCATGCACCACCCCTAAGGTGTTGCCTGTGAGCTTGGCACTCAATTTGATTTTCTTCCATCTTGGATGGAAGGAAAGTAGCCAATCAAGGATAGGGAAGTGACCCTTCCCACAGGAAGTGGTCACTTTAGTGGGTGTAGCTACCCAAAGGTAGCTGACCCATTGGTCACTACCAGGTTCCCCATAAAACAACCACTAAATTCAGTATTTATTGGGCATCCCTAGACCAGGAAATCAGATTTGACCGGCAGTAGAAGATCAGCACCAAGAAGATCCGAGGCACGATAACTATGGGCCTGCTGCAACAAAAAAAGGCGCGAAACCCTGTCTGCTGCACCCAGAACCCAACAATCGCCGCTGGGGAGCTGCTGGACAACAGGAAACTGTAATGAATCCCAGAGGACCTGCAGGCTCCAAAAATCACCATTGAATTCCCTCCAGAGTGGAGGTGTCACTCTACAACTGCAAGTAACCAGCAAGCCAGTGGGGGTAACTTCACTGACCAGCCACTAACTTGCGCACCAGAAGTCACAGCTGGACCAAATGAGACACCGACAACCATGAGGACAAACCCTGCTAGTGTGCCAACTTTAGTGGCACTGCACACTCCAGTGGTCAAACCGTACCAATACCCTGGGTATTGGTCAGCAAACGTCAGACACCAAAAGAACCAGCCCGCCCGGGGCTGAAAAAGGACCAGGAGGAAGCCCCAGTCAAGGGACTTCAGGAACACCCTGGACCTCCTGCCAGAGGGACCCTGTTGTCCTGCAAATGACCCTTGAACCAAATTACCTCCTGCTCCAGAGGGCATCCTTGCGCACAGCTCCGGGCTCACCGATTTGCTCTGCACCCTGCTGCCCCTTAGCCCTGCAACTAAGATCTTGCTGTGCCCTAAGGGTCCCCCACCAATCGCAACCTCGACACTCCAGGGGGACACCAAGGAACTATCTTTAAACTTACCTGTGCAGTGCTTTTCCAAGTGGTTCCCCGCAGTGGCCCTGCACCAGCTCCTGGGAAAGACTTTTCATGGCTTCCCCCGCCGGAACCGGGAGCTGTCTCAACTTCTCCAGCTGGCACAGTGTGCCCACCGATAACCTTGACTAACCTGCAAAAGAAGAACTTGGTAAACCAACTGTACCATTTTATATGCATTTTTAAAGATGATCTTCCTTTGATTCATATGGTGTGTCATTACGCACAAAAAGACGATTTTTATTAAACTTCCAAAATTCATATTAATATTCATATAAATTGGTCTTGAGTTATTCCTTTGAGTATGTGAGTTGCAAGATTGATGCTGTGAGTACAACAAATGCTTTGCACTGCTCCAAGATTGGCCTAACTGCTCGACCAATATACCTTAAAAATTAGAGCATTCGATGATCTAGATTTTACCCCTAGAAATCAATATATGGTTGCCTGGACCCCTTGCACAGTGTGCCTAGCCTTGCACACTACAAAGAGGGCCAGCCTCCTACTAGAAAGTACAAGGTCATAAATAGAATATTCAAAACGTTCTTGTGTTTATACTAAGTTAAGCAAAATACTACAAGTGATTGTGTATCATAGGGGAATGTGATGGTATGTGACTTCCTTCGCAATAGACAAAGGTAAATTAGCACTCACATAGCAGTTCTTTTAATCTAAAGCTTGTGAATATTCTTGCACTAATCTAGAATAAATATTTGTTGTGTAATCTTCTTTCATGTAATCTACAATCCTTCAATTTCTCCTCATCAACTCTGAGTGCGTGTGTCATAGGTATAGATATTGAATTAGTTCTCTTAAGCTCTAGTGTGCAAATTTGTACAACAAACATAATTATGACTACTAATACTACCATTAAAAATGTGATACCCATAATGATCTTGCATCTAGCTCTGGTCAGGAAGCACATGTTTATCTCAAGTCATATCTTTCAAAACAGAATAATTGTAATACCCAACGTCAGTGGTTAGTTTTCACATTGCTTTCATTAAAAGTTTTGCAATTTTATTTTTCTCTTCTGTTTTTTTCTTTTCTTGTGTTGTTAGTTCTTTCAGATTTATTTACAGCAACCTTTGTATAGTCATCCTTAACCCCACTCCTCCTTCATGTAAAATGTTCTCTCTACTCTTCTACTGCAGCCTTGGGCCTATGGAATCTTCTTAATTCTTTTTCGGTTAATTAGTTTTACATTTTCTCAAGACCAAAGTTTCAGTGACTTTCTTTCAATACTGTTATCAATATGATGTCAAGGGGGTTCAAACCGTTTTCTGCTCATATCAGCCAAATCTGATATTGCAACATTCAGGACTTGATTCACATAATAAGTCCACTCAGGTGCAGAATACCACTGGCAAGGTACCCTTGCTCTTTTTGATCTGCTTGGGGCTCGTTAATCTTCTTCTGTGTTGCTTATGCCGCTTGATTCTGCTTCCTCAGTAATTTTTGGTTGTATGCTTTCAACTGACGTACATCTTTTGAACTTCTTTCAACCATAGCCTCTTGGCCATCCAGTGCTATAAAGGATTCTTTTTTTGTCCAGTGTTTGCTCCCTTGCCTAGATCTTCTCCTTGCTTCGGTGGAGTTTCAACTGTCACTTCAATTTGAACTTCTATTCCTTTTCCTTCTCCTCCAGCAGAAGTTTCAATTCCACTTTGCAAAATGTCAGAATTCTGGATTGATACAGCTGTCTGAGGGTCTTCACCCCTTTCTCTTCTCTGCTGTTGTGACTCTTGTGGCACTTCTGCTCGTTGCTGTACAACTTGCTGTGGTACATTCACCAGTGCTCTGGGTTCAGGCTTATAGAACACTATTTCTTCATATGGATTTCTTGTTCTATGGGTGTGTGTCATGCACCCAGTTAGGTTTTCCGGCACATTTAACAGCAGTGTTGGTGACTAAGATAACCTGGTAGGGGCCTTTCCACTTCGACTCCAAGCACGACTTCCAAAGGTCCTTCTTCACCAAGACCCAGTCACTGGGACTGAGGTCGTGGTACTGCTCTTGATGGGGATTTGCAGTGACAGCTTCAACCTATCAAAAAACAGAACACATAAAATCAGCTAATCCTTTGCAGTAATCCATTGTGATGTTCACAATTGCATTTGCAGGTACAGCTGGCAATCTCGTTGTACGTCCCATAAGGATTTCATGCAGCGATAATCCACTTCTCCTGTCAGGGATAGTTCGGATTCTCTCAGCACCAAAGGCAAAGCATCAGCAGAGGCGGCTCTTTCGTTTTAGCGGAGGAGCCTCACCCCACTGTTAAAAATACCTCCAGACACTGCCCAGAGATGAAAAATAAAATGGTGAGAAAGTGAATTTATCACCATTTTATGTGTCATCCTCCGCCCCGAACCGAGTGCCAGGATGGGGCCGGATTACCTGAGTGCCAGCAGAAAGGAGGAGTGGTGGGCTGCCTATGCACTTGTTTAAAGTGTGCATGTCTCTTTGGCTTGCTGTCTTGTGACGGCCAACCAGACATGCACACTTTAAACCTCTCAACCGAGCTGTCTTAGACAGCTGGTTTCAGAGCAAGCACAGGCCTTCAGTGCCCTCAGGAGCACTGAGAGAGGCTGCTCCCTCCAATCCTGGTGCTCCACTCATGCTCGTTAACAGCATGAGAGCAGCACAAGGATTAGTTAAGGGAGTTGGAGCCTGGACAGAAGATGGAAAACGGAGCGAGGAGGATGTCACCTTTCAAGCAAGGTAAGTTATTTTTGTTTTATTTTTTTTATTTTTTTTATGTACCCCCTCCTTACACCCCCACTCATTTGCCTGCCCCACCACTCTCAGTAGTTGTTGGCCGCCCCAGAGCATTAGGCCATTTAAGTGAAAACTTTTGCCAACCTTGACTTCATAGTACTGTTAAGTTGTTCCCCAACTCCAGATGCTTCTGGTCAGTAGCTACAATGTGGTCTTTGCTCCACTTGTAATAGTGCATACAACATTCTGAGGATTTCATTAATAAAATTAGTCATTTGATTTGACTTCAAAGAAACCAGGAATCAGAATCTCTGTATGAGCTACAGTGAGACTATTATTCCTCCGTGTTGGGTAGGCTTCCACCCATCGGCAGAAAATACACGCTATAACCAAGACATATCTCAGCCTAGTACAAACATGCATTGTGATAAAGTCCATCTGCATCCTGTTGAAGGGACCACCTGATCACCCCACATGGCTCAGTGTAACTGGTGATCTTTTGCCTACACGCATCTGCTGGCATGTTACACAACAATGACACAATTCTTCTGCAAACAACCTAAACCTGGAATTAACCAATTTTACCGGAACAACCTCACCATTGCATCGCTCCCTAAATGTTTGGGACCATGAAAGTGCTGTGTCATGTAGAACAACAAACTTTTTGGCAACACGAATCTTCCAGCTGCTGAAATCCAAATATCATTTTCCCCACATCCAGCTCTAATCCATCCCTGCTGCTCTTCTTCTGAAACATCCTCCTTCTCATGTATCGGCAATAGATAACAGCATTGAAAAAGCAGTGTCCTCATCAGATTCATTTTGTGGAAGTACCATTAAACGTGCAGGCCACAAGTGCACAATATTGTGTAACTTCACCATCAAATCGATTTCCTACTGTGACATATCCATTGTCACTCCTGTGAGCTGCACATTTCACATCTGAAACTTCTGTTGTTAGCTGCAGGGCATCAAGAAGTCTTCTCAGACGATCCCCATTTTGAATTGGGGTAACTGACAATGTCACAAAACACCTTTGTGACCATAACTGTCTGAAGTCATGGACCACACCAAAATCATACTGACCATCTGTAAGTATAGTCACTCTGTATTGGGCTGATAGACTGCATGCTGTTATGTTATGTTAATAAGATTTAAAAAGCGCATAGCTGCCTCAGCAAGGGCCTTCCCAGCGCTACTCACCAGAACCATTTAGCCGAGCCTGGAGAAGAGTAGAAAAAGTAACAGATCTCTAATAGGTACATAGCCAGGTTTTAAGCTTTTTCCTGAAATCCAAATGGCTCTGAGCGTTCCTAAGCTCAAAGGTCAAATTGTTCCACAGGGCTGGGGCTAATACTCGGAAAGAGCGGCCACTGGCATTTTCCCTCTGGAAGCACAGAGTGATTGCCTGCTTGAGTTGAGCTGAACGCAGTGGTCTCTTAGGCAGATAGGGCTGCAAAAGATCGAACAGAATGGGGTCTCCAGTAGTGTTCATGATCTTGTGTGCTGTGGTAAGAGTCTTAAATTGTAAGCGTTTCTAAATAGGGAGCAAGGTTCCCAGTCTCTCTCAAATCAGGGGACAATTCTTCCACTGTTCTCACTGAGTAAAATCTAACAGCTTCTTGTTGGGCTAGTTTAAACTCAACATCCTCATCATGGGTTTGAAATTCAGTACAATTGTGTGTACAGTAAATTGCACAATTAAACTTGCACAATAAATCTCTTACTATCAGGCTTACAGGACTTGAATCATATACGTCAACCTTTTCTTCAAATTAATCTATTTTTACTGGAACTTTTTCTGGAACTGGATTTGCAATCTGTTTATCTGTAACTCCTATAACTTTGATATTCTTTCCTGAGAGGGGTAGGTTTGGAACTTCCTGTGCTTTAACAGTGGAATAGATAGCACCTGTATAAATAAGGAACAGTACTGGGTAGCCATTCACCTCACCTTCTACAACTGGACCACCGTGGTCTACCTCTAGGACTGTGCCAAGTACGTAATCTTCCTCCCCCATAGGCACCGTCATTGGAAATTATCAGGGCCAAAGCTCTCATTATCCAACATGGGAAACAATTGAAACGGGTTCTGATTCTAATTTTGGAATGGGGTTGCATTTGCTCTGAGCATCTGTTTCAATTAAATCTATTGTTTCTGCAAAGTCATCGGGGCTTCTGTGACCTGCATCATTGTGCCCTGTGTCTGCAATGGCACTTGCATTTGTTGAACAGATACATTCTGAATTTGCACTTGATTTCCTCCATGCATTTGATTATTTTTAATTTTTCTATTTGGATTCAGCCTGCACTCCCTCTTCCAGTGCCCATCCCTATTACTAAAATGACAAGGGGTCATTCTTTTCACAGTTGCAACATCCACACCAGCATTTGGATCAATCACAAGTCCTCGACCTCTACCTTGCAGAGCCATCATTTCTTCTGAAATACCTGGCATACCAGCCTGAAAACCAATGCTTTTCATTCTATTAGAGTTCCCTACAAATGACTGATTCTAAATTCCTTTCTGCACCAACATTGTCGGTACCAACATAAACCTCTCCTTATTTTCCTCGGCTTCATCTCTTGCTCATCACTATAATACTTTGCATACCTCAGGATTTCATCTAGTGGCCTTGTCTGCCAACAAAGTACACTCTGTTGTATATGTTGACTGATCTCTGGTCTCAATCCAATAACAAAGTGCATTATAAAGTAGTCCATATGAACTGCATCAAATTGTGACTGACCACTATGCTGTTGAAGGATTTTCAACAATCTCTCATATTATTCATGCACTGACTCTTTCGTCTCTTGATGAGCTCTGTTTATCTTTAAATAATTCAGGTCACTTGGAGGAATCTTACCTTTCAAATAAGTGATCATCTTATCATACTTTTTTCTTACTTCAGTTGAGGGTGCATTCCCTATTCGGCACTGCAGGCAACCACTGTACACACTGTCCACAAGTCATTCAGAATCACAATATCAAAGAAAATATTCAGATCTGTCCACAGCACTTTAGAAACCATAACAAATCTCTCAAAGTGCGTATACCACTGCATGGGATTCTCTTTTATTTTTGGAAAGTTGCTTAGAAATGCTGCAAGATCTCCCCTAGTCCACAGCACATGATGTACCCTCCAACTGGTATTTCTCTCATTGAATAAGCCAAAGCTTCTCCTTCATCTGGAGGACCTGGAGGAGGATTTCCATTTACTCCAGCCACCTCTTCCTGCTTCTTTTTCTTTTCATCTCTCTTTGCCCATTTGCTTTCTAATTTTTCAAACTTATTCCATTTGCAAATGCATTTTACTAATTCAGCAATGTGTAGTCACATTCCTGAAGAACACACTGTCTCAATGGCTTCATTATCCAGCTGTACCCTGAAACTTTTCTAAAATGGTTGGTTCTTTGAGAGATCAACCTCATATTTGCATGCCAATGTAGTCAATTTATCATGTGTGGTAGCAGTGCGTCTTATAATTTCTTTGCACAAATAAACCATTGTTTTTTCTTGATACTGGTTCACATGTACAAGATCCAAACATCCCCTCAATATTTCCTCTAGTTTACCCTTAATCTCGGCACATTCAATCCTCTCTCTTTCTCTGTATGAAGAGAACCTGATCGTCTGTTGTTTTTGTTTTTTTATTCTCTGCCTGTTCCTCAAACCATGGGGGGAAAATCCCATCTTCAAATAAATGTGTGTCTCCCTGTGTTAAAGCTGTCATAAGGACAAGTCTCTTCAACTCCCCTAATGTCTGAACAGTTTTTAGTGGTGTTCAAATAACAATCTGTGAGTTCTAGGAACTCGGGATAAACCCTGTTGCAGGTGGTTCTCAAACAGCTCCTTGAGCTACGGTACTTGGTGTAATAGTAATCGGAGCAGTTGCAGGACCTTCTTTCTCCATGATCTTGTACCATTGACAAAGCCACAAACATGTATGTAACCGTACATTTGTTGTCATATGAAGTGCTGGTGTACCCTCAAAAGGCGCCACTTTTCCTTCCCATACCAGAATTGTCACATCACCTCTCACCAAATCCTTGAAAGCTTTTATAAACTTCATGTTTTCAACTTAATCAACAATTTCTCAACAATTCAAATCACAAATGTTTTGGTTTTGGTTTGTATACGTCAATTCTCAATAAGTCCATCTTTGAAGTACACAGAGTATTCAATCACAGTGCAGTGTTTCACACCAACCAACCAATCTCAGCATGGCATAAATAGTGTAACAACTCACTCCTTGCAGCGGTTCGCCCTTCTTTACAATTTCTTCGTACACATATAATGCTACAATTCTACAACTCTATGCAACATAAAATAACAGTCCTTATCTGGTCCTCTAAAGAAAACAAAAAGAACAATTAAACAACCGGAATATTTAGGTTTTTACACCCCCTGACTCTTTACAATCAGTAAGAGTTTTCACAAATGCAAATGAAATATTGACCAACGGGAAATCACCTAATCAATGCAGCTTCACCCTTGCACATCAGGTTCAACCAACATCAATCAATATGAATAAGTCACAACAAATTGTTACAGTCCCTATCTCAGTTGTGTGGTTGACAGAACCTCACAATCTGTGCTCACAAACCTATTAGCAGACAACTTTGGGCATGTCTCTTAACTAGAGCAATTAATTACAGCCCCCCTTTCTCGTAACTTAAGCCATCCGTCTGCTGGAGTACTGAGACATCTGGTTCACAATAAATTTTTTATGGAAAAATCTTACCACTCATCAGTTCGACATCCCAGCACTTAGGCTAAATCAGAGGTCTTCAAACTGGGGGGCGGGCCCCCATAGGGGGGGCCTCAAGTGATCCCGGGGGGTGGGGCGCCAGGCTCTGGCAAACTTAATAGAATAATTGTGAAAATTACTGAGTGGGGGACCGATAATTTGTTTCTGCACTTGGGGGGAGGAGGTGTGGCATTAAAAAGTTTGAAAACCACAGGCCTATATTTTGTTGTCAGGCAAGATTAACCGAGAGCTGTATATAAATCAATTAAGCATCACCGTTTCAATCTTTCTCAGTCAATAATGAGATTGATGAGAGTTCAAAAGATTTATTGAGGATTTTTTTTATAAGTTCATCTTTATTAATGCATTATTAATTTTGTCAAAAGTCGATTAAATATTCAATAAGCAGAGTATATAATTAATATTTCATATGCAATTCAGAAAGCTTGTTTCATAAAGGAAAGAATCCCTAGTCTAAGAATAAGGATGGAATTTAAAAGCATCAAAAGGGTGTCAGTTAGATCCCATTAAGAGTCCTATTTCGAGAGGTCAAGCATAAAGCTTAGATTCAAGTATCAGAATCAACTAGAGCAGAACGTTTCATAAAGAGAGGTTTGAGGAAAAATCAGAAGAGTCTCAATGAGGATGCTTGGTCCTGAAAGTGGTGTGTGGCATGTGTGTGTGTTGAACTACTCTAGGAACACACATTTTTATAAACGGTATAATCGTAAGATTTTGCAACATGTTTCTTCCAATCTTAGGTCATCCAATCAGCTTGTGAGGTTTCTTGTAAGCAGAACACTCCTTTGTTTCTTCTCCGGTATACAATACCATAATCAGCAACAATATGTAACCACATCCATTTCTTATTGTCCAGTGTCCTTATTATTCACGTTGGATGAATCAATTTCTACTTAGAAAAATAAATTTTGCCCATGAGAACACTCTTAGGTATTCTGTGAAATAAGTAGTCTTATTCACATAATCAACAGTTGTTATTGTCTGTTAGGATAACACATTATTTCCAATACACCATACAACGTTTTGTCTTGTTCTCATCATTTGATAGATTCAGCAGTTTTCATCTCGTGTTTAAGCTTCTACATTACCTCACTAATCTGCACGGTCCTTATTCATAACTCTTCAATACTTATTTTTTATTCAGAAACATTTGCAAGGTTACAAGTCAACAGTTTACTCAAGTTAATACATTTAATCTAAACATGCATGAAGATCAGGGACATTACATTTTCGTAATCTTGAACTATGTGTCAGTAAATAATAATAAATGCACGTTTCAGCAAGTCAAGCTAAATATGTGTAACTGTGGCTGTCTCATACAAATTTTACAGTTTACATGCATTTGCTTTCTTATGAGGCTTACATGTAGATTCTACACAGTAATATTTAATGCATTGTTTTTGATAATCATAAAATCTGCTCCTTCACCGTTAGTGGCACACTGTTTCAGCCCCCAAGTGAAACTCTCATATTTTTTTTTGTTTTAATTATGTGTAATTGGGGGGAAATGTGTGAAATTATGCGTAATTACACAAAATGTGAATCCATCATTCAGTGTTATATTTTAGCATGAAATGCGTGCTAGCTCATTTCATGCTAAAGCAAGAGCAAAAAACACAATTGATGCCAGCAACAGCCACTCATGTTTGGTTTGTTTGCGTTGTTTCCCCACTCCAGCGCTATCATTTTGACATAAACTGCATCATAATTAAGCATCATGGTGTAACGGTATAACTTTGTGAATTTCAAGCATAATGTGAAATTCCTCAAATTACACACAGAACGCTGGCGAACTTTGGGGGTTATTCTAACTTTGGAGGAGGTGTTAATCCGTCCCAAAAGTGACAGAAAAGTGACGGATTTACCACCAGCCGTATTACGAGTCCATTATATCCTATGGAACTCGTAATACGGCTGGTGGTATATCCGTCACTTTACCGTCACTTTTGGGACGGATTAACACTCCTCCAAAGTTAGAATAACCCCCTTTATCTTTTGCCCAGGCCTACTGAGGGCCTCTTCAGGCCACCATAAAGTCTTCACACCACAAATGTCCCCAACATAACCCAGGTCCTTTCACCTCACTGCAGAATGCACATTTGTGGGGCCATTTACATTATATACGTCTCTAATGTCAAGAAATTTCTAGAACACACCACCCCATGCAGGGTATCCAAGTGTAGAGTTATCAAAGTGTCCCATGTCTGTTGTGAGAAGTACACACAGTTATGTTTTTCTCTCTAAAATCTGAGTACTCAGTGAGGATAGCGAAATAAGTGCCAGAATTCCAAGGAAAGCTGGACTGAATCAACTTGTCAGGTGTGTAGGCAATCCACTTTATTTTTCTTGAACTATACAACTGGTCAATTTCATTTGGGTTGTTATATATTCATTTATTTATTGGATTTCTAGAGCTATTTTTTCACAGACAGTATTGTAAGGGACTAACCGCTCATCACCCATCAATTGCAGTCAATAACAGAGCAGGCATTGGCAATGCCAATAGGTCTAGCTTATGAATGAAGGTCCTTTTTGTGTTATTGAGGAGTTTAGGCACTCAGTAATTCATCATACACGCACCCAGAGTTACTGTATGCCAGAAGTTATGGAAGGGCTGCACCAGGACCTGGAGAGGGATCACTGAGGTGTGAATGCGCAGATTGTGATGGCAATGGAAGGAATTAACCCCTTCACTGCCAGGCCTTTTCCCTCTCTGGTGCCAAGCCTTTTTTTGGCTATTTGGGGCAGTTCGCGCTTAGGCGTCCAGAACTTTTTGTCCACAAAAACTACCCACGCCAAATTTGAATCCTTTTTTCCAACATCCTAGGGATTCTAGAGGTACCCAGAGTTTGTGGGCTCCCCTGGAGGAGACCAAGAAATTAGCCAAAATACAGCAAAAATGTGTTTTGTTTTTTTAAATGGGAAAAAAGGGCTGCAGAAGAAGGCTTGTGTTTTTTCCCTGAAAATGGCATCAGCAAAGGGTTTGCGATGCTAAAATCACCATCTTTACATGTTCCAGGAACAGGCAGACTTGAATCAGAAAACCATATTTTTCAACTCAATTTTGGCATTTTACTGGGACATATCCCATTTTCACTATATTGTGTGCTTTTAGCCTCCTTCCAGTTAGTGACTGAAATGGGTGTGAAACCAATGCTGGATCCCAGAAAGATAAACATTTCCGAAAAGTAGACAAAATTCTGAATTCAGCAAGGGATCATTTGTGTAGATTCTACAAGGTTTTTCTACAGAAAATAACAGCTGAAATAAACAAATATTGAAATTGAGGTGAAAAAAACAGCCATTTTTCTCCATGTTTTAATCTGAAACTTTTTCCTGCGTTGTCAGATTTTTTAAAGCAATATGCCGTTACATCTGCTAGACTCTTTTGGTTGCCGGAATATATAGGGCTTGTAGGTTAATCAAGAACCCTAGGAACCCAGAGCCAATAAATGAGCTGCACCTTGCAATGGGTTTTCATTCTATACCGGGTATATAGTAATTCATTTGCTGAAATATAAAGAGTGAAAAATAGGTATCAAGGAAACCTTTGTATTTCAATAATAGGCATAAAATAAGGTGTTGAGAAGCAGTGGTTATTTGCACATCTCTGAATTCCGGGGTCCCCATACTAGCATGTGAATTACAGGGCATTTCTCAAATAGTCGTCTTTTTTGCACACTGTCTAACATTTGGAAGGACAAAATGTAGAGAAAGACAAGGGGCAATAACACTTGTTCTGCTATTCTGTGTTCTCCAAAGTCTCCCGATAAAAATGGTACCTCACTTGCATGGGTAGGCCTAATGTCCGCGACAGGAAATGCAACATGAACTCATCACACTTTTACATTGAAATCTGACGTGTTTTGTAAAGTGCCTAGCTCTGGATTTTGGCCTTTAGCTCAGCCAGCACCTAGGGAAACCTAGCAAACCTATACATGTTTTAAAACTAGAAACCTAGAGGAATTCAGAATGGGGAGACTTGTGAGGCTCTCACCAGGTTCTGTTACCCAGAATCCTTTGGAAACCTCAAAATTTGACCCAAAAAAACCACTTTTTCCTCACATTTCAGTGACAGAAAGTTCTGGAATCTGGGATGAGCCACAAATTTCCTTCCACCCATCATTCCCCCAAGTCTCCCGATAGAAATGTTACCTCACTTGTGTGGGTAGGCCTAGTGCCCGCAAAAGGAAATGCCTCAAAACACTATGTGGACACATCACAATTATCAAATACAAAACTACCTGTTTTTGTGGGGGGAGCACTTGAGTTTTTGGTCCTGGCTCAGCAGCCATATCGGGAAACCTACCAAACCCAAACATTTCTGAATACTAGACACCCGAGGGAGTCCAGGGAGGGGTGACTTGCGTGGATCCCCCAGTGTTTTCTTACCCAGAATCCTCAGCAAACATCAAATTTAGCTGAATAAATAAAAAATTTACCACATTTCTGTTCGGGATCACTGCACTGGGACAAATGTCCTACCACCCAGGGTTCCCTCCAGTCTCCCGGTAAAAATGATACCTCACTTGTGTAGGTGGGCCATGTGCCTGTGACAGGGAAGAGCCAAAAACATGCTGAAATTGAGGGGGAACCAAAGCATGTCCAAAAGGGCAGTTTGAATTTTTAGGCTGCCAAGTGGGGCAGAATTTTTATCGGCATAAATGAGATAATGCTGGGTGGTAGGAATTTTGTTGATTCCTGCAGAATCTGGAAGGTTCCATCACAAAAATGTGGGAAAAATGTGTGATTTCCTGCAAAGTTGGAGGTTTGCAGGGCATTGTGGGTAAGAAAATGGTTCGGGTGCATGTGAAGCACACCACCCTGGACTCACCCAGATGTTAAGTTTTCAGATGTGTCTAGGTCTTGTGGATTTTTCTACATGGCAGCGTCCTAAAGTCCAAAAAGTGCAGCCTTCACCATTCCAAGTGGGACGATTTTGAGAGTTAGACAAGCTCTCATGGCCCAAATGTAAAACCAAAACCCAAAATAATCAAAAGTCCTCTTGCTTGTCATGGGATAAGATGTTTTAGTGTGCGGGGGAGAGCTGAAAGACTGTTACCCCCCCTCAGTTGGGGTGGGGACATAACCATGCCCATACTGGTTGGTAGCCACCACCCCATTATTATTATTTTTATTCCCTGGCATGTAGTAGGCTTTCTGCCCCTCCCCAGAGAGTGGATTGGGGTAATTGCCCCATCTGCCCACCTATGGGCAGAACTACTTTGGCCCCATTTACCTGGGGTGGGTCTTTGGTGGGCTTTCTGCCAAGGGGGGCAGCAATGGCCTAAAATAAATTTGCCCCCCAGCAAGCGACCCCAGGGGAGCGACCCTTTCCTAAGGGGTCGCTGCCCATCTGTAAAACATCTAAACAAAATAAAAATCCCTGGTGTCTAGTGGTTTCTACCCCCTTGGGGGCAGATTGGCCTAATTAAAATAGGCCAATCTGCCCCCAAGGGGGGCAGAAATGGTCTAAAAACAACTTGGCCTCCCAGAGGAGTGACCTTTGTCTAAGGGGTCCCTCCCCTTATCAATATACATTTTTTTTAAATCCCTGGTGTCTAGTGGCTTCTGCCCCCCTGCCCAGGGGGGCAGAAATGGCCTTAGATAAAATGCTCCACATTGGGAGCAACCCTTGCCTAAGGGGTCGCTCCACTCATGTCAGTAACTAAAAAAAAAACTCCCTGGTGTCTAGTGGGCATTCCTGCAGCACAATTGCTATGCGATCGTGCTGCAGGATTGCTCAGAGAGACATGAAAAGCCTTTCCTTCCCTTTTCATGCCTCTCTGCCTCCCCTGTCCCCCATACCGAGGAGAAACGAATCAGCTTCTCCTCGGTCGCGCTGCACTTTGGGAGGCGACCTCTGATGAGGTCGTGCTGACGTCATCAGACGTCACTGGAGGGATGGAAGAGGAAGCGATTCCCCTTCCAGCCCTGTCCTAGGAGGGTGGTGGGGGAGGCCCTCCGGGGGGGGATCGCTAGCATTTCCCTCAGACTCGGTCCCAGGATGTAATGGTTACGTACGTAGCACCTCAGCACAATGCCACCGGACGTAACCATTACGTCCTTGGTGACATTGCTCGCTGTGATGTTTAGATAGGAAACACTAGGGCAGTTGGAGGGTGACTCCTGGTGGAGGCCTGCTGTGTGTTGCCTTGCTCCTGAGCACTTAGTTAGGTAGTTAGTATCTAGATGGCTGTGAAATCTTTTGGTTTGTTTGTTATTGGTTCTAGGGGATAGGGAGAGGTGGGCCAGAGCGAGTGTCCTTACCAAGCACGGTGGGTAAGCACAATGTGTTGTTGTTCTTTTGTGTTTACCCATGGTGGGATGTGGGGAATGGAGAAGTTTCTTTAAATTGTTCTGTTTTCTTGCGATTCACTGGTGCTGGGATAGGGAAATGTTGCTGGTTTGTCTGTGGGAGCTGTGCCAGGATGATGTTAGTCGACAAGTGTGGGATGGTGCTGTGGTTGGGGGGCTCAGGCCAGGAACGGTCATGGGCAGAAATGTCTGTGGATGCGTGGCATAATGTCAGAGGTCTTGGGGTGAGTTATGTGAAGAGACACAGTCTGTATGATGCCAGAGCCGGGTGGGGGTACATTGGATCCCATGGCTTAAAGACCCCTGACATTGATTAATGTAGACACAAAGGTGCTCTGCAAGGCCCTTGCGGAGAAGGTGCGAGGAGTTGTGGGGACACTGGCTCAAAAGAATCAGTGTGGATTCATCCCGGGCCGAAGCTCGGCTATAAATCAGATTGGCTTATGTGCTGCATGTCGTTGAGGGTAGCCGCAAGGAATTAGTTTTGCTGTCTGTGGACATCGCAAAAGTGTTTGATATGCTTGACTGGACGTACATGCTTCAGGTCCTACACCAAATAGGTTTTGGCCCGGGCTTCTGTGGTTGGGTAAAACTTCATTACAGTGCACCCTGGGGTTGGACATGTAACGGTGGGCTGGTGTCAGCAAACTGGGTAGTAGAGAGGGGCACCCATCAGAGATGCCCTCTGTCCCTGCTGTTATTTGCACTGGCAATAGAGCCCCTGGTGGCGAAGCTCCAAAGTGAGCTGAGGGACTATGAAATACAGGTTGGAGATGGCGTACATTTAATGTCGGTATATGCTGAGGACGTGCTGCTTTATTTGAGAAGGTCCGGGACTCTTTACCACTGTTATTGGACAAATTGGTTGAGTTTGGAGCTATGGGTGGACTCAAGGCTAATAGATTTAAGACACTGTTGTTCCTGCTGGGGGCGTTGCACACTATGCCTGGCCTGGAGCTGCCTCCGCTGGGGCTACATTGGGAGAAAGAGGCTTTTCGATATTTAGGAATTATGGTAGCACATGGGGTGGAAGGTCAACATTGTCACAAAGAGGGGAAAATGCTGGAGAGGTTGGCGAGGTCTGTTACATTTTGGAATACATTACCGTCCTCAGTGGTTAGTCATTAGAAGCAAAGGCGGCTTTCCTTCCCCGGTATCTGTGTATTATGCAAAACATGCTGCACATGATCACATGCAGCATGTTCAAAATATTAGATAGCGTCTTTGTCTCCTTAGTGTGGTCGGGGAAAATGAGTAGAGTGACACTGGTGACACAAGCTAGATTGTGAAGAGGGTGGCATGGGCCTGTCTGACCTTGAGCTGTACTATTATGCAACTAAGTTATAGTATGCAGCACAATGGGTTATGGTGGAGAATAACTGGGAGACGATGTTGCTGAGGGGAACCTGTGGGGCCATGTCTTTGTTGGTGTTGCTGATTAGGGTATTTAGGATGCCAGGCCACTTCCCCTGGTTGCATGACCAAACAACACATGCCTTTACCAAGCATGCCTTTAGTCCGCAGTGTTTACAACGACCGTGACACTACCTCGCATGTCTTTACAAAGATAATTTTTACCACTAACATGCCTTTACCACTCATGCCTTTACAACAAACATTTTGTTGTAGAAGCATATGCATGGTAAAAGTTTATCTGTAAAAGTAATATATATATATATATATATATATTTATATATATATATATATATATAGGTATTTGTAAAAAACAAAGGTTACATGGATGTTATAGTGAGGTTCTGAATTTACTCATACAAAACCATTGAAATTCAGCAGTTATAGGTACCTTAGCTAACTATAACTGGCGATCCCGTAATGCACTGCTTATGACCTCACATATTACATCACTCATGACATGGTCAGTGACATCACTCATGACATCACAGATGACATCTCATATGACAGACTATAACTCGCACCCTTGCCATGCATAGTTTTCTTGTCAATATTGTTAT
Source organism: Pleurodeles waltl (assembly GCF_031143425.1). Taxonomy (NCBI): domain Eukaryota; kingdom Metazoa; phylum Chordata; class Amphibia; order Caudata; family Salamandridae; genus Pleurodeles; species Pleurodeles waltl. The sequence continues at coordinate 1,027,648,250 of NC_090437.1, read as the reverse complement.
TGCAAACGTTGCAGTGATATCAAAGATTCCATACAAGATCTCATCAATGACATAATATGTGGAGTAATTAGCTGTGCATGGGAAGGTGCAAGTTATAGTTCCCTTAGGGCGCAAGTTATACTTACTTGAAAGAACTCTAACTATAACTGCTGAATTTCTATGAGTTTTTATGAGTAAATTCAGAACCTAACTATAATGTCCCTGTAACCTTTGTTTTTTCAGTGAATTTCTATGTTTTTTTAATGTAAAACCCCCGCCACGTGCGGCCTTTGGCCATGTGCAGCTGGGATTGGTTGCAAGGCCTGGCCTTGCAGCCAAGTCCATATAACCACCCAACCCCGTACACGCATGGCCTTTGGCTGTGTGCAGCACAAGTTGTCCACAGAGCCTTTCTCTGTCAGTTGATGTGTGAGTGGGTGCATGAGTGTCTGAGTGGATCTGAAAGTGGGTGTGTGAGTCAATGAGTGGGTCTGAGTGGGTGCATGAGTGTCTGAGTGGGTGTGTGAGTGGGCGCATGAGCCTCTGAGTGCATGTATGAGTGAATGAAATAGTGTATGAATTAAATGTGTTTTTTCTTTCAAATTTCTTCATAATCGCAAATATTTTGCAAATAAATCTCGGAAATTTGCGAAATTCACAAATGTTCACGAATATCAAACGCCATGATATAAAATTATATTAAACCTATAATTTTCCTTTAAAACACACCAATATCACACCCCTGGGGCCAGGGTACCTTCACCCTGACCCCTTATGCCACTTTCAATTTAAATTTTCACCCCCGGTGACCGTGTCCTGTGAAATAAAATGGCGATTGTAACTTTCTAGTTAGGTTGCGGTACGCCAATTGCATCGCTTCTTTTCACATGCGTATTCGCTACAATTTCCAAATTTCACGATTAATCACAGCCAGAGATATACAAATGTATTTGCCCATAAATATCTCCTATACTTCTGAACAGATTTACACCAAATAACAAAAAGCACAATCTGTGTACCAGCAGCTAGCTTTCTGCCAAATTTGATGTCATTCCGTCCAGTGGTTCAGGCTGTAAACGTGTTGATAGGTCCTATGGGTATTAACATGGAGAACGTAATGTTTTTTTAGCCCCATTTTTTTCGGCCCTCGCTTGACGGATCACCCCAAAATTCCAGTGTGCAACAAGAATCACTGAGCCACTTTTTTTGGAAAATTTTGTGAAGATTCGTCAAACGATGCCAAAGATATAGGCAAGTCAAAAAACTCTCTTTCTATAAAAACATGGTCCTAACTATAACTACTTACTGGCAACCGCCAGTAGGTAATATACATATATATATATATATATATATATATATATATATGTATATTACCTAGTTACGGTCACCATTAGATAGTTATAGTTAGGACCATGTTTCTAGAGAAAAAGCGTTTTTGGCGCCGTTTGACGAATCTTCACTAAATTTTCTAAAAAAAAAAAAGAGCCACGTGATTCTTGTTGCGCACAGAAAGTTTTGGGGCAACCCAAGAAGCGGGGGCTGTCAGAAAAAATAGGATTAATTCATACCCATGTAATACTCTTAATAATTTCATCTCTACTGTTTCTCTAAAAATAATACCTTTAATATGAATTCACGTCAGTAGTTCATTTGAATATAAATGCACAATATCTTTTACGTTAAAATACAATGTCAAATACGAATAAAGGCCACATTGTCCACCATATTTCAAACATGCAAATTTTAAATTTTGTGTTAATTTCTCTGTTAGGCTTTTAAATGAAGGTTTGTAAGTCACCATATGCTAACTTCTATGCCACTAATATATTAATAAAATTTGATCTCTATCATAGCTCTATCTATAACAGTTGAATTTCTATGGTTTTGTACATCAAAAATGTGAGCCCAACTATAAAATCCCTGTAACCTGCTGTTTTTTCAGTGAATATATATATATATATATATAAAAACAAAATACTCGAAAGCAGATCTCAATCAGCCCAAAGGCGTGGTGCGACAACCGGTACGAGCAAACCGGTAATAAATGAAGCAAACAGAAAAAATAGTATTCGCACGCTCAGGTATCAGGAGCAAAAAAATTCAGTTTAATCCATACACAACGCGTTTCGACTGACACAGCAGCCTTGGTCACGTGATAAGTATCACCAATAGGATACCTTTAAATACCCTCCTAAATTAAACATAAAAATAGGACTATCACCCTGTGAATTAAATCAAAACCAAACCACAACTACTTTGCAGTTACCATTATATAACCAATACTAATAATAAATACATTAATATACTAAATTAGTACCCCAAATATAAACGATATGATTAAAAACCATCGTTTGCAGTTCCACAACTTTTCCTAAATACATATTTTTTTTCTCATAGTTTTATAGTCTGTTAAAGGGGGAACACACACATCAGGGAACAGTGTTATTACATACTAGAATTCATATTTCTTATTTCTTTATCAAACATCGTATCTATAATAAAATATTGTTATAAGTTTGTAGAAAAATAGAAAATCAACTAAATAGTAAAAATATACACTGCTAATATATCATCAAAAACTCAATCAGGGTAAACATTTATCTACAATAATAAATTATTAGAAATTCTTATCTGAACAATTGCAAAGCGGTTCACCCAACGGTGTTTTATGAAACAATTAAGGAGAATGAATAGAAGAAAAACAGGTAGAGTAGAGTTTGATTGATCTTCATCCGACCCAGAGTATCTGAAAGGAATATCCAAAATTTAATAAATACCACAAAAAACTTAAAGAGCAAATTAATAAATGCAAAAAGAACACATAACACAGTACATGGTAAAAGATCATCTCCACGATAAACAGTAACTATTTACATTTTCAAGAAAAAAGTTTTACTCAAAAACAATTTATATCTCCCAAAAATTATCTCCAAGAAAAAATTTACTTCCAAAAATTAATTAATCCCTGGACATGTTCTACATTTTTATCCACACCCTAATGATTCTCATACAGGTGAGTATTTAGTTCTTCCCCCATATTCAAACCTGTTGGGGTCTTGGTCTCCAAATCTAAAATATATATTGACTCTTTTTTCCTTAACATTAATTCTCTGTTCCCTCCTCGATGGTATGGAGGAACATGTTCAATACCGAAATAGGAAAGTTTAGTACAATCTGAGTTATGTTTTTCTTTGAAATGCCTTGCTACCGGATAATGCTCATCATTAGATGTAATAGCTCGCATGTGTTCTAAGATCCGTTTCTTCACACTGTGTTTGGTGCTTCCGACATACCAACTCAAGCAGGGACATTCCAAAACAAAGATCACAAAGGGGGTACTGCATGTTATAAATTGGGAGATCAATCTGGTTTTCCCAGGTCTACGTAAAACATATTGCTTCCGCATAGTGCTATTACGACATGCTTTGCAGTGGCCACAGGGAAAGAAGCCTTGCAGATTGTGTTGTCTCAGTTGGGGAACTGTAGTAATATCATTGGACCTCAAAATATTATGTAAACTTCGTCCTCTTCTATAAGTGATCCGGGGTCTTTGCTGAATTGTACCCCCAATTACAGGATCACTTTTTAAGATATTCCAATTTTTTGAAATAATGTTGTTAATCTGTCTTGTATCCTCACTAAATGTCATAACAAGTCTCGTCACATCATTGTCATCATCTTCCTCTTGTTTAATAGTATTATCAAAAAGGGTATCAGATCTCTTAATTCCCTCTTCAATTTCTCTTTTGATTACCCAATCTGGATAACCACGCTGTTTGAACCTTATAGTCATCTCCTTTTGTTCAGCCTCAAAAGCTTCATCAGTACTACTGATTCGTTTTGCTCTTAGTAATTCACCAAAGGGGATACTCCATTTTAAACTATCTGGGTGACCACTTGAGGCATGTAGTAAACTATTACCCGCTGTATGTTTCCGGAATAGTTCAGTTGTAATATTCTGTTCCTTAATCTTAATCAGAATATCTAAAAATTCGATAGAGGAACTACTCATATTGCAGGTCAAACCAATATTCAAATCATTTTTATTCAATTTGTCCACAAACTGAGTAGCCTCTTCTTTCGTTCCTTTCCAAATGATGAAAAGGTCATTAATGTATCTGAGCCAAAGGATTGCCTGATTGGCTTCTGGGTATAATTCTTCATTTCTAAAAATAGTCTCCTCCCACCAGCCAAGAAAAAGGCAAGCAAAACTAGGAGCGAAGCAAGTACCCATAGCAGTCCCAAGGGTCTGTTGATACAAAATCCCATTAAACAAAAAGAAATTGTTAGCTAGACAGTATTTGATCATATCTAATATCATCTCAGTATGGGCCAGATATTTCAACGACCTAGCACGCAGAAAATGTTTACATGCAGTAATACCCTTATCATGATCTATAATAGTGTACAACGAGTTGACATCCAGCGTCAAGAGCAAAAAGTAATCTTCCCAGACAATACCCTCCAGTTTGCCTAAAAAGTCCTTTGTATCACGGACATACGAGGGTAAATTGATAACAAATTCCCTTAGGAAATGATCAACATATTTAGAGACATTTTCAAGCACACTACCACACGAGGATACAATTGGGCGTCCCGGAGGATTGCTTTCATTTTTATGGATTTTAGGAAGTATGTACAAAATAGGCAGTTTAGGGAAGTCTCTTTTCAAAAAACAATATTCCTCCCATACTAATAGGCCTCTATATTTCCATTCCATCAATAGCTGCCAAATTCCAGTGACACTGTTAACATATGCCTCCTTAGTAGTAACCTTGTAAAATACTGTGTTGTTCAATTGACGCATAACTTCCTCAATATATCTTTGTTTGTCCATCAATACTATATTACCGCCTTTATCAGCAGGACAGACAACAGTATCCTTGTCTTCAGCCAACTTACAAATAAAGGATCTCTGTGAATGTGTCAGATTCTGATTACATCTCGGTTTAAACCAAGTTTTGTGACAAAATTTCATTAAATCCTTAACCACCATGTCATAAAATGTATCGATGTTGTCATTATTCATGTTAGGAAAAGTTGTGGATTTAGGTTTAAAACCAGTTGAAACCAATAAATCATAAGTAATATTTAACTCATCAAGGATTTGGTAAACATCATGAGTTACATTAGGGTTTAAATAATTTTTTTCTAGTTCATACAATGTTATTAAAGAATCAACATCACCAATACTCAGCACATCCTGACTATCAGATGTCAGGGGACGAATATCCCCCTCCTCTGATGGATTTTTTAATTTAAACCATTTCTTCAATTTCAATTTCCTGATGAATTTATAGAAATCAATCCTAGTCTCTGCATAATTAAAGCGTTCAGTGGGGCAAAAATAGAGACCTAGACATAATGTCAATTTGTCGCTCTCAGACAAAGCAAAGTTCGATAAATTAACAATAGTTTTATTCACCATAGTGTTATCCATTATATCTGCGAGTTGGAGCTTCTTGTTATTTTTCCCACTTGCACCATGTTGTAATCGGTTCTTGTTGTGATTTCTAAGTCTTTCTCGCCTCTTCTTGGTCCGCCCCGCCTTCCTCTTCGGCCCGATATCCTGCCCTTGTGATTTGAAGTCTGTCCCTGTTGGTTCTTAGAAATTTGCCTGTCATGACGCAGCAGGCGATATTCGTCTAAAAAAGTTGCTGGTTTGTTGGTAATTTCCTCAATAGATTTTTCACTTTCTGACGAACTCGGGGTATCAGACTCCCTTATGCTTTCTACATCACTCTCAGAGATAGAATGTCCTTCCTGTGATGGGTGATTTACTGAAGGTGACTTATACAGATGATCAAATTTCCTACTAAAAGTTAGGATTCTTCCACTCTCATAGTCACCTAAATCTCTATGTAGCTTCTGTTGTTTTTTAGACTTAATGTCCTCCTCGTATTTCTTTAATCTCAGGTTCATGGCTTCCAAGAATTTAGATATTTGATCCTTTTCAGGTCTCAAATCAAGATCATCTCTCATTTTTTTAATGTCCTCTAATAGAACTTTTCGATCGTGCCAGGCATATTTAATAAGAATTTCAAGCATGTGTCTTGAGCTAATGGCGGAATTTGCTGCCCATTCTCTCAGCATCTCTGGATTGGGGGTCTCGTAGGAAGGGGTAATAAAAATTCGTAGACCCTTAGGGACCATTTGTTGGTCCACATAGTTTTGTAAAGATTTAGCTTCCCACCATTTAGATAATTCAGCTTTACACATTTTCTCCATATTGTACAATAAAGTCTTTAAGTCATTATTACTCTCTGAACAATAATTGTAAGAGTTTTTTTTTATAACATCTGTAGAGAATAATGCCTGCGCTGCCAATCGTCTCTCGTTTTCAATTTCGTCGTTCATTCTCCAAAATAAGAAAAAATATAAAAACTACAAAAATATATTAAATCACAGAAAAAAGAAAAAGGAGGAAAAAACTATCCAAAACACCTGAAACTCCCAGAAACATTCCTGGTTCCCCTTGTCAAATATTTGCTATATAACACAATTTAACAAATGCTGCCAAAGATTTTATCAAAATACCACAGGTGGGATTTATAAAAAATGTGCTGTACAAAGTACGCTTTGAAAACAAATCCTTCTTTCGATACTTTATATCGCACAGTCAATGAAGAAATTTAACGAAGAAATTTTATTCATGTTGTTATAGACGCTGTAAAGTCGTAACCGCTGAAAAAACACAAGTAATGATATACCCGATCAAGGTGTTCACATACCGGTAACACTGAAAAAGTAATTCTCTGGCATACAGAATACATTTCATGCCATGTCTTGCCAAATCCTCGTAAATCCTCATGAGATACTATAATCCCACTTCAAAAATATATGTCAGAGCGTAAATGGAAACACCCAAACGAAAGCATACCATAAAAATAAGCAGCAATTCGTACACACCCAGAATAATGGACGAAGTATCTCAAAAATAGTTAAAGCAGAAACGTAAGATCACAAACGTTCCTGCACAGATAATAATAATGTTACCTCCGATCTGCTATCTGACAATCAAGTTCTTAATGTCCAATACGCCGCCGACGTGCGTCCACAAATGCCGACCCGGAACTGAAACTCCGGAGTAACTGGTGGAGCGCAAAAAATCTACTTGTCCCTTTGGTGCCATGTAATGCACCAACACATTATGGCAGCAATGTCATTATGTAAGAGCTCTGATAATGCTTCTCTGATTATGCCAGGGCTATCACTATAGTAGGGCTTGAATACTGGCAATTTCAATCCCTAATATAGCATTTTCCTTATTTTACCACCTTTCCGCAGATCTACATACTGGGGCTTTAGGAAGCTGTAAGCAATAATTCCATGGCTGGAATGCCATTGAGTCTGAAAACCTACTAACTTTCATGTTTTAAGGCTTTTCACCAGCTCTTCTCTAATCTTTTCCCATAATGAGAAAGGTTGGAAATTTACTCCTGACAATGGCAGAAGTAGAGGTTCTTCAAAGGTTGGGAAAAAAGTGGTTTTAGGGAAAGTGAGGCAGGGCCCCCTGCATTAAAATGGAATTGCTCCCGGGACTTGACCCACCTGGGGGCTTCAGAAGTAGCAAGCGCAGCAGCCCGCCCTTGTTTTTTTTTAAAATGTTGCCGGATTCACCGCAAATCGCGGTGAAAATAAAAAAAATGCTTTTATCTCTGATGGGGCCCCTCTGAGACCCCAGCACCAGAGCTAAGGGGTCAGGGTGTCCCTTTTGTTTTTTCACGTCTTTCCGAGTTACAACATGGTTGCCAAAACGTCCTTGTTAAATTGTTGGCAGCCAATGACATCTCAGCACAAGATCAGGAGGGTTTGCGGAGCCTTTGTATCCTTATATATACAAATTTGTATTTTTTTTTATTTCACTAAAACAGCTGAACGGATTTAAACCAAATAACAAAAAGGTTGCTTTCTGTACGAGGCTCTAGCTTTCTACTAAATTTGGTGCAATCCCATCCAGTGGTTTCTTCCCTATCGCTGTTCAAATACTTATGGAAAAATGAATGGGGAAAAAGCGTTTTGGGAACCTCCCCTTTTTCTCAGCCCCCGTTTGACGGATCACCCCGAAACTTTCCAGACAGCAGCTTACATAAGTGGCAACATTTTGGGTAAAATTTTGTGAAGATTTGCCAAAGACATAGGCAATTAAAAAATGCTTTTTCTACAGAAACTAGGTCCTAATTATGACTACCTAGTGGCAACTGCCACTAGATAATATATGTATATATATATATATATATATATATATATATATATATATATATATATATATATATATATATATCACCAAAAGTATTCACCACACTCCACGAAGTTTAAATAGTGCATATTTATTTCAAAATAACAACCACCAACTCATTTCAACTCCCCAAGGAGTCTTGTTCATATATATATATATGCTCAATACTTACCCGTAAACCCTTTACAAAGAATATGCCTTTACCATTCAAGCCTTTACAACAAAATCAGTTGTAAAGGCATGCATGGTAGAAGCATATTAGTTGTAAAAACACGTGTGGTAAAAACATGCTTGGTAAAGATAAAAACATGCTTGGTAAAGATGCCTGCGGGATTAAGCCTGCATGGTTTAGCCATGTGGGGTTCCACATTTGTTGTAAAGGCGGCTTCCCACCTCTCCTACCTGATATGTCAATTGGCAAAAGTATGGGAGAGAGTGATTAGCTTGGTGCTGAAACGCCCACCATTCGCAAGAGAGTTGGGTATTTGGTCATTGGTAGCATTCAAACGTATCAGCAAGGCTATTTCGGCGGCTCGTTGGAGAGCAGGGGGTTGTGAGACATAGAGGGATCTGTGCATCCGGACGAGCAGTTCATTTCTTTTGAGAATGCTTGTACAGAGTTCTCGGTGGGGACTGGCCATTTCCTCCAGTATGCTAAAATTGCCAGTACTGTCCAAGAGATTTGGATGAGGTTTCCTGAAGCACCCCAACAGTCAGATATGCTGCAACTGTTGTTTCCGATTGGCGATGCTAGGCGTTCTGTGTCCCTGTTTTATGGGACACTCAAAAGGGATAGAGTTAAGGGAAGTTTTCTTGCCAAGCAGGCCTGGTGGGACGATCTAGAGGACTACATTGAGCAGAAAGAATGGAAGGAGGCCTATGCGCTTACTTGACGAGTGTCTTGCAACGCCAGGTTTATGATGACACACTTCAATTACCTACACCGCACTTATCTGACGCCATTCATACTGAGCAGAATGTATGTGTGCAGGTCGGCAAACTGCCCAAGATGCGGGTGGTGGGCACCTCCTTTCTTCATTTGGCATGGCTGTGCCCGACGGTGCACGCGTTTTGGGTGACTGTGATGAAGAGAATGGATAGTAACTGGCGTTGTGCTGGAAGAGATTCCCCATCAATGTCTCCTGGGTAAAATTAAGAAGTCTTGGAGGGAAGTGATGCACTGGAATTTTTTGCAGTTAGCACTGGTGTTAGACTTAGCATCCTTGATGTGGTCTCCCCTACCTTTTTGCCTCTGCTTCCCAGGTTGTTGATGTGTGCTGGACTTTGTTTTTGATACTCTGGGCACTTTACCACTGCTAACCATTGCTAAAGTGCAAGTGCTCCTATGTAAAATGGATGTGTATATGGCTTAGCCATGATTGGCATATTTGATTTTACTAGTACGTCCCTAGTAAAGTGCACTAAAGGTGCCCAGGGCCTGTAAATCAAATACTACTAGTGGGCCTGCAGCACTGCTCGTGCCACTCACATTAGTATCCCTGTAAACATGGCTCAGACTCCGTGTGTGCAGTTTTAAACTGCCAATTCAACTTGGAAAGTGTACCCACTTGCCAGGCCTAAACCTTCCCTTTTTATACATTTAAGGAACCCTTAAGGTAGGCCCTACGTAGCCCCAGGGGCAGGGTGTAGTGTATGTTAAAGGTGGGACTTGTACTAATGCGTTTTAGGTGTCCTATCAGTGACACACTGCTAAATTCAGTCTTCCCTGTTGCGAGGCCTATCCCTCTCATAGGTTAACATGGGAGCTACCTTTAGATATTACTAGAGTTCAGAGTCTCTTTGAGAGCAGACAGAAACAGAAAGGTTTTCAGATTGTTAGTTTGATAATGCCACTTTTAGAAAGTAGGCATTTTCTTTCTAAAACCATCCTGTGACTCTGCCTGTTGGTGGATTCCCTATCTGTGTCAGTTTGACAGTTGGGCTGTATGAATCCCCTCTAAGTCGTGAGATAAACGGAGCTGGGGTGAAGCCTGCATATCCTGATGAGCCGTCTATGCTAGGGTGGCGGGAGGAGTGGTCACGTACACCTGAATGTGCGGTGCCTGCCCTCTCACAATGCAGTCTCCAACCCCCTGGTGTGTGTCTGGGGCCTTGCCTGGGCAAGGTAGGATCCTGTGAACAACAGAGACTTACCTTTGAAGTATGCCTACTTCAAAGGCAGAAATGGGTATAAATATTGGACCCAAAACCCCTGAAGATTAGATCACTTCTGGAACCAAGAGGAACCCCTGCCAAGAAGAAGAGCTTAAGAGTTGACAAGTGCTGCCCCTGCCTGTGACTGTGCTTTGTTGAGCTATCCTGTAATTGCCGCATCTGCCTGTGAAAGGGGGCAAAGACTGGACTTTGTTGTGCATTCCTGCTTGTTAAGAATCTCCAAGGGCTTGAACTGAGCTTGCCTCCTGTTTTGAAGTCTCAGGGCCATCAAAGACGTCCTCTGCCAACACCTAGATTCTCTGCTGAGACTCCTGCCCTGCCAACAAGTGCCCTATCCAGTCCCTGGGCCCTTGAAAGGTGAAGTTGGCAGACAAGAACTGAAAATCCACGCACAGAAGACCGTGCGGGGAACTTTCCGACGCACCATCTGCAACGCGGCTCCTAAACGACGCGTCACTGGCTTTGCGGCTGAAATCGACACTCCACCTGCATCGTGGCTGGGAGATCGATGCATCGCGGCTGGAGAAACGATGCACAATACCCACTTGCGGATGCTGACAACGACACAAACCTACGCAGCGCGGTTTTCTAACACCGTGCAACAGGACTTTCCATGCATCGAGATGGACACACCGCGGCTGGAGAAATGGCGCCCAACACCCGCTTGCAGCTGCTGATAATGACGCAAACCCCACACAGCACGGTTTTTTAACACCATGCAACAGGATTTTCCACGCATCGTCCCTGGGTGTCAAAGTCAACCCAACTCTGCACGGGCCCGAGGTGCCCCGTCCGGAAATTGATGCATCGCTCTCTTGCGAGGGAGAAAAATTACACATCAACAACCTGACTGGAAAAGAAATGACGCACGGCCTCCCTTGCGAGAAAGGAATCAATTTATTGCTGCCTTTTCTGACGCACGCTCAACTGTGAAGGTTTATTTTTGACACTAACCAAGTACTTTGTACAAAATCAACATTTCCATTGTTGTCTATGGATTAAGACTCTTATTCTTTGAAAATTTATATCTTGGCTTGTGTATAATGGAATTTTGTCATTTTGGTCTTGCGTGATTTAGATAAATATTACCTATTTTTTTAACTGGTGTGGTGTCCATTTTGTAGTGTTTTCACTGTATTAGTGTGTGTGTTGGTACAAATTATTTACACATTGCTTCTGAAGTTAAGCCTGCCTGCTCATGGCAAGCTACCAAGGAGGTGGGCCTGGGTTAATTGAGTGTGATTCTCCTTTACCCTGACTAGAGTGAGGGTCCTTGTTTGGACAGGGAGTAGCCTGACTGCCAACCAAGACCCCATTTCTAACAACTGGTAGTTGCCAAATGTTGACTGGCGATGGGGTGGCTGGACCAGAAGTTCCCATCGGTGACACTATGCAGCAGGGATACAGCTGAATGGGCCCTGGCTGAAGAAACGCACATTTGATTGGCTAGAACAGGTGCTACAGTGAGGGAGGATTTAGATATCTGGGTGGATCTGCTGGAGGCTTTTCAGCAGGCTGAGGATGGCGCTGGAGATCCAGATGTGAGAGACCAAACTAAGGATATGAGTGCACAAGGTATGCAAATAGAGGGGAGGAATGAGGGCATGGTGTTTGAAGGGCCTGCTGCATTGGAGGGATGACGTGGCAGGTAATGATGGGGGTGGAGGTATTGGAGAATCATCTGGCAATTCTATGACTTAAGGAAAAGGATTGTATATGTCTGTTCCTTGGTATTGGGAGGGGCAGTGACCTACCTACAGCATTGGGAATGGAAACGATGGCTATTGATGTTGTAAAACTGTTGACTTTGTTATTGGCCTTCAGTTGTGCATCAGTGAAATTAATGAAAACATATCTAGAAGAAACATATATAGAGCAATAACAATCCACGTTTAAATGCCTTCTGACCGTAACATATCCTTTTCCCAATAAATAGATCAGACCTACTGCCTTAATCATAACATTTCATATTAAACAGATCAGGCCTATATCCAAGATCACTGGCTTGCCACCATAACTAATTGAGTCCTACTGTATTGCGGGTTAACTTTGCCACAAGCCAAAAATTGCAATACGAGCACTCTTTTTTGTGGAAACACAAACATTTGGCCCTATTAAATCCTTTAAACATGTGGGTGGAGCCTAAGCCACTCTGTCAGCAGTACTCCGAACACTCTTTTTTGTTGATGACATAAGGTAAGGCAACAGCAGCTCTGCCAAGCCAAACCTAAATATCCATGTAGATTTGTGTAGCCCGGGGCATCCCGTACTGCTTTCAAACACACAACTGCAATCTGAAGTCTAAAGTTAATGATGGAAGAAAAGGAAGCTAGGACTGGAGAACAGCAATGCATTTCTCATGACTTCCCTCCTCTCGACTGTGCTGCTGCTAGAAAAAAACAACCACCATAAATTATATAATTATCCAAGACACTTAAACAGCGTTATAGTGCCCTGTGTACCCTAGAAAGGTCAAGAAAGCACTACTACTGCTGGCTCAGGCAGTTGGATAAACTAACAAAATCATCACAGCTGTGTGGCGAGAAAGTACCTTTTTCGTGGACGCACACAGCTTCTGCCAAATGAAAACATGGATTTCTGTCTACCATTATGTGGATGGATACAAAGCCCCTCTCTGTAGTGCTGGCGCGCCTGACTGTAAACTTACAAGGGGACGCAAATAGGTCAATTAACCTTTTGATTGCACTTAAAATGTTCCCACCATATACCGCATGTATAAATCAATAATCAATAACAATCTACTATATTAATAATCAATAGGATTCAGTAATTGTCACACACCATGACCTTGCAGTCATGAATAACCACACCTTTGTAAAAGTTAGAATATTTATTTCTCTATATTAACAATGATAAGGTCATGTAAGATAGTTTCAAAATCAAATGAGAAACATACAGAAACAGCACAGGCTGACCAAAGCTCCTAAAGAAACGCAAACTAATCAAGGCTTGAACTATTACAAATTCTAAAGTCACTGTGCAACTTAATAATAAGAACAACTGTGCAAACTTTATTACATACATTTAGATTCAGCAAGGAAAATACATCAGTTTGGTACTCCAAGTATTGATTTTCATCAGTGAGGATCCTAGCTAACACCAGATTAGAGTTAGCATGTTGGGCTTCATGCAAAACAGTTTAGTCAACATGAATTTGGGAAAACATCTATCTATGGCTCTATCAAAATAGCGCAGTTGGTACCTAGAAAGAAAATCAAACAGACATAGCAAACAACATCATCGCCATTATACCTATCTTCAGTTTGGATCAGCAATCTGTGACAGTCTTCATCCTCAGGACATCAGTCTGGTCATCAAGGCATCAGGATTCAGCATCAAAGTTCAGAAAAGGCAAAGTCTTTAAAGCATTAAAGTTAAGCATGTCTCTTCTCAAGATGCTCAATAAAGTAATGGCCTTTCGACAAGAAAGAAAATGGGCAAATGCAGTGTCTTCCCTCAGTGCAGTCTGGCTAAGTTAGATTCCCTAAAACTACATCCCAAGTCCCTATTGGTCAAGGGATTGCAGGTTCATACTTTGCCCAATAAAACTAAAACTTTAAATCTGCAGTTTCTACTAGTTCACGGTTCACCTGTCAATGACTGGTCCTTTTGCAATGTCCTCATCATCCAGCTCGTCAGGTAACAAAATTGTTGCAGTTTATACTCTAGTCAGTGTTTATATTGTTTTCGCCTGAGAAAATCAGGCTTACACACATTATGTCTACAATGTTACATATAACAGAAACAGCATAATCTAGTAAGCAGTTCTCATGAGAAAGACTTTCAGCTACGAGCACATTAGGTCAGCACAGTGGAAAATCACAATTCAGTTCTCTAAGCAAACATTTTATTAAACGTTTTAAGAAATACAGCTTGTCATGAGGCCATGCAACTAGGCCAAGACCTCCGCTAAATTAAGGCTTTCAATTAATAAAGCTAATGCATAAAGCATAACCTTAAATATGATGTATTACTACATTAATCAAACAAAAGCTCAATATTTCATATTAATAAGGCATTAATAAGTACAATTTGTGAACATTGTGGCCACTTCACGTAGACATAATTTCAAATGCGTGCATTATTTTTCTCTAGATTATTACATTTTCTACGCAAATTCATTACTCAAAATACATGAATATTCATTAATATTTTTGGTTAACCTTTTTGGTGCTGGCGTCGGCCACTGGCCGACGCCCACACACCCTCCCTGGTGCGGGTCACGACCAGTGGGCGACACCAGGAAGGGTATTAATAAATCCTCGGGTGCGTCGCACCCGAGGATTTTTTATTTTTTTTCCCTTTCCCCAGGAGACACGGAAGCTTCCGTGTCTCCCCCCCGCCCCCCACCCACCCCTTTGTGATGTGGCGCGCTGACGTTACAAAGTTGTTTTCCCCATCGAAGCAGGAAGCAGCCTTGCGGCCGCTTCCTGCTTCGATGGGGAAAACGGCCTTCCCCACGTTCGGGAAGGCCTCGTAAGGGGAGACTCTCCTCTTTCTTACGAGGCCTTCCTGAAAGTGTTTCCTGGCCCCCGGTCGCAGCACAGCTGCGATCCGGGGCCAGGAAAGTTTCAGAAGGCCTCGTAAGAAAGGGGAGAGTCTCCCCTTTCTTACGAGGCCTTCTGAAACTGTTTCCTGGCCCCTGATCGCAGCACAGCTGCGATCGGGGGCCAGGAAACACCACTAGACGCCAGGGATTTCACTTGGGGGGCGGCCCCCTCGGAAAACGGGCCACCCCCCCAGGCATATTTTTTCTTTAAAAAAAAAGGTAGGTGAAACCCCCCCCCCCCCCCCCCCGATCGCACCCCACTGGGGGAATTTTTTTTTTTTTCCAAAAAATAAAATACAAAAATAAAATAAAAGGACAGGGGGTCGTCCGTGGGCAGGGTGACCCCCTGTAGGGCAATTTATTTTTTTAGATGTTGTAGGGTTTCCCTGGGGGCCATTTTGGTACTCCAAGTATTGATTTTCATCAGTGAGGATCCTAGCTAACACCAGATTAGAGTTAGCATGTTGGGCTTCATGCAAAACAGTTTAGTCAACATGAATTTGGGAAAACATCTATCTATGGCTCTATCAAAATAGCGCAGTTGGTACCTAGAAAGAAAATCAAACAGACATAGCAAACAACATCATCGCCATTATACCTATCTTCAGTTTGGATCAGCAATCTGTGACAGTCTTCATCCTCAGGACATCAGTCTGGTCATCAAGGCATCAGGATTCAGCATCAAAGTTCAGAAAAGGCAAAGTCTTTAAAGCATTAAAGTTAAGCATGTCTCTTCTCAAGATGCTCAATAAAGTAATGGCCTTTCGACAAGAAAGAAAATGGGCAAATGCAGTGTCTTCCCTCAGTGCAGTCTGGCTAAGTTAGATTCCCTAAAACTACATCCCAAGTCCCTATTGGTCAAGGGATTGCAGGTTCATACTTTGCCCAATAAAACTAAAACTTTAAATCTGCAGTTTCTACTAGTTCACGGTTCACCTGTCAATGACTGGTCCTTTTGCAATGTCCTCATCATCCAGCTCGTCAGGTAACAAAATTGTTGCAGTTTATACTCTAGTCAGTGTTTATATTGTTTTCGCCTGAGAAAATCAGGCTTACACACATTATGTCTACAATGTTACATATAACAGAAACAGCATAATCTAGTAAGCAGTTCTCATGAGAAAGACTTTCAGCTACGAGCACATTAGGTCAGCACAGTGGAAAATCACAATTCAGTTCTCTAAGCAAACATTTTATTAAACGTTTTAAGAAATACAGCTTGTCATGAGGCCATGCAACTAGGCCAAGACCTCCGCTAAATTAAGGCTTTCAATTAATAAAGCTAATGCATAAAGCATAACCTTAAATATGATGTATTACTACATTAATCAAACAAAAGCTCAATATTTCATATTAATAAGGCATTAATAAGTACAATTTGTGAACATTGTGGCCACTTCACGTAGACATAATTTCAAATGCGTGCATTATTTTTCTCTAGATTATTACATTTTCTACGCAAATTCATTACTCAAAATACATGAATATTCATTAATATTTTTGGTTAACCTTTTTGGTGCTGGCGTCGGCCACTGGCCGACGCCCACACACCCTCCCTGGTGCGGGTCACGACCAGTGGGCGACACCAGGAAGGGTATTAATAAATCCTCGGGTGCGTCGCACCCGAGGATTTTTTATTTTTTTTCCCTTTCCCCAGGAGACACGGAAGCTTCCGTGTCTCCCCCCCGCCCCCCACCCGCCCCTTTGTGATGTGGCGCGCTGACGTTACAAAGTTGTTTTCCCCATCGAAGCAGGAAGCAGCCTTGCGGCCGCTTCCTGCTTCGATGGGGAAAACGGCCTTCCCCACGTTCGGGAAGGCCTCGTAAGGGGAGACTCTCCTCTTTCTTACGAGGCCTTCCTGAAAGTGTTTCCTGGCCCCCGGTCGCAGCACAGCTGCGATCCGGGGCCAGGAAAGTTTCAGAAGGCCTCGTAAGAAAGGGGAGAGTCTCCCCTTTCTTACGAGGCCTTCTGAAACTGTTTCCTGGCCCCTGATCGCAGCACAGCTGCGATCGGGGGCCAGGAAACACCACTAGACGCCAGGGATTTCACTTGGGGGGCGGCCCCCTCGGAAAACGGGCCGCCCCCCCAGGCATATTTTTTCTTTAAAAAAAAAGGTAGGTGAAACCCCCCCCCCCCCCCGATCGCACCCCACTGGGGGAATTTTTTTTTTTTTCCAAAAAATAAAATACAAAAATAAAATAAAAGGACAGGGGGTCGTCCGTGGGCAGGGTGACCCCCTGTAGGGCAATTTTTTTTTTAGATGTTGTAGGGTTTCCCTGGGGGCCATTTTGGCCCCCAAGGAAACCATACAACAACTAAAAAAAATAGATCTATATATAGATCTATATATATATATCTATGTAGATAGATATATCTATGTACATGGATATATCTATAGATATATCTATGTAGATAGATATATATATATATATAGAGGTAGATCTATATATATCAATCAAAGAGATTTATAAAGCGCGCTACTCACCCGTGAGGGTCTCAAGGTGCTGGGGGGGGGGGACAGGGAGAGGGAAAGGGGCTGGGAGGTTCACTGTTCGAAAAGCCAGGTTTTGAGGCCCTTCCTGAAAAGAAGTAGGTTTTGGGTCTTGCGAAGGTGGGTTGGGAGGGCGTTCCAGGTTTTGGGTGCAAGGTAGGAGAAGGATCTGCCCCCGTGGTGGTGTGTTTGATGCGGGGGACAGAGGCGAGAGAGAGGTCAGCTGAGCGGACGTTTCGTGTGGGGGTGTGGAAGGTGACTCTCGTTGAGGTAGGCAGGGCCTGTGTTGTGGAGTGATTTGTGTGCGAGGATGAGGATCTTGAAGGTGATCCTTTTGTCAATGGGGAGCCAGTGGAGGGATTTGAGGTGTGGAGAGATGTGTTCGTGTCGGGGGAGGTCGAGGATGAGTCGTGCTGCTGAGTTCTGGATGCGTGTAGTTTGCGCTTGAGTTTTAGAGTGGTGCCGGCGTAGAGGGCGTTTCCGTAATCAAGCCTGCTGCTGATGAGTGCATGAGTGACAGTTTTTCTGGTCTCTGTGGGGATCTATTTGAATGTTTTTCAGTATACGGAGTGTGTTGAAGCATGAGGAGGTGAGAGCGTTGATTTGTTGGGTCATCGAGAGGGAGGAGTCTAGGATGATGCTGAGGTTGCATGCGTGGTTGGCGGGGGTGGGTGCAGGGCCTAGCGTGGTGGGTCACCATGAGGGGTCCCAGGTGTTTTTGTGTGGGCCAAAGAGGATTATTTCGGTTTTGCTTGAGTTGAGTTTCAGGTGGTTGGCTGTCATATATATATCACTTTTGTCAATATGTGTGTGGTTTCCCTGGGGGGAAAAGGGTCCGACTTGTCTAGTGGCAGTTTTAGTGCCATAAAGAAGCGCAGACGGTTTATATGCCTACTGCAAAGATAAAATCTGTATTTTATGTAAATAGCTGAGTACATTAGTAAAGTCAGCCATTACCTGCGCTATAATACCAATGAAATGTATGTGCAGGGTGGAGGGCGGCTATGGAGAGATGAAGGGCACTTTTGCTGGGTGGTAATGAGGGAATCCGAGGAGGAGGGAGTGCGAGCACCAATAATGATTGTTGGACTGGGCGCAGGAGGTGCTAAAGACTGTGACGAATGGTATGTGACAAGGTGTTTTTTGAGTGTCTTGAAAGTACATGCTGATTGAGGGAAGAAGCGCAGGTAAGGTGGCCTCTACTGTTGCACGTATCTCACACACACCATCGATTTTGTGACTGTCTACGTAGGCTAGTGTTTTAGAGCAACAGTTTAGCCAATAGCAGAGATGGCATCTTGATGGATGACTGCTGCCTGCACTCGGGTTATAGAGGACCGCTCTGACATAGGATCAAAGACTGAGACATCAGATACTGAGACAGCATCTGTGGGATAGGACAATGGCGCAGACTCTGGGAGTGATTTTTCAGTCAGAGGAGTCCCATTCGATAACTCCTCTTCCAGTACGTTATGAGGGAGGTGATGAGGACAGTCCTGCTGTCCCTTCGCAAGCTGTTCGTGCAACTGGTTAATAGTGGGTTAGGCCAACCCAGAGAGCAGGTGAATGCGGTGGCAAGCAGAGAGAGAGAGAGAGAGAGAGTGCTTGTAGGAAAGTACCATCTTGCCTGGCATGTTACCCCCATTTTTCACTGTATATATGTTGTTTTAGTTGTATGTGTCACTGGGACCCTGTTCACCAGGGCCCCAGTGCTCATAAGTGTGCCTGAATGTGTTACCTGTGTAGTGACTAACTGTCTCACTGAGGCTCTGCTAATCAGAACCTCAGTGGTTATGCTCTCTCACTTCTATCTAAATTGTCACTAACAGGCTAGTGACCAATTTTACCAATTTACATTGGCTTACTGGAACACCCTTATAATTCCCTAGTATATGGTACTGAGGTACCCAGGGTATTGGGGTTCCAGGAGATCCCTATGGGCTGCAGCATTTCTTTTGCCACCCATAGGGAGCTCTGACAATTCTTACACAGGCCTGCCACTGCAGCCTGAGTGAAATAACGTCCATGTTATTTCACAGCCATTTTACACTGCACTTAAGTAACTTATAAGTCACCTATATGTCTAACCTTTACCTGGTAAAGGTTAGGTGCAAAGTTACTTAGTGTGAGGGCACCCTGGCACTAGCCAAGGTGCCCCCACATTGTTCAGAGCCAATTCCCTGAACTTTGTGAGTGCGGGGACACCATTACACGCGTGCACTACATATAGGTCAATACCTATATGTAGCTTCACAATGGTAACTCCGAATATGGCCATGTAACATGTCTAAGATCATGGAATTGCCCCCTCTATGCCATCCTGGCATTGTTGGCACAATTCGATGATCCCAGTGGTCTGTAGCACAGACCCTGGCACTGCCAAACTGCCTTTCCTGGGGTTTCACTGCAGCTGCTGCTGCTGCCAACCCCTCAGACAGGGTTCTGCCCTCCTGGGGTCAAGCCAGGCTTGTCCCAGGATGGCAGAACAAAGGACTTCCTCTGAGAGAGGGTGTTACACCCTCTCCCTTTGGAAAATGGTGTGAAGGCAGGGGAGGGGTAGCCTCCCCCAGCCTCTGGAAATGCTTTCTTGGGCACAGATGTGCCCAATTCTGCATAAGCCAGTCTACACCGGTTCAGGGACCCCTTAGCCCCTGCTCTGGCGCGAAACTGGACAAAGGAAAGGGGAGTGACCACTCCCCTGACCTGCACCTCCCCTGGGAGGTGTCCAGAGCTCCTCCAGTGTGCTCCAGACCTCTGCCATCTTGGAAACAGAGGTGCTGCTGGCACACTGGACTGCTCTGAGTGGCCAGTGCCACCAGGTGACGTCAGAGACTCCTTGTGATAGGCTCCTTCAGGTGTTGCTACCCTATCCTCTCACCTAAGTAGCCAAACCCTCTTTTCTGGCTATTTAGGGTCTCTGTCTCTGGGGAAACTTTAGATAACGAATGCAAGAGCTCAGCCGAGTTCCTCTGCATCTCTCTCTTCACCTTCTGATAAGGAATCGACTGCTGACCGCGCTGGAAGCCTGCAAACCTGCAACAAAGTAGCTAAGACGACTACTGCAACTCTGTAACGCTGATCCTGCCGCCTTCTCGACTGTTTTCCTGTCTGTGCATGCTGTGGGGGTAGTCTGCCTCCTCTCTGCACCAGAATCTCCGAAGAAATCTCCCGTGGGTCGACGGAATCTTCCCCCTGCAACCGCAGGCACCAAAAAGCTGCATTACCGGTCCCTTGGGTCTCCTCTCAGCATGACGAGCGAGGTCCCTCGAATCCAGCAACTCTGTCCAAGTGGCCCCCACAGTCCAGTGACTCTTCAGTCCAAGTTTGGTGGAGGTAAGTCCTTGCCTCACCTCGCTGGGCTGCATTGCTGGGAACCGCGACTTTTGCAGCTACTCCGGCCCCTGTGCACTTCCGGCGGAAATCCTTCGTGCACAGCCAAGCCTGGGTCCACGGCACTCTAACCTGCATTGCACGACTTTCTAAGTTGGTCTCCGGCGACGTGGGACTCCTTTGTGTAACTTCGGGTGAGCACCGTTTCACGCATCCTTGTAGTGCCTGTTTCTGGCACTTCTCCGGGTGCTACCTGCTGCTGAGAGGATTCCTTGTCTTGCTCGACGTCCCCAATCTCTCCGGGTCCAATTTGCGACCTCCTGGTCCCTCCAGGGCCACAGCAGCGTCCAAAAACGCTAACCGCACGATTTGCAGCTAGCAAGGCTTGTTGGCGTTCTTTCGGCGGGAAAACACTTTTGCACGACTCTCCACGGCAAGAGGGATCCGTCCACCAAAGGGGAAGCCTCTAGCCTTTTTCGTTCCTGCAGAAACCGCAGCTTCTTCTGTCCAGTCGAAGCTTCTTTGCACCCGCAGCTGGCATTTCCTGGGCATATGCCCATCTCCGACTTGCTTGTGACTTTTGGACTTGGTCCCCTTGTTCCACAGGTACCCTAGATTGGAAATCCACAGTTGTTGCATTGTTGGTTTGTGTCTTTCCTGCATTATTCCTCTAACACGACTTCTTTATCCTTAGGGGAACTTTAGTGCACTTTGCACTCACTTTTCAGGGTCTTGGGGAGGGTTATTTTTCTAACTCTCACTATTTTCTAATAGTCCCAGCGACCCTCTACAAGGTCACATAGGTTTGGGGTCCATTTGTGGTTCGCATTCCACTTTTGGAGTATATGGTTTGTGTTGCCCCTATCCCTATGTTTCCCCATTGCATCCTATTGTAACTATACATTGTTTGCACTGTTTTCTAAGACTATACTGCATATTTTTGCTATTGTGTATATATATCTTGTGTATATTTCCTATCCTCTCACTGAGGGTACACTCTAAGATACTTTGGCATATTGTCATAAAAATAAAGTACCTTTATTTTTAGTATAACTGTGTATTGTGTTTTCTTATGATATTGTGCAAGTGACACTTGTGGTACTGTAGTAGCTTCACACGTCTCCTAGTTCAGCCTAAGCTGCTCTGCTAAGCTACCATTATCTATCAGCCTAAGCTGCTAGACACCCTATACACTAATAAGGGATAACTGGGCCTGGTGCAAGGTGCATGTACCCCTTGGTACTCACTACAAGCCAGTCCAGCCTCCTACATTGGTTGTGCAGCGGTGGGATAAGTGCTTTGAGACTACTTACCACTCTTGTCATTGTACTTTTCATAAGAGAAAAATATACAAAACAAGGTCAGTGTATATACACATAGCCAAAAAGTTTTGCATTTCCTCTGTTCACTCTTTTCTAAGTGCTGAAAAGTACTTCTAAACTTTCAAAAAGTTCTTAAAAGTTTAAAAAGTTTTTTTTCTGTCTTTCTAAAAAGTTCTGAAAACTTTTTTCTCTTTTTCTATCACTTTAACTCTCTCTAAAAATGTCTGGCACAGGCAAAAATGTTGATCTGTCCAAACTTGCATATGATCACCTTAGCTGGAAAGGAGCAAGGAGTCTCTGCATAGAGAGAGGTTTGAGTGTAGGGAAGAATCCTTCTTTGGAATTATTGCTTAACATCCTTAGAGAACAAGATAAGGCCATAGGGGCCACATCTGTTGAAAAAGTAGCAAATGGTTCCCAATCTGATCCAGGGACTCCCCCAGGAAAAGATTCAGGAAAGAAACTTCCTAGCCTGCCCAATACTAGACAGTCTAGCATAGTTGGTCATGATGGAGAGCCTCACCATACAAATAGTGTTGTCTCACATCATAGCAAAAGCATTTATTCTCACCATACTGGTAGTGATGTTTCTGTTAGCCAAGCTGTTAGGGTGGCTTCTGTAAGGGACAGGTCTCCTTCTGTTCATTCTTCTGTGTCTAAGAATGTCCCTCCCACCAACCCTGATGACAGAATGTTAGAGAGGGAACTCAATAAGTTGAGAGTGGAACAAACCAGACTGAAGCTTAAAAAGCAACAGCTGGATTTGGATAGACAGTCTTTTGAACTAGAGAAAGAAAGACAGAAGTTGGGTTTAGATACCCATGGTGGCAGCAGCAGTATTCCCCATAGTCATTCTGCAAAAGAGCATGATTCCAGGAATCTGCATAAGATAGTTCCCCCTTATAAGGAGGGGGATGACATTAACAAGTGGTTTGCTGCACTTGAGAGGGCCTGTGTTGTACAGGATGTCCCTCAAAGGCAGTGGGCTGCTATCCTATGGCTATCATTTAGTGGAAAAGGTAGGGATAGGCTCCTTACTGTGAACGAAAATGATGCTAATAATTTCCAAGTTCTTAAGAATGCACTCCTGGATGGTTATGGCTTAACCACTGAACAGTACAGGATAAAGTTCAGAGAGACCAAAAAGGAGTCTTCACAAGACTGGGTTGATTTCATTGACCATTCAGTGAAGGCCTTGGAGGGGTGGCTACATGGCAGTAAAGTTACTGATTATGACAGCCTGTATAACTTGATCCTGAGAGAGCATATTCTTAATAATTGTGTGTCTGATTTGTTGCACCAGTACTTGGTGGACTCTGATCTGACCTCTCCCCAAGAAATGGGAAAGAAGGCAGACAAATGGGTCAGAACAAGAGTGAACAGAAAAGTTCATACAGGGGGTGACAAAGATGGCAACAAAAAGAAGGATGGTAAGTCTTCTGACAAGGGTGGGGACAAATCTAAAAATGAGTCTTCATCAGGCCCACAAAACCACTCTGGTGGGGGGGGTGGGCCCAAATCCTCTTTTAATCAGAACAAGGAAAAGAAACCATGGTGCTATTTTTGTAAAGAAAGAGGCCATTGGGCAACAGATCTCAGTTGTCCAAAGAAAAGCACCAAGCCTCCTACCACTACAACCCCTACTGCTACCCCTAGTGTCCCTACTAATAGCAGTGGTGGTGGGAGCAAACCTACTAATAGCCAATCCAAGGGAGTAGCTGGGCTCACTATTGGTAACTTAGTTGGGGTTGGCCTTGTTAGGGAGGCCACAGAGGCTGTGTTAGTCTCTGAGGGGGCTATTGATTTAGCCACCTTAGCTGCTGGTCCCCTTAATATGGATAAGTACAAGCAGCTACCCCTAATAAATGGTGTTGAGGTTCAGGCCTACAGGGACACTGGTGCCAGTGTGACTATGGTCATAGAGAAACTGGTCCACCCTGAACAACACCTACTTGGTCACCAGTACCAAGTAACCGATGCTCACAACAACACACTTAGCCACCCCATGGCTGTTGTTAATCTCAACTGGGGGGGGGGTTACTGGTCCAAAGAAAGTTGTGGTAGCTTCAGATTTACCTGTAGACTGTCTATTAGGGAACGATTTGGGAGACATCAGCTTGGTCAGATGTGGAGTTGGAGGCCCATGCAGCAATGCTGGGCATTCCAGGGCATATTTTTGCTTTGACAAGGGCTCAGGACAAGAAGCAAAAAGGACAGGGAAGCTTGGATCCTGGAAAAATGGACCAAGTGCTCCCTAAAGCTAGGGCTAGTAGAAGCAACCCACTTCCTACTATCCCTCCCTCTACAGTGGATTCAACTTCTGAGGAAGAAGAATTCCCTCCCTGTGCAGAACCTACACCAGAGGAGCTGGAAGCAGACACTGCTGAGCTTTTGGGTGAAGGGGGGCCTGCCAGAGAGGAGCTGAGTGTGGCACAGCAAACCTGTCCCACATTAGAGGGTCTCAGACAGCAAGCTGTCAAACAGGCTAATGGGGATGTCAGTGACTCTCACAGAGTTTACTGGGAGGACAACCTCTTGTACACTGAGCATAGGGATCCTAAACCTGGAGCTGCCAGGAGATTAGTGATTCCTCAGGAGTACAGAAAGTTCCTCCTAACCCTGGCACATGACATTCCCCTAGCTGGGCATCTAGGACAAATGAAAACTTGGGACAGACTGGTTCCATTGTTTCATTGGCCTAGGATGTCTGAGGACACAAAGGAATTTTGTAAATCCTGTGAAACCTGTCAAGCCAGTGGCAAGACAGGTGGCACCCCAAAGGCACCCCTTATTCCACTGCCTGTGGTTGGGGTTCCCTTTGAAAGGGTAGGGGTTGACATAGTTGGCCCCCTTGACCCTCCTACTGCTTCAGGCAATAGGTTTATCTTGGTGGTAGTGGACCATGCCACAAGATATCCTGAAGCTATTCCTTTAAGGACCACTGCAGCACCTGCAGTGGCAAAGGCCCTCCTGGGAATATTTTCCAGGGTGGGCTTCCCAAAGGAAGTGGTATCAGACAGGGGAAGCAATTTCATGTCTGCATACTTAAAGGCCATGTGGAAGGAGTGTGGTGTAACTTACAAGTTCACTACACCCTATCATCCACAAACAAATGGACTGGTGGAGAGATTTAATAAAACTCTCAAAGGCATGATCATGGGTCTCCCTGAAAAACTCCGCAGGAGATGGGATATCCTTCTACCATGCCTCCTTTTTGCCTACAGGGAGGTACCCCAGAAAGGAGTGGGGTTCAGCCCCTTTGAACTTCTTTTTGGACACCCTGTTAGGGGTCCACTCACACTTGTAAAGGAGGGTTGGGAACAACCTTTAAAAGCTCCTAAACAGGATATTGTGGATTATGTACTTGGCCTCAGATCAAGAATGGCTGAGTACATGAAAAAGGCCAGTAAAAACCTTCAGGCCAGCCAAGAGCTCCAGAAGCAATGGCATGATCAGAAGGCTGTTTTGGTTCAGTACCAACCAGGGCAGAAAGTGTGGGTCTTGGAGCCTGTGGCCCCAAGAGCACTCCAAGATAAATGGAGTGGTCCCCACACAATTGTTGAGAAAAAGGGTGAAGTCACCTATTTGGTTGACTTAGGCACTACAAGGAGTCCCCTTAGGGTGCTCCATGTAAACCGCCTGAAACCCTACTATGACAGGGCTGATCTCACCCTGCTCATGGCAACAGATGAGGGACAGGAAGAAGACAGTGATCCTCTACCTGATCTCTTCTCTTCCACAGAACAAGATGCTCTGGTGGAAGGTGTAGTTTTGGCTGATTGTCTTACTGCTGAGCAGAAAGACAATTGCATAAACCTCCTAGATCAATTCTCTGAACTCTTCTCTACTGTGCCAGGTACCACTTCTTGGTGTGAGCACACTATAGATACTGGAGACAGTTTACCTGTCAAAAGTAAGATCTATAGGCAGCCTGACCATGTCAGGGACTGCATAAAGCAAGAGGTCCAGAAAATGTTAGAACTAGGAGTGGTTGAGCACTCTGACAGTCCATGGGCTTCTCCTGTGGTACTGGTACCAAAACCCCATTCCAAAGATGGAAAGAAGGAAATGCGGTTTTGTGTAGACTATAGAGGTCTCAACTTGGTAACCAAAACTGATGCTGACCCTATACCCAGGGCAGATGAGCTCATAGATACACTGGCATCTGCCAAGTATCTAAGCACTTTTGATTTGACTGCAGGGTATTGGCAGATCAAATTGTCAGAAGATGCTAAACCTAAGACTGCATTTTCAACCATTGGAGGACATTACCAGTTTACTGTAATGTCTTTTGGTTTGAAAAATGCACCTGACACTTTTCAGAGGTTGGTGAACACAGTCCTGCAAGGGCTGGAAGCTTTCAGTGCAGCATATTTGGACGATATAGCTGTCTTTAGCTCCAGCTGGGATGATCACCTGGTCCACCTATGGAAAGTTTTGGAGGCCCTGCAAAAAGGCAGGCCTCACTATCAAGGCTTCAAAGTGCCAGATAGGGCAGGGTAAGGTGGTTTATCTGGGACACCTTGTTGGTGGGGAACAGATTGCACCACTACAGGGGAAAATCCAAACAATTATTGATTGGATTCCCCCTACCACTCAGACTCAGGTGAGAGCCTTCCTAGGCCTCACTGGGTATTACAGGAGGTTCATTAAGAACTATGGCTCCATTGCAGCCCCTCTTAATGACCTCACTTCCAAAAAGATGCCTAAAAAGGTATTATGGACAGCAAACTGTCAGAAAGCTTTTGAGGAGCTGAAGCAGGCCATGTGCTCTGCACCTGTCCTGAAAAGCCCTTGTTACTCTAAAAAATTCTATGTCCAAACTGATGCATCTGAATTAGGAGTAGGGGCAGTCCTATCACAACTTAATTCTGAAGGCCAGGATCAACCTGTTGCTTTTATTAGTAGGAGGTTGACCCCTAGAGAAAAGCGTTGGTCTGCCATTGAGAGGGAGGCCTTTGCTGTGGTCTGGGCTCTGAAGAAGTTGAGGCCATACTTGTTTGGCACTCACTTCATTGTTCAGACAGACCACAAACCTCTACTTTGGCTAAAACAAATGAAAGGTGAATATCCTAAATTGTTGAGGTGGTCCATATCCCTACAGGGAATGGACTATACAGTGGAACATAGACCTGGGAGTAGCCACTCCAATGCAGATGGACTCTCCAGATATTTCCACTTAGACAATGAAGACTCATCAGGTCATGGCTAGTCTTATTGTCCTTCGTTTGGGGGGGGTTGTTTAGGAAAGTACCATCTTGCCTGGCATGTTACCCCCATTTTTCACTGTATATATGTTGTTTTAGTTGTATGTGTCACTGGGACCCTGTTCACCAGGGCCCCAGTGCTCATAAGTGTGCCTGAATGTGTTACCTGTGTAGTGACTAACTGTCTCACTGAGGCTCTGCTAATCAGAACCTCAGTGGTTATGCTCTCTCACTTCTTTCTAAATTGTCACTAACAGGCTAGTGACCAATTTTACCAATTTACATTGGCTTACTGGAACACCCTTATAATTCCCTAGTATATGGTACTGAGGTACCCAGGGTATTGGGGTTCCAGGAGATCCCTATGGGCTGCAGCATTTCTTTTGCCACCCATAGGGAGCTCTGACAATTCTTACACAGGCCTGCCACTGCAGCCTGAGTGAAATAACGTCCACGTTATTTTACAGCCATTTTACACTGCACTTAAGTAACTTATAAGTCACCTATATGTCTAACCTTTACCTGGTAAAGGTTAGGTGCAAAGTTACTTAGTGTGAGGGCACCCTGGCACTAGCCAAGGTGCCCCCACATTGTTCAGAGCCAATTCCCTGAACTTTGTGAGTGCGGGGACACCATTACACGCGTGCACTACATATAGGTCAATACCTATATGTAGCTTCACAATGGTAACTCCGAATATGGCCATGTAACATGTCTAAGATCATGGAATTGCCCCCTCTATGCCATCCTGGCATTGTTGGCACAATTCGATGATCCCAGTGGTCTGTAGCACAGACCCTGGCACTGCCAAACTGCCTTTCCTGGGGTTTCACTGCAGCTGCTGCTGCTGCCAACCCCTCAGACAGGGTTCTGCCCTCCTGGGGTCAAGCCAGGCTTGTCCCAGGATGGCAGAACAAAGGACTTCCTCTGAGAGAGAGTGTTACACCCTCTCCCTTTGGAAAATGGTGTGAAGGCAGGGGAGGGGTAGCCTCCCCCAGCCTCTGGAAATGCTTTCTTGGGCACAGATGTGCCCAATTCTGCATAAGCCAGTCTACACCGGTTCAGGGACCCCTTAGCCCCTGCTCTGGCGCGAAACTGGACAAAGGAAAGGGGAGTGACCACTCCCCTGACCTGCACCTCCCCTGGGAGGTGTCCAGAGCTCCTCCAGTGTGCTCCAGACCTCTGCCATCTTGGAAACAGAGGTGCTGCTGGCACACTGGACTGCTCTGAGTGGCCAGTGCCACCAGGTGACGTCAGAGACTCCTTGTGATAGGCTCCTTCAGGTGTTGCTAGCCTATCCTCTCACCTAAGTAGCCAAACCCTCTTTTCTGGCTATTTAGGGTCTCTGTCTCTGGGGAAACTTTAGATAACGAATGCAAGAGCTCAGCCGAGTTCCTCTGCATCTCTCTCTTCACCTTCTGATAAGGAATCGACTGCTGACCGCGCTGGAAGCCTGCAAACCTGCAACAAAGTAGCTAAGACGACTACTGCAACTCTGTAACGCTGATCCTGCCGCCTTCTCGACTGTTTTCCTGTCTGTGCATGCTGTGGGGGTAGTCTGCCTCCTCTCTGCACCAGAAGCTCTGAAGAAATCTCCCGTGGGTCGACGGAATCTTCCCCCTACAACGGCAGGCACCAAAAAGCTGCATTACCGGTCCCTTGGGTCTCCTCTCAGCACGACGAGCGAGGTCCCTCGAATCCAGCAACTCTGTCCAAGTGGCCCCCACAGTCCAGTGACTCTTCAGTCCAAGTTTGGTGGAGGTAAGTCCTTGCCTCACCTCGCTGGGCTGCATTGCTGGGAACCACGACTTTTGCAGCTACTCCGGCCCCTGTGCACTTCCGACGGAAATCCTTTGTGCACAGCCAAGCCTGGGTCCACGGCACTCTAACCTGCATTGCACGACTTTCTAAGTTGGTCTCCGGCGATGTGGGACTCCTTTGTGTAACTTCGGGTGAGCACCGTTTCACGCATCCTCGTAGTGCCTGTTTCTGGCACTTCTCTGGGTGCTACCTGCTGCTGAGAGGGCTCCTTGTCTTGCTCGACGTCCCCTCTCTCTCCTGGTCCAATTTGCGACCTTCTGGTCCCTCCAGGGCCACAGCAGCGTCCAAAAATGCTAACTGCACGATTTGCAGCTAGCAAGGCTTGTTGGCGTTCTTTCGGCGGGAAAACTCTTCTGCACAACTCTCCACGGCAAGAGGGATCCGTCCACCAAAGGGGAAGTCTCTAGCCCTTTTCGTTCCTGCAGAAACCGCAGCTTCTTCTGTCCAGTCGAAGCTTCTTTGCACCCGCAGCTGGCATTTCTTGGGCATATGCCCATCTCCGACTTGCTTGTGACTTTTGGACTTGGTCCCCTTGTTCCACAGGTACCCTAGATTGGAAATCCACAGTTGTTGCATTGTTGGTTTGTGTCTTTCCTGCATTATTCCTCTAACACGACTTCTTTGTCCTTAGGGGAACTTTAGTGCACTTTGCACTCACTTTTCAGGGTCTTGGGGAGGGTTATTTTTCTAACTCTCACTATTTTCTAATAGTCCCAGCGACCCTCTACAAGGTCACATAGGTTTGGGGTCCATTCGTGGTTCGCATTCCACTTTTGGAGTATATGGTTTGTGTTGCCCCTATCCCTATGTTTCCCCATTGCATCCTATTGTAACTATACATTGTTTGCACTGTTTTCTAAGACTATACTGCATATTTTTGCTATTGTGTATATATATCTTGTGTATATTTCCTATCCTCTCACTGAGGGTACACTCTAAGATACTTTGGCATATTGTCATAAAAATAAAGTACCTTTATTTTTAGTATAACTGTGTATTGTGTTTTCTTATGATATTGTGCAAGTGACACTTGTGGTACTGTAGTAGCTTCACACGTCTCCTAGTTCAGCCTAAGCTGCTCTGCTAAGCTACCATTATCTATCAGCCTAAGCTGCTAGACACCCTATACACTAATAAGGGATAACTGGGCCTGGTGCAAGGTGCAAGTACCCCTTGGTACTAACTACAAGCCAGTCCAGCCTCCTACAGTGCTCTCTTGGGAGCTCCCCAATTTAGTTCAGCCCCAAATTCCACCACCCAAATCATATTGTGGAGACATCAAAATTATCTATGGCAAAACAAACTGGTTTTGTAAGGCAGGCACCTGTGTTTTTGGTCCTGGATTCGGCGGCCATATAGAGAAACACACTAAACACAAACATTTCTGGAAACTAGACATTCGGGGGAGTCCACAGAGGTGTGACTAGTGTGGATTCCCCAAAGTTTTCTTACCCAGAATACCCTGCAAAGCTGAAATTTTGAAAAAAACTACATTTTTCTCGCATTTCTGTCACACAAACTACAGGAATATGCTGGGATCCACAACATTCCTACCACCCAGTGACTCCTCACCTGTCCTGATAAAAACACTACCCCACTTGAGTGCCTACACCTAGTGCCTGTGTCAGGAATGGATCACCCCAGGGTCAACAGCTGCCTCACGTAAGGACCAACATTGACCGTTGTGTGATCTATTCCTGTCGCGGGCACCAGGCCTAACCACACAAGTGAGGTATCATTTTTATCGGGAGACTTGGGGGAACGCTGGGTGGAAGGAAATTTGTGGCTCCTCTCAGATTCCAGAACTTTCTGTCACCGAAATGTGAGGAAAACGTGTTATTTTAGCCACATTTTGAGGTTTGCAAAGGATTCTGGGTAACAGAACCTGGTCAGAGCCCCACAAGTCACCTCATCTTGGATTCCCCTGGGTTTCTAGTTTTCAAAAATGCGCTGGTTTGCTAGGTTTCCCCAGGTGCCGGCTGAGCTAGAGGCCAAAATCCACAGGTAGGCACTTTGCAAAAAACAGCTCTGTATTTTGTCAAAAAATGGGATGTGTCCACGTTGTGTTTTGGGGCATTTCCTGTCGCGGGCGCTAGGCCTACCCACACAAGTGAGGTGTCATTTTTATCGGGAGACTTGGGGGAACGCTGGGTGGAAGGAAATGTGTGGCTCCTCTCAGATTCCAGAACTTTCTGTCACCGAAATGTGAGGAAAACTTGTTTTTTTAGCCACTTTTTGAGGTTTGCAAAGGATTCTGGGTAACAGAACCTGGTCAGAGCCCCACGAGTCACCCCATCTTGGATTCCCCTAGGTCTCTAGTTTTCAAAAATGCACAGGTTTGGTAGGTTTCCCTATGTGCCGGCTGAGCTAGAGGTCAAAATCTACAGGTAGGCACTTTGCAAAAAACAGCTCTGTATTTTGTCAAAAAATGGGATGTGTCCACGTTGTGTTTTGGGGCATTTCCTGTCACGGGCGCTAGGCCTACCCACACAAGTGAGGTATCATTTTTATCGGGAGACTTGGGGGAACGCTGGGTGGAAGGAAATTTGTGGCTCCTCTCAGATTCCAGAACTTTCTGTCACCGAAATGTGAGGAAAACTTGTTTTTTTAGCCACTTTTTGAGGTTTGCAAAGGATTCTGGGTAACAGAACCTGGTGAGAGCCCCACGAGTCACCCCATCTTGGATTCCCCTAGGTCTCTAGTTTTCAAAAATGCACAGGTTTGGTAGGTTTCCCTATGTGCCGGCTGAGCTAGAGGCCAAAATCTACAGGTAGGCACTTTGCAAAAAACAGCTCTGTATTTTGTCAAAAAATGGGATGTGTCCACGTTGTGTTTTGGGGCATTTCCTGTCGCGGGCGCTAGGCCTACCCACACAAGTGAGGTATCATTTTTATCAGGAGACTTAGGGGAACGCTGGGTGGAAGGAAATTTGTGGCTCCTCTCAGATTCCAGAACTTTCTGTTACCGAAATGTGAGGAAAACTTGTTTTTTAGCCACTTTTTGAGGTTTGCAAAGGATTCTGGGTAACAGAACCTGGTGAGAGCCCCACGAGTCACCCCATCTTGGATTCCCCTAGGTCTCTAGTTTTCAAAAATGCACAGGTTTGGTAGGTTTCCCTATGTGCCGGCTGAGCTAGAGGCCAAAATCTACAGGTAGGCACTTTGCAAAAAACAGCTCTGTATTTTGTCAAAAAATGGGATGTGTCCACGTTGTGTTTTGGGGCATTTCCTGTCACGGGCGCTAGGCCTACCCACACAAGTGAGGTATCATTTTTATCGGGAGACTTGGGGGAACGCTGGGTGGAAGGAAATTTGTGGCTCCTCTCAGATTCCAGAACTTTCTGTCACCGAAATGTGAGGAAAACTTGTTTTTTTAGCCACTTTTTGAGGTTTGCAAAGGATTCTGGGTAACAGAACCTGGTGAGAGCCCCACGAGTCACCCCATCTTGGATTCCCCTAGGTCTCTAGTTTTCAAAAATGCACAGGTTTGGTAGGTTTCCCTATGTGCCGGCTGAGCTAGAGGCCAAAATCTACAGGTAGGCACTTTGCAAAAAACAGCTCTGTATTTTGTCCAAAAATGGGATGTGTCCACGTTGTGTTTTGGGGCATTTCCTGTCGCGGGCGCTAGGCCTACCCACACAAGTGAGGTATCATTTTTATCAGGAGACTTAGGGGAACGCTGGGTGGAAGGAAATTTGTGGCTCCTCTCAGATTCCAGAACTTTCTGTTACCGAAATGTGAGGAAAACTTGTTTTTTAGCCACTTTTTGAGGTTTGCAAAGGATTCTGGGTAACAGAACCTGGTCAGAGCCCCACAAGTCACCCCATCTTGGATTCCCCTAGGTCTCTAGTTTTCAAAAATGCACAGGTTTGGTAGGTTTCACTATTTTCCGGCTGAGCTAGAGGCCAAAATCTACAGGTAGGCACTTTGGAAAAAACAGCTGTGTTTTCTATCAAAAAATGGGATGTGTCCATGTTGTGTTTTGGGGCATTTCCTGTCGCGGGCACTAGGCCTACCCACACAAGTGAGGTATCATTTTTATCGGGAGACTTGGGGGAACATAGAATAGCAAAACAAGTTTTATTGCCCCTTATCTTTCTCTACATTTTTTCCTTCCAAATATAAGAGAGTGTGTAAAAAAGACATCTATTTGAGAAATGCCCTGCAATTCACATGCTAGTATGGGCACCTCGGAATTCAGAGATGTGAAAATAACCACTGCTCCTCAAAACCTTATCTTGATCCCATTTTGGAAATGCAAAGGTTTTCTTGATACCTCTTTTTCACTCTTCATATTTCAGCAAATGAATTGCTGTATACCCAGTATAGAATGAAAACCAACTGCAGGGTGCAGGTCATTTATTGGCTCTGGGTACCTAGGGTTCTTGATGAATCTACAAGCCCTTTATATCCCCGCAACCAGAAAAGTCCAGCAGACAAAACGGTATATTGCTTTCAGAAATCTGACATCGCAGGAAAAAGTTACAGAGTAAAACATAAAGAAAAATGGCTGTTGTTTTTAGCTCAATTTCAATATTTGTTTTATTTCAGCTGTTATTTTCTGTAGGAAAACCTTGTAGGATCTACACAAATGACCCCTTGCTGAATTCAGAATTTTGTCTAGTTTTCAGAAATGTTTAGCTTTCCGGGATCCAGCATTGGTTTCACACCCATTCCTGTCACTAACTGGAAGGAGGTTGAAAGCACCAAAAATAGTAAAAATGGGGTATGTCCCAGTAAAATGCCAAATTTGTGTTGGAAAATGTGGTTTTCTGATTCAAGTCTGCCCGTTCCTGAAAGGTGGGAAGATAGTGATTTCAGCACCAGAAACCCTTTGTTGATGGCATTTTCAGGGAAAAAACCACAAGCCTTCTTCGGCAGCCCTTTTTTCCCATTTATTTGGAAAAAACGAAATTTTCACTGTATTTTGGCTATTTTCTTGGTCTCCTCCAGGGGAAACCACAAACTCTGGGTACCATTAGAATCCCTAGGATGTTGGGAAAAAAGGACGCAAATTTGGCGTGGATAGCTTATGTGGACAAAAAGTTATGAAGGCCTAAGCGCGAACTACCCCAAATAGCCAAAAAAGGGCTCAGCACTGGGGGGGGGGGGGGAAGGCCCAGCAGCTAAGGGGTTAAAAGACCTGCTCTAACAGTAGTACTTCTGAATGTTGTTTATTATGTTGATCACATAAGGTCCCTTAGTTGAGCTGTCAAGCCAGACGAAGTAGAAAAGGAAAACTAGAGAGTGTAAGCCAGCGACAGAAAGACAGAGGGCGTTATTCATGTTTATGGAGATGTGCTGCCCGAGCAGAGGAAAGCACGGCACGTGAGTGGAGGAGAAGGGGCATGGGTCTGCAGCTTTCACTTCTCTTTTCAGCTCATGTTCGCTAACATGTGAGGTAAGCGCAGACGAATCGATCACTCATATTTTTTCGAATTTGCCATTGCCGGTTGATTGGTTTAGATAGCAATCCTTTCCAACTCAGTTGTTATTTATTTTTGCTTGTGAATATCTTGAATTCAGTGCTGCGAAACACGTTTGCTGTTATTGCTGTAGGTCTGTCCTTAAGCTACGAGGGCAGCCCGGTTAAGGAACTTCGAGAAAAGTCAGCTAACTTGGCCGCCAGCCTAGATGCGAAAGCCCCAAAAGTGGTGCCGATAATTATGCAGTGCATGGAAGAGGGCGGTGCAGACTGGTGGGGTTGCTCAAGACCGGGTCTACCAACAAAGTGGCGCACTTCATATCTGGAGTACTGAAGACGCTGCGAAGGCACAGTAATGTAAACACGGGGGTGGGCGAACCACTGAAAGTTCCGCCTGCCTCTGTCCATATGCTTGGCTCCGGCTCAACTCGAGGTCCTCTGGAAAGCTGGAGCCCCAAGCGAGTCAGGTGGTCATGGAGCACGGTGGTGGCTAGAGCTGCCCACCAAATGTCACCAGGAGCCGGGTTCGAATCCTTCTCCGGACCAGCGTCCCGTAACTCGAAAAAGATCTTGCTGTGCCTACGAAAACGGAACTTGTGCGAAGCACAGTTATGTCCTTGGGCAAGGTTTGTGCTATGTTACACTATCCCAAATAAAATGTGGATTCTGATAGTCACCCTTATCTCATCCGCTGATAATTAAGCACAACGCATTAATCAAAATACCAACCCAGTTAGCGGATGAATTGTGAAGCAGGGAAATCTTGGATCAGTCTCAGCCAGTGCTTAATTTGTGTTTGTTGTTTCCGGAGCGGCACTTATTCTTGAGTGCCGGTACTTACTTTTCTGCCTCAAGCATTTACCTCGAGCAAAAGACTTATGGGAAAGGCGGAGGAAGAAAAAAACGAAAAAGCGTCACAATTGGGAGAAAGCGGAAAGCTGCATGGGTGATCTAAAGGGAGAGGGAGCGCTTTTAAATTGATTGAAGAGGCCCGCGATGGCTTCAGGATTACGCTTCCTCAGTATTCCGCACATTTAATTACTGCAGCCGCGAGTTTAAGAGGAGGGCTTTGGGCGCCCAAACGTTTTTTATTTACAAATTAATCACTGGTCTCAGCGTCCTTGTTTGCCCAAATTGCGTGATCTTAGGCTAATATTTTATTTCATGAGAATCCTTTCTGTTCATTATCACGAATGAAAACGCTTTACAAATACTTAAATTCAGGAAATGCGCTGTATAAGAAATCCTGTCTAGCGTTAAATTTGATAACATAACGGTAAGACTCTCATTCAGAAATGCATCACAACTGACTTGCCTCGTATTTCACTAATACCATTGTCACCATCGGGCTAAAAATGAAACGACCACAAATTCACTGTAAGGGGTAAAAGGCCGCTTTAATAGAACAGGTCTGGCGATAAAACCTTGGCATAATAGCCTCACAAAACTACCCAAACCTCACTAATACAAAAACCATCACCTAACCCCTCCCCCTCCCTCTAAACTGACCCAACCGCCCCACCCTTTGTCCCATCCCCACCTTGACCCAACCACCCCATTAACCCATCTGACCTGCAGTCACCTTCTCCAATTACCCTTGACCAGTGCAAATTCCCTACCCTCTCCTCTTTCTGAACTACCCCTTCCCCCCCGAAAGGCCACACAGGAAAACCCAAAGGTGTTTTCCTGCCCCACCCAAAATATTATCTATCCCACAAACGCTCCCCCAATAATTCGGCAATCATCAACCTCATATCCAGTAAATAGTGCTCATTGCCCAAAAACGTCAAATGTACCCCATCCTGACGAAACAAACCTACCTCAGAAAGCCCGATATCCACGTGACACAAAAACGAAAAACCCTGATCTTTACAAAAACTTTTCATCTCCCTGTTAATTTTACGCCGTTGCTTTTCAATGCCCTTAAAAGAACGAGCACCCCTCCATACTCTTCTCGGCATGAAACAAGTCCAAACTATGTGTGTACCCGCCCAACGTTCCTTAATCCGACAAAGATCCATTTTCATGACTTTAATCAATCCGATGCCTGACAGAGCTACCAAATCATTTTCCCCCAAATGCAACACCAATAAATCTGGACAAATACCACTTTCCATTTTCTTGGCTAAAACATATAGCAACTCTCCCCATCTCATACCACCCTTACCCACCCAACTAACCCTTATCCTTGAACTATCTAACCCCAATTGCCTCCCAAAATGTCTTGATGCTGCTTGCTTCTCCGCCCATCGAACAAATGAGTGTCCCACAATCCACACGGCGCACACCTTGTCAGGACCCCCGACACAACCTACAAGAGAAAATATGTTAAGTGATGTTTTACCTGCAAATAACCAAACTTAAAAGGAAAAACAGAAACAGCAAACAGCAAGTGAATAAAGTGAAGAAAAACAGATATGAGTATAAGGAAAAATAGAGACCATCTAAAAATAAAATAAAACGGAACCTATTTAAAAGAACGCACATACCTCTTAAAACATCCCGATTTCCATCTACCCATATGTTTAATCAACTGATCAGATTTACCTTGTTTCCATGCTTCCGTTGCGGCCCCAATCCTAAATGAATGTGTACCAAATTTAGAAGGATCCAACCCCAATCTCCTCAATGCCATCCTCAGTACTGCTAACAACTGCGAAGCTAACAGCCGTGTTCCATCTTGATGAACAAATACATACCTGGAATTATACGACCCCAACCCTGCAAAATAAAACCAGCAGCGCACCGGGCAATCAATGGAATGGACTGCCTTCAAAAACACCTCCTGACCCCTCCCCAACTGGTCCGTTTTTGAAAAAGGTAACCAAATAGCCACACCCCCCTCACCTACTTGAACATTGCTGCGAATAAGACCTTCTTTGCCCTTCACCCCTAAAAGCTCTGAAATGCGAAAAACACCATGAAACAACCATGACATACAAAGAGAAATTAAACCTACCTCCCAGTCCGAGAAGCAGACATTCCCCAAAACTTCCAATAAAGCTGTCAACATACTAAGAGTGATAGGACGCCTACGATCGCACCTCACACCCCCTGCCCTAGCCCAACCCGCTAAAATCCTCCTACATAATTCCCCGTCAACAGGGTCATACCCCCAAAAATACTTACCGTAAAAAGAAACACCCGATAACTTACCCGATATAGTAACTGCCGCCAGCCCACCCTCAATCTGCTGCATTACAAAATTCACTGCATCCTCTTGCCTGTAATAGAGAACGTCATTACCTCCCGAACGCCTTACCGCACCCGAATCCAAAAATTCCAACCATGCTTGCCAATAAGCCCTTCTAGTTGACGGAGCTATCGACTGTTGAACCAGCTCTAGAATCCTCAATCTCCTAGGGCCCATAACTCTGGAGGAATAGCCGTCTTCAACGCGTCTGCTCCCGGCGCCAGACCACGGAATCTCTGCCACTGAAATCGAGATAACGCATCAGCTATGTCATTCTTAACACCGGGCACATGACGAGCCTTGAACAAAATGTTGAACTTCAAACACTTCAGCAAAAATATCCTCAACAACTTAAGAACCTTTACATCCTTTGCCTTCTGACGATTAACCAAGTGTACTACTGAATGGTTATCGACATTGAAAACAACTCTTTTGTTAGCCAGAAATCTGCCCCAAACTGCCAACGCTACCACCAACGGAAAAAATTCCAAAAATGCAATGCTAAACTTTGCCTGCTTCCAACTCGCAGGCCATGCCTCCGCCGCCCAATGACCATCCCAAAAAAGACCAAACCCATGAGCACCAGACGCATCAGAAAAAATTTGAATTTGCCAAAACCAATCGTCCTCATCCACTAGCATCGTCACACCATTGAAACCCTTCAAAAATTCAATCCACATCTTCAAATCCTCTTTTATACCCGCCCGCAGACGAATATGATGATGCGGCAAAAATGCTCCCCGCATTGCGAAACCAAGCCTGCGACAAAATGCTCTGCCAACCTTGACCACTTTACAGGCAAAATTTAAATGACCCAGTAAAGATTGTGCCTGCCGCAATTCCAACTTAGGTCTTTTTATCGCATCATCTAACAAAGAAATCAACTTTTCCACCTTATCCCGAGGCAGCCTCACTTCCATTTTTTTAGAATCCAATTCGATGCCCAAAAAACTGAGACAAGTCTCTGGCCCTTCAGTTTTATCTCTCGCCAAAGGTACACCCAAATCAAACATCAAACTTTCAAAATCCCGAAGTGCTCTGCCGCAATCACCAGACCCGGCGGCTCCCACAAATAAAAAATCATCTAAATAGTGGGTCACTAAGCCAGCACCTCCGAGAAACACAAAAACCCATTCTAAAAATGAGCTAAACATTTCAAACAAACTACATGACACAGAACACCCCATTGGCAACATCCTGTCAACGTAAATGGCATCCTCAAATTGCATACCTAGCAATGAAAAATCATCAGGGTGTACAGGCAACAGCCTGAACGCTGACTCCACATCAGATTTGGCCATCTCCGCGCCCCTACCACACCTACGAACCAATGCAATAGCCTCATCTATGGAAGCATAATGTACCATTGAATCTTCTCCTGCAATAAAATCATTAACCGAGGCCCCCGCGGGCCAAGACAAATGATGAATCAATCTGAACTCACCCGCCTGCTTTTTGGGGACCACCCCCAAAGGAGAAATAGTCAAATTTGCCAAAGGCCACGCTGAAAAGGGGCCCACAATCCTTCCCAAATCCACCTCCTTCTTCAATTTCGCTCTCACCACTTCAGGATGTTCCCTTGCTGACCTCAAATTATTGGCCCATCTTCTCAATCTCGGGCCCTGATAGCGCAATCTAAAGCCCTCCAAAAAACCACTTAACAAAACCTTGGCCTCTTCCTCAAGTGTATAAAATTGTAACCAATAAGCAACAATCTCAAAATTAATAGGCGTAGGGCCCTTTTCCAGCAACATGCGGTGAAGAAAATCTACCTCTGTCGACGCCTCTAGCCTGCGGCCCATGCCAGGTCCACTGTAAACCTCCGAGACACTGGAAAACCGGGTGTTTTCCCCCACAGTTGGAGCAATCATGCCTGAACTTGCACTGCTGTCTATTACAGGTGCTACTATTATAAGACCAGCATGCCCCATTCGCCTGAAACTGCCCTCGGTGCCCAAAACCCACCCCAAATTGGGTGGGACGCCCCTGAAAGGGCTTATACAGTACCGGTAACCCACTCGCGGTATGAGTTGTAGGCGCATTCCTCGCCGACCTCAACCATTGCATCCACAATTCCTGATCAATTTCCCCCCACATCTTCGAAGGGTCCATAGCTTTCCTCGCCCTAAACTCCTCATCATACCTAAACCACCCAAAACCACCAAAATCCATCTGAGCCCTACGCACTACATCCATATACTTCATCAATGCTATGCAAGAATCCTGATGCTTCTCACAATATACGCTGGCATAAATTAAAAAGGCTGACGTCCAATTCTCAATCGTAGTAGGAACCCTAGGTCTTCTAGCTAGTTCCCATTCCTCCTCTTTTGAACCTTCTTTTGCCTGAACCTCCCGATGAAGCAACTTAAAAACGTCCACAAATTCACCCTTCCAAATCCTCTCCCTCAAATTCGGAGTGAGATGCGCCCCCAAAGGCATCGACACTCCCATATAAGGCAACCTTTTTGCCTTAACACCTCCCCCGATGCCCTCCCCACCCGTGTGCTTAGACCCCGCCTGTGCTCCCTCACCCTCCTCAGCCTTATTCGATGACCCTTCAGACCCAGCACTTACCTCCAACTTACCGACCTCCGTGACCACATTAGCTTGAATTGCAGCATCCACCTTATGACTTATTTCCTTATTACCTCTGGGACAACCCGAAACACCGCGACCAACATTCCCACCCTGTGGTAAACCGAAAAACCCCCAACCCTTCCTCACCTCTTGGAAAACCGCTTGCCGACAATATATGTGACCGCTCTGGCACCTGGCCGCCCTGGACCGCGCCAGACGTTTCACTCTGACTTTGTTCAGAATGCTTGGAAGGAACTTGAACTTCCACATCTTCTTCATAGTCCAGCAGATCGTCACACCAGTCATCCCAACCATCCCCAGCGCCCTGGCTAGTAGATGGCTGCGCCTCACGAACTCTATGTGTCTCCCTCGAAGTCAGGCGGACCGCTCCGGATCGCGCCCTCCCTTCTGGCCGGTGTGCTGAAGGCGCTCGGACCTTCACCGGTGTGCTCTGGCCACCAGCCATCCGCCCAGATGGCCGATAAACCGCCTTCACCCCCTGCCCGCCCAAAACAGGAGGCGTGTCACACCCCGAGGGTCCCTCACCAAAACTCGCCTGCAGCAGTTCAAGCTGAACCATCACCCTGTCCTTTGACCCATAACCAGAATACTCGCCACATACCTTACCACTCAATACACGTCCACTAGAATCTACAACCCCCACCTGCTCACCCAACTTAAAAGCTTCATTATCTAAATGCCATGTCTGGACCTTACGCATCATAGGACTAAACCCCCTATTAAAACCTTGCCTCTCTCTACCCACCCCTTCCCTCCCAATATTACCAAAAGCACCAAAACTATAAACCCCAACCCCTTCCTGGCACCCCAACTCCTCTTCCTCTGTATCTGAAATCACTAAAACTTCGTCCTCCTCGGTCAAAACGGGCGCGGCCATCTTGCCGGCCGTTCTTAACTGCCTTTCCTCTAAAGCCCGGTCATCCGACCAATCAGAAACCAAGGGGGCGGACATTTTGCGCGCGCCTCCCAAGGCTCTTTCCTCTAATGAGGAGCCCTCGCGTTCCCCGCCTGTTTCTACAGGCGATGGGGCCCTCTGAGACCTCCGAATCACTCGCGCATGCGCGAAAACGGCCCGCGCCCCCTTTCTACCAGTAGTGCGCACCGCACCCACGGAGGCCGCACCCCTACCCCCAGCCGCCACTCGCCGAGCCAACGACACACCCTGCCTGCGAGGAAAACGGCAAACACCTCGCCGCTTCCCCGCAACTCCTACAGCTGCCGCCTGCATCGAAGACAAAGGCTCATCACCACTCTGAGGTGAGCGAGACAGTTTTCTCCCACCTACGCTCTTCATTTTAAATTTTTTTTTACTCTGTTTTACCGGCGACGTACACGCCGCTACCGCAGCTGACACACCATCAGCTGACAACCTTTTAGGGCGTTTTATACCCACCCACGCTTGCTCCAAAATCCCCTCTTTTAACAAATCCTCTCTACCCTCGTCATGAAGGACCTTAAGCGC
Organism: Pleurodeles waltl; assembly: GCF_031143425.1. Classification (NCBI taxonomy): domain Eukaryota; kingdom Metazoa; phylum Chordata; class Amphibia; order Caudata; family Salamandridae; genus Pleurodeles; species Pleurodeles waltl. Next base: position 1,027,606,436 of record NC_090437.1, on the reverse strand, counting down.
CTGAACTACTCTATTCGGTTCCATGTTACCGAAACAAGATTTTTTAAATACACACTAAAACTTCTCCTAAAACAGCAAAGCCCGCCTCCAAATTCAAAAACTCACAGCAATAATCCCTGGCACGAAAACCAAAACGCCCACTGGGTGTGACAACGGCCAAAGAGGCCGCCCACACCCAGCCCCTGCCCTTTATACCTCCCCTGACGTCACCAACCCAGTTCCCTCCCCAAACCAATCCCTAGTCGAGTCTGTGGAACGTTCCACCACAGCCCGATAAACCCGGGGGGAGACGGGCAAGCCCTGTGCTCCCCCCAAGTCCCCAGGGCGGGCCAGGAACGTTGTTTCAGTTTATATTTAAAACGGTCCAATTTTAGTACTTTTCAAATAATCTGATGTACTCGGTGAAACGATTCAGTTCAGTTTGTATGCTTTCTTGAGTATCTCATGCTCTATCTAACATGATGTTTATTGCATGATTTGCATGTCAAATATTTCCAGGGCTCGGCTCCTGCACCCGGCCCCATTGCTGTGTCTCTCCTTGTGCTTTGTTGGCTCTCCCACCTCTATGCACACATATGGTATATTTTAATGACAAAAAATACTTTTATATGAAATGCCCGCAAAATGGTTGACAGCATAGGGAACAAGCTTAAAATGGATATGGATGTAAGCAAAAGAACGCGTTTTTATTTTTTCATGAAATTAGCAAAAATAAAACAGACATTGATGATACAAAACAACACATATTAGAAGTTGAAGACTCACAGTGACAACATAAACGTGAGGCCTCCTAAAGTCATATTAAGGCAGAAATGTGTATCCTAGACTGTCGAACGGAGTACTGAGTCAGTGAGTAAATAAGTTATGTGAAGTAGGCAGGTATCTCTTCATCCAGCAGCATACCCAAGGCTTGAAGTCTGTTTGGGCAAGTTATGCCTATGTTAGCTTTGTTAAGATATGTCAGTGTTGAAGTTCATCCTCTGTTAAATTTATGGGCCTCTTCATTCCTGTTATAAGCTATATTTAGTGCCTTAGTAGTTGCAAGAGTCTCTGGATCCATAAACTTAATGTTGGTGTTGCAGCACTTACCCAAATAGCTAAAATGGTCTGCTTGGCAGCTATCTATAGATGGGGGGCCCTTGTCCTCCTGACTGAATTCAAACAATTGGTGTCTGCCACTGAAATACCTCATATAATCGTCCCCGAAATTTCCTCTGTTGCCCTGCCTTTGATTTGGGATACGCCTGCTGCTGCGTTACCCCAAAACCCTTTGATCGTGTGCATGTCCATTGTAAGTAAAACGTTTTTTACCCAATTCCCCACATTGTCTCCAGCAAGTCTTAGGTATTGTCTCGTTAGTGTAGTGCCATCGATACAAGGTCTTGTAGAGGGTTTCTTGCCCCTGTGCATGGTGCACAAGTTTATTTCCCCTTGTGTAAATGTCATTCCACTGCTTATGCTAATGGAATGTTGAACTCTTTTCCCCATTATCTTCAAATAGACCAATTTTTCCTTTGTAATAAAGATCGCAAAGTCTGAAACAGCCACACATATTCCAGATCTGTAAGGGAGCTCTATCTAACATCTGTGTGAATTCAGAGTTTCCTATAACCAGGGCCACTGCAATTATGTGGCAGGAGAGAGCCAAATTATGCAGCAGGGCAGAGTACGTTATCCGCCTGAAGCAAATTATGTGGCGTAATGTGGCGCATTTTGTGATGTTATTACTTTTTTTTTCATTTTTACACTTGTTAACACTCTCTGGGCAATGGTTGCACCTCATTTGTACAAGTTTAACACCCAAATATATACGCGACAGAAAGGTGAGTGGTCAATCTTTAAAAAGGGCCTTTTACTGTGTAGCAACACGTTGCCGTGTTTTTAGTAACTTTTGAGCCGTCTGCGCTAGAAACACCTTTTTTTGTTGTTAAAATCTGTAGATTATGTCACAGATGATGGATTATGTGGCAAATGTGGCAAATCTATAGTTATGTAAAAAACGCCACAGCTGCACAATTGCATAATTCCACAGGATCTGCCTATAACGGGTATCATGGGAGATGGGTAGTGGTGAGGCCCACCTCCAACTGGATAGCCCCAGATCTCTAACCAGAAACACTTGAAGTAGTCTCTAGACCTGCGCAAAAACACTGGTACACAAATTGCATAGTCACCAGGTATCAGGTGTGGTTTTGCACCTAATTAAATTCTTAATACCTGTGCACTACACATGGGGCATAATGTGCTTATGTTATTACAGCTTGTGCACTGTTTTGCACAGGAAGTGAATTCCTTGATTTCTTTGCCATTCCTCTATTGTGATCATCTGCATTTCTGTAAGCAACAGTTTTTGATAAATGTTTTTCGGGGGTGGGTCAAAATAACGTCCCCCCACTGACCAGTGAAACCAACTTTCACCAACGTATTTGATGAATTGTTCCGCAGTTTCAGTGGTTTCTTGGGAATCATCCGACTAAATTGCATCTCTAAGTACTGTGCACAAAGCACTAGAGTCCACCAGGCCCTCCCTTCTGATTGAATCATTTCAGCAATACTTTTAAACACACCATGGCCGAGCTTAAGAAGGCTCCGTTTTTGGATGCAGATTTAAGAGGCACTGAAAGTCAATTGAGCTTTTGAAGCCAACCTCCAATTTTAAGGAATAATACCCTTGATGTCTGTGAAATCAGCACTATTGCATACTGTTTTGCCATCAACTTAAAATATGGCTGTTACATAAGAAATTATCATAACTGGTAAATGGTATGAAAATATCTTGCCAGTAAAAGAGTGGGTGCAACTCCATGTCAGACCAGTGCCAAGATGTCTTTTTTGTAACAACACCCCTCTTAGCCTCCTATGTCAACGCACGGCCTCAAATGCCTACTACATCACATTGATGGTACAGTCTGAAGTGTACACTAAAGACCTCACCATGCAGCACGGCTATTATGAGGCCATGTGTTAGGTCTCGCCTAGAGAGTGCCTGAGATGTCTCTTTGAGACCGTTAGTTTTCCAACAGTAGGCTTAGAGGCCTCTTATTGCTTACCATTGGTTGGCTTCATTGTCATTTTCATTTCCATGCACTTATTGGTCAGTTGCTGTAGGCCTCCTTCCCCTTCCTGTGTTGGGCTCTCCCCAGGGTTGTGCTCGCATTGCTTGTGTCCTTCCACTGATCATTTCTTAGGTGCTACTTTTCTTTTTGCGTATCTCCCACGTGTACTTGACCCCTCAGTGTTCTTCGTACCCATGTACACTCCGCTGTCGGACCGCAATCCCTCCCTTCCAATCCAACCTTTGTTGTTGTCAACTTTTCCCAGCCCCTCCCAACCTCCATTGTAATCAGCTTGCCCCAAGTCCCTCTCTCCTACCTTCCATTGTCCCCGTGCTTGCTCCCAACCCTCCCTCCCATCCTCTCTTCGTGTTGCCTCCCTGCCACAAGGTTGCCTCACGCCCCTGCAATAAACGAAAGAGCGCTATGACTGACAGGGCCAGCACTTCTAGAAGATTCTGACATCCGATTTCAAAACAGAATGCACTTGCCTCTAATCAAACCCTTTGACGAACCTGTTCTTCACTACTCCACGGAATTATCTGTTAATATGGGAGAAACGAATACAGAGGATATGAAACATTTCTGACAAAACCCCAAAGTGCTTCATACTCATACCGAAAAAATATTTCAGAAGATTTCGTGTTTCCTGATCAGGTTTGTGTTGCATTGAGTTCCATTAAATGATGTTGTTCCAGACACATTTGGGAAAACATTTGTAAAGTCATTTGATTTGAAGGAAGACTCCGCCTGCATCCACAATGATAAGCTTCTTTGTACACTTTCATTTCAGCACACTTGTTTCTTGAAGGTGGCCTTTATCACCCATTATTTCAGTGTTCATTGCAATTTAGTTAACTGAATGGTAAGGGGGGTCGGCTTTTTTTCGAAAGAGTGATTCGATGCTCAGATTTGGGATGTATTTTTGATTGCTCATATTTGGCATGTATTTTCATTACACTTGTGCACGTTATCTGTGAACTTGTTGTGTTATGCACAACCATCAGTGTCACGAGATATTTAGCTGTGCAGGAAAATACCCCAAAAATAAACCTATTACAGAAACAGAAGTGAAAGTCACTAGAGTGTTGGTAACATCGCATAAGTTCCTTTACCTTTCAAAGAAGGAAATGAAAGTCTCGACACTTGGGTGTAGTTTTTTTAATGCAAAGGTTAAAATCAAAGGCTAGATTTGTTACCTAGGACGACACTTGGGCCACAGCTATTTCTCCTTGTTGCGCTTCGCCTGAAGAAGTGTAGCATTTTGATGCATTCCTAGATCTACAACTAATGGTAAATGCGGGAATGCACCAAAATCCCTGGGTGTATAGGTGGGAACACCCACTCTCCACCCATGGAATGCCTCACTGCCACACAGTAAGGCAACGCAGCAATTTGTGCTGCTCTGCATTAATCTAGATTTATCAAGCCATACAGGGCTACAAAAGATGACACTGTGTGGCTTGATATATCTCACGTAGGTTTTGTGCCACCCTTGTGCCCGTAATAAATCTGGCCCTGTGTTTTCTACCCCCTCGCTCCCTTCTCTCCAAAACATTTTTTTCTAGTGTAGTGGGGTGCACAGACAAGTGAAAAGAAGAGAGAGACATAGAACCTCAGAAGACTACTGAACAATACTTCTTTTCCTGATATCCGTATTACTCTTTTCCCTAACCAGAATATCCAAACTCACACTCTGAAAGTGTCCATGATTTTATGTACTATGATTGCACTCAAACACCAGCACCCTGTGCACCCTACAAAAAGTACACTACATGAAGTAAAGGCCTCATAATGAGTGACCCTGTAATTGTCATTAGGCCAGTATCTGGAGATACAGCTCCATTGGAATTTCATGTTCTGCCGTAATTCTGTTGATATGGTCTCTTTCACCCAGCGACTCCACCTGCTGAAAGGAGGTAGAATCTCGAGTTAAAATATTGGGAAGAAATGAGGATTAACTATGGAAATCTGGTGGAGACTGACCAGTTCACCCAGTAATTCCCAATTTCTAAGGGGACTCTCAGGGTCTCACTTATAATAGCTAATTCTGAAGCTTTTCCCCACCAAATTTATTGATGCACTGTGTTAGAAATGGGGTACAGTTGGCAGTGGTTTGCACCCTGTGCAAGTATGGACCCTCACTCTATTCAGGGTAAGGGAGACACACAGCTAAAAGAACCCCTGCTTATCCCCTTGGTAGCTTGACATGAGCAGTCAGGTTTATCTCAGAGGTAATGTGTAAAGCATTTGTACACACACACACACACACACACACACACACGGTAACACACAGTAACACAGTGGAAACAGTACAAAAGAACTCCACACCAGTTTAGATAAACAGACGATACTTATCTGAATTAAACAAGACCAAAACAACAAAAATCCAGCATACACCAGCAAATATATTACTTTAAAAAGATTAAATGTAATTGCAGGTCCTTGAAATCAATGAAGCACTTGACTGAGGCAAAGTACTTGAGATGCATCAAAAACAAAGACGATGTCACAGGGAAGGTGATGCGTCAAAAGAGCCGGAGATGCGTTAGTTCCTGTCTGTTACAGGGGAGGTGATGCATCGGTCCCTTACTGCTAGGCAGGGGAGGTGACCGTCAGTTCCTTACTGCCACATGGGAGGCGATGCGTCGATTGCAGCATGAAGCGTCGGTTCCTTACTGAGCTGTGGTGTCGATGAAGAAAATGGCACCCAGGGATGATGTGTTCATGATGCCTCAAAAGCCAAGCCATGATTCATTGATCTCACATCGATGAAGGAGGTGCTGCATCAGAGTCTGGGAGGTGCATCACAGACTTCAGTGATATGGCGCTCAAAACCCATGCAGCAGTGGTTCTTTTGATGCTCCGGTGATGGTAGCGGCGATGCATCAAATCCTTACAGCGATGCGTCGGTTCGGAATGACACTGTGAGTCAATGCGTGGACTTTCTTTTTGTAGCACCAAAAACCTCCTTCAAGGGCCCAGAGCTGGATGTAGTACCACTTGACAGGACAGGGCTGTAATCAGAGGAGCCCAGGTGCTGGTAGATGAAGTCTTTGATGTCCCTCATACTTCTTAATAGGAGGAAAGCTCAACTCAAGCCCTTGGAGAACCTTGAATTGCAGGATGGAGAAAGCATTGTCCATTCCTTTCACTCCCAGGACAGAAACAGCAAGCAGCAGGCTAGCACAACAAAGCAACAGGCAGAGTGGCAGTCCCTCCTACAGCATCCAGCTCTTCTTACTGGCAAAATGCCCTCAGTCCAGAAGTGTTCTAACTTTGTGGGGTCAGAGGTTCAGTACTTATACCCATTTCTGTCTTTGAAGAAGGCAAACTTCAAAGAGAAGTCTTTCTAATGCACAAGACCCTGCCTTTCCCTGCCCTGGTCCCAGCACACTCCAGGGTGTCGGAGACAGCTTTGTGTAAGAAGAGGCACAGCCTTATTCAGGTGCAAGTGTCAGCTCCTCCCACCACTCTAGCTCAGGAAGACTCATCAGGAAATGCAGGGCACACCTCAGCCCCCTTTGTCTGACTGCCTAGAGTGAATTCACAAACAGCCGAACTGTCGTCCTGACCCAGACGTGTATTCCACAATCAGGCAGAGGCACAGAATGGTTAAGCAAGAAAATGCTCACTTTCTAAAAGTGGCATTTTCAAACTCAAAGTTCAAAAACCAACTTCACCAAAAGATGTATTTTTAAATTGTGAGTTCAGAGATCCCCACACTCCCTATCTATTTCTGCCCCCAACCGGAAATTACACTTAAAAGATATTTTAGTAATTTCCCATGTTACTCTATGGGATAGATAGTCCTTGCAATAGTGAAAAAAGTATTTAGCAGTATTTCACTATCAGGTCTTGAAAAGCACACCAGTACATGTCCTACCTCTTTAAATACACTGCATCCTGCCCACGGAGCTGCCTTGGGCCTAATATAGGGGTGAATTATATGTAGCAAAAGGGAAGGTTTGGGCCTGGCAAGTTGGTGCACTTGCCAGGTCAAAATGACAGTTTAATACTGCCCACACAGACACTGCAGTGGCAGGTCTGAGACATGGTTAGAACGCTACTCATGTGGGTGGCACAATTAGTGCTGCAGGCCCACTAGTGACATTGGATTTACAGGCCCTGGGCCACCATGGAATACTATACTAGGGACTTACTAGTAATTCTGATATGCCAATCATGGATAAACAAATCACCAATACAGTTTAGACAGAGAGCACTTGCACTTTAGCACTGGTCAGCGGTGGTAAAGTGCCCAAAGTCCGAAAGTAGGCGAAAACGAAATTCAGCACAGGATCAAAAACAGGAGCTAAAAGAAAGGGAAAAACATACCATGAGCTCACAGGTCTAACACACCAGCAGTAGTTGGAGCCACTAGGTCAAACTCCAAGCAACTCTATACCACCTAGTCAACATTTATAGCCTACAGCTGCACTATCTTTTTTACTGAGTACACTAACATCCCTAAGTCTCGGCATCTGTGCATCATTTTTAAGTGATAACTCCCCTCTTCCTATTTACAGAGTATAACATACAACCTTTGTATTTTCCAAGTAACTGCTGTTTAGTATTTGACTGGTGTCATCTTTTGCATTGCACAGTAACATTATGTCTGAGGAGCCTCTACTGGACAGCACTCTGTCACACTCGTGGGGGTTTATAGCAAAAACTACTAAAATAAAATAAAAATGTGCAAAGTCCCTCTATTTTGTCCCCATCATCCTGCATAAAAGAGGCTACACAGAGCAAATCTAACCTCGCATCACCCTTATAGATGGAGTGTGTATTTCTCTGTGTGCTGTCCACTGATTTCAGGCCTTGATGCATCTTTCGCTTTTACACTATTAAAGGATGGTTCAAATACTGCTGTTATCTGGACCTCCATTGTTGCAGAAGATCTTGTGCAAGCAGGCACTACCAGATACGAGAGAAATATGTTGTCAATACCTATTGTGACTTTCATCTCTGAAGTAGGTATGCTAGACATCCCCCAGCACCATGGGAGTAGGTGTCAGGAATCAGTCTTAGACTCAGAGTTTTATGGGGGTCAGGTATACAAATGACATTCAGACACTCGCAGCCACCTTAGACAGTAGTTGTTAACCTTTTGACTATTGTGTACCCCGACATAATCATTAGTGACTTCTGGGGACCCCCCAGTGAATTGTTATTGGAATCCGCTGATCACCAGTGAGTCAATATTGGAATCTAGGGATCCCAGCCTAAGCAACAGAAACAAGCATTCATCAAACAAATATACAAATGGTGAAATATTTTATTTAATACACTAATATAATTTAAAAAAAATCAAAATTCTGAAGGTCGGAGCTAAAATTGAATTGAGGACAACCATAGTTAATACTCCATTCTGTTTGACTGCTTCCACAAATGAATGTGAGGATACCAACTTTATTTTTAGCCTCAAATGTCAAAATCCCTTCACACCTACAGAAAGTTTTAAAATTTTCGGTTTTGCATTTGCTTGTTTATTTATATATGCCTTATTAGTTTGTTAATATTATTTAAGTGGCAAACCCCCGAGTAGGTGTCGTGGACTCCAAGGGGTCCCCGGATGACAGGTTAAGAACCACTGATTTAGGAGATTATTTTCCAAGCGTCCAAGCAAGTTACAGCAGTGGCACAAACATTCACATGCCTGGAACCTTAAAAATTGGGACAGACCTTTACAGAAGGGGCTGCGAAGCTATTGGTTTCACTTCTGGGTTATGAGAGGCAGCGCCAGTTAAAAGGACAGCACTCATGGTATACTGCGCTTGGCAACACCGTTGTTGGGCTTCTCTCTTCTGACTCAGATACCAATAGTTTGGAGCTCCCGTGCTTTTTTCCAGTTTTCCCTTTCCTCGATTTCCTAATTAGGTAACTCGCTCTACGGCAAGGCTCTGTAAGTTTTCCCTTCTCCCATCTGTTTCCCCACAGCTTTGTGCTACTGACCACTTGGTGTTCCTCCATCGCTTTGGCTCGCTTAACAAAGACTCCAAGATAGAAGTCCTGCTTTATCAATGCTCCGTAAACTTTCAGTTCTCTGGCTGAATCCTGGTAGCTTCTCACTAGTTACCGTGCTTCCTGCACCCGGGCCTGGGAAGCATCAAATTAAGTTTAGGTTTGGAGTGATTCATGTTTATCATTGTTCATTTACTAATGTGGGGACTAGCGAACCCAACGTGAATTCTCTAGATGCGCTGAGCTGCATTATCATGAGGAACATACCTGTCTCGATCTCTGTCTTCCGGCCACTCTTTACCCCGTGCAGCGTGTGGCTGGGGCGTCGGCTTCCAGTTTTCCGCACCGCAGAGCCGTGGGGAAATGCGGGAGTGCGGTTTTTGGATTGCCTGCAGGTAGGACGGGCGTTCTACCCGCAGTTTTTATGGTCTCTGCAGTAGTTTTTGACCTTTTTAGGGATTGGTGGATTACTGTAGGGGGAGGTCCAAGTCACTATATATGAAGAGTGATTTTAGGTGAAGGGCAGTGTATTTTGGATTATTAGCATGCCTAAGGTTCCGGCGAAGAGACGTAGGATTGTCTCCTCTTCCTCCTCTGAGGAGGAGGGTGCTGCTAGCGTTTCCACTCCTGGGGGCTCCCAGTTACAGGAGGGAAGGGGTACTCCCCTCATGTCCAGGGAGGAAGTGCAGGAGATGATTGAGGTGGCTGTTACCAGGGCTCTTCAAGCAGGGATGGCCAGGCCTGGTCAGTCTGAAGTTGCCCATTCAGCGGCAGCTGCAAGGAAGTCCTCGTCAGATAGTGAGGGTGATGAGGCCCCATCTACGTCCTCTGGGGTAAATATGTATCCAGAGAAGAAATGTGGGAAGTGATGGCACATGTTCGGGACAATTTGGGTTTCCCAGTTTTTCATCCTTCAAACTCGGATTCTCACTTATTTCCACAATACCAGACGCCTTCTAAGTTTGCCATGCCTTTTCAGGGACCTGTGAAGGATATGGTGTTTCGCGAATGGAAGGATGTGGATAGGGCTCAAGTTCCACGATTCCTGCAGAAACTGTATTTACTTGAGGGTGAGGAGGTATTGCTTCCTTCGGTCCGCCTGGACTCAATTTTAGCTTCCCTGATTGGCAAAACGGCAGTCAATCCGGAGGATTGTGTGCCTACGGATGCCACGGACCGTAAAGTGGATTCAGGTCTTAAAAGAGCTTTTGCAGCTGAGAATTTGGCGCTAAGGGCGGGTATATATTCTGCTTATGCGGCTCAGTCGTTGGTGCAGGACTTTGATAAGCTGGCGGTGGCTGTTCAGGAAGTGGCGGAATGTTCGGAGCTCCTGGCTGGTATGGAGCAGCAAGCCAGATTGTTGGCTGATGTGTCTTCGGATGTGGTCCGTACTTCGGTGCTGGCCTCTGGGGCTTTGATTGGGGCTCGTAGGTCCCTCTGGTTGCGTTCCTGGAAAGCTGACCCAGGGGATAAGGCGGCCTTGCTGAGACTGCTGTTTGAAGGTCGTAGCTTGTTTGGAGAGCAATTACCATCCATGCTTTCCAAAGCATTTAAGGAACGGAAGCATGCCTTGCCTTATAAAGGGGGTTCTACTTCGGGTAAAGGGTGGAAGAAACATTCCGAATCTTCTCCTAAAATGGATGCCAAATCTTTTTCATTTAGGAAATGGTGTTTTCAGCCGCGTTTTTCACCTAAGAAGTCTGCTCCTGCGAACCGGGGTGGGTTCAAGAAGGGGTCCTGACAATCACTGTGGGCCTGGCATAGGGCCGGTTGGGGGAAGGCTGAGTCACTTTCTTTTAGCTTGGGAGGAGAGTGTCAACGATCGTTGGGTGCTAGACATTGTGGCCAATGGTTATGTCATCGATTTTGTGGTGGTACCTCCAGATTCAGGGGTACGTCCCACCCCTCTGCCTTCAGGGGGGTCACGGAGAAGAGCATTGTTGGACGGAGTACGGGACTTGCTGGTCAAAGGGGCCATTTCCCGCGTTCCGATGGACGAAGGCGGTCAGGGCACCTATTCGGTCTTGTTTCTTGTTCAGAAAGTTTCAGGGGGATTTCGACCGGTGCTCAATCTGAAGGAGGTGAATGCTTGGATCAGGACGGTGCATTTCCGCATGCTGTCTATTCAGACTATCTTTCCGTTGGTCAGACAAGGGGACTTTCTAGTGTCGCTGGATCTGCAGGATGCTTACCTGCACGTGCCTGTGGCAAGGTCTTCTCAGAGGTTCCTGAGGTTTGCTGTGGATCAGGAACACTATCAGTTTTGCGTTCTACTTTTCAGTCTCAAATCTTCTTCTCAAATTTTTACGAAGGTGCTGGCCTCCCTGGTGGCTTTGCTACATTCAGAGGGGGTGTTTATTCATCCATATCTGGACGACATCTTGATTCATGCCCAGTCACGGGTCCTGTTACAGAGGCAGGTGGCACAAGTTCTGGTGGTCCTGCAAAACCACAGGTTTTTAATCAACTGGGAGAAATCCGATTTAGTTCCGTCCCAGGATCTGGTTTTTCTGGGGGCTCGGTTTCGGACTCTTCCAGGCGTGGTGACGGTGTCAGAAAAGAGGTTAGGTGTACTTCAGTCCTTGGTAAAGAGGGTAGTGTTACTGACTGCACCCCGAGCTCTTCTAGGGTTACGTCTGCAGGGTCATTTGGCGTCTGTGATATTTCTGGTTCCTTGGGCGCGTTTCTATCTCGTGTGCTTGATGACATGGTTCTTGAGAAGGTAGGCGCCAGGGTCCGGTTCTCTGAGGGACAGGGTTCCGGGGCCTGGTTTGATTCGCAGGGAGTTGCAATGGTGGTTGGAGGCAGATCATCTTCGGGTAGGGGTTTCTTTGACAACTCTGAGACCCGTGGTGGTGACTACGGATGCCAGCCTCTCTGGTTGGGGGGCGTGGATGGGGTTGGCTCAGATTCAGGGGTTCTGGTCCCCTCGGGAGGCGAGTCGGTTGTCGAATTGGCGCGAATTGAGAGCTGTCTTACTGGCTCTGGTCCATTTCCAGGTGTCCCTGAGAGGGGCGGCGGTTCTTGTTCGGACGGACAACTTAGTGGCCAAGGCTTATTTCAACCGGCAAGGGGGGACCAGGTCGAGGGCTCTGTTCAGTCTAGCCAGGGAGATTATTGTGTGGGCTCAGGAGTGGGTTCCTTCTCTCAGGGCTACGTACATTCGGGGGTGGTCAATGTTAGTGCGGATCTGCTGTGCAGGGTGATTCCTTCCTCTCAACTTTTCTCCCTCCGGAAGTCTCTGTTTCTGTATCTGGTTCGGCTTTGGGGGCTTCCAGTGCTGGATGTGTTTGCGTCTGCAGAAAATGCGAAGTTGGATCGCTTCTGTTCCCAGTTTCGGTGTCCCCAGGCCTGGGAGGTGGACGGGATGTCATGAACTTGGCCGAGGGGCCTTTTGTATGCGTTTCCACCTTTTCAACTGCTCAGGTCCTTTCTGTTGAGGGTGAGGGATCTGGGATCCAGGGTTATCCTGATTGCGACACTTTGGCCACGGGCGAATTGGTTCCCGTTGTTGAGGCTGATGGCAGACGGGAGGATGTGGCCTCTTCCTCTTTGTCCGTCTCCCCTAGAGTTTCCCTGCCTCCCATTGGGGTCGTTGAGGAGGTTGAACTTGGCGGTCTGGAAGTTGAACGACGGGGCTTGACGGGTCTGGAGGTACCTGTAGCTTTGAGTTCTACCTTACTGGCTTCCAGGCGGCATTCCACTTTACTTTCCTATGGTAGACAGTGGAAGGTTTTTTCTTCTTGGTGCTTGAGTCATGAGTTGGATCCTACCTGCGCGTCTGTCTTTGAGGTGATGCAGTTCCTGCAGGACGGTGCGCAATTGGGGTTGTCGGTGGCATCTCTACGGGTACAGTGGGCGGCTATTCAGGCATTTAGAGGTCCGTGGCGTAATCTTCAGGATGAAGGGCGCTTGATGCCTAGATTTTTTCAAGGTCTTATTAATTTGTTTCCTCGCCCTGTACGTTCTTTTCCTTCATGGGATCTTTCTTTGGTTTTGGATGTTTTGACGGATGCCCCTTTTGAACCATTGGGAGACTGTGATTTGCGCCATCTGTCTTTGAAGACGTTCTTTTTGGTAGCCATTACTTCGGCTCATCGTTTAGGGGAATTGGGGGCCTTGGCCTGTTCCTTTCCTTTTTGTAAAGTTTTTCAAGATTGGGTGGTTCTGGTTCCGGTCCCTTCCTTTATTCCGAAAGTCAATTCTTCGTTCCATTCTCGACAGGAGGTCATTCTTCCTTCATTTTGTCCTCCTCGAGAGAGGAGGTCCGTTTGCATTAGTTGGATGTACGCAGGGCTTTGTTGGAGTACCTGCGGGTGGTGGCTCCTTTTCGTAAGGGGGATTTGCTTTTTGTTAATTTCGGTCCGGCACGTAAAGGTGAGAAGCCTTCCACGGCTTCCTTGAGTCGGTGGGTGACATCGTTGATTCTGTTGGCCTATTCCTTAAAAGGGGTGGTTCCTCCTCAAGGGATTCAGGGTCGGTCTACCAGGGGTATGGCAGCTACGGTGGCGGAGCTTCAAGGGACTTCCGTGGTGGAAATTTGCAGGGCCGCCACTTGGGCTTCTCCTTCGACGTTTGTGCGTCATTATTGGCTGTCGGACTTGGGTAGTTTGGAGTCGGTATTAGGTCACCGAGTCTTATCCTCTATGAGGTAATAGGGGTAGGGTTTTTTGGTGATCTTGGTGCAGGATATTAATAAAGTTCTTGCAACTCAGTGTCCGTTTCCTGTGTTTTTCTTGCTATGTCTCATTGGTCTAAAAGGAAGGCGAGGGAGGGACGGGAGGTAATGCTTCCATTTTCTTGCGATAATGGCATTACTCCTAGTCCTACTCCCTCGCCTTCCTTTCCGTTCCCTCCCGCCCTTCCGGTACGGACTGGCCGAGTTGCTGCTTGGGCTTGGTTTTTGTACAGGAGGAGATAAGGGTGGGAGGGGGGTTTAAAAGGGGAAGGGAGGGTCTGGGGGAGGCGGAGGCCTCATTGGTCTAAAAGGAAGGCGAGGGAGTAGGACTAGGAGTAATGCCATTATCCCAAGAAAATGGAAGCATGATGCAGATTGTCTCCACTCCTGAGAAACTATATCCAGCCTTGAGCTCTGACAGAAGGTGCCTTGGGAAATTAGCAATATTTGCACTGCCTCAGTTTAGAGACACTGGGAGGATGGGTGATTAATTTCAAGACAACACTATCCCTGCTATTATTCCGAAGCATAAAACGGAATGGAGAGTAATATTGCAGGCAAATTTCACAGAAAAAAACTTTTAACCCATTAAGAGTGAAATATTACTGGAAAAATGGAGAGTAGGTGAAGCATGGCCTCTCCAACATTCTTCAAGGCCATTGATTTATTTGAAAAGTACTGCACTCCGCAGCTGATGTAGGAAAGCATGTCCACAAGGAGATGCACAATGTTAAACATGAGGTGACTCAGTATACCTTCGACCAGTGTGAGAGAGCGTCCTCTAACCCATGACGTTAACATATGAATCATCTACAACAAGGCACGTATCACTCTACAAGAAATGTACAGACCACAATAGACGAACCACGGCTATAAAGCAGAGGAGGAAAGATTACAGATGCTTCTGTACCAATCAGTATCACCGCAATAAGAAAAATATTTACTAACACATCTCTGCATATGTGAAAGCACAGGCCAGCAAACGCCTAAAAAGTAGAACGCTTGCTAGCATTTTCGAAAAGAGAATATATCGTTAAGTTGTGATGTTTATACTCCATTACAAGCTCTTCTTCAGTTGCAAAAACTCCAAACATAGCTACCGGGTTATCTTTAGCATTGACTTTTCGTCAGAAAAAAAACATAATTTCTTATTAGGCCTCTAGTGGTACTCACGGGTACCCAAATCTATAGAAGATTCCCAGATGCACTGACACGCATTCATATTTTCACATATGGATATGTATATTTGTGCATTTTTGCATGTGGAAATGTCGGGATGAAATGCATTTGAAAGTAGATTTATTTTAAGGGGATTATAATTTTCCTTGTGGGAACACCTGTCCCCACACTTCCACCAAGGGATTAGTTCCTCCCCTTCCTCACCATAAATACACATTTACTCCTGTTTGACTGTTTTTCAGGAATTTGGCGCTCTTGTCTGCAATAAATACGTGACGTATTTTTTCCACAGCAAAACGAGGCGCTTTAGAGATTCCTTCGACTCATCCCCTCCGCCTAACCACCTTGAGTACTATGTCAACTAAGGACATAGGAGGCAAAAACATATATTATATTTTGGTAATGACACTTGCTAGATAATTTAGCATTGCAACTAAATACGAAACAGCTAGAAAGCCATGGAGTACACTAAATAGATATACCCCCCTCTGATGATAAATTAACACATTGTGTTCCCTGCGCCCCTTCTACAGAAAACAATCAATGGCGTCCCAGTTAAGGGAACCAGGCACATCGAGACTGTAACAAGACCACTAGATGTATGTATGTATGTATGTATTTATTTATTTATGTATTGGTAATTTATGAGGTGTAACATGCTGTTAGAGGGTGCCTGTAGAGTGACAAGAGGACAGCGACGGCATCGGAGCAGAGGGAGAAGAGAGACAGGATACAGGAGTGATTTGCAGCATTCAGGAGTAAGCATTCCTGTTCCTGAGGTGGATGGTTGGTAACTTTTAAGATTCAGCAAGTATGAAAGACCATCAGGTGGACTGAGAGACCCGCCGTAAATCGGCGGGGCCCCAACACCATCATACTTACGGTTCACACAAAGCATTTAGAGGAAAAGTAAAAACCTTGAGTTCCCAGTAGGAAACAATATAAATGCAGTGCGACAGGGCCGTTTATTTTTGTTTGAAAAAACAATCCCACTAAGATTTTCTTTTCTGAAAAACAAAAGTTGCTGAGTGGGGCTGAAACAACTTGCCAACCATTTGAAACTGCCCTGCCTTCAGTGGAACCACCAGACAAGCCAAGGCATGGACGGCAGATGGGGACTTCATAAAATGGTGGGCGTTTTTCCTTCAGGGCCGCTGAGGCGTGGCTGGAGGGTCTCCCTTCGATTTAAATCACCTCCGTAGTCCTTGTCCTGCCAGTAATGAACAAGAACTATGTAGGCAAGATATGGCATTCCTACAGTCTGAGGTGTTTAGAACATCTGGGAAGGTCTGTAAAATACATGGCTTCTAACCACCTCCTGAATCTGGGGTGATCTTGATATCTGAGTACAGCAGTCCACTTGTTCCAAGTTTTAGAGCCACATATACTAAGGAGTTTTCCACATCTCCCTTATTAAAGGGAACAGCTTTGGGCCAGATGTATCAAAGCTTTTTGCATTCGCAAACGGTGCGAACGGTGCGATTGCCCGTTTGCGATTGCCCGTTTGCGAATGCAAAAAGCCATTTCAGAATGTATCAAAGGCATTCTGAAAGCAATTTTAAGGAATCGCTAAAATAGCGATTCCTTAAAATTGCGACCCTGTTTAGAGAGTCGTAAATTGCGACTCTCTAAATAAGAAATCGCAAATAAGGATTCCTTATTTGCGATTTCTAAAGCACATGTAAGAAGCAATTCCTTAATGCGAATTGGGCATTAAGGAATCGCTATTTACCACCAAGTTGAACTTGGTGGTAACCATGTGCAAATTTTAAAAATGCATTTAAAATGCATTTTTAAAATGTACATGTAAAGCACACATGCCCTTTTGGCATGTGTGCACCTTACATGTTGTGTTCAGCAGAAGGGGCCTAAGGCCCCCAGCACCCTGGACTTTGCATTTCCAAAAATTGCAAATTCCAGTTAGGAATTCGCAATTTGGGACATGCTAAATATTTGCTAATATGATGCAAATGGGGGCCGGTATTGCAATTTGTGATTCGGTAATAGCATTTACGATTTTTAAGAAATCGCTATTACCAAATCACAAATGTGATACATTGCATTTTGCAAATCAGAAATAGCGATTTCTTAAAAATCGCTATTTCCGATTCGCAAAAGGCATTCTTGATACATCTGGCCCCTTGATTCTGTTGTCAGATGTCAATCTCAGGAGGCAAGAGGACCTTTAATTAGTGAGTAGTTCAGTATTGCAGGCCTTGAGACCAGTATGCTCTGTAATACACAGCATCTTGAAAGTTACTCTCTGTTCAGTGAGCAGCCAGTATATGCTGTCAAGAGCTGGGGTTTAACTTTCGAAGCCCGATACTTGTTTTGCTACTTATTTTTCAAGCACTTGGCTTTGGTCAAGGTTTGCTTTCTGGAGAAGTGCATGCATTCTGTCGAAGCAATCCAAGCATGATAATACCAAAGCACGTGCCAAGTCCACTTTGTGGTGAAAGCTGAGAATAGGGCTAACGTTGCAGAGCACATTAAGATGGAAGGTGCTATCTGGGTCACTGTATTCACTTAAAAAATATATGACAGTTCATGAAAAAAATGAGTCCTAGGTTTTTGCCTTTGATCACATGTAGGTGGTTGCCCAATGAACTGTATATTTGAAAAGGTAGGTGCATAGGAATGAGTTTACCAAAAAATAATGTTTCTATTTTTGAACCATACCGGGTAGTACAGTGAAGGACCAGACGGATCTTCTTTTCTATAAAGAATTATGAAGTAGCCCCCCTCATTGCACACAGTGACAGATACGGATATTTGCAAAAAATAGTGACACTGTTGCAAGCTGATAATGAAAGTAACTAAACTGGCCAGTGAAATTTACTTCCAGTAAGAAATTGGACTATTAGTTTAGGGTGGTGAACCATGGTTATGAATTAAAGCGCCAACCACAGATATCTGGTTGAACAAGATCAGGGTAAGACAGCAGTTAAGGCTGACTTCGATGGCGTGGGAGTCAGATAAAAGGGGTGGATTGGGAGTGGTCTGAGCTTACCTTCAGACTTAGAAAATTTCTCACAGAAAAATCCAGGAAAATGTAGAGTTCAGTAGGGCAAGGGAGCAGACTGTGCCTGAAGAGGAGTCATCATCACAGAGTAGCTGCTGGACAAAGTCTCAGTGAAGCCATAGACGATGGCAGGAAAAAGCTCAGAGCAGAAAAATCTGGATTTCTAGGCCGAGGAAGTCGCCTTTGTCAATTGGTTGCCTGTCGTCGGCAAGCCCGGTGAAGAGTTTTTTCCTTCTGAAATTTTTTTAGAAGTCAAAAACCTCCTGCGAGACAAAGGTGCAAGCCATAGTCGAACAGAACTCCACAAGGACAGATATAGTCGCTGAGAGGGCCCACTGAACAGGATTTGCTGCTGCGGAAAAGAATGTAGTGTGAGCTACCACAAACGCAGGCCAACCGACGATGCACCCTGAGCGGGACGGATGACACGTAGGCCCGACCTTCTGTCAGTTCTCTGGGCAGTTTTTGGTGAAATGTTTTCTAAGCCTTATGTTTTAGGGTTAGGCAAGAGCATTACCACAAACACTGCTGCCAAGGGTTCAGGACCCGGGGGACCCCATTTGGAGTATTAGAACTCATTCCAGCAGAGGTAAGGTGCAGGGTTCACAGTCACTAGAGCCTGTTATTACCCTGTAGGTCACACAGGGGGCCAGCCAACTAGCTCTTGGAGTTACTTCTGGTGGTCCTGTGTTCAAGAAGATGGTCCAATTCTCCTTCAATCAGCAAGGCAGGCCATCAAACAGCAGAGCAGTCCTCTGATAGCAGCTGGGCAGTCCTCAAGCGGTCCAGGCAGCCCTTCTGAAATATTTCACAGATCCAGTAGTGTACTGAAGAGGCAGAAACAGAATTTATACTGGTGCCAGCCTTTGATGTGTGGGAACAGCCTGTCCTGCCCCAACATCTTGTTTTAGAAAGTTCTTCCCTTCCCCTGCAAAGGTACTGAGAAATCTTTGCTGACAAAAGGCTAGTGTCAAGTTCCTTTGTGCGTGTATGCTGGAGGCAGCCCTTTGAAATGTAAGTGGGGCAGGAACAGCCCCCCTGCCATCCTAACAGAATGGAATTTCCTGCCAACACCATGTCCCCTTTGTCTCACTGTCTTCGGGGAACACACAAAGCCCAACAGCAGAACCATTAACAGTCATGTGACCCAGGACACAGGCAGCAAACACCAAATAGGACAAGAAAATGCCAACTTTTGAAAAGTGGCTTTTTCAGAATTGTGATTTAAACTCTGACTTCACTATTAAAGAGGATTTTAAATTACAATTCATTTGAGTCTAAGCTTGAAATCCCTACTTCCTCCCAATCAAAAGTTAGCACATATTATATATTAAAGGTAATCCAATGTCATCTCCTACTTTTTAAATATATTGCACCCTTCCCTTTGGCTTTTCAGGCCAACCTTAGGGGTGAGATATGTATTAAAATGGAAGGTTTAGGGCTGGCAAAAAGTTTCTTTGCCAGGTCAAATTAGCAATCCAAAACTGCACTTCAGGCTGCACTGGCAGACGTGAGACATGCTGTAAAGTGCTACTTTCGTTTGTGGCACAATGAGTGCTGCAGGCCTACCAGCAGGGCACGGCATTCTTAT
This sequence comes from Pleurodeles waltl, assembly GCF_031143425.1. NCBI lineage: Eukaryota > Metazoa > Chordata > Amphibia > Caudata > Salamandridae > Pleurodeles > Pleurodeles waltl. The sequence continues at coordinate 1,027,586,946 of NC_090437.1, read as the reverse complement.
GCTGACAAAAAAAAATAGGATGGGTAAAGTCAAAAGGTTTGAGGGAAGACCACAGCAAGGATGTCAGGTCTAACATTTCCAAATTGTCATTGCTTTCTAAATAGTGTACGCAACTAGTAATAGCAAAACTGCTTTGAATTCTGTTTCTATCATAGAGAGGCAAAAGATATATATTACAAGCCCGTAGATCTGCCTACTGCCAACCACCATCCATTTTCACATCATTTCTTTATAACGATGTTCACAACTTTTAAGGGAACTACAGATTTACAGTACCGAGGCCCATTGGACCAAAAACCCTCCAAATGTATATATTCCTAACGGGACTATTCAATATCTTTGTTACAATACCCACTAGGTTGTTCTGTCTATGACAGGCAAGAAATTCCAAGAAATTCCAAGGTGCTACAGGGGACACCAGATCTATAGTGCTCAGTACATTGTTAAAGGGCACTTAGTTAACACAGATGTATGTTTAGTTGCTACATCTGTAAAGGTCAAACATACACCTCAAAGTTTGGTGTTGAAAGGTAATGTTGGTGATGGCTAAAATTAGGGCATGCATACATATTCTTGCTCCTGTGTTTGCCCAAATTAATTCAGACAGCAGGACATTAAGGGAGTTGAAAAGCGTACTAGTAAATGCAATATTGAGAAATATGTCGATTTTTAGAATATTCAAAATAGTTAGTAGATCATTTCAGCCCATCATTACCAACTGAAGCTTCCTGCACATCCCAGTCTTGGATTTAAAGCTGTGATACAGCGAAAGTATTTCAGTGATATTGTGTTAGTCTTGTACATTTCTTCATAATATCCCAGGTATAAATCCTCCAGCAGACAAGTTAAAGGGCCGGTGCAAAACCTCTCACTCCTCAATGTGCACTTTTGAGACCGGCTCTGAATTAGACCAACTGACTGAGTTCTGACACTACTCATATACTTTTATAGTTTGAAGTATAAGGACATAAGAAGGTAAATGGCTCAGCCACACATAAAAGTAGCGCAAGTTAATTTGGTGTTTTGACCCATCCTGTCTGCATTCCCAGAAGACCATGCATTAAGTGTGATGATTTGTGATAGTAAATCCATAACCAAAACAAGAGTTATGAAGACATTCAGGCCCATATTTATACTTTTTTAGTGCCGCATTTGCGTCATTTTTTGACGCAAAAGCAGCGCAAATTTGCAAAATACAATTGTGTTTTGGAAGTTTGTGCTGTTTTTGCGTAAACAATGACGCAAATGCCGTGCTAAAAAGTATAAATATGGGCTACAGTAGTTCTGCCTGGTCCCCCAGCCGCTCTCCAATACTTCGGAGGTTGTTTGATCCATGCATACTCTGGAAAATAGCAGCAGAACGTGTATTGTCACCCAAAGCATGGAGCTCCAAATATGTTAACTACATATTCATAGAATCAATACTTTTTTGCTTTTTTTGGTTTTGTCACCAATGCTGTGGGAGAGTAGATCATCTTCATTATATTACTGAACAGCTAACAGAGGGTATAAATTTAGTAAGGGAGCGTGTTCCGTGATAAAGCCTGACTGATCCTTTTTTAAAAACGGATGGTGATATTTATATCAGTATTCCTAATTGATACAGGAAACAAACCACATATGTGAGGACTTTAATTAGGTTGTAGTCTCAGTATTAATAACCATTCTAATGCTGTATTTGGCTAGCCTAAATTTTCTTGCTTCCTGCCTTACAGAAAACAAACAGTTGCAGAATAAGGGAGGAAGAGGAAGCCTGACAAAACAACACACTAAACCCATTCTCTAGAAAGCTCTCCTAGTTAAGTGATTAGGGGCCAGATGTATCATCAAGGCCATTTGCGATTCGGAAATAGCGATTTTTAAGATATTGCTATTTCCGACTCGCAAAGTGCCATGTATCACATTTGCGAATCGGTAATAGCGATTAATTAAAAATCGCAAATGCTATTACCGATTCGCAAATTGCGATACCGGCCCCATTCGCACCTATGGGCTCGTTTGCCCGTATCTGCTAATTTTTTGCATTTCCAAAATTGCAATTTCTGAACCAGAAATCGCAATTTTGGAAATGCAAAACTCCAGGGTGCTGGGGGCCTAAGGCCCCCTCTGCTGAACCCCAGCAATTGTTTTGGGGACATGTAAGGTGCACACATGCCAAAAGGGCATGTGTGCTTTACATGTACAATTTAAAAATGCATTTTAAATGCATTGTTAAATTTTGCACATGGTTACCACCAAGTTCAACTTTGTGATAAATAGCGATTCCTAAATGCCAAAATCGCATTTAGGAATTGCTTCATACATGTGCTAAGGAATCGCAAATAAGGAATCCTTATTTGCGATTTCTAATTTAGAGAGTCGCAATTTGCGACTCTCTAAACAGTGTCGCAATTATAAGGAATCGCTATTTTAGCGATTCCTTAAAATTGTGTTCAGAATGTATTTCATACATTCTGAAATGCCATTTTGCATTCGCAAACGGGCATTCGCACCGTTTGCGAATGCAAAATGCTTTCATACATCTGGCCCTAGATTCCTTCATTGGCGTTTGCAGTTCCAGTGATTTATATGGTGAATAAGACTGATGAAGTGAACATTGAGGCAGAATTGCTTCTATCTCCAACTGTGTCTCGGTCCCTGCGTAAAACAGCATGCAAGTGACTATAATCCTTTTTGGTAAGATATATCCTCCCTCAGTAGAGTTTAACATTGTAGTAATTTTAGTGAATACCTGTTTCTCTTACTAACCTATGCTAGCCCCTATCCCTTTATCATTAGCACAGTAGTTACAGAATAGAAACTCTTAGAAGGATATTGACTAAGCTTGATGAATTTACTGGCAAAATCCAAGATGACCCCTTTGTCTTCTCTCCTAATGAATGTCTTGCGTCCCGTTGGTGAAAGAGATAAAGAAGAACTGGAGGAGGATCATTTAGACAGCCAGACTCTGCAGTAGGGCTTCAGTGACTGTTCATGGGTCACAGGGCTGCTTAAAATTTAGCCCCCCCTCAACGAAACTCCCTCCACCAAGTAGACAGTAAAACAGTCACAGCACAGCTAACCTTCAATTCCAGCCTCTCAATAAAAAAATCAATGTGTCAAAGCATGTCCCTGCAAAAGTGCGTGTAGGTGCATCCCTTGTTTCTTCTTTAAGCATTGCTTGCCAGCATCTGCCTCAAGCATGCATGACGGACAAAGGGCGCCATGTATGTTGCTGAAGAAAAAACCATGACAATTCTTCAGCAATTTCCACCAGCCCTTACTTAACCCGGAAGCACTCTCCCCAGGCTCCTGATTTCCATGGTACCTCACAAATCTGCTGTCAGATTCAGCGACTTCCACAATGAAGCATTACTGCATACCAGCACATCTAATTGGGATGAAGCATATTAGATGTGTGTGCAAATCCTACATCCTGTAGTATGTCAGAGTTACCCTTCAGCAGTGCACAAGGAGTCATGACTCCATAATTCAAACCCCTCCAATAAACCCAAGCTCACTCGCTTTGGGGACAAATGTTGTAAGGAGGTTCCGACTCTCAAAAATGATAACAGGGACATTGTGAAAGGAGACCTAAACTCAGTGCAGCCGGCATTCCTCCAACAGCTACAGGGAGTGTAGGAAAGTACCCTCTTTTTGGATGGTTACCCCCACTTTATGCCTGCTGTCAGTATGCTTAGACTGTTTTCACTGGGATCCTGCTAACCAGGACTCCAGTGACTGTGCTTTCTCCCTCTAAATTTGGTTGCCTAGGACTTTGCACACCCCACAATTGGCATACTGGTGCCCCCTTATAAGTCCCTAGTATATGGTACATAGGTACCCAGGGCATTGGGGCACCATGGTGTTCCGCATGGGTTCCAGCATGTATTATGTCACCCATGGAAGCCCATGCAAAATGTTTCTGCAGGGCTGCCATTGCAGCCTACGTGAAAAGGTTCATGCACCCTTTCACAATAGGCCACTGCAAGTCACCCCTATGGTAGGCCCTCCTAGCCCAGAGGACAAGGTGCAGGTCCCTGTGTGCATGAGCAGAAGTGCCTCTACGAACTCGTTTCATTTCACTGGATTTCTTAAGTGTGATCACATCCCAAGCAACCATCAGGGAGGCAGAGAATTCACTGTTGAAACTTGTGCCCCTTGTGTGCCTTACAGATGAGAATCAAGATGGCACCCACCACACTACAATTAGGCTGAGAGATGGACAGTGCTACTGAATCAGCACTCCCATAGAGTCACCGACTGAGCTGAGACTCACGCCTGATGCATGATTAGAGTTGAAGAAAAGGGATTCAGAGAGGTCAATGGTACCCCATGTACATGGGACGAATGCAAGTAGCCAGGTAAAAAGGAGAAACTACATGGATGGGGCAACATCAGACTTATCTCTGTTAAGACACCGGTGAGCGAAAATGAACCCGCACTCCCCCATACTCAATAGGCAGTTGTAGAATGGGCATTGTTAGAAATGGGGTCTCAAGTTGGCAGTCAGTTTACACCCTATCCAAGTAGGGACCCTCACTCTAGTCAAGGTAAGGGAGATACCCAGCTCAGATAACCCCTGGTCACTCCCTTGGTAGCTTGGCATGAACAGTCAAGCTTTTTTCAGAAGCAATGTGTAAAACATTTGCACATAAGGCACAATAATACAGTGAAAACACTACAAAAAGACACCACATCAGTTTTAGAAAAATAGCCAATATTTTTCTGTGTAAAACAAGACCAAAACGAGAAACATCCAACAGTTATAAAGATATGAATTTTGCAAGAATGACTTAAAAATACAGTTCGTTGAAGTCAACAACAAATCCAACAGTCCAGGCCGGTCGCTGCACTGCGAGCCAGATATGGTGTCTTGAAGACCTGCAAACAGTACCTTGGAAACGTAGGGCGTAGTGCTCCTTGCAATGAGATCTGGAGTGCAGCGTTGCTGGCGTCTGCAAGCATCGGCAGGGGTCGGTGCAGGAGGTCGGTGCAGGAGTTGTCAGGCCCTTGAAGTCACATGTGTTGAGGATCGAACTTTGGGCTGATGACAAATTCAGGAGCACTGGCGTTGATGGCATCAGGGCTGTGGTACGAAGCAGGACAATGTGACGTACGGTGCCCACACATCACGGTGCAGGCAGCGGCTCGATGACGGCATCCTGCACCATCAGTGAGACCAGGGCTGCGGTGTGAAGAGGGGCGGTGTGAAGAGGGGTGGTGTGACAAGTGGAGTCTCCAAGTTGCGGTGCAGACAGCGTCGTAGTTGTTACTGAAGCGCTGTCATCGGTAGGCCCAAGGCGGCAGCATGATGCGGGTCGGGCTTCGTGCAGCGGCCACGGGTCACGGTGCAGACAGGGGCGTCTGTAGACGATGCTGGAGTCGATGGTGCTTGCATCGGTAGACCAGGGCTGTGGTGCACAACGGGACGGTACTTCGTGTACCTCATGAGCGGTGTCCTCTGGCCACGGTGCAGGCATCTGCATCAGTGTCAGCATAGAGCGGCGGCATCGGAGATACCAAGGCTGTAGTGTGAGCAAGGCGATGCGGAGTGCGGGGCCCACAAGTCACGGTGCAAGCAGTGGCTCAGTGACGGCATCAGGTGGCGGTGAGACAAGGGTTGCGGTGCGAAGCAGGGCATGGCTCTATGCAGCAACTTCAGGTCACGGTGCAGGCAGCAGCGTCGTTGATGGCATTGTGGTGGTTTTTCTCCTGTTGCAGCACAAAACACACAGTTCCCAGTGCTGTAGGCAGATGAACTTGAAGTCTTTGATATCCCTGACTCTTCCAACAGGAGGCAAGCTCTATCTACTTCAAGACCTTGTAGAAACTTCCCAAGCAGTATACACAGCAAAGTCCAGTCTTTCTCCTCTTTAAGGCAGAAGCAGAAACTGCAGGCCAACACAGCAAAGCACACACAGAAAAGGGACAAAAAACTTCCTCCAGCTCTTCTCCTTGGCAGCGGTTCCTCTTGATCCAGAAGTGTTCTAAAAGTCTGGGGTTTTGGGTCCACTACTTATACTCAGTTTTGCCTTTGAAGTAGGTAAACTTCAGAGGAAAGTCTCTGTTGTTCACAAGTTCCTGCCTTGCCCAGGCCTGGCCTCAGTCACACTCTAGGGGGTCAGAGACTGCATTATGTGAGGACAGGCACATTTCTTTCAGGTGCTGGTGTCATCTCCTCCCTCTCCACTCTAGCCCAGGAGACTCATCAGGATATGCAGTACACACCCCAGCTCCCTTTGTGTCACTGTCTAGAGGGAATTCACAAACAGCCCAACTGTCAGTCTGACCCAGAAGTGGATTCCACAGGCAGGCAGAGGCACAGAATGGTTAAGCAAGAAAGTGGCCACTTTCTAAAAGTGGCATTTTCAAACAGACAATCTAAAAACCAAAAGATGTATTTTTAAACTGTGAGCTCAGAGACCCCCAAACGCCACATCGCTGTCTGCTCCCAATGGGAAACTGCACTTAAAAGACATTTAAAGGCAGTCCCCTTGTTAACCTATGGGAGAGATAGGCCTTGCAATAGTGAAAAACGAATTTGGCAATATTTCACAATCAGGACATGTAAAATACACCAATACATGTCCTACTTTTTAAATACACTGCCCATGGGACTACCTTAGGGGTGATGTATATGTAGTAAAAGGGAAGGTTTGGGCCTGGAAAGTGGGTACACTTGCCAGGTTGAATTGGCAGTGCAAAACTGCACACACAGACACTGCAGGGGCAGGTCTGAGACATATTTACAGGGCTTCTCGTGTGGGTGGCACAATCAGTGTTGCAGGCCCACTAGTAGCATTTGATTTACAGGCCCTGGACACCTCTGGTGCACTTTACTAGGGGCCTACCAGTAAATCAAATATGCCAATCAGGGTTAAACCAATCTAATTTACATAGAGAGCACTTGCACTTTAGCACTGATCAGCAGTGGTAAAGTACACACAGACAATAAACCAGCAGAAACAGAGTCCAGCATACCATAAAAACAGACGGTCAGAATATAAAAAGACAGGGAGAAATACACCAAGAGATGCCAGGTCTAACAGGCATGAACAGTGGCACAAAGACTGGCAGCAGCCCTGGATGGAGGCAGATTGATCCCTTGAAAAGGCTATTGCATAGAGAAAGACAGGTGAGCTCTTTTCCTTGTTGCATGAAAGATACATATCTATAACCATATAAGACTCTGGTGTTGTATCTCATTTACGTTCTTCTGTGTTGGGGGCAAACACATAGAACAGTTAGAATCAGCTGTACAGTGAAAGAGCGAATTGACTCAAAGTTTCAGCTGGCCTAAGGGAAAGCAAAAGTGACAAAACCCCAAAATATAAAGGACCTCCCTGGATGACAAAAGGACCAGCAACAACAGACAGAAGGAATAGATAAAGGTTAATCAAGAAACCATGATGGACTAGAAATAGACCCACAGGTAGATATGGCTTCACAAGAGGGGATATACATCATTTAATTGATGAATTCAGAAAGGAACTACCTTCCATTTGCTAAGATGTTACCCAAACTATTTCTGATATACACAAATTGATTCAGAAAGTATGAATGAGGTGAAATAGAAGTCAGAGAATTAGAAAGAAGATTTCAGTTTCCAATGGCCTAATGGATAATGGTGAAATAGATTGTGTCATAGTAACCATAGGAGATGATAAGGTGACCTAGAATAATAAGAGCAAGACAAGTTTTGCTTCTTACTTAACCCAACAGCACTTCTGATAGAACTAGATCGAACAATCAGTCTTCGGTCCATATCAAGTTGAGAATAAATTATTTCAAGAAAAAGGAAGAGCCATTAAAAGCAGCCATAGAAAGACCTCATATTCAGAGGATCAACAATTGTTTTTATTTTCAAGATGTTTTTGCCTAGGCCTTAGCGAACAGGAAATCTGTAAAGATCGCAACAGATCATCTGCAGGCTCAAACAAATACCATATACATGGGGATACCCAATAACAATGCATTTTCACCTAAATAAGAAACCATATGAGTGTCTACCAGAGAAGAAGAAATGAAAATCCTTATCCTGACAGGAGATCTGGAAGGTCTGATTAATGGAGGTAAAGAACAGTTGAAGACAACAATCTAGGAGTGCAAGAAGATAGGAGCTGTCAAAAAGCAGTTACAAGGAACTGAAGGGGACAAGGTGCTTTCTGACCAATAAAGGGCAAAACAGTTCTGTAGGGGTTTTATAGAAGCAGGGAAACAACAAAAATAATAGAGATGTATCTTGAAAGTGAAACAGCTTGTGTTATTCGATGCCTATATAAAACATTATCTAAAAATACCCGGTTAAACTATAAATTACTCAGAGGAATTGAACTGTGAGTTTTCCTAAAGTGCCTTGATTCTGATCTGGTGGTATGCCTTAATTTGGCATTATGTACACCATATAAAGTGAATTACTACAAAAAACTGTTAATATAGTGCCTAACCCCTGTATCCTTTTGAGCAATATATTGCTGGAGAGGATGTGGAGACAAGGGGGTAATATATTTACCTGTGGTGAGACTGCACAAATTCAGTTTTTTGGAATGAGGTACAACTCATTATTAGAGATATTACCAATACCAAGCTGCCAATGGAGCCTCAAACATTTCTGCTGTTAGATGGAGGAGGAAGGTCTTGATCCACTCTCCTCAGCTAATGGTAAATTGATTACACATTTACTGTTGGCAGCACAATTGACAGTTGCACAAAACAAATTAAGCGCTGTAACCACCTGCCATGGTGATGTGGTAGAATCAAGCATGGCCCTTTCATGTGCTGGAGAAAGTAATTCCAAATACTAGCAGATCAGATGTTCTTTTTTTAAAAGACTTGTATCTCTTTTATGACGTATGTTAAAAGAACTGAGGTAGGAACAAGATCACCATGTTTACTGGAATTGATGAGGATGGCAGGGATGTACACTTCTGAATGAACAGTGAGTGAAGTAGATGGATTAGAAGGAGGATGTGACGCAAAGGCCCGTTCTGATTGGAATCCTAAGAGAGAATATTATTGTTATATGTTTGATGATCTATCCAAATTACTGATTACTACACAGCAAGACTGTTTGCAAAAGATACATAAGTAATGCATGCCAATCATAAATACAGTTGTTAAATAACTTTAGGCAGAAGAGCATCAGGTGTTCCTGTCTTGAAGGGTGTGGCCCATTTTTATGGTAAGGATTTAGACAAACAAGAAGGATATGTATATATATATATATATATATATATATATATATATATATATATATATATACATATATACATTATTATGATAATATTATTGATACTTACACATCCCAAATAGCCAATAGCTGTTCTGTTTTGGAGCTGCAACAGCTTGACCAACGGCCAACCCACCAGGCAATGCATATATTGGATCACATCTATGCAAGAGCAGGATTGATTACTGTGGGTGTTGATGAGGAGGTTTTATTGTTTTATGGTTTGACCATAAGGTGATACCCTTCCGCCTGCATATGGCAGGAGGCACACATCCATCGCAACCACTAAAATGTTCTATCCTGCCTAGGCAAAATTGGACAAAACAAGACTAAGGGATAGTTTAGAATGTTCCAAACCAGATATTCAGTCTAATATCAATGTTAGCAACGCTAATAATTAGTTCAATTCCTGGACCGTAGGGACCCTAGATGAGGTGTTACCACTTAAAAACATGATTACACTTCGTAAACAGCTGTCAGCTGCCTGGTATTCTCAAGAATTGACTCAGGCAAAAAGGAAACGTAAAAGGCTAGAAAGGATTTGGAGACAAGATTATTTTGAGGCAGAGAAAGAAGCTTATAAAATAGAACTTAGAATATATAATGGGCCTGTGAAATCCTCTAGGTGCAGCAGTTATCATAACAACATTTTTTCTGCAAACAATTTTTTGTGGTCTACAGCTCTCTGGGAGAAACGTATACAGCATCCACACAAGGCTTCTCCGACACAAATGCTTTGCTCAGAACTGGCGGATTTCTTTCAGAATAGAATTTCTTTAATTTTATCATTATTGACCAGCACAGTGGAATCTGAAGATAGACTGGATTAAGGTGCTCATCATTTTAATTGTTGGGCAGATTTTAGAATTATCACAGTGGAGGACGTGATATCTAAATTTTTATGATCAAGTCAAGCTCTCCTCTCGACGTTTGTCCTATTAGGATTTTTAAAAAACTAGCTCCTTTTTCGTCTCCTTTGATAACTAATATGTATAATAACTCTGTAGAGAGGGGTACCTGCTTTTTGTAAATCAGCATTAATTACTCCCCCAGTAAAATAGGAGACTCTAGACCCTAGCATTTCATCTAATTATCAACCTATTTCTCTTCTTCCGCTTTTTGCAAAAATCCCGGAGAGCTGGGTAATTAGACAGCTTATCTTCTTACAGTGAGGAAAATGGTGCATTTAATTATCACCAATCTGGTTTCAGATCCTGCCTTAGCACTGAAACTGTACTTAGGGTGGCTGCCAATGACATTCGTATGATCTTGGATGGAGGAAGTTCAGCTGCACTCATCCTCCTTGATTTGTAAGCCACCTTTGATACAGTTTTTCATGCTATTTTACTGAAAAGGTTACTTGCTGTCAGTTTGAGAGACAAGCCACGGAGGGGGTTTGATTTCCCTCTTAAAATTAGAACTCAGGCTATCCAAATGGCAAAATTTCACTCAGATTTTAAAGATATTGCATGTGGTGTTCCTCATTGGTCTGCTCTTGTTCCCACTATTTGTAATAAATATGTTGCTCCTTTGGCAAATTTGATTGCCTATTTTAGCTTAAAATTTTATGGCTATTGAGATGATACCCAAATAATCATCCACATGGAGGGCAACATTTCCCAACTCCAGGAGAAGTTCAAAGGCTGTTTGATCACGGTAGCTAGCTGGATGAATGCCAGTTCTGTCCTGCTAAATTCAGATAAAACTAAGGTTTTGATATTTGGTAATTCTCCGATCTGGTTCTCTCTGTGGTGGCCCCAGTTGTTAGTAGAATCTCTGGAACCATCATCCACTGCTCCCGATCTGGGTGTGCTATTTGATAGCAAACTCTCATTTGAGTATCAGATTAATAAATGAATGTCTATGCGCCTCCTGCAAATGAAACAACTAAAAAAAGATCCTCCCTTTTACTCCTCAACATTCTTGACAGTTGTTGGTGCAAGGTCTGATTTTAAACAGACCGGACTACTGCAGTGCTCTCTATGTTGGACTTCCGGATTACCTTATAAACACATTACAACTTAAAAAGAATGCAGCAGCTAGTATGATTTTTTGAAGAAGTAAGTTTGACAGTGTCTCATCTTTATTTGTCCAGTTACGCTGGCTCCCTATTCATATGAGATTCAAGGCCCTTTGTATGGTCCATCAGGCATTTTACCCAGTGGCATTGTCTGCGTGTACATGTATATATATATGTATGTGTATATATATATATATATATATATATGTATATATATATATATATATATATATATATAAAGAGGAGAATTGTCCTGACAAGCGTGTTGTGGCGCACTTATTTCACCGGTGGTGCTGATTGAAGGCAGGACGTCCGTATTTCAAAAGAAGGGGATTTCTCTTTCACTTTGTCAAGAGAAAAGAACCGCACTCCGTCGTTGTGCAATTAATAATTAAACTTTTATTCCATTTGTGGGATTACAAACAAACAAGACAGGAATCCCCTGATGCGTTTCGGTCACACCGGACCTTGTTCACAGGTGTTTCCTGTGTGCTCATTTAGCGCGGAGTGCTGTTCTTTTCTCTTGACAAAGTGAAAGAGAAATCCCCTTCTTTTGATATATATATATATATATATATATATATATATATGATAAGTTAAACAATACATTTCTCCCAGACTGCTTCGCTTGACCTCTGCCTGTCTGATCATAGAGCCTAAATACCAGAGAGCAAGATTGGGAGGACGGGTTTCTTCTGTGGTTACAGCTTAGGCATGGAACAAACTGCCACGCAGTTACATTTAGAGACAAATATATTACAATTTTACAGGGTTCTAAAAACCCTTTGTTACATAGGCTTTGCCTGCAGCTATTGAGCATGCAAGTTGCTGTATAGATTGTATTACTTAGGATAAATATTTGCTCTATAAAACTAAAAAACATAATATGGATAGTACATGTTTTTCCTCAATAAGTGGACTCATTGAAACTGAAAGGTAAGTTTAGACAAAATTAGCTTCAAGCAGGAAACAGATTTGCTAGACATAGAGTGCTTTAGCAATTACGGATATTTCATTCAGTACTGTAGATTACCTAAAGTTGATTGTTAAAAAACTTCCAGTATGATCAAAATTGTGTCATCAGTAGTTCAAAAGATTTGAGCCTAAACAGTCTCTCCTTGGGTCTTTCACTAGTTGCATGTGCATAATTTAAATTGTTTATATGTTTTTTTTAAAGTTGCCATAGCTTACAGGCTTCTAGTGCTAGAGAAACACAACATATTGTGAAACCCAATCTTTAACAAATAAGTCAGTTAATTACATCAACCGGAGGGGCATGCAATTCTGGGACCATTTGGAAGGGTAGAATCCATTTCCATGTAGAAAGGTAGCTGGATAGTGATGTAGACTAAATTGTGGTAGAGTCCCTCATGTCACAAAAGTCATCAAAATGTGACAGTTTAAGCTTTGTGTTAATCAAAGCACTAATGGTTTGCAACGTAGAAGCTGCACTGACATGCAATTTAATTGTGCATTTGTTTACATTGCAGAATTCGACTTAGGTGGTATTTGAATTAAATCACATGCTGGAAGGATTAAACTGATAATATAATGTAATTTAGACTATAGATTAACAGAATGTATTGAAACATTCTCTGATATATATAGTGAAATGTATTAACAAAGCTTTCTTGTTTAAAATGAAATGTATTCATCATATTAATGAAGTATTATTAATGTTGGATTCACAAGTTTGCATATTCTATGTGTTTTTTTAACATATTAATTGAACGTATTGTTGTAATTCTTTTGGTTAGCCTAAGTGAGGCCTGTTGAAACTTACATTTCGTGACTATGATTGAGTCATGTTTTAACCGCGAGTTTTTTTTTAGACTGCGTTCCCATGAGAAGACTAGTTTTTGGTTTTAGGACCCATTGTTTAGACATAGAGAGACTGTATTGTAGTGTCCTTGATTGCAGGACATTGTGGAACATGGAGTGAAATCATATACAATTGTTTCTAACTTACGTGGAGTCACACCTATGGAGAATGTTCCCATGATAGCATTGGAAAAAAACGTAGAAGCTTCAACTTGGAGTCGTGTGATCGATTACTATTGAATGATGGCCTTTCATCATAACATGGACTGAGATCTTTGGTGAATCAGAGGCCCCTATTTATACTTTTTTCAGCGCCGCCTTTGCGTCATTTTCTGAAGCAAAAGCGGAGCAAAGGTACAAAATAGAATTGTATTTTGTAAGTTTGTGCCGCTTTTGCTTAAAAAAGCGGCACAAATTCGGCACTAAAAAAGTATAAATATGGGCCAGAATGTTTTATGAACTTTAAAGTACTGTTGATCAGTTGGATTTGGGGGTAGATCTCCAGCGTTCCAGAATCCTTGTTGATGAAGAGTCCCTGTATGCTGTGCCCTCTGAGAGAGGTATCTTCCTCTCTGCTTTTGCACTTCATGATGCCCTTTAAGACTTTCCAATCCCCTTCAAAACACTCTTGATCGAGCTTCTGACATACTGAAGCTTTCCCTTTTTACCTATCTATTGTCCACCTTAGCTAGTAAGCTGCAGTCAAGATAATCTTTTTCCAAATTATTTTTGTCCTTTTTGTGCTTTATGTCTTCTGTTCGCATGCCCCCCCAATCCCCCTCCACACACATGTATTTCCCTGATTTGGTTAGTTGTAGGGTTTCTCCATGCCCAGCTAAAATTTATGACTCTGCTAAATTCAGTTGATTGATGATTGCTAATCCTGAACAATGCTTAATTTCTGTATCTCAGATATTTCTTTTTTTAATATGTATTGTTCTTTTTGAATGCCTAATATTGTTAATGTTAGTTTGTCTGAACTTATTTCATCACCTTGGAGAGCCCTTGGTGATTATGTATCTTTAGAATTTGGCCTTGCGAATTATCTACATGACTTTGAGCTTGAGTTTCTAATAAATCTATTAACCTTATTCCCAACTGGAGTTTTCCTTCCATAGCCACTTTGGTCATGGTGTGTAAATTAATTGAGTTTGTATTGAATTTGTGTCAGTGGTTCTGCCACACTGCTTACTGAGTCCAATGTTTCATCAGCCTCAAAGGGCATTGATTTCTGCAAACGACGAAAATGTTCAAGCAGTTTTGGTAGCAGAATGATTGTTTGTCATATAAGGGGGAAGAACCATTCCTGTGTAGTGTTAGGGAGGCAGAATTCACCTCATGCAATTGCCCAGTCTTCAGGGTAGACCTCTGTCCCATGGTTTGTTCTGAAGATTGATGAAGTTCCAGTGTCATGCCTACAAGTGACAGATATGTGAACATTAATAGGGTTTTGCTCGTGCATTGCTTTTGGTGCGTTTTGCTGAAAAATTTTAGTGGTTCTTGTTGTTGATGGGTCTGTTGTGGCTTAAGGTACCGGGTTAACTCACAACTGTAGAAGACACTTGGTTAAATTATTGTCTGCAGTGAGGTACCCGTCATGAGACATTGTTGACAGTACCATTAGTTTTTCTTGAGTGAGTGTGAGTTAGTTGTTGGTGTCAAGTGAATTCTGAGGTCACATGGAGGAGCGGTATCAACCAGAGTGAGAAATGCTGGTCAAGTTTCACTCATTGTATAATTGTGAAAACTAAAGTCGGAAAGTATAAGCCTAAACAGCATTAAAGTGTTTGAGTTCCTACCCATAGTGCGCAGACAGGTTGTTTGTTTTTGCTTATAGTATTTTGCATTAGGTGTGTGTGAGCATGGTGTGGCCAAGAAAGCGATCAGAACAGATGCCTAAAACCCAGCTCCGCTTCAGGGCCGATAATTATCCTTTTGTAATTGCCCCATCCAGACCTCCAGTCAGTTAGAAATGAGGGCCCCCAAGCCTACAATCACCTGGTGTTCTTCTGACAGCGCTGGCCCACCGCGCGTCATGCGGTGAACAGACAAGAGCAGCCACCCCTTGCAGCTGTGAGCTGCGTGGTGAGAGCTTGATGCTGGCCCTTGGGGCAGAGTGTCGGGGACGCAGACACCTGCGTGAGATCCCAGCGACCCCGGGCTGCGGCCTGTGAACATCGGCACGGACGGAGAGCTCGCAGAGATGGTGGTGCCGACACCTACCGCAAGAGGCTGAGCGCCACGGTGGCTGGGGACAGGGCCTCATCTGAGGTCGAAGAGAGGAAACAGTGCCGCGCTGCAGAACACGGTGAGCAGGTTGGGTGCCTGTCAGGGGAGCTGGCTGCTACTGTCTTCAGCCCTGAATAGGGCTATGAGAAGCAGCGCGGACCACCTGTGGTACAGCACGCTTTGCCTTCAACCTGACCCTGAAGCATTTAATAAGACACGACTGGAGGAGCAATTACGGACCACCGCGCCGCATACAATAAAGGAGCTGTGATCCCCTAACAGGGGATGGATGCCAATGTAACTTCACTCTGAGATTGAACGTTAATCTAGTCTGCCTCCTCTAAGCACACACTGATAATCTCTTGATCGTGGTCCGTCCCACTGAACCACTGTGCTGCAGGCCCACAGAGAGGCTTGAATACACCCAGCACCATCACGAATAGCACTGACCGTGAAGCATTGTCAGGGTGCCATCTTGCCTCAGATCAACATGGGTTGTCCAAAGCAGAAAAAGAGATAGATACATCAAGTGCACTGGCTCGTAGATATGTAATCCAGCATGAAGGTTGCCAATAACTGTGCTACGAGGAGGGGGACTTCAGGATGCAGCCATCCCTGGGGAGACAAGATATTGAGACATTATCCCTGCTCTTTGAGCCAAGGTCATCGTGGTCCCCAGGGTCTGGGTGCACTGCCCCCTGGAGCCCCCAGCCCAACAGTCCTTTTGGCGTGGGCCCTGACTCATAGCGGTGACCCCCAACTACTGACTGGTGCCGCTTAAGTGAATCTGCCCATCCTCCCTGAGTGTCATCAACCTGAGAACACCACCAAGAATGTGGCTCTTGGTCTCGCTGTGGTTTTCCCGGGCCCAAGATCCGGCACTACCGCGCACCTTGATGTCAGCCACACCCACCAGACACCACAATGGTGAAATCTTAAACCTGAAAACTCTCCATGGTCTTGGATGGGACTTTGCCTGAATCTGCTGCAGCCTCCAAGGAAGCACGTCACTCTCCAACAGATGAACACCACACTTCATGCTCACTGTATAAAGTTTGAGAAGATCGTGCAAGCTATCCTGGACACTAAAACAACCCAAGAGACCAAAATCAACACTGTATCGCAGGAAGTCAATTTACTACATGCGGATCACCGTAAATTGGCTGACAGAGAGGATGACACTGAGTCGTCCCTAGCAACTATGCAACCAACGGTCCAGGACTTACAGACTCAGATGTCGCAGCTGCATGTGTAAGTACACTTGCTCCACCGCAGGGCAGAAGGCAGAGAGGGATGATCGAACTATGTCTGCTTGCTAGGGTTCCCGGAATGCACGGAAGATCCTAATGCTGAACTCTCACTCTCGAGCAATGGTTGAAGAATACAGTGCTGACGAAAAAAGTGCCTACTTTTCTCTTGATAGAAAGGGCACATTGGATACTGGGTAGACTGCCACCACCTGGTGATCCGCCTCGACCATTAATAGCCCGTCTCCTCAACTATCGAGATCGTGATCTAATCCTCCAGTGCTTCCGGACCAAAGGCCCATGGTTATTTGAAAACACCAGCATCACAGCTTATCCCGATTACACAACGGAAGTGCAATGCAAAAGAAACTCATATGTTAATGTTAAACAACATATCCGCACAACATCAGATATGCACTCCTATTTCTAGCACGACTGGGTGGTGGACGAGGAGAAGACCCTTATCTTCTCACCTTCAGAGGATGTATGGATGTGGCTGCATGCCAAAGGCTTAGCACGATCAACCAACGAGGAGCTCATGTCACAGGGGTGGCTGACCCCCTTCCCACCTTGATGCAAGCAGAGATCTGGAGCCAGGACATGCCCAACGAAGGCTCAAGCAACAGAGGACCAAGCTAAGGCACTACTTGAAGGAACTCATACATTGCCCTCCATGAAGATCGCATTTCGGACACTGACCCGTCCCTGGGTCACTCCAGTGACACGACTATTAACTCCACAAAGGGGCCAGATGTTACTCCACCCATGGCAGATGACCTCTAACTCTATCTCACCTTCTAGTGCTGCCCGAT
Source organism: Pleurodeles waltl (assembly GCF_031143425.1). NCBI lineage: Eukaryota > Metazoa > Chordata > Amphibia > Caudata > Salamandridae > Pleurodeles > Pleurodeles waltl. The sequence continues at coordinate 1,027,569,606 of NC_090437.1, read as the reverse complement.
GTCTTAATGAACATGGCTTTTCTTCACGGAGGAGGAAGAGGTGCCACACTTGGCACAGGAGCCAGTGCATAGTTGTGTCAAGACATGTAGAGGCCTTTGCAAGACTAGTGATCCTGCGTGGTCCTACTTGCAGAATCCTGACTTAAACCAAGACTTGGCAAACTTATTGCAAATAACTGGCACACTTGCACAGAGGGATCCTGGCAGTTCTTCTGCAAACTCATGAGGACCCTTGATCCCTGGAGATCTGGGTCAGTGGGGGCAAATGTTCTTGATTGGGGCCGGATTGGCCCAGGGTACCCCACTTGAACACTCACCCCACCCCCCACATGGCTCTCCGAATGGATACATTTCAACCCTTCAATGATTTTAGTTCCTATTGTGATAATGTCGGGGTTTTTGGCTATGGGCCCGGTGGCCATCAGTCGGGAGGGCTATTGTTACTAAGGTTTTCTATGTTCTTTTACCATTCCCACTACAGACACTGGGTGGATTGACGAGGAAGGGTAATCGGGGTATATGAATGCTCCTGTCCTTAATTGTGGCAGCATATCAGATATCAGACACACATACCAGGCATACAAAATACTGTGAACGTCTGCATCTCTACAAGAGTAATGCATTATAATATGTTAACATGGAAAGTGAGGGACATGGCGACACACATCAAACGTCACCGGATACTTACATTTCTGAAACGTCACCATACACACATAGCGATACTCCAGGAAATGCACCTCATAGACAGGGAATTCCAAAGACTCAAAACTAAATGGAGGTGGCATACATATGACACATCATCAGCAGCATTTGCCAGGGTTTTTTTAGTCTGTGTGGCCCCTGAAACCCCCTACATTGTGGAGCGGCTTACTACAGAAAAAGAGGTTGAATATGTATCAGGGGAAAGTTCAATGGACGGTACACCCCTAGCACTAGCTGGCATATACGGGCCAAACTCGAGAGACAGAGAATTTCTGACATCTTTCACGCCTATACTCTTCCAGGATCCTGCCATTACCTGCTTATGGGGGGGGCGACTTTAACTGTGTGCCCTGTATAGATTTAGGCAGACCCCACCCACCTCTTCTGAGTACACCCAGCAAAATGATGTATCAGGGGCTCCACTCCTCGATGTCAGATAGAGGTCTGCACAATATATGGCACCTAAGACACCCCCAGGAGTGGGAATGCTCCTTCTATTCCCCAGTACATAGACTACACACTAGAATAGACTTGATTCCTAGACCTGTTCACCTGGCCCAAGAAGTTATGCAAGTGGAGTATCTGGACAGGATGCTGTCTGACCATTGTCCACTACAGGTAAACTTACAGTGGGGCAGACCACACACGAATGCGGCACCCAACACCTGAAACACTAACTGACTCTCCATTTCGTCAGGAGCTGGCAGACTGCATTTCTCGATATTTTGAACTGAATAAGGCAAGGGCCTCATCACGGGCCATGGAGTGGGATGCCCACAAAGTGGTCGTGTGGGGCCCCTGCCTCTCGGCTTCTGGGGGAGTCTAACGCGTCCTGACGTGTGAGTTGACTTTGTTAGAGACTGCCTTGTGCACATTGAAATGGAAAGTTGCTTGAGGTAGCTCACACCCTGATATGCTCCGAGATTTAGGCACCCGACAAAGGGCTGTGGATTCACGCTTGCACAGACATGACTACCACCATTACCTCACAAGTCTCCACGCAGAGGGGGACTGTTCTGGTAGATTGTTGGCATGGCTGACCCGCAGTGAGAAACACCACACACCCAAAGGTGCCATTATACTGTACTCTGGTATCATAGTTAACACCCAAACATCCAATAATGAGGCCTTTCATGATTATTACCACAGGCTTTGTGCGACAGAGCCTGAGCCCGGTCCTGCTCAGTTAGCTGCTTTCTTAGATAACCTTTCCCTGACCCGACTCACCCCACTACAGAAACTAGACCTTGACAAACCCATTAGTCTTGACGAGGTCCGGATCGCGCTGTGCCAATCAGCTTGAAACAAAGCACCTGGTACTGACGAGTTGCCAGCAGAGTGCTATTCTACATTCTTGACTTACCCAACCACTCTTGGAAGTGCTGCATGAAGCAAAGATGCCGGGCCACCTCTTTGACTCTCAACGCAAGGCACTCATAGTGGTATTGCCAAAACCGGGTTGCGACCCCCAGGATGTGTGCTCTTATAGGCCTCTGTCATTACTTAACTTGGATTATAAACTGTTGGGCATAGTGTTTGCCAATAGATTGCTCCCATTGATTAGCCAGCTGATTCATGGGTATCAATCGGGCTTCATTCCAGGACGCAATACTTTCTTGAACATCAGTTAACCTGCTCTTATCGAGTGGAGCACCTTGTGGGGATCATGAAAAAGTAGCAATATCTTTGGACATAGAAAAGGCCTTCAATACTCTCGGATGGCCCTACTTAAAGGAGACACTGCGCAGCATGGGCTTCGGCCCTGGGCTTTCGGACCGGATTAGCATACTGTACTCTAATTCCACAGCCTGCGTGAAAACGGGACACGTTGTCCCAATAGTTTCCCCATCTGCCATGGCACTGGACAAGGTTGGCGCTTTCAACACTCTTGTTTGCGATAGAAATCGAATCCTTAACCTCTCACCTGCGCCTCCATGCACAGCAATGCGGGATCCCAGCTCTGGGCATAGTTCACATCATCTCCCTTTACGCTGATGATGCATTAATATACCTGTGCAGAAGCACATCCTCCTTACCGGGAGTGATGCAACTAATAGATGCTTTCGGGGGCTCCTTACCACTGTCACCCTTGGGACATGTGGCAATCACCAGGATCTTAATACTCCCCAGACCGTTATATTTTTTTACTGCATTACCAGTGGTCCTGCTCCACTCATTCTTCCGCTCACTGCATGGTCTGATGCTAGAACTACTGTGGGGAAATACCCGACACTGTGTTGCCCTAAACACCGCGCATCATTCTCTTGACGAAGGGTCCTGGCTATGCCCAAATTTGAGTTGTACTATGCGGCGACAAAGCTGCAATGGCCGCTTCGCTGGCTACAGACCTCCCCCACAGCATAGAGAGCAATGGTACTCATAGGTTGGGTCAGATAGAGGTATTGACATGGTTGACAGATCGCACATGTCCTCCTCTTCACAGAAGCAATTTAATGTTTGATGAACACAGCCCGAGTCTGTTGGCACAGATTCGTACATAGCAGGGGCCCAACACTGTCCTACTCATCCAGGATCCCGTTGCTTAGTATACAGGGGCAAGAGAATTGTACACACATCAGAATCTGACACTCTTCTGTGTGAGCCACTCACCGGAATTCCAGGTTTTTCCAATGGGGTGATGACAATTCCCGAATCATGGTGAGGACTAACGTGACCGCGATGGAGAGTACATCGCCCTCTTGCAAATCCTCCAGGGGAAGGTGGTTTTGAGAAGAGACAAAGAGAAAATATCAGCTTCTGCTTCATGGACTGCAGAATCAGACTGCTGGACCCTGAACTGCGTGTCGTGTTAGGCGGCCGGACTTCTGATTTCTCAAACTACTGGGTTCTTGGTTTTTAGGATTCTGGGCTGCAAAATAATTACTTTATTAATACTTTGAATTTGCATAAACGATTGCAAAATGTAAGTTATTGTTCACACATTGTGCATATGTTTCTATAATGCTGAACAAGCCTCTTCCTCTTTTTACAATACGTTCAGAGTCTCTGAAGCAATGTCCAAACTCAAAAACAATTAACTTGAGTAAGGAGCTTCTTTGCATTCAGGCGTAATTTCTTGCCAATAATAGTTTTGATAAACTTGCTCTATTTCTGATCTCCTAATTCTCAGAGGCAAGCTTGTTACAGGAAATACGTCTTTCCTTTATGCATGTTTAGCGGTATCTTGGATTTCCACCCAAACTATAAATCATGCTAGTTCTTATTGTCATAAAGTATTTTGTTTCATTTAAGCGATTAATCATTCTTTACCTTGGAATGAAGTTATTTGCTTGAAAATTTCAGAAAACCCCAAACTGTTTTTTTTCACCTTTCTTATTTTCTCTCTTTTACAGGAAATATGGGATCGTAGCCAGAAGATGGAAGAGGAGAGCCGGGACTTCACAGGAAGACAACCGGACAGTTAGGATCACTGGAACTTGATTATAGGAATGCTGGAACTTGACTGGAAGCTTGTGGGAGAACGAGGAACATTGGAAATTGGCTGAGGCAGGCTAGAGGACAAGCAATGTGACTTGCACTGAAACTCTACTGGAAACAGGCTGGAGGACAAGGAACTTGACTTGACTGGAAACAGGTGAGTAGAGCAATAGGTACGAAGCCAAGCCAGGCCTCAGACTCACAAGCATCCTTAAAAAAGCAAATGTGGACGTGTACTTTTTTGCAGTTGATTTCTTGTTAAGGAAATTAGAAATTATCCTTCTGATTGTGGCACATGTTTTGCCAGTTACAGTTGCCACAAGTTTGGCAGCTGGAATACAATGTGTATACTCAACAAGCATTGGTTATAATAAATGAGACATTTAACAAGCACTGGTTATTGCAAACTTGATATTCAAGGATGTAATGAATATATCTACCAGCATCTTACTGTAATCAAGCTCTTGGATGTGCTAGTGTACCCACAACAGTCCAATCCCCCCCAAAGGCCAACGTGCTGGGCGTGGTTTCAAAGGATTTAACAGATTAAATTGTTGCACCAAACGAGGGGCATGAACAAAAGATGTGGGTTCTCAAGAACGCTCGCAAGGATCATATCCTTTCCAGTCTGTCAGATAATGCAATATACCATGGATTTGCTTAGCCTCTAAAATGCGACGTACCTTGTATTTCTAATGCTCAGTGACAATGACTGGAGGGTGTGGGGAGTCTGGTCTGGTGTTTGGGTGGTAGGGTTTTAACAGAGATACATGATATACTGGGAGTATCGTATATTTGGGAGGTAGTTTCAGCTTCATCGTAACTGGTCCTAAGACTTGTGTGATCTTTAATAGTCCTAGGTAACATGGTTGCAGTTTTCTGGAACCTGCTAAGGTAATGTTAGAAGTAGGGAGCCACACTAAATCTCCAATTTGGTATGTGGGTTTAGGGCTTTTGTGTTTGTCAGCTTGTAATTTCATTTGGGTCTTGTGTTTAGCTACCTTGTTTTTCACTTTCCATTGGATGTCCTGTAAAGTCTTTAATCATTCAGTGACGGAGGGGACTGAAGGGGTTAAGTCTGGGAGGGGTACCAGGATTTTACGGGGATAGGTGCCAGTGAAAAAATAATGGTGAGCACTCGAACCCTGAGTGGATCAAGTTATTAAATGTGAATTCTGCCAATGGTAGGTGTAGGAAGCTGGTGTGAGCACCTATGGTCTTATCACCTTATACCAGGTCCAGGTATCCCCTATTAGCGAGGTGTAGTTAGTGTCTAGGAAGCCAGGGCTCTCTAGAGGTAGCTATGGATGAGCAGCCAAGACTTAGCTAGGAGACGTGCAATGCTTATGCAATACCACTGTAGTCACTCAGCTCTTACACACATGAAAGAACCACACAGTGTTACAAAAATAAAGTTATTTTATTTTGGTAACACAAATACTTAAATACTGTATAGGTAATACCCCAGCTGGAGGTAAGTAAACACACTATTATGTACCCATTAGGAGTAAGTGATTATCATAAAAAACAATAGAAAACAGTGGAAAGAATAGCAAATACGGAAGACCCGGGGGGCAAACAATATACTAAATAAGTGGAATGCGAAAGTTGGGCCCCCACCCAAGGAAGTGGAATCGGGGAGCTGGAAGAACTAGGCACCCCAAAAGGTAAGTATCAGAGTGCCCCCCAGCAACCAGGAGAAAAGATGTAAGTATCTGGTTCTCCCAAACCCACCAAAAGGACTTCAGAAGAGGATTTTGCAAGACCCAGACAAGACTGCAAGAAACCAAAGGTGGATCCTGGTAGAGGAAGACCTGTAAAGGAAGGGGACCAAGTCCAGTTCGCGTTGGAGTGTCCAATTGTGGCAGTAGCCACTACCCACCCGTCTGTGGCTGCAGGACCAGGTCGACAGTGGACGAAGACAGTCAGTAGTGCAACCCCGCTCAGCAGAAGGGTTCCTAAAGTGATGCAGTCAGTGTCCCACATCAGAATGTGAGTTGCAGTCAGTGAGTGATGTGGCAAAAACCACCAACAAGCCTTGGCAAAGGCAAGAGTTGTGGAGGAAGAAATGCAGGGCTGCCGGGGACCAGCAAGGTCCAGGGGGACTCAACCCATGGCGGGGAGTCCCGGGTGACACTCAGCAGTGAGGAGAGTCACAGGAAAAGAAGGCAGCCCCCACAGGTAACCTACAGGCAGCAAGAACAGGAGTCAAAGTGAGGCCTACGCAGCACACCTAGAAAGGAGTCCCATGTCGCAGGAGAAGTATGCAGAGGGCTATGCATCACAGGGAAGAGAGTTGGGCGCTGGGGCTACAGCGTACAGTCTGAAGACTCGTCACTCTCAGAGGATGCACAGCTGAGGAAATGTTGGTGTTGCTAGAAGGAGCCAGAGAAACAATGTTGCAGTGCAGAGCCATCGCTGTAGCTGCAGATTGTCAGTTCCTAGAGGGTCCAGTTGCAGTTCCAGTGGCCAGAAGATGAAGTAAATGATGCAGAGGAGTCCTGCTGGAATCTTGCACATCAAATCTGAGGACCCACCCAAGAGGGAGACCCTAAATAGCCCAGGAAGGGGGATTGGTCACCTAACAGAGTGACCACCTATCAGGAGGGGGCTGTGATGTCACCTGCCTGTCCTGGCTACTCAGATGCTCCCAGAGGCCTCTTGCCACCTTGGATTCAAGATGGCAGAATCAAGTGGCCACCTGGAGGAGCTCTAGGCACAACCCTTGAGGTGGTGATGGACAGGAGAGTGGTTACTCCCCTTTCCATTGTCCAGTTTCACGCCAGAGCAGGCTCCAGAGGTCCCTGGTTTGGTGCAAACTGGTTTATGCAAGGAGGGCACCAAATGTGCCCTTCAAAGCATACTAGTGGCTTGGGGAGGCTACCCCTCCCAAGCCATTTAACACCTATTCCCAAAGGGAGACGGTGTTAATCCCCTCTCCCAAAGGAAATCCTTTGTTCTCCCTTCCTGGGCTTGACAACTGGCAACAGTATTAGGGTAGGATTCCTACATGTTTGGTACCAAACATTCCCAGGTTCGGAGTTACCATTATGTAGCTGGACATTGGTAGTGACCTGTGTCCAGTGCACAGGTAAAATGGCTTTCCCCCACTTAGGAAGTCCAGGAAAATGGAGCTGGAGTTCATAGGGGCACCTCTGCTCATGGGGTGCCCTCATACACAGGTACTTGACCCTGCCCTCTAGGCTAGGAGGGCCTGCCATGGGGTGACTTACAGTGACCTGGTACAGTGACCTGTAATGAAAGGGTTCATGCACCTTTTTACACAGGCTGCAATGTCAAGCCTGCAGACACATTTTGTATGGGCTTCCATGGGTGGCATAATTCATGCTGCAGCCCATGGGGATCCCCTGGTTTCCCAATGCCCTGGGTACCTAGGTATGATATACTAGGGACTTACATGGGGGCACCATGCCAATTGTGGGGTGTACTAAGTAAGGAACAACAAAGTTTAGAGAGAGAGAGAGCACAGTCACTGGGGTCCTAGTTAACAGGATCCCAGTGAACACAGCCAGAACACACTGACATCAGGCAAAACGTGGGGGTGACCATGCCAAAAGGAGGGTACTTTCCTACAGTAGGGCTTGGTCCCAAGTCCCTGTTAGTGTGGACAGGAGGCACCTGAGCAGTTTTTCTAATGTCTGGTTAACTTTCTCCATGTGACCGTCTGTTTGAGAGTGGTAGCAGTCGATAGGTTTATTTCTATGCCAAGTGAAGAACAAAAGGCCTTCCAGAATCTTGATGTGAATTGACTTACACGATCAGAGATAATTTTCGTGGGCAAGCCGTGGAGTTTGACTATATGGTGTAGGAACGGAGTGCTAAGCTGTTTTGCTTTCACTAATGACCGAGCTGACAAAAATCTCTGGAATGCACTTCTTAGTTTAAAGAAGACTTTATTATTACATCTCCACGAGGTTCCTGACAGAGGGGATTAGTAGGTTGGAGACACACGTTTAAAAATAGTCACAGCAATGAAAGGAAAACATATCAAAGTGATTCTCAGCTGCAATGTACACAACAAATATATGTGATTATATTATAGCATAACTGCCAAGCAAAGAATAAAGTCAAAATTCATCACCGTAGGGCCTATCACCGCTCTTCATCTTTCTCATGCCAGCAAGTTGATGACCCATGTTCAACTGCGAGAAAGAGTTTTTTCCACCCTCACAGGAGGTCAGGCAGTTGATGTCCACTCCTGACTGAAGTCTCGGAAAAATTCCCCTCGCTTCTGCCCAGGGACACCTTTTATAGATTAAATAATGAAAAAGCCATCTGAAAGGGCCTTCCCTCTAATATTCAAAACATTCTGGCTACTGTAGGTCAGAGTTGGAAGAAACAACGCTGAAAGTTGGCCAAATATTCAAGGCTCTCTCTCCCAAGGCCAAGTCCTTCCCTGCACTAAAGAAAAACACGAAATATGTGCTTCCTTCCTTCCTGCTATCGTGTTCGGTGAGAGAAAATCCGAAAAACACAAGCTTAGTTTATCATGTGGAAAAACACAGCTCATCTGCAATGTCTCAACTGCAATGTCTAATGCCACGATAAAGCCAATAGACAGCTAAACTGAATACAAAATGTAATGTCCAACGCCATGTTAAAGCCAATAGGCAGCTAAACTGAATACAAAATGTAATGTGCTACTGGTAAACATTGAACAACTAATTTGCACAGTGGCGAAACACAGAGTCAGTGGTCAAACATACTTAATTTCATTACATCTCCACTCTCTGACCAATGACTTTAGTTAACTTTTCTCTTATTTCAAAGAAAAAAAAAACATTATAAGCAAATCAGGTTCGCATTGTATACAGCAACATAATGTAATGATAAAAGCAATCGATGTAAAGCCATGGAAGTGGATTAACCTATTGATCTTATAAACTTTAAAATCAGACACACCTACAACGAAAAGAATGGACTGATTGAATAGTTTCTCTAATATAGTAAGTTGATGAAGAATTAGATGGAAACATCAGGAGTTCTAATCATGAAAAGGTACACGGTCCACCTGAAAGGTTTGCTGGAATGTAAGTGAAAGTCAGTTTTCCACATGAAAAACAGACAGCTAACTGGCAATGTTGCTTAGTTCCAGTGGAAGAATGTAATCAAACAAGTTGACAGAACATCCATGGTATTCTATATTGATCCCATGTAGAACTTGAACCGGAGGCGCAAGTTGCGCAAAATTGATTCATGGGTTTTGTATTTTAATCAATCAGGTTCAGGTTGGGGGTGCGGTCCCTCCCCCGACCCCACACGCAAACTCCCAAAGGGAGACCACACAGCACACTCATGGTCCGTGGCGAGTCGTAATAGGATCTGCAAAAGAAAAAATTATGACTTTTCTTGCAAATAACATTTGTCATTTGAAATGTGCTCTCCTTTTTCCTTTCCTTGTTTTATAATCAATAGACGTTATTGGGGCCCTTTGCTATCATTTCTGCAGGTTCTGGAGGGCATTTGGGGATTCAACACACACCTTAGTACTGAGGTTTTTATCTGCTGCACCACAGCTTCCCTTTCCTTGCACTGCCAGAAGGGCTGCAGCAGATTCCTTCCTTACCAAACCTCCATTCACTGCACTTATGACAAGTTGGGCAATTCTGTCTCCAATCTGTATGAATGAATCAGATTCTCTACTAGTTATCAGAATAACTTTGATTTCTCCTTGGTAACCTGCATCAATCACTCCCCCTAAATCCTGATCAATTTGCCATATCTGTCCTGGTAACTTTCCTCTCCCAAAGTGACCTTTGACTGATTGTGGGACAGATCTCTGTTGTGTGTGCTGACAAATAGGACATTGCAAAATCACAGTTTTTATCAAATCTAGGGGAATGTGCATCTCTCTAACCTCTGTCCACCTGTAAGTGGCTTTTTCTCCCAGATGTCCACATTTCTAGTGAGCCCACTTAGCCATCCCCACCAAGTCAGAATTCTGGGTTGACACTTCTGCCTCTGCACTTTTGTCTTTGATGTCTGCAAGGGAATTGAACCAGCATTCTAATGAGTCAATGGGACAATTAACATATATGACTTTACTCTGTTTTAACATTTCCCAAATTTCCTGCCATAACTCTTTGCTCCTCATCTCCTTTAAATGAATGAACCAGTTATGTGAAAGCCATGTGGAAAGCCAAATGGCTAATCTATTGGCAGTGAACCAAGAATAAGTGTAAAAATGACACGTCTCAGGCAGCTCTTGCTTGAAAGTCTGACACACATTGTACGACTTTTCAGTAACTGGATTGTATAACGCTGCTTTCCAAAGTCTTTTAGTATCCATGTATTTCAATGAACCATTAGCAAACCAAACATGCTTCCTATCCTCAGGGGACAAGATTTCAAATGGTGCACTCAATTTTACTGGTGACTCTTTTACCTGTGGTACTCCCTACACCCTCTCCTCATCCTGTAAAGGGGCTTGTATCACCTGTTCATTTAGGGCTGCAGTGCCTGTCGGTCCTACTCGAGCCCTGTCTTGTATGTACCAGATCCAAAGTATGATACTAGCCTCTTGTGCCTGTCCTATACTGTGAGATTTAGGTGAACGCATCACCCACTGCATGAATGATATTTCAGATTTTAGAATTACATTATAATTTTATGTAATTTGCTCAGTATTCACTAGAGCCTAATAACAAGTCAAAAGCTGTTTTTCAAAAGGAGTATAGCGCTCCATAAAGTCAGATAGTTTTCTAGTCCAAAGCCCCAGGGGCACCCTTGTCCTCCCCTGTTTCTGCCACATACTCAAGTTGGTATATTGTCCCTGATTTACATGTAAATCAGTGTTTCCCTCTTGCACTGCGCACAAATCTGAAGTCTGTTGAATTATTTCATTTGCCACATCAAAAGCACACAGCTGCGCCTCACTCCATTCAAACTCATGTTTTTTCCTAGTTATTTTGTACCAAAGGATTAGGATTTTACTCAGATGAGAGCTATACTGTTTCCAAAAATCAAACAATTTCATGAAACTCAGTGTCTCTTGCTTAGTGCAAATAGTAAGAAACTCTAAAATCTTTTGTTTTACCTTTGACAACATCTGTCTATTTTCTGGATTCCACTGAATTCCCAGAAACTGCACATTTTGTGACAGTACCTCTGTCTTGGCTGAATTAATTATACACATCGTACTCTGCAAAAGTGGCCTGAATATACATGTAACATCGTCAACTTCTTGCTTAGTGTAATCTTTTAAAGAATGCACTTCAACTCCTGCCAAAACTGTGGGCTGCTCTGCTCACGGAGAACTATGCTCTGCTCATGAGGCTCACACTGGGCCCCACCTTTTTTAACCTCCTCATTGCTGGAATGGGAGAAGTCAGATTCTCCTGTAATTGCTTTGTAAATTTCAGTTTTATCTTGCAATAACTTGTTCTGGCTAATTTGCTCAAGTAAATTCTTATTTTCGTGTTCTAACTGTTTACATCTCTCATGTATTTTTCTGTAAGCAGATAAAAGTATCCAAACCCTTCTGTCAAGAACAAAAGGGACATCATTTCTTTCAAAAAGCACCTTTTCTAAATATGAAAACACTTTAGTTTATCCAAGCGCTCATCCCAGAACGTAGAAAGTGCTGATAAACAAGAAAACATGTTTGTCACAGCACCACAAGGCAGTTTACTTTCACATACATTTTCAAACATGGTCTGCGTGCTTCCTTTAATTCTCTAAACAACAAAAACAATTACACTTTTAAATCGTTCACTTCTGATCTCCAATTCCACTCCCAGTCTGACGACTCTTCGGCAAAATGTTTTACTTTCACTAATGACCGAGCTGACAAAGAGGTTCCTGAGAGAGGAGATTAGTAGGTTGGAGGCACATGTTTAAAAATAGTCACAGCAATGAAAGGAAAATATATCAAAGTGATTCTCAACTGCAATGTTCACAGCAAATATATGTGATTATATTATAAGCAAAGAAGAAAGTCAAAATTCATCACCATAGGGCCTATCACTGCTCTTCATCTTTCTCATGCCAGCAAGTTGATGACCCCTGTTCAACTGCGAGAAATAGTTTTTTCCACCCTCACAGGAGGTCAGGCAGTTGACGTCCACTCCTGACAGAAATTCCCCTTGCTGCTGCCCAGGGACACCTTTTATAGATTAAATAATGAAAAAGCCTTCTGAAAGGCCCTTCCCTCTAATATTCAAAACATGCTGGCTACTGTAGGTCAGAGTTGTAAGAAACAACATTGAAAGTTGGCCAAGTTTTCAAGGCCCTCTCTCCCAAGGCCAAGTCCTTCCCTGCACTAAAGAAAAACACTAAATATGCACTTCCTTATCATGCTATTGTGTTCGGTAAGAGAAAATACGAAAAACACAAGCTTAGTTCACCATGTGGAAAAGCACAGCTCATATGCAATGTCTCAACTGCAATGTCTAACACCACGATAAAGCCAATAGGCAGCTAAACTAAATACAAAACGTAATGTCCAACGCCACGTTAAAGCCAATAGGCAGCTAAACTGAATACAAAATGTAATGTGCTACTAGTGAACATTGAACAACTAATATGCACAGTGGTGAAACACAAAGTCAGTGGTCAAACATAATTAATTTCATTACATAAGCTGAGCAGCTGTTGGTAAATTCTTGAGTGACACAAGATGTGACATTTTTGACATGAGGTCTACTACAACTAACATAGTAGTATATGTGTTAGATTCTGATAAGTCTGTAATAAAATCCATGCTGACTGTGTGCCGTGGTTTAGGGGGAATTGGCAAGGGTTGAAGAAGACCAGAGGGAGCGAGGTGTGAGGATTAATTCTGAGGACAGGTTGGGCATGAATTTACATGGTTATAGACATCTTGGCGCATGGTTTTCGACCATACGTTTTCTAAAGTCTTTTGTACACCTGGGTGTCCAGCCAAGGGGGAATCATGACTCCAGACTAGTACTTGATGTTGCAATTCCTGTGTTGGAATGTATAATTGCCCTGAATGTAAGTAATAGTCCTGTTTAATCATATTATATGGTTTTCTGAGCCACTGTTCAGGAGGAAGGTCATGCTATACCTTCTTGACATTATCCATGAATTTATCTGTTGTGGTTAGAGCTAATACCTTGTCTGCAGGTATTATACTGGAAGTGTTACAAGAACTAGCACCCCCTGGGTGCCCTATACGTGACAAGATATCTGACTGAAGTTGTTTGGTCCCTTGTCTGTATGTGATAATAAAAAAATCGCTGAAGAAGTGAAGCCAGTGCATTTGTCTAGGTGTGAAAGCCTTAACTTAACTAAAGAACTGCAAATTCTTATGGTCAGTGTAGATGGCGAGAGTGTGCTTTGTTCCCAGCAAATAATGTTGCCACCCAGTATATGCTGTTTTAATAGCTAATAGTTCTCTTTCAGCCATGGCATAATTTTGCTCAGCTGGAAGGAGTTTTTTAGAATAAAAGGCTACAGGACCGAGATGCCCTGTTTGTGGATCTTTTTGTGATAACAAAACCTCCCAGTGCTAATTGAGAAGCATCAGCTTCAACATAAAATGGCTGCTCAGGATCTGGGTGGGGTAAAATGGGAGCAGTGGTGAATCTTCTTTAGAGAGTTGTTAAAGCCTGTTCTGCTGCTCAAGACCAGATAAATCATTGTCCCTTCTTTAATAAGGTGGTTATAGGGACCAATATTTGTGAGAATTGTGTGATGAAGCGCCTATAAAAATTGGCAAGACCAAGAATCTTTTGGAAATCCTTAACAGAAGGGGTTTGCCATGAAAGAATAGTGTCTACTTTTTAGGGGTCCATGGTAATGCCGCTGGGAGATAAGTGATATCCAAGGAACTGTACTGAGTCAGTGTTAAAGATACATTTTTGTAATTTGTCATACAGGCAGTGTTCACGTAGACGTTGCAGAATGCCCCTAATGTGCTGAATGTGTTCCTGCTTATTTTTAGAAAATATCAAGATGTCACGTATGCAGACAACAGTGCAGACATCCAGGAACGCATGTAATACATCATTGATGAAGTATTGGAATGCCGCTGGGGCATTGCAAAGCCCATAGGGCATCACTGTTTATTCGAACAAAACAAAACTTTGTCCAAAAGGCAGTCTTCCATTCGTCTCCATTCTTGACACGGATCAGGTGATATGCACTGTGCAAGTCTAGCTTGGTGTAAATGGTGGACCATCAGACTTGGCCCAACAGGACCGGTTTTAGAGGCAAGGGGTAATGATTTTTGATGGTTGCTTTATTAACCATTCTACAATCAATACAAGCCCACAGATCTCTGGATTTTTTGCCATGAAGAAAACAGGCAATGAAATGGGAGAAGTAGAATGTCTTATGAACCCCAAATCCAAGAACTCATCCAAATACTTGCACAGATATTGATTTTCGGGTTCTGTTGATGCATATATTCTACTGCAAGGAAGGACTGCGCCTGGAACTAGATCTATCTGACAATCATGAACCCTATGGGGTGGCAACTGAGTTGCTTTGACTGGGTCAAAGACGTCTTGGAAAACCCGATATTCTTCTGGTAGAATAGTGGGAGAATAGTCATTGATTACAGCACAATGTAGGGGTGTCAGAGGACAGCAGGCTTCTTGATAGCATGTGGTCATGTAGAAGGTGGAGTCCACGGTGACTGTTTGAGAAACCCAATCAATTTTAGGATTGTGGTATTCCAGTCAGAGAATACCAAAAATAATGCCAAAGTTGGGGGTATCGATTAAGTCAAAGGTTGTATCTCCTATATGACCATTGTCACATACTGTGGTCAACGGACTAGTGTGAAATCGAATAAGGCCAGAGGACAAGGCTGAGCCATCAACTGCCCTAATGGGTTCAGGCACTAGTCTTGGTAACAGGTGACACTCCCAGCTTGGTTGCTATGGCCAGATCAGACCTGTAGCACCTGAGTATATGAGCAGTGACAGACTTTGTCTATTTTGAGGTGGTAGAATGAGGATGACTCTAATAGTAAGGTGTCTAGGTACAGGGTTTAGGACATTAGTCAAGTATTGGTAGATCTGGTAAAGGGACCGTTTCGGAGAGGCAATCTCAGTTCTCTCCGAGATCATTAGTTTTCCTGCTGCAGTTCAGGAACACTCAAACTAGCGACAGCTTTTTTCTTTTTAGGTTTAACTGTGTAGTCTTGTGCGAAGTGGACGGATTTACTGCAATATAGGCATAGATTGGCCTTACGGTGCAGTTCCTTTTCTTCAATAGGTAAAGGGCCTCTAACTCCCCCAGTTTGCATGGGTTCTGGTTCCTGTGCTTTTTCTTCAATTTCTCTTTTATCTGTTTTTAAAACAACTATCCTGGGGTCACTCCGAGATGTTCAGATTTCCTTGCTCTCAACTGATGATGTAGTCTCACTACTAAATCAATAAATTCAGCGCAGTCTTCTAGTAATTCAACGATATAGGATAAACTATATTTTAAATCATCCCTCAGCCCTCTGTAAAAAAGTGAGGTACATTTTTCTTCAGGCCATCTAGTCTCATTAATTAACTGGTTGAAAGTAGTAATGTAAGTAAAGAGGTCCTTGAACCCTTGTCGTAAATGTAATAATTAGTTATCACAAGACTGGATAAAAACATGTTTCACAAACAATTGTGTTAGGGCTGCCTTAAAACCGGCAAAATTATATAGGATGGGATCATTCTATTCAATAAGTTGAATAGACCAATTGGCGGCAACAACACCAAGATAGGAAACTACAAAGGCTACCTTAGCAGCATCTGATGTAAATATTTGAGGTTTACGCATAAAACGCAGTTGGCATTGACTCATGAAAGCAGCAAAGTGAGAACTATCCCCACTGAATTTTTCAGGGTTGGCCAATGGCACAGATGTCGGAGTGGTCACTGTTACATGTAGACTCTGGTTATAGGCATTAGCAGGAGTGGAAGTGGAGAGTTGAGACCAAGGTTTGGGGAATTATTAATGAGCCGTGGACCTGATGGATCCCTCCATTGTGTGGAGGATGGGGAACGTGTTAGAGTCTCCCTGAGCTCTTGATTCTTGGTTCGTAATTTTATGACTTGTTCCTGTAAAATCTGTACTAGAACTGCCAACTGCTCAGTAGGGGTTGAATTATCTAAATCAGTTACAGACTTGTGATCCATGATGACTTCGCCCCAAGGGAGCTTTAATATTGTGGCTTGGCTTTCTGTTCTGTGAGAGCCACTCACCTGAATTCCAGGCATTCCTAGAGGGCAATGGCTATTCCCCAATCCCGGTGAGGACTAACGTGACTGCAATGAAGAGTACATCGCCCTCTCGCAAGTCCTCAAAGGGAAGGCAGTTTTGGGAAGGGAAAAAGGAAATACCATCTTCTGCTTTATGGACTGCAGAACTGGACTGTTGGATCCTGGTCTGCGTGTTGTGTTGGGCACCAGGACGTCTGATTTCTCAAAATACTGGGTTCTTGGTTTTTAAGATTCTGGACTGGAAAATAATTACTTCATTAATACATTGAATTTGCATCAACTATTGCAAAATGTAAGTTATTGTTTACACATTGTGCATACATTTCTATAAGGCTAAACAAATCTCTTCCTCTTTTTACAATACTTTCAGAGTCTCTGAGGCAATGTCCAAACTCAAAAACAATCAACTTGACTAAAGGGCTTCTTTGTGTTCTGGCGTAATCTCTTGCCAATAATAGTTTTGAAAAACTTGCTCTATTTCTGATCTCCTAATTCTCAGGGGAGAGCTTGTTACAGGAAATACGTCTTTCCTTAATGTCTGTTTAGCAGTATCTTGGATTCACACCAAAATGATAAATCACGCTAGTTCTTATAGTCATAAATTAATTATAAAAGACAGAGCTCTGTTTTGTTTCATTTGAGCACTTAATCTCTCTGTACCTCGAAATGAAGTTACTTGCTTGAAAATTTCAGAAGAACCCAAACTGAGATTTTTCACCTTTCTTATTTTCTCTCTTTCACAGGAAATACGGGATCATAGGCAGAAGACAGAAGAGGAGAGCTGGGACTACGCAGGAAGCCAACCGGAGGGCGTGGCTCACAGGAACTCGACTGGAGGCTGTCCGGAGGACGAGAAATGCTGGAACTTGACCGGAAGCTGGTCGGAGAACGAGGAACACTGGAACTCAACTGGAGGCAGGTTGAAGGACAATGAACTTGACTTGCACTGGAACACCTCTGGAAACAGGCTGGAGGACAAGGAACTTGACTTGACTGGAAACAGGTGAGAAGAGCAATAGGTACAAAGCCAAGCCAGTCCCCTTACTCACAAGCATCCTTAAATAAGCAAATATGCATATGTGCTTTTTGGCAGTTGATGACATGTTAAGGAAATGAACAATTATCCTCCTGATTGTGGCACATGTCCAATACAGATCACATTGTGAAGAGCACTTGTTTTGGCAGTTACAGTTGGAGCAGGTGGAAAGGCAGTTGGTTGCTTGTTAAGGAAATGAGCAATTATTCCTGATTGTGGCACATGTTCATTACAGATCACATTGTGAAGAGCTCATGTTTTGGCAGTTACAGTTGGCACAAGTTTAGCAGGTGGAATACAATGTGTATAATCAACAAGCAATGGTTATAATAAATGAGACATTTAACAACCATTGGTTATTGCAAACTTGATATTCAAGGATGTAATGAATATAGCCAAATAAGTCTGAATGTTGCAAGCAACATTACCTTACTGTAATCGAGCTCTTGTATGTGCTAGTGTGCCCACAACAGACACTGTGGATAGTAGCAAGACTAACTACTTTTGGGGACTTTTACAGAGACAGCTCTCCCATGACATACAATGATATAAAGGATACTTTTAACATTGGCCCCAGACGTTTCTTAACATACTGTGCCACAAAACACCTCATTAACTACACTTGGTGGGCTGGTGAAAGGAAACCTCCAACATTGCCTATTCTTCATACATTACTATTGGAGCTGGGTTCTAGCAAAGTACCTTTATCACATGCACTAACACTGGACAGGCAGGAGCACAGACTCAATGGGATGCAATCCTCTCTACCTCATTATCCCTAAAATCACAGGCCAAGGTGCTCCAACAAGTAAAGGATGTCTCTCGCAATCCACAATTTCACTTTATTCAGTTTATTTATCTCCAGCAAGCATATTTATCGTCCCACCGTCTCCAACGCATGTTCCCTCACACAAGACACAAATGCCCCTGGGCTAGGGAATAGGATGCTACTTTTTACCATATGGTATGGGCCTGCCCACCCATATAATGTACTTGGCACACAATCACTACATTAACAGGGGAATTGTCTAAGTATGAGCACTCCCTCACCCCTGAGTCCTGTCTACTTGACATCCGTGCCAAGGCTAAAGGGGACAAAGAACTTCACAGGTTCATAGGCCTGGCCTTTTCCTTATTTAAATGCCTCATAGCAATGCAATGGAAAGCGCCTTCCAATCCAGATGTCAACACGTGTCTGGGTGCACTGCTGCAGGGGCTAGGGCCGAGTCACAAGCACTCTGCTCCTTGAGAGGCAGGGTTCTGGCTCCGGCAGGTCACGAGATCTGGGAAGGCTAAAAATGATACCCAGCCTCCCTGAACAGTGATGATAAGCTTTAGCATATGTAGTCCTCAGCATGTCAACAGTACATCTCCTGCGTGCACAGAGCTTTAGTCCACACATATCACTGTAACATACCACACCCCTCCCCCCTCAGGAGCCCCTGCTTAACACAGTGTAATGATCCGTCACCTTTTACCGCTGCAACGTTTCCCAGTTCGTATACACCAAATAGCTAATTCCTATGTAACAGGACTCAAAGGCCATTTCCTAATGATGTCATATCATTGCACCCCTTCTGATGTTTTTGTAGACCTCCCATAGCACTGTACACACACCCTCCTGTTATGAAGCTGACTTCTGTAGATGTTATGATCACATGTACCTGCTCATGTTAATGGTATTGTTTATTACCATATGCTGCCTTCTTGTACCTCAGGCTTATGGACTCACTTCCCTGTCTCCATCCTTTTTCTTTCTTATCTTCAAATGTTTCCTTATACCCTGTGCTCTGTGATGGTTGGTTCTGTTGCAATTGCAAATAATAAAAACAAATTTGAGTAAAAAAAAGATGTTTTTGAGAGACAATTGCAAAGTGACTTCAGCTGCTGAAAGAATTGAGTGTGACGTCATTTTGTGTCGCGCTGGCATAGGTTTGTTGGTGTGAAGCTGTGCTGATATTGGTGGACAGTGCCACGTTGCTATTGGTTGAGACTGTCAAGAGCAAAGGATTGTGGGATTGAAGTTACTTCCTGACTTAATCGAAAGCTTATTGTAATTAATTGAAATTGACAGAAAATTACGTTTTTAATGCATTTAAAAGTGCATTAAGAGAGGATGCATTTATTCCAGTTAGAGAGGGTATAGGAACACCACCTGAAGGAATTCCGATATTGACTCATCTACTAAAGGCCTTCATGCATGTACTTGGCTAAAACAATGCTGTAAGATTGCTGAGAAAAAGGGTACCTTAGCTTTTCCCCATTATGGAACATTTAATTTGAGAATTTTAGACAATGTGAAGCGAATAATGTAGAAAATGAACCCTCATCCTGTCGCGTAGGCTCTCATTATTCTAATGAGACTACTGGATTTCGAGTGGCAGAATCGCCTGCAGCGTGGGAGACTGAGTCTGACCCACTCCAGGTGAGACCTGTCGCTCCAATCCGGGTTCAGCTCCGGCTAACTAGCAGTGCCTCATCTCTACCCCAGGGCAGGGATGATTGGGCAGTCGAGCGCATGACATAACTGGTTTCTCAGGGAAGCTGTGGTCACTCAGGTCTCATCCGTTTTTCTCGTTACATTAGTCTCACATACACAATGACAAACAGAGGCAGTATATATTTAAAAAATGCTTTAATAAAGCGACTGCATCTTAGATAGCAAAGCGTGGACTGCAATAACCAGGACGATACAGCATGACAAGATTAAGATTGTGACAAGGAGAGTAAAACATAAAAATAATGCTACCATATTGTCACTAGAGTCAAGAGACTAATTCCTAACTAAGCTGTGGTAGAGCACAGCATGTTAAGCTCTAATTCTGCCCTTCAGGTTCCCCTGGGAAGGCATCATCCCCCATACCTGAGCAAAGGCCTGAAGTCTGTAAGGACAACTGTAGCGAAGCATTCGGCAATCAGCATACAGTCATGGTTCTCTGGCTGGAATCTCCCTCTAATGTGTAAGGGACAGGAAAGTGCCTTTATAATAAAACAGCTGATGTTCTGAGAAAAAGTCCCTACGTAAGGATGTGTATTTTCTATGAATGTCAGAGACTAAACTTATACCACGTTCACCGGCAACCTATCTTGCTGCAGCCTTGGAAGAAGCACAGAGTGAGCAAGAATGTCTTGTTTGAGAACAAAGTGATGGCCTAGGCAAAAACAGTTAGATAGAGAGAAATAAAACAAGACCGTAAAAGTTGCTGTTATAACAATAATAAACCAAAGCCGAATAAAATATATCTATGTTAAAGTGCACAGCGGCAGGCCTAGTATGTTAAAATAACGCGCATGGAGCTATAACTAAAATGGCTACACAACACCCTCCCCTTGTCGGTTGAAGGTGGTTCAAAGTCTAAATATACATAAAAGCTACTAAGCTCAACCTAAGATATATATGTGAAAATGTCAATAATGACAAGTTAAAAGGACACATGAGCGTACAAATGGACAATATAAAACTGTAAACATTTGACATCAAAGGGACCAAATTTCAAGAGTCAGCGTTATTTTTAGAATTTTCAATCGATTCCGTGACAATGGAGGACAGGAAATCTTCTACTTCAGCAGGTGTTAAAGTCAGAAAAGCATCGCCGAGAAGGACCAAGGAGCAGTTGTGTTCCATAGCCTGAGTCACAGCCAAGGTGGCATTCCGTGGTGTGCCCAATGATGAGTTAAGAGCCACATCCTCTAGGAAGGGTAACTCATATGTAGCATTCCGTAGCAAACGCACCCTCAACGCGCATGTCTGATAATGAGCCCTCAGCGAGAACATCAACAGATCAGCGTCCAAAGAAAGCCAAGCGCTGCATAGAAAGACAAACTTCCAGTGCATGTGCCAAAGAGCACCAGAGGCACCGAAACACAGGCTACACACAATGTAAAACCGGTCTGAATGACCAGTCACACTCCAATTGCTCCAGGAGTGTTGCTCCAAAATACTGCATCATGCATTCACCAAACAGCTGCGCTGATGGGGCGCTTTTGTTCCTTCTTGTTGCGACGGGCAGCCATTGTGTATAAAAATAGCAGCACCAAAATGCCAAATATTATAGCCAAAGTTATTGGAAATCCCCTAACAATACTGGAGAATATTGAGTGGATGGCTGATGGTATTAAACCGAATATGGAGGAGAAGGTGTGAAGGAAACCAGAACCAACAGCCTTAAAGAAATTTGAGATTCCAGTAGTACTGGACACATTAAATATTCTTCCCACGAGTTCACCAAAGTGTCTCGGAAAGTTGGTACTTAAAAGGGACTGTATCCCTGCAGGCGACCTTGCCACCTGAAGTGCGTAGGTCTTGCGCGCAGATGTAAGAGCCACATGTTTTTGAAACAATAAAGCCTTGAGTCTGCTCAACTTGTCAGAATTTACATTAGAAGTAGCAATATGAGGCCAAATGTCCGCTACCTCTTTTATTTTAGTGGGAGGAAAAAGTACGTTCCCGCAGCATGTAACAATCTCAGAGACCGAAACAACGTAAACTATTCCGGCTCGCATCCCACAACAGTCTTCACCATTGAGGAGAAAATAGATGTCATTTGAAAGCACCTGGAACGTAGGCCTAATCCTGGGGACTGGTACTCCCATCAGATAACAAGCCAAGATTGCTGCAGATGCATTACACGCCCCATGCAAGGACTGCTGTTTTGCATTCATTACCGCTAAGAAAGACTTCTTTTATGCCACTGAAACTTTTGTATGCGAAGGGTAGCTCCCACACCTCATGGATGTAACTATCTCCCAGTTTTTCGTATCTGCCTACCGGAGTGTGTTTTAAACAGGACGTGAATTGTAGTGTGGAAATAGGCAGATTAATAACCCTGTGTATTAACCACTCAGCAGATGGTATTTCAGCCACAGTAAAAGGCAACTTTTCTAATTTTTCGATGTTTAGCATGACGTAAGTCGCTTCTTTCTTAGCCATTAGTTGCTGTTGTCGCGTTAAATTAAAAAAATATATATATTTCCATCGTGCTGACATATTGCCCCGGAACGCGACCCACCTTCAGTGTTTGAAGCATCCAACCCAACTGCATAATGAGCCTTAGCTGACTCTGTCCATGATGTAAGGAAGACAGATCTGTTTGAATAATGTCCATAGCAGAAGAGACGATGTTATTTAAGGTGTATATCCTGTCGGACAGGGTATTAATCCCATTATCTACAACAGCTAATGCCTTCTTTAAATTTTCCTGGTCTATTTACCTTAACCGGGCAGCAGCTTCTTGTTGTGAAAGCTTCCAGATTTCATTATGTACTTCATATAAGAAGTGTTTTCTGTGTTGTTTTCTGGGGCCTAACAGGAAGTCCTGTAAGTCAATGTTATTAGACAGGAGACTGAGGTGTTCTCTAACCGCATCTAGTGAGGAAGTCTTTAAACATTGCTGGCATAGTTTCCCTACACTGTATGTTGTTACTATACTTGCATGTTCAGACGATATATAGTGAGGGTCCGGCCTACTAGTTCTAAAACCCTCTGAGGAGTTGATAAAACGTTTGTGACGCCCATTGGTATATATTGGCCACAATAACCACCCACCAGAACATGTCAGTGAAACATTAAATGTGCCATTCTGAATCTATTCATCAAGCTGATCTTCAGTTGCATTTAAATATTTTTGCCATTTATAAAATTTTGCAGGGGCAGGTATACTGGGCATGTTCAATTCCTTAATCTTTGCTAAGCCTAAACAACTTGTTTTTTGTACAGTTTCATTTAAAAATATAAATTGAACTGGAATCAGGCATGCTCTAAATAAAGCTTCCTTCCCCCGTGTTTGCCTATGTCTAGTTCCCCACATACTTTTTAAGTCACTCGACTTCAGCCCATATTCATAGCCTTCTATAGTCAACCGGGAAACAAAGGAATCCGAATATATACATTTTGAATTTGTCAATAGTATACATATGTTTTCTGTAGGTGGCAATTTAAAATAATACGACTCAGCATTTTTAACATCGTGCCCAGAAAAATATATAAACTTTTCAGAATGCGTTTTGGAACTCCCTTGTGGTGGAGTAGGACAGTGTTCCCATTGTACATAATTAAAAACAGTTTTAGGGCTACTTGCTCTGTGGATGAAAATTATGTGACCATAATAATTATAGCAAAACATATCACAATAATTCTCTCTAGATTGATAAACATCTTAGTTTTCAAATACAGTATAATACTGCAATTCAGTAATCATAGAATCAACTGTTTTCACATCCCAATCATCAGAAACAACTCCGGGTATCATTATATCGTTCATTGAAAGTTTAAACACATATGGTATTTGAATGACCCCCGTAGGGCCTTATATATAAAATGTTTCTTTATCCCAAACAATCCCATCAGGAATTGGTATAGTGGAAATGTTCACAAAGGACATGTCTCTGCGGACCTTGTGAGAAGAAAAATGTGGTTTTAGGACCTCATCCACCAGTTCAACTGTTGATTTTTCAGGAAGAAAATGACCATGTATTAACAAAAAGAATGTGATGACAAACCCAATCTAAAGCAGTAAGGCTAGTAAAGTTAAGGAAAGCCACAGATAGTTCCATGGGAGAATAAAGTAAGTTACTTTAAGCCAATTTATCAGCTTACGTTTTTTTACCAGTTCAGGTGTCGAAGAGGCGAATGAGTCCCAGAAGTCATCGTTGATGTCGGCAAAGTATCCAGAAGCAGTTTGTGCAAAAACTGGAGCCTTGTTTGTTGGTGGAGTTGGTGTTTCCCGCGGTGGCACAGAATAAATACCACCATCCGTCTGTGTCGAAGTTGTGTCAAATCGATCAGTAGTTTCCATATTTGATGTCAGTGGAACTAATGCAAGATAATTTTCCACCCTTCCCAATCCCGGAGAGGTATCAGTGTTGCTGCTTACAACTTGTAGAGGAACTTCTTGACCAGTATTGAGAGGGATTCGGGGACTACTGGCTGTCGATGGAGACAAAACAATTTTCTTTGGCACCAGCCAACGGTGGTAGAATGACAGTTCTGGTACCGTGTATTCCCAAAACTGGTACCGGTGCACGATAAGAAGGGCCAAATTCCTTTTTCACAGCAACTTTTTCATGTACTAGATCTTCCACTCTAGGAATCCAGCAGGTAGGAGTTACAGGTACATCCTTAATTCCTATGGAGGCAGCACTGGTAGAAGAGTTGTTGTCATGGAACTTTTGTAATTCCTGGAAGACTGTGACACGTTCATTTGTGTTAAATGGTGTTGCTGCCACCTCCACGCCAGGACCATCAAGATCTGGAACATACGTTTGAGTACCAAACAGGCACTCATATGAAGTACGACCCCCCAAAGACCTTCTAGGCAGATTGTTAAGTGCTCTCTGGACTCCATACAGGTGATTAAGCCAACTACGACCTGTACCTAAGACTCTGGCTGTTAAGGATTGTTTTAAAACTCGGTTTAATCGCTCCATGACACTATTTCCCTCAGGATGAAATGGAGACGAGTACTGGAGTTGGACCCCCAACGAAGCCATGGCATCCCTGAAAGCCCTTGAGGTGAAAGCAGGGCCCTGGTCTGAGTGGAAAGCCTCAATTACATATGTACCGACTCGCAAATCTTTAATAACAGTCCGAGCATCAGCCGAGCGTTGTGGCCACACCCATAGAAATCTGGAGCAGGAGTCGACAGCGACTAGGATGTATTTGTATGCACTGTCCGGTGTTAGGGGACCGCAATGGTCCAAGTACACACATTGTAAAGGTTTGTTAGAAATTAGGAGGGGTGTCTGCAGTGGGCGCTTAGCAGTGGAATCTTTGATTTGTTGGAAGATGTCACAACAAAGGACATCCTGTTTGGCTTCCTTGTACAGGCCTGCCCACCAAAAACGGGCTTGTAGCAATGATATTGTAGCTGCCACACCAGCATGGGCACATGCTGCCCCCTCATGCGTTGCTTTAATCAACTCTGGTCTTATATCTTTATTGGGAATTTCTCAAACCCCTATTCCTGGTATCTTAACTTCAGCGTTTAGGCAGCCTCTCATTCGGTAGGAATATTTAACAGGAAATGCTTTTGGATAGGGCGTACCATCAGCCGTAGCTTTCACGGCAGCCCATATGTCTGCGTCCAGTTTTGCTCCTGAGTGGGTTACTGCAGCAACAGTGGCCGTAGCAGCTGCTGACTTTGCAGCTTCATCAGCCATTGTTTTCCCAGCCACGTGTATTCCAACTCGCTGGTGTCCAAGTGTATGTACAACATGGACATTTGGTAACGTTTCCTTCAGATCTGCTACTTTCCCCCACAGTAATCTGTTTTTTATGGTGTTACCTTTAGAATCTCTGAACCCATTCTGGCGCCAATAATGCAGGTATTCATTGAAAGACTGGACATACTAGTACGAATCACAAACAATCAGCGTGTGCTGTGCAGGATCCGTATGTTCCAGTGCCATCCGTTGTGCTATGCAATCCCCTAGGGTTTGCGTAAATGTATGTAGGGGACAACATTTATTATCCTCCATGTAGCCACTTACGACTGCGCAAGCAGCGGAGTATTGGTGCTTTGTGCCAATTGCAGGTTGTGCAGAGCCATCGGTGTACATGACTCTATGATACTGTTCAATAGGCAGTGTGTTTAATGGAACTGGGTATTCTAGTTCATATTGCAAAAATTCTTGAGTTTGTAATTTTGGGTCAAAAATTTAATCTACATCAGTGGCTGTCAAAGACGTGGCCCATTGGATCAAATGTGAATGTAATGCTTTTACATTCGGAATGCTGGCTTTTGTGACAGCCTCTAGGGCTAGGATGGGAGAAACAACAATAATGTGTTTGCCCTGGGCTAGAGGTCTTTCTTTAATGACAGCCATTTGAACAGCAGTGAGAATTTTCTCAGTGGGAGCAAAGCGTTGTTCTGCTGCTGAGTATAAATGCGATTTGTATGCTATCGGGACCGTCTCACCCTCATTAAAGGTTATATAGGTGAAACCAATGGCACCAGCAATTACTCTGATGACCAAGTGTGTTTTGTTGTCCCTTATGTGTAGATGTTGTGCTGCAAGCATGTCTGTCTGCAAGTCTCTGAGAATGCGTGTGTGTTCGACTGTCCAAAAATTACTTGAGAAGTTAGGACGTGTAAAGTCATATAAGGGTTTTATGCGTGACGCATAATCTGGAATGTAAATTCCCCCAAAATTTAGGAAACCCAATAGAGACTGGAGTTTTTTAATTGTATTTGGAGGTTGTAATTGTGCACATTTTTCTAAGAATTGCGGCGCTAGGCTCTTTCCTTCACTCAATAGCTCATATCCCAGAAACAGGACGCTAAGGAAGGCTATTTTTGTTTTTTGTAAGTTGAATTTGTAGCCAAATTCAGCAAATCCCACAACAATGCGGGCTACCTGTCTTAAATGTTGCAGTAATTCATCATCCGTAAGATAGATATCATCTACATAGGATAATGCTTCAGGGTCGATGTCATGCAAAATTGCAGTCACACGAGCTGCGAACAGTCCTGGGCTGTTCTTGTA
The DNA here is from genome assembly GCF_031143425.1 of Pleurodeles waltl. NCBI lineage: Eukaryota > Metazoa > Chordata > Amphibia > Caudata > Salamandridae > Pleurodeles > Pleurodeles waltl. The sequence goes on along the minus strand of NC_090437.1, from coordinate 1,027,542,753 downwards.
CCCCTGAGGAAAACAACAGATTTCTTTCTGCTAGCCCAGTGTGCTGAAACTTGTTAAGTCTCTACTCTCAGGCGCTATATTCTGGCAGAAGAAACCATTGGAAATGTCCAGTCTTGTCCTATATTTTTTGCGCACTATGTTGTTCATTAGTGCTGTGCTATGTGAGTTTTGTATAGCGTATGTGCGTGTATGGCTGTTTAAATGTCTGTAGTCTAAGACTATTCTGTAAGAATGGTCCGGTTTAGCTACTGGAAATAAAGGATTATTCATTGGGGAGACACAGGGTTCAATTACGTCCTGGTACTCTAGTTGTGTGAGGATTTCTCTCACAGGTGCTTTCGCATCATGTTTTATTGGATACTGAGGTTGAGGTTGAGGTCCAGGTTCATTTTTAATAGGTATTACATGGTAGGGGGATTCTTTATCCCATCCTACATGGTTGCGATATAAAGCGGGTGCCTGCGCCAATGCCCAATCGATGGTGTAGGATTCACGAGTTCCTCTGGAACAACAGGCGAGAAAGGAGGTTTAATAACCTCTTCCCCACATGGGCACGTACGCACAAATTCAGGTGGCCAATCTTGTTCGTCCAACAAGATATCATATATATTTACCACGCGATCCGAAAAGATTGCGTCTTGTGCGTTCAATGTCTCCTTCTAACTGTAGTGTTACTTTATACACCCTATCAGGCGTGGAGACTCACATGTCCGCAGTTTCTACTTGTAGAAAGTCATCAGTTGCTTTCACCTCCAGATGCTCTAGAAGACTCCGGCGAACTATTATGACCTCTGCCACGCTGTCAAGCAGCGCTAGTGCCCACTTCCTGTTTTTCAAGCGGACCCTCTTCTTGAGCGGCATGTCATATTGCAACTGCTGCCACCTTTTTCTTCTTAAATTGGAGTTTTTGTTGGGGATGTTTTTCTTCCTTTTTAACAGAAACCTCTGATGAGCGTTGTGATTTCTGTCTCGGTTTCACGTACTCTGTTCTTCGCTCTGATCGCCCACCTCTCTCACTGTGTTTTTCCAATGAGTCCTAAAAGGAACGACATTGGCGTGCATCAGTATATTGATAGCTATCAGGCGTTTTTATATTATCTCTTTTTCGAAGATTATATCTATTCTGCGGGGTCTCCATACGCGGAGATTCTCCCCTTTCTTTTTTAGGAGTTTGTTGTTTTTTATCCCAGCGTTTCTTGTTACCTTCAGGAGCTTGCTTGGAAAAATCTTTATTAGATTTGCCCTGAAATTGTGGTTTAGTTGGTCTGGCCCCTAGACTATCTCGACCAATCCTAGAATAGGTCCCTGCGATAATCTTGGGCCACTCGCGTTCCTGATCCTGTTGAGGAACATCACAGAGCCTCATGCGTACTGCTAGTGCAAATGCTTCCCCTTTAAGGTTACTTAAAATAATGGAGGATACTGTGGTAAAATTGCCCATTAATTGCATACCCAAATCCAGAGCCGGGGCAGCCGCGTATTCATCTTGAATTTGCTTCAACACGTCTGGTAAATTGGCAAGTGTTGGTGTACCGTGTGCGGTAGTATAGAGCGCGGCAAATACTGTGCCCAGGTATTACAGTTATCTACTGTGGGGACCATCCCAAATGGCAAGCACATTGTTAGAATTCTATGTTTATCCTGAGGTCCCGTATGGGGAAATACCGCTTCCAGTGCATTTATTTTTTTAGCTAACCAAAACGGAGTTTCCTCTCGTTTGGCGGGTACTTTACCCATAATTGAATGAACAGTTGCAGGGTTAATACCTGGCATCACTGCATGTGGTTGCGCTGGAGCAGCACGTGCTGGGTTTGCATTTAATGTTTGCATTACAAACTGTACTAATCGCCTGTATATCACTGTCAGTTCAGTATATAAGCGAAGAACCTCAGCTACTGATAAATTAGGCACTGCAGGGTGAGGTGTATAAGTGGCCAATAAAGGCCAAGTAGGACCTTCATTACTTAGAGCACCTAACCTAACTGGTAAAATCATGTGGGGTTGGGCACCATCAAGCCAATTATTATGTTCTCGATAAGTTAAAGGTATTTCTAAATGTGCATATGCTCTGTATTGTCCAGGTACATTTGCAAGTGTATAGTGATGAAATGTGTTTGTGTTCCCATCAACTGCTGGAAATGTGACCCAAGAATAGAAAAGTTCTGTTCTATAAGCTGCATAGGCGTTCACCACAAACGTGACTGGACCCCCCCTGGGCCGTTAGGCTGTTTGCTAATAAATGTGCAGTCAGGGGTTGTCTCATATTAACTGCAATTGCTACCTGTTGCGGATTCGCCATGATAGATGGTAAATTTGTTCTGAGAAGGCACGCCAAATAGGGATTTTCCTTTTAGAGTTCAAGCTTGAACAACCTCCAGCATCAGATAGGATGTCCTACTTAGCCAAGGAGGAAATCCTCAATACCAGGGACATCTCCGTATATAGAGTACTGAGGTGTCTTTGTATTTAGTGAGACAGAGATACTCAGCAGGACCCGAAAATTAGAGCCTGACCAAAGGTTGGCGGCTCCATGTCGCGTAGGCTCTCATTATTCTAATGGGACTACTGGATTTTGAGTGGCAGAGTCGTCTGCGGTGTGGGAGACTGAGTCTGACCCACTGCACGTGACACCTGACGCTCCAACCCGGGTTCTGCTTCGGCTAACTAGCAGTGCCTCATCTCTACCCCAGGGCAAGGATGATTGGGCAGCCGAGCGCATGACATAACTGGTTTCTCAGGGAAGCCGTGGGCACTCAGGTCTCATCCGTTTCTCTCAGTTAAATTAGTCTCACATACACAATGACAAACAGAGGCAGTATATATTTCAATAATGCTTTAATAAAGCGACTGCATCTTAGATAGCAAAGCGAGGACTGCAATAACCAGGACGATACAGCATGACAAGATTAAGATTGTGACAAGGAGAGTAAAACATAAAAATAATGCTACCATATTGTCACTAGAATCAACAGACTAATTCCTACATAAGCTGTGATAGAGCACAGCATGTTAAGCTCTTATTCTGCCCTTCAGGTTCCCCTGGGAAGACACCATCCCCCAAACCTGAGCAAAGGCCTGAAGTCTGTAAGGACAGCTGTAGCAAAGCATTCAGCAATCAGCATACAGTCGTGGTTCTCTGGCTGGAATCTCCCTCTAAAATGTAAGGGACAGGGAAGTGTTTTTATAATAAAAGAGCTGATGTTCTGAGAAAATGTCCCTACGTAAGGATGTGTATTTTCTATGAATGTCAGAGACTAAACTTATACCACGTTCACCGGCAACCTATCTTGCTGCAGCCTTGGAAGAAGCACAGAGTGAGCAAGAATGTCTTGTTTGAGAACAGAGTGATGGCCTAGGCAAAAACAGTTAGATAGAGAGAAATAAAACAAGACCGTAAAAGTTGCTATTATAACTATAATAAAGCGAAGCCGAATAAAATATATCTAGGTTAAGCTGCACAGCGGCAAGCCTAGTATGTTAAAATAACGTGCATGGAGCTATAACTAAAATGGCTACACAAGCTCCAAGACCTGTCAAATTTGAAGCCCTTAGTATTTGGGAACTTGTTGCCTTTGAAAGAATGTCAGCCAGTTACGAGAATAGAATGCAGAAAACAATTAACATACTTTCAGAAGCTAGATGGGATACAGAGCAGAAAAGGTGGAGAGCAGCCATATTAGATGGAGTCAGAATGTTCCCAGCTATTTCAAAGGAAGGTGAGGAAAGTACAAAACCAAAGACTAAAAAGAAATCAGAAAAGGCAGAACAGACAACAGAAGCTGAGAATAAAAAGACAGTATGACAGTGATTCAGATGACTAGTTTATAAATCGGGTCCTGATGAACCCTATGCCTCTGTATCACTCTGTTGTGTATCACTAAGTTGAGTAAGAAGTGAAGCAGCACAAAATGTAAACCCAAATGTGGTAACTGCTCTAGTTGCACAATCCCCAAACTAGACAGTGCCAGGTACACCTGCAAATTCAGTAACACAGGTGCCTGTAGTGTACCCACCAGCTCTGACTGTAACACAGTTCAGCCCTTGCCAATTCCAGTCGTAAATCAAGCTGTGCCAAGTCCTAATGTGAGTCAAACTGTGCAGTCATCTTATGTGAATCTGCCAGTGCAAAACTGTACCCCAAATCAGTCTGTGCCAATGTTTAGTCCAGTTCAGTGAATGCCAAATGTTACCCCGAGCCAAACAGGACAAAGCTTCAGTACCATCTTAACAGGACAGAGTGTAGGAATGACAATTCCTCAAAATCAGACAAATCTTATGGATCGAGAAGCAGTAAGAGGTCCAGTGATTATAGGTCCAGTCATTCCCTTGTATGCTTTAGGCACGCCTCAAAGTAATGCCCATTCATTAAATGTCCTAACTGTTCCTGAAAGACCAGTTACATCTACTGGGTATTACCAGTTGGTATGCGGAGACCTGTACATTCAAACAATTCAAAGATGGAGAGAACTGCTTCTCTTGTTCCACCCTTGACCCCTATTCAAATTTCAGAACCTAACTCAATGTTAAATCAAGAAGGACGTATTTCAGATATGAGGTTTCCTCAGGGAACCCCCACCTCATTTCATGCCCGGACCTGATCGCCCAACCGTCGCCTCAGCTTCTACACGCCCACCCGTCAACTTTGCTCCGCCAACCTCGCGCTCGCCACCGTCCCTTGCATCTGCCGCACCACGGCAGGTGGGAAATCCTTCTACCTGGCGGCCAAGACATGGAATTCCCTCCCCACCAACCTCAGGACCACCCCGGACCACCTCGCATTCCTGAGGCAACTCAAGACCTGGCTCTTCGAGCAGCAGTAACCCCATCCCCCTAGCGCCTTGAGACCCGCACGGGTAAGTAGCGCGCTTTATAAATGCTCGTGATTTGATTTGATTTTGAATGCATGTTGCAGTACCCCATAAGCAGAAGTATCAAAGACAAATAATATCAGTTTACAGTTTACAAGGTTTTCACAGCACAACAATTGACCGATTGGTTAAATAAACTGAGTCCTCGAGGTGCAACAGGTGTGACAAGTTGCAGTGTCAGACCAGAAAAAACACCAGAGAGTGATAGATCAGTAAATGTTCCTAGACTGAAATTGGAGTTAAATGGAATGATTTTAGGGATGTTAGACACAGCTCATTTGGAAAATTACACAGAAGATGAACTTTGGTTCATGTGCAAAGAAGTTACACAATGTGCAGAACAGGCCAAAAAATATGATGTTGATTTAGAAAATTAAGGAATTGATTACATACATACATACAGACATGGGGAGCTTTCGATGAGTGGAAAGGTAGCTGGTCGAAGAAAAGAGATCAGACGAAAGCAAAGAAAAATGTGCCTCCAGCAGGAGCGAATCAAGCCAAGGACAATGTGAAAATGAGAGAAATACCAGGTGGAGGTTATGTTCATGTACCTTGTAGTAGGAGTGATATATTGTCATTCACCAATGATTACCCAAGCCTGTGGAATGGTACAAGCAAACAGATAGATTGGTTAAACTGCCTGTGGGAAGATTTGAATACATTGTTTGATATTGTGGTTCCGGCTCATTTGTGGTCTGCATGCAAAGTGCATGTTGATAGGCATACAAAGAAATCTTCTAACAGGCGCACCATTTGAAGAGGTAATGAAAACGTATTACAAGGTGACTAATTTCGGAAAAATAAAGTGCCCCCGAAAGATGCTCATTGGCAGAAAATTGACAGAACAACCATGAACCAAAAGAGTTGACTCATGCTTATTATGAGAGACTGTTGCAGGCTTTCAAGCATCACTGTGGTACTGAAACTATAGAGGCAAAAGATATGGGTTATTTTGTGTCCAAATTTCTGCAGGGATTGAAGACAGAGATAAGTGAAATGATTCAGAAACACTTGATTTGTAGGCAGAATAAACCAATTGATGAGATTCTGCATTATGCAAAATATTGTAGTGATGAAATACAATTGAAGCAGAAGAAGTTGAAAGAAAAAGTAATGCTCTTGCAATTGAAAGCTGCACAGAAAGCAAACTAGAATCCGCACATGATAGTGAACACTAGTGCAATCCAAGGAGTATCACAGCAGCTGACAAATGTTGTTCAGGTTAGAGGTAGAGGGCGTGGTGTTAAGATAGATCAAACTGAGGTGTTCTTGATGTCCAGGCCTTGAAGAGAACTAATCCATTTCATGCTTGTGGAAATTTAGGTCAGTGGCAGAGGGAGTGTTCATATGATAATATGAATAATCAAGTGCATAATGCTGGAGCTGGCTCAGATGCAAGGCTATAATCAAGTTCAAGTTTAAAGAGTTCAAAGACCCTGAGTACAAAATGTGAATGTGTCCCCTGGATAGCAGTACTGCAAGTACTACAAGCCACAGCGACGCAGCAGAAAATTATTGTTTCCCAACCAAACATGAATCCAATGTTAAATGCTAATGGGAATCAGATAGCATCACAGTTTCCCTTAATTGATCTGAGAAATGAGGAATTTTCAGAAATTTTTCAAACTGATAGTTCTGATAATGATGACTGCACGATAGGTGCATCCTTAGAAGTAGATCATCGTGATCCCTATGTAAATGCTAATGTTATGGGCCATGATGTGTCAATCTTGGTCGACCCAGGAGCTACATGTTCCACTGCCAGAACAGCTGAAGTACCAAATTTGCCCCTTTCTGGAAAGAGAATCCAGGATGTAGGAGCTGCAAATAAACAATTGACAAACCCTGTAACAGAGTATGTCCAGCACCAATTTGTGGTCTGTGATTTAAGTCCTGTAAGCTTACTAGGATGTGATCTGCAGCATAAGATCAATTGTTCCGTTAGCTGCATACCCATAAGAATAGCGATTCAGACACATGAGTAAGATGTGCCCTGTAAAATTGTATAGCAGTACTGGGTGTCACATTGTACCCAGTACTGACATGTAATATTTGCCCAAAGTTTTAAAGAAATGGTGACAACAGAAGTTTGGAATTTTTCAGGAAAAGAGTTGGGACTCATCAAAGGAGTTGAGCCTATTAAAATAACAGTGAAGCCAAGTACTGTGTATCCAAAAACACCCCTGTACAATGTCACCAGAGACATTTGGTGGAATTACCTCTTTGATTAATTGTTTGATTGAGTAGGGTATCTTAAAAGAGATATTGGGAAGTCCATGTAACTCACCTATTTTAGGATTGCAGAAGCCCAATGGAAAGTACTGCATAGTTCAAGACCAGAAAAAAGTGAACAAGACTGTTGTTCCATGTTGTCCCGTATTACTGAATCTAGCAGTAATTTTATTTCAGATTTCCTGCGAAGCAGAATGGTTTACTGTAATTGACCTTTGCCAAGTATTTTTTTCCATACCATTACACAAAGGAACTAAATTTATTTTTGTGTTCAAATTCGGCAGCCATGTTTTGGCATGGTGCCAAACTCCACAAGGATATACTGAGCAAAGTTGGATCAGATCAGGATGTGTTAAGAGAATTGAAGATGATGTTTGGGTTTCAAGTGATAGAGAGCAGTGTTACCCAACAGTTTATTGTCTCCTATGGCAAGACATTATCACACAAAGGTAGAGATGCAATGATCAAAGCATTCAGACAAAGTTGGTTTATCCCTAGGTTGAGAGTGGCTGCTAAAGCCACATGTCACAAATGTGTCACATGCCAACAGATGAATGTAGGAAAACACACAGTTATTACAAGGAGTCATGCTGGTAGATCAGGAGGACCACTCAACAGAATGGAGCTGGATTTTATCAAACTGCCAGTGTGCAATGGACTGAGATATGTCTTAGTCAGTGTAAGCATTTTCTCCCACTGGGTCAAAGCGTATCCCACTCGGAGACATGTTAGTCTCACAGTAGCAAAGCTATTACTTAGAGAGTTGATTCCACATTTCGGCTTTCCAATTTCTCTAGAATCAGACCAAGGAACTCATTTCAACAGTGAGGTCCTAAAAATGTTGTGTGCAGCATTACAAGTTGAGCGAAGACAGCATTGCAGCTATAGACCAGAAGCTTCAGGACTGGTAGAACAGATTATTGGAACTTTGAAGTCCGAATTGGTGAAAATATGTGCATCCACAACACTGAAATGGCCAGATGCATTGCCTCTTGTTTTGATGAGTATGTGCAGCACACCTGACAGAAAGACAGGATTGTCTCCACATGAGATTATCTTTGGGAAAGTCGTGAGATTGCTAGCAGTGCCTGCAAATGCGCTTGTGAACATTACGGATGACTTAGTGCTGGAATATTTGAACGGACTGGCTGACATGGTGCGTTCTTTGTTCCATCAGGTTGGAGATGCTACTGTACAACCACAGCAGAAACTGTGTCATGACCTATGTCCTGGCGGGTCTTGATTAAACAACTTGTAAGGAAAATGTATTTGCAACGTGTTGGAAAGGCCCTCACGGGTGGTCCTAGTGACAGCTTCAGCTGTGAGATATGTTGGTCTCCCGAACTGAGGGCATGGAGACATATTAATAAAGTTCTAAGTCCCCTACATGAAACAGCACCTGTTCTAGCTGTTGGGGTTGGACAAGTGACTGCTACAGCAAGGCCTGATGGGGTTCTGAGTGAGTCAACAACAGTGAATGGTGCAGTTGACATTATGATAGCTTGGATGCTGACTAAGGACAAATTGCTGTAAGTAATAGAGCTGTACTTGGAGACAACTGACATAAAGAGAAAACTGTTATTGCTCTACACTATTGTTGAAGAAATTGAAGAGTCGACTCAAAGTGACAGTGATACTGAGAGTTGATTAAACAGAAGGTCAAAGCAACAAAGAGTGCCAAGCCGAAAGTACTCAGCGCCTGAAGGGACATATTTTTCTGCTGATGACTGGGAAGAGGAGTTGCTACTTTTTGTGTTAACAATTCGAATCCAGTTGAACATTCTTGAGATTGAAATTGCATTAGAGCTGAACTTTGAAATCTCATTGTCAATGGATGGAAAAGGCATTAAGGGGGTTATTCCAACTTTGGAGGAGGTGGTAATCCGTCCCAAATGTGACGGATTTACCACCAGCCGTATTACGAGTTCCATAGGATATAATGGACTCGTAATACGGCTGGTGGTATATCCGTCACTTTACTGTCACTTTTGGGACGGATTACCACTTCCTCCAAAGTTGGAATAACCCCCTAAATTTTGTAAGTGATTATTAGTGATTACGAACTGTGCTTTTATTGGAGACATTAGAACTTTTAGTAGAAGCTTTTTGAACATTTGCAAGAAGAGAAGACTCTTGATGAACTTTCTAGAAGATCAACACATTTTTTGAATAATTGCATTTGAAGAAACTGATTTTTTTTTTGCTTAGCTCACAAATAAAAAGAACTCAAAAGAGACAGTGCCACTTTGCATTTTTGATTTTTGAATTCAGATTTTTGGTCTGGAATTAGAGAATTCATGGAGTAAAATCGCAATAGAGGTAGTAAATGTAAATACATATGTATAGATTTAACAGTACTGACAGTTATGATCATATCATTGCTCATAGGTTTGAGTTTGCTTGTAGCAAATAATTCAGAAACGTTTGCACCCACGCATGTACCGAATTTAGCAAATGTCATTGCAGATCAGAACACACTTTATAGTGCTGAGAAGTATTTACACAGTGATGGTTCCAGAGGTGATTTATCAGCAAATGTGTATTATAAATTATTGTATGAATATGTAGATACCATGGAAACTAGATATTGCTTTGTATGCACACAGTTGCATTCATCATTAAGTGAGGGAACCACATATCACAACTTACCCTTAATCTATGGAATTTCCTGTATTTTGTTATTAACACTGTTTTAGCAGCAGAGGTATTATCAGTACCTCCATTCAAATTATGATTTGGTGTTTTCAATTGTCCCCATCATGAAATATTTGAGTAACATTGCAAAAGCAATGAATATTAACAATGTGGAAGTTTTCTTTGCACCTACATTGACATTTGGGACAATATATGCACACCAGATCAATTAAACCTGTATCCTTAGTTCAGTAGAGAAGAAATTAATTGGGCAAGTTGAGGAGAGACAAAGAGCAATGAAAGCAAAGATAGAAGAGGGAGTAGTTTTACAGGAACTAAGAAAAAGATCCAAAATATACAGTGTCTGGAAATCAAGGATTTCTGGGTATAGATTGGCAACATGTAGGGAAGATATGTATATATAGGCCTAGATCAAATACTAACACACATTTTGTAGGTACTAGTGAGTGTAGACATGTATTTTTGTTTACAATTATTTGGACTTTAATGCTGAATGGTCAATACCCCACTATACCAGGTGTTTATTCCATAAATGGAAAGAACGCATATTACAAGCTATCGAAAGGTTGGTATTGTACATGTTACACTGGAGTAGTTTTTGCAAAGATTTATCATGCTGAACATTTTAATGATCCAATAGGGAGCAATATATTAAACTCCAGAGTCAAAAGAGGAGCTAGTGCCTCAGAGATTGTAGGAGGCATTTGTGGTGACATAATTCCATCAATAGGTGTGATCTTGAATGACTTCAAGATTAGAAAGTTGTCAACAATAGTAGACAACAATAGTAGATAAGTTTTCTACAGACACCGCAGGTGCCATATTGTTAATAAACACAGACATGGTTGCTGTGAGATCAATGGTTTTGCAAAATATCCTTGCATTAGACTTCCTCCTCACTAAAGAGGGCAGAGTTTGCAAAATGTTAAATGCAAAATAATGTACAACAGTGCTACAAGTATAAACCCCGCAATAGTGAGGAGGCAAGAAAGTACATTGCAAACATTACTGACTTGATACAGGGCCGGAAATGATTGTCAGCAACAGGTGTATGGGAAGCTATAGGTAGTAGTTTTTCAGTCATTGAAGTGGTTTGGAAGCTTGGGAAGAGGTATTGTGGGAATGATGTTGACACCCTTATTGATCCTGGTTAAAACGTTCATTGAATGTATTGTTATAATTATTTTGTGTTATCCTAAGTGAGGCCTGTTGAAGCTTGAATTTTGTGACTATGCAGGAAATGTTGATTTATTTTCTTAACATGAGTTTTCTTTCAGACTACGTTCCCATGAAAAGACTTGATTTTGGTAATAGTCCCTATTGTTTAGACATAGAAAGAATGTATCGTAGTGTCCTTGAGAGCAGGACATTGTGGAACATGGACTGACATTGTATACAATTGTTTCAAACTTACATGAAGTCACACAGATGGAAGATTTTCCCATGACAGACTTGGGAAAAGATGTAGACGTTTCAACTTGGAATCATGTGTTTGATTATTATTGGATGATGCCGTTTCAGCGTAACATGAACTGAGATCATTGGTGAATCAGAATGTTTTATGAAATTTAAAATACTGTTGACCAGCTGGACTTGGGGGCAGATCTCTGGAGTTCTATATCCAATGCTGATGAAGAGTTCCCATATGCTGTGCCCCCTTGGAAAGGTATCTTCCTCTCTGCCTTTGCCCTTTGAGACTTAGAAAACGTTTCAAATCCCCCTCAGAAAACTCTTGATTGAGCTTCTGGCATGCTGACGCTTTCCCTTTTTATCTATCTTTTGCTCACCATAGCTAGTAACCTTCCGTCCTAGATTTTTTTTTTTCCAAATTCTTTTTGTCCTTTTTGTGCTTTTGTTTTTTGTCCGCATGTGTTCCGCTCCACCTTATTTCGTTAGTTGTATGGTTTCTCAGTGCCCAGCAAAAATGTATGACTCTGCTAAATTCAATTGATTGATGATTGCTAATCCTGAGCAATGCTTAATTTCTGTATCTCGAATATTTATTTTATTGCTATGTATTGTTCTTCTTTAATGTTTATATTATTAATGCTAGTTCATCTGAACTTATTTCCTAGCCTCAGACAACACTTGGCGATTATGTATCCTTGTAATTTGGGGCCAGATGTAGGTGGAAAGCAAATTGCGAGTTGCAAATTGCGAGTCCTTCCGACTCTCAATTTGCAACTCGCAATTTGCTATGCAGAAAGGTTTCTGCGACTCGCTATGGGGTCGCAAAGACCCACTTCATTGATATTAATGAGGTGGGTCGCAGTTTGCGACCCCATAGCGAGTCTGGGCACTCACGGGGATGGTGGCCTGCTGGAGACAGCAGACCACCATGTCCATGACTGCTTTTAAATAAAGCAGTTTTTTTTTCTTCTATCTGCAGCCCTTTTTTTTTAAACCACTGCCTGCTCTGAAAAAATAATTTTGTGATCATTCACAAAGGGGAAGGGGTCCCATAGGGACCCCTTCCCGTTTGCGAATGAGTTACCATCCACTTCAAGTGGATGGTAACTGCGAGTTGATTTGCGACCGCTTCTGCGGTCGCAAATCAACTTACATCGCGGTGCAAGTCGCAAATAGGAAGGGAACACCCCTTCCTATTTGCGAGTCGGAAACGCATTTTGCGAGTCGGTTCCGACTCGCAAAATGTGTTTCTGCATCGCGTGCGGGCATTAGCGCCTCGCAAACTGCGTTTTTCGCCGTTTGCGAGGCGCTAATGCCTTGCTACAGCTGGCCCTTGGTCTTGCATATTATCTATAAGACTCTGAGTTTGAGTTTGTAATAAATCCATTAAATGTATTCTTGACTGGAGTTTTCCTTCTGTGGCCACCTTGTTCATGGTGTTTAATAATAGAGTTTGTATTGAAATTGTGTTAATGGTGCTACCATGCCACTTACTGGGTCCAAAGATTCATCAATCTCGAAGGGTGTTGATTCTTGGGAAGAATGAAAATGCTCTAGCACTAGAAATCCTGTAAAAGGCTGGATCATGTTTTCTAGTTATCACTAGTTTCTTACACTGATCATGCGGCTGGGGCTACAACTGAGCACCACTTTACATCTATAACTGATGATGACCTAAATGTCTGAACCCAAGAAGATTGTGCCATTAGTCCCTTAATTTATGATTGTTTCAAATTCCTAGAAAATGTTAATAATTAAAAATGTAGCAAATGAAACAATGTTTACTGATACAAATGTTATCTATGTTTTATTTAAAAAATATAAACTTGTTTAATGTTGTTGTCAGTAGTGGTAGTTTAGTGACTCCTTACAATATATTACTATTGGGTGTTTGTATAGAACAGCATTCTCTAGTTACTTGGCTTTTTGTACAGACTTTAGTCTGTGATTATCATTCTTCCATCAGGTTTCTCCCCTGTGGTATTCCTACGTATGGATGGTGGGAATTGAATTCTTCTGCTTGCTCTGTGTGGCTAGAGCAAGCTGTTCAATATAGATATTTACATTAGCTGTTCTACTCCAACGCTTATGGCTACAGGCAGTAAGTGAGGGTCTTGTGTTCTGATTTAATTTTGATTGGTATATCTTTCAGTCTTTGCTTTTGATCCTGGGTACCAGCTATCACACTTCTAAGTTGAGTCCTACTCATTGTCTTGCTCCTGTGCTTCACTGACCTTGGTCTTTCAATTCCCATTTAACCTCACCTAAAAACTGGACTTAACCTTCTAATTCCATCCCCTGATGTTTCTAATTTGGGATGTTGAAAATTGCTCTGCTAAGGAAGCTGTAGAGATGTAGGACCCTGAGAAACCTGTTTCACAGGGTATTGTTCAAGCATGACACAGGATGATGATTTGTCAAATTTTGAATTCTTGGTATTTATCTTAGGTAGGGTTAGAATACTTCGTCTGTGCTCTGTATAGTATCATCATTGTGGGGAATTTTGAAGCGTGGCTTCTCTATACACAGATATTTGGAAGTCAGATATTTTGCAAACCTGTAATAACAGAGAATGTGATTGGAATGTGAGGGGGAGTATTTTTTTGAGCTACGAATCAGGTCTGAGATTGTTGATATACATGTACATGGCATGTGTATGCACTCCACTATGTATGTAAGGTGGTTGACGTGTGGAAATATGTGGTTGTGCTGTTATATCTTATGTTGGGAAGATTGTTTTTTGGTGGATAAAATGAAGGGAATGGAAGGAAAGTGCAGGTATTATTGTTTTGTGAAGGACATCATGATGTGGTATGGTGTTGAGGTTGCTTGAGATTGAAACGTGTGAGGAGTTATTAGGTGTCTATTGGGGAGTGTTCCTTTTGGCAGGAGGCAGCTTCAAGTGGTCAGAGCACTGTAGATAAAGGGTGTACATCAAAAACGATGCATGAAGTGCCTCTATGTGTGGGTTCCAGATGCACTGTTATTTGATGTGAGGTTGTGCTTTATGATCATCGAGTTAAGGTAAATACAACAATTTTGGTGGTCAGTGAGATAGAGGTATCATGTTTTTCGAGTTTGAATATTGGGAGAGTAGCATTGTGTGTGTGTACATATGTGCATTCATGTGTGAATATGTAGTGCAGGTATTTAGGTATGCATAGGATTGAGGTAATTCATTTTCTCAGCAGCAATTTGCTGTTGGTATGTTGGAATGTGCGTTCTGAGAAGGACTGAGTCCAGCAGTGTTGTCTCTGGGTGATTTGGTATTATGTAGATAGACTTAGTGTGAGTTGAGGTTTTATGATTTGTTTAGTGTAGTGATTTAAACAAAATAGGACAATATACAGAATTCATAACATTCATACTGTTTAAGTAATACTACACCAAGTAATAATTTCAACATGTTTACTTTTATTTTTTTCTGTAGGAAATACAGATGAATACTTAATATAGAAAATCAAATCAGCTTTGCAAGAGTCAACCATGGAGCAAATCGTATGCATTGCTGCAAAAGTCTTTCTGATTATGTTGATGCTTCTTTGCGCATTCTCTGAAAGAGAAGAATTTGTTGCCAACTTCTCAGGGAGACAACTTCGAAATGTGCCTCAGGACCTGCCATCACGGACCATAGCCCTTCATTTATCACAGAATAACATATCTGCACTTCTATTCTCGGATGTCAGTTATATGCCTGGTCTCAAATTCATAAATATTTCTTATAATTTCATTGAAGAACTTGACTTAGGCATTTTTGCACTGAACAAAGACTTGCAATACTTGGATATCTCTCACAACAGCTTGCGGAGTTTTACCTGCAGTTCTATTCATGCTGTTCAGCACCTGAAATATTTGGATTTTTCCTATAACAAGTTTAGAACTATGAGCCTCTGTAAGGAATTACATTTTCTATCAAGGTTGAAATATTTGCGTTTGAGTGCAACAGAGATACATAAATCAGATTTTGATGCAATCAGTTCTTTGGAACTGGAAACTCTCTATTTAGGGTTAGAGGATCTCTCTAGCTACGAACGGGGAAGCCTCCAAGCTGTAACCACAAAGAAGCTCCACATTGCTGTCCCAAAAGGTGTGGCTTCACTGCTCCCTTTGCTGGATGCCTTCACCACTTCCCAAACATTAGAGCTCTCAAATATTAGATGTGATACCCCATGTGAGTATCCAACAACATCAATTTCACAGATCAACAAATTATCTAGGATAAAAACTCTAATTTTCAGCAACCTCACAATGTCTTTTGCTAATGTTGGAACTATCCTGCAATCTATTTTTAATTCCTCAGTGGAATATTTATATATCTATTCCTTAACATTGGTGCATAAATATTTGTATTTCAAATTTGACTTCTCTAACAGTGTATTGAAGAAACTGGCAATGAAGCACATTTCTAAGAAAGTTTTTCTATATCATGGCATTTATCCCAATAGAATGTATTCAGAGATGGTTGTCGAGGACTTTACATTATCAGACTCAGACATTGTTCACCTCCCCTGTCCACCAGAAACCAATATATTCCATGTTTTAGATGTTTCTGAAAACAGAATCACTGACGTCATTTTTCAAAACTGTAGTAGCTTGGTTCATTTGGAAACACTGAATTTACGAAGGAACAAGTTAGAAGAGCTGGCTAAGGTGAGCTCAATGACCAGCAGTATGATATCTTTATCAGTTTTGGACATAAGTGAGAATCTCTTATACTATGAGAATGGCAGAAAATGTTACTGGCCAGTGACATTGGTCGCACTAAACATGTCATCAAGTGGTCTAACCGATTCAGTTTTTGAATGTCTGCCCATAAAAATCAAATTGCTTAATTTGCAAAACAATCAAATTACAAGCATCCCAAAAGCTGTGAGACTTTTTACATACTTAGAGGAACTGAATATTGCATTCAACCGGCTAACAGATCTCCCAGACTGCAGCAGGTTTAGTAGCCTAGTGATACTGAACGTGGAAATGAATTCTATTTTCTCTCCATCATTCGAATCCTCACACAATTGTATGAATGTCAAAACAATATATGCTGGAAACAATCCATTTGTCTGCCACTGCGATTTGAGAGACTTCATTAATCAAGGAAACATAGCACCTGACAGGTTGAGTGGCTGGCTGAACTCTTACAAATGTCAATATCCAGACGGTGTCAGGGGAACTTTACTAAAAGATTTTCATTTATCAGAGTTATCCTGCAATACTACTCTTTTGATTGTTACCATTCTTACCAGTACAGTGGTCCTAATACTCTGCCTGTGTTTCCTGTGTAGATTTTTCAATGTGCCCTGGTATATAAGGATGCTGTGGCAGTGGATGCGGACCAAGTATCGAACAAAAAAGATGACCACCC
Organism: Pleurodeles waltl; assembly: GCF_031143425.1. Lineage (NCBI taxonomy): Eukaryota > Metazoa > Chordata > Amphibia > Caudata > Salamandridae > Pleurodeles > Pleurodeles waltl. The sequence goes on along the minus strand of NC_090437.1, from coordinate 1,027,526,223 downwards.
AAGATCTTGAAAGGGACTTGCTTTTTCACGCTTTTGTCTCCTATAGTGAACATGATTCAGATTGGGTCAAAAACTGCCTTCTACCTAACCTACAAAAAGAGGATGGTTCTATACGGATTTGTCAACATGAGAGGCATTTCATTCCAGGAAAAGGCATCATCGAAAATATAATTAACTGCATTGAAAAAAGTTACAAATCCATTTTTGTTTTGTCTCCAAATTTTGTGCAAAGTGAATGGTGCCATTATGAGCTATACTTTGCCCATCACAGATTATTTCATGAAAATTCTGATTCCTTGATCTTGATACTATTGGAACCCATTCCACAGCATCTTATACCGGCCAGATATCACAAACTGAAGGCGCTCATGGCATGTAGATCCTATTTGGAGTGGCCTATGGAGAAAAGCAAACATGGGCTCTTCTGGACCAACCTTAAGGAGGCCATAAAAGTCAAAATTCCTACATCTGAGCAAGCAGTAGAAAACCCTTTACACTGCAACCAAATAGACGAGCTGGAATTAGACAGCTGACTTGCATGGTGCTAATCTAGACGAGGCGTCCTGCAATAATTTGTTTCAACTTTGACATTCTTGTTGCCTACACAGGGCATTAACAATGTTTGTGTTATTTGTTTCATTGTTTTGATTGTAATATATAATTTTCCATGGAGGAGGACAGGGTGAGTGGGTTGGGGCATACCCAGCTTCCTTAACCATCACTGCCACAGTCTCCAAAAGAAATGCTGGACCTAGCTCATCAAAACTCATGAGGCAGGTGTAGCACATAAAAGCAGTGACTCCATTTAATCATACTATTTCAGTAATCAGGGCATCACTAGGAGCATAATGTGATCCATTTTAGTCTTGCTTTTGCTGACTATGAACATTGTTGTGCTTGAATAGCGGAGATGTATCCAGGGTATATCAGGGTATAAGGCATCAGAGGCTTACCAGCTTATAGGTAAAGTTGGGGGCAGATTCATGGAAGAGGGTCATGTAGATGCAATAGCTATAGTGTCACATGCCACCATGTCAGGGATGGCACATTGTACCAGTCTTGGCTTTTTAGCCAACACCACTTTTTGAGGTGGAATTTGTTTTGCCCATATTTATAATGGTGAAAAGCAAAGCACAAGCCCCAGAATTCAAAGAACTGTGGGTTAAGAAGACAAGATAGACTGAAGGATACATGGCAACGGAAAATCCGCAAATACAAAGAAAAGAGAGAAAGGGTTGTATCTAAGAGACGCAAGGAAGAAGGGGAAGAGGAGATGGCCAGTGTTCAGAGCATCGCTGGGGGGAGGTAAAAGCTAGACGATGAAATAACAGTTTAAAACTAGATCTACTGCTCAGTACACATTGTAAAATTGTTTAAGAGGGACACACTCAGGCCCTCATTATGAACACGGTGGTAACAATCACCATGTTCATGCTGGCGGTCAAAACACTGACCGCCAGTGTCCCCGGATCCCCTCCCGCCGGCCCACAGGAAGGCCTCGCCGGGTGGAGCCGCCGCCAATGCCTCTGTGCGGCTGGTGCAGCTGCACCCGTCGCGCAGATCACTGCACGAAAATCGGGCAGTGACCTGCGCGACGGGGCACTGCACGGGGCCCCTGCACTGACCATGCAAAGTGCATGGGCAGTGCAGGGGCACCCCCTCCGCCAGCCTTTCAGGCGGGAGGATTCAGAAACATTATCCGAGGGGTAGCACGGCTGCCCTGTTGGATGATGTTTCCACCTGCCGCCAGGCTGCCTGACGGAGGAAGCCTGGCAGTGAGTGAGGGCTGTCGATGGCAGCCCTCACTGTGTTCATTATGTGGCAGGTTGGCCCGCCAACGCCGGGCCAACCCGCCATGTTCATAATGACCACCTAAGTGTTTGATCCCACCTACACAAATGCTTGCCACTGTTGTGGTTGACGTGTAACCGAGGGCAGCCTGTTAACTCTCTGTCATGGGCGGCTGCCTCTCGAGGGCATAAGAGGTGTTGACATGCCAAAACGGGGGAGAAGGAGAAGGAAATTCCAGCAGCTTAACAAAAAGAGCAAACAGATGCTTAGGGTGTTTTTTTTGGTGTGAGGGATTGGTGCAGCCCTGCACATGCACCGGTCAAAGAATCCTTGCCCTGGAGGCACAAACCAGGGCAGTGACATCATGGTGATGGGTGAGGCAAAATTTCTCAGTCTGTAAGAGACTTATTAGCAAAGTGAAGTTAAAATCAGACTATAAAATACATTATTTGACACAATTTTTAAAGAATGTTCAAGGAGTTGAACCCGCCTCATCAAATGTATCTTAATGTCGCTTGATGGGATTGCTCCTTCACTGCAATCCCTATTTGAGCTCTACCAAGAGTGCAGGTGTGTAGTGCCAGAGATTAAATTGGGTGGTGCCAGTGGTAATATGGGCGGCATAAACAATTTAGGCACCTGCACTAATTTTGTTTTAACACATTAAGCACTGGATATTATTATTATTTATAAGCAATTAATTTACTTATAAGACAATCTTCTATTTCTACTGAGTAAGCTAGTGCCATCATCATGCACTGCTAATTTAGTAAAAGTAAACCACCCATGACTACAGGAACAATCCCATCACCAGTTGATGGATGTTTTATAGTTTGCAGTCGCCTACTTTAAATATAAAATATACACTCACTCGAAAACGTGAAATGGAAAGTGCAGCTGAATGCTGTTTCTAAGTCCAAAATGGGAAATCTAAGCACAGATGGGAGTAACAAAAGCAGAACAGAGATATGCATGTTTTTCATTTAACGTACATCTGGAAAGTTACGGCCCGCCATTTTCAAATTTCCCCAGCTGCCACTGCGCTTGGTTATATGTTTCTGGACCCAGCAACATTGTGGGGCAGATGCAAATGGAATCAACAGAAGACATCTCCCTGCAATTGCTTATGTAGAACTAGCCAGGAAACGAAGCAGCTTGAAAGACGATACATTTGCAATGTATTCTTGACAACATAGTATGCAAGACTTTGTCTGTTTCTTCGAATGCGTTCATTCTTTGCTTATCGCTTTGTTGTGATGCTTGTTGAAAGATATGTAACTATTTAACATTAGGTGGCTACAAGTATTAGAGAGGCATTAAACGAGTGTTTGCATGGGGCACAGCCATGAGTAAAAGAAATGTCTGCTGCTCTTCAGAGATGCCAGTCAGTCCACTGGTTAGTGCATACGGACGCCGCACAAGAAGTGGAAGTAGATCCGTTTCTGAGTCACGTGGAATGAGATCAATTTCTGGAATGCTGATTTTTTGTGTGTTATGTACTATAAAATAAACAATAAAAACCTGCCTGCATAGTATGAACCATAACACCAACACTGATTATACAGTGATATGAAAAGTAGTTTCAAAAGGCACCTCTCACGTAGGATTATGTGCATGGAAGAAAGCAATAACAGACCCCTGTGGAGCTCACCTTCAACCAAGAAGTAATAATGCCCCGGAAGTTGTACCAGAGCTACCAGCAAGTTAAGTGGCGGAAGCATGTTTTTGTGCTAGTGAACCAAAAGTTCCTTTGCGAGTGTGGCTGGTGAGTTTAGAAACTAGGGACACATTAAGAGTAGCACCAAACATTTGCAATATGTGAACCTTGAAAATAGCAGCCTGTATTAAGCATTCAAATGAAGCCTATTAATCTGAGTTTCTCCTAAGGAGTTGAGGGATCAAGTTGAAGTTGACAGAAATTCGTCCCTAACCCCCACCCCCCCCCCCACCCCTCCCCAATAACATTTTGCAAAAATGGGTCACATTGTCCATTTTACAGCACAATTTTCACCTAAATTGGCTAAGAACCCGCATTTTCTGAAGGAGCACACAATATATTGCACAACTTTCAAGATGTGCTGAGCAAGCCTGATCCTCCCCAGGGTCTTTGGGGATACATGCACCCACCTTAAGAGAATGCTGAACCTTTGTTTCCAGAAAGGTTTATCATCAGCACAATTTTCCCATAACATTGCTAAAAACCCATAGTATGGAACATTTGGGTCTGCAATTTCACATGGTGTTTCAAATTTAAGAATGTATCTAGCATCTTAATTCACCTCTTGATCCTACTTCTGGATTCTTGGATCCTCGTTGAGCTGTCCCATTGCACCTCTATTCTGACGTATTAGCTATTACTGTCACTGGTCCACACCCAACCCTGTCAATGTACCTCAACCTTACCTTGATAACCCATCATGTGGAACTTCACAAGTCTTCCAAAGCACCTCTAACATAAGCTGAACTACCCTCTGCTTTTCCAGATATGAAAGTAAGACATAGTACCTCTGCCAAGGCATCACCATCTTACCATGATGGGAGCTATAGGATTCCAGTGTTGGTGCCACTTACATATATTTATTTATACCTGATCTGCTATTCCATTATTGGTAACTACATACATTTTCACAAAGTACTTCAATCATAATTTGCTTCCCCCCAATGAAATCCAGCAGTAGACTCAAAAAAGCTAATGTACCTCCATCCTGCCATGTGTGGGAGCTGAACCCCAGTATTTCACCGTACCCCAATATTTTGATCACCCCAACATTTACCACTAGCAGCTCAGCTTCTGCACCCTTGATCTTGTGATGAGTCACCACCCTCTTCTACATCAGGCCCAACAATTTAGCAGAGTAAATAAAATTAGTGACTGTGACCACTCAATAAATGAGTTCTAAATCAATAAAAAATTAATGGGTTTTATTACAAAATCTCAAAATAAGCAATACAAAGAAATGCAAATTATATGACCCAAAGACTCAGATACAGAGTACATAGTCAGAAATCAGAATTATTCTAAGCTCCAGTAACCAACAAAAATCATAAATGGAGTGGACAGAGTCCCAGGAGGAATGGGAAAGTAGTTTCACTATAACTGTCAAAAATCACAAGAGAAACCAACATGATCTCTAGTAAAAAGAGAACATCTTTCAATAAAAGGACAGAGTCCTGGGAGAAAAACGAAATGTCTCATGGCTTGCCCCCAAAACCAGGAGTTTTTACACTTATTTTATGAAAAGGTAATAAGCAAAAACTACAGCATGGCATGACCAGTGATAACACATATTGAGCAAATCACAACAATGATTCCATGACCGTACATATAACACAATTTAATTCCTCCGCAACAGTGTAGTCCCGAGATGAATAACACAATATGAACATTTTTTCAAACAACAACTCATACATTAGGATATACTAGCAGACCTGCATCAGGGCCTACAGCAAAAGTGTCCTTCAGAAGGATACATTCAGTACACAAAGTAAGTTTCATTCGCAATATATATTCTCTAAGAAAATTCACCAATTGCGTTAGACTGTCCTGTGATCTGCAAAGGCTATGGGAAGAGAAGACACAAAGGGGGACATTGATTGAAGGGGTAATAAGCAAGAGCAAGATGAACAGAACACCAAAACAACACCCATATTAATAATTTGGTGACTGCAAAAATAAAATGTGCCACAACTAAACTACATTAATAACACACTTCTAAACATCTAATAAAAATTGTTTCATGTGCATTCTCAATAATTCATTGGTTACAACTGAGTTGGTCATAAAAATCATTACTATTCAAAAATATTTTGACATCCAAAATTCCACTTTTAGAAAAAGGTTCGACACATGCTTCACCACCTGCCATTACATTGCTAATTCCCGCATAGAGCTCTGGAAGTGCATCTTCATATTGAGCAGTGGCACTGCTGGTTTTTTCAGAACTAGGACCCACAAATAGCTCTTTGTAAGGAGAAAGTCACAAAATAGATAGAATGGAACTTTGTGGAAAAGCAGGAAACCCTAACCAGAGCAGCCAATAGTGTACAGAAAGAACCACCAAGTTCTGCTGAGAGAAATTTCAGTTCGAAGAGACATATTTTACAACAAGATTTTAGGAATCATAGAATGAGTAAATGCTGACATAGACAGACCTGTAACTTTATTTGATGCCAACACGCCTCAATTTTGGATGCGATTTATAAATACATGTACAGGAATCCTGCAGTTTAATCACACCAGTTTATGTTGTGGACGATCTGCCCTATCTCCTGTACCTCTTTCCACCAGTTCTATAGTTTCTCACTGGCTCTCATGATCGACTGACAAAACTCATGTCTTCACAAGCTGGTGCTTCAGGGGTGGGTAGCAGGGTTTCTGATGTTAATGGGTTTCAGAACAGCAGAGGAAGTGACACAGGGAATCGTAATGTCTAACACACAGTGCACCCAGAATGACCTGCACGGGCAGCTGCTTGCAGACTATAGTGATATCCGCTTTGGACTGATTGGTGAGTACAGGCTTCTCTGCACTTGAAATAGCAGCAGATTGCCAAAGCAGGTGAAACAAATAGGGAACACCTTAGAGTCAGCACCGACCACCCAACACTTGGAGAGGAAAGCCATCAGCACAGGGTGGCCATAATTTAACCTGCTGGAGGCTGCAGGTAAGATTTTCTTACCCTGCCTGCTCCCATCCTACCCAACCACCAAATTTCCACACCACTGTTTGACCTGGAGTGGAAGCAGATTTATGTAGAAAAGACCTGTTGCACTGCAGGTGCCCTTCTCCTGTCTATGCTGGTTCTAATTCTTGGTGCCTGGCAACTTCTGTGCCCACGTTAATCTCAGCATTGGCTTCATTATTAGACAGGCTGGTAATACAAAATCTATGCTTTCAAGGGTCCCTCATCCTTTACCATTTCTTGACTCCTTTCTGTGCCATCTACTGACTAGTGCCCGTCTTGTGAACATGTGGCAGCCCAAAGGATTTGGCAAACAGGTAGGACTTACAATGTATGTTAATAGTCAGACGGTGAAGTGAAGCATTTTTTGGTGCTGATCTATTACTATGCATCCACAACCACGCATGACGATTACAATGCAATCACTAGAGCAGAACTCCTTACAACAGTCTTCACTACAGGTACAGTGAGAGTCAATTACTGTGCAAGGGACATTATAATGCAGGTAAATATATGTAAACGGGATTAGAACATTTTAAAGGCAATATTTCTTTTTAATAACATAGATATGCATATAGATATGTTCATATTTTTATAGATCTATATATATGTACATATACAGACTGTACAAAATCTCAAACAAAAAAGGTAATTTAATTAAAAAAATATATTTATATTTAAAAGTTATATATGTATATTTTCATATAAATATAGCTAGATATAAACATATACAGAAACAGAGAGAGAGGGAAAGAGAGTACATAATGGGTAACTATTATGGGCCTGTATTGCCAATGTGGGGTGCTGTTTACGTTTACAAATCACAAGGCTAAAGGCTGAGTGCTTTATAAATGTCTTCTGAACCCCACCATGGGAATATAGGACCACATTACGCATGTTACCTGTGATGTATTTTTTTATTTTGCATGATTTATTAAATTATATTAGTACTCTTCAAAAAGATTTAAAGCCTCTAAGCATGATAGTTTTAGTATACATTGTTTGTGTGAGACTGCTGGTAGGCCTGTCAATGTGTTGAGAAATGTGTGGTTTTGTGAGGATAATATCATCATATTCAAAATGTGCTTTATACACTAATGTAAATCAAAATGTAAACGCTAAGTAATCAAATTAAAAACATGCCTTTTAAAATGTGCTTCTAATTTGTAGTACAATGACACTCTGCAATAGGTTTAATAAGACATATATAAAGAAAGACAATAAAGTGCAGTGTGAGACAGTGTTCTTTAATTTCACCCACGTGGCAGGATTCAATGTTAAATGCTGCATCAAGATTGAGGCTGCAAGAGTGAGTTTGTCAGGCATCCTGATTAACGTTCTAAAAGCAGCACTCATTGCAGAAGCGTTTTTAACAAGGAATGAAAGTCCGATCTGGCCCCAGATTTATCAAGGGCTTGTGTTGCCCTTTGCGTGACACAAGGCAATGCAGGGCAACACAAGTAAATCTGGAGTAATGCAAGGCAGCACAAGTGGCTGCTTTGTTACTCTCTGTGGGGAAATCGTTCCATGGGTGGAGCATAGGTGTTCCCATACATCCACCCAGGGTTTTAGGCGCATCCACAGATTTACTAAAACTGGTAAACCTTTGAATGCATCAAAATGCTACACCTTACTAGGTGAAGCATTACAAGTAGTAAATCTGGAGTAACGCAAGGCAGCACAAGTTGCTACCTTGTGTTACTCTGTGTAGAGAAGGCGTTCAATGGATGGATCATAGGTGTTCCCATGCATCCACCCACGGTTTTAGGCGCATTCACAGATTTACTGGCACTAGTAAACTTTTGAATGCATCAAAAGTCTGCGTCTTCCCAGGTGAGGCATTTCTCCTCATTACTTCCTCTTTCTATGTGTGCTGCTTTCTGCAGTGCGCATAGAAGAGGAAAATGTCTCTGGGGATTTGTTTTTTTGAAGAAAGGTATCCCTTCCTGCACAAAAAAAATCTTGTCTATGTAGCAGGTACCCCTGCACCATTACACAAGGGCACCTTCATTGGTGCTTCGCAGCCCCAAGTGTGCCAGAACAGAGAGGGGGCAGGAAATGTGCCATATGTTAATAATTAGGGCACATTCCTGTTCTCTTCATTTAAAGGATCGCAGCAAGTTGAACTGTGAAAAATGTTGGTAAATCTGGGTCATGATGGTTAACCTTTCTGTGTGTTTAGGGAAACTAAATATCCAGCAAATGAACTCCGCACTGTGAATTATGGAAAAAAATTCAGAGTTAGAACTCATTGTCTGTGAAATATACCTTTGGAACCACTGTCAAACATTTATAAACAAGGAATTTATATAAACCTACTGGTGGTCGCCAGTATCTATAGTTAGGACCTAGTTTTGGAAAATTGTTTTTTGTTAAATAACTTTGACGAATCTTCATGAAATTTTCAAAACTAGTTTGCCACTCACTTCAGCTGCTGTCTGGAAAGTGTTGGGGGTCATTCCTCAAGCGGGGACAGAGAAAAAGGGGGTATTCCAAAACATGTTTTTCCCATTCAATTTCCCATAGAGATTTTGGACATGACTACAGCCTGAACCGTTGGACGGAATTACACCAGATTTGGCAGAAAGCTGGATCTTGGTACAGAAAGATCTCTTTTAGTAATTTTGTTTAATCTGTTCAGTAGTTTTGGAGTTATTAAAGAAAACATTTTTATGTATATCTAGAGTTGCGGATATACTGCAGATCCACAATGCTGTGATTGGCTGACTGCAACCTGATAAAAAAGTTGTGGCCGTCACAATAAACATCTGTTATTCAGCGCCAAGAGGCATACGGGTGATTGTGCGCTTTACAAATACACGTTATGTTATGTTGTGTATCAGGACTAGGTCCCGGGGGATAGGGGTTTATAATATAATAGGATATAAGAGGTCAGGATGGAGGTATCCTGACCCCATGGGACTGAAGAAAGGGTCTCTGATGAACCCCTCATGGGTAAGAAATTGCCCCAAAAAGTATTTTCTGTGGCGCATGAGGATCTGTGGATTCTCTGAGGCACTCTGTGTGACTCCACAATGGATCCACGGATAGAGACCCCAATTAAAACACAATAGACCCACTCACACACCCATTGACAAACCCATAGAACCACTACAACACCCAGTCACAGACCCACATAGCTACTCCCACTCACACACCCATTCACACACTAACCAGCCCACTCACAGACCTACAAAACCACTAGATCTTGGTATGCAGATAGTGCTTTTTCTTATTTGATGTAGATCCGTTCAGTAGTTTTTTTAGATTTAAAAATATTTGTATGCCTGTACAGTTGGGTCTACGAGAGTCTCGCAAGAGTCTCGCAGGAGCGTCAGTTAAAAATGTAGAATTCTGATTGGCCTAGGGAGCTTTTTTCCCTTGGGTCAATTCACTCCTTCAGGAATCACACTCCTACAGGAGCAAGTTCTTTAATTGGCTGCCAGCATCATTAGAAAAATGTTGTTGGCAGCCATTAAAGGATTCCAGGACTTAGTCCCCTAGCCTGAATTTTAAAAAAAGTGATTATAATGGAACAAGGTAGTTGTACCTAGCACCCAAGGCGGAGACCCAGAGGGACCCCCCATCGGGGCCAAAATTGAAAAAAAAAGAAACTGACATTTTTGCGATGAACCTATGGGGCTCTGTGGGATCGGAAAACAAAAAATGGCGGCCCAGGGGCCACATTGTTTAATTTAGAGGAGAGAGCATGCGGCCCCTCTCATCAAACCATTATAGGCCCAGGAACGCCACAGGATGCATTTAATAAGGGGGTGGGGCCATAGGGTTCCAATCCCCAAGGAATTACATGTCCTGGGCAGCCTACCCCGGTGCCACATTTTTCAAAAAAGGAAGGGAGCCAAGCCCTGGGGTCCCAAACTCTGGGGAAGGCTCACTTGCTGTATCTTGGGAACCTACCCCGAATGTCACAGTACTTTCCCTGCCAACACTGCCACTGGAAGGGTCATTTATGTTTGCTTCTGTCTGGCAGGAGCATTTTTGAATAGTCTGTCCCATGGGATCAAACACAAAGGCCCTCTTTACAACCCTGGCAATAAATCCCGCTTACCGCCTTGCAGAAGACCGCCAACATACCGCTGCAGCCACGGAATTCCGCTACAGGTATTACGACCTACAACTCGGAATCCGCCACAATACAGACACCCACACAAGTCTGTCACAACAAAGGTCAGTGATAAACTGGCGATAACAAAACCGGCACTGTCACGCCAACAAGAATACGGCCACACAATCACGACCCACGAATCAACACGGCGGACTTTCAACCGCGGTAAACCATTGGCGGTACACACTGCTGCGCTCAAAACTCCACCACATTGGACAATTCGAAATACACACACCTGAGACACATACACACACCACACCGACACACCCCCAACACTATAAAACACACACTCACATTACCCACAAACCCTTACAACCAGAAATGTAAAGCAGGCAAGAGAGATTCACTACCTTAAACAACAGCAGCATCCACAGACACACAACACCATCACTTACACAACATCCACGCACCTCAAACAACACACACCAACACATCCCCTCACACATCACAACAGACACCACCTCACACATCACCCACACCACATCATGGCACCTCAACGACACCCCAGGAGAAAATCGTCCGGGTAGAGCCACAACTGTTCAGATCACAGGTGCAGCAGATATCCATTGCAAGGAAGATGGAGCTATGGCGGAGAATTGTCGACAGGGTCAACGCAGTGGGACAGCATCCAAGAACACGGGATGACATACAGAAGAGGTGGAACGACCTACGGGGGAAGGTGCGTTCCGTGGTCTCCAGACATCAGATTGCAGTACAGAGGACTGGCGGTGGACCCCCACCTCCTCCCCCACAACTAACAACATGGGAGGAGCAAGTCTTGGCAATTCTGCATCCTGAGGGCCTCGCAGGAGTAGCAGGAGGACTGGACTCTGGCAAGGCAAATCTTTACTACTTTATCCCCCACCCTACCTGCATGCCACCACATACCCCACCCTTACCCTCACACCCATCACCCCAACCCACAGATACCCCACCAACACAACCCACACATCCCAAAAACAAGCCCTGCATGTAACACCAATGCATGGACACCCATCACCAAAGCATGTCAGGTACAGATACCCACAAAGACCCCCAACCAACTATCACACAAGGACCAAGCCAAGAATGCAAGCACTGGAGTAGAGGGTCACTTACCCATTGCACATGATGGCATACACAGATGCAATAAATATGCTCTTACACCCCTACAGAACCCCTAGCGAACGTCACCAGACAGGAGGTGCCAGACATATCCAGTCCCCCCACAGAAGAGGCCCACAGTGATGACAGCAGCTCTGCACAACTGGATCAAGATGACCAGCCCGGCCCATCAGGGACCTTGGGACAGTTGGTTCCCCTGACACAGTCACTAGCCACCACAGAGCCTCCCCCACAGGAAACACCAGCACAGCACCCACCCAGCGGGCCCATCCCTCTGTCCCCAGGACATGTCAATTAGCAGTGTGTCCACCACTATAGGGAACCCAGGCAACCCCACTAACACAGGAAGATCAGGGACCTGGGGGGAGTGGCAGTAGGCACACGGTTCAGGGGACAGAGGCACAGGACAAAAGTGAAGCTGGGAGGACTGCTGTGTGACGGGGGAGGACAGGCCCAGGGAACCCACTCTCCACAAGGCCCTCTCCAACATCATGGGAGCATACCATCATTCCCAGGAGACAATGGCAATGGTACTGGCCAAGTTTCAGGAGACCCAGCGGCTGCAGGAGGAACACTACCTTGGGATCAGGGAGGACTTGAAGTCCATTAACAAAACCCTGGTCACCATTGCAGGGGTGCTGCAGGACCTTGTCAACACCAGGAGGGACACAGTGGCACAACAAGGGGCCCCTGACACTAGCCTGGAGGATGAACAGCCCTCCACCTCCGCCGGTGCTAGTGGACAGGGGCACTGCCACAGGAACACGACACCAGCACCCCACCCCCTGCAGATGGAGAACCACCCTGCAAATGGTCCCTGAGATCCAGGATGAAGACAGAGAACATTGCCAAGACCCCCACCAGGAAATGAGACCCCCCTGAATGTCACCCTTCTGTCCCACTTTGTCACCCTGTCCATCCTTCCATGCTCCACTTCCTATGCCCCTTTGGACAATGCACCTGTGAAACAAATAGACTGGACTCTGCCATGGACATTCCTCCACCATCCCCCTCAGCCCATTTTATAACCCCCTCCACTTATTAGCACAGAAATAAACACACTTCAATCACAAAACAATCTGGAGTTAGTCTGTGCTTTCACAAATGTGTAATTGCAATAACCATGGAATATAGCAATGTCAATTTACTTGTGCACATACCAATGTAACACAGCTGGCGGCCAGGAGGAAATATAGCAGAGGCCACAAAGTGGGAGCCACATCTGTGAAATGGAAAGGCAAAGTGACAAGTCAGGGTCCATACACTGAGTGAAAATGACAGACTTATGCTAGCTCAAACAATAGTATGAGATGTGGGAGGCAGTGACATCTTCTTACCTGTGTCTCACTGGAAGTATTGCATGATGATGTTGTTTCGGTTGTCGATATCCTCTTCTTCTGCCTCCTCTTCTTCACTGTCCACAGGCTCCACAGCTGCCACAAGACCACCATCTGGCCCATCCTCCTGCAGAAAAGGCACCTGCCGTCGCAAAGCCAGGTTTTGCAGCATACAGCAGGCCACGATGATCTGGCACACCTTCTTTGGTGAGTAGTATAGGGAACCACCTGTCATATGGAGGCACCAGAATCTTGCCTTCAGGAGGCCGAAGGTGCATTCGATCACCCTCCTAGTTCGTCCATGTGCCTCATTGTAGCGTTCCTCTGCCCTTGTCCTGGGATTCCTCACTGGGGTCAGCAGCCATGACAGGTTGGGGTAACCAGAGTCACCTGCAAATATTGAGGGACAACTGTTAGACACACACTAAGCCGTAGGGACAACCCCAGACCCAGACACCTATTCACACTGTATTGGGTCCTTGGCCTCACCTATTAGCCACACACGGTGCCTCTAGAGTTGCCCCATCACATAAGGGATGCTGCTATTCCTCAAAATGTAAGTGTCATGCACTGAGCCAGGAAACTTGGCATTCACAATGGAGATGTACTGGTCTGCCAAACACACCATCTGCACATTCAGAGCTCTTCTGTTTTCTGTACACCTGTTCACTCCTGCGTGGGGGTACTAATGCCACATGTGTCCCATCAATGGCACCAATGATGTTGGGGATATGTCCCAGGGCATAGAAGTCACCTTTCACTGTGGGCAAATCCTCCACCTGAGGGAACATGATGTAGCTGCGCATGTGTTTCAGCAGGGCAGGCAACACTCTGGACAACACCTTAGAGAACATTGGCTGGGACATCCCTGATGCAATGGCCACTGTTGTTTGAAAGGAACCACTTGCCAGGAAATGGAGTACTGACAAGACCTGCACTAGAGGGGGTATCCCTGTGGGAGGGCGGATAGCTGACATCAGGTCTGGCTCCAACTGAGCACACAGTTCCTGGATTGTTGCACGATCAAGTCTGTATGTGACTATGATGTGTCTCTCTTCCATTGTCGACAGGTACACAAGGGGTCTGTACACCAGAGGATGCCGCCATCTCATCACATGCCCCAGCACCCGTGCCCTATGGAGGAGAACAGTGACCAGAGAGTCAGCCAACAGTGAGGTATCACAAAATGTAATTTGCTGAAAATTGATTAATCCGCAATGTGCCTGTAACTGTGTGTATTCCAGGCCTAGATAGGTGTGACGCAGTTATTAATAATGCCATGTGGCCCCGTGAAATGGCGGCTGCCTGTCCTGTAAGGTGGGACAAGGGGATATGAGGTAACTGCGCTGGCGTTGTACACCGTCGCGGTGGGCGGTCGAAGACCGTGGTGCAATTCAGCATTGGTTAACATTGGGCCCTATGGGTCAGAGGAGCCAATGACGATGTACACCGGCGGTGACGGTACGCGCCGCCGCGGACGTGACCGCCATTTTCTGTCTGTTCACTCACTTGATACCTGACCTTCAACAGGAGAGGACCTACACTGCAAGTGCTGCTGTGACCTGTGTCTGGAAGCGACGATGGCTACAGTGTCTGGGGAAAGGGCCCCTGCCTTCACTTCGGAGGAGTTGGATAAACTAGTGTATGGAGTCCTCCCCCAGTACACGCAACTGTACGGTCCTCCAGACAAACAGATAAGAACACTGTGAGCATGCGGAATAGGCAATGCCTGCTTTGAGTGGTGTGGCTGGAAGTAACATGGGGAGGAGACTGAGGCCTACATGTGCAGATGCTGAGTGTATCTGCGTCATGTCATGGGTGGGAACTGGTGGGCAATGAGTATAACGGTCCGGCCGGTTGAGTAATGTCCTTTCCCCCTGTACCATTCCTCTAGGTCAGCGCCCACCAGAAGAAGGCTATTTGGCGTGCCATCGCCAAGGACGTTCGGACCCTGGGGGTCTACCACAGACAGAGCACCCACTGCCGTAAAAGATGGGAGGACCTGCGCCGCTGGAGCAAGAAGACGACGGAGGCCCAGCTGGGGATGGTCTCCCAACGCGGAAGGGGTGCCGTTGCACCATGATCCCCCTGATGTTCAGGATCCTGGTGGTGGCCTATCCGGAGTTGGATGGGCGCTTGAGGGCATCACAGCAGCCACAAGGGGGTGAGTACACTCTCCTTCAGGTGACTTTGCGAGGTGTCTGGGTGGGGGAGGTGGGCAGTGGGTTCCCCTAGGCCAGGGCGATCTTGGCAGGCAAGGTCCCTTGTGAGGCAGGCTATGTGGCACCCCAACCCCACTAGTGTTAAGAGCCATCTACACCTAGTCAGGCTCCTGTGACTTCCAGGTGTGCAGCAATTGGGCTTAGGCCTCGTACCCCATGGCCATGTGAAAAATCTAGGAACTAGAAGTGCATGGCGTAGTGCAGAGGGCTGCTCACTGTCTGTTGTGTCCGCCAACGGTAGTGGTGTTGCATGCACTGAACATGTCTTTCTTCTGTCTTCCCCCCCACTTTTTGTGGTCTCCCTGTTCTTGTGTGCAATAGCATCATCAGGCGGAGGAGCACTGGCCCCGGAGCAGGAGGGAGCTGCATCCCACTTGGCCCTGGAGGGTGAAGCTACAGAGTCTGAAGCCACCAGTGGGACGGAGGGCGAGGGGAGCTCCACGACGGGGACAGGAACAGAGACCAGCTACAGCGACTCCTCCTCTGATGAGAGCTCCCTTGCGGTGGCAGGCCCCTCTGTGCCCACCGCATCAACAGGTACAGCCACCACCCCACCTACCAGCACCGCCCTCCCAGCAGCCCCTCAGCGTCTGTTTCGTGCCCGCTCGCCCAGGAGGATGGGCATCTCCTTTGCCCCAGGCACCTCAGGCCCTGCCCCAGTCAGCCCTGCTGCCCTCAGTGAGGAGGCTATTGACCTCCTGAGATCCCTCACTGTTGGGCAGTCTACCATTGTGAATGCCATTCAGGGTGTTGAGAGGCATTTGTAACAAACAAATGCATACCTGGAGGACATTCATTCTGGCCAGGCAGCCCAACAGAGAGCATTTCAGGCTCTCGCCTCAGCACTGATGGCAGCCATTGTACCTGTCTCCAGCCTCCCCCCTCCAACCTCCTCCACCCAGATCCAATCCCCTGGACCTCTGCCTATCCCAAGCACACCATCAGACCGGCATGCACACACATCAGCACACAAGAGTGGCTCAGGCAAACATAAGCACCACACATCCCACAGGCACTCACACAAGCACCATACCCATGCACACATACCAACATCCACTTCCTCCACTGTGTCCCCCTCCTCCACGTCTCCCTCCTCCCTCCCAGTCTCTTCTCCACTCACCCCTGCATGCACTACATCCTCGGCCACTACCTCCATCACCAGCACGCCCATCACCACACACCGCTCATGTGCAATCACCACCCCCTCTACCATTCACACATCCCCAGTGTCCTCTACCAGTGTGTCTGTGAGCCCTCCTCCCAAAGTACACAAATGCAGGCACACACCCACCCAACAGCCATCCACCTCACAACAGCCTCCAGCCCATGCACCTTCACCCAAATTCAGCCGACGTACACCTCCTACAACCACTACCTCTTCCTCCACTCCCAAACCCCCTCCATCTACCCATCCCAGTGTGTCTAAAAAACCTTTCCTGGCAACCCTCGACCTCTACCCTTCACCTCCCCCCCCGTCCTTACCCTAAGGCCAGGCTTTCCAGGTCCCAGCCCGGCACCTCAGCCACCACATCCCAGGCACAGTGGTGCCAGCAACTGCAGGGTCATAGAGTGCGCCACCCATCAGGGCTGCCAGTGTGCCACGTAGTGAAGGCAAGGACATTCTGCCACCTGTCAAGGTGAAAAAGGTGCCCACATCCCGGAGGGAGAAGCCGAAACTACCAGCCACCAAGGGCTCAGCGAAAACTAAAGGGGATAGTGGCAAGACAACTGTGCCACCATCAAAGGTGGGGAAGGGCCAAAAACAGAAGGGCAGGTCAGGAGAGGGCATGGTGGCACCGACTGAGGGACCAGTGTCACACCTTCTGTCCACATCCATGCCAACCTGTACGGCGGCGAACACCGCGAGCTGCACTGCCACCTGCACCGCCTCCGGCACGTCTACAGCCGCTGCGACAGTCCCAAGCCTCTTACCCAGTGGGCAGCCGTCTGAGGCTGCAGGAGACATCCTGCTTTCTCCCTCAGCAGGTGCTGACCCATGCACTGGCACCAGCCCCGCCGCCACAGACCCCGCCACCAGCACCGCCACCACAGACACCGCTGCAAGCACCGCTGCCACAAACACCGCTGCAAGCCCCGCCAGCGGCCCTGCGATGTCCTCGGACAGTGGCACCACCACTGACATGTCTACAATCCCCAGTGGCCAGTCGCCCGAGGCTGGAGGAGAGTTCCAGGACCAATGTTCCCTCTAATTTTTTTCCACTGTGTGCGGCAGTGTGCGGTCTCTGTGCACTGCAGCCAAGGATACGTGCGCCAAGAAATTGAACATTCACGCGCGCGCTGGGCATAACTAGCCAAGATCTTTGGCATTAGCCTCTCCATACCACTAAAGCAAAAAAGGGATATCATTGCTCCATGCAATAGGGCATCAAGGCAGTTTTGTGACCTGGTTGCACACCCCAAGGACATGACCTGTTAAGTGCCACCTACACCCCAGTTAGAGAAAACAGAAATCAGGAGGTTGAACCCTTATGAAATTTTAATGAATACTCTCAGAGTGCTGCAGAGGACCCCGCACATCAAATACAGCCAGTTGTACAATTGGTTAACATTTACAGTTTGATGAACACACTGCTGATGAATGCCATGATGCCCCTGCCAAGATACAGGCTGAGAAATGTTCCTACCCCACCCACACACGGACTGTAGGAGAAGCCGCATCAGAGTTTAGACAAGTCAGGTGCCAACGTTAGATGTGTGACATGTTTGTTTTTCTCGCTGGTCCTTGCCATTTTTCCAGTGCTGATAAACTCGGTCTAAATCAACTTTCCCATTTGAGAGGTAAGCCTTTGTCCTCATCAGCATATCTAGGTGACTCTCCTCTAGTCTGTTTCTTAATTTGGACTTGATTGAGTTCCTGAGGCTGAATCCTCGTTCGCAGTCTGCACTTGAAGCCTGGAAAGTTGCACAGATATCAACAAGCTGAGATACAACACTATACTGTGCAGCATTTCGCAGAGTGAAATTCACCATGTCTTGGAAGGTCCTAAACAATCCGTTTTTTATATGCGCTGCCACCACATATTTATAATCTCTGTACTGCCGAACAACATCACCAGGGATGTCACAATCACCCAGGACCAAGACCTTCTTATACTTCTCAACAAGTCTTTGTACATTCTCAGTCCCAAAATCAAACTGTGATTGTGTTGTTACTGTATGTAAATCAAAGCTTGTCCATTCCTTCAATTCATCTTCTGGGAACCTTCTTTCCATGTGCTCACAAAGAAGTTTAATGAAAGATAACATCGGCTCACTATCATACTCTCGGTCCTCTCTGCACAAAGCCATCAGATCTCTTACTGTGTCGCTCCAAAAGACAGTGTTGCCCAAGTACTGTTCCTTTATTTGGGTAATTTTTGCTCTCTGATACTGTACAGCTTCAACGGTGGTCAAAGAGCTTTTCTGAAACAACTTGCACAAAGATGCAAGTTCACCCAGAATGTCATTTAGTGCTGCAAAGGAAATATGGTAGTTTGAATCCGATAGTTTTTTGTAGCAATATTTAGCAATTGGGTCATTCTCCTCAACTCTTTCATGATCAAAGTATTTGAGAGCAACCTCATAATTACGCAAGAGTGCACCAACAGCAAAATGCCTTGAAAGCCACTGCACCTCATTGAGTGGCCGAAAGGAGACCGCTTCACATTCAGTGACCAAAGCAATTTTGTCCAGCTTGGACTTTCTTAAAGGTGAGCGGGAGAACACAGTGTAGACAGTCCTCAGTAATGTTTCCATTTCCCTGATCATCAGCACTTTTTTCCAGGCATCATCAACTCCCAAATCTTCTATATGCGCAACACAGTGCTGCTCAACTAGATGAGGAATGGATTGTTTGAGGCGGGTAGCAACACCATTGTTCTTTCCCAGCATCACTGATGCACCATCTGATGTAAACATGACCATTTTCATAAGGTCCAGCTTATTGGCAGTGTAGAACTCTTTTACAGCTGTACAGATAGCCTCCGCATTACATGCACTCAGAGTTACAATTCCCCTAAACACTGTTTTGTGCTCTGTTGATGTTACAGATCGGAACTTGAAGTAGAGGATGAGCATTTTTGTAACTGAAATATCTGTGCTCTCATCAATTATCAGTGTGTGATACCGAGCACTGCGAAGTTCTGCCATGAAGTCAGAGCGTATTACGCTGTTGATGGCCTCCAAAAACTCAAAGGCATAGTTCTTGCTCCTCCAGCTGTCTGGTATCTTCACATACAATGCGACGTGGTCATGGATGTCTTGAACAGATAACATTGATGTGTTCATTTTGACTGCTAGCAACACATTGTTGATGAGAATCTTTATCTCTTCAGGCAGGGATCTTTGCCGTTCAACTACTTCTAGTCTGTTTGCTCTGTCACTGGCGGTTTCCATTAGCATGGTGCGCACTCCAAAACCCAGCCTGGCAGCAGCACTTTTATGCAGCAGCACTTTTATTTCTCAGTGTCACCAAAGCAGATTCATGAACTCTGCTACATAAATGGCGTTTCAAGTAGTCCAGCTTCCAGCCATCACTCCATTTCTTCCCAGTAGAAAAGTCCCCTGCGATCTTTGCTTCTGCACATACTTTGCAAATCAGGCCTACTTCTGGATTGTATAGAAATAGCTCTCCCAGTTGTACGCAAACCTTGCTCCTGGACTTCTGTGTCTCAGTCTCCACAATTTTTTTCAGCCATTCTTCTTTGAACACAAGACAGCATTTCTTCCTTTGTGGTGAAGCACTGCTTTCTGATGAAGTCACAGCTTTGCGCTTGAACATTTTGGTGGCAATCAGTCTGAGCCTACTGTGCCGCAAATCCTGCAAAAAAAAAAAAGGACATTAATTAAAGTGGGGAACATTATTTAAAGTTGGTTTTTATGCTATAGAATGCAGTCTACCAGACAAGACTGAGCTATCTCTTGGAAAATGTAGCAAGCAATTACCTGGGCCTTTCTGTTTTATCTCACACCTGCCTGTAGATGTAACACTGTCTAAGATGTCTGCAATAGAAGAAAAAACATGGTTACAGCACATGCTTGTGTTCAAGATGTACTGCAAGGAAAAACTACTAAATATTTACCTGGTCTTTCTGCCTGTAGTCACGTCTTCCTTTTCTAACCAATGTTAGAACTGTCTAAGAAGCCTGCAAAAGAACAAAAAAAAGGGTTTAAGAATGTTTTCATTTTATAATTTACTAGGTGCATCACAAGTGAAATCTACCAAATAATGACCAGTACTGTCTGAGATGCCTGCAGCAAAAGAAAAGATGGTTAACAGTTGGTTACATCATGTTGTCATATTATAATGTGCCAGGTGACCCAGATAGGGTACCTATTCAAATAAATTCCTTATGCTTCTACACATGTCGGTCCATTCAAATCTTTAACTTGCTCGGTCCGACAAACCTGTAATAGAAGCAAAGGTGTGGATCATGAACGGGATTTATGTAGAGACCCTTAATCCCACCTGGAACGTCTACAGATTTACCTGGTCTTCCTTGGTACTCACGCCTGCCTGTTCAAATGCAAATGGTGACTGGCTGTAATTGGAAAGAAGATATTTAGCTTAGGCTATAGGAGTTACAAAAACATTATGCATGACAGTTCCAGAGCAATTGAGTAGTTACCTGGGCTTTCAGTTTAGATGAACTCTGGTTCCATATTATCGTCTGTTTGGAAACCTACATCATGCGTTAGCCCTTCGATGATGTGGCCTTTACAGGCCTCAAGTTATCTGCTCAGCCACTCGCTATGACTAATCGGATTTATAAGGGTGAGCCATTTTTAGGCCTACTGGCTCGTTCTGGCAAGCGGACAAAATAAAACTGTTCTGTCCATTCAGACGGTGAATGAGCAATGAAGGTGCCTTTACGTCTTGTTGTTGTCTTGTCACATTTGCTGTGCATGATGCAGGGAGCGACGTTGCAAGAACGTTGCAACGTGCGTGCTTGCCAAAGGGGCCTGTGCGATGGGGGAAGGAAAGGTGCGCGCGTGCCTTACAGGGAACATTGCCCGCGGCCTTTAAACGCTGTTTTCATTGACTGCAATCCAGATTCAAATATGAGCATTTTCTGCAATAGGAGAGCACGACTATCGCTCTAAAAGGCTTATTTAGGCTGAGAAAGTGATAATGCATATAAACAACTATGAAGTATGACAATGATGGAAAAGTCGATAACAGCACATTTTCTACTGTTCTGAAGCATTTCCTAGCTCATTAACCATTAATTTTCAACATAAATATCACTTGCTCGCTTGTATGCTAAAGTACGCCAAATGATGATTAAAACACTTCCCGCGGCCATTAAACGCTGTTTTCATTGACTTCAATCCAGATTCAAATATGAGCATTTTCTGCAATAGGAGAGCACGACTATCGCTCTAAAAGGCTTATTTGATCTGAGAAAGTGATAATGCATATAAACCACTATGAAGTATGACAATGATGGAAAAGTCGATAACAGCACATTTTCTACTGTTCTGAAGCATTTCCTAGCTCATTAACCATTAATTTTCAACATAAATATCACTTGCTCGCTTGTATGCTAAAGTACGCCAAATGATGTTTAAAACACTCCCCGCGGCCTTTAAACACTATTTTCATTTACTTCAATCCAGATTCAAATATGAGCATTTTCTGCAATAGGAGAGCACGACTATCGCTCTAAAAGACTTATTTGAGCTGAGAAAGTGATAATGCATATAAATAACTATGAAGTATGACAATGATGGAAAAGTCGATAACAGCACATTTTCTACTGTTCTGAAGCATTTCCTAGCTCATTAACCATTAATTTTCAACATTAATATCACTTGCTCGCTTGTATGTTAAAGTACGCCAAATGATGTTTAAAACACTCCCCGCGGCCTTTAAACGCTGTTTTCATTGACTTCAATCCAGATTCAAATATGAGCATTTTCTGCAATAGGGGAGCACGACTATCGTTCTAAAAGGCTTATTTGAGCTGAGAAAGTGATAATGCATATAAACAACTATGAAGTATGACAATGATGGAAAAGTCGATAACAGCACATTTTCTACTGTTCTGAAGCATTTCCTAGCTCATTAACCATTAATTTTCAACATAAATATCACTTGCTCGCTTGTATGCTAAAGTACGCCAAATGATGTTTAAAACACTCCCCGCGGCCTTTAAACGCTATTTTCATTGACTTCAATCCAGATTCAAATATGAGCATTTTCTGCATGAGGAGAGCACGACTATCGCTCTAAAAGACTTATTTGAGCTGAGAAAGTGATAATGCATATAAACAACTATGAAGTATGACAATGATGGAAAAGTCGATAACAGCACATTTTCTACTGTTCTGATGCATTTCCTAGCTCATTAACCATTAATTTTCGACATAAATATCACTTGCTCGCTTGTATGCTAAAGTACGCCAAATGATGTTTAAAACACTCCCCGCGGCCTTTAAACGCTGTTTTCATTGACTTCAATCCAGATTCAAATATGAGCATTTTCTGCAATAGGAGAGCACGACTATCGCTCTAAAAGACTTATTTGAGCTGAGAAAGTGATAATGCATATAAACAACTATGAAGTATGACAATGATGGAAAAGTCGATAACAGCACATTTTCTACTGTTCTGAAGCATTTCCTAGCTCATTAACCATTAATTTTCAACATAAATATCACTTGCTTGCTTGTATGCTAAAGTACGCCAAAAGATGTTTAAAACACTCCCCGCGGCCTTTAAATGCTGTTTTCATTGACTTCAATCCAGATTCAAATATGAGCATTTCTGCAATAGGAGAGCACGACTATCGCTCTAAAAGGCTTATTTGAGCTGAGAAAGTGATCATGCATATAAACAACTATGAAGTATGACAATGATGCATGAGTGTGCGCGCTTGCCAAAGGGGCCTGCGCGATGGGGGAAGGAAAGGTGCCTGGGCACTCGCGCGCGCGCCTTACAGGGAACATTGTCCAGGACCCTGGGCAGCTTCCATGACGCATTGTTGGCATCTGCAGGTGGAAGGCGAAGCCGCAGCAGTGTGGGGTATGTTGCTGCCTCCATGGCTTATCATGCTACCTGTACCTCGCCAATGTCGGCATGCACACCCAGGTGAGGGAATTGTACCGGCCACACTGCATATGGAGCACTCTGGGCACCATGCCCCCTCCAGAAACAGTGGAGTATCACATCCACTACCTTAATCCTTAGCAGGATGAAGCACTCTGGGCACCAGGTCAGAACCAGTGGAGTATCACATCCACTACCTCAGTCCTTGGCAGGATGAAGCACTCTGGGCACCAGGCCCCCTCCAGACCCAGTGGAGTATCACATCCACTACCTCAGTCCTTGGCAGAATGAAGCCCTCTGGGCACCAGGCCCCCTTCAGAACAAGTGGAGACTGTTATCCCCTTGAGAGACTTGAGAGACTGTGGCTTTGAACTCCCCAGGATAAAGCAGTGGGCAACCCACCCACTGGAGAGACTTGAGAGACTGTGGCTTTGCACTCCCCAGGATACAGCAATGGGCATGGAGCCCCCTCGTGCAGCAGTGGCGCTGTACGTTCATCTGGCTGAGGTTCCCCTTCTCCCACCCCCTGAGATGCCTGTTTCATTTCGATCCGATGCCCCCTGCAGTGTTCTCTCCGTTTCCAGTCAGGTATCTAGTGTGGGCTTCGCCCATGCATTTTGGGCCCAGTGGTCCACGGACAATGATTGGTGCACTATCCGGACTTGTGTAGTTGCTGTACATAATTGTATTTACTGGATTTTGAACTTTGATGAAGAGCTTTCACATGATTACATTCATTCAAATCATTTTCTTTTGTCTGTGCGTTCTTCCAGGGGGTGGAGGGGGGTGTGTATATGTAATGTTGCTGCATGTATTTGTGTGTATGGTGTGGGTGAGGGTGGGGGTGGGGGTGTTGCGTGTGTGTGTGTCACTCTCATTTCCCTCCCCCTCCCCTGCGTTGTAGGTGCAGTACTCACCGTGGTCGTCGCCGCCGTCTTCGGTGCTCCTGATAGAAGAGAAGGAAGACCTGCATCAACAGTATCTGCAATTCGGGCTCCATGGCGTCCTGGTTCCTCGTGGGGTGTGGAGAGATGAGTGTTTTCCCTTCTGTGTACTGTTTCCGCCGTGTTTTTGTTTGCGTTGATTCTGCCCCAGAAAAGGTGGCGGATAGGCCTGTTGTGATACGGTGGGTGGTACTTTGTCTTCCGCCTGTCTGTTGGCGGTTACCACTGCGTTGTTTGTTTCTGCCGCCATGGTGGTCGGAGTGTTAAAGTGGCTGTCTATGTTGGCGGTTTCCGCCATGGTCATGATTCCATTTTTTTTCCACCGGACTGTTTGCGGTACTACCGCCGCTTTAACACCGACCGCCAGGGTTGTAATGAGGGCCAAAGTCTGCTCCCAACAGGTAGGAGCTTTCGCAGTGTTCCTGCCAGCTGAGAGCAGACTTGTATTCTGTTTCCCTGTCCTCATTGAATGCGTCAGGGAAGCAGAACAACAGATTACTTCTGCCCTAGGGAGAAGCACAAATAGCCGCTTCCTCCGGGCAGGAGCAATACTGGCTCCAGCTTCATTTGGGTAGCCGGCCAGGGTGTTCTCAGAGGTCCTCACGCAGCCCCCAACAGGTGTCTGGTGGGTGCACTGGGTGGGCACCAGAGCACCCACCTATTAATCCTAGATACCCCAGGGAATAGGGTCCCTGGGGCAAAATAGGCTCTGGGAGGGAGTCATGTGCCCCCTCCCCTTTAAATTACATATAGTCCTCGAGGATGGGGTCCTTGGTGCTTGATAAGGCTTGGGGAGGGGGGTACCCAGCCCCCTCCCCTTTTTTTGTTATATTTGGCCCAGAGAGGTGGAGTCTAAAGGGCCTAATAAGGACTTTAGCCCCAGGGATGGGTCTTGGGGCCTGAGAAGACTTGGAGTGGGGGCTGTGTGGTCCACCCTCACATTTTATTCTATATGGCCCAGGAGATGTGTTCTCTGGTCCTAATAAGGCTTAGGGAGATCAGGTGCATGCCTTACCCTCCTGTTTAATTGTATTTTGCACCAGGGGATGGGTCCCTGGGGCCAATTAAGGGTCAAAGAGGGTGCTGCACACCCCCTTACCTTAATATATGTTTTGGTCACAGGGGATGGGGTCCCTAGGTCCCAGAGGCTAAAAGCTGTACTTGGTGTGGGGTTGACAGCCTGCTGGAGGTTTTGCCACAGCGCCTGGCAGTAGGTCATGTCCTGAGACCAACCACTGCTGCACGGCTAAAGACTGTGTGCAAGTGGTTGGCTGCCTGAGGAGAATTGGAAGCAGGTCCAGGCTGCAGCACAGGTCCTGCAGCTAACCCCATGCCACACTTTACCAAAGGCCGTGTGTGGCATGGGCTTGGCTAGCTCCATGGAGTTGGACACAGGGTCTGGTCTCTGGTTTGGGCCTTTTGGCAACCTCCTGCTGTGCACAGCCAAAGGCTGTGTGGATTATGGGGTTCACTGCCTGTATGTATGGGGGGGGTTTGGCGCAGGACCTGGCTGCAGGCCAAAGGTTGTGCATGGCGGGGGGCTTTAATAAAATATCACTCTACGTTAAGCCCTACAAAAATTAACATTTTTAACTAAAAAAGCACAGAAAATAACCACTTATAGTTAGCAGGGAATTCTGACTTAAAATCCAATGTAACTGTTAAAGTGGGTTTTATATTATAACTCTCTAGGCACCAAGCTCAACTTTCCTACCTACTCCCAATTGAAAGTTATCCGTTATTAATTGTAATAAGCTAACCCACCATTATCCTATGGGAGAGGTAGGCCTTGCAGTACTGAAAAATGAATTTAAGGGTTTTTCACTACCAGGACATGTAAACATTAAAAGTACATGTCCATCTCTTTAAACACACTGTGCTCTTTCCTATGGGCTGTTTGAGGCCTATCCTAGGGGTGGCATATGTATTAAAAAGGAAGGTTTAGGCCTGGAACATGTTTATTTTGCCATGGTAGAAATGCAATGGCAGGCGGGGGACACATTTAAAAGGCTACTTAAGTGGATGGAACAATCAGTGTTGCAGGCTCACTAACAGCATTTCATTTACAGGCCCTGGGTACATGTAGTACCACATACTAGGGTCTTGCACATAAATTAAATGTGTCAATTGGGTGTAAGCCATTTTCACCATGTTTAAAGGATAGAGCACAAGCACTGTAGCACTGGTTAGCAGTGGTAAAGTTCTAAGGCCAGCAGAAACGAAGCCTGCAAAAACAGACAGATTGGAGGTAAAAAGGTGGGGAAACCCCCCAAGGATGTCAGGTCCGGGGAGCACGGCCTGAGTGCCGAAGACGGCGGATACATAATCACAGTGCTCCGCTCCAGACAAGTAAGAATCCTGTTAAAAACGTGCCCCGGGGGCCGAACGGCACCCCTTCCAACCAAATAACACACCTCCTTGCCGGAGCAGCCGGATGGCTGAGATTCGAGGGGGATCCTGAGAAAGCGATCGCGGAGGGAGAACCAAGTTACTGTAGCGGCCCGGATGGTGGTGCCCAGAGTGATGAAGTCGAAGGAAAAAGATGGAAGGTTGCAGCACAACTCGGGTGAGTGGCACCAGAGGTGTGGCAGAATCAGACTGCAGCTGTGCCCCGGAGACCCGCAAGGTGATCCAGGAGGGCCCGGGCGAAATATTGGAGGTGTGTTCGACACGTGGGCCCCTACCCAGAGGACAGAGGGGAGGAGACTAGCAACTAGAAGGAAGGGCAGCGAGGTGGAGCAACGGCACCGGCGAGGAAGAGGGCAGCGCAAGAGCATGATCTGGGTGTGGCCTGGATGACGGCGCTCCAAGTGAAGAACCCGGGTGAGTGGCACAGGGGACGCAGCAGAATTGGACTGTGGCGGTTCCCCGGAGAGACATGAGTTCAGCCGGGGAGGCCTGCAAGGAGTACCAGAAATGCAGGCGAAATGCGAGCCCCTACAGGGATGGTAAAAGAGAGTAGCCCGGCAACTTGAAGGTGAGGAGGAACAGCGCAGGAGAACTGCTGCGGACGTGGGCCATGCAGGGGCCCAGAGTGATGGCCCGGACAGTGAATGGCCTGGGGCCCGGTGGTAGCAGACCCACGAGGCAAGAGGTCAGTGGAAGGGGGGACCGGAGAAGAAAGTCAAGAGACCCTGAAGGCCAGGTGGGGCACAGTGAGGGTCGTAGTGACAGAGTTCGCCACCAAGAACAGGGAAGATAAAGAAGGCGGGAACCACACTCGAGGTCCCTGGGCACCAGTGCAGTCGTTGTGGACCCAAGTGCCACCGGGCAATAGCCGGCAGGAATAGAGGTCCCCTGAGATCAGGGTTTGAACACTGAAAGGCTCAGACTCAACCACAAAAATTGAAGTCAATGGAAAGGGCCCCCCGAGAAACGTGCGATCCTGGCTGCGGCGATAGAGGCCTCACAATAGCTAGCCGAGCCCACCCAACAGGACAATTTAAGATCTGAGGACACAAGCAGGCCTAGAGCCTACTGGACTGGCAATGGGGAAGCTCAGAGGCAAACAAGGAGACCCACTGATGAAGATCCCAGGCGCAACCCCCTCAATGCGGGCCATAAATGTGGAGAAGGAATCTATGGCCCCATTGATATAAGCACAATTTGACTGAATCCTGGCAGCAATAACAGACACTAAAACAGCATTGCAGCAAGACATCAGAATGGTGTCTGCGGACCTGGGGCTGCTGCGGGCTGAACATAGGAAACTGGCAGAAAGGATGATTGAAGTGGAGAAAGGGGTCGAGAGCATGCAACCAACCCAGCGAGACCGCAAGAAACGAATGGGAGAACTAGAGAAAAAAGTACAGAGACTGGAACGGAGGGCCGAAGATGCTGAAGGGTGTAACCTAAGAAACAGTGTAAGAGGGGTGGGCATGCCAGATAGCACAGAACAAAATTACATGGTGAACATACCTGGAGAACTGGTTTACTTCAGAAGTAGAACCGGGCCAACTAACATCCTTTTTCGCTATTGAGTGAGCACACAGGGTCCCAGGTTTGCCCCCGCAGCCAGGTAGACCCCTATGTCCAATAGTGGTGAGACTTTTACATTTTAAAGATCTGTATACTCTTTTGCAAAGTGCAAGGGAAAATGGCCCCTACACGATTGACAATGGGAGAGTAAAACTATTCCCAGATTACACATTGGCAGTTCTCAAACAGGCCTCCTTCATGTCAATTAAGAAAGCACCAAGGGAGGAAGGGATCCAAAACTCACTGATGTTTCCTGCCAAATTAAGGATCATACTGAACGATAAGACACAGTTCTATGAGGACCCAGAGGCGGTGTGGGACTGGCTCGACTCATACAAAAGGACCACTGCTATCACTAAAGAGCAACGTAACGGTGACCTACTGAAATTGAGGAGAACACAGAGTAGGCTAATGCCAAGGAAACCAAGTAAAGTGGAGTCAGACACAGACAGGGCAGCAGCAGATCTCCTGTATACATCAGGTATGGATTCTGAACAGGAGTCACAATCGGACAAGCAGTCAATAGACTCGGAGTTCGGAGGATACACAAGAGGAAAGGCCAAACAAACAGGATTGAGATGGCTGAGGGCAGATGTGATACCGCTCAGGAACCAAGACATCCAGCCCCCCCCACCGATATATGAGATAACTTTAGAAAAACAGAGTGTCTCTGAACCTATGGCCTGGGCAGAGCCCCCGGGATGGAGCAAGGGGTAGGCTGGAGCAGTCCATATTGGTACCCTAGACAGCCCTCTTCATCAACCCACCATCCATGCTGGGTGAACTGTTTAATTTTTGAAGTTCACAAGTTTGGATGGCTGCCCGTTGCTGTGCGGGCCTGGGGTTGGGAGTTTTGTGTTGGGGCTGGTTTTGTTTAGACATCTCTGGGGTAAAGAGTTTACATATATGGTCAGTGGGGCAGAAGAGCAGACAACAGAGGGGGCACAGACACATGACATGCATAATCCACATATGGCATATGGAGGGTATGGACGTGTATTTCCTGGAATGTGCGGGGAATGGGGTCAGTGTCTAAGCGATACACCATCCACCACTACCTGAAACACAGAGGGGTACAAATAGCCATGCTACAAGAAACCCACCTGGTAGGGCAAGAGATAGACCAACTCTGTCTAAGGTGGCAGGGACAACTATTTGCAACATCCTACTCGCCATATGCATGAAGGATCCTGCTATGGATAAAGGCGGGTATTGCCTTTGAACCCTCTCTGCACTCCGTTTCTCCCTGATAGACAATGAAGGTAGATATGTCTTCGTAACGGGTAGGCTCATGGGCAAGGAAATCACGCTAGGAAGTATATATGCACCTTTCCATGACCAACTGGCCTTCTTACAAATCCTGTCCGCACCAATAGGAAAACTGGCGCGCAGTTGTTGTTGGGGGAAACTACAACTGCGTGACAGATGTCCTGCTAGTCCGCTCTACCCCTCCCTTACCAGGTGCTCCCGCACATAAATTAGATGCCGGCTTTGTAGAATGGCAACGTAGTTGGGGCTTAGTTGACATCTGGAGGGTCCAACATGGAGAGGATCGGGACTACCCCTTTTATTCACCCCTACATTCACTACATACAGGACTAGATGCCTTCCTCTGCTCAGATCAACTGAGCGGAAGCATATCCTTCGCGGAATACCTTGGGCGCATGTTGTCTGATCACAGGGGCTACATGTATCTAACGATAGACCAGTGATCCCCACATGGTGACTGCAGCCGGAAGTGCTAGATGACCCAGCGTATAGAGAGGTGCTATGCGTGACTATAGCTGATTATTTCACCACTAATCAGGGCACGGCTATATCACTCTTAGCAGAGTGGGAAGTATTCAAGGTGGTGCCATGAGGCTACTGCTTGGGACAATCGGTGGGCATCACTAGGGAGCTCACTGCAGAACTCCGCACATTGGAAACAACGATACACACACTGGAAACTTCCACGACCACAAACCCTACAACTTGTCAACAGTTATTAGATACTAGGAAACAACATGGGGAAGTAATGGAGAAACTGAGATGCCATGATTATAAAACATGCATGAGCAGAGCCCATGCAGAGGAGGGTTAATCAGGCAGGTTGCTGGCATGGCTGATCAGGCCTGAATCCAGGGGCTCCCCAATTACACAACTAAAGACGGCGACAGGTACACAGGTCTATCTGCCACAGGACATCAATAGGGAATTAAGGCAATATTATGAGAAGTTATATAGCGCACCCCTACCCCCCCTGGTGTTGAGACGCGGCCACTCACCTGAAAACCAGGCTGTCTGCAAGGGCGATGACGGTTCTCCGGACCTCCTGAGGCACCCCTTGGTGCTGCTGATTGCACCTAGAGCCCCGGCAGGTGCCCCAAAAGGGAAGGGGATTTGGAAAAAGAGAGAAAGAAACACTGCACTCCGTTTCACCAGGTCCAGCCGTGTGCAGCTGTTCGGATTATGGAGGACTGTCAATGGAGCCCCTGTAAATTGCCTTTCTGTGATGAATTTTGGTATTGGTGAAGCTATGTGAAATTAAGAGACAGTTTCACAACATTCAATAAAGCATGCACTGGTCTCATTAAACAGCATTCAAAAAGGCATGCACTGATCTAATTAAATTCGTCTAATTTGGTTATCACAGCACATTCACCTGGTAATATCAGCAACTTGGCCCTCTCTCTCTTCTCACGGATTAATATATACAAAAGGTGACAAAATCTGAATGTCTCTAAACAAATTAGGAAGTTCTGCAAGTCTCTTTCATAGATCTGCACTTTCACATTAGATTTTCTATGGTAAAACTACAACATAAAATGAGTTGCAATACCAAAAGCAAGAACACCCACATTTAGAGTATTTCTAGCACTGAATTGCATAATCACTATTCACATAAAATGAATTGCAATACCAAAAGCAAGAAAACTCACACCTATAGTAATCCTAGCACTGAATTGCGTAATCAC
The DNA here is from genome assembly GCF_031143425.1 of Pleurodeles waltl. Classification (NCBI taxonomy): domain Eukaryota; kingdom Metazoa; phylum Chordata; class Amphibia; order Caudata; family Salamandridae; genus Pleurodeles; species Pleurodeles waltl. The sequence goes on along the minus strand of NC_090437.1, from coordinate 1,027,495,032 downwards.
TATTAGTACAAAAATAAACAAGTGGAGGATAGTAGAGTTCTGTCACAGTTCTCAGTTACAAAACGAAAGTTGTCAAGGCGCCCACACTAAATTTGTTATTCAACCCTCATCAAGGCCCCACTCATAAATTATGTCTGTGTCCTTAGAAGAGGCCTTTCAAAGTTTCAAGAAGGCTAGAGTGCAATCAGTCTCAGTTTTCAGCTTTCACCAAAAAACAAAGCAACCATAATACAATTCTACACAAACAGATTCCAGACAGCATGCTCCACTTAGCTGACAGAATAGTGTTCTTTCCAGAAGATCTCTGCTGAGGCTCTTTGCTGCCAGCCGAGTCAAGAGGACAGTGGGTGGAGCCTGGAGGGAATTCCAGAGTGCTGAGGGCTTTCCTTGCAAGACAGGAAGAAAGCCAAGCAGAGTCATGTGCACAGCAAGAGTATTTATAGCTAGCATGACTTATGTCTTTGAAAACAGAGGCAGCTTCTCCCTGGAGACCTTTGGGGCGTGGTGGTTGCCTGGCAACCAATAAACAAGTGAATCTGTCACATTTAGAAGGAGGAGAACTTGACACAGTCACGTGTGTTCAACAAGCATTGGTGAAAACAACTATATAGTGGAACAAGCATCGGTAAAATCAAGTACGTATCAAACATTGGCAATATCTATCCTGAAATGCAGACAGTACAATGACATTACACGCACATAATTAAAACAACGCCACCAAGCATGTTGACAAATTAGGCAGAGTTGTTGGGTCCTGACACCTGGGCCCTGAAATGCAGAACTTTTTGAATGGGCTCGCTCTCCGGTTTCACGAAGTATGAAATAGGGGGACCGATTACATTGCATGAAATAAAAACAGGCAATAAAAGACATGGCAAAAGGTAAGACATCGGGCAGTGACGGACTCCCAGCAGAGATTTACGCCACTCTGCTGGCACCGAAACTGGAACTCCTCTACGCGGAGTCGCTATGGATCGGGGCTTTTCTTGCTTCGACTCGTGGAGCTACATTGGTACCTCTGCCCAAGACTTCAACAGTTGAGGCACCAATGACAGCATTCCGTCCCTTATCTATGCTTAATATGGACCTTAAAATTTTAAGTAATGTCCTGGCAACAAGACTGCTTCCTCACATGCAAGCACTCATACACGAAGATCAAAATGTTTTCATCCCCCAGTGGAGCACATCAGTCAATCTCATGAGACTTTATCATACACTTTACCACCCTGAGCTCATGTCCCAACCAGCAGCACACCTTTTGTCGATAGATTTGGAGAAGGCTTTCGACTCCGTAAGGTGATGGGGGTGATGAGTAAGATGAAAATGGGGGAGGACTGGATAAGGTGGGTTGCCCTACTGTACAAAGAAAACGACGGTGAGGGTTAAGACGGGCACTGCAATCTCAGAAGAGTATAACATCTATAGAGGCATCAGACAGGCCCTGGTTAAGCATAAAATCACAATGACATGGAAATCTAGCACTGGGATCAAGGTAGAAACATGGGCAAAGAAGGTCACTGACTGTACCGGAGCAGAGGGTCGGATCCTGTGCCGAGAAGATGCGCAGGGCACCGGATGCTGACCTATGGCTGAGCTATGGCAGGAGGTGTTGAACGGATGGGAAATACCACCAACAACAGGACCGAGGGGGGAACAGGATAATACGGGTGCCAGAAGTGCGGCAGATGAGTCAGTACAGGGTGGAGCATAAATGGGTCAGTTGTGGACCAAGAAACACGAAGGGGGCGATAGATCAAGGCACCACTGGAGGGAACAGACACTACATCCCCACACACTGCAGATAAATAATATATTAAACTGGGATTGGCTACCTCAGAATGTTGATGACAGAAAGCCCATGACACTTCAGGCATCAGATCATGACCAAATGTGCCATAAATTTGATAATGTGTCCTTACTCACACACTCGCATACCTAAGAGGAGGGGGACCTAGAGATGTTTAGGTTAAGTTTTGGTTTAAATTGTATTGCAAGCTGTTATACAGCCGTAAACAAACAGATGTCTCTCCCCACACCTGGGATCGTAATAAGGTGAACACAAAAGGAGGCATACATGACACAATTAGATCGATTACGAAAGACTGTCGCTGTTTATTTAAAATGTGTTACCAGCAAAATGGGAAATATTGTCAAAATGATCTGACATCGAAAATATATGTTTAATAACAACAACTGCAATAAAGATATCTTTAAAAAAAAAGGATGTCAGGTCCAATTGGCATATTTAATTTACTTTTAAGTCCTCAGTATATGGTACTACTTTGTACCCAGGGTATTGTACAAATAGAAAACAAAAACTCAAAATCGCAACAGAAAGACTTCCATTGTTACGGGTTGTCTAATTATTTTAAGATCCCGGTTTTTGCGCTGAAACTGGTCTGATTTCATTTCTGATGTGTAACATAAGAATATTGGAGGGTCATGTATGATTGTAATGCAAATGATCTGACTATGGCAACCTAAACGCTGCAGTGCATTGTGGAACAACATTGTATTTTTCCATGTATTTATGTACGTATGCCGTTATGATTTACACTGCTGATAAGCTTGCATGATTGGATACTCTATGTATTATTATTTGTCAAGGATTATTGTATAACAGCACGTATCAGGATATTTTGATTGAGCATTCAGTGTCATTGTGGAGCTAGTTTTCATCGTTGTCTGTTGAGGATGTCTTTTAAAATGGTGATTGTGTTGTTTTATTTATTTCTATGGAAAATAGGCACTTCACTTGAGAAAGGCTGTAAAGTGGAAATGCGTTGTCGCTGTCATCATGGTAATAAATACTTTTTACTGTGAGGAGTGCCTTGGATTCTTAGATTTGGTGAGTTACATAATTATGGGTCTCACAACCCATGTCCAGCACCAGTGGTGGAAGTAATTGGTGTATTGTGTGTGGGGACAGAGAATATTACATTACTCACACAAAACCAAAGAAATTCAGCAGTTATAGTTAAAGTTAACAATAACGTGTGCCCTAAGGTAACTATAACTCACGCCCCTGCCATGCACAGTTTTTCCCTCAAAAATGTTGCTACAAATGTTACATTGATATTGATATTAGCCATGATGTTATCAAAAATGTCATGAGTGCTGTAATTTGTGGGGTAATTAGCAGTGCATTGCAGTGCATTGCAGTGCATTGCGTGTTATAGTTATCTTAGAGCACGGTTTATAGTTACTTGAGATAACTCTAACTATAATTATTGAATTTCTATGGTTTTGTGTGAGTAAATTCAGAACCTAACTATAATGTCCTTGTAACATTTGTTTTTTACAGTAATTTTTTTTTTTTTTTAAAGTAATTTTAATTACTATACGTTAATCCAATCACCACCGGGGATTAGTCACAGGGGTCACAGGGCCTGCGGCCAAGCCCCTATAGCCACCCAAACCTGCGCACAGCCTGGCCTGCAGCTAGTCCCTGCGGCCAACCCCTATAACCACCAAAACCCCGCCACACTCAGCCGAAGGCGATGCCTGGTGGCGGTCTTTTGACTTCCTTGACTGGGACTGCCTGTGGAGTCACTACACAATGTGAGAGGCCAGAGGTACTTCTCTTCAATCTTTCTCCTCACGTAAATCAATACATAAAAGCGATTAAAGAGGTGTGGCTGCAAGGTTAATATCTTCGTTGGAATCCCAAAGTGCCCTTACCCACTAACAGTGGCATGCTTCATCATTGGGCTGCTACAACACACACTGTCTGCCCAACAGCCGGGTGGAGCAATGTATTTTTTGCGTATATCTGCTTTTTCCATTAATCATAAACTCTTAAAGGATCCAGCATCAGAAAAGAGTTGTTAAAACTATCTTAGGGATAACACTTTATTCTGGGTTCCTGAGACAGGGTTAAAAGGAAAAAAATAAAGTGAGTGGTTGCAGGGTATTATCATCCTACCATCTCTCAAGAATATATAGTTGGCATGTTTTGGCACGTCATCATTGTTTACCACATAGTGGTCGGAAGGACTTCATCATGATTAAGAGATCCCTCTCATCACTGTCACCATCACACAGTTATTTTTTCAGAGAACAATATAAAGTGGCTATCAAATCCACCACATTGACCTTGCTTGTCACTTCTGTTTCTCACTATGTCTCACCAGCTTCTTCTTCTCTCCACCAGCCGCTCTTTTGGCAGGAGCCTCCTTCTTTGGGCCCATCTTCTTAGCACTAGAAGCTTGCACTTAACACTAGGAGCAGAAGCAAATAGCGATGGAGGACCGAGGCATCACTGTCAACTGATTCTTTCGCAGACCTCTCTCTGTACTAGTACCAGGTATGATGCCTTATGCAGCACATGCAAGCAAAGTACCAAAAAAAGTCCGTGAAATATGGGCAATTAGAAGATTCTAGTCAATGTAACACAAGTGAAATCATCATCATCCCAAATGCTTGACATTACTGTTCCCAAAACATGCACGAACGGCTTTTTTCACATGACATTACACAGAAAAGGTCGGTATGTTCTGTCCGAAGCAGGAAATCTCTATATGAGGCAGGGGTACAGGAAAAAATATAATTAATACATGAAATGATTCCAGGGGTGCAGGAAAGAAAATTATGAATACATGAAATAACTGCAGGCAAAAATCGAAAAAACTATATTAAATAATTGTTGGTGCCCCGCCATAGCCCATGGGAACTCTATGAGAGGCAGGTAAAATTCGAAACACATACATTAAATTATTGCTAGTGACCCAACAGGGCCTATGGGGACTCTATGTGAGGCAGAAATTAAAAAAACAATGCAATATATAATTGCTGTTGTTCATCTGGGACCATGAGGATTCTTTGGGAGGCAGGCAGCAATTAAAAAAAGATTGAATAATTGATGGTGCCCCACCAGAATATCTGGGAACTCTATGGGAGGCTAGTGGACTAGGGAAAAATAAACATAAAGCATTAAATATTTGCTGGTGGTTTAGCAGGGCCAATGGAGACTGTATTGGAGGCAGGGGCAGGCAGGCACACATCGAATAAATGAATAAAAACAACAAAACTGTGCTTCAATCAGCTACAAGCACAAATGAATATATACCAGGAAATAAGAAAAAAATTAACAAAATGTCACAGGCCTCTTCTATCAGTGTTCCTAGAAAATGGCTTTTAAAGGTGGAATAAATGGATTGAAGCATACACTAGCTGCACAAAATAGTGAAAGCTAGCTTATCCACCACATGGCCACTGAAGAGGGAGGCATGGAAAAGGGCCACTACACATGCACATACTAACTGGCTCCACATAAAAGTGGCTGCTGCATGGCCAAGAAAGGTAAATGCATACAGAACAAAGACAAAATAGCCACAACACCCACGTACACTCGCTACACAGAAAGGCCACTGCCACATGCTATTACCTAAGGGTCTGCAAGCCCTTATTTCCCTATTTGATGGCCACGTACAGTAATGCCATTGCTAAGAGTGACTTTCCAGATGGGCTCAATGTGGCGATAACTGTGGTTCTTCACAAGGCTGAATGCCCCATAGATGACTGCATGTCCTATCAACCAATCTCTCTCATTAACAGTGAGCTCAAAATATATGCTAAAGTCCTGGTTAATAGGCTCCTTAACATCATATACCAGTTGATTCTCACAGACCAATGTGGCTTTATGCCCATTACTATACATGCGACTGCCTCCCTAGGGTTCAGGTGGCTGTGGCTTACCAACAGTGCCTTGTAGAGCTACATGGCCAGCAAAGAAACAGGCATGGAGAACAAAGAACACATGACAGCCCTTGGCCAACATGAACTGACAAAAATAAAAAACAATATATCATATAATTCCTGGGTCCCCACAAGGGCTGAGGAGGACTCTTTGGGAGGCAGGGGAATGCAGGCAAAAAAACAAGCATTTGTAATTCAATGAGTCTCGCATATTTTGAACAAGTTAATTGTCATGTTTTGACAACAGCACCCGTAAGTAGAAACAAAAAAAAGAGTGAAAACTGAGAAAAGACGACTTAACCAAATAAAATAAAGTTAGCTTTAAAACATTGTTTGTAATTTTGTGCCTGCTGGGCATGTTTTTGCCAGTCACAAGCCTTCTGTTTGTGGGGGCACTGGAAGTTAGAACAAAACAGTACCTCGATCACGTCGGGAGCAGCGGACAGGCACTAATTAAGTTGAAATTAATTAGTGCTTGATCCCTGCTCCACACAGAGGAATGGAAGTGATGCCAGGCATGCCTTGACAAATTCCGAGGCTGTAAAGAAGAGTGCTACGCAAACCAACAAATGATGAGCGACGGGTGGACTCCAAGCCCTTTACTGAACACAGCAGAGTCGCGCAAGCGAGATGCATCCACTAGCACATGCACTCACAGGCTCAACCCTAAAAATAAATAGAAACAACAACACCGTAATACAATCAGTCGCAACCACAAACAAATAGATCAGGTATAAAGAAAAATCAGGAACAGAAATGTCATAGGCCTTTTCTAGTAATGAAAATAGCTTTTGCAAGCTGACTAAAAGGATTTTAGCACATACCAGCTGCAAAAAATAATGAAAGCTAGTTCATGTACCACATGACCACTGAAGAAGGAGGCATGGAAAACAAAGACAAAATGGCCACAAAACGCATTCACACAAACACTAACTGGCTCTACAAAATAGTGCTCACCACATGGCCAGCAAAGGAGGAGGCATGGAGAACAAAATCAAAATGGCCACTGTGACCACACATGCACACACTGGCTACACAAAATGTCCCCTGCCACATGGCTAGCAAAAAAAGAGGCATAGAGAACAAAGATTGCAGTTACCCTGTCTTGCCTGGAGCACGTCCCCTTCAGAAAAAAAACATCTTGTTGCATTGCATGGGAAGGATTTCAAAGATATTATTTACCCAATGTGTCTGGGCCCACACTTGCAACTGCCCTTTACCCACCATCATAAAATCAGCAATGCCAAAAACGAAAATTGAATTAATTTTAAAAATTCCCCAACCACAATATCAACCCTATCTCACATACACAAACTCACAAAAATAGTGGGCAAGAGAAAGATATCTGAAAATTAGGGATGATGTCTGGTTACATGGGCCTGGTTTACAAGAGCCACCCTAAACCTAGCCAGCAACAGACACATGCAAACACAAAAATAAGATAACCTATTGCTTACATTTAATCCAGAGTCATCCACAACCTCCTAAATGTTTTTAATTTTTAAAAACATATAGCACAGCAGCAGTGAGAATGTAAAAAGTACGTCAAAAATACACCCAAGATCTAGTGCAGGGCAGACTAGGCCCCAAACAGTAAAACATCATCACTAAAATGGTAAACAAATCAGTATTACATTCAAAAACCCCACACAAAAAAATGGAGAAAGGACATTTTTAATGCTAGGCCTCCACCATCACAAATTGCAAACATTTCCCTTTATAAAAAATGTTAATCCATATTGGATGCCAATTAATTCAGCCCAGACTCTGGGCCACCCAGCAAAAAAGGAACAAAAAATACTGGTGCACGCCCTCCCTTAAACAACATTTTTTTTAAAGTGGTGCATTGAACTTACTTGATTTCTGCCAAAAATGCAATCCGATGCTGTGGATACAGCAGAGATTGCAAACAAAGAGAGAGAAAGAGTGATGCTTTCCCTTCAAGATCAAAATAAAAAGTGATCAAGGGCTGGGCAAAGTAGAGGGGGGACTCTTCCGGAGAGGAAGAAGTTGCTACTGTATGTATAGTAGCCTCCCAGTCTTTATAGTATGTCTATCCTCTTTGAAAATAAATAAATAATGTAAAAAATACCCAGACAGGTAAATGCATTTTGGCTCAAACGAGTTACTACTGGTTAATATGTTAAACCAGATTCAATAGGAAACAACAACAGCCAACACATGTTTCATCCCCACACAACGCGCAGGCCTTGGACTTTCTCAAGGCAGCAGCGAAGAAACAAACTATAAAAAGTCAATGTTATCAGGAAAATGCCGGCATCACACAGGTTGTAACCTGTATCTAAGCACATAAGAGATTGCTTGCAATCTCAGTTTTCTAGTACGGTTGGCAAAAGCATGTGCCCGGTTAGGACTGCCTGAAGTGATTGTTGAGATGTCCCCGGTCCAAAAAATCCTGTCCTGTTGTATGTTGGGTAGAGGATTATGTGCGGTCCCAGCAAAAGCTGTCCCAGTTGGGGAAGCCTAAACCGACAACTAGGACTACTTTTGCATTGATTTTCTCTGCTGCTCTCAGAAAGCTCCAGGCCCGTGCATGATGAGGGGGTGAAACACGTGCTGGCTGTTGAATTTTTATGGAATCTGGTTTAACGTATAAACCAGTAACTTGTATCTACTAGACTAAAGTAGAGTGTTTGAAAGTTCACGTGGATCTACGATTCTCTACACAGAGTGTGACCAAAGATACTTATACGCCAAGTTGATCTCACATTTTCTAGTAATACTAATGCTTTAGTGGGAAAGGGGACTCTCCCACTCTCCGAGACCAATTGGGAACACCTGAACTTCAACCCAAACATAAAGGGTTTGCAACACCCGGACTTAAAATCCTTAATACTATGTCAAAACTGGTCACACCTGTCAAGGAAGTAAATCTATATTCTTCAACCCATTTTAAAACTGCCTACTTCCAATTCTTCACTGCAACTTTAGCGAATTGGAAAGGCCTGTTCAAGGTTCAGTTGAATCTTACCTTCATGGAATTAGTTTGGGGATGATATAATGCACAGGATTTATAGGCAAAACCTCTACTCTTTAAGAAATATGACATTTACTTTGAAATCAGTTGCACCCCTTCATCTAGAAACAGACATCTCAAGTCCATATGGAAGTTGCAAAGTATTGCTTAAAAATAAAAAAAACAAGGAGTGAGAGTCGATTGATAAAGTTGAGAAAAAAGCACTAAGCAACTAAATCATGATGAAAATTGCATAAAACAATACATTGAGGAATTAGAGATTCCCTAAGAAGGTAGTGGATAGGACCACTGTCGCCAAAATGTAAAAGTGAATCCTCTGGATTTCATTCACTGAAGCAGGGTTAAATGAAATCAGTTCTTTATTGGGTAAGACACGTATTCTACCTCTGTCCAACTCAAAGCTTTCCGCCACAATCCCAGCTCCTCCAGCTCTATTCCAGTAATACCATTCCAATCAGAAGAAACAAACTTACAGTAAGGTTCTGGACAAGGATGCAAGATATCACAAAGGTCTCGTCACATACCAATGTAGTGGATAGCAAGAAGGCACTTTTTACTGCTGGCATGTGTGGTCTGGGCTAAAGTAGACGCCATCAGTCTCCACATTTTAGTCCAAAGAGGGAAAATGACAACAAGAGAGAAAGTTTAGTTCAGCAGCATCTACACAGAGGGCAGTGTATGAGACCTATCTGGCAGATGAACAACCATACCGAGGAGCTACAGCATGTTTCAAACTCTTTTTGGTCTTCCATTCCAGATCCTCTTCATGCAACATGATTCACCAAAACGCCTGTTCTCTTGCCCTGTCAGAGCCTCTGGGCAAATTCACAATACAGAATCAGTGCTGGAGAAATGTGGATTTCTGGAAGGTGTGCTGTTGCCAAGAAATTCAGGCCAACAATTACAGTGTGCACAAATTGAATTCCCCAGAGCATTTGAACCTCCCACAATGACCACCTTAGATGACCTGGAAAATGGTGGTTCCATGTAGCAACAGCTAACAGCCTCAAGGGGCATAATTGCTGCCCTTTCTGTGCAAAGTGTCCCAGTTACACGCCTGGGTCATCCCATTGCCATCAGCTCATGGGCCAGTAGACAACCCCTTCCTTGTTCCCCTGTCTCAGTTTCAGAGCATGGCCAATGCTACACCATGGCCACAGTTATGGTTCCTACCTGTCTGTTACTATTCCTACTTCGGGCTGCACCAGAATGGTACGTGTGAAATCCAACAAATGTACAGATGTTCGAGACCCAGGTTTAAATGCATTTCTTATGCTATCCCACAATCTTCGCTGAAGTCCAGTCATGAGTAGACTTTCTGGTGCTATATCTGGGTGGCGATGCAGTCTCTTGGATGATCTCTTGCTGTACAATTGGGCTGGACTTAAAAGGAAGTTTGAGCTTTTTTGAAAGAAGAGCAGCCACAGATTCAACAGGCAGGGAGTTTTTGAAATGAAGTCAGAGTAACAAGAATCTGGCAACTGTAATAACGCCCCTCAAGTGCCTAGTATTACTTTCTCATTGCTCATAGGAGTGTCAGGTAGATTTAGTCCAGTAGTCAGATGCTCCATGTGGCACAATATAGGTTCTAAGAGAGAGTAAGGACTAACACCTATATGCATATCAGAATATATGTCTAGCAAATTATCAGACAATCTGAGATTGCAGCAGACTCACTCAATTGTTGTCTCAAAGGGAAATGGGGAGTTGAGGATTTGCACTGACTACCATACCCTCAGTAAAATCACAACAAAAAGATACCCACTGCCCTTGATTTGTGTAGTGTTTGATCAGCTAAGGACCACATCCATATATACCAAAGCAAGTCACAGGGAGCATACCATCTATTGTGCGTATCGCATCTAGGTAAGTGGTAGAACGCCTCAACGCCTATAGTTGAGTACTTTACAATGGCTTTCATTTTTTGCAGTGCTACATCCACATTCCAGTACCTGATTAATAATAGGATGCGTGAATACCAGGATCAGACTGTCTTGCATATATAGAAGATATTTATTCTGATAGACTCTGAGGAAGACCACTTATGCCATGTGTAAGCTTTGCTCACTGCTTTAAAATCAAACAACCTTGTCTGTAAACTTCGAAAGTGTGTATTCCATATAAAGAGGTTGAGTTCTTGGGCTTCATTGTTACACCATCCTGGTTTGGAATTACATAAAGAAAGAATCAAGCTTTAATTCAGTGGCCTATCCCATGATACATCAAGGACATAAAATATTTCCTGGGATTCAATACAGATGATTGATTTGTAGCTCTAGCACAGGATGAACCCAATAATAACATTGAACAGTATTGCACTGTTCTGTACATACGGTCCAAAAGAGCAGAAAACACTTTCATCACTTTGAAAAAGACTTCCCCTCTGCACTTGTTTTTGTCACGTCCGGACCTCATAGGGCTCAAGCTACACTACACTGACGAGGCCTGAGTATGTCAAAACCAGTCTGAGGTTGATTGTGTTCCAGTTTGGGCTGGACTGTTCCTGATGGAACAGGACCAAGACATTTCAATTAGGCAGGTCTCTAGCTAAACTGGCATAGTAGGTAAAAAATGATGGACTGGAATATGGTCCAAACGATTGTCAGTGGCTTAGATTAATTCACACATTCTTCTCATCATGTTGTTGTATGATAGTTTTCCAAAACTAGACATTGGTTCAGTTTATATTCAAGCAAGCGGGGGTGTGGACCTAAGGAGGGGGGGGGGGTATCATCTGAGGGTCAGTCAGAATGTGCCCTCCAGCCTTAATGACTGTCTGTACTACCCTGAATCGCCCTCCAACAACTCCAAAGCTTACCTGGTTTCAATCTTCTTAAGTCTTGTTTTAGGTACCTGCTGCAACTGCTGTGTGGATGCATACAAAAAACAAGCAATGGGAAAGCCAAAAGGTCTGCTCATGGTGTCAGGGAAATGTGGTGGTTTTGTCAATGCTTGCTCATTGAATTGAAGTTTGTTGTAATCCTAAATCGGTCACTGGTGAATTTTATTTTCTAGCTTTTAGGGACTCTATAAACAGACCTTTTTTCACTCGTACTGAAGGTTACTGCTAATGGTACAAACCCTCGCTCCGCCCGAAGGGCCCTTTCAAAAAGAGCCATTATAATGTGGAGCCAAGGCCACACATTTTTAGTGCATAGTTTGTGAATCAGACAGGCTATAACGAATACAAAAATACAACAACAGCCAGGTAAACGTAATCAGCAATAATAGACACTCTTTAAGAGTATACCCAGCTCCATTAGAGAAATCTGACGAAAAAGAAGGTCCTTTGAAACTAGGTAAATTATCAATTTAATATTTAGTTGTTCTGAAAGGTCTGTTTCATTTAATAATACACACTTACATGTGACAATTTTATTGAGCCAGACACACTTCCTTCTTCTTAACCAACGATTTTCTCTTCCTCTGGTACGTCCTATGAAATGGTCATAACTTCTGCCTGACATGAGGAAGATTCTCATATTAGTATTCACGTAGTGAGAGATGCGGTTAGGAAATCAGACGTAAAATACAGAGTATGCTGCTGTAAATCCTCAGTGAAGTTACAGCAGTCAGATTGTGCATTTAAACTGCATTCTATGAGGAGCAAGCCTTCAAGGAAAAATATTCATCCAGTAGAGGAGGGGCTTAATCTGCAATGTTTATATCGCAATTCGTGCTCTACTGAAAAAGATTACCACAGCTTAGAATTTACCTTCAAGTGAAATAAAAACACAAGCGAACGTTCTGCGATTGATCGGTAATTGTTTGCCCTCATTTGAAACCAAACTCGAGAAATTAGGCACGTTGGGGTTGCCCTTGGTATCCAATTACATCCTTTCTGTGACAGAATAATAGACAAACTTGGGATCCTCCATACAAATAGGAAAATATAAATCACTTCTAATTTAGACTGAAAAAAGCTCTGTGGAAAGAGAGGCAACCAATGTACTTCCCAATGGCCCATCCACGAATATTCTACTGATACAAATAGCAGTAGGTGTAAGGATCCCTTATGTAGGACCGGTAACTCATGCAGAGCTTTTCCACCAGGAAGAACACAATTTTGAGAAAGTAGTGTCTAAAATGAATAAGAAACGCTAAATAACATTGAAGGATAAAAAAGTATAAGATGAATACATAAAGAAGTTGGTGAAAACAAATATAAAATCAAGCCACTGCCAATTCTGATACTGAAAAGAGAATGTCTATTGGATCTGTGACAAGTACTGCAGATATCTCTAATCAAGTTGATGAGACTTCGAAAAATACTTGCGAAAATTCAGAAGTGGATCCACACCCTTAAATGTTCGTTCCAAGTTTAGGTGTTGACTATCAATCTTTTAACATCTATGGCAATAGATAGCACTGGAAACAAGACTCCTCTAAAAGCCAATCAAAAAACTGAATCATTCAGAGCCAAACAATCCCTCACAAGGGAAATAATCATGCTATTTCTTCTAGCTCAGCACAAAAATATTGTGGATTTTACTAATTTGCCGTGACAAGTCTATGACTTTAAAAGAAACCCCCACTTCAAGTGTACGGGTCGATTTTCTATGAATCACTAGCTGTCAATTCTTATAATTATCAGTGAAATCAAGGATTTAAATAGAAGAAAATACACCAGTTAAAGCTGAGCTCTCACATTTCCCAGGTCCACGTGAGAGTAGCTCACCCAGGCTTGTTTTTTACTGTATTTTCTGGGGCTTGCAGTCCTGATTTTATAATGAGCTATACAGAGCTATAAATCCCAGAGTACAGAGCACAAACCAGGACTGGATGAGTGCTAAACCTAACACCCTTGGGTGGTAGATTCCAAAATCTTTTGCCTTCACCTCTTCTGTTTTGCTGAGTTCGTTTTTGTTGCCTTTAGGTCTCGGCACACTTTACCACTGCAAACCAGGAGTAAAGTGCTAATACTCTCTCCTTTAAACATGGTAAAATTGGCTTAAACCCAAGAGGCACATTTAATTTACGTATAAGTCCATAGTATAATGGTACTCTTAGTAATCAGGACCTGTAAATATATTGAGCCACTCACTTAAGTAGTCCTTTAAAATATGTCTGAAGCCTGCCATTGCAGCATGTATGTGCAGTTTTAAACTATCATTTTGGCCAAGCAAAATAAACCTTTTGCCAGTCCAAAGCCTCTCTTAATAATACATATATGTCACCCTTAGGATAGGCCCTAAACAGCCCATGGGGCAGGGTGAAGTGTATTTAAGAGTTTGGACATGGATGTTTAAGTTTTACATGTCTTGGTAGAAAAAAACTTCTAACTTTGTTTTTTCACTGCTGTGAGGCCTACCTCTCATGTTGGATAACATTCAATAAGCGTATTACATTTATTAAGTGATAACTTTTGATTGGGAACAGGTAGAAATGTTATGTTCACACTCAAATGAATTGTAATTTAACATTATTTTTAACGATAAAGTTATATATTAAGTCACAATTCTGAAATGCCACTTTTAGAAAGTTGTCATTCCCTTGTCCCAACCATTTGGTGCCTATAGCCTGTCCACTAGTCACATGACTAGATGTAGTGGACAGTTGGGCTTTGTGTATTCCTCCCAGAGGGTATCACAAAAGAGGGACTGGGTGTTGGCAGGATGGGCATCCTGACAATGGGAGGGGCGGGTATGTCACCTATTACACTTGTACTTCAAAGGAGCTGCCTCAGCTCACACTCAAATAACTTCACACTAGCCCTTTGTGATCCCAGACTCAGTGGGGCCAGGGCAGGGAGGCAGGAATGTCCAGACACCTCTATGGGGGGAAAACTCCAGAAATTCCTACCACTTCAAAGTGGGCAGCAGGAAAAAAGACTAGGACTTTCAGACTCACTCTTCAGTGCACTGCTAGACCTGTGGATACCACAGAAGAAGGTCTGCCATGCAGCCATAGGTCTACCCTGCTGCTTGAGGCCTGCCTTGCTGTCTGAGAAGGAAGACTGATCTGCACTATACATCCCAGGTTGAAGTGACTCAAAGGGTCAGCTGACTGACCTCATTTTCTGAGCTACAGGGACACAACAAACTCCAGAGGCCACCCTGCAACTGCCCAGCTGACCTGCTGTACTGGACCTGCAACTGGACCTGCCTGAGCCCTGCTGGCTTCTGCTGGAGTGAGTTCCTGGTTCCCAAGAGATGCACCTAAGGACCTGGACAAATGGTGTGGCATTAGTGGAGCTTCTCCAGGAAAAAAAGTAGAAATCCTGAAATTTTGAGCTCTTCGTGACTATGAACAGGCCCATTCACACCATGATCTTCCCATACAAGCTGACTGCCAATGCGAAGTCAGTCACCTGTGACAACAGGTAGGGCAAAATCTGCACTTAGCCCCTCATTACGAGTGTGGCGGTCACTAGACCGCCAGACTCGTGGATGGCAGTCAAACCGCCTCCAATGCAGCGGTCCGAGCGCCATATTTCAACTCTGGCGGTCGGGCCGCGGTGAAACAGTCAGCACCACCAGGATCAGTGGCCCCGGCGGACTGGTGGTAGGTGGCCGTCCTAATCCGCCAGGGTCTGGGGATTACAACCTTGTTCTCCGCCAGTCATTTCATGGCAGTAGCACCGCCATGAAAAGTCTGGCAGAGCACAGGTGCAGGGGGACCCCGTTGCTGGCACCCCTGCATCCTACAGCATTCCTGTTGGCTTGATTACGAGCTGGAGACAATCCTGTAGGCTGTCTCCCGCTAGGCCAGGTCAGGTTTCCGCCCGCTGAGCTAGCGGGAAACTCTTAAAGGGGCCCGGCGGGGAGGTAGCCAGTACGGCAGCAACTTTCCCGTCGGAAGTTCGGCAGACGGTGTAAACTGTCCGCCAAACTCAAAATCAAGCCCTTAGTATTACAGTATTGACAGCCTGCCAATGTGAAGCTCCAGCAATGACAGTCAATGACACAGAGAGGATATTTGTGCTACTGTGATGAGCATATGCGATGCACAGCCTGCTCTTCCTGCTACAGCATAGACCATCCGCAACACTCACCCTGCTCTTCACACTGTCCTCTGCCACAAACTGAACACTTTGCGCTGGACTTTAGAGGGTAACTTTGGTAAGTAACTTTGTCAGTGGGATTAACCTGATCCCTTTATCAGGCCCAAACTCTGTCTCGGTCAGCCTGAACTTGTGACTTTCACCCGAACTTTCGCCGCCAGATAAATGTGAATAGCGCTTTGTGCTTTTAGGTGCTACAAGTACCTTAAATCTTTGAATCTGCATATCACTGGTTCTTCTGATTGGATTTTGTTGTTTTGGTGTCGAATAATGTATTATATATTACCGTTTGAGTGCTGCATAAATACTTTACACATTGCCTCTAAGTTAGGCCTGGCTGCTTTTGTGCCATGCTACCAGAGGGTTAAGCCCAGATTAATGTAGTGCCTTTTTGTGGTTCACCCTGAGAACGATTGTGGCTGTTGCTTCAGAAGGGCTCACACCTCCCTCAACTACCAACCCAATTTCTCACAATGAGATATTCCAGCATGAAACTACAAAACTTGAGAGCTCTTCTAAAAATGTGTATAAGGGGTGAGGCAAAAACATAAAACCTTGGACAACAAATACACCCCTGACACCATCCTGTGTTAGGTGTGTGGCATGTACCATTCTGGCAGTGGGCCCTGGTGGTAGCAATGTTCTCTTGTGGTGTCTGCTACAACCTCTGCACTGGTTCATCTACCAGAAATGCTCCATTGTTCTCTAGGACTACGTCCAGTCATCCCATATGTGATGACCATTGTGGATGCTCATGCATACAGGGAGCCTGCGCTGCCACCATGCTCAGTATCCAATGTCCCTGCACCACGGTGGCAGTGGCAAGGTAGTACCCTTGTATGAGCAACAGTTTCAGAGTACTGAACCACCCACTATTCATTGCAAGCTCTCCAACCACTGCAGTTCTGGCCTTGTTCTCACAGTAAGTTACCCTCTGCAGGGGCCACACGAGTCAGGCCAGGCAGTGGGTCTTTCCAGAGTTTGAGGCAGAAGCCCTTGAAAGCATTCACAAACAATAGAATTCAACTAAGCAACCTTTTAGACACAAAGACTAGTTGGGCATCAGCTCATTTATGGTCCAAGACATGATGGGCATCAAAACTTACTTGCAGAAAAGACTGCATACCTGTGTAGGCCTTTGTTTTATTTATTAGAGCATTATGCCTTCTAGAGGAGGAATGTTCTAACAGCCTTATATATATCCCTTTGTAGCTGGGATATACCGGCCATTAAAGTCCCACTCCCTTATTAAAGGCCCTTGCCTTCAGCTTGGGCCGTTAACAGTGGAGCAGGACTTTAATGACCGGTATAGCCCACTACGGTGGGTTATATGGCTATATTAGATCTTAAAATCACAGCAGACATGATAAAAAACCATTCTAGAATACATGTTGTTGTTTTTTTTAACTCTGTTTATTGATTTTCATCCATTTTTTTACAGTGGGGTTTACATATCAGCAAATTATTATAATATCAGATCCTCTTATATCTAGTACATCTCTTCTGTCCACAAGATACATCAACAGATCTCTTATACACCAATCAAAAGAAAAGTTAACAGTGGTACGCCATTTGGAAATTAAATTGTTCATGAATAATCTCAACATGTGTCCGACCAATCTAGGAGGGGGTATCCAGAAGGGGGGGACGGAGGAGAGGGCAGAGGTGGGGTGGAGGGGGGAGAAGGGAATAAGCATTCAGTCGCCAGTCGCGGGGGTAGGAAGGAGGGGGAAGCAGGGGACTACTCACAAAGTGGGGAGATCGGTTGTTCAGTATATCGGGATCTTAAGTGTGACAGTGCTTGATGTGGAAACATACTTGTCGGTAGTGTGTCCACGGTTCAAGGGGGTCCAGTGTCATCTTTTTGTTCAAGTTGTTCTGTGAGGGAGTCCCATATATCTAGCCCCTTGATCTCCATTCCACTGTCTTGTAGTGTGTGTAATACCTGTGTTTCTGCCTTAACCCAATGTAACATCTCTGACGTCCAACGGTGTATGTCTGGGGCGCTGGGCGATTTCCATTGTATTGCTATTAATCGTTTGAGTAAAATAAACGCAAGGTCAGTGCATTTGTCAGTGCATTTGTGTCATCTGTGTCTCTGTTTGTCTTTTCCTCGTCTTGAGCATACCCCTAATAGGCAGGACTCGGGGTAGGGACCAGGGGTAGTCCCGTCCAGGTAGCTGTCTGCGTCGTTACTTCTTGCCATATACGGAACACCGGAGGACAGCTCCACGTCATATGTAGAAAATCCACCTCCGGCTTCCCGCATCTTGGGCAGTCTGGGTTGGATTGTGGGAAAATACATTTTAACCTGGCTGGAGTCAGATATGTCTGGTGTAAGTAATTAAGTTGTGTGTATCGGAAACGAGCATTGCGTGATACCTCTCGTGTAGTTGCTAGAGCTGTGTTCCACTTCTGTGTGGGTAGAGGTGCCATCAGGGACGCCTCCCACCTGGTCTTAGCTTGTGTCTGCGCTTCTTCTGGGTAATCCTGCAGTATCTTGTATATCCAGGAGATATCTGATTGCTCACCAGCCCCCAGCAATAACTCGTGGAGTATCGTCGAGGTGCGAGGCTTGCTATTATTGTTCCCCCAGGTATTACGCACTACTTGCTGTAGCGCCCTGTGCGCTAGAAATTCGCCCCTGCCTAATTCGAACGTATTGGCTAGTGTCTTGTCCGACATTAATCGTCCCTCCTCGAATATACTTCCAATAGAGTGTATGCCTTTAGTGACCCAGATAGCTAAGTTGAACTGTCCTTTTATACTATTTAATCCTGGAGTGGCTAGTAATGGTATTCTAGGTGAATACGACGGTGTACATCCCTTCGTCATCACATATCGGCGCCATATCCATTCCGCCACCTCCATCAGTATATTGCCGCGTTGCGGTGAGTTTTCTCGGCCGATGAGCCAATTTAATACGTTTGATTGACCTAACACAGACAGTGTTCACCATTCGCCCCTCTGCGTCGTGTGGGTTGCGAATCCAGTCCATGATCCAGTGTATTTGTGCCGCTGCATAGTACAGCTCGAACTGAGGCGCGTCCATCCCTCCCTTTTCTAGCGGCATATAAATTTTAGTGAGGGCCACCCGGCGGCGGCCGGCATTCCACGTAAGGTCTGTTAGTAGGCTATTTAGGGACGCAAAGTAGTTCTTGGGGAGTTTGATCGGCAAAGCTGAGAAATAATACAGGATTTGGGGTAGGATTATCATTTTAGCTATTGCCACTCTCCCCATGGGTGAGAGTGGAAGTGAGCACCAAAAGGGCATCGAGCCCTTTATGGATCTGATCATTCGGTCCAGATTCCCCTCTCTAATGTCCAATTCATCGTGGTATATTTGTACCCCTAAGTATTTGAAGGTGGTATAACACCATTGTAGATTGTGTGTGGATATTAGTTCTCTCTGGGGGTGCGGGATTGCCTGCATCGGGAACAGACATGATTTTGCCCAATTTACTCGTAGGCCTGATATGTCCCCAAATGTATCTGATAGTTGTAGTAGGTACGGCAAGGATTCCGAACTGTTACGAAGGTATATTAGTGCATCATCCGCATACAAGGAGACAACCTTATGTTCGTTCCCGTCTGGGATTCCCCAGTTCGGCGCCTCATGTCGTAGTCGCGCTGCGAGTGGTTCAATAGCTAGTGCGAACAAGAGTGGCGACAAGGGGCATCCCTGTCTAGTTCCTCTGCCTATCGTGAACCTTTCAGAAATTGTGCTGCCTGTTTTCGCTCTGGCTTTCGGGTCCGCGTACAGCGTTGTGACCCAGCATATAAATGTAGTTCCAAAGCCCATGTGTTTTAGGGCTTCCATCAGGTATGGCCAGCCTAGTGTGTCAAACGCTTTTTCCACATCTAGGGAAACCGCTGTTCGTGTATGATCTAATTTCGGGTTTTCAGCTATTAATCTTAATAGGCATCTTATATTTGTGTGAGTACTGCGGCCGGGTATGAAGCCGGATTGATCCGGGTAGATTAGTGTTGGCATCAATGGGAGAAGCCGATTTGCGAGCACTTTTCCTAACAATTTACAGTCGGAATTCAGTAAAGATAGTGGTCGGTAGGACCAGACATCCAGTGGGTCACGCCCTTTTTTGTGTAGGACTACTATGATTGCTTCCCGTTGTGATTCTGGGAGGTGGCCACGCTCATATGCTTCTTTCAGCATTTCTAGGTATGGTGTTATCGTTTGCGTTGCGAAGACCTGATAATACTCTGCCAGGAGCCCATCCCCCCCGGGGCTTTATTATGAGCCATTTGTTTCAAAGCTGCTGGATCTCATCCAGTTCTATGGGCTTCTCCAGGTCTTGCAATTGTGGCTCCGTCAACTGGGTTAATTGAATTGTCTGAAAGAACTCCCTCATCTGCTCTTTGGGTGGGGGGGACCTGGACTGTAGAGAGTGGCATAGTGTTTCCTAAAGGCCTCATTGATCTCCTGTTGTGTATTTATGATGTTTCCTTCATCCAACCAGAGAGCGTTTATAGTGTGTTGTGGTTGTCCTCCCTTCACCAGCCAGGACAACAACCTGCTGGAGCGATCCCCCTCGGCATGTAATCGTGCCGTGTAGTGTCGGTAATCAAATTTACGTAAACGCGTTTCGGTTTCGACCCATTGTTTTTTCAGTTCACTCGTGTTCCCCCCGTCCCCACCGCCTCTATCCATCGCCCTTTTCGCTTCCCATAGTCTCTTTTTGATATTACTCAATTCTGCGTTTAGTGCTTTACGAACTCCGCCAGATGCCGCCATGCATACACCTCTTATTACTACCTTGGGTTGTACAGCAGAAAACCGATTTCCTAAACAACTAGTGCCTTAACAACGAGGTCGGAACACCGACCTCGTTGCTACTACTAATGATTTTACCACGAATGCCTTAACAACGATTTTCGTTGTAAAGGCATTCCTGATCAAAGCATTACTAATAGGCACCATTGACCCTACATCTCTCACCCCACCCCCCCCACCCCCTCCCCAAAACCAAAAACGCCCACCCCTCCAACCCCACCCCAAAACCTAAAACCCCCTGACCCCCCGCCCCCTCCCCAAAACCAAAAACGCCCCGCCCCCCAACCCCACCCCAAAACCTAAAACCCCCTGACCCCCCACCCCCTCCCCAAAACCAAAAACACCCCACCCCCCCAACCCCACCCCAAAACCTAAAATCCCCTGACCCCCCACCCCCTCCCCAAAACCAAAAACGCCCCACCCCCCCAACCCCACCCCAAAACCTAAAACCCCCTGACCCCCACCCCCTCCCCAAAACCAAAAACGCCCCACCCCCCCAACCCCACCCCAAAACCTAAAACCACCTGACCCCCCACCCCCTCCCCAAAACCAAAAATGCCCCAACCCCACCCCAAAACCTAAAACCCCCTGACCCCCACCCCTCCCCAAAACCAAAAACGCCCCACCCCAAAACCTAAAACCCCCTGACCCCCCACCCCCTCCCCAAAACCTAAAAAAAACCACTTACCTTAGTCGACCCCTTGTCACCTGCGTCCTCCTCCTTTGCCAACTCCCTTCTTTGTACCTTAACCACTCATGTTCGTAGTTCAGAACATACGTAGTTAAGGCACAAAATAACGGAGTTGTGGTTAAAAAAAGCGTTGTTGCGCTTTCGTTAACCACGACTTTGTTAAAAAGACTTCGTAATAAAGGATGTTTCCCCTACCTTGTGTCCGTCCCATTCCACTGCCCTTGATGTTGCCGAGTTTGTATTTAGTTTAAAATACGATTCTATTCCCTCTGCTATCTCAGTTCTGAAAGGGGGATCTCTCAGCAAGGATGGCTGTAATCGCCAGGTAGGAGTGTGTGTGGGCAACCTGCCCCATTGTACTGTTGCTATCAATGGGCAATGGTATGATATAGTTTTAGCTAAATATAATGCTCTGACTAAGGATTGAGTTAATTCACTCGAGCATAATAGCAGGTCTATCCAAGTGTGGAGTTGGTGTACCGGGGAAAAGAAGGAGTACTCCCTATCTCCACACATCATGTAACCTCCTTTCTGTCAGCCACATCCGTAGCTGTTGTGAGAGTCTTCTACTCTGAGCGCCCTCGAGTGGGAGGTGAGATCGGTCCATACTTACGTCTGGTACGCAATTGAAGTCTCCCCCTCATATGTTGGGTATTGATGGGTCCCATGATAGAGCTGCATAAGTAGATAGCAGGAAATCTCCCTGCTTGATATTGGGTGCATATATTCCTGTTATGGATAACTGTTTCCCGTCTAATACTCCTCTCAGTTGGACATACCTCCCATCCTTATCTATTTGTTTGTGTTGAACTGTGAATGGTATCCCGGGGGCTATCCATATTAGTACTCCCCTTGCATATGTCGATGTTTCCGTGCCATATATCGTACCCGTCCATTGTCTGCCTATTCTACCCAGTTCGTCAGTCGTGAGGTGGGTTTCTTGGAGTATTGTTATATGTACTGAGTGGCGTTTGAGGTGATTATATATTCTGCAACATTTGGAGGTATGGGCCATCCCCCTTACGTTCCAGGTTAAGAAGTTATATGTGACCATGATATCGAGTTAATCCCCACCACGGTCCCCTCCCCCTAGTCGGCAGTCCCTGTTGGCGCAATGTCCCCTCCCTCATCCCCTCCCCCCAAACCCGTATCGCATGGCACGTGTCGAGGAAAGCATAATGGCGTATTAAAATTAACAATAACCAAAACCATAACCAACTATGCGGCACAACCGGTGCCTTCAATACGTTACTCAGTTTATGGTCCATTCGGTAACCCATTTGGGTGTGGAGGCGTGGTCGAGGAGATTCTTGTTGTCCGAGTAGGCTGGCCCACGTAGATAAACAAATTCCCCTAACAGTCCGGTCATCCGGTATCCCGACCTCCTCCAGCTTTCGAGTTAAGGCTGATTCAGTGCGTAGTTCTGTGTCCCCGACTGCCGTCCTTCCGGCCGGGGGGGGAGGGGCGTAGTGTATCTGAGTCGTTGAGCCTTGATGTCCTTGTCTGCGCTGAAGTTCCGGAGCCTCTGTGTCTCCTGCCCCTCTTTCATGTCACTGTGTACATCAAGATTTTGGTGTTTCTGAGTCCTCTTTCCGAGTTGTCATC
The DNA here is from genome assembly GCF_031143425.1 of Pleurodeles waltl. Lineage (NCBI taxonomy): Eukaryota > Metazoa > Chordata > Amphibia > Caudata > Salamandridae > Pleurodeles > Pleurodeles waltl. The sequence continues at coordinate 1,027,472,246 of NC_090437.1, read as the reverse complement.
TGCCGTGCGAGGTGTTAGATCGGGGCCAACTATTAGTGGTGGCAGTGGGGGACTTAGATGGCCCCGTGAGGAGTTTGAGTCTGTTTCTCTATTTTCATTTCTGAACAGTGTTTGTGCTGTTACGAATGTATTTACTTCTTTAAGGGCTTGTGTCTGCCCATCCGCGGCCTGTAACTTTGAGGGGCGTGTTTTTATTCCGAAGTTGGTTTTCTTCTTCCGACAGGGACATTGTACCAGCCATTCTTCATTGCCGTCAGGTTCACCTACAGGATCGACCAGTCCTTTGGCGTGTAGCCAGGTCCACACATCCTCCGCCGATGAGAAAAAAAGGGTCCTGTCGCCATCTATCACTCTCATTCGGGCCGGGAACAAGAGAGAGTATGTGATGTTCTTGTCACGAAGCACCTGTTTCACTTTGATAAAAGTGGCTCATTTACTTTGGACTTCCATCGTGTAGTCCGTGTATGCTGTGATCTCAGTGTTCTCCATACGGACGGGGCATTTTGTCCGGAAGCCTTGTAGCACTTGATCTCGGTCTCGATAATTTAGGAATCTAGCTATCAGCAGGCGAGGCGGAGCGCCCGGCCTTGGCGGTCCGCCTGGGACTCGGTGTGCCCGTTCTATTACTAGCATCAATGGTGCGGTCTGGTGTAGCACCATGTCTTTGAGCCATTGCTCCATGAAATGTTCAGCGTTAGGGAGCTCTGCACGTTTCGGTATTCCAAGGAATCTGACATTATTTCTACGTGAGCGGCCCTCGGCGTCCTCGGCTCTTCGTTGTAGTGATGTTATTTCGTTTTCCATTCGTTTAATTTGAGCATTCATTTCAGTTATTGTTGGTTGGGTCGTTTCGAGTTCAGATTCAGTGTTGGTGACTCTATCTGCTAGTTTTCGATGGTCCGCGCGGAGGAGATTAGCTTCCAAGACCACCGAGTCTATTTTCCCTTCCAGTGATGTCTTGGTGTCTAATACTGCCTGCAGCACTTTATCAAATTGCGCCGAGTGAGTAGCCAGGGTTTCGGACTTCCTTTGCAGGGCATTAGCTTGATTCCCCGAGTCTCCTTCAGAGAGGGGGGACCACGCCTCTGCGTTAGCGTGTACTCTTTGAGAAAATGTACATAAACGTAATCATACACCATAGCTGCTAGGCATCTGTTTATCTTTATTATTTTGCCATGTGCTCGACAAACCTCCTGAACTTTGATGATTGACCTTGTGTTCACAGCCTTGGGCTGCAATCTGTTTATCGCTGTAATTTACTTATTCTAACCGTGGTTCTGAGAATTGTTGTGCTTAATCAGTAACTGCCAGAACAGGTTCGTACAGGTCGTTGCCACCTCCTGCCAGCTGCATCTGTACCTTCTCCCACCACACGTGTATCCCTGAAATACTCTGAAGGCCGCAGAGGACCTTGAAAACGCTAGGGGTGGAGTTGTCCTCTGACTAAGCAGTTTTGTGTGTATATAAGGTTGGGTGCCCCAGAGTGAAGGGGCAGCCTCAGTAGGATAGTCACTTGACTGTCCTGGGACTCTGTATTAGCTTGAGCTATAATCCATGTAATAAACTTCTCTTTATTCCTCCAGTTGGTGACTCCGCCTGATTTGTGTACTCTCTGCTAAACGGACCCTGAGGACTAGGGTGTCCCTCCACCGCTGGGAAGAAGACCCCGGTGGGGATTCTATCTTTCCTGGTTCCTCAGTTGGCGCCCGAACAGGGACCCGAGTCAGGCATCCAGGGGACGGACCAGGTGACGGAGGACTCACGATTGGACTTCCAAGGGAGGCGCCCCACACCAGATTCTGAGCTTCGTTCTCTGTCGTGGACCTGCGGATCTCCACTGTGTGTCTTCCAGCCGGCTCAACTTCTCCTGGTGCTGTCTGAATTCGGGTCTCTGTTTTCCGTGAACTACTGGAGTCCCCAACTGTCGGACTATAACAGAAATGTCAGGTAAGGACGGGAGTTGAAAGATTCCTTTCTAAAAATAGGTCTGTGAGTATTGTACCGTTTCTATCGCTCTTTGCAAAGATCGACGTCAGTGGTAAGACTGACCTCAGTTGTCATTTAAGTATATAGGAAGCAAAGGGCATATTTGCCACTCATTTGGTGTATTCAAACCACTGGTGTAAGATTTTTTTTTTTTTTTTTAATCCTGGAAGAATGCCAGCGTTCAGTTGTTTTAGGAAATTGTGTTGTTGTCTTTGCAGTACGGACTCCCGCCTGGAGGAAACATGCCCCGCTCTTCCGGCCGGGACTCCGAATCATGATATATATGTTAAATATGGCATAGGTCCGATTATCTGGTCTGATATATGGAGAAAAAGAACCAAAGGTAGTTCTGATTTACAATGGCCTATTCACGGGACATTTGATAAAGATAAATTAGACTATTTACAGGAACGTTTGTTTGTGACAAAAAGTAGACCAGGGATGTTTGATTCACTACGGACTTGGCAGAAAGAAGCAGACCAAAGACGTAGGAAGGCAGAGAAAGAATTATAGAGACATAAGACCAGGACGGTGACTGAAAAGGTATATGACTCTGACGTAGCTAAACATCAACAGAAAATTTTAGAACATGACCGAAGGCTTCACTTACAAACTGATAAGTGTTACCCTTCCAGGACAGTAGTGGATAAGCCACAAGAGGAAGACCCCCTTTTAAACGATATGTTAGATAAACCCCCGTTATATACTCCACCAATATATCCTACACTACATCCTCAACCTGCACCAGGTGACCCTATTGTGCCACCCCCGGTTGGATCTCAGACGAGTGCTCCGCCACCCACCACCACCCCTCCTGTCACCAGACCTATAGAGGATACACCCCGCCCGACTGTACCCACCCCTTGACTGGCCCCCGTTTGGCCCACCCCTGACTCCTGTTTAGACACCACACATACCCCCCGTCCCATGACCCCGTGAAAGCGCACCCTGCGCGGACACTTGTTCTCTAATTCACAAGAGGAAGATGTCATTGAAGAAATGACACGGAGGTGGATGACTAATTGGAATGACTATGGGGTCAGGGACATTGTCCACACTACGAAACAATGGGATAGTTTAATTCAGTTACATGCAGCTACCCTTATGTGCAACATTATAATACAAGAATATGAGGATGAGGGTTCCTCAGCTCCCGCGGGACTGGTGGACCTCCGAAAACGCGCCTCTACTGGACTGTCGTTTGGTTCTGGTCTACATGATTATGTTGTTACTCTTCTCGTATATAGGGACCGCCTGTGGACATGTAGCCCTTCTATAAGGGCGTCTATGTTTCCCATGAGAGAGGTTCCGCCGGTTTGGCGAGAGCCGGTGATGGATAACGCTGGCCAAGTTATTACCGCAGGGCATTTTCAACAAATGTGGGTACACACCCCATGGAAAAGATCTGAAACATATACCCTAAAAGCCACCTTACCTGACCCCCGTAAGAATCCTGCAGGATATTATAAAGAACTGCAACAAATTCTTGAATCCTGTACTATGACGTTGAACGATATTGACATGTTAATGGCAGCAGTAGTCCCACAGGAAGTATGGTCAAAAGTACTCAGGCACGACCATGCTGAACTAGGGGGCACATGGGACCAATTGCAAGCAGCAGCAAGGGACAGGGTTGGGGGAGCGAAACCAGACCCACTTATATTGGCTCTCCCACTGCGTATTTTGGATTTAATGAAGACCATACTTCCACCACACAGGATAAATTGGGATAAATTGGCCGTCTGTAAACAGAAAAAGGACGAGGGTGTTTCGGACTTTTATACAAGGTTTGAGGGTGTCTTTTCTGATTACAGCGGCCAAGACATGACTACTGAAGGGGGGATAAGACTCTTTGTTGACAAATTCGTGGACAGTTTATTACCAGACATAAAGGGAAAATTGAAATTGTGTGAAAGTATGTGGCCAGTCTCTACTGCCACTGGAATACTGACAATGGCCCAATATTATGAGAACAGGGAGATAGAAGAACAAGAAAAGAACGAGAAAAAAAACAAAGAGTTGAAAACAAAGGTGTTATTTCAGCAGGCCTACCCTCAGCCCCGTCAACAGCAGTCTAGATCAAGGTCACAAGGACCTCCCAATGACAGAAGGCAGTCCCAACGCCCTCCCCGTTCTTCCCTCCCCTACAATCAGTGCACCTATTGCAAACAGGAGGGCCACTGCAAGAATTACTGCCCCAATAAGGACAACTCCACAGGCTGCCCCATGCCCCCACCGCAACAGGACAACAGACCACCCGGTAGGTCTGGTCCTGCAGACAGACCCTGCCAGCAGGCCCCTTCACGGTCCCACAGTACCCCCGCCCGAATTATTTTGATGCTTCATCCCAGCGTCAATATTTTAATGATGACTATGATGCGTATGAAGGTCAGGGGTCCTCCTTTGACTAGGACAGCCTTCGACAGAGGGGGGGTGGGACCAGTTTCTATTCCTGTTAGGAAGAATGGCCCTCACGTTGAGGTGCAATTAGACGGTGCTCCACATTATTTTTTTGGTAGATACTGGGGCCACCAAAAGGTCTGTTAAACAGGAAGAGGTCCAAGGGGTCCCTCTGTCTGGCAATATTAACGTCTCAATGGGTTTTTCTGGTGTTCCGGTGGCTAACCCCGTCTCCCAGCCGCTGCATGTTGCTATAGGTCCTTACACCATTAGCTCCCCTCTCATTCTTACTTCGGCCTGTAGTGAGAATTTATCGGGTTTGGACCTATTAAAGAAATTGTACGCCACCATTTATTGCTCTCCGGATGGAGTTCATGTCACTTAAGGTCCAAATATTTCCCCGTCACAATTTTTGTCAAAACCACTTCCACCCGAACTTCGAGATTTGCCAGACATTTTATGGGCCACACATAAGGACGATGTTGGATGTCTGGACATACCACTGTATGTCATACGCTTAAAAGCCAATGCCAACTTACCTCGTCTTCCCCAATACAAATTATCCCAACACATTGAACAACAACTCAAAAATATTGTGACCCATTTGATTGATTTGGGTGTCATTGAAGAAACGTGTGGCAATGATTGTAACAGTCCTGTTCTTCCTGTTCATAAAAGATTATCTGATGGCACCGCGTCTCCAGGACTCCGATTTGTTATTGATTTACGGGCGGTCAATAAGATTGTAATACCCCAGTTCCCTGTTGTTCCTGACATTACGACATTATTAACAATGATACCTGCCTCCGCTATTTGGTTCTCTGTTATCAATCTTAAAAATGCATTCTTTAGCATTCCTATTCATCCAGATAGCAGACACATCTTTGGGTTTTCACTGGGTGGTCGCAGTTTCCGGTTCTGTTGCGCTCCACAAGGCTATACTGAATCGCCTAGCATTTTTAGCCAGGCCCTCAAGAGTCAATTAGATACCCTTGTTTTTCCTCCCTCCTCGACGCTGGTTCAATATGTGGATGACCTTTTAATAGCATCCACTTCAGAACAGAATTGTAAAACAGATACTGTAGCCTTATTGAAAAATCTTGCACACCATCACCATAAGGTCTCCCTCTCCAAATTGCAATATTGTAGACAGGAGGTTATATACCTAGGACACCTCCTGTCTAAGGAGGGACGTACGTTGACGGCTGAGAGAATACAAGCTATACAAGACATACCGGTTCCAAGGACACAGAGAGAGGTTAGGGCCTTTATAGGTATTACCTCCTTCTGTCGTCAATGGATTCCTAATTATTCTCTTTTGATAAAACCGTTTTTGCATCTCACCCACAAAGATTGTCCTGAAACAATTGAATGGAATGACGATTTTCAGTTTGGTTTTGATGAATTGAAAAATACACTCTGCACAGTACCTGTACTGGGTACGCCTGATTATCGTAAAGATTTTCAGTTATTTGTGAGCGAGAGAAATGGATGTTCACTATCAGTGTTAACCCAAGAGCATGGCAGCAAACAAGGCCCCTGTGCTTATTTTTCGGCCCTACTGGATCCAGTGGCCCGTGCACTCCTGAGCTGTCTATGGGCAGTAGCCGCTGCAGCGGTCGCAGTGCGCCAGTCGGCTGGGATAGTCATGGATTCACCCCTCACCCTGTTGGTCCCACACACTGTTGACGCACTATTAAACAAAACAAAAGCACAGCATCTTACTAATGCACGATTAACTACTTATGAACTGACACTTTTAGCTAGTCATATAACATTAAAAAGGTGCAACACGCTCAATCCTGCCACTTTACTGCCAATTACTGAAAAAACTGAAGATTCTTATGATGACATACATGACTGCATTCTCCGGACGGAGGATGAAACAAAAGGGAGAGTGGACTTACAGGACACTCCACTGAAAGACCCTGATGGCATATTATACGTAGATGGCTCATGCATCAAGCTACCCAATGGCACTACCTCTGCAGCCTATGCAGTTACAACAGCTACCACTGTAGTTGAAACAGCTAGAATACCACATAACTCTGCTCAGGCCGCAGAATTAATAGCTCCAACACGAGCCTGTGAGTTAAGTAAAGGACTTAGGGGGTGATTCTGACCTTGGCGGTCTTTTCGCAAGACCGCCGAGTTACCGCCGCGGTAAAGACCGCCGACCGCGGCGGTATGCCGCGGCGCGTATTCCGACCGCTGGGAGCGTTCCGCCGGAAAACCACCAGCAGCCACACTGGCGGTCGGCGGGAAAGTGGAGACTGGTCAACCTCCACCGCCACGCCAGCAGAACACCGCCCACAGAATTACGACCCACATTTCTGTGTGGCGGTCTTCTGTTGGCGGTCTTCTGTTGGCGGTCACGTCCCTATGGCTCCCGTCGCCTCCCGGAGGACCAACGCAAGGTAAGTTGATCGTCCGTGAGGGGAGGGGGTGGGGGGGGGTGTTGTGTGATGTGTGCGTGCATGGGGGTGTGTAGAGGGGGTGTGTGAGTGCGTGCATGCGGGCGGGGGGTGCTGCTGTGCCTATGGGCAATGTGTGTAGTTCGGCGGGTGCGCATGTTGGCATGTATGTGTGCGGGTATGTGCCCCCGTTGTGTATGTGTGTGTGTAGGGGGTGTGCATATGTGCATGTTGGGGGTGCGTGCATGTCGGGGTGCGTGTATGTGCATGTCGGTGTGGGGGGGGCAGGGGGTTTGTAACATCTCTGGGGGGTGGCAGGGGGTGGAGGGTGTGGGGGGGGACTCGTGGGGGGTAGTGGGGGGTGGGGGAGACCCCTATCAGTGCCAGGGATGGAATTCCCTGGCCCCGATAGTGCCTACCGCCATGGTTCGCATGGCGGTTCCCGACCGCCAAAAACCGCGGCGGTAAGCAGGGTCATGATGCGGTTGGCGGTCTTGGGTCGACCGCCGGGCCGGAGTGCGCAAACTCCAGCCCGTCGGTCATGACCGCCGTGGCGGTCGGAGTGGGAAAGTGGCGGTCGATCGCGGCGGTGACCGCCGCGGTCAGAATGCCATTTTTTGGACCGCCGGTCTGTTCGCGGTCCGACCGCCGCCTCTCCGCCGACCGCCGGGGTTAGAATGAGGGCCTTAATGTGAATGTTTACACGGACAGTCAGTACGCATTTGGCGTAGCACACAATTTTGGTCGTTTGTGGGCAGAACGAGGATTCCTCACCTCACATGGGACACGTATTCAACATGGGACCCTTATAACTAACTTACTTTCTGCCCTGGCATTGCCCAAAACAATGGCTATCATGAAGTGTAGTGCACACAAAAAGGTGACAGATGAAACTGGACGGGGCAACGCCCTAGCCGATCAGACAGCAAAAGATACAGCGTATGCAAAGACAGGTGGTAGATGTGGTAGATAGTACAGAGAAGGTTCGTCCCCATGAAATATTTGGGAACACGGTAGAGAGTGTCAGGAAGATACAGGATGAGGCAACTGAACAGGAGAAAAAGGAATGGGAAGAAGGGAAGGCCCAGTTAGATGAAAATACGCTGTGCTGGACAGATCTGTCACAGAGGGAAAGATGGATGTTACCCGATGCATTCGTTCTGCCAGTAGTGACTATGGCCCATGGTCCTGCACACGTTAGTGCGAAAAGCATCTGTGATTTGCTTGATCCGGTTTGGTCTAATAAAAATATCAGAAGAGTAGCTGACCAACTGGTTCAATCCTGCATGATTTGTTTACAACATAACATAGGGAAGGGTGCCTCAGTCCCCGCTGGGCATTTTTCACCACCAACGTATCCCTTTGAAGTACTACAAATGGATTATATTGAGATGGAAAGGTGTAACAACTTGAAATATGTCCTAGTTGTGGTCTGTATGTTTATTAAGTGGGTAGAAGCTTACCCTACTAAAGATAATACTGCCCTTACTACCGCAAAGGTACTTCTGAAGGAGTTATTCCCACGGTTTGGAGTCCCAAGGTGTGTCTGGTCAGATAATGGGAGTCATTTTGTAGGGCAGGTGATGAAAAGGGTGTGTGAAGGGTTGGGCCTACGCCAGAAGTTTCATGCAGCTAACCACCCACAGTCAGCAGGACCAGTTGAAAAATATAATGGCACACTTAAATTGAAGATGTCAAAGATATGCGCAGAACGCGGTATACGGTGGCCGGACGCGTTGCCCCTGGCTTTAATGTCTGTCAGGATGACGCCTCACTCTAGATCAGGGTTGTCACCCCATGAGATAGTGATGGGAAGGCCAGCAAATGTCTGGGGGGTCCCTCGACCTCACAAGTACTCAGAACTAGAACATCCTGTTTTGATGGACTATTTAAATGAACTCACTAATTCTTTGCGTTCTATTCACCAACAGGTGCTTGAAGCACTCCCATCTACATCCACTGATCCAGGTCACAAGATACTACCTGGCGACTGGGTTCTCACAAAGAATTTCCAGCGGAAAAAGAGTCTCGAACCTCGATGGAAAGGTCCGCGACAGGTCCTTCTTGCTACTCGAACAGCAGTTAAAGTCGAGGGAGCTAAGAATTGGATACATGCATCACACTGTAAGAAAGTACCGCTGCTCGTACCCTCTGATGAAATAAAAAGTGGTGACCACCCGACGACTGAGGACCATTTCAGCAACCCTACGCGGAGTGATAAAAAACAGAACGACAGTGTGCTGCAGGAGGTTCCCTCAGATTTTGGTCACACTGAACAATTGTTTCCTGACCATACCATACCACAGGCCACAAGGTACGATTTCCGCCCACGAAAATAAGAAAATGAACAATGAACTGATTGCTTGTCCCCTGTACTAAGTCTGACGATAGCTGCAGTGCCGTGATTTTGTCTGTCGGGCGGACCAGAGTGTGTCAATAGGACTGCTGGTATCACCCCACAGTGAAGCAACCACCAGTCACGGGCAGCACTTAGGTCGGACTGAACTGCTAGTGGGACAAGCAATAAAGAGAAATGGGTGTTATTCAAGAAGACAAGAGGAAAAATAAGAGAATAAGTAATTTAAAAAGACTATTAGGCCCACGTATCGCTTGTCTCACCATAACAATACTATTTTTGGTACTTCTGTCCTGTATTGGGTGGGTAATACATGATTCTGATTCAGAGGCCTCACCAAATACACCACCGCCTTCAGAACACAGCCATGTTTCCTTACCACCCCATGAGGAAGGACGACGTAAGGAATATGAAAACAATACCTTCATATCTATGTTACATCAACATCAGCTGGCTGTAAATAGAACAAATTGTTGGCTATGTGGCTTGCTACCGAGTTCCGTTGCAAAGAAGGTTGCCATATATTTCATTCCCTTTTTCTTTTGATGGCTCCTGCAGCGCCTGGTATGAACTATCAGCCATTTGGGCTACCTCAATGGATGCTACTAATTCAGGACTATTGGTCACCCACCTATACCGGTTATGCTGGCCCACTGGAACAAGAGTTTATGGAACAAAGGAAGAAAAGTCAGAATATGCTGACCGACGAAATAGGTCTACTGACATATATTTTTTATCCTTTAATACCACACCCCGGATTGGCCGAAGATTTTTTGTAACACAGGTCAAGGCTCCACTTTGTTTTCAGAAAAGTGGTAATAGAAGTGTAGGTGCCAGTAACTGTAATGCTACAGTAATATTGAATGGAACTAATTGGCCTACCATGATACCATCATGAAACTCGTATTTTGTTTGTGGTAATAATGCCTACACCTCCTTGGTACCCACCTGGACCGGCACGTGTTACATTGCTTGGTTACTACCACCAACTTACACAGCTGGCCCTCAACACCACAGGACTCGGAGAGGGGTAATATCTGCAGAAGATACCTCAGCACAAGAAGCATTGGACTACTTTAAAGGAGTCCTTCCATTTTGGGGCCCTATGATGAACAGTAGGGATATCAGACATCTCACACGAGTCATTGAAGCAACAATAAATGAAATAGCAGGAGCTCTGAGTAACATCACTGCAGAGGTCGCTGCTGACCGCCTTGTTACTCTTCAAAACAGAATGGTTCTTGACATCATCTTGGCGGACCGTGGTGGAGTTTGTACTTTGATCGGATCGAGCTGCTGCATTTATACAGTGTATAAAGCTATTCAAAGGTTGCATACGATAGCTTCCACAATACACCAAAACGAAGGAACATGGTCCTTGACCGACTGGTTTTGGGGCATGATTTCCCAATGGGGCTGGAAGATACTAATATTCCTTTTTGTGCTCGCTGCTGTATTCCTCACATGTTGTCTTTGTGTACAGTGCCTACCTGCTTTGTGCCTTATGTCCATTAACATAGACACTGAATGACGTTCAAACTTGCCTCACAATGGCAAAAGGAGGGATTGAGAAAATGTACATAAACGTAATCATACACCATAGCTGCTAGGCATCTGTTTATCTTTATTATGTTGCCATGTGCTCGACAAACCTCCTGAACTTTGATGATTGACCTTGTGTTCACAGCCTTGGGCTGCAATCTGCTTATCGCTGTAATTTACTTATTCTAACCGTAGTTCTGAGAATTGTTGTGCTTAATCAGTAACTGCCAGAACAGGTTCGTACAGGTCGTTGCCACCTCCTGCCAGCTGCATCTGTACCTTCTCCCACCACACGTGTATCCCTGAAATACTCTGAAGGCCGCAGAGGACCTTGAATACGCTAGGGGTGGAGTTGTCCTCTGACTAAGCAGTTTTGTGTGTATATAAGGTTGGGTGCCCCAGAGTGAAGGGGCAGCCTCCGTAGGATAGTCACTTGACTGTCCTGGGACTCTGTATTAGCTCGAGCTATAATCCATGTAATAAACTTCTCTTTATTCCTCCAGTTGGTGACTCCGCCTGATTTGTGTACTCTCTGCTAAACGGACCCTGAGGACTAGGGTGTCCCTCCACCGCTGGGAAGGAGACCCCAGGTGGGGATTCTATCTTTCCTGGTTCCTCACTTGGTGGTTTTGGTTTAACCATGTTTGCCCGCGGTTGCCTTTCCTTTTAAGCGACTCAGCGGCTGTGCGGGTCTCGTCGTGTTTTTGTGCCCCTTTAAAGTGCCAAGGCAAAATCCAGATACTTTGTGTCCTGTCGTCCTGCTTCGTTTCTGCGTTGTCTGATCGCCACTTATTTCGCGTACCGATGTGGTACCCTGTGTAGTGGTCAATGACGCTGCTGCATCCTCAGGTGGCAGTTCCCAAGAAATCTGCCTTGTCCGTCTTGGCTCAGCATGGGGGCCACCCAAGACAGCCTGGTGTAAGTACGTCACCCCTCCACAATGTTGCGCAATTCAGGATTAGGCAGGCCTCCAAGTACCAATGTCTGTGTATCCTGCTGTTATATTATTAAGATTTTTGAGGAAGGAGGGAGGTGGGGGGAAGGCCGGTGTCTCTGTTTGCAGCCTCTGATCCTTCCCATTAGCAGTCACAGTGCACGTAGGGGGGGGAAGGTCTCAGTTCCCCTTCTTTAGCGGCAATAGGAACTTATATAAGCCATTTGGAGGGGGGTAGGGCCATCTTGGACCGTGTTGTTTCAGATACCCCCAGTGTGGTCAGTGCCTCAAATTTTATCTTTCTTTTTTATTTCTTTTTTTTTTTTAAGAAAGAGAGAGAAACAATTCCCTTCACTTCCCTTTTCCTCCCTCTTATTCTGTGCTTGTTTCCTTTCGGTAGTATGGGGGGTAGATGTCAGCAGGGCTTCCCTCCGGCGTGGCTGCCCATCTTCCCCTCCTCTCTAGCGCTTGTGAGGGTGATGCAGCCACTTGCTGTGTTTACCACGTGGAGCCGATGCGCGAGGGCCATCCCGGTGCCTCGTGAGTGCCCCCGGGGCCCAGACTTACTTCAGTGGCCGTTCGTTCCCTTCTTTATCTCCTGGCGCGGTATTTATGGGCCCGACTTTCTTTACTATTGCGTGCTCTGCTTCTTCGGGCGAAGGGAGGAGGCCTCTGCCCTCGGTCAGGGGCCCTGGCGCGGCCGCAGTATTTCCGATTCCAGGTATTTGGGGCGTCCTTTGCGCTGATTTCAGTGCTGCTGATAGCCGGGTGCCTCGGAGGGTCCGCACAGTCAGTGCAAGGGTCCCGGCGGCCTTTGGCAACCGTCCGTTCTTCCCCTCGGTGCTGGGCGTTGCACTCCGGGGCCCGGCTCTCTTTGTTCTCGTGGGCTCTGCGTCTTCAGGCGAAGGGAGAGGCCCCACCTCTCTCACCCACCTCGCGGTCTCAACACGGCCGCGTTGTTTTCCGCTCAGGGTGTTCAGGGCGTCCTGTGCTTCCGTTTTCGGTGTTGCTGGTAATCGGAGACCGCAGAGGCTCTGCTTCGGCGATATGGGAGTACCGGCGACCCTGTGGGACAGAAATATTTTGCCAATTAGTGGTGGGCCATGAGCGGAGCTCGTTTTAAGCGTCCGCTCTGGCCGCCATCTTGGCCATGCCCCTAGAATACATATTGTTGATTAAATAAGAGAGGCAGGACAGGGTAAAGAAAACTATATATCTTCTCTTCACTGTCTGGCCCCTTTAAAACCCTTGTGTTACCCCATACACATCATATGGGAAATGGTATATTTGTAGACACTTTTTATGGATGTTCTGTTTGTTTAGCAGGTGTCTGGTTCTTTGTGCTTTCTTGTTCCAGTACTGTATCCCTGCATCATTCTTTCCCAAACTCCTTCCCCTCATTTGGCCACTCTTGAGCTTCTGTCTCCGTGCAAATATGTGGGAACCAAACCCCAATAATCACCTGACCCCTAATATTTTATCGCCCAAAACTTTTCACTAAAATAATACAGCTCCAGAGTCTCAAATTGATCTAGTGGCTACAGAGAACATTCCTCATAAGGAAAACCCAATTTAGCAGAGCTAAATAGAATAAAACATTAAAAGTGTGAATAACTGAGCGCTAGACCAAAAATAGAGCAAAAAGGGTATTTATCACAGAATAGTCAAAATGTGGTACTGATAACAAAGGCATGAATTGCCACGAAGGACCTAATACAGAAGCAACAAATGAATGCAAGATCATGAAACAGTATAGTCCCTAGATAAGCAAAATCTAGGCAAAAATTCAAAGTGTCATATTCATAAAGAGCACTGATAGCATGTCACCCATATATAATATATTGGTAAAAAGAATCCCACGAACAACAGACCCCCAAAAGTTTTATAGACAAATCACACAAGCTATTAACAGATTCTGCAAATTCAGCATGGTATGATCATAGGGTCACATTTGGCAAATCAGAAACTATACAATTATTTAGCACTAACCCACGTCTTAAAGTAATAGAAATATTCTGCTTACTTCCACAGCAACTGCACTCCAGAGATGTACAACATAAATGAAACATTTTTTAAACAACGGCTCATAGAATTAGCAACAACACGTCTTCAGCGTAACTTGCAGTGGAAACATTTGAAAATTATACTTTGGGTACATGATGGAAGCTTCATTCAGAATACGTTTTCTAATAATGTTATAATCTGCTGATGCATTTACGTCATTCATTTGATGCCCCACAGAAACAAGGGCAGAGATGGCTTTGCAGCGAAACCCTAGTTGGGAGCAGGAAAGAGCGGGAGAAAGCTGAACAGAACACCAAAAACTGCATCCATTTAAGAAAATAATGGTGTATTACATAAAAATGTCCTAAAACTGTTCATAGCATTATTTACACTTCTAAGTGAAGTAGGTAACTCATTTCAGGTACAACATCATTAGCTTATCAGTTATGACTGTCTGCAGCATTAAACCTCTAACTATTCAAAAATAATTTTCACACAACACTTGGGCACATTATGCATATTTTGAAAATGCTCTAAGAAATTTGCATTGTGGAGTCAGTGCTGCCAAAAGTCAAACGTCTGGAAGGTGTTCTTCTCTCAAGTGATCTGGCACAGACAAATACATAAAATCTCTTTGAGATTTGCCTTATGCTCTTCCCAAAAAAATGATGTACCTCCATAAGTACATTATAAACACTAACTTGCCCTTCTTTTTGTCCCTGCCTGGGTGGTAACCGCCCTACAAGTTTGTTCTTTTTTCTTGTTTGCAAACTACCCTCAGTGGTTCTCTGGGCGTAAGGAATCTTTAAATTTGCACATCCTATAACATTCCTCAATAGCATGCCTATGTGTGGACGGATCGGGGATGTTGTTAAACCTGAATTTCGGAGGGGTGCTGGTGAGCCAGGCTGTCTGCAAGATGGCGATCACTCTGTGAGGCTCTGCCCACCTGGCATAATGACCATCAAACTATGCTTAATCGATCTGCCATCGATGTGGCCCACAAAAAAAGATGGCCCTGTATAAGTACATCATATCCACTAGCTTGCCCTTCATTTGGTCTCTGGCTTGATGGCAACCACCCTACAAAATTGATTTCGTTCTTGTTTACAAACTCCATGCTTCTGTGGGCATGGGGAATCCCTAAATATGCATACCCTAAAATATTTCTCAATAGCATGCCAATGGGGGGATGGGTCGGGGATGGTGTCAAACCTCAATTTCAGGGGGCACTAGTGAGCTGAGCTGCAAGATGGCCACCACTCTGCAAGACTCCACTGTCCCAGTGCACTATAAATCAGAATATGCCTGACGAGGCTGTCACTGAGGTGGCAAATAGATGGGCACTAAATGACAGAGTTCCAGAGTAACACTAGTGAACACTTGCAGCATTATAGGAGCCTTGAAGTGAGTCACAGTGGACTGCTGTAACGTGGTGTCATCCTAGGCCTGCTGTGACTTGGGAGATCAACAAGCAGGGTGTCCAGAAGAGGAGAAACTTGTAGCTGTTGTGGCAGCAGCCTTTCTGAATAGCTCCTGGGACACAGGCTCTGATGCATGCTGCAGCTGCTCCTGTCTGCCGAGTGTGAGGAGCAGCAGCCTCCTAGATCCTGGGGAGATTGTGGCCTGGCTTGAGAGGCTGCAGTATGCCTGTGGCCCAGCGTGGGACAGCCTGGGGGCCTCAAGAGAGAGCTGCAGTATGTCCTCCTTGCAACAGCCTTGGGGTGGTGCTTGTGCTGCTGCTAGCGGCACCCTCTTGAAGCATCTCCCCGGGCTGACGTGAAGCTGGGCACCAGGCCTGCAGGGTCACTGTTGGACTTGGACCAGCCTACTATGCCTGTCTTGTGGCTTGAGCCAGGGGCTCAGGCTGAAGAATTTCAGGCCTCAGGCCACTGCCTTTACATTGCCTGGCACCGAGGACCTTAGGCATGTCCTTCTTATAACCGGACTGTATTGGCACACAGCGGGACCAGGGGCAACTGGCAGGTCGCCCTGTGTCGGTGAGCCTCTGCACTGCTACCTGCCCTTCTTCTGTTCGTACCCCCAGGGGACCAGGGTGAGGCGAGGCCTTACCTCACCTGGCAAGGGCCGCTCACTGTAGAGAATCAGCAACAGTGCTGAGTGCCTCTACACCCATTGCCTGGTGACATATCTGGAATGGGGAGAACAGACACCGAACAAAAGTGACAAACATGTTGATGAGGAACTCATAGGACTGGGGTCTGGGACTACAGTGATGATGGTGGGGCCATTAAGGATCTCCTAACTGACACCCTCAACAGCTTAAAAATGATTAATGCCAAAATTGACGCACTTACTAACAGGCTGGATCCCATGGGCACCCAACTTGATAAGCACCGAAGACAGGCTTTCCCAGCTGGAACAGCGGGTGTCAGATTTAGGATAGGGCAGCGTGTAGAGGTACACTTGGGGAGAAACAACATCTGCATATTGGTTTTACCTGAATCCACAGCTATGACCACCATCAATGATTTTGTGGAGACCTTACTATGCACCTTTTTTCAGGGACCTTCTAAACCCCATATTCTCCATGTAGGGTACCCACCAGGCCCTAGACCCCATCTTCTGCCAGGGTTGCCGGCTCGACTTATTATTTCTCACCTTTTATACTACAGATTATACTACAGAGACCGTAACATGGTACTCCTTATAGCCCATAAGTGTCACGACCCCCTCTTGCGCCCTCTGTACTGTTGTATAGGTATTTTAGCCATGTTTGGGTCCGGCGCACAGGTCTCTTGTTGTATTTAACCTGTGGCACTTCATGGCCTCGTGTGACACCAGGATAAACACCCCTCAGGCCCCATGGTCTCACAACACTTAACCCTTGGGCAGGCCCCTTCCTGGAACATTTGAACATTATGGTGCTGTTGTTCAATTAGTTTTTCCGTATTCACACTTGCAGGAATAGGCATGTTTTCTGTTTATTTGTTCCAACTGCCATGAGTTTTGACTCCACCAGCTAATATAACTGATTCCATCTGCTTATATTTATTGGTTCGAACTGCCATGACTTATTGACTTCACTTGCTAGTATTAATTAATTGCACCTGTTTGCATTAAATGTCAAAACCATTAGGCTGAAAGGTGTTCATGCCCTGGGCCTGTTGGGACCTTCCTGCCTCTCATGTGAGCCATGCACCTTTCAAGAGTCCTATATATTTGGGACACGTTAATTCCTTAAATTCTGCTGAAAGTAAAGCAATGTATGAGCGCCAGAGCTCCTCACAGGAGCCACTCTGTGCGATGATAGTAAGGGTAAGCTTCTCTATTTCCACGATATGCCATTTGTGGTGCAGCCTGATGTGTTGGGATGTGTCCCATGCCCCAATGTGTTAAGATATTCTGAAGAGCTGCCCCAAAAGTCAGTCCTATCTGTCTCCCCTGTGGGATTTTAGCAGGAAAGTGAGCTTGTTCGGGAGCCCCAGAATAACATAGACAGGGAAGCAAGGTATTTGTGTATTCTGGTGTGTATCAATGTCATTTAGAATCGTGCCCCAGTATTTTGTGAGTTTAGGGCAATTCCATAGCAAGTGGAGCAATGTCCTAGGGGACCCACAGCCTCTCCAGCAATCGGCACTCCATGCAGGGTTGCCTCTATGTAGGCGCACTGGCACGAGGTGCCAACACGTGACTATCTTAGTGACAGTGTCAATGCTGGCTGCGTTGCGGGTCATGTGAAGCGCTTGATGAAGCAGAAAATGAAGGTTTTACATTTATTAACGCGTAAACGTAGTGTCAAATAATCATGTGTGCTTTAACCGAACTAATAAAGATTGTACGGGGACAAAATGTGCCCTCAGAGTAGTTTGCCAACATTTATAAGCGTGCTTTATATAACGTGGTGTATTAGAATTGCACTAATCTGACATAATCATAAACGTGTGCTACGATTTGCTTGTTTGAAATGCGTTAGCTTAGCATTACTTTAGCGGAGGCTTTGGCCTAGTGGCCTGGTCTCACGGTTTAGATGCTCGTATTTTTCCAATGTGCTATTAAACGTGTATTTCTGCTTGAAGCTGTACTTTTCCACAGAAACTGTTCACATGCTTATCTTAAAGTTTCGTGCCAGCCTGGCATATTTTCTCTTTACTTCAAGGTCGACTTGCAGGTGCGGACAATGGAGGCTCTGAAAGTGAGCTAATTGGTAGACAATGTTGCAACTTGCGTACCCATCTCCAAGGATAATGTATGCTTAAGTAAAAGCTTGAGAACTGTCGTTTTTGATTGGACAATTTGAAGCTAACCTATGAACCCTCCAATGGAAACCCTACTGGATTCGAACTGTTGTCTATAAAAACCAGGTGCACGAGAGATCATCGCGGCCATTACCCGGACACTACGCCATTTTGTAGACTTCGTAGCTATTATGGCCCACTTTGCTGCGACGCCATTTTGAGAGACTTTGATGCTTTCTCTAATCGAGAGAAAGAGACTTTAAATGATTCTGTCCCTAGAGACTTTAACTTTGATTTGTCCCTTTGCATGAAGTAGTAGTTTTACCTTGCCGCCGTGAGGCAATTGCCCCGTTCACCCCTGCCCCTTTGCCCCGTCCCATGCTGATCGAGCAACGGTACCTGTGAGACGAAGACTTCCTTGTATGCTGATCGTAATTGGTAAATATGAAAGGAAATTGTAAAATTGCATTGTGTTTCTTTTAGGTAACCAACTGCTGATTTTGATAAGAGCCCTAGCTAGGAGTTTTTCTAAATTAATGTTGCTAAATTGTTTTTGCATGAAGTCCCACATGCCGATGCTAATTTGAGGTTAGATGAGGATTCCATATGTCGCACGATGCAATTTGAGATCTTGTTATGCTGACTAAATGTATGAAATTAGTTCATTACAGATTATCGTATTAGTGCTTTGCATTGCCATTATCGAATGCCTTGTGATTCAAATGCTACATAGATTACATTTGTTTCGACGTTATGGACAGCTATTAATGTTCATTTATGTTTATCATTTGGTGTTGAGACACATATATATTGTGCTAGCTTTGTTAATATAGGGAAATAAATTCACTAACTTTGCAATAAACTGGTGTGGTTATTCCTGACTGAAAGGTCAGGGTTCGCCGAAATGTATTCTGGATTAATTGTTAAGTGTTATGTTGATCAAGGTATTGCTTATGTTCGTTATTGATTATCGATTTCAGGAAATTGATTGATTAAGAGTACAGAGAGTTCCCACTTAGTCAAAAGATTCATCGGCCTAAAGAGCGTCCGAACACAGGTAAATTATTACTACGGACCGCTCTATCAGTAGATGGTAGCAGAGGACGGTTTCGTCTTTTGGGACCCTGTACTCTTAAAGTACATGGTGTTGAATTAACGGTTACGCATTTTGAGACCCCACTCGAGAAGTTGAATTAGATTTTTCTTGGATAAAATAGATTGACAGAATGATGATGGGCTAGGTCCACCGCGACTTTCCCGGGATCTCGGAGCTTGCGAATGGAGAGAATGGAGGTGTGGATTCGGCGTTGGCGGTACTAGTGATGGTATGAGTGAAGTTAGGGTTTTGCGCTTGCACAGCTTATTGCCGCAGGGTGTGTGAAAAAGGGTGCGAGGGATTTTTTTCTTTTAAAGGATAGCGGAGGTGCGACTCCGAGTGTAGAAGTAGAGAAGTCGTCGAACTTCATAGAGATAGCGGAGGTGCGGCTCCGAGTGTGAGAGTAGGGAAGTCGTCGAACTTCATGTGCGTGTGGCGCTTTGTGCATAAAAAGGTCCACATGGTTGTTGTTGTTGAGACGGGCCCTGCGAGGTCAAGAGACTCCGGAGTATGTTGATCCATGTTGTGGTCTGGGCGGTTTAGTAGGTTGATCGGGCGTGGTCAACGAGTCGGTACGTTTGTTAGGGAGTGAAAGAAACTTCGACTTCGGGCTTTGACAAGATTCTAAGTGCACTAGAATAGATCATTGACAAGTTGAGAGTAGGTCTGCGGGTCAGATTTGCTTGCGAACGTGGGGACTGAGAAAGACGGAATAGCGGCTGAGGCTAGTGAAAGGTCCCTAAGGTCCTGAAGCGATTGTGTTACCCTTCCTGTAGTAAACCGACAGATCTGTTTTAGTTTTTGGTAGCTCGCGATACATGCAAGAAGTTGTTACGAGAGGAGCTGAGTGAAGGAAGACTAGCCGCGAGGCTTTGTCAACCGCAGTGTGTGTGTGTGTGACGTCACTAGGAGCCGCGCTGGGATAGGTTGGTTGGAGAGAAGGGTCGCGCACGGATTGGACGCAGTCCGTGGGGCTCGATTGCAAGGGGAAAGGCAGGCGAAGAGTATTCCGGGAATTAAAGTCACCTATTGATTACAAATTTTGTGGAATAAAAGTGACCTATTGATTATAAACTTTGTGAAATAAAAGACGAAGAAAATGAAATTCCTTAAAGCATTTAGGAGTGCGATGAAGGGGGAGTCTTACATCAAAGCGAGCGTAGGAGAGGAGACGCCGCCCGAGGGCACACCTGCTTACATTGTAATGGAGGAAAAAGGGGTAGCTCCGTGTCTTTGGCTAAAGCAATGGCACAAACTGACAGAGAAACATGGGAGCGTAGCGTTCCCGATACATGGGACATTCAATATAAGGATCCTAGAGAATTTGAGATTCACGATGTATGACATGAAGGTGCCTCCAAGGCCAGCCCAGTTTGAGGCTCTAGCGATCTGGGAATTAATGGCTAGACAGCAACAGAAAAATAAGTTTGAAACAAGGATGAGGAAGGTAGAAAAGACACTAGCGGATGCTAGGTGGGATAATGCGCAGAAGGTGTGGAGGTCAGATGTATTGCAGGGGATAAAATTGTTTCCCGCAATTTCTAAGGAAGAAGAGGAGACAGGTAAGAAAGCTACCTGTAAGACAGACAGGAAGTGTTCCAAGGATAGAGAGGACGAGGAAAAATTGAGAAGAGAAGAGGAGTTAGAGGATGAGGAGTTAATAATGCAATTGCTGAACGACCGTCCACCACCTTATGCGGAGAATGGACAAGGTCCAAGTACCAGTTCTGCCCCTCCGGCATCGGTACGGAACAGTGAAACCCAGAGTTCGGGGGCGTCATCGGGATCTAAGGACCCGAGTTTACTGTTTACCCCGCAGATACCGCAGGTTAGGAGAATATATCCAGATGTGCCCATGTTGAAATCAGCAGAAAATTATCAACCGCAGATGCCAGGGTACTACAGCAGTGACAATAGTGGAGGAATGGTTCTAGAACAAACCGTAAGGGGAGTACAGAATGGTCACAATCCAACAATGACACAGGCTGAATCAACTCAGTTTATGATGCCTCAGAAGCAGATGCAGGGGGGAAACGCATATGATCAGATGACAGGGAGTCAGATGGGCATGCCGGCAATGATGACCCATAGTATGGGAATGAACATGCCTCAGAACATGGGAAATGGACAGAGCCCAGACGCGATATCACTACCCATTACTGTAGGTCCACCGGTACCTCTGTACAGTCAGCCTAACTTAGGTATGAGCGGTCAGGGATCAATACTGCAGAATGGGACAGAAAGGAGGTGCATAGAGAACACTCCAGGGATAACGCCGATAGCGGCTCAGCCAACTGGACCCGGATCCTTGATGGAGTTTAGTCCCATATGTGCTCAGTCTACACTGGTGAGGTCGAGTCCCCCACTGATAATACCTTTAACATCGAATACTGAAAAGTTGCCGCAACCATCAATGGCAGTCGATGTGAATGCTACACTGATGGGGGTGAATGCGCAACAGCTGACACAGTGGTTCAACAGTTTAAATTCCACACAAAGTTCAGCCAGTGGGAAAGGAGAAGACTATATGAATAGGGTCAGGTTGAACATGGAAGCACAAGAATTGGTGGAAGGGACTATGGGTGTAAATAGGTTAGAGTCCTACACGGAAGAAGAGCTGAGGTATCTATGTCCCAGGATTACGAAGGAAGTGAACAAGGTACATAAGAGCTTGCAGGAAGCAGCTGACAGAAACGGGGTTGACATAGACAAGATGAAACACTTGAGCAGAAGCTACAGGTTGGATTTTGGCACCACAGATTTTGAACACATGAGGTCAGCAGGCATGAAGACACACCTTAGAGAATTGCTACAGAGTGCACAAGTGTGGAGGTGCTTAGACAAGTGGGAAAGCAGATGGGTAAAGAGGAAGGAAAAGAGGAGGGACAGTGCTACAGAGCATAATGAGAAAAGACCACAAAGCAGCGAGACAGTAACAATGTTACCAATGAGGGAGACAGCAGGGGGAAAATTAATACATGTACCATGGCACAGAAGTGACATTCAGTCTTTTACGGATGATTTTCCCAAATTGAGAGAGAAACCGATTGAATGGTATCAACAGACTGATAGGTTTGTGAAACTTGCAAAATGTCTTTGGGAAGATCTGAACACTCTCTTTGAGATTGTGGTTCCGACAGATTTGTGGGAGGATTGCAAAAGAGCTGTAGGTTGGCCGACGAGTGAACCAGAAAGAGACAGGGAGACGGGTGCACCATCACCTATGGTGATGAGCTTGTACTACAAGGTGATTGAGCATTTGAAGACGAAGGTCGCCGCGAAAAATGTGGATTGGCAGAAGATCGATCGAACGGCCCAAGAGGCTAAAGAGTCGATTCATAGTTACTATGAGAGGTTGTTAAAGGCGTTTAAGAACTACAGTGGCACGGAAACAATCGAGGCGAAGGATATGCTTCATTTTGTGTTCAGATTTGTGGAAGGGTTGAGACCAGAGATAAGTCAGATGATAAAGTCGCATTTGATTTGCTGGCAGTCGAAACCGATTGATGAGGTCTTGAATTATGCGAAATACTGTAGCGACGAGATTGAGGTGAAACAGAAAAAGCTGAAAGAGAAGGTGATGATGATGCAACTTAAAGCAGCTCAGACAGGTCTGCAAGGTTTGCAAGGGATGCAAGTGTTCCAACAGCAGGTACCGCAACCGCAGCCGCAGTTGCAGGGAAACATGTCGTTTCAGCCACAGGCCAGAGGCAGAGGCAGAGGAGGTTTTGTGAATAATGGTCCGGATTTAAACACTGTTGTGACGGGTGTGCAGGCAATGAAGAAGGTGATGCCGTGTCACGTGTGCGGAATTGTCGGTCATTGGAAACGCGAGTGCCCGATGGTGGTGCAGGAAGGCGCAGGTGGAGGTGTAGGTGTTGGTCAGCAAAACAATGATGTCAATGCATTTCAGACAATGAGGGGACCGAAAATGAGAGGTCCAAATCCAAATTTTCAGACCGTAAATCAATTGCAGGGATTACAACCTATGCAGCCGCAGCAGATGCAGATGCCTCGTATGCAGATGACGCAAATGCAGCCAATGCAACAGCAGTTACCTATGGTACCTAATCAGCAAATGCAAATACCTTTGGCACCAATGAGTCAGCAGCAAGTGATGGTTCCTCCACAGGTCTCGGGTCAGGTAATGAGTACAAATGGCACCGTACAACAGTTCCCATTACACAGTGAGAGTGGAATAAACAATGTATGGGAGAGTGAGAGCTCAGAAGAAGAAGGAGATTGTGTGCTTGCAGCATCCTTGGAAGTTGATCAAAAGGGTCCGTACGTAGAGGGAAGAGTAATGGGTCATCATGTTTCATTCTTGGTGGACACGGGAGCCACACGTTCGACTGTTAAGAGCAGTGAAGTACCAAATTTACCACTCTCAGGGAGGACAGTTCAAGTGGTGGGAGTAGCAAACAGGCACCTGACGAACCCAATAACAGATCCGGTACCAGTCAGCATCGGTAACTATCAAGGGGTGCATCAGTTTGTGATATGTGACTCAAGCCCGATAGCACTGTTAGGAAGAGACCTATTGTGCAAATTGGGTTGTTCGATCATGTGTTCGAACGAAGGAATAACAATCCAGACGAGCAGTGATGGGGAAGAAGAGGACAGTGTAGAGGTTGATGAGATGGAAACTGTCGATGAAGAGTATCCTCTGATTTGCCTTTTCCCGATGATAACTGAAGAAGATATTCCAGCTGAATTACGGGAGACAGTCGGAAAGGAAGTGTGGGACATGACAGGGAAAGAGGTGGGATTGATGAAAGGAGTGGAACCAGTGAAAGTGACTGTAAAGTCCAATGCAATCTTTCCCCAGACCCCACAATACCACATGGCACAAGACACCCTCATGAAAGTTGCCCAACTCATTGACGAATTTGTAAAACAGGGGGTACTGAAAGAAGTGTTAAGTAGTCCATGTAATTCACCAATAATGGGACTAATAAAGCCGAGTGGAAAGGTCCGACTTGTGCAAGACTTGAGGAAAATAAATGACATCATAGTCAAATGCTGCCCAGTAGTACCGAATCCAGCTGTGATAATGTTTCAAATCCCTTGCGATGCCGAATGGTTCTCGGTCATCGATTTGTCACAAGCATTCTTTTCTGTGCCTCTTCATGAGGACAGCCAATTTCTCTTTTGTTTCAAATTCCTAGACAGAGTGTACAGTTGGTGTCGAATTCCTCAAGGGTTTTCTGAGTCACCGTCAATATTCAATCAGATTCTAAAGAAAGACTTGGAAGAGTTAGAATTGCCATTCGAGTCAACCCTAGTACAGTACATTGACGACTTACTGGTTGCATCAAAGACAGAAAGCGACTGCACGGCCGATACCATTGCTCTGTTGAACCATTTGGGAAGGAATGGACACAAGGGGCCTGATTACAACTTTGGAGGACGGTGTTAAACCGTCCCAAAAGTGGCGGATATACCACCTACCGTATTACGAGTCCATTATATCCTATGGAACTCGTAATACGGTAGGTGGTATATCCGTCACTTTTGGGACGGTTTAACACCGTCCTCCAAAGTTGTAATCAGGCCCAAGGTGTCTCCTTCCAAATTGCAGTTCTGTCAGAAGAAAGTGAAATACTTGGGTCACCAGATAGAGAAGGGATCACGGAGAATAATGAAGGAAAGAATAACAAGTGTACTTCAAATGAGTCCGCCCAAGACGAGAAAGGAAGTGAGGAAGTTTTTGGGAATGGTGGGCTACTGTCGCCAGTGGATTCCCAACTTCTCGACTCTAGCAAAGCCTTTACTGAAGCTGACCCAGAAGGATGCCTTGGATCAAATTGAGCTGAAAGGAGACGAGATGGATGCTTTTGTTGAACTGAAAGAATGCATGTGCAGGGCTCCAGCTTTAGGTATGCCTGACTACACAAAGCCTTTCACATTGTTTTGCCATGAACGTGATGCATGTTCTTTGTCTGTCTTGACTCAAGCCCATGGTGGCGTAAACAGACCAGTAGCGTATTTTTCAGCTACTTTGGATCCGGTCGCAGCAGCACTCCCAGGGTGTTTGCGCGCCGTAGCAGCAGTTGGTATCAGCCTCACTCAGAGTGAAGGAATAGTGATGGGACACCCAGTAACAGTAATGGTCCCTCACTCAGTTGAGATACTTTTGACCCGCTCCCGAATGCAACACATGACTGGAGCAAGACTCACAAGGTATGAAACGATTATTCTGGGCTCACCGAATGTGCAGCTGAAAAGGTGCACTACGTTGAATCCAGCAACCTTGCTTCCTGGAGAAAATGCTGAAATTGAGAATGCTGAAGACGTCGAGCATGACTGCCTTCAGGTGACTGAATTTTGCACAAAACCTCGACCGGACATTAAGGATACTAAACTTGATGAAAATTACCAAATTCTTTTTGTTGATGGTTCATGTCTAAGAGACGGGATGGGGATTTTGAAAGCAGGATACGCTGTATGCACTGTAACAGGGGTCTTGGAAGCGGGATGGCTTCAAGGAGTCTATTCTGCACAAGTAGCAGAACTTGTAGCCCTTACCAGAGCATGTCAACTGTCTGCATTGATGAAAGTCACCATTTACACTGATAGTCAATATGGGTTTGGGATTGTGCATGACTTTGGACAACTATGGTCACAGAGAGGTTTCCTGACTTCTTCAGGATCCCCAGTGAAGAACGGGGAAAGGATAAGGGAATTGTTACACGCCATTCAAGTACCAGCCGAAGTTGCAGTGGTAAAGTGCAGTGCTCACACGAAAGGACAGGACTATGTTTCTCTGGGAAATGCATATGCGGATCAGGTCGCAAGATTTTGTGCCCTGAACTGTATATTACTCAGAGATGAATGGAATTCAATAAGTGAGCCAGAACTCGAACCAGCTGAAGCATTTGCCTTGAAGGTCGTAGATACAATAGATGAACTAAAAGCATTACAGAATAATGTCAGGGAGGATGAAAGAGATTCCTGGATTAAATCACAATGTATAAAAAGACCAGATGAGTTATGGGTTTCACATGAGGGAAAATTTGTTTTGCCAAATAGTCTCTTATCACAGCTTGCGCGGTTCTATCATGGGCAAGCTCAACTAGGGAGAGATGCCATGATAAGATTGTTCAAAATTGATTGGTTTAACCCCAGATTTCGTCAAGCTGCAGAAGCAGTTTGCCATCGATGTGTCACTTGCCAGCAGATGAACCCAGGAAAGGGAACGGTTGTGAACGCGAGTCACATTGGTAGGGCAAGCGGGCCTTTTAGTCGAATGCAGATGGACTTCATTGAGATGCCTGTGCATGGAGGTCTGAAATATGTGTTGGTGATTGTGTGCATTTTTAGTCACTGGATAGAGGCATACCCAACACGTAGAAATGACAGCCTTACAGTTGCCAAGCTATTGTTGAGGGAGTTAATACCACGTTTCGGATTCCCGATCTCTTTAGAATCAGATAGGGGAAGTCACTTCAATAACGAGGTGATAAAGTTACTTTGCGAAGCGCTGAACATTGAGCAGAAACTGCATTGTAGCTATCGCCCTGAAGCATCAGGACTGGTGGAGCAGATGAATGGTACACTGAAATCAAGAATGGCGAAAATATGTGCATCGACAAATTTGAAATGGCCTGACGCATTACCCTTAGTGCTAATGCCAATGAGAAACACCCCTGATAGAAAGACTGGATTGTCTCCGCACGAAATTCTCATGGGCAGGGCTATGAGACTTCCTGCAGTTCCCGCAAACGCGCTTTTGAATATTACAGATGATATGGTGTTAGACTACTGCAAAGGACTGGCTGACGTGGTTCGCTCTTTCTCTCACCAGGTGGAAGCGACCACCTTGCCACCGATCCAAGGTCCAGGACACGCACTGAAAGCGGGTGACTGGGTCGTGGTGAAGAAGCACGTGAGGAAGTAGTGTCTGGAATCCCCTTGGAAAGGCCCTTTCCAAGTGATCCTGACGACAACTACCGCTGTGAAGTGTGCGGGGGTTCCCAACTGGATTCATGCCAGTCACACAAAGAAGGTGTTGTGTCCCACAGATGAGGAAGTTGAAGCGCTGAAACTGCCAGTGCCTGATAAAACAGTGCTGAGTGCTGAGACAGAACAAAACCGAACTGAAAGCGAACAGGCAGAAGCAGGAGAGAGAGAGATATTATTGGAGAACGAAGAGTCCGACTCACTTGGGGAAGACCAAGGAGAAAGTTCAGACAGCGACGAAGAAGCTACAGGTGACAAAGAACCTGAAGCAGCTGAGGGTAGCAAAAAGCCTGAAGCAGCTGAAGGTGACAAAGAACCTGAAGAAGCTGAAAGTGATACAGAGCCTGGCGAAAGTAACGGTGACGAAGGGCTCGAAAAAGGTGAAAAAGCAGGAGAGCCTGATCAGAGGAGGGCTTTCCCAGAAACAGACGATACAGAAAAAGAAAAAGAGAACGTGATCGATTCCCCTGAAGGAGGGGACAAGGCAGAGCAGAACCAAAAAGTTCAAACCTCTACAGAAAAGGTCGCAGGTCCATCAAATGGACATGGTGCAAAGAGGAGACTAAGCGGGTCATTCCGACCCTGGCGGTCGGTGGCCGCCAGGGCCACCGACCACGGGAGCACCGCCAACAGGCTGGCGGTGCTCCTACGAGCATTCTGACCGCGGCGGTTTAGCCGCGGTCAGACGCGGAAAGCCAGCGGTCTCCCGCTGACTTTCCGCCGCTCGTAGGAATCCTCCATGGCTGCGGAGCGCGCTCCGCAGCCATGGAGGATTCCGACTCCCCCTCCCGCCATCCAGTTCCTGGCGGTTCTCCTGCCGGGAACCGGATGGCGGGAGGGGGAGTCACGGGGCCCCTGGGGGCCCCTGCCGTGCCCATGCCTATGGCATGGGCACGGCAGGGGCCCCCGTAAGAGGGCCCCTAAAAGTATTTCAGTGTCTGCAAAGCAGACACTGAAATACGCGACGGGTGCAACTGCACCCGTCGCACCTTCCCACTCCGCCGGCTCTATTACGAGCCGGCGTCATCGTGGGAAGGGAGTTTTCCCCTGGGCTGGCGGGCGGTCTTGCGAAGACCGCCCGCCAGCCCAGGGGAAAACTCGGAATACCCTCCGTGGTCTTTCGACCGCGGAGCGGTATTTCGGAGGGGGGAAGTCTGGCGGGCGGCCTCCGCCGCCCGTCAGACTCAGAATTAGGCCCTAAGTATATCACCAGTAAAACAAAGGTCTGGAGAAGGTTTGAACGACGGAGAAAGGCCAAAAGTGAAAGAGAAAAGAAAAGAAAAGAAGTGTCTGTCGTGGTACCAACCTCGAGTGAAGAAAAAGACTTGACAAAAGAGGAAAGTACCAGCGAGGCAGAATCGAAAAGAGAAGCAAAATTGAAAAGGAAAAGGATACCGAACAGAAGGTATTCCGGTCCAGAATGGGCATATGCAGTCAATGACGATTGGACTGACGAGTTTGTATCTCTAAGCATCGAGAACGAAGAAGAGGAAGAGATACCAATAGAAAAGAAAAGTTTTATGGACAGTGTTGATTGAAAGGGTGATAAATGAGATTGCTTGCTACAATCTAACGTGAGACAAACAACCAGCTGAGACATTGCTAAACCGGATGAGACATTTGCTAAACAGATAAAGGCTGAGTTATTGCCGAATTGAGACAAATGCTGCTAACCGATAAGTGACTTGGCCTTTGGAGAAGACGGTGTGAACATTGCGCTCGCTCAGCTTTGTAACTGAATTGCTAAATAAGTTTCATTTATAAGTGCTTCTAGCTCTCTGATTCTATACAGATCATGACGCAAAACAATAGAAAGAAATATTGTAAATATGTGTGTATAGGCTTGGTAATTACATGTGTACTAATAGTAATGGCAATTGTACTTGGAGTACATGGTAAGACTGAGAATGAGAGAATTGATGCTTCTACTTTTGCTCCTGTTACTGTCACTGAACTAACCGCATTGAAAAGGCTAGCACTGGATGAGAGACTCTTGCATGATAGGAAAGAGCTTTCGTATAATGTTTTCTATCGCTTACTAACAGAATATGTTGAGACAATGGATGCGAAAGATTGTTATGTGTGTACACAGATACCGACATCAGTGAAGGAAGGGGTGACATATCACCACATGCCTCTTACATACGAGATTACATGTAGTATAGTAATGTCTAGATTTTATGGTCAAACTAACATACAGTATTTTTACTCAAATTATGATGTTACCTTTGCTTATGTTCCTATAATAGCGCAGCTAAGCCAGATTGCTAAAGATTGGGATGCTAAGATAATGAGGGAATTTTTCGAGCCAATGCAACCTTTTGAAACGGCTCACGCTCATAGGGAAAATCTTACCTGCTCGCTCTCTGCAGTAGAGATAAGCTTTTTAGATCGCACAGATGATAGAAGGGCTCAAATGAAGGCGAAATTAGAAAAAGAGCTACATAAGAGGACTTCAGTAGATAATTATGATTTTGCTGCAATAAAGACACAAGGGAAAATAGCTTTAGATGCTTGGCATGTAGGGAAGTTTTGTATATATCGAGGTGAATCTTATTATGACAACATTTTTGTAGGAGCGAGTGAGTGTAAACACACGTTTATCTTTAAGGCCAAATGGACATTCATGATGGACGGACTTGACCCTTTCATTCCAGGTGTATATTACATTTGTGGGTATAATGCCTATTATCGTCTTCCAAAGGGATGGTGGGGGAGATGCTATTTGGGTATAGTGTTCCCAAAGGTTTATCAACTGGATGACCTATCGATGATTCAAAAGACATCTGGATCCCATCGTATCCAGAAAAGAGAGACCGCAGCTGCTGTGGTAGGTGATATATTTGGAGCAATGATTCCTTCGTTGGGAGTTGTGCAGAATTCCATCAAAATAAGAAAGTTGTCCACTATAGTGGATAACATGTTGACAAAGTTTTCAGGTGCTATAATCCTGATAGATGCTGAACTTGCAGTGGAAAGAGCTATGACTCTTCAAAATAGGCTTGCTTTAGATATTCTTTTAGCAAAGGATGGCGGCGTTTGCAAAATGCTTGGTGCACGACACTGTTGTACCTATATACCTGACAATAGTGTGAAAATTAAAACTATGCTTGCTAATCTAACAAAAGAAAGTGCAGATTTGAAGGAACTGAAAGAACCAGGAGTGTGGGAGAAGGTTGGAAAAGGACTTGCTTCAGTGGGACATTGGATTGGGGGAATTTGGAATGGAATATTGTTGAAAATAATAGAGGGAATTTTAATAGTGATAATTTGTGTATTTGGAATTTGGGGAATAAAAAGGGGAATAATAATGATTATGGAAAGAATTAAAAGAAGAAAGGAGGAGAAAATTATGAAAAGAATGGCAGAAGAATACAAAGCGCAAACTAGGGGAACTAAAAGGAAAAGAGAACTGACAGAATTTTAATGGAATACAATTTGTGGGTTTAATTTGTGTGATGACAAGTAGTCATCAGAGGAGGGATTGATGAAGCAGAAAATGAAGGTTTTACATTTATTAACGCGTAAACGTAGTGTGAAATAATCATGTGTGCTTTAACCGAACTAATAAAGATTGTACGGGGACAAAATGTGCCCTCAGAGTAGTTTGCCAACATTTAGAAGCGTGCTTTATATAACGTGGTGTATTAGAATTGCACTAATCCGACATAATCATAAACGTGTGCTACGATTTGCTTGTTTGAAATGCGTTAGCTTAGCATTACTTTAGCGGAGGCTTTGGCCTAGTGGCCTGGTCTCACGGTTTAGATGCTCGTATTTTTCCAATGTGCTATTAAACGTGTATTTCTGCTTGAAGCTGTACTTTTCCACAGAAACTGTTCACATGCTTATCTTAAAGTTTCGTGCCAGCCTGGCATATTTTCTCTTTACTTCAAGGTCGACTTGCAGGTGCGGACAATGGAGGCTCTGAAAGTGAGCTAATTGGTAGACAATGTTGCAACTTGCGTACCCATCTCCAAGGATAATGTATGCTTAAGTAAAAGCTTGAGAACTGTCGTTTTTGATTGGACAATTTGAAGCTAACCTATGAACCCTCCAATGGAGACCCTACTGGATTCGAACTGTTGTCTATAAAAACCAGGTGCACGAGAGATCATCGCGGCCATTACCCGGACACTACGCCATTTTGTAGACTTCGTAGCTATTATGGCCCACTTTGCTGCGACGCCATTTTGAGAGACTTTGATGCTTTCTCTAATCGAGAGAAAGAGACTTTAAATGATTCTGTCCCTAGAGACTTTAACTTTGATTTGTCCCTTTGCATGAAGTAGTAGTTTTACCTTGCCGCTGTGAGGCAATTGCCCCGTTCACCCCTGCCCCTTTGCCCCGTCCCATGCTGATCGAGCAACGGTACCTGTGAGACGAAGACTTCCTTGTATGCTGATCATAATTGGTAAATATGAAAGGAAATTGTAAAATTGCATTGTGTTTCTTTTAGGTAACCAACTGCTGATTTTGATAAGAGCCCTAGCTAGGAGTTTTTCTAAATTAATGTTGCTAAATTGTTTTTGCATGAAGTCCCACATGCCGATGCTAATTTGAGGTTAGATGAGGATTCCATATGTCGCACGATGCAATTTGAGATCTTGTTATGCTGACTAAATGTATGCAATTAGTTCATTACAGATTATCGTATTAGTGCTTTGCATTGCCATTATCGAATGCCTTGTGATTCAAATGCTACATAGATTACATTTGTTTCGACGTTATGGACAGCTATTAATGTTCATTTATGTTTATCATTTGGTGTTGAGACACATATATATTGTGCTAGCTTTGTTAATATAGGGAAATAAATTCACTAACTTTGCAATAAACTGGTGTGGTTATTCCTGACTGAAAGGTCAGGGTTCGCCGAAATGTATTCTGGATTAATTGTTAAGTGTTATGTTGATCAAGGTATTGCTTATGTTCGTCATTGATTATCGATTTCAGGAAATTGATTGATTAAGAGTATAGAGAGTTCCCACTTAGTCAAAAGATTCATCGGCCTAAAGAGCGTCCGAACACAGGTAAATTATTACTACGGACCGCTCTATCACGCTCTATAATACACCTCCTCAGACTCCTCCTGTGTTAACTTTCTCCCCAGTTCTAATTCACATCTGTTCTGTCCCACTGTGTTAGTTGATGGGGTCTGGTGTAGAATGTTGTATAGTTCTGTGACAAGATGCTTACCTGAGGTTTTCATCACCAGTAACTTCTCGAAAGCCATTAGGGGTCGT
Source organism: Pleurodeles waltl (assembly GCF_031143425.1). Lineage (NCBI taxonomy): Eukaryota > Metazoa > Chordata > Amphibia > Caudata > Salamandridae > Pleurodeles > Pleurodeles waltl. The sequence goes on along the minus strand of NC_090437.1, from coordinate 1,027,440,107 downwards.
TGTGCTCCCAGGTGTATCATCTGGTGCATAAGCCAGTGTCAGACCTGGATGTAGTGCATTCTCTCCAATTCTGGCAATGCGTAATCAGTGCATAGCTGGTGAAGGAGAGTAAGCCAGGAGTGAAGTCAGCATTGCATATAATGTGCGTCAATGAGGAGGGGAATGAGGCCTGAGCTGTGTCACCCGATAGTAACACAAGAGATTTGGGATGCCAAATCCTCCTTCTCTCTTAAGTCTACAGCTCTGGTCTCACCTGGCACATGTTCACCAGGCTTTCTCGGGCTACACACACGAACTGGAGAGTCCGGTAAGATCGGACGTTCAGGCCCTGCCTCTGACACAACCACAGTAAGAAACATTACTCACATCTCTTGGAATGTACTTAGCATGAACGACTCCTGTAAAATGCGGCAAATAGTTGCATACCTCTGCTGATATGCTGGGGCTACTGTCATACAGCAAGAACTTCACCTCACGTAGGGCGTCCGACCCCAACTGTGAGTGGGATGGATGGGGTCCCCCTACTCGGCCTATGGGCGAGGAACAGAGATTTTTATACACAAAGGGATTCAATGACAGGTGCAGAAAGTGCTGTGTGACATGACGGACCCTAGGTGCTTGCCCATGGACTACTGCCGAATGTTAACATCACCCTGGCATACATCTATGGCCCAAAGGTGGACTCTCCTGAATTCTTTGTTGCACTAGGGGGTCAGATCACAGCCCTGGTCCATGCTACAATGACCTGGGAAGGGGATTTCCAAGTGATGCTGGACCCATACCTAGACAAATCACCTTCTAATGTCTGATCGCATCCCCATGCTGCTGCATATCTGCTGTCCCTTCTGACCGACCAAGCTCTGTTTGACATCTGGTGAGCCTGACACCCACTTGCCATTGAAGGCACCTGTGTAACTACCTCCTGCGGCTCGTAGTCACACACTGACTGATTACCAAGAAGGTATCTGGCTATACTAAGAGTGTAGAACACTTGCCACACATGCTTTCTGACCACACATCAGTAGCCATCTCACGGACCTTGCTGGGCACGCCTAGTCGTGCCTTCACCTGGAGGTTGTCATCACACACTCTGGGAGATCCCACTTTGTGGGGCCAAAAAACCTGGTGCCCCAGTCCAATTCTTTACACCCACCCAGCCTCCTTTGGGAGGCATTCAAAGGCTTCTTTCGAGGTATCTGTATATCAAAACCTCTGGAGCCCTCTGAGACCTCTGCAGGCGGCTGCAGACACTGTAATGTGAGATTTGCAATCTGGAGCTCCATGTTTTCGAGCCACCAGTCATGCAATACCTTGCACAGATACAGGACAAAATGTTCAGATATTAGAACACCACCAATGGTGAAACCAGACTCCTACATGAGGAGACTACTGCTTATGGATTTGGCAAGGGAGACAGAGTGGGAATTAACTTAGCATCATCCCTTCTAAAAAGAAGCTGTAGCAATTCCAATAAAATGTAATTCTTAAGCACAGAAGGGACCCCTGCTATCCTTCAGCTAACATCCCTCAAGTAATGCTACAATATTACAATGCCCTCTGTAGTCCACCGCCGATATCCCGCTAGATAGGCTCAGTACCTACTTCGACTCCATTCAATTTCTATGGCTGGAGAGTGCATATTTACAATACGTCGAAGTACTGTTTGCAAAGGAAGATGTAATTTCAGCTATACACAGTATGGTCAGAGACAAAGCTCCTAGGTTAGATAGCCTGACTGCTCAAGTTTACAACGAATACGCTGATCTTCTGGCCCTACACTTACTGGCAATGTTTGAGGGTCACTGATAAGACCCACTACAGAAGTTGACATGGTCAGATGCACGACATGGGCAAAAAACTGGCTGAGACAAAGGTCACAACTGACCTGTCTCTAGTCTGCTGATCTGAGAGTCATGAATAACCCTGCACTCCCCACCCCCAAACACTTGAGAAAAGATGACACCATGGCAACAACATTTTTTAGGACTGGACACATTGGGAGATCTGAACCTCACCGGTGTGTTCCTGCCCTTACATGAGGTGCTGACACTCTTCTGCTGCATGTTGCTAGATATTTACTTCTATTTCAGGCCAAGGAATGGCTGTGGAGCAGCTCACCCCACATTCCCTTGACAGCCCGAGGCCCTACAAGCACTAGAAAATGAATACCCCATCCCCTAATAAACTAATACCCAGACTGTATGTAATCATACAAGAGAAGGCTCCTATGGTCATGCCCCAGGCATATGAATGGTCATGTGGGGACAATGGAGAAGACCTCATAGAGGAGAAATGGAAATACTGTTTATAACTCAATACGCATGCTCTCACCTAACCACCACCTTTGCCTGTTGCATGTCAAATACCTTCATCGGAACTACTGCACCTTGATAGGGATGCACAGAATGGCCTTGTGGCTGTGGAGATGCCAACGTTCTGCAGTTAGCTTGGTGCTGTTCTGGGATGGCAGGCTCCTTGAGTACTGTATAAACCTGCTTAGGAGAAACTGATGATCACTCTTTGCCACGGACCACCCTGGTTCCTCTTCTTGGCTATGTCAAAGATATTCTGGCTGGTACACCCCAACTAACGGTCATGCTGCCTCTGCTGGTTAAGCGGAGGATAGCCATGCACTGGGTATGACCTGCCTGCTCAAAACAGCCTTCTTCAATGCCTGGAAGAATACTGGGAGGCCAATGATGAAGCATGCCACGACTAGTGGGTGAGGGCAATTTTTAAGAACCTTGTGTTGTTTCCTATCGGATGGTGTCCTGGAGTTTATACAGGGAGTGCAGAATTATTAGGCAAATGAGTATTTTGACCACATCATCCTCTTAATGCATGTTGTCTTACTCCAAGCTGTATAGGCTCGAAAGCCTACTACCAATTAAGCATATTAGGTGATGTGCATCTCTGTAATGAGAAGGGGTGTGGTCTAATGACATCAACACCCTATATCAGGTGTGCATAATTATTAGGCAACTTCCTTTCCTTTGGCAAAATGGGTCAAAAGAAGGACTTGACAGGCTCAGAAAAGTCAAAAATAGTGAGATATCTTGCAGAGGGATGCAGCACTCTTAAAATTGCAAAGCTTCTGAAGCGTGATCATCGAACAATCAAGCGTTTCATTCAAAATAGTCAACAGGGTCGCAAGAAGCGTGTGGAAAAACCAAGGCGCAAAATAACTGCCCATGAACTGAGAAAAGTCAAGCGTGCAGCTGCCACGATGCCACTTGCCACCAGTTTGGCCATATTTCAGAGCTGCAACATCACTGGAGTGCCCAAAAGCACAAGGTGTGCAATACTCAGAGACATGGCCAAGGTAAGAAAGGCTGAAAGACGACCACCACTGAACAAGACACACAAGCTGAAACGTCAAGACTGGGTCAAGAAATATTTCAAGACTGATTTTTCTAAGGTTTTATGGACTGATGAAATGAGAGTGAGTCTTGATGGGCCAGATGGATGGGCCCGTGGCTGGATTGGTAAAGGGCAGAGAGCTCCAGTCCGACTCAGACGCCAGCAAGGTGGAGGTGGAGTACTGGTTTGGGCTGGTATCATCAAAGATGAGCTTGTGGGGCCTTTTCGGGTTGAGGATGGAGTCAAGCTCAACTCCCAGTCCTACTGCCAGTTTCTGGAAGACACCTTCTTCAAGCAGTGGTACAGGAAGAAGTCTGCATCCTTCAAGAAAAACATGATTTTCATGCAGGGCAATGCTCCATCACACGCGTCCAAGTACTCCACAGTGTGGCTGGCAAGAAAGGGTATAAAAGAAGGAAATCTAATGACATGGCCTCCTTGTTCACCTGATCTGAACCCCATTGAGAACCTGTGGTCCATCATCAAATGGGAGATTTACAAGGAGGGAAAACAGTACACCTCTCTGAACAGTGTCTGGGAGGCTGTGGTTGCTGCTGCACGCAATGTTGATGGTGAACAGATCAAAACACTGACAGAATCCATGGATGGCAGGCTTTTGAGTGTCCTTGCAAAGAAAGGTGGCTATATTGGTCACTGATTTGTTTTTGTTTTGTTTTTGAATGTCAGAAATGTATATTTGTGAATGTTGAGATGTTATATTGGTTTCACTGGTAATAATAAATAATTGAAATGGGTATATATTTTTTTTTTGTTAAGTTGCCTAATAATTATGCACAGTAATAGTCACCTGCACACACAGATATCCCCCTAACATAGCTAAAACTAAAAACAAACTAAAAACTACTTCCAAAAATATTCAGCTTTGATATTAATGAGTTTTTTGGGTTCATTGAGAACATGGTTGTTGTTCAATAATAAAATTAATCCTCAAAAATACAACTTGCCTAATAATTCTGCACTCCCTGTAGGAACATCAGTTATTCCTCCTTTCACTAAGCTGTGTGTGTATACTGAGAGCTAATGCCGGAGAAAAAACAACCCAAAGACATATGTGCTCCCTTTGTGATCTCTGCACACCATGGGTATTGAGCTACCACACAGCATCTTCTCTGTTGCTGCACAAGGGGATTGAGATGAGAGATAAGTGAGAGTTGAGTATATATAAGGCTCCAACATGAAATACCCGCCACGTTAGCAGATCACATGACAACATATAATGCTGCTGGAGGGAGACTGCTATGATTGTTTAAGCACTGTAGATCATTATTACATAGTGTTACATGTTGTTGGATAGCAAAAACAGAAAATGTTATAAAACTTTATTACACAAATTCAGAAGTGCAGTACATGAAATCTGATTACACAAATGCATAAAGCCAGTGCCATAAAGCCTCAGTGATTTGACAATACATAAAAAAAAGTAAAACTCAGAAATATTCTGTCTCAAATGAGCAGCAAAATCAACAGAAAATAGGATAGCATCCTATTGCTGAAAATAATGAATTAAAATGAGAGGGATGGTATGGTTTTGTATAAGAGAGACAGGAGGTGGAATCTAGACTAGACAGCCTTGGTGCTGAGCAACCCCGTTATTCAGGAACACATCTGTAGGCTTCAGGAAAAATAACTTTGAGCCCCTGCACTTTTTTTAAGCACATTAAGCACTGCCAGATTTCTAACACTGCTGTAGGGATAGGATAACAAGTGTGTTTTGTTGTGAGTAGGAACCCAAACAAGTCTGCTATTTTCAAGAATTTATCACATGACAAATTCATGCTGTTGGAGGGAGACTGCTATGATTGTTTAATTTAAGCACTGCAGATGATTATTGCATAGTGGTACATGTTGTGTGATAGCAAAAACGTAAATAAAAACCTACAAAACAATTAATGACACAAGGTGTTAAGTGTCAGGGTTTCACACAGCATATCTACTATACATATAATTAATTAAAGACAGGCTCAATAACAGAGTGCTGGAGCAGAATTAGAAAATGTTATAAAACTTTATTACACAAATTCAGAAGTGCAGTACATGAAGTTTGTTAACACAAATGCATAAAGCCAGTGCCATAAAGCCTCAGTGATTTGACAATACATAATAAAAAGTAAAACTCAGAAATATTCTGTCTCAAATGAGCAGCAAAATCAACAGAAAATACGACAGCATCACTTGTAACATCGGAAAAGTTTCAGGAAGGTTCAGGCTCACCCCCAATTATCGAGGGTTTATATAGGAAATCTTCTCATAGCCTAACATTGAAAATGCTAAATCATCATGGAGTGAGCAAAACAGTTATCATTTCAGCAAATCAGAGCACAGTTCTATTAAAAATAATTTTGCCTTATCATCTAATCACTATCCCACTACATGAATATTGACTCAGTCCCTTTATGTATGTATGCTAACTTATCTGGAACTGGCAGGGCAAACTAGTTACAAAACAACAGTAAACTATTGTGAATTAATACAGTACAGTGAGCTGGCAGAGGGGACTTTGGGATTTTTATAACATAACTGAGCCTATATAGATATTGTTGTTCGAGTACAGTAAGAACAGCATCAGTGAAGATGAAAAAATATGATTCTGTTAGACTGAGTGCTACAGAAATAATACAGTGAATGTGCACAGCGAGAAGTCATTTTAAACAAGATGGTGTTGAGACTTAACTCAGAGTTAGTGAACATGAGCCAGAAAAAGACACTTTAACATGTCATTATGACTTCATTTCAAAGGCAATAGCATCAAACTATACACATGGAACTTCGAGTGTAAAATCACATTTTACACAATATTAATAATGTACAATTTTATGAATGTATAAAACGTCTACACTTCCATAAAACAGGAGATTTTTCATGCCTGTCAACACATGCAAGTAAAATTCTGCAGTTAAAATGCCCACTCTAATCCTGACAATAGCAATTACAGATTCCTAGCTGCCCTCTTCTTACACGGAGCAAGTCACTTGACAAAACTATGATGCAGCTGCCTAGAACCTGTACAATGCTAATGTGTTAGAAGCACATTTCACATGGTTCTTTAAAAACAGGCTTCTTGCCATGCTTTGAAATGGAAACGCTGTGTCATGAAGTGCCTTTTGGAAGATTGATTACTCAGCCAGTGTTAACTTTGTGCTGGTGATTACAGGTGGGTCTCAACTGTACTCATTTTTGGGTACTGGGAATTATTTTTATTCATCAGACTATAACTCCGAACAAGAGAGAAAAAAGTAGAAATGAGAGAGAGAAACCAAAAGAAGAAAATAATTAATTAAATTGAGAGGGATGGTATGGTTTTGTATAAAAGAGACAGGGGGTGGAATCTAGACTAGACAGCCTTGGTGCTGGGCAACCCCGTTATTCAGGAACACCATCTGTAGGCTTCAGAAAAAAAAAACTTTGAGCCCCTGCACTTTTCTTCTTCTTTTTTTAACACATTAAGCACTGCCAGAGTTGTAACCCTGCTGTAGGAAGAGGATAACAGGGGTGTTTTGTTTTGAGTAGGACCCAAACAAGTCTGCTATTTTCAAGGATTGGCCACTGATGAATGCAGTTTGCAACACACTTGGAGTGCTCGCTGATTCTTTTGCTAAAACCTTTTAAAGATTTAAGCAGGAAGCTTGCTCCCATATGGCGATGCGGCTCGGATATTCATACAGTGTTCATGCTACTGGAAATCGGGCGTGTCTATTTGCCTATTTGCTGATCTATTTGATCCGGAAGTGAAAGCAAGTGGCAACAGTTGTGGCAGGGGTTGAGGGACAGACGTGGAGAAGAACGGAAATGTAATTTTCGCGTGAATGGAAAAAACTTCTGTGTTTTCATGATCATTTACTGTTATTTACCTGTAGTTTTAAGAAGTGAGAGAAAAACAGTTGATATACTGTCTCACAGGAAGCATCACTAGATTCAAATATTGGTCTTCTGGATAAGCACAAAGATCTCTAATTTGGCAGTTTATGTGTTCCAACGTTGGAAAACTGCTCTTTATGAATCTATAAAGACGCTGAGTGGCATTAGAAAAATTATTATATTTTTCCCACAAGTAAAAAAGATACATTTTCAGACCACAATATCTATTGAATATGCTGCATAACATGGGCAAACTTGGAAAAAAACTACTTGTAAAAAATATTCTGAGGTTGTAAATACAACTTTACCTTAGACACATGTAAAATTAATCGACTGAGAGATACCTCCTTAATCGTACCTCTTCTCATGTCATTAGGTACAATATGAATTCATTCTAAAGTGTTCAGTGCCTAAAATGGGTAACTGTTGAACACATAATGAACCAAAAGTGGCAGATTGCCTAATGAAAGAAACAATACCTTTCACATACATTTTACAATATAATCACCCTCATTCACATCTTTCCTGAAAAAGGAACACTGTGCTGTTCATAACAAATGAACTGAAATTAGCACAATGCAAAAATAAACTTGTAACAGCAGAATTAACGATTGTCAAAAATGACGGCATTCGTAAAAAAGGAATTAAAATAATTTGACATATTAAAAAATATACACGCTTCTTGAAAAAAGGAGCATTATGTGCTGCAGTACAGTGCATAGTGATCGAACACATTAAAAGGGAGAGGCAGCACACCACCAATGCGCCAGTGTCAGTTTCCTCTTGTACAAGAACTTTAAAAAGACCCATTTGACTGCAGCATGTATCCCCAATTTTCTGCTTGAGGGTGTACTTAGCCTCCAGAAAGCAAATAGAACCTGACAATTAATAGTATGAGTGAAAAGAGCTATTAGTATGGCGAGACAGTGTTTTTATTGGGGTACTATTAGACCATTTCAAGGCCTCTTTTGAGATCATGATATCCCAGCGGGAATATTTTATTTACATATTGGTCTATGATTAGAACTCTAAAACTAATCTGGAGGGAACAGGAAACAGAACTACCCTCCCCCAAAGTTCTTCAATTGCTATGTACATTGAGTAAAGGTGGGAAAGCAGGAACTCTATTACATTGAGAAAACTAGAGGGGGCGAAGGCTTCCCTGGTGGGCTTTTGGGAAAAATAGGGTGAAGACATGGGCTAACAAAAGAAGTGGACTGGAGCCTAATACTAAGTTACATGCAGAGGAATGCCCTCTTTACACTTGCACAATTTCATATTATTCATAGAACTTACTTGACTCCCACGAATTGGAGTAAGACACATTGTCCTCAGCACACAGCATTGTTTGCAATAATTAAACTTAATAAAGAGATTCTAAACAAACAAAACTGTTTAAGGTTTTTTTTTTCAATAAAAGTGCTTAACAGTAGTATTTCTGCGTCTAATTCATCACTCTTAATAAACAACCAGGATCCAATGATCACAATTTCTCAAATGTTTTGCAGACATAAGTAAAGGATAGATGAGCACAAAGAAAAAAAACATTGCATATTGTGATTCCGAGAATGAGGCTGGCTCAAATTTACTCTTGCAAAGGGCATCTCCGCATCCGGAAACTGTGCCACTATGCTGGATTTTTTTCATTCACAAAGTGTAGGTTCAGAATGGGTTTGCAGGCATTCTTGGTTCATTGTAGCTGCAACAGTCAACGAACACCACAATACACAAGGGGGTTGTCCGTGCTGATGCATTTCCAACTCTTAAGATGTTCCTCCTGCAAACAGCAGAGTATGGCTGTCACATTGGGAATGGGAAAGGATCATCTCATTTTTAATGACAGTGTGCTGTAAAGTGATTCTCCAAAGAGCTCACAATTAATTGTCCAGTGAGACTCAAAAAAAGGTCATATTTGTTAATGTAAATTACTGTCACATTACATAACTGAATATTCAATTCTAAGTGAAACAGTGCCAAGGGACACTTTTATAGTGCAGTTTGTGCACTATTCGAAAACAAGTTCAATAGGTGCACGTGTTAATCACAACAGAGGGCCTGTGTGCAAACTTGTGATTAGCTGTGCATATACAGAAATGCAGATGTACTGTTTAAACACAGGTGCAAGTGTAGGCAAAAAATATTTTGCACAGTTTCCCATTGTTCATGATCTGGCCCTTCTTTGTAATATGAGACACTGTCATACTACATTTTTGATGTGTTATCAAGGAGGCCAGAGAGTCAATGTATCAGTTGGGTTATTTTGTAATCTGTGTAGGAGTTTTCTAATACAAAACATCAGTCAGGTTCAGTAATTGACACAACGCATTTGAGGCATTAGATTGAACCGACACTGTAATGGCATCTACTTGTTAAACAGCAAGGCAGAACTCCATTTGTGGAGCACACTGTGCAATGACCACTTTTGTTATAAAAGTGAACACCACTGATTTTTTAAATAATTTTCCATTGCCTTTCTGGAAGTAGTACAACATAGAGCCTGGCCGACAGTAAGCTATTCTCAAAGTCAGTTACTGTTTTTTAAAACTGCCCACATTGAGTTACTGAGGCTTTAGCTCCACTCACATGTGGCGACTGTATCTTTAGACCTTCGCACATGGTTAGGAATCCCATTCTACCAGTGTCACTGGATGGGGCTTTCACCCCTCAATCAAATGTAAGCATCAAGGTAAAGCAGCTTACCAACTGTTGTTGCAAAGTAATAGTGGTTTCAACACATCTTATAGGTCACTCAAATTACCTTGACGCTTTCTTGTGCATCCGTATGCAAGCACTTACTCACTTGTTATAAATGGTAGTCAGAAGAGGTGCACATTTCCTCAGATCTGGAAGCTAGGCTGCAGATCAGTGCTACAATGTTAATAGCACCAATATTTGGTGCTCCAACCACACACTGTGGTATGTGTACTTCAGAGGGAATGGCTGACGGAGAACAGAGGTACCAATTAATTCTAGACTCTGTCATTTGTGCCCTATGTGATCAACTCTTCGTCTGACTCTGCCAGGTTAATGGTAATTGCTGCCCTTAGGTTGGCCCAAAAAAGCCGTTGCTTTCCTTTTTCTTTTGGCCACTCTAAGTAGGTTCTACGAGCCATGAGAGCCTTCAGCTTGTGGTATCTGGCAGGAATTAGGTACTTGGGGATGGGTTCTAATAAAATAAGTATTAAGTCATCAGAGTTCTCAGTAAACACTTTGTGTTGGGCAAAGTAGAGCTCATAATGGCACCACTCACTCTGGATAAAATTAGGAGACAGAACGAAGATGGATTTGAAGCTTCTATCTATACAGTTAATAATATTTTCAACAATACTCTTTCCTGCAACAAAGTTCCTCTCATGTTGACAGATCTGTATAGACCCATCTTCCCTCTCCAAATTTGGCAAAAGGCATTCCTTCACCCATGGTGAGTCATGCTCACTATAGGAGACAAAGGCATGGAAATCAAAGTTCTGTTGCAGGTTGTGCTGCGCGTTCCTGCTGTTTTTAGTCCTGCGCCTTGTTTGTGTCCACTGCCATATCATCCTCATATACCAAGGAATGTCCAGGTATTTGCACAGACAAAACAAACACAATGTTAAGATGGTAACAGTAATGAAAATCAAGACAATCAAAAGTGATCTATTGCAGGATAATTCAGAAATTCGAAAGTCCTGCAGGAATGTTCCCTTAAGGGTTTCAGGATACGCGCATCGGTAAGACTCAGGCCACTTTGACAACCGTGCAGATGACTGTTTTTCTCGATAAACAAACTCCCTTAAGTCACAATTACACTGAAATGGATTGTGTTCTGCCTGTATTGTCTTTACAGTTGGGCAGCTATAAAGAGACTGAGGGGATGGTGTCTGAATGGAATTCATTGCCACGTTTATTACTACAAGATTTCCGAAAGGACGGCAATCAGGAAGATCCTTTAGTCGATTGGATGCAAGATTCAGCTCTTCTAGAGCGGCAAACTGTCTAATTTCCAAGGAGATGTGGTCAATTTGATTACTGTGCAGATCAAGCTTTTTGACAGTTATCGGCAAACATATGAAAACAGAGTCAGTCAATTCATTTTCAGACAAGTCTAAATTAATAATGCTTTCTGACCAATGACAATATTCATCAGTCTCATACTGCAAAGAATTGTGGCTCACATCCAAATGCTGCAAAGAAATCATATGGGTTGTCATAGAGCTTACTGAAGATAACTTCTTTAATTTATTCCACGGTAATATTAGTGATTCTAAATTAGCTAAATTGCTGCAGTCTTGATAAATATCATCTGTCAATGCGTTGTGTGCAAAGTTTAAACTCCTAAATATGCTAGGTTTGGATGGGCAAAGCATATATATAATATTGGCATGATTTACTGTCAAACGAAGAATATTCATTTCAGAAACAAATCTGTATACAACGTCTTGTGAAAATCTATAATCAGTAATGGTAACATTTTCGAACATCATCTCTTGTATTAAAGTTGCACTGTAATCAAAATATTCATGTTCAATTGCCCCCACTATTGTAATTTGCTCCATTTTTAGGAATTTAACAGATGATTTCCAGAAGGCCTGAAGCAGCTTAACAATATTACTCCAGCTCAAAGTCATATTGATCATAGTTATATCAGAAACCCTTGAATGTTTTAGGCTTTCTGCATCTATGAGTGTTGTTGCATAATTTATATTTGAGAGTTCTAAAGTTTGTGCACTGTTGACTGCATCAGTCAGAAGAGAATAGGGGTCCATGTCCTTTTTTGGGAGCACAAGCCGAAGCTTCAGAGTGTTTAACATTTGTAGGCTACCGGGTTCATAATGAGAGAGGCTCTCTAATTCCAGAAGTACAGTGTGTAGCCTCAAACTTTGCAAACCTTCTAAATCAGATTTTTGCACCACTGCAGCACCAAGCCCCAAATATTTCAAATGTATCATATTTTTAAATCCTTCACACATGGACAAAGATTTGAAATGATTAAATGAAAGATCCAAGTATTGAAACCCTTCTTTAAACTGACCATAAATAATATCCAGCCGATTATGAGACAGATCCAGGTATACCATCTCTTTGTTGAGCGTAAAAATACTGCAGTCCAACTCATTCAATTTATTGTTTGACATGTTTAGGACTTTTAGTTTCGATAAATAGCTGAAGTCTGACATCACAAGTATGGATATATTATTTGCTTGTAAATCCAGGATTGTTGTCTGCAGTGGCAAGTTTTTGGGAACATTCAGGAGAGAACTATGTGAGAAATTCGCAATATAGTCTGTGTTTGGAGGTAGATGCAAGGTGTTGGACATGGAGAAAACAAAGGTGGAGAATAACACAAAGGATCTTAGGAGGATTCCTGTCATATTTTCAGGCCAGTACTTTGAAGATGTGTGTGGCACTTCTTCTATTCACGTCTTTGCAGGTTTCAATTTCCTATCCAGAAAAAATATAATAAAAGAGACATATTGGGTTTGTTACACTGCAAAGTATATTTGCTTGATTTTCATTTCACTGAAACAATGTATCTGCAAGGGCAGAATAATTTGTCACATTATTTGACCATATTTCCGTGCATCAATAAAGCATTCTTTTCTGATAATTATACTGTAGTGTGAAAGAATTAGTTGTTAGTCAGGGTTCAGCCTTAAATATATATATATTTTCAAAATGTGTCCAGCGAGCCAATAAAATAAACATTACATTTGTCCACTCTTGGTTTTCCTGGAATGACACAGAAATGGCAAAATAACTCTTTATTCAGGATCCTTCTAGCAACCAACCCGCACAGAGCAAGATCTTAACTAATTTGTCAAGGTTAGTTACAGATAAGCATTCTAATGCTGCAAAGGAGCATGAGATAAGGGCCTTGCGCTAGGACAAGTTTAAAGATATAGGACCTGTTTCACAAAGATTGGTGTAAACTTAAGTGTGTCATGACAAATCAGGTTCTAACAATGTTTTTTGAATACCATTCCTTTTTTTAGACTTAATACATTTTTATTGATTTTTTAAAAGGTAACCAAGTATAACAATATTCATCTTATTACCTTGGTTGTCTAACATGTGATGCTGAGGATCATAGGGGCAATTGATTTGGCATGGGAGTCCATCACAAAAGAAACCAGTGTAGGGCTGGTTAATCATGTAAAATTTAGACTAACCCTGACACACCAACCTAAGTGTCATGCTTCACCATAGTGTTGACTACATCGCCCAACAGTTTAGTATGAGGGGCACGTGCTTAATCAATCTAGTTGAGAACACTTCAGTGGCCATTTTATATCTCATCTGTTGGTGAAGTCAGTGGGGATCAACGTGCAAACAAAAATCCCTACAGTGATATAAGCTTTCTTCTTGGGTCAAATTCTATTGGATATCACAAACAAGAATGAGGGATATTTTCCCAAATACTCCATGTCAACACGTTTCATGATTCTTTCTGGGCCCACATGGATCTGTTGACTTCCAGAGAACTGTGATACCTCGGGCATACGACTCTCACACTCATGCAACCAATCATCCTCTTTATAGTATACAGTCATGGTACTCTAGCTAGATGTAACATTGTCAGGTAAAGATAGTACATGTGGGTGAAAATTAAGAACAAGAAACACAAAAATATATATATTAGTAGTTAGTTGGTTGATGGAGTAATGCTTATGACAACTCATGGCTATGTACTGAAGAATACCATAGACCCATATGTACAAAGGCATTTTGCATTTCCTAATGGTGTGAAATGCAATTTCAGGCTGTTAGGAAATGCAAAATCTCATTTTAGAATGTACTAAAGGCGTTTTAGGTGGAGTAAAATGCGATTTCTATCCAGTAGAAATCGCAATTTGGAAATCGCTAAATATGAAATTGCAAATAGGGATTTCCAAATAGCAAACTGCTAACACCAAAAGATTTCCTGATAGCAAATAGTTGCAAAATAGCCATTTATGAAATGTAAATACTATTAATCTGTGTCAGGCTGTAACCAGGTGCAAACTAAAAAAGGCACCCAAAATGCATCTGGCTCTTTCAGAATGGCTGTATTTTTTTGGCGAGGAGGATGAGGATTTTGGCTGGCAGACAGAGAAGGCGGAGGAGACAGGAAAGGATATTTAGGGTGAGGGTTACTGTTTCAACAGACTGAGGAGGAGATATATGAGAAGTACAGGCTCAGCAGTGAAGTAAACCTGGAATTAATTGCTGAGTTACAACCTCAGCTACAGACCCCAACACCCAGAAGCAATACAATCCCTCCACATATGCAGGTGTTGTACTGTCTACACCTTTTAGCTTCTGGCAGTTACCAGAGAGTCATAGCAATGGCCAGTTAAGTGTCAAAGTGGATTTTCCAGGATCTCACACAAGTTTCTGGATATTATGGTTAGCTAAAGCATCCAATACATGTGTTTTCCAAATATGTCCCACTATTGGCAGCAGACCAAATTAATGCTTTTCCGGGTATGACAGTTCCCGAATGTAATTGGCTGTGTTGATATATCCACCCTCAGCAAATTAATTTATCGATAGAAATAGGAAAAGCTCACACTCACTCAATGTACAAGTAGTCAGTGATGCTTCATTTATTATTATAACATACATTGTGGTCATATTCCCAGGCACCACACATAACTCCATGTTCCGCAACAATGGGATACATAACCGATAGTCTCAGGGTGAATTTGGTGATGGCTTTTTACTTGGTAAGGGGATTGCTGACTCCATTGTTTGTGTGACCTAATGGTTTATTCTTCTCATGCTCCTAAAGGAAACAGCACATATGCCTTGTGTCACTGAATACTGACATCATACTATACTCCAAGAACCAGAAATGCAAGGCAGTACAACAGGGCACATAAGACAACACGGCCAATCACTGAGCGTACCTTTGGCATATTGAAGTCCAGATACCGATGCCTCCACAAAACTGGTAGAGCACTGCTTTACAGACCCAAGACATGTTGTAAAATCATTGTCACATGTGCCACTATACACAACATTGCAAGGAGGAATGGTCTGCACAACATCAGCATGAGCCCGAATCAGCTGCAGATGAGAAACTACCACCATTACCGTTCAGCAGAATGGGACACGTGCAGCAGGGGGTTGTGCTTGATGCACAGAGATCACCAACAACTATTTCTGATGTAAGAATGGGCACCACATCTACGAAATAGACATCACACATGATGATAATGCTTCATGCATAACTTAAAGATCACCTTTTATTCAGGGTGTGACAATGTATCTCTCTTTAATCAACTGTATCCATAGAGCTTGTACTATTGTGCCAACAAAGCATGACAAAACCAAGAAAACAAAGTAGCCTAATCACTCTGAGTGTACAATAGATTCACTTTTTATGGCCTCTGGGGTTGGTTGCCTTCTCAGCAAGACTAGCCTGTGAAAGAGGGGACATGTCAGATCTTGATGTGTTTTGGCGTGTGCACCTGGTACAGCATCCTTCTTGCACAGATGTTGCACTGATGCTACAGCTGTCTTTACTCTCAGGTGATGGCTAAATGTTGGGGACAGATAGGTTGTATATTGGTATGCCCACGTACAACATCCTGACAGCAGTGCCCCATGTCATTTTCTATGTTGACAGTTCTCCATGCAAGAATGGTCGTGGCTACTGCCAATCGATTTATTGATCAAGTGAGTACATCAAAGCATGCCATCTGCTGCCTGTGCCTGCATCTTCGCAGACATTACTCCTTCTCCATAGCAGCAATTCAACAGTCTTTCAGAGATTGCAGAATTGATCTTGACATGCTTTGCAGATGCTATTAACAGTCTTTATTTGTTTGGCTTGCATGCGCTGTACTGATGGATTTCTCCAGGTCATCAAACAAAGGAGAACTATCTGCCATGTCATCTGACATACTGTCATTGTGGGCTGTTGCTAGTTGGACTCTACAGTGTCTGTGTCCTCCCCACAAATGTGGTTGTAGTCCTATTTTGAGGCTGCTCCTCATCACCTTCCACAAATCCTGGTAGTGGTGCAATGATGGCTCTCCTAGTATTTGAAGTTGGGTTAATGGGCATAGGAGTTGCAACTGTGCTGTCCTCCATTTCCACATGTTTGCTAGTAGCTGCTTCTGCCTCAGTTGTTTCTGTCATGTTCTGGGTGTGATCTGTGGAAATATATGTATATCGTTAGTGTAAATAAATGGTCGATGATTGTTCACAATATTGTTGAAACTGTAATTCATGTGTTTGTGACATGTATATAATGTACAGATATACATTGTGTAGTCATCAGCACACAGTACAGCATGTAACTTAGATGTACTACAACTTCCATGATGCATTGCAAAGTTACAGGAAAAATCTCAATGGAGTTTTGTTTGTTGCGATGTTGTATTGGCGTAATTACATATATGTTACATTATGTAATTAAAGGGGAGAGGACTTACCCTGTCTGAAGCCTGCAGGGTTGAAGGTGTCAAAGTCTGACACTCCCGCCACACTTTCTGGTTTCAGTGTCCCCTCGATCAATGATATCATGGGAGGGGGCTGTTTGGAGGGTCCACCAATTGTGCCACGACCCTCAGCCATGCGGGATCTTAAATCATACCAGCGTTTCCTGATATCTGGTATGGTCCTCTGGGTGACACCAACTGAGTTCACCTTCTACAGGATGCTGTTCAATATTTTGCTCTTCTGGCCCTCAGGAACAGTGAATTATGCCTTCCCAAAGAGCTGATCCATATGTGCCACACATTCTTTGGGTTAGCACCTCTAACTCCTTTTCTGAGAATTTGTCTTTGCGCTTCCAGCTGCCAGAACCATTGTCCCCATCATCTGTGGATATGGTGTATGTCAAGAATAGGTATTCCACTGCCAGTGGTGAGACAGGTGCGCTCCTATCTTCCAGCACCTTCCTAGGCTTCTGGGTTGTGGGTTGTGGCTACACCTTGTATTTCTTAACTTCCTGGTTTCACATCATCATTGTTCATCCAGAATGCAACTTTTCCTAAATTGTGATTTCTTATTAGGAAATCACAATTATGCGATTTCCAAAATTGAGATTTTCGAATTGCGACTGTGAATTTGTAGGAATCTCTACTAGAGGAATGTACTCATACATACATCTCAGTTTGCGATTCCCTAAAAGCAATTTCTACAAATTCAATATTTGGGAATCGCAAAGCCTCACCTTTGTACATATGGTCCATAGCTCTTAGGCAAACAGGAGAACAATTAATCTTATCAATCCATGCTGCACTTGTGCTTATGTTTATGTGATACTGCAAAACAAAGCACTTGCAAGTTAAGAGAAGTTGAACATACTTGTGGTTATCGTGATAACACTGGCACACAAATATGCTCTCATTCATTGTGCGCACTGTTCCCTACTAACCTCACCAACACGTCAGATACAAAACGACCAATAAAGCGCTTTCAGTTAGGTCGATTGAGCCCATCTACTAAACCGTCTGGTGGATGTAGACAACCCTATGATGAAGTATGACTTCTGGGTTGATGTGTTAAGGTCAGTCTACGTTTTTCATGACTAACCATGCTTACAACAGTTTCTTTTTGTGAAGGTCCCTATACCAATTTAGTTGTTCTATGGATCTTCAGCATCACATTAGACACTGAGGTAATTATATGTTATTGCTTCTTATGCTAGGGAGACTGTTTCCTTTGGTAGCACCTATCTCTCTTCTCCTTGTTTTTGAGTAACAATATTCACTAGGGTATAACTACAGAGAAACATATGTACACATACATATAATATATCAACAATAAAACTATAAACTGTTGTAATAAACGTGTATATATTCATACAAGCTAAGAAAATTACTACTTATGACAACAGAAAACATATTTATGAATATGAATATAAATATATATATATATATATATATATATATATACACACACACGTCTAAATTAAAAAGTTGCAGGGACCTTATAGTTAGGTTAGGCACGAAACCATGGAAATTAAAGTAACTATAATTCATGCCCTCAGGTAACTGTAACTCGCGCCCTTGCCATGCACAGGTTTCTCGTCAATAATTTTACTGCAAATGTTACAGTGATATTATGATGTCAAAGAAGAAGTCATGAATGATGTAAAATTTCAGCTAATTAGAAGTGCATGGCGAGGGCACGAGCTAGAGCTACCTTAGGGCATGAGTTATAGTTACTTGAAATAACTCTAACAGCTGAATTTCTATGGTGTTGTGCAAAATCTGAACCTAACTAAAAGGTCTCTGTAACCTTTGTTCTTTTAGTGAATTTCTAAGGTATTTTTGAATTCTATTTCCTAACTAGAACGTCCCTGTAACCTTTTGTTTTTTAGTGAATTCCTAGGGTTTTTGAACGTTAAGTAAGATGCCCATCACAATGCACGGGGTTGGATGCAGTGCCTGGCTACCTAATTTTCTTATTTACTGCAGTATCCTCAGTAGGTAATGCTTTCAGTTTTTCACTTCAATTTCATCAAGCTGGCATTCAAATGTGCCATACTTCTGGCATAAATTCAGAATGTTTAGTTGCTCATTAGAATATTGTAACCTGCTGGTCACCAGGGAGTTAACTGGCAGTCTGCTGCTGGTGTTGAAAGTGCACGTTTCAGTACGCATGCCAGAATGTTTTGATGAAATAGAAGAGCAAGATATTTGAGACCTCACTTAAAACATGTGCAAATTGTCCTTTCTACAGCACTAACCATACAAAATTAACCCCCTCAATTTGTTTCCAAGTTAAATGTTTTACGTTTTACCAGTTTGATTCAATCAAGATGGCTTCAGGTGTGCCAAACTTTTGCCATAAATTGTCAATTAGAACACTCTGGGAGGCTGCAGTAGAACTCAAGGGAGTCATCTGACACATTGCTCCTGTTGGAAGTAGAACAGGAAGATATTTTAGAACTCTCTTAAAACGTGTACTAATTTTTCTTTTTACAGCACTAACCATAATTTCTATGAGAAAGCGGACCCCGCATTTTGTTCCTTTCTAAATTAAATGTTTAAAGTTTTACCATTTTGATTCAATCAAGATGGCTTCAGGTGTGCCATACTTTTGTCCTAATTAAGACTGTTAGCTCTCTAGTTGTTCTCCAGGACACTCGGGGAGGCTGCAGTAGAACACAGGGGAATCAACTGACAGGCTTCTCCTGTTGGAAGTTAATGTTTTAATGAGAATATCAGACTTCATTCTAATATGGCTGAGAAAGACAGTGTGAATTTACACAAAATAGGCTCATTTTAGCTTCTGAAGCATCTCCCAAAACCTCAATGGGGAAGTCATGAGAAAACAGTTCTCTCTCAAACATGATTCCAGAAATCCCAGCAGGGTAAAATCACCTTAGAACATACCACTAAAATTAGCATGGTACCATCAATAAATGATTTATATTGTAACTAAAATTTGTTCTCACCCTTTATATGTTCTCCTTTTTGTGACCCTCAAAGCCTGCTATTCACTACAATGTATTTCAATTGGGCGCTATCATGCATGTTGGTCCCAAGATGGCTGCCATCAGTTTCTGGTTGAAATGCTGACAACCAATCAGATCTCACCATGAGATCTATGATTAGGCTCCACCCCGATGTACACATTTCTTTTCCCTTTATTATCTTGAAAACTACTGAACAAATTTACACCAAATAACAAAAAGCACAATCTGCGGAACAAAATCTAGCTTTCTGGCAAATTTGGTGTAATTTTGTCCAGCGGTTCAGGCTGTAGAAAAAGTGTTTTTTGACTTGCCTATATCTTTGGCACCATTTGATGATTTTTCACAAATTTTCCAAAACAAGTGTCGCAGTGATTCTGGTTGTGCATGGAAAGTTTGGGGGTGATCCATCAAGTGGATGCTGAGAAAAAGTGGAGGGGTCAAAAAAGTTGGGTTTCCTAGGTTAATTCTCATAGGACTTTTAGACACGACAACAGCCCGACCCACTGGATGAAATTACACCAAATTTGTCAGAAAGCCAGCTTTTGGTACACAGATTATGCTTTTGCGTACTTGGTGTAAATCCATTCAGTTGTTTTTGAGATATACAAGGAAATACAAATTTGTATATCTGGGCTCGTGAATAATTTGCGAATATTCGTGATTTTTCGCAAATGCACATGCGAAAAGAAGCGCTGTAACTGGCTGACCGCAACCTGACTAGAAAGTTGCGGCTGCCATTTTATTTCACAGGACACGGTCCCCAGGAGTGAAAATCCTAATTAAAAGTGGCATAAAGGGTCAAGGTGGAGGTACCCTGATCCCAGGGGTGTGATATAGATGTGTTTTATGGGCAAATTGTGGGTTTAAAATAATTTTGTGTCACCATGGGGGATATTCGCAAAATAATAGCGAAAATGAAAACATTTGGAAGAGGAACCACAGACTGATTCATACACTATTTCATTCACTTATACATGCACCCAGAGACTCATATGCCCACCCCCACACCCATTGAGACACGTATGCACCCACTCAGACCCTCATACACCCACTCACAGACCTAGTGAGGCACTGATGCACCACACACAGACCCACTGAGACACTCATACACCCACTCACAGAACACTGAGACTCACTCAGCCACTCACAGACCCACTTAAACACTGACGCACCCATTCACAGACCCACTCAGACCCCCATCCACCCACTCACAGCCCCAGTGAGACAGTGATGCACCCACTCACAGCCCCAGTGAGACACTGATGCACCCACTCAGAGACCCACTGAGACACTGGTACACCCACTCACAGACCACTCAGAACCTCATGTACCCACTCACAGTCCCACTCAGACACTGACACACCCACTCACTGACCCACTCACAGACCCACTCAGGCACTCACAGACCCACTCAGATTCTGACACACCCACTCGGACACTGACGCACCCACTCACTGACCCACACAGTCCCTCAGGCACCCACTCTCACAGACCCATTGAGACCCTCCTGCACCCACTCACAGACCTACTCAGACACTGATGCACCCACTCACAGACCCACTCAGACACTGATGCACCCACACAGAACGACTGAGACACTCATACACCCACTTACAGAACACTGAGCCTTACACAGCCACTCACAGACCCACTAAAACACTCACACATCCACTCATAGACCCACTTAGACACTGACGCACCCACTCACAGACCCACTCAGATCCTTAAGCCCCCACTCACAGACCCACTCTGACACTGTTGCACCCACTCACAGCCCCAGTGAGACACTGATGCACCCACACACAGACCCACTGCGACACTCATACACGTACTTACAGGCCACTCAGAGCCTCATGCACCCACTCACATACTCACGCTCCCACTCACAGACCCACTCAGACTCTGACACACCCACCGACCCACTCAGACAGTGACACATCCACTCACAGACCCACTCAGACACCCGCGCACCCACTCACTGACCCACACAGTCCCTCATGCACAGTCACAGACCCAGACACTGACACATCCACTCACACTCACTCAGATCCTCACCCACCCACAGACCCATTCAAACCCCCCTGCATCCACTCAGAACCTCATGCACCCACTCACAGACCCACTCAGACACTAACACCCACTCACCGACCAGCTCAGACCTTCACACACCCATTCACAGACCCACACAGACATCGATATATCCACTCACAGACCCACTCAGACACTGATGCACCCACTGACAGACCCATTCAGACCATCACACACCCACTCACAAATCCACTCAGACCCTCATGCACCCACTCACAGACCCATTGAGAACCTCATGCACCCACTCACAGACCCACTCAGACACTCATATATCCACTCACACACCACTCAGACCCTAATGCACCCACTGACAGACCCACACAGACACCCACGCACCCACTCACCAACCCACTGAGATTCTCACACAACCCCTCACACACACACTCAGACACTCAACCTACCACTCAAAGACCCACCTTAGAGAGAGACACCCACCCACTGACCCACTCAGTAACACATCAACTCACAGACCCACACAGACACTGACACAGCCACTCACAGACCCACTTAGTCACTGATGCACCCACTCACAGGCCCATTGAGACCCTCATGCGCCTACTCACAAATCCACTCAGACTCTCATGCACCCAGTCACAGACCCACACAGACACTGACACATCCACTCACAGACCCACTCAAACCCTCATGCACCCACTCACAGACCCACTCAGACACTGTCTCACCCACTCAGACCTTCACACACCCATTCACAGACCCACACAGACACCGACACTTCCACTCACAGACCCACTCAGATACTGATGCACCCACTCACAGACCCATTGAGACCCTCATGCACCCACTCACAGACCCAGTGAGACACTGATGCACACACTCACAGACCCACCCACTCAGAGAACACTGAACCTCACACAGCCACTCACAGACCCACTGACACACTCACACATCCACTCACGGACCCACTTGGACACTGACCCACCCACTCCCAGACCCACTGAGACCCTCATGGACCCACTCAAAGACCCACTTCAACACTGATGCGCCCACTCACAGCCCCAGCGAGACACTGATGCACCTACACACAGACCCACTGAGACACTCATACACCCACTCACAGACCACTCATGCCCCACTCATGCACCCACTCACAGACCCACTCAGACACTGACGCACCCACTCACCAACCGACTCAGACCCTTGCACACCCATTCACGGACCCACTCCGATCCTCACACACCTAGTCAGACCCACTCAGACACTCAAGCTCCCACTCACAGACCCACTCAGACTTTGACACACCCACTCACTGACCCACTCAGACAGTGATACATCCACTCACAGACCCAGACACTATCACACACACACTCACTGACCCACACAATCACTCATGCACCGTTACAGACCCACAATGTTACATCTATTCACAGACCCACTCAGATCCTCATGCACCCACTCACAGACCCATTCAGACCCTCACGCACCCACTCAGAGATCCACTCAGACACTGTCACACCCACTCACAGACCAGCTCAGACCCTCATACACACATTCACAGACCCACACAGACATTCACACACCCACTCAGACACTGACGCACCCACTCACCAACCGACTCAGACCCTTGCACACCCATTCACGGACCCACTCCGATCCTCACACACCTAGTCAGACCCACTCAGACACTCAAGCTCCCACTCACAGACCCACTCAGACTTTGACACACCCACTCACTGACCCACTCAGACAGTGATACATCCACTCACAGACCCAGACACTATCACACACACACTCACTGACCCACACAATCACTCATGCACCGTTACAGACCCACAATGTTACATCTATTCACAGACCCACTCAGATCCTCATGCACCCACTCACAGACCCATTCAGACCCTCACGCACCCACTCAGAGATCCACTCAGACACTGTCACACCCACTCACAGACCAGCTCAGACCCTCATACACACATTCACAGACCCACACAGACATTCACACACCCACTCAGACACTGATGCACCCACTCACAGACCCATTCAGACCTTCACGCACCCACTCACAAATCCACTCAGACCTTCATGCACCCACTCACAGACCTATTAAGACCCTCACGCACCCACTCAGAGATCCACTCAGACACTGTCACACCCACTCACAGACCAGCTCAGACCCTCATACACACATTCACAGACCCACACAGACATTCACACACCCACTCAGACACTGATGCACCCACTCACAGACCCATTCAGACCTTCACGCACCCACTCACAAATCCACTCAGACCTTCATGCACCCACTCACAGACCTATTAAGACCCTCATGCACCTACTCACAGACCCAGTGAGACACTGATGCACCCACTCACAGACCCACCCACTCACAGAACACTGAACCTCACACAGCCACTCACAGACCCACTGACACACTCACACATCCACTCACCGACCCACTTAGACACTGACTGACCCACCCACCCACAGACCCACTGAGACCCTCATGGACCCACTCACAGACCCACTTCAACACTGATGCACCCACTGACAGCCCCAGCGAGACACTGACGCACCCACTCACCAGCCCACTCAGAATCTCAAACACCCACTCACAGACCCACTCCAACCCTCACACACCCACTCACAGACCCACTTTCGACACTGATGCACCCACTCACCGACCCACTCAGAAGGTGACACATCCACTCACATGCCCACACAGACACTGGCACAGCCTCTCACAGACCCACTCAGTCACTGATGCACCCACTCACAGACCCAGTAAGACATTGATGCACCCACTCACAGACCCACACAGTCCCTCATGCACCCAGCCACAGACCCATTGAGACCCTCACGCACCCACTCACAAATTCACTCACTCTCATGCACCCAGTCACAGACCCACACAGACACTGACACATCCACTCACAGACCCACTCAGACCCTCATGTACCCACTCACAGACCCACTCAGACCCTCATCATGCACCCACTCACAGACCCATTCAGACCCTTGCGCACCCACTCACAAATCCACTCAGACCCTCATGCACACACTCACAGACCCACTCAGACACTGTCTCACCCAGTTACAGACCCACTCAGACCCTCACACACCCATTCACAGACACACACAGACACTTCCACTCACAGACCCACTCAGATAGTGATGCACCCACTCAGACCCTCACGCACCCACTCACAAATCCACTCAGACCTTCATGCACCCACTCACAGACCCTTTGAGACCCTCATGCACGCAGACACTGATGCACCCACTCACAGACCCAGTAAGACATGGATGCACCCACACACAGACCCACTGAGACACTCATACACCTACTCACAGACCACTCAGAGCCTCATGCACCCACTCACAGACCCACTCAGATACTGACGCACCCACTAAGACACTAATGCACGCTCTCTCACACTCAGACAGAGACTCTCACAGCCACCCTCACCCCAAATACACCCTCTTACACCTATTCTCACACCCAGAGAGATAGGATGCGGCCAAATCCCTTTGGCTGTGCACAGCAGTAGTTGGATTAACGTATAGGAATGAAAATTACTATACATTAAAAATAACATAGAAATTCACTGAAAAAAAAACAAAGCTTACAGGTACGTTATAGCTAGCCAATAGACTGTAAAAAAAACTATAGAAATTCACTGAAAAAAAACAAAGGTTACAGGGATGTCATAGTTAGGAAATAGAATTAAAAAACCTTAGAAATTCAATGAAAAAATTCAACGGTTTTAGAGATGTTATAGTTAGGTCCTGAATTTCCTTCCACAAACCCAGAGAAATTCAGAAGTTATAGTTACCTGAGCTAAATATAACTTGCACCTCTGTCATCACATATTACATCACTCATAACATAGTCAGTGACATCACTGATGACATCACCGATGACATCACTGATTATGTCTTCCAGTATCTGTAAGTGGTTATATTTATGTATGAATGAAGGTGTGAGTGCTGGTATTTGTGAGTTAGTGGTTGAGTTTGGGGATCCCCCTTTGTCCTGTAGGCCTCACTGAACTAAGCTCCAATTATTCCCTCTTTTGGGCTTTGTTCACTGATGCATTCCTGTGGTAGTGGACACTCATTGCACACAGCATTGTACCTTTTCTGCATCTTTTATTGTTATGCCACTGCCCTGCCATGGGTCATTGGACAAGGCTGAGTTTCATTTGTGGATGTAAAAGAGAGAGCACCTTAAGTTGAGTTGAGGTGTCCTTTACAACTTGGCCTTGAGACTCCAAATGTACACAGGGACATCAGAACAGCTTGTTTAGCTAAAGAGGAATATGGTGAATACTGATTGCCTAAAAGGGGATGGTAAAGAGGAGAAGCTGAGGTTGTGGTGCATACATTATCCCAACATTCCTATTGCATCCAAGATAAAAGCTCCTGGCAGCGCAATGTTGGATCCAATCACTTGAGCTTAGTGGTGCATTCATGAGTTATTTGCACAGTCTGGGTCCCCATG
The DNA here is from genome assembly GCF_031143425.1 of Pleurodeles waltl. Taxonomy (NCBI): domain Eukaryota; kingdom Metazoa; phylum Chordata; class Amphibia; order Caudata; family Salamandridae; genus Pleurodeles; species Pleurodeles waltl. The sequence goes on along the minus strand of NC_090437.1, from coordinate 1,027,413,927 downwards.
ATTTGTTGAGAAAACTGATCAATCTTCCTTGGTTTCCCTAACATGCCCACTCCAGGAAGCCAGCAGGCTTTGGGGGACATGAACAGTTTAAAAAAACTGACATGCAGGAATTGCAAATACAGGAATGTTATTCTGATCACTCTCGCAGACAATAGCTTTCCCCAGCGTTTGGAAGAGGACTCCTGCCTCATGCACATTAAACAGCCAGGAGGTTTTCCAGTCTCTTAAAAATGTGCATTTTGTGGTGTGAGTGATCTCCACATCAGCTGCATCACAAAATGAAGGGTATGTTGCAAAGCAGTGGTGTGCCAAAAACACAGACTTGACTGCAACATGACCACTGCACATGTGGTCCTTTGATATGTTTTTAAAGGAGCCTCGTGTAGGTTAGCTCTAGATTGGTTCCATGACAGAATACAGTGGAAAAAAAATATTGACTCACCAAAACATGACAAAAAATATTGATTATAAAAATATCGCCATCCCATAGTTAACCAAAACTAGCACAAATATCAATGACAAAATGAAAATTATCACCTACTAAAAAAAGCCACAAGTTAAACCCTGACTTCCCCTAGAAGATTCTAAGGCATACAAAATCCAGAACACCTAACCACTACACATAATGAAGAACCCTTCCTCCTACATGACAACCACAATAATGACAGAATAATTATTATATTTGTAACACTAAATAATGTCTTAAAACTGAGTCAATATGAAACATGGATGATGGATTAAACTTTTAAAATGTGCCCTCCACTAGTCACCCAGATATACACCATACATGGTGAATATCATAACACTAACATAACTCTCATTTATGCACTGCCGCCTAACAAACTTAACATGGACATTTAAACCATATCAAAGCAAAAACTAATAACTACTCTCCACATAAAATGATAATTGACTTTGAACAATGATACAAACAATACTTAAACTATCCCCCATTTCAAATGTACTTTTTTTCAAAACAAATTACAAATACAATACTTAAGTGGTAAAACATTAAGTAAAATATAAATATAATAAAAAATACATCAAAATTCTCCCCAGCCTATGCCACCGCAAACCCCAAATCCCACTAATAAAAACTTTATTAACCATTTTTTGTTAAACCTTATTTAACAAAATGAAAGAACATTTATAATTTTAAATATTTTAAATACTACTGTAATAAATAGTATAATAATACATCTTTTAAATATGTCCCCTTTAATTTATCATGAACTCAAAATATACATAAAATAACATAAACAAAGAATTAAATAGATAACGACATTTTGTACATTTTAGAAGTAAAGAAATTAACATAAATTTATAATTAAAATGTAAAAGATGATTACAATTCAAACATTATAAAAAAAACAAAAAAATATTTTACATTTAATATATATTTAAAATGTTAAAATTCCAAAATACTAATGATTTTTTTCAACAAATTAAAATAAAAAACATTCTCACACACACACTTAAAAAAAAGAATCCTTTTCTTCTCTATAAAACTTACATCCCACTATTAAAATGTATTAAACATAATATTTTAAAAAATGTAGGGAAAAAATACATTTTAAAATTAAATACAATGAATAATTCTAAAACACACTTTTTACTATAAATATATAACATCAAACTATTTAAAAATTAAGCACATAACACAAAAATTCACAACTATCACAACTAATTAGCAAAAATATCCAAAACACAACATTAAAATATAATGTAATGTTGTTATGTACAGCTGTACAGCAATATTTTATCAAACAATATATTTTACAACTATATTAAAAGTCAAGCGGAAAACCGTATATTTACATTCAATATTTATCTCCACAATATTTTTGACATCACAATATCCCTGCAATGATATTTGGAAGCATGAATATTGCATGAAGAGGAGCCAGGGCAATGGACCCAGATCAGGCTAGTAAGGAGCAATCTTAGTTTGTGTAAAGTGGGGATTAAGAAGGTCCACAGAGGTGCTACAACACATATGGGGAAAGGAAGTTTTAATGGCTAGATGGAATTCTTCAGCTTTTACTTTCAATGCCCATAATATCACACTCTCATTGGTAGAAATTCCTGAATTATAAAGGCAAAACTCAGCCAGGAAAAATGGTTCTCAGTCTACTAATCAGTTAGCATCAGGATCCTTCAATCCTCCCATCGGATGGTGCTGCTTATTGTTCTATTACTTACTGGTAATCTTCATTACTCCTGGTCCTGTTGTCCTCGTCCCATTCATCACTAATTCGAGATAACTATCTCCACAACAGAAAAAAGAACATAAGGAGATACCCGCTCTCCACCCCCTCCCATCGGTAGTACAGAAGCTGTAATTACCCAGCATTCCGCCTGCACTACCAAGCCCCAACAGAAGGCCGGAAGCACGGGAGGGGTGTGATGAATGGGACTAGGACAACAGGACTAGGAGAAATGAAGATTACCAGTAAGTAATAGTACATTACCCCCCAGGTCCCTCCTGTCCTCGTCCCATTCAGCACTAATTGGAGAATACCCAAGAAGGCAAAAGTCAGCCTTCTGAGAACCAAACAGATTCAACAAAAAAACACAATAAGGGATATGAACAAACAACACAGTACCCCAAACAACTAGAGAGGGAGAAACCAAACAGACCCACCTGCGAAAACCTAGGCACAGCTGAAGCAGAGCGCAAACCAGAAAGGAAGCAACAGAGCCAGACCACAGGAGCAAAGGAAGCCCTGCCAGCAGCGCAGCAAGGCACAAGAAGGGGAACAGACAATACAAAACCCAGAAGCCGCCCCAACAAAAGCCAGAAAAAAGACAAGAAGGGCACCCCTGCCCACAGTTGCGCCAACCAAGGGAACCCAGAAAAGGAGAAAGCGGCATAGGAGCCACCGCCAGAGACACACAGGAGCTGAAACCAACAGGCAGCAGACCAAAACAACGCACAGCCACTGCCAAAAGTCGGTGAAAGGCCACAGCTTCGCAGCCCACACCATACAATGACAAGACAGAGAGCTGCCACAGAACCATCGCAAAAAAGGAAAGGGACGCAGCCAAGAGCGCACCACAGGCAACCGACATGGGAACACCAAACCACTACCACAGGAGTGAACCAGGAACAAGCAAGCTCCAACCAGAGCACAAGCCAAGAGCAAAGCAGAAACAGGGCAACAATGCCACCGGAGGCAAGAAGCACCACCGATACCAGGGCCAAGGCACCGACAGGGCCCTCTACCCCCCATGGAACCCCCATGGACAACAGGCACAAGAGGGGAGGCAGACCCTGGATACAAGAAACAACAGTAACCTCACCCCCCTGCTCCAATGAACAGAGGAAGAAGAGGAGAGGGAACAGGAAATGAATAGCCCCTGCAAGACTCAAAGAAGACTGACACCCGGACCTCAAAAAAGACTGACACCCGGGAGGCTGAGCTCACCACCAAGGGTGCACCACCCGAGCGAACCCACCAGAGCGGTACAAAACCAGCCCGCAAGCATAAGCCGCGGCACCAACGGCATCCAAGAGAAGGCCAACCGACAGGACCATGGTGTGTGACAGCACCACAAGAGCTGCAAAGGTGCCGGACAAACCAGAAACCAAATGCAAAAAATGCCTCCAGCTGAGACAACCAAAGAACCCACAAGGGTGTGAAAACCTGCCAACAGCTGGAGGAAGAGGGCCTAGGCCAAGAAACCCCTGAGCCGGAGCCCAAAAAGGAGGCACCAACCATGAGTGAGGAACCACAGTACTGCCGGCCCCAACCAAAGGCCAAGCTGGAAACAGAGACCAACAGGTACCAGGCCAAGAAGCCACACCCAAAGGAGCCAAGGGACCAAATAAAGACACAAGAGACCTGCCGGAGAAGGAGGAGCACCACCAGGGGACCCACTACCCTCAGGAACAAATGCGTCAGAGACCGGAGACTGACACAGGGATATCCCGCTAAGCCACTGCACCTAGAAGAGCCTCACAGCACCCAGGGAAGAACAAGTGGAAGCCACAGGAAGACAGCTGAAAAACAAGCCGAGAGCCATCAAACTGCACAATAGGCAAAACAAAACAGAAAGGTCAACCCATTAGGAGAAGGGAGCCAACACCACACCCCAAACCAAAGCGGGTACCACCCCAACAGCAGGAGACCAGTGAAGAGAAGAATACCACGCGGTAGGGCAGCAACGAGCCCTGAAGGACCAGCAAGGAAATGAGGCACCACAGATGCGGCAGAAGGCCACAGGACCCTGATAACCAAATAAAGAAAACAACATGGCCAGGCTGGTGAACCACCCAGGACATCCTATCACCCTCAGCACTCCCACAGCGGGGCAGGACGCCACACCATGGTAGGCACGATAGCGAAAATAAACCATCCCAGAGAACAGGACACAGGCTCAGAGTACACTGCCAGTGCCACACAGGAAGTAGACAGAGGAGCGAGAGACCACAGACAAAGGTCCGTACCACTAGAAGACCCAGAAGAATGCTACACTAGACAGGCCATCACAGAGCAGGCCAAAAAAGGAAAATTAAGAGGGAGCACACCATACCCACAGAGCCCCCTGTGCCAGGAGAAGGGATGGTACAAGAAAGAGACTGGGCAAAGCCACAAAAAGAGGAAAATGCCCAAAGAGACACCTGAGAAGAGCCCACCACACACAGCAGAATAGGCTGGGATAGAGACCAACAGGCAACAGGAAGGACCCCAATTAAATGCAGTGGGAAACCAACAGCCCAAGGCAAGCAGGGGAGGCCACCCAAACCTGCAAAACCAGGCCTGACCCACCCCAGGTGCGCAGCACAGACTGCACCCAGAGCAGCCCAGGAGGCCCTGCTGAGGGCACCAACAAGAGCCCCCACAGCAGCCAAAAGCACCAAAAAAGGAGACGAAGAGAAAGTGAACTGGAACAAGAGCCAGAATCAGCGACTGCCGCACCCAGAGTGGAAGACACCCTCATGGCATGAGAGGCAGAGACCAAGACCCCAAGATGACGCCAAGGAAAAAACCTACACCACAATGGCGAGGAACATGGGCACAGAGCAAGATGCCACAGGGAAACCCCAAAAACCAGAAGAAAAGGAGGCAAAGATGTGCAGAGATGGGCGGAACGGAACCCCCACACAGCACCATGAGGAATCAAGAAAGCACAACCGCAACACTGGGGGCCGGAAACAAATGGAGTACCACACAAGCCCGCAAGGGAAAGGCAGCGGCCAAGCAAAAGAAAGGAATGGCTATATACAAACGTGGAACGGAACCCACATACTACAGAGGGAGGGCCAGGAAATGGGAGCACCCAAGGGACGCCACCGCAAACGGCAAGGAAAGCAAACCCCTGACATGCCAGTATCTGACAACCAGGTGCAGGAAGGAGAAACAGTGTCTGAACAGCCGGAGGGAAAGGAGGGCAGACACACCAAGACATCTGAACACTCGCCCCAGAGAGAGCAGCGCAACAACGAGGGAGGAACGGGAACCACGACCAACAAAAGGAAGGGATCAACACCAAGAACCACCGCAAGAAAGGGAAAGGAACGCAACTGAATGCCCTCCATCTTGAAATGACGGTACATTAAGAAACCGTTTAAGTCTTTTAAGTTCAGGACCAGGCGTGAACCACCCCCTTTTTTGTCCACTAGAAACACAGGACTGATAAAACCGGAAGGGTGTTTGGGAACCTTGACAATGGCGCCTTTTGCTATCAGCGCAGAAACCTCTGCAGAAATGAAACTGCGCTCTTGAAGGGAAAAATATGTTGGGCGAGGCGGGCACTGTTAAAAAGGGGACTCGTAAAATTCTAGTTTGAACCCCTGCACAGTCTCTAAGACCCAAGCATCCGAAGTAATTAGACCCTATGCCTGTAGAAAATTCTGAGTTCTGCCCCCCAACATTACATTTGAACTTGCAATCAATCTCACCTGTGGTTCCTGACTCCTGGGAGAAAGATTGGTGGCCTTTGGATCTCCCTCTGCGGAACCTGGAACGACCAGATCTTGGTTGTGATGGGTAGAAGGTTGAAGAGGAGGAGTCATATTCCTGAAAACCACCTCTTCCTTGATGGTAGTAACCACGTTGAGGGCCTTGGTGGTTGAAGCGAACGAAGGCACGCCCTCTGTAGCGTCCGGCCCCTCGAAAAAGTGGATACAGTACCCGTCTGATTGAACCTTGTACCTTGTCCAAACTCGCATAGGTTGCAACAAATTTTGAAAGCTCTTTTATAAAGGGAGAACCAAACAGTAAACCCTGAGCCATAGGGCCTGATTCAGAGGAAGCCAAATCAGCCAACCTGGGGTCCAACTTCATCAGAACGGAGTGATGGCGCCCCGAAGATATGGCGCAATTGGCATTGCCCAGGAAGCAGAGCGCTCTTTGAGCCCATCCTACCAGAATATCAGGGTTAATAGCCTCTCCTGATTCCTTGGCTTGCAAAGCCAACTCCAAAATCTTTGTTAGCGGGCCGGAAACATCTAGTAGTTTATCCTGACACCCACGCCAGGCTCGATCTATACCCTTCTTTGGGTCCTTGGCAGATTTTTGGAGAAAAGTGACCAAGGTAGGATCCAATTCGGGGTCTCTGTCACCTTAGAGGGGAAATCCATCTGGGGCATTCAGACCGCAGCCTGGAGCGAACCTCCTTATCAAAGCTATGCCTGATGTGGGATTCCACATAATCAGCTACTTCAGGAGGTGGCAGCCACAGAGAAGACCTGTGATGGACAATGTCTTCTGGCTCAAAGGTCAGGACTCTAGGAGTAGGAGCTTCCTAGTGATGAGCCTTCTTCTTGCGTTTCCGAGGGGGGTCATCTCCCAGCTCCGAAGAATGATCAGAGGAAGCAGAAGAAGCTGGGTCACTAGTAGCTTTCTTTTGCGACCCTGAATTGTAATCATGTTCTCTGGCCATATTCCTGATAAGGCTTTCAAAGTCCGCAGAATGCGGATTATTACTCTGCTTCGCGGCTTGGGTGTCCGCAGATAGTGAAGGTTCCATAATGGACTGAATGCCAGATGGGCTACCCAGACCTTGTTCCGTAAAACCCAAAAGGTGGTGCTTAATGGGTTTGTGTCAACATCAGGGCAGTACGCACTCTACGGACGACTAGAATGCAAAAACCTAACAGTTTCAAGCTAACATAATTTATGCATTGAGCTGATATGATGTTGCTTAACCTTTTGCATTGCAGAGTTTAATCTTGAAGACTGATGTTCAGCATGCATATAAATACTGTTCACATGTGATGTACTGCTGCAGGCTTTCAGACTGTGTCAGGGTGTGGTCCCCTTCCAGGGCCTTCTGGAAGCTTTCCCTGCAGCATGCCTTGGTGTGGTTTGTGGGCTGGGCCAAGACTCTATATAAAGGAGCCAGCCCAGCTCCACGTGCTCACTATTCAGAGGTCCCAGTGCAGAGCAACACCAACTTCCTGAGCTCCTGTTCTGGCGGCCTACTTTGATCCTCCAGGCCTCGCCCTTTTTTCACTTCATTTGGTGATCGTAGATCAGGGCGGTAAGACGAAGGTCGGGCTGGGCCCCCGACTCCGTTATCAATGACGCTCGAATTCTTGGGCCTAATCTTTGCATGATAAGTGATTTGACTCTTGTGCGTGTGAATGTGCGCTTGGTCGTTTCATGGCATTTACATGTGGATATTTGAATCAGCAAGACTTGCAATTCATTTCTCGTGCTTAATTCATGTTATTCATTGCACGCTACCATTCCCTGGCAGTTACATGGTGGCATTCAAATCGGCAAGACGCGCAATTCGTTTTCTTGTACTTCAACCCTTGATATTCATTGTGCGCTACCATTCCTAAGGCAGTTACATGGTGGCATTCGAATCGGCAAGCAGCGCGATTCCTTTTCTGTGTTAAAAAATCACGGTGTTCATTATGCGCTACCATTCTAAGGCATTTACTTGGTGGTTTTCGAGTTGGCAAGTCACGTGATTTATTTCCCGAGTTTTACTTTGTGTTATTCACGGTGCACAAATCATTCAATGGTATTTCCTACCTATGTGAAAATCTGTAATGTGCGCAATTCATGTTCCGGCAATTTGAGGGAACAAAAAGTCAGAGTTCAAGATGTAATGTTGTGTGTTCCTAACATGTTTTCTCAAAACCTGATTCATAAGATGGTTTAGAAATCATTCAGATTGTTTCCTGATCCTCAGGCAAAGGATGGTACTTGAATTTGAAAGTTGCATTTAACCTTTCTTGATTACCTCACAGGTACCCAGTCATCTTGAAGCCTAGTCATTTTAAGTCTACGCTTAGGTTGTCCATGTTTTCAGAATGACAATGTTTAGAGTCATAGGGGGTCATTCTAACTCTGGCGGTCGGCGACCGCAAGGGCTAAAATGACGGAAGCACCGCCAACAGGCTGGCGGTGCTTCCTGGGCACCGCCGCGGTCAAAAAAGGGCCACCGGCGGTTCCCCGCCGGTTTACCCCTGGCCCAGGGAATCCTCCATGCCATGGGGATTCCGACCCCCTTACCGCCATCCTGTTCCTGGCGGTTTTCACTGCCAGGAACAGGATGGCGGTAACGGGTGTCGTGGGGCCCCTGGGGGCCCCTGCACTGCCCATGCCACTGGCATGGGCAGTGCAGGGCCCCCTAACAGGGCCCCATAAAGATTTTCAGTGTCTGCTTTGCAGACACTGAAAATCGCGACGGGTGCCACTGCACCCGTCGCACCCCTTCGACTCCGCCGGCTCCATTCGGAGCCAGCATCCTCGTAGAAGGGGGTTTCCCGCTGGGCCGGCGGGCGGCCTTCTGGCGGTCGCCCGCCGGCCCAGCGGGAAAGCCAGAATGGCCGCCGCGGTCTTTTGACCGCGGTGCGGTCATTCGGCGGTTCCCGCTTGGCGGGCGAATGTAGGATTGACCCCCATAGTCTAGTATTGATTCATATGATAAAATCGTGATATTGTGTGTTTTAACCTTTTTGCTTCCTACAGGTCTCCTTCCCAGCTGTTCCCTTCCTAATCCCCTTTTTCCCCACTTGGACTCTCTTAGACTCTGTGACAATTCTAATCAGAGTATTGGAGCTGTCTTGTGGTGGAAGTGTTGGGAACGTGCACAGACCCCAAGGATCTGGTGACTCTGACAGAATAGTGAGCCCACGAATTATTATCCTCCTGGTTTGTGTATGTTCTCAACATGGCCACTCTGGACGAGCTAGTCAAGGCTATCACTCAGCTCCAAGCAGAGGTGGTATCATCAAAAGATTTGGCAACTAGCCTAGCTGAGAGAGTGAGTCAGTTACAAGATAAGTTAGAAAAGAAGGAACAAAATGCCCCAGGTGTGTCTTGGCCAGGTCCTTCTTCTCAGACTTCTGGAGGTAATCCGACAAACATTTCCTTAAATGTTCCTTCAGCCATTCCTTTAGCTCCCACAGAACGTTTCTCAGGTGACCCCTTGAAAGCGCAATCTTTCCTAGTTCAAGTGGAATTACATTTCACCTGCAGACCACATACTTTCCCCGATGCCCAGTCCAAAGTAGCTTTCTTGTTATCATATCTGTCGGGAGATGCAGCTACCTGGGCTATTCCTCTTGAGCGTAAAGATACTCCTCTGTTGTACAACTGGAGAAATATTGTTCGAGAGTTTGAGTGAGTTTTGATCGTAGAACTGTAACACTGTCAGTAGATCGTGAATTAGACTTACGCCAAGGGAATCAGGACTTAGGGCCTCATTCTGAGGCCGGCGGGCGGCGGTCGCCGGCCGCCTGGCGGGAACCGCCATATGGCCGCTGAGGCCATTCTGGCTTTCCCGCTGGGCTGGCGGGCGACCGCCAGAAGGCCGCCCGCCAGCCCAGCGGGAAACCCCTTCCCACGAGGAAGCCGGCTCCGAATGGAGCCGGCGGAGTGGGAAGGTGCGACGGGTGCAGTTGCACCCGTCGCGAATTTCAGTGTCTGCTAAGCAGACACTGAAATTCTTTGTGGGGCCCTCTTACGGGGGCCCCTGCAGTGCCCATGCCATTGGCATGGGCACTGCAGGGGCCCCCAGGGGCCCCATGACACCCCATACCGCCATCCTGTTCCTGGCGGGCGAACCGCCAGGAACAGGATGGCGGTATGGGGTGTCGGAATCCCCATGGCGGCGCAGCAAGCTGCGCCGCCATGGAGGATTCCTGAGGGCAGCGAAAAACCGGCGGGAGACCGCCGGTTTTCCCTTTCTGACCGCGGCCAAACCGCCACGGTCAGAATGCCCTTCAGAGCACCGCCAGCCTGTTGGCGGTGCTCTCGCGGTCGTTGACCCTGGCGGTCAATGACCGCCAGGGTCAGAATGACCCCCTTAGTGTCATATTTAGCCAACTTTAATCTGCTGGTCGCTGAGACATCCTGGCCTGAAGAAAAACAAGCGGCCTTGTTCTATAAGGGACTCAAAGAGGAGCTGAAAGATATCCTAGCTCAAATCGACCCGCAACCTATAGACTGTCAAGAATTGATAAACCTTGTGTTGAGGCTTGATCATCGTTTATCAGAACGAAAAGGAACACGCAAAAAGACTGAAAAATATTTCTGGCGTGTTCACGATAATACAGACTCAAGAACTCCGAAAGAAAGAACGCCGGAACCGATGGAAATTGGAACCATCAGGAGACCGTTGACCAAAGATGAAAAAGACCTACGTAGAAAGAATGGACAATGTCTCTATTGTGGACGCAAGGGTCATTTTGCCAAAGATTGTCCAATCAAACCAAAGAGCAAACGAGGTCCAGTTCAGAAGGTTGCAGCCAATGCACAAGTCGAGTCGGAAAAACTAAAGCACCCAAGATGCAAAGAAGGGTTGCTCTTGGGTGTCACTGTGGACCCTTCACAATCTAGACATCTGAAACTGGGAATAAGAGTTCAGGTTAAGAAAAAGACCTATTTCAAGAAGGCTCTAGTTGATTCTGGGGCTACCGGGAACTTTGTTGATGCCCAATTGGTTCGTGCATGGGGGATCCCATGTATTGAAAAGAAGACCCCAGAAATCATCCAGGCAGTCGATGGAAAACTCTTGACTGGAGGTCCAGTAACTCTTCAGACTGTCCCCTTGTTGGTGATTTGTGAGGATCAGAATCAAAGAAAGAAACATAAAGAGAAACTTATCCTTGACGTGATCCATGCTCCCCAATATGGAATAATCCTTGGCTTACCATGGTTAACTCATCGCAATCCAGAAATTAATTGGGCAGAACGAAAGGTCGTGTTCTCATCTGCGCTATGTAAAGAACAATGCCTCCAAAAGATTCCAGTATCAAAATTTTGCAACTCTTTCATAGCTACTGCTGCGGAGAAAGAAATTCAACTGCCCAAACAGTATTCATCTTACGAGGATGTATTTGATGAAAAAGAAGCAGAGAACCTACCTCCTCATAGATCTTATGACTGTCAAATTGATCTAGTCCCAGGTGCGATACTTCCCAATTGTCGTGTATATGCCCTGTCAGAACATGAAAATCAACATGTACGAAAATATTTAGATCAATTCTTGGAGAATGGTTTCATTCGCCCTTCTAAGTCTCCTGCAGCTTCTCCTTTGTTTTTTGTTCCGAAGGCGAATGGAGAGATTCGAACTTGTATCGACTATAGAGGACTGAACAAAGTCACCATCAAGAATAAATATCCTTTGCCCCTGATTCCGGTCTTACTGGAGCAAGTAAAGAAAGCAAAAATCTACACGAAGCTTGATCTCTGAGGTGCTTATCATTTGGTCAGAATGAGAGAGGGTGACGAATGGAAAACAGCGTTCAAGACAAGATATGGCCATTTTGAATACACCGTCATGCCTTTTGGTCTGTGTAATGCTCCAGCATTTCAATTTTTCTCGAATGACGTTCTTAGAGAGTACCTTGACATATTTGCCATAGTCTACGTCGATGACATTTTGATCTACTCAGACAATGAAGATGAACATATCCAACATGTCAAGAAAATCCTTGCAGCCCTTCGAAAGCACCATTTATATTGCAAACTAACCAAGTGTGAGTTTCATGTTACCACAGTTGAGTTTTTGTGGGTTATCCTTACCTCTCAAGGTATGGTGATGGCAGAAAAGAAAGTAAAGGCTGTATCCGATTGGCCCACCCCAAAGACTGTTCGTGATGTACAGTGTTTCCTGGGGTTTGCAAATTTTACCGGAGGTTCATAAATCATTTCTCCCAGACAGTGGCTCCAATCACTAAGTTATTAAGAAAGAAGGAGAAATGTGTATGGTCCCCAGAAGCTGAACAAGCCTTTTCAACTTTGAAAGAAGCTTTCTCCACTGCCCCAGTCTTGACTCATCCTGACACGGATCGACCCTTCATAATGGAAGATGATGCTTCAGATGTGGCAATAGAAGCAGTCTTGTTGCAACGAAACAAGGACACTGGTCAACTTCATCCTGTAGCTTACATGTCTCGGAAGTTGAATGAAGCCGAACAGAACTATGTCATTGCTGAAAAGGAGTTTCTGGCGATTTGTAACGCCTTTAAAGAATGGAGACATCATTTGTTGGGTGCCAAATACACTGTCACGGTATATACTGTTCATCGCAAGCTTCAGTTCATGAGTTCCTCTAGACTTTTGACTCCTCAGCAATTACGCTGGATGTTGTTTTTTGCTGAATTTGATTTTGTGGTAACCTTCCGGCCTGGTAAAGACAATCGCAAAGCTGACGCCTTGTCCCGCCAAGAGTCTACCACGTTGCCTGCAGTTCAAATCTCCAGAGCTATCATTGCTCCCGACAAAGTCCTATGTATCATCAAAACTGAAGATTTCTTTGAAGACATCCGCAACTCTTTCACTGTCGAGAAATGGCAGACATGGGCCCAAGCAGATCCCAAAAGATCAATCAAGCAAGGTTTACATTTTCATGACGCTTGTTTGTTCGTGCCCACTACCAAACTTCGCAAGATTTTGTTTCATTGGTTGCATGTTATACCTACGGCAGGTCATCCAGTTACTCCAAAAACTCTTGAATTAATCCAACGCTATTTCTGGTGGCCTACCCTAACAAAAGATGTAAAAGCAATGGTAAACTACTGCGAAGTCTGTGCTCGCACTAAAACAAGTCATTCAAAACCGAAAGGGTAGTTGCATCCACTTCCAACTCCAAGTCATCCGTGGGAGCACATTTCCTTAGACTTTATTACCGGTCTACCTGTGGTTCAACAGCATTCAGTAATTCTGGTGGTAGTAGATAGTCTCACGAAATATGGACATTTCATTGCCTGTAAGAAATTGTCCACCTCTAGCGAACTAGCAACTATTTTACTGAACAGAGTGGTTCGTTATCATGGACTGCCAAAGATGATCCTCTCCGATCGGGGGTCACAATTTGCTTCCAATTTCTGGAAGACATGGTGTAAAACACTCCAAGTGACATCTACACTATCTACTAGCCACCATCCTCAAACAGATGGTCAAACGGAGAGACTAAATCAGACTTTGAAGCAATACCAACGTGCTTACGCTGAAAAGGCACTTCATTCTTGGACATCAATGCTCTGGTTAGCTCAGTTAGCCTACAATAACTCATTCCACACTTCTACTGGCTTTTTTTTTTGGCTTGTTTGGCTATCATCCTGACACCTTGCCCATCACAATCCCTCAAGAAAGTTCAATTACTCCAGCTGTGTCAGAAACCGTTCAACATTTGCATAAAACCCAGAAATTGATTCAACAGCATTTAGAAAAGGCTAAACAAAAATACAAAAGCATTATGACAAGAAACATTGTCAGGGACCGCAGTATCAACCAAGTGATAAAGTGTGGCTTTCCACAAAACATATAGACTTCAAGAAGAAGCACATGTTCAACCCCAAATTCATAGGTCCTTACACTGTCCTTCAGCAAATCAATCCAGTGACCTATAAACTGCAATTGCCAAGATCATTACGGATTCATCCAGTGTTCCACACTTCCCTCTTGAAAAAGGCAGTCCAGAAGGTCCGCCCTCATCCAGCTCCAGTTCTAGTACCGGGGGAAGAAGAATACGAAGTCAAGAAAGTGTTGGATTCTAAACTGAGAGGGCGTAACCTATGGTACTTAATCTCATGGAAAGGTTATGGCCCTGAAAGTAACTCATGGGTTTCCGCATCTGATATCCATGCTCCAGTACTTGTGAGGCGTTTTCATCGTCTCAATCTAGACAAACCAGGCCCTAGAGCGCATCTGGGAGAGGGGAGTACTGTCAACATCAGGGCAGTACACGCTCTACGGGCGACTAGAATGCAAAAACCTAACAGTTTCAAGCTAACATAATTTATGCATTGTGCTGATATGATGTAGTTTAACCTTTTGCATTGCAGAGTTTAATCTTGAAGACTTATGTTCAGCATACATATAAATAATGTTCACATGTGATATACTGCTACAGGCTTTCAGACTGTGTCAGGGTGTGGTATCCTTCCAGGGCCTTCTAGAAGCTTTCCCAGCAGCATGCCTGGGTGTGGTTTGTGGGCTGGGCCAAGACTCTATATAAGGGAGCCAGCCCAGCTCCACGTGCTCACTATTCAGAGGTCCCGGTGCAGAGCAACAGCAACTTCCTGAGCTCCTGTTCCGGCGGCCTACTTTGATCCTCCAGGCCTCACCCTTTTTTCACTTCATTTGGTGATCCTAGATCAGGGCGGTAAGATGGAGGTCGGGCTGGGCCCCCGACTCCGTTATCAATGACGCTCGAGTTCTTGGGCCTAATCTTTGCATGCTAAGCGATTTGACTCTTGTGCGTGTGAATGTGCGCTTGGTCGTTTCCTGGCATTTACATGTGGATACTCGAATCGGCAAGATGTGCGATTAATTTCTCGTGCTTAATTCATGTTATTCATTGCGCGCTACCATTCCTTGGCAGTTACATGGTGGCATTCGAATTGGCAAGACGCGCAATTCGTTTACTTGTACTTCAACCCTTGATATTCATTGTGCGCTACCATTCCTAAGGCAGTTACGTGGTGGCATTCAAATCGGCAAGACGCGCAATTCTTTTCTCGTGCTTAATTCATGTTATTCATTGTGCGCTACCATTCCTTGGCAGTTACATGGTGGCCTTCGAATCGGCAAGACACGCAATTTGTTTTCTTGTGCTTTAACTCTTGATGTTCATTGTGCTCTACCATTCCATGGCAGTTACATGGTGGCTTTCGAATCGGCAAGACGCGCGATTCGTTTTCTTGTGTTTTAACTTTTGATATTCATTATGCGCTACCATTCCTAAGCATTTATATGGTGGTACTCGAATCGGCAAGACGCGCGATTCTTTCCCTGTGTGTAATTTATGTTATTCGTTGTACGCTACCATTTCCTGACATTCGTTTGGTGGCCTTCGAATCGGCAAGCAGCGCGATTCCTTTTCTGTGTTAAAAAATCACGGTGTTCATTATGCGCTACCATTCTAAGGCATTTACTTGGTGGTTTTCGAGTTGGCAAGTCGCGTGATTTATTTCCCGAGTTTTAATTTGTGTTATTCACGGTGCACAAATCATTCAATGGTATTTTCTTCCTATGTGAAAATCTGTAATGTGCGCAATTCATGTTCCGGCAATTTGAGGGAACAAAAAGTCAGAGTTCAAGATGTAATGTTGTGTGTTCCTAACATGTTTTCTAAAAACCTGATTCATACGATGGTTTAGAAATCATTCAGATTGTTTCCTGATCCTCAGGCAAAGGATGGTACTTGAATTTGAAAGTTGCATTTAACCTTTCTTGATTCCCTCACAGGTACCCAGTCATCTTGAAGTCTAGTCATTTTAAGTCTATGCTTAGGTTGTCCAGGTTTTCAGAATGACAATGTTTAGAGTCATAGTCTAGTGTTGATTAATATGATAAAATCGTGATATTGTGTGTTTGAACCTTTTTGCTTCCTACAGGTCTGCTTCCCAGCTGTTCCCTTCCTAATCCCCTTTTACCCACTTAGACTCTCTTAGACTCTGTGACAATTCTAATCAGAGTATTGGAGATGTCTTGTGATGGAAGTGTTGGGAACGTGCACAGACTCCGAGGATCTGGTGACTCTGACAGTTTGATAGCCTGCGCCAAGGCTTGATTAACTGTGTGACGCACCCCTGCATCCAGGGTGTATACCAAATCCTGTTCAAAAGAACCAGCCGGTTCATCAAGATAATAACCATCATCGGCTTGGTCTTCATAGCCAACCATGCTGTGACAGAGCAGAGGGGCTCCAAAGGAGCAGTAGTAAATATAGAACGCAGGGCAATAAAAATCCTTTTTTAGAAAGTGGAGGGAGCTGCCCTGGAAGCAGACACAGTAAATGCAGGCCCAGCCTGAATAGAAATTTTTTGCAACCCCAGTGTACAAGCACTGGGGTGTAAATGGGGAGCTTGGGCCGGTCAGGAGACGTAAAAAATTACCGTCTCTAATAGATGTAATATTACTCCACAACGCTCCTATTATGAGCGTGTAATGCTGTGAACTCTTCAAGTTAAAATCAGTACACACCTCGATGAAAGCGTGTCAAACTCTTCTTTGAACTCATAGAGTTCTGAGAAATGACGCTCTGAGCTACGAGCGTGAAGAAATGTGGCCTGAAAACAGAAAACGCTCCGATTTACGAGTGTAGAATTAGGACCCCGGGAGCTGAAAATAAGCTCCGGCAACAGTGTGCTATAAATAGCTACACGCGATCCCCCGGGACAGCCAGCCGAACGCTCGGAGAAGCGAGGCTCTAATCCTGGGGAAACTGAAACTGCAACCGGCCATAAAAAGAGGACTGCGTGGAGACGCGTGCGTCCTCGCTCCCCTGCTCCCACTCCACAGGATATGGAAGCAAGCCGATCGGTTGCTCCAGGGAGGGCAAAACCGCTCCCAAACAAGCAAATAACCTACAGTATAACACCATACAATGTAAAATCAATGCACTTAACTAGCTGCGAAGCTTCAAAGAAAGAGGAGTTGCTTGGTGTGAGGCAACACTTTATAGACGTCCTCCTCTATGGTTGTCACATGACATATCCACTCTTGGGATATGTAGTTTTTTGGTTTTAATAGTTTTGATTGGCTGCTGATTAATAAAGAGCATAGAAAGAGAAGCATAATCTGAGCCTCCGGTCCTGACATAGAACCACAGAGATGTAAACATAAGTTGTGAATACAGGAAAAAAAACAAAGGAACCGCCAAGCGGCACTCGCCCAAGGAGCAGCCAGCCAGGAAGCCGGAAGCACACCAACCGCACATGCGCAGCCACCACAGCGACCGAAGGAGGAAGTCAGGCAAGTCCCACGCTAACTGTACCATACGCACAGCTCCTGGCTGCCAGCCCGCCAGGAGATGGAAACAGGAAACTGCTACCGGTGATCCAGTAACCGAACCAGCAGCCACCAAGGAAGGGCCCTGTAACAGGACCATGCCACTGAGACGTGAGCTCCACGACACAGAAGGAGGACCCAGACTGCAGCAGGGAGCTACAAAGGACCACTACACCTGCAAACAAGGGCCCTCAAGAGCCCAACAGCGTTGTTACCCCAGTAAGCCCAGCAGACTGGAGGTAGCGCACCTGGAACAACAGTCGCCCAAGCCCAGCAGGGACGACATCCTCAAGTCCACACTCCATCGGAAGACAGAAAAAAGAAAAGGCAGAATGCTGAGTAAGTACAGCTTATGTACTACCAAAGGGAGGGGGGTGGAGAGGGGGTATCCCAGCATTCCTCATGTTCTTTTTTTCTGTCATGGAGATAGTTATCTCCAATTAGTGACGAATGGGACGAGGACAGGAGGGACCTGGGGATTATGGCCTTCTTTGAGCATACTGCCATCATGAACACTAATTTGGAACCTGTGTTGAACTTTATTGTTCCTTCAAAGACTTAACAGCTCCTTTTGGAAATCAAATCTATTCCAGGATCCATTACAAGTTTAACATATCAAACACTAAAGTAGTATGGGACTTGTATGCCTTATCCAAGTCTGAAAGCTGCAGAGGAGCCTTGTGGTAAATCTTATTATACTTGGAAGTCAGTCTCACTGTTTCCAGTAAGCCCACGTGCTCCCTTGCATGAATTCCTGCCATGTCCTGAAACACAGTCCTATCCTTGTCCCACTCCGGAGGTCCGTTCTGCTGACTGGTTGTTTCCTGGAACTTCAATGCACTCCGTCAGACAGAGAGCTAGAGGAGGGGCTTTTACAGCAATCATCTGCACTGTGCTGCACCTAGCTCACACCTGTTCTTAGTTCCAATCACTCTGTGTGGCTGTGAGCTGGAGAAGGGATTTGAGCCTGAATTTTGCATTCAGAATTTGTGCTATAACTGCAGTTACTTGGAGCTCCTGCTTGTTTCACTTATATGCACTGCTGAATCCTTGAAATTCTGAGAAGAGCACTGATTTCTGCATCTGCTTTTGCAGTATCCTGCATTCCTGTGGCCGCCCTATGTAGCACTGTGCTTTTTGTGTTTTCCTTACTTCACAGTCTTACCTTTCTTTCTGCCTACCCTTTGTAACCTGATATTCTGATTTCTGTGTTTTCCCTGTTGGGCTTCTGACAATCTATTCACTGAGTTAGCAGTGGTTCCCTTTGTTTTCTTGTTCTGATTTACAGGTATAGCCTTGTTCAGAATTACGGTATTTACTCCAATGCGGGGCATTACTTGTTCCAGTGCTTGTTGGGTACACGTTTTAATTCCTTGTGCTGAATCCTCTCCCAGTTTCCATGTCCCAACAGGGGATTACTTTTTCAAGTGGCTGTTGGGTGCATCCTCAGGTTCATTGTTCAAAATCCTAGTTCCAGTTTCCCTATACTAATAGAACATTATTAGTGCCAGTGCCTGCTGGATACAGCCTGCTCTGGATTCCTGGATTCCCCTTTTGATTTCTGAAACCCTGTTTGTAACTCCTTGCCTTGGCTTGCCACCTTATTCTGGTATTCTAGTAACTCTTGCCAGTCTCGTCTTCTGTTCCATTCCAAATTCGGTCCACTGTCCGTTGCAGTCCATATCCATTTACAGTCTGGTTTGGTCTCTGCTTCAATCAGGTAAGGGAAACACTTCTGTTGTTGCACCAAGGTCCAATGAAGTTTTACAAGTCTCAGTGTTGGTGTCAGTCTTGGTCCTCCTTGCAATCTCTATAATAGCAGGCCCACCTATGACTGCACTGTATGACTGTTGTTAAGAGAAATCTGCTGTTGTCACTCCTAAGGGGGTTTCCTAAGCTACTAAAAGACTTAGGGGCACATTATAAGATTGGCGGTATGTGCCATCCGTTCGCCAAAATATGACCACAGCCAGATTTCCGCCACAAGAAGGGCGGAAATCTGGCTCTAGCATACTGGCGGACAGTGTGGCCATACTGGCGGACGATGTTGGAAGCCCGACTTACCTGCATCCAGGTGCACTTCCGTCAGACCACCGCCAGCCGTATTATGACAATTAATAGGGCCTGGCGGTGTTCTGCTGGTGGGCGCTGCTGGCGGTAGCAGCTCCCCGTCCTTTTCCCAGACAGAAGAACACCCGGATGCAGGTAAGTTGAGCTTCCGACAGAGGAGGTGGGGTGGGGGCTGTTGTGTGTATGTGTGTGTATTGGGGGGGGGAACACCTGGAACAACGACTCCGAAACCACAAAGTCGTGGAAAACGAAAGCGAAACAACGGTTTCGTTTTCCACGACTTCCTGGTTTTCGTACCCTAACCACGCATGTCTGAACCACGTACATGCATGGTTAAGGCACAGAAGAAGGGAGTCGGAGTCGACGCGGTGAAGGAAGAGGTAAGTTGGGCTGGGACTGGGGCTGTTTTTTTGGGGGGGTGGGGTGGGGGCTCGGGGTGATTAGGGTTTAGAGGGGAGGGGGGCAGGGTTTAGGTTTTAGGGGTGGGTTGGGGGGTTGGGGGGGTTTAGGTTTTTGGGGCGGGTGGGGACTCTGGGTATTTTTAGTTTTTTGGGGCGGGGTGGGGACTTGGGGTATTTTTAGTTTTTGGGGTGGGGGGCTTGGGGTGATTAGGGTTTGGGGGAGAGGAAGGTCAGGGTTTAGGTTTAAGGGGTGGATTGGGTGGTTTAGGTTTTGGGGGAGGGGGGTTGGGGTTGTGGTAATTTTGGGGGGGGGGGATCACGGTAATTTTTGGGGGTGGGGGCTAGGGGGGAAGCACGCTGGAACTGTGCATATTGATCACTAATGCCTTTACCAGGAATGCGTTTACAACGAAAAATCGATGTAAAAGCATTCGTGGTAAAGGCATTAGTGATACCGAGTTCATTGTTCCGAACTCGTTGTTGAGCCATGGGTGCTTGAAGCACTCGTGGTTTCGAGATATAACCGTATGGGGGTGTGTGCATGAATGTGTGAGTGTGTGCGTGTATGCAAATGTGTTTGTAGTGTTGTTTGCGTGTGTGTATGTGTGAGAATGCGTGTATGAATGGTAATGTGAATGCGTGTCTTCGTGTCAGTATGAATGTGTGTGCGTGCGTGAATGAATGGATGCATGCGTGTATGAATGCGTATATGCCTGTTTGAGTGAGTGTGTGAATGCATGGGGTGTGCCTGCGAGTGTGCGTGTATGGGGGGACTGGAAGGGGAGGAGCGTGGATGGAGGGGTGAGTGGGGGGGCGTCTGGTGAGTGTAAGGGGGGTGGGTGGGCCTCCTACCAGTGACAGGGAAGGAATTCCCTGTAACTGGTAGGGTCTACTGCCATGGAAACCATAGTGGTGGGCAGGGTTAAAATGCCGCCGGCGGTACAGTAGCGGCCGGCGAGTTGGTGATTGTTATCTCCGTCCCAGCGGCTGCTATCGCCATGGCGGTTGGTGTGTTATATTGGTGGGTTGGCTTCAGCCAACTCGCCAATGCCATGATGTGGCGGTTTGTACCGCCAACCTGTTGGCAGTACTACCACCACATTTACACCGACCGCCGGGGTCATAATGATCCCCTTATTATCACACACCAGTACATCCCTTATTTTTATTAAACCTTGTCCTTGTCTGTCTTCTGTTGTTAGACCTGTCAGCCTCAGGGTGGTCTTCCTCCAAACTTTTTGCCTGCTTGCCTCATATTTTGGTGGATTCTTTTTGGTGTTAGGGCTCTGAGAACTTTACCACTGCTATCCATTTGCTAAAGTGCATGTGCTTCTCCCCTAAACATGGTAACATTGGTGTATACAAAATTGGAAAATATTTAATTTATTTGTAAGTTGCTTGTAAAGTGGTATCTCATATACCCAGGGTCTGTAAGTTAAATGCTACTTAGTGTGCCTGCACCGCTGATTGTGCCACCCCCTTAAGTAGCCCTGTAAACATGTTGTCTCAGGTCTACTACTGCAGAGTATGTGTATGCAGTTTCACTGCCACTTCAACTTGACATTTAAATCCCCTTGCCAAGCCTTAAACCTTAAACTCGCCTTTTAATACAGAAAAGTCACCCCTAAGGTAGGCCGTAGGTAACCCATAGGGCAGGGTGCTATATGACTAAAAGTTGGGACTTGTACTTTTATGTTTTACATGTGCTGGTAGTGTAAAAACTCCAAATGTCGTTTTCACTACTGTGAGGCCTACCCATCTCATAGGTTAACATTGGGAATTCAATATTACACTTTTAAGTTGTAATTCCTGATTGAGAAGGAGTGGCTATGTCATATTTTATATCATTGGAATGGTAAATATGAATCCTCTTTTAGAAAGTGGGCATGTAACATGGACGAGGATTCACTAGGAACTTTGTTGCAGTCCGCTCCTTATGACTTGGAATCAAAAGCCAGAACTTCTCGCTTATCCACAGGCCAACATGAGTTCCCATACCTTTAAACATCTTTTCCTGGAGTCGAAGGTGGCAGGACTACACCCATGGACCTGGAGGACGGACTACCATAGCGGGGAGGAGAAAAGCCGGAAGACGCTGATCGGTCGAGAGAGGAATGTCTGACGGACATGCCTCCTGAGAGAATCCCAAAGGACGCTCAACCATCTCCACATGGAGAAGAAGCCATCCAGCCCCTGGGAGAAGACACAATTTCACTCATTGCGCCCGAAGAAGGAGGGACCCGCTGTGGTGTTACTCGTCCTTCCCATGGTCCCAGAGGAGCGTGGCTATTGCAGGTGTGTGACAGGATTCGGGCTTGGGGTGGAGGGAGAAAACCTCAGGAGGGGCAAACCTAAGAGTCAATAGTGTTAACGACCAAATTGTCACTTTTAAGTTTCAGCTCTGTGCACTTGGTGGCTAAAAGCAGTTTTTGTGTATGAATACGGACCCCTTCTATGTTGTTTACTTTCTTGCACCTATATCTGGGATTGAAAAGGGTATAAGTGAACCATTTTTTAGCACTATTCTCCAACCCACCTCACTCCTTAACAATGAGCAGAGGGAAACAGGCACCATGCTGAAAAAACAAAATAGAATAGCTGACTTACCTGCCTTAGTTTCCTTATTCCAAGGGTACTGGTGGGAGGACTCCAGGCACAGGATCTATATCGAAGGAAAGATAAAGAGAAGATTATTTCTGGGAAAGTTGTCCTACAATCTGAAAACTATTACTCTTCAAATTGCCAGACAGTAAAATATACCACTAAAACCGCACTTTGGCCCTCATTACGACCCTGGCGGTCTTCTGACTGCCAGGGCCACGGTGGTAGTTTCACCACCAACGGGCTGGCATGAAGACCGCCACATTACGAGGGTGGCGAGTTGGCCTCTGCCAACCCGCCACATCCCCGCCTGTACCGCCAGGACGGTTGGACCCGCCAGGGTGGAGATTAGCATCTCCTACCCGGCAGTCCAAAAAAGTCCACTGGTGGTATTAGGAGTTGGCTTTCCACCAGGGTTTCCGTGGCGGTAGCACCACCACGAAAACCCTAGCGGAAAGGCTACCGGTGACAGGAGATTTCTTTCCTGTCACCAGTAGACGACTCCCCCATACCCCCTGCAAGCCCAATACCCCCCTCCATACCAGAACCCCACTCCCCCTACCGCCCTTTCTATTACAGCATCCCCCTTTCCCAACCCCCCACCAGAACAGCACCCCTCAACCCCCCTCCTAGTACAGCGCCGCCACGCCCCTCCTAGTACAGCACCCCCTCCCCACAGACACCCACACGCACCCTGCATACACTCATTCACGCACCCCGCATACACTCATTTACCAACACTGACATACACGCATTTACTCACAAGCATCCATACACGCATTCACTCACATGCATCCATACACGCACTCACTTCAACATTCATATACGCATTCAACCATGCATACACACGCGCATACACACACCCATGCACACACGCAGACAACACCCATTCACACACACAACACCCCCACCCTCCAACACCCCTCCCCTGTCGGACGATCGACTTAACTTGTCCGGTGAGGAGGTCATCCAGCAGGAAATGGGCGCTTCCACTGCTGGTAGAGCCCCGCCATCAGGACACCGACAGGTCGTATTGTAGGCCTTTTTGCCTCCGACCACCAGCATCATACTGGAGGATTTCTGCCCAAAATGTAGCGGAAATCCTTAAGTACTCGTGATATGGTGGGCGGAAGACCACCAGCACTGGCGGTCTTTTGGCACCTGCAGCTTTGGCGGTCTTGTGAAAAGACCGCCGAAGTCGTAAGGAGGGCCTTTGTCTCTCTGGATATATATAACAACTGTCTATTCCCTAAGACCGATACATGAAAGGGCATTTCTCTGCTCTTCGAGCTCTGTGTGCCGGCAGCCTGTCTCCAATACACATCTGGGGTGGGTGTCAGCTACAGTTTGTGCACAGCCTCTAAGCAGTCACAAACACAGAAAGGTTAGGTGTGCCTGAGTGCTCATTTGCATTCATATACATTCTGACGGCACTTCCTGGGCAGGAAGAGAGGAGGGGAGCTGACACTTAACCCTGAATAGGCAGTGCCTGTCCCCACGTAAAGGGTAATTTGCCCTCTACTGATAGTCTGGAGCCATGGCTGAGGTAGAACGGATACTTGTGCACTTCAAAGACCCTTTTTTAAAGTCACTCCCATTTGAAAGACACATTTGGGTATAAGTACTGGGTCTCTGACCCCACCAAAGCAGACACTTCTGGACTTACAACTGGACTATATCAAAAGAACTGCTGTGCTGCATCAAGGACTGTCACTCTGCTGGACTGCTGACCTGGAAGGACTGCTTTTATGCTGTGTTGCCCTGCTGCCTGCTACTCTCCGACCTTGGGAAAGCTGGACTCTGCCTTGCATCCCAAAGTGATCTCCAAAGGCTTGTTGGCTTGCCTCCTGTTGCTACAGACTCAGGGATATCAAAGTCTCTACTCCCTGCTTCTGTGCCTCCTGGAAGTAGACCTAGATACTTGCACCAGTGAAGCAGATGTATTTCCTGCCTGCAGGAAGCAGCTGAAGATGCATCAACCCAGTTGCGGGAGTAATACCGGTACATCGCACTTGTGGACTTAGCAGCACTTTCAGAACCGCTGAATCACCTGACCCATCCCCTGCTCTTCTGGAAGCGGCTCTCGGCGCATCAACGCAGACATGAAACCACCGCTTCACTGCCGTAGCTGAAGGAAGATCGACTCATGTCATTGACAGTGTGGAGAAACCTGGCACATCAGCTAACAAAAGCATTGCTCCTTCGACGCTCATGTTTGGAAACCAATGCATCACCACCACTTCTACTGCGGCCCGACATCAACGCATCCTCCAACGCATCACTCTCCTGTGCTATGCATCTCGCTGTATCAACCCAGATCAAGGGACTCTGTTCACTGGGCCTGCGTGGATCCTCTACCCGGCTCACGCTCCACTGCAGTCGGCTTGAACTGTTATTTGCTTCAAAGCGCTAGAACATTTTTATTCTTCTAAAACTCATATCTCAACTTCTACTGATTGGATTTCGTCATTTTGGTCTTAAATTATTTATACATTGATAATCTATTTTTCTAACCTGGTGTGGAGTCTTTTTGTGGTGTTGTCATTGTGGTACTCTGTGTGTGTGTCTGTCTGTGTTGCACAAATACTTTACACATTGAGATAAGCCTGACTGCTCTGTGCCAAGCTACCAGAGAGTGAGCACAGGTTATATTTTAGTGTGTATGTGACTTACCCTGACTAGAGTGATGGTTCCTACTAGGACTGGGTGCATTCCCTTGCCAACTAGAGACCCCATTTCTAACATCTGTCCTCTGTAGTTCTGTGACTACATTTATTTATACTTTAAGTAGCCCGGTATTTACCTTGACCTATCACCTAGCTTAGTGTAAGGTCTGCAATCATCCGACCCTGCTTTTGCTCCCTTATAGGTGTTGATAAACACTGAATTATTATCTGTAATGCAGTAATTATGTTTCAGTTATTCAGAGACAATTACGGCTAAAAGCAGAGCCACTTATTCAGGCTTCTGCAGTGGTAGAAATTAGTCCCAAGGGTAGCCTTAATAAGGGCATTAATGCATCAATTCTACTTATTCCTCAATTTTGTTACCATGCTAACAAATTACACCAAGTACCTGGTTCTCCAAAGGAAGCAAACATTTCTACTTGCACAGCAGTATATATCGATGTATGGGCGTAAGAAAATGGACTGAAAATAATTCACTGGGTAAATATTGTTGGTAGACCAGTGCATTCCAAAATGTTGAAACATGCAACAAATGCTGCTGATCACTGGTGTGCATACGTCAGACTAGAAGTGTTAAACCTGCCAACAAATTGGTGTATTTTGCACCACAATTATCTGCAACACAAGATATGACAGACCTGCTATAAATCCTTCCTGCATTATGCCTCTCTAAAACACACCAGCATTACACGATAGGAGCTTGAGAACTTTTTTGGGCAGTTGTTAGGCCAACAGCAACCGGAGAACATGGCATGTGTGTTGTGCTGCACATTACAGAAGGGGGTATAGCAAGTCCGGATACACAAGATCAACAAAATAAGTAGAAAACTATTTATGTTGCTTCTATAACTTCTCAATTTTTTGGGGGGTCCTGTGTTGGGAATAGCATTGGCACCAATCTACCTTAACCATACTATACTAAAGTTAATTTCAGTGAATTAATATGTTGTTTTTTTATTGAAACCCCCCATCCCATAGTGTGCAAGGACTGAGACCTTATTCAGTGACATGTATCATAGAAGAAGCTCAATGGCCCCAGGCAGTAAAAGCACAAATATAGTCCCCAGGCAGTAATGAGCATCTGTGGACCACCTGTAATTACATTGGCCACTGTCACAGTAAGGAGCCTTATTAGTTCCAGTGAGTAACAAGCATTAATATTGGCCCCATCACTGATGAATATCAATGGGCCTAAGCAGTCAGGAACATCAATGGCCCCGTGCATTATTATAACCATTAATGAGCCACTAAGGATTTGTAGTTGTGTTATGTATCAATTAGCATCAATGGCCCCAGACATTACTAAACATGCTATCCATCTGACAATAAAACTCACTAGTGGACACAGGCAGTAATTACAATCAATATCTCCACACAGTAATGACCATCACTGGAACTAGGCAGTAGTAAATTTCAATGCCCCAGTCAAGAATGAAGAACAATTGCCACAAGTAGTAATGAGCCTCACCTAAGAATAAATCTATGGGTGCGTGTCACCCCCTACAGATTTAACAAAAAAACTTCAGCATTTAAGCTTTGGGGCATCCTCTTACCCACAAACCACTAACAGTGTTAAAACAATCCTAAAATGTGTTTCCCTTTTTGGGTTTTTTGGGTAATCCCTTGTGATGTTTGGTAACACCAGTAGAGATAAAAAATAAACTGCTGAAAAGCTCCACACTTGTGAGAGTAGTGTAGTTCGGCACTTCCACCTAAATTTCCTTTATTCTCTTTAATCTCTTCAGGTACTTGTAACCAAGTATGTAAAAACAAAATGCTAGGATCCATGGTTTAAGAAAACTAATCTTCTTTCCTTAAACATGCAAATACTCAACTGACTGGGAAGCAGAAGCATAGTAACTATTCCCTCACAATTCAAATACTAACATTACTATCTAACATGAACATTCCTAGCTACCTGTCATAACACTATACTTACATCATCATGTTATATAAAGTAAAGACAACACATCTTCCCCCTATATAAAACAAACGGATAACAAGTTTTAATATCAGGAAACAAACTTACACAATTTGTTAGTATCAGATGAGGATTTACATAGGGCCAGATGTAGGAAGCCTGTCTGCATACTGATTCGGACCGTTAAGAAATGCAAACTGGGTTTTCTAATGTATAAAGCCTTTTAAGGAATCGCAAATCACGATTTCTACCATGTAGAAATCGCAATTTACAATTCCCAGATTAGGAAATGCAAATAGGGAATTCCTATTTGCATTTCCTATTCTGATGTACCATGCATTTTGAAAATGCGATTTGGGCAATTTGGAGATGCAATTAATTACCACCGACTTAAAGTCGGTGGTAACCAAGTGCAATTTTTAAAAAAGCACCCCAAAGTGCTCTTTTTTAATTGCAATAGCGCTCACACATGCCCCATAGGCATATGTGTGCTCTACAGGTACACCCCTATTTTGCTTAATACGAAATCGCTATTTAGGAAATGCAAAACCAGCCCGTTGACTAAAATGCAATGGGATTTCTTAATGCTGATTTCCTAATAGTGATTCCTACTTTGTAGGAATCGCTGTTAGGAAATCGGTATCTTTTTACATAGCATTTTGCATTTCTTAAACAGCGATTTCTATGAAGTTGCTATTTAAGAAATGCAAAATTGCATTTTTGTACATCTGGCACTTGGGGCCAGATGTAGGTAGATTCTGATATTAATATTAATGAGGTGGGTCGCAATTTGCGACCCCCTTGCGAGTGGCGGCATTCACAGGGATGGTGGCCTGCTGCGGACAGCAGACCACCATGTCTGTGACTGCTTTTTTAATAAAGCAGTTTTTTTTTTTTTTTGTAATGCAGTCCGTTTTCCTTAAAGGAAAACGAGATGCATTACAAAAACGAAAAATGAAACGTTTTTGTTTCATTTTTTTCAGAGCAGGCAGTGGTCCATAGGACCACTGCCTGCTCTGGAAAAATGTTTTTAATGCCATTCACAAAAGGGAAGGGGTCCCATGGGGAGCCCTTCCCTTTTGCATATGGGTTAGCGGTCACAAAACAATCCTACATCGAGCTGCGACTCGCAATTAGGAAGGGAACACCCCTTCCTAATTGCGACTCGCAGTCCCGTTTTGCGATTCGGTAACCGGGTTACTGAATCGCTAAACTGGGTTTGGGTATCGCGATGTGCTTTTTGCACGTCGCAAACAGCAAAAATTGCTGTTTGCGACATGCAAAAGGTTTTGTACATCTGGCCCTTGGTCCCAAACACACAGGGGATCATTATGGGTTTGACAGGCAGAAACACCCATCTGCCAAACTTCAGACGGGAAGGTCGCCGCGGTGCTGGTGATCACCCCGCCGGCCCCATTACGACTTTCACTCTGGGCTGACTGGTGGAAACCAAGGTTTCTGCCGGTCAGCCCAGTGGGAAAGGTGCAGCAGCAATATTGCGGCTCATAATAGAGCTGGAGTTAGTGGTGCCACACACAGGGGCACCAGCACCCTCAAAATGCGCACTGTCAGCACAACAGACAGTGCGCATTTCGAGGGTACTTGGCAGGTGGACCCCTGCACTGCCCATGCCATGGGTATAGGCAGTGCAGGGGCCCCCCTGTATCCCCCTGCACCTGTTCTCTGCCAGCCTTTTCATGTGGCAGTGCAGCTGGTGAAAGCAATGTTTTTTTCAATCACTTCTTTGCAATAACACAGCTCCAAGCCTATACTGCTAGCATCAGTGACCATAATATGAGGATAATTACCGCTGAATGATGCGACTCCTAACTAACCCCCCTGCCTTTTTTTTAAGCAAAAGGAGCATTTAATGGGTTCTCCCAGCACTCTCTGGTATAAAATGAGAACAGAATTCCACTAAACTGATGAACAGCCTTAAGTGATCCTTTCACAGTGGTATTGGTGCATTCACAATGGCCCTTAGAAGATTCTCCTTGGGTTCAATCCCACATATGATAATCTGTGCCACAAATAATGAACACATTCTACTCCAATCTTACATTTTTCTCCCTTTATGGTGACACACTTTTCCTCCAGTGTAGTTAATACATGTGCCAATCCTCTGTTATGGCTTTGCTTCCCCTCAGTATATATTAACAAGTCATCCTGGAAACATATAACAATTCAACATATTAAAATATCATATCCATCAAATGCTGCTAAAAAACAGCAGTCGCGGAGGCAAAATTAAAGGTCATCCATTTAAAATGAAAAGCCCCTTCAGGAGTGACAAAATAAGTTAAATGGTGGGACAATCTGATAGCATGCAAAGGCATGTCGAGAGTGGAAAATATTTTTGACACCCTTATTCAGTGTCAATATTTGAGTCACATAGGGCAATGGATGCCTATTACGGCTAAAGTCCGTAATGTACCAACAAAACTTTCTATGTGTTCCCCAAGAAGTTGGTGCCGCCTATAGAATGTTTGTCTCTCTGATATTACATTTTTGTGAGGCTTGAATCTTGCATATAACATCTTTACTGCTGATGTATATTCATCTTCTGCATCTCCTTCTCCCCTCAATGACTGATGATGTAAATGTTTAAGAATGTTCCTTCCCTCAGGATCTAAACAATGTCTTAGTAAGGCATATTTCTTCTTATGAGTAAATGTTTCATCAATAGCATTGACGTAAAGCTCAAAAACTTTCTTTCAATGTTCCTAATCTACACTGGTATGACTAAGACTTGGTAAAAAGAAATGTGAAGGGACAATGTTTTGCTGCATAATTGTAGATGTCTGCTTTGAAACAACACCATGGCAATTTAATAAATCACAATAGATACTAAAACACACATATTGGCCCTCATTACGATTCCGGCGGGCGGCGGAGGCTGCCCGCCAGAATTCCGCCCTCCATAATACCGCTCCGCGGTCAGAAGACCGCGGAGGGTATTATGAGTTTTTCCCTGGGCTGGCGGGCGGTCTCCAAAAGACCGCCCGCCAGCCCAGGGAAAAACTCCCTTCCCACGAGGATGCCGGCTCGTAATAGAGCCGGCGGAGTGGGAAGGTGCGACGGGTGCTGTTGCACCCGTCGCGTATTTCACTGTCTGCAAGGCAGACAGTGAAATACATTTTGGGGCCCTCTTACGGGGGCCCCTGCAGTGCCCATGCCGTTGGCATGGGCACTGCAGGGGCCCCCAGGGGCCCCGCGACTCCCCCTCCCGCCATCCGGTTCCCGGTGGGAGAACCGCCAGGAACTGGATGGCGGGAGGGGGAGTCTGAATCCCCAAGCCGGCGCAGCAAGCTGCGCCGGCTTGGTGGATTCCTTGGGGGCAGCGGGAAACCGGCGGGAAACCGGCGGGAGACCGCCGGTTTCCCTTCTCTGACCGCGGCTAAGCCGCCGCGGTCAGAATGCCCCGCGGGGCACCGCCGGCTTGTCGGCGGTGCCACCGCGTCCCGCGGCCCTGGCAGACGTAATCCGCCAGGGTCGTAATGACCACCATAATGATGAAAGAACTTATGTACATCGCCAAGTGAAAAGGATCCAATGCAATACCTGACAATATGAGCTTGAGAATATTTGTTTAAATACTAGTCTTCAGGTTTCAATCAATCAGCATTTGTAAAGCATGGTTACTCATCCGTAAGGGCCTCAAGGTGCTGGGAGGGAGGGGAGGGGCCTCTCCTGAAGAGCCACATCTTGAGGTTCTTCCTGAAGATGGTGAGCGACAGGCTTTGTCTGAGGTGCAGGGGGAGGTTGTTCCAGCTCTTTGCTGCAGTGTAGGTGAAAGATCATCCTCCTGCTGTGGGTTTGCGGATGCAAGGGATGGTGGCCAGGGCCATCTGGGCGGAGCGGTGGGATCTGGCGGGGTGTGGAAGGAGACGCAGTGGTTCAGGTAGGCTGGTCCTGCCTTGTGTATGGCTTTGTACGTGTGGGTGAGAAGCTTGAAGGTGATTTGCTTCTCGTCCGGTAGCCAGTGGAGGGTCCTCAGGTGTTGAGAGATGTGATCTCGGTGAGGGAGGTCCAGAATGAGTCTGGTGGCAGCGTTCTGGATGAGTTGAAGTTTTTGATGTTCCTAGTTGAGGTGCCAGCGTAGAGGGCGTTGCCGTAGTCGAGCTTGCTCGTGACTAAGGCATGGGTGATTGTCCTGCGACAGTCTACTGGGATCCATCTGATGATCTTCCGGAGTATGCAGAGTGTGTGCCAGCAGGAGGAGGCAACAGAGTTTACCTGGTGCTTTATGGATAGCGAGGAGTCGAGGATGATTCCTAAGTTGCAGGCGTGCTCAGTCAGTGCAGGCGGGGAGGTGCTGAGGGATGTGGGCCACCAGGAGTCGTCCCAAGCTGTATGGCGATGGCTTCCATTCCTGCATGAAAGTTCTGTTTGGCCGTGTCCGGGTCTTCGGTGAGGGAAATGATGAGTTGTGTGTCATCGGCATATGACACGATGTTCACAACGTGGCTTCTGACGATGGCAGCAAGAGGAGCCGTGTATACGTTGAACAGTGTGGACGTGGATGATCTGTGCGGGTTCTGTGGGGGTGGGTCGGTCACAGGTTCCGGTGCCAGGTGACTGGAAGCTGTCATAGATGTCCTTGATCTTGTGGTGGAAAAAGGAGGCGCGTTTGTTGCAGAGGTCTTGTGATGGAGGATTTGGTGGCTTCGGTGGGGGGATCTGTGAACTCGGTGACTGAGAAGAGTTCCTTCGAGTTGTGTGTGGAGGAGTTGATGCGCTCCCGGAGTGCGTCTTTCCTTGCGTTCTTGATTTTTTCGTCTGTGGGCGGCGGTTGCGGCTCAGAATGAGGTAAGGTCTTCGCTGGATTGGCTGCTCCTTCATTCTTTCTCTAAACGTCTGCGGGTATGCTTTGATTCTTGGAGGTCGTGGTGAACCAGCTGGCCTTCTTAGGTACGTGTTTGGGGATGTCAGTCGGAGAGGGGCTAAAGTGTTTGCGCTTTCAGTGATCCATGCGTCGAGATTGCGCGCTGCTGTGTTGCCGTCGTCAAGGGGAGGGGGTTTTTGGTGAGTGATGAGGTGAGTTGCTTGTTGGTGATTTCGTTCCATTTCCTTTGGGGGGTCCTGGAAATGCGGGTGCAACTGCTGGGTGAGGTGACTCAAGTGTATGCAGCGGTGGTCGGTCCAGTCTGGGGTGGTGATGGTCTCGATGGTGATCCGGTCGCTTGAGGTGAAGATGGGGTCCAGTGTGTGTCCTGCGATGTGTGTGGAGACCAGCTGTCTGAGGCCGAGGGTGGTGAGGTTGGCGAGTAGGGCGGTGGTGTTTGGGTCAGTTCGGTCCTTGAGGTGGAAGTTCAGGTCACTGAAGAGGAGGTAGCCAACTGACGCCAGGGCCTGGGGGATGGCGATGTCTACGACGTGGTCTATGAATGCTGGGCAGGGACCGGGTGGCATGTACACCAGGGTGCCATGGATGGAGGAGTTGTGGTTGGAGTGGACCAGGAAGTATGGGTGTTCCATGGTGGTGCAGTGTTCTTCTTGGGCGGCCTTGACACATAGGGGGTTATTCCAACTTTGGAGGAAGTGGTAATCCGTCCCAAAAGTGACGGTAAAGTGACGGATATACCACCAGCCGTATTACGAGTCCATTAAATCCTATGGAACTCGTAATACGGCTGGTGGTAAATCCGTCACATTTGGGACAGATTACCACCTCCTCCAAAGTTGGAATAACCCCGATAGTGAGGACTTGCATACAATGGCGAGTCCGCCACCCGGTCTCTCCTTATGATGCTATATCCGTCAGGAATGGCAATGGCGATGTCTGGACCCTAGGTGGGGTTGGTCCAGGTCTTGGTGAGGAAGGCGATGTCCAGGTGGTGTCGATCAGCTCCCAGAGTTCAGTGGCGTGTTTATGGAGGGAGCGGATGATCAGGAGCAGGCAGTTGATGGGGTTGTGGAGGTTGTAGGTATCTTTCTGTGCGTAGAGTACCTTCGGTTTGTTGAGGTTGGCGCTGAAGTTGCAGTTCCTGCAGGTGGTGTCCTTGGGAGAGGTGGTGCAGCAGTTGTTGAGATGTCCGGTGTTGAAGCAGAGGAGGGTTTCGGAGTCCTAACAGAGGCAGTCCAGGGGGTGGTTTAATGACGATCCAGCGGTCCTGGCTGTAGGTGTGGTCCGGGCGCGGACAGGCGCAGATGGGCTTGCCTTTGATGCACCTTTGGCGCACCCGCTACGCGTGGCCACCAATAAGAAGGGGAGGGGGCGGGGGAGCAGGTTTATCAAAGTGTGCGTGTCACTGGTAGATTAAAAGGACATATTAGTGTAGGCGTGCACAGATTTGTGTAAGGTATGTGCACCACCAAAAGATATAAAACACACAAAATAACTAATGAGGGGTGCCTATCACCGATTGTGTAACCTACATTAAAAATATAATACATTTGTACTGACACTGCAGATGTGAGAAAAGTCACAGTGGTGGTAAAAAGAAAACTCACACTGACTGCCTCCCTATGCAGCCAGAACAATATTAGATATGCTCAGAGCAGAAGAGACAAAGGTACAAAATAGGCACAACCCTGTTGATAGGACAAGCACCCTGCTACCTTAATATGGGCTTCTGAGTGCACTGAATATCCTCAGTGGGGCCTCCTCAGGCAGAATACACTAATGGCCAAGACTGCCAAAGAATATCTGATGGATTTGGTAGCAGCCTACAATGGAGCTGCCTTGGAGTGAAAAGTGGCCTTAGAGTGAGCAGGGCAGTGGGTTTGGGCTGCATTGATGATCCTCTGATGAGCCACTACAGATAGACTCTGCTGGCATGGAGGATTGCCAAAGAGATTCTTTGATGGGCTGGTGATCCTTGGTGGAGCCACCCCAAACTCTGACAGATCAGATGACAGCAAAGATAATCTGATGGAGTCTCTTCAGAACAAATAAGGCTGCAAGAATGCAACCTGGGCAACACAAATGGCTTTATGGAGTTGCATTTGAGCAAGCAATATCGGTGTAAGCAAGGTCTTCTCCAGAAATTAAACCTCTACCAGGAGGTGGAACAAAGACAGAGAACACTCCATTGCACTATAAAAAGGGTGTGATTCATATTCTGTAACGGAACTCTAACTTTGAAATTCCAAAGTGCATGGACCAGATGAGAATGGCTGAAAGAAATAAACAAATAGAGGTAAACAAAAACACTGACAGTCACTCATCACCAAAGAAAAAAATGACAAGATACTTAGTTTAAGGTAAGTAGTTCATTCAACATAAACATTCAGATACACAACTACCAGGGAAGGAGGAACACAGGAACTTCTTCGATACAATTTATATGCTAACATTCCTATCTAACATGAACATTCTCAACTATTTGTCATAACAATGTACTTACATCATTACATTCTACAAAGACCCAACAGTTTGCACTTAGGATGTTAAGGACCGTAGACCTAATTTGAGACACTTACGATTGATCAAGCCTTCTCCAAAGGCATGGCTGCATTATTATTTTGTTACCTGGAGAGCAATCATCTGCCCTAGACCTCCTATACCAGCACTCTTATGATCATGTAGGAGGAGTCAGACAATTGGCAGCTGCCCAGTGCCATTTTTTTTCAATTGTCAGATGAGACACAGGATAGGACTAGATGTCAAGATTAGATCAGGCAATCCAAAGTAAAAGTTGAATTATTTTAAAGCAATGGCAGTACTACACCAAAATATTTAAAAACATTGTTGAGCGTATAGTTTAAAGGATTCTAATAAATGAATATCAAACATTATAGAAACCTTGATCCATTTACTGGTAACAAATATTCAAATTATTAATACCAGTTCATAACAAACAGGGGTATTATTACAATGTACGTACAATTTACAATCTAGGAAGTAATAGCTTCCAGATCAGTGCATAGGTTACCACCCTTTTGAATTTGTGATCCTTTTTACATTTGACATCTATTTTCACACCCTATTATGTCACAGTAATACATGGAGGAGCTTCTTTAATTTATAGTAATGGACATTGATGATCACTTACAATGAATATAGAACACATTCATTTTTTAATAAAAAAACTATTGGTCTGATCAACATGATATTAACCATCAAAAATGTGCTCAACGGGCACAAGAGCATCATGAACCAGAGTTCATGGAACTGGTCAACAGCTCCACGCTACATCACAGTGACTCAGTAGGTTAGACAACAGTATATTTCGGGTCAGTGCCATAAAACTTCATAAAAATACAGCAGACATCAATCGTCTGAAAGATAATAACCACCATCATATCTCTTTATGTGATACTACAAGAATCCATTAAGTGTTTCATGTGAAAGGTGTGCAAGTCACTTTTGACCAGTGGTCGAACATTCCCTGAGTTTCGAAGTGGTCAACAGATCACAAACTCCACTGGGCACGAAGAATCAGTTTTGAATAGATCCACTGTAGAGATGCTTCCCCTGAATATTCTTATTATTCAGCAATTTCTTAAACCATATTGACTTAGCACTAACATGCATTGTTCATAAACAGCAGACATGGCAAGATTTTAATTTCAAACTAGGAGTGCCCCAACTATATGCAAAATAGCTTATGATACATTTTAAGTACAAGACTTTGGGCGCTATATGTTTGATTTAATCCAGGTAATGCTCAAAATTGGGTGCAAACCTTCCAGTGAGGAAATCCTTGGCTAGGCTTCCATTGGGTGGGTTTACATCTGTCAACCCCCGGAGTCAGTTTTCTATATACCAATTTGACCTCTGGTTCCAATGCCGGAGCAATAAATTCGGAGGAGGTTCAGAACTTGGGTAATGTTACTAGTAACTCCTGGATGCCTGAACCAGCCCTATGACTGACTTCCCATTGGGCCTAGGATTTCTTGCAGTGACTCCCTATTATGGCTTAGTTTAGGTGTTCCCAAGAATCTTAAAACAGATCTTAGTTTGTCAACAGCTTTGATGTCCATGATCCCAAGCACAAGGAGCAGAGGTAATAGGGGGTTTCTAACAGGTAATCTCTGTAAATGTTTAAGACGGTTGTTCCCAACCTTAACACTTCTGAGGTCCCCCACTATGTCATTACTGCAACCCGGGGACCCCCAATTAATCATTATTGGAATCCAGGGACAAACCCCTCCCACTCACTGAGTCATTACTGGAAGCCGGGATCCCAGTCTAAACATTGTCAATGATCTGAACGCCAAAACAATACACAAAAATAAGCATTCATCAAACACATACACAAATTATACCACATTTTATTTAATTTGCAAACAACTATAAATAAAAAAAATATATATATAATTTTATTAGGAAGGTTTGAGCTTTTCCAAATTCAATTGAAGCCACCCATCATCCATACTTTATTCTGTTTGATGCACTTGCACTGCTCCCACAAATCAATCTGAGGATAGTAATTAAATTTTTATCTAAATTTGTATCTTTTTATTCCTTGACATATAAAGTTGTTTTAAAATTTTACATGCCACATTTAGCCACTTTATTTATATAATTATCTGTTAATATTATTTAATTTTCTAAGCCGTCGGGGACCCCTTGAGGAGGCTTTGTGGTCCCCCAGGAGTCCCCAGACCACAGGTTGGAAACCACTGGTTTAAGAAATCCCTTGTTCCAACTTGACAGGTCTGGCAAGTAAAAAGTATCACTATATTTTTGTGCATTAAAGTGCAGCACTCTGACCTTGTGCCCTTTATATTGTCATAGCCGGTGGAATCAATATTCTACCCATCTCCAGTAAAATGCAAGGAGGCTCCTGATCGCTTTGCCAGAAGGCTTTTAGATCTTCTTATATGGGGTTTATATTTTCATGGGTAAAATCTATGTCCAGGTACGCAAATTTGTGAACCTGCTCAATAGGTGAAATGTTTAAACTTAAACTGAAATTGTTCTTAACACCTTTGTATGGGCAAAACATATTCACTTTTGCTTTGGATGTATTGATGGTCAGGCCTTTAATAGAGCGAAACTCACCAAATATGTCTAATAAATTCAGTATGCCTTCTAGTGTCTTAGAGACCAAAATGGCATTGATGGTAAACAAGAGTGTTGTGCTCGTGACTCCTCCAAAGTTGGAGACATAATTTGTGCAGGATTCAATGGCCTCTACTATGTACAAGAAAAATAATATTTGTTCTAATAAACAACCCTGCTGGACAACTTTTTAACTGGTAGTTTCTCCTGCAGGTATTCTCGCAAAATTGTCCTTATGGAGCCTGATCAATACTGCAAGAGACCAGACAAAATGCCCTGATCCAGCAAGGAGGGCCATAGAATTTACCTAGGCACCATTTACCTGGGTAAGGTACAGCGTAAATCCACAAATATCACACAGAATGTCGATTTTCCCAACAGTACATAGTTCAGTAATAAAATATGAAACCTGAAAGCCTGGTCAAATGTACTAGTATTTTTTTCCTAATGTCTACAAGAAACTATAACAAAATCCTCTGGTATTGGGACCACTTCTCTATTCTATACAGTAAAGCACAAACAAAAAACACAGGATGGTACGTAAAGGGCTAATCGAACGATAGCTCGCTGGATCACTTCTATCACCTATCATATATAAAGGAAACAGTTCTGCTCTTAGCCAAGATGTGTGAATAGGTTCTCCATTTAGTATTGCATTACGCCAGAAAGATGATATAGCAGCCCCATAACATAGGATTTAATTTGTACAGATTGGCAGCATTTTGACCAGAACAGGTTCCTTCCTCTTTTTTGTCTCTTTTTAGCAAGCATGATTTCCTTCAGTAAAAAGGGCTCAAAATACTTGGCACATTTATTAATACCATAGGGCTGAGTGACATGTCTGTGATGAAGTAGATTGAAATATGATTACCAGTGATCTTCTGTGGTGTGTAATCCTGGTATTTTAATGGTGTTTTTCTGCCATTAGCGACATATGCGAAAAGGACTATTGATCCTTGGCTCTCACCTTTGCAAACAGCTTTTGGCATCTTTCATTTTTCTGTATTGCGTTTTTACCATACATCATAGCTTTGTAGTGGTATCTCTTCACTTTAAAATCTTCAGTGATATTGCTCTTGATTGTTACTATGAATGCCACCCTCGTTAGTCTGCAATCTTAATCAAACCAGTGGTGTGCAACTTGATACATAGATCTCTACAAAGCAGGACTTGACTATATTGGCATACTGTAGGACAGAGCAGAACTTGATAAATAAGACTACCATTAATGTCTTCGTTGACAACACAAGGATGGGGGTAAACCTGTTAATCTGCCATGCTTGCTGCTCTAGAAACAAGTCTTGAAACAAATAGCAGCCATAACCAATGGCAATGACCAGATGACATTTGAGCAACAGTCTATTAATTGCGCATTTTTGGCCTTCTTCAGGCAGTTATAACATTGGTCACACTGCCCAAAAAGAATCACATGAAAGACTATTCGAAAGGGGTGGCACAAACATAACTGAGTGGAGAGACATCCAAAGACAGATGGATCAAATAAAGCTGTGACACCAGGATCTAAATAGCATCCCTCTTTAATTAAACATAATCTTCCAGGATATGTTAGATCTGACTCTATGGCGGTGATTCTAACCGCGGCGGGCGGCGGTCGCCGCCCGCCATGCGGTTACCGCCAAATGACCGCACCGCGGTCACAAGACCGCGGCGGCCATTCTGGCTTTCCCGCTGTGCTGGCGGGCGACCGCCAAAAGGCCGCCCGCCAGCACAGCGGGAAAGACCCAGCAACGATGAAGCCGGCTCCGAATGGAGCCGGCGGAGTTGCTGGAGTGCGACGGGTGCAGTAGCACCCGTCGCGAATTTCAGTGTCTGCTAGGCAGACACTGAAATTCTTTTTTGGGCCCCCAGGGGCCCCGCAGCACCCCCTACCGCCATCCTGTTCCTGGCGGGAGACCCGCCAGGAACAGGATGGCGGTAGGGGGTGTCAGAATCCCCATGGCGGCGGAGCGCGCTCCGCCGCCATGGAGGATTCTGCAGGGCAGCGGAAAGTCGGCGGTACACCGCCGACTTTACGTTTTTGGCCGCGGCTGAACCGCCGCGGTCAGAATGCCCAGCGGTGCACCGCCAGCCTGTTGGCAGTGCGACCGCGGTCATTCGCCCTGGCGGTTTTTACCGCCAGGGTTAGAATGACCCCCTATGTGTGCTCTTGACTGGAATGATTCAGCAAGATTTTTTGGTGTTCATAAAGTGACATGTGATCATCATGACCTTATACAAAACAGATGGAGATGATAGTCATAGACCTTTATAGAGATACCTATCCAAAATAAACACTTGTGGGAGCATACAGAGAGCTGTTGTGACCTAAAGGCTGCGGAAGAGAGTGACCCTTCTGGTCAAACCAGAGAATTGCAGTTTCACAGGCAGCCAATGAGCCTCAGGACATTCAGCAAATCCCTGGCAATAGTCAGCTTAGTTGTGAAGAAACCATTACATTCCTTTGAATGAGACAACCTGTTAAAAATTAAAGGTGTAAAACTTCAGCCCAAGCATGTTGAAATTGGTAAAATTACTCTACGCAAAGTCAGTGATGGTGTTTCAAAAGAGCCCCGTAATTTGTAATCAATGGAAAACACAGAGGTGAACAAAGCAAGGTTGTCCAAATTGTTCTGCGTTTTTTTGTCTGGACAATGAAGCCCTGTTGAAAATATTACAAATGACATTCATGGAGCAAGGTCTGTCATTGGCTCAACAGGCACAAGTCGTACCTCAGTACAAGAACAACTTAATTGGAATGCATCAATGATTCTAGCATGAATCCTCTGACTGAAGGTTTTTACGTAGAGCCCAGGCTTCACATTCACTAGTCCAACTATGTATGTCTGCCAATTGGCAACTCAGGTGTGTGACCAGTGCGGGACCTAGGGATAGCTTACCCCAGCTTATTTCACATAACTAGGTATCATGAGCCTCTGTGACTATGGACACCTGTCAGTTTACAGTGTTAGACAACATTCCTAGATAAATCTCCCATTTTCTATGTTATGTTTTAATGTTGCTTTGCTAATCATAAAGTTTTCTGGAGTTGCAGCTTCTGAATGAGAAACATTCTGAGAATTTGTACTATAAAAAACAGTTGCTGGGCCCCAAATCGAACAGAAAAACAATGCAGAAAATGCTGAGATGAGAACAACTGTTTTTCTGTTATTTTTACTGAAACAAAGCAAGTCTTATTAAAACTTAAAGATTAATCGATTGAGTTCCAGTGCTTTGGAAGACTTCTCAAAAAAAGCTTGACCTCATTGCCTACCCTGTTACATTCAAATCAGCATCAAAAGACAAGTAATGGTTAGATACAGCAGGTAACTGGGATGAAAGATAATCAGCTTAAACTTCAGATAGGATTAGCTGGTGCCACAAATAGCCTGGCTTATCACTGAGATCCTCAACTCTGAAGTCAACAGCCATGGAATGTCAACGAAGCAGCCTTAAAATAGGCAAGTGTAGGAGAGTCACCTTTTCTGCATGGCTTCTCTGGATTTTTCACCTTTTTCTGGATCATATTGTTTCTGGTCTTGTGACTCTGTGCACTGCAATTCGAGCCACTGTACATGTGTCCTGGTCATACAATGGTGCTATTAAAATGTTTTGACAATTTAGTCTATTTGATGTACCTGTAAGCCATGTAGTGCCATTTTAAGGATTTTTGGGGCCTTGGGCAGACCACATTTTGGAGACCCTTATTCAGAAAAGTTACATTAACTATTTTCAGCTCATTTGCCCCCTCACTATGCCAAACAATGTTCAATTACACATTACATTTTCATGAAGGGGACATACAAAGACAGCAGAAAGCTGTCATTTTGAAATGCAGTGGCTACCCAGCCTGTTCCTCCCACTGTAGAAAAGACACAGTACAGGTGACTTGGTGGATAATCAGTGGACTACTATATATTATTAAAATAAGATATGAGAACATAGTTTTTATTTTTTTGTGGTATATTTTTATTGTCATATTTCAAAACAATATACAGTATACAAAAAGCAAACAAGAAGCCTCCAAAATCCACAAATATAATGTATCTGAAAATCTAATAGAGCCACACCAGTAAAATATCAAACAGGTGAAAAATAAAGACAATCAATGTTAGAAAAACATCTTGAAGGTATCTGCTACCTAATAATGATTTCCAAAACATACAACGTCCACTAGAATGTACTACATGGAATGTCCATAATACAATAACAAAATAATACAATACCATAATAATACCAGACCTCAATAGAGTGATGCAAAAATATAATATAATAACATATTTTTATAGGAACAAGTCAGTGCCACCATTTTGCAATTATGCAATTATACTTCCCCTCTACCTCATCTCAGGCCCAAGGAAAGGGCACAAATACATGTATTCCTAACAGGGTTAACAAACCTGCCTTCTCCAACCTACCCCATCACCAAAAGTCCCAAAGCTGCAATAACCCTCATCTGAGTGGGGGAGGAGATGATAAGGAGTGTCAGAATGCTGCAGACAAATAACGGAGGATGGACATCATATAACATTGTAGAACCTCTAAAGTGAGAACTTCTGACTAAAGACGGGGCATGATGGTCTATGGGGCTTGCGGGGGGAGTGATATTCCTCCCGTGGACTAAAGAAGGAAAGAACCGAAAGGAGCCATAAAAGGAGGGAAATTGAGGTAAATGAGTGCCCCAGTGAGAGCCACGTGAGAAGAGGAGTGGGTGTCTCTGAGTAACGGTATGCAGTGACATGGATAAAGTCTCATTTAAAGAAGGGGTATCTGGCAAAAAGGGTGAATACAGAATTAAAAAGACAAATAAAGAAAGACAGAACTATGAAAAGATAATAAAAATGATAGCGAGAGGGGAAGGGGAGGAAGAGAATATCAAAGAAAGAAACTGGAAAGACATAAGCAAGAGGGAAAGTACAGAGACAAATAGAGAGGACAGAAACAGGGATAGGGTGTAGAAAAGAATTAGCATGATAATGAGAGGGATAACGATAATGCGAATGATAATGATAGTAATAGTGATAGTGATAATGATAGTGACCAAGGGGGGGACAATTGACCCAGAGGGGAGGAGGGAGGAGAACAGAAGATACGTCTATGAGAGACCAACGTGTAGAAAGAAAGGGGAGAGAGATGGAGGTAAATGGTTGGTATTGTCTTGGGAGGACCGAGTAGGGATTGAAGAAAATGTGTGTGTGCACTCGGTGGGGTCCGACATAAAATAAAAAAGGGTATTAATAACCAACTCGTACTGGGGTATAAAGATAAAGTTATCGGAAAGGCGCAGCGCCACTAGAGGATCCGCGACGTATCCCCGTGAGGGATAATCAGTTCACCGGCCCCGAGAGAAAGGGTGACCATGTCTGTAAAAACACGTCTGCCTTATCCTGTAAGTCATAAATGAGACGCTTGTGGGAAGCTGCCTGAAACATTGCAGAAATCCATTCCCCGTGAGAGAGTACGATTGCCGCTCGCCAATATCTGAGAATACATATCTTGGCCGTGGCTAGTGCGGTGTATAATAAGCGACGTTGTGGCCTGGAGAGCTCAGAGAGCTCTCCAGTGTCATGTAGCAAAAGAAGGCGAGGGGTGAGGGAGGGTGGTATGGGTAGTGTTTCTCTAAGGGTAGCCCCCACTGATCGCCAAAAAGGCTGTATGGCCGGGAAGTCGTGTAAAATATGAGGCAAGTCACAGCATGCATGAGTCCAATACCAGTCATGTAACGTTTTAAATTTCAAGCAGGCCTCTCATGCTCCGCGGTCTCTGGCCTCGATTATATCTGCCCAATCCTCCAAATCGTATTCGACCTGCAGGTGTGCCTCCCACTTATTCTTGAGGGAAACCAGGAGGGGGAATGAGAAGAGATGTCGTTTCAACAAAGCTTGTAGGCCTGATACAGCCCCCCTTAATTGCCCCCAGGTTTCCAAGTAACGAAGTATCTGGGATTGAGTGAGTCGCCAAGGGGGTTCCCAAGACAGCTCATCAGACAATGTCTGAGCTGTGTAAAGCGCCATGAGTGATGTTCGGGGACACCAAATTCCTCCTTAAGTTCCGGGAACGACTTCCATCTGTCCCCTTTGAGGAACTGATCCACCCGTGTGAGGCCTTTCAAGCACCAGTCCTTCCAAAAAATGGTCTTTCCCCCAATGTGAAAACCTTTATTGCCCCATATGGTTGCCCTGTCATGTATGTGGGCATCTATGTTCAATAAGCGGTGTGCTTGCCGCCATGCATTTTGCATGGCTCCAATCATGGAGTTGTTAATTCCTTGGGATATCGGGCCTGCATTATATAGAACCTGGAGTCCTGATCCGGAACGCAAAAGCGTTTGTTCTATTTCCACCCAATGTGGCGGATCTCGTACCCGAGAGTACAGGAGTAAAAAGACCATCTGCGAAAGATGTAGTGCCAAGGTATAATGTTCCACTGAGGGAAGACTCAAACCCCCGTACTCACGTCTGGCAAGCAAAGTGGTTCTAGGCAGCCGCGGACGTATGGATCCCCAGACTAAAGTCAAGATATGATGATTTATCTCTCGGAGGAGAGACAAGGGCATTCGCAGGGGTAGCATACCTAAAACGTATAAGAAGCGTGGCATGGTCACCATTCGCACCGCCTGAACTCTACTCCACATAGAGTGGCCCAAATGAGTCAATTCCTCAAAATCCCGTTTCATACTACAAATTAAAGGATCCAGGTTGTATGCCACCATGTTATCCAAACCTCTGTTAACATCAATGCCCAAATGGCGAAGACGTGACTGTTTCCATTTAACTGAAAATCCCTGGACTGAAGCACGAACAGTTACTGGAGACAATGGTAGCGCCTCACTTTTATCCCAGTTGATC
This sequence comes from Pleurodeles waltl, assembly GCF_031143425.1. NCBI lineage: Eukaryota > Metazoa > Chordata > Amphibia > Caudata > Salamandridae > Pleurodeles > Pleurodeles waltl. The sequence goes on along the minus strand of NC_090437.1, from coordinate 1,027,370,243 downwards.
CGGTAGCCTGAAAGATGCTCAAATTCCGCTAGAACAGCTCTATTTCTCGATGAGTGGCCCGGAACAAAACCCACTTGGGTATGATGGATCAAAGAAGGGACGACCTTCCTGAGGCGAGATGCCAGAATCACTGCCAGGATCTTGATATCTCCATTAAGAAGAGATATGGGATGATAGCTACCGCAGAGAAGAGGATCTTTACCCAGCTTGGGGAGAACTACGATAGAGGCTTTGTTGGAAAGAGGATGTAATGAGCCCGCCTGGTCGGCCCCTCAAAATGCCTCATATAATGCATCTATGGTATCTGCTCCCGTCCATTTATAGAACTCTGGCGTGAACCCATCTTCCCCGGGTGCCTTATGGTAGGAAAGGTTGGCTATCGCCTGCTGTATCTCCTCCTTGCTAATGTCACCCTCCAGGAGTGCTCTACCTTCATCTGAAAGACATGATATGTTTGCCCTATCAAGGAAGTCCTCCAATCGCCCGATGTCTTTAGTTGTTTCAGGTGTATATAAGGTTTGATAAAAACTACCAAACTCCTCTGCAATTGCCTGTGGATGCGTGATAAACGAGCCGTCGGGGCTGCGTAAAGCTGGTATGGCCAGCGCCGCCTCCCTCTGACGGAGTAGAGCGGCTAACAGATTACCTGCTTTCTCGCCGTGCTCATAATGATGACCTTTCAGCCGTTGTAAGGCATATTCCACTTGTGACGTATAGAGAGAGTTGAGCTCCATTTTGGCTAGTTCCAGGCGTCGACGAATGGTTGGAGTGGGCGTTCGGGTGTATTGCCGGGTGTTCTGGGCAATACAAGCTTCCAGTTCACTCTGTTGGGCCCTCTTTTGAGCATTGGAGATGGCCGCATCTATCATAAGTTGTCCTCTGATGGTCGCCTTCACCGCCGCCCACAATAACTGTGGTGAGGAGACAGAGCCCTTATTATTCTGGAGATATGTGGCAATGTGAGACCTGAGTTGTACTTTTCCCTTTGGGAATCGATATATAGAGTTTGGGAGACGCCAAGGCTTATGACCCGGTGAGGCCATCCCTAGCTCTAAAGCTAATAAAATCGGAGAGTGATCGGACAGTGCAGCAGGAAGAATTTCAGATATTCTAATCAACTGTAATAACCTGTGGTTGATTGGAAAGTAGTCTAGCCGAGATTGACTCCCATGTACTGTGGAAACGAAAGTATATTCTCGGTCGGATGGATGAAAGAGGCGCCAATGGTCCAACAGACCATGGTCCGACAGAACGTCACGGAAAAGGGCCCAGTCCGCATTATTGCCCGTATCTAGGCCACTTGGACAGTCCAAGATGACATCCTGTACTAAGTTCCAGTCCCCACTCAACAGGTATTTGGGAGGCACCAATCTCTGTCAGAAGTCTGTTAGGAGAGAGGAAAAAAGAACATTTGGAGCCAATGGGAGCGTAAATAGAGCCAATACAAACTATAGAAGAGCCGAGGGTAAGCTTGGCCAGTACATAACGCCCTTCCGGATCGTTCCATGTCCTAAGAAGCCTGAACTAGAAGGATCGACGAATAAGTATCGCAAACCCCGCATTTCCTCCCCGAGCCCTGTATCTCGCTATGCACAGCTGGCACTCCGCTAAAAAGCACCTTGCCCACCCAGTCTCTACGGAGTTTTTCTGACTCAGATGGGGTGAGGTGAGTTTCCTGTAAAAGAGCAATGTCAGTATTTTTTGACCAGAGAGGATCTTCTGACACTTGATATAGTGTGTCATACCATGTACGTTCCAAGATAGAACTGTAAGCGGGGTCGTCGACCCCATTATGAAGTAGAATAGGAGCGCAATCTATGGGGAATTGGGAGCTTTGTGACCGGTGATACAATGGATGTACGAAGGAGCTAGATACAGCGGAGCTCCGCGCACTTGTGTTCTGGAGTGGGGCAATTAAATGAGGTGAAGGGGGGATGTGGAGAAAACCCCTCGCTCACGGGAAAGAAAGAAGAAGAGGGGAAAAAAAGGGGGGGAACCCCCAAGAAAAAGAAGCGAGAGAAGAAGGGAATGAGAGAGAGATGGATAGATAGAAATGATACTCACCCAAATAGAAAGAAAGTGTGTACAGATGGGGGAGCAAAAGAAAGAGAGGGATTGTGTGAGAAGCAAAAGGGAAAGAAAGAAAAAGAAAGAATAAAAGAACCAAATCTATGGGGAAGAAGAGGGGGGATAACTACAGTGATCGAGAAATATCTTGTCACCGAAAGCCCTGTTAAACTGCGGGTCGAAACCTGGAAAACCAGCACTCCGGGCGGTCATCGGGGGGGATCGGGAGGGGGACAAGGGAATCGTTATGCTAACTGATATGATTTCCAGAGGGCCTCCCCTACAGGTAGCGCCATGCGGTAGTGCAGATTGTGCAATAAGGTCAAAGCGTGGAAGGGCGACAGAGAGCAACATATAATTATGGGAGTAGACTGTTCTATAAAATGGAGAAGAGAGGAATACACTCCAGCCGACCAACCAGATAGGTAGTCGTAAAGGGGTAGCCAACCACAGTAATAGAGAAAAATGGAGTCCAAGCCACTTCACACCAGAATCAGTAGTGCCAACGGAATAATTCACTGGGGTCACGGAAGGCATGGCTGCCTCCTCCACAGGCTTCGAGGGGAGGGCAGGGTATGGGCCCCAGAAGTGAGAGAAGGGGGCATTTGAAACAACGTGGCCCAGTGGGTGCCCAAAAACGTTAACATGATCCTCGGAAGGCCCGGCGTGGGGGCAAAAGTCCCGTAACCTATGCCGTCTGGGTATTCCCTCAGGGTAGTGGGTGGAAATGAGCGGGACAGGGAGGGGAAAGAGGGAATCAGCAGTGTCTAATAGCATGATCCCAATCAATACCCTGAGGCCCAGCATATGACACATGCAGCATAATCAATATCATACAAAAAGCATAGGCGAAAAATAACGAACTTTCAACTAGCAACATCAGAAAACATATGAGATATTGAGTGAGCAAAATGGTACATCCGTTGTTGCTCCAAGATATGGACTATAAGCCAATCCTCAAGGTGGTATGACATTCGAAAGAGGATTGGCCACACAGCCGGCCCATGAGCAGGGATAAATCACAGCAGATACAGCATGTGCGTGAGGACAAAGCGCCAGCCCAGACCCCTCCCAACCAGGAAAGAAGACAATGACAGTGTTAGGGTTTGTACACAGCAAAGAGCATGTCCCCTCTCACTGCACTAGTGGGTTCTGTAATAGCTCCCTTTTAAACTTACTATTGAAAGCCTTTCTTGTTATCTCACCTTCCCCCCCCCTAGGCTTCTGTGTATGTTGTTTAATGTGCTGTTTTGTTTACACATTGGGCCTTGCTTTTACCAAGGCTTCTTTAAAACACTCCTCCCTAGGCCATGTGTTAATCCAACTCATTTGCATAATAACTGAAACTCTGCACACCTTTCAAGAACATGTGCAGCATGTGAGGACCACACCCAGCTCTTCAAACCACACCCAGCTCTGCACACCTTCCAAGAACATGTGCAGCATGTGAGGACCACACCCAGCCCTTCAAACCACACCCAGCCCTGTCTATAAAAGGCATCCCCCGAGCCTCACCCAGTGCTTGTGCTCGTCTACCTCCCGCTTACCTGAGAACAGATCCCTCGGCGCTGGCACTCCTGCTCTTTACAGACTTTCATTAACTTCAATGGGCGCAGCTTCTGGCTCTTCCTTCTTCCGGTTTCCGGGTCCTCCTTGCTTCAGCCTCTCTCCTATGAGTAACCTGCAAAAGAGAAAGAAGACAAGGTTAGACTGATCAGTATCTCTTGCCAGCAACAAGTAAGTGCAAAACTTTTTATTACCTGAAAGAACTTTGACAACAATTTCTGGATTCGTGTATAGACAATTTGAAACGAAATACCTTCCACAAACATTGTGATTCAAACTCTTTGTTACAAGAATATTTTGCAGAACTTTGTGAAGCAAACATTGTTTTTTCTCATGGAACTTTTAAGAATCGAACAGTGGAAACCATTAACAGCAAGGCAAACAGTAAATCAAGGACTTGCACAAATTACATGCTGTATTTTGATGTAAAAGTACAGTATTTGTTTTATAAAAGATTCTGGAAATATGGGAAAAGTGAGTCTGCTACTGGGAATTTAGGCTTTAGTTATATTATGATGAATGTTTGATATTGGTAATTCTGATAACGGTATTTGTTTAATGTTTTAGAAGCTTTACAGTAATAGAAAACACATCCCAGAGCAGTAACACATTCCAAACCTGGAAACTAGAGACCAGGATCCAAGAGGTACTTTTAGAAGAGAATTTCTAGTAAATAAAGGGATAGTCAGGAACCCACTTAGGAATAGGTTGCACTTATCTGTTCTTTGTTTATGTTTCATTAGGCACCAGTTTCTACAGAAGTCAGAAAGGGCCGCAGATTTGTGCAGCACTTAAACAGTGGAAACGCAAGAACGGTGTTGTCTCTCTTTTTTATTTTATCCACTTCCCCCCTTCCCTTGAGCTTCTGTTCTTAGTGCACTGTTTTAAAAACTAGTGTGCTGGAACAAGCAGTTCAGGGTGGGGTCGGATTGTCTTCAACCTCCATCAGAACTGAACAAGAACTCAGGTGAGCTGGGCTTTGACAGAAGCACAAGCCTTAAAAAATTTCAGTTCTGGTGGACGATGAATACCGGGGAAGAAATAGAGGGCATTGACGTCACGGATATGGCGCAGGCCCTAAATGAGGACTTGGCTCATAATGAATCAGTGTCTGGCATCTTGCAACATATGCAAGAGGAAATAGAGAAATTAAAGATGGAGAATACCTCTTTAAAACAGGATTTAAGCAGGTATAAATTTAGGGGATCTCAGTGGAACACAGCTTCTACGCCTTTGTTTAAAACCTCCTCAGAGACAGGGGCGCCATCAAAACATACAACTTTGCCTTCCCCAGTTGAGGTTACTGTTAATGTTCCTAATGTTGTGCCCTTAGCAGCACCTGAACGTTTTCATGGAGATAGTAACAAATTCCATGTTTTTATCAATCAATGTCAATTACACTTAATTTGTAAGCCACAACAGTTCCCTACTGATGATACGAAAGTGGCATTCGTCTTGTCTTATTTGGGTGGCACAGCAGCCAATTGGTCAATTCCTTTCGTGGATAGAGATGATCCCATCCTCCATAATTGGAATCAATTTAAACGTACCATGACCTGCCTTTTGCAAAACACACTTTCATGCAGGCAAGTGATAATGAGCTTTTAAATCTTAAACAAGGTAACAAGGATTTATTGACCTATCTCACTAGTTTTCATCGTTTACTCACCGAGACACAGTGGCCAGAAGAAAAGCGTGTCTCCCTTTTTTATAAAGGTTTGAGAGACGAGTTAAAAGACGCGCTGGCTCATATCGTTGATTTGCCAAAAGACTATTCGGACTTTGTAGATTTAGTTGTGAAATTAGAACATAGACTAGGAGAAAGAAAGGGAGATAAATACAAACTGGAATCACGGTTAACTTTTATTAGACACAAGAAGAAAGACACAGATAATAAACTCCCTGAACCAGAGCCTATGCAAATAGGGACACTCAGAGGTCCACTCACATCAGAGGAAAAAGAAAGAAGGAGAAAATTTCAATTATGTTTATATTGTGGCAGGGCAGGTCACTTTGCCAGAGAATGTCCAGTAAAACCTAAAACTCCCCGAAAGGGTGCTGTTTCCTCCACCTCCTCAACTGAATCGGGAAACGATTAAGCTCGACAAGGGGAGAGGTTACTTGTTCGAGAAAACATCTTAATCAAACCTCTAATGCTGCAGCCTTCAGGGTACCGCACATACCTAGACATTTCATAATTCAGGTCGTTTTAATTGTTACTACCCAAGTGAGGCATTCTCTCCCTGTCCTACTGGACTCAGGCGCGACAGGAAATTTTGTGGATAATAAGTTAGCTGAAATCTTAGGACTTCCTATGTGCCTAAAGCCTTGTCCAGAAGCAGTATGTGCAGTGGATGGGTCAGAATTGACCTCTGGATTAATCACAAAACAAACAAGTCCACTTGTTATGGTCTGTCAGAACGGGCACACAGAGGTGATTAGCTTTGATCTGATAGATACTCCTAATTTTGGTTTGATTCTCGGGGTACCCTGGTTAACAACTCATAACCCAAAAATTGATTGGGTGAATAGAACTGTTACTTTGGATTCCTCTTTCTGTAGAACCAATTGCTATCAAGAAGCAGGTACAGAACAGAGCACAGTATTACACTGTGCTAGTGTTACACAAGATGAACCAAGTCTCCCTCCTGAATATTCGGACTTTAAAGACGTCTTTGATCCAGTAAAGGCTAGTGTGCTGCCCCCACATCGGTCTTATGACTGCCGTATAGATCTTATCCCAGGGGCCCCTTTACCTAATAACAGAGTATATGCTTTGACTGACGAAGAAACCAAACACTTAAGAACCTACCTAGATGACCTACTACAGTCTGGGTTCATCCGTCATTCCACATCTCCGGTGTCATCTCCACTCTTTTTTATCCCGAAGCCGGATAAATCCCTGCGCGCGTGTATCGATTATAGAGGACTAAATAAGGCTACAATAAAGAATAAATATCCTCTTCCTCTAATACCTGTGTTGTTGGATCAATTAAGACATTCTACTGTATACACTAAACTAGATCTGCGGGGAGCTTACCACCTGGTCCGAGTAAAAGAGGGGGATGAGTGGAAGACAGCTTTCAAGACAAAGTTTGGTTTATTTGAGTACACAGTAATGCCCTTTGGGTTATGTAATGCCCCTGCGGCCTTTCAGTTCTTTATAAATGAGGTCCTACACGAATTCCTGGACGTTTGTGTCATAGTATACATAGACGACATCCTCATTTACTCTAAGAACTCAGAAGAACATACCCAACATGTTCGTGCAGTATTATCAAAGTTAAAAGAAAATCATCTTTTTGCTAAGTTAGAAAAGTGTACTTTTAATGTCAACAAGGTGGACTTTTTAGGATACTGCCTGTCACCTCAAGGAATAACTATGGATGTAAAGAAAATCAGTGCTATTGCTGATTGGCCAGAACCATCCTCTGTAAAAGATATTCAGAAATTTCTGGGTTTCGCCAATTTTTATAGGAGGTTTATTGCACATTTTGCAGACATTGCGGCCCCAATAACTACCTTGTTGCGGAAAGGGCAACGATTTCTTTGGACTGATGAGGCGGCACACGCCTTTCAACTCCTAAAACAAAAGTTCACTTCAGCCCCAATTCTGAAACATCCTGATCCTGACTTGCCCTTTTTTGTTGAAGCGGATGCTTCACAAGTAGCTTTAGGAGGAGTTCTCTCTCAACGAGATGTAGTAGATGGCCAGTTACATCCTATAGCCTTCTATTCCAAAAAGTTATTGCCAGCTGAACAAAATTACACTGTGGCTGAAAGGGAACTACTAGCTATCAAAGTAGCCTTTTCAGAATGGAGGCACCATTTAATGGGAGCCAAGTACCCAGTTACAATCTTTTCTGACCATAAGAACCTACAGTTTTTTGGATCATTTAAAGCACTAACACCACGTCAGATGCGCTGGTTAATTTTTTTTAGCACATTTGACTTTGTTATAACCTATAGACCAGGTGCACAACAAATTCAATCTGATGTGTTATCTAGATACGGACATACCTCAGACATGAAACAAGATAAAATAGGAGAACCCATTATTCCTCCCCAAAAGTTGTTGGCACCAGTAAAACAGAAGGATTTCATCACAGATCTATATAATGCACACATGCAAATAGCACCTCAGGATTGGTTAAAGGATTCCCATAACACAATACAACGAGGTTTATTGTATCACGACAACATGCTGTTAGTGCCCACCTCTGAATTACAAACACAGGTGATAATTTGGCATCACGCCTCACCATTGGCAGGTCATCCTGGTTGGGTAAAAACCCTGGAAAATGTGCAAAAACACTTTTGGTGGGACACTATAAGAAAGGACATTAAGCAATTTGTCACTACCTGTCCAATTTGTGCAAGACATAAATCTTCTCATAAGGCTCCTGACGGCTTGTTAATACCAATGCCAACACCCATTTTGTTAGAAGATTCCCTGTTGCCTACAGTAACGGATAGACTAACGAGGTTAGGTGACATACAAGACAAAGCCAGGAAACATTTATTAAAGTACAAGGAAAGCATGAAATGACAAGCAGACAAACACAGGTCTGAGGCCCCAATGTATAAAATTGGTGACAAGGTATGGCTCTCCACAAAGAACCTAAACATAGAGGGATCCCGAAAGCTGCAACCACGTTTCATTGGACCCTTTAGTATAACTGCCATAGTAAACCCGGTAACAGTAAAATTAGATTTACCAAAAGAATATCCAGTACATACTACATTCCATGTGTCCTTGCTTAAGCCGTACAACTCAAAAACCCGACCTGAACCACCACCTCCACCCATACCAATTAAGGGAAATCTGGAATATGAAGTGAAAAGCATAAAAGACTCAAAAATAATTAGTGGACGTCTGTTTTATTTAGTAGAATGGAAAGGATATGATGAATCTGAGAATTGATGGGAACCAGCATCATATGTACATGCCCCACAGCTGATTAGACGGTTTTATTTAAAAAATCCAGGAAAACCCCGTCCTGTAGGAGGGCCTTTGAGGGGGGCAACTGTTAGGGTTTGTACACAGCAAAGAGCATGTCCCCTCTCACTGCACTAGTGGGTTCTGTAATAGCTCCCTTTTAAACTTACTATTGAAAGCCTTTCTTGTTATCTCACCTTCCCCCCCCCCTAGGCTTCTGTGTATGTTGTTTAATGTGCTGTTTTGTTTACACATTGGGCCTTGCTTTTACCAAGGCTTCTTTAAAACACTCCTCCCTAGGCCATGTGTTAATCCAACTCATTTGCATAATAACTGAAACTCTGCACACCTTTCAAGAACATGTGCAGCATGTGAGGACCACACCCAGCTCTTCAAACCACACCCAGCTCTGCACACCTTCCAAGAACATGTGCAGCATGTGAGGACCACACCCAGCCCTTCAAACCACACCCAGCCCTGTCTATAAAAGGCATCCCCCGAGCCTCACCCAGTGCTTGTGCTCGTCTACCTCCCGCTTACCTGAGAACAGATCCCTCGGCGCTGGCACTCCTGCTCTTTACAGACTTTCATTGACTTCAATGGGCGCAGCTTCTGGCTCTTCCTTCTTCTGGTTTCCGGTTCCTCCTTGCTTCAGCCTCTCTCCTATGAGTAACCTGCAAAAGAGAAAGAAGACAAGGTTAGACTGATCAGTATCTCTTGCCAGCAACAAGTAAGTGCAAAACTTTATTACCTGAACGAACTTTGACAACAATTTCTGGATTTGTGTATAGACAATTTGAAACGAAATACCTTCCACAAACATTGTGATTCAAGCTCTTTGTTACAAGAATATTTTGCAGAACTTTGTGAAGCAAACATTGTTTTTTCTCATGGAACTTTTAAGAATCGAACAGTGGAAACCATTAACAGCAAGGCAAACAGTAAATCAAGGACTTGCACAAATTACATGCTGTATTTTGATGTAAAAGTACAGTATTTGTTTTATAAAAGATTCTGGAAATATGGGAAAAGTGAGTCTGCTATTGGGAATTTAGGCTTTAGTTATATTATGATGGATGTTTGATATTGGTAATTCTGATAACGGTATTTGTTTAATGTTTTAGAAGCTATACAGTAATAGAAAACACATCCCAGAGCAGTAACACATTCCAAACATGGAAACTAGAGACCAGGATCCAAGAGGTACTTTTAGAAGAGAATTTCTAGTAAATAAAGGGATAGTCAGAAACCCATTTAGGAATAGGTTGCACTTATCTGTTCTGTGTTTATGTTTCATTAGGCACCAGTTTCTACAGAAGTCAGAAAGGGCCGCAGATTTGTGCAGCACTTCAACAGTGGAAACGCAAGAACAGTGTTGTCTCTCTTTTTTATTTTATCCACTTCCCCCCTTCCCTTGAGCTTCTGTTCTTAGTGCACTGTTTTAAAAACTAGTGTGCTGGAACAAGCAGTTCAGGGTGGGGTCGGATTGTCTTCAACCTCCATCAGAACTGAACAAGAACTCAGGTGAGCTGGGCTTTGACAGACAGTGATAGTCTAATCTGGCACTCAGCTGTCCGAAGAGGAGGAACTTGTTGCTGAGTAAGAAGTGGGAAGATCTCTGAACTCCCCTAGGCCCAGCATTAAGGGTGCTCTTCAAGAGTTGGTTTCAAGGGGGAGCAGGACTTGTCTCTGCCCTGGTCCTGAGTAGGATCAATCACCGCTCGGAGGGCATGGTCGCGACCCTCCTGAGATTTAGGTGAGCGGTCGTAGATCCTGCCTCTCTTTTGCGGGACAAGACGTTGGGGTTGAGAAAGCGGAGATGAGACTGCAGGTAGATCCTCAGGGGTGAAATTGTCCAGGTCTGAATGCGCGGTGGTGGTGTCCATAGGGTGTTGAGCCAGGCCGCTCAGAAAGGCGCTGAGGTCCGCTGGTTCAGTGAAATCCCTGGATTTGCCATTGTAAGTGACCCACATGCGCGCTGGCTCAAAGAGACCATATTTGATATCTAAGTTACTGAGTTGGGGATGAAGGGCCAGGAATGCCTTCCGCTTTTCATTTGTTGGCCTGGAGAAATCTGCCACCACCATGATCTCATGTCCCTCTATGGAGGATTGTCCTTGAAATTTGGCTGCAGAGATGGTCTGATGAGCCTGTTCAAGTCGCAGAAAGCATGCAATGATGGGACGTTGCTTGTCGGAGGTCGCTTTATGGAGGGGACCGATCATATGCACTCTTTGGAACTCTAATGGTGGTGAGTACTCCAAGCCCGTAAGCTCAGGCAAGAGATTTTTGAAGAAAGTTTTTACATCGGAGCCCTCCTTGTGTTCCGGGATACCAAAAAGGCGTACGTTGTCTCTACAACTCCTGTCCTCCAAGTTGATGACCTTTGCTCGTAGGAACCGCAACTCAGCCTCCTGGCCAGGTAGTGCCACTACGTGGTCTTCCATAATCGTGAGGCGTTGATCTAAGTTATTCACTGTCTCTCGAAAGCTAGCTATGTCAGCCCGAATGGAGGAGGAGGCTATAGTCAGTTCAGAGATCCTCGAGTCCATTGTTTCTAGCCGCTGCCCAACCGCAGCAATCTCCTGCAGTATGCAGTCCGCCGCTTCCAATGGGGGGAAGCAGCAGGTGAGGGCACAGTCATAGTTTTGGTTGTGCCAGGGCCTCAGAAAACAACAGTTGGCGGGAGTGTTGCCCCAGGGTGGCGGAGATTCTGGAGAGGAAGTACTTAGCAGAGACATGAGTAGTGAACCTTGTCAGTGATGTGGCCTGTAGGAAGGCTGATGCTTGTAGTCGGTAGGAGGTATTAAACAAACAGGGCGAGCCCGGGAGAGGTGATAATTTCGGTGCAAGGATCATACTATTGTATGAAAGGTGCAAAGCATTGGGCTGTGCCCTTTTTTCGTTCCCCCCCCTCTCCGACAGTCAGTTTGAGAGGTGATGGACCCTGCCTTCAAAACCCCTGAATTCGATCCTAGTCACTGCCAGGCCCAACTCTGCTCACCAGACTGGTACCGGGGTGCAAGAGTAGAGGGCAGAGGAATGATGACTGTGCTGATGAGGCCTGGTGGGTCTGATTTATGGGGTCCCTGTCACTGCAGCATTGTAAACAGGCCAATGGTCCCCGCCCTGCGAGATGCTCCCCAAGGGGCCCAGCTACTCCACAAGGACAGGGGTTCCCCCACCTGGCACCTACTCCCGAAGAAGCTCTAGGCGGAGTAGAGTGATGCTGCTCCCTCTCGCACACTTCCCGTTCTGCACCCCCTCCAGGCACCAGGATGGGCCCTTAATATAGGACTGTTAGGGCCAATTGTCGGTGGGGGAGCCCCAGTATGTCTTGCTGTACAGGATGTGGTTGTCGGAGCCTGTTTAGCGCAACTCAGGGCTGCCAGGGGGGTCCTCTGGTGTGTTGGGGCACTACTGCGGCATCCCAGGCCACCAAAAGTTAATTTATTTGTCAGAAGGGGAAGGGCATTCACCCTTCACCTCGCTCTTCTGTACAGCATCCATTTTAGGACATCCTCATTCCTCACTCCTCATCCCTACTTCTCATCCCTGCTTCTCATCCATCATCCCTACTTCTTATCCATCATCCCTACTTCTCTTCCATCGTCCCTACTTCTCATCCCTGCGTCTCATCCATCATCCCTACTTCTCATCCCTCATCCCTGCTTCTCATCCCTACTTCTCATCCATCATTCCTACTTCTCATGCCTCAGCCATCATCCCTACTTCTCATCCATCATCCCTACTCCTCATTCCTCATCCCTCAGTCATACCAACACATTTTCAGTTTTGTGAAACACAACTTCACACAGATTAGTGGGGAACAGCCAATCAGAGTTAAGAGAGAGAGATGCATTCCATTTCAATGAAAAACAGCCTCCTCATTGCACATGGTGGGTGAAGAAAGAGGAGAGGAAATGCAACTGTGTGCTTGTTTACAGTGAATTCAAGGCTGCACAATATTTCATTTTATTTAACTAAGTGTTTTTCTGTTTGCACAGGCCTCTGCAGAAAGCTGTGCTGGTTTGGGAAATACAAGGAGCCCACAGCCTGGGCCATAAATCAGCTCTTGGAGAAAGGGTTATAGAGGTCATCTGCAGTTCAACTGAAAACCTTTCTGGTTACAATTTCATATGTAGAAAGAACATGTTTAAAATCAACTCTGGTGACAGTGCAATCCAATTCACCCAAATCTTTTCTGGTTTCATTTTTATTTGTAACAAATAAAACATTTAAATCTGAGCCTGCTTTTTATTTGTAACAAATAACATGTTTACATCTGAGGCTGCTTTTATCTCTCAGAGCTGTTTTTTTTTTCTTTTCTGAAACCAGAAAGATTTTGGATGAACTGTAGATGAACTGTGTAACCCTTTCTCCAAGAGCTGATTTATGGCCCTAGCTGTGGGCTCCTTGTATTTCACAAACCAGCAGAGCTGTAAGAATGTAACTCTCTCTCATAACTCTGATTGGCTGTTCCTAACCAATCAGTGTGAAGGTGTGTTTCACAAAACTGAAAATGTGTTTGTATGACTGAGGAATGAGGAGTAGGGATGATGGATGAGGAGTAGGGATGATGGCTGAGGCATGAGAAGTAGGGATGATGGATGAGAAGTAGGGATGAGAAGCAGGGATGATGGAAGAGAAGTAGGGATGAGAAGCAAGGATGAGGCGTAGGGATGATGGAAGGGAAGCAGGGATGATGGATGAGAAGTAGGGATGATGTATGATGGATGAGAAGCAGGGATGATGGATGAGAAGTAGGGATGATGGATGAGAAGTAGGGATGATGGATGAGAAGTAGGGATGATGGATGATGGATGAGAAGCAGGGATGAAGGATGAGGAGTAGGGATGATGGATGAGAAGCAGGGATGATGGAAGAGAAGCAGGGATGATGGATTAGAAGTAGGGGTGATGGATGAGAAGTAGGGATGATGTATGATGGATGAGAAGTAGGGATGATGGATGAGAAGTAGGGATGATATATGATGGATGAGAAGTAGGGATGATGGGAAAAAAATAGGGATGATGGAAGAGAAGCAGGGATGATGGATGAGAAGTAGGGATGATGGATAAGGAGCAGGGATGAGAAGTAGGGATGATGAAAGAGAAGTAGGGATGCTGGATGAGAAGTAGGGATAATATATGATGGATGAGAAGTAGGGATGATGGATGAGAAGTAGGGATGATGGGTGAGAAGCAGGGATGAGAAGTAGGGATGAGGAGTGAGGAATGAGGATGTCCTAAAATGGATGAGAAGCAGGGATGAGAAGTAGGGATGAGGAGTGAGGAATGAGGATGTCCTAAAATGGATGCTGTACTTCTGAGGTATTCTGGTCTCCACAGAATAAGCTGGTGGAAGGGGGCTTGCGCGGTCCGCGGGAGGCGGTCCTTACCTCCTGCTCCAATGCCGATGTTCTCCCCTACTGCAGAAATCGAGGCCGTGGCTCAGCATGCCTCACTGGGCTGCGCCCGGCCAGACACTGCGGGAGGCCACTGCGGCTGCTGTACGTTGCGGGGCACCTCGTCCCCCCGGATCCGGCGCGTCTCCAGGAATCCCCAGGACAGTGGGGGAGGCTCCCGTCAGGAACACGGAGCTCTGTGCTCAGGTGGCCATTCAGGTCGGCGGCCAAACCACACCCCACATCGTCCTCAAGAACATAGATCTTGAAATTATAGTTTTAATTACCAGATAGCTGTAATCAAAAATAAATCCCCTTACAGCGCACTTTACCAAGGATTTGTACAATTTCATTAGGTGAAATCTGATAATTGTCTCATTAATTATCTTGCTCTACCTTGACCCTCCTCACTCCTGTCTATGTGTACATGTCTCTGACTAGGCAATAACCTCTAGCACTGCCGAATAAGAGAACCTTGGGAATGCAGTAGAAAAGAAAAGGGAAGAGAGGTAAAAGAATGGTTTAGGGAAGAAAGGTAAAATAAAGGTTGAAGTGAGGTGGAGGATGAGCTAGAGATGTGGCAGAGAATTAGGTAGGATAAGGAAAGACATAAGGTAAAGAGAGAAGGGTAAGATATCCAGAAAGCAAGATACAGAGAGGTAAATAGAGAAAAAAAGATAGAGGGGTAACTAAGTTTTTACAGTAAGGCAGAGTGGTAGCCAGAGCTGGAGATAGGGAAAAGGAAATGTAGAGAAGGGGAGAGGAATGAGGTATATCGAAGACCGGGTTGAAGAGAGGCAGAGGCAGACTGAGAGGTGAGGTAATGAGAAAAGTATACAGAGGGATACATGGTTTAGAGAGATGGCAGTGAGGTGCAATGAGAAGGAAAAAATAGAAGAACTGAGGTATAGAAAAACAGGTCAGGTAAAGAGAGTAGCAAGCAATGAGAAATGTAAAGACAGTGAAGGGTAAAAAGAGAAACGTGATGTTAAAAGTAAAGGGGTGACAGAGCTACATATGGGAAGTAGGTATAGAGAAGTGAGGTTGATACAGTATTAGAGGAGTCATGAGGTGTAGAAAGTGTTAAGGTAGTAACAGAGAGATGAAGTGCCTAAATATATAGAGAGAGGGAGAGAGAGGTGAGATAGAGGGGGTGAGTTTTAATTAGGGTTTTACAGAGAGATTAGAGCGTGAGGTAGTGACATAGAAAAAGAGGTAGATATAGCCAGGAGTAAGGTAGTGAGACACATGAGGCAGCACGTGGAACATCAGAAAAAGAGCAAAGGGAGGAAGAGAGACAAGGCACTGAATGAATGATGGAGAAAATTGAGAGGTTTGGTAGTGAGACAACCAGCAGTAGTGTAGAGAGAGAGATAAAGTAGTAAGAGAGAGCAGAGGAAGAAAGAGAAATGAGGTAAGGAGAGAAGTGCAGTAGAGAGTGGTGAGGTAGAGGGATGAGAGAGAGTGAAGTGAGGAATAGAGAGATGGAGAAAGAAAGAGGTAAGGCATAGTGGCATGGTTGAGAGAGAGACAACGTGAAGGAAAGAGAGATACAGCAATGTGAGAGAGAAACAGAGAGGTTAGATACAGAGATAGGGGTTGAGGTACAGAGGGTGTAGAGTGTGGAGCATACAAATGGTAGAAATGCCACTTAACATAACATAACTTATTAACTAACAATAGGAAAGTGATAAAACTCATTGCATTGTGTATATTTATATAATAATAATTCCTATCTGAAAAAAAGTGGAAAATCTATCAGAAAATACATAAAATTCATAAACTAACGCAGTTATTCAAGTGATCAGACAATAAATAAATAGGTAAAGTGTTATGCACATAACTGGGTGTATATATATTAAAGGATATCGTCAGAATCAGTTGACAGCATACTTGACTCAAATCAAGCCAGAACTCTTTAGATTATTCAATTTGCATTGTGGTTTGTTGTGTTGATTTTAAAAATCAAAGGCTAATTTGTAGTCACACGGAATTAAATATTCCAGCAAATGCACAAATCTTTACGCCACTCATCAATTAATAAAACTTAATTTCATAACTACCTGAACATCACCAAACCTGATACAGGCTTTGCTTATGTCCTCAAATTGAAGGTAACAATGAACAAAGGTTCCCGATGTTTCGTGCCACTGTCACATGACAAAGGAAAAGCGCAAGCTTTCTGACTTTTTGAAAGAGGCTGAGCTATTCTAATAGATGAACACTTTCCTTCTCATATTCAGTAATTGCCACAGAGACCCCTTTGCTGACTGGGTAAGTAGAAAAAAAGACAAACAAACTCAAGGAAAAGCAGAAAATGTCTTAGATTGAAAATTAATGACTGCCACAGGGAAAAATCACCCTGAAAACAAAGGATTTCCTGGTGTCTTTCAAAAGCCATTACAGAAGAAGACACTCTATGATGTTGCATTGTTAAAGCTATCACCTTAAGAAAACTCTGCTGCTGAAGCTATGCCACCCACCCCTCTTTGTTTAGGTTAGCTTGCTGCCTCCAGGATGCCTGGGAATGGAACTGCCTAGAAGAAAAGGAGACGCCATCATCTGCAGGGTCAAAATAGAACAGAGGGAATTGGGACCGAGATCTCCTCGCTGATCTGAACACCAATCAAAGGAATGCAGAGAATGCAGAAACACACACAAAGCACCACTTGGATATTCCAACAACATGGAACCTACACCAAGAGCCTCGGGATCTGGGAACTTTGTAAAAAACACATGAGGAGCTGCTGACACACGTTGCAAGGTGATGCAAACAGATCAATATGAAGATCTTTACACATCTGACATATTTGTTGAAAAGGCTGGTACAGAAAATCATCTCATGGGGTGAAGGAAATATACTGTGTATTACCGTTCTACTAATAGAAAAGGCTTAACAACAGGTTATCTTCTTTTGATAACCCCAATGACATGGCAGCTCAGATGGTGCCCAGGACAGAGACCCTTTCTTTTGATCTCTGTTCATCTGGCTCATAAATTGACTGATGCAAAACTCTCCTATAGTTTTCACCTTGCACGTCCTATGACCCAAATGTTGCTTCTCATTTAGTGCAGCTGGTATGATAATCCTTACTGACACATGAAATACTGGGTAACTACCATTTAGGGTATTACCTTATCTTTTCCTATAGAGTCAACATGAATTTGGGGCCCTCGAATCTCGACATCTGATCTCCTGTGCCAAACTGGCTAAGTGAGGGTATCAAAGTAGATGTGTCCATGGAATTACAAAGCACACGCCACCGTGAGGCAATGAACCCTGAGCCGTTGCCTTAGGAAATTTCACGCATCCTGAGTAGAAATACCTCATCATTCAGTAGGGAAAACTGAGCCTATATTGGTACAGAGCCTTGTCCTGAGAAATACCAACTCCTGGGAAGTGGTCATATAGGATGTCCTCTTTTTGACCAGGCAACTATGCTGCTGAAAAGCATTACGAGACATCTGCGCATTTCCTCTTTTTCTTTCATTAGGGAACAGCCATTACTTTAGCAGAGGGACAACTGGATTCTCAGCCTTGGGGAAACACTGCTAGCTTCAAACCACAAGGAGGTAGAGAGTGCTGGAAATACTCACCATTGAACACATATCTCAGTTACAACTGAAGGTCATATGGCGGTATGCAACAATCAAAACCAGTGAAACTATGCAATCGGTCACAGAGATAAACAGAATCATTCTGTTCTGGAGGGTCCCCATCTTTAATGGGTGATGGTCTGGGAAGAGGTGTTTGAGTTTTAGGATTGTTCTGAAGTGCAGATTTAGAAATATTATGGTAAACGCTGCCCTGATGGTTATTCTTGGACTAAAGACTGTGGGTCATCAAAAATATGGTTGTTGTCTTTGCCTGAGGGTACAGCCATAGAGTAACCATAGCTCCTGATTGTGAAGTGAAGGGCAGCAGCTTGATGAAATATCTGCTGTGAATGGTGCCCATAGTCTATAGATCTGGGGTGCATACTATCCATGGGCACTTAAAAAAACAGCAGCTAACCACCAGCTGTTAATTCTTAGTCATTCCAAGTATAAACAGGACTGTTGCCCCTTAAGGAAAGGATAGAAACAAACATCTTAGAAGCCTGGTAACCTGTAATTAAACCTTCACCGTTCTTGATGGAAGGATGCTGTCTGCAAAACGTCTGTACTAAGTACTCCAGTACGGAGGACAAATATAACTGGTACTGCTTTCGGAAAGCGGGAAAGTGCTTCTTTTTTTCCTGAATACCGTATGGACTCAACCTCTGAAAAGTTCCAGAAACAGCATCACCTTGGAAGGTCACCGTCCCTCCATCAGATTTTAGTTTGCATCAGATTGTTTGTCCCTGAGGTGTACTTGTTGTCTGGGGACAATGGAAATGCCACCATAAACCTCGACAAACTTTTGACACTGAAGATTCTGCTCTTTCCTCAGTTGCCTAAAACAGTGCAGGCAAGCCATGTCAAAGCAACTAACTGATGTACATTACAAACGCTTTGGACATTAATACCTCATTCAGCCCAGTATAATTCTTCCAAGGGGCAGAATCGACCACTGTAGCCACTGAATCTGGACTGAAAAGTCAACTAGGTCCACTGGATCTGAGCTGGAAGTGATTGTAGAGCGGTTGTAGTGGAGAGACTGTTGAGACAGCAATGTCCACTGCATAGTATGTCGCCACGCTCCCCTACCCTAAGAGGCCAGCTGCATGCATATCTGCTACCTTGCCTTTTACATTGGTCCTGGCATCATGCTAATCTAAGCCTTTGCACTGATGCCACGGTCTGTCTTTGCCGATGTGAGTTCCAAAACCTGTTCAGTGACCATGCGGAGTGCACCAAGTATGCCCTCATTTTGGAGAGAGGGCTACTGTCCCCATTGTGGATACTGCGCATAAAGTAATGTTACTAGCATTCTGTGCTTTGGAAGATTAATAGTGTGACCAGACATTTTTATCTGTGTATTTTAATCTGTGTCTCTTTTATTCCAAGAACCTTACACTGGCATCCAGTGTGTACATTGAGCTTGTATAGTGTGTAGGACATGTACAGTAGTCGGGTTAAGTGTGCGAGTGAGCCCAAGTACTAAAGCCACTGGGAGCCACTTTGGATACCCGTGGTTTGGAATGGCACACCATGAAGAATGAGGCCAGACTCCCTAGCCAGTGGAAGTGCATTGTCTACATTTCTGTGGCAGGAGTTTTGTGATCCAGTAGCTGACGTTTGTGTTCCAGACAGAGCACAAACCACCCAAGTGGTTGATGTAAATTAAGGGTGAGAATCCCAAGTAGTTGAGGTGGTATATCTCAGTACAAGGCCTCACTTTCACAGTGGAGTACAAAGCCAGAATGAATCATGGGCACGTAGATGAATTTTCTGACTGGATTTGCTGATACTCTGACCGATTTCTTTGACAGTGGATAGGATCCGGATTGCCAGAGTTGAATGGGGTATATATTAGGACAGGAAGGTATCCTGATTGGTATATGTAGTGCTTAACTTGTACCCAACTTGTGCCCAAGACTTTGCTCAGAAATCAGCAGCTGTTGCAATTGAATGTTGGCATACCAAACACCAAGGCTGTGTTGTCCTACATCCGCCTTGTACCCCTTTAATTCACTAGCAGACACTGCATGTCTGTTTATCTGTCTTGCAGGTTCCTGCATTCCCCTAGCGTGACAGTTTTTGCACCTTTCTCTTCCTCAGTCTTTCTGGTTTGTGTGTATTCCATCTCTTGCCCTCTGATGCGTAAGACTAAGTAAGTGCTGGTCCCCAAAAATGAGTGCCTGTGAACACCACAAATTAAGCGCTGGCTGTAAGTGTGTATGCCCTTGCTGTGAGTGCCCGACTGTACGCATAGCTTGTATTTTGATTCTTATTTTGGCCCTGTTGTCACATAAATCTAATGTTTTTTCAGAGGCGTAGACCTAATCCTGACTATCTGAGGTCCTGAACCTGTCTAGTGCCTTGAAAGTGGTCACCAAATTTTTCTTCATTGTGTACAAAGGACTACTGTTCCTATGCTGAGTACAACACATAAAGTGCTGGTGGAAACATGCCCTCTTTTGGATGATTATAGTATGATGAGGCCTTTTTATATGCATCAATCAGAGCAAGGCCTACCAGGCCCTTTTGTGTAAAGTTCTGTTGTTACATGTGTGTGTGCATGTAGTGTGTGCAGCATATGTAAGAAGTATGGCTTTCTGTGACAGTGAACCTGAGGTACTGAAGCCAGTGGGATTTATTTTTAATTCCTCTGTCTTGGCAGGGCACAAGATGGAGGATAAATACAGCTTCCGCAGACCGTGGACGTTTTTGCTGCATTGCTGGAGGGTGAAGATCCAGACACAGAGGTGAGGAAGATGGAGGTAGTGCAACCTTTAGAACTACCATGCGGGGTTTTGTTAGCAAGGCCGCGAGTTGTAAATGAAGTTGAACTGTGCAGTATTTAGTAATGTTGTGTTATCAAAGCTACTTTCTTTGCTTAAAAGACAAGCCCGGGGCTGGAAATTAACATTGTGGGGGTCATTCTAACATTGGCGGGCGGCGGAGGCCGCCCGCCAATGTTCCCCCTCCAAAATACCACTCACCGGTCGCAAGACCGCTGAGGGTATTTTGGGATTTGCCCTGGGCTGGCGGGCGGCCGCCAAAAGGCCGCCCGCCAGCCCAAGGCAAATCAACCTTCCCACTAGGACGCCGGCTCAGAATTGAGCCGGCGTAGTGGGAAGGTGCGACGGGTGCAGTTGCACCCGTCGCGTATTTCAGTGTCTGCTTTGCAGACACTGAAATACTTTGCGGGGCCCTCTTACGGCCCCGCGGCACCCCCTACCGCCATCCTGTTCCTGGCGGGAGACCCGCCAGGAACAGGATGGCGGTAGGGGGTGTCAGAATCCCCATGGCGGCGGAGCGCGCTCCGCCGCCATGGAGGATTCCCCCGAGCAGCGGAAAGTCGGCGGGAGACCGCCGACTTTCCGTTTCTGACCGCGGCTGAACCGCCGCGGTCAGAATGCTCGAGGGAGCACCGCCAGCCTGTTGGCGGTGCTCCCGTGGTCGGTGACCCTGGCGGTCACCGGCCGCCAGGGTCAGAATGACCCCCTGTGTCTATTGTTTGATTGCTGAGTGAGTTCTGAGGTTTTGCACCTCTGTACAACTTCCATGAGAATCCATAGCTGTTTGCCAAAACTGCCTTGAAAGATAAATGGAGTAAGAGTTGACCCAGTTTGCAAAGCCGTGGCAGGACAGACCTCAGGACCCCAGTTGCAAACAAGTTCAACCGCCACAATAACACCAGTGCCCCAGTGCCCAGTAACCTGTGGGCCACCACCCCCGAAAAAGTTGCCACAGATCCTATATTTAAATCACTCCATTAAATAGAGTCATGGCAATGAAAGGCTGATGTGTGTGTACAACACACTCACATTTACTGATTTTATGAAGACTAGATTAGCATATTTGGTGCATATCACTTTCTGCAGTAGTTCCAACTCCAACACTGCAGTAGCAGAGGTTCAGTTTAGCTTGTGGCATGCTACTGTTAAGGAATTGATGTGTTTTATTTACCACTACACTCTTTTTCACAATCGCTCAGTTTCCAAAAGCTGTGCATATTACAGGTACACAATTGTTTGAGATGTCACAGCAAGTGCAACTTCTCCAATCACTTCACTCCTTTCTTATAAGAATAGCTTCTGAGATTCTAAGCAGCGCATCACATCCACACTTAGCATATGAAGTGGGTCTTCACCTTTTTAGGAAACCATTCAGCGCTGTTTGTGTCACAAATAAGAAGGGATCCCACTCTTGGCGTCCCCTGGGGTTAAGTCATACCGAGCCCTTAGAAGAAAATGCTGGTGAAGAAGTAAAGTACGTTTGAATATTCGTGTTCAATATAGTAGATAATAGCATTATGTACTCACCAAAGTACTCTAATTTACAGTAAACCGCCTATAGTCTGGTGAGTCTTAGATGTCTATGCTACATGGTGGGCTGAAAAACAGGAGGTTGCTTTATGGCTGTGCACACATCTACATGGGAGAAAGCTACATCTTCGTAGGAGAAAAACAAGTTTGTATTCAATCTAGAGACGAACTTCCAAAATGGTGCTTGTGTCAATCCAGAGGCGTTTGATGAAAGGACAGAGGAGGTAATGGCTCCTCTCCACTGACAACGATTATGGGAAAACTTACTATACATTTCTTACTTGCATCCAAGTCATTAAGAACCCAATTTCGGAAATCATTAGAGGCCTCAACATCAAATCCTTGTTGTACTAAAACATGGTCAATATAAGCTAGGAGAGATACTTGCAGCAATTATTCATGATAGGTTGGATACATTTGAAAGAATGGGGGCTTTGTTCCACACATAAGTGAACAGACAGGATTTAGATGGAAACTTAACACTATATATGCCAATAGTATGAGAAGTGAACCAATTTGCGAAACATGTCCCCAACACCAGAGGACAGAGAGCAAGATGGGTCATGTGAGGATATGGTTCTTTAAGTCTAATGATAACTAAGAATGTATACTGGAGGTTACTTTAAAATCGTGCTTTCCTGGGGGGATGGGCCAATCAAATGCTTCCATGTTCTGACAATGAAAGCACGCAATATGACAAATATAGGACTTCATTTACCTTGTGACTGTAAAATTGTGCCGAAAATTAAGACTTTATAAATAAAGTTGGGAAAAAAGTAACGAAAAGGGAACATGGTAGAGATATTCTGGATACACCTGGTTAATGTGTGATAAATATGTAATCTACAATAACAACTACTATAATAGCACTAACGGTATAAGATTACTTCTAGATCCTATGGTTATCACATGGGACAATTTGTAGCTGGCTCGAGAATCTTATTAGAAAAAGTTGCCATCTTTGCCAATATGATGTGGACAAAAAATAAATGACAAAAAAATCAGATGAAACAGGGAGAAAATATTACTGAAGGAGCAGAAATAAAGCACGAGAAATACTTCCCAACTCATAATGACTAAATGTTAAACCCTGACTTTACCTTAATTGTGTGTCCCTGTTCTCCCAGGCAACTCCTTTTCCAATTAGCCCCCGTCACTTTTAATGTACGAACAACACATGTACACATTATTCACATCCGCTGTGAAAGAGTTAATTTCTCTGCAGTTGCAAGCAGGTGCAGATTGCGCTTGTTTATTTAATTTCTTTCTTATGTTTATTTGTACATGAACTTTAAATATCATCAAGTTATTTTGTATGCATTCCTTTTTAAAGTTTATATTATAAGTCACGTTGTAGCTGCCTGACATTTGCATGCTTGGTTAGGGGGTATTTTACTCGTATCCCCTTCACAAATAATAAATCGCTTGCTGTGTAAAAAACATCACTAGTTAAAAAGCTGCACTTGATATTTTTTATTGCAAGCATGAGGCAACCAGTTTAGGTGACACTATAGTTTGTTTTCTTCATGTCGTTATTTTTGTGGAATATTATTTTAATTAAAAAAATAAGCATTGCACCATCCTGCCAAGGCCAGACCAATTGACTTTTCCAACGCTTGTTTTTGTGTTCTGACCGGGGGTAGGTGTCAGCAAGCAACGGCAACACAGCTGGTCTCTGCCTTGCTTCCAGGGCCCTGAGTCTATCAATGACGATGATCACAAAACACCACCGTACTTGTCATTTTACCAGCGGTATAACGCAAAATGACCCCCCCCCCCCCCCCCTCCTTAGCAGAAGGAGATGAGGGGCCCTTGAGTCTTCCATATTAACTGGCCTTGGGCTGAATGTCCACCCCCCACACACACACACCTCCCCACCTGAAGGTTAGGGGCCCCTGCACCGCAGAGGCTGCAGGTGCCTGTGCTACACCCAGGCACTTCACATGATATTCAATAGATAAACTGAGATATAAAAGCATATACTATTTCAAGCTTCATATTTGAACACATGCATCTATCACTGTCATGTATGTAAGCGAGGTATGATATATATGTGGGTAATCACCTTGATATCCAACATTAAGGTAGCACAAAATACTAATTTAATTGTTTTAGCACCTAATAGATATTTATTACTATCCAATTCAATGACACACGTTTATCAACCTTAGAAGAGTGAAAGATTGAGAAAAGGCTTGTAAGAAAGCCAAACTTTGCCTTGCAGGCTACATACAGCTGTTTGTAATGGGTGTGTAAACAACTGATTTATTTTACCAGGGTAGGAACAAAAACCTTTCAAGTTATACAAGGATCCATCCTACTACATAAGGATAAGGAGACCTGCAGGTTACTGGCAGTGGAAACACACCCGAGCCCAGCAGATTACGCACTGATCTCTACAGCAAGCACCCTACCAGCTAAGCTAGCGCACCTGTTGTAGCCCACGACTTGCTGGTTACAAATACATCTCTGCAGCAGGTGCTTTAACACTGGTAGGTATCTCAAAATGTGTTAAGTAAGGAAGGACAGCGTTGCTCGAGAATTTATCCTTGTTGTCAGTTTCTTTGGGAAAGATTTTGCGAAACTGATGCAAAAGTTCTGGATTTCCTATAGGCTGACTCACCTCTGCCCCCCACCACGACCACCCCATTTTCCGAATTCGAGTACCAACAGCGCTGCTTACTCGTTCCCAATCCATATAAATACTGTGCCTCTTCCGGTATCTAAAGGTAAACACGGACTTGCCCGTACAATCTCCTTCGCAGATGCAGGTGTAGCCGTGCAATGCTAACGAGCCCCGCGCCCCTGGAAGTGATTAAACGGGATCAAAGAGCGGTGTAAAAATACACAACGCGCGCGGCCCTTCGTTAACCGATCTGATGCTAAACATCGGTCTTGTTTTTTAAATGTTTTAGAAAGTTGCAAAATAACAGTCTAGAGCAATCTTCTTAAGCAGAATGTTGCGATCACATCTCGTCATGGCGAATTTAAAGGTGACTTAGACAGCGCTAACCAATAAAATAGCTGCAAGTAAAACAGAGAAGCAACAAATAAATAGAAGATACTGCCAACTACACCCGCAAAACAGCATCACAGTAAGACAAGCAAGCTCCGTGCTGCAGGCGACCGACTCACTTTTTCTGAAGCAGGACGTTTGAACACTCACAGGACGGACGTGAACTGCACTGAGAATCGTAGATTTAAAAAGAACAGTCTGAGGCTATAAAACCGAGGTTTCACATTTAAGGCAGCGTTTGTGGGATTTTCAGAGCCCGGTTTCCGGTTTGAGGCACAGCCAACAGGAAGTGCTAAATTTGTGCGGCAAACCAGTCTGCCAGGTTCCACGCCGCTCCACTGAACACAAGAAGCCTTCTGTGTGTCGCACTCAGAGTGAAAGTACCGGGGCCGTGGTTTTGGCTGCGCCGTGTAGGGGCTTTCCGTTCTTACGTCACCTTTTTCTCATTCATAGTCCACATTTACAAAGGTAAAGTCGAAGATAAAAGTCTCGGACTGGAACCTGCTGATCGTGAACCAGGCCACCTTAAGTCATGGGGCCAGTGCCTAACTTGTTAAAGGGGCCCAAAATCTTTCTTAGGAGCCCTCCTCCGACACTGCTGAATGCTCGGATTACTAACAAGTGATCTTTATTACTTTACATATGATCATAATGCAACAATCATAATGCAACAATCAGTGCTTGTTATAATTTCAAGACAAAAACAAACGTAAGCATTTATAGCAGAAAGTACCCTGGTACCACAAGATATTGTATCTGGTCCTCCTACTTGCAGCCTGAAATGAGTAGCAAAGTTATTAGAGATGTTCAAATTGATGCACTGCAAATGACTACTAAACAAATTCCTTCAAATTCTGCGGAACACACTGACATTCCTCTAGGGGAATTCCCACAAACTACTCCAAAAATAGAGGAGTCACTCAGCTCATATGCCAAGTAGACGTCTGCTTCCCCGTCTATTCATTGTCAAGATTGACTGTCTTAAACCCTTTCCTGGAGTACCAAATATCACAAACAAAAACTGGGCCTTTCTGTAGTCTGCGTTCTAATCACAAATATCGACAGAGCCCTACACAAGCCTTAAAGATGCATTCTTTTTTCTTCCTCTGGAGTGAGTGAAGTACAAAAGTGGGAATATAATCTATTTACATAAATGAAAAGATGAAACCATTTTAGGCAAGAATATTGTGTACAGTCGGTTCATTTGCGAATTCGCTTTACCCCGAAGATGAATCGCTTTCAGTGAAAGATATTGAACTCTACCCAGGCTCTCATCCCCTGAGCTAACCCAGCCAAACGTGGAACTCTCAACCCCCCTTGCTGTTAACATAAGCTCTGGCCAAATGGTTGTCTGTGCGGAATTTCACTGCTTGATCCTTAATAAAGGGACTGAATTCCTGAACAGCTAAAAACTCCAACATGAGAGGCAACTCGCAAACGTTGTGTATGTGCATGACTCCTCAACCTAAAGATAGCTGATCCCCCCTAATCTTAGCAACCATCTGTTTTTTTGATTGGACTCTCTTTATTCTATGCCATTCCACTCTATGCCACTCTACCTCACACTACTCCATTCCACTCTACTCTATGCCTTTCTACTCAATGTTTTCCCACTCTACTTCATTGTATGCCACTCCACGTCACTCTATTACACTTTGCTCTATGCCACTCCACTCCACACAATGGCACTCTACGCCAATCCACTATATGCCACTCTACTCTATGCCACTTTTCTCTATGCCCCTCTGCCCTATGCCACTCCACTCTACACTGCACCACTCTGCTCGACGCCATTCTACTCTATGCCACTTCTCTCTACTTTACTTCACTTCCCTTAATCCTTTTCTATGGAACTCTACCTTACTCCCTGCCACACTATGCTACTCTTCTCTAAACCACTCCAATCCATTCAATGCCATTTTACAGTACGCCATTTTAATGTACTCCACTATTTGCTTCTCCACTCTATGTTACTCTGTTGCAGTCTACTCTATGCCATTCCACACAATGGCACTATATACCATTGGACTCTACACCGCTCTACTCCACACCACTCTACTCTACTATATACCACTCGACTCCATGCTACTTTACTCTACACCACTTCATTCCAATTATGTCACTCTACTTTAATGTATGCCACTCTACTCCATGCCACTCTACTCTACACCCCTACACCCCTTCATCCCAATTATCTCACTCTACTTCACACTTTGCCACTCTACTCTACACCACTCTACTCTATGTCACGCTAGTCTACGCCACTCCACACAATGCACTCTATGCTGTTCCAAGCCACTATGTTCTATGTACCTTTACTCCAAACCAATCTTCACCACTCCACTGCACACCACTGTACCCTACCCGTTTACTCTACTTCACTCTACGCCACTCCACTCTATACCAGTCTACCCCACTCTACTCTAGGCCACTCCAACCCACACAATGGCCCTCTACGCCAATCCACTCTATGCAATTTTTCTCTGTTCCACTCTGGTCTACACCATTCCACTCTAATTATTACACCGACAACTGTTCTATTCTATGCCACTCTACGCTACTCCTCTCTATGCCACTGCACTCTACTTCACTCTACATTATGCCACTCTACGCTTCTACACTGTACTCTACACCACTCTACTCTATGCCACTCCACTATACACCACTCCATGCCACTCTATTCAACTCTACACTCTGCCAATCCACCTCAGATAATGGCACATTACTCCACTCCACTTTACAACACTCTATGGCATTCTTCTCTGTGCCAGTCTGCTGTATGACACTCCACTCTACTCTATGCCACTCCATGTCACTCTACCAACTCCACTCTACTCCACTCGTCCCTACTCCACTCCACCCCACTGTACGCCACTGTAGTCTAAGCCACTCCATGACCCTGTACTCCACTTCACTGTATGCAACTCCACTCTATGCCACTCTATTTCACGTCACTCTAATCTATTTCACTTCA
The DNA here is from genome assembly GCF_031143425.1 of Pleurodeles waltl. NCBI lineage: Eukaryota > Metazoa > Chordata > Amphibia > Caudata > Salamandridae > Pleurodeles > Pleurodeles waltl. The sequence continues at coordinate 1,027,342,358 of NC_090437.1, read as the reverse complement.
TTCCACTCCACTCTATTCTACTCCACTTCACACAGTACCACTCTATGGTATGCTACACTACTCCATGCCACTCTATGCTAATCTACTCTAAACTACTCCATTCTGCTCTACAGCATTGTACTGTACGCACACCAATGTACTCCACACCACTTTAATCTACGGCACTCTGCTCCACACTATTATTATTCTTTTAGCGTTTTATAGAGCGCGTATCTACTCACAATGGGCTTCCCAGTGCTACGTCCCTCATGTTACCTCCTCAGAGCAGTAATGAGACGCTTGTTCAGAACAGCTAGGTTTGTAGCCGGTTACGAAAAGTAGAGAGAGCTGATAAGATCTCAGCGACAGTGGAATTGAGGTCCACAGTTTGGGAAGGAGAATGCACGGCCTCTGTATCAGGCTCTTCCTACTCTGGGAACTGAGGAAATGTTGGAACTGCTAGAACATAAGGTACGACATGCTTTATAAGGTGATACCAAGAATCTGAGATACAGAGGACTCATATTTGACAATAGTTTGTGCATATAGCATAATGCGTTAAAATTAATTAATTTCTCGACAGGTAGCCAGTGGAGCTTTTGCAAGAGCTTGGATGTGGAGGTAAGTCTGGGCAGCTGTAGAAGAAGCCAGGAGGCAGTATTTTTGTCTAACTGCAGTCGCTTAAAAAACACCTTGATAGAGAATGCTGTGATAATCCAATTATGAGATGATCATTGTCTGTATCACTGTCCTTTGCGCTGAAGCTGGAAGGTAACCAAGAATCTTTCTTAACCATCTGAGCATTCTAAAGCAGGTAGCCGCTACCTTAGTGATCTAGGTGTTCATTGAAAGCATATCTAGCCAGACACCTAGATTCCTAACAGCCAGCACTGGAGTAGGACATGTCCCAAGAATCTTAGGACACAAATGAGGCCCGAGAGATGGGTCTGGTTACCCACCAACAAAAACTCGATCGTATTACCGTTCAATTTGAGGTGCCTAATGTTCATCCAGGCCGACATTTTTGACATGCAGATGTTTGAGGCACCAGCATTCTGGTTTTCCTAAGCTGACAAAGAGACGACAATCTGGGTATTGTTGATGTATGAGAAAAGACTGAGACCAAAGCTCTATCAGCCAGTAGATGTACATAGGTATTAAACAGAGTTGGGGTGAGGGTGGACCCATGTGGTACACCATATGATAATGGATAGATCTGTTTTGTATGTACTTGAAAGGAGCAATCTTGCAGAAAAGACAAACCATCACAAAGCAATGCCACACACACTTATTTCTTCTAGACTTTGCAACTGGAGGTTGTGATTAACCGTATCAAGCACAGCACTTAGGTCCAATAAAATAAGGGCATAGGTGCCACCTTTGTTTAACTAAGATGTAAGATTTTCTGTGATGTCACGTAAGGCTGCCTCTGTACTTTGGCTAGCTCTAAAGCCTGATTGGGGCGGTTGTAAGAGGTCAGTTGAGTCAATAAATGTTGTGAGCTGTTTATTTACATGTTTTTCCAGGATCATAGTCAATATTGGGAGAAGAGAAATAGATCTGTAATTCGACTAGTTGAGGTGTCTAAGTTTGGATTTTTTAGCAGCGGCCTGACCATAGCATGTTTCCACACCTTCAGAACATATCATTCCAATAGAGAAACATTCAGATCCAGCAGTAGACATTCTAAAACCTGTGGGCCCAGCTTACCCAGAAATGAGGGAGGAAGCAGGTCTAAAGGAGAGCCCAATTTAATAGAATTGAGGAATTCTGTGAACGCAGCGAGGTCCAAAGATGCAAAGTCAGGAAAAAGGGAAGGGTAGGGCAAATAGGGGAGTCTCCTCTATTTCTCTATTCTGCATCCAATGGTAACCAGAAATATTCAGGGCAGTAACTGCTCTTGTAGCATCCAGAAAACAGTCTGCAGTGGTTACTGAAGTAAAGGGGGCCTAAATGTCAGCCACTTTTCCCACAAAAAAGCAGGCTAGTTCATCCATTGTGAGTAAGGCAGAATGACTGATATATATATATTGGTGGGATCTGATACGTTTTTAACCACTTGATGAAGGGGTTTGGGGCAGTTTTGATCCTAAGTGATTTTTTGTGAGAAGAAGGCTGTTCTTGAAATACAACAATTTTTGTGAATGACCTTTAAAGCTTTTTTATATATTACTTTATCAGTTTCAGAGTATGGTTTGCACCAATCCACTCTATGCCACTTTTCTCTATGCCACTGTGCTCAATGCCACTCAAGTTTACTCTACGCTACTCTGCTCCATGCCACTCTACTGTATGCCACTCCTCTCTAATCTATTCCACTCCACACAATGCCACTCTAGGGGACCCTACACTGTACCATGCCACCCTACTCTAAACCACTCCACTTCACTCCACTCTATGCCATTTTACTCTATGCCACTCCACACAACTCCAAGCCACTCTACTCTATACCACTCTACTCCACTCCACTCTACTCTATGCCACTCTACTCTACACCACTCCACTCTACTCTTCACTGCTTCACTCTACACCACACTATTCCACTCTACTCTCTGCCACTCCACTCCACACAATGGTGCTTTACACCACTCCACTCTACTCCATTCAACTTTATGATTCTCTCCTCTATGCCACTCTGCTTGACGCCACTCCACTATACTCTACACCACTCTGTGCTATGCCACATTACTCTACACCAGTCCACTGTATGCCACTCCACTCTTCTCTGCACCACTCCATGCCACTCTACTCCACTTCACTCTATGCCACTCTACTCCACTTCACTCTATGCCACTCTATCTCACTTCACTCTACACCACTCTACTCCACCCTACTCTACTTCATACCATTCTACTCTGTGCCACTTTACTCTACATCACTCCACACCATTATACTCTATGCCACTCTACTCTATGCCTCTCTACTTCACTATACTCTGTGCCACTCCACTCTATGCCACTCCACTCTATTCTGTGCCAGTCTACGCTACCCCTTTCAACTGTACTCCACTCTACACCACTCTATGTCACTCTGTTTCACTTCACTCTACGCCACTCCACACAATGGCACTTTATGCCAATCCATTCTACGCCACTCTATTCCATGCCACTTTTCTCTATGTCCCTAAGCTCTACTCCACTCTACTCTATGCCACTCCACTCTGTGCCACTCCACTCTAATGTATGCCACTCCATGCCACCCTACCCAACTCCACTTTATGCCACTCTACCCCACTTCACTCTGTGCCACTTTATGCCACTCAATGCCACTCTACCCCACTCCACTCACCTCCACTCTACTATATGCCACTCTATTCTATACCACTCCATGCCACTGTACTTCACACCACTATACTCCACTCCGCTCCACTCTACCCCACTCCACTCACCTCCACTGTACTATACACCACCCTACTCTATGCCACTCCATGCCACTCTACTCTACACCACTCCATGCTACTTTACTTCACACCTCTTTATGCCACTCCACTCTACACCACTTACTCCATGCCACTCCAAACTATGCCACTTCATTCCACTTTACTCCACTGTACACTACTCGACTCTACTCTACACCACTCTACTCCACACCACTCTACTCCACACCTCTCCATACAATGCCACTTTGAGGGACTCTACCCAACTCCATGCCATTCTACTCTAAACCCCTCTACGTCACTCCACTCCACTCCACGTCATTACTATACTCCACTCCACTCTACTCTATGTGACTCCATGCCACTCTACTCTACACCACTCTACTCCAAATGACTCTACTCCACTCCACAGTGTTCTATGCCACTCTACTTTACACCACTCTACTCTACCCCATTCTACACCAAGCTTCTCCACTCTACTCTGTGCCACTCCAATCTATGTTATTCAAATCTATGCCACTCTATTCTATTTTACTCTATGCCACTCCACCCCTCAATGGTACTCTATGCCGCTTCACTCTACACCACTCTACTCTATGCCACTCTTCTCTATGCCACTCCACTCTACACCAGTCTGCTTTACACTTCTCAACTCTACTCTACGCCTCTCCATGGCACTTTACCCCACATCCCTCTATGCCAGTCCACTCCAATCTATGCAACTCTACTCTAAGCCTCTCCATGCTACTGTACACCTCTCTACTCTATGTCACTCTATGCCACTCCACACAATGCCACTCTACTACACTCCACACTACTCTACTCTATGCCACTCTACTCTAAACCATTCTCTGCCACGCCACTCCACTCTATGCCACTGTACTCTACCCTACTCCACTCTACTCTACACCACTCCATGCCACTCTATACAACACTACTCTACTCCACCCTACTCTACTCTACACTACTCCATTCTATGACACTCCACTCTACTCTATGCCACTACATTCCACTCTACTCTACACCTCCCCACTCTACACTCCACCTTATGTCACTCCACAGCACTCCACTTTTTGCCACTCAACTCTACACTACTCTATGCTGCTCTACTCTACCCCACTCCCATGTGCACCAGGCCTAGCCATACCACTCCACTCTATGCCATTCTACACCTCTCCTTCCCACTCCACACCACACCACTCTACTCCATTCCACTCTACTCCACACCGCTCTGTCAGTCCACTCCATACAGTCGCACTCTACTCAAGATCACACTACACCACTCTTCTCTACACCACTCCACCATATGCTACTCTACTCCAATCCAGTGTACTTTACGCCACTCCTGTCTATGCCAGCCTACTCTACTCCATTCTACTCTATGCCACTCTACTATATGACACTCTATTGTAAGTTACTCCACTCTACTCTATGCCGCTCTACCCTAGATCAGTCCACCCTATGCCACTCCACACCATTCTACTCTACGCCACTCTACTCTAAGCCACTCCACTCTAAGCCACTCCACTCTCAGCTACTGTACGCTATTTCAGTGTATCCCACTCTACGCTACTCCACTCAACTCCACTCTCCTTTATGCCATTCTTTTCTATTCCTCTCTACTGTACACCACACCACTAACTTTTAGCCATGCTGAATAGCAGCCATGCTACTGTACAACATGACTAAAAGACACTGGAAAAGCCAATAGCTTTCATGTAGGCAAACATATTGGCTTTGGGAATGCTTGTTTGTCAGCTAATTTACTACCATGGGCCACTTTTATTTTGGAGTCTGGGCCTATTAACGGTCCTAATCTGATCCTGTCTGAAACTCTGGCACTTGCAATCTCTTCCTTTATCATCTTTCTGGTTTTTAATCTGTATGATGTCACTGCCCCCTCTTGTGCCCTCTGTACTGTGGGTTTGGCGCACAGGGCCCAAGTTGCATTTCCCCTGTGGCACCTCATGGCCTTCTGCAACCCAAGGACATATATTCCCCAGGGCCCATGGTCTCTCTCTACTGAACCCCTTTGCAGGTCCCCTCCCAGAGCTCATGGACCCACTGAATCTCACTTACCGTTGTTCACTCAGTTTGTTCAGTTTGCACACCTGTGAAAGAGAACCACGTGTTTCCAGGTTTATTGGTTCCCACCGCCATGACCTATTGACTCCAACTGTTAATGCTTATTGCGATGGTTTATTGGCTCCAACTGCCATGTCCTATAGACTCCAACTACTAATTGGTTCTGCCTGGCATGGTCATTTGGCTCCAACCGTCATTTACATCTGCCTTCAGTAAAGGTAAAAAATTGTATTCTAGAATGTGTTCTCTCTCCCAAGGTTCGTTTGTAACTTTCCTGTCTCCTTTGTGAGCCTCGTGTCTTTCAGGAATCAGCCACTCCCATCAATTACAAAAACCACGTGAAAACCTGAATCGGGGCTTGGCCTTATTCCTGTCCTGCGCAAGCATCTTCCCCGCACTCACTTTCTGAGTCACCCGGAATCCTCCAGCACTCTAGTCTTCCTTAGCTGAAGCCTTCCTGCTGCTCCCATCATCCTGATGCCATCAATGTCTAACGTCTTCATGGTATTCGTATCTTCTGGTACGATTCCTCTTCTTCTTTGGCTCCGCGCACAATAGCAACAGGTCTTCCACCAGATTCCAGTCGAAGGATTAAAGGCAAGGCTAAGTACTTGATCATCAGGTTAGTGTGCACTGATCTGTAAATTGAGCTTAAGACTAAAGACAAGACCGAGTTCTTTGAAAGTGAAAACGTATTTTTTGGAAATCAGACATTATTTTGTTCTCAGTGTTTAGATAGACCTAGTACTTTGGCCACATTTACAAAGTAGGCGCTTAGAACTTTCATTGCATCAGAACTGAAGATCCTCATGTCAGCATTTCTTGACCAGTGTTGTAATAAGAACAAGAGAGGACTTTGGAGTGCACAATACATGTATCCAAGCTTGAACTAAAAACTGTATGCTGAGCGATTCTTGGGAGTGCCAGAAACTCCAGCTTTACTTTTGAATTGTACCTCCTTTCATGCAGAATTTGTGATGAAGCCTGTAAGTGTATACTATGTAAATAACTACTTAATCACTATAAACTGAGAATTGTCAGTAAACTATTCTTCTTGTTGTTTTCTAGTGTACCGCACACGTACCAATACCAGAAGGTCCAGGGAGTGCAGACCCTCTTACGCAGTGTTGCAATGCAGTAGAGTAGACTCAGTGCCACAAGTCTATCTTTTCTTATTTTATCCCAACCCCCCCTTCTCCTCAGGGGCGGTGTGTGGATTAAGGTTTTGGTTACTTGTTTTATTCGAAGCCCCAGGGAGGATAAGAGGTCCAGCACTGTCTCCACGGTTGGAACCAGGTAGATGCGTGACATATGATGGTCCCACTATGAATGGGTCCTGAGAGTTCTACTGACTGCTTTTCTTCTGAGGAGGAGGTCTGCCAGGTTGGACATCTAGGGTAGCTTCCAAGGCTGATAAAAGAAGTATATGAAACTCTGGTCAGCTAAACGATCAGGCCTAAGATGAACTTCACTATAAAAAAACATAGCCAGTCAACTTACAAAGAAGCAGGACAGCCAACCTTGAGTATCACCACGTCAGCTGCCATGAGGCATTAAAAAAAATAATGCGGGCTTCCTGCCAGACTGGTGACCACTTAGGGAAGAAACAGTCATAGGGACATGCCTGGTGTGTGGGGAGTGGTCCACTGTTTGAACTACAATGCCTGGAGGAGGAAAGTGGATAAGCTTAGCAAGCAAGGACCCCACAAGTGCCATACGAGTGCCCTCTGGATCATAACATTGGTCCCTCTCAAAAAAAAAGATGAACCAGGTAAGCAGCTGCAGGTCCGATTGAAGGATGGAGTACAGTGTTCCTGGCAAAGGAGATTAGTTGCACTACTTGCAAGGGTTAAAAGAGAGAGGACTCTAGAAGACAGCCAATTAGTCAAAGAATTAGATGAAATAAAAAAAAATCTATAAAATAATTAAAAACAACCTACAGGTCAAAGACTAAGGCAAATTACTAAAACTGGAAGCTATCTTAACCTTTTAAGTGTAACTATTACATAAGTCTACTTTTTGAAACAGAAGCTATTTATTGATGAAAAAAGAACAAAGCAGACAAGGTGTTAGCCATGAGCAATGAGAGTAAGGCCTTTACAGCAACCAGGAAGGCATTGAGGGTCAAAATACTAACAGAGAAAATTGGAAAATTGTTTGCTTTCTATACCAGTTAGCAGTATAGCTAAAAAAAATGACCAAAGATGAGGGGCTTTAGCAAAGATTATTTAATGAGTCTGCCAATACCTGGAGGGTGGAGTGTGTGTCAACTTGAAGTCCTGCTGTGAGGAGCAGAGGAGGCTTCTGATCAGCACAGTCAGGGTTGCATAGTCAGTGAACTCTTAGCGATGGAGGTGATGTGTCATCGCTTTCTGAAAGTGCCACTGCCAGGGCTACTGCAGTGGTTGGCACCATCAGTTCTGCAAGTCCACTAGTATCATTTAATTTACAGGGCCTGGGCACAGGTAGAGTAAATTAAATATGCCAAATGTAGATAAGCCAACGTTACCATATTTCAAGCAGAGAGCACATGCACTTTAGCACTGGATAGCAGTGGTTAAGTGCCCAGAGTCCAAAATCCAACAAAATGAATTCAGCAAAAAGTGGAGGGAAAAGGCAAAATGTTTGGGGATGACCCTGCAGAAAGGGCTAGGTCCAACACTGGTAAAGACCCAACAGGCTGCAACATATATTGGTCAATAGTCAATAGACTGGATAAGGTAATGTACTTACTGACCAACGCCAAGAAACCGGAAGTATTATGATGTTATCAAAAACGTACATTATTTGGGCCCTAATTACAAGCTGAAAGGAGTGGGTTACTGCTCCATTTACTCATTGGTAGCCCAGTGTTCCTACACCCAGATTTTGCAGATGCAAGAGAAGAGACCTGACAGTGCATTAAAATTAGACAAGAAACAAAAGGAGGACTGTGTTGAAGGCTCCATTGCCCCCAATCCAGCCCAGTTTTTATTTCTAGTTCAAATAAAGAGGGCTATAGTTGTAAAGTAGTCCCCCATGCAGTTCAATAAAAGCCCTTGAGCGGAAGCAGAAGGAAACACCCAAAAAGCGCATTACATTTGAGAGGAATACTCCACTGAGCTGAGCCAAGGTATGATTGATAAAGTGTGAAGCAAATGGCTGAAGGAGGCTGTTTGAACAACGCGAATGGTCGAAAACGCTGGACCCAAAGACTACTCTATGTATACTGTAAGCAATAGGTCCATTTAAAAGCTATGCTGTCAAAGCCCAGACCTAAATAGGGGTAAAAAAGAAAGAAAATATGTGCCACCCGAATCACGACCCTTGATGAACTTTTAGTCTGTGGATTTCACTGAGTCAAATTCAGCATTTTACATAACTGTTATGGGAATACTTTTAAGAACTGAAGAACTATAGCACAGAATACTAAAAATAAGAATGGCAATTCCATTATTGTTGTTTGCACATGGAAGAACAATAAATGTTTTAAACGTTCATGGTGGATTACATTAATATTAATCTGCATTGAAGTTATACATTTTTAAAGGCAGTAGTTACAAAGTTTGGCAGCATTTGCCAATGTTTTGTTTTGTATTGTTTTGATAGACTGCTCTGTGAAACATATTGGCACTTTATGTTTTTGCATTACAAGGGACTTTATAAAAAGAAACAGATCCAAAAGACCTCTTTATTTTACTGTTTTCTTTACGTCTGTCACAATATCTGACTGTTTAATATTTTTCTAGATTATTAACCTATTGTTGCTTTTGATTTGCTGTCTTTGAGTATGCTGCCTTTATTTATGTTGTATTTGCTTTTACTGTGTGGCATAAAGGAAAGAAGGTGAAGGTGCAAATTAGAGATTTAATAATTTCAATTAAGACAAGTAACAAGTTGCAGCTATTACCTATGCTGAGGCTGCTTCTTTCGTGAGCACCAACTATGTTAAAAACATTACACAAAATGTAGAGAGGCAGATAACATTGTTGAAGAGTTTATTGTAAACGGTCTAAATTTAAAGACTACAGGAATAGTAGTCACACTGGTTGTGTTAAACAGCTTATAATTTGGGATGACCTCACAAATTTCTGTGGGACCTAGGTGCTTTAAAGGAGCCATTTAGTGCAGAGAAAAAATAGTTCTCTTTGCCCCGTTTCACACCTCTAACAATGAGCAACAATGGAATTTCTAGAATGTTCCTATTGTTTGATGATGTTATCTGTGGTTTAAAGATCTATTGTGACACCATTCACTTTTAACTAACTGATAAATTTCTGGTGGCAAATACAGCATTATTCTCAGGTGTTATCCTCCTCTCCTCAACTGATGATTAGAGAATATAGGCTTCCTACCTTACTTTCCACAATTCACTCTCTGAGAATGAGTAAGCAAATCTTGGTGTGCTGAAGGAATCTAATTCTTCAATCCTGAATTTTCAGTGTGAGATAGTTGTGGACTTATTATGGGATGTTGATAACTTAGTTGATGGGGAGTTCAAATTAATTATCAAGACTTGTTATCTTTTTTACGAAGTAATGTTAGTGCCAACCCTGAGGGTTTTTTCCCATTATTACAGGCACGAAGGCCATGGCCAACACTTTAAGTGCAATATCCAAAGCATGGGATTGCAGATCAAAAATATCCATGTTTAGATTACGATTCTGCAGGAGATGGCATAGCTGGCTCCATTCGGAGATTAATGACCAAATTAGGCAAGCTGTAAGGTATTGTTATTTGTCCACTACCTCAATGCCACTATCAATGTAGCATCTGCAGAAATTAGATCGATACCACAGAAATTCCCACTGCATGAATGTAGCTAAGTACAACAATATTTAGTGCTGGGTTACTCATGTGATTGATTGTAGAGGTTATTTTGCGATTATTTTTTAAAATCTAACATTGCAATTATTTTAATTGAGTGTTAGGGCTACTATTAAGGATACTTTAAAGATACTTATTTAATTTCATTATTTATTTAATTTTAATGTAAATTATTTAATGGTCAAGATTGTTATTGGGATTAGTTTAAGAAAAATTAATTAAAATCATTTCAAGGTTAGGGCTGTTAGTCGTATTAGAGTTTGTTTAAGGAAAATAATTTACTTTAATTAAATGTAATTTATTTAGTTAGGCTGAATATTAGACTTCCGTTAAGGATAATTATGTTATTCAATTTAAGCAGTTGGTTGATGCTTATCATCATTTAATGTAATACAATTATTCAATCTATTGTAAATTATTTAAGGGTTAAGATAAGTTTCAGGGTTAGGCTGAGGAACATGTTTATTTTAGTATAATGACAGTTAAAATAATTCTAGCATGTGATTATGTTAGGATTAATTAAGTAATCTATTACGATTGAATCTTAATTAATTTAGGGGTAGCATTGGTGTGGCATAAGGGTTACAGTAAATGTTCTAATAGCATTTGTTTAAATATAATTACATTACTTTTTTTTAAAAAGGAATGTTACATTCCATGTCATTACTAGGTACATTCAATAATATATTTAAATATAAATTGATTGCAATTAAAAATTATTTGAAAAAACGTAGTTGTAGGGTTTGGTAGTAATCAAGGTAGTGGTAAAATGTATTGAAATCTTACCTTTAGGATGTTGTGGCTGTTGATGTAGTGGCATATATGTATTCATCAATGTAGTTCCAGTGGAGTAGTAACATACAAACATTGACAATTAATTGTTCTGCTCACCACAGCGCATATTTGCAATCAAGATTACAAGTTCAATAAAGAATAGTTTGGTTCATTGATATTTCCCCAAGCACACAACAATTGATTCTTAGAAGATTGGAAGGCCATCTGTGCTTGTTTTCGTTAGGGCTGCTTATCTCTGTCAGAATCATGTTTGGGGAGGACGGTTTGTCTCACAAGGTCATTGCAGGTCCACCAGTCTTTTAGAGATGGTCTGGTGTTTGTCCAGAAATGCATGCCAATCAGCAATGAGACCGTCATTAGGTCGAACACATCTGCTTGGAATAGCACTAAAGCTAAGCTGAACTGACTAGACAGCAAGCACATGCAAGCACATGCTAGCCAAATCTACATAGTCTTGGAGCAGGCAACCCCAATGCCTAGCACCATAGTAAGAGCCTTCTTTGGCATTTTAAGTATGTAATATAAATGGAGTAAAGTCTTAAAAAGTGCCACAGTGGGGCACTTCTCTCATTAATGGTTCAGTATCTTCATTTCCAACTCATTTCAACCTGCAGGCATGTTCACAACAATTCTCCTTGTTGTCAGCACTCTTAAATATCTGTCCATGTTCCCTTCCTGAAGCAAAAAGGTTATAGATTTAAGAAAGATGGCTCAGACATTTACAAAGATTAGTTTGCTCACTGCTCTGTGCAAGGATACCGTAATGTTAATGTTTGGTTTTGTAGAATGCCGATATGCATGTATTTATGAGATATGGAATTTGTTTCCAGCTGAATGACTGGAAACTCACATGCAGTAATTGGAAACTGGGCCAGCATGTAAATAGAGGCCCAGCCATGCATGCATTAATTCCCATTGGTTATGGGGAGAATACTGGAAAGCCCAGTTCTCTGGATGCACCTACATGGGATTTAATATCTACAACACGTTAAATTATGCATAACAGAGCATGTCTTGTATGATCATTGGAATACAGAATGCATACTGCAAGTAGGCCATATATTTGCACTCTGTGTTCATTATGTCTTTTTCTTTGCCAGTCAAGAACCAGATCTTTTCTATAGCCTGAGAACGGAGGCCTGGGAGAGTACAGAAGTAGGTGCATCACTTCATGCATGGGAGATTTTACAGTGCTTGATACATCCTTGGCCACGTCCCTTCAACAACGTTCATGCATGGCCTTCATGCATGGTGCTTAAACAAAAAGTAGCATCTGAAAACAGAGACGTGGAAGGACACAAGTAATGAGGGACAAACCTAAGAACAGGAAGTAAAGCCTAGATGCATTAACGAATTAGAAGCAAACAAATGAGAATGAGAATGAAGACAACTAATAGTAAGTAATAGGCTGGTCCTAAGCCCACTGTAAGTTAACAGCTGTCTTGCTACAGACAGGACATACACTGTCTGAGGCGAGACCTAATCAGGATCCCCAGTTTTATATTATAGCCTTAGAACCCGCCGTGGCAGGCTCTAGCGGCCATTAAAGGCCCACTCCTGCGCTAAAGACCCGAGGCAAGGGCCTTTAACAAGGGAAAGTGCCTTTAATGGCCGCTAGAGCCCGCTACTGCACGTTATAAGGCTATTAGAACATTCTGCCACTAGAGGGCAGAATGTGCCATCAAATAAAACAAATTCCTCACGAAACCTGAGGGGATTAAAATCCCCTTGGGCTCCTTGAGGCTTTGTTCACAACCTGTGCTGTGAACAAAGAACATTGGAATGTTGACGCTCCAGGCTTTTACCTGCTAGTAAAAGCCCAGAACACTCCATTGTCTGCAATGGAGCCCCCAACATTCTAATGTTCTAATAGTCCATTTCGAATTTTCTGCTCTGATTCTAATTACAATGGAGGAGGTTTTTTTTACCCGTTTCCAGTGATGTGGCAGAGGCTACATTAACCAATTTACAACCTCTTTAAGTTATGATAGTCAATTTGATCCCCTTAACAACGTCTGGCTCTCCATTGGACTCTTACTGTGCCTTTTGTTTCTACACTGCTGCATGCTAGCTTGTGACAGTTGTGAACAGGCTGTGCAATGGCTCTCTGAAATTTGCCACTGTCCCGCTAACTTGGAAGGAAGCATATGTCATCCCATTGCAGAAAAAGTCTTTCTCCAACTCACAACAGTGGAGCAATCTCACAGTTCCCATTTACGCCAAAGTGCTCTGAAGAGAGGTGAATGAACTGTTCACTACCATTATCAGGGCTAATAAGGTCTTAAACACTATCCAGATAGGGTCTCTGCCCAATCACAGCATGAAGACAGCACTGTTGGCTGATTTGGAAGAAATGGGCTCCATACTTGAGAGTGGACATAGTGTAGCACCGGTACTACTCGATCATAGCGCAGCCTTCAACGCTATCTCTCACTCGGTGCGGAAACGAAGGCTCTGGACATTGGAACTGGCCAGGCAGTTGTAAAGTGGTTACGTTCTTTTCTCACTGTTTGTATTCAAACTCTCACACTCACCATTTGTTTATTCCACCTGTGAGGGCCCCTGCGGTGTTAACCAAGTCTTACTTTTTTTAGTGTATATTTTTCACAAGTTGCTAGCCTCATTTGCCATCTTGGTCTAACCTTGGTATCCTATGGTGATGGCACGCAATTAGTGGTGACATTGACAGATAAATCAATAGCCGCAGAGAATCTATGAGCTGGCCAACTGAATGCAGTCTAATTCCTGTAAGCTTAATTGGGATGAGGCAGAAATTCACACATTTTGACCCGTTTCCACTGCTCAGATGCCTCTGAAATGGGCCGTCCACCGAATCCGGCACCTTCGGAAAACAGTCTTAGTTTCCTCATAGACAGGAAACCGACTTTGGATAAACAATACAGTGCTCTTTCGTCGTCCTGCTTCCACTACAGCAGATGTGCCGTAACATGCATCTTCTTCAAGGAATGAAGTTCTGGTGGTTCATGCTCTCTCTTCGATGCCGTCTTTGGCCAGGTCACTGACAGTGCACCAACGCACTCATTTAAATTCTAAAAGTGTTCATATTGAATCAGCGGCGGAGGCGACGATGGGGACTGGAGAAAGAAAAAAAAAACACTTACCATTCTCATCGTCCCTGCCGCTGCCACCTCACTCCTCGTCTGGTGTCCCAGCATTCAGTGGGACAGCAGCACAGGCTCCCCAGCAATCCTGGTGCTGCTTTCCTGCGAAAGCTAGCTTGGACTGACGCTCAGACACAACTGTAAGGTCTGTGCAGTTTCTTCAGCCCGGCTGTGTAGACAGCCGGATTGGAGAAACATAAGTGTGCATGTGTGCTTAAGACGGCCAGCCAAACACACATGTGCACTAAGGTGTACTCTCTCCTCCTCCTCCCTTCCACCTCCACCCATGGCCCAGCCCGCCCCTCCTTGCACTGCTGGCTGAGCCAGCAGATGAAAAATCAAACAATAGTAAGCTATTGTTTTATTTTTCATCTGCAGTCTCTTAGCCAGGGGGGCGACACCCCTCCGCCATTACAGAGGAGCCACCCCTGCATTGAATATTCAGGGATAGGGACAGGCATTCATAATACTGTAAGAAGCAGCATCTCACTAATATTACTGTAAATAATCTCTGTGACACCCTCTCATTTCTCATATGTTAGGTCCTGTTTTGATCGAAAAGAAAGGTTTTTATGGATGTTACATGAAGCATAAACACAAGACTTCTCTGCAAAATGTCTGTTAAAGACTCTCACACATCACCCCCATTCAAAATAAATTAAAGGAAAATTATATTTGAAAAAATCTTTTTAAGAAATATTCAAGGTCATCAGGGCAAGACTCTCTGCCATCTCGGGGGGGGGCTGAAATGTTGGGGCCCTGGGCCAGAGCCCACTTTGCCCATTCCTTAAAAGCTCTGGCTGTTCATTGCAGCAGCGGTTCCTCCGTGGGAGCGGAGGAGTGACGCTCTTACCCTGCACTGCTGTACAGAACACATCAAAAACAAAATGCTTATAAAATGATTTTATTACCATTTTATTTTTTACTCTTTCTGCCAGTAAACAGAGTGTCAGGGCAGGGTGGAGCCAGTGCATCACTGCTGCCAATGGCTGGAAGCATTGAGGAGTGGCCACTTCAGTTTGAAGTGTGCATGTCGGTTTGGCCTGCTACCTTGCTACGGCCAAACCGACATGTGCAATTCAAACCTCTCCAATCTGTGTTTGACAGCTGGGATTAAGAGGAGGCACAGGAATACAGTGCCTTTTTAAGAGTGGAGACAGCCCGCTCCAGCCAATCAGTTTAATTCCCGCTTTTTTCATGCTGCTTAACAGCATGAAAACAGCGCCTTAACTGGATGAGGGAGTTGGCTGTGTGCTTCGCCTTCAGAGGACATACTGCAGAAGAACGGGAACATGCTGCAGAAGGTCGAGTACGTTTTTTTGTTCATATTTTGATTGGTGTGTATGTTATGTTTGCATGTTGTCTGTGTATGTTTTGTGTGTATTTATGTGTGTAGTTTTGTGTGTATGTGTGTGTGAGCCCCTCCAATTCACCACTGCTTCATTGCCTCCCGATTGCAGCCCACATCAAATTTAAAGCGTTGCGTATTGTATATAAACTATTTCACAAGCGGGGCCACCACTGCTTTGCCTGAAGCAAAATTAGAGAGATACATTCCTGGCCTAACTCTTATATCATCAGTGTCCCCCTTGATGAAAGTTCTGCGAATTAAACACATTCATCTGGGAGGAGGACTCTTTGCTTCTTTCTCTGCACCTCGACTCAAATCATTTGACTTTTAGAAAAAAACTTGAACACCTGACTGTTTATTTTGTGCTGTCACCTGTTTTTTTTTTTTTTTATATTATTGTTCATTAGGCCCTGGACTCCCAATGGGGAAATGTTTGCTCCTTATAAATTTCAAAATTAAAAAAAAACTATCCCTGCTGTCCTTTTAGTGACGGACATAAGGCAATGGATGTAATGTCCATCTCAAACCAGTCAGCCTTGACATTTCTCTGAAAAGTTTGTTTTTTGTTTTAAAACATCAAACAAGAGCTACCCTGCATCATGATGGCAATGGGTGATCTAGGGACAGACTGGAATGGAAAGAAGAAGTGCTACAGCTTGTCCTTCTGCTCCATAAAAGCCATAGTATGATCCCATTAATTCAGTAGGTCAGTGGTTTTTAACCTTTTGACTTCTGTGGACGCCCAACTTAATCACTACTCGCCTCCAATGAAAGGTTACAGCAATCTGCGGATCCCTAATCAGTCAATATTGGAATCCAGAGACCCCGAGCCTAAGCAATTTTGATGCTTTGTACCACAAAACATTACGCAAAACTACAGAAACAAGCATTCATCAGACAAATACACAAATTGTGAAATATTTTATTTAATACACAGACATATTACAAAATGAAAAATTTGACTTTAATGGAAAGCCTGGAGCTTTTTCAAATTCAATTGAGGCCACCATCGTCCATACTACATTCTGTAGGACTGCTTCCACAAATTAATCTGAGGATACCAACTTTATTTTTAGCCGCTGTTTTCAAATTCCTTCACATTTACAGAAAGTTTTTAAATTTACAGTTTTACATTTGCTTCTTTATTTATACACCTTATTTATTTATTTTATTTATAATGTTTTGTAAAGCGCAAACATGATCATTGCAGTATCAGAGCACTGTACAAAGAGAGAGCTGACAATAATTGCGGTACAGTAAAAAACACCATTGACTCACGGTATGCTGCACATAGTATT
Organism: Pleurodeles waltl; assembly: GCF_031143425.1. Taxonomy (NCBI): domain Eukaryota; kingdom Metazoa; phylum Chordata; class Amphibia; order Caudata; family Salamandridae; genus Pleurodeles; species Pleurodeles waltl. The sequence goes on along the minus strand of NC_090437.1, from coordinate 1,027,325,546 downwards.
CGTAGAGCAGATTCTAATGCAACAGGACAAAATATACAATAGAGTGAGTTACAGTTTCCAAAGAGTTCTCCTAAAACGCATGTTTTTTCTTGTAGTAAGGCTTTAACTTCTTTCTTGAAGATCTTGAGAGAAGTAATTGATCTCATTGAGGGTGTCAAGGATTTCCAAGTTTTTGGAGCCGATGCTGCAAAAGTGCAGCTGCATGTTTTACTTTTGTAAATCTGGTTGGTTCTGGTGTGAGAGATTTAGAACTCCTCTAGTGCCGGCCGCCTTCTGATAGCTTGATTCTACTCACCAAGTATTTAGGACCAGAATTGTTGAGAGCTTTCTGTATTATGCAAGCCACCTTCAGTTTGATGCTAGCTTCAATTCGGAGCCGGTTGAGGGCCTGGAGTGATGGGGAAATGAGATCATATTGGCATGTGCCTGTTAAAAGTCTAGCTGCTGCATTTATTGATGCATTCATTGGGGATATGCTGGCTTTAGGTAGTCCTATGAGTATGGCATTCCCATAATCCACATAAATCTTTTGTTGATATTATTTAAGTGGCAGATCTTCTGAGTAGGTGTCGCTGGCCCCATGGGTCTCTGGACCACAGGTTAAGAGCCACTGCAGTAGATAGTAGCACAGGCAGAAAAGCAGTAGCCCACTGCTTAAACAAATAAGATTGGCAACTGTGACCTTCTCAACTCAAAATTTGACTTAACCTAGACCAGTCATTTGTATCCACCTATCTAAAGTTATCCCCAACTCAAATTGCACATCCCCAGAGAAATGCCTGATGGAGCAAACGGCCAGTCTGGTGTTGCGCACACATCACACACAATGCAAAGTTGCAAGAGCCTTGCTGCAATCGCTAAAAAAAAACTCAAACCCCTCATACATTCAAAAGCCTTCCATGCTGCTGTACATGTGTTGTCCTATCTCGTATTGACGACAGATGTTGTCCTATCTCGGATTGACTTTGGTAACTCCAATTTCTTAGGCATTCCTAGTTCCTCTTTAGCACTCATTAAAGTCATTATTCATTCAGTGGCCAGGGTGATATCTAGATCCGTTAAATATGACCTTTTATCACATGCTCTAAACTGCTCTCCATTGGCTTCCTTAAGAAGCAAGAATAAAATTCAAACTAATATGTATCACTTTTAAGGCCCCACACAACCAGTTCCCTCAATATCTCAGTGTCTCTCAAAATCTACAGCTCCCACAAGAATCTAAGAACCACTTAAGTCCTCAGACTGGAAATAAAAAAATATGGATCATGCAAATCTGCAACACTCTCTTTGTCAGAAGCAGCTTCTGCCATTTGGAACACCAGATGACCTAAGATGCTTGACAGACTGGCTAAAACTTTAAAACAGACTAGGGATTTACCTATTTGAACTCTATGAGGATCAGTCACCCATCCTCAGCCAACCTATGTCTTTTCTTCTGTCCCTCTTATCTCATCTTTGATCTCATGAGCCTCTATGGTCCCCTCTTCCCCCTCTTGCTTCTCTCCTGGCTCATTTCTCCTTTTCTTAGGACTTTCTTCCTCTTCCGGCAGCCTTCCCCTCTATCCCTGCCCCTATACAACTCTTTTTCATACTTACATATCTAACCTCCCTTTATCCCTCTTTATCATTCCTCCTAACATTAACTCAGCTCTCCTTGAGTACTCCTTACCCCTCCCTTTAGTCCCAACCCTGCTTCACTGCTTATCTCATCTTGTTGCCCCTTTAATTTCCACATTCCCTCACCCTTTTGATTCACTTTCTAGGTCTTGTCTGAGACAGCGAATTCGTTGTTGCTTCCCATACATTTTGTTTACGTAAAGGGGCTTACCACCTGCCCATTGCTTACCATTGGTTGGCTTCATCATCACTCCCATTCCCATGCTTCTCACTGGTCAGCAGGTGACAGCTTCACTGCCTCTTTGAGTATTTATCCTTTTGATGAAGCACCGCCCAAGTAGTGATTTTTTTTTATTACTGTCCTTAGTAGCCCGCATGCTTGCAGAGATACTTTCATTATTGTTGTTGTAGTATTCCAAAAGGTTGCATGCGAATGCAGGCCATCGCTCCCTTACCTCCCATCCCATATTGTTGCTTTCAGCTGCCATCACCCCTCCAGCATTCTGTTGATGTTGTTTGGCCTTACCCCTTTCAACCCCATCTCGCATTCCGTTGGGTTTACTTGCTTTCCCTTTGCTAATGTGTTTTCTTTGTTTGTTCAGGAGAGGGGTCTCCAGCCCTTTCTGTAGCAAGAGCTACTTCTGATCAGTGAAAATCGTCGTGAGCTACTGAAGGCTTAGCAACTCGCGCATTGTTACCAGACACACCAAAGCCCAGCTTCATTGACTATAAGCCTAATGTTCATAGAGCCAGATACTATGGTTTGAACAAAATACTTTGACTAAGGGCACTTGGAAAGGGCTGGCATGTCTGTCAGTGAGAGCATTGGAAAATATGAACATTTGTGCATATGAGTGGGAGATATGTGTTTGAGTGACTGAGAGTCTGTGTCATATGTACTTGAGGCATGGGACATACCTTTCACCATATGTGTCACAGTTATATATACATGTATATACCACAAACATACAACCGTTTTCTTAAATGGCAGAAATTGAAAGAGCAGAAAAATGTTCTGCAAAATGTTCATACTATGGAACATTTTTCTGCACTTAAAATTTCTCTTCCTTGAAATAAGTACAAGATGTTAACACAGGCCACTTTATACACTCACCATATGGTGATGCACTTAATAAATTGATCCTAACATTGATTTTAAACTTTTCTTCTGACATTCAAGGGAGCAGCAAAGATAATCTGCCTGCATTCACCCGGTGAAGGCAGGGGCACTACAAATGATTTTGTATTGTTAACAAGGGACCTGGTCCAAATCCTCATGGATTATGATGTACTTTAACTTCTCTTCAGTGACCATAATCCCTTATGTTTACAATTTCAACGGATGTGGCCAGTATCTAAATCTACTAAGAGTACGTGCTCTGTTACCTACATGGCAAACAAGGGGGGGTGCTTAAAGTGGGGGGCTTTAGACCCAAATATGTTTTTTAATCATCTGGTCACTACACACTGCAAAGAGCTTTTGGGTTGCCGCTCCTATATAGATCATCCCACTAACATTTTGGGCAATTTTAGGGTGATTTGAAGTGGCATATCAAGCAGGATAGTTTAAAATAAACCTTTTAGAGAAAGACCTTGTCACTCATGGTTTAGCCATGAGTGTACAACCACCCTAAAAGCAGGGTGGCGGAACATGCCTGACCTAAAGTTGTCCGCCTGTTAGGCGAGCTCCTTCAGCCGTTTCAACTATCGTTCATTATCCTGCTCCATCGCATTACAAAAGCATCACAGCACTGCACCCTATCTTCCCTATTCATAAGGGCATCTGTTAGGCCTGAGATCCCAGAGAAAAGACGCCATCCGGGGGATTGCTGTGGCCCAGTGCAGCCTTCCCTGTCTCTGTGGTGGGGAGTTAATGAAGCCTATTCCAGTTGTGGCTTTTCCTGTGGCCATCTGCTGCTGTTGGGGGAGCCCACGTTGCCCTGTGGTGAGCTGTGTGCAGGCGTGCTGCCCCAAGTTGCTGATGATGCCCTGAGGCCGAGGACTGGGGGCCCGGCGATCGCAACTGTCATCATTAGGCTGTTGCGGTTGGAACACTTGCGTGAGCCCAGGGCCAAGCCATAGAGTGAGATGAGCCAGGGCCTGTGGCTTGGGGTACAGTACTAGGGCTTGACTGGTGGGCCGTGGTCTGTTTTGGGCCCATCAACTCCACTGGCGCTGGAGAGCTAAGCGGCTGAGGGCGAGCCTGATTGGCTGCTTATCCTTCGCCATGTTATAGGCAGCCGCTGTGGGATGGTGCTCTGTGCTGGGCTGGATGCATGCAGCAGGTCTACTGTTACATTTGCTGCAGAGGAGCCGGCATTAACACCCATAAAGGATAGTGAATTTAATTATTGTTTCACTGTAAGGGGCTGCTCCATGACTGTGTTTGGGGCATGAACTGGCCTGAGCGGCGTCCTGTTGGTGTGATTTCCTTACTGTTCCTCCTCGATCTCATGTACCACAGAGACTGTGTTTTTTCTTTTGCTCCCTTTCTATGAAGCCTGCAGCATAGAGCTTGAGGAGACAAAGAATTGGATTGGATTGTCTGTGTATAAGAGTCTCAAATTACAGTGTTTGGCTACCTGTGATTGGGGACGGGGACTGTTGGGACTCCCTGTTGGCATTTCTTATATAAATAACACCCTGGATCAGACACAGTGATGGCACTTGCCAGAGCGGTGCATTGTGGCTGTGGTGGGCCTATGCTGGGTGCCTCATATGGACAGAAGCGTTCAAGTTACTGCATGTGGATGATGCTTTCAGATTTACGCAGCACCCTCCTCCATCCCCTGAGTGGCATCTGTGACAGGAGCATCCCACAGAAACCTTGTCCATCTAATCTGTTGACTTGATCCCACCTTTTGCTCATTTCACAATTTTGACTATAGTTGCAGACTGTGTTGCATTAGCTGCAATAGCAGTACAATGACAATAATCAATCCAAACTGCAATTTGAACAACATACAGCATCTAAATCACGTGAGGATGGTGTGACGGCTTCTGAAGCTGACCCAGACACTTTGGGATCTGAAATGGAAAGTGAACTGCATCAAATCCTAACAACGACGCAACCCAACCTCACCAAAATCGATGGAAAGATTGATGCTCTCGCCTATAGAATGGGCAAGCTGTCGGAACACATAGACAAGCATGCAGAACATCTTGATATGGTGGAGAGGCATGTATCGGATGTCGAGGATGAGCAAGCCACCTCAGTAGGTACCCAGAAACAGCTGGAGAACACAATGTCGGTGCTACAAGCAAAGGATGAGGATTTGAAGAGCCGCTCCTGGCAAAATATTCTACAAATTGTTGGCCTGATGGAGTCTACAGATGTTGGCAATATGGATTCTTTTGTGGAACACCTCCTTCTAGAATTGGTAGGACGTGAGACCTTCTTTGATATATTTGTGGTAAAGTGGGCTCACCGCTCTTTGGCACCGCGTCTTGTGCCAGGAGCCCATCCTTGCCCCATTATTGCAAGACTGCTAAACTATAGAGACCGTGATACAGCGTTACGCCAATCCAGGAAAATATGGTCATTTCGATATAAAGGTACTGAACTCTCTATTTTTCCAGATTTCACACCACATGTGCAGGAGTGTGATGCTATTAATTGTGTTTGAGCAATGACTTTGTGTTTCACCACTGTGCATATTAGTTGCTCAATGTTCACCAGTAGCACATTGTATGTTTTGTTCAGTTTAGCTGCCTATTGGCATTAACATGGAGTTAGCCATTAGATTCTGTATTCAGCTTAACCGCCTATTGGCTTTAACATGGAGTTAGCCATTACATTCTGTATTCAGTTTAGCCGCCTATTAGCTTTGACATGGCATTAGCCATTACATTTTGTATTCAGTTCAGCTGCCTATTGGCTTTGACATGGCATTAGCCATTACATTCTGTATTCAGTTTAGCTGCCTATTGGCTTTGACATGACATTAGACATTATTTTTGATATTCAGTTTAGCTGCCTATTGGCTTTGACATGGCATTAGCCATTACATTCTGTATTCAGTTTAGCTGCCTATTGGCTTTGACATCACATTAGACATTACTTTTGATATTCAGTTCAGCTGCCTATTGGCTTTGACATGGCATTAGCCATTACATTCTGTATTCAGTTTAGCTGCCTATTGGCTTTGACATGACATTAGACATTATTTTTGATATTCAGTTTAGCTGCCTATTGGCTTTGACATGGCATTAGCCATTACATTCTGTATTCAGTTTAGCTGCCTATTGGCTTTGACATCACATTAGACATTACTTTTGATATTCAGTTTAGCTGCCTATTAGCTTTGACATGGCATTAGACATTACATTCTGTATTCAGTTCAGCTGCCTATTGGCTTTGACATGACATTAGACATTACATTTGATATTTAGGTTAGCTGCCTATTGGCTTTAACGTGGGGTTAGACATTGCAGTTGAGACATCGCAGACGAGCTGTGTTTTTCCAAGCTGTATTTTTCCACAAGATGGACAAAGCTGTTTTCTTCACACCAGACCTTAGCTGATAAGAGCACATAGATTTTGTGTTTACCTCGCAATCCAGTCTGAGAGCGAATTTACTCAGGAGAACTGGCCCCTCTCCAAGGTTATTCGGCTCTCACGCTGAGTTTGCTTTTAAGGATGACTCTGGGCTACAGTGAGTTAGATTTGAATCTGCTTGACTTCAGGCTGGAGCTAGACGTCAGTTGCCAGTCTCCCGTTTGGGTAGACTCTTTCTCGCAGTTGACCGGAGTCATCAACTTGCAGACCCCAGAAAGATGAAGCTTTAGGCCCTACCGCCTTGCCCATACGGTGATGAATTTGACTTTTATGCTTTGCTTTGCAGTTATGATATATATTTGCTGTGTACATTGCAACTGAGAAGTATTGTGATATATTTTGCTTTCATTGCTGCGACTACATTTGAATGTGTGCTTCCAATCTACTAATTTTGTCTCTCAGGAACTTGTGGGTGGGGAATTAATAACAATAAATGTCTTCTTTGAACTCAGAAGTGCATTCCAGAGAGGTTCTGTAAGCTCCGATAGGAGATAAGTGGGAAAGCAGAACATTATGGCTTAGTCAGCAGTTTTGGGAGTCAAATTGGTAGATTTCTAAGTGCACAATTTCAAAGTGTAATTGTTTTTTGTTGTTTAGAGAATTACAGAAGCACGGCAGACCATGTCTGAAAATGCATGTGAACTTAAACTGCCTGATGGTGCTGTGAGAAACATGTTTTCTTGCTGTAATAAAGCATATTTAGAAAATGTGCCTTTTAAAAGCAATGATGTTCCTTTTGTTCTTGACAGAAGTTTTTGGATACTTTTATCTGCTTACAGAAAAATGCAGGAGAGATGTAGGCAGTTAGAACATGAAAATAAGAATTTACGTGAGCAAATTAGCCAGAACACATTAATGCAACATAATGCTGAAATATATAAAACTTCTGTTTTAGAAGAATCTGGCTTTTCCCATTCCAGTAATGAGGGGGTTAAAACAGCTGTGAGCCAGTCTGAGCCTCCATGTGTACCGGGCATGGAACAAGATACCCCTCAGTTTTTGGCAGTTGAAGTGCATTCCTTAACTGATAACACGGAGAACAGAGCTCAGAATGTTATTTACGGACCGCTTCTGCAAAGAAAAATTAATTACATGGCAAATGCACAAGTAAAACAAATGATTTTAGAGTTTCTTACTGTTTGCACTAAGCAAGAGACACCGAGTTTCATTAGCTTGTTTAATTTTTGGAAAAAATATAGCCCTCATTTGAGTGAAATCTTAACACTTTGGTATAAAGTCACTAGGAAAAAATATAAGCAGCTGCGCGCTTGTGATTTGGCAAATTAAATAATTCAGACTTTAGGTTTCTGCGCAGTGCAAGAGGGAAACACTGATTTACATGTAAATCAGGTACAGGGGAAGAAAAGAGTGCCTCTGCAAGACAGGGCTAGAGTCACTGCAGCCCTACATGAACAGGTGCCACAATCCCCTTTTCAGGATGTGGAGAGGGTGCAGGGAGTACCACAGGTAAAAGAGTCACCAGTGAAATTGAGTGCACCATTTGAATTCGTGTCCCCTGAGGATAAAAAGCATGTTTGTTTGACTAATGATTTATTGACTGAACTTTTGTTTTCTAGCACAGGAGAAGGAACAGCATTGTACAATGTGAGTCAGACTTTAAAGCAAGAGTTGCTTGAGATGTATCATTTTTACACTGATTCTTGGTTCACTGCCAATGGTTTAACCGTTTGGTTTTTCACATGGCTTGTACATAACTGGTTCAATTCCCTTGCAGATGTTAAAGAGAAAAATTCAGAGTCTGAAGTGTCCACCCAGAATTCTGATTTACTGGGGATGGCTAAATGGGTGCACCAGAAATGTGGACAGCTGGGAGAAAAAGCCATTTACAGGTGGGCAGAGATGAGAGAGATGCACATTCCCCTAGATTTGATAAAAAACTGTGCAGCACCCACAAGCTCAATCTGTCCCACAAACAGTCAAAGAGCAGTTGGAGAGAGGAAAGTTACCAGGACAGATATGGCAAATTGATCAGGTTTTAGGGGGAGTGATTGCTACAGATTACCAAGGAGAAATTAAAATTATGCTGATAACTAGAAGAGAATCTGATTCATTCATACAAATTGGAGACAGAATGGCCCAACTTGTCAAAAATGCAGTGAATGGAGGTTTGGTAAAGAAGGAGTCTGCCCCAGCCCTTCTGACAGTGCAAGAAAAGGGAAGCTGTGGTGCAGCAGATAAAAACCTCAGTGCTGAGGTGTGGGTTGAATGCCCAAGTCACCCTCCAGAACCTGCAGAAATTATAACAAAGGGCCCTGAGAACGTCCTGCTGATTCTAAAACAGGGAAAGGAAGAGGAAGGGTAAATTTCAAATGACAAATGTTATTTGCAAGAATAGTCATACTTTTTTCTATTGCAGATCCTACCACGTTTCGCCACTGACCCTGAGTGTGCTGTGTGGTCTCCCTTGGGGTGTGTGCGTGTGGGGTCGGGGGAGGGACCGAACCCCCAACCTGAACCTGACTGAGTAAAGTACAAGCACCATGGATCCATTTTGCGCAACTGGTGCCTTCAGTTCAAGTTACATTCTTCCACTGGAACTAAGCAACCTTAACAGTTAACTGTCTGTGTTTTTTTGTGTGGAACTCTGACTTTCACTTACCTTCCAGCAAACCTTTCAGGTGGACCGTGCACCTTTACATGAGTAGAACTCATGCTACATCAAATTGCTATTTTAGAGACACTGTTCCGTCAGAGTATATAAGTTTCAGTCTTTTCTGATGTGAAAGGTTATGAGATCAATATGTTAATTCACTTCCATTGCTTTACAGTGATTGCATTTATCATTCAAATCTGATTTGCTGATAATGTTTTTTTTTGTGTTGATGTTTTTGTTTTTTGTTTGAAATAAGAGGTATGTGAAACAAAAATTCATTGGTCATAGGGTGGAATGTGATGCTATTAATTGTGTTTGACCAATGACTTTGTGTTTCACCCCTGCACATATTAGTTGCTCAATGTTCACCAGTAGCACATTGTATGCTTTGTTCAGTTTAGCTGCCTATTGGCATTAACATGGAGTTAGCCATTACATTCTGTATTCAGCTTAGCTGCCTATTGGCTTTAACATGGAGTTAGCCATTACATTCTGTATTCAGTTTTGCCGCCTATTAGCTTTACATGGCATTAGCCATTACATTTTGTATTCAGTTCAGCTGCCTATTGGCTTTGACATGGCATTAGCCATTACATTCTGTATTCAGTTTAGCTGCCTATTGGCTTTGACATGACATTAGACATTACTTTTGATATTCAGTTTAGCTGCCTATTGGCTTTGACATGGCATTAGCCATTACATTCTGTATTCAGTTTAGCTGCCTATTGGCTTTGACATCACATTAGACATTACTTTTGATATTCAGTTTAGCTGCCTATTGGCTTTGACATGGCATTAGACATTACATTCTGTATTCAGTTCAGCTGCCTATTGGCTTTGACATGACATTAGACATTACATTTGATATTTAGGTTAGCTGCCTATTGGCTTTAACGTGGGGTTAGACATTGCAGTTGAGACATCACAGACGAGCTGTGTTTTTCCAAGCTGTGTTTTTCCACAAGATGGACCAAGCTGTTTTCTTCACACCAGACCTTAGCTGATAAGAGCACGTAGATTTTCTGTTTACCTCGCAATCCAGTCTGAGAGCGAATTTGCTCAGGAGAACTGGCCCCTCTCCAAGGTTATTCGGCTCTCACACTGAGTTTGCTTTTAAGTATGACTCTGGGCTACAGTGAGTTAGATTTGAATCTGCTTGACTTCAGGCTGGAGCTAGACGTCAATTGCCAGTCTCCCGTTTGGGTAGAAAATCTCTTTCTCGCAGTTGACCAGAGTCATCAACTTGCAGACCCCAGAAAGATGAAGCTTTAGGCCCTACTGCCTTGCCCATAAGGTGATGAATTTGACTTTTATGCTTTGCTTTGCAGTTATGATATATATTTGCTGTGTACATTGCAACTGAGAAGTACTGTGATATATTTTGCTTTCATTGCTGCGACTACTTTTGAATGTGTGCTTCCAATCTACTAATTTCGCCTCTCAGGAACTTGTGGGTGGGGAATTAATAACAATAAATGTCTTCTTTGAACTCAGAAGTGCATTCCAGAGGGGTTCTGTAAGCTCCGATAGGAGATAAGTGGGAAAGCAGAACAAAGGAGGCGAGAAGACAGTTTCTACCAGGTAAGCGAAAACTGCAGGCACTAAAACTTGACTATGCAGTGCTCTATGTGTAACTGCTGATGGGAAATCCAAGATTTTTAACGATCCCAAGATTTGCAGCAGTTCCTTAAGTTCTTCAGAGCTGGTCGCGGGTCATCGCAACAGGCAGATGATGATCGAGCATCCTCCCATCAACATGATGAACAGGATTAGTGGTTGTGTGCCTCTCCCTCCTGCCATAATTAGGTAATGGTGAATTTCTCTGTTTTAGGATATGCGTTAGATAGGTTTATTTTGCTATAACCATGTTATATTGTGGTTGTGAAGTATGGAAGTGCACTGGTTCTTCGGCATGAGTGGTATTTGCAGTGTATGAATACACTGAATGCTGGACTCCCTGTTGGACCTAGGGGGTGTCTCTATTTTTCCAGATATTGTGTGGCGTGGGGTGCATGCCACATGCTGTGATACTTATGTTTGGCTGTGATGTCGTGCTGCATAGTTTTGCTTATTTGTTGCAAGTTTGGAACCATTTTTCTCGACAATAATCAATCCAAACTGCAAACATGGCCCCCATAACCTTTTATGTTACAGGACTGCGTGGCGGACACTATCTGCTGCCATGTGTGTACCACATTGTTGTTTTTGGGGATAATGACTTTGGATTTGGGAAAGTTAGGGGTGGGCTCTGAGTGGCTATGTTAAGTGTTGGGGGACATGGCGTGGGTAGGAGATGGGTTTTACAGCACTCAAGTATTTGCACTGCACAGACGAGAACAGGAAATTATGCATTTGTTGGGTTGCTTATTGGTTTGCTTGGTGGTTATTAGCAAGATGGAAGATAGTACCCCCTTACCTGGGCATATGGCCAAATTGAATTTCCTAACCTGAAATGTTAGAGGATTGAATGATTGTCATAAGATTCATAAAGAGGAGTTGTATCTGCAGAGGCATCAGACTAATGTGGCTATTTTGGAGGAGACTCATTTGGCTCCCAACGCTGTATTGCTTACTTTGCGGAGTATGCGTGGGGTAAATGCTGTGCTGCAGGGCTCCATACTCATTCCGGGGGTCCTAATTTGGGTTTGTTGTGGTTCAGGGATTACGTTGTAGGAAGTATGTATGGACTCTGGTGTTCGTTTTGTAGGGGCACATTGTTGCAAATAACTTTTTTGTGTACTCCTGGTGGGGGTTTATGGACCAAATTATGATGATCTACAGTTATATTATGCACTGCATGCTAAGTTAGCTGCCTATGGAAGCATACCACAGATATGGGGTAGTACTTTAATTGTGTTCAGACTCCTTGACTGGAAAGCTTTCAGGGTCCCCGACGACGGCCTTCTGCGGCAGCCTGTGCTATAGCATTGGTGTCTGAGAATAGAGGCGTAGTAGGCGTACGGTGTTATTGCTCACCACAGGGCAGGGATTATACTCATTACTCCACTGTCCATGGTATACATACACACTCATACTATTGGCTTGTTTCACGCAGTCCAGGGGGCATCAATGCGATCACCTACCTCGCACATATTCAGATCAATCTCCAGTACAATTGGTTTTAGACTCAGTGCGCCTGCGCGCATTCTCCTGGCCCTTCCCACAATACTCTACTTGATGCGGCGTTTCGTGAAGAACTGGCACAAGCAAAAGATTAATATTTTCGCACCAACTTAGGCTCTGTTGCAAAATTCACCACTATTCTGGAGGCCTTGAAAGTTTATATTTGTGGGATCACTATCTCGAAACATGCAGCGGTGCTTAATTCTATTCGAGGCCGTGTGCAGAAGTTAGGAACCAAACTAGCAGACCTAGAACGTGCCCATGAGGAAACGGCGCAGCAGGCGTTAATGGGGCATGTCAGGTCTAAACTAGAAGAATACAATGAGTTGGCACTCAATGAGGTGACGCATTTAGGCAAATAAGCTGCTGCCAGAGTTTACGGGGAGGGTGAATAGCTGAGCGCTACTTTGGAAGCTTTCGTCAGACATAGCTGTGACGGTGGTGAGGTGCTGTCTGTCATGGACGAGCAGCGGGTGCTTGTGCATGGAGTCACACAGGTGGCAGAGATGTTTCATAACTATTACACTGACTTGTACATGTCACACCTTATGTATGATGAACAGGCCACTGCTGACTATCTTGCGCACATTGCCATGAAGTGGTTATCGAACTCTCTTAGGACGGGGCTTATAGCGCCGCTTCGCCCCACGGAGATCGTCGTGGCACTGGAAGATCTGCCTAGTGGCAAGGCGCCTAGTGCTGGCGGTTTGTCAGCTGCTGCCTATAAGGCTTATCAGGATAAACTCAAGCCCCATTTGTTCTGTCTTTTCAAGGAGGTTGTAAACGAAGGTTTCATGTCCCAACTATGTGCAAAGCGTTACAGATTACATTGCTTAAACCAGGAAATCCAGCAGATCAATGCTCATCCTACCAACCATTATCACTCCTAAATACAGACATGAAACTGTTTGCAAAACTCTTAGCTAATAGGCTGGTGCCTCTGCTTCCCAGTATAGTAGGCCCAGAACAGTCTGGCTTTATAACTGGTCGATCTATGGTATATAATCTTCGGACCCTCTTTGGAGCTATTTCTTGCGTTGATCCTGATGCACGCGCTGCAGCCATTTTTTTGGACGCAGAGAATGCTTTTGGGAATATATGTTATCCGTGTTGCGCTGTGTAGGACTGGGGTGTGTCTTTTTGAGGCTAGTTCGGGTATTAAACAAAGATCCAATGATGCATGTGCGAGTTAATGGCATACTGCAATATACAATTTGATGTGTACCATGATCTTACTCCACCCTGCAGTCGCCCGAGAGATGTAGGGGGTCCTTGCCAGGATTACTTGATTCGCAGGAATCATGACGGTGAGGATGCGGAGGGTCTGGTGGATGCTGTGTGAGTGTTTTGGCGTGGTGGGCATGCTAAAGTCCCCTGTGAAGCATAGGAAGGCTTGGATTGTGATGAGCTGCGAGTTGGCAGTGGTGATGGTTGATCCATGGAGTTTTGTGTAATATGCTCCAACGTGTCTTTCAGTTGCTAGTAGACAATCATTGGAATCTCAGTCAAATATATTTACATTGTTAACTGTGGCCATCAGTATTCCAAATCCTTATATTTTGATGTTTCTTGCCATCAGGTCGGTCCACTTTGTATCTTTCCCATGCTCACTGTGCATCAATAATATTAACATGCTTATTATATAGTCTGTGATGTAAGTGTACTCTTACTGATGCTGCACTGTTAATTTGCACAAAGTAAAAAAATACAGTTAAAAAAAACCTTAAAAGCGGCGACAAACACTATTCAACACAATACTAGTGATATCAAAGCTGCAAGGTTAAATTATAAACACCTGTCTGGTAAAGGAAAGATTATATTAGGAGCAGGGCTTGAGGGGGACGCTAAAAGACTCTTGTTTATTCTCGGACATAGTTAATCGCCCCTTTTTTTCCAGACAATCAATCAGCAGAGGTGGTTTGTCATATTACCGCGCTAGAATAGGTCAATTATTTCACCTCGGTTTTCAATCTGTATAATAGGGAGAAAATGGACAGTATTGTAAACAGTCTTGATCTGGGTCCCATTGAGGAAGCTTGGACAAGGGGATCTCATAGGTTTATCTTCAGTAATTGACGCTATTGCGAGTGCTAAGAATGGAAAGGCCTCTGCCCCTGATGGGATCCTGTGTGGTTTGTTTAAAACTGCTGTAGTGTTCTGGGCCCCTTTGGTAACTAATGTGTTGAGGGCAGCAGTCAAGTGTGATTTGATCGCCTTGTGGAGGAAATCCTGTAATGTAAGGGTGACCGGAACTCCCCTATGTGCTATCTACAGATCTCGCTGATCTACTCAACAGCAAAGATCTTATGTCTTGTTATTTTGGGTAGAGTAGAATCTTGGGCAGAGGCCAACTCCTTTTTAAGCCCCGTCCTATATGTTTTTTGCCCTGGTTTAGCGCAGTAGAACAGGCCCAATGCCAGGAGAAGGGCTTTGCACATGGCCTTTATGAACCTATCCTGTGCTTTTTATCTAGTGGCTAGGAAAACGTTGTGGGACTTGATGAACCAGGCCAGTATTGAGACCCCACTACTGGCCTTAATCAGGCGTTTGCACTGGGACACCTCAACCAGGGTGCGTTATTCTCAATCTGGTGAGTGCACTGCATCTATAAGAGTGGCCAGGGGAGTGAGGCAGAGGTGCATTCTAGCTCCCTTCCTTTTTAAAATTTATATACATTTCCTGGAAAAAGATCTAAAAACATGTAGCGAAGATGTCCCTAGAATTGATACTCAGGTAGTCCCAGTGTTTCTGTATTCAGATGATACTGTTCTTTTATCGCACACATCAAATGGACTGCAAAAAGTTTTAAATTGTTTTAAGGATTATATATCTGATCTGAGATTAAAAGTGAACCAGCAAAAATCTTTTATTATGTAAAAAAAAACTCATTTATGGAAGGGAGACCTATCACCAAAGTTTTTGCTTTTAATTATTTAGCCATTTTATTGGATGCAAGCGGGCGTTGGGATAGGCTACTGGCCAATAGGACTCCAAAAAATGGAGGCAGTTGGCAACTCCACCTTTAGGTTCACAAAAAGGTTGGTCCAGAAGCAAGTGTGGGAGATGGTACAGCTTTGTTAAACGCAAATGTTTAGCAGCAGGCATATATGGATTAGAAGTCTGAGTTTATGCTGTAATGGGGAAACTTCAGGTGGCAGAAAACAGTTTTCTGTGTAGTCTCCTGGCTATTCCTAGAGCCACTTCAAGTTTTATTACACACATGGAACTAGTACTGAAATCCATAGAGGAACACATCAATCTTGCAACACTCCTCTTATGATTAAAAATATGGAATAAACCCAAATATTAATTTTTTAAGGCAGGAGCTCGCTGATTGTGTAAGCCTGGATATTATGTCCACTATCCCATGGCGTATTATATAAAGAACACCTTTTTCAGTCTGGGTTAGAGACATTTTTTTTTTACTGTCCTGAAATCTAAAATGTTGCTCAAAGAAGCCTTCGAATCCCATAGAAAGGAGAAAAGACTTGTGAGGGTCTTGGACATGCCTTCAGTAACCAGGTATATGCAAATATCTACAACAGCAGGCTTGGAACCATATTTGATTTGGATAACCAAACGCAGTATAGATTTTATCTCAGAAGGTTCAGGCGTAACACAGTCCATTTTGTAGTGGCTTTTCCCACTACAGACTCTTGGTAGGCCTCACTCCTGTGTTGCCCCTGTGAGGTGTCACTGCCCAATCCACTACGCACTTTACGATCTTTTGCACACTATACAAATCTTTCCGCATGTGCTTCTTGCAACCAATCATCCTATCAAGATATTTTAGCTTCCATGAAAATGGATTAAATCACTTGCAGTCTCCTCTGTTGAAATTGGCACTGCTGTTCTTAATTTAATCATTTGCTGCTATTAACCTGAGAAAAACATACGCACTTTAAGCCATTTATCTCCATTGCTGCTGCTATTAACTCAGGAAACCTATGCACATGAAGCAATGTTTATTGTGATATTTCGAAATTTCGAAATTTCTCATGATTGTCTGTTGTCATGGTTCAACTGATGTTTTTATTGTTTTATCGTTTTTAAACTTACCTTGATACTTTTATGTATTCTAAATTCTCAATGTGCTTTTATGGTCAAAGTACTGGCCGATAAAGTTTTCTTTGACTTTGACTTTGAAATAGGAGAAAAACTGAAGGGTTAACTATCTGTTTACATGGATTCCAGAAAACGTCATTTAAAGTTTCTACCACTTCCAAGTGTCACATTTACAAACAGCAGGCATATGACTCCCAGTGGCCTGTAGACACAGTGCTAGATTTATAACAGAAAAACACAGCCATTTGTTGAATAAAAAAAATGTAAAGTGAAGAAACATTCTTCTTAAAAAGACGAAATTGGCTTAATTGAAAGTGGAGAAAACACAAGGACTTATTGTTTTATAGAAATATTGTTCTTCATTTTAAATTTCTCCCATTAATAATGACTTTATTTTTAAGTTATGAACATGGTACAGTGTCTACTGGCCACTGGCAGTAAGAGGCTTGCTGTTTGTAAACCTGACCATTTGAAATGGAAAAAAACTTAAGATAAAGAGTTAACATAATCATTAAGATAACTTTTGATGTTATTTTTCTCCTGTTTAAAAGATTCAGAAACATAATTTTGTTCTCAGCTGCAATACTGAGTTGACAAGTACTTTTATTTGAGAGTGCTTCAGTTCTTCACCTCTGTGCCCCAGCGTGGGCCATAAATCTGACTGAGCGCTGCTCATTTTCAGTCCCTACCATCTGCAGCCCCATAATAATAGTGTAAAATAAACACAGCCTTTCCTTAACTTTAAAAGGAAATGTGACTCTGTGCTTATTTCAAAACAAGGTCAAGGCTGTGGGCCACTCTCAAGATGTTTGTTAGCCACTGGTCGCTCGTGATCCACTGGTTAAAGACACCTGGTTTAGGAACTGCTCTCTTCAACAAAACAAAGGAGCAACCAGGATCTCTCGAAAAACAAAAAGAATTGCCATGCACTTCCTTTTAGCCTGTGTATGGGGTGCAGGGGTATTGTATTGCATTAAACCCAATGAAGTGGGCACATGCTCTCCCTCGAGCAGTTGGTACACGTTCCCTGGGCCACTACTGCAGCTGCAATGAAATCAATTGATTTTGTCCCACTCTAGCCACACTTTAACTTTGTAGTTGGGTTTCTAAAGTTGCATTGCATGCCTGTGTGATCAGTGCATGCATGTCTGCCCCTCCCATACCCCCACCTTTCTAGAACACACACATGCTCTACCAAGGGCCTGGATTGGACACAGTAATTTACATACAGGTACATGAATGAGCAATCACACAGAGGAATTATTAAAAAATCCACACAGGCCCATACACAAGGAGGGATGGATACCAGCACATGCAGACTTGTGGAGGAATGTGTACATCGGCATGTATAAGCACACTCTCTCATTCTGCTTCATGTAGGAAGATTGCAGTATACTGCTTATTCTTAAAGCACTTTACGCAAATAACATTGTACCGCAGCAATGAATTTGGGAGGTGCAGAATAGATGCAATTTCACATAGGGAGCAATAGACACGACATGGAAGTGCATTGAGGAAAGTCGCAGTTAGACTCAAACACGTAAAGTTATAAATATATAGTCAATTGCAGAACCAGCTCCTGTAGGGACCACACTTAAAGAGAAGCTGGCACAGAATCTAGCCAGTATAGTAAGTGGTTCACCCACATGAAAAGCAATAGAAATAAGGTGACAGGCTAACAAGCAAAAGGGGCAGGTATCTGCAACCAGATTCAGATAGAGGCACATAGGTAGCGGTTACCAAGTGACTCCATGTCCCAAATGCACACCTTTTCCACCTCACCTCATATGACTTGAGAAAATCATTGTTTTTTGGTCTAAAAATCAGCTGGTTTTAATTGAGCAAACAATTCCCAGTAATCGCTGATGTGAATAAAAGGCTGCTGCAGAAAAAGGTGCCTTCATGACATAAGAGGGACACGAAGTAGCAGGCACCCTGACAGACACAAACTGAGGCAAGTATATGCTTTAGCAGACACAACGGCATGGACAGACTGTGGCGACAGTGGCTTGCAGCACAAGTTGCAGGTTTTCTGGACGCCTGCTTTTTTTATTCGTCTGCCTGGATTACTCTGCAGTGGAAAGGGAGGAAAGTTAGAAAGTTCCTGTCCATTAAGCACTCATTGAGGGTCCCTTTGTTTTCTAATACTAGTCCTGTGTTGCTCACTCCCTCGTGTGCTGCTCACGCTTTCATGTGCTTCTCCCGGGTCTCATGCTCTGGACTGCTCTCCTCTTGTGTGCTTCTCTCCTGATCCTTGTGTTGCTCTGTCCCTCAAATGCTGCATTTCTTCTTCTTCCTACAGCCGCATTTCCACCCGCTGCTTCATTGCCCCACCCCACCCACTGTTTTTTTGGCTTTTTACCAATGCTGCACAGTATTAGCAAGCTGCGCTGGCAAAGCCAAGAAAATTAGTTATTGGTTGAGGGGGGTGAAACACTTCTCAAGCAACAGCCACAGTCCTCATCTGGATAAGTTACAGAAAGTCACTTAATTAATCTGTGCTTAACCCTCTGGTAATGTGGCACAAAGTAGTGAGGTTTACTTTAGAGGCAATGACTAAATATGTATGCAGCACACAAACAGTAATAAAGTGAAAACACAACACAAGAAATATCCCAAACCAATTTAGAAAAAAACAAAGGATCAATTTAATAAATAAAATGAGATCAAAATGACAAAAATCAAATCAGCAGAACCGGAATTATACAGTTTCAAAGATCTTAGGGAAAATAGTGGTTAGAAGCAAATAGGTCTAATTACGGCTAGCTGGACATGCTGGACTGGGACAAAGTCACAAGTTCAGGCAGACTGTGATGGAGAACAGGCCAGGCAAAGGGATCAAGTTGGTCCACTGGGATAGTATCTTGAGTCTTTAGATTCAAGTTGTGAAGCTTGCGTCAGCATGCACCACTCTAAGTTGAGGAGCCATTGAGCATGAGCTATGATGGGGGCTCCTACATCAAGAGGCACTGCGCTGGGTCCGTGCTAGTGAAGCTGGTGCTCAGGAGCTGCAATGTGAGGTCCGACAAGCTGCTTTGGATCTGGTGAAGTCGCAGGTCTGGAGCTGGCAATGCGATGACTTGCATTGAGATGTATCATGCTGCATCGGTCCTGATGAAGCCGCTACTCAGGCGCCTGTTGTGTCCTTGTAGCGCAGAACAGGAGGTCAATCAACTACCCTTTGAGACACTTTGGTAGTCCTGGGTTCAAGCAGAAAGGCAGGCTTTAGGCAGCAGGGCAGTCCTGAAACAGATGGGCAGGCCTTAGTCAGAATTGCAGTCCTCAGGCAGCATGGCAGTACTCAGGCAGCATGGCAGTCGTCCTTCTAGTAGAGTCTGCAGGTCTGGGAGTGTTCTGTGGGGTTGGTCTCAATGTCCAAATAACTTCTAGACATCTCCTCACATCTGGTTCTGGAATTTCCTTCCTTTCACTGCGCAGACCCCAAGATGTCTCAGATGACTAAAGGCAAGTGTAAAGTTCTTTGTGAGGCAGGAGTAGGCCCATCCTGCCAACCCCAGACACCCTTTGTGACATAATCTGGGAGGTATACACAAAGGCCAGCTGTCAACTACACCTAGTCATGTGACCCAGGACACAGGCTGCAAGCACCAAATGGTTGCAACAAAAAAATGGCAACTTTCTAAAAGTGGCATTTTCAGAATTGTGATTTAAAATCTGTCTTTCTATTAAAGAGGATTTCAAATTACAATTCTTGAAAGACCAAACATGACACTTCCACCTTTTAAACGTAATAAGGTAACCCAATGTCACCCAATGTTTTCTTTTCCCAAAGAAAAGTTAGCACTTATTAAATGTAATAAGGTAACCCAATGTTATCCTATGGTAGATATAGGCCTTGCAGTACTGCAAAACAAGTTTAGGAGTTTTTCATTACCAGGAAAGGCAAAATTTTAAAGTACATATCCAACTTTTCAAATACTCTGCACCCTGCCCTAAGGACCTACATTAGGGGTGACATATGAATTAGAAAATACGTTTTAGGCTTAGCAAAGGGGTTATTTTGCCAACTTAAATTTTCTGTTTACAACTGCATACAGGCTGCAGTGGCAGGCTGGAGACATGTTTTGAAACTCTACTTAGGTGGGTGACACAATACGTGCTGCAAGTCTACTAGTAGTATTTAATTTTACAGGCCCTGGGTACATGTAGTAGCACCTGGCCATTGACGTATAAGTAAATTAAATGTGGCAATTGGGTGGAAGTCAATTTTACCAGGTTCAAGGGAGTGAGCACAAGCACTTTAGCACTAGTTAGCAGCGGTAAAGTATATACAAAACTAATTCCAGCAAAACAGGAGGAGTGAGCGCAAACGATTTAGAGGCAGACCACCCTTAAGCTAACAGTTCTAACACCTCCATTCTCCAACTAATCAGTTTCTTTTATGTTCCCCCTTCTGCATCCTTATACCTTGCTCCCTCTTAACTCTCTTTCTCATACCATGTTTGTGGTTCCTATCCAGCACTAAACATGTATTCCCGTGATATCTTCAACTAGTGCCTTCCACAAAGATTGTTGTCAAATTATTTTCCTCTTTCTATAAATTTACTATCCAATGTTGCTCACTAGTTCATTGTAAGGGATTGCTTGCTATCGCCATATTGTTATAGAGTGTTAAATTCATTCTGGTTGAGTAATGCTTTATAAAATGTAAAATAAATAAAAACATTGATTAGTTCTATCATTGCCTGCTCAGATAGCAAATTATCTTACTCCAGGTAATCCACACCATTGCAATTACATTACAAAATGGGAAGAAACTCCTAGATTTAGAATCTCTCCAATTCTGAACTCTCTATGCCTGCTTTGCATAAATGCCAACATCCCATTCAAAACCTTGCCGATAAACGCACCTATGGAAACACCCTAATTCCATTAGGAACAAACTGCATCAGTAAATCCCTGAACACCAGTAGCTCCCCCCCAGTTATTTTGCAGATCAAGGACATTGGCTTGCCGCAAAAGTCCTTTGTTCACCCATATCAATATGCCCATTTGACAAAGTTTTGGGGAAAAAAAACACAAATTACACATGCATACAAAAATCCTGAATCCTCAAATCAGGACACATGCATAAATTGATTTGATATGAGTGTGAATAGTTGTTTATTTAGAGTACACTAGTGGGTCTTCCCAGAGGACTGAGCAGTGTTTAACCCCTTCGTTGCCAGGCCTTTTCCCCCTCCTGTGCCGAGCCTTTTTTTGGCTATTTGGAGCAGTTCGCGCTTAGGCCCTCATAACATTTTGTTCACATAAGCTACCCACGCCAAATTTGCGTCCTTTTTTTCCAACATCCTAGGGATTCTAGAGGTACCCAGACTTTGTGGGTTCCCCAGAAGGAGGCCAAGAAATGAGCCAAAAAACAGTGAAAATTTCTTTTTTTTCAAAAAAATTGGAAAAATGGGCTGCAGAAGAAGGCTTGTGGTTTTGTCCCTGAAAAGGGCATCAACAAAGGGTTTCCGGTGATAAAATCACCAGCTTCCCAGCTTTCAGGAACAGGCAGACTTGAATCAGAAAACCCAATTTTTCAACACAATTTTGGCATTTTACGGGGACATACCACCATTTTTATGATTTTTTGTGCTTTCAGCCTCCTTCCAGTCAGTGACAGAAATGGGCATGAAACCAACGCTGGATCCCAGAAACCGCAACATTTTTGAAAAGTAGACAAAAATCGGAATTCAGCAAGGGGTAATTTGTGTAGATACTACAAGGATTTCCTACAGAAAATAACAACTGAAAAAGAAAAATATTGAAATTGAGGTGAAAAAAACATCAATTTTTCTCTCCGTTTTACTCTGTAACTTTTACCTGCAATGTCAGATTTTCGAAAGCAATATACCGTTACGTCTGCTGGACTCTTCTGGTTGCGGGGATATATAGGGCTTATAGGTTCATCAAGAACTCTAGGTACCCAGAGCTAATAAATGACCTGCACCCTGCAGTGGGTTTTCAATCTATGCCGGGTATACAGCAATTCATTTGCTGAAATACAAAGAGTAAAAAATAGCTATCAAGAAAACCTTTGTATTTCCAAAATGGGCACAAGATAAGGTGTTGAGAAGCAGTGGTTATTTGCACATCTCTGAATTCCGGGGTGCCCATACTAGCATGTGAATTACAGGGCATTTCTCAAATAGACGTCTTTTTTACACACTGTCTTACATTTGGAAGGGAAAAATGTAGAGAAAGACAAGGGGCAATAACACTTGTTTTGCTATTCTATGTTCCCCCAAGTCTCCCGATAAAAATGATACCTCACTTGTGTGGGTAGGCCTAGCGCCCGCGACAGGATATGCCCCAAAACACAACGTGGACACATCACAGAAAACAGAGCTGTTTTTAGCAAAGTGACTACCTGTAGATTTTGGCCTGTAGCTCAGCCGCCACCTAGGGAAACCTACCAAACCTGTGCATTTCTGAAAACTAGAGACCTAGGGGAATCCAAGATGGGGTGGCTTGTGTGGCTCAGACCAGGTTCTGTTACCCAGAATCCTTTGCAAACCTCAAAATTTGGCTAAAAAAACACATGTTCCTCACATTTCTGTGGCAGAAAGTTCTGGAATCTGAGAGGAGCCATGAATTTCCTTCCACCCAGCGTTCCCCCACGTCTCCCGATAAAAATGATACCTCACTTGTGTGGGTAGGCCTAGCGCCCGTGACAGGAAATGCCCCAAAGCGCAACGTGGACACATCCAAATTTGTGAAGGAAAACAGAGGTGTTTTTTGCAAAGTGCCTACCTGCAGATTTTGGCCTGTAGCTCAGCCGCCACCTAGGGAAACCTACCAAACCTATGCATTTCTGAAAACTAGAGACCTAGGGGAATCCAAGATGGGGTGACTTGTGTGGCTCGGACCAGGTTCGGTTACCCAGAATCCTTTGCAAACCTCAAAATGTGGCTAAAAAAACACATGTTCCTCACATTTCTGTGGCAGAAAGTTCTGGAATCTGAGAGGAGCCATGAATTTCCTTCCACCCAGCGTTCCCCCACGTCTCCCGATAAAAATGATACCTCACTTGTGTGGGTAGGCCTAGCGCCCGTGACAGGAAATGCCCCAAAGCGCAACGTGGACACAGCCAAATTGGTGAAGGAAAACAGAGGTGTTTTTTGCAAAGTGCCTACCTGTAGATTTTGGCCTGTAGCTCAGCCGCCACCTAGGGAAACCTACCAAACCTGTGCATTTCTGAAAACTAGAGACCTAGGGGAATCCAAGATAGGGTGACTTGTGTGGCTCGGACCAGGTTCTGTTACCCAGAATCCTTTGCAAACCTCAAAATTTGGCTAAAAAAACACATGTTCCTCACATTTCTGTGGCAGAAAGTTCTGGAATCTGAGAGGAGCCACAAATTTCCTTCCACCCAGCGTTCCCCCACGTCTCCCGATAAAAATGATACCTCACTTGTGTGGGTAGGCTTAGCGCCCGTGACAGGAACTGCCCCAAAGCGCAACGTGGACACAGCCAAATTGGTGAAGGAAAACAGAGGTGTTTTTTGCAAAGTGCCTACCTGTAGATTTTGGCCTGTAGCTCAGCCGCCACATAGGGAAACCTACCAAACCTGTGCATTTCTGAAAACTAGAGACCTAGGGGAATCCAAGATGGGGTGACTTGTGTGGCTCGGACCAGGTTCTGTTACCCAGAATCCTTTGCAAACCTCAAAAGTTGGCTAAAAAAACACATGTTCCTCACATTTCTGTGGCAGAAAGTTCTGGAATCTGAGAGGAGCCACAAATTTCCTTCCACCCAGCGTTCCCCCACGTCTCCCGATAAAAATGATACCTCACTTGTGTGGGTAGGCCTAGCGCCCATGACAGGAAATGCCCCAAAGCGCAACGTGGACACAGCCAAATTGGTGAAGGAAAACAGAGGTGTTTTTTGCAAAGTGCCTACCTGTAGATTTTGGCCTGTAGCTCAGCCGCCACCTAGGGAAACCTACCAAACCTGTGCATTTCTGAAAACTAGAGACCTAGGGGAATCCAAGATGGGGTGACTTGTGTGGCTCGGACCAGGTTCTGTTACCCAGAATCCTTTGCAAACCTCAAAATTTGGCTAAAAAAACACATGTTCCTCACATTTCTGTGGCAGAAAGTTCTGGAATCTGAGAGGAGCCACGAATTTCCTTCCACCCAGCGTTCCCCCACGTCTCCCGATAAAAATGATACCTCACTTGTGTGGGTAGGCCTAGCGCCCGTGACAGGAAATGCCCCAAAGCGCAACGTGGACACAGCCAAATTGGTGAAGGAAAACAGAGGTGTTTTTTGCAAAGTGCCTACCTGTAGATTTTGGCCTGTAGCTCAGCCGCCACCTAGGGAAACCTACCAAACCTGTGCATTTCTGAAAACTAGAGACCTAGGGGAATCCAAGATGGGGTGACTTGTGTGGCTCGGACCAGGTTCTGTTACCCAGAATCCTTTGCAAACCTCAAAATTTGGCTAAAAAAAACACATGTTCCTCACATTTCTGTGGCAGAAAGTTCTGGAATCTGAGAGGAGCCACGAATTTCCTTCCACCCAGCGTTTCCCCACGTCTCCCGATAAAAATGATACCTCACTTGTGTGGGTAGGCCTAGCGCCTGTGACAGGAAATGCCCCAAAGCGCAACGTGGACACAGTCAAATTGGTGAAGGAAAACAGAGGTGTTTTTTGCAAAGTGCCTACCTGTAGATTTTGGCCTGTAGCTCAGCCGCCACATAGGGAAACCTACCAAACCTGTGCATTTCTGAAAACTAGAGAACTAGGGGAATCCAAGATGGGGTGACTTGTGTGGCGCGGACCAGGTTCTGTTACCCAGAATCCTTTGCAAACCTCAAAATTTGGCTAAAAAAACACATGTTCCTCACATTTCTGTGGCAGAAAGTTCTGGAATCTGAGAGGAGCCACGAATTTCCTTCCACCCAGCGTTCCCCCACGTCTCCCGATAAAAATGATACCTCACTTGTGTGGGTAGGCCTAGCGCCCGCGACAGGATATGCCCCAAAACACAACGTGGACACATCACAGAAAACAGAGCTGTTTTTAGCAAAGTGACTACCTGTAGATTTTGGCCTGTAGCTCAGCCGCCACCTAGGGAAACCTACCAAACCTGTGCATTTCTGAAAACTAGAGACCTAGGGAAATCCAAGATGGGGTGACTTGTGTGGCTCGGACCAGGTTCTGTTACCCAGAATCCTTTGCAAACCTCAAAATGTGGCTAAAAAAACACATGTTCCTCACATTTCTGTGGCAGAAAGTTCTGGAGTCTGAGAGGAGCCATGAATTTCCTTCCACCCAGCGTTCCCCCACGTCTCCCGATAAAAATGATACCTCACTTGTGTGGGTAGGCCTAGCGCCCGCGACAGGAAACGCCCCAAAGCGCAACGTGGACACAGCCAAATGTTTGAAGGAAAACAGAGGTGTTTTTTGCAAAGTGCCTACCTGTAGATTTTGGCCTGTAGCTCAGCCGCCACCTAGGGAAACCTACCAAACCTGTGCATTTCTGAAAACTAGAGACCTAGGGGAATCCAAGATGGGGTGACTTGTGTGGCTCGGACCAGGTTCTGTTACCCAGAATCCTTTGCAAACCTCAAAATTTGGCTAAAAAAACACATGTTCCTCACATTTCTGTGGCAGAAAGTTCTGGAATCTGAGAGGAGCCACAAATTTCCTTCCACCCAGCGTTCCCCCACGTCTCCCGATAAAAATGATACCTCACTTGTGTGGGTAGGCCTAGCGCCCACAAAAGGAAATGGCCCAAAACACAACGTGGACACAACATATTTTTTCACAAAAAACAGAGGTGTTTTTTGCAAAGTGCCTACCTGTGGATTTGGACCTCTAGCTCAGCCGGCACCTGGGGAAACCTAGCAAACCAGCGCATTTTTGAAAACTAGAGACCTAGGGGAATCCAAGATGGGGTGATTTGCGGGGCTCTGACCAGGTTCTGTTACCCAGAATCCTTTGCAAACATCAAAATTTGGCCCAAAAACACTTTTTCCTCTCATTTCGGTGACAGAAAGTTCTGGAATCTGAGAGGAGCCACAAATTTCCTTCCACCCAGCGTTCCCCTAAGTCTCTCCATAAAAATGGTACCTCACTTGTGTGGGTAGGCCTAGCGCCCACAAAAGGAAATGGCCCAAAACACAACGTGGACACAACATATTTTTTCACAAAAAACAGAGGTGTTTTTTGCAAAGTGCCTACCTGTGGATTTTGACCTCTAGCTCAGCCGGCCCCAGGGGGGGGGTGAAATGCCCTAAAATAAATTTGACCCCCCCCTGCCCAGGAGCGACCCTTGCTTACGGGGTCGCTCCCCCTGCGTGACATTGGCGTCAAACAACAAATCCCCGGTGCCTAGTGGTTTCTGCCCCCTTGGGGGCAGATTGCCCTACAATTGACCAATCTGGCCCCAAGGGGGGAAGAAATGGTCTAAATACACTTTGCCCCCCAGGGGAGCGACCCTTGTCTGATGGGTCGCTCCCCATCTCTAAAAAAACAAACAAACAAACAAAAAAACACAAAAAACAAATTTGTCCTGGCGCCTACAGGTTTCTGCCCCCCCTGGGGGCAGATCGGCCTAATAATAGGCCGATCTTCCCCCAGGGGGTTCAGAAATGGCCTAAAATAAATTTGCATCCCCAACCCCCACCCCCCCACCAGGAGCGACCCTTGCCTACGGGGTCGCTCCCCCTGCGTGACATTGGCGCCAAAAAACAAATCCCCGGTGCCTAGTGGTTTCTGCCCCCTTGCGGGCAGATTGACCTAAAATCGACCCATCTGCCCTCAAGGGGGGCAGAAATGCTCTAAATACAGTTTGCCCCCCAGGGGAGCGACCCTTGTCTGATGGGTCGCTCCCCATCTCTAAAAAAACAAACAAACAAAACAAAAAAACACAAAAAAAATATTTGCCCTGGCAACAAGAGATTTCTGCCCCCCCTGGGGACAGATCGGCCTAATAATAGGCCGATCTGCCCCTAGGGGGGGCAGAAATGGCCTAAAATAAATTTGCCCCCCCAACTCCCACCCCCCCTTCGGAGCGACCCTTGCCTACGGGGTCGCTCCCCCTGCGTGACATTGGCACCAAAAAACAAATCCCCGGTGCCTAGTGGTTTCTGCCCCCTTGGGGGCAGATTGACATAAAATCGACCAATCTGCCCCCAAGGGGGGCAGAAATGGTCTAAACACAGTTTGCCCCCCAGGGGAGCAACCCTTGTCTGATGGGTCGCTCCCCATCTCTAAAAAAACAAACAAACAAACAAAAAAAAATTTTTTTTTTTGCCCTGGCGCCTAGAGGTTTCTGCCCCCCCTGGGGGTAGATCGGCCTAATACCAATAGGCCGATCTGCCCCCAGGGGGGGCAGAGATGGCCTAAAATAATTTTGTCCCCCCCACACCCCCCCCGGGGAGCGACCCTTGCCTACAAGGTCGCTCCCCTTGCGTGACGGCGCAAAAAAAAGATCCCTGGTGCCTAGTGGTTTCTGCCCCCCTTGGGGGCAGATTGACCTAAAATCGGCCGAACTGCCCCCAAAGCGGGCAGAACTGGCCTAAATACATTTTGCCCCTCCAGGGGAGCGACCCTTGTCCAAGGGGTCGCTCCCCATCTGTAAAACGAAAAAACAAAAAAATCCCTGGTGCCTAGTGGTTTCTGCCCCCCTTGGGGGCAGATCAGCCAAATCAAAATAGGCTGATCTACCCCCCAGGGGGGCAGAAATGGCCTAAAATAACCCCCCCCCCCCAGGGAGCGACCATTGCCTAAGGGGTCGCTCCCCTTGCGTGAAATTCACGCAAAAAAAACCTCCCTGGTGTCTAATGGTTTCTGCCCCCCTTGGGGGCAGATTGGCCTCATCAAAATAGGCCAATCTGCCCCCAAGGGGGGCAGAAATGGCCTAAATATATATTGCCCCGTAGGGGAGCGACCCTTGCCTAAGGGATCGCTCCCCACAAAAAAAAAGAAGAACATCACAAAAAAAAAAAAAAGCTCCCTGGTGCCTAGAGGTTTCTGCCCCCCCTGGGGGCAGATCGGCCTAATAATAGGCCAATCTGCCCCCGGGGGGGGCAGAAAAGGCCTTCCCAAAAAAATGCCCCCCCTGGGAGCGACCCTTGCCCAAGGGGTCGCTCCCGTTGCGTGAAATTCGCGCGCAAAAAAAAAACTCCCTGGTGTCTAATGGTTTCTGCCCCCCTTGGGGGCAGATTGGCCTCATCAAAATAGGCCAATCTGCCCCCAAGGGGGGCAGAAATGGCCTAAATATAATTTGCCCCCCCAGGGGAGCGACCCTTGCCTAAGGGGTCGCTCCCCACCTACAAAAAAAGAAAACATCACACAAAAAAAAAAAGGTCCCTGGTGCCTAGAGGTTTCTGCCCCCCCTGGGGGCAGATCGGCCTAATAATAGGCCAATCTGCCCCCGGGGGGGGCAGAAAAGGCCTTCCTAAAAAAATGCCCCCCTGGGAGCGACCCTTGCCCAAGGGGTCGTTCCCTTTTGCCAATTTCATTGAGAAAAAAAAAAATCCCTGGTGTCTAGTGGGGTTTCAAAAGCCGGATTGCAAGCAATCCGGCTTTTGAAACCTGTGAGAGACTTCAAAGGGAAGGAAATACATTTCCTTCCCTTTTGAAGCCTCTCGGGGCCTCCCCCAGTGATTGAAAGAGAAATGCAAAAGCATTTATTTTTCAATCGCGCTGGAAGCTCTGCTTCCAGCGCGATGGGGGAGACCCTGTGACTAATCAGCGCGCGCTCGCGCGCTGACGTCACAGGGGGGGTTGGGGGGGTCAGGGGTGGAAGGGCAAGGGCTTCCCCTTCCATCCCTGACTTTGGGGGGGTGGGGGGAAGCACACAGAGGGAGCGAGAGCGCTCCCTCTGGGCTGTGTGCCGAGGACATAGTGGTTACGTCCTCGGCACAGCAGCACTGTGCCGCAGGACGTAACCACTACGTCCGCGGCACAGAAGGGGTTAAGAGGAAACATTCTAAATTTGGCGAAATGCTCATAGGAACATACTAAAATTCACAAACAATTGCAATGATTTTCCACACTTATCAGCAAAGGCGCGTCTGATTAGCCTGGGTAGTAATGTGGCAGATGTGAGGGGAAAAGTGCTAGAATAACTCACTTGCCCAGGGCAAATTGATAGCGGGAAGAATGGGTTGCATTGTGTAGAGACCCTCACAGATCTATGTAATTAGTGGCAGGTCCAACATGGAATCAAATATACATACTGAAGAAGAAAACAATGGGTTCAGCAGAGACCGGAATGTCTCATGTAGGTCACATAGCACTTTTCAATTTCAGGAAACTGACAGAACATTTCATGGTCAGTTTAGCTTTGCTGGTGCTCATAAGTAGGTCACAACAATCCTCATCTGATAGGGAAATGAGCCGAGATGCTTCTAACCTTAAAGCCTGCTTCCTGTTTAAAGCGATGCATCTTCTTACACCCCTTGCTTAAACACATACATAGGCAGAAACATCAGGTTCACATATACTGATGAAATGTGCACGCTTTTGCAGAGATCACATCTAAAGGTCAGATAGCTTGATCACTTGCTTCTACAGAAACCATATGGCTTGGCCCATTTAGCATTTTTAGCAAGATATAGCCATACCCTGTGCTACCACGTAAACATATTTTTGTATGCTTAGATTCTGAGAACAGAAACCCACAAGCACTTTTGTATGCTTAGATTCCAAGAACAGAAACCCATATGTGTATCTTGTATAGAAGTACCAAAAAGTCAATATATCATGGGACTTTGTGGGTTCTGAGTTGTGGTTTCTGGACATACATATCAGCTGCCTGTGTTTAATACTTCTTCCATCAAATCTCTACTGTGGTGTCTGATCTCCCCTACAGTATTTTAATAAATTTGTATTACTTTGTCATGTGTGTCTTGGTTTTTCTTTCTCAGATTTGCTTCCAACACATTGGCGAGTTGCAGCCAGGACTTCCACTTGGCCTCACAGATTCCCAGCATCCAGAACACAACTTACCTATGTCGAATGGATTGCGCACTTTGAAGAAAGGTAAGCAGACACTCATTTCATTAAAAAGTTCTGCTCATTCCTGGGGGCAGTTAGGATCTGGAATTGGACATCATTTAGGTGAGGTCAGTACAAAGTCTGTTATTTTTTATTTATACACTTTACATTTGGCATTGTGATATGGATGATTTTAGTATTCAGATGCAAGATTGTGTATAAATTGTATGACACAATATTTAGGGATCCCGGTGATAAATCAGGAAGATACAGGGAACTCGACTAAGTAGTCGAAAGTTGTCAGAGGTGCATAATGGGACTTAAGACTGGGTTTTCAGTGTAGGTTTTATCATTACAATAAGAAAATGGCTAGACCTTTGTTATTGAATTTTACTCTGAGTAAGAATAAAATGTTAGAGTCAACCTTGCAATCCCAGACTTAAGGTCTGGAAGTCACAATTTGTAATTACATATATTGAAAGTTTATCCTCTCTGTTAGAAATTGGGTCTCTAGTGGCAGTCGGTTTGCACCCTGTCCAAGTAGGGACCCTCACTCTACTCAGGATAAGGGAGATACCAACCAGATAACCCCTGCTCTCCCCCTTTGTAGCTTGGCACGAGCAGTCAGGCTTATCTCAGAAGCAATGTGTAAAGTATTTGCACATAACAACCAGTAACACAGTGAAAACACTACAAATTATACCAGTTTTAGAAACATAGCCAATATTTATCTATATAAAACAAGACCAAAACGAAAAAAATCCAACAAACAGTAATAAAGATATGAATATTTCAAGAATTAACTTTAAAATACAGTTCCTTGAAGTCGATATCTCAACCTGGGGCTATCATGGCGTAGTGATCAACAAAATCAACAGTTCAGGCCTGCCGCGATGTCGCATGCCAGCTAAGGTGTCGGGAAAAACCCGCAAACAGTACCTTTGAAATTGTAGGGCATCGTGAGCCTCATGATGAGATCCGGAGAGCGGCGTCGCCGTATCGGTTCCGGAGTCGGTGTGGGAGTCCTCGGGTCTTTGAAATCACACGCATTGTGGTTTGAACTCCAGGTTAATGAAGTCAGGAGCACCTGCGTGGATGGCGTCGCGGCTGTGGTGCGAAGCGGGACGATGCAATGTGCGGTGCCCACAGGCCACGATGCAGGCAGCGGCTCGGAGTCAGCATCCAGCCACGCCAGTGAGTCCAGGGCTGCGGTGTGAAGCGGGGCGGTGCGATGTGCAGTGTCACCAGGTCACAGTGCAGGCAGCATCGTTGTCATTGCTGAATTGCTGTCGTCGGTAGGGCCAAGTCGGCGGTGTGGTGCGGGACAGGCTCTGTGCGGCACCCACGGGTCGCGGTGCAGACAGGCACTTCTATTGATGACACTGGAGTAGATGGTGCTGGCGTTGGTGGACTGAGGCTGAGGTGTGGGATGGGACGGTGCTTCACGTTCCTCAAAAGCAGCGAAACCAGCCAAGGTGCAGGCAGCAGCGCCTGTGTCAGCAGGAGCGTCGTTGTCAGGCATGCCTAGGCTGCGGTGTGAGCAAGGCGACACCGGAGTGCAGGGCCCACAGGTCACGGTGCAAGCAGCGGCTTGGTTGCGGCATCAGATGGTGGCAGCGGTGAGACCTGGGTTGCGGTGCAAAGCGGAGCAGTGCAACTCCATGCCGCGTCAGCAGGTCATGGTGCAGGCCAGCGGCGTCGTTAGTGGTGTTGCAGTGGTTTCTCTTTGTGAACAGCACAAAACACACAGTTCCCAGTAATGTAGGCAGATGAAACTGAAGTCCTTGATATCCGTGAGACTTTCAAAAGGAGGCAAGGTCTACTCCAAGCTCTTGGAAAAGTTTCTCAAGCAGGATACACATCAAAGTTCACCCTTTGGTCCCTTTTAAGAAAGAAGCAGCAACTGCAGGGAAACCCAGCAAAGCAACACAGCAAAGGGGCAGTACTCCTCCTCCAGCTCTTCAGCTCTTCTCCTTGGCAGAGGTTCCTCTTGATTCCAATAAGATTCTAAAAGTCTGGAGTTTGGGGTCCACTACTTATCCCCCATTCTGACTTTGGAGTTGCCCAACTTCAAAGGAAAGTCTCTGTTGTTGACAAGATACTGCCTTGCCCAGGCCAGACCCCAGACACACACCAGGGGGTTGGGGACTGCATTGTGTGAGTTCAGGCACAATCCTTTCAGGTGTAAGTGACCACCCCTCCCTCCACTCTAGCTCAGATAGCTCATCAGGATATGCAGGCTACACCCCAGCGCCCTTTGTGTCACTGTCTAGAGGAGAGGTATAACCAGCCCAACTGTCAAACTGATCCAGACAAGGAATCCACAAACAGGCAGAGCCACAGGATGGTTTAAGCAAGAAAATGCATACTTTCTAAAAGTGGCCTTTTCAAACTAACAATCTAAAAACAACTTCACTGAAAGATGTTTTTTTAAATTGTGAGTTCAGAGACCCCAAACTCACTATTTCTATCTGCTCTCAAAGGGAATCTGCACTTTAAAGTTAATTAAAGGCAGTCCCCATTTTAACCTAAGAGAGCGATAGGCCTTGCAGCAGTGAGGACTCAATTTAGCAGTATTTCACTGTTAGGACATGTAACACACATCAGTACATGCCCCACCTTTAACATACACTGCACCCTACCCATGAGGCTACCTAGGGCCTACCATAGGGTTGCCTTACACATAGTAAAAGGGAAGGCTTAGGCCTGGCAAGTGGGTGCACTTGCCAGGTCGAATTGGCAGTTTAAAACTGTACACACAGACACTGCAGTGGCAGGTCTGAGTCATGTTTACAGGGCTACTTATGTGGATGGCACAATCAGTGCTGCAGGCCCACTAGTAGTATTTGATTTACAGGCCCTGGGCACCTTTAGTGCACTTTACTAGGGACTTACTAGTAAATCAAATATGGCAATCATTGATAAACCAATCAACAGTACAATTTATATAGGGAGCACTTACACGTTAGCACTGATCAGCTGTGGTAAAGTGCACAGAGACAATAAACCAGCAAAAACAGATCTGAAAAAATAGGAGGACGAAGGCAAAAAGTTTGGGGATAACCCTGCAAAAAGGGCCATTTCCAACACTCTCTGTGAGTGCAGAGGAAAGAGATCAATGATCCTTTACCTTAGTATGTAGTTTATAATTGATAAATATGTATATGTACATAGGAATGTGGCCACAGATTAATGTAATTTTGTAATTTTATGTTATGTATTGTATACCGTAAGGATTTCCTATTTTGTGAGGAATGTTGCAGAATGTTAGAAAGGAAATTTAAATAATTGACTGAGTTAGGCAAATGTCTCAACTGTCCATGAGTGATCAGTCACGACAGGCCCCAGAATTAATTGCCCTTCTTTATAGCAGTCAATGTTGTTGGCTTTTCCAACAACACTGACCCCAGTAGACTACCAGTACCACCTAGTTATCCCTTCATGGGAGAATTCTTGAACACGTAGGTATTGATAGTACATCACCTTTAGGTCTAAAGACAACATACATTGATGTGATAACAGTTGATCTTTTAGGTGTTTAGATAGGTCCTCTTAAAAACTGATTAGAAACGTAAGTGTTCATGCCATCACAACAGCCAACAACGAAATTGTAATTTATGTCAGATGGTTGCAGTAGGGTAGTGGTCTCATAAACAGCCTAACAAATAGTGATAATAACAACTGTTACCCCATGATGGAACCATAACTGCACCCCCTCAGGATTGTTAACTGAAAGAATTAAAGGACAGTTTAGACAGGGATATAGATAACTATCTTAAGCATGCACTGACAGAAGAAGAATTATCAAACAGTATAGACAGGAATATAAATATATGTATATAACTGTCTTAAAGGTGATTCTGAGTGGTACTTTCATACAGTAAGAATAGAGGAGTTTGTTGTAAAACCTGTTGCAATTGTCCAACCGATAGTGAGGTACCCTCTAACGACACTCAAAAGAACTGACTCATCCCTTCTATGAGTACTGGGGGAAGTGATCAAAGTATAATCTATAATAATCATCAAGGAGAGATAGTGAATAATTTGCCAAACACCCCAGTGGCCCCCATACTAGCCAATCTAGATAGAGAAAAGGCACAACAAGACAATAATAACATTTTTGGTATATATGAAGTAAAAACTAAAACATTTTGGAAGCGGGGAAGTGTCCTCCCTGATAAACAGGGACAGGACAAATACAAAGAGAACCCTCTTGTGCAAAGCTTATTTATTTTGGAATAAACAGATCTTCATGTGTGACACTGATGTCACCTTGTGGCCGGTGACAGATGGTATTGAAGTCATAGTCATACTACAGTGGGACCATAGACAACCGATGTGTTGTTCCATCCCTGGAACAATAACGGACTCGCACATACTATTAGAAATTTTACTTAATTTCTCATGGAGATTCAAAGTTGTAGGATTTTACGACATGAATAACCCACAAACACTGCAAATAATTATATACATTCATTATAACGTTATAGTGTCTGTTGCATCAGGTAATAATCCACTTAGGCCACCCATAAATGCACCAGTTTCAGACATATGTGTTGCTGAAGTTTTTCAAAGATTAGGAATAAATATGTTTGATGTTCACCTTTATGGCCTAACAGTATTTGTTGTGAAGTCCAACAGCACCCCATAAAGTAAATAAGGATTCACTTATGTTGTAAAGGTTACAATAGACAGTGTGACAAAGTGCTATATAAATAATTAAACTAGGGAGACTGATTTATTTACATAGAAAACAAAGCTAGGACTAAATATAGGATTAAAAATATAAAGACAAGGTCCAGCAAAGTGCCAGGGGGTCTCCTGTAGAATACCTTGCCCAAATCGTCAAAGGACCGAATAGAAAACCCCTGCAAAGAATGGCTGGTCGAAGTCTTACCTAGAGACAAAGACCGGAAAGGAAAACATTGTACAGAGTGGCACAAAGCCATTAAACACCACACACACCTGTGGCCCAAAGAATCTGCCAGCCCTCCCACTCAAAAAAGACCCAGGGGCAGACCTAAGGGCAGTACAAAGAAAAGTCACTCACAGAAACAAGTAGTAGACTCACAAGCCCAGAAGAGATCAAGGGGCAGACCTAAGGGCAGTACAAAGAAACACCACTCACAGAAACAAGTAGTAGGTTCATAAGCCCAGAAGAGACCAAGAGAAAGGCCCTGAAACAGGCCAAAGTCAGAGGGTCCTAGTGATAACAAAGCAGAAGAGGGGACTTTGAGAGAAAACCAATGTCTTCCTCATTTGACTCAAATCATCAAGGTAGTTAAGTGGCATAAAGTTAACACTTTCTATATCCTATTTTAGGTACAGACAATGATGGTCATGACTGGGCCACACATACTCTAGACGAGTGTAGCCAAAGAACAGAAGACCCTATTCCAGGTGTTGTTGTATATTTTGTAGATAACTATTACATTGCACCTTTTATGGTTTAATGAAACCGAAGTAAAGGAATATGATGGTGATTGTAGATGAGTTTTCCACAGTAGACTAAGACACAAGATTGAGACACACCGGAGCAGGCTCAAAGTCATGCAGCATGACTCTTCAGACAAATTGCACTTAACAGACCAAATAACTTTGCCACCTTTATTACTTAGACCAGGCTGCTGAACTAGTAGTTTTAGTGGCAGCCCTCAAGCAAGGAGAAGCAATAACAGTATACTTTGATTCAGCCTCTGTCACCACAACAGTGCAAAATGCCCCCTTAGTAACACACATACCACAGTTTTGTTAGCTAGTGAAACATCACCACCTTCAGGCCCCTTGGATAATTCTAGGCATTGCACAGAGACAGCTCACTTGTACCTAACTGAACTACAAGAAAACGCCCCAGAACATGACAAATAGTTGTGGGGAGCTAGAGGATGAACACACATATAGGAACAGATTTAACAGATCAACAGGGAAACCTGTTATGACCCAAGCATTACTACTGATGACCCCAAACCAGCTACATCTTCTTTCACACACTGCCTGAGACAACATGTCCCTCTAAATACATCAAGATTGGTTTGCAATGTGTTTACACATATGCACCATGTGTCAGCAGTATTCACCAAGTCCCACCTTCAAAGTAATAATTTCCACAATACCTCGACCACAAGGACCCTTTAGAGAATTGCACATTGATTGAATATCCATTGCTACCTTCTGGTTGTAGTCTGTCCATTTTCAAGATGGATTGAAACCGGATCTTGTGTCCACAGTGATGCCAAGTCAACTGCTAATTTTCTGGTCTGCAAGAAATACCTGGTGGGCTGTTCCTGAAGGGACCAGATCCAACAATGTACACACTTTCTCAATAATATCTTTTCATACCTCACCACTTTGTTGGGAATAACGCATAAATTCTCCACAAACTTACCATTCCCATAGCGATGGCATTGTGGAGCGCCTAAAATGGCCTCCTAAAAACAAAATCAGTACATTGTGTGTAACACTGGAAAATAAATGGTTCTGCTGTCCCCTACTAGCACTGTTCGCCTTAAGAAATACCCCAAGATCTGATAACCATTTGACCCCACATCAGATTGTGACAGAGAGAGTAATGAATATATCTGTGCCACTAACTAGACATAAGTTGCAGATTGAGAGTGCACCTGAAGTAGAACCAACTAAAATGTTTGTTTACATGTGGATCTCTCCGACTTGCATGACCATCCCATGAGCCACCTAAGGGCTTTGCTTCACCATTACAGGAAAAAAACAGCTGCAGAATACTATGATACTGAGGTTTGGAAAAACGTCACACAAGGAACACAGACTACTCAATGATGCTTAAATATTGTTCAGAGCATCTTACCATTCGTTCAGACAAAAGCCACTGCCCGAAGGTTGCGAATCACATGATGGGAGTTGATGAAAGTCATCAACGCAACAGAAGATGGATTCAACTCTATTAAAGAAGAACTAAGTGCCATTAGACTTATGGTAACGCTTCCAGGTATGTACTGGACCTAATGACAGCCATGGAGGGGG
Source organism: Pleurodeles waltl (assembly GCF_031143425.1). Classification (NCBI taxonomy): domain Eukaryota; kingdom Metazoa; phylum Chordata; class Amphibia; order Caudata; family Salamandridae; genus Pleurodeles; species Pleurodeles waltl. Next base: position 1,027,288,609 of record NC_090437.1, on the reverse strand, counting down.
GAGTGTGCAAAAGGTTGGGTAAGCTTGCTTTACATATATGCTGGCCAATGATGCGGAAAACAGGACATTGACTGAGCCATCCATGCATTGCATTACCTACAAAAGAAAATGATCAATGAGTAGGGTGCCCCTGATGAGTGGTTTGTGGGTTGGTTTCAATGGGTGCCATCCTGGATGTCGGGGTTGTTCAATGCCTTGTTGGCTCTGGTAGTCCTGTTGCTCCTGATGTGTTGTATTTTTCAGATATTAATGGCCTGCTCCAAGAGGATGACAGCTGAGATGGGATGAATGTTTATGGTTAGGAAACGCACTAAGGAGACCAGTGGACAAGATAGTGAGCATGTGGTTATCCCCCTATAAGATGGGAGGTTAGGAGAGGTAGCTGAAGAATCAATTACAGGGGGGAGTGATAGAGGAAAGAATGGAATGCATCATGTAGAGATCCTCACAGATCTAAGACACCAGATCTAAGATACCAGACCCTGATGTGAACATTTCGGGTTAGAGATAGTTTTAAATCTATGTAGTTAGTGACAGATCCAACATATGATCAAATATGTGCGGTGAAGAAGAAAACAGTGGGTTCAGCAGAGATCGGAAGGTCACATGTAGGTCACATAGCACTCTTCACTTTCAGAAAACTGACAGGACATTTCATGGTTAGTTTAGCTGCGCTGGTGCACAAACGTAGGTCACCACAATCCTCAACTGAAAGGAAAATGAGCTGAGGTGCTTTTCCTTAAAGCCTGATTCCTGTCTAAAGCGATGTGGTTTATTATACCCCTTGCTAAAACACGTGCATAGGAAGAAACAACAGGTGTACATCCTGCCTTACAACATAGACTGAGAAAATGTGCACCCTTCTGCAGAGATCACACCTAGAGGTCAGAAAGCTTGGTCACCCGCTTCCACAGAAACCACACGGCTTGACCCATTAAACATTTTTAACAAAATATAGCCACACGCTGTGCTATCACGTAGGCAAATTTTATATGCTTAGATCCCGTGAGCAGAAACCCATAGGCGCTTTTGTACACTTTGATTTTGAGAACAGAAATTCATTTGGGTGATTTCCATGTATCTTGTATGGAAGTACCAAAAGGTCAATATGTCATGTGACGTACTTGTGGTTTCTGGGCATAAATGTCGGCTGCCTGCGTGCAGTACTTCGGACATCAGATTGCAACTCAACGGAGGTGACTGATCTCCCCTGAAGTATTTTAGTAAACCTATATTACTTTGCAATTGTGTCTTGGTTTTTCTTTTTCCGATTTCCCTCCAACAAAATCTTGGGATGGGAAAGTTACCCTGAATGACTCAGGAAAAACTGCACACCTACCCTGAGTTCCCCATTTTAAGACTGGGTACTTATTTATCTTTTTACTTCAGTACCAACAACACTCATGCATGTATGTTGATGGACCACTGTGACAGGGAATACAACCTAGGGCAGGGCTGTCTTGTTTCATAAGTACACCACACCCCACTTCTATTGAGCATGACTACACTCAGCAAAGTGAACAGTGGAAAACTGACAGTAATGGCAGCACTGATCATACCTGCAGGAAATGAACGGTTGCTTACTTTCCTCTTCTGTTTCAAATAGTCTTCCAGTCTCCTAGAACCAAGTCCTTCACTCCATCCATGTGGAAAGTGAATGTTGCATGTATATTGTGCTTGACTGTCAATAACTGATTTTGGAACTCCTGTGTATGAATGGCACGTACGTTGAAAGTTGCCAGGCAAAAAAGTAAATTGTAGGGCTCCATCAATTTATTTCTGACTTCCTTTGAGATGGATCAGCCATTAGATTGTGGGGGATAGGAGACAGAGGCCTGTCTTCTGGTTTAGGTGCAATTCTTGTCACCTCCCTGCTCCAATCTTCCCAGAGCTGTCACCCCAACAGGTCGAGAGGTGCCTGAGTGAGAAATCATCTCCTTCTTTTCTTCCTTTGCATTGGATTTCTCTGGCAAGGAGCCCACGGACCTTCTTCATGCTCATACTAAAGGCCTCACACTATAACTTGCCTAGTCTGATAGAAATATGCAAAAGTCAAAAACAGCCGGAAACTGGTTAAATAGCTGGACCTGTGGAATGCACAACCCACTGTGACAGTGCCAGGATTTCTCATCGACCAGTGCCAGGGGTCTCACACCAGTAGAAATTAGAAATACTTCTGAGCTTTAAGTTTGGGGGGGGGGTCGCTGAGTGCTGACTCCTCATTGCCAGGTTTAGGAACAAGAATTTGAAGGCTCTCCATCTTTCCTGAGGAGCTACCTTGACACCACAGTGAATTAAGAAGTGTACTGACTGCTGGAGAGAGGAAACAGTAGTATACCTGCATGAAGAAAAGGCTGTCTAGAACAAGAGGACCTTGAGGAGCAGTGCTGGAATTCTTCCTACGGTGATAAAGCATTTTCTATAGCTGCACCAAGGTTTGAAATTGAATGTTTTTTCATTTGTGCTCGGAATCTAGCATAATTGTTTTTGTCGTAACTGTTGAAAATGTAGACCTTATTTGTGTTTTATGTCTTTGTTTTAAGTCTAAGTTATGAAGTTTTAATCTACAGTGCAACAGGTTTTTCGTATGTGTTCACAAATAAACTTAACATAACATAACATATGCTAAAGGGGCATACTTGTTGCTTATTTTTAGGTATAATAGTGATGTAAAGGCCCAGGACCCCAGTGGTCAATAGATCTCATTGATATAATCTGAGCCTCTGAGACCAATAACTCCTGATTGCCCTAGCACTCTGGATAAAAGTTTGCCCATATGAAACTTTTTGCAAGTGAAGAAAAATGAGATGCCTTCAATTGTCCTAATTCAAGGCATGCGAGAGCTGCCACAAATAGACATAGGAAAACAAACCTATGCCTGTTTACCCTAACATGCTTACGTCATGCATTCCTTTGCTTTATCAGCTTGTGTATTAACAAACCACAAGTAACTAGCAAGCCTGCCCACGCTTGTTTTCATAAGCTATGTCCACATCTTTTCAAAAGCATAAACATTTTCGGCATCTCAAAAAAGTTAGCCTTCATTGGTAAAAATTGTGAAATATATTGACAGCCTTTTACAGACTAATCCCAATGAGTTATTCATGTCATAGAGGTGAGAGAGCGTAGCTTATATAATCAATATTAATATGAAATGTTTATGAACTAATGTATAATAACATCGCATAGAAACTGACTAATAATGGTGAAATGTTTATTAAATTGTGATTTTACTTTAATGTTGAAAGGCTAAATGTATTAGATTCTTGCTAACAAAGCAGTAGGCCTTAGTTAGCATGAGTGGAGGCCTAGCTGCCTGACTTTCATATTAAATGTATTTTTCTAACGTGCGGTGTGATGACTTGCTAAAGGATATGAACTCTTGTTTTTCAAAACTAGAAGCTGTATGTAACTGTAGTGGATCCGTTCTCATGAAGTTCCCCCTGCCTATAGTAAAATTTTTAACTAAATGCAACCGTGTAGATTAACAAGGTCGCCTAAACCGGTACGGACAATGGAGCCACTGACCGAAGATGTGCAAAGGACCCCAAGACAATGAAATCATACCGGACACACTACCCGCTAAAGACGACAATCATAAGCACCAATAAAATACGTGGGAAATGTTGTGGGGTGACAAATCTGATGACTTAATGTGATTTTAATTGGTTATAGATAGGGGGGTGCAACCCCTTATCCAATTAGATTTTAGGGGAATGTACAATGAAAAAGGGATAGAACCTCTTGACACACGGAAATTAGTTAGTTAGTAAGGGAGATGCTGATGCGATTTGATATGATCTAAAGACTTTGTCACTCTGCTCAGTGATTTTGCTGACTTTATACTTAGAACCATCCTTGTCCTTAGATTACCCATTTACACTTTACCTCCTCATGAGGGAAGTGCGCCTTTCGCTGGAGCTGAATTCCTGATGGCGAATCAACTGATGTCCTGAAGACGAAGACAGAACCTGAGTGCTGACCAAACTTGGAGGGTAACTATATGACAATGAACTTGTGATTGTCTGTTTGCTTTTCCTTTCTAGGTACCAACTGCTTTTCTTTTGACAGGAGCCATAGTTAGATGTTTTCCAAATTGATGTTACAAAATTGTTTTGCATGAAGCCCAACATGCCAATGCTAATTAGAGGTTAGGTGAGGGGTTCACTAAAACTGACGCAAATGGACAAATGACTAAATCTATGCTTTGTTGAACAATGCGCTGATATACTCTTCTAATGATAGTCTGTGTTCACGCTGTGTTATATTCTAATGTTTGTGGTTCTTGCCTTGATGAAATCTTATCAGAGTTGCTATATTGTGACTATGCTATTATGTTTCTTGGTTTTGAGACTAATAAATTCGCTAGTAGTATTGTAACCAATAGGGAATAAATATCACTAAATTCATACTAAACTGGTGTGGTTATTCATGACTGCAAGGTCATGGTGGTGTCTTGAGTTTGATTAATGTCTTTGACTAAAGTTAAATGCATTATTGTGATAAATATTGATTATATTATTGACGTATTGATTGACATGCTGATTAGCTATCTCGTCCTAAGGTGTCTCTCAACAGGGTCAAAAGATTTGTTGGCCTAAAACGAGTCTCAATGTGTAATATTTAATCATAAGGGGAGGCGTTAGCAGTTCTGGTAGCAGAGCGACGGTTTAGGCCCTTTGGGGCCTTAGGACGGAGAATTATTGTTTAGATTGTTTTTCTGAGATAATGCAAATTGGAGGTATGATGCGTTTCTAAATTCCCCATGACTTTCCCGGGATCTCGGAGCCTGCCTAAGTGAGTTGGGAATGTTCTTGGCGTTTTAGCATGTGTGGTATAGAATTTGCGCTTGCTCAGCTTATGCATTTTGCAGGTGATTTGTGTAGTTGTGTGTGTTTAGGCCAGGTAATGTTGTTTTAGGAGGAGGGGGCGTACTCCGCAGTATGAGAGTAGGGAAGTCGGCGTACTTCATATGAATGTGGCGCTTTGTGCTCCAAAATTATCTACGTGGTTGGTTGGTAATGTACAGACCCGGTGTGGTCTAAGACTCCGGAGTATACTGACAAGTGTAGGAGACACTTGGGTTTATGTTGTAATTTGTGCGGTTTAATAGGTCAATCGGGCGTGGTTGACAAGTCAAGTGTGAGTTAAATTGTGTGTGTGAAACCTTCGATGGAGATTTGGCAAGTTCTATAGTGCACTAGAACTAACCATTGACAAGTCGGGAGTAGGATTTGCGGGTCGAATTCTGCTTGCGTATGCGGGAACTGAGAAGGACAGAGTAGCGGCCGAGGCTTCAAGTGAAATATCTGTAAAGTTCTGAAGCAATTGTATACCCTTCCTGTAGTAAACCGGCAAATTTGAGTTGTTGTTGTTAAAGGTGCTCGCATTTAATTTTTGCATTAGTTTGGTGTGAATCCAGTGTAAGGAGGACAAGCCGCAAAACTTTGTCAGCTGCAGTGTGTGAGTGTGACATCAGTGGTACTGCGCTGGGATAGGTCAGTTGCCGAGAGGGGTCGCGCACGGATTGGCAGCCGTCCGTGAGAGGCAATAGGTTGAGAAAGGTGGGTGAAGATTGTTCTGGGAATTAAAGTAATTTTCTGATTAGATTCAAAACAAAAATAAAAGACGCAAAAATGAATTTTCTTAAAGCTTTGAGGAGCGCTCTGAAAGGAGACGCATACATTATGGCGAGTGAGGGGGAGCCTACACCGCCTGAGGGTACTCCAGCCTATATAGTTATGGGGGAAAATGGAGTCGCGCCTTGCCTATGGGTGAAGCAGTGGCGCAAATTAACAGAGAAGGAGGGATGTTTGGCGTTTCCAGGGCATGGAACGTTCAATACAAGAATTTTAGAAAATTTGACGTGGATGTTAAGTGTGCAGAAACCACCTTCGAGACCAGCCCAGTATGAGGCATTAAGAGTCTGGGATTTAATGGCCATACGACAGAGACAGCAGAAATTTGAGAGGAGAATGAAAAAGGCAGAAAAGACTTTAGCCGAGGCTAGATGGGACAACGAGAGCAAAATGTGGAGAAGGGGAATAATTGACAGACTCAAATTGTTTCCAGCAATAACACAGGAAGATGAGACGCAGGGAAAGAAAGCCACTTGTAAAACAGATAAGGGCTCTAGTAAGCCAAAGGAGACTAAGAAGTCTTGGATAGATGAAGATGACTCAGACGATGAAGAGTTTCTTAACCAGTTGCTGCATGATCGCCCGCCACCATATGCAATAAATGACAATGCCCCGAGCACTAGTGCGGGTCCTGGGAACCAGAAACAGAGTAAGGAAGTTACAAATACAGTGCAGACTAGTTGTAGGAAGTTGGCTCTGTATGTGCTATTTCAAAGTAAGGAATAGCATGCACAGAGTCCAAGGGTTCCCCTTAGAGGTAAGATAGTGGCAAAAAGAGATAATACTAATGCTCTATTTTGTGGTAGTGTGGTCGAGCAGTAGGCTTATCCAAGGAGTAGTGTTAAGCATTTGTTGTACATACACATAGACAATAAATGAGGTACACACACTCAGAGACAAATCCAGCCAATAGGTTTTTATATAGAAAATTATCTTTTCTTAGTTTATTTTAAGAACCACAGGTTCAAATTCTACATGTAATATCTCATTCGAAAGGTATTGCAGGTAAGTACTTTAGGAACTTCAAATCATCAAAATTGCATGTATACTTTTCAAGTTATTGACAAATAGCTGTTTTAAAAGTGGACACAGTGCAATTTTCACAGTTCCTAGGGGAGGTAAGTATTTGTTAGGTTAACCAGGTAAGTAGGACACTTACAGGGCTTAGTTCTTGGTCCAAGGTAGCCCACCGTTGGGGGTTCAGAGCAACCCCAAAGTCACCACACCAGCAGCTCAGGGCCGGTCAGGTGCAGAGTTCAAAGTGGTGCCCAAAACGCATAGGCTAGAATGGAGAGAAGGGGGTGCCCCGGTTCCGGTCTGCTTGCAGGTAAGTACCCGCGTCTTCGGAGGGCAGACCAGGGGGGTTTTGTAGGGCACCGGGGGGGACACAAGCCCACACAGAAATTTCACCCTCAGCGGCGCGGGGGCGACCGGGTGCAGTGTAGAAACAAGCGTTGGGTTCGCAATGTTAGTCTATGAGAGATCTCGGGATCTCTTCAGCGCTGCAGGCAGGAAAGGGGGGGATTCCTCGGGGAAACCTCCACTTGGGCAAGGGAGAGGGACTCCTGGGGGTCACTTCTCCAGTGAAAGTCCGGTCCTTCAGGTCCTGGGGGCTGCGGGTGCAGGGTCTCTCCCAGGCGTCGGGACTTTAGGTTCAAAGAGTCGCGGTCAGGGGAAGCCTCGGGATTCCCTCTGCAGGCGGCGCTGTGGGGGCTCAGGGGGGACAGGTTTTGGTACTCACAGTATCAGAGTAGTCCTGGGGTCCCTCCTGAGGTGTTGGATCGCCACCAGCCGGGTCGGGGTCGCCGGGTGCAGTGTTGCAAGTCTCACGCTTCTTGCGGGGAGCTTGCAGGGTTCTTTAAAGTTGCTGGAAACAAAGTTGCAGCTTTTCTTGGAGCAGGTCCGCTGTCCTCGGGAGTTTCTTGTCTTTTCGAAGCAGGGGCAGTCCTCAGAGGATGTCGAGGTCGCTGGTCCCTTTGGAGGGCGTCGCTGAAGCAGGATCTTTGGAAGGCAGGAGACAGGCCGGTGAGTTTCTGGAGCCAAGGCAGTTGTCGTCTTCTGGTCTTCCGCTGCAGGGGTTTTCAGCTGGGCAGTCCTTCTTCTTGTAGTTGCAGGAATCTAATTTTCTAGGGTTCAGGGTAGCCCTTAAATACTAAATTTAAGGGCGTGTTTAGGTCTGGGGGGTTAGTAGCCAATGGCTACTAGCCCTGAGGGTGGGTACACCCTCTTTGTGCCTCCTCCCAAGGGGAGGGGGACACAATCCTAACCCTATTGGGGGAATCCTCCATCTGCAAGATGGAGGATTTCTAAAAGTTAGAGTCACCTCAGCTCAGGACACCTTAGGGGCTGTCCTGACTGGCCAGTGACTCCTCCTTGTTTTTCTCATTATTTTCTCCGGCCTTGCCGCCAAAAGTGGGGCCTGGCCGGAGGGGGCGGGCAACTCCACTAGCTGGAGTGTCCTGCTGGGTTGGCACAAAGGAGGTGAGCCTTTGAGGCTCACCGCCAGGTGTGACAATTCCTGCCTGGGGGAGGTGTTAGCATCTCCACCCAGTGCAGGCTTTGTTACTGGCCTCAGAGTGACAAAGGCACTCTCCCCATGGGGCCAGCAACATGTCTCGGTTTGTGGCAGGCTGCTAAAACTGGTCAGCCTACACAGATAGTCGGTTAAGTTTCAGGGGGCACCTCTAAGGTGCCCTCTGTGGTGTATTTTACAATAAAATGTACACTGGCATCAGTGTGCATTTATTGTGCTGAGAAGTTTGATACCAAACTTCCCAGTTTTCAGTGTAGCCATTATGGTGCTGTGGAGTTCGTGTTTGACAGACTCCCAGACCATATACTCTTATGGCTACCCTGCACTTACAATGTCTAAGGTTTTGTTTAGACACTGTAGGGGTACCATGCTCATGCACTGGTACCCTCACCTATGGTATAGTGCACCCTGCCTTAGGGCTGTAAGGCCTGCTAGAGGGGTGGCTTACCTATACTGCATAGGCAGTGAGAGGCTGGCATGGCACCCTGAGGGGAGTGCCATGTCGACTTACTCGTTTTGTCCTCACTAGCACACACAAGCTGGCAAGCAGGGTGTCTGTGCTGAGTGAGAGGTCTCCAGGGTGGCATAAGACATGCTGCAGCCCGTAGGGACCTTCCTTGGCATCAGGGCCCTTGGTACTAGAAGTACCAGTTACAAGGGACTTATCTGGATGCCAGGGTCTGCCAATTGTGGATACAAAAGTACAGGTTAGGGAAAGAACACTGGTGCTGGGGCCTGGTTAGCAGGCCTCAGCACACTTTCAATTGTAAACATAGCATCAGCAAAGGCAAAAAGTCAGGGGGCAACCATGCCAAGGAGGCATTTCCTTACACAACCCCCCCCCCAAACGAAAGAGGATGAGACTAACCTTTCCCAAGAGAGTCTTCATTGTCTAAGTGGAAGAACCTGGAAAGGCCATCTGCATTGGCATGGGCAGTCCCAGGTCTGTGTTCCACTATAAAGTCCATTCCCTGTAGGGAGATGGACCACCTCAACAGTTTAGGATTTTCACCTTTCATTTGCATCAGCCATTTGAGAGGTCTGTGGTCAGTTTGAACTAGGAAGTGAGTCCCAAAGAGGTATGGTCTCAGCTTCTTCAGGGACCAAACCACAGCAAAGGCCTCCCTCTCAATGGCACTCCAACGCTGCTCCCTGGGGAGTAACCTCCTGCTAATGAAAGCAACAGGCTGGTCAAGGCCATCATCATTTGTTTGGGACAAAACTGCCCCTATCCCATGTTCAGAGGCATCAGTCTGCACAATGAACTGCTTAGAATAATCTGGAGCTTTTAGAACTGGTGCTGAGCACATTGCCTGTTTCAGGGTGTCAAAGGCCTGTTGGCATTCCACAGTCCAGTTCACTTTCTTGGGCATTTTCTTGGAGGTGAGTTCAGTGAGGGCTGTCACAATGGATCCATATCCCTTCACAAACCTCCTGTAATACCCAGTCAAGCCAAGGAATGCCCTGACTTGAGTCTGGGTTTTTGGAGCTACCCAGTCCAGAATAGTCTGGATCTTGGGTTGGAGTGGCTGAACTTGGCCTCCACCTACAAGGTGGCCCAAGTAAACCACAGTTCCCTGCCCTATCTGGCATTTGGATGCCTTGATAGAGAGGCCTGCAGATTGCAGAGCCTTCAAAACCTTCTTCAGGTGGACCAGGTGATCCTGCCAGGTGGAGCTAAAGACAGCAATATCATCAAGATAAGCTGTGCTAAAGGACTCCAAGCCAGCAAGGACTTGATTCACCAACCTTTGGAAGGTGGCAGGGGCATTCTTTAAACCAAAGGGCATAACAGTAAACTGATAATGCCCATCAGGTGTGGAGAATGCTGTTTTCTCTTTTGCTCCAGGTGCCATTTTTATTTGCCAGTACCCTGCTGTCAAGTCAAAGGTACTTAAGAATTTGGCAGCACCTAATTTATCTATGAGCTCATCAGCTCTTGGAATTGGATGAGCATCTGTCTTGGTGACAGAATTGAGCCCTCTGTAGTCCACACAAAACCTCATCTCTTTCTTTCCATCTTTGGTGTGAGGTTTGGGGACTAAGACCACTGGGCTAGCCCAGGGGCTGTCAGAGCGCTCAATTACTCCCAATTCCAGCATCTTGTGGACTTCCACCTTGATGCTTTCCTTAACATGGTCAGATTGTCTAAAGATTTTGTTCTTGACAGGCATGCTGTCTCCTGTGTCCACATCATGGGTACACAGGTGTGTCTGACCAGGGGTTAAGGAGAAGAGTTCAGGAAACTGTTGTAGGACTCTCCTACAATCAGCTTGCTGTTGGCCAGAGAGGGTGTCTGAGTAGATCACTCCATCTACTGTGCCATCTTTTGGGTCTGATGACAGAAGATCAGGGAGAGGTTCACTCTCTGCCTCCTGATCCTCATCTGTTACCATCAACAGATTGACATCAGCCCTGTCGTGGAAGAGCTTAAGGCGGTTTACATGGATCACCCTCTTGGGGCTCCTGCTTGTGCCCAGGTCCACCAGGTAGGTGACCTGACTCTTCCTTTCTAGTACTGGGTAAGGGCCACTCCATTTGTCCTGGAGTGCCCTGGGAGCCACAGGCTCCAGAACCCAGACTTTCTGCCCTGGTTGGAACTCAACCAGTGCAGCCTTTTGGTCATACCAAAACTTCTGGAGCTGTTGGCTGGCCTCAAGGTTTTTGGTTGCCTTTTCCATGTACTCTGCCATTCTAGAGCGAAGGCCAAGTACATAGTCCACTATGTCCTGTTTAGGCTCATGGAGAGGTCTCTCCCAGCCTTCTTTAACAAGGGCAAGTGGTCCCCTTACAGGATGACCAAACAGAAGTTCAAAGGGTGAGAATCCTACTCCCTTCTGTGGCACCTCTCTGTAAGCGAAAAGCAGACATGGCAAGAGGACATCCCATCTCCTTTTGAGCTTTTCTGGGAGCCCCATGATCATGCCTTTTAATGTCTTGTTGAATCTCTCAACCAAGCCATTAGTTTGTGGATGGTATGGTGTAGTGAATTTATAAGTCACTCCACACTCATTCCACATGTGCTTTAGGTATGCTGACATGAAGTTGGTACCTCTGTCAGACACCACCTCCTTAGGGAAACCCACTCTGGTAAAGATACCAATGAGGGCCTTGGCTACTGCAGGGGCAGTAGTCGACCTAAGGGGAATAGCTTCAGGATACCTGGTAGCATGATCCACTACTACCAGGATATACATATTTCCTGAGGCTGTGGGAGGTTCCAGTGGACCAACTATGTCCACACCCACTCTTTCAAAGGGAACCCCCACCACTGGAAGTGGAATGAGGGGGGCCTTTGGATGCCCACCTGTCTTACCACTGGCTTGACAGGTGGGGCAGGAGAGGCAAAACTCCTTAACCATGTTGGACATATTGGGCCAGTAGAAGTGGTTGACTAACCTCTCCCACGTCTTGGTTTGTCCCAAATGTCCAGCAAGGGGAATGTCATGGGCCAATGTTAGGATGAACTTCCTGAACAGCTGAGGCACTACCACTCTCCTAGTGGCACCAGGTTTGGGGTCTCTGGCCTCAGTGTACAGGAGTCCATCTTCCCAATAGACCCTATGCGTTCCATTTTTCTTGCCTTTGGACTCTTCAGCAGCTTGCTGCCTAAGGCCTTCAAGAGAGGGACAGGTTTCTTGTCCCTTACACAGCTCCTCCCTTGAGGGTCCCCCTGGGCCTAAGAGCTCAACCTGATAAGGTTCAAGCTCCAAAGGCTCAGTTCCCTCAGAGGGCAGAACTTCTTCCTGAGAAGAGAGGTTCCCTTTATTTTGCTGTGTTGCAGTTGGTTTCCCAGCTGACTTTCCTGTTCTCTTGGTAGGCTGGGCCATTCTTCCAGACTCCAGCTCTACTTGTTCACCCTGTGCCTTGCATTGTGCTCTTGTTTTCACACACACCAGTTCAGGGATACCCAGCATTGCTGCATGGGTTTTTAGTTCTACCTCAGCCCATGCTGAGGACTCCAGGTCATTTCCAAGCAGACAGTCCACTGGGATATTTGAGGAGACCACCACCTGTTTCAGGCCATTGACCCCTCCCCATTCTAAAGTAACCATTGCCATGGGATGTACTTTTCTCTGATTGTCAGCGTTGGTGACTGTGTAAGTTTTTCCAGTCAGGTATTGGCCAGGGGAAACCAGTTTCTCTGTCACCATGGTGACACTGGCACCTGTATCCCTCAGGCCCTCTATTCTAGTCCCATTAATTAAGAGTTGCTGTCTGTATTTTTGCATGTTAGGCGGCCAGACAGCTAGTGTGGCTAAATCCACCCCACCCTCAGAAACTAGAATAGCTTCAGTGTGGACCCTGATTTGCTCTGGGCACACTGTTGATCCCACTTGGAGACTAGCCATACCAGTGTTACCTGGATGGGAGTTTGGAGTGGAACCTTTCTTGGGACAGGCCTTGTCTCCAGTTTGGTGTCCATGCTGTTTACAGCTATGACACCAGGCCTTTTTGGGATCAAAGTTTTTACCCTTGTACCCATTGTTTTGTGAAGAGGCTCTGGGCCCACCCTCCTGTGCAGGTTTTTGGGGGCCTGTAGAAGACTCTTTATTATTTTTAGTTTTGGCTGTCTCATCACCCTTCCCTTGGGGAGTCTTTGTGACCCCTTTCTTTTGGTCACCCCCTGTTGAAGTCTTGGACACCCTTGTCTTGACCCAATGGTCCGCCTTCTTTCCCAATTCTTGGGGAGAAATTGGTCCTAGGTCTACCAGATGCTGATGCAGTTTATCATTGAAACAATTACTTAACAGGTGTTCTTTCACAAATAAATTGTACAGCCCATCATAATTACTTACACCACTGCCTTGAATCCAACCATCTAGTGTTTTCACTGAGTAGTCAACAAAGTCAACCCAGGTCTGGCTCGAGGATTTTTGAGCCCCCCTGAACCTAATCCTGTACTCCTCAGTGGAGAATCCAAAGCCCTCAATCAGGGTACCCTTCATGAGGTCATAAGATTCTGCATCTTTTCCAGAGAGTGTGAGGAGTCTATCCCTACACTTTCCAGTGAACATTTCCCAAAGGAGAGCACCCCAGTGAGACCTGTTCACTTTTCTGGTTACACAAGCCCTCTCAAAAGCTGTGAACCATTTGGTGATGTCATCACCATCTTCATATTTTGTCACAATCCCTTTGGGGATTTTTAACATGTCAGGAGAATCTCTGACCCTATTTATATTGCTGCCACCATTGATGGGTCCTAGGCCCATCTCTTGTCTTTCCCTTTCTATGGCTAGGAGCTGTCTCTCTAAAGCCAATCTTTTGGCCATCCTGGCTAACAGGAGGTCATCTTCACTGAGAGCATCCTCAGTGATTTCAGAAATGTGGGACCCTCCTGTGAGGGACTCACTATTTCTGACTAACACAGTTGGAGACAGGACTTGAGGGGTCCTGTTCTCCCTATTTAGGACTGGAGGAGGGACATTGGCCTCCAAGTCACTAATTTCTTCCTCTGTGAGGTCATCATCAGAGGGGTTGGCTTTTTCAAACTCTGCCAGCAGCTCCTGGAGCTGAATTTTGGTAGGTCTGGAGCCAATGGTTATTTTTTTGATATTACAGAGAGACCTTAGCTCCCTCATCTTAAGATGGAGGTAAGGTGTGGTGTCGAGTTCCACCACATTCATCTCTGTATCAGACATTATTTTGCTAAAAGTTGGAAGACTTTTTAAAGAATCTAACACTGTTTCTAGAATCTAATTTCAAACCTTTAACAAACTTTTAAACTCTAAAAGACAATGCTAAACAGGGACTTAACACACAAGGCCCTAGCAGGACTTTTAAGAATTTGGAAAAATTTCAAATTGCAAAAATGAATTTCTAATGACAATTTTGGAATTTGTCGTGTGATCAGGTATTGGCTGAGTAGTCCAGCAAATGCAAAGTCTTGTATCCCACCGCTGCCACCAATGTAGGAAGTTGGCTCTGTATGTGCTATTTCAAAGTAAGGAATAGCATGCACAGAGTCCAAGGGTTCCCCTTAGAGGTAAGATAGTGGCAAAAAGAGATAATACTAATGCTCTATTTTGTGGTAGTGTGGTCGAGCAGTAGGCTTATCCAAGGAGTAGTGTTAAGCATTTGTTGTACATACACATAGACAATAAATGAGGTACACACACTCAGAGACAAATCCAGCCAATAGGTTTTTATATAGAAAATTATCTTTTCTTAGTTTATTTTAAGAACCACAGGTTCAAATTCTACATGTAATATCTCATTCGAAAGGTATTGCAGGTAAGTACTTTAGGAACTTCAAATCATCAAAATTGCATGTATACTTTTCATGTTATTGACAAATAGCTGTTTTAAAAGTGGACACTTAGTGCAATTTTCACAGTTCCTAGGGGAGGTAAGTATTTGTTAGGTTAACCAGGTAAGTAGGACACTTACAGGGCTTAGTACTTGGTCCAAGGTAGCCCACCGTTGGGGGTTCAGAGCAACCCCAAAGTCACCACACCAGCAGCTCAGGGCCGGTCAGGTGCAGAGTTCAAAGTGGTGCCCAAAACGCATAGGCTAGAATGGAGAGAAGGGGGTGCCCCGGTTCCGGTCTGCTTGCAGGTAAGTACCCGCGTCTTCGGAGGGCAGACCAGGGGGGTTTTGTAGGGCACCGGGGGGGACACAAGCCCACACAGAAATTTCACCCTCAGCGGCGCGGGGGCGGCCGGGTGCAGTGTAGAAACAAGCGTCGGGTTCGCAATGTTAGTCTATGAGAGATCTCGGGATCTCTTCAGCGCTGCAGGCAGGAAAGGGGGGGATTCCTCGGGGAAACCTCCACTTGGGCAAGGGAGAGGGACTCCTGGGGGTCACTTCTCCAGTGAAAGTCCGGTCCTTCAGGTCCTGGGGGCTGCGGGTGCAGGGTCTCTCCCAGGCGTCGGGACTTTAGGTTCAAAGAGTCGCGGTCAGGGGAAGCCTCGGGATTCCCTCTGCAGGCGGCGCTGTGGGGGCTCAGGGGGGACAGGTTTTGGTACTCACAGTATCAGAGTAGTCCTGGGGTCCCTCCTGAGGTGTTGGATCGCCACCAGCCGGGTCGGGGTCGCCGGGTGCAGTGTTGCAAGTCTCACGCTTCTTGCGGGGAGCTTGCAGGGTTCTTTAAAGTTGCTGGAAACAAAGTTGCAGCTTTTCTTGGAGCAGGTCCGCTGTCCTCGGGAGTTTCTTGTCTTTTCGAAGCAGGGGCAGTCCTCAGAGGATGTCGAGGTCGCTGGTCCCTTTGGAGGGCGTCGCTGAAGCAGGATCTTTGGAAGGCAGGAGACAGGCCGGTGAGTTTCTGGAGCCAAGGCAGTTGTCGTCTTCTGGTCTTCCGCTGCAGGGGTTTTCAGCTGGGCAGTCCTTCTTCTTGTAGTTGCAGGAATCTAATTTTCTAGGGTTCAGGGTAGCCCTTAAATACTAAATTTAAGGGCGTGTTTAGGTCTGGGGGGTTAGTAGCCAATGGCTACTAGCCCTGAGGGTGGGTACACCCTCTTTGTGCCTCCTCCCAAGGGGAGGGGGACACAATCCTAACCCTATTGGGGGAATCCTCCATCTGCAAGATGGAGGATTTCTAAAAGTTAGAGTCACCTCAGCTCAGGACACCTTAGGGGCTGTCCTGACTGGCCAGTGACTCCTCCTTGTTTTTCTCATTATTTTCTCCGGCCTTGCCGCCAAAAGTGGGGCCTGGCCGGAGGGGGCGGGCAACTCCACTAGCTGGAGTGTCCTGCTGGGTTGGCACAAAGGAGGTGAGCCTTTGAGGCTCACCGCCAGGTGTGACAATTCCTGCCTGGGGGAGGTGTTAGCATCTCCACCCAGTGCAGGCTTTGTTACTGGCCTCAGAGTGACAAAGGCACTCTCCCCATGGGGCCAGCAACATGTCTCGGTTTGTGGCAGGCTGCTAAAACTGGTCAGCCTACACAGATAGTCGGTTAAGTTTCAGGGGGCACCTCTAAGGTGCCCTCTGTGGTGTATTTTACAATAAAATGTACACTGGCATCAGTGTGCATTTATTGTGCTGAGAAGTTTGATACCAAACTTCCCAGTTTTCAGTGTAGCCATTATGGTGCTGTGGAGTTCGTGTTTGACAGACTCCCAGACCATATACTCTTATGGCTACCCTGCACTTACAATGTCTAAGGTTTTGTTTAGACACTGTAGGGGTACCATGCTCATGCACTGGTACCCTCACCTATGGTATAGTGCACCGTGCCTTAGGGCTGTAAGGCCTGCTAGAGGGGTGGCTTACCTATACTGCATAGGCAGTGAGAGGCTGGCATGGCACCCTGAGGGGAGTGCCATGTCGACTTACTCGTTTTGTCCTCACTAGCACACACAAGCTGGCAAGCAGGGTGTCTGTGCTGAGTGAGAGGTCTCCAGGGTGGCATAAGACATGCTGCAGCCCGTAGGGACCTTCCTTGGCATCAGGGCCCTTGGTACTAGAAGTACCAGTTACAAGGGACTTATCTGGATGCCAGGGTCTGCCAATTGTGGATACAAAAGTACAGGTTAGGGAAAGAACACTGGTGCTGGGGCCTGGTTAGCAGGCCTCAGCACACTTTCAATTGTAAACATAGCATCAGCAAAGGCAAAAAGTCAGGGGGCAACCATGCCAAGGAGGCATTTCCTTACACTAGTGATACAGGTTTGATACAGAATGGTGTCAGTGTACCCACTGCGCCAGATATGCAGATACAGTTGCAACCTCCGCCACCGATACAGAGGATTTATCCAGACGTCCCAGTACTAGAGACTACTACGTGTCTGATGGTGCCACCCGATCCGATATATACAAAATCGAGGTTAGTGCAGATTGAGCCAACTCCGCAGTTGCTGCCCCAGCCGCAGCAACTACTAATTCCAGGTTATAGTCCAGCGGCAGGACCTCCGTTTGTACCTGCACCAGCTACAGTGAGTCAAGCTCTGGGAGTTACTGCTCCATGGGGTTTGGGACCAGTTCATACACCAGCTGCCATATCACTACCAATTACAGTTGGTCCCCCGGTACAATTATATGCGCAGGGTAAGCCTGGTATGTGTGATCAGGGAGTGATGACCCAAGAGTCAATGAGAGGAGGGTCCATAGGAACTCCCCAATTAATGGCACCGAGAGAGCAATCAGCTGGAGGACCCAGGTCCTTGATAGACCTTAGTCCGATCGAAGCACCTTTAGAGGCAATGAGGCAAGCAGGGTTAGGTGTGCTGACCCCACAGACAATAAGTACAAACTCGTCACAGTCGCCAATGATGCATGCAGGGAATATTTCACTGCAAGGTTTTTCTGTGCAGCAATTGAATGAGTGGTTAGAAAAGACCTATGCTTCCCAAAACACTGCGGTAACTGCAGAGAAGCCAGAAAGGGAAGAATACCTAAATTTTGTGAGGCTGGGAGTAGAAGCTGCAGAACTAGTAGAAGGGACAATGGGGGTAAACCAATTAGAGTCATACACAGAAGCAGAATTGAGGTACCTATGCCCCAAAATCACTAAAGAAGTGGGCAAGGTGCATCAGAGGTTGGCGACCTGGCAGATAAATACAATATAGACATTGAGAATACTAAACATTTTAAAAGAAGCTACAGATTAGACTTTGATTCTAAAGATTTTGAGCACATGAGATCTACCGGAATGAAAGCGCATCTTAAAGAGATACTGCACAGTGCTCAGATTTGGGGTGCACTAGGAAAATGGAAAGGCAGATGGGCAAAGAAAAGAGATAAGGAGAAAGGTGCCAGTCCGGAATCAAGTCAAGCTAAAGCTTCACCAGATACAAGATCAGTAAAGATGTTACCAATGAGAGAAACAACTGGAGGGGTTCTAGTCCATGTACCGTGGTCTTGGGGAGACATTCTGTCATTTACAAATGACTATCCCAGGTTGAGGGAGAAGCCGATAGAGTGGTACCAGCAGACAGATAGGTTTGTGAAACTTGTGAAATGTCTCTGGGAAGACTTGAATACCCTGTTTGAGATTATAGTTCCACCTGATCTATGGCTCGAGTGCAAGAGGGGTGTGGACTGGCCGACACAGGAGCCGGCAAGGGATAAGGTGACTGGAGCACCATCGGAGGAGGTGATGAAGTACTATCATAAAGTGATTGAGTTTTTTAAGCAGAAAGTGTCGTCAAAAGTGACTCATTGGCAGAAAATCGATCGAACCTCACAGGAAGCTAAAGTGTCTATTCATGCTTACTATGAGAGATTGCTGAAAGTGTTCAAACATTACAGTGGCACGGAGAACATAGAGCGGAAAGATATGAATCATCTTGTGTTCAGGTTTGTTGAAGGACTGAGACCAGAGATTAGCCAGATGATTGTTAGCCAGATGATTAAGAATCATTTGATCTGTTGGCAAGAAAAGCCGATTGATGAGGTATTGCAGTATGCAAAATATTGTAGTGATGAGATTGAGTTGAAGCAGAGAAAGTTGAAGGAAAAAGTGATTGGTGATGCAGATTAAGGCAGCGCAGGCAGGTATGCAGGGAAATGGAATCCAGCAGATGGTACAACAGCAACCGCAAGGGAATGGCATGTTTCAGGCACAGCTGAGAGGCTGAGGTCGGGGTTTTGTGAATCGCGGTCCAGATTTGAATACTGTGGTTGTTCAAAATTATGCCCAGGGGATGAAAAAGATGTCACCATGTCACACGTGCGGGGGCGCGGGGCATTGGAAGCAGGAATGCCCAAATGTGGTGCATGATGGTGTCGTTCAACAAAGCACTGATGTTGGTACATTTCAAAATATGAGGGGTACAAAATTGAGAGGTCAAAATCAGAACTTCCAGAATAACATGGTTCAGATGCAGGGGTTACAGCCCATGCAGCAAATACAAATGCCGCGTGTTCAACCAGCACGAATGCAGCAGGTACAACAGCAGGTTCCAATGGTACCTAGACAGCAAATACAACTAACATTAGCTCCAATGGGACAGCAACAGGTGATGCTTCCTCAGCAGGTCACAGGATAAACAATGATGAGTCAAAATAACACAGTGCAGCAATTCACATTGCGTGGTGAGGATGGAATAAATGATGAATGGTCGGATGACAGTTCTGACAGTGAGGAGTGCAGGCTTGTAGCGTCCCTAGAAGTAGATCAGAGGGGACCCTATGTAGAGGGAAAGGTGATGGGTCACAAGGTTTCATTCCTAGTTGATACAGGAGCTACACGCTCTACAGTCAGAAGTGCAGAGGTTCCGAAATTGCCACTTTCAGGGCATACTATAAGAGTGGTAGGAGTAGCAAATCAGTATTTGACAAACCCGATCACAGACCCAGTTCAAGTTGAGATTGGAAACTTTCAGGGACTGCATAAGTTTGTAGTCTGCGATTCTAGTCCTGTGTCCCTACTGGGAAGAGACTTACTGCGCAAGACAAAATGTTCAATTACCTGTTCTAATGAAGGGATTGAGGTGCAGACAAACAGTGATGATGAGGGGGATGATGGGCAGTTTTCAGAGTTGGAGACAGAGACCGTAAATGAGGAATACCCTTTGATAACCTTATTCCCGATGCTTACAGTGACAGACTTACCAGCTGAGTTGCAGGGAACAGTGACAGAGAAAGTGTGGGACCTGACAGGAAAGGAAGTGGGGCTGATAAAAGGAGTAGAACCTGTTAAAGTACAGATAAAACCCAATGCAGTGTTTCCCCAGGTGCCGCAGTACCACATGCCACAAGATGTCTTCATCCAAGTATCACAGATAATTGTAGACTTTGTAAAACAAGGAGTTCTGAAGGAGGCATTAAGCAGCCCATGTAATTCACCAATAATGGGTCTGAAAAAGCCTTGTGGGAAGGTTCGAATCGTGCAGGATTTGAGGAAAATAAATTATATTGTGGTAAAATGCTGCCCCATTGTGCCAAATCCAGCAGTAATCATGTTTCAGGTTCCGTGTGATGCAGAGTGGTTCACGGTTGTGGACCTGTCACAAGCGTTCTTTTCGGTGCCTCTTCATGAGGACAGCCAATTTCTCTTTAGTTTCAAATTCTTGGACAAGGTGTACAGTTGGTGCAGAATCCCTCAAGGGTTTTCTGAGTCACCATCCATCTTCAGTCAGATATTGAAGAAGGACTTAGGGTCTTTAGAGCTGCCTTTCAGTTCGACTCTAGTGCAGTACATTGATGATTTGTTGATTGCGTCCAGAACGAAAGACGACTGTAAGTATGACACAATTGCCTTACTGAACCATTTGGGAAAGAATGGGTATAAAGTGTCCCCAAAGAAGCTGCATTACTGTCAGAAAGAGGTGAAGTACTTAGGGCACTTGATTGAGAAAGGGTCTAGGAGAATATCAAAAAGAAAGGGTGACAGCCATACTGCAGATGAATCCACCGACAACAAAGAGAGATGTCAGGATGTTTTTGGGAATGGTGGGCTACTGTCGCCAGTGGATCCACAACTTCTCGATTATCTCCATGCCATTGATAAAACTAACAGGCAAGGAAGTTAAGGATGACCCAAGTACCATCATTTTGTCAGGGGAAGAGCTTGAAGCATTCATGGAATTGAGAGAGTGCATGTGCAGGGCGCCAGCTTTGGGTATGCCTGATTACACGAAGCCTTTTCTACTGTTTTGTCATGAACGTGATGCTTGTTCTTTGTCTGTCTTAACACAGGTCCATGGAGGTGCAAACTGCCCAGTAGCATATTTTTCAGCTACTCTGGACCCAGCCGCAGCAGCCTTACCGGGTTGTTTGGCGCGCAGTTGCAGCAGTTGGTCAAAGCCTCACACAGTGTGAAGGTATAGTGATGGGACATCCCATGACAGTAATGGTTCCACATTCAGTTGAAATTCTGTTGACCCGAACTAAGACTCAGCACATGACAAATGCTAGGCTAACGAGATATGAGACCATTATACTGGGATCTCCTAATGTCTCTCTCAAGAGGTGTACAAGATTGAACCCGGCAACTCTACTTCCTATTGAAAATGCTGAGATTAGTAATACAGAGGAAGTGGAACATGATTGTCTCGAGGTAACAGAATTATGCGCCAAACCCAGACCTGACATCAAGGATACACAGTTAGAAGAAAATGACTACATTATGTTTGTTGATGGATCATGTTTAAGAGATTCAGTCGGAATACTGAGAGCTGGTTATGCTGTGTGTACAATCACCGGTATTCTAGAAGCTTCCTGGCTCGAAAGAGTGTACTATGCACAAGTGGCTGAATTAATTGCCCTTACTAAGGCATGCCATGCAGCTGTAAACCTGAAAGTCACTATCTATACTGACAGCAGATACGGATTTGGAATTGTACATGATTTTGGCCAATTATGGTCACAGAGGGGTTTCATGACCTCTTCTGGCTCACCAGTGAAAAATGGTGAACAAATTAAGGATTTGTTGCATGCGATTCAGTTACCTCTTGAAATTGCCGTGGTGAAATGCAATGCTCATGTCAAGTCACAGGACTTTGTGTCAATTGGAAACGGCTATGCAGATCAAGTCGCAAGGTTTTGCGCATTGAACTGTATATCGTTCAAGGAACAGTGGGAACTACTACCTGAAACTGAAAATGAAACATGCTTGAACTTTGTATTAAGAGTGGTTGATACATTAGATGAGCTAAAATCACTTCAGGGCTGTGCTAGCAGAGAGGAAAAACGCTCCTGGCAGAGAACGCAATGTGTACAGAGGGCTGACGACTTGTGGGTCTCAGAGGAGGGGAAGTTGGTTTTGTAAAACAGTCTTTTGTCACAGTTTGCAAGGCTTTACCATGGTCAGGCTCACCTTGGAAGAGATGCAATGATCAGATTTTTCAAAATTGATTGGTTCAATCCAAAATTCAGACAAGCTGCAGACGTTACCTGTCACAGGTGCATCATCTGTCAACAGATGAATGCAGGAAAAGGGACTGTGGTAACTTTGAGCCACATAGGGAGAGCTGGAGGTCCGTTTAGCAAGATGCAGATGGATTTCATTGAAATGCCTGTATGTGGAGGCTTGAGGTACGTGTTGGTGATTGTGTGTGTTTTCAGTCATTGGATTGAAGCATACCCCACACGTAGGAATGACAGTCTCACAGTAGCAAAGCTGTTGGTTAGGGAATTAATACCACGGTTCGGATTTTCAGTCTCTTTAGAATCAGATAGGGGCAGACATTTCGACGATGAGGTGAGTAAGCTCTTGTGTGCTGCTTTGGACATTGAGCAGAAGCTGCATTGTAGCTACCGTCCTGAAGCATCAGGATTAGTGGAACAGATGAATGGTACCCTGAAGTCGAGAATGGCAAAAATGTGCGCAGCTACCAATATGAAGTGGCCAGATGCATTGCCCTTAGTGCTGATGTCAATGAGAAACACACCTGATAAGAAGACAGGACTATCCCCCCATGAGATATTGATGGGCAGAGCTATGAGGTTGTCTGCAGTACCTGCAAATGCTCTTGTGAATATCACAGATGATATGGTGTTGGACTACTGCAAGGGTCTGGCTGATGTGGTCCGCTCTTTTTCCCACCAGGTGGAGTGAGGAAGTCGTGTTTGGACCCACGCTGGAAGGGGCCATATCAGGTAATACTGACAACAATCACTACTGTGAAATGTGCAGGCATTCCAAACTGGATACATGCAGTCACACAAAGAAGGTAACATGTCCGACTGACGAGGAACTTGAAGTTTCCGACTCAGCAATTCCAAAGAAGGAAGTCTCAGGGCCAAAGAATATTCAAAGGGGAACTGAGACTGAAGGGGAGCCAACTGAGGGCGGCCTAGTCCCTCAAACAGTAAACGAGTTCGAGAGAGGTGACAATGAGCCTATCTCAGTAGAGGCAGCAGGAGAACTAAGTCAAGGAGAGGTTCTCCCAGAAGTAGACTCATACGGGTTAGAACTTGAGCTCGTTACAGACCCTGAAGACGAGGGGGAAAGAGCAGAGGGAGGTCAAAGTACATCAACTCCTCCTGAGCCACTTGCAGATCCGTCAAGAGAAAACACCATAGCACAAGAGGAGGGTGCTGTTCAGCGTGCTGAAAAGCCAAGCAGGAAGAAAAAAACGCATAAAGGTGATAACTGGCCGAAGAAACAAACTGCAAGAGAAAAGGTCATCCCAGGTGATACAATAGAGGAAGAAATTGATACAACCAGAAGGGAGGATCTTAGTGAAGGAGAGTTGCAAAGCGAACGCAGACTGAAAAGAAAAAGAGTCGCAAACAGAAGGTACACAGGTCCTGAATGGGCAGATGCAACAACATCTGAATGGCAACAAGAATTCTTAGCATTTTGTTTTAACGAGTGGTACCAGGCCAATAATACGGCACCTGAAATCAACCAGAGAAAGAGACTGTGTTTAATTGAAATTGAAAGCTGAAAATCTGAGAAAGGAGACTGAAAAAAATTACCGGATGTGACACTGATAACCTGAATTGATACTGCAAACCTATTATGACAAGCTGCTAACCTGATTCGACAAAAGGGTCCTGGGGTGAGTGGAACGCTGTAAATACTCGCAGAAAGAAAGAGAGACTTTGAAAAAAAAAAAAAAAGAAGAGCTTTAAAATCGTCCTCAAGTTGATTGTTTGTCTTATATCTTCTGCTATCTGATTTTTTACAGATCATGGCTTACACTAGAGGTAGTAGCAAAAAGGGTAAAGTGTGTGGTTGGTTGAGTATTATATTAGGTATTGTGTGTGCAATAATAATTATAGGTGTGATTGTGGGAATGCCTTGGTTGGATAAAAAGGTGACTAACAATGCTTCAAAACCTGAGACTGCTACACTAACACCGTGGGAAACGTTTGAGCATGATACAAAACACTTGCATGAAGGAACTAATTCAAAAGGGGAACTTTCCACTAATGTTTTCTATCGTTTGCTGAATGAGTATGTTGATAAAATGGATGTAAGAAACCGTTATGTGTGCACAAAGATTCCTTCATCAATACAAGAAGGGGTCACTTATCACAGTTTGCCTCTAACTTAGGGGATAAGCTGTAGTTTGTTACTAACAAGATTCTATGACCAGGAACATGTGCAATATTTGTATTCAAATCTAGACGTAGTGTTTTCTTTTGTGCCTGTGATTGAGTTTCTGAACAAGTTAGCTAAAGAGCACAGTATAAAATTAGTTAGGGGTTTCTTTGAGCTGACACTAACCTTTGGCACAGCCTATGCACATCGCAATAATTTGACCTGTCTACTAACACCTGAAGAGAAAAGCTTCTTAGATTATACTGATGATAGACGCAAAGCACTGAAAGACTAGAAAAGGGGTTAGAAAAACGCACATATGCAAATGATTATGCTTACACCGCAATAAAGACGCAGGGCAAATTGGCTATAGATGCATTACACGTAGGAAGGCTTTGTTTATATAGGCCAAAATCTGATCATGACACTTTATTTTTGGGAACGAGTGAATGCAGGCATGTGTTTTTGTTTCAGAGTAAATGGACATTCATGTTAAATGGACAGGATCCAGCGATCCCTGGGATCTTTTACATATGTGGGCTTAATGCTTATTACCGTCTCCCTAAGGGATGGTATGGAACATGTTATTTGGGGATAGTTTTCCCAAAGATTTACCTGATTGATGACTTAAAACAAATACCTAAAATGTCTGAATTACAACATGCTAGACAAAAGAGAGAGACAGCGGCTGCTGTCGTTGGTGACATATTTGGAGCCATAATTCCTTCAGTAGGGGTTATCTTAAACTCCATAAAGATTTGAAAGTTGTCTACTATTGTGGATAACATGCTGACAAATTTTACAGGAGCTATACTCCTGATGGATACTGAACTTGCTGCTGAAAGAGCTATGACTCTTCAAAATCGGCTTGCTTTGGACATTCTTTTAGCAAAGAGCGGCGGAGTCCGTAAGATGCTTAACGAGCGTCATTGTTGCTCGTTCATTCCTGATAATAGTAAAAAGATTAGAGGTATGCTTACTAACCTAACTAGAGATTTGAAGGAGCTGAAGGAACTGGGAGTTTGGGAGAAAGATGGAAAGGTAATTGCCAGAGTAGGGAGTTGGTTTAGCAATATTTGGAATGGGGTACTTGCAAAAATATTAGGGGGCCTAGTAATTGTCCTGATTTGTTTATTGGGTTTATGGGGAGCATGCAAAATTAATGAAAGAATCAGAAGAAACTGGACAAAACGAAGCAAAAGAAATTAAGAAAATAAAAGGGAGAAAATGTTTAATGAAATTTGGGAAAGCTCACACAAAGGGCAAGATGTTGAAATGCGCATTATGCGCAAAGTGAAAAATTGAAAGTGAAAGGTTGAAAGGGAAAAGGTTTGTGTGATGACTAGGGTCATCAGAGGAGGGACTGAGAGAGCGTAGCTTATATAATCAATATTAATATGAAATTTTTATGAACTAATGTATAATAACATCGCATAGAAACTGATTAATAATGGTGAAATGTTTATTAAATTGTGATTTTACTTTAATGTTGAAAGGCTAAATGTATTAGACTCTTGCTAATAAAGCAGTAGGCCTTAGTTAGCATGAGTCGAGGCCCAGCTGCCTGACTCTCATATTAAATGTATTTTTCTAACGTGCCGTGTGCTGACTTGCTAAAGGACATGAACTCTTGTTTTTCAAAACTAGAAGCTGAATGTAACTGTAGTGGATCCGTTCTCATGAAATTCCCCCTGCCTATAGTAAAATGTTTAACTAAATGCAACAGTGTAGATTAACAAGGTCGCCTAAACCGGTACGGACAATGGAGCCACTGACCGAAGATGTGCAAAGGACCCCAAGACAATGAAATCATACCGGACACACCACCCGCTAAAGACGTCAATCATAAGCACCAATAAAATATGTGGGAAATGTTGTGGGGTGACAAATTTGATGACTTAACGTGATTTTAATTGGTTATAGATAGGGGGGGTGCAACCCCTTATCCAGTTAGATTTTAGGGGAATGTACAATGAAAAAGGGATAAAACCCCTTGACACACGGAAATGAGTTAGTTAGTTAGGGAGATGCTGATGCGATTTGATATGATCCAGAGACTTTGTCACTCTGCTTAGTGATTTTGCTGACTTTATACTTAGAACCATCCTTGTCCTTAGATTACCCATTTACACTTTACCTCCTCATGAGGGAAGTGCCCCTTTCCCCGGAGCTGAATTCCTGATGGCGAATCAACTGATGTCCTGAAGACGAAGACAGAACCTGAATGCTGACCAAACTTGGAGGGTAACTATATGACAATGAACTTGTGATTGTCTGTTTTCTTTTCCTTTCTAGGTACCAACTGCTTTTCTTCTGACAGGAGCCATAGTTAGATGTTTTCCAAATTGATGTTACGAAATTGTTTTGCATGAAGCCCAACATGCCAATGCTAATTAGAGGTTAGGTGAGGGGTTCACTAAAACTGACGCAAATGGACAAATGACTAAACCTATGCTTTGTTGAACAATGCGCTGATATACTCTGCTAATGATAGTCTATGTTCACGCTGTGTTATATTCTAATGTTTGTGGTTCTTGCCTTGATGAAATCTTATCAGAGTTGCTATATTGTGACTATGCTATTATGTTTCTTGGTTTTGAGACTAATAAATTTGCTAGTAGTATTGTAACCAATAGGGAATAAATATCACTAAATTCATACTAAACTGGTGTGGTTATTCATGACTGCAAGGACATGGTGGTGTCTTGAGTTTGATTAATGTCTTTGACGAAAGTTAAATGCATTATTGTGATAAATATTGATGATATTATTGACATATTGATTGACATGCTGATTAGCTATCTCGTCCTAAGGTGTCTCTCAACAGGGTCAAAAGATTCATTGGCCTAAAACGAGTCCCAATGTGTAATAATTTATCATAAAGGGACGCGTTAGCAGAGGTTTAGGAAAGAAAATTGGCATTGAATAGTAAAATGTTATCAATTACCTTTCTAATCTTTGACAACCAAGTACAGCTTTTGAAAAACTGTAATAACTTGTATTGTTACAGGGAATCTGTAAATGGTTAGCATATTTCAGGGCTACCTAATAGACCTGTTGGAAATGGCCCTTTATGCTGGCTTTCCCCTGCCTTTTTGCTTCTGACCTGCTGTTTTGATCCTGAGCTGAATTTGGTTTTTGCTGCCTTTAGGACTCTTGGCACTTTACCACTGCTGACCAGTGCTAAAGAGCAAGATCTCTCTGTCTAAATGGTAGTGGTGATTGGTTTATCCATTATTGGTATATTTGATTCACTAGTAAGTCCCTAGTAAAGTGCACTATGTGTGCACAGGCCCTGCAAATCATATGCTACTAGTGTGCCTGCAGCACTGATTGTGCCACCCACATGAGTAGTCCTGCAGACATGTCTTAGGCCTGCCATTGCAGTGTCTGTATGTTCAGTTTTGAATTGCCAATTCAACCTGGCAAGTGCACCAACTTGCCAGGCCCAAACCTTCCCTTTTAATACATGTAAGGCACCCCTTAGGTAGGCCCAAAGCAGCCCCATGGGCAGGGTGTAGTGCATTTAAAAGGTAAGACATGTACTGGTATATTTTATATGTCCTGATAGTGAAATATTTCTAAATTAGTTTTTCCCTATTGCAAGGCCTAGCTCTCCCATAGGTTAACATGGAGATTGGATTTAAATATCTTTCAAGTGTAATTTGCCGTTGGGGGCAGATGCAGATATGGAGGTTGGGGTCCCTGAGCTCACAATTTAAAAATACAACTTTTCAATCCAGCTCTGACAGGAATTGGAACCTTGGGTGGGGCAGACCATAAACATTGTTTCCCTGTTTGCAGATCATGCGCTGGTATATCTTCATGAGCCCAGTGCTTCGGTGCCTGTGTTGTTGCAGCTGTTGGAGGCTTTTGGACCATGTCTGGTCTCTAGGTAAATAGGAAGAAATCACTTCTGTTCCCATTGGGTTCTCTCTGTGGTGCCCCCCAAGAAGAGTTACAGGAGGTGGGGCTCAGGTGGGAGCTTGAAAGCTTTAAATATTTAGGTATTTGGGTTACTCACACTTTGGCGGCGCATGAGAAACATAATGTGGAATGAGTGGTATCCGGCCTTGAGCGCTCGTTTCTGTTTTGGAACAGACTACCTCTTTCGGTGATGGGGAGTTCAGCTGTGGCTAAGATGGTGTTCCTGCTGGGGAGTCTTTATCTGGCTCAAAACTCTCTGTTTCCGCTATCTGGTTGGCTTTTTAATCGCCTAGACAGCCTGTTGATTTCACTGGTCGTCGGCGGGCTGGGCGTCATAGTAGGGTGGCTTTGTCGACGTTGCAGAGGGACATGGCGGAGGGAGGACTGGCAACTCCCAACGTAAGACATTATTATTACACAGCGCACTTGCAGCACGCTGCAAAATGGATGACTGAGTCGGACAATTGGGAGAAGAGAATATTTACAGGAATGCTGGGTGGGAGGGCGTTGGCACATCTATTGATGTCGGGAGGCCGATCTGCTTTGGATGTGCCATATCTGGTTAAGACTACTGCTGGAATTTGTGAGCAGGTGGTCAGGAAAGTCCTTCGGCGTGCACCGTTTGACAGAGAATTAAAGATTTGGGACTTAGCCCTCTTCAGGGACATGGACAATTTAATGTCAATGCAAGTCTGGAGGCTGGGAGCATGTGAAGTGGCGGGAGATCTATACCCCAATTGGGAGTTTATCTCATTCCCAGATGCTCGGGACACATTTGAATTGGGTCCCGGTCAGTTTCTACAATATGCCAAATTGGAAAGTGTGGCGACAGAGATGTGGTGTAGTTTCCCAGTGGCCCCTCTGGCATCGATGGTGTGGAATAGGCTATTGAATTGGGGTGAGGGGACCCATCTTATCCCTCAGTTTTACAAAGCCCTTCGTGATGATTAGCCAAGAGAAATGAGTGTTGCTCGCAGGGCCTGGGAGCATGAACTGGGGGCCCCCATGGAGGACGAGGACTGGGCAATAGCATTATCGCTGGTCCGTACGGTGTCCTACAAC
The DNA here is from genome assembly GCF_031143425.1 of Pleurodeles waltl. Taxonomy (NCBI): domain Eukaryota; kingdom Metazoa; phylum Chordata; class Amphibia; order Caudata; family Salamandridae; genus Pleurodeles; species Pleurodeles waltl. The sequence continues at coordinate 1,027,259,573 of NC_090437.1, read as the reverse complement.
AATAGGTTTAAATTATTACACTTCAACTTTGTGCATAGGACAGACATCACACCTGATCACCATAATAGGATTGATTCAACAAGAAGGGATGGGTGTCCCAGGTGTGGCGCATTCAATGCTTCCTTTCTACACCTGGCTTGGTCCTGTAAGATGGTGCACCAATACTGGCGGGAGGTGGTTGGGAAGGTAGAGGAGGTAATGGGACTGGGGCTAGAAGTAACACCTGTGACATGCCTTTTAGGGGTGGTGAGAAGACCTTGGGGTAGGAGCAACCCGTATAAGCTCACAAAATTGGCCCTGGTGTTGGCCAAACATAGGGTGGTCATTGGCTGGGTGAGCGCCCGGAGCCCCTCCATCCCTTGTTGGATCCAAGACTTAATGGAATGGGGTGCTGCTGAAGAATAATATATGCGGATGACATGGATGTGATTGCATGGGGGACAATGCTGGAGTGGTTCACTGGGGTGACAGAGTTAAGTATAGAGGGGAGCACGGATGAGGATGATTGATTAAATGAACCTTGCTTTGATTAGAGTAGTGACAACCAGCTGTGTTGGGACTGCAACTATGCTATTCATGAGATATGTATGGATTGGTTTCATGTGGAGCCTCTCAGGGTGGGAAGGTGGAGGGAATTTGCTGCTGCAGTAGGCGCCATAGGCCCCATGTCCAGATTGTATGCTTGCTCTGTCCTTTAGGAATGTGACAAAACAGATTCTGTAATAACTTGCATTGAAACGCTCTGCACCGTATTGTTTCTGTTGGTTATGTTTCTAAACTTAATCAAAAACAGAGTTTAAAAAAAAAATACATCTTTTGGTGAAGTTGGTTTTGAAATTGTAAGTTTGAAAATTTCACTTTTAGAAAGTGGGCATTTTCTTTCTGAACCATTCCATGTCTTTGCATGTCTGTGGAATACATGTCTGGGTCAGGATGACAGTTGGGCTGTTTGTGAATTCACTCTAGACAGTCACACAAAGGGAGCTGAGGTGTGCCCTGCATATCCTGATGGAACTTCCTGGGCTAGAGTGGTGGGAGGAGCTGACACTTGCACCTGAATAGGGCTGTGCCTGTCCTTACACAAAGCACACCCTGGAGTGTGTCTGGGGCCAGGGCAGGAAAGGCAGGGTCTTGTGTACTACAAAGACTTTCCTTGAAGTGTGTCTACTTCAAAGGCAAAAATTAGTATAAGTATTGGACCTCTTAGACCACAACTTCAGAACACTGTTGGACTGAGGACATTCTTCCAGGAAGAAACGCTAAATGCTATAGGAGGGACTGCCACTCTGCCTGTTGCTTTGTTGTGCTGGCCTGCTGTTTGCTGCTTCTGTCTTGGGAGTGAAGGACTGGACTTTGCTTTCTACATCCTGAGTTCCAAAGTTCTCCAAGGGCTCGAACTGAGCTTTCCTCCTGTTAAGAAGTCTCAGGGACATCAAAGACTTAGGCCCTCATTCCGACCCTGGCGGTCTAAGATCGCCAGGGCCGCGGGCAACGGAAGCACCGCCAACAGGCTGGCGGTGCTTCAGTGCCCATCGCCGCGGTCAGAAAAGGGGATCCGGCGGTTTCCCGCCGGATTTCCCCTGGCTGGGCTGAACCTCCATGGCGGCGCTGCAAGCAGCGCCGCCATGGGGATTCCGACCCCCTTCCCGCCAGCCTGTTTCTGGCGGTTTTGACCGCCAGGAACAGGATGGCGGGAATGGGTGTCGTGGCGCCCCTGGGGGCCCCTGCACTGCCCATGCCACTGTCATGGGCAGTGCAGGGGCCCCCTAACAGGGCCCCAGCATGATTTTCACTGTCTGAATAGCAGACAGTGAAAATCGCAACGGGGGCAACTGCACCCGTCGCACCCCTGCAACACCGCCGGCTCCATTCGGAGCCGGCCTCTGTGTTGCAGGGCCTTTCCCGCTGGCCCGGCGGGCGCTCCCTTGGCGGACCCCCTTAATCTGCCAGTGCCTGGGCTCTTCTGCTGCGAGTCCTGACTCGCCAGTGGTGCCAACTTCAGTCCCTGGGCCCTTGGAAGCGTAAGCCGGTGACCTGAAAATCTGAACAATGACGCGCTACAGCAGAAAATTCAACACAGAGCCTGTCCTACAGCTGGAGAATTGACGGAGCGCATGTTTCACTCTGGCTCTGTCAACACAGTGCGTCTGGATTTTCCACAAATCGTCCTTGGGTGTCAATTTCTCATCGACCCCGCACCGCAGTACGGAACCAAGGCTGTGTATCCATCATCATAACTTCTTGTCAGTAGATTTCATCTTTCATTGTACATCTCTCTTTATACCCTTGTGCCTGATCAGCACTTTAACGAACTACACATATAACCACATTTTCTAATTTTATTTGTTTTCCCTATAATGTATGCGTCTATTGTAATTTTTAAATGGACAATTGTAAATGTTATTCTTTATAAAAATGATGAGACAAAAATGAATAATAATATTGCAACCAACAAACAATATCATACTGGCTCTGTAAATAGAGACTATAGACATTGAGAAGTGCAGACCTCGGTCAGGTTTGGGAACTAAAGCTGCTACTTCACAGTGTTCCACAAATTCAAAGTTTAACCATAAATCAGTTGTGTCTATAAGAAAATGACTTTTTTTGTATGTTCATCCCCTTTTGTTTTGGGCTGATGCTGCTGGGTTTTTGGCTCTGTTTCCTGGGGCTCTGAGCTCTAAAATATGTTGAAATAGGCCAAACTCCTAATTGGCTTGTGTAACTTACCTATAAGTCTCTAGTATATGGTACAAAGTGTAAGCTAAATGTCACTAGTGGACTGCAGCACATATTATCCCACCACTAAATTGACAATGGAAAACATGGCTGCAACCCCGTCAACCGTAACCTGCCTGTGAGGGCTTATCCAGCAAATTCGACCTGTCAAATTAACCCCATTTGACAGTCTGAAACCTTCCTTTTAAATATGAGCAAAGCTCCCCCAAGTAATCCTTAATACCAAAAAGGCAGTGTGCATGATGTTCCAAAGTAGGACATTTAAAAGTTTAATGTAAAAAATGTAAAACATGTCCTTACAGTGACAAGGCCCCAATAGCTCTTTTCATTGTGAAGGGTTAGCTGTTCATTGGGAGTTAATATTAAAATTACATAATGTTATCTCCCCCAGAAACCAAATAAAAAGTTAATAAGTACATTTTTAGACTTTTAAAAATATTTATTACAAACTCAATTCATTAGTAAAGTCAGGTTTGTACTAAATATTTTACAAAATGTACTTTTAAAAAGTCGCCTTTTGCCTGTCTAAAGCCTGTATAAGCTCATTTGCATGAGCTTCCAGCTATCACAGAGGAGCTGAAGAGCCCCTTGAATGAGTGTGAATTGACTTCCAAAGCTCTGTCAAATGTCTTTGGTGTTGGAGAGAGGTTGACCTTCCCCTGACAGGGTGGCCTGGGGCAGTGCCCAGCCCCTTGCATATCTTCAAAGTATTCCTACCCAGTCACTGGAAGATGTAACTCACACCTGGGCCTGCCTCCCTTTTGTCTGCCTAGCCAGTCATGTATCAATCCCAGTCAAAGATGAGCTGCACCCAGAACTGGTTTTGAGTAGCCATTAAGGGGAGGTTTCTCAATTCCCTGATCATACCTCGAGGATGGGCACATCTGCTCTGCACAATGGAAGAAAGGTTCTTCCATCTTGTTTTTAGGTAGAGAGGGGCACTGTGGGATTATTTGCAGTAGGGCACACAGGAACTGCTGCAAAAGGGGCAGGGTTATCCCTGAGAACTTTTCCCTATTGGCTACGGAGGGGCCAGGAATGACCAACATCCACAGGCTAGTGACAGGCATTAATGTGGTACCAATAGGTACCCTCTTCAGAACACTACTTGATCTCTGGAAGACAGAACAAGGACTGCACCTACTGTTGAGACCTGGGAGAAGAGCCCAATGGGCTATACCCGATCCCACTTATACCCAGGACAAAGAAGTGGACTCCAAGGGTCAATATGCTGACCTGCTGTTAAGCTACAAGGACACAAAGGCTGCAAGAAGCCCACTTCCCTAGAAGAGTCCAACTAACCTGTTTCAAATGGACCTGCCTGGAACCTGCTTGTGGTTTCTGTTGGAAAGAGTCCTGATCCCCTAGTGGTGTTCCTGATGTCATGGAACCTTTGGCTGGAGTCAGAGTGTACTCCTCCTGCCTAGGCCTAAAACCTGGAAATTAGAAATGTTTTCAAGACTTTTTGCATGTAGAATGAGCAGAAGAAAAGGGCTACCCTGCCAAGCCCATCCGCATTGCCATTGGACCTGATTTTGCCATAGCTTCCTCTACGTTCTTCTCCACAGCAGCAAATCTGTTTCAGCAGGACCGATGCCGACCAGCTCGGACAATGTCAAACCCTTTTGGCTACAGTTTGCAGCCTTGTCCCACTGGAGGAATCCGACATCCAGAAAAGCATCTACGTCCAAAGGTAGAAAGCTTCACCGGATCCGATGTAGAGCAGCATCTGAGGACCTTCTAAGTCAAAATATGACTTTTCCTGCTTTGTGCTTTTCCCGCTTTTGTTGTCAGCTTTACTTGGACTTCGATCAGCAGCAATCCATCCCCGATGACTGTGTCTTCAGATCTAACCTGTTGCTTTGCCCTGCTGAAGGCTGTACCCTCTCAGAAAATGTCTAAGTGCAGAGTTAACTTTTTAACCTAGACCAACCTGGTCCTCATAGCCAATCTGCGCTTCATCACAGTCAGCCTCAAAATGTAACCTTATCCCGGGCTAGTGTGACCATATGCCTGCAGGGGTGAGATTGTGATTTCTGGCACTGTTCTTATTTAAGACTTCAAAAAATAATATTTCTGGTTCCCCTTAAAAGATTTGTTTGGTGTAAATGTAATTTTTTTCATTGAACTATCATGTATTTTTAGAAACTGGAGTGGGATTTTTATTGTGTTGTGCTTTCAACTTTTTAATTGTTTTGGTACTTTTAAATGTTTTACACATTTTCTTAAGATAAGCCTGTTTTTCCTGGGCCATAGCTACCAGGTGTTGAGCTCATGTTAAGTCACTGAAACCTTTACTGGACATAACAGCAATAGTGCCTTTATTAGTTGTGATGGACTACCATCCATCCCAACTAGTAATCCACTTTCTCACAGTGTCCCTAAATGCTTTTGAGACTCATAAACTGTTACTTCACAGTCTCCAGCTTTAGAAATGTCTTAAGCAAAGTCTTCACACATAATTTCACTCACTACTTCAGACTTCAAAGATACAAAAAAAAAACACAAATACAATATAAAGTTAAAAAAACGTGATGCTCCAACACTATGTACAAAGGAAAATCTAAAACTATACTCATAATCTAACAGCAAGTATTCAAACTGGTGAGAAGCTGAAAAGAAGCCGATCGATTGGGAAGCATCAAAATGAAGGGGCACATTTATAAGCACCTAGCACCACCTTGCACCACATTAATATCATTTTTTGTGCTAATGTGGCCCAACGAGGCCAAGATCCTCGCACCAGATTTACAAAGTGTAGCAATGCATGCATTGAACCACTTTGTAACCCTTAGTGCTACATTAGGCCTGCACCAGGCATAATGTATGCAAAGGGAGGCATTCCCCAGTTATGGGGGGGCGAAAAGTGTTGCAAGGAAATCAAACAGATTTCCTTGCGTCATTTTTTACATCACTTTTAATGCCTGCTCAGAGCAGGCGTTAAAAGGGGGCTTCCATTATTTATAATGGGCCCCTATGTACTCTGCAGTAGTAGCGCCAATATTTTGGCGCTACTTCTACAGAGTACATTAACAGCAACAATAAAAAGGATGCTATTGCTCCCACCCCGCGCGATGGTGCACCGTATCTTAGATACGTGCACACATGGTGGTGGTAGGGGGGGTGCTAAGGGGCGCAAGGAAAGTGATGCTGCACTAGGTGCAGCGCCTCTTTTCTTAAACATGCCCCTAAGAATCCAGTAATGGCATCCATATTGCATGAGTATATAAGCTTCCCAATATAACCGACTGATGAAGTGTAGGTAACAACATGTGCAGGAAATCAAGTGTCTTAAAGTGAGTGAAATTAAGGATAGAAAAAAAGAAAACTAATCATCAACTTCTTCAATAATTGAGACCTCACCATCTATGACTATTAGTCCCTGCAGTCATCCCCCTCCTAATCATGACCTGTGTAATACCTATAGTGCTGATCTTTGTATTCCTGACAGAAGGATGGTTAAATGAGTGATTCAAATGGGTATAAGGAACACCTGTCATTTATAGCACTTCGAAATATCAACAGTGGGACATGACCCATTACAGAAAAAGCAAGTTATAACTTTTGGTGCCAAATAAGGATAGCAATTGAGTAGATGGTTGAGCGGGGGGTGCAGGACAAAACTGAAAACAGTTTGGTAACCAGCTTGACCAGAAGAAGGAACTTCACAGCACTTTTTTTTATTCAAAATGGTTAAACTCCACTACATTCTTATCTGGAAGACCAGAACACATAAAAAAGCAATTGCTTCTTTATCTCTTCGAACCCCTACACGCTTAGAACCTTTGTTCCAATTTACATTTAAAAATGTTGATTGTGTTCCACCTTTTAGATGTTAATTAAAGACAAAAACTTCCTTCTGTACACAGTCTCTCTTTATTTAAAGCCTTATTGAATAGTTATAGTTAGGACCACTATTCCATAGGAAAAGCATTTTTTTGCTTATAACTTTGGTGCTGACAAATCTTCACGAAGCTTTGAAAAAAAAAGTCTCACCCACTTTAGCACCTTCCTGGAAAGTTTCAGAGTGATCTGTCAAGCGGGGCTGAAAAAAATGGGAGGTCCCAATACACTTTCCCCACTCATTTTTCCAAAGGCAAATTAGACACAGCTACTATCAAAATGGCTGAATGGAATGCAGTAATCATGGCCCAGAAAGCGTGCTTTTTGTGGTTTGATGTAAATCTGTTCAGTAGTTTTTGAAAAATTAAGGTTTAAAAACTTTGCATATTTCACCTCGCAGAGGATCTGCAATGCCACCTAATCTTGAAATAAGATCTGATTGGCTTCAATTACATCCACAAACGTGTGGTGGCAGCCATTTTAGGACTCGGGGGCTCAGTCCTCTGTGCTACAAAAAGGTAAAAAATATAGGAGGACAGGAATACCCTGACCCCTAGGCCTGGCAGAGGTCTCAGACCGCTGTGCTATAAAATATAACATCCATGGATCAATGGCGCAGATCACAAACAAAAATGGCAATCGCCACCCTGGATTGGGCCAGGGTCCAGTGTGTGGTGCATTTTTTTATTTTTTGGAGGGCATGGCTTTCCCTCCCGGAACCTTTATGAGACCCTGTGGACCCCATTCTCTGGGGCTGACATTTTTAAAATGGGCAGGAGGACGTCTTTTTGGGTGCTCTATTGGGGCACCTACCCACCAATAATTAAAGAGGACGACTCCGGCCAGGAAAGCCAGAGGGGCTGTGGGGGCCATGAGGCTGACCCTGCAGCTCCCAATGATTTCTATGTTCTGGGTGCCCCTGGTAGGAACCAGTGCACCTAGTGATAGAAAATGCTGGCTTCCACTGGTATTCACAATGGGTGGCGGCAGAGGCTGAGGGTGCTTCGGTGCAGCCCCCAAGATTAAAAAATAGTGAGCATGCCTCAGGTGGGCACCAGCGCACTCACATTAAGAATATCCTTTCAAAATTTTTAATAACAACTGAGTAGCAGGAGCAGCATTAAAAAAAGAGTAAGACTTCTGGATCATTAAATCAGTGAAACTAGGAGAGCTTACCATATTTTTTTAAAAGCACTCCAAGCTGGAGATGTATGCTCTTCAGCTGGAGCGCTATGGTTGCACTTTGTGCCATCAAAAATGTTTAAAAGAAAAAAAAGACTCAAATACATGGTCATTTTTATCATAAAATCTTTATTGAAAATATTTAATGACAGTCACTTTTATTAAACATTGTAATATGTGAATTTGTTAAATATACATGTGATTATAGTTATTGGTGGCTTTTTGACAAAGAAGTATGTTTGCCTCGCTTAAAATTGCACCATTCAAATTGTTACACATAGTCAACCATGCATGCACAACAGTGTGTGCACAACTCCATGCTGAGGAAATGCAGACCAAACACTGTCCAATCCATCTCTGCATGCGCAGCGGGAGGGTTAAATGCAGGGTCTAGCCATAAGCCAGGCCCTGTGTCTATCATATGCCCGCTAAAGGCTGTGCATAGCACAGGTAGGGTCACCACAAGGGTTGGATGCAGTATCTGGCCACAGGTGAGGCCCTTCGTCTGACCACGCCCCACACACAGTGATGGACTAACCTTATACCTTCAAGATCAGTTTTTTTCCCAAAATGCTGACCACCACTCAGCATCAGGATGTGACCCTTTCTCCTGTGGTGCTTCTGATGATCCAGTGGACGAACTCCTGCATCCACAGAGCTGGGAGTCACAGAGATAGAATTAAGTGATAGGTCTTTGCTCACTGAAGCCAGCTCCAGAGGTGGTAGACACAACATAGTGCTGAGACGGTATGTTTGGGTTATCAGGACATTCCAGAGACTTAAGTGGGGGGCAGAAATTAAAAACTTTGAAACAGGTCCCTACTGGGCCCTATAGTCGTCACTAGCATTACAGATAAAAACAATGATCAATTTATTAACAATGTTTTTAAACAAACTTGAGATAATCCATGTCAGTAATGCAGCCCCTGTTGAAATTTCATATGTTTTACTTCATCTTACATTCCCTCAGAGCATTTGCTCTGTAGAAATGTTGTGTTACTGTAATTCTTTTCATAATACTAATGACTCCTGTATAGCGATTTCAGGTTCTGTAATTATTTTCACCTCTCCTGAAGATTATGAATCAATAATGCCAGTGTGAGAGTCTACGCCAATAGAACCAATTCAGTTAACCCTTTCCCGCCATTTAGTGGAGAATGGCAGGCTAGAATGCATGCCTTTGGAGGAGCGGAACATGTGTATTGTACTTAAAGGGACTAACATTGGGTTGTATCTTAAGAACACCTGAGTGTCTAGATGTGTACATAGTGCCTCAACTTATGTCCATCTGTGCAAAGTGAGTTTACCGTCCCCTTATTAGCGCTGCATTGCTTTTTAGTTTTAATTTTACTTGCCACTGTTTTTAAGTATTCTTTATTTGGTAATTTGCACTTCATACTTTGAGCTAATAATGCACTAAACAAATTGGCAATAACACTTTGAGGGCATTTGTGCTTTTGGGCTACCCGGCTGTGTTCAGTGCCTCAAGTCTTTTTACAGTTTCTATAGCTGCATCGCAGTTGGCAGTCTAATCCTCACCAGCCACCGCTGTCAAACCAGAGGCGTCCCAAAGGCAAGCCTGTCTGTGCCTGCCTGCATTCGGCCAGTGCCAAGGGCCAGCACCCTAGCCCTTTTTATGGAAAGGAGAATAAACTATACACCTACAGAAATGCTGAGCTTTAATAAGTTACCTAAGGTAGAGTGCCTCCACTTCCTAGACTCAGGGAGCTTGCCAGGTGGGTGCCCTCTATGTAAATGTACATTCAGTATGGATAAAACAAAGGCAGCATCAAAACCAAGTCCCCTACTCAATGGAGGGAATCAGAAGGTGAAAAGCAAGCCAACCAACAGGTGGCATATGTACCTAGTTAATTGCAGATCTCTCCCTAAGCACAAGGTAGAAGTGCTTACTTTTTTAGTTGAAACTCAGCCAGATTTAATTTTGTAATGGAAACATGGCTCGAGGAGGATAGTGTTCCAGATATAGCAATTGTCCTACTATTGCCAGGTGCGATTGTAGTAGGTAAATGGGAGGGGGTTTGGCTATTGATGTAAAACAAAATCTGGAATGCAAGTGTACTCCAGTTCAATGTTTGGCTGTGATAGTTTTTCATACTCCATCAAATTCTCCTATACTTGCACTTTTTCTGGATTATTGATCTACCGCCCTCCGGGATCTGCCTCAGAATTTGTGAAGAGCATTCAAGATATACTGGCAACCTATAGTCTTCACTCATCTAATTTTAAGCTTCTGGGTGACTTAAATATCCATATTGAGGATTCAGCCTGTCCCTAGGCAGCTAATTTTCTGCAGGACGTGTCAGGGATTCATCTATCTCAGCTGGTTAGTTCTTCTATGCATAATAAGGGTCACATTCTTGACCCAATTTTTACCAACTTATCTAATATGTTAGTAGACTCTCCCCTGCCAGCAGTATGGTCGGACCACTATATTATCCCATTCACCATTCCAAAAATAGGGGAGCTAACACCTAAAGGCAATCTCTTTACAAAGACCCAGCTATGATCCAAACTGGATACAGCCAGTTGGGAACAGGCCTTTTGTAAGTCAGCTTCTAACTTAACAGTCATAAAATATTTCTCTACGTCCTACTCAGGAAAGTAAATAAAGCCCTTGATGATGTAATCTCACTACAAACCTGTAAGAAATCTCGGGAACTGAAACAACTAAAAAAGAATGTAAGATACGTAAAAAAAATGGAGAGACAATTATGTTGGCGTGTGTAAATAGACTTACAAAGCATCAATGAACATTTTTTAGCATGCTATCCAGAGAGCTTGGGTAAATGACTTCTCGAATAGGATCAACCATCCTTGAAATTCCTCAAAAGAAATGTACATTATTGTAAATTCCTTTTTAAAGCCCAATCCATCTGATGTTGGCATTCCCCCTCCAAAGGAGCGCTGTAAATCATTAGCGAATCCTTTCTTGGGAAAGTAAGGAATATTTATGACTCTCTATCGTCAGGTCTTAAGGGCAAAACTGAAGGAGTGATCATAATTAATAATACCAAAACTGAACATTCCACCTTCCCCCAACTGAGCAAACAGGAAAATGGCATTGTTGCAGGCTCAGTAAAATCAGGCTCGCCACTTGATCCTGCCCCAATAGATATCCCACTGAAGGGGGGAGATGCAATGCTTTCCACTCTGACGGAACTATATAATCTATCATTTAAGACTTGCTGTGTCCTGGAGTAATGGAAACACGCTATCATCCGCCCTCTACTCAAGAAGCCTACTCTAGATCCTGAGGTGGGTGAAAACTAGAGACCCGTATCACTACTTCCTGGTCCAAGCAAAATCTTGGAGAAGATCATAAATAGGAACCTTAAAGAATACCTGGAAGCTAATAACATGTTTCATCCTACCCAAACAGGTTTTTGCTCTGGGTGTAGTACGGAAACAGCACTTCTAAGGGGAACAAAAGATCTTAAGATATGTCTTGATCAGGGTGGTTCAGTGGCACTCATTCTCCTCAACCTAAGTGCTGCTTTTGATATGGTCTCCTACGCCATCCTATTGCATCGATTGGAAGAAGCAGGCATTACAGGGAATGCCTTGAAATGGGGTGCCTCATTCTTGGAAAAGCGGGGCTTTCCAGTTAGCATTGGATCTTTTTATTCAACTAGTCATCAGCTGAAATGTGCACAGGGCTCATTGTTGAGCCCCACACTTTTCAATATATATGTACATACGCTATCTGATATAATCTGTCATACACTGATGATACACAGTTAATTGTCTCGTGTTTCCCGATATTGGCACCACCACCACATTACTTAATACTGTTTAGATAAGGTGTCTAAATGGATCACAGCCAGTTACTTAAAATTAAATGGGGAGAAAACAGTGGTTATGGTGGTGGGCAATACCCCATCCCTCTGGTGGCAGATAAGTTGGTTCCCCTCCCTAGGGGAAAAAACAATTTCTAAGCTGGAAATGAAGAGCTTAGGGAGCACCTTGAATAATCATCTCTCTATGGCATCTATGCTAAGCTATGCTATGCTAAAAGATTTGTAGAGTGCGTGGTGACCCGCAGGCATCCCAGGGCTAGGAGGAGAAATATGCACAGCAAAAACTGATTGGATAAGTTCAAGCATCTAAAAGGTCCAGGCTAAATGAGCCAGGTTTGAATGGCTTTGCAAAAGAGCAGCTCGTAATCCAGACACATAATGGCCGTGGGGAGAGCATTCCAGAGCTTTGCAATGTTAAACCTAAGGAAGCTTCCTCCTTATGTAGCTCTTCTAACTGTGGGAACAGTGACCAAGTGCAGATTAGAGGAGAAAAGTTCTCTATTAGGAGCATAATAAGTGACAAGCTGCTGAAGGATGGGTGGGGGCTTTCCCATGAAGGACTCTATGGGCAATGCATATGCACTTAAATTCAATTATTTTAGCACTGGGGTGCCAATGCAGCTCTCTCAGCCTCTGCTGGGCTGATTGGGACCTGGGAATGTCCAGGAGGATGCACGCAGCCACTCTCTGTACTACTTGAAGTTTCTGAATGGTGGCCTTGGGGGACCCTAGGAATAAAGAGTTGCCGTAGTCCAGGCTGGAAAGAATGAATGCCTGAACTACCACTCTCCTCAAGGTCTGGGGGAGGAGCATCAAAATCTTGTGCAGCACCCGCAACAGACCAGCAGACCAAAACAGCTAGCTGATATTTTTGTGGCCTGGGCTACCATTCTCAGGAAGGTCATCAATCCACATCCCAAGACTTTTTATGATTGACTTATTCGCAGAGGGGTGGACCCATACGAGAAGGCCAGTCTAGTTAGTATTGTGCAGAGCACCTAGTCCCAAGCACCATTAATTCGGTTTTAGCTCCATTGAGCTTAAGACGGGATTGATTCATCCAACTGCCTATCTGCTCCGACTAGAGTTCAAGATTAACTAAGGACGCATCAACACCAGATATAAGTGACTCGTAAGTGAGAATGCCCGCTGGGTGTAATCCGCATAAGAGACTATGGAAAGCCCTGAAGGAGCTACAATATCTGCCAATAGTTGCAGGTAGATGTTAAATAACGTGGGGCTGAGTGAGGACCCCTGCGGAACCTCATAGATTTCAGGCAAGGTATTTGATGCACAGCCCTTGTTAAAAACCTGAAATGCACAACCCTTCAAAAAAGAGCCAACCCAGTCCAAGGCCCTTCCTGTGACACCAGCCTTATCAACTCTATCCAGAAGTAGAGAATAGTCCACAGTGTCAAAGTTCACACTGAGGCCTAGGAGTACAATTGCCACAGTGGCCATAGATCCAGTCTCTTCTTTGCCTCTTCCACCACAACCAGAAGGGCAGCCTCAGTGTTGTGTCCAGGGCAGAAACCAGTTTGAGTTTGATGAAAAAATGAATTGGCACCCAGAAAGTCAGAGAGGCATCTATTTACAAGTTTTTCTACCAATTTACTTAAACTGGTAGTAGTAAAATAGGGTGGAAAGGTGGCAAGGAGTTACTTTGGCCTCCTGAGAGCCCTAAGGAAAACTCTGAAAAGGCTCCCGGTGGAGCCACGGAGAATAGTGATCCAAGGATTGATTCTATCAAGCCTTGACTATGGCAACTCACTTTATCTGGGCAGTCCTAAGTAAGTTATTAAAAAACTTCAAATCATTCAGAATGTAGATGCCCGAATACTATTAGGTATTCCAAAAATGCAGTCAGCCCAGACAGCAGTGAAAACCCTACACTTGCTACCTATAAGTTGCAGAGTACAATTTAAGGTATTATGGCCCTGATTTAGATCTTGGTGGTGATGGTCCCTCCGTCGACTTTCCGACTGAAAACCTGTCCACCGCCTCTATGGTCCGCCAGCCGTATTTAGATGTTGGCAGTTCCATAGACGAAAGCCTGCATTCGAACCTTTGTCTCCACCAAGCAAGACCGCCCGCGTCAACAGTGCAATAAGGGAAAGTGGCCGACTGAGGAACCCCAGACACCCTGCCATGCAGATTTGGATGTGCCTTACCACCAAGAAAAAAGTGGCGGTCTGACCACCATGTTTGAGTTGGAAGATTGGGGGGAAAGGGGTAAAAACTCATCTTTTTTCTACATTACAACCCTGCCTTCAACTGGACACAACTGGACAACACCTGCCATCGCTGCTGCCACCGACCCATGAAGAAAACATGATCCCCCCCATCGCCGGACTCGAAGGTAGGGATGCTGCATTGCCACGATACGTTAGGTGGGCACTGCATGGGAGGTCAGGCTTCTGCAGACATATACATGTCACAGTATTTTTTTTAAATTACTATGACATCCATATGTGGGGTACACAATTTTGTCACACATGGCTGGGGACACACTGGCACAACACACATATCACACACATATGCAACTGTCATTGTGGTGTCATCATTCATTGCAAAATGAATGCTGGCACCACAATGACGGTATACTCACACTGAACAATGATATCCATGTGTACGTATTGCAAGAGGACCTTTACAGGTTGGTTTGTGCTGTCTGTTGTCTATGTGTGCCTGTACGGGTGTTTATATGTGGATTGTCTGTTTAAGATAAAGGGAGCTGGAGTGGGTGGTGTGGTTGTGTCCGTATGTGGGTCACTTGCATGTGAGACTGATGTCGGTGTGTATGTTGAGTTGCCGTGTGACACATTCAGGTGAGTGTTGTTGTGTGGTGTCGTTGTTGTGCTGTGTGTAGTTGTGCTTGTTGTTAGTGTATTTTTGTAGCTGAGTTTGTAGTTGTGGTGGTTGTTGTGGTTGTGTTGTGTATGGGTACAATCTCAATAGTGTGTGTTATGTCAATGTGTGTTCCTGGCATGTACGGGTTGTGTTGTTTTGGAATGAAATTGGGTTAGTGTGTGTATGTGGTGTGTTTTGTAGTGTGTTTTGCAGGGATACACCTATGGCTAAGGTACAGTGTGTGGGTGTGTCACGTACCTCTCTTCTGTAACCCCTCCATTGTACGACATCTATTGGGATCTTCCAGTGTCTCCCTCTGTCAGCAATCTGTCACCATTCAATCCGCTTGCAGAACTGTAACATTTAAATACAGAGGACAGGTCACAGTTGGTTTGATGGTCTTTTTGGGTCTGCCATCGATGCGACTTGGAGGTGCGACTGCCAAGATCTAAATCAGCCCCCATGTCTTGTACATCAGGCCAAGCTCAAAGTGGGCCCAAAAGTACTCCATCAGCTGATTACACCTCATCACACTAACAGGGCCCTCAGGCAATAACTTTGATCTTCTTGCTGCTCCCAGAATAAACATAGCTAGAAGCGGAGCTCAATCGTTTACTTACCTTGCACCCAAGTTCTGGAACTCCTTGTCTAACAACCTGAGAAGGAAATACAATTTCATGGTTTCAAGAAGCAATTAAAAACCTACCTTTTCCCGCAACCAGTTTTCTTCTCCTCACTTTAGCAAATCCCATTAGAGCTGGGAATCCTGATTTATACATTTGGTGAAAAGAATAGAATAGAATGTATGACTGGATTAATCATTATGGCTTGAAATGTCCAAGTGTGGCATTAAATCTAATGGTGTCGAGCAGGACATTATTAAGATGGCATTTTCCTTCACAGTAGAGCCCGCCAGCTATGTGACTTCTACTTGTGCACATCCACCAGCTGGCATGGCACTATTTTTTGTACTATGATGTTCCCCTCCAGATGTGTACCTCTCCATATATTTGCATTTCTCTAGCTGTGTACAAACCCACTGGTATACAAATGATTATTTCTCTGGTGGATGTATATTTTCTTGATTTTGACATCCATCCCTTATGCATCCCTCAGATATAATGTGTTCCTTAGGTTACTTGGATAAACCAAAATATTGAGGGGGTAGTTTACTGTTATACGCCTACAGGAGGGTCTATTCTGCCTAACTGGCGACCTGTGACCAAGGGATGTCATTTTTAATCCATTTCTGTGGGTCCTCAAACGGTAAATCCAACGCTATTCTTTCTGTAGGAGATTTCTTTTTGCGTTGCTATCCATTTAGTCCAGTGTTTCACAGTGTAAATCATTCACAGAAAGTTGCAGAGTTAAGGAATGGCTGTGCATCTGTGTTGTTGCTCACCTGCACCTGATTTTTCTCCTGTGCTCTCCATTACAGATTTTCACTTTTCTGCATGTTATTTATATAAAGCACAGATTGCATTACTGACTGGGGATAGTAGCTAATTTAATTTCACTGCACATTTTCCACAGATCCCACAATGTCTCTTTATCGTGAAACTCATCCTCCTGGTAAAGTAAGACCCAGTGATGAGGCTATGGCTATTAGTACATCAGTGGGAAATGATATACTACTGATAGTAACTAGCTGTTGAAGGTCACAACACAATTTTATAAGAGATTTTGGTCTCGAGAATGGTGCGGTTTCAATCTATTTGATATTTTTCAGTTATGCTTGGGAAACTGAGTGGACCCTTTCCTGAATGCTTCTCACTCCCCCCTATTGATTTGTTTCTGGTATAAATGTATCAATTTTATGACAAGACCGGAGGCTCCTATTATGCTTTCACCAATCCCAGAGGTTTGCGTAACAAGCAACCAATGGGAGATAAGACTAGTAACCTTAACCAATCAGCACACTATACAACGTAAGATATACCAATCCTGACTGCAGGCAGCCCTCTTTTCTTGCTGCTCGCAGTCAAGATAAGTATATTTTTTGTTGCTCCATACAGTTTTTTACTATTGAATAGCATTTACTGTTCTATTTCTGGTTTCTAAGATTGACTATTGATTTTGTGTATACGCGCGTTTCCGTTTCACTCTTTGAAGTGCATTTGTTAAATTTATCAGCGCGCGCGAGGCACCAAGCTTTCTCTTCAGCCTCTTCCTCGCGTAGCCGTGAACTTTCTATTTTGAACGCCGGCTGACGCGAGCACCATAAATCACTCCGTTTCATTCCCGAGCGCATTGCTTTCAAAAGCGCTCGTTTCAGCCTGACCGGTATTTCCATTTACTCTTCGTGGCAGCTCTTTCCTCACTCTTATTTCAGAGCGCATTCCTTGGCAAGCGCTAATTATAATTTAACGGCCTTCAGTGCATTAAATAATTTTCGCAGCCCTTACCTTCGCTCTGCTCTACATATCGTCGACTGCTTCAGTTACTTCCTGGTGAGGCGTGGCTTTGTCTTTCCAGCCTCTCAATTGTTTGCTTCCTGGTGAGTCACAATTACTATTCTAAAGCCCTGCTCTTTAAATTTTTAACCCTTTACTGACCAGTTTATTTTTCTTACTATAGCAAAATGGATTTTTCAGATTTGTTCACAACAAATGAAGATTCTGAAGAGAATTTTTCTTACAATTTAAATAATTGTATTCAATCTTCCGTTAAAAAAAGCAGTTTCTGCTTCTATGGGGAAAATTTCCAAGCAAATTCAATCTACTGTGTCATCCTGTTTATCCCAATCACAAGTGGCCCATTATGCGGGGGAAAGCAGAAAGCGCAAAGCCTCGGAGGCTTCTTTTAATCAGGCTAACGCTTCGTCTGCGCTAATGGATGGTGAGTCAAACTCACACAGGATGGAGGGCGAAGCTCCTCAAAGGCCTCCTACTACGGAGGGGAATAAAGTTATGGGTACTAAAAGTAAAAGTAAAACAAAAATGTGTCTAAAACCCATAAAATTGTGATTGCGGACATTAGAGACACTGATGATGATGGGGATGACAAAGTTTCTTCCTCAGACAATGAGGATGATAACACCACTGATTTTTGGATTGACCTCCCCCCCAAAAATCTAAAGCATCATCTGCTGACCAAGCTCACGCTCCTCTATTGGATTCCGATGGTAATCCCATGTTTGATCCTGGCTTAATTCACCATCCCAATTCTACTGAATGGTTACCTTCTGAACATGTTGCGAGTTACATTCTAGCAAAATTACGTCTTCCCCTAGATAAGCAAGTACGGGCAAAACTATGTTCTGAATGTCCCAGACCCTCTCTTCCCCTACACATTACTGCTACCCCTTCTATAGATCCGTCCCTTCTAACTTTTTTCTCCAAATTTGGTAAAGACCCCCCGAAAAGGGGTGGACAGAGCCTGGGCCCTCTGCCAGGATAAAGTCCTTGATTTGGTCAGTCCCTTATCCCGCATTTTCGACCTGGCAGAATCCGCAAGAATCAATGAAGATTCAATTGACCCTGAAGAACTCTCCCTCTGGATTCAGAGAGCTTTTTGTTTGCTTGGTAACGCGAACTCGGCTATGACGCATGAGCGTCGAAAAGGACTCCTTCTCAAGCTAGATCCTAAGCTTGCGAACCTGGCAGCTATGGATCCAGGAGCTAAAGCTGACGGCTTGCTCTTTGGAGATAACTTTATTAAGGAACCAAGCAAATATGTTACCACCTTTGCTTCTCTAGACAAAGCTCAACAGTCACTTAAAAAAGTGTTTAACTCGCAGGTTTTTGCCAGGGCCGGTAGAGGAAGAGGCCGCTCCACCGGCCGGTCCTTCAGGAATCAAGGCCTCAGAGGGTCCTATAACTACCAACAGCAACAACAAGACTTTCGTCCACAATTCTACCCCCAGCGCTCCAGAGGGTTCAGAGGGAGGAACCAACGCAGGTCCTATAACAATTCAGGTAAGCCAATCTTCTGGCCATCTTTCCATAGGGGGTCGTCTAAACTTTTTTCTCCACAAATGAAAAGAGATTACCTCAGACCCCTGGGTTCTCAATACCATCAAAGGCTATTTAATAGAATTTTACGAAACTCCTTTCCAGCCTTCTCCCCTTCTTCCCCTCAGCTTTGCAGAAGAAATGTCAAATCTCATTTCTACAGAAATCCAAGATCTCCTTCAAAAACGAGCTATCCAACCAGCTCGTCCTCTTCCATCAGGTTTCATAAGCCCCCTGTTTCTAGTAATCAGAAAAAACAAGAAAATCAGACCAGTCATCAACCTCAGACAATTCAATCAGTTTGTTGTCTATCGACATTTCAAGATGGAAACAATTCTTCATTTAAGAGACTCGCTTCTTCTAAACGACTGGATGGTCTGTCTGGATCTTCGAGACGCTTACTTAACAGTTCCTATACATCACTCTCACAGAAAGTTTCTCCCGTTCCAATGGAAACATCTCACCTATCAGTTTACTTGCCTCCCCTTCGGGCTTTCTTCGGCCCCCTGGTGCTTCACCAAGTAAATGAAACCTGTTGTAGCTCTTCTTCGATCTCAAGGCTTTAGAATGATAATCTATCTAGACGATATCCTTCTGATGCATCAAGACATCTCTATCCTTCGGTCTCAACTACCTTACACGATCTCACTCCTTTCAGTTCTAAGTTTTTTAGTCAACAACGAGAAATCAATGTTTACCCCGTCACAGACAATGGAATTCCTAGGCTTTCTAATCAATTCCCCTCAAGGCCTCCTTCAACTTCTGAACTCAAAAATAAAAAGTATCAAATCAGAGATAACCCTATCTTTACAGCAGACTTCTCTCTCCCTCAGGTCTCTTGCAAGGATTATAGGTCTTCTTTCATCCTCGATACAGGCAATTTTCCCAGGCCCTCTTCACTATCGGGCTCTTCAGAGATTGAAAATTCGACATTTACGCAAAGGTCTTGCTTATTCAGATTTCATCCCCCTAGACCTCGAATCCCGTACAGAACTCCAATGGTGGCTCGACCATCTAGAAGCTTGGAATGGCAGGACCATCTTTGCCTCAGCCCCAGATCTTGTCTTAGAATCCGATGCAAGCCTAACAGGTTGGGGCGCAAGCTGTGGGCAGATATCGACTGGAGGCACATGGTCTCTGCAGGAGTCTTCATTGCATATCAACTATTTAGAGATGCTTGCAGGCTCCTTTGCAATCAAAAGCTTCACCAAAAACAGAGTCTCTTGTTCCGTACTTCTTCGTATGGACAACCTCACGGCAGTAAGATATATCAATCACCTCGGCGGTACCAAATCCAAACTGCTAGCAGAACTAGCAAAAAACTTTGGGGAATTCTGCCTTCACCGAAAAATTTCAGTTCAAGCAGAATACTTGCCAGGTTCACTCAACTCAGTTGCAGACTGGTTTTCACGTCATCTTTCCGACCACAGCGACTGGAAGGTTCACTCTTCGGTCATCAACTCTATTCATCGCAAATGGGGTCCTTTCCAGATAGGCCTCTTCGCATCCCGTCTGAATGCCCAACTTCCTCGTTTCTTCAGCTGGAGGCCAGATCCTCACGCTTTAGCGACCAATGCATTTCTTCAACAGTGACCTCATTCAATAAACTACGCATTCCCTCCTTTCATCATGATAAACAGAGTTCTCACCCATCTTTGGCGTCAAAAAGCCACAGTAGTTTTAGTAGTCCCGTTGTGGCAAGCCCAAGTGTGGTATCGACTTCCCTGTGCATCTGCCCTCCTTCCCCTCCCTCCTTCTCAATCCACAAGGTCTCCCTCACGACCTCATACTCAACAAAACCCTTCTCCTATCCGCCTGGAAAGTTTCAGGTCTTCCTCATCTTATCCAGGAATTTCACTCGAAGCTTCAACCTACATCAACAATTCATGGGCTCCAGGCACTTCCAAGGCTTACACATTAGCTTGGTCCATCTGTTCTAGCTGGTGTCTTGGAAAAGCATGTGATCCCTTTTCAGCAGATCTAACTCTGACAGCTAATTTTCTTGCTTCTCAAGCTAGTGCCGGCAAATCATATAGAACCATTAACCTATATAGGTCAGCTATATCCCTACATCACCCTTTTATAAACGGAAAACCCATAGGAGAACATCCTATCATTAGTCGTCTCTTAAAAGGAGTAAAATTCTCCAATCCTCCAATTCCCAAATACACCGCTTTATGGGATGTCAATCTTGTCTTACAAATGTTTGTTTCATGGCAGGATAATCACTTAGGGCCATATTTATACTTTTTGACGCAAAACTGCGCTAACGCAGTTTTGCATCAAAAAAAATTGCGCCGGCTAACGCCATTCTGAAGCGCCATGTGGGCGCCGTATTTAATCAATGATGTTAGCCGGCGTTAGCCGCCGGCGCTGCCTGGTGTGCGTGAAAAAAAACGACGTACACCAGGCAGCGCCGGCGTAGGGGGATATGGAGCTTGGGCGCCAAAAAATGGGGCAAGTCAGGCTGAGGCAAATTTTTCGCCTCAACCCGATTTGCGCCATTTTTTTCGACTCCCAACCCCCATAGAAATGACTCCTGTCTTAGCAAAGACAGGAGTCATGCCCCCTTGCCCATAGGCCCCCATGCCACAATTTTTTTTTTTTTAAAGTACTTACCGGAACTTACCTTAATGTCCATGGATGGGTCCCTCCAGCCTTGGGTGTCCTCCTGGGGTGGGCAAGGGTGACAGGGGGTGTCCCTGGGGGCATGGGAGGGCACCTCTGGGCTCCTTCCGAGCCCACAGGTCCCTTAACGCCTGCCTTGTCCAGGCGCTAAAAAAACGGCGCAAAAGCAGCCATATGTCTTTTTTTTTTTACCCGCCCACTCCCGGCGTGAATTTTGCCCGGGAGTGTAAATACGGCGCACATGCCTCGGAGTCAATTTTTTAGACGGGAACGCCTACCTTGCATATCATTAACGCAAAGTAGGTGTCCACGCTAAAAAATTACGCAAACTCCATGGACTTTGGCGCTAGACGCGTCTAACGCCAAAGTATAAATATGGAGTTAGTTTTGCGTCGGAATTGCGTCAAAAAAACCGACGCAATTCCGGCGCAAACAGCGTATAAATTTGCCCCTTATTGTCTTTGAAAATGCTTTCCGCTAAACTAACAATGTTACTTTGTCTAGTATCTATCAAACGCCTGTCAAATGTAAAAGCCCTGGATATCTCAGCTCGTCACTTCACCCCTACTGGTGTACTGTTTAATGTCTCTAGTCGTACAAAAACCAACATTACTTCCGTTTTCTACCCCTTTTTTCCCAATCATCCGAAGCTTTGTGTGGGAAACTGTTTAAAGGTTTATGAACAAAAAACGGCCGATCTTAGAACATCTTCTGCTTCCCAACTTTTAATTTCCTTTAGGAAACCTTATAAACCTGTATCTTCCCCTACCTTAGCTCGTTGGGTCAAATGGGTAATGTCTCTAGCGGGCATAGATACGTCAAAGTTTGGTGCCCATTCTGCTAGAGGGGCTAAGGCGTCAAAAGCCTTTTGGGCTGGTTCACGCTTGGAAGATATTCTAACATCGGCAGATTGGTCAAATGATTCTGCCTTTCGCACATTTTATTGTAAACCTGTTAATACAGCAACTTCAGTAGTATTTAGGAGCATCCGGTCTTGTCATAAAATGTAGATTTTCCGAGTATTTTATGATGGAAAGTCTTAATTTTATTAAAGACACGGAGGAGAGTATTATCCCACCGCTTACTGTACTATTGTTGTTTTTTCCCACCCTTTTAGTTACTACCAACGCTCCAGCATCCTCTTCAAACTAATTCAGCGGTTGCCGTTTCTACTTGAAGTACTCATCCAGCGCAATCTCCATTGAAGATTGATTCCTCCATTCACCATCCTGTCAAGCCATCCTACTCACCTAACCTAGACAGAAATCAAGACTTTTTCGCACTTGTCCTGGCAATATGTTTAATTTGTTGTATTGTACCTTTATTCAAATCATTTTCTTGACTGTCTCGCAACTGAAAAGAGGGCTGCCTGCAGTCAGGATTGGTATATCTTACGTTGTATAGTGTGCTGATTGGTTAGGTTACTAGTCTTATCTCCCATTGGTTGCTTGTTACGCAAACCTCTGGGATTGGTGTTTTTCTCTTGGCTGCTATTAAAATAAAGCAGGAAAAGAAAGCATAATACTCGCCTCCGTGTCTTTAATAAAATTAAGACTTTCCATCATAAAATACTCGGAAAATCTACATTAAATGCCACATGTAAACATAGGCAGGCACAGCTATCTTGTTAATATTTTACCCCTTACTCTCATCTTTCTCATTCTATCTGTCTATTGTATCTTACGACTCTTGCCCACCCCACCCCTACTCTCCACCTTCATCTTTCTTTCTGCTTGTCAGTCTTCTCTTACTCTCTCTTCGACCACCTACTTGTATGTCTCTTTTTTCCTTATTCTCTTTCTTTCTCACTTCATGCTTTTCCTATAGAATCGCCCTATGTCAGTTCCTGTTCAGCTTACTTTGCAATGAGGTAAGAGATGGTAAGGTGACAACCTGATTGGTGGATAGCTCAGACAGCAAGGGCATCGCAGTGCCTATGCCTAAAGTGCCTCTGGTTACCCCTGAGGGTGTAGCAGCAAGTCGGAAATGGGGTAGCACCTAGCTGTGTAAGACCCCAAATGGTAGAGTCGGGACTTAGCATGTAGGATTTAGCAGTTGGGCATGCGGTAATCAGATTCACATGCTGAGACTGCTTCTTGAACATCGGTTGGGTTAATATACTGGATAAAAGCCTATTAGCAATTCTAGTATAATACAAAATGGCAGAAAACTAGGACGGCAGAGTCCCAGCACCCGCAAGGGTGAGCCACCATTGAGAACAGACCCCAAAATCTCCAGTACACCAAGGGTGTTAGCTGCACTGTTCAAATATCATCCTTGCTTTTGTCCTGAAAAGTTGACAGGTATGTGCATAGGCAGTTCCTTTTTCAATCTTTAGTCAACCTACGTGCAGCGCCATTGCCTGTGGGCTCTCCTTCTTCCTGTGTAGGGCAGAGAGGTGGAGAGCTTTGCAGGTGGCGCAGAATCACACACATTCTTTGTTTTGTTTTTCACCACCCAGGCCAGGTGGCAACCTCATGGAGTTAGAGTTGCCACCTGGCCTTTTTTACAGGCAAGACCAGTGTTTTAATGTCCCGGTTGGTACAAAAATTATGAAAATCATCTAAAGTCGGTGTTTTTTGTAGTCATCAGTACATACTTTAAACAATAAATATAATAAGAAAGCACTTTAAAATGTGTTCTAGAGATGCCTTAATTTCACATCAGGTTGTATTTAAGTACAATGCCTGGCTGGGCATTTGCAGATCTTAAAATGTGAACAAGCTGTCGTTATTCTTATATGGGAAAGGTGGAAACTGTACATGGAGCCAGTTGATAATAAATTGCTGTACGCTGCAGGCATGCAGAAGCCAAAGGCCACAGCTGGTTTGCAGGCCTCTCTTCTCTCACGGGGGCCGCCCCAACAGACTTTCTTGGGGGTGTCAGATAAGGCCACTATGCCCCCTGAAGTCAGCACCATGGATTGCTTATATTTATCGCATTCGATAAATAACCATGCAATTACGCAAAGCTCGTAATGGTGTCCTTAGGCTCCTAAAGCTGCAGGTTAGCCATGCTTCATAAAGCCATTCCACTGTGTGTCGTATTTTTTGGCTAAAGTTGCCCAACTATCCTAGCGAAACACGACGTACAGCAACGTATAACAGCTCCATTTTGTCAAGACGTTAACAGAAAACTGGCAATGCCCTTACAAACTTCACAGATATTTAGCAAAGCAGGGAGCCTTCTGTGACAGCTTTTACATTAATAAAATATTTTTTGTAGGCTATTTCAACAAGTCGGGATACTGTGCAATTTAGTACTTACGTGATGGATGTAGCCTGATATATTTGATATATTTGAAACCTAGATCATCACTAGATGGCAGTCTTGGCTCAAATAAAATCAATTTCAGCTGGTAACAGGATGTTCATCAGGTTCGGTTTAAATTGTCTAGTTAATCTAGACTAGATACTGACATAATGTAAATAACCATTTCAATGCAATGGGTCTCGCATTTGCTCGATTTAGAGCTATTAGCGCTGTAAACTCCTAACCGGACTTTTTTTGCTATATAAATTGAAAATGAAAAGTAAAATAGTTTCACATTAGAGAGCGGATTCAAAGTGCCACGGGATCAGCGTAAAGGGGCACACACACACAAAAAAAAAGTTTGCTCGCAGACAAACGTATGGGCAAAAGTGCAATTATCCATGTAACAGGGTCTACGCCCAAGGCGGTAATTAAACTGCCCCAAGGAGAGACAAACATAAAACATTTACCATTACCAACGAAAATAAAGGATTTTTGAAGGGCATGCCCATGGAGTGATAGTGATGGGCGTGCGGTGGGCGTGGTTTAAAGCCCAGATACATAACAACACGTCGGGAAAGCAGTGCTTGCGCCTGCTATGCTCGAGCTAAAAAGCCTAATTTTGACTCAAACATCTCCCTTATGTAAACGAATGCTGCTATAGTTGCATTAAAACTAGACAAGGCACCTGTAGGAATGCGGCATTCAGGTGGCGCAGGTAGCGCTTGTAATCACTTGAGTCAGCGTAGTGATGACAAAGGAATTTATTATTATGACAGGATCAGGATAAAGCCCTACGCCATCCAACAACTCTCCTCCTTCCTCCTCACCCGTCTCTCTCGCTCTGCCACCCTCGCGATCCACCCGCATCATCTAGCTCCGAACCTAGAACACTCAACCCATTCCTAAGATACAACACCACCGCCTCCATATCAATCCTCAAACTTAGACATAACATAGCTAAATATTGTTATACATAGTCTTTAAATCGCAGCAGCCTTGTTACATTTCTTTTTGTCCGAGTACCTACCAAACTTTGCAACTTTGAAGCAAATGGAATATTTTGTGTGTCTTGAGCATCAACACTAGGCCCGACACACTTGGCCACCCTGTTCAGATTCCTTATTTTGTGATCACTCGTCTTCACAGCATTCCTAAACAGCTGTATAACCTCAAAAGGACTCCTGAACTTACACTGTTTTCCCTCCTTTCTTGGATACCTTATTTTAAAATAATCCCCTTCACACAATACAGTTTCTTTCAAAGCCTTCCGTGTGTCATATTGAATCTTTCTTTTACTCTTCACTTCTCTCTCTCTTTCTCTCTCTCCAACCTTCAACGTTGTCGACATGGTCATTAGCTCCTTTCCTTTTCTCTATTACCCACTTGGGCTCAATCACACTACATGTCACCCTACCCTTGAACAGTTGAAAAGGGGTCACCCCTGTGGTGGAATGTGGTGTTATTCGATATTCACAGACTTTCATCCTCACCTCACTTTCCCACTCTGCGCCACTAACGTGCGCCAACTGCAAACACTCCTTCAGAACTTTTATGAAGCATTCGACGACTCCATTAGATTCCGGGTTACACAGAGCCATTCGTTTATGCATAATATTTCTTTCCTTTAAGAAAGACTCGGTTGATTCAGAGACAAACTGCACCCCATTGTCGGTTAGCAACGAAGAGGGAAAACCCTACCTCTCAAATAACTCAAGAAAGTTGATTACGTCTCTTGACTCAACCAAACTTACGATCTTGATCTCAGGTCATCGCGAGTACATATCAATACAGACCAAAACATATCGATCAACAGATTTTATTCTAACTGGGCCCAAAATGTCCAAGGCTATCTCAACCCAGGGCCCAGAGGCCTCTTTTCTTGTGACCATGGGTTGTGTCCTATGTTTCAACACTTATTCAGATCAAGCGCACACATGGCAATTCCTCACCTCTCTTTCCATCATCATATCCATGGCAGGACACCAGTAGGCATTCCCTAACCTTTCTTTTGTCTTAGAGATGCCCATATGACTTGTGTGAGCTTGATCAACAAGTTTCCTTCTCAAGCTAATTGGTGGAACTAATTTGCTGCCTCTCATCAACATTCCATCCTCAACCGATAATTAATTTCTCACTTGCCAATACGGCAAGAGATTTTGATCATGTTCTTGCCTCACACCCCAACCATTCATAACCCGGCCTAGTATTTCCTGCAAAATGACATCCCTTGAGAACTCTTCCATCCACACCGACTCTTGTATCTTTCCTTCAGTAACCACGCAGACTTTTATTTCTTCATCAGACACAATGTCAGCAAAACAACCTCCTTCGACTGTCTCCTCTTCCTCTCCTGTTTCTACACACAGTCTTGAAAGGCAGTCAGCTTGAACATTCAATGCTCCAGGCATATAGGAGATCACATAATCAAACTCTTGTAAAGCTACAACCCACTTCCTGATTCTATGCAAGACCATATCAATCCCCTTCTTTGCCTCCTCTATGAGGGGCTTATGGTCTGTTATTATGTCAAATTTGTGTCCCGACAAAAACTTCCTTAGCTTCCTCATGGCCCAAAATACTCCTAAGGCCTCCTTCTCAACCACCGAATAGTTAAACTCTGCTCCCTTCAAACATCTTGATGCGAAGAGTATCGTTCTGATTTGCGCTTGTTTTTTTTGCAACAAAACAGCACCAAGACCCTTAGAGCTAGCATCAGTCATCAACACGATTTCATCATGTGTATTAAAACTTCCCAGATCAGCTGCCTTACCCAGACTATTCTTAATGTCCTGATACTCTCTTTCACATTTCTGATCCCACCTAAACTCCGACCCCTTCTTTAACAACAGTCTCATACAATATGTCCTTTCTGCAAACCGTGGAACAAATTTATTGTAAAATTCCACCATCCCAAGAAACTTTACTAGCTCTTCTTTATTTTGTGGACTGGGTAGATTTTTGATCGTATCAACTAGGCTCGCCTTGGGACGAATCCCCTTCTCCGAAATTTCATGACCCAAATACTCAATGTTGGGAATGTTGATCCTGCACTTCTCAGCTTTTAGTGTAAGACCATTAACTCGCAATCTCTCCAAAACCACCCTTAACCTATCGTTATGTTCTTCTACGTTTGCCCCAGTGATCAAGAGATCATCCTGGTAAACTTTCTCTCCTTTTGTATCTTTCAATATTTTCTCCATGGCCCTCTGAAACACTGAGACAGCTGATATTAAACCAAACGGCATCCTGAGAAACTTAAATGTGCCAAAAGGAGTTATAGAGGTGGTTAGTTCTTGGGAAGAACTGTGCAAGTTTATCTGGTGGTAGGCGGAAGTCAAATCAAAAGTCGAGAAGTGTTTTGCTCCACCGAGAGAGCACAACATCTCCATAATGTTTGGAAGAGGATAGTGGTCTATTATGACCGACTTGTTTAATTCTCTGAGATCAACACAAAGCCTGGCTTCCCCATTGGCCTTACTTGCCATCACCACCGGTGCCACCCATTCCTAAGCTTCAACTTCTTGAATAATCCAATTCACAATGAGTTTATCAATTTAAATTTTCATTTTGTCCCTAACCATCAACGGAACCTTTCTCAACTTCGCTGCTTTGGGCAACGCTCCAGGCTTGAGGCTAATCTCATGCACATAGTTCTTAAGACAGCCTAAGTTCCTGCTGAACACATCCGGGAACTCATTCACCCACACACTCACATCTTCTGAGATAGCTTGAACCACAGGGGCGTCTTTAATCAAAGAGTCCCCCTTTACTGAGATATACACCTTCGCTGGTATGAGGTTCGGATCCCATCCTCGTCGTCAATGTAGGAATGCGGCATTCAGGTGGCGCAGGTAGCGCTTGTAATCACTCAAGTCAGCATAGTGATGACAAAGGAATTTATTGTTATGACAGGATCAAGATAAAGCCCTATGCCATCCAACAACTCTCCTCCTTCCACTTCAACCGTCCCTCTCACTCTGCCACCTTCGCGTTCCACCCGCATCATCCAACTCCGAACCTAGAACACTCAACCCATTGCTAAGATACCACAGTACCCTGGTTGAATAAATCCCGGCTGAACTATTGTCTCATTTTCTAGCAATTTGGGTCCCCTATGTTAATTTTCTCTGCAATGCTACAACCGCCAGTGCTCTGATTCCTGACACCAGAAAAGGGGTGGCAAAATTCCCCATTTATAAAAAGGGGTACGGTACAAACTTGGGTACCTACAGGCCAATAAGCCTCCTAGACATTCTGCAGAAGGTCTATGGAAGACAAATACTAAATAAACTTTCAGATTGGATTGATGACACAAAGATACTGACCCCCTGTCAGGGAGGGTTCAAAGCGAAAGTCAGTACCATAAATCAAATTCTAAGGCTCATTATAATTATCTGGAAGTATACTAAATTGAGAGACACCCACCTACATATAGCCTTTGTAGATCTTAGGGTTGCTTTTGATCTAGTCCCCACGGGGCTGCTATGGGCCTCCCTTAAGAAGTTAGGGGCTCCCGATACATTGCTCACTCTGTTAATAAGACTTCACCAGGACAACTATGCCCAAGTTCACTGGGGTCACAAGGGACAATTAACTGACCAAATCCCAATACGTAGAGTGGTGAGTCAGGGGTGCGTACTAGCCCCCACACTTTTCTCACTCTTCGTATATGATATTATAGGGTCTTTACTTAACAGCAACATAGATAGCCCCAAGGTAGGTGATGGTCTGCGTTCTAGCTCTCCTTTTCACAGACAATACTTTGCTAATCTCCCAAACTCCCATGGGCCTGCAGAAATCATTAAACAACTTCCATGATTTTTGTTCATCCAAGGGGTTGAAGATTAACATGTCAAAAACAAAATACCATAAGTCTTTTAAAGGTGCTATATATTTGGACAAAGAGAAACTAGAGCATGTTTATGGATTTGAATATCTGGGCATTATGTTGGATAGCAAAGTATTCTGGTCCCGACATATTAAAAAGCGCAGGGCTGTGCTCCAGCACCAAGTTGCAACCATTTATAAAAAACACCAGGTATCATCTAGAAGAACCATGCTCCCAGCCATGAAAGAGTATAAACGTAAGGCTCCACCTGGGGCCTTCTATGGCACTGACATTTTAGGCCATTTAAACTCCAAGACACTGACTTTGAGCAAGAATAGGCTTGTTCGCTCTCTTCTTCATCTCCCCAAGAGTACTCCCCTGATCTCAATGTTTTTTGTTGCAGTTCTGAAAAGGGTAGGCTGCACTGCCCGGTTAAGGCTTTTGTTATGCTGGTTAAGGCTTTGGTCTACCGAGGAGCCTATGTCTAAAAGAAATGCCGTGAAAGAACTTCTAACCTTAGATGAGAACATCACTTTCCCGTGGTTCAGGCATATACAACAATGTTTCTCTAAGGCTAGGACTTGATAGGTTCTATACTGAAACAGAAGACTTAACTACATCCTCTAAAAAGCAATTGAAACACATCTATTGGGTTTATGTTAAAGCTTTTCCTGGACATACCGCAACAACAGTTGGCAAAAAGCCTATACTTGAAATTCCGCTATGGCACACTAGAAATAGGGTCCTTTATATCTTTGTGGCCTGTAGGAAGCCCAATAGACCATACTGATATACGCTCAATATGCTGACAGCCTTGCAAGGAAAATATCAGTCATTTGCTTTTCTTTTTCAAGGCCTATGTAAACCTAAGAACCAAGTGGATTCAACTACTATGCAATAGGTTTGGTCTTAGGCGTCACAATGAAGCTTTAAGTGTGAAACATCAATTGATACTGTCTTCCCTGAGCAAATACTTGTGCTTGGTGGGGTTGTTGAGAAAATATAAGGACTTAAAGCTTAGCCTCAGATTGTATTCACTTGGCATTTAGCTTGTATTTTTAGCAACTCAAAACTTGCAATATCGACTCCAAATGTTGTTGAGTATTTTCAAACCGTAGGGACATGGCGCTATGGCACTATACTGTGCAAGTTTATTTTTCCTTTTTTCACAATTTTTAAATAACTTTGATATTATGGGCTGTACTATACACTTTATTAGGCGCATTATCAGCATAAAAGTTAGAGATCATAGGTTTCATGACTCATTCCTTTACCTTGCATCAGCTTGGAATAGCCACCAATAGTTTTACATGGTGTAAAAAAATGTATTGCTCAAAAAAGACATTTATCTTTGGGCAGCACAAGCACTTTACTATGAATGCAGACAATTTCAAAGCTGTGAAGTCCTTGGTTCTTTTTTGTTGATCTACTTAGGCTTCATCTGCTTTTTTTTTTTTAACTGTCAAAAATATTGTTTGTTAGTTTTACTCCACCAGTACTTTAACTCGTAAAATATTTAGTCTAATGCTGTTAGGCATCCATGGTCAGGGATATAAACTTGATCTCAGGCCCTAAAAGGAAATGCATAAGAAAATGGCCCAAGGCCATCTCCTGAAGACAATGAGCAATCTAAGCATCGCGGGAATCCAACATGTCTGAAACCCCTCTCTTGAAAAATAGGCTGGTGTGCACTCCTCAGGGATTTTTCCTCTTCATATTGAACCGTGCAGGACCAAATTCTTTAGAGTGTTGTTTATTTAGAGGGTCCTTCTGAGGAAAATACAAGTTTGTGGTTATTTGAGACAACAACAGACAGTCCAGCGAAAGAATTTCCAGTTCACCAAGTAAGGTTTTATCTCCTGAAGTACAGTGGTAAATGTGTTACCTGCATAAAAGACACTAATATGGATTTGAACTTGTTTGGTAACAAGTCATCCTTACGGTTTCTGAACACTACAGTTAACACTACAGTTAAAATGAACTCTGTTAGAGGGAAAGGTCAATAGACAATATCTCAACTGCTGAATAAGAGAGGGTCTTGTACTTTAAGGTCTCTAGGTACATATGAGTCATGTTGCATAATTATTCTGGTATATTGAAAACAAGGTATTGTACTGTGTTTTAGGAAGATACTTATGTGCCAACTGTTATTTTTATGCATGTCATTCCTTTCTTTCAGGTGCTTGTCAGTTCGAGTAACACTCCCTAAAAGATAAAAGCTTGCATGACAAGAATTGTGAAGAGTGTCGAAGAGCAGCACCAGGAACCATAAGGAAGTCTCTCTTCTTTCTCTTCCTTTCTTCTTCCTCCTGGTGAATACTGGCAATAGGAATTCTAGAAGTTCCTTGCAGGTATACATTGGTGGACATTAGAAAAAGTTCTTCTGCTCCTGTGGAATCTATTGGCACCAGGTTAGTGACTTGACAGATTGAATTGCCAACCAAAATGCACCTCAGCAGAATGGCTGAAGGTTTTGATTGAAAGGGATTAACTGCCATTTTAGAAAATATGCAAAAACAATTGAATATCCTTATAGATGAGAACAAGTGTCTAATCGAGAAAACTGAGAGTACCCATTAGGAATGCCAACATTTACTCCAGAGAATAGAAGAACTATCAGCAGGTCACTCTAATGTTCCTAGAGAGAATAAGATGGGTATTCCTATCTCTTCCACCTCAGAATTATTCACTCAGATTAGTCACGCAGTTTCTCCAATGGTTTCATTACCCTCCGAACGATTTAGTGGAGATTCTCACAAGGCACAGATATTCCTGACACACTCTTCTTTACATTTTTTGTGTCAACCAATATTTTTTGCATAGAACCAATCTAGAGTGGTGTTTATCTGACTGGTTATGCAGCTGCCTGGTCAATGCCTATGGTAACTCGTAATAACTTGATTCTATACGACTTAGAGAAATTTAAGACAGAGTTCCTATGAATCTTTGAGAGAAGAGCTGTGACTCTAGCCTCAGACAATGAACTATTAGACCTTAAACAAGGAAACAAAGACTATGGGGGTCATTACAACCCTGGCGGTCGGTGGTAAAGCGGCAGTAAGACCGCCAACAGGCCGGCGAAGAAAAAAAAAGGAATTATGACCGCCGCGGTCATCCGCCACTTCACCATTCAGACCTCCATGGCGGTGAGAACCGCTGGGCTGGAGATTGCAGTCTGCAGCCCGGCGAACGTCACTAGACCGCCGACGGTATCAGGACCCTGCCTACCACCATGGATCTCGGGTGGGTGAGATCCATGGCGGTAGGCACTATCAGTGCCAGGGAATTCCTTCCCTGGCACTGATAGGGGTCTCCCACACCCCCGCTACCCCCCACAAATCCTCCCCCAACACCCCCCACCCCCCTGCCACCCCGCAAAGGTGGCACAACCCCCCTCCCCACCCCGACCTCGAACATGCACATATACACACCCCTACACGCACACACCACCGAACATGCACATATACACCCCTACACGCACACATACACCCCGACAACACATACCCGCACACATACAAACAGACATGCACACCGTCCAACCCGCACACATTTCCCATACACACAGCACCCCCTGCACGCATACACTCACTCACCCCCTCTACACTCTCACACACACACCCCCATCTACGCACACAACACACAACACCCCCCCACCCCCTTCCCTAACGGACGATCAACTTACCTTGTCTGTTGATCCTCCAGGAGGGGACGGGATCCATGGGGGCAGCTCCGCCACCAGAACACCGTCACCAGAACACCGCCACACCGAATCATGGGACGTGATTCAGTGGGCGGTGTTCTGGTGACGTGGAGGTTGAGCTCCACTTTCCCGCCCTCTGCTAGTATGGCTGCTGGTGGCATTCTGTACGAAAAAGGATGGCAGCCTGCCAGCGGTCATAATACGCGGCGCGGAAGACCGCCACCACTGGCGGTCTTCAGCCCGGCGGTACCTCGGCGGTCTTGCGAAAAGACCGCCGAAGTCGTAATGCCCCCCTTAATTTCTTATTTTGCCCAATTGTTGCCCAATTCAACCAATTGGTAGTTGAACCCATCTGGCCAGAATCCAAAAGAGTGCCAATACACTATAGAGGATTGAAAGATGAATTAAAAGACTCTATAGCACAGATACCCAATCAACCCACGGAAATCTCAGGACATATTAATTTGGCCTTGCAAATGGACCAAAGATGAAATGAACGCAAAACAGAAAGAAAGAAGGATTTCTGATACATCCCTGACATGTTATAACAGAGTTAGGTCAGAAGTCAACAAGTCAATTAACCTTAACCAAGGCGAAGAACCAATGCAGATAGGAAACATTTGAGGACCGTTATCTAAGGAGGAGAAGGAAAAGTGGAGGCTGGGCAATCTATACACGTACTGTGGAAATGCAGGGCATTTTGTGAAGGAATGTCCTAAGAAACCAAAGGTGATTCAGCCATTAAAATAGAAACCCTTTCAGTAAAAGGAGTTGCTCTGATGGGCGTAAGCAAACAAACGACAACCCCAGATCCACAGCAAGTAGCTAACATATTACAGGCAACAGTCGCACATCTGACAGTGTATCTAACCACGATGTTCAATCAAATGAAGATCCAAGGAGTCTTGGTAATGATTGATTCTGGGGCAACTGGAAATTTCTGCAACATCAAATATGCCAAGGAAAGGGCCATTCATGCTGCTAAGAAGGAGGTTTATGAGATCATCCGAGTGACTGATGGCACCAATCTATCCTCAAGTCCAATTACAGAAGAGGCGGAACCAATTGAAGTCACTAGATTTAAAGGCCATTGTGAAGAGATACGAGTAAATCTAATTGGCACCACACAATTCCAGCTGATTTTGGGGTTACCTTGGCTCAAAGAACGTAACCCAACTATTAATTGGGAGAAAAGAACTCTAGATAGGAATTCAAGCTATTGCCAAGAAAATTGTTCTCGAAGTGCCCAGAAGAGAAAACAGCAGTCTCAAACCAACATGTTAGCTCAGTTGTCTCAAACAATAAGTACAGTGGCTACCTGTGAAATTCCTAATGACTACTAGGAGTTTGCAAAAGTCTTTAATGAAATAGAAGCAGACAAACTCCCACTTCATAGAACATATGATTGTAAGACTGATTTAGAACCCGGGCAAATTTGCCCTGCAGTTGAATTTACATTTTGACTGAGACCAAAAACAATTATCTCAAGGAATATTTAGATAAATACTTGGCTAATGGGTTAATTCGACCTTCCCAATAACGTTTCATCTCCATTATTTTTTGTTTCTTTAAAACAACAGGGAACGCAGAGCCTGCATTGATTATAGAGCATTGAATCAAGTTACAATCAAAAATAGATACCCTCTGCTGTTGATATCAGTCCTGTTGGACCAAGTTGAAGGAGCTAAGATTTACACAAAACTAAATCTTCGGAGGGCCTTTCACTTAATCAGAGTCACAAAAGACTGTAAGTGGACGACGGGCTTTTGAACTCGGTTTGGATTCTTCGAGTACTAAATGATGCCCTATGACCAGTGCAATGCCCCAGCTGCCTTTCAACATTTGTCAATGATGTGTTGCGGGAGTTCTTAGACAGAGTGGCCGTGGTCTACATTGATGACATTTTGATTGTCTCAGAGAACAAAGAAGAACATGTAGTACATATGAAGGCGATCCTTCAAAGGTTACAAGAACATCAGCTGTATGTAAAGCTGAAGAAGTGTGCCTTTCATGTGGAAGAGGTTGGGTTCTTAGAATTCATTCTATTTCCAAATGGAGTCTCAATGATTTCTTCGAAAGTCAAAGACATTTGGGATGGCCCATCTCCAAAGTCATTGAAGGAGGTACAAAGCTTCATTGGGTATGCCAATTTTTACTGGTGCTTCATTAATGGTTTCTCCCAAAAAGTTGTTCCTATAACCTGACTGTTGAAGAAAGGAGCACACTTTTGTTGGACCCCAGATGCAGAAGAGGCCTTTAATTTCTTCAAGGGAGTCTTCACTACAGCTTCAATTTTGTTACATCCCAACCCATAAGAACCTTGTTATGTGGAAGGCGATGCTTCAGATCTAGCCATCTGAGGAATTTTATCTGAATGACACAAAACTATGGGTCAACTTCACCCAGTGCATTCCACTCTAGAAAACTGACACCCCCAGAAGTCAACTATTCCATCATAGGTAAGAAGCTGTTAGCCATGAAAGACGTCGTTCAGGAGTGGAGGCACTCATTTTGGGTGCCCAGCTTGTAGTGACTGTATTCACCGATCACAAAAATGTACAGTATTTGAAATCCGCCAAGAGATGGCCCTTATATTTTGCAGATTTCAACTTTGTGGTTACCTATCATCCTAGTTCATCTAATGGAAAGGCAGATGCTCTTTCAAGATTAAGGCTCTCATTATGACATTGGCAACAAGTACCTCTTACCGCCATGCCGACTGCCGCCAACATACCGCTGCCGCAGTGGATTACCGCTACCCATATTATAACACACACAGAGCAATCTGTCACTATACAGCCACACACACAAGTCAGCCAGCCCAAAGGTCAGTGATAAACTGGCGGTAGCAAAACTCACACCATTACACCAACAGAACTACACCCACAACATTATGACCCACAAACCACCTCAGCGGACATTCAATGGCGGCAAACCATTGGCGGTACATACCACTGCGCTCAAAATACACACACACACACAAAACAACACTACATTGGACAATTCAAATAACATACACCTGACACCCATACACACACCACACACCCAGACCACTATAAAACACACACCCACATTACCCACAACCCTTTACGAATACAAACAAGTGCCACAAGAGAGATATCAAGACCACAGACAAGATCACTGCCACACACCACCAGCACCTATACACCATCCACACACCTTACATCACACACCCCAACACATCACCCCACACACCTTCACCCACACCGCTCACACTACACCCATGGCACCACAACGACACCCCAGGTTCTCAGAGGAGGAGCTAAGGGTCATGGTGGAGGAAATCATCCAGGTAGAGCCACAGTTATTCAGATCACAGGTGCAGCAGACATCCATTGCTAGGAAGAGGGCGCTAAAGTGGAGAATCGTGGACAGGGTCAACGCCGTGGGACAGCACCCTAGAACAAGGGATGACATCAGGAAGAGGTGGAACGACCTACGGGGGAAGGTGCATTCCGTGGCAGCAAGACACCAAATAGCTGTACAGAGGACTGGCGGTGGACCCCCACCTCCTTCCCCACAACTTACAACATGGGAGGAGCAAGTCTTGGCAATCATGCATCCTGAGGGCCTGGCAGGAGTAGCAGGAGAACTGGACTCTGGTAGGTCAACTCTTTACTACTTTCACCCCCCCTCCCTGCATGCCATCACATACCCCCACCCTTACCTTCACTCCCATCACTCCACCACCTCCCACACACCCCACCATCAAACCCACTCATCCCAATACCAAGCCCTGCATGCAACACCAATGCATGGACACCACTCACAGACCTGCATGGACAACTATCAACACTGCATGCACACTAGAGGGAAACAGCAAGCCCACCAAATAACTACTCACACAAGACAAAGCTGCCAGGGCACTAACAACCATAGAGGGCAACACACCCATGCACAAGATGTCACACGCAGAAACAATAACACTGCATTTACATCCCCACAGGTCCCCAGGCAATGTAACCGCGGAGGAGGTGCCAGCAACATCCCCCCCAGAAGAGGCCTACAGTGATGACAGCAGCTCTGGACGCATAGACCTGGATGGCCAACCTGGCCCATCAGGGATCTCTGGGCAGTCTGTAACCCTGGCACAGTCCCATACCACCACAGAGCCTCCCCCCTCAGGAAACACCAGCACAGTACCAACCCAGCGGGCCCATACCTCTGTCCCCAGGACACGTCAGTCAGCAGTGTGTCTACCACTACAAACACCACACAAACACAGGATGATCAGGGACCTGGGGTCAGTGGCAGTGGCACACGGTTCAGGGGACAGAGGCACAGGACAACAGGGAAGCTGGGAGGACTGCTGTGCGACAGGGTGAGGACAGTCCCAGGGAACCGACTCTCCAGGAGGCACTCACCAAGATCCTGGAAGCATACCACCATTACCAGGAGACGATGAGCCAGATACTGGACAAGATGCTGGAGAACCAGCGGCTGCAGAAGGGACAGTACCTTGCAGGGGTGCTGGCAGACATGGCGAACACTATGAGGGAGGCAGTGGCACACCACCGGGCCCCTACCACTAGCCACACCGATGAACAGCCCTCCACCTCCGCTGCCGCTAGTGGACAGGAGGCTCCGCCAAAGGAACAACAGGCCACCAGCACCCCTCTCCCTGCAGAAGAAGAACCACACCGCAAATGGTCCCTGTGATCCAGGCAGAAATCAGAGACTATTGCCAAGACCCCTGCCAGGAAATAAGACTCTCCTGATTGTCACCCTTGTGTCCCACTCTGTCACCCTGTCCACCTTGAACTACCATTGCTCCCCTTCCTATGTCCCCTTGGACACTGCACCTGTGATATAAATATACTAGACTCTATCCTGGACTTTCCTCCATCATCACCCCAGCCCATTACACATCCCCCTCTACTTATTAGCACTGAAATAAACACCATTTGAAAAAATGCAAGTATGGAGTCTGTCAAATGATTTAACTATGTATTTGTTTAACAAGCTTTAAACACTGCAATACAACTGTACAGTAATGTATACATAGGAATGACCTGTAGTTGGCTGCAGGCAACACACCAGGAGCAATAGTGGGGCACAAATATCTGCAAAAAGAGATGCCAAAGGGTACAGTAAGTGGCCATAGAAGTGGGAAAATCAGCCCGCCAGTGACAATGTCAAACACAAAGCTGTCAACGAAAAGTGAAGTTACACTGTCCTACCTGTGTGTCATTGGAAGTATTGTCGTATTATTGCACTTCTGTTGTCCTCATCCTTATCCTCTGCCTCCTCATCTTCACTGTCCACAGGGTCCACTGCTGCCACACACCCATCTCCAGCCTCATCTTCCTGCAGAAAAGTCACCTGGTGACGTAAGGCAAGGTTGTGCAACATACAGCATGCCATGATGATCTGGCAGACCTTCTTGGGTGAGTAGTACAGGGATCCACCCGTTAGATAGAGGCAACAAAAACTGGCCTTCAGGAGGCCGAATGGCCTCTCTATGATTCTTCTTGTTCGCCCATGTGCCTCATTGTAACATTCCTCTGCCCTTGTACTGGGATTCCTCAAAGGGGTCAGTAGCCATGAGAGGTTGGGGTAACCGGAGTCCCCTGCAAATATCGAGGAACAACTGTTAGCCACACACTAACCCTAAGGGCCCACACCATACCCATATACCAACATCCACTGGGTGGGAACCAGGGCTCACCTACTAGCCACACCGGGTGCCTCTGGAGTTGAGCCATCACATATGGGATGCTGCTATTCTTCAGGATAAAGGCATCATGCACAGACCCAGGATACTTTGTATTGACATGGGAGATGTACTGGTCCGCCAGGCACACTATCTGCACATTCATGGAGTGAAAGCTCTTTCGATTTCTACACACCTGTTTATTTCTCCGGGTGGGAGGACAAATACAATATGTGTACAATCAATAGCCCCAATAATGTTCGGGATATGTCCCATTGCATAGAAATTAGCTTTCACTGTGGCCAAATCCCCCACCCGGGGGAAAACAATGTAGCTGTGCATGTGTTTAATCAGGGCAGACAACACTCCGGTCAGCATTATTGAGAACATTGGCTGAGACATTCCTGCTGCCATGCCCACTGTCACTTGGAAGGAGCCAGTTGCCAGGAAATGGAGCACAGATAGGACTTGCACAAGAGGGGGGGATGCCGGTGGGCTGACGGATAACAGATATCAGCTCAGGCTCCAATTGGGCACACAGCTCTGTGATTGTGGCCCTGTCCAGTCTATAGGTGAGGATAATGTGCCTGTCCTCCATTGTTGTCAAGTCCACCAGGGGACTGTACATGGGGGGATGTCTCCATCTCCTATTCATCCGCAGCGGTTGCAATCTAAGGGGCAAAACGGGGAGCTGCTGGTCAGTATTTCATATTTCCAAACACTACACTGCATTGCATGTTGTGACTGTAACAGTATATTGTTGGATAGGCCCAAATGGTGCTCATGTGCACTGTGACGCAGTTAGGTGTCATGGCCCACCCTCCAGTGAAATGGCGTCTGCCTGTCCTGTATGGAGGGACAGGTGGAAATGAGGTAATTCCTCTGCCGTTGTGTGCCATTGCGGGAGGCGGTCGAGAACCACCATCCAACTCCTCATTGGATACCATTGGGCCATATGGGTTACAGTGGCCAATGGTGATGTACGCCGTCGGTGACGGTACGCACCGCCGTGGACATGACTGCCATTTTCTATCTGTTCTCTCACTTGCTACCTGACCTTCAACAGGAGAGGACCTACCCTACCCTGGCTGCTGTGACCTGTGTCTGGAACCGACCATGGCTCGTGTCACTGGGGAAAGGGCCCCTGCCTTCACCGCTGTGGAGTTGGGGAGACTGGTGGATGGGGTCCTACCCCAGTACCGAATGCTGTTTGGGCCTCCAGAGCAACAGGTGAGTACACTGTGAGCTCGAAGCATGGGGCATGAATGCATGGAGTGCTGTGTATGAGGGCCTCGTGTGGGGGTGGGTTGGTTGAAGGGCCCTGGGCAGTGTGCTGCATGTATGGTGGGCCATGTCTGTGAATAAGGGGATATGAGGGCTATGGTGGGCCATGAGTGTGACAGGAAGGACGGTCTGACTGATATCTTTTCCTATGTGTATTTCTCTGCAGGTCAGTGCCCATCAAAAAAAGGGTATATGGCGTGCCATCTCCAAGAACGTGCGGACCCTGGGGGTCTATGGCAGGCGGAGCACCCAGTGTCAGAAACGCTGGGCACCGAAGATGGCAAAGGCCCAGCTGGGGATGGCCTCCCAACGAGGAAGGGGTGCCCGTCGAACCCTGACCCCCCTGATGGCTCGCATACTGGTGGTGGCCTATCCGGAGCTGGATAGGCGCTTGGGGGGCATCACAGCAGCCACAAGGGGTTAAGTACAGTGCCCCAGTATACTACTTACATGTGGTGGGGTGGCATCCGGGTGGGGGATGTAGGCCTGTGAGTGCCCCTAGGCCAGGCCGGACATTGCAGGGTAGGTCCCATGTTGGGCAGGGTCTGTTGTAAACCTCTTCCAACCAAGGTAGTAGGCATCCACTACTGGGCAGGGGTCTGTGGGTCTCAGGTATGCTGCAATTGGCATTAGGTGTCCCTGTCCATGCGCTTGTGACTAGCATTGTGACTGTTAGTCCATTGCCTATGTGTGTGTTTCATGTATGCCAACAGTGGTGTTGTTGCCGCCATTGACCGAGTGTATCCTTCGTCTCCCCCCCCTTTTTGTTTTGTCATGCTGCCCTTATGTGTCGAGACGGGGCCACTCTCATGAAAAGCAGGATGTCTGCAGGGGCGATGGTATACCCCGACCTCCTGGAACACCTCTTGGCACTTCCTGGTGGACACAGAAACCCCGGCAGGTGTTCCAAAAGGAAAGGGGGAGTGGAAGAGAAAGAGACAAAACACTGCCACGTCTTGCCGGTCTAGTATCTTCGGGGGGCAGGTCGTTGTTGACAGAGTGATAGTAGAGTTAGTGCACTCAGCTTCCTTGAAACTGAATCTCTCTTTTTGATATGGGCACAGGAGCGGTAGAAGAACACCGGGGTGCTCCAGCACTTTTCTTGGATAATAATAACTGTTGGCACAATTACTAACACTGTATTACCAAAAACCCAAACTGAGTACCAAAACAATAAGTACTGCGACACTAGGGCTGGCTTCACAGAGATTCACTGTTGCACACTACAAGTAGAACTGTGGTTGCACTTATCATGCACAAGAAAGACAAACAAGGGCATTAAAAATATCACATATAACTTTCATACATGCATAGGGTTAAACTAAAAGGAACAAAAACAATCCAAGAAATACAAATGTCCACTCTGGGTTCAAAACGTTAGGGTGGCACAGTTTAGTTTGGTTTCACTCTGTGTGTGAAAGCCACCTTCAAAAATCAAATTCCTCAAACCGAAACACAGCCATGAATGATACAATTTAAATCCAAGAGTTATGCTATTAGAGAATGAAAAGTCATGTAAATGCTCTTTTAAAATTGCACTGTCACTTTTAGTAGTACTATAGCTCAAGCAGATTTCCTGAAGCACATTTAGGCAAGTAACCACAATAATAATGTAGAATGTTCAGAAATGCATTTGTCTCTTCAAGATAAGCACTCTGCCAAAATACAAGATCTGAAATACACCAGCTGTTCTAGGAAATGGCAGTGCTCAATGAACAATACTAGTCACTTAGCTGCATACTTTTCCGGTGTGCTGGAGGAATGCCTGGTGTCAGCTGGTACAGGAACGAAGAAAAGAATTGCCTCAAAAGTCCTGAATACGAGGATGACAGCAAAGGGCTGGACTGCCAAGTCAGATGCTGAGATCAGGAAGCAAAAGAAAGCCAAGCAGGGAGGCATGCTTCACTCTGCTATTTATAGCCAGTCAGGAAAGCAGTTGAGTTTCCACATGTGGATGTCACAACACCCAATTAGAAGCACATGTCTACACCTGCTCACATTAGCAAACAAGCATTGGTAAAACAAGCATTGATAAAAACCAATTCTGTCAGAATCCAGGCGAGCACCTCAGCCACCCAGTCCACGGCCGCAGTAGTGCCGACAGCTACTGCAGGTGGGAGAGGATCCTGGGCACCAGGCACCCACACTGAAAGGGTGCCTGCACCAGGTGCTTCAAGGAAGGGCAAGGAGGCCCCACCAGCTGTGACAGGGAAGGGCAAGGAGGCACCACCAGCAGCATCTAGGAAGGGCAAGGAGGCATCACCAGCTGCTACAGGGAAGGGCAAGGGGCAATCCCCGGCTGCTGACTGGAAGGGCAAGGGGCCTGCACCAGCAGGCAGGAAGGACAGGAGGCCTGGTGCTGGGACTCATTCGGAGTACCCATCACCAACCATGGTGGTTCAGCCATCCGAGGCTGCAAGGGAAGGGCTGGAGCCTCCCCCCACCACTGCCAGCACCGCCACCAGCACCGCTACCAGCACCGCTGCCAGCAGCAGCAGCCCCAGTGGGCAGCCATCCGAGGCTGCAGGGGATGGGCTGGAGCCTCACCCCACCACTGCCAGCCCCGAAACCAGCACCACCACTGCCACCACTGAGCAGCCATCACCGCCAGTGGACAGTATTTAGTCCTGCCTCCATGGGCTGTTGTGCGTCCTGGCCCCTGCAAATCCTGTGGGTCTGACACCCAGGTGAGAGACTGTGACCTTGCACTCCCCAAGATCTGCATCACAGGGCACAATGCCCCCTCCAGAACCAGTGGAAGAAGCCATCCACTCACCCCATCCTTCCCAGGATGAAGCACACTGGGCACAATGCCCCCTCCAGAACCAGTGGAGAAGCCATCCACTCACCCCATCCTTCCCAGGATGAAGCACATTGGACACTATGCCCCCTCCAGAACCAGTGGAAGTAGCCACCCACTTGAGAGACTGTGGCCTTGCACTCCCCAGGACCAAGCAGTGGGCAAACCACCCACTTGAGAGACTGTGGCCTTGCACTCCCCAGGACAAGTCAGTGGGCAACCCACCCACTTGAGAGACTGTGGCTTTGCATCCCCCTAGGACATCGCACAGGGCATGTAGCCCCCTCCAGGACCAGTGGTGTTGAACTATCTTCCAGCTGTGGTACCCTCCATTCCCCATCCCCCTGAGGCCTATGTTTTTTCGACCTGATGCCCCTGTTCTCCCTGTGTTGTTGCAGGAGTGAGGTGGGGCCTTGGCCTATGTGTTGTGGCCCTGTGGCCCATGGACATTGAGGACTGTGCAGTGTCCCAACATTTCTAAATATGTATATACGTTTGTATTTTGATGCACTTATTCATAGTATTTTATGGTATTACACTCGCTTTCTTCAAATCATTTTGTCCTTGCATTATTCCTGAGAGGTACAGGGTGAATATGTAATGTTTGTGCAGCTGTATGTGTGTATGGTGT
The DNA here is from genome assembly GCF_031143425.1 of Pleurodeles waltl. Lineage (NCBI taxonomy): Eukaryota > Metazoa > Chordata > Amphibia > Caudata > Salamandridae > Pleurodeles > Pleurodeles waltl. Next base: position 1,027,216,388 of record NC_090437.1, on the reverse strand, counting down.
CACGTTGTAGGTACTCCTCAGACTCGGTGTGATGCAAAAAGGTCCACCTCCCGACACCACCAAGTCACCGATAAAAACCACGGTGTATTGGAGTCATCAGGTGAGGGAAGGAAGGGGAAAGGAACAGCAGGGACGGGATAACTGTAAAGAAAAAATACACAGTGTTAAATATCACATTGCCTATCTACTCTCATAAAGTCTCACTAAAATACCCACGACCGTCCCTGCCCATAACTCATGCGGGCAGAACTAGTCCAACGCCTGTCTATTCTCCACCTAAATCATCGATGGATGCCCAGGCCGACTACGAACACCACTAGTCACTTAAGGGTTTTTCAAAACCCGATGTTTATGCAAATTAATCCTGTAGCTAGGTTGCAACAAAAAAGAGAAAAAAAAAATATAATAAGGAAAAGAACTTGTCCCGCACTTCTTCTTTTGATTCAATTAAAACATTGAACCTCTAAGTAATGTCACGAAGTTGAAGAAGTCACCCCTTCCTAATTCATAGAATAAGATAAACGGACAAATGTTCCCGGCTGTTTGACTTCTGCAAACAGTACGTCTTGATCCTGAGTTGCCACGAAGAAAACAAAAGGTTCTGTCCTGAACTACCACCATTCATGTTTCACGAGGATCTCTAATTTTTGTGCATCATCTCTGAAGTACACCAAATGTCTGATCACTAGATCCAAAACCATACCGGAAGGCGAAAGCCTCCGGCAAGAAACCGGCTCGCCTCTTACCACCGGTTCCAAATCTCAAAGGGAGGCAGCTCGTATCTCCTGCTGCCTTAAAATGCTGATCTCCGTGAGGGTTCCGGATGCCTTCAGTTCGTCGTTGTGGACGTGGTGACTTCCCCCATGGGAACGCCGTCCACCCTGCCCTCGTTGTGCCTCCGACGGGGAATGAGGAAAGAATAACGCGCAACCGCTTCCGGGAAGTGCCGGAGTTATGCGGTCTTCCCGCGCGAAGCGTCATGGGATATGTAGTCCCTAAGGACTACAAAATCCCGATCGGCCAGGTAGGCGCCTGTTACCCCCTGACAGTACGCCCCCCTCCAACGCGCCTCCTAGGGCCAGGTTTAGTGGGATGGCGAGCATGAAACCGTTGCACCGCCCTAGGGGCATGGATATTGCCCTCCGGCTCCCATGAATCCTCCTCGGCAGTGTACCCTTTCCATGAAACCAAGTACCATAACTTACCCCCTCTCCGCTTGGAATCTAACACACTGCGCACCTCATACTCCAGCTGCCCATCTCTAACCACCGGAGGTACTGCCCGTTGGGCCGTTGAAAGAGCTGGTTTCAAAAGGCTGCAGTGAAACACCGGATGGATCCTTAAGGAAGCAGGTAAGTTAAGACGGTAAGCCACAGGGTTTACCTGGCGTGATACCACATAGGGACCAATGTAACGAGGATGAAAGACGCTACGTATCTTGAAGCGTATATACTTGGTGGAAAGCCACACTCGATCCCCTGGTTGATACACCGGCGCCTCACGCCGGTGCTCATCACCCCATTTCTTATACTGTTCCTTGGCCTTCTCCAGATTGAATCGTATCTTTTTGTGCATGGATTGGAGGTTCTTAATCATAGCATGGACCGTAGGTTGATCCGTGACATTCCGAGGTATGATTAAAGGTAACATCTCCGCGTGGAATCCCGTGTTAGCACGGAAAGGAGACTCCTTTATCGAGCTATGCCAAGCATTGTTGTATGATAGTTCGGCCAGCCACAGCAACGCTACCCAAGATTCCTGGGCGTCCTTTGCATAGCATCTCAGATATTTCTTCAGGGTTTGGTTGAGGCGCTCCGTCTGGCCATCGGTTTGTGGGTGGAAACTGGTGGATAGGGCGGATTCAATGCGCAGAACCTTGCACCACATGCGCCAAAACCTAGCGACGAACTGGGGGCCTCTGTCCGAAATAATGGTTCTTGGTAGGCCATGTAACCGCACCACTTGCGACAGAATTAGATGGGCGGTTTGGCTTGCTGTAGGTAGGTTTCTGCAAGGGAGAAAGTGACCCATCTTGGTAAGACTATCGATTACCACCATGATAGCGTTGTACCCCTGATCCATTGGTAATCCCACCACAAAATCCACGCTGATGGTTTGCCATGGTTTCTCCGGAGTGGGCAAAGGCATCAACTTGCCCTGGCTCTTTGCGTTTTCTCCCTTGGCTCGAGCACATATCTCACACCGAGCCACCCATGTCGCAACGTCTTTAGCCCAACCTTCCCACCGGAAATGTCGTTGAACTATTTGCGCGGTTTTGGTGTATCCTGGATGACCAGCCGTTACTGCATCATGACACCACTTGAGGGCTTGTACTCGGAGTTCATGTGTTGGTAAATATAAACGATTACCTTGCAACGGTATTCCATGCTTAAGGGTACGGTCCTGACTTACTTCGGCCCATTTCTTCCATTGAGCAGCAGACTTATGCTTCGAAAACTTTTCTAGGAAATGGGAGATATGAAGGGCACAAATCACTTTTTCAGGTTGGATGATTGCTTCATCAGGTCTTGAAGCTATTTCCTTCACATCCTCTTGTCGAGACAGTGAATCTGCCTTGCGATTATCAACCCCAGGACGGAAGGTGACTACAAACTCATATTCTGAAAAAAACAGCATCCACCTCATTTGTCGCTGGGTAAGCTGCCTAGCCTCCTTCATATACTGAAGGTTTCGGTGATCAGTATATACCGTGACCGGGTGTTGGGCCCCCCACAGATAGTGTCGCCATTCCTGAAAAGCCTTTTTTATGGCTAGCAGTTCCTTTTCTGCTACCGTATAGTTGAGTTCCGCAGCGGATAGCTTCCTAGATAGAAGTGCAACAGGATGAAGCTGTCCGGTGGTTTTGTTTCTTTGAGATAACACAGCCCCAATCGCTATGTCCGAGGCATCTGCTTCGACTATAAAAGGTACGTCTGGCTGTGGATGTTGAAGTATAGGTGCTGAGCAAAAGGCCTGTTTTAAAAAGCAAAAGGCCTTCTCTGCCTCCTCTGACCAAACAAAAGACACACCCTTTCTTAGCAACCTTGTTATAGGTGACACAATGTGGGAAAAACGACAAATGAATCTCCTGTAATAATTGGAGAACCCAAGGAAGCATTGCACGTCTCTCACACTAGTGGGTACTGGCCACCCTTGAACGGCCTGTATTTTTCTTGTCGACATGCCGAACCCTTCAGGGCTTAAATCCACTCCCAAGAACTCTACCTTCTGGACATGGAACTCGCATTTGCTCAGTTTGCAATAAAGACTGTGATGTCGCAATGCTTGAAGTACTAAGGAAACATGTTCAAGGTGGCGCTCCAAGGATGTAGAATACACCAGAATGTCATCTATATAAACGATCACGAAATGGTCTATGTATTCTTTGAGAACATCGTTCAGAAAATACTGGAAAGCCGCCGGGGCGTTACACAACCCGAACGGCATTACCAAGTACTCAAACAGGCCATAGCGAGTTTTGAACGCTGTCTTCCACTCATCCCCTTCGCGGATTCTGACCAGATGGTAAGCTCCCTTCAGGTCCAACCTTGTATATATTACTGCCTCTTTCACCTGTTCCAATAGCACAGGAATGAGGGGAAGAGGGTATCTATTCCTTATCGTGTTCTTGTTCAACATTCGATAATCGATGCAGGTTCTCAACTCTTTATTAGCCTTAGCTATGAAAAAGAGTGGGGAGGCTGCCGGAGAACAAGAGGGTCTAATGAACCCGATTTCCAGGAAGTGGTCCAAATAATTTCTCAAATGCTTGGTTTCTGGGTTGGATAGAGCATATACCCTACAAGAAGGAAGGAGTGCTCCAGGAATCAGATCTATCTTGCAGTCATATATACGATGGGGTGGCAACGTCTCAGCCTGACCTTCGTCAAACAAATCCTTGAACTCGGCATACACAGAGGGTAATATCACTGCTTTCTCCACCACTGTGGCCAACTGTAGCCCTTGAGCCAATGCTAACGTGGGGGGATTGTCGCACAAGAAACAGACGCTCTCACACCTCAAGGACTGAAAACTAACCGTCTTGGTTTGCCAATTGATAACAGGATTGTGTATTCTTAACCAAGGCATCCCCAAAATTATTTCATACTGAGGAGCCTCTATTATATCTAGCCTGATCCTTTCTTTATGGGCAGGAGATACCCCTTTAAAAACCAATTCAACGTCCTCAGTTTGTTCTGTAAGGGGTCCAGATTTCAGTGGTGTACCATCAACTGCCAGTACTATTTCAGGTTCCTTCCTGGGAATGCTAGGAAGTCCCAGTCTCTTAACCAAACCTGCATCTATGAAATTTCCCGTGGCTCCGGAGTCTATCATTGCCCTTACTGGATAGTTTCGATCTCGGGACCCCAGCTCTACTGCTAACAAGAGATGTGACGCCTTTTCCTCTTGTGGAGCAAGGGTTAAAGAAGTTAACCGTAACCCCGGTTGGAAATCTATAAGAGACAAATCCTCTTTCTCTGAAGTCTTCCCTGAAGTAACCGCTGCCTTTTGAGTGGGGAAGTAGGATAACCTTTTTTTTGGTTTTTGGGGACACTCTCTCACATAATGACCCTTCCTGCCACAGTACATGCACAACCCCTGTACCCTCCTGGTCTCCCTCTCGGTCTTTGACAGGGGTGCCCTAACGGCTCCCACTTCCATAGGTTCCCCACTCAAATCATTGGGATTAGAAACTGGTTGCACCTCCTTTTCTGGAATGACAGGTCGCCGATCACCTGCTCTACGCTCAACTCTTCGTTCCGCTATTCTGTGATTCAATCTTAGAGTAAGATTCACAAGATCAGTACAAGTGGAAGGCTGCGGATCTATTTGAGCTAGTATGTCTTTCATGTCGTCTCGTAAGCCTTGATAATAGAGAGACATTCGCTTCTCCTCTGGCCACCCTGATTCCGCCACCAGTCTATTGAAGGTCGTAAGATAAGTGACCAGGTCAGATCTCCCCTGTCTCAGCTCCAATAATTCCCTATCAGCGCTGAAGGTGGTTGTTCTATGATCAAACACCCTCTCGAAGGCCGCCCGAAAGGCATTCCAATCCGCTAATAAGGGGTCATTGTTTCTGACTAACGGCACTGCCCAGTTAGCTGCGTCTCCCGAGAGATAAGAAATAGCGAACATTACCCGGGAAAGGTTAGAGGGAAAAGACGCAGGCTTACAAGAGAATTGAAGAGACAACTGGGTTAAAAAGGCCTGAACTCTCCTGGGGTCCCCTGAAAACCGTTCCGGACTGGCCAAAGGGATTGGAGGGGAGACGTTCACGGTTATCTGCGGTGTAGATGTTGAGGCATCGAAGGGATTCCTAGTAAGCCTTTCTACTTTTTCCCTTAGGGTCGCCGTCTCGGCCCTAGAATTAGCTAACTCTTGTTGCACCACCACCAACGCCTGTAATACGTCATCCATAGATGCCATTTTGCATTACACCGAGCGGGAGGAGTATTATTCGTGGGCGCGTTATTCTGTCACGTTGTAGGTACTCCTCAGACTCGGTGTGATGCAAAAAGGTCCACCTCCCGACACCACCAAGTCACCGATAAAAACCACGGTGTATTGGAGTCATCAGGTGAGGGAAGGAAGGGGAAAGGAACAGCAGGGACGGGATAACTGTAAAGAAAAAATACACAGTGTTAAATATCACATTGCCTATCTACTCTCATAAAGTCTCACTAAAATACCCACGACCGTCCCTGCCCATAACTCATGCGGGCAGAACTAGTCCAACGCCTGTCTATTCTCCACCTAAATCATCGATGGATGCCCAGGCCGACTACGAACACCACTAGTCACTTAAGGGTTTTTCAAAACCCGATGTTTATGCAAATTAATCCTGTAGCTAGGTTGCAACAAAAAAGAGAAGAAAAAAAATATAATAAGGAAAAGAACTTGTCCCGCACTTCTTCTTTTGATTCAATTAAAACATTAAACCTCTAAGTAATGTCACGAAGTTGAAGAAGTCACCCCTTCCTAATTCATAGAATAAGATAAACGGACAAATGTTCCCGGCTGTTTTACTTCTGCAAACAGTACGTCTTGATCCTGAGTTGCCACGAAGAAAACAAAAGGTTCTGTCCTGAACTACCACCATTCATGTTTCACGAGGATCTCTAATTTTTGTGCATCATCTCTGAAGTACACCAAATGTCTGATCACTAGATCCAAAACCATACCGGAAGGCGAAAGCCTCCGGCAAGAAACCGGCTCGCCTCTTACCACCGGTTCCAAATCTCGAAGGGAGGCAGCTCGTATCTCCTGCTGCCTTAAAATGCTGATCTCCGTGAGGGTTCCGGATGCCTTCAGTTCGTCGTTGTGGACGTGGTGACTTCCCCCATGGGAACGCCGTCCACCCTGCCCTCGTTGTGCCTCCGACGGGGAATGAGGAAAGAATAACGCGCAACCGCTTCCGGGAAGTGCCGGAGTTATGCGGTCTTCCCGCGCGAAGCGTCATGGGATATGTAGTCCCTAAGGACTACAAAATCCCGATCGGCCAGGTAGGCGCCTGTTACCCCCTGACATATGGTGTTGGGGGTGGGGGTGTTGCGTGTTTGTGTCACTCTCATTTTCCTCCCCATCCCTTGTGTGCTAGGCGGCAGTACTCACCGTGGTCGTCTTCCCCGGCGGTGATGTTCATAATACAGCAGAAGGTAGACGAGCATCGGAAATATTTGCAGCTCGGGCTCCATGGCGTCGTGGTTGTTCCCTGAGTCTACACAGGTGAGTCCATTGACCTCTGTGCAGTGTTTCTGCCAGGCTTTTGATGTCGTTGGGTCCGCCCTGGAAAAGGTGGCGGATAGGCTGGTCATAATAGTGTGGGAGGTACATTGTCTCCCGCCTGGCTGTTACCGCCGCGGTGCTTGTTGATTCCGCCATGGCGGTGAGTGTGTTAAAGTGGCTGTCTGTCTGAGCGGTTTCCGCCCTGGTCATAGTTCCATTTTGGTTACCACTGGCCTGTTGGCGGTATTACCGCTGCTTTATCACCGACCACCAGGGTTGTAATGAGGGCCTAAGTTCTGAAACCAACACAGAGAAGTTGGAAATCTCACAAATCATTGCAAGAGAATTTTTTTTATCTGCTATTGAATATTTGAAATTCGAACAAGAGGTACAAGAATCACTATCATCAGAAGTCATGAAGAGATGGGCTGAAGAGGACCCAGAAAGGGAGCCTTGTATCTACCCACTACAAAACTTCAGGAGTTGGCCTTTCAGACTCTTCATGATGACCCATTGGCTGGACAAAAAAGGGATCCAAAAAACTTCAGAGCTAATTAAGAGACGTTTCTGGTGGCCTGATATCAACCACCAGCTAAGACAATACATTTAAACTTGTGAGAGATGTGTCAAGGGGAATGTTATCCAACAAGCTCCTTAGGGGCTTTTGCAGCAATTTCCTTCTGTCCCTTACCGTTGGCACACAGTTTCCAAGGATATGATCGTAGATTCTTCAGCAGGGGTTACAACACAATCTGCATTTTTGTAGACCCCTTCTCCAAAATTAGTCATTTTGTCCCTTTAAATGCCCCTCCACGAGCCCCAGAATTTGCTCAGTTGTTCACTCAACATATCACAAGACTCCATGGGGTCCCGGTGGTGGTAATTTCAGACACAGGTGCTTATTGTCCAGTTTTTGTCCAAGTTTTATGAAGCAATTGGGAATCGACCATCCAGAAACTGATGGGCAGACAGAGAGGGTCAATCAGGAATTGGAACAGTACCTATGACTATATTTGCAAGATCAAGGAGGAGAGTGGCTGGAGTTGATCTGGACTGCAGGATTAACAATAAAGTTGTGTTGGAGGGTGGTTCATTAGTTGTGTGGCCTGTCCAAGTAATGGGTCCGCACTTGACCACCACTGGGAACCAAACACCCCGCTGTAGCACTTGACTCACATAGGGTATTGTTGCAGAGCAGTCCAAGGCTTACTGAAGGGAGGTCAGGTAAGCTAAAAATTATCATTCACAATCACACCAGAATAACACTTAATAAATGTTTGTCCAGTCTGTTCTTTTTCTTTTGATATAGTAAAAGTACATTTATTGCACACACTACTCAATACTATGCAACAATTTACATATATACACAAGCTGATGTAATTACTTTTGGATGACAGTGCGTAATCATTCTTGTCTCTCCCAAAGGGAGACATAAACCAACAACATCCATGGCATTCACTTGTATTCCTATGCAATATTTGACTGTAACTTGGAGTGAGAGCATCCAATGCTGGCCATAAAGTACATCTACTGTGGTCACCAGTGGCTGTCAGTCTCAATATTCAAATAAGCATCAATAAGGAACATGTCTAGGCAGGCTGGAGTGGCTTGCGCTGTTATGAATACCATCAGCATGATCTACATAGTCTATCCACACCCCTAAAAGGTTAGGGCCAAGGTTCATCATATTCCTCACTGAAACGTTCAACATAAACATTATGCACAGTTGACACAGTCCCTAAAGGACATCACTTGGTTGTTAATCATTATGTAGTACTATCTTTCACCCTTAGAGGGTGCCTTTTCCCATGACCCTACACAAGTCATATCATTAGGCATAACGCTGCAGCCATACATTTTGAATCCCATTTAGCATAAAATGCTACCATTTTAACCATAGTCCCTAAAGGACTCAGTTTCTGTAAAAACACCTGTAATTACAGCCTTTGACCCCTACAGGGTGTTAACCAATGTAACAATCTGTTGTTATCATCATTCATGCCCCAAGGACTGCAGCCATGATCTTCACCCCTAGAGGGCACAGTTCCACCTCCCTGAAACAAAAGTTCCAGCTTGGACTGGCTTGAAAACACACTGAAACCCTTGAGGGTTTATCATTTCCAAATCCCCTGAAACTGAGGGTGCGGACATTTGATAGCTCCTTGCGAGGAGGCTGTGCTCCTCCTGCAGCTCCCCCCACATGTTGTGATGATCTTGATGGTACCCCGAACTCCTGGGGGCACCACCAATCCAAATGAGTGCTTTTTGCCCAGGTACTTGGGCCAGGCCCCACAGGTCAATATGGGGCACTCCCTCTGGAGCGTGTATAACAAATGAGCAGCTCTCCCACTGCTCCGGAGAGAGATGCTGTTGCAGTTTCCTTTGTTTTGTTGTTTTTGTTGGGAGGTGTCCGGTCCCATCCTGACACCCGTCAGCCTTCACAACCTGGGAGAGCAGCTCAGGGAGCCCACCCCGGCTACTCTCACTGGCTCCCTACCTGGCCAGAACCTTTACTACTACAGTGGGAGCTGGCTTGTCTTTTGGAGTCTGCCCGCTTCCGCGGGCAGGCGTGTGTGATGCTGCGGCTGGGCTGGCCAAATGGGGGAGTGCGGTGGCACTCCCCCAACCTTCTCCAGTCATCAGGGCCACTGGGATGGGGGCAGGGGCTCCTCTTTCCATCTTCCAGGGGAAGGGTGCTATGGCGTCCCTCGACTTTGCTTTGTTGTGGTGCCCCCGGATGAGGTCCGGGGCCCCTTTCTGTATCTTCACAGGGAACGTGACGGCACTCCCCAGCTTTGGTTCTCTGTGGAGCCCCAGGATAGGGTCTGGGGCCCCTCTGTTCAAAAACAAGGGGGCATATTTATACTCTGTTTGCGCCGGAATTGCGTCGTTTTTTTAATGCAATTCCGACGCAAAACTAACTCCATATTTATACTTTGGCGTTAGACACGTCTAGCGCCAAAGTCCATGGAGTTTGCGTCATTTTTTTGCGTGGACACCTACTTTGCGTTAATGATATGCAAGGTAGGCGTTCCCGTCTAAAAAACTGACTCCGAGGCATGTGTGCCGTATTTACACTCCCGGGCAAAATTCACGCCCGGGAGTGGGCGGGTCAAAAAAAATGACGTCCAGATGCTTTTGTGCCGTTTTTTAGCGCCTGGTCAGGGCAGGCGTTAAGGGAACTGTGGGCTCGGAAGGAGCCCAGAGGTGCCCTCCCATGCCCCCAGGGACACCCCCTGCCACCCTTGCCCACCCCAGGAGGACACCCAAGGCTGGAGGGACCCATCCCAGGGACATTAAGGTAAGTTCAGGTAAGTATTTTTTATTTTCTTTTTGTGTGGCATAGGGGGGCCTGATTTGTGCCCCCCTACATGCCACTATGCCCAATGACCATGCCAAGGGGACAGAAGTCCCCTGGGCATAGCCATTGGGCAAGGGGGCATGACCCCTGTCTTTGCTAAGACAGGAGTCATTTCAATGGGGGTTGGGAGTAAAAAAAAATGGTGCAAATCGGGTTGAGGCGAAAAATTTGCCTCAGCCTGACTTGCCCCATTTTTTGGCGCCCAAGCTCCATATTCCCCTACGCCGCCGCTGCCTGGGGTACGTCATTTTTTTTCACGCACACCAGGCAGCGCCGCCGGCTAACGTCATTGAATAAATACGGCGCCCGCATGGCGCTTCAGAATGGCGTTAGCCGGCGCTAATTTTTTTGACGCAAAACTGCGTTAGCGCAGTTTTGCGTCAAAAAGTATAAATATGGCCGAAGATGAGGTACTTTTGCTGACCTGGTCTCTGAAAGTAAGGTTGGCATCAAACTTCACCCCTAAGTTCTTGACTCTCATCGCTGGACTAGGAAGAATACCAAGGGATGAAGGCCACCAAGAAGAGTTTCAGAACAAGGTGTCCTTGCCAATGAGAAGGATCTCAGTTATGTCTGAGTTTAGCTTAAGACAATTAACCCTCATCCATTTGGACACCTCACTCATACAAATATTGAAATTCTTGGCTGCCTACTGAACACAATTCTAAATGGGCACAATAATTTGTGTGTCGTCTGCATATGCAATGGTGGAGAAGCCAAAGGATTTAATTAGTTTAACTAAGGAGGCTGTCTAAATCTTGAACAAGGTAGGTTTCAAAGATGAACCCTGGGGAACACAGCAGGGTAACGAGAAAGATTTTGACCTGAAGTCCCCCAGACAAACTGAATGTTAGAGAGAAAAGAGACCAAAAGGTTCAAAGCTGAACCATGAATCCCAATATGGGCTAAACGATCGGTGAGGATGTCATGGGTCACAGTATAGAAAGCCACAGACGAGGAGAATCATAACCGCCTTCCCATCGTTATCCACCAAAGCTGTTTAAATACTGTGGCTAGATCTAACCCATGTTGAGCTTCATCTAAGAGTTCATAACTAATCAAGAATTCTGGCAGGGTGATGTTAGATGCCTTGATGAGTTATGCTCCTCATTGGGATAGAAGGGGAAAAATCTGAGCCTTTTTTTCAATTCACTAGGGAAGTGACCCATAGTGATAACCCCTTTCATTTATTTTGTCAAAGTGGGAGCAACAATCTCAGCTAATTCCTGTATGAGTTTTGGAGGGCAGAGATCTGAAGGCACACCTGATTTAGTGAGGGCAATGAGTTCAATCGTCCTGTCTACAGTGAGCTGCGGGAAATCATTATGCAATTGATTATTAGGCTTAAGAGTATCATCACCGGAAGGATAAGGGTGACTAATGGTGTTCTTGCCAAAATTATAATTAACAGTATTAAACTTGTTTCTTGAGTAACTAGCAAGTCTGTCACATAACAGCTGACTGGGTAAAACAGCAGATAGAGAAGTGAGGCAAGAAAACATTTTGACTGTTTTTAACAGTTCTTTAATTGAGTTGTTAGCAAAGTTAATCTTCTCAGTGAAATACTTGTTTTCTCTTTAACAATCAATCAATCAAAAAAAATGTATAGAGCGCACTACTCACCCGTGAGGGTCTCAAGGCGCTGGTGGAGGGGTTACTGTTCGAACAGCCACGTCTTGAGGTTTTTTCTGAAGAGCAGGAGGTCCTGGGTCTTGCGGAGAATTGGTGAGGAGGGAGTTCCAGGCCTTGGGGGCAAGGTAGGAGAATGATCTGCTTCCGGTGGTGGCACATTGGATGCAGGGGACTGTGGCAAGTGCGAGGTCGGCGGAGTGGAGTTGGCGAGTGGGAGTGTGGAAGGTCACTCTTTCGTTGAGGAAGGTTGGTCCGGTGTTGTGGAGGGATTTTTGTGCGTGAATGAGGATTTTGAAGGTGCTCCTCTTGTCGATAGGAAGCCAGTGAAGGGATCTGAGGTGTGATGAGATGTGTTCATGGCGTGGGAGGTCCAGGATGAGGCGGGCAGCTGCGTTCTGGATTCTCTGGAGTTGGCGTTTGAGTTTGAGTGTGGTGCTGGCATAGAAGGCATTTCCGTGGTCCAGCCTGCTGCTGATGAGTGCGTGGGTGACGATCTTTCTGGTCTCTATGGGAATCCATTTGAAGGTTTTTCGCAGCATGCGGAGTGTGTTGAAACAGGAAGAGGTGATGGCGTTAACTTGCTGGGTCATGGAGAGGGAGGGGTCCAGGATGATGCCGAGGTTGCGTGGGTGGTTTGCGGGGGTTGGTGGGGGGCCTAGGGTGGAGCGTCACCAGGAGTCATCCCATATGGTTTTGTTGGGGCCAAAAATGATGATTTCGGTTTTGTTGGAGTTGAGCCTAAGGTGGTTTGCTGTCATCCATGTGGCAGTGTCAAGGAGTGCAGCATGGAGGTTGGTTTTGGCGGTTGTAGTGTTACGGGTGAGGGAGATGATGAGCTGGGTGTCGTCTGCGTAGGATATGATGGAGGACCCTTGGGGGACTCTGCAGCTGATTTTGGTGGCTGTGGAGTGGAAGGGAGGGAGGCGGACTTTCTGGGTTCTTTCGGTGAGGAAGGAGGTGAGCCAGTCTCGGGCTTTGTGTCGAATCCCTGCGTTGTTGAGGCGTGTGCTGAGTGTTTGATGGCAGACAGTGTCATAGGCAGCGAAGAGGTCCAGGAGGATGAGTGCGATGGTCTCGCCCTTGTCGACTCTGGTTCTGATGTCATCAGTACATGCGATGAGGGCGGTCTCAGTGCTGTGGTTCTTGCGGAACCCAGACTGGGAGGGGTCGAGTGTGTTGTTTTCCTCAAGGAAGTGGGACTAGTTTCTCAGCGACCGTGGCGGGGAAGGGGAGGAGTGAAATAGGGCAGAAGTTGGTGAGGTCATCAGGGTCAGCATTGGGCTTTTTCAGGAGTGCGGTGACTTCTGCATGCTTCCAGGGGTCTGGGAAGGTGGCGGCGTCGAAAGAGCTGTTGATTATGTTGCAAAGCTTGGGGGCGATGGTTGGGCTGGCTTTGTTGTAAATGCGATGGGGGCAGGGGTTAGAGGGGGAGCCTGAGTGGATGGAATTCATAATTTTTTCAGTTTCTTCGTTGTTGGTAGGGGCCCAGGTGAGTAGTAGGTTGGGGGTGTGTGTGGAGGGTCTTTGTTGGTCGAGTCAGAGGTGTGTGTGGCGGGTGCGTGTGGTTTGAAACTGTTGTGTATGTCTAAGATTTTGTGGTGGAAATGGTTGGAGAGGGAGTAGCAGAGGAGTTGTGTGTGCGTGGGGTCTGTGTTGCTGGCTTTGGGTTTGGAGAGCTCTTTGATGATGGTAAAGAGTTCCTTGGTGTTGTGAGAGTTACTGTCTATGCATTCCTTGTAGTATGCTCTTTTGGTGGTGTTTGCGAGTGGAGGTTTTGGGGGTGGAGAAGTTGGTGGTTGAGGGTTCCTGTCACCAAGCTTTCTCTGCTTTGCGGCATTCACGCTTGGAGTTCAGTGGTGAACCAGGGGGCATTCTTGATGTTGCGGGTGGTGATGTTTCTTCTGAGAGGGGGTCTGCGCAGGTTATGATCCATTGTGCGAGGTTATAAGCAGCAATGTTGGGGTCGTTGGTGTGGGGGCTTCTGCGCAAGTTGGGAGTTCAGGTGTTCTGTGGGGATCTTGTCCCACATGTGGTAGGGTGTGGTGTGTTGGTGGTGGTATGTGGGAGGTTTGGAGAAGGAGAAGTGGACGCAGTGGTGGTCAGTCCAGTGGAGTTTGGTGGTGTGAGTGTAGGTTATGTGGTTGCTCTAGGTGAAGATTGCGTCTAGTGTGTGTCCTGCTGAGTGGGTGGGTGCTGTGACCAGTTGTTTGAGTCCAAGGTTCGTGAGGTTATCTAGAAGGAATGAGGAGTTGTGGTTGTGCGGGTTCTCCAGGTGAAAGTTAAAGTCACTGAGGAGGATGTAGTCTGTAGAGGTGAGGGCGTGAGGGCTGATGGTGTCAGCGATGGCTTCACAGAATGGGGGGCGAGGCCCTGGTGGTCTGTATATGAGTGTTCCTCTGAGGGTGGTGTTGTTGTTTATGTGATTTAGGAAGTGCATGTGTTCTGTGCTGTCTAGGGTGTCGTGTGTGTTGGTGGTGACCTTAATGGTGTCTTTGTGCATAATGGTGATGCCACCTCCTGGTTTGTTTATGCGGTCTCTACGATGGAGTTTGTATCCATGAGGGGTGGTTGTGGCTATGTCTGGCTCAGATGAGTGGTTCGTCCAGGTTTCCGTGAGGAAGACGATGTTTGGTGAGTGTGATGTGATAAGGTCCCAGAGTTCTATGGCATGCTTGTGTAAGGAGCGGGTGTTTAGGAGTATGCAGTTAAGGTGGTTGTGGGGGCTGTTGTTGTTGTGGTGAGCAATGGTGTTGGCATGAGGGATTTTTGTGTTGCTGTGGGTTGTGGTGGTGTTGCCGTGGAGTGTGTTCGGGTTGCGGGCCTTGTTGGCGTAGGGTCTGTTGGGGTGGGCGGGTGCTGTGTAGGAGTCTGCTGCGTTGAAGTTGTGGTGTTTGTTGTGGGGAGCGTTGGTGTGGGGCGTGTGGGTGTTTCTGGTGTTAGTGGGGGAGCAGGAGAACCGGCAGGCATAGCAGGTGAATGGTCCCTGCGTGTGTTTGGGGTTGGCTTGGGTGCAGGCGGGGAGTAGTCCTGGGTTGAGGGAGTGGAGGGTGGTTGTAGAATAGTGTGGTCTGGGTGGGTCTGGGTTAGGGGGACCAGGGGGACTGGCGCTGGGCACGGTCCAGGCGCGGACGGGCGCGGACGGGCTTGTGCCATTAAGAGGGTGGGGTGGGAGGGTGGAGCAGCTGGGAGGAGGAAGGGAGGGCCAATGGGTGTGCATGGGGGCGGGGCCGCAGGGGAGGCAGGGGGAACAGTGACCGGCCGGAGACGGTGCAGAGAAAACAGGCGGTGAGAACCAGGAGAAAAACAAGAGTTAAACGGGGGCAGGGGGACAGAGACGCGCTGAAACAACACAGCAAAACTAACGGCAATATAAATCACAGAAACAGATTATGGCAAATACAGAAGGAATTACTCGGGGAAGGGAAACACTGCAAAACTAACAGCAATATAAATCATAGAAACAGATTATGGCAAACACAGAAGGAATTACTCACGCGAGGGCAGCAGGAAAAGCCTACCACTAGGCACCAGGGATGAGGAGCAGGCAGGTGCCTGCGGGTGGAGGAGGGCCTTGAACTGCTGTCCAGACGGCAGTCTAACAGTGTCAGGGGCACAGGTGTAGGCTGGTGGAGCCAAGTGAAACTCCTGGCCAGAGACGGTCAGGGAGTTTACACGGGGCTCCGCGCAGCGGCCGCCATCAAGAGTGTGGGGAGGGTGGAGCAGCTGGGAGGAGGGACGGAAGGCCAGTGGGTGTGCACGGGGCGGGGCCACAGGGGAGGGCAGCGGCAGGGGAACAGTGACCGGCCGGAGCCGGTGCAGAGAAAACAGGCGGTGTGAACCAGGAGAAAAACACGAGTTAAACAAGGGGGGGGGCAGAGACACGCTGAAACAACACGGCAAAAACTAACGGCAATATAAATCACAGAAACAGATTATGGCAAATACAGAAGGAATTACTCGGGGAAGGGAAACACAGCATAACTAACGGCAATATAAATCACAGAAACAGATTATGGCAAACACAGAAGGAATTACTCATGTGAGGGCAGCAGGAAAAGCCTACCACTAGGCACCAGGGATGAGGCGCAGGCGGGTGCCTGCGGGTGGATGAGGGCCTCGAACTGCTGTCCAGACGGCAGTCTAACAGTGTCAGAGGCACGGAGGCAGGCTGGTGGAGCCAAGTGAAACTCCTGGCCAGAGACGGTCAGGGAGTTTACACAGGGCTTCACGCAGCGGCCGCCATTAAGAGGGTGGGGTGGGAGGGTGAAGCAGCTGGGAGGAGTGAGGGAGGACCAATGGGTGTGCGTGGGGGCGGGGCCACAGGGGAGGCAGTGGCAGGGGAACAGTGACAGGCCGGAGCCGGTGCAGAGAAAATGGGCGGTGAGAACCAGGAGAAAAACGAGAGTTAAACAGGGGGGGCAGAGACGCGCTGAAACAACACGGCAAAAAATAACGACAATATAAATCACAGAAACAGATTATGGCAAATACAGAAGGAATTACTCGGAGAAGGGAAACTCTGCAAAACTAACGGCAATATAAATCACAGAAACAGATTATGGAAAATACAGAAGGAATTACTCGGGGAAGGGAAACATGGCAAAACTAACGGCGATATAAATCACAGAAACAGATTATGGCAAACACAGAAGGAATTACTCGGGGAAGGGAAACACGGCAAAACTAACGGCAATATAAATCACAGAAACAGATTATGGCAAACACAGAAGGAATTACTCATGCGAGGGCAGCAGGAAAAGCCTACCACTAGGCACCAGGGATGAGGCACAAGCGGGTGCCTACGGGTGGAGGAGGGCCTCGAACCGCTGTCCAGACAGCAGTCTAACAGTGTCAGGGGCACGGGGGCAGGCTGGTAGAGCCAAGTGAAACTCCTGGCCAGAAACGGTCAGGGAGTTTATACGGGGCTCCGCGCAGCGGCCGCCATTAAGAGGTTGGGGTGGGAGGGTGCAGAAGCTGGGAGGAGGGAGGGAGGGCCAATAGGTGTGCGCGAGGGGTGGTGCCGCAGGGGAGGCAGCGGCAGGGGAACAGTGACCGGCCAGAGCCGGTGCAGAGAAAACGGGCAGTGAGAACCAGGAGAAAAACAAGAGTTAAACAGGTGGGGCCGGGGGGCAAAGACGCGCTGAAACAACACGGCAAAAACTAATGCCAATATAAATCAAAGAAACAGATTATGGCAAATACAGAAGGAATTATTCGGGGAAGGGAAACACGGCAAAACTAACGGCAATATAAATCACAGAAACAGATTATGGCAAATACAGAAGGAATTACTCAGGGAAGGGAAACACGGCAAAACTAATGGAAATAAAAATCACAGAAACAGATTATGGCAAATACAGAAGGAATTACTCGGGGAAGGGAAACATGGCAAAACTAACAGCAATATAAATCACAGAAACAGATTATGGCAAACACGAAGGAATTCCTCATGCGGGGGCAGCAGGAAAAGCCTACCACTAGGCACCAGGGATGAGGCGCAGGTGGGTGCCTGCGGGCAGAGGAGGGCCTTGAACTGCTGTCCAGACGGCAGTCTAACAGTGTCAGGGGCACGGGGGCAGGCTGGTGGAGCCAAGTGAAACTCCTGGCCAGAGACGGTCAGGGAGTTTACAATTTTATGTAGTCTTGTAGTAATTATTTGTTTACTCATTTCCATTGGGTTATAGCCATTTCTCCACGTTCTCTCTTGTCTACAACATTTTTGTTTTAATTCTCTAAGATTAGGAAAGAATTAAGGTGCTGTAGATTTTGCTCTTTGGCTTTTTACTTGTCTCAGAGGGGCCAGTTCAGATACAGCTAAACTAATCCAGTTCACATACTTAGTCGATTGGGATCATTCGTCAAGTAAGGTTGGGTGGTGGCCAAAGTTCTCTTAAGTTCATTTGTGTCCACTTTATTCCATGCCCGCATATTGATTAACCTAGTCCTAGTATTAATGAGATTCGAAACTAGAGTTTTAAGACTAGTACCAATAGCCTTGTGATCAGACCAGGTTAAAGGTAGCGCGACGTCAAACTTCAAGTCAGGGGGACATGAGAAAATACCGTGAAGATTATGACCTGCCTCCAGCGTAGCAATATTGAGCAATTGTTTAAGATTAAAGCAGTTTAAGTTGTTTATCAGTTGTATGGTTTCTTTATTGTCAAGATTCTCCAGGTGAAAATAAAAGACATCTATAGTAGTGTAGTAAGACTATTGTGCACTAGCAAGCATAAACTAATTTAAGGTGGTCAGAAAATTAGCTTTAGGACCGGGTGGCCTTTATATCAAAAGACCATTACAACTGGCCTTGTTATTCAAAGTGTATTTAAAACTAAGAGCCTCACAGTCTTTTAACCTTACAGGCTCTAAAGTGGTATCAAAGTGTCCCCGATAAACAAAAGCTATGCCCCACCAGATTTACCAATGCGGTCCACTTTAAAAAAGGCATAGCCCTTAGTAATTGCAGCAATTAGGTCCGGATTTGGAGCCTCATCTGCCAAGGTTTCAGTAAGAAACACTGAGGTCCTCATTACGAGTTTGGCGGTCTTTTGGCAAGACTGCCAAGAGGCAGCTGCCAAAAGATCTCCAGCATTGGCGGTATCTCTCCCACCGTATTAGGAGCCCACAACGAAGACCACCAAAAAACAGCCACAAATCCAACACCAGCAGGAGACTGTCGGACAGGAAAGATGTGGTTCCACCACGAGCACTGCCATGCCGACTACATTCCACCCTTCAGATTATGACCCACAAATCAGCACAGTGGTTCTTGTACGTCAGAAAACCATTGGCAGTGCAAACTGCCACAGACAAAAACCCACCTCAGCCAGAACACAACACAACATTGGACAGTACGAATACCACAAACCTGAGACATACACACACCACACACATCTGTTCACTGCACTATGTAACACACCCACACAACCCATCATACTTTGCAACCACAACTACTAACAGAGACAGCGAGGAGCACACAAACTAAAGACTCTGCATTTGTACACCATAGACATTATCACACTGAACACTCAGCATACACCACACAACTGCACCATCAACACAATACACACATCACTACTGCACACAAACAACACATCCAACCAGCACACACAACCAAACACCCCACCCCACCAAGTACCCTACACTGTACCCTTGCACACAATACACACCACCACCCACAACACAACCTCCATGTCCCGTCAAAAGCACCCACACTTCACAGAAGATGAGTTGAGGCTCATGGTCGATGAAATCATCAGGGTAGAACCACAACTGTTTGGAGCACAGATCCAACAAACCTCCATAGCCAGGAAAATGGAGTTGTGGCAGAGAATTGTCGACAGGGTCAACTCAGTGGGCAACCATCCAAGAACAAGGGAGGACATCACGAAGAGGTGGAACAACCTATGAGGGAAGGTCCATGGCATCCAGACACCATATTGCCATAATGAAGACTGGCGGTGGGCCCCTCCTCCTCCCCCAGATTTTACAACGTGGGAGGAGAAGGTCTTGGGTAGCCTGCATCCTGAGGGCCTGACTGGAATACCCAGAGGACTGGTTCTAGTAAGTAGTTATCACTCCCCTGGCACTACGTAGTCCTGTCCAACATGATTCCCACCACCCTATCACTCCCCAACTCACCCTATCTTCCACTCCACCTCCCATCCAATCGCCTAATGCTCCTCCCCTGCACGCCACAACACCACTCAGCCACAATGCCCACACAGTCCCTGCCAAGTGCACAGATTGCACTGCCAATAACAATCACTACAACTCCCACAATGCACCAGTCTACATCAAAACCTGCTATATCCACTTCACACTGTAACTCCTGCATGTATAACTTTTGCACCTGCTACACTAACTGGATGCCTCGACTGAGGACCACTACATAGCAATGACAGCAATGCAATCCTCATTCCTCAACTATCAACGGAATATGGTACCTATGTCACAATTCACTACCCACAAACAATGTCTGCAGTGCTGCATCTGTCATTGCCATAACTGGGAATCAGGTCAAGCCACTGTATACATCAAAGAGACAAGCAATCATACCTAAACTATGTAACCCTCACCCACTCCCTCCCTGCAACTGCCACCATGGAGAGGATGCCAGAGACAGACAGCCTTCCCCAGGATGAAGGCCCCAGTGAGGACAACCCCTCTGGATGTCTGGACATTGATGACTTACCTGGCAAATCAGGGACACCTAGTCAGTCCACCACTCCCAGCCTCACCCTGCCCACATTAAACCCCCCACACCCTGTGGCCTCAACAGCACAGCCAAAACTCGTCCCTAAACCTGTGACCCAAGGACTGTACAATCCACAGTACAGGGACCAGATTCGACCCCTCACACCCAAGACAATGAAGGTCCTGGTGACAATGGAAGTAGGCACAGGCATAGGGGGTGTGGGAGGAAACCTGTGGGCCAGAGGACAGGGCAGTCAAGCGAGTCAACCGACCAGGAGGCCATCTCTCAAGTCCTTTGAGCATACCAGCAATCCCAGGATAAGTTGGGCCAAATTCTCACAATCTTGGGGGAAAATCAAAGGCTGCAGAGGGAATACCACCAGGAGGCCATGCAGCAGTAGCAGGCCCACAATGCCACAATGGCCTCCATTGCAGGGGTACTCAGAGACCTCACCACTATCCTGCGTGCTTCCTCCACCCACCAGCAGGCCCCTTCCACTAGTGACATACCAACTGAGCCATCCACATCTGCGGCAGCCAGTGGAATAGAGGCACTGCCAGGGGAACCACAGCCCACTGGCACCCCTCCCTCTGTAGCTGAGGACCCCCCTCTCCGCAAATGTGGTCGACCATCCAGACATCCGGCTGGAGCAGATGCCAAGACAAAACCCACTGCCAGGAAGTGACCCTGTCCTACACATTCTCCCTTGTGTGCCACTGAGACACCCTGTAGACTCTTCAATGTCATGTCTCCAAATTGCCATGGCCCTTGGACACTGGAACTGTACTACCTACAGCTAGGCCATCTATTCTGATGATTTCATCCACCATGATCCCGCTCATCAACTATTGGACAATATATGCACAATAAACAAAGTAGATCACAGCAACGACATTCATGTCTTTAAATTTTAGATGTACAAATGTGTGGTCAGCAATATGTTATGCGTGGATATTCCCCAACAGCCAATGAAATGGATAGTAGAGGGAGGCATCTTCTGCAGGGGACACAGTACATCAGAAATGTCCCAAAATACAGTTGTAATGGAGTCACAAGTCAATCCACACACCAGATTAGAACCACTTATCCAACCTTCAAATAGACCAAGACAGGGACACACATCAGGATGTTAGGCATGGTGGCACAACAGTTGACACTTCTACGTCAACAATCTTAGGAAATAAATGACTAATACGCTGTAGCTGACAGATGAAGCGGGCTAAAAACTCCACTTTCCACTGTTAGCAAAGGCTAATGTACATGAATAGCTCAAGCAACAGGTAGATGAGGAAAAGATTCACAGTACACAATTAATTGCTGGAATTACATCTGGACAGGAGATTGCAGGACACATAGCACACTACAGGCCTGTCCATAGGAGATGTTAACCTGCATTGAGAACACATGTCAGAGCTGAGACCAGTAACACTGCTCCTGAAATGCAGTCTGTCTCCTACCACAACCCACACATAGGGGTAGGTACACTGGACATCTCTACTGATGTACCTGACCAGGAGGAGCACTGCCATCAATCAAAGTTGGCACATTACTCCTGCTACTACACACACAACATACCTGTATGTCACTGGAAGTACTGATTGATCAGCTCAGCACTAGAGTTAGCTGCACCATCCTCATCTGCCTCCTCATTACTTTGCATGTGACCATCACCAGCCACTGGTCCAGGCTGCCTTCTCATCATCAGCCAGTAATGGGATCTGATGTCTCAGGGCTAGAATATGGAGCATGCAGCAGGCAACTATGATGTTGCATATCTTTTGTGGAGTGTAAGGGAGGGCACCTACAGAGGCGTGCAGGCACCTGAATCCTGCCTTCAGTAGACCAAATGTCCTTTCTATTACATGACTTGTCCTGCTGTAGGCCTCATTGAAATGGTGTTCCCCATTTGTGGCAGGGTACCTCACTGGTGCTAACAGCCAGGGAAGGTTAGGATAGCCTGAGTCACCTCTGTGAATAAAGGTAGGACCTGTTACAATGCAGGTACAGCCACAGGGAAGGTTGTGAAGACAGGTGCCACAACAGAGACATACATCTAAATGCATACATACCAATGAGCCACATCCTCTCTCTCTGTAATTGTGCCATTAAATATGGGAGCATTGCTGTTCCTCAGAATGTAGGAGTCATGGACAGATCCTGGAAAACACCAGAAACACCACCTGAACATTTATGGAGTGATAGTTTTTCCTGTTCCTATACACTTGTTCATTTGCACTGGGAGGGACCAAAGCAATATCTGTGCCATCAATGGCCCCTATCACATGAGGGATGTACCCATTATCATAGAAGTCTGCTTTCACAATGGGCAAATCCGTTGGTTGGGGAAACCTGATTAGCTGTCCAGGTGTTACAGAAAAGCACACAATACATCCTCATATTCTTCAACAAAAGACTGAACATGAGCTGCGACATCCCTGCTGCCAAGCCCTCTATAACCTGAAAGGACCCTGTGGCAAGAAAGTGTAGCACTGACAGGAATTGTATTGTGAGAGGGATAGCATAGGGATTAAGTATGGCAGGTAATAGTTCTGGCACCAACTGAGTACATAGATCCATGATGGTCAGACGATTCAGAGGATAGGTCTGGATGATGTGCCTCTCTTTCCAGGGTAGCAATGTCGACTAGCAGACGGTGCAGTGGTGCATTTCTCAATCTCCCCATGACATGGTATCTAGGATAGAGAGAAGAGAATATACAATGTGATAAGCACTCCACATGTTATTAGAACAATTTCGTGTGGAACACACCTAACGCTGTAGACATGCCTGAATACTTCACACATACTATGTTGGGCACGCAGAAGCGGCATATTAACCATCCATGCTGCCCATTGCTGGCCCTGTACAATAGCTAGTGGCACAAAATACATGTGTAACATTCCATATTGTGTGCACAGATGGGTCCTGCACGGACCCTGTATGTACTAATGCCAGTGACCTACATGGTTACACCTCCTATGAGGCACCGAGTAGCTGGACATGCACTTCATGTGACATCCGTCCATATAATAGCACCATGGTATGAATGTCATATGTGTGAGCCTAACCATGATGGCAGAGCATAGGCCTGCTCAGCATTCTGGACAAATAACTACCATGACATACTTACTTTTCTGTAACAAGCAATTAACTGTTCAAAAAATAGCAGCCACCTGCCCTGTTTGCTCGGGACAGATGAAAGTGACCTAACTCCGCTGGCCTAAGTCGTCATGGCGGTAGGTGGTCACAACCGTCATGCAACTTCTCATTGGTCTTCATTGCTGCCATTGGGGTACTGGGGTCAATGATGAACACCGCCGGCGGTGACGGTCATGCACGCGGCGGCTGTGACTGCCATTTTCTGCAGCCTAGCTCACTTGACTCCTGACACTCCTGCAAGCAAGATCTCCACAACATGAGCTGCTGTGTACTATCTCTGGGAGCCATTATGCCATGTCCTGCAGGTGATAGGGCCCCAGCCTTCACCCAAGAAGAGCTTGAGAAGCTGGTAGAAAGGGGTCCAACTCCTGTATGGATAGCAGGATGAGGCACCAGAGGAGCAGCTGAGCCCAATGCCAATGTCTTGTGTTATAGGGGTGTGTGTCCAGGTAAATGGCGTAGGCATACCGGCCAGGGAGTAAATGCATGCAGGGGGCATGGAGTTAAGGCATGTGAACAGTTACAATGGATTTGTGTGGGCAATTGGTGCGTCTGATGTGTGTAGTCCACTGCTGTTGATGTGGTGCCAGTCTTCATTACTTTCCCCTTCTGTCTGCGTCACC
This sequence comes from Pleurodeles waltl, assembly GCF_031143425.1. NCBI lineage: Eukaryota > Metazoa > Chordata > Amphibia > Caudata > Salamandridae > Pleurodeles > Pleurodeles waltl. Next base: position 1,027,192,690 of record NC_090437.1, on the reverse strand, counting down.
CATCAAGGTTATCTCCCAGCAGAAGAAGAGGATTTGGCGTGCCATCGCCAAGCAAGTGCGGACCCTGGGGTTCCATAGCCGGCGGAGCACCCATTGCAGAAAGCAGTGGGAGGACCTGAGACGCTGGGCCCGGAAGACCGCAGTGGCCCACTGGGGGATGTCCTCCCAATGAGTGAGGGGTGTCCCGTTAGACCCTGACCCCATAATGCCCCGCATTTTGGCAGTGGCCTACCCTGAGGTGGATGGGTATTTGAGGGCAGCACAGCAGCCACAAGGGGGTGAATACTGACAGTATCCTTGGAATTGTCAGGCCTTAAATGGGATTGGGTGGCTTACTGCTGAGTAAATGTGATTGTGGTCAATGCTAAATGCACATCGGCAATGGTAAATGGGTATCAGTCACCCTGGCAGAGTATCTTTTGTAGATGTGTGACCATATAGTGCTGTCAGTGGATGCACATTTCCCATTTTTATTCTTCTCCATGTCTGTAATGTGTAGCTGCACCAATGACATGGGCACATGTGTGACTCCATCCTGGTCATACAATGGTTTTGAGTGTTTGGATGACCCTAAGCATTGTGTATGACCAGCTTCATCCATCTGCATAAGTGTATCTGAGGTGTACGTCCAATCCCATCTGTGTAGCCATTCTGTATGTGCTATTGTGTTACTCTCCTATAATTGCGGAGACAATATGCATCTTGTACTGTAGCTGGCATATACTGATTGTGGGGCTGCCATTACAGTTCCACCACATGAAGGGCCTCAATGGGATAGGAGTATTGCCCTGATAGCTGACTAGGCATATGTAGGTAATCTACAGAGTGTAGGGTATGTACAGGGAAACAACCATGGGATACTGCTAAATGATATTTTGTGAGGGCAGATTGCACAGATAATGGAGTCCTTGGAGCTATTATTGTGGGTATTTGGCCTTTCAAAAATGGGATGGTACGAGATGTGGTAAGTGTCCTGAAGGGGTCCCTGATTTTTCACCATTGTGTGTTCATGGCATGTATGACAAAGCCCTAGCAATTCCTATGCTTCAATGCAGAGTAACTGCTTTCATCACGTCAATATGTTAAATTGGGTGCACAGCTGATGTTCTGTGACTATTACAGCTTGGCTTGGGCAATAGGTAGTCTCAGAATTGGAGTGGTATTGGTATGGCATGACACATTGCGTGTTGATGTGATGACCATTTCCAATCCAGGCTCCTCAGGCTGGCTTATGTGGTAGTGGGATGTGTAATTGTAGTACAAGCTGTGGTATTTGTCTATGTACAACATGAAAGCACATTATTCTTCTCTAAGATGTATGTTGACTGGGCTCAGTGACAGGGTTCGCCATTTGTCAAATGGTATTTGTGTGTGGCTGTAGTTGTCATGGTGTATAGTCCAACTACTGTTCCTGCATGTGTGGTGCCAGTGGAATTGGTCCATGATGTAGTTTGTGTGTTCCAGAGGTACAGTTCCAGAGGTACTTATGTTGTCACACTCCACTCAGTGGATATGTGATATGTGGTACATAGCCCATGGTTGACACAGTGAGCAGTATGATGAGTAGTGATGTATGTTTTGGGGGTCAGCTGCTCTGACTATGTCATAGGGTCTGACTGGTGAAATGGGTGTGCCACAGATTCACATGGGACCCCTCAGATGTGAACTGCTTGGGTATATGACTTGTATTGGCAGGATCCAAGTAGTACTCCATTTTGCCATCACTGTACTGAGTGGGCAGGCAGGTAATATGACAGCTAGATGCTGTATAGTCTTTGAGTGGAGTTATCTACAGCGTTATTGACATGTTACAGTGGACATAAAGTAATCAGGTGTTGTAACTGTAGAGGCCTGAAGTGTTGTGTTCTGTCAGCTGTCCATCCAGTGGGTGAAGGTGAATGGAAAGGTGAGATCTGTATTCAGCCATACTATAGATACAGCATCCAGGGCATGATTTGTCAGTTAATATACCTTTGGTTGACATCATCCTTAGGTATTGTTGTAGGTGTGAGTGTTAGCATACAGGTGTGGGTAGTACTGATATGCAATGACATGATGTTGGTTATATGTATTGCCATATGTGATTGCCTAGACATGATATGTAATGTAAGATATGCAAATGTTAATATGTGTCCATGGGAGGTATGTTTCAACCCTTTTCCACCCTATCTTTCTCTCTCTCCCTCTCTTTCTTTGTGTGCAACAGCATCATCAGGTGAAGGATAAGGGGCACAGGTGAGTGGGGAAGCAGCAGCCCACTGGACTGAGAAAGCTGGTACCAGCGAGGCCGAGGGACCCAGTGGGATGGAGGGCGAGGGGAGTGCCACAGGAGAGACCGAATCTACCAGCTCATCTTTGGAATCTTCTTCCAGTGGTCACTCTCTGGCGGTGGTGGGCCCATCTGGGAACACCCCTGCAACCATCATTGTCTGCCACCCCCTTACTAGCACCGCTCTCCCTGTAGCTCCCCACCTTGCTGCCCGTGTCCACACACCCAGGAAGGTGGGCATCTCCTTCGCTGCAGGCACCTCTGCCCCTGCCCCAGTCAGCCCTGCTGCCTTCAGTGAGGAGGCTATTGACCTCCTGGGGTTCATCTCTGTGGCTCAATCCACCATCATGAATGCCATCCAGGCACTATCAGCTCAAGTCCAGCAGAGCAATGCGTTTCTGAAAGGCAGTCACAGTGCCCTGGCTGGCCTCCAGATATCCTTTCAGGCTCTCCCATGTGTTCCTCAGAAATGTTTCCTCTATAGGTTTCCCCTGTTCCCTACCCCTCTCCAACCCTGTGAGACCCAAGAGCACTCTGTGTTCCTCCCCAAGTCCAGACCTTCCACCTCCAAGTCCTCCCTGCAACCCCTGCTAGCGCCTGTGCCCCTCCCCTGCCAAAAAGTTGACCCCCCCCAGGCCAAGGACCCCCCTCCCAAGCCCAGACCCAAGGACCTCCCGCCTAAACCCAAGGACCCCTGCCCAAACCCAAACCCAAGGACCCCCCTCCCAAACCCAAACCCAATGACCCCCCCTCCCAAGCCCATGCCCCCCTCCAACTCCCACCCTAGCCACTGAGGTGGCTGCCTGCCCCGTTGATACCCCCACCCTGTGAAGGTCATTTTGCAGCCAGGAGTCAAGTTGGGGCACAGTGAGGTGCCTAATGTGCCTTTGGCACCTCTGATGTTGAACAGGCCTATGGCCTATTATTGTACATAGTTAATATTTATTTATTTATATTCACAATTTAATACATCTGGGCCAACAAGATGTTGGCATCCATCGAACACTACTTGTTCTACCTTTCTTTCTCCATGTCAGATTTGTGTTTGTGGTCCTTAGTTTGTGTGTGTGTGTGTGTGACATCTGTGAGTGCTGGTTGTGCGTGCTATTGTGCATGGCCTGCATGTGTGTGTGAGGCCCTGCCATCTGTTGACCCGTGATGGGTGTGTATTGTGTGTGGGATATGATTGTGTAGTTACATGCATGTGTTTAGCTACATTGTGTATTGTTCGTGGTGCGATGTGTTGTGGTGGTGTTGTGTTCCATTGTGTGGCTGTTGTGTGTGCATCCGGGTTTGTGTAGTTGTGGTTGTGTTGTCCTTGTGTGACTCTGTGGTGTTGTGTTTGTGTGTGTTAGCCAGTGGAGGTGATGTGTGTGTGCAGGGTGGCGGGTGGTTGGCATGTGTGTGTTGGCTGTGGAGTGTGTAATTTTGGGGTGTGTGTGTGGTTTGTGTGTGCATGTAGCTGTGTGTGTGTTGGTATGGGTGTTTGTTGTTGTGTGTACTAATGGCTTTCCCTCCAGTGTGTACTAGGCGGGTGTATTTACGGTTGCTGTCTTCGTCGTCGCCATCGCTGGTTCTGGAGTTGTAGTGCAAGCAGGAGCAGTGGGAGGACTTTGAGTTCTGGTTCCATGGCTGCTCCGGGCGTGTCTGTGTTCCTGAAGGTGAGTGTCTCCTTTTATTGAGTTTGTTTCCGCCAGGGTTTTGGTGGCAGTACGACCGCGGCAGAAACTTTGCCGGTGTGCAGCCTTGTTATGTGTCTGGAGGAAACATGGTCCCCGCCAGTCTGAAGGTGCCTACATCGCACTGGCGTTACTGGCGGTAGTTTGGCTGTGTTCTGTTGGGAACACCGCCATCGTCATAATTTGGTGGGCTTCACCACCAGGCCATCGGCAGTGCTACCGCCGCCACCAACATGGCAGTCCTGGGACCGCCAAACTTGTAATGACCACCTAAATCTTGAGTTTGTGAGTCTAAGTAATTATACAATTAGTACTTGTGCTTTATAACTGACCGTGTGCTGATCAGTACACAATTAAGTGTTGAGGTAACATTGTCATATAGAGAGACAGAAAAATATTCCTTACTGTTCCTGCTGTTAGCGTTTGCCAGCTTAAGCATCATTTGGCATCTGAAAAGGCAGTGCTCACAAGCAAAATTACCTGGACCCAGAGTGGGACCAATTTGATTGCATGCCACAAGCCTCCCTTTCTCATAAAGTTGGAGCAGCTGGTCTCTGGAGTATCTCACTGCCAAAATTGGGCAGAGGTTTTGGTGCACGGTGCAGTCCAGGCACAGACGGGCACAGACAGGCTTGCCTTTGGAGCTTGTGGAGCACTGGCGGCTCACGTGCTGCGTGTGTCTGCAGAGCATTTGCGCATCGGCCGAGTTTCTAAAGTCGGCTGGGCACATGGCAGAGTCAGCACTAGAATGCTGACCTGCACTTCCCAGTGTCCAAGTCAAAATGACTGATGGGCCAGAAAAACTCCCCTCCCATCAGCGAAGAGGAGGTGCCAAAGCTGAAAGGAGGGGGTGAACTCTAACAGACTCACCAACCATTCAAATATGCAGAGTGCAAAAGGCAATTCAAACCCTTTAAAACAAAGCCCCAGCGTACTCAATAACAGCAGCGACCCAAACACCAGTGTCACAATAAAAAAGTAAAAGTCTAAAGTTTAATTACTAATTTTAAAAAGATTAAAAATAGTGACAATTGTCCAGCAGTTAGGCAGCAGAATGTCTGAATGAAAGTCAGTGATTCTACTGACACGTCCATGCACCGGCTGGGTTTTTAAATTCGGTTGGGGGCATGGCAGAGTCAGCGGTTTGGGAGTTTGTTTCAGAAAAAGTGAAAAGAATGCAGAGCCAGTGCAACAACATGGCAGCCTACTCTGCATTTAGCTACAGGTTAGGCTCAGTGCCTCTCAATGCTAAAGTGTTATGTGGTGTTGTGTTGTGCTGTGTTATGTTATGATGTGGGACCTATGCTCACTGTGCCACACAATTCAAGCTGTACCTCACTGATGACTCTTAAGTTAGCTGAAACTAGTCTGCTATTGATTGTATTCCTGTCCAGAGGGAACCTGGCCAAGTAATTCAGGCTGGACTGTGCCTATTGCAGCTGAGCCAAGGCTTATTTGCATGTGGCTCCAGCTAGAGTGACAGAGTGGGCATACATTTTGTGACTGGAAGGCAGCCCAAGTGATTGCCAGGGGCTGATATTAATTCAAGTATTTTTTCCACCATGTTCCTGTTTGTTGCAGGAGAAAGTCTAGGTGCAATGGGTAAGCCTAGACATTAATAGGTGCCCTATGACTTAAGTTCACAGATAAGGCACTGATAAGGCTTAAGTAGACCAAAAAGGTCTGAGGTTGCTTGTATTCCCATCTGGAGAGCACCTGGTCTAGCAGCTTGGGTTGGGCTGTGCTTATTGTAGCATGACCAAGACTGATTTGAATGTGACTACTCCTTGTCTAGTGGAGCAACATGGGTAAATAATACAAGAATAAGGCTATGAACGATTGTTAATGGCCGAGATATATTCTAGCATTCTTTCAATCACTTTGTTGTTTGTTGCCATAGACGCTTTATATGCGATTGGTATCTCAAAAAGTGGATCCTGTGCTGGTTGTCCCAGAGTACTCAAGCTATACCTCACTGGTGAGCCATACCTATCCTGAAGCCACTCTGGGGTTACTTGTAATCCCATCTAGAGGGACCTGACCTGCCAGTTTAGGCTGGACTGTTTCTGTGACCAAGAATGTTTTTCACATGGTTGGCCCTCTGAAGCAGAATCATAAAGAAAAAAAAAGCTGCCCTGGAATACACTCCAAATGATTACCAAAAGGCTGAAATAAATTCAAGCACTGCACCCATCATTTTTTGTCTATCTAAATGTTGTGATGGGTATGGCAAGACGTAAGGCATGTGCTCACTCAAGTTGTACCTAACAGATGAGGCATAGAAAGCATGACACCATCCATTTTGATATTGTCAAGATAAGGAGAGATCAAGTTTAGAGTAGTAAATCTACACTATTTATTTATTCTTATATTGACAATGTAGTAGTAATCGATATACAGGATACAATAGCATTACATATCAATGGAAAAGTACTTGATATTTTGACATACAGCCCACTTTGATCCTCAACTCAATGCTATATTATGCCTGTATTTCACAACTAAATATATAACCAAACTAACACACTTAGGCGACCATTGTCTACTTTCTTATATGCCCAAAAATTTTACTTATGAAATTGTAAGAGGACACTCTTTTCTAAAGTGCTCAAACTCAGCTTGGATAATGTCAGCTCTATGGGATAATCTAATAAGTAAATGTGAATCAAATGCCTCATTGTTGCAGCTTCAGCCAACAAGCATTATGGAAAAATGAAGAAAGCAAAGAACTATGGGCCAGATGTATCTAACTTTTTTGCATTCGCTAACAGTGCGAATCGCAAAATTACACTGTTTGCTAATGCAAAATAGCCATACAGAATGTATGAAAGGCATTTGCAGTGCAATTGTAAGGAATCGCAAAAATAGAGATTCCCTTAAATTGAGACTCAATTTTGCAAACCACAAATTGCGATTCCCTAAACAGGAAATACCAAATAGGGAATTCCTATTTGCGATTCCCTATGCACATGTATCAAGCATTTCCTGAATGCAAACTGGGCATTTAGGAAATGCAATTACCACCAACTTCAAGTTGGTGGTAACTATGTGCAATTTTTTAAAATGCATTAAAAATGCATTTTTAAAAGTGCCATGTAACACACACATGCCATTAGGGCATGTGTGCCCAATTACATTTTGGGGTGCCTCAATGGGGGCCTTAGGCCCTCGGCACCCTTGGTTTTGCATTTCCTAGTTTGCGATTCCCTAATAAGGAATCTCAAATTAGGAAATGCAAAAACATTCTCACCTATGAAGGCCGATAGGAACTACTGGAGTTGCATTTCTTATTAGCAATTCCTAGTAGCGATTGCAACTCTGTGGGAATCACTATTTTCTTACATACCATGTTGCATTTTTTAAATAGCGGTTTCTTAAAATTTGCTATTGAAGAAATGCAAAACAGTACTTTGATACATCAGGCCATATGTCCCGATGTATTATGGGGCAGATCACAAATAGTGTATGCAATCTATGCACAATTGTTTGCAACCTGCCCAGCATTTTGCAATGCATCTGTTGTATTAATCAGTAGCACTAAAACATTAATAATCACATTTGTTTGCAAAACTTCATTATTATTAACGAGGCAGGGCACAATCTGTGATCCCTACGAATGGCTGTGAACACAGAGATGGATGCATGCAAGGGACAGCAGAGCTCCTTTTATGCCTTCAGGTTCCTGATAGGAATTTGTTTTAAATAAACTAGATTATGTCACTTCAAGGGTCAGGTGCTGCTTTAAAAAAAGGTTGCTGTAGGAAGTCAAGAAAGGCAACAGGGGAGCATGTAGTGTCCCATGGACCACTGTCTTCTCTACCTTGAGGCCAGCAGTGAGGATTTCCCTCTCTGAATCAGATACCACCCCCAAGTTGGGTTTGTATCTGATCATTGATTAGCAACTGCAATTGTGGTTACAAAGCAATGATACATGGCATCTTGGCTCTCAAATACAATACAAGGATTATGGCCACTTTCATGCTCTTCCTATATGCTGTTTGTAATGGGTAGTAAAACCTCATTTTATGGTCTGGCTTGACAGCACAGCTGTCACTAGACAATTATGTGAGCATCACTAGAGAAGGGCTTTGGCTCTGCCCATATGTTGGAAGCCAAGAGTACATGTTTTGATTGGGCAAAAGTTGTGTGCTTCCACAAAAAAAAAGTGCTTGTCCCCCACACAACTGAAATCATTTTGTTTATTTATCCAGCTTCCTGAGGTTGAACTTTCAGGGGTACACACCTGCCATTGTAATTCTATTAAGGTATCTTAGATAACTAGATAATGTATGATGTTTGTCTTTTACAGCAGAACTAGACCAGATTTTGAGGAGCAAAAACCGGGACAGATCAGACATAAAAGAAGGATTAAAGACATTACTCTCCCTTTTATATCTGGCCTTTACCATTTTTTGCGTAGCTTTGTGAATGTGTGCCTATACGTGTGTGTGTGTGTGTGTGTGTGTGTATATACACACACACACATATATATACACACACACACATTTACAAGACTACATATATGAAAAAAGCTATGGCTTGACCTCCCACCCTGCACCCCCAACCACGTCTCTCTGCTCCCCAAAACGTCTCTCTGCTGGGAGCAGAGAGGGGACTGTGTTGCCTAATAGTAACAGATAAAATACTTTAATTATTTCATACTTTGTAGGCCTCTTTAACTTATGCTTCCCTAGATGATTTGACCTTTGTCCCAAAAACCGGGACATTTATTTAATAATCTTCCTTTTCCCAAAAACCAGGACATGACACCCGGACAGTCCTCTAAAAACCGGGACTGTCTGGGGAAATCTGGGACGTCTGGTCACCCTAAGCAAAACAGATGGGAGGAGGTCATCAACCTACATGGATTTTCTAGGTCTGGCTTGATAGTGCATTCATGAAGTAGACCTACTGGCATTGCCCGTGTTTGTTAAACTCTGGCTTGACAGTGCAGCTGTTGCCAATTATGTGTGCACTACTAGAAAGAGGCGTTGGCTCCCCCCACATATTGGGAGCAAGGAGTTCATTTTTTGGTTGGGCAGAAGGTGTGTGCTTCCACAAAAATGTGCTTCCCTGCCACACAGATGTGATCATTTTGTTTATTTATCCAGCTGCCTGAGCTGGACTTTCAGAGGTACACGCGACACTATAATGCTATTAAAGTATTTTGAGTAGGAAAGAATTTTGTATGTAGCAAAACACTGTTTTGTGATTGCACAGCCTGTATTTTTGCAATTTGCAGGCCTTGAAAGAGCAAAGGTGTTTTGTGTAGGACGCCAAAAAATATTTGTTGCTTCAATAATTTCTGAGCTATCATTTCGATAGCGAGGGATTATCAGTGGTGGAAGGGAATTATCAGTGGAGGAAAGGCATTGCTGCTATTGGTCAAATGGCCTTTCTTAAATTAGCTTATAAACATTGCGAATTAGGGCAACTGGAGCAAACAACTGAGCCCATGACCGCAAGAAAAAAACATAACTGCTGTGCTGACATGCACATTCCTTCAAAGCAAGGGTGAACTTTAGCTGTCATGTGCATAGACACCCTTCGTGAAATGTTGACTCTTTTACACTTCTTTGAAGTATTTACTGGAGACACGCAAGGACCCGCCCAGAAAAACAGAAAGTGCCAGAAGAAATTGGGTCGGATTTATAACGTCTGCTCTGAAGGAAGCTGGAAACTTTTCACTAAAAGAACCCATGTTCCTAGCCTGACATCGGACTACACGAGCGAGACAATGCAGAACCGAAGGCCAGCAGTGAGGCAGCCTGAGGAGGGACTTGGACCGTCAGTGGCCTGTTGGCCGATCCCAGGGTCAGGCCTCGTTGTCCCTCTGGTGACGTGTAGTGCCAGCCCTCGGCCGCTCCACTCCCCGCCCTCCCAGGGAAATCTCTGTGCGTTGCCTGACTACGTGGCGGCTGGAAGGGAGGGACGAGGGGCGCGGCGCCGGCAAAACAGCTGAGCTGAAGGTGCATCTCCCTGAGAGAAACTCGCCAGGTGCGTCTCACGTAACTTGCCTCTTCTGGACGGACACACCGGGTACCGATACCCACAGTCTGCGCTCTGACCCTGGCACAAGAGGAACAGTGTCTGCTGGAGAGAGCCGTGCGGGGCTGATGCTCGCAGCCTGGCATCCCAAACCGGTATACCGTCTCCTGGAATGACCTAACGTGCTGGCCAGCCCAACTTCATGGGCAACGTCTTATTCGCTGCTACTTTGTGCCCCGGTTAGTATATGCGAACCTACTGCTGCACTGTCCTCGCGATGAGAGCTGTGATTTGGTGCTGGTTGGACAAGTGTTATTCACGTATTGATAGTTTATTTACATCAGGCTTACATTGTGAAATAAAACTGACGCGTGGGTCACACGGTACGTATATGGACTCAAGTCCCGTGGTTGGCAAACTCTGTACTCGAAGTAGAACTTTTTATGCGCCCTTGGGCATTGATTAACTTGTGAAAAATGGAAGACAAGTGCAGTGTAGACCGTAGAACACTCGGTGGCGCTGCAGCAACATGTTCATTGTTGGTGATTGTTAGTGATGCAGAACTGGGTTAAAGAGAACGAGCTGCTCCCTTCTCTTCCATGGATGGTCCTTTAACATTGGTTGGACTCGGTATTTATTACAACTGTTGAGTGTGAAGAGGGGCCGTGAGCCCATGACTCAAGAAAGAAAAGGCCTCGAGTGGGCCTTGCTGCCACTTCCCTCCCACAACAAAAGTGATAAATAGCGCTGTACATTCTTGGCATCTGCATATGACGTTTATGCCAGCGGTTCTTAACCTGTGGCGCTCAGCCCCCCTGGCGGTTCGCCATGCCTACTCATGGAGGCTGTTCGTAAAAATGAAATAATAGCATATTAATAAATTATAGATACGTTAAAAGGCTAATCATACCTAGAAAATGTAAAAACCTCTGTAAATGTGACGGAATTTGAAAGTGGAGGCTAAGATTAGGTTGGTAATCTTAGCCTGATTCATGGGGTAGCACAGGTGCCGCAAACATGAGATTGAATATTCGCACACGTGTAATCCTAATATAGCATGTTAATCCATGCCAATAAACATAATATATCTCCTCTCCCTAATATATTAATTTAATACAAATCACAATAATACATAATCTACCAAAAAAATCAATTGTCCAAATTCCAGATACAGATAAGTTTATACATAATTTCAATTGTCCATGAAATCAGTGTCCATCTCAAAGTAATCCTTGTAAATTTAAGCATACAAAACAAAGTTCATTTCAAATTTCATCCTCTTGAATCATGTTCGTCCTGTTGTCCTAAAGTCTGTCAACACGTGTTTCATCCTGGGAGTACCCTTGGATTTCGTCAGGACCTCCTGAAAATATATGTCCTTATTCTTATAAATAACTCTTATTTGGAGTATACTATCTGCTTTCAGGAACTCGTGTAAATCTCTTCGAATCTCTCCAAAACGCGAGTACGCTTGCGGCTCGTATTTCTCCGAAGCCGAAGCTTAACTATTAGCCGCAAACATGAGCCAGTGCGGCTCACTGCATGCATTAGGATTTATTAAAAAGGCAAAGTGATAAGCAAGGGTCAGTATATTGCTTCGTCTTTTAGAAATAAAACATTTGAGAAGCTCCAACCGTCCTGTTAACGTTTTTTTTGTATATCCTGTTTGTGAATTAAACAAAATACTCCAGGAATTGGGTATTCGCTTGATGTATACTTCTTTTTGTATTTTTGAGTATTGGTTTGAACTTCAAATTGTGAAAAATGCTTAGGCTGGGATTCCCGTCTTCCTTTAGTGATTCAGTAGGAGTCCACAGAAGTCAAGAGGTTAGGGACCGCTGGTTTATGCCATGCCATTTTTTATGTTTATTTGTTTAAAAATATATTTTTATACAAAACCAGGATGCAAGGCGTTAAAAATTAGCAGCACAGTTAACTCACATTGTAGAGGTTTCAAGCCAGGTTCCATACACGATGGTAATACACATAAATGAGACGTTAGCACTGTAGTGATACATTTGTGAATGCGTGTTTATTAGTTGCTCTAAATAACATAAATAACCTATTTATTCCGAAGCAATGAAAATGAACATTGACCAATAATGCACGTTATTTAGAGCAACTGTATTAATACATGTACATTCATACTTTTGTTTCTACAGTGCAAATGTCAAATTCACATATATTACCACAGTACAGCAGCATTGTCATAAAAATACTTTTTACTACCATGGGTTTTACAAGGTAACTACTACTTTACAGGGTAAACAGCTTTCCTAATAGTTATAGGTCTCTTTGTATTCTCATTAGCGTTGAAAAGGTTTTGTTAAATCAAATACATATGACAAAATGCCATCGCATAAACCATTGACATAAATGCAGCATTAGCATCGTTGAGAGAGATGAGGGCCATCACAATCACTAAAGGCTTCTTCGCATGTGAGCCCTCCCCACGCAACAATTATGGTGAACAGCATATTACACTGCACTATGCATATGTACTATATTACACAGTGGCAGTGTGTACCTATGGTTCATCCACACGATTCCTTTGAAATGGCACTTTTTTGATTTGCCTATCAGTGCGGCCTCTACTGATGGATCTGCACTAGAATTGTCCCTCCTCACCTAACATATTCAAGGTCTAGTTAAGTCAGTTTTGTGCACTTCTGCGAAGGGGAACAAAATTAAGAGGTGGGTCAAATAAGATGTGTTTTCCCATTTTAACTCCTGTAGAAAAAATTGCTCTCACTAAACATAGATACAGAAAACTTGCCATTAACTTTCCTAGAAAGTTTGCATTGTTTGGTTCGGTCTATATCCGTTTAGTAGTTTTTGAGACATTAAAAAGGTGGCAGGTGGGCTTAAAAAGGTTAACACTTTTGCACAGCTTGTCATTTCAAAAGCCATTTGTTGGTTTGCATATAGCTTGGGCACTGTTTGACGATTATGCATGCAATGTGGGAGATACTTAATCATTCGAAATTACTTTTGGTATTTTTAAATTCTTGCAGATCCACCAACGGGTCGAGGGGGTTAACAAGTGTTCATTTATTGATAAGTTTGGCAGGTGTGACGAATTTACACAGAATTAGGCAACAGCTCTAAAAGATTTTCTATTGGTATGACAATATTCGTGTCAATGCCATGAAGTTTGGTGGAGGGAGGCAAAGATAAGAGGGGACTACAATTATATTTGCTATACTAGTAACTTTGACAATTTTTGGTTGAAATGCACGAGGCAGAGATTTAGCCTGTTTACACGTACTTCGGTATTTTTAAGTTCATGCAGATCTATGAAAGGGAGCCCAGTAAAAACGAAGAGGCAAAATGTGTTCATTTGCTAATAACATTGCCACTGTGTTACAAATCTGAACAAGATTTAGCAGCTACTTTGAAGGATTGATTTCCTAATGTTACATTTTAGCAGATCTGTCAGAGGAGGGAAAAGGATATACGGGGGCAATCAAAGTTTAAATCACCAACATATTTACACATCTTGAGTCTGCCAGAAGTCTGGCAGCTGGTAATGTAAGACCACTGCAAGGCCAGGCAGAGAACGCCATTACTGACGAACCAGTGGTTTTGGGTGTTTGAGCCACAACCATAACTTTGTTTTTATCTGATTTTTTTTCTGAGTGAAAATCATGGGCTTTTTTATGATGTACTTAGTTTGCAACTCTTTGGCCGCGCATGTCTGGGGTTGGCAGCAAAGCATGGCCTAATATTAGCACTTTCCACTGTATCACTCAGTAAAGTGCCACTAATACACGCTGAGCACAGTGTGAGCTGAACCCTCAAATAGAGTGGGTTTCCAGCTCATGCCTGGAGGCTCTTCAGAAGTTAAATTCCACTTCCAATTTTTAAAACCTCCCCAGGACAACGCAGGTGGCATTTTGGGAGAGAGTAGGAGTAGTTACGTTTGTCAGTGACGGGCACAAATCCTTGCCCCATCACATTGGCCACTGCCCATCCAGTGTCCTTCTATAGCTACTCAGACACTGAAAAGGTTTCAGCTCAACCTCTTATCCACGCTCTGCCTTCTTCAAGACCCCACCTGGCCACTTCCCAAGTGAAAATCTGTTCAAGGGTGGCAGGTTTGCGAAAGTGCCTCTTCAGTCATTGACGCTTTAAACACTCAATATACTATTATACATCCAGTCTATGTTTGTGTATGTACGTTTTGGTGAGTCTAAATTGCAAACCTAACTAATTAGCAACAGAGCTCAAATGGAAATACATGGAGGGAGAGGAGTGGCGGAGGTGGAAAAGCTAGTGGGAGTGGTGAGAAATCAGCCTCTCTAATGTAGTTTTTCTTGAAGAGGCGAGTGTTCATTTCCTTCCTAAATTGTAGGAGAGTTAATGTTGTTACGATGTCAGATAGGTTGTTATTCGAGATCCAAGAGGCATATGCTGCAAAGGCTTGCTTTCTTTTTTCTATTTAGTGCAATATTTAGGGCCTGATTTTGACTTTGACGGAGGGAATTACTCTGTCCCAAATGTGTTGGATATCCTGCGTGCAGTATTACGAGTTCCATAGGATATAATGGACTCGTGATTTGGTGGGCGGGATATCCGTCAGATTTGGGACAGACTAATCCCCTCTGCCGAAGACTTAATCAGGCCCTTAGTCTCTAATTTGGCTATGTTGGAGCCCCTCATCTGGCATTGACGTCCAGATAGTTTGCTAGCTAGGAAGACCAGTGCCTTAGCATACAGGGTCATGTATGTGATGCAGCTGACCTTGAAGATGATCTGGGCTTGAAGCAATCGGGCCTGGAGCATTTAGCATCCCCATGACAAAGTCATAACACTGTTTTGAGCCATAAGCTGTCCTGCAAGACAACTATGACATGTACAATAATAAAATTACACATGTACAAAATTGCAGTTCTCAGAATGACATAAAATCCCTCCTAAGAGAGACTAATAAGGATTCCATAGTGAAAATCTTCTCTACCCATGGTATCCTCGTGTGGGTCACCAAAACCTTGCCTACTATGGAAATCTGTGAGATTCCATTTACAAAATACCAGAAAATAAGCTTTAGCACAATGTAATAAAAGTTCATCCATAAAAAGGCTATTGCCTGTAACACAAGCATTTCACAATACGTAAGTCAAGTATACTGTCTGTCATAACTTTTCATAATAAGCAAATCAACATATGGAATCTGCAATTTCCAATTAACTAATAATGTCTATACATTTTACAATTGGCTTGATAAGCTTAACCAACACAGGCCTACTGATCTGTGCATAAACTAGCAACCATTATGCAGTTACACAATTACAAGCCATCAGGTTCAAAGTAATAAAATTACAAATATGTACAAAATTATAGTTGGCAAAACAATTTGCAACTTCGTTCAAAAATGGTTTATATGGGTTATCACAATGAAGATTGGGTGTACAGTAATAAAATTAGAAATATGCACAGTTGGGAAAACAATATGCAACCCCTCTTAAAAGGCCCGAGTAAGGGTTTTCACCGTGAAATGTTTTTACTCCCAGTGTTAGTCAGATTGAGTTACTATACTAGTCTCAGAGGGGTGATGGGAAGTGGCCCTGGGCCCAAACGGGATTCCCCCTCTTTGATTTACAACGAAGAGCCAACCTCCTGGGCAGAACAATTATCCCCGCTTTTTCAATCACATCTTTTTTTCTTGTAATTATTGAGAGTACAAGCATTAGAGTACGAAAAATACATAAGCATAAATAGATCAGGAGAACATAAATTCATTGTAAACATCTTAGGTAATTTACAATATTCAGTAAGCAAAAAAAAACAGGATAAACAACAATATCTAGTCTGTAGTCAAAATATCTCTCAAATTCTGCCAAATACGATGACATTTCATAGTAGATCCTGGCATTCCACTTCGTATGCCTCCATTACCTCTTTCCTCCAGGCCTCATACTTTGGCAGTAAGGTAGATTTCCAATTCCTCACAATGTTTAATCTAGCAATTGAGATCGAAGTTATATTTGTTGTTCTAGTGTTGATAATTAAGCCTCCAAATAGCAAAAGTTTGTATTTTAACAATAAGTCCAGGAGAAAAACCTTTGTATTGGTTTGGCCGAACCCTATCCCTTGTACCTTTTATAAAAGGGGTTACTCTCTAAATTGTTGATGTCTACCAGTAATAAAAACACCAGTCGGGAAGTGCCCACCCGCCTTCAATTACTGAGAGTTTTAAAGATCTTTTTCGTCCCCATCCATACGAATCTTGTAACTATGGAGTCTAGCATTTTAAAATCCCTATGGGAACATAAAAAGGTAGTGACAGAAAGAGTTGCAGGGTTTTGGGAAAAATATCCATTTTAATTAGATTAATTTGCCCAATTACAGAGATGGGTAGACGCATCCATTCATCCAGTAATAGCCTGAGCTTCCATAGCTGTGCATTGTAGTTATATGCATAGCATAAGTTAGCAGTAGGTACCAAGATAATGCTCCGATCCCTTGCTCGAGGTGTCACATGCTGATCACAGCTGCTTCCTCTGCCTGCTAGAATAAGTCGTGTTTTATGAGCATTTAGTTTTCTCTACACAGTGTAATAATATTAATACATCATCTGCATAGACAGCCACAGGGGAAACATGTGATAGATACGGATTGCTGGGGACGCTTCTGCCTAAGAGCTTAATATATGTCTCCATATACAAGGCATAAAGAGCAGGGGAGAGCAGGCAGATGTGTCAAGTGCCATGCGAAATAGAGCTGAAAGGTGTTAATTTGTGTTGTGTGCTAATCTGTGCCCTAGGAGCCTTGTAAATAGCCTTAATCATATTAATAAATCTAGCGCCGAAATTAAACTGGGCGAGTAATTTCCCTAAAAACTTCCAGGATACACAATTGAATGCTTTCTCAGCATTGAGTAAAATGATGTTAAGAGGTTCCAGGAAAGTCTTGGTGTCTTCTATTAGCGCAGTAATTAAATTTGTATGGGAGGTCATATCCTTCCCTGGTATTAAGCCATGTTGTTTGGGATATACAAGCTGAGAAAGTATCTTATTAACTCAATTGGCGAAAAGATTAGTAAATATTTTGGAGTCGGCATTGAGAAGTGATATAGGCCGATATGAGCTATATTCTGTGGGATCTTAATCTTTCTTAAGAAATATTGTAATAATGGCTTCATTCCAGGAGGATGGAACACCACCAGCAGTACAAATTTCTTTTAACACTTGAACAAGAAGTGGAGTAATTATAGGTGAAACAATTTTACATATTTCTGATGGAATGTGTTCTGCCTTGGCGCTTTCCCTGATGGTAAGCTAGCAATGTCCCGTCTAAGCTCATTCGCTGAGGATTCATCATCCATCATATCCTTGCCGCTCGGTGCTAATTTGGGCAAGTCTAAAGGGGCCTGATAGTCCTTGATGTTTCCAGGACTATACGCCATCTCCTCTTTGTACAGCCCAGAATAGCAAGCCACAAAAATAGATGAAATCTCAGAGTGTTCAGTACAAACTCTCCATGTGGCATCTTGGATTCGTTTAATCACAGTTCTTGGCAAGTCAGTCTGACACGGACAGGCCAGCAGTTTCCATGATTTCTCTCCAGTTTCACAGTTCAGGGCTCGCGATTGAAAGCCTTTTTTGTTTATGCGAGCCATTGGTACGGCAGAGATGCGACCTCACAAGCCCATCATTTGTAAATATGTAGCTTGAGCAGCCGCAGAGCGAGATGCAACCTGTGTCATCTGCATTGAATTAAATTATTCAGTTGGCCCCTAACATCGCTCTTATTCGCTATCAGCTCTCTAAATCTGAGTAATAAATGATTATCAGATTCCCCTGACGTATCACCCCTTTGTCTATCCTAGATCACAAAGGGGTGAGCTGACGCTTGATTAGACACAATGAATTCCTGTGTGAATATGCACAAATATTCAATATAAGTAGAGAGATCTAGCACATACTTGATGAAGTAAGATCAGTGTGGGTTGGTACTAGCGCAGAAGTTGCCTTCGTGTTTAAATTCAATGACTGAGTGGTCCGAGTGTAGCAAATGCAAAATCTGTTTTGCAGATCCAAGAAATTGAGGTACTACTCAGACAAAAATCTATACGAGAATATTGCCTATGAGGCCTAGGAAAAAAAATGTAGTTCCGAAGGTCAGGGTTTTGCTGTCTCCATGCATCGAGCAAATTCAGGTTGGCCATCATATCTAATATGCAAGTTCTAGTCTTGCCCGTCTGAGCTATGTGCGAAATTGCTTGTGTTGAGAACTGGATTAAGAGCACAAGTAAAATCACCAGTTATAATAGTGGGTAGACTAACATCATTCAGTTCAATCATCATGTTGGTGTAAAAGTGCAGGCTCTGGTTATTTGGCGCTTAAACATTTACCAAGACAAAATGGCTTTTACTTTGTTGCTCAGCTATTTCCACCCTTGCCCACCTGCCCTCATGATCTTCCTTAGACCGTATAGCTCTGGGTGATTTGTTAAAGATAATAATAGAGATTTCCCTCTGGCCTGAGCAAGGGCACTTACTAGGTCGTACCCTTGATAGCTTTTGGATATACAATGAATGTCAGCCTCTTTTTTTTTGGTAAGATGCATTTCTTGAAGAGCCTGAATGTCTGGTTTCTTGGCCTTCTTTCTTCCCTCTTGTAGACCATTTATATTCCATGATCTAATATTAACCATTTTCATTTTTAAAACTTCTCTTACTCCTGTTAATTTCTCAGACATAAACCATGTGTGCACTCTCTTTTTTTTGTTTTTGTTTTTGGCTTGCCTCCCTCCCTCCTTGGCTCCCACACCTCTCCCCCTATCCCTTTCTACCCCCTTCTCCCCATCTCCCCACCCACCCCTTTCAACCCACCCCAATGGGCCTTCAATCGCATCTTAAGCAGTAATAGCATCCCTACCTCATGGAATGGCTGAATTATTTCACCAATATACAATGAAGGTGACAAAAGCAATCCAGGAAACTACCACCTGGTGGCCCTAATAGACAATGTGGCCAAAAACGTTGCTGGGGCCTTAATAGAAAAACTTCTGTCATGGGCTGGAGATAACTCCATAATCCCACTGAATCAAACTGGTGTCACTAAAAATATAGGAACAACAACCAACATTATGGCCCTCTCCTTGCCGACTGACTTTGCAACAATGTATAAATAACTAGTGTATCTATATTTTATAGATTATAAATCTGCCTTCCACGGGGTTGGCCAGGAGAAATTATGGCAAAAAAATGGCACAATGGACTATTCCACCAGGCCTAAGAGCAATACAAATGCTCCATAAGAACACGTGGATCTGCGTCAATCTGGGGGGCGGCTCCCATCCACCTAGGGATATAGTAACAACAAAGGGCCTAAAACAGGGGTGCATGCTTGTGCTGACCCTCTTCAACTTGTTCCTCTTTGATCTCCCACCAACTCTAAACAAGGTCAACAGTCATGCTCCAAAACTGGGAGAAATTCAACGTTTGCACGTACTCCATGCAGATGATTTAGTGCTACTCAGCAGGATGAAAGTGGGACTACAACGGCCTTTAGATTCAACTTTAGCCTACTCCAAGAACAGTGGACTGTCAATAAACATAAACAAGACCAAAACTTCAACAGTTAAAAACAAAAAGGGTAGAAAAATCATACCTGGTTTCTGAGTGGAGACAAGCTAGAGACCACCAACGATTAAAGGTACATTGGAGTGCTCTTTAATGCCAATGGAAGGTTCAGCAACTAAATAGATAATATTAAAAGGAATGGCAATGCTCTCACAGTAGGCTTAGTAGCCTTGTACAGAAAACTAAAGGCCCCTGCTCTAACCCTACAAGTCGATCAAGCTAAGGTTCACCCCAAGCTGACTTACGGGAGTGAGGCCAACCAACATTATGGCCCTCTCCTTGCCGACTGACTTTGCAACAATGTATAAATAACTAGTGTATCTATGTTTTATAGATTATAAATCTGCCTTCCACAGGGTTGGCCAGGAGAAATTATGGCAAAAAAATGGCAGAATGGACTATTCCACCAGGCCTAAGAGCAATACAAATGCTCGATAACAACACGTGGATCTGCGTCAATCTGGGGGGCGGCTCCCATCCACCTAGGGATATAGTAACAACAAAGGGCCTAAAACAGGGGTGCATGCTTGTGCTGACCCTCTTCAACTTGTTCCTCTTTGATCTCCCACCAACTCTAAACAAGGTCAACAGTCGTGCTCCAAAACTGGGAGAAATTCAACGTTTGCACGTACTCCATGCAGATGATTTAGTGCTACTCAGCAGGATGAAAGTGGGACTACAACGGCCTTTAGATTCAACTTTAGCCTACTCCAAGAACAGTGGGCTGTCAATAAACATAAACAAGACCAAAACTTCAACAGTTAAAAACAAAAAGGGTAGAAAAATCATACCTGGTTTCTGAGTGGAGACAAGCTAGAGACCACCTACGATTAAAGGTACCTTGGAGTGCTCTTTAATGCCAATGGAAGGTTCAGCAACTAAATAGATGATATTAAAAGGAATGGCAATGCTCTCACAGTAGGCTTAGTAGCCTTGTACAGAAAACTAAAGGCCCCTGCTCTAACCCTACAAGTCGATCAAGCTAAGGTTCACCCCAAGCTGACTTACGGGAGTGAGGCCTTGAGAAGCCGCAACAACATCACTCTGGATAATACAGTAACTAAAGTTTTTAGGTCTATCTTTTATTTACCACTGTCGTAGATTGGACTCTTGCCCTGGGCAAGACTGCTGGTTTGGGGATGACAGTACTTAGGTTTGTAGGTGACTATGCCTGTCCTACAACAAATCGCCACTGTAGCCCCAACCCTTCCGGCTCACTAGCAGTACCTCACCAACAACCCGAACAGTCAAAGGTGATTTGATGCAGCCTTTACGCATGGACTCAGAAGTATGACATCTCAGGGAACGTCGTGGTTAAACGTAGATTACCCCTTTCTCACAGATTTATCTCAAGCAAACACAGGCAATAACAGATGCAGAAATGTTCCAATAGTTTTTATTCAACATAACGCGGTAAATCATATTGGCTGCAATGATTAGGATAATGAACAGTACAAGGGATAAAATTGTAAAGACGAGGGTCATGATTTATGAAGACCCCCACCATCTTGTAATAGCATAGGAAGACATGAAGCGTGTCATATGTCCGTGTACCCTATCATAATAGGCCTAACTTTCTACCTAGAGGAGAGCAGGGTATGTTAAACCTAATCTACAAATGCCATGTCCCTGGAAGGAGCCCCCAACCCTGGTTACCTTGAATGAGGTCTCAAGCTCAGACGTCGGCAGCACACGAAGCCTGGGTCAGTGTAAACGCGACGTACAGCATCGATAGCAGCAATGGTATCTGGTCGGAATCCCTCTGATTATCTGTCTAAAGTGTGATGTATTTCTACAGATCTACTTGGACCCCTGATGTAGGTTGTTCCAAAACAATAGATAACGCCTCATGTTTGGGACGGTAATTTCTAATGTGAGCCCATATAGTTTGTTTGTCTTTGTTGCATGAGTTGACTCCTTAGCGAGGTGACACTGATAACATAACTCTGAACAAAAGAGGCCAAATATAAACACGGCAGCCATTTAAAAAGATTTAATTAAATAAATGGTCCAAGACCGAGCAAGCTAAGTAGGTTAAAAGTCACTAGGTGACAGGGGCACAAGTCTGCAAGCGAAAGCTAAGCTAACTCCCCTTATCCCATTAAAACAAACTAGGATTCACTACACCCTCCCCATTGCTTTAACAAGTATACCGCCAGTACTGGCTGCCACCAAAGGTGCGGTAATCCAAAGAGTTAAAAAAAGCTGCTCTAAATTAAAAGCAAAGCATAAAATCCAACGTTAAAAACATAGTTAAAAATCGAACGTTTAAAACATACTATAGAGACTTAGTCAACCACGACAAGCACAGCAGGCCAAAGTATATCATTGTGGCGTGGAACTATAATCATGATCTAAAGACCAGCTCCAAAGTCACCTTGCAAAAAGTCATAAAAAAATGAAGCCAAATCGTTTGATGTGAGATCGATCACTTGGGCGGATGGATTCATGGAGCAAAAGTGTGCAATAGTCTCAAGCGGGGGTCCACCTGCGTCAGCGCCATCGTCCATAGATGGTAGAACCAACTCTGAATGATCATAAGTGGCCTCGCGGATCAGCCTCAGTCTCATGGGGCATGACCGTGTATGAACCTTCATCGGGGACATCAGCAGTTCTGGGTCCACAGGAGACACTGGCAAGACGGCAAGACACACTGTTGGCAAATGTTCGAAGAAGCACCAAACGCAGTGAAAGACCGGCAGCACGCACCAGAGGAGTGGTTGAAATGACAATGACCAATTCCACTCTAGTTCCTCCTGCAAGGGAACATCGAAGATCTGAACCATGCGTTCACGGCACAGTTGCACTGGTGGCAGTTGCTCCATTGCTCCGTGTAGATGTAAAGAGACAACCACTGCGAATCAGAAAAAATAGCAGTAGTATTCCGCCAAATAATGCCAAAATTATAGGAAAGCCGACAAACACATTCTAAAAGAGGGAATGGACGGCCGATGGGATGACTCCGAAGATAGCCTGGAAGATGGATACAAATCCAGACCCGACAGCCTTAAAGAAGTGGACAATCCCAGTAGTGCTTGAAGCATTAAATATTCTAGATACCAGCTCACCAAAGTGCTTGGGGAAGTTGGTATTTAATAGGGATTATATCTCGGCTGATGATCTCGCAATCTAGACGCATATGTCTCTCTAGCGGATGTCAATGTGACCTGTTTCTGAAACAGTAGCGCCTTTAGCCTACTCAGCTTGTCATAATTTACATTAATGGTATCAATGTGAGGCCACATTTCTGATACTTTTATCTCTTGTGTGAGGGGGAAATAAAACATGTCCACAACACGCAATGACCTTCGAGACCGAAATTGTGTAGGCAATGCCCGATCGCATACCACAAGAGCTTTGATCGCTCAGCACCACGTAACTACCATTGGTAAGTACATGAAATGCTGGTCGAATCAAAGTTTGTGACCCCCGCATTGCAGTGGCCATGAAGAGACACCTGCTTGCAAATCATAGAATGACTAACAGTATTTTCACAGTCGCTTCCACTAAGAAAGACTTCTGTTTCGTCATTCAGACATTTGTAATCAAAAGGCAACTCCCACTCTTCCCTAATATAGCTATCACCCAAACGCTCATACCTGCCCATGGCAAGATACTTCAAGCACTGTGAAAAACGAAAGGTGGATATGGGCAGATTAATAATGCCATGTATAAGCCATACAGTCGAAGGACTCTCTGCTATCGTGAAAAGCAATTTTTCCAACTTTTCTGTATGAAGCATGGTGAAACTCACTTCCCTTTTAGCCATTGTCTGTTGTTTCTCAGAGAAATTAAAAGCAGTGGACAGTTCACTACCGTTAATGTACCGCCATGGAACACGGCCATTTTTCAATGTTTGTAATGTCCAACCAAGCTGCATGATCGAACGCAGCTGACTTTGTCCATGGTATAAACGGGACATGTCTGACTGAAAAATATCAATCGTAGATGACACTATATTCGTTAGCGTATAAATTCTGTTGGACAGGGTGTTAATGCCGTAATCGACAACTGCCAGAGTTCTTTCTAAATTTTCCTTATCTATCTGCCTTAAGTGAGCAGCGGCTTCTATCTGAGAAAGTTTCCATATCTCATTATACATCACATATACAAATCTTTTCGAGCACTCCTTCCTAGGACCTAACAGGAAGTCCTGCCAGTCTATATTCTCAGAAAGTGTGTTCAAGTGTTCTTTCACTGTGGCTAACAAGTTAGACTGTACCCATTGTTGACACAGTTTACCCACACTGTACGTAGTCACTATCCCCGTGTGTTGACCCGAGATAAAGCGAGGATCCGGCCGGCTAATCTTAAGACCCCCTGAGGAATTTAAAAAACGAGCCTGACATCCATTGGTGTCTATTGGCCAAACTAACCACCCGCCGGGCCGAGAAAGTGAAGAATTATAGGTACCAGCATGAACCTTTGCATCTAGCTCTTCTTCGTTGTTATTCAAAAAGAGTTGCCAACCATTAAATTTAGCTGTTGTGGGGATACTGGGCGTGTTCATTTCTTTTATTTTTGCTAACACAAGGCAGGACGTCTGTTGTACAGTGTCATTCAAAAAAATTATTTGTTCAGGAATCAGGCATGCCCTAAACAAGGCCTCTCTACCCTGTATTTGCCACTCCTGTGTCCCACATACACTCTTTAACTCAATATTGTCCTTCCAGTGATCGTAACCTTCAATGGTGAGATGGGAAACAAAGGCATCTGAATATATCAGTTTTGTATAAGTTTGCAAAATTTTCCTAATTTTTGAACGAGGCAGTTTAAAAAAATATGACTCGGAATTTCTTCTGTTATGCCCAGTAAAGTAAGTGAATTTGTCCAAAAAACTTTTAGGACTCCCCACCGGTGGTGTTGAACAATGTTCCCATTGTGTGTAATTAAGAACAGGTCTATGTCTAGTTGCATGGTGCAAGTAGTAATGCCCCCAATTGTTGTAGCAGAACATTTCCCCATAATTCATTGTATTTACATGTACATCATCACTTTCAAATATCGAATAGTCCTTCATTTCAGTTAACATATAATCAACTGTCTGGACATCACAGTCATCAGAAACAACACTGGGTGTAATTACATCTGTCACTGAAATTTTGAATACATATGGAATTTGAATGACCTCAGTAGGCCCGTATATTTCAAATGGAACTTTGTCCCATACAATCCCATCAGAAATGGGTACCGCTGAAATGTTCACTGGGGATAAGTCTCTGCGGACCTTGTGTGAGGAATGGTGTGGAGTAAAAAACTTCATCAATTGGTGTTATAGTTGTGTGTTTAGGGATGTAATGACGATTTATAAGCAAGAAAAATACAGTCACGAATCCAATCCAAAGAAATAAATGTCAAAAAGAACCAAGCATAGTTCCATGGATATATCAAGTATTTCTTTTTAAGTCATTGATAGAGCTTGCACATCATTATCAATCATAGGAGTCGATGATGACTTTTCTTCGGACTCAATGTCGACAAAGTAGCCAGAGCCAGTGTCTGCAAAAACAGGAGCAAGTTCAGTACTTGTAGATGTGTTGACTTCTCGTGGGGGCTCGTGGTAAATTGTGCCATCAGTCTGCGTTGTATTGGTGTATAATACGGCCAACTCTTGGCTAGAAGTTGTCGTGGAATTGTTGACTGGAACCAGAAGTAGCTCATTTTCCACCCTCCCCAGGGTCGAGCAGGGTCTCATAGCATTATTAGCCATCATAACATAGTTCAGAGTATCATTTGTTACTCTATTCTGAAGAGGAATGTCCTGTTGGGTAGTGAGAGGGTATCAGGATTCCCAAGACTGAGACTGGTGCTCTCTAGGATGGACCGAATTCTTTCTTCACAGCAATCTTTTCACGAACCAGATCCCCTATTTTAGGAATCCAGCCAGTGGAAGTTGTTGGAATATCTCTTATTCCTAAGGTGGCAGCAATGGTAGATGATTTTTCATCTCAAAATTTTTGAAGCTCTTGCAAGACAGTGAGAAGTTCATTTATGTCAAAATGTGTTTCTGCTGCCACCATACCAGAACCATCAAGACCTGGGACATAACATAGATATCCCAAAGAGAACCTCATAGGGAGTTCATCCCCCCAAGGACCGTCTTGGCAGATTATTTAGTGCTCTCTGGACCCCATATTGGTGATGAATCCAGCTGCGGCCAGAACCTAATACTCTAGCTGTTAAGGACTGCTTTCGATCACGATTCTGCCTCTCCACAACCAAATTTCCCTCAGGATGTTATGGTGAGGAGTAATGGAGTTCAACACCCGTCGTCCCCACCGTGTACCTGAATGCCTTAGAGGCAAATGCCAGGCCCTGGTCCGAATGGAATGCTGCAACTGCATATGTACCAATAAAGATCAGCAAGTCTTTTATAACAGTCAGAGCATCAGCCGACTACTGCGGCCATACCCACAGGAATCTAGAACAAGAATCTACAGCGACCAAGATATATTTGTATGCACCATCAGGTTGAAGTGGACCCCAATGGTCCAGGTACACACATTGTAGTAGCCTGTTGGGCACGAAGAGGGATGTCTATGGTGGGCGTTTGATGTTGGAGTCCTTAATTTGCTGGCAGATGTCACAACAGAGAACGTATTGTTTTGTCCGTCTGCATAGACCCAGGCCACCAGAAGCGTTTCTGTAAGAGTGTTATCGTGGCCGGAACACCAGCATGAGCAGAGGCGACACCCTCCTGCGCTGCTTTCACTAGATCTAACCTCTGGTCTTCGTTGGTGATCACCCGATCTCCAACCTCAGGAATTGTTGCATAGGCAATATTCTGTGCACTGATATGGTAAGAATAGTTTGTAGGGTACCCTTTCGGGAGAGACTTGCCCTCTGCCAAAGCTTTTACGGCAGTCAAAATTTCATTATCCCATCTTGTATGGGAACGAGTCACTGCAGCCACAGAAGCAGTAGCCACTGCAGATTTGGCTGCTTCATCAGCCAAAGTATTACCTATAACGTGTACTCCTGCACGTTGGTGGCCCAATGTATGCACTACAAGGACACACAGTAGCTTCTCCTTAAGATCAGCCACCCTCCCCCACAGTATTCTCTGTTTTATGGTGTTCCCTTTAGAATCTCTGAACCCGTTCAGTTTCCAATGAGTAAGATAATCATTGTAGGACTGAACGCAATAATATGAATCGCAGACTATCAAAGTCAGTCTCCCTGTCTCAGTCTTTTCTAAAATCAAGGCTTTAAGTTCAGCCAACTGAGCTGTGCAGTCTCCTAGGGTCTGTGTATAGGTATCGTGAGGGTGGAAAATTCCATCCTTCATCACTCCACTCACGGCTGCGCAAGCGGCTGAGTATTGATGTTTGGTACCTACAGCCGGGTGGGCTGAACCATCAGTATAAATGACAGTATCATAGTTGTCTAAAGGCAAAAGTTGTAAAGGTGCGGGGCACTCCTGTTCGTATTGGAGAAATTCTTGTGTCTGAAGTTTTGGATCAAAAATATAATCCACATCAGTAGCTGTCAGAGAAGTCGCCCATTGAATCCAGTGTGGATGGAATGCTTTGGCGTTAGGACCGCTCGCTGTGGTGACGGCCTCTAGTGCCGGCACCGGGGTAATGACAATTCTGCGTTTCCCCTGCGCAAGTGGTCTCTCTTTTATGACAGCTATCTGAACTGCAGTTAGAATTTTCTCTATGGGTGCAAAGCGTTGCTCTGCATTCGAGCATAGATGAGATTTATATGCTATGCACCGTGTCATCCTCATTGAAGGCGACATATGTGAACCCAAGGGCACCAGCAATTATTCTGATGACCAAATTTTTCTTGTTGTTGTGAGTGTGTAAGTGCTTAGCTTCTAGCAAATACTGTTGCAAATCCCTAAGGATCCGTGTATGTTCAATTGTCTAGTGTGTGCTTGAAAAACTGGGGCGTATTAAGTCATATTGCGGCTTAATGCGTTGTGCATAGTCGGGAACGTACGTTCTGCCAAAATTAAGAAACCAAGCAGTGACTGTAGTTTCCTTAGCGTATTCGGTGGGTGCAGTTGTGCACATTTTTCCAGGAAATGTGGGGCCAAGCTCTTTCCTTCGTTTGATAGCTCATATCCCAGAAACAGTACACGAGAAAGGCGATCGTACTTTTCTTAAAATTGAATTTATAACTGACTTTTGCAAACCCCAAAATGATGCGATTGACCCTTACAAGATGAATGTTCAGGTCGTCGTCTGTGAGTTAAATGTCATCCACATAGCATAACGTCTTGGGATCAACGTCATGTAATATCAACGTTACTCGGGCTGAGAACAGTCCTGGGCTGTTCTTGTAGTCCTGGGGTAATCGGCAAAAGCGTTTTTGTGAGCCAAATGAGAATGCACTCAGGTCCCTACTTTCTTCCGCTAAATTCTGACAGGAAAACCCGTTGGATATATCCAAAATCGTTTAATATTTTTTCCGCACTATGTTATTTATTAGTGCTGTGCTATGTGAGGTTTGTATAGCATATGTACAAGTGTGGCTGTTTAAATGTCTGTAATCTAAGATTATTCTATAGGAATGATCTGGCTTCGCAACTGGGAATAATGGGTTATTCATTGCAGAGGCATAGGGCTCAATTACCCCCTGATATTCCAGCTGAGTGAGGATCTCCCTCACTGGACCTTTCGCCTCGTGTTTAACTGGATATTGTGGCTGAGGCTGGGGTGTGGACCTAATAGGTATTACATGACACAGAGAATCCCTGTCCCAACATACATGATTGTGGTATAATGCAGGCACCTGTGCTAGAGCCCAACTGACAGCGTATGCTTCCTTTTTAGCTTCTGGAACAAGATTGGAGAAACAAGGCAAAATTACATTCTCCCAATGTGGGAGCTTACGGACGTGTTCAGACGGCCAGTCTCTTTCGGTTAATAGGATGTCACAATTAAGTTTGTCCCAAAAGATCACACCAATGGTGCGTTCTACATCTCCCTCAATCTGGATCTTTAGGTCATAAAGTCTATTTGGTGGGAGTACACGCCCGTCCGCCATTTCAACTGCAACAAAATCGCTAGTTGCTGTAGCATCCAGATGTTCTTTCAGACTCTGGTGACAAATCGTGACCTCTGCCGCGCTGTCTAGCAGTGTCACTACTCACGTCTTGTTCTTCAGCAAAGTTCTCAAGTGTATTGGCATTTTTAAGCGATAATGCTGCTACCTTTTTCTTTTTAAACTGTGGCTTTTGTTGCGAAGTCTGTTATTTTTTTTACTGTGGACTGTGGTGAGTCTTTCTTTTGTTTCACGGAGTCCGGATGTCGGTCAGG
Source organism: Pleurodeles waltl (assembly GCF_031143425.1). Lineage (NCBI taxonomy): Eukaryota > Metazoa > Chordata > Amphibia > Caudata > Salamandridae > Pleurodeles > Pleurodeles waltl. Next base: position 1,027,163,895 of record NC_090437.1, on the reverse strand, counting down.
ACGGCCCCCTTTCTTGCTACGCCTATCCGGAGCATCCTGAAAGGAACGCGAGGGACGTGAATCAGTATATCTATCAGGTGTTCTAATATTCTTCCTATTTCTGAGAGTATATCTCCTTTCGGAGTTCTCTGGATGTGGAGAATCTGCTCTCTTATTCTGTCTTTCTTTAAATTGTTTAGGCTTCTCCCAGCACCTTTTCGAACCTTCTTGCGTCTGTTTGGTACCTTCCTTAGGGGTGGTACTGTGTACTTCCAATTTCTTCGACTTGGCTCCCAAACCATCCCGTCCTATACTAGTATAGGTATCGGAAATAATTTTTGGTAGCTGTCTCTCTTGTTCCAAATGTGGAGTTTCTCAGAGACGCTGGCGTATAGCCAGTACTACTACCTCCCCTTTAATATTACTAAGTATTATCGAGGATACTGCGTCAAAGTTACGCATCAATTTCATCGCCAAATCTAGCGCAGGGACTGCCCCATGCTCATTCTGAATTTTTTGAACACTTCTGGTAAATTGGCAAGTGTCGGCGTACCATGTGTGGTAGTATATATTGCAGCGAAGACTGTGCCTCATGTGGCACAGTCATCCGCCGAGGGAACCATTCCAAAGGGCAAGCACATTGTTAGAATTTCTCCTGTGGTCCCGTATAGGGAAACACAGCTTCCAGCTGATTAGTTTTATGGGCTATCCAATAAGGTATTTTCTCCCTATCTGTGGGTACCTTACCCATAATAGTATGTACTGTTTGTGGGTTAATCCCAGTAGCCAATTGGTATCCAGCAGGTGCTGGTGGTGTTGGGCGTGCTGTTGTTGTGTTCAAAGTCCGCATTACGAACTGAACCAGCCTTCTGTGCAATATTACAATCTCATTGTTTATGTTTTGCAGATCTTCTACTGGCATGTTCTGTATGTCTGGGTGCGGTGTGTATGTTGCAAACATGGGCCAGGTTGGTCCGTCGTTACTCAAAGGACCTAATCTAACTCGCTGTATCACATGTGGGAGGGCTCCATCAAACCAGTTCTGATGCTCCTTATAGGTGAGCGGTATTTCGTGATACTGGTATGCTTGGTACCGTTGAGGTACATTAACAATTCTATATGTGTAAAAGGTAGCTGACCTGACGTCTTCTTCAGGAAAGGGGCCCCAGGCATAGAATGTTTCTGTTTGGTAAGCTTCATTAGCTTCTACTATGAAAGTGACGTCCCCGCCATTGTCTCTTAAGCCATGTGCTACTAGATGTAAAGTTAATGCCTCTCTAGCATTCTCAGGAATGTCTATGGCGCTAGCCATATTGAATAAATCGGTAAAGAGATGGAACACCGAGTGGGGAGTATTAAGTCCTTTTATCAGTTCGAGCTCGAACAACCTACAGCTTAATTAGGTGTTCCCTATTCAGCTGAGGAGGATTTTCCCAAAGACCACGGAGTTCTCCTTATAATGGTACTTAGGGTTCCTGTTGTTTGTGAGATGATGATAGTCGGGGTATCCATAAATTAGTGCCTAAACACCATCGTTGGTGGCACCATCTCGTAGATTGGACTCTTGCCCTGGGCAAGACTGCTGGTTTGGGGATGACAGTACTTGTGTTTGTAGGTGACTATGCCTGTCCTACAACAAATCACCACTGTAGCCCAACCCTTCCGGCACACTAGCAGTACTTCATCAACAACCCGAACAGTGGAAGGTGATTTGTGGCAGCCTTTACACATGGACTCAGAAGTACGACATCTCAGGGAATGTCGTGGTTAAACGGAGATTACCCCTTTCTCACTGATATATTATATCTCAACCAAACACGGGCAATAACAAAGATGCAGTAATGTTCCAATAGTTTTTATTCAGCATAACGTGGTAAATCATATTGGCTGCAGTGATTAGGATAATGAACAGTACAAGGGATAAAATTGTAAAGACGAGGGTCATGATTATGAAGACCCCCACCATCTTGTAATAGCATAGGAAGACATGAAGCGTGCCATATGTCCGTGTACCCTATCATAATAGGCCTAACCTTCTACCTAGAGGAGAGCTGGGTATGTTAAACCTAATCTGCCAATGCCATGTCCCTGGAAGGAGCCCCCAACCCTGGTTACCTCGAAAGAGGTCTCGAGCTCAGACTTCGGCAGAACACGAAGTCCGGGTCAGCGTCAAGGCGACGTACAGCATCGATAGCGGCAATGGTATCTGGTCAGAATCCCTCTGATTATCTGTCTAAAGTGTGATGTATTTATACAGATCTACTTGGACCCCTGACGTGGGTTGTTCCAAAACAATAGATAACGCCTCATGCTTGGGACGGTAAATTCTAATGTGAGCCCATATAGTTTGTCCTTGTTGTATGAGTTGATGCCTTAGTGAGGTGACACTGATAACATAACTCTAAACAAAAGAGGCCAATCTATAAACACAGCAGCCATTTTAAAAGATTAAATTAAATAAATGGTCTAAGACCAAGCAAGCTAAGTAGGTTAAAAGTCACTAGGTGACAGGGGCACGAGTCTGCAAGCGAAAGTTAAGCTAACTCCCGTTATCCCATTAAAACAAACTAAGATTCACTACACCACCATACACTTCTCCGGCCCGGAATAGACTAGAATTTGGTCTCATGAAACAATATTTGGCTCAGCAGGCAGCCTTTGCAAACTGCTGCCACAATTTCAAGCTCGCAAAGGAGGCTTCTTTAGGCCACCATCTCTGGCTTAGAAATGAAATAGTGGATGGCTGTACCACTTTTTACATGATTTGAGGTAAGCTCACGTATGGTTCTATGATTGAGATGGATTCTCTCCTCATGCCAAGTGTTCGGTGGTAGTTTGAGCATCGGCAACTTTTTCTTTTATCAATATACATAATTTTAATATTGTATCCCTGATGAGTTCTGCTGTGATATCCATTAAGCAGACAAAACACGTTTTGGCTTTTGTTTTGGATGCTGCTCTTTGATGAAACCTGTATGAAGGGCTTTAGCCTTAGATGCTGCACTTTGATGAAACCTGTGTGAAGAATTCTTGGAACATTTTGCCAAGCAAAATAAACAATAAATACAACTAACTTTACTGGAGGACTCAAATTAATACTGGTGTAATAGTGGAGTGCTTGAAATTAGAAATTGTATGTTTGGCGGACTTTCCGGCTTCAGAGGAAATGGTGGCTCTCTGTATTTCGAGTACCTGCTACAACTTTGAATTGAAGATACTTGAGGAATTAATGTTTAAATGCTAAGAGTGTGAGTGCCATTCTCCCAGCCACCCATTCATTTTGGTTTTCAGTAATGCGGCACATATAAGGCTATGGCCCGGGCTTACCTTGTATCATAGCAACCTAACAAAATTATTGGACTGAACAGAACCCCTTTGGCAAAAAGTTGATTAATAAACAAATGAATGTATTGTGTACCTAGATGTTCTTTTTTGATTAATAGCAGAATAAGAGAGACCTGCTCAGGGCACTTCTGAGAGCCTGTAAAACAGACAATAAATGAAAAAGATGACTTTTCACTCAACAGTCTGGAAGTGCCTGCATCTTGTCAGACACAAAACAGTACGACCTGTCAAAAAAAAAGTGACATAATGTAAAGCCACGGCCAAAAGGTCAAGGGAGCCACAGGTCGAAAAAGTTTAGGAGCCATTGGGCTAGTCAATTGTTGAGAACACTGCAGTTAAGGGAAAAACTCAGAAGAGCTGCATTAGGCAGACAATATGTACACTAACATTTTACTAGCATAGGCACTTTAACAGCTAGTTAACTGTTAAGATCAGTGCAGTTAAAGAACAATTTGGAAGAGTTGGAACCAGCAGACATTAGGTACACTCTAGCACTTTATTAGCATAGGCATAAGCACTTTACTAGTTAGTCAATTAATATGAACATCGCAGCTCAGGAACAACGTGAAAGAGTTGCAACAGGTGGCTATTAGGATATTTTTCCCGGCATAGGCACTTTAATAGCCAGTCAGTTGCTGAGAACTCTGCAGTCAAGGAACAACTCAGATGATCTGCACTAGACGGACATTAGGCACACTAGCACTTAACTAGCATAGGCATAGGCATTTTAACAGCTAATCAATGGTTAAGAACTATGCAGTCAAGGAACAACTTTGAACAGTTAAAACAGGTGCACATTAGCACTTTACCAGCATAGGCACTTTAATAGCTAGCCAATTGTTATAAACACCCCACATCAGAAACAACTTTTAAGAGTTGCAACAAGCAAATATTAGGCACAACTGCCCTTTATGTTTGGGATTATCTTTGCATTGCAAGATCTTTGCTGTTATTTGCCGTTTCAGATTCAACATAATTGTCTGTTCAAATTGGAAACCCCCACAGTTAAATTACAGGGTGATTTATGGTGGGGGCGTATGTTATGTTATAACAACACCCTTCGAGGCATAAAGGCCCCGCTTACATTGTTTTTATATAGATTTTTTTTTTTTTAATTAATTTGGTTTGAAAATATCCTAATGTCGCTATATTGAAAATGAGGGCTGGTCTTAGCTTCGAATATGTTTTGTAATGGCATCCTTTTCCTTCTTTCTTATTAATCTATCGGTACAGCTTTGCACATCAATTACAATGGTTTTTATTCATCAAGAACATAAATAAAAATTCAGGGGAAAAAGGAGTGAGTTCCTATGGTAATCTGTAAGGTTTCATGTGAAAAAATACCTCTCTACAGCTAGAGGTGGGCGAGCCCACCCATTAACAAGGAGAGATGAAAAAAAGGTCTGGCTCGGTTCTAACAGCCTGTGGTGGTCCGAGCCTGAAAAATATTCAAGCGTCTAAATCAAGCAACAGGTATCGTAAAAATTTGATAGAATCTCATCAACATTCAAAAAAGTGTATTTCTGTAACATGCAAAGCATTTCACCTTAGTACATCAGGTTGCATCACTGCATTGAAAAGCATGCATTAAAAGTTTTAGTTTTTAAAGATAAATTTAGAAACATTCATGCTTCCGCCAAGACAACAATTCCACTAGTGAACTAAGAGGGAAGTCAGTTGTCATGTATACCCTATGTATGACATAGATTCTTATTATGCAGGAAGCAACATTGTAGTCTATTAAATAGAATGTAACAGGCGTTTTTATAGTGAACATCCTGAGCTCATGTGTTTGACCTGCCAACCTTAGAGCTGTCTTTCACCAAACACTTTGCCTGCTTGCCTCCCATTTTGCTGAATTAATTTTTGTTGGCCATAGGACTTTGTGCACTTCACCACTTCTAACTAGTGCTGAAGTGCTTGTATTCTTTTCCTAAAACATGGTTTCATTTGTGTATACCTAATTGACATATTTAGTTTACTTAAACGTCCATACTAAAGTGCACTACATGTGCCCAGGGCCTGTACATTAAATGCTACTAGTGGGCCTGCAGCACAGCTTGTGCTGCCCACTTAAGTAGCACTTTAAAACATGTCCCAGGCCTGCCATTGCAGCCTGAATGCAACGTTACACTGCCATGTCAACTTGCCATTTAAAACCCCTCACCAAGCTCCCCCTTTTGCATATAATTCACCCTTACGATAGGCCCTAGGTAGCCCATAGGACAGGGTGAATGTAATTAAAAGGCAGGGCATATACTTTTACTTTTTACATGTCCTGGTAGTGAAAAACTCTCAAATTTATTTTTCACTACAGTACCCCTCACATAGGATAATATTAGGGGTTCCTTATTACATTTGATAAGCTGTGATTCTTGACTTGGAAGAGGTGGACCTTCATTGTGCAGTACCTATGGGATTTTAATGCTAAATCCTCTTTAATGGTAAAGTAAAATTTATTGTTATAATTTTGAAAAATGACACTTTTAGAAAGTTGGCATTTTTCTGCTCTTAGTCTTGTGTGTCTGCAGCCTGTCTCCAATACACATCTGGGGTGGGGTGACAGCTGGGCCTTGTGCATTTCCTCTAGAGAGCCTCACATAAATGGAGCTTAGGTGTGACTGATGGGCCATAGACGTCCTGATGGGCCATCCTGGGCAGGGTGAGAGGGAAGAGCTGGGCACAGCTTCACACTTAAAGCTGAATAGATTGTACCCTTTCCCCACACAAAGGACTGCTTAACCCCCTGTAGTGAACCTGGAGACAGGGCAGGAAGGGAGGACCTCTGTGCACTTCAGAATCCTTCTTTGAAGTGTCGCCCACTTCAAAGGCACCACAGGGTATAACAACCGGACTTCTGACTCTACCAACTCAGTACACTTCTGGACCTGTGGATACTCAGCCAGGAAGAAGTACCGCTGTGCTGCTACGAGGACTACTATTTCACTGGACTGCTGCTCTGGAAAACCTGCTTTCTTGCTGTGCTGGCCTACTGCCACTGCCCTTTTTGCCTGGGTGAGTCTCAGCACTTGGACCCAGACCAGAGTGGCTCCAAGGGCTTACTGCCTTGTCTCCTGTTTTCTGAAGTCTCAGGGACACAAAAGATGTCAACTCAGCACCTACAGTACCTAAATTCTACCAAATGTGAGTCTTGCCCTGCTGAGTGATTCCAATCCAGTCCTGGGGCCTTGGAAGTGGGTATAAAGTTCTGCCACAGCCAAAATCAACACATAAACTGCATTTTGACACTTGAAACTGGCACATCTCCATCATGCAAGAAACATCACATCACCGACTGCATGGAGCAATGCCTCCATTTCCAATGCACTTCCTGCTTTGCACAGCTCAGAGCTGATGTATCGCCTCCATCCCAAGGATTGACGATGATGCATCTCCTCCCCTGCTCCTCGCTTCCTCTACGACATCGACGCAAACAAGGTACTGTTTCAGCATGCCAAGGCTGGTCCCTGTATCTGACCCGCACTCTACTACGGTCGGCCTGACTTTTCAGTTTTGACCTGGTCTAGCACGACCAGATGGCTCCAGTTGGTACTTTATGCTTTTAAGCAGTACAATTCAGTTTATTCGTTTAAAATTCATATTTTTCTAACCGGATGTGGTATCTATTTCTGTAGTGTTTACACTGTTTTACTGCTTGAAGTGTTGCACCAGTGCTTAACATATCACCTCTTGAGTTAAGCCTGATTGCTTTTTGCCAAGCTACCAGGGGGTGAGCACAGGTTAATTAAGGGTGTGTTTGTGACTTACCCTGAGTAGGATTGTGCTACCTGCTTGGACAGGGTGCATACCTCTGCCAACCAGAAACCCAGTTTCTAACATCATGTATTTGAAGTATCTCTCATATCTGATAATGAAGAAAAATGTGCCTTTGATCACACAGTTTGGTCCGGTGGGGAGCCAGGTTTTCTGGTTGCACATTGTGCAATTCAACCACTAGATGGTATCTCTTTGCTCTACTTGTTTATACAACAAAGGTCACTGCTTTGCTTTCAACTCCTGTTGACTAAGGTTAGGGTGTTGGTGGCAGGCAGAAGTCAATAAAAAACTCAGCTTGGTTTGAGCCCAAGAGTGCAAAGGTACCTTGAGCTGAGTCACAGCCAGGCTTTTTGCTAGTCCTGGCTAGAGATTTCAGTGGCTCACCCACCTCTGCCTGCAGCCTGTAACACAATATGAACAATATACCATTAACAAATGCCTGCCACAATAAATAAGCCAGGAAACTCTCTTTGTCCTGACCTTTCATAATAACCAGTTAAAATGTATGGCATCAGGCATAACATTTCACAGTGAACGATTCAGGCCTCTAGCCTTATCATTGGCCTGTTACCATAAATCTATTAAGGCCTCCTATGTAGTGCAAATGTTCCCACAAGGCAACCATCAGGCATTCAGTCATACGATTACAAATGTATACAAAATTACAGTTGGCAAAAATACTGTCTCTCACAAGAGGGCCTAACATATATTAGCACAATGCACATCTCTACATGCACAGTTTGTCAGAGAGGGTAACCAACATCAAGCCCCTGCCTATTAATGTAATCTGTGGAATTTCATGTAACAAAATTGTTGTAGGCTTTATTACAGAGTAAGAGCAAACTACCCTTAAGTGCTTTTTGACTTTCACTCATGTTTTTCACAATAAATGCAATAAGCCTACCGGCTTAATCTTAACTTTTCATAATACATATTTCATGTCTATACCTTCCTCATTGGCTTGCCACTATAACCAACTCAGTCCTTCTGTACTGAGCATAAGCTTCCCCACATGGCAAAAAGTGGAAGCATACTTCCGTATAATGATGTGCTGTACTAAAAAACAACGTACGGTATGGGATGAGAGATGCTCCTTTTAGCCAGACCTAAAAATGGGAATTTATGTCTGATGTTTTAAAAACAAGACATTACTGAGTTCTGGTAGCTAAATTATGATTGGGCATTTAGATAATGTCACAGAGGACCAATGGCAATCTTACCTCTTAGAGTTAGTGGTAGAGATAACACTACAACAGAGGATATATCTGAATGTTCCTGAAGGAAAATATATGCTGAGGGGGTGGATCGTTAGCATATGATACATACTATGAAACATTTACAATCTTCTGTTCCTAATAGTTGGTCAGGTTTAGATGGTGGAAATATTTAGCCCTGTTTTAACTTCGGTGATCTCATGGAGTTTTGAAGAGGATCAGGCTGTTTGCCATCATTAAAAAGCATTAGCAAAACCAGTAGGTCTCAACAGAGCTATTCGCTTTGACAGTGCTTTTTGCTGATTGCATGTAGGTACATACTTTAAGATATCTGTGCATGCATGGCTGGCGATCTTTAAATTAGTGTCCTGTCAGACAAAACCAATTTGAAGATGGTCATTGATGCGCTGTGATGCAGACCGACATCTTTATTTACTGTTCGAACGTGGCATACAGCGTTTATATTTTGCAAACATAGCCTAAAGGCAGCAGAGCACTGTACAGAACCCAAGGCAAAAACACAGCCATTGCTTCATTTGAGGAATAGCTGCTGTCTAAAAGCAAAAGTGGACCGTTATTGCATCATGAAATTACATCCTTTAAAGAGGTGTGTCTTCAGCTACTTCCTAAATTGAAGGAGGATTAGGGCATTCCTGATGGATCCAGGGATTAGAGTCCAGATCCTGGATGTATAAATAAAGGAAGCATTTTTGCCTTTTCTCTCTGTTGCACTTCTTTGCCTCCAGAATGTTGGGGTCATGGCTGTAGATGTACAGAGAACCACTGAAAATGGTGAGCTTGTCAGCCAGATAGGAAAGTGTACCCAATATATTGGCTTTGTAGATGGTGCAGCTGATGCTGAAGAGGGTTTGGGCTGGCAAGATGGGCCAGTGGTGCTCCATCTGACTCTGGGTGATGAGGTAATATCTCTTCTGACCTTGATGAGGCATGCTACATACAGCATATAGGATTGCCATAAAGAGGGCAGGTTTGGGTCTGGGAGGACATTGTGCATGGTGTTACCACCATGCAGATGGGAGAGCATAAGGTATTGAACAGCAATTCTGAAATCACTTTCTGGAAGGAATGGTTTAACTTTCTTTAGTACAGACAATTGCTATCGCACTGTCTTGATTTTCTTGGCAGTGTGGTTCTTGAGGATGAGATCGGTGATCCGGGTGAATCAAAGTGATGTGGCAGTGGATGAAAGTTGGAGTTCAAACCTGTCAGGTTCATGTCATTGAGACAGGTTTAAACTAATCACTACTTGTTCTTCTTGGTGAATAACAGGCAATCTGTTTTGATGGTGTTATGCTTTAGGTAGGTGTTAGAAAGCCACGCCTGGATGAGGTGCAAGCAGTGCTTGAGGTACTGGCTATCTAGAGCTGAGGAGACCTTCAAGTATAGTCAAATGTCATTGGCATATTGGTGAAGTTTGATGTTATCTGTGAATAGAGTCCCCAAGGTCTCCATGTAAAGGTGAAGAGAAGATGATGTGAGACAAGATAGAACTCCAGAACACTCTGCAAGTAATATGGATTATCTGGGATCTGGAGGTGCCCTTTTGGATTAGTTGGTGTTGGTTAGAAATGTGGGAGGAGAACCAGTGAAGGACGCTTCCAGTAAATCCCATTAGAAACTTCACAATATAGTTAGGTTTTTAGGGTGGGGTTGGTCGATGGTGATGAAGACAGACAATAAGTCCAGCAATATCTGGAGTCTCTGTCCTGCAGCCTGATCTAACGCCAGCTTGATGGTCATGTATGAGATGGTTGGTCTGAATATGATCTTGAAGCTGTGCATAGACTGTTTTTTTTGATGATCTTGATGACAAAAGGTAAATTACTGGTGGGTTGGTAAATGAAGATGTTGTCAGGTCTTCAGGAGCAGGGGGATCTGGCCTGCCTTGAGAGCTTCAGGGAAAATGCCCTGAGTGAGGGAGACATCAACGATGTAAGTAGTGGTGAGAGAGAGCTTTTCCAGATGGGATTTTGATGCAAGATGAGGGTAAGAGCTCACTTTCAATGAGGGTGACTCTGAGGGAGTTCGAAGGTCTGCAAGGTCTTTGTGAGATAGTGGATGTCCATTGTGGGATGTAGCACAGAATAGTATGTGTCAGTGGAGAAACATGTTTGTTGTTGTCAGTTTTTTGTATATTTTCATTGAAGAAGTGATTGAAGTCACTGCACTTGACTGTCGACCGCAGGGTAGGCGAGTCAGACCTGGAGTTGATATAGTACTTTAAAAAATATATATTTCTGCTTCTGTTGGCAGGTTCATTGATGGTGGTGGTATAGTACATGGCTTTGGCTGATGTAACCAGTTGCCTGTGTGTAATTCGGAGGGACTTCGGTAGTGTGGGGTAATCCAGGATTCAGTTTTTTCTTTCATGTTCTATTTTGTCTGTAAATGGAGCCTTTGTTGTCAGCACTTGCATGCTTTATTTGGAGCGAGCATGGGTGTTCACATAGTCTTACAGAAATGCATTAAAATCATTTACAAGAAGGTTGGCATCAGGCACAGAGAGAACAGGAGGAGAGAAGAGTTCAAGCTTTGGGTTGTCTCAAGCAAGTTCTTTGAAGGCGTTCTCTTTTGGGTTAGTTTTGATCTGTAGGGTAGAAGCTAAGCAGGCAAATGGGGATGTTGCTGTGGGTTGTCTGCATTGGTTGTCTAATGTAGGAGTATGGGAGGCTTCCATTAAGTGGTGATGTCAAGAAGAAGAGCTTCAGGATGTCTCCTTTGGAGTGTTGATTGGATGACATACTGTACCGCTTTGAGAGGGTTGATGACGTTAAAGGGGGTGTCTCTTGTTTTCTAATTCTTGAGTTATCTGCTAGTTTAAAGTCACCAAGGATGGTGGTATGAGCGTTTTGATGGATGATATGGTCAGAAGGTCAGGGATTTTCTCTGAAGACTTTATGCTGTCCAAAAGACATGTAGATAAGATAGAAGGTGTGAAACTGAGATCTTGGAGTTGTGTGTTGCTTGCCTTTATTGAAGGAACAGGGGGTCCTATGGATGATGATGAGGCATCCTCTCTTTCCATGAATGCAATCTACAAGCTGGATGTTCTAGCCTGTGGGAAGAAGGGTGTTTAAAATGTGTGAGAATGTGAGGGTGAGTCCTTTTTCTGTGATGAATAGGGTTTTAAGTTAGTGATGCGTGATTAGGTGTACAATGCCTGGAGCATGGAGTACTGCGTGCATTGATGAAAATGAGATGGAGTGTGTGTGTTCAATAGTTTGAGGGCATGTGGTGGTTAGTGGGATTCATATATATATATATGTGTGTGTGTGTGTGTGTGTATGTATGTATATGTGTGTGTATATATATATATATATATATATATATATATACATATATATATATATATTTACACACACCCACACATGTATAATGTAAGAGCATTTTAATGCATAAAAGAAAAATAAAGAATTCAATTACAGCATTGGCATTTAACCCCTTCGCTGCCAGGCCTTTTTTTTGGCTTTTTGGGGCAGTTTGCGCTTAGGCCCTCATAACTTTTTGCCCACATAAGCTACCCACGCCAAATTTCCGTCCTTTTTTTCCAACATCCTAGGGATTCTAGAGTTACCCAGACTTTGTGGGTTCCCCTGAAGGAGACCAAGAAATTAGCCAAAATACAGTGAAAAGTTCATGTAAAAAAAAAAATGGAAAAAAGAGCTGCAGAAGAAGGCTTGTGGTTTTTTCACTGAAAATGGCATCAACAAAGGGTTTCCGGTGCTAATATCACCAGCTTCCCAGCTTTCAGGAACAGGCAGACTTGAATCAGAAAACCCAATTTTTCAACACAATTTTGGCATTTTACTGGGACATTCCCCATTTTCCTTTCCGTGTTGTTATCTTTCTTTGGGCTTCAAAGTCACATCAGCGTCTTTCATTGGTTCGTGGGCTTCCCTTTTAAAATCTGCTTGCTTTCATTAGTGGAAGGCATACGTCATGCCTTTTCCGGTGGTTAGCCCTCCTCGAGCGCAGTAACCAAGTACTGAAAACATACGAGGCTCGCTGTTTTCTCTCTTTTTTCGCAGCATGATCTCACTTGGCAGAAGTCAAGCGCTTTGCATGATATCGACCCTGTTACGTAGTTAATTGCACTTTTGCCGGTTATGTAGATAATTGCACTTTTGCCGATAGGTTTCACTACGAGTGAACTGTTATTTCCGTTTGTGTGTGTGCTTGGCACTGATGGCGGCCGTAAGCTCGCTTATGTGAAACTTTTACTTTTCAGTTCATATGGCGAGAAAAGTCCAGTTAGTTATGTGACACTGTTTTATTTTCATTTTCAATTTATGTGGCAAGAGAAGTCTGGTTAGGAGTTCACAATGCTAATTGCTCGAGCTCAAGCAAACACGAGACCGTTTGCATTGCAAATGCTTGTTACTATTTTTTGTGCTTTCGGCCTCCTTCCAGTTAGTAACAGAAATGGGTGTGAAACCAATGCTGGATCCCAGACAGCTAAATATTTCTGAAAAGTAGACAAATTTCTGAAATCAGCATGGGGTCATTTGTGTAGATCCTACAAGGTTTTCCTACAGAAAATAACAGCTGAAATAAAAGAATATTGGAATTGAGGTGAGAAAAAAGCAATTTTTCTCAATGTTTTACTCTGTAACTTTTCCCTGTAATGTCAGATTTTTTAAAGCAGTATACCGTTACATCTGCTTGACTCTTCTGGTTGTGGGGATATATAGGGCTTGTAGGTTTATCAAGAACCCTAGGTACCCAGAGCCAATAAATGAGCTGCACCTTGCAATGGGTTTTCATTCTGTACCTGGTATACAGCAATTCATTTGTTGAAATATAAAGAGTGAAAAATAGGTATCAAGAAAACCTTTGTATTTCCAAAATGGGCACAAGATAAGGTGTTGAGAAGAAGTGGTTATTTGCACATCTCTGAATTCCGGGGTGCCCATACTAGTATGTGAATTACAGGGCATTTCTCAAATAGACATCTTTTTTACACACTGTCTTACTTTGATAGGAAAGAAATGTATAGAAAGACAAGGGGCAAAAATACTTGTTTTGCTATTCTGTGTTCCCGCAAGTCTCCCGATAAAAATGGTACCTCACTTGCGTAGGTACGCCTAATGCTCGGGAGAGGAAACGCAACATGAACACACACATTTTTACATTGAAATCTGACGTGTTTTTTGCAAAGTGTGTAGCTGTACATTTTTGCCTCCAGCTCAGCCAGCACCTAGGGAAACCAACCAAACCTGTGCATTTTTTAAAACTGGACACCTAGGGGAATCCAGGATGGGGTGACTTGTGGGGCTCTCACCAGGTTCTGTTACCCAGAATCCTTTGCAAACCTCAAAATCTGGCTAAAAAAACACTTTTTCTTCACATTTTGGTCACAGAAAGTTCCGGAATCTGAGAGGAGCCACACATTTACTTCCACCCAGCATTCCCTTAAGTCTCCTGATAAAAATGGTACCTCGCTTGTGTGGGTAGGCCTTGTGCCCGTGAAAGGAAATGCCCCAAAACACTACGTGGACACATCAAAATGATCAAATACTAAACTACTCATTTTTGCGGCAGGGGACCTGCATTTTTAGTCCTGGGCTCAGCAGCCATCTAGGGAAACCTACCAAACCCAAACATTTCTGAAAACTAGACACCCGAGGGAATCCAGGGAGGTGTGACTTGCTTGGATTCCCCCTATGTTTTCTTACCCAGAATCCTCAGCAAATCTCAAATTAGCTAAAAAAAAATCACATTTTCCCACATTTCTGTGTGGGATCACCACACCGGGACAGATTTCCTACCACTCAACGTTCCCCTCAGTCTCCCGGTAAAAATGGTACCTCACTTGTGTAGGTGGGCCAAGTGACTGTGACAGGGAAGAGCCAAAAACATGTCAAAATTAGGGGGGAACCAAAGCGGGTTCGAAAGGGCAGTTTGAAAAAAATAAATTTTTTGGCTGACAAGTATAGATGAGACAATACTGGGTGGTAGGCTGCCCCCCCAAACAAAACACGCACGTACACACACACCAATCGCTGGTGCCTAAGTGGTGCCCCCGGGGGCGGGGGGCAGAAAATTCCTAATAAAAAAATTCCCCCCCCCCCGGGGAGCGACCCTTGCCTAAGGGTCACCCCTCTCATCGATATAAATAAATAAATAAATCCCTGGGGTCTAGTGGCTTCTGCTAATAGAAATAGGTTGATCTGTCCCCAAGGGGGGCAGAAATGGCCTAAAAACAATTTGCCTCCCCCTCCCCCCTGGGAGCGACCCTTATCAATATAAATAAATAAAAAAATCCCTGGTGTCTAGTGGCTTCTGCCCCCCCCCCCCCACCAAATAAAAAAATTACCCCCCTGGGAGCGACCCTTGCCTAAGGGGTCGCTCCCCTTATCAATATAGAAGAAAAAAAACATTCCTGGTGCCTAATGGCTTCTGACCCCCCCCACCCCCCCCCGGGGGCAGATCGGCCTAATTAATATAGGCTGATCTGCCCCTGGGGGGCCAGAAATGGCCTTATAATAAATTGCTCCCCTTGGGGAGCGACCTTTGTTTGTTTACCTAAAGTAAACAAAGTCCCTAGTGCAGTGGTTCCCAATATGTGCGCCGCGGCTCCCCTGTGCGCCGTCAAAACTAGCCAGGGGCGCCGCACACAGTTTCGGAACCAATGCATACATATATTGCCCTCCACATTGAGTTAAATGACAATAATAAAAAAAAATACAAAATCAGTGGAAGATCAGTATCAGCAGCCTGCAAGGGGCACAGCCACTAAGTAAGGCTTGCTTGATTTCGAGCACTAAAACAGAATCGTTTAATCTGCATTCCGTTGATTTTCCATTTTATGATTCGGACCTAAATAATGAAAACTAGTTTGTGGTGCGTCTCCTATTTAGTAAATCCTGCAGCGCCCTCTAGTGGCCATGAACTGTCACGCATAGTCCTGGTGTGCTGCACTTTTCTGGGCTGCTAATTCAGAACACTAGCTCAATCAATGTAAATTTAAATAAAAGCAGTGGCCTAGCAAAGATGTATTTAGCCCTAATGCGAACAAGACAATGGGAATCCCTTTTCCTCCTCGTTGGTTACTAAAAATAACCATGCTTGGGGTACAGTCCCCCTAGTATCCCTGTGCACCAGCTGCACGTACTGCACTAATGCATCATCTTACAGGGCTCTGAGGTCCTTTTGATTTGAATAATTTAATCATTCTGTCATTCTGTGGGCAAATAACGAGGTGCCTTTTAAATATGTTTTTTTAGAATCTGCTCTGTTTTCGAGGTGATAATTTTCCACTTTTAAACTATTGAGACATTTGCAAACCACTGAACCAAAGATAAGAAATATAATATTTGTTGCATACATGCCAACCCGATTTTGATGAGACACTCCCAAATTTAAAAGCATAATTAACTTTTTTTTGCTGTCTCCTGTCTGAAATTGCTCTCACCTTAAATATGTCAATGAGGAAAATACATTTGCCCGATTTTTTTTTCTTAAAATTTCCCACTTTCAGTTCTACAATGTTGGCATGTATGGTATGGCAATCATCATTGTGTAATATATATATGTCAAGTTGCTATAGGAGAGGAGGAAGGAGAGGGGACAGCTCAATCTACTCGTGAGAATGTGGGTGCTCTTCTCATCAAATGATCCCTACCTCTTTCACTTATCTCTCCGGTACCCATGAATTTCAAGGTGTTACTTTTTTTTTGTAGAAGTGACTTAGCAAATCAACACCTATATGATGCCTCAGTAGGAGGGAGCCTAAATCTTGGTGAGCTGCCTACGTAACGTATGCTAGTGGGGAACATAAAGAGAGCACAGATTTTACAGACCTGTATAGTAATCCCTCAGCATTAGTAGGCCGTGCTGAGATCTTAGTGAAGCCTGATTAAGGCCTTTCTAGTAAAGAGCCCAAATATAATTTATCGCTCTGCACAAGGAGTCAAGTGCTTAGTATTATTTCCAGTGAAAAAAATAGGAGTACTCCCGAGGCCGTGCGTACATCTCCCCACCCATGAAAAAAAAAGTAACATAATGGGGAGCCACAGTCCACAGCCAATAGGTCAAGGGAGCCACAGGTCAAAAAAGTTTGGGAAACACTTCCCTAGTGTCTAGTGGGCATTTCTGCAGCACGATCGCTATGCAATCGTGCTGCAGGAATGCACAGAGAGACGTGAAAAGGGAAGGAAAAGCCTTTCCTTCCGTTTTCATGCCTCTCTGCCTCCACGCTGTACCAAGGAAAACCTAATCAGTTTCTCCTCTGGTCGCTTCCAGCGTGACGGGAGTTGACCCCTGATGAGGTCAGCGTGCGTTGGCACGCCAATGTCATCAGACGCCACTGGGGGGGTCATGGGGGCGGGGTGGAAGGGGAAGCGATTTCCCTTCCAACCCTGCCCTAGGGGGGTGGGTGGAAGGCCATTGGGGGGAGCGCCAGCTCTTCCCCCGAGGGCCTGTTCCAGGACGTAATGGTTATGTCCGTGGCGCCTCAGCGCCTCGCCACCGGATGTAACCATTACGTCCATGGCGGGAAGGGGTTAAATGTTTACATTTGTTTAATCAGAGGCTGCATGTCAACATTCATTAACATTATCTTCATTATCATGGCTGGGAGAAGAATAGTACATAAAGGTCTTTATAACCAATTGTCGCAGCTGCTTCATTCTTTATTTAGTTGTAGTGTATGGTCTTCTATAGCATTCTGCTTCTATTTACAACAGTTCCCCCTATTGTCTAGGTCGGTCACTACACATTGCCTCCTCCTGTCCATTCTTGTGAATTCCCTTGTTTAAGTCCCCATCTTGCATTTTTCAGGGAGGCATATTATCATTGTGGAGTCATGTTTTCATTATGTTTTTGGTGAAAATCCAGTGATATTACTTAATGTGAACATAAATGCTGGGAAATGGACATCTGCTTGACTTGATTCTTTAAAGTTGATTTTGGTGGGGAATCAGTGGTGTCATGTCCCGTAGAGTTTGATGCTGCCAAATGCAGTGATTATATTTCATGTGGAAATGGATGACTGGAAACGTATACCAAATATACATATTTAAGGTGTGCCACAATTTCCATTGCAATCATTCATGATGCTAACTCCACCAAAGCTGGAGTTGAACTGCTTCTGTAGGTAAGACTTTTAACTGTCGTTAGCAGAATTAGCAACATCCAGAGAATAGTCTCTGAATTGGGTGACTAAATTGCAGGAGATGCAAAAGGAGAATCTGGAAGTTTTGACTAGATCCACTGTTACTACCATGCTCTAAATCAGAATCAAAGTAATTTGTCTAGGGTGCTGTAGACCTGGCCCGTGGGTTTAGACATGGCTGGGCAGTACTTGTGCCTGGCTGGGCTACTTCTAGGCTGGGTGGAAATGGGCTCCGTACTGGGCTGATAAAAAGGCAGAGCCATTGACAAAATTCAGCACAATCATATGTGATTGAGGCTGTTTTAAGGTCTAGGGTGTGACAGAAGCATAGCTGTCAAACTGACTTATTGCGAAGCATATACAAATAGTACCTTTTTGATCCACCTCTTCCAACCATTGGTTTTCTATAGCCAGCCTCTTTTAGCCATTAGCTTGGGAGTGTAACAATCATGTGTGGGCTCAGCCCAGTGGTGTATTCATCTCTCAGTTGATGGTATTGGCTGTATCAATGTATCCTTTGACCTCCTCTCCATTGAACTGCATGAGGGACTGCTTTACAGTTATAGCCCTCTCAATCCACTCTTTCTGGCTCTATATTGTGTCTCACTCTCATGTGGTAATGCTGCATGCGTTAACATGTTTAACCAGGCATATTGACTTTGACACTGCTAGTTTAAATCACACTCGAAATTCAGTATTCCACTGACCTATTAGTCATAAATTTCAGACCTGCTGCACTGAGTTTACCTTCCATCCTTCCAAGGACCATAAAATGAATACCTTTCAGTTGTTTATTAAAGCCTAGAGTCTACACTGCTGTGTACTACACAGAATTACGGTTGTTATTGTTAGTGTTGAAAGTACAACCGCCAGGCAAAATGCTCCATCACATCAAATAAAATAGAGGACTTTTGTTTTTCACTACATTTCACACCATTAGGCATGTGTCTAATCTTGGTGTATTAAACTCATTAATGTTTACAAATGTGAATCATGTGAAAACTTTGAAGGTGCCATGATTAGAAGGAGAGCATCCAAGACCACTGGGAGGCCATTTACTGTACGGAGACAGTTGTTGATGGATTTGGCCTCAAATGAAAGATTACACTTTGAGAAATACCTGTTCATTTCACCCTGTTTGGTAGTCCTGTTTATTGACACAGTAGTGTTGGAAAACTGTGAGGTCTAGGATAAAATTTGAAGTGACAGTGTGAGCGCGTGTGACCTTATTTGTTGTTTGATAATTTATTCATGAGAGGATGCGTTAGAGGTTCGATAGACCTTTTGACTCAGGCTATGAGTGTTCCACCATGGGTACAAATTTTACTCATGTCCTAAACAACAACAATGCAACCTGTTTAACCAATCCTTATCAGAGGCTAGGAGTCAGTAATCTTTACACAACATGACCCATGTGGCCATGAATAACCACACCTTTTAGTTATGTTAGAAAGTTTCTTTCCCTAGATTAACAATGCTAATGTCGCGTAAAGTAATCTCAGAATTTAATGATAAACATATACAAACCACACAGGCTGACCAAAGCGGCACAAGAATCTCAATTTAACCAAAGCATTTATCATTACCTATTCAAGGGTTACCGTACAAATTAACAAAAAGAATATCTGAACAATAAAAATGGCATACCTCTAGACTCAACGGATTAATAAAATCAATCCCTTGTTAATAACAATTGTTAGCACATGACACTAAATAACCGTCTAATTCGAAAGGCATGTTTGGATCTCATGCAAAAGTTAATTTGAAAAGCATCTCACTAGGGCTCTAACAAAATAGCAGTTGGTACTTAAAAGAAAGAACAAAAACACTGACAATCAATAATAGGCAATGGCTAAAGGCTATCAAGAAAGGGTATCTGGAACTACTCTGCTCCTGCTAAATGCAGCAGCAATAAGTCAAAAATCACAAATAACAATTGTTAGCACATGGCAAATTAGCTAACCCTCTAATTCGAATGGCATGTTTGGACCTCATGCAAAAGTAATTAAGGCAAAAGATAATTTGGAAAACATCTAACTAGGGCTGTAACAAAATAGTGGTTGGTTCTTAAAAGAAAGAACAAAAATCTATAACACGGAGAATTGCATTTTGTTATACCTCTGCTTAAATGGATCAGCAAGTGGTGACTTCTTCGTTAGTTGGCATCCATCTGGTCAGTGCCGACAGGGGACAGTGAAGGGGTTTGGCTCAGCCACGATTGGACTCTTAAGTTAACTGAGCCAGCTTTGAAAGGGCATCAAGCTAAGGAAACAGCATCAATAGCATTAGCAATCAATATGCAATGGCTAAAGGCTATCAAGAAAGGGTATCTGGAACTGATCTGCTCTTGCTAAGTGCAGCCGCAATAAGTCAAAAACCACAAAGTAATTTGCAAGACCTTATTGGTAATAAAATCGGGTGTTCACATCACCATTTTTCCATCAGGTAACATTTTGTTGTGATCACAACTCCAGTCAGTGAAGCCATTGTCATGTCCTGGGAACTTTAGTTTCTCATGCACCAAGGATACATATGTATCAATAGGTAGTACATTGCAGTACAACAGACAGTTCTCACAAGAAAGTTTAAGACATTTACAAATGATTTGATCAGCGCTGTATGAATAAGTGAATTCTAGTAAAACAAAAAACATTCACAAACATTTATTTATGCCATGAGGCTTAACATGAGGCCTTGTCAACTAGGCTCATCATTTCACAATTACTCTGTGCCTAGTAAAGTTAAGCAAATACATATCATTAATACATTGGTATAGTCCACTAATACATTTAGTTACATGTGCCTTTTATTTCTAAGCAGTTAATGTTCTTTCTTTATTAATGTCGAACATGTTATGACTGCCACCTAGGTGGGCACATTTTCAAAATCTTGAGTTCTCTATATTAGCCTAATTCATGTAATCTCTCAGCTACTAATCCACTCAAATTTATTAGTAATTAATTCGGCTTTCACAGCAATAGTTTTGATACAGTGTTGTTTTAATCTGTGTTGATGTTTGAGCACTTTACAATGTTTCACTTGGTTGCTAGTTCTGAGGAACGTGTGATGGACAATACGAGCCAAGATCTGTTGTTCCACCAGCAGAGATTGAGGTCTGCTTGAAAGATGGCATCAGATGTTATCATCTGGGTCATTGAAGTGAACATATAAAGTGAAGGCAGCAGGAAAGGAAGGTTGAAGGTTGGGAGGGGCTTAATTTTGTATCTGTGGGTAATGACATCCAGCGATAAGTTTTCACTTACCACTACACATTGCATATTATATGTTTGGCAGATTAGTATATTTGTAAGACAGCATGTTTTTTGTGTATTAAGGCAACATCTCAGCAGGTCTGGCATCACATTCCATTTCTAGAAGCCCTCAGGAGATAGTGTCAACGATGGTTAAAGGAATTCACTGAACAGAAACTCACTCTTTTATGCGACACAATAGAACTAAAATAATTCAAAGCTACCTGGTGGGATGTAACAGAGTAAGCATACTAGGAATATCAGTGTAAGTCTGACTGCAAGGAAAGGGGCAGAATGGGAGGTCCTCGCACGGCATCTGCTGTGGAATTCCCTGAATATTTGGCCAGAGGTTTTACAGGGAAATAGCGCAGAAGATCCCTAGATGCTGGAAACCATTGATATTTTTAAATCAACCTTATAAATATTGTTTTATTATTTATGCTTTTGCCCATTTCCTCTTTTCTGTCTTTGCTGAGATGACTTCCTCTGGGGGCCCACTTTGGCCCCACCAGCTTTCCCTACTGCCTTGCCTTTCCTGTAGTAATTGTGTTGCTTCCACATCACCCGCTGTCTCTTACTGTGTTTTGGCAGTGTTTCCCACCTGTGTACCAGATGTCCCACCTAGCCATGTACATGTTTATGCATCAGAACTCGTTCTGAGGATCTATTACTTTAATATCCTTGTTCTCAGGCACAAACTCATTGGCAGCAAAAAACAATGTGTTTATTTTTTTAATTTGGGATAGGTTAAAGGTCTTAATACCCTGCCTTAAGCTAATACACTCTATTTGCTTTTTAAGGAAGAATTTATTTAGTTAGATGGCAGTAGGAAAATAGACTATACCGGTCTCCTAAGAGTATTATGATATATTTTCCATATGCTACATTTATGCTGTGTGGATAGGTTTTACACATTCCACTCAGTAATGAAACATGTTGATTGATCTTACATTCTAGGCTTAGACAAAAATGTCTGCTGATTCAGGCGAAGCAACTGGTACCAAAGTGGAGCCGGAGGTGGAGCAAATGGATAACTGTGCTGTGCAGTCTGGAGCCGGAGACTTGGAACCCGATACTGCTGCTGCTGCACTTTTGAAGGACACTTCAGAAGCAGAGCCCAGTGGAGCAGGGCCTTTGCCAGTAGTGGAAGAAAAGACAGCTGATCCAGAGCTCCCATTGAAGGAAGAAGTAGTTAGAACTCAACCTTCCTCCGTAGAAGGAACAGAGAACAGACCTGAGTGCAGCGACTTTGTCAGTCTAGAACCTGAGCCTGGAGCCGAAGGGACACAGGAAGAACAATGTGCTCAGGTACTTGTCTGTAAATCACATCAATGCAAATGGACGAATGGAAGAACTGTTGATATTTCTGTTTTTAAATGCGCTTCTCTGAGGCCAGCATACACTCAAACAAGCAGTAGCCTGTAGCATAGTCATCCATACTGATGTAGGCAAACCACTGCCCTCACTTATCAATTTGACATCCTTACAGTACAAGCCGCTCTGTGTTTTTGGCTGCCTGCCTTATTTGAATATTGAAATCCTTTTCATGCAGCATTTTATGTTTCATGTTTACAGTGTCTCCAAGTTCTCTGGTAAACGTTTTAGGTAGAATCGCATATTGACACTATATAAAAAACCTATCATGTATAAATAAATCACTAATGGAATGTAGAGGAGAAATAGTGCTCCAGGATTCAATTTATACATCTCCTACTTGATAATCATTAGTGGAGATCTGGCCTCTTTTTGGAATCTGCTGGCCTTGCTACAGCTTTGGCTCCACTTCCTATGAATTCAGTGCTCTAGGTCCGAGCACTTGAGAGGTTCCTAGCCTGCTAGCTCTATGGTAAAAGTGCCTGCAGGTTAAGGGTTTCTTCAGTGAATGATAAGGCATCATTAACATGTTGCAGTGGAGTTGAATAATCGTTTTCATAGTCTTACATTGTACAGATTAGTGCAGTATTATTGAATATACAGACTTGAATGGGGTGTCTTTTTCAGTAGTTTATTGGTTCTCTCTTCCCATTGGCCAGCAATATTATGGATTCCAAAGGTTTTTGAAGATGAATAAGCAGGTTGCAAGCTGCCAAGACTTAGGTTTTTCTAAAGACATGCAAGGGAGGCCAGAAGCCACCCATAGGATTCACACGTTTGTTAAAATCTTATCTTTCAGAAGGTCGGTGCTGAAAGATGGTTGTTCTAATTCTAGTTCTTATTGGCAAACTTGTCCAATCTCTTTCTCATGACACCAGTGGATGGCTTCACCAATAGCTATTGGCAGTGAGGTTCTTTCTGATCATCAGTCTCTTCTGCATGAATCAAAAATGTAGATGCTCACTCTGTTGTATATTAACTTTTATGGGCTTTAGCCTGATTGATGGGGCATTCGATAATGTTTTTTCAGAGCGTTTAACATCCACAGGTATGATTGTGTTTTGGTTCTAGGCTGAGCCAACGTCTAACAAAGTTCACTTTTAGGAGTGAACTCTTTAATAGTGTTGTTTGGGCATTTTTGCTGGTCCTTCAAAACCTTGAGAAGGCAGACTGGGCCCTCTTTCCTCATAGGTACACTTTGTGTGCATGGCAGCTTTTGGGTTGTTAGTTATGTTTGGTAAAGGGTTTAGCGCTCCGTTTTAGATGTTTCTGAAAAACCCATGGTCTCTGGAACACATTAAATGGTTACCTGTGTGGAAAGCAGCATGGTTTTACTCTATTTTGCAGCTCTGTCTTTGTTCCTCTGGGTATGTCAGTTCTAACTCCAGGAGAATGGGCTCTTCTGCCAGCCTTTACTGGTGCTGTGCAGGGAACATCTGCATTTTCATATTGATTCATAAGCCAGTAACAGCCATCTTGCTCAAATTCCAGCCACATGTAGGGTAAGAGATGGGTATTTGACCACATAATCATTTTCTGCTGTTAGATCTTTTGGGTTTGAAGACCTCTGTAAACCAGCTGGGACCATGTAAGTTCTTCAGCTACATGGTTTTCTCAAGTTCCTCACATATATCATTCGTGCCCCTTCCAGTTGTGAGGCCATTTTAGGGGGTTTATTTCAGATGAACATTATATGCTTTCTTCTCTCCTGTAAGCCAGGTTTATGTTTTTTCTTTTTCTTGCTGCAGAATTACCCACCATTCAGCATTTGGATCAGGGTACAGATAGGCACGGTAAATTTTTGTTTTCCTTAACAGTTCATCTTTATTTTCTGATGGTGCGTATTTCTTTTTTGCTAAAGTATCCTGTTTTTTTGGCACCTCTCTTTCTGGGCATTTGTTTTCTTCCATATTGATTTGCATTGGGGTCCAGTGTCAATACCAAGTTGTTTGTTCATTGAGGGGCCATCTCCTCTTTAATGGTGATATGGAGGCCGGTAATTTAGGTTGTGTGATTAACATGGAGTATCAGTGTTACTCCAGAGTCGTCAGACTCCATTAAATTATTTGTCCAGTCAGAGTAAGAGGACTTGCTTCTGTCCAGAGAAGCTAATCGACTTTTCTCAAGTTCTCAAGAGTTAGACAAGAGTTGTTACATAAAATATAAGTGTAAGAAAATAGGCATAGCTCTGCAGTTGGGTGAACTACTTACTCCAGATTTTGTCCCTGTGCCTCAAATCAGTTTTTTTAAATTCTCATTATGAGTGATGATGAAATGCAGGAATATGGATAGTTCCTTTCTTCTCCTAGGAGAGGTGATGTCTGCTTTTTCTGGTTAATATTCTTAGGGATATTTATTTTAAGGAGAGACACAAGCCTCGGTTTTCCTCAGTTTTTTCTAGTTTTCCTCTGCAGGGAGTTTTGCAACCAAACGTTATCTTACCAAGATATGCAATTTTTCTTGTCTCCTTTACCTCTTACCCAGGATTCTGGCTGTGCGGGGCACCTTCTCAGAGAAGGAGAAAAGGGCCAGCTTCCATTGTATCATACCATGATTTAACAATACAATTTCTCTGGAACCTCTTTTCAGGAATGATGAGTTATGTACTTTGTGGAACTCCTTCAGGGTGAGCCTGAATTAGTGTTAAAATTCCTTAAAGGGTGTTTACAATGTCAGTTGATATGTGATAACACAGGGTACGTTGAGGGTTTTTTGCCATCAGGATCCTTGATTTGCCCTTCTTTTGCTTAGCATTTCTCTAATGAGATTTTTTCGGGTTGCAACTGAGAATTCGTCCCATTTCTTTTTCTGCGTCCTCCTTTTGTTTTTTTCTACATTATGGCTTTTCTCTTGAGGAGACTCTTATCACGTTGTATCCTCTCAAGTGTTTTCCACTCTGCTCCTGTTTTGGGTGAGATGAACTCTGTTTAGAGCAGACATCCATACTTTTAGCTTATTGTTCACATGAGTTGATCATTTAATTACTTGTTCCTTTCTTAGAGCTGGAGTTCCTCCCTTCTATTTTCTAACACTTTTTCAGTGTTCCTCATGCTTATTGTGTCACAGACACATGGCATACATGAGTTAAAATCCTCCTAACGTGGACAATGTGAGCTTTCAGATCATCTTAAAGAAACTGAATTCTGAAGGTATGATCTATTTCTTGTGTGTAGGGGTCGGAGATCTTTTTGTTTTTCACACTGAGACATTGCGTAATTTCTGTCATTTCTTTTGACTATGAAGCTGGATTTACTCTTCCGAGTAGTAATTCTGCAGTATAGAGGCAAACTGGCAGCCCCATGAGCATATTGATGTTGACTACAGATTCATTTTGTTGTGTTTTGTGTCTTTGTCACTGTGGCTGTAGTATGTGTTTTTAACATGAACGCCTTTTGCCTTAAATTTGACTGTAAATAAGCCTAACACTGCATTATTTGGATTTCTGTATGTCTGATAATGGGACTGCTTGATTGCATTGAAGACATATTGCTTGGGTAGATCCTCATCAAGTAAGAAATGGGACATGTTTTCATGATGCTGATTAGGAGCCAGAAATGGGACATGTTTTCATGATGCTGCCTAGGAGCCTCCCATAGAATGTCTTTTCTGCTCTGAATGGGATCCTAGTAGACTTAAGGCCTCATTTAGATCTCAGCAGAAGGGTTACTCCATCACAGCGGTGACGGATATACCGTCCGGCAAAATATAAATCATATTCTGTGGGATTTATATTTCGGCGGACGGGATATCCGTCACTGTTGTGATGGAGTAATCAATTCACCGAGATCTAAATCTGGCCCTGGGGTGGTTATCTCTAAGGAAGCTGCAGCTTGAACTTTATTACGCAGTGGCACATCTAGAATGGCTGATAAGGTGGGCAATAGATGGTGATAATATGGAACTACAATACCTGGGACATGAACTTAGTGGAGATGTGATTGTTCAACATTTGACACATCCCCATAAGGGTGTTAATACTTTGTCACACCTGGTGATGGTGGCTAGATATAGATGGAAGCACACCTAATGCACACCGGGGTGCAGACCCCATGGGTGCCAAAACTACCATTGTGTTCACTACTGAGATTCAGTATGCTGATGGACAGGATTGTGGTGTGCTCATAGACTCCGGCATAAGTGAAACCCATAGATGATTTGGTAGTTTATAATCACTTTGCTCTCCTTACACAATTTAACACAAACATTTCCCTTGACCCTTGTCGATTCCTGGCAAATAATGTGCTTTACATTGCCTTTAAAGAAACATGGGAGGAGTAGCCTAACCACTCCAGATATACACACCATTTTTCAGGCTGCATTAACTAGTGGTTATGAACTACTGGTGACTCATTTATATACCCAGCTGATAGCTCAAACAAAGATTGCTTTAACTGCGCTTAAAGCTGTCTGGGAGATGGATGTGAATTATGAAATTCCCAATAGCAAGTGAAAGTGGCCAGTGGGTTTCCCTATGGTAGTATCTAGAAATGTCTGTTTTCAATTGATTCACTACCATATACTGCACTGGTGTTATCTAACATAGTGCTCGTAGATTACTTCGCACAGTAGCAGACAAGAGACCTAGATGTAATGCTACTAATACAGTTTCTGGGTATATCCAAATTTGGCTTGTTGAGTTGTGTATCCCAAGCACTCCTAAGACCTTCTGGCTTGGCAT
The DNA here is from genome assembly GCF_031143425.1 of Pleurodeles waltl. NCBI lineage: Eukaryota > Metazoa > Chordata > Amphibia > Caudata > Salamandridae > Pleurodeles > Pleurodeles waltl. Next base: position 1,027,137,141 of record NC_090437.1, on the reverse strand, counting down.
AATGCTGCAATTCAAGAAGGCATGGAAGCGACTAGATTTGTAGACCTAGCTTTTGCATTGGCTAAACAGCCAACAGATTGCAATGAAGTCCAAGAGCGGGGTTGCTCCAAGACCAGATGTATGGAGGAAACAATTGGTGAAATGGACTGGCATAGAAGTTCAAGTGTTAACTGATCTGGCAAGAAAGGGGGGAAGGAGGGAAGGAAGGATGAGGTAGGTTTTTCCTGTCCAAGATCCCAAAAGATGACAACTGCCCTCCTTCCCCCTTAATATGCAACTAACATACCCCCATGAGATTGACAGTTGACCACAGCATGTAAGTACTCTAAATTATATTGCAGCTCGTGTGCGACAACTTCAGACTCTTGTTGCTGCTTGGGCTTTACAACTTCTTGAATAATTGTTGTCCACATCAGTTCCTTCCCCCAGAGCCTCCTACATGGTTTATGTTCTTGTTGTGCCCCTTTCCCTCCCCTTCCTTTTTTCCTGTCCTCCCCCCCCTGGTTCCTAGATGTGTATGGTAGGAGCCCTCAAAGGGTCCTGAAAAGACATTAATTACTGTTTGACTCCTTATGTGATCGATCAGCCTGTTGGTAAATGTTTTGTACATGTTTGGTTATTTCAGACATACTTCCTTTCAGTACTTTCAAGCATCTCTGTTCTTACTAATGTTTTTCGAGATTGAGTTGCATAATTATTTTGTGGATAATGCTGCAAAGTATGTAATGCTCACTCTGATCCTGTGTTTATTGCTCTAAATCAGCATAAAAACAATAAATATATTTGAAAAGAAGTAAGAAATGGGATACGGAAGAAGATGAGAAGGTAATGTTGAGATTGCGTACTTCTAATCATCATTACTCCGATTCTTCCTTCCTCTTTCTAGTACTTATGAAGTGTGAGGCTTTGTCTGCAATCCTGGGCTTTTAGCTTGGTTTCAACAGAAAGTGTTTTGTGCACCTATGCCTTTTTAGGGATCACATAATGTATGTTAAGGAGGGTGCTTAAACTCACTTTCAGTGGTCTGTGGTTAAAAAGATAGCTTATATTTGGGGTGCTGGTCTGAGTGAGTAAGTACTAGGACGAGGAGGAAGGAAGAATTGAAATAACTTATCTTCATTATCTAGATAATGGTGATACAGTTCCCTACCAAACATAGGTTCTCACATGATGCCATGAGCATTACTAATATTTGCATCTTAGAATGGGGTCATTCAGGTTAATTATCATAGGTCATATCCTTAAATTCCTTCATAACTTGGAAATTACTACCCCAACACTTAAAATAATCTAAAAAAGTGTATTTTATGCCCGAGTTTTTATCTGTTGTGAATATCATATCTGTCAACCCACCTTTGGTGGTTGTCATGTGCTTTTTATTTCTATTCACCTGCCTGAGAAACAAAATGTCTCCAAAGACTCTAACGGAGACCTTCACTTTCCACATCTGTCACCCTTCAGCAAACATTAATTTCTCATTGACCTTAATAGTATCACTCTCTTAAATTCCTGACTTCATACACATTTTTGTTTAAAGAGGTTGACAGATGCTACTTTTTTCCATGTATTGATGACTAATCTTATTATTGTATTAGTTTTGGTTGTATATTTCAAAAATCTAGAGCTGAATAAAAACATGAATTGTGTTTTCCATTAGGATCCAAACGCCCACACAGCAGAAAGTGGATGGGGAGCCTGGGGATCGTGGGGCAAGTCTTTGCTGTCAACCGCTACTGCTTCAGTTGGTGAGTAACTTAGTTTTGCATTTCACTTCGAATCTGATACTGTGTTGCTTTCTTACAGAGGTATGTCAATATTATTCAAAAGTTGAAAGTTTGTTGTCAAACTAAGTAATTAAAAAAAGTTACATATTTAGAATATCTAAATCAAATTCTTTTGGCCGAATACATAATAGATGTTTGCTTTGACAACGTCAGCTTAGAATTCAGAATGCAGAAAATTGTCATTGCAGTTTCCATTTTGAAGCGCAGTACCCATCGCACAAACTCTTCCTAATCGCGAATGAAAACAGAGTGGAAAGTTCACTTCCTTAAATGCAACGGGTTGAGTGGTAACTATTTGCTGAAAGCCAGAGACAAACTAGTAAAAGCTATAAAGTAAAGATATCTATGAAGGCTGCAGTGCCTATGGACAAGGCCTCATCACAGGTGCTGAAGAAGAGGGCCAACAAAAGTTTTGAGGAATGCTTGCAGTCAGCGTCTGTGCACACTGCAGCCTGCTTCTTTATTAACCTTTGGCCTGATGCAGCGCTCAACGTAAGGATGCGTGCATGCGGGTTGTGTCGTTGAACTACATTCCTCCCCAAATTTCTTTTACCTGAACTTCAAACAGTCAAACTGGTGGCTTCTCAATAGATGACATTAACAGCTGCTCCTCATTATTTATAGAACTCAGGTAGGCCATGCCATTTTGCTGACCTTCACCCGGACATGGATTGCCTGGGTGTGTTGGTGCGCCACCTCCGAAAAACAAAACATTTGTTGTAACCAGTTCACTTCCCCTCCTGGCTGTCATCATTGTCCCCATTTTGCTTGTTACTAGTAGAGGGTGCTTTTCAAATGGAAGACAGAACTTCCCCCCCTTCCTCAATGCCAATTGCATACCAAGACCCAGTCACCAACCTTGATGGCGGACTCTCAAGATCCTCTGGTCTCATTCGCCCCGGCTGTATTGCAGGCTAGTTTTTGCTGGCTAGCCTATTTGCCAAGCTGTGCTGGTGACCATGATTCTGCCAGGGAAAGAACATCTCAGAAGCCTTGGTTAAGCATGAGATCAGCTGGTGACCGGTTGGTGGTGCTATGTGCAGTGCAACTATAAGCTCCCAAGAATTTTATCATCATGTCTTTGACATCCTTTTATTGTTCCAGACCAATCCAGATGGCTGTATCCGAGTCCTCATCAGCCTCTCAACCTCCACATTAGTTTGAAGCCACCATTGCTTTATTTTCCTGAGTCATAGGAAGGGGCATAAGGTATTCTCGGAATTAGTTCCTTTGGAACGAAGGCCCATCGTCCCTGTACGCCCTTTTTTTGGTAGCCCAAACATGGCAAATATTATGTCAAGTTGACTTTTCGTTTTGTTTGAAATTCGCGGTGGTCATTATCTCGACAACCGGAAATTTGGAGTATGTATCAGAGAGTACTAGCATATGGTGCGCATGCGGTAGTGATCCAAAATTAGCACTCAAATCTTGCCACAGGCCATCACTGGGGTTCTTCTGCCAAAATTGGTGCAAGTCTAGCCAGAGCCTGGGTTTTGGCACCAGTGGCAGCTCACCACCACCTTGTCAACACTGGTTTCCATTGCTGGAAACCAGACTTTACTTTACAGTTGAGCTTTCGTCTTCGTGCTTTGATGTCCTGTGTGCACTAGTAGCAACATTTGGTGTCTCATATGTCATTGAATGATGTGACGCTGAGCTCATCACACATGTGCCATAGTGCTGTCAAATCACACTGGTAGATGTCATTGTAGTCACTGAAGTTCTGAAGGTTATCCTTCCATTGACTTGAGAGAAAACTGTCACATGCTATCTGGAGGCAGGGGTCTAATATGGTCATTTTAGCACTATCCATGAGCTTTGCTGCTTGACATATTTGTCTTCCTCTGCTTTGAGATCTTGTGCATTTGGCGACTTGGACTGGGGATCTGGGGTTGGTACTTGCAGGTTTGTACTGCTTCAAACTGGTGTGAATTGGTATTTCCAAAGTTGGCACTTCCTCTTCTCTATGCAGGATGGGGGATTGGTGCTGTGTCCCTAAGAATGATATGACGGGCTTATGTTCTGTAGTGACCTTGAAGGTTTAGACATAAAAGTAGAGATGAAAATGGGTGCAACCCCACTTGATCGCAATGGGCTCTTTCTCAACGTTGGCATTTCTCTTCTCAGTTTTGGCGAGTGCTCTGGTTGCGAAAGCGACCGTTGTCCACTTCATTTTGTTTACTTTTTGCATGTGTACACCTCCAAGCTTGATGGGACTTGCATCCACGATTAGTTCAGACTCTCTGGCTGGGTTGAAATACAACATTGTTGTGTCTTTCCAGTTTGATACCGTTAGCCCGCCATTGGCTTATCTAATTTATCATATTAAGTGGACGCAGCTTTAAGGTCGATGAACCTTTTTACTTGTTTAAATTAATAATGTTATTTGTCACATAACACAACAATATAAACAATCCAAATCACACTAAAGAGTCAGTAAAGAACACACCATTACCCATTTGGCCATGAATAACTACACCTTTGGTAATAATTAAAATGTTTATGTCCCTATATTAACAATGCTAAGTTGTCTCAACACCAAATGGTACAAGTAAAGAAACATCACAGGATGTCCAAATCGTGTAAATTATCTTAGTTTGACCAAAGCAATAAGAACAATAATTTCAATAGCTAAAACACTGTGTCGTGCTGCTTGGATACTGGAAACAGCAAGAGTGGTACTCCAGCAGGTTTTGGTGCTCTCGGTGTCTATACCGTCGGTCAATAAGAAATGAGGCAAGGTTGCAGTGTGCTTGCTGGTAGCATGGGAGACGATCAAGCTTCCTTGTCGCTAATGTGGTGCCACAGGGCGAGGTCTCTTCACAGAAGAAGAGGGCCGAGACTAGTTTAGAGGAATACTCAATGCTTCCTTAAAAACCTTTCCCTTGACACCGCCCCTGAAGCCAGGTTGCGTGCATGTGTGTTGTGTTGTATGTCTCATGTGTGCCATGTGACACATTAAAAAAGCCCAACTTTGATCATCACTTGTAGGGCTTCTAGCTTATGGGGGCACAGGAACTATCTTTCTGGGAATGTGCCATGCCTCCCGAAGTCAGTCGATAAAGCAACATTCATTGTGGTATGGTAACCTCTGCCCCCTTAAAGAAGAGATCAATATGTTAGAGTTCATCACAAAACTGAAAGCAGATACTGAAAATCTGCTGCCCATTGCTGGCCTCGTCCCTGCTTGTTGAGCAATAATAAAGAAAAACAGATTCCTTCTTCTGAAAATTAGGTATTTGTGTGCGGGGTCGGACTGGCCTGTAGGGCAATTTAGCAGTGCCAGAAGGTCTGGTCAAACATAAGTATGTGGGACAGTTTTTTGGCATTTGGGAGACTGTTTTATGGGTTGGTGGGCATTTGCATTGTTAATTTCCCTGATATCAACACAGACATTGGATGCAGCCAGCGCAAATACATGCAGATTTCCCTACCTTGCAAAACACCTTTAGAGGATGTCTTTACTAATGGCGGCTTCAGTGAAAAAAAGTGGTGGGGCAGCACGGGGGAATAAAAAACAACAACAAAAAAACACTTATCTACCTCAGTGCTGTTCTGCACCTCTTCTCTTGACTCCTGGTAGTCAGTGCAAGGCTCCCAGTCCCCAACACCAATCCAGACACTGCTCTGATGCTGGTAATACTATTTAACAGCATGAGAGCAGCTCTGTGATTGGCCTGAGTAGTCTGCTTTGATGCTCAGTCAGGCCCTAAGAGCCTGTACTTGGTCTTCACCTGGCTGTGCACACAGCTTGCACCACAGCTTGGGGGGAGCAATCTAAGTGCGCATGTTGGTTTGGCTGCCCTAAGACGTCCGGCCAAACCCACATGCGCACTTGCAGCAGTGCCCACCACTCCTCCCCCTGCTGCAGCTGCTGTCCAACGGGATGGCCCAGCCCTGCTCTGCGGTTGACTCAACTCGGCAAGGAAAAATATTAACGTTATTATCATTTTATTTTTCATGTTTCCATTGATGAGAGAGCAGCAAGGCTGACCCTTCTAATCTGCACCTCACTGTAATTAGCCCATGTGCGCACCAACACATTTGTGCACTCGCCACTCCTCAATGGGGAATCTCACCACAGCTTCATTTTTTTTTTTTTTAAATCTGTTTATTAAGCGAAACATTCACACAACAATACTTTGGCTGTTAATGATTCTACAATCCATTTGATAGCTTATGTAAACCTGCACAGCATTATCACACAATAATGATACAAAGAAACGGGGAGAAGAGAGGGAAGAGAACAAAAAAAAAAAGGGGGGGAAGCGGGCAGGCAAAGAGAGCAAATATTAGACAGCATGAACATGCTAAGGAGAGGAAAATAAAACAGCATACAGCTTGAAAACTATGAGCTTGACTAATTGCTAATTAAAGATGCAGCTAAGCGCTATTAATGTCATTACTAGTGTAGATAATCCCCAACAGGTAGAGGGGGAATAATAAAGAAGGAGTGCGGCTAATATATATGAATAAAGCGGGGGTCGTAACTGAGGTGTGACTTATGTTTTGCGGAGTTTGAAAGGGTACCAGGCAGAAGTAATATTAGATAACCTTGGTGTGGGTAGCATGTAAATTTGACCGCAGAGAAAGTATCCTAGTATGCCGTGAGATTACATTGTGGACAGGAGTGAGGGCGTAGATGGCTGGTGTAAGTGAGAATGAGAAAGGTTAGGGCAGCGTAATTGACGTACTGACGGTGTCAGCCAGAGATGTGGTGGGTGTGTAAAATGCACTGCTCACAGGGGATACATGTCATCCCTGGCTTCTATTGCCACCACAAATGTGTCCCACACCTCGGGCCCTCCTGCATGAGACCTTTGTGTTGCAATGAGCGGAGTGTCTGGACTTCAGCCTGCGCACGACAATGTAAGTCACGAAGCCAGGTCATGTGGGAAGGGACGTGTGGTGCTTTCCAATGCGTTGCTATTAGCCGTTTGAAAACAACGAATGCTAAGTCTATGAATCTGTGTATTTGTTTATCCCCTCTGGTGCGGTGGCGTATGCCAAGTAAGCAGGAATCTGGTGTGGGTGACAGAGTGTGAGATGAGATGTCTGTTGTGGCGTCTGTAACGCGGAGCCAAGCCGAGTTTATTGAGTGGCAGCTCCAAACCATATGGTAAAAGTTAGCTGCCGGAGTGGCGCATCTTGGGCATGTTGGACTTGTGCTCGGATATATTCTTTGGATGCGGGCTGGGGATAAATATGATTGGTGAATATAGTTGAATTGGGTGTATCGCAGGCGAGGATTACGGGATATTGATTTGATCATTTTAAGAGCTGCGATCCAAGTCTTTTGAGGTAGTGGCGAAGGGAGGACAGAATTCCATCGTGCCTTAGCATGCAGCAGAGTGGTGCAAACCGCCGCCATCAATGCTTTATACAATTTAGTTATAATGCCTTTTGTGCAACCTATGGTCAGGTAAGTAATGGGGTCTCGGGGGCTTGGCACTACCGACCCCCCCCAAAGGTTATTAAGTAGCCGCTTAATGGCGCTGTATGTCAAGAAGGCCCCATTGTGCAACACTCCGGCAGACACCAGTTCCGCAAAGGTGCACATTACAGAGCTAGAATATAGATCGCTCGCCTTCAGTGTGTTTATTTCCCGCGTATCGTGATGCATTGAAAGGATTTGAGTGCCCGGCAATTGAAATAGCGGTAGCGAGGGTGAGTAAGGGGGGGAGGAGGTCTTGCCTTGGATGTATCTGCGCCAGCAGAACCGAGCTGCTTCCAACAGTATTAATTTTGGGAGTGGGGGGGAGGGCCCGACAGCATTGTACTCAGCAGCTTCCGCGGGGCTATATGTGTCTGCAACAATATACTTTCAGCAGGGGGAATCTCTTGAAGCCATGTGGATAGCCACGATAATTGAGCTGCTGCGTAGTATCTTTCGAAATTAGGCATGCCCAGCCCACCCGCCTCCTGCGAGTGTTGTGTTATGGTCAACGCTACCCTGCGTCTGTCCTTGTCCCAGAGTAAGTCGGTTAATATTGATTGCAGTTTGGTAAAGAACAAGCGTGGTAGGCACAACGGGAGGGCAGTGAAGTAATATAAAAACCTTGGAAGGATAAGCATCTTGGCAATCGCCACTCGAACCATGGGGGACAAGGGGAGCGAGCTCCAAAAAGGTATTAAGCTGCGGGTGGAGCTGAGTACCCTGTCAATGTTACCCTCTTTCAGATCTGTGATAGAGTGGTAGATCTGCACTCTGAGATATTTAAAGGTTGTGTATGACCACGGTAGTTTATATTGTGGAAGTGCTGTGTGGCGATCAAGCGGTATAGTGATAAGAGGGAAGATACTTGACTTGGACCAATTGACGTGCAAGCCAGAGGCGAGGGCAAAGGAGTCCAACAACTGCAGTACCGCACCCATGGAGGCCGAGTGGTTGCGCAAGTATATTAGGGCATCGTCTGCATATAAGGATATAATGTGATAAGTGTTCAATTCCGGAATGCCCCATATGTGTGCGTAGTTGCGTAGTTTAATTGCTAATGGTTCCATGGCAATAGCGAATAGTACAGGAGATAGTGGACAGCCTTGTCTGGTGCCTCTACCTATAGGGAATGCTTCGGAAATAGTGCGACCATTTTTGACGCGGGCTATAGGCATGGAATAAAGCGTTTTGATCCAGCTGATGAAGCCGGGACCGAAACCGAACGCTTTGAGTGTACGTAGGAGCTAATTCCAGCTTAGCGTATCAAACGCTTTTTCGATGTCTAGGGAGAGGGCCACCGCTTTGGTATTTGTGTTACCATGCATTATGTGTAGGAGTCTTCTAATATTTAAGAAGGTGCTTCTGCCAGGTATAAAGCCGGACTGGTCCTGGTGTACCAAGATTGGTAGATAGGGGAGGAGCCTATTTGCTAGTGCTTTCCCCAATAATTTGCAATCTGTATTGAGTAGGGAGAGCGGCCTGTACGATTTGACATCAAGAGGGTCCTGGCCCGCTTTTGGGAGGACAACTATCAAAGCCTCACGTATAGAATCTGGCAACTGCAGGTTGCGGTGTTCTTCGTTGAATACCTCTATGGGTGTATGTAGGAGATGGGTAGTATGGGAATTAAAATATTCTACCAGTAGACCATCTGAGCCAGGAGTTTTACTGCGTGCCATTTGGGATAGAGCTATACGCAGCTCTTCAATTGTAATAGGGCCATCTAGAGTAGCGGTGTTATCGAGGATAAGTTGGTTTTGAGAGACAAGATTTAATATGTCAGCAAGGTGCTGCTCTGGAGGAGGGGGAGGGGATGTGTAAAGGGTGCGGTAGTATGTTGAAAAGGCGTCGTTGATGCCCGTCTGAGTATTAACAATGACATCAGGATTTAAACGTATCACACCTTTGGGTGTTGGCTGCGAGGGCTGGCGGGTCAGCCAGGCCAGTAGCCTGCCCGATCTGTCTCCCTCAGCGTGTTGTCTTGCCATGTAATGTCTGTAGTCATGTTTGCTTAATCTATTGTCTGCTTCCCTATGGGCAGCTCTGAGCGAGTTCAATGTTGTTAATGTGGATTCTCCGCCGGCTGTCTCATTCTCCGCTTTGCGGAGTTTTACCTCCAGATCTTGTAATTCTTTGGTAAATGTTTTTCTCACCCCGAATGTGGCCGCGAGGCAATGTCCACGTATCACCGCTTTGTGGGCATCCCACTCTATGGCACGGGGTGAGGTTGTATTCTTGTTCAATAGAAAGTAATCGACTAGTCTTTTAGACATATCTGTTTGGAAGGGGGGATCTAAAAGAGCTTCTGGCTGCAGTCCCCATGTTGGTATACGCGTGTGTGTGTGACCCCATGCCATTATGACACATAGGGGGTTATGGTCTGATATAGTGCGCGCTAGGTATTCAGACATGCATACTTTATGAATTAAGGTTGCAGATACAAAAATCATATCTATTCTGGTGTGTAACTTATGTACAGGGGAGTAGTACGAATATTCGCGGTGAACAGGATGACTCACCCTCCATACATCCCTCAGACCATTATTTGATGCCCAGCTTACTAGAGCTTGTGCGGCGCGATTGGAAGGGGCCGTGGCGAGTGGGGGAAACAAGCGGTCCATTTGAGTGTCAAGAACATTGTTAAAGTCTCCACCCCATATGCACTCTAGTATGGTATCGCTGAGACTACCGGTAGACAGTGTGGATAAAAAATCACGTTGATTTACATTTGGGGAGTACAGTGCAACTAGGGCTAAGGGGGATCCATCAAGGGTACCTTCGAGTATCACGTATCTACCATTGGAGTCGCACTGTGCGCGAGACGCGGCAAATGGGACCCCAGGAGCAATCCAAATGGCTGCTCCGCGGGCGAAAGATGAGGAAATGGTGCCATGCAATTGACCTTTCCATTTTGAATGTGTGCTTTCCAATGTGGATTTGGAGAGATGTGTCTCTTGTAATAGAGCTATGTGTATTTGATGCCTCTTGAGAAAGGCATAAACTCTTTGACGTTTCCGTGGGGTTGCCATACCTCTAATATTCCATGTGAGTACCTTATATTTCAAGATACCTTGGTGCGTCTGGGTAGCCATGTTATTTTTGTGGTCGTCATGTAACCGGAGGGGTGGATATCTGCTACCCCCAGTGTGAAAGTATTGTGTTGCCCACCCGCTAGAACATGGCAGTCAATGACCGCTATTTTGTGAGCTGTAATCCTGTTACTATAATAGATATGACATGTGCGTTTGCTGCCGCCTTTACAGTTAACTAGCCTGTAACAAAACCAACCGATAGATAGAAATGTGCACTCTAATATGAAATATAACAACACTAAAATTACTAATAAATAAAAAACATTTCCGGCAATTGCCGGCTTGAGAGAATGGTCCATATGGAACAGGGGGGAGCCAGAGGGCATTGATGTGTGGGCATTGATTTACCCTGCCCAAATTACTCATGGTTCAGAGTGCGAGGTACACCGCAGCCCAAAAATACGGCAGTAACAACCGACTGCCGCTAAGCAGCCAGAGAGAGGGGAAGTTATAACAACGTATCCAGATAACGGGAGTGGGAGGAACTTAATTGCTTAGCATATGTCATTAGCTGCACGGGGTGTGAGGGAAGGACCACGTGTGGAGTCCGCTGAGTCTGAATTTACGTCCTGTTCCCGGTCCGCGTCCATTTGTGTGGATGAGGTAGTGGCCGATGCATTTACGAAGCTGGATGTGGCCCGCAGGAGCCGGGAGCGTTCGGACCGTGCCTGTTCAGGTGATGGTTTAGCTCCCCGTTTTTTGCGTTGTCTGCGGCCCGAAGTAGGGCAAGAGCTATTGTCGTCCAGAGTGCTTGCGTCTGGTGGGTCAGCTAGACCTTTAGCATGCAGCCAGGTCCAGGCGTCTTCCGGAGTGGTGAAAAAAAAAGAGCGAGTGTCATCCTGCACCCGGAGTCTGGCTGGGAACATCAGCGCGTACTTGATACTATGTTTGCGGAGACATGACTTAACATGGTAAAAAGAGTTACATTTCTTCTGTATTTCTGCCGTAAAGTCTGGATAAGCTGAGATCAGCGCATTTTCGAAGCTTACCGGACCAGATTTGCGGAATAACTCTAGAATGAGGTCTCTATCGCGATAGTTAAGGAGTCTTACTATGAGCGGGCGCGGTTGTGAGCCAGGTGAGGGGGGTCTGCCGGGGATCCTGTGAGCCCTTTCAACAGAGAAGAACTTCGGTATGTTGCCTTTGAGAATTGTGTCTGTGAGCCATTGCTCTATGAATAATTCAGTGCTTAGGCCCTCAACACGTTCAGGGAATCCCACCAGCCGAATGTTATTGCGGCGGGACCTGCTTTCTGCCTCCTAGGCTCTGCGTTTTAAGGAGTCCACATCTAACGATAGGTGCGCTAATTGCGATTTGAGATCAGACACAGTGCGGGGTAGAGTTGCAGTGTCTTTTTCGAGTTCGGACACCCTGTCTGCTAGAGCGCTTTGATCTGTGCGCAGTATATTAAGGTCTTCTGTTACCGAGCCTATTTTAGCTTCCAGGGTGGATCTAGTGTCTAGAATAGCTTGCAGTATCTTATCGAATTGCGAAGTATGTGATTGTAGGGTGAGTTCCAGCTTCTCCAAGGTCACTTGCGTGGTGGAGTGGGCCTCTGAGGGAGATGAAGTAGTATGGTCCATTTTGCTAGGGGGTGCACGTGGGGTTTTTGGCTTGACCATTTGGTAGGTGCAGGAATACGTGGGCGTGAGCGCAACAAGTGAACACGCAGCGGTGTATACAGACGAGTCAGGCGTTACACCAATCCGGCCTGGACATTGAGGACGGGTGAGGCAGACGCAGGACAATGATATTAGAGATTAGTAATCTAATGCGTTGACTACTACTTACAAAGCCTAGAGGTTATGACACTGATAAAGGTTTATGGTGCTATTGGGTTGAAGGCGAGCCACTACGGAGTTGCTAAAGGTTATAGCTGTTCCGGTTGCTTTAGGGCTCAGGAGGAAGACTTAACACGACAGCGCACTGCGACTCAATAAAAGTCGCCGAAAGGCTCACCTCTTACAATCAACCGGGTCCGATGTCTGCTTTATTCCTGACTTTTTTACCTCACCCCTCCTGAGGTGAGGCGCGATTCGTTGGTGTGAGGGGAGCTGAATAATAGAGACTGCTGTGAGGAAGCTGCATGTCGGCGAAACAGTCTTTGTCAGGGCATCATATTTGGGCGATCACAGCAGGTAATCCAGTACAATCCACAAGTCCGCGGGTCCAGAGGACTTGAAATTGCAAGCCAGCACCCACGGGCCACGCCGGGCGTGAGAACGTCACTGATCCGCCCCGCTGCACGATTGCGCCCTGAAGTACCTCCGCCAGTGTACTGTTACAATACAGTGCAGTACCTTCCAGGGTGCACCGCTTCGTTGTTGGAGCTGACGGAGCAGAATTCAATAGAAAAAAAAAAAAATGGCGGCCGCAGCCAGTTTGGCCGTGTGGCAAAGTTTTATGTGCGGTCCGACCTCCGGGCCGGCCGCGGTGCCCAGGGTAGCCCACTGCAAGCGGGAGGGGAGCCGGGACACCAGCACCATTCGCAGCCGTCTCCCACAATAAATGGTGTCCAGGCGACCTCGCTACGACAGGATGCGAGGGGAGAGGGGCGGCGACCTCCGGGCAGCAAGCGTGAGGAGAACCAGGGCACCAGCACCACCCGTGGGGGTCTCCCCCAAAAGTTAGCATCCAGGCAAACCTGCTCCGGCAGGTCGCGAGGGAGGAGGGGCGGCGCCGCCGCAGGGAGAGCCCTGCCGGCGCCGCTATTGCTGGTCAGGCTCCCCGGGACAAATCACAATCCCTTCGCCTCTGATGAGGCACAGGCGCTAGCGGTCCACAACTCCGGTCCCAGCGAGCCCAGGCAGCAGCCACGGGACTCGGGGAATCCTGCGGTGTGCACGCTGCGAGCGTGCTGGGCTCAGGGCAAAAAGAGATCGCGGCCGGCCAGGCGCCCGCCGTGCTTCCCGGACGGCGGCAGTTCCACAGTGTTTCACCGTTTCCCCTCTTCTTTCCGGCAACGGGCAGCGGTACGGCCCCCCGAACGGCACCCCAGGCGATACATGCACCCCGCGAAGGATGTCGATCAGGATAATTGTATGGGCCAGGGATCGGAGCTGCAGTTTATGCTGCCGCTCCGGTCGCCATCTTGGCCACGCCTCCCCTCACCACAGCTTCATGCAGCTCTTTAACTACATTGATCTTCGGCCAGTGATCCTTGTGAATCTGCCTATTCGTGGAGTTTCTGTCAGGTGTTCTCTACTTACAACATAACTTGAATCTAAGGATATTCTAAGGCTTTTTTGTCTGTACAAGCTTTGAAACACCTATTAACATGGTCATTTAGACCTGATCATGAAATGCAGGTGCAAAAACACACTGAAGCAAATAGAATTGATGTTTGTTTGCACCTGCTTAGTAGGTCAAGGATAAAAAAACATGAACATAATGTGTGCCAACAGTAATTGCACCAATTTTTTAAGGTGTTGATGTGTAGGCCGTTGTTAGACAGACAAGTTCCAGCTAATAGTACATGGTGGTACTTAGCTCACAAATGCAGGATTGAATGCAATTTCCACTGAAATCCTAATATGAACTACTGTCACAATTGATGCCATATACAGAGTGTGCCTCATTGTACACTGTAGCATGGGTCTAAATGATCTGATTCTTACTTTCTGTGGTTTGTTAAGTCGGGGATAGCATTTTATGATTGATATCCACTGCTCCTCTTGACCTGTAATTCTCTGTTGTATGGCTGTACCCTGGTGGAGGCAAGCTACCGCCCCACTCCACCAAGATCTAAATTGTAGACTGCAAAAAATGTGATTGATGATCTCCTTAGTGACGTGAAGCTTGAGTCCCTACGGCACAGTCTGTAAGGGACCCCCTGTCTGGGCGTACCCACAGGGACAGTCAGTGAGAGATCCTCTGTCCGGGCATGCCCAGAGGGACACTCAGTAAAGGGTCCCCTGTCTGGGCAGATCCACACAATTTCTTGGGTCTCACATGGCAAATAAAAAAGATGTGATGTATGGAAATTATTGCATTTATCTAGTCCTTTGGCAATTACTCTGGACATATTCCAAAACCACCATTGTAGGCTTTTCTTTACCATTACAGAAGGGGTGGAAAGCAGCCTGGGACCTCCTCCAGTGGGATCAGTCTATCCCAAACTCCTAGGATAGTCGCCCTCTGCACAGGAACACAACCTACTCCAGAACTGTCTCAGCCTTGTTTAGCACCATAGGCGAGGTGAAGCTTCAATCCCTATGGAAGAACAAGCAAGCAGTCCCACATCTGGGCATAACAATGCATCTAACGGCTGCTCATATAAACAGCAAAATGATGTAATGGGTGTGACTAATTGTATTTATCTTGGGCACTGGTAATTATTCTGGGCACTTTTAATACTACCATTTTTGTTTGCTTGTGCCATCACAGAAGGGTAGTCCCCCATGTGCTACTCAGCCTTGGTCCTTCTTCAATAGAGACCATAAATGCCAAACTGCTATGCTGTATCCCCTGTGCACATGTGCAAACACAAACACTGACCAGTTTTTGTCCTGTAAGGCCTCATCAGTGGCGTGCATTTTGAGGCCCTGTGATGCAGCAGCAATGGATATAGTATAAGCTCTTTGGTATGTTTAACTTACTTCCAAATTATGAGTTTTGGATTATGGTTTCTGATTATGGCCTGGCTCTTATGGTCTTGCCTTTACTAATGTCCACTTTCCGATAGATATTTCAAACCATTATTTTGCTCTTCTGCTATAAGTATTACAGCTCAGCACAATTTATTAAATAGTAAAGCAGCC
Source organism: Pleurodeles waltl (assembly GCF_031143425.1). NCBI lineage: Eukaryota > Metazoa > Chordata > Amphibia > Caudata > Salamandridae > Pleurodeles > Pleurodeles waltl. The sequence continues at coordinate 1,027,122,068 of NC_090437.1, read as the reverse complement.
ATCATATCACCCTTTTGATTCAATTATGTCACATTTGAGAGCCAACAAAAACACTAGTGTATATTTGATTTGCCTTGATTTACTTGAATCCCTGAACAGAATCAGAAATTGAGCTTTTCTAAACTGTCTTTAAAAGACATCTTGATAATGCATCTAAAATGTGAATCTTATAAATAGGAGATTGAGCTATATGCTCACATTGAAAATTTGTTTCATACAAATCGAAGTTGTCAAAATTGACTCATCAGATTTCTCCTTCCTCCAAAAAGCTCTCCATGCTGATTAACCCTAGCATTATTGTGTCCCTGCCCTATCAGAGGTCACTGGAGTTGTGCTATATCCGGGATACTCATTGTATGGTCCCAGGGGTGCTTGGAAGCCTACGTACCTTTACATTTGGAACCATGGCGAATAGAAGCACTGAGCTGCTGTTCACTTGACTGGACACTAATGTCCAGTGTAAACATGTATTTACATGTGAATGGAAATAAAGGAAAAGAAGTACCAAAGTGTCCTGTACTGCCTATCTTTGGAAACACCTTCACGTTTAAAGACATCATGCACTAAACATGTAAAAATATGATAAATTCTCCTAAAAAATGTTAACAAATTATTTCACTAACATGTGGAAGTGTTTCACCTTAGTACATCATATTATATTCCTGTATTGTGTGGCATTTATTAGAAGTTATAGGTTCGATGGCATCTGTCGCTGTAGATACACATGGTATGCATGAGCTCGCCATCTGGTGTTGGGTCGGAGTGTTACAAGTTGTTTTTCTTCGAAGAAGTGTTTTCGAGTCACGGGACCGAGTGACTCCACCTTCTGTGCTCATTGCGCATGGGCGTCGACTCCATCTTCGATTGTTTTCTTTCCGCCATCGGGTTCGGACGTGTTCATGTCGCTCCGAGTTTCGGAACGGAAAGATAGCTGAAGACGGAAGATTTTCGACGGTATCGTTGCGATCCGGTTAGAGATAGACACATACGACGACGCGTTGAACATCGAAGCGCTTCGGTGCCCTTCGGGGTAGATTTCGGCACCCCGTCGGGGCCTAGTCGGCCCGACCGCGTGGAGGACAACGCCGATGGATCGGACCCCGTTTCGATTCTGCCCCGAATGCCACAACAAATATCCTTATACGGACCTGCACTCGGTCTGTAATCTGTGCCTGTCACCCGAGCACAGTGAAGAATCCTGCGAGGCCTGTCGGGCGTTCCGGTCCCGAAAAACTCTGCGCGACCGTCGAGCGAGAAGACTGCAGATGGCGTCCACGCCAAAAGAGCGTCGACAGTTCGAGACAGAAGAAGAACAGGAGGAATCCTTTTCCATCCAGGATTCAGACTCCGACGAGCTACACTCTACAAGAACTGTGAGTAAGACGTCGAGATCAAACCTTAAAAAAGGAAAGAAGGCCCAGGGGACGCCACTGCCAACCGGCCATGGCTCCACCCAAATTCTCGGTGACCAACAATCGGCACCGAAAAAGGCCCATTCAGTGTCGAGATCGTCCGACTTCGGTCGAGACACCGGCACGCAGCCTCCTCGGGACCGAGAGAGTGCTAAACAGAAGCATCGACACCGAGAGTTCGGTGTCGACACCGATCGACGCCGAGACAGTGGCGCCGAAGACCATAGAGGCCAAGAATTTTCGGCACAGAAAAAGAGGAAGGTTACCTCGGAGCCGAAAAAACAATCGACAGGGCTTTCGGAGCCGAAAAAAGCGACATCAGACCCTGTTTCTGGCTCCTATACCGAAGAGCATTCTATGTCTTCTCAACTGAAGAAACATAGATTTGAACAAGAACTGCAATCCACTGACGTGGATCACACGCAAAAGCGTATCTTTATTCAGCAGGGGACTGGGAAGATCAGTACCCTTCCACCTGTCAAACAAAAGAGAACGCTTCAGTTTACTCCTCCACCTGTAACTCCGGCTTCGCCAACTTACACCCCGTCACATTCGCCAGCTCACACCGCCATGAGCCACGACGACCAAGATCAGGATGCGTGGGACTTGTACGACGCACCAGTGTCTGATAACAGCCCAGACACATACCCAACTAGGCCATCACCACCGGAAGACAGCACAGCCTACTCACAAGTGGTGGCTAGAGCAGCTCTATTCCATAATGTGGAACTACACTCGGAACAAGTAGAGGATGATTTTTTATTTAACACCCTCTCCTCAACCCACAGCTCCTACCAAAGCCTGCCGATGCTCCCAGGCATGCTACGCCATGCAAAGGACATTTTCAAGGAGCCAGTTAAAAGTAGGGCAGTGACGCCTAGGGTGGACAAAAAGTATAAGGCGCCTCCTACGGACCCTGTCTTCATCACCTCTCAGCTGCCACCAGACTCTGTGGTGGTAGGGGCTGCCAGAAAACGGGCAAACTCACACACTTCTGGGGATGCACCTCCCCCAGATAAAGAAAGTAGGAAGTTCGATGCAGCCGGGAAGAGGGTTGCTGTCCAAGCAGCAAACCAGTGGCGCATCGCAAATTCACAAGCGCTGCTAGCGCGATACGACAGAGCCCACTGGGATGAGATGCAGCATCTCATTGAACATCTCCCAAAAGATCTGCAAAAAAGAGCAAAACAGGTTGTTGAGGAGGGTCAAAACATTTCCAACAATCAAATACGCTCCTCCATGGATGCAGCAGACACGGCCGCAAGAACCATTAATACGTCGGTTACCATCCGTAGGCACGCATGGCTCAGAACGTCTGGATTCAAGCCAGAAATTCAGCAGGCAGTGCTTAACATGCCAGTAAACGAGAAACTTCTGTTCGGTCCGGAGGTCGACACAGCTATAGAAAAGCTCAAGAAGGACACTGACACTGCCAAGGCCATGGGCGCACTCTACTCCCCGCAGAGCAGAGGATCTTATAACACCTTCCGCAAAACACCTTTTAGAGGAGGGTTTCGGGGTCAGGCCACACAAGCTAGCACCTCACAGTCCGCACCGCCCACCTACCAGGGACAGTACAGGGGAGGTTTTCGGGGCCAGTATAGAGGGGGGCAATTTCCTAGGAATAGAGGAAGATTTCAAAGCCCCAAAAACACTACCAACAAGCAGTGACTCACACGTCACTCACCCCTCCCACACAACACCAGTGGGGGGGAGGATACATCAATATTACGAAGCATGGGACAAAATAACTACAGATACATGGGTCCTAGCAATTATCCAACATGGTTATTGCATAGAATTCATGCAATTCCCTCCAGACATACCACCAAAATCACAAAATTTATCAAAATACCATTCACAACTTCTAGAGATAGAAGTTCAAGCACTACTGCAAAAAAATGCAATAGAATTAGTACCAAGCACACAAATAAACACAGGAGTTTATTCACTGTACTTCTTGATACCAAAAAAGGACGAAACACTGAGACCAATTCTAGACCTCAGGGTAGTAAACACATTCATCAAATCAGACCACTTTCACATGGTCACACTACAAGAAGTGTTACCATTGCTCAGAAAACACGACTACATGACAACCCTAGACCTCAAGGACGCATATTTCCATATACCAATCCATCAATCACACAGGAAATATCTAAGGTTTGTATTCAAAGGAATACATTACCAATTCAAAGTATTGCCTTTTGGTTTAACAACCGCTCCAAGAGTATTCACAAAGTGCCTAGCAGTAGTCGCTGCACACATCAGAAGGCAGCAAATACATGTGTTCCCGTATCTAGACGACTGGCTAATCAAAACCAGTTCGCTCACACAATGCTCAAACCACACAAATCAAGTCATACAAACCCTCTACAATTTAGGGTTCACCGTCAACTTTGCAAAATCAAACATTCTGCCAAGCAAAGTACAGCAATATCTAGGAGCCATAATAGACACAACAAAAGGAGTAGCAACGCCAACTCCACAAAGGATCCACAATTTCAACAGGGTCATTCAACACATGTCTCCAAACCAAACAATACAAGCAAGAACAATACTACAGCTCCTAGGCATGATGTCCTCATGCATAGCCATTGTCCCAAACGCAAGACTGCACATGAGGCCCTTACAACAGTGCCTAGCCTCACAGTGGTCTCAAGCACAGGGTCACCTTCTAGATCTGGTGTTGCTAGACCGCCAAACTTACCTATCGCTTCTATGGTGGAACAGTATAAATTTAAACATAGGGCGGCCTTTCCAAGACCCAGTGCCACAGTACGTAATAACAACAGATGCTTCCATGACAGGGTGGGGAGCACATCTCAATCAACACAACATAAGAGGACAATGGAACATACATCAAACAAAACTGCATATAAATCATCTAGAATTATTAGCAGTTTTTCAAGCACTAAAAGCTTTCCAACCAATCATAACCCACAAATACATCCTTGTCAAAACAGACAACATGACAACGATGTATTATCTAAACAAACAAGGAGGAACACATTCAACGCAGTTAAGCTTGTTAGCTCAAAAAATATGGAAGTGGGCTATCCACCATCAAATTGGTCTAATAGCACAGTTTATTCCGGGGATCCAGAATCAGCTGGCAGACAATCTCTCTCGAGATCACCAGCAAGTCCACGAATGGGAAATCCACCCACAAATTCTGAACACCTACTTCACACTCTGGGGAACACCACAAATAGACTTATTTGCAACAAAAGAGAACGCAAAATGCCAAAACTTCGCGTCCAGATACCCACACAAGCAATCCCAAGGCAATGCCCTATGGATGAACTGGTCAGGAATATTTGCTTACGCTTTTCCTCCTCTCCCTCTCCTTCCTTACCTAGTAAACAAATTGAGTCAAAACAAACTCAAACTCATTTTAATAGCACCAACGTGGGCAAGACAACCCTGGTACACAACACTGCTAGATCTGTCTGTAGTACCACACATCAAACTGCCCAACAAACCAGATCTGTTAACGCAACACAACCAACAGATCAGACACCCGGACCCAGCATCGCTGAATCTAGCAATCTGGCTCCTGAAATCCTAGAATTCGGACACTTACAACTTAGCCAAGAGTGTATGGAAGTCATAAAGCAGGCCAGAAGGCCATCCACTAGACACTGCTACGCAAGTAAGTGGAAAAGATTTGTTTGGTACTGCCATCATAATCAGATACAACCACTAGAGGCAACTCCAAAACATATAGTAAATTACTTGCTCCATTTACAAAAAGCAAAGCTAGCCTTCTCTTCTATTAAAATACACCTTGCAGCAATATCTGCATACCTGCAAACTACATATTCAACTTCCTTGTATAGGATACCAGTTATCAAAGCATTCATAGAAGGGCTTAAAAGAATTATACCACCAAGAACACCACCTGTTCCTTCATGGAACCTAAACGTGGTTCTAACAAGACTCATGGGCCCACCCTTCGAACCCATGCACTCTTGCGGAATACAATTCCTCACCTGGAAAGTTGCCTTTCTCATCGCCATTACATCTCTAAGAAGAGTAAGTGAAATTCAAGCGTTCACAACACAAGAGCCTTTTATACAAATACATAAAAATAAGGTCGTCCTACGACCTAATCCAAAATTTTTACCAAAAGTTATTTCTCCATTCCATCTAAATCAAACGGTAGAATTACCAGTATTCTTCCCACAGCCAGATTCTGTGGCTGAAAGAGCACTACATACATTAGATGTCAAAAGAGCATTAATGTACTACATTGACAGAACGAAGAACATCAGAAAAACTAAACAGCTATTTATTGCATTCCAAAAACCTCATGCAGGTAACCCAATATCAAAACAAGGTATAGCCAGATGGATAGTTAAATGCATCCAAATCTGCTACCTTAAAGCAAAAAGACAACTGCCCATTACTCCCAGGGCACATTCAACAAGGAAAAAAGGTGCTTCAATGGCCTTTTTAGGAAACATCCCAATGCAAGAAATATGTAAGGCAGCCACTTGGTCTACGCCTCACACATTCACCAAACACTACTGTATAGATGTGCTATCCGCACAACAAGCTACAGTAGGTCAAGCTGTATTAAGAACTCTATTTCAGACAACTTCTACTCCTACAGGCTAAACCACCGCTTATGGGGAACTAACTGCTTACTAGTCTATGCATACCATGTGTATCTACAGCGACAGATGCCATCGAACTGAAAATGTCACTTACCCAGTGTACATCTGTTCGTGGCATCAGTCGCTGAGATTCACATGGACCCACCCACCTCCCCGGAAGCCTGTAGCAGTTCAGAAGTTACCTTCAATTTTGTACATTTGTATATATATTACTTAATCCTTTAATAGGTACATACTTACATTTTTCATTGCGCGGGCACTATTACTATAGTACAACTCCTACCTCACCCTCTGCGGGGAAAACAATCGAAGATGGAGTCGACGCCCATGCGCAATGAGCACAGAAGGTGGAGTCACTCGGTCCCGTGACTCGAAAACACTTCTTCGAAGAAAAACAACTTGTAACACTCCGACCCAACACCAGATGGCGAGCTCATGCATACCATGTGAATCTCAGCGACTGATGCCACGAACAGATGTACACTGGGTAAGTGACATTTTCATTTTCAAACATGAGCTTACAAACATGTGTGTCCTTACCTGTCTCTCACAGAAATGCCATTAGTGAAACAAGAAGCAAGTCCGTTTTCATGTGCACTCTCTATGTGGCCTGCAATAGCATTATAGTCTATTAAATCACACCGAAGAGATGGTTTTGTACAGATTACACAATTAACTTGGGTACTTCAAGTTGCGCAAATATGCGATCATGAAAAAGGTGACAAGGTGAAATGAAACAATTGCCTAGGATTGCACAATTTGGCGAAGTAGGGAAGCCACGATTGATCCCAAGTTTTGTGGTTTCACGTTGTGCATTTTAGCCACTAGATGGTTATCTCTTTTGTCTCGTTCATGCTTTGTCTTTAATTCTTGGCACATGAGATTAGAGCATGGGCGTCAGACAGAAGCTGCATGAAGGCATGGATCGTTTTGGGCTCAAGGATCCAAGAAAACTTCAAGCTGAGCCAGGCCTCTGGTTCAGGCTTAGCTCAAGCTTTCAGTCACTTGCTCACTTCTATCACATTGTTGCAATTAATGGGACAAAGGCATATGAAGGTCATGATTTAACCATAAACAATCTGGTGAATCAGGATTACCAACACCAGAGAGTAGATTACTTTGTTTTAAGGTCCATAACTTTCTTAAGACACCACATTTTAGTGAGTGTGCCATGGGACTAGGTGTTCTCTCCAACGTGCATAAAACGTAATGATTTTCAGGTTACAGTCCTGTTTTCTTAGCACATACCTGCTACCCATGTTTAGTTTGAATTAAGCTCTTCCTAGATCTATAAAGAAAAGGGAACATAGAAATAAGTTTAAAAAGTGATTGCCAAGTGCATGCAATTTGTCATAAGGTGGTGCCAGGATTAATAAAAATCACATTTTATAGTTCCATAGTTGCCATCTTGCTCGTTACACAACTGGTTTGTGAGTGATTCCTGATGGTGAGACTGAGGGACTACTCGCACCAAAGAAACTCCACTGTGTTGTGAAACCTGCCCAGACTAATAAAACAGAGTTCACAGCCAGCATATTTGGGTAAAGTGGTAAAGCCAGGGTTAAACAGAAAATCTCCGAGTGCCATAGCTAAAACTTTCCCACTGTACCACATCTATCGGCGGAGTTTGGGTGTTTGTGTCTGCCCACCCCAGTGAATCACATACTTTTTTCAGGGGTCTTTATTAAGGATTTTTTAAGGCACTCACTAATTTTGACTGAGCCTGTTTCTGAAAACTCTTTTTCAGATAAGAGACTAAAGGCAAAAGGAGAATGTGAGGTCTAAGATTCTATTTTATGCCAATTCAATAATCAAGTTGCTTCCTTTGTACACTTGACTCTCAAAGCTCTTGATAGCAAACAAAGAAGGCCTACTTCTGTGTGAGGCGGAGGGATAGTAACTCAGATACAGTTTAACAGAGTAATGTCAGTCACACCACATACCATACTATTTGGTCCTGGGAAAATGCTTGTGAGTGTCCATGTGCTAGATGCTCCTTTGCATTTGGCCAGTAAGTGTCTCCCCACCATTTGAACGTGTGAAGCAGCTGCAGAGCCAGTATCCTTCAATAGACAATATCCCCATGTTGATGTTTTTCTTGTGACAATTTGCTTACCTGTTCTAACCCAAATCACTTTCTTTGGGAGTTATTTATGTTTTACCAAGGGGCATCTTCATTTAATGAAACTCCTCAGATAAGTCATTTGTGTTCCTACCTGGTGATTCCTCAGATTACAGAGCAGCGATTCCGACAAGCAAGAGAGTCGGAGGCGTATCTTCAGGGGGAGGGTCTGTGAGATGCTACACCCCCATAATAAATGAATTTTCTGATAACTAGTTGGGTACGGATGCTTCAGTCAGGTATGGTGAGATGTCTGTCAGATTTCACCAGGAATTTTCACATACATTCTGACAAAAACACACACACTCTCTCCCTCTCAGTTTTTAAGGTTGTAAAAAAATATTGGTAATTTTACAAACCCTACCAATCGACATTCCTCTCTCTTTCCACTGCCCCAGAGGCCCCTCCCATGCACCCTGCTTGTCGTATAATGTATCATTATATGCCAGCCTGATTATTGGAAGATCTGAAGCACACGAAACCCACCTGTTTTGCTTCACTACAAACTGAGATGAAACACTCCTGCACAGACCAAAAATCTCTGGAATGCAACTCTTAGTCCAAGAAATACATTTATTAAACCTCTCTGCAAGCTTCATAGAGGAAGATTAGCATGCTGAAAGCACACGTTTAAAAATGGTCACAGCATGAAATAAAAACCTGTAGAAATGATTTGGCGCTGCAATATACAAAGCAAATATATATATATATATATATATATATATATATATATATATATATGTGTGTGTTACAATGCAAAGCAAATAATAAGAATTAAAAGTGCATCACCATGAAGCACAGGTAAATCTCCCTCCTTATCCACATCAGACAGTCAGATCCCAGAATCGATTGTGGAGAGAGAGATCAAGTATCCTCAAGGGAAGGATGACACACTTCAGCGTCCTGAGCATGTCCGAGATCTGAGTCCCTCCCCGGTCCATCTGGTCTACGCCTCTTATATACTTTAAACAAACCAGAGAGGAGAATTCTAGAAACCCCCTCCCACTCCATACGTTTATTATTAAAAAATGATGGCTACTTCAGGTCCGTTTTGAAAAGAACACGTTGGAATTGGCCAAGATCCCAAGGTGCCCTCTCTCAAAACAAAACCGTTCGCTGCAGTACCATAAACATCATCCTGGCACATTCTTATCAGCCTAAGCCCTTGGTGAGAAAGAACACGCAGACACAAAGAATAAAAACATGAGCAAAAAGCACATTGTATAACATGGGCATGGAAAAATACTTGCAGCTTTTAACATGGCAGTGACTAATGCTAAAATAAAGTCAATAGGCAAAAATTAAGTTGGTGGTCATTAATGTTTGGTGTGTTACTAGGCTAAGTGCAATGTGGAGTCAATGGTCAAAACACAAATATCATTACACCACCCCACACCCTTATCTTACTGACCAAGCTATGTCCCTGGAGGGAGTAGTCATACTATGAAAGCAAAGACAGAGCTGGAAATTAAGAAGGCGGCACTGTGTTGCAGGAGGCAGAGAAAATAATTGACTAGAGGGCTGTAGTGGTCATTCTCTGCCGTCAATAACAGTCTTTGTTTTTTTTTCATCTACTATTCTGGGACTAAAATATCTTCCTAAGTAAAAAACTGTTTTCTCAACTAATTGGCACTGAAGCTCAGATGCCTTTGGTGAGCCTTACACTACAAGGTAGCTTAAGATGCTTTTCATTAAAAGGCATTTGTTATTGTGAGTGTCCATTTAAGTAAGCTTACTCTCCTATTAGTCAGGGTTCATAAATATGGGCTGACCGCAGAGCAGATAGACTTCCCTGGAGACAAGATCCCCAGTAAACTAACATCAAACCTAGGGTTGCACTAGGACAAAAAGAGGTCCAGGCACCAAATTAAAAGCCACCCCATTTGTGAATCGGATACCTAAATAAAAGTGGCTCATGTTTACAAAACAGGGTAGTTTCAAACTCGTAAAGGCAAGCTGTATAGCTGTTTTGCGGGGTATGGGACTTTGCATGGATTTATGGGTGCTGCGGGCAAAATATGTAGCACTATCAAAGAAATCAACAGGAAAACCGTCCGACAGACCACATAATATGCCCAAAAACAGCCCATACACTGATCTGTGAGGCAAATCCTTCAGGTACTGTCGGGTTACCATATAGATCAGTCCAGTCCTGATCAAAGCTTCTAAAAACAGACCAGTAGAACAAATTTGTAAAAATCTATTTGAAATTATAATGGATCATATATTTAGCTATTTAATTTGTCTTGCCTGTAATACGTTATGGTCGGGATATTTATAATGCATATTATTTCTGCTTTTTCTGCCAGTAATTAATTTTTTTCACAATAGGTCATGGATTGACAGCAGTTAAGGAAAAAGCTGGCGCCACACTTGGAATTCATAGCACAGCTCCTCATGAAGATACGTGTTCTGACACCCCTGAAACTGTAAAACCAGGTACTTTTTTACAGACCAAATATTTATTTGAGTTGTCTTGTTTATTTATGGTCTCATGCTGCAAGCACTAGGATGTGCATATAATGCCTTTAACTCTCAAATGTTTGTGTGGTGCCTAAACCAACGAATATATAGGCCGTTACACATATATTAAGTTTTGCACGATATATGGTACAAATTACTGAACATCTGCATAATGTAACATGTTTTTTTCTACCAAGAAATCAGTTGTGAAAATGCGCTCAGTTGTATCAAGTGTAGCTATTTCCTCGCCGCCGCCTGTAGCTTTTTTCATCAGGCTTTGTTATTAAGCGTGGAACGAGGGACTAAGTTGTGGCATGTCATTGCATACAAACACATGTTGTTACTGGTACTTTTTTTCTCCTATTAACTATGATTTCTACATTTTTCTATTAAGGCTATAACTGGATTAAAGCATGTGCCTTTGGCAAAGGGTTTTACAATGAAAGTCCCCCGCTTGTGTCTGTCGTGGCTGATGCAACATTGCCAATAGGTAGTCACTTTGCAGATATTTGCCAGCAGGATCCTAACCCTAGGATCAGTAATTGCTGCTTCCTTTCAGATTCTTTGGTGATAACTTCCCATTCTCTCACAGTCCACCACCAGAACAGTTGCCTGTTTCTCTTAAATTGTTTTTCTTCTGCAATGTATATCACCCAGTATGTTCCGTGATTGTTTCTGCTGGCAAATAAAAGATCCATTAAGAAAGGAATGTGGGAGTAAAATTGTTTAATTAGTATGAACAGCTGACAAGGCCTTTAGCGACACATTAGATTATGTACTTTAAACTATCTATCTCTGGCCTGATTACAAGTTAAGAGTTAAAACAGGAGTTTGCACAAGGCTTGGATATTACGAGTTGTGTGATAATTATCACAGCTTCCCACGTTTGCCCTGATACAATAAAGCAGGACAATGCTGCTGATATTTAACAGTGGAAAAGACCCAGAAAATAGGCAATTGTGAAATTCTGGATACTGAATATGAATTAAGAAGGTAGGGAGCATCCTGGTGACAGCATAGAGGGATTGTTGTAGTCAATTCCAGAAGTATGTTTACTGGTACTCTACAAATGATAGACTGAGCATCTTATGATGTGACAGGTCTAAATCTGGTGCATCATCATTCTAGAGTGCTTAGTCATAAACAGAAGGTTCCCCTTATCCCACAGCACATCTATGACCCTTGTGTTTCTCAGTCATGGACACACCTGCCAACATCTTTCTGTTAGCTAACACCCTATTTCTAAAGGAATAGAAATCGCTGGGTGTGGTTTAGTTGATTAGATATTGCTCTTTGTCCTCATTACAAGGAAGACATATTTAGGGCCAGTGAATTAGCAGAATGTTTTAAAATATTGATGGGGGTCCTAGATGGTGACAGAAACTAAAGCACTTCAGTTACAAGTGCAGTGTTTGTTCTTCCCAGCAGTACAATGTAGATTTTTATTGGCACATTCAAACTGAAACTCAGAATTTTCAGGAATTCGTATTAGAATTCACCCAGCCTTTTAATATCTGCACTTGTTGCTCAACTCAAAAACCCTAAACCCTGCTGCGCTGGCATGATGTATGTATTTTGGACCTACGGTGTGGCCATTGGTTTTCTACAAAGTGCATTTTCCTGTCTGCCTGTAAAGGAAAGCAGCATCAGAGGCACATGGCCTAGTTATACTGACATAAGATGCTTGTTCCTCTGTGGCTTACTTTACCATGAAAATTATGACTTTTATTTTGATAGATAAAGATAGAGAATAATGCTAGATGTCTTGTTAATGAAACTGCTCGTTCTTTTTAACTCTCGGTAATTCATTAGCATCCTGAGTTAGGTCCGTTTATGTGAGGTGACCATTCCCCATGAAAAGGATGGGTGACTACATCCCTCCGTAGGGGTGAAAAGAGTGCTCTTTTAAAGGACAGAGGCTTGAAACCCCGGTATTCGATCTGAGAGGAAATTAATCTTTCCCTTCATGTTACTCGATTGTCTAATCTGCACGCTTGTCTAAGTAAATTGGTTTATAGCACAGAACATTTCTTTCCACGACCACAAGGAGGGTGTCTGCCTTTTTAATTTCATCTGCTGAATGCGGAACCACATAAATGGTTTTTGGTGAATCAGCCAGCATTGTGCTCTGTAGAAGACCGTTTTATTTTGTTGTTGTGGTGCCACTGTTGGTATTCTGCTGAACAGGCAGAACTATAATTTTTAGGGCTTGCCTAAGGCAGCATGCATGCTGTGTCGCTTGTGGAGATATTGTATATTACAGGGGGGCTTGGTGCCGACCTTTGCTTACCATGCGATTTCTTCAATGTCACTCTTATTTTCTGCTTTCTAATTGCCCAGCATGTGCCGTCTTCACTTACTCTTCTTTGTGTGGAGCATAGACCAAGTACTGACTCCTTCTTCTTGATTAGTGTCCTTCCACTGCTCGTGCTGTGTTGAGGTACTATTTTTCTTTCTTCTCCTTCGTTATCTGTGTTGCTTTTTCTTCTTTCTTCTTCCTCGTTGCTTCTGCTTTCTTCCTCCTCGTCTGCTTTGCCTCTTACGTTTGCTGCTCTACAAGATGGCTAAAAGACATTGGCAAAGCCAATAGCTCTCACGTAGGCAAGATCTATAAGTTTTGTGAATGGTTGTTTTCATATATGAAGATGCACAATTACTGCTGTAGCACTGGTTTATATCACATAATGTATTTTATGATGGGCTGGCAAAGGACTTTAGTAAATAAAGTGGAATTATTGGCCTATTTCATAGGTACTTTTGTTGTATACATTTCCATATACATTTTTACACTGACACTGCCGAAGTACAACTATCACATTTGTCTTTCAGCATTTCCCCAATAATAGAATAACTTAGAGGATAAAGGTGCACCTCCTGAGCATATCTACATGTCTCCAGCTGATAGGCTTTCAATGCTTGTACGAGGGAAATATCACACAGGGCACCATGGTATGAAGTACTAGCCCCTTCTCTGTGGGCGCATATGTTGCCTGGCAAATAGCTGACTGAGTATAATGTTATTTTATGTCTACGCCTGCGATCAAATCTGGTGGTCAAAGAGCAGTTTAACATCAAAATTGTTATTCCAAATAAAGAGGTAAAGTAAGAGATTGACATTGTGTAAAACACTATCACCAAACCAACACCGACACCAGTGCTTCCGGTAGCACATAGTGCACCCCCTGAGCCATTAGAATGGACTACCTCTGTCTCTGTGGAAACTGCTGCTGATTAGCTCTCTAGAGCTGTCACAGTCTCAGCCTAGAGGCTTCCTGAATGTAGTGGCATAGAGGGTTACAGAGTACAGTATAGTGGTATAGAGTGCAGTGATACAGCGTAGACTGGTGTACAGTGCAATGGTGACACGTGCATTGGTTTTGAGTAGAGTGGGCTAGAGTGCAGTGGCACAGAGTAGAGTAGAGTGGAGTGGTGTGGAGTGGTGCAGAGTGGAGTAGAGAGGGGTAGAGTGGATTGTTTCAGAGTAGAGTGAAGTGATATATAGTGGAGTGGTGCAATGTAGAGTGGAGAAGTGTAGAGCCATAGTGTAGAGTGCAGTGGCATAAAGTAAAGTGGCATAGAGTGCAGTGATGCAGAGTAGTTTAGAGTGGTGTTGAGTGGATTGGTGTAGAGTGCAGTGGGGTAGAGTGGAGTGGTACAGAGTAGTGTGCAGTGGCATAGAGTGCAGTGTTCCAGAGTACAGTGGTATGGAGTGGCGTAGAGTAGAATGGTGCAGCATATATTGCATTAGTAGATTGCAGTGGAATAGAGTTAAGTGGCACAGATTGGTGTAAAGTGGTATAGAGTGCAGAGGTGTAGAGTGCAGTGGCGTAGAGTAGATAGTCTTAGAGTGGAGTGGTGTAAGGTAGAGTGCAGTGGCATAGAGTAGAGTGTCATAGAGTGCACTGGTGTAGAGTCAGTGGTGCAGAGTAAATTAGAGTGGACAAGAGTGCAGTGGCATAGAGTGGTGTGGTACAAAGTACAATGTTTTGGTGTAGAGTGCAGTGTTGCAGAGTAGAGTGGTGTAGAGTGGCTTGGAGTAGAGTAGATTGGCTTAAAGTGCACTGGCGTAGAGTGACCCAGTGTGGAGTGCAGTGACATAGAGCGGAGTGGCACAGACTAGAATAGAGTGGCGTAGAGTGAGGTGGTGTAGAGGAGATTGGTTACAAGTGTAGTGAAGTGGAGTGGTGCAGGGTAGAGTACAGTGATGTAGAGTAGAGTGCCCTAGCGTGGAGTAGAGTGCAGTGCTGCAGAGTAGATTAGAGTGGCATAGAATGGATTGGCATGAAGTGCAGTGGTGTGGAGTGTTACAAAGTAGAGTGCATTGGCATGGAGTGTATTGACGCAGAGGGCAGTGGCTTGGAGTGCAGTGGGATAGAGTGCAGTGGTGCAGAGCAGACTGGTGCAGAGTGTAGTGGCCTAGACTGAAGTGGTGTAGAGTGCAGTGGCAAGGACTAGAGTAGAGTGTCATAGAGTGCATTGGCATAAAGTAGTGTGGTACACAACAGAGTAGAGAGGCATAAAGTGAAGAGGCGTAGAGGCGAGTAGTGCAGAGTACAATGCACTGATGTGGAGTGGTGCAGAGTAGAGTGCAGTGGCGTGGAGTGGCATAAAGTGAAGTATGCATGGTGTGATAGCCCACTGCCATTACAGGAAACACAATATAATTTCTAATGACCATTACATTTGCACAAACAGGTTTACTGATAAAAGTATACATTGCACAAACGATAATGTGTGGAAATATTATCACCTAGTGTATTGATTTGTTTTGATGGTGTTAATATTTGTTTCCACCCCACTTCAGAATTACAAAACAAGTGCCTAATTTGTACTTTCCTAATACTGATATATTGTGAAATATCTGCACAGTTCATTTGCAAACATTTACATTGTGTTGTGTGCTAGAAAAAAGACTTTCTTTCACAGCAAGATTGTCACATAAATCCTCTCACTTTGAAGTCAATGAAAAAAAGTAGACACCAAGCTCCCTCGGAAGACAGAGCCTAACATTTGACCTCTGTCTTTAAATGCACAGCAAATGTGACAAGATAAGAATAAGATTTAAAGGCCTGTTTATAGAAAGTGAGTACTCAAAAGAATACAGTAAATAGGTGATGCTCCACGGGAGGGTTGAACTCCAGCTGGACAGTGTAGGAAGGTGGCCTGGTGTGTGGTGGGTACCTGAGGTACTTACACCTTATACTAGGTCCAGGTATCCCCTATTAGTGTAGTTTAGGCAGTTTCTAGAAGCCAGGCTCTCTAGAGGTATGTGCGTATGAGCAGCCAGTGCTTATCTAGGAGACATGCAGAGCTCATGAAATACCACTGTAGTCACACAGCACTTACACACATGAAAGAAACCACTCAGTGTTATGAAAATAAAGGGTTGTTATTACAGTAACACAGTACCAAAACGCTAGAAAGGCAACCCTCAAATAGCAGGTAGGTAAACATACTAAATATGTACACTAACTATCCGTAATAGGCATAAAAAGTGATAGGAAATAGTGCAAATGCAGATAGAAAATATTGACCATATACTAAAAAATGGAATGCCAACACAGGACCGCCACCTAGGTAAGTGGAATGTGTAGAGGGGAGCTGGGGTACAAGGAAGCCCCAAAGGTAAGTACCACAGTGGGCCCCCAGCAACCAGGAAGAAAGGAGAAAGTTACTGGATTTTCCCCATACCACCCAAAAGGAAGAAAATTAAGAAAATGCAACACCCAGACAAGACTGCAAGAAACCAGTAGTGGACTCCTGAAGAGGAAGACCTGTGGAAGAAGGGGTCCAAGTCCAGAAGACACAGAGAAGTCCGGGAGGAGTAGGAGCTACTACTCAGCTGTGGATGCAGGAGTTGGTTGCTGGTAGGACGAAGATGGTCAGGAGTGCAGATCTGGAGCAGGTGAAGAGTTCCTGGAGGATGCAGTCGACGTTCCATGCCAGATGGATGATTGCAGTCGGTCAGTAGTGTGGTCTTGGCAAAGGCAGAAGTCGAGGTGAAGCAAAAGTGGAGCTGCTGGAGGCCAGTCAGGTCCAGGAGGACCCAACCCAACGGGGGGAGTCCAAGGGGGACCCTCAGCACGGCAGAGAGTCCACAGAAGAAGAGGCAGCCCCCACAGGAGACCCACGGAACGAAGAACCAGGAGTCGCAAAAGAGCCCACGCAGCACAACTGGAGAAGGCTCCCACGCAGCAGGAGAAGGACGCAGAAGGCTGTCTGTCTCAGGAAGGAGTGCTGGGGACTGTGGCTACATGGAGCCTATAGATCCTTTGGAGGAGATGCAAACAAGCCTTTATAGCTGCAAGGGACGTGGTTCACTGGGGTACTGTTCTGCGTGGGAAAGCAAGGGCTTACCTCTACCAAAGTTAGACAGCTGGAACAGAGAGGACCAAGAGGACTACTCTGGACCAACACCCGTGATGCAGGATCCACACAGCTCAGGATGAGAGGAGATCCACACAGCCGGTCGTTGTTGCAGTAGGTGCCCAGGGATGCAGGGGAGTGACTCCTTCACTCCAAGAAAGATTCCTTCTTCCTTCTCGTGCAGACTGAAGACTTGCAGCCCTCGGAGGATGCACAGCTGGGGAAATGTTGCAGAAGCTGGAAGGAGCAGTGGAAACAACGTTGCAAGCAGAGACTTCGTCGTGGATGAGGATTGTTGGTTCCTGGAGGGTCCAGTTGCGGTTCCAGTGGCTAGAAGTCAAAGCAGAGTTTGCAGAGGAGTCCTGCTGGAATCTTGCAATCTGAATCTGAGGACCCACCCAAGAGAGAGACGCTAAATAGCCCTTAAAGGGAGATTGGCCACTTAGCCAGGTGAGCACCTATCAGGAGGGGGCTCTGATGTCACCTGCCTGACCTGGACACTCAGATGCTCCCAGAGGTCCCTGTCAACCTTGGATTCAAGATGGCAGAACCCAAGGGCGGACAATCTGGAGGAGCTCTGGGCACCACCCCTGGGGTGGTGATGGACAGGAGAGTGGTCACTCCCCTTTCCATTGTCCAGTTTTGCACCAGAACAGGGACTGAAGGTCCCTGAACCAGTGTAGACTGGTTTATGGATGGAGGGCACCAACTGTGCCCTTCAAAGCATACCAGTGGCTTGTGGAGGCTACCTCTCCCAAGTCATATAACACCTATTTCCAAAGGGAGACCCCCCCTCACAAAGGAAATTATTTGTTCTGCCTTCCTGGGCTTGAGCTGTTACAAGCAGCAGGAGGGCAGAAACCTGTCTGAGGGGTGGCAGCAGCTTGGGCTGCCCGGAAAGCCCCAAAAGGCTGGTAGGAGCAATGCTGGGGGTCCTCTAAGGAGCCCCCGTAGTGGATGGAATCATACTTCCAATACTGGCAACAGTATTGAGGTATGATTCCGACATGTTTGATGCCAAGGTTTCGAGTTACCATTATGTAGCTGGATATAGGTAGTGACCCATGTCCAGTACACGCATATAATTGCATCCCCCACTCACAAAGTTGAGCTTCCCATGGGTGACCTAATACATGCTGCAGCCCATGGGATCCCCTGGTACCCCAATGCCCTGGGTACCATATACTAGGGACTTACATGGGGGCACCAGTATGCCAAATGTGGGGTGAAAATGTACAAGTTACCAAGTTAGAAGGTAGAGAGTATAATCACTGGGGTCCTGGTTAGCAGAATCCCAGTGAACACAGTCAAACACACTGACAACAGGGAGAGAATGGGGCTAACCATGCCAAGAAAAAGGGTACTTTCCTACAGACAGCATTAAGCAAATAAAGCCAGTAAAGAATAAACAAGTGAATGTGAGTTACAAACCGCAAAGCCAATGGAAAGCAATGAACAGAATGCATTCCCAGGAAAGCTTTCAGAATGCCCCCAAGATGTCTTTAACAAGCAGACAGCTGCACTGTCTGGTAGGCTTCGATCTAAAAATAATTCTGGCAAGACAGAATTATTTTACTACCAATGGATACGAAATGTTAAAAATGAAATATCTCAAATGTGTGAAAGTCAAATATATGTGCATATATTTATTGACGGGAATGAGCATTGCTGATATTCAAGCAGGTGTGTGTAATGGGAGCAAGCATGATGAGTAATTTACACATAGTGTAAATAAAGTTTTTTTTAGTTTTCTCTAATTGCAGAATATGTTTCCCTGTGGACTACAGCTTTCCTATAAACCTCCACCAATTTTGTGAGTGTTCCATCCACTTCCCCATCCCAAGAACAAATGTACTCCTGTCCTTGACAGGTGTACATTTGAGAGCATATATAGCATAGGAAAGGGACTACAAAGGTTTGTGAAGTACACAAACATGCAGGTTCATGATTATTCACTTATTCTGGCAGCTGTTTTCACCTAAAAATACAGAGGCCTGTCCCCATGATGGCAGGGTGTATTTATTTCACGTGGAAATAATACACCATAATCCTGTAATGTTACTTGTGAGTCCTTTATGAGTTTAATTTCACGCTTTGCGAATTCTAAAAGTACATTTACACTCATAAAGCAAGACATTTCTGCACCAAAGTCAAACTTAGTTCAAATTTGGTTTTGTGAACTGAGCCGTATACATCCTGAAGCTGAAGATAGGTAGCTGGGTGAGTCTGGTCAGAGGATGTCAAGGCGTGCCTCTCACCCTCTGACCGCTGATGTCGAAGGGTCTGGCAATTGATTTCAGTGCAAACTCCAGGAACAATGGAATAATATAGAAGTGATGGAATATTGCTGTGTATATTCTTTTTTTAAAATAATATGGTTATTAGCATTTTCAGAAAAACATTTCAAAGCATAAACATTATCACATGTGCAACCAATTTGCAGTATTTGGCCATGCTATCACATCTAGTCACAGGAGGTATTGAGCATTTCTCTGAGATTCTACACATAATGCTCAATCGTACTTTTATCGCTACCAGTCCCCACATATATCAACGTTCTTATTTCAGGGAGGCCTTTAATTTGGGGTCCATAATTTTTGTAATTATGGCCCACCTCCCCAAGTCACCAAATTCTCTACCACTTTGTCATCTCTGCGGATCAGTTTCATGTGTTGTTCTTCCACAAGAGCCCACTCCAATAAATCTCTCTTCCAGATTCTTACCTTTAGGGCTCGAGATGCAGTCCTGTGTATGGCAGTCTGGCATCTTTGCTAGGACTAACCCGCGTGACACATTTCGTGTTACCATTTTCATTGTCCTGCATTGTGGCAGTACCCTCAGCAAGCAGGTTTAGGGTCCCTGTCTGAACCATCCCTGCTATGTACAGTCATGTACTAACCCTTCTGCTCGAATTCCACTATCAGCTAAGAGGGCCATGTCTGTGTGAAAATGCTGCTGAAGGCAGTTTGCATCTACCACAGACAGTCTTGTTCACTGATTGTATCTGCAAGAGGTTTCTGGGGGTCGTGTATGTTCTATGCAAGACATTACTCTGGATAAGCTTAAATCTAGCGTTCGAGGATGCCCTGTCACATGCTTTTCACCATTCTGCTCTGGTCAGCTCGTCTGAGCCATCCATGCTCCAATGGTCCCTGGCGTGAGTTGTCTCGCCCCCCCCTATCTGTAAGCAAGGCCACATGTAAATGCATTATCATCCAACAGCAACCTGGTAGCTTTGCTAATTGTCGCATAACTGCGTGTTCCTGCAGCTATTATTGCGCATATTCAACACAGTTCATGTAGAAGTGTCCTTTCAGCGTGTCCAACAAAACAGAGGGCAACTTCCTTCCCTCAGTTTGTTCCTATTAAAATGAGCTGTTAATATCTTTTTTTTATTAATTAGAATGTGCTTGGGAATCAGACGGGGTCGCTGCCGAAGTTCCGCCGGCTTCTCCTTCGACCAGTTCTCGCGGTGTGTTGTCAACAATCACAAATGTTGTACAAAACACAGTAAGTACGTCTTCTGACAACTGTATTGTTCTTTGTGAATGCTAAGTTTTATGCTAACATGAGCATCTCGTACACTAGGAAGGTACCTAAATACAGGGGAAAGGCTGGACTGCCTACTTATTCGATCGGACAGCTTCCCGGTGGGCTGGAGCCATTGGATGCCAGTTTTGAAAGCCAGAAGACCGCTGCTGGTGCCTCTGCTACTTTCTCCAGCTCCTCCAGGTTCATGGCAGTAGGCACAGCCGGTGCTTTAGAATAGACAGAGGAAAGAAAGAGTAAAGACAAAAGGAGAGAGGAGGGGGGATGGATGGAAAAAGTAGCAGGGCTTTTTTTCAACGTTTTTGCCAGGACTGCTTTTGGTTCCCAGTCCAGCCAGCAGTAAATGCTGGCAAGTGTCAATAACAGGTATTCTGGCCACACCAGTGGCTGCTGACTTGTATTTACAATGGGTTGTGGGGAGGCGGGGAGGGGCAGGAGGGGGGTGACAATAATAATAAAAAGTTTTAAAAACATCACTTACCTTGGGACGTTCTCCTGCCCTCTCGTCGTCTGGCTCTAATGAACAACGGGAATTGAAAAACTGGACAAGCCAATCCCGGCGCTGCTTTCATGCTGGTAACCAGAATGCGAGCAGGGCCAGTATTGGTGGGTACAGCCCCTCTCAGCACTCACAAGAGTGCTGGAGGCCTGCACTTTCTCTAACTCAGAAGTTTAAATTGCACATGTCTGGCTGGTCATCGCAAGATGGACGGCCAAAGGGACATGCACACTTTAATCTAGTGCACAGATCCCTGCTGCTACTCTGCAGCCATTACCCCGCTTGTCCTGACACTCGGTTCAGGACGGGATGCTGAAAAATAAAATGGTAATAAAGAAAGTTTATTACCATTTTATTGTTCTGTTTTTGGGGCATTTTTTTTTAAGGGGCGACGCTCCTCCGCTTTCGTGGAGGGGCCGTCCCTGTGTCACACCCTAGCCAGAAGCTCCAAGAGGCCTATTCACAAATGCATTTTGGTGTTCGTAAAATAGAACTCCTGTAGAACTCTTTTACATACTAAAACATGGCTTCGTGATTTGGAACCAAAACATCTAAAATGAGACTAAAATGGGAATAGTAATTGAATATTTATGTGCAATTAGTATAACTATTCTCTTTTTGCAATTTTACTAATGGGGAGTTGGACATTTCAGGTTGGAATCACAAAGGCATAAAAAGTACTTAAAATGTACACTTGTAGTACCACTTCTGTTAAACATACATGTGTTTGTGGTTCGGTCTTAATATGTTTTTGGGGATTTCTGGAAATCACCAGAGCCTAAAAAGGGTTATCTTATTCATTTGTTTAGATCTTTTTGTATAATAAAACTATTTCTTTATTAGGGTTTTCTAATAGGTTTATCTAATTTGAATACATTTTTATCCAAAGTTCTTGTACATGGCTGTATAGAAAAATAATGCTGATTCTGCTACAAAACAGAATGTAAAAATAGTTACAAATTCACACTAAAGGACGAAACAGATGCTAAACTTTTTTTGGTTCATTGACATTGGCTGTCTATGTCAGTGCACAAACTTGTGCACGCATAAGGACAGGTATATTAAGGGATTCACACTATGGCACTGCAAGTCGAGGATTCTTTCCTCCGCTCGGCAAACTGCTGCATTTTGTGAAGAATATACATTTCAGAAATCTAGTGGGGGAAGATGTGTACTTTGATGAACATGGAGATCCTCTTTTTGTTACCGACATCTTGATCTGGCAGGTTAATTTTGATGGTAATAGCAGATATATCTACATTGGTGAATTTGACTCTTGGCTGCCCAAAGATCAAAGACTTCGAGTTAATGATGACATTGTGGTTTGGTGTGGTGTATATTTAATGAACTTAGAATGAAAGAATGAAAATAAGTGAAAAGGCACCAGACCAGTTACTATTGATTGCTTGTCCGGAACCATCCATCAATAACTCAAATTGTGAGACAGAGAGAGAGAAGACGGACTACGCTGGGAACGCCCCGGGATCACAGTCCGAGTCCAAGCAGCAAGGGCATACGGCAGCACCCGAGCGGACCGAGCAGCGTGCAGCGGATCAGGCAGCAAGCGGGGAGCAAGCGGGTCGGGCAGACTGTTGGCTGCTGCCTTTCGCATTAATAGCATCTCCTGCCGCCCGCGGTATTGGATTAGAGCGAGCGAGCAGACGGGCAGGAGGTTTGCTGCCGGCCGCCCCTGAGCTGCTCCCCCCGTAGGGGTTGCTCGCGAGTTCGCCGACTGACGTTCACTGGCCCTAGCAGCCTCAGAAGCCTCAATTGATGTACCAGCCCTGAATAGAGATTTGGCCTTGAACAGATTCACCAGCTTCGCTAGCCCCTCCAGCCTCTTGGTCTCCTGGGCTCCTCGGGCCCCCTGCCATCTTCACTGCGTCTGCTGGCCTGTGGAATCTTCTGCCTCATCCGTAGGTATTGACTTGATCCAAGCGGCCTAGTGGCTTAGCGGGTAGCAAGGCTGGCTGACGACCTCAGGACTTCACTCTTGTATTGTGGGGGGTCCTAGGGGCGCTAAGGGGAGGCCTCCACAGAAGCGTCTCAGCTGGGTCCGGGTCTGGGGGCAGCTTGTGGAAAACATCGAGACTCGCTCGCTATACTGTGTGTCAAGTCGTTAAACACTGAGAGATGAGCCGTTTTGTGCCCAATGCCTTAGTAGGCCCTTCAGGTATAGTAGGATCAACTAAGCCCACCCCTCAAGGCCGCGAAGATTTATAGCAGATATACAGCAGATATATAGCAGAGTTTCCAGTAAGCCCAGCAATACTCAGGAGGAGGACGAAGAAGTTTGCGCCCCTCAATAGCTGAGGTGTGGAGGCGTGTCCGGGGATTACCCAAAGCCTGGCGAAAGCCTAAGACCAGCTAAACTTCCTTAGCGGCTCGAGTCTTTAGCGGTCTGAGGAGGATCCTGCAAGACCGGAGGAGGAGCACGCGTGCTCGTGCTCCTCAATACCGATGTGTGGCGGCACGTTTGAACAAGGAGACGGGAAATCCGCTTGGCTGCTGAAAATGCGATCTGGGAAAGAGAGGGCTATTCAGCCAAAAACTAAGAGGAATAAGCAGTACAATAAACCCTCAACTCCGTCCTCAATATCAAAACAGAAACCAAAAATGAAGCTAGGGCAACAATCCTTAATTTCTCCAATAACGCCCTTCTTCCAGAGGTTGGAGAAACCGACAATCATTCCTCATAAATCTGACTTCTTGAGGGACCCCATGGATGTGATCCTCACCATACCTAATGACTCTGCGGTTCTACCTCATCCAATTTCCCCTATAAAAAGTGAAAGCAGTTTGATATTTGAGCAAGGCAACATAAGGGTGACCAAGGAGGAGGGGGCTGTGGAAAAATCTGCCCCTGGTAATATCACAACTCTAACAGATGACAAACTTAAAGATAATGCCCGGGGTTCAATCAGCGATTTAGATCTACTAACCCTCCAGTCATCATCGCCATCACCAGTTGCCTCTGACTGTTCATCTCTGGTAGCCCTTAATGAGCATCCTCAGACAGGGATTCAACCTCCCCTTGAGGTAAACGTAATCATTAAAAGAGGTATGGATTTCAGGCAACAATTATCCGCATTGGGCCCACAGGAGGCTGGCCAAGAGCGTGATCTTCTTTCCAGAAACCACCCACTCTTCAGACGACTATAACAAACAAGGCTCATTAAATTTATACCCCACTTCTCCATCTCATCTACAACTGGATTTGAGCTTTACGGAAAATGGCTGTAAAGGACCTCGGAGCGAAGATATGGGGGTTAAAACACAAGAATACCAATATGCTATCTTAGACACTAAACTGAACACTCAACTGAACACCTCTGCCTTTGTAGACAGATCGTTAAGCGCTTCTGTCATATTAAAAACACACATGGATGATTCCGCAAGTAAGGAGGCTGTAAAACAGGACATACTGCCTTCACGAGTCACTCAAAACCAACTGGATCAAAATGCTGTATGGGATATTTTCTTCAAGACCTCGCAACTAACTCTTGACGCCCTGTCTTATCAGTCTACCAAAATAAATGTCCAGGTAGACATATTGAATGTCATGTCAAAATAGGAAGCAGAATGAAACAAACTCTGATGAGGAAGGAATAAAAAATATGGACCAACAAGATACGATAAATTTAAACAATATGGATTCAACCAAGCAGGAACCACAGAATTTCAAACCACATCAATGGGAGGAGAAAGATGAACGAAGTACTATCCTAGAAATTCATAGGAGGTCATTTGACGACAAGTATATAACTATTACAGTTACGAATTCAGACCATGCTGAACGTCAAGGGACTCAAATAGGGGCCCATTTAGATAAGCCTTGGGGTGAAAAAGGAATACGGTCTCCCAAACAGCTAGGAAGGGTGATATCAGGGGCAAAGGGCACAGTGGAATCCACCAGATTGCTCACGGGGCAGAGATCCCAGGTGGATCAGATGTGACGCCAAATATATTTAATCTAGGACGGCCAGATGAAGACCATGTGCTACAGGCTCAGGAAATAAATCACAATAAGACAGCCCAAACGGGGAACAGGACAAGCCTATAAGAAATTCCGACTACGGCCTACCCGTAGACTGCAAGCAACTAATTCTGGAACCACTATATCTCTCTAGGGCAGTGGTTCCCAAACTTTTTTGACCTGCGGCTCCCTTGACCTATTGCCCGTTGGCCGTGGCTCCCTATTATGTTATTTGTTTTGGTGGGTGGGGGATGTAAGCCCGGCCTCGGCAGTACTTCCATTTTCCTCCCTGAAAATAATTGTTGATGTAACAAAAAAAAAATGTAACACTTGTTTAAGAAAAAAAAAACTTGAATTGGTAAAGTCAGAAACAATACTCTTCATCACATGGATGTACATAGGATTTTTTTTTTACTTTTTTTTTTAATTGCCTCTAGGTTAGGGGCTTACTCCTGAGAATCAAGTGAAGGGTGAGATGGGTGGGAGAACAAAATAAATAATTTTCATTGGCACCTTTCATGCGATTGCATACGGAGCAGGCCATTTTAGTTGTTGAGGAGGCACTTTTGTTATATAAGGGCGATAGAACTAAGGTTGCGGTCACACAGGTGAGATACGCAGCAGCTCTTAAACAAGGTTGCGAATATGCACAGGGAATACATAGGGCTGCTGTCAGAGCTTAGAGGTCATGGAGAAATACAACTGACTAATACGTTTTGACTGCAATAAACATGCATACACTTCGACCGTCTTCCAGGTCTCAAGAATGGCGGTGGAGATTGCTGGAAAATGACAAGTGGAAGTTTAGCCATCTGTACAATGCGAAAGTCACAATCTTTGTACAAGTTGATGACAGTCAAACAAATCATACAAATAACTAATAACAAAATAACCAAGTAAGCCGACAATCCCAAAATGGTTCTACAGGCTACTGATAGCTATGTTAGTTTTACGTGGTTACCTGTGAGCATGTGGTGGCAGCAAGCTTGAAGAGAGTCTTTTCGACCTGGTCCTTAGCAGGCAGGGCTGATGAGGACTTGCGTCTTAATCCAAGCAGGACTGCTTACAAGCTAAAACAAGAGCCTCAACAGGATCCGCAACCTGTTTTAGTTTCACCAAAGTACAGCTTGAAAGACAGGTAGCACGGTAACACTCTCCATGAATCTCCACTGGAGCGCCTCTTTGTGTCTATTTAATTCTAGGTACAAGCCAGGTAGTTGGGCACGGTGTTATAATGGGATCGCCATACAGGAGCTCCACTACATCTGACCTGGGCTGCTCGTTACACTTCTTAAGACTATGGGTCCTATATAAGGTCTCCACTGTTCAATGTGTCTCAAGAAAAAGGCATTTGGGGTTTGTATTCACATACAAATCCTTTAAGAGGAACCTACATGGAGTTGCAGTGAGGGAAAAAAAACAACATGAGATATATTCTTGCATGATATTTCTGCTCCAAAACAAGTTTTGCAAGAAAACATCACGAAACCGTTATAGGCATGAGAAAAATGGGAAACCATGCTTACTACAGATAGCTGATTTATGCGGATCAAAGTGAGATTAAATTTGCATAGTAAACCTTATGCACACCAATTGTGAAGCAATCTAATACTTTTTCCAGATCGGTGCAACTGTATATGCAAGCCAGGCTGCTCCAGAAAGTCTTCACAATGTTGGTGGCACAGAATATTTACTCTCCATACACAAGCATCCGAGATTAGGAGAGTAAGCAGCTGTAAGCAGGCAGTAGCAGTACATGCAGTACTTGAAGCCAGAGTGCTTTGGCATAAATTAACTAATCTGAAGGAAATTGTTGGGGAAAGTCAGAAAAAAATAGACCCAAACTGGGCCTAGGAATGGTGGTTAACATGACAGAGGAATTTTCTGGGATGAGAAAAGCAGATTGTTTTCCACACCAATGTGCAGAAAAAAAGGCAAACTGCAATGTGTGAGCCGGAATGTATTTGTTCAATTAAAAACATGAAGCTGATTACACTCTGCCAGTGGGCAAGACTCTATATTTAATCAATGTAAGCAGTTTCCCCCTCAACTAGCAGGTAGCCCACATGTTGAACACTGGAATAACCGAGGACATTAGGTAACCATGTTAAATATTTCGTACAGGAATAAATGGAGTCCTTTTACTTGAACTTTATTCAATTTCTTTCCAGTAGGTGGCATCAGAGCCTGTGAAATACTGTATATGTGACTAGCTTAATCCTCGATAAAACCCCCAAATTAGGGCTTTAGTAACTTTTTGTATGTTTTAATTATGTCACTGTTGTGCAACGTATTAAGTTCCAGTAAGAGAGGAATGAACGAAAAGACCAATTATAATGTCAATTTACAGTTTAGAAACTTGATATCCTAATAAGTCAAAAGATTTACTATCACCATCAGCACATAATTGTTTCATAAAGTGCATTTGTGCACGGCTCCCCTGGCTATCTTTGATGGTGCACCCGGGTGCCGTGGCGCACAGTTTGGGAACCACTGCTCTAGGGGCCCATATGACATTTTAAATTAAGGGAATTTACTAAAACTTTTACAAGCTATTCCGGTCCTTAAAGATATAAAGTCCACGATATTGCTTCTATAGAATTCATCTCAGAGGATAAAAGTAACGTAGGCAAACCTAATGAATCTACGTGGGTAACATGGAGGACATCCCAAGTGGCAGGCAGAGTCGTGAAAGAAAAAAGCTTCTTTTTAAAATGGGGGATTACATTTATTACACCCCAACAAACAGGTTACCCCGACCCCCTAGAGGCTCAAAATAACATGCCCAATTCAAACAAATTGAAAGACCTAAAAAAAACGTTTTCGGTCCTTAGATCTGCAATTGGGAGCCAAGGTACTGATGATCAATATACAGAGTCCAAAGCATCCAATACTCACAATTCACAGCAGCTAGATCTAGGGTGGTTGTTGGCTGCAATCCACTGAGAAAACAGTCACTGACTTCCCAATAGCCGGAAACACTCTAGGCTGGTAACTCCCTATCATAAACCCCTCCAATTTTGTTCATGGAATATAAACTGAATTAAATCAAAAATCCAACATAAAGATCTGACAAGTTTATTTTTAAAAAATCAAATCATCTTTTTACAGGAGACCTGGGCTATCAACCCATTTACAAGTGTTGGATTTAAAGGCTTTTTCCTCCCCAGCAATTAGGGAAAAAAGGTTTGGCCACCCAAGGGGGGGACTAGCAATCTTTATTTCAGCAGGTCTAAATATATCATGCACATGAGTGAATGAGGAAAATGAAGCGTTTTTGTTAGTGAAGTTAGACGGTTGGAATAAGGAGCCTTCTAGCTCTCTTTTGCTAATTAATGTCTAGATCCATCCAGATGCCTGCTCCAGAAGACAGATATCCTCCAAGCTGATAGATACAATACTAACTGTCTATCAGGATTTAGGATTCCCAGAGTTTTTAGTAGCTGGAGACTTTAATAGGAAATTACTACATCCCTTTGGAAGGAATGCCCAAACCCTCTTGCAGGATCAGCTGTGGGCAGTCCCACAGCAGTCCCTGGGGCCTCTAGAGCAAAGCAAATCTGACACTAAGGCACTTTCCTTAGTAAAAGATCTTGAGGCCCTCAGGCTCAGACTCCTAAACGGGAGGTTTCCGCAAGATACTCCGCCGGCGACCACTTGCTATGCCACTGGAACTCAAGCAACAATTGATTACAATGTGGTCTCCTTATCATTACTTACTTTAATCACTAAGTATCAGATTATAAAGACAGATAAAAGTGATCATGGCCAACAATGTCTGGAGATTGGTTGCGGCTTTCCTATATTTAATGCGGCCCTAACTAGCCTGAGGGATGTCAGTACAACAAACTATAAGAAACTTCGATGGAATGAAAAATCAATCGAGTCCATTGGAGAGCGGTCAACTGTGATATTTGATCAATGCCTTAATAATACATCTGGGGACCCAATATCAATCTGGTCAATATTCTTGGACAGATTTGCAGTCAGTCTCTTAATAAATAGACCTCAGAAGGATTGTCAAATTTAGGGGCGTGTTAAAACAAAAAAGGATATTAAAACCTCAGCTCATACGATGAAATTAAGGAGACAACGAAACAGACTCTTAAGGCTCCATAAGAAAAACCCAACTGACTGTGATATTAAGGCTGACCTAAAAAGCATAAATAATACCTACCGGAAACAAATATGGGAAGATAAATTACAGAACAGTCAGGTTTTCTGGGCAAGGTCTTTATTTCTGAGAGAAAAATCAAACACTCATGGATTCTGGGAAATGGTTAATCAACTGAATAGAGCCCCAATGACCTTGACTAGTTTTAATATAGTGGAATCTACATGGTCGGATTATCTAACTCATCATTTTGGGAAAAATAAGAAAGACACCAAACATCCAGACGAGATGACAATTGAGTTAAGTCAAGATGGAGTTCAATTAGAGTCCTCAAATCTCCAAAAGGAATCCTTAACTGTAACCTTCTTGATGTCATAAGTGACAAATTTAATAAAAAAACAACTGAAGTACAGTGGCTCCAGGTCCAAATGAGATCCCCAATGCAGTATTTAAAACAAACCCGGCCTATTGGGGAAAAAAATGTATTTCGATCTACAATTACTGTATAGAATCAGGATGTATTCCAGAATCTGGGAAGGGGGCTATAATTCATCCAATTTTTAAAGGAGATAATAAAGTTCACCCTGAGAATTATTGATTGATTACCTTAATGGACGTAGAGGCGAAATACTATGCTGGGCTATTGTTGGAGCATCTCCGTAGCTGGGCAACCGAGAACACTATTATCCCCCCTAATCAGACAGGCTTTGCAACGGGCCCTGGAACATCTACAAACATTTTAACCCTTTCTATTGTCATTGACAAATGTAAACAAGAAAGTCAATCCTTGTATTTGTGTTTTGTAGACTTCAAATCAGCCTTCGATATGGTCCAGCAAGCCTTCTATGGGAAAGATTTGCAGCCTGTGGTATACCAGATAAATTGTTAAAGGACATTCAACAGCTATACACTGACACATGGATCAGAGTTAAAATAGGGGACGGATCCTTTCTCTCTAGAAAAATTGAGACAAAACGGGGTCTGAAACAGGGCTGCGTGCTGGCACTGTATCTTTTCAATCTCTATCTCTCTGATCTGACTGTTAAGCTTAATAAGGTGAATGCGCACCCCCCGAAGGTTGGCGATATGCTTATCTCTAATCTGGTTTACGCAGGCGATGTTGTTCTTTTAAGCCAAACTAAAGTAGGACTATGACGGCACATTGTCAACCTAGTTGAATACGCCTAACAGAACGGAATGGAAATTGATCAGAAAAAAAAACAAAGTGATGGGTATTGGTTAAAAAACCCTTAGAGATAAAAAAAATGGCATATACAAAGGGGACTTTTAGATCAAGTTAACCACTACAGATATCTGGACGTACTATTTGATAACTAGGGCACCTTTTTCCCTCAGAAGCAAGATTTATATAGAAAAGGAAATGTACTACTGCTCTCCTTTCACACCTTGGAAAAGTCGCTAAGCAGCCCTAGATACCGTCCCCTGATACAAGTTGTGGC
Source organism: Pleurodeles waltl (assembly GCF_031143425.1). Classification (NCBI taxonomy): domain Eukaryota; kingdom Metazoa; phylum Chordata; class Amphibia; order Caudata; family Salamandridae; genus Pleurodeles; species Pleurodeles waltl. Next base: position 1,027,091,485 of record NC_090437.1, on the reverse strand, counting down.
AGCAAAACTAAATTTGACTAGAGGGTACGGAAGTGAAGCCCTGCGTGGGCAAGATGCCGCCATCCTAAATGGTATAATCGGGAAAAATATTTAGGTTTTTATTTCAATTACCAAGGTATGCTTCCCAAGCACAAATTATACTTGAGTTTAGTTACATAAACCAAATTATAGCAAGGGAATGCAACTATATTAAAACCTGGAAACACATATAGATATCAAAGGGAAATTAACTTTGCCAGGCAATCTGGAAGGAGATTAGACTGAACCCCACAGCCAAATCCAGACAGTATTTAGATCAGGCATTAGAAGATTTGGAAGCACAGGACCTATGGGACTCAAATCTCTCCTACTATGCATTCCAAAAAATCTTGAACCGAACAGCGAAGAAGAGATCTGTATTAATGGATAAAAATTTGTTAGCAGCCAGTTTGCATGCTTGGATGGTAATAAATGAGTAGAAACTCTTGAAAGTTCAGCCATATCTGGAGGCCGGGTGGTCAAAAGTTGAGAAGGATAATTTTATTAAACATCGATTTGGCCTTATTCCTGGCTGTGTCCACCAAACCCCACGGGAACGTACTGTGTCATTTCCCTAGTGTAGGGTATGTGGCTGTGGGCTGGAAGACATTACTCATCTGACATGCATCTGTAATGGCCTAATGAATGATGCAAGATGCTATTAAAAGCAGCACTCAGTCAAAGGGGAATACGGTCCTGCAGAGAAGCGGTGATTGCCTGCTTTAAACCTACTGACTTGAACGCCAGATTTACAAAATGTTTACATCTGACATCTAAAAAACTTCAGCAAGCTCATCAATTAGTATAAACTTAATATGTGGTTTCCACTGGCCTATAAGGCCTCCATACAGTATTAAGGGAAGTATTTTAGCCTGGAGTATTAATTTAATTGTAAATAAATTCAGAACTTATTTTAAGCTTTAAAGATACTTCTCTAACATGTTTAGAATTGCATACATAACATGAGGAGACTGAGAAATTGATGCACTTTATAGGACTATCTATGTGGCTATGACTAAAACATACCCACTTTAATAAGACCAGCACTCTTCCAAAAATCAATTAATAATAGTAATATTTTATGGATTGCATAATTGGAAGAAAAATGGTGGTTAGTTATATTGATCCTATATTTTTATGAATTTAAGAATAACTTTTAGACTAAATGGAAGGTAATTTGCCTCTTATTCTGCAATGGGAGGGGTGGTATCCTTTTAAGTGTATGATGTATTGGTTTTTATTAACTATGTATTTAAATAAACTTGAGATGAGTGAAGAAAGGGGAAATGTTGTTAGAGATATGAAAAGACTTTCGATGGGCAGGTCAGACAGTCCTGGTTTTGAATGCCTGGATTTGAACTCCAGAAAATTCTTAATTCTAAGTATGAGTTAGTGTTTAGTCCTACTCCGGTTGAGAGCAATTTAAGGCATAAACTAAAATGCGTAATATACGACTGTCATTTCTGTGCTCCCCACTTCTGTACAGTGCTTAATTTGTTTTAAAAAAGGTATACGTTGTGCGGAGGTCCAATGCTGTTCTTATGAGTCCCCCATTAGTGCTGCTGAATGCCAAGACCGCCTAATTTTGACTCCACCTCATTCCTCCATAATTCATTTTTCTTCATTTCACTTTTGCAGGCTCATTTTCATCCCTGCTTCCTCTCTTTATTATGTTTTCCTTTCTTTCTCTTCCCCCTTCTTTCTCCATGTTATGCCTATTTATCTCCTCTTCTGGGTTAAGGTCTGATGATGAAAAATAGCCGATGTCCCCACACTGAGTAATGGCTCCAGCACCTTTAATCACGTGCAGTCACATAGTATCGCTCATGTACAGCAGCACCATGGAACTTTTTTCATGGAACATTAAATGTGGCTTTCCTGCTACAGATAATTAAATTAGCAAATACTAATTTTGATTTCCCAGTCTGTGTTTAGCACCATGAAATATTAGTAGCAGGTTTACCTGATGAAGTGCCTGTTGTTTTATGCAGGGGAAGACTGTTCTGACTGGAGGCCTGGACGCACTCGAATTTATTGGCAAGAAAACGATGAATGTGCTGGCAGAAAGTGACCCGGGATTTAAGAGAACCAAGACATTGATGCTGCGGACTGCCTCCTTGTCGCAGGTAAGACCGCTTCAGATGCACTCTCAGGCAGCCCAGCCTCAGCTGGAGATGTAAAAGGCCTCTGATGGATGGTGGCTGAGTTAGTGTGAGAGAAAGCTATTAAGAGCTTTGTAATTAACGGGAATGGTTAAATTAAGCTTGTAATTGCTTTTGTGCCTCTTGGGAACTCTGTGGGCTGGTGCACGTAAATCATAAAGCGACCTTGGCGGTGGAAATTCTGCAGTGTATTCTCACATTCGGATTCAGTGGGACAAAAGTCACTCTCCTCTTTGTGTGTAATGCTAAAATACAAAAAAACAGTACAGCGTGTTTCCTCTGTATCGGACCAGTCTATTGGAAATTTCGCTTTAGAAGGCATATTTTTGCATGTTTCTTTTTTGATCCTCTTCTGTCCTTGTTTTATTTTCTGTGAAACATTTCTAAAATATTCAAGTGTTTTCTGTTGGCCATAAACTTCGTTCATTTTCAGCATATTGCAACACTACACGTGGATGGCATTCTGCTATAGCACTGTGTGGCGATTGGTTTCAGAACTCTAGGTTGACAGTTTTTCTAAACTTTTAAATAATCCAGTTCGCAACCAAAATTCACAAAACTAGGTGTTTTAACCATGCCGAGATCGAAGCTGGGATCGCTTCCTGGTGCCTCCATGTTTCTGACTGCCCGAGAGGGAATCTTACCAGATGCATCAGTGGTCAAGAGATGTCAAACTCATGCTTCTTCTCCTTTACATCTCCCCAGACCTCCAAAAAGGAGCCAGACCACTGTTACTCATACTCAGATAACCCTTTGGAACCCCTCAGCCATATCCATCAATGAATAACATGACTGGCTTAAGAAGCTAAACTCCCTATAGCCCAACAAAGAACCTCTGCATGGATCTGGCTTCTACCCTCCTAGCATAGGATCCTATATACTGTGTTCATGTGTATTATTAGGTAACATCGCAAGGGTAGCCAAACCCTCTGAGGGTGATTTAGACCCTGATGTGTGGACCACGGTCCTACCACGACAGTGGAGGCCATGGCCTCACTCTGATGGCGGAGAACCGCATGACAAATTTAGAGATTGCTGCAGACAGGTGTTTGTGTGTCCTCAGCAGAGCTGCCAAAGCATTTGCTCCACTGAAGGCTCCATATCTGATGCGCTCGCTCAGCGAAGGTGTTCTTGTTGTCAAGAAACAGACTCGAAAAGCAAGGAAGTTTTCTCCTTGCCCGTTAGGGTCACTGTATGGTTTCCCCACCCGGGACTACCATGCCTTGCATGGTGATACCGGGAAGATAAATCTAGTGATGGTCACCCCACCTTCAATATAGTGGGGCACACCTGTATAACTTGATGGCTCTGTGGTGGAGGTGTTGTGATGGCAGAACCAGCTGTGGCTCTACTAGCAAAAACATGTTTAATGGGGTAGAGGAACCGCAGGCATGGGGGGCGAGAGCCCCACTGACTCACTGCATTGTTCCCACCTGCCAAACGCCAAATGAACCCCTATGTAGCTAATTATAAAGAACATGCTTCTGGAATTGTGTTATGTTAATCTATGGCATACAGCAGTGGTTCCCAACCTGTGGGCCGGGGACCCATGGGGGTCCGCGAAGCCTCCTCAGGGGGTCCGCGGCTGCTTAAAACATTTAATAATATTAGGTCCCAGCTATCAGTAATGACTCCTCGGGGGTCCCCGTGTTCCAATAAGGACTCAGTGGGGGTCCCCGGGCACCAGTATTGATAAAATGGGGGTCCACAGAAGTCAAAAGGTTGGGAACCACTGGCATACAGGGTATCAACTATGATCCAAATCTGGATGCTGAATATCTATTGTGCTTGGGTCACACAATTTGTAAAAGTAAAGCGGTGTAACATCTATAATGACAAAATGTGGTCTATGCAAAACCATAAATATAAACATCTATGATCATCCTCTTACCCCCACACCCTTGTCTTGAAGTGACAGTCACCTTAAAGTTTAAGGTCATCACTTTCTGGTCTATCTACATGACAACCTTTCTCTATCACGCACCTGAACACTGCATGCCCTCCCCTTAACCCTCTCCACCCCACTTTCTGTTCTCTTTTAACAGAGCACCCTTTCCCATTGCCTAAGAAGAATATTTTCCCGACGCTGTATATCACCTTTTAAAGGAATAGATTGCTCCTCAGATGGTGGTAGAGTATGTGATACCTGCTGAGGTTCGCCAGTAGCATCTCTGTGTGGGTCAGCGGAGGCTGCTGTGATGTTGGTGATGAGAGGGAGGAAGCGGTTTGCTCCCCTTCTGCCACTGAAGGTCCCACAGTTCAGGTTCGCATCGCCTTTTCCTGGATCAGCACTTTCCTCAGGTGGAGGTGTCGCAGCAGGTTACATTCTCTGGCTATGTGCTGCATTACAGCGGAAGTGACACAGAGCTTCGAGCTGTCTCCCTGGGGTACCAATGCTCGACTGCTGCGCTGGGTGTGTGCTGATTGTGAGACTGATGCATGTGAACTTGCTGTCGGCTCGGGTTTGTCGGTCAGCGCTACATTCGAGTTCTCGCGCCAGTACACGTGATTCAAGCCAGGCAGAGAAGTTTTAAGGCCTGGGCAAAGTGGGCTCTGCCAGGGCCGTAACAAAGGCTTCCGCAGCCCCTGCTTGGTTGTGGGGGTTGAGCTCCAGGGTCCTTCCTCAGCACAGCAGCTGGCCTGTGTAAGTCTGGAGGGCCCTCCTCTACGTTCTGTGCAGAAGGGCCCCTTCCATTTTCGTTACGCCACTGGCTTTTTCCTAGGGCCCCATTCTTTCAGGGGTCCCCGGATAGGGTCATCTTTGTTCTACAGAGAGTCTTGCCATGATGACCTTGAATAATTCTTAAACAGATTGTTTTAAATATATTTTTCCTTAAGTTTGTTTTTAATGTCGGTAATGTGTGAGAGTCTATTACAGACATTTTGCAGACAAATGTTATATTGATGTTTCATGCAACATCCATTAAACAAACGTTAAAAATTCAGAACAGAACCCCACATACGAGAAATGGGAGGGCGTTAGGGAGTTTATTTGCAGTGATTTTAATGAGCTGCTGCTGTGTTACAATATTGAAAACACACATCACTGCCCATGAATATTAGATGTAAACACGTTTACAAATTGAACGAGTGCGCCTGTGCACTGTCGGCGACCTGGCCAAAGAGGGCATGAAAGAGCTGAAACTGAATCATAAATTCAAAGCTCTTACGAACAGGCCTCCAAAATAAGTTTGGCCCAGGGCCCCCCAGAATCCTTAAGATGTCCCTGAACTCAGGGATATTGCAGCCTAACATTGCAGTGACCACGAACGTTTAATGTGAGGATCATCCACGATTCTTCTCAATAGTACACTAGGATCATGGCGTCAGTGAAGCTTTTCTTTGTGATGGTAATTCAGTTTACAGAGCGCACTAAGGCAGAACTTCTTGTTTAGCGCCCAGGAGCAACATAACGTGTTATAGGAAAGGGAAGAGGTAAAAACTGCAGGGAGAAAGAGCATTTACTACTACTTCAGCCAATTCTTAACTCAAGTCCTCAGTGTCAGTGGCCTGGACACGAGTGGATAACCGTGCCTCTTATTCAGTCAGCGCCACTCTGCTGAATTGAACCCGCTGACAGACTGTGCTGTGTGGAGTGTATGCCAACTTCGTGGCAGGCTGTCTACTGCCTCAAGGAAGTGTAATGAAAGTCACTATATGTGTACTGTACCTTAAAAGATCAAAACTGTGACATCACATGCTATATAATATCACAACTTCCTAGCGGCGGTGTTTACTGCATGAGGCGAGTGGTGAATACAGGGTTGGATTGACAAAACGGACAATTGGGCGTTTCCCGAGATGCCAGTAAGCCGAGGCCACCTGTGTGACGCCTTGCCCAGCACTCTTAAAACCCCAAAGGCTGCTCGTTGTATTGAAAATAGAAGGATGAAAGGCTGACCAGACCCTCCAGATTTCTAGCCTGTGGCCATGTGGTCAAACACACTAATAGTGTGGATGCAGTAGTCCACTGAGCCCCCAGACCAGCTTCTGCAAGGAAGGTGGAGAGAGCGCCCGAGTTCGCTCTTTTGGGGGTTTGTACTGTTTAAGGCCCAGGCCCCTCAAAGGGCACAACAGTCCTGCTGCCTTGGGAAGGATGGTACTGACCCCGTTCAGTCCGCAAGCTGGAACATGCCAACAGAGGGAGTGCAGAATCTGTGGGGCTCCAGGGGAGTTAGGGATTTCCTTTAAAACTATTAGTTTTCAGGTGTATTAGTTAATTTTGATCAATTTGCGTGAACAACTCCCAGAGTGCAATAGGTGAAGTGGAGCGCTGTGTTTAAGGTAGCATATAGTCACGTGGTAACCCGAATTAGGGTTGGTCGAGTTATACAGACCTCTCACTCCTGGCATTTGGATAGTCTGTGGGGGTTGACCTGGAAGGCACGATCAGGCTTGTTGATGTGTGCTCAACCTTAGCCCCTGGAGGGAGAAGGATGGAAAAGCTTTGAAGAGAAAACAGAGGCATACGGGCTAAGTAGGTTACGTCGATGGTAAAGTTCTGTAGGGAAAATAGATGGTAAAGTCCTTTGGGTAAAATTGTGGCCTGGATACTGAAAGGAGGAAAAGGAGAGAAGGGCTGAGGAAAGAAGAAGTTAGGATGGAGGAAGGAAAATAGAGAAGAGACAAGTGGAGGAAAAAAAGGACAAGGAAAAAGAAGGGAGAGAATCACATGAGAGTAAAAAAAAAAAGAGGAAGATGGGCTGCATGTAAGGAAAGAGAAGGTAAGATGTAAGGCTAAACAGGCAGATGGAATGAGAGGAAGAAATTATAAGTAAAAGCTTGAGAGGAGGGGAATAGGACTGAACAGGATTGGGGAGAATGGCTGCGAGGGAGAAAGAAAAGAAACAAGTAGGAAAATAGCCAAAAGGAGGAAAAGAAGCCAAGAGGAGGAACAGGTTGGACGGCACGAAATGGAGGAAGAGAAGTTCCTTGAAAGAGACTGAGAAAAGGGTTGATAAGAAAAAAAAAAGAAAGAGGGAAGAAGGGCAGAGGGTCGAGGGGAGTTGAAGGAATCTGAAATAATTTCTGAAAAAGGTGGAAGAATACCTGGAAAAATAATTCTACATTCACATCACATTTGCCAGAGAATAGTCTGAAGTACTAACCAAGCAAAAGTTTGCGAAGTCACAATCCACAAACGTGGGACACCTTTGGGGGGATCCTTGCCCGTTTTCTCTCCTAGTGATCCTGGAGACTCAACCAGATAATTGAGTTTAGCTGAGTGCGTCATGAAAGAGATTTAGTGAAACAGCTATGAGCTGCCTTATAGCCAATGCCTGACCTGGTCAGAAAGTCTTTTCAACAATTAAATTATTAAGTCCGAGAGCCTACTGGCTGAAAGGAAGGCTGATGTGTATTTTCCTCTGTTTGTTGCAGATGCTGAGAGAAGCCAAAGAGAAAGAGAAGCGGAGGCTGGCGCAGCAAGTGGTGGATGAGAGGACGGCGCATTATGGGCTGCTCTTTGATGAATTCCAAGGTCTCTCCCATCTAGAAGCTCTGGAAATTCTTTCTAGTGAAAGTGAAACTAAGGTATGGGACAATGAGGCTGCTTAAACCATGTTTGTGAGACTCCTCATAGGGAGCATAGTTACTCTATGGTGCAGTTTGTAGAGGAACACAAGTGAAATTCAGGTTAGACTCACTGCTAATCTGGCAAGGATTTTTACCAGCACCAACCACAATCACAATCCACCAGTACAGTCAGTAGTTCAATCCACTTTCATAGATATGTATTTAGAAAAAGTCAATCCACATAACAACCACCAAGTAAGAAAAAATATTACTCAGTGGTGTCCTTGAACGATCCCATAGCGTGATTACCATTTAAATCACACTGTGAGAGATGCTTACAATTATATTTGATTTTAAAGGTGGCCAGGCCCTGTGGCAAACATCACGTTGTGCATGGCTTTTGTCCATATGCTGTGGGGGACTGACCACTTGTGGCCAACCACACTGCACAGGTTCTTCGGTAATGCACAGTGGGAGGTTGGCCAAAGGGCCTGGCCTGCAGCCAACCCTCCCCACATGCAGCCACCCCGCATGCAGCCTTCGACTGTGCGTGCTGAGGGGGGGGGATTTGCCACAAGGTCAGGCCCGGTGGCCCACACCCCCATTGCAAATGGCTACATGGCCCTCTTCCCCAAACCTATTATAGCCCTGGGGACACCATCTCCCGTGGCTTGTTTTATTATAAAGAGGAGTGGGGCTATGTGGCTGTCTTTCCGGAGCTTTATAAGGCCCTCTAGACCACATGCCCCAGGGCCTTTTTTTGGTTAATGGAGAGAGGGACTGCGTGGTCCCCACTCCAAGCCTTGTTAGGCCCTGGTGAGCCTATCCCCCATGACCACTATTAAAATTAAAGGGGAGGAGGGCTTTCCCTAGGTCATTACTAAAAATAAGGCGGAGTGGGCCATGTGGCCCACCTCCCTGAGCCTTGTTAGGCCCTGGGGATCCCATCCCCCAGGGCTGGTTATTTTAATCACAGGGGAGGGGGCCATATGGGCACCCTCTCTATGAGCCTTGCTAGGCCCTGGAGACACAACTCCCCAGTGCCATTTATTTTAATTACAGGGGAGATGGGCATGTGGCCCCCTTCCAGAGCCTTGTTAGGCCCTGGGGACCCCATCCCCCAGGGCCATTACTAAAAATAAAGGGGAGTGGAGTCACCCGGCTCCCTCCCCAAGCATTTTACGCCCTGGGAACTCCATCCCCCATAGCCACTTATTTAAATAAAGAGGAGAGAGGCCACATGAGTTCCCCCACCCTCCCCTCTATGAACCGCTATTGGACCCATGGCACCCCATCCTCAGAGGCCCTTATCACTTAAAGGTGGGTGCGCTGGTGCCCACCCAAGGCACCCACGATATATTTGTTGGGGGCCATGGGCGGAGCCCCAAGTCTACGGCTGCCCCAGTGGCTCTCCACATGCAGCGGGAGCCACCATTGTCCCCGCCTGGAGCAGCTACTAATGCTGCTCCCTCTGGGCAGGAGCAATATTTTGATCTGTTTCCCTGCCCACATCAATGCGGGCAGGGAAACAGATCACAACTCTGCTCCCAGTGGGCGTAACCATTTTTAAATCGCCCACCCACTAGGAGCAGACTTAGGGCCTTTGTGATGGATATCCCGCCCGCTGTATTACAAGTTCCATAGGATATAATGAACTCGTAATACGGCGGGCGGGATATCCATCACAATTGGGAGGGATTAACCCCCTCCGCCAAAGTTGTAATCAGGCCCTTAGTGTTTGCTCCCGCTTGGCGAGAGATTAAAAAATGCTCCTAGCAGGCGCAAGCAGATACAGGTTTCGAAAATTGCTATGTCCCCGGGGTGGGTTCCCCAGGACATAGCTGTTGAGACGTCCTGTGGGATAGGATCCCTGGGGCCATTGATGGCTCAGGGAAGGGGGCAGCATGGCCCCACTCCCATTCACTTTAGTTTTACGGCCCCTGGAGATAGGGTCCCCAGAGTCTTTAAAGACTTGGGGAGGGGGCCCTCCCCTTAAAAATATGCCAGGCCCCATGGTAATAGGATTTCTGGGGCTAAAAATGGCACATGGATGGCAAAAACACATTAAGCCCCTGGGATGGGGTGCCTGGGGCAAAAAATATCCTGGGGGTAGAGCTTAGGGGGAATGTGCTCCCCTCCTCTTGAAAAAGTCATCGGGCCCTGGGGGATGAAGTCACCAGGGCCAAAATCAGCCATGGGAAGGGACCACTCCCCTCCCAACCCCAAATTAAAGGCCGTGGCCCTCTCTGTTTTCTTTTTTTTTTTTTTTTACATTTTTGCCACAGATTTGTGGATCCCCTGTGAATTCGTAGCATAATTTAAAAACAATCACTTTTGGCCTCAGGCGGGGACCTCTACTTCCCACCCTGCCCCCTTGTGTCTTATTTTTTTTTTTTTTTTTGAGCTCAGGACTAGTCCACAGTGGTAAGGTGACTGACACCAATTCCTAGTTGAAGTGGTGGTAGCCAGTCAGCTCTAAGCTTGAGATCTGTTTGGATCTGCGGAACGCCCACATGCCTAGATATACAATGTATTTGAGCATTAATTACTCAAAAACTACTGAACAGGTTTACACCAAAACACAGAAAACACTATTTCTGGACCTAGATCTAGCTTCTGCCACATTTGGTGTAAATCCGTTCAGCGGTTTAGGCTGTAGCTGTGTCTAAAGTTTCTATGGGAAAATGAATGGGGAAAACATGTTATGGGATCCACCTTTTTCTCAGTCTCAGCCTCTACTTGACAGATCACCCCAAAACGTTCCATGCGCAAACTAGTAAAAAAATAGTATTTTTTAAAATGTTTTGTGGAGATTTGTCAAATGGCACCAAAGTTATTAGCAGCACAATAAATGCATTTACTATGGAATCACAATCCTAACTATAACTACCCACCACTGGGTAACATAAACATATATGTGTAGGTGAATATTTAAGCTAAAATATAATGGTATAAACGAACAAAACCACTGAATTCAGCGGTTATAGTTCTCTCAAGTTACTATAAATCGTGCCCTAAAGCAACAGTAACTCATGCCGAAGCCATGCACAATGTTATAATTTTTTTCATTTCAGATGTCATTAGGGGTGTTATCAATGCAGTCATTGAACATGTCATTTATGATGTAATGTGTGTGAGGAACAAGCAGTGCATGGGAAGGGTGCAAACTATAGTTACTTCAGGACACGAGTTACAGTTACAAAAGATAATTATAACTGGTGAATTTCGGTGGTTTATTTAGTTTAAATCATTATGTTTTAACTGACATTTAACCTAACTGTAGTGTCCCCTAAGCTTTTGTATTTTTCAGTGAGTTTCAAATTTTTTTCCATATGTAAAGCAAGATGTTATTACAATTCCTAACTATAACATAACTTTAACCTTTGTTTTTTTCGGTGAATTTCTAGTGTTTTATTAATGTGAATTAAAATGTTATTACCAGAGCTTACTATGGTAAGCCCCCACCTTGCACACCCTTCGGTTTTTGGCTGTGCCGAGCATGGGGTGACCAACCCATACTTTACATGGCCTTCAGACATGCGCGGTGTGGTGTTGGATGCAGGGCCCGGCTGGTGGCAACCCCTTGCAGTCACGCACTGCCAACAGACACCAACCAAACTTTTTTTTGTCTTTTTTTTGTTCCGTGGTAATCTTGCTGTAATTTTGCATTACTGTGAACTTTCACAGAGATGGATATGCTGAGTACTGCAAAAAATATATTTTTTTCACTTTGACTCCAGTGGGGTCCATCTAGGAACCCTCCACAATGGCCAGGGGGTCAAGGTGCGCCTACCCCGCCCATTTATATGTTGTTTAATTTAAATTTCCAGGCCACAGGGTCCAAGTGCCCAAGTCCTAAAATGGCAGGCAAAACATTTCTTTTCAAGTTTCAGCCAGCCAGTCGCAGAGCTCGGTTTCCTGGGACTTGTCCCAGTTCCATGGGATCAGACAGTTAAAATGCTTCATATTAAATTTTTTCCCCTCAGTACTCCTTAGCTACTCATTTGAGAGTACTGCGAGTCCACAGCAATGCGCAAAACATATTTTTTGCACTTTGCCCCTGGGGGGCCCCTCTAGGACCCCCAACAAGGGCCTGAGGTCTGGGTATCCCTACCTTGCCCTCCTATGTGTTGTTTTAGTTCAATATTCTGAACACAAGGACCAAGTCATCAACTCCTAAAATGGTGGCACCATATTTTCTCTTCATGTTGCTGCTAGCCAATCACAGCTCCCAGTTCTTCGGCACTGGTCCCAGTCCTGTGGGACCAGCCAATCAAAATGCTTGACATTTGTTGGTTTTTCCCTTCGGTACACCTGCATCACAGTTTGTCTATACATTTTGAAGCTTAAGGTCTCTTGAGCGGCAGAATGTATTTCACCAAATCAGAAAAAGCACTCTTCCTGGGTAAAGATCTTGCTTTCGGCCAGATTTGGTGTACTTCCTTTCCGCTGCTTTGGCTATACCATTGTTTAAAGTTCATATTGGAAATTGTATGGCGATAACATGATGTGGGACCCCCCAATCCATTTTCCCTCCCCTATACCCCTTGACAGATCACCCTGAAACTTTCCAGGAAGGAGCTGAGGTTGATTACCTTTTTTTGGAAAGTTTTGAGAAGATTCATTAATTGCCACCAAAGTTATTAACAAAACAAATATCCATTTCCTATGGAAACACAGCCCTAACTATAACTACACAATGGCGACTGCCACTATGTTTGTGTGTTGAGAAATAATACTTACCGTCTAAGCTGCAACATAAAAGCTCCATCAGTAAAACATCACAATGTGATTATAGTGACATGATTGCACACTGCAACAACTGACATTCACCTGGTGGACTACTTGTTTAGGATTGATATGCCACAGCAGACGTAAATATTGATGTGCCTAAAATGATATGCTTTACTGGGGAGTAGCTGAAATGAAACCAGGATCAAGGAGACTAAGCTCAGACAATGGGACATATCCCAAAGAATTACAGTGAAAGGAAAACCCTTATTGTCCGCCTTGGGCTTAAAAGGAGCATACTGACTCTTTAAAAGTCAGGCGGTTGAATTGACAGGGAATGTTTAACAACAAATGCGGCTGTTCCTCAAAGTTCTCAGAATTTTAGGTGAAGTTGTTATTATCTGGTCAGGTGACAGCTAGCTGCTTGGGTTGCAGGTTTTGTGGCTTTAGTGTAAATCCAGTTCATTGAGATATCTTTTACATACATCCCATTTGAATGAACTTTTCTTTTGCCCTTCAGCTTAGAGTAATCCCCTTACTCAATAGGCACGTCTGTTCATTGTCTTCATGGCAAGACACATAAGTAGGACTTTCCCATTTCCTAGGGTTAGTTCAAAACTTGAGGGAATACAACTACTTTAAAAGTCTCTATTCTATTTTAGCGCTTCATCCAGCTGATGCTACAGAGCTTCTAAAATCCTAAAGAATAAACAATACTGACTATGGTTGGCTGTCATTGGAGGTTATTTGTCCCCTGTTGTGGGCATTACAATGTCCGGGCCAATCATGATGTCGCCGTGGTCATGAGCCATATAATCAGACAGTCTAGGCAGGGAACAAATTCCTCATTGGCGGCAAATAGACAAAGAGGTTATAGATTAGGGAGTCACAGTGTAGACATCCTGAGCAGGGTCTCCCGTTCTCACAGAACAGCAAACATATAAAGAGAGGAAGGCCAAAGATGGCCGCCACATGAGTACTAAAGAAAAAAACGCATTAGAGATGTCATGCAAGGGGAAATTATCTCTGGACAGGCTAGGGGAGAGAGCTGCCCTGGCAACTAAATCAGTTTTGTCCTGTCATTTTTTTCTCCAGCCGAGCCATGGCCTGGTGAGATAAGAATGTGCGTTCCACAATCCTTCTGGATACACTACTGGACTTGCAAATGGGAAGCTACATGTAGGTTGCCACATATCTAAGGACTGGACAACCTGAAGTAGAACCTCAATTGTGTCCTAACATGCATTCTCAGAACACCACCTACTCTATGCCACTCACTTATGTGACACACACATTAAGCACATGAAACCTTCCATGGTCACACATATGCTCAGGTAGAAATGAAGGAGCCTCATTATGAGAAGGATTTTTGAAAATTGTTGCTTGACTGTCTCCCAAAGAAACAAGTGAAGAGGCCTGTGCCCCTTACGAATGATCTAGTCACCACAAACCATTAATTTCTACATAGCGCTGGGAGGGGGCAAAATTAATCCACCACTATGAGTGAAGGTATGGTTTAGTAACACCCCTGTACCCCTGCACAAAAGAGTCTTGTGCTCTCCTTGTGAGGCAACACGTGGGGCACCGTCACCGAATTCACAGATTGTTGAATTCACTGAGGATGAAAAAACAGAGTAGGTACAAAAACAGTCAGTAAGCTGTAGGGTTGCAACAATTTTCTCACAATGTGGCCTTTTATATAACTTCAGGGTGGCTTGGACAAATTGCTATGTGCCACAGCGTGTTCTGGCTTGCTGCAGTGTAGGAGGGACACGTCTCTATCATGCTCTATGTAACAACATCATTGAACCCACAGTGCAATGCTGAACCTCAGGCAGTACTTTTTACCACTGTGGTGCTACCCTGTTTGGGTTCAGGTGTAAGTCTCCATGCACAGCACGAGCAGTACATGGTTGTGTCCATTTCCAGCTGCTTGGGTTTCAAGATGACAGCTGTGCCGAGGTTCCTTGTAATAATGCTCATACACATCTCTCCATTCTCCCACTCCGGTCCCGCTGTGTACCATCTTACTGTACACAGCGGGTACCGCAGCTTACTGTTTCTTATGAGACTGTAAAGTGTAGCGCACACAGGGCATATAAGGAGCTTTGTCTAATACTAGGCTAATCTGACCTAACTGACCACCTTATTGGAACATTTGTGGGTACGATTCGGAAAAGGTGCTATTTCTGCATTCTCCCAGATAACATTTAAATGCTTGCACAAGGTAAAAGCAGTTACTTTGGGGGCTGGGGTGGCATGCACACTTCTTATTAGCTCCTCTTGCGATACAGTATGGATATCGTGAAAATGTGATGACGTGTACAAATCAAACTGAAATACTAAGTAAATAGTGTATTAAACTATCATATACTTGTGGTGTATGTTTTTACAACATCTTGGTTATTTTCTCATTTGATGCTATTGTCTAGCCAATGGTTTGTTAAAGGTTTATCACAAACGATGTTGTAACAACGCTTTTTAATACATTGTATGACACATCATAATATATGTTATTCCCAAGATATGCAGCTGCCTTGAATTACTTTGTAAAAGACCATTAACTCAATTTAATGTGGGATATTTTAATGTTCAGTGCCTTTGTGTATTCCATCAGCACTTAACTTCTACTGTCAAGGCTTAATATGCCTTTAGACACTGCAAAGTAATGTGATCATCAGCCGAAATCTTTAAAAAGCATTACTGCAGCCCATTAAAGTGCCATCTAAACCATCGTTTAAATGAGGTTTTATGGTATTAGTTGGCATTTCAGCGAAAAAGACATTCAACTTTAAATTGCAGCATATATTTATAGTTGTCTAGTATATATACAAAGATGCAAATAGGCTTAGAAATGCATCATAATTTGGATACGTGCTTCCTGTTGTATTCATTGCTGAAACATTTTCTGGATAGTAAAGTTTAAATTCAAGTTATGCCTTAAATCTAAGTATTCTGTGGTTAATGACTTGGCCCAAAGAAAGTGATGCATATTAAATTGAAAAATGTATTCTTTGTCTTAGAGACGTCATGCATGGCAAATGTTATACAATTGCTTAACGCTTTAATAAGTGAAATAGATTGTATCTGTTCAGATTCACTGATAGTTCTCTTGTAACACCTACAATAGCTGCACCAAATCACACAGCATTTCATGGCATGACGTCGGCCATGTAACAATAATGTTTTTTGCAGGGTTATGGAAAATGAAATAAAAAACACCAGTATGTTCCCATTTTTGTTCAAAATTGAAATTCTTTCAAGACTGGCATATTTCATGGGTGTGGATGGTTCTCTTCTCAACTTGCGGGGGCAGCTGTGGCAAAAAATAACCAATTGAGCTAGAGAATGGGTTAACAACAAGATTGTGCATGATGTCGGAGGACACATTAGGTAGGTACTGGTTCTTCCTTTTCATCGTCCCATAAAGTGCAGCACTCAAGTGCTAGACAGAAACAGGTAAACTCTAGATTCATGCAGATGACATTCAGGCGACCTTTAGAATATCCTCAGGTGCCAGACTAGATCCAGAACATTTGAGCATCATTGTTCATGTGCACCAGTAAATGACACCTTGAGGCTCCTCATTGACTTTTCTCCATCATAAAGATAACAATGGAGCTGCATATAAGTGCCACCTCTGTACGTCTGCATAAGTTTCTCTCTTTCTGTGCCTACATATGCAGATCTGGAGCTCACTACCACTTTTTTCCTCGTTAGTTGACAGTTTTTTCCTCAAACATCTTCTTTTCGCCAGTGTGCAAGGAGAACTATTTCCATTTTAGAAAATGCATGGTTTAAAACTTGATGGGGCTGTCACTAAAAATGTCTGTCACAGACCTCCATAGGTCCTCTGGTGTTTGGGTTCGGGGCATGATTCCAAGTCTTGCGAAGAGTGTTCCCTTATGAATCCCAAGGCAATCCGTGAGCATGAAGATAAGCTGTATGTTGCTGAATACAATAAGAAGTTATAGAAGTGTCACTCCCCCGCAAAGTTAAGGGCGTGGACAAGTTCCTGTAACAGATCCTTGTCACGGTACAAGTCTTCTGATAAGTCAAAGCAGAAGCACAAGAAGACTCTTTATTTTGTTTTAAATATTTTTATTGCGCAGAAGTGACATGCAATATACAAAACACAGAATGCAAAAAAAAAAATCCGGAACCAAAGTCATACTTTTTACATACTTTATCAGTTGCAGTATATATTAACAATTAGAAAATACTTCTTGCAACAAAGTTTGACCACAATCCTAAAATTAGACCTATAGATAATGCGCTAATGCCCCGAATCCTAAAATCCCAGGATTGAATAAAAGTGAATATGTACTAAAGTGAACGAGTGCCTAAGAAAACATGTACGAATGCTAGCTAAAGCAAAACTAAAGTGCTGGTGTGCGGAGAAAAAAGCATAAAGCTAGCACCATTTTAAAAACAATGACAGAGAAGGCTCGGAGGGCAAGATTCTATAAAGGACCCAATATCTGTCACTGTACTGCTAAAGTAATCCTGTGCAAAAAATGCGAGTAAGATTTAAAAAAAAGAATAACAGCGTGTTGCTCAGGGTAATACAGTCCTCTACTACTACAGCGGCACAGATAATAAATACATCACCATCCCCACAATTTACAAAATATTAAAATAGTGCCTTGATGACTGAAATCTCTTTAGGACCCCACCCTTCTAGCATATGCTTTCTCAAACCTTCTTATTCTGGACATTTTTTAACCAGCCTTCATATGATTGAACCCGTTCTGTACACCAGAATTGAAGAATAAGCGACCGGGCCACAGAAAATGTGTTTGACATAAATATTTGTGAGGGTTTGCTCACTTGTTAGCCCTGTGTTAGTCGAGCAAAACCAAATAAAACTAGCAATGGTTCCCACTCCGTACCTACTCCCAGAGCCCGGCTCAAGGCCAAAAAGAGATAGTGGCAAAGGGGTGCCAGTTTTGGACAGGAGTAAAATATATAAAGCCACGCACCAGAGCTCTCCTGCTTACATCGAAAGCACCCATACTCTAAAGAGAGGAACATTCTGTAGAGGGCCATAGGGGTATAATCTGCCATCCACGCGGATAAAAATCACATTCTCTTAAAGTTTGCCACCATTAAGGCTTTATGGCCCAAAAAAGAGATCGCTTGCCAATCATCCTCAGGAAACCAGGATTGCATTGCTTCATCAATCTTCTCTAGAGCAGCTGTCGGGCACACCTGTGGTCCTTGGTTGCATAACAGCCTTTACCAGCTCCCTATACCAAAAAGATTAGACCTAAAAAGCCCCCGCAACATAGGGTATGTTTCTCAGTGGGGATCCAAATAGTGGGATCTCAAAAAATGAACAATCTGCTGGTAACTAACAATGAATCGCAAACACAAGGGACTCGTCCCAATCCTGCCACTCTGCTAGAGAAGTCACAAGGATGCTGTGGTGGCCAGTAATTTTGACAGGGAGGGGAGTGGACAGGCCCCACACACATACATTTACTCACACCCATGCATTCACAAACATGCACACTCACCCCAATTCACAACACTCACTCAGAACAAATTTATACATACACACATGCACACACCAAACATTCAAAAACATAAAACTTACCTGCCCTGCAGCTCAAAGAGAAGAAAGCACTGGAGGCCCCAAGAGGGTTGGTACTGCTGCCTTCCCTCTTTGGCTGACCTTAGATCATCCAATGAGGGAAGGCAGCTGCTTCCTCCCTTATCACAGAGTGGGATGGGTTCAGTGAGAGCTGCTGATCCCACCCCACTCTGTGACGAGGTGTCACTGATTGACACTCTGCCCTGGGCACTTAGGGGGTTAAAACTGAAGTGCCCAGGTCCGATGCAATCAGTGACACACCCCCCTCATCACAAGGGGGAGGGCTTTGTGGAACTTTTGCCATGCTGAGAAGGTCACGCCCACAGGGCTGTGAAGTCCTCAGCCTGGCAAAGTACAGCTCTTACAGCCAGAAGCCTGCTCATTTTAGCGCTTGTCTAGCTCCTGGGTGCCTCACCTGAACAAGAAATTGTCTGTCAGGCTGGCCTTTACTCAGCCTGACATACACTCTTCCTCTCTGGGCAAAGGTGAGGGGGGATGGCCTGTTTGCCCGTATGGACGGGCCAAGGCTGAAAGGATGTCAGGGGGCCTTTCGGTCCCATTCTCAGTCCCTCCTCCCCCTAAGAGTCAATTGCACAACTGATCCAGAGCACTACAAGTTTCTGTTGCCCTCAATGACATAATTAAAGATTGAGGCCTTTAGAGCAGTGGTGTTGCAAATCTTTGACTCTCTTTCAGCTCACAATGACACATCTTCAGGGCCCAAGAAGTTTCAGCTGAGGCCTCCAGTCAGGCCACAGCCAGCAAGTCTACCCTCAATGCTGCCTGTGCCTCCGAAACCCATCTCGGATTCCACTTGGAATTTGGAGCAGACAGCCAAAATCCATATTGGTCCCTTTGATGTACACATTGGCCTGTATGCCAGAGGACAGATTTCCTCTGAGCCTTTACTACTGCCAAGTGAAACCCTGACTGACACCTTAATGGGCACCTAGGTCCTATGCCAGAAAGTCTGGTTGTTAAGGCTTCCACTAGCAGAGCACACCCTAATTAATTCCCTACGCCCCGCCACACGAGGAGAATTGAGGCTTGCAGGAAACTGATGTTTTCATTGGCCAGCGTAGCCCTCCTGTTAGTTAGTGACAGCTGTGTACTAAGGAGATATTTCCATGCTTTTTGGAAATGGTTAGTGAGATCTTGCTGGCGGTCCCTGAGGAATTGCAGGCCAACCTGGCTCACACCATCCTGGACGTCAGGATGCTGCCAAATGCATCATCTGTTCTGGGTTGGGCACTACTGATTGCTTGGGCAGAGCAGTTTGCACTAGATTGATGCTTTGGTGACACACATAAATGAAAACCATGAGTTTCTCTGGTGACGTGAAATCCTCACTGATGAATATGTCATTCAACGAATCTGGTCTGTTTTGCAAGAAGGCTGATTCCAGACTGAAATGCTTCAAAGAAAGTAAGGGGACCTTCCTTATGCCTCTCTACTCATGCAAGGCAGTACCAACAACAGTCTGTCCCTTTCCAGGCTACTCTGGAAGTTTGGCATGCCAGCAATGCTAAGGGCCATTGTATGCGCAATAGGCATTTCAGCCCTTTGGGGTCGATCAAGCATGCAGCATCCACCCACCAGCAAACTTCTCAGCCCCTGGGGCATCAACCTCCAAGCCGCATTAGTTAGACCTTAGTGGTACACAACCACCTTTGGGAGGCAGGATAAGACACTCCCAAGGGTGGTACAATATAACATCTGAGAAGTAGGCCATTCAGATCATTCAATGGGGCCTTACCCTGCCATTCCTTTTTGACCTGCTGCATCTTCCACCCACATCAGAGCGGCTTTCAGAGAAGCTTCTGTCCATCTTGCTTCAAGAGGTGCAAGCTCTTTTGGCCACAGGAACCATAGAAAGAGTTATAGCCTCAGAAATAGAGACAGGCTGTTACTCCCACTATTTCCTGTGCTGAAGAAGAGACCTTCGTCCTATTTAAATTTTACCTTCTGAATGCCTTCCTTTGGAAGGACATATTCAAGATGCTCTTGTTGACCCTGGTTTGGTCAGCCTTCAATCCAGGCCTCGGATTGTGTCTTTGGACCTGCAGGATGCGTAATTGCATGTGTCCATCTTGAAATTCTTCGGGAACTACTAGTGGTTTAAGGTAGACCACAAGCATTTTCAATTTGCTGTGCTCCCCTTCGGCTTCACCAGTTCTCATCAAGTGTTCTGGAAAGTGCTGGCAGCGGTCGCAGCACCCTTTTTCTCCTAACTCGTCAACCTGTTGTAGAAGGTAGACTCACCACAGTCAGTCTTAGACCACCTCCAGACAACAGCAAAATCCTGATATTCATTGGCGTTAACTATCAATGTGGCGAATGTGGCAAAGTTACACCTGCATCCTTTGTAAAGGCTCCCTTTCATCAGGACCATTCTGGATACAGTACTGTTTCAGGCCTTCCCTCCGTCACAAGTTAAAGACATTTGGGTTACAATCCTAATGTTTCAGCCTCGGTCATAGGTTTTTGTTGAGAGTAGCTCTGATGCTTCTCAGCCTCTCAACCTCATGCATCCTGTTCATCAACTATGCCAGGTAGCATATGCAGACTCTACATTGGAACTAGAAGTATCAGTGGGCCCAGCACAAGGAGAACCTGGTGAATTCCATCTAGGTTATGGAGGAGAGTGCAGAGGATCTGCAGTGGTGGCTGCTTGACTCCAATTGGACCAGTGGCATGTCCCTTTCCTACCAAACCCAGTGCTGCCAGTGGTGACAAATGCATCATTGATGAGATCGGAAGGACATCTGGGAGAGGTGGAGATCAGAGGACTAGTTTTCAAATCAATCTGTTGAAGTTCTAGCCCATTCACCTGATGTTGAAAGCCTTCCTACTGTCCATCTAAAGGATGCTTATTTAGGTTCCCATGGACTACACCACTAACCATGTGGTAATGCAACAAGCAGGGCGGGGTTGGTATCCTGGGTCCTGTGCCAAGAGGCAGGGTATCTTTGAAGTTGAAAGGAGTGTCTGGGCATTTCTCTAGTCATGAACCACCTGGTGGGATCTTTTGAGTACCAGGGCAGACAAACTCAGCCAGCAGTGCCTGGTAGATAATGAGGGGTGATTACATCCCAGGGTGGCACAGGGCATCTTCCAGCAATGAGGAGAACCCTAACAAGATATTTTTTCCACCGGTGAGAATGCGGAGTGTCAAACTTTTTGTATACTGGAGTATCCAAGAATAAATAACCTGACAGATGGTACACCTGGATTTCATTTGTCTGGATTTCTCAGTTGATTCGAATAGATTCTTGACAATCAACTAATACAAACGAGAATGACATAGTATAGCCTTAAGATTGATTTAATGTAGACTATAATGTAAACTCAACATAAATTATTAATCTGACATATACATATATGAATATATATAGTGAACAGACAGGAAAATAATTGTGCAATGTCACAATATAAGGAACCACTCAGAAGTGGAAGTGTTGTAGGTATGTACAAAAGACACTTTGAAATATACATTCAAAGGCACACATAAGATAAGTTGTTGATGCCAACATCAGTTCCCGTGCAGGGGTGTCAATGGCATTTCCAACCTGTTTGAAGTGTAGGGTTCTCTTCAGGACAACCAAATAAAGGTGACACCTGATAAAAAGTGATCAAATTACTTATTTGAGTTGTGTTCTTAAGGATTTAAAGGACTATTGTGGGTAACATAGGTTATCTGAGAATGGAAGAGTCACAGTATCAATGAAGCTTCAAGGTATCTGTTGTCAGGATCTGTAAATTATACCCATATTGCCACGAGTGGCATAAAATATGTGGTTAGGATATATGTGAGCATTCACTTAAAGTGCAAGATACCATTAATATCAAGGGGTGAATACAATAAGAGGGGGGATCTTGATATGTACTAGGCTTCCCCGGAAGAATTCTTATTTAGTAAACAATAATGGACATGAGCCAGTATTATCCCAGCCTCTGGCCACCCAGCACAGCCCTTGCTACTCAGATGATAAGTGCTCTTTGAGCTCAGCTGTTTACATTCCTGTATGCCATATGGTGTATTCTTGATTTATTGGCATTACGTATTTTTTAGGCATTCCCACTATCTGAGTATAGTCCCTGTCCAATTCTTCAAACCTTGGTGTTATTGATATCTTGCACTTTGCTCCAGGCTTATTGCATATAGCTATTTGACCACATGGTGTATAGTTGCAAACCTTATGGACATGCACTAAAATTTAATAAGACTGACACACTTATCCTTATCAGTTTTTAATTCCTTGAATTAGAGAACCTTGTTATACCTATCTCGGTCACTTCAACTAAAATTGAGGTAACCAAAAAGACTCTTTGGCCACTACATTTCTAAATTTACTGAATCATAATTGACTGGAACTACTAAGAAACCATTCCTCTCACTTAAAAGGGAAAATCTTTGACCTAGTCATTGCTGATCTAATTATTATAATCTTATTTTCGAAACCGATTGAAGTTGACTAGTCAGACAACTTCTTAATTCCTCAAACTATCCTCTCTTCACACTGATTTCTCAAAATCATTTGAAAAATATCGTGGACACATCCGTGGATTAGATTGTCTCTCGTCTTTTATCTCATAATTCCATTTTGCTGATAGATAATGCCATGCCTGGGATCTGCGTACTGCACGCTTCTGTTATTATTTATTCTCTGATTGAGCGCGTCATTTGATTTCCTCCACTCAGAGGCATGCTGAATTGTATTAAGCATGAAAGGCTTTCAATTTCAGGTTCAGTCTTTTTTAACGTTGCTGGAAGGAGATGAGCTGGAAACTGTGAACGCAGATCTGGGAGCTATCAAGGACATTTTCCTACAGAAGGAGCCGGAAAAGGAGGCGGAGCCAGAAGAGGCAGGTAGGGACCAATCGAAAAGTACCACAGTCCTTTGTAGCCTGGAGGGAGTACGTCCTCAATGGATGAAAAGAGGGGATGTACTCAAAATATAATTTATTTGCATGTGCACAAAAAATGCATCTATTGTGTTTTTCACTTTCACTGTATTTATAGGTGAGTCTTTCTGGAAATCGGTGACAGATTTCCATCAATACTCCAGTTCATGAAATTGGATTCCACAAGGAGTACATGTGCATGTGTTTCCACGGTGGAAACTGCAAGAGATACATGAATACAAACAGTTCTTTAAGTGTGTGGCTATTTGACTAATTTTACAAAATGTCGAATACTGAAAAGCTCTCTGACCCACGCGAACCCACACTTACAGCATTACTATCCCAACCACACTTGACAAATACTAACTAATGACCGGTAAGTCATGCCAGTAGAGTAGAAGTATGACTTCTCATTTACATCACGTGCAAAGAGCACCACCTGCCCTCCGTACATCACTGTGGCTCTGATGATAAGTTGGGCGGAGCAGTAATTCTGGGTAGCATTGCCGCTCTGCCTAAATATAACTGGTCTGGAGTTGCGCTACCCAGATTTCCTAAGAATGGGAGCAGTTGCCCCAGTTTTACCTGCTGGAATATGCGAGCACTAAAATCCCATCAGGTTTAGGCTGCAAGCACAGCCCCTCCTTGGCCCCGTGCCTAACCCCCCACCACATGGCACAGAAAGAAGCCACAAATTGTTCCTTCCTGCTTCCACAAAGCCACTACTGTCCTCTGAGGCTCTCCTAACTCCCTCCCTCCTGCCACATGCTGCACCAGCCCCCCACTCCCTTTTCCTGTCTGCTTAGAGCCGGTGTCAAGGTGAGCAGTCATTAAGTACAATGTCTAACATCATGCAGTCGTTCTTTATTGCTGCCATACACAGCAGCAACAAGGATATCATTCTTATATGTAAATCACACTAAACATGCTAAAACAGGAATAAATCCATAGACCCTGCAGTCAATATTCTTCTTTTTCTGCTGCAAATAAACACCCTCTTCATCCACCTCCTGTTTGAACCGAATGACTCCATTTTAGTAATATGAATGTATCCTTTCATGTTCATCTTTTCTTTTCCTTAGTCATCATCTCGACCAAGAATTATAGAAAATTGCAAGGTGGGAAACAACTGGGAAGGATAATATTAGCATCACGTTTGTAATTAAATCATGATTTTCTTCCCTTCTTTGCCATGCTGTGGAAAATCTGCATTTTATGGCAAGGCACAGAGGCCAATTTTATGCATGTTCAAAGCTTTGTCATAACATTTTCCACAGCACTCTTTATACTTTTAAATTAAAATGTCTTCAAGGTGGAATCTTCTGACCAATCTGCAGATTTAAAATGTCACTCAAACTTCCACCGAACATAATAACTTTACTCTGGATTGGACATCGCACAGAATACGCCGCCAAACTCTTCACATCCACACCGCTGTCATAAACTCCATGACCCGCCTACATAATGCCAGAGAAGATACTAACTTATGAGGTGGCCCAAAATGATTAATATTGTGGTTTCTGCTGAGTTCCTCATATATAATATTTTGACCCCGTACACCTTCAGACATCTCAGATATCTGGGCACAAGTTCTGTTGGGTCTCCAGATTTGGATGAAAAACAGTTCTAGACATAGTTCTCATCCATTTACTAACATAAAATCACACACTTTGCAGGCCATAGCACCTTGATAAAACCCGTAAAGCTCAAACTTCGGGCATATAAGGATATGGAACCAGACAGAGAAGCAGAGCCATCTCCGGGGACAAACGTTTTCAGCTCCAAAACCCTGTTTTCACCCTATCTCTGCAGCAACCTTATTCACCTCTCACAAAGACTGATGCCTTGCTGCCAGATTTGTCTCTAGAACACACTTCTGACTAAACTCCCTTCCAAGGTATTTTGCCCAACAGGTATCCCATCCTCAAAAACATGCCCAGGAGAAATAGCCTGTCTGTACAAATTCATAGTACTGTATGGCACACTTTCACAATACAGCCCTGTTAAAAAAATCATAATAGTAACTGTTGCTGTTAAAACTGTATCTACACCTCTTTCAAGCAAATTAATATGCCTTTGTAATCCCTGGAACCCACAGCCAACAGAAGAACACTAGAGCCTCAGTTTTCAAACTGTTGGCAAGTCGGTGTATTCTCCTCTTCCATCCTGAACACCTCACTCCCTCAAATTTCTTGAATTCAAATGTGCCTCAGCCTTCCTTAAACCCAGAATGTGCTGGGTCTAAATCATAATATTCTTGTATAGGCAAAAGTACCAAAACTCCCTGGCTAATTCCACAGATGACCCTGGCAACAACTCAAGATGGTTTATATGCAACTTCTTGTCGATTTCTGACCAGTCCCTCCCCCACATAATCATCCTCCCCCCACCCCTGTTGTCATTTCTCACCATTTTGCACCCCTGCCCTCTTAGCGGGTACCAAATTTATAACTATCTCTGGAACCTCCTTGAATGTGGCACAGCTGTTCCATGTCTTGGCATTGTCCGACCACCATTCCTGATACTCCAGACTCACAATTACGTTCATTAAATGTCTCATTCAATGTAAACCTTCAACATCAGTAAAGACCGATAATGCGGAGGAGCTCAAAAGATCACCTTTATCGATGCTGACAACAAGCCTAGAAGCCTTGATATCTGGTGCAATGAAACTACCTCTGCTGCCATCGCTCACTTGTTCTCCCTGGGAATCATTTTCAGTTTCTCTTTCAATAACTTTAGCACACATTAGAATGTCTATATTTAACATCTTGGTCTCCAGCTGTGGCGCTATGCTCGATTTGGCCCCTTTCACTACAAATCCCAAATCCAAAACTTTACAAAAAGCTAGCTCTGTATGAGCTTCCAGTTGTTCCTTGCTCTGGGATATGATCAATACAGTGTCCAAATACACTATCAACCATACATCCCTTGATCTCTGCCAAGTAACAACTGGCCTCCTTCCTTATGTGAAACACCACAATAGCAAAGTGAACCCTCATGAGTGACATATAAACCTCCAAATCGTTCCTCTACATTAGGATCTCAAATAGTCGATGATCCTGGCATAATATGACCATTAAGTAAGCATATTTGAAATCTTATTGTCAACCAGTCCCCTTTCCTCAACAAGTAGTAGATAGATACTCCCAGCCTTGAAATGATGATACGTAACCCAATCATTCAGTTCTCAAAGCCTTATTCCTGGCCTCATGCGCTTGTTGTTTTTCCCACCAGGAATATATTTCTGACAAATCCACTTGTACCATCTGACATCTATTTTGTTGCTCTTTTCTGAAATAATGCTTGAACATCCTTATCAACCATCCTCATTTCTTCTGCTGAAAATCTTATTTCACTAGGATCTTGCATCTGGGACTGCAGTTGTGTAAACTCTATCCAATATCACTGTACAGTTTCCAGTGCACCCTGCGTTATCGCTGTACCTCATTCTAAAAACTGGGCATGTCTGCCACCCAGTGCTATAGGAGTAGAAATAATACATTTGCTTGAGCATACCTGTAGATTCTCTTGCCTTTAGGTCTCCTCATGCTCAGGATCTCTTTCTTTATGGAAAGAATCCTGATGAACTCTAAAGAGTATATATCATCGTTCAAATGATGCACGAGCAAACCCTTCACCTTAGCTGGGGAACTAACCCAGAGGGCCTACTTTAGCACTGGTGGCTCCTGGTGGTGCGACAATGTTTTTGCTCCCGACCATGATCTCTCTTATCGGATTCCTTCACTGTCACTTGGCAAAAGTGCCCCTCATCTCTTCAAAGCCCCTCTGTCACATACCTTTCATTTGTTTTAAAGCACTGGTAAAGACTAGCTTTACTAATCCACTCAGCTAGTTACATACAACACAGATGTTATTTACAGCCGGCATATTAACCCTCTGTGCTACTTCATGGTGAGTCAAAACTATCACAACACAAAACTCTGATATCTCTCTCCAACACGAACATTAATCAAAATAGTTCTTTTGACATTTTTATTGCTGCCTGAAAGCTGTACACACAAGTAACTTTGCAGCAGGTGCTTTTAAATATTAGAACATTGGAATGCTGGAGGCTCCATTGAAAACAATGGAGTGCTGCGGGCTTTTACTGGCCGGTAAAAGCCCGCAGCGCCAACATTCCAATGTTCGCTTTGTTCACAGCAACAGCTGTGAACAAAGCCTCACGGAGCCCGAGGGGATTTAAATCCCCTCGGGCTCCGTGAACATTTTTTTGTGTGGCAGAATGTTCTAATAGCCTTAGAACCCGCCGTAGCGGGTCTACCAGCTATTAAAGTCCCTCTCCCTTGTTACATGCCCTCGCCTTCGGCTCGGGCATTTAACGCGGGAGCGGGCCTTTAATAGCCGGTAGAGCCCGCTACGGCGGGTTCTAAGGCTATAGTAAGTTATTGCTTAATACTGCAACCATCTCCGAACTCAGTGCCCCATTCCAGGTCTGCGCCACCCTGGTTGCACCACCCTAAAGCCAGCCCTGCTAACCCCACATTGTCCAGACTACTCCTAAAATCTTTCTTCCAAATGCCTTTCTTATGTCCCTTTGCACCTTTTGGATGTAATTAAGTGTCTGCGTACTTGGAGATATGCTTTACAAAATGCTCTCCAAAAAGTGTGCCCTCACATAGACTCACCCTTCCTTGCTGGCCAACTCTGCTAGTTTTAACCTGATCTTCCTAAAAATGCTCTTTCATCCTTCAGGAAAATTTCTGCTTTGGCATTTCCTAATAAACACACAGTTCTTTGCACCCGTTCTTGCAACACCATATATCAGTGCTTGCATTCTTCAAATAGGACATATCAGCTATTCTTCTCAAAGGGCCTAGCACATCTAAAAGACTATCCTATCCTCGTTTCAGTCCTATATCCAAGCGTTTCCTTGGATCCTGATCCAATTTATGAAGGAAACTAACATTTTTGGGTCACTTTAGTACTTGCAGCCACCTTGCTAGACAATATTGGACTTGGATACTCTGATCTCACATTCTGTTTCTATCTTTTCTTGACATTCCCCTTGTTATCTACTGCTCCACATTTCAAGCTACATGCAATGAAGGCTACCACTGTGGTGCTGGATTAGCAGGAGGTCAAACTTCTAATCCCCATGAGGCAGTGGCGGCTGGTGTTCAAGGGCTAAGGGGCTGCGCCCCTAGCCTTTTCTGGCCTCTCTAGGGAAGCATACATTTAATTACATGATGAAAGTAAAACATTTTCTGCACAACATTTTCGGAGTGAAAGTTGTTCACTTTGAAAAGCCCCACTGCGCCTGCGTCAGTATGTGGCTGAAAGCTGCACAGTAGGGCTGACGGGGCTCAAAGCCCTTACGTTTTCTCAGAACGCAGTGACGTCCCTGGTTTATCTCCTCCTCCACCAGAAGCCCTGATTGTAAACATCCTGGAGCAATTTGTTTCAGCCCGGGTTTCTGAAAACTTCATGTCACTCTGATATTATTCTCCACCCTTTCCTATTTACTCAAAAGGTGGGGTGTGATCAGAAGGGTCTACGTACCAGAGGTCACATTTTAATAAAAGAATGTGGCATTTTGCAAAGAAAATCCCCAGTCTGTGGCAGAGAAATTGAATAAATACAATAAATAACTCCATCCAGGGCTCTCTGGGAGACAGGAGTGTGACCTGAAGACCTCAAGTCATAAATATGCCAAAGACAACCCTGCACACAAGTAAGTTGGAGCTCTATCTTTTTTACAGACAATAAGAAAAGAATCTGTTCTCTCAGCTCTCCTCTCCTTTCACTTCCTCTGTAGGTGATTTCGTCTCTCAAAGGCAGTAATGATTCCAGTAATTTATCATGGCTAGTTATTGTTTTATTTCTTCTGCAGACTAATGACGTGATATGTCATATTAAACATGTAATCTGCAGCTCAAATAAACGTGTACCTTTTATCACTGAAACTGCTGGATACTGGATGGGTGAGGCAATGTGTGTTTGTTTGAATGTGTTTGCAGGGCTTGACAGAGTGGCTGAGAAAATGTGGGTGTTTGTGTATAAGAGTTGTGTGAATGGCAGTGGATGACAATGTGGATGAGTAAATGGGTAGGTGACCAAAGGCAGTGGGTGAGTAGGTGAATGGAAATACGTGGGCAGTGAGGCTCTCTCACAAGGTGCAATTCCGTCTTGTATTTGTGCCCCACCACTGCTTTTTTAGTCACCAGCCACCACTGCCATGAGGATCAATCAAACCTTTCTCTTCTTCATCTTTTTCTCCTTTTTCAAGCCTCCGCCACTTTGGGTTCCTATCATCTTTCTCAGAATCTGTGTCCAAAACTGAATAGCAGCTAATCTCCACATCCCTGTTGCCTGATGAGTCATCACAAACCACTGTGGTGTGGTCTTGCTTCATAGCTTTTTTAGATATCATTCCTCTCCCTCTCTGACCACCTGTCTCTCTTTGAGGCATAGGACTGTCATGTCCTATCATTTATTGAGCTGAATTTGACTCCTTATCCAACACGTTTCCTCTTCTGAGTTACACTTTTTCTTCAAGAGTGAGTGTCCACCTTTCTCACCTGTTCATCAGAAAGTCCTTCTAACCTAAACTTTTCCTTTTAATGGGTTCCTTTCTTTTTTCATCTCTGATTAAACTACAGGCATCAATGTATCAGCTTATCTACACAATCTTTACATGTTTTCCAGATTGCTTCACAAAAGCTACAGATGCCTTGTCCACTATTGTGTGGGTTTTCTGATTCAATATGTTATCATTGTCCCCTCAGACATTTAAACTAATTTGATGACAACACTCTAAAATACTTAAAGAAAAAAAAGCAAGTAACCTCAAAAATGATTAATCCAGTTGTACTTTAATGAAGCCCTTCAACACCACCCAATGTCTATTTTAGAAATCCTGTACCTCCTCGCATCTCTGCTCGTCACAGAAAGAGCCTAAGTACAACTGACACAGGTAGGATTTTGGTTATATTTAGAAATGTATTACCTATAGCAAAGCAAAAACCCACATATTCCTGCCTTCCCATTATACGCAGTAGACAAGGGGTCTCCAGCCAGTAGCTCGGAGGCTACTGGTAGCTCACCAGCTTCCTTGAAGTAACTTATAGACAGGTATTTCAGATCCTTGGAGTAGAACTTAGCCAAACCATTGACAGGTCTCTACCCTACCAAATAAACATACACTGTGACAACCTGGGACAATGACGTGGCCTGCAACATAGACTGCCTATCTCCACTCGCAGACAAAAAAGTTGCATAGAGAATGATCATGTGTGGCCTCATTCTATCAGTCATACTGTGTAAATAAATTCTCAGCCATGAAAAAATGCCTGAAGGAGCAAGGGTAGAGTGGTTTGTGTGTGGGTCTGCAGGGGGCAGCCATTATCAGTAATTCTATATGGGGCTGTCAAAATTGGAATCTTACTGGATGTGCTCATATTGCAATAGTGGTAATATTCATGAGTAGCTCGGGTGATATTAACCTGATCAGAAGTTGCTCACATCGTAGAAAAAATGGAGACTCCTGCAGTAGACCTTCCATCTTACCTGCCGAACCCTGACTTACACAAGAAATTCCACATTATACCTTCCTCTCTCAATCCACACAACAAGCCCCTAACAGTGTTGAGATTCTAAGTGCCCCTTCCCCCCAGCAGAATATACAGTCCATTTCTTAAGGGAGAAACAGTTATCATAGTAAAATAAATTGCCGTAACAATAAACTGATTGTTATTTGAAGAATTGTGGACAGTACCGTTTGATGTGTGCATTTTGGGCAACTTTTCTTTTCTTTCAGTTTGTGCTAAAATTTCTGTCTTTAGTGCCATTAAGTTTTATGTTTGGTTTCCCACTTTTCTTCGGATATCATGGGGGGATATGAGAAATGTAAATTGATGTTCGACCTGAAAAACCATGAGTGATGATTCTGTTGTGTTTAGTTTTTTCTGCTCTTTTGTACGTTTTTTTCGATTTCTCCATTGTGTAACAGAGTATGAAACTTAAAATACATAACAATTAGCAAGCAGCATGTCATTCATTGTTTAGTACTTAGGTTTATTTCTGGGGGCAAGCGAAGGACTGAGTATATCTTAACGCTCTACTTGTTTGCAATACGACAAGAAATACAAAACTGGTTGCTCAAATCAATGTTTAGATAGGTAGAACAAAAATCAAGTAAAAGGTAAACAACTACAAAAAATGAAACAAAATTAAAAAACTCTGAACTTATAAAATTTAACTAAAATTGCTTAACAAAACATTGCATCTCTTTCTACTTGAAAACTGTGATAGTAACCTGTACCTGCCCGCTGCATGTAGACCAAATAAATGATCTTCTCCCATTTTTATAACGCTCTCAACCTGAATTAGTCACAACGCAGTATTAAACTTTAACCCAACGTGTTACATAATTTTATGGCACATAAACCAGTTTGCCAGAACGTGTTAAAAGGATATGAGGAAATTTTTATACATTCCATTCTGAAAGGGACAGATAGCACTCCTAAATCAACCAACCCCTAAATGACAGACAACAGTCCATGTAAATCAATAAGGCAGCTCAGGGGCTTTAGCATTTGCTCATGGACTTTTAATTTATATATGAAATCTGACAGGTCAATATTAGGTTTTCATTCTTCTGGAGTTGATAAAAAACATTCCACTGATTTTGGGTAGTGATAACACTTTAATTAAATGCCTAGAGAGAGTTCACTCTGTACAGTGCACTACACAAATAATCATCATTGTTATTAATGTAATGTAAAGTGAGTGGTGCAAAGTTGTTTTACCCAAACTTAATTTGGTCTTGTTGATTAAACCAATCATTAAAAGTGTCTGTTTTTAATTCCAGAAGTCAAACATGAAGAGTTTGTTAGTATGCTGACAGAGCTGTTGTTTGAATTGCATGTCGCAGCCACTCCGGACAAGCTCAATAAGGTCAGTACAGTGTCACTTTCATGTCATGTTGGTAGTCTTGCGGTCTTCTAGTGTATTGGATAAGTCAGTGGAAAAGCTGTAATTTATTTTGGAACAGTGATATTTAACCTACTGCAGTGTTGCAAATTACCATGTTTTAAAATAATTTGTCACATGGTTGTGGTTACCACAGGAAGGCATATGGACAGGAACACTACAGTAAGTTGTTGTATGAAATTTCAGTTTTCTAAGTTGCTATTCAACTTCAAACCTATATGAGTTCAATACTGAATTGATTAGATCTAAGGAATTTATTATGAAAAGCACTCTTATGTCAAGCCAGCTTCACTTCATCGTTTACACTGCTGTCCTGGTCTGTTAACTCGGTGAAAAACCACCGAAACGCTCCGTCGACATTTCTAGATACTACATGAATGATAACGTTTTTATTGCATAGAAGTGTTGATCGTATGGTATTTAACAAAATATTTTTTAAGCAATTTTAAATCAATGTGGGATGATGCATTAAGTTAATATGGTGAATGTATTTCATGAGCAACTACTTATTTGTTAAAATAAATGTATACTAATAAAAGAAAAAATATATAGAAAATGAGGATGGAGAAGGTTGTTTATTGTTAGTAAGGTTTACATACGGCTATAAGGTGACCACTGCATAATTTGTTTTTTTCTTATTAAAGTTTAGTTGTGAGCCAGCAACATAAAAAGGTTTTAGATTACGAATGTCCGTAAAGGTAGCTTTTTGTTTGTGCATATATACTAACCCTGTCCCTTTATTGGTGTGAGGGGTACATCTCCTACTTGTTGATGTGATAGCAGGATATCTCTGATGTACATTCCATCTTTATCAGATGCATTCTCTTGCCAATACTGTTGTAAATTCCTTTTGGAGTTTTTATAACTGCTATTATTTCACAGCATACCAGATTAGACTGTCTTTTACTTCTTTTCTTTCTCCCCTTCTTGCTTTCTTTTCTTCTTTGTTTCTTAATTTCTGTCCTTTCTTTCTTTCTTTCTTACCTTCCTTCTTTCTTTACTTTGTATCTTTCTTGCCTCCTTTTATTTTATCTTTTGGTCCCTTCTTTCTTTTATTTGTTCCTTCTTTTGTTCTTTCTTTCTTTCTCTTTCCTTCTTTCTCTTCTCTTTTATCATTCTTTACTCCTCTTTCCTTCTTTCTTCCCCTCTTTCTTTCTCTGTTTCCTCTTTCCTTCTTTATTTGTCTTTCTTTTTCCTTATTTCATTCTCTTGCCTTCTTTCATTGTTGATTTCTTCCATTCCTTCTTTTCTTCTCTCTCATTTCTCTTTCCCTTTCTGTTTCTTTCTCTTTCTCCCGTCTTTCATTTTTCTTTCCTTACCCACCTTTCTTTTTCTTTCTTTCTTTCTCTCTTTCTTTCTTTGCTTCTTTGCTTCTTTTCTTCTTTCCTTCTATCTTCCCTTCCTTCTTTCTTTCTTTCCTTCTTTCCTGTCTTTGTTTCTCTCTTTTGTTTCTTCTCTTTTTGTCTTTCCTTTCTTTCCTTCTCTTTCTTTTCTTCTCTTTTCTTCCTTCTCTTTCCTTTCATCCCTCTCCTTCCTTCTCTTTCTGATAGAAATGTGATTCACCTTCTTTCCTGACTTTTATTTCATCGATGTGTTATGCTTATAAATGCAGTTCGCCCTCACACTTAACTTTGTACTACAAGATCATCACCCATTTAGTTTTAAATTGCTAAATTGATCAACAGTGCCTGATGTGCAGACTTGGATCCTGGCTACTCAACTTGACAAAATGATGTGATCCTAGTCAAACCTCTTAACCTAACTGTCCCTCTTTTCCATTGACAGCAAAATGTAGAAACTTGCATTAGTGAATCAGTTCAAAGCTACAAAATAAACACACTCATATCGGGTTTGCAAGACTGTAAAACTTTCATGCATATTTATAACAATATCTTTGATTTATTTGAGAGAAACAACTCAAGGACTACAGGTAGATCATGAGTGTAATATCAAGGCGCAACCAGAGAGCACCCAGGTGAAGGTCAATTTACCACACACCCTATCTCACTGATAGTCAGTGTTGGGTATGGTGTTAGACATTCCCAGTGAGTCTGCCAGCAGCAGGGCTAGCTCCTGTGCTGCGGTTAGCCACAAAGGATGATTGCCTGTGGAGGCACTGCTGTACACGCATGGCACTCCTAGCACAGCCACGCGATCAGGAGGAGACTGACTGCGTTCTCAGTTAGTGTCAGCCAGTGTTCATGCTGCCAAGTCCGCCTCTGTCTTAAATTACCTACTAGGAAGGCACTGCATTACTTTCGGGCTTGAAGTGGGCTCCACCAGGCCTTAGCGGGCAGAGCAGCAGGTGGTTCTTTGCTGTGCATGCATGTAGTTACAAAATAGGTCACTGCTGCACCTTCAGACCTCTCACACCAATACAGTAACACTCGAGGAGTTCTGCTAATTTTGCAACTAACACTCACTTCACTTCAGCTCTCCTTGCAAAGCCTTATATCTTTTCAAAAAGGATGTGTAAGCATGTACGTCTGAGGGTGTGGGGGCTCTCCTGCCCGTCCTCAGACTTCAAGTCTCTGTAAGCAAACCACCAAGGATCCCAGAATCAGTCAGAATCTGTTTTAAGTGCAAAACTGTCCCAGTTCTCCTAAGTGAACTGGCAAGCAGTGGCACAAATTACCCAGTAGAACTTCCTTTTATTGAAGATAAAAGATAGTAGGCCATCTGCTCTTCTGGAGCCTTCCAATTGCCTATTTATTGTTTTATAATGTTGAGCCCAGAACAAATATCAGCATTTTGAATGTGCTTTTACAACTACACTACGAAATTAAAATATTTTTTCCGTGTACATATTTGTTACATTTAATGTTTCTTTTTACACAACCTACTTTCTGTAGCACTGGATAGATGTCATTTGCACCAAACCAGTTTTTGTCGCTATTGATATTTTTGTAGTGCCTCCTTATAGGGTTCATACATGCCTTTTATGTCATTAATTTAGTGTTTCTTACAGTAAGACCCCACAAAAATCTATTATTGTTTCAGTTTTTGCAGTATGTATCATTTTAACTAGAAATTATTTTGCTAGGCTAGAAAAAAAGCTCATGACTGGCTGTCAGAAGCACAATCCATTACACCATTAAACCCAGAGGAAGTGCCAGCAGAAGAACCTACAGTTGCAGTGGAAGAGAATGTTAAAGAAACAGAAGATGAAAGCAGACTTGAAGAGAAGAAATGCAACACGGTGGAGGTAAAGCTGTGCTAAATACACAGGGGGTGGACAATGTCTTTGAACATTTCTCCCATCAAATATTCTTTTATGTATTGTGTTTACAATTTGCACATTAAGAAATGAATTGTAGGTTAGTGTCATAGATTGTTCTGACTAGAAGGAGAAGATGAATGGGCATTACTGAAAAGTGTGACTTTAAGGGACTTTCTGAAGCAGCAGGCAAATGGTTATGGCTTGATGTAGCGTGAAAGCGGGCATCATAGTTTAAATTGCAGAACATTTAACATCCATCTCCTTCTTCTGTGGATTTCAGATAAAGTCGGGATAGCAACAGTATGTTGATAATGTGAATTTATTTTTATTTGGCTGCATTTAGTGGTATGTTTTTTATATACACATAGGTACAGTCTGGGGCTGCCCTTGATAGGCATCTGCAGATGAGGTAGAAGTATCAATTTCATTGTTACTTTAACTGGAAAAAGTGTAGCCATTTATCAGTTCAGATTCATGTTTGTTGGCTGGCATTCAGTTGACCAGTTGCATGTTACAATTTTGACTGTTAGCGTGCAGGAAAAAGTTAAAAGGAGGCCATATAGTGGACCTTCAGATTGACCGTTGTGGCAATGATGGGGGCCATAAAGCTCAAGTCTATGCAGGGGAGGGTTCTCTGGAGCTTTCACAGCTGGAAGACATTTGTGTTGGAGAATATCATGCCTCAGGCAATTGTAGTTACATTTTTGAAAGGCGAAGGCCCTGCCACATTGTCCTCAATTTTCCTGTATACCGAAGATTGCCAGATGCTAAAAAGCAGGGCATTACAAATATTTATTTGGTTGAACATTTTCAAGATTGATTGCTTACTTTATAATGCTGTATTAAAAGAAATGTGAGAGATGAACAAGTAAACATCTTACGGCCACTGTCAGATGAAACTCTTCCTTACCACCTCTAATCAAGAAACCCCTTTTTACAAATGGTTCCAAGAGTCAATTATGGTAGGAAGGTGAACATATGTATCTCTCTTGGTAACACAGCTCTGGAATGCCTTCGAAAGTGTTGTAAATAAGATTGAGGACCACTACACTTACAAAAAACATAAAAATCTGTATTTTGTGGTATTTCAGGAAGCAGGCAAGAGTTACTTCTTGTATCTCTTTGTCCACCACTGAAGTGTAGTTTGTCCTTTAGATAACACGTGGCGTCCCAGAGGGGGGGTTCTTAGGGTGATACAGGTCATTTCGAAGTGAATCCTAACTTCATTAGGTAGTCAGTGGAGGTCTTTCAGAATGGATGGGATCTGCTCTGAGTTAATAATTCCTTTGAAAAGATGACCTGCAGTAAGAAGGAGCGCCTTGAAAGAATCTATAGTGGATTTGGGCAGGACAGGTTCTATCATATTACCACAGTCTAGGTATGTACCAGAGTGTATACAGCTGTTATAATGCCATGTAAAGGAATTGCCCATTTCACGAGTGTAGCACATTTTGGTGTAAGGACACTAGGAGGCTCGAAGTTTTCTTGGAATGGGCAATAACCATATAGACACAGATATACTGGGTCTGTTAACTGACAGTTTTCTAGTTTTTCCCAATTCTGTGGGGAAAACTACAGACATTTTTCAAATGTCTGAAAAAAGACCAGAGGGAAACGAAGAGGTGTGGTGGGCAGGGGTTGGGTGGTGTTCGTAATGTCTGGGGATAGCATTTTCTTCTCCCCCATGCTTCTGCAAGGGTTGGACGGGTTTGCACTATATGCATGCCTGCAGCCCCTGGCCCTGTAGCATCAAAAACAGGTCAGGTGTCTTTGGGCTAGGAATGATTAGATATGCAGTTTGCAGACCTGATAATTCTGGTGCCTGGACACACTGTGTAGGTAGTGTATTCCAACCAGAGTTATCAATGTGGGTGAAAAGGATCTGCTTGTAATTAGGGCATTCTGTAGAAGGATTTGGAAGCTCTTCATCTTGTGAGGATCCATAGTTACAGTGATTAATCATACTGATTTGGAAAATGGGCTAACACAGGACAGATGTATATGTGAGTCATTTGAGTCATTGTCGAACAGGAGGGAGAGTCTTTAGCATGAAGGAAGATGAATTCCCGTTTTGTAAACTTTATTTTTCAAGAAAAGTGAGGTCATTCACTTAATGTTTTGCTGATCGATTTTTTAGATGTTATTGGATGTTGTCTTCATTTGGATATATGACAAGCGTAGCATAGAGCATAATGCTTCCATGTATAGGCTAAAAACAGAGGCTGCGTAATTCTCTTGTGGTTACGGCCCAACACCAGGGAAGGGCCTAGTTGGTATTTACTGGTCTCTAATTGTTAAAATGCTGCTGGCTCAAAACAGAAAATTGCAATGAAATGAAAAGTCTGTCATCTCCATCCATCCATGATTGGTCTAGGAGACTTTGATCCATTATGGCAATGGAAAAGCTGACCTTCAGTTTATGTAATTCTGCAAATTATAAACAATTGATTGGCCATCTACAAAACTCCAAACCTGCGCTGGCACACCCCAGAATACTTTGGGCACTGACATTGTGCTGGCATCCCTGATGAAGGGGGGATATTGAAAGAAAGCTAACCAATGATGTTAAGATTTAGGTATGATGGTCATTCTCAGCTGTGTTGCAGTGTCCAGGGTATGATACTATGTGGGGACCTGACTCTTTAGGGTAGGATTGGGATAGAGGCAGACT
This sequence comes from Pleurodeles waltl, assembly GCF_031143425.1. NCBI lineage: Eukaryota > Metazoa > Chordata > Amphibia > Caudata > Salamandridae > Pleurodeles > Pleurodeles waltl. The sequence goes on along the minus strand of NC_090437.1, from coordinate 1,027,053,713 downwards.
AAAGACCTAGTCATCTTTGGTTCTCTAAACTTTTGCCGGTGGCCCACCGCACCATTTAAATTAATGGACCCAATTTGAGATTTTGCTTTAAAAATGTAATAACATGTCTGTGAATAAAGGTGGGGGGACATGTGGTCCTGGTGTGCTCTCCAAATAAGCAGTAAGAAGGGAGATCTGATAGAACTAATTTATGCAAACTGGAACCTTGATTAGAGAAATGAAAAAAACATTTCAGCCCTAGACCCTTGATCCCCATTGTGGAATAAAATATGCTGATTAGGGTCTTAAGGTCAATACTGAATGCTGCTAATAAGCACAGAAACCCGAGAATGTGAATGATGAGGCAAGGCAAATAATGTTGCCTTTATTCAGTTTAAGAAGGCTGTCATCGAATAGTTGCATGGTGGCTCTGCCCGTGCTATATTTGGTGTGAAAGTCAGATTGGAGTTGGCACTGAGAAGGTTATTGTTCTAGATGTGTAAGAGACGTTGTATGGGAACAGCATTGTCAATGATTTTCTGAGGAAATTAATTTTGGAAATTGATCTTAGGTATTTAATGTCACTTGGATTGAAGATCAGTTTCATGAGTAGAAGTGTGATTATGAGGATAGAGAAAAATGTGTCTTCTTCAAGGGTGGGATTCTTTACACTTTTTACAAAGTAGCCACAGGTATCCGTGCTATAGAATGTTTTATCATCATGTATGTCTCTGGTCCACTTTACATTTAATCTTTGAACTGACCGTATTTCATGTTCCTTAGCAGTCAGTATACAAAGCCTTTCTCAGAGTCAACTTCTTCCTAACCTTTCCATTGGGATACTCCAGTCAGATATTGGGGTTTGTGATCAATAGATTCCTGAGATTTGGGGTATCACCTTCTTCAATATTTAATGAAGAAACAATAAGCCAATTAACTGCAGCAATATTGATTTTGTTGATGCTTATTGTATTCTCATGGAAATGTGATTCACTTTCATAATTGTTAGTGAAAAGGACATATAAAGCAGGTGCATATATTTGTCTTTTTATAGCACACTTATTTTTAGAACTAGACCAGTCGAGTTAAAGAGAGAAAGAAAAAGTGAGTGTGTGAGTTCATGTACGAATGATTATCATTTTCACTGTTTGTGTCTGGCGTTAGCCAAGACCTTTAGATTTTACTAAAATTAAATACATAATATGCTTACTTTTAGGGGTTTTCAACTAGTCCTTTTCATACATTCATCTATTATCGTGTCATATTTACACCCACTACGGCATGGGGCAATGGGTCATCCCACTTCAGCCGTTGGCTAATTTCACTTGTGAGTGATGTCATTTTGGTCTTTCATAAGGAGTAAATCCACACACTAAATATTTTCCTTGAGTGCCAGGGTCAACTATGACAAAGTGTGGTATTTGAGACCAAAACGTATGGGATATAGATGAGAGCCGGGCATCTTCTCCAACAATAAAGGCTTGCAGAAACAATGACAAAACTAAACAAGCATTGACAAAGCCAAAAGCTGATTAATGCTTGTTTAATGTTGAAAGTGGGCCTGTCAATCAGGGTGCTCGGAATAAGGTATGCGCCAAACAATACAGACCCTCAGCAGTCACAAAGGTTGTTGCCATAGAAATGAGGCTTTTCGCCTGACACGCGACACACAGTTTTTGACATCAAAAGGCGCATTCTACATCACAAAGCTTCCTTCCTATATTGCCATCTCCATGCTTCTCCTGCCTGGCCTCGCCGAGTTACTTGATCCTTTGTTGTATGTGGCATTGCTGCAGTCTCATCTTATCCTAATAGACAGGAAGTCAACCAGTCGATGTCGGTTTCCCGAAATTGCATTCAATAGCTGCAGTATTAATGAAACATCCACGATTCCTACCTTATTTTATTATTTCTCAGCACGATTCATAAACAATTTGCGACCTCTGAAATATCTTAAAACATTGTTTAAAAAGCACGGAGCTAGAAGTAAGCCTACCCAGAGTTCTGTCAAATAACAAACATACACACTGGTTTTACCCATGAAAAGATGTTTACTCTTTCAAAATTTATGTATTTCTACATTAATAACCTCTGAGGTTTCAAAGAGATTTGATGCCGGATGCCATTATGCTATGTTACACGAAGTAGACCATTATCTGTCACCAGAAATTTCCAGCAAGATGTGCTTTTTTCGTACAAACGTCTCTTGTTCGATTTCAGTGCCATCTACTGAACATTATCAATGCAGAGCCGGTCAGTAACATTAGGTATTGTCCCTTCCCCTCCTTATGCACAGCCGGCTCAACCACGTAAATCAGGTGAGAGTAAATAGGTAGCATTATTGATTGGATCTCCTGTCAGCAATTCTATGGAAACCTTATATATTAAATTCTGCAAAACTCTGTGATCAGAGCAAATACAATCTAGAAGATCTGAGTCAAATGACATGACTCAAATGTTGCTTGTCGTTTCCTTATGAAAATAAATCTGTGTTTGTTTCATCCAGGGCTGGCAGCACACAATTTAGCAGTTCACGTCAATACCGATTTTAAAATGTAATCCGAAAGTCTGAACACTGTTACCAGCATCAGAAGATTTAGATTCCAGAGACAGCCCGTGCAGTGGCCACATGTGGGAGTATTAATCCTAGATTCAGAGAAGGCCTTAGGTATGCTCAATTGGGACTATTAAAGTGCTACACAAATTTGGGTTCGGTCCTCGCCTCCTCAGCATGATACATTGCTTTTAGTTACCCCGATAGCCAGAATTCGACTGGGCAGGAAGGGGCACCAGGCAGGGGTGCCCACTCCATTGCCTTTTGCTGTTCTTTATTCTCACACTCATAGACGTTGCATCCAGAATACATATAAATGCAACCTGTATTATTGTTTTCTCAAAAAATTAATAAAAACGAGTTTAAAAAATGCAATCCTGAAAAAGAGACATTTCAATAGGTTTAAAGAGGGAAAGAAAATTCTGGACACATAAAAGGTAAATTATTTAAAGCAATAAATATATTTATGAAATCAAATTACATTGTCAGTGATACAAATTCAAAAGGTTAGTGATGTGGTCTATGAATGTGGGGTTATTGCGTAAGCTAAATTAAGGTTAAATATACTTGTTGGCAATTGTACAGTTCACTTCAAAGGATCAATGTATCACCTGTTTTGCGTTTGTAAAGCAGCTTTTTTATAGCATTCTACAAACACTGTGATGATTTCCGTCTTTTCAATAGGATGCTTACAAGCTGTCCATCGAAAGCCTCGCTGAAGTAACAGCTCGTTGTATTGAACAGCTTCATAAGATAGCAGAGTTAATTCTTCATGGACAGGACGTGGAAAAGCCAGCTCAGGACCAGGCAAAAGTCCTGACAAGGTAAACTAGCTGCTCTCTACTTTTTGTTGGCTAATACATTGTCTCAAAAATGTTCGAATAATGGTGATATCCTTTTAAGCAATTTGGTTTGTGGTGCAATGCAAGACTAATTTTAAGGAATCATAGGTATAGTATGTATGATAATATAAACTTTAACACGTGTGCTTTATAGCAGGTAACTATATTTCATTTTATCAGGCTTGGCCAAAGACTTCAGAATCCACAATGAAGGCACACCCAAACATCAATCTCATATAGTTCATTTACGTATATAGTGATTAGTTTATTATGTATAATATAATGAGGGAAAGATTCATTTGCGGTCTTTATCTCCCTCTATAGAGGATTTTCTTACAAGAAAGAAGGGTGCATTTTTCACACATCTGCGTTTCTTTAAAGAGGGACTTAATACTTGACAAAGTCATATAAAGCATCCTACAATGATATGAACCAGCAGAGCTACACCTCTCAGTCATAGAGGGGTGTGGGGAAGACACCAGACCACTACACTGTTGTGCACAAACCAGGAACTCCTGAATAATTTTATGAATTTATAAAATATACACAATGTACAAATACCCAAACCCTGTCTAAAGTATTAACAATAGGTTATTGCTAAAAAGAAGATTTTAAACAATAACATAAGTGAATTGAATAAACATTGAAAGTGTCCGTCTATATCACCTAGGTTGTCGTAAATCCTTCCAAACGCAAAGAAAATGATATTACAAATATATCAATGCATAATGATGAACATCTTAATCATGTAATTGAAAATGTGCATTTTGCAAACCGTGATTAAATTGTTTCACTGAAGTGGTGGAGTTTGGAATTTTCCAATAAATTATATATATTGTTGATGGGGGGGTTTAGTTTGCAGGTTTCCAGTTGCTGTATTTGAGGCCCGGGTTTAGACTAGAAGGAATACAGTATCTTACCATCCAGCATTTCAGTTGCAGTAGTCCTCTTGCTGTAACTCCCTTGTTCCCTGGCTCTGTGGCTGATGATTGGGAATATGATGAAAACCAATGGGCCCACCTTTTTAAGCACTGCTAGGGTGAGTGTACGATCATGATATTGTAATACAGTGTGGCACCTTGACCCTGGACGAGAGTATATACCTAGTTTAATGCTAACATGCTGTTGTCGTACTGCAATAAGCACCTGAAGTTGGGGAACCAGCAGAAAGCTGCCATATAGGTACAGGTATTGTAACACTTCTACTACCCACATTAAATACAGTTGCCTTATGTATAGAGTTCTTTACTCTCTTAATTTACATGATGCATCCACTTTATCAGTTGGAGGGATTCTATCGCAGTCAACATAAATAATTTGCCAAAACACCTGTGTGAAAGTTACAACCATAGTACTTTCATAAGTTCTTACACACTCTGTGCGGAATTAAATATCAGTGCACTTTCATGTACTACTATGCAAAAGTGGGCTGTGCTAATGTTGAAAAGCTTCTTGCAGCTATGGTTAGCCTATTACTAAAACATAAATGGGTAAATTCATAAGAAGCAATGCAATGCAGATGGTAATAAAAACAGAGCATATACATAAATGATGACTCTGGTAAATAGTTCTTAATGGTTGCTGTGAGCAATCAATAATAAAATGCTTCTAGAATAAATACAACGATATAGCTAAATATATGTACAGAGTACACAATAATGATGCTCCATGGCCTGCCTTTAACTTTGGAAGCTGCCTCTGGCAACAGAAATGTTCACATCAACTGTAATAACTTAATACAGTTGAGCAGCTTCCCCGTTGTATGTGAGGCCAATTAAGTCTTTCCAGGGAAGTGCAATGGGAATGGTCTGTGCAAATGTGATGAAGGCTACAGAATATTTCACACTATTCATAAACATTTACAATGCCTTTGCTACACTTACCTGCACTTGATCACTGAAACCTGAATTATCCAGATGTAGTTGGTGCAGAACGTGCATGAAATCCCTACATTTTACCTTGGTGTGAGAGAAAAATCCTGCACCTTGAAAATGTGTTTTTCCATGTGAAGAAACGTGCACAAATACATTTTGGATGAAATATCACTCATTTCTGCACATGGGGGTTTTCCACATCACATATACTGCATATGTCTGTATGGACATTCTGATGGATTTAGACTACTCAAGCATATTTTTAGGATTTTCATCACTCAGCTTTAAACATCTACATCTAGCAAATTAAGATGTGTTTGTGTTTGGTGCAGGCAAAACTGACTGTCAGTTTGTAATATAATCTTTAGTCATTTGTTGAAGGACTTCGTATAATGTGTTCACAGGATATTCCTGCTATTTTGGCCAAATTAGCGAGACTTAGCTTGTGTTAAATGACGGTCTTTAAGTGGGATATGTGATTAAGTGGTTTTTACATGTAATGAGTATTGTACTCCACACATTCCAAAATTAGTGTTATTAGTTACTAGTTATTAGTACCATTCAGAAGTGTGGAATTTAATAAAATATCTACTTGTTCATGGGACAGGTTGTTTTATAAATATACTTGTCCTGTAAAAAGTCTACTTGTTTGTTTCATGCCATGTAGTGCAGCCACAAATTATGGCAGCAATCTCATTATGTAAGATCTCTGACAATAGCCCCTCTGATTATGCCTAGCCCAACACTATAGTAGGGCTTGAATACGAGCAACTTCCTTGTTTTGTCACTTTTCTGCAGAGTTACATACTGGGGCCTGAGAAAGCAATAGCTCCAGAGATGGAATGCCCTTTTCAGTCTGTGCCGACCTACTAACATGCATGTTTTAAAGGTTTTCACCAGCTCTTCTCTAATATGTTACCATACTGAGAAATGTTGGAAATTTGCTCCTGACAAGGGCAGAAGTAAAACTTCTTCCAGGCTTGAGATAAAAAAGTGGTTGAAATGAAAGTGAACTTGTACACTCTGAACAGATTTTCACATGAGCAAATTGACACGTGCATACTTGCTCATGTTAAAATACAGTTCACAAATGTTTTCTAGGAATATGATTTTCTGGTCTGCTTCTGTAAATTCTTGTGAATTCATGAAATACCTAAATCTGTACTAATGCTAAGGCATATACCATAGGAGCACTTTTATCAATTTCTTCAAGAATTGGGGCCCTAATTAGATCTGGCGTTAACCAACACCTTCTGTTTATATTAAAATTCTCTCTCTCTGTATTCATCTATTGGCTGGCTTCACTGTGAGTGATAGCATTCTACTCTTTCACAAGGAGCATATCAGCACACAAATTAGTTTTGTTCGGTGCCAGGAACTACTGTAGCAATGTGTGCTTTTTGAGCCCCAAAAATATTTTTGCTTTTTGCCAAGGTTTATTACAATGGTGAGGGCCCTTCAACAAGTGGCAGCTCCCACAACAATATAGGTTTACAAAGTTTATGTCAAAACAAGACCTGGTTTGACAAAACCTAAACCTTGGACCACCAATGTCAGACCTATTGACTTTATCTGTGCCTGTTTTATTTTTATACTTCCCATAATGTTGTGGAAACTGGTAACGATGATTTTCCATTATAAATATTTTTGGGGATTACTAGCATGCATCAACACATTGTACTTCATGATGCTTCTAAGAAGTAGTACCTTAAATTTCTCAATAGTTTAGCAAAATGTTTTTATACTTCTTGAATTTTTTTAAACATTTTATTTTGAAAGCAAATAATCTTAATCTTGCTTTCAAGCTTCTGCAAATATTTGCATCTCATTGGAGAGCATTTTGGGAGCATTACACATAGCCCCATATTGTTAAACTTTGCAAACGTGTGTAAACCTTTTTTTAGTAGAACCACTGTCAGTAGTGCAGTCTGAGCTTACATTTAGAGCACTAACCCTAATAATAAAGGCTTTGCATTAATGAATCATAAATACAAGTTCCAAAAGCATTAACATATGGACACATATATTACTTCAACTGCAGATAATTTCCTTCCCTGCTCCATAATGTGGCACTGTAAAATGGCAACCAAAGGGTTTGTGCTGCAGGGGCTGGGGCTGTTTGTCCCAAGGACAAAATAAAAATGAAACCTTGTTGTCCTTGACCCAAAACAATATGTCCTTGGCGTCAGGCTATAAGAATTCCACACCCCTGACCGTTTTTCTATGATCTTTTTGGTGTCTCTACAGACACATCTAATTATAGCGCAAACTGTTTTTGTGTCTTGGATTATATGAAAATCTCTTCAACAGGTACTAAGGGAAGAATTGTGTTAATGATGACTCTTATTTTTATTTTTAGGTTAAATGATGCTATGTGTAAAGAAGTATCTTCGTTGTCAAATAACTTTTCAGATTTCCTGACTACAGCTGGAGTAAGCCATTAATTTTCAAAATTATCTGTAATTGTCTATGTATTACAGCATACTTCTAAAATACTTTTTACAGTCCAAAGCACAATCCGAAATAGTGAGTACATTGATAAGTGTTGAGTGCCTCTGTTGTGTACTTATAATTGTAATATTTCAAGTTGTGTCACTGTTTGAGACATCCCAAAGTTTTATAACCTTGATGTACTGTAAGTGTATAGTCGTACTCATAGTGAGTAATGATGTTCAATATATTATTTTGCTATCCTGAACTCTGCTTGTCAAGGGCATGGCAATTTACGAATAGCAAACCTGCTCGGTGGAAAGCTGTTTAGCACCATACCATCAATTTTATATCTCACTTTTAAATACCAAACGATTCTCCAAAATACTAGGCAGTTCTAATATTACAAGGGAACGCAGTATAGCAAAAGTTAATTCAACAGGTGTTTATAGAGTACACCTAATCAGTCTGACATTGCGTTAGTGTAGGAGGTGCATCCAAATTTTCGCTTAACCTGACAATGAGACAAAGTTCCGTTTGAACAGTACCTTTGTGTTATATCAGAGAAGTATTGTACTTCAGAGATTGCTTGCTGTGATTTTCTACTTTCTGTTTTTTTCAAGTACATCTTCAACTTCACCATATAGACCGAAGCTCTTAGTGATTTCTCTTTACTGGTTATCACAATATGTTTCTGTAGCAATTGATTCAAGATTTGCTGCTCATTTAAAACATATTTGTTAATGATTTTAATTTTTTCCGCAAGCGATAAAAATCATAAAGTATTGCCACAACTGAGTGATTTACGTATGCACCGTAAAGTATGTAATCTACATGTTCCCATGAGCCTCAACGTGGGGCAAGAAGGAGAGGGGTAGAAGTGGGGAACATCAATCCTCGCCAAAGCTAAACTCCTCATCCTTGGAACATATACCTTTTCAAATTTTCCAGGACAGCCCCTGACTTAGAATACCACTCACGTCACTGTCTTAAACTAATATTTTTTTATACACCAAATATCAATTCTTGGTATATCAGAGTATCATAATTCCTGTTTGCCACCAATACCCGAGAATAGTGAGCATTTTATTGTGTCTCACTAGTTCTTGTTCTCCTTCCTCAATAAAAAGCTGATATTTCTGGCATGACTTCCTTCTTTGCCAGAACTCTGGTCAAAAAACTCTTCACCCCCTCTCAGAAGGTTTGGGTCTTGGGACAGCGTCATATAGTATGAAGGTGGGTACAGACAATGGTTTGATATTGGAAATGGTTTTAGGTGTACCCTGATGTATGTCATATATAAGATTTTAAGCTGGACCAACGTGAATCCAGGTACAATTGCTTCCTCTCAGGGTGCATTAAAACATTCTTCCAGTCAAAGTCGCCAAATTAACCTACATCCCTTTCCCACTTATCTCTGAGTTTCTATCACTTTTCATGTGAGTGGTTCCTCGAGTTCCCAACCCACTACAGTGTGCATTCTGGAACAGCTCTATCACTCTTCCAATCTTGTACTTCTCAATTGTGTACCTGGGGTACAGGTATCTAAAATAATTCAGATTTACTGAATTGTTATCTTTTTGCAGCCAGGCAAAATATTTCAAGCCCTCTTGTCCCCAAACATCCTTAGTGCTGAATAGACTTATCATGTCTCCACGTTGGAATTTCTCAAATCTCAACACTTTCTACATACTACTACCCAACCATAATGGGATTTTGTCTGGGAGATGGCTTTCCCAAACAGACATCTTGGTCACAGGGTTTCAGGTTTCCACAACCTTGTCTGTAAATTCGGGTAGACTGATTACACATTTGCCCATAGAGTACATAGAGATTGTCCCTGTCACCTATTATATGTCTTTATTATGATGGTATAAGTGAGATGGGTTTGCCCAGGAGCAGGTCCAGTGCTCACTGTGCTATAGAACTTAAGCTGTACCACACTGATCTGTGGTTGCTCGTGTTCCTATCTGGAGAAGACCTACCTTGGCAGTTCAGGCTGGACTATCCCTATTGGATGGAGCAGGACCAAGAATGATTTGCTAAAGGCAGCTCTCTGTCTGGAGTAGAAAAGTGAGTCAAAACAGTGGTCCTTAACAGAGATTATTTCAAGAATTCCTCTTGTTGTTTTTAAGTCAGGCATTTGTGACAACACACTCTTGATTTTCCAAAATATTCACACAAAGCACATAAGTAGGGCCCTTTTGGTCAATTACCTTCTGATTCAGCCCATTGTACCCGCTGGCTCTCGTCATTTAGAGTGATTGCACACAAACCCTGTGAACATCGTTCGCCGAAAAATAGTTTCTTCTATTCAGTGACAAAGCTGGTTCAAAAAGTATGTTTTTACTTTTTTATTATTTACTGCCTGCATGATGATTGATTTTCTGTTTCCTTCATAATGTTGTTGTTATTGTAACATTGTAGCTCCCTGCGAATCGAGTTAAGTGGTGCTTTATTCTTGTTTATAATAATTATAAAATGCATGGCATGACTAAAAGCTGTGTTTAAAAAAAAAAAAGAGTTTCACTAATAAAGCAGCCACGTAAGTAAAGTTTTACATTTGTAAAATTATTATTTCAAGCATACTGTGGCCACATTTGAGTGGGTGTGTACTTTCCTTTGAGTCCTTTCAATGTTTGTGGCATATGCTTACTAAAAATAAAAGTGATTTAACACTCGCATCAGCTGACCAAGGCCAGAGTTATTGGCCTTGCCAATGCTTGTTTACCATCTGTTTCCATGTCAAAATATTTCACTAAAGGGGGTGACTTGTACTTGTTTTAAGTTACCCATTTTAAGATGAGGTGTGCAGCTGGGAATGTTTCTTGTAAATGTAAATGTGGTCTTCTTTCTCACTGATTTTCAACTGCAAAGCAACTCCTACAGTCTGTTTGTTTCAACCCCTTCCATATGTCTATATCTAAAGTAGGTCTTGGGCCACATGTGTAGATTTTACACTATTGTTGACAACTTTGTTTAGCTTTCTCTTCCAAAGAGAGCGGAAAGAGGAATATTTTGTAATAGTGTTAAATATTTAGATAAGCATATGGTATAAATTGTCAGCACATATATGGCTATAAGATGCTATAATTGTCATCTACGTTCTTAAAACTGCTGGCTCAGAAAATCGGCCACTCACAACGTGTATGATCACCTTTTTCATTCAATTACATTTTCAGCACAGATTCCAAGAAAAATGAATGATTATGAATGGGCTGTAGCCCAGTTTGTTCAAGGGACAGTTGTGTGTATGTGAATGAATATGCACCCAGTGGTTACAAAACATTGGTAAACAGAAGGTGTACCTTTTTTCTGTGACTGCCCTACAAATCCTACTTATGAGCTTTTCTGAAAACTAGACTGTGCTGAAGATCGTTTGATGCAGGTTTGTTGATGTGAGTTGTTTGCTGGCACAGATGGTTTAAGTATGGGTGTCAGTCGTGACATTTCATGGTTGTAGGCCTAGTTCCATCAATATAGGTCACTTGTAGAGTCTTATTTTGTTTGTGACCCACTTCTTGCACTGCTTTCTTTTACTCTTGTATGTCATCTTCTCAATATAATCCTTTTTAAAGAACTTTAGAAACCTAGAAATGAAGTTTGATGAAAGGTGTGAGGCATTCAGGTGAATGGATGTTCTCCTAGGCACACTCAGAGGCATCCATCTCCAAGCAAGGGTTTGACTTGTTGTCCCTCGCTTGACAAGTCAAATGACCATCAGAACGCCATCAGAACACCCTGAATGCATCTATTTAGATGTCCCAGAGCTATGTTATTCTAGTGTACTTCTGCCTGAATACCGTTAACATGCTTTTCAAAGCCAACAAGCACAGTTTAGACAGGATTGCCATTTAAAATATTCATTGATATAGATTGATGAAAATGTATATTTAAAATATAGATAATCAATTGGAAATGTGGTATTTAAGACCTCATTAACCTATAAACACTTCATTCCAACAGAGTAAAAAGAAAGCAGAGGTTCTCAGCCCAATGGTGAACAGTGTTTTGGAAGAGGTAAACTTGTGTCTTTTCTTTCCTAGTTTTATAGCCACATTAGAATGTTTCTGTGACTCAAGACTAAATAAAATGACTGTGCCATAAATTTAGCAACAAAGGTTATTTACAACCTCAGTCAATATACTGCTGTCTTTATAAGTAACGATGCATGTGCTGCTTAAATAATCTTGCATTACTAGCTTTGTGTGAATACCACTACTTAAGTGACTCATTGACTGTGCCAAGGAAGACAATGTTCCCTTTTTCATCAAAGGTGGTGGGTCTACCCTCAAAAGTCAACTGTCATATAACAGAACCACCTGTTGACTGACAGCAATACTTTGCCCGGTGTAGATGATGAATAGGAATAATGTTCAAATGAAATCCATTTAAATAGAGAGGTTTGACAATACACATTCCAGTGATACTCATAGTGTTGGAAGAGATGTTCTTGATGAAGATGAGTCAGTCACTGTGCTGTTTGTGCATCAGTTTCTCAACTGAGTCTAGCAAATAGGGCTGATAACTATTCCAGATAACTAATCAAGAGGATGCTCGTTCCCTGACTCGCCGGATCCCATTACCCTAGTGTAGTACTTGGTAAATATGCCCAGAGATACTGATGCGGGAGACACCAGTAAGTTGGGGAGGTAGTGTTACTCAGTATTACATGTTGCACCTTGAAAGGCCCCTAAGAAAAGAGGAACTACTTTGGTGATCAGTAGTTGGGATCCCATCTCTGATGTCAGTTTCGGATTTCACATTCACTATTTCGCCTAGAGATTTTAGCTTTTGAAATATGTGCATGAAAAACAGTGGTTCTGCAGTGTTCCCTTGCACCTTATAATTGCAATGGGGCTTGTAAATCCCATTATTCCCCCCACCGGCAATATGTAAGCACTTGTAATAGAGGCAATTGGGTGTCTTCTTGACCTGGTTTATTTTTTGCACTATATAGTGATGCCTGGATAAGAGGCACAGTTTCTAAATAAGATGTGTTTGCTGGGAGCCTGTCGTTTACACTTGAGGTCAAAAAGTAATGTATTCTTGAATAAATTATTTTTGTTATTATATAAGTTCAATAAAAAAAACAAAGGTTAAAAGAACGTTATAGTTAGGTGCAAATGGCAGCTAAAACATACAATTTTAAACAAATAAAACAACTGAAATTCACCATCTATTGGCATCTCAAGTAACTGTAACTCATGCCCTAAAGTAATTATAACTCACGCCCCACCATGCACAATTTGTTGCAGTGATGTTATAAATGATGTGAAAAACATGTCATAAGTGATATAATAGCAGTGCATGGCGAGGGCACAAGCTATAATTACTTTAAGACACCAGTTATAGCTACTTGAGATAAGCATAATTGGTGAATTTCAGTAGTTTTGTTCACTTAAAATAGTATGTTTTAACTGACATTTTCACCTCATCATAATATTCCTTTAACCTTTGTTTCATCATTGAATTTTTAATTCTTTTTAATTGTAAAGTAACATATTACGATTCCTAACTATAACATAATTTTAACCTTTATTTATATCAATGAATGCCTGTTTTTTGTAACGTAAAGTAAGATGTCCATCACCATGCGAGGTGTGCAGGTGGGTGTGGGGCATGGCCTATGGCTGCCCTGCGCACACCCCGCTCCAAACCCTTGCAGGCACCCAACTCCCCGCTGCTGCTCATGGCTGGCTCTGTCATGGAAAAGTGTAACAGGTGTCATTTTAAAGAAGACAGACCTATTGGCTTTGTCAAAGGCGCAAAATACAAGTGTATATTTAATAAATGTACACATTGCAATTTTTAATAATAGTGATTGTTTCAGGTTTTAAAAATAAAAAAAAATCAAGTATACCTCTGAAACTTTTTTAAAAAAAATTCAGGCCACGAAGTGCAGCCATGAAACCAACCACAGAGCCTTGCACTCTAGCTGAAGAGCATACAGCTCCAGTTCAGAGTACTTCAAAAAGTATGGTAAGCTTTCCTGGGGTCATAGATACAACAAGCCAGGAGACTTAGGACCTAATTAAGAGTTTGGCAGATGGGAAAGCCCGTTTGCCAAACTCCTGACAGGGTGGCCGCCGCCTTCATGGCAACCACTTCGCCGGAGTTACTAAGAGTTTCCTGCTAGCTTGTGGGTGGAAACCTCAGTTTCTGCCCGCCGGCATAGTGGGAAACAGGCTACAGCATTGTCTCTGGCTCGAGCCAGCATCAGTGCTGTAGCCCCCAGGGTGCACCAGCACCCTCGCAATGTTCACTGTCTGCAAAGCAGACAGTGAACATTGTGACAGTGCAGGGGCCCCCTGTGGCCCCCTGCACCTGTCCTCCACCAGCCTTTTCATGGCGGTGTTACCGCCATAAAAAGGCTGGTTGAGAAGTAGGTTGTAATCCCCAGGGCAGCCAGATTACGATCTCTGCCAGGCCGCCGGGATCATGGATCCTGGCGGTGCTGGTGGTTCCCTGGCAGTCTGACCACCTGTGTTTTAATGTGGTGGTTGGATCACCGCAACAGCTGAAAACGCCACACTGGTAATGGGGCCCATGCTGTGCTTTTCTAATGTTTCTGGGAGGTGTTGCTCTGCTTGCAGCCTCCCACAATCTTACAAAATTGTTGGTGGTGTCCCTACCTCTTCTAGGGGCACCATCAGGAAGACAACATTTAATTTCATAAAGCCCTAGGGCATTATCGGGCACTCCATGCAGGAGCAGTGAATATTAAATGAGTGTCTCCAGCCACTCATTTTATTATTCTTTCTTTTGGCTTTTTTTAATATTGTTTTGGGGTGCCCCAGTGACCAACTGGGGCACCCACACTTGTTGTTAATTTTTACAAGTTAGAGGCTGTGGATGGAAACTGTAAAGCCCCTGTGGCCCCTGCCAGCTCCCCACTAGCATCCATATTGGGTGCTAACGGGAGCAGACTTTTTTCTTAATATTCTGGAGGAAGCACCACCAACAGACTGGCGGTGCTTCCAGGGGGATTACGACCTTGCCGGGACCAGTGGTTTCCCCCCACAGTGGTCCCGGCGGTTTTAATCCGCCAGGGCAGCGCTGCTTACGAGGATTATGAGTCCCCCTAACCAGGAAAAGACTGGCGGTACAGGGAGTCGCAGGCCCCTGCCACGGCCCGTGCAGCTTTTCACTGTCTGCTATGCAGACAGTGAAAAGCGCGATGGGTGCAACAGCACCCGTCGCATGGCCGCAACACTGCTGGCTCCATTTGGAGCCGGCTCCTGTGTTGTGGCCGAGATCCCCGGTGGGCGGAAACCAGGTTTCCGCCGGCTGGCCCAGCGGGGATCTTCTGATGGCCGTGGCGGGAGTGCGGCTGCATTGGTGGCCGCCCGGCGGTCAGACCTTGGTGGGCGGCTTCAGCCGCCCGCCAAGGTCGTAATGAGGGCCTAAATCTTTTGATCTACTAGATCTGCAGATCTTCTGCAGCATGGCATATATACAATTATACTTGCACCTCAATTCTCGAAAACTACTGAACAGATTTACTCAAAATCGCAAAAAGCTTGCTTCTGAAGAAGATCTAGCGTTCTGGCAATTGTGGTGTAATTTCGAAGCCGCCCGCTAAGGTCGTACTGAGGGCCTAAATCTTTTGATCTACTAGATCTGCAGATCTTCTGCAGCATGGCATATATACAATTATACTTGCACCTCAATTCTCAAAAACTACTGAACAGATTTACTCAAAATCGCAAAAAGCTTGCTTCTGAAGAAGATCTAGCGTTCTGGCAATTGTGGTGTAATTTCGAAGCCGCCCGCTAAGGTCGTAATGAGGGCCTAAATCTTTTGATCTGCTAGATCTGTAGATCTTCTGCAGCGTGGCATATATACAATTATACTTGCACCTCAATTCTCAAAAACTACTGAACAGATTTACTCAAAATTGCAAAAAGCTTGCTTCTGAAGAAGATCTAGCTTTCTGGCAATTGTGGTGTAATTTGGTTGAGCTGTGTCAAATTTGTCCTGTGGAAATTTTTTATGGGAAAATGCATTTTAGGATGTTTTCTTTTTCTTAGTCCCTACTTGACGGATCACCCCAAAACTTTCCAAGAAGGAGCTGAGGTGGATTAACTTTTTTGGGGAAAGTTTCATGAAGATCCATTGACCAATGTCCGAATTATAATATTATTTTCCTATGGAAAAGTGGTCCTAAGTATAACTACCCAGAGGCTATAAAGATATCATTCTAAAATAGCTAAAAGGGAATATTTTCACCCAGAACTCATCAGTGAATACATTGCTGCCTCTCTCTATGGTGATGCAAATACTGTAAGGCCATATTGTGATCTGACTCCAAAGGACCTTCATTATGCTGTCTATCATTCACTGAAGCATTTAGAAATTAGTCAAAGCAAGGTCAATGTTCTACTTTTTGTGCTGTGGACTATAATGGTGCATCTCTTAAATCAGCCCATCAATATTCTTTCTTGATACACAATAAACTGAACTGGGATGACCTCATGAAAGCAAGAAGTGGTCCGATTTACAGTCTGGCAGACAGGTACTCATCACAAGTATGCCAGATATCCCTTCTACCTTATTATAAATGTATTAAGATATAATATTCTTGTAAAGTGGACAGGATAAGAGGGAACTGCACATTGACAGCTTTTAACAGTCGCCAGAAAGGAAAACTGTTAAGTGACCCTATGAAATCTTCAGATCCTTCTTCCACCATTGGTCTTTAAACAACGAAACCACCAAAGGATTCTTTGCAGCATTTAATGAATCGGGGATCACACATCTCTGATACAGTTGCTAGTCCCATCTCAGCTACAGATAGGCCACTCTCCCCATCAGATAAACCAACAACAACATCATATCCATGCACCATTGTTTTCAACCAATTCAGTCAGAATAAATAGGGGTTTATACTCTTCTTGAGATACAGTTGAACTCTGTCTCAAATAACTCAACTGGATCACAGCTCCTCGTATATACATTAACTCCCAATATTATCTCAAACAAGGCTAGACAGAAACACAAAATACTGCATCAGACAATTTTGTAATCCCAATCTTGTCCAACACCACATTTCCCAGCACAAAGGAAACTAAAAAGGTGTGTAATAGCAATGCTAGAGGCACTACACCCATCTCTCACAATGTCAGAGCAGGCACAAGCCAAGCCAAGGACTTATCAGCTAACCCAGACATTTACATGTTTTCCTAGGTCTCACAATCTGACAGAGCATACGTCTGGTCAGATAGAAGCCAGACTCAGTTGTTACCCTCTCACTCTGCCCCAGGCACGTACACAGCTTAATACCCTCTCTATCTACATCACAATACCAGATTATTTGATATGTTGGCCACTCTTTGCTTAAAGATACCAAAGCCAGCCAACAAGACAATCAAGAAGTGGTTGGGAACAAACCTAGCTGAAATGAAAAGAATAGAATGAGGCTGGAGCAAATGTCCAGAAAGCATCAGGATGCTAGGATGCTATAGACACGGTTCACAGCCCACATGGGTTTTTTCACATGACAATTCAGATGGACAAAAGACTCAGTTTAGCAACCAAATAATGGAGTTGTTTAAAATCATCAAATAAAGTCAGTACCCAGAGGCAATGAAGAATCCCCCTTCCACATCCACTCAGCTTTTGATAAACATGCTATACTTCCTTAAAGACAAGATTCAGAGGACTGTGTTCAAAATCTGATGCAACCCAGTAATCTCCTTTTCTTCCAAATATCACCTTCCAGGCATTCGTAGCAACCTTGACAAATCTGAATATCAAACAAGTTCAGAAAACAATGAGACATATCAAAGACTCTAATCTTCTAACCACACTTCACACTGCATAATAAAATCATTGGCTAACTAGCTCCAAATGAAACAAGCACCATCACTAGTACCTTACAACAAGGCATAGCCGAAAGAGAATTAAATCAATATTTTGTCAAACCATTGTTAAAAACAGCAATGAACTGTCCAAATTTGTCAAATTAGCAGCATATTTAAAATCTACTAACTGAGTAAGTTTATGGAGAGTGTGTTCCCTTACCAACTCCAGGACTTCAGGGAAGCAAAATTAATTGTAAAGGATGGGCACTTAGGGGTCATTATGACTTCGGTGGACGGTTTACACTGTCTGCTGAAGTCCCAATGGTCAGGTTGCCGCCAATGCAGCATTTTAGGGGTCCTGCGGTGTTTCCGTCGCTGGCCCAGCGGGGAACTGCCTACAACATTGACGCCAGCTCATAATAGAGCCGGCAGCAATGCTGTAGTGCATAGTGTGCACCAGCACCCGTCGCGATATACACTGTGTGCTAAGCAGACAGTGAACATCGCAACGGGGCTGGCCAGGGGGGCCCCGGCACTGCCCATGCCAGCTGCATGGGCAGTGCAGGGCCCCCGGGGCACCCCACACCCCATCTCTGCCAGCCTTTACATGGTGGTGCTACTGCCATGTAAACACTGGCAGAGAGTGGGGTCGCAATCAGCGCTGCCCTGGCAGATTAGGCCCGCCGGACCAGCAGTTCCTCTTCTGGAAGAAAATTGGCTGTGCTGGTGGTCCAACCTCGGCACGACGGGAACAGTCATAATGTGGTGGTCAAACCACCGCTTTGACAGTGGTCAGACTGCCACCACGCCCCTTGGTCAGAAGACCACCAGGGTCATAATCAGGCCCTTAGGCACAGAAGCTACTCCCACTGATATCAGGGGAGGCATGCTCTTCTTGTTCCACAACTAGAAATCCTGATAACACTAGACCTTTCCACAGGTTACAACAATGACTGATGAGCTTCTATAGGAGCTGCTGGCTAAATGAGCTGGAATCATTGGTATGACACTACTGTGGTGTAGTGACCTCATCCGATACTATGCTTTGCATACTAGTATCTGACATGTCATAGTTCATCACTTGCAGCATTTCACAGTCTAATGTGCAAAAGCAATACTGAACCCCACATCCAACTGGGCGGCAACATGGATCAGCAGCAAAACATCATGAGCTTCTTGAAGTACATATACACTGGAAGAAGGAAAGTGGCTGACACCCAACAGTTTGATGACTGAAATACTTGTTACTTAGATTGATGAGAATAATCCTTCCCCTCCTGTAGATGAGAAATCCCATTGACCGATTGAGAGCTCTGGAGTTATCACTGTTGGATTACTGCAACACCAGGAACATGTGGGCTCACCAGTCTGCCTGCTTCTGCCACTACGCCTGCCTTGCTTTTTACACTCTGCTATCATCACCAAGCCCACCTGCTCGCCTCTGGCCACAACCTCTGTTCGTCTCCAGTTACACAACTGTGACGATACACAGCTCTTTAGGTCCAATGTATAACAATGACCCTATGTGCCTTATGTCGATGTTGTTTGCTAAACACTCGGACATGAGCAGGATTTCTTTCCTGTTCGGCATTATCGCCCCTTGCTGTAAGTTGTTGCATGCTAATGTTGTTTATATTTAAAAAACAATAAAAAAATATATTTTTTTTAATGAACAACTGGGCTCCAGAAAATGTAGAAGTTGCAGAGAATGCAAAACTAAATGGTTGAGCTCTGATAAACCACATGTAATCATCCCACATCACCTGTAGCTGAAAACAATCAAAAGGCTCCCAGTATCGGAGAGAATAAAATCAGAACTTCTAGGATCTCTGTTTAAAACAATTAAAGTAGAGGTCCCAAAATTCGAGGTTTGAATTATAGGACCAACAATACCTACATAAAATGAACTCCCACGAATTAGCTTTTGACAACGTGAAGTCAGGCCATGAAAATCTGATCTTGCAGCCAGATTCAATTGGAAAATGCTTGGTGGCAGAATACAGAGTACTAGGACCTCAACTCTGACATGCCTAAAGTTGAGATCTAAAGAAGCAACCCTCCTGACTTCAAGTGTTTAAAAGAACCTTTCAAACAATCTTCTTCAAATAGGGTTTTGCTGCTCATTGAGCCTGTATAAAGGGGGTGGTCCCAGTGAGTAGCACATCCAGCGCCCTTCTTAAATCCCTAGCTTGACAACAGAGACTTATCGTCTATGACCTGCTTTTCCCATGGAATGTTAGGAAGTGATTAATTGGGTCCTTACTTAAACATATTTCCAGTTCAGGAACAGCTACTGGACAACATGTGTGGTATAAGGCAGCTAAAAAAATAATAAGACATTTATATTTGTGTGCTAAGAACCACTAGGTTTTTGTTTGGTGTTGCAGGGCTCTTTGTAGTCCTTGGTTATATTTAAAAATACATAGTAAGATGTTTAATAAAATTGCTGCACTGTGGTATAGAGAGTTGAATGAATTTTGATGAATTGCCCCACTGCTGAGGCCAAAACAAGTACATGCAAATTATAAAAATACATAATAGATTTTGTTTATCCATACTTACTGTACTGACCATTAAACGTTGTCCTGAACATTTACATGGACTGATAGTTTTCAAAAGATCAAGGGTTTAAATACAACCATTGTCAAAGTTGTTAGGAAAACCTTCAGTCTAAGAAAATAAACACCTCACTACTGAATCAGACCATAATTGGGTCTTGACCACTTAGCAGTTTTAAATTATAGTGACTTAATCACTTATTTATGTGATTGCTACAGTGCACCTCTGACAATTGTGAAGGGTTTAATCAACAAAGACTTAAATAAACACTCTAGAATGTGTTCACAGAAACCTAGCTAAATATCTTACTACAAAATAGTAAACTGCTCCAATTTTAGCATCACTTTCAAAGCCAGCTAGGAAGATATTGACATCACTTTCAAAGCCAGCTAGGAAGCTTATATTCAAAACAAATATGATATCTGTATCTTACAACACTGAAAAGGAAATTCTTACTAAATATAAGAACTCAAAATATAATTATTAACTCATACACAAATAGAAAGCAAACCTAGTTAGACTACACCTAAGATCTTGGATAACAAGAGCATTTTTAATATTTAGACTGCTTCATATTCTGCTCTTAGAAACTGAAGGTTCCTGGTCAAACACTGTAGATAAAAAATGAAGTGTCACCCCTGAACATATCGCTTGAAAGAGTAGGCCGCATTTTATGCATGTGTCCATTTTTTCAGGATCTGAGGCATAAGTATTTAAAACCACTCTTTCGCGAATCTGGTGTAAAAGTAATTAAAATGGTCTGTTGCTATGTTTTTCCAGTGTAACAAACAAGATAATTGTCTGCACAACTAAACCGCTTTCATTTATTGCCATGAGTTTAAAGAATTAGTTTGACCAAGCCGGCTGAACCACGTGGTTATTGAACAACTGCGAAATGTATTAATGAATTGATATAGCCTTAAATGATATTTAACACTAATGTTTTTTTCTTTTAATACTCGTGATTTTATAAGTTGTTTTATCTAATTGGATTGATATTCAGTCTAAATCATATAATACAACTATTTACCTACCTACAAATTATAAAACTGTATACCTAAGTATGAATCTTTTATTGTGTATGATTACAAAAACTCATCTCTCCCGGTGCATACAGAGCTTTATATGTATTATATACATTCTGTACACAGCAATTAAAGCCTTTTTAATTTACATTAAATGTAATTGCACGGTCTTCTGCTTCCCACAGGGCTCTAACAGCACTACCTACATACAAGATGCTTTCCAGCTCCTGCTCCCAATTATGCAGATTTCACATATCCAGACCAGAGGCTCCGTTATGCATCAATGACATAAAATGGACAAATGCACTTTGAGGAAGAAGATATAACTTGGGATCCCTTATGCACCAAACAGCTTTAGGAGATGTCCAAAATGTTGTCAACAAGCATCTTGAAGAAGCAAGGTGTGGGTTTGCACATATTGAGATAAAACATTATTATTGACATTGCTTTTATTACAATTAGCAAAATATTTTTATATATGGTAGTACATTTTTCTGTGAGTAGGATAGACACAAATGGCTGGAAGGAAAATGAGTTCCAAGCTCAGAACAGTCCTTTACAAACCAAAATATTTGCATACAATCAATAAAGGGCCTTCACTTTTGCATCATTACAATTTAGGGAAAACTGGTCTCCACAGTTGCTCCCTCTTGTTCACCCAGGTCACATATAAGGCAGATTAGAAAAGAGATTTCATTTTCAGGTAGCAGCCATTTTAATAGTTCATAATTCAATGTTGATTTTTTCTAAATATATGACAGTGTAGGAGCCACATCAGTAATTTATGTTACATGAATTTTCTTAATATATACTTCAACTGATCATCCTGGTATGTGTAATATCTACGGAGGTCTTATTAGATAGTGTGATTTTGCATTCTTAATAAGAGGGATTATGTTGTGAAATCACATTAAACATTCAACAACGTATACATGAAAAAATATAATAAACCAATCACCAATAACTAAATCAAAATTGAAAGCAACAGAAAAGAAATTAAATGTTTTCTGACGAAACATTGTAGATTAAACACTATGCAATATAAACAAATACAGAACATAACCAAATATTGTCCATACCTTAAAACCAATGTCCGTAAATATACTGTAAAGGGAGGTGCCCATGTTCATCCATTGTTGACCTTGTATAACCCTTAAATGTATGTGTATAAGCAGAAAGCACCCCATCCCTGTTTAGCAAAAGGTGACAATTTAGAAAATATACTTTATTTTCCATTGATTTCTTTTTAAAAAGATTTAACATTCGAGATTTTCAGTTTTTTTATTTTTTTTATTTTGGATATTAAATCTTATTCAAGAACTTTTATTATAAAAGGTATCTTCAAATTATCATCACTGCTGAGACCGTGCATTTTCAGTATAGATCTGCACACTGAGTTGTAAGATGTCTTCTTGTGTAGCATATGACACTGTCCAGGAAAGTACACTTCAACAGTTCTTCCTTTGGTTAACAGTATCATCGCATTCTGTATTAGAAGATCGAGTGATGGATAGGGAAATAATGCCATCTCATTACTATTAGCGGAACTAACTGTATGTACTGTGGCAAAATGTGTTCTCAACATCCAAGGTTTTTAAACTTTTCATAGCACAGCCTTAATTTGTCTTGAGGCCAGTCTTATAGGTTAAAATGTATGCCAACATGTTATTGTATGCATTTTAGAATGTAAGTTATTGAATGTGGTGATCTATCCATTCCTCAAGAACCCTGCATATCTCTTAAAGGCCAAGCTTTTAAGTGGTCTCTGTTGTTTTTCTGAAAGACTGAAAGATGTTCCAATCGTAAGAACTGAAACAGGTGGTGTTCAACTTTGTAATGCCCGCAGTCACTGAATTGTGTGTGTGTGTGTGTGTGTGTGTGTGTGTATATATATATATATATATATATATATATATATATATATTCCAGCACCAAAACACCTTCTAACTAGGGTGGTTTGAGACATAGCAAAATATAGCATCTTTAATCTTCCAAAGCGTACCTTCCCAAGGATTGCTGCAATTCAGTGACTGCGGGCTTACAATGTTAAACCACCACCTGTTTGAGTTCTTACTGATGATACAGCATTCAGAAACACAACAGAAGCCACTTAAAAGCTTAGGCTTTAAGAGTAAATTCCACAAAAGGTAACTGTTTTCAAAATTATTTATGTTTTCTGTGTATTGTGTTTTAAAGTAATAGAGGTGTTTTGCAGTTTGAATTACTTGTTCTCTGTTGTTCTTTTATTTGCCTCCTCTTTCTTCCCATTGTATTAACCCACACATGTTTGCATCCTTTTTGACATATCCACTGTTGGAGAAGCCCTGCTCCTATCAGCTGTAGGTGTAACTTTACAAGGTAGCATTACCTTCATGACAATGTAACATAATCACACATCCAAAAATATTACAGGTGGATGCTAATGTAAGAACTATTACTTTGGATAGTAGAAAAGTAGATCAATGTGGAGACCATGCTGACATTGTACAACATATATGAACTGGATGACGCAGACCTCAGGCAAGTTATTTGTCAGAATTGCACAATGAATTTGCATTGTAGGCAGGGTCGGCTTTAGAGCTGGTAGCGCCCAGTGCGACAGTCTTTTTTTGGCGTTCTGTCCCACATGACTTCCCCTTTGGATTTCCTCACTACCACCCAGCAAAAGTGCCCCATATCTCTCCATAGCTTCTCTCACACATACATTTCATTTTTTTTCAAAGCGCTGGTAAAGGCTGGCTTTACTAATCTACTCAGCTGTCCACATAAAATACAGATATGTTCTTTGCAGCAGGCATATTAACCCTCTGCGCTATTTCATGTTGAGTCAAAACTATCACTAGTCTAAACTCCGATCTCTCTCTCTCTAGCAGGAACATTAATCACAAAAGTTATCATGACATTTTTATTGCTGCCTTAAAGCTCGACACACAAGGAACTCTGCAGCAGGTGCTAAATAGTAAGTTATCTTAAACACAGCACACCCCCTTCCCCACCCACGGTCAGTGCCCCCTCTCCGGGCCAGCTCACAGTGCAGCTGCACCAGTCGCACCGCCCTAAAGCCGACCCTGACCGTAGATCCGTAGATCCACTCTAAAGACCATGGAGTTCCAAGATGTTTACAGACACAATGTAAGTGCTCTATTTTAAATATCACCATCTAATTAGCACAATCAGATCATCAATTGTTTGTCTCTCAAGGAGAAAATGGAACACAACATATCTGTTTCTCAAGGAGAAAATGCAACATAACAGATCTAATTAAAATAAATGGTAAAAATAAACCAAGAGTTTGTACATTTTAACTGCATTTTGTTACTCTTATATAAACTGGAGCAATAAATGTTTTTTGTCAGACCCCGTCTTGGGGACCAGTTGGCAAGCAGTGGTTAATGGTCCTCAGCCATGTGTGTGTTGATGTTGTTTGCCCCTAATATCCAAGGATCCATCCTACTATGGCTCTGCAAACTGGGCCAATACAATCTCTTCTGCATTTCACTCAATATTAGTGATGGCAAGTAGTGACAGGCTTCTCAAGGAGTTAGTGTGAGGGTGGTTGAGCTCAGCACTCAACAAACACACATTAGTGTAACAAATGATTGTCCAACTTAGTGCTTGATTTTCAAGAAGTAAAGTATTTTAATGCACACTAGAACTAAATGCTACACATATGAAAATGTGCACAATGCAGTTTAGTGTCCTGTCACTTGAATGTTTGTGCTTCTTTCTGCTATTGGCTCTGGTTCCCCCTCCTACCCTACCCATTATGATAGCAATATTAGGCCCAGGTGCAGATTACCCCTGAACTCTTGCAATTGTGCACAGTCTTTCTTTCATTTTTCTGTTTTTCACCTAACAAGTCTTTCAGTCTGAGAACAGTCAGCACCCTCTAGACAGCCGCCCTGCTTCTCCTCTTCTCGTCTGCTTTCACTCTTCCATGCCAGCAGTTCCTCTCAGCCTTCTCAGCATTCATGTTGTTGATGATGCAGCAGTTATGGCTGTCAGGAAGGATGCTCAAGTTAGTGTGGTATCTCTCACAGCTGGTCCTGTAGGTGCTTGGTGCAACCCAGCTTGAGCTGATTGGCTCTAGATCTGTGCAGCCACTCTCCGGCCAGGCTCAGGTTATGCTGCAGCTTTGCAATTTCTGCAAGGAATCACAGTAGAGAGTCTGTAGGCCAGGAAACATTGGGGCAGCACGCAAATCGCTCTGCAGAGTCATTCTTTTCTGCAAACACTTCATCTCACTCCTCCTGGACTGTGACTTCTCCTGCAGGGTTGCAAGTTTCCTTTCCTCTCTGAGAAGACAATCTGGCTTCTGGATACTTCAAGCTAGGTATAGAGTTCTTCAGCAAGGGGTAGACTCAGGGGATGCCCCATTACTTCTGGGAAGCTAGCTGTCAACCATACATCAGCTCTGGTTGCATAGCAGTCCTCTAACTATTTGGAACTCATTTCCTTGGTCATAGAGAACATGGAAATAGAACAACAATGGATCCCACTTTGTACTGTAAAAGCAACCAAGAGATGTGTTTCCACTGGCCTGCTATTTCAGAACCTGTTGAGGGGGATCTCCTTTTAAGTGTATTTTCCAAGATTGTTTCCAGACACAGCATTTGTGTAGAGTGAGGCTTCTCATAGCAGGGTAGTCTCCAGCCAGGAATGCACACAAAAAAGCACAAAGAGATGTGAACTTTTTGAATGTGAGTGTCATCAGCCAAACAACATAGGCTACTAGGGAAACAAGCAAAAAACAGGATATCAGACCACACGCAGTCTGGCTTGGGGGCAGAGGAACCCCACTTACCATCATGAAGGAGACATTTCAAATCCCAATATGTTTATTAAGTGAAGTTAGCAAAGATATGAAAATGTTGTAATTCAAAACAAATGTTTGCAGTAAGTGTCCTGCTATCAGGGCCTGTCATTTTTTTGATCCTCGCACGCTTATGATGCATGACCTACGCCTTCTGAAACCATTGACTTTAATAGCCTGTTCTCTGGCACTCTTGTTGCAAATGATCATTTTACAAGCATGTATTTTTAGTGTTTGTTAGTGTGTGTATTACAGGGTTGTCTTAAGAGACTGCATTGACTCTAAAGTCTTCATTACCCTTTTTTGGAAATGCATGTGTGGAATGAAGTACTATTTCCAAATGAGTGGGCGGTGTTCTGACAATATGTCCTAGTTACTGGATTTGCAGGGGCTGTGTTGACATTCACAATATAATCAAAATTCCATACTCCCTAGCCCTTTAGCCTCTTGAGTGAGACTACCAAAGACTGTATGAAGTAGTGCAGGTTCAGGTCATTTTATGTGCCACGTGAATTAAAGCCACTACTTGAAAGTGATTGGATGCGTCCAAACCTATTTCTATAGTACATAAAATAACTGCCAAATGGTTCAGTGTCGGCTCTCTGATATTTACTCTTCCTAATCGCTGTGTGTGAAATAACTGTTTTACGAAAGGGCCATATTCACTTCTCAAACTCATAAATTGGAATTTAAACTTTAGTTAACATCCAATAACTAGTCCCCATGTTTCCTTCAAGGATCCAGAACAAAAGTTAAATGGAAGAATAATGCATAGCTTATTTTATTTTCAAATGCTTTCCATTATCTGCTCTCCTGTGTGACTACTAGCAGATCTTATGTTGAATCCTGCAAGGGTCTCCCCTACTACCTCTACTCTTCAACATCTACATATGACTTCTGCTGAACATTTTTGAAACCCACAACCTCATCCACCTATCTTCAGATGAATGTTAGCACATTCCGCCATTACTTCTGCCCAATCAAGCACGCTCCTCCTTCATCCCTAGGTCTCAATCCCTAGAGGACTTAATGATCATGATGGGATCTGCAATCAGCTACTAGTGCAACTACACCAATGCTGGGCTTGCCATAGGCAACAGAGGTAAAACTGCCAATCAGCATGGAGTATAAGGAATTTAGTCTTCCAGGGTCTACTTGTTCTGCGGCTGAGCAGTGATGAAGGCATAAGGCAGGCTTCATGGTAAGGACAGATATCCAGACAAAACAAGGAAGGGCTGATATGATGGAGAGGGTCACAAAGCTTACATCTTAATGAAGGCGGAATCACTAAAGACGGGTGTACTTCTGGTAAACACCATAGTTGTCATAAACAGAGCTCCAGGACTTTGGAGAGCAAGTCACAGACATGCCTTTGGAAAAAGTTGCATTGCCTGTCCTTCTCAAGTTCCTTTCCAAACACAGACTTTGTGTGGAGGGATGCGTCTCACCACAGGTAGCCCGGGGCTGTCTCCAATCTAAAGTGAAAGATCATGCACCTGGCTGTCGTGCAGCCTTCCTGGAGCAGAGACACAAAAGGAAAGGCCTTGTCTGGAAACTGCCTCACCATGAATAACACACTGCAGTCCAACCCCCTCGCACATACAATCCACCAAACCTGCAGTTCTCAGGAAAAAACAAGTAAACAGTCCTTTCCTAACAAGGCCCTCATTGAATTTCTAAGGGGAACACACTTCTGCTTCTTCCTTCACTCTAGTGTATGGCTCCTCCCTTACGCCACAGGAATGCAGACAATTAACTTCCACTATATAGGGAGGCTGTCCTCATCTCCATTTTATGCCCTGCTAAATCATGGGTGTCGATAATTGACCACAATTAATACTGTGACCCAAAAGGTAAGGGTACACATCATAAAACATCCACTCCAGCACTTTCAGAATATCCTTTCGATGTTGCATTTTTTTATCCTGTATGTAAACTAATGTTTAATGGCATGTGTGGCTGTAGATACACATTCTCTGCATACTCCTGCCATCTGGTATTGTGGCCAGAGTTGTGTAAGTTGTTTTTCTTCAAAGAAGTCTTTTGAGTCATGAAGTCGAGTGACTCCTCCTCTCGCTGATATTGCGCATAGGCATTGACTCCATTGTTAGATTGTTTTGTCTCTGCTTTCGGGTTCAAGTATGTGTGCATCTGCTCTGTGTTTTCGACTCTGTTCGGTATGATTCTTTGGCTTCTTTATTGTCCTTGACGGTATTATTTTCAATCATGCTTTTCCACTTCTGCGCTCCTCATGAACTACCTCAATCTGAGTTCCTTTGACAGACTACACCTCGGAACGCCGTCCATTTTGGACCTACCTTCCCGCATGTCACCAGCTCCATCGAGGATGCGTTTCTGATGGAACGTACATCCTTCAGATTTTGCCTGCGTTGCCGTGCAAAATATCTGCACACCGATCAACACCTCGTGTGCAACCTCTGTCTTTCACCCAACCTTAAAGAGATAGACTATGACATATGCAAATTATTCATTTCCAAGAAGACATTTCGGGACCGGAGGGCTGGATGGCTAGAAATGTTGCAAAGGCCTTGGATGACACTCCTGATCTCTTTGCCCAAGAACAGCCACAGGAAGAGCTGATAGCCAAAGAAGAGGAGGCCTTCTTGATCAAAGATAGCTCTGATGTTGAGTTAAATCTCAAAATGCAGGAGATACCATTCACCCAGCGTGTAAATACTCTACCCCCTGCTCCAGCACCCAAGCCCTCCAAAACTCTGTGGCTTCACCACTTCCATTGTTGGAGGTCACCAGACCACCACTGCCTTCTGGCCATGGTTGGATACAAAAGACTTTCCCAGCTGCCCCACCCTCTGGCCCGGCACCAAAGATTGCCTCAAAGTACAAGGCTTCAGCATCGTCCTCCGCCTCATCGGACCAAGAGCATGTTTCAGCATCTATGTGACCGTTAGCAAAATGTTGAGAGGGTGGCCCACATACTACTGCTTGCAGCGTGGCGGAGGAAGGCCGGGCCACGGCGGACTGGGGACTGAGTGAGGGAGGACAGTGCCCCGAGCAGCCGCCACACACTACGAGGAGCCTCACAAAGGCCCTGGGTCATCGCCTGGCCCAGGGGCCGACAATATGATTGGATCACACTGAACCCCACCTCCCCCGCACTGACTGAGGTACGTCCTGGGGACTGGTCTGGGCACCAGGGCCACGAGGACTGAGGTGGGTGCATGACTCTTGGGTAGCTTGTTCACTGCTGAGGGCCCTGAGGAGGGGGACAGAAGGCCCTGGGGAAACGTCAAAGAAATACTCCGCGCTCCGCAGCAGCGAGGGGCACGTCCCGGGTGCGTGACATGCCCTGTGGACATCCGGGCACGCTGTGCCAGTGTACCTGAGGGAGGGGTCTTGGCCCCCGGGATGACGGCCTGCCTTGGGTGTGGGTGTTGACCCCATTGTTGCCCCACGTGCCTGCAGACCTCACGCCTGCACCAAAATAAAAGGACACAGACCTAGGGAGGGGTGCTTGGTTGCAGGGGGCGGCCGGTGGACTGATCTTCCCGCTGCCCTGCTAGGGGGACGACAATCATAGTACCACTGTTGAGACTGTCCCAGAGACACATGAGTCCTACCTTATGGGAAACGGCGGATCTTTGATGCCCCCTCCCCCGGGCACCTCCTCCGGAGAAGCGCCGGAATGCAAGCTCAACACCCTTATCCTCTCCGATGGACGATGATCCCTTGCCCTGCAATACTTAATGGAATTGGGAAGCCTAACACCATGGAAGACCTCGGTGAGGTGCACGCACCAATAGGATCACCCTAACTACAATAGTGAACCCCACTAAGTGGAGGATAACACTTCTGGCGATCAGTGACTGGGCCTAGACTAGAGAAGCCGTTGGTGGCAGACCAGCCCACCAGTCACACCTGGCTGGGAAACACAGCTGGTGACATTACGGGTGGGCCTGGTTGCTAATTGACTGGGCCATGGGGAAACCCAGACCTAAACAAGGGGACACCCAGAAAGGAGCATCGGACTTAGACCACCCCGCAGGGAATAGTATGGGAGATGGGAGCTACTGTTCCCACACTTCAAGCTCAATTTGATAGAATCTTGGCGGCAATAGCGGACACCAAAGCAGCACTCGAGCAGGACATTGGAGTGGTGTCCATGGGACTCGGGCTACTGAGGGCCGAACCTCATAAACTGGTGGACAGAATGAAAGAGGTGGAGATGTGGCTCAAGGAGATACAGCCAACCCAACCCGACCTCAAGAGACAGGTAGGAGAACTGGCTGACAGAGTACAGACACTGAAACGCAGGGCCGAGGACACTGAAGGATGTAACCGCTGGAACAATGTCCGTGTGGTGGGGCTTCCAGAGGGAACAGAACAAGAAGACATGGTGGCCTACTTTAAAAAATGGCTTACCACTGAGGTGGCACCCGGATGCCTTTTTCGCTATATAGCACACCCACAGAGTCAGACCAGATCTCTGCGCCCGATCGTTGCAATACTCTTGCATTTCCGGGATCGCAGCTCGCTCTTGCAGAGGGCAAGGGAGGACGGGCCATACACCATAGGCAATGAGAAGGTGACACTATCCCTGACTAAACGCTAGCAGTCCAATACAGAAGGACCTCCTTTATGACCATCAAGAAATTGCTTCAGGATGTCAGGATCAACTATTCGTTGATGTTCCCAGCTAAACTGAAGATAATGCTGAACAGCAAGACTCATTTCTAGGAGGACCCCTCGAGGGCATGGGATTGGCTCGACTCCTTCTGCAACCAGAGAAAGACAAAACAGAGATCCCCTGAGCCCGAGAAGGAGACCCCGGAGAACATGTAGCAGGAGGATCCCGAAGAAATCAAGTTAAGTGGAAACGGAAAGGCAGTGGCGGCCCGTCCTTTAGGGCAGAGGGGCTACGCCCCCCCACCCCATGAAGAGTGTCTGTCTGGCTGAACAAAGGTCAGCCTGACAGACACTCTTCATGTTCAGGTCAGGCAGCCAGGAGTGAGACATGCGCGATTTGCTCAGACTCCTGGCTGCCTGAGCTGAACTTTGCTGGGCTAAGGAGATCACAGCTCCTTTGGGCGTGACCTCCCCGGCCCAGCAAAGGTGCCTCGAGGCCCTCCCCTGGGTGACGAGGAAAGCGTCACCAATTGACACTCTCCCTGGGCGCTTCAGTTTAAGCCCTGAAGCGCCCAGGGCGAGTGTCAATCAGTGACACTTCATCACAGAGTGGGGTGGGGTCAGCAGTCTCACTGACCCCATCCCACTCTGTGACGAGGCTGGGACTGCTGCCTTCCCTCATTGGCTGACCTCAGGTCAGCCAATGAGGGAAGGCAGCAGTCCCAACCCTCCTGGGACCTGGAGGCTAAAGGTAAGTGTGTGTGTGTGTGTGTGTGTATGTATGTGTGTTATGTTTTACATTGAATGTTTGGTGCGCGCGTGCATGTTTGAATGGAATGAGTGTTGTTAATGGATGTGCGTGCGTGTGTGTGTGAAAGAATGAATGTGTGTGATCTTGTAAAATGAATGTTTGGTGCGTGCGTGCATGTTTGAATGGAATGAGTGTTGTTAATGGATATGCGTGCGTGCGTGTCTGTGTGTGAAGGAATGAGTCTGTGTGTTTGTGTGTGTGTGTGTGTGTGCCCCGCCCGCCCCCCTCCCAAAGCTGCCGGCCGCCACTGTGGAAAGGGACAGGGCAGCGGCTTTACAAGAGGCAGCAGCCATCATAAGTAAAACAGGCTCTGACTCCGAACAGGATTCACAATCAGACAAGATCGCAGCAGACTCTAAATCACAGGGCTCCACTCCTATGCGAGGGGTCTTATCTGGAGTGACACCACAGTCAGTTGATGACCTGAATAACTACTATTTGGGAAACAAACTATTTCCAGTGACTGGGCTAAGGGAACTGCAGCCCACAGCACTGAGAATGTCACAAGCAGCACAGCTCCTGCCAGGAGCCACACCCACTAAGAGACCTAGGAAACGCCTGGCGGAAAGTCTGGGCACCGATGACTCTGTCTCTACAAACAGTATCTGGCCCCCGCTAAGCGCTATTCTATCCACCGCTATTTGAAGCGTAGAGGAGTGCAAATAGCTATGCTACAAGAAACTCACCTAGCGGGCTGGGAAATAGATTGACTGTGCCGGAGATGGCGGGGATACCTATTTGCAACTGTCTACTCGACCTATGCCCGAGGGATACTCTTCTGGATACGGGCGGGCATCCACACTCCCTGATTGACAAGGAGGGACGTGGGCAGATTAATGGGCAAAGAAATCACACTAGGCAGTATATATGCACCCAACCATGACCCACTTGACTTCTTTCAGACACTGTCCACGCCACTGGGGCATCTGGTGAGTAACACCTTAGTACTGGGGGGGGGGTTTACAACTGCGTGACTGATGTTATGCTCCGTCCCACCCCTTCCAAGTACACAAGCCCACAGAATGGCAACTGGTTTTGCAGAATGGCAAAGCCGATGGTGATTGGTTTATAGTTGGAGGCTTCAATATGGCGGGGACCATGACTATCCTTTCTACTCCCCCATGTACACATGATTGGATGTCTTCCTCTGCTATGAACAATTAAGCATGTGTATAACCTTTACAGAATATCTTGGGCGTACACTGTCAGACCACAGTCCCATACTTTAGGTACTCCGATTATCTAGAGGATAGACCAGTGATCCCCACGTGACACATGCAGCCGGAGACGCTGGAGGACCCCACCGATAGAGGGACATTGCACACAGCTATTACTGGCTATTTCACTACTAATCAGGGCACAGCCTCCTCCCCCTTGCTGGAGTGGGAAGAGTTCAAGGTAGTCGTGCAAGGTCATTGCCTTGGACAATCTGTGGGCATCACTAGGGAATGCACTGCAGAACTTTATACACTAGAAAAAAACACTCAATGCGATGGAAACCTCCTCGACCGTGGAAGCCACTTCCCACCGCAGGCTGCTAGACACCAAGAAACAATATGGGGTGAGGTGTCTTGAACACAAAATATACATGAATATACATGAGTAGAATCCATGGGGAAGAGGAAAAATCAGGGAGATTACTAGTGTGGCTGATTAAACCTGAATCCAGGGGATCCGCCATCACACACATAACGACGGGGACGGGAACACAAGTCTATCTACCAGGGGAAATTAACAGAGAATTCTGACAATATTATTAGACATTATACAGTGCGCCCCTTAACTTTTCGGATAGCGCAATACATAACTTCTTGGACGCGCTCTGTGAGAAAGTAGCCTCTTTCTAGCCTTGTTACCCCCATTTTTGGCCTGTTTGTGAGTATATGTCAGGTGTTTTCACTGTCTCACTGGGATCCTGCTAGCCAGGGCCCAGTGCTCATAGTGAAAACCCTATGTTTTCAGTATGTTTGTTATTTGTCACTGGGACCCTGCTAGCCAGGACCCCAGTGCTCATATGTTTGTGGCCTATATGTATGTGTTCCCTGTGTGATGCCTAACTGTCTCACTGAGGCTCTGCTAACCAGAACCTCAGTGGTTATGCTCTCTCTGTACAAATTGTCACTAACAGGCTAGTGACCAATTTTACCAATTTACATTGGCATACTGGAACACCCTTATAATTCCCTAATATATGGTACTGAGGTACCCAGGGTATTGGGGTTCCAGGAGATCCCTATGGGATGCAGCATTTCTTTTGCCACCCATAGGGAGCTTTAACAATTCTTACACAGGCCTGCCACTGCAGCCTGAGTGAAATAACGGCCACGTTATTTCACAGCCATTTACCACTGCACTTAAGTAACTTATAAGTCACCTATATGTCTAACCTTTACCTGGTAAAGGTTGGGTGCTAAGTTACTTAGTGTGTGGGCACCCTGGCACTAGCCAAGGTGCCCCCACATTGTTCAGGGCAAATTCCCCGGACTTTGTGAGTGCGGGGACACCATTACACGCGTGCACTATACATAGGTCACTACCTATGTATAGCTTCACAGTGGTAACTCCGAATATGGCCATGTAACATGTCTAAGATCATGGAATTGCCCCCCCAATGCCATCCTGGTATTGGGGAGACAATCCCATGATCCCCCGGGTCTCTAGCACAGACCCGGGTACTGCCAAGACTGCCTTTCTTGGGGTTTCACTGCAGCTGCTGCTGCTTCCAACCCCTCAGACAGGTTTCTGCCCTCCTGGGGTCCAGCCAGGCTTGGCCCAGGAAGGCAGAACAAAGGACTTCCTCAGAGAGAGGGTATTACACCCTCTCCCTTTGGAAAAAGGTGTCAGGGCTGGGGAGGAGTAGCCTCCCCCAGCCTCTGGAAATGCTTTCATGGGCACAGATGGTGCCCATTTCTGCATAAGCCAGTCTACTCCGGTTCAGGGATCCCAAGCCCTGCTCTGGCGTGAAACTGGACAAAGGAAAGGGGAGTGACCACTCCCCTGACCTGCACCTCCCCTGGGAGGTGCCCAGAGCTCCTCCAGTGTGCTCCAGACCTCTGCCATCTTGGAAACAGAGGTGCTGCTGGCACACTGGACTTCTCTGAGTGGCCAGGGCCAGTAGGTGACGTCAGAGACTCCTTCTGATAGGCTCCTCCAGGTGTTGCTAGCCTATCCTCTCTCCTAAGTAGCCAAACCTCCTTTTCTGGCTATTTAGGGTCTCTGCTTTGGGGAATTCTTTAGATAACGAATGCAAGAGCTCATCAGAGTTCCTCTGCATCTCTCTCTTCACCTTCTGCCAAGGAATAGACTGCTGACCGCGCTGGAAGCCTGCAAAACTGCAACAAAGTAGCAAAGACGACTACTGCGGCCTTGTAACGCTGATCCTGCCGCCTTCTCGACTGTTTTCCTGGTGGTGCATGGTGTGGGGGTAGTATGCCTCCTCTCTGCACTGAAAGCTCCGAAGAAATCTCCCGTGGGTTGACGGAACCTTCCCCCTGCAACCGCAGGCACCAAAGAACTGCTTCACTGGTCCTCTGGGTCTCCTCTCAGCACGACGAGCGAGGTCCCTTGAACTCAGCAACTCTGTCCAAGTGACTCCCACAGTCCAGTGACTCTTCAGTCCAAGTTTGGTGGAGGTAAGTCCTTGCCTCCCCACGCTAGACTGCATTGCTGGGAACCGTGTGTTTTGCACCTGCTCCGGCTCCTGTGCACTCTTCCAGGATTTCCTTTGTGCACAGCCAAGCCTGGGTCCCCGGCACTCTAACTTGCAGTGCACGACCTCCTGAGTTGTCCTCCGGCATCGTGGGACCTTCCTTTGTGACTTCGGGTGAGCTCCGGTTCACTCCACTTCGTAGTGCCTGTTCCGGCACTTCTGCAGGTGCTGCCTGCTTCTGAGTGGGCTCCTTGTCTTGCTGGGCGCCCCCTCTGTCTCCTCACACAATTGGCGACATCCTGGTCCCTCCTGGGCCACAGCAGCATCCAAAAACCCTAACCGCGACCCTTGCAGCTAGCAAGGCTTGTTTGTGGTCTTTCTGCACGAAAACACCTCTGCAAGCTTCTTCACGATGTGGGACATCCATCCTCCAAACGGAAAGTTTCTAGCCCTCTTCGTTCTTGCAGAATCCACAGCTTCTACCATCTGCTGGCAGCTTCTTTGCACCCACAGCTGGCATTTCCTGGGCATCTGATCGTGACTCTTGGACTTGGTCCCCTTGTTCCACAGTTACTCTCGTCTGGAAATCCATCGTTGTTGCATTGCTGGTGTTGGTCTTCCTTGCAGAATTCCCCTATCACGACTTCTGTGCTCTCTGGGGAACTTAGGTGCACTTTGCACCCACTTTTCAGGGTCTTGGGGTGGGCTATTTTTCTAACCCTCACTGTTTTCTTACAGTCCCAGTGACCCTCTACGAGCTCACATAGGTTTGGGGTCCATACGTGGTTCGCATTCCACTTCTAGAGTATATGGTTTGTGGTGCCCCTATCCCTATGTGCTCCCATTGCATTCTATTGTGACTATACATTGTTTGCACTGTTTTCTATTGCCATTACTGCATATTTTGGTATTGTGTACATATATCTTATGTATATTTGCTATCCTCATACTGAGGGTACTCACTGAGATACTTTGGCATATTGTCATAAAGTACCTTTATTTTTAGTATATCTGTGTATTGTGTTTTCTTATGATATTGTGCATATGACACTAGTGGTACTGTAGGAGCTTCACTCGTCTCCTAGTTCAGCCTAAGCTGCTCTGCTAAGCTACCTTTTCTATCAGCCTAAGCTGCTAGACACCCCTCTACACTAATAAGGGATACCTGGACCTGGTGCAAGGTGTAAGTACCCCTTGGTACCCACTACAAGCCAGGCCAGCCTCCTACACGCTCCCTCTCCAGACTTTACCCCCTGAAGCGATGAGAGAGATAGGAGGACCGATAACAGGCAGGTCATTAAAGACATGGTGAGGGGTAAAACACCAGGCCCAGATGGACTCCATGCAGAGCTCTATGTGACGTTTGCCACCCTACTGGCACCGAAACTAGCACTCCTATATGCTGAGTCCCTAAGACTCGGCTGCCTCCCTGGTTCAACCCGGAGTGCCACTGTAGTAATCCCCACAAGACTATGGCACAAGGGGCCACAGTTACAGCATTCTGCCCTTTATCCATGCTTAACATGAATTTTAAGAGTTTAAGCAAGATCCTGGCGACTAGACTGCTACCCAATATGCAGGCTCTCATACATGAAGATCCAATGGTTTCATCCCACAACAGAGCACATCGGTCAACCGTTGGATTCTTTACCACCCATAGATCCTAAACCAACCAGCAGCACACATTATGTCTGTTTACCTTGAGAAGGCCTTCAACTCAGTACGGTGGGACTCCTTGATTGGGGATAATGCGTAAGATGGTGCTGGGTGAGGGCTGGATAAAGTGGGTCACCCTGCTGTATGAGAAACCAAAGGCAAGGATTCAGACAGGAACTACCAACTCAGAGGAGTATAACATCTTCAGAGGCACAAGACTGCCCTGCCCGTTATCACCACTTTTATTCGCCCTAGCTTTAGAGCCCCTGGCAGAACATTTTTGCCAATATGGGAAGAGGGATGGTATCAAGATAGAGGGCATAGAACATATCATCTCCCGTTATGCTGATGATATCTTACTTTACTTATCCAATGGTGTGCCAGGGGCACTGAAAGTGGTTTATCGCCATTACGACTTCAGCTCAATTTCAGGCCTCTTGGTCAATAAATCTAAGACTTCTCTGTATCTATGTCAACAGGATACCCATTACCACGGGATCTCCCCACAGGGTTGCAGTGGGCATCGTCAACATTTAAATACTTAAGAATACAAATTTATCACCAACTTGTGGATATGAAAGAGAGGAACTTGGATAGGGCGCTGTGTTCCCTGAGAGTTAGTGTTGCTTCCTGGAGAACTTTGCATCTGCTGCTCAAGGCTAGGATGGCGCTCTCCAAGATGGTGATGTTGCCCAGGTTGCTATACTATTTTGCTAACACCCTGTTGAAACTACCGGGGTTATGGTTCAAGCAACTTAATATTCTGCTTAGAGAACTCATTTGGAACGGGCGCAGGCACAGAGTCGCACTTCATATATTTCATAGACCAGTGGTACAGGGCCTTGAAGTGCCTGACTTTAAGTTTCACTGCTTAGCTGCCCAAATACAATAGGTAGCCAGGTGGTTGGTCAATACTGAAGACCGGGTTTTAGACTGTCTGGGACTGGAACCGCATCATAACACGCTGATTGCTAAACTATTGTGTCCCGAAACCCAGATGCATCAACAGGGTATACTTCTGCAGGTGGCTTCACATGGGTGGCACAGGGATGTGGTGCGAACACACACAGCCCCGGTGTATGCACAAGAGGGGCCGTTAGTGGGACTACCACACAGGACGCCAGTTAGCTTCTTTACTGAAACTCAATTACGGACATGGATGAGGGCAGGGGTAACGATGACTGGAGACTGATTTGAGATGGGGATCCTTGTCCCTTTGGCAGGCCTTGTTGACAAATTCCAACTTCCCACCAGCCAATTTCTGCTATACAAAGCACTGATAGGATCCTTCCAGGATCTATGGAGAATGGGTAGAGAAGAACCCCCACAACACCCAGTACTGCATTTACTATCATTGGGCTCCGCCAGACAAGTGACTTGGATATACAAAGCACTGACTGACATGGCACAACTGCCTTTGGATGCAGTCAGAACCTGATGGGAGGGGACCCTGGACCATAAAATACAGGACGCTGATTGGGACAAAATACTGGCGTACCCTCAGCTAATATCTCGCAATACTAGGTTAAAGTATATACAGTTTAAATATTCACACATGACATACCTCACACCACATAGGCTCCAAGTGATCTATGGAGGAGACGCTCGGCTTTGCACAAAGTGTCATGCTCCAAACGCCGACTTTAAGCATATGGTATAGGATTGCCCCCTTGTTCAAAATTGCTGGGCTGCGCCCTGCTGCATCTTAGGAACAAGATCAGGAGGGTGCCACCGTGGACCATGGAGACATACCTGCTGGGGAATTTCCCCAGACCTGCAAAGCGCAGGGTGGGTACGAGGTTCATAGACTTCGCTGTTGGCTTAGCTTAACGCAAGATAGCAATGGTTTGGAAGTCCACATCTCGGATTTTGGTAGAGATGTGGTAAAAAGATTTCTCCATCTGAGCTAGGGCGGAGGGACGTATCCTGCGCCAAGAGGATGCCAGTGGCCTTAGGCTGGAGGTATTGGACTGCTGGGATGCTCCACCAGGGCTAGGGACAGAAGGGGAACTGAACAACACAAACGATGAGAGTGGCGGGGAAGGACATGGTTCTGTAGAAACCTGAAAGGGAAACTAGATAAATCTGAAATGCTAACAGTGATAAGGGACAACCAACCTAGGTCTTAGACGTATAAAAGCAACCCTCATGCCTTATGCAAACAATATTTAGGATGGGAGAAGTCGAACTGTGGCTGCACTGACAGCCGGCCCAAGTACTCCATAATATCGGGACTTACAGTGCTAGACATAATCGCAAATCGTGTGCTCCTGCATTCTGAGCACACCACCCCCAAATGTAAGGTCACCCCAGAGATGCTTAGTTTAGTTTAGAGTTTACGTTTCAGTTTAAATCAAACAAATACTGCAAGTGATTGCAGTCCTCTTACCATAAACAGTGGTTGTGAAGGAGGATCAGTGGACCAGGCATATCTGACACACACCGATCACTAGTGCAACGGGCAATCCAAACCCTGCGCTTAAATTGGCCTCTATAGGTAGCTAAAATGAACCCCCAATACCGTGAAACTCTACCATTGACATATGACATAGCTAACATATTAAAGGAGACACATGCTTTGGGGGAGGCACCCAACTAAGATACTGCCACAGAGAAAACCATTACAGAATGTTCTTACCTGTTTAATTTACAATATCTCTATTGTATGATCTGTAGTCAAGAAGAAACGTGATTGTTTATACATGTAAAATGTCAATAAAGATATCTTTAAAAAAACATGTCTTTTGATAAAGAGCACCTTTTAGGACCTCAGGTAGATTCTACCCTTGACAAAATGACAAAGGACACCGACACAGCCACGGCAATGGGAGCTTTGCAAACTTTCACTCACAGGGGCTCCTTTCTTTGCAATGGCTACAGCAGTACATATAAATACACTTCAACAGATGCCTCCACTTCCCAACAGAAACACCCCAGTCTGTCTACATCAAGGGTTATTGTAGAAGCTTCTTCAGGGTAAGTAACGACAAGGATAGGAACAAGAATGCCTCCGCACAAAGAGCAACACCCACTGCAAAGCAGTGACTAGCCAATCCCACCCATCCCACTCCTCCTTCCCCCCAGTGACACAACGCCTATCAGGGGCAGACTACATTTCTTTCACCCAGTCTGGAATACCATCACCACAGACAAATTGGTACTAGTCATTATCCAACATTCCTGTTGCCTGGAGCTCATTACCACACTGCCCAGCATTCCACTTCACACTCACAGGTTATCACAGGAACACCAAACACTTCTCAAAGGGTCCTTAGAACCTATTCCTCTTCAACAGCAAGGCTCAGTAGTGTATACTTGTTGATCCCCCAAAAAGATGGATCTCTAAGACCAACCTTAGATCGCAGACCTCTAAACAAGTACATCCTATAAGAACACTTCCATGTGGTTACTCTACAGGATGTCATCCTGCTTCTACACACAGGGCGAATTTATGTCAACATTAAACCTAAAGGATGCCTATTTACACATACCAATACACCCTGCTCACCAAAAATACCTAAGATGTGTTAAGAAGGGGAGGTGGAAGGGAGGAGCAGCTGGGACGCGGGAGGGAGTGACCAATGGGGCGTGTGGAGGGTGGGCTGCAGGGGACGCAGCGGCTCTGTTAGAGGAACTGGTGAGAGCCGGAATAGAAAACGGGCACAATTATAAAGCGCAAATACAAAGCGGAGCACAAAATGGGCACAGTTTAGGGTAAAAACAGTATGAAAAACAAAAAAACAAATAAAAGAAACAAAATACGAGCTATGGAGCGAAATACACATTATACTAGACACGCCTACCACTAGGCACCAGGGATGAGGCACAGGCGGGTGCCTGCGGGTGATTGGAGAGCCTCGAACTTCTTTTGCAGCAAAAACAGGGGGGGGGGGAATCAGGGGCACAGAGGCAGGCTGGTGGAGCCGAAGTGTACTCCTGGCCCAAAGCAGGTTAGGGGGTCACACTAGGCACTGCGCAGCGGCCGCCATTCAGAAGGGGAAGTGGGAGGGAGGAGCAGCTGGGAGGCTGGAGGAAGTGTCCAATGGGGGCGCAAGTGGCGCGGGCCACAGGGGATGCAGTGGCTGTGTTAGAGGAACCGGCGAGAGCCGGAAAAGAAAGCGGGCAAAATTATAAAGCAAATACAAAGCGAAGCACAAAATGGGCACAGTTTAGGGTAAAAACAGTATGAAAAACAAAAAAATGAATACAAGAAATGAAATACGAGCTATGGAACTAAATACATGGTATACTAGACATGCCTACCACTAGGCACCAGGGATGAGGCGCAGGTGGGTGCCTGCGGGTGGTGGAGGGCCTCAAACTTCTTTTGCAGCAAAATCGTCAGGGTCAGGGGCAGGGAGGCAGGCTGGTGGAGCCGAAGTGTACTCCTGGCCCAAAGCAGGTCAGGGGTGAGTATTAATAAGGTTGGGCATCACAATTGCTTATGTCGTCCTTGCGGTGTTCTATTGAAGTTGTTGTATTTTACGTTCTAGGGATGTCTATAGTTTAGTTGAGTAAATGTGTATACCTTTCTAATGCTGAGCAGCCAAAGTTGTTATTGAGCTCGTCGCAGTCCAAGATTCCAGGATAAGAGAAATTGTAATGTTACTTGTCTGCTAAGTTTTGTGATGGTGGTTTGTGAGGTGCCATTGACCGCACAATTGATATAGGGACTGTAACAGATTGTTGTGATTGTACTAATAGTGATTAGTGCTGGTAGCCCCTATTATGCAAAGGGGAAGCTTCACCAATCAGGGTGATTTCTGCGGGTCGTGATTTTCTATGTGTCTGTGGAAGGTGGAAAGTGATATTTCTGGCTGATTCTTGTGTGTGTGATTACTTTGAGTTCCTTAGTGGAAGCGACAAGAGTTATTTGTTTATTGTGCTTGCTTAGGGTTTGTGAAAAACAATGTCTTAGTAAATTGTAAAGAATTGTGAACTGCTCTGAGGAATGAGAATTGCATCAAAGAGTACAGCGTTGGGATAGGTCAACTGGTGCGAAGTGTTGCGCTTGGGATTGTTTGTTGTGTCATCAAGTTTTGAACTGTGATAGGTCCACAGGAGCCCTGTTTGGATTAAATACAAGTGCTGATATGTACTGATTTGGATTAAAGCACTGCATATTTTGATTTGAAATCTGCTCATTTTACTGCTAAGTTGTTGCATTCATTAAATGTTCCAGAGCCCTTAGAGATTTCATTAGGGGTGATGTTCGGGTTCCTGTCCATGAAGGCGAGGAATCTCCACCGAAAAGGTCCTTACATGGCGACAAGTGTATGGCTTCAAACGTGATTGTGGGTTAGTCAATGGCACAAGATCATGGAAAAGGAAGGAACATTAATAGTTCCACAATATGGCACATTTGATTGAAAGGTGACTGAGAATTTGAGGGGAATATTGTATGCCATGAAACCACTTCCTAGACCTACACGATATGAAGCACTATATGCTTGGGAGTGTGCAGTGCTTGCAAAAGAGAAAAAATCAGAATACGGCAAAGACAGCAGTGCATAATTACACTGATGCTAAATGGGACAAAGAACAGAATAGGAAGAGGAAATGTGTAGTTAAGGGAGCAATAATGCAATCTGCATTGACCACAGAGAAGTCCAAAAAGAATCGGAAATTAAAATGCTGACACTACACAGAAATCTGGAACTGATAGTGATTCTGGTGATGATTTCTTAGATGATCTATTGTCCTCATGTTCACTGCCTTGTGTTGCTCCATCATCAGATTCAGATAGTGATATAACATCTAGTGGTACTGTTGCCACAGCCCCAGCTAACCCGAATGTAACTCAGATTGAAGGAACTCTTCCAACTCTTTCAATTGCAGCTGCACCTGCTGAAATAGTTACTACTGTAATTTCCCTGGTTGTTTCTGCTTTCATTGTGGCTGTTCCCACCCCAATGCCACAAGCAGGCCTTAACCTTAAAAAATCTATTTTCATAGTTTTGTGAATACTGAAAAATAGCAAACTTACACAAACATGTACACTTACCTTTGTGAATCAGGCGCTAGGTGTCCTCGAGTTAGTTGCAATACTGTCAACAAGAGATGCAGTATCTAGGACATCTCATTGAACAGGGAGCAAGGAAGGTGTCACAGGAGAGAAAACTGAAATTTGACAATGAATCCACCTGAAATGCAGAGAAAAGTCTGATTGTTTCTGGGTATGGTGGGCTACTGTAGGCAGTAGATACCCAACTTTTCCCTATAAGCCAAGTCTTCACTGAGGCTGACACACAAAGATGTGCTTCATCTGCTTCCATGGGACAATGATTGCTCAAAAGTATTCTTAGAGCTGAGAGAAACTCTCTGCCATGCCAAGGCACAAGGAATGCTGATTACAGTAAAATGTTTACTTTGATTTGTAGTGAGAGAGAGTGCAGCGCTCTCTCAGTGTTTACTCAATTGCATTGAGACTCTCAAAGAGCTGTGGTGTACTTTTTGAGCTACCTTTGACCCTGTAGCTGCAGGACAGCCCGGATGCATTCAAGCGGTTGGTGTCAGTATTGACAGAAGCGAGAGCATAGTCATGGGACATCATCTTACAGACATGGTCCCACACTCTGTGGAGATTTTGCTGACACGTGCCACAACTCAAGACATAACAAATAGCAGACTCACAAAATCTGTACACTTGATTCTTGCTGTTGAAAATGTCATTGTAAAAAGATGTCACACTCTTAATCCAGCTACACTGTTTCCATTGCCCGAAAATGAAATTGCCGGGGAAGAATTTGAGCATGATTGCCTCAGTGTTACGGATTTGTGCACAAAGCCAAGATCTGATATTAAAGATGAATCCCTTGATGAGCCCGACTATGTAATGTTTGTTGATGGCTCATGTTTAGAAGATAATAATGTGAAAGTAAGAGCAGTTTATGCTATCTGTACAGGGCAGAAAGTGGTGGAAGCCTTCTGAGTTTAACGTGTCATCTCTGCTCGAGTGGCAGATTTGGTTGCCCTTGCCAGAGATTGTTATCTTTTGGGTCAATCGATGGTGACAACATTTACCAACAGTCAATATGGCTTTGGTGTGATCCATGACTTTAGATAGGTACAGTCGCAAAGGGGATTCATGACATCGTCCAGATATCTATTTGGAATAGGAGATATGTGAGGAGATTGTTGGAAGCTTTATAGTTGCCACAAGAAATTGCAGTTGTTAAATGTGCAGCCCAC
The DNA here is from genome assembly GCF_031143425.1 of Pleurodeles waltl. Lineage (NCBI taxonomy): Eukaryota > Metazoa > Chordata > Amphibia > Caudata > Salamandridae > Pleurodeles > Pleurodeles waltl. The sequence continues at coordinate 1,027,009,919 of NC_090437.1, read as the reverse complement.
AGGAGTGGAAATGACCATGTAAACATTGGAAACGGGATACACCAACAAAGTTGCTTGATATTGGGCCACTGTGGCATGTACATTTTATGGAAAGTATGAAAATGAATCTGATGAAGACACTACCTTTTCAATGGTGTTGTCTGTAGCTGATACCTGGGACGAAATCAAGAGATTGGAGCAAGTATCAGAGACAGAGCAACAAGTTCTGTGTTACTTGATAGCCTGTTATTCCTCACAACAAGACATTTCCATGGTCCTGCACACATTGGGAGGGATGCCATGGTTAGCCTGTTCAGGCACACTCGGTTTAAACCTCGATTTACAGTTTGGGCTGAGGAATTGTGCCACAGATGTGTCACCTGTCAGTAAATGAATGTAGGGAGAAGACCATGAGCACATAGGTAGATCATGAGGACCCTTTAATAGAATGCAGTTTGGATTTTATGCCGGTCTGTCACGAGCTGAGATATACCTTGGCCATAGTGTGCATTTTCTCCAGATGGGTGGAAGCCTACCCAACACAGAGGAACAATAGTCTCACTGTAGCCAATATGCTGTTGCGAGAACTCATATCAAGGTTTGGATTTCCGGTTTCTCTGGAGCCAGATTAAGGAACTCGTTTTAATAATGTGATCCTTAGAATGCTGCCTGGCACTGCAAGTAGAGCAGAGGTTATATTGTAGATAGTGACCAGAAGCTTCAGGAATATTCAAACATCTTATTGGGACACTGAAATCCTTTTTGGCCAAAGTATGTGCATCCACTTCTCTATAATGGGCAGATGCTTTGCCTTTAGTGTTGATGACCCTTCACAGTACACCTAACAGAACAACAGGATTGTCACCATATGAAATACTCATGAAACGGGCCATGCAGCTGCCTTCGAATGCACTTTTAAATATGATTCTCGACACGTCAATGGACTGGCTGATGTGGCACATTCTGTCTCTTATCAGATTGGAGCTGCTACTGCCATCCCGATTAAAGAGTAGTGTCATGACCTTAGCCCTGGTGACTAGGTCCTAGTGAAATATTGTTCCTTGTTCGGAAATCTTGTTTGGAGCTAAATTGGAAAGGACCCTACAAGGTGATCCTAATCACCAACACTGCTGTTAAATGCGGTAGACTATCTAATTGGATACAGGCCTTCCATGCCCTGAAAGACCATGGGAGGGGGGGGGGGAAGGTGTTGTTGCGCACTAGAGTTATCCATCTATCCAAGATCTTGAAATCTTGCAGAGTAGTGTGGAAACATCTCCAAAGGAGGAAGTTCCAAGACCTGAAACTGAGGATGCTCCTGAACCACAACAGGTGCAAATAATTGACCTCGGTGAAGGAACAAGTGCAAGAAGTGTGAGAGCTCGAAAAGAGAGAAGAACGGCCATGGAGCAGAGAGTCATTAAGATCTAGTGTGTCAGCTGAACTTATCCCAGAGACCATCATCTAAGAAAGAGAATTAAGAGATGTTAGTTACACATAAGGAGATCAAGAAACACCTAGGAGATCTAACAGAGCAAGAATACCATATTGCCGGCATTCTGCACTTCAGTGGACTTATTATACCTGCAGTGTGGCCAATCCCCATGATATGCCACATTATCGGAGTACACGATTAAAATCTTTGAAACTAATTCATAATTAAGCTTGGCTCATTTGACATTTGATTCATTTGATTCAACAATATAATTGACTTTTCTAACAATGAACTGTATCTGAACTAAGTTTCTGAATAGACTGACAACTAATATAAAAACATAACAGTTATTACTTAGGAAACATAAAACAAAACAAAAATAATTAAGAAGAATTCCCTAGGGCCAAGATTGCAGTAGACAAATAGGGTTACCTTTTTGAAACAAGATGCAGTAGGGGTTGGGATGGCTCACGAAAACTATTGCTGTAAAGAAGCTGAATGAAATAACCGCAGATTAACAAGAAACAAGTTTCTCTAAAATTGTACAAGTGGTATCAAGCTCAGAATATTTTAAGTCTGCCTGCTGCTATATTCTACTCAACGTCTGACTATACTCTACTGTGTTTACTTACTAAGGCTAGATGTAAGGTAGTGATTGTTGTGACATTAACAGTTATTGTGTTTGTATTCATAACCCTCTTAGTTGTTATGAGTATTGCTCCAGATATAGTTACCCTTAGAACTACATCTGCACTTACATCACCTGCACATATAATAGCTGAGAAAAGATTAAAGGCTTCAATTATAGATTATTCAGAGGGAGGTTTCACATTTAACATTTATTCTAGATTAGTTCAAGAATACACATACACTTTATATACCAAGTATTGCAATGTTTTTGAACACTTAGGCCCTCATTACGACCCTGGCGGTTTGTAACCGCCAGGGCCGCGGGACGCGGTGGCACCGCCGACAGGCCGGCGGTGCCCCGCGGGGCATTCTGACCGCGGCGGCTTAGCCGCGGTCAGAAAAGGGAAACCGGCGGTCTCCCGCCAGTTTCCCGCTGCCCCCAAGGAATCCTCCAAGCCGGCGCAGCTTGCTGCGCCGGCTTGGGGATTCCGACTCCCCCTCCCGCCATCCAGTTCCTGGCGGTTCTCCCGCCGGGAACCGGATGGCGGGAGGGGGAGTCGCGGGGCCCCTGGGGGCCCCTGCAGTCCCCATGCCAATGGCATGGGCACTGCAGGGGCCCCCGTAAGAGGGCCCCGCTTGTATTTCACTGTCTGCATAGCAGACAGTGAAATACACGACGGGTGCAGTAGCACCCGTCGCACCTTCCACTCCGCCGGCTCGATTACGAGCCGGCTTCATGGTGGGAAGGTCGTTTTTCCCTGGGCTGGCGGGCGGCCTTTCGGCGGCCGCCCGCCAGCCCAGGGGAAAACTTGGAATGCCGGCTGCGGTCTTCAGACCGCGGTGCGGTATTCCTGCAGCGCAACTTTGGCGGGCGGCCTCCGCCGCCCGTCAAAGTTGTAATGAGGGCCTTAGTGGCTTTGGCTACTGAGTATGCAACTTATCACCACATTCCACTTCCTTATGCAGTTACATGTAGTAAATTGCCTAGTCTATTTTATGGGCCAAATCGTTTTTAATATTAGTTCTTCAATTATAACTTTATCCAGTCTGAAGATCCCCGTCACAAAAGAATTAATCCTCACCCACAGGCTAAGGAAGCTGAAACAGCTTGTTTTTTCTTTAGATCCCCTATTAAAATAGACACAGTAAAATCATATGAATGTAATTTGACATATTTAATGAATCCAGTAGAAAAGAAATTCATACAAGCTTTAGACGAAAGGAGAGCATATGTGTGTGTCATAAGGCAACAGAAAATGAATATGTTTTAATGTGTTGAAAAAGTAGGAAGATGAGTACAAAGGGGAAGTGGTATATCCTAGATATACACCAGAAAGGGGAAGCTATGCTTTTACATAGCACATCAGACTAGACACATGATAATAAGTAGCTGTGAACCCACATTTGAAGTTCTTAGAGGGCCCGTTGAAATATTAACTGGAGAAGAAAAGTCATTCCTGGAGTATACTTTATATGCAGAAAAGACCCTTATTTTCAACAGCCTGCTAATTGAGAAGATGTTTTTTATTGAACTTTAATATTCCTAAAAATGTATACTGTGAATAGTGTAGAAGCTTCGATAATGTGTCCATCTTACAGTCATAGACGTAGTACTAATAACAGGACACAATTAGTGGGAAATCTTTTTTGACACTAGTATTCCCCCAGTAGGAGTAGTCCTAAATGATGAGAAAATCAGAAAGCTTTCTACCATAGTGGATACGTAAACCTCTAGTACATATGGTGCTTTGCTAGCAGTAAATACAGACTTATCTAATCTCTTAGACAAATGGTTTTGCAAGACAGATTAGCTTTGGATATATATTGTTAGCAGAGAAAGTTAGGGTCTGTAAGATGTTTAAAGTGCAAAACTGCTGATCATGCATACCAGACAAGAGCAAGGAGATAGAAGAATTTGCATAGAGTTTTTCTGACTTAAAATACTGAATTAGATAATGTAGAAGCAATTAGTGTTTTAGGAACCTTATGTAAAGGAGTTTCTGCTATAGGTAGTTGGCTTGGGAACATTCGTAATGGATTTTTAAGTGTTATTTTAAAGCTTATCTTGATTATTGCCATTTGCTTGGTTGGATTGTTGGCTCTATTTAAGGGATTTAGATGTTATTTAGCAAGGAAGAAAAAAAGGCAAAGGAAAGAAGAAATTGAAATGGAAGAGAGAAAGAGTAACATTTACCAGGAGTTGAAAGAAATGCAAAACTCAAAGAACAAGATGGATGACTCAGCAAAGGGAAGAGGTGCTCCTTGAAGATTCATTTGTGTTGAAATGTGATGGCTATTCTACCCATCTGACAGGGGGGGCTGATAGAGGAAATTTCTCATTTTGCAAATTAAACACATTTAACAGCAAAGTGCAAATCACAAAGTTAAATAATATACACACGTTTAACACAAACTTTCTAGTAGGTAACCACACCTAGCCATTATAAGCAAACACTTGAGTCAACATATTGTATTGAAATAAGTTAGCTAAAATGCTGATGCTATTTTGAATGCTGGCTTTACACATGTAAAGCCAATAGGCCTGTTCAGGCATTTATACAGTTGCTTTGCACAAGATGTTTTTCTTTTTCTTCCCACTGCCTATGCTGTATTTTTCCCAAAGACTTCTGTTAGCTATTGAATAGGCACTGGTTAGGACAGTTCTCACATGGAGGAGAGGGAGATGCCAGGAAGCGTGACTCGTGGGAAAAGCTGTTTGAACCACAAAATCCTGTTCAGAGTAACAACTCAAGGACTCAGCTATGTATGAACCATTGTAAATACGTGTGAAAATGGCAAGTTTATCTCCTCTCAGAGTTTGGTGAAAACTGATTGGTTTGCATGAGTGAGAATGAGGAGAAACGTTGTAACTAGAAGAGTTTTGTTGAATTACAATAGCCTGTGTGTCCTTAGACTAGCGAGAGCAGTTCTTAGAGTTGCATGATGACTTTGAGCTTAGAAGGCCTTCTGGCCTCTGCTAATCTCCACTGCCTGAGTGCTAAGGCTTAAAGCCTGTGCATTCCTATTCTCTCATCAGGATCCTTGCATATTTTACTCAATTTAAATGCCATTCTTGCCCTAATCCTCTTTCATTTAGATTAGCGAATTTCCTTAATGGAACGCGCTTGCTGCATATTTTGAATATTATTTGTAATTCTTACAAAATGTGCTATTTTATCTCATTTTGAAATGTCAACTTTTAGATTATTTGAATCTGTAACAAAATCACAAAAATTGGAATGTTTAATAAACTAATGATATGCTTTGAATTAATTTGATAATAAATCTCTTTAAACTCACTTTATTTCTCCTTGTCATTGTCTGTGACACCACAATTCACTGTTATGGAAATAATGTAAATGATAGCTCCTTATCTACCCTCCTAGTTAACTAACAAAGGTCCATATGACCAATGATGGGGGTTATTTGATGATTATGCCTCATATTTCAGAAAGAAGAATCTCCTCTGGCAAAAATACATCAAAAACTGAGAAATCACATAGGAGGAAGCAAAATCTTAAGGAAAGACAATTTAAAGAAAATACAAATAGAATGAAAATTGAAGGGAATATTTTAAAAGAAAGATAATTTTAAGGAACAATCCAAATTACATTAAACTTGGGTGGAATACAGGGGTACTAAGAAGTTTGCAGTTAATGGGTTGGGTGATGTTTAGGGGTGATAAGGGGATTTTAGGTGTCAAGGATGGTTGGAATTCAAGCATTTTAGGTTTCACGGAAGCATGAAGTTTATGATTTGGTGAGTTGTTTTCTGGATCACAAATAGATGAAGTTTAGCTGTATGAGGGATGTATAGGGTCAGTAAATGAGTATAGCTTAGAGGAGCTCAAGGGAGTGTTTAGCCTTCAGAGATAGGTGGAGTGCAGGGGTGTTGAGGGTGATAAGGGTTGATGGATTGGACGAGTTTGGGGCTGGTGAGAGTTTTTAAGGTGATGGGTGAAGTTTAGTCATCATGAAGGTTTTTAGCATTCAGGAATGGGTGGAATTTAGGAGTGGTGAGAAGTCTTAGAGGTCAGGAATTGGTGGAGTTTAGGGGTACAAATGCCTTTTATGATTCAAGGCTGAGTGGAATTTAGGGGTCGAAAGGGCTTTTATGTTTCATGAATGGGTATAATTAGGGGTCAAGGATGGGTGTCGGTTAGGCATGGTGAGTGTTTTAGCGTGCAGGAATGGATAGTGTTTTGGGGTGATGAGGGGTCAGCAAATTAAAAACATCTAAAGTAATTGTTTAGCAAAATACAATATGTAAATCTGAAATACTATCCCCTGAAGTAGAGCTGTGAAATAAAAACCTTGAACAAAGTTTTTGAAAGTAAGAACTGCAAACAATGCAGTTACACCTTAAAAAATCAGCATGCAAAATGCCAATTTTGAAACAGAAAACATTACATGAATTGGTTTCAATAAAATGGTAAAAGCCATTCATCAAGCAAAATTCCATTAAGTGAAATGGTTTCTCAGTAATGGAATTCCAGGAAATCGTATTTTTTAATCACAGACAGCCAATAACGTTTGCAATAGGTGTAAGAAAAATTACCATTTTAAAAGGCTCTGCAAAGGGGAAAACAGTGTATTGGCTTCAGAGGATATGGAGGGGGAGGCATTCAGCATGAACCGTAAGATAGTTTCAAATGTATTGGCAAAGAGAAAATGTGTGGGACTTCCTAAATGTGATTTTATGATTGATGGTAAGAGAGTAGAGGTAATAGTAGATTATTGTGCTTGGTTAGCCACGATTTAGTTCAAAGACTTTGGGATGAGCAAAATTTCAAGCTACAGATAGCCAGATTGGTAGCTGTACTGGACACGGTCTAAACATAATGGGCTATTTTGGGGAGATTTGACCCATTAGGGATATAGGATACTTTAGAAGGTCCATATTGTGGACAAAAGGAATACAATTCTGGGGTTGCCCCACCAGGGGGGATGAGAATCAAATTTGACTTCAGAGCCAATCTCCAGTGTATATAATTGAGTACAAATTGTCTAAAGCAGAAATAGTGGGATCTCAAGAGTTGTCGAATAGGAGTCGTATTCTTGTGGAGCAGTACATTCTATCTCTTCAGAAGAAATTGATGAAGCATTCACAGAAAAAATAGGATGTTTTAAAGACTTCAAGCACCACATTATTCTTAAAGGAGCAATTCCAGTTAGACATAGAGTGAGCAATGTCCTATTTACATCCAGGGGAAAACTGCTGGATAAGATGAAGGAATTGTGTTCAAAGGATGTTATTGAGCCTGATGTAATTGTAATTATATTTATATAGTGCTTACTACCCCTGACGAGGCGTCAAAACACTTTTTGGCGAGTAGCACGCCACTCCAGAACCCAAAAGGATTAGCGGTGGATTAGTATAGGGAAATATGAGTTCATTGGAGCAGAGGACATGTGAGCTCATTCGTTGGATTGATTAGAATAATGGAGGGACAGAAGAGTGAAGAATCTAAAAAGTGTTAATTGGGAGGTCATAGTAGTAAGACGAGGTTTGGGATGAGTAAAAGGAGAGATGGAGGAGGGAAGAGTTGTAGAAAGGGATTAGGGAGATAATATTAGTAATATGAGGTTGGGGATGAGTAGAAGGAGAGGTACATAAGGGAAGAAATTATAAGGGTTGTTTAGGAGATCTTAGTAGTCAAATGAGGTTTGGGGTGAGACAGGAGGGATAGAGGAGGGCAGAGTGCAGAAAGGGTTATTTTGGAGATCATAGTAGTAGAATGAGGTTTGGGATATGTCAGAGATGGAGTGAATCTTTGCCTTGGGTGTCTCATTGAAGAACTCAGGCAAGCTCCGGCTGTATGCAGATCTTCACGGTCTGAACTAAGTCATTTGGATTTATCAGCACACTTTGCCACATTTGTATGAAATAATTTCATGCAAATGTGGCAAAGAGTGCTCAGCCTTCTCTGCCATGTCTGCATGAAATGATTCCCACCTTGGAGGGTCCTGTTGTGTTCTCATCCTCTGATCTTGCAAGTGCATATTATCAGGTAGTTTTAGAAAGGATAGCTAGACACTTGACCACATTTGTTATTTCAGAAGGCATGCTGCAATTCAGTATGATGCCTCTTGTATTTGCTAGTTGTGCTTGTGTCTTCCAAGGATCATGAATGGAGCCTTGGAGGGGATGGAAGAGTCAATGGCTGCTATCCTAGTAATTGGGAAAGACGAGTCGAAGGAGAGGTACATAAGGGAAGAAATTATAAGGGTTGTTTAGGAGATCTTAGTAGTCAAATGAGGTTTGGGGTGAGACAGGAGGGATAGAGGAGGGCAGAGTGCAGAAAGGGTTATTTTGGAGATCATAATAGTAGAATGAGGTTTGGGATATGTCAGAGATGGAGTGAATCTTTGCCTTGGGTGTCTCATTGAAGAACTCAGGCAAGCTCCGGCTGTATGCAGATCTTCACGGTCTGAACTAAGTCATTTGGATTTATCAGCACACTTTGCAACATTTGTATGAAATAATTTCATGCAAATGTGGCAAAGAGTGCTCAGCCTTCTCTGCCATGTCTGCATGAAATGATTCCCACCTTGGAGGGTCCTGTTGTGTTCTCATCCTTTGATCTTGCCAGTGCATATTATCAGGTAGTTTTAGAAAGGATAGCTAGACACTTGACCACATTTGTTATTTCAGAAGGCATGCTGCAATTCAGTATGATGCCTCTTGTATTTGCTAGTTGTGCTTGTGTCTTCCAAGGATCATGAATGGAGCCTTGGAGGGGATGGAAGAGTCAATGGCTGATATCCTAGTAATTGGGAAAGACATGAATTAAGATATAAAAACATTCTCTAGACATTATCGGCCACTGGATTGGTCTCAAACTTTAAAAATGTCCCTTTAGATGCAATAGTGTTGAGTACATAGGCCTTACTGTCTCTAAGGATGGAATCTTGCCAAGCATTCCTATATCAGTGGTATTCTGGAAGCCCCTGTTCCAACTTCAAGAGAACAATTGGTGTTCAAACTTCAGCCACTGAGATCGCTCATTAAAACTATGTGGAATTATTTTGGAGGATGCCCAGAAGCAGTCTTTTGCTTGGCTGAAAGAAATATATAAATTTCTCTGGCTTCTCCTTTCAAGCTGTTTATGGTGGGACAATTGTATGTTATCTCTGTGGCTGCTATCATGTCTCGTTTGGGAGCAGTATTAACAGAAGGATAGATATAGGAAATGTATTGAGGCCTATGTTTCCAGTGATTTGCGTGACCCTGAAAGGAACTACTCTGCAACATAGAAAGAGTTATTAACATGAAAGCGGCCTGCAGAACATATTTGCATGTGTGTGACTACGGTTTCATCAGAACCTACCAAAATATCTTAGTAAATATGTTGGAACCTGAAAGGAGAAGGGTTATGTAGGATAGCTAGAATGGTCGCCAAACTTCACACGTCTAAATTCGGAATTGAGCACATCTCAGGGAAATGGAACATACATGCAGATTACATGTCAGGGTTTCCTTTGCCTATGGTAGAACCAGAAAAATAATAGAAAAGAGAGAGAGGTTGTTTTTAGTATCACAGATGTTTCGGTTAAAGATTTCGTATCTTGTGGGTATACAGTGAGGAGGAATGGAAGTGAAATACTGTTTATCCTGCTCCTTGCAAGGTTAGGTGATATTTGGCTACCAGGTGAGGTTAAACCCTTTAATAGAGCCAAAGAGGAGCTTTCATGTTGTGTAGGAGAGTTCACGAGAGGGGACCAAATTATGGCACATTTTGGAGTGAGGAAAATAATAGAAGAAGGTCACGTTGGTAAATCTGCCAAAAGGAGTGCAAGAGTACCTTATGTGGCGAGGTGTGGATGACATGAATGACAGTACGATAAGGAGGTGTGAGTTTTATAGCCAGAGCGACAAAGTCACTACAGTATTAGTTACCGATCCCTCATCTTCCGTGCTCCATGAAGGGAGGTCATGGTCCGTGGAAGAAACCTGGTATTGACACTGTGGGTTTCGCTCCAGAGGGAGATTATGGTATTGTTCTAATTGACTATTACTCTGACTGGTATGATGTGAGTGTTGTGGATGGCTTACCATCTGATATAGTTAAAGGTTTCTTGGAGGATGTGTTTTACAGGGACAGTCTGCAGATGTTCTTGTTTCAGAAAACTGAAACCAAGACATTCAGCGAAAAATGTCAGACCTACTTGAGAAGACAAAGGGGGTCATTCCGACCCTGGCGGTCCATGACCGCGGAAGCACCGCCAACAGGCTGGCGGTGCTTCCAGGGCCATTCTGACCGCGGCGGTAAAGCCGCGGTAAGAAAAGGGCAACCGGCGGTTTCCCGCCGGTTTACCCCTGGCCCAAGGAATCCGCCATGGCGGCGCTGCTTGCAGCACCGCCATGGGGATTCCGACCCCCTTCCCGCCATCCTGGTCCTGGCGGTAAATACCGCCAGGAACAGGATGGCGGGAACGGGTGTCGTGGGGCCCCTGCACTGCCCATGCCACAGGCATGGGCAGTGCAGGGGCCCCCTAACAGGGCCCCATAAAGATTTTCAGTGCCACTGCACCCGTCGCACCCCTTCCACTCCGCCGGCTCCATTCGGAGCCGGCTTCATTGATGAAGGGGCTTTCCCGCTGGGCCGGCGGGCGGCCTTCTGGCGGTCGCCCGCCGGCCCAGCGGGAAAGTCAGAATGACCGCCGCGGTCATTTGACTGCGGTACGGTCTTTTGGCGGTTCCCGCCAGGCGGGCGGCTTCCGCCGCCCGCCGGGGTCGGAATGACCCCCAAAGTGCTTTGCAGAAAAGGGTTTGAGTGGGATACCCAGAAGCTGGTGGTTATACTGAATGCTTTAACTGTGCAATTAAGAATGCTATGCATAATGCTGCTGTAGGAGGGATAAATTAAGGAAAACATTTAAAGCAGTGTTGCTTTCTTACAGAGTTACCCGGAATTCAGTTATGGGATACTCTCCATTGAACGATTTAGGACACATCAAGCTAGGCCATATTTGGCTCGCTGGTGGCTCGGAAGTAAGGTGGGTATTTCAAGTGGACCCGTGCATTATGGTCTGAGTGTACGTGAAACTGCATCAAAGAGTGAATAGGTACAAGCAGGAAGTGACACTGAGCATGAGTGTTAAGAGAGGAAAGTTGACAAGCAAGGAGTTGTGTGTGGGCCAGCTGGTGCATGTGAAGATGCTAGGTGGCACATTTGTACTGCTGTGAAGTGGTCAAAGCCAATGAGAGATGCAGAACTCTTCATCTATTTGTATTATAGAAGTGTGTTCACAACTTGACAATTTGCATCTCATTTTCCCTCTCCTTACCACTGTTGCTGTGAATTACAGTTAAAGCGACAACTCACACTACACTTTGCCCCTTCTTTCCTGTTTTCTCCTGAGCCTTTATTTCACTCTCTCTCACAATAAAATACGTTTAGAAAAAATGAAACACGCAGAAATGAATGTTTTCTCTTTCAATACATTGCCAAACTTGCATTTTTATCCCACACAATGAACTGTAATAGGTGTTTTCCCTATGTTTCATAGTTACTATAACTAGGAAATCTGTCCTGTATTGACAGGTGTCATCTGTTTAATTAAAAAACATACATGAAATAGGTATTTTTTACCCCACTCTGATCATTATGGATTCTAAGATGTTTTTCCAACTTTTAAATATTACAAGGCTATTCCATTACCAGAGTGGCAACCGTTTAAAGTGTAAATCTGTTCAAACCTTGTGATTGTGAGTACAGGTCCGTGGTCCATATGAATGAAGGCGACGCAAGAAGTGATGGCAACAACTTCTTCAACTGCGTTTAAACTACCACTCCGAATGCATAACTTCAAAAGTAGTTTTGGGGGGTCGATAGTAATGCTTCGGGAAACCGAGGAAACAAATACAAATCCCTAAAAAATACATTTCTACATACAACATTATATGACTCAGATTTCAGTATTTTTATGTAAAGGATTTACAGCATTAACGAGGAATCAAACATCTGGATTGGTAATGTCTAAGTTTTGTAAGTAATGACTACAAATGAATTAGACAAGGCTGACCGAATACATTCTTACCACTTTCAAATTTCATAAGAAACAAAATGTTGTAGGTGTTTTTCAATCACCAAATGATTTTTTAAACAAAAACCTCAACAATCAATGGCATGGGTTTGTCATTTTTCAATTACATGGAATAATAAAGTACTGTAATCAGTTTACATTAGTCAGAAATGACTCTCTTTCTTCATTATTAAAAATAACTGATACTTCATGTTATACACTGACTGTAGATTCACTTGCTGAAGTTCGTTTATTTTGATTTCTTTCCACCATTTTGTCTAGGGTTAGGACAATTCAGTCACTTCAAAACACTTTAAGGTTGAGTTTACAAAATGCAGCTAAAAGGGCATTTAACTTAGAGGAAAGTACATTTATATATAGAAGTCAAGGTCTGAATATAAGCTGGAAAGCAGAATGGCAGAGATAATTCTTCAGTGATTTGCTGAATATGAGGAAAATGTCTTTCAGCATGAAGGAACCAATTTCCAGAGGGAGGATCCTTGAACATGGAACGATCGCCCTTCAAAGAGTCTGTGTAGGGTAACGGGAATGGCTGCAGTGAACCGTATATATTGCTTCCGTTAGAATTTAAATTCAGGTCAAAGTACTATTTACATGATTTATGTCACATTACAGGTGAATAAGTCACCTTGGGAGGGCTGACACGTCCTTCTTCTCTGCCAATGGCTAATTCCCAGCCGGCCATAAAGTACTCTATGAGGTTCCAGTGCGGTGCCTTCTTTAGAAGTGACCAGCACAAAGTTGTATCTTCTCCCAAGTGACCTTCTCTAACCAAATCCTTCCTCCAGGTCCTGCTCTGAGTAATGCATGACTGAACTTCTTGTAGTCATCTCTGTGAAATTATGAAAACAAATGTCAGACTCAGGGCATCATAGACAAATTAATCACAAAACTGCAGAACACTTAAAGCGAAATTCTGCTGTGCCTTTTCCTGTCATTCTTTTCATCAGAGCAAAGGCAGCACCATCTTATTATCTACAACAATATTGCCAAATATTAGACCTTTTCCAATACTTTGCTATTTCCTCTTTCCCCTAATTACTATTATAATCATCATCCGAACGTCGAAAGACAGGTATATTTTTTGACTTTTCAATGCTTGTCTCACAGAGGCTTAGATACACCAAGGTGCATATTTATACTTGGCTTGTGCCGTTTTAGCGTCAAAGTTTTTGACGCTAAAACGGCACATAGTTAACTCCATATTTATATTTTTACGCTAGACCTGTCTACCGTCAAAATATAGGGGTTCGCATCAAACGACCTTGCAACAAACTACTGTGCGCTAATTAGATGCAAGGTAGGGGGTTCCCGTCCACAATATCATGCTAACCCAAGGAATAGGCGGACCAAAATATTGGCACTAAGCCTGCTTGGCGCCATTATTTAAAGCCTGGTTCTGACCAGGCGTTAGGTGACCTGTGGACCCATTTCCATGGCTATGTACCATGGAATGGGCCCACAGATGCCCACTCCAAGTCCCAGGAACACCCCCACCCACATCAGAGGGATGCCATAGGATGGGGGTCCTAGTTAAGTTTTCTTTTTTCTGTCCCATTGGGGGCCCCTTACATGGGGACCCCTGCCTGGCACTGGGTATTATGGCCTTGCCCAGGGGACACTGGTCCCCTGAGCTGGTCACTGGGGTGGTGGGCATGACGCCTGTCTTTACAACTTACACATACAGCAGTAGATCAGCCATTTGAGCTACTTTACCACTGCTTAAGGGCAAGAAAGCTTTTTACAATGGCACATGTCTAGAGAAATAAATTGTGTGCTATAAACTCATGTGTTGATGCTACGCCAAAGTATCAATGACATCTGGGATATACAGCCAGTGTCTTTCTTGTGTTATGTAAAAAGAGACACAGGGCAACACCTGAAAAAAAATATGAACATATTAATGTGCTATTGAACTGCTTTGTTTTCAGCTGATCACAAACCATGGCATAACTTTTTTTCGCATGTATGTCACACTTACATGTGCATAATGTTTTACCATATGTCTTCAAATTAATGATCCTGTTTGGCAGATTTTTTTCTATTTGCTAAGTGGCGGATTTTTCTAAGTCATAGAAGTGTCATGGGAGTTCTATGTGAGTTGTAGGTGTTTATTAAAATATATAGGGCCTCATTTACTACAAAATGGTGCATCGATCACGATACACCAGTTTTCTTGCGCCGCTCTGTGCCCCCCTAACAATATCATGGTAGCTTTGTATTTACAATGCATGGCACCATGACGCTCATTAGCATAGCTGCATCAGAATTTATGACACAGTTGTGGCGCTTTGCTGGGCTAGCATTAAAAGTTTTGACGCTAGTTCAGCAATGCTAAGGGGACACCATTGAAAACAGCACAGTGCCACTTTAACGCATGCCCTGAGCAGGTGTTACAAAATAACACTAGAATGACAGTGAAATCTTTTGGATTTCACTTCGGCATACCTGTGGACCTCCCAGCAGGGGAACGCCTCCCTTGCATACGTTATACCTGGTGCAGGTATAAGGTGGCGCAAGAGTTTACAAAGTTTGTAAATATGGCACGGGGTGGGGGACTGCTCGGCGCTGTCATAGCGTAAAAAATGACACTACAACGGTGCAAGGGGCTTGTAATGAGCCCCATAGTGCCTTTTTCCACAGTCATTTCACTGGAAACTGTGGTGAGTGCAATAAATCTGGGAAAGTACCACGTACATGCACGTTTTCAGGGATCTACAGCAAGGGAGTTTGCACAACATTTTACAAGTGAATGAAAAGACAAAAATAAATAAACCTGCAAGTGAACATATAATCTAACCATCTACATGTGGGCTGGCAATCAGACTTCGTAGGGTTGGCCTGCAATACATTTGTGAGTTTTGTGAATGGCAAAAAAGCAATGAAAACTACACAAACTGTAGCAGTATCTCATATATGCATGGATTTAGACATTTTTTATTAATCAGATCCATTGTGGTTTGAAGCAATTCTTCGCTATTTCAGCCACCAAATAAAGTGTGTACATAGTATCTTTAACTGCCAAAATATAGGTATTGGCTTAAACTAATCTTCCTTAAATATCCAACTCATCTAGGAGCGCACAGTTAAACCAGCACTGATAATGATAAACGTTTGCACCACAGAACCATATTCCTGCCATCACCAGAGAAAATTTGTACTATGATTTCATGTTTGTGCAGCAGAGGACCTAGCAGTGTCATAGATGCACCGCCAGTGGCTATGAAGCCAAATCCTGCTAAACCAACTTCTGTTTCGCGGAGAAAGCAACATAATTGCGCCGCTTTTTGTCGCAAAAACGGCGCAAACTTACAAAATACAGTTGTATTTTGCAAGTTTGAGCCGTTTTTGCATCAAAACATGACGCAAATGCGGCGCTAAAAAAATATAAATATGGGCCTAGGTGTTTCTGAAAGTTTTTGCGATCTGGTTGAAAGAAGTGCCTGCATGACTGAAATTTAAAGAGCATCATTGGCTATGTCTGATTTGACATCCTACATGCAACAAAAGTTCAAAAACGATATTGGCATCACAGATGTTAATAGACCCATTGAAACTTTGTTATTAGCTTGGTCATGTCTATCGTATACCTAATATAAATGTGTATATACAACTCGAAGCTAGTGCTACAGCAGATTTATTAATGTTCTTTTTCTTGTTTTTAAGTTAGCGTGAGTATGCCACAAAAGACTACTTTACTGGGCCTGTGGTCTGGTTGCACTGGCAGGTAGAAAACAGCCTTTTAAAAGTTGTACTGCATGTATGATTTCTCTCTCATTCTGGGTTTTCCTTTTTCGTAAAAAAGACGAAAATGTGAAATATTTAGTGGTGATGTTTACTCCTGCTGTATGAACTAATGCGCATGGGAGGAAGCTTGCTGGAGATGTTCTCCTGTGTATCAGATTCAAGGCTGCTGCTGCCTACAGCCACAACCGTATTGTTAATTCATGTTAGCGGTTTATTGGTCAAACACCCAATGTGATTTCCCTTTGCACGAATGGTAAAGAGGACAACTTATTATTCCTAATTTGGGTGGTCTTTAGGGTAACAATTTCTGGTATGCTGGTGTAATGCTGATTGGTGTATATCATGTATCTTTATTAGTTCAGCCCATGATACCACCCCATGTTATATCAAGGGTCACAATTCTCTACTACTATGAAACTATAAAAAGCTACTCTTTTGAGATGTGTGCCTGAACCTTTTCCTATTTCTCCAGAGGCAGACCCCATGTCAGTCCTCTTGCTAGTTTTGTACTTAGAGATTTACAGAACTTTTCCTCGCTTTCTTACTGGGCAGTCCCTATGTCCGATTGTCATTTGACTCTATACTTAGGATATTTCCTGCAGGTTAATCTTATGTTATCCTCTTGCTAATTATGAACTATTGCACTGCTTGACTAACTAGTCCTTTTGCTTTCTGTAATGTTTCTTAACTTTTAAAATAAACCTTCATGCCTGGGAGAATACATTTTGTCTTCTGTGGGTTTTCTTTATTTGCCTTGAGCCATCATCCTTTGGAACTCGCATGGCACCAATCCAGCTAATCAACCCTTTGAATTCATCTGTACAAAGCACCAACAATAGCTGCAAAGCATCAGAGAGCTACCCACGAGATCAGTGTATACTACTTGCACAGAGGCATGGGATAGGAAAGAGAGACAGTAGGAGGGGAAGTCTGCTGGTCTATGGGGTGTTAGACGAATACACTGGGGCAGGGAGAGTCACAAAAATCGCAATCTGGTGCTGCTCCTTAGAGAACGGCAGTGAACAACTTATTTTGCAACAAGGAGTTGTCTGAAGACATGAGTCTCCTTCTGGAAGAAGAAAATAGCTGTGCTCTGCCAAATCAAAACTGGGTTTACATTCGACAGTGTAGGTGCACAGTGGGAGAAACGCTTGACCAGAGATGAATGTGTGATATGTTGCCCATTTAAAGAGTGAGAAAAAATGCTGCAATGTGCTGCAGTGCGGGAGACCATAGTTGGATTTCATGCTCTGCCATAGACAATTGCTCCAAGCCACAGACCAAGAATAGTAGGCTGGTGATCAATAAACAACATGAAGATGAAGAAGATTGTTTTGTGTCAGGAAAGAAGCACTGATGCCTCAGGACATGGGAGCTGCCCTAACTTCCACAGCCCTAGTTCACAAAGAACTGTATAAATGTATACCCTTACATAAATTATTTAATGTATGGATGTAAATATATTGTTTTTGCAAATTCATAAACTTTCTCCAAAACCAGTCACTAGTTTCAAGGCATACTGCTGGGAATGTCAAGTGACATTTTTCCAAACTTCCATTTATTTCCCAACCCAGGGTTGTACACAGAGTATAACTGCACTGGGCAAACAGAGCCACTGTGCAAATGCACATGTTTTCATTTTCATTGCTTTCCCTACATAGAAAACATTTGTTCCAAAGAGAAACACCCTTCTCCTGCATGGTGTCAAAGTTTGGAGGTGTTGCATTCCTCTTTGGAACCTGGAAGGGGAGTTACTCCAGCCAAGGTAGTGAAGGACGGTCAGAGAGTAGTCCGTGACTGACAACAAATGTACAAGTGTGTGGACATTTGCAAACTAACAAGACAAATCACACTTTAATCTGCCTAATTGTGCACACAGTGATGTACAATTATACATTAGTAAAACCATTTATGCCTGTTAGGTATCTTTTTACGGATGCATGAGAGCTGTAAATTGAGCCATTTATGTCATTACACATACGTTTACGGTCATAAATATAATTGTGAATTTGGGCTTGCAAGTAGGTATGTTATCAGTGGGCAGGGAATATATCTCTTCATCTGTGTTACCTATTGGAACAAGTGAGATATCTGATGAAAGAAGTTTCCACATGAAGAGGTGCTTATTCCAATCTTTCACCACTTCTGATTGCAAACAGGTATGAAAACAGACTATCCAATGAGATTGCTTCTTCCTGTTACAATGCTGAGTCCTGGATATGATAATAAGATACACAGTGAATTACAAAAAAATTACTATTTTTGATTAATACAATTTTGATGTAAGAGATGGTCATAGCATCAGTGGTGTAATGCAAAATGTTGGGGCCCTTGAGTCTGTCATATCTCACTGAAATGTATTGACCTTGGGCTGTATGGGGACCCCTTGGAGGGTTGGGGGCCCGGCTTGTGACGCAGGGACTGCAGGGACTTGTGTTATGCCCCTGGAATAAGGATAGTCCAAGATGGTGATAACAACCAAGCAGGTGCACTGAAAATAAAAAATAGGAAATGGAAGGACAGCCTTTAAGTTCCCTGCCTATACAAGGGCTCACACATGTAAAACTATTTCCTGGTTTAATTTTGTTTGATGTTGATATGAGAATAAAGCCAATAATTTATATTTTGTCCTGCAGAAGGTGGAACATGTTGAGCTAACTACCAAAACACAGCACCCACACTCCTATCAAGGTATCTTAATGCAGATCTGTGCTGTATGCCGCTGGTTACTATATGCTGGTCAAAGTTTTAGGAAAGATAATGTTAATATGTGATAATAAATTATAATGTTGATATGTAAGATTAATGTCAAAGTCCCAATTTAAGAGATTAAAATTGAGCGTAAGCATTTGCCCAAATGTCTCTGTACCATGCTGGCTGTAGGAAAGGCATCTTCACGATGCACACTTTGGTCACACCTATGTGCATGGTCAGGTCATCTATGAAAAGAATGCAGTGCTTTTACGCTGTGCATTTGTAGTCTTTTTCATATTTGATAGTGTTAACAAGTCAATTTTGAGGGTGAAATGGCTTGAAAGTTACCGGTCAAGGTCATTGATAGTTAATACATGAATTCTATCAGAATGCCACAGCATCTACTAGCTTCTGGGCCCATGACAATCCAGTAACACGAATGCTGTTCTCCAAGGTTGTGTTCTGGCACTTTTCTGGCCAACATTATACATAATTGTTTTTGAGTAGGAGTTTTGTAAGTTTGACACCCAAAAAGTGACTCTTTAAACCAATGACAGTTTGATTTTTTGCTGATGACATTGTCATTTGTGACCATACCGCTAAAAGTCTACAGTGATCTCTGGAGGTATTGAACCAGTATTCACGGTAATCACTTGGCCATTAATTTAACACATTTCCAGACAACTGCCTTTGCTCTTTCTTCCTCCATGGGAATATTGTGCCTGAGCACCAAGCAATGCATCCACTCTGAATCCTACAAATAGCTTGATATCAGTTTGAATGCACACTTCTTTGAGAGTATTACACGATAAATGTATATAACACCTCATTTGTCCAGAATCTACAGGGGCACCTATTTGACATCTGTTGACATTTATTGTAATAGAAGGGCTTATGTAGGGAGTTTATTGGGATTCACAAGTCGACTTGTTTTGAAATGTTTTGTGATCATTTACAACTAACCTGACTATTGATGAAGATAGTTGCAGCTCTTTCAAGAGGTAACACATGTTTTTTTTAGCCAGGGCTATCCCTGGTGCACTGCAGGGATTGATCTATTAGGAGAGTGGTAGCCATTCAGGGATTTATAATACTGACCACAGATCATTTTGCAGGCTTTGAATGGAGATGTTCGATCTAGAGGGACAGTGCCAGGATGAAGCAACCTCATCTCTAACCTTTTGGGCTAAAGTGGTCCATAAATGTTATACTATGAAATGTTAAATTTCAAAACATATGAGACAAACCATCTTATGCTAAATACTGATGCTCTGATAACAAGGTAGGATGTTGACGTACACAGATCAAGTTGAAAATCCTATATTCAGAAAGAAATGCATGTAATTTAGGTTTGGCTGCATTAATAACTTACAGTTTATTTTGACTTAGAAAGCAGTTCAAGAATGATCGAGGCTGTCAATTTTGTACAAGAAAATGACCACCTTGGTACATATTTTATTTTATTGCATGGCACTTGTAGCTATAATGTTAATCACTATTGCACCATATGGGTTTGATTCACAAAAGCAGTTATGAGTTAGGGTAGTTGTACTACAATGACAGTCTTTTATGTAAACTTGCATGCCTCTGTGAGTAAGCCGCAAAATGTCCAACTGCAAATTAGTAAAAATGAAAAAGGCCACAGTGCTTTCTTTTTGTACTAACTATATATGAACATTCCCTGAATCCTCACATTTTTATCTAATTTTAAAAAAGCATTTAGGAGCATTGCAGGGGTACTACAGTATGTACTATAGCATAACTTTGTAAACCGAACTCTCTCTAAATATAAGTATTCAGAATTACCTGGTGGGGGACTTTCAGTAATTTGAGGAATACAAATTACTTGAACATAATTTGTGTCGTTACAGAATTTCTTAAATGTTGCACATTAATTTGTAATTCTTGTGTGTTCTTAGTGATTGTAAATGGTGTAACTACTGTAAAGCTTTATGTGTTTTCAAATATGAATAAACTGATGAATATATGGAAAATATAGCATGAACAACTGAGAAGAGATAAAAGAAATAGTCAACCAAATCAAAAATTGCTTATCTCAGTCGGAAGACTTAACTATGTCAAGATTACTCAATCTAATGGTTTTGTTTAAGTTTATGTTTTTAAGCAAATGTTTAAAGAGATAAGAAATATATATTATGATGTTCATAGTTTATTGACACCCTCCATTCAGAACTGTGCCTATGCAAATGTAGCTGAGTGACAACACAGTTTTGGTGTCTAAAGAGGCTACTATTCCCAGGAAAAAAATGTTTTATGCTGATTCCTTTTATTACTTTTTATTAAAGATTTTTACACATAAAACATTACAATCTCTTGCTTGTCAGCTTATCTCCATAGCCCGAAAAAGGTTCAAAATGTATAATAATTTGTTTTTGATATCAATTCATCAATCCATTCCTTAGGTACTAATAATCATAAGTGTCAAAGTTCTCAAATTCACAGTGCAATTACTCATGTCCACTAATTTATGAAAATTCCTTTAATTGTAGTCATAAGAATATTTAGTGTCAAATGCATTTCAGAAGTTGTCTGCTTCCTCAGAGTTCTACATGGCCTAACAAATAATTATCAATTCAATTTTCATTAGCCGGTTCTTAAATGATAAACAGTCTCTTACAACTGAGCAAAACTTTCAAAATCATTTAACTGTTCACCATAGCCTTTCCTCGATTATACAGTCACAATTTGTTTTTAACATTAACTCTGACACCTTGTCTATAGTCCTCTGAACCCAGCTTATGTTTTCTATTGTGGTTCTGGCACTCTATGTTGTTGTCACCCAGAAATTGTAAACTTCATTGCGCCTATTTTCACAGTTGCCTTCTTGGAACGTCTCCTTTATACAATGTATTTAAATGTAAAACTAAGTTTAATATACGTTTGTCAGGTTACCATGGTTTGTCACTCCATCTGGTTTATCACATAACTTTTATAGGGAACTTTATGCTTTTTCTCCATGCCTCTTTTGTTTCTTTTTATTCATTCAGTTTAATGTTTTTTTCCAAAGTTGCTTTCTATTCTTTCATCACATACATTTAGCAATTAGTCAGATGTGAATTTCTTAAATGAATAAAACACTTTAAATTCTCAAATTCATTCAGTCCTTTTGGTCACAATTTAACTAATTAATTTATCCAGATGTTCTTTCGCTGGTCCAATAAATGATTCCTACCACATCTCCTACCCATGGGAGGGAGTGTTCCAATACCAGTCCATGTAAAGTCATATGGGCAAATGTATGCGGTTTCTACTTAAAATGTCAGGCTGAAGTGGGTCTCAGGTCTTGTTGCTCTATATGTGATCTGTTCATTTCACCGTAGTTTGGCTTTTCAAGTTGTCTTTGCAGCATCTAATAAGCCACATAGACATTTTAGACTATAATTTACATAATTACTTCCACATGTATTGTGACCTTGAATTTATTTTTTTGTTGGTAGGTGCATAATCACATACCTTTTATGAAGCTTCCATAGTTTGTGCATGAAGGCTATGGAAACATGACAAATTGTTTGTCTCCTGATGTGGTTTTTTACTTAAATGATGCTCTTGTTTGAATGTTTTTTAAATTTCTTGTCATCAACTTTCCAACGTTTATTGACTAGTTGTTTGATTTTCTTACATATTGCAGGATGCTGAGTAATGATTGTAATGTTGTCTGTTTTTTGTAGCTCTCTTCCTTTATTAGTAAATCCATTCTCTTTCCATTCATATTCTAGTTTTTCCCTTTGGTAGGACACACTCTGGGGAAGCTCACTCACCTCTTAACATCTTACTCTTGTTGTGTGCCCACAGTGTCAAGTTTGCAATCACTGACTATGAACCCATGATCTTATTGCAGCTGACATGCAGACTGGTCCTTATGAGCAATCTCTCTACTAGTCCTGCACTGCCACCCAAAGGGATGAGGGAGGGACAGGCCAACAAAATGTTCTGAGACTGGTATCACTGTGGTTATCGCAGGTACCAAAATTGGCAATCCTGTCATCACTAGCATCACACCCTCCAGCTCTGCGGCCACAGCAGCAACTGCAGAAGGACCAACAGCGATTACCCCAAGCCATGCTGCCAATGGCCCCCCAACAACTGAGCCCTCTCTCATAGAGACTGCTGTAATAAGCGTTCCAACCACCACTCCAATGATTTTTGTTGCTGTTGGGGGCACAAACATCCCTGTCACCACAGCTGCTTTGTCTCTTCTGATCCCATCTTGGGAGGGTAAGGACGAAGAGGTATATTGAGGCATGCAGAGGGCATTAATTTGAAACAAATTAAAATTAACACCATGTTGCCATAGACAAGGCTGGTGAAGACACTGGGGCCTGGGCCCATTTGATGGTGATTAGTTATAGAATCAGTAACACCTCCAGCAGAAGGCAAGCACACAATCAGCATGGCAGAGCCCCTGCTATAAATGGATGTGAGGATTGTGACAAAGGAAGCAGGACATGTTGCATTCCAATACAATTCAGAGAAGACATCGCACAGCTGGTAAGGGTCTAGTGTGCAGAAGCCCATTCAGCCTTTACACACTGCGATCAGATGTGTCAGGACAGGTTAGGCGTACTGAACTGAGGTATCATGTCCTGCATTTGGGTGAAGGAGAGGGCCTACTGAAAGTCAATTAGATGCATTATACATGCCATACATGAATTTGCCTGCCACACTGCTGACCGACACTTAGCCATGTTGAGTGCTATAGGGGCACAGAACCATGACTCAGCACAGCCATTTGGAATGGATGTTGTACCTACAAATGCATGGCCATGGACAGGTGAGCAGTCCCACTACACCCAACTACCTCCTCACCATGCCTCTTGTTCAGCCCATTTGCTCAAGACAGGACAAACCCTGCAAAAAGATGTAGACTTTGATCTGCAAAGGCTTTGCTAAGTGTACATAGCTGGTGTTAGGGTGATTAGTAGTGCACAGCGTTATTCTTAGCTGAAGTTTTATGTAGGGAATAGGCTATGTAATGTGGGTTGAGTACAGTGAGACGTATTGGCTAAATGGTGGTTGGGCAGACTGTGGCAGTAGAATGTACCTGCCAGGAATCAGGGATAGGAGGGTTTTGTTGGGAGGTAGGATAGGGCAGCTGAGGTTTAGAGTATTTAGAGTAGCAATAGCTGTTGATTAGGGGTTAGTTGGAATGCAGGTGATGAAGTTTAAGTGTGTGAGGGAGGCAGTTTCGGCTTAAATATTTTGAGCTCTAACATTTATGTAGAACTTCTGTGTAGACCTTCGATATTTAAAGCAGCTTTTGCAGCACTTCTACACATCTTGTAGTAGATGTGTTCGTCATCAGCATTAGCAAACAGGAGAGCTAGACAAGGGCTTGTATCTCTAACAGTTATACTTGGGCTGTCAACAAGCATGGCACTGCGGATCCCAAGAGGGTGGCATATTATTAAATATTTGTTTTGTTACCACATTGCAGTTGTTGTATTCCATAAGAAGCCTTTTTGTTCAGGGTCATGCCGATGTTAGTATGTGTTTCAAGTGACATCAACGTGCACTTGAGAAGATTTATCTAACACACTGCTAATGACTTATGCAGGGCTCAGGGTATCTAATACAGTAAGGTTTGCAGTTCCTCTTTGGTCTCCAAGAAGAAAGAAAAGGAAAAAGAGAAAGAGGAATGAGTTTGGATAACAGCTGAAACTCAGATCGACGGATCTGATTGTTCAGAAGCAATAGCCCTCACACACTCAAATGGGTGTCATGCTTTATCCTCAGGCAGCTCCTCATTTGGGCGGTGCTGCAATGCCCAACGGGCCCCTCGAGGGGGCTCTTTGCCAGAGGTCTTTTGAAATATGATGCCGTTGTGACATGGAGGAGGAGGTGTTCTCAGTGTAGATTGGTGTAAAGTGAGTTAAGAATAAGTAGGGCTCCCTGTTTTCCATTTTTACTGATAAATACGGACAGAAACAATTGTGTTTCCTGACTGTATTAATTTTTAAAAGGAGAAAAATACAGATCATTTGGCTTCGTTTGAGTGATTCTTCGTGCTGCGATTACTGACTTTTAGACCAGTAGCTGTACATATTGGCTGCATGGGGAGTTAAAACGAGAATGAGATTTGCTTAAATTACTGCATTTCTCAACATGCATTTGTGCTATTATGCTATTGTTTTCATGTAGTTTTATTATTTTATTTTTTTGGCAGTGTAATGCGCTAAAACTTGACAGGCATCAAATTATGTGTGCACATTTATCTGTTAAAGAAATGTGGACATATACAGGTTATAACCTTATCTGGTCACAAAACAAAAAACAAATATGGATAAATACCAATAGGATGACCAAAAAATAAATATGGATAAATACAGACGGAAATGTTCAAAACATAAATACCATAAAACCGGGATCCCTAAGAATAACTAAAAGATACCCGAGTGAATTTGATATCGGGGTCCTCCTGTTATGATTAAAAGTAGTGAGTGCCTGAATATGGAGACAGTGGTCCAATGCAGGTCATAAAGTGGTGTTAAAAGGGTCAACATGTTACTTGCCAATGTTTGTTGCTATCGATTGGGGCACATCTTCAGGACCAACAACCTAATTTACTGGTGATTGGGGAAGTGTGAGTGAGTTATTACCAAATGAACCCAATCACTTAAAACACTAACATAGCCCTTAATGTATGTAGTATACCCACGGCTGTCTAGAAACGAGCAAAGTAAAAGTATCAATCAAGGTATTAAAAACATCATATCCATGATAATCGTGGAAAAGCATTAAGGGTCTTTTATAGTTACATGCCAGAGTACAATCACTTCTGTTGGTGAATGTGCCAAGTCACTGTGTATACAAACAAATAAACAGACAGGCAGGTGACACACTAGTGAGGTAATCCACCACACTTTCCATAGATCACACTGAGGGGGAAAAATGTATCTGTGTGAGCCACAACTGTGGTGCAGCCTACCAAAATCTGCTGCGCTAATGATTCCTTAGGTGGTGGCAGAGGCTGCACTAGCAGCAGAACAGAACTTATGGAAAAAGTATTGAGATTAGACCTCAATTTAACATAAAATAATACAGGAGTAAAAATTGCACCAAAATACACATGGAGTCCTGCACGCTCAGTAAGTGGTGACCTACCCCTCTCTGCTCCCTGGAGGTACTGAGTGAGCAGACTCAGAGGTCATGTATGCTGGACATCTAGGTATTATTGGCTCACAGGTGAGCGTGATTAAGGGATGGGGTTTGTTGAAACGGCCATCCAGAGCGTTTTAGAGGGCAAATCCATCGCCATCTGAGGTAGCGGGCAATGTATGTCTGATCCCCTTAACAAGTGTGGAAGCCGGAAGAGGGAGCCGGCAGCCTTGCACTCATCAGTGCAGGCAAAGTATATCAGAACCCCTCAACAAGCGCAGGAGCTAGGAATCAGACTCCGCAGCCCTCACTGCAACACAGAAGCGCAGCAGTGCGAGGCAGGGTGTCTTTGTTAAAAAAGTTAAGAAGTAATGAAAAGAGGAGCAGACAGTGGGCTAGTCCCACATGGTTACGTTACAATAGGAAAAAGGGCCACCATGTTGGAGCCCAATGGGTGGATACCAAATCTAATGCCCTCATGTTGTCCAAGTACCTATCGTATAATTATGGCACAAATGTGAAGACCTTTATTAAATTGAAATATAGTCCTCAATGGGGCTGCCATCTAAAAATGGCATGGAGTGTTATCTACATTTCAGCCCTAATTTTGCAAAAAAGGCTTTTGTATTAGTATTAGGGCACAAAAGAAGAAAACAGAGAAAATAATTAATTATATTGAATTCTTCACAAGGGCAGTGTGCAGCTCCTTAGCGTAAATGTGAAACTATGTGCCAAGGTAAGACAAGTTGCAAACAAGGTATGTGAAAAGGTGCTCTTCAAAAGGGCAGCTTATGCTCATCATATCATAATGTCAACAAGGCGTATCTAGGCACAAATATAAGCCAGTTGATACATTAAAAAGATGTTCCCACAACGGGCATAGTGTACCCATCATGTCTTAGTGTCAAAGACTGGCATCTAAGGTCTCTCAAGTCGTGTGTCAGATACAGAAGGTATAGAAAAGCCAGTGTGGACCCATGATATCTCCCAAGTCACAACCCGTAGCTAATAATGCTAGAAGTACTCAGTGGTAGGTACCAAGGGGAAGCACTGGATCATTATGCTGTCTGGTAGGTTATCTTGCTACCATCTCAATGGTACCCCAGGGGACCCTTTACCCTTTGCGAATGTTGAAACAAATACTTTTTAAGAGAAGTCAGTGTCCCACAAACCACTGCCTACTCTTAAAAAAAGGAAATGTAAATGTCTAATTTTATTTTTTGAAATGCATCCAGTTTTCCTTCAAGGAAAATGGGCTGCATTTAGAAAATGATTTATTAAAAGCATTTCATAGAGATGCAGCAGGTCACCGTACCTGTACCACCGTACCTGTGATGGCTGCAATTCCTAATGGTTTGCAAACTGAAGCCTACCTCATTACTATTCATGAGGTAGGTGAATGTGTGACTCTCCAGGAATCTTTACTTACAGGATGTAAGTTTTCTGACATCTAATAAGAATTGTGATTAGGAAATCACTATTCCTACCTTTTGTACATCTGGTCATTGCTGCAGAGTATTGTAGAGTTTTTTGTTTTGTTTTTACTTGTGAGCCATATTGTTCAAGTAGACTGTCATTCTTTAAGTTAACACCTAGTTTGGGGTCTTGATATGTCCCTAGTGAGTCATTAAATGAAGATTAGGAGGGTTTGAAGTGCATTAGGAAGAAGGAGAAGGCTACCCAGTGCTTCGCCTCATCAAGCTGAAACATATTTCTAATTAATTAGCTCATTGGTATATTGTCCTTCGAACACAATTCGATAAACTGATGTTAACCAAAAATATAAAGAGCATATTCACTTTGCTGATGCATGGTACTATTTACCAAGGTACTTTACCAGACTCGATGCATTGAAGAGATTCACACTCAGGAATTGGAGCAAGATTGTGATTCAAATATGCAAAAGATGAAGATCGTCTTCGATGGGTCTCTCCTATACAAACACAAAACACCTTTAAAATCAACAGAAATAATCAGCTACTCAGAGTAGCCCACAATGATCTATTCGACAGAAACTTCATGGAAAAATCACAGCCACACATTCACATAACACTTCTGGCAAATTACAACTCCTACCTCCTTAGGGTGCATTTTGTTATCCTAGAGGCAGATTGTCTTTAAGGACCATTTTTTTAATGCAAGACCACTATGATTTAAGGGCTTCTTCTTACTGGTCCCTCAGAAAGGAGAATCTCGATTAGACTTCCTAATTTTTTAAGCACTTAGTCAGAACCTTTCAGCTGTGAGGGTCTCAGTGAAGGATGGGCCCCTCCGAGGGATGTGATTGAAAAGGAGAGGTTAAGGCTCTAACTGAGGTTCACTTTCCAACTGTGCACGTACCTACCAGGCCTTCAGATGTCATTGAAATAACCCTAGCCACAGATCATAGTAAACGTTTCGTAAACATTGTGCATCACAATTTAAGTAAATAGCCAAGTACAGTTCTCATCTTTGCGCAAATAAATGGTTCCATGTTTATAATCAAAGTAATACTAACTACAGAAAATTTGCATTGATGTAACATTTCTCTCAGCAGTTTGCATGTTTGCAGTAAATGTCTAAGGGGATCATTTTGAGCTTGGCAAGTGGAAGAGTCCGACCGCCCACCCACCCGCCAAACTCCTGCGGTCAGGTTGCCACCAGTGCAGCCGCCTTCCCGCAGACCCCATTACAAGTAAACTGTTTCATCCCACAGGCCTAGCGGGGAACAGTCCACAACATTGACGTCGGCTCATAATGGAGCCGACAGCAATGTTGCAGTGTATATGGTGCAACAGGACCCGTTGTGCTTTTCACTGTCTGCATAGCAAAGAGTGAAAAGCCCGACGGAGATGTCATTGGGGGCCCCTGTACTGCCCATGCCAAGTGAATGGGCAGTGCAGGAGCCCCCATGTAGCCCCCTGCACCCCGTTGCCGCCAGATTTTACATGGCGGTGCAATGGCCATGTAAAAGTTGGTGGAGAGGAGGCTTGTAATCCCCAGGGTGGCGCTACATGCAGCACTGCCCTGGAGGATTAGGGCCACCAGCACCGCTGGCAGTTCGACCGTGGCCGTATCGCCATGGTCACAATGTGGCAGCACGACTGCTGCAAAAGCGGTCGGACCACCGCTTTGGGGGTGGTCAGACCACGGCCCTGGAGGTCTGTAGACCACCATGGTCATAATGACGACCTAAATGTGTTCACTGAATAAACAATCACAAACTTACAGTCAAAAGTCACACCAATCACAACAGGCTGGGAAATGGAATCACTGCAAAGAAGGACATATGTATGCAGAGAGTTACTATTTCAATATTACATTGAAAGTGCAGAGAGAAAAGAGACATTTAAGTGAGAATACGTGTGTTTTCCGTTCACCTTTTTTCATAAAGAAAAATGCCTAATGCAGTTCACTTTAACTATGTACAAAAATGTAGATCCTAATCAGGCTTATGACATGCAAGGGAAAGAATAAAGGTGTTTCTCGAAAAGGTACAACTCAGCTTCAAGAATCGACTTTTTTTTATCTCCCATCTGTGGAGCAGAATAGGTTCAGGTATATTAGCTCATCCCTTTTCAAATCATTCAGTTTTGATGAAAGCTGGGTTATGATTATGTGATCTGTATAGACAATTAAAAAAAAAAAATAGGTACAGTGTGGGGGGCTTTAAAGCATGTGTACGGGGTGAAGCAATATCATTCAGAGCGCAAATCAATAAACTTAGAAAAAAACAAGCTGCGATTCTGTGATATGAACTTGATCAGGCCACGCTCATTCACTCCACGGTCCCCTCACTCAGTACTAGCACCAAGCTCCAACAGGCATGTCAAAACCTAAAAGACTATTATACGTCTAAGGAAATTGTTAATCAAAAAACTTTCTTTCAAAACTTCTACGAAGAGAGCGAGCTCGTAGGACGTTTCTTGGCTTGGTCAGAAAAGAGGAATAATCAAGTTATTAAGTCAATCTTTGATGAAACAGAAGACAGAGAGGTTACCCAATCATAATTAAAAGGCAAAGTGAATGTTGAGCATTACACAAGGCTATATGCATCAATTAATAGTTTTCCTCCTGCGCATATTGAGGAATGTTTACACTGGATCCGATTGCCGGCCCTGTCCAGTGAGCTACAAGCTATGGCTACACCACCTACTAGTCTAGCCAAAGTACAAGAGGCTTTAAGATCTTTCCCCAATACAAAAAGCCTGTGGATGTTACGGCCTACCAGCTGAAATCTATGAGGTGTTTAATGTCCAAGTGGCTAAGTTTGTAATTATTTTGTTCAATAAGACCTTTGAAAGGTGTGAACTTCCTAGTTTATTCACAGAAGCAGTGATTATCAGTTTCTTGTAAAAGATAAGCCCTCCAACAAACCAGGCTCTTATTGCCTCATTGCTGAATTGCGACTACAAAATCTTCAGCAGAACTGCTGTGACCAGGACAGCTTCCTTAGCGCAATATTTGGCCCACCAAGACCATGCTGGTTTTTACCAGCTAGATTTATTTAATCCAACATCAATTTTTGCATACAAGCAGTAGACTATTAGTCTAATGATTGCACAAAGTCGGCAATTATTATGCTTGATGACGAAAAGGCCTTCGATTTAGTTCAATGCAAGGTCCTATTTACCAATTTATTGAATTTCGGTTTCCCTTAGCTAATGCTTGGACTGCTGGAAAATTTGTACAAGAGGGCTCAGGCAAAGATTATAATCAATTTACAAATTTAGATTTGTTACCATCAAAAGAGGTGCAAGGGTGCCCTATTTCACCTGTCTTGTTCGCCCTGTTAATTGAACCTATGGCCACCGCATTAATGCAAGATGTACAGATCAGAGCTCCTATTCAAGGCGCACCCAAGATAAAACTTTTTGCAGATGACATGATCCTTTATTTGGCTGCCGAGGAGCAAAATATCTGCAAAGCACTGGTAAAATTCAGGCGTTTACAGATATTTAGGGCTATACAATAAATCATACTTACGCCCTCATTATGAGAGTAGTGGTCCAACCGCCCTATTATGACCGTGGTGGAGCCGCCACTGTCCAACCGCTGACACCACCAGGCTGCCGCCAGCCTGCAGCCTGGTGGTCCCAGCGGCTGTAATCTGCCAGGGCAGCGCTGCCCTGGGGATTACGAGTCCCCATCCGCCAGCCTTTCCATGGCGGTTCACACCACCATGGAAAGGTTGGCGGGATGGGGGCATCGGGGGACCCTGCACTGCCCATGCATGGACAGTGCAGGGGCCACCATGCACAGCCCCCTTGCGCATTCCACTGCCCAAGTTATGGGCAGTGGAATGCGCAATGGGTGCTGTTACACCCACCACACCGCCACATTGCAGCCAGCTCGATTATGAGCCGGCTGCAATGTTACGACCCTGTTCCCCACTGGGCTGGCAGGTGGAAACACTGTTTCTGCCGGCCGGCCAAGGAGGAAACTCAAAATAGGGCCTGCTAGGTTTAGCCCGCAATGGCGGTGTAGTGGCATTATGAGTTTGGGAGGCCGCGAAACTCATAATGAGGGCCTAAGTCTGAAGCCTTCCTCTTTAATAGTTCCCCTGCGGTCTTAGTTGTCACTTTCAGAACCCATTATTACAGCGCTCGCCCTATTAAACACTTAGGCATTTATGTCACACAAGATTTTCCAGATCTGTAGAGATTAAACTATACCACCACTCAACAAAGTGTATGGGTTGTTTCAGCAGTGGTACTCGTTGCCTCTCACCATATTAGGACGTGTAGCCTTAGTTAGGATGGCAGTCTTTCCTTTGTTTGTCTTCATCTTTGCTCATATTATGATTAAAATTCCTCAATCTTTTTCATTCAATTAGACTCCATGCTTTGCCATTGTTTATGGCAGGGGAAGAAAACACATACCAGGTTGACGACTTTGCAGCTGAACAGTGAGGATAGAGGACTAGCCGCAATATTATTAGGCTGCGCCCTTTGACTGGCTTGTTTGTGCGGCAAATATGAGCAACCAGTCCCATCACTTCTACCTCAAGCAGATGTTAGGTGAGGCCGACATCCAGCTTCCCATCCTTTTAAAAATACAAAAATGTCTTAAAAGCACAAGATGCAAGCTGCCTCATATAGTTGTGTTTACATTTGCGAAACTCAAAGAGGAAAATCAGATCCCCCTCTTTCATTCCCACATTCGTCTGAGAGACTGCCCTTGGCTGGGATTGCAACTAGAGACCGCAGCCAAAAGACAATGGGAAAGGGTGGGATTTTTCAGCTTCAAGACTTTATGTTGACTGTGAAATCCTGGGAACAGTTCACTAGTACTAATCCAACTATTTCTTCCATACTAGTATTCTCTTATTTGTGTATCAGTCACTTTTTAATGAGTTATGTACAACCTCGTAATTCAGTATTCAGGGATATCAGTTGAGCTTATTTTGCGACTGGCCTTATGGGGATAGGGAATTGGTATCGGTTTTCATTGCAGGAGTTAAGCGAGGATGTGCTCTCTGTCTTCTTGACTAACATTCAGGCCCTACAGAATGCAAGATCGACAGCCAGATATGGCTCTGGTAAAAATCAAATGGCCCATAAAGCTGTCCGGGGTGCATATTTTAAAAGGATGGCCTTTTATTCCAAATTGTTGCCAAATTTTATTCCTTTTAGGTTGCAAAAAATGGTCTCGACCATTTCACCAGCTTGCTTCAGGTGTGGCCATGGGAAGGGCGACTGGCCCCATATCTGCCTGACTTGCCCCGCTCTTTATCATTTTTGGCAGAGAATATTCGGTTTTATTAGCGGTAAGCAGCAAACTAGGATTGGCCCAGATCAGTATGGACTCTTATTCGGCATGGGCCGTGTCAATTCAAACTACAGTACGGCAACAACAATTATTTTTCATTTCTATGTTGACAGCTAAAGCATTAATATTGCATAAGTGGAGATCTCACGAAGTCCCTACCTTTGGTCAGTGGTTGGTGAAGATGAAGTCGGTAAAATGTTATGAAGAGTAGTACGCTCAAAAAGGTGGGTACTCTTAAAAAATATGGGGACATATGGCAGAATTCACTCGATTTGAGGAACAGTGGGAAATCTTTTTAGTTTCACCTGTCCCCTTAGCTGCGTTTGTACTGTGTATCATGCTGGGGCGATGAGACGTCTTGCACTTTATGGAATTTTATATTCCCGTATTTTGTTTAGGAGCGTTTTGATGGATGTTTAATCTTCTGCCTGTATTTTATGGATTTTCGAATCTGGATGTATCCTTGTATTACCACTATGAACTTTTTCTACCAGATCAATAAATACAAATAAAACAATTATAAAACTATGTACAAAAATATTCTAAAACGTACATCCACATTTAGAGGCCAATTCACATAAGTACTTATGAGTATGGGCAGAAGTACTATAGGAGTACTCATTTACGTAGTCTTAACTGCCTTTGAGAATAGTCTCCTTTGGCCCTTAGTACGGGTGCCCCAGAGCTGTAGGTGCTACTCATCACATCCCAAAAAATCTGGCTCCTCTGGGTACAGAATTTATTGGGTGCGATAAACCGCTCCTATTCATAGTTTTGGGGAATAGCATGCAGTTTTGCTGCTTAACAAACCAAACTCCACATGTCACAGTAAATAACTCACTCTTACTCTAACTCTTACTCTACTCGAACCCTGGTTGGACCTGCTGAAACTTAACAAAGTGTGAGGTCTTTATCACACCCTGTAATTACCGGGTGTGGAAAACTTGGTATTCTGACAGAACACTCCAACACACTCATGATTAGGGCCATGGTATGCAACAGTCTATATAGTATATATATATATTTTGACCTCCATGTCTGATAACTCCCACTCCAATATGGATGTCTAGTGATTGTACTTCGTTCTTCCCATACAAATCTGGTTGCTCTTCTATAATTACTGAGTAAATTACATTCCATTGTAGGTGGCCAAGATGGCAGTAAGGTGAGGCATATGGAGATCTATCTGTCGACCTAAATCAGACTCTAATGCTGTGCCCTCCAGGATATGGTGGTCAGGAGGTACTTGGGGGTGGGTGGACTTTGAAAGGGAGTGTCGGGGAAAAGGGGATCGGCACTGGATGCCTTGCCAAAGTCATGCATGAGAGCAGAGCCATAGCCTGAGACCCCAAGACAGCAGATTAAAGTTGACTTGGAGGGCAGGTCCTTATTGGTGTTGCTACAGATTGGTAATGTCAAACTCACAGCGGCCAGCCTCGTTGCCTCTAACAGTAGTCAAGAGCCATTCCTCAGAGGGGGCATGAGAAACAGAAGAGGTCCTTTTAGGTGGGGGCTTTACTCTAGTGATCGAGAGCCTCAGTGTTCGTTCAACACGAAGGGCACATGGCAGGCAGAGGGGAGCAAGTCGCTCTGGGAGGTGGGTCTGGATAAAATATGCTCAGCCAAAAACCAACTGACATATATTATATCCACTTTTCGGCAGCTCACTATGTATATGCAAGGTTGGATCATCTTTTGGTCTCGCACTCACTGGTGTTGATGATCAGTCAGTCAGAAATTGGTCATATAGAACTGTCAGACCATGCCAGGTCTCCTTTATGCTTTTTGATTGGGTAGATCCTGTGACGAAGGGCAATTAGAAGCTGAGAGAAGTGTTATTGTGCTTTAAAGATGTCAAGAATAAAGTCCATGAGATAACTGAGAAGTACATAGCCAAGGACAGTAAGGGGACAAATTGAGGGTGACCAGGTACTATTACAGTAATCAGAGGTTACCAACAAAGTCTATCACCCTGTGAGGTCAGGGGCTTTTAAACGTAGTACTGTGAGCTAGTCTAATAAACCAACATATACTGATAATATAAGCAGACTCAGGGCCTCATTTAGAACTCGGCGGATAGGTTACTCCGTCACAAAGGTGACAGATATCCCATCTTCTGAAATCTACATCCCATTATGTCCTATTGGAGTTACATTTCGACGGACAGGGTATCTGTCACCATCGTGATGGAGTAACCCGTCCCCTGAGTTCTAAATTAGGCCCTTAGACTCTATATTGTGAAAGTTGTGTTGATGTATTACGCAGTCATAGTAAATTCGTAGAGACCGTATAACATGGCACCTCCAACGATCTAGGTCTGGTACCTAATTAATGGGTCTCCTGAGCAGTTTGCTTGTGTGCACAAGGCTATTTTTTCACAACTATTCGGACAAGTCTGTGGTGATAAGGATTTATTTTCCTCAGCTTTAATAGGAAAAACGTATTTATGTCTATAGGTTAAGAAAGCTTGATCTTTTCAAAGGATTGCCTCTGTATAGTGTTTCCTTTCTTTGAATTCCATTCATTAAATATGCTGCAACCAGTGGTTATTGCTGTTAATTGCAGAGAAGCAGTCACTAATCATTTCACAAAATATGGGCTCACCAGTGGAGGTGGAGAAGTTATAATTGTGACGTTTTTTTATTCCTGGGTTAATTTTCCTGCCGTCGATGCCAGTTCACAAGCATTTCACATACACTGTGGCTGCAGTGCTGGATTCATGTACATCTTATGAATATTTAGAGGTACCTTTAACTTACCAGTTGGTTCCAAGTTGCCCACCTACATGCAGTTCAAAATGTTACACTTGGCCCTCTCTGTAATGAAGGGGCAACCTGGCCAGGTTTAGCAGGCTATACACCTTACTCACATAAAAATAATTTAAACCAATGTGAAACGCTTGCTCTATTAAATCTTTTGGTTAGGCTGTATCGGTGTCTAATGCAGTACATCATGCGTACATTAACTACTGCTACAGCAAGGGCTCTTCAAGCTCATTAGGCACAGTTAGCTGTGCCGGCAATTAGTCCAGTTACTATTAATGCCATTATGGGTAAAATTTCGACCAAATGTGATGAAATTCCATTTTGCATTGCACAAAAAACAAATTAGTATGAAGCAGTGTTTCTCTGTACAGGACCCCAAGATAAGTTGTTTAGAATTCTCACTATGTGTCATCCACTTGGTATGGTTCCCCCTGTCAAGAAGTGTAATACATGGAACACTGTATTTGCTGTAATTTACACCATTATGCATGGGACTCCTTGAATTGCAGTTTTACCTGAAGTCCTTAAACAGATTCAAGCTGAACATGGAGCGGCCCCTGCCCTGGGTTTGGGGATGAAACACCTTAGCAAGTTTGCCACAGTGTCCTCAATAATTTTAAGTAATATCAAAGGGGAGGCAGCTTCTTTTGCGATACACCAATGGCTCACGTCAGTTCCCACTGTGGCTCAGGAACGTGAGCTCCCTAAAATAATTTCAGAAATGTATACATCTCTAGGTCATGATAGTTTGGGAGCCACAACTTAACATCTGATATTTGATAAAGCCAAGCAGACACCTGAGACTTCTAAAAAGTGCAGGGATAAAAATAAAGGCAGAGCTCAAACTAGAAACACAGACTGGATCTTCACAACTAGAGTTTTCCGAACAACGTTGCAATCTACATAACTCTGATACATTTAAACAGCCTGACAGGTATCAGTCTTCTGATACACATCCTTATCGTTCTTTTCAGGTCTCTACAGACAAGTGGTCAGAGAGAGGGGGCAAGGCGACCGCAGGCAGGACGAGTTATGCGAAACTGAAAACTGACTCACGGCGCTCCTCTGATCTCATCATAAAAAAGGAAGAGAAATTTCCACAACACAATGCACAATTTAAAAAGAAGAAAGTGGCAGGAATTTCCAGTAAATATGCCACAAATACTCAGAACTCTTCTTCTGAACAAGATGTGAGTGAGAACTCTTCTCAACAGCGCAGCAGAGATCACAATAGTTCACCAGACTCTTCAGAGTTCTGGTGGCGACACCGACTAAGACTATGTACAGGTTGAAACTCCAGATCAGCGGCTAAGCCCTCCTTACAGACGTTATGATTTGGATATACAAATTGAGGGTTACATTCCACGTACTATTAGAGTAATAATGCATTGTAAAGCAAATTTGAGAAGGTAAGAAGGTTATAAAGCAATTGTCAACGTGCTGTGTTGAAACATTTAAACACATTAAAAACTGTCCCATGTGCTTAGTACCTCACATATTTCTTTATTTAATTACCTTTACAAATTAAATCAATACAAGGCCTACTTATGTGTGGTTTGTCTGACTGGACACAATGATGAGACAGCCAGAGATAGGCCTCAAAGGGCATTCTACAAGTCACTGGACATCTTATCCAGGGACCAGAGCCCGAAGAAATATGATCACATCACCCCCGTACTGATGAAACTCCATTCACTCCCTTTGCTGGAATACTACATCATCAAAACCAGCTGCATCATTTACAAGGTTACGCTCCCCGTAAACCAACCAACTGGAAATGTGTTATAGTTGGCTATCTTGGACTGGCATACATCTCCAGTAGGCCCTTCATAGCTCAGCAGCTTTCCTGAAATCAAATGCATGTTTTCTTTGCAGCGCAAATCTTATTCAACTTCAAAGGAACGTGGGCTATGTCAGAGAGATTACATTTCCACTTACATAATGCTATCATTCGTTTTAGTTCATTATTGTTGCTAGCACAGTGCATTTGGCATTTGTAAGCAATGCTGCTGCTCTCACGTTTACAGGGAGCGGCGGACTCCTTATGCTATGAGTGGCTGGTACCCGAGGAGCCAAGGAGGCACAGCGTCATTTTCCCAACTGCTTTCCATCTTGATATGCAGGATTCTGGCTCAACTCCACCAGGTCTGCACACTTTCTTAATTCACAAGAAAGTGTTCATAATGACAAGCTTATGTTTTTGTTTTTTTATTACAAGCCCTAATGTGTTTAATACCACAAACTATTCTTCAACTGGACAGCTTGCTCCTTTAAAATCAGTGGTTATACTCCAAAGGTGGGTGAGCCAGTAAAAGCTATAGCCAGGCTCAAGCGAGAAGCCGGGCTTAGTTTGAGGTCTTGTTGAAGCCTCAAGCAAAGCCAAGCCTTCAAGTGGTTTAATCTGTCTGTAACTCTCCCTCTCCCCAACGTTGTGGAGATCTTGCCAGAACTGCCAACTTTGGAATCAGGGCATCTGGTTCGAGTCTCAGCATTGCTCAACAATTCTAGATAAATCACTTACTCTCACTGTGCCTATAAAAATGATTTTGACGTTTTGAATTGTGACTGGTGCACGCATAAAGTGCTCCAATACCGTCAGGTCCAGTTCGCGCTATATAACATTGGACAAAGGGCAGTGCTTAATTTGTAAATAAACATGTGCCGGTGCCCAAAGTCCTCCTCTTAAACACGCGGGCTGCTGCAATTAAATGTGCGAGCACGGAAGACTGATTGACCGTAATCCTGAAGCGATATCGGGCCTCTTCAATCCATTTAAAGTCATATCTTGCCCCGTCAGCTCACACCTGCAGCTTTCTACTTTCTCCCATTGTGACGCTTTTTCGTTTTTCTCTAACTCCGTCTTTCCCATATGTGTCTTTTGCTCGCATTAAATGCTTGAGGCAGAAAAATAAGCGCCGGCCCTCAAAAATAAGTGCCGGTGCCCAGCTCTGGAAACAACAAGCATAAATTAAGCACTGACAAAGGGTAACATTAAAAATACAGTTTTATGACACACATATGCAGGCATGGGCTGGCCTGTAAAGAGGCAGAGGCCCTGGAAGGCTAAATGGATGAAGCAAAGTCTGTTGAATGTCAGCAGACAAATAAAGAGGCACTCCTTTTATTCCACAAAAAGCCAATACGGTGTTCAAATCAGACTTGCTGTAGAATTGGAAAGATGTCTCAATCTACCATCAGAAAAGAGAGGGGTAGATGACAAAACATTCACCTAATGCGAGGAAGAGCCTGGTGCACGACATGGTCAGTTTTCCAACTTGGATACATTTGCTTAGTAGCAGTAGTGAATATGTGTGTGTTTTTACAGTACAATGACTCAGCACCAGTGTAAGCATCGTGACAACACGGAGTTGCATTTGTAATTCGGCTAGTGAATAAGTGAGCTACCAGTTTGGCACTGATCTTTGGGACTTGTAGTGGCTGTTTTGCACAAAGCGGAGCCAGGAATCCAGGATAAAGTGCAGCTTTCCCACTCAAACTGTGTGACCGTACGCAAATATTTTATCTCACCCACCCAGAAAAAAGAAGCCGGCAAAAGGGGCTGCTGCAAACCAAGACTGCTATCGGCAGTTCACGCGTTTTGCAGTTTACACATGTTACGGGACAGAATATTGTGCTCTGTTGAATGTTTACACACACACGCACCCTGAAGCATTTCCCACACACAGAGCGCTATCCATACAAACAGAGTAGCACATGGGTTTAAACCTGGCTGGGTGCCTACCTTGCACTGTCCCTGGGCCAGAGGCTTCTTTGGTCGGGAACTCCAGGGGGAGTCTTGGGGAGTGACCAGTTCTTTGAAAGTCCAGCCCAGAGAATGTTGTTACGAAAAAAGGTAATAGCAACAAATACCATGAAGTACTTACCACTACGCTCCGCATATATGTGGGACACTGTGTGTAGGGGTAAAATACGAATAACTCTCAGTCATGCCTCGCCCTTGTATCCCTGTTTTCTAATGCCTCACATTGTGCACCATACACTGAGCCTGAAAAGGGAAGAGGAGATACTAGCAAGAGATAGAAAATGACCAATCTCAGCAGCTATACAGTGATTGGCCATGTTCTTTCAACACAAACCTCCCACCCACATGCTCTCTCACTAGTAGTCAGTGTAGGTAGCTGTCTCTGTATATACTATGTCAAAATGAGATATAGTGTGCAGGGAGCCCAGCGGTTCTCAGAGGCTTGACAGAGGCTAAAGTAGATAATACTATTACTCTCTTTTGTGGTAGTGTGGTTGAGCAGTTAGGCTTATCACAGGGTAGTGCAAAGTATTTGTTGTACACACACAGTCAAGAAATGAGGCACACACTCAATGATTAACTCCAGGCCAATAGTATTTATATAGCAAAAATATATTTTGTTACTTTATTACTAGGACAGGACCTCTGTTGCAGGTAAGTACAGTTGTAAGTAGGTATCAAGTATATGTATCAAATGTACTTTGTTTTTAGCAGATAAAACAGTTTACAAGTAAGTAGCAATTTTCTATTTCAAAAGTTGACACAGTGCAATTTTCCATATGAGTCCATAGAGCCCTGGGAGGGGAAAGTGTTAGCATGGAAAACAGGTAATTACACGACTTACAACTTCAGTCTTCGGAGGTTAGGATGTCCATAGGTCGACGCTTAGGTTGACCCAAAAATTAAACATGGGGCCGGCTGGGTGTAGAGGTCAAATTTGGCATCAGGTTTGCAATGCAATCCTATGACAACTGGGGGTGCTTGGAAAATATCTGCTTCCAGGCAAGTACCCATGTCTTCGGAGAGCAGACCTGAGGGGTTTAGGTGACCACCAGGAGGGCCACAGGTAGGCACCATTCACACACCCTCAGCGGGATAGGGGTGGCTGAGTGCAAGGTGCAAACACAAGGTTGGGTGCCCAATGCTTTTCAATATGGGGACCCCGGGGTCACAAAAGATGCTGCAGGCTGGATCCAGGGGGTTGGTCCTGGAAAACCACAGGCTGGACAAGGACGAGGGTTGCCTGCTGAACGTCACTAGACTGTCGGTTGGAGTCCCCAAAGCCTGGGGGCTGTGGGTGCATGGGTACCTTTAGGTATCCAGAATCTTCGGCGGATCCGGTCGTGGTCTGGGGGGTCCTCTGGTTTCAGGCTGCAGGCATTGTTGTGTATTCCATGAGTGGTCAGCCCAGGGTGGACACAAGGTTGGAATCACCTGCGGACGTGCTCTGGACCAGTGGGCCACCTGGACACGAGCCGTGGATGTCAGGTGTATTGTGGGCAGGGCTCGTAGATTCAGGGCGGTTCTGGAGTCCCTATTGGAGTGTCTTGTGAACAGTGCCTCTGCCCTCTGAAGTTTTGGTCTTCTGCTGGGCAGGCAGTCTTCTGGGGCTCTGTAGAGGTCACTGATCCTGCAGGATGCATCACCTTTTTGGTGCAGGAGTCAATTGGTGTCTGGAGTCTTCTCTGCTGGGGTCAACCTTCTTCTTGCTTCTTTTCTTCTTGAGGTCGCCAGGAATCTGGTGAGCTAGGTTCTGGGGTGCCCTTAAATCCTAGATTTAGGGGCATTACAAGGGGGTCAGAGGGCAGTAGACAATGGCTACTTTCCCTAAGGGTGGCTACACCCTTCCTGTGCCCACTTCCTTTGGGGAAGGGGGCACACTCCTAACCCTATTGGACCCTGTCCTCCAAAACAAGATGGAGGATTCTGCAGGGAGGGGGTCACTTCAGCTCTGGACACCTTAGGGGTGGTTCTAGCTGGAGTGGTCACTCCTTCCTGTTTTACCTAATGTTCCCGCCGGACTTGCCGCCAAAAATGTGGCTTCGTCCAGTGGTGGGGGGGATCTCTACTACTTAGAGTGCTCTGGGACAGGAGGCTTGAGCCTTTGAGGCTCGCTGCCAAGTGCTGCAGTTCATGCAGGGAGGAAGTGTGAAGCACCTCCACCCACAGCATGCTTTGTTTCTGACTCCAGAAAGCACAGACTGTCACCCCATGGGATCAAAAACTTGTCTTTTAGTGGCAGGCTAGTACAGACTGTTCAGCCCTATACTAAATGGTTGGTTAAATTTCAGGGGTCATCTCTAGGATTTCCTCTGGGTATATTGTACAATAAATCCAACACTGGCATTAGTGTTGGTTTATTGTGCTGAGAAGTTTGGCGCCACACTTCCCAGCCTCCAGTGAAGCCATCATGGAGCTGTGGAGTTTGTAATGACAAACTTCCAGCCTATGTACTTAATATGGCCACACTGCACTTACAATGTCTAAGAATGAACTTAGACACTGTAGGGGCATATTTTGCATGCAGCTATTCTCTCACCTGTGGTATAGTGTACCCTGCCTTGGGGCTGTAAGGCCTGCTAAAGGGGTGACTTACCTTTGCCACAGGCAGTGGTTGGTGGGCATGGCACCCTGAGAGGGATGCCATGTTGACTTTGCCTTTTTCTCCCCACCAGCACACACAATCTGCAATGACAGTGTGCATGTGCTCGGTGAGGGGTCCCTTATGGTGGCACAATACATGCTGCAGCCTTTCGGACCCTACCTGGACACAGAGTCCTTGGTTCCACTGGTACCTTTTACAAGGGATGTAGCTGTGTGCTAAGGGTGTGCAAATTGTGGGAACAATGGTACAGTTTAGGGAAAGAACACTGGTGCTGGGGCCAGGCTAGCAGGATCCCAGCACACTCTCAGTCAAGTCAGCATCAATATCAGGCAAAACTTAGGGGGGGGATAATCATGCCAAAAGTGACGCGTTCGTATAGACTGGGCTTATTACGAGTGTCTCTAAAGCCAATCCAGACTCTGCTGCCTTGCTGTTTATTTTAGCAAACAGCATGACAGCAGTAGTAGGATTGTCTGGAGCAGCAAAAACCAGCACATCCTAAGAGGCCATAGAGACTGTGCTTGTGAGCCTTGGCTCACTAGCATTGCGGGGTAGATAAGACCTCAGGTGCGCATGTTGGGTTAGTCACAGAAAGACACCCGCCAAATCCGACATGCATATTTCAGTTAAGTGCAGATACAGCAAGCCAGCTGCCAATAATTACACCCTGCCCTGCCCACACGCAGTGTGATCTGAGCACCTGACCCATCCTGTGGCAGCAGCTGAAATAAAAGCACTGCTGGCATGTGACTAGGGAAAAAAACAACTTTTACTCATTTAAAAGTAGTTTACATTTTTTAATACAGGGGCTAGCAGGGCAATAAATATAAGAGGGTCAATGTCCCAGCACCCTAATAAGGAACTGCTCCTGCCTAAAAGCCGCAATTTGATAGCATTCATAGCAATAGGAATATAACAATGGTCCTGTCTGCTCCCGCAGAGGTATAAGAACAGTCCAGGTCTGTTTGCTGCCTGAGTGACGTCAATTTGACAAGAAAGCTTTGTTTTACGTTGATGGCATTTATCTCACAGATTATGATTTAAACTCGCATTTGACCAGAGAGTCTCACATAACTGTGGGATTCGCTGACCATGGCTATAAATTCAATTTTCCAACATCTAAAATTGCCTTTCTCAGTATCCTGCTTTTCAGATATAAATGATTAAAGGAAGTCAAAAGCCTAGCACCACATTTCTTAGGGAAGTGTGCTCTATTGTAACCGCCAAATACCTGAAAAGCTTCAGTCACTTTTGGGCTTTTTAATGTTTTGTAGAACTTACATACCAAATTATGCGCAATGGGTTAAACCTTGTACGATTTCATTAGTCCTGATGTTTCTCATAAACATTGAACTACTGATCAAACTGATATTCTTAGAAACTTACAGACATGCTTGAGTCTAAATACTTACATGCTTGTGTTAACACTACTAATTAGTGATCTGCATAATTAGTGGGTTCCAATGGTTACACATGTTTTATTCAATGAATGGTAAACAGTGCAGATTGCTTATTAATTGCATTTTAATTCCAATAAATAAATTTATTTAGCATCAATAGAAAAGACAGACTGCAGTTCAAACAGCTGTCCCGAAGAAACATCCATTGGCTGAAGGAAAACTTGTGTTTGCCTCTAGGTCAGTATGCTTTCACAATCAATACTGATGGTTCAGCCCAGCCCATGGCTGGTACTAAGTACAAGTACTTAGCTGCATATGCTGCAGTAAAAAGTGCCATGAAAGATGGTGTATTTTAGGCACAGAAAACATTTACAGAAACTTTGGGTGACTGTACTGCTCAGGTGGCTGAATTGAAAGCTTTGGTTCTAGCACTGCAGAATAAAGATTCATAATTCCCTACACATATAGTGTGTGATTCCTATTACTGCATCAAGCCCTTTAATGATAATTTACCTTATTAGTGCTTGAATGGATTCAGAGATTCTGAAGCTAACGCTATCAAACATAAGCTTCTCTGGGGAAGGTGGAGGCACTGAAAGATGCTTTGTCACAGGCTCATGTGAGCCACACATTGAGTCATCAACTTGTTGGTGTACACACTGCAGGACATTTGTTGGCTGATAAACCTGCCAAAGTGGCTGTTCAGACAGTCTTAGTAGCTGCAATTACTCATTTACATATGAGGATTGATGATGATATCATGGCTGCGGTCACTGCTTTGGCTAGTGGCAAGCCCCTATTAAAGGATATTCAGCAAAAAACTCCTATCTAGTGAGTCCTCAAAATATTCCTTTTGCCTGCATTTTTGGGGTGGGTGATCAAGTGAATCCGAACCAGGACTGCATGTTAGATTCGATAATAGCTGCTCCTGAGGGATTGGTGCCTGCCCAAGATTGTGTGGTCGCTACCGTTTCTTTATTACAGAAACACTACTGGTGGCAGGGTCTTTATAAACAGACTAGAAAATCTGTTCTTTGCTGTGACTTTTGTCAACAAATTAAAAGCTCCACTGTAGCATGCCCACACCAATACCATTTTTAGTTTAAAA
Organism: Pleurodeles waltl; assembly: GCF_031143425.1. Taxonomy (NCBI): domain Eukaryota; kingdom Metazoa; phylum Chordata; class Amphibia; order Caudata; family Salamandridae; genus Pleurodeles; species Pleurodeles waltl. Next base: position 1,026,965,878 of record NC_090437.1, on the reverse strand, counting down.
TGAGCCATTACAAAGTGTCTATTTAGATCCTTGTGGACCACTCCATAAGGATGGTGCCTTTAAATGTGTCTTAGTGGCTTTTGATTCTTGTTCTCAATTTCTATGGGTGTGGCCACAGCGATCGACTGATGCTCGAACTGTTATTAAAGATTTGCAACTCTTTAGCCCTACCTATGCAGTAGCAGCACTCATGGTAAGGGATACTACGGGCACCCTAGGTGTTGCATGTATTATTCCACTCCATATCATCCTGAGGGAAATTCGATAGTGGAACGGAAGAACCATGACTTAAAGCAGTCTGTAAGAGCTAGAGTATTAGGTTCAGATTGTAGTTGGATCCATCACCTGTATGGGGTCCAGAGAGCATTAAATAATTCTAAAAGATCAGAGGTGCTGTGGAATGAAACCAGGTGGCCCTTATGTAGTCACTGTTTCCAAGGTTGTGACTTGTTGTATGAATATCTTATATCCACCCACATGTTCAACTGGGGAAATTAATTTGTGGCTGGAGGTCCCTGTTTCACAAATCAACTTTGATAAATTGACAAGACTGAAAGCCTTATTGTTTCAAAATGATGTTGCGCTAACATCTGGCCCAGAAACTTTTGATCTCCAAGGGGCCTGCTCCTCGTGTGAGGTAGAATCACTGCTGCGCACTCAATTCCCACAGCATTTCGGAGAGCTTGTACACCACATTTTGAATGCTTCTAACACCAGTGGAGTGGCACACTTTTTTAAAGTGATTGGGTCTGGATTAGTTTCCTTATGTTACATGGTTCCTACAAATTTAGTAGGAGTGTATATTAGGTCAACAAAACTGTTACAATATAGGGACTGAGGCAACTTATATTATTAGTAAATGTTGGTATACTATGCTAGCTCACAGTAGCCACATCTAAAAACCCCTAACCTCTCAGGATGATAGACATCGCTAACCTCAAACATGAGTACCCTGATTCCCAAGGAATTTGTGGAAACAGACCTAATCCTTTCATTTGTTACTTTTGCATGCTCAAGGTGTCACAAAGAAAATATACAAAAATACATTTTGGTTACTCCTCTCTGTCACTAATATCTCTACAACACTGAGAGCATAGTGGACACTTGTTGGAATATTCTAACCCCATATCTTAGCATTAGGTGTCAGGAAGCAGGCCTTAATGCATTAACAAATGCACTCGTCTAGGTGTGCTGGCCTGCATACTTCTCTGCAAGGATATCCTCCTTCTCAGGGTGTAGGTCGGGGCCAGCATGGCTGCATCTCAGTCACAACTCACAGCAATTCCATGACAGCCTTGGCACAAAGTACCTCTCACCTTGATCAGCACACGTTGTTTAAAAAAATAAAACACTTTCCTTATTGTACTGTGCCAGAGGTTCAGAACAGCATCTTTAGTTGGTCTAGGGAGAAAGAGTCATCTGCTACAAACACAAAATTTAACAAGAGCATCACATTCTAATTGTACAGCCGTGAAACTAATTGTGCAGGCTACAGAGTGGCAATACCTACCAAAAATAAATGTGTGTTGGGGGCATATTCTCGTACTAGAAAAAAACATGTGCATACCACCATTAGAAAAATAATCCAAGTTAAAAGCAAAAGCTAATATGAAGGCTAAATATAAGCCCTACAATAGGACCAAAAACATTTAGTCTTCAAAAGAATATCTGACGGGCACCAACCTACCCTAACTGAAAGCAGATAACTGCCTTAAACCTAGGCACTTAACAGTATCACAGTAAAACAGCAATGGTATGGTTAACACCAAATAAGCAGAGTGTATGGGACTATATCTAGGCTCACAAAGGTAATTTATTACATATATTTTCAATCAAATACAATTTTGACACACCAGATTCCCACAACTGCCCTCCTAAGCACAAAAACATACATCCTTGTATTCATTATTCACATTAAAAATACATAATAATGGGAGTAAGTTCAGCAGTATGTGTTTCACCATCCGTAGAGTCTTTAATAATAATTCTTTGAAAGATTCCTAATTTCCCACCCATTACCCATATATTGCAGAAGATCTCATATTTCTGCTTGCCTATTTCCTAAGCCTTCATCAGGATAACAGATGTATTGACTGGTTATTCTTCAATCAAATTGTGGCATAGATGTGTTCTGGAATAACTCTTAGTACCCAACAGGTCCAGGATCCAAAAGTCCCATTCTTTGTTCCTACACACTCTTCAAATGTCATACCCCTCAGGTGACATTGTATCCATAAGCCCTCTCATTCTTCTATTGCGTAGTATCCCAAAATTGGATTCACTGCACAGGGCTTTTGCAATCTAATCTTTGATTGGCATAACCACCTCTCCTTATCATCCTCCCATTTCAATATGTACACAATAAGAAGAGGTGCTTATGCCGATCTCACTATGAAAAATGGGAGCACTATGAGTAGACCAGATAAGACTGGTTCATTGCTTCCATCTCCTACATGCGGTGCAACATGATGTGCCAACTTGGTATTCTAGAGTCCTTTCCCGGTGCAGCAGACTCACAGCAATCAAAATTATTGTCATGACACAGGCCTACTAGCTCTTTCAGGTCACTCTGCTGCCAGTACTATACAATACACTGAGGAATCTTCAGGGTGTCATAAATTAATTTGTATGGGTTGAAAAGTCACCAAGATTTGCCAAACACACAATGCACAAACACCTAAAAGTCAGAGGGCTGGAATACGCTGTTAGAATGTGCTCTGACCAGCTAGTGCACGCTGTTTCTGTTTTTAATATAATGAGAGCAGCAGGAACTTGAGAAAAACTGGTGCTTCATGGAATAGAATGGCATGGTCATCTGAAGAGTGCAGTGGTTCGAGAGATGTCGCAGCACCTGGAAAATTATGTAAGCATCTGAGGCTCAGAGATTCCAAATAAATGTTATTAGTCAGGAATGACATTTGTTTTAAATAATTTTCAATTTATTCAATGCAAAAACTAAAAAGACCACATTTCATTTTATCTTATTTATGTATTTATTTATTTAGTTTAAATGATTTACTTCATCAAAATCACACTAGGTAACCTACCTGAAAGGACCTGCATAGTTTTTGCACGCCTAATGTCGGTTGTGGGTCTGTGTTCTGTGTTGTCTGTTGTGACACTTGTGTGTCTCACTGCCAATTCTAATCTTTGTCCATACTCTAAATAATCAGAAGACAGTGAACAAAGTGAGAATAGTGGAAACAAGTAAGCCTCCTTGGAATCATTCTTGTAAGGAACAATGTTACTTTTATACGAAAGGAGAAATCATTTTCATATGGTGCTAGTCACAAGGTCTTTCATTATGATGTGAATTAAGGCTTTTTGTGAAAATTCAATAATTGAGCTCCTTGTTTTGGTCACTTAAATAAGTATAAAAATGCATAAATGGCTTCTGCATAAGTGAATGACTTAGTCCTTGCCTTTCATCAGAATTACTACATCCATAACAGCAACCACAGATTGCAGCCATTAAGGAGAAGCCTGTCTGGCACCCTTTTCTCTTCCTCATTATCAGGGGTCGTTTGTGCTAGAATAATAACTTCTATATTTATTTCCATCTTTCAATCAAGAGCTACAAAATTGCCAAGAAGATTTTTTAACCCTTTCTGGGTTTTTTCCTCCTATCTGACATCCTCTCTTGAAATCCTGACACACTGCAGGGTGGGCTGTGGCAGCTGGGAGAAGTCACCCTTTCCTAGGGCAAACAAGTAGGCACAAAAAGTAGACCCATTATACTTTCTCTATGTCCAGTGCTTTAACCATGATAGACAGTAAGTGGAGGGTATTACAGTATTTTGTGTGGTTTAACCCCATATTTTTGCCCAATTTATTTTTGCTTGCTGTAGGACTATGTGTACGTAACCTCTGCTAACTAGTAGTAAAGTGGGTGTGCTTCGCCTTTTAAGCAGGGTTGAACTGGCAGAAGCCTAATTGATATAATCAACTTGCTTATAAGTCCCCGGCATATGGTACAAAATGTATACACTGTCTGGAGCATAAGTGACACTAATGGACTGTAGCACCTATTGTACAATCCATTACAGTGGCAGGGCAAGCATGGTTTCAGACCTACCAATCAAGCATGACTAGCAGTGTAAAAACTGTAATTTGACGTGTCAAAATAAACGCTTTTGACAAAACCTTCCTTTTAAACACTAATAAGTCTCGTAGGGTGCATGGCATTTAAGCCTAATACATGTAGATATTTAATGTTAACATGTCCTTACAGTGACTAGCACCCAAAAGCTGGTTTCACTGTGGCAGGCTTCAATGTCCTATGGAGTGTAGATTGAAATTCTAATTCTTTACCTTGGAAATGGGACCAGCTAGAAAAATGATTAAACAACTATTTTAATAGTTAATAAAACTCCAATTCTGATTGATACTTCTACAGGGAGTGCAGAATTATTAGGCAAATGAGTATTTTGACCACATCATCCTCTTTATGCATGTTGTCTTACTCCAAGCTGTATAGGCTCAAAAGCCTACTACCAATTAAGCATATTAGGTGATGTGCATCTCTGTAATGAGAAGGGGTGTGGTCTAATGACATCAACACCCTATATCAGGTGTGCATAATTATTAGGCAACTTCCTTTCCTTTGGCAAAATGGGTCAAAAGAAGGACTTGACAGGCTCCGAAAAGTCAAAAATAGTGAGATATCTTGCAGGGGGATGCAGCACTCTTAAAATTGCAAAGCTTCTGAAGCGTGATCATCGAACAATCAAGCGTTTCATTCAAAATAGTCAACAGGGTCGCAAGAAGCGTGTGGAAAAACCAAGGCGCAAAATAACTGCCCATGAACTGAGAAAAGTCAAGCATGCAGCTGCCACGATGCCACTTGCCACCAGTTTGGCCATATTTCAGAGCTGCAACATCACTGGAGTGCCCAAAAGCACAAGGTGTGCAATACTCAGAGACATGGCCAAGGTAAGAAAGGCTGAAAGACGACCACCACTGAACAAGACACACAAGCTGAAACGTCAAGACTGGGCCAATAAATATCTCAAGACTGATTTTTCTAAGGTTTTATGGACTGATGAAATGAGAGTGAGTCTTGATGGGCCAGATGGATGGGCCCGTGGCTGGATTGGTAAAGGGCAGAGAGCTCCAGTCCGACTCAGACGCCAGCAAGGTGGAGCACTGGTTTGGGCTGGTATCATCAAAGATGAGCTTGTGGGGCCTTTTCGGGTTGAGGATGGAGTCAAGCTCAACTCCCAGTCCTACTGCCAGTTCCTGGAAGAAACCTTCTTCAAGCAGTGGTACAGGAAGAAGTCTGCATCCTTCAAGAAAAACATGATTTTCATGCAGGACAATGCTCCATCACACGCGTCCAAGTACTCCACAGCGTGGCTGGCAAGAAAGGGTATAAAAGAAGGAAATCTAATGACATGGCCTCCTTGTTCACCTGATCTGAACCCCATTGAGAACCTGTGGTCCATCATCAAATGTGAGATTTACAAGGAGGGAAAACAGTACACCTCTCTGAACAGTGTCTGGGAGGCTGTGGTTGCTGCTGCATGCAATGTTGATGGTGAACAGATCAAAACACTGACAGAATCCATGGATGGCAGGCTTTTGAGTGTCCTTGCAAAGAAACGTGGCTATATTGGTCACTGATTTGTTTATGTTTTGTTTTTGAATGTCAGAAAGGTATATTTGTGAATGTTGAGATGTTATATTGGTTTCACTGGTAATAATAAATAATTGAAATGGGTATATATTTTTTTTTTGTTAAGTTGCCTAATAATTATGCACAGTAATAGTCACCTGCACACACACAGATATCCCCTTAACATAGCTAAAACTAAAAACAAACTAAAAACTACTTCCAAAAATATTCAGCTTTGATATTAATGAGTTTTTTGGGTTCATTGAGAACATGGTTGTTGTTCAATAATAAAATTAATCCTCAAAAATAGAACTTGCCTAATAATTCTGCACTCCCTGTATTCACAGATTCCTCAACTTGTAAGTACCTGCTGGTTTCAGACTTGATCTGGAGAATTTTCTCAGCAATTCCTTAGATTCGGTAGGTAGCGTTGTACAGCTCTGCGTCAGAGCTGTCCCATTTTGGATGTGATGCTAGGCCCGCTTCTTAGTCACCACCTCTGTCGCAGACATCAGTTTCTTTTTTACACGCCTGCCCGACGTGGATCCAGACCTCACTCCTTTGAATTTGGTCAGGCTTGCCAGACATTTTCCACCAGATTTCACCAGAATGCAAGGGATATGTCCCCTCCCAAAATCAAAGGGTTCAAACCCTGTAAAGATTGTTACAGGCAGATGTCAGTAAAGGACCCACATGAGGTTTGTCCCTGTTGTCTAGGATCATCATGCGATTTGAATTAGTGTGAAAAGTGCGCAAAGATGAATCCGAAGGTCATTCGGGATGGCGAAGCCTATATATGTCACAGAACAACAACGGAAGGCCAGGAAGGCCAGGACCCACTGGAAGTTGAGGCCCATTATTGATTTTGAGGGTGATCCCGTGAAAATTATTTTTTGACATCCAAGTCATCCGCTAAGTCAAAGAAGAAGTAGAACAAAAAAATGCAAACATGGCTTCCCATTATCTCCTCACTCCCACAGCGTGGAGTCAATAACGTCTCTTGTACATCCAGGTTAAGAGTCGGGTCATATGAACCGCCTCTGACCCTCATGCAGATGCAACCCACATTGCTGGGTCCATTTCTGATGCCATAGCAGATCCAGTAGTTTAGAGACACCATGTTGTAAATATTTGGTACCCTACAGGATCCTTCTGGAGCATCTATGGGCCCTGAGGATCTGCAGTGGCCTTAGTGGGATTACCACCAGCAGATCTGTTTCCAAATGTGCCCCTCAACCCCTTGCCAGGATCAGTCCCAACCCAGGGTTGGCACCAAGCCTTTTACCATCCACTAAGCCGAGACCGATGTGTATCCCCACGCGTCAACAGTGGCACTGACCCTGCTGGAGGGAAGCCAAAAGTCCTTTTGGACTCAGAGGCAAATCCGCCAAGACCTCCACCGAAGCTACAACCACCCTGGTCTGCTGCGTATTCCAATTCCAAAATGCTACTACAGCACTATGATAACAATGATGCCAACGACAATGATAGTCAGGTCTAAGATGATGAACATCTATTTTTAGACCTACAGAATGCCAGCGGACTCAATACCTCTCCTGATTCTGGCCTCCTTTCACTCACTCTAGGACCAGCTACAGAAGATTCTGCTTCCTTCGGAATGATAATAAGGAGAGCAGCAGTGGTCTTTGATTTGACACTGAGATTAAAACTAACATCCTCTTCGAGGTCCTACAGCCAGAACAGTTGTCACAGGAGCTTCTCTGCTATTCAGCCCCTTACTGACACACTGCTGAGCACCTGGGCAAAACCAGGATCTTGCCCACCAGTAAACAGTCAAATAGTGAGAAGACACATACCTGCTCGATAAGACCCTCTCTTTCTCCTTCCACACCAGAATGCTTGGTGGTTCAGGCATCTACAAGATGATTTAACCATACTGCAATTCTAATCACCCAGCCAGAGCGTCAAAACATTTTGAAACTTTTGCCAAACAAATTTTCTACTCCGCTAGTCTGGCCCTACCACCAGTTGACTCCAGTTGCCTTTTGAGCATATGCTCACTAGCGTTAAGGGGTATGGTGGCGAAGACCTTGCCAGCAGTCCCGGAAAACTTTAGAAGCAACCGCCAGTGTGCTGTCCAGAATGGTTAGGATGCTATGAAGCATGTCATTCACTCTGGCCTGAACACTAATGACTGCTTGAGCATTGCAGACAAAACCAGCGTGGTGCTTTGCCATATAGTCTTGATTCGATCAACTATGTATGAGAGTGATGTCCACGCTAACATGCCACTCCACTCTACAACATGCCACTCTACTCTGTGACATGCCACTCCACTCTATGACATGCCATTCAACTGTACACCACTCAACTCTACGCCACTCCAGTGTACTACAGGACTCTATGCCACAACACTCTACACCACAACACTCTATCCCACGACAATTGATGACACAACACTGTATGACATTACACTTTACTCCACTCAACTATATGCCACTCCACTGTACTCCATTTAATGACACGTGACTCCACCCTACCACACGCCACTCCACTCTACATCACTCTACGTCACTGCACTCTGTGACTGTAGGAGGCTGGCCTGGCTTATAGTGGGAACCTTGTGGTACTTACACCCTGTGCCAGGTCCAGTTATCCCTTATTAGTAGAATAGAGGTGTTTCTAGCAGCTTAGGCTGATAGAAGGTAGCTATGGCAAAGCAGCTTAGGCTGAATTAGGAGACATGCAAAGCTCCTACTATACCACTTATATCATATAGCACAATATCACAAGAAAACACAATACTCAGAGTTACTAAAAATAAAGGTACTTTATTTTAGTGACAATATGCCAAAAGTATCTCAGAGGATACCCTCACTTAGGAGGTAAGTAATATACACAAATTATATGTACACAAACCCAAAACAGGTAAGTAACAGTAAGAAAAGTAGTGCAAACAATGTAGAATCACAACAGGATGCAATAGGTAGACATAGGCCTAGGGGCAACACAAACCATATACTCCAAAAGTGGAATGCAAATCACAAATAGACCCCAGGCCTATGGGAAGTTATAGAGGGTCGCTGGGACTATAAGAAAACAGTAAGGGTGTCCAAAATATCCAACCCCAAGACCCTGAAAAGTAGGAGTAAAGTTACCCTACTACCCCAAAAAGGCAGAATAGTCGTGATAGGGGATTCTGCAAGAACCACAAGCACCAGCAAAACAGAAACCTGTCTGAGGGGTTGGCAGCAGCTGCAGTGGAAACCCAGGAAAGGCAGTTTGGCAGTACCCGGGTTCTGTGCTAGAGACCTGGGGGATCATGGAATTGTCCCCCCAATAACAGAATGGTATTGGGGTGACAATTCCATGATCTTAGACGTGTTACATGGCCATGTTCGGAGTTACCATGGTGACGCTACACATAGATAGTGGCCTATGGGTAGTGCACTCGTGTAATGGTGTCCCCGCACTCACAAAGTTAGGGGAATTTGCCCTGAACAATGTGGGGGTATCTTGGCTAGTGCCAGGGTGCCCACACACTAAGTAACTTGGCACCTAAACTTCACCAAGTGAGGGTTAGACATATAGGTGACTTATAAGTTACTTATGTGCAGTGAAAAATGGCTGTGAAATAACGTGGACGTTATTTCACTCAGGCTGCAGTGGCTGTCCTGTGTAAGAATTGTCTGAGCTCCCTATGGGTGGCAAAAGAAATGCTGCAGTCCATAGGGATCTCCTGGAACTCCAATACGCTGGGTACCTAGGTACCATATAAAAGGGAATTATATGGGTGTTCCAGTGTGCCAATGAGAATTGGTAAAATTAGTCACTAGCCTGCAGTGACAAATTTAGAAAGCCGAGAGAGCATAAACACTGAGGTTCTGGATAGCAGAGCCTCAGTGATACAGTTAGGCACCACACAGGGAACACATACAGGGCATACATTATGAGCACTGGGGTCCTGCCTAGCAGGATCCCAGTGATACATGGGCAAAAACAAACAAACAGACAGTGAAAATGGGGGTAATATGCCAGGCAAGATGGTACTTTCCTACAGTAACACGTCACTCCACTCTACATCATGCGACTCCACTCTATGAGATGCCACTCCACTCTATAGTCCTAGGTCTGTCTGCCCCGGACCCAGAAGGCTGGATGGTAGAGTTGGACCTATCGGACTCCTATTTCCATATTGCCGTCCTACAGGCCAACAGGTGTTGCCTATGGTTTGAGCATGACACAAGCACTTTCAGTTCTCAGTGCTCCCCTTGGGCCTTATCAATGCACCTCAGGCACTCACAAAAGTGATGGTGGTTGTCACTGCACATCTTTAGAGGCTGGGAATATTGGTCTTCCCACACCTCGATGAATGGTTGCTGAAGACGACCTAGCCCACTCTTGAACCACCTCCAGAAGCCAGCCAACCTGTTGACATTGTGGCGATTTTCCATCAACGTGCTGAAGTAACACCTGACTCCTTTAAGGAGGCTCCTTTTTATTGGAGCCATTCTGGACACAATGCTTTTCTGAGCCTTTTCTCTGACTCAGCAGGTCCAAGATATTCAGGCTATGATCCCGACATTTCAACCTTCAACCTTGGTGAGAGTGGCTCTGGGGATTCTTGCCCTCCTGCATCTTACTTATGTGCCATGCCATGTGGCACATGCAGGCTGTGCAGAAGGATTTGAAGTCTTAGTGGGCTTAACACGAAAGAACCCTGCCAGATTACATTCAGGCGTCACGTGGGACTGCAAAAGACCTGCAGTGGTGGCTGGCTGCTAGACCACAGTTAAACCCGTGGCAGACCCCTCTCCCTTCTTCACCCAGAGCTAGTGGTCATGAGGGATGTCTCATTGCTGGGTTGGCAAGGCATCTGGGAGAGGTGGCAGAAAACTCTGGTCTCCAATGAAAGCCCATCTCCACATCAACTTGTTAGAACTATGGGCAATTCACTTGGCACTGAAATAATTTCTCCCATCCATCAAATGGGAATAGGTGAGGATTCTCACGGGTAACATTACTGCCATAAGGTACTGCAAGAAAAAGGCCAGAGTGGGAATGTAGGTCCTGTGCCAAGAAGCATTGCACCTTCAGAAGTGGCTGCATCGTTGGAGCATCTCCCTGATCATTCATCAGAAGCAGGATCTTTAAACACCAGGGTGGACGAACTCAGCCATCGTTGCTTAGAATATCACGAATGGCGGCTGCACTCGGAGGTGGCACAGGGCATCTCCCAGCAATGGCTGACTTAAACCCTGGATTACATTTTTTCCCACTGCAGAGATCACACACTGTCCAAATTTCTACATGTTGGAATCCCTAACTCAAATTTTACTCAGGCATATCTTTCACTTGGATTGGAGCTCTGGGTTCTTGTATGCCTGTCTGCCTTTACTTCTCCTGCCAGGATTCTGAAAAAGATTGGGAAAGATCAGGCCAAAGTCATCCTAGTGGCTTCAGACTGGGTAAGGAGAGTGTGGTACCTGGAACATTTGGTCATGAGCATCTATCCTCTGATCCGCCTGCCCCTTCGGGAAAAACGTCCTGTTGCAGCAGCAAAACAGGGTCCCGCAACCAAGCCTACACAACCCCCACTTCCAAGCATGGATATTGAGCAGTAACAGTTAATGCAGTTTGACCTTCCTCTTGGAGTAGTAGGTATTATCTTGGCAGCTAGGTGTTCCTTCAATAAAAGTATTTATGCAGGACACTGGGATATATTTGTTGTCTGGTGTTCCTCCAGAAATATCTCGCCTCTACAAAGCTGTCTGGCACACTGTTGGTTTGTTTTTCACTAGCACAGCAAGCCCTTGCTTTGGCAACACTTAAAGGTTATCAATTTGCCCTTTCAGCCTTCTTGCATTTTTTCAGATCAATCATTTTTTATTCAAATCACCTGTTGTGATGCGGTTTGTTCCTGCCAATGCCATTTGTAAAGACTCAATAGGAACTTAATTTGGTCTTCACTGCATCTAATTACGCTAAAGATGGCAATGCTTTCAATGATCTCATAAACCAGATGCGTGAGTAAATTACAGTCACTGTCTGTCCAGCAGCCGTACACCACCTTCTTTCCAAACAGTCAAGTCTTTTAGATCTCTTTAACTCGAGAAATGATTTCTGCCTACCTTGTAGTTCCATGGAAGCACCTGTTTTTGTGACTTAAATACATACCTAAGAAATAGGGCAATAGGGTAAATAATTAATGGTGAAATACCAAAGGCAGAGACTGATAGATAACTTGTACTACAGCTTTTTCCCATAGACACAAAATGGGCAAACCCCTTTGATACATCTGCCACTTAGTCTATCCATAAAAATAATATTTATTCCAGCTAAATTACACTTCTTCTCAGTCTATCAGTTGTATCCCCCTCAGTATCTCCCACTATCAAGGATGTTTGAAAGAAGAGGCCATTTTAACACAAATGCAGGTTACTTGTTCTAAGATTTTGCCATTTGTGAAACAAACTACAGAGCATATCTCTCAAATCATGAGCAGGATACTTGTTCTACTCATCGCATTGCTGTACACAAACAATTTAGAATAACAGGCAGTGTTTAACGCAGACTGCATCGGACAACTTAAACTAACTAGGGCCTGGCTGAATACATAATGCAGAATCACCGCAGGTCTTCAGTTTCCCCCCAGGGACTCCGACTGCTCAAAGCAACCAAAGTCTTGGAGCAAAAATGCAACTTTGACTGAGGAATACACGGTTGATCTGGTTCCAGTTAATCTAATTCCACCAGTTATTTCTTAGAGGGCCTTCACGGTCCAACCCGTAATGACACGTTTTTTCTGGCACCCGAAGTTACTGTATCAGTAACGGTAACTTTAGGGGCTGGAATTACTCATCCGACCACCAAGGGCCTCATAATCAGGCCCAGAGACTGCTCCCTCCTGACAAGTAACTGACGTCCAAAACATGGCTTCAGGTGTAAAAGGATATGTAGCACTGGCTATGCCTGAATTTTATAGCATATGCTATGAATAGTCTGAGCAAATGGACAGATGTTACTACTTTTTGCAAAATGAAAAGGGTTGTAAATTACTACGTAATCTTATCAATCCAAAACAAAATGTTGCTTGATAATGCAAACTCTACCAGCACCAGAGCAATTTATGTATTTTGGTCCAAGTAGATTTCATTTTAGCTGTCAAGCAGCACATGTCATGTGTTCCCTCCTTCAACTAGACTTGCCTTGTTAATTAGCAACATATTTTAGGCATGGATTTGTAGTTTATTTTCTAACACTGTAAACATCTGCGCAGTGCACACTGATCTCGACACGCAAAGTGCTGTAGGTTAAAGGGCCAGACAAGCACATGGTGGTACATATGACATGGGGCCACTTGGCAGTCATGCCACTAATGCAGACAGGGCTTAACTAAAAACATGCCAACAGTTACTTAAAAACTCACGTGTACGTGTCAGGCTTTCTTTGTCTTGCAGCACTTTGTAGGTAATGATGTTTAGTGCCAGTAGAAAAACAAAGAGAATCAGAACCAACCAAACGACCCAAACTGTACAAATGGAACCTGCCGGTAAAGAAAAATGACCAGAATAAGTACATATTTAATGAGTAAGGAAAAAAATCAAATAAACGGAAGGGCAGACAAAGGAGAAGGAAACATTTTTTCTCTGAAAACATCACCTCACAAATAGCGCAACATCACTGAGAGACGATGCAGCACAAAACTGCATCTGAAAAAGCAACACAGGAGAAAAGTTTTTTTTGTACTAAATGTTTTCGCATTGTGCCAACATTAACAAGTAGACACCCAAATGCTATTAACTCTGTGTTATTCATGTTTAGACTGACCATAGCTAATGCAGGCCTGTGTTCAGTATGGCTAACCTTCGGGAGCCATCTTGCTTCATGTCACCTGTGTTTTATTTCTAGAAGAAGCTGAACTTACAAATAACAAATGTGAAGTGTCTTTGCTTTCTTTGTCATGTGAAATGTTTCCTTTACATAATAACCGTAGAATGTCCTAATTAGTTGCTACAGTACACCTGCAGAATCCAGGCTGGCCCAATGCATCTCGTTTGTTGCAGGTGACTAAGTTTGACGGACATTTAGAGAAAATGAATTATGTAGTAACCTGAGAAACGAATGCGCTCCAGGTTGTAGCTGTATGCTTTTTTATGGGAACCATATCTAGGTGTCGTAAATCTTGCAAATCTGTGATTTAAGCTAGTGCAGAATTGGGACCTTTCCATACCTGCTATTATTCACTTTCAAGACAGCTCAAAGTAGAGTAGGGTGCACTCTTTATGGGAGAGCCTTTCCTTTTCTTTCCTTCTCCTTTGAGACAACATTATACTAAATTGTCCTCTTACTTATGTGACTTTGACTGACTTGAAATTCATAATTACTAAATGCATTCATGAATTGATTATTGATTGACACTAATATAATGACTTTGAATTTGCAAACCCTTTAACCTTTACTAAACCTTTATGGTTTGAAAACGTAAATACTCTCCGTCTTCCTTGTGGAGCCTAAGGTGCTTCATGTTATTGTTGACTAGTCTCAGCTGAGGATTTCAATTTATAGGCCCAAAATTTGCACGAAGTGGTAACACAGGTTTGGCACTAAATCACAGTGAACATCACCAGCAATAGTTATAGAGAGAACATTTAATTGATAAATTAGGTGAAGGGTAGAAATAGTCTCAAAGATGCCTACGTAGATGTGGGAACACATACACACAGGCAATCCACATGTCCCATGCTTCTTGTGCAAGAGAGTCAGAGGAAATGATCAGAGAAGATGTGGGCAAAGAATATCATGGATAAAAAGGAACTTTTGTGATGGATTAACTACTATACTCCCATAGTAGCATATAGTTTCAATCTCGGTATAGTTTCTGCTATGTACACTGCATGTCACCTATTTACTACTGGTACACCGACCTTCTGCATGTTGTGTATAAACATTCATGTGCCATGTCCTATTACAGCCAGAAACATTGTATGTGTTAATTTGTTTCTTATTGTGGGATGTGCATCTTAAAACAACAGAAGACCAAATGGGTTAGAAATATTTAAGTCCTTCTTACTTAAAAGCCTTTGTATTTAGATAGTCTTTCTTGCTCAGTCAAAAGGTAACAAGATTCTCACAAATGGTCTCCTCTATTTCTTCTTGGGCTTTAGTGGATGGTCAAACTCTTTGGCTTTTCTATCCCACCAGTGAATATTACACCTCGAAACACAATGAGGTATTAATAAAAATGTAAAGAAAAATTCAAAGTAAAGAACACAACGAATCTCCACCCGACTGGCACAAGATAGCTAGTCTTCTTTCGGACAAATAATTCTCACTTCATTCTTTATCCCTTCCTTTCTAGTTTTTGTTTCCTGATATCTGGATCCTCTCTTTCCTTTTCATCTTGTTTTGTTCTCTGTGAGCTTAAATCTTCTTTCAATCTCTCTCTCTCTCTTTTTTTCATTCTCATGGTCCCTATCCTCCTACATTTTGTCCTTCGTAATATTTTCCTGGTTGTATGATGAAAAGTAGCTGGAACAAATATCAGCAACAAAAATATCGCCCCAAAAATATTGAAAAAAGTCAAAATGTGAGATTACAATATTGTCAAAAAAGGGGTATTTTATATTTGAACTAAAACATACTATATTATCTTTAAAACATATATTAACTTTAAAAATGTTACATTAAACATACATGTATAATTAAAAAAATATATGAAATTATAACTTACAAATAAAATAAAATATATACTTTTAAATACTTGCAAACAATATACATAGGGCCTGATTTATGAAAAGTTAGCGCAGCTTTTATGTCATTTTTTTATGCAAAAGCGGCACAAACTGACAAAACATCATTCAATTTTGTATGTGTGCACCACTTTTGCATCAAAAAATGACATAAAGGTGGTGCTAGCTTTTCATAAATCAGGCCCATAATCTTTTAAAAATGAAATTATTTAAATATAAATAATAAAACCCAAATAAACATTACTAATAAACAATATACAGTAAAAAAAATAAAAATATATGTAATAAACGAACATAATAATAAAACAGTAATTTAATGAAAAATTACTACAAAAATAAAGAATAAAAAATAATTTGAATTCAACTAACTTTTCAAATTAAAACACAAAATATAGATTTAAACAAATTTGAAAAACCCAGATAAAATATTAGGTTTTGTGGAGTAAAATTCACTACCTCTAGTCCAATCTGAGTAACACTAGCAAAAGTATTGGACTTTGGCGAGATCAGATTCATTATTTTCACTCCAATGTAAGCAACAGTATGTACAGTGTTGGGCTCTAGAGGGGTTAGATTTCCTATTGCCACTCCAATGTATGCAAAAGTAGGCAAAGTGTTGGACTCTCGAGGGGTTACATTTACTATTCCCACTTCAGCCTGAGCAACAGTAGAGAAAGTGTTGAAGTTTGGTGAGGTCAGATTTACTATTCCCACTCCAAAATATACAACATTAGAGAAAGTGCTGGACATTGGTAAGGTTAGATTTACTAACCACACTCCAGCAACTGCAAGGAAAGCGTTGTACTTTGAAAGGATCAGATTTACAATTCCCGCTCCAACGTGAGCAACAGTAAGGAAAACTGTGGACTCTGGAAGGGTAAGAGTTGGTGTTCCCATATGCCATAAGCAACAGCAGGGGTAAGTGTTGGAATTTGGAGGGGTGAGAACTACTATTCCCATTTCAGTGTAAACAACAGCAAGGAAAAATTAAACTTTAGAAAGCTAAGATTTCATTCTTCCTATCCTATTTTAATACAAAACAGATTACATATACTCAAAATAAAAAAAACAAAATATATATTACTATAAACAAATTACAAAAACAATGTATAACATTATAATATATAAAAAAAGTATTTAAAAACTAAAATATATATATATATATATAAAAAAATCTACATAAAATAATATTTTAAAACTATATCAATTAGAAAATTTAAAAAATAGATTAAAATTACTTCCACCCTATTACTCTAAACTTCCAACAACCACAAAACAAATTAACTAATAACAGAAAAAAGTAATAATACGTATTTTTAAAATACGCAATAAAACTATAAAATTAATTATTAAACAACAGCATTGCTACCCGATGGGCTTCCCAGTGCTGGGAGGACTACCAGGCTTTATGCAGTAATCTTTATTTTCCTAAAATGTTTTTATTAGTTTTGCCATAATAAGAAAAGCAATAAAATGAAAATAATAATCATGCAATAAGAGGCATATCCACAAAATGGTTAATATATCAGAGTTGTCCAGCTTAATCACATGACTAAATATAAACATCATCGACCATCTTGCAAAAACTGACATATGAGAAAAAGCAGGCATCATATTAACAAAAAACTAAAACTTCCACTGCTAGCCCAGCCACCGACCACAGTTTAAAAAAAAGGGGGGTAAAAGACTTGCACCACAGTATCCACGAACATCAGAATCCTGCCAGCAGGGGTAACTGGAGACCGAGTCCCTCTCTGACTGTCGCACAAAACTGAACCCAACTAAAACCCGACCCATAAAGTAGGGAATGTTAGCAGATAGCCCACAGACAATATCATGCACCCGCCCCGCATCCAACAAACATGGTTGTAAAGGAAAACAGCGTTAACGTATTAGTGAACATAATACACATAAGGCAAGTGAGTAGGCAAGATGGCTTAGTAGCAACCTAAAAGAAAAGTCAATACTTATTCAACAATCGTCATTACCGTCAGATGTGCAAACAAAAGTGGAATATGATACAATAGGAGATGCCATGAAGAAAACGCAATACCTGTCAAGTGTACAGAGTCAGGTGGGCCCAAGTCAGACTTGGATTCTGAGACAGGGGAGGAGAGTTCGGCAATCCCAAATCCATCTCGATGAGTTGGAGCGGCTGTTGTCTCGAATCAACAGGAGTCACACTTATAGCACAGCCGCTGGTAGTGAGGCCACAATCTTCTCCAGAGGAGTGTCTGGATTTGAGGGGACCTCCACCCTAAATGGGGTGTCTACCCGGTCCATGCAAGGAGTCTACTCCGCCCACTCCCAGGTCACCTCTGGGGTATCGAAAAACAAGGTTTTGCCCCCAAACAGTATTTTAGGCATGCCGGGAAGACCAACATGTATTGCACTCCTAAGTCCCGGAATTTCTGTATCACCCCTGAAAGGAGCAACGTTGCTGCTGGACATGCAGAGTGTAGTCCAGGTATATCATAACCCTTGTGGAGTCATAGAGTAAAGAGTTGGGGGAGCCGGAAACCTGTGGTATGGTGTCACAGTTGGCATAGATCAATAAGCGGGCAATAATGGGCTGCAGTGGGGCCTCCAGTGGCTGTGGGCACACTCCAAAATGAAGCACTGGGAGACGGCATCCAGGGGTATCCAGGACTGAAGCAACTGGTGATAAAGGTGGTCGTGTTTGGGCCCTCCCCTCTCTCCGCTCCTTTTGGAACGCCCACAATATGAACATTGTTTCTTCAAGAGCTCCCCTCCATATCCTCCATCCATGCCTCCGGCAGGGCCACCGTGCGCCGCAAAGTCGTCACCACAGATTGGCAGAACTGAAGGGAACCCTCTGTGACGAATAACCAGGTCTTGTGGTCAGCCACCTTGTCTGCCATATTGCGCACGTCCTACTGGATCAGGGAGAGAGCCACCCGGAGCTCCCCATACTTCCCCTCCACAGATGTTCGAAGGCCCATGATCGCCTGTAAGATAGGGGAGTTGTTCGGGTTCAGGAGAACACTCCCTCCGGTGATAGTAGATAATGGCCTTGGCTCCACAAAAGACATGGGCTTGGTGTACTTGTCATTTCTGCCTTGCATGGAGGGCTCGGTGGTTATCCTTCCCCATAATTAGGAGTGAGGTCAGCCTCCACACATCGAAAAGGCAAGAGCAGACAGAGACTTCAGGGGCTTCTCTTTGAGTATGTACAAGGATCCAACAAAGCCTTTACTCCAGGCATAGCACCCCACCCACAAAGGAGGTCACAGAGAAGGAGCCACATTGGAGGCACTCTACAGTGCCATTACCTCCATCCACTGACATCAAGGAGTTCCCCCCACTCTGTCCAGGTAATATACCTAGATTGGCCCAATATGGCCAAGTTCATTGTATGCAGAGGGGGAGGGTAGTAGGTGCCAGCATCCCTCAGTTTGCCCCATGTTGCCCAGCAGGGTCATCACCCGATGGAAGGTAAGCCAGCATTGTCCTTCCACCAAGCACCAAGGCAAGTCTAAAAACCAAGGACCCCCGCACCACAGCCCGAAATGGGCTGCCAGATATTCTGCAGCACCTTTGGCCCAGCTGCTCCATGGCCCAGTAGGCGGATTATTGCAGGAGTGCAGAGGGAGTGGGGGCGAATCACCAGTCCTCCACGTCACCCCAAAGAAGAAACCCCAATTTGGCTGCAATAGGGGGAAGCTGATCAGGGGAGAGGGAGACCTGCATTAGTCACGGTGGCTCAGGGCAGGAGTGCCCCACAACAGAACTCCAGTCAGTGCTGGTTGCCCCAATGCATGCTATCCCTCTTGGTCCGATCCAACTGCGCCATCATAGATGGGGCCAAAGTTGTCCGCAGTCCTATGCAGCCGATGATCCTCAGGAGATGCTGCTCTTGGGCTGAGGGATAAGGGGAAGTGATTGGGGGCGGAGTGTGGTCCCCAGCTGAGGGGTGCAGCCACACTGCTGTGAAGGCAGTGAAGGTCCGTCGCCACCGCGCCCCTGCACTCGTTGGATGTCTCCAGGCCAAACAGAAGTGCCCAACAGATCCCAGGCAGCAGTCCACTACAGAAGCTGCCCCCTCTGCACTCACCTCCGGTGAAGGGCCTCAGAGAAACGGCAGGGCAAGCCCGCATGCACTGCCTGTGGGAGAGTCCACTAGTGGGTCCCATCAGCAATCACCAGGCAGCGAGGCCGTGAGCATGGGCCAGACCGGTCGCACTCTGCAAATCCACCACTTTGGGGACAGAAACAGGTGGCAGCCACTGTCTCTCAATGTGCACGTCTGCTCCGTGCTGAGATCAGCAGCATGTCGGAATGATTTCCTTCAGATGTAAAATAGATTCAGTGCGGGATGCCGGAGCTCATCTAAGGAGCGACTACCATGTTATGAGGACAGGTCATGCCCCTATACAATAATGTTAAGCAAACAGATAAGTCTTGAGTTGTTTCCTGAAGCTGAGTAGGTTGTCAGTCATTCTAAGGGTTAGGGGTAAGGCGTTCCACACTCTGGGGGCAAGGTAAGCAAAAGCACGTCCACCACACCTAGCTTTCTTCACCTAATGGATTGAAAGAAGGCTCAGGCTGCTAGATCTTAGCTCTCTTTGGGGCAGCATGGGCAGACCAGATGATGAAGGATTCAAGGCCCCTTTGTGTGCCTAGCGTGGTGGCCAGTGCAAAGAGTGTTAAACTGAATCCTCTTGTGTACAGGTAACCAGTGGAAAGTGGAAAGTGCAGGGGAAGCAGTCTGCAGTTTGGGGATGCCTAAAAGCATTCAAGCTGCAGTATTCTGTATTACCTGATGTCTTTTAATAACTGAGAGTGGGCTTCCCAGATAGAGAGAGTTCCCATAATCAAGATGGGAGAGTACCAGGCCCTGAACAACTACTCCCTGAACAAATACTGATAGACAGCTAAGCATGTTTCTGAGGGCCCGTAAGAGGCTAAAACAACTGGATGACAGCTTTTTGGCCTGAGCTCCATGTTGAGTTTGCTGTCCAGTATAACACCCAAGCTTTAAACTTCTGTTTTGGGAGATGGGGGTTCTCCCAGGGAAGGTGGGCAGCTGAGCTAATTCCAGAATGATGGGTTGTTGCCATTTAACTCCAGGCAACTGGCAGCCATCCAGTTAGCAACTTGCTTTAAGCAAGAGTTGAGTTGTTGTGAAATTAATCCTGTGTCGGGAGTGAGGGAGACAGTGATCGGTGTGTCGTCGCATTAGACATCATAGCAAAACCTAAGCTGCAAATGTGTTCAGACAGTGGACAAACATAAAGCTTAAAAACATTGGGGTCAAAGAAGAGCCTTGGGGAACACTACACATCAGGTGATGGGTGGCAGAAAGAAATAACCGTTTGCTCACTTGAAAGCTTCCGTTATTTAAGGATGAAAGTCATTTTAGCTCACTCCCCATAATCCTGGCCTCTTTTAATCTAGGCAGTAGATAGGAGACAGTGTCAAATGCTGCACTCAGGTCAAACAGAATGACAGCAGCTGATCCACATTGGTCGGGGACCCTTGTCCGTTCCTTCACTCAGGCCAGTAACCAGTTTGAATGGGGGTGTAAAATATTATGAGATTTTAAGAAAACTGTATGTTGGATGCTATGGTTTTTTTACTGGATTTTGTTAACTCCAGGGAGGAGGGAAATGGGCCTATAGCTTTTGAGGGGTGCCGGACCCTAGGGGGAGCTTGATTTCACGGTTTTTGCTGTGTTCATGATTTCCTCCTTACTGACCTGCAGGAATGAGGAAAACAAACATAACCATAATACAATTATTAAATTCAAATTATTAAAAAAAATTAAATAATTAACCAAGCCAATTAACCAATTGAAATTAATTGTTAAAATTATCTATTAAATAACATTGTATATTTAAATACCTAATTAACAAATTGAAGTGTACAAAATATGTTATCATGAAGTCAACATTTTTGTAAAAACTTCCCACCCCTACAAATCCAACACATATCCAAAACAATAAATGTGACATTAAAAAACTTAACATTTACTGCCAAATTTAAAAAAAACTGTAAAACATAATTAAACATACTTAGCATCATAATAAGAACCTATAACACAAAGACTGATAAAACTTAACTTAATAATTAAAAACAACACTATGTACAACTACGTTAAAAAAGAAATAGCAAAGGCTTAAAAAAACAATATTCTTATGTTCTATATTTTGTCCCTACGATATTTTCAACATCATGATATTTTTGACCCAATATTTGTGTCTCGTAATAATTTTGACACAACATTATGTTAGAATACCATTTTCCTACCTAGTCTTTTAAAGAGGCCAATAAAACATTTCCTACGAACTTTAGGAGTCCTTATCAACCTATGTTAATCTTCTAATGAAAAAATAAAAGAAGAGAAGGGAAAACAAAATGTTGCCTGTTCTGTGGCTTTTAACCCACTTACTACACACTGTCCAACATAATTCCTGTTTAGGCACACGCCTGATCTAATTTTTTTGCTTTTAAGCCTGTTCTCTCACCAGTAACCAAAACACAATTTTTGAGTTATATACCTGGTTGGACCATAATTTGTCCTATGACAGTGGCAAGAGGGGTGACTTTAACTGGTGGGAGGGTGCCATACTCTTCACTCCAAGAGCCATCAGTCTCCTCGGCCTTCACAAAATCCGCATCCTCATGGCCTGTCTTTGATCTGAATGACTGGACTCATCCTTGTCCTTGCTAGAATTTCCTGCAGGTTCACACTGCACCTGGAACTTATGTTAGGGTGTTCTCTTCTCAGGTCTTTCAAAGTCTTCCTTAGCGTTGAGGACGATATGCAATTCTTTCTCCACTTATTGACACATTCCCAGTCCTTCTGTATTTAAACTTGTTTCTTGTCTCTGTCTAGTCTGCCTTCTATGTTCTTCCTTTCTTTCGCTTCAATCTTTTTTCTTCACTCTATTATCTTAATCCTAAATCTGTCTTCTGTTTTCATAGATTTTGTCAGAACTTGGGACTGCCCTAAAGCCTATGAGACCCAACACATAACTATTCCTAGTTGCAGTGGTATATTTTATAAACATATTCTTTCATTTCTCTACATTTTAGGTACTGTGGCAGACTGCCCTCTTCATATTGACCTTTTGAATGTTGGGTTATTCTGAGATCAGGACTAAGATATATGAGTATGTTAGCTGAAATAAGTTTAGCAATAAAAAATAGACATGTATGAATACAATGCACACAATGGAGTTTATGTCCATAGTAGCTTTCTCATAAAAAAAAGTCACTGCAACCAGCACTGCACCAGCCACTAAGGTTCTCTTCGGACAAAACTTGCAGGACAGTTGGGCCAGAAATGCACATATGTAGGAAATGCGGAATATTTGTAACAATGTGTACATGGGTACCTCCTTATGCACAAAGCATTGTTGTATATCCCTGTTTAATTATATCTTAACTAGCAAAGCAGCCTATTCTTTAGAATGAGGTCTATCTCATATGCTTCAGTTGTAATGATTTAACATTGGGAATGAGGAGAAAACTAGCAGTAGGTGGAGCTATAACTGGCTGCTGCGCTGAGTAATTATATTTATCCTACTAGACCTCTTTGAGATTTGCTTATATTGAAGATGGGAAGAAAGGAGCAGAAGCATTCTAAATGGGTCCTCATTTGCAAAATTAGACAACTCTAAAGTAAATTGAATACTAAAAAGCCTCAATAAAATAAAGTGACAACTTAATGACAGGGGGCCTCTTTGGTGAGAGGGCTCTGTACGCAGGGAGGTAGCCAATTCCAATAAAGGAGAAGGCGCTTGGCCATACGATTGGTCTAGAGGTTTTAGAAATCCCTTAGCACCATTTCAGTACCTGAACTGATGGCATTAGTTGTACATTATAGAGGGGCTCAAGGACCTTTAACAGATCTATGGTAACCATGCATCCTATACCAAGTAAACAGCCACTGCTATCTAAAAGCTACATATTTACATAAGTATTTATTAGTGTTTGTTAGGCTTTTCTTTTAATTCTTGCAACAAGGTTGTAGAAGGTGGTCTGAGACCTTATTCACCATGAGTAGGAGCACACTGCTTTAAAAAAAGGTATTTTGTGGCCTCCCTAGTTTCACCACAAGATCTAATGCTGTTTGGACATCAACCGCCTTAGGTACAGAGAAAATGTCTTTAATAGTGTAGGTTGAACTTCTATGACGGTTATAGTGGAATGGCATCAGACTTTACTTCATATTCTTGGTGTGTCTCCTGGGCTTTGAACCAAAACCATGAGTTTCTCCAAGGGCAGTTTTTACAGGTTATTTTGGAGGGAGCTAAGCAGGAAGTCCTTTTATCTCCTGTGCTTTTTATACGGTCTATGGAAACAGCATATAGTATGTTGGAGACAGCTAAGTGCAGATGTCAAGTTTCCTGCTCCTTTCCATGCAAAGTTCAAGGTTTTTTCCATGACAAATTCAAAATTTTGGGCCACTGTTTAAACAATTATAAAATTGAATGGCATTACTAACGAGCCTTTGCACCAACATTGTTCTGGCAGATGAAAACCTGTGTAATCCATAATCATTGCTCCAAAAATTCATTTGGTAACTCCAGCTTGGTGCGGAGGTTGACAAAAAGCTAGTACTAAGGGATTTATTTGCCAATTCTATCATAGTATACTTTTTGCAATTAAGAGAGGCACTTTCAGAGAAGACTGTAGAGCAAGTTGATAGCTGGAAATTGAGGGGATCTTGAAGTCCCTAAAAATGATAAAGACTGTCTTATGCACTGCCAAACTTCAATGACCCTTGTTCTAATGTTCTAATTCTTTTGTTGCTGAGCTTGACAAAGCCCATAGTGGTAACGTTTTTTGGGGCATTGAAGCAATGAAGCACTATGTTGGTCAATAACCACAGGTGTTCCTGGACTATAATACTGGTAGAATCCAAATCCAAATTGGATAGCCAAAAGACTATAGGCACTTGATTCAGGCTTCTGAGGTTGTGAGCCAAGGCCTACTCCTAGAGAGCAAGGTGAAAGCAAAGGTCTTGGAGCTCAGAATACAGTTTAAGGCATTAGATAGCCTAGATAGCCCTTTATAATGTCAAAGTCTAGTCAGTTATTTACTTTATGAAAAGAAAAGCAAAACAAAAAGGTAAATAAAACAGTATACTTAAAAAATGATCGACATCAAAAAACAGGAAGTACCAGTACCTTCTGGGCCCAAATACTCCTTACTGCTAGGCACTAGAATTCTGTTTAGATTTGAGATGCATGGTCAATGTTAATCTGGGTGGAATGCTTCAGGCTTACCGAACTTTGGACAGAAGCTCTCTCATTCCTTTAGAACAGATGGGTCAGAACGACTACATACATGTATGAGTGCTGATACCATGGCTATAATTAGTCTTGGAACCTGGATAAAAGGGAAAACACCTAAAAATCAAAAAATGCTTCAAACCAAAAAACCCAAAAAATCTGAATTTCTCAAACTGAAAATCCCACCACACAAACAAAAATGTGTGGTGGGATTTTCAGTTTGACTACCCCCAAAAGAAAAGTCTTGGGTACTTCTGGTGAGGTCTTGGGTGACCTTGTGTCTTATTACCAGTGCCCAGAGGAAGGGACACAATCCAGTAACTGGAGTCCAATGTTATGTTAACGGACCAACTGGACACTTTTTTCTTAGGCTCAAAAGTAGCCAAGGTTTAAAGTGGCAATATCTTTGGAGCCTTAAATGATGGTTCAACCTATTTCAGATTCAGGACTACCTTCTCTAGACGACGGATGTGAGTTTAGGGAAGGAAGACCCTGTGTCACCAGGTCCCTACAGAGTTATGAATGAAGTAGATACAAGTACCCTATAAGCACAAGGCACAAGTAGGGTGGGGAATATAGCAGTCTTTCCTGACTCCAGAATGTAATTGAACAGCTTATCAACCCTTCTGTAATTGTTGCTTCTCCTTTCATCAATATCAGTCATTGCATTGCAGGGACTAAAGTGGTAGTAGACACTCTCATTCAAAAGGTGTTTGCGATCGACAACATTGGTACTTCAAGGAGGTCAGCCCATGTTGGATGGATCAGGAGCTGGAAATGATGAACTCTCTTCCTTTGGAAAAAATTGCTAGATCAACTGGCAAGAGCTCCACTCCCTTCCTTTGCTTTTCAGTACTAGAATCTATTCTAACTCCATTAAATCTCCTAACTGTATTGGCAACAGCAGTTAGTCATCCTCTACATAGTTTCTTAAGTTGATTCGTACTGCCAACTGCACAGTTTCTGATTCGAATAAAAAAGAAAGTGTACTTATTCAACACTTGTTGAAAGATGTAATTCCATGACTTTTGATAAGCTACAACATTGTTTCTGTCTGTCAACTTTTGCTTTTTTACAGCTTTCACAATGAACCAAAGCAATTGTAGCCATGTCCCCTATCACTAATGCCACTCCTGATGTATTCGATGGATGACATACACCTGTGATGGGTGTAATTATCTTCATTAGGACTGTATATCCACACTGGAATAATGAAAATAAATGAACATATTTATTAGGTGGAGAGGGCCTGGGTGGTTGACTTAGGAACATGTTTCATCAAAGTGGAATTATTTTCTCCATCAAGGAAGATTCCCAGTTGATCTCAAAACATGACCTCAAGACAGAACAAATCCTCCCTCTCCCCCCAAAGACTCCCATCCTGAACTTGAACAGTTTTATTTATTGGAAAAATCATTAAGAAAGTACTCTCCATACACAGGACCCTAAAAGCAATTTCAAACTATGCTGCAGAATAGAACTCTCATCTTCAGTGGTCAGTAAATCACTAACAAGATTGATGTCTAGCCATGATTTGTTAGCACTCTTCCTTTAAGGTAGAGTTCTAAAGGTCTCCTGCTGCACAAATCCTCAAGTGTTACAATGGCAAAAAACCATCTCCTGGCCTGTGTGTTCTTGTGCTAGCCCATTTATTTTCTTTGCAGAATATAACTTTATTTATCCAGTGCTCTTGAGGTCTCCCATCAGTGTTTGTGTCTCTCTTTCGAACCTTCTCCTTTCTCCTATTCTCCAGTGTCTTGCATCTTGATGCTACAAAACTCACTTCCATGGGCATGATGACGTTGGGAAAAAAACTGCTGGGCTACAGAATGAGTTATCATGTTAGTAGGAAAGGATCAGTTTGGCCTGGGTAGGCAAAAGCAATCAAGTCTTGATTTATATCTTACTCTAGGCAGTATAATCATTGACCATGGTATTTTGAAGGAGTTCTAGTGCGGAGTGTGTGGTGGGACCAGAGGTGAGGATAATGGAGGTAGGCAGAGTTTAGTCATAAAGTGGAAAGAAAAGCAAGAGAGTATGAATATTGATGCCAAGTGGAATAGAGAGGGATAGTGAGTCTATGGCAGTATAACTAGTGGTGGGTGGAAGAAGGAAACTTCAGGTGATGCTGTTCATGTGAGAGGAGCTTATGTAGTGGTAAAAAAGGCTGATTAGTTGTGATGGTCTCACCAAAAGGGGCTTAGCCAGAACCAAAGTTTTAGAGCAGGATAACACTCTCACTGTTTATTCTAGGAACAATTTTTATTTATTTTATGGAATTTCAGTTTGTTTTATATTTGTCTTCTCTTCTTCCTAATTACAATATCCCACATGCAGATTACCATTGTTTCCATTACCTGTGTTTTACTCTGTACGGAAGACATATAATCACTAGAGTAATTTTGTACAGTCCCTATAGCCAGTTTACAAGAACATTTGGTGCAGCCTTGAAGTTTCCTTGCAGAATTATAACCTCTTGACAGATGGAGCTTGGCACTATTAGGAAAGGTTGTGATAGTGGTGCATAACACTAGATAACTTAATTCGCCATGTGAGTTTGTGATGATTACTTCAGTATTCCATGCTCCAACTCTGCTGTTTGCAGCATATGTCCCATCATTTTCAAAATACGTGTCCCCGTCTCATATAATCACCTCTTGCCTGCCCTCTATCATAACTCTTTGCACGTCCACTCTATGCTCTCTACAGCCATCTCAGTACATACAGTATTGTTCTCTACTCCATATTGTTGTCAATGTTCCACGCCACGTTCGCATCATGCCAGTATCATGTACCCTTGCTCGCCTTGCACTTTAGCATCCCCAGATTCTGTGTTCCCTCTGCAGTACAGTTGCTGAATTTATCTTCCACTCTCATTCAATCTCGAGGTGTCCCTGTGCTCTACATAGACCAAAATAATATCCCAGAAGAATGTTTAGCATCCTGATGAAAAAACATGCAAGGACCTAGAATACCAAAACCCCGATGCGACTGATGAAGCAGTGTCATCATCACTTATTTGCGCTAAATAATATGTTCACCTGTGACTCCCATAACCATAGCCCACATGATTTACGCACGATTTATTATAATAATATTTATGAGTATGATTTCACATCATGTTTCCATGTTGTTTTATACTTAGGTTTAGCAGACTGAATGAACCATATATTTTGATGATCTTTCACTAGTGTATGTGTTATTTAACACTGACACGAGTGACCCTAGTGCTTTACTTTATGTTTGAAATAAACGCACTTCTGCTTGCTTTGCATTACACTTTTTCTGTTCCAGATATCGGAGTCACTGTGTGCTAATTTAGAAATGTTACTATTTGTTAGCTTACATTTTGAGCGTCATAAAGTAGCAACAAGTTGGTCTGTACAGTGACGTCAGCACCTTCATGGGGTGAGAAACTGAGGAGGTGAATATTCCTTTGGGACATATTGGGCCATATTTATACTCTGTTTGCGCCGGATTTGCGTCGTTTTTTTTTACGCAAATTCAACGCAAAACAAACTCCATATTTATACTTTGGCGTTAGACGCATCTAGCGCCAAAGTTCATGGAGTTTGCGTCATTTTTTTGCGTGGACACCTTCCTTGCGTTAATGATATGCAAGGTAGGCGTTCCCGTCTAAAAAATGACTCCTAGGCATGTGCGCCGTATTTATACTCCCGGGCAAAAATGATGCCAGGGAGTGGGCGGGTCAAAAAAAATGACGTCCAGCCGCATTTGCGTCGTTTTTTAGCACCTGGTCAGGGCAGGCGTTAAGGGACCTGTGGGCTCGGAAGGAGCCCAGAGGTGCCCTCCCATGCCCCCAGGGACACCCCCTGCCACCTTTGCCCACCCCAGGAGGACGCCCAAGAATGGAGGGACCCACCCCTGGGACATTAAGGTAAGTGCTGGTAAGTATTTTTTTGTTTTTTTTTGTGGCATAGGGGGGCCTGATTTGTGCCCCCCTACATGCCACTATGCCCAATGACCATGCCCGGGGACATAAGTCCCCTGGGCATGGCCATTGGGCTAGGGGGCATGACTCCTGTCTTTGCTAAGACAGGAGTCATTTCAATGGGGGTTGGGAGTCTAAAAAAATGGCGCAAATCGGGTTGAGGCGAAAATTTTGCCTCAGCCTGACTTTCCCCATTTTGTGACGCCCAAGCTCCATTTTCCCCTACGCCGGCGCTGCCTGGTGTAAGTAATTTTTTTTCACGCACACCAGGCAGCTCCGCCGGCTAACGCCGGCTAACGTCATTGAATAAATACGGTGCCCGCATGGCGCTTCAGAATGGCGTTAGCCGGCATTAACTTTTTGGACGCACAACTGCGTTGGCGCAGTTGTGCGTCGAAAAGTATAAATATGGCCCATTGTGAAGGTCGCAATTATAGAAGAAGTTAGTATTGTATTATCTGTGAGAAGGAGACCCACCCAAGTACAGAAAGAGCATTGTTTGATTAGTTCCTGCCCAGTGGGAACCTGAAGATTGTTTCATTTGGATGGAACTGATGTTTGTACTGTGTGAAGCTAGTTGGAAAGTTAGATCACTTGCCCTGTCGACCTTTGCAGGAGAGCGTCCTTTTCTTCCTCTTGAGAACAATGCTCCTTATTTCTCTGCTCATAGAGATACTCTCAGGAGCAAGCACATTTCTCCTCATTCTTTTGGGAACATGTTCCTGGTTCTACTTTCAATGCTGTATTTACTGACAAATGCTGCTTCTGGATTTCCCTGACCTGCACATAACCTTATCTTAGCATTTTCCTTTACGGAAACAAGACTTTGCCTTGCTTCACATATGTTGCCTTTAACAATACAATGTTTGCATTACTAACTGAACTACTTGAATTATATTCATATATGCTGTATTGAGGTGAATTTCGATTTAGTTCTAATTCATTTGATTGGATACTATAACTTTACTAATTTGCTAATAAACCCTTTTGGTTTGTAAGTTACTCCTCTTTGTCATTCTGGGGCAAACTCTGATTCACACTGCCAATGCAATGTTAATAATTTTGTGATTCCAGCCTCAGTTCAAGTTATAGATCCATCCTGGTGGACACAGAGGAGTTCACAGTTTGCACCAAGTTAACAAGGTGCAAATACCATCCTTATCTAATCCTCTATCATAACCTTCCTGAAAAATCTCCTATCAACCGTTCAGCTTTCAAATGTACCCTAAAAAAGTCCTCCAAATCCTGATGGTCGACCCCCCACAGTCTAGTGAC
Organism: Pleurodeles waltl; assembly: GCF_031143425.1. Taxonomy (NCBI): domain Eukaryota; kingdom Metazoa; phylum Chordata; class Amphibia; order Caudata; family Salamandridae; genus Pleurodeles; species Pleurodeles waltl. The sequence continues at coordinate 1,026,936,061 of NC_090437.1, read as the reverse complement.
TGGATTGATTAAGCTGTGTACCTACATTAACTCGCAAATGTGGGGTACGTTTGGGGCCAGATGTGCAAAGCATTTTTCAAGTCACAAAGGGGCCAATTTGCAGAATCAGAAACTGCGATTCAATTGCAGTTTGGGTTTTGCGATTCGGTATTAGGAAGGGGCGTGTCAAGGGTGCCCCTTCCTAATACCGAATCGAATGGGTATGTATGATTGTTTTGTGACCGCAAATGAGGTCGCAAAACAATCTCAGCACCAATTTCAAATTGGTGCTAACCAATTCACAAATGGGAAGGGGTCCTCATGGGACCCCTTCCCCTTTGTGAATGCATGCAAAAAAAAAAATTCAGAGCAGGCAGTGGTCCTACGGACTGCCTGCTCTGAAAAAATGAAAATAAAATTTTTCATTTTTGTTTTTGAAATGTATACCATTTTCCTTTAAGGAAAACGGGCTGCATTTAAAAAAAAAATGCTTGATTTAAAAGCTGTCACAGACATGGTGGTCTGCTGACACCAGCAGACCACCATCCCTGTGAGTGCCGCCATTCCCAATGGGGTCGCAAATTGCAACCTACCTCATGAATATTCATGAGGTTTGCGACCCCATTGTGAATCACAGACAGTGTCATTGACTCTGTTCTACATCTGGTTTTGCGATTTGAAAAAAACTGCAGTTGCAAGTCACAAAACTGGATCTTGGTACATGTGGCCCTGGAGGAATGGCGGTATGGCTTGGAAAGAGGTGCAGGCAATAATGATGTTTGATTTAAATCAGAGAAAATAATTCTAGTGCTGATGTGCGTGAACACACTCCGGAGGGGCATATTTTACAGATGGCGGCCTCAGCCCTCGAGCACCAGAAGATTGTTTTTTTTTTTTAAATAATGCATACGTTTTATTTCATAAAGTCGTGGACTTTGCATAATATATTGTATTCATATTTTGCAAAACAGCCCTTTTACCGTGTATTCATTAGTTTAAACGCAGAACTCAAATGCACATCTCTTTCGTAGGCAATCTTATTTTTGGTTGTACAATATGGCCCTGAGAATGTTAATTGTTGACAGAAACGCACCGTGATAGTAAACAGGACCAGTAAAAAGAAAAAGCATAAACAAACAAAACACACTCGGAAATAATTCTCACAATGTCTGCTGCTCCACTTTAAAAAACATGTTTGGTAAACGGAATTCTTGGCAAATTGCTAATCTTGGGTTAAATGTGTTCCAGATGACGCGTTTCGTTTCTCAGTCTATTTTAAGAGCTCCAGCCGAGTTACACCCATATCTCCGTTTTCGGTTAACCCAAGTTTCAAGTAGCAGCTTCAGGTAACGTTGTTTTTCACTCGAGGTGTTCTCCGCACCATACCGATCGGCCATGATCAAGCATCTCAAGCCTGCGAGTAGAAGGAGATGCCGTGCAGCATTTTGGTAGATTCTTATACAGATTCATCAGGAGAGACCGACATTATTGAAACACTTTTAAGGCATCAACCACCTTACGTAGCCCATAGTGACCACATAAGAATATACAAGTCTTGAGGTGACGTCGCCATTTTTCCTAGAAACATGCCCTGACTTCAGTGTGACTTCGGTCTGCATTGTAAAACATTCTAAATCTGTCTTTAACCTGCTTGTTTTTGCAATTAGAAAACCAGATCCTCCTGAAATACAGCATGAAAAGTGCGTGGGCACACCCACTTTTACATCTGCTTATTTACGATGTCACTAATAAACAAGGACAGGTGCAGGCTTTGCATAGCAGGAAAAAGTAATGAGGTGAAATCGAGGCAGAGATTTCCTAAACACTCTAAATCAGGATTCTCCAACAAGTAGCTCACGAGCTACTGGTAGCCCTCCAACTACTTGCAAGTAGCTCTCCTGTCTACAGCCCAGCTTTCTAAGTTATACGCTTTTGTTTGGTTGGATTAATCGATGGATAACAAAATTTACAGTGTATATCTGAAACGAAAATGTATTTTCAGAACTTATAAGCTAATGCTTGAGAAAAAAGATTGAACTTTAATAATGTATTTAAAGTTGATATTTAGGTGATAAATCATGTGATGATGGGGAAACTTGGGCCCATATTGATACTTTTTTTGCACCGCATCTGCGTCATTTTATGACGCAAAAGCGGTGCAAACTTACAAATTATAATTGTATTTTGTAAGTTTGCACCACTTTTGCGTCAAAAAAATTATGCTAATGCGGCACAAAAAAGTATGAATATGGGCCTTATTACTAACAGTAATACCTTTATGCACAAGGCACTGCAGCTGTGACTGTTATGTATTACCCATGTGAAGGCATTTCAAATTGACAAAGCTGTTTTGCATTACTGCTTGCAACCCTCCTGATGCACTGGTGTGATCACTGCTGGTAATCTTGCATAGGGTAACCACTAGTCTTGTCTTAAGTGGTCACCATTACAACACTAGTAGTAATAGCTCAGGATCAGTTTCATTAAACACAAGTGGTTCTCATAACTGACAAGGTTGGAGAACCCTGGTCTAAATAGCATATTCTGAGAAACTGTTAAACAAATGGCATTCTCAACAAGGGATTTTGAAACAGTTCAATAAGTCTCAGCCCCGGGTCTAGGAAGTTACTTTTACATACATTGAAAAGGTTGAAGAGAGTGAATCTTGTGTTGTGAAAAGGCAGGAGAGTTGTGAGTCTAGTGTTGCATTAGTATCTTGCTGGTTGAAAATTTGATCCAAAAATTGAGTTTAGGTGACATTTTAAAACTGCCAGATCAGTCCACAAACCTCTAAGTATCTCCCCCTCCACTTTATTAATGTCTGGTAATGTTGTGTTGACTGAAAACTTACAAAATGGGATTACAAGTTGCAGTGCTACAGCACCCGGTGTTCACACGTGGAGGAAATATGCATATATAATTAACTGGGGACAAATCCACCAGTTCCATCCACGGAAGATTTTGTCCAAAGTAAAAACTGTGACTTAGAGGTGCATAAACAGGAAACCCTTACCCTTTTCATACTGATATACAGGGGGTATAGTTGTGATCTCACAGGTGTTACCAAAACGTGTCTCCCACACACGTATGAGTAACACAAGTGTGGTACTGCTGCCCCTTAACACTGAGCTACATATAATGAGGGCCTAAGTGACTAGAAAAATCACATGAACTGTAGATGCTCTTCAAACACAGGTATCTTCTGCGAAATCTATGATATTCGACTAAATCCATATACCACAAAAGTAACCAGAAAAGTGATGTTTTCTTAGTGGTCACATGAGTAACCTTCTGGGGTCAAGATTGCTGCTATCAGTTTGAGCTAAATCCCTGGGAAGGATATTCATTCTTATCCAACAACTCTTTTGTCTTTCGTAGCGCTACTATTGAGAAAGTAAATTCTAGCAGTTGTAATCTGTCTCATCTGACTTCTGTGATGCTTCTTCCAACAGCATTTCTCTTGAGCATTGACACCCACTTACTTCCCTTTCTACCACGTATTGCTGTTTTTCAGTGGGGAATGGACAACTGCAATTAACACTATTACAAAAGCTTCTAAAACAGCCACATCCTAGACCTGATTCAGAAAGTTTGTTTCCTTGAATGTTGGAAAGTGGATTCTTGGTAAGGACAGGTAAGAACCTACACTTAGCAACAGGCCACTCCACCCCACCAGGTCCAATTAGGTCTCAATAAATTAATCCCACCTCAACCCTTGGTAGCTTGGCAACGAGCAGTTAGGCTTAATTTAGGAGACAAAAGTGTGTTAAGCATTCAGACATCACAAAGCAGTAATAAAATAAAAGTCAGGAAACAGTTTAAAAATTCACATCAAATTTATAAAATTAGGAACTATTTTTATCTTTAATTTGACACTAAAACGAATACAATTGGATAAGGCGAACCGGAGATACAAATTTTTAATGAATAACTGTTTTTCAGCGCATTGAAACAAATAGTGCCAATTGGGACATCTGGTTGCACATCGATCGGGGCTAAGTCAAAGTTTGAGGCCGACCACGATGGAGTCCTGCTCGGTTACAGCAAGAGGGAGGCCTCATTCAAAGTTTTACCTTCTGACTTAGTCTTTTTTTCAGAACAAGTTTCTTTACTGGGACTCAAGTCGGATCTGACCTCCCTGGAGCCTTCTTCGGATACGAGTCGCAGGAGACCTTGGTGACAAATTCTACCTCAAGACTTAGTCAATTATTTGTGATGGAAATCTTTGTCCAGGGACGAACTTGATATTAAAGCCAACTTCCCTGGAGCCCTCTTCAGATCCGCTGCTTGGGAAGCCTCGGTCAGCTTTTTACGTTCGGACTTTGTCTCTTTTTTGGAGCTTTTTCTCGCTGATGTCAGACGGCCCTCCACAGCAAGCCGATTTTGAGTCAATGTCATCTGACTGCCTTTCCACGAGCCCCCGGTGAAATTCTGGAAGTCTGGGGCTCCAGAGCTTTTCAGCGGGACAAACCTGCAAGTCAGGCCGGGTCGTGGTCAAAGTAAGCTGGCTTGACTCACAACGTCGGGTCGGTTCACTCATGGAGCTTTTTTCCCAAAAGTTCCCCAATATTCTCCAAACTTGTGGATCTTCTTCCAGAAGGTCTTTGAAGGTCTTTTAGGGGTCCACAACACACCCCAACGTTCCAGAAGTTCTGAGTTGCTCCTTAAAGGTTAGGACTCCAACTCCCAGAATGTACCTGGCACAAATCCAAAAATGACCACAAGCCACTGGTCAGTTCCTTCAGGGCTCGATGCAGGAGACTCTGGACAGCTATTTTCTACCTGTAGCAAACAGGGAGTCCCTTCTTTAAGCAGTAGAAGACAGACAAAATCATTTTAGTGGTGAATCCCAAGTGTGTAGCTGGTGCAGTCCTTCGCAGTGCAGTGTCCAGTTGCAGGTCAGGGGTCCAGCAGGGCAGTCATTCTTCTTGTCTTCTTCCTTGTAAGGATCAGAAGTGTGGGTGCAGCTCTGCCATATTTATTCTTCCTCATAGGGTAGAAAGCGGGGGGCAACTGTCTTATCACAGGCAGGCCTCATCCTCTTAGATGATCACTTCCTGGGAAGTGTGGCAAAAATCAATCCCAGGGAGCATCAGTCTCCAAAAATCCAAAATGGCAGAAATTCAATCTCAGAGGTTAGATCTGGCTGAGCCCACCCACTGGTGTGGCTAAAATTCCTTAGTACACCCCTTTCCTGCCCTCTCCTAATCTAATTAAAGGGGCACCTGGTTGACTGAGTTTGCAGGAAATGGGGGAGGGGAGGTCCAGAGCTGCCACAAATGTACTTCCCTCCTTTGAATACTTGTTTGGCTGCTCTCCCCCATCTTGTTCTGCCATCTGCTGAGGCAGATCTCCTCCCCCAGGCACTTCCTTTGTGTTCAGCCCAGGCCACTTCATAGCTCATCAAGGCAGCCTGGATAGGCTTTCAGAGGTTGGCCAATCACAGAAGGGCACTACAGTGCTGAAAATGGAAATTTTCAGTTAGAGTTTTAAAACGTTTCCTGAGTTAGTTATATTAAATTCAACAATGAGAAGTTGTTGGATTTATTTTAACAACCCGTTTGATATCAAACTTGAAATAGTTAGCTCATTTTGACACCTTATTACTTTAAAATTAAGTCTCCCAATGTTAGCCCATGGAGCCCATTCACTACAATGAGGGAAACAAATGTGGTTATTTTTCCATAACCAGGGCTTATAAAACATATTTTATGAAGTCCCCGCTAATAGTTACATAGCACCCAGCAAAAGGGGCACTTAGGGCACACCTTAGGGCTGACTTACATGTAAAAATAAGGTCGTTTAGGACTTTGGAAGTACTTTTAATTCCAAAGTCGAATTTGGGGTTAACTCTAATTTAAAACAGCCAGCAAGGCATGCCTGCTTTTAAAAAGACAGTGGGCACCACAGCAGTACTCTCCTTCCTTGTTATTAGACTGTCTCCAGCTCCTACGTCACTGTCCAGGTGTTCTCACCCTGGCTCATTCAGACACATATGTACTGCAAACTAGCACATGTTCAGCGCTAGGGATCTTGGTGCAAGGATTCTGACTTCACCATGAACAGCTGAATGTTTGGTCGAATGGACCGGTAGGCTTGCATTCACAAGATGCAGGTAAAAAGGCCTGCTCACTATAATCATTTACAAAACACGGTATGCTGTCACCACTGCACTATACACATTCAATCCGTGATAGGGACAGGAGTGCTTGTGTCAGTATTAGGGCACCCCTCCAGGTTTAGGACAAGGCTGGAACCTATCATAGTCAAAAAGTAGGCCTTCGCACACACACTAGATCAGTCTGCGGCGAGTCCAAAATCTAAAACCCAGGAACAAACATTCTCTCAGTTTAGGCATGAAGGGCAGTGGACATGTTAGACCTGGCAGCTTTTTGGTGTGTCTCCCCTGTCTTTTTGCCTTCTGACCCCCTGTTTTTATGGTGTACTGGACTCTGTTTTTGCTGGTTTATTGACTCTGCGCACTTTATAACTACTAATCAGTGCTAAAGTGCAAGTGCTCCCTATATAAATTTATAAATTGTACTGTTGATTGGTTTATCCATGATTGGCATTTATGATTTACTGGTAAGTCCCTAGTAAAGTGCACTGGAGGTGCCCAGGGCATGTAAATCAAATGCTGCTAGTGGGCCTGCAGCACTGATTGTGCCACCCACGATTAGCCCTGAAAACATGTGTCAGACCTGCCACTACAGACTCTGTGTGTGCAGCTTTAAACTGCCAATTCGACTTGGCAAGTGTACCCACTTGCCAGTACTAAACCTTCCCCTTTATTACATATAAGGCACCCCTAAGGTAGGCCTAGGTAGCCCCATGGGCAGGGTGCAGTGTATGTTAAAGATAGGACATGTACTGATATGTGTTACATGTCCTAACAGTTAAATACTGCTAAATTCAGTCCTCATTGTTGCATGGCCTATCTCTCTCATAGGTTAACATGGGGACTGCCTTTAAATAACTTTAAAGTGCAGATTCCCTTTGAGAACAGAGGAAATATGGAGTTTGGGGTTTCTGAACTCACAATTTAAAAACACATTGTTTAGTGAAGTTGTTTTTTAGATTGTTAGTTTGAAAATGCCACTTTTAGAAAATAGCCATTTTCTTGCTTAAACCATCCTGTGATGCTACCTGTTTGTGGATTCCCTGTCTGGGTCAGTTTGACAGTTGGGCTGTTTACACTTCTCCTCTAGACAGTGACACGAAGGGAGCTGGGGTGTAGCCTGCATATCCTGATGAGCCATCTGAGCTAGAATGGATGGAGGTGTGGTCACTTACACCTGAAAGGACTGTGCCTGCCCTCACACAATGCAGTCTTCAACCCCCTGGTGTGTGTCTGAGGCCTGACCTGTACAAGGAAGGATCATGCAAACAACTGAGACTTTCACGGGGCACGGCCGGCAGCCGATGAGGCTGCAAGCGTAACGCAGAGCTCCGGGGCTGGGATCGGGGCCCGGCCTTTAATATCACTGCATAAAGCTTACTATACCGCCAGATGGCAGCCGGAATCGATGCTGGCGGATAACGGGCAGCAGAAGAGATCGCAACCTTGGGGATCCCACCCCCGTAACAGTTGCTTTAAGGGATTCTCCTGTCGGACCAGGGGAAACAAAATGGCGGCCGCATCTACCGAAGCGGTCGACTGAGGGAGGAGCGGAGAGACGTGAGCCCGGAGCCTCCGTGGCGGCTGAAAGCGGGGTGTCGGGGCCTGGAGGGCTCGGAAGGAGCGCCCCCCCCCCCGGGCGGATCGGAGAAAGCCCGGTGAGTGTGGGGGCTCGAGCAGGGAGGGGTTGTGGACCCCCACCCGGGCACGGAGCGGAGAGCGGGCACCCGGGGGGCTGGTCGTTCGAGTCAGCTGGCCCGCGAGCCCTCCAGGGGAGACAAAACGCGCCTGCTGGAGGACGGGGGGCCCTCTCTTGACTGCTGGCCAGGCGCACTCCTGGCTGGAGAGCGGAAGGCTGTGAAGAAATGCCACCTCGGGGATCGCGAGGCGGGACCTCCTGGTCCCGGGGGCTCCGGTGGACGGAGGCCACGGAGACGCTCCTGACCCGGGCCCCCCCCCCCCCGGTCAGTGAATTTTTGGACCCAGAGTACCGCTATCGCAGGAAGAAGATAAATTGCATCCCCTGCCTACACGACGGATTGTATTTCATTGGAATCGGACAAGACCTGCCGCGTAGAGCTCACCAACCTGCTAGGGCGAGTACAAACTAACAAATGGAGAATAAACACCGAAGAACCAGGGAATCCCTAAGGTGCAATCTTGAGAACTGAGGTTGACCCACAGGTGGGCCATGAAAAATACACAACCCTGAACTTAGAGGCGCATGAACCGTGTGAACCTATTTCTGAGAGTCGATACCGCAGCACCTGTGCCGAAGGAGAGCGGGCCAGTGACGGTGCTCTGCGGCCCGGGCTCCCCTTCTCGTCCGGGTGTGTGATGAGGGGCCCAGAGTGGGGTGGGAGATTCTCACCACCCCCCGGTTGGGACCCGGCTGAGCGGGGCCGGGCGCCTCGGACCTCCTCGGTGGTTGGGGCATATAACTCATCCCTCCCAATTACAGCACTGAATGAAACATGGGGAAACCTAAAAAACGCGAAGATCACAGCCAAACGGAGGCTACAAATGCAAAACACCCCTCTCAACCCACTAACCTAGCCAGCACAGACAATCTGACTCCTCAAGAAACAACGCTGGACATGGTCCTCCTAGCCATTAAAGAATCCCGCGAAGCACTTGAAGAAAAAATCGACAAGCTATCGTCGGACCTCTCATTGTTGCAAGATGACCACCGTAAACTGAAAGAGAGAGTGGGGACGAATGAAAAATCTCTTTCCACAGTGTTCCTCGCACACCAAACAACAACTAAAGAAATAGCGCATATCACCTCTCGAATCAAAACATTAGAAACTAGAGCAGAAGATGCAGAAAATCGTGCTCGCAGGAACAACATCAGACTTATTGGGGTACCGGAAGGTTCGGAGTCCTCAGCAGACAGCATAGAATCCTTTTTGTAAAATTGGATTAGGAACACAGTGGCCTCCGAGGGCCTCTCGGCCTACTTCACAATAGAGAGAGCTCATAGGATACCCAGTAAGGCACCACCACTGGGAGCTAGAGCACACCCTATCATTGCAAAACTGCTGCATTACAAAGATAGAGACTATATACTCTCGCAATCACGGCTACTAGGCGAAACTCTATGTAATAACCAGCGGGTTAAGATCTTCCCTGACTTCACAAAAGAAACCCAGACACAAAGAGCCTCCTTTTTTTAACACAAACGTACGTTGTGAGAAGATGGGATAAAGTATGCAATGCTCTTCCCAGCCAAGCTCAGAATCGAATTTGAAGGGAAAACGCATTTCTTCTTATCGCCGCAGGCAGTAGGGGAGTGGCTGGATTCTATGAACATGTCCGCTTCGGCCCCTTCTCACAGATCCCCCGCAAACTGGGAAAGAAACGCAGCAGATCCTCCAGAAGGACTACGGAGGTGGCCCCCCCAAAACACCAATCCCTCAGGGAGATGCGGGATGCCGTGGTTGCAGCCGCTGCCATGAGCGGGGGGGCTAGCCCTGACCCTCGGGCCTCTGGCAGTCTCTCGGATCTTGATTCCAGCTGCGGGGGCTCATCGATATTTTCACGGAACACGACCACCAGCTTACCCAAAATAACACCTGGAACCTCCGAAGAAATGATATGATCTTACGTTAAACAGTCTAAACTGTCCGTGAGTACTTCAGTGAAAGTAATTAAACCTGACTGTGATCCCGGGATGGCTACCGCACCGGAAAATTGCTGAAAAATTAGCGTCAAAAGCGGATATTACTAAGAAAAAAAAAAACATGAAGTGGCCGGGCCCCGAGAGCGGCTCGGGCACGTGCTCTCGGCCCTGTCGCGCCACCCACCTATAGGATATTACAATAAGAATTTTCACTGTTTGGAAGGGAAGAGTTTCAGCAGCCGGTCCTGGGGTTGGGGAGTTGGGACAATTGTTCGTTCAGTTAGTTTTAGGGAAACTTCGTGCACTGAGTCCAAGAGTGATATTAGATTCTCGTTTCAGACACTCGATTAGTAGCTGCAACAGCAAATGGCCCTTAGGACCCTCCCATAATAATCCCCAACAACCATCAAACCTAAACTATGGCCTAAAAATATAAATTAATAACCTGGAATGTCAGGGGATTAAACATATAGCCAAGCGATACAAGGTGTATAACTACCTCAAACGGAGAGGTGCACACATAGCTATACTGCAAGAAACACACTTAATCGAGCAGGAGGTTATAGCATTAAAGAAAAGGTGGAGAGGCCAAATATTCGCTACCAACTATTCGGCATTTGCAAGAGGAGTTCTGGTATGGGTTCGCCCCGGCGTCCCATTCCAGGCCCTACACACAAACTTAGATAAAGACGGAAGGTATGTTATGATCACTGGTAGACTAGACGGGAGGGAAATAACCATAGGAGGCCTCTATGCCCCGAATCAGGATAAAAAAAATACTTTGACAGACTGTCCAGAGAACTAGCCCCAATTCTGACGAGCCCGAAAATCTTAGGTGGTGACTTTAATTGCATAGCTGATATTAATATGGATAGATCACACCCTCCCCTTTCACAAACACAAACTCTAAAAACTGCAAAAGCCTTTACAGAATGGCAACAACACTGGCAAATTAGAGATTGCTGGAGACACCTTAACCCACATAATAGAGACTACTCCTTTTATTCAACAATACATACCTTCATGTAAGACTTGCCACAGTTCTAGCGTCCCCGGAGATACAAGCTACGGTGATATCAGCCGAGTACTTGAGCCGTACTATCTCTGATCATAACCCTTTACTGGTTTCTCTGGCTTGGAACAGAGAGAACCCGGTGATTCCTACTTGGTGACTTAGAACAGAAGCTCTGGAGGACGAAGCCTTCAAACATTTCCTGCTCAATAGTATTAAGGACTATTTCACACTAAACACGGGAACAGCGTCCTCTAGATCAATTGAATGGGAATCCTTTAGAATAGTAACCAAAGGCAATTGTATTGGGGAAAGTGTAGGAGTCCGTAGATCTATCGAATCTGAACTTTAAAAACTTGAGGACTCCCTCAGAGACATTGAACGTAGGCTCCCCACTCACCCTGAACTAGCCCCCCTTCTACAAGAAAATAAAACGAAAATAACTGAAGGAAACACTAGACTATCCTGCTTCGACTATAAACATTACCTAAGTAGACAACACGCCGAAGGAGACAAGGCAAGTGCCCTTCTAGCATGGCTGGCCAAACCATCTAAACAGCAAACTATCATACTCGAAATAGAGAAAGGCCCAGCTGTCAGAGTACTTGGCCAAAAAGAGATTAACAATTGTTTTTTCGCATATTACTCCTCCCGATATGCAGCCCCCACCGACACAATCAATATCACCCAGATTAGGGAGTTAGAAGCACTTGATCTCCCCAAACTAGGAGTCGGAGATAGGGAAACTCTAGCTGCCCCCATAACAATAGCCGAAATCAAAACAGCAATTCAGGGCATGGCGAAGGGTAAAGTACCAGGAGCAGACAGACTTCCTTCAGAATTTTACCAATTATATCAGGACACACTAGCTCCAATACTCTGCACACTATACGCAGAAGCATGGCACAATAACAGCCTACCTCAATCTTCCAACGAGGCCATAATGATCCCCTTACTAAAACCAGAAAAAAAACCTACTGATGTTCGTGCATATCGACCACTATCTATGTTGAACCTAGACAACAAAATATTAAGTCGGATTCTAGCCAATAGACTCCTACCCTTCATGTCCTCATTGATTCACCAGGACCAGTAAGGTTTCATTCCACTACGCAGTACAGCACAAAACATTAGACGCTTAATCTCAGTGCTTCACTCAGTGCCTTCTACTTTACCTCAGGCAGCAATAATCTCTATAGATATAGAAAAAGCCTTTGATAGTCTAAGATGGGACTACCTAGAACAAGTTATGTTAAAGCTAGGTTTAGGGGACGGTTTCACACGTTGGACAAAACTATTATATACAAACCCCACAGCAAGAGTACGCACAGGCAGCATTATCTCCGAACCTTTCACAGTGGGAAGAGGAACAAGACAAGGCTGCCCACTCTCCCCTCTCTTATTCGCCATAGTGGTAGAACCCCTAGCACAAACAGCAAGATCCAAAAAGTATTTCGAGGGCATCCTAATCAATGATTGGATGCACCATATCGCCCTATATGCAGATGACATGCTACTTTTTCCTAGGAACCTAGTTATGGACCTACCAGGGGCGATAGAGATGCTAGAGAACTTCGGGACAGCCTCGAGACTTCGGATTAACTGGAGAAAATCCTCCATTTTCCCAGTGATCAAGGGTACCCCGAGACCTTATGACACTAGGGGTTTACCCTGGTCACCGAATACATTTAAATATTTCGGAGTCAATATTTATCACTCAATAGAAGATTTACTCGAGGGGAACATACACGGAGCAATCAGGGGAATTAAAGCTAGCATGCACTCCTGGAGCACAGTCTCGGGGAGAGTCGCTCTACTCAAAATGATAGTACTACCCAGGCTACTATATTATTTTTCTACACTCCCACTCATAATCCCGAAATCGATATTCAAGAACTTAGACTCCATAATTGCAAACTTTATATGGGGACCTAGCAGACACAGAATAGCACTCCACACTCTTCAAAGACCTACCAAGGAGGGAGGATTAGCCGCACCGAATATGGAGATCTACTATTGGGCGGGACAAGTACAATGGTTAATGAAGCTGATTAATGGACCCACAACAGCAGAAGATTCACAGATACCATTAAACTGTTCACTAGAAAAGATCTTTCGTATAGTACTAAACCCCAGAAAACCAAAAGATCCACTTCCGCTGGAGTGGGAAGCGGCTAGACACTGTTGGGATCAATACTTAAAACGCTTGCATACAAAGACCGCCTATGCAATGGAAGTTCTTTTGAAATCATTGAATCGCTTCCCAGGAAATCAAATCTCCAAACATGTTAACAAATTAGTTCCATACAATATAACGAAATTGGGTGATTTGTTTCTTAAAGGAAAACTTTGCTCATATGCAGAACTCCAAGATCAATTCACCCTCCCACCCGGATTATTCCTCACTCACAGTGCTCTTATTAAAACCATTCAAAAACTGTGGGGTGCAGGACTCTGCGAGCCCCCGATCCACGGGGGTTGCAGCCTCATTTGCTCTATTGGAGACCAGAGGGGGATAGTTTCAGGGATCTATAAATTTATACAGAACAGTACTTGCACTCCACTAAATAAACTCAAGGCTAAGTGGCAGACAGATCTTGGCACTACATTAGAAGATACCCAATGGGCCAGAATCACTTCTCATGTTTTGGCAATATCTAGGAATGCAAGATTTAAATTGATAAACTTGTTTATTTATCATAGAGCCTATCTAACACCTCAAATGATAAACAAAATATATAACACAAATAACACACGATGCCCGCGATGTGCCGAACTGGCAGCAGACCTAATGCACATGCTATGGAACTGACCCATATTAGCACATACTGGATAGAAGTATTCAGGAAAACAGCTGTCTGCACTGAAAAACCACTATCGCCAACCCCAATAGCAGCAATTTTAGGGGACTTCCCTCGCCCATCGACACATAAAATCTCAAACAAATTCATAGACCTGGCGCTGATACTTGTGAAGAGAGAGATAACTTCACACTGGAAGGCCCAGGTGGTCCGCTAGTAAATAGATGGCACGGTGCATTGGTAAAATGGGCCGAAACAGAGGGCACAGTGTTACTAAAGGAAGCATTACGGGGCCAAAGACCCAGAGACAATACCACACAATGGGACTCGTAGCTGGAAAATTTAAAGACTATCGATGCTTCATCCAAGGGGGAAGATGACTCAACTTCGGACTCGGCCCGGAACAGATAGTCATAAAAGCTGTATAAAATATCTAGGAACAATACCTTATATTAGGACTTTAGAGATATGTCGTAATTAGATCATTATTTGATGTACTTAGTGCACGATGGGGGGAGGGAGGGGTTGTGTAGTTCGGGAATATCTTAAGATGTTTGTTTTTTGTTATCTCCTTTACAAAAGCAATAAAAGATATATTTAAAAAAAAAAACTGACACTTTCCTTTGAAGTTTGCCATCTTCAAAGACAGAAAGGGGCATAAGTATTGGACCCAAAACCCCAGACTTTTAGAATCTTTCTGGAATCAAAAGGAACCTCTGCCAGGGAGAAGAGCTGAAGAGCTGGAAGAGGAGTACTGTCCCTTTGCTGTGCTGTTTTGCTGGATTGGCCTATAGTTGCAGCTTCTACCTTAAAAGGGAGCAATGGCTGAACTTTGCTGTGTATCCTGCTTGAGAAAGTTCTCCAAGGGCTTGTAGTAGAGCTTGCCTCCTGTTGGAAGTCTCAGGGACATCAAAGACTTCAGTTTCCTCGACATGCAGCACTGGGAACTATGTGCTCTGAGCTGTAAGATAACAAAAACCACTGCAATGCCGTCAATGAAGCCGCTGGCTCGCACCATAACCTGCCAACACCACAAGGAGCCACACTGCCCCGCTTCGCACAGCAACACTGGTATCACCAACGCCATCATTGGATGACTTCACCGAGCCGCTGCTCGCACTGCGACCTAAGGGCCCCGCACTCCCGCATCACCTGCTCACACCGCAGCCTAGGCTTCCCCGACGATGACGTTCCTGCTGACACCAGCGCCGCTGCATGCACCGTGGCCTGTGGACACTGCTTGTGAGGAACACGAAGCGCCATCCCGTCCCACACCGTAGTCCCGGCCCACCGACGGCAGCAAAATCGACTCCAGTGTCATCAACAGGTGTCCCTGTCTAAACCACAACCCGTAGACGCTGCACAGAGCTGTCCCTGCTGCACTGCCTAATTGGGCCTATCGACGACAGCACTTTAGCAATGCCTGCACCGTGACCTGGTGACACCACATGTTGCACTGCCCTGCTCCACACCGCAGCCCTTTTTTCACCGACGCTGTTGGATGCCGTCACCAAGCCGCTGCCTGCATCGTAACCTGTGGGCACCACATGTCGCATCATCCCGCTTCGCAACACAACCCCGACGCCATCCACGCCAGCGCTCCTGACTTCATCAGCCTGGAGTTCGATCTGCAACGCATGTGACTTCAAGGACCCGATGACCCCGCACCGACTCCGGCACGGACACTGCGGCGCCAGCGACGCTGCTCTCCGGAGCTCACCGCAAGGATCACGGCGCCCTGCAAATCCAAAGTTACTGTTTGCAGGTCTTCCCCACACCATAGCTGGCCCGTGACGCCACGGCCGGCCTGAACTGTTGGTTTTGTTGATTAAGACACCATGATAACCCCAGATGGAGCTATCAACTTCAAGGAACTGTATTTTTAAGTGAAATCTTGCAAAATTCATATCTTGATTCATTTTGGTCTTGTTTTATATAGATACATATTGGCTATTTTTCTAAAACTGGTGTGTTGTCCTTTTGTAGTGTTTTCACTGTGTTGCTGTGTGTTATGTGCAAATGCTTTACACATTGCTTCTGAGATAAGCCTGACTGCTTGTGTCAAGCTACCAAGGGGGTGAGCAGGGGTTATCTGAGCTGGGTATCGCCTTTATCCTGACTAGAGTGAGGGTCCCTACTTGGACAGGGTGCAAACTGATTGCCAACTAGAGACCCCAATTCTAACAGGACACAAAGGTACATCATGCAGGGGACATTCCCATCACAACAGTGAGTAATATAATAGAAGGTTCTGTTCTTACCTAAACTGATTCCATACAAGATTAAAGCTTTCTGTTAAAACTCAACCGGTGTCCTAATTCTACGAGCTGTGATCTTCCTGCCTCATGACACCTCTCACGATTTCTGATTTGCCTCCTGATCCGACTGTGCCATGCACTCAAAGTACTTCACCTTATGACTCACGACTTCACTCTGCTCTACAACCAGGCTATTCTGGGCATGTGCTCTCTTTTGGCACCTCTGGGAAATTTGGTATTACAGGATGGGGTGCAGACTCTGAATATGGCTCGAGCTGGCAACAAATTTGCACCAGCATGATCTAAAGGAGGTGTTACCTCATGTGAATCAGTGTGCTGCCCTTTGTAAATGAAGGAATCTTTTGCCCATTACAGATGTAGGCACAGACACAAAAAGGCCACCAAGAAGCACACTGTGCACCCCATAGTCAGTGTGTCTTTCAGGAGCGTTTCTTGGAAGCAGGGTTTGGAAGCTACAGGAACCCTATGCAGATGGGTGCAGTCACCCACTGTATCCACCTGCAGGAGAAAATCTGTGCCCTTTTCAGCAGGTCAGATTACTACTTGCAAAGTAAAAAGCAGACTGTTGACTTCCAACATCCGGGCCGCCATTCACTAATGCATTGTTCCCAGTGCAGGTTTGCACTAGAACTGGGAACAGCACATTTTCTGTGATACAGCACATTGTCCTGCTCTGTGCCCGGCCCACACATTTAAGGGTGCACCACGCAGAAAGTGGAACAGTGAACCATTGCTCTAACAAGGCCACTGATTGATAATGAGTATACTTCTGACCCCCAGGTTTGCCACAATCAGGCCACTACGGATTCTTGGCCCCCAGCTAAAAATTGTAATGTGCCTCCTGATGAAGACTGCGTTCCACCTACTAGTACTTGTGTATCGTGAATTCTAATCTTCTCATCCCTGTCAATTTGCTGTCCAGAGTCTACATGATCACAACATCTTTTTCCTACTTAAGAAAGGACTGTCCGATCTTTGGCTGAGTGGAAGGTTCCTTACCTTTAAATACATGTTTAAATCCACCTCCACCAGCATGTGACAGGTTATACCTCATGTATAAGCAACAAAATGATTGTAGGCACTATACTGTGAGGACAAAAATATCAAGGGTCAAATATCATCTGCAGTAATATCATCAGGTAAGATGTAGGGTAAGTATTAGGTCAGGATTAAGTCTACGGTCTGGTTCTCAGATGGGGTAAGATTCAGAGATAGGATTAGTTCTCAGGCAGAGTTTAAGGCTAGCTAAGGGTTAGGGCTGTATTTACAAAACATTATTTTATGTCATACAATATAAATGCAGATAATTGTATGGTAAAACCAATAGACCATACTAAAAAATGATATTTCTGTGCAATGTTTTTCCTATATTATTATTGCAGAACAATATGTTGGTGTTGGATATTGTGGTACAGAAGTGATCATAGTTCCCTCATCTAATGGTGAGGGGACAATTTTGGTCTATCTGCACCTACTGCTTATAGATATATTAGTATCCAGATAGGTACTGTCAGGAAGCAGCACTAGAGATATTAGTTACTGTTTATAACTTGGCAAGCACGAGGGACTCCAACCCACTCACACTGAGCCTATCCAAGGGACTAAAAAGCTAGGGGTTCCTGCAGTGTCGAAAATATCTGGACTGAGGCTTTACATGAGTGGAAAATACACTATGTGACAGCTTCAATAAAAAGAACTACATTTCCAAGCACACCATGAACTCCCACGCGGCAGCCATTTTGGTCACCTGGGAATAGCTTCCCTTGTGGCCCACACATCTTTGCAACTCTATTGTAATATAATGTTGCTGGAGCCACAAGCCTTGCCTTGATACACTGATCCAGAATTTATTTTGTTAAAGACCAGTTGCTTTCCTGGCTTGTAATGAAGTGAAGGTAGCAAAAATAAACTTTAAACTATGTGAACGTGTATTGGAACTCTTATGAGATTGTAAGTTTTTTGCATTCCACTTAAACGTTTCCTGTGATGAAAAAGGAAAAACTATTAAACCAGGACTATGTACTCATTTTATGTATAAATATAAGAGCAAAAGGTAGGAAAGTTCTTGTATGTTTCCACAAATTGTTAGAAAATGAATCACATAATATTTAACATTTGTTACATGAGCCAAGAACAAACTATAGTTCATCTTCCACAGAAAATGCAGAATTACAAGCTTCACACCAGAGTACAGCGAGTTGCTTTCAAAGAGATATTGCCAAGGTACCTAATTCACTATTTCACTTAAATGCAGAACTTTCATGTGACCGAAGATAACTAGTTGCCTTTGATATGCACTAAAGTCCGCAGATATCACTGAGCAGTAGAAACGATGAGAATGAGTGGTGGAGTCCAGGCTTTTTGTTATCTCCCTTACCCTGGTCACTTTTGCACACTTCTTTCACTGGCTCTCATCGGTCGTCCTTGTGGAGGTGGTGAGACATGGAAGTATGCATTGCTTCGTTGAATTCAGAGGACAAGGTTAATAGTTCAAGACAGCTACTAGGAAATCCTTGTTTTGTAAGCATCAGTTGTGGGTGTTCAACGACTTTAGCAGGTAACCCTAACCTAAGGTGCCCACAACTTATGCCTGTGATGAGATTTACTCACATCAGTGAGGAATTATTCTGTGTTCACACTGTGGGCTTTTGGGAGGTCCAACCCTGTCAAGAAATAGCCCTGTGCCATCTGACTGTAATGTTTTTAGCACCTTACTGTGTTGGCACTGTATAACTTTTTTTCTTTCCTCTTACTCTATATCCACACCAATGTCGAAGCTCTTACTTACTTCTTCCATAATGAAAACATCTTTCATTTTACCAGGAAAAACTACTTAACCCTTACCAGAGAGGCAAATTACCTCTAAAGGTGCATTAAAAACCACAATCTTTGGAATTTGCGCGTATTCTGTTCCTTGTGTAAGTGCCCCTGCCCCGACCACCCATAAACCACCAATGGGTTAAATTACAGCTCTATTGTAATTGTGTGAAGGAGTACACATTTAACTGGATGAGCAAATTCGCATTTTATTAATCAAATAATTGTATTCGCACTTATAAACGGTGCTGTTGTAGACAAAAATGTAAGTTAGGTATTAGATAACCATAATAATGCAGCACATTATCAGCAAAATGAATGGTTCAAGTTAAAGATAAGGCGTTTACAGCATGATAAGTAATGGCTCTTTTTTCCCCACATGAAAAAGTGCAACACCGGCGGCGCAAGGGGCTTGTAAATAGGCTCCTATGCTCTTCTGATGGGAGTACCAATCCTGTTAGAAGCTGCGGCTGACACTAAACTGTTGATTTGTTTTATGTGTGTATAGTCCTTACCCGCTTTGCTTTCATGGCTTACCTGAAATGCTGCTTTCTAGGTGAAGCGAAATATTTATGCAATCGTATCCATCCTCCATCATAGTCGTCACCCGTGAGAAACTCGAATTTTCCATGGGTGCTTGTACACTTTTGGTTGAATTGCTGAAGTCAATTTGCAGTAGTGTAGTAGATGATTCACATATTGTTTCTTCAGCAGAAGACATGGTGAAATGGAAATGCTTGAGCACTGGAAGGGCATTTTTCCTGTTTAGTTCCAATGACCCTTTTGACTTTGATTCTGTAAAAAAGAAATGTGGGGATAACAGTTACCCATGATGTACCTGGTACAGCCTTACTGCTTGCCTTAGCAAGTTCGGTGCCAGAGAGATGGAAGCTAAAGGTAACTACCATAAATTCATTGTGTGGACAAAAGAAATTCACTCCACAAAAGAACTTTGGCTCGTTGCCCCTGCAGTGCACAAAGGAGCTGAAGACACATCCCTTAAAGCAGCATCCTATCCAGGACAAAGTGAGGTCCAGCTCCCACAGCCATCTGCACACAACACAGAAGAAACTCCGGCTTTCACGTAGAGTTTGGTGGTAAATGAAAAAGTCCCACTTTCAGAAGGAAACTCTGAATGCTAAATACAATGCACAAGCTTAATTTTGTCAACGACTCTATATCCCAATGACAGAGGAAATGTAGCTGGGGTATTGCCCTTCTATTTAGATTCTTCCTCCAGATACTGGAGGATCTTAAATTACCATTGAAATCCCAGAATGATATACACAATCTTGAATCATTTGCCCACATTGTCTTAGGACTCAACTACAAGTGAAGAGTAAATATATGCAGAGTCTAGGTGGCTGCAATTATTGTGTCCGACCGGCATCTATGCACATATTTACTCATATTACAAGTTACACTCAATGCAATATGGAACAAATGTGTGCAACCAGAATTTCCAGCCGGAATTCCGCACAGTCTTCACTTTTCCAGGAGGTTTAACACTCACGTTAACCACCTACTCTACTCAACTCAAACCATAATCAGGGACTTAACATTCCAAGCTCCTTTTCTTCCCAGCCGCTCTGAGGTGGTGATGATTGTGTGCAGGGGTTGTTGTGAGGAATGGGATGATGGGAGGAGTAAAAGGATGGGGCTGAGGGAGGAGGAAAGGAGAAAATGTTGGTTGGCAAAGAGGAGCGTTATATGTTCCCTCGTGCTTTGACGGGGAGTTGGGCAGGGACCAGATTAGAAATTCAGTCTGAAAATCAACCCTTTTTCCAAGATGTTTTTTGCCGACCAGATTTTCTGCCAAGTAAAATCAGGCCCGTTGTTCCCACATCCAGTAAACCTCGGTGCAGCAACACTTGCCGCATGGGAACTCCACTCTGCTCAACTCAAAATAAGGGCCTTAATGTTAAAAGCTCCCTTCCTACCCACCTGGTCTTTCGGCTAATCTAGAGCTCCTTCCTGCATAGAAAGACAGACAATAATGCACCCTTTCTTGGTAAAAACATATTTTAGTGGATCCCGCATTCCTGCCCATCACCTCTGCTTGATAGAAGAATCATTGGCTAATTCCATATAGTCTACCTTTGA
Source organism: Pleurodeles waltl (assembly GCF_031143425.1). Lineage (NCBI taxonomy): Eukaryota > Metazoa > Chordata > Amphibia > Caudata > Salamandridae > Pleurodeles > Pleurodeles waltl. The sequence continues at coordinate 1,026,915,330 of NC_090437.1, read as the reverse complement.
CTACATCCTTTGAGATAATCCGATTTATTCAGCTTTCTGTGGCAGTGTGTAGCAGAACTATTATTACCTGCATTTGACCTCAGATGGACAGGAGTGCATCTCCAGGTCTAAGGCTGAGATAACCCAGTACTCCTACACCTTAGTCCCTACATTTGAGTCCCACCGTGGTTCCCAGCCACACACTAAGAAATGCGCGTGCCCCAGTCCCACATCGGTGTCTGTGCTCTTTATCTTTGGTTTTGAGTTTGACCCTCTAGGGATGGCTCCTAGTTGCTTTAGAGAGATGTTCTGACAACTCACCCTTGTTGAGGCAGGCAGTGGGGCACCATACTTAAGGTATTATTCAGTCTGTATCCTGTCCAAACCTGCCTTGTTCATGTGAGTGAGGAATTACTCTGTGTTCACACTGTGGGTCTACTGGGAGGGCCCCGTTCTCACAAGCAACAGCCCTGCAGTTTTGCAAGTTGTTTACTATGTAAGTGACTCAAAATAAGGGACTGTAAACCCCATCAGGATTAAAGAAGGCATTGATCATCACGGAACAAACATAAAATCGTGAGGTGGTTTTCTACATCCAGACTGCACTCGGGAGAAAACTGCTGCTTTGAACACATTGTAATTCAACATAAATTGACTTCACCTGAGAAACGTATAAAGAATCAAGAACATCATAATTCACTGGCAATCCTATAGAGGATGAAGCCTGACAAGGTGAAAATACATAGATTAAACCAAGAATAATGCTAGGAACCAGACTACCATGTTTAAAGATACCCAACTGGTCTGAGCAGATGCTTGCAAGTTAGACGCCTAAATATCTTTCCAACGGTGTTATTAAGCAATCCGTCTGGAAAGGTAGACCGTACATTGAAAGAAATGGAAGTGTAATAAAACGTTGTTGTAAAAAGCTTGTTAAAAAGAAAGAAAAACATAAATTGGAACAATACAAGTGTCACCAACCGACTATTTTTTGTATTCACTTCAGCGAGCATTTACGTACACAGCACATGCATTATTTTCCAGTCCACGTTCCATCAGTATTTATAAGCTCTAAGCACTGACTTCTTGTTTAAATGTTTCACGGAAACGTTCATTTCCCAAAATGACATAATTTCTCCACTAAATATATTTAAATATGTAGACTTTCTTTGTTGGTGGCGTTTTGAAGACAAAAGCACCTCTCACTTTAAGGCATGGGCACACATGCACATTTTAAATACCACCATTTGTTGGAATTCCATAACAGTAAATTACTGATCATTCTAATCAGCGAGGGTAGCTTTGGCTCCAACGCCCTTGCAGCTCTGCTTCTAGACAATGGTCTTCCTACTATCAGTCCCCTGGAATAAACCAATGATGGGGGAATTTAGAAAAGACAGGAACTTGTAAAGATATTCAAAGATAACAAATACACTCTGAATATTCTTAAATAGCATTATGTATGTCACTTTTTTACCAAAAGAGCAAAATATGTTTGTTATTGGGATTGCTCCGGTCCCAAGACAAGTTACTCAATTCATAGCTGCTTACTAGCTGGTAGATTACAAAAAACGCTTCTCTTTTCAAAATATATAAGATTTAATGTTCTCATTAACTATATCAGCAAAAATACAAGACTTTCTGCAATGTTCTGAAGAAACTTGGTCTTGTTATCACTATATTCAAGAGAGCACAAACAATATTTTTTAAATTAACCTTGGATAAAAAAGGATCCTATATTTTTTTAGTTCTCATATAACTTAGTGCCTTACACTTTTTGCTAAAAACAAGGGAACATTTTAGACAGCTTGCCACGAGCAGGATGGTCACAACTTTTGCATGGAATAGGCCTTAATACTTATCTTCATTAAGTTGAGCTCCAAACTATTTCTTAAGAGGTTTCAAAGGATCTGTTTTTTAATCATATGAACCAATAAAAGACCTACACAACAACTGTTTTATTCTTTAGGTCCACCAACACATCTAGCAACAACCACAATAGTGTGATAATATATTTCTGTAGAGTGAGAAATTGTGTTGTTCGTTGATGGGGGGTGTGAGTCCTTCTCAAGCAACAACCTAAATCCTTGTCAGGGGGAACCAAAAAGGGAACCAAAAACAAACACTAAATCGACCGGTCCTTAAACCTCTGTTAGCCTGGCACAAAAGCAGTCAGGCTTAACTTAGAGGCAATGTGTAAAGAATTAATGAAGCAGTCAAACAGTAATAAAGTGAATACACAACACAAGCAGAATCCCAAACCAATTTAGAAAAACAGAGTCAATTTGCACCAAAATGACAAATTCCAATCAGTAGAACCGGAGATATGCAATTTTAAGGTAAGTAAAGTGCCACTTGCGCTACTCTGGTTATGCGATATTGGGTTAAAGTCACAAGTTCAGGCTGACTGCAATGGAGTGTGGGCCAGATACAGTAACCAGGTTAGTCTTCTACAGACCAGCATGAAGAGTTCCGTTCACGGTGGAGGAGGCCGCAAGGAAAAGGGAGAGCATCGCAGATAGTCATTGTTGTAGCACAAAAACAGGCCGGCCGTCACAGATGGTCATTGCTGTAGAGCGAGGATCCTATCAGGCGCCGCACATGGTCGTTGCAGGCGGTTCGCATTGGCAGTCATCGCATGCTGTTGATGCTGTAGCGTGAAGTGCAGATCTTGCATTGCCGATCAACATTGGCAGTCTCTGTAGCATGAACAGTTGAGTTTTGAGTGGGCACTGGTGGCAAGATCATGGCATGAACAAGCTCATTTGCAATTGCAAAGAGACTAAAAATTCAGGATTTCTTTCTTTCTTCAAGGAGCAGCTCAAATGATGCCCCACCAAGGACCCAAGCGGAGGAGCACCTCTTTGAGATCAGGAACTCACTCCAGCAGGGCTCAGGCAATCCGAGCTGCAGGTCCAGGTACCTTGTCTGCTGGGCAGATGCAGGGAGGAGTCTGGAGCTTGTTATGTCCCTGTACCTCAGAACAGGAGATAAGTTAGCTGGTCCATGGATTTGCTTCAGCCTGTAATGAAGGGTGCAAGTCCGGTGTTCCTACTCAGCAAGCAGGGCAGGCCTCCAGCAGCAGAGTGTCCTTCTTCTGTAGTATCCAGGCCCAGGAGTGTACTGAAGAGTTGGTCTGAGGCTCCCCTTTTTATACCTGATGCCCACTTTAAAGTGGGAGAAACTTCTGTGGTTTCCCCCTACAGAGGTGTCTGGAATTTCCTGCCTTCCTGCCCTGGTCCCAGTCTGTCTGGGTGCACAATTGGTTAGTGTCAAGTCTTTTGTGTGTGAGCTGGGCCGGTGCCTTTGAAGTGCAAGTGAGGTATCAGTATTGCCCCTCCCCCCTCCAATTCTGCCAGAGACAGCTTATCCTGCCAACACCCAGACCCTCTATTGTGATGCTGTCTGGGAGGAACTCACAAAGAAGAACTGCCAACTACACCTAGTCATGTGACCCAGGAACAGGCTGCCGGCACCAAATGGTTAGGACAAGAAAATACCAACTTTCTAAAAGTGCCATTTTCAGAATTGTGACTTAAAATCCAACTTTACGGGTAAAGAGCGTTTTAAATTACAATTCCTCAGACACCAAACATTACTTTTCTACCTACTCCCCCCGAAAATGTTTTCATTTATTAAATGGGAGAGGTAGGCCCTCCAGTAGTGAAAAATGAATTTAAGAACTGTCAGATTGTTTAAATGCAATGCACCCAGCCTTATAGACTCTTTAGAGCCTACTTATATGACTTATATGCATTAAAAAAGAAGGTTTAGCCCTGATGAAATTTTTATTTTTAAGATCAAAATGGCAGTTTATACTGTATCAACAGGCTGCAATGGCAGGCCTAAAACAAGTCTAAACATGCTACTTAAGTGGGTGGCACAATACATGTTGCAGGCCTACTAGTAGCATTTAATGCGCATGCAGTACCACTTTACTAGGCACTTACAAGTAAATTAAATGTGCCACTTGGGTGTAAGCCAATTTTACCATGTTTAAAGGAGACAGCACAAACACTTTAGCAGTGGTTAGCAGCAGTAAAGTGCACAAAGCTCTAACAAACAACAAAAGCGGTTTAAGAAAACAGAAGGGTTAAGGTAAAAACTTTAGGAATTATGCCACAGACAGGGCCAAGTCCAATGTGTAGAAACAATGGTTTCTAAATTGTCTATACTGTTCCCATGTGCTAAGATATTTATAGCAAACCAGTGTTAGTGAAGAACATCTATGAGCCCTCCAGATCCTTTCTAACACTTGGAGCGATCTTTCATCCACCTTATGGAGTAGATAATTTGTGAATTATGAGGTAAACAGCAACCTCTTTTGATGGTTCTGTGCAGCTGAGCATAGTTACCATGTGGTATGACACCATGGAACAGCACATAATGTTAGCTAGCCGTACAACATATATGTTGAAGAGGGGAAATTGTAACAATGTTTGTGCCACTCCTCTTAAGATTATAGACTCTGCTGATTTGATTAAATTGAAAAAATTGATTGAAAAAGTTTCATCCCGTTGCTCAAGAGAAAAATATCCATTGTTGTAATCTTACAAGTATGATGGACAGATCCAGATTATTAAAAATAGCATTTACATCCAGCAGAATAACAAGTAATTGAGTAATTTCTTATAGCAAGCCTTCCATGTTATGTTGTAGGGTCAGGTCTATACTCTTAGAACAGCAAACCTCAGATTGCCTGCTACCCAATTTATGTTGAATTTTTGAGTTACTATCTCAAATATGGAAAACTATAAAAAAAGGGAGAAAGTGGGAACACATGCAAGAGTAAAGTAAAAGGGTTGGGGGCTACTCGAAGTGGATTAAAGAGGCATCAGGTGGATTGAAGCCACTGCAACCTTGATATTTATCAAACCAGCATTTAGTAGCACCGGCCACGGGCTTTTGAGCACAGTTTTGGACACCGGCACTCGATCTTTTACAAATCAGGCACGGCGTGTCTCTACATCTTCCTCTGCTGTGGCGTGTCTGACTGTGGAGGACCCAGGAGATGGGGTCTGAACTCACAGGGCCCCAAGATTCAGGTGGTGAGCAGGTTCCTTCATATGAGTACCAGCCAAAGACCCGAAGCGCTAGTACCAAAAGAGAAGAGGTGGCCACAAGCTACAACATGCCCTCAACGACAAATTAATTTTACAAGTAAGACATTCATGAAACAAAAATATATATTCTTTCTGAAGCAGATGTAGGTGTGAACATTATTCAAATTCATGCTATATGTAATTAAACATCTGAAGTTGCTGGAATTCACTGTATAATGCAGAGCACATGCACTGTGTTCAAGTGTGTCTTTATACCAAGTGAAAGACAAGAAAAGCATGTATGAGTTCATAAGACATTTAAAGTGGCTAACCTTATAAACTATACACTGTGTTCAGTCATACGCCCTCCCTTGATCTAATTACTGGAATCAAAATCTGGGTTACATTTATTCTTCAGAAATCTCAATGGGCCTCTAACTCATTAACCTCTTCTACTTTGTTTCTATCGAAAAATAAATACTATGAGAATGTAACCCAAATAGACTCTAAAAATAAATCTGATGACGTCAACACTTCTTTTAAACTATGGTGAACTGCTTTCCCTGGATGTTCAGTAACTAGAATAATTTGTAGTGTGGACATTTGAACTTTTTTTTATAGAATGCTGCTATTATCAAACACATGTGTTAATATCTGGTGTTAAATAAGACTGAGTTTTCGTTTTTTATGCATTGTTTAGCGTGTTCAGTAGACAACCTGAAACACCGAAGTGAATGGAAGGATTATAACAATTATGTGATATGAGTATTTACAGACCACAGAATAGTATTTGAAATGGTTGTACTTGGTAAAGTGCATCAGTGTATTCCAGGTCTATAACTTGGCTTTAACAGCCTGACCGTTATCTTCCACTGCATTGTAGAACTTGTAGCTGTATACTTCACAGCTCATCTGTTACATCACAACTTAATGTTTCCATAGGTCAAATTGTTTGATCACAATGCATTGTGGTCATTGTAGTTCCTCATTATAGCGAAACATCATCATTTTGGGCCTGATTCAGACCTTGGCGGACCGCGGCGGCCATTCAGACATTTCCGCTGGGCCGGCGGGCACTCTCCAAGAGAGCGCCCGCCGGCCCAGCAGAAATGCCCCTGCAACGAGGACGCCGGCTCAGAATTGAGCCGGCGTAGTTGCAGGGGTGCGACGGGTGCAGTTGCACCCGTCGCATATTTCAGTGTCTGCAAAGCAGACACTGAAATACTTTGCGGGGCCCTCTTACGGGGCCCCATGCCATTGGCATGGGCACTGCAGGGGCCCCCAGGGGCCCCGCGGCACCCCCTACCGCCATCCTGTTCATGGCGGGTTTCCCGCCATGAACAGGATGGCGGTAGGGGGTGTCTGAATCCCCATGGCGGCGGAGCGCGCTCCGCCGCCATGGAGGATTCATTGGGGCAGCGGTAAACCGGCAGGAGACCGCCGGTTTACCCTTTCTGACCGCGGCTGAACCGCCGCAGTCAGAATGCCCCCGGGAGCAGCGCCAGCCTGTTGGCCGTGCTCCCGTGGTCGGTGACCCTGGCGGTCACCGGCCGCCAGGGTCAGAATGACCCCCTTTGTTTGATAAGAAATCCTAATACACATTCTCTGGTGCCAGTCCTAGTCTTTGGAATTATCGTCCTCCTTCCTTCAGAACTCAAACTTATCTGCCATCCTTCAGGAAGCTATTAAAACTCACTCACAATCTGCCCACGGATAAATCCCTTCCACTATTGTCTTATTATCTGATTCTTTTCACTTCATCCAGATTTCCTCTATTGCAACCGTATCCCTCTGGATATTTGCAAAGCACGCTTAACGCCTTCTTAAGTATAGTGGTGCTATAGCAAATCATATGTACATAAGCAACGTGAATATTGTGATTTGCCCCTAGAAAGAAGTAATCAGAACTATGTCAAATGAAGGCATGTCCTTACTCGGATAGCAGCAATACTTGTAGCATTTTTGCACTGTCCATTTGCACATGAGCAATGATATGTTTTTATCTTCTGGGACAAGGTATTTACAAATACGACAGGGTTTCCAACAGATCTCTCTTCTGTTGGGGCACATTTTTACTAAGGACTGTTAATCCTGAGGCAAAAAAAAAATTCGGATATTCATTCCATGTTCCTGTAAGCATCACATTGTTGGTCAACACATACATGTATTTGCTGCTGCTGCAGGACAATAGCCAAACACCCATTTCGGGTAATTAACACACTTTAAAGTATTCATTTATTTTAGAAGTTCTATAGACAAATTCTACGATCAATGGCTTTTGGCCAAAATATCTAGAAACATGAGAATTTACTGTGTGACAATATTTTTCTATAAACTTTGTCAAGGAGAGAATATGAAGCCCTCTTCCAAATCCCCTTTAGCAGACTACTCTCAGGCATGGGCCAGATTATTCTTCTAAAAACATGCACAACCTGGGGCGTGGCTTGACAGCCGAAGATGGTAGATGCTTAATCCTTCGGCTCCACTTCAGCCCATACTTTATCCTGTGACATCGACTGCCTAGGGGCCACATCGGTCCCCTGACTCCTGTGAATTCTGGCAGCAGCAACCCCGAGGACGGCTTTCCCGTATTGATGGGTGTTCAAGAGGCCGCCAGGGAACCCTTAGGCCTAGAGAGACCGCTGCTGGGCCGGCATAGTTTCTGGCTGTGCCCCAGAGCATGCACCAATACCGGAGGCGGTTGGCTGCGGGCCCTGGGGGAGCAGAGGTGCTACTGAGGAGGAGGCCCCTCTCTGGCAACCTCCCCATGTGTCTGAAGACCGGAGCTGGGCCCCGGTGGATGGATCCCTAAGGATGGGGCGGCTTCCGGCCAAGCGGAGGCTGCGCCGCATGTTGCTTAGCGGTGGATGGTGAGCCCCGGAAGCCAATATCAACACTGAGGGCGCGGCCCTCCCACAGCACTGCCCTCATGAGGGACAATATCTGCCTTATTTTGTCGTGGCGTGCTGGCCTAGAGTGCCTGGGCCTTTCCAGGGTACAGGATGGGGGCCCCGCTGGGTGCCTGCAGGCGTGCTGCTGGACCCGGCCGAATGAACAGAGGTACAGCCTCCCAGCGTGAAAATGCTTCCCCTGACTTAAATGACATGGTGCGGTGAGTGCTGGCAGTGCCCTGTGGAAGTGAGGAAGCCATCTGAAAAGAGCATCTATATCAGAGGTGTTTGGGGGCTGAGATCGGACCCCCCTCCTGTGGAACACTGCTGCTGTGCTTACAAATAAAAGTGAGGGGTGGGGGTCGAGAGCCCTGCCTGAGGGACTGGCACCATGTGAGCAGGCATTCCCAGTGTACATATCGGTACTCGGTGCTGGGGTGAAGCAGCTTACCCCTCCTGGACATTCTTGAGTGTCGACTCTGCCAATTGAGGGCTGAGTGGCCCCTGGACCATTGACATGGGCAGCAGGTCTGTGGCCCTGCCTGATGATTGTGGAGAGCAGGGTCTAAGGTGTCGGAGTGTGCGCCGGTGCCCAGTGAGGGCCCAGGTCACAACCTTGACACTCTGCACTTGGCGGGCCACGCCACAGATAATGGGGGGTCACTGTGCTGGCCTGGAGGGCAGTGTGCCCCCAGGGGTCCTGTGGTGCATTCTCTTGACCCGAATGACAGAGGATTCTGTGGCTGGGCCTGAACTGCTTGTCTCCCTCTTCGGCCTCATATGTTTTAGACTGTAGAACGGAGCCTCTATAGCACGTCAACAACCACTGGGGACTGAAACCCCCCTGAGTGGGCCACTTGGCGTCTATGGATTGTTCAGCTGTACTGCCTTGCAGGACTGGTGGTCTTGGCCAGACACCATTCCACCGGAGACACATTACGCTCCTGACTGCTAGTGGCTGGGGCCAAGCCCGCTGGGTGCTGGATTTCTGTCTGTGGTGCTGCCTGGTCTGGCCTACCACAGGGTCCCTACTTGGATGACTGGATACTGTGGTGGACCAGCCTGAGATACCTGGCAGAGTACCGGGCACACAACCTAAGGCAGGGGACCCATCCCAGCCTATGCCAACTGATATGGATGGGACCGAGCCTATGCTTCTGACACTACAGCTCCAACAAGATAAGATCCTTGCAGCCAATGCTGATGATAGAACTACCTTTCACAGGGTATTAGTGCTGTCTTGGTTGGCCTGGGGCTATTGTGAGCTGACCACCACAAATTGGCAGACAGGGTGAAAGTTGTATAGCCAGTGGTGGGTGAATTGCAACCAGAGCATCGGGCTCCGACCCAGCAGGTGACAGCCCTGAGTGACCGAGTAAGCATCCTTGAACATCGCACTGAAGATGCTGAGGGCTGCAACTGCCAGAACAATGTACGACTTGTGGGGCTCCATGAGGGAGCGGAGGGAGGAGACATGGGCTCTTATCTTGAACAGCGGTTGTGGACCAAAGTAGCCCTGTCATATGGACTCTGGCATTATAACAAGACTGCTGGATTTGGGGGCGGCAGCACCTCTGCATTGTTGACAAATGAGTCACTCCTACACCAGTCAGCACCAGTCAGCCCAACCCTCCTGGCTTCCTAACAGCACCTCACCAAAAGGCAACCAGTAAAGGTGATTTGTGGCAGCCTGGCATGGAACTCTGACAACCCCTCAAAGAAAATCATGGTGAGACAAGCCTTACCCTTTTCTCTCCATATAGAAGTCTCTTGCACAAAGAAAGACAAGAAAATAGATGCAGGACAGTTTTCAATACTTTTATTGAAAAGACTGCAATCTACAAAAAAAATTACATGAGGTGCAATGATTAGGATAATGAAGAATAACAAAATCAGGATTGTGAAAATTAGAGATGTAAATATGAACAACTCCAACAAATTGTCATAATATGAGTATACAATTCATACCTAAAAGCCTAATCTCTAGCCCCTTAGCAAGAGCGTAGCGATGTAAGCCAAATCTGTCCGTATAGTGTCCATGAGAAGCACACCCCCCCATGTTACCTTGGTTCAAGGTAATGTCCCCAGTCTCCAGATCAGGAACCGTGGAGACACGAGTCTGAGGCTGAGGCAGACTGAAAACCGACATGCAGCTCGAATGGAAATTCTGTCTGGAGCCCCCTCTAATGTCCTTTGTCCCACAAGATGTTTTTATAGGGCACATGTTTATGTTCATGAACAGAAGCTTGACGTGAGTATGTATCTAAGCGCTGGACTATTTACGCAGTCTTGGGGCCGGCAATACAAAACATTATTCTGTGTGCCCCGCATTCTGTTCTCGTAAATCTGAGGAAAAGAGCATGATGCAAAGTATGTTATCCATAGCACTGATAGTGACACTTTCGCAGAAAAGTGGCTGAAATTAAAACAATGCTACTAAAAGAAGCAATAATAAAATGAACAAAAAGGAAACCAGGGATACAGAGCATAAAAACTAGATAAAAGGCCGCAGGCCACAAGCCTAAGCTAAGCTATCACTGTGCTTAAGCGGACCCCCCACAGCCCTGAATCACCTGTCCCCCTTCTTTGCCCTGGAAATGGCACACAGGGTTCCTGCTCAGCCGCCGCACCTGGCTGCCCACCCCAGCCTGTGGTGGGTCATTTACTTCACTTCAGAGAAAGAAATGTGTTCTGCAGACGGTACGAGCGAGCGGCCCGCTCACCATAGCAATGGGAGAGTATCATTGGTTACGGATTTCACTTCTGCCATGCTCTTGGAAGTGAAAAATGAGCTCCAGAAAGAAGGTCTGCAATACTCGTTAATGTTCCCGGCCAAACTGAAAATCATGTTGGATAGTACCACACACTTTTGCGACAATCCTAAAGCTGCATGGGAGTGGTTAGATGCCTACAGAGCGGAATGGGCCCTGCCAATCCCTCGGCCTTTGGGGACTGAGGTGAAGCACAGACCCAGGAGGTGAACTCGAGGTGCCACCAGCAGGAGATCTCTGAGGAGGCATCTGGCTCACAGACGGAGAAGGACTAGGCTGCTGCTCTTTGGGCAGCAGAGAAAATCACAGCGCCACGTGGTCTGGCTCTGAGACAGGCTCCCCTTTCAGAATGCCAGTCAATGGAGTCATATTCTGAGAGGTCAAAAATAGATGACAGGGGTCCCTCGAAGGTGACCCCACAGATTGCAGAAGACCTGATCTGAAGTGGGACTGTCTTGGGGTCTGACTGTTTGGTTCTTCTCCCCTCCTGATCCCCCCTCACCTGGTACAGATACAAAGGCAGAGGCCCTGGCCCCTATCCCAAGTCTACTGATGACCTTGCTGTCTCCTGCCTTTGCGGCGAGTGAGGGGCCCAGGCAGATCACCATTGTGCTTGGATCTGAACCCCTTGAAGGGGGGTACCAGGCTGACCTAGTCTGAGCTGTGACCTGTTTCCTGGTCGCCACATTCTATCTGGCACGGAGCATGTCTGGAGGAGACAGTCTACTTTTGCCTGCCCCTCAACACTTGGTCCCTACCAGGAAGCTGGTGGGGTCACACCTATGACAATATTCGTATATCATGTGCTTTGGTGGCCAGCCTGTGCTGGGCTGCTCTTGGGTTGGGGAGTTTGAAGTTGGGGTGTTTGTTGTTTGTCTCTGGGATTGCGGTGAGTGCTATAGTAAAGGATGTGGATGCGGGATGGTTAAGGGTCGAGCACATGGGACACATACACCATTTATATAGATGGCTACTCACTGCCAGGGTCTCGCGATTATGACATGGAACATCCGGAGGATGGGGTCTGACATCAAGCAACACAACATCCATAGGTACCTTAGACGCATTGCTTTGTTACAGGAAACCCATATTAGCGGTGTAGAGGTGCCTTCAGCACCCATGTCAATGTCAGCTGTATGCCACCTCCTGATCCGCATATGCCCGAGGGGTCTTGGTGTGGATTAGGTCTGGGACTCCTTTTGAGGTGGAGTTCTCCTCCATAGATAAAGAGGTGGAGATATGTCTTGATCAAGGGTAGACTATTGGGTAGAGAACTCAATACAGGGAGTATCTATGCATCGAACCAGGACCAGGTAGCCTTTTTCCACTCCCTCTCTGCCCCACTGGGTCACCTAGCATTTGATGATTTGCTCCTGAGGGGGGGGGGGTTAATTGTATCACAGACGTATTGTAGGGCTGCTCCACCCTACTCTACCTGGGGCCCAGGCACACAGAATGGCTGTAGGCCTCCAAGACTGGTTGCAACACTGGGTGTTGGCTGACATCTGGCGCATCCAGCATGGGGTAGAGAAGGATTACTCCTACGACTCCCACATCCACGCACTATATACCTCACTGGACAAGTTTGTATGCTTCGACAGGCTGAGTCAATATGCAACACACTCTGAGTCCCTTGGCCGCACTTTGTCTGATCACAGCTCATTGCTCCTGGGGTCAGTCAGTGGGAATCAGGAGGGGAACTGGATGGTGAAATATGAACTCTGGACGACACCCTCCATAAGCTTGATAATGACCTGGGGACTGGACCCACAGCGCTCCGTAGACTTCTTGAGGTGAAAGAGCATTATCAAGCTCCTCTGGAGCGTCTCGCAGCCATGACTATATGAATTATGTCGCACAAGAACACAAGAAGCAGGGGAAGTCAGGGAGACTCCTGGCTTGGCTTATCAGCCATGAGACTAGAAGAGCACCAATCACCCAGTTCCAAACGCTGACGGTACATAACTCTATTCCCCAGAGGCCATCATTGACACGTTTCAGTACTACTATGAAATGCTTCATTGTTGCCCGGAGTTACTGCCAGAGGGGCTACAAGCAGATTTCCTGAATGGACTACCACTTCACAGCCCGGGAAGGCCTGGGTGGTCCAGTGACAGTACAAGAGATTCAACGTTCCATTAAAGTAATGGCTCCTAGCAAACCCCCGGGCCCAGAGGTCCTTTCGCGCAGAGTTTTATTCTGTGTTTTTAGGCCAATTGGCGGGGAAACTGGAGTGCTCGATGCAGAGTCATTATGATTAGGAGCCTTGCCCAAGTCAACACGAAGTGCAATTGTGGTGCCTCTCTCTAAGACCAAGATTGCAGGTCCACCTACAACCACATTCTGGCCCTTGTCCTTGTTCAACATGGATTTCAATATTCTCAGTAAAGTTCTGGCCTCTCGACTGCTTCCCCATATGCAGCGCTGAGCCACAAGGATCAAAATGGCTTTATCCCAACCCGCTGTACCTCACTTAATCTCAGGTGGCTCTATCACATGCAATATAATCCCACGGTGCAGTCCTTACCAAGGGCTATGCTTATGTCACTGGACCTTGAAAAGGCCTTTGACACAGTTAGGTGGGCTTTCCTAATTGTGGTCATGCACAGGATGGGGCTGGGAGAGGGTTGAACCAAATGGGTTATATTGCTGTACTTCAACTCATCAGCCAGAGTTCAGATGGGATCCACAATTTCTTGCCAATACGGTATCTTTAGGGCCACAGGACAGGGCTGCCTCTTACACCCCCTCCTATTTCCATTAGCCAGCGAGCCTTTGCTAGAACTGTTCCATTGGGACGGCAGAGGTGGTGGTATAATTGTTAAAGGCCAAGAGCATATAATCTCGCTTTATGTGGACGACCTCCTCCTTTACTTAGCTGGTGGCGCTGCTACTGCCACTAATGCAATTCAAGCTGGAGGAGTCTGGGACCCTTTTGGGCCTTTGTGTTAATTAGGCCAAAACCTGCTTGTTCACAATAATATAAGGGTCACAACAGCCACCTAATTTTCCTCTGGGTCCAACCTGGTCTTTTTTGTCTTTTAAATACCTGGTTATTCAGGTGTACCCTGGAAGCTCTGCCTGAGGGTGACCTTAGGGGGTGTGAGGGAACGGGGGTGCTCTGCTATCTTAATACCTGTGTCCCTTTCTGAAGATCTTTACGGCTCCCTATTATTACCCAGATATCCATCTCCAAGATGGCGATGCTTCCTCACTTACTGTACTTCTCTGTGAATCTCCCCGTCAAGGTACTGGCCACCTGGTTCTTGCAATCAGATACCATACTCAGAGAACTGATCTGGGATATGGGCCGACAGAGAGTGTCCCTGGAGGTACTATGGCATCCACCAAATGAGGGGGGATTCATTTCTTGGTGGCTCAGCTCCAGTGGGTCGCCAAGTGACTTGATAAGGCTCCCCAGGATGGGCTAAATCTTATGGAAGTGACACTGCATCAGGTAGTGCTGCTGGCATGACTGCTCTGACCAGCTGTGGGTATTACTCTGCCTGGCACCTTGCTGACAGCGGTGGTCACATGCTGGTAACATTGTCTGGTGAAGACTAAGGGTGTACCACTTTACACCCCGGCCCTGCCATTAGTGGGATTACCTCAGGGAGATCCTATCTCCCTTTTTACAGTTCTGCAACTGTTGAACTGGACAGAGGCTAAGCTTGCAACAGTCGGTGACTGTTACCAGCTGGGCACTCTCATCCCCTTGGAGGATCTGGCAGCCCAGCACAACCGACCCCCAGTTCCTGACATAGGCAGCCTCGGCATGGACTTTTGAGAATCTCTGTGGCAATGGCCGAGTAAGAGCCAGCGACCCACACAATACTCCAGTTGGTGATATCTATGGGATCCGCACTGCACCTGGTAACTTGGTTTTACAGAGCCCTGAATGGCATGGTGAGGAAGAAAGTCTCCAGGAAAATTAGATTGAAATAGATCTTGTTTAATTATGTCCATATGATGTACTTGACTCCCCACAGACTTCAGGTCATTTATGGGGGAGAACAGTACCCAAGTGTAGACATCCGGATGCAGACTTCTGCCATATGACTTGGGGATCTCCCATTCTCCAGTTATTTTGGAATGCGGTGGTCCTCATATTACATACTTCACTGGGTCGCATGCTTCCCTGTTCGATTGAGACTTGCCTCTTGGGGACGGTCCAAAGACTCAAACCTCAGAAGGTGGGCTCCAGGTTTTTAGATCTGGCCCTCATATTGGCCATGAGATGCATTGCAATGACATGGAAGTCTGCAACAGGGCCTGTTCCGGAGACCTGGGTGAGAGGTGTTACTATGTGCGCTAGAGCAGAGGAGATGACGTTACTGAAGGAAGATTGCTTGAGGGGTGAGAAAACGTCCCATAGAGGGGTTATAGGCAAAAGTGTTGGAGATTTGGAAGCAACCGGGGAATGAGGCAGGGTTGAACACAGATGAGAAATCTAAAGTGGTTAATGAGGGCCCAAGTGGAGCACCATAGAATGGTATTGGAGCCCACACACGTTGAAGAGGATTTTGACGCTGAAGATACTTTTACGGTTTTGGTTACTTTCCATGTTTCCCCCTTCCCTACCTCCTGTCCCAGGGTCTTATAGGCCACATGGGATATATACAACTTCCACCATCACAAGGAATCTGCCTGGGGTGGTCTAGTGGATGTGCTCAAGAGAAGGACCGAAAACATGCATTACTACTTTCCAGCAGGGTTTTATGCCTTTCAACTTTCATGGGACTGTTCTAGCAATTATGTGATTGTTGGTTATTCACCTTCTACACCTACACTGTAATACATACATTTATTGTTCACCGATTAAAGGCCTTGCAGAGATATGATACTGCTCATGTACCTATGTTATTACTAAGAAGCCAATAAACGAGTTTAAAGGAACATGCTCAACCTCTCCTAAAAACACTGCCAACAAGAGGTTATCATAAGGTCACATGGTCAAGCAGAGACAAAGTTTGAAAATAAAATGTTTGAAATGCTTTTAGTGACGGACTTACAACATGGTATCCAATTTTCAAACCTCTAAGACATTTTTCATCCTTGAAGACTCTCATTCAAAGTGTTAAACAAGTTTAATTGAAACAGGGATACTTGATCTGTCATCTGCACAAAAAGAATATTTTGTATTTTAAATAAGCTCTGTACTCTGCTAGAACTCAGAATATTATGACACACACACACAAATCTGTCACTATGCAGCCACAGACACAAGTCCGCCACACCAAAGGTCAGTGATAAACTGGCGATATCCAAACCCACACCGTTACGCCAACAGAACAACGCCTACCACATTATGACCCATTAATCACCACGGTCGGGCATTCTACGGCGGTAAACCATTGGCGGTACATACCGCTGTGCTCAAAATACACACACACAAACAAAACAACACCACATTGGACAATTCTAACTACACACACCTGACACCCATACACACACCACATCCACACACCCACACCACTATAAAACACACACCCACATTACCCACAACCCTTTACGACTACAAACAGTTGCCACCAGAGAGACACCACAACCACAGACAAGACCAGAGCCACACACCACCATCACCTATACACCATCCACGCACCTTACAACACACACCCCAACACATCACCCTACACACCCTCACCCACACTACTCACACAACACTTATGGCGCCACAAAGACACCCCAGATTCACAGAGAAGGAGCTAAGGGTAATGGTGGAAGAAATCTTCAGGATAGAGCCTCAGCTTTTTGGAGCACAGGTGCAGCAGATATCCATTGCTAGGAAGATAGAGCTATGGCGGAGGATCGTGGACAGGGTCAACACCGTGGGACAGCACCCCAGAATAAGGGATGACATTGGGAAGAGTTGGAACGACCTACGGGGGAAGGTACGTTCCATTGCAGCAAGACACCAGCTCGCTGTACAGAGTACTCGTGGGGGACCCTAACCTCCTCTCCCTCAATTAACAACATGGGAGGAGCAAGTCTTGGCAATCATGCATCCTGAGGGCCTTTCCTGAGTAGGAGGAGGACTGGACTCTGGTAATTCAACTCTCTATTACTATCACCCCCACTACCTGCATGCCATCACATACCCCCACCGCACCCTCACTCCACCAACTCCCACACACCCCACCATCACATCTCACTCATCCCAATGCCAAGCCCTGCATGCCACACCAATGCATGGACACCACTCACAGACCTTCATTGACTCCTATCACTAAAGCATGCACACTAGAGAGAATCAGCTATCCCACCATACACCAACTTACACAAGTGAAAGCTGCCAGGGCAAATACAACCAAAGAGGGCAACCTGCCCATGCACAATATGTCACACACAGAAACAATAACACTGTATTTACATCCCCACAGGTATCCCAGCCAATGTCAGCGAAGAAAAGGTGCCAACACAATCCAGTCCCCCCCCAGAAGAGGCGCACAGTGATGACAGCAACTTTGGTCGCCTGGATCTGAATGACAAACCTGACCCATCAGGGACCTTTGGACAGTCAGTTACCCTGGCACACTCACACACCACCAAAGAGCCTCCCCCTCAGGAAACACCACCACAGCACCCACCCAGCGTACCCATACCTCTGTCCCAGGACACGTCAATCAGTAGTGTGTCCACCACCATAGGGACCCCAGGGCACACCTCGTACCCAAGACAATCAGGCACCTGGGTCAGTGGCAGTGGGCACACGGTTCAGGTGACAGAGGCACAGGACAACAGGGAAACTGGGAGGACTGCTGTGCGACAGGGAGAGGACAGGCCCAGGGAACCAATCTCCAGGAGGCAGTAACAGAGATCCTGGGAGCATACCAACATTCCCAGGATACGCTGGGCCAGATCCTGGACAACATGCAGGAGAACAGGCTGCTGCAGAAGGGACAGTACCAGGGGATCAGGGAGGACTTTCCGGCCTTTAACAATGCCCTGGTCTCCATTACAGGGATGCTGGCAGACATGGCAAACATTATGAGGGAGGCAGTCACACAACAGCGGGCCCCTGTCACTAGCCAGACATCTGAACTGCCTTCCACCTCCGCTGCTGCTAGTGGACAGGAGGGCCCGCCACAGGACCACCAGGCCACCAGCACCCTACCACCTGCAGAAGGAGGACCACCCCACAAACGTTCCCTGCGATCCAGGCAGAAGCCAGAGACTATTGCCAAGACCCCTGCCAGGAAATGAGACTCTCCTGATTGTCACCCTTGTGTCCCACTCTGTCACCCTGTCCACCTTGAACTGCCATTGCTCCCCTTCTTATGTCCCCTTGGACAATGCACATGTGCTACAAATAGACTGGAACAATACCCTGGACTTTCCTCCATTATCACCCCATCCCATTGCACTTGCCCCTCTTCTTAGCACTTCAATAAACACTCTTTGAAAAAATACAAGTATGGAGTATGTGAAATGATTGAAGGATGTATTTGTTTAATAAGGTTCAAAAATTGCAAATCAAATGTACAGTAATGTTCACATTAGATAGACCTGTAGTTGGCTGCAGTGAACACACCAGGAGCGATAGTGGGGCACCAACATCTGAAAAAAGAGTTGCCAAAGGGTACAGTGAGTGAGCATATAAGTGGGAAATCACAGCCTGCCAGTGACAATATGAAACAAAAAAATGACAATTAAATGTGAAGTTACACTGTCTTACCTGTGTGTCATTGGAAGTATTATCGAATCACTGCAGTTCTATTGTCCTCATCTTCATCCTCTGCCTCCTCATCTTCACTGTCCAAAGGGTCCACTGCTGCCACACGGCCATCTCCAGCCTCCTTCTCCTGCAGAAAAGGCACATGGCATCTCAAGGGAAGGTTATGCAACATGCAGCATACCACGATTATCTGGCAGACATTCTTGGGTGAGTAGCACAGGGATCCACCTGTCAGATGGAGGCACCTAAACCTGGCCTTCAGGAGGCCGAAGGTACGTTCAATTATCCTTCTTGTTCACCCATGTGCCTCATTGTAACGTTCCTCTGCCCTTTTCCTGGGATTCCTCACAGGGTTCAATAGCCATGATAGGTTCGGGTAACCTGAGTCACCTGCAAGTATTGAGGGACAACATTTAGCCACACACTATGCCATATGGGCCACACCATACCCATACACCAACATCCACTGGGTGGGAACCAGGGCTCACCTATTAGCCACACCCTGTGCATCTGTAGTTGGCCCATCACATTTGGAATGTTGCTATTCCTCAGGATAAAGGCATCATGACCGACCCAGGATACTTTGCATTGACATGGGAGATGTACTGGTCTGCCAGGCACACCATCTGGACAGTCATTGAGTGAAAACTCTTTTGATTTCTGAACACCTGTTCATTTTGACGGGGAGGGACAAATGCAATATGCCCCAATGATGTTGGGGATATCTCCCATTGTATAGAAGTCAGCCTTCACTGTGGCCAAATCCTCCACCTGGGGGAAAACAATGTAGCTGCACATGTGTTTAATCAGGGCAGCCAGCACTCTGGTCAGCACTATTGAGAACATTGGCTGTGACATTCCTGCTGCCAAGCCCACTGTCACTTGGAAAGAGCCAGCTGCTAAGAAATGGAGCACAGATAGGACTTTCACAAGAGGGGGGATCCCAGTGGGGTGACGGATAGCAGATATCAGGTCATGCTCCAGTTGGGCACACAGCTCCGTGATTGTGGCTCTGTCAAGTCTGTAGGTGAGGATAATGTGCCTGTCCACCAGGGGTCTGTACACAGGGGTATGTCTCCATCTCCTATTCATCCGCAGCAGGAGCAATCTATGAGGCAAAAGAGTGAGGAGCCGGTCACAAAAGGTACATTGTAGCCACAAGAGTACAATGCATGATGATAATTTGAAATGTATAAGTGCATTTGTGCTGTATGTCCAAATGTGAACTGTGACGCAGTTATATTTCACGGCCTGCCCCCCCTCCCCTGAAATGGCGTCTGCCTGTCCTGTGTGGAGGATCAGGTGGAAGTGAGGTAATTCCACTGACGTTGTGCGCCGTTGCAGGAGGCGGTCGGGAACCGCTGTGCATTGGATAATATTGCGCCCTATGGGGTACAGTGGCCAATGGTGATGTACGCCGGTGGTGCCGGTATGCAGCGCCACGGGACATCACTGCTATTTTCTATTTGTTCACTCACTTGCTACCTGACCTTCAACAGGAGAGGACCTACACTGCATGTGCTGCTGTGACCTGTGTCTGGGACCTAACATGGTGCGTGTGACTGGGGTAAGGGCCCCTGCCTTCACCTTGCGGAGTTGGAGAGGCTGGTGGATGGGGTCCTACCCCAGTACGGACTGCTGTATGGGCCTCCAGACCAACAGGTGAGTACACTGTGATCACTATGCATGGGGCATGAATACATGGAGTGGTATGTGTGAAGGCCTCGTGTGGGGGGGGGCTTGGTGGATATTCCCTGGGCGGCGGGCTGCTTGTGTGCTGGGCCATGTCTGTGCAAATGGGGATGGGAAGGGGTATGGTGGGCCATGAGTGTAACAGGCAGGACGGTCTGACTAATACCTTTCCCTGTGTGTATTTGCTCTGCAGGTCAGTGCCCATCAAAAAAAGGGTATATGGCATGCCATCGCCAAGGACGAGCGGACCCTGGGGGTCTATGGCACACGGAGCACTCACTGTTGTAAACGGTGGGAGGACCTGAGACGCAGGGCACGGAAGACGGCGGAGGCCCAGCTGGGGATAGCCTCCCAACGAGGAATGGGTGCCCGTCGAACCCTGACCCCCCTAATGGCCCGCATACTGGCGGTGACCTATCCTGAGCTGGATGGGCATCACAGCAGCCACAACGGGGTGAGTACAGTGCCCATCATTACTACTTACGCCTGGTGGGGTGATATCCGGGTGGGAGATGTGTGTCAGTGGGTGCCCCTAGGCCAGGCCTGACATAGCAGAGTATGTCCCATGTTGTGCAGGGTTCTGATGTGATATTCC
Source organism: Pleurodeles waltl (assembly GCF_031143425.1). NCBI lineage: Eukaryota > Metazoa > Chordata > Amphibia > Caudata > Salamandridae > Pleurodeles > Pleurodeles waltl. The sequence goes on along the minus strand of NC_090437.1, from coordinate 1,026,894,685 downwards.
TCCTACCTAGCTTGTAGGCATCCACTACTGGGCAGGGCTGTGTGTGTCCCAGGTATGCTGCAGTTGGTGGTATGTGTCCCTCCCCATGCCCTGGTGACTAGCATTGTTACTGGTAGTGCATAGCATTGTGAGTAGGCCTGTTCCCTGTGTGTGAGGGTGCTGTGTACGCCAACGGTGGTGTTGGTGCAGTTATTGACCCAGTGTATCTTTTGTCTCTCCCCCCCTTTTTGTTTTGTCACTTTGTCCTTATGTGCATTAGCATGTTCTGGCGGAGGAGCAGAGGCACCGGCAACAGAGGGAGCTGCATCCCACTTTACCAAGAAGGCAGAGTCCACCGACGCTGAGGGCACCGGTGGGACGGAGGACGAGGGGAGCACCACAGCGGAGACTGGAGGGGACAGTTCGGACACAGATACCTCCTCCGATGGATGCTCCCTGGTGGTGCCGGACATCTCTGTGCCCACCCCAGCTACAGGTACAGCCGCCACCCCCTTACCAGCACCGCCCTCCCAGCAGCCCTTCAGTGAGTTGCCCATGCCCACTCACCCAGGAGGGTGGGCATCTCCTTCACCCCAGGCACCTCAGGCCCCGCCCCAGTCAGCCCTGCTGCCCTGAGTGAGGAGGCTATTGACCTCCTGCGATAAATCTCTGTTGGGCAGTCAACCATTGTGATTTCCATCCAGGGACTGGCAGCCCAAATACAACAGACCAATACATTTCTGGAGGGCATTCACACTGGCTTAGCAGCCCAACAGAGATCAATCCAGGCCCTCGCCTCCTCTCTGATGGCAGACATTGTCCCTGTTTCCACCCTACCCCCTCCAACTTCCTCTTCCCAGTCTCATTCCCCTCAACCCCAACCTATCACAAGCACACAGGCAGACCAGCATGCACACAGGACAACATCCAAGAGTGTCACAGGCAAACACAAGCACCACACTTCATTCCACAGGCACTCACACAAACACCATCCAGGTGCAGACATACCAACATCCACTGCCTCCACTCTGTCCCCCTCCTCCACCTTCCACCCAGTTCCATCTACACTCACACCTGCATGCACTACATGCTTATCCACTACCGCCATCACTAGCACACCTATCATAACACACACCTCACTGGCAGACACCACCCCAACAGCCATGCACACGTCTCCTGTGTCCTCTCCCACTGTGTCAGTCCCCCCCTCCCAAGATACAGAAATGCAAGCACTCAGATACCCAACAGCCATCTACCTCACAACAGCATCCAGGCCATGCACCAGCACCCAAAGACAGCAGACAGAACACCTCCCACAACCACTCCCTCTTCCTCCACTCCCAAACATTTTCCCTCTTCCCGCCCCAATGTCCCAATAAAGCTATTCCTCTCCACCTTTGACCTCTTCCCTACCCCTCCCCAACCCCATCCTTCACAACTGGCCAGGGTGGCAAAAACCCAGACAAGCACCTCAGCCATCCAGTCCACGGGCCCAGTAATGTCCAAAGCACCTCTTGGTGGTAAAGGATCCAGAGCACCAGGCAGCCTCACTGAAAAGGTGCCTGCCCCAAGGGCTGCCCAGAAGGGCAAGGATCCCTCCACAGCTGCTGCCCTGAAGGGCAAGGTGCCATCCCCAGCTGCTGCCAGGAAGGGCCAGGAGCCAACCCCGGCTGCTGCCAGGAAGGGCAAGGAGCCACCCCCAGCAGCTGCCAGGAAGGACAAGGAGCCAACCCCAGCTACTGCCAGGAAGGGCAAGGGGCCATCCCCAGCTGCTGCCAGGAAGGGAAAGGAGCCATCCCCAGCTGCTGCCAGGATGGGCAAGGGGCTTGCACCAGCAGGCAGGAAGGACAAGGGGCCTAGTGCTGGGACTCAGTTGGAGCCCCCACCACCAACCATGGTTGTGCAGCCGTCCGAGTCTGCAGGGGATGGGCGGGAGCTTCCCCCCACAACCAGCAGCAGCAGCAGTACCACCACCAGTGGGCAGCCGTCCGAGGCTGCAGGGGATGGGCAGGAGCTTCCCCCCACAACCACCAGTAGCAGCAGTATCACCAGTGGGCAGCCGTCTGAGGCTGCAGGGGATGAGCAGGAGCTTCCCCCACAACCACCACCAGCAGCAGCAGCACCAGCAGTAGGCAGCCGTCCAAGGCTGCAGGGGATAGGCTGGAGCCTCCCCCCACCACTACCACCCGCACCAACAGCAGCACCACTGCCACCAATGAGCAGCCGTCACAGCCGGCGGACATTCTGTAGACCTGCCTCCATGGGCTGTTGTGTGGCCTGCCCCATGCAAATCCAGTGAGTATGACACCCACCTGAGAGACTGTGACCTTGCACTCCCCAAGATCTGCTTCACGGGGCACGATGCCCCCTCCAGAACCAGTGGGGAAGCCACCCACTCACCCCATCCTCCCCAGGATGAAGTTGACAGGGCACGGTGCCCACTCCAGAACCAGTGGGGAAGCCACACACTCACCCCATCCTCCCCAAGATGAAGATCACAGGCCACAATGCCCCCTCCAGAACAAGTGGGGAAGACACCCACTTGAGAGACTGTGGCCTTGCACTCCCCAAAATCAGAAGCACAGGGCATGTTGCCCCCTCCAGAGCCAGTGAACAAGTCACCCATTTGAGAGGCTGTGGCCTTGCACTCCCCTGGACAGCGCAATGGGCATGTTGCCCCATCCAGGAGCAGTGGTGTTGTTCCATCTGCCCCTGAGGTGCCTGCCTATTTTCCAACTGATTTCCCTGCAGTGTTCTCTCCGTGTTGGTGCAGAAGACAAGTGGGGCCTTGGACTTTGTCATGTTGCCCTGCGGCCCATGCACATTGAGGACTGGGCAGTGTCCCTTGTATTGTACATATGTATATACTTTTAGATTGGATGTTTGTATTTCTACTGTATTTATATTATTACACTCACTTTCATCTATTCGTGTTGTACTTGCATTATTCCTGAGGGGTACAGGGTAAATATGTTTTCTTACTGCACCTGATTGTATGTATCGTGTTGGAGGTGTGTGTGTGTGTGTGTTGCGTGTGTGTGTGTCACTGTCGTTTTCCTCCCCTCCTCCCTTGTGTGCTAGGCGGCTGTATTCACCGTGGTCGTCTTCGCCATCATTGGTGTTCGTGGTAGAGCAGGACGTAAAATATAATCGGAAATATTAGCAGCTAAGGCTCCATGGCGGCATGGTTCTTCCCTGTGTCTCCAATGGTGAGGCCTTTCCTTTCTGAGGTCTGTTTCCGCCAGGCTTTTGATGGCATTGGTACCACCCCGGAAAAGGTGGCGGATTGGGTTGTCATGCAACATTGTCTTTTGATTTTGCCCTGGCGGTCGGTGTGGTAAAGTGGCTGTCTTTGGGAGATTTCACCGCCATGGTCATAATTTTGGCGGTTGTTACCGCCAGCCTGTTGGCGGTATTACCGCCACTTTATCACCGACTGCCAGAGTTGAAATGAGGGCCTAAGTCTCTAATTATGACTTCAGTGGACGGAAAAGCCCGTCCCCGAAGTTCTGACTGGGAGGCTGCCGCCATTGTGGCTGCCTCCCCACCGGGGCCATTATGAGCTTCCCGGTGAGTCAGCGGGCACAAACAGTTTCCGCCCGCTGGCCCAGCTGGAAACGGCCTACAGCATTGTCTCAGGCTTATAATAGAGCCAGCGGCACTGCTGTAGTGCGTAGGGTGCACCAGCACTCGTCACAATGTTCACTGTCTGGTTACTGCCATGAAACCACTGGCGGAGAAGGGAGTCATAATCCTCAGGGTGACGCTGCTTGCAGCGCTGGCTTGGCGGATTAGGACCGCCAGACCGTCACGCAGACGAAAACTAGCGGAGTTGGCGGTCCGATCTTACCGCACAGGCAGCCCATGGCTATTAATGGTGTGGCATGATCACCACCTTAGATTGCTTTGCAATACTGCCCAATCAGTTTACTTCTTCAAAACCACAAATGCATAGGTTCTCTATTAGACTCTTGACCTAAAGCAGCCTTTAAAACACTTGCGTCCATTCTACAAAGGTCTTGTAACTTCTCTTTGCAGTCAGGCTCTATCAGAAACTCATTAACAGAGGCAATTTTTACATCCCTTTTTAAAAATATACTGGTGTGTATGGCTAAATACATACCATCTTGAATCTGCATCAGTTGACAGGAATGTTATTGTCCACACAATACATTTTAGAAATAAGCTGTCAATGGCAACCCGCTATACTGAAGACCACCAGCCCTTAGAGACAACCTGAAGACCTTTGACTGTCCATCCTAACCTTGTGCTGTTGATGAGGCCAAGTGATGCCACCAAGTATTGTTGATCACAACTGATACCATCAAGAAGTCACTAGTGGTGAGTATGCTCTCTACAAAACACCCATTTCATAGCACACTATCTCATCTCATCCGGTCTCAGCAATATGGAACTGCTAATGCAGAACATTTAGGTCTGCTTTGGATTTTAGCTCACCTGAGGTTAGTGCTTTGCTAGTAAAATTTAAATAGCCCTAAGATAAAAAAAGATACTTCACCCCTTATTAAGTTGTATCATTTTTGCAGTGGTTTCATTACCTTGTGATCTCAGCTGATGGTAAAGAGAGTTTACACTCCCTTCCGTCTCGCAGACAAACCAGTCAGAAGGTTGTATGTCATGGCTTGTATTTCCACATGCACCAGAAGCCCTGTGTGTAGCAGTATAGGTGTAGTTCATATATATTCTCAAAAACACCGTTTTGTCAGGAGGTATTTGCTGCAGGAGGCATACCAAGGAGTCAATGTTTATTGAAGAGAGCAGGTATGAGATCTTATCCTGGTTGCAGTCTTCTGAGCATATTATAACCTTTGTGCTTCCTAAAAGAAAGAGAGGAGTGTTTCAATGATAATATTAACATCTGTGATTAACAGTGAGAAGAGAGAAACAAATTGGTGATTCAATATCCAGAAAGTTGGAGTAAGCAGCAAGCCAAGATCAATGTCAGAGGCTAGATCCCTCGTCCTCTTGCACAATTCACGGTGCTTCTAAATCCTTGACCAAAGTTCCCACTGATCTGTTCAAACTATTTAAGTGACAAAATGTTGGCCCATCCCATGGTGACTTCAGAAGTTGAAATACTTGAATTCACCCTTCATTTTACTGGGGTCATGACTGTGTGTGCACTGAGTGACTGTGTGCCTGTGCCCTTAGCATACTCACAAGTACAGGAGCTGAAGCCAACTTTTGAAGTGCAAATGAGCTTTAAAGACGAAAGGATAATTTTATTGTGTAAGATGTAATCTAGCTTTGGCACCAAAACTGTAAGGCCTCCTTGGTTTGTAGCAGGTGGTTCTAAAGCGTAGCACTGTCAGAGAATGATGGCACAAATCGTCTATGTTTTAACAAGGCTACTTCCATCCGTCTCCACGCAGAAGACGCCAATCCTATCTGTTCTAATTATACAGCATTTTGTACGTACAGGCAGAAAGACAAAAGTCACAAATGCATCACCATCTGCAAACAAACCATAGCATCAACATGAGCAGGAGGTCAATGATATGGTGGTAGAAATGTGCTTTTCCAATGCAATTGTTCATGTTTGCTAACACTGTGGGGCAAGATGGTCAATATAGTTACCAGCAGGTCAGTGTCAGACTACTTGGCATTGAAATAAAGCAATCTAATGCTGAAGAGGAGATAACCTTAGGCCAGCCGTGAGATGGTCTGTGAGAGACTTACAGGAAATAGTTTATCCATGGGGATAAATATTTGTTATGAAAGAAAGAAGTCAAATAAAGCTTTCAAGTGCAAAATCACTTTTTAAGTACATTTCAATGGATGGAATTGAACAAGTCACATTTCGGTATAGGGAAATACTCACACATGAGTTTTCCTGGGCACCTGCAAGGGTTGCAGATTTCCAGACATACACCATGATTTTTTTGGCAATTCCTAATATGTAGAAAATACGATCATGCAGTAAGAGAAAGAAGGAGCAATTTTTCCACCTCTTATTACAGAACTTTTGTCTATCATGTCCTTTTTTTAAAATCCTCAGATAGGGTTCAATTCAGACAGACTTGTGTTCACCCAAAACCTAACACTCAATGGAAAACATTCTGTAGGACTTTTTGGCTTTTGCTGGACCTTATTTGTTTGCTGGCTGTAGAACTCTGTGCACTTTACTTCCTCTAACCAGTGATAAAGTGTCAGTGTTCCTCTTTCAACATGGTGAAATTGACGTACCCTTAACTAGCGTATTTAACTTACCTATAGGCCCCTGGTATATGGTACAGAGTGTAGCCAGGGCCTGTAAATGGCACTAGTGGACTGCAAGCACCGTGCCACCTACTACAGGGACAGAGCAAACATGACTGCAGACCCATCATTTATTGACTGGCTATTGAAGTTTTAAACTAAATTGCCCTTTTTAACAGGTCAAAATCTTCCTTTTAAATATTTACCTCTCCCAAAGTAGGCGTTATTGTTAATAAGGCATGGTGTATGGTATTTAAAAGTAGGTCATGTGGTAACTTAATGTTAAATGTCTCTACAGTGAAAAATTCACGCAAACTATTTTTAGAGTAGCAAGGGTGGCTGTTCCAAAGGAAAACACTTGGCTACATTATTATAGTTTATAATGCTAATTTTGGTTAGGAAACAGACAAAAATGACTGAGCTACTATTTTTAATAGTTATTAAAATTTGTTTTTATGGTGAAGTTGGATTTTTGATAACCATTAATGAATAGGACTTTTAGAAAGTTACCTCTTACCTGCCTAAAGTCCCTGAAGGCCCATTGCCATTTGTTCTCCCACTCATGCAAGCCAGTAATTAGCATTTGAATAGGTATTAATGGGTGGGAAATGCCTTACTGAAGCGAATAGGCTGATCTGACTGGGCAGAGATGACCCCTCTGAACCTTACAGAATATGGAGGCTGGGGCTTTGAGCATCCTTTCTGGCATTGCTCTGTCAAATCATGGTTGACAGGTCTGCTGAGGTTATACATATACCACTTGGGACACACTTCAAAGGGAGGGGCCAGGATGCCAAAATCATTCTTGTGTATTCACTGTCTGGTTGCTGGAAACTCCTTTGTTCTACCAGATTTCTGTCTGCATTTGGTAGGTGTGCAAAGACTGCCACAAACTGGATTTTAGAGTTGGATGTGGGAGGACACTAGGATTAGCATAGTGCACTCCCCACACACACTCCAGCCATCGTTGTAGCCAAAGAGTTCTGCCATCTTGAAACAGTCCAAAGTGGGTAGGGTTGGCCCCAGGAACTTTCACCCCTTTGGTTAGCACGCACGTGTGAGTTATTTACACCTACTAGCTCGTGTAAGGCATAAATGTGGCATCTCCAAGCACCCACTTCAGAACACTCCTGGACCTGAAGAAGAACAGATAAGAACTAAACCTGCAGTCTGTGACCTGAGATGAGTCCTGAAGAGAATGGACCTTGGTCTTTTTTTATACCCAGGACAAATAAGTGGACTCCAAAGGTCGTAAGGTTGGCCTCCTGGTAAAGCCACAGGGACTCAACAAGCTACATGAAGCTTTTTAATGCAGCTACCCAGCTGACCAATGGCAACTGGATTTGGACTGGACCCTGCTGCTCGACCTCTGCCTGATACCCTATAAGTCTATAAGTGCCTCCCCTGAGGTCCTGGGGAGCTTTAGAAGTGTCCTACTTGGGTGGAGTAGGACTTTAAGGACTAAAGTCAGAAGGTAAAATCTTTGACCAGGAAGACCCTGGTTGGTGTATTCAACGCACACTCTATCGTGGTCAGCATCAAACTACACCTATGTCACAGTTTATTCAGATCACCGACTTTCATGGGCACTTTGTTTCTGTTGGCACTAATCCTACTTATTGGATTTTTGTCATTCTAATGTCACTTTGTTTACTGAATTTTACTCTATTTTTTTAGTTTGGCTTGAGATTTATATTGTTTTGCATTTCAACTTTATTACTGTTTTGAACCTGCATAAACCCTTTACAAATTACTGTAAGTTAAGCCTGTCTGCACTGTGCCATAGCTATCGGGGGTTGAGCTCAGGTTAATAGTGACTTTGAGGGTTCACCCTGACAAAGATTGTGATTGTTCCTTGAGGTGGGTAGTCACCCATCCCAAATAATAATCCAATTTCTTACAACTCCATTCTTTGTTTTTAAGGGTCAGGAAAAGTATTCGACAATACAGTTGTAAATGAATTTGCTCACACCAATATTCTGCTCAAATGTGGAATTTGCAGTGAGAAAATGTCCTATTAGGGGTTGGTTTGTGGGCATTTATCAGATAACTCATCTGTAAAGGCTGGTGACCATTCAAAATTTCAGACATTTGTGGGTATTCATCAAAATCTTACATGAAGTTTCTTATCGTAAAACAGTTTAGATATGACTCCTGTCAAAAAAGGGAGTTAAAGTATTTTCAGGGTGTAAATGAGGCAAATTGATGGGCATCCCCAAAATGTATGTAATTTAAGGACAAAAGGTTTCTCCTTCTGGGAAAAACTATTTATTGCCTCGAAGTAGGAAGTAAAAAATTTCAAAATACTGATTCACTTTTGTGTTACAATAATTTTTTGGGGAAAAATACACCGGTTACTTTTCCATAACTGGAAACTCTTACCTAAGTGGGTACTCTTGGATAGCTTTAATAGTGACAGACTCCTGGGCACTCACCAGGATGTACTGTAATGTTTTAAATAGTTGGAAATTGCTCTAAAAACAGATGCAATCAAACATGAGGAAAGTGCTAAACGTTTTGTAGCACTTTGTAAACTAAACCACAGAGATTATACATCTGCTATGAACCTGCACTTTATGTATCATGCTACTGGAAGGATTGAAAGAAAGGTTTAGGAGCAGTTTTCTTATTTCTTGCCTGATTAGGAATGGTGGATAGGTATTTAGGAAGTGTCTGTGTACCTCATTGGTTTTCAAGCGTGAGGTTAAAAAAAAATCCATATTTTACTGTCATTTTTCAGTTTATGCATAGGCCTTGTATGGAACATTAGACGTGAACACTAGGTTAGACTCTGGAACTCTTGTCTATGGGATTGCCATTCGTCCTGGCATTCCTAAAAATCATCTAGCCCCCATCTAAGCCACTCTGAACGCTGCTGTTCGTCTGGCTAAATGATCTGTTTGCTTTAATCACATCTTTCCTATTTTGTCAACCCTTGGCTGGCTTCTGACTGAAAGCAGATCATGGTATAAAATTGCATGCCTCATTTATAAGACCATACGTACAGACCATTCACATTATCTGGCCAAGAAACTGAAGTTCTGCAGCAGTACTCGTCAACTTCGCGGCACTAACTCTCTTTTTCTTGTACTTCCTGTCTTTAAGAAAAAGCATACCCTGAGATAAACCTTCTTAGGCTGTGCAAATAGAATCTGGGCCTCACATATGGACCATATCCTCACCTCCAGCTTTCAAGAAAAAATTCAAAGACATTCTTTGTTTCTCTGGCATGTCCTCACAAAGTCTACTGTTCCTTGGTGATCTGCTACCCTTCTCCCTCAGCTTCATACCCTTACCCTGTTTTAACATTTTTATCTCTAGAAACTGTTTTAGCTGGACTGTGCAAGCTGAAGAGACAGCAATATAGGAATGTTGTGAAAAGAAAAAGCTCACATATTTGAGCTTTCTGCTGGAATTGTATCAAATCTTGGGTATTTCAGGAGAGTGCAGAAATTGGGGGTATCCGCTTGGGAGTTCAATATAGCCCATATTTCTTTAATCCCTACACTAGACAAGGACCCACTCCCCTGTGTAAGCCATAAATCCATCTCTCTATTTAATTTTCATGTCAAAATACTGGCCAAAATAATAGCTATGAAGCAAAGTAGCACTGTACCACTGCTTGTACGTTGTAATCAGGTGGGCATTGTGCAGAGGAGATCATCTAAGAACTATATGAGGATCCTCTTAAACCTTATGTGGGAGATGAAAAATGATGAAGAGAAGGTAGTTCTTTCCCTTAGTGCTAGTGCTTGGAAAAACATTTGATCAGTGAATTGGGGATATCTTTTTCGAATGGTGGTTGGTTATTTACAAGATTTGATGGTTGTACCTGATACCTATTACAATGGTGAACTGAAACGGGTTAATTTCAGACTGGCTCACTATTAAGTAGGGCCCCACACAGGGTTGCCCATTGTCCCTGTTGCTTTTCCTGCTGGCACTAGAACCACTAGCAATATCAATTAGACACTCTAAAGAAATTACTGTTGTAGCGTGAGAAACAACTTATGCATTACACTGACAATATACTGTTGTAGTGAGTGGTAACATAATTCACATTATGCAAGGCAATATTTACTGCACTGATGGATTGGAGTAAATAGGAATTTGTAATGTGGAAAACTCTGCAACCGTCTATATGATATAGGGGGTGATTCTGACCGCGGCGATTCCCGCCGAAAGACCGCTCCGCGGTCAAAAGACCACGGCGGTCATTCTGGCTTTCCCGCGGGGCCGGCGGGCGACTGCCAGAAGACCGCCGGCCGGCCCAGCGGGAAAGCCCCGTCAACAAGGAAGCCGGCTCAGAATTGAGCCGGCGGAGTTGAAGGGGTGCGACGGGTGCAGTGGCACCCGTCGCGATTTTCACTGTCTGCAAAGCAGACAGTGAAAATCTTTGTGGGGCCCTCTTACGGGGGCCCCTGCAGTGCCCATGCCATTGAGGGGCCCCTCGACACCCCATACCGCCATCCTGGCGGTAATTACCGCCAGGGTCAGAATGACCCCCATAGTGTCCAGACAATATAAAGTGGAAAAGCTCCAAGTACAACTATGTTCTTGCCATGACTGGCATAAGGACTTCACTTTGTCGTCATTTAAGCATTGAGTGACTTAACAGGGCACATACATGGATGGACTACACCCCAAGGTTGAAAATGTTCTACCTGTTTGCCTCGACTACTTTGGGTGGCAAGCATCTGCTTTGCATGAATACCTATTATAGAGCCCAGCATATCGCACAAATGGTATACCATTTTACCTTGGGGCTAACGATCCCCGACTGGGTGCTTTTTCAAAAGTATCTACAAAACGATAACACAGGTGCTCGAGTCATATATAGAGGGCAGAAATATGTGGGAGGTTCTGCTAACCAACAAATACAAGGAATGGCGCAGATATATTCATCAACATATAATTTACTGGGCAGGAATGGCTTCCTACGTCTATGTACCCCATTCTGAAATAATACTGAATTACCAACTGCAGGTATACTGTTTAGTTGTTTATACAGGTCTACCAAAGCAACACTGTAAAGATTCCTACTGGTGGATTCTTGAATCCTTTCTCAGACTTACACAGTGAATTTTACATCAACGTCATCCGACAATAGTAATACATGCAAATATGTCATTACTTCTGAAACAAATTGGGGAAGATGTTGTTGGAAGGTGTTGTTCAACCGGTGAGACTCTCCATGTGTATGTGAAGAAATGGGACAATTACAAAAAGTTAATTGTCTCTATGAAACAATGATTGGAGGACTGTACTCAAAACCCACAGAATGCTTTCCCAGTAACAAAAGGCAGGCAACATGTCAGGATTACAGAGAGGAAGAGTGGTCTACACCTCATAGCTCCATAGGGCAAACCTGGCCCAAAATTCTTGTTGCTGGTGATGCGCGCAATCTGAAGATGACATGGTTCATATTATTTGGTTGTGCACCCACTTTATGCCATTTATGGCAATTTGTTTGGCTAGTGATCCTAAATGGCAAACTGGACAATTGGGGGTATTTCACCTCATGAAAAGGTGGGTTACTCAGCTCTGGCAGTGGTGAAGATCTGCAGACTTTGGTGGGAGAAGACAAAAAAGCCACCCATCCATGATGAGCAACTTAATGGTCATGGCATCAGATGAATTACAAGCTAAACGATCAGCTAACTGATTTTGAGTATATTTGGGGCATTTTATTCCTAATTAATGTTGATCCTGCCCTTGACCTACACTTAAAGATGGCTATTCCTGAATGTACAGCTATTACTCGCTAACTTTAAGCTAGTCTTTGATCATATGCAGTGCTTTTTTGCCTACGTTTGAGCTACAGAAATACCATATACTTACAACTAGACATATATACATACAGAGAGCCTGAAATTAATAGAGAAGGAACATAGGAATACATATGTTTCATGCGTTTTTTTGCTCTTGTGACTGGTCAAAGTTAATTGGTTATGGCTATATTTCCACAGTTTCAACTTTTGGAAGTTTGGGTTTGATGAGTATATTTGTAGCTATTGTTTTGTTTCTTTTCAGTACTGTTTTTACTGAACCTGTACCTGTAATCTGGCTTTTCAAACTTCATTTGATAACCTAAGACTGCATGCCTTGAGCGACTTCATTATGTATTGTATTTCATTAGGTTTATGCAATTGTACAGTACTTAATATGACATCTGATTACAACCCTTTTATCTATCATTACAGGCCATGCAGGGTTTTAACAACACAAAAGACCGCCAGCCTCGCAGTAGCAGTCAGACCGCTGCACTCCAGGCGGTCCAACTGTCAAATTACAACTTTGGTGGGCGGACCCACCTAGAGACCGCCATCCCCACCAGGAACATATTTTCAGTCGTGGTGACAGCGGTCGGTGTTGTAACCAGCCAGGGCGGCGCTGAACTCAGCACCGCTTGGCTGATTACAACCCCACTTTCTGCCAGCCTTTTCATGGCAGGACCCTGCCATGAAAAAGCTGGCAGAAAGCCAGTGCTGGGGGCCACAGGGGCTAGTGACATAGGCCTACATGAGCCTAGATTCAGTGGGGCTTCCCTTCTTTCATGTATACCACAATGTTAGTGGCTGTCCATGAGGCTGGGGCTGAAAACACCCACTGGGCTTCAAGAAATGTGTTAACCAAGTCCCCCAGCCAATACAGAATAGAAAACATTTTCAAATTTGAGCTGTATTGTGCTTGGTCCTACTGCCTTTCTGAATGCTAAAGAGCTGAGAGCTAGTTTAACTTTCTCAGAGTAAAAGGCATTCAAAGCTGCCTGCTCCTCTACATCTAAGACCCCTCTTCTCACTATGTCTAAATACTGCTCAACATCAACCGGGGGGGGAGTGACTGATCTTCCTCATAAAGTGTTTCATCTTAAGTCCTTAAAGACTATAACAATAGCTTCCAGGGTTCTAAGGAAGTCCCCCCCCCTTATCCAATATAACACTAATCCCACTATGTACCTCCTTCTGGCATGTACTCTGTGCCAGAAGCTTGCCTACACTCTGACTGTATTCATATCTGTCCACCTACCTGAATTGATACATCTTTGCTATTTTCTTGGAATAAAGGATATTGATGCTAGCTTTGAGCACAGCAATCTTCTGAAGGATCCCATACTCTTCATGCCCTTCCACTAACGCTTTGAGAAGCAGAGCTTTAAGATCCCCTAGTTCCTTATACAGTGCCCTCACTTGCCAGCCTGTATCCTCTGAATGCATAGACTAAAACTGAGGAGCTCCCCACCTAATTGCTGCTTTTAATGAATCCCAGACTACAACTATTGGTGAACTTCTGTTACTTTCCATGAACTCTGTCAGCTATGCCTTCATATGTTCAATATAGTCTGGATTAAAGAGCACCCCTTATCAAAAGTCCATGTTTCAAACTGCCCGATTATAGCCCTTACCTGACACTCTACAATCAGGTGGCCTGAGAACATCATTGGGTGTTTCGCAATGCATACCTCCCTCAGAAACCCAGATGAAACAAAAACATAATCCAACCAAGGGAATCTTTTGTGGGAGTATGACAAAGGTATAACCTGGTCTAGGTGCCCTTAACCTAGCCCAAACATCAATAAGTCCATGATCCCTCATAAGCTGCTGCACTGCCTTGTAAATGCAGGTTCCTCTTTTCCCCCTCTGTATGTGTCTCTTGAAGACAAACTATGTCTGCACCCAAAGTTCTCAAACCCTCCGCCATCTTAGCCCTCTTAGACCAATTGTGTAAACCACAGACATTAACTGTACATACATGCAGTTTCCTTGTTCGTGCCATTCAGATGGGTAGAAATCTCATTGCAATTTAGCTGATTATCCATAGCTGATTTAAATATGAGCTAACTATACTGCATAACACAACGTACTTAACATGGGTTAGCCTCTCGTTTTTCCCAATCATCTTTACTCCTTAGAACAATTATTTGGATGATGCCAATTGGAAGATCCTCATCCGTCCTAGCATTTAAACTCCTTGTTTTGCTCCCTTTTTTGACTTTCCCCCTCACCCCATTGCCACACCCCCATACGCCCTCCAACCCCTCCACGCATTTCCTCCCACGTGACGCTATCAGACTCATGCTAGTCTGTGTGATAGTTTGTGACCCACTTTTCCCTGAGCCAAGAAAAGAAAGAAAACGTGAAAAACCCCACAGGTCAGATATTACAAAACTCATTTAATGATCCGAATCATCACCCTTTAGCATGTCCCATGGCATTCATGTCATGCTATTCAGCACGTTCTCAAGGTCCTCTTTTGTCTTAATCTCTGACAAAAATACTTGTCTCTCGTAATTAAATAGGCTTGTGCCCCCTTGTCTTGGAACAACTTTATAAATTGCTTCAGCCTCAAGTGCTTCTCTACAGTTGTATGTCAAAAGTCTGGTCTCATGAAAAAAGAATGTCCATCTATACAACGTTTAGAACCCGGATGCACCTTTTCGAACACCGACTGTCTAAGAAGGAAATTACCAAAAAAGACCTGACTTTCAGACTGGCAAGTCTTCAAGTTCTGGGAAGGCACTCTGAAATAACGTGACCACAAGCATCCTTATATCACTACTCTCCACACCCTCCTCTATGTCCAAAATCCTTAGATTATTGTGGCACTGTCAATTCTCAAATTCTTTCAGTTTCCACTGAATGTCCACTAGTTGTGCCTCATGTGCAACAGACTGGTCCCTTATCGAAGTGACTGATGTTTCTAGAGCTGTGGCCTGGACCTCCACTGCAGAGATTCTCTCAGCAATCTCAGACCATGCTTTGAGATTCTCTGCACTGCACCCTGAAGCTTCCTAGCCATTGCCATAGCACTAGCTCTTCGGTTGTCAAACTCAGTCTCTTCCCTATGTAGCATTATGACTCTGTATATGGCATCGAGGATAGGTGTCTCATCCATCCTCACCTGTACCTGCTCTGGGATACTGCAGGGTCCGGGTATGCTCTCAATCAATTAATCAATTAGGAATTTGTAAAGCGCACTACTCACCTGTGAGGGTCTCAAGGCGCTGAGGAGGGGGGGTGAATGGTAGAGGTGCTGCTACTGCTCGAACAGCCACGTCAAAGGCATGCTGTAGGGTAGCATAGTCCAGTTTCAAGCCTTCCTCAATACCAGATCTCTGCCCCCGGCCTTTTGTACAATTAACCAGGTATACTCATCCTCTATGCCTACCTGGGCAGCATCACTCATCTCACTAAGTAAGCTACTCCCACAGTTCCCTTCCGAGATATCTGAATTATTATTTGACCTGCCCGACATTGAAAAGAAACACTCCATGACCTCAGTATCTGAGTCAGCCTTAGCAGTATTTCCTGCCTTCTTCTTTTGGTCTCCTTTACCAGCTTTACTCCGGCAGGTACCCCTATGATGAAAGATGCCCTCCTAGCCGAGAAGGTCCACCTTCCCTTGTTTACTGACTACAGTCTGTATGCTGGTCACCCAGTCTGTTCTGAACTCCCACTGTTTCCCCTGCCATAGGTAATGCAATACTGGCTTACGAGTCTAGTAGAGATGGAGATGCACTGATTAGTCCCTGGGCCGCCTCCTTTCCTTCACAATTGATGGACTCACTGATGGATTTTGCCACGGAAAGCACTTCCGTACTGCTTCCCGGGCAACATGTGGCCTCGAAGGCTTGACCCCCTGTGGACCGATCTGCTGCCACACACACTACTGCCATAGTGCTATCACTAACTTGCTTTCCAATGCTGGTAATAAGAGGTGGTGGCTTCCAAAGCCGTTGCTGGCGGTCAAGCAAGGTCTCCGATCTGTAGCTCCTCCATCTCTCTGGCCACTGATGAGCCAGTAACAAACTGAGGCAGCACCACCTGTTCCAGCGTCTCATCCCTATCTAGGTTTGTCTTGCTAATCAAGCACAAGATTCAGTCCCTCTTTTGACACTTGATTGGATGCCTGTGTGCTGGGGTGAATCCACAATTGCCCCTTTTCTCCTGTGGCTTTCTTTAAATCCGTAATAGTGACTTTAGCTCCAGCAGTGCTAGCTACATAGATGGTGATTGCACCTGGCTTGTTGTTTGCTTTGCCTGCTTGTAATGGGGCCCCCTGTTCAGGCAACTCCAATTTCAAGCTCACTGAAACCTCACTTTGGGGGCTCCAAGGCAAGCTACTCAGTTCTGTGCCATCTCCCAAACTGAGAGCCATTCCACTGTGAGCCTTCACAGCCCTTGTGTTCTTTGGGACATTTATCCTGTGGGACCATGTCCACCCACTTCTCTAAGAGTATGAGTTACAAGCAGTCTTAAAATAAAACTCTTCAGTAGTCTAGAACCCAGTTAGTCAATGAAGGATAAAGGACTTGTGTGCTGTTTACCTGATTTAGTGGCTTCTTATTGAGCTTTTAATTTTGGTACAGAAAGATTCTTCAAGAATCCATCCCTAAGAAATTCCACAATTTGGTATGGGTCTCTAGTATTGCACAAGATAGATCAATTCCTCCAGTGTCTTGACTAAGATGTCCTAGTTGTATGAAGTTGAACAAAACATTCTCCCCTGAATATCTCCAGGCACTCCACCTGACCAATCTAAATTTATTAGGGCTAATTTCTCATTTTGCATGCTATTAGCCTGAGAAGCAGAATAGAACGATAAGGTAATTTCAGCTTCCTCAGATTATTGGGGTTGACAGAGAGACAATCTGAAATTCCACAGATAAATGTTTTAGTAGCAGGATCCACTTCCTCCTTAATGAGAAATAAGCAATCAGCAGAACCTGAGTGCTCTCCTCCTAATTTTATTGAGCACCATTGGGAGGAGGGAAATCAGAGTGAATGTATAAAGTGTACCATTCAGCAAACTGATCGCCAATGCATCCACTACCCAGGGCTCTACACATGAATTCCTTATGCCAAACTCTGGAAGTAATGCACTGTTCCTTGATGTAAAGAGATCTATCAAGGTCATCCACAAGGTATTTGTTGTGTTTTAAATATATTCACATGTAGCTGCAGATCCAGTAAAGACAGAAAATTATGACTGACTTGTTCTGCAACAATATTATCTATTCCAGGGATCTCAGATCTCACTAATGTGCCTCTGCTCATCAGATATCTCACACCCTCTGGGCTATGTGTACACTATTTGTCCCCACGCCTCCATGCCAATTTATGTAACACTATGTCAACTTGATTATCTATCTGTAGTAATACATTTGCCCCAGATTATGTTTTGTTATATTGATTTGCATAGCACACTATTCACCCAAGACTATTACGAGGGACAAGTCTTTAAAGGCTAGGAGAACTGCAGATAGCTCCTTCCAGTTTGATGAGAGCCTCTGTTCTTCTGAACTGTTTGAGGTCCCAATACTGCTCACAGCCTATTGAACTGGCATCTGCAGTTATTACTGTTGGTTTCTAAGATACAAATTGACATTTTTGCTCAAATGATCCTTGATCAACCACAAAGCTAGTTTTCCTTTCAATCCTTCTGTCGAAGATATCAAGTATGTCATATCTTTGTTGGATCCCACAATTGTAAAAGATACCATACTATTGGCGTTAGGTGCAGTCTGACACATAAAACTAATACTGTTGTTGCAGAGATGTAATCCTCAACTCAAAGAATGTGCCCCGCTGAGGCAAATTCCTTGCTTAATAGAGACTAGAACTGATCCTACAGAGTGATTATCCTCTCTTCTAGAAGAACATCCCCATATAGATTTAGGAACTAGCTTCTAAAAAACACATGATCCTAAGCAGACATGCGACTTTGTCTGGTTGAGAAGAAATTCTAACTCATGAAGTCCTTTGCACACTCAGCTTGAGCCTTCAAAAGAGCATTAGTACAAATTATCACATTTTGTAAGTAGAGCTAAATTTAAATATTCTGCAACTGTCAATAGGTAACTGTTGGTGCTAGTCTTCGTGAAGACTATTCATGTTGGTGATACATCAGACTGTAGATCGGTAAAATGGAACTGATCTTTGTCTAGAGCGAGCTGGAGATACTTCTGGCATAAGGGGTGAATTTCTATACATAAGTAAGCATCTTGTGGGACGAGGGTGGTCAGAAAATTTCCTGATGAAATTGAATGAATTACTGTCTGCAGAAACACAATCATGTAAGTTTCTGAGACTAAGTACTGATTCACTCCCTTCGGATCCAATCTCATCCTTGTTAATCCTTAAGGTTTTCACAGTGAAAAAATACCAAGTATATGCCTTTTCCTCTTTGGTCTAGGGGAACCTCCATTATAGCTTTCTTCTCCTTCAGGATCTTTACCTCTGAATCAATGTCTCTTGGTAGCAGGGTTGGACAAACCCATGACTGTGGAGGTGCTTGTTTGAGCTCCACCACATATCCTTCCAACACTACTTCTATTGCCCCTTCATTTTTATCCTCGAAAGCTCCGCAAAAATGACCTCCCACCAGACGAGAGGATTTTTGGGCATTGCTAAGCATTGGGTGGATGAGAAGGTAAGAAAGATGCTGAAGGGTAGGTTTTTCCTGCTGGGGTGACCTGCCACCCACAAGTCCACATATGAAGGGGTGGCATCAGGAACTGCTAGCCTTTTGGAAACAAGAAAGATCATGGCATACGGGTTTGTTTCTTCAAGGGCACAAACAGCTTCTTTTCCTCAGCTTATCTTTCGACTATGTTCTCTAACAACTCTTGACCAAATTGTTTCTATGCACTTAAAAGGAGATGAAAAATAAGAACATTTTGAAGTCTTCCCAGCTTCCTTGATCCTAGCCAAGGGTTTCTTCTTCCAGGTGTAATTGCACTTGCTTGTGGTGAAAGCTCACGCACCCAGAATGTCAAAAGTAGTATCTGAAAGAAATTGTGTTGTCAACCCCATGATTGGTTTTAGAACTAGAATGTCAGCTCAATCTTGCTTTTTTGCAAGCCCTCTTATAAGATCTGAAAGTCCCTTCATAGCATTTGTGTTACATATGCAACATAAGAACTGACCCTGAAAGCAAAGTTGGTTGCACCATGGCCCCACTTCAAAGCTCTCTATGGGCCTGATTCTAACTTTGGAGGACGGTGTTAAACCGTCCCAAAAGTGGCGGATATACCACCTACCGTATTACGAGTCCATTATATCCTATGGAACTCGTAATACGGTAGGTGGTATATCCGCCACTTTTGGGACGGTTTAACACCGTCCTCCAAAGTTAGAATCAGGCCCTATATCTTCTTGTCAATTGGATTAGACAGAAGACAGTCTTCAGTGGCTAGTGGCGATGGCATACATGACATACTAGCAAAAAATGAGGTTACATTGACCAGCTGACAAAGTTGTGTGCTAAAGTTATCCAATTGATACCTTCTGCCAAGGAATGTAGGACATTTCATCTTCTTCATTACATTCCATGCTTTATGAAGGATATCCTACACTGCATCATGTAAAGTAAATGTTTTTGAATTGCATGGGGCAATTACTTTGGTCTGCTGGGTACCATGCATCACTTTGCCCCGTTGGTGCTACCTTCATCAGTGGGCCAATTAGCAACAGCATTTCTTGATTCGTTTTTTATGAAGCTGAACATGGAGCTATATCAATTATTTGATTCAAATCAACAGGAGACAAGGTTGTTATTTCTTCTCCTTCAGTGTCTGCATGTACTTTCTTCCATGAACATGTGTCTTCCCATAGAGACTGCAGATCACAAGTGAAGCCTGCTATGAAAAGCTGTAAATACTACTACACACCCTCTAGTTTTACTTACTGGTCAATTAGTTGGCAAATAAGCCACCTTGTTGCCCTCCTGCAGGCTGTAGACCACCTTAATGGAAACGTTTCCATCCACTTGTACTTCAAAGAGGAGAAGCGTCTCAGCATGGTCTCCCAATGAACTCCTGCACCAGCCATATCTCCCTGCTCACTGATAGAGGAGAAAGCACACTGCTAGGGCAGTAGTGATGTGTATTAAGGATGCTTTAGTAAGACTAAGCCTTGAACCTAAAAGTTGAAATGGGCCAATATGCCTGCTATGTCCGTCCTATTGGAGACAGGTAAAACGACCTGTGTCCAGGAAGTTCAAAGTTGTAACAATCCTCAAGTCGTAAGAACTGTGACAGGTCAGATGGATCACGAGGTAATAGTGGACATGTTTTACTAAAACGAGGGATGGAGTGTGTGTTGCATTTGCACACATATGTTGATAACTGATAGCTGTGTATGTGTGACAATCTGATCTTTGTTATAACTACTCAATACAGTTTGAAACTGAGAGAATGTCTATAAAATTACTATGGATCTGGGGAACCCAGCACCTGAAAACTGTTTCTCAATATTGCTGATATGGAAAAATTGCACTCTCCTTCAAACTCATTTATGTACTGCTGAGCTAGGATACTGGTGTATAACCCTAGCCTAATGTAATCCCCCTTTCTTGCTGAGAGTAGGTGACTGTAGGAAGGCAGTTAATTCACCACAACGTCTTGAGGCTTTGACCATGTGACTAACTCGGATGACTGACCATGAAAACACAGGTCAGTCTAAAAGTACTCTGTATAATGTGACCTCCATTTGATCTAAGGCTACATATTTTGGGGTGCACTGTAGATGACTGACGTTACTGCTGAATTTTGTAACTGTTTTTGTGCATTTGTATATTGTACTTGTTTAGTGATTAATTGTATATATGTGTGTAATTATATGCTGATATCTGCTGCAACGTGTCATTTCATATTAGTTCTGTGATGAAGCTTGGCTAAGTCCTGGTACTGGTCTGAGCTTTATGAACGGGAATAGACACCAACAAAATAGATTTTCATTTTTTTTAAATCTGTCTACATTCCACTTTTAGATATTTATTCTAACATGTACAGCCTTACTATACCCCTCTATCTATTACCTCACACTGTGAAAAATGGGCAATTGATGCACTTTCACACACCTTCATATGGGTATTAAGCGTGCCATGTATGCGCTAAAAAAGGGTGAGAAATGCATTTGCACATATTTGTGACCTCAGTCACATTATCTATGCAGGAATTCACTAACCACTCCCCTGACACAGTCCTGGTAAAACCCGCAAATGTAAAAGTAGGAAATAAACATAAGTAATGCACATGTGTGTAAATTACAGATCGTTTACTTTGATATGCCAGAATATGCACTTGCACCTTCACCGTGCACTATCACGTGCATTTTGCCCACGCGTAAATTACTTTTTTTCAGACACAAGTTTGATTTACACCAGGGATCAGGTTAAACCGAGCCCTAAGCACTTAATTGATACCTGTTGCTAATAGAAACATGCCCCCCTGCTAGTAGGCGTTCCCCAGCTCACATCCTGTGACCCAGTGTACACAGCTCATATGACATATACCTTGAAGTTACAGACTGACATTAAAGATACTCAATTTTATTACAAGATGGAGGCTTATATATGGCAATCTCTTTTCTTGCTGTTTATTTTCCCAGCCACAATTCCCATAATCCTGTTGTTTTACATAGGAGAAGACAATTCATGCAACAGTTAAAAGCAGAGTATAAATAGGGCATAAATACCCCCTCTTTTCTTGCTACTGAGATGTTTGTACATGTGTTGTTGTTAAAAATGAGTGTCTGTTAATGCGATAAAGTGTGGCACTTTGCAAGTTGGCAGTGTGTTTAGTAGCATTGCCGTCGTGTGCAACGATGATTATAACTCTTGTCGTAAGTAGGTGTTTGGTGGCTGATACTTTCTTTCTTTCCTGTTGGAGACACGGTGAACGAGTGGTCCTGCTTTTGATTAAAGTTCAGCTGTTTAGAACTGTACGAGCACGGAGTTGCGCAATTGTTGCCAGCAGGATGCACACAGGAGGCACAGCAATCCCGCCGGCTTTGTTTGTTGCCGGAGAGAACCCTCCGACTTGAATGTTAAAATGTTACATTGTTCTCAGGAAACATGGGGTTTTCTGGCCTAGCATCTTTAAGCACTTTGTCTTTGGGTTTGATTGCAAAGAAATTCAAAAGAAGAAACCAAATGAATATTTTCACGCATGTTATGTTATTCTGTGACGTTCTGACTTTATTGAATGCTATGCTCTATTGCAGAACAAAGGCAAGAGGTATTTCCTCAATAGTTGGGGTTGTCACTAGTTAACCCAATTGTGGGAGTTCCATTCCCTGAAGAAATTAAGTGATCAAACTGATACTGGGGAAGGTACTGGCATTAATGGATCAGAGAAGGACATTTTTAAAAGAAACGTCTGTGAGTTTTAGCACTCTTCAGCGTCCAACGCACTTTCTGAAGCAGTGTCAACCTCCTTTCAACAAATAGTTTCAGATATTTGCCATTCTGTGGGATCTGCTATATCTAGCTCCTTCACTGTGCCAAGGGAGGCAAAAAAGTGCCAAAAGGTAAGTAGATGGTAGAGCAACATAAGATGCAGGAGCATGAATCTGGTTGTGGTTTAATTCAGCATGGTGAAATGGATCCGCATTCCTTGGGTTGAGTCTCATATGAATTCAGGTGCAGATCAAGCCAAAAGGCGTTATAAATACACAAATAATTTGTGTATGGATGATTTTTTTTGATGGCATATATATTATAAAGATGACAATATTAGAAATGTAGCAAAGAAAGTAAAGGTGGATAAACTGCGAGATGTAATTCTGTGTACACAGGATAACCCAATGTTCAACCCTCAGTTGATTTAACATCCTACTTCTGCAGAGTAGTTTCCTCTGTCTTTCACAGATAATTATATTAAGGCCAGGGTAATATCTCCTATTGATAGGGCCACTAGGACCAAAATGTGGGCAGAGTGCCCTAGGACAAGCATTTTGAGGAGGTGGGTTTAACTCCAGAACTCCAGTGTTGAATCAAAAAAGTCTGACTTTTCTAGGTGGAGGGGGAAATGACCCCAGGAAAGGAGAGGACAGGACCTTGTCTTCTTGCCAGTATAAAATGCTGGATACCTTTGGTCCTCCAGCTAGGATTCCCTGCTCTGCTGAGCAGGAACAAATTCAGGGGTAATATTATACCCTGAACAAAATTCTAAATAAGCCCAGATGGCGGTATTTTCTAAAATACACCAACGCAGGATTATCTTGAGAGACAGAAGGGGCTATTACTGAGGAAGCACCCTAAATTGAGAAACTTGACTGGATAGGAGGTTGGCTTATCTGCTCAGGGTTTCCTGTTTACCGATGAATTTATAAGCGAAATGGGTTGGTACAGGCAAGCTTTTTCTTCCTTGGACCAAGTGCCCTCCTTATTAATGAGGGTATTTAGTCGGATTTTCCCCAGGGCTGGTGGATGCAGCGGTCGCTTCTTTACTTGGTCAAGCTTCTTCAGACTCTACGACAACTGTCAGTTTAATTATTCCAGACCTGTGTACTTCCCACAAAGAAGAAGAGGAACATGCTTTGGCTTCTTTGTAGGACAAACAAAGGGGAGTGATAGCCCAGGGTAAGGGTTCCTTCCATTCCCCTAGCAAAAGGTTGGGGGCAGGTTGTCTCTTTTTGTTTTGAAGTGGCAGCTTGGGTACTAGAAATAGAAACAGTGAGCAGAATTCACATAGACTTTTATGCCATTCCATTTCCGGATTAGCTCCCTGTTCCAAAGCAGTTTTCTCAAGAGGGAATATAATTTACTTCTATAGAATTGTAGGTGTGCTCTTTTTTAAAGAAGCAATATAAGATTGTTGCAGACATCCTATAGGCTTTATCAGCAATATATTTTTGGTGCAAAAGAAGAACAAGAAATTGAGGCAGGTAATAAACGTGAGAGGTCTTGATCAATTTGTGCTTTAAAGACATTTTACGAAGGAAACAGTAATCAGGATATACTTCTTCCAAGGACTGGATGACGAGGTTGGATTTAAAGGATGCATATTTAATGGTGCCTATTTTTAAGGGTCACCAGAAGTATTTCCAATTCCTGTGGCAGGATCAAGTGTATAAGTTCAGGTCCCTGCCTTTAGTGGTCTCCCCTCTGCTCCTTGGTACTTCACACACACGTTAAAACCAATTGCTGCATGTCTCAAGCCCAACGGCCTTAGAATTGTAGTTTTTCTGGGTTATATGTTTTTCTTGGGTCAGGAGAATAATCTTCTGGTGAAACAGGTTCAAAAAGCAATAGACAATAAAAAAATTGGACTTCATCATAAACATGGAGAAGTTAGGCCTAGTACCATCAAAGAAAATTAATTTCTTATGTTTGTTGGTGGATTCAGACAAAGGGGTGTTGATGCTCCTGAACTCAAAGGTCAAAATTAGCAAAAGATCACAAAGGGCCACATTGACTGACCCTCACATTTCCCTCACACACCTAGCAAGATTGGTGTGTTTCCTGCCTTCTTCACCAGGCAGTTTTCCATGGCCTTTCCATTATAGAGCAATGCAGAGGTTAAAAAGAAAACACTTGTAAAAGGGCCTGTCTTATTCTCAGATTATTCAGTTAGACAGAGTAGCAAAGGGGGAAACAGGTTGGTGGTTAAGCCACACAGAGGTATGCAACGGGCAAGCCATCATACCTAGATCTAGTATTACAGTCAAATGCAAGTCTCTAGGGATGGGGTGCAAAATGTGATACATTTTGAACTACAGGAAGATGGTCCAGGAGAAAGTTGTTAATGCACATAAATTATTTGGAGCATCCAGCAGTTCATTTTGTAATACAAAGTCTGGTGAAAGGCAGGATAAGATGAGTAATACTCCTCCTTTTACAGACAATATGACTGCTGGTAGGGACATTAAGTTAGGAGGCACAAGAGCAAAACTATTGGTGGAGTTAGCCAAGGCGCTTTTGCTTCTAGGTGGGAAATTCATTGAAAGCAGAGTATCTTATAGGACAGTCGTACCTGGTTCTAGAACGGTACTAGCAGAGTCTTTACAACAGCAGCTAGTAAAGTTTAGATGTGCAAGTCTTCAGAAAACTACAAATAATTTGTGGACCGTTCAATGTAGATCACTTTGCCTCCAGGCTAACAAGACAGTTGAAGAGATTTTTCAGCTGGAGACAAGATCCGTAAGTTTTTACTTCGGACGATTTTCTCCAAGATTAGTTATGGGGGATTCAGTATGCGTTTCCTCCCTTTGCAATGATTTCCAGATGTCTGGCCCAGATACACAGGCAATCAGTGAGTGGTGTGGAGCAGCCAGCCTGGTTCCCAGCTCATCTCTAATCCCATTCTTCACACAAATTTTGAGAAGCCTTTATGGAAACAATCACGGTCTTGGTATTCAGGGCATGTTAGGTCTGGTGGCTTGGAATCTTTCAGTTATCCCAGCTCAGCCCCAATTCCGGAGGAGTACTCTAGTTTGGTGACCTTGCATAACCAACCAATTAAGGTTATAAAGGGGTCCTCACATACAGTCTTTGTGGCATGCTTCATCACTGAGTCCTCTCACCCAAAAATGATAGTACATCTGGCTAGCCTCAACCAGGAAGTCTGGGATCTCTTGGATATTGTAGGAATGGAGAGACATAAAATTATCTAGTGTGCAATCATATAAAGTATTTTTAATGATGGCCACCTTGATCAATGATCTTTGCATCCTTTATTCCGGTCTACATGTTACGGCCATCATTGTGTTGCCTCTGTAGTCAAGTGGCTTTCAACAGGAGCATAACTATCCCCAAACAATATGACAGGAATCCAGTAATGACTCCAAATTGTAAATATAATTTTAGTTTTTAATGCACAGACATGCACACACTCATATAGGCTTGCATACAAATTTTATTATACATCATTTATTTCTTTTTACCCTCCTGTTTCAGATGACCAATGTATCCTCCCATGTATATAAGCCTGCATGAGAAAATGGGTTAAACGAGTAATGGCGTTTCCAGAGGCAGGTTAGGCTTACTTTAGAGTTTATTCAGCTAGGGAAGCTATGCCCTCTAAACCTTTTAGTTGGAGTTAAAATGTAGGGTATTCTGAATTATACAGATTGGTCTAGGGTAATAACTTTTAAGATCTTTTGTTGTTAACCCGTTGAACATGCAGCAATGACAGTAGTTAATATCCTTTGAACATGCATAATATGAGTTTCTTTCTTGTAATAAAATTGCAGATTCTCCTAGCCTGTTGGGAAGGACAGCCCTGATTTTATTAAAGACAAAGCGGCTGGTAGTATCTCATCACAGTCAATGTACCCACCCTGGGAATTATGTTTTTATATGTTTTGTTTATATCTAGTGTGGATTTAATTGTTTTGCTCATTGTCATTTCCTGTTTGAGAACAGGATTATGGGAATTGTAGTTCTTTAAATGTCTCTGAAAATAAACAGCAACACAATAGACTGAATACTATTTGCCTCTTTGTATTTAATAAAATCAGGACTCTCCTTCACAATTGGCTAGGAGAATCTGCAGTTTTTTCTAATAACCCAGTTCACAATTTGCACTGAGACACAAGAACGTTTATGCATAGTACTGCAGTTTAAGCCAAATGATACACCTCGATTTCAGTATAATATTGAACACAAGCATTAATGTTGCAATGATGCATATCATCTTTTAATTTTCAAACTGCTAGGATTTACCCTTAAAAAACTTCTAATGTGGAACTTGTACTCTTCAATTCTCAACTAATCTGCCTTCCACTACAATACACAACTAGCTGCAGCCTGCTTTGACAAGTGTAGAGTGTAAGGAAATGTCTCCTTGGCATGGTTACCCCCTGACTTTTTGTCTTTGCTGATGCCAAGTTATGATTTGAAAGTGTGCTGAGGCCTGCTAACCAGACCCCAGCACCAGTGTTCTTTCCCTAAAACTGTACCTTTGTTTTCACAATTGGCAAACCCTGGCATCCAGGTAAGTCCCTTGTAACTGGTACCCCTGGTACCAAGAGCCCTGATGCCAGGGAAGGTCTCTAATGGCTGCAGCATGTCTTATGCCACCCTGGGGACCCCTCACTCAGCACAGACACACTGCTTGCCAGCTTGTGTGTGCTGGTTGGGAGAAAAATGACTAAGTCGACATGGCACTCCCCTCAGGGTGCCATGCCAACCTCACACTGCCTATGGCATAGATAAGTCACCCCTCTAGCAGGCCTTACAGCTCTAAGGCAGGGTGCACTAAACCATAGGTGTGGGCATAGGTGCATGAGCACTATGCCCCTACAGTGTCTAAGCAAAACCTTAGACATTGTAAGTGCAGGGTAGCCATAAGAGTATATGGTCTGAGAGTCTGTCATACACGAACTCCACAGTACCATAATGGCTACACTGAAAACTGGGAAGTTTGGTATCAAACTTCTCAGCACAATAAATGCACACTGATGTCAGTGTACATTTTATTGTGAAATACACCCCAGAGGGCATCTTAGAGATGCCCCCTGAAAACATACCCGACTTCCAGTGTGGGCTGACTAGTTTTGCCAGCCTGCCACACACCAGACATGTTGCTGGCCACATGGGGAGAGTGCCTTTGTCACTCTGTGGTTAGTAACAAAGCCTGTACTGGGTGGAGGTGCTTCTCACCTACCCCTGCAGGAACTGTAACACCTGGTGGTGAGCCTCAAAGGCTCACCCTCTTTGTTACAGCACCCCAGGGCACTCCAGCTAGTGGAGATGCCCGCCCCCTCTGGCCACGGCCCCACTTTTGGCGGCAAGGCCGGAGGAGATAATGAGAAAAACAAGGAGGAGTCACTGGCCGGTCAGGACAGCCCCTAAGGTGTCCTGAGCTGAGGTGACTCTGACTTTTAGAAATCCTCCATTCTGCAGATGGAGGATTCCCCCAATAGGATTAGGGATGTGCCCCCCTCCCCTCAGGGAGGAGGCACAAAGAGGGTGTAGCCACCCTCAGGGCTAGTAGCCATTGGCTACTAACCCCCCAGACCTAAACACACCCCTAAATTGAGTATTTAGGGGGGCTCCCAGAACCTAGCAAGATAGATTCCTGCAACCTGAAGATGAAGAAGGACTGCTGACCTGAAAGCCCTGCAGAGAAGATGGAGACACCAACTGCTTTGGCCCTATCCCTTCCGACCTGTCTCCCCACTTCAAGAAAAACTGCACTAGCGACGCATCCCCCAGGGTCCAGCGACCTCTGAAGCCTCAGAGGACTACCCTGCATCTAAAAGGACCAAGAACTCCCGAGGACAGCGGCTCTGCTCCAAAGAAGAAACAACTTTGCAACAAAGAAACAACTTTTAAAGGACTGCACGTTTCCCACCGGAAGCGTGGGACTTTCCACTCTGTACCCGACGCCCCCGGCTCGACCTGCAGAGGAACAACACTACAGGGAGGACTCCCCGGCGACCCTGTGAGTAGCCAGAGTTGACCCCCCTGAGCCCCCCAGTGACGCCTGCAGAGGGAATCCAGAGGCTCCCCCTGACCACGACTGCCTGCTTCCAAGAACCCGACGCCTGGTAAAGACACTGCACCCGCAGCCCCCAGGACCTGAAGGATCCGACCTCCAGTGCAGAAGCGACCCCCAGGTGGCCCTCTCCCTTGCCCAGGTGGTGGCTACCCCGAGGAGCCCCCCCTCTTGCCTGCCTGCTTCGCTGATGAGACCCCTGGGTCTCCCATTGAACTCCATTGCAAACCCGACGTCTGTTTGCACACTGCACCCAGCCGCCCCGTGCCGCTGAGGGTGTACTTTTTGTGCTGACTTGTGTCCCCCCCGGTGCCCTACAAAACTCCCCTGGTCTGCCCTCCGAAGGCGCGGGTACCTACCTGCTGGCAGACTGGAACCGGGGCACCCCCTTCTCCATTGAAGCCTATGCGTTTTGGGCACCACTTTGACCTCTGCACCTGACCGGCCCTGAGCTGCTGGTGTGGTAACTTTGGGGTTGCCCTGAACCCCCAACGGTGGGCTACCTTGGACCCAACTTTGAACCCTGTAGGTGGTTTACTTATCTGCAAAACTAACAAATACTTACCTCCCCAGGAACTGTTGAAAATTGCACTGTCTAGTTTTAAAATAGCTTATTGCCATTTTTGCCAAAACTGTACATGCTATTTTGCTGATTCAAAGTTCCTATGATACCTAAGTGAAGTACCTTTCATTTGAAGTATTGATTGTAAATCTTGAACCTGTGATTCTTAAAATAAACTAAGAAAATATATTTTTCTATACAAAAACCTATTGGCCTGGAATTGTCTTTGAGTGTGTGTTCCTCATTTATTGCCTGTGTGTGTACAACAAATGCTTAACACTACCCTCTGATAAGCCTACTGCTCGACCACACTATCACAAAATAGAGCATTAGAATTATCTCTTTTTTGCCACTATCTTACCTCTAAGGGGAACCCTTGGACTCTGTGCATGCTATTTCTTACTTTGAAATAGTACATACAGAGCCAACTTCCTACATTGGTGGATCAGCGGTGGGGTACAAGGCTTTGCATTTGCTGGACTACTCAGCCAATACCTGATCACACGACTAAATTCCAAAAATTGTCATTAGAAACTGATTTTTGAAATTTGAGCTATTTTTCTACATTTTTAAAAGTCCTGCTAGGGCCTTGTGTTAGTCCCTGTTAGCATTTGTTTTAGAGTTTAAAAGTTTTGTAAAAGTTTAAATTAAGTTCTAGAGATAGTTTTAGGTTCTTAAAAAGTATTCCAACTTTTAGAAACATAATGTATGCTGCAGAAGAGATAGTGATGGAACTCAACCTCACCCCTTACCTGCATCTTAGGATGTCAGAGTTAAGGTCTCTCTGCAAAATCAAAAAGATAAAGACTGGTTCAAACCCTACCAAAGTACAGCTCCAGGAGCTCTTGGCAGAGTTTGCTAAAAACAACCCCTCTGGTGATATCTTCACAGAGGGGGAAGCTAGTGATGTGGAGGATTTCCCACCTCCAGTCCTAGATAGGGAGGCCAGGGTTTCTCAAACCCTGTCTTCACAAGTGATAGTCAGAGATGCTGATTCTCTCACAGGAGAGTCCAACAGCTCTGCAAGCATTGAGGGCAGCCTCAATGAAGATGACCTCCTGTTAGCCAGGATGGCAAAAAGATTGGCTTTGGAAAGACAGATCCTAGCCATAGAAAGGGAAAGACAAGAGATGGGCCTAGGTCCCATCAATGGTGGCAGCAACATAAATAGGGTCAGAGATTCTCCTGACATGTTGAAAATCCCTAAAGGGGTTGTAACTAAATATGAAGATGGTGATGACATCACCAAATGGTTCACAGCTTTTGAGAGGGCTTGTGCAACCAGAAAAGTAAACAGATCTCACTGGGGTGCTCCCCTTTGGGAAATGTTCACTGGAAAGTGTAGGGATAGACTCCTCACACTCTCTGGAAAAGATGCAGAATCCTATGACCTCATGAAGACTACCCTGATTGAGGGCTTTGGATTCTCAACTGAGGAGTACAGGATTAGGTTCAGGGGGGCTCAAAAATCCTCGAGCCAGACCTGGGTTGATTTTGTTGACTTCTCAGTCAAAACACTGGATGGTTGGATTCATGGCAGTGGTGTAAATGATTATGATGGGCTGTACAGTTTATTTGTGAAAGAACACCTGTTAAGTAATTGTTTTGTTTCAATGATAAACTGCAACAGCATCTGGTAGACCTAGGACCAACTTCTCCCCAAGAATTGGGAAAGAAGGCGGACCATTGGGTCAAGACTAGGGTGACCAAGACTTCCACAGGGGGTGATCAAAAGAAAGGGGTCACAAAGACTCCCCAGGGGAAGAGTGTTGAGACATCCAAGGGAAAAAGCAAAGAGTCTTCTACAGGGCCCCAAAAACCTGCTCAGGAGGGAGGGTCCAAAGCCTCTTCACAATCCAATTTTGGGTACAAGGGTAAAAACTTTGATCCCAAAAAGGCCTGGTGTCGTAGCTGTAATCAGCAGGGACACCAAACTGGAGACCAGGCCTGTCCCAAGAAAGGTTCCACTTCAAACTCTACTCCAGCTAACACTGGAATAGCCAGTCTCCAGGTGGGATCAACAGTGTGCCCAGAGTAAATCAGGGTTCACACTGAAGCTACATTAGTCTCTGAGGGTGGGGTGGACTTAGCCACACTGGCTGCCTGGCCCCCTAATATGCAAAAATACAGGCAGCAACTCTTAATTAATGAGACTAGTGTAGAAGGCCTGAGGGATACAGGTGCCAGTGTCACCATGGTGACAGAAAAACTGGTTTCCCCTGGTCAATACCTGGCTGGACAAACTTATCCAGTCACCAGCGCTGACAATCAGACTAAAGTACATCCCATGGCTATGGTAACTTTAGAGCGGGGAGGGGTCAATGGACTGAAACAGGTGGTGGTCTCCTCAAATATCCCTGTAGACTGTTTGCTTGGAAATGACCTGGAGTCCTCAGCATGGGCTGAGGTAGAACTCAAAACCTGTGCAGCCATGCTGGGTATCCCCGAACTGGAGTGTGTCAAGACAAGGGCACAGTGCAAGGCTCAGGGTGAAAAAGTGGTGTTGGAGCCTGGAAAAAGGGCCCAACCCTCCAAGAGAAAAGGAAAGAAGACTGGGGAACCAGCTTCAACAGAACAAGAGAAAGAGAACCTCTCTTCCCAGAAAGAAGTTCTGCCCTCTGAGGGAACTGAGCCCATGGAGTTCGAACCTTATCAGGTTGAGCTCTTAGGCCCAGGGGGACCCACAAGGGAACAGTTGTGTAAGGGGCAAGGAACCTGTCCCTCTCTTGAAGGCCTTAGGCAGCAAACTGCTGAAGAGACCAAAGGAAAGATCATTGGAACACATAGAGTCTATTGGGAAGATGGGCTACTCTACAGTGAGGCAAGAGATCCCAAACCTGGTGCCACTAGGAGAGTGGTAGTGCCTCAGGAGTTTAGGGAGTTCATTCTAACCTTAGCTCATGATATTCCACTTGCTGGGCATTTGGGACAAACCAAGACTTGGGAAAGGTTAGTTAACCATTTCTATTGGCCCAACATGTCCCAGAAAGTAAAGGAGTTTTGTGTCTCCTGCGCCACCTGTCAAGCAAGTGGTAAGACAGGTGGACACCCAAAGGCCCCCCTCATTCCACTTCCAGTGGTGGGGGTCCCCTTTGAAAGAGTGGGTGTGGACACAGTGGGTCCACTTGAACCTCCCACAGCCTCAGGGAACCAGTATATCCTAGTGGTAGTGGATCATGCCATTAGGTACCCTGAAGCAATTCCCCTTAGGTCCACTACTGCCCCTGCAGTAGCAAAAGCACTCATTGGTATCTTTACCAGAGTGGGATTTCCTAAGGAGGTGGTGTCTGACAGGGGTACCAACTTCATGTCAGCATACCTGAAGCATATGTGGAATGAGTGTAGGGTGAATTACAAATTCACCACACCATACCATCCACAAACCAATGGTCTTGTAGAAAGATTTAACAAGACACTGAAAGGCATGACATGATCATGGGGCTCCCTGAAAAGCTCAAAAGGAGATGGGATGTCCTCTTGCCATATCTGCTTTTTGCCTACAGAGAGGTGATCAGAAGCGAGTAGGGTTTTCCCCCTTTGAACTTCTGTTTGGCCACCCTGTCAGGGGACCACTAGCTCTTGTAAAAGAAGGCTGGGAGAGACCTCTTCATGAGCCTAAACAAGATATAGTGGACTATGTACTAGGCCTACGTTCCAGGATGGCAGAGTACATGGAAAAGGCAAACAAAAACCTTGAGGCCAGCCAACAACTCCAGAAGATGTGGTATGATCAAAAGGCTGCTATGGTTGAATTTCAGCCAGGGCAGAAAGTCTGGGTTCTGGAGCCTCTGGCTCCCAGGGCACCTCAGGACAGATGGAGTGGCCCTTACCCAGTGCTAGAGAGAAAGAGTCAGGTCACCTACCTGGTAGACCTAGGTACTAGCAGGACCCCCAAAGGGGTGATCCATGTGAACCGTCTCAAACTCTTTCATGACAGGGCAGATGTGAATCTGTTGATGGTAACAGATGAGGACCAGGAAGCTGAGAGTGAACCTTTCCCTGATCTCCTCTCCAGACCCTAAAGATGGCTCAGATGATGGAGTGATCTATTCAGCACTCTCTCTGGCCAACAGCAATCTGTCTGTAGGAAAGTCTTACAACAGTTTGCTGAGCTCTTTTCCCTAACCCCTGGTCAGACACACCTGTGTACCCATGATGTTGACACAGGAGACAGCATGCCTGTCAAAAACAAAATTTTCAGACAGTCTGACCAAGTTACGGAAATCATCAAAGTGGAAGTCCACAAGATGCTGGAATTGGGAGTCATTGAGCACTCTGACAGCCCCTGGGCTAGCCCTGTGGTCTTAGTCCCCAAACCTCACACCAAGGATGGAAAGAGAGGGATGAGGTTTTATGTGGACTACAGAGGACTTAATTCTGTCACCAAGACAGATGCCCATACCATTCCAAGGGCAGATGAATTGATTGATAAACTAGGTGCTGCGAGATACTTAAGTACCTTTGACTTAACAGCAGGGTACTGGCAAATCAAAATGGCACCAGGAACAAAAGAAAAGACAGCATTCTCCATACCTGATGGGCACTATCAGTTTACTGTTATGCCATTTTGTTTAAAGAATGCCCCTGCCACCTTCCAAAGGTTGGTGAATCAAGTCCTTGCTTG
Source organism: Pleurodeles waltl (assembly GCF_031143425.1). NCBI lineage: Eukaryota > Metazoa > Chordata > Amphibia > Caudata > Salamandridae > Pleurodeles > Pleurodeles waltl. The sequence goes on along the minus strand of NC_090437.1, from coordinate 1,026,861,073 downwards.
CTTGGAGTCCTTTAATGCAGCTTATCTTGACGATATTGCTGTCTTTAGCTCCAGCTGGCAGGATCACCTGGTCCACCTGAAGAAGTTTTTGAAGGCCGTGCAAGCAGCAGGCATCTCTATAAAGGCATCCAAATGCCCGATAGGGCAGGGAACTGTGGTTTACTTGGGACACCTTGTAGGTGGAGGCCAAGTTCAGCCACTCCAGCCCAAGATCCAGACTATTCTGGATTGGGCAGCTCCAAAAACCCAGACTCAAGTCAGGGCATACCTTGGCTTGACTGGCTACTACAGGAGGTTTGTGAAGGGATATGGATCAATAGTGACACCCCTCACAGAACTTACCTCCAAGAAAATGCCCAAGAAGGTAAAGTGGACTGTAGAATGCCAACAGGCCTTTGACACCCTGAAACAAGCTATGTGCACAGCACCACTTCTAAAAGCACCAGATTACTCCAAGCAGTTCATTGTACAGACTAATGCCTCTGAACATGGGATAGGGGCAGTTTTGTCCCAAACAAATGATGATGGCCTTGACCAGCCTGTTGCTTTCATTAGCAGGAGGTTACTCCCCAGGGAGCAGCGTTGGAGTGCCATTGAGAGGGATCAATGCCGTCTCCTCTTCTTGTTTCAACACCCTCCGCATGCTCCGCAGGATCTTCAAGTGGATTCCAACAGGAACCAGGAAGACGGTGACTCAAGCCCTCGTCAGTAGCAGACTTGACTACGGCAACGCACTCTACACAGGCATCCCAACGAAAGATATCAAACGACTCCAACGCATCCAGAACGCATCCGCCCGCCTGATCCTCGACATACCCCGCCGATGTCACATCTCCCCCCACCTAAAGGACCTCCACTGGCTCCCCGTGGAAAAAAGGATCACCTTCAAACTCCTCACCCACGCACACAAGGCACTACACAACACCGGACCCACCTACCTGAACACCAGACTCAACTTCTACGTCCCCACACGTCAACTCCGCTCTGCCAACCTCGCCCTCGCCATCGTCCCCCGAATCCAGCGCAAGACCTCTGGCGGCAGATCCTTCTCCTTCCTCGCCGCCAAGACCTGGAACTCTCTCCCACCTCACTACGCCAGACCCAGGACCTCCTCACCTTCAGGAGACTCCTCAAGACATGGCTCTTCGAACGCTAGCAGCACCCCCACGCCTCCCCAGCGCCTCGAAACCCTGTCGGGTACATAGCGCGCTTTATAAATTCACTGATTGATTGATTGATTGATTGAGGCCTTTGCTGTGGTTTGGACCCTGAAGAAGCTGAGACCATACCTCTTCGGTACTCACTTTGTAGTTCAAACTGACCACAGACCTCTCAGATGGCTAATGCAAATGAAAGGTGAAAATCCAAAACTGTTGAGGTGGTCCATCTCCCTACAGGGAATGGACTTTATAGTGGAACACAGACCTGGGACTGCCCATGCCAATGCAGATGGCCTTTCCAGGTTCTTCCACTTAGAAAATGAAGACTCTCTTGGGAAAGGTTAGTCTCATCCTCTTTCGTTTGTGTGTGTGGGGGGGGGGTTGTAAGGAAATGCCTCATTGGCATGGTTACCCCCTGACGTTTTGCCTTTGCTGATGCCAAGTTATGATTTGAAAGTGTGCTGAGGCCTGCTAACCAGGCCCCAGCACCAGTGTTCTTTCCCTAAAACTGTACCTTTGTTTTCACAATTGGCACACCCTGGCATCCAGGTACGTCCCTTGTAACTGGTACCCCTGGTACCAAGGGCCCTGATGCCAGGGAAGGTCTCTAATGGCTGCAGCATGTCTTATGCCACCCTGGGGACCCCTCACTCAGCACAGACACACTGCTTGCCAGCTTGTGTGTGCTGGTGGGGAGACAAATGACTAAGTCGACATGGCACTCCCCTCAGGGTGCCATGCCAACCTCACACTGCCTATGGCATAGATAAGTCACCCCTCTAGCAGGCCTTACAGCCCTAAGGCAGGGTGCACTATACCATAGGTGACGGCATAGGTGCATGAGCACTATGCCCCTACAGTGTCTAAGCAAAACCTTAGACATTGTAAGTGCAGGGTAGCCATAAGAGTATATGATCTGGGAGTCTGCATTACACGAACTCCACAGCACCATAATGGCTACACTGAAAACTGGGAAGTTTGGTATCAAACTTCTCAGCACAATAAATGCACACTGATGCCAGTGTACATTGTATTGTGAAATACACCCCAGAGGGCATCTTAGAGATGCCCCCTGAAAACATACCCGACTTCCAGTGTGGGCTGACTAGTTTTTCCAGCCTGCCACACACCAGACATGTGGCTGGCCACATGGGGAGAGTGCCTTTGTCACTCTGTGGCTAGTAACAAAGCCTGTACTGGGTGGAGGTGCTTCTCACCTCCCCCTGCAGGAACTGTAACACCTGGCGGTGAGCCTCAAAGGCTCACCCCCTTTGTTACAGCGCCCCAGGGCACTCCAGCTAGTGGAGATGACCGCCCCCTCCGGCCACGGCCCCACTTTTGGCGGCAAGGCCGGAGGAGATAATGAGAAAAACAAGGAGTCACTGGCCAGTCAGGACAGCCCCTAAGGTGTCCTGAGCTGAGGTGACTCTGACTTTTAGAAATCCTCCATCTTGCAGATGGAGGATTCCTCCAATAGAATTAGGGATGTGCCCCCCTCCCCTCAGGGAGGAGGCACAAAGAGGGTGTAGCCACCCTCAGGGCTAGTAGCCATTGGCTACTAACCCCCCAGACCTAAACACACCCCTAAATTGAGTATTTAGGGGGGCTCCCAGAACCTAGCAAGATAGATTCCTGCAACCTGAAGACGAAGAAGGACTGCTGACCTGAAAGCCCTGCAGAGAAGACGGAGACACCAACTGCTTTGGCCCCAGCCCTACCGGCCTGTCTCCCCACTTCAAGAAAAACTGCACCAGCGACGCGTCCCCCAGGGTCCAGCGACCTCTGAAGCCTCAGAGGACTACCATGCATCTAAAAGGACCAAGAACTCCCGAGGACAGCGGCTCTGCTCCAAAGAAGAAACAACTGTGCAACAAAGAAACAACTTTTAAAGGACTGCACGTTTCCCACCGGAAGCGTGAGACTTTCCACTCTGCACCCAACGCCCCCGGCTCGACCTGTGGAGAAACAACACTACAGGGAGGACTCCCCGGCGACTGCGACCCTGTGAGTAGCCAGAGTTGACCCCCCTGTGCCCCCCCACCGACGCCTGCAGAGGGAATCCAGAGGCTCCCCCTGACTGCGACTGCCTGCTTCTAAAAACCCGACGCCTGGTAAAGACTCTGCACCCGCAGCCCCCAGGACCTGAAGGATCCGACCTCCAGTGCAGAAGCGACCCCCAGGTGGCCCTCTCCCTTGCCCAGGTATTGGCTACCCCGAGGAGCCCCCCCTTGCCTGCCTGCTTCGCTGAAGAGACCCCTGGGTCTCCCATGGAACTCCATTGCAAACCTGACGCCTGTTTGCACACTGCACCCGGCCGCCCCTGTGCCGCTGAGGGTGTACTTTTTGTGCTGACTTGTGTCCCCCCCGGTGCCCTACAAAACCCCCCTGGTCTGCCCTCCGAAGAAGCGGGTACCTACCTGCTGGCAGACTGGAACCGGGGCACCCCCTTCTCCATTGAAGCCTATGCGTTTTGGGCACCACTTTGACCTCTGCACCTGACCGGCCCTGAGCTGCTGGTGTGGTAACTTTGGGGTTGCCCTGAACCCCCAATGGTGGGCTACCTTGGACCCAACTTTGAACCCTGTAGGTGGTTTACTTACCTGCAAAACTAACAAATACTTACCTCCCCCAGGAACTGTTGAAAAGTGCACTGTGTCTAGTTTTAAAATAGCTTATTGCCATTTTTGCCAAAACTGTACATGCTATTTTGCTGATTCAAAGTTCCTATGATACCTAAGTGAAGTACCTTTCATTTGAAGTATTGATTGTAAATCTTGAACCTGTGATTCTTAAAATAAACTAAGAAAATATATTTTTCTATACAAAAACCTATTGGCCTGGAATTGTCTTTGAGTGTGTGTTCCTCATTTATTGCCTGTGTGTGTACAACAAATGCTTAACACTACCCTCTGATAAGCCTACTGCTCGACCACACTACCACAAAATAGAGCATTAGAATTATCTCTTTTTTGCCACTATCTTACCTCAAAGGGGAACCCTTGGACTCTGTGCATGCTATTTCTTACTTTGAAATAGTACATACAGAGCCAACTTCCTACATAGAGTGCCACCCAGCCTTTATTATACATAGTAGCACATACACAACCGGAGGGCCAGGTGCCACCCGAAGGTATAAATAAATGCTGAGTGGTCGCATATGACTTACTCAGACATACTCAGTGCATTGTGTCTGTGTGCAGTGATTAGAGGTACTGCGCGCAATACCTTGAGCAGCCTTTTGCCCCTGCTGCACAACCTTACACTGGCAATGAGGTCGGTGGAACCCACATTTGCAGGGGACTTTGCATCAAGCCGATGTCCTGGCTGAGCTGTGCACTAAGATCAGTGCTGTGGCCCGACAAGGACCTCTCCGCCACACAACCCGTCTGCCAACAAGAGGCTATGGTGCCAGTCGCAGCTCGTGCTAAGCTGAAGGGGCGGGCAGCACGCGCTGGGGGAGAATTAGATTAAATAAAAAATCATTTAAAAAAACAAACACTTACTTCCTCTGTCGCGCACCGCTCCTCTCTCTGTTCCTCGTCGACTGCAGGCACAGTCTCCCAGACTGCCCTGCGGCCAATTCTGACACTGCTCAATGCAGCATCAGGATTGGCTGGGAGTGCCCAGCCAGAGCGCTCCCAGGCAGACTGTAAGCCTGTGCAGGCTCTCTCCAGCCCAGCAACAGAGCCCTGTGCACATGTGTGTTTGGCCGGCCCAAGATGGCCAGCCAAACATACATGCTCTCTGAGGTGAAGTGTATAACACTCCCCCTCAGTGCACGTCACTCGCGTGGCCCAGCCCCTTTTCCCAAAAAACGATCATAAATGCAGTTTATGATCGTTTTTTGGGTAAAGGTTTGCAGCTGCTGCTGCTGGCAGGGTAGCAACGCTCCTCCACCCTTATGGAGGAGCAGCCGCCCTTGTATGGCGCCCCACCCGCAGGTGGGTGAAGTGCAGCCAGGGTCCGAGACTGCGCCTGCATTGTATGCCCCCACTCTGCATTTGATTCTGCAATGCCCACGTGGGCGGCACAACCCGGGGCCTCAAGGAGACTGCTGTGGCCCCACAGTAGTGACCGCAGAGCCACCTGGCAGTTGAAAGCTGCACCGCATCCCAGCCTTGAAGTCGACAGATGAAGCACATGGCTCGTGGTGAAGCCCAGAGGATGCAGGCAGGCTGGTGCTGCTGAGGGCGTGTTAGGGCGAGGCAAAGCCCACCCTGGAGGAACCTGTGTGAGACTTCCAGATGCCTGAGTTGCTGGAAGCCAGGTGTAATGAAGTAAGGACATGGCACTAGATCTGTTGTGAAGTTGATCCACAAGCAGCATACCAACCTGGTGAAGTGTTGAAGGAGGGAGAAAAAGGGTCTGACAGCACAAAAGCATTTTAAAGACTGTAACTGAGAGTGTACTGATAAGTGGTACCTGATAGCATCACAGACATCCTGAAAAGGCCCTGGTTCTGCGTTACCATGGGTAGAGGGTGAAAAGAGTGGAGAATCTTAATGGAGCTCGTTGGTTCTCAAAGCTAGATCTTAGGTAACCACATTCTCAACTCATGCAGGTCTTCACAGATATGAACGCCTCAAATATGGAATTTCATCCATTGCAGAAGTCTTTCAGGATGTCATCCGGGAAACCCTGTCCGGGTTAGTCAACGTGCTGAATGTGAATGACGACATCTTGATATACTCTGACACCTTAGAAGACCACTAGATGAGGCTAGGGGATACACTAAAGAGAATAGCGGACTGTGGGCTGCTCCTCCACACACAAAAGTGCTCATTCTACACAAACATTGTTGAATTCTTCAGATACCACTTCTCCAGCAATGGACTGAAGGTTGCCCTAAAGAACGGAGACATCATTAGAACAGCGGCTGTCCCACAAAATGCGTCGGAGGTGAGGAGCTTCCTGGGGATGGTCAATTACTGTGGGTGGTTTATCCCCAATGTGGCTGCTCTATTAGAACCCCTCTGGGCCCTGACTAAGCACCACTGTCCCTGGGAGTGGGACAGCAGAACCGACCATCGTTCAGGATGGTGAAAGAGGTGCTCCTAGAAGATGCAACAATGGTGTACTTCGACCACAGACACAGAACAGAACTGGTGGTGAATATGTCCCCCTTGAACGTTGGTGCTGTAAAGCTGCAAGAAAAACAAGAAGAGTCATGGGTTCCCATTGCCTATGCCAGCAGGGCCTCCACTGACACAGTGACCCGGTATGTCCAGATCAATCGTGAGGTTCTGGCAATTCGATGGGCCTGCCAACATTTTCACCTGTATCTCTGTGGGCAGAAGTTCCGGCCACAAACCATTGATTCCCCTCTTTGCTGGCACTGCCAGAAACGGACCACCGTGCATCAAGCAATGGGCCATGCATTTCCAACGGACCAGGGGTAAATAACCCAGCAGGCTACCTGTCCAGGTACCCAGTAACACCAAGTCGCAGCAGCACCACGGAGAAAGACAAAGGTGCTGAAGAATTTGTGAGAATGATAGCCCATGAGGACTGCCCAAGAACTCTCTCTCTAGAAGAAATCCAAGAAGCCACTGAAAGCGTTACAAGCATCTCCAAAGCAAAAGTGGCACTCCACAAATGACAAAGGCACAACTTCCTAGACAGTGCAAAAGCCCTTACTGCTGACGAGCAAGCGGCGATCAGCCAAATGTGGAGAATACAAGATGAGCTAACCATGAACAAAGAGAGTCTACTAATTTGGGGACCACAGACTGTGATGCTGAGAAGCCTGTGGGCAAAAGCGGTCAAGTTGGCACACCAGGGACACCAAGGCATTGAAAAGAACAAAGCCCATCTCAGAGACAAGGTGTAGTTCCCTGGCATGGGACAATGGGTTGATAAGATGGTCCGAGGCTGCCAATCCTGAGCCATCATGAGTAGGGATCCACCAGCTGCCCCAGTAATTACCAAAGAAGCCTGTCTAACACCATGGTCGTGTATTAGTGTGGACTTTAGCAGTTTTCCTGGTAGCAGGCTCGCAGCTGTAGTGGCAGACAGCCATACCAAACACCATGTGATGGAGCTAGTGTGATCTAGAGCATTTGCATTTGTCAAGCCTGCGCCAGAAAAGATATTTTCATTACTAAGAATTCCAGACGAGATAAAAACAGAGCTTGTGTTGGAAAAGATATTTGCATTACTGGGGATTCCCAACAACCTAAAAACAGACAATGTACCCCTCTTCCAGGGGCAGGAATTACAGTCGTATCTCCACAGTTTGAACATAAGACATCGAAAGGTGACCCAGCAGCAGCCCCAGGCTAATGGGAATGTAGAGTGCTTTATACACACCCAGAACAGAGCACTACGGATCGCAGTAGAGCGCAGAGAATTCTTAGAGGGTCATTACGACCTTGGCGGGCGGCCGTGTGGCCGCCAATGCGGCCGCACTCACGCGGCCTTCATTATGACATTCCCGCTGGGCTGGCAGGCGCAAACCAAGTTTGCGCCCGCCGGCCCAGCGGGAATGAGGCCGCAACATAGGAGCCGGCTCCTAATGGAGCCAGCGGTGTTGCGGCCGTGCGACGGGTGCAGTTGCACCCGTCGTGCTTTTCACTGTCTGCTATGCAGACAGTGAAAAGCTGGCCGGGGCCCTGTTAGGGCATGGGCAGTGCAGGGGCCCCCAGGGGCCCCAGGACACCCCTTACCGCCAGCCTCTTCCTGGCGGTGCAAACCGCCAGAAACAGGCTGGTGGTAGGGGGGTCATAATCCCCAGGGCAGCGATGCTTGCAGCGCTGCCCTGGCGGATTATCACCGCCAGGGCTAAAACGGCGGGAAACCGCCGGCCCCGGCGGTGACCCCGCGGCTCTACTGCCGCAGTCGTAATAAGGGCCTCCGTACCGCCAGCCGCCAGGGTCGTAATGACCACCTTAGAGTGCTGCCTGCACCGGTACCTGAAAGTCTACCGGCAAATCCCACACAGCACCACAGGGTGTGCCCCAATTTACCTGCTCCTGAGGAAATGTGCTCGAGAAATCACCCCGGCTAGGCCCATCTGGAGCTCTGCAGTCAGTGACGTCCAAGCCGCACAAGAAAAGCAGAAAACCACGAGAGACCATGCATGTTACATCCCAGTCAAGTGAATAACCGGTTATTGTTTCACAATAGTAAAAGCCGGGAGGGATGTAAAGTGCCGCCCGCCCTCTACCATAAATTGTAGCACATAAACAACTGGAGGGCCAGGTAATGGGCTACCGGGGGGGCGTTGGGCCTTCTTTCGCAACACCCTGCCTCTGAGCTGGATTCACCTCACATCTTAATGTGTGAAGCGGTCTCTCTCCACAGCTCAGGTCAAGGCTGTGGTCTCGACAACCTTATTAACCTTAATGTTTTTAAGGCATAAAACTGTAAAGTTTTTAACGTGTACTCCGTATACGATCGGCTATTGCAGCATGTTAACAGTTAAAAGCATAGAGTAAAATAACGGAATCACTTTTTCATCCCAGCACTCCCGATTGCGGCGGGAGACTGTTTAACCCAGCAATCACACTGTTTACATTCCCCTTGCTAAAAAGAACCCCCTCTTCAGTACCAGCCCAAGTGAGAAAATAACTTCCTTTGATTTTTGTTCTAAATTTCCCCACTCATCTATCTCTTCCCAAATATTGGCATGTATGGTACATATTATGGGCTTGCATTTAATAGTCAGCTCAACCAGCGGGTCCACCTGCCAGTGACTGGAAAAGAACCACAATGTAACAAAACAAAGGCCGGCATTTTGCAAGAAGATAGCGGTTTCAGAAGATTCCAAACCTGCTCGCCCCGTTCCCCCATTGCACTCCGCGGCGCGCGGACTGGAAAATTGCCCACTGCTTGCCACGCAGAGCACATATCTTCGAGTGAGAGGCGGCCTGTGGCATCAAACCCTACCTTGGTGCGTCTTGAACAGCTCGGGCAGGCAGATGATGAACATGATGCCTACTGCAGTGAGGAGTTTTGTGAGCGTGGACTTGGCGCCGGACCTGCACATGTTACGCTGTGAGACTGTAAGGCGCTTCCTGTTTCAGCAAGTGTCTTAAGTGAAGTCGAAGCCGCCGCTTTGTTCGAAGTCATTTCCTTTTTGAGCGAAACTTTTTTTTTGTGTCCACAGCTAAGCTTTTTTTTGCATCGAGTTCCATCAGCTAAGGTTTCTTTCTTACCGTCATCAATTTTCCACGAAGATAGCCAAATTTCATAACCATTTTGTTTTTTTTATCTGAGCAACAGAAATGAAAATATGATTTTAGGATCAGAAGCATAGTGAAAAAAGTCTAAGCACCATCGCATGCCTCCTGCATAGCCAACTACAGGTTATCATGCGCGTTGTCCTACTGGAGGCATGGTCCCAAATAAAATAAAAACATCTTACAGAACGCTGATTCCGCTGAACAGTCACTAAATAGTAAAAAAAACAACGGGGCAGTAGAAGTTAAACACGTACATTGAGGTGAAAGATCACGGCCTACTCACAAAACAACGTTTTCCTATAAATAGATATGGTTTACACCTGCCAAATTTGCAGGTGTAAGTAGTAAGTCACGACTACTCATAGAAGAAATATTTATGAATATAGTGTCAGGTTATATAAAATGCACCAGTGGCAGACCTTTCGTAATAGTGCTGGGCAGTTTTGCAACTGCGTTGAACCAACATTACGCGGCCGGTACCAATTGGTGTTTTTTTCCACTGACTGGCTGACTCAATGCAGTTTTTTGCACAGTTGCACTATCATTATAAACGAAAGCAACACTGCAGACCTAATTATTGTTCCAAGAGCACCAACGTCCAAACACATAATGTGAAGTTTTGTCAGTTGCTATTACGATTTGACCCGGTAGCGGTAAAGCATACACACCTCCGTGTTATCATGGTGTGTATCAGACTTTCCATTCGAGCACACGAAGTAATCTTGAATTATGGTCACCACAAGGCAACGAGTTTTAGAGCAGAGCGGCGCTAAGGGCTCATTATGAAATGGGCCGCTTAACTAGAATATGCCCAATTACGTCAAAAGTGACTCGTTAGAATTAATCACGGGGTTCCTTGTTTATACACGACTACCGGTTAAAGGGTGCTTTTCTGTTATAAATAAAATGCCACAGTGAAAAACAAACTTTGACAAAGCCAGTAGGACTGGCTTAATAATGCCATCGTATAAAATTAGGGGCTTCCACAAATGAGGTTTTCTTCATTGCATGTGCAAATATCACAATAAAGCCTGCCCTACTGGCTTTGGCAATACTGGAATAAAGTAGCGGAAAATTAATTTTGTATAGAATACATATAGGTGATATAGAATTGATAAAGAACAGTGTGATGCTGCTGCATTACAATGGAAGCACTTAGTGGATGGCAGAATTATACACTAAACAGCCAATAGTACAAGGTGAAAGAGTGATAGTGTGAGAAAGGGCTTCTTTTGACATGGTAGACCCCCACTTTTTGCCTGGTATATGATGTTGTTTCAAACTGTGTTTGCCCAGGGCACCTGATAAACAAGTTCCCAGGGCAATATCTCTTTCCTCAACACTGTACTATGTTTGTATGTGTGGTATGTATAAGTCCCTTGTAAATGGTACCCCTGGTACCTAGGGCATGGGTACTGAAGAGGGGTCCCCAGAGCACAAGCACCAAATGTGCCACTCTGAGAGGCCCCACACCGCCTCATGCAGACTGCCATTGCAAGTGTATGACAAGGTATATTCAAAAGTTGTAAACTCGATATGACACTCACCCAGAATGCCATGCCCACTAATATTGCATGCAATATAGGTGGGTGCACTATAATGTATGTGATGGCATATGTGTAAATGAGCAAATATGCCACTACTGTGTCTTTGCTAAACTTTAAGACATGGTCAGTGTACAGGGGAGCCATAGCTAATGCCTATGCTGGACACTGGTCATTACGTGTTCCCCAGTAACATGATGGCTCCTCTGAACCCTGGGTTGTTTTGTATCAAACAGCTCAAAATAATAAACCCACACTGATGCCAGTGTTGGATTTATTATAAAGTGTACCAAGTGGGCACCTTAGAAGTACCTCCTGCAAATCCTAACAGCCCTGGCATGGTTGCTGAATGGTCCTATCCAGCCTTCCACCAGTCTGGACTCCTGGGGTGAGAGCCTTTTGCTCTCAGGAGCCAAAGCACAAAGGCCCTGATTATGACCTTGGCGGACGGCGGAGGCCGTCCGCCAAGGTACCGCAGCCAAATGACCGCACCGCGGTCAGAAGACCGCGGCGGCCATTCAGACATTTCCTCTGGGCCGGCGGGCGCTCTCCAAAAGAGCGCCTGCCGGCCCAGAGGAAATGCCCCTGCAACGAGGACGCCGGCTCAGAATTGAGCCGGCGTAGTTGCAGGGGTGCGACGGGTGCAGTTGCACCCGTCGCGTATTTCAGTGTCTGCTTTGCAGACACTGAAATACTTTGCGGGGCCCTCTTACGGGGGCCCCTGCAGTGCCCATGCCATGGGCATGGGCACTGCAGGGGCCCCCAGGGGCCCCGCGGCACCCCCTACCGCCATCCTGTTCCAACAGGATGGCGGTAGGGGGTGTCAGAATCCCCATGGCTGCGGAGCGCGCTCCGCAGCCATGGAGGATTCTGTAGGGCAGTGGTAAACCGGCGGGAGACCGCCGGTTTACCCTTTCTGACCGCGGCTGAACCGAACCGGTCAGAATGCCCTCGGGAGCACCGCCAGCCTGTTGGCGGTGCTCCCGTGGTCGGTGACCCTGGCGGTCACCGGCCGCCAGGGTCAGAATGACCCCCAAAGTCTTTCTTGGGTTAAGCTGTCACACCTCCTTCCCCAGGCAGGCACCCTGCACCAGCGGTCAGCTTCAAAGGCTTTACCGCCTTTCAAGGCTGACCTCCTTGCATGAGAACAGAAGCCCTGCTGCACAAAGAAACAAGCTCCAAACCCCGCCTGTTGGTTCTAGCACTCAACAATCTATGCTGAAGTGTCGCATGGAAACCTGAAGGACTCTACAAAACCCCAGAGCACCTCCAGCCTTCTGAAAATTGCCAAAAACATCCCCGAGAAAAAAGGTATCACTCACGTACATTCTGCAGGCAAGGAACCAGTAAAGTCCAGTTCACTGATCGGCTGCTGACCAATGAACCGGACCCAGCAGCCCAACCAAAATCCACACAATAAACCTGAAGGACAAAACCTACCAGTGTGCCAAGTGTGGTGGCACAGGGACTTTCGGGGCCTGAGACATACAATTGCCCTGGGTACTGGACCCCCAATGTCGGACACCCAGAAGCAAAGTCCACTTCGATGCCCAAAAGCCCAGAAGCAGGCACCAGTCAAGGGACTTCAGGACACCCAAGAACCACCCCCCAGAATGGCCCTGCTGACTTGCAATCTACCCTCGAAGTGATCTGCTCCTGGTTCCAAGGATTCCAAGATGCACAACTCCTGGCTGTCCTATCTGTAGTGCACCCGGCCTCTCTGGCCCCTGCATCATCAAACCAGCTGTAATCTAGGGTTCCCTAGCCCCTCGTGACCTACCATCCAAGGGAACCCACAAGGCTTACCTTTAAGTCCACCTATGCAGTGTGTTTGCAAGTGGTCTCCTTCGTTGTGCACTAGCTCCAAGACATTTAGCCACTGCTCCCGCTTGAACCAGGAACCACCGAACTTCTCCAGTTGGCCCATAGGACCTCTCAATGACCTCGTGCTAAATATAGAAGGTGACACTTGTGAGAGCATTGCCTGATTTTATATGCATTTTTAAAGATTTTCCCATTCATTCCTATGGTGCATAATTAAGCACAAAAGCATATATTTTCTAAACTATGAAAAATCATAACAAAAGAAATACTTACCGTATATTGATGATCTTGGTCTTAAAAATGTTATAAAAAGCTGAAGTATTTTTGTAAATTGGTGTCAAGTTATTCTTCTGAGTGTGTGTCCACATTTGTTGATACTGTGAGTACAACAAATGACAAGCACATCTCCAAGATAAGCCTAACTGCCTGCCCACACTACCACAAAAACAAAGCATTAGGTGGTCTGCTTTTTTACCTCTGGATACCAAGGTGGGGTTCCTTGGACTCTCTGCACAGTGCACGTCATTTCCGGACACTATATAGAGACCAGCCTCCTACATTTGGTGGATCAGTAGTGGGATACAAGACTTTGCATTTGCTGATATCACTTCTTCACTAAATGATCATACAAATAACTCTAAAAATTGTCTTTAGCCTAGTTGTATTTTGCAATTTGACTATTTTTTTTTTTTTTTAAGTTTATTGCTAGGGCCCTGGTTAAGTACCTAAAATAGTGATTAGTAACTTTACCATAGTTAGTTCTTCCCTATAGTTAGTCTTTACTATAGTTAGACCTTAGAAAAAAAGTTTTCAAAAGTTTGCAAACATTTTAAAAAGTTTTTCCAGAAGTTAAAAAGATCCCAACTATAGTGAAAAAAATGTCAGCTGCAGAGAACCTGACTCAGGAGCACGACCTGACCCCCTGCTTGGGGTTGAAATACCCTAGACTAAGGGCTCTCTGCAAAGGATACCAAATTTACACTTGTGCTCACAATACCGCAGAAACTCTTAGGAGATTTGTGGCAGAATAGGAGACTACACACCCAGTAGAGGAGGGTGAGACCTCAGACAAAGAAAACCCAGGCAACTCAGAAGAAGCTGGGGAGGGGCAGGTAGGATCTTCTGTCTCAGAAGTAGGCGCCCCATCAGAGGAGGATGTGGCTCTGGCTAGGTTGACCAAAAGGCTGGCTTTAGAAGCTCAACTTTTGGAAATAGAGATAAAAGAAGAGTGTTGGGCCTAGGACCCATCTCTGGTGGCAGCATACAAATAACTAGGTAGAAGGAGGTCTTTCAACCTAAAACTCCTCAAAGGAGTTGTCCCACCTTACACATAGGGTGATGATATCACCAGGTAGTTTTCTCCTTATGATAGAGCCTGCATAGCCAGGGATATGGATAGAAGACATTGGGGCTCTCTGTTGTGGGAACTGTTCTCAGGAAAATGCAGGGAATAGACTTCTGACATTAAATGAGGCAGATGCTAAGCCATGTAGGCTACCCTGATCGAGGGCTTTGGACTTACAACTGAAGAATACAGAATTAAATTCAGGGAGACTCGAAAAACCCAGAGTCAGTCCTGGGTAGAATTTGTGGAATATTCAGTAAAAATGCTGGGTGGCTGATTAGAATGTAACTAGGTACAAGATTTTGATGGGCTTTATATGTTAATTATGAAAGAGCATCTGTTGAGTAACTGTTACAATGAGAAACTACATCAGCTCCTGGTAGACCTAGGTCCACATTCTCCTCTAGAGTTGGAGAAGAAGGCAGGCCACTGGGTTAAGACAAGGGTGACCAAAACAACTCCTGGAGGGGAGACCAAAAGAAAGAGGCCAAAAAGTTCTCCCAAGGGAAAGATGGGAATCAATATAAAAACAAAGAGTCTTGATCAGGCCCCCAAAAACCTGTTCAGGAAGGTGGGCCCGAGACTCCTCAAAGCCTAAGGGTGGGTACAAAGGAAGGCACTTTGATCCCAACAAGGATTGGTGTCATGATTGCAAAAACAGAGGGCACAAAATTGGAGACCCTACCTGTAAAAAGAAGAAAAATGCCCCTAGTCCACCTGCAGTATCTACAGTTCCAAAACTCCAGATGGGATCACAGTTGTGGCCTGACCATGTGAGTGAACCCACAGAGGCAGCAGTAGTTACTGATGGAGGGGTAGATTTATCATGTGCTGCATGACCTACTAACATGCAAAAATACAGGCAACACCCTTTGATTTATGAGACTAAGGTAGAAGCCTTGAGGGACACTGAGGCTAGTGTCACCATGGTGACCCAGCTCCTGGTCCACTCAGATCAGTACCTAAGTGGGAAAACACATCCTGTCACCAGTCCTGACAATGTCACAAAGCTCTACCCATGGCAATGGTATCTTCTGACTCGGGGGGTAGTTGGACAAAAGGAAGTGGCTGTGTCCCCATCCATCCTTGTAGTCTGTCTGCTTGGAAGTGATTTGGAGCAATCTCCCTGGGCTGAAGCTGAACTGAGGACTTATGCAGCAATGCTTGGGCTCCCAGAATGGGGTTGTGTCAAAACAACAAAGGGAACAAAAGGTGCACTCTGTTGTTTTGACACAACTCCATTGACACAACCCCAGAAGAATGGACCAACCCTCCAAAGGAAAAGGCAAGAAGTCTGGGGGACCAGCTTCTGAACAGACCACAAGTCAGAATCCCTCCTCCCAGGAACTGAGGGAACTAAGCCTGAAGAGCTTGGGCCTTATCACCCAGAGCTCTTGGAACCAGGGGGCCCCACTAGGGAGGATCTGTGCCAGGGACAAAAACCTGTCCCAATCTTGAAAGCCTGACGCAGCAAACTGCACAGGAAGAAAAGGGTAGTGTCATTGGTACCCACAGGGTTTACTGGGAGGATGGACTCCTGTGCACTGAGGCCAGAGACCTCTAGCCTCGTGCAACCAGGAGGGTGGTAGTACCCCGCAGGCCAGAGAATTTCTCCTCTCTCTAGCCCATGAAATTCCCCTAGATGGACATCTGGGCCAAAACAAAACCTGGAGGACGCTAGCTAATCACTTTTACTGACCTGGAAAGTCCCAGAAGGTGAAGGGCTTTTGTCAGTCCTGTGTTACCTGTGAAGCCAGTGGCAAGGCAGAAGGCCACCTGAAGGCCCCCTTAATCCCACTACCTGTGGTTGGGGTGCCATTTGAAAGGGTTGACATTGATGTCCTCCTTGACCATCAAACAGCTTCAGAAAATAAATATATTCTAGCGCTAGTTGATCATGCCACTAGATATCCTGAGGCCATTCCTCTTAGGACCTTCATTTCCCCTGCAGTGACCAAGGCCCTCCTGGGTATTTTATTAGGGTTGGCTTTCCTAAAGAGGTAGTATCAGACAAGGGTTTACATTTCATGTCTGCATATTTGAAACACATGTGGCAGGAATGTGGTGTGACATATAAGTTCACTACCCTATACCATCCACAGACCAATGGGGTGGTTGAAAGATTTAACCAGACATTGAAAGGCATGATTGGAGGACTCCCTGAAAAACTCAGAAGGAGATAGGATGTCTTACTTCCATGTCTGCTTTCTGCCTACATGGCAGGGAGTGGGGGTTTTCCCCTTTGAACTTTTGTTTGGGCATCCTATTAGGGGTCCATTGAGTCTTGTGAGGGAAGGCTGGAGGAGGCTTCACAAAGAGCCTGAACAATATATTGTGGATTATGAACTTGGCTTTGGTCCAGGATGGCTGAGTATATGTAAAAAGCCAGCAAAAATCTCCAGGCCAGCCATGATCTTCAGAAGCACTGGTATGACCAAAAAGCGGCTATGGTGGAGTTCCAACCAGGGCAGAAAGTTTGGGTATTAGAGTCAGTGGCTCCTAGGGTCCTCCAAGATAAGTGGCCTGGACCTTCTACATACCTAAAATAAAAGGGGAGGTCACCTACTTGGTTGACCTTGGCAGTTGAAAAACTCACAAAAGGATAATAACTGTCAACTGCCCGAAGCCTTATTATGACAGAGCTGATGTGACCATGCTCATTGGTACAGATGAGGTCAGGAGGAAGAGAGTGAACCTCACCCCAATCTCCTCTCCAGCAACCTACAAGATGGTTCTGTGGATGGAGTGGTCTTGTCAAATACCCTCACAGGACAACAGCAAGCTGATTGCAAACAAGTCCTTAACCAGTATGCTGAACTATTTTCTCTGATCCCTGGTAAGACTAACTGGTGTGCCCATGATGTGGACATTAGAGACAGCTTCCATGTAAAAAACAAAGTGTATAGGCAGTCAGAACATGTCAGAGAAAGCATCCAAGTTGGGGTCAACAAGATGCTGGATGTGGGTATCATTGAACCCTCTGAGAGCTCCTGGGCTAGCCTAGTACATTTAGGGCCTGATTACGACCCTGGCGGTAAAAACCGCCAGGGCCGTGGTCCGCGGGAGCACCGCCAACAGGCTGGCGGTGCTCTTTTGGGCATACCGCCGCGGCCAGAAACGGAAAGTAGGCGGTGTACCACCGGCTTTCCGCTGCCCAGGGGAATCCTCCATGGCGGCGCAGCTTGCTGCGCCGCCATGGGGATTCCGACCCCCATACCACCATCCTGTTCCTGGCGGTTTCGGCCGCCAGGAACAGGATGGCGGTATGGGGTGTCGTGGGGCCCCTGGGGCCCCCTGCAGTGCCCATGCCAATGGCATGGGCACTGCAGGGGCCCCCGTAAGAGGGCCCCACTTAGAATTTCAGTGTCTGCTTAGCAGACACTGAAATTCGCGACGGGTGCTACTGCACCCGTTGCACCCCTTCCACTCCGCCGGCTCCATTCGGAGCCGGCTTCCTCGTGGAAGGGTGTTTCCCGCTGGGCTGGCGGGCGACCTTTTGTCGGTCGCCCGCCAGCCCAGTGGGAAACCCAGAATGACCGCCGCGGTCTTTTGACCGCGGTACGGTCTTCTGGCAGTTCCCGCTTGGCGGGCGGCTCCCGCCGCCCGCCAAGCTTGGAATCACCCCCTTAGTCCGCAAGCTTCACTCAAAGGGCAACAAAAAGGAAATTAGGTTCTATGTGGACTACAGGGTCTTAACTCTGTAACAAAAACTGATGTACACCCAATTCCAAGAGCTGATGAGCTCATAGACAGATTAGGGGCAGCCAAATACATGAGTACCTTTGATCTTACACATGGGTACTGGCAGATTGGCCCGACCCCTGGAACAAAAGAGAGGTCAGCATTCTCCACCCCAAGTGGGCACTATCAGTTCACTGTGATGTCCTTTGGATTAAAGCATGCCCCTGCCACCTTCCAAAGGTTGGTGAACCAAGTCCTGGGTAGAATCATTTAGTGCAGTTTAACTAGATTATATTGCTCTCTACAGCTCCACCTGGCAGGATCACCTAATCCACCTTGGAAAGGTCCTTGAGGCCCTGCAAAAGGCAGGTCTCACTATCAAGGCCAGTAAGTGTCATATAGGGCAGGGAAAGTTTATATATTTGGGTCACCTAGTAGGTGGAGGCCAAGTTCAGCCACTACAGCCCAAGATCCAAACAATTCTGGATTGGGAAGCTCCAACCACCCTGATTCAAGTCAGAGCATTCATTGGCTTGACTGGGTACTGCAGGAGGTTTGTGAAGGATTATTGCACCATAGCGTCCCCCCTCACAGAATTTACCTCTAAGAAAATGCCCAAAAAGATCAAGTGGACAGTGAGTTGTCAAAAGGCTTTTGACATTCCGAAGGATGCAATGTGCTTTGCCCCAGTCCTGAAAGCTCCAGATTACTGAAGGAACTTTATTGTCAAACAGATGTCTCAGAACTTAGGATAGGAGCAGTCATAGCCCAGACAAATGATAAGGGGTATGAGCAGCCTGTTGCTTTTATAAGCAGAAGAGTATTCCCCAGGGAACAACACTGGCTGTGGTCTGGGCCTTGAAGAAGCTGAGGCCAAACTTGTTTGGCACTCACTTCATAGTTCAGACAGACCACAGGCCCACATGCCTCTCAGGTGGCTTCAACAGATAAAAGGTGAAAGCTCCAAACTGCTCAGGTGGTCCATATCCCTACAGGGAATGGACCTGGGACTGCCCATGCAAATGAAGATGGTTTTTCTAGGTCCTTCCACTCAGAGAATGGAGAATCCCCAGGGGAAGGATAAGTTCACCCCCTTTCGTTTGGGAGGGGAAGGGTAGTGTGAGAAAGGGCCTCTTTTGACATGGTGGGCCCCCACTTTTTGCCTGGAAAATGATGTGGTTTCAAACTATAATTGCCCTGGGTTCCTGCTAAACAGGTTCTCAAGGCCAGATCTCTTTCCCCAAAACTGTACTATGCCTGGAACTTCAGCCACCATTATAAGTCCCTAGTAAATGGTACCCCTGGTACCTAGGGCATGGGTACTAAAGAGGGCCCCCCATAGCTGCAGTATTAATTCTGCCACTCTGAGAGGCCCCACACCAGCTTCATGCAGACTGCCATTGTCATATTCAAAAGTTGCAAACTCGACATGATACTCAACCAGAGTGCCCAGCCCACTAACACTGCATGCAATATAGGTAAGCCACCACTCTGGCAGGCCTTGCAGCCCTAAGGTAGGGTGCACTATAATGCATGTGAGGGTACATGTGTGCATGAGTGACTATGCCCTAGCTGTGTCTTTTCTAAACTTTAAGACATGCTAAGTGTACAGGGGAGCCATAGACAATCCATGTGCTGGACACTGGTCATTATGAGTTCCCCAGCTACATGATGGCCCCTTTGAACCCTGGGTTGTTTGGTATCAAACAACTCAGAATAATAAACCCACACTGATGCCAGTGTTGGATTTATTATAAAGTGTACCTAGTGGGCACCTTAGAGGCAGTGGCGGCCGGCAGCTGTGGGAGGGAGGGGGGCGGGCGAGGCACACACACACACACACACAAACACACACGCACACACACACAGACTCATTCTTTCACACACAGACACGCATGCACGCACGCTCATCCATTAAGAACACTCATTCCATTCAAACAAGCACGCACGCACCAAAAATTCATTTTACACGATCACACACATTCATTCTTTCACACACGCACGCACGCACGCACTCACATTCATTAACAACAATCATCACACTCAAACATGCACGCGCGCACCAAACATTCAATGTAAAACATAACACACATACATACATACATACACACACACACTTAACTTTAGCCTCCAGGTCCCAGGAGGGTTGGGACTGCTGCCTTCCCTCATTGGCTGACCTTAGGTCAGCCAATGAGGGAAGGCAGCAGTCCCAGCCTCGTCACAGAGTGGAATGGGGTCAGTGAGACTGCTGACCCCACCCCACTCTGTGACGAAGTGTCACTGATTGACACTCGCCCTGGGCACTTCAGGGCTTAAACCTGAAGCGCCCAGGGAGTGTGTCAATGGGTGACGCTTTCCTCGTCACCCAGGGGAGGGCCTCGAGGCACCTTTGCTGGGCCGAGGAGGTCACGCCCATAGGGGTCGTGATCTCCTCAGCCCAGCAAAGTTCAGCTCAGGCAGCCAGGAGTCTGCGCAAATCGCGCATGTCTGCTCCTGGCTGCCTGACCTGAACATGAAGAGTGTCTGTCAGGCTGACCTTTGTTCAGCCTGACAGACACTCTCCATGGGGTGGGGGGGCGTGGCCCCTCCGCCCTAAAGGACGGGCCGCCACTGCTTAGAGGTGCCCCCTGCAAAACCTAACAGCCCTGGCATGGATGCTGAATGGTCCTATCCAGCCTGCCTCCACCAGACACAAGTCTGGACTCCTGAGGTGAGAGACTTTTGCTCTCAGAAGCCAGAACACAAAATTGTTCCTGGGTCAAGGTGTCACACCTCTTCCCCCAGGCAGGCACCTTGCACCAACGGTCAGCTTCAAAGGCTTTACCACCTTTGAAATCTCACCTCAGATGGCTGCCCAATGTTTTTCCCCCACTTTGGGTGGGAAAACCATCGGGAAAACTAGTAAGGACAGGGGGAGTAGCCATCCCCAGCCTGCACCACCCCTTAGATATGGCAGGCGAGGTGACCACTCCATTTAACTTTCCTTCATCTTGGATGGCAGGAAAATATCCTATCAGGGTAAGTGTGTGACCCCTTCCCACAGGAAGTGAACACTTAGTGGCCTCTATCATATACTCCCCCTAACAACCCTTAATAAAAAGTATTTAGTGGGCCTCTGTAGATCAACAGATCAGATTCGACAGACACAAGAAGACCAGGAACAAAGAAGACCCAAGGCATGAGAACAGAAGTCATGCTGCACAAAGAAAAAGGTGCCACCCCCTGCCTGCTGCTCATAGTACTCGACAATTGCAGTTCAGGTGTTGCCTAGAAACCTGAAGGACTCTACAAAAACCCAGATCACTTCCAGCCATCTGAAAATTGTCACAAACCTCTCTCAGTGTGAAGGTATCACTCACCTACAATCTGCAAGCAAGAAAGCAGTGAAGTCCAGTTCACTGACCGACCACTGACCAACGAACAGGACCCAGCAGCCCAACCAAAATCCACACAACAGACCCAAAGGACATACCCTACCAGTGCGCCAAACTTGGTGGGAGTGGGACTTTCAGGGCCTGAGATGTACCATTGCCCTGGGTACTAGACCCCCAATGTTGGAGAACCAGAAGCAAAGTCCACTTCAGATACCCAAAAGCCAGCATCAGTCGAGAGACTTCAGGACACCCAAGAACCACCCCCCAGACTGGCCCTGCTGACCTGCAATCTACCCTCCCAGTGACCTGATCCTGGCTCCAAGGACTCAAAGACGCATGACTCCTGGCTGACCTATCTGCACTGCACCCAGCCTTCCTGGCCCCAGCATCGTCAAACCAGCTGTGCTCTAGGGGTCCCTAATGCCTTGTGGCCTGTACCCTCCAAGGGAACCCACCAGGCTTACCTTTAAGTCCACCTGTGCAGTGTGTGTCCAAGTGGTCCCCTTCTCCATTGCGCACCATCTCCAAGACTTTCAGCCACTGCTCCTGCTTGAACCAGGAACTGCCCGCACTTCTCCAGCTGGCCCACAGGACATCTCAATGGCCTCAACCTTAAAATAGAAGGTGACACTTGTGAGAGCATTGCCTGATTTTATATGCATTTTCAAGATTTTCCCATTCAATTCTACAGTGCGCAATTATGCACAAAAAGCATATATTTTCCAAACTTTGAAAAATCATAACAAAAAAAGTACTTACCATAAATTGACGATCTTGGTCTTAAATATTTTATAAAAATCTGAAGTATTTTTGTAAATTAGTTTTGAGTTATTCTTCCAAGTGTGTGTCCACATTTATTGATACTGTGAGTACAACAAATGCTTAGCACATCTCCAAGATAAGCCTAACTGCTTGCCCACAGAACCAAAGAAACAGAGCATTAGGTGGTCTACTTTTTTACCTCTGGATACCAAAGTGGGGTTGCTTGGACTCTCAGCACAGTGCACATCCTTTTTGTACACTATATAGACAGCCAGCCTCCTACAAATGCTATTCACTGTGTGGAGCCAAAGCCTACTCTAAGCCTATGTTTTTTCAAACAAATTGGTAACAGTGTGTATTATAGACAGTTGCACTGTGGACCCTGGCCAAAAACAGTGCTACAAATCTGTGATGTGTTGTGCAATTGAAATCCTTATGCTTTATCACAATTATGTGTCAAGTAATATTATCGGTCTCCCATGCACTGCTTCATGGAATAGATATTACTCTCCCATTGGGACATCCAAAGAACCACATGACTATGAATGCTTGCATCCTTCCTGGCATGTGCCATTTTTTCACATTTACAGCCTTGGGTGCCCTTAATGTATTGATCTTGTGTGTGGTGGCATGCTCTCTATAAATGTTTCATGTTAGTTGATCTTTTAGTTACTGGATTGTGGTGTTCCCTTGCAAATACGGCATAGGGTGTGAAACCACAGTGACTTTCTTCCTCGTACTCTAGGCATCTTCTTTGCTGACTCTAGTTGATTGTGGCATTTCACCCTGCCTCAAAGATTTCTTTCCACACAGAAAAGGGCCCATTTCACCAAGCTGTTGCTCACCAAGGTGGGGATCAAGGCTTAAAGTGGGATGAAAAAAGTGGAAGATCTCTAAAAAGGACATGGCCTATAAGCATCACTAGGAATCCTTTCTAAGAAACGTGTTCTATGTATTTGAGGGAATGTCTTGAAACATGTGTTGAATACATTAACATTCTTAGCTCCCCATAGTGTGCCACCTAACCACAATTTTGGTCCCTCTCTGTGAGATTGCTGCTACTGCATCCAATATAATTCATTACATCATAACAAACATATACCTAAAACAAGCCCGACTATTGGCTTTGCAAATGCTTGTTAGAAGTGTCAGATAAATGAACGGACATGCACTTAAAACAAGCTAGAACTATTGGCTTTGCCAATGTTTGTTAGCCGCATCAGATAAATGAGCAACTGGTTTGTGTAAGAGGTAGTGGTCTTCAGAGTGTCTCAAACCCTCCTGTTTTCTCTTCACACCACTCTTCTCTGCAGTTTTTCCATTAGAAATACCTTTTTTTTCTTCCCACATCTTTCTGAAATCCTTCATATGCATATCTCACTCTTTGGGCTTCATTAAGAGTTTGGCGGTCGGACCGCCAGACCGCCATGTTGGCAGTCCCAATAAGACCTCCTATTACTAGTTATACAGGTAGGACCGTCGACTGCCAATCAAAAAAGGCAGACCAGCAGTGGCACAGATACCCAGAAATAGGCGGTCCGAACTCCAGCACCGACAGTCCCGCGACCAGCTGCTGACCGTATTACAAGTCCAAAGTCACAGTGGTGGGCACCCATAATGGTCAGCCAATGGCGGTCCGAACCACGGCAGTCTGCGGTCAACAAAGTAATGTACACCAGCACATTGGATGGATTTGAAAAAAACACAGCTAACATACATTGCTACACTCAACATACCTGCAAATCACACAATAAAACACACCCCTTCACACACCACAATCCTTTGCACCTACAACGCAAAACACACAAACTAGAGTGATATATTTACCACACAGGACAGATACTAGGCACCACTTTTTTCCACCATCCCATACAACACCCTGCACACACTTTTGTCCAGTCACACCCTTTTGCACGACCCCTCTTTAGTAAGTCACTGTCACCTGTAATACATTTTTATTTTAATTCCAACATGGCACATATTAAAAATCCTCATTTTATCAATAAAGAGCGAATAGTCATGGTGGATGAAATCATAAGAGTAGAGCCACAACTGTTCGAAGCTCAAGTCCAGCACACTCCTCTCAGCAGGAAAATGGAAATGTGGGAGAGGATAATCAACAGAGTGAATGCTGTTGGCACCACCCTGCGCACAAAGGATGACATCAGGAAGAGGTGGAGCAACCTCAGGGGCAAGGTCCATTCCCTGGTCTCCCGGAACTATCTACAGGCCAAGAAGACTAGCGATGGCCCTCCCAGTGTCCCATTACAACTCTTTACCTGGGAGTAGAAGGTCTTGGCCATTCTGCATCCTGAGGGCTTGACAGGAATACCTGGGGAAGTGGAGTCTGGTAAGTCACAGCAAGAAAAATGTCACCAAAATGTTATGTCATGTATGCTTACTGCTCACCTTGTGCCACCTTCACTGTTACTCCACTCACCAGCCCAGTATCCTCTGCTCCAAAGACCCTTGTAAGTCAACTCACAATTGATGTGTATTCACCTAGGAGGATAACATTTCTACACTGTGTGTAGTACAGGGACTGACATGACTGCTAAGGCCAGGAGGCACTGTTACTGGTACTCCACCCAGCCAGCCCAGTGCCCTCTGCAACAGAGACCCCTGTTTGTCAACTCCTAATTGAAGTGTACTCTTCTGTGAGGATACCATTTGTAAAGTGTGTGTAGTACGGAGAGTTACATGACTACCGAAGCCAGGAGGCCCTGTTTCCAGAAAATAAAACACCAACACAGTGTTTTCTTGTCCAAGGACCCCTGTGTCTCAACTCTCTGTTCAAGTGTAGTCACCTGAGAGGATAACATTTCCATACTGTGTGTAGTACAGGAACGGACCTGACTGCTAAGGCCAGGAGGCTCTTTTACTGGTACCCCCCACCAGGAACCCCTGTGTCCTCTGCAACAAAGATCCCTGTTTGTCAACTCCCAATTGTAGTGTACTCACCTGGGAGGATACCATTTGTACCATGTGTGTAGTGCAGGGAGTTGCATGACTGCCAATGCCAGGAGGCCCTGTCCCTACAAAAAAAAAACACCAACACAGTGTTCTCTTGTTCAAGGACCCCTGTGTCTCAACTCTCTATTGAAGTGTACTCACTTGGAAGGATAACATTTCTATACTATGTGCAGTACAGGGACTGACACCAATGTTAAGGCCGTGGGGCCCTGTTGCTGGTACTTCACCCAGCCAGCACAGTGTCCTCTGCACAAAGACCCCTGTTCGTCAACTCCCATTTGAAGTGTACTCACCTGAGAGGATAACATTTCTAATCTATGTGTACTACAGGAACTGGCATGACTGCTAAGGCCAAGATGCTCTGTTACTGTTACTCCACTCAACCAGCCCAGTGTCCTCTGCAACAAACACCCCTGTTTGTCAACTCCCAATGGAAGTGTACTCACCTGGGAGGATAACATTTCTAATCTATGTGTACTACAGGAACTGGCATGACTGCTAAGGCCAAGATGCTCTGTTACTGTTAATCCACTCAACCAGCCCAGTGTCCTCTGCAACAAACACCCCTGTTTGTCTACTCCCAATGGAAGTGTACTTACCTGGGAGGATACCATTTGTATAGTGTTTGTAGTGCAGGGAATTACATGACTGCCAATCCCAGGAGACCCTGTTCCTAGAAAACCAAACACTAACACAATGTTCTCTTGTCCAAGGACCGCTGTTTCTCAACTCTCTATTGAAGTGTACTCACCTTAGAGGCTATCATTTGTACAGTGTGTGTAGTACAGGGGGTTAAATGACTGCAACTCACAGGAGGGTTTCTTACTGTCACTCCAACCCCCAGGCCAGTGTCCTCTTCTCCAAAGGCTCTTGTTTGGGAAATCATAAAAGAAGTGTACCCACCTGGGGGGAACATTTCTCAAGTGCAGAAGTAGAGGGAGCGACATGAACATGACTGCTAAGGGCAGGAGGCTATGCCTCTCCAACTCCAAACACAAGCCCAGTGTACACCTGTCCAAATACTTCTGTTCGTTAATTCACAATGGAAGTGTGCTCTCCTGGGAGGATAACATTTCTCTAGTGTTGGAAGCTAGTTGGAGTGACCTGAATGTACAGCACAATGGGTCCTGTTTTGCCAACTCCAATCACCAGCCCAGTGTACACTTGCCCCAATGCATCTGTTAAGGAACTCTCAAATGAAGTTTACTTACCTGTGAGGTAAGTGAATGGTGCGAGTAAGCTGGACAGTGAGTGCCTGCAGCTTATTGCTGGTGTGAGTAAACGGATGTGATTGTGCCTATGGTTGCTGGTGGGTGGTATGGATGACTGGTGAATGTGAATAGTGGAGAATGAATGATGCATGTAGCTGAAGAAGAGTGGTTAGATTAAAAGGAGTTATAAGCTTTGAGGTAGTACGCAAGTGATGAGAGTTCTTGAGGAGTGTTGTGATGACTTAGTAGTAAAGAAGCAGAAGTGAATGGCTATTGAACATGCACGGAGTGAAAGTCGTTTTATGAATGGTCAAGGGATACACATGCCAAAGTAAGGTGGTGACTGGTGAAGTTAGAGGTTGAAATGACAGGTAGTTATGTGGACAAGTTATTATGTTTATGGTTGGTGCTGAAAGTAGTGTTGCAACTGCCTGAAGGCTAGAGAGTTGAGTGGGTGACTCATGCAGTAGATCGTGCTGAGTGTGTGTCCCATGGTGGTGTTCTGAAGGGATGACTGGTTATGCATGCAACTGAATGTGTGTTGTGAAGTGTCAGTGAACGGGTGATGGAGGCCATGGATATTGCATCTCATGTGTTTAGTGCCTCAACAGGTATCACTGGATGATGGGAGTCAATGGTATAAACAATTAGTTCTGTGAGTGTTATCAGTTTTTGCTGATGCAGCAGTGTAGTACTGCGAGTTGCTGAATGGTGCTGTTTAGGGCCCAATTAGGAGCTTGGTGGACTGGTTACTGCATTAAAAATAGTAAGGTTTCCTGTCCATCTTATTTCAAGCAGCATAGGATTAAACACACTTGTAAAAACGCAGACTGGAAATCTCTCATGTTTGTGATTGAGTACCGCATATGCCAAACTCTTAATCATACCCCTAATAACCAATCCACAGCTAAATTAGCCTGATGATCCAGGGCACAGCTGGTATCTATCACCGCCTTCTCCTAAGCCCTGTGACCAGGTAAGACAGCCAGACCATCTGGCTACTGGCACTGGTGAGTGAACACGTAGAGTAGATAACTTGCAGGAGAGCTTCTTGACGTAGTCAGCAGCGGCCATGCTACAGAGCTTCTTTTTTTCCAAGCTTCTGTCATGCTGCACAGAATGGTCGAAAGATTGATAAAACCATTAACACTAACATAGGCAAGACCTATTGGCAGGGAACGACAGGGCAAGCAAGAGCTTGGGAGGGTGGCGGGAGGGACAGGGCCAACAACAACGTGAGGATTGCGGAGACAATAGGGTGGGAAGGACAGGGCAAACAATGACAGGTCATGCAATGACTAAGTGTAAAAAACAAAAAACAAGACAGCATCCATTTTACATCTGATGTCTCTACCAACATCCCCATATCCGAGAAAACCACCCCAGTGCTGCTCTACTTCTGGAAAGAACTAAAGACTCAGTTCTAAAAGGACCTCTACCTTACATGCACTTACCATCCACAACCCTCTAATGCAGTAATGCTCGCAGTAGAGCTCAAGGGTTACATGCGGGCCCCCCTGTTAACAGCATCACTGGGTTGCTGTTTAGTTGACGCAGCACAAACATAAAAAAAAAGTTAAATGAGCAAGAATTTATTTAAAGGTTACTTGAAGTTTAAGAAAGTAAGTGACAGGGGTGCCCTTCACTGCGAAACTTTAGAAACACCTACATTTTTAAAGACATCTTGCAGTAAAAGTCTGATAAAGTCTCTTCAAAATTCACAAACTGTATTTCATCAACATGCAAAACCGATTCACCTTAGTACATCAGATTATATCAGTGCGTTGAGAAGTATTTCTTTTTGAGTGACAGCATTCTTCCCTTTCACAAGAAACACGTCCACATACAAAGGATTTCCCACAAAAGCCAAGGACTTGTGTAGAGATGTCTGCTTTTTGATACTTAAAGTATGTTTGTTTGTAGAAAATTATTGTTTTAGATTTATATGGGCCTGGCAGGTTCCCTAACAAACATTTGGCAAAAAACATGAGAAAACTCAGTGACAAAGCCAAAAGGCCGGTGATCAATGCCAGACCTTTTGGCTTTGCCACTGCTTGTTTAATATTTTAAAACATTCCAACCAAGTTCTGTCACTTTGTGGCCTTGGGACTTCAAGGGAATAGCATCTTCATAAGAGTGATTACAAGGTTTGTGACTATGCTTGCGGGGGCCTGCATTTTATTGATCGAGTGGCAGCAGGGAAGAGGTCTGGGGTAGTGGGCCAATTTGGGGTAGCTTTCAGTTGCTATGTGCACTATCTGGAGAAGACTGTATGATGCTGTTTGTCAGGAGTCCAACTGAGAATTGGGCTGGGCAATTGAGTCCCAAACAAACAGTTTTGCTGATTTCAGTACTTCCAAAATTTACTTCACAACATGCTTGGGCCTTCTCTCCCAGTAAAGGGAATCAAGTTTGGCATTACCTTATACAGCAAGACCCAGGTGTAATCTTTGCGCAGGAAACACATTTGCTTAAATTAGACACTCTCTGCATGGCCCATCCCAAATAGCCACATCAACATTAGGCCTACAGGGACTCTACACTCCTGGGTGTTGCCATATTCTGCAAAAAAGGGTTTCACACAAAGGTTATCAATACAACTAGGGACACTAGTGGGCGCTTTCTCTCCTTTACGATACAAAGGGGCGGAGCTGCCTTAAAACTCCTCAATCTTTATGCCCCTAATCAAGTGCAAGATGCCTTTTTTGCGACAGACTCTCAAGTATCAACTGCGCTCGCCAGCTGGCAATATCATTGTGGGTGGTGATCTTAATCTGGTCTGGGACCCAGAACTCAACAGGAACCCTACAAACACTCACAGCACAGGAGCTAAGCCTAAATTGCTTAAGAAGGAGCTGTCAGACTCTGGACTAGTCGATGCTTGGCGTTACTTACACCTCAACACAAAGGAAAATTCTTTCTATTCAAATGTCCACCATTCCTACTCTTGTATTGATTTCTCTTTGTAACCTCATCCCTCTTGCCCACTTTAACATCTGCCCGAATTTCCAATATTTCTATATCAGACCACGCACACAAAGAGCTTTCTTGGACCCAACGTAAGAACTGGAGCACCGCCCCACCCCATGCTGGCACCTTCTTCCCCAGCTTTAGTGCGACTCAGTGGAAAGACAGAAAATAAAAGATGCTAACACTGAACACTATGACATAAATGTTCTCCCAGATACCTCTCCTCATACCCTATGGGATGGCTTCAAAGCCACCATATGAGGTGCTATCTCTTCAATCCCTAAAGCTTGGGAAACTTGCCTATTTGAGGCAAAGCTTACAGACGAAATCCTCACCCTAGAACGTTCAGATAAACACCATCCCACGAAAAGCGTGAAGCGCCAACTCACTATTCTGCAAAAACAACTTTGAGTTCACAGGATTAATAAAGCAGAGCGATCCCTCCTAACATTAAAACAGGGGTACTATGAGGGGGTATAAGGTGGGCACCCTCCTTGCGTGCAAGCCCCGCCAAAAACAGGCAGGGGGCACGTCGCCAAACTTCAAACGGACAGTGAAGGATGGGCTGTTTGAGAATCAGATAAACAAGATGCCTTCTTGGCCTTCTATCAAGGCCTCTACACCTCGGGGTGAGAAGACCTGTCCTTGGCAGACATTGCCCTCCAGCCTGGTTGAGGAATTGGAGGAGCCCTTCACCGTGGCAGAACTCCATAAAGCCCTGAAAAGCCCAAGGGGAAATCACCTGGCCTTGAAGACCTCACAGCCTCCTTTTATATGATATTCCTCCCACACCTCCAAGACCACTACTTAAGCTCTATAACTCTTATTCGCACTCCAGAGGCCTACACTGACTATGTTCAATGCTGAGATCACATTGATTCCCAAGCCCAGCAAAGATCCTATACTCTGCTATTCTTATGGTCCGATAGTACTATTAAAAAATGGATACCAAGCTTCACACTACAAGGCTGGGTATAGGGCCTGACCAGGTGGGCTTCAGACCCTACAAAAAGGGATCAGACAACATCTGCTGGCTAGCCCATTTGGTTGAGAAGACACATAGGCATACTATCCCTGCACTCTTCCTCTCCCCTGATGTCAAAAAGGCCTTTGTCAGGGTGAGTTGGACGTTCCTGAAATCTGTCTTCCTAAAGGTGGGGCTAGGACCTGTTATGATCAGCAGGATCATGGCCTCATATACAACACCTACTGCCTCTATCTGAGTTAATGGCCCAACAACTTGATCTTTTCCACTCTGTAGGGGCACCCAACAGGGGTGCCCTTTTACCCCCTGCTTTTTTGCTCTTGGAATTGAGCCCTTGGGCATATATCTTAGGCCATCTTCGGACATCAAGGGTATCTCATTTGGGAGACAAGACCATAAGGTTCTTCTCTATGCCAATAACCTCCTTCTTGCATGAACAGAACCAGACATCTCTCTCCCCGCTGTGATCCATGCTCTCCACCTCTACGAACAGGTCTCTGGTTACAAAATGTTTCTGACCAAATGCCATGCGCTCAGTCTGACCTTACCTTTGGCGCACCTTCAATGCCTACAGGTGCTTACCCATTTCCAATTGGTCACGCTACCACAAAACAATATTGGAAGATATCCGACGTTGGTGGCCTCCCCAGATTTCTTGGTTTGGGTGCATAAATGTTGTAAAAATGAATATTCTTCACCACCTCTTCCAATCCTTGCCTACCCCTGTCCCTTCTGAGGACATCAAAAAGAAGCTGGGTGACCTACGGTCTTTCATCTGGAAGGGCCAAAACCATTGGATAGCCACAACAATCCTTATTCTCCCCAAAGATCGGGGCAGCCTAGCCTGCCCTAATTTACAAGATTATTACTGGGCAGCCCATCTGTAGGAAAGTCACTCTTTTTGGCATGGTTCCCCCCACTTTTTGCCCATTTATCAGTGTGTTTAGACTGTGTTCATTGGGATACTGCTAAACAGGACCCCAGTGACTGTGTTCTCTCCTCTAAATTGGGTTGCTTTGGTATCCTTTACATCCCACAAGTGGTACACTAGTGTACCCCTGTAAGTACTTAGGTACCCAGAGCATTGGTACGCCAGCTCAAGAAGGCAGAACAAAGGATTTTCTGGGGAAGAGGGAGGCTACACCCTCTCCCTTGGAAATAGGTGCTGCAAGGCTGGAGAAGGGTAGCCTCCCCACACCACTGGTTTGCTTTGATGGGCACATTTGGTGCCCTCCTTGTGGTCTGCAGCAGTCCAGGGACAACTGGTCCCTGCTCTGGCACGAAAACACACAAAGGAAAGGGGAGTGACCACTCCCCTGTCCATCACCACCTCTGGGGTGGTGCCTAGAGCTCCTTCAGGTGGCCATGTGATTCTGCCATCTTGGAAACAAGATGTGCAGGGGCCCCTAGATGCATGTGGTTAGTCAGGACAGGTGACTGATGTCAGTGACCCCCTCAGATAGTTAGTCACCCTCCAGAGTGACTATGCCCCCTGTTAGGGCTATTTAGGGACTCCCTTGCCGGTGGGTCCCCAGTTTCAGTCCCCAGACTCCACCAGGACTCCTCTGCATTGACCTCTTCTGCTCCTGGCAACCGGAACCACTACTGGACTTCACAGGAACCAAACACGCATGCAACTCCTGAGACAAATTCACCTTGCAACATTGTTTCTCTGGTTCCTTTCAACAATTGCAACATTTCCACAGCTGTGCATCCTCTGGGGTCAGCAAGACTTCAGCTGCACCAAAGAAGCAGTAAGGAATCTCCTTTGGAGTGAAGGAGTCTCTCTCCTGCATCCACAGGCACCTAAGGCAATGAAGACCGGCTGCTGGGATCTTCTGCCCTCCGGCTCCAGAAAGAGTCTCCAACACAGGTGGTGGTTTGGAGTGGTCCTCTTGGTCCCCTCTACCTGCTGTCCAACTTGGGAGACAGTGAGCCCTTGCCTCTCCTTGCAGGACAGTACCCCTGTGCTGCAGCAACACTTGCAGCAACCAAGGCTTGTTGACTCCTGCTCCAAGGGACCTTCATGCTCCAAGTAGCCCCAGCCTCCAACACTTCATCCTTGCAAGGACAGTCTTTCCTCTGCTCTTCCAACAACGTGGGACTCTTCTCCAGGTGTGCTGATTGAGCCTCACTGCAACTTACTGTGCCTGCTGCCAGTGGGTTGTCTGTGGGGGCTGTTATTGCTTCTTATGGCTCTCCTGACTGCTGAGGATCAGCTCCGTCTCCCCTCCAAGGGTTGAGTCCCACAGACCTTGCTGGTCCTCTTCTCTGCAAATTCTTTTCTGTCCCAATTTGCATTTGCCAAGGCTTGTTGGTGGTCCTTCTGGCCACTGACCATCTACAGCCCGGCGACCAACGTGGGACATCACCTGCATGGCTCCAAGGACTTCTCTGCAGCTCCTGGGCTCCACAGTTAATCTGCATCTTCCCTCGTCGACCCGAATCTTCATCCACAGAAGGTTGGGTAGTGGCTCCTGCCCCTCCTGGACACTCCTGTGTGGACTGGACTCTATCCTCTTCTTTTGCAGGTCCTCCTCTTCTGGGATCCACATGTGGGTTCCAGCGGACTAGTCCTGGTCTTGTAATCTTCCTTTTGTTAGTGTTTGGGTAGACCAGATAACTTACCTCTGCTCTCCTGGTTTCTGGGGGTCACCTAGGTACTCACCTCTCGGGGTCCCGAGTTCTCCCAGCTCCTTCCTAACTACTCCACATCCTTGGATGGGTTTACCTCATTTTGCATTTCACTATTTTAGTAACTGGTTTGCCCCCCCCTCCCCATATGGCCCTAGCTCTTTTTCACAAATTCTTGCCAATGCTTGTTATTCTATATGATAATTCCTATTTAAGTAATATAGTTCAGTGCTACTGTAATAAAGTACATTTATTTTTGTAACACTGTGTAGTTCCTTTCAGGTGTGATAAGTTGCTGTGTGACTACTGTATTGCAAGTGCTGTACACTCCTCCTAGATACGTCTTGGCTGCTCACCACAGCTACTATTAGAGAGCCCTGACTTCCTAGACACTGTCTCACTCATTAATAGGGGTAGCCTCAACCTGGTATAAGGTGCAAACACCATAGGTGTCCATCACACACCAGGCCAGCTTCCTACATTGGTGGTGAAGTAGTGGGATAAGACACTTGCAAATGCCTTACCACTCTGTCGCTGGTAACTTTCGAAAGGAAAGGCCATCACTAGTCTATAGGGTACACTACACTTAGTAATTAGAATCACTAGACTTCTAGTTCAGGTAAGTTGGGGTTCTAGCATAGCTCTTTCTCTAAACTCTGTAGAAAGTCTAGTTACTTAAAGTAGGTAGGTGCACCCACGCTACTCTAGGAGAATGCATTCAGTAGAAAACACAGCTCAGGTCTCTGACTCTCGGTATGAGAATCTTACCTGTCAGGAATTGAGGGAGATGTGTGCTTTTAAGAAGCTGAAGACAGGGAAAAATCCAAACAAATCTCTCCTCTTAGGATTGCTCCTTCAGGTTGATAGCCAGAACACTACAGACCAGGAGGGACAGGAGGAAGAGACTGACCCCCCACTCCTAGCTAAATAAAACCCAGACTTCACTGGGGACGGTCAGGAAGAAACTGGGGAACACACTAGTCCTGCAGGGAGCACTCATGGCAGTGCAAAGAGAGGACACGCCAGTAGGCCCACTTTTACTCCTGGGGGTTAGTGCAAAAAGTCTCCAGGTGGAGGGATAGGTCCTCCTCATCTGTCCATACCCATGTCTCAGCAGTATCTGATGAGACTAACCACTCTAGCTCAGGAGGGTGTACTCCCGAGATAGGCAATTCATCAAACTGAGGCTAGAGGAGGCCAGACTGAGGCTGCAGCAGCAACAATTAGCCCTAGATAGGGAGGCCTTGGCAATAGAAAGGGAACTGCAGAATCTGGGCCTAACACCCCATCGTGGCAGCAACAAATTTAGGGAGACCAGGGTCAGGGAGGACTCCTATAACTCCAGGAACCTAAGTAAAATTACCGCACTTTACCAGATTGGTGATGATATCCACAAGTGGTTCACTGCCTTGGAGAGGGCCTGTAAAGTTCAGAGAGTCCCTAAAAGACAGTAGGCAGCTATCTTGTGGCTTTCTTTTTCTGATAAAGGCAGGGACAAACTCCTCACTGTCAGAGAAGAGGACGCAGATAACTATGATGCACTTAAGAATACACTCCTTGATCAATTTGGCTTAACCACAGAGGAGTACAGAATAAAATTCAAGGAGACTAGAAAGGAGTCCTCTCAAGATTGGGTAGCTTTTGTGGACTGCTTTGTCAAGTACCTGGAACACTGGTTACATGGCAGCAATGTTCATGATTGTCAGGGTGTGTATCTTGTGAGAGAGCACACTCTTAACAATTGCACGTATGATAAACTGCATCAGTACCTGGTGGACTCAGATCTGACCACTCCCCAAGAATTGGGTGAGATGGCAAATAAATGGGTTCATACCAGGGTGGGTAGGAAAATGTCCATAGGGGGGGCTCCACAAAAATCAGGACAAGGATGGGGACAAATCAAACAAGAAAGAGGCTTCATCAGGCCCACAAAATTCTTCTGAGGGTAGGTCAAAGTCTTTTCCTCTTCCCACAAGAAACCTTGGCGCTACATATGTGGACCAAAAGGACATAGGGCAGGTGACAGCACCTGTCCTAAAAACAGCACCACGCCTGCCACTACCACTACAAATTCTACTCCTAGTGTCCCTGGCAGTAGTAACAGCAATGGGGACTGTAGTGGACTCTGGGTTAGTCAGAGAGACCAGTGAGGCAGTTTTGGTCTCTGATGGTGGCATTGAACTTGCCATCCAACTGCTTGTCGCCTTAATATGGATAAGTACAGGCAGCATCCACTTATAAATGGTGTTGAGGCTGAGGCCTACAGGGACACAGGTGTCAGTGTCACAATGGTGACTGAAAAACTGGTATCACCTGAACAACGCCTACTTGGTCACACTTACCAAGTTACTGACGTTCACAACAACACTCGGTTCCACCCCATGGCTGTAGTTGACTTTAGGTGGGGGGGTTATTGGCCCAAAGAAAGTTGTGATATCCCCTGATCTACCTGTAGAGTGTCTGTTAGGGAAAGATTTGGAGACTTCAGCTTGGGAGTTGGAAGCCCATGAAGCAAGACTGGGTACCCCTGGGCAGACATTTGCTTTGATAAGAGCACAGGCCAAGAAGCAGGGAGAGCAAGGAGCACTGGAGCCTGGAAAAATGGCCCAGGAAGCTCCCAAAAAGAGAAGCAGGCAGGGTAAAAAGTTATCCCTTGTTCGGATTTCCAACGAGGATCCTACTCTTGAGGGAGAGGAACCTGCCCCTCGGGTGGAACCTACAACAAAGGAGCTTAAAGGTGATACAGCTGAGCTCTTAGGTGCAGGAGGACCCACCAGGGAATAACGTAGCCTACAGCACAAGTCCTGTCCTACTCTAGAGAGTCTGAGGTAGCAAGCTGCAGCTCAGGAAACAGGGGATGTCAGTGAGCCACCAGTAGGTTGACCATTCCTCATAAGTTTAGGGAGCTTTTGTTGATCTTGGCCCCATGACAATCCCCTTGAAGGCCATTTGGGGCAAAGCAAGACTTGGGACAGACTTTTCCCACACTTTCACTTGCCCCACATGTCTGAGGCTATAGAGGAGTTTTGCCACTCCTGTGTAACCTGTCAAGCTAGTGGCAAGACAGGTGGCACTCCAAGGCCCCCCTAATCTCACTACCAGTGGTTAGGGTACCCTTTGAGAGGGTAGGGGTGGACATTGTTTGCCCCATGGATCCTCCAACTGCCTCTGGAAACAGGTTTATACTGGTGGTGGTGGACCATGCCACCAGGTACCCAGAAGCAATTCCCCTTAGGACTACTGCAGATCCTGCAGTGAGCAGGACCCTCCTGGGAATCTTTTCCAGGGTGGGTTTTCCTAAGAAGGTGGTGTCAGGCAGATGTGCCAACTTCATGTCTGCATATCGTAAAGCCATGTGGAAGGAGTGTGGTGTAACATACAAATTCACCACCCCTGATTACACACAGACAAATGGGTTAGTTGAGAGATTCAACAAAACCCTCAAAGCATGATAATGGGACTCAGAGAAACTCAGGAGGAGATGGGCTGTACTATTGCCTTGTCTCCTCTTCGCCTACAGGGAAGTTTCACAAAAGGAAGTGGGCTATAGCCCCTTTGAGCTTTTGTTTGGACATCCTCTTAGGGGTCCACTTGCCCTTGTGAGGGAAGGTTGCGAGCAACCTTTCAACCCCCCAAACAGGACATAGTAGATTATGTGCTAGGCCTAAGATCCAAGATGGCTTTGTACAAGAAGAGGGCATCTAATAACCTTGAGGTCAGCCAAAAACTGCAAAAGCACTGGCATGACCACAAAGGCAGTACTGACTGTTTATCAGCCAGGACAAAAGGTGTGGGTTCTGGAGACTTTGGCTCCCAGGGCACACTAAGATAAATGGAGTGATCCTCTCACTATTGTGGAGAAGAAAGATGAGGTCACCTACTTGGTCGACCTAGGCATTCCCAGAAGCCCCCGTAGGGTGGGTCATGTGAATCGTCTTAAGCCTTCCTACGACAGGGCTGACATGACTTTGCTCATGGCATCTTATGAAGGTCAGGAGGAAGAGAGTGACCCTCTCCCTGACCTCTTCCCCCACAACCCAGTAGATGGCTCAGTAGAGGGAGTAGTTCTTGTTGACTGCCTCTCTGACCAGCAAAAGCATGACTGTAGACATCTCCTGGGTCAGTTCTATGAACTGTTTTCCCTGACCCCTGGTCAAACCGCTTGGTGTGAATACACCATCACAAAGGTGACAGTCTGCCTGTACAAAGCAAAATATATAGGCAGCCTGATCATGTCAGAGAATGCATCAAAGCAGAAGTGTAGAGGATGCTTGACCTAGGAGTCATTGAGCTTTCAGACAGCCCTTGGGCTAGTCCTGTAGTCGTAGTGCCCGAGCCCCACTCTCAAAAGGGTAAGAGAGAAATGAGGTTCTATGTTGACTACAGAGGGGTAATACAGTCATCAGGACTGATGCTCATCCAATCCCTAGGGCGGATGAGCTAATAGATACTCTGGCTGCTGATAAGTATCTTAGCACATTTTTTTTGACTGCTGGCTACTGGCAGATCAAATTATCAGAGAATGCCAAACCTAAAACAGCATTTTCAACACCAAGTGGGCATTATCACTTTACAGTGATGACCTTTGGGTTGACGAATGCCCCTGCAACATTTCAAAGGCTGGTGAACAAAGATCTCCAAGGCCAGGAAAGCTTTAGTGCAGCATATCTAGATGATAAAGCTGTCTCCAGTTCCACCTGGGAGGATCACCTGGTCCACCTTGGAAATGCACTTAAGGCCTTGAAAATGGCAGTCCTCACTATCAAGGCATCAAAATGCCCGATAGGGCAGGACAAAGTAGTTTATTTGGGCCACCTGGTAGGTGGAGGCTAAATTCAGCCACTCCAGGGCAAAATCGAGACAATCATGGATTGGGATGCCCCTACTACTCAAACGCAAGTCAGAGCCTTCTTAGGTTCTGATTGTGTACTACAGAAGGTTCATTAAAGGGTATGGTTCCATTGTAGCACCCTTAAATGACCTTACATCCAAACGGATGCCAAGGAAAGTTTTGGCCTGGCAGTTCGGGCTGGGCTTTTCCCATGGGGAATAGGGTCAAGACTTATTTGCATATGGCTGGGTCCAAACTGGAATGGCATGGCATGGCAAGCAAAAAAACGGATGGATTAAACCCAGATCTGTGACTGGGGGTGAATGTTTGGTTTGCTCTGTATTCTGTCAATCATCTGTTGTTTTTGCATTTGTCGCCGCAAGTGGGAAGGGTATGCCCAGATGTGGGTCCCGTGCTTGCTATGCCACCAGAATCAAACTAGCCTGGCTGATGAAGGGTGATCCCATGAAACCGGTCCCAGGATGCTTGTTTCTGGTCCAGGGAGGACCTGGCCTAGCAGTTCGGGCTGGACTGTTCCCATGGGGAACAGGGTCAAGACTGATTTGCATATGGCTGGGTCCAAACTGGAATGGCAAGCACAAAAACTGATGGATTAAACCCAGATCTGTGACAGGGAGTGAATGTTTGATTTGCTCTGCATTCCGTCCATCATCTGTTGTTTTTGCAAGAAAGTTTTGTAGACAGCTAGCCGCCAGAAGGGGTTTGAGGACCTTAACAGGCCATGTGCTCTGCTCCCATTCTAAGAAGCCCTGATTGCTCCAAATAATTAATTGTCCAAACAGATGCTTCTGAGGTAGGGATAGGGGCAGTTCTTTCACAACAAAATGAAGAGGGTCAGGATCAACCTGTTGCTTTTAAAAGTAGCAGACTGACCCCTAGAGAGAAGCGTTGGTCAGCCATTGAGAGGGAGGCCTTTGCTGTGATCTGGGCCTTGAAGACGCGGAGGACATACCTGTTTGGCACTCACTTCCTTGTTCAGACAGACCACAAGCCCCACCTATGGCTTAAACAGATGAAAGGAGAAAATGCCAAATTGTTGAGATGGTCAATCTACCTACAGGGAATGGACTGTGGAGTGGAACATAGACCTGGGAGTAACCACTCCAATGCAGATGGACTCTCCATATATTTCCACTTAGACAATGAAGACTCAACTGAGCAAGGTTAGTCTTATTGTCCTTCTTTTGGGTGGGAGGGTTGTGTAGGAAAGCCACTCTTTTTGGCATGGTTACCCCACTTGTTGTCTGTTTATCAGTGTGTTTGGACTGTTTTCACTAGGACCCTGCTAACTTGGACCCCAGTGATTGTGCTCTCACCTGCAAATTTGGTTGCTTTGATACCCTTTACACCTCACACTTGGCATACTGGTGTACCCCTGTAAGTCTCTAGTATATGTTTCTTAGCTACCCAGGGCATTGGGCATTGGGCTGCAGCATCTATTATGCCACCCATGGGGGCCCATGCAAAATGTGTTTGCAGGCCTGCCATTTCAGCCTGCATGAAAAGGTGCGTGCACCTTTTCACAGGTCACTGTACTAGGTCACTGTAAGTCACTCCTATGGTAGGCCCTCGTAGCCCAGAGGGCAGGGTGCAGGTCCCAATGTGTGAGGGTACCCCTGCATGAGCAGAGGTGCCACTACGAACCCCAGTTCCAATGCACTGGACTTTGTAAGTGCAAGGAAACCATTTTATCCGTGTACTGGCCACTGCCTGTGGTCCAGCTACATAATGGTAACTCTGAACCAAGGCATGTTTGGTATCAAACATGTCGGAATAATATCCCAATACTGATGCCAGCATTGGTGGCATGATTCCATGCACTGTGGGGGCTCCTTAGAGGACCCCCCAGTATTGCTCCTATTAGTCTTTCAGGGTTTGCGGTTAGCCCACGCTGCTGCAGCACCTCAGACAGGTTTCTGTCCTCCTGCTGCTTGACCAGCTCAAGCAGGGGACGGCAGAACAAAGGATTTCCTGTGGGAGAGGAAGGCAACACCCTCTCCTTTGGAAATAGATGTTTCAAGTCTGGGGAGGGGTAGCCTCCCATGCCACCAGTTTGCTTTGAAGGGCACATTTGGTGCCCTACTTACATAATCCAGTTTCCACCAGTCAGTGGACCCCAAGTCCCTGCTCTGATGTGAAACCACACAAAGGAAAGGGGAGTGACCACTCCTCTGTCCATCACTACCCCAGGGGTGGTGTCCAGAGCTCCTCCAGGTGGCCACTTGTTTCTGCCATCTTGGAAAAAAGATATGCAGAGGCCCCTGGGAGCATCTGGTTAGTCAGGACAGTGACTGACGTCAGTGAACCCCTCTGATAGGTGGTTACCCTGCAGAGTGACCAAGTCCCCTGTTCGGGCTATTTAGGGACTCCCTTGCAGGTGGGTCCCCAGATTCGGCATGCAAGACTCCTCCAGGACTCCTCTGCATCAGCCTCTTCTGCTCCTAGCCCCCAGAACCACTACTGGACTTCATGGGAACCAAACAAGCCTGCAATTCCGAAGACGACCTCACCTTGCAACACTGTTTCTCTGGCTCCTTCCATCAATTACAACATTTCCACAGCTGTACATCCTCTGGGGTCAGCAAGACTTCAGCTGCACCAAAGAAGCAAGAAGGAATCTCCCTTGGAGTGAAGGAGTCACTCCCCTGCATCCGCAGGCACCTAGGGCAATGACAACAAGCTGCTGAGATCTTCTGCCATCCTGCTCCAGTAAGAATCTCCAACACAGGTGGTGGTTCGGAGTGGTCCTCTTTGTCGTCTCTACCTGCTGTCCAACTTGGAAGAGGGTGAGACCTTGCCTTTTCTTGCAGGACAGTACCCCTGTCCACCGTGACTCTTGCAGCAACCAAGGCTTGTTGATTCCTGCCCCAAGGGATCTTCAGGCTCCTAGTAGCCCCCGGCCGCCAGCACTTCATCCTTGCAAGGACAGTCTCTTTGCTGCTGTTCCAGCGATGTGAGACTCCTCTTCAGGTGTGCTGATTGAGCCTCACTGAATCTTACTGTGCCTGCTGCCAGTGGTTTGCCTGGGGGGGCTACGACTGCTTCAGCTCACTCTCCCAACTGCCGAGGGTCAGCCTGGACTCCCCTCCAAGGTTCGAGTCCCCTGGACCTTGCTGGTCCTCTTCTACTCTGCAAATCCTTTTCTGTCATGATTTGTATTTGCCAAGGCTTGTTGGTGGTCTTCCTGACCATCTGCAACCCGGCGACCGAAATAGGGCATCACGTGCATGGCTCCAAGGACTTCTCTGCAGCTCCTGGGCTTCACAGCTGATCTGCATCTTCCCTCGTCGACCCGGATCTTCATCCACAGAAGGGTGGGTAGTGACTCATGCCCCTCCTGGACACTCCTGTGTGGACTGGACTCTGTCCCTTTCTTTTGCAGTTCCTCTTCTTCTGGAATCACTGTTGGGTTCCACTGGACTAGTTCTGGTCTTGCAATCTTACTTTTCCAAGTCCCCTTGTTAGTCTTTGGGAAGACCGGGTAACTTATCTCTGCTCTTCTGGTCGCCTGGTGCCACCTGGGTACTCACCTCTTGGGGTCCTGAGATCTCCCAGCTCCCTCCAAACTCCTCCACATTCTTGGAAAGGGGACCTCACTTTGCATTCCACTGTTTTAGTGTATGGTTTGGTCCCCCCTCCAGAGCCCTAGCTATTCTTCACTAATTCTGGCTAATGCTTGTTGATCTATATATATATATATATATATATATATATATATATATATATATATGTTGTGTGTACTTACCTTCAGTTGGGGGACTGCCTATAAGTAATCTAGTTCAGTGCTACTGTAATAAAGTAACTTTATTTTGTAACACTGTGTGGTTCCTTTCAAGTGTGATAAGTTGTGGTGTGACTACTGTGGTACTGCAAATGCTTTACACATCTCATAGATAAGTCTTGGCTGCTCACCACAGCTACCACTAGAGAGCCCTGGCTTCCTAGACACTGTCTCACTCACTAATAGGGGTTGCCTGGACCTGGTATAAGGTGCAAACACCATAGGTGTCCAACACACACCAGGCCAGCTTCCTACACCATCTACACTATGGCCCTCATTACGACCCTGGCGGTAATACCACCAACAGGCTGGCGGTAATTACCGCCAAATTATGACCATGGCGGTGATATCTCCGATAGACAGCCAA
The DNA here is from genome assembly GCF_031143425.1 of Pleurodeles waltl. Classification (NCBI taxonomy): domain Eukaryota; kingdom Metazoa; phylum Chordata; class Amphibia; order Caudata; family Salamandridae; genus Pleurodeles; species Pleurodeles waltl. The sequence continues at coordinate 1,026,819,427 of NC_090437.1, read as the reverse complement.
TGTACCACACCGACCGCCAGGGCGGAAACAACAGGCACCACAGTGGTAGTCGCCCACAGACGGAAAACAAAGTACCACCCACCGTATTTTGACCCTTGAATCTGCCACCTTTTCTGGGGTGGTACCAACACCATCAAAAGCCTGGCAGAAACAGAACACAAAAGTCAAAGGACTCACGATTGGAGACACAGGTAAGAACCACACCTCCATGGAAACCGAACTGCATGTTTTCCCGATGATCTTCTATGTCATGCTCCACCTGGAACACCAACGCCGGCGAAGATGACGACAGTGAGTACAGCCACCTAGCACACAAGGGGGGGAGGAAAACGAGAGCGACACACACACGCACAACACACACCCGACATACACATACCATACACACAACCAGCTGCACAAGAAAAACAATTTGTCCCGATAATTGTCAGAATAAAGCAAGGACAACAAGAATTGACTAAAGTAATTGTAATCAGTTCACCAAAAAATTTAATAAGTTGATGTGGCAATGCAACAGATATGTACAAATGTTCAAAAAAGGGACACTGCCCAGTCCATAGTTCATAGGGCCCACATGGCCAAAGGACAAAGCCCAAGGCCCCACTAGAATCCTGCCCCAATACGGAGAGAACACTTCAGGAGCATCAGTTGGCAAATAGGCAGGCACCTCAGGGGAAGGGGGGGACACCTCAGCCAGATGCGGAAACAAGATCACTGGTTCTGGAGGGAGCAACATGCCCTGTGCTTGGTCCTGGGGAACGCAAGGTCACAGTCTCTCAGGTGGGTGAATACTCCACTGGTTCTGGAGGGGACAACATGCCCTGTGCTTGGTCTTCGGGAGTGCAAGGCCACAGTCTCTCAAGTGGGTGACTTGCCCACTGGTTCTGAAGGGGGCAACATGCCCTGTGCTTGGTCCTGGGTGTGCAAGGCCACAGTCTCTCAAGTGGGTGAATACCCCACTGGTTCTGGAGGGGGCAACATGCCATGTGCTTGGTCCTGGAGAGTGCAAGGCCACAGTATCTCATGTCGGTGATTTGCCCTCTGCTTCTGGAGGGGGCAACATGCCCTGTGCTTGGTCCTGGGGAGTGCAAGGCCACAGTCTCTCAGGTGGGTAACTTGCCCACTGGTTCTTGAGGGGGCAACAAGCCCATTGCTTGGTCCTGGGGAGCCCCAGGCCACAGTCTCTCAGGTGGGTGGCTTGCCCACTGGTTCTGGTGGGGGCAGGCCGCACAGCAGCCCATGAAGGCTGGACTATATGGTGTCCGATGGCAGTGACGGCTGCAATGTGGTGGTGGTTGTGGGAGGCTCCAGCTCAGCCCCTGCACCCTCCGATGGCTGCACTGTGGTGGTGGTTGTGGGAGGCTTCTGCTCAGCCCCTGCACTCTCTGATGGCTGCACGACCATGGCTGGCAGTGGGGGCTCCGTGACAGCTGCTCCTTCCCCTTCTTTGTGGCTGGTGCAGGCTTCTTCCCCTTCTTTGTGGCTGGTGCAAGCTCCTTCCCGTTTTTTGTGGCTGGTGCAGGCTCCTTCCCCTTCTATGTGGCCGGTGCAGGCTCCTTCCCCTTCTTAGTGGCTAGTACAGGCTCCTTCCCCTTTAGTATTGTTGGCTTGGAATCCCGACCACCACAAGTAGGTGGTGCTACCACTGGGCCCGTGGACTGTTTGGCTGAGGTGCTTGGATGGGTCCTTGCTACCCTGCCCATACATGCAGGACGGATGGAGGGGTAGGGAAGAGGTCAAGTTGGGCAAGGAAAAGCTTTTTAGGGACGGGAGGAGGGAGGACTAATGAGAGTGGAGGATGAGGGAGTAGTTGTTGTAGGTGTTGGTCTGCTGGATTTGGGTGCAGGTGCATGGGAGGTATGCTGTTGTGAGGTGGATGGCTGTTGGGTGTCTGAGTGCTTGCGTCTGTGTACTTTAGGGGGGGACAGACATGGTTGGAGAGGACACAGGGGACATGTGCATGGATGTTGTGGAGGTGTCTGCCAGGGAGGTGTGTTTTCTGCTTGGTGTGGTGATGATGCTGGTAGTGCATGATGTTGTAGTGCATGCAGGTGTGAGTATGGACGTAACTGGGAGGGAGGTGGGGGAGGAGGAGGAGGGCGAGACAGTGGAAATAGTGGATGTTGTTGTGTCTGCAAATGATTGATGTTTGTGTGATTGCCTGTGGGATGAAGTGTGATGCTTGTGTTTGCCTGTGACACTCTTGGGTGTTGTCTTGTGTGCATGCTTGTCTGGCTGTGTGCTTGGGATGGGTTGGGGTTGAGGAGAATTGGACTGGGAAGTGGAAGCTGGAGGGTGGACGGTTTAAACAGGGACAATGGCTGCCATCAGAGAAGATGCCAGAGCCTGAATCGATCTCTATTGGGCCGCCAATCCACAGTGAATGCCCTCCAGGAATGCATTAGATTGCTGCATCTGGGAAGCCACCCCTTGCATGGCATTCACAATGGTTGTTTGCCCTACAGAGATGGCTCTCAGGAGGTCAATAGCCTCCTCACTCAGGGCAGCAGGGCTCACTGGGGCAGGGCCTGAGGTGCCTGGGGCAAAGGAGATGCCCACCCTCCTGGGTGAGCGGGCACGGGCAACTCGCTGAGGGACTGCTGGGAGTGCGGTGCTGGTACAGGGGAGGAGGCTATACCTGCAGCTGGGGTGGTCACAGATGTGTCCGCTGTAGGAAAGTACCATCTTGCCTGGCATGTTACCCCCATTTTTCACTGTATATATGTTGTTTTAGTTGTATGTGTCACTGGGACCCTGGTAACCCAGGGCCCCAGTGCTCATAAGTGTGCCTGAATGTGTTACCTGTGTAGTGACTAACTGTCTCACTGAGGCTCTGCTAATCAGAACCTCAGTGGTTATGCTCTCTCATTTCTTTCCAAATTGTCACTAACAGGCTAGTGACCATTTTTACCAATTTACATTGGCTTACTGGAACACCCTTATAATTCCCTAGTATATGGTACTGAGGTACCCAGGGTATTGGGGTTCCAGGAGATCCCTATGGGCTGCAGCATTTCTTTTGCCACCCATAGGGAGCTCTGACAATTCTTACACAGGCCTGCCACTGCAGCCTGAGTGAAATAACGTCCACGTTATTTCACAGCCATTTTTCACTGCACTTAAGTAACTTATAAGTCACCTATATGTCTAACCTTTACCTGGTAAAGGTTAGGTGCAAAGTTACTTAGTGTGAGGGCACCCTGGCACTAGCCAAGGTGCCCCCACATTGTTCAGAGCCAATTCCCTGAACTTTGTGAGTGCGGGGACACCATTACACGCGTGCACTACATATAGGTCACTACCTATATGTAGCTTCACAATGGTAACTCCGAATATGGCCATGTAACATGTCTATGATCATGGAATTGCCCCCTCTATGCCATCCTGGCATAGTTGGCACAATCCCATGATCCCAGTGGTCTGTAGCACAGACCCTGGTACTGCCAAACTGCCCTTCCTGGGGTTTCACTGCAGCTGCTGCTGCTGCCAACCCCTCAGACAGGCAGCTGCCCTCCTGGGGTCCAGCCAGGCCTGGCCCAGGATGGCAGAACAAAGAACTTCATCTGAGAGAGGGTGTGACACCCTCTCCCTTTGGAAAATGGTGTGAAGGCAGGGGAGGAGTAGCCTCCCCCAGCCTCTGGAAATGCTTTGTTGGGCACAGATGTGCCCAATTCTGCATAAGCCAGTCTACACCGGTTCAGGGACCCCTTAGCCCCTGCTCTGGCGCGAAACTGGACAAAGGAAAGGGGAGTGACCACTCCCCTGACCTGCACCTCCCCTGGGAGGTGTCCAGAGCTCCTCCAGTGTGCTCCAGACCTCTGCCATCTTGGAAACAGAGGTGCTGCTGGCACACTGGACTGCTCTGAGTGGCCAGTGCCACCAGGTGACGTCAGAGACTCCTTGTGATAGGCTCCTTCAGGTGTTGCTAGCCTATCCTCTCTCCTAGGTAGCCAAACCCTCTTTTCTGGCTATTTAGGGTCTCTGTCTCTGGGGAAACTTGAGATAACGAATGCATGAGCTCAGCCGAGTTCCTCTGCATCTCTCTCTTCACCTTCTGATAAGGAATCGACCGCTGACCGCGCTGGAAGCCTGCAAACCTGCAACATAGTAGCAAAGACGACTACTGCAACTCTGTAACGCTGATCCTGCCGCCTTCTCGACTGTTTTCCTGCTTGTGCATGCTGTGGGGGTAGTCTGCCTCCTCTCTGCACCAGAAGCTCCGAAGAAATCTCCCGTGGGTCGACGGAATCTTCCCCCTGCAACCGCAGGCACCAAAAAGCTGCATTACCGGTCCCTTGGGTCTCCTCTCAGCACGACGAGCGAGGTCCCTCGAATCCAGCGACTCTGTCCAAGTGACCCCCACAGTCCAGTGACTCTTCAGCCCAAGTTTGGTGGAGGTAAGTCCTTGCCTCACCTCGCTGGGCTGCATTGCTGGGAACCGCGACTTTGCAGCTACTCCGGCCCCTGTGCACTTCCGGCGGAAATCCTTTGTGCACAGCCAAGCCTGGGCCCACGGCACTCTAACCTGCATTGCACGACTTTCTAAGTTGGTCTCCGGCGACATGGGACTCCTTTGTGCAACTTCGGCGAGCACCGTTTCACGCATCCTCGTAGTGCCTGTTTCTGGCACTTCTCCGGGTGCTACCTGCTTCAGTGAGGGCTCCTTGTCTTGCTCGACGTCCCCTCTCTCTTCAGGTCCAATTTGCGACCTCCTGGTCCCTCCTGGGCCCCAGCAGCGTCCAAAAACGCCAAACGCACGATTTGCGTCTAGCAAGGCTTGTTGGCGTCCTTCCGGCGGGAAAACACTTCTGCACGACTCTCCAAGGCGAGAGGGATCCGTCCACCAAAGGGGAAGTCTCTAGCCCTTTTCGTTCCTGCAGAAACCTCAGCTTCTTCTGTCCAGTCGAAGCTTCTTTGCACCCGCAGCTGGCATTTCCTGGGCATCTGCCCATCTCCGACTTGCTTGTGACTTTTGGACTTGGTCCCCTTGTTCCACAGGTACCCTAGATTGGAAATCCACAGTTGTTGCATTGCTGGTTTGTGTCTTTCCTGCATTATTCCTCTAACACGACTCTTTTGTCCTTAGGGGAACTTTAGTGCACTTTGCACTCACTTTTCAGGGTCTTGGGGAGGGTTATTTTTCTAACTCTCACTATTTTCTAATAGTCCCAGCGACCCTCTACAAGGTCACATAGGTTTGGGGTCCATTCGTGGTTCGCATTCCACTTTTGGAGTATATGGTTTGTGTTGCCCCTATCCCTATGTTTCCCCATTGCATCCTATTGTAACTATACATTGTTTGCACTGTTTTCTAAGACTATACTGCATATTTTTGCTATTGTGTATATATATCTTGTGTATATTTCCTATCCTCTCACTGAGAGTACACTCTAAGATACTTTGGCATATTGTCATAAAAATAAAGTACCTTTATTTTTAGTATAACTGTGTATTGTGTTTTCTTATGATATTGTGCATATGACACTAAGTGGTACTGTAGTAGCTTCACACGTCTCCTAGTTCAGCCTAAGCTGCTCTGCTAAGCTACCATTATCTATCAGCCTAAGCTGCTAGACACCCTATACACTAATAAGGGATAACTGGGCCTGGTGCAAGGTGCAAGTACCCCTTGGTACTCACTACAAGCCAGTCCAGCCTCCTACATCCGCTACCACCAGGGAGCTCGGATCTGAGGAGGTATCAGAGTCTGTATTGTCCCCTCCAGTCTCCACTGTGGTGTTCCCCTCACCCTCCATCCGACTGGTGCCCGCAGCGTTGGTGGACTCTGTCTCCAGGGTCCTGTGGGATGCAGCTCCCTCTGTCGCCAGTGCCTCTGCTCCTCCGCCAGATGATGATAATGCACATAAGGACAGGATGACAAAACATGAAAGTGGGGGAGAGAGACAAAGGATACACAGGGTCAATGACTGCACCAACACCACCGTTGGCGTACACAGCACCTTCACACACAGGGAACAGGCCTACGCACTATGCATTGCACTACCAGTGAAATGGATACTCAACAAGGAATGAGGAGGGGTACACACAGGAAACTGCAGCACAACTGGGACCCATGCAGCCCTGACCAGCAGTGAATGCTAACAAGCTAGGCAAGCAGTATTTCCCCTTCAGACCCTTAGCAACCAGAGGACCTACTCTACTATGTCTGGCCTCGCCTAGGGGCACCCACGGACACGCACACACCACCCGGATACCACCCCTCCAGCCGTAAGCATCAATGATGGCCACTGTACTCACCCCCTTGTGGCTGCTGTGATTCCCTCAAGGGCCCATCCAGTTCAGGATAGGCCACCGCCAGTATGCGGGCCATCAGGGGGGTCAGGGTCCAACGGGCAGCCCTCCCTTGTTGGGATGCCATCCCCAGCTCGGGGCCCACGGCCTTCCGTGCCCAGCATTTCAGGTCCTCCCACCGTTTGCGACAGTGGGTGCTCTGCCTGCCATAGACCCCCAGGGTCCACACCTCCTTGGCGATGGCACACCATTTATCCTTCTTTTGATGGGCGCTGTCCTGCAGAGGCAATACAGACAGGAGAACACCATTAGACAAACAGTCCAGCCAGTAACACAAATGACCTACCATACCCGTTTACATCACCATTGGCACACACATAGCCCAACACACAACGTGTACCCCGCCAAGAGGATATCCCCCCACCCCATTGCACGATGCCTTCACACGCAATTCCATTCATTCATGCCACATGCATTGTGCCCACAGTGTACTCACCTGTTGGTCTGGAGGCCCATACAGCAGTCCGTACTGGGGTAGGACCCCATCCACCAGCCGCTCCAACTCCTCAGAAGTGAAGGCTGGGGCCCTTTCCCCGGTCACACGGGCCATGGTAGGTTCAAGACACAGGTCACAGAAGCACATGCAGTGTAGGTCCTCTCCTATGGAAGGTCAGGAAACAAGTGAGGAATATGATAGACAATGGTGGCTATGTCCGCGGCGGTGCATACCGTCACCGCCGGAATAGATCACAATTGGCCACTGTACCCCATAGGGCCCAATTATAACCAATGAGTAGTTGCACAGCGGTTCGTGACCGCCTACCGCCATGGTGCACAATACCAGTGGCATTACCTCACTTCCACCTGTTCCTCCACACAGGACAGACGGACGCCATTTCACAGGGGGGGAACAGGCCTATGGATTACTGCTGCGTCACAGGATAAATTGGCACATACTTGACAAATTACACTGTTCCATAACATGTTGCAGATATCAGACTGCTGTTGTGGCTCCTTTGTTCAGTTTGTGACAGCCTCCTCACTCTTTTGTCCATTAGGGACCTGCTGCTGCAGATGAATAGGAGATGGAGACATATCCCTGTGTACAGACCCTGGTAGACTTGGCTACACTGGAGGACAGGGTAACAATCACAGAGCTGTGTGCTCAATTGGAGCCTGGCCTGATATCTGCTATCTGTCACCCCAGTGGGATCCCCCATCTTCTGCAAGTGCTCTCAGTTCTCCATTCCCTGGCAACTGGTTCTTTCCAAGTGAAAGTGGGCTTGGTAGCAGGAATGTCACAGTCAATGTTCTTAATAGTGCTGACAAGAGTGTTGTCTGCCCTGATAAAACACATGTGCAGCAACATTGTATTCCCCCAGGTTGAGGATTTGGCCACTGTGAAGGCCGGATTCTATGCAATGGGACATATCCCCAATATAATTGGTGAAATTGACAGAACACATATTGCATTTGCCCCCCCCCCACCAGAATGAACAGGTGCTTGGGAATCGTAGGAGTTTCCACTCCATGAATGTGCAGATGGTGTGCTTGGCAGACAGTACATCTCCCACGTCAATGCAAAGTATCCTGGGTCGGTGTATGATGCCTTTGTCCTCAGGAATAGCAGCATCCCAAATGTCATGTCCCAACTACAGAGGCACAGGGTATGGCTAATAGGTGAGCCCTGGTTCCCACCCAGAATATGTTGGTGTACGCCTATGGTGTTGGCCATATAGGATAGTGTGTGGCTAAATGTTGTCCCTCAATATTTACAGGTGACTCTGGTTACCCAAACCTATCATGGCTGCTGACCCCTGTGAGGAATGTCAGGACTAGGGCAGAAGAACGTTATAATGAGGCACATGGGCAAACCAGAAGGATCATAGAAAGGACCTTTGGCCTCCTGAAGGCCAGGTTCAGGTGCTTCCATCTGACAGGTGGATCCCTGTGCTACTCACCCAAGAAGGTCTGCCAGATAGTAGTGGCATGCTGCTTGTTGCACAACCTGGCCCTCAAACGACATGTACCTTTTCTGCAGGAGGACGAGACTGGAGATCTACCAGTGGCAGCAGTGGGCCCTGTGGACAGTGAGGATGAAGAAGCAGAGGATGAAGATGTGGAAAACAGAACATCTGTGATCCGTCTGTGCTTCCAATGACACACAGGTGAGAAAGTGCAACTTTACATTTCAATGACTTTGGTTGTATTCTGTGTGGCGTTGGCATGCTGGCATTTCCCACTTCTTTGCCCACTTACTGTTACCTCTGGATATTAATTTTGCAGATGTTGTTGATTTGACAAATACTCCTGGTGAGATCACAACAGCCAGCTACAGGTCATTAATTCTATGCTCATTCTATGTACAGTTCATTTGTAATGGTTGTAGGTGTTTCATTCAAAACATATTTGAAATACATGACATACTTGAAGTCGATTTTTAACAAAGGGTGTTTATTGTGGTGCTAATATATAGAGGGGAATGTGCAATGGGATGGGGTGATGATGGAGGGAAGTCCAGGGTAATGTTCTAGTCTATTCGTACCACAGGTGCATTGTCCAAGGGGACATAGGAAGGGGAGCAATGGCAGTTCAAGGTAGACAAGGTGACTGGGTGGGACACAATGGTGACAATCAGGAGAGTCTCATTTCCTGGCCTGTGGTGGTTGTGGTGGTGGTCTCTGGCTTCTGTCTGGATCGCAGGGAACGTTTGACGCGTGGTTCAACTTCTCCAGGAGGAGGGGTGCTGGTGGCCTGTTGGTCTTGTGGCGGGGCCTCCTAGTCACTAGCGGCAGTGGAAGTGGATGGATGTTCAGTTGACTGGCTACTGGCAGGGGCCAGCTGGTGTGACATTGCCTCCCTCATATTGTTGGCCATGTCTGCCAGCACCCCTGCTATGGAGACCGGATGTTGTTGATGACCTGCAAGTCCTCCCTGATCCCCTGATACTGTCCCTCCTGCAGCCACCTGTTCTCTTGCACGTTGTCTAGGATCTGGCCCATCGTGTCCTGGGAATGTTGGTAGGCTCCCAGGATCTCAGAGAGTGCCTCCTGACCTCCCTAGTCCCTAGTCCTGTCCTCCCCCTGGCACACAGCAGTCTTCCCAATGTCCCCGGTGGCCTGTGCCTCTGGCCCCTGAAAGGGGTACCCACTGCCACTGACCCAAGGTCTCTGATTGTCTTGTGTGTGGGGTATAGCCTGGGGTCCCTGTACAGGTGGGCACACTGCTGATTGACGTGTCCTGGGGGCAAAGGTTTGGGGACGCTGGGTGGGTGCTTTGATGTTGGTTCCTGATGGGGGAGGCTCTGTGGTGGTCTGTGACTGGGCTTGGGGGACCGGCTGTCCAGTGGTCCCTGATGGGCCAGTTAGATCATCCAGATCCTGAAGGTCATAGTTACTATCATCACTGTGGGACTCTTCTGTTGGGGGACTGGATAGTGATGGTACCTCCTCTCCGGTGACATTGGCAGGGGTACTTGTGGGGATGTAAATGATGTATTTATTATACTTTATGTGTATGACATATTGTACATCCCTGGCTTCCCCTCTATGGCTGGTGTTGCCCTGACAGCTTTTACTTGTGTATGTTGGTGTATGGTGGGATTGTTAGTTTCCCTATGCTGTACATGCTTTAGTGATGAGTGTCCATGCAGGGCTGAGAGGGGTGCCCATGCATTCGTACAGCATACAGGGCTTGGCATTGGGATTAGTGCGATGTGATGGTGGGGTGTGTGGGATGGAGTGGAGTGATGGGAGTGAGGGTATTTGATGGCATGCAGGTATGTGGGGTGATAATTGTTTTAAGTTAACTTACCAGAGTCCAGTGCTCCTCCTACTTCGGCCAGGCCCTCAGGATGCAGGATTGCCAAGACTTGCTCCTTCCATGCTGTGAGTTGTGGGGGAAGATGTGGGGGTTCACCGCCAGTCCTCTGTATAGCAAGCTGGTGTCTTGCTGCTATGGAACGTACCTTCCCCCATAGGTCATTCCACCTCTTCCTGATGTCGTCCCTTGTTCTGGGGTGCTGTCCCACGAGTTGACCCTGTCTACGATTCTCCGCCATCGCTCCATCTTCCTAGCTATTGATATTTGCTGCACCTGTGCTCCAAATAGCTCTGGCTCTACCCAGACAATTTCCTCCACCATGACCCTTAACTCCTCCTCAGTGAAACGGGGGTGCCTTTGTGGTGCCATGGGGATTGTGTGATGTGTGTTGGTGAGGGTGTGTTGGGTAATGTGAATGGGGTGTGTGATGTGGAGTGCGTGAGGTGTGTATGGGTGTGAGTGGTGTGTGTCTCTAGTTGTCACAGTGGTCTTGGTGTCAGTCTCAGGCCAATTTTTTGTATTCGTAAAGGGTTGTGGGTAATGTGGGTGGGTGTTTTATAGTAGTGTGTGTATGTGGGTGTGGTGTGTGTATGGGTGTCAGATGTGTGTTGTTTAAATTGTCCAATGTGGTGTTGTTTTGTATGTGGGTGTCCATTGTGAGCGCAGCAGTATGTACCGCCAATGGTTTACCGCCGTTGAATGTCCGCTGTGGTGATTTGTGGGTCATAATGTGATGGGCATTGTTCTGTTGGCGTAGCACTGTGGCTTTTGGTACCGCCACTTTATCACTGACCTTTGGTCTGGCGGATTTGTGTATGTGGCTGTATTCTGTCAAATTGGTGTGTGTGTCATAATATGGTGAACGGACATCTGCCACCGCGGTGGAAAATTGGCGGCCGTCAGCGTGGCGGTAAGCGGGATTTGTCACCAGTGTCATAACGAGGGCCTATATGTGTGAGTGGGTGGTAAGTGAAAGCGTGAAATATTGGATGCACATGGATAGAGCTCTTTGCCTGCCATCCGTTGTGGGACACAGCATGGCTCTCAAAGCAACTCCGCCCTCGCAGTGCCCACATAGCCACTCCCATGCCTACAATGCTGGAGATATACGACAGACTGGCCACGTCGCGAGGGCTGTCCACATTTCCATCACCAAACACCCCCATCACCCATAATCCTGATTTTATGCCAGCCCTTACCCAAGGCTCTTTCCCGGATTGGGTAAGGGGCAAATGGATTATTCTTCAAGACCAATTCCAAGGTGAGACTCTCAAATCATTTAATCAATGGAAAGTCAAATTTAATTCCCTGACTCTGCTCAACACCAATATTTCCAGTTACTGCACTGGGCTCTACAGCTTCTGAATGCAATAGCAGCCACCCAACCCCTCAACCCCTCTGAGGCACTTGTTAGAAACTTTGAAGATACCCAGAGCCTTATATCAAAAACTTGGGAAGTTCTTCAGCGTTCACCCCTTCTGCCCTTCCACACTTACCAGTGGAAATGGACTCAAGATGTTCTACTAGACATCGCCCAACCACAATGGGAACAAATATGGAGAGACATCCTGCACATTCACAGAAGATGTCCCCAACAAGACACAGCATACAAGATTATACTGCAATGGCATTACACCCCAGTCCGCCTTCACGCTATCTACCCCATGACCTCCTCACTATGTTGGCACTGTGGCACACACAAGGGAGACTTCCAGCATATCTGGTGGACCTGGTCCTCTCTGACCATCTTTTGGAAAGAGATTTTAAGTCACATCAAGAGCACATTAGTCTATCCAATACCAGTAGATTACCACACAATCATACTGGGAATCCACCCAACCTCCTTAGAGGACATGACACATGCAGACTGGTGTCTTGTAAGCCACATGACTGTAGTGGCTAAGAAGCTTATAGCGTGAGCCTGGAAATTTCCTACCGCTCCACCGGTGACGTCCTGGTTCACGCAGCTCTGGCACACCATGGCTACAAAACAAATGACACACAAACTAACCTTTACGGATAAGAAGATCCTACCCCTTTGGACACCTCTCATTAATCATATGTCCCATCTATGTTTCCAACCCCCTAGACTCCATGCACTGCACCTCTTTGACCCACCGGATTAGGAAAACAAGTTCCCCCACCTTTCCACCAGGCCAATTTGCACCCCCAGGGTCACAAGGCTTTGATCCCGGCTGTTCCCCATGCCTCTTGCCAGAACATATGCAAACCAAAGACCCCCTTCTCCCTACGGTTCCCTCCTTCCTTGTAAGTTCTACCCCTGTTCAATGCATCCCCTTCCGTGTGCATAAGCGAAGACGCTTAGACGTGGTGTAAAGTTCAATATGTAACACTATACTATTGCCGCATCACTGGAATGCTGACTTGCTACCATCAATTCCTCCTCCTTCTCTCCTCCCAACATACTTGGAACAATATTAGCATTCCAACATTGTACATTGTAACATTGTTTCTTTGTTTGTACTGCTATTGATGAGGTTCAGCACTTAGCTCTTCCTTCTTTTGGATGCATAACTGCTGTAAAGATGCAAAATGTCAATAAAAAGATGTTAAGTGAAAAAGGTGACCCGAGTTGGCCTAGGTGCCTCACTTCATTTTCAAATAAACATTGTATTTCTGCTAGTTGTGCATAATACTTTTCTGTTTCAGATACCAAAGTCACCATATGCTAATCTAAAATACTATTCTCTGCTAGCTTACATTTTGAAGGCAGTAGTGTACTGATTAGTTGGGTTGTACCGAAACTTCAACACCTGCTGTGGATGAGAAAGACGAGGAGGCAAAACTCCTTTGTGTGCTATTGTGAATGTCGCGGTGGGAGACGAAGTTAGCATCACTCTTTTGTATAGTTTATTGCTTTCTAAATAAGTCAGACTGGTGAACCCTTACTTAAACAAGAGTTTACCAGTCTCTGAGATGGTTTTTGCATACGCATGATGCGTCAATTTAAGTAATCTCATGTTCTCTTTAAACTGATATCCGAGTCACCATAAATATATTAAATCCCTCTTTTGGTGCCTCCTTTGCCACTAATAGTGCTCTTATATGCTTAAAAAGATTTCTGTAATGTGTTCTCTGAATCTCCACTAAAGTGCTCTTGGAGTCCCTCAAAAATCAATCACTTATATTGTAGAAAAACATTCCATGAGTCCCCCAAAAAACGCCCTACTCTAAATGTGCTGGCTAGTTGGTCCTAAAAACACTTTTAAATTTGCTCTCTAATTTTTGTTAAAAGTGGTTTGTGATTTGCCCTGATAATGTTCTATGGGTTCCTCTAATAATTTTGAAACCCTCTGAAAGTGCTTAATTCCTCAACAACACTCTGGGCCTCATTACGAGTTTGGCCATGTTGATGGTGGTGGTCAGACAGCCAAAAGGCTGGCGGAGAGGACCGCCAAATTATGACTTTGGCAGTGATGCATACAGAATCCCGCCAAAGCACAGCTAGTGCGGTCAGGCCTCTGCGGATGAATGAAGGCACCAGCAGGCCAGCAAACACCAAGTTTCCGTAGGACTTATTATGGAGTTGCAAACCGCCAACATTTCCGGCACGGTCGGACCACCACAGGAACCCAAGCGGAAATGAACTGCATAAAAGGAGACACTCACCTTCAGGAAGCCATATTCGTCCAGAGCCGCCATGAAACCACAACCAGACGTCATCCCGCTGTTCCTGCTCGCAGAAAGACAATGGAATCTTCGCCACTGCTGACAGCAAACGTAAGTACACACACTCGACTATTACAGTTGTATATCGCAAAATTTTGTACAGTTCAAGAACATACCATAGGGAGGGGGCTGCGAGAGCAACACTCACACGTAACAGTATACTGACATGCACACTCACATACAACAACAAAGACACCCACACATACACAGCACCAACAGTGCAGCCAGCACACACACACACCACACATCAAGAACACACACTTACACACACAACAACACAACACAAGCTCAGCCTCACACAATCCCAACAACATACCAAAACATCACAACAACACCACAACAGCACCATCAAAAATACATTGTCAAGTGCTCACAACAGACACTGGCAAGGGACTTATCACAGATACAGCACAATGTACAACCAGCAGGGAACGAACACACACAATTACACAATCATACAACTTAGAAATCAACATACACAGCACATCATACCTATCATACCATGCACGATACATGCACATTCACACAGTCAAAGCACACAAAGCCACACACCAAAACAACAAGCACATCAAAACAAACACCACACAAGACCATGAGAACAACATGTCTGCAACATACACATGCCCATCGCGCAACACACGTCCTATCCCTTGGGGACAAAAGCACTGCACACACCCTCACATACTGCCCAAACAATACAGGAAGCACAAACACCACACACACACACAAATACTCACATACAACCAATATCAGACAGGAACAACTCAAACCTAGGAATGTAAAAGCAGGACAAAGATGTAACCAGAAAACCAACAAAGGGGTGGACTGAATATATATATTTTTTAAAAGAATGGAAAAGTTCAAGGCCATTGGCCAGTTCAATATAAAAACAAAGTGGTGCACCAAAGGCACAATATGGTGCCCCAACTTGACTCCTGACTGACATGTAACCTCCACAGGTAGGGGCATCAAGGGGGCAGACAGGCCCCTCAGGGATGATCTGAGGGGTGGGGGGCGTGTTTAGGCTTAGGCTGGGGAGGGGGGTTTTGACTTTGGCGGGGGGTTTGGTTCAGGCTTGGGGGAGGGTTGGGTCTTCTTGGGAGGGGTGGACTTCCTGGTGGGGGAGGGGCATGGGTACTGGCAAGGGGCTAGGTGAGTCCTTGGAGGAGAAAGGGATGGCCTTGGGGAGGGAAACCGATCGTTTAGGGGTGTCACGGAGGGAGTAGGGAAAAGGCTAAACTCCAAGAGAAAAGCTTTTTTACACACAGGGGACGGAAATAACAAAGAGGCTTGGATGTGGAGGAAGAGGGAGTGGTTGTATGAGGTGTTGGTGTGGATGTCTTAAGTGTGTGTTTGTGGGAGGTATGCTTGTGGGTGGTAGAAGTCTGTTGGGTGGGTGAGTGAGGGTGTTTATGTGCCTTGGGCTGAGGGTGGTGGAGGTGCAGGGAGATGCTGTGGTGAGTGGGTGGCTGTCTGCTGGGGTGGTGACTGCAGGTATGGTGGATGATTTGCATGCAGGCGTGTCAGTGGTTGTGGTGTCTGCGGGTGTGGTGACTGCGGTGGATGTCTGAGGGTCTGCTAAGGTGCTGTCTGCGGTTAGGATAGGTGTGGCGGCTGGATCAATGAATGTTGTTGTGGTGTCTGCAGGTGTGTCAGGTGTTGTGTCTGTGAGGCTGGGGCTGGTGAGGTTGTCATGGCAAGTTGTGACTGCTGCTGTGTGTGCAGGTGTATGTTGCTTTTGTGAATGCCGATGGTGTGCCTTGTGGTGCTTATGTTTGTCTGCGCCACTCTTGGATATTGAGGTGGTTCCATGCCTGTCTGTTTGTATCCCTTGGCTGGGTCAGGGAAGGGGGGATTGGGTTTGGGAAGGTGGAGGGGGGGCAGTAGACAAACAGTGACTGGCTGCTGTCAGTGTGGAGGCCAGAGCCTGAAATGTTCTCTGTAGGCCATCCTGTGCACTGTGAATGCCCTCCAGGAATGCATTACTCTGTTGTATCTGAGTTGACACTCCCTGTATGGCATTCACAATGGTCAACTGATCCACAGAGATCGACCTCAGGAGGTCAATAGCCTCCTCGCTGAGGGCAGCAGGGCTAACAGGGGCCGCGGCAGAGGTGCCTGTGGCAAAGGAGATGCCCACTCTCTTGGGTGAGCAGGCACGGCCAAGTGGGTGGGGAGCTACAGGGTGGTTGGTGATCGAAAGGGGGGTGATGGACAAAGATGGTGCTGGGGTGGTCCCAGATGGGTCTGCCACCACCAGGGAGTGTCCACTGAAGGAGGATTCTGAAGATGATGAACTTGATCCAGTCTCCCCAGTGGCACTCCCCTCGCCCTCCAGGCCACTGGGTCCCTCGGGGTCAGTGTTCTCGTGACTGGAGTTCCCGTGTCCAGAAGCTTCCCCAATCGGATGTGCCTCGTCTCCTTTGCCTGCCGATGCTGATGCTACAAAACAGGAAGTGGGGTAGGGTCATCACAATCTTTACATACCGCTGACATCGCATTGTACACATCAGTAACATCATATCTAGTTGCACAACACACCTAGGTAGTACCAGTTTAGTGCCAACATCATGTCACAAGAAGACACAGGCCCTCATTATGACATTGGCAGTAAATCCCACTTACCGCCATGTGGACTGCTGCCAACTTACAGCGGTGGCGGCGAATATCCATTCACCATAATATGACACACACACACTAATCCGTCAGTATCCAGCCACAGACACAAATCCGCCACACCAAAGGTCAGTGATAAACTGGCGGTATCCAACCCCACACCATTACGCCAACAGAACAATGCCCATCACATTATGACCCACGAATCACCACAGCGGTAAACTATTGGTGGTATTTACTGCCACGCTCAAAATGGACACACACATACAAAACAACACCACATTGGACAATTCAAACAACACACCTGACACCCATACAGACACCACACCCACATCACTATAAAACACACACCCACATTACCCACAACCCTTTACCATTCCAAACCATTGCCAGCAGAGAGACATTAAGACCACAGGCACAACCAGAGCCACACACTATACACACCTATACACCACCCACATACTCCACATCACACACCCCAACACATTACCCAACACACCCTCACCTACACACCTCACACAACACCCATGGCACCACAAAGGCACCCCCATTTCACAGAGGAGGAGCTAAGAGTCATGGTGGAGGAAATCATCAGGGTAGAGCCACAGCTGTTTAGAGCACAGGTCCAGCAGATATCAATAGCTAGGAAGATGGAGCTATAGCGGAGAATCGTGGACAGGGTCAACGCTGTGGGACAGCACCCAAGAACCATGGATGACATCAGGAAGAGTTGGAACGACCCTTGGGGAAAGGTACGTTCCATTGCAGCACGACACCAGCTAGCTGAACAGAGGACTGGTGGTGGAACCCCACCTCCTCCCCCACAACTAACAGCATGGGAGGAGCAAGTCTTGGCAATCCTGAGTGCCTGGCCGGAGTAGGAGGAGAACTGGACTCTGGTAAGTCAACTCTCTACTACTATCTCCCCCTACCTGCATGCCATCACATACCCCCACCCTCACTCTCACTCCAATCACTCCACCACTTCCCACACACCCCACCATCCCATCTCACGCATCCCAGTGCCAAGCCCTGCATGCTCTACCAATGCATGGACACCACTCACAGTCCTGCATGGACACTCATCACTAAAGCATGCACCTATAGAGAACTAATCATCCCACCATACTCCAACGTATACAAGTGAAAGCTGCCTGGGCAAATTCAACCAAAGAGGGCAAGCCACGGATGCACAATATGTCAGACACAGAAACCATACCACATCATTTACATCCCCACAGGTACCCCAGCCAATGTCAGCAGAGAGGAGGTGCCAGCAATATCCAGTCCCCCAACTGAAGAAGCCCACAGTAATGACAGCAACTCTGGTCTTCAGGATCTAGATGACCTATCTGGCCCATCAGGGACCTCTGGACAGCCAGTTACCCAGGCCCAGTCACACACCACCACAGAGTCTCCCCCATCAGGAAACACAACCACAGCACCCACCCAGCGTGCCCACACTTCTGTCCCCGGGACACGTCAATCAGCAGTGTGTCCACCTCTATAAGGACCCCAGGCCACACCTCATACCCAAGACAATCAGGGACCTGGTGTCAGTGGCAGTTGGCACAAGGTTCAGGGGACAGAGTCAAAAGCCAACAGGGAAACTGGGAGGAGTGCTGTGCGCCAGGGGGAGGACAGGGCCAGGGAACCGACTCTCCAGGAGGCACTTGCAGAGATCCTGGGAGCCTATCAACATTCTCAGGACATGATGGGCCAGATCCTTGACAATGTGCAGGAGAACAGGCGGATGCAGGCAGGACAGTACCAGGGGATCAGGGAGGACTTGCAGGCCATCAACAACACCCTGATCTCCATAGCAGGGGTGCTGGCAGACATGACCAATATTATGAGGGAGGCAGTCACACAACAGCGGGCCCCTGCCACTAGCCAGACATCTGAACAGCCTTCCACCTCCACTGCCGCTAGTGGCCAGGAGGCCCCACCACAGGACTCACAGGCAGCAGCACCCCTCCCCCTGCAGAAGGAGAACCACCCCGCAAACATTCCCTGCAATCCAGACAGAAGCCAGAGACATTTGCCAAGACCCCCACCAGGAAATGAGACTCTCCTGATTGTCCCCCTTGTGTCCCACTCAGTCACCATGTCCACCTTGAGATGCCATTTCTCCCCTTCCTACATCCCCTTGGACAATGCACCTGTGCTACAAACAGAATGGAACAATACCCCAGACTTTCATGAATCATCACGCATCCCATTGCACTTGCCCCTCTATATTTTAACACTTAAATAAACAAAAAAAGAAGTTGTCAGTTGGAGTATGTCATGTATATCAATTATGTATTAATTGAAACAGGTACAAACATTGCAAATCAACTGTACAGGAAATGACCTGTAGCTGGCTGCAGTGATCACACCAGGAGTATATGTGAAGTCACCAACATCTGCAAAATGAGTTTCCAGAGGGAACAGTAAGTGGGAATAGAGGTGGGAAATATCAGCATGCCAGTGCCACAGAAATTAAAACAAATGTTATTGAAATGTGAAGTAACACTGTCCTTCCTGTGTGTCATTGGAAGTATTGTCTGATCACAGATGTTCTGTTGTCCTCATCCTCATCCTCATCCTCTGCCTCCTCATCCTCACTGTCCACAGGGTCCACTGCTGGCACACGGGCATCTCCAGCCTCCTCCTCCTGCAGGAATGGGACATGGCGTCTGAGGGCCAGGTTATGCAACATGCAGCATGCCACCACTATCTGGCAGACCTTCTTGGGTGAGTAGCACAGGGATCCACTGTGTGACCTGGGAAAGGGCCCCAGCCTTCACTTCTGAGGAGTTGGAGAGACTGGTGGATGGGGTCCTACCCCAGTATGGACTGCTCTATGGGCCTCCAGACCAACAGGTGAGTACACTGTGGGCACGATGCACGTGGCATGAATGCATGAAGTGGTGTGTGTGAAGGCCTTGTGTAAGGGGGTGGGTGGATATCCTTTGGGCGGCATATAGGTTGTGTGCTGGGTCATCTGTGTGTCAATGGTGATGTAAATGGGTATGGTGGTCCATATGTGTAACAGGCAGGACTGTTTGTCTAATGGTATTTTCCTGTGTGTATTGCCTCTGCAGGTCAGTGCCCATGAAAAGAAGGGTATATGGCGTGCCATCGCCAAGGAGGTGCGGACCCTGGGGTTCTTTGGCTGGCGGAGCACCCACTGTCGCAAACAGTGGGAGGACCTGAGACGCTGGGCACGGAAGACGGCGGAGGCCCAGCTGGGGATGGCCTCCCAATGAGGAAGTGATGCCCATCGACCCTGACCCCTCTGATGGCCCTCATACTGGCAGTGGCCTTTCCTGAACTGGATGGGTGCTTATGGGCATCACAGCAGCCACAAGGGGGTGAGTACATTGCCTATCATTACAACATACGCATGGTAGGATGGTATCCAGGTGGTGGATGTGTGTCAGTAGGTGCCCCTGGCCAGGCCTGACATTGCAGTGTAGTCCCCTGGTGGCTAGGGTTCTGAAGGGAAAATCTTGCTACCTAGCTCATAGGCATCCACAACTGGTCAGGGCTGCGTGGGTCCCAGGTGTGCTGCATTTGGTGGTGAGTGCCGCTCCCCATGCCTTGGCTGCTAACTATTTCTCTGGTAGTGCTATGTCATATTGCGTAGGCCTGTTCCCTGTGTGTGAGGGTGCTGTGTACGCCAACAGTGGTGTTGGTGCAGCCATTGACCAAATGTATCCTTTGTCTCTTCCCCCTCGTTTTGTTTTGTCATCCTGTTCTTATGGGCATTACCATCATATAGCGGAGGAGCAGTGGCAACGACGACGGAGGGAGCTGCATCCCACAGGACCCAGGAGGCACAGTCCACTGACGCTGAGGGCACCAGTGGGACGGAGGGCGAAGGGAGCACCACGTCAGCGACTGGAGGGGACAGCTCTGACACAGATACCTCCTCCGATGGAAGCTCCCTGGTGGTGGCGGACGCTTCTGTGACCACCCCAGCTACAGGTGCATCTGCCACCCTACTGCCCTCCCAGCAGCCCCTCATCGAGTTTCCCATGCCAGGTCACCCAGGAGTGTGGGCATCTCCTTCGTCCCAGGTACCTCAGGCCCTGCCCCAGTTAGCCCTACTACCATGAGTGAGGAGGCTACTGACCTCATGAGATCCATCTCTGTAGGGCAGTCAACCATTGTGAATGCCATCCAGGTGCTGGCAGCCCAGATGCAACAATCTAATGCATTCCTGGATGGCATTCACACTGGATTGGCGGCCCAACAGAGATCGATCCAGGCTCTGGCCTCCTCTCTGATGGCAGCCATTGTCCCTATTTCTACTGTCCAACTTCCTCTGCCCAGTCCCATTCTCCTCAACCCCAACCCATCCCAAGCACACAGGCAGCCGAGCATGCACACAAGACAACACACAAGAGTGTCACAGACAAACACAAGCACCACACTTCATCCCACAGGCACTCATACAAACACCATCCAGTTGCAGACACACCAACATCTACTATTTCCACTGTCTCCTCCTCCTCCACCACCTCCCACCCAGTTCTGTCCACACTCACACCTGCATGGACTACATCATCATCCACTACCAGCATCACCACACCAAGCAGAACACACACCTCACGGGCAGACACCTCCACAACAGCCATGCACACGTCACCTGTGTTCTCTCCCACTGTATCTGCCCCCCCCCTCCTAAAGTACACAAACGCAAGCACTCAGACACCCAACAGCCATCTACCTCACAACAGCATACAGGCCATGCACCCAAAAGCAGCAGACAGACACCTCCAACAACCATTCCCTCTTCCTCCATTCCCATTCTTTCTCCCTCTTCCCGCCCCAATGTCCCTAAAAAGCTTTCCCTTTCCCTTTCCACCATTTACCTCTTTCCTACCCCTCCCCCTGTCCTGCACGTATGGTCAGGGTAGGAAGAACCCAGCCAAGCACCCCAGCCACACAGTCCACGGGCCCAGTCATCACCACACACGCTCTAGGTGGAAAAGGATCCAGGCCACATGTCCTGAAGACGGCACCAGGCAGCCTCAAGGGAAAGGAGCCTGCCCCAGCTGCCAGGAAGACCAAGGAGCCTGCCCCAGTAGGCAAGAAGGGAAAGGAGCCTGCCCCAGTGCCAGGAAGTCCAAGGAGCCTGCCCCAGCAGGCAAGAAGGGAAAGGAGCCTGCCCCCGCTGCCAGGAAGACCGAGGAGCCTGCACCAGCAGGCAAGAAGAGAAAGGAGCCTCCCCGCACCAGCTGCAACACCACCATAGTGCAGCCCTCGGAGGTTGCAGGGGATGGGCAGGAGCCTCCACCCACCAGCAGCAACACCACCACTGTGCAGCCGTCCAGGGTTGCAGGGGATAGGCAGGAGCCTCCCCCCACCAGCAATACCACCAACACTGTGCAGCCTTCACCACCGGCGGTCGGTATGTAATCCTGCCTCCATGGGCTGCTGTGCGGCCTGCCCCCTCCAAAGCCAGTGGGTATGACACCCACCTGAGAGACTGTGACCTTGCACTCCCCAGGATCAAGCAAAGGGCATGGTGCCCCCTCCAGAACCAGTGGGTAAGACACCCACATGCCCATCACTCCCCAGGATCAAGCACAGGGCATGTTGCCCCCTCCAGAACCAGTGGGCAAGACACCCACTTGAGAGACTGTGGCCCATCACTTCCCAGGACCAAGAGCACAGAGCAAGTTGCTCCCTCCAGAACTAGTGGGTAACATACCCACATGCCCATCACTCTCCAGAATCAAGCACAGGGCAGGTTGCCTCCTCCAGAACCAGTGGTTGAGACACCCACATGAGAGACTGTGACCTTGCACTCCACAGGACCAAGCACAGGGCATGTTGCCCCCTCCAGAACCAGTGGTCTTGTTCCATCTCCCGGCTGAGGTGCCCCCCGTCCACCTGAGGTGCCTGCCTATTTACCAACTGATGCCCCTGGAGTGATCTCTCCGTGTTGAAGCAGGTGACATGTGTTGTCTTGGACTTTGGCCTGTGGCCATGTGGACTACGCAAATAGTGGACTGGGCTGTGTCCCTTTTTCTGTACATATGTTTATATCTATTATCTTGCCTAACTTACTTTTCATGCTGTGTTGATCTCATTACATTCACTTTTGCAAAATCGTTTTGTCCTTGCTTTATTCATCCGAGTTACGGGCTAAAATTGTTTTTGTAATGCCGCTGGTGGTGTGTATGGTGTTGGGGGTGTGTGTTTTGTGTGTGTGTGTTTCACTCTCTTTTTCCTCCCCCCTCTTGTGTGCTAGGCAGCGGTACTCACCGTCGTCGTCTTAGCCGGCGTTGGCGTTCATAGTGAAGCAGAACATAGAAGATCATGGGTAAGACATGCATTTCAGGTTCGATGGCGGCGTGGTTGTTCCCTGAGTCTCCAATAGTGAGTCCTTTCCCTTCTAAGCTCAGTTTCCGCCAGGCTTTTGATGTCGTTGGTATCGCCCCGGAAAAGGTGGCAATTTGCAGGGTCATAATATGGTGGGCGGAACATTGACTTCTGGCTGGCTGTAGGCGGCTACCGCCATGGTGGCTGTTGTTTCAGCCCTGGCGGTCAGTGTGGTACATTGGCTGTCTTTTGAGATCTTTCCGCCATGGTCATAATTTGACAGTACTTACCGCCAGGCTGTTGGCGGTATTACCGCCATTTTAACAACATCCGCCAGGGTCGTAATGAGGGCCACAATGTACATCCTTCAATAATAACATAGTCACACACCAGCTAGGCTACCTATTTCACACCTAAAATACCATGATATCGGTAGATCAGTATCACGCTAACCATTCCATGACAAGGTGACTCGGCCATATGATACTGGGTCCCTATCCCCAGCAACATAGTCAAGCAACAACAAAGCTAGAGGAAATAGAGTTTTCCACATATCACATACACAAACTAAACACATACTAACAATTTGGCCTGATGTCATCTACCAGGCAAGGAAACATATTGTAAAGTAAACACAAAACAGCATGTTGCACATAAGCCATACCCACTTCATGTCACTGAGTTCACACCCTTCATGATGGAAATTTGCAAACATGCAGCTACTCTTACTGGCATAACCAAATGTTCGAAGATGAAAGAGTCAGAACACGTCACTTACACATGTACCAATAGTGATGTAGGAAAGGATTATACATACTATGTGGAGCAAGTCATCTAAGTTACTGTCCTCCTGAAAACAAAATATAGCACACTTATAGGGGCCTAGTATGTTTAGAGCATTTACTCACACATAACCACATGTAGTATATCTGCTCATACAAGTCAATGGACACCTGTGATGTACATGAAGGTGACACTCAGTTCAACGTATCATGCAATTATTTCATCTATAGCCCAATGACTGAGTGGCAACATCACTATCCACACATTAGACATGCCTAGCCTGAGGTTATCATGACAGGTACACACAACATGATGCAAGCCAAATGCCTAAATACACATACCATACCACTCACATGTGTATGTGAACTATCGCAACCTTACCACATTGGTGTCAGTACAAACAATAGGTTTCCATACAAGGACTCAAAACATATCTAAAATAGCAACAGAAAGTATGTTTCTAACTCATGATAATGTGCATTCATAACAGAACATTTCAATGTACACATGATGTTGGCAAGAACCAGTTAAGGTTGTAACTTGAATAGGATGTCTTCGCCTTTTTATAATGCCTACAACACTATGGCTAAGGAAATAGCTGTGTAGCCAGTTCCCAAATACAGAACATGAACATGGTACTAACATTCTCTGAAACCAATGTATGTGAAGCAATATGAGTCTAGCAATATCACCATGGTTACCAACATGTAGAATGGCCACTCAGATAACAGCTTACAGAGGCCTATTTACATCCCTCACTTACCAACTGGGATCACCTTGTAACAGGTCAGAATAAGTTTTGAATGTATGGCATGTGAAATGTCAGATGGACATCACAGCCTCACATGATGCTGTCACTCATCAGAAATCTTTTGAAAAGTAAAAATACTTCACATTGTCATACCCTATATTGCACACAGACATGGTTCAAGGGACATTGGAATGGACAGAGGGCAAAGACCTGGTCAACTTACCATCAGGATGTTGGGAGTATAGACCTGCAGGTGGAAAGGAACAACCAGCAGGGTCTGAAAAGCTGTTTAGTGGTACACAGATGACACATTCAAATGTGCATTATCATATGCTTCTGTACAGAGGGGACAAAATAGGAATGTAATTTGTCTCTATACAAATTAGTATGTGCACACCTGTGTACCAATGTTGGGGACTGTACATCAATGTGTTTCTTTGCGATCTTAGACCCTTTGCACTTACCACATTGTCACATTGTAGAATCTTTCACATCATACACTAACCTTGTAAAGGGATGAAAATGTGTTAAGTCTGTACTTACCCTCTTGTGGCTACAGTACTGCCCTTAAACGCCCATCCAACTCCAGGTAGGCCACCGCCAATATGCAGGCCATTAGGGGGGTCAAGGTCCGACGGGCATCCCGTCCTCCTTGAGAGGACATCCCTAGCTGGGCCTCTGCGGTCTCCCAGGCCCAGTGTATCAGTTCCTCGCACCACTTACTACAGTGGGGGCTCTGCGGGCTGTGGACCCCCAAGGTCTGCACTTTCTTGGCGATGGCACGCCAAATCCCCTTTTTTTGTTGGGGGTTGACCTGCATGAATGACACAGACAAGAAGAAAATATCATGTCCACATACACCAAAATACCAAAACAAGCAGGGCGAAAATAAAAGTTAGTGCAACTCACCACACACAGACGGCCTTCAACATCCCCTTCAATGAGGGATGACCATCTGCAGTCAGGCCATATGAGATGCTGAGATAGGCATACAACATGCATATCAGGCACCAGGTGTCAGCTTGAGACATGTTACCAGACCACAAGCATCTCTCTAAATATGGTATATCTTTCCAAATATCTTTTCACACCACCTTCAATGATCATTTATTGCAGTCTGCAGTTTGGTCAGGGTATATACATCACACACTCTCTACTATGTCTCAGGACTCAAAATCAATATATACACATATGCACATGCCCATCTACCAACACAGTACCACAATCCTTAATTCTACCACATTTCCTAGACATCATCTTACACTTAACCCTTCATTCGTTGCAAATGCATTGCAATTACCTGTTCCTCTGGTGCACTATAGAGTTCTCCAGAGAGAATGCAGGGGCCCTATCTCCTGTACAACGTGGCATGACTGCTCCCAGAGGCAGTACACAGCAGCTCAGGTCGTGGAGGTCTTGCTGGCAGCAGTTTCAGGAGTCAAGTGAGAGATGAGGTATGAGATGGTGGTCATGTCCGCCACGTAAAAGACCGCCATCACTGGCGGACATCGCCATTGGCCCAAGACTGCCAAAGGCAGCAATGTGAACCAATAGCAATGAACACCGCTGCTGTATCCGCCTACCACTATGATGATCTCCACCGGTAGAGTTAGGTCACTTCCTTATGTCCAGTAGAGTAGGTCAGGTAGCTGCCATTTTAAGGCCCATATGTGTGCTAAAAAGTAATTTAAAAGTTGTGTCACAAGCTGAGAAACATATCTGTGACACTGTGTTCACTGCTGTCTTTGAGCAAACATGTAGAAATATGCAGGAATTATATACAGGAGTCAAAATAGATGTGTTTTGAGTAATGTAAATGTAGTAGCATAGTCAGCAGAACAATGGCAATATGATAAGGTATATGTGTCCCATATATGTGCAACATGTTAAGAATGTTATTGTCAGAGAGAGATAGAGGAAAGGAGATGTGAATGCAGTAGTAAGCCATTATTTGCCTAGGTATGTTTTGTGTACAATGTTTCAACAGTTTAATGTGGCATTTTAGAGCATTTTATGTGACATAGGTATGATCATACTTATGATGTACAGAATGAGTGATACACATACATTTTGGTTTTCTCCTACATAGTTACCCTGGCATTAGAAGAGTGAGAGAAACTCCAGTGTACTGTCCACTGGCAGACCTGCAGACCATGGAGGAGAGACATATGATTAAGATCTACCACAAGGACAGGCATACAATCATGGATCTCTGTCGTCAGTTGGAGCCATATCTGATGCCTGCCATTTATAATCCCTATAGCACACCACCCATTGTACAAGTTATGTCAGTCCTGCACTTCCTGGCCACAGGCTCCTTTCAAAATACAGTGGTACTAACTGCTGGGGTGTCTCAGCCTATGTTCAGTCTGGTCTTAAAAGCTGTAATGTCTGCATTGTTGAAACACCTGGATAGCTACATCAGATTTCCACAATGTGAAGATTTGGCCCATGCAAAGGCTGATTTTTATGCTTTGGCACCCATGTAGCCTTGGTTCCCCCAAATGGCAATGAACAGGTGTATAGGAACAGGAAAAACGTCCACTCCATTAATGTCTAAGTGGTCTGTTTGTCTGACCTCTACATTTCACAAATTTGTGCAAGGTACCCGGGGTCAGTCCATGATTCCTTCAACAGGCAAAACAGCAATATCCCACTGCCGATGACACAACAATACACAGAGAGGGCCTGGCTGGTAGGTAAGTCACATATGTCATGTATGTCTGTAACTTTTATCTGCTGACAAATGTGTGGATGTCCGTTATTTATGTTTGCCTGTCTAAACTCTTCTTTGCAGGGGACTCAGGTTACCCAAACTGTCCCTGGTTGTTGACACCAGTGAGGTACCCAACCACGCCAGTGGAAGTCAGCTTCAGTGAGGCCCATGGAAGGACAAGGCGTGTTGTGGAGCGGACTTTTGGGCTCCTGAAGGCAAGATTCCGCAGCATTGACAAGTCTGGTGGAGCCCTCCCCTAGTCACCCCGCAAAGTACGCCAAATTATTGTTGTCTGCTGCATGCTCCACAGCCTCACCCTGAGAAATCAAATCCCATTTATACCAGATGAGGGGCAGCCAGCAGGTCCAGCCGGTGAGAATGCAGATTTGCCAAGTGAGGATGACTATGATGAGGATGAAGCTGGAGACATCAGGGCGGATCTCATCAATCAGTACTTCACGTGTCTTTAGGTATGTGATGTTTTGTAATTTAAGTAACTCAGTGGGGTATTGGAGGGTTAGGGATATTTGCTAAGGGTCTTAGTATGACCATCAGACAGGTAATAAGTAGCTTCAAAGGGCAATTACTCAGATGTGCATGCAGAATATTACATGGAGTAGTGTGCAGCTTTTTGATCACCATAGTCTAAATTTATTACAATGCACAGTCAGAGTTAACATTGTATATAGTAATTGGTTGTATAATGTCTTTGTTTCAATACAGCCTATACCATATGTTTGACATTTATAATTTGCAGATTACTTCACAAGGTCATCCTCATTTGGTAATATCAGACAGTGTCACAGGCAGGTGGGATTTGCAGTCTGACAAGTGAAGTGAGCATGGATTGATCAAGGTACTCTATGGTGTTAGATTTGTGGTGTGTTAGATTTATGACTAGACTGTCAGGACAGTAGGATGGTAGTTTCTTATTCCACTCAATAGGCATGTTTGGCATTGGAGGTTGGTTAAATGGTGCTGTGTTTGTGTTCATTTGTCTCTCACAGGTCATCCTGTGCTGTCCATTGCCTTAACCATCAGAATGGTTTGTATTGGTATTTACTAACTTGTATGTAGCTGTCACTGTGCTGCCTCACTGCAGGCCATTATGCATGTGAATCAACACTGACCCAGGTGAGTGGCATGCCTATTGATACCTGACCATGGTAAGTGGAAGGTTCCTTGACTGGGGACATTTGTACTGACCTCTCTCTGTATCATGGGGTATGGTCATTTGGGAGCTATAGCCTTATGTGATAAGGCTTTAGCTGATGATACCTTGAACTAATATGTTTGCCTATTCTGATAGTGAAAGACTGACATGTCCCTAATGTCAGTAGTCTAGGGGGTGGTAGTGATTGACACCTATGCTGAAACACTGAAGTGAGCATCAGTACTCCACTGTGTGATCATTGGCATTCTCCCAACCTATATGTGGGAAAGTTCAATTACATTGATTTGAGTTATGTCTTTCATTAATATTCAATGCAACATCTACCCTGATTAAACAGTACATGTGAGATGGAACATTACAAATGTCATACATTGAGATAAAACTCTTTTGTGTAAGAGGTGTAATATATGACAGTTAATCATGGTTGATAAATGACTCTCACACATGATCTGTGATTACGTAGTATTTATTGAGGAGTGCACAGCAAAAGTAGTAAATTGGATCAAATATAATACAAAGGAAACCGCAAAGGGTTCAGTCATGCTGGATGAAATCATCAGGGTAGCTGATACAACTTTTGGAGACTCAAGTCCAGTGTCCTTGTACCATAGGCAAATGGAGTTAGGTTTCAGAAAAGTCAACAGGCTGTATCTGTGCCACACAAGGGGAAACAATCAGTAGCGGTTCACTTCCTGGCAGTGGTTTAAGCCTTAGCGTCTGCTCCTCCTGGATCTTTGAAGGGACATCCACGCTTGAGGGGATTCGTCAGGTACAGAGGCAGAAGTGTCTGGGGCCTGTCCTTCCCCTGGCAGGTCCTCCATTCCACTACCAGCCACATATGTTGAAAGAGCTGATGTCTCATTGCT
The DNA here is from genome assembly GCF_031143425.1 of Pleurodeles waltl. NCBI lineage: Eukaryota > Metazoa > Chordata > Amphibia > Caudata > Salamandridae > Pleurodeles > Pleurodeles waltl. The sequence goes on along the minus strand of NC_090437.1, from coordinate 1,026,790,439 downwards.
AGTGGAAGGGGCCAGCTGGTGTATACAAAACCTACTCAGGGTGGTATGCATGTCTCTCAGCTCCCCTGCAATGGATGCCAAGTGGGCATTTTGGGCCTGCCACTGCTGCATTACTTCCTGGTGGTTGTCCCTCTGCAGCTGCTTGATCTCCCCCATCATGATAAGTAACTGGCCCATCACGCCTTCGGATAGTTGGAAAGCTCCAAAGATTTGGAAGATGGGGTCCTGGCCACTTGTGTCCCTAGGAGTCTCCATCCTCTGGCCTACGCCATCCCTCCTATGCACCCTACCCCCACGTGCCTGTGCCCCTGGCATAGTTTGCCCACTCCCACTGGTGCCAGGTCCATCATTGTCTGGGTTTATGGCAGGAAACTCAGGTACCTGTACCGGGGGGCACAAGATGGTAGACACTGTCCTTAGAACACAGGCTTGGGGTGAATGATTGCATGAAATGAAGAAGCAACAGGGCTGGGCGGTGTTGATGTGGGCAAGGTGAGGCTCACAGTTGTACACTGACCAGGTGTCCCAGATGGGCCAACTTCGTAATCAATGTTCACACATCCAGGGGTGTATTCCTCACTGTGGGCTTCATTCAGAGGGGTAGCAGCAGTCTCTGTTGTCCTTTCCAAGATGACAATGGCTAGGTTACCTGTAGGAGAAATGGAACACACATTTGCTGAAAGTAATGCAACAAGTGATATCAATGTTTGACTGCTAGACATGCTATGTGACATGCACACAAAGCCTTTACTTGATCCCCTGATATGGCAATGACACCTGCTTCTAAAACTGGGTTAGAGCTAAAAAGGACTCAGAGATTTCCAATTGCATACACCTTGCTCCAAGATGTTGGTATATCTTGGTGGTTAGATGACTGTTCATTGACTCACATCTTGTTGGATTAATGATGACATTTTTCATGTTATCTCCAAGTTAGGTGTATAGCATAATTGAGTCTACTAACAGCTCCACAGTGTACTATGGTAACAGAGCTGGCCAACAGTATAGGTATAACCATTATACCTCGGCCTCTGTAAGGGTGTACTCCAAGTACATCCTGCTTCCTATATTGGTGTCACCCCAGGTGAGTACATGACATTGTGTGGATGGTGATTTAAAGGTAGGTTTAGTAACACAGCTGTAGCTGTGTGTTGCTTGTAATAGTACTGGCACATAGTCATAACACTGATGTCATTCCAATGAACTGTACAATAGTGGAGAAGTCAGGTGGGTTGCATTGAATTTTAGTTTCACATGCAAGGCTATTTAGCTTGTTGTACACTGTTCTGGTTTCCCTAATGATAGAACAGTGCATGCTGGGCGTTGTAGTGCTGTCAGTCACTGTACCACCCATGCCATAAACAGACACTGTGTCCCCAGGGGAGTTTAGTTGACATGTGGGATGCCAGAAAGGGATATTTGGACTGTTGGACACAGGGGTGGTGAGTGGGTTGCCTGTTAAGATGCCATGATCAGTGAGCATTCAAGACAAAACTTTCCGGTGACATCACTGGTGTAGTGACTTACCAGACTCTACTCCCCCAGGTATTCCTCTCAGGCCCTCAGGATGCAGGATGTCCAAGACCTCCTCCTCCCATGATGTGAAAGTTGGGGCAGGAGGTTGGGGGGTCCACCGCCAGCTGGTGCCTGGCGGCCATGGAACGTACCTTCCCCCTCAGGTCGTTCCACCTCTTCTTGATGTCCTCCCTTGTGCGTGGATTCACCCTGTTGACTATTCTTTGCCACAGCTCCATTTTCCTGGCCACAGATGTTTGCTGGACTTGTGCTCCAAATAGGTGTGGCTGTACTCTGATGATTTTGTCCACCATGACCCGCAATTCATCATCTGTGAAATGGAGATGTTTTGGTGGGGACATGGTAGTTATGGACGAGACAGTGAGGTGGAAAAAAATCTACAAAAATAAATTGGTGATGAGGTGTGGGTGCTATGATGTGAGTTGTTGACCAGTGGTGTCGAATGTGTAGGGTACTAATGTATGTGTTGGGTGTGTTGTGCAGGTGTGGGATGAGTACTATGTGAAGTCTGTAGGGGTGCCTATTCTATGATTAGTAATTTTGTTTTGCAGGCTCTATCCAGCAGTGTATGGTGTTCTGGTTGCAAAGGATTGTGGGGTGGGAAGGAATGTGTTATATGGTGCAGTTTGTAGGGATGTCGAGTGTATGGATGTGTGTCAGGTGTGGGGTTTTCAAACTATCCAATGTGGTGTGTATTACTGATGTGACCGCCAACTGCCATGGTTTACACCGCCATGGAAGAACCGCTATTGTGAATTGTGGGTTGTAATAGGACCTGAGGTTTTCTGGTGGGCTGGGGGTGCTGGTGGTGGGACTGCCTCTTTCCCGCCATCCAGTGTCCTGGCGGTTTGGGAATTTTGGCTGGATTTTGGAGGACTTCACTGCATGAGTCGAATAAGGCAGTTGGCTTACCGCCAACATGGCGGTCTTTTGCTGGCTGCCACAGCGGCGGTCTTGCCAAAAGACTGCCAAAGCCGTAATGAGGCCCTCTGTGATCACCTCTAAAATACTCTTACTCCCACTAAAACAAAGTACCAGTCCTGACATTCGGTCATTAGTTTATAGCAATTTGAGTGAATCTGTGGTGCATTGGTGATAATTCCTAGCATTTTGGCACTATCCATCGTAGGCAGTACTCTCACTGAACAAAATACTGTCCCTGGTATACTGCTACTAATTCGGGACCAGAGAAGGAAAATCAGAGGTAATTCTTGTCATTTTGTGTCTATTCCTGGGAGTATGGTGTGCACTGTCGGTAAAATGCTGGCCCTAATGTATTAGTGGTTGTTGTCACATTGAGGCCATTCCTTCTGCCACCATTAGGATACTACTGGCCCTATCGTAATAGTGGTAATGCCTGGCATATTGGGAGGTGCCATGGCATGAGATGATGATACATGGGCATATAATGTAGTTTATCCAAGTGTGGCAGTTGTACATCTGAGTACTTGATAGAAATGAAAAAAATATGTTTAGCACAGAACATTTATTACAAGAATAGATAAGCTTTTGTTTGACAGAATCATGTTTATTGTTAAAAAATGTAAAGGGTGTATTGGTGCACATTTACATAAACTGACACTGATATTTGGGGAAAAATTCTTGAAATTATTAAATAGATATCTGTGGAAACTTTTTCAAGAGTCCCAAGGCAGACAGAGGTTATTGGACTAAGACTGTTTAAATCTACGCCTCTTGCCAATGACAGGCAAAGAAATGAGGTTTGACTGTATTATTAAGCCCAAAACTGAACTTCATTTAGACCACTTCAGTACCTGACCCTCGGGTAGTCAATAATAAGTTACTAAGGGCCTGATTACGAGTCTGGCGGTCTTAAGACCACCAGACTCACGGTGGTGGTCCAACCGCCAAATTATGACCCTGGCGGTCGGACCGCCAGGAGACCGCCGCCACCACTAGCAACATGGTTCCCGACGGGAAAGCAGCAGGCAAAGTCATGCTCATCCACGGCGTTGCTTAAAGCAGCACCACCATGCAGATCACTACTTCACTTTCCGCCATGAAAAGGCTGGCAGAAAGCCAGTGCTGGGGGCTACAGGGAGCCCTTGCACTGCCCATGACATGGTCCCTCTTCCCAGCACCCACAGAATGCACACTGTGTGCTTTGACAGACAGTGTGTATTCCGAGGGTTTTGGGAGCACCCTCTGTGCAACGACATTGGCCTCTGCTCCATGAGTTTCCACTGAGCTGACTGGCAGAAACCTCAGATTTCTGAGGTTTACACCGGTCAGCCCACTGGAATCCTTATATTCGGGTGGGGGTGGAGTCGGAGACTGCCAGTTCCGCAGCGGTCTCCTCTCCATGGGTCTAGCGGTCTGGGTTTCAGACCGACAGACTCGTAATGAGGCCATAAATCATTGCTAAGCCAGTGCTTACTCTTTGAAAAGGAAAATGTATTTTACTTAATTGACACAGAATGCAAAACCCTACCTAATATTGCAGAAGCAGCAAATTAAATTGGCCATTACTGATACCCTTCAGCATTTAAGGAAGTAAACAGCTTTGGCTCCTCTCCTTATAAGATACTACTTGAATCACAGTTCCCAATTAGTGTATTTGGCTGGAATTTCAGCAGGCCTGCACTGCTCTACATGGTGTGCATGGCACAGCTCCTGAAGCCCAGAGGACCTGTACCTCACCCCCGCTCAGTTGACTGATGCAGGAGCAGCATCTACGACACTGGCATGTCCTTCCAGGTAATTAGTGGCAGCAACAGCACCAGTGAAGAAGTTTGCAGTGTTTTTTGTGGTGCAGCTGATCTTGTGACTTGCGCTCTTCCTCATGCCCAGACACCAAACCCATCACCTAAGCAAGCTGTCTCACATCCCTTAATCAGTACTTAGAACCTGATACAGACCTCTTTGTGAATCCAGTTCTCTGCAAACACTCCTGCTTATCTTTTGTGGGGACCACATAAGGTTTCTCTTAGCACCTCATACTTTTTCGGTACTCAGGTTTTGCAACGTAAATCGGACAGACTTGAGTTTCTCAGTACCCTCTGTCCACAGAGGATACAGAAGCTGATCACACTGGGGAGGCACTTTGTGGATTTATTAGCCTGCAGGTGGTGATGACAGAATAGGGCTACAACTCCACTCTGACTCCAGGTTAGTGGGTCTCAGCATTGAGAGAATAGCAGGAGGGCAAACAGCCAGAGGGTATTCTAACACAATATGGGACCCAACATTATTGTGACCAAAATATTGTGTAAAAAATATTGATTACAAAAATATCGCTTTTCTATACTTTTAATGGTAAGTACAAAGATACTGTGTCAAAAATATTGTTTTATACTAATATTGTTAAAAAAACATACAAAAATATATAGTTTAAAATAGTAAATCTTAAACATTTCAATATATAACCTTAATATAATGAAATTAAGTACATTTAACAAATACTGAATACTATATAAAATATATACATATAGAAGTACACACACATGTGCAAATGTGTATACCTATAAATATATATAAAGCAACACTATTATTAAAAACATATATTTTGCATTACATCACACTTTTAAAAATCATTTTAAGTGCACTATCATAAAAACATATATATATATATGAATATATATGTTTATATAAATATATATATTAAAAATATTAACAAATCAATTGCAAACATGAGTAAATTAATAAAAATAAAAAAAGTAAAATCCATAAAAAACTTTTATAAAAATACTATGTATGTATCATATGTATATGTACATAAATATATATAGAGAGATAATCTAAATAATTTAAAAGTAAAAAATAAACAAATAAAACTAACAGATATATTTAAAAATATTAGAAAAAATCTAACAATAATAAATATACTCTTCCCACTTCACCCTGTGCTACATTAAGAAAAGCGTTGGCCTTCGGAAGGATAAAATGTACTATTCCCTCTCCAGTCTCTGCACCAGTAGGGAAAGCATTGCACTTCGGAATGGTAAAATTTACTATTCCATCTATAGTCTGTGCAACAGTACAGAAAACGTAAGCCTTCAAAGGGGTTAAATGTACTATTGTCACTCCAGTTTGTGTAACATTAGGGAAAGCAATGAACATTAGAAGGGTAAAATTTACTACTACCACTCGAGTCTATGCAACAGTAGGGAAAGTACTTCACTTTAAACACAACACATATCTAAATAGCCCTATTAATTTACAACAAATATAAAACTTGTAATAGGAAAAACATAATTAACCAATAAATAAAGCATGTATACAAATAAAAAACAATTAAACAATTTACACAATTAAACAATTTAACAATTAATTGGCAAGTAAAAAATATTTTTTCCTAAATGACCTTCCCACACTATACTCCCACAAACCTAGCAAACCACACTTAAAATATAACTTAAATAAATAAGTATAACACAATTAACACAATTAATAATCAATTAAATAGTTATTAATAATGTAATCATTATTAATTAATTTATACTTTAATAATGTCACACCCGATGCCCCTACAAACCCAGAAGCCTGCACCCATTATATAACTTAAAAACTATAATTATTACATATTTAAATAATTACTTATCAATAAAATAATTGTTAATAAATTAATTAGTTAACTAATTATTACTTAATTAACTTCCCATCCTACCCCTACAAATCCATCAACCTGCACCTAATATATAACTACAAAATATAATTATTAGACAATCTACACAATAATAAATTAAACATTTTAAAATAATTATTATTACTTAACTTCCCTCCCTCCACCCCCTACAAACACATCAACCCACAACTAATATAAAATGCAAAAAGAATAGCTATTACACAATTTACATGATGAATGATCAAGTAATTAATAAAAATTAACAATTAATTATTAATTATTATTTATTTACTTCCCACTCTATACCCCTACAAACCCAGTAACCCACACCTATAGTATAACTAAAAATATAATTACCCAATTCACATAATAAATACTCATTAAATAATTAAACATAAATAATTAATTGTTAATTCATTATTACTTAATGCTCCACTCTATACCCCTACAAACCCAGCAACTCACTACAGCACTATAAATTACTATTAGCAATTAAATTAAAAATTATACATCACTTAAAATTACAAACTATATTTAAAAATATTAACAATTGTACAAACAATAATACACAAAATTTAAATATGAACTAGAACACACAGAAAATTAAAAGACAATATTTTAGACACCTACATTATTGAAAATGATATTAACAACAAAGATATTCTTGAAAAGGATTTTGCTTACCTAGAATATCGATATTCTTCGCAATAATATTTCTGCATCACCATATTTGTGTATCAAAATATCTTTTTTCCGATATTTCTGCAGCTCAATATTTAAAATTCTATATTTTGTCCAAACAGTGAGCCAGAGACTGGGTATCTTTGGGCACATTGCTGACTCATGATCAGTGATTATGCAAATATAAGTGAAGATCTTAGTCCGATATATCAGGAGCTTTGGGAATGAAAATAACATTAGTAAGGGATCCGCACAAGGAGATTAACATCTAGGACACATATTCGCAGAGTCCCTGAACACTCTCCCTTAGTCTGTTTCGGATTAAATATGTACTATGATTACAATAAATTAATAGTTTTGCGCAACCGTACATGGGTAGGCAACTATCATATTTCATCATCTACATCCTGTTTCCCGATCTCTTGCTGCACTCCCAATTGTTTTAGGATATGCCTACAATACACATGCGCTGTCAGCAAAATATTGGTTTTAAAAAAAAAAAAAAGCTTAAAAACAGGCTTAGATCCTACCCATTATTTACCAATGCTTACCATTGGTTGGCTTCCACATTACTCTTGTTTCTGAGCTTAATACTGGTCATGTCTCCTCCCTACTGCAGGCTGCACACCCCTCCTGCGTTCTTCCTGGAGCTTCTGTCCCTGCCGTGAAGCAAGGATTTATCACAGTTTCTGTTTCTGGCTAGTGCCTTTCCACTGGGTGTGCGCTGCACCAGGTACTTTGCATTATGTACCTGCAGACCTTTCAACTTGTTTCCTACTATAAGCTTTATTACGTTTTTGCTTCATCATCTGATTATGTGGTCTATTGTGAGCCTTTAATAGCAGTGAGTTCTGGGTTCAGATTTTTCCATCCGCGTCATTTCTTTTGGGCCAACAAGTTGCAGCAGATGGTAATTGTGATCATTGGCTGCATGCTTAATGATAATAATAATAATAATAATGCCTGAGTTGGTGCATTATGCTGCCTTGAATTTAGTCTTGTCTTGGTCCTGGCCTTGGGTATACATATTAAATATCTATATCTATATCTTAATCTATATGTATATATATATATATGTATATATATATATATACACATATAGATTTAGATATAGATACAGGTATAGATATATGTAGAGCCCTTTTCCAAAAAGACAGTATGTATATAAAAAATGCAAAAGTTATACATTATAACTTGATCCTAGAGAGCAAAACTGTTATAAGAACCAATAATTTCCAGACTGCACAGTCATCCTTTAAATGTCTTGTGGGTCTGCAGGAGCAGAAAAATTAGGAAAATATAATAAATATGATAAGAAGGGAAGGCACCATCCAGTGTGTCAGAGCTCCAGCATTATTCAACAGCAACTCACCACAGTGCATCAACAACATCCCATTTGCATGTCTCAGAGCACTCATCCACCACATTATTTCACATTGTCAGGCCAACATATCACTCCCCATCCAGCCCTCCTAGTTGTCCCTCCAGTCGTCCCATCTTTGTTTAAGTTAAATTGTCTGCCATTTGTGGAGTTACAACTGGTCTGCCATTAGTATTTGACTCAAAAGGATAACATTCCATTCAGGAGCCAGAAGGTTAATTCTCCGGATCTGACTGTTCACTGGGGCAATCTTGATGCATATGCCCTCATTTTATTAACTCCTGTATCACTTGCAGTTGCTCGACTTGGCTTGGGCTAGTTATGTATTTATGTTCTGACCATCTTGCCAAACTGCTCTGTCGTCTTGTATGTTAAGCACGCGCCTTTGGAGGCTCCAGTTTGATTTTGCTGTTCATGGTCTTATTCTCCATCCCGGTGAAAGCTTCCTCTGGTGACATAAAAAAGTATGATACCCTATTGTCACTGCTTCTGAGCTTAGCTGGAAACTGCAGTATAAACTTGTGCCCAACCATCTGCAGGTATTTTTTATCTTCAAAGAACAAAGCTCTCTGTTTATGGAACCTGACAGATACTCAAAAAGACTGGGCCTATTCTTATTGCCTCCTGCAGGATGCTGTCTATATCTCTAAAATTCAAGAGTTTTGCAACTCAACCTTGTTGTGGGGGGAGAGGGCCTGGTTTGTTAGGTCATGTTATGACAGTCTGTACACTCTTTCTTTCAACTGAAATAAATTGAAATCCTTAAGGAGCTACCTGATCTACCAACCATTTTTTCCAGAAAGAGCTTCATGCTGTGATCCTCTATCTTTCCTATTAGTCCTACAATCCTAATGTTGTTCCTCCTGCATCGGTCTTCAGCATCCTCAGCCCTGTCTTCCAGGATTTTCATTAGTCTTTTAAATTCAGTAATCCGTTGTTGAGGTTCTTGCATTGTGAGTCTGGTGCTAACTAGCATTGATTCAGCCGTTGCTACTGTCTCAGGAAGCTTGATTTGGTCAGGCCTAAGAAAGTTCAAATCTGTAACCACAGAACCAATTTTAATTTCCAGTGCCTCAAGTAGGCCGCTAAGGCTGCAACTATTACCTCAAATGCTGTGACTTTTACCTCAAACTTGTCAATAGGTTCTTGAGAAACTACATGCATATTAACTAGCTGTCCAGTTCCCCAAGCATCCGCATCATCATCACCTGGCAGGCCGGTTATGAGTCCTACTTGCTTTGGCACTGCTTGCACATTGTTCTTTGGTTTCACCATCTTGAAGATTGCATGTACATCTTGTTAAACCTTTTGGTATTGTCCTATGTGCATAGCGTACCAGCAGTTGCAGGACAGTGTGACCTCCAGAAGAAGTGAGGGCACATCAAGGTTTTAAGAATTGTTCCAATTAAGATTGACCACCTCCCAGTTGGTAATCTTCTTGTTCAAGAACTTTGCTGATGTGATTACAAAAGCAGTAAACCATCTGCAGTGTTTATGACCAAGAATGGTCACAGCCGCTCAGTAGCATCAATTCTACACAGAAGCATACCAGCACTACAGAGCACAATTATCCATTCAGTCAGCTAGGGGAGCAGATGCACATAAATGAAACCACACAATCCAGATGAAGGGATAGCAGTCACTAGAAAGGTGACCAATACCAAACCGCAATCAGGGCAGGGTGGCAGTGCCTATAAGTTACAATCATGTGAAGCCACACTGTAAAAATGTGGGAGCAGCCCATGTTGGTAAATGCAAATGCTGCCTTTATTTGCACACACTCAGCTTTCAACAAGGTATGAAGACGTCAGCTTGAGTGCACTGTTTCAAGATCTGTTTAAATGCAAATGCTTGGAATTTATATTTGAAAAACAAACAGGTGGTGCTGATTAGTTTAAAGTCTCTATTTACTGCTGACCTCAAGGTTGCTGCATAAGCTTGTTTGGTGTTTATTTTTTTTTACCTGACATGCCATCTAATTTAAGTCTTCCATTTCCTGCCCTATATCAGTTAAAAGCCCCTGTTCCCTGCTAAACTCAAGGGTACCAGATTTGCTTGCTTATTTGTTCTTTGCTCAGCTTCCCTGCTATCTAATTAATAGCCTCCATTTCCCGCCCCAGTCTCCTGCCAGAGACAGCCTTCTAATTGACAGAAAACACTCAGTAATATTCAGGAAGAGACTCCAGTGTCTGATGTGTTTGTTTACTCAACCTTATATCCCTGGGCCCAGTCTCCTGCCAGAACCAGTCTTCTAATTGACAGGAAATGCTTAGTAATCTTCAAGAAGGCTCCAGATTAACACTCTAATGGCAGGTTATAGATACTGCTTTAAAACTCAGTTCCCTGTTTGGCTTCGTCAATTAGGCTTGAAAGAGAACTGTGTCTCCCATCAGTGCTGTCTTTGGGATCAGAACTCCCTCGCTTCTGACAAGAATAACCTGGACGTCTTCATTTGGTAACTGGAGGCCAGCAACTTCTCTTGGAACTCCATTCCTTCAAGACATATCCAACACTCATGAACCCTGGAACTCTGAAAATACCACAGTAAAAAATTTAGGATACAGAAGGCGTGTTCATGCCGACCCAACTCTCAAGTGAGTAAAAAGTGAGTAAAAACTTTGACTTGCTCTCTGTTGAAAGGGAGAAACTAGAGGTAGGTTTGGGGTGCTGAATTCACTATTAATAATAGCCTGCCAAGGTAAGTGGGAGTCAGCATGGAGGCTAGTTGGCACTTGTTTTCTTGCATGTGTACATCATTACATTTGGCTAGATCATTTAAAGAAGAAGAAACATTTTTATCGACAACGTATTTGTCTTTGTTTCTGACTGCTCTCTGTACATTTAGATCTTTCAATGCCGTGTCATCATACACATATCTTCATATCAAACGCTTGTTGTTTGTTACACACTCACAACAATCTGATAGAGAGCAGATGAAGGTGCTTGCTGGTGGCCTTAGCACCTGTACTATGTATGACAAAGGCGTGCAAAAACCTTGCCAAAACACCTCCCTCCCAATGGGAAACATCTCACTCACACATATAACAAACATAGATAGCAGGAGTTGATAAAAAACATTTTTCCCTTACCCTTCAGCCGTGGTCTCAATTGAGGTTACAGTAGACAAATTGCTTCCTGTTGAGGCTGTTTGAGTTCAGAAGCATTCACAACAAAAAATGCTAGATCAAAATTTAAACGGTTCAGAACAATGCTCAGGACAATAACATCATGTACAAAGTATCAAGGGCACCAACCAAATCTGAGCCCAATAGCTACAAATAAGAATCTCCCATTTATCCCCCTCTTCAGCCATAACAAGTTCAATTTCCTTACAAATAAAGGTAACCGAACCAAAGCTGACTAAAGAAATAGAAGCTTTAGGAATAAAGCTTGTAGACCTTCAAAATACCTCACACCACTATAATCTAAGACTGGTAGGGATCCCTGAACTACAACAGGCTGGAGAAAAGACAGCGATGTGAGATCCTTCATCAATTGATTCATATTACCTTATGCGACTTTCAAGGTGATCTCACAATTGCCCAGGTCTATGCACATGACAGTTGCCATTCCATAATATGGTAGTTTCTCTGTGACAATGGCCATAAATTTTGCAGACTACCACAGTAAAGAAAAAAGTCTGTCGAAGGCAATTAAAGCGAAGGTGTTTGAAGTAAACAATAGATTTTAAACTAGGGCTGTTTCAGGTATGAGAAATTAAGTATCCAGACATTGCTGGGAATAGAAACAGTTTTTTTCTCAGTTTGAGCACCGCATAATTCAGGCAAGGATAGTTCAGCAGTCACAACTTAAGGTTTTACATTTATGCACATTAAAAATATTTTGGCAGAGAGACAGCAAACAACTTTTTGAGAGAACTCAGAGACCAGACACTTGGCTGAATGATTAAAATAATTTTTACTTGTATGTTCTCTGCTAAAGTAATGTGATATTTGGCAATAGATTAACCTGTGATATTATCTGCTCAGCCATCCCTTAAGTAAAAAGACTACAGAGTGGTGGTGTGGAGGAGGATTCGGGTACAGCTGTATAAGGGTGCCAGGTTTCCCCAAAAGAGGGGATGGTTTTGGAGGAAGTCAAGTGGTGCGGGGGGTGCATAGTAAAAAAATGAATACACTAAAATGCATAGGCCTGAAAGTGTTTGATAAATTCCAAGGACCTCTACCATTTGTAGGGACGAATTCAAGTATAGTAAATAAGCTCCATAGGCTGAAATGAAAATAGTCAGAATACATTTGAATGGTTTTCTAAACCAAAACAAATAAGTGTTGGTGATGGCACGAATTAAACGTTTTAGAGCTGTCAATATTTTCTTTCAAGAAATTCACTGACAGAAAGGAAAATATCAATATATTAATTGTGGATGGATTTAATAAGAATTTACCATCTCTGCTTCAGCATCTCATAAATGGGTTGGAAGTTTAGTTACTATCTTCAATACAAAGTATTATCTACAGAGATATATCAAGAAGGTTGCTGGGTTACAGGTAGGTGCCACATTTGCAATAATTTCTATCACTATAGCCAGGTCTTATGGCTAAATAATCATTAATGACCCAGCCTTTATTTGGCTATGCATTTGTCTTCTTATTAGGTTAAAAATATAAAACTGGCTGGAGATTTTAATGTTCTTCCTAATGTCTCAGTGGATTTCAAAAATCGAAAACATTCTCAAAATAAACCCCGAAGCTCTAATGCAGATAAGTCAGTAAAAAGAGAGCTTGAAGTGTGGGATCATTAGAGACATGATAATTCAACAACAAAACATTTTACATTTATATCACATTGTTTTAGGTCAGCTAGGTTAGATTATTACTAGCAGAAGCTTCTAAGAGGTCTTCCCATTTATTCCTTTGACAATTTGCCTTTGCTTGCCTTATAACAGATTGATATGGTACTCTACAGTCCTTGATCGCATGCCTTACTCCTTTCTTCAAAGGACTGTTGAGAGAACCACCCAGCCAGGCTAGCCTTGTCAGTAACCTTCCTAAAATTCTTAAGTAAGAGGTTTTTACGACCAGGAAAGAATCTCCCAAGCTCAGCAACAACCATATCAGTACTTCCCCAAGTATTATGCATCGTCGACATATGAAAAGCAACATCAATGTACATAGCTGCTAGCACCTCAAGAGAAGAGCACACAGCTTCATATTCATATGGTTATTTTGCTCCAGAATTCGGCTGTGAGGTTGAGATAGAAGTGATGGTACATGGGGTATTAGATCCTTCACAGTATGGACCAAAAGATTATGATCATTCTCTTCCCTCTCTAGGACGTTCATGTCAACCTTCAACTGCCATATCCTAAGGTCTAAAATAATATAATCAATGTAGCTGCAATAAGCCCCTCTTTTAAAAGTTGATACGGGAGACATCAGATGGCAAGCAGCCATAAAGGCATGCATGCCAAACGTTAAAATAAGACCAATCATTTGGAGGGCATCCTTCGAAAAGTGGTGCCTCGTTGGAGGTGTTAGTGCAGGATTGCTCTATTCAAGATCTTCGTCATTGCACAAATCCCGAGCAGTTCCATACGGTTCATACATTAAATTTAGGTCACCTGCCAGAATAACATGATCTGGCTTAGAATGGAAAACTAGGATCTCATCCAAGTGATGGCGACTCCTTCCAGTTACCAAAACTCCAGTTATAGATATTAATCAATTAGAGAGGCGTTCCCATGGTTGGGGTAATAATTAAACCTTGCATATTGTTACAATCTGGCTTCAGTCAATTGACATCAGTTAGAGTTGATGACACCAAATGGAAGCTTATGCTTAAACTATTTCTGGTAGAGAGCCTACCTTGTGGACAGAAAGCACAGGTAGCGGCTGCAGGTGTTGATAGAAATAACCCAGCAGAAGAAAGGTGATAGCAGTTTGGGCCCCACAGAATGGCGGCTGATTAAACAACAGATCATTTTTAATGATGGAGTGATTAAAATTAACAATTGCATACCTAATGTACTCTTTTTCAAAGGGCCCACCCATCCCACCCAACAGACCATGAGGATTTCATATGCTCCTGAATGTAGAAAATTGGCGTTTGTATGAAACCAATAGAGTAAGTTGTTTTTTAGCTGTGCAAAAGATTCAGCATTGTTAGGAGCCAAACGGGGAACATTGGAAAGTACTATCACATAAGGGCTAGCCTCAGGAGGGAAGTTTACCATGGAGAGAGAGGCATTCCATTTCCCAAACCACCACCCCCACTTTCCTGTCCCTCTCACATGGCAGTCAACCCACTCTTTGCCCGAAGGGATATGATTAATCAAAACCTTTGGCCTAGCCCCCATCCTAGTACAGGTGTGAATAGACGCCTGTCCAATGTTCTCAGTATCATTGACAAAGCAATTAGTGGAAGAAATTACACCTACACCAGAGGAAGTGGGCAGTGAAAGGTTTGAAGTTTGAGGTAACACGGCTAGATTCAACTTGCAAAGTTCTTCCTCGATGAACCCCAACCTTTCATAAAATAGTTTTAGTTTAGCCTCCAAAATATCAGTTCTTTTAGTGCACAAAACCCTGCAGCCTCAGCAATTAATGCCTCGCCCTGGCTGCCAGAGTCTGCCTTTGGGTTTGCTGATGATAGGCAGGTGGTTTTAGAGTTTGCATGCAATTTAACTTTTTTTCTTTTTGCAGGCTGGCCATTGGTAAAGGACTACATACATTAGGTAATGATTACAAATGTGCCAGGGAGAAGAAAAATACTCCATCTCAACAATGTTGGTAAAACCTCCCAAGTGCAGGTGTCTCAGCTATATGGCAACCAGGATATGTGGGTAAAGTAGGAGTAATGGAAAAACAATGCTCAGCCAGTTCAATTGCTTTATTGATAATTCCCAGTGCGCGCTGAAGAAACCCATCCAATGAAGAACCTATCTGGGGTTTAGACAAGTTGCCAACAGTCTTGTGTTTCCCCATTCTGGCTCAACTGGTGCGTGGACTGCCCACTAAGCCACAGGGCATGTTTGAAATCACAAGGGGGGTGGCCCAGCCAAGACTCTTCAGGACAATGACAGGTGAAGAAAGACCCACTCTTGGCCCGGTCTTAGCTCGGGCACGTTCCGTGGGAAAGTCAAGAACTTTTAAGTGCAGGATCGTTGGAGCCCCTGCTCTACCAAGGCTCAGCTGTATTGTGGGCAATGGAGTTCCATTAAAGTCCCACAAAACCAAAAGAATCACTTAGGGCCTAATTGGGAGTGTGGTGGAGTTCTTCCTATGGTAAAGTAAAAACATTCATTAAACTTGTTAAATATTAATGTAGATTAATTGTATATATTTATTTTAAATGTAGAAAAAAATTAAAAAGTTGCAGCATTAATAACTTAAGTTAAATTAAAAAAATTATTATTTTGAATATATTAAATAAAACTAACATTATTTTTCTAAAGTTCAAATTATAAAAGTATATTCCCACCTAAACTAAAAATTATATTTTTATTATGCATTCAGCATTATTTTCAGTGACGTATATAATTCATTAAAAGTACTAAGTAATTTATTTATATTTTAATAAAAAAAATATTTTGAAATTCCAAAAAAGGTTATCAGGAAATGTTAAAAATAAACTAAAAATATGTTAAATGTTTTAATCATTATTTACACTTATTTATAATTTCAATTATTTTAAATCATTTAATTTAGCATGATTTCATATGGGGTTTTATTATAAGTCCCTACCTCCAATATAATTTAAGCTCTGAGCTGGAGTACACTTAATACTGTTTGGGGTCCTTTTTAGCTGCAGTAACTTTAGAAGTGCAGTTTGTGAAAAGGTATGGGTGTACTCTTTTGTGGATGGGTGCATGTGCCTCCCTAAGCCTTTCACTAACCCTCCTTAGACCTCCACTACCTCTCCTTTAGTAGTAAGTATTTCCTCTTTTCCAGACACTCCTCCAACATTCACTACCAAAATGTATACCGATGTGTGAGTAACCTTCGCACTTAGGTTTGTGAACAGCATTTTCTAGTACATTTAGTAGCACTATTGGAGTAGTACTCCAAAAGGTACTACAAAATGCAGTTTGTTAATTGGTTAGTCTGAGCTGTATTCCTGACAGTGTTTAGATTTTCAAGTTTTGATGACTGGATGAGAAACGTCTTGGTCACTCAGTTCCTAATTGGTTTCCCCGGTGCCTGTTGTGTTGTGTGCAGAATGAATCATTCCTAGACTACATGGGCTGTCTGTTCTTGAGGTTATTTTTTTCTCTAATTTCTCTTGTAGCATGATGAGTCTTTCACCCCTCCCTATGTAGATGTCAATGTTCATTGGATAGCATTTCTTACTGGCATATATTGACATGAAGACTGTGCATGGACTCACTATAGCTACGTCTAATTTTTTAGCACTCTAGAAATCACTATGGCTTTGCCTTGCATTGTTGTACACTGCACATCTTTTGTTTTGTGCCATTGTTTTGAAACACACAGTAATTTCACTTGCTGCGCAGCCTCTTTCCTGGGATGTTGTCTGAACATTCTCTGACTGATCAGTGGACACAAGAAGTGCCAGGTGTTTCTTTCTGTCTGCCCAGCAATTGTTTCCAGGCTCCTATAGACATAACACAGTAGTTTTTAACTGTATCAAGCTAATGTTATAAGTTAGGTCCCTTAGTGTTTATTTTTAGATAGGAGGATTCCAGCAGAGCTGACACGTCTGGGGAACAGATGCCCTTCGGGGCATGCAACCTATGCAAACTTGGCTTACACTTCCCTATGAGGACCACTTGACCACGCAAACAGAGGTATGGGGTTCTCCACTCCCAGAGATCATAAATAATAATAATAAGCCTTCCTGTGCACGCCATGAAAATGCTTGCGGAGAACAGGTGCAGGCGGCCCATGCACTTGGCATGGGAAGTGCAGGGCCCCCCTGGCCAGCACCCCCGCAATGCAACATTGCAAGAGTGCTTCTGCAGCTTGCAGGCTACAGCATTGCCGCCGGCTTGATTACGAGCCAGAGACAATGCTGTAGCCTGTTTCCTGTTAGGCCAGGGGGCAGAAACTCATGTTTCCACCCACTGACCTAGCGGGAAACTCTTAATGGGGCCAGCGGGGAGATACCTTGTGTGGGGACAACCTTCCCATCGGGAGTTCAGCAGACGGCAAAAAACATCTGCCGAACTCATAAAGAACCCTTTGTATTTTAAATGATGCATATGTCTAAAATGTCTGCAATACATATAGTTGAGGAACATAGAACATATACGTCATGTAGAAAGAGAACTGCTATTACACTAGAAGGAAGTGAAACAGACTTTCAGTTTATCATCTTTACACCCAAAAGGAATTCATAAAGACTCTGAATTGTCTTTGAGCCGAATAGGTTACAGTGAATAAGTAACACAAAAACATCCATTGGAGATAGTAATATGTTTGTCTATCTCTTTGATTTTTGTCAGAACGTACAGTAAACTTGTGTTCCTTAACTTGCCAAAACATCGGCCCTCAATATGACATTGGTGGTAAATGCCACTTACCGCCACGCAGAAAGCTGCCAACATACCGCCGCTGTGGCGGATATCCGTTCCCCATACTATGACACACACACACACCAATCCGACAGAATACAGCCACATGCACAAATCCCCCAGACCAAAGGTCAGTGATAAAGTGGCGGTCCCAAAACACACACCGTTACGCCGACAAAACAACGCCCATCACATTATGACCCACTAATCACCACAGTGGACATTCAATGGCGGTAAACCATTGGCGATACATACCGCCGCGCACAGAATGGACACCCACATACAAAACAACACAACATTGGCCAATACCAAATACACACACCTGACACCCATACACACACCACACCCACACCACTATAAAACACACACCCACATTACTCACAACCCCTTACGAACACCAATTGCCACCAGGAGACTGAAAAGAAGAGCACAGAGACAACTAGACACACACATCACTTCCACCCATGCACCCCTCACGCACTCCACATCAAACACCCCACCACATTACCCAACACACCCTCACCAACACACATAACACAACACCTATGGCACCACAAAGGCACCCCTGTTTTACTGAGGAGGAGTTAAGGGTCATGGTGGAGGAAATTGTCAGGGTAGAGCCACAGCTCTTTGGAGCACAGGTATAGCAGATAACCATTGCAAGGAAGATGGAGCTACGGCGGAGAATCATGGACAGGGTCAACGCTGTGGGACAGCATCCAAGAACAGGGGACAACATCAGGAAGAGGTGGAACGACCTACGGGGGAAGGTACGTTCCATAGCAGCAAGACACCAGCTTGCCGTACAGAGAACTGGCGGTGGACCCCCACCTCCTCCCCCACGGCTCACAGCATGGGAGGAGCAAGTACTGGCAATACTAAGGGACTCACTGGAGTAGCCGGAGGACTGGACACTGGTAAGTCAATATTTATTACCTATCACCCCCCCCCAATACCTGCATGCCATCTCACACCCACACCCTCACTCCCATCACTCCACTCCATCCCACACACTGCACCTACACATCTCACTAACCCCAATGCCAAGCCCTGCATGCCATGCGAATGCATAGACACCCCTCCCAGCCCTGCATGGACACCCATCACTAAAGCATGCACAGCATAGGGAAACTAACAATCCCACAATACATCACTATACACGAGCAAAAGCTGGCAGGGCAACACCAACCATAGAGGGGAACCTAGGGAAGTACAAATGTCATACACTTGAAGCATAATACATCACTTACGTCCCCACAGGTACCCCAGCCAATGTCAGTGGAGAGAAGGTGCCATGACTATCCAGACCCCCAACAGAAGATGCCCCCAGTGATGACAGTTACTCTGGACTTCTGAATCTGGATGACCTACCTGGCCCATCAGGGACCACTGAACAGCCGGTCACCCAAGCCCAATCGCAGACCACCACAGATCCTCCCCATCAAGATCCAACGCCACAGCACCCACCCAGTGAACCCACAACTCTGTCCTCAGGACACGTCAATCAGCAGTGTGCCCACCTGTACAGGGACCCCAGGCCACACCTCGCCCCCAAGACAATCAGGGACCTGGGGTCAGTGTCAGTGGGCACACCGTTCAGGTGACAGAGGCACAGGCCAACAGGGACACTGGGAGGACTGCTGTGTGCCAGGGGGAGGACTGGACCAGGGAACCGACTCTCCAGGAGGCACTCTCCGAGATCCTGGGAGTCTACCAACATTCCCAGGACACGATGGGCCAGATCCTTGACAACGTGCAGGAGAACAGGTGCTGCAGGAGGGACAGTATCAGGAGATCAGGGAGGACTTGCAGGCCATTAACACCACCCTGATTTCCATAGCAGGGGTGCTGGCAGACATGGCCAACAACATGAGGGAGGCAACAGCACACCAGCGGGCCCCTACCACTAGCCATTCCACTGACCAGCCCTCCCCTTCCTCTGCCGCAAATTGGCAGGAGGCCCCGCCACAGGACCCCCAGGCCACCAGCATCCCTGCGCCCTGGTGAACCACCCCCAAACGTTCCCTGCAACCCAGACAGAAGCCAGAGACACTTGCCAAGACCCCCGCCAGGAAATGAGACTCTCCTGATTGTCCCCCTTGTGACCCACTCAGTCACCTTGTCCACTTTGAACTGCTGTTGCTCTCCTTCCTATGGCCCCTTGGACACTGGACCTGTGCTACAACCAGACTGGAACCACACCCTGGATTTTCCTCCATCATCACCACATTACATTGCACCTTCCCCTAAATTTCTTAGCACTACAATAAACACCCTTGAACACAACTCGACTACTTGTATGTCATGTGTTGAGAATGTGTATTTATGGATACAGTTACATCCATTGCAAATAAACCGTATATTGTGAGAGCATAGAAATAATGACCAGTAGCTGGCTGTAGCCAGCACATCTCTACACCGTTGTTATAGCACCAACACCTGTAATATGACAAACCATAGGTGACAGTAAGTAGAGGTAAAAGGAAGTTAATGTCATCATGCCACAGCCACCAAGAATACACCAATAATCACAGAAATGTGAAGTTGCACTGTCTCACCTGTGTGTCATTGGAAGTACTGACAGATAACTGATGTTCTGTTGTTCTCATCCTCAGCCTCTTCATCCTCACTGTCATCAGGTTCTACTGCTGCCACAGGGGCATCTCCTGTCTCCTTCTCCTGCAGAAGGGTACATGGTGTCTGAGGGCCAGATTGTGCAACATGAAGCATGCCACTACTATCTGGCAGACCTTCTCGGGTGAGTAGCACAGGGATCCACCTGTCAGATGGAGGCACCTGAAC
Organism: Pleurodeles waltl; assembly: GCF_031143425.1. NCBI lineage: Eukaryota > Metazoa > Chordata > Amphibia > Caudata > Salamandridae > Pleurodeles > Pleurodeles waltl. The sequence continues at coordinate 1,026,769,961 of NC_090437.1, read as the reverse complement.
CTGGCCATCAGGAGGCCGGAGGTCCTCTCGATGATCCGTCTGGTTTCCCCATGTGCCTCATTATAACGTTCTTCAGCCCTTGTCCTGGCATTCCTCACAGGGGTCTGCAGCCACAATAGGTTTGGGTAGCCATAGTCACCTGCAAGTATTTATGGACAATATTTAGGCACGCACAATCCTATGGGGTTAACACCAGAGGCATACACTAACATACAGTGGGTGGGGAGCAAGGCTCACCTATTAGCCACACCCCGTGACTCTGTAGTTGGGCCATCACATGTGGGATGCTGCTATTCCTCAGAACAAAGGCATCATGCACTGACCCAGGATACTTAGCATTGACGTGGGAGATGTACTGGTGTGCTAGGGACACTGTCTGCAAATTCAGTGAGTGGAAACTCTTACGATTCCTGTACACCTGTACATCCTGGCGGAGGGGGGGGCTAAAATGCAATATGTGTACCGTCAATTGCCCTAATAATATTGGGGATATTTCCCATTGCATAGAATCCAGCCTTCACAGTGGCCAAATCTTCCACCTGGGGGAAAGCAATGTGGCTGCACATGTGTTTTATCAGGGCAGACAACACTCTTGCCAGCACGTTGAGAACACTGGCTGTGACATTCCTGATGCCAAGCCCACTATCACTTGAAAAGAACCTGTTGCCAGGAAATGGAGCACTGATAGCACTTGCACAAGAGGGGGGATCCCAGTCAGATGACGGATAGATGAGATTAGGTCAGGCTCCAACTGGGCACACAGCTCTGTGATTGAGGCCCTGTCCAGTCTATAGATGAGGATAATGTGCCTGTCCTCCAGTGTAGCTAAGTCCACCAGGGGTCTGTACACAGGGGTATGTCTCCACCTCCTTTTCATCCGCAGCGGTAGGTATCTAAGGGACACAAGAGTGAGTAGGCTGTCACGACTGGAACAACAAAACCACAACTGTAGTCCACATGGTGCACTCATGTATTGGGACAGTGTTAATGGCAAAGTATGTGCCAATCTAATCTGTGATGCAGTAATTGTCGATACGCCCCCCCCGAAATGGCGACCGCCTGTCCTGTATGTAGGGATAGGTGGAAGTTTGGTCATTCCACCGACGTTTGCCGTAGTGGCAGAAGGCAGTCTTGCACTGCAGTGCAATTCCTCATTGGATAATATGGGGCTCTATGGAGTACAGTGGCCAATAGGGATCTACGCTGGTAGTGACGGTGTACAACGCCGCGGACATGACCACCATTTTCTATCTGATTCCTCACTTGTTTTCTGACCTTCAACAGGAGAAGACCTACACTGCATGCGCTGGTGTGACCTGTGTCTGGAACCTACCATGGCCCATGTGACTGGGGAAAGAGCCCCAGCCTTCACTTCGGAGGAGTTGGAGCAAGTGGTAGATGGGGTCCTACCACAATACGGACAGCTGTATGGCCCTCCAGAAGAACAGGTGAGTACACTTTGGGCACGATGCATGTGGAAAGGATGCAGGGAGATGTGTGTGCAAGCTTCGTGTAAGGGGGTGGGAGTGTTGAGAGAATGTCTTGTGGCGGTGCACATGGTGTGCACTGGACTCTGTGTTTGCCAATGGTGATGGAAACGGGTATTGTGGGCCATTTGTGTGACAGGCTGGACTGTTTGTTTAGTGGTGTTCTCCTGTCTATTGCCTCTGCAGGTCAGCGCCCATCAAAAGAAGGAAATATGGCGTGCCATCGTCAAGGAGGTGTGGACCCTGGGGGTCTATGGCAGGCAGAGCACCCACTGTTGGAAACAGTGGGAGGACCCGAGATGCTGGGCACGGAATACCGTGGAGGCCCAGCTGGGGATAGCCTCCCAACGAGCAAGGGGTGCCCGTCGGACCCTGACCCCCCTGATGGCCTGCATACTGGCGGTGGCCTACCCTGAGCTGGATGGGCACATGAGAGAATCACAGCAGCCACAAGGGGGTGAGTACAGTGGGTATCATTACCTATTTTGGCTGGTGGGTTCGTATCGGGTGGTGGATGTGTGTTTGTGGGTGCCCCTAAGGTCAGGTCAGACATTGCAGCGTGGGTCATCTGAAGGGTAATGGATGTATGGCAAATACAGGTAACCTAGCTTGTTATCAGTCCATTTCAGTCAGGGCACTGTGGGTCCCAGGAGTGCTGCAGTTGGTGGTGTGTGGTCCTCATCTTGCCTTAGTGACTAGCGATATCACTGGTAGTGCAATGCATAGTGCTTAAGCCTGTTCCCTGTGTGTGACGGTGATGTGTATGCCAATAGTGGTGTTGGTGCAGTCATTGACCCAGTGTATCCTTTGTCTCTTTCCCCCCCTTTCTTGTTTTGTCATCATGTCCTTGTGTTCATTAGCATCATCTGGCGGAGGAGCAGGGGCACCGGTGACAGATGGAGCTGCATCCCACAGGACCCAGGAGGCAGAGTCCACTGACGTCTATGGAACCAGTGGGACGGAGGGCGAGAGGAGCACCACGGCGGAGACTGGAGGAGACAACACAGACTCAGATACCTTATCCAATGGGAGCTCCCTGGTGGGCAGTACTTTGTCTTCTGCCTGGCTGTTGCCGGCTACCGCAGTGATGGGTGTTATTTCTGCCCTGGCAGTTGGTGTGGTACATTGGCTGTCTATGGGAGTTATCACCGACATGGTCATAATTTGGCGGTACTTACTGCCAGCCTGTTGGCGGTATTACTGCCACTTTATCACTCATCGCCAGGGTCGTAATGAGGGCCTATGGGAGTTGTGTAATGTGCCCATTGCAGTATAACAATCAGAGGTAGGTACCTATGGCTATGGGCCGCTGTAGAGGCTGTGGGACCGCTTTGTCGGAGGGGAGATATAAATGTCTGACTGGAATCTCAATATGGTCGTAATGATGTCCTTTTATTAACCATGGAACTTAATTTATTTTTTTAAGTGTCTTTCAAGGAAGTATGTCTTTTCCCCTTTTTCTTTTCCTTTCTTCTTCTTTGGACTCTTTCTACTCTGATTCGTTTCTTTTCTTTACAGGATGTTCTCTTTGGCTGGAGACTCGTCGGTGTCAGGAAGTGTAAGTTTGAAGTCCGTCGGCCCGAGGAAAAGAAAGATGAAGAAAGAGGTAAGTAGGTGGTCTCACTCTATTCTATCAGGGTTAGTAAGAGAAGGTGCAGAGTGGTGGGAAAAAATGAAAAGAGAAGAAAAAAAAAATTGTGGTTTACACCAGGATTTTCAGCAGGGATTCTAGTGTCTCTTGAAGAGTGCACACTTTCCTCTAATGTCTGACTCGCGGTTTATTTATTGGTACACTGCTTGTGTCCCTTGTTGGTGTTTTGTGAGAGTTAAAAAGAAGAGAGAGGGAAAAAAAACACAACACAATATATATTAGCTCCACTATCTCTGAAATGGGTCGGTTTGTAGTCACATAGGGTCTCACGCGCTTTGCGATCCTATGTTTTCTCTTTCCTTTTCACTGCAATCCCCTCACTGCCTGCCTCCCGCTGTTGAAATATGTTAATGGTTTTTGCAAGCAGGTACATACCTGCGATAGCCACGTCCCTCCAGGGACATGGCTGGAGTTTTCACCCGACATCTGGGACGTGGCTGACCGTTGCCGGGTCCCTTCCTCCTGGTCTAGTCGGGTCCCCGGTCGGCTTGGTGCTGGTCTCAGGTAGGTCCTCTATTGTTCTCCCACGTCGGTCTTTCATTGGTTTGGTCTCCGTCTTTCCTTCGGCGTCCGTGTCTCTTCCTGGTTCGGGTCCCGCGTCTCTTCAGCATTCTCCTGTCCCATCTGGCGTCCGATTCCCGAGTCCCTTTTCAGTGTTTGTTGTTGTTGTTGCCCAGATTTCCGGGTCTGCTGATGTCATCTCGTTTTCTCGATTTTTCTTGGTACCCCCTGTAGGAGGCTGGACTGGCTTGTACTTAGTACCAAGGGGTACTTACACCTTGCACCAGGCCCAGTTATCCCTTATTAGTGTATAGGGTGTCTAGCAGCATAGGCTGATAGATAATGGTAGCTTAGCAGAGCAGCTTAGGCTGAACTAGGAGACGAGTGAAGCTCCTACAGTACCACTAGTGTCATATGCACAATATCATAAGAAAACACAATACACAGATATACTAAAAATAAAGGTACTTTATTTTTATGACAATATGCCAAAAGTTTCTCAGTGAGTACCCTCAGTATGAGGATAGCAAATATACACAAGATATATGTACACAATACCAAAATATGCAGTAAAAGTATTAGAAAACAGTGCAAACAATGTATAGTTACAATAGGATGCAATGGGGACACATAGGGATAGGGGCGACACAAACCATATACTCCAAAAGTGGAATGCGAACCACGAATGGACCCCAAACCTATGTGACCTTGTAGAGGGTCGCTGGGACTGTAAGAAAACAGTTAGGGTTAGAAAAATAGCCCACCCCAAGACCCTGAAAAGTGAGTGCAAAGTGCACTAAAGTTCCCCAAAGGACATAGAAGTCTTGATAGGGGAATTCTGCAGGAAAGACACAAATCAGCAATGCAACAACAATGGATTTCCAGTCGAGGGTACCTGTGGAACAAGGGGACCAAGTCCAAAAGTCACAAGCAAGTCGGAGATGGGCAGATGCCCAGGAAATGCCAGCTGTGGGTGCAAAGAAGCTGCTACTGGACAGTAGAAGCTGGAGATTCTGCAAGAACGACAAGGGCTAGGAACTTCCCCTTTGGAGGACGGGTCCCCTACGCCGTGGAGAGTCGTGCAGAAGTGTTTTCCTGAAGAAAGATCGCCAACAAGCCTTGCTAGCTGCAAATCGTGCGGTTAGGGTTTTTGGATGCTGCTGTGGCCCAGGAGGGACCAGGATGTCGTCAATTGCGTCTGGGGACAGAGGGGGCGTCGAGAAAGACAAGGAGCCTTCTCAGAAGCAGGCAGCACCCGCAGAAGTGCCAGAACAGGCACTACGAAGTGGAGAGAAACGGTGCTCACCCGAAGTCGCACAAAGGAGTCCCACGTCTCCGGAGGACAACTTAGGAGGTCGTGCAATGCAGGTTAGAGTGCCGAGGACCCAGGCTGGACTGTGCAGAAAGGATTTCCGCCGGAAGTGCACGGAGGCCGGAGTAGCTGCAAAAGTCACGGTTCCCAGCAATGCAGTCTGGCGTGGGGAGGCAAGGACTTACCTCCACCAAACTTGGACTGAAGAGTCACTGGACTGTGGGAGTCACTTGGACAGAGTTGCTGGATTCAAGGGACCTTGCTCGTCGTGCTGAGAGGAGACCCAGGGTACCAGTGATGCAGTTCTTTGGTGCCTGCGGTTGCAGGGGGACGATTCCGTCGACCCACGGGAGATTTCTTCGGAGCTTCTAGTGCAGAGAGGAGGCAGACTACCCCCACAGCGTGCACCACCAGGAAAACAGTCGAGAAGGCGGCAGGTTCAGCGTTACAGAGTTGCAGTAGTCGTCTTCGCTACTTTGTTGCAGTTTTGCAGGCTTCCAGCGCGGTCAGCAGTCGATTCCTTGGCAGAAGGTGAAGAGAGAAATGCAGAGGAACTCGGATGAGCTCTTGCATTCGTTATCTAAGGAAATCCCCAAAGCAGAGACCCTAAATAGCCAGAAAAGAGGGTTTGGCTACTTAGGAGAGAAGATAGGCTAGCAACACCTGAAGGAGCCTATCAGAAGGAGTCTCTGACGTCACCTGATGGCACTGGCCACTCAGAGCAGTCCAGTGTGCCAGCAGCACCTCTGTTTCCAAGATGGCAGAGGTCTGGAGCACACTGGAGGAGCTCTGGGCACCTCCCAGGGGAGGTACAGGTCAGGGGAGTGGTCACTCCCCTTTCCTTTGTCCAGTTTCGCGCCAGAGCAGGGCTAAGGGGTCCCTGAACCGGTGTAGACTGGCTTATGCAGAAATGGCCACCATGTGTGCCCATGAAAGCATTTCCAGAGGCTGGGGGAGGCTACTCCCCTGCCTTCACACCATTTTCCAAAGGGAGAGGGTGTAACACCCTCTCTCAGAGGAAGTCCTTTGTTCTGCCATCCTGGGCCAGGCCTGGCTGGACCACAGGAGGGCAGAAGCCTGTCTGAGGGGCTGGCAGCAGCAGCAGCTGCAGTGAAACCCCGGGAAAGGCAGTTTGGCAGTACCAGGGTCTGTGCTACAGACCACTGGGATCATGGGATTGTGCCAACTATGCCAGGATGGCATAGAGGGGGCAATTCCATGATCATAGACATGTTACATGGCCATATTCGGAGTTACCATTGTGAAGCTACATATAGGTAGTGACCTATATGTAGTGCACGCGTGTAATGGTGTCCCCGCACTCACAAAGTCCGGGGAATTGGCCCTGAACAATGTGGGGGCACCTTGGCTAGTGCCAGGGTGCCCACACACTAAGTAACTTAGCACCCAACCTTTACCAGGTAAAGGTTAGACATATAGGTGACTTATAAGTTACTTAAGTGCAGTGTAAAATGGCTGTGAAATAACGTGGCCGTTATTTCACTCAGGCTGCAGTGGCAGGCCTGTGTAAGAATTGTCAGAGCTCCCTATGGGTGGCAAAAGAAATGCTGCAGCCCATAGGGATCTCCTGGAACCCCAATACCCTGGGTACCTCAGTACCATATACTAGGGAATTATAAGGGTGTTCCAGTAAGCCAATGTAAATTGGTAAAATTGGTCACTAGCCTGTTAGTGACAATTTGAAAGAAATGAGAGAGCATAACCACTGAGGTTCTGGATAGCAGAGCCTCAGTGAGACAGTTAGTCATAACACAGGTAACACATTCAGGCACACTTATGAGCACTGGGGCCCTGGCTGGCAGGGCCCCAGTGACACATACAACAAAAACAACATATATACAGTGAAAATGGGGGTAACATGCCAGGCAAGATGGTACTTTCCTACACAACCCCCCCCCAAACGAAGGACAATAAGACTAGCCATGACCTGATGAGTCTTCATTGTCTAAGTGGAAATATCTGGAGAGTCCATCTGCATTGGAGTGGCTACTCCCAGGTCTATGTTCCACTGTATAGTCCATTCCCTGTAGGGATATGGACCACCTCAACAATTTAGGATTTTCACCTTTCATTTGTTTTAGCCAAAGTAGAGGTTTGTGGTCTGTCTGAACAATGAAGTGAGTGCCAAACAGGTATGGCCTCAACTTCTTCAGTGCCCAGACCACAGCAAAGGCCTCCCTCTCAATGGCAGACCAACGCTTTTCTCTAGGGGTCAACCTTCTACTAATAAAAGCAACAGGTTGATCCTGGCCCTCAGAATTAAGTTGTGATAGGACTGCCGCTACTCCTAATTCAGATGCATCAGTTTGGACATAGAATTTTTTAGAGTAACAAGGGCTTTTCAGGACAGGTGCAAAGCACATGGCCTGCTTCAGCTCCTCAAAAGCTTTCTGACAGTTTGCTGTCCATAATACCTTTTTAGGCATTTTCTTGGACGTGAGGTCATTAGGAGGGGCTGCAATGGAGCCATAGTTCTTAATGAACCTCCTGTAATACCCAGTGAGGCCTAGGAAGGCTCTCACCTGAGTCTGAGTAGTAGGGGGAACCCAATCTATAATAGTTTGGATTTCCCCTGAAGTGGTGCAATCTGTTCCCCACCAACAAGGTGTCCCAGATAAACCACCTTCCCATGCCCTATCTGGCACTTTGATGCCTTGATAGTGAGGCCTGCCTTTTGCAGGGCCTCTAAAACTTTCCATAGGTGCACCAGGTGATCATCCCAACTGGAGCTAAAGACAGCTATATCGTCCAGATATGCTGCACTAAAAGCTTCCAGCCCTTGCAGGACTGTGTTCACCAACCTCTGAAAAGTGGCAGGTGCATTTTTCAATCCAAAAGGCATTACTGTGAATTGGTAATGGCCTCCAATGGTTGAAAATGCAGTTTTAGGTTTAGCATCTTCTGATAATTTGATCTGCCAATACCCTGCAGTCAAATCAAAAGTGCTTAGATACTTGGCAGATGCCAGTGTATCTATGAGCTCATCTGCCCTGGGTATAGGGTGAGCGTCAGTTTTGGTTACCTGGTTGAGACCTCTGTAGTCTACACAAAACCGCATTTCTTTCTTTCCATCCTTGGAATGAGGTTTTGGTACAAGTACCACAGGAGAAGCCCATGGACTTTCAGAGTGCTCAACCACTCCCAGTTCTAACATTTTCTGCACCTCTTGCTTTATGCAGTCTCTGACATGGTCAGGCTGCCTATAGATCTTACTTTTGACAGGCAAGCTGTCTCCAGTATCTATAGTGTGCTCACACCAAGAAGTGGTACCTGGCACAGTAGAGAAGAGTTCAGAAAACTGACCCAGGAGATTTATGCAATGGTCTTTCTGCTCAGCAGTAAGACAATCAGCCAAAACTACACCTTCCACTAGAGCATCTTGTTCTGTGGAAGAGAAGAGATCAGGTAGAGGATCACTGTCTTCTTGCTGTCCCTCATCAGTTGTCATGAGCAGGGTGAGATCAGCCCTGTCATAGTAGGCTTTAAGGCGATTGACATGGAGCACCCTAAGGGGACTCCTGGCAGTGCCTAAGTCAACTAAGTAGGTGACTTCACCCTTTTTCTCAACAATTGTGTGGGGTCCACTCCATTTATCTTGGAGTGCTCTTGGGGCCACATGCTCCAAGACCCACACTTTCTGCCCTGGTTTGTACTGAACCAAAACAGCCTTCTGGTCATGCCATTGCTTTTGGAGCTCTTGGCTGGCCTGAAGGTTTTTACTGGCCTTTTTCATGTACTCAGTCATCCTTGATCTGAGACCAAGTACATAATCCACAATATTTTGCTTTGGAGCTTTTAAAGGTTGTTCCCAACCCTCCTTGACAAGTGTTAGTGGACCCCTAACACGGTGTCCAAAGAGGAGTTCAAAGGGGCTGAAGCCCACTCCTTTCTGGGGTACCTCCCTGTAGGCAAAAAGGAGGCATGGTAAAAGGATATCCCATCTCCTGCGGAGTTTTTCAGGGAGTCCCATAATCATGCCTTTGAGAGTTTTGTTAAATCTCTCCACCAGTCCATTTGTTTGTGGATGATAGGGTGTAGTGAACTTGTAAGTCACACCACACTCCTTCCACATGGCCTTTAAGTAAGCAGACATGAAATTGCTTCCCCTGTCTGATACCACCTCTTTTGGGAAGCCCACCCTGGAAAATATTCCCAGGAGGGCCTTTGCCACTGCAGGTGCTGTAGTGGTCCTTAGAGGAATTGCTTCAGGATATCTTGTGGCATGGTCCACTACCACTAAGATAAACCTATTGCCTGAAGCAGTAGGAGGGTCAAGGGGGCCAACTATGCCAACCCCTACCCTTTCAAAGGGAACCCCAACCACAGGCAGTGGGATAAGGGGTGCCTTTGGAGTGCCACCTGTCTTGCCACTGGCTTGACAGGTTTCACAGGACTTACAAAATTCCTTTGTGTCCTCTGACATTCTAGGCCAATGAAACAAGGGAACAAGTCTGTCCCAAGTTTTCATTTGCCCCAAATGCCCAGCTAGGGGAATGTCGTGGGCTAGAGTTAGGAGGGACTTTCTGTACTCCTGAGGAATCACTAACCTCCTGGCAGTTCCAGGTTTAGGATCCTTTGCTTCAGTGTACAAGAGGTTGTCATCCCAGTAAACTCTGTGAGAGTCACTGACATCCCCATTAGCTTGTTTGACAGCTTGCAGTCTTAGACCCTCTAGTGTGGGACAGGTTTGCTGTGCCACACTCAGCTCCTCCCTGGCAGGCCCCCCTTCACCCAAAAGCTCAGCAGTGTCTGCTCCCAGCTCCTCTGGTGTAGGTTCTGCACAGGGTGGAAATTCTTCTTCCTCAGAAGTAGAATCCACTGTAGAGGGAGGGATAGTAGGTAGTGCTTTACTTCTACTAGCCCTAGCTTTAGGGAGCACTTGGTCCCTTGTTCCAGGATCCAAGTCACCCTGTCCTTTTTGCTTTTTTGGCCTTAGCCCTGGTTAAAGCAAAAATATGCCCTGGGATGCCCAGCATTGCAGCATGGGCCTCCAACTCCACATCTGACCAAGCTGATGTCTCCAAATCATTTCCTAGTAGACAGTCTACAGGTAAATCTGTGGCTACCACAACTTTCTTTGGACCAGTAACCCCCCCCAAGTTGAGATTTACAACAGCCATGGGGTGGCTAAGTGTGTTGTTGTGAGTATCGGTTACTTGGTACTGGTGACCAAGTAGGTGTTGTTCAGGGTGGACCAGTTTCTCTATCACCATTGTGACACTGGCACCTGTGTCCCTGTAGGCCTGAACCTCAACACCATTTATTAGGGGTAGCTGCTTGTACTTATCCATATTAAGGGGACAAGCAACTAAGGTGGCTAAATCAATAGCCCCCTCAGAGACTAACACAGCCTCTGTGGTCTCCCTAACAAGACCAACCCCAACTAAGTTACCAAAAGTGAGCCCAGCTACTCCCTTGGATTGGCTATTAGTAGGTTTGCTCCCACCACCACTGCTATTAGTAGGGACACTAGGTGTAGCAGTAGGGGTTGTAGTGGTAGGAGGCTTGGTGCTTTTCTTTGGACAACTGGGATCTGTTGTCCAATGGCCTTTTATTTTATATAAATAGCACCATGGTTTCTTTTCTTTGTTTTGATTAGAAGAGGATTTGGGCCCACCACCCCCACCAGAGTGTTCTTGTGGGCCTGATGAAGACTCATTTTTAGATTTGTCCCCACCCTTGTCAGAAGACTTACCATCCTTCTTCTTGTTGCCATCTTTGTCACCCCCTGTATGAACATTTCTGTTCACCCTTGTTCTGACCCATTTGTCTGCCTTCTTTCCCAATTCTTGGGGAGAGGTCAGATCAGAGTCCACCAGATACTGGTGCAACAAATCAGACACACAATTATTAAGAATATGCTCTCTCAGGATCAAGTTATACAGGCTGTCATAATCAGTAACTTTACTGCCATGTAACCACCCCTCCAAGGCCTTCACTGAATGGTCAATGAAATCAACCCAGTCTTGTGAAGACTCCTTTTTGGTCTCTCTGAACTTTATCCTGTATTGTTCAGTGGTTAAGCCATAACCATCCAGGAGTGCATTCTTAAGAACTGTAAAATTATTGGCATCACTTTCTTTCACAGTAAGGAGCCTATCCCTACCTTTTCCACTAAATGATAGCCATAGGATAGCAGCCCACTGCCTTTGAGGGACATCCTGTACAACACAGGCCCTCTCAAGTGCAGCAAACCACTTGTTAATGTCATCCCCCTCCTTATAAGGGGGAACTATCTTATGCAGATTCCTGGAATCATGCTCTTTTGCAGGATGACTATGGGGAATACTGCTGCTGCCACCAAGGGTTTCTAAACCCAACTTCTGTCTTTCCTTCTCTAGTTCTAAGGACTGTCTATCCAAATCCAGCTGTTGCTTTTTAAGCTTCAGTCTGGTTTGTTCCACTCTCAACTTAATGAGTTCCCTTTCTAACATTCTGTCATCAGGGTTGGTGGGAGGGACATGTCTTGAAACAGAGGTATGATGAGAATTGACAGAAGGAGACCTATCCCTAACAGAAGGCACCCTAACAGCTTGGTTAACAGAAACATCACTTCTACTGTGGTGAGAAGGAATACTCTTGTTAAGATGTGAGACAACACTATCTGTATGGTGTGACTCAACCTCTGTACCAACTATGCTAGGCTGTCTAGTATTGGGCAGGCTAGGAAGTTTCTTTCCTGAATCTTTTCCTAGGGGAGTCCCTGGATCAGATTGGGAACCATTGGCTACTTTTTCAACAGATGGGGCCCTTCTGGCCTTATCTTGTTCTCTAAGCATGTTAAGCAATAATTCCAAAGAAGGATTCTTCCCTACACTCAAACCTCTCTCTATGCAGAGACTCCTTGCTCCTTTCCAGCTAAGGTGATCATATGCAAGTTTGGACAGATCAACATTTTGGCCTGTGCCAGACATTTTTAGAGAGAGTTAAAGTGATAGAAAAAGAGAAAAAAGTTTTCAGAACTTTTTAGAAAGACAGAAAAAAAACTTTTTAAACTTTTAAGAACTTTTTAGAAAGTTTAGAGGTACTTTTCAGCACTTTAGAAAAGAGGTGAGAAAAGAAATGCAAAACTTTTTGGTTAGGTGTACATACACTGAACTTGTTTTGTATATTTTTCTCTTATGAAAAGTACAATGACAAAAGTGGTAAGTAGTCTCAAAGCACTTATCCCACCGCTGCACAACCAATGTAGGAGGCTGGACTGGCTTGTAGTGAGTACCAAGGGGTACTTACACCTTGCACCAGGCCCAGTTATCCCTTATTAGTGTATAGGGTGTCTAGCAGCATAGGCTGATAGATAATGGTAGCTTAGCAGAGCAGCTTAGGCTGAACTAGGAGACGAGTGAAGCTCCTACAGTACCACTAGTGTCATATGTACAATATCATAAGAAAACACAATACACAGATATACTAAAAATAAAGGTACTTTATTTTTATGACAATATGCCAAAAGTATCTCAGTGAGTACCCTCAGTATGAGGATAGCAAATATACACAAGATATATGTACACAATACCAAAATATGAAGTAATAGTATTAGAAAACAGTGCAGACAATGTATAGTTACAATAGGATGCAATGGGGACACATAGGGATAGGGGCGACACAAACCATATACTCCAAAAGTGGAATGCGAACCACGAATGGACCCCAAACCTATGTGACCTTGAAGAGGGTCGCTGGGACTGTAAGAAAACAGTTAGGGTTAGAGAAATAGCCCACCCCAAGACCCTGAAAAGTGAGTGCAAAGTGCACTAAAGTTCCCCAAAGGACATAGAAGTCGTGATAGGGGAATTCTGCAGGAAAGACACAAATCAGCAATGCAACAACGATGGATTTCCAGTCGAGGGTACCTGTGGAACAACGGGACCAAGTCCAAAAGTCACAAGCAAGTCGGAGATGGGCAGATGCCCAGGAAATGCCAGCTGTGGGTGCAAAGAAGCTGCTACTGGACAGTAGAAGCTGGAGATTCTGCAAGAACGACAAGGGCTAGGAACTTCCCCTTTGGAGGATGGATCCCCCACGCCGTGGAGAGTCGTGCAGAAGTGTTTTCCTGAAGAAAGACCACCAACAAGCCTTGCTAGCTGCAAACCGTGCAGTTAGGGTTTTTGGATGCTGCTGTGGCCCAGGAGGGACCAGGATGTCGCCAATTGCGTCTGGGGACAGAGGGGGCGTCGAGCAAGACAAAGAGCCCTCTCAGAAGCAGGCAGCACCCGCAGAAGTGCCGGAACAGGCACTACGAAGTGGAGAGAAACGGTGCTCACCCGAAGTCGCACAAAGGAGTCCCACGTCGCCGGAGGACAACTTAGGAGGTCGTGCAATGCAGGTTAGAGTGCCGTGGACCCAGGCTGGACTGTGCAGAAAGGATTTCCGCCGGAAGTGCACGGAGGCCGGAGTAGCTGCAAAAGTCACGGTTCCCAGCAATGCAGTCTGGCGTGGGGAGGCAAGGACTTACCTCCACCAAACTTGGACTGAAGAGTCACTGGACTGTGCGAGTAACTTGGACAGAGTTGCTGGATTCAAGGGACCTTGCTCGTCGTGCTGAGAGGAGACCCAGGGTACCGGTGATGCAGTTCTTTGGTGCCTGAGGTTGCAGGGGGACGATTCCGTCGACCCACGGGAGATTTCTTCGGAGCTTCTAGTGCAGAGAGGAGGCAGACTACCCCCACAGCGTGCACCACCAGGAAAACAGTTGAGAAGGCGGCAGGTTCAGCGTTACAGAGTTGCAGTAGTCGTCTTCGCTACTTTGTTGCAGTTTTGCAGGCTTCCAGCGCGGTCAGCAGTCGATTCCTTGGCAGAAGGTGAAGAGAGAGATGCAGAGGAACTCGGATGAGCTCTTGCATTCGTTATCTAAGGAAATCCCCAAAGCAGAGACCCTAAATAGCCAGAAAAGAGGGTTTGGCTACTTAGGAGAGAAGATAGGCTAGCAACACCTGAAGGAGCCTATCAGAAGGAGTCTCTGATGTCACCTGATGGCACTGGCCACTCAGAGCAGTCCAGTGTGCCAGCAGCACCTCTGTTTCCAAGATGGCAGAGGTCTGGAGCACACTGGAGGAGCTCTGGGCACCTCCCAGGGGAGGTACAGGTCAGGGGAGTGGTCACTCCCCTTTCCTTTGTCCAGTTTCGCGCCAGAGCAGGGCTAAGGGGTCCCTGAACCGGTGTAGACTGGCCTATGCAGAAATGGCCACCATGTGTGCCCATGAAAGCATTTCCAGAGGCTGGGGGAGGCTACTCCCCTGCCTTCACACCATTTTCCAAAGGGAGAGGGTGTAACACCCTCTCTCAGAGGAAGTCCTTTGTTCTGCCATCCTGGGCCAGGCCTGGCTGGACCCCAGGAGGGCAGAAGCCTGTCTGAGGGGCTGGCAACAGCAGCAGCTGCAGTGAAACCCCGGGAAAGGCAGTTTGGCAGTACCAGGGTCTGTGCTACAGACCACTGGGATCATGGGATTGTGCAAACTATGCCAGGATGGCATAGAGGGGGCAATTCCATGATCATAGACATGTTACATGGCCATATTCGGAGTTACCATTGCGAAGCTACATATAGGTAGTGACCTATATGTAGTGCACGCGTGTAATGGTGTCCCCGCACTCACAAAGTCCGGGGAATTGGCCCTGAACAATGTGGGGGCACCTTGGCTAGTGCCAGGGTGCCCACACACTAAGTAACTTAGCACCCAACCTTTACCAGGTAAAGGTTAGACATATAGGTGACTTATAAGTTACTTAAGTGCAGTGTAAAATGGCTGTGAAATAACGTGGACGTTATTTCACTCAGGCTGCAGTGGCAGGCCTGTGTAAGAATTCTCAGAGCTCCCTATGGGTGGCAAAAGAAATGCTGCAGCCCATAGGGATCTTCTGGAACCCCAATACCCTGGGTACCTCAGTACCACGTACTAGGGAATTATAAGGGTGTTCCAGTAAGCCAATGTAAATTGGTAAAATTGGTCACTAGCCTGTTAGTGACAATTTGAAAGAAATGAGAGAGCATAACCACTGAGGTACTGGATAGCAGAGCCTCAGTGAGACAGTTAGTCATAACACAGGTAACACATTCAGGCACACTTATGAGCACTGGGGCCCTGGCTGGCAGGGCCCCAGTGACACATACAACTAAAACAACATATATACAGTGAAAAATGGGGGTAAAATGCCAGGCAAGATGGTACTTTCCTACACAACCCCCCCCCCCAAACGAAGGACAATAAGACTAGCCATGACCTGATGAGTCTTCATTGTTTAAGTGGAAATATCTGGAGAGTCCATCTGCATTGGAGTGGCTACTCCCAGGTCTATGTTCCACTGTATAGTCCATTCCCTGTAGGGATATGGACCACCTCAACAATTTAGGATTTTCACCTTTCATTTGTTTTAGCCAAAGTAGAGGTTTGTGGTCTGTCTGAACAATGAAGTGAGTGCCAAACAGGTATGGCCTCAACTTCTTCAGTGCCCAGACCACAGCAAAGGCCTCCCTCTCAATGGCAGACCAACGCTTTTCTCTAGGGGTCAACCTTCTACTAATAAAAGCAACAGGTTGATCCTGGCCCTCAGAATTAAGTTGTGATAGGGCTGCCGCTACTCCTAATTCAGATGCATCAGTTTGGACATAGAATTTTTTAGAGTAACAAGGGCTTTTCAGGACAGGTGCAGAGCACATGGCCTGCTTCAGCTCCTCAAAAGCTTTCTGACAGTTTGCTGTCCATAATACCTTTTTAGGCATTTTCTTGGACGTGAGGTCATTAGGAGGGGCTGCAATGGAGCCATAGTTCTTAATGAACCTCCTGTAATACCCAGTGAGGCCTAGGAAGGCTCTCACCTGAGTCTGAGTAGTAGGGGGAACCCAAACTATAATAGTTTGGATTTTCCCCTGAAGTGGTGCTATCTGTTCCCCACCAACAAGGTGTCCCAGATAAACCACCTTCCCATGCCCTATCTGGCACTTTGATGCCTTGATAGTGAGGCCTGCCTTTTGCAGGGCCTCTAAAACTTTCCATAGGTGGACCAGGTGATCATCCCAACTGGAGCTAAAGACAGCTATATCGTCCAGATATGCTGCACTAAAAGCTTCCAGCCCTTGCAGGACTGTGTTCACCAACCTCTGAAAAGTGGCAGGTGCATTTTTCAATCCAAAAGGCATTACTGTGAATTGGTAATGGCCTCCAATGGTTGAAAATGCAGTTTTAGGTTTAGCATCTTCTGATAATTTGATCTGCCAATACCCTGCAGTCAAATCAAAAGTGCTTAGATACTTGGCAGATGCCAGTGTATCTATGAGCTCATCTGCCCTGGGTATAGGGTGAGCGTCAGTTTTGGTTACCTGGTTGAGACCTCTGTAGTCTACACAAAACCGCATTTCTTTCTTTCCATCCTTGGAATGAGGTTTTGGTACAAGTACCACAGGAGAAGCCCATGGACTTTCAGAGTGCTCAACCACTCCCAGTTCTAACATTTTCTGCACCTCTTGCTTTATGCAGTCTCTGACATGGTCAGGCTGCCTATAGATCTTACTTTTGACAGGCAAGCTGTCTCCAGTATCTATAGTGTGCTCACACCAAAAAGTGGTACCTGGCACAGTAGAGAAGAGTTCAGAAAACTGACCCAGGAGATTTATGCAATGGTCTTTCTGCTCAGCAGTAAGACAATCAGCCAAAACTACACCTTCCACTAGAGCATCTTGTTCTGTGGAAGAGAAGAGATCAGGTAGAGGATCACTGTCTTCTTGCTGTCCCTCATCAGTTGTCATGAGCAGGGTGAGATCAGCCCTGTCATAGTAGGGTTTAAGGCGATTGACATGGAGCACCCTAAGGGGACTCCTGGCAGTGCCTAAGTCAACTAAGTAGGTGACTTCACCCTTTTTCTCAACAATTGTGTGGGGTCCACTCCATTTATCTTGGAGTGCTCTTGGGGCCACATGCTCCAAGACCCACACTTTCTGCCCTGGTTTGTACTGAACCAAAACAGCCTTCTGGTCATGCCATTGCTTTTGGAACTCTTGGCTGGCCTGAAGGTTTTTACTGGCCTTTTTCATGTACTCAGCCATCCTTGATCTGAGGCCAAGTACATAATCCACAATATCTTGCTTTGGAGCTTTTAAAGGTTGTTCCCAACCCTCCTTGACAAGTGTTAGTGGACCCCTAACACGGTGTCCAAAGAGGAGTTCAAAGGGGCTGAAGCCCACTCCTTTCTGGGGTACCTCCCTGTAGGCAAAAAGGAGGCATGGTAAAAGGATATCCCATCTCCTGCAGAGTTTTTCAGGGAGTCCCATAATCATGCCTTTGAGAGTTTTGTTAAATCTCTCCACCAGTCCATTTGTTTGTGGATGATAGGGTGTAGTGAACTTGTAAGTCACACCACACTCCTTCCACATGGCCTTTAAGTAAGCAGACATGAAATTGCTTCCCCTGTCTGATACCACCTCTTTTGGGAAGCCCACCCTGGAAAATATTCCCAGGAGGGCCTTTGCCACTGCAGGTGCTGTAGTGGTCCTTAGAAGAATTGCTTCAGGATATCTTGTGGCATGGTCCACTACCACTAAGATAAACCTATTGCCTGAAGCAGTAGGAGGGTCAAGGGGGCCAACTATGTCAACCCCTACCCTTTCAAAGGGAACCCCAACCACAGGCAGTGGGATAAGGGGTGCCTTTGGAGTGCCACCTGTCTTGCCACTGGCTTGACAGGTTTCACAGGACTTACAAAATTCCTTTGTGTCCTCTGACATTCTAGGCCAATGAAACAAGGGAACAAGTCTGTCCCAAGTTTTCATTTGCCCCAAATGCCCAGCTAGGGGAATGTCGTGGGCTAGAGTTAGAAGGAACTTTCTGTACTCCTGAGGAATCACTAACCTCCTGGCAGTTCCAGGTTTAGGATCCCTTGCTTCAGTGTACAAGAGGTTGTCCTCCCAGTAAACTCTGTGAGAGTCACTGACATCCCCATTAGCTTGTTTGACAGCTTGCTGTCTTAGACCCTCTAGTGTGGGACAGGTTTGCTGTGCCACACTCAGCTCCTCCCTGGTAGCCCCCCCTTCACCCAAAAGCTCAGCAGTGTCTGCTTCCAGCTCCTCTGGTGTAGGTTCTGCACAGGGTGGAAATTCTTCTTCCTCAGAAGTAGAATCCACTGTAGAGGGAGGGATAGTAGGTAGTGCTTTACTTCTACTAGCCCTAGCTTTAGGGAGCACTTGGTCCCTTGTTCCAGGATCCAAGTCACCCTGTCCTTTTTGCCTTTTGGCCTTAGCCCTGGTTAAAGCAAAAATATGCCCTGGGATGCCCAGCATTGCTGCATGGGCCTCCAACTCCACATCTGACCAAGCTGATGTCTCCAAATCATTTCCTAGTAGACAGTCTACAGGTAAATCTGTGGCTACCACAACTTTCTTTGGACCAGTAACCCCCCCCCCCAGTTGAGATTTACAACAGCCATGGGGTGGCTAAGTGTGTTGTTGTGAGCATCGGTTACTTGGTACTGGTGACCAAGTAGGTGTTGTTCAGGGTGGACCAGTTTCTCTATCACCATTGTGACACTGGCACCTGTGTCCCTGTAGGCCTGAACCTCAACACCATTTATTAGGGGTAGCTGCTTGTACTTATCCATATTAAGGGGACAAGCAACTAAGGTGGCTAAATCAATAGCCCCCTCAGAGACTAACACAGCCTCTGTGGTCTCCCTAACAAGACCAACCCCAACTAAGTTACCAAAAGTGTGCCCAGCTACTCCCTTGGATTGGCTATTAGTAGGTTTGCTCCCACCACCACTGCTATTAGTAGGGCCACTAGGTGTAGCAGTAGGGGTTGTAGTGGTAGGAGGCTTGGTGCTTTTCTTTGGACAACTGGGATCTGTTGTCCAATGGCCTTTTATTTTACATAAATAGCACCATGGTTTCTTTTCTTTGTTTTGATTAGAAGAGGATTTGGGCCCACCATCCCCACCAGAGTGTTTTTGTGGGACTGATGAAGACTCATTTTTAGATTTGTCCCCACCCTTGTCAGAAGACTTACCATCCTTCTTCTTGTTGCCATCTTTGTCACCCCCTGTATGAACTTTTCTGTTCACCCTTGTTCTGACCCATTTGTCTGCCTTCTTTCCCAATTCTTGGGGAGAGGTCAGATCAGAGTCTACCAGGTACTGGTGCAACAAATCAGACACACAATTATTAAGAATATGCTCTCTCAGGATCAAGTTATACAGGCTGTCATAATCAGTAACTTTACTGCCATGTAACCACCCCTCCAAGGCCTTCACTGAAAGGTCAATGAAATCAACCCAGTCTTGTGAAGACTCCTTTTTGGTCTCTCTGAACGTTATCCTGTATTGTTCAGTGGTTAAGCCATAACCATCCAGGAGTGCATTCTTAAGAACTGTAAAACGATTGGCATCACTTTCTTTCACAGTAAGGAGCCTATCCCTACCTTTTCCACTAAATGATAGCCATAGGATAGCAGCCCACTGCCTTTGAGGGACATCCTGTACAACACAGGCCCTCTCCAGTGCAGCAAACCACTTGTTAATGTCATCCCCCTCCTTATAAGGGGGAACTATCTTATGCAGATTCCTGGAATCATGCTCTTTTGCAGGATGACTATGGGGAATACTGCTGCTGCCACCATGGGTTTCTAAACCCAACTTCTGTCTTTCCTTCTCTAGTTCTAAGGACTGTCTATCCAAATCCAGCTGTTGCTTTTTAAGCTTCAGTCTGGTTTGTTCCACTCTCAACTTATTGAGTTCCCTTTCTAACATTCTGTCATCAGGGTTGGTGGGAGGGACATGTCTTGAAACAGAGGTATGATGAGAATTGACAGAAGGAGACCTATCCCTAACAGAAGGCACCCTAACAGCTTGGTTAACAGAAACATCACTTCTACTGTGGTGAGAAGGAATACTCTTGTTAAGATGTGAGACAACACTATCTGTATGGTGTGACTCAACCTCTGTACCAACTATGCTAGGCTGTCTAGTATTGGGCAGGCTAGGAAGTTTCTTTCCTGAATCATTTCCTAGGGGAGTCCCTGGATCAGATTGGGAACCATTGGCTACTTTTTCAACAGATGGGGCCCTTCTGGCCTTATCTTGTTCTCTAAGCATGTTAAGCAATAATTCCAAAGAAGGATTCTTCCCTACACTCAAACCTCTCTCTATGCAGAGACTCCTTGCTCCTTTCCAGCTAAGGTGATCATATGCAAGTTTGGACAGATCAACATTTTGGCCTGTGCCAGACATTTTTAGAGAGAGTTAAAGTGATAGAAAAAGAGAAAAAAGTTTTCAGAACTTTTTAGAAAGACAGAAAAAAAACTTTTTAAACTTTTAAGAACTTTTTAGAAAGTTTAGAGGTACTTTTCAGCACTTTAGAAAAGAGGTGAGAAAAGAAATGCAAAACTTTTTGGTTAGGTGTACATACACTGAACTTGTTTTGTATATTTTTCTCTTATGAAAAGTACAATGACAAAAGTGGTAAGTAGTCTCAAAGCACTTATCCCACCGCTGCACAACCAATGTAGGAGGCTGGACTGGCTTGTAGTGAGTACCAAGGGGTACTTACACCTTGCACCAGGCCCAGTTATCCCTTATTAGTGTATAGGGTGTCTAGCAGCATAGGCTGATAGATAATGGTAGCTTAGCAGAGCAGCTTAGGCTGAACTAGGAGACGAGTGAAGCTCCTACAGTACCACTAGTGTCATATGCACAATATCATAAGAAAACACAATACACAGATATACTAAAAATAAAGGTACTTTATTTTTATGACAATATGCCAAAAGTATCTCAGTGAGTACCCTCAGTATGAGGATAGCAAATATACACAAGATATATGTACACAATACCAAAATATGCAGTAATAGAATTAGAAAACAGTGCAAACAATGTATAGTTACAATAGGATGCAATGGGGACACATAGGGATAGGGGCGACACAAACCATATACTCCAAAAGTGGAATGCGAACCACGAATGGACCCCAAACCTATGTGACCTTGTAGAGGGTCGCTGGGACTGTAAGAAAACAGTTAGGGTTAGAAAAATAGCCCACCCCAAGACCCTGAAAAGTGAGTGCAAAGTGCACTAAAGTTCCCCAAAGGACATAGAAGTCGTGATAGGGGAATTCTGCAGGAAAGACACAAATCAGCAATGCAACAACGATGGATTTGCAGTCGAGGGTACCTGTGGAACAAGGGGACCAAGTCCAAGAGTCACAAGCAAGTCGGAGATGGGCAGATGCCCAGGAAATGCCAGCTGTGGGTGCAAAGAAGCTGCTACTGGACAGTAGAAGCTGGAGATTCTGCAAGAACGACAAGGGCTAGGAACTTCCCCTTTGGAGGACGGATCCCCCACGCCGTGGAGAGTCGTGCAGAAGTGTTTTCCTGAAGAAAGACCGCCAACAAGCCTTGCTAGCTGCAAACCGTGCAGTTAGGGTTTTTGGATGCTGCTGTCGCCCAGGAGGGACCAGGATGTCGCCAATTGCGTCTGGGGACAGAGGGGGCGTCGAGCAAGACAAAGAGCCCTCTCAGAAGCAGGCAGCACCCGCAGAAGTGACGGAACAGGCACTACGAAGTGGAGAGAAACGGTGCTCACCCGAAGTCGCACAAAGGAGTCCCACGTCGCCGGAGGACAACTTAGGAGGTCGTGCAATGCAGGTTAGAGTGCCGTGGACCCAGGCTGGACTGTGCAGAAAGGATTTCCGCCGGAATTGCACGGAGGCCGGAGTAGCTGCAAAAGTCATGGTTCCCAGCAATGCAGTCTGGCGTGGGGAGGCAAGGACTTACCTCCACCAAACTTGGACTGAAGAGTCACTGGACTGTGGGAGTAACTTGGACAGAGTTGCTGGATTCAAGGGACCTTGCTCGTCGTGCTGAGAGGAGACCCAGGGTACCGGTGATGCAGTTCTTTGGTGCCTGAGGTTGCAGGGGGACGATTCCGTCGACCCACAGGAGATTTCTTCGGAGCTTCTAGTGCAGAGAGGAGGCAGACTACCCCCACAGCGTGCACCACCAGGAAAACAGTCGAGAAGGCGGCAGGTTCAGCGTTACAGAGTTGCAGTAGTCGTCTTCGCTACTTTGTTGCAGTTTTGCAGGCTTCCAGCGCGGTCAGCAGTCGATTCCTTGGCAGAAGGTGAAGAGAGAGATGCAGAGGAACTCGGATGAGCTCTTGCATTCGTTATCTAAGGAAATCCCCAAAGCAGAGACCCTAAATAGCCAGAAAAGAGGGTTTGGCTACTTAGGAGAGAAGATAGGCTAGCAACACCTGAAGGAGCCTATCAGAAGGAGTCTCTGACGTCACCTGATGGCACTGGCCACTCAGAGCAGTCCAGTGTGCCAGCAGCACCTCTGTTTCCAAGATGGCAGAGGTCTGGAGCACACTGGAGGAGCTCTGGGCACCTCCCAGGGGAGGTACAGGTCAGGGGAGTGGTCACTCCCCTTTCCTTTGTCCAGTTTCGCGCCAGAGCAGGGCTAAGGGGTCCCTGAACCGGTGTAGACTGGCTTATGCAGAAATGGCCACCATGTGTGCCCATGAAAGCATTTCCAGAGGCTGGGGGAGGCTACTCCCCTGCCTTCACACCATTTTCCAAAGGGAGAGGGTGTAACACCCTCTCTCAGAGGAAGTCCTTTGTTCTGCCATCCTGGGCCAGGCCTGGCTGGACCCCAGGAGGGCAGAAGCCTGTCTGAGGGGCTGGCAGCAGCAGCAGCTGCAGTGAAACCCCGGGAAAGGCAGTTTGGCAGTACCAGGGTCTGTGCTACAGACCACTGGGATCATGGGATTGTGCCAACTATGCCAGGATGGCATAGAGGGGGCAATTCCATGATCATAGACATGTTACATGGCCATATTCGGAGTTACCATTGTGAAGCTACATATAGGTAGTGACCTATATGTAGTGCACGCGTGTAATGGTGTCCCCGCACTCACAAAGTCCGGGGAATTGGCCCTGAACAATGTGGGGGCACCTTGGCTAGTGCCAGGGTGCCCACACACTAAGTAACTTAGCACCCAACCTTTACCAGGTAAAGGTTAGACATATAGGTGACTTATAAGTTACTTAAGTGCAGTGTAAAATGGCTGTGAAATAACGTGGACGTTATTTCACTCAGGCTGCAGTGGCAGGCCTGTGTAAGAATTGTCAGAGCTCCCTATGGGTGGCAAAAGAAATGCTGCAGCCCATAGGGATCTCCTGGAACCCCAATACCCTGGGTACCTCAGTACCATATACTAGGGAATTATAAGGGTGTTCCAGTAAGCCAATGTAAATTGGTAAAATTGGTCACTAGCCTGTTAGTGACAATTTGAAAGAAATGAGAGAGCATAACCACTGAGGTTCTGGATAGCAGAGCCTCAGTGAGACAGTTAGTCATAACACAGGTAACACATTCAGGCACACTTATGAGCACTGGGGCCCTGGCTGGCAGGGCCCCAGTGACACATACAACTAAAACAACATATATACAGTGAAAAATGGGGGTAAAATGCCAGGCAAGATGGTACTTTCCTACACAACCCCCCCCCAAACGAAGGACAATAAGACTAGCCATGACCTGATGAGTCTTCATTGTTTAAGTGGAAATATCTGGAGAGTCCATCTGCATTGGAGTGGCTACTCCCAGGTCTATGTTCCACTGTATAGTCCATTCCCTGTACGGATATGGACCACCTCAACAATTTAGGATTTTCACCTTTCATTTGTTTTAGCCAAAGTAGAGGTTTGTGGTCTGTCTGAACAATGAAGTGAGTGCCAAACAGGTATGGCCTCAACTTCTTCAGTGCCCAGACCACAGCAAAGGCCTCCCTCTCAATGGCAGACCAACGCTTTTCTCTAGGGGTCAACCTTCTACTAATAAAAGCAACAGGTTGATCCTGGCCCTCAGAATTAAGTTGTGATAGGGCTGCCGCTACTCCTAATTCAGATGCATCAGTTTGGACATAGAATTTTTTAGAGTAACAAGGGCTTTTCAGGACAGGTGCAGAGCACATGGCCTGC
The DNA here is from genome assembly GCF_031143425.1 of Pleurodeles waltl. NCBI lineage: Eukaryota > Metazoa > Chordata > Amphibia > Caudata > Salamandridae > Pleurodeles > Pleurodeles waltl. Next base: position 1,026,746,031 of record NC_090437.1, on the reverse strand, counting down.
TTCAGCTCCTCAAAAGCTTTCTGACAGTTTGCTGTCCATAATACCTTTTTAGGCATTTTCTTGGACGTGAGGTCATTAGGAGGGGCTGCAATGGAGCCATAGTTCTTAATGAACCTCCTGTAATACCCAGTGAGGCCTAGGAAGGCTCTCACCTGAGTCTGAGTAGTAGGGGGAACCCAAACTATAATAGTTTGGATTTTCCCCTGAAGTGGTGCAATCTGTTCCCCACCAACAAGGTGTCCCAGATAAACCACCTTCCCATGCCCTATCTGGCACTTTGATGCCTTGATAGTGAGGCCTGCCTTTTGCAGGGCCTCTAAAACTTTCCATAGGTGGACCAGGTGATCATCCCAACTGGAGCTAAAGACAGCTATATCGTCCAGATATGCTGCACTAAAAGCTTCCAGCCCTTGCAGGACTGTGTTCACCAACCTCTGAAAAGTGGCAGGTGCATTTTTCAATCCAAAAGGCATTACTGTGAATTGGTAATGGCCTCCAATGGTCGAAAATGCAGTTTTAGGTTTAGCATCTTCTGATAATTTGATCTGCCAATACCCTGCAGTCAAATCAAAAGTGCTTAGATACTTGGCAGATGCCAGTGTATCTATGAGCTCATCTGCCCTGGGTATAGGGTGAGCGTCAGTTTTGGTTACCTGGTTGAGACCTCTGTAGTCTACACAAAACCGCATTTCTTTCTTTCCATCCTTGGAATGAGGTTTTGGTACAAGTACCACAGGAGAAGCCCATGGACTTTCAGAGTGCTCAACCACTCCCAGTTCTAACATTTTCTGCACCTCTTGCTTTATGCAGTCTCTGACATGGTCAGGCTGCCTATAGATCTTACTTTTGACAGGCAAGCTGTCTCCAGTATCTATAGTGTGCTCACACCAAGAAGTGGTACCTGGCACAGTAGAGAAGAGTTCAGAAAACTGACCCAGGAGATTTATGCAATGGTCTTTCTGCTCAGCAGTAAGACAATCAGCCAAAACTACACCTTCCACTAGAGCATCTTGTTCTGTGGAAGAGAAGAGATCAGGTAGAGGATCACTGTCTTCTTGCTGTCCCTCATCAGTTGTCATGAGCAGGGTGAGATCAGCCCTGTCATAGTAGGGTTTAAGGCGATTGACATGGAGCACCCTAAGGGGACTCCTGGCAGTGCCTAAGTCAACTAAGTAGGTGACTTCACCCTTTTTCTCAACAATTGTGTGGGGTCCACTCCATTTACCTTGGAGTGCTCTTGGGGCCACATGCTCCAAGACCCACACTTTCTGCCCTGGTTTGTACTGAACCAAAACAGCCTTCTGGTCATGCCATTGCTTTTAGAACTCTTGGCTGGCCTGAAGGTTTTTACTGGCCTTTTTCATGTACTCAGCCATCCTTGATCTGAGGCCAAGTACATAATCCACAATATCTTGCTTTGGAGCTTTTAAAGGTTGTTCCCAACCCTCCTTGACAAGTGTTAGTGGACCCCTAACAGCGTGTCCAAAGAGGAGTTCAAAGGGGCTGAAGCCCACTCCTTTCTGGGGTACCTCCCTGTAGGCAAAAAGGAGGCATGGTAAAAGGATATCCCATCTCATGCAGAGTTTTTCAGGGAGTCCCATAATCATGCCTTTGAGAGTTTTGTTAAATCTCTCCACCAGTCCATTTGTTTGTGGATGATAGGGTGTAGTGAACTTGTAAGTCACACCACACTCCTTCCACATGGCCTTTAAGTAAGCAGACATGAAATTGCTTCCCCTGTCTGATACCACCTCTTTTGGGAAGCCCACCCTGGAAAATATTCCCAGGAGGGCCTTTGCCACTGCAGGTGCTGTAGTGGTCCTTAGAGGAATTGCTTCAGGATATCTTGTGGCATGGTCCACTACCACTAAGATAAACCTATTGCCTGAAGCAGTAGGAGGGTCAAGGGGGCCAACTATGTCAACCCCTACCCTTTCAAAGGGAACCCCAACCACAGGCAGTGGGATAAGGGGTGCCTTTGGAGTGCCACCTGTCTTGCCACTGGCTTGACAGGTTTCACAGGACTTACAAAATTCCTTTGTGTCCTCTGACATTCTAGGCCAATGAAACAAGGGAACAATTCTGTCCCAAGTTTTCATTTGCCCCAAATGCCCAGCTAGGGGAATGTCGTGGGCTAGAGTTAGGAGGAACTTTCTGTACTCCTGAGGAATCACTAACCTCCTGGCAGTTCCAGGTTTAGGATCCCTTGCTTCAGTGTACAAGAGGTTGTCCTCCCAGTAAACTCTGTGAGAGTCACTGACATCCCCATTAGCTTGTTTGACAGCTTGCTGTCTTAGACCCTCTAGTGTGGGACAGGTTTGCTGTGCCACACTCAGCTCCTCCCTGGCAGGCCCCCCTTCACCCAAAAGCTCAGCAGTGTCTGCTTCCAGCTCCTCTGGTGTAGGTTCTGCACAGGGTGGAAATTCTTCTTCCTCAGAAGTAGAATCCACTGTAGAGGGAGGGATAGTAGGTAGTGCTTTACTTCTACTAGCCCTAGCTTTAGGGAGCACTTGGTCCCTTGTTCCAGGATCCAAGTCACCCTGTCCTTTTTGCTTTTTGGCCTTAGCCCTGGTTAAAGCAAAAATATGCCCTGGGATGCCCAGCATTGCTGCATGGGCCTCCAACTCCACATCTGACCAAGCTGATGTCTCCAAATCATTTCCTAGTAGACAGTCTACAGGTAAATCTGTGGCTACCACAACTTTCTTTGGACCAGTAACCCCCACCCCCAGTTGAGATTTACAACAGCCATGGGGTGGCTAAGTGTGTTGTTGTGAGCATCGGTTACTTGGTACTGGTGACCAAGTAGGTGTTGTTCAGGGTGGACCAGTTTCTCTATCACCATTGTGACACTGGCACCTGTGTCCCTGTAGGCCTGAACCTCAACACCATTTATTAGGGGTAGCTGCTTGTACTTATCCGTATTAAGGGGACAAGCAACTAAGGTGGCTAAATCAATAGCCCCCTCAGAGACTAACACAGCCTTTGTGGTCTCCCTAACAAGACCAACCCCAACTAAGTTACCAAAAGTGAGCCCAGCTACTTCCTTGGATTGGCTATTAGTAGGTTTGCTCCCACCACCACTGCTATTAGTAGGGACACTAGGTGTAGCAGTAGGGGTTGTAGTGGTAGGAGGCTTGGTGCTTTTCTTTGGACAACTGGGATCTGTTGTCCAATGGCCTTTTATTTGACATAAATAGCACCATGGTTTCTTTTCTTTGTTTTGATTAGAAGAGGATTTGGGCCCACCACCCCCACCAGAGTGTTTTTGTGGGCCTGATGAAGACTCATTTTTAGATTTGTCCCCACCCTTGTCAGAAGACTTACCATCCTTCTTCTTGTTGCCATCTTTGTCACCCCCTGTATGAACTTTTCTGTTCACCCTTGTTCTGACCCATTTGTCTGCCTTCTTTCCCAATTCTTGGGGAGAGGTCAGATCAGAGTCCACCAGGTGCTGGTGCAACAAATCAGACACACAAATATTAAGAATATGCTCTCTCAGGATCAAGTTATACAGGCTGTCATAATCAGTAACTTTACTGCCATGTAACCACCCCTCCAAGGCCTTCACTGAATGGTCAATGAAATCAACCCAGTCTTGTGAAGACTCCTTTTTGGTCTCTCTGAACTTTATCCTGTATTGTTCAGTGGTTAAGCCATAACCATCCAGGAGTGCATTCTTAAGAACTGTAAAATTATTGGCATCACTTTCTTTCACAGTAAGGAGCCTATCCCTACCTTTTCCACTACATGATAGCCATAGGATAGCAGCCCACTGCCTTTGAGGGACATCCTGTACAACACAGGCCCTCTCAAGTGCAGCAAACCACTTGTTAATGCCATCCCCCTCCTTATAAGGGGGAACTATCTTATGCAGATTCCTGGAATCATGCTCTTTTGCAGGATGACTATGGGGAATACTGCTGCTGCCACCATGGGTTTCTAAACCCAACTTCTGTATTTCCTTCTCTAGTTCTAAGGACTGTCTATCCAAATCCAGCTGTTGCTTTTTAAGCTTCAGTCTGGTTTGTTCCACTCTCAACTTATTGAGTTCCCTTTCTAACATTCTGTCATCAGGGTTGGTGGGAGGGACATGTCTTGAAACAGAGGTATGATGAGAATTGACAGAAGGAGACCTATCCCTAACAGAAGGCACCCTAACAGCTTGGTTAACAGAAACATCACTTCTACTGTGGTGAGAAGGAATACTCTTGTTAAGATGTGAGACAACACTATCTGTATGGTGTGACTCAACCTCTGTACCAACTATGCTAGGCTGTCTAGTATTGGGCAGGCTAGGAAGTTTCTTTCCTGAATCTTTTCCTAGGGGAGTCCCTGGATCAGATTGGGAACCATTGGCTACTTTTTCAACAGATGGGGCCCTTCTGGCCTTATCTTGTTCTGTAAGCATGTTAAGCAATAATTCCAAAGAAGGATTCTTCCCTACACTCAAACCTCTCTCTATGCAGAGACTCCTTGCTCCTTTCCAGCTAAGGTGATCATATGCAAGTTTGGACAGATCAACATTTTGGCCTGTGCCAGACATTTTTAGAGAGAGTTAAAGTGATAGAAAAAGAGAAAAAAGTTTTCAGAACTTTTTAGAAAGACAGAAAAAAAACTTTTTAAACTTTTAAGAACTTTTTAGAAAGTTTAGAGGTACTTTTCAGCACTTTAGAAAAGAGGTGAGAAAAGAAATGCAAAACTTTTTGGTTAGGTGTACATACACTGAACTTGTTTTGTATATTTTTCTCTTATGAAAAGTACAATGACAAAAGAGGTAAGTAGTCTCAAAGCACTTATCCCACCGCTGCACAACCAATGTAGGAGGCTGGACTGGCTTGTAGTGAGTACCAAGGGGTACTTACACCTTGCACCAGGCCCAGTTATCCCTTATTAGTGTATAGGGTGTCTAGCAGCATAGGCTGATAGATAATGGTAGCTTAGCAGAGCAGCTTAGGCTGAACTAGGAGACGAGTGAAGCTCCTACAGTACCACTAGTGTCATATGCACAATATCATAAGAAAACACAATACACAGATATACTAAAAATAAAGGTACTTTATTTTTATGACAATATGCCAAAAGTATCTCAGTGAGTACCCTCAGTATGAGGATAGCAAATATACACAAGATATATGTACACAATACCAAAATATGAAGTAATAGTATTAGAAAACAGTGCAAACAATGTATAGTTACAATAGGATGCAATGGGGACACATAGGGATAGGGGCGACACAAACCATATACTCCAAAAGTGGAATGCGAACCACGAATGGACCCCAAACCTATGTGACCTTGAAGAGGGTCGCTGGGACTGTAAGAAAACAGTTAGGGTTAGAGAAATAGCCCACCCCAAGACCCTGAAAAGTGAGTGCAAAGTGCACTAAAGTTCCCCAAAGGACATAGAAGTCGTGATAGGGGAATTCTGCAGGAAAGACACAAATCAGCAATGCAACAACGATGGATTTCCAGTCGAGGGTACCTGTGGAACAAGGGGACCAAGTCCAAAAGTCACAAGCAAGTCGGAGATGGGCAGATGCCCAGGAAATGCCAGCTGTGGGTGCAAAGAAGCTGCTACTGGACAGTAGAAGCTGGAGATTCTGCAAGAACGACAAGGGCTAGGAACTTCCCCTTTGGAGGACGGATCCCCCACGCCGTGGAGAGTCGTGCAGAAGTGTTTTCCTGAAGAAAGACCACCAACAAGCCTTGCTAGCTGCAAACCGTGCAGTTAGGGTTTTTGGATGCTGCTGTGGCCCAGGAGGGACCAGGATGTCGCCAATTGCGTCTGGGGACAGAGGGGGCGTCGAGCAAGACAAAGAGCCCTCTCAGAAGCAGGCAGCACCCGCAGAAGTGCCGGAACAGGCACTACGAAGTGGAGAGAAACGGTGCTCACCCGAAGTCGCACAAAGGAGTCCCACGTCGCCGGAGGACAACTTAGGAGGTCGTGCAATGCAGGTTAGAGTGCCGTGGACCCAGGCTGGACTGTGCAGAAAGGATTTCCGCCGGAAGTGCACGGAGGCCGGAGTAGCTGCAAAAGTCACGGTTCCCAGCAATGCAGTCTGGCGTGGGGAGGCAAGGACTTACCTCCACCAAACTTGGACTGAAGAGTCACTGGACTGTGGGAGTAACTTGGACAGAGTTGCTGGATTCAAGGGACCTTGCTCGTCATGCTGAGAGGAGACCCAGGGTACCGGTGATGCAGTTCTTTGGTGCCTGAGGTTGCAGGGGGACGATTCCGTCGACCCACAGGAGATTTCTTCGGAGCTTCTAGTGCAGAGAGGAGGCAGACTACCCCCACAGCGTGCACCACCAGGAAAACAGTCGAGAAGGCGGCAGGTTCAGCGTTACAGAGTTGCAGTAGTCGTCTTCGCTACTTTGTTGCAGTTTTGCAGGCTTCCAGCGCGGTCAGCAGTCGATTCCTTGGCAGAAGGTGAAGAGAGAGATGCAGAGGAACTCGGATGAGCTCTTGCATTCGTTATCTAAGGAAATCCCCAAAGCAGAGACCCTAAATAGCCAGAAAAGAGGGTTTGGCTACTTAGGAGAGAAGATAGGCTAGCAACACCTGAAGGAGCCTATCAGAAGGAGTCTCTGACGTCACCTGATGGCACTGGCCACTCAGAGCAGTCCAGTGTGCCAGCAGCACCTCTGTTTCCAAGATGGCAGACGTCTGGAGCACACTGGAGGAGCTCTGGGCACCTCCCAGGGGAGGTACAGGTCAGGGGAGTGGTCACTCCCCTTTCCTTTGTCCAGTTTCGCGCCAGAGCAGGGCTAAGGGGTCCCTGAACCGGTGTAGACTGGCTTATGCAGAAATGGCCACCATGTGTGCCCATGAAAGCATTTCCAGAGGCTGGGGGAGGCTACTCCCCTGCCTTCACACCATTTTCCAAAGGGAGAGGGTGTAACACGCTCTCTCAGAGGAAGTCCTTTGTTCTGCCATCCTGGGCCAGGCCTGGCTGGACCCCAGGAGGGCAGAAGCCTGTCTGAGGGGCTGGCAGCAGCAGCAGCTGCAGTGAAACCCCGGGAAAGGCAGTTTGGCAGTACCAGGGTCTGTGCTACAGACCACTGGGATCATGGGATTGTGCCAACTATGCCAGGATGGCATAGAGGGGGCAATTCCATGATCATAGACATGTTACATGGCCATATTCGGAGTTACCATTGTGAAGCTACATATAGGTAGTGACCTATATGTAGTGCACGCGTGTAATGGTGTCCCCGCACTCACAAAGTCCGGGGAATTGGCCCTGAACAATGTGGGGGCACCTTGGCTAGTGCCAGGGTGCCCACACACTAAGTAACTTAGCACCCAACCTTTACCAGGTAAAGGTTAGACATATAGGTGACTTATAAGTTACTTAAGTGCAGTGTAAAATGGCTGTGAAATAACGTGGACGTTATTTCACTCAGGCTGCAGTGGCAGGCCTGTGTAAGAATTGTCAGAGCTCCCTATGGGTGGCAAAAGAAATGCTGCAGCCCATAGGGATCTCCTGGAACCCCAATACCCTGGGTACCTCAGTACCATATACTAGGGAATTATAAGGGTGTTCCAGTAAGCCAATGTAAATTGGTAAAATTGGTCACTAGCCTGTTAGTGACAATTTGAAAGAAATGAGAGAGCATAACCACTGAGGTTCTGGATAGCAGAGCCTCAGTGAGACAGTTAGTCATAACACAGGTAACACATTCAGGCACACTTATGAGCACTGGGGCCCTGGCTGGCAGGGCCCCAGTGACACATACAACTAAAACAACATATATACAGTGAAAAATGGGGGTAACATGCCAGGCAAGATGGTACTTTCCTACACAACCCCCCCCCAAACGAAGGACAATAAGACTAGCCATGACCTGATGAGTCTTCATTGTTTAAGTGGAAATATCTGGAGAGTCCATCTGCATTGGAGTGGCTACTCCCAGGTCTATGTTCCACTGTATAGTCCATTCCCTGTAGGGATATGGACCACCTCAACAATTTAGGATTTTCACCTTTCATTTGTTTTAGCCAAAGTAGAGGTTTGTGGTCTGTCTGAACAATGAAGTGAGTGCCAAACAGGTATGGCCTCAACTTATTCAGTGCCCAGACCACAGCAAAGGCCTCCCTCTCAATGGCAGACCAACGCTTTTCTCTAGGGGTCAACCTTCTACTAATAAAAGCAACAGGTTGATCCTGGCCCTCAGAATTAAGTTGTGATAGGGCTGCCGCTACTCCTAATTCAGATGCATCAGTTTGGACATAGAATTTTTTAGAGTAACAAGGGCTTTTCAGGACAGGTGCAGAGCACATGGCCTGCTTCAGCTCCTCAAAAGCTTTCTGACAGTTTGCTGTCCATAATACCTTTTTAGGCATTTTCTTTGACGTGAGGTCATTAGGAGGGGCTGCAATGGAGCCATAGTTCTTAATGAACCTCCTGTAATACCCAGTGAGGCCTAGGAAGGCTCTCACCTGAGTCTGAGTAGTAGGGGGAACCCAAACTATAATAGTTTGGATTTTCCCCTGAAGTGGTGCAATCTGTTCCCCACCAACAAGGTGTCCCAGATAAACCACCTTCCCATGCCCTATCTGGCACTTTGATGCCTTGATAGTGAGGCCTGCATTTTGCAGGGCCTCTAAAACTTTCCATAGGTGGACCAGGTGATCATCCCAACTGGAGCTAAAGACAGCTATATCGTCCAGATATGCTGCACTAAAAGCTTCCAGCCCTTGCAGGACTGTGTTCACCAACCTCTGAAAAGTGGCAGGTGCATTTTTCAATCCAAAAGGCATTACTGTGAATTGGTAATGGCCTCCAATGGTTGAAAATGCAGTTTTAGGTTTAGCATCTTCTGATAATTTGATCTGCCAATACCCTGCAGTCAAATCAAAAGTGCTTAGATACTTGGCAGATGCCAGTGTATCTATGAGCTCATCTGCCCTGGGTATAGGGTGAGCGTCAGTTTTGGTTACCTGGTTGAGACCTCTGTAGTCTACACAAAACCGCATTTCTTTCTTTCCATCCTTGGAATGAGGTTTTGGTACAAGTACCACAGGAGAAGCCCATGGACTTTCAGAGTGCTCAACCACTCCCAGTTCTAACATTTTCTGCACCTCTTGCTTTATGCAGTCTCTGACATGGTCAGGCTGCCTATAGATCTTACTTTTGACAGGCAAGCTGTCTCCAGTATCTATAGTGTGCTCACACCAAGAAGTGGTACCTGGCACAGTAGAGAAGAGTTCAGAAAACTGACCCAGGAGATTTATGCAATGGTCTTTCTGCTCAGCAGTAAGACAATCAGCCAAAACTACACCTTCCACTAGAGCATCTTGTTCTGTGGAAGAGAAGAGATCAGGTAGAGGATCACTGTCTTCTTGCTGTCCCTCATCAGTTGTCATGAGCAGGGTGAGATTAGCCCTGTCATAGTAGGGTTTAAGGCGATTGACATGGAGCACCCTAAGGGGACTCCTGGCAGTGCCTAAGTCAACTAAGTAGGTGACTTCACCCTTTTTCTCAACAATTGTGTGGGGTCCACTCCATTTATCTTGGAGTGCTCTTGGGGCCACATGCTCCAAGACCCACACTTTCTGCCCTGGTTTGTACTGAACCAAAACAGCCTTCTGGTCATGCCATTGCTTTTGGAACTCTTGGCTGGCCTGAAGGTTTTTACTGGCCTTTTTCATGTACTCAGCCATCCTTGATCTGAGGCCAAGTACATAATCCACAATATCTTGCTTTGGAGCTTTTAAAGGTTGTTCCCAACCCTCCTTGACAAGTGTTAGTGGACCCCTAACAGCGTGTCCAAAGAGGAGTTCAAAGGGGCTGAAGCCCACTCCTTTCTGGGGTACCTCCCTGTAGGCAAAAAGGAGGCATGGTAAAAGGATATCCCATCTCCTGCGGAGTTTTTCAGGGAGTCCCATAATCATGTCTTTGAGAGTTTTGTTAAATCTCTCCACCAGTCCATTTGTTTGTGGATGATAGGGTGTAGTGAACTTGTAAGTCACACCACACTCCTTCCACATGGCCTTTAAGTAAGCAGACATGAAATTGCTTCCCCTGTCTGATACCACCTCTTTTGGGAAGCCCACCCTGGAAAATATTCCCAGGAGGGCCTTTGCCACTGCAGGTGCTGTAGTGGTCCTTAGAGGAATTGCTTCAGGATATCTTGTGGCATGGTCCACTACCACTAAGATAAACCTATTGCCTGAAGCAGTAGGAGGGTCAAGGGGGCCAACTATGTCAACCCCTACCCTTTCAAAGGGAACCCCAACCACAGGCAGTGGGATAAGGGGTGCCTTTGGAGTGCCACCTGTCTTGCCACTGGCTTGACAGGTTTCACAGGACTTACAAAATTCCTTTGTGTCCTCTGACATTCTAGGCCAATGAAACAAGGGAACAATTCTGTCCCAAGTTTTCATTTGCCCCAAATGCCCAGCTAGGGGAATGTCGTGGGCTAGAGTTAGGAGGAACTTTCTGTACTCCTGAGGAATCACTAACCTCCTGGCAGTTCCAGGTTTAGGATCCCTTGCTTCAGTGTACAAGAGGTTGTCCTCCCAGTAAACTCTGTGAGAGTCACTGACATCCCCATTAGCTTGTTTGACAGCTTGCTGTCTTAGACCCTCTAGTGTGGGACAGGTTTGCTGTGCCACACTCAGCTCCTCCCTGGCAGGCCCCCCTTCACCCAAAAGCTCAGCAGTGTCTGCTTCCAGCTCCTCTGGTGTAGGTTCTGCACAGGGTGGAAATTCTTCTTCCTCAGAAGTAGAATCCACTGTAGAGGGAGGGATAGTAGGTAGTGCTTTACTTCTACTAGCCCTAGCTTTAGGGAGCACTTGGTCCCTTGTTCCAGGATCCAAGTCACCCTGTCCTTTTTGCTTTTTGGCCTTAGCCCTAGTTAAAGCAAAAATATGCCCTGGGATGCCCAGCATTGCTGCATGGGCCTCCAACTCCACATCTGACCAAGCTGATGTCTCCAAATCATTTCCTAGTAGACAGTATACAGGTAAATCTGTGGCTACCACAACTTTCTTTGGACCAGTAACCCCCCCCCCAGTTGAGATTTACAACAGCCATGGGGTGGCTAAGTGTGTTGTGGTGAGCATCGGTTACTTGGTACTGGTGACCAAGTAGGTGTTGTTCAGGGTGGACCAGTTTCTCTATCACCATTGTGACACTGGCACCTGTGTCCCTGTAGGCCTGAACCTCAACACCATTTATTAGGGGTAGCTGCTTGTACTTATCCATATTAAGGGGACAAGCAACTAAGGTGGCTAAATCAATAGCCCCCTCAGAGACTAACACAGCCTCTGTGGTCTCCCTAACAAGACCAACCCCAACTAAGTTACCAAAAGTGAGCCCAGCTACTCCCTTGGATTGGCTATTAGTAGGTTTGCTCCCACCACCACTGCTATTAGTAGGGACACTAGGTGTAGCAGTAGGGGTTGTAGTGGTAGGAGGCTTGGTGCTTTTCTTTGGACAACTGGGATCTGTTGTCCAATGGCCTTTTATTTTACATAAATAGCACCATGGTTTCTTTTCTTTGTTTTGATTAGAAGAGGATTTGGGCCCACCACCCCCACCAGAGTGTTTTTGTGGGCCTGATGAAGACTCATTTTTAGATTTGTCCCCACCCTTGTCAGAAGACTTACCATCCTTCTTCTTGTTGCCATCTTTGTCACCCCCTGTATGAACGTTTCTGTTCACCCTTGTTCTGACCCATTTGTCTGCCTTCTTTCCCAATTCTTGGGGAGAGGTCAGATCAGAGTCCACCAGGTACTGGTGCAACAAATCAGACACACAATTATTAAGAATATGCTCTCTCAGGATCAAGTTATACAGGCTGTCATAATCAGTAACTTTACTGCCATGTAACCACCCCTCCAAGGCCTTCACTGAATGGTCAATGAAATCAACCCAGTCTTGTGAAGACTCCTTTTTGGTCTCTCTGAACTTTATCCTGTATTGTTCAGTGGTTAAGCCATAACCATCCAGGAGTGCATTCTTAAGAACTGTAAAATTATTGGCATCACTTTCTTTCACAGTAAGGAGCCTATCCCTACCTTTTCCACTAAATGATAGCCATAGGATAGCAGCCCACTGCCTTTGAGGGACATCCTGTACAACACAGGCCCTCTCAAGTGCAGCAAACCACTTGTTAATGTCATCCCCCTCCTTATAAGGGGGAACTATCTTATGCAGATTCCTGGAATCATGCTCTTTTGCAGGATGACTATGGGGAATACTGCTGCTGCCACCATGGGTTTCTAAACCCAACTTCTGTCTTTCCTTCTCTAGTTCTAAGGACTGTCTATCCAAATCCAGCTGTTGCTTTTTAAGCTTCAGTCTGGTTTGTTCCACTCTCAACTTATTGAGTTCCCTTTCTAACATTCTGTCATCAGGGTTGGTGGGAGGGACATGTCTTGAAACAGAGGTATGATGAGAATTGACAGATGGAGACCTATCCCTAACAGAAGGCACCCTAACAGCTTGGTTAACAGAAACATCACTTCTACTGTGGTGAGAAGGAATACTCTTGTTAAGATGTGAGACAACACTATCTGTATGGTGTGACTCAACCTCTGTACCAACTATGCTAGGCTGTCTAGTATTGGGCAGGCTAGGAAGTTTCTTTCCTGAATCTTTTCCTAGGGGAGTCCCTGGATCAGATTGGGAACCATTGGCTACTTTTTCAACAGATGGGGCCCTTCTGACCTTATCTTGTTCTCTAAGCATGTTAAGCAATAATTCCAAAGAAGGATTCTTCCCTACACTCAAACCTCTCTCTATGCAGAGACTCCTTGCTCCTTTCCAGCTAAGGTGATCATATGCAAGTTTGGACAGATCAACATTTTGGCCTGTGCCAGACATTTTTAGAGAGAGTTAAAGTGATAGAAAAAGAGAAAAAAGTTTTCAGAACTTTTTAGAAAGAAAGAAAAAAAACTTTTTAAACTTTTAAGAACTTTTTAGAAAGTTTAGAGGTACTTTTCAGCACTTTAGAAAAGAGGTGAGAAAAGAAATGCAAAACTTTTTGGTTAGGTGTACATACACTGAACTTGTTTTGTATATTTTTCTCTTATGAAAAGTACAATGACAAAAGTGGTAAGTAGTCTCAAAGCACTTATCCCACCGCTGCACAACCAATGAGGGAGGCTGGACTGGCTTGTAGTGAGTACCAAGGGGTACTTACACCTTGCACCAGGCCCAGTTATCCCTTATTAGTGTATAGGGTGTCTAGCAGCATAGGCTGATAGATAATGGTAGCTTAGCAGAGCAGCTTAGGCTGAACTAGGAGACGAGTGAAGCTCCTACAGTACCACTAGTGTCATATGCACAATATCATAAGAAAACACAATACACAGATATACTAAAAATAAAGGTACTTTATTTTTATGACAATATGCCAAAAGTATCTCAGTGAGTACCCTCAGTATGAGGATAGCAAATATACACAAGATATATGTACACAATACCAAAATATGCAGTAATAGTATTAGAAAACAGTGCAAACAATGTATAGTTACAATAGGATGCAATGGGGACACATAGGGATAGGGGCGACACAAACCATATACTCCAAAAGTGGAATGCGAACCATGAATGGACCCCAAACCTATGTGACCTTGTAGAGGGTCGCTGGGACTGTAAGAAAACAGTTAGGGTTAGAAAAATTAGCCCACCCCAAGACCCTGAAAAGTGAGTGCAAAGTGCACTAAAGTTCCCCAAAGGACATAGAAGTCGTGATAGGGGAATTCTGCAGGAAAGACACAAATCAGCAATGCAACAACGATGGATTTCCAGTCGAGGGTACCTGTGGAACAAGGGGACCAAGTCCAAAAGTCACAAGCAAATCGGAGATGGGCAGATGTCCAGGAAATGCCAGCTGTGGGTGCAAAGAAGCTGCTACTGGACAGTAGAAGCTGGAGATTCTGCAGGAACGACAAGGGCTAGGAACTTCCCCTTTGGAGGACGGATCCCCCACGCCGTGGAGAGTCGTGCAGAAGTGTATTCCTGAAGAAAGACCGCCAACAAGCCTTGCTAGCTGCAAATCGTGCGGTTAGGGTTTTTGGATGCTGCTGTGGCCCAGGAGGGACCAGGATGTCGTCAATTACGTCTGGGGACAGAGGGGGCGTCGAGCAAGACAAGGAGCTCTCTCAGAAGCAGGCAGCACCCGCAGAAGTGCCGGAACAGGCACTACGAAGTGGAGAGAAACGGTGCTCACCCGAAGTCGCACAAAGGAGTCCCACGTCGCCGGAGGACAAATTAGGAGGTCGTGCAATGCAGGTTAGAGTGCCGTGGACCCAGGCTGGACTGTGCAGAAAGGATTTCCGCCGGAAGTGCACGGAGGCCGGAGTAGCTGCAAAAGTCGCAGTTCCCAGCAATGCAGTCTGGCGTGGGGAGGCAAGGACTTACCTCCACCAAACTTGGACTGAAGAGTCACTGGACTGTGGGAGTCACTTGGACAGAGTTGCTGGATTCAAGGGACCTCGCTCGTCGTGCTGAGAGGAGACCCAGGGTACCGGTGATGCAGTTCTTTGGTGCCTGCGGTTGCAGGGGGACGATTCCGTCGACCCACGGGAGATTTCTTTGGAGCTTCTAGTGCAGAGAGGAGGCAGACTACCCCCACAGCGTGCACCACCAGGAAAACAGTCGAGAAGGCGGCAGGTTCAGCGTTACAGAGTTGCAGTAGTCGTCTTCGCTACTTTGTTGCAGTTTTGCAGGCTTCCAGCGCGGTCAGCAGTCGATTCCTTGGCAGGAGGTGAAGAGAGAGATGCAGAGGAACTCGGATGAGCTCTTGCATTCGTTATCTAAGGAAATCCCCAAAGCAGAGACCCTAAATAGCCAGAAAAGAGGGTTTGGCTACTTAGGAGAGAAGATAGGCTAGCAACACCTGAAGGAGCCTATCAGAAGGAGTCTCTGACGTCACCTGATGGCACTGGCCACTCAGAGCAGTCCAGTGTGCCAGCAGCACCTCTGTTTCCAAGATGGTAGAGGTCTGGAGCACACTGGAGGAGCTCTGGGCACCTCCCAGGGGAGGTACAGGTCAGGGGAGTGGTCACTCCCCTTTCCTTTGTCCAGTTTCGCGCCAGAGCAGGGCTAAGGGGTCCCTGAACCGGTGTAGACTGGCTTATGCAGAAATGGCCACCATGTGTGCCCATGAAAGCATTTCCAGAGGCTGGGGGAGGCTACTCCTCCCCTGCCTTCACACCATTTTCCAAAGGTAGAGGGTGTAACACCCTCTCTCAGAGGAAGTCCTTTGTTCTGCCATCCTGGGCGAGGCCTGGCTGGACCCCAGGAGGGCAGAAGCCTGTCTGAGGGGCTGGCAGCAGCAGCAGCTGCAGTGAAACCCCGGGAATGGCAGTTTGGCAGTACCAGGGTCTGTGCTACAGACCACTGGGATCATGGGATTGTGCCAACTATGCCAGGATGGCATAGAAGGGGCAATTCCATGATCATAGACATGTTACATGGCCATATTCGGAGTTACCATTGTGAAGCTACATATAGGTAGTGACCTATATGTAGTGCACGCGTGTAATGGTGTCCCCGCACTCACAAAGTCCGGGGAATTGGCCCTGAACAATGTGGGGGCACCTTGGCTAGTGCCAGGGTGCCCACACACTAAGTAACTTAGCACCCAACCTTTACCAGGTAAAGGTTAGACATATAGGTGACTTATAAGTTACTTAAGTGCAGTGTAAAATGGCTGTGAAATAACATGGACGTTATTTCACTCAGGCTGCAGTGGCAGGCCTGTGTAAGAATTGTCAGAGCTCCCTATGGGTGGCAAAAGAAATGCTGCAGCCCATAGGGATCTCCTGGAACCCCAATACCCTGGGTAACTCAGTACCATATACTAGGGAATTATAAGGGTGTTCCAGTAAGCCAATGTAAATTGGTAAAATTGGTCACTAGCCTGTTAGTGACAATTTGAAAGAAATGAGAGAGCATAACCACTGAGGTTCTGGATAGCAGAGCCTCAGTGAGACAGTTAGTCATAACACAGGTAACACATTCAGGCACACTTATGAGCACTGAGGCCCTGGCTGGCAGGGTCCCAGTGACACATACAACTAAAACAACATATATACAGTGAAAAATTGGGGTAACATGCCAGGCAAGATGGTACTTTCCTACACCCCCGGGGTACCGGTCGAACAATCTAGGGTCACATTTCAAGAACAGTGTATCTTCGACCCTGTTACAGCCACCTTTCATATTTCAGGGGATCACTCGGGCCTTGTGTTCTGCAAGTGGGGAAGCCTGTGCTTAGGAAAGGACTGAGTAAGCTAAACTAAAGAGAAGGGGGAAACTGAACTTGAGAACTAGGGGCGGAGAAACCTGGACACTTATTGGGCACTGTAGTGACTAAGAATGGTGTTGGTCACCTGGTGGTATGCTAGAGTAGGGGGGTGCAGAGGATTCACTGCTGTCTATTGTTTTTTAACAGTGGAATAATGGGATATCTGTCTTGTGAAAAACTGGTCAAACAAATGGTGGGCTGCTGGGTGTAGCCCAAGGGTCTCCAACCTTTTCTGTAATAGGAGCTACTTAAGATCACTGAAAGTCATCCAGAACCACTAATATATGGTGTTGCAATATTGACCACGTGAGACGAGACTCCATTAGTTGCAACAATATGTAAGTTTACCAGCAATGATCACCTCAGTTCATCAGACATGGTTGCCAGTAGTAATGCAGAAAACACCTTGTCAATGTGGAATGCCTGTACATAGGTAATTCCTAATAGTCATTGTTGAAATGCCCCTGGCAACAAGGTAATTATATTAGTAGTAGGTCTCACCAATGTCACATGACTTTGCAATGAAATATCATCTTTAAATATATGTTGCAAATTCAACCCTTTTTGGTCCAATTTATCAGTTTTGGACTTCTAAGAATGCATAGATTTTCTTATCCAATACATGCTTTTCAAATGTAGTATAATATATTAATTCAAAAAAGCAAAAGCTTATAATTCAGTAGGATGGGGTGTACACAGGATAGCTATGTATAGATAGCTGGACAGCTACCAGTAGCACACAAACTACTTGTTGGAGAAGGCTGGTGTAGCCTGTTACAGGTTAACAAGGAACATAAAAGACAGATTTGCAGAGACAGAAATATAGATTAGTACAAACAGGTTGCAGGGGCAAGAAGAGGACATCCATATCAAATTCTCGAGAAACACTTTCTTTAGACACTGAGAGAAATTAGATTTTTGATTGAGGGGGAGAAGACCCTTCTCAAGCAACAACCATAATCCCTGTCAGGGTGAACCAAAAAAGTCATTAAATAACTCAGTTCTTAACCCTCTGGTAGCTTGGCATGAAATAAGTCAGGCTTAACTTTGAAACAATGTATAAAGTACTTATGCAGGAGACATAAAGTGAATACACAACACAAGAAGAATCCCACACCAATTTAGAAAAGTAGAGTAAATTTTCAATTAGCCCAAAATGATGAAAATCCAATCAGGAGAACCAGAAGTGTAGCTTCAAGGTCTTATGAAAATATAGCACCTAAAAGCACAAAGCACCGTATGCAGTTACCAATATTGGAATAGAGTCTAAACTTCTTGTCGGATCTCTGAGAAGAGTTCAGCAGAAAAGGCCCGGGAAACAATAAATGGAGAAGATGGAAACGAGCAGGGGATACTACACTTATGTAGGAAGAAATTCAAGGGAAAAAATATCAAAAGGTCGGTAGGTATAGAATTTCTATATGTAACTTCACATATTGGTACCTTGATGATATATATAGCTTCAAGGTGCACAGATGTGGGGTTAAAATTAGTAAATCTACACTTCCACTAATGCACTTACCCTTTCAATATTCTGCCCATGATATTAGTGTTCCATGATATGTTTGTTCTTGATATTCCAAAGAACAATCCCACCTGCCCCAAAAGGACTCTGAAGGTAATTTCCTCTAGTCCTGCTTTGATTTATGCCTTACTGTGAATCCTCTTCTGCTTTTTACTGTTAATCTTCTTCTCCTCTTGTTTGACAACTCAGCATTTCCATGAATTGGCAGAGTCTGATCGGGCAAGTTTCTAGATTTGCTCTGAGGCTATTTACAGTGGAACTCCTCCACTTACGGAGTAAGCAATTATGTCCTGTCTCCCTAGTGTTTATGTAAGTTGATTTTACATCTGGTGCTATACTTACCTTATTCCTGTCTCTGTGTTCCTACCGCTGTGGTGGTGCAAATGTGTGATGATGTGCCACCTGAAATCTGGAAGTCCTGGCTCTCTTGGTCTTTCTTCCACACCCCATTTCCCTTTGGCTTTCCTTCAAGGTTCTGGACTGAGCTAACTTTTCATAACTTTGTGATTCTTTGTAGCTGCTATTTTGCTTCGAAATAATCCCGTGAACTTGTTTGTACTATCCTCATTATTGAATGATTGTGTGGCATTTTAGTCCATCCTACTTTGAACACTGCTGTATAACTGTTGTAGTAACTGCGCATGATATCAATGCTCCTCCTCTTTTTTTGTAACACTTGGCACACCTTTAAACTGGCTTCAATGAAAAGAAGCATTTGAGGCATGTTTGGATGCCATTGATGGGGATACTTTCACAAATAAAAAACTCTGTATTCATACATTATTTAGGTGCCAAAGAGAGTTCTATTTTAACAACATTACCTTTACAAGTAGTAAAAGTGCAGTTGAATCAAGAAGGTGTGTCTGGAGAAATGACATCAGTAACAATAGTGGATAAATATGCCTCAGTTATCAAAACCCTCGATAATTAGTTTTCTCCTGCCAGGAATGGGATACTGGAAAGACATATTTTCTTACAAACAGGTCAACAACAAGGAGAATCAACTGATGACTTTGTCTCTGCCTTAAGACAATTAGCAACTTTGTACAACTATAGTGAATTTAAAGATTAGATCATTCAAGATCAATTAATTGAAAGAACATACAAGAAGAAGGTTCAAGAAAGGTTGCTCTCCACGGAAAACCCGAATCTGCAAACAGCCATTACTACTGCAAGAGAAATTGAGAACGCTGATGCATACTTCAAGGAGTTATCTACTCCTGCTGAGACTGAAACAATTAAGGTGGACAAATCACTTTGAGCAAAGGATGAAAGTAAAGAGGTATAAAAGACAGTCAACATTAAGGCCCTCACTACAAGGCTGGAGGACTTGAGACTGCCAGCCCCACAGTGATGGTCGGACCGCCGCACTTTAAGTGGTCCGGCCTCCACATTATGACCCTGGCGGTCGGACCGCCAGTGGGCTACAGCTGGGTACAAGGTTCCCGATGGACTGACGGTGAGTGGACTCGTGGTCAGCCACGACGGCGCTGAACTCAGCACTGTCATGCTGATCACAAGTCCTGGTTTCGCCAGCCTTTCCATGGCGGGGACCCTGCCATGGAAAGGCTGGAGGAAACACAGTGCTGGGGGGCCACAGAGGCCCCCCCAGTCTGTGAATGCGCACTGCGCCAGGATACTGGTGTGCTACAGTATTAGTCTCAGTTCCCTAAAGGGAGTTGAGCTTTATTTGTTATTGGTACGTAGCATGAACACTCGTTTCCCTCTTGGGTATTTGGGATTTGGCTCCTTGCACAGGCAATTTAATTTCAGCATGTTTTTGTGCATACTTTATGCTCATTTTAGAGCAAAATACATTGTTCCATGTTTAAAACATAAAACTTTTACTCAAGCGAGACCTGCATAACTGTTTTTCAATTACTTCCTTCTGAGTATGTTTCTTTTTCAATGGTGAGTTTCCACCTGAAGCGCACAATTAACTTATATTAGCCTCATCTAATTTGTTGCATTTCCCCTTCCTGCCTGCCTTCTAATTTTATATATTTTATTTGATTCTATATATGAGCTTGCTGTTTTCTTATTTCTCATCAAGATATTGGAACACTGTTTTTAATGCTGATAAATTGTGTTTCATTTGTACCTTTATGATTTATCTTCTTATACATCAAATAAAAAGGTTTATGACTTGACTGCTAGTAGCATATTCCACAGTTAATGCAGATGTCTCTGTATGATTTGATTGCAATGGTAGTAACAGCTGTCTATGGCTGTGTGGGGGTAAACTTTAAAAGTGGTTTGAATCTGGCCTGTGATGTATGTAGGTACTTTAGGAAGTATATATTTTAGGATTTTTATTGTGGCCTTCTGGGAGCTAAAGCTTGGCTCTCTTCTATCCTGCAATACCTCCCTTACTTCTATTTCTGTCACATTTGGAGGTGGTTGTGTTCCCTTTCATTAATTACCACACCATCATTTGTAGTGGCACTCCCATTGCACGCATCAGAGTAATATTTAGTACATTTTCAATTCACCCTAATTTATTCCCATGTTAAAATGACATCCTGGATGATCCATTGACCAATTTGGTCTAACACAGTCTTCTCTAGATGTACTGTGTGAATTTTTAGCTGCCAAAATAAATACTGCTAGCGAACAAGAAATACCATTGAGGTTTGGATACCTACCGTTTTGGGTTACAAATTTTCCACATACTGTGTAGAACTTCAATTAAACTCTTCTTTATATGATGCTAATAAACATAAAAATAAATAATCAAAAACATGCTACTGTGGCATACCAGAGAAACAAATATATGGTAATGAATGCACTATTGCATAATATGATCTAGGTTCAGACAATGACAGACCCCCTTCATGTTTGAGAAGATACTCACTTTAAGCTGACTATAGTTTGCTTACTACTCCGGGTTCAGACAATGACAGACCCCCTTCATGTTTGAGAAGATACTCACTTTAAGCTGATTATAGTTTGCTTACTACTCCGAGAGACATCTGGTGAGCAATGCCTTTCTTTGCCTAATGAACCCTCATATAATATACAATTAAGCATCGCAAAAGTTGTATATTCATTTTTATGTCTGACTTGACAGTGCAGCTGCTGCCGGACCTACTGCCATCATAAAAAAAAAGAGATATCAGAGTACTACTCATTGATGGGCTTAGGCTGCACCCACGTTAGTTTCCTGTGTTCAGAATTTGATTGGGCCAAAGTTGTGTGCTTTACTGAAAAGGGGGCTTATTGTGCACGTTATGGCTTCTCAAAGAGCTTATACATAGTACCACAGGTTGGTTATGGTGGCAAGTCAATATATATATATATATATATATATATATTTAGAATGTTACAATAAAGGCGGTAGGCCTGGCATATTTATTTGGATTTGAACTCCTCTTTGTGGAAGCAGGCAGACAAGGACTTTGTTACATGGAATCTCACAGATAACTATTGTAGTCAACAATGTTGTTGTTCGTTTCTCACAGTGAGAAACTGTGGCTATGGGAGATTTGCTCTGTGAGAGTCCTTGAAATTTGATATACATTTGTTACTTTAGGAGTGCTGCCTTGATGGTTGCCTTGATGAAAAGCTTAACCACAAAACTGTAGACCTGAGTTGGTTATGGTGACACATATAGGCTTGATTGTTGTACTTGGGAAAGTTTTATGTGATGTCAAAAGTCTGATATGATTATTATGAAAAGTTATGACAAAGGCTGCAGTCCTAGCTAATAGAGAAAAACACTTGTTAAATCTAGTTGTGCTTTAACGGTGGGCGTGTACCACACAGTGCTACAGGCCATAGACAGGTGTTTTGTTACATGTAGTGTCACAGATTACCGTAGTAGTCAAGGGTTTTGGTGTAGGTTACCCACCCAAACACACTGTGGGATAAAGGATATGTCTATGAGAATCAATATTAGGCTTTTTCTATTGTTTTGACAACTGTAACTTTGTACATAGTTGTATTTTCATTACGGTATACCTGAAGGTAACATGTCCGAGCTGACAAAAATCTATGGAATGCACCTCTTAGTTCAAAGAAGACATCTATTATTATTTTGCCACGAGGTTCCTAAAAGGAGATTAGCATGTTGAAAGCACATGTTTAAAACAGTCACAGCAATGAAAGGAAAATATACCAAAACGATTCTCCACTGCAGTGTACACAGCAAGTATATGTATTTATATTACAATGGAGTAAGAATGCATCACCGTAGGGCCTGCCAAGTTCTTCATCTTTCTCATGCCAGCAAGACGATAACCCTGTTCTACTGCGAGAAAGAGATCTCCACCCTCACAGGACAGATATCAGGCATTCTACGTCTAAAATCCTGACTGAGGTCACTCACACTCTCACTGTCACACTGGGTCTTTTTATATCTTCAACAAAAGGAGCTTTCTGGAAAATAAACTCTATTCGCAATTCAAACATGCTGGCTAGTTCAGGTCAGGGTTGAAAGAAACAGGTTGGAACTGGTCAGTTTCCCAAGGTGTCTCTCCCAAGCCTAAGTAGTTCCCTGCTGTACCATAAACATACGTCTGGACATCCTTATCGTGCTGACTGACTAACTCCTCCATATTATGTCCCAACTCTTCGGTGAGAAAGAGCACGAAAACAAGACAGAAGGAAAGGACAGTTTACATAGTGGAAAATTACAAGCAGCTTTTAACATGGCTGTGTCTAATGCTACGATAAAGTCAATAGGCAGAATTAATCTAAGGCTAAACTGAATACAAAAAGTAGTCTGTAACTGGTGAACACTGGACAGCTAATCCAGGTGCAAAGTGGTGCAACACAAAGTCAGTGGTCAAAACACACATTTCACCATAGTTACCTTTTCGGAAAGTTTATACCTGGTACAGTAGATATGAATGGGTTATGGTGACAAGCCAACAATAAAGGATATAGGCCTGATTGTTATGAAAACCTACGATAAAGGCTGTAGATCGAACATATTTATTGTGAGAAGCATATGTTAAAGTAAGTAGGCGTTTGAGGATGGATTGTTATTACTCTACATTTAAGTTTATGGATAAGTATTTTGCTACATAGAATCACACAGATTATCTTAGTAAGAAAGGGTTTTGGTGCTGGATACCACATCTGACAAACAGGTACTATATAGAAGATTTATACTGTGAGAATCTTTGTTAGACCATCTTAGGAGAGATAGCACTTTGCTTTGCCAACTGTAATATTGTATGCAAACCAGTTCGAAGAGCAATATTCCAGAAGTGAGACGATAAATCATCCTATCAGGCTGTATCAATGTATCCTTTATTTTCTTCCATGTAGCGATCAACAGCCAACGTGTTTAGTTCACCACATGTGAACTTCATCAGGGCTGTAAGACAAACATACATAAAATACATACATTTCCTATACAACATAATATAATAAACACTTAAAGAGACAACCTGAATCGGCCAACTTCAATTTAAGGACAGAAACAAAACCAGCAAAAAAATACTTCAAAACATTTAAAAGGCAATAGACAAACATTTAAAACACATATCAGGTGTATCCCTTCCCCAATATACACAATAAATGGTACTAAAAAGCATACACCTGCTATTAACATCTAATAGTAGAGAAAATGTCCCCCAGATATCTCCTCAATGTCCCTTATTGACTACCCTCATTTCATCCCAAAATAGGTTCATACCAATCTACTTTCATAGGTATGAAGGGTTGGAAAGACTGCATCTCCAAACAAGTGAGAATAAAAAGATTATTATTCCTGCCGTCATTGTAGCCTACCCCCCAAATGAGCCAATAAAGAATATAGAAAATATATAAAAATGTATAAAGAGGGTATAAGAAAAATGTCAACACTAACATCACTCAACATGCTATATACATACCATAGTATTTCATATGGCTAAAACCCAGTGTCATCCTTAATTCATTTCCATTGTACAAAGGTATATAATAATCTTCAGAATATTCCAAAATAAAATCCCTTAGTGTCACAAATGACTTCCTAGAAAATATACAATAAAAATTAATCAACTAAATAGGCACAAAATCGAAAGAACATACATCATGACGTTAAATCTAATTAAAAGGGAAACACATAATTAATCCTAATATTAAATGCGATGTACAAGGAAAGCGTTTAGAAATTATAATAACTCACCAATAAACCAATCCCCACGCAGCAATATTGAGCCAGATGAACATCTTAAAATACTATAGAGAACCAAATACTTTAACCAATGTAGAGAGGAAAGCTGTAAAAGACCTCTTGGCCCATATTATTCAGTATCAACAACATAATAACTAATATCAGACATATTTGAATTATACTTGCAACAATGTAACTGGTGCAAGTAAAGCCTCACAGAGAGTCCCATAGTTTGTGCTAGTGAATACTGATAATTAATGGTAACTGCTGAACATTAATAAAGTTACTGCATAATAAAGGGTGCAAACCTGTAGCGACCAAGCACCTTTATCCCAACATTGTTTGTAGTCATAGCAAGTAGCCAGCATATCCTAATAACTTAATTAAATAAGATTCAGTAAACAATAACATGCGCTTACAAAATGAAACATTTTTTATATACGTGTTTCATTATCTCACAAACACCAGATAGCATTGGGAAGCACATGTATACATCCACACTGTGTTAAGATATGAAACCCCAATCCAATAGCACAAGTGCTCCACTGCCAAGTATACCACATAAATGACTCACCAATACAAGTTACAAGTTTTAATGAGTTCGGCCATAATAAGCTGCTCATATAGCACACCGATAACATCAAAAAGACAACATGGTAAATGACCGCGTGCACCATTCCGCCTCTATTTAAATCCTCAACGGCCGGTCACGTGTCTTTAGCTCTGTAAAGTGACATACCCTTACCCTTCCTTACATTGTAGCACCTTAATAGCAAGCACCAATAGACTAGTTCTTTAATAAAAACCCTTACAAATAAAAAAAACTCAAAAATCACGTAAAATTTAAATACCATAGAACTTGACTACTAATTAAAAAATAATAACCACAATACATGTATAATACAAACCAAAAATTTAAATCAATAAGCATCCTGACTCGAACCCCAAAAACCAAAAACAATCCTCCGTTAGCACAGGGCGCTAAACCCTCTATTCCACGCAGCTGAATAGCTGACTCCACCATGGGTCCTTGCAAGTAAGACTCATGCGTCTTTATGTTGTTACGATATCAAATAAGAGGCAAACTAGTCCTGAACAGAAAATAGTTTGCTCACTGCTGACTACTTGCAAACCACTACCTTCAGAACTATATGAATCAACCTACAAATAAAATGAAAATACAAAGTAGATCCTTATAACGGTATACCAGAGTCGAGCTCCAAATTAACTATCCATTTAGAACATCATAGTAAACATGATGATTCGACCACGAGTGGCAGCGGGTTCAGGAAGTTGCGCGCATACTACAATCTATTAATTCCACGTGTGTCATAAACAGACGCAAGGTGGTCCCGCAGAAGGAGGTTGACAGCAGCTTGAGACCCTGCAAGAGTGCCATCATGGTGCCTCAGAGAGAGGATCATTGGTGGTGGTCGTTCCCTCTTGAGCAACCACGCCAATAGGCATCTGGTTTTATCGCCCTCTCATTGTAGTAAATGGGGATAATTCCTCAAAACCAATCTATCCAGCCTATCCTAGGTTCCCTCCACCGCTGTGTGAGACGCCCGCATTGGCTCACTCCTGGCTCCCAGCGCTGGGGCATCACGCTGTAAAGTCGTCAAATGTCTTTCCTCTTCCAGCAATTGGGCCTCCAGGTGACATCTGTGGCCGCCGATATGCTACAGACTCTCCCCCCCTGGTCACTACCTTCAGAATGTCCCACTCTACACCCCTATGGGTCAAAGTGGACCAGTTGGAGTCAAAATAACTTACTGTAGGCGTCCTGATTTCCTCTCCAAACAGGGGGTTGGTGATTGCCTCTGGGTGAAATCTCCCTAGAGGCACTGGGGGCCTCTCACCACCCATATCCTAACCTAGCAGCAGTGGGGGGTGATCTGAGAGGAATCTACCCAGTATCTGTGACCACACCACCTAGGTAGCAATGTCTTCCGTGGCTAGAAAGCAGACCAGGAGACTACATGTATTATGTGATGAACATAGCAAGTGTATTCCTTGTAATTGGGGTGCATCATGCACCAGGCAGCCAATGCAGCCCATTACCCCACTCAGATCAGTCACCATGCTGTGTTTCGTACCCAACTTGGGTGGATGTCTACCCCAATCACCATCCAGTATGCATTTGAAGTCTCCAGTCCAAAGTAGGAGGACTCCCAGATACAGGAGGAGTTCATGTTCTAGTGTCAGATAGAACACCCCATTATCTGTTTTGAGTGCATACGCATTCAGAAGGCAGATTTCTCGTCTGTCTAGTAAACAGCATAGCAGAAGGTATCTACCCTCTACATCCACTTTAAAACTTTGCATCCAAAATGGAACCTACGGCGCAATCCAAACAGAAATTCCTCTGGTATAGTTAGACAATGTAGCAGAGTAGAATTGTCCCCTCCATTTTCTTTGAACTTTCTAGGCCTCACTGTCTAAGAGGTGCGTTTCTTGCAGTTGAGCAATCTGTAATCCCTGCCGTCTGAGGTATGTGCGAACCCTATATATTTTGACATAAGAGTTGAGGCCCTTCACATTCCAGGTCACTACCTTAAAGCGTGTTGTCATGTCGCCCTGTGAAATTCCAGATTTTCCCCTATCCACACCCACTAACCATTGCCATGTCCCCACTGCAACACAAAAAAATGATTCAAATAGAGAAAATCCCATCCCACCTACTGGGTAAACACTGTAGAATAACTTGTGTCTTCCCAATCCCCTACAACCCATTACTCCTACCCGATCTCTAGTTTACCCCACTGTAACAACCTTAGTGCTCGAGCAGA
Organism: Pleurodeles waltl; assembly: GCF_031143425.1. Lineage (NCBI taxonomy): Eukaryota > Metazoa > Chordata > Amphibia > Caudata > Salamandridae > Pleurodeles > Pleurodeles waltl. Next base: position 1,026,719,339 of record NC_090437.1, on the reverse strand, counting down.
TCATACTCATACACACACACCTCAGTCAATCCTATTGAGAGAAGAGGGAAGTCAGAGCCCAGCGATCATTCTGGTCACTGTCGTTTGACCCTGTTAGCCCCAGACACACAACTATGGTGCACCTAGCATACTCTCATTCAATCTCACATCCAGTCTCTAGCACCTTTTGTTCCAATGTACTCTCTCATAGGAATTCCGAAACCAAAATGTACAAGCAAAACGAGAGAGGGAAGGGGAAGGGCGTGTCCCGCCAGTCCCCGTTAGGTCCATACAGGACAAAGTAGGTCTTCCTTAATGGTCAGTAGTTTGGACTTGTGGCTTATTTCAGTAGCTGGTCTCTCGGGACCCCCAATCACTGCGCCACCCCCCCCCCCCCCCCCCAGACCATCGAACAGACATCTTCCCCCCGGTAGGTTGAAGGGGAAGACACTGACCCCTCACTCGGTATGATCCAGAATAGGGTAATCGCCGAGCCAGGACAGTCATCGGGATCACGACTCTCTCATGTCTGGTGTCTCCACCACAACTATGTCTGCTGCACTGGAGTCTGAGCTGGAGGCTGTCAGTGGAGGCTTCCACCAATGCCATTGCTGCCTCCCCTTCTGATCTCCGCTGCTCCAGGTCCAGTGTGCCATCCCGCCTGACCACCACCTGGGAGGTGGATCTAGACACTCCACTGCCTTGGTTTCTTATTTTCTCTGATCACCTGGAGTGACGGAGGTTCTCCACCTGGTTGTCAGAGCCCCACAGGGGGTGGCACAGGGATCCTACCGTCCCCATGGATCTCCAGCCAGCACAACAATGCCTCAGCGCTGGTAACCTTTTTCATCTTAAAAGGAGGCTAGGTTATTATTTTGCTTCTATTTGTAGCTTTGTAGCTTCCCATATCATTTCTGAAGGCATAGAGCCATCATTTATTAAAAACAACTATGATCAACTCTTGATTTTTACAACGACATTTTTAATCTGCCAGTAATGATTTATTCAGGGTTTATCTATATGGAATTGTATTAGCTTCAATTATTCTGATTGCTAAATGGACATCCAAATAGTCAGAAAGGCAATTCAATATATGATTTACATATCAGAAAAAGTCCAATCTTGAACCTGTTCTTTGGAGTCTAGTAAAACATATAACATGTACTGTCTAACCAAAATATTTTGATCTTTTAGTAGATCAATAGCTCCCATGGTACTTTAAAATGTTTGCATTGCTCTAACCAAGCATGGGCTCCTCCGCTGATTTAATGCATTGGATGTCTAGAGCTCAACTTGACTGTACAACATGAAATATCGTCAGATTACTAATGTGTTCAAAGTGGTGCTAAATTCAGAAGCAAACCATGTAAAGCTTGCAGATCGTTTTCAACTGGACCACAGTAAAATGCCGTTCTAAAGTACATTTATTTAAGTGAAAAAGTTAGTATTATCTAATGTCACTCATTATCATTCACACTTGTGAAGTGAAAGGGAAAGCTTTTCACTAAAACAAATACTACCCAGTGTATTGTGGAGGACGGTGAATAATATGCCTGACCTAAACTGTCCAAGTTTGTTTGCCTTCATTGTGCTTTTTAATGTAGGACTCCTGGGAAAGCATCATAGAAGGAAGCAGGTTTTTAAAGCCAGACAAGAATTGCGTTCCGTTTGTGGCTATTAAAGTCATTAGCATTCAGAGAGAGAAAATTACATTCTATCATAGGACATTTCTTATTCTAGTATGCTTCAGGTCTCTATTCCTGCAAATATCAACAGAACACTTATTTTCTCTATCATTCTTTCCCTAAGAAAATCAAGTGGTTGTATTTCCCCCTTTTCACCAAATCCAAACCATCCTTCAATTCCCTCTTGTCCCCACATGTCTTCATCGTCCCCCCTGCCTCAAATCCATCATGAGCTCATTTTACCTTTGCTCTTGCAGATCGAGGCCCCAGAAAAAGGTGCTTTGCAATTGCACCCTGCTGGATGTAACAATACCACCCCATTTCGAACTCATCAGCCACACCAGCCTAAAGTGCTCTACAATGTTCTACTGTACACTGCAGTTCCCCTCATTCCCTTTGATTTTCTTTCAAAACGTTGAGCACAATAGGCAAAAACAATAAATACATGAAACGTGCCATCAAATATAACTTTTACTTTTGCCAGTTGCATCAACATAGCCTACGCTGTGGCAAAATGGAATTCAAGAATCATGTGTTTAAGCTCCAGGGAGGGGGTTTGACAAATCAAACGACATATCAGAAAAAATATTTAATTCAAATTAATTGTCAACTCTGATTTGTTTTTCAGTTGAATAGCTAAGGCTTATATATATTTTTAATTATTGGCAAATCCGCAAAGTCAACCAACATTGTTCCTTGGATAGGAGTTGTTCTGTACAGAGTTAAAAGGTACCCTATCAGCTAAGCATATACATATTTGTTTAATTCCAGGAAGGATGTGATATCTTCTTTTGCAATTCTTTATTGGTTAACTAATCAGCATCACAATACAGAATAAGAGAAAGAAAAAAACCCATGTAGAAAACAGCAAAGGATATCAAAGGACAATTACCGAGCAATTAGATACAACATCAGAGACTGGAATTATAAGTGGACGCAAGTCACAGAGTTTCATTTGCCATTGTAACACTGAGGTCCATACATGTGGAAGAGTTAAGACTAAAGGATGGATGGTAAGGACGTACCTTTCGGAGAGGGCCCGAGGTTAACAGCTCGGTTGCAGGTAGATGGTAGTCTTAAGGCGAAGGGGAGAAATAGAGGTTTGGCAGTAGTGATGTTGAAGGAAGGGGTAGGGCATGATCAACGTCAAGGTGCTTGCGTCCAGTACTGGGGGGTGTAAGAGTGCAAAGAAGGAGAAGGGTGACCGGGGGAGGGAAGGGAGGCAAGGGTGCAGGAAACACAGGGTGAGAATAGAGGTGGGGCGGTTGGGTAGGTGGTGGGGGGATAGGAAAGGGGGAGTCAGGGAAGAAGGGATACACGGGTACAGCTTTGCGTATAGATGTGGCCTTAAGGGAGGGGGTTAAGGTGCGGAGAGGGGGGGGACATACAGGTGGACAAGGGGATGCATAGAGGAAGAGGCGATTAAGGATGTGATATCTGATAACCTCTTCCACTACTGCTATCAGAAAAAAATCATTTTCTTTCTCTTTACAAGAATCATCATGAAACATAAATTAGATTTTCTAGCTCTATTTTCATACCCTCTCTGCTTTAATCTCGAAGTAAGAATATTGGCAGTTGACCCTTGATTTCAATTTTAACATTTTCTATATCAGATATAGTCATCTCAGTTCTTACACTTGGTTACCAAATGTTTCAATTTTTGTAACTTTTGCTTAAATTTGAGTCATCTAATTATTTATTTTATTGATGCTATAGAAGATGTAGACCTGAATCTGAAAATCTTAATACCTATCTTGTTCCAGGGCATTAATTATACTGGGTTCACTGGACTCATCATGATTGATATGCAGAGGGTGTCACTTCCTTTGTAGTGGTAGCATGATCACACCCTTCTTTTAATTCTTGCTCTGTGAAATGTTACCATGTAACAACAGATACTCCAGAACTTGGTTCTTTGATTGATAAATTGCTTTATTGCATAGGTGTGACCCCGTATTTCCTCCTTCAAAACGTTTTGCGATTGGCTTTTCTTTTTACCAGAAGGCTCATCAGACATCTGTTTTGCAGCCGACTGGTCATAAGTCAACTGATTATTATTGAGAGGAGGCGTGTTCAAGCAATGATCAGTCTGTTTGAACTGATGAATTAGGGGAAAGGTTCTCTTTTCGAAATTATCAGACTTTTGATTTTGCTCTTGTGCATTTACAAAATAGACTTAATGGTATGTATTAAAGATTTCTCTTATGCGTGTGGTTAAGACTGTGAAAGTAGTGCACATGGCACACCTCCAGTCTCAAATGCTAAAGGACTACTGTTGTTTGTGTTATAGCTTTTTCCCCGTTCAGGATGTTTTCTATATTTACACATGCAACCTTAGCTAGATCTTCTAATCCCGATGCTAATTCAACAATATCAGATGTGTGACAGATGTATCTAAACTATTGTGTTTTCAGTGCCGTATTGATTGAACATACTACATTTTGTGCAGCAGTGTTTATTAAGTTCCTTCTCACTGTATTCAGTATATTTCAATATATCTCCCACTGGGAACTGCTTACTCTGATAAGGCTTTGAGATGTTCCCTACTCGCATGTAACCTTACCTATGCCAGTGTAGTTTGGCAAGTCTGGTTGGCTTGCCTGACAGTGCTCTGCTCCCTTGTTGACAGACTGATGGTGAAAGTTGAGGAGTGGGCGCACACTCTCAGTATGATCACACCAGTTACTGGTAAAGCTCTGTCCACACAACCCGCCAGTGCCATCTCATCCGTTGTGAGGACTGACCAAGTATCGTTGTGTTCTGTCACGACGCACAGAGGTGTGGCTACCGGAAGGTGATCATGTTTGAGTGCAGCGTGTTAGTTGTTCACGTCTGCCACCCATGGCCCTGCTGATCTGCACCAATGCATCTCAGTGTAAACATAATTACCACAGTTTTCAGTTGGGCCCATTTCAAGAGGGCGACTTTCAAAAGGCTCTGCACTAAGGTTGGAAAAATGGAACTTCCTCTTTATGGATGCCAAAAAGACTGGGTAAAAATGAGAATCATACATGGACCAATTGACTGCGAGGGCCATGTTTAACAAGCATCCCCAAATTCGAACTCTGAGATCTGACATCCTGAAACTGGTTTCTGTTCTGTACGAGAGACAAATACGTTCTTGCAAAGACATATGCTTCTGATGAGGTTCAATTTCAGAAACCAGCAATCATAACTTTCATTTTCCGTCAAGGGAGGACAAGCTTCTTGCTGTGATATACTTTGTTTTCACGGATACTGGCAGGGAACGGCAAAAGAAGAGAAAGTGCCTGATTTCAGTTTAAACAGTAAACGACATATATTGAATAGTTCTTCACACCTGCAGAACAAAATGAGACTTTGATCTAGTCCCACCGACATTTCAGATGCACTGGTACGTTAGACATTTCTTTATTTCTCCCACAGGCCTGTCCAGTGACTGCACTGAAAGCAGGCAGATACCCAGCCCTGCACCTCAGCGGAGGCTGCGCTGCTTCGCGAAATGACCTGCTCGTGGCTGAGAACAGTGCAGCAACATCCTCAGTGAGTTAATGATATGATAATCAGCCAGCTTCCCGGCAGGCTGCTTGATCACTCTGCTAATTGCTGGAACTGCTTCATGGGCACCGGCTCCTTTTCTTTACTGATGGTGGCGCCAATTTCTCTCTGTGGATTGAGAGGTTTTTGTCCTTCCCCACCAGGCAGATGAGTGACAGTTGGCTGCTCAGCTCCGCACAGTTGAATGATAGCCTTAATGTAATTGCATATACACTGTGACTTAATAATTATATTCGAGAATGTGAGGGTGTGCATCCGTGAAATTGGGTGGCAACGGCAAATAACCTGTCTGTTGACAAGTACAGAGACCTTTACTTGGTGCCCCCCCCTTGCTCTTGGAGCTTTTCCTTTAGAATTGAAGAGCACCTCGACTGGCTTTCAGACAATATCAGAAATCCGCTGGACACTTTATATGCTCGTATGCATGCGCTATTTAAATTGCGTGAACCTAGCCAAAAGGCAGCAGAGCGCTGCTCACACTAAACGGCAAGGATACAGTCAATACTAGGAGTCAATTCGTTTCTGTGAAGAGAAGGGCAGTGTTACTACACTTTATGTACCATTCGATACAGAATTGTGTCTTCAAGTCTTTTCGAAATTGGAGTAGGAATGGGACGTCCTGATGGATTCAGGGATGTGGATTCATATCCTGTGGGAATAGAATAAAAAACTCTGTTGCTTTGCCTTGTTTTTTTCACTCTTCTTTTGTCTCCAGTCTGATTGTGTCCAAGCTAGGTGTATGCCAAGAGCCATAACAGGTGGTGAGCTTGTCGACCAGATGGAGGGTACAGGTCAGGATGGGTTGGTAATTCATGAAGATGGTGCATGCTCACAAGAACTGACCTCAGCGACATTCTATCAGGATTATGTGGTCATATTTCTTTAGGCCATGGATGAAAGGTACTGCAGCATGTAGTCTGCTCTTCAGGGGAGCCTTAAAAAGAGGACAGTGTGAAATCGGACAGCTCATGAAGCATGGCATTTCCACCATCTGCATCTGAGCATTTGGGGTCTTAAACAAAGTCACTTTTAGTGATGAGAGGTTTCGCCTTCTTTAATTTGAGGGAGGTGGTATCAGGCAGTTTGTTTTCTGGGCAATAAGAGCAAAACCTGGGGTTTTAAGTTGCTATTGTTCATGTCATGTGCAGGGTGGGGCTATTTCTTACCTTGTACACCCTCTTGGAGCCCTCAGAAGCCATGTCAGGGGCATCACAGCTCATAGGACTCACTGTCCCCAACTACTCTTGGAGGCAGTTCTCAGAGCCATTTAAATGTCTTCTATTAGCTACAATTCTCCTAATCTGCCATGGGACTCCTTGCTTGCCTGCTCTCAGCGTGCTTAATGTACCCTCCACTTATTTGTAGTGATGAAGTATATGAAGTACATGAAGAGCTCACAATTGAATGTTTATTCACAACAATCTGTGTTTAAAAGACGTTCCACACTATCCCCAGCCCCTTTAATGTTCTATAGGTACTTCCTTAATTTAGAAGGGAGAGTGCTAGCACTTCTCAGCACAGGTGCATTACCTCTATGTCCCTTGTCCTCGACCCAGTCCTAACTACATGAGATATTGTCCAATCTGAGACAGGAAATGTAGGAAAAAACTATTTTGTCATGGTTAACCCCAACTTTTTGCCTGGTATCTGATGTAATTTTGATGAAGGTGCACTGGGTTTGTGCTAACCAAGTCCCCAGTGCCAGATCTCTTTATCCAAAACTACACAGTTGATTCCCCCAATTGGCAAAACCTTTAGCACCCTCTTTAAGTCTCTAGTAAATGGTATCCCAGGTTCCTAGGGCCTGGGGTACTAAAGAGGGTCCCTAAGGGCTGCAGCACGAATTGTGCCACCCTAAGAGACTCCTCACCAACCACATGAAAGGCTGCCATTGCAGGCTGCGTGTCTTGGTGCAGACCAAAGTGAAAACAACATGGCACGCAGCCTGTGAGCCCCGTCCCCTAACACTGAATGCATATATGTAAGTCACCCCTGTAGCAGGCCTGCCCTAAGGCAGGGTGCCTTATATTACATGTGATGCCATATCTGCCCAAGCAGCTATGTCCCTGCTTGTCTTTGTCGATTCTCAGCTATAGTAAGTGACCAGGGAACCCATTTTAAATACATGTGCTGGACATTGGTCACTACAAGTTCCCCAGCTAATTGATGGCTTCACTGAAGATAGGGTTGTCTGGTATCAAACATATTGTATTGGTGAACCCACACTGATGCCAGTGTTGGATTTACCAATACATGCACCCAGAGGGCATCTCTGAGGTGCCCCCTGAAAACCTACCAGCTATTAGTGTTACCTGAGCAGGGGTGTTGACACCTCCCCCAGGCAGGATGGACATTCCAGGGTGGGAAGCTTCAAAGTCCTAGCAGCCTTTGTAATGCAACCCAGGTCTCTCCAAATGGTGGAGATCACCAACCCCCCTATCCTGAGCCCATTGTTGATGGCAAGACAGGTGGGAGAATAAGGCAGATTAAGAGGTGTGCCCACTTCATGCCACTCCACCCCTAAGGTGGACGAGCTGAAGTGGACACCACTTTTTAAATTCCTCCTATCTTAGTTTGGAAGGAAATAGGCCACTAGGGTTGGGGTTAAGCCCACTTCTAAACAGAAGTGGTCATAGAAAGGATGTAGTCACTTTAAAGGTGGGCAACCCACTAGCTGCCACCTCGCACTCCCTGTAATGCCCCTTAATTTAATATTACGGTGGAACCCCAGAACTCAGATCCTGATGACCTAAGAAGACCAAGGACAAAGAAGAGTCACATCCGCAGAAGAGAAGAAGCAGCCTACCTGGTACCAACCCCGCTAGCCTGTTTGCACACCTCGATAGACTCTGCACCAAAAGACGGCTTACCCCTGCAGCTGAACCTCCAGACACCTGGGAGGACTACCTGCCTTTGAAAAAGACTCAAGCAGCGGACCTGGCCCCTAAATAACTCTAATGAAAGGACTCTGCAGCCTCTGGAACCCCAAAGACCCAACTCCTGAAGTCACCACTGCACCCACCATCACCAACCTGAGTGGGAGTGGACCTTCAGTGCCAACAAGGTTCTCCAGCTCCCCAGAGTCCGAGTCCATTGTGGTTTCAACCCCTCCTGGACTCCGCTTAGTCGCCTGCAGCCTCTGCACGCAGGCCCTCTCTCCCGTAACCTCTGTGGTGAAAGAAACCCAGCCCCTAAAGCAACCACTGCACCCGTCGCCTCCGGCCCGAGCTGAAATGGAACCCTGGTGTCAGCAACACTCCCTAGCTCTCAAGGGCACAAGGCCACTGTGGTTTCACTCCCCTGGATTCCCCGATGACTTCTGCATGCTCAGAGCACAGGACCCCTGTAATGCTATCTATCTGTATTTGACCACCGACTCGATTATTGTGCTTAGCTTCAGGTGTTGTCACATCGTTGGCGCAGGGTTTTTCCACACCAAGCTTGTTTTCCACATAGAACGTGTTTGCGCTTTTTCTAACCAGCACCGTGTTACACTGTGCAGGAACATAACAAGGGGGATGTAGAAGGTAGACATGATTAGAGAGTCTCAGCCTGGGAATGTGTTCGTACAGCTCCTCTGTCTCTGGAATGTGCACTGGGGCAGGGCCTGTTCATTTGCGTGTTTTCAAATCAGACCGAATACAGCAGGCACCTGAATTGTACAACCAAAGGGAGGGGGAGATTGCCAGAATCTTCCTCTTGAGTTTAAGGTACATAAGGTGGGGAAACGTGGCACTGAAGTAGAAGGAGCTCGCCTGAACGTGGACTCATGGTTCAGGATCCCATGTTGGGAAAACCTCCTGCCTCAGCCATCCAGGGTTCCTCGGCTTGATGTTGGTAAGGATGAAGAATTAAACCCCCATGGTGATGCATTTTAATTCTTAATTATCTAGCTTGGCTGTGTGTGTGTGTGTGTGTGTGTGTGTGTGTGTGTGTGTATATATATATATATATATATATATATATATATATATATATATATATAGATTAAAAAAAAAATTCACTGCATATATTCATTGTTGATACACTTTTTCTGTCTGTAATTATTTAACTGCTGTGAGTATTTTGGCATTTACACATGTTTTACTGCATTCAAGTTAAATGCACATGTTCATATTTTCGTGTGCTTTTATTTTATATTTGGGAAGTGCCTTAATAAATTCATTACTTGAACTAAGAGAGCTGCATTATTTGGCATTGTTGCCCCTTGGTTCAAGGCAAAGCAACACCCCCCCCAACCTCGAGGGCTCCTGGAAAAGGAAATCCAACACCAAAGAACACCCCTGCATCCGTCACCCCTGGGCACCGGTGAAGAGGACCAAAGGTGCACTTACGTTTCCGAGCATCCCACGTTTGCGACTTACCTGTCGGCTGTCCCGACTGCTCCCCCCCCCCACTCAGCTCCAGCCTGCAGCCCAAATCCACAGAGACCAATACCCATTGAAATACATTGGACCCCCCAACACCGTACTACGCTTCTGCACCCGGCTGCCCCAGTGCTGCCCGGGGTGACCTGTTGGTGTGGTCCTGACCCTTGTTCTCATCTTAAGTCTACAAGATTCGTCAAGTGAGTCATCGCAAAGTGCCTGTTTGCTAAATGTGTTTTCCCTTCATGGGTTAACATTGAAGAACTCTGAAATTGCACTGTCGATTTTTGCTATTGAAAAGAATTTATGCTTAAAAACATACTTACCTTATAACGGAGTTCATGGGTTTAAAATATATACAAAAAGAAGTGTTATTTTGGATTTATTCTTTGAGTGTATGTTTCATTTATTGCCTCTATGAGTACAACAAATGCTTGGCACTACCCTCTGATAAGCCTAACTGCTCGCCCACACTACCACAAAATAAAGCATTAGTCCTACCTACTTTTGCCTCTGCAAACCGATTGGGGATCCACTGGACTATCTGCACAGTGTACTTCTTTTTAGTGCACCATATAGAGAGCCAGCTTCCTATAGGAAACAAAACAGGAAATGCTTGCTAACCCTACCCACCGTCCAGCTAAGGTGTATAATTAACATAACCTTACCTTAGCACTACCTCTTTTGTTTCCTGTCTCAGACGGGAGGAACAGGGGACGTTCTGCCAGGCTTTCACCTCCACCACTGTTGCGGGGTATTCCTCTGCGGCTGGCTCAGAGAGACCCTGGGACCACTGAGGAAGCATCAGACGAGGTCGGGATGCATTGTCGGCCTCCTGAGATGTCACTGGCAGATAAAGAAGAAATGACTCAGGTTGATTTCCCTTGTATGTTGTATAGGCATGCCAGATGCAGGGTTGTGTGGTCTACCACTTATCGGGCAAGTGCTGGTGTGGGCTTTTCCAGCATACTGGAGTCCCTGAGAGATGTGGTCTTCCAGAAATGGGGCGGAGCATCCTTCCACAGCCCATGCATTGTGTGTATGAGCATTTCACTTTATTCTGAAGCTGATGCTTCCGCAGTCTTCCCAATTATGTGTCGGCAGTGACAGTGTTCTTTGATTGGTGATGCTGTGTGCTGTCACTGCCACATGTGCTCCATATAAAAGGAAGACAATGGGAGGCTCCACTTCTGTGATAGCTCTAGCTGGAGTAATACTGTTTGTGACATGCCTGTTGCTTTTGATATGGGGAAGCATGCACATAAGCAGAGGCATTGCTACTCTTCTTCCTCACTCTCCTCTGCACAGCCCCTTTCTTCTTCACCACCACCTAAGAAGGATAGGGTAGGAAAAGAGGAAAAATTAAAACAACTTATTTGAGAGACTTTGACCTTTTAAAAAAAAGAGAGCCTCACATGGGATAGCGGAACATGATATTTATTGAGATATATCTAGTACAAATTCATCAGATGAGTCTCCTCAAGGATCTCTTGAACATAAAGGCAAATATGCTTCAAAGGATATGTTGCCAGAGATTCTTGTCGATGTCAGAGAGAATGTGGGTTTTCCTGTGGAAGATGTGTCAAGTGCCTCCTGAAAGGCTGCTCTGCCACGATTTGAGAAGCACGCTAGTACCAGGTTACACACTCATCAATTTGTTATGGATGTACTGCAGAATGAATGGAAAGATCAGGAGCAGACTAATATGCCTCACTTCATGGCGAAACTCTATCCTTTGGAAGTGATGGAGGATAAACTGCTTAAAACAGTTCATGTGGATTTAATTGTTGCCAGTTTAGTGTGCAGGCCCTCAATGGCCAAGGAGAACATTTTTAAAGATGCGGCAGATAAAAAGGTTGATTTCTCAATGAGGAAGTCTTATGCCGGGGTGCATCTCGCTACACATTCTGGAATCTATGGTGCTTATGTGGTGCAGTCCTTATTGGCAGACTTTAACCCCTTCGCTGCCAGGCCTTTCCCCCCTCCTGTGCCAGGCCTTTTTTTGCCTATTTGGAATAGTTCTCGCTTAGGACCTCATAACTTTTTGTCCAGATAAGCTACCCACGCCAAATTTGCATCCTTTTTTTCCAACATCCTAGGGATTCTACAGGTACCCAGACTTTGTGGGTTCCCCTGAAGGAGGCCAAGAAATTAGCCAAAATATAGTGACAATTTCGTTTTTTTTTTTTAAATGGGGAAAAGGGGCTGCAGAAGAAGGCTTGTGGTTTTTCCCCCGAAAATGGCATCAACAAAGGATTTGCAGTGCTAAAATCATCAGCTTCCCAGCTTTCAGGAACAGGCAAACTTGAATCAGAAAACCCAATTGTTCAACACAATTTTGGCGTTTTACTGGGACATACCCCATTTTAAAAACAAATTGTGCTTTCAGCCTCCTTCCAGTCAGTGACTGAAATGGGCGTCGAACCAATGCTGGATCCCAGGCACCTAAAGATTTCTGAAAGGTAGACAAAATTCTGAATTCAGCAAAGGGTTATTTGTGTAGATCCTACAAGGGTTGCCTACAGAAAATAACAACTGAAAAAAAAAAATATTGAAATTGAGGTAAAAAAATAGCAATTTTTATCTATGTTTTACTCTGTAACTTTTTCCTGCAATGTCAGATTTGTTAAAGCAATATACCGTTACGTCTGCTGGACTCTTCTGGTTGCGGGGATATATAGGGCTTGTAGGTTCATCAAGAACCCTAGGTACCCAGAGCCAATAAATGAGCTGCTCCCTGCAGTGGGTTTTCATTCTATACCGGGTATACAGCAATTCATTTGCTGAAATATAAAGAGTGAAAAATAGCTATCAAGAAAACCTTTGTATTTCCAAAATGGGCACAAAATAAGGTGTTGAGGAGCAGTGGTTATTTGCACATCTCTGAATTCCGGGGTGCCCATACTAGCATGTGAATTGCAGGGCATTTCTTAAATAGACGTCTTTTTTACACACTCTCTTATATTTGGAAGGAAAAAATGTAGAGAAAGACAAGGGGCAATAACACTTGTTTTGCTATTCTCTGTTCCCCCAAGTCCCCCGATAAAAATGATGCCTCACTTGTGTGGGTAGGCCTAGCGCCCGCGACAGGAAATGCCCCAAAACACAACGTGGACACATCCCATTTTATGATAGAAAACAGAGGTGTATTTTGCAAAGTGCCTACCTGTAGATTTTGGCCTCTGGCTCAGCCGGCACTCAGGGAAACCTACCAAACCTGTGCATTTTTGAAAACTAGAGACCTAGGGGAATCCAAGATGGGGTGACTTTTGGGGCTCTGACCAGGTTCTGTTACCCAGAATCCTTTGCAAACCTCAAAATTTGGCTAAAAAAACAAATTTTCCTCACATTTCGGTGACAGAAAGTTCTGGAATCTGAGAGGAGCCACGAATTTCCTTCCACCCAGCGTTCCCCCAAGTCTCCCGATAAAAATGATACCTCACTTGTGTGGGTAGGCCTAGTGCCCGCAACAGGAAATGCCCCAAAACACAACGTGGACACATCACATTTTTTCACAGAAAACAGAGGTGTTTTTTGCAAAGTGCCTACCTGTAGATTTTGGCCTCTATCGCAGACGGCACCTAGGGAAACCTACCAAACCTGTGCATTTTTTTAAACTAGAGACCTAGGGGAATCCAAGATGGGGTGACTTGTGGGGCTCTGACCAGGTTCTGTTACCCAGAATCCTTTGCAAACCTCAAGATTTGGCTAAAAAAACAAGTTTTCCTCACATTTCGGTGACAGGAATTTCTGGAATCTGAGAAAAGCCACAAATTTCCTTCCACCCAGCGTTTCCCCAAGTCTCCCGATATAAAACGATACCTCACTTGTGTGGGTAGGCCTAGCGCCCGCAACAGGAAATGCCCCAAAACACAACGTGGACCACATCACTTTTTTTCCACAGAAAACAGAGGTGTTTTTTACAATGTGCCTACCTGTGGATTTTGGCCTCTAGCTCAGCCGGCACCTGGGGAAACCTAGCAAACCAGTGCATTTTTGAAAACTAGACACCTAGGGGAATCCAAGATGGGGTGACTTGTGGGGCTCTGGCCAGGTTCTGTTACCCAGAATGCTTTGCAAACCTCAAAATTTGGCCAAAAAAACACTTTTTCCTCTCATTTCAGTGACAGGAGGTTCTTGAATCAGAGAGGAGCCACACATTTCCTTCCACCCAGCGTTCCCCCAAGTCTCCCGATAAAAATGGTACCTCACTTGTGTGGGTAGGCCTAGCGCCCACGAAAGGAAATGGCTCAAAACACAACGTGGACACATCAAAATTATCCAAAACAAAACTACCTGTTTTTGCAGGAGGCAGACATTTCTGAAAACTAGACACCCGAGGGAGTCCAGTGAGGTGTGACTTGCGTGGATCCCACAATGTTTTCTTACCCAGAATCCTCAGCAAACCGCAAATTTAGCTAAAAGAAATCTCATTTTTCCCACATTTCTGTGTTGGATCACCGCACTGGGACACATTTCATACCACCCAATTTTCCCCTTAGTCTCCCGGTACCTCATTTGTGTAGGTGGGCCAAGTGCTTGTGAAAGGGAAGAGCCAAAAACATGTCGATATTGAGGGGGAACAAAGGGGGTCCAAAAGGGCAGTTTGCAAAAAAACATTTTTAGGCTGACAAGTGCAGCAGAATTTTTATCGGTATAGATGAGACAATGCTGGGTAGTAGGAATTTTGTGGACTTCTGCAGATTCCGGAAGGTTCCATCACAAAAACGTGGGAAAATGTGTGATTTCCAGCAAAGTTGGAGGTTTGCATGGGATTGTGGGTACAAAAATGGTGCGGGGTGCATGTGAAACACACCAGTCTGGAATCACCCAGATGTTTAGTTTTCAGATGTGTCTAGGTCTTGTGGATTTTTCTACATGGCAGCGACCCATAGTCCATAAAGTGCAGCCCTCACCATTCCAAGTGGGACGATTTTGAGAGTAAGCCAAGTTCTCATGGCCCAAATGTAAAACTAAAACCCAAAATAATCAAATGCCTTCTTGCTTGCTGTGGGATAAGATGTTTTAGAGTGCAGAGGAGAGCTGAAAGACTGTTACCCCCTTCAGTTGAGGGTGGGGCGTAACCAGGCCCATACTGGTTGGTAGCCACCACCCCAATATTTTTTGTTTTTTTTAATTCCCTGGCATCTAGTAGACTCTCTTCCCCCCCGGGGTGTGGATCAGGGGTAACTGCCCCATCTGCCCACTAGTGGGCAGAACAACTTTGGCCCCATTTATTTGGGGTGGGGGTGGGGGTATGGCCATACCCCACCCTCTTATTTTTGGGGAAAAAACTTCCCTGGCCTCTGGTGGGCTTTCTGCCCCCACTTGGGGCGGATGGGCCTTCCAAAAATAGGCCCATCTGCCCCCAATGGGGGGCAGATATGGCCAACAGTAATGTGCTCCCATGGGGAGCGACCCTTACCCAAGGGGCTGCCTCCCTAAAGAAAACACACGCATACACACACACCAATCCCTGGTGCCTAAGTGGTTTCTGCCCCGAATGGGGGCAGATTGGCCTAACAAAAATTGTCCAATACAATTTGCCCCCCAGGGAAGCGACCCTTGCCTAATGGGTCGCTCCCCATCTCTAAAAAAACAAACAAAAAAAACAAAGATTTGCCCTGGCGCCTAGAGGTTTCTGACCCCCTGGGGGCAGATCGGCCTAATAACAATAGGCCGACCTGCCCCCGTGGGGCAGAAATGGCCTAAAATAAATTCCCCCCCCCAGGAGCGACCCTTGCCTACGGGGTCGCTCCCCTTGCCTACGGGGACGCTCCCCTTGCGTGACATTGGCGCAAAAAAAAATCCCCCGTGCCTAGTTGTTTCTGCCCCCTTGGGGGCATATTGACCTAAAATCGGCCGATCTGCCCCCAAAGGGAGTAGAAATTGTCTAAATACAATTTGCCCCCCAGGGGAGCGACCCTTGCCTAATGGGTCGCTCCCCATCTCTAAAAAAACAAACAAACAAAATTAAAAAAACAAAAAAACTAGCCCTGGCGCCTAGAGGTTTCTGCCCCCGGGGGCAGATCGGCCTAATAACGATAGGCCGATCTGCCCCCGGGGGGGCAGAAATGGCCTAAAATAAATTTGCCCCCCCCACACACCTCCCTCTCCCCCGGGGAGCGACACTTGCCTAAGGGGTCGCTCCCCTTGCGTGACATTGGCGCAAAAAAAAAATCCCCGGTGCCTAGTTGTTTCTGCCCCTCTTGGGGGCAGATTGGCAGAAATGGTCTAATACAATTTGCCCCCCAGGGGAGCGACCCTTGCCTAATGGGTCGCTCCCCATCTCTAAAAAAACAAACAAACAACAACAAAAAACACAAAAAAAAAATTGCCCTGGCGCCTATAGGTTTCTGCCCCCCCCGGGGCCAGATCAGCCTAATAACAAATGGCCTAAAATAAATTTGACTCCCCCACCCCCTTGGGGAGCGACCCTTGCCAACGGGGTCGCTCCCCTTCGTGACATTGGCGCAAAAAAAAAGATCCCCGGTGCGTAGTGGTTTTTGCCCCCTTTGGTGGCAGATTGACCTAAAATCGGCCAATCTGCTCCCAAAGGCGGCAGAAATGGCCTAAATACATTTTGCCCCTCCAGGGGAGCGACCCTTGCCTAAGGGGTCGCTCACCATCTGTAAAACAACAACAACAAAAATAAAAAATTCCCCGGTGCCTAGTGGTTTCTGCACCCCTTGGGGGCAGATCGGCCTAATTTTAGAAATGGCCTAAAATAAATTTTCCCCCCAGGGGAATGACCCTTGCCTAAGGGGTCGCTCCCCTTGCGTGAAACTCACGAACAAAAAAAAAACTCCCTGGAGTCTAGTGGTTTCTGTCCCCCTTGGGGACAGATTGGCCTCATAAAAATAGGCCAATCTGCCCCCAAGGGGGGCAGAAATGGCCTAAATATAATTTGCCCCCTAGGGGAGCGACCCTTGCCTAAGGGGTCGCTCCCCACCTCTAAAATCAAAAACAAAACAAAACAAAAACAAAACAAACAAAAAAAAAAGATCCCTGGTGCCTAGAGGTTTCTGCCCCCAGGAGGGGCAGAAAAGGCCTTCTAAAAAAGTGCCCCCCCCCCCGGGAGCGACCCTTATGCCAATTTCCTCATAAAATAAAAATAGAAAATAAATCCCTGGTGTCTAGTGGGCGTTTCAAAAGCCGGATTGCTTTACAATCCAGCTTTTGAAACGCTCAGAGAGACTTTAAAGGGAAGGAAATTAATTTCCTTCCCTTTGAAGCCTCTCCGGCCTCCTCCATGTGATGCTTTGCATTTCTCTTCCGATCGCGCTGGAAGCAGAGCAATGGAGGAGGCCTCTGTGATTGTCAGCGCGCGATGCGCGCTGACGTCACAGGGGGGCTGGTGGGGTCGGGGGTGGAAGGGGAAGGGATTCTCCTTCCATCCACGACCGGGGTGTGTGGGTGGGGGGCCCATGGGGGAGCGCTAGCACTCCCCCCGGTTCCCGGGTGCAGGACGAGGTGATCTCGTCCAAGGCACCCGGGAACCGGTGCCTTGGACGAGATCACCTCGTCCAAGGCACCGTAGCAGTTAAAAATCTTTTTTAGGCAATGCAAGAAGGAGGTCAGTGCAAAGATATTATGGTGTCTATGGAGAGGCAGACAGAATTCCTGTTGGATATTACCTTTCACTCAGTGAGGGTATCCATTTTGTCCTATGGGGCATCAATTTTGGCCAGACAGAATTTATTTCTGTTATTTTTGAGGGGTTGGAATAACAACTCCGCACAACATTCTATGGCACTGAGACTGACCTGTACAGGTCCTCACCTTTTTGAAAGAGACCTTGAGGAAAAGCTGCATAAAGTCTTTTCTTCTGAAAACATCATCAAAATAAACAATGTTTTTCATGTCATCATCCAAGTCATTTCGCCAACCATCTCAATGTCAACAGAACATTGTAGGATGTCAGACGTTCCAGGGGAAAGGCATTCAGGCAAAGTTTCAAAAGAATCATTGACATGGGGCTGGTAATGACAATCAGCGGTCTGGACTATGCCATTGAAACCTCAACTGGACAGGGACTAGTGGTTGGTAGGAGACTCAGTCAGTTTCTGGAAACCTGGTGTCTCACAACATCCAACAAGTGGGCGTCGAACATCTTGGCCAAGGGTTACCGAATCTAGTTTCTCTCTCCTCCACCATCAGCAGGGACTCTGGCCTCACCTTTCAAATGGCAAGTGTTGGAAGCAAGGATACAGTCTCTTCTTGAGAAGAAGACAATTGTTCCAGTTCCCTAAGCTTAGCAGGGCAAGGAAGTCTTCTCCATTGAAGTCGTAGTCCCAAAGGTAACGGGTAACGAGGGTTAGGGGGTTTCCGGATTATGATAATTCTCAAGTTTCTGAATACATTTGTCCAGAAGATCTCATTCAAGATGGAAACACTACAACGTATAATTCGAGTCAGGTTATGTCATGACGGCACTGGATCTCTAGAATGCATATCTTCATGTCCCCATGGCTCCAGATTTTCAGAAGTACCTTCCTTTCTCTGTGCTGGGACAACATTGGAAGTATTGTGTCCTACCATTTGGGCTACAATCATCACCTAGGTTTTTTTTTACAAAGTTGATGGCACCTTTAATGGCTCTTCTACATCTTCAAGGAATTTCAGCGTTCCCATATCTGGATGACTGGCTCCTTCAGGCCCCCTCTATTCCTATAATTCAGCAACATCTGGCTCAGACCATTCTTATGCTAGAAAGTCATGGCTTTCTACTGAACTTCCCGAAGTGAAATCTCCAGCCTACAACTTGGAGAGTGTTTATAGTAGTGGGTTCGATACACTTCTGTACAAAGTTTTCTTCCCCAATCCAGGATCCAGTGCATACAGTCCCTTTTGGAGGTACTTTTAGCTCAAAAGACTGCCACACTGTATCAGTGGATAGAGGTACAGTATAATTATGGCGGCATCTGTCTTCACTGTACAATGGGCCAGGCTGCATCTGCGTCTCTTACTGCAACACCTACACATATTTGTGTGGTTTCCTATTCAGGACATGTGTCTGGAGATCTCAGTGTCTCCGGACATTGTCTCGAACCTACAGTGGTGGTTGGACTCGACTGATCTCAGCAAAGGTATGAAGATGCATCCCTTCCCTCCAGTAGTGGTCACAACAGATGCAAGTGCCCTGGGATGGTGGCCACTATGAGTCACCTGTCAATTGAAGCTTGTTAGCATCAAGCGGAGACAAGGTGACCTTCCAATTGGAAACAATTGTCAGCTGTGGAGAAGTCTCTCCGCTATTTCAAATCTCATCTGCTGAACTACAATGTATTGGTACGCACGGACAATACAGTAATGGTGGCCTATATCAACCATCAAGGAAGTACTCACAGCCAGTCTCTCAATCGAGTGGCTTGTTCAATTGCACACTGGGCAGAATGCCATCTTCAAACCATCCTTGCTCAGCACATCAGGGGTTTGAAGAATTTGGCAGCAGACACTCTGAGATGGAGGTTTCCTTTCTCTTCTGGATCTGAGACTCTCCACACTGATGTTTCACTTACTTTGCTGGAGGTTTGGTTATCCCAAGATGGATCTTTTTGCTTCCTGAGCGAACGCTCTTCTGCCTCTTTTCTGCTCCAAAATTCCAGAGAGGGGAGCTTGGGGAGTGGACGCATTGTCAGTACAGTGGCCTTTAGTTCTACTCTATATGTTTCCTCCCTTTCCCCTAATTCAGTCCCCCTTGATGAAGATTCAGGGGGAAAAGGCACAGGTGGTGGCAACAATACCATTTTGGACAAGGAGGTCATGGTTCCCGTTGCTACAGAGCTTGGCTATTCATCCTCCATGGTCTCTCGGTCCTCGCCTTCTAACTCTTGCAGTTTGGAGGTTGAGCAGAGTGCTCTAAAGAGGCAAGGTTTGTCCACTCACATTATTTTAGTACAAGGTTCTTATAAGAATTCTACCCTTTCTTATTCTAAACATTGGACTAATTTTGACTCCTGGTGTTCTCTTTGTGGTTTTTCTATTTCCTTTACGATTTCCTGTATTCTTCTGTTTTTTTTCTGGATGGATTTGAAAAAGGTTATGATTTGTCTTTATTGAAAGGCCTGTGGGCTGCTATCAGGACATTCAGAGATTCTGTCTCCTTTTCTGCAAATTCTGAACTTCTGGTGTCCAGATTGTTTTGCAGTTTCTTTCTGTCAACACCTTTAGGTGAAATCCTTTGCCCCTTCTTGGGATCTATCATTGTCTCTTCATGCTCTTCAATCTCCATCTTTTGAACCATTGTCTTTGGTTAATTTAATGCTTATTTCCTTTAAAGTTGCTGTTGTTGCGGCTATTCCATCTGCCAGGTGTTTCGGTGAACTGGAAAAATGGAGGTCCATCTCCGTTTTTGCCTTGTATGGAAGATGCTATAGTTTTGAAGTAAGATCTGATCTAGGTTTAGTTTCTTAGAATCCATTCTAAATGTTATTCTTTGTTAAGAACTTAGCCTACTCTGTCTCTTTCCTTTTCCTTCTCCATAGGAACAGTTGTTACACACGTTGGATGTTGAGAGTGCCCTATCTGTGTATGTTGTTAGAACAGCAGCTTTTAGTACATCTGACAGCCTCTTTGTGACTTTTGGTCTTGCAGGACGTGGGAAAGAAGCATCTGAAATGACTCTCAGTCGTTGGATTAAGGGCACAATCTCCTTGGCAAATCAGGGCTCTGGTTTGCCGAGTTCGGCGACCATCAGGGCACAATCTACTAGGAGACTATCTACTTTTTGGGCTGCGTTTAAAGATGTTTCCTTGAATGAAATTTGCCAGGCATCTGAAACCACGTTTAATAGATATTATACGATTTAACTGTGCATAATCATGTCACTTAAATTTTGAAAGTAGAGTTTTTGGGAGGAATCAGCCATTTTTTAACAGCATGAAATCACTTGGGTGTGCTTATATCTTGTTGATGTGGTCTTTCAGTCTTTTGTTTTGGCATTCGTAAAGGCCCTCATGTTGGGTGTTGCGTTGTTGTGCCTTATTTAGTTAGGCCTTGGACGAGGATGTGGGACATACAGGTAATGCCCTGATTACTTATCGGTAATCCTCATTACTCTTAAGTCCTACTCGCCCTCGACCCAGTCATACTTCCCACCCGCCCGATATCATGCCTTTGTGGTGCTTGGTATTTCAGGAAGTGGTAAGGTTATGTTAATTATACACCTTAGGGAGCGTAGGGTTGGCAAGGGTTTCTTGATTTGTTTTCAGTCTCTGATTGGACAATATCTAATTTAGTTAGGCCTAGGTCGAAGTAGGGTGACCACCCGTCCGTAAATTTCACGGACTGTCCGTAATTTCACCCTGCTGTCCGTTGTCCGTGATGAAAGCTTTAACGGACGGCATTTGTCCGTAATTTTAGCCTTTCACCTGAAGGGCAACGGAGGCAGGGCAAAATTACGGGCAGAGGAGTTTCCCCAGCTGGGCTGGAAGGCGGGGGGTCTCCTGTGCTCTGAGGGAGGGAGGGGCAGACAGATAAGAAAAGGCCTTCTTGCCAGGGGGTCTCCTTCCCTAAACACATGCAAATGTGGGCCACTGGTAAATCTGCAAATACAAAGGGGCTTGAAAACCTGCATTGACTTTACTAAAAGGAGCCACTTGAAGTTTTCTGGAGGCAAAGATATTTCTTTAAGAGAGGTATTGTAATGGTTTTCCTAGGTGAGCTGTGGAGTGTGTAGTTTTAATGGCGTGTTATAACATTTTTTTAGCACTAGGTATAAACTGTATATTATTCAAATCTGTATTTGAGAAGCGCTTTTTAAAAAAATGTAACCGAAATGTATTTGCGCATTTTGTAGCAGCCTTTATTATTATGTAATTGTATTTTTTACAGTTCTTTCAGGTACCTCGGTACCTCATAGTACTAACAAACATTGGCAAAGCCAGTTGGTCTCATCTACGAAAGAGTTATTGGCTTTGCGAATGTGTTTTAGCCATTAGCCATGTTATACACCAGAGTAGCTGATGTTCAGCATGGCTTAAAGCTAGTGGCATAGTGGTGTGGAGTGGATTAGAGTAGCATAGGAGCAGTGGCGTAGAGCCCAGTGGTGCAAAGTACAGTGCAGTGGGGTACAGTGCAGTTGTTTAGAGTGCGTTAGTGTAGAGTGCAGTGGTTTAGAGTGCAGTGGCATGGAGTGGCATGGGACAGAGTAGAGTGGCATAGAGTGCAGTGGAGTAGAGTGGCATACAATAGAGTGGCAGAGAGAGCAGTAGTGTAGAGTGGTGCAGTGGCATAGATTGCAGAGTAGACTCACGTTGCAGGGAGTGCAGTGGCGTAGTGTAGAGTGGTGCAGAGTAGGGCAAAGTGCTGTAGAGTGGAGTGATACAGAGTAGAGTGGCATAGAATGCAGTAGTACATAGTTAATTGGTGTATAGTACGGTGGTGGAGAGTGCAACACTGCAGAGTAGAGTGTCAGTGCAGTGATGTTTTGTGGAGTAGAGTGGCACAGAGCAGTGTCGTAGAGTACAGTGGTACAGAGTAGAGGGCAGTGGCGTGCAGTTGTTTAGAGTGCAGTGGCATAGAGTGGCATGGGGTAGAGTTACATAGAGTGCAGTGGAGTAGAGTGGCATACAATAGAGTAGCAGAGAGTGCAGTAATGCAGAGTGGTGCAGTGTCATAGAGTGCAGAGTAGACTCATGTGGCATAGAGTGTAGTGGTGTAGAGTGTTGCAGAGTGGAGTATTGTAGAGTGGTGTAGAGTAGAGTATAGTGCCTAGAGTGCAGTGGCATAGAGTAGAGTGGTGTAGAGTGCAGCGTTGCAGAGTAGAGTGTCAATGCAGTGGTGTAGAGTGGTACAGAGAACAGTGGCATAGAGTACAGTGGTGCAGAGTAAAGGGCAGTGCAGTTGTTTAGAGTACACTGGTGTAGAGTGCAGTTGCATAGAGTGGCATTGGGCTGAGTAGAGTGGCATAGAATGCAGTGGAATAGAGTATATTGGTGCAAAATGCAGTAGTACAGAGCAGAGTGGTGTAGAGTATAGTGGCGGCCAGAGCAGTGTTGCAGAGTGTCAGCTTGCAGTGGTGTAGAGTGCATTGAACTAGAGTGCAGTGGACAGAGTGGTATAGAGTACAGTGGCGTAGAATAGATTGTTTCAGAGTAGAGTGCAGTTGCATAGAGTGGAGAGGTGCAGGGTAGAGTGCAGTGGCATAGAATGCAGTGGCACAGAGTGCAGTGGCATAAAGTAGATTATTTCACAGTAGAGTGAGGTGGCTTAGAGTGGAGAAGTGCAGGTTAGAGTGGAGTTGCATAAAGTGGCATAGAGTGTGATGGCATAGAGTAAAGTAGTGTAGAGTGCCGTGGCATAGAGTGCAGAGGTGCGGAGTAGATTAGAAGGATGTACAGTGTATTGATGTAGAGTGCAGGGGCATAGAGTTGAGTGTTACAGAGTAAAGTGCATTAGCATAGGGTGTATTAGCTTAGAGTGCAGTGGCGTACAGTGCAGCGTTGCAGAGTGGCAGAGAGTGGAGTTGTGCGGATTAGATTGGTGTTGCCTAGACTGGAGTGGTATGGCGTGCAGACGAGCAGAGCGCAGTGGTGTAGTGAGGCGTAAAGTGCAGTGGCTTAGAGTAGAGTAGTACAGAGTAGAGTAGAGAGGCATAGTGTGAAGTAGCATAGAGAGCAGTGGCATAATGTTGAGTGGTTCCGAATGGAGAAGAGTGCAGTGGCATGGAGTGGCATACAGTGGAGTGATACACAGTAGGGTGCAGTGGTGTGGAGTGGTACAGAGCAGAGTGGAGTGGAGCATGCATGGTGTGGTAACACACTGCCATTACAGACAACACATTTTTGATTGAAATGACCATTACATTTGCACAGATATACAGTTTTTCAAATCAAACTATATTGTGCAGAGACGATGATGTGTGGAAATTGCATCACCTAATGCAATGATTTGTTTTAATCATGTAAAGGTATTTGTTTCCAGCACAGTTCAGAATTAACAAAAAATTTGCTTGATTTGTACTTCTAATTCTGATATCTTCTGAAGTCTATTTAAATGTTGTCATGTGATAGAAAAAACTCTTTCCTAACCCCAGTATCCAGCAAGATTGTCGCAAAAATCCTCTCACTTTGAAGTCGGAGAAAGGAAAGGAAACACTAAGTTCCCACCGAAGACAGAGCCTGACATTTGACTTTGTCCTTTGAATGCACAGCAAATATGATAAGAACAAGATTTACAGGCCTGTTTACAGAAAGGGAGCACTCGGCAGGATACTGTAAATAAGGTTTTGGCAAGGGAAGGGAGGAATTCAAGCTGCATAGCCTAAAACAAATAAAGCCAGCAAATTGAAAGCAACAAATTGTGAGTTACAAACCACAAAGCCAATGGCAAGCAACGGACAGAATGCATTCACAAGGAAGCACTATGAATTTACTTACTGACAGCTGTGGGATACTTTGTGGGGAAAGTCCAGTATTTTAGTCCATATCTTGCAGAGGTTTGGTACATCAATCACCCAGGCAGTATGACAAGAAGACCTGGAGTGGTTTCCATGTTGCAGGATAGGTCTGTACACCCATTCCATCAGTTTGCCACCATTTCCTATGGTACAGAGCTTCTGGCACACCTCTTGTAGGGTTTAGTGCTAGGTAGCAGACATGAAATAGGGCATTTAATGATTATTTAAGGTGGTTGCAAGTAAGGAGTTGACCGGGGTGAAGATGGTAGTCTGCCTCAAGGGTTTGGAAATTTAGTAGCTCGTAGTTCAGAAACAAAGTCCCCAATTTTAAGACACCTGCAACATGCCACTGATGGAGTTGCTCTGAGCACAGCCATCCTGTGCGAGTGGGAAGGCTTAGCAAAGGTAGTGCAGGAGCATAGGGTTTCTTCGTGTCAGTGAGTTTACAGGTCCTGGCAAGGCAAGAGAAAGCCATGCATGATAACCCCGGATGGTGATCCATAGAATGGTCAGTAGGAAACGATGAGCAGTGCATTAAGCCTTCCTTAAAAGTCTTTACTGGTAAACCCCATCTCATGCAGGGAGGTGGGCAGAAAGCCAGTGAGCCACCCATTGGACATCTGCAGCTGAATAAAAGCATTCTAAGTCCAGAAGATCTAATCCATCCGCAGTAACAGTTAGCTTTAGAGTGGAAAGAGCTCCCGATGGCGCCGCAGCGACCAAATCAGATGTGTGGCCTGTCTGAAGAAGGAATGAAGGATGAGCAGGGGAAGGTTTGCAAAATAATACTATCATTGGGGTAGCACACCATCTTCGCTAGTGCCACATGGCCTCTACAGAAAGCAGAAGAGAAGACCAAAAAGCACACTGGGCTTGGAGGGACCGTTCGCTCTGCCGATATTTTCATTCTGGAAATCAGTGTAAGAATGGTAGATATTAATCATTAGGTATCGAAAGGTAACTGGTTCCCAGTTCAATCTGAGATCTAATTGTGTATGAAGGCGAAAACAGTGCCATATGTTAAAGAAACACTAATTAAATTTTAAAATTTGTAAATTTTGTTTGTGCAATTTACATCCCAAATATTTTGAAGATTCTATGTGTACTTGACACTTAGGGATAACCCAGATCTCTAGTTTGGCTTTTGCTCAACTTCAAAACCATATAAAGACATGGACTCAGCGGGCAATTGCCTTGCACAACCTTGCAAGGGGTCTGGCCCCTGCTCACCGTTCACAAGCACTAACATGTGAATCATTGCACCAGAAGAGTTTGCCAAGGTGGATGGGTGTTGCTTGTTCAACCACTTGACAGTGCCCCTTCTGTTTCGCTCCTGTATGCAGACAACTCCCCAGGTACCCAATACCTTCAAATAGTCTTGGTGGACCCATCTTGTCTGATTTTAGGAATTGACCCTCCTTGTTCTTCTCTTCTTTATTTATCCCGTTGTTAGCAACAATCCTTTGAATTACTTGCCGTGGATCTCCCATTTGATCTCGATTTCATCCTACTCTTTTATTATCTTTGATTGGTAGTCCGGGCTCCCATTTCTGAGATAAATGTAGAGTCCCAAACATACACTCTAGTGCATTGAGACTACAGACAAGTTATGGGTACATCACATCCTGTCATTAGGTGTGAGACTCTCACCCAGACCGTCTGCTCTGCCTCTAAAAAAAATTAGGTTGAAAGTCCATGGGCGGTTGGGGTAAGCCAGATGTTTTTGTTCAATTTGTTTAAACTAAAATAAGGTTAATTACCTTAATGTTTCCCAAACTGTTTGCCAGGGGTTTTGAAATGTTCAGAAACATAATCAAATTTTCGCTGTTACTTTCTCTTCAGGAAAGATCGGGTAGATTTGGGTAGGGGTGATGGCCTTGCCGTGAAGGGCATTCATTTACTACTGAACAAGGACGTAATGTGACACCTGAATGTAGCACACCAGGAGGCAATCACAAAAGGTCCACAGTGAATACATAGTGCTATGTTAAAAAAGAGTAAATAAATGCACTGACAACATAGTGAGGCATGGCCTCTGTTGCGTGTGTCTGTATAACTGACGTTTGTTCTTGAAATTTTGTCCTGAATTTTGATCCTTGGTCCTGAATTTTTGTCCTGAATTTTGACCCTTTGTCCTTAATTTTTTACAGTCCTGTCCAGAATTTGCCTCAGTGCCAGGTGGTCACCCTAGGTCGAAGATGAGTTGGATTAAGAGTAAAGAGGATTACCAGTAAGTAATCAGGACAATATTCTTCATGGCGAACACGGTACTTGTCAGTATCAAACAGGCAACCAGGGATAGTGAGTACCCGCACTCCTAAACTTTCATTTAAAGAGGTGAGCACATCCGAGAAACCTAATTCCTAGCTAGCCCAACTGCGCCTAAAACAACCGTCATCACATAATACAGAATAAAATGTGAGAAATATTCCCAAAACAAACATAAGGTAACATGGGAAATAATATATAAACTATCGAACGTTCACACAACAATTACGAGTCTCAGGACACACGCTATTTCTAAAACCAGCACTTGCTGAATATTGCCCAAGTGATTTCTCGGCAGGCTCTCTCGGGATTACCAGACCACACTATTCCCCGACACATGCATTGCCTGGATAAGCTATTGCAGTCTCCGTCTCCTTCTATGAGCACATAGCCGTTATTAGCTGTAGCAATAACCTTGGAGCAGCAGCTCAGCCTCACGCTTTGATTTTTATCTTTTGACTAACGTTTCACCGACAGCGATTTAACACTACGCATGACGCACAAAAGCAGGACGTATGCTACTTGTCACGTGACATTTGCGTCGTTGCTAGGGTGCTTTCCTCTAACGTAAAGTAGTCAGTACTGTTTTGAAAGCACCCGCTGGACGGGAGGGTGGAGGAAGTGGAGTTGGCTTAGCCGGGAGGATCCGGGCACCAGGAGCTGGCGAAGTTGCAGCGGTCCTCGACAGAACAAAGGAGACACTACACTGTATAGGTGAGACTGTCCTTTTTGTTAGGGAAGTGTAAATTGCTACAGCAGGTGGAGCTACTATGACATAGGAGATGCTAGTAGTACGTTGTGTCACCAGTAGGAGTTTGATGGGCACAATTTGCTACCTCATTGCTCCATTTTGTCTTCACTAGGAGGCGCTAGAAGAAGGCAGAACCTAGCAGTGCAGGGCATCGCAGTAGTTAGTGCATAAGGTTTCAGTAGCTCATAAACTAGGGGGACCCAGAGGGTTGCGGTCCTGCAGGGTATCAGCGGCACACAAAAAATAAGTGCCAGGGCTTCCAGCAGCGGGGGTGAGCGCAGACGCTGGCAGTGCTGCAGGGAGATGCAGAACAGCGCAGGGACCGCTGTTGGCTCGAGGTAACAAAAAAAGAACAGATGGTGTGTGAAGTCTGAGTCCTCAGTACTGTAGTCGGATTCGAGGTGCTGCCTATGTTGCAGTGGTAGCTAGTAGAGTGCAGGGGCATCCAGTGCTGATAAGGAGTCACCAGCAGGAGGTAGAAGAGTTCAGAGGCACAGGGCTTTCTGTTGCCGCAAGGGGGATACGAATTTGCTTCAAGTGGTCGGTTGTCGGTAGGCATTCTCTGTTAATGCTCTGTTGGGTGTAAGATCGAAGCATCCATAGGAAGAAGAGTAGTGTAGCATGATCTCACTTGAAAACATTCTCTAACATAATATAACTACTCATGTCTTAAGTTCATCGACTCCTATAACGTCATACTGCCCTTCTTTCCGTTTAAACCATCGACCATACAAAGTAACAGAAGTAGTAATTTCTAATGAGTTAAAATGTCCACCTGTTTATTTATCGTTACTCTTTTCTCAACTCTCTAGTCCTAAACTGCATGCTATCCAGTTTCTTGGTCGCGAGCTAGCTCTACTACCTTTCCCACTAGGAAAAAATTCGACAAAATAGACTACTCGTTTTAAAATTAAAAGTATTTTCAAATGGATGGTCTGAATTTTGTCTTCTCCCTTTTTCCAAATGCTTGATCTTACATTGACATTTGAAAAGTGCTAAACAATGGCACAGTTTCAGAAAGCAATATATTTCATGTGCTGTTTACAGCCAGTGTGACACAATAGGGAGCGAGATGAGTGTAGTAACTTACAATGTTTTATTGTGCGACGGTGTGAGAAGATGGAACTAGAGATGCAGGGCTTCAACTCCTGTTCATCATTGTGACATTAGTAGAAGACCGAGTGATACGGGGTGGCCAGTTGTGTAATACGTTATTATTTGCTGATATCACAGGTGGTAAGGTTCCCTGTAAACGGTGTTCTGGATCCCCTTGGGGTCAGTGTGACCATGCGCCTGCAATGTCACGTGGTGCAGCAGGCTTCATTCAGTCTTTCCCGCACCCTAACCTGGGTGGCAGCTCTCAGTGTTTCCTTCTAGCCTGTCGCACTGGCAGCCTGGACCATAGCCCCTATCCACCCTGAAGATCCGATAATTTGTGACGAGGCATGGCCAGAACTCACAGCAAGTCTGATGATAATAGTGATGCTGCTGGAAGAAGGCGTGTTGATACCTATTACCTTCATATGCACATGAACGCTTCAAGCCATACATCCGTCCCATTACCGAAGTGCCCAGTTGAAAGATGTGATTGACATGCTTAGACGAAGACCTGACTGTAATGCACTCTGGTATCAAGTACTCCATGACCCTGCAATACACTGGAGAGGAAATACACAAAATACTCCTCAAGCTGCCTAGGGCAGATGCCAACTATAAACTTGCAGTCACTGTGGTTAATTAAGAAAGGGGGGAACTAGCTACATTTACAGCATGTATCACAGCATCACCAAACACATGCACCATTTGCAATGTAGAAGACCTAGGGGCACAAATAAAGCAGGCACTGCAGTGGGGTACAAGCACTTGGCTCCTCCATTTGCACCTGAAAGTTTTACGAAGGAGCACACTGCAGTGCCAGTTTATCTTGTCTCAATTTTCTATGTGTCGGGTCAGGCACCCGAATCAGCAGTGGATCTCGCTCTCTCCCTGGTAGCAGAGCAAGACACAGGCCTGTCATTTTAGATTAGGCGGCCCTGTAGTTCCTATTTTGGGCTGCAATATGGCCGGCCTCCATACTTCCATAAGTCTCTCCCTCTTGTATCCAGCCCTAACAAGCCATCGTCTCTACGGAGCCCTTTAAATAGCATCTTTCTATGTCCTTGGGTTATTCCGCCCCCTTTTCCCACATTTCCCTCATGTGAATCGCTCAGTCTCAGTGGCCCAATTCCATAAATACTTGAGAAGGTGAGGGCTTTCACTGTATGTACACATCCTTGTGGAGAAGTGTGGCACAATGGTTAGAGCGGCAGACCCTGAAGTAGAGATCTGGCTCAAGACCAGGGTTCAAGTCCCGCTTCGGTAGGTCTTGGGCTCAATTCACTTGGACCAGATAATTCTCGCCTCGGTGCCTAATCTAATTAATGAGTAAAAAAGGAGAAAATAGGTGCAGTCCTCAGTCAGTTCCAGGCATTATGGGGGTCATTCTGACCCTGGCGGTAAATACCGCCAGGGGCGGGGTCGGCGGTAGCACCGCCAACAGGCTGGCGGTGCACCGCCGGGCATTCTGACCGCGGCGGTACAGCCGCGGCCAGAGGCGGAAAGCCGGCGGTGTACCGCCGACTTTCCGCTGCCCATGGGAATCCGCCATGGCGGCGCAGCTTGCTGCGCCGCCATGGGGATTCTGGCACCCCATACCGCCATCCAGTTCCTGGCGGTTCACCCGCCAGGAACAGGATGGCGGTATGGGGTGTCGTGGGGCCCCTGGGGCCCCTGCAGTGCCCATGCCAATGGCATGGGCACTGCAGGGGCCCCCATAAGAGGCCCCCACAAAGAATTTCAGTGTCTGCTTTGCAGACACTGAAATTCGCGACGGGTGCAACTGCACCCGTCGCACCTTCCCACTCCGGCGGCTCCATTCTGAGCCGGCTTCCTCGTGGGAAGGGTGTTTCCCGCTGGGCTGGCGGGCGGCCTTTTGGCGGTCACCCGCCAGCCCAGTGGGAAACCCAGAATGACCGCCGCGGTCTTTTGACCGCGGTACGGTCTTCTGGCGGTTCCCGCAAGCTTAGAATCAGGGCCTATATCCTTTGCAGAGGGCAGTCCTTCCTGTCTAGTTGAGATCTGAGTTCCGAGTGCCAGGGTTGTCCTATTTGTGCTCAGAAAATGCCTCCAGGGCAGGAGGTGGTTGGTGGACCCTGATGGCCACTTCCTGCTCTTGCAGCCTGCAGATCTGGCCAGCCCAGGATGCAACATGCTGCCCACTTCCAATACGATATAACCCCTCTCTCGGTGTGTGGAGCACTTTAGCCCAACCCAGAAGTGTGGGTACCAAGGGGGCTACACGCCCCTTTAAAACTGGTTTGGCAACTGGTTTCCCCTCTCATGAACCAAGTACCAGCCTGTTTCCCTGAACAATGGAGTAGCACCTCTCCCAAGTGCTACTCATTTGCCCTTCAATGGTGGTGCCTCCTTTGAAGCTCGCCTTCTGGGCCCCAGCCCGTGTGGCTTCCTGCAGCAGGGAGGCGACAGCTCCTTTCAGAGGAGGCCCCTATTGTATCTTTTCCTGGCAGTCATTAGCACATCTCCCCAGGAGACAAAAAAGCTGTATGGGCAACTGGACCCAGTGTGTAACCAGTATGAGCATAGGGGACTGAAGACACCAAAGTGGCAACTTTATTAAAGTTGAAGACTGCAACTTGTTAAATTAATTTCAACCTGAGAATCAAGTTGGACTTAATGTAACGTGTTGTTTGATACCTTGAATGACCCACTTTGGTTTTGTTTGTGGTTGTGTCGTTCCAGATTTAGCACAGCTGAGTGGTCAGAGTGTAACTTCGCACTCACCAATTGGGCAACCAAGCTTTTTCACAGTAAGAAAATGACAGTTCTGCTTTTTCACTGTCAAAACATGTAAAGTTGCATGTTGTGCCTGTGGAATATGTTGCATCCCGCCTAGGACTTGATAGGCCTGCCATAGGGGTGACTTACACATATACCCAGGGGAAGTCTGGCTTTGCCATTGCTTTAAATGGCAAAGTTGGGTCAGCAATTAAACTGCTCTTCCAGCCTGTCTATGGTGGGCTGGAGTCATGTTTTACTTGTGTCCTACCCATGGTGGCACAACCAGTGCTGCAGTCCCTGGGGGGACTCTCTAACGTACATGCCCTGGGTACTATTTACTAGGTATGCTAACTCAGCCAATTGGGTAAAAGCCAATTCAGCATATCAGTTTAAGGGTATGGGCACAGGCATTGAGGTCTTGGTAGCAGACCTTAGTGTACTCTCAGTCGAAAATCCAGCACTAGTGGTCTAAAAACTTTGAGGTGGCAATACAAAAAGGGACATTTTCCTACATTTTGGCATTTAGAAGGGCGTATTTTTGCAGCAACTGTACTTATTTGCCAGTTGTACTAAGCAAGGAAATCTTCAAATGCGGCCACTGCTGTGTATTGGAAGCCAAAGTGCAAGCCCCATTCATTAAATATCGGGAGCATTCTGGGAATTGAGTAAGCAAGAATGGCAACTTAGATAAGTATATTATCCTCATATATCTAGTTCTTCTCATCCCACACATGAATCCATTGTAACTGTGTGCCAGGTGATCACTTCTGATCCAGCAAGTTAATGGATTCAGTGACAAGGGCAAACAGCATGATAGATAGGATAACTCTTTGTGCCCCTCCTGAGGGTGAAGGCTTGTAATAATGCTCCATTTACTTTCAGACAGACCATCGTGCTCAAATACAGCAACCAAGCCCGCCCCGAAGTAGACCATCCAGGATAGTTGAACTAGCCAGGAGTACCAGAAATGATCCAGTAATAGAATTACCAGGTGGACGAATAGCCATGAGGTCAGAGTGGCCATTACCATTTTGCCTGACTCCAGAGTAGAGCCTGTCTGTACCATCTATAATGTGGTCCCAAGCTGTCTGTTTATTTAGCTCAAAGATTGGTATGCAGTGTCAGCTGGTGGAGCTTTGAATACTTCCTCCTCATGTTAAGATGGATTCTGGTGACCACTGTAGAGTTAGGGACATGCTGGTTATGTTATTTTTTTTTTTAAAGATGTTTTTCATTGAGTCAAATACAAGAACATTAACTTAACATTGCCAGGACAGACATATGCAGTTGTGAATATATATGCATAAGGAATATTGTACTTGTAAATGCATATTTAAACATGTACATGAATTAGGCATATACAGCAATATAGTATCAAAGACTCCAAGTTTGAATAAAGAAAGAAGAAAGGGAGAGGGAGAATAGCTTTAGGGGTAGAAAAGGGAATCAAGTGATAGCCATGCGGAGAGAGAGGCAATAGGCATTAGTTACAGCGAATGTAAGATGAAATAAGTATATATAAGAAGAAAAACAGGAAATATATTGACGTTTTTTAAAAAGGAGGCGAAGAATCCATTTCCTTCGCAGTGCGTGAGAGATAGTTACTTAATGGCAACCATAGCTGATGACGTTTGAAGAAAGTTCCTGTTGAATCAAGCTTGTAGCTGTCAAGTCTATGATGATAACATACAGAATTCCACCACTGTCTGAGAGTAATGTTCTCCAAAGATTTCCAGTTAGAAGTAATAATAGAGATTGCAATAGAAAGCAAAAGGTCCACCAATTTTCCAAGAGGCCTGAATGAACTACAGATATTGTGTACGCCTCCCAAAAACAGTAATTCATATGACATTGGTAAGGAGATCTGAGCTATTGCTGAAATGCGAGACCATATTGAGGACCAAAAAGTAGATAGGGATGGACAGGAAAAAAACATGTGAAAGTCAGTACCCTGCTGAGTGTGGCAGCGCCAACAATTGTCATTTTGTGCAAGTTTGAATTTGTAAAGGCGTACAGGAGTGTATAAAAGTCTATTATAAAAAAAATATAGGGTCTGTGTGAGGCTTGCAGTGCATGCAGTGGAATGTATCTTATACCATATTCTATCCCATAAAGAAGTTGGCCAAACAACACCAAGATCTGATTCCCACAATGTCTCAATAGGTGATTTGAGTCTAGGTGAAACAGACGTTCTTAAAAGTATATAAATTCCAGCTGCCCTAGGATAATTAGAAGTTACAATCGGGTGTGGAGATGATGCAAGAGAAGAATGATTATGATGTATAGGTTTATTGAGGGCCTCTTGGACTAGAGTAGAAAGAATGATATATTGGGATTTCATGCGAATAGGGAGATTATAAATTGCTGAGAGAGTAGTAAAAGGGATGATAGAGTCTTTATGATATAATTGGGAAATGAGAAGAATACCTTTAGTCATCCAAGCCTTCCAACACAAGGTTTTACCTTGTTTCCTAAGCGAACTATTGTGCCAAGTAGGACTGTTAAAGAATTGATTCATGGGGGTAAGATGCAAAATAAAAAAAGGTTTCAGTAAGTTGACTGAATGGGAGATAGTGCTGGGCAACCAGAATTTTGAGGGGTTAGACATAAATGTAATGTGTTTATGGGAAAAGGGAGAAATAAATGTTTCTTCCAAAGAGAACCATAGCTTTTTAGGGGCATCATTGAGTGTAGATAAATAGGGATATATTTGCTTAATGCCAAAATATTTGTGATAAGTTATAAAGTCAGGGAAATTAACTCCACCTTGTACTTTAGGAAGTTTTAATTTCGAGAGAGATTCGGGATTGTTTACCGTTCCGCAGGAACTTGGATAGAATTTTATCAATTGAACAAAAAAATAGTTTAGGTATCTTAATAGGAAGCATCATAAGGAAGAAGTTAATGATAGGGAGAAGCATCATCTTAATGGTGTCCAAGCGGCCCCACCACGTGAGATATAACGGAGACCATTTCTGTGTGAGATCTACAAGCTTTGCAGATAGGATTTCTAAATTAGTCCTTAATGTATCCCTGAGAGTAGTGCAGTACCATACCCCCAGGTATTTAATCTTAGAAGAATTCCAAGATAATCCTGCATCAAGGAATACAGAGCCAGTGCAATGAGCATTAAGTGGTAAGACCACTGTTCTGTATATATTAAGTTTATAGCCAGATACATCAGAATATAAGTTGAGCTCATGCAGGAATGCAGGAAGAGAAGTGTCAGGGTGAGACATGAACAAAAGAATATCATCAGCATATGCCATAAATTTGATGTGTGCATTATTAATTTGAAACCCTGTAAATTGTTCAGATGTTCTTAATTGGTATAGAAAAGGTTCGAGAGCCAAAATAAATAGTAAAGGAGATAATGGGCATCCCTGACGAGTACCCCTTTTAAGAGGGAAAAAAGGAGATCGGATACCGTTTGTTATAACCGAGGAACATGGTGAGAAATAAAGAATGGATATAAAATGTCGGAATTTAGTACCTAGTCCATGCCATTCCAATGCTTTCGACAAGAAACCCCAGTAGACCCTATCAAAGGCCTTTTCTGCATCCAATGATAAAGCTGCCAGAGGAATCTTAAGTTTAGATGCCTTGTTAATAATATTTAAAAAAGTACCGGAATTATCTGCTATATTTCTATTAGGGATAAAACCAGATTGATGAGAATCAATAAGGTCAGGTATATATGGGAGTAAACGGAGAGCTAAAACCTTGGCATAGAGTTTACAATCCGTATTAATTAAAGATATGGGTCTATAATTTTTACAGTCGGTCGCATCCCGATCTTTTTTGGGAATAAGACAAATCATGGCCTCCGTAAATGAGCCAGATGCAGAACCTGACATTATAAAATGATTAAGTAATTGAAAGAGTTTGGGGAAAAGAGACTTAGCAAACTGAATAAAGAATTCTACTGTGAAGCCATCTGGGCCTGGAGCCTTACCCTTGGGGAGAGATTGTAAAGCTGTATATAGTTCGGTAAGTTGTAGGGGTTGGTCTAAAGATGAGAGGTCAATCTGCAATGGGTCCCTTGGTTTTGCTGGTTATGTTATGAAATCTCAAGTGATACAGTTCCTAGAAGAGTCCTCAAGGGTTTGTTCAAGCACACAGCTTTGATGCCAGGGATGGTGCCACATGCTCAGTATACGGAGTGCTGCTCTTCTGGAGACAGTCCCACATTGTAACCAGCAGGTGCTTCTATCTGTTTGTCTCACCTGTCTTGCTCTCGTAGCATGGACAATAAGCCATGCCTCCTCCTACGATCCAACAGAGTTAAGCTGCAGAAGCCAGAAAAGTACAGCAGCTGTCAGGGTTGGACATTGAGGTGTGTGGAAAAAGAGGAGTGTACGGGCTGTCAGTGCAGCAGGGAGTGGACAGGCATCTGCTACAGTGTTGCTGGATGTTGGAAGCATGTAGTGCCTAATTAGTGCAGAGTAAGCCAAGGTCTTGGAGGGTGCCAGTACTAGAGAGGTAGATGCTAGATTAAAACTCATCCCATGATACCCACTTAGTTCATCACTCACTTGTTCGTACTTGTTCAGAGGATCTTCTCACTCTCTGAAAACCCGAGAACACTCTGCTTTGGTTGCACTGACATCCTTCACAGTCCTTGGACCCGTTCTATTCACTTCTCTAGTGTTTTTGTTGAGGGAAAAGCTGGCAAGCAATGTCTGTCCCAATATAAAAGGAAATTTCATTTCATTAGTCATGTTTAGGCTAAAGAATTAGACATGAATCCATTTAGGAACAATGTCTTCCAATAATGATACAAACCTTTCCCCTTTGTCATAGCAATGAACTGTTGCAACTCTAGATTGTTTCTATGTCTCTGAAAATCAGGCTATAAATCTGACATCAGCTCATCAACAAAGGGACTAATTGAGCAAGATGAGGAGAGATTTGGTGTGTATAATAGACATTCTCAGGTATCAGGTGAAATAGAGCATTGCCCTGCATCTGAGGTCATAATCGTGCATGCATTCTACAAAGTTATTATAATTGTATACATGTGTTTTTAGCACCCACCAATATCTTATAAGTTTATGCCTACCACCAAGTGATTGACTGCCAAGGCTTCTTGCTCTCTTCCACTTGATCAGTGAGGTGGTTTTTTACTTTTTTCTTTTTTTACTTTTCTGTTTAATAATCCCAGCTTGCTTCTTGTAGTTTCACAATTTCTCTCTGTGCATATATGGATATAATCAAAAAAGAGATTTGCTTCTTGTCAACATCAAGTACCAATGTTCAACCTTAATTTGTTTTCTTGTTAGTCCCACGGACAAGTCAAATGAACATCACACTAACTGGTTTCTTATTGCACTAGTCTGACAGATGAATGGATAAAAATAGGCTGCAGTCCTCCACCCAAGCAGCTATTGAAAACCATGTGTAATACACCCATAGTGTGTCTGGCACATCAGAATAATCTGCCAGTTTGGTAGAGTGAAGATCCCGCCCCTTGAGGAGTGCTAGTCAGACTCTTCATAGCTTTTGGTTCCGATCCCTCACCTGTGGTCCATGTAGACTGCCTCCTCTCCTTAGGCGAGTACATAATGTGGCATTGTTTTGCCTCTTATGACCGTACACTTCTGCTGATAACAAGCCACTGTTTATCTGGAAAGTACCTGCTTCATTAAAAAAGCTGCAACAACAGTTTATTTAGGAACACGTTTTGGCAAATTATGGTTCGAGTGAGGTAGCACAACTCTAGGTCATAACAACATGTATTTGGCAAACACCATCAACCGTGAAGCACTAGTAGCATATGTCCACATGGCATGGTGGCAGTGGGGGTTTACCCATGCATCTTGATGGTACAGTGGTTTGTAAATACTTTAAGAAAACATACTAAGAGTTCTTGAGAAGTGGTGCTGCACAGAGATAGATCAGGTGGCACTGAGAGGTCACCACATACTAGCGTTGTACCTTTGCAGTTTTGAACCTGTTTAGTCTTGTTCCCTAAGGCTCTCCTAAAATGCTGTTTTTACAAATGTTTTTGTTGTTCTAGTGGATGTTGTTCTCATATCCTGGTTGTACCCAGGCATTGCTAATGTGGGTTTTAGGATGGTACCAGGTTCAAAGTTTAGTAGGTTGTGATGGTAACACTTCGCCCTCTTAATGTGTTAAGGCCTTTGCTCTTTAAGTTAATTATCTTTATGAATTCCAGCTCACCGGTTCTTTTATTGTCTTTATTGAACCAGCCTGGCAGGTAATGCTGTCCCAATTGATCATGGGACAGAGGGAGAATTATGTGAAATGATAACCCTCTAGGCTTTCTGTTATTTCATTTTTGATTTTAATAATTACTCTGGGATAGTCTCATTTAGATTCTTGGTAGTCTCCAATATATCATCCTTGTGAAGCATCTTTCCTTAAATTGTTAGCTGTTTTGAAGTTGTATGCTCACATAAATGTATTGTTGCTTCTATTACGTTGTTAGAAGATGCAAAACCTGTAAATAAATCTGCTAGAAACACTCCCTAACTCTGCATGGCGCACATGGCGCATAGTGCTAAAGAACCCTTGTGTCTGTTGAGGGGATCTAAAATGTATAGAATGCCAGCCAAGGTAACTATCAAAGTTTGTTCCTCTAGTGCTCGCAAATCTTTCTTGATCTGTGAGCCCAATTTGAAAGTCATTTGTGCAGCATGATAAAAAGCAGGCACTACTATCCAGAAACTCGCCTTAGTCATGTTACATTGTTTTAAGTCCCTAATCACTGAGGCGTTTTCCCCTAATGTTAATCTTTAGACATTCACAAAAATTGATATTGATTTTTTAAAAATTGATTATTGATGTTATCAACAGCTGAGGGAAGTGATTTGGAAATGTCTAATGAAGATTTAAGTTCTGCCAGTGATCCAAAAAGCAAAATGGCATGCATCAAAAATTCATATTGCTGATTGACGTGAAAAATAGATTGGTTCCAGTCTCCAGAACATTCAGATATTAAGTAAGATTGTCTCTTCATAGAATATGTTTCAGAAGTGAACACAGCACAAAAGAGATTTCAGAGAGTGACACAACACAGAAACTGCTACTTTAAACATTATCAGTGACATCCATCTCATTCTAGATAAACAAGAGGCATGCCTGGTTGTCCTGTTAGATATAGTAGAACACAACATATTACTGAAAACACTAGAAGTCAGATTTGGCTTTAAAGATAAGGTCTTAAGCTGGTTCAGCTCCTTTCATAAGGTCGTATCCAGTTAATTAAACTGGGGAGCTGTTCATCCAGAATGGAACCTGTATCATGCAAAGGCTTTGAAGGCTGCACTCTTTCATGAGTTCTGTTCAGCTTGTAAGGAGAGTGATCCCCCCAAACAGGGATCTACTCCACTAGACACCAGGCAGGGTGAGCAGCCCCTTGGGAAAGGGCTTTTGCTCCCCCAGTATTTTTATGGTGCAATTCAGTCTTTCTGCCCCCCACCCCTGGGGGCAGTTAGCCCCATAGCACACCATGTAATATTTTATTGACCTAGTGTTGGGGTGGGGGCTGCCTAGGATGCCAATGCCCCCACCCCCAAAAAATGGGCATAAATGTTTCTTAGGGCAATAGCCTTCCCCAGGCCCGGGAGGACAGAAAGCCTGCTAGGCACCAGGGGCTATTTGTTTTTTATTAGTGTAGAGGCAGGGACTGCCGAGAATGGGCATGGCAATGCCTCCTCCCCCACAAAAAATGGGCACAGTCTTTCTGCCCTCCCTTGGGGGGGAGGGGGGGGAATGGGGTTATAGGCTGCTATCTGGAAAAATCTACCACTCCCAGTCACTTCTAAAATGTAGGCTTCTGATGGATACATCTACCTTCGATGGAAATATTTTCTTTCTAGCTCTCCATGTCGATGTCACTATGGAAAGTCCCCGCTCGCGACTCTGTCTGATGTCATCGGAGCCATAAGAAGTCATCGCTGGTGTGCTGATGCCAGTTTCACCCACTTTTTTTTAATGTGCCTTCGATGCAAACGGGTGAACACCAACATCACAAGCACAACATTTGCGAGCTCAGTACAAGAATTTATCTATATATATATATATATATATATATATATATATATATATATATATATATATATATATATACACACATCCATATATAAATTATGCATTCTGTATATACCACTTGCCAGAAATACATATAATATATACAAACAATTTCGTTCTTGGTATAAACAGACAGGCAACGTGGAGGTGAGTGGGACAGTGAGGAATCCTCAGGTAGATACTGTATCCACCAGAAAAAGCGTTACCGAAGGTAAGTAACTTGTTCTTCTGAATGATACATCTATCTGTGGATTCCTCACCTTTTGAAAAGAATCCCAAAGCAGTACCGCACTCGGAAATGGGCGCCTGTCTGGCTATATCAAGAAGTTCTGCAGCACAGAAGGGCAAAATGTCCGCCGTACTCCCTTCTGAGTCCAAGCAGTGATGTTTTGCGAAAGTGTGGAGGGAAGACCAAGTTGCTGCCTTACAGATGTCAACAACAGGTACACCTCTAGCCAAAACAGAAGTAGTAGACTTAGCTCTGGTCGAAGGTCCTCACTGGTGTGCTGTCAGTTCCCTTTTTTCCCTTTTTTCCGCGCCTGCGACGCCAACTCTTTTTCTACCTCTTCAGGTTACACTCTATCCAGGGAGCTTCTTTTTCAGGTTTGCTTCATGTTACAATGTCTCCGCTGAAGAAGTCAGGCTTTAAGCCTTGTAGAGTGTGTGGAGGTCATATGTCATTTACTGATCCACACGAAAATTGCCTCTGGTGCCTGCGTTCTGATCACGACGTCGGGGATGCTCTTCTTGCCAGAGTATAATCCCGAAGGAAAGGGAGGCAAAGGCTAACAAAAGAGAAATGGGCTGTTGAAGATCCAGACCTGGAGGGGAGTTGTCGTCCCACAGGTCGCATAAGAAGCCATGGCGTCACAGCTCTTGGCGTCGCCCTTCCCGAAATCAAGTCCGAGGTCTTTTGACCTGGGAGGTGAGTCCCACCTTATTACTTCCACAACCGAAGTCCCCTGAGATGTCACTGTTGCTGTCTTTGGTTGAGATCTCGGTGTCACCTGCGAGTCCTGCAGCGTCATTCTCTCCTTTTACTCCACCAGACCAGGAGATTGAAGAGCAGGAATCAAGTCAGGCTCAGCCTCAAAAGGAATATCTTTTTTTTGTGCCAGCTCCTGGGATGAATCTCTGTTTTCTTAAATGCTATGTTTAGCATTTTAAACATGGCGATGACCCCCACACCACTGGTGTGCCTGCGGGCCCCACGGGTCCTTTGGCCTTTAATCTGGGAGGCTTCCCGGTGCCTTATAAACAGGCTCCTTACATGCCTTTTCTGCCCACGACTTCATCGCCTTCGGGGATGACAGCGCTGATACTGATGTCGGATAAATCTCATCCGGCGTCAAGTCACTCTACTCCTCTTTGGAGTAATATCCCTGCACCGGCTTCACCGGTGCCACAAAAGACATCTTCGATGTTGGCGCACTCACTATTGATGCCGCGGCTGGAGTCTAGATTGAGGTCTAGAAGGAAAGCTTTGAGGCTCTTAGAGAAGCAACAATACTGGGAAGAACAAGAAGACTTCGAGGAAGAAGAGATTCCTTTACCTTCTCAGGGCTTTGAAGGTATTGAGGTGGCTAGTGGATTGGACACTGCTCCAGAGTTGGAGTTATTACCTGGAGGTATTCCACCTCTGGAGGTAACTAGTTATCATGGAGTGATCAGGAAGGCAGCTGAACATTTGATTTGCCATTACCCAGCTCGGAGTTGAAGTCTAACTTTATGACTGAGGTTCTTCACTCCTCATTAGCTACATCGGAACGTCTGCTGCCATTTAATGACTGAGCTAGTCCTGGAATTGTGGCAGAAACCTGTGACTACTCTGGCTGTTTCTAAATTAATTGCCAGGATAAATATGGCTGCGCCAGGTGACCCGCAGTTTATTAGTCAGCACCTGACACCTGAAAGTATGGTGGTCCAGGCTTCTTGTTCTTCAAAGGCTGCTCCTTGTTCCTTTCCTACGACTCAGGCAGATAGGGAGTCAAAGCATATGGAACAAACTGCTAAGAAGATCTTTTCCTCCTGTAGTATGGCATTAAAATCGGGAACTTACAAGAAAGCAGCCATAGTTCTATTCCCTTTTGCCAATCGTCGATTTGTTGCCCATAGAGGGGAGGTTTATTCATTTTCTCCAAGAATGGTAGTCAATAACATCAGACTCTTGGTTGTTAAGCATTGTAGGAAATTAGTATGCCCTTCCCTTTCAGGAGTTTCCCCCTCCCTTCCCCCTCCAGCATACGTTTTGTTCAGAAGATCATCTGCTGTTGCTTCAGTAGGAGGTACAAAATCTGCTTTTAAAGGGTGCAGTGGAGTTGGTCCATGAGCAGGAAAAGGGTCAGGAATGTTATTTAAGAGATTTCCTGATCCCCAAGAAAGATGGTCATTTGAGGCCCATCCTGGACCTTAGGATTTTGAATTGGTTCCTCAAACAGGATAAATTCAAGATGCTGGCCCTAGCTCGGGTACTTCCTAAATTAGACAAGGAAGACTGAATGGTTCCTATCGATTTGCACAATGCGTATTTCCTATCACCTAGTACTGCTGCACATGCGCTGATAAAAACTCTGCCCCACTTGTGCAGCTGGGCCTAGTGCCAGCAACAGATCGAACCTAGGTCAATAGGAGTCTCCACACCAGGGCGCCCGTTGTCCTTTGTTTGCTCTGTTCCTGTTGCGGCACTGGGCCCAACCACACAAGTGGGGCAGCATTTTTACCGGTTTGGGTGGGCCCATTCTGGGTGGTAGGAATTTTGTGGATTCGTGCAGATTCCAGAAATTTCCATCACAGAAATATAAGGAAAATGTGTGATTTCAGGAAAAGTTTGAGATTTGCACGCCATTGTGAGTAAAAAATAAAACCACAGAAGTCACACCATTGTGGATTCCCCTACATGTCTAGGCTTGAAAAATGTACAGGTTGACTAGGTTTTTCTAGATATCCGCTGAGCTAGGGTCCAAAATCAAAAGATACTTACATCGGAAAAAAAGGGTCAGTTTTCAGTGTAAAAACGTGCTGCATGCATGTGTTTTGAATCATTTCCTGTTACAGGCACTAGGTCTATCCACACAAGTGACGTACATTTTTATAGGGAGACTTGAGGGAATGTAGAGTGGAAGGAAGGTTGTGGCACCCCACAGTTTCCAGAACTTTCCTTCACAGAAATGTAAGGAAAATGTTTTTTTTGTTGTCAAAGTTTGAGGTTTCCAAGGGATTCTGGGTAAAAAATACACAGCAAGCTCCACCCAACTCAGCCCACCCTCGATACCCGTAGGTGTCTAGTTTAAAAAAATCTACATGTTGGATAGGTTTCCCTAGGTGCCGGCTGAGCTAGAGTCCAAAACCTAGAGCTACCCACATTGGAAATAGAGTGTCAGTTTTTGGTGGAAAAATGCAATGAGACCATATTGCGTTTTGGGCTGTTTCCTCTCTCGGGCACTAGGCCTACCCACACAAGTGAGTTACCATTTTTATCGGGAGACTTTTGGAAGCATACAATAGTAGAACATTTGTTATTACCAATTGGATTTCACTGCATTTGTGCCTGTCAAATGTAAGCCAGGGTATAAGAAAGATTACATTTTGAAAAATACCCTCCAAATCATACGCTAGTACGGGTACCCACAAATTCAGAGATTAGAAATAACCATTGCGTCTAAACTCCATCTCTTGTGCCCATTTCAGAAATACTACGTTTCCTTGATACCCATTTTTCACTTTGCCTATTTCGCCATGAGAATTGGTCTATACTTAGTACTCAATGGAAAAACCATTGTACGGTGCAGCTTAGTCGTTGGCTCGGGGTACCTTGGGTTCTTGGAGAACCTATAAACCCTATATATCCACGAAACCTAAAGGGCTTTTGTCAATCGACCATTGTGACAAAAAGTTACAATTGAAAATGTTGTCACAAATGCCCATTTTTTTCCTACTCATTTTCAATATTTCTTTATTTCAAGTTAGTTTCCTTTGAAAACATTGAGGGGTCTACACATATAACCCCTTGCTGAATTCGGAGTTTTGTCTACTTTAAAAAAATGTATAGCTTTTCTGGATCAGCCATGGCTTTCACACTAGCTTCCATTACAAACTGGAAGTACGATGAGAGCCCAAAAAATAGCGCAAATAGGTTCCCCCTTAGAAAAATGCCAAAACTGTAGAACAAAATTTGTTTGTTTTTTCATCAGTTCTGCGTGTTCCTGAAAGCTGGGAAGATGGTGACTTTAATACAGCAAACCCTACACTTTTATCTTGAGCACTTTCTATTTTTTTTTTTTTTTTTTAAACTCACATTTTTGCTATATTTTGCCTATTTTCTCAGTTCCCTCCAGGGGAATCCCCTACATGGGGACCTTTGTAATCCCCAGGATGATTTGAAAAAAAAAAAAAAAAAAGGACACATTTGTTGTTGATAGCTTATGTGGACAAAAAGTTAAAGAGGCCTAAGTGCGAACTACCCCTAGTAGCCAAACAAGCATTGGTTAAGCCAATATTGGCTTTGTCAATGTTTTCTCACAAGTTGCTCAGCAAGTTAAAAAGAAAATAGTAAAAAAAAAAAAAAAAGTACAATGACGAGGCCAGCCTTGACCACCTCATAGTGCTTTTTTCGTTTTAAGTCATGTTGCACAGCAGTCCACAGTGCTGTGCAACATAAACATGTAAAAATAAGAAAAGCATCAGGGAGGGGACTAAGGCAATCTAAATGTGCAATCTTTGGGTGTGTGAGCATTGGGAGGTTGCTTGAAAACAATGGAAAGCGACGGTGGCTGAAAACTCTGAAGTCAAGTTCCTGTGCTGTAGCAAAAAGATACCTACTCACAAAAAATGGGTGTTGTGCCGTGGATATTTAAAATAACAATTTTTTCTGAGGAGTTTACCCATCTCCTTGATGTTAAAACGCATGTTTTCTCTTATCATCCTTCATGGATAATTAAATATAATATTTAAGTCTGCAAGGAGTAAGATTCCTTATGCATATGTAGTGGACATTAAAAGAGGTTTTTTGAAATCCCATTAATCTTTTCCATTTATTTTGGGGTACCGTGGATATGCCTTAAATTCCAGATTTCCATTATATAATTTTTTAATTCACGGAGGACGAATGGGTGGTAATTGGAGACCTATATCCTCTCAAATGTGCTATTTGTCAGGATTACCTCCATTGTCTATGTATGCTGCATTTCCCTCAGCCAGTTCTTTATAAAATGTATTTAGCTAGCTCCCATTCCAAGGCAAAGATGCGTATTTATAGTGTATCCAAGCTGAACAGAATTGAAAATTTT
Source organism: Pleurodeles waltl (assembly GCF_031143425.1). Lineage (NCBI taxonomy): Eukaryota > Metazoa > Chordata > Amphibia > Caudata > Salamandridae > Pleurodeles > Pleurodeles waltl. Next base: position 1,026,675,171 of record NC_090437.1, on the reverse strand, counting down.
ACTGAAATCTATGTTGATGACATATATTTTTTTTTTAAAGTTCTTTGATAAAGGTCTGTAGAAAGTAACATATTTCAAGCTCCTTTGTGTTTTACAAGAACACATTTGAGGAATCATTGCTTGATTGCTACAGTTTTTTTTTTTGTTTCGCAGCAACTGTGCAGCAGCACTTAGGAGCCTTTGAAGCCTCATGAAACTGCCCTGGGTGGCTCCAACATAGAGAACATTGCAATGGTCCAGTCTCAAAACCAAGTGTGCCGATGCAGACCCCAGCAAGACTGGCTGTCAAAAGAAAGAGTATTGTTGAACCAGATGCCAAGGTTTTTAACTTTTGATTTAGGGGTTAGAATCGACCCAAAGTGTCAGGTCACCATGCAGAGGACCAGATTGAGGGCTGTTTACCTATAGCCAGAACCTTGTTTTTTTTCTGCATTCAATTTAAGACTGCTGTGGTCCGTTCACTCTGCTAACCCTAGCAGGCATAATCTAAAACTGTTTGCGGAGGTTCCCTTGTCTTGCGTCAAGGTGATGATTAACTCAGTGTCATCAGTGTATGATACAATTTTAGCAGCATAGCACTCAATCACGTCAGCAAGAGGGTGCCTATATATGTTGAATGAAGTTGGGCTCAAAGCTGAGTCCTACAGAACCCCCTGCTGCAGAGATAAGACCTCAGGCGAACACAGCTCATGAGTCACCTGAAAAGTGCAATTTTTATGAAAACATGCCAGCCACCTCAAGGCAAGACCCCCGACACCCCACAACCAGAGCTGTTCAAGAAGGTGGCTATGGGATACGGTGTGGAAGGCCCCATTCGGGTCTAACATTACCAGCACAGCCATCATTTCCCCATCGCAATGCGTCTCAAAGACTCAGAGGTGAGTAAAAGCTCAGATTCTGTGCTAAACTGAGTGTGAAACCCAAATTGGGTCTCGTGCAAAAGATGTATGTCTTCAGTATAACTCATCAGCGTTTGATTGACATGTTTTTCTGCTATTTTAGAAAAAAATGGGAGTAAGGTGATATGCCTAAAGTTCTCTGGTTTGGCTGGATTCAATGGAGGTCTCAAAAGAGGTACAACAGTAGCATGTTTCCATTTGGTGGGAATCTGACCTGTTTTAAAAGGCATGTTGAGTAGTTTGCCCAGCACAGGTAGAATGGCCTCAATGCTGCATTCCAGTATCTACGGCTGAGTTTGGTCCAGAGGTGAACCAGATTTTACTTTAGACAGGAGGGCTCGTAAGTGTGAGAGAACAGGGCTTTTTGCAGAGGCCCCCTAACTTTTTGCCCCTACTTTCCACTTTTTGCTAGTGTTTTCCTGACTCTGATGGTGCCCTGGGTACTGCTAACCAGTCCCAGGGCCTGTGCTCTGTGTAAAATCTGTATGCAAATTAGGCTATTATAATTGGCTAAGTCAACCTACCTATAAGTCCCTAGTTATATGGTAGGGCATATAGGTTTAGGGACCCTAGCATAGGTAGTGCACCCATAGGTGCACTGCTGAGGTGCCCAGTGTCATTTTAAAGGCAGGCCTGCCTTGCTGGCTGCTTTTAAATTAAAGGTACATGCAAATTCGACTTTGTAATTTAAAGTAGTTCCAAAGTCTTAAACTGCCTTATTTTTACATATGTCACCCCTAATGTGTGCCCTATGTGCCCCTATGGCTGGGTGCCATGTAACTATAAGCAGGGACCTTATAAAAATAGTTTTATAAGCCCTGGTGAGGTAAAACAGCCAAATTCGTTTTTCCTTCATTGTAGTGAATGGCCTCCATAGGCTAGAATGGGGAGACTTTATTTTAATTTTTAAAATCCCCTTAAGTAACAGATACCAGAAGTTTGGTACCAAATTAATTGTTATAATAAATCCCGCAACTTCCAGTTGTGTTTAATATAACTTGTTCAGGTAAAGAGTTTTTAACCGTTACCTGAAAAGTTGCCAACTTCAGCCCTGCAGTGTTTTTGCTGCTGTGCTCTAATTGGCCAGCCTCTGGCAGCCTGGCCAGGCTGCATTGATGAGTTGTGAAGTGGCCTGGCTCAGCACAAAGAGATGAGCCTGGGGAAGGAGATCTCCCCTCAGCAGATGAGGAAGCAGGAAGGGGGAGGGCTGCCAAACTGGTCTTCAAAGGCAGAGAAGGACATTTGGAGCAACCCAGCAACACCCTCACATCCTGCAAACCCAGACAATTAGGTGCCCCCTTGATTAGATTAGGAGAGGGCAGGAGAGGGATGTGTTTAGGATTTTTAGCCACACCAGTAGGTGGGCTTAGCCAGATGTAACCTCCAAAAATCACTTTCAGCCATGATGGATTTTTGAGGAATATTGCTCCCTGGGATTGATTTTTGCCACACTTCCCAGGAAGTGGTCATCACAGGGGGAAGGACCCTGCCCCGATTGGAGAACCAGAACACCCCCCATCCCCCCAACCCCGTTTTTCACCCAGGAACAAGGATAAAACTGGCAGACATGGACCCACACCTCAGATCCCTATCCGATCCCAACAAGGAAGAACTACAGGAGAAGAAGGACTGCCCTGCTGGACCCCTGACCTGCACCTGGACACTGCACTCTGGAGGACTGCACCAGCTGCACACTTGGGCTTCCCCACTAAAAGGACTTTACCTGTCTTCTACTGCTTCAAGAAGGGGCTCCCTGTTTGCTACAGGTACAAAGGAGCTGCCCAGAGTCCCATGCATCAAGTCATGTAAGCAGAGCCCAGCTGACCAGCGTCCAGTGGCCATTTGAGGATTCTGACCAGGTGCATTCTGGGAATTGTAGTCCCAACTCCCAAGGAGCAACTCAGAGCTTCTGGAACCTTGGCTCAAGTTGTGGACTCTTCAAGGACCAAAAAAGGACCTCTGGAAGAAGATCCAGAAGTTTGAAGATGTTTGGAGCAACTCCATAAGTTGAAGAGGTGCATTGTGGGAGTTGTAGTCCCGGACCCCGAGAGGCACACCAGAGCCTCTGAACCCTTTATGGTGCTGTGGACCACTTTCCTGAATCAAACACTTCTGAAAGTAAGTGTGACAGTGTTACCTTGTGGGTGGCCTGAACTCTGGACTTTGTTCCTTTCGAGTGTGACCTTTTTTAACCCTTTGAGCGCTAGTTGTTTCTATGCGCTAGAAATTATTAATTCTTTAAAAATTCATATCTCCGGTTCCCCTTATCCGATTTTATTAGTTTTGGTGTCATTTTAAAGATAAAAATGTAATCTATTTTTATAAATTGACTTGGGATTTTTATACTGTTTCCTGTGATTTATTGAATTACTGTTTTGTGATATTTGAATGCTTTATGCTTTGTCTCCTAAGCTAAGCCTTGTCGCTCCTTGCCAAGCTACCAAGGGTTGAGCTAGGTTTAATTTACTGAGACCTAACTGGACCTAAGTGGAGGTTAGTGGCCTATTGCTAAGTGTAGGCACTTACCTGCCCTTACCAATAACCCATTTTCCAACAGTAAGTCTTCCAGGGACAAAATGTTTATACTGTGGAGCCCATCTGCAGACTTGGGTGGTGAAGACGAAAGAGCAGGACTTAGAACTTCTCTAACTCACTTTGGGAAGGAGGCATAGATCTTAGAGATCTTATCTGAAAAGAAATGCACAATGTGATTGCAGTTGTCAACCAAGGGAGTAATAGAAGGAGAAACTCGCTTTAAGGAAGATAAAGATTTCACTATCTGGAAAAGCTCCAGCAATAAATTCTTGGTCTGCTCACTCCTTTGGGCATAATATTGACTGCACGTGTATCTGTGTTTATGGTATTCTTTTACCAACTTGAGTTAGTTAGCTTTATCAGATGTACAGTAGTACCTACGCCATAGATGCTCAAGGAGTTTAGAGGACTTTTTTCATGGTCAGTAATTCTATGCTGAACCCTTCTGCTGAGGGATTAGAACTAGCAGCATTACAGCTCTCCAGGGGCGCAAAGCAATCAAGAGCCTCACTGATCCAAGTTTCTACCTGCGTCTTAGCTAGGTTAACACCATTTCTGTGTTTTAAAGCGTTGCACTTCTGGTGGCGTAGGTGCCGGGGCAATCAAGGGAGGGCAAAATAGTCTGAGCAGGCCACCTGCACAGGGGAGGCAACACTTACACAGGTGGCACTGGCAAATATAGAGTCTAAAATTTGGCTGTATTGGTGTGTAGGCCCCTGAACCAATCGAGTAAATTGCAAAGTATACAGGTCTTCAATTAGAGATGCTGCCGACTGGCATGTAGTGTCTTAAAAATGCAGGTTAAGATCATCCAGCAGTTTAAAAAATGTTTTTTTTAAATTAAGGAGTGCAGTGCATACGCAAGTAAAATATCTGCTAGTGCAAGGGAGAAATGAGAAGCGAAGCCAGGTAGACGATAACCAAGAGACCGTCTAGGGGGCAAATCCTAGATAGAGATAAAAAAGCTGCATCGCAGCCTGCAATATCTAGTACAGATAAGTACAAGGGATGTGCTGTTTAAAAATTACTGCGATCCCCTCTCTTCTTTGGGAAGGTCTGTTGTGCCTCAGAATAGCATAATCCTGTGGAATTGCCTCAAGAGTATCCACGGCTGACTGGGTAGTAAGCCAGGTTTCAACAAGAAAAAGTGCCTCCGGCTGATGGTCTGACAAAAAGTAATGAATCTCTGACTTATGTTTCGGTACGGAGTGGCAATTCAAATGGTAGCACCATGCTACGTGTGAAGGGTGACCAGCTTTACTTCCCTCGAGTCGCTTAATAAGCTTGGTAAAGTATCATCACACTTACCGCAACTAAACTCATTTTTGGAAATATCCATAGCGTGTTTACAAATCTCAGCAGTAGGCGGACAGGCAAGTTGACACCTCTAATTGGCTGTGTAGCACATGATGGTACACTCTGAACTGGCAGAGTCCTGGCGCTGTCCAGGAGCGGGTGGGCGCAGACAAGCTTGCCTTTGGCAATTCCGCAGTGCATCCGTGCAGTTGTCATGCTTAAGTACCCGCCTACAGGAGGAAGTGACCAAGGCTTGACAGAGATGCTAAAACTGGGAGGACAGATAAAAACTAACTGGAGTCCCGAAACTCCACTCCTACCTGCCAGGTGGAGATATTGGGAAATAAAACAGTGAAATTAAAATACCAACGACAAAATAATAGTGAGAACCAAATCTATAAACAAAGTTAAAACCGGCAGGGGCCGACCTAAGATGGCCGTCGACCAGGACATCAGCCAGGCACCTCCCCACACCTAGTGTGCTACAAGCAAAACAAGCATTTGCAATGCAATGGGTCTCTCATTTGCTCGAGTTAGAGCTATATGCGTTGTAAACTCCTAATCCGACTTTTCTTGACACATAAATTGAAAATTAAAAGTAAAAAAGTTTCACATAAGTGAGCCGATTCAGTGTCACGGCCGCCACGAGCATCAGCGTGATGAGACACACAAAAGGAAAAAGAAGTTCGCTCGTATTCAAACTTATCGCCAAAATTGTAATTAGCTATGTAACAGGAGTGATGGCCAAGGCGGTAACAAAGCCTCCCCAAGGAGGGACAAAGGTAAACCATTTACAAATGTCATCAAAGGATTTTTGAAGGGCAAGCCCACAGTAGTAGTGATAGGCGTGAGGTGGATGTGGTTAAAAGCCCAGAAACATACCAACACGTCAGAAAAGCAGCGCTTGCGCTCTGTTATGCTCACCCTGAAAAATAGGTTTGTACACATGACTGATGCAAAGGTGCGAGCGAAGGCCACGATATTAATTGCAGGTAAATTACGATTTTAAGAGTGCTACAGGCAGCTCTGTCGGATGTTTGCGTACCTAAGAGTACCACCTTGGTTATTTTTATCTGTGTGGAAATATCTTCCACCACAGCCACATAGCTCAGCATATATATGCATCTATACAGTGGTGGCCCTGTATTTTAAAATAAATTGTTAACATTTGATACCCCGGAGTGTCGGCCCAGTCACCAGAAACAATGTCAGACCCTTCCCATCCTAAAAGAGAAGGGAAACTACAAAGAACGTTTAGTTTCTGACACCTTTTTCAAGAGGCCTCAGAACAAAGTGAGATCAGAAATTACAGAGGTCCAAAAAAGCTAAAATCTAAGAAAGGACAGGTTGGAACTCCTTACATGCCCTAGAGGTCGAAACATTTCAACATCTGAGCAGACAGTCACGTTGTCACTAGATAAGGAAGTCTGGATTAAATTACAGTTGTGTGCCTACAATTACTGTTAGTGTTTCCTCACTGTGTGATCACAAGGGGCACTGAGTATTACAATCACCATTCTCTGAAACGTTTTTTTACACATCTTGAAAATATTGTTCACTGGATAGCTGCTTCTTGTTTTGTAAATTACCCCTTTCTCTCTGCTGGGATCAGCACTAAGACGACACTGGTGCAGGAGCTCCCAGCCATAAGAGCACTCAAGGATAAACACCTAAGGGATCTACACCAGGTCTGCCAAAAGGGAAGATGCATGGAACATCTCCAGAGTAATCAGACCCCTAACCAGCATCAGCTCGGACAACAGTCATTGAATCTGAAAGATCAATCCATACAGTGGCCATGCACACCACAACCCAAAACACAACCTTCGATGTAACAAGGAAATCGAGTCCTAGACTCACCCACCAACCTCCGTAACTGTTGACCCCGCTGTCCACACCTCAGTCTATGATGTCATCAGCCACACAAAGCATTCATGAACCGTGAACATCGTATAATATAGTCCAGCATTCGAAGGTCTTGTACTCTTCGAAGTGACACAATCCCTCAATTCACTCACACACACACTCTCTCTATGGCTTGTATACAGTTCTCTCTCTCTCTCTCTCTCTCTACCCCCCCCCCTTTAAACTTAAACCAGAATTGGCCACCCTTAGAATTGCCCACAAACTTTAAAACTAAACGGACATGTTTGCTGAACTATGGATATCTCATTTTCAGTCCTAAGTGGTTCTGTACTAGAGTGATGTGTACGGCAAACTCCGTACAAGGCATCCAAGCCAGTGCTTTCATAAAGCAAGGTAAGGCAGTAGACGTAGGGTGCCATAGAAGAGAAGACCCTCAAAATTAGCTTTTTTGTATATGGTTAGAGTACACTGCCAAAATAGGGTTTTGCCTAAAGCGCAGCGTCGTGTCTGTATGAATTAACAGCTCGTCAATCGGCTAAGCGTCGTACAATGGAGAGCTCATTATGAAACAAGCATTTGCGAAGCCAATAGGTCCTGCCTCTGGAAACCTTCAATTTTTTTAATTTTTTTTTTTAAATGCAATATGAAAAGTGTAAAAGTAATCAAAAGTAAAAAGCAGTCATCCAACAATGGCCTGATTATGTTTGCAAAAAGAGTAAAAGTTGACACATTACAAAAATATATACATTTAAAGAAAGGAGAAATGAAAGCAAAGAATGGCTTACCCACCTTGCTCTGAAACGGAGTACTTTCTCGAACAACGTGTACACGTACAAGGACGAAATACCATCATTCAAGAGAGGCAATGGCCGAAGTGGGCTAACTCATTGCCCCAAGCATTAGGCTGTAGCAGGAGGAAGCAAATTGCGAATGCCACTTGAACAGACCAATAGATGAAGAGAGTTGAATGAAAATCCTCTATGTATTTATGTGCAATTTTTTTTTTTTATAATTATTTTTTAAGCATGAGGTTGGCAAGACAAGTAAACTGTCTCTAGACCAGACCTATATGCATACATATCTATGAGTGTGTTTGAATTAAAAATTGTTGAAGACATGAGGCTGGCAAAGCAGCTAAAGTCGTCTCCGTGCCAGACCTGTGAAGGATCTGGGGCATGCTTTTTGCCTTTTTAAAAAGAAATGTCTATTGCGAAAAAATATGACTTCAGTGTAGAAAAAAAAGCTGGCATGCTTGCTGGTTTTAGTTTGGTGTTTCTCGGTCTCCTTGAGGTCCGGGCAGGCCTAGCTGGGTCTGCAGGGCATCTCTGAGATACTCTCATAAACACCTACTGAAAGATGTGAAAGCGTCCAGACAAGAAGCTGGAGAAGGTGCTCCTGATGGTCAAATCTCAGGTAAGAGCTTTGTTGGTTTACCCACAAAAGTCTGTTTTGCCAGTAAACATGGAAGACAACGGAATATACAGGGTAGAAAAGATGTCTTACTTGTTAACCCTTGGCCTGCCAGGTCAGATAGACAATACACTTCTGCCAGGAAGTGTTAACTTCTCGAGATTTGGTCCATGACTGGAAAATAAGACCTGTTTTAACTGTTGGTGTGACTACGAGTTGAAACATTTACATGTGTTCTCTGCTCCACTCTGCTTCTCTCCTTCCATTTAACCATCTCTGATAATTCCATATTTTGGAAAGAGGAGGATGACCTTCACGAAGGAGTGCTCTCCTTTGGGGCCCCTGAGACTTGCTTTGCTCTGGTCCATCTACATTGCTATGACATTGAAGGTCATGCACCATGCATTGAGCACCATGCACTGATTTGCATAACGTTGCTTTCTGTCGGGAGAGAGGAACTGGACAAAAAAATGATGAAATGGAATGAGGCATAGAGACTGCCAGTGACTGAGACTTTTGCAAGCATTCCACTCACCACCTTCTATTTTTTAATGCGATGCTCTTAGTGAGACTGGTATTCCCAAACACTGGTCCTGATGTCACTTTGCTATGGGGTCCAATGTGCACCTCTCTAATGAGGCCTGACTAGGCTGTGCTCCCAGTGGCTACAGTCTGACAGGTCAGGCAGATACGGGATGGGCGTAGGTCAGTGGTTTCCAACCTTTTGACTTCTGTGGACCCCAAGTTTATCATTTCTGGAACCCGGGGACCCCAATGAATCATTATTGGAATCCGGGGCCCCCCATTCAGAGTCATTACTGGAAGCTGGGGACTCGGGCCTAAACATTGTCAATGATTTGAACCACAAAACAATACATAGAAAATACATAAACAAGCATTCCATCAAACACATACACAAATATTACATATTTTACTTAATTTGCAAACAAATACAATAAAAAACAAGCATTTGAAATGTAATGGGTCTCATGTTTGCTCGAGTTAAAGTTGTTAACGTTGTAAATTCCTAACTGGACTTCTCTTGCACTTATATTGAAAATGAAAAGTAAAACAGTTGATATAAGTGAACCGGTTCAAAGCGCCATGGCCGCTATGAACATGAGCGCAAAGGAGAGCTACAAAAGGAAAAGTCAAACGTATCAGCAATTGTGCAATTATCCATGTATTAGGGTCAATGTCCAAGGCGATAACCAAACCGCCCAAAGAGCAACAAACGTAAAGTATTTAACAATGGATTTTTGAAAGGCAAGTCCACGAACGAGTGAAAGTGATAAACTTGCGGTGGGTGTGGTTAAAAGCCCACAGATAGATTAAAACAGGTCAGAGCGCTTGCGCCCTTGACCTAAAAAGCGGTTTGAAGGGTGAAGAGCCACACTCACCATTATTCTCCCATGTGCTCAGCCATATTCAAGGCAGAGAAATCAGGGCTCAAGTAGGAGGACATCATAAGGTGCCAATGGCCAGGCCCTGGCTCACACGTAGCCTGTTGTGACCGGAACTGAGATGCCAGAGCTCAAGCTATCCCTGTGGCTCGACCAAAAAAATGCTTGTGTAAGGTATTACGCTTTTCCATGCTTGGGGTGAGCTAAATGATTTGAAGGATGCAGGGCCCAGAACATTGCCTGTTTCACTCTAGCAAGTATTTTTGAAGTGTCGAGTTGGGGAATAATATAATCTCTTATTTAAATTACCATAAAGCATGAAGTTCTACATGCACAAATACGTCTGTAAGGCAGCCTATTATTATTGATAATGTTACAGTTTGTTTTTTGCACCGCTCATGATATGTCACAAGTGGCGTCTTGTCGCTTGTGCCAAAAGTAAAAGATGGATGGAAACATAGTTTAAATTTTAGTGGAGAATAAGGTGATTTTCATGGTGCGTTGGGGGTTTGTGCATGGTCTTCACCTGTTTTAATTGTGCTGTAAGGGTAGGGTGACCAGGCGCCCCTAATTTGCCTGGATTGTCCCGATTTTTCAACAGCTGTCCCGGCAGATTTCGGGAAATTTAGCTCATGTCCCGGTTTTTAGAGCAGGTTGCCTCAAAATGGTGAAAGGTGATTTTTTGTTTGTTTTCCAAAGCAGAGCAGGTGTTATCAGACAGCAATTTAATGAACAGACATTATACTGGCTTCAAAAATTGCATTTTATTTATGTCCTTTAGTGTCTCTTACGTAATTCTATCCTGATGAGCGCCGTCATTCTGTCCGCTCGGTTGAAGAAAAATCGTAGCTCTTCTTCTATTTTTGTGAAATGTCCTGTTTTTGGCTTGGTCACTCGGTCTTGAATGTGTTGAGAAAGCAATACTTCCCTCTTGGATCTTCCTGAGCCTCTGCTGCACGGGTGTAGCGCTTTCTTCACACAGATTCCTGCCCCCCTAGCGTTTAAATCCAAAGGCATCAATGTACTTTGCTGGAAAGGAGAGACTGGTTTCATGTAGCATCGATAGTTTCGAATGGTTTGCGGTCTATGGCTCGTTATTAAGCATTAAGTTAAAAATAACAAACCCTTCCCACGCTAAGGCTCCAGCTGCCAGTGCCCCAGAGTAACAAGCATTTGCAATGCAATAAGTCCCGCATTTGTTTGAGTTAGAGCTATTGGTGTTGTAAATGCGTAAGTGGACTTTTTTCGACATATAAATTGGTCAACTCTGCTGCACACTGAGGTCCTTTTTGCTATAGCAATCTAGTGGCCCTGTATGTAACGAAAGCATTTCTATTTACCTTCTTCCTTTATCTGCAGTTGAAATTTGAAAATGTTGCTAATTTTTTTAATTGTTTTATATTACTATTTTGGGGTCTCTCATATATATATATATATATATATATATATATATATATATATATATATATATATATATATTTTATCTTTAAAAAGCAATAAAAAAATCAACATCGCATTTAAAAGTGAATAATTCATTTATGTAGAGCCAGCTTTATAGCGGTGCAAGTAGTGCAGCCGCCACGGTGGCGAGCCTCTATTTAGGGGCGCTAACCTCAAGGAGGCGCTGTGTTTAGCAATAACTTACAAAATGTACGATTTTTTTAAAGCACCTGTTGAAAACTCCGTTTGTGTTTAGCCTTGGGGGAAACAATTAAAATATCAAGATACCGCTTGTGATTAATGTTCCTGCCAAGGAAAAAGATGGGAGCTTTGTACAAAGCAGCTATAACTCGCCATACAGTAGCGGAGAGAGTTAAGGTGCCTGCTGCAAAGAACAGAACGACATTTTATGTAAATAACTGAGTGGATTATTAAAGCCATATTTTACATGTGCTTTAAAACAAATAAATGTATGTGAAATGAGGGCTAAACAAAAATGAGTTGCTCATTTGCCCAGTGATAATAATGAATTCTAAGGAGTTAGGCATGGGGTGGGGGGGGGGGGGGGCACCAAAAACACTCTTGCACAAGGCAACACCAGCGCTAAAGCAGCCCTGCATCTACATATGGAGTGGTGTGAAACAGTTAAATAGTCTATCAATGTGTTAAAGTAGCAGAGGCTATTCAGGAAGAAAGAGAGAATTTAAACAGCCAGCCCTAAAGGTTTGTATTTTTATTACAACCAGCATCTGTGAACCTTTATTTCACAAAGGTAGTGAGTGATATGGCCGAATGCACAGATGCTAAGCTTCACACAAAGACACATGCAACTTCCCAAGCTTTCCAGCGCACTACATAATAAAGAGATTATTTCAAAAGAAAGCATTTGCTTTATAAACTTCCACGTTGCGTTCAACATTAAATAATGTATATGCTTTGTTGTGTGATAAAAAATGAACTTTATGTTAATGGCATGTGTTGTTTTGCTTAGGTTTGTAACCTGTTTTGCAATAAATAAAGAAAATTAAATCGCCACCCAGCCTACCTAATGCCAATAACTCACATTGAACACCATATAAACATACCTATAAATACAACAATGTATCTTTCACCCTGCTACAAAGTCAAAAAATGTTAATATTTACCCAAAAAGCAAGTTACTGAAACACACAAAAACGTCAATCTTTAAAAAGCAATACAAAAAATCAACATCGCATTTAAAAGTGAATAATTGATCTACGCAGGCCCGGCTTTATAATGCAATGTCTATGTTTAAAAAATGTGCGAGGGAGAGTAAGGAATGGAATAAACAAAGTCACACATGACTGCAGATGGAAATAAGTAATAGACTAGAGCCCTGTTAACAGAAACAGAGTGGAGCCACTGAAACCTCCAGCGCTCTGGTCAAATGCTATTAGTCTAAGAAAAAAGTAATCCCTAAGCCCATGGTACATAGGCACAAGTGGAAGGGTACAAGTACTAGGGCCATGCTCCAGTGGAGTGTACAACTGTGGAAAAGGTGGGACAAAGAGCAAAGATTGACCACTAGCAAGCAAGGATTTTTTAAGGACACTGAAACAAACCAGTGAAAAAACAGAGACCCCACAAAGAAGTATAGAAGTATATACTAAAGTATATACAAGAGGTCTCAAATGCTCGACCTAAAAAAGGCAAGTTTTAACGAGAACCACTCACGGAGACTCCTCAAGATGAAACGTAACAACATACCTTGCGGTGAGGAGTCCACTCAGCTGTCATGCTTCAGTAACCTGCCTACAGGAGGGCGTGGCTAAGGCGTGACAGAGATGCTGAAACCAGGAGGACAAATAAAAAAATAACTGGAGTCCTGAAACTCCACTCCAACCTGGTAAGCTACCCTACCAGGTAGGTTGTTTTTCAAGCCTTGCATTGAAAAACAAGGACTAAGCCTGGTCAACTTGAACCAAAGTCACTCTGCACACTGTTTAAACCCTTATCGAAACCCTGAACACCGAAACTGTGTTCTACCAATCTCAGTCACACTTGTTATACGTGTGTGTTATGTACACAATATATAGCACAAACCTAGCTGGGTAGCAATGAAGCTCTTGGTCTTGTAAGCTGTCCCTCAGCCATGCAGTGTATACTCTCATCCGCGCTGCACGCACTTAACTGCAGTGAGGCTATAAAGATCACATGTTGGCGAGATACATAAATATTTAAATTAAACGCTTTTACTTCCGCTCTGTGCCCCTTGTGCCACATGCCTTTTGCCTCTGGCGTGCACCACAACGTCTTAAAAATAATGATTTATGTGTTCTAAGGGGTTTTCTGAAAATATAGAAACCAAAAAACTTGCTTAATATGGGTTTTCCATGTGGAAAAAGTATTTAACCAGTGGTGAATTATCCGTACCGACTGTTTTTTTTTGTTTTTTTTGTTTGTTCATACTTTTTTTTTATTTATCCCTCCTTTAGCTGCTCCTGCAGCACAAGTCTCTCTTTCTCTCTTCCTCTCTCCCCCCCCCCCCCCCACCCCCCCCCAATTTGGTCTGTGAATAGCACTGATAGGAATTCTTATTATTTTCCACCTGGGTGCTTTGCTAGTATTGAAGCTGTGTACCTAGTCCTCCATCTTTCATTGGGGGGGCGAGGATGCTTCTCTGAAATTGTACTTAATTTAGGTGATTTTCGATTTGTAAGTTGGTCAGCAGTGATGTAGGGTCTCCTTGCAAAGATTTGTGAATGGAATAATGGTTGCAGGGAGGGTGTGTGTTGACGGATACAATGAATCTCACAAAGTACAGCGTACCAGCTTCCATCAGAGATTGAAGGCAAAACATGTAATATGTGTAACAGCTCTAATTGTAACTGTATTTAAAAACAAGGTTGTGAATACAGTCAAATTATTAATTGCATATTTTGTGCTAAATAAAAAACTCAAATATCTCAAAAAGGCATTTCCCACTTATGTATCTTACGCTCAGTTCTGCCTCTTCTGCTTCCTTTAAGTATTACACTAGTCCTTGCGATGTGGACATCCCATCAACTATTATAGTGGTATAAATGTGGCCTCTCTGCCAAACCTATTGCTGAACTGCAGAATACCCACGATCATGCTACTGGCTTCATTTTCAAATGTAAGCGCACTGACCATATTACTCTTATGATGCTTTATTGGCTGCCAGTCCAATAAGAGATAAAGTACAAGACTCTGTGTGTGGTGTACAAGGTCTTTCTCAATCAGCCTTTGTCTCACCAACATGCTACTGACCAGACACTTAGGGCCTGATTTTGAATTTGGTGGATGGAAAACTCTGTCTGCCGAACTCCTGACAGGGTGGACCTCCCCACCAAAGTTGTTATGGTTTTCCTACTAGGTCAGTGGGCGGAAACTTGAGTTTCTGCCCACTGGCCTAGTAGGAAACCGGCTACAGCATTGTGTCTGGCTCGTAAACGAGCCAGCGGCAATGCTGTAGCCTGAAGGGTGCACCAGCACCATATGCAAAGCAGACAGTGAACATTGCGATGGTGCTGGCCAGGGGGGTCCTGCACTGCCCATGCCAGGTGCATGGGCAGTGCAGTGGCCCTGCTGGGGCCCCCTGCACTGGTTCCCTACCAGCCTTTCTTGAAAAGGATGGCATCAAAATGAGGTCGTAATCCACATGACAGCAATGCCCTGGTGGATTAGGACTGCCACCTACCACCAGACCGCTGGGATCCGCGGAGCTGGCAGTCCCCTGGCGGCCTGACTGCCAGGGTTGTAATACGGCGCTCGGACTGCCGCATTGTCGTCGGTCTGACCTCCATTTGCCAACCCTGCAGTCTAGTGACTGCCAGGTTCGTAATGAGGCCCTTAATATAGGCCACCCCATAATGTCTCACTGTCCAACCAGCAAGATACATAAGCGTTGGTGCCTGATTATTCTATGTTCACTGATCATGCCTTTGGAGCATACTTTCTAAATCCCTCCTTTCTGAAGATAACCCCTTCAAATTCCAAAACTCCATGATGACATCACTTCCAACAAGCTTTTGGTCTCCATCCCTACTGCTAATCAGAAGTTCAAGTCGTCCTTTATTATAATGGCCTTCCATTTCAGCTGATTACCATTATGCCTTTTGTGTGTTTTGAAGTGAGCTCCGGGCTGCCTCCTGCTTTTCAAATAGAATTTTAAACGTTTAATTGTATTAACCCCTTAGCTGTGGGTTACCCTGGAGGAGACCAAGAAATTAGCCAAAATACAGCAACTTTTTTTTTTTTTTTAATGGGGAAAAAAAGGCTGCCGAAGAAGGCTTGTGTTTTTTTCCCTGAAAATGGCATCAACAAAGGGTCTGCAGTGCTAAAATCACCATCTTCCCAGATTTCAGGAACAGGCAGACTTGAAAGAAAACCACATTTTTCAACACAATTTTGACATACCCCATTATTACTATTTTTTTATGCTTTCAGCCTCCTTCAAGTTAGTGACAGGAATGGGTGTGAAACCAGTGCTGGATCCCGGAAAGCTAAACATTTCTGAAAAGTAGCCAAAAATACTGAATTCAGCAAGCGGTCATTTGCGTAGATCCTACAACGTTTTCCTACAGAAAATAACAGCTGAAATAAAAAAATATTGAAATTGAGCTGAAAAAAAAAAAGCCGTTTTTACTCTGTAACTTTTTCCTGCGATGTCAGATTTTTTAAAGCAATATACCGTTACGTCTGTTGGGCTCTTCTGGTTGCGGGAATATATATGGCTTGTAGGTTCATCAAGATCCCTAGGTACCCAGAGGCAATAAATGAGCTGCACCTTGCAATGGGTTTTCATTCTGTACTGGGTATACAGCAGTTCATTTGCTGAAATATAAAGAGTGAAAAATGGGTATCAAGAAAACCTTTGTATTTCCAAAATGGGCACAAGATAAGGTGTTGAGAAGCAGTGGTTATTTGCACATCTCTGAATTCCGGGGTGCCAATACTACCATGTGAATTACAGGGCATTTCTCAATTAGATGTCTTTTTTACACACTGCCTTACATTTGGAAGGTAAAAATGTAGAGAAAGACAAGAGACAATAACACTTGTTTTGCTATTCTGTGTTCCCCCACGTCTCCCGATAAAAATGGTCCCTCACTTGTGTGGGTAGTCCTAATGCTCGCGACAGGAAACGCAACATGAACACATCACATTTTTACATTGAAATCTGACTTGTTTTTGCATACTGCCTAGCTGTAGATTTTTTGCCTCTAGCTCAGCCGGCGCCTAGGGAAACCTACCAAACCTGTGCATTTTTTTAAAAAACTAGACACCTAGGGGAACCGAAGATGGGGTGACTTGTGGGGCTCTCACCAGGTTCTGTTGCCCAGAATCCTTTGCAAACCTCAAAATTTGGCCAAAAAAAACACTTTTCCCGCACATTTCGGTGACAGAAATTTCTGGAATCTGAGAGGAGCCACAAATTTCCTTCCACCCAGCGTTCCCCCAAGTCTCCCAATAAAATTGGTACCTCACTTGTGTGGGTAGGCCTAGCGCCTGCGACAGGAATAGATCACACAATGGTCAATGTTGGTCCTTACATGAGAGCAACTGTTGATCCTGGGGTGACCCATTCCTGATGCAGGCACTAGGTACGGGCACTCGAGTGGGGTAGGACTTTTATCAGGCCTGGTGGGAAAACACTGGGTGGTAGGAATTTTGTGGATCCCAGCATATTCCTGTAGTTTGTGCGACAGAAATGCAAGAAAAAATAGAGTGTTTATTCAACATTTCAGCTTTACAGGGTATTCTGGGTAAGAGATCTTTGGGGAATCCACACAAGTCCTAAATATCTGTGTTTAGTATGTTTCCCTATATGGCTGCCGAACCCAGGACCAACAACACAAGTGCCTGCCTTACAAAACCATTTTGTTTTGCGATAGATCATTTTGATGTCTCCACAATACGATTGAATTTGGGGCTGAACTAAATTGGGGAGCTCCCAAGAGAGCACTGTTTCTCTGTGCTAGCCGCCGCATGCACCTGCTCTCTGGGTTGGGCTAACCCACTACTGTCCCTTGCACAGACTGTGCTTGCAAAGGGACAGCAGGACTGTCCTCTTCACCTCTCTCATAATTACTGGAAGAGCTGTTATCGAATGGGACTCTTACGACTGGAAAATCACTCCCAGAATCTGCGCCATTGTCCAATCCCTCCGATGCAGTCTCAGTCTCTGATCCTACATCGTTGGCTTGAGCAGCAGTCATCCAACGAAATGCCATCTCTGCTACTGGCTAAACTGTTGCTCTAAAACACTAGCCTACGTAAACATTCACAAAATTGTGTGTGTGTGTGTGAGATACGTGCAACAGTAGAGGTCACGTTACCTTTGCGTTTTCCCCCAATCAGCACGTTCTTTCCAGACACTCAAAAAAACTTGTTACATACCAATCGTCACAGTCTTTAGCACCTCTAGCGCCCAGTCCAACAATCATTATTGGTTCTCCCACTCCCATGACCTCCTTCTCGGTTCCCTCACTACCACCCAGCAAAAGTGCCCTTCATCTCTCCATAGCCCCCCGCACATACAGGGAGTGCAGAATTATTAGGCAAGTTGTATTTTTGAGGATTAATTTTATTATTGAACAACAACCATGTTCTCAATGAACCCAAAAAACTCATTAATATCAAAACTGAATATTTTTGGAAGTAGTTTTTAGTTTGTTTTTAGTTTTAGCTATGTTAGGGGGATATCTGTGTGTGCAGGTGACTATCACTGTGCATAATTATTAGGCAACTTAACAAAAAAAAATATATACCCATTTCAATTATTTATCATTACCAGTGAAACCAATATAACATCTCAACATTCACAAATATACATTTCTGACATTCAAAAACAAAACAAAAACAAATCAGTGACCAATATAGCCACCTTTCTTTGCAAGGACACTCAAAAGCCTGCCATCCATGGATTCTGTCAGTGTTTTGATCTGTTCACCATCAACATTGCGTGCAGCAGCAACCACAGCCTCCCAGACACTGTTCAGAGAGGTGTACTGTTTTCCCTCCTTGTAAATCTCACATTTGATGATGGACCACAGGTTCTCAATGGGGTTCAGATCAGGTGAACAAGGAGGCCATGTCATTAGATTTCCTTCTTTTATACCCTTTCTTGCCAGCCACGCTGTGGAGTACTTGGACGCGTGTGATGGAGCATTGTCCTGCATGAAAATCATGTTTTTCTTGAAGGATGCAGACTTCTTCCTGTACCACTGCTTGAAGAAGGTGTCTTCCAGGAACTGGCAGTAGGACTGGGAGTTGAGCTTGACTCCATCCTCAACCCGAAAAGGCCCCACAAGCTCATCTTTGATGATACCAGCCCAAACCAGTACTCCACCTCCACCTTGCTGGCGTCTGAGTCGGACTGGAGCTCTCTGCCCTTTACCAATCCAGCCACGGGCCCATCCATCTGGCCCATCAAGACTCACTCTCATTTCATCAGTCCATAAAACCTTAGAAAAATCAGTCTTGAGATATTTCTTGGCCCAGTCTTGACGTTTCAGCTTCTGTGTCTTGTTCAGTGGTGGTCGTCTTTCAGCCTTTCTTACCTTGGCCATGTCTCTGAGTATTGCACACCTTGTGCTTTTGGGCACTCCAGTGATGTTGCAGCTCTGAAATATGGCCAAACTGGTGGCAAGTGGCATCGTGGCAGCTGCATGCTTGACTTTTCTCAGTTCATGGGCAGTTATTTTGCGCCTTGGTTTTTCCACACGCTTCTTGCGACCCTGTTGACTATTTTGAATGAAACGCTTGATTGTTCGATGATCACGCTTCAGAAGCTTTGCAATTTTAAGAGTGCTGCATCCCTCTGCAAGATATCTCACTATTTTTGACTTTTCTGAGCCTGTCAAGTCCTTCTTTTGACCCATTTTGCCAAAGGAAAGGAAGTTGCCTAATAATTATGGACACCTGATATAGGGTGTTGATGTCATTAGACCACACCCCTTCTCATTACAGAGATGCACATCACCTAATATGCTTAATTGGTAGTAGGCTTTCGAGCCTATACAGCTTGGAGTAAGACAACATGCATAAAGAGGATGATGTGGTCAAAATACTCATTTGCCTAATAATTCTGCACTCCCTGTACCTTTCATTTGTATTATAGCGCAAGTAATGGCTGACTTTACTAATTTACTCAGCTATTTACATAAAATACAGATTTGCTGTTTGCAGTAGGCATATAAACCTTCTGCCCTACTTTATGGCATCAAAACTGCCACTAGACAAGAGTCTGATCCTTTTGTATCAGAAACATAATCACAAGACTTACTTGACTTTTTTTATTGCTACCTAAAAGCGTCAGTTGAAGTATGTGCATTGCTTTGAAGATGCAAGCGGCAACTTCAAGAAAACTGGTGGCAAATATATATCACTTTTATATGTGGGTCCGGTTTTCCTGGGGGGCTATCGAAGCCCCCAGGGAAACCACACATGCATTGACAAAAGTGATATATCTATATCTATCTACATAGATATATCTATCTACATAGATAGATATATCTATTTACATAGACGGATATATATATTTAATTTTTTTAGTAGTTGTATGGTTTCCCTAGGGGCCATAGTGGCCCCAGGGAAACCATACAACTACTAAAAAAGTATTGCCTCCACAGGGGGTCGCCCTGCTTACGGGCGACCCACTGTCAATTTATTTGTTTCTTAAAATTTAGCCCCTGGGGGACGCAATTGCTTCCGTGGGCGTCCTATGTGCTGAGGGGGCTGACCCCCACCCGCCCAGTCAAATCCCTGGTGCCCTCGATCGCAGCGCAGGAAACTGGTTCAGGAAGGCCTTGTTTGAAAGAGGAGAGTCTCCCCTTTCAAACGAGCCCTTTCCGAACGTTGAGAAGACTGTTTTCCCCATGGGAGCAGGAAGCGGCCGTAAGGCCACTTCCTGCTCCCATGGAGAAAACAAAACAGTGACATCAGCGCGATTTGCGGCGCACTGATGTTACAAAGGGGCGGGGGAGACACAAAGGATCTTCCGTGTCTCCTGGGGTATTTTTAGAAAAAAAATAAAAATTCTCGGGTGCAGTGCACCCGAAGATTTGTTAACACCCTCCCAGGTGTCGGCCACTGGTCGTGACCCGCACCAGGGAGGTAGTGTGGGCATCGGCCAGTGGCCAGTGGCCAGTGGCCAGCGCCTGCACTGTAGGGGTTAACAAAGTTCACACTAACCACAAATATAGCAGCAGTGTCACAGCTGAGCTAATTTGTAAATAATGTGCATCTTATTGGGCAGAATGTACCAATGTGGAGCCAGATAAATTCCTCACTCTGTGACTGGCCTTTCTAAATTGAGTTACAGCTGTAGGTTTTACAGCTGCATAGCTGACATTATCAGCTTTTGCTGGCTTAAAGTTCTTATGTGATGCTTTGTATGTAGCTTTAGATATTGTTTTTTCTGGGTTTGTCGAACTAACCATAATGTCCTTATTTGCTTATTTTAAATGCAAATGTGATAGCTGCTCTGAATCTAGCCTAAGAGCTGAACATTAGCAAGATCATTTAGTCCCAGGCAATAGAGCTAAAACAGGCTCTGATGCATTTTTATGCGCTTTTGCCGGAGTACCAAATTACGCTAATTCCAGTGCTACCAAGGCACTTAGGGCTGGATTTACTTACTAGCAATGATTGGACTATACTTTTTTTTTCAAAAAAGATAATATCTAGTGCAAAATGTGTGCAATAAATACGTGACACATCATTTGCCATTTTTAATAATTTACCCACAGTCGGCACAAAACCACTCTATCGTCCTTTACACAAATATTGTTAGAACCAAAGGTTTTAGTGACCTGTGAATGGGGTCTCTCTTATTACATCCTTCACGGAAAGTGGCAAACCCCTATATGCCTGGCTGCTTACATCCTGGCTGCAATCTCTACTACCTTTTTGTATTTACAATTTTTATCTGGCTCAATTGAAGCTAGAGACCATTTCTGCAGTATCTGCCTTTTACATGGAATACTGGCATTCTTCAACTCTTTGATTTCCAGTGTTACTTTGTCTTTAGAACAATATCTTTACATATGTATGAAAGTCCTAACCCCGTAAGAGAAATGTGTAAGACATATTTTTGTACTCTGTCCTTTTAATGAAAAAAAATGTATTCATTAAAATGTGTTTTCTTCTCGGTCCCCCTATAAAAATGGGAAACGTTAATGCACTTACTCTCATTTCCCAATATGTGTTTTATTTTCGGTGCAGCTGGGAATCTGGGTATTTCTGTGGGACACCTATTAGGTGTCATTTTCAATAATAGAAGTGATTCACGAGACGGAAAGTTGTATCAGTCATCTGGTCTAGCTGAATCAAAATTACCTATGCATAATTTTTTTTCTCCCCTTAAGTGATGTACACCCACCAGGCGGAAACGATTTTTAGGTCTTGACTAAAACAGTGTATGCGCTGTCACTTGTGAGGAGTTTCATTAGCTTACAGTGGGCATAGAGCCCACCCACTGCTTACTATTTGTTGGCTTCATTGTCCTTATTTCCTTGATTGTCATTTTTAGTGTGTGTGGGCAGTACTTCCTCTTCTTGTGTTTGTCCCTCAGCTTGAGCATGGTAGAACCCCTTATGTTCTTCCACTGCTTTATTTTGAAGCACTCCCTTTCTTTCTTTATGATTAAGCGCTTAACAAAAGTGCATGTTTTTCTTCGTGTCTCTTGTGTGTTTGTCCCCTCCATGCCTACGACCTTCTCATAGCTTGCCCCCATTTCTTCCTTTCATGACCCCCGTCCTTCATGTTGCGTATAATATTCATTCCCTTTGTGACCGCGCCTTTTGCTTTGTTTACCTCCCTGCATCTGTACTTTGTCTTACTTGCACAGAGATATTGTCTTGCATACGTACTTCTTCCTCTCTACTGCTCTTATGTTCTTGCCCAACCTGCTTCCTTCTCCCCACCCTCGTTTGCTAATCACCGATCCACATTGCTTTCTAACCTGTGTGGTGCCGCCCCCCCGTACCATATTTCGCTGTCTCTTTGCTCCCCGACCTACCCCAGCTCTCTGTGTTCCTTCATCCCCACTTGTGCCCTCCATCATTTTTCCCTCCAGGTTGCTTTCCCACACCCATGCCTCCTGTTTTGCCTAACATCCCCCACCCTCTGTGTTTCTTCACTTCCGTGTTGCCTACAACTTATTTTTTTTAGCACCAACGCAAATCAGCAAACAAATTGGGGGAAAAAAAACATCATTTTGTAGGCTTGTGGTTCCTTCATGTGTGTGCCTACAAAATGGCACAAGTTTTCTTTATTTCTTTAAGCCATGCGGTGCAGCACGGATAGAACTATTGGCAAAAACAGGTCCTAAATACGAGACCTATTGGCTTTGCCAATGCTTGTTTAAAGCAAGCCATGAGCGAAGGGACTTGATAGCTGTGTTTGTAAATTAAATGAGTGTTCGCTGGATGTATGGCTTTTCTGTTGATTCAGAATTTGCAGGATTAATCCAAGTAAATTTGTGCTTGCTTCATCTGCAACAAATCACCTATTTATTATGCTTTAATCGTCTGTTGAAGTGTTAGGGTGAAATAAGTTCTGACATAGTGTCATTTCTTTGGTCAAACTTAGACCATTCAAAAATTATATATAGTTCTTTAAGGCATGGTGTAGCTTACCTTTCTAGCAGTATTATTTCCAAATTAATCTCTTTTGGAGACCGAGAGATTGGCCAGGTCTGTGCTTGGGTGCCCTATGTAAGTAAAAAAGAAATACACATTTCAGTGGTAAGTATTTATTTGTACGCTTCCACGCTACTATATTTAATTTGTAAATTAGCTTGTTACTTTTATAGAGCTGTAATTACTCTTGCAAGCTGTAGCTCTGATGCTCCTATGGGTTTTTATCTACGTCTAATTGCTGTTTTTATTACTTTGTCCTTTTTAGTGCCACTATCTATTCAATTTCCTCTTGCTCTTATGCATTTTTAATTTAATGCAATGGGTGAACACTATATCCAGCATTAGGTTAGTTGCAGAAATAGATTTTAACGTAATTCATTTTTACAAGAATACCAGCACATTTGTGTAGCACATAGGACAACATTTGTGTTCTTCACATAACTATGGCTAATATTTTAAAATGTGCATTATTCTCTTTGATGTGACTGTTCTGAATCTGTTACATTTGGCCTTGACGCGCAGACCATTTTAAATAGCAGAATCCATTGTTGCAGATTCCATTCCACCTCTGCTTGAAAGATACCCTTCCCATCTGCCTTTGGCCTTCTTTTCCCCCTTGTTCCCGGGTCCAGGCATCTAACACTGGCTTGTCCCTCTTCACTGCTGAGCTCTTGAAAACATCCCATCAATTTAAATCCGGCAGAAGCAGCCATTTTGTGTTTGGGGACAGAAAGAAAGGTACAAGGTTCGAATTACCTTCATTAGAGCCAAAAGACCAGAAACAACCGCTTCAAGAAATACAAAGTCAACATTCTGACAGTACACCGGATGTAATATAGACTCGTAAAATGTATCCTTTCATATGCAAATTTCTTGCTCTCCGAAATCAACAATTTACAACATATTGAACTCTGTCGTGCGTGCTTTGTCCAGTGGTGGATGTTGCTCTGTAAAAAACAAAAATCGCAACAGACATTGATTAGTACTCGGTATTGCAGGCAGGCCACGCGCTTCTTCCAAGTTCTTGGTGGCAGTCGTAGCGTGTTTAAGGTGTCCGAAGATATATATATATATTTTTTAATCTTCCCCAGGATTACAGTCTAATCAAGTCACTCGCGCCAAAACATTATTTTAAGCATCTGACATACTGCATGATTACGGCCTCTACATTAAGTCCAAAAAAACAAAAGCTACTCCAGTCCGTGTTATCCAGGACTTAGGGCAGCAATCTCTGTTCCCCAAAGTATTCAGCTTCTTGGATAATTCATAGGATAGTAAGACCCATATTTCGTCTCTTGTAGGCTCTATTCCACTGTGCGTTTTCAGAAGCTGCCACATGCAAGATTCTTCCGTTAATGGGGCACGAGGTAGAATCTAGACTACGCAGCCTAGGTAATTGGGCACCCTGCCGAGGCCTAGCTTCCATTGTTGCAGCAGGTGCTATGGCACCGGGACCAGAAGGCCTGAGGGGGCAAGTGAACGCTGTTTATTGGTGCATTTTAGAATTCGAAGAGAAACTAGGGAGCGCATTCCTTTACTTACAGTAGGGCCTGTGACACATTGGCTACATTAATGTAGGATGACCAGATTTTGAGGAGCAAAATCCGGGACAGGTCAGACATAAAAGAAAGACTAAAGACTTTACACTCCCTTTTATATCTGGCATGTCCCGTTGCGTAGCTTTGTGAATGTGTGCCTATACATGTGTGTGTTTATATACACACACACACACAAATTTACAGTACCACACATATAAAATTAGCTGTTGCTTGACCTCCCACCCTGCACCCCCACCCCGCCCCCACCCACCTCTCTCTGCTTCCCACTCCATCTCTCTGCTGGGAGCAGACAGGGGACTGTGTTACCTGACAGTAACAGATAAATTACTTTAATTATTTCATACTTTGTAGGCGTCTTTTAAAGGAGAGCATACCTTGAATTTATGCTTCCCCAGATAATCCGATCTTTGTCCCAAAAACCGGGACATTTGTTTAAAATGAAGAGAAGCGTCGGGACACCAGGACAGTCCTCTAAAAACCGGGACTGTCCGAGGAAATCCGGGACGTCTGGTCACCCTACGACTTGGACCTTCCCTAACGCTGGCCACAGGCTTCTAAACAAAGCGTTGGGCCCAAGCACCGGGACACGTCTCTCCAGGCAGGACCTACACTGCCTCCCTCTTCCATACCACAGTGCAGTGGCCTTTGGCCTGGCCACGGGAGAACGAACGCTGCAGCGCGGTCGGTACCAGGCATGTTGAAGTGCACAGTTGCTCACATTTCAAATCTAATATTGAAGGGTTTTCAAACCAGTATCAAATTGGGAGTTATTTCTTGGTGTCCTGTAAACTTGTAAATGGGTTTTCTTTATGCATGCTCGCCGTTCTGTTAGCTACTGTGAGTTCACCACATACTACCAAACGGAATGCATTTTGGTCTTCGCCGCATTCAGAAGTGTGATATAGGAGGCGGGTCATTATTGGTATGAGCAGCGAGGATGTTTAACGCTGTCTGTTGGATTTCTTTCAAGTGTTGGTCTTGAAGGCCTGCTGCTCTGTCTCTTTCCACCGGGTGGAGCAGCCTCCATGCCCACTAGTTTCTGCAGCTGCAGTTCTAAGATTAGTTGGACTTTAGAAATCATATTAAAACCAGCATCTATTTTCTATGTAGTCTAACGATAAAGAAAAAAGCCATTGACGCGCTGCAGCTAATTAGCAATTGTGTAAATAAGAGAAAAGCGATTATCATCATTATGCACATTTTAAATGGAACTTCCCTAAATAATTTGGGCTTGAGAACAATGTGAGCCAGCTACAGTACATTCATGTAGAGTTCATTTGAGCGAAAACATTAACGACGCTCTTGCTAGAAAGACTTTGCCTCTCAACACTTACAGCATATTCATCAGACCATCTGGAATCGTTTATGATCTTTTTTTTAAACAGAGAATGCAAATACTAATGCAATTGAGCAGATGCCTCCAGAAATACTATCATCCAGATGGTTTATATATGGATTTTTGAAACATTTCTGCCCAACATAATTGAGAGGAAGTGCCAAGAATCAATCCCCAACCAGAGAAGAGTGAGAAGCATTTACCTGCTGCAGGCTCTTGTCCTTCAGGTCCTGTCACCCCGACCTCTCACCTAATAGGATGAAGTACCATACTACCCCCTTCACAAAAAGCATTTACAACGGCAGCACGTTATCTACGCCGGAAAGAATATGGCGCCACAGCTGGAACATTCCAACTGCAACACTACAGAATAGTTTCACAGTTACCAACCTACCATGACTAGCTGCGTACTACACCCATAATACTAGTAGAACACTACAGCGCTACCTAATCTACTACTAAAACACTAGAACTACACATTGCTATAGTACTGCTGCTGGAAGGCGGCCACTACAGTACTAGGACTGCTATGTTGTAAACCACAACTTGTCAATGATGGGTGCATTCTAATTCTCTCAGTGTGTGTTCTTTAGTGCTAAGTGATTTCCTAGAACTCGGCCCCTCTACAGCATAACTCTGTAACAAAGTCAAAACTATGGCTAACAATATTGTGTTTAGCGATACTAATTTCTTCTGTTCTAATATTGCATGCATTTCTCTCCCTAATTCACTGTTTGCATTGTCCTCCCACCCATGTATAGGTTTTGCTCCTTTTAACACATTTATAATTTGCATTTATGTCCTGGAACATATCCAAGTATCTTGTCCAACAGAGAGGTGGTGATCAAATCTCTTTGTGGGATTGACAGGGAGCATAAATGACCCACAAAACTGCACAAACAAAAAAAAGGTATCATAAAGGTTTGGGATTAAGGTGTTAACTATGTGTCCTAGAAGGGTATAGATTATACTGTACAATATATTGTCTTAGTGCCAGATATCATACTGAAGGGAACAAAATTGGGACGCTATTATCTGCAAAGTTGTTGGGCTAAACAAACCATTAAACAGGACGTTAAATTAAAGTGCTTCTACATCTTCTTTAAGAGTTGTATACTGCTGACGAAACCATAGAAGCAGATAAAGTGGAGTATCTGACCCTCATACCCTTGCCAACAATAGTAGACCTGGGTAAGGAGAGATTTGAAATCCCTTGCAACCAAAACCCACATTTGCTTGAGTTAGAGCTATTGGCGTTGTAAATGCATTAACTGGAATATTCTTGCCCCATAAATTGGCCTCATAATTTGGTCTTTTCCTGCCACATAATACCAGTAGCCCTGCATATAACTAAAGCACTTCCATTTATCTTCTTTCTCTATCTGCAGCCAAAAATGAAAATGTTGCCATTTAGCATCCTAATTTAAATCTGCAATGCTAATTCCAATAAATTCCTTTTCAGACCTCCAAAAATCACTAAAATGTTATTAGACCTGCAGGTCGAGTAGCTTGAATAATCTACCCGACCTAACTGTAATGTATTTGACCTGAAAACGGGTCTCAATATGTGTGATCCTAGGCAAATATTGTATTTTACAGTCGCCTTTTTCTTCATTCTCACATATGAGTGCACCTTCAAATATGTGAGTTCAGCATTTCTGCTGTAAAAGAAGAAAAAAAAAATCCTCTTTTGTTTGATTAAATGCACTAAACGTTTGCTCTATGTGTAACACATCTAGCCCACGTATAGGGTACACATGATCCATGCATGACTTGCCTTTTAGTTTACTAATAGCTTTGCCATCAGGACAGGAGTGTTTCTCAGTTTGTTTAAACACTCACTTTAAATAAATATATTACTAAAGCATGATGTGGTAGTGCACTGTCATTTACAGACAGTAAATTTCCAAGAAATGTCCAAAAACCTTCCCACTACAGGGGTGTGGAATTTATTAAAATATCTACTTGTCCACGGGACAGGCTGCTTCTCAAATCTACTTGTCCTGTAAAAAGATCTACTTGTCCCTTTGGTGCCATGTAGTGTGGCGCCAAATTATGGCAGCAATCTCATTATGTAAGAGCTCTGATAATAGCCTCTCTGATTATTCCAGGGCTACTACCATAGTAGGGCTTGAATACTTGCAGTTTCAATCCCTACTGTAGCAATTTCCTTATTTTTCCACCTTTCTGCAGATCTGCATACTTGGGCTGGAGGAAGCAGTAAGCAATAGTTCCAGGGCTGGAATGCCTTTGAGTCTGCAAACCTACTAACCTGCACATGTTTTAAAGATTTTCACCAGCTTCTCTCTAATATTTTCCCATAATAAGAAAGGTTGGACATTTACTCCTGACAATGGCAGAATTAGAACTTCTTCCAGGGTTGGGAAGAAAGTGGCTGGAGGGAAAATGAACTTGCAAATGCTCAATAGATTTTCACATGAGAAAATCTACACATGCGTATTTACCCATGCTAAAATACAGTTCACAAATATTTTATAGGGGTACGACATATACCATGGGTGCACTTTTGTGACTTTCTTTAAGAATTTGGGGCCACATGTAGGTAGGTTCAGATTTGCGACCCGCAAATTGCGAGTCGCAAATCCGAATGTAAATCATGAGGTGGGTCGCAATTTGCGACCCCCTTGCGAATGGCGGCCTCACAGGGATGGTGGCCTGCTGGAGACAGCAGACCACCATGTCTGTGACTGCTTTTCAATAAAGCAGTTTTTTTTTTTTTTTTTGGTAATGCAGCCCGTTTTCCTTAAAGGAAAATGAGATGCATTACAAAAACAAAAAATGAAACTTTTTAGTTTCATTTTTTCAGAGCAGGCAGTGGTCCACTGCCTGCTCTGAAAAAATGTTTACAGTGACATTCACAATGGGGAAGGGGTCCCAGGGGGACCCCTTCCCTTTTGTGACAGTGTTAGCACCCATTTGAAATGGGTGCAAACTGCGATTGGCTTACGCCCGCGTTCGCAAAACAATCCTACATTGCACTGCGAGTCGCAATTAGGAAGGGAACACCCCTTCCTAATTGTGAGTCGCAAACCCGTTTCGCGATTCGGTAACCAGGTTACCGAATCGCAAAACTGGGTTTGTGCATCGCAATGTGCTTTTTGCACGTTGCAAACAGCGAAAGTCGCTGTTTGCGACATGCAAAAAGCTACCTACATGTGGGTCTTGGTCCCTAATTAGGTCTGGTGTTAACAAAGACATTTTGTTTTTATTAAACTTCTATTTCTCTCTCTCTTTCGGCTGGCTTTACTGTGAGTGATCGCATTCTTCTCTTCCACAATGAGCATATTGGCACACAAAGTAGTTTTGTTCAGTGTCAGGAACAACAGTGGCAATCAGTAACGTAACGAAACTGGAGGGTGCCCCTTTGCAAAGAACATGGAGGAGCCCCCTCTCCAGACTCACTCAGGGCAGGTGCTGTGCTGAAGGGGCCCCCTGGAGGGCGACTGCGGGGCCTTTGATATGCCACTGGTGGCAACGTGTGCTTTTAGAGTTCAAAAACGTTTTTTTTTTTTTTTGCCAGTGTTTGTTACAATGTTGAGGGCCTGGTAGCTCCCACAACAATAAAGTGTTACAAAAGCCATGTCAAAACAAGACACGCATTGATGAAACTAAAAGACTTATAAAAATATGTCAGATCAGTTGGCTTTGTCAGTGTTTGTTTATTTTCATGCTTCCCATAATCGTGTTGAAAATGGTTACACTGATTTTCCATTCGAAATATTTTTGGGAAATACTAGCATGCATCAAAACATTTTACTAAATGACACTTCATTTGCATCTAATCAGAGAGCATTCTGGGAGCATTATACTTAGCCTCATAGCCTAAACTTTTCAAACATGTGTATACACGTTTTTTTTTTTTGTACTGGAACCAACGTCAGTAGTGAAGTGTGACCTTAAAACATTTATTTACAGCACTCACCCTAATAATGAAGGTTTTCAAATAATGAACCATAAATACAAGTTCGAACAGCATTATCTTTTGGAAACACATTACCTCAACTGCAGAGAGTTCCACTCTCTGTAAACAGGCAGCCAAAGGGTTTGTGCTGCAGAGGGTTGGGCCTACTTGTCCCAAGGACAAAGTGAACATAAAAACTTGTTGCCCTTGACCCCAAACAAGATGTCCCGGGCGTCGGGCGATAGGAATTCCACATCCCTGCACTAACTTGCAGCTTTACTGATAAAACTATATAGTGTATTAACAATAATCTGTGAAAAATGGGTTTCAGAAAACATTTATCATTTTCACATGATTGTAAAGTGTTGTGACTTTTTTCATCCTATTAAAATATTTTTTTCATCACACAGAAGTACAAAAAATGGTTTTTCCCAGCCACTGAAATATATTTTGAAATGTTTGTAAAGTTGACTTAGTTATATAAATGTTGTGTGTTAGGAAAAACCTGATACCAAAAGCCTTTCATTTCACATATGTCAGACAGTTCACCTTACAAAATCCTGGAACACTGCAGTCACAAGGAAAAATATTTGCATTGCAAGAAGACAACTGACTTTTGACCTCTGTCTCAGAACACAGTGCAAATGTGACAAGAATAAGATTTAAAGGCATCTTAATTGCTAATTCAGTTTCCTACTAAAGGAACACCTCTTTGTCCACTTCCCAGAAGGAGTGTAATCTAAAAATAGCTCAGCCTTGCTGGCGGCTAACACAATTCCCAAAATAAGACAGCCACTGAGGAGTAATGATAGAAATGAACTAGAAGGGTCACCCAATTATAGTGTAATAAGGATGTTAAGTTGGCCTGAATCATGGTCATAATTGCAATAAGGAGAGATTAATAAAACATATATAGTTATCATATAAACCCAACAAAAACCTATAACATGAAATAAACATTTGGCATTAGACCGTAATGCTCAGAACAGTCCCTAGAGGACACCATAATGAAAATAGCATTTGTAAGAAACATGGTCATATTACAGTATAGTTAGTCCCTAGAGGGCATGACCACATGAAAAGAAGATGACTGAAAGTATTGCAATGTAACCATATATTTAGCCCCTAGAGAGCCTAGTGCATTAAACATTTTCAGGGCTAGTATGCTTACTGCAATGATGTTACCAACAAGACCCTTAAAACACAAACTACTCTCAGTTGTAGAACAAAAGTTCCAGCCATGAGAGAGGTTAAAAAGGCACTGAATGGAGGGAAGGGTTATTATTTTGGGGGTCACCACTAACCTAGTGTGGGACACCGAGATGATCTAGACAGAGCAGGTTGTGGTGAACATTTTGAAGGTGGTCCCATTGTCCTAGGGCCAGCGCAGACTAAGTTATGAGCAAAAGTGTTTTGTAAAAGAATGCCATGCAAAGCATTATGGGATTACCCAGTGCAGCAAATATTGTAGTATGTTGACTGTAATGCTCAGAATAACAGCCCCTATAGGGACACCACAATAAAAATCTCATTTGAAAGAAACATGATCATGTAACCATATAATTAGCCCCCAGAGGTCATAACACAATGAAAATAGAATGGCACAAAGTAATGTAGTGCAACTATATATTTAGCCCTTGTAAGGCATAGTGCCTTACACATTTTCAGGCTTAACAAGCCTACTGCAATATTAAGGCCTTTAGAACACAAACTACTCCAAGCTGTAAAACAAAAGTTCCATCTATAAGAGAGCTTAAAAAGGGATTGATTGGTGGGAGGGGTTACTATTTTGGGGTCCCCACTAACCTAGTGTGGGGACCCAGAGATGACCTAAACAGAAAGGAGTGCATCATGCGGAACGTTTTGGTGGTGGTCATTGCCCTAGGACCACCACAGACTGAGTTATGTGCAACATTGTTTTGAATAAGGAAGCTTGCAAAGCATTATGGAGCAACTTTTCCTGAGTGCATTGAATACTAAGAGCCGCTTGTCGTGGTTTTTTTTAATTTTTTTTAAAGTAAAGCATTTATCATTTATAAGTGTTTTTGGGAAAGCTATGGAGCGTTAAGGGGGAGCCAAAAGTAATGACTCTGATCATGGAGGACGAAGGGGAGAGACAAAAGAAAAAAATAGTTCGCTGAAGTATATTGGCAATCGTGCAATTATCCATGTAACAAGGTCAGTCTGCAAGGTGGTAACCAAACCGCCCCAAGGAGGGACAGATGTGAAACATTTACCAATGACATCAAGGGATTTTTGAAAGGCAAGCCCATGAATGAGTGAAAGCGATGGGCGTGGTTAAAAGCCCACAATACTTACAACAGGTCAAAGTGCTTGTGCACTCGACCTAAAAACAGATGCTGTCAGCCTTAATCCCTGTACCCAGATGGATTTTCAGTGAGGTTTCATAAATGTGTTGGCCCCTTAATGGTAGGGCCACTAACTAAACTGATGAACAATGTTGTGTCTGGAGAGGATACTGCAACAACAATAAATTTCACATACATGCCTCTGGTATGTAAATTATGAAAATACCCAACTCTTGCATACCAATCAAAATCCATACTCAATTTGGATGACAAACTATTTTCAAATTAGACTGGCAGGGAGACTGGATTGGCGCATGCTGGATTTAGTACACCTAGATCAAATGGGGTTTATGAAAGGGAGAGGGATTGGAGATAATATGAGAATAGCCTTCATATTGCGGTTACATAGCACAGAGAAATGCCAAAGAGAAGATCATCCTGTTCATAGATGCTGAAAAGGTGTTTGACAGGTTGGATTGGGCATTCCTAGTAGACATATTAGGAACAGTAGGTTTCTGAGCAAAGTTTTTGAGAAGGCTATTTGTGAAATACCACACACCACAGGCGAGAATAAAGGTAAATGGTAGACACTCAGCAAGGCTCGATAGGAGAGGCATGAGCAGAGCTGTCTCCTGTACTTTCTGTTGTTTGCTTGACCCTCTTTTACATTGAATATAAGCCAACCCGCATATACATGGAGTGAAAATAGGCCCAGACTTCTACAAAGCAACATCTTTGCAGATGCAATCATTCTCAGTCTTATTGACCCTCAAATGTCTTTGCCGGCCATGATGCTGGAACTTCAGCATTTTCATAAGGTTTCAGCTTTTAAGATTAATATCTCCTAATCAAAGGCGCTATCAATTAACGGGTCAGCCCACACAATACAAGAACTCCAGATGATCATGCAGATGTCGAAGTAAACCATCTGAGGAGAATTATCTCAAAGACCTTATCAGACAACCTTGCCAGAAATGTGAAATAAATCATGTATGCATAGTTAGGATGGCACTGTCACACATACCATGAGTTGGACATGTTGCAGTGGTAAAAATTATGAATAATACCTAACATCCTTTACTTGCATTGCACACTGTTGCATGACCTGCACACCTGCTATGTACAGTAGGAAAAAAAGAGCAAGCATTAAATTGCCACAAGGTACTCTTATGCCAAAGGAGGGTCAGCTGGACATTCTACATCTAGCCAGGTATTATCAAGCATCACACCTATGATAACTGCTGATGAGCTAGCTAGCAAGTGACCTCTTTCCGAAATTGAGATTAAGTTGTTGCACCCGTTAAAGGGTGAAAGAAGAAAGATTCCAGTACATGCAGTTATGCCATTGGATGATGCAATCTAATGTCAGGTGAGGGAGCCCACACCATCTGGCTTCCTTTGACAAATCGATAAAGATTCACATCATCCAGACAGTATCGTTTGCATACAGCAGTACAATTTCTGATTTTAAAAATGGATACAATGAATACATGTCCTTGACGTCAGAAAGCTAACTTCTTCCCTTGTGCTCCAAAGATTTTCACAGTTGTCAGAAAATGGCCCTTTGACAGCAGACCACAGATTCAAATGACAAAAATAATTTTCCCTGCTTTCAGTCAGGTCACAGTCAAAAGTTTAGTCAGAGCGTGTTTTTTTTTTTTTTTTTTCAGGTTGGACTCCGCTTCTTCTATCTCTTGGATGTTCCACTTTTTTGCTGTCTTGAGGGGAAAAAAGGGTTTCACAGCAGGCCGACTCCTTTTGGAAACAGTTGGACCCACTTTCCCCTTGTGGAATCATCAAGAGTTTAGTTTCCTTAACTCTCAGAGTAGCCTTCCACATTCAGGCATTCAAGGTAATACAGGAGTCCTTGCTACCCAGTCCTCTAGCAGGCAGACAGGAACTCATCCAGCTTACACGTGTCAGGCTTCTATCTTCTTTGGTTGCAGCTCGCTCGCCTCCTTAATAGTGTTTATGGCACAGGGTATCCCAGAGTTCTGTGTCCGACAGAAATCCAAAATGGCATGTCTGATTCTCACTGAAATTCCTCTTCCCTTCTGTCCAAACTCTTCCCCCATGCCATCATACTCTGTCCCAAAATTCCACCCCACTTCGGTATATCTGCTCCCAGCTGCTTTGTTGAATGGCTCCCCTTTACATTCGAGAGACTCCCTCATCAAACCCATGACCGGTTTTATGGCGACATGTCTAAGCAGGTGTGACAGAAAAGGCTTTGTGGTAGGAGGTCACCTGGAGATGAAGGTGTTTAACGCCTAATTATCTGTGACCTCCAAGGCTCTCAATTGCAGTGATGTTATGTTATGTTATGTTAATGTTGTTATGGACAACAGTACCGACTTACTTAAACATTGACCATTGCGATATATAGAAGTAAAACCCATTGTGACTATTCACTTTTACTTTAAATGCCACAAGAACGACGGTTCTAGTTGTTTCCTAAGTATAGTTGGGGAAAATAGTTTCCAAGCAGAAAGTGCAACTTTTTAGAGGTTGCTATTGCTTGCACAAATAAATTAGCTTTTTTGATTACGAGTAGAGCAGCCGGTTTAAGTTACTTAGATTAACACGGTAGCCAGTAAGCGCTTTTTAAATTTACATTTACAGCTGATTTACATCCAAGTCTAGGATGTACAACATTGTAGCTCTTCTTCAGGATTTGCAACGTTTGCTCCAAGTCTCGGGAACGATTTCACTGCAGGCTCACGTTTGGAATCTGACATTTAGAAGGCTTGCTTTATTTTTGCAGAGTTTACAGTTGTCTGTACTGATATGCTAGTTAAATGCTTAAAATGACTTTCGTAGCTAAAAAAAAAAAGCACTTACACATAGAGCATGCTTGGCTTGGTCTAACTGCCTGTAGATCCAAAACATAGCTGTACAACCCAAAAGATGGTGAACCACACAAAAAAGGTAGATTGGGTGCACACTTCCGTTCATGCTGTTTCGACCGTGGTTGCGTTTTTGTCAAAACGTTTTTGTTGTGGTTGCCTTTCGAGGGAACTTCCTGTAATTGTGATTCTCATCCCTTATCCACCCTTGTGAACACAACACTTTTTAGTTCTGAATTATGCAACAGTTTCGCTGGTGAAGGCACTTTATAATTTCAATAAATACATTTTGGTGCAGTCCAGTGTGGAAGTATGTGAGCATTCTGAAGTTCATATGTTTGAGAGTATTCACCTACTTCGAGCAAGCAGTTCAAAATCCCGAAAATAGATGTTTGCTCCTGTCAAAGGCAGAAGCACATGCCTTCCTAGAGTGGAAAAGAGGAAAAACCAGTATTTTTAGATGACGACATGTTATTTCCTGAAGGAAAATTATTATACCCTTCTCCCCTTGAAGTAAAGACAGGATGGTCAAATAAAAAAAAGATTTAACCCCTTCGCTGCCAGGCCTTTTTTCCCCCTCAGGTGCCAGGCCTTTTTTTGGGCCATTTGGGGCAGGGCGCTCTTAAGCTCTCATAACTTTTTGTCCATGTAAGCTACCCTCCCAAATTTGAGTCCTTTTTTTCCATCATCCTAGGGATTCTAGAGGTACCCAGATTTTGTGGGTTCCCCTGAAGGAGGCCAAGAAATTAGCCAAAAATACAGTGAAAATTCGTTTTTTTTCTTCAAAAAAATGGTAAAAAAAGGCTGCACAAGAAGGCTTGTGGTTTTTCCCCTGAAAATGGCATCAACAAAGGGTTTGCAGTGCTAAAATCACCAGCTCCCCAGCTTTCAGGAACAGGCAGACGTGAATCGGAAAACCCAATTTTTCAACAGCATTTTGGCATTTTACTGGGACGTGCCCCATTTTTACGATTTTTTTTTTTGGTGCTTTCAGCCTCCTTCCAGTCAGTGACAGAAATGGGTGTGAAACCAATGCTGGATCCCAGAAACCTAAACATTTTTGTAAAGTAGACAAAATTCTGAATTCAGCAATGGGTAATTTGTGTAGATCCTACAAGGGTTTCCTACAGAAAATAACAACTGAAATAAAAAAAAAATATATTGAAATTGAGGTGAATTTTTTTTTTTTTACTCTGTAACTTTTTTCTGCGATGTCAGATTTTTGAAAGCAATATACTGTTGCGTCGGCTGGACTCTTCTGGTTGCGGGGATATATAGGGCTTGTAGGTTCATCAAGAACCCTAGGTACCCAGAGCCAATAAATGAGCTGCACCCTGCAGTGGGTTTTCTTTTTATACCGGGTATACAGCAATTTATTTGCTGAAATATAAAGAGTGAAAAATAGGTATCAATAAAACCTTTGTATTTCCAAAATGGGCACAAGATAAGGTGTTGATGAGCAGTGGTTATTTGCACATCTCTGAATTTTTGGGGTGCCCATACTAGCATGTGAATTAGAGGGCATTTCTCAAATAGATGTCTTTTTTTTACACACTCTCTTACATTTGGAAGGAAAAAATGTAGAGAAAGACAAGGGGCAATAACACTTGTTTTGCTATTCCATGTTCCCCCAAGTCTCCCGACAGGAAATGCCCCAAAACACACCGTGGACACATCACATTTTTCCACAGTTAACAGAGGTGTTTTTTGCAAAGTGCCTACCTGTGGATTTTGGCCTCTAGCTCAGCCGGCACCTAGGGAAACCTACCAAACCTGTGCATTTTTGAAAACTAGAGACCTAGGGGAATCCAAGATGGGGTGACTTGTGGGGCTCTCACCAGGTTCTGTTACCCAGAACCCTTTGCAAACCTCTACATTTGGCTAAAAAACACTTTTTCCTCACATTTCGGTGACAGAAAGTTCTGGAATCTGAGAGGAGTGACAAATTTCCTTCCACCCAGCGTTCCCCCCATGTCTGCTGATAAAATTGAGACATCACTTGTGTGGGTGGGCCAGATGCCTGCAAAAGAAAAAAGCCAGAAACTTGTAGAGATTGAGGGGATAGCAAAGCGAGTTGATAAGCACATATTCTTTTATACATCTTTAGGCTGACTCTACTTTGGGGACCCACACAAGTGAGGTGTTATTTTACTTGGGAGACTCAGGGGTACGCTGGAGAGTAGGAATTTTGAGCTGGAATGGTGATCCTACAAAGAAAAGTCAGGAAAATATGCTTTTTCAAGCAAATTTTGAGGTTTGCAGAGGAGTCTGGGTAATAAAATGTTGGAGGATCCACGCAAGCCACATCTCCCTGGACTCCTTGGGGTGTCTAGTTTTAAAAAAATGTCTGGGTTTGGTAGGTTTCCCTAGATGAAGGCCCCACCCAGGACCAAAAACATAGGTGCCCCCTAACCTCACACACAGGTAGCTTTGTAATATATCATTTTGATGTGTCCACGTATGTCTGTGATGTGCCAAACACTAAAAGTGTGAAAAGAAACACACTTAGGTTATATGAAAAAGACCCCTCACCCACCAACCAAGTTGGTGGCATGCTTCATCATCGGGGCCCCACCTCAGACACCTAGCGTGTCACAAGGGTGCTGCGACGGCTGATTACAGCGGCGCAGGTTTTGTAATTTTTACCACACATACTGGTTGGATTTGGCACGAGGGTGAGTGATGGTTCAGTAGATCACATTTTATTAACAAGAGATTTCACAAAAGTGAAATGCACTGTTAATAACTGGAAGGCCAAAAAACTAAACCAATGACTCGCAGCTCGTGAGCTGTAAAGCTGCGTCAAGGCACCAACCGGTTTAAAGTCCATTACACACCTTTCATACATGACGTGCACAAGACCATTCACGCCGCCAGCCACGGGCCCAGCACATTACAACACTTGCATCGACAGACAGCGCCACTCAATGGCCCATCACTTACATACACTCACATGCCCGACACAGCAGTCACACTAGCTGATGGGAGTGTGTGGACTGACGTTTGGCTGGCACAGCCAGCCAAGCGCAACCCCACGCACACTGCCAGCCAAGTGCCCAGCCAAGCGCCACCCCATGCACACCACAAGCCAAGCGCCACCCCACCCTACACACACCACCAGCCAAGGGCCACCCAACACACACCGCCATCATTTTTTTTTTTTTTTTTAGGAACAACAAAGAAACCACTAACTAATTATAAAATAAGTACAAAACTGCAAACACAAAAGCTCTAACTAAATACATGACAGTAATGCCAACCGTGAAACTGAACATATGAAAATATAAAATAGACAGTTTACGCTCACGGTATTTCTCAATAATGTTTCTGCATGTGGTAACGTCTAAAACAGCTGGCCACACACAGCCCAGGCTTTGAAGGCCAATCAGGGCTGTACATCCAGCTCTCCCTCCGGATTACTCTTCGGGCACATACTCTACATTTCTTAGAGGGCAAGTCTTTTTTGAGAGTGGGAGGAATGTGATCTGGAAAGTGGCAATCTTTCAATCTAGCCACATCTTCCACCCCTGCTACTCTAGGAACTCTTGCCTGTTCCACCACAATAAGGCTCTATATCACTGACTCCTGAAATGTAACAAATTTCATCCTTGACTCAGGTGAACAATCCTTGAACACAATAAAAGCATTGAAAGTTGCCAAATGAAATAAATGTAGGGCCAACTTTTTATACCATGTGTGACTTACGAAGAGCAGTGTAAGGTTCCAACCTCTGATCTACTCTATCAACACCACCCATGTGCCTATTGTAGTCCAAAATGCACGCAGGTTTGCACACTTCGGCAACCTGACCCCAAACAGTCACAGGGAAGTACTCTCATCATGGATGGTAGATAGCATGTACACATCCCTCCTGTCTGAAAATTTCAGAGCTAGCAGCTCATTATTCCGCAAGGCACTGCACTGTCCCCTCTCAAGTTTTTTACAGACAGGCTCCCTTGGATAGCCTTTCCGGTTAGAACGGATTGTGCCGCAAGCAACTGTGTCCACTCCTTGAACAACTGCACTCCAGTGTAGGAATTATCTACGTACAAATGGTGACCTTTGTTGAACAGTCGTCTACTAAGTTCCCACACAATTTTTCCACTAACTACAAAAGTGGCCGAACAACCAGGAGGGTCAATAGTGGAATCCCTACCAGTGTAGACCTGGAAATTATACATGTATCCTGTACTACTTTCTGACAACAAATACAATTTTATTCCATACCGTGCCCTCTTACTAGGAATGTACTGCTTAAAAACTAAACACCCCTTGAAAAGGACCAAAGACTCGTCCACACTTATCTCTTTGCTTGGCTGATAGACCTCTGAAAACCGATCTACAAAACGATCAAGGACAGGCCTAATCTTAAAAAGACGGTCACAATCTGGGTGATCTCGTGGCAAGGATAAAGCATTGTCTGCAAAATGCAGCATATGAAGAAGAAGCAAATAGGGATTACGTGTCATAGTTGCAGGAAATATAGCCATTGCCATCAAGGGACTAGTAGACCAATAAGAAGCCAGTGACCGCTTCCTTATCACCCCCATCAAAAAAGTAAAGACTAAAAACTTTTTCATCTCTTCCAGATATGTGGGAACCCTCAAATATTGCTCCGCATACAAATTAGTCTGCTCCACAATCTCTTCCAAAAATACATCGTCCATAAACAAGTGAAAGAAATTGACAGGCAAAAAGTTTTCCGTATTGACTCTTCACTCTGGGATACCAGGAAATGCAGGTAACTGTGGCTGCTCCATGTTTGGGGCAATCCAGGTGTCAGGTCTTCTAATGGGAAACCCTTCAGCCCCAGGCTGCTGCACTCTTGGCACATCAATGTCCTCCTCTAAAACAGGCCCTTCATCTGCACTGAGAGTGGCTTCCTCATCAGAAGAATCCCCTCGGACAGAAAACTCACTGCCAGAATCTCTCACTTCGTCCTCTGCCTCAGATACAGAGTCAGTCTCATAATCATGGTCTGAAGATGACTCAAAAAGCATGCCAACAACCTGATGAGCGGTCACTCTGCGGCTAGCCATGATCCTTACTAACAACAAATGGATTGCCAACAACAACTAGCACTAAAATAAGTAATAAACCAAGTGTAGCTTTATCACAAAGAGTTATGTACTAAAAAACTATAACACTCACTTGCCTGAATAAGCTGCTCACCAGCAACTACTCTGCACAGACACAGCAATCACCAATGATATCCCACTAAAAAGCAAAAAGCAAATTAGACAAATAAAAACACAAATATCATTGTGCTCAAATCTAAGGACAATTTCACACACACTACTGCATTTAGTACACTACCTACATTCATGCATGTCAACAATTCTCCTATGGAGTAAATTGCTTTTACTTACCTGAAACATGCAACTATGCAAACCGCAGGACAATTACTGCCAAAACCGCAAGGATCCACCGCAAAGAAAGCTATGGCTTTGAACTAGAACAAAAAGAAGAAATAAACTGTCGTAATCACAAATACAAATACTTCAGCTGACAAACACGCCGCCACCAAGAACTTAGAAATTATCCCTGGTGCCTAAGTGGCTTCTGCCCCCTTTGGGGCAGATGGGCCTAAATAAATAGGCCGATTTGTCCCCAAGGGGGGCAGAAATGGCCAACAGCTCTGTACCCTGTTTGGGGGGCGACCTTTGCCAAAGGGGGTGCCCCCAGTACAAAAAATCTAAGGGCAGCAAAAAAAAAGCCCTTGCGTCTTGGTGGCTTCTGCCCTCTTGGGGGCAGATAGACCTAAAAAAAAATAGCCCGATTTGCCCCCAAGGGGAGCAGAAATGGCCATCAGTAATGTGCCCCCCTTTGGGGAGCGATGCTTGCCAAAGGGGCCTCCCCCCAACACAAAACACACACACACACAGGATCCCTGGTGCCTATGTGGATTCTGCCCCCCTTGGGACAGATGGGCCTAAAAATAATAGGCCAGAAATGGCCAACAACTCTGTGCCCCCTTCGGGGTGCGACCGTTGTCAAAGGGGGCGCCCCCAGCACACAAAAAAAACAAGGGGAACCAAAAAAAAAAATCTCTGACATCTTGGGGGCAGATGGGCCTTAAAAAATAGGCCGATCTGCTTCCAAGGTGGGCAGAAATGGCCATCAGTAACGTGCTCCCATTGGGGGGTGACCCTTGCCAAAGGTGCCGCCCTGCCCCACTCAAAACACACACAGGATCCCTGGTGCCTAAGTGGGTGTAAAAACAATTGGCCGATGGGGCAGAAATGGCCAACAGCTCTGTGCCCCCTTTAGGGGGCGACCCTTGCCAAAGGGGGCGAAAGGGGGCACCCCCAGCGCAAAACCAAAAAAGGGTAAAAATAAATAAATTCTGGCGTATTGGTGGCTTCGGGCCTAAAAGAAATAGGCCCATCGGTCCCCAAGGGGGGGGAGGGGAAGGATTTCAAATAGCCCCCCTGGGGAGCGACCCTTGCCCAAGGGGTCTCTCCTCGAGATAAAATAAAAATAAAATCCCCGCCCGTGATCTTGGAGCAGGAATCTACTGAAAACAGGCACATGGGAAAATAAACTCTTTCCTTTCCCCGTGTCTATTTTCCACCCCCAACCGCCCCCCAGGAGAAGGACTCCCCTAGCAGACATCCTCTCTCTACTCGCGCTGGAAGCAAATGGCTTCCAGCGCGTCTTCGGCAGCTTCTGATTACGTCAGCGTGCAGTGAGCGCGCTGACGTCATCAGATTGCCGAGGGGAGAGGGGGGAAGGGGAAGCTATTCCCCTTCCATCCTCGAATGGGGGTTGTGGCCCGGGTGCAGGACGAGCTCGCCCCAGGCACCCAAGGGGTTAAGGGATAGTTTGGGATCTCAGATGCTCCCTGGGGAAAAACAGCTGTGACATCCACGAAAGCAAAGTGGATTTGAACTTGAAATTGTAGCAGCAAAACTATGTTCAATTTATTGGGCCACTACCAGTATTTTCAGATGTACTTGATATAAGTGTTTATGTTGGGTGTGTTTTAATGAAGGTCGCATGATTGGTCACCTGTTATGGAATCTGAACGAGCACGTCTTCCAGGAACTCATTTTGTTCCAGTGGCTATCATTTTGGCTACTAACTGTAGCTCTGCGGTGTTGGCAGTTGTTAGTCTATTTTTCTATGAGAATACATTTTTAATCCATTGTTTATCCAGGCCAACTGATATACAGCCATAATATAAAATTGTTGTCCAGAGATTTTTATTTTTGATTTGTGTTTTTGTATCATTGGAGAAATCATTTAGTTTGGGTAGACATCGTTGATCCGGGCCAAATGTTTCTGGACGACATTTGTAACAAATATTTGCAGTGCAATAGGTCACATATTTGCAAGACATAGAGCAATTGGCGTAAATCTATGTGTTTTGGTTTGGAGTGGATGTATGTGGTGTTGAGTGAAATTATTTGGGTTGAATTGGAATCGTTAGTTTTGGAATTTTGTGCGGTGGAATTGTGTGATGTGTAGTGTATTTGTGTAGTGGAATTATGTGACCTAATGAATAGATGGGGTGAGAGCTTCACAGAATAGATAGAGAGGAAGATAGAGAGGGATAGGTAGTTTGTGCACAAAGTTGTGAATGAACCCCAGATAGAGGAGCAGAAAAGATGTGTGAGAAAGAAGGGGGAGTGGGAGGCCACAGAGCCATAAAGAGCGGGCAGGGAACAATCACAGCTAGTTTTCCCATATATAAATACACAGATTTACTGTGGGGGATCAGATTCAGGCACAGTTGGAGTGACACATTCATTGTAGGTTGATTTTCAACATTCTACATATGTACGGTTTATGTTGAAAACGAAAGATTAGACCGTTTCAAAAAGGCCTTATTGGATTGGTGAAAACTCTGAGTCGTCACATCAAGATATCTATTGCAAAGCTTTAAAATTTCGCGAAAGCATGCAAGTACTAATTGCACTGCAAGTTGCAACACTGCCATCTGGGACACAAGGTCCTATCTCATTAAGAAACCAGTATTGCAAGTCCCAGAATGGAAAGGAAAATCTTGGACCATGCGTTGACCAGGAAAATCTTAAGAGCTCTGTTACTGGGTCAGTCAAACTGAGATAATTCTCTCCAAACTTTCCAGAAAAAAAAAACACCTTTGACATCAGTTAAAACAAGTGCTAATTAAACGTATTGAATGTGAAAATACCTGAAGCTTTGGGTTTCACATAGTGTTAGAAATGGGGTCTTTGGTTGGCAGTCAGGTTATTCTTTGTCCAAGCAAGGACCCTGACTCTAGTCAGGGTAAGTCACACACAATCCAAATTATCCTGTGCCCACCCTCTGGTAGCTTGGCACTGAGCAGTCAGGCTTAACTTAGAAGGCAATGTATAAAGTATTTGTGCAATAAATCATACAATAACACAATATAGCACCACAGATATACACCACTCAGTGTTTACAAAAATATATAATACTTATCTGATAAGATGCAGGTCAAAACGGTTAAAATGCAATAAGTAAATGTTGAGATATCACTGAAAAGTGATATAAAGTGTCTCTAGTCTTTTTAAAAGCAGACAAAGTCTCTTTCAAGCACAAAGTACCTGGCTTGCGTGCAAAATCTCCGCAAAGAACCGCAGAGGATGAGAAGCGTGGAAACAAAGGGGTGTGCGTCAATTTCTCGGGCTGCATACGGCGATGCGTTGTTTCGTTTTCAGGCAGAGGCGGCTGTGCGTCGATTTCCGGATCTCGGTCGGAGATCCTCTTCGGGTTGCGGAGTTTTCAGACACCCCAGGGATGAGTTTTCTACCGCACGGCAGGCACTGCGTCAATTCCTCTCTGGAAGTCGGGCTGTGTTGTTCTGACTCAGCTGTGCGTCGATTCGGTGGGCTGTGCATCGAATTTCCGGTTGCTACGCTGGCGCTGCGTCGATCTTCTCCGTGCGAAGTCGGGCTGCGTCATTCTGGTTCGGCGTGTGGTGAAATTTTCACCGCAGTGCAGGCTGTGTGTTGTTTCT
The DNA here is from genome assembly GCF_031143425.1 of Pleurodeles waltl. Taxonomy (NCBI): domain Eukaryota; kingdom Metazoa; phylum Chordata; class Amphibia; order Caudata; family Salamandridae; genus Pleurodeles; species Pleurodeles waltl. The sequence goes on along the minus strand of NC_090437.1, from coordinate 1,026,631,752 downwards.
GGCAGGCTGTGCATCGGATTTCGCAGCACAAGAAGTCCTTCTTGAAGAGATGAAGTCTTTTTGGTCCTGAGACTTCAGGGAACAGGAGACAAGCTCTATCCAACCCCTTGGAGAGCACTCCTTCACCACAGCCAGAGAGCAGCAAGGCAGCAGGGTAACATCATTCAGCAGTCCTTCACAGAAAGCAGACCAGTGTGTCCTTTGGGCAGCCAGGCAGTTCTTAGCAAGATGCAGGTTCTGGTTCAGGTTTCTTCTCCAGGAAGTGTCTAAAGTCTGTGGTTTTGGGTGCTCTTCTTATACCCATTTTGGTCTTTGAAGTAGGCTTACTTCAAAGGAAAGTCTCACTTGTTTGTGAAATCCTGCCTTGCCCAGGCAAGGCCTCAGACACACACCAGGTGGTTGGAGACTGCATTGTGTGAGGGCAGGCACAGCCCTTTCAGGTGCGAGTGACCACTCCTCCCCTACCTCCTAGCACAGATGGCTCATCAGAATATGCAGGCTACACCTCACCCCCCTTGGTGTCACCGTCTGGAGAGAGAGGTGCAAACAGGCCAACTATCAAACTAACCCAAACAGGGAATCTTCTAACAGATAGAGTCACAAACATTTTTCAAGCAAGAAAATGCCCACTTTCTAAAAGTGGCATTTTTAAACACACAATCTTAAAACCAACTTTACTAAAAGATGGGTTTTTAAATTGTAAGTTCAGAGGTCCCAAACGTCACATGTCTATCTGCTCCCAAAGGGAATCTACGCTTTAATCATGTTTAAAGGCAGCCCCCAGGTTAACCTATTATAGAGATAGGCCTTGCCACAGTGAAAACCGAATTTGGCAGTATTTCGTCAGGACATATAAAACACATTAGTATATGTCCTACCTTAACCATACACTGCACCCTGCCCGTGAGGCTACGTATGGCCTACCTTAGGGGTGTCTTATATGTAGAAAAAGGGAAGGGTTAGGCCTGGCAAGTGGGGACACTTGGCAATCCGAATTTAAAGTTTAAAACTGCACACACAGACTCTGCAGTGGCAGGTCTGAGACATGATTACAGGGCTACTTATGTTGGTGGCACAACCAGTGCTGCAGGCCCACTAGTAGCATTTGATTTACAGGCCCTGGGAACCTCTAGTGCACTTTACTAGGGACTTACCAGTAAATCAAATATGCCAATCATGGATAAACCACTCAACAGTACAATTTACACAGAGAGCCTATGCCCTTTAGCACTGGTTAGCAGTGGTAAAGTGCTCAGAGTCCTAAAGCCAACAAAAACAGGTCAGGAAAAATAGGAGGAAGGAGGCAAAAAGTTTGGGTATGACCATGCAACAAGGGCCAGATCCAACACACAGTAACAGTAATCTTGAGTCCATGTAGCTGGAGCCACTGAACTTGGGCTGGCATTAAAACTGCAGAACGTGCCCAGAAGTAGAAAAGGGCAGACTGCCTATCCTGAGAATGCTGGCTCTTAAACACAGCAGCAGGTTTGTACAGCACTTAGTTGTGCTGCTCCCTGAGGCTGAGCTGAGCTGCAAAAGAAAAGCATAGTGTGCATATGTAAAACAAATTGCCCAGAAGTGAAAGCCTACAAGTAACCGTGCCAGTCCCATGGGCATGAGCAGCACACCAAAAGGAGGGACAAATGTAAGCAACTGCCCACAGAAAATAGCTTTTTTTAAGGGCAAGCAAAGGAACAAATTACAAGAGGTGAGTGTGTTCTATGCCCACAGATGAGATACACCATGCCTCGTAGAGGCAGCACATGCACTGCCTAGGCAAGACCTAAATATGGTGGATGTGTTGCAGTTATTATGTAATATTTCAGAGACCTATATACTTAATTTTGGTGTCAAAACATAGGTTTTGGTGGTCAAGTAGTCTTAAAGAGGCAAAAAATAACTCCTCAGAAAAACCCTTCTGCCAGTTTCCAAAACTGCGGCTATAATATAGGAAGAAGAGACCTATATAGAAATGAAACAAATAATTATGTTTGTTTAATCCTTGCATATATACACACCAAACAATGTTTATGATGTGAGTACAACAGAAATGTTTATTTCTCCTGTTTTAGACACATTTTTATAGTTCACTTTTTATCGGCAATCGCTTGTGGTACAATTGCAGAATGTTGAACATTTGAGAAGAGCATATCGACAGGGACATCTTTTTGTAGCACATATTTGCAAGTACATTTATGTTCTGTAGTTAGATGCTTTAGAAATTTGTAGGTTTAGCACGCTATCAAAATCTTCCCAGCCAAATTCACGTGTATCTTTGTCTACAGATGTATGATCCAAAACATTTACACATCTGAACAAGTCAAACTTCCTTTTTATGTGTCCATGCACAAAATATGATGTCGGTGAAAGATCACTTAAAGGGACTTCTCTTGAACTTACTGTACCGAAGATCATCAAATGTGTGACAGTCAGAACTTGTTTTCCACACATGAACAAGGTATTTTTCTACGTCTTTAAAGTCCAATTCTTCTTCTGTCTCAGTAAATCCTTTCTGAAACTTCACAGGTTCAGCACTTAAAGCTCCAAGCTTTGTTCCAATTTTGCTCATAGTGTCATCACCCATAAGCATATGTGCCTTGATAAAAACGCTGGGCATCTCTGGCTCAAGTTTCTTGTGCAGAATATGAGGTGGGATTAAATGTCTTTTTTTCTCGCCAATTCCATAACATACTCATAACTGTGACAACCCTCGATTTATGAACATTGCAACAAATCTAAGTAGCACAATAATAACATCTGTGTCATTTGACAGTACAATGACTCGACTGGAGCGATTTCGAACAGCCCACTCAACATGTGGCGCAACACAAAGGTCAGCTTCCTACACTTTGCTTTTAGGTTTTGAACAATATGGATAGTACCTTTTGACTATATCTCTGCAGGCATCAACTTATCATTGCCAATCATTCCACTTGCAATAATAGGACATTCAGTGTTCACTGACGCATCAGCAATGTTTTGGTGAGGTAACATCTCCCAGTTCATCGTATTCCATGTTGGCCAGGATTTATTAAGTTGCAAGTGTCTGATTTTTAATGCAGGCAAAGTCAGTTGTTCCACTTGTAGACATCCCTCTGATTCTCTTACATTCTTTGACACATAGTTCAAGATAACTGTCAAAGACAATGTGCAGTTCTTGCAAGATGCACACTGACCTTGATATCTGTAGAACAGTCTGAACAATCTCTCCGAAGTGTTGCATGGATGAAATCTTGACCATTCACAATCATGACATATAGTCCACAACAACAGCAGTTTTCAATGAGGACACCTTCTCGAATTGAAATTCTTCAGGTGAAAGGTTTTTCGAGTTCTCGTACGAGTTTGTGCTTCACTGGTGTGGTTGCAGCATAGCCATCAAATAATGCGTTTGTTGGAAGAAGATCATGCGACAGAAGGTCCTTGATAAATTAATTGCATTCTTTTGCTACAGCCATCTCTATGAACTTGTGAAAGTTGTTTTTTTGTAACCTGTTTTGTAGTGGCTGGTTGAGCAAAACTCTTACAATTGCAATTAAAGAGTGGAATTTTTGCTTTAGTGATTGTCAAACAACTGTTTCTCTTTCAATACAAATCTCTTCTGCTTCAGTTCTGCATATAGTTTCGATCCATTTTCCACCACATTTAGTATATGTGTCTTTTTATCGTTATCCACATATTGTTTGGTCCCCAAGTTGTGTAGTCTAACAGACTCAGTCATTTCACAGGGGTTTCCTTGTTGCTGCATGAAATGAAAAAGACAGTCAATATGTTTATTAAAATGTTCCCCTCTCTTTCCCACAAGTTCGTGGTGAGGAACAGTTTCACAATGGCCCATTACTTTTGAATTTGTCATCTTTGTGAAAACATTGCAAATAGAAAGGACTGCATGGTAAACTAGCTGCTATTGAGCAACATATTCACGTTTACATGTCTGACCAACAATTCCCTTGGAGCTTTTCTGTGATCTTTGGATCATTTGTTCCAGTTTCATATCTGGAGCCACAGCATTGAACCTTCCCTCTCTGTCTTTCAACACAAAATATCTTTGGATTAATTTTCTGTAGAGGTATGGAATTTCGTCTTTTAGCTTCTTCACTCTTTCCAACTATGATGACCCATATCTCAAGTAGTGTATGCAATTGAATTTGCAAAACACAGCAGTTGTGCCTGCACAGTCTTCATGTGCAGCTTCCAATCACATTCCTGATCAGCATGTACCAAGTTTTCCACTAGAGCTATCATGTGTAAAACATTTCCCCAGTACTTGCAAAGTTATGATTTTTCTTCACATTCTTTGACAAACTCTACATACCTTATTTTCCGGTTTTCTGATTTTGAACTGAGTATTGAACATTGCCTGGCTTTGCATTATGTCTTTTGAATGAAATGCACCCTGTGCCTTATTCATTTCTGTGATAGGATACGCAAAACCTAATTTGTCATTCTTGTTCCAGAAAGCATTCCAACACAATGTTTCTATAGCAGATATGATGAACATAACCTGTAACGAACAAACATAATGAGTTCTGCTCAATACTGACTCGATAGTTTTGCTTCCAAAGATTTCAGCCTCAATAAATGCTGAGAGAACTTCTATGCACACCACAACGCAACTTTTGCCATGTGGAAACCGTCCATCATTGTATAAAGATCATCTGATTCTACTGGATTGCTCATAAAAATGTCAGCCACAAAACAGAAAGCACCTTCATCGCAGAAAATTGGCAGGATAGGCTGCTCTTCAGGCTGAGCGTGCACTTTTGGAAATATTTTAGAGCTGTGATTACTATTGTGTAGTTTGAGACTGGGGATGGTATTCCTGGTATCCTTTTTCTGTGGGACAGTAATCCGGGAGATCAAAGCACGAATTACAGCCCACGGAGGAACTGGCTTTTCTCCATCTTTCAGTTTGCACCAAATAAGCAATATGATAAATTCAGTTAAATCAGCTTTGTGGACCACAGCATCAGGTAAAAGAAGATCCATGTCCTCTGCCACGTTGAAACTTTTTAGTAGCCTGGGATGTGTTGATGTCTTGTAGTGATTTTGCACACGTTGGCAAGGCAGTTGGGTTGTAAGTTTGCAGCTTTGTTTGTTTATGCCTACAGCTGACACAGCCTGTTTACCAGCAGCTGCTTCATTGGTACAGGCTTGAAAAAGCACCATGGCAGTATCGTGTGCTGGATGCTCCAGACAAAGAAGAGCTTTCTTCAAAATCATTAAGAGCAACAATTGTATATCCTTTCCTGGTAAACTGACTTGGAAGTGGTGTGCAGTCAGATTCACAAGATTTTACAGCATGAGCTGCTAACAAGTTCCTGCTCTGTACTATGTCATTTTAACTTGTTAATGCACCAGTCCTATTCATTCAAGTGATTAGCTCTCAACTTTTGCACTTGCCATAGATTGCATGGGCAGTCATCGTGTAGCGGAGTTGTTTTCTTTTTGCCGTGATGTAATTTATAGAACATGATTTGAAAAAGACATTACATTTGCACAGCAAAAGCCTGTTGGTTCATGGGATCGTCTTCCATTTCTTCACTTATCTCTTTAAAGCCATCATCTGTGTTTTCTGCTTCTATTCCAAATTCACAAACTTTAGTCTGTAACAATTTTGCTTTGCTGATCTTAAACAAATGATGTAAAAAATATTAAGACACAATCGGACATTCTTGTTGACTCCCATGATTTGTGGAGCTCTGGGGCATTACAAAATTTGTCATGAAGTCTAAAGTCTAAATCTTTCAGGATGTTTCTTAAAATGGTTCCTTCTGATTTTACTGCATCCTGTGAACTTATTTGCAGCAGAAACTTCAGGCGTCAAATCAACTGGGAACACCATAAGGGGCTCATTCTTTCTGTAATTCTGTCATTGTACTTTCTCACCAGACTGGGCTGTGGCATTCCTATCACCCGATGCCCAAGACATATTGTTTGGAGTCAAGGGCCACATGTTTTAATTTTTTCCCTGGGACAAGTAGGCCGAACTCCCTGCAGCACAAACCTTTTGGCTGCCAGTTTACAGAGAAGGGAACTGTCTGCAGTTGAGGTAATAAGTGTATCCATATGTCAATGCGGTTCAAACTTGTACTTATGGTTCAGTGATGAAAATCCTTCATTATTAGGGTGAGCGCTGTAAATAAATGTTTTAAGGTCACACTGCACTACTTACAGTGGTTCCAGTAAAAAAAAAAAAAAAATGGGTCCACACGTTTGAAAAGTTTAACAATATGAAGCTAAGTATTATGCTCCCAGAATGCTCTCTGATTAGATGCAAATGTTTGCAGAAGCTTGTAAGCAAGAGTGATTATTTGCTTTAAAAATAAAGTGTTCAGATAATAATGCAAGTAGGAAACAAATATTCTTAATGGAAAATCAGTGTAACCATTTTCAACAATATTATGGAAAGCATGAAAATAAACAAGCAATGGCCAAAAAAAACATATTTTGTGACTCTTGGTTTTGTCAATGCGTGTCTTTTTTTTACATGGCTGTTGTAAGATTTTATTGTTGTGAGAGCTGCCAGGTCCTCACCATTGTAACAAACACTGGCGAAAAAAAAAAGTTTTTGATCTCAAAAAGCACACATTGCTACCATTGGTGTAACAAAGGCCCTGCGGCCCCTGAGCACAGCACCTTCCCTGAGTGAGTCAGGAGGGGGAGAGGGGCTCCATGTTCTTTGCAAGGGGCCCCCCTCCAGTTTTGTTACGTCACTGATTGCCACAGTATGCACCTTGTGGAAGAGTAGAATGCAATCGGAAAGCCAACCGATAGATAGAGAAATAGAAGTTTAATAAAAACAAAATGTCTTTGTTAAGACCAGACCTAATTTGTGACTTTCTTTAAGAACTGGGTCCCTAAAGTGCACCCACGGTATATGTCTTTGAATTAGTAGCTTTCATGAATTCACAAGAACTTACAGAAGTAGGCCAGAAAATTGTACTCCCTGAAAATATTTGTGAACTGTATTTTAGCATGAGCAAATATATATGTGTTGATTTGCTCATGTGAAAATCTATTGAGCGTTGTTTACAAGTTCACTTTCCCTCCAACCACTTTTGTCTCCAACCCTGGAAGAAATTCTACTTCTGCCATTGTCAGGAGCAAATTTCCAACCTTTCTTATTATGGGAAAAGATTAGAGAAGAGATGGTGAAAATCCTTAAAACATGCAAGTTAGTAGGTTTGCAGACTCAAAGGCATTCTAGCCCTGGAACTATTGCTTACTGCTTCCTCCAGTTCCAGTCTGTAGATCGGCGGAAAGGTGGCAAAATAAGGAAAATGCTATAGTAGGGATTGAAATTGCAAGTATCCATGCCCTACGATAGAGGTAATCCTGTTGTAATCAGAGAGGCTATTATCAGAGCTCTTACATAATGAGATTGCTGCCATAATTTGTCGCCGCACTAAATGGCACCAAAGAGACAAGTAGATTTTTTTATAGGACAAGTAGATTTAAGAAGCAACCTGTCAAATGGACAAGGACATATTTTATCAAATTCCACACCCCTGACAGAAGAATCTTTATTTAAATATTATGGATCAATAAAGTTTCAACATTGACCATTGTTTCTCTGATCTCATGGAGTATGAACCCGTAGCCAGCACTCAATAGTGGCTTTAAAACTTAATTTGCTTTTTCGAACTTAACTAAAGGTTGGCGGTTACGTTGCTGCTGGGAGCTCGTACATTTATATTTTCAAATGTATACATGCATGCAGTTCGGGTGGGCATACAGATCCGCTGAAATTACATTCACCTCACTGTTTAGAGCTACTCGGCTGAAAACTTCATCTTAGAATAAACTAGTTGCAGATAAAAACATGTTTGCCCTTTGAGACTCACGTACTGTGTACTTTGTTTCTTCGTCAATCCCTTTGGCCCTTGTTCTGACTAAACCACAGATAACACATTGACGATCCTCTGCTTTCTGATCTGTTGTTGGAGGTGGATGAGGGTAGTGTAATCATATGTGAGTTTTGTCCACTGACTCCACGTTGCACTTAGCCTAGCACTACACCACCACATTAGTGACCACCAGATTCATTATGCCTATTGACTTTATTTTAGCATTAACCTCTGCAACATTAAAAGCTGCAAGTAGTTTTTCTACATTGTACAATGTGCACATGTTTTTATTCTTGGTATTTTTTCCCACCAAGGGCTTAGGCTGATCAGAATGCACTCAGATGGCAGGGAACGGAATTGTTTTTAATTGGCACCTTGGGATTGTGGCCAAGTCCTGATGTTTTATTTTCAAAGCAGGCCTAAAGCAATCAGCATTTTGTGAATAAATAAACTTCTGAAGTGAGAGGGAAGTTCTAGAATTTTCCTCTCTTGTTTGTTCAAAGTAGAAGAGGCCGAGACCAAATGGACTGGGGACAGAGAGTGATTGCAGATTTCAGGCACGTCCAGGACGCTGGAGTGTGCCATCCTTCCCGTGAGGGTAATTGATCTCTCTCTCCTCGATTGATTCTGACGATCTGATGCTGAATAGGAGGGAGATGAAGCAGCGATGACCTTTTCTCATGGTGATGCATATTTTTTAATTCATTATTTGCTTTGCATTATAATATAGATACATATATTTGCTGTGTATATTGCAGTGAAGAATCATTTGTACATTCTTTCATTTCATTGCTGTGACCATTTTTAAATGTGTGCTTTCAGCATTCTAATCTCCTTTAAGGAACCTAAGCGCATTCCAGACATTTTTATCAGTGCATGAGTGTTTCAGCTTGGTCATTAGTGAAGCAAAACAGGTATCCATCGATCTTCTAAGTGGCTAGGCATTGGGTTTGGTTGTTGTCGCTTTCTCAGAAGACTCAGATTCTTTTTGTGATTCAATGGTTCTTGCTATTTTTTTTGACAATTTTTTCCAGGCTTTTTCCATTGTATACGACTTATAGCATTTGTTGTTACAATGCTACAATATTTGATCCTTTTCACCCACCAGTTTCAATCTTTTGTGAACTTCGTCTTGCCATATTAGTACAACATCTTGAACTCTCTTCTGTCCAGCCACAGTTGATGTTAGCTTTTCTTTCGAATTAGTTTGGCATATGACACATTCTTCTTTGTTGAAGGAGTCCTCAGGTTTTGTAGTTAGCAGCACTCTGTCAGACGGTAAAGATCCTCTGCTACCACCTGCTTCGCTCATGTTTACGAATTTGAATCAATAGAAAACCTGAAACAAAAACAATAAGAAAATTAATTACCAATATGATGGCTAAAACACATCATTATGGTGCTGTCATTTTGGAAAATGGCAGAAGGGTTGCTGTGAGGAGTTATTTTCTGTCTCTATAAGACTACTTGACCCCCAAAACTTATGTTTTGCTACCAGAATGAAATATATAGGTCTCATGGTTTCTGAAATATTACCTCATCACTGCAACATATCCGCCATTTTTAAAAATGTCGCCCAGAAAAAAATGTGTACCCAAGCTAAATTACTTCTTTAATGATACAACACACAAATCACAAATGAAAATCTCTGGGCAACAATTGTTTTACGGAGTTGTATCAAGGAGCAAGGACTATGTGTAGATGATTATATCAGGTAGTCCTACTGGCGAGGAAGATAATTTTTAGTTATTTAAGGCCATTGTCAAACCAAATGTGAGGAGAAGATTTGATTAAGGACTCCAGCTATCAGCTAGAGGAAAAGTGTTGTGTGGGGAAAAACTCACAGCTTGGGTACTAGTCTAAGTGCTTGATGTACTTTAAGTGTATTTGTAAAAGTAATTATGGGCAACAGAGGGGAAAGCATCTTACTTAATAAGAATCCATAGGGAGTATACTGTCTAACTCTTAAATTATTTCACACTTGATGACTACATGTTATTATATGTGTTGATTTTAACTTTTCTTAGAAAAACTTCAGTAAGGAGGTATTATGTTGGAAAATGCTGTTAAAGTAACTCCCCATATTATTGTATTGTTATGAGATCTGGATAATGGCGACCACAAAGATGCATGCAGTGCTGTTTTGATATTTGCACAGAATAGAATGCTCTGCACCTTATGCGTAAAAATGTTATGTAAAAATGTGGCATTGCTTGACGCTGGCGGTGTAACTTGGTTCCTCTGCTTCCTTACTTCTATTCAGTTATCACTGGGTTGCACTATGTCACATGCACTGGGATTGGGCATCAAAACTCAGCGTGAGGACAGAGGTTTTGCTACCAGTAAGTGAACTGGCAAACAGAGGTAGATTTCACCAAACCCATCACCAGAGCACCAAAACAGAGACTCGATGGTGCCAGCAGCCTGAATGTGCAGAATGGGATATGCAAACTGCTCGGTAGTGTGCATGAGTGCGTGAGCTGCATTGAGCTGACTCAATCTGTTTTAACCCAGATCTGGAGTGCAGAATTACCAGACATAAATTGCATCATGGTGAGCGTTGAAGATATTCACTTTGTTTTTGACAGATGTAATTATTAAATGGTACTCAAGAGCAGTGAGTGACAATAGATGTTGCAACCACAGAGACAAGCCCTTAGAATTTCTTAAACGAAGGAAAAGTGAACCAAGAAAATTAATATAAAAGATCCAAATGAAAAACATAACACTTTGAGATTCTTAAGACCTTGGTGTAAAGGCTCCCCTGTCTTAGATAGGGATTAATAGTAGGACAAACATGACCCAAAGAGGCCCCTGAAAGGAGACAGAACATTAAAGTGCTAAAGGCCTACTCACTTGTGGGGAAATGGTCTATTTGGCTTTGCTGATGTTATTGGCACTCACCTGAATGAATTTCCATGTACTGATCATCATTAAATGATTCATACCACATGTAAAACCTTTTGGGAAGAACATCAGTAATGTGTTTCACATAAACACTTGCAGCTTCTGAAATTCTGAATCAATCTAGTGTGAGCTGATCCTGGTTTAATGTCTCTGCTTGAGCAATTCACTTAGAGGTACTGTTTTATGCCAGAGAGCATTTTAACTTTCACCAAAATCTGCAACCTATCTCACACGTCATCTGCTCTCCAGATCTCACGCAGCTACAAGTTAAGATATTCTTACAAGTGACACCATAGAAGAGCATTCCATATGATACCATGTCAACTGAAAACGAAAAAGTCACCATATTACTGAATGATTGATATAGCATCTACTCAAAAAGGCTGACTTAAAAGATGAGTAGCTGAGGGCATGTTGGAAGAGGACCAAAGCTGAGCCACCCCTACTTGACTGTCTCGTGAAAGCTGGAGTCAGCTTAGACTAGAAAATGAAAAACTCACTGCATTGGCCATCTGTGCCCACAACACCAATCCAGCTACTGATATGATATGATATGATGTGATTGGAAATCACAGGGATTCGTAAAGATTTTAAGGAGTTTGCCTTACATGTGGCATTTTTTGAAAACCAAATATAGAATGTGGAGGATCCTGGGATGAAATTTAGAAAGAGCTATGACTTGATTCAGGCTAAAACATCTAACATGCAGAGTAAAATGACAATTGTAGAGGTCTGTAATTAAAATGGAACTGTACCAATTTTGGGCCCTGCTGAGAGAATAGACAACAATGCTATTAATTGTGTGGTGTTCTCTTAGGCTTGAATTTCTTGTACCTTGGAGCTGACCTTTACAAGGGATCTAGTAGTTGAACACGCCTACAGGATACCAGCAATGATATGTGTACAGTAAACTTGGCTGTGCGATGAACCTCCAGCATTAGATTGGTGTATACAGGTTAATAGATCTGTCAAGAAAGTGGCCCTGGGCGCACATCCAGCAAAGGGTGGGGGAAGTGAGGGGTGAAAAGGTGTGGGGGGGGGGGTGATAGTACTAGTCTCCACTAAGGCAGCTAAAAGGGTCTCACCAATAAAACTCAGTTGTCACCTGTAGAGTTCATCTATATGTTACATACACTAGATAGGACTGTATGACAATAATTCATGTATATATCCAAGTGGGGAATGTGTAAGAGTGTGGATTGGAGATTAAAGGAAGATGTGGAGGGAATCTGTACACACTATTATAAGGACTTGATCATATTGCTGGGAGACTTCAATCACAGACTGGACCCAAAAAAGTCTGATACCTGCTTCAAAGAAATACTGTCAGCTCATATTATTAGTACTGCCAAATTTCTCACAACCACTACAGCAACACGTAATGCTGAATTTGTAAAGTATCTGGGTTCTCATAGGAAGTTTAGTATAAACGGGCAAATGGACTCAGATTGCCCTGCAAAACAGACTTTTAAAAATGGAATAAAGTTGTGCGCATTCAACTATATTTTTATGCATGCCTATTTTTTTAATTTTTTATAAAGTTGTACATTTTAAGGTAATGCAAAGTGAGGGAAGCGATCTCCACCCCTTGCATTTGGAAATAATCATGAAGGTTGTCAGAAACTGCATAAAGGTCCTCACTCTAGAGGTAGACTTCCCCAAATGTGTAGCTACTAGTATTTCTCAGAAACACTTGGTAGAACTGGCTAATTAACAACAGAACCAAGATATGACTAATGCCCAAGTGGAAGGCATAGGAAGGTATGGGAAAATAATTCATCAAGTGGTACAGTGTCTAAAGGTGGAGCTAAAGGCCGATAGCAGGTAGTAGAAAAGGGCCCCTGGAAACATTTGGAAAGAAAATGCTTGGTTTGATAGGGAATGTAGACAACTTAAAATCCTCATAAGGAAAGGGGGAGAACAAACTAAAGATAAAATATGAGTTTGGAGCACACTCTAGTCTCTTGCATACCAAAAGACAATATAAAAAAGTGTTAAATGATAAAAAAGAGCCCACAGGGAGACCTGCTGAAAAAACTTTTTAGAGGCTATTGAAACAAAAAATACTAAAACGTTCTAGCAGCTGGTGAAACAGGGGTCAGGGAAGGAGAAGGGGGCTATGAAATGTGTCTTAGATGAAGAAACATGGGTAGAATACGTGAAGTAAATGTATGGCAATAGTGGTGAGGTAGAGGGAGTGAGTATGGTAGATTGGAGTGGATTGGATGAGGATATTAAAACTCTATTCTCCTTGCAAAACATTAAAGACAATGTAGTGGCTCCAAAATTGGCTAGAGTGTCAGGCCCAGGTAATCTACCAGCTGTCATAATTAAAACTAAGGCAGATTGGTGGGCAAAACATTTCTATTTAGCATTCCAGGAAATCATGTTGACAGGCCGGCCCTCCAAAAATTAGAAGTGCGTGATCATAAGACCAATCCAAAAAAGAGGAGCTACAACAAATCCAAATAATTATAGATTGATCAATCTCCTTGATGTAGGCAAATAATTGTTTTTAAAGATCTTAATAGGCAGACTGAAATAATGGGTAGAATTACACCAAATTGTACAAGTCGGTCTTTGGGGGGGGAGGGGTGTCAAGGAAGGTCACTTTATGATAGGCCATCACTTTAGTCTGTGGTCTTTTCCACGGAAGCCAGTGGAACCAAGGGGCAGTCTGTTTTGCTGCTTTGTAGACTTCATGCAGTTTTTGATTCAGTAGATCGTAAGTGCCTATGAGAAATGTTGATGAAGCTGAAAATCTTAAGTACCCTCCTTTACATCATAAATGGTCTGCATTCACGTAAGTGGGCTCAGGTAAGCATCAGTATGGAAGGAAAATTGATACAGAAAATCCCCATTAAGAATGGGCTTCACCAGGGATGTGTCATGGCTTCCCTGCTTTTCTGTTTGTTCATCACTGATCTACCTTCAGTATTAGACAATTCAATGGGCCTCAGCCCTAAAATGAATGGAACCTGGTCATAATGGATATGACTGAAATAGGCCTACAAATCAAATTGAACATATTCCTGGAGTTTTGTAATAAAAAAAACATTGGTGATAAATATGGATAAGACCAAGGTTCTGGGATTCAGGAAATAATCTGCAAAATTTGAATGGTATCTGGGACATAAACAACTAGAAATACTGAATAAATATAAGTACCTAGGGGGTATGGTTTACAAAGAGGCTAGTGTGGAAAGAACATATTAAAGCACTTAAAGTGAGAGCCTTGGTGTCAATAAGTGGGCCTAAAAATGTAAATAAATGCTATGGTGATATGTCCCTAAGACCCATTTTAACTGCTTACACAGCTATGGTCTGTCCACATTCCAGTATTGAGCTGAGCTGCTAATCCTAAGTGGCAAATTGAATTGGGAATATGAAGTGGGGAATTGCCTCTACCTCTACTACCACGGTCAGCAATGACCCAGTCTATAAGGATGGAAACAACATTAACATCCTGGAGTTACCAAGCAACTGCTGAGACTGTAAGATTCTGGATGCGCCTGGAGACAAGAGAAGAGCCTAGGCTGTCAACGCTATGTGAAAATAAGATCATGCACAGCGAGTAACAGTGGGCGAAGCGCGTCAGAAGGCTCCTGGAGGCAACATGTAGGGTGTTGCATTTAAATATAAGTGAAAGTTTTCAGATAGGGACAATAAAAACTGAACTCCTTATACGGATAAAAAATAATACTACGGATCAGTATATGCAATATTTAAAGGGGAAGTCATCCATCCAGTTAATGCTGTACTCATGCCAGAATGAAGAGTGGTATCCTGATGTTGATGCAATACCAAACCCCACACTTGGACCATAGATACTAAGATGTAGAATAGGTTCAAACCTGTCCTATGGCAATACTAAGATAAAAATGGTTATGATGGATGAAAACAGAAAATGCACCTGTGGGATAAACGTAAAGTGTGACAACGTGCACATTCTTTTAGATTGCTGAAAGTTTCAGACACTATAGAATTTCTTTTTAAACTCTTTCATAAATCTGGTATCAAAGAACAGCGGCAAGCAATACCACTTTTAATCAATATGCGATATTTGGATGTGGCCTGTGCCTTAGAAAGATTTGCTGTCGCCATCAAAGGCATTTTATTTGATTTTTAATGGGACTTTTTAAAGCATTTCTCCCTTTTTAGCTATGGATAAATGACATGTATAGATTGCAGGATGTGATGTTATTCGTATTTATGTGAAACTGGGATTATTCTTAATATGGTTGTATGATGTTTTTAAGACTAAGATCAAAAATAAACATTTCTAACTGACTGAGTGAACAACTCAAGAGCTGAAAAACACAGAGGGCCCAGATATTTAGATCCCTGAAATATCAACATGCGGAGAAGATTTTTCAACATGTTAAAAGCTCAACAAACATTATGGGGAGGATCTACAATGTGCTTATGGCAAAACTACCCTGATGAAACTGTGTGCACTAGGAAAGTTTTTTTGGGCTCTGAGAAAGAAATTGATGAATGTTATCTTGGCTTTTGTGGGCCCAGAGTTACTCATCAGGAAAAGTTACACATCTTCCATATTTAAGCTTGAAATGTTTTTGCCTAACATTTCAGAATAGAAAAAGGACAATCCCTACTTCAGGATACATAACCAGCTTAGACTCTAACCCTGAGTGTCATTGAATCTAGGATACACAGGTGACAATGCAAATTCTGTTCAGTTGATACTTCTCCTTAATCTAGAAAAGACTTGTTTGATATTCCCTGTATAGGCTGTTCTTGATATGTCATATCTATCCTGCTTGGGAAGTGGTTGCTTCTTTTTATGTGGGACCTCCACCAAGCCTTAGAGAGGCATCCAGCTTCTGAATTAAATATGAAGCATTTTGGTAGCTGTGGTAACATAATTGCACATCTGAAGCAGCCAGTGGTGGGGTCAAGTAACAGAATCCAAGAGGTGGTGATAACAAAACAATTGTGCTCACGTAGTATCCTACATCCTGCTGCCAATAGGGTGTAAGCTGTTAATAAACCAAAAAATTCACAATTTAAAACCACAAAACAAATGATACTGAAGCACCCGTAACATATAGTCCATGTAGTTACATGAGGATTTTACAAAATAGTTCTTGAATTCCAGTAGCTTATTTGTAGGTTTTTCCAAATATTCACATAGATCCTCATTGCAAACTCATGCACAACATCCTGCAACCTACGTGTGTTTCGTCTAAACTGAACTTTTGTGAGGCTTCAGTGGTTACAAAGCAATTGAATGCTGATCATAATACACATATCTGTATACTTCCAAGTTAATATAAACAAGGAGGTGCATGAATGTGCACAATCTGTGAGCAGTTTCTTATGAGAAAAACCGATTAGGAGTGGTTGTTTGAAAGTAAAATACATCTACCAAGATGGAGTGGTACAAATATACTCATGCACCCCTAAAAATGCCCCACAAAGTGGACATGCATATCACAAAGTGAATGAGAATCCCAAAATAAGAAAATTAAATGTGAATAAGCCAAACTGTCCATACAGAACGTAAAACTGTGCCTTCAGAAAGATTATGTATAGTGATAAGTATGTGTAACCTCTAATGAAATGAATAGAAATTTATAACCTCTGTGAAAAATTGAAACTGAGTACCTCAATCTGAGTTTCAAACTCAAGTGATTGTCATCATGTCTTCTGTGGAATCCACAACACTGAATACAGTTGCATATAGTATTTTCTTACAGACAAAATAAAATACGACCTGTCCTCAGTATTAATAATTGTGGAAACCTGGAAAGTGTAAAAAGTAATGAATGTCAGTCTAATGCTAAGAGTATATTTATCCCATTAAAGTATAAGCATCGCTGAAGTAAAAGAAAGTTACTGGAAGGCAAAGAAGACTCTCGCTAGCTTGACACCTTCCTGAAAAAACGTTGTTCATGGTTGGGAATCAATACCATGATTTTGTAGCCAATAAATTGTTCAGTGCGAACAAAAGTAGTAATTTGGAATATAGGCCAAGATCAGCCCGAGCTGTAAGACAAAAGACAAAACAGGCTTAGGCAAAAAAAAATACCTATATACATATTCACAAAAAAAGCAAAGGTTATAGAGACGTTATAGTTAGTTTCAGATTTTACACGCACAAAGCATAGAAATTCAGCTGTTATAGTTAGTTATTTCATGTAACCATAACTCGTGCCCTAATGTAAATATAACTTACACCCCCACCATGCACATCAATAATTTTACTGCAAATGCTACAGTGATAATATCAGTGATGTCATAGAAGATGTCATGAGTGATATAATATCTGGGGCAATTAGCAGTGCATGGCAAAGGCACGTGTTATAGTTACCATAGGGCATGAGTTGTAGTTACTTGAAATAACTCTATTACAGCTGAATTTCTATGGTTTTGTGCGTGCTAATTCTGAACCTAACTATAACGTCCCTGTAACCTTTGTTTTTTTTGTGAATTTCTAAGGTTTTTTAAATTCTATTTACTAACTGTAGCGTCCCAGTAACCTGGGATTTTTTAATGTTAAGTATGGTGCCCATCGCAATGCACAGTGGGGTGGGGTTGGATGCAGGGCGTGGCATGGTGCTGCCCCCACCTAAGCTTGCTGCTCCTCCTTGCCATCCATTGTCCAAGTTTATGCCTCTGCTCCTTTATTACAACCCAGTGTGGCCATTGTTTTGCCACTGCCCTTTCTGCCCGCCCTGAACAGTTAGCTTGCTGCCCCATCCACCTCCTCCCTACCCTCTGTGGTACCAGTCCATGCACCAGCCCCCTCCCTGCTGCCCTGATTGATTCGGTGAGCTGCTACTGCCCTCCATTTAGCTTGACGTCCCTGCCCCCTCCTCCTGCCCTTCGTTGCCCAGTTCTTTGCCCCATCATGCACCTTCTGCTTAGCCTATGTGCTTAGCTTGCTTCCCCCACCCACCTTCCCTTGCCTTCCGATGTCTGTGTGCATGCCCCTGCTCTCTCTTTTTTTCTTACCATGTTCCATAGACCTGCCACTGCTCCTCCTATCTACTCCGAGTGTTCTGTTGAGCTGTACTGCCCCTCCCACCTGCCTAGCATGGTCAGATGGCTGCCGCCTGTCCCTGTCACCTCTACTTTGCCTGTCCGAGTTCCATGCCCCTAGTCCCTCCCTCCTATCCTCCATGGTCCATTTTGCTGCCACTCCCTTCTGTCCTCCATGCTCTGTTGTGCTGCAACTGCTCCGCCTGCCTGTCCTCTGTGGTCTGCCGTGAAGCCCCTCCCCCTGTTCTCTCTCATCTGTGTCCAGCCCCTACCACTCCCTTCGGTCCTCCATGGTCCTTTGTGCTGCCACTCCTCCTCTCTCTTGCCATGCATGGTTGTCTGTGGTGCCACAGCCATGCCCACCTGCCATGTGTGGTCAGCTTGCTGCCCCTGACTCCCTGCCACCTTCCCTCTGCTGTCTATGTGCATATTCTCTCTGTTGCCCTCCAAGGTGTGTTGTGCTTCCTGTGCCCATCCCGCCTGTCTTTCATGGTCAGTTCGCTGCTCCTGTCCCCTTGCCCCTGCCCTCCATTTTCCATGTGCAGGCCCCTATCCTTTCCTCCTGCCTTGTCTGGTCCATTGTCGTGCCCTTACCCCCTCCCTCCTGCCTTTCATGGTCTATTATGCATGCTGGAACTGTCCCTCCTGTCTGTCTGTTATGGTCAGCTTGCTGCCCTTGCCTCTCTCCTCTCTGCTGTTTGTTGTTCATGTGCATGCTTCCATCCTCTCCCAATTGCTTACCATGGTCCGCTGTGCTGCACTGCTATCCCGCCTGCCCTGTTTGGTGTATTGTGCTGCTGCAACCCCTGATGCTTGCCCTTTAAGGTTAGTTTGGTGCCCCTGCCTATCTCCCCTTCTGACCTCTGCCTTCTCTTATCAGAGTCCATGTCCCCACCCCAGTCCTCCTGCCCTCTGTGATCTAGTGTACCATACTTGCCAACATTTTGAACTTGGTAAGAGTACAATTTTGAAATAAAACCCCTGGAGAATTGATTTTCCCCATTGATCTGCTCTGAAGAAGAGGAGTTTTTAGGCAGGAGGCAAATAAAATAAAAGCCTTTTGGGCTTAAAACCATATGGAGTCTCCTGTCTGAAACAGGTTTGTTAGCATGTATGGTTGTACTGCCACTACCTCTTCCTTCTGCCCTCAATCATCTGCTATATTGCCTCAGCCTCTCTTGCCTGCCCTGCATGGTTGGTTTGTTTCCCCTACCTTCCATGGTCCATTGTACTGGTACTGCCACTGCCCCTGCCCCACACACCTGCCAAGCATGGTCAACCTGTTGCCTCTGTACCCTCCTACCTGCCCTCAATTATCTGAGTCTGTGTCCCTGACCTCTGCCTCCCTACAGTATTCTAATGAACAACCAGATGGCTAACAATCTTTATTTATTGCAAAAGTGTGGCACATCTAATGTCATCTTGATGTAATCAAAACTGTAATACCTAAAGCATTTCTTTTAGAAATTATAAAAATGAGAGGGTCTTATCCCCATAGAAATTATGGTTAGTGCTCTCAAAAACTAGAACGAGGATATATTTTCTGAGTTCTCAGAAAAGACAAAGCATGTTTAAATTAGTTGTTACCTTTTTTTTTTTAATCCAGTTGTTCACTTGATAATTTGTTACACTTGCTGGAAAAGATGTGGTGTTTCAGTAAGGACTGCAGACATGCAACTGGGTGAACCAGGGTTGGGTTTCGGAGTCAGCTTGACATCCTGTGATTCTGGGCAAATCACTTCATCTCCCCATGCCTATGAATATCTCCTTGTGTAATGTAACTGATGATGTAAAGCACTCCAATACCTCTGGGTCAAGTCTGCTCTATGTAAAACTGCCCAAAAAAAAAACCTAAAAAAAAAACTACGTGTTTTGTACACTTCTGTCATTGGGCTATACTTGGGCTACATTTGGGCTCTTTTTCCTCTGGTGGCCATCTTGGGAGACTTATTGTTAGGAAGCTCTCTAATTTCTTTATTTACTTCAGAATCCTCCGTATAAAATGCTCTCAGTTCGATGCCACCAAGATAGCGTTAAGATGTGCCACATTCTTAGCATCAATTCAGAATGTTAGCACTCTAGTTGCTCATTAGAACACTAAGCTGCTGATCACCAGGGAGTTGACTGTCAGTCTGCTGCTGGTGTTGAAAGTACATGTTTCCGTCCACATGTCAGAATATTTTAATGAAATAGAAGGGGAAGATATTTGAGAACTCACTTAAAATATGTCCTAATTTTTCTTTCTACAGCACTAGCCATAATTTCTATGACAAAATGACCCCTCAGCCCCATTTTGGTCCTTTCTAAATTAAATGCTTTAAGTTTTACCAGTTTGATTCAGTCAAAATGGCTTCAGGTGTGCCACACTTTTGTCATACGTAAGACTCTTAGCGCTTTTTCGTTTTTTAGAATTCCCTGGGAGGTTCAAGTAGAACACACTGGAATCAACTGACTGGCTGCTCTAGTTGGAACTACATGTTTTACTGAGAATGTCAAACTTCATTCTCGTATGGCTGAGAAAGTGTGAATTTATATAAAAATTTTCTAATGTTAGCTTCTGGAGCACCTACCATAATAATACAATACTGTGTAGCTTGATGATGAAGATATCTTGAAAATATCCATCCTGATTTTAGATGCTCTCCTTAATTAAGGAAATACGGCTTAAGTGATAAGAACTTAAACATTCCTACGTGTAAGATGCATCATCTGTGTCTTCCTTTGAAGACATAGGTAGGAAAAAATGATGTATTTGTTCCAAGACAAGCGGAATATATATGCAGCCTTCAGAGGCTGAGCAATATCTTGCTTGCTGAAAAGTACATTTTCCTAGACCCGTGTGCCAACCGCTCTCCGACCTGACACGATGACTCGGAGCATGTCAGTACGGGAGCGTTTCCTCAGGAAAGCAATGGGGAAGAAAGTATAAATAGAGTCTCTTAAGCTCAGTGCAGCATTTTCTGGGAGGTGAATATACACGGACCAAGTAGGTTTAAAAGAGGCACATTACCCTTGAAAAAGTAAGTGGGTATGCTAATACCCAGGCAGCATGACACAATAGTTTATCGGGTGGACTGTGAGGTGAAGGATAATCACAAAATGGTATATTTGGAGCAATTCACAACAAATTTGTTTGTAAAATATATGTGCTGTTTTGTCCATTCTCTTATCTTTTTTCAGGCAACCAAAGTGGCAAACCCTGCACTGAACAAAGGCAAAAACTGTCTTTAAAGTGCATGTTATATGTATTACATGGTGTGTGACTGAGGAGTCTGTAATCCAGATATACATAGGAATACGACTTGCCCCAGGGCACACAAACTTATTTTAAGTTCTGATAAAAGCCCTTGACCCATTGGCCTAGTAGAACAGGGGCTAAAACATGTTGTCTAACATAGAGGGTATAAAGAATCATTACTTCCACATACTCCCTAAAAACGTCTTTTTAATCTTACCAGAAGCACTACCAATAAAAGAGATACCTTAGGTATTTTCTAGGTATTTTATCATAGGACCCCGGTAAGATAAATTATCCTAAGTGCTCTGTTGAATATGGTTGAGCCCATCCTGGTTTTTAGGGGCCAGGATGAGACCCAAGGATGAAGCATGACACCCAACAGGGTGTGTGAGGGTATTTCAAACATCACAAAGTAATGTCCTAACTGAAGACAGAGTTCCACTTTACAGAATATAATAATCCTCCTCTGGGAAGGTTCAATACGTGTAGGACATTTGAGGTGAGATTAGTTATAATTGGGACCATGTTTCAATAGGATTTTTTTTGTCTATAAATAACTTTGCCTCCCTTTGATGAATATTCATAAAACTTTTCAGAAAAAGTCTCATTCACCTCAGCGCCTGCTTGGAACATTTCAGAGTGATCCATCAAGCGTGGCTAAGCAAAAGAGGGATGGGGTAGAGGAGGTCCCAAAATGTGTTCTCCCCATGCAGTTTTCCATAGGAAAATTAGACACAGCTACAACTTGAACGACTGAACAGACTTAAACCAAATTTGGCATAAAACTAGATCTTTGCCCAGAATTCTTTTTCCAAATGTATGTATATATATCATGCTGTGGAGGATCTGTGGATCCAACAGATCAAACAATAAGATATGTGGCTGAGGTGGTAGCTGTTTTAGGATTTGGGGACTCTGTCCTCTGTACAAAAGCTTTTTTATTTTTATTTTTAACAGGATTGCCGATCGGGGACCTTCAGAGCCCCCCCCCAACCCCAATCCCCTGGGGCCAAAATAATCTTTTTGGGGAGGGAGGCATATAGACTCCCCTCACAGAGCTGTGCAGTGGCCCCATTGACCCCATCTCCTGGGGCCTAATGACAGCAGTGTCCGGGGGACTCCATCCTGCACCGTCCTGGGTGGGGGAACGCCACTTTGCGTCTGCCTGGCATGGGCGGGGGAACACCACTTTGCGTCTGCCTGGCAGCACAGAAGAAGCTGCTCGCACCTGGATGGGAGTAAAGGAATGAAGCCAGCTCCTGCCGCACCCTGGATGGGTACTAGTTAGGGAGACTGGCAATGGGCACATGGGATTTGTGGCTTTCACCTGTGTGCCCAATGACTGGGTGTGGTAGGGGTGCCCCAGTTGGGCACCCAGAAAAAAAAAAAGCTGGCTCTTGCCACATCCAGAATGGGTACTGGCTGGAGAGCTGGCTGGGGAGGCAGGGGTCTTGGGGATCCCCTGTGGTCCCACTGACTGGGCATGTTTTGGATGCCCTGTGGCACCCACTGTAAAAGAAAAAAAGAAAAAGAAATTTAAAAAAACAAATGCCAGGTCCTCCTGCCAGTATGAGTGCTGGCTGGGGAGCTGGCATGTTGTGGGTGCCCCAGGTGGGCACTGGGACACCCATAAAAATATAATATCAAAAAGAGGACAATTCAATGAGTGGCAGAATGCTCTAATTTATTCTTCACTGCTTCAGGAATGAAGCACTCCATAACGCCCTGTGAGGGCTTTTAGATTATATTGCTTGGTCCTGGTGGGACCCTACAAGGGGTAGGGCCACCACCAACCAGGCCTTTTAAATGTTGTGGAGGGCTGCTGCAGCAACATTAAAAACACTGTAAGCCTTCTGGGTCATTGAATCCATGACCCCAGGAGAGGTTACCATATGTTTTTTAAATTACTCCGAGCTGAAGCTGTATGCTCTTTTACTGGAATTCAGGGACTCATTTTAGTTGGTTCTGTAGCTGCACTTTTGACCTGAAAAATCTTAAAAGAAGACTCAGATATTTAATGTTTCTTTCAAAATAATGCTTTATCAAAAATATTTTGTGACAGACACTATGATTAAACATTGCAATGTGTGAACTTATAAAATATATAATTAAATATAGTTATTGGTGGATTTTGACAAAGCCTATAGGTCTGCTTTATATATGTTGCTACCCATTGATCTGTTTTCACTAAAACCTAAGTATTCTAATCAAACAGTAGTTATGTTACTGCAGTGTTTTGAACTGAGAAAGATAAAGCATTATTATACTTAATTTGTGATTCCATCTAACCATCTTTTTACATTAGTGATGGAGATTAAGTTTATGTAAATGCCTGTTTCAATTGATGTTCTGTTTGCTTACTCTTGAATTTTCTCCCACCAACATGACAGATTGGGAGACCAACTAACAGTTCAATGTAAAATCATTTTTTTTATTTAAAAGAACTTCAACTGACTGCGTTTTTCTCTGACCTAACATCTTCTGTGGCCATGTGTACACCAATCACTGTAACGTACACCCAGCGCCTGCCAGCAGTGCTCTAAAAACAGGCGCTCTGCCTACAAGTGGCAATGATAGAGATATTGATGAGACCCATTATGAAGTGACCCCCATCCCCTAGTCAGTGCCCCCTATCAGTGCAGAATGTTCATAATGTCAGTCATCCAGACCTACAATTGAAACCGCAACTGAGCGGCAAAAATAAAATGGGTTCTGTCACCTGTGTTTTATCAGCTTGATTATCCCATTTCCCTGCACAACTCCTGTCGCCTACCCTACTGCTCCAATTTGACTGATTGCTCCATTTCTCATGGTAGTAGTGTCCAGCCTAGATTATTTTAAAAGCATATTGCATCTTTGCACTTGAACGAGCAACTTGAAAGAATGATAGAGAGAGACAGAAAGTGTAGGGTGGTGGAGGAAAGAGGTATTTGGAGTCATGAGGATAACCAAGTAACCAAATCATTCCACCTCATGCCTCTGAGATGGCATGAGGTTCAATGATTTGGTTACTTGGTGATTCTCATTACTCCAAATATCTTTTTCTCGTACTAGTACTAGAAAAAAGTATTTGAAGTAATGAGGGTTACCGGTAAGGAACCAAATCATTACCTCCTAGACCCATTTCTTCTACCACTACTAACTATGTGAGGATGTACTGAGGTATAAAAATCTACCTGATTCCCAAAAAACAACAGAACGGCCAAACTAAACAAATGTAGAAAAAATTCTGAACATTTCTGAGAGAACCATTGTCTAGTTCATGACGGTCTCTAATACCTTGGAACCAAACTGCAGTGAATCAGAATTTCCTACAGCCAAACTATAATGTGGGACAAACATAGATGAAATGGTTCAAATGGCTGTTTTACCGGTCTCTGTAATAGAGGCTCAACAAACGTAAGCCCAATAGGCATCTATTCCATGTATTGATCTGCCTTGCATCGCTCCTGGTAAGACTGCATCCCATGAGGCTTATATCAGACATTGAAGTCTTAAACCATCTACTCTAGAGTCGCTATTGAGGATTTTTGGCCATGTTGAAAAAGTGCCAAAATTAACAAATTCTCCCATTTTTGCCTCCAAACTGACTTCTGGAACCACTAATCGAAGCCAAACACCCATCTCGTTTATTGTACATAAGTAGCATCAGGACTGAAGGACTCCAGAACATCTATACCATTAACTCTGTAATCTTATTTTTAGGAAAGGGCTCAGAGGCGACCATAGGATGACAAGAGCACTGCCTAAAAAAAGAACAAGCATTTGCAATGCAATGGGTCTTGCGTGTGCTCAAGTTAGAGCTCTAAAATCCTGCATCTGTGTTAAATACATTTTCGCTACCCTCAAAACATTGTTTATGCATGGATTCTTCATCAGGAGTAAAGTGTATTGGAAAGAAAGAAGTAAAGGTTGTTTCTTGTTCCTGAGGGAAAGAAGACATCACCTTGGGACAAAACCCTGGCCAACTTCAGGACCAGTCCATCAAAAAAAAATCCCAAGCAAGGAGCCTTTATGTATATTTTTTTTAAATGCCTGCAACCAAACCCCACAGCAGCTATTGTATGATCCAGTAGCATAACCTCTGAGCTACATCTTCCAAGCTCTGCAATATCAAGAAGAAACACTGTATTCAGCTTTCTCTCTCTTTTTGTAATGTAAATGTCTGGTATCTGACTCCTCTCTCCTACATAGAAGATGTGTGTACCATTCCAAACAGGCTGTCAGGTAGGAGAGTGAAAAGAAGAGACCAGTAAACATCTCAACCGCGTCTCCCATGCCAAACAAGGCCAAGATGTACATAATTGAATCCGGGCAGCAGCACTCAATTATTTAACTTGCTGCTCAGACAAAAAGTAAACCTCATGGACTTGAATAGAAACCGTCAAGCTTTCTTTACATATAGGCACAGTACTGCTGTGGTAGGGATTGTCCGAACCTGACTCCTAAAAAAGGGCAAGGAGCCTTCCCGAAGCCAATGAAAGGTACCACTCAACAGTATCTTTACTCAGAAGTAGCATTTACACTTAAAGAATTCTAGAGTAATCTCCTTGATTACCCTTGATAACCTGCCCACCAAACTATCGTATTCACCAAGAGGCAAGAGAGAGATCCTGGAACTCTAGCAGCCCAAGGGCTTTCCTTGGGTTTCACAAGCTCTGCATTTTCTCTCTTGCTGGATCGTGTTGTCATGACTCCAGAGGCAGACAAACGAAGAGGTGGTATTGTGAGCTGTCTCCCTCTTTATTGTGAGGAGGGGCTCTAGGGGAGAAGGAAGGAAAGGTCTATATTGATTGGCTTTAGCTGGGCCGCATGGTGCCTGGATGGGAGGTGGGACACCTCAAAAAGTAAGCAGTTGAATGAAAAATGGATTGGGATGGAGATTAAAGATTACGCAGCCTTTAATTTCAGCTACATCTGAAATTGATAATGCCAGTGGAGGGCTCCTAAGAAAAACTTTGAGTCCCTGCACTAAAATTGGCTCGAATGTCAAGGCTTTCTGCGTAATGCATAGAGCAGCATACAGATCAGCCCAAGGTACGTCTTATTAACTGTTCCACTCAAATCACTATCCTGACCCCTGGCGGGAGTCCTGGCGGTAGTCCTCCAAAAAACCTCTCTGCTAAGCCTCTGGAATATGGGCTAGTAGATCCAATCTACAAGATTAGAAATCACTGCATCTCTTCCTGGAGTGCCTTCACCTCCAAACTGACTTCTGGAACCACTAATCGAAGCCAAACACCCATCTTGTTTATTGTACATAAGTAGCATCAGGACTGAAGGACTCCAGAACATCTATACCATTAACTCTGTAATCTTATTTTTAGGAAAGGGCTCAGAGGCGGCCATAGGATGACAGGAGCACTGCCTAAAAAAAGAACAAGCATTTGCAATGCAATGGGTCTCGCGTTTGCTCAAGTTAGAGCTATTAACGTTAAATTCCTAACTGGACTTTTCTTGCCACATAAATTGAAAATGAAAAGTAAAATAGTTGACATAAGCAAGCTGATTCAAAGCGCCACATCCGCCATGATCATGAGCACGAAGGAGAGTCACGCTCGCAGTCAAACCTATCAGCAAACATGCAATTATCTATGTAACAGGGTTGATGGTCAACACGGTAACAAATCTGCCCCAAGGAGGGACAAACGTAAAGAAAGCATTTAATAATGATAATAAAGGGTTTTGGAAAGGCAAGCACATGAATGTGTGATGGGCGTGCATTGGATGTGGTTAAAAGTCCAGAGATTACAACACGTCGGAGTGCTTGCACTCTCTACCTAAAAATGAGCGTGGAGAATCCTAGGTCATGTCTTGCAACCTAAATGATATATAGGTGGGATTGTAATAAATAGTTCAATTAGAAGATGATCATGCATGCAAAACAGTTAGATCTTAACTGTTGCGTGACTTACTTTTAACTGTATATTCCAAGAGTCAACGCAGAGTTGTCAAAGTATTTTACATCTGCATTCAATGTAGCTAAATAAGAAACAATTAACGAGTAAATTCCTGGCTTAGCATAACCCCCCCCCCCCAGTCCCCTAGTGACTTTTTCAGGTAAAAATCCCACCTGTATTGTTGAATTTCCTCAAGCTCAAATTAAGGTTTAGGGGTAGCTTTGTCAGTATTCTTGTGTGCGTCTATGAGTAAAAGGCTGATACTGAAAGCTTCTTTTTTGTGAATATTCAAATACCCCTTTCTGATAGTTTTCCCACCTGAAACGCAGGTCGATTTACTCCTGTCAAGGGGTAGGGGGTACATAAAAGTGTGCATTTCTGATGGATACAACTACCTGTGGATTCCTCACCTAATGAATACTCCCATGGCGCCAGCATTCGACGGAAATCTTCTTACTAGTCTCTGCACGTCGACGAGGACGTCACTCTAGCCCACGCAACGCCGTCTGACGTCATACAGGCAATAAGAGGTCCTCGACGACGTGCGGACGTCAGTTCCCTTTTTTCCGTGCATTCGAAACGGTTATCTTCGAGGGAGCAACTGTTACTTTTGTGGTTACAGTGTATTTTTGCTGCGTAGTCTTTCGCTGTGGTAATAATGTCGCAGAGAAAGTCTGGATTCAAGCCTTGTCGTGAGTGTGGAGGCAAGATGTCGGTGACGGATCCTCATTCCGATTGCCTTTGGTGTTTGAGCTCCGACCACGACGTCTCGACTTGTGATTCATGCCAGCACATGAATCCAAAGGCCCTCAAGGAACGTGAGGCGAAGCTGTTTATGGCGAAATCGAAGGAGAAGCATCACAAGAAGTCTTCTTCTCCAAGACATCGGCGTCATCGAGACTCCCGGCGCCGTAGAGAATCTCGGCGTCATTCGAAGGAGACTCGTTCCAGGTCTTCGGATCGGCGCCGAAGGACATGGGAGATCAGTCCCACGGTTACGCCGCATCCTTCGACGCAGTTGCCCTCTCCGACGTCTCCAACTTCACCTGGACAGGCGTCGGTGATTGAGGTATTGGAGCCTCAGGTGTTTTCTCCGGCGTTGCAGACGTCGAGGCCGGCGTCGGGGTCGCCTCCGAGACAGGCACCCCAGTATCCGGCTTTTCCCACCCCTGGAGCCGATAGTTCCGCATTCTTGAATGCGATGTATGCCATCTTCCAACAGATGGCTCCAGGGGGTGCTCCGGCTGGGCCTTTGGCCTTTTCATTGGGTGATCCTGCGCCTCTTCGGCCGGCACCCTTTATGCCCTTTCTCCCTTTTGGGAACGTGGGCTCGGCGCCAGTGTCGGCGCCGGTGGCCGCTCCGGTGGCTTCAGAGGGATTGGCCCCGGGGATTTCCATCCCGTCGACGTCGGGATTTCGGCCTGTGACTCCGATGGGTCCATCTGCTTCAACTGCTCTTTTGTCGGCGCCGAAGTTACCTGTGGCGCCGGACACAGCGTCGGTGGCTTCTGAAGATCGGCGCCGATCTTCGACTTCGGCGGAGGCATTGTCGACTCCGCGTATTGAACAACGGCTTCATTCGAGGAGACGTGCTCTCCGTGTATTAGAGGAGCAGGAGTACCAACGAGCCCTATAGGAAGGAGAGCTAGAGGACTCGGGTGATGGGCTGCGTGGTCTGGAGTCGGCCAGTGGGCTGGACACTTCCCCTGAGTGGGATATTTCGTCCCCGGGAGAATACACTGAGGAGGCTGCTTCCTTTCATGCAGTGGTACGGAAGGCAGCTAGTTTTTTGGATCTGCCTTTGCCGGTGGTGGAGGCTAAACAAAACCTTCTAACAGAGGTGCTACATCCGGCCTCAGCTGCGGCGGAGCCTCTTTTGCCATTTAATGACGCTCTGCTGGATCCGGTGTTAGAGGTGTGGAAGAGGCCGGCATCTTCCCCAGCAGTTCACAGAGCCGTGGCCAGGAGGTATCGGGCGGCTCCGACTGACCCTGGTTTTCTGTCTAGGCACCCTACGCCGGAGAGCTTGGTGGTGCAGGCCTCCTGTTCATCTAAGTCAGCGCCTGGTTCTTTCCCGACGGTGCCTGGGGACAGAGATTCAAAGAAACTAGAGGCGCAGTCCAAGAAGATTTTTTCGTCCTGCAGTCTGGCGTTGAAGGCCACCAACGCAACCTGTATCCTGGGGAGGTATATTCATGCTCTGATGGATGACATTTCCTCATCATTTACAGAGTTTCCCCAGGGTCTTTTGGATGTTGTTTCAAATGCCCAGGCTGCTGCGACCCAGATTATCCAGACGGGACTGGATACGACCGACTCGGTAGCCAGAGCAATGGGCACAACTGTGGTGGCAAGGAGACAGGCCTGGCTCCGTAACTCGGGCTTTTCTGCGGATGTACAGTCCACATTGTTGGATCTCCCGTTTGATGGGGACAAACTGTTTGGAGCCAAGGCTGATTCGGCCTTGGAACGTTTTAAGGAGAGCAGGGCCACGGCTAAGTCGTTAGGGCTCCAAGCTCCTTCTTCCACGGCCTCTTCCAGATTTTTCAGGAGGTTTCGTGGATTTGGGCGTGGCTCTTCCTCCTCTTCCTTTCGGGGAAGATATCAGCAACCTGCCTCTTCCCATCCCTATAGATCTTTTAGGGGGAGAGGTAGGGTCCGCACCAGAGGAGCCTCTCAGCAGCACTCTGCCTCTTCCTCATCCTCTGGCGGGGTGCAGCAGGGGAAGCAGCCTTAGGCTTCCACCATTTCCCACTCACTCCTCTCCTGTAGGGGGAAGATTACAGCATTTTCTCACCAAATGGAAGACTGTTACAACGGACACTTGGGTTCTCAGTATTGTGGGAAAAGGCTACACCCTTCCCTTTCGGGAGTTCCCGCCCCTCATCCCGCCCCGCCCTTCTTATTGTTCAGAAGAACATCTCCTGTTGCTAGAACAGGAGGTACAAGCCCTCCTTTCAAAGGGCGCGGTGGAGTTGGTCCCAGAGCAGGAAAGGGGTCGAGGATGTTACTCAAGGTATTTCCTGATTCCCAAGAAGGATGGTCGTTTGAGACCAATCCTGGACCTGAGGATCTTGAATTGGTTCCTCAAGCAGGAAAAGTTCAAGATGCTGACCCTAGCACAGGTGCTTTTGGCGTTGAACAAGGAAGACTGGATGGTGTCTGTCAACTTGCAGGATGCTTACTTTCATATCCCGATACTCAAGTCACACAGGAAGTATCTCCGGTTTGTGGTGGGATCGAAGCACTATCAGTTTGCGGTCCTTCCGTTTGGTCTTACTTCAGCATCTCGAGTCTTCACGAAGGTGATGTCGGTGGTTGCGGCAGAACTCAGAAGGAAGGGGATAGCAGTATTCCCTTATTTGGACGACTGGTTGATCAAAGCCAAGTCCCTGGAGCTTGTGTCGCATCATCTGCAGTCAACAACCCAGTTGTTGTTCGACCCTTTTTCGGTGAACGAGCCCAAATCTCACCTAGAGCCCTCTCAGCACCTCCTGTTCATAGGGGCAGTACTGGATACAACATTGGGTCGGGCCTTTCCTCCGCCTCAGCGGATTCAAGATATTCAGGATTTGGTTCCAATGTTTCGAAATGGAGCGGTAGTTCCAGTCCTCAAGGTCCTTCGTCTGCTCGGTCTGTTTGCCTCCTGCATTCTGTTGGTCACGCATGCTCGCTGGCACATGAGGGCTCTTCAGTGGTGCCTCCGAAGGCAGTGGTCTCAACACAAAGGGGATTTAGAGGGTATTGTCAAGATCTCCAGAGATGCTGCTGTGGATTTGAAGTGGTGGATTGCAAGCAACAATCTTTCACAAGGAAAGCCGTTCCAGCAGTCGCCACCAGTGGCCACAGTCATAACGGATGCTTCCACTCTAGGGTGGGGAGCTCATCTGGGGGATCTGGAGATCAAAGGTCTTTGGTCTCCAGAGGAACAGATGTTTCACATCAATCTGTTAGAGTTACGGGCTGTAAGTCTGGCTCTCAAGGCCTTCCTCCCTTCCCTTCGTGGTCAGTCGGTACAGGTCCTAACGGACAATACTACCACGATGTGGTACATAAACAAGCAGGGAGGAGTGGGGTCGTACCTTCTCTGCAGAGAAGCTCTTCGACTATGGTCCTGGGCAAAGGACCATCAGATTTGCTTGATAGCAAACCATCTGGCCGGAGTCTTGAACGTGTGTGCGGACAGTCTCAGTCGCCAATTCTCGGCAGACCACGAGTGGCGTCTCCATCCAGATCAAGTCCGTTTAATCTTCCAGAGGTGGGGGTTTCCTCGGGTAGAGCTGTTTGCCACTCGGGAGAACGCGCATTGTCCGTTATTCTGCAGCCTCCAGTATCCGATGCAGGGAGCGTTGGGGGACGCGTTTCAAATAACCTGGTGCGGCCAGTTGCTTTACGCGTTTCCTCCCATACCCTTGATTCCTCGAGTATTGTGGAAGATTCGCCAGGACCGGGCTCTAGTCATCCTAATAGCTCCGGATTGGCCAAGGAGGGTATGGTACTCCGACCTTCTCCAACTCTCAATGTGCCCTCCGCTCCGTCTCCCTTTCAAGGCAGACCTCCTCTCGCAGTCGCAGGGGCAGGTTCTACACCCCAACCTCCAGAGTCTGCACCTACATGCCTGGAGATTGAACGGGGCAACCTGAGTTCCTTCTCTCTCCCGCCTGAGGTAGTGGATGTTATATTAGCGGCCAGGCGACACTCCACTAAATCTATCTACGCTAATAGATGGGCTAAATTTGTTGCGTGGTGTGGAGAGAGGCAGATTGATCCTTTGCATGCTCATCTATCGGACGTTTTGTCTTTTGCTCTGTCTCTAGCGCAGAAAGGTTGTGCAGTGGCTACCATTAAGGGTTATTTATCGGCCTTGTCAGCCTTCATATGTCTTCCAGACCAACCATCTTTATTTAAATCCCCTATTGTTATCAGATTCTTGAAAGGTCTTCTAAATAAATATCCTCCAAAGCCATTCGTTATGCCGCAATGGGATTTGTCCTTGGTCCTGACTTTCCTTATGGGGTCCCCTTTTGAACCTATGCATTCTTGCCCCTTAAGGTATTTGGTTTTAAAAACAGTCTTCCTGATAGCTATAACATCAGCAAGGAGAGTGAGTGAGTTGCAGGCCTTATCAGTAAAGCCCCCTTATACAACTTTTTATGGGGATAAGGTGGTGTTGAGGACCAAGGCTGCTTTCCTCCCGAAGGTTGTTTCACCTTTCCATTTGGCTCAGGCAATTACTTTGTCCACGTTCTATCCTCCGCCTCATCCTTCCAAAGAGGAAGAAAGACTGCACCGTCTGGACCCAAAGAGGGCGTTGAGCTTCTTTATTGATAGAACAAAGGATTTCAGGCTGGAGGATCAGCTGTTTATTGGATACGTGGGCAAGAGTAGAGGAAAGGCAGTCCACAAGAGAACACTATCCAGGTGGGTTGTTCTTTGCATTAAAATCTGTTACTCTTTGGCAAAGAAGGATCCTCCTGAGGGCATTAGAGCTCATTCCACCAGAGCTAAGTCGGCCACTTCGGCCTTGGCCAGAGGTGTTCCTGTGGTCGACATCTGCAAGGCCGCAACTTGGTCGTCCCTTCACACTTTTGCAAAACATTACTGTTTGGATTCTGAGGTTAGAAGGGACGGCCATTTTGCACGGTCAGTGCTGCAGGATTTCTTGGTTTGACCATTTAGGCACCCACCGCCGGGCGTGGTACTGCTTTGGGACTCTATTCATTAGGTGAGGAATCCACAGGTAGTTGTATCCATCAGAAGAACGAGTTACTTACCTTCGGTAACGACTTTTCTGGTGGATACATTAGCTACCTGTGGATTCCTCACGGTCCCACCCGCCTCCCCGTTGCCTTTCTGGTCTTACCAAGTAATCCTTGAGTACGCTCCTCTTGGTCTTTGAGGGTGCAATAGATGTTGTATATATTATATGTATATATCTTTGTGTATATACTTGATGTGTAGATATATATTTTAAAAAAGAGAGAGTTATATATATATATAAAAGATTTACAGTTATTCATGCAATGTTGTGTATTTTTACAATGTAATGGGATGTTGCCTTGCTCTTTCATTGCATTGCCTGGTTGTTCTCATGCACGTAAAAAATGATTGGTACTGACGTCCGCACGTCGTCGAGGACCTCTTATTGCCTGTATGACGTCAGACGGCGTCGCGTGGGCTAGAGTGACGTCCTCGTCGACGTGCAGAGACTAGTAAGAAGATTTCCGTCGAATGCTGGCGCCATGGGAGTATTCATTAGGTGAGGAATCCACAGGTAGCTAATGTATCCACCAGAAAAGTCGTTACCGAAGGTAAGTAACTCGTTCTTTATGACTGTATGTACCCCCTTGAAGTATTCAAATGCCATAGATATCAAGGTGCGCTTAGAAAGCGTGCATCTCTCGGCTGTTGAGTATGCTTCTTGCCCTGCACGGTGCTGTCTGCATTGCCCACCTTTTGAGCACAGTCAGTGCCTGGCATGGTACTCCCTCCAAACTGTTTTTTTTTTGCTTCCTATGTAAGTAGCGTATCTGTGCTCTTCGCAGCTCCCGGTGGCTTCCAACTGTATCCTCACGGCTTTCTGGTACAGTACGTGTACTGACCCTAAGGTCTGCTCCTTTGAGCTCTCATCCAGGACTCCATATTGTCTCGTCAGTTGGAAGAAACAATCATGCTTGTAAAACCCCATTCCACATTATGGTTATCTTATTCATCAAGGTTCTCTTACTCCAGTCCAAAGTGGCTGCTGTTGACTTGCGAGTTACTGCCAGCAGTATAAGTATGTAGTATCAACTGTTTTTTGGGTCGAGTGCATTTTCACCTAATTCGATGTTCTTGTCTGTGTTGCTGCTCCTGGTACCTATCCAGTTTCCCCTTCTGTGTTGTGTGCCCATGGTCCCTATCCAGTTCTCCTTTTCTGTTGCTTGCTCTTGGTCCCTATCCAGTTATTTCTGTGTTACTTGTTTTTGGTACCTATCCAGTTACTCCTTCTCTGTCGCTTGGTCCTGGTTCCGCTCCAGGTTTTGCTTCTGTGTTGCTTGCTTCTGGTCCCTATCCAGTTTCTCCTTCTCTGTTGTCTGCTACTGATTTCTATGCATTCCTTCCTTCTGTGTTGCTTCTCCTTGTCCCTGTACAGGTTCTCCTTTCTGCTGCTTACTCCCAGTCCCTGTCCAGTTAAGTCTGTGTTTCTTGGTCCTGGTTCCTTTCCAGTTACATCTGTGT
Source organism: Pleurodeles waltl (assembly GCF_031143425.1). Classification (NCBI taxonomy): domain Eukaryota; kingdom Metazoa; phylum Chordata; class Amphibia; order Caudata; family Salamandridae; genus Pleurodeles; species Pleurodeles waltl. The sequence continues at coordinate 1,026,597,631 of NC_090437.1, read as the reverse complement.
TGCTTGGTCTTGGTTCCTATCCAGTTTTTCCTTTTGTGTTGCTTGCTCCTGGTGCCTATCCGGTTTCTTCTTCCATGATGGTTGCTCCTGGGTCCTACCCAGTCACTCCTACGTTACTTGGTCTTGGTCCCTATCCAGAGTTTCCTTCTGTGTTTCTTGCTCCTGGCCCCTGTCCAGTTTCTCCTTCTGTGATGGTTGCTGCTGGTTCCTATCCAGTTTCCCCGTCCATGTTTCTCCTCCTGGTCCCTATCCTGCTCCTCTCAAGTGTATGCACAGTTTTCTCCCTGGATTCCTTAGTGTATCATCAAAGGCCAGTACGAACGGAGGAAGCAGACAAAGATTTATTCAGAAATTGAAAACGGAACATATGCTTTCCTTTGTCGTGAACTTGACAGAACGTATTTGTGAGTAAGCGAACTTCCGTCTCACGAGGCTGCTGGCCCATTGTGAGTCGCAAGGCCGAGAGGGCCTTCTGTTTACTGACAGTGAACCTGCGTGCCATGTGTTTGGCTTCACTGCCTCTTGATTTGTGACCTGGAGTAAGGGCAGAGAAATAGTATTTTTTCACATTTTCTGAAAGGGTTAATCAAGAACGTGTTTTCTCATTTTAGATTTTGCTGCGTGTGAAGCATTGAACAATGAGAACAAATGACTGGCGAGTACTGCGAGAGCCTTAAAACCACTGCAGGTAATTGTTATAAAACAATGCGCTCGTTCTCTTCCAAGTAAAGTTACTGTTGAGTCTCTTGCATACTTCTATTTTTATGTGCTTTGACTTCATATTGAGGATCAGCATTGGCTCAACAGTCGGTTTTGGCCAATTACCTCTGCCTTTGTATATTGAAACACACGTATAACAATATTTTCCCGTGGTACTATACCTGCATAAGGGTATGTTTATTCACGACCAGCCAGTAAGGATGTCAGGTTCTTATTTTGTATTGTAGCGCCTCTTTAATCTTTTTAAAGATTTTTGTTATCATTATATAGCAAATTAATTTGTAGATTTGCAAGTTTAGATTTTTTTTTTATCTTGGTAGTAATTTAACCAACATACTTTGTTGTGAATGTGATGTCTGCAGTTAGATTCGATGTAAATATATCAATTGGTGTGAGATGAAGGGTGCACATTTGATATTTCCTCAGTGGAAGGGCAACACGAAGAGTCTAGGGTTACTGTCGAACTCCCAAAATGGTTAAAAAAGTGGTGTGTGTGCTTTACAGGCCTGGATAAATAGAGTTTACGGATTTATTGTTGAGTAGACCTTATTGCAGTAAATATAAAGAGATAATGTGTTTGACATACAGTGCCAAATACATCGTAGCTCTGTTTACGGTCTTTTGAATTTTGTATTCATTGTAGGTGCTATGTGTTAACGCAAACAGTTCATTGTTCGGCATGCTCGATTTAAAAGCTAATAAAATGAGTAACAGGCATTGCAAAAGCAAATAGATCTGCAAGCAGGTGTGATTATTTTTTTGTTTTGTATATTGCGAGCATATGCCAGAAAATAGAAAGAAAAGTGGGACACCGCCCAAACTTGAAAATTAAAAAGAAACACAAAAAACATCAAATATAATTTTAATATAGCATTTCGGTAGCTTCCTAGCGGGCATGTGTACTTAGAACAGGCATCAACACCATTTTTGGTTTTAATACACATCAAAGGAAAATACTATTCCTATTGACAAAAAGAAAACATATTATTTGTTTTGAATTACTGTAACCGCAAGACACAGTTTAACCTCACAATGATGACTGATGAAATACATATAGATGAAGAATGGAAGAAAAGAGAAAGTAAAGTATTGGCCCACTAGTCCTGATTCGGAAAAGCAGTTGTTTTTGGTAGATGTGCACTTGTGATCAGGTAAAATTCTGTTGCAGTGCCTAAAGCGGGCTGACCCACTGCATCATCCTGTATGGTGTGGTGGGAGGAGGCAAACTGTAGATGATAGTTGTACCAACCAGTGGATGAAGAGATCTCACTCAAAGCTCCTCAAAGCATATATGTATTTTTTATGTATAATTTCTTTTATTACAAGAGGCTGGTGAGACAGTTCAGTCTGTCTCTAGGCAAGACTGAAAAGGGCTAGAAGCTTCGCAGGTAGCACTTCTCAGATGGCTTCATGGGTAACTCTCTGAAACAGCTAAGCACTGTAGACCATGTCAGGCTAAGATCGGAGAACAACTTTGAATAGATGCATAAGGTAATTTAGTGATGGCCAGTTACATGGGTGTCTGCCAAAAATTGGAGTGTGTCCTGATTGCCAATATGTTGATGCTCCCAACCTCATTTATTGTCTTGGGTATTTTTGTGTTTCTAACTGTGAAGCTGTCACTGGCTGTTAGCTGTCCGTAGACTGAATGAAGTTCTCCTTTGGAAAAAAGAACAATGTAGAAAATTATATGTATAATTATGATTGAAGAATTCTTAGATTCCCCTCAGAGATTAGAACTGATCCATACCATTTGAAATTTATTTGCAAATGTTTTTTTTCTTTTTCATTTGAAAATATGTGGCAGGTTACAGTATGAAACTGCTGTTTGCCTTATGGTAAATAACTATTAAAGAGGTAGAATGCCCAGCATTGTTAAAATTAACTATAGTTAAATGTTCAAATGTATCCAGTAAAATAAGATTAACAAAAAAACACTATCATCATATGAGATATGTTACATCGCAGCGTCTCTGGTACGCAGGGATTCTTCCTAGGCCCAGATGCACCCGCTGTTCACTTCTAGCGGCCAGTTTCTTTCATATGGTATGGTAGTGTCCCAGTGTAGCACACTAGTGGAAGCTAATCGCCAAAACTATTTCCCGTGTTTTAGAGAGACCTATTGAGCTATCACCGAGAATAGCTCTACTACGTCTCCAGGAGGGTGTTGGAGGTACCTTGGGGGATCGCACAATCCTAGTCCTGGCAACAGTGGTCTCCAACAGGGAGATTGCATGCAAATGGAAATCCAAGAGCCCACCAACGCTGTCCGAATCAAGGTCCGGAATAGACTGGAGCGCAAAACAGGAAGAGCCTGTATAGATAGCCAGAGGCTGTTCCAACAAATACCACAAGAAATAATGCAGATGGTGGGGACTGCTATGGCCTGACGAACCTGCCTGGCACAGCCCCCAATGATGAAGGCCCACCACAAGGAATAGGGTATGGGGAAGGTGCAATGTGATTTCACAGTGATTTCAGTATGTTAATGTACATGTGTATCGGAAAACCAATAAAATACGTTTATTAATAAAAGCACAGGTTCAAATTGCCCTCCTTATTCTTGGTGAGGGATTCCAATATTACGTCTGCTGATTTTTTTTATCTGGCAGGAAATGGCATCAATGTCCCATATGCACTGAGAGAACTCCCAGGGTATTGAGTACATTGATTTAAAATTTCCGCAAAACGACCCCCTCCCAACCCTTTGGGGGATTGTCATAGGAAATTGATTGCATTCCAGGCATGGCATGGCATGCCAGCCGGCATTACTTGTGTGTGTTAAGAGTGCCTACCAAGAAAGCAGATGCCCCACCACACATGCTGCATTCTCTAACACTGGTAGCTGGGTGTGGGTAGTTAGCCACGGCTGTGCCTCCTAGGCCTCAGTGGTTTGGTGGTTGGCCTCCAAACCTAAGCCCCTTGGTCCTTTATATACTTAAAAGGTAGATTTATAAGTCTTTTCAGAAGGCTGGCATCTTAGGATGTATTTCCTTCAGCAGGTGTTCCTCCATTTGTGGTGCTTGGCAGGAGAAGACTTGATTCAGAGTTTGGTGTTCTTTGCTTTTTTATTTTTGTAAGGTTTACAGTAAAAAAGGCATATTTGCATTTAGTGTTGCTTCTTCTGGTGAGCAATGTGTTATATAGTAGCAAAGCAGGTCGAAATGTGAGAGCTTTCTGTATGACACAGGCCATTTTGAAGTAGATTCTGATTTCCATCAGAAACAAATAAAGGGCTCTCAGAACAGGGAAGATGTGTTCTTATTACTTTGCTTGTTGTAGGAGTCATGCTGCTCGGAAGGGGCACTAAGCCAGAGGTGCCTGGATTACTGTTCTAAGGTCAAAGGTACGAATAGTTGCTGTTCCTGTGTAAGAGAACAGATAACTGGAATGAAGCAGTACTAGTCTATTTGGGTACGTGGGCTATGGCTCTCTTCAGACTGATGATGGCGCCAAGTGCAACAACAACAAGGTGATGGATGGAAAGCTTGAATTAATTTCAGCCACTGGCAGTCGCTCGGGCTGCATCCCACTCCATCATTTTTCAGCCACGATACTGCCTCACTTTGCACCCAGGCATATGCAAATCAGTGTTGACCCTGCTTCAATGCGAACAGTCCCGCCCGAACTGCTAAGCCAGGTCCCCCCTCAACCAGAATACAAACAATGTAGGACCAGTTTTGCCTTTATTATGGGCTCTTCAATGAGGTATAGCTCGATTCGAGTGGCACAGTGAGGTGGTGGGTTTAATGCTTGAATTAATCTCAGCCGCTGGCAATCACTTGGGGCTGCATCCCACTCCATCATTTTTTTGCCCTTCATGGCACCTCAGTTTGGAACCAGCAAGTCCTGGATTGCTTGTGTTCAAGTTCAGGGCGGACCTTGCTTGGCAGTTCGGGCTGGACTGTTCCAAATGGAGCAGGGTCACAACTGATTTACATATAGCTGAGCCCAAACTAAGGTGACATGGTGTGCAAACTAACAATGAATTGGGATGCAGCCCACATAATTACCAGTGGCTGGGATTAATTAAAGCATTCCATCCATCACTTTTTTGTATACTTTAGTGTGTTGGCCTAAATGGGGCAGGTATGCCCAGACATGGGTCCTGTGCACACTTTGTCACTGGAATCAAGTTGTACCCGGCTGATGAGCCCATAAATAGGACAAAACCAGACCTGGGTTGCTTGTGTCCAGTCCAGGAAGGACCTAGCTTGGCAGTTCTGACTGGACTGTTCCGTTTCAAGCAATGTGATGACTGATTTGCATGTGGCTGGGTCCAAGCTGAGGTGACATGGTGTGCAAAATGACAATGGATTGGAGTGCATCCCCGAATAATTACCAGTGGCTGGGATTAATTCAAGCATTCCAGCCATCACTTTTTTTTTATACTTTGATGAGGCCAAGTGATCATGTTGAAGGTACCAGTGTGGAACCTGTTCTCATATGTTATAGTTTCTCTCTTATTTTTGGACTGGAAGTGACAATTGTCCGCTATTGAGGAGGAAAAATAAAGTTTGGCCTGCTTAAGTTTTACAGAGAATGAGGTAATCCAGTTATGTAGATCTTCTCTGAAGTATTTTGGGAATTCTACATCTGATGGGCAGAGATTTCTAGGTAAAGTTGGGTAACATCATCATGCTAATTAATGGATGTTAATACCTTTTCATTGGAGTTGCTGGCAAAGCAGTCTATGCAAAGATGGAATAGAAAGTGAATGATAATAGACTTTGCAGTATTCTGCTGTTCCGGGGAAGGCTGCATGATTTGAAACAGTCCATGCGAACTTGATGAGAGAAAGGATGAAAACAAATCAAGTACATGCCCTTTCATTCCCATTCTTGTGGTGAGGATGGTAAGATTCATTTTGTGGTTAACTGTATCAAGTGTTGCTGACAGTTCATGAAACACTGCTAAATATGCATCAGGTTAAATCATTGTTTTTCCAGTATCATTTAGAACGGGGTCTCCAACGAGTAGCTCCGGAGCTACTGGTAACTCGCAGATACCCTCAAAGTAGCTGTGAGGGTTGACGCCAAGACAAGTGTCTAATTCATATTAAATAAGGCAGCACTGCTTCTCTCAAGACCCATAGAGTGACAGCAAGCCGAACCAATAACAGCGCCTTTTGAAAACACTCGAGACACACTCTTCCTGTAGCTCTGCCACATGACCATATGCCTCCCTTCTCAATCAAGCTAACTCACTAGGAGATGGGCCATGTTGTAAATCCTTGTAGATCCTCTTCTGCCAGTCCCATCTTGTGTAAACAATGGACCATGAAATAAGAGAGCCAGCAGTAGCGTGAGCAGTAACCACTGCTGACCTCCAAAATGTGGGACTGCAGCAGCCATAAGAAAAATGTGTTACTTGGGTGCATGATCAGCCAATGAGCTGAGGAGAGGAGGTTATGGATCTAGAGATGAGACAGTTAAAAGCCTCATGTGCATTCATTTTTGTATATGTATGGATGTGTACACAATTATGTGTGTCTGCTTGACACTGTGCCCCTCCCTGTGGACCCTGGAAGCTTTTTAGTCTCAAATACTGTCAGAAGTATATGCTACTCTCCTTCTCCATCATAAGGGGTTCATCTTTGGCACAGATGTGTCCGTTCATGGCATAATAATGCCAGTGGCATGATAGTGTCCATTGTTGACTATTTTGGGCACTCTGGTCTATTTGTGGCATACCGGAAGCCAAGCCATCATTGACATTATAAGAGCATGATTAGCATACTTTATTCCATCCATGACTTAATAGTAGCTGCCCCTTGCATAATAATAGCTATAATTGATACATGTTGGGCAGCCTTGACACAATGGTGGTCCTAGGGCAGTGGTGAGCATTATTGACATTTTACAGGCATTCCCAATATTATTGTAATACCTGTTCATTTGCAGCAGAAACTGTCCTTATAAGGAATCTGTACTTGTCAGCACTCGATAAGAAATTACAAACTGATATTTGAGAACTATCTATTTCCTAAAATAGAAAATGGGGTTTTAAAGGCAAAATTCTGTTTTTTTGCAAAATATTTTTCTTTTTGAATCTTTTCCCCCTAAGATAGAAAGTGGTGTTTGACAGAAAAATCTGTATATTTTCAGAAACCGATATGTTGAAGACAAAGGTTGCAATTCCTACACACATTTCAAGCTGATAGTTGAATGATATGTCAAGCTGAGTTGGAGACATATTGCTGTGGTTACGCCATTTGTGCCAGAGGGAACATGCTGCTTTGTCTTTCTTCATTACTCTGATGGAGGCATTTATTATTATTGATAAGCACTTCAACAGCATTTCTGCTTTTACCCTTGCCAGAACTGCTTGGTAGTCACTATTGATAATTCTGCTTAGGATGGTGATCAAGTAATGTTAACCTGTGGTTACAATTTTACACTGACAACATTTTCTAATAGCTCCTGGGGGGCTTTCCTTCAGCAGAAGTAGCTCTCACCTACAGAAAAGGTTTAAACCCCTGATCTAGAATCTGTTGGGTAGCTGTTTGTGTGGTGTGGTTGGGGCAGCAAACTACTTTGAATGCATTCAAGAGGTCATTGATAGAGTGTGGAAATAAATGATGTTACAAGACTGCCTTTTCTATTATTTTCAGAGAAAGGGATGTTTCGAGTCAGGTTTTGCAATTCTTTGGAATTCCAGTTAGATTTTAACTGTAAGAGCGTTATCCGATGCGACGATGGGATTGACTCTTTTTCTAGGGAAGAGGTCAAAATGTGCATATTAGTTGAGGACATGACTTTATCTGACTATCTGGAATGTAATCTTTGGAATTGGATGAAGGATCACAATAAGCTCCAGTTTGAAGTATGCTATATTAGTCACATTTTATAAGTGAATACACCTTTTTTATGGTATTGTAGTGCAATCTCTATCTGGGCTTCCATTTTGTGCAGAACTGGCAAGGCCATTAGCTGGACTGGAACAACAATTGTTTGATTGTGGATGTTGTATTGCTGATTTGGTTGTGTGTGATTAGTAAAGGGTTTATGATATTTAGATTTGGAATGATTTTGGTTAGTTTGACTGTAGAGCAAGCTTGATTTAGAGAGCTTTGTTGTGTTTTTGTATATGGGTTGGTGTCAAGTGGTGGTCCTTTTGTCTTTGAATTCTGGGAGGGTAGTATCAATTCTACTGTTAGGCAAAATACTGTTTTTCCTATGTAAGCCAGGTAGGTGTGGTGGAATGTTGTGCACTTCAAGATATGTTATGTTTATACTAATGTTATCTGCTTGTTTCTATAGTAAATGTTGGTGTGGTTCATGACTGTGTGAGTGATCTAATAAAGCCTTGCCAAATATTTGGCTCTGTTGTTTTGTGTGCATCATGGGGAGGAGGTTCTGTTTAGTTGTACCTTTTGGAGAATCAGGTGGAACTCTACAGTGAACGTCACACACTGAAAATCAGTGTGTGACGTTCACTGTAGAGTTCTATTGAACGTGCTGAAAGACAGACTACAGCTTATCAGAGGTGTTTTGGTAATGTAGTAGTAAGCCTATAATGTATTGTCTGTTGATTTTTGGATTTGGACAGTCACTAGTCAGATTATAAGTAGCTGTTCTCCTAAATCAAAGTTGCTTTTATACATGAATGTGTTATTGGCTGGTGCTTTCTGAAGGTGGGTAATCGGCCTTGGTTGTCCTGTAGGTGAAAAACAGAAAGAGGGGGCGATACAATCGTCACATTTAGAGATAAATGCATTCTACAACAGTCATGTGGTTTAAGCTCAAGCAATACAGATGAAGGTATTTATATTAAGGAAACTGGCAGGCAGGACCAGCTTACAGACACACAGTTTGTTAACTGCATTTGAAGTTGGATTGGATCTTCAACCTTTAGGGTGGCACTGAAACATTTTCCTAATCTAGGCTTCCTTGTTCAACAGTCAGTATGATTGTGTTAAGAATAAAATAAAAGGGTGAGGGTGAGGGATAGAGAGAGAGGAAAACTGAGAGATAAAGGTATGGTACTTTCCCTTTAATTTCCCTAAGGTCCTGCCTTAGTACTGAGTATTCTTAACACAACATGGGGTAAATGACCAGAATTGTAACCCAAGGTTACCTACGTGGCTTTTATACTGGAGCCGCTAATTTCTTGACCTGACCAGGGCTTGCCCCTGTTCCCAATGCATGGAGTGAGACAGGGTGCAAACCCTTCCCCATTTGATGCTTGAATACTAGGGTCTTGTAGTGCTAGATGAAAATGATGTTGTCGTGTTGGTTGAGAGAATAAGTACAGGGTAGAACTGTAAAGTGCAGTGTTGTGTGTAGATTGGGGAAGATGGACACAGGTCATGACCAACCGCCCTGCTCATGCTAGGAGAACAACGTTCTGTTATGTTGGGTGGGAGAATGAGTGCATAGTTGAATTGTGCAGTGCAGTAGTCTGTATTTACAAAGCAATAAGTACGTAGGGTGAGGCCCTCCTCCTATTTGGCACCAGAATTTCAGAGTCTTGGACTGCTAGGGAAGTATGATATGATATGTTATGTTATGTTCCCATTGAGAGAGTGCAGTGTGGTGTCTATCAGGGTGGAAAGATTCAGGCCGCCAGTCCCTTCCCATTTGGCATAAAGCTTTCAGGGTCTTGAGCTGCTAGAGGAGAATTATATTACATGAGAGCAGAGCAGCGCAGTGTTGTAGGGGAAGAAGGTCTCTGGGAACAGACAATGTCCTTTTTGTCTGTAGGATTTCTAGGTCTTAGACTGCTGGGGTTTATCTATGAAGAGGAAGGATACAGGTTGTAGACCCCCTACTGTATTGGCACCAGGAATTGATTGAATGGGTCTGCTTGCTCAGTGGACTAATGCATCTACTACTGGAAACGGTCTGACCCCATTGTCAGGGGTTGAAATCCCGCTGCACCATATCAGTGTTCATCCTGCAGACGTCAGTAAGAAGAGTACAATTGATTTGTTTAACAATAAACATTCTTTGACCATTAAAAGCACCAAGAGAAGCTTGGGGTGAACGTGTTCGCTGCAAACATAACTTTTATATTACAATTGCATAAGTACGAGTTTTTCTTTTGCCCCTTGTGTATTTTTAGCATCTAGCTGAAGAGAATTCGGTGTAGTTGTTTGCGATAGAGGCTCAGCATGCAAGTTTAGCTTTTTGAGTTCAGTTGAACATGGATAATTGGGAAGAGAGCCTTGAAGTGGTTTGAGGATTCATTGATGTGTTTAAAATAGTCTGCTCTTAGTAGAAGATTGAGCTCCTTAATTTTTTTTCTGTGTTGCTTTTCAGTGCTAGTAGTGCTTCTAATGTTGAAGGTTTGTTTTACATTTTTTTAGTTGTCATTTTGCTGACGTTAATTTTGCAGGGTGAGGGGTGCCTATGCTTTTTCGTGGTCATAAAAAATGACATTACTATAGTAATTACTTAGATCTTTGGAATGTGGAATGACTTTAGCTTTTGCAGTGATTTTAGTTCTGTAAGTACTTGCAGGATAAATATATTTTTCAGGGGTTGTTTAATGATTTTCTCTTATTTCGCCAGGCCTGCTAGTGCAGACCTAAGATACTCATGCTAAACTTTATCGCATGGTAGCTGAGGCTTGCGAACAGGATAATTAACTTAAGCAGAATGCCTTTGTTGTGAGTGAGTCCGGACGGATACTGGCTGGGAGAGGCCATGTTATGTCTAGAATTTGGTTACTTCAGAGGTAAGTGAGTTTTTGGTTGCTGTGCTATGAAACACTGAACTCTTGTGTACCTTTTGCTTGTATCTATAGTAGGCCTTTACTGCACAATTTCAAGTTTGTAAAAATTCTTATGCCCCAAGGCATTATGGTCATTTTGTTTTTTTTCTCACATTTTTAGGACCACTAATAAGTATTTTATGTTGTTCTGGGCTCATCAAACGAGAGTAGCAATGCCAATTTGCAATTTGGAGGGAGTTAAATATACATGCAGCATAACGGTTCACTAGCTTCTCAATGCTCTTTGCAATAATGAAACTTCTACATGAAGCAAAGATTTCAACTTAAAAAACTTGTTATGCAACTGCTTGGCAACAAACAAGCATCAATGTCAATCGGATTAGGACTTCACTTAATTCCTCTTTCTGGTCTCCCATTGCACTCTGGATATTGTAGTTGTACAATCATGATAAAATCATTAGTCACTATTCAATGCGGAGAAATAATGACATGTCATTTCTCTTGAGAATCTATCATTCTTGTATGTAACAATTCCACAAAAGCCAGATAGTTGCTCTAAAAACAAAATCTTCTTGCAGGGGTAAGGCTACTTTCAAACCTTACTCTCCTGGTACATCTAGTTTTCTGGGTACACCATGTAGTCACTGTTGGATTGTATTCAGAAAAAAGAATCTGTGCAAGCCCAAGTTCATCCAAATCCAAACCTGTTTAGGCTCATGTTTTTTTTTTTTTAAATTTTTTTTTTTTTATGACAGTTTGATATTTTTCACCATTTATTAAACACACACCTATGGTCCAAATGGGTTCAAAACATATGTCAACTTTGGTGAAATTTGATAGATATCTTAGAGCTATTTCACTTCTTGTGCGTTCTCTGGCTAAGTCTCTTTTAAAAAGCATTCCTTCCATAATTTAATGCAGTGTGTTTTCAATTAAGAAATTTGTGAGCTCACCAGATTTGTGTGTATATATTCTCGGACACAAATCGCAGTTAAATGTTATTTGAGATTCAGCAAAAACAAAACACAAGAGCAATAAAATTTGCTAGGCATTGATATTCAGTGCACACGACATACACTGTAGCTCTCACTGCCCACCGTGTTTGCTCTCGGTAGACAGCTTTTATGTGCCACCTTCAAAGTGATACATTGAGCATGGTGGGCAGCATGAGCTATGGTATGTATTGTGTGTTTTTAATAAAATAACTGACCAATTTCTGATCTTTTTCTGTTTTGTATTCATTGAACCATAACTATCATTTACATGTATTTTCCAGTTTTTAGGTCGACTGCGAGACATGCTGTGTTCAGTATAGGGGCTTAGGCCACGCCCACTCTTGCCTTTCGTTCTTTGTTGTGCTTGTCTTAAATGCTTCACTTTTAGCGGTGTGTTGTGCTAAATGTCCTTCCTTTGCGCGCTAAGTTCCCGCCCAGGGAGCATTCACTAAGAGAACATTTTTGTTGTCCATCACACTACGTTGCGCTTCCTCCAGTGTGTGATAGCCCTGCCTCCCTCCTCCCGTTTGGTTTCAGTTTTCCCTTTGATCCGAGCTGTGATCCTTTCTCCTCGCGGCTCGGCGCATGCTTCATCTTCAAGGGTATGTTTATTATTTTAAACTGTTGAGCCTTGCTCTCGTTTTGTGTCTTCTTCGAGCTCATGGCGGCCGTGGCGCTTTGAAACGGCTCGCTTATGTCAAATGTTTTACTTTTCATTTTTTTTCATTTTTGATGTTGGTGTTTTGACTGCAATGTTATTGACGTTTCTCTAAGTAGAATTTTTTCATCTGTTGGTATACGTGCTTATGCTGTTTATTTTAATTTTTACTTTTAGGGTATGAGCTCGATGTGGACTCACCCGTCTTGTTAGCGTATGAGCTTGACGTGCACTCGCCCATCTTGCCAGTTTAGATGGGGCTCTACTTTCAGTAGCCATGTCCAACATTGTCTCCTTACTTGTTGCCCCCTGTGTTCCTCTATAAATGGTCTGCTTCCTGTATCTGGGGTCCTGCTCTTACTGAAACGTCTTTTCCTCCCCTCCATATCTCTCTTGTCCAGTCTTTCTCCCTTGCTTCCATCTTTTGCTCTAACCTATCTATATTCTCTTCCTTCTCCCATCCCTACCTATATCTGTTCTTTTCCAATAGAATTTTCTCGCTTCAAACATATCTCCGTCGTTCATTCTTTCTATTCCTCCTTCTCCCTCCTTTTCATATTTTCTTCTTTTTCGCGATCACCCAAGCAATACTGGTTCTCCTTGGCGGAAGCAAATAATGCTTTCCATACTGATCCCTACAACTGGTGCACACCTGTGCAATGTAAATAAAACTGAATGACTGCGCTACATTTTATCTACCATACCAAAGTTGGAGTGTCAGAGCTTAAGAAAATTATTTAAAGCATGCTTACCAAAAGGCAAGTAACTATATGGTTGACAAATACACATCTCTGTATATTAACCCAAAAAGATTACATAATATATCTGTAATACAAAAATATACTTTTCCCACTTCACTTTTCCAGCCTTATTTTCCAATTTCTGTTCAGACGTTTACACAACACAAGGTTGTGCATTCGTCTTCTCAGGGGCTTGTTATTTCTGATGTCAGTAGCCTCCAGTGACCACCAAAACATGGCAGGAAAAGAAGAAATTATGTGACAGGGTTGACCAATTTATGTGGCAAGACAAGTCCAGTTCTGAATTTACAATGCCAATAGCTCTAACTCAAGAAAGTGTGAGACCTATTGCATTGCAAATGCCTGTTTATGATGTATTGCAATTACCTGCCTTGCTCCCAATTCTCATACGTGGACAAATCTGTTTGCTCAAGTCTTTTGGTCATGCGCAACAGAGATTTGGCCTTTAGCTAGGCCTGGCCTAACCGTCTATAAATAGCGGGCTAGACTACTTTTTAACACTCTTTAACTTTACACTTATCTGCATAAACATAAGCATGCATTGCCCTTTATTTGCTGTTTGCCAAATTTCCTTCTGATGAATCAAACAGCGTCCAGGTTATTAATGAGTGGAAAAGTTAGTATATTACGCCTTTAACTTTGCCCCCCTGAAGATGTATTGACATCCACTTTACATATCAATAAAAACTAATCCTTTTAAAGTTCTGTAAAACTGGATGGAAGTTATCAGATTGTGCCAACGGTATTATTAAAAGACCACTTTTTTGCCCGCTCCCCGTTTTTAGCTGGGTCCCCCTTGATGGATCTGCATGAACTTTAAATTTCCCCAGAGTAAGCTAAACCTGCCAAATGTCTGCTGAATTTCAAACATGCATGTCCCCCAAACGATGCTACATTTATAAGCAAATAAAAAAAGCTGTCAAAATATTAACCTTTTAAAGTCCACATGACATATTTTACAAACACTAATATTTAACACCAGTGAACACATTTACACCATATCAAGAAAAACACGTATTCTACATTCATGCCTCGTTGTTGTGAATCCGTTCAGTGGATTGTACTCTAACAGTAAACAACTGTAACTTTTCCCTTGTTGCACAGAACTGCATGAAAATTTGCATGCCAGCTGCATACCGTAAACAAGTGCAAAAAAATTGCAGATTCATCAGTAGTGCTCAGAGTTATAGGAAGGTTCAGAATGATTTTTCAGTGGCAAGTGTGACAGAATCATAACAACTAAGTGTTTCATAACATATATACATATGTGTGTGTGTGTGTGTGTATATATATATATATATATATATATATATAATATAATATTATTAAATGCAGTAGTCGCTGCTTTGTCGTTATGGTTCTATCGTACTTTCCATGGAGAATATATATATATATATATACATATATATATATATATATATATATATTTATATTTATATATGTTGTCCGAGTCTGCAAAAATTACTCTGTAGTTACTAGTAAATCACATTCCCGCAATTTGGTTAACTGGGGACTAAGGGTCAGATGTACAAAGCACTCACTTGGTACATTTTAGCAAATTGACAGAGAAAGCCTGATCTGTTTCTCAAAAGCAACAAAACAAGTTACATTTTTGAAATAAAAAATCTAGTATTAAGTTGCTTCCTGTAAGTCTGTGATTGAAAAAAAATCAGTAGGAAAGTAGCTTCTCTCTAGCATGGTTACCCCCACTTTTGGCCTGTTTGTGAGTCTGTGTCAGTGTGTTTTTACTGTGTCCCTGGGATCCTGCTAGCCAGGACCCCAGTGCTCATAGATGAAAACCTATATGTCAGTGTGTTTTGCCTGTCTCACTGAGATCCTGCTAGCCAGGACCCCAGTGCTCATAGTTGAAAACCTATATGTCAGTGTGTTTTGCATGTCTCACTGAGATCCTGCTAGCCAGGACCCCAGTGCTTATAGTTTGTGGCCTAATATGTATGCCTGTGTCACTGGGGCTCTGCTAACCAGAACCTCAGTGCTTATGCTCTCTCTGCTTTTAAATTTGTTGCTGTAGGCCAGTGACTACATTTACCAATTTCAATTGGCATACTGGACCCCCCCTTACAAGTCCCTAGTATATGGTACCTAGGTACCCAGGGCGTTGGGGTTCCAGGAGATCCATATGGGCTGCAGCATTTTGTTTGCCACTCATATGGAGCTCAGACAAACCCTTGCACAGGTCTGCCATTGCAGCCTGCATGAAATAAGGCACATGTTATTTCACAGCCATTTTCACTGCACTTATAAGTCACCTATATGTCTAACCTTCACTTCCTGAAGGTTAGGTGCAAAGTTACTAAGTGTGAGGGCACCCTTGCACTAGCAAAGGTGCCCCTACATAGTTCAGGGCCATTTCTCTGGACTTTGTGAGTGTGGGGACACCATTACACATGTGCACTACATATAGGTCAATACCTTTATGTAGCTTCACAATTGTAACTCCGAATATGGCCATATGACATGTCTAAGATCATGAAATTGTCCTCCCATTCCGAATCTGATATTGGGGAACCAATTCCATGCATCCTGGCAGCTCCACCATGGACCCCCAGTATTGCCAAACCAGCTTTCTGAGGCTTGCACTGCAGGTACAGCTGCTGCCACCTCACAGACCGGGTTCTGCCTTCCTGAGGTCTGGGCAGCCCAGTCTCAGCAGGAAGGTAGAACAAAGCATTTCCTCTGAGAGCAGGGTGTTACACCTTCTCCCTTTGGAAATAGGTGTTACAGGCTGGGGAGGGGTAGCCTCCCCCAGCCTCTGGAAATGCTTTGAAGGGCACAGTTGGGGCCCTCCTTGCATTACCCAGTCTACACCAGTTCAGGGACCCCTTCTCCCCTGCTCTGGCAGGAAACTGGACAAAGGAAAGGGAAGTGACCACTCCCCTGTCCATCGCCACCCCAGGGGTGGTGGCAAGAGCTCCTCCACTGTGTCCCAGACTTCAGCCATCTTGCTTTGCAAGGTGTGGGGGCACTCTGGAGGGCTCTGAGTGGCCAGTGCCAGCAGGTGACGTCAGAGACCCCTCCCGATAGGTCCATACCTGATAAGGTAGCCACTCCCCCTCTCAGGTCTATTTAGGGTCTCCCCTGTGGGTTCTGTTCAGGTTCTGCTTGCAAGTTTCCTTCAGGAATCCTCTGTAACCACTTCAGACTCTTCTGACCTCAGATCAACCACAGCCTGCTCCAAGAAACGCTGTAACTGCAACAAAGTGTCTACAAGAGACACTTTTCTTCAGCAACCTCAGCACCAGGTTAGCAACTGCAACAGTTTCCTCGGTTCATCCTGCACCAGAAGGACCGAAGAAATCTCCTGTGGAGTGACGGAGTCACTCCCCTGCTCCAAGCAGGCACCTTCCAAAGCAACCACGGGTACCCTGGTACTCCTCTCACGGCGACGAGCGTGCTCCTAAAGACACAGAGGGTGGACCTCATCGACATAGACTGTCCTGAGGTGCTGCTGACGCAATTTGGAGGAGGTAAGACCTTGCCTTCCCTGAGAACGACGGTACCCCATGTGTGTTGGCGTCTTTGCCTTCTGAAGCCTCGGTGCACTCTTTGCAAAATTCCTTCATGCACAGCCTGGCCCAGGTCCCCAGCACTCTACCCTGCGACGCTCAACTTGGTGAGTTGTTCTCTGGCGGTGTGGGACCTTCTTTTGTTGTGCTGCATAAACCGCGTTTTGCACCTCCTTTGAACCTGGATCCTGTGGCTTCTGGGGTGCTGGCTGGCATCCTGAGGGCTCTCTAAAGTGCTGAGAGCCCCCTCTTCCTCCTCACACAGAGTTGAGGCCCCCAGGTCCCTCCTACATCCATCCAGCGCCATTTCGATGAAAAGTGCACTTTTGTCGTAACCAAGGCTTGTTGGCACCTTCCAACACGAAATATTGTCTCCAACGATCTTCACGCCGTGGGACACCTGTTGCATCACGCAGGAACCCGCTGGCATCTTCCTAGGGTGCATTTCTGCAGTCTTATACTAACTGGGGACTCGTCTTTTGCACCCTCTTCTGGGTTGGCAGGGGATCCTGTCCTTCCTGGAACTTCTTTCTACTTCTGGACTTGGTCCCCTTCCTTTCCAGCTCTTCAGGTCCAATAATCCAGCAGTTGTTCTTTGCAGACTTGGTTGGCTGCTGCAAAATCCCCAAAACGAGGTGTAGTGTGTCCTAAGGAAACTTACAGTACCTTACTCCTGCTTTTCTGGGCTCTGGGGTGGGGTAATTTACTTACCTTTACTGTATTCTTACTCTCCTAGCGATTCTGCACACACTACACTTGTCTAGGGGAGATGTTCTGATTCACATTCCACTTTTTTAGTATATGGTTTGTGTTGCTCCTAGACCTATTTTCTCCAATTGCATTCTATGGGATTTCCTACTGTTTGCATTGTTCTGTGACTATTTACTTGTCTAATTTTGGTGTTTAGCGTATATATTGTGTATAATACTTACCTCCAGAAGGAGTATTGTCTCTAAGATATTTTTGGTACTGTGTCACCCAAATAAATACCTTTATTTTTTGTAACATTGAGTATTGTCTTTACTTGTGTATAAGTACTGTGTACCTATAAGTGGTATTGCATGAGCTTTGCATGTCTCCTAGTTCAGCCCAAGCTGCTCTGCTATAGCTACCTCCATCAGCCTAAGCTGCTAGAACACTACTACATTCACTAACAAGGGATAACTGGACATGGTGTAAGGTGCAAGTACCCAAGGTACCCACTACAAACCAGGCCAGCCTCCTACAAAATCCTCGAGTTGATGAAAGTTAAATTTGGTAAGTGTACTTTTGAATGCATAAATTTGACAAGTTTGGTTGAATCACTGCTTTTGCAGATTTAGGGCTGGAGTCGGATTTTGGACATTTCTAGTTGCGGCACCCTGCAAAAGTAGATTAACACCAGGAAACCTGTACATATGGAGCATCTGCGGGCTTTGCAAATATTGATTCATTATCATAATCACATTCCTTGAAGAGTTGCTGCATTTGTCCAACAACATAAAGTAGTACCCTGTCCCATATCATAATCTGCAGCAATAGAGTAGCAAGACAGTTAGGTGGGGTTGCAGGTTTTCACTAAGGTTCAAAAGAAACTCTTTGTGGCTCGAACCTAAGGTCAAGAAAGAACAATAAGGATTTGCCATTCATATTAGATCTACTATATCAACGTAGGTTGATTGAGCTGGTGGACTCTTCTTTGCGAGATTCACCTATAGTCGTTGCTAAATGTATAGAGATTCTCATAATTGAGATTCCGGTCTCAAAAAAGAGAGCATTGTCAGACGTAGTTATTCACTGTTCAGTCAATGCTAACATTTCTTTCGTGCAGCAGTGACTTGTAAAGCACCAGGTTACATTATCTCCTTCAATGACAATATACACAACCTACACCTTCAAACACTATGCAACAAGGCCAAAAACATGGGCCGCCTTAATATGCAGGCTAACAAGATTCAATGTTTGTCTGACGCACTTGTGGAAACTAGAACTCTTGGGCTTCATCCAGCTGGCACGTGTCTTCACACACAAGGCCAGATAAAGGCTTGACTTTATCTTTTCTTGGACCGTGCACTTGTGTATTGCAAAGACAACCCCATTCCCTTTATCACACCACACACTGTTCTCTGCTCACGTTTATCACTAAGCATGCTTCTAAGCCGATAGAGAAGACCCAGCAAACAAAACACTCAACCAATACATTTTCTGTCATATTGTAGGTTGTATGAATGACCTCTGAGTGGGACTACTCTTGAACATCTATTATACACATTCTACAGTAACATCACTGCATCTTTCAACATAGTTAGTCCCCTACTAGCTTAGGAACCTCAGATTAGCCATAAATAAATGGTTCTGCTATGTCCTTGCAAAAAAATGAAAATGTTAGACTAGAAATTGAAATATTCCCAAAGGAGAACCAATTCAGAAGCATGCAAGACTAGATGCTAATCTACACGAAGGTTACCTTAGAGCTCCCACATTAGCAAAGAAAAGCTATTAACCAGCACATTAACAGAAACTCAGACCCAACAGGTGAACCTTTCAAAATAGTCCTCGATATCTGTGATCAAGAGAGTGTGAAAAATGCAGACCTCTTGTCTTTTTTTAATGTGACATCAGGGATGTGGAATTCCTATAGCCCGACGCCCAGGACATCTTGTTTGGGGTCAAGGGCAACAAGTTTTTATGTTTACTTTGTCCTTGGGACAAGTAGGCCCAACCCTCTGCAGCACAAACCCTTTGGCTGCCTGTTTACAGAGAGTGGAACTCTCTGCAGTTGAGGTAATGTGTTTCCAAAAGATAATGCTGTTCGAACTTGTATTTATGGTTCATTATTTGAAAGCCTTCATTATTAGGGTGAGCGCTGTAAATAAATGTTTTAAGGTCACACTTCACTACTGACGTTGGTTCCAGTACAAAACAAAAAAACGTGTATACACATGTTTGAAAAGTTTAGGCTATGAGGCTAAGTATAGTGCTCCCAGAATGCTCTCTGATTAGATGCAAATGAAGTGTCATTTAGTAAAATGTTTTGATGCATGCTAGTATTTCCCAAAAATATTTCTAAGGGAAAATCAGTGTAACCATTTTCAACACGATTATGGGAAGCATGAAAATAAACAAACACTGACAAAGCCAACTGATCTGACATATTTTTATAAGTCTTTTAGTTTCATCAATGCGTGTCTTGTTTTGACATGGCTTTTGTAACACTTTATTGTTGTGGGAGCTACCAGGCCCTCAACATTGTAACAAACACTGGCAAAAAAAAACCAAAACGTTTTTGAACTCTAAAAGCACACGTTGCCACCAGTGGCATAACAAAGGCCCCGCAGCCGCCCTCCAGGGGGCCCCTTCAGCACATCACCTGCCCTGAGTGAGTCTGGAGAGGGGGCTCCTCCATGTTAATTGCAAAGGGGCACCCTCCAGTTTCGTTACGTCACTGATTGCCACTGTAGTTCCTAACACTGAACAAAACTACTTTGTGTGCCAATATGCTCCTTGTGGAAGAGCAGAATGCGATCACTCACAGTAAAGCCAGCCGAAAGGGAGAGAAATAGAAGTTTAATAAAAACAAAATGTCTTTGTTAACACCAGACCTAATTAGGGACCAAGACCCACATGTATGTAGCTTTTTGCATGTCGAAACAGTGACTTTCGCTGTTTGCGACGTGGAAAAAGCACATTGCGATGCACAAACACAGTTTTGCGATTCGGTACCTTGGCAAACCTCGCAATTAGGAAGGGGTGTTCCCTTCTTGTTTGCGACTCGCAGTGCAATGTAGGAATGTTTTGCGAATGCGGGCGCAAACCAATCGCAGTTTGCACCCATTTCAAATGGGTGCTAACACTTTCGCAAAAGGGAATGGGACCCCTTCCCCATTGTGAATGTCACTGTAAAAAACATTTCAGAGCAGGCAACGTTTCATTTTTCGTTTTTGTAATGCATCTCGTTTTCCTTTAAGGAAAACGGGCTGCATTACAAAAAAAAAAAAAACTGCTTTATTGAAAAGCAGTCACAGACATGGTGGTCTGCTGTCTCCAGCAGGCCACCATCCCTGTGAGGGCCGCCATTCGCAAGGGGGTTGCAAATTGCGACCCACCTCATGATTATTCATGAGGTGGGCATTTGCGAAGCCCTTGCGAATCACAGATGGTGTCAGGGACACCATCCTACATTCGGATTTGCGACTCACAAATTGCGAGTCGCTCTGACTCGCAATTTGCGGGTCGCAAATCTGAACCTACCTACATGTGGCACCAAATTCTTAAAGAAAGTCACAAAAGTTCACGCATGGTATATGTCGTACCCCTATAAAATATTTGTGAACTGTATTTTAGCATGGGTAAATATGCATGTGTAGATTTGCTCATGTGAAAATCTATTGAGCATTTGCAAGTTCATTTTCCCTTCAGCCACTTTCTTCCCAACCCTGGAAGAAGTTCTAATTCTGCCATTGTCAGGAGTAAATGTCCAACCTTTCTTATTATGGGAAAATATTAGAGAGAAGCTGGTGAAAATCTTTAAAACATGCAGGTTAGTAGGTTTGCAGACTCAAAGGCATTCCAGCCCTGGAACTATTGCTTACTGCTTCCTCCAGCCCCAGTATGTAGATCTGCAGAAAGGTGGCAAAATAAGGAAATTGCTACAGTAGGGATTGAAACTGCAAGTATTCAAGCCCTACTGTGGTAGTAGCCCTGGCATAATCAGAGAGGCTATTATCAGAGCTCTTACATAATGAGATTTCTGCCATAATTTGGCACCACACTACATGGCACAAAGGGACAAGTAGATCTTTTTACAGGACAAGTAGATTTGAGAAGCTGCCTGTCCCCGGGACAAGTAGATATTTTAATAAATTCCACACCACTGGACATATTCAAGATCCAGAAAAGCAGTTGTCAAGGATATGCACCATCAGTTTGTGCCCCTCAGATCCCCCTGTTGTCACTTGGAAGCTCAGATTTTTCAAGTGGATGAACTAGATGCAGTGCTACAAAATGCAAAGAATGCAGAGTCGGAGTGCCAGTGTGTGTTTGAATCCCACAGAACCTGACCATTATAGCTTAGCCTTACAATGGCTCTGCTGTCTCCCAGTACACCAAATGATTTATTTTAGTATGTTCAGTACCAGCTGCAAGTTTGTCTGGCAAAGAGGGCGAGGTTCCTGTGCATACTGACCTCCTACCATCTACTCTTGAACCCAAGATCCAAGCATGCAGGTCTCGAGTGTCCATCTATAGAATGAGTGTGACCAAACCTTTAGATGCGGACCAAACTGCTTCAATTACTGGAAGGACCTGAAATCTCTATTTTCAATGAATATTGTGCGGCAGCTACCTAAAAAAGAGCTCCTGTCCTTTCCACGCCATCCCATGGACTGGGCCAGATTGACAAGCTAAGCTCCAACTCAGCTAACTCAATACTTTTGATGACTGTGCCATCTGGAGGAATTGGCTCTATTCCATGGCCTGTTCTCCTGAGCCAGTCTTTTTTAGGGTCCTGATGATCCTTTCCAGAGCCAGCCGAAGACTTTGTGTGTCTCACTAAATCAGATGAGACTCTGAAGACTCTTATCTCCTCCTATCTAGCTCTCTGATGTTGCCGTCGGGTGAGATGTTTAGTGTAAAAGACAATTCCTTAAATAAGTGTACATACTTCTTGCGATTAGTTTTACGTTCTGGAATCGTATGTGAATGTCCTCCTTTCAAAAGCAGGTGTACGTTTGTTTGAAGGGGCGAAATAGAAGTGGACACTCCCCTGCTTCCCCACCTCACCCATGTATAATGGTGGTGTAGTGGAGGAGGTTTGAATGTATACATGCAGAACATATCTTACCTTTAGGGACAAGAAACATTGCTTTTTCTAAAGCACATCTAAATTTCACTATGACTTTTTAATTTTCAGCCTGGAGGAAATTCTGCATGTTTATTTTAGTGCATCCCTGTACTCCAGGAAACTGGACTGCCAGACGTTTTGGAGTATTCATGAGATCCTTTGTGGTTCCCAATGTGAGGACGGATCGGTGATATTTTAACCCGGGGTTTTTGTGAATCGGTGTTCTTTGTGTTTCACTGATATCATCTTGCTATTTATTCTGATTTCGTGTTAAAATCTACTTTTCCTGCCCAAGTTGTTATTTTAATACCTCCCTCTACCCATTAAAAATGTTTTTTGCACCTTGACCAGAAATGGTAGCACCCTGCCCAACGCAGTGATCCAGACTGATCTTCGGTAACATTGGTAACTCAAACTATGGCAAGCACAAATGTGCTGGCCTTTCTAAGTCCAGGACCAGTATTTGCCAAACGGAATAGGGAGGCCTGAAAACGAGGCAGAAAGGTCAATAAAACTTAACTAGTCCAATTCCAGCAGCATTTTGTTTTCCTGATCCAGCACCGTTTCTCTGTCCGCTTGTGTGCCCCTCAATATGAATGTTCGTCAAGTGATGGCACTTTTCAAGCCTTATTTATCTTCCCTGTCACAGGGCCAATCGCCCCCAACGGCCAGGTCATGCTCACGGGGGATTGTCTAATGTGGTAAGTCCCATTGTGGGTGTAGATACAGTATTTCCAGCCCATCCCAGAAGCAGGAGAAAGCAGGTAGGTCCTCCTATAGTGACTGCACCTGAACCGCATGCACCACACTGACACGTTGCAGCAGAAAAATGTAAAGGTAAATCCAGTGATACAAGAACCACTTTGATGCTGACTTGTAGTGGCGACCACAGAGGCAGGAGAGTAGTTGACAATATGTTATTAAGAAGAAGAGCCAGCAATTGCCCATCCGATCAAGGCGATGTCAGGCACGCACTCACAAACTGGAAACTTATACCAATTTTCCTGCACACCAATTTCAAATTTGAGATGACAAACACCAGAAGACTACAATGCAGAAGACCGGAATGAGACAACTGACTCTCAGAAATACAGAAGCAAAGCTCATAGAACCCTAAGTTTGCCATACTGCCCATTTTAGTAAGTGTACAACTTATGTTATCAGTCCAGAGCAGATACATGGTGCATATCTCAAAGAAGCAAACGATGAGCTCCGGTTTCCAATGAATTCCTACTTCTTGAAGGGTGGCAGTGTATTTTCTGATGATAACAGCCATTAAGGAAAAAGAGCTCTCAAAGCCTGTATTGCATTGTTGCTATGCAACAGTGTGAGTCATGAGTAGTGGCACACGTGAACGCTATCCACCGCAATTAAGCCTTATCCTTTCCCTCACACACGGTTCTTGACGCCGGGAACATTTATGAAGTGCGCTGCAGCATGCTCCTTAAAAGGGTTTTCAGTCTGAACAAAGCCCGCTAATTGGATGGGCGAGAGCAGAATACATTTTCCAATGTGCTGTTTTCATTATTTCATGAACAGAAGCAGTCCCCTCGTGTCTCGTGCTCTCTCTCTTGACTACACACTGGTCCCTTTTAAGTGAGCTCCGCGTGCCCACGCGCAATGCCTCGTGTATGGTGTCCCCAGCAACCAAACTAGTAGCCTACTGCTACCAGCTCCGAAACTGCACACTTCGCGTGCCCCAGTCAACAGACACTGGTTCTGTGCGCCAGACTCCTTTATTTGAGCGTGACACGAGTAAATGCGTGCTCATATCGGCGGGCGCAATTGGGGAGCCAACTTTTCTTTTGGTGGGGATGAGGCCAGCCTACCGCAGCTGCGTTGTTACCACCCAGTACAAACATCCAGGCAGAGAATGCAACCATATTTTCACTTATCTGTGCTAGCTTGTGGCACTAATTAATTTATTCTAGTCCTCCTCACGTTAAAGGGCGCAGTGTTTTCATACTTTATTATTTCTCTTTGCTTGGTCCTATTCCACTTGGTTGTTAAATTAATTATTGATTAATCCATTACATTGTAATGCTCACAATAACAACTGGTCTCTTCTCACTGCTAGTGGAAGGTTGCTGTTTTGCCCATTTGATTCAGGCTGTTATCAACAAGTCTCTCATTGAAGGGCATGCACTTGACTTTCTGCAAGAAGATACGGAGACCTCACTACTGAAAATGTCTAGTTCACATACATTGGAACCGTTCAATTATTAGCTCATTACGAGTGTTCCAGTCCTAGGCCATCATGGGCAAGCGAGTGGTGGCCCAATTACAGTCTTTCTGGGAGTTGCATTCTAGAATATTTCCATTTCAGTCAGTCTTCAACACCAGTCACAGAACACAGAGTGCATTGCTGGATCTTTGGAATGACCATCACACACCGCAATTGCTCCTTCTCGACCTCTCAGAAGTAGGTGACATCACTGATACCACTCCTGCTTTAAGAGGGCTCCAGAATTTTCAGATGTCCTTTTGAAACATCACCAACATATTACATCCCTCCACATATTGCTGAATTAACAACTACACATAGTTGGGGTCCAAGGATCACCCCTGTAGTTGTGCTTTTTTTCCTAATGCTTGTAGTCACAGTGGTGACTTAGTAGTATAAATGTTTAGATTACAAGAGCTCCTCACATACCAGGACACTGCAGAGTTAACCTCCCAAGCCACCCTGATTCTCCAGATAGCTTGATCAAAGGAGATGGTGTGAAATCGAGCTTCAGCAAAACACTCCTATCCTAGTTGCAGTAAAGATTGTAACGTCCAGCCTGAGTTGTATTATATAACACTTTACTAATCCCTCAAAACATATAACCATACTTGCAGTACAAATAGTAGTCAAACGATGAAAATTACACAAACCACAATACATAATGAGATGTAGATGCAACACGCTACTTTGAGGTCCCATACAGTATGATCTGTTCGTGATCAGTAACTGATCACAAACTCTGCAAAACCAGGGTTATTCTCTAAACACTGCTTGCTGACAATAACCAATTGAGAACAGCAGAAATATTATAATACAACAAGCCCCACCCGGATAGCCCATAAAGGAAGAAGACTAAATACCACAACGGAAAAAATTTTTTTTTTGGGTCTCCAGCTTTCTGAGTAATAAAACGGGAAGATATTCATATCTCCCAGTTTAGGCTAATGGTCTGCCAGTCTCTTAAAAAATGGATTTCTCTTGCCTGGGGTCATGGGGGTCCCAGCAACTCTAGATCAATGGCTTCTTAATCAGGAGGGGCAGATCTCTGTACTTATATGGGGCAGATGGTTGCCTAACCCTCAAGATCAAATGGTGTTGTGACCCCACAGGCTACAGTGCAAGCCAGCAGGATGTTGAAGGCTCAGGCATACTTCTTCAGGCACGGGGACTGTTTTAGGCTGGCGATGGGCCTGTGGTTAACACCATACCTTATGTTGCCTATTGAGTACTGGGAGGCTGCAAGCAGGTGTCCAGAAAAAGTAAATCATTGCATTCACGCAACTATGGGCACAATGAGGGATTGTAGTCTACACGCAGGGTCACCATCCTGCTCATCTGCACCTGTTGATTGTAGTTTCTCAGGCAGTCTTGGTCTCTGATGAGGGCTAGATATGTCTTTGTGTCTATGTCTCTAGATTCCTGGGACTTGGTTGGGGCTGCCATGCTGGGATTTTCAGCTGCTGCATTGCAGGGTAGCAGAGAATGAGCAAGGCATCATTGTCAGTTTTAGCTTTTAGGAAAGTTGCAGCATGCAGCTCAACACAAGGAGCACCACAACAGCAACAGTGCTGGTCTGGTTCTGTTCTTCAGTAAACTGGAGGGGAGCTCCAGGATTCACTAATCTCAGGTGACAAAACACTGCCATGCAGTATCCATGCATACTAACGGCTTATTTTTCCCTCAGCGAAGCTGCAGCAAAGTTTCCCTCTTGGGAGAGGCTTCCGGAATGCACTGCTGGGGCTATGCATCTTTGTGGCACCATACATGTACTATCTCAGAGGGGCTGCTCAGGAGGGAAACGCTGTTCATTGTCCTGTGACAGGTAGCAGCCATCTTCCATCTTGCACCATTTTAACTAAACAGATGTGTGTGATCAGCTAAAAGGTGATCACAATCAGTTTTCATATTTTGTTTGTTGCAATGTTCAGAAGTGTTATTGCAAAAACCATACACACAATGTTAGTAAACATTCATATTCATTAAAAATATGTCACTGTACTTGGATTGTACGGCAAAGCTGTAGTCCTCACCCCGTGGTTGTCACCATCCAGGACCAGGAAAAAAGAGGTCGGGAGGAGTTACCACTTTGAGACTACAGAGTAGTGAGTGTCTCTAAAGAGCACCACTTTGCAGTCTGGGCGCCTTTTGTAACTAGGGATCACCTACACTATATCAAAAAGACAGAACATCGGGGAACCTTCAAGACCAACAAAATGTCAGGCATGGAATATCTACTCAGGTGGTTGGAGATTTTCTTCCTTATAATTGACGTCCTTACATTTTTTTCCACGCTGTTCATGGTGCTAAATTAGGTTCAGGGTGAATGGCACTCACCTTTGTATTAATTTCACAAATAAAATGAGGTTTCTGAGTTGATGCAAGACTACCTTATTGCAGTCCGTGGCTAGTCGTACACCAATTGAATTCGACTAAATTAGGCCAAATAAGAGATCATCATTGTTTTCTTGAAAATGAAGGCTCCCTATCAGTCCGCGCCCCTCTAGTTTCTACTTGGTGAAACTGTTGAACCGTCCACTAAATTTGAACACTAGGGCACAATTATAGGTGAGGAAACAGTCCTGGCCATTCCAGCCTGATCTGTGAGTGAGAATGTTTTTTTTTTTCTTTCTCAAATCAAGAACCTTCTAAAACCTGTTTGTAATTTGCTGTCAGTCGAGTATCGGGCTTTGGTATTTGGGACGGCCATTGATTTCAGTGACTTCTGTGCATGGCTCTAAGCCAGGGGTCCTCAAACTTTTTAAACAGGGGGCCAGTTCACTGTCCCTCAGTCACTGTTGGAGGCCGGACTATAGTTTGAAAAAAATATGAACAAATTCCTATGCACACTGCAAATATTTAATTGTAGTGCTCAAAAAGCAGGAGAAACAATGCAATGAAGAAATATTTTAATCAATATAAACTTATTTCAATGGGAAGTATGGGCCTGCTTTTGGCTAATGAGATGGTCAATATCCGGTTCCATATTTGTCACTGCTAGTCGTAGCAAGTGACGCAAGTGTTCTTCAGTTAGTCTGGATCTGGTTGGAGATTTCAGATGTTTCATTCGGGAAAAAGTCTGTTCACAGATATAGGTGCTGCCAAAGTTGGTTGCAATTTTGAGTGCATGGATCCTGAGATTAAGATATTTCTCAGAAGGGAGAGATTCATAGAAATTAGTAAGGCCGCTTGATTTGAATGTTTCTTTCAGAGAGTCACAGTTCTGTAGTTCGGCCAATTCCATTTGGTAAATTGGATCAACAATTTAATTGTCAACAGAAAATGGGTTCCGTAAAAGCTGTATGTCCTGCTCATTGAGATGAAGCTCTTTAAATCTAATTTGAAACTCCTTTTGCAACATTTCTAGTAAATCCACACGTTTTGTTTGGGAATGCAACTGCTGTTTTTTTGTGCCAACAGGTTTTGAGTGGTGGGGAGATGGCAGACATTTTCCTCCTTCACTTGTTTAATGAGGAGGTCTAATTTTACTTGAAATGCTTTCATATGTGAATGCATATCACAGATGAGCTTCCCCTTTCCTTGAAGTTGAATATTGAAACTGTTGAGTAGCTCTGTTAAATCTGTCAGAAAGGCAAGGTGACATTTCCATTCTGCATCTTTGAGCTCTGGTACTTCTTTGTTTTTTGAAAGCATAAAATCAGAAACCTGTAGAAGTAAGTCATAAAAATGTTTCAAAACTCTCCCTCGACTCAGCCAACGGATCTCTGTGTGGTACAGAATAGCTCCAAAGGCAACATTTAGCTCAGATAGAAATTCCTGAAACTGTTTGTGGTTAAGTGCATGAGCTCTAATAAAGTTAACACAAGATACCACAATTTTCATAGTCCAACTTCAGTGATTTACAACACAGTGCTTGTTGGTGGATGAGGCAGTGTATGGCTATTGGATGTGAATGGTTGTGTTTGTCCATCTTTTTTTAATGCGTGCAACCACTCCTTTCATAGACCCCACCATGCTAGGAGCACCATCAGTTGTCACACTGGCTAGTTTAGCTCAGTCCAGCTCCAAATCATTCACAATTTGGCAAACATTTTCATTGATATCCTCTCCTGTTGTTGCTCCTTTGATGCTTTTCAGTGCAGCAAGCTCCTCTGTGACTTTGAAATAATCATTTGTCCCACAAATGAAAATTAGAAGTTGTGCAGAATCACAAACATCATTGCTTTCGTCGAGTGCCAATTAAAAATAGCAAAGTTTTTTTTGAGGAGTTTTGCAAATGCAGATGCAAATCTTCCCCCATTTCTTCAATCCATTGTGTAATTGTAGGTCCTGAAAGACTCACTGTACTAAATAAATCAGCCTTCTCTGGACACATCTCTTTGGCAACAGAAAGAAGGCATTCACCCTCTACGAATGGTCAGCCAGTGCGCGCTATGAGCTTGGCAACTTGAAAACTTGCTTGCAATGATGATATATTTAGCTGCTTTTGCTTTACAAAAATATGTTGCTGAGTTGTCAATCCATTTTTCAGTTTTAATATTTTATCTTTTCTCACTTGTCCGACCAAACAATCATATTGATCTTTATGTTGAGTTTCATAGTATCGACGCAGATTGTATTCCTTGAACACAGACACTAAATTCTGGCATATTAGCCAAACAGCTCTTTCTTTGTACTGCGTGAAAAAGTAATCGTAAGTCCACTGTTCTTTGAACACCCTGCTCTCAGAGTCAATTTTTTCTTTTTGTTGACATAATGATTTCCTAGGGATTAAAAATTGCTATTAGTAAAATACCAAAAAATTCACAGCTACAAAAACAATATACCAGCAAAAATGACTGAACAAAAATAAAAAATGTCAGCACTCAGCAGTAACGCAAATGGTCAGCGCTCAGCAGTAACGCACAAGCTCACTCACTAGCAGGCACACACACAAGCTCACTCACTAGCAGACACACACACACACACACACACACAAGCTCATTCACTAGCAGACACACACACACACACACACACCCACATGCTCTTTCACTAGCAGACACACACACACACACAAGCTCTCTCTCTAGCAGGCACTTAACACAATAATTTGTAACAAATGATCCCCCCCCCCCCCCAGGCTCCCCTGCCCCTCTGGGTGTCATGTTTCATCACTGTCCTAGCTTGCTTGCCAAAGAAGCCTCTAATAGTGGACAAGCTTCCTACGTTCACAGGAAGCACTTATGGATGAAGGGTGGGCAGTGGGATCAAATTAATGCAAAATACATCAAACATACAGTAAACATCAAAATTTGTGTTATGCCCAATTATTGGGAACACACTTGTGGCAACTGATTTTGCTGGATGCAATTAATAATGACAAACAGACATACACATACACATACACATACTGACATACATACATGATAAACTCCTTTTCAGGAAAAACAGTGAGGGAGAAGGTCAAACAATGTTCGCCCCTACTTAGCATTGGGCAACCGAAAAAGAAACAAGGCTGTGGAAGTTCCTGCCAAGGGGGTACTGGTGAAGAGGAAAGGAGCTGCAGAAGGAATTGTTGGGTTGTGACTCTTTTTAATAAAATGTTAGCTTTAAGAATGTTTTGGCATCATTTTCGCTAGGCTTTTCTACAGTGACAACTTGTTGGTCTGCACAGCCAAAATTACATGATTAAATCTGAAAGTGCGCCTGAGGTCAAACTCCCCTGTTCGCAGTCTTGTTCTATGAGGAATCCAAAGGGTATCACAGGACACGGTATGATGGCTAAACTTGTGCAAAGTCCAGTGCTCACTATATGAGGTGTGGGCACAAGCGCAGAGGACCAGCGACGGGTGGGCCACACCGCAGTGCCATGCTTCACCAGCTGAGTGATGCCATTCCTACGCTCTGTCACCGTACAAACACATACATACATACATACAGACACAGACATACATACTGGCATACATGCATATGCACACAGCTAATTTTTCGTACTTTTTTTTTTTTTTTTTTTTGCAGGACGGTGGCTGTGGCTCATGGAGGTCGGTGTGGCTCTCCTGTCCTCGTGGCTTGCCTCTTCCCGCCCACGCGGACGGAGCCTTCCTTGGGCATGCATTTTTTTAATGGGCCCGGTCGCGCTATGCAGCAGCGCTGACAGGGCCTTTAGACAAGCAAAGGCTTGTCTCTTCCCTCCTGCGCGGAGGGAGCGGGGAGGAAGTGACCGGCCGTCAGTTCCTCCCATTACCTTGGGCCTGCATTTTTTAATGGGCCCGGTCGCGCTATGGAGCAGCGCTGACTGGGCCCCTAGACAAGCAAAGGCTTGTCTCTTCCCTCCTGCGCGGAGGGAGCGGGGAGGAAGTGACTGGCCGTCCGTCACTACCGCCCAATGATGGGCCTGCATTTTGTTCATGGGCCCGGTCATGCTCTGCATCAGTGCTGACCGGGCCCCTCCTGCACGGAAGGAGCTGGGAGGAAGTGAGCGGCCGTCACTTCCTCCCATTACCTTGCTTGGCTGCAATTTTTTAAAGGGGCCGGGCCCCTCCCGCACAGAGGGAGCTAGGAGAAAGTGACCGGCCGTCACTTCCTCCCATTATCTTGTGGCTGCAATTTATTAAAGGGGCCCGGTTGCGCTGACAAGGCCCCTGGGGTGCAGGACCCTGGCGGGCTGGATCCAGGAACCTGGCTGGCCGTAGTTTGAGGACCCCTGCTCTAGGCCATCCTACTGGATAGATTAGAGCTTTAGCAGAATGCTACAGTAATACTCATTATTTTTTATCATAAAAGAGGAAATCACAGTTCCGAAAGCAGGAAAGCACTCTACTCTTTACCAGTCCAGGAAAACATCAATTTCAGATTATTTTCAGTGGCACATAAACCTGTCAGTCATTCTACCCATAGCTATTCCATGCCTTATTACTCTAGTCGCTGTGTCACATCCTCAGGCGTTCAGGGAAAAACCTTCTCAATCTCCCTCGTAGTATGTTGAACTCCAAAGCAGAACACCAGCAACTCAGGTCTTTTTTGTGTTTCAGCTTGTACAGCCTCAAAAAAGGCTTTGAAAAACATTCTGGCCCTCATTACAACCCTGGCGGTCGGAGATAAAGTGGCGGTAATACCGCCAACAGGCTGGCAGACAAAAAAATGGGATCGTGACCACGGCAGAAACCGGCATCATAGATTACCACTTTAACACTCTGACCGCCAGGGCGTTAGCAACAAACACTGCAGCGGTCACCGCCAACAGACAGGCAGAAGACAATGTACTGCCCACTGTATTATGAGAGGCCAATCCGCCAGCTTTTCCGGGGCGGTACCAACGACATCAAAAGCACGGCAGAAACA
This sequence comes from Pleurodeles waltl, assembly GCF_031143425.1. Taxonomy (NCBI): domain Eukaryota; kingdom Metazoa; phylum Chordata; class Amphibia; order Caudata; family Salamandridae; genus Pleurodeles; species Pleurodeles waltl. The sequence continues at coordinate 1,026,565,966 of NC_090437.1, read as the reverse complement.
GTACACTGAAGGGGAACCACTCACCTTTAGACACTCAACAAAGAACCAGGACGCCATGGAGCCCGAACTGCAGGTCCTCCTCATGCTGGTGTATCTACTATTACACCAGGAATTTGAATAAGGCGACGACGAAGGTGAGTACTGCACCTAGCACACAGTGGCGGGGGGAGGAAAAAGAGTGACACACGCAACACGCAACACCCCCACCCTCACCCACAACACCATACACAGTAACACATCCAACAACATTACAGATACACCCTGTAACCCCCTGGAAGAGCGCAACGACAAAAGGAATTGAGTCAAATCTGTGATATTTAGAAAATGCATATAAAATGAAAGATTGCAAACAACAGTTTTTACAGGTATGTACAATATGACAGAGGGCCGTACACTGTCCATTGCAAATGTCCGTGGACCAGTGGCCACTTGACTCCTGCCTCAAAACGGAGAGAACCCTGCAGGGGCATCAGGTCGAAAAAACACAGCCACCTCAGGGGGAAGGGGAGAGGGGGCACCTCAGCCGGAAGATGGTACTACGCCACTGCTCCTCGAGGGGGCAACATGCCCACAGCGATGTCCTGGGGAGTGTAAAGCCACAGTCTCTCAAGTCTCTCAAGTGGGTGGGTTACCCACTGCTTGGTCATGGGGAGTGCAAAGCCACAGTCTCTCTAGTGGGTGGGTTGCCCACTGCTTGGTCCTGGGGAGTGCAAAGCCACAGTCTCCCAAGTGGGTGACATGTTCCACTGGTTCTGGAGGGGGCATTGTGCCCAGTCTGCTTCATCCTGCCAAGGATTGGGTGAGTGGATGCATTTCTCCACTGGTTCTGGAGGGGGCGTTGTGCCCAGTGATGCTGCACCTGGGGTGTGGCAGTTCACATTCCCTCACCTGGGTGTCTGAGGCACGAGGTGTGCAGGGAACAGGTAGCATGATACTCCATGGAGGCAGAGCCACACTCCATCCTGCGGCGACTTAGGCTGCAAACTGCTGGTAGTGCCAGTGGTGGTGCCTCAAGTGGTGTGTGCAGGGTCCAGGACGTCTCCTGCAGCCTCGGATGGCTGCACACTGGGGATGCTGCTGATGTCCGATGTAGTGGCACCGGCTGGGCATGTGGCGGTGCCTGCGGCAGAGATGCTGCCGGTGCTGCCCGTGGTGCAGGTGCTTGTAGTAGTGGAGGGAGACACCAGGCCGTCCCCAGCAGCCTCGGACGGCTGCCCACTGGGGATGATGCTGGTGACTGTTGTGGCAGCGGCGGTGCAGATGGTGGGGCATGTAGCGGTGCAGGTGGCGGTCATTGCGGCAGTGCTTACCGTGGTACAGGTTGCTGGCCTGTCAGGACAAATGGTGGTCACCAGTCCCTCACCTGGAGGCTCCGAGCCCTGAAGTGACTTGCCCCTGCTTTTGTGTCCCTTCCCCACCTTGGTAGACGCTGCTGGGAACTTGGCACTGTCCTCTTTTGTTTTGGATGAGGCCTTGCTGGGTGGGTGGTGCGTCTTGTCCATGCTGCATGCCGGCCCCTTCTTAACCTTGGCAGGTAGCGGAATCTGGTGGGCTTTAGCATCGGTAGGTGGCACACTGCCAAACCTGACAGGTGCCCCCTTCGACCCTCTCGGACTTGCAGGGACCACAGTGGACGTCGACTTGGTGGCTGAGGTGCTGGCCTGGGATCTAGACATCCTGGCCCTAGGGGAAGGACGGGAGGTGGGGGGGGGGTCTGGGTAGTGGAAGTTGGAGGGGGAGGCTGGACACAGGGAGAATGGCTGCCATCAGTGCTGAGGCCAGAGCCTGAATGCTCTCTGTTGGGCCACCCCACCAGAATGAATGCCCTCCAGGTATGCATTTGTTTGTTGCAAATGCCTCTCGACACCCTGGATGACATTCAAAATGGTTGACTGCCCAACAGTGAGGGATCTCAGCAGGTCAATAGCCTCCTCACTGAGGGCAGCAAGGCTGACTGGGGCCGGGGCTGAGGTGCCTGGGGCGAAGGAGATGCCCACCCTCCTGGGTGAGCGGGCACAGGAAACACGCTCAGTGGCTGCTGGGAGGGCAGTGCTGGTGGGAAGGCAATGCTGGTGGGGAGGGTGGCGGCTGTACCTGTTTGGGTGGGCACAGAGGTGTCCGCCACCGCCAGGGAGCTTCCATCGGAGGAGGAGTCGCTGTCACTGGTATCCCCTCCTGTCCCTGTCGTGGAGCTCTCCTCGCCCTCCGTCCAACTGGTGTCTTCACCCTAAGTGGATTTGCCCTCATGGGCCTTGTGCGATGCAGCTCCCGCTGTCGCCGGTGGCTCTGCTCCTCCGCCAGATTATGCTAATGCACACAAGGACAGGGTGACAAACAAAAAAGGGGGGAAGAGACAAAGGATACACATGGTCAATGCCAGCAACACCGCTACCGTTGGCGTACACAACACACACTGAGCTGCCCTATGCACTAGGCCATGCCCATCCACTCACTAAAGTAGTCACCAGCCCATGGGGTACAATGCCTAACACCAGCATCTGCACACGACACCCACAGGACCCTGCCCAGTAGTAGTTGGCCACTTGTACCATTGGGGTAGGGCTGCTTTAGAGCCTGCAGACAAGTGACCTACCCTGTCATGATCGCCCTGGCCTAGGGGCACCCACACCCCACATCCCCCACCCAGCTAGTTCCTAAAGCGCGCAAAGTCAGCTTTCTGAAACTGTACTCACCCCCTTGTGACTGCTGTGATGCCCTCAAGCGCCCATCCCACTCCAGATAGGCCACTGCCAAGATGCAGAACATCAGGGGGGTCATGGTGCGACAGGCACCCCTTCCACATTGGGAGGCCAGCCCCAGCTGGGCCTCTGCTGCCTTCTTGGTCCAGTGGCGCAGGTCCTCCCATCTCTTGCGGCAGTGTGTGCTCCACCTGTGATAGGACCCCAGCGTCCACACCTCCTTGGTGATGGCACGCCAAATACCCTTTTTCTGGTGGGCGCTGACCTAGAGGGAAAAGACAGCGGAAAATGTAATTACTCACCCGTCCGGACCGTCACACTCATTGCCCACCAGTTCCCAGCAATGCCCTGCTGCAAACATGCATTGCCCACACATCATGCTCACAGTGTACTCACCTGTTTGTCTGGAGAACCGTAGAGTAACGTGTACTGGGGGAGAACCCCATCCACTAGTTTCTCCAACTCCTCCGCAGTGAAGGCAGGGGCCCTTTCCCCAGACACTCTAGCCATTGTTGCTTCCAGACTCACGTCACAGCAGCACTTGCAGTGTAGGTCCTCTCCTGTTGATGGTCAGGTAGCAAGTGAGTGAATAGGTAGAAAATGGCTGTGACGTCCGCGGCGGTGCGTACCGTCACCGGCGGCGGACATCGCAATTGGCTCCTGGGAACCAGAGGGCACAATGGTAACCAATGCGGAGTTGCGCGACGGTCATCGACCGCCTACCGCGACGCAGCACAACGCCAGCGCAGTTACCTCATTTCCCTTTGTCCCTCCTCACAGGTCAGGCAGCTGCCATTTCAGGAGGGCACAGGGCATGGCACCTAACTGCGACACAGCACATATTGGCACATATACTGACTCTCAAATTCACACACTGCTTCTGTGACATTAATTCAAACACAGTTGTGCTATCTATGTGGTAAATGACCTTCTGCTCACCACTCTCCTCCATAGGCTACAACCGCTGAGGCAGATAATGAGATGGTGGCGTCCTCCAGTGTACAGACCCCTGGTGGACCTGTCGACAATGGAGCACAGACACATTATCATCACATACAGACTTGATCGTGCCACAATCCAAGAACTGTGTGCCCAATTGATGTCCGCTATCCGCCTGCCCACAGGAATACCCCCTCTAGTGCAGGTCCTGTCAGTGCTGCTTTTCCTGGCAAGTGGCTCCTTTCAAACAACAGTGGCAATGGCATCAGGGATGTCTCAGCCAATGTTCTCCAACGTGTTGACCAGAGTGTTGTCTGCCCTACTGAAACACATGCGCAGTTACATCGTCTTCCCCCAGGTGGAGGATTTGGGCACAGTGAAAGCTGACTTCTATGCCCTGGGACATATCCCCAACATCATTGGTGCCATTGACATGTGGCATTTGTCCCCTCCACCCCTGCAGAAATGAACAGGTGTACAAGAATAGAAAAGCTGTCATTTGATGAATGTGCAAATGTTGTGTTTGGCAGACCAGTGCATCTCCCATGTGAATGCCAAATATCCTGGTTCAGTGCATGACGCCTACACCTTGAGGAATACCAGCATCCCTTATGTGACGGGCCAACTCCAGAGGCACCGGGTGTGGCTAATAGGTGAGCCCAAGGTCCCCACACAGTACAAGTAGGTGTCTGGGTATGGGGTTCTCCATAAGGGTTAGTATGTGTCTAACAGTTGTCCCTCGATATTTGCAGGTTACTCTGGTTACCCCAACCTTTCATGGCTACTGACCCCAGTGAGGAATCCCAGGACAAAGGTAGAGGAACGTTACAATGAGGCACATGGGTGAACAAGGAGGATTACTGAGAGGACCTTCGGCCTCCTGAAGGCCAGGTTTCGGTGCCTCCATCTGACAGGTGGATCCCTGTACTACTCACCCAAGAAGATGTGCCAGATGATCGTAGCATGCTGTATGTTCCACAACCTGGCCTTGAGATGCCAGGTGCCTTTTCTGCAGGAGGATGAGCCTGGTGATGGTCTTGTGGCAGCGGTGGAGCCTGTGGACAGTGAGGAAGAGGAGGCAGATAAAGAAGATGTAGACAACAGAACAAACATGATACATCACTTCTTCCAGTGACACACAGGTAAGAGACTGTAACTCCTCTTCACATTTCAGCATAGTTTTGGACATTGTACATGGCAGCCTCTTAACCTCTGTTTATGGACACTGACAGTTCCCTTTGGATTCACTTTTTTCAGATCTGTGTACCCCATTCTGGCTCCTATGTGTACTGCTGCCCACCAACTGTCATACATTGGTATAATTCAATGAACATAGACGTTTCAATGCTTTGAGTATGTTGTAAGAACACATCTTTCCAATCATTACACTGACTCCAGTATGGTTTATATTTAGATGTTGTTTATGTTTTGTGCTAAATAGTGTGGGAGTACGTGCAAGGGGCTGGGGTGATGGTGGAGGAAAGTCCAGGGTAGAGTCCAGTTTCTTGGTATCACAAGTGCATTGTCCAATGGGGCATAGGAAGGGGAGTAATGGCAGTTCAAAGTGGACAGGGTGACAGAGTGGCACAGAAGGGTGACAATCAGGAGAGTCCTATTTCCTGGCGGGGTCTTGGCAATGTTCTTGGTCTTCTGCCTGGATCGCAGGGACCGTTTGCGGGATGGTTCTCCTTCTGCAGGGGGTGGGGTGCTGGTGGCCTGTTAGTCCTGTGGCAGGGCCTCCTGTCCACTAGCGCCGGCAGAGGTGGAAGGCCGTTCCTCGGTTTGGCTAGTGTCAGGGGCCCTTTGTTGTGCCACTGCCTCCCTCATGGTCTTGCCCATGTCAGCCCGCACCCCTGCTATGGTGACCAGGATGGTGTAGATTTTTGTGAGGTCCTCCCTGATCCCCAGGTACTGTCCCTCCTGCAGCCGCTGGGTCTCCTGTAACTTGGCCAGTACCGTGCCCATGGTGTCCTGGGAATGGTGGTATGCTCCCATGATGTTTGAGAGTGCCTCGTGGCGGGTCGGTTCCCTGGGCCTGTCCTCCCCCTGTTGCACAGCAGTCCTCCCAGCTTCCCTGTTGTCCTGTGCCTCTGTCCCCTGAACTGTGTGCCCACTGCCACTGACCCCAGGTCCCTGATCGTCCTGTGTTAGTGGAGTTGCCTGGGGTCCCTGTAGTGGTGGACACACTGCTGATTGATGTGTCCTGGGACAGAGGTATGGGCCCACTGGATGGGTGCAGTGGTGGTGTTTCCTGAGGGGGGAGGCTCTGTGGTGGGTTGGGATTGTGGTAGGAGAACCGACTGTCCAGAGGTCCCTGATGGGCCAGGTTGGTCATCGTGATCCAGGTGTGCAGAGCTGCTGTCATCACTGTGGGCCTCTTCTGTGGGGGGGGACTGGATGTTGGTGGCATCTCCTCTCCGGTGACGTTGGGTAGGGGTCCTGTTGGGATGCAAATGCATTGTTATTGTATCTGTGTGTGCCATCTTGTGCAATGGGTGTGTTTCCCTGTGTAATTGTGTTTTCCCTGTCACCTTGGCCATGTGTGATGTGTGATTGCTGATTGTGTGGGCTGGGTGAGTCTCTCTACTGGGCATGCTGTGGTGATGGGTGTCCATGCAGGGCTGTGATAGGTGTCCATGCATTGTTGTTGCATGCAGGGCTTGGTACTGGGATGTGTGGGTTGTGATGGTGGGTATATGTGAGGTGATGGAGTGATGGGAGTGAGGGTACGGGTGGGGGTATGTATTGGCATGCATGTAGGATGGGGGATATAATGGTAATGATTTGACTTACCAGAGCCCAGTCCTCCTACTGCTCCTGCGAGGCCCTCAGGATGCATGATCGCCAAGACTTGCTCCTCCCATGTTAGTTGTGGGGAAGGAGGTGGGGGTCCATCGCCAGTCCCCTGTACAGCAATCTGGTGTCTTGAAACCACGAAACGCACCTTCCCTTGTATGTTGTTCCACCTCTTCCTGATGTCATCCCTGGTTCTTGGACGCTGTCCCACGGCGTTGACCCTGTTCACAATTCTCCGCCATAGCTCCATCTTCCTTGCAATGGACGTCTGCTGCACCTGTGATCCGAATAGCTGTAGCTCTACCCGAATGATTTCCTTCACCATGACCCTGAGCTCCTCCACAGAAAACCTGGGGTGTCTTTGGGGTGCCATGGATGTGGTATGAGTGATATGTGTGAGGTGATGTGTTGGGGTGTATACTGTGATGTGCGTGGATGGTTTGAGTGATGGTGTTCTGTGCCTCTGATTGAGTGTGTGCTCTTTGCATGTCTCTCTCTGCTTGGTCTTTTTTTTTTTTTTTTTTTTTAGTTGTAAGGGGTTGTGGGTAGTGTGGGTGTGTATTTTATAGTAGTGTGTGTGTGGGTGTGTTGTGTGTATGTGTCAGGTGTGTGTATTTTGAATTGTCCAATGTGGTGTAGTTTTGTAAGTGTGTGTGTATTTTGAGCGCGGCGGTGTGTACTGCCAATGGTTTACCGCGATTGAAAGACCGCTGCGTTGATTCGTGGGTCGTGATACTATGGGCGTATTCCTGTTGGCATGATGTTATGGGTTTTGCTATCGCTAGTTTATCACTGACCTTTGGTCTGGCGGACGTGTGTGGGTGTCTGTATTGTGGTGGTATTCTCTGTGTGGGTCATAATACCCGTGGTGGATTACCGCTGAGGGCACGGTATCTTGGTGGCCGTCGGCACGGCGGTAAGTGGGACTTACCGCCAGAATTGTAATGAGGGCTTCTTTCTTTTCCCATCCTTTCTTTTCGTGAATGTTTTTGTCAGGGTTGTTTGCTGTTATTGCAGACATCTGATTAACGGTGCTTTGTGACCTTTGGGAGAAGGTGCCTTACAAATCTAGTTATCAGTAGTACTAGTAAGAGCAGCAGCAGCTGTAACGTTAATATCCATTTGCGCCATGAGGACTTCTTTGCCTTCACACATGTGGGACTTCTTATGACTGAAGCACTAGTGGTTACTCCCTACCCCTTTTGGGTGATTCTCACACAGGGCCACCCAGCTCATCCTAGCTTGTGGTCCTTATAGTTTCACTACTAAGCTCACCACAATTATAGGCGCATGGAGAGCATTCCTGTGGGCTGCACACAGGGGTTGTGTCAAGGAAAACTAATATCCCCTCTGAATAGCTAATGCCTGGCTATGACTCCTAGACCAGTATCACAGCTGGGATGCCACCAGGACTAAGACGCACTATCCACCCAAGACTCGGTCCTCACTATTTTGTCTTATTTAAAAACAGCTTTCTCTCTTTTGATTGCAGTTATTCAAAAATCCTCAACCTTGGTTTCCTAAACCTCTGCAATAGAGGCAGGCATGCAAGAGAATTTATGTAAAGAGTCGAGCCAGAGAAATGGCTTAACTCTACAAGCTGTAACACAAAAAGTCATGCTTTGGGGGGGGATGGCGGGGTCTGGGATGTGTGCATGTGGGACAGGCAGAAACAGACTGGCCTATAGTTGGATAAGAACATATTATGAAAGCTGGTGCACCTGTCAGCCAGATCGTGCAAACAGTCACATTCGTTCACCTCACACTACTGACTCTACCCTAACTGCCTTTGACATCAGCTTGTCACTCTTCTTTCATATCATTTCTTTCTTCCCCCTGCTGTTCCTCTCCTCACCCATTTCTCACCCTTTTCCAGGCGAAATTCCCCTCTTTTTTTTTTGCACACATATGCCTCACCAAGCTGCCAACCAAATCATTCCATTTGCGTTCACTTCCTAAACACTCTCCATATTCCTCAGCCCTATCTCACATCCTCTCTACTGTCCTTTCCTCTTCAGTCCCTCCTGTATCCCTCCCCTACTTGCATCATATGCTAGAGACCTCAGGGGCAAGCTCTTAGAGTGGGAGCGCTTGAAAGCACCAACAACATTGGTGGAGCATAGTTGTAAAAAGAATTAGATGTAGTTTGCTGGGCTCGTGTTTAGCATGTGAATTTCAAATGACCTTGGGCTGAGCCACAGCCAGTCAGATGGATCGAGCCTTCTGTGACTCACCCACCCCTCTTCAGCGCAATCCTTGCCAATTTCATAAAAACATCACTTACCTAGTTGAAATGCCCCAGAGAGTCCCAAACCTGATGTAGCCTTGTGAAAATAAATACATTAACCAAAACGGTGTCGTCTTCTGTGCAGAGGGATTGAATTGCAGGGAGGATGTTTGCCCTCATGGTAAAATAGTTTTATTGAGTATGCTCTGTATGTCCTCAGACAGTAACCACCAAGGAAAAAAAGAGCAACAGTAACGCCTGAGAGATCTATGCAAGCTATGATGTAGAAAAATAACTTGTGGTCAGATTGTTGTGTCAGATGTTAGTGTCTCTCTCCATTTCCTCTTCTAAGAAATTAGGATGTTGGTTGTCTGGGGTGTAAGCCTTGGTCAAGCAGCAACCACATCCTTTGTCAGGATGAGGCACAGGCGAACCCTAAATAACGGCTTAACTTAGAGGCAATGCGTAAAGTATTTGTGCTAGTTTCAAACAGTAATAAAGTGAAAAACACCACACAAAATGTATCCCATACCAAGTAAAATGTATTAATTAAAATAAGACCAAAACGACAAAAATCCAATCAGTAGAATAGGAGAAATATTAAAGATTTTAGTAAAAATAGTGCCAGAAAGCACAAAGTGCCAACTGTGGGTGGCTGGTTGCACCAGCCCGGACAAAGTCATAAGTTCAGGCTGACCACGATGGATCACAAGCCAGCTACAGCCACCCAGTTAGGCCTGCTGGCAGAGTACCTTAGATCCTGAATTGCAGAATGTTATGGGGATCCATGCAGAAAATGCATCACGCAACCGAGACAAGGTGTCTTTTCCAGATGTGGCAAGGCTACGATTCAAGGGCCTGCGTCGTCACTGAGGATCCCATTGATAGGGCTTGCGATGCGAAGTGCGGCACTGAGGATGTGCTCCGCAGTCAGGGTGATGCGTCTGTTCTAAAGAGCTACGATGCGAAGTCTGGTGTAATCGACGAGGCTGCCTTCGATGAGGGTTTCAAGGGCCTGTGCCGAGGAAGCGTTGTGCAGTCAGGCGATGCGTCTGTTCTGAAGGACTGCGGTGCAATGTGAGTCTTTGTTACAGATCCAATCCACACAGCAGCAGTGATGTGTTGGTCCTGCTCGAGTTTGCTCTGCACATCAGGGGAGATATGTTGGTTTCGCAGGATCCACAGAGGCAGAGTCCAGGTGCAGATACAAGGTTGTTGGAAGCCTGTTGTATCCCTGAGGCTTCAGATCACAAGGCCAGCCAACTAGCCTTTTGAGTCACTCTGGGTACTGCGTTCAAGGGATGCTGGTCCAGTCTTTCTCATCCAGGCAAGAGGGCAGCAGGTGCACAGTAGGGCAGTAGTTCCTTCAGAGCAGCAGTCCAGCAGAGTAGCAGTCCTTTCTGCAGCAGTAGGCTTTCTTCCAGGCAGACTATCCTCAGTTCCAGAAGTGTCCTGAATAGTTTGGGTCTGAGGTCCAGTATTTATACTTAGTTGTGTCTTCGAAGCGGGGAGGCATGCTTTGAAGTGCACAGGTGCTCTGCCTTCCTAGCTCCATACTAATTTCAGGTGTAATACCGCGCTTTGTGTGGAGATGGGGCACAGCCTATTTAAAGGTAAGTGGGGCTGGATACAGCTCCTTCCTCCCATCCTGCCAGTGAGGGCCTATCCAGTCACACCTAAGCTCCCCAGTGTGTGTCGCTCTCTTTGAGGAATACATAAATCCCCACTGTTGCCCACACCTAGTCACGTGACCCCACAGACAGGCTGCAGGCACTGAAGGGCTAAGGCAAGAAAATGTCAACTTTCTAAAAGTGACATTTTCAAGATTGTAATTTTAAATCTGACTTCATCATAAGTTAGGATTTTACATTGTGATTCCAGAGACACCAAACATGAAGAGGTGACCTGTTCCCATTTGGAAATTACATTTATAAAATGTAATAAGGTACCTCCAGTGTTATCCTATGAAAGAGGTAGGCCTTGCTGTGGTGAAAAATAATGTAGGAGTTTTTCCTCTGCCAAGACATGGAAAACGTAAATGTACATGTCCTACATTTTAAATACATTGCACTTCGCCCTTTGGGCAATCCAGGGCCTACTCTAGGGGTGACCTATATGCATTTATAAGGAAGGTTTGGACCTGTCAATAGGTTTACTTTGCCTGGTCGAAATGACAGTTTAGAACTGGCAAAACACAGGCTGCAGTGGCAGGCCTGAGACATGTTCAAAGGGCTACTTATGTGGGTGGCACAATCAGTTCAGCAGGCCCAGTCGTAGCATTTAATTTACAGGCCCTGTGCACGAATCGTGCCACTTTACTAGGGACTTACAAGTAAAGTAAATGAACCAATTGGGTATAAGCCAATCTGACTGTGTTTTAAGGGGAGAGTTCAAGCACTTTAGCACCGGTTAGCCATGGTAAAGTGCAAAGAGTCCAAGGGCCATCAAAAACTAAGTCAGCAAATTCAGGAGGTCTTAAGACAAAAAGTTAGGGAAAACCACACCAATGGTGGCAGGTGTAACATCTCTCTGTCCTCTTTTTCTGACACCGACGGGGATGCAATTTAACATCTTTCTTGTATATTGATTAAGAGACTTGTGAAAACATTTCACAGATGGTAATGAATGCTAATGGACTTCCAGACACTGTCACCTGATACTGAAGAGTGGCTTATTTCATCCTCTTTTGATACAACTTTTATTGTTTTTTTTTCTTTGCATCAAATAGTAAAACAATTGCAATGGCATTTGCTAAAAAGATCATGTTTACAATTCTTCCTTAACCCCTTCGCTGCCAGGCCTTTTCCCCCTCCTGTGCCAGGCCTTTTTTTGCCTATTTGGGGCAGTTCGCGCTTAGGCCCTCATAACTTTTTGTCCACATAAGCTAACCAAGACAAATTTGCGTCCTTTTTTTCCAACATCCTAGGGATCCTAGAGGTACCCAAACTTTGTGGGTTCCCTTGAAGGAGGCCAAGAAATTGGCCAAAATACAGTGAAAATTTCGTTTTTTTTAAAAAAAATGGAAAAAGTGGCTGCAGAAGAAGGCTTGTGGATTTCCCCCTGAAAATGGCATCAACAAAGGGTTTGTAGTGCTAAACTCAGCAGCTTCCTAGCTTTCAGGAACAGGCAGACTTGAATCAGAAAACCCAATTTTTCAACACAATTTTGGCATTTTACTGGGGCATACCCCATTTTTGCAATTTTTTGTGCTTTCAGCCTCCTTCCAGTCAGTGACAGGAATGGGCATGAAACCAATGCTGGATCCCAGAAACCTAACCATTTCTGAAAAGTAGAGAAAATTCTGAATTCAGCAAGGGGTCATTTGTGTAGATCCTAGAAGGGTTTCCTACAGAAAATAACAGCTGAAAGAGAAAAATATTGAAATTGAGGTGAACAAAAACATCAATTTTTCTCTACGTTTTACTCTGTAACTTTTCCCTGCAATGTCAGATTATGGAAAGCAATATACCGTTACGTCTGGTGGACTCCTCTGGTTGCGGGGATATATAGGGCTTGTAGGTTCATCAAGAACCCGAGGAACCCAGAGCCAATAAATGAGCTGCACCCTGCAGTGCGTTTTCATTCTATACCGGGTATACAGCAATTCATTTGCTGAAATATAAAGAGTAAAAAATTGCTATCAAGAAAACCTTTGCATTTCCAAAAAGGGCACAAGATAAGGTGCTGAGGAGCAGTGGTTATTTGCACATCTCTGAATTCCGGGGTGACCATACAAGCATGTGAATTATAGGGAATATCTCAAATAGATGTCTTTTTTACACACTCTCCTATATTTGGAAGGAAAAAATGTAGAGAAAGACAAGGGGCAATAGCACTTGTTTTGCTAATCTATGTTCCCCCAAGTCTACCGATAAAAATGATACCTCACTTGTGTGGGTAGGCCTAGCGCCGGTGACAGGAAACACCCCAAAGCGCAACGTGGACACATCCTAAATTTTGGAAAAAAACAGAGGTGTTTTTTGCGAAGTGCCTACCTGTAGATTTTGGCCTCTAGCTCAGGGAAACCTACCAAACCTGTGCATTTCTGAAAACTAGAGACCTAGGGGAATCCAAGGAGGGGTGACTTGCGGGGCTCGGACCAGGTTCTGTTACCCAGAATCCTTTGCAAACCTCAAAATTTGGCTAAAAAAACACATGTTCCTCACATTTCTGTGGCAGAAAGTTCTGGAATCTGAGAGGAGCTACAAATTTCCTTCCACCCAGCGTTCCCCCAAGTCTCCCGATAAAAATGATACCTCACTTGCGTGGGTAGGCCTAGCGCCGGAGACAGGAAACACCCCAAAGCGCAACGTGGACACATCCTAAATTTTGGAAAAAAACAGAGGTGTTTTTTGCGAAGTGCCTACCTGTAGATTTTGGCCTCTAGCTCAGCCGGCACCTAGGGAAACCTACCAAACCTGTGCATTTCTGAAAACTAGAGACCTAGGGGAATCCAAGGAGGGGTGACTTGCGGGGCTCGGACCAGGTTCTGTTACCCAGAATCCTTTGCAAACCTCAAAATTTGGCTAAAAAAAACACATGTTCCTCACATTTCTGTGGCAGAAAGTTCTGGAATCTGAGAGGAGCTACAAATTTCCTTCCACCCAGCGTTCCCCCAAGTCTCCCGATAAAAATGATACCTCACTTGCGTGGGTAGGCCTAGCGCTGGCGACAGGAAACACCCCAAAGCGCAACGTGGACACATCCTAAATTTTGGAAAAAAACAGAGGTGTTTTTTGCGAAGTGCCTACCTGTAGATTTTGGCCTCTAGCTCAGCCGGCACCTAGGGAAACCTACCAAACCTGTGCATTTCTGAAAACTAGAGACCTAGGGGAATCCAAGGAGGGGTGACTTGCGGGGCTCGGACCAGGTTCTGTTACCCAGAATCCTTTGCAAACCTCACAATTTGGCTAAAAAAAAACACATGTTCCTCACATTTCTGTGGCAGAAAGTTCTGGAATCTGAGAGGAGCTACAAATTTCCTTCCACCCAGCGTTCCCCCAAGTCTCCCGATAAAAATGATACCTCACTTGCGTGGGTAGGCCTAGCGCCGGCGACAGGAAACACCCCAAAGCGCAACGTGGACACATCCTAAATTTTGGAAAAAAACAGAGGTGTTTTTTGCGAAGTGCCTACCTGTAGATTTTGGCCTCTAGCTCAGCCGGCACCTAGGGAAACCTACCAAACCTGTGCATTTCTGAAAACTAGAGACCTAGGGGAATCCAAGGAGGGGTGACTTGCGGGGCTCGGACCAGGTTCTGTTACCCAGAATCCTTTGCAAACCTCAAAATTTGGCTAAAAAAACACATGTTCCTCACATTTCTGTGGCAGAAAGTTCTGGAATCTGAGAGGAGCTACAAATTTCCTTCCACCCAGCGTTCCCCCAAGTCTCCCGATAAAAATGATACCTCACTTGCGTGGGTAGGCCTAGCGCCGGCGACAGGAAACACCCCAAAGCGCAACGTGGACACATCCTAAATTTTGGAAAAAAACAGAGGTGTTTTTTGCGAAGTGCCTACCTGTAGATTTTGGCCTCTAGCTCAGGGAAACCTACCAAACCTGTGCATTTCTGAAAACTAGAGACCTAGGGGAATCCAAGGAGGGGTGACTTGCGGGGCTCGGACCAGGTTCTGTTACCCAGAATCCTTTGCAAACCTCAAAATTTGGCTAAAAAAACACATGTTCCTCACATTTCTGTGGCAGAAAGTTCTGGAATCTGAGAGGAGCTACAAATTTCCTTCCACCCAGCGTTCCCCCAAGTCTCCCGATAAAAATGATACCTCACTTGCGTGGGTAGGCCTAGCGCCGGCGACAGGAAACACCCCAAAGCGCAACGTGGACACATCCTAAATTTTGGAAAAAACAGAGGTGTTTTTTGCGAAGTGCCTACCTGTAGATTTTGGCCTCTAGCTCAGCCGGCACCTAGGGAAACCTACCAAACCTGTGCATTTCTGAAAACTAGAGACCTAGGGGAATCCAAGGAGGGGTGACTTGCGGGGCTCGGACCAGGTTCTGTTACCCAGAATCCTTTGCAAACCTCAAAATTTGGCTAAAAAAACACATGTTCCTCACATTTCTGTGGCAGAAAGTTCTGGAATCTGAGAGGAGCTACAAATTTCCTTCCACCCAGCGTTCCCCCAAGTCTCCCGATAAAAATGATACCTCACTTGCGTGGGTAGGCCTAGCGCCTGCGACAGGAAACACCCCAAAGCGCAACGTGGACACATCCTAAATTTTGGAAAAAAACAGAGGTGTTTTTTGCGAAGTGCCTACCTGTAGATTTTGGCCTCTAGCTCAGCCGGCACCTAGGGAAACCTACCAAACCTGTGCATTTCTGAAAACTAGAGACCTAGGGGAATCCAAGGAGGGGTGACTTGCGGGGCTCGGACCAGGTTCTGTTACCCAGAATCCTTTGCAAACCTCAAAATTTGGCTAAAAAAACACATGTTCCTCACATTTCTGTGGCAGAAAGTTCTGGAATCTGAGAGCAGCTACAAATTTCCTTCCACCCAGCGTTCCCCCAAGTCTCCCGATAAAAATGATACCTCACTTGCGTGGGTAGGCCTAGCGCCGGCGACAGGAAACACCCCAAAGCGCAAAGTGGACACATCCTAAATTTTGGGAAAAAACAGAGGTGTTTTTTGCGAAGTGCCTACCTGTAGATTTTGGCCTCTAGCTCAGCCGGCACCTAGGGAAACCTACCAAACCTGTGCATTTCTGAAAACTAGAGACCTAGGGGAATCCAAGGAGGGGTGACTTGCGGGGCTCGGACCAGGTTCTGTTACCCAGAATCCTTTGCAAACCTCAAAATTTGGCTAAAAAAACACATGTTCCTCACATTTCTGTGGCAGAAAGTTCTGGAATCTGAGAGGAGCTACAAATTTCCTTCCACCCAGCGTTCCCCCAAGTCTCCCGATAAAAATGATACCTCACTTGCGTGGGTAGGCCTAGCGCCGGCGACAGGAAACACCCCAAAGCGCAACGTGGACACATCCTAAATTTTGGAAAAAAACAGAGGTGTTTTTTGCGAAGTGCCTACCTGTAGATTTTGGCCTCTAGCTCAGCCGGCACCTAGGGAAACCTACCAAACCTGTGCATTTCTGAAAACTAGAGACCTAGGGGAATCCAAGGAGGGGTGACTTGCGGGGCTCGGACCAGGTTCTGTTACCCAGAATCCTTTGCAAACCTCAAAATTTGGCTAAAAAAACACATGTTCCTCACATTTCTGTGGCAGAAAGTTCTGGAATCTGAGAGGAGCTACAAATTTCCTTCCACCCAGCGTTCCCCCAAGTCTCCCGATAGAAATGATACCTCACTTGCGTGGGTAGGCCTAGCGCCGGCGACAGGAAACACCCCAAAGCGCAACGTGGACACATCCTAAATTTTGGAAAAAAACAGAGGTGTTTTTTGCGAAGTGCCTACCTGTAGATTTTGGCCTCTAGCTCAGCCGGCACCTAGGGAAACCTACCAAACCTGTGCATTTCTGAAAACTAGAGACCTAGGGGAATCCAAGGAGGGGTGACTTGCAAACCTCAAAATTTGGCTAAAAAAACACATGTTCCTCACATTTCTGTGGCAGAAAGTTCTGGAATCTGATAGGAGCCACAAATTTCCTTCCACCCAGCGTTCCCCCAAGTCTCCCGATAAAAATGATACCTCACTTGTGTGGGTGGGCCAGGTGCCTGCAACAGAATAAGGCCCAAAACCTGAAGGGATAGAAGGGATAGCACAGCAAGTTTATAAGGGCATATTCTTTTATACATCTTTAGACGGACTCTGCTTTGGGGACCCACATAAGTGAGGTGTAATTTTACTTGGGAGACTGAGGGGAAAACTGGGGAGTAGGAATTTTGTGCTGGAGCGGTGATCCTACTAAGAAAAATCAGGAAAATATGCTTTTTTATGCAAATTTTGAGGTTTACAGAGGAGTCTGGGTAAGAAAATGTTGGGGGAGCCACACAAGCCACACCTCCCTAGACTCCTTGGGGTGCCTAGTTTTAAAAAGTTTCTGGGTTTTGTAGGTTTCCCTACATGACGGCCGCACCCAGGACCAAAAACATAGGTGGGCCCTCCCCCCCAAACACAGGAATTTTTGGAATATATCACTTTGATGTGTGCACATACGTCCGTGATGTGCCAAACACTAAAATTGTGAAAAGAAACACACTTAGGTTATGTGAAGAAGACCCCTCACCCACCAACCAAGTTGGTGGCATGCTTCATCATCGGGGTCCCACCCGAGGCACCTAGCGTGTCTCAAGTGTGCTGCGACGCCTGATTACAGCGGAGCAGGTTTTGTCATTTGTACCACACATACTGGTTGGATTTGGCACGAGGGTGAGTGATGGTTCAGTAGATCAAATTTTATTAACAAGAGATTTCACAAAAGTGAAATGCACTGGTAATAACTGAAAGGCCAAAAAACTGAACCAATGACTCACAGCTCGTGAGCTGTAAAGCCACGACAAGGCACCAACCGCTTTACAGTCCATTCACACACCTTTCATACATGACATGCACTAGACCATTCACGCCGCCAGCCACGGGCCCAGCACATTACAAGACTCGCATCCACAGACAGCGCCAGTCAAGGGCCCATCACTTTCATACGCCCACATGCCTGATACAGCAATCACACCAGCTGATGAGTGTGTGGACTGGCGTTTGGCCGGCACTGCTAGCCAAGCGCCACACCACCAGCCAAGCGCCACCCCACCCACACCACCAGCCAAGCGCCACCCCACACACACCGCCAGCCCAGCGCCACCCCACACACACCGCCAGCCAAGCGCCACCCCACACACACCGCCAGCCAAGCGCCACCACACCCACGCCGCCAGCCAAGCGCCACTCTACACATGCCATCCCCTTTTTTTTGTTTTTAAACAACAAAGAAACCACTAATCATAAATTAGTACAAAACTACAAACACAAAAGCTCTAACTGAATACATGACTAATGCCAACCGTGAAACCGAACATATAAAAATATAAAACACCAGTTTACGATCACGGAATTTCCCAATAATTCTTCTGTGTGTGGTAGCTCCTGAAACAGCCACCCACACACAGCCCAGGCTTTGAAGGACAATCAGGGCAGTACATCCTAGTCTCCTTCCTGATACCTCTTCGAGCACAGACTCTACATCTCTTAGCAGGAAAGTTTTTTTTGGCCGTGGGAGGAATGTGCTCAGCAAAGTGACGATCTTTCAATCTAGCCACATCCTCCACCACTGCTTCTCTAGGAACTCTTGCCTGTTCCAGCACAACAAGGCTAGCTATGATAGACTCCTGAAATTTCACAAATGTCATCCTTGACTCTGGAGAACTATCCTTAAACACAACAAAAGCATTAAAAGTTGCCAAGTGGAACAAGTGAAGCGCTAATTTCTTATACCACACATAAGACTTACGAGCAGCAGTGTAAGGTTCTAACCTCTGATCTACTCTATCAACACCACCCATGTGCTTATTATAGTCTAAGATGCACACAGGTTTGTGCACTTCGGCAACCTGACCCCAAACAGCCACAGGTGAAGTACTCTCATCATGGATGGTGCTTAGCTTGTATACATCCCTCTTGTCTACAAATTTCAGAGCTAGCAGCTCATCATTCCGCAAGGCACTGCACTGTCCCTTCTCAAGTTTTTTACAGACAAGCTCTTTTGGATAGCCTTTCCGATTAGAGCGGATTGTGCCACAAGCAACAGTGTCCACTCTGAACAACTCCTTGAACAACCGAACTCCAGTGTAGAAGTTATCTACATATAAATGGTGACCTTTGTTAAACAGTCGACTACCAAGTTCCCACACAATTTTCTCACTAACTCCAAAAGTGGGAGGACAACCAGGGGGGTCAATATTGGAATCCCTACCAGTGTAGACCCGGAAATTATAAACATATCCTGTACTACTTTCTGACAGCATATACAATTTAATTCCATACCGTGCCCTCTTGCTAGGAATGTACTGCCTAAAAACCAAACGACCCTTGAACAGGACCAAAGACTCATCTACAGATATTTCTTTCCCTGGAACTTAGATCTCTGAAAACCGATCTACCAAATGATCAAGGACAGGTCTAATCTTAAAAAGACGGTCAGAATCAGGATGATCTCGTGGCAAGGCTAAAGCATTATCTACAAAATGCAACATCCGAAGAAGAAGCGCATACCGGTTACGACTCATGATGGCAGGAAATATAGCAGTTACCATCAAGGGACTAGTAGACCAATATGAAGACAGCGACGGCTTCCTTATCAGCCCCATCAAAAAAGTTAAACCCAAGAACTTTTTCAACTCTTCCAGATTTGTGGGAATCCACCGGCTAGCTCTAGAGTGTGGCCTAAGTCTGGCAGCGTTGTCCCTCAAAAACTGCTCTGCATACAAATTAGTCTGCTCAACAATCTCTTCCAAAAATATATCGTCCATAAACAACTCAAAAAAGTTGACGGGCAAAAAGTTTTCCGTATTAACTCGACACCCTGGAAAACCAGTAAACGCAGGCAACTGTGGCTGCTCCATGTTTGGTGCAACCCATGCGTCAGGTCTTCCAATGGGAAGCCTTTCAGCCGCTGGCTCCTGCACCATTGGCACATCACTGTCCTCCTCTAAAACAGGCCCTTCATCAGCACTGAGAGTGGCTTCATCATCAGATGATTCATCTCTGACAGAAAATTCACTTCCAGAATCCTGCACTTCCTCCTCTGCCTCAGATGCAGAGTCAGTCTCATATTCATGGTCAGAAGATGACTCAAAAAGCACACTAACAACCTGCTGAGCGGTCATCCTACGGCTGGCCATGATCCTTCCTACAAAAATTAACTGGACAAATACACCACCAACAACCAGCACTGTGTAAGATAAGTAACAAAGTATAGGTTTATCACTAAGAATTATAAACTCAAAAACTATACTGCTCACTTGCCTGAAAAAGCTTGACTCACCAGCAACTACTCTGCACAGCCACAGCAATCACCAACGATATCCCACTAAAAAGAGAAAAAAAAAAGCAAATTAGACATAAGACAACACAATAATCATTGTGCATAACTCTAAGGACAATTTCACACACAATCCTGCATTCAGTACACCACCTACAAACATGTCATTCATGCATTGCAACAATACTCACTTGGAGTAAATTTATTTACTTACCTAAAACATGCAACTACGCAAACCGCAGGACAACTACTGCCAAAACTGCAACAAGCCACAGCAAAGTCAGCAAAAGCTTTGAACTAGAACAAAAAGGAGAAAAACTGTTATTATCATAAAAGCAAATACTTCGCCAGTTGACAAACACTCCGCCACTAACCATTTTTTCATTTTCCCTTGTGTCTAGTCTTCTCTGCTTGGGGGAAGATGGGCCTAAAAAAAAATAGGCCAATCTACCCCCAAGGGGAGGGGGCAGAAATCGCCCAGATTACATTGCACCCTTTGGGGGGGGGCGACCCTTGCCCAAGGGGCCACACCCCCACACAAAGCACACACACACACATATAGTATCCCTGGCGCTATGGGGATTCTGCCCCCCTTGGGGACAGAAAGGCCTAAAAAATAGGCATATCTGCCCCCAAGGGGGGCAGAACTGCCCAAAAATACATGTGGGCCCCTGGGGGCGACCCTTGCCCAAGGGGCCGCCCCCCAACACAAAAAATAAAAACCAACAATAAAATCCCTGGTGTCTAGTGGCTTTCTGCCCCCCTTGGGGGCAGATCGGCGTAAAAATAGGGCCAATCTGCCCCCAAGGGGGGCAGAAACGACGATAAATACATTGCGCCCCCGGGGGGAGCGACCCTTGCCCAAGGGGCCACCCCCCAACACAAAGCACACATACAAACATATCTTTCTGGCGCTATTGGGATTCTGCCTCCCTTGGGGGCAGAAAGGCCTAAAAAAAATAGGCCTCTCTGCCCCCAAGGGGGGCAGAACTGCCCAAAAATACATGTGGGCCCCTGGGGGCGACCCTTGCCCAAGGGGCCACCCCCCAACACAAAAAATAAAAATCAACAATAAAATCCCTGGTGTCTAGTGGCTTTCTGCCCCCCTTGGGGGCAGATCGGCATAAAAATAGGGCCAATCTGCCCCCAAGGGGGGCAGAAACGACGATAAATACATTGCGCCGCCGGGGGGAGCGACCCTTGCCCAAGGGGCCACCCCCCAACACAAAGCACACATACATACATACTATTTCTGGCGCTATTGGGATTCTGCCCCCCTTGGGGGCAGAAAGGCCTAAAAAAAATAGGCCTCTCTGCCCCCAAGGGGGGCAGAACTGCCCAAAAATACATGAGGGCCCCTGGGGGCGACCCTTGCCCAAGGGGCCGCCCCCCAACACAAAAAATACAAATCAACAATAAAATCCCTGGTGTCTAGTGGCTTTCTGCCCCCCTTGGGGGCAGATCGGCCTAAAAATAGGGCCAATCTGCCCCCAGGGGGGGCAGAAACGACGTAAAATACATTTGCCCCCAAAGGGGAGCGACCCTTGCCCAAGGGGCCGCCCCCCAACACAAAAAATACAAATCAACAATAAAATCCCTGGTGTCTAGTGGCTTTCTGCCCCCCTTGGGGGCAGATCGGCCTAAAAATAGGGCCAATCTGCCCCCAGGGGGGGCAGAAACGACGTAAAATACATGTGCCCCCAAAGGGGAGCGACCCTTGCCCAAGGGGTCGCTCCCCTACACTAGTATGCATTCAAAAGAGAAATCCCTGGTGTCTAGTGGGCATTCCTGCTGCCCGATCGCATCGCGATCGGGCAGCAGGAATGCTCAAAGAGACATCGAGGGAAAGGAAAACCCTTTCCTTTCCCTCGAAGCCTCTCTCAGAGCACCCCCACCCCGCACGAAGGTGAAAAACTCACCTTCTCCCTTAGAGGCGCTGGAAGCAAATGGCTTCCAGCGCGTCTTTCCCCCTTTCCATGAAATCAGCGTGCGATCGCGCGCTGACGTCATGGGGGAGGGTGGGGGGGGGGGGGCGTGAAAGGGGAAGGGATTCCCCTTTCAGCCCTGGCCTGGGGGTGTTGGGGGGCGGCCCTCGGGGGAAGCGCTAGCGCTTCCCCTGACTGCCAGTCCCAGGACGTAATGGTTACGTCCATGGCGCCACACGGGCGCTGCCATGGACGTAACCATTACGTCCCTGGCGGGGAAGGGGTTAAAATCAGAGAATTTGTCTCCTCAAATAGACCTTGCAAGCTCAATGTCCAGTCAAGGTAAAATAAAACAAAAATAAAAATTACCATTAATGCTCTTTTCCCCACTACATTCCATCATACCACATTAGCCAATAGCCCACTGAGAATCTTGTTTTACAGAACTGTAAACACGAAGGGCCCTGCTGAGTCCAACATGAAGGACCCTGCTGAGTCAAATGCCTTTTCAGCATCCAACTAAAGGAATATTATAGGTTTGAGGTTATACGAGTCATCTCAAGACAGTTACGGAGATTTCTAAGGGTTAGCCTGCATAATTTACTCGCCATTACACCAGATTGGTCCCAGTATATGAACTCAGTCACCACAGTTAGGACATGGGTGCCTCTTTGAGCCCTTTATTCTTTCAATTGAGTGCTGGTATCAAGCAGTCTGAAGCACATTTGCTTTTCCATTTACCGTTTGCACGTATTAGGATTACAGAGCCTGTTATCTGGTTATTTGAGAGACTTCCCCTAGTCAGTGTCAGTCCGAAGATATTTAACAAAAGAGCTGACATACACGTGGAAAGCTTTTTAATAGCTCGACTGCAAATTCATTTGGTTTGTTTACCTTTCCAGGTTGTGGTTTCGAGAATACTTTCTGAACACCCTCTTCAGCCGCCTCTTCCTCTAGTAATTCTGTATCAGAGACTCCCAGTTTTGGTAGAGGAAGTTTCTCAGCACATCTCACACATAGACTGAGATAGCTTAAAGATTCAAGCAAGAGTAGCTTCTCTTGTTATCTTAACTTCGTTAATATTTGTAAACGTCTGTATCCACCGGTCTTCTGCCTCTCTCTTGCTTAGCCAAGCTTATAAATTACCCAACATTCTCCCCATCCTTGTTGAGCCTCTTCTGTGATCTTACCGTCGTCACTGAACATTATCTTCAGTGTATCCATCCGTACCTTCTACCATCCAGTTCACTTTCTTTAGATTTAGTTAACATCAAGCATCCAGATGCAGCTTCCTATCCAGTGACCTGTCCTCTCAGTATTTATTACAAGCGAGAAATTGATCTATATCTCTGTCTGTATACTCATGTATTCAGCCTCTTTAAGTCTGGAGGAGAAAGAAGTGTGGGCACCAGAAAAGTAGTTCTGTTCAGGCCTTTTGTGGGGAACCCTCAAAATACCTGCCATGCTCACAACAACCATGAAACTTCCTAGTCGTGAATTTTGCCTCCCCCTTACAACAGAAGTGGGCTATCAATAATGTTGTCCATGGCCAGTTTAAAATCACCTTCAAGCACATTATTTGCCCAGAGCACTTCCAGCAAGTCGGAACACTATTTTGTTCAAGCTCATTTGTTGTAAATTAAGGGGGGGGGATAAACTGCAATCACTCCTGTTGTCTCATCATTCCATTTTTGGCATATTCCTATTTATCTATTTATATTCTGTCTGTACCAAATGGGTCAGTTTTTTTCAAGTATACGACAACACTCCTGGAGCCTGAAGCAAAAGCTTTCTTGTGTTTGGAGAATATACCTGCCTCTATTCATAAACCCAGGCTCATTACCTACCATGTCAATCTTCGGTAAAAGGACCGAATCTGATTTGTGTCTAAGAAGCAGCTGAGCAACAATCGCCCTAACCTTGTTTCCCAGTCCATCCACTTTTCAGGTGGGAAATTTTTATCTAGCACAGAACGGGGGGATTGTGTAGATGTTGGTTGAGTATAATGAGGCAGGTAGTTGGCATAAATCACAACGTTATGCGAAATTGTCATTGTGACATCACTCATATGTGACCAGCAACAACCACACTCTCTGCTGCTCCATTACAAACCTTTTTTTCGTAGGGTGGATCTGAATCCACCTATCACTCCACTGCACAAAGTGCTTGCTGCCCAACATAACTGGAACTAGAAGATAAGGTAATTCTGTTTAGATATGCCTCGCTCCAACTAGGATTAGAGAAACAGTCCCAGAATGACCGACATGGCAGATACCAAGCCCCCATCCAGTTATTCACATAGTGCTATTACAGGAAGGGTAGAACGTAAGAACCTGACGACCTTTGCAAAGGAATTGTCCAGAGCCACCCAGTAGAACAGTCTAAGCCAGGGAACTCGGAGCCAATACCTTCTTGTTTATTTGTATCCTCATCCACCTGCCTCTTAGTGATCAAATGTTAAGTACATGTTCAAGTACTGGTGGTTTCTGCATTTCCCATGGTAACGTGTGTGTATCTTCAGCATTTGTTTGCCACAATGTTTCCTCAGTCTTTAAGTTTGACTCCCTAACAGCCCACCGCGTCCAAAATTCATTACATACATTGCTACAACTAGTATCTTCCCTGATCATACCAGTTGTGTTCTTGCTCAACCTTTGCACAGTTTCTCATTCTTTCGCTGATTGTAGTTCCCATGTATCATTCAGTCAATAAAAATGCTAGGACTCCTCAGCTATAATTCTAAGCTGTATATGGAAAAGTTCCGTATATGGATATACATTAGTTCTGTTTCCCAGAGTCTCCTCTTGATACTTGTGGAGGCACTGGGTAATCGGGGGAACTATGTGCTCTTTCTCCAGAAAAGAAGGCTGACAGTTCCTTAAGTTTCAAAATCTTATCCAGTCTTCTGTGAATAATTCCACACTTGGGCCTTCTGTCTTCTCAGGGGATTGTATAAAGCTGACATTATTATAACATTAGCAGCCTTGTGCGTCTTCCACTTTCAGTTGCAGGAGCTGTGAATCACTAGCTGCTTGGCACAATCTTTTAATTGGTTTTCTTCAATCGCAATAGTTTGTAATATCTTTTAACCCTATTCAAACATTTCAGACATTTTCTTACAATTTGCTAGCAAAAGATTTACCTAGACGTTTTGTTTATCTTTTGTTCCAGAGTCCCTTATGGTCGCAAACACGTTTTTCTGGGAATATTCAGCTTTCAGAGACATCATAGAAGGAGCTGACACAGTTGATTTTCTACTCCCTCTTATCACGTGGCTTCTTGAGAAATGCTTGTTGATCAAGTATTTGTGACAGTTTGCGCTGACGTTCTCCAGTGTCCCTACTCTTGCTGAGAAGTCCACTCACCGGGCCCTGCATTTAAGCCCTCACATAGCCTGTTCACTTCAAAGGATGCTCTAAAAGAGGGAGGGGAGATTACCTTCAACAGTCACATTACTCAGCCTTGTAAAGTTGCTAACTTTGCTACCTCGAGGCCCACTCTTCCCTGCCACACTTTCACAGTTTTCCCTTATCCAGGAGTATCCAGAGTTAAGTGCGAAGGAATACCAGTCCCCCCACCCCCCCTGTCTTAGAGACACACAGATTCAGAATGACTCGTCTTTCAGCTGAATAAAAAAATCACTTAAGGAGCTGTGATATGGAACAAACAGGAAAACAAAGTCCAAGCTGTATCTTCAGTTATGTGCCTGAGCAACAGACACCGCCCCCCCCCCCCCCCCCCCCCAAACAATTAAGCGTGAGACTGGTGTTTCAGATCAGTATTGCCTTCATGCGGTCATGCTGGTAGAAGGCTGGTCCCTGAGGTGCAGGTTGGTGCTGCCAGCCAATAAGGATGCAAGCAGTCAACAACTCTCCCTCCCCCAAGTATTGCCTTCTGATCGCACAATGAGGTTGAGGCGGAAAGTTGCAGAACGCCATACTATCCAACATTCCCCATGTGACCTGTCAGTTCCTGCTGCATCCCCTGGGACTTCAGTGAGTTATGTCATTGCACAACTCGCCACCTTTATACAGTCTGGTCTCTGTCTCATGTGTTCCCTTCAGATTCCCTGATGGTGGTCCCACCTGGGTTCCTAAAGAGGTTCCGGAGTGCTGAGGCCACCTCTCTCAACTCCCGATTCAGGCAGTCAGCTGGCACATCTGTGAGCAAACACATTTGTCTCTTCCTGCACTGAGTTTCTCCATGTCTCTAGCTCCCAGGAGGGCTCTCTTGCCTCTAGTCTTCTGGCGCTAGCGGCGCACTCAGCGCTGTTCTCTCAGGATGTTCCTCCTGTGGTTTAGTTGTTCTCTGTGCACAGAAGGTGCTCAACTTCCTCCACTGTTGTATTTGTGTTACCATGACGACGTGCAAGGTACGTGTACAAATGGTGAAGTCATGACACTCGAATGTCACATATTTGCGCATCTAAGTTTCAAAGTTTATTGACTGTTCGAAATAGATAATTTCATCGTCGTAGATTGTGAAAATCAGCAAAACAAATAAATAGAAGTTCAATAAAATACAAAATTCAATACTCAAACAGCATAATAAATCAGTAAACATAATTAGTTCCTAAACAGATCAATTGACAACCCGGCGTTAACACAACGCAGGTGCTTCAATCGGGTTTGTTTTTAGTGCCCTAAGTTCTTTCTGTCTAATGATCCAGGACACGTATATAAATTTAGATACAGCTCTAACGATCACCAGCGGCGAATCACTCTTACATATTCTAGAAATTGCACGATCAAACATAATTTTTTTTACATAAGGGCACAAACCATCTTCGTCTAGGAGCAGCATATCTAGGGCAAAACAAGAGCAAATGCTCATCTGGTTCGTCAGCCAAGCAGCACATTTTATACTTTGTCGCCATCCTCCACAGGGGCCCAACTGGCAGTAAAAGTAGCTGTGGGTAAGATGCCATATCTGAACTGTAAAAACAGGACGCGAGTACCGGCTGATCTGATCACATCCATAAAAGGCTCTTCTACAGGTTCCTGCTTTAACTGTGAAAAAAACACCCACCAGACGACCTCTAGCACCAGCTTGTAGAAGCTGAGAGGACACCTCCTCCCAAAATGTTTTGCTTGACAGTAGGGACGGCATTTCACAGAATTTCTTCTGGGGTGTCCCAAAACTGTAAGAAACCAAGCTCTGCCCAAGTGGACCTCAACTTCCTTAACCAGCCTGTCTCCTCTATAGCTTTAGCCCACCCCAATATATCCCTATGTCCAACCCTATAGGACTCCAATCACTCAGTTCCCTGGAGGCGGATCCAGTACTATAGGGTCCTTCAGGTTGCCAGATCTGTTATTGGGTGGAGCCCTAGGTCTAGTCTAAGAGGCCCCAACAGAGTGCTCTTCCCCATCCCCGTGATATACCTAAGGAAATTATTTTCTTTAACAGCGAGGGTGCTTAAATTACTTAGGCCCTACAACTCGGCCCCATAAAGAGCTGCTGCCCTTACCTGGATTTTTGTATATAGCTAGAGCGGGATTAACTGGGAAATACTAGGCTTTTTTGGCCATCCTGCCCAACGTGCCCCCTTTATGGCTAATAGTGTGTGAGCTTTTCATTATTTGAGCTCCCCAATCACCTGAGTCTGTTAGTCTGATGCCCAAATAGTCGAACTTAGTAACTCTCTCTAAGCTAACAGTGTTCAGAGTCACCTTAGCATTCAGCTTCCTCTTCCTAGAACAAATCATCAGCTTCGTTTTTACCGAATTAATCTCCAGCCTAAAGTGCTTGCAGAATAAACAAACGTGGTTTACTAAATTCTGGAGGCCCTTCCTTGTTTTGGCCAATAAAGGGTGTTGTCAGTGTAAAACAACCTGGGTATTTTTTGATCAGCCAGACTGGGGGAATCATTCACACAGTTGTTCAAATATTCAATACAGTTGTTAATATACAAAAAAAAGAAAGTGGGTGCCAGGACACAGCCCTGGCGCACCCCCCACTCTACCCTGATTGTATCAGTCGGCTCCCCATTATTATCACTCCTAATCTTTACAAATATGTCCTCATGTTGGTGAATTATAAGGCCTAGTACATTTGACGGGACTCCTTTCCTTTGCAGTGTACACCATAGCTTCTTTCTGGGTATTAAATCGAATGCTGCATAAAGGTCTATGAAGGCCACAAACAAGTCCCCTCAACAATAGCCCCAATCTTCCACTTGATTAGCAAGAATATCAAACTTGGTCTAGGGCACTGGTCACAGGTCTAAGACCAGCCTGGAGACTTGAAATAGCACCACTCTCTCTTCAATCCATTCCTGCAGCTGGTCAAAATTCTGCTTGCAAAAATCTTCTGTAGATTGTCTAGCAGACTAATCGGCTAGAAGTTGGACAGCTCGCTTGGATTACCCATTTAAAAAATAGGCATATCTTAGCCCCCTTCCATGTTGATGGAATTGGGGCACTGGCTGATACCGCGTTACAAACAGTATTAATGTAAGGTACCCAGATATTCATTTTTGATGTATATAAGTCACCCGGTACTTTGCAAGGCCAGTGGCCTTACCCCATTTAAGCAAGTTAACAGCGCTTCTAAGTGAATAGGATGTGCTGCCTAAAATGGTTGTTAAAAAAAACCCAAGGAGTCTGGATCCACAAACACCTGTGATGAGGTGTTACAACTTTTGCCTGAAAATATAGAAGGCAGCCAACTGAGTGTTCTCTGACTCACGGGAGGATAGCATGATTTGGAACATTAAAGTGCTGCCTGCCTGTGGCTGACTTCTTTTGGTTCATGAATGTTTTTCAGACCTTTGGGAGATGGGTGGTAATGTTTTATAAAACTGGAACCAGGTTTTCTACCAATGGTGTGTAAAAACAATCCTGCAGAATACATTTAGGCTTGAAATGAGTGTGCAATTCAGTTCTACATTTGATATCTTTGTTCTGCAGCTTTGATTATTGTCTCCTACTTTTTTAGCAGCATTCAGGTGATGTGAAATAGAGGTTCTCTTTCTATGTGGGCAGACCCCTATATCTATCCCTTAATAAGGTCTGAGAGTACACATTGCTCAACAGTCCCGATTAATGTGTTCTACTTTGATTGCTCTAATACATGCTAAACGAAGTGGACTATACATGTATAACTGTTACTAATTGACAGATAAAATCTGTGAGGTGATGAATCTGATAAAACTTGTGTAATATTTTATTGTGATTAGCATTTTTTGTGCTATGTGTCCGTCTCAGGGCTGTGTATATTTGTCAACACATTGTAATGGGTCTGGATAGCTATGGGTCCTCCCAGATTGCAAGCGTGATATAACAGCTAAATGGCCTACACAGTTATCCCCAGAAAGATCATAGGGGATAGATACATTTTTATTATGGGATTTTTGGAGTGTGAAACATACCATCATGTTAAACTGTCCCAAGAGAAGATCTGTTAGGGAAGTGACCAGCACTTCAAAGATTCCCATCCATGTGGATTTGAGGGGGCCCATACAATATTGTCAGGTGCTGGTATATTATCTAGTCATTTTTAATGGTTTCCTGATTCAATTTATGAGCCTATTTAGAGTTTTAGAGAAGAAACGCATAATATTTAACTAAAAAAAAGCTTGTAGGAGATACTGACTTTGGCAATATCCCTGTGCTACATCAGTAGTGAGTTTTTAGGTTGACCATAGCAGTGCGCAAGCGCTGCTTTTTCAACATGTTGGTATGTATTTGGGCTGTTAACTACACCCATCACTATCACTCGTTCATGTGCTTGTCTTTTAAAAATCCTTTGTTTTTGTTGGTAAACGCTTTACATTTGCCCTTCCTTGGGGCGGTTTTGTTACCACCTTGGCCTTCGACCCTGTTACATGGATAATTGCACTTTTGCCGATAACTTTGACTGCAAGCGAACTACTTTTTCCTTTAGTGTGTCTCCTTTGCGCTCATGCTGATGGCGGTGGTGGCACTTTGAATTGACTCGCTTATGTCAACTGTTTTACTTTTTATTTTCAGTTTGTGCGGCAAGAAAAGTCCAGTTAGGAATTTAGAACTCTAACTTGAGCAAACGTGAGACCCACTGCATTGCAAATGCTTGTTTTCTTATATGAAATTCTACCTTCTCCTTTAGTGATGAGTAACTATATGTGGAGTATGGGTTAGGCTAGAACCTCTTACCCGTTTTTGTAAGGACATTCGTTATCTTGCCTTGCGGAAGTGAAGGCCCTGCCCTTCTCGCTTCTTGCATCCTACTTTGGCACTTGTCTCCCATATCTTACCTACTTCTGTGCCAGACCATATCACTGCCAGGTCTCTCTTACCTTCTGCCCCCCTATGACAGTATCCCCACCTTTCTTTTTATTGTGGTTTGTGACAGCTCCTCTTTAGCCCCAGAGCATGTCTTGCTTCTCATGATAAACTCTTTGGATGATCCATTGTTGTGTTATTCACTCCTGTCCTTTGTTCTCTGTTTTCATGATAGAAGTGACTGAAGTGGGAGAAGTGCCTTGGACCTGAGAGGTGAATCTGTCACACATTATTGGCCTGACGATAGCTAATAAATGTATTGTTTTTACTAATTTCAACATTTTCCCTGAGGAATTATTGCTGTGAAATTGTCACATATCGCCTCATAATATTTACAACCTTTGCGTCCAGTGTCAGGAGAAAACCTTTAGTATGGATGACTAATGTGGTTGCATCTTTCCCCGACATCCCTAAACTGTCAAATGTCTGACAGTCTGTCTCTTGTGCTTCAGCCCGGGCTTTTGTAGTCGTCTTCAGCCTTCATCCATAGTCACCTTCATCTTCTCTGACAGGGATGTTAGATACATAAAGGCTCACTGGCATGAGTCTCATTGAATGTGCGTGGTTCTTTAACTGCAGGCGGATAGGGTCTGTGGTTCAAGAAAGCTCTCTTCATATGGTTGGTACTAGTCTAACTAGAGAGACTAGACTAGAGCAACTAAAAATGTTAAGCGTTTCCTCTTCCTGATTCCTTTGCTTTATTCGGTACAAGCCGACTAAAACCGGAGACAAAGCTGCACGCACAACAACACACCTATTAATCATTTCAAACCAACTGCAAGCTTTGTTAAACAATCACAATGGATGTTTAGGGGGTCAGGGTCCCCCTCTATAGTGTTCACCACAGCTAACGCGTTTAAAGACGTTAATAAGGGTCCACTGACATTACAATTCTGATCCACGTACATTTGCTCCAGGAATCCAAGGGAGAGTCACATCAGGATAATTGTCAATTAATCAATACATAGTCCACGCTCATTGTGTTTGTATTTATCAATGAAGTAGTTCCCCAGTTACCCTATCCACGAAGTCCTCAGTCAAAGAGAGGCGCACACTATCTGCTTGCTACTCATCGGGCAAGATAAATAAAGTCAGATAGAAAGTTAACCTTGTGAAGTAAAATTAATATCTTCATCCGCCTTCCTGGCAAGCTCCGCCAGTCACTGCAAAATAGATTGAACCAAAGACCAGTCAGTATGTGCAGATCTGCTACGCTCATCAATGCGGGAATCCTTTCTGAACCATATCTTTTGGATTCTTTACTGAAAAATCGTTCAGCGTCGAAGTCCGCATTCCTTGAAAAGTTTTTGAAAATAGTGTGTTTCCAACCTAGATGTAAATTATGAAAACATTTTGCGGCACCAATAGCATTCTGCATTGCATGGTGGTGCTGGTGACCCGCTCTTCATCATGAACCTCACATTGATCTCCACTTGGAGGATGTTGTACTGCTGGGGTGGAATCCTAACTTGGTTGAAAGTAAAAATACAGCAATCTCATAAAATGGTACAAACTATATAACTTTATCACACCCATCAGAGAACCCGTGCGTTCCTGCTGCTAGAAGCCAGGACTGTATTCACATTCCCTCCATCTTCTTACAGAGCTATCTGAGGGAGAGGCTGAGAACTAGTGACCACTCTGCGATCTGAGCTCTGAGTGAGCTGAGGTTAATCCTACGTTTTTTCATATCTAAATAGTGTGATTCCGAGCATATCGCTTTGTTGCTTTGTTGCTCAGTGTCCTTATTAGCTGAAACTATTGTCAGAATATAACGTGCAGTTGTAGAGACATGTGTCCTTAAACTGCTAAAACGGTGTGTCCGTGCTGCCTGTTTTTCACGTTTAATGCTTGCTCTGTGACCACCTCTCCCCCACCTTCTCCTGTGAATGGCAGACAGTCTCTCCACAGAAGAAATAGATCCCCTCCGGAAGTCTTCATTGCAAACCCTTACTAATGAGTGGAACACACATTTCACAACACTCTGCAGCTCAAGCACTTGCGCACTCTATAAGCAATGCAGTCTCCTCCCAAGGAAGGTTCACCTCACACCACTCCCTGTCACACTTCATTCGATACACCCACTCCTGAAGAGCCCGACATGCACACATAAACCTCAGTGCTTCACAGTATCATTCCATGAACAGTACTTCTGACACACCCTAGACAGCCACATACTTTGTGGTCACAGATACCACAACCCAACCTACTACCACAGTCTACAGATCTAGACTTCCCAAACACAAAGTGAAATCTGCTCAGCCAACTCGGAAGGATCTCCCCCTCTCAGTTGAGTGAACTCCTCCACACATCACATCAAAGCTGCCTCCTAACCCTGGCACTGCAGTCAGTACTACAGCTTCTATATCGTTCCTCATTTGAGGCTATCGCCTTGATGCTCTTGTGTTCATGGAAACCTGTGCTGCACATCATCTTCCCACTAGGATCCAACGTATTCATGTTTGAGAGAACATTATGCGAGTGGTGGCTTGGAGAAAGAGGGTGGCATTGATTGGAGGGACAAGAAGATCAATCTCCCTTGCCCCAGAGCTCAAAAAGTTGTTTTGTTAGTCATACTGATTCCACAATGAGCATCCACTGATCTATGGTATGACGGCTGAGCTGTTTTTGTTTAAATAGCTAATGTATTAAATTGGTATTTGAAAAATAACGAAAAATAATGTTTTAATAATAATGTTCTAGAGAACATTCAAAACTAGCGGGGAAGTGTTGCCCTTATCCCCTCAAAGTACCTTCAATGCAAATTGATTTACTCAATAAACTCCTCCTTATTCAAGTACTTCACTGTGGAGGTTTAAAACATGACACCTAAACCATAAAGGCCACACACATGGCAACAAGAGATTTGTTGGTGGTTTTCTTGATTTAAGTACTAATCAACACACCTCCTTATTTGATCACATTTCCAGGGACGTTTCAACGTCCACCAGCAATAACATAAAGCCACTCACATCTCTCCACAATTCTGGCCTTTTTTAATAAAGAAATACCACATACAAATTGCTACTTTTTTAATGAATTAGGTCAAACACATCTCCATTCCTTTCAAATTCCCGAATGAAATGCAAAATTCTAAACCGGATAAGAAACTGGTAGAATCTAGAGACCTCATAAACATTGTCAACAAACATTGGAAAAGCTAACAGAGCTGGCCTAAGGGTGCCACCACATGCACAAGCAAGCACAAACACGCATAGACTATTCATGTGTGTCCCTGTACATCCTATCACCTTCTGTATCTCCTAAGTCTCTGCAATATATTTTATTTACAAAGCAAGCGGCTTGGGGAATAAGAAACGGGGACATAGGGGGCATAAGCAGAGGCAAGTTGTCACACCACCAAAAGTCTGAGCCCATTTTTGCACGCTTCCGTTTAGATGTGTTGACATATCAAAGCCAAACCTATTGCCTTTGCAAAAGCCTGCCACGAAATTGAATGCCAGAGTTAATATTTTCTAGCACACATCTCTGCCCTTGATCCCTTTTATCTGTAGCGGGTTAATAACACGTTGGCCTGGGTATAACGAGCTTGAGTTTGTGTGGCTTCTAGCATGGTGCCAGGCCACTCTACTGTGTGTCTGAGCCCTCGGGCACCTGCTTCTTCCTGCAGCTTTGAGCAGAAGACCTGGATACTGGAAATGTATCTAATCTGAACGTGGGTCGTCTTCATCTATCTCGAAGCGAGAGTTAGTCGTTGCTGCCTCCGTTCCCATGTGGACCTTTAGGCTTGTCCAAGGTTATCTGAGACGTTTGCATTACATGAGGGGAACTCCTCGATTTTTCTCCCCTCGAGACCTCTAATTATGCAACTTGACATCTGATATATCATTTTTGCGGGCAGTGCTTCCGGTGTCCTCAGAAGTGCAATACCCAGTTATCGGTTATGAGTGTCATGCCACAACTTTCATTTATTCACAGCTCCATTTGTGTTTTAAAAACACAATTTGGTACTTGTTTATGTTTATCTCTGTCATTTTGCTTGCCACCGAGCCCAAAAACAAAACAGTTGTGTACGTTTCTTCTGCCCTCCTTAATCCAGTGCCGAATGGGTTAACGGTCCAGCGGAGGCGCTGGGGCTTTCTGTCATTTGTGGTTTCAGAGCAGGGGGTGGTGTTCCGCATCTGAGAGGGTTTAATGAATGCTGTCAGTGTCTGAACGCTAATGGTCGGGGGATGTGGCGCTGGGTAATAGAAAGTGCAGCGGTTCACAGCATAAGCTGATTGGTGTTTGCAGTGTTTTTGGTGCTCCATTTTCATCATCCTTTGCTACTTGCTTAGCTCTTGATTGGGCTGAAGAACATGAGCGCGTGCGTGCAGAATGTGAATATATAATATTCCTTGCCGTACTCCCAGTCCTGCTCGCTGCTGACAGGCGTAGCATGTGCTCGGTCTGCCGTGCCTGGACGCACAGACCTCCTTTTCTGGGTAGCGCTTTTTGCTCTGTTGCCTAGACGATCGCGTTCCCTCTCGGAGGATGTCTGGCTCGCGCAGGGACTTTGACGTGAAGCAGATTTTGAAGATCCGATGGCGATGGTTTGGTCACCAGGCGGCCCCTTCGTCCGCCGTGGGTGACGGCCACCACGGAGACTTCTGGAGCCGGGGCGCAACTGCTGGCCGAAAGTTCTTGGACCCGGGCAACCTGCCCTTACCCCTGGCTTCCATCGGTTACCGAAGCCAGCCAGCCAGTCCGAATCCAACCCTGTGCTGCCCGATGGCGTCCCCCTCGGAAGCGCCCACCATAGAGTTTACCACCGAAGACTGCGAGGGGCCCCACTGGCTCGAGGGACCGGAAGCCGAAGAGCGAGGAAGTGAGGAGGACGTGGAGTCTGACAGCAGTTCATGCAGGTGAGGGGGCTGCTCCAGAAAGCTTTCAAGCCCCTATACTTTTTCAATCACTGACTTCCAGGGCACACTGCTTCGATGGTGGCATTGAGTAGTGGTCTTCCACATAAACTATAACTAAATCATGTGTATAGTGAGCAAGCGAACCAGATACGTTTTTGCAGCATCTAACCCATGCAAGGCCCATACTGCAGGTGAGGCACATCGCATGTGCTGGTGATTGTTTTGTCTACAAACAGTCCAGATAAATAGATTGTAATTGCACGTGCCCATAATATTGAACCTCCGTTTGGATGTTGGCAGTTAACTTTGATTTAGGAGAGACCTTATTATTATAGTTATTAGACAGGAAACGGTTTTTTTGTTGCACTAAGCCACAACTACTCAAATTCATTTTTATTGATGGTTACTACTGATGGCATTTCCATTGAGCCTTACTATGTAGATGTTCCCAACTAGGAGGCCTTTTTTTTGTATTTTCAGTCCCATGCTAAAGGCTCTTTTTAGCCATACCTATAATTGTTTCCAGGCTTATAAATGTACGCACCCAGCCAAGTCCCTGATTAAGGGCGGGAATTGCGCCATGCAGCCTGATGCTGTGTGTAACCAGCCAGTGGATGTAACCTTGAAGGCGCAGCATGGGTCTAAGATGCCAGTAAGCATTCAAATGAATTAGTGTCATTTTTAAGAGAATATCTATCAAGAAGTGCTCGAGCCTGTACACGCGCGTTTGTGTGTAACGGAAAAAGCGGTATATTCTTTTACAGTGTCACATAGAAGTGAGCGGTATCGACCTCTAGAAAGGATCACTGGCTGCCCGATGACGCGAAGACGGGGAAGGTGTACAGCCCTCTGATTAATGTCTGACCGTGAATACCTTCTTCAGTAACACTAACGTGTGGACTAGCTCTAGCAAAATAGGAACTCGGTCCTCTGTGCTTCATGTCCAGGGTGCTTACAAACACATTCGTTTGTGAACCTGCATATTGTGCTAACATACTCCTGAAAAACACACCACCATATCTACCTAACTTGTTTGTGATCTCTTGCTAATGTTTCGGAGGCCTCTGTCACTTGCAAATCCTCCTCGGTCCATCTTTTGTGTAGAACGTGATGTCCTCAGGGTGAGGTTGCAAAGTACATTGTTTGCATTTTACTTCATGCAAGGGAGTAGCCAGAAAATTAAAATGTCATCCACTTTAAACCAAAGCTGGTATAGCTCCTAGCAAGCGAAGCAAGACATCGCAACCCTCCCCAGAAGAGCTTGTTTGTCTCTTATGTCCATTCATCTTTTCATCCTCCCATCCACCGCTGATATCCACCATTTCACCTTTTCATTCTGTCATCCATTCTGTCTTTTATCCGACAGTCTGTCGCCATTCTGTCTGTCTGTCCATCCATATCCAAACGTATCCATCTATATTCAGTCCCACCCATCCTGTCATTGATCCTTTGACTAGTCCATCCTCCTTTTGTCCATTCATCCATCATCCTTTCAGTCATCCATTCATCCATCCATTCACTCATCCATCCACCCATTTCACTCATCCCTCCCTTCACTCTATTCATCCATCCTCCCTTTCACTTATCCATCCTCCCTTTCACTTATCCATCCTCCCTTTCACTCATCCATCCACCCTTTCACTCATCCACCCACCGTTCGACTCATCCATCCACTTACCCATCCATCTTTTGACCCTTTCACTCATTCACCCACCCTTTCAGTCACATATCTAGTCACCCTTTCACTTATTCGTCCATTCATTCACCCTTTCACTCATCCATCCGTTCACCCTTTCATCCAGCCGTCCATCTACCCTCCCTTTCATTCATCATCTTTTCACACATCCATCCTTTCTCAGTCCATCCATCCACTCATCGATCCATCCATTTACCCTTTCACTCATCAATCCATCCTTTCACTCACTCATCCGTCCTTTCTCTCATCATCCACCATTTCACTCATCCATTCACCCTTTCACTTATCCATCCTCCCTTTCATTCATCCAGCCTTACATCCATCCTTTCACTCATTCAGCCATGCATCTCTCCATCCACTTTTCACTCACCAATCCATCCACCAACTCACACATCCATCCATTAATTTGCCCTTTCACTCATCCATCCATCCTGTCACTTATCCATCCATATACCCTGTCCCTAGTCTATACACTCACCCTTTCGTCCATCCATCTACCCTTCCTTTCACTCATCCATCCTTGCACTCATCCATCCAGCCACCCTTTTAACCCGTCCATCCATTCAGCCTTCCACTCCATCCAGCCATTCACCATCCATTTACCCTTTAACTCATGTACATTTTCACTTACTTATCCATCCACTCTTTCTCTCATCATCCATCCACCATTTCACTTGTCCATTCATCCATTCACCCTTTCACTCATCTATCCATCCTTCCTCTGTTTCACTCATCTGTCTTTACATTCATTCTTTCACTCATTCAGCCATGCATCCATCATCTACCTTTTCCCTCACCCATCCATCTACCATTTCACTCACACATCCATCCATCTATTCATCCGTCCATTTACACTTTCACTCATCCATCATTTCACTTACTGAGCCATCCACCCTTTCCCTCATCCATCCGTCCACCCTTTCATCTAGCCATCCATCTATCCTCCCTTTCACTCATTCATCCATTCTGTCACTTATCCACCCTTGCATCCCTCCTTTCACTCATCCATTCGCCCTTTCACTCATCCATCCATC
The DNA here is from genome assembly GCF_031143425.1 of Pleurodeles waltl. Lineage (NCBI taxonomy): Eukaryota > Metazoa > Chordata > Amphibia > Caudata > Salamandridae > Pleurodeles > Pleurodeles waltl. The sequence goes on along the minus strand of NC_090437.1, from coordinate 1,026,528,579 downwards.
CGTTACTCTATCCATCCACCATCCGTTTACCCTTTAACTCCATCCATGCTTTCACTCACATCCATCCTTTCTCATCATCCGTCCACCCTTTCACACATTCATCCATCCATCCTCCCTTTCACTTATCCATTCTTACATCCATCATTTCACTCATTCATTCATGCATCTATCCATCTATCTCTCCACTCACACACCAGCCATTTCACTCAGCCACCCACCCACAATTTCACTCAGCCACCCACCCACAATTTCACTCAGCCACCCACCCACAATTTCACTCAGCCACCCACCCACAATTTCACTCAGCCACCCACCCACAATTTCACTCAGCCACCCACCCACAATTTCACTCAGCTACCCACCCACAATTTCACTCAGCTACCCACCCACAATTTCACTCAACCACCCACCATTTTACTCATCCTTCCATCATTTCACTCACTCACCTTTCTCAACTTTTAGTGTTAATCATGAGCCTTTGACTTCCGAGTTCCTGACGGAAGAGGCCCATTTAAAAACCCCACCCCTGCTGTAGGTGCTAAGAAGGGAGGAGAAAAGGGGGTGTTGACGACGCCCCTGAGTCTGTGTTTCAAATCTCTTTATATTTCTGAATTCTATGTATACGTATACATGTTTACAGCTTGATGGGTACATTTCGTTCAACATTTAGCCAATACTCATATAACTTCTAAACCAGTGGTTTTTAAACTTTTGAGTTTTGTGACCACTTCTTAATTATACCTAGAACCCGGAGACCCCCTACTGAATCAATACTAGAAGAAGGGGAACCCGGCTTAAGAATATTCAATGATTTAAACTGCAAAACAGTGCTCAACAAATATAGAAATAAGCAATCTTTAGACTGATAAACAAATGATGAAATATTTTATTTAGTTCACAAACAAATTTAAAAAAAAGTTTAATTTTAATTAGAAGGTTGAAGCTTGTCTAAATTCAATTGAGGCTATTGTTGTGTTCTGTTTGATGCACTTGTACTGCTCCCCCAAATCATTCTGAGGATATTAATTTAATCTTTAGCCACTAGTTTTAAATTCCTTCACATTTATGGAATGTTTGAAATGTTGAATTTTATATTTTGCTTCTTTATTTACGTACACTTTATTAGTCAGCTAATATTATTTAATTTTCTAACCAGTCACAAACCTCCTAAGTAGCCTTCGCAGATCCCCAGGATAAGAACCACTGTTCTTAACCTATATGAATAAGGTTCAGTAAAAAGTGCATGATTATTAGTGTGGTCTTTCAAGTCACTCTGATTAAAGTTCCTGGTGTATAGAATCTCCTTCCTACATTTCAGGGCATGTAAAATTACTAGTTATTTCTACCACCTTCTTCTTTGAGTTCTCCAGCATAGAGCAGGAGTTATGTAAACACAAGGCAAACCTAGCATACTGGGCAGCTGTCACCCTATACTCAGAAACTGTTAGTCTCTATTGTTTGTGCTTTCTGGGGCCTCCCTTGTCTCCCATGGTCTTTGAGGTTCTCGTGCCTCTTTTTTTGCTCATACCTAGCCTTGAGTGCAGGTTTCAGCCTACTGTCTCTCTCCATCAGTTGAGCATCCCTGACCACCAGCTCAATATCAGAAAGACAGCATAATATTAGAGTCAGCTTGCTATTCCATTACAGGATGTGGTGACCAGCGCTACCTCTGCCAAATTCCTCCTTGATGTCAAATGGAATTACTATTAGATTCTGGTTGAGCAAGGAAAGATTCAGGGTGATCCATCAAGCAGAGGCCAAGAAAAAGGGGAGGTCAAAGAAGTTGCTTCTCCCATGTTAATTCCTATTGGACCTTTAGACACGACTACAGCCCAAACCGCTGGACAGAATCACACCAAATTTGGCAGAAAGCTAGCTTTCGGTACCCAGATTGTGCTGTCGCTTATCTGGTGTAAATCCATTCAGTAGTTTTGGAGATATTAAAGGGAACATACAATTGTATTTCTCTCTAGCCGCTGCGACTTTGGGGGGAAAAAGACAAGCTTGTGCAGGAAAATGCGCAACTCTGATTGCCTGCCAAAACTCCAAACCAGGAAGTGTTGGCAGCCATTTTGGAACACAGCTTCAGCAGAGTCCCACAAAAAAAGTGAAAAAAACAAGGGGCCAGAGCAGAGTCACCTTGACCCCTCAGCTCTGGTGCTGGGGTCCCAGAGGGACCTCACAGAGCTGAAAAGCATTTATTTAAATTGTCGCAGCGATTTGCAGAGAGGAAAAAAACAAAAAAACGAAGCGCATTCTTCCACGTTTCTTTATTCTGAAGCTCCCAAGTGTGCCAAGACCCAGGGGCATCGCTAATTCAATGCAGGGCCCCCCGGGCAGCCCCAGGGACCACCACCTCCTTGGGGCTTTACATATATATTATGCAGGGGGAGCCATGCGGCCTCCCCTTAGTCCCGGGGACCACCACCTCCCCAGGGCATAACAGAAATATAGTGTGAGGGGGTTGCATGCCCCCCGCCCCCTGCAACCCCGGGGACTGCCACCTCCCTGGGGCTTTAATGAAAAAAAATGAAGGCGGTCCATTTCAGACTCCCAAACCCTAAAGACCACCACCACCTCCTCGGGCTGTGTAAGGTTGAAGGGGGGGCGTGCAGTCTCCAATGATGGCCCTGTGGACTGCTACTCCCCAGGGCCAGTTCCTGCTATGTCCCAGGGTGTCCACCCCCGGGACATAGCTGTTTGCTTTTGCTCGGTGGGAGCTGACAGCCCCCACCAAGCAAAAGCAAACAAATTCTGCTTTCTGACAGCTGGAGTTTTGTCAAACAGCTCCCGCTGTCAGATAGCAGAGTTTTTTATCTTTCTTCTCTGCATGCAAATATGCGTGCAGAGAAGACAGATGAAAACATTGCTCCCAGAAGCAGGGAGCTGCTATTAAAAGTAGCTCTCTGCTTCTGGGAGAAATGCCGGCTCCTGCACGATGCAGGAAGCCGGCTAGGACTGTGGGAGCCTTGAGCCCCCCCCACCCCCCCACGGTCCTGTCACACTCTCCGTCTCTCTCTCTCTCTCTCTCTCTCTCTTCCATTTCATAATGGGATGATAGAGAGAGATTGTCATTGCATGGTCTTTCCATGCAATGACTTGAAAGAGTTAGATTAGCAAGATGTGTGGTTCAAATGTTAAAGTTTGCTTTTGATGCAAAGCAGAACAGAGTCTCTTCTGACCTACTGGTAAAGCTCTTGGACTGCCATTCAGTAGGTTGATGGTTCAAAGCCTGGTATCCGAAGGCAGTGGGTCCGTTTACTTACTAGTGTTTAGATTGTTAAACCTTCCTAGTAATGGAACATTCTTGTCTCTTTCCTCTCGAAGTTTGTGTGCTGAATGTCGTAGTTATGTCTGGACAAAGCACAATAAGGAGTCACCTATGGCCTAATTGTTAATTTCTCAGACCCTCGCCCTGAAAGTTGAGGGTTCTCCTCCAGGTGTGTCCGTGATAATTTCCCTCACTCTTTTTAATTGACATATACATTATTCTTTTCAATTTGCCCAGAAAATTATAATTCTAAGTATATTATCCAACAAAGCTTAAAGAACTATCCCTCACACCCTTTCGCTCTCTTTCAATCTCTTTCTCCAACTCACTCACCCACTCAGACTCTTACGCACCCACTCCCAGATGTACTCAGACACTCTTGAACCCACTCAAACTCTCGTGGACCCACTCACAGCCCCACTCAGACCCTCACACACCCACTCACTCACAGACCCACTCAGACCCTCACACATCCACTCAAAGACCCACTGACACCCTCATGTACACACTCGCATACTTGCGCAGACAATGACGCACCCACTAAGACACTGATGCATGCAGTCGCACACCCAGACAGACTCTCACAGCCACTCTCTTCCCCAGGTACCCTCTCTCACACCTATTCTCACACCCAGAGTGACAGCCTGTTCTCACACCCAGAGTGACAGGCTGCAGCTAACTCCCAAAGGCTGTGCGCGACGGTGGTTGGATTAATGTATAGTATTGAAAATTGCTATACGTTTAAAAAAGCATAGAAATTCACTGAAAAAAACAAAGGTTACAGAGACGTTATACTTAGGCAATTGAATTAAAAAACATAGAAATTTACTGGAAAAAAAAAAAAACATTACAGGTACGTTATAGTTTGGCTCACATTTTATTTTAATTTAAATGTACAAAATCATAGAAATTCACTTTTTATAGTTAAAGTTATCTCAAATAACTATTAAGCCGTGCCCTAAGGCAACTATAACTCGCACCCTTGCCATGCACTGCTAATTACACCACACATCATATCACTCATGACATCTTTGATAACATCACTGATAATATCAAAGTAATATTTGCAGTAAAATCTTTTATGAAAAAAGTATGCATTGCGGGGCGTGAGTTAATGTTACCTTGGGGCACGAGTTATTGTTACTTGAGATAACTAGCTATAACAGGTTAATTTGTATGGTTTTGTCATTTTAAAATGTGGGCGTAACTATAACGTCCCCGTAACCTTTGTTTTTTTTCAGTGAATATATTTATACATTTATATACACATACATCTCTTTCTTGAACTCTCAGTTGGCTTTGACGTGGTTGTTCATCAGAGGCACATTGATATTCATTCCCCTTGCAGGGATCTATTCTTTCTGTGACAGTTATATGGAGATACTGAGTCATTATGGAAGAACCAGATGCTCTTTCCAACAATATGCGAATGTCCATCACTGACCTTCTTCATGGACTTCCTTCATCTCATTGACTAAAAACATAACAAATTGACATCCTAAAACGTCCTCAAGCAAAACCCTCTGAAAGACTGAAGTCATCCTCGTTGCCAGAGACCAGCATCGGAAGCTCAATAGAAAATTGCTAAATGAACTACAGCTGAAATGTTTTTCTCCCCGATTTACCTAGGAACCAAAATACCTTGTTTTCTGGATAGACTCAAACCTTTCCATGAAACCACACATTTAACACACAACCAGATCGACAAGACTGGCCCTCCTCATTGTAAAAAGACCGAAACCCTGCCTAAATCAGATTTGTTTACATTCATTGAAGCCAAAATATTTTTTTTTAATTGACTATAACAGTGCTCTTCCCATCAGAGCACCCAAAACACCCTAGCACCCACAAACATTTTTCTAGCGGCCGCATGTGGCCCAGGATGCAAAACACTTGTTTGAAAATGAGACAGTCGTTTTTAAGAACTTAAGAGTGTATCCCTTCAGGTGAGAACTAATTTGAATCTAGTGTGTGCCTCACGTTCAAACCACTCAGACCTCAAAGCAAGTTTTCCTCTACCCGACTCTAAAAAAAAAATCCAGTGGTGATAAACCTCATAGCCAAAAAAGATCTTCGGCTAGACCAAAAGATTCAAGTGCGATTCTGTTCTGACTAACGGCTTTTTTCCCGTGCTGACTAACGGCTTTTTAGTGCAGCTTGCTTCATGTGGAACTCTCCCCTCGATGACTTGAGATGTCAAGGAAATGTTTTTCCTTTCCGGTTGAATTGAAAACTGTATTATTGTGCTCCTTCTTAAGTCTGTAATCTCTTCCTAGCTCCTCCCTCGACACCCTTTCAATGCGTGTTTGCTTATTTTTCTCTTCAAACCCACATAATATTACCTTCATGTAAATATTCTCTCCTTTTCTTCTTCTAGCACCCTTGAAAATTCTGAGTGTACTTTTTCTAGGTTTCTTGTCCTGCTCAATATACTACTAAGAGACTTCATTGTTCTTTTTTTAAAATTATTTATCTGTAAAGCGTTCTGAAACCCCATGGGTAAGAGTAGCAGTACCTACAAATGTTAAATAGATGCTGTACAGAGTCCACGTGTTCTTGTCATCGGTGACAATGGTGAGGAGGTGATTCTTGGAGAAGAAATAAAATTCAGAAATGAGAAAAGATGTAACGGACTCCCGAAAAAAAGCATTAAAAAAAAAAAGCACCAGCGTTCATACCCCGCCAGTGCAATGATGCCAGCAGCCTGGAGCTCCCAAAAACAGTGCTGCAGAGACCTGTGCGTGATGTATTTGTGTTACACATGGGTTGTGCAGCTGCTGCAGTGACAACTCATTTGTTAGGAGTCCAGTTCTGTATTGGAAGAAAACCCACAGTATTGTTACATACGGAAGTTGGGAGAAAACTTAGAAGAAGCCAGCTTGTTGAAAAGAGCTGAGTGAAAATTTGTCAAGTCTGTGGAGCTGCCTCATGATATGCTAGCATTTAGAGCCCTATTGGAGCATAGTTAAGCAGCATTTCTTGTAAGACTGCACATTGAGCATCATTTTAGCAGCACCCTAGGACACCTGAACAGTACTCTAATATAATTAGAAACATCTCAAATAATTGAGCTGCACTCACTTTTTTTTCGACGTGCCTTGGCGTATGATGGCACTACCCTGGCAAACAATAGGCATTTGTCATAGCATTTTATTTCTTCACACAGAAACAGTGGTGAATAGTACTGTTATCATACATTTTATAGCGCCTCTCTACCACTAATGCCGCCTTGCAGTGTATTTAGGTCTTGTCCGGGTGGTTACAGGCCAAAGCAGGCATGTGCGGTTGGGCGAATATGTAGAGGAATGGAAAGCCTAAATGGGAAGTTTTTGATGTTGTGAATGAGGCTTCTGTGAGTGCCCAAGAGTCATGTACACAGATTCCATACATAAGTTGTCTCGGGCTACATGTGACACCACAGACAACACAATGTTGACCATCAGTACTCAAGCCGAGTGGTGAAGATATGCTGGTGTGTTTACATCATTATTCATTTGGAACTGTTCCTATACTGCCACTGCTTCAGACGTTCTGGAAAAGGTGGAAGTCTCCCCTGCTGCTAATATTTTGGAAACCCATCTGACTGAGAAAGCCTTGGTGGACACTGCATTGACATATCTGGCTGGATCTGAGAGGGACCGTTTGATAACCGTTCACAGTGTACCATAGACTCATATTTAACCCTAGCTCCATCTCTGTCCCTGTCAGCTGCATCTATGGGGCAGGACAATCATATGGGAAAGAGTGAGGTACTGGCAATGGCAGTGGCTCCCCCACTCCTACCCTACAGGGGTGGTCTCTGGTAGCAAGGAGGTGACTGACTGTCTGTACATCATCACCCCAATTGCATCAGTCTGTGATGCATCTGCCTCCTGCGGATACTGTTGAATCAGGGTCTTCTGTGGTGCACACGGTGTCCCTCCTACAGCCCATGCCAGAATCTTGCCAGGCTTCTCAGCCCCTGTGTCAAGGCATTTTGCAGTTGGCCGCACCAGGATGTGGTGGCCAAGAGACGTCCTTTCTTTTCTCTGACCGATAGTGATTGGGACAAGGGTTTGGACCAAGTGTCTCAATTCTCAAGCGAGACATCAGTCTGCTCTGTTATTTCATCTCTGCGAGCTAGCAAGCAGTGTGGTCTTCCAAAGGATCAAGCAAAGGACTTGGTGTCAGCGGCTTTTGATCAAGGGGTAATCAATCCATTTGTTACGCTGGCAGATGACGTGGAGCTGATATGGGATCCGAAAGGAATGGAGTTGACACATACAAATCGTTCTCCCTCGGAGTGGTAGCCTCAACTATGCCATCCTCACCTGGCAATTTGATTATGGAAAGGGACCCGCCGCTTCCCTCCGGATCTTCACCCGATGGTTCAGCTCGGGATGCCCCCACCCTGGGCGCTATCTGTCACATCCTTTTGCGGCACAGAAAGGATTACTGTAAGGATTCACTGGCTTTGAAATCTGCCCATCTCAAGACCCAGGTGGTTCTTCGTAAGCTGTCAAAAAATATGGACGTTACTCAGTCCCGATTGGGAGTGGTGGAAGCTTCCCAGTCAGCTGACCAAAAGGCAGTGGAAGCAAACAGCCCGGAGATTTCTCTGCTTGAATGGCAGCTTACTACTTTGTCATCCAGGGTGGACGACTTAGAGAACAGGTCACGTTGGAATAATCTAATGGTCCTGGGGGTTCCAGAAGGGGCTGAAGGTGATGATCCCTGTGGTTCCGTTTTTGTCTGTTTTGAGAGGCCTTCCCTGCTCTGAGTGACTGAATTGTGGATTCTATGATTTAGCATGCACATCATTTCCCTTGTCAATCTCCCAATAAGCCTCTCTGTATCCCTGAGCGATTTTAATCTATATTGGGAAGTTTATCCTCGGACAAGAGATCTTTCGGACTGCAATCCCTAAGTCTCCAGCAAAAGCATGTGGTATTGAGTTTTTTGTTTGTTCAGATCTTTGCCATCAAACGGTGGTGAGACGGTGGGAGCTGCAGGAGCAGATTCTGGCTCTCCAGAAGTTGGGTGCTTATGTTTCTCTAATGGAGCCTGCTACCCTGCGGAATCAAAAGGATGGCCAGACTTTCTATTGTTACAATGGTCAAAAGGTCCAGGGACTGCTAACTAAGTGGCAACCGGGGGGCGGCTGATGTCGCTCTTATTGTTTTTTTTTTTTTTTTTTTAGGGTGTCCTGCACAGCAGTTTCCATTTGTAGTGTGTGGCGGTTCTCAATCTGGTTTGAATCTGTGTAATTTGGATTGGGAGTGGGAAGCCATTGTTTGTTGTGAGAGCAGTTTAGGGTATGGTTGGGGAGGGTTCGGTTGTGTGAATAGTTGTCTCTTATTCCCACCCCCCCTCTTGGGTGGGAGTAGTATCATTTTAGGACAGTAGGGGCTTCCTATCTTTCTTTCTTTCTGACCGCTTCTTGGTGGGTGGAGGGTGGGGTCAGGCTGTATGCTGATTCAGCAGTGGGCCTTAGCTCATAGGGCATTGAGTGTTGGGGGTAGGTTGGTCCACGCGTATGGGGACTGGTGATGGGTTTAGGGGTGGGTTTAGAGACAGAGGGGGGTGTCTGACTGGGATCACTGGGTTTGTTTACAGGGCACTTACGGTAACATTTGTGGAACAATGATTTTGGCTATGGTTGTTTATGATGAAGAAAGCATGTGCATCTTGGTCTGGCAACATATGCAGGGATATGGTTTATTGCAAGTTGTAAGGTGGAGAAGTAGCTTGTGGTTTTGGTGAAGTAATGGTTATCACTAGCTATGGCGGCAGTCCTGGGCAGCAGCTTCACATCTTGTCATGGAACATTAATGGGAGCAAATTGCTGCAAAAGTGCAAACTTGGACGAGAAGAGTAGCGCATGCTCCGGCCACAAGTTTCTGTCTTCAGGAGATTCATCTGTCTCAGACCGAGGACTTTTTGTTAAATAAACTTGCTTATTAGGTTCTATCCCTCTCCGCCTAAGTCTTCTCAGACAGGGGTTGCACTCTTGGTCGGGGACAGCAGGTGGCGGGTACAGATCCGGGAGGTCTTTGGTTGTTGCACACTATCCAGAAGAACAGGGACCGTTTTACTATCTGTGTCCTGTATGGACCAAACACAGATGATCCGAAGGTCCTGGATTTTTTTCTAGGAGAGTTTCACCTATGGGTTCCACCCTGTATTGTCTGCAGGGACCTTAATATGATGTTGTGTCCTAAAATTGATTCAGCATCTCAGGCAGGGTCCTCGGATCAGTCTTATAATAACCGGGCTAGTCGAAGCAAATATTGGCATGGGGGAGCGGTTCATCATTTAATCTCCTCTTGTGCTCTGGTAGACCTCTGGCATTTCTCTCATCCTAAAGATCCAGGATTTATGTTTTATTCTCCTCAGCAAGTCATGTCGAGGTTGGATACATTCTTGGTTAGTAATACTTTGGCTTCCTCCTCCAGGTACGTGCTTAATCCGCGGGTCTTGTCAGACCATAATTCTCTTTCATTGTTCATTCAACTGGGGGAACCTATCCAGACATCCTGCCTCTGGACCTGGACATTCAAACGTAGACTGGTACTGGAAGATGGTTATGTCAGCTTTAAGAATGCCTACCTAAGGGAGTTCTTTAATTTTAATATTGCGTCGGCACAATTGTCGGCGGTCTAGGATTCTCTCAAAGCTTCATGCCGTGGACGGACCCTTCAATTTGCTTCACACTAACAGAGGATGTTAGTGGTGGAAGAAACGACAACTCAAAATATTCTAAGCTTTTTGGAATCTGAGTTAGGGTATAGTTTTTTGGTGCAGGATGGACCTTGGGCTGATTAGCTTTTAGAGCAGTCTACTGTTCTGAGATCTTCCCTTAAAAAACACATCTGGGATAAGGCGGTGAAAGATGGAAGGGCCCGTCAGATGACTCTGTTTGAAAATATTAAGAGCTAATTCTAACACCATCCAGCAGATCGCAGGATGAGAATGATGCTCTTGTCTCTGATCCAGCTGCAATGTGTGAAATCTGCTGCCAGTTTTGCCAGGACCTGTATAGGGAGGACTGTCTCTGTTCAATTGAGCATAGTTCTTAAATTATCCGGCAACATTTTGATCATCAGGTGACATCTGTTCAGCAGTCCAAACTGGATGCACTTTTGGAGGTTAAAGCTTTGTGGGTAGTGGAAGGCTTTGGGCCCGGCTAGATACCATTAGAGTTGTATTGCATCTTCTCACAAAAATTGGCTCCAGTGTTAAGGGATCTGTTTAATTTTTTTGATCTGTCCGACAGTGTCCCGGAGTCTTGGAGGGAGACAAATATTTTAATCTTTCAGAAAAAAGGGGAAGGACCCCACTCTCTGCGGCTCCTATAGTCCAATTTCGCTAATTAATGCCAATTCCAGGATCTATATGCATGTTCTTGCTAATCAACTGGTGTCATCTCAGAATTGGTAGACCCCAATTAGCATGGTTTCATCCGCGGCTTGGATAGGACATTACATGTCAACCCAGTAATTACGGCCCTGGAGGTTGCCTCAACAGGTGAGGGGCCCAGTCAGTATGATCTGCTTGGATGCCGAGCAACCTTTGATCGAATCTCCTGGCCCCTCCTCTGGTGGGGTCATGGAGTCCACTGGTTTAGGCCCGGTCTTCGTCTCCAGAGTTAGGAGGCTGTATTTCGATCTGAAGGCATGGATTTCCAGTGGGATTGTATTGTCAGGTCCGATCTCTATTCTTCAGAAGGGGTGCCCTCTCTTCCCACAGTTATTTGCATTATATATTGAACAATTTATTCAATCTCTTAAGGGGATGGAGGAGATAGAATATTTGGCACTGCACCACTATGAAGTAAAAATCCTGGCGTACACGGACAACATTGCTGTCTTGACCCCTGCCCCGATCAGTGGTTTACGGGCAGTGGTTGTTGCAGCGCAATCGTTTGGTAAAGTAGCTGGGTACAAGCTAAATCCGGGTAAGACTCAGATCTTATCCAGTCTGATTCCTCCTACCCAGGACAAGCGGTGGGTTCAGTCATTGATGTATCTTGGAGTCACCATATCTGTTAATATCTCTGAGATCCTTGAGATTAATTATGGGGAGTTGTATCATAATTTTTTCTCAAAAGGAATCGCTTTCACCTGGGCTTTATCAGTCGTTGCAGTCTTAAGATGATCATCCTCCCTTGGTACCTTTTATTTTCATTGTATTCCGCTTTTTCTTTCTGTGGCTTTCTTTACACAAGTGGAGGCTTTGTGGCAGAAGTTCTTTTGGGGCTATCAAAACCTTGTAGCAAGATCCAGTTTCTATAACAGCCCAAGGAGGACGGGGGATCTCACTCCTGATACTTGGGTTTTACTCTCTGGTGTCATTTTATGTCCGACTTAGGATGGTTCTAGGATGGGAGGGGTGGCCATTGGGTCATATGTTTGCAGTGAATCAGTTACTCTCTGTGTGGGTAATGTTGACACAACGTACTTTAAGCTAACTCGCTTCAAGATGCTTAAAGTTTTCCATCTCATCCTGGGCTCCTTTAAGAGAGTATTCCCGGGTATCACCCCATTTAATCAGCTTACTTATTTGGGTTATAACCCTATCCTCCCTCCTAATGTCCATGGAAGTTTTAAGGAGATTTGGGGAAGGGTCAACCTCTTGACTTTCTGTCAGTTATTCAACGGTGATGCTCTTTCTTTGTTTGGGAACTTACAGCAACAGGTCTCTCTTCCTCATACAGCCTTTTTTAGGTATTTTCAGATGCAACATTTCATTTCAAGTCGTAAGGAAGCAGATCGGATCTGTTCTCATAATCCTTGTCTGGATCTTATTACGTGGGCCCCTTTAAAGAGAAACATTGGGTTGGTCTACAAGTCAATCTGTTGTTCATCCTATAATCAGGTGGATGATCCTTTCCTGCTGAGGGCCAACAAGTGGAGCATTTTACCTAATTCGGTGGTAACGGTTGCTGACCTCTGGTGCAGTAAGGTGTTGTCCCACGTAGCTTTGAACGTATCTTGTATTAAGGTACATGACCTTAAGTGTATCAGTGATTGATAATATACTCTGTACCTTCTTTTTATGATGAATCTGCGGTCTGAGGATTGCTGTTCTCATTGTGGATTTGCAGGAGCAAATGTGGTTCATGTCTTTGCATCTTGTCTGGCTCTGTGTCTGTATTGTGCCTTTGTTTTTGGCAAGATGGGGAGCATCTCTAATTTGGTGGTCAACTTTGATCCCAAGTGATCATGTTGGGTCATTAATCTGCTATTCCATCTTATTTTTGGGGTCCATACTTCTTTTCTATCGCATTAGTACAGGTGATTGTTGCGTTATTATGGCTTTCCAGTGAGCCTCCTGATCCATGGAGCTGGTGGTGGGAATTTTTAAAGATAAGTCGGCTGGAGATGTTGCTAATTGAGAATGACCTTCGGAGGAAGAAGTTGGGGCAGATCTGGGATCCTGGTTGGGGGTGGCTGGCCTCTGTGGTTGCTTCACAGGGTGGGCCTACCTAGCCTATTAGTTTGACTTGTTCTCCACTGTGCTTTCCTTCATATAGGTTTGGTTGCGTGGCTATGCATATATTACTTTGCCTTATCTGCTCTTCCCCCTTTTCATTTTCTGTTCTTCTCTCTTTCAATTGTCAAACTGACAAGCGAGCTATGTGATCCCTATGTCTTGGTATTGGTTGTCTAGCTTGCGATCAAAAAAGTAATAAAAAAAAATCTGAGAGGGAGCATTTAATGTCTAGCTATATTATACTGCCATCAGACCATTTGACCCACTCTACCCATGGAAGGAATTTACTACCGAAGAGGATTGGTAGAGGTCAGAAATGATGGACTAAGGCTGACAACAGGGGAATGCATTATGTGTTGACCATCAGGACTCAAGCTGAGCGGTGAAGATGTGTGGAGCACTTACTGAAGGCACAATCATCAGGATGGGAGACCCTTAGAACTGGAGTGTTTACATCATTATGCGTTTGGAACTGTTCCTATACTGCAGAGCTGGGGTGAACCCGGCAGGGGTTTTTATGGAGACTTAGGGCCTGATTACGACCTTGGCGGAGGGGATTACTCAGTCCCAAATGTGACGGATATCCCGTCTGTCATGTTACAATATAATGGAACTTGTAATACGACGGGCGGGATATCCGTCACATTTGGGACGGAGTAATCCCCTCCGCCAAGGTCTTAATCAGGGCCTTAGTCTTGTGTTTATTGTTTGCCTGGTGGTTGCAAAACTAATAAAAAGATTTCTTTAAAAAAAGAAAGAAAATTCTACCCATTGAGGGCTGAATGTTTCACGGTAATTGGAGAAACAGAAAGCAAAACTGTCGACTGTGCTTCCTCGGTGGAAGTTTACTTGCATGTTTTATTAAAATGATTCTGAGTCTCCCTGTGCAGTCTAGACTTTTAGCTTGCTTTAGGTGTTTCTCGTTGGCTTCAGAGTTTTGTCAACTTGTTTGTACAATCTTACTTTGTCCAGAAGCTGGTAACTTGTTTAAAGTGTTCCCAAAGGAGAGATCCATTTTGAATTGTACTTTCTTTTCCTGGTATTTTACATGTGCCTGCTCTACTATGAGTATAATGCTTCATGGACTATTGCTGTATCACTTTGAGTTTTAATCTGATCTTTATACCGGTTAGCATATGAGGCAGAACAGGGCAGTACCATGTTCCTGGTGGGTATCCTGTGAATACACTTGGATGCTGCAACTGAATCTGTTTTTTCGTGAAGCGATTCCGTTATGTAAATTAAGATCTGTCTGTTCGTACAGACCAGGTGCAATGTACAACTAATGTCAATATAAAAACACTGGAATGTTTTAGCAGAGGCCCTATATTCCCTATCTGCCACACCGTGGACTTTAGTTTACCTCCCAACCTTAGTAGATGTTGTATCTACCTTCAGTTACTTTTCGACAATTTTATAATCTGCCCAATGCTCTAATTTAAACATTATTAAACCAAACTATACCGTGTTTATCAATCATCACTTTATTGAACTAGGCAACACTATGCTAGCCACCTTGCAGGGGCCAATAAAATGAAGATGCCAATGTTGGGACAGGCTTGATCACTTGGAAGTGTAAACAGGTATTGTGGTGTGCAGAAAATACTGCAGATTAACTTTTGCCTAAATGGTCTGGTTATGATCAAGGTAGACAAGCTAGGTTAGAGAGTTAGGTCTCACCAGCAATTTGGAAAACTCTATATGAACATGTATATCCTATACAATGGGATACTCACAATGAAAAGTAAGGCACAGTTTTAACTTAGGAACACAGAAAAAGTAAACACTAAACATGTTAAACAGTAAGCTAAAACCATACAACATAAGTCCACTTGAACACCACAACGAGTTCTTGGGATATTTAACGTAGGAACAAGCATTGTCAAAGGCTTCTAACTGGAAATGCAGGCCAGACCTATTGTCTTTGCTAATGCTTGTTATCGTTGGAGCTTTTTAAATGAGGTGCTGTGCACAGAATTGTGTGGTGTGCTTAGGCTGTTACAGAAAACAGGATGTGACGCAAAGGTTAGAGAATGTAAATATCACAGTCCTAACCAGCACGTTTTTTTGCAGAGTTACTTTTCACTTGTTTGTACAATTTTACATCACAATGTATACAATTTTATTTGAAGAACAATGAAAGAAAATGATTTCAGAGAAAAAGAATTCAGAGGTCTTTAAGGGCAGTGTGTACAGCTGCGGCTGTTGCAAACCTCAAGGGTAGAGGCAGGGGGGAGGCAGACGGGGGGTAGAAATGAAAAAAAAAAAAAAAGTTACCTCTCACCACGATGCCGCCATCTCCTGCCACCTTGTTCCTTTTCCCTCGATGTGGTGTCCCAGCATTCACTGGGACACCAGCGCAGGCTCCCCAGTAGTCCTAGTGCTGCTTTCATGCTAAACCTAGCACCAAAGCAGCATCAGGATTGGTCTGAGTGGCTTGGACTGCCGCTCATACACAACCCTGGAGTCTGTGTGCAGTTTCTCCAGCCTGGCTGTGTACACAACTGGGTTGGAGAAACCTAAGTGCGCATGTGTGTTTGGCCAACCTGCAATGGCCAGCAAGACATTCATGCGTACTTAGATGTACTCTCTGCTCCTTTCTCCCACCTCCTGTGGCCTAGCCCCGCCCTGCACTTCTCAATCAATCAGTGATTACTAAAGCACCGCTCATCACCCAGAGTGTCTCAAGGTGCTGTTTGCGGGCGTGCTGCTCAGTCGAAGAGCAAGGTCTTGAGGTCTTTCCTGAACTGCTTCAGTGATGTGGTCTGCCTGAGTTTGAGAGGTAGCGTGTTCCATGTGTGGCTTGTAAGGTAGAAGAAGGATCTTCCTACTGCTGTGCTTTTCTGGATCTTGGGAACGGCTGCGAGGGCAAGCTAGGAAGAACAGAGTTGTCTGTTAGGTACGTAAAAGGCGAGGCGGTGGTTGAGGTATGCTGGCCCTATGTTGTGTAGTGCCTTGTAGGTGTGGATCAGGAGTTTGTATGTGATGCGCTTGTTGACTGAGAGCCAGTGTAGGTCTCTGAGGTGGGAGGAGATGTGGCTGTGTCGGGGGATGTCCAGGATGAGTCTGGCTGAGCCAGAAGATGAAAAATAAAACAATATTAAGCTATCATTTTATTTTTCATCTGCTGGCTCTTAGCCAGGGGGGCGACGGCCCTCCACTATTGCCAAGGAGCCGCCCATGAGTGTGTATCCGTATTCTAAGTGTCGCAGGTTTAGGGGAGATGGGTGAGAGACAGATTATTTTATAAGACATAAAACATTTTACTAATTAGCTTGTACAAAAGGATTTTGTTGCCTTAACTAAACACTGCATTTAAAGGTTGATTTTGTCTTTAAAACTTGCACAATTACGTACTTGGCTGAGCGTCTAACAATTGGCTAATACCGATAATTATCTACTCATACTTTGTAGCTTGTTTTTTTTGTATAATTTTATAAAAATGTGTTCCTAGACTAAGATAGGGGGACTACTCTACTCCCAGGTTCACTCTGGTCAGACTCTCTGTACATGCAGACACTTCTCATCTTAGAGAGTCTCTGAGAACCCTCTGATTCTAGCACTTTTTGCTCTTTTCTCTTTGCTGATGTCTTGGATTCATCTGAGACTGACATTATCCTGCTTGGACCTATTACTGAGAGATTACTGAGAGATTCTACTGAACATATCAGAGAGATACTTGACTAGCAAATAATATAGTTTCACATCTGAGACAGGAACTCTTCAAGGGGCCTGTTGAACTTTATTTTCCTGAAATAGATTTGAATGGGAATTAGATCTGTATGGGAGATGTTATATGCATTGTTCTGTAATTTGTATTGATCTTAATTGATTTGCTAATAAAGATATTTATGAGCTAATAATTGTAATAGCATTTTTTAAAATAGAACCCAAAACTCTCATCATTGACTCTTAAAAGAAAACGTCATTGAGGAATTGAGAATATTTTATGTTTTTGATTTGCCGTTCTTTCCCTTCTTACTCAAAGGTTCATTGCCTTGGTGTCCTATAGTAAGCGGAAATTTTAAATGAGACAGATGAACAAATATTTATTCCAAGTCTCCGCTTCAACATGGGTGACAGATCTGCTGGAATTTGTGGTGAATGTAGCAATAGGCTAAGAAAGATCTCTGAGTACATGTTTTGCGTCTGTCATTGGCCAGACTAAACGAACTGTAAGGGGGTGATGTTGTGCACCTGGTAGCCGACAGGACCTGGTGTGACAGGAGGTCAGAGGTACCACAGATGAATATTTGCACAACAATAGCTGTGTGTAGAACAGGTTAATGGTCTAAGACCTTATTGCCCTCTGCCGCTCTCCTGCTCTTATGTTGGAGAATTGTGCATGCTGCACATACGTGCGAGATGGGCTTCTTGAGGTGATGCTTGACTGAGATGTGGTGTTGCAGCGTTCGTTTGTAGTTGGAGATGCCCTTGATGAGCTCATTGCGTCTGCCACATACTCCTCTGAACAAGGCATCCTGAGTCTGGTCTTCTGGCTGGCATGCAGCCACTGGAACTACTGCCGTTGTGACCCCTGGAAGGAGCTGTCGAGCAGGTCCTAAAAAAGCAACTATGAGGAGTTGAGGACCAGACCAGGAACCCCGCCAGTTTCTGCTCTGCTTGTGCTGGGAGAAGAGGGTATTTGGAGAACAGCTGGTATGTTGGTTGTGGTTTGGAGGATAGAGTGCCCTGCACATATGCTTTCCTTATGCCCTGACAGGAGATGAGTGTTATCCATGGATCTACCTGGCCCCTATTACTGGGAGAAAGGTGACTAGTGTAGATAGAAGTGCATATAAAAATGCTTCTAGTGCTGCATTGGAACACCAGGTCTGAAGCTACAGAGCCTGACATGTAAAGCTGTCCACGTCCGTGACCTTCCCTAAAGAGACACATGGACACAGAAGAAATGCTGTATCATACGGCATGTAACAAAGCTGCTGCTGGTCCATGTGGCATGACACATTTACAGCACCACACCTATACCTCACTGAAGGGCCATTGGTGCCCATTTATGAACTAAATCTTTTTATATATATATATATATATATTAACTGGAACGGTGCACCAGCCTACAGTACAGTGTATGCGCCCTTCACTATTCTCATGTACTGCAACGCAACCTCTTAATGAGCAGAATAACACAAGTGCTGCCAAATCAAATGGCTATAGAGAGGAAAATCAACACACGGATGGTGCCTAAACCCCTTTGTAATGGTTTTTAATGCTCTCTTCGTGCTTACATGAGGTCTGGTGGACAGCTGCGCCGTCAAGCAAAGCCTAAAAAGATTGTTTTATCATGTGAATTCAAAGATCACCAGTTAGTTCTATTTATTTAAAAATATAACTTTTAAAGATACTTTTCTTCGCTATATGAACAACTGTGAGTCCACGCATTATTTTCTTATCACTAATTCTCAGAGCAAACACAGCTTCCAAGAAACACTGCCCTGATAAGCGCAACCCTTTCCGCGGAAGTCACCTTATCCCGTCAGTGTCTTCACGTAAACATATCCACGGCTGCCTGCTTTTAAAGGACACTCAGTGCCTGTGTTGTGGTTCAGAAATACTGCACCACCGGCGTCTAAAACAGACCCAGACTCCACCTGGTTTCTAAATTCTGAAAATAGAATTGCGAAAGAAATTAAATGAGTGATGTTAACGCTGGAGAAAATCCGTTTTTTTAAGGACCGGATAAGAAAACATCAGTTGTTTGAGTTCGTCTTGCTTCCACCAAATAATATCTTTTGACTGAAGACATCGAATAAGGACAATATTCTTTGTTGCACACATTTGCACATATTTTGATGTCAGGAATTCTACAAAAATGATATTGCACCACAAATTAAGTATCAAAATATTCATGAGGCCAATTCGAAAAATAAATTATGCCGGTAAAATTTGTTATGCGAAATTCATGAAACTGCTCAAAATTTAACATCATGCGATTTTGTGTAATTTTTGCACAGCAATGACTAGTTGACCCAGAAACTGTATTGTAAAGAGATATTTTTTGCTCAAATTAGACTCCTCCTGGTATCTCAAATGGCTTTTTTTTTGTTTACACCGGTTATGCTCGTTTGAAAAACGTAACGTGATATATCAGCAAACTTCATTTCGTACAAATAGTATAAGTTAGCCTACTTTGTGAAGTTCATGTTCACCATTCATGTCTAGTGTCACACAGCCCTCTACATTGCAGCTTGCACTGTGTCAGCAAGGTGCTTTTAGAGCATAGAAAGGGCTGTGGCCTTGGAACGCACAAGATGGTCTGGGAGAATGACCCCAGAGAGCTCAAGCTTCTTTAGAGTGCATCCAAAAATGCACACTTTGGGACCTTACACTTACGAACACGAATGTCTATACCCCAAACAAAACTATTTACTTTTGTTAACGCACAGTCCTACAGCTTTACAGATGTTCCAGCCTACTGAATATTCTTATGAGTACACCCACTCTCCTCTTGAGAGATGGTGTCTCTGCCTTGATCGGTTCCTTTATGTTTCCTGCACAGTCACCTCAGGCAGTCCGCAGCAATTCGTTCTCCATTAACTCAGCAACATCACAACCATTGTCCACCCAACAATCTACCTTCTTCTTAATAAGTGCTGTATATTTCAGAACACCACCTCTACACCCAGTGACATTCTCACAATCTTCTCCCACTTCCTGATCACCTTTACAACTTCCCTTAAATCCAGCTCCTTTATTCAGCTACAGATATTCTTTTGTAGGTACCAGTCCATATTTCACTCCTTTGTCCTACAGATACAAAACATCTCATTCTAATGTGTCCTTGAATCTTGCTACCAGACTTAAATAATGTATCTTTCCAAAATCGAATTAACCATATTTTTTCAAATCTATTTTTTTTGCACATGAAAATACATTTTCTCGTCTGTACATTCACTTCTTTGTAGGTCTGGTGTGAGCCAAGACCTTTCATTTAAGCAATTGTTTTCACCTTGCCCAGCCCTCTCCCAAATCCTGGGTAATGGCAAAGGCATTTGTCCTGGTCACGGAGAGTTTAGCTAAGCATTAACATAAGCCTGTCCGTTACATAGGTTCATTTGCACTGGTTTTTCTCTTCTATGAGCCTGCCTGAACTCTAATATATTCAAAATGATATGCGTTCGTGTGCTGGCACCATCATACCATGGCCTCCCACCAGGGATTACCATCATTGTGGCACGGCCAGCCTTTTATCATGAATTATCGCAGTTGTGCTAGAGCCAGCTAGAGATTGCAGCTGTTGCGTCAGGCCCAGCATTTTATCAGGAATTATCACAATTGTGCCAGGGTAAACATTTTGCCAGGGACTGCTACCATTTGTTCATGGGTCAGCATTTTACTAGGAATTACCTCTATTGTGCTAGGGTCAGTGTGTTGCCCGGATTTACTGCTATTTTGCCAGTGGCAGCATGTTGTCAGTATTTGACATAATTGTGCCCAGGGCCAGCCTGTTGCCACTGATTACCAACCTTGCAGCAGGGTTGACAATTTGCCAAATATTCCCACAATTGTGCAGTGACTTACATGTTGCAAGGGAATGCCACTGTCATGCCAGGGCCAACCTTTTGCACTAATTACAACAGTTACTAGGTCCAGCATTTCATAAGTGGGGTTAGTGGGTCAAACATTCGGTCTTCATCCACCAATACAGGCGCACAAACACACAGATATTCAGTTGCACGCACACATTCTGAAGTGTGGTGAAAACACATATTTTAATACAATCAAAACAAATCAGTATGAGGGGGCATGGCTTACTGCTGATCAAAATGGCCACTTGCTAGAGCATCTCACGTTTTCCATCAGCCCAGTCCACCAAAATCTGTTGTCTTATCTGTCTCCTGCAGCCCCAGCAAGACTGATTCTAGTGCTGAGGCTGTAGGGATGAATAAGAGGCCTTTATCTGTGTCCCGCTGCCAGGGCAAGACTGACATTGCTGGGTAAGGCTTAGTGTGGCATGGGATGCCACTGCCCGAGTAATGAGATGACACTGGCGGCGCTGCACTGAGTTGGTTAGTGGGGTGCTGGACTTTGCCTGTGAGAGACAGTGTATTACAGCGGCCCCCACAGAGACCAGTACAGGGGCCGACATGGACGCCGTCTCGTTGAAGATTCAGTGGAGCACCAGTGGTGGGGTGGTGCCCGACTTAGGGCCTTGGCCGCAGCCGTGTCTCTGAAAATTGCCCGGCCAGCGAGTGACTCTGCAGGGGTGAGGAGCGCTTGGAGGAAATCACCATCAGGCGACCCTACCTAGTAGCAAAAAGTTCCTCCATGAGGCGAGACTGGTGAGCTGTGAGGTGCAGGCCCCCTGTGAGTGACATGAGGCCCTGATATGAAGTGGGAGAAGAGCCCTATTGGCCAGTTCGCACCACATGGGCTGATCGCTGACAAGTGAAGACGGCTGACCTGTCTGCACGTACCCTTTGACTGGGCCCCAGTAGTCATGAGGTGACATTGATAACCCCCAGTTGATATCCGTAGGTCCTGTAAGGTGCTGGGCAAGGGCCCTGTGAATGGCCAACAAGGCAGCCCCGTGGGACCATTAAGGATTCTGGCAGCATGATCAGTGTTGCGGTACTGATGGGGAGGGGCCAAGGAATTGCCGCCTGGCCTCTGAAAAGCTACTACAACTGTACAACTGTGGGCCTCTCTTCCCCAGTCTCTCACCAACACCGAAGTAAAAATAATGCGAAGTGGTTGCAGGGCAACCATTGGTACTGTTCTGTAAGTTCCATAGGGGGGAGCCCAGTTACGGATTCCTTAGGGGTCAGCTTTGCGTGGGCTCGGCAGTTCCAGTACTTGTACTGTGTAAGAGCCCAGAGGCACTTGAACGCCAGGAGACTGAGAGGTCTGGCTCCTTGGAGCACTGCCCTATACAGTAATTGCCACATACTCGGTGTAAGAGGAGCGGGGAGTGACTTCTACGCAGCAAACTATTTTTTGGCTATGGACACTGGATACTTGATCTGTGGCCCCTGCAGTGCAATATCTCATGTGTGGCTCTTGAGAGGAGCTGGGATGGCTGGGGGGCAAATGGTGGGAAAACAGACAGGCCTCAGGGGAGGCCCATGTCTGGCTGGTACCCCTGGCTGGAGGTGGCAACTACCGCAGTAGCACCAAGGCCAAAACCAGTGACCGGCAGATATGACCAGAGATCAGGGTGTGTGAGCAGGGCACCAGACTAAACTAGACAAATTTGCCCTTCCCTGTAATGGACCCAGTAAAGCGGGGATGGAGGAATAGCGGAACCAGGTGGAACATCCCCAGCATTAGGATGGATCACTCACACTCAGACACTATGGCAGCAGTCCAGAAGGTTTCGGAGTCCCTGGAGACAAAAATCATCATGTTCTCAACAAAATGTGAATGCAAGAGTGAAGGAAGCAGAGGACTTGATCACGTCTCTTGGGGCCGTGACTGCAGCCCTGAAGAAGCAGATCAAAGAACTGCACACTGCCATAGAGGTCTTAGGGGCAAAGCTGGAAGATTTTAAGGTGTGCCCAAGATGGAATAACATTTGCTTGGTCAGGGTCCCTGAGAAGGCAGAGGGGCCAGCAGTAGACCTTTTGTGTGGAAGACCTACTTCTTAAAGTATTACAGCCCCAGGCCTATCGAACTACTTCCCTGCTGAATCAGCCCATAGGGTCCCAGACTGTCATGGGGAGTTGGGAGGGGAAAACCATCAATGTTTGCCCGGTCTGTGTCCTTCCATGCCTACATGACATTATGCTACCTGACTTAAGTGCCCTTCTACTTTGACTGCCGGACGGGAAGTTGCTCACTCTCTGTTTAATTTCCTTACAGTCCTTGGGTTGACTGAATTATGACAGGCCCATAACCGCAGGGAACAGCAATTCACATTCCACTCAGGGGCACATGGGAATCTTTCCCTTATTGACCATCTTCTTTCCCTTCCACACCAGCTTCATTACTTCTCTGTCACCTGGCTAGAGACATCCCTGATCACTCTCCCACATGGGTGATGTTTCCTGGGATGGGGGTGTGGGTCCCGAAACACGTACTGTATCACTTAACCCCTGGTATCTTACGCTGGCCAATGTTAGAAAGAGACTAATTGATGCAACTGAGCATTATTTTGCCAAGAACAATTCTTCAGTTAACTCCTCTCAGACGCTTTGGGAGGCATATAAGGTGACAACTGAAGGTCAGACACTCCCTTTAATTGTGGGGCACAAGAAAAGAAAGAGGGCCAGGCTTGAGACGGTAGAACAGAAGATTTAAACATGGAAAGTGAGCTTATTTCACTGGATAATAATATGGCCAGTCATTCCCTCCTGCTGAAGCATGAAGAATATAGAGACGTGGTGACAAATGCCACCCTGATGAGGCATAGGACCACACAACACCTCTTGTATGAGGTCAGTAACCAGACTGGTAAGCTATTAGCCTGGTTAGACAGGAGGGAGCAGGCCGGGTGCTGGAGGTTAAGACAAGGGAAGGTACATTAGTGAGAGATATTCAGGGCATGGTGAATGTGTTTGCCACCTACTACACCCAGTTATACTCCTCGGCCGTGATAGCCACAATGGAGGTGTCCCAGGAGTTCCTGTCTGATATCCGCCTGCCAAGTCTCCCGACCGCAGACTGCGCTCTTCTTGAAGGGGAAATAACGAAAGATGAAATAATAAGAGCAATAGGTGACCTGGACCCAGGCAAGGCAGTCGGCCCTAACGGGGTGTCAGTTGAGTTATACAAACTGACAGCCCAGAAACTGGCTCCTCACGTTGAAAATGTTTAAGGAGAGCTGGCTATGCAGCTTGTTTCCAAAGGACCAGAGGCTGGCCTCCATAGTGGTCTTCCTTAAAGAGGATAAACCACCCAATGATTGCGCCTCTTACAGGCCAATATCACTTCTCAGTGCTGAGGTTAAGATCTTAGCCAAGGCTTTGGCCTCTTACCTGAACAAGGTTATTACAGACCTGGTCTTTTCGGACCAATTGGACTTTATGTCCAATGGCAGCACCACCTTTAACCTGAAACAACTTCATGGCGTACTCAACCTGGTGCCCAATCTACAGGCGCGCACACTGGTGCGCTCTTTGGATACCAGAATGGTGTTTGATTCTGTGGAGTGGGTATATATCTTTGAGGTACTGGCTAGAATGGGCTTCAGCCAGTGCTTCATACTTTGGGTGCGACTTTTGTACGCTGATCAGTTGGCACAGGTAAGGGTAAATGGGGGGGGGGGGCATTCCGTGAATTTGGGCTCTAGGGAGGTACTAGACAGGGCTGCCCCTTGTCGCCCTTAATCTTTGCCCTAGCTCTAGAGCCCTTGGCGGCCTGGATCAGTCAGAATCCCCTGTTCGGCAGTTTGTAATTAACTGATCACTGGAAGGTTAAAATATCTCTATAGGCGGACGATGGCCTGCTTTATGTGTCAGATCCTGAAAATACCCTGAGCAGGCTAATGCAGATCATTACCATCTTTGCCTATTATACTATTTGCTACTATAACTATAGGTCATACTATTAACTGAAGAAAATCGGTTATCCTATTTAAAATATATATATATATATATATATATATATATATATATATATATATATATATATATAATAGAGAGCGAGAGAGAGAGAAATAGAGAGAAATAAATAGAATAGAAAATAGGTTATACTATTAACTGAAGAAAATCCCAAATATAAAATCTGCAGGGATGGTTCCTACAGTTACCCTGTGAGGTGGAGATAGCCTCGGAGGGGTTCCGCTACCTTGGGATTTATGTAACGAAGGACCCAGACTTGTTCTTCCTCAGGAACCTGTTGCCACCACTAGAGAGGCTGACATTAGATGTCCAACATTGGTGGTCCCTGCCGTTGTTACTCTTAGACAGCTGCTATTTTTAAGATGATGTCCCTGCCTCGTTTCATGTATGTCCTGCAAAAAATGCTGTATCCTGTTTTAAGAAAATAGAGGGCAAGATTAGGGCGTTGCTCTGGGATGGAAGCCCGGCACGGATAGTGCAGCACAAACTGACGAGGGGATGGTATGATGGGGGGAATAGCCCTGCCTTATATTAAAAAATACTACAGGGCAGCGCAATTGATCACCAATAAACAGTTGGGGCATCCTCTCCCCGAAGGAACCCGCGTTTCGGTTGGACAAACTGGTGCTGCAACCAGAGGTTCATCTAAGGACTCTTTATGGTACTCCAAGACACACCAACATTGATGGATTGATTGGGACTGTAGTTGACCTCTGGCACACAGCCACGCGGGCCCTAGGGTGGAGAGGTAAGATCACACACTCCACTCCCGTTTGAGACTCTGCAGCATTGGGTACACTGGGAAAGTTACTAAGGTTTGACAAATGGGACCTCATTGATATCTCTCGGTGGGAGACTTATGGACTTGGGGAGATGTCATCCCCTTAGCAGACTTGCAGCGGGACTACCAACTGGCCCCAGCCGAAACGTATTGCTACATACAGGTATACCATGCATTGAGGGCAGTGTTGCTGAAGGGAGGGAAGCTCCTGGAGGCTTTGCTCCTGAAAGACCGGCAGCTTGACGAGTACATGCCACGTAAAGCCACATCCCTAACATACCCTCAGGCAATTAAGAGCACTGGGACCATGACTTGGGAGGCCTAGAAAATGACAAGTTGGCGGAGGCCCTGGCATCTCCTAGAGAGGTGGCTATACAGGTGGGTTTCCACCTAGTTCAGTTACAGGTCCGCCACCATTCCTATTACGTTAAGACCACACTGGTTAAGATGGTTAGAGCACCTAATGAAAGCTGCCATTGAGGTTGTTGACCCACTGGTCCGTTTATACCATATAAAATGGGACTGTCCAACACTGCAAAGCTTTTGGGTGGCTGTAGTTGTATGTATAGGCGAGGTGTGTGGGAATTCCCTCACTGCCTCAGCAAAGTGGTGTCTCCTGAATATCTGGGAAGAAACAGATCTGCTCTGTATGGAGTGTTTTTGGCTCACTTTAGGGTTGGCTGTAACTAAATGGATTGTGGCAAGATAGTGGGACGTGGAACAAGCGCCGCAGCCGGTGGAATGGAAATGTGATATGGATTGGTGTATGTTGACTGAGAGAGTGGTATATAAAGGCTAGGATGCCCCAAAACTGGGCAAAGATCGGGGAAGTTGGAATAGCTACAGTGGTGATATACGTGACAACCTCACCTCTGTAGGAGGGGGTAGGCAATGATTAGATGCCACCCAGTGAACAGTTTGATTTTTATACTTGTTTTATTGAAATGGCAATAAAAATAGCTGTAAAAAATAAATAAATATCAGTACACATCGTGATGCCATTTCCACACATTGTTCGTTCACTGTATAGTTTATTCAGTAAAACTCTATTTCTGTGCAAATGCAATGGTCATTTCAATTGAAAATATGTTGTCTGTAATGGTAGTGTGCTATTGTACCATTCTATATATGTTGTCTGTAATGGTAATGTGCTATTGTACCATGCATGCTTCACTCTGCCAGTCCACTCTACAGCATTCTACTCCATGATACACTACATTATTACTCCCCTCCACGACATTCTATGCCACTACTCCATGCTACTCTACCCTGCCCCATGCCACTCTGCCACCCCACTCTCCGCCACTCCACACCTTGCCACTCTACTTCACTCCACCCTATGTCACTCCATGTCACTCTACTCTTTGCCACTGCACTCTACAGTATTCCACGCTACGCCACTCTACTCTGACACTTCATTGTAGGCCACTCCATTCTATGCCACTCAACTCCACGCCACTCTACTCCACGCCACTTTATGCCACTCCACAACACACTGCTCCACAATAATTTACTCCATGATACTCTACTCCATTCCACTTTACTCCACTGTTTGACACTCTACTCTGACACTCCATGACAGTCTACGCCACTCCACACCACTCTACGCCACTCTACGCCACTCTACTTCATGATACTCCACTCTACAACACTCTGCTTCTTTCCATTCTAAAACACTCAGCTCTGCTCTACGCCACTCTGACATTCCACTCCATGATACTCCACTCGACTCAGTTTCACTCTTATCCCTTCCACTCTACTTCACTCCTGAAGCTGAGTCCCAAGATGGCTGCTAACACTTCCTTGTTGAAGTGTCGGCAACCAATCAGATCTCAGTGCAAGATCAGGAGTGTTCACGGAGCCATCGCGTCCGTACATTACGGATTTGGCTTTTCTTTAATATTTCAAAAACTACTGAATGGATTTAACCCAAATAACAAAAAGTTCTCATTCTGGACCAAGAGCTAGCTTTCTGTCAATTTTGGTGTAATTCGTCCAGTGGTTTGGGCACTATAGCGGCTCAAAATCCCTATGGAAAAATGAATAGGAAAAATGTGTTTTGGGACCCCCCCACACTTTTCTCAGCCTACACTTGATGGAACACCTGAAACTTTCCAAACAGCAACCGAAGTGACATCTGTTGTTTTTTGGTAAATTTTGTGAAGATTCATCAAACGGCGCCAAAGGTATTAGCAAAACAAAAAACACTTTTTCTATAGAAACTAGGTCCTAATTATAACTATCTAGAGGAGACTGCTACGTGTGTGTGTGTGTGTGTGTGTATATATATCTATCTATATATATATATATATATATATATATATATATATATATATATATATATAATCTATATCTACACACACAACCTAGTGGCAGTTTATATATATATATATATATATATATATATATATATATATATATATATATATATATATATATATATATAAATATATTACTGAGTGGCAGTTGCATTCTGTAGTTACAGTTAGGACCTAGTTACCATAGAAAATTGATTTTTTGGTTTGCTAATAACTTGACAAAACTTTCAAAAAAAGGTTCATCCACCACAGCTCCTTCCTGAAAGGTTTTGGGGTGATCCATTAAGCGGGGGCCAAGGAAAAAAGGGGGTCTCAAAGCTGAAAATCCCCATTCATTTTTTCAAAGGTCATTTGAACAGCAATACTAAAAAAATGACTGAACGGAATTGCACCAGATTTTGCAGAAAGCAAAATCTTGTTCCAGAAACTGTGTTTTCTATGATTTGGTGTAAATCAGTTTAGCAGTTTCTGACAAATTGTGGTTTAAAAACTTTGTATAAATGAACGGTTGAGTTTGCCAGACACTCGACCACAAAAACTAAAAATAAAGCAATCTGATTGGCCAAGCGGGCTTTCTTCCCAATTGGCCACCTAGCTCCTGTAAGAATCACGGCTCACACAGAAGCTCATCCGCTAAGAGGCTGACTGCAACATGAAAAAAATGTTGCAGTGATGATTACAAGACTCCGAGACTTGTTTTTTTTTATTTGAGTTCTGTGACCCCACTCTCCAAGAAGATTTCACCCTTTGAAACCCCATCCCCTGGGACCAGTTTCATAATATGGGAAGGGGGGCTCGCAGACACTCCCCCACCCCCAAGTGTCAAAGAGTGCCCAAGGACCCCCAGCACCCTGGGCTGCTTCATTTTGAGGTGAGGGGGTGTTCTGTCCCCCTCCCCAAGGCTCAAAGGCCCTGGAAATCCCGTTCCCTGGGGCAATTTAATAATAAGGGGTGGGGGTGTGCGGCCCTCCCTTTCTTGACACTGCAGGAAGCCCCAGTGATCCCATATCCTAGGGTCAGTGGACTTTTTATGGGGAGGGTGTTGCATGGGGCCCACCTCCCCATGATTAGCTCCAGGGACCCCAATCCTTGCAGCTCAATCGTAGTGTGGCGAGGACCCCATCCCCGACAGTGCTGGTTTAAACATACTGTTTTAAACTAACTAAACCACTGAAATTCGCTATTTAAAGTTATCTCAAGTAACTATAACTTGTTCCGTAAAGTAGCTATAATTTGCGCCCCTGCCATGCGCTGCGAGATACCTTTAGTTACTTGAGATAACTGTAACAGGTGAATTTCAGTGGTTTTGTTAGTTTGAACCAGTCTTTTTTAACTGTTAGTTTCACCTAAGACGTCACCTTAATCTTTGTTTTTTTAATGAATTTAAAAGATTTTTTAATTTATAGTCAAATATATTTACAATTCCTACCATCTCTCTAACCTGTCACTTTAACCTGTTTTGTTTCCAATTACTGTATTAGTGTGTGTGTGTTTTTTGTTTTTTTTGCTTTTGATCTCTAACCACCCCTGAACTCTCTAAACACTTTAATTCTCTTTACCTGTGTCCATCCTTCATCCCCCTAAAAAACTGATACTTCCCTTTACCTCTTCCCACTCCAAACCCTAAAAAAATCCCTAACCTCCCTTTACTTCTACTCTCCTCTTAACTTTTAAAACTTCTTACCACCCTTAACTTCTACCCATCAGTGAATTATAAAAATCCTTACCCCCTTTTCCTCCACCCACCCCTGAACCCTTCAACTGTTACCTTTCTTCATCTCTAGCCACCTCTGAACCCTAAAACACCTGTATCTCCCTTTACATATACCCACCCCTGAACCCTCTAATACATACTTTAACTTATTACTAGATACATGAACATCAATTCACCAAAATGCTAGTGGTAGCGGAAGTGACATCATATACCCTTTGACCTTAATGAGGTCCGAGGAAGGGACATCATACGGCCTTTGACTTTGAATCTTCCTAGGCAGCGATGTTGCATGACCTTAAGCCAGATGACATCACAATAATTAACACAGGTGAAGTTCCATAATAATTGCATGATTAATATAACACAAACATCTATTTATGGATGTTTTCTATGTAAAGATGTGGATGTTAAGGGAACAGTTACCTACATTGTAGTTAGCAAGCAAAGTGAGCCTTATGTGTTCTAGTGGAGACTGGAGGGTGGGGGTTTCTCTCCCCTGACCAAATTTAGTAAAAAAACGGGCTCTAATAGTGCATTTCAAGTCCTTTCATGGTGTGCCACGCTATTAAAATTTGATAGCTCCAATGAGTTGACCCCATTATGTTTTAAAATGTCCTGTGTGCACCCCATAAGTCAAAAATGACCTCCATTGCGAGGGCCAGCATTTTGCTATGAAAGTCCATTTTGTCAGAGTATTGCATTCAATATGCCAGTGTTAGAATTTAGCCAACACTGCTATCCATGTAATATGGGGGGCCCGTATGTAAAAAGTTATGTATAGTATGTTGAGGACTGTATTTTGTCCTGGATAACCGTCTGACATATGTCACATTGTCCTCTCATATGCTAAGAATTTCCTTCAGGGTGCTAGCGTCAGCAATTTCCTACAGGTGTCAACTATGCCAAGAATTTCCTCCAGTATGCCAGCACTGATATTCCTCTGTGGGTGCCCCACGCCACTAATGGCCTGTGCTGTGGCAAGCGCTAGCATTTTGCCACGGGTATCCCATATGCGAGTATTGCCTCAAGTATGCCATTGATAGCATTGTAACAATGGTGTTTCTATAAGCTAAGAAGCATGCCAGGTACAACATGAGACTTGCAAGCGTAACACATTCTCACTTATGCTGTTTTTCATTCACTTACAGTCATTCACTCAGTCTTGCTCAGCACTCTCTTGCACCTCTTCATTTTCACTCTCTTTTACACTCACTCTTACCCAGTCTCACTCATTCACATTCTCTCACTCATGTATATTTGCACAATCCCAGATACAAACATGAATGCTCACATATATAAGCAGTCTCAGACAGATTCACTCTCCCCCACGTGCACGCACACCCATTTGAAGCCATTTGTTTCTTCCTTTAAACGCCAGTCAAAGCCCGTTCCAGATCCTGCTGCTCCACTTTTTACTGCATTAATTGTGAATAATATACTGTTATGAAAATGAGCAGAAAACGAGTTTGGAGTCGGACCCTGGAAATGCGAGCTACTCCTGTGCTCCCGGCACAGATCTTGCCACCTCTGAGGCTAGGGGCCGCAAAAGCATTGCCAGGGATCACAAGGGGCAAGCCAGCGACCCCTAACTGACTTCCATGGCTAGATACTTACCTTCACCTGCTTTTTAAAGACGTGTTTTGTAAAGGCTCATGGTTTTAAAAGATTTGAGGACAAAGTAGGTCATTGTAAAACTGTATCGTAAAGGTGACACGTCTAGGTTAATGTATTCCAAATTCCCTCCGAGGGCGTTGACATCATAACGGCACTCGCCCTGAGGCCTCGGACTTCCCTATGGTCGTAGAACTGTTCGATGACTTAAAATAAGCTTTTAAGATATGGTTGGGATGTGCTTCATTGCCCACGTAGCTCCTCGCATACATAATCGATGATTAATTGCTTGCACAACAGAAGCATCCTCTGCCGTTGTGGTTTTGCATCACCCTGGGACACGGCTGGTTTCGGTCTTATTGGCTCTGTTTTACTCCGCACTCAGCATCAAGAGACGGGCAAAGGAAATCTGAATAATTCACAAGACGTGGGGCTGCCGAGCACCTTTTGAAATAGGGCTGTAAAGTAATTCACTCTTATTAACAGCGGAGTGTCGATTCCTGATTGTTTTGCTTGTTACAGAATCGTTCAGAATGTGTATGCAATTAATTAAAGTTTCTAGCAATTTACAATTAGCAACATTTACTGTGACATCACAAAGGTGCAGCGGCCAAATCGCACAGTTTCACCCTACATGTAGTGAAACCAGGGCTTGGGCCTGGCACTGAATGAGGTATGTCTTCTGCAGAAAAGTGAATAGGACACTACAGGCTGTAGGAATATCGGAGGCAAAGTTCAGTGATAAAAGTAAGATTGTTAACAGCCTGCAGACTCCTGCACAAATATGGAATGAGCTGAGGACTGCGAGAAACTGCAGAAATCCAAGGTTATCTGCCCCCTCCCCGTCCCCCAAAGCGCCACCTAGTGGCAGAACTGCTGTGTACACATGCACACACATATTTCTTCGTGGACGCATGTTTCACTCTCCCTCATGTTGTTCAGAGATTCTCAGGGACATTCGCCCCCACATTTCACACTATGCGAATAACAAACAATATAGCTGATCTCCAAAACAGGTGCAACTTAATTCTTTTGGCAATACTATACTGAGATGTCTTGCAGGTTAGGCAAGCGCACGTTACAACATATGTTTTTGAACTGAAGCGGATTTGTCTTATCTGGTAGAGATACATAAACGGTCTGTCTGTTTGCCATTATAAGTAGCTCGTCATTGTGATTGGGACTTCCTCCCTGGCACGAGTGGCACACGTTGAATGTAGTCTTCGAGTGTGGTGTTACTGTACTACCTGCTGCGAGCCTTCCTTCGAGGTTAATACCGTAAGATTCTTCAGCCACAGAGGTCTTTCATGCCGTTACTTTGCGCTTCAATAAAACATGCCATGTATCTTAGCGTGGGTGAAACAACGGCCTTGTGTATTTTTTAATCTTTAGATGATTGGTGCAATTATCAGGGTTTGTTGTATCAAAAGCAGATAGCACAAACGACCTAAAATAATTCTTGCAGGAGAAGCACTCTGATAAAAACACTTGTAGCAGGAACAACAATAGCACTTTCATCGACATATAAAGTCGACAACATTGCAGCTTCACAAAGTTTTATCAGTTTAACACAGCTTCACCAGTGGTATTTTAATTCCATTTCTCCTCAATATAACCCCTTCTACATTGTACAGTTTTTGTTATTTTTGCATCCTGCTGCAAGTGAAACATTACAATATTGTCATGACTGTGGGCTTCTTCTAAATATGTATGTTTACATTCTTTCAGGACCTCCAATAGCACTCAGACGCTGTCATCTTGCCATACCATGGAGCCTTGTGCACCAGATGAATTTTTCCAAGCTCTCAATCATGCAGAACAGACCTTTAAAAAGATGGAGAATTACCTGAGGCACAAACAGTTATGTGACGTGGTATTAGTTGCTGGGGACCGCAGAATTCCAGCTCACAGGTACTTATTTTAAAAAGAATCCCTCCAATGAAATGCTTCTTTGACGCAACCTAAAATGTAGTTCCTGAGCATAAACATCATGCTTAGAGCCAAAACTCACATCAAAAGTTATGCACTGTCAGAAATCGGCAAACCAAACACAATCTACACGACTTTTGTCCTCTGCATTCTGATGAGATCGCCACCTACTAACGTGTGATGTTGTATGGCATGTAATTGGTGTGTGTGGTGAATCTTGCTCTGTGTAAGTGCGCTGTTCCACACGCATATTATAGAATGTTAACTTTGTTGGGTGCCCTGATCTATGTGAGTGTCAACATGATGTAAATGTGTGTGGATGTGCCTGAAAATGTTGGAGAAGTTGCGTGAGGACCATTGTAGCAGCAGGGTATAGTCTGTGGCCGGTGGTGTGGGTCGCATTAAACCAAATAATCTACCTGCTCTCTTGTGCATTTTCCTCTCCTTGCAACGCCATTTCATTTTGACGAAGAGTTGGCAGCAATGATCTCAAGTGGCAACAGTCAGGTTGCAGCACACATTGTAATGTGTGGAAAGTTTATCAGAGTTGTTTGTTGCTGCTTCCGAGGTGCCACGGAGATCTATCATTGATGTGGAAGCATTGAAGCTTGTCTTGAGAGCATTTGTAAGACTCTTCAACTACTTGGTAAAGGAGCTGAATGGAACAATATTAGAGGGTGGTGCTTGAGGGACTCTGGACTGACCATCCTCTGCACATTTATACCATAGTCCCTGTTGGTGCTCTGTGTAACTTGACTACGGCCATATTGTAATTTTTAATGCCATCTGGGGAACACTATGGTGCATTATGGCACTTGGTTGGGAGCTGTTTGCCTATTTGAGGTAACCTGTTGATGTTCTAGCACTTCCCATTGGTGTGAAAGGAGGTTTTGGGCAGGGAGAGGTGCAGCCATAATATGGTAGTTTATGGGTTTGACATTATTTGGAATTGTTTTGAATGATTGATGCCATGATGTCCTCAGGAGGAGATGGTGCTTTTCTGACCTCAATGAGTCTTGCTCATATTTCTTTCTGAATTTCAATCGTTTAAATACTGTATTATTTTGTTCTTATGATTGAGGGCGCTAGTTATTAGTGGATATGGTGTGCAGTTATTAAACCTGCCTCCTTCTTTTTTTTTTTTTTTTTTTTTTTTTTTACACTTCCCAGGCGAACCACTGGTATGCTGGAAAGAATGGTTCACATGGTTTACATGTACTTATGGACAATTGACAGACACTGATCTATGAAGAAATGCATGCTTGAGCATTGTCTTGGAAAAAGCAGCAGATATTATTGAACAGCTTCCTATGCCCGTTTCTCCAAAATGTGTCTTTTCTATAACCTGGGCACTCCTCTGCTTGAGTTACATGTCCTAAACAGTTAAAATGCTGAACACATATTATTTATATGACACACGTTTTGTTTTTATATTTTCGTGTTCCGCTGTGTGATAAGCCTAGGTGAATATGTTTGCAGTGTTTTATGTAAATGGGGCTGCTTCATTTTTACTTTAACTTGTTGTTCATTTCTTAGAGTTTTTAGAAGGTTGATAACTTTGTGTCTCATTCAAAGAATACAGTCTTGTTGATGAAAATAACTGAATGGGCATCAGACCACTTTCTGTCAGTTGTTTTCACCAAGACGTCTTAACAACAATGAGAATATGTTATAAATGATGACCACAGACAGTGAAGGGAAGTAGGGAGTCTTCACACCAAGTGACACTGGAACAGCTGTACAGAGTCCTACCTCCACTTTCTATTAAAGGCTACTGGAACCGGAGGCACTTAGCCATCATACCCTGAGTTATCAGTGAAGATGGGAATATCAGACCTTGCTATTTCCTTGAACACAGAACTTCATTGTTCAAACAGGTATGATGGCATGCACCATATTGGAAACTCATCATAGGTTTTATTTTCTGTTTCACTAGAATTAGGCCAGCACTTTGAAATAGCAGAAAGAGGTGTGGATTTGTCATGTACTGTTAACAGCAGTCATGTTTGTGTAGTATCTGCTGTTCATGTTTATTGTAAATGTTGCAGCTGCCATATTATCTGTCTTCATTGTAGTTACAATTGATAACTTGTGATGGAGTGTAGGATTTTTGTTTTAGATCAATATTTTAAATGTATCCTTTCTGTACTAGTGTTTGAGTGTGTCATTCCTTAACAAAAGAAGGTTTGGGATTCCATTAATTGTCTCTGTAATATCTTATGTAATTGATCGTTACCTAGAACACATCTTGTTCAGCTATTGCTCAGTATGTTGGCAAATAGTTGCAGTGCAACATATTTTCTACTTTGGTTTGGCACATTGAATAAGTCCTTAATTCCAGGAGGGGCTAGAAAATTAACCTTTTCACCTCTATAAAAAGTATCACTCCTGTAGCTTATAGGGGATTGAGAACTGATTTGACTGGCCATTTTGAAACTACTATTGAATTTAATGGTTCAATGGATTATGAGGTTTTCGCAAAGGGCATCTCTCTGTTAAATGACAAGGCATATTGGGGTGTTTTATCATGGGTTCTTGGGCATTGTGTTAATGCCTGGGGGAGATTTCCAGGTTGTAGCAAGTTCTGAAATGTGTAGTCATGGATGTTTAAAACATTTATGATGTGCTTGTGAGGCATCAAGTAGTGTTCAAACAGGTGCTGGGAGATTTCAATGGATGGATTTTGCCTTCAACCAGAAGATGAGAGGGGTCCTTCAGAGAATGCGTAAAGAGTTAGCTGATCTTTTGGATAAGTTAGTTATGTTTGAAAAGTGTTATTGAGCCTGCAAATAATTTGCTGTTGTAGTCTTCCATTGTGGTGCCTTGTAAAATAAAAAAACAACGTGTTGTGAATGTGCATTGATTTGTGCAATTGAATCGGGCTTTTTACGTTGATGAATACCCATAATCCAAAAATGATGTTGGAATTCAGCATAGGGAAAACTGTATTTTATTTTTAATTGGGGCATTGATCTGCCTGTTATCAAACTGGGCTGACTCGTGAATCTCAGAATCATACTGCTTTTGCTACTCTTGATTCGATCATCCCAATAAAGATGCCTTTGAGGTTGGAGTCTGTCGCAGTACTGTACTTTTCTGATATCACTTATGAGATTGCTGAAGAAGGGAGTGAAGATTGTGCTAGCATCAAGCAAATGTTTGCGGTTAACAGACTAAAAAAATCTACTGACTCAACCACTGAGATTACAGCTAATTCTACCTTGAGATAGAGTTTTTATAACTATGGATACAAGTGAAAATGCTGTGCGTGCTGTTTCGAGTCAGGAGAATGTGAACGTGAGAACCAAACTCCATTTTTATCTCCACCAAAGTGAAGGATCCTGAGAAACAACATCCTGTCTTTGGAGAAGAAATGCTTGCATGCACCTGGACTCTGCACGGTTTAGATCGTACATTTGGGAAAGCAGGTATGCATTAAAGACAGACCCAAACTCGCTTGTGTACCAAATGTGCATTTCTGTAAATATGGTACTCATTTAGCTAGATTGGGGGCCAAACAGTGCAATTATGATTTGTGCTCACAAGGAAAAAGAAGGCAGATTGCTTTTGCATGGTAATAATGAGGATGAAAATGCAGGTTCTTGTAAGATAGTGAATGTTTAGTTGCCATAGTCAGAATGGGTTAATCAAATCATGAATTTTATGCCAAAGAATGAATGGAGGAAAAAAATTGAGTTCAACATGATTCTTATTCAGGAGGTCAAGTACGTACTGATTGGGTTGCCAAGAAACCAAGGTCTATCAGAGGAAATGCAGTCTTTGCTAAAATTTCATCAAAGCTGACACTGGAAGGTGATTTTCTTACAGTGGATACATAGTTCCTCCTTCTAAAGTCAGGAAAAAGTTAATGTATATATTTCATTGAGGCCATTTGGAAATTATGTTGAATAAGAAAATGCGCAAGGAGACTTACTGGTGACCAGAAATTGCTAAGTATGTCGAACTTAAAGTTATGGGCTGTGTGGTGTGTTGTACAGCAGGTAAGAATGTGAGAACTAGTGCGGCGCCAGTAGTGACAATGGGTGTGCCAGATAGTTTGAAAGAAGTTTGGCATTGAGTGTTTGACCACATAATTGCGATATGCCACTGTATTGATTGACTATAAATCAAGGTGGATTTAAATGGGATTTTTCAAGTTTCCTGACACGAAGACAATTGTTAAGTTATTACTGAGATATATTATAGGGACAACCTTCCCATAGTTTAGGTTTCAGCTAATGGTGTATAATTTGTATTTAATAAGGTGAGGTTATGTTTAAAGTTAGCAACAATCAAAGACAGGTTTTGATATTTGTACTGTCTTCAAGGTAACAGATTTGGATGGTAGATAACAGAGTAACAGCTGTAAATGAATTGCCAGTGGTCAGTAACTTGTTATGGTCATACATGTGTACTTCTCACACTACAAAAGGCATTTCCTCTGAAAAAAAAACCTTGTGGTGTTGAACGGATTGCGTTGTTTGGAATCACTTGGGTGCCCATGGGCTGTGTGGGGTTCATTGTGTCCATGTTGTGAAGACTGGAGAGTGAGGGTACATATAGGGACTACGCAGACAATGAGCATAAGCCAGGTATGACAAGAAACATTGTGTCAAAAACCACAGTTTCAGAGTGATTGATATAGAGATAATCGAGATTCCTGGTGCCGTGAGAAAAGAAGATTTGATGTTTGGGTTAGAAGACGTCAGTAAGCAGGTGCCTAGGGCTGCTGACTGTTTGGAATCAGGCAAACGGGGGCAGGTTGGAGGGCTGGCCCCGTGTATTGCTGGACCTACTGAGCACCACCAGGTGGAACGGAGTATAAAAAAAAATAAAGTGATGAGTGAATTGCATAAAGGTCGAAAGGATTATATATGAAGCTGCAATGTTACCCTTTCTTGTACTTGAAACTTGATGTTGCAGCTGCTATGTAGGATACATGTAGATGCTATTATTTTTCACTTTTCTCTTAAGAGGATTGATCGTTGGATTGCATATCTTAATTTTGTGTGTTATCGTGTGTGCACTTCCTTGTATAAAAAAGATTTGTTATGTTGTGTCTTATGGCATCGGTGACCGTGGAGAGTGTTGCTCTTTGTAAGTATCCTGTCCACTTTCAGTATTATAGAATGTTCACGATGTCTATTGTCGGGTTCTGTGTGAGTGTTCATATGATGTGGAATGCGTGTGGATTTGTTTGAGACGTACAGTCAGTGGCCAGTGTTAGGGATTAAACCATGTAATCTGCCTCCTTTCACCAGCCTCGTTGCTTCCTTGCAATACAATGCCATTTCACTATTTTTCTCTCTGGATGTCAGTTCTCAACATCTTCCCTTTCTCCAGCATAGAAAGCTCCATGTGCAAATGTCTCAGTTGTAAAAGGTCTGTAATGTAGTAATACAATATTTGTCCATGTTTTCTCATATCTTTATTGTGACCTTTTGTGGTAGTTAAAGCATGCGTCAACAGCTAAACAAGTTATCTCAGTTTCTAGTTAGTGTTATTTTGCCCGAAGTGAGACTCTCCAGCATTTACTTTGCCCCTATTCCCCCATCATCTCACTGAATTAATACTTTCTCTTATGCAGTGCTTTAAGTGGGCACATACTGTCAGTTGCTGAGACCCTGCACTTCTTTAATTTGAAAGAGGAAGTACCAGCATAACTTAGAAAGCCCACTTAACACCAAGGGAAATTTGTAGGGGATCCCCGCCCAGGCATCAGGTTGTGTCCCCACCACATAATGGGCCCAGCAGTTGTTTTCAAGCCCCCCTCCTCCCTCCAAGGGGAGGAATGCCCTAGATACATGAGAAAACTACTTTAAGGAAAAAAGAGGGATTGGGGCGGGCCACCAAGCCATGGTGCACATTGGGAGGGTTACTCGATTTGGTGGCAGAAAGCCCAGTAGTCTCTAGGAATAATATTTAAAAATGAAAATGAAAGGGGTGGGGACCAGGTTGTCCACCCAGATATTGGGCCATGCCACCCACCACAAAAGTGCCCCAGCAGTCTTTCTGCACCTTTTGGTGGAAGATTGCTTGGTTACCCCCAGTCTGCACCCACAGGAGAGAAAGACTTCTATAATCTAGGGAAAGTATTAAAGAAAAAAAGGCGGTGTGGGGGCAGCCCTCCCAGGTAGCAGGCCTTACCCACAACCCATACGAGCTGTAAAGACTTTCTGCTCTCTGTGAGGCCTATTGAGGTGATTTACCCCCAATCTGCCCATCAGTGACCCAAAGGCCATTGCACCCACATATTTTTTATTTATTTTATTAAAATGAATGGGGTGAAGGCCAGCTTGCACTGGCCCATTCCTCCGTCCCAGAAAGCCCCAGCAGTGTTTGTTTTTCTGTCCTGTAGGGGGTGATATTGGAGGATTTACACCTAATCACCCATCACTGGGGGCAGAAAGCCCACTGGAGGCCATGAATATATTAAAAATAAAATCAGTGGAGACCGTCTTTCACTGACTGCATCCCAGCCACAGAGCCTCAACAGTCTTTATGCGCCCCTGGTGCATTGAACATCCCAGCCCTAAAGCATGCAAGAGTACATATGGATTCTTATGGGCGTTGATTTGACATATGGGCTGGCAGAGAGGTGGAGAATCACAATTTCCTCACAACTGCTGTGGTGAATGGCCACACAGTTTGAGTATGAATCATCCTGCAACCAGGAAAGCCACTATGCCGTCTTATGCAGAATGCCCTGCAAACGTCTGTGAGGGAAAGTTGTGGAATCTGTGATGATTCACAAAATTCATACCACATAGCAATCCCACGCTTCAGTCGATATTATAGCTAAGAAGTGCTTTGGAAAGACAGTTGCTGTCCACTGATGCGTACCCCACAGGGCCAAGCATGGCGTACCGCACCTCAGCACTGCCAAAATCATCTTTCAAGTCATATTTCTTAAAAGCCATGGAATGGGGAAATAGCAGGCTGTAAGGAAATGCCTCCTTGGCATGGTTGCCCCCTGACTTTTTGCCTTTGCTGATGCTATGTTTACAATTGAAAGTGTGCTGAGGCCTGCTAACCAGGCCCCAGCACCAGTGTTCTTTCCCTAACCTGTACTTTTGTATCCACAATTGGCAGACCCTGGCATCCAGATAAGTCCCTTGTAACTGGTACTTCTAGTACCAAGGGCCCTGATGCCAAGGAAGGTCTCTAAGGGCTGCAGCATGTCTTATGCCACCCTGGAGACCTCTCACCACTCAGCACAGACACACTGCTTGCCAGCTTGTGTGTGCTAGTGAGGACAAAACGAGTAAGTCGACATGGCACTCCCCTCAGGGTGCCATGCCAGCCTCTCACTGCCTATGCAGTATAGGTAAGACACCCCTCTAGCAGGCCTTACAGCCCTAAGGCAGGGTGCACTATACCCTAGGTGAGGGTACCAGTGCATGAGCACTGTACCCCTACAGTGTCTAAGCAAAACCTTAGACATTGTAAGTGCAGGGTAGCCATAAGAGTATATGGTCTGGGAGTCTGCTTTACACGAACTCCACAGCACCATAATGGCTACACTGAAAACTGGGAAGTTTGGTATCAAACTTCTCAGCACAATAAATGCACACTGATGCCAGTGTACATTTTATTGCAAAATACACCCCAGAGGGCACCTTAGAGGTGCCCCCTGAAACTTAACCGACTATCTGTGTAGGCTGACTAGTTCCAGCAGCCTGCCACACTAGAGACATTTTGCTGGCCCCATGGGGAGAGTGCCTTTGTCACTCTGAGGCCAGTAACAAAGCCTGCACTGGGTGGAGATGCTAACACCTCCCCCAGGCAGGAGCTGTAACACCTGGCGGTGAGCCTCAAAGGCTCACCCCTTTGTCACAGCACCGCAGGACACTCCAGCTAGTGGAGTTGCCCGCCCCCTCCGGCCCCGGCCCCCACTTTTGGCGGCAAGGCCGGAGAAAATAATGAGAATAACAAGGAGGAGTCACTGGCCAGTCAGGACAGCCCCTAAGGTGTCCTGAGCTGAGGTGACTCTAACTTTTAGAAATCCTCCATCTTGCAGATGGAGGATTCCCCCAATAGGGTTAGGATTGCGACCCCCTCCCCTTGGGAGGAGGCACAAAGAGGGTGTACCCACCCTCAGGGCTAGTAGCCATTGGCTACTAACCCCCCAGACCTAAACACGCCCTTAAATTTAGTATTTAAGGGCTACCCTGAACCCTAGAAAATTAGATTCCTGCAACAACAAGAAGAAGGACTGCCTAGCTGAAAACCCCTGCAGAGGAAGACCAGAAGAGAACAACTGCCTTGGCTCCAGAAACTCACCGGCCTGTCTCCTGCCTTCCAAAGAACTCTGCTCCAGCGACGCCTTCCAAAGGGACCAGCGACCTCTGAATCCTCTGAGGACTGCCCTGCTTAGACGACGACAAGAAACTCCCGAGGACAGCGGACCTGCTCCAAAAAGACTGCAACTTTGTTTCAAGAAGCAGCTTTAAAGAACCCTGCAACTCCCCGCAAGAAGCGTGAGACTTGCAACACTGCACCCGGCGACCCCGACTCGACTGGTGGAGAACCAACACCTCAGGGAGGACCCCCGGACTACTCTACGACTGTGAGTACCAAAACCTGTCCCCCCTGAGCCCCCACAGCGCCGCCTGCAGAGGGAATCCCGAGGCTTCCCCTGACCGCGACTCTCTGAAACCTAAGTCCCGACGCCTGGAAAAGACCCTGCACCCGCAGCCCCCAGGACCTGAAGGACCGGACTTTCACTGCAGAAGTGACCCCCAGGAGTCCCTCTCCCTTGCCCAAGTGGAGGTTTCCCCGAGGAAGCCCCCCCTTGCCTGCCTGCAGCGCTGAAGAGATCCCGTGATCTCTCATTGACTTCCATTGCGAACCCGACGCTTGTTCTAACACTGCACCCGGCCGCCCCCGCGCCGCTGAGGGTGAAATTTCTGTGTGGGCTTGGTTTCCCCCCCGGTGCCCTACAAAACCCCCCTGGTCTGCCCTCCGAAGACGCGGGTACTTACCTGCAAGCAGACCGGAACCGGGGCACCCCCTTCTCTCCATTGAAGCCTATGAGTTTTGGGCACCACTTTGAACTCTGCACCTGACCGGCCCTGAGCTGCTGGTGTGGTAACTTTGGGGTTGCTCTGAACCCCCAACGGTGGGCTACCTTGGACCAAGAACTGAACCCTGTAAGTGTCTTACTTACCTGGTAAAACTAACAAAAACTTACCTCCCCCAGGAACTGTGAAAATTGCACTAAGTGTCCACTTTTAAAGTAGCTATTTGTGAATAACTTGAAAAGTATACATGCAATTGAAATGATTCAAAGTTCCTAATGTACTTACCTGCAATACCTTTCAAACAAGATATTACATGTTAAGTTTGAACCTGTGGTTCTTAAAATAAACTAAGAAAATATATTTTTCTATAACAAAACCTATTGGCTGGATTTGTCTCTGAGTGTGTGTACCTCATTTATTGTCTATGTGTATGTACAACAAATGCTTAACACTACTCCTTGGATAAGCCTACTGCTCGACCACACTACCACAAAATAGAGCATTAGTATTATCTATTTTTACCACTATTTTACCTCTAAGGGGAACCCTTGGACTCTGTGCATGCTATTCCTTACTTTGAAATAGCACATACAGAGCCAACTTCCTTCACAGGCTTTTCTACTTGTGAAGAAACAGAATTAATTGAACAGGCTAAAGTTAAGCTTAAGTAACTGAGGGCTAGCAAAATAGAATGCAAACATAACAAAGCTGATAAAAAAATGAGCTAAGTGAAAGGATCTGATCCTGTGCCTCCACCACTTCTCGACCATGTTGCAGCTCAATAGTCTGGCTGCAGTATGTTAACGTGGGACAAAACTGTACAGCTTGGCGGTGATCTCCATGCCACTCCCTTGTCTGCACTCCAGAATACTGCCAGTGTGTACCAACTGTCTACAATAATGGAGATGTCCCGTAGAATGCTGAACTTCCAGACAGAACTGTGCTTTGAGTTGTCTTTGGCTCAGGCCGAGCAACAGATCCTCAGGGAGGGAGGTCCCCCTGGGCAGTCTAAGAACAAATGTTGGCCCCAACTGCATATTATCTTCTTTAGAAGTCCTTCTCTGGGAGATTATTTGAAAGGTTTATGTGATTCTGGAGAATAGAAACTCTGGAAGTCTGTTTTGGTAGAATATTCTCAATCGACTTTTCGATCATCCTCTTTTTCTAAATGGATGGCATTCCTAGGATGTCAAATCCATCCTGGTAGATACCCATCATGTTGAAAAAACAAAAACCCATCAGATATGCGGAAGCCGGGTGTTTCAAACATTTATTCAAGGTTGACCTGTGGAACTATCATTGCCCTTTCCATTTGTTGAATGGCAAAAGCAGTCAGTTAACAACTGCCTGTATATATCGAGGCTCTAACCCATAGATTTGACTGCTTACTTCTTTCATATCTGCCGCTTGGTGTTCCTCCACTATTGCCAATCTTGACTGAAGCCTTTAAATAACTCTAGCGCTATCATATCATAAGGGCACTGGGTGTGATGATGCTCTTCCATGGTACCGATGAGCAGGTCTTAGTTGTGTTTTCTCTTCCAGCCCTTAAGTTATGCATGACAGAGGCTAATCAAGATAGCATTGAATGAAGATCTGGATAGAGAGAGTTCCATAGCTTAGGTGGCACAATGAAAAATCGCATATAGGGTGTACATAAATATGAGGAACGTAGTGCTGCACTTCTATCATTCTTAACCAAGGATGAAATCAGACATTGACCTTGGTTCTTCATATATGTCGCTGGTGTAGTTCAAGTATTCTGTTTGCCGAAACATCCTGTCACCTCACATGACAGCAAGGGAAGGATCTCGAAGTTAAATGTGTGGAAGTTGGAGTTGTCAGACTCGGATCAACTGTTTGAAGCCTTGAAATCAGGACTAATCTTGAAAAAGACACTCCTATGCCTCAGTTTCTCTACATACTAAGTACATAGATGCAACTAAATATGCATTTCCTAGGAGGTGGGGGTTTGACTACCCTTGGAAGAAGCTCTCCTACGCAGCACAACCCAGAGCCCATACCAGCACCATAAAGTATTGACATTATAATAACGCCTAACTGTTGCAACAGAAAGCAATTATTTATACATGGTGATGGTCACTAATAGAAATTGTCCTTGGCAGTGACCATGGACGTTGAAGGACAGAGTGCCCTCTTACCCCTACCATTTACAAATTTTATGCTGTAGGCCTAAGGCTGCAAAAGTGAATGAGGGAGGACTGCGGCATCTAAGATCAGCACCAACAGCAAAGAAGAGGATAGTACAGCACACTTACAGTGGGTGCACTGTGACCAAAGCTCGGAACGCCCAAAACCCAGAGGAGTAGTACAAAGGTGCAAGTCAATGTAGTCACCGT
Source organism: Pleurodeles waltl (assembly GCF_031143425.1). Classification (NCBI taxonomy): domain Eukaryota; kingdom Metazoa; phylum Chordata; class Amphibia; order Caudata; family Salamandridae; genus Pleurodeles; species Pleurodeles waltl. Next base: position 1,026,484,579 of record NC_090437.1, on the reverse strand, counting down.
GAAGGGGCGTGAAAGTCAGTTGGACCTAGTGAAAGATGAGAAGTGACTTGTCCTCGTTTGAGACAACACAGCAGTATTCACAAATTAAATCCGCCTGTCCAGAATAATTCCAGAATCAAACTAAAGTAATGAAACACTGTTGATTGAGGAGGATTCAGCACCCATAACAATGGAACTGCAAGGCTGGATGTGAAAAATTGCAGCCCAAACCCAAAGTGTACATAAGGGGCCATTATGTACCATTCATTCAGTTAAATATAGAGTTCTTTGTGTGGGAGCATAGGCTTACCAGAGTGGACTAATTAAGAAAAATTTACCACCTGGTTTTCTGAAGTCCATGTGAAGGTTTGGGTATCTGTGCTCAGTGATCCACTGTGGAGGGGAGAGCACTGGAGAAGGAAAAGAAGCACTGAGGCAGACTTGCAGCTTTCAGTGAACCAGCTACATAGAAAAGCATATTGAACATAAATTGTAACTGTTAGAAGGCACATTGGTGCTGCAGTGGCCTGCTATACTCCAAGACAATACCTACAAAAGCCAAGTGGCATGTCCGATGTCCTTGATGAAACCTGCTTTATAGCTTCTGTTTTCAGAGTACATGACAGGTGGAAGTAGGTCAGCTGTAGTGTCTCCTTCAGTCACGCCTGACCTTTCCCTGAACACCATGTTGAAAGAAATATCAGTGATCCGAACTAACATGGGAAATATGGACTGAAAAAAACAAAGTGTCCTCTGGATGAAAACGTTAAGGACAGACAGACCCTACCACAGGCATTTACATTCAGTAGAACACATAATGTTTGAATTGGAGGGGTAGAATGAAAAAGTCATGATTGGGGAACAAGAAGTATGGTAACATAAAAATGTAATTGCTTAAAACTTTACTTGACCTAACAAGAACAGTGACATTATTACTTGTGATGGACTCTGATCCATCCAGCCTAATAATCCACTTTCTCACAACTATCTAACAATACCTAGCACTTAGGAGTCAATACAAGGGCTTAAAATCAGGCTCATACAGAATATTCATAGGGCAATACGTCGATAAAGAAACTGAAAAATATTAAAGAAAATACTGACAGGCACTGCCGCAGCAAGACTAAACAGTGGAAGACTGGATAGATATTTAAGAGAAGCCAGGCTAAAATGTTCCAATTTTAAAATGCTGAGTAATTGGTTCAAGACACCGTTCAGACTTGGCAGAGCAGGCCTTCTTAATCATTCTAATTGATTGAGATGCATCCAGCCCAGATATGATTTAGCACACAGTTTTATGGGATTGTCATAAAGTCCAATTGCTATTGGCAGGAGTATGTGTAGTATTATTAATCAAGGAAACGGATATCTCAGAAGGACCCACCTGTAGGACTGACATAAACACAGGTGGTTGTCGACCTCATTAGCGCTGTCATTATCCACTAAAGAGGAATGGATAACAATGATGATGAAAATTGAAAGGGCGGTGTACATTATTATGGATAGGTTGTGTCTTTAGACAAATATAGGAGCTCCTATAGGAAATTGCTAATATGACATGGGACCCGACACAAATACACAAAATATTTGGCCAAAAAACTCATAACTGTAGTTGGGACACCTCTAATGCAGGAAACTCAGTGGGTCAGAAATAGGGACACCCTCGAATTCAGGGAAGAATATGGAAGTAGTGTGACATTCTGCCACTGTTTTATTTAGTAATTGAGAGTATAAGGCCATAGAAGACACTAACGGAATATATTGACTGTTAAGAGCGACAGGACATTCATCGTTCATGAAATGTGATGAGGTTAACAGAACCTTGGACCACTTCCATATCATTCCGCAGAGAGATCTGTAGCATAGGAACTCTGTACTTTTACGTCACTTTCTGCCCCTCCACGATCCTTGGAGTACCCTGGCGACCCTCTCCATCATTCCACCTCCTTTCCCTGTTTCCTTGAGCGCGGAATGTCCTTCCTTTTTTCCTCCCTTTGCTTTCTGTAATAGGTACTTTAGTGTAATCGATTAATAATATTATTGTTGCCATTGAATGTGAATTGTGAGGTAAACGTTTCTCAGCATGGGTAAAATGAGCGTACAGAATATGCTACAAACGCGTGTTATACGTAGATTACTGTTTCTAGCGAGGCTGAACCTTTCTTTAACTGTTCCTGAGTGGGAGGCGACCTCACTTCTCCTACAGCAGACTGATGTATGTGTAGAAGCTCATATTTTATAAACTTGTCCTTGTAAAACGGACGAGAGAAGGATTTCTTTTATCGTGTTATTGCTGCACATTTTCATTGATCAATTTTAAGTATGAAATTAGGAAAAATCATTGGGTGCTGAAGTGATATTTATGCCTTCGGTGTAAAATGTACTTTTAGTGTCGGTCATTCATTATTCATGGGAAAGAACTGAGCCATGAAACCGTTTGTCAAATGTAAAATACTTTCCTCTGCACAGTGCGCCTTCAGAGGACATGAAGTGAAAAATTCATTACTGAGTGCCTGCACAGTGAAAGATGATGGTTTTTCTCTCCCTTGTGTCCTTCCAGGTTGGTGCTTTCCTCTGTCTCGGACTACTTTGCTGCCATGTTTACTAATGATGTGAGGGAAGCAAGGCAGGAAGAAATCAAGATGGAAGGCGTGGAGCCAAGTGCACTCTGGGCATTAGTTCAATATGCATATACAGGTAATGTTTGGGGCTTCTCTAGGGTAAAAGTGGCACTGAAACGCATTTTAAATTTTAGATGAGAGCAATAGGTGTCAGAGGGCCAATTCGTATCCCTTCTCTTCAGTCTGCGTTACATGTAGACTTAGATTGTTGTAAGTCCACAGTTCTTTGTGATGGTAGGTCCAGGTCAACATTTTTATTATGCGAGGAAATCTCACATAATTCCTGTTTTCCTGCCGTGTAAAACTGGTCTGAGCTGAAAATGGTTTCTTGCAGGAACTGTGAAGCTGATGTTGCTGTGACTAGGCGGCATTTCTACTTCAATCTGTCTCTCACCAGCTTCTCATGTGCCTTTTGTCTTAGTAGAATGTTTTTACATACATTTCCCCCATGGACTAATGGCAAAATCTGTTTCTTTTAACTTGCTTAGCTTTTATGAAAATTATGTGTTCCAGGAGGACAAAAATTACACTTTAACCCATCCCTTGTTAGAGGGTTTATGAATGGAGCACACAAGATACTAAGATCTAACTCAGAATCATGAGAGATGTAAACTTGACCATTTGTAGATCATCCTGTATCTATAACATGTATGTCTTAAAAACATGCTTCCTGCTTCATCACCTTCAGTCTAACAATTTGGTCTACGAATGCAACATACCCCCTTTCTTTTGGAAGGAGCCCATTAATTCCCTAGTGTTTCCTGGGTTCTAAAAAAAAAAAAAAATTGTGTCAGTTATGTATACAGTCGCTTTATGGCAGCGGTTCTTAACTGGTGGTTCATGGACCCTGGGAGTCCACAATGCCTACTCAGGGGTCCTGCAACTGCTTAGAAAATTAAATAAAATGATATAATCAAATTACTTAAATATAAATAAATAGAGAAGTAAAATTGAAATTTTAAAATGTTCTGAAGTTTTAAAATGTTCTATAAGTGTGAAGGAATTTGAAACTGGAGGTTAAAAATTAAGTTGGTATTCTTGTATGGATTTGTGGGGGTAGTAAATTCAAGGCCATGCAGAGATTGTTGCACTAAGCTTTTTATTGGGGAAACTATAACTGGTGTTATTTATCACACCCAATAAATAATGATAGTCACAATATTATTATTTATCATGCTGTAATACTATTGTGATACTGAGGTCGCTGTATTCAAAGCCTTTGTCAAATCTATCTTTATTTCTTCAGATTCTTTTCTCCTGTACTTGGTGATCAAGGAATCCAACATATATGAGGGAGTGATAGGGAACTACTTTGTATGCTTTCTTTATCATCCTTTATGATTTGTAGAATTCACTCAAAAGTTACCGTTGCACTGTACATAACCCCTTTGAACCATTGCTCTTTTTTTTTTGTTGTTTTTTTTATTTTTTAGAATTGTTACATGGTACTTTTAGTTGGAACTTACTGAGAATCTTCTATGAACTTAGCCATTTCCTCTTTACTGTTGGAAGATCTGTCCCTTGTACTTTACTTGGCATACCAGAGAAAGTGTTACATTGCGTTATTTTCGGGCTTTTGAGGTGTGCCTCTTGGACCATGATGATGCTGCATGTATCTCTGTGTTTCCCGATTTGTATTAAGATGTAGCGCCTGTATTAGAATTTGGTGTGCTTACCTATATTTTTCTTTCCATGGTGTGAACATCTCATATTGTTTTTGATCTTTATTATTTAACGTAGAGTTTGACAGTAGGCAGCTGTGGCCTTCTTCCACATCACACAGATTTGTCAGATTCTGGACTGCATAGTTGTCCCTTAATGATGGCCTACTACCTTGACAGCCACTGTCATTCTGACGTCTGCTGCCACACCACCTTGCACTTCTCTGTCACTGCTCTCCCGCCCCTGTGATGGCAGTTAAGCCTCTGGTGAACACTGTAGGACTGTGGAATTGTTTAGAACCTGGCTAAAGATGTGTGTCTAGTCAAATCTAAATACTGGACGTTTTGTTCAAGCTGTAATACCTTAATGGAATCTTGCACATCTGAATGGTTCTTCATCCTATGTTCTTCTAGGTACTGAAAGGCTAGTCTTGTCCTGTCATCCTGTCTTCATTTTATTTTATATATTTTTTGGCACATCGTGATATTTGTTTCTAAAGCTTTGTTTTGCATCTGTACAGATTTCCTTCTCAGCATGTATGGTGTCCAACATGGTGAAAGGCTTTCCAGAGAATCCTGAACTGCTCAATTGACTGAATTAGTCCCTCTATACTGCTTTTGCCTTACAACACTTTCGTCCCACCGATATCCATTAGACGCTATGTTTTACATCTCCCTTCTGTTGAGTACTGGAGCTGCTTAACCTACTTCAATTTCTGGCTCTGGTGACATGGGCTAGTTCTTTAATCCTCCCTCTGCCTCGCGGTCAGCAGTTAACTTTGGTCAGCAGTGTGCATCCCTTGCCTGAGCCTACTTTATTTGGTCTTTTGATTGTGCCCACCCCCTCCTTTCAGGGAGAAAAGGGGTCTTATGTGCTTTCTTGTCTATAGTCTTCAAATCATGCCCACTGCACAGTATCTTTGCTGGCTGGGTTGAACCATATTATGCCACCTTGCCAATACTTGGGACTTTAGTGGCCAAGACACTTTTTAAGCCTACACATGTTCCCTCTTAGTAGACACCGCAAGCATCTCCAAGCTCTCACAGTCCAACAGACTGAGGCTGGAGTTAAGAATGAAGCATAAGGCCCAAGACGGAAATGGACATTTGCTGTCAAATGTTGCAAGATAACGCTACACATGTTTATAAGGCAAGGCAAGAATGCTGCCTATAGTGAATAATATCTGTACAGTTATGATTGGGAAGTAAAGATTATTTGGGTTCCCTGCACCACCAATATCCGACCAAAACGTATGGTCCCTGAGACTTTTAATTACTTTTCTACATATATCTTTCCTTCATAAATACAGTCACAAAGAATCCCTTCCACATTTTTAACAACAGTTTTTTTTTATTTCAAATGTGATTTATATGTGACTCTTGAGGTAAACCTGAAAATGTCTCCCATATTTGTGATGATTTTTATGTTACTAGAATTTCCTTCTAGTGGTAACCATAACACTGTACGTGCACCAACCATAAGTCATAATCTCCTACTGTTGCCATCTTCAGTAGGAGGAGGTGAGGTACTGATATATGGAGCCCAGTCTTGTAAGTGTAAGTGCAAAAAATATCACATTTTGGAGGCACTCCCCTTTTGTTAGGAGGAGCAGATTGAGGACTAAAGCTAGAACATATGTTTCATTAAGATTCACCTAAAATTTCCTAGGATAAATTAATCATCCAAGATGTCATATAATTGCCTGTCGCTGGAGGAGATCAAATTAATAGTGCTAGACATAAGGTGAGTGTGGGCCAGGAACTAAGTGGATCTCTAGGCAAAAACCTGCTCAGTGAGGTGAGGTTTTTCTTGCTCTCTGGCTTGATCCTATCCTGAACCAGACAGTGGCCCAGCTGAATGTAATAAAATGTATCCCTTTCTAATAGGCCAAAATCGTCTTCAGAAGAAGCAAAGCCCATTGAAATTCCTCTATAATAGAGTTTAGTCAAAACACAGAATATGAGATGTGTCTCTGCGCCCTCAGTGGAAAGCATTTACACAGATATAATGTCAGATTTTTGTTAGTACTGGGATGCATGTAGAGGAAATTGTGACCAGTTCACAAACTCTCACTGGCTTCATACGATACTATAATCAGATATGAATGAATTTCAGAAGATTGCCATACTTGTAGTCATGTAGGTTGCAGCAATAGTGATTTACAGAGGAAAGTAATGCAATTCTCCTGTTCCAGAAAGAGCCATTACTTGAGTGTAGGGGTTACCATCTACTCAAGTGCAGATATGGGTTGACCTGTGATGATGTACCTCCCACATACCCCTCCTATATACCTCCTGGTATCTTGTATTCCAAACCCCCTGCCATGTACTGGTCTGCAGATTGCATTCTGCACCCTTCTCAGTGGTTTGCCCTGCCAAATAAAACTGAGAAGCCTACACTGGATATTCATGAGTGTCTGTAGCTTATCTAAGTAGGGTGGTGTGAGCCACATTAAGAAGATGCAGTTAGAAGCTTATCTTGAAACAGTTTAACCAGTCAGACCAAAATATTTTGAATTTGCCTCACTGAGTCAGGTGATACTTGAGAAAATTCAGCAAGCTAGGAATATTGTTTTGATCAAAGTCTTTTTTTGTAACAAAAATCTATTGAGGCAGATGACCAGATAGCCACTTTTTGAATGTATTTTTTATTGTCTTTTATTCAGATAAACCCCTAAAATTGTCTTGTTGTTATCCATGTGCTGTAAAGGAGCACCACAGTATGAGCAAACAACAGATGAAAGAGAGAGCACCCTTGTCTTGAACCTTGAAAAAGGACAATCAAACTTGAGATATTTTATCCTGGTGAATGTCAGTCAAAGCTGTCCAGAATGAGCTTAATATATCTGGGTCCCTGGCCTGCCCTTAACATCTCCAGCTTGAGATTGGCCCTGTCTACTTTATCAGGTGATTTCTGCGTTCAGCAAAAAGAACAACCATTCGGGTTTTGTTCCATGTTTTGATGCTAAGAGCATTCAGCACCATCCTGCCATCTTTACCCACTTGCCTTTGTCTGATGAAGGCTACCTGGCTGGGGAATATCACCTGTGGCATACATCTTTTGTTTGGTTTTACTATTAGCGTTAAGATCACTGTACATGGCTTCTCCTGACTGGAGAAACACTTTCCAGTTTATTTAATGAGGGATTTGGTAAGACGCTGGAAGTCTAATAGAAAACACTGCCATGCCAACAGGGACTTTGTTTTCACCTCCATCACCTCTTTCACCTTTTCTTTGGTGAGAGGTTCTTCTGTAGTGTCAATTCAGGCAGCATTGAGTGTGGGAAAGACAACACTTCCCAAATATGCAGTCTTTCTCTTTGGTCTAGGCAACTCTTGATGTACTCTGGAAAAATGCCTGTTTGTGGAAGTAAATGTAATGCATGGTGGCATGAGTCTCATTTCTGTTACGGTATCTGGTTCTTGCGGGCCTGCAATTTGTTCATCTCGTCATCCCTCTCACAGTACCATATTTTGTTACACAAATGTTTGTGTTCTTTCATTAGGATAGTCTTAATCTCATGACTTTCTCTACAAGGGCATTGTAGGTTTTAAGCAAGACAATTTATTTTTGTCTACTAGCTTCCGGGCCACTAAGCTGGGTCTCTAAAGCTATTCACTTAAAATTAGCTTCCTTGAACAGTGAGGACATCTAGGTGATGTTCTTGCCTGAATTTTAGTATCCCAATTAATCTTGGGATTTACATTGGCATTGGAGTAGTGCTCTTTGATGTTGTTGACACTGCCCTGGAAAGCTAGATTCCTGGACACCTCCTCACTCAGTTTCCAGTGTCTGGGGGTGAGGGAGGTGGGCAGAGATAGACTTCTGTTGTTGAGGCTGCAGATGAGCAGTCTAATAGGAGTTTGTTTTTCAGTCACCACAGAGATTACAGTCTCCTCCAAAATTGATGTGATGAGGAAGAGATTAATTCATGAGTGGCCTCTGTGGACATTGGAGTGGTGAGATTGCCACGTATCTGCTAAGGTCACTCCCCCTTCTTGGATGGAGGGCTATTTCAGAGTTCCTAACGTGCGACCGTGCAGCTGATACAGAGTCTGTGATAAATATTCCATTTCCTTTCTTTGTAGACAGTTCAACAGTTCTGCCAGCTTTGTGGGAGGTGCCTGGCTCCCTTGCCTTGTCGCAAACCCAAGGCTTTGTTCCTTTGTTTTAATTGGTTTTATGTGTTTTCTGTTCACTCTGTTGTTTTATTTTGCTTTATTTTACCAGTAGTAATTAAGGTGGAGGGGAGCCTGCCGCCGGATTACAGGGGTTGCTGGACCCCAGTTTAGTTTTGTGTTGCCCAATACTTTTTAGTTGACGGGTTACACTGCACAATGAACCACACTCCCGGGCACCCCCCCTTCTTGGATGGAGGGCATTTTCAGAGCTCCTAACACATGTCTGCACAGCGGACACACGCAGTGGGTGTACTGCTGGTGCGCCAAAGGCAAGCCCATCTGCACCTGCCTTGCCCAGACCACACCAGTCCGGGCATGAGCCACTGAGGATCTGTGATCAGTACTTGACCAAGAGAAGAGTGCGGTGCTCCTCCTATTAGATCTCTCGGTGGCCTTGGACACTGTCTGCCATCTCAAGTTACTCGACCGCCTGGCTACTATTGGCGTCATCGCCCTAGCCCTGAACTTGCTTAAATAATTTATTGAGGGCCGTGAACATATCGTAAGAATGGGTACCCTAACTTCTGGCCCGTTTTCTTCTCTTTGTGGGGTCCCACAGGGTTCTCATTGAGCCCGACCCTATTTAATGTTTACGTTACCCCGCTGGCTAACCTGTTTCGCTCGTTTGGCTTTTCTTTAACTTCCTATGCAGAAAACACCCAGATTGTGGTTTCTCTAGCCAAGGATGACAGCAGCCTTGACCCCACACTTTGTGATTGCATGTAGGCGGTTGATCATAGGAGGGAAAGTAATAGTTTGATCTGAATTCTGATAATACTAAGGTCATTCTGTTTGGGCTTCATCTGTCCTTTTGGTCCCCGTCCTGTTCTCCTTCTGGCATGAGTCCCCACCCCACCCTGATGAAGAAGGCCCGTTATCCAGGCTTTCTTAGTGACGGTAAGCTCAGCTATCAGGATCAAGTTAGTGCTACAGTGTCCTCTGTGTTCCTAATGCTTGAATTGTTGAAAACAATCTTTCCTTACATCCCCTCCCACTTGCAAAAGACTCTGGCCTCTGTGTTAGTCCTGACTAGAGTGGACTATTGCAACAGTCTCTACCTAAATGCCCACCAATATGTCTTGAACAGACTTCAAATGTTTCAGAATGCAGTCGCTAGGCTCCTTCTGAAGCTTCCTAAATATAGCTTGGTGACGAAGGACATCAAAGAGCTGCATTGGCCACCCATGCGGCAAAGAATCAGGTTCAAAGCACTTTGTAACACTTATAAGGCTCTCCATGGTATGGGACAAGAGTTTCTGTGCAGTGGATTTACTGTGTATTCTCCAGGCAGGTCGCTCAGGTCAGTGAAAGCTAATCTCAATGCTGTCCCTAAGTTTAAGCGAGCCACTTCGGGAGGCAGGAGTTTCTTTCTTGGGGCTGTCAAAACTTGGAGTGCACTGCCTCTGGATATCAATAATGCTCCAAAGCTATTACAGTTTCATAAGCAACTAAAGACCTGGCTGTTCAGATCTGCCTATATTTTCCTGCTTTACTTCATTTTAGCTGAAGCGCCAAGACGCCTCCGGGTATTTGTTGCACTTTAGAAAATCTTTAACATAACTTGTAAGAATTTAGAAAGTGCTTTTGCCAAAGCGTTTTACAAAACAAATGAACCTTGTGTGAAGATATGGTATAAGGTGAAACATGTCAGTAGCACAGAAACCCATAACAAGCAATGGAAGATAATATGATGCTTGAAAATAATCACACTAAGGCCCTCATTAGGCCCTCATTATGACTTTGGCGGTCTTTTTGAAAGACCGCCAAAGCTGCGGGCGCCAGCAGACCTCCAGTGCTTGCAGTGTTCATGACAATGCTACTGATTCAGAAACCCTGGTAGAAGGCTGGCTCATAGTACTGCCGGCGGTCTTCATTGGACCGCCAGGTCGGAGATGCTCCTCTCCGGCCCGGCGGGTCCAACTGCCTGGGTGGTCTGAGCGGTGAAGTGGCAGACTGGCAGAGGCCAACCATCCACACTCGTACTGTGGCGGTCTTCACTGCCAGCCAGTCAGCGGTGAAACCGCCACTGTGGCCCTGGCGGTCAATAGACCGCCTGGGTCATAGTGAGGGCCTAAATGCTTAGTAGGGGATAACGGACAGAAAATGGAGTGAATGTCAATGTTTGAAGACAAACCAAGAAATAGTACAAAAACAAAATTTGACTTGAGGTGGAAAAGGATTAGTAAGTGAAATTTGTATATCTAGGAAAATGTTGTCAGAAGGAGAAAATAATATCAAAAGATGAAAGGCAGTAAAGAGAAAGCAATCTGCAGATAGCTTGTGTTTTAGAAAGCTTAATACCTCTTGGAACTCGTGTGGCCCTGCTTGTCGGGCTAGATTTTGTGAGATGGGTGTCTCTGTAGAAAACACATATACTCATCTTGTGGTGATACAGCCTGGCGAACATGTGACTTAAATGGAAACAGCATAATAAGTTGAAAGGTTCTGCAAATACTTACTGTAAACAAAATAATTTGATTTGCTCACAATTTGGGTCAATGAAATCTTAGAAACTGTTTAAGCAAATGTTCCTCGTCAAGAAAATAATTTGATTTGCTCACAATTTGGGTCACTGATATTTAAGCCTTGACTGAGTATGTTTGTCACAGAAATAATTTTCCAGTAGTATCAGGCATCTTAGGAAGATGCTTTCTATGGGTTTCTGCCTAACATGGAGTACTGTTTTCACTGGTTTTTCTAGCACATTGTCAAAAAAAAAAGAGTCCAATTCACAAAGCTATTTGTACGTGTAAGTGGCTGAACAGTCATGAAAAAAACGTAGGGCCCTATTTAGAGTTTGGTTGACAGGTTTTTCCCTCAGTGAATGGCCGATGAATTGTCCACCATTTTTTTTATTTAAAAAAGTGCATGGTTGATTAAAAACACATTACACATTCCCACAATTTCTCTATTAAAACATAGCACAAATTCTAAAGTCAAATAGTAAAGTCAGGTGCAAATTTGTGAAAATGATAAAGCTGTAAGGCAAAACACACTAATGAAGCAAAAACGACTGAACACATCTACATAATCTCTTTGCCAGCCGGCTAATGACTAGTAAAGGGACTGCATATCTATGTAGTCTCTTTTCCTGCGGACATTCAAGGCACAAACTAATAAAACTGAACATGTCCGTGTTATCTCTTCGCTATCCGACTAATGGGATCTAAAGTGCATATCTATATGGTCTCTTTTCCGACAACCTATCTTCTGTTGGTAATGTTTTTTCGCAATGGTTTTTACCTTTGCACTGAAAGTTGATAGGAATTTGACAAGCTGCACGTTTAATTGATTGTGCCTGGTGTTCAGTGTTCTGATAAGAGCTTGTCTGCATGATCCTATCTGTTTTTTGGTTAAAAATCGCTCTTAGCAGCTCTCTTCCTTCAGATAGCAAGGCGAAGCAGATACAAAAGATATGAATCATAGTTTATTTCCCGGAGAGACACAACCTGCAGGATTCTCTGTTGGCAGTGTTTACCCAGGAGGGTATTGCATTCAGGGCTAGATAGATGTTTAGCCTACCTTGCATAAACTGGAGCTTCGTGTAACACAAGTACTCTTGGTCAAAATAGCGCTGAGGCTTGAGATAACTATAGGAATTAATAATAACCTGCCACGCGTTAAAACTGTTTGCTAAGGTTGAATTGCCCTCTTGCAGGGAGCAGATTTTTATGACGTTAAGTTGTTTCTTAAATATGGGTGGTGACACCCTGGTATCCTGCAAGTTAGCATTTTGTAATAATTATACTGCTCCATACAGTGCCCGACTATATTTAGACCTAGGATTGAAAATGTTTATTCCTGCCAGGCATGTAATGCTAACAAATTTTCGTCTGCAAGCCTGAATTTATGGCACATCTTGAGATGGGAGTGTCTGATCACCCAAGATTTCTTGACCAGTCCAAGTTTCTAAGGGAGCTGAGCCTGTGAGGTGTGATTTAGTAGCCGATGCATGGTCCTGTGTGCTTTGGCCAGTGATTGGTTTAACCACCTTTCAGCTTTATCCAAAATAATTCCACAATCGTATGTGATCATTGGGAGACATTTGGTGGACGTTGCCTTATGCAGTGGCTCCATAATCAGGCCTTAACATGACCTTGAAAGGGTCATGAATTCCACTGTGGGGGCGTCAGCCTTGTGTTTCATTGCTTATAGGTGTGACTTAGAGCCCCTTGTGTCGAATGTTACCCTCATGCATTTGTATTGTGTCTCAGTCTTTCTGTGTGCCGTTGATAAACCAAGAGCCTTTTGCTCTTGTCTTTTTTGAGAAATTCACAAAGTTTCCAGTTTGTTCCATAACATATAGGTGGAGAGTACTTTCAAACGACGCTGCAAGCCCACGGGGCCCTGACTCATTATTAGCAGAACATTGGCACATAGGAAGAATATGGGTGAGGGCACGATCCCGAGTTTCGGTGGGTAGGCGTTTATTGAATCAAGATCGCTGGAAAGGGGCGAAATTTAGATGTTACACAGCATGAGTGCAAGAACACACCCCTACTTCAACCCATCTGTAGTATAGATCTTGTGGGAGAGTTCTGTGCCGTCCTCAATCGTCACATACAGACAGGTACTAACTAGTATGTAAAAGTTGAATGACCTTAAATAATGTTGACAGAATCCGGCTGTTCATATTTTTTTCCAGAAGAGGTTGCGTGATACCCTGTCAAATGCAGCCTTAAAGTCAATTAAGCAGGCATGTAAAGTGGATTTTCCATTATTCACTTTATCCATACTGACCACTAAGACAGCTAAGTTAGATAGGGTGCCCTGCCCTGCGCAGAAACCAATTTGAGACAAAGCTTGTAGTACCCGGCTGGCAAAGTATTTCGATTCCACTTCAAGAAATGCAATCAGTCGATAATAGGCGTCTCGCTCCTTTCCCTTCCTTTGAAGATTGAATGTATTATGCTTCCACGTCATGAGTTCGGTGTGGTTTGTTGCAGACTCACCGCACCGTACAAGGTTAAACGTTTTTGTTTGCCCAAACGTCACTGTTCAATCTGAAGAGGGCTGGTGGAAGGCCATTAAAAGGAGGCACGCCATTAGCTCTGCCAAAGTTTTTTACTACAAATTCTAGGCGGCGTGTTTTTGCTCTTGCAGTCCCTGGTATGCAGAGGAGCGCAGGAGAATTTGTTGGCTCCTGCAGCTGTTCCTCTTGCTGAACCTCTGCACAGTCGTCATTGCATCCGGCTTTTTGTGTTAGCAGCACTGGGTTGCTTTGATAAAGCGACATTAGGTCCTGTACCCAGGCCCCCTCAGGTATGTTTGCAACAGTACGGTCCTTGTTAATTCTGTTAATTGTTTTCCAGAAAACTGTGCTAATACCCGTTTTGCAGGTGTGGAGCAGTTTTGCCCAGCAGATATCAGTATGTGTGCTTTTGCCCTGCTGAGTTGCTTTAAAAAAAAATAAAGCTTTCGAAGCTTCCAACCCTTGGCTAACTGTGTTTTGTCAGTGTGGTTGTTTTTTAATTGGCAGTACTCTCTGTTTAACTCTTTCGTCAATGTGTGGAGTTGTTTCGACACCCAAGGGGGGGGGGGGGGGGGTGCGGGGGGAGAGGTGGGTCTTTCCCCTTAGCTGTGAAGTAGTGAGTGGCAGTTTTGACTCAACCGTATTGATTCAGAAGTGCCTTGCAATATTGTATAAGTCCAAGATTATATTGAGCCTGGTGATTAAATATTCCTCCATCTGGATTGTGTATTTATCCAGAATGTCTTCCTGTGACCTAATTTACCATTGCAGTCATTTTGTATTTTCTGTTTTCTTTTTTTTTTTTTTTTTTTTTTTTTAAGTTGGAGATGAATATGTTGGCTGGATCATGAGTGTTGTGCTCAAAGATCATAGTTATAGACCGTGAGTTGTAGTCACTCTTTTCCCGGTCTTCAGTCCTGAAGTGATGAGTCTGAATAAGGCTAATAAGGCTGCTTTGCATTACAGTGGTGTAATTTTGCAATGTGTGTCCGGACGAGGTGCCTCTCCCCTGGGAAACATCTGCGTAGTACACACAATTCAAATGTAGATAGAAGCTAGACTAGGCAAGTACATTGTGAGCTATATCACCTAGTGGCTGGGACTGCCTGAACTGGAATGTTCCATACTTCATTTTGAACTATGCCATTATCTTGTGTAATATCCATATGGAAAAGGTTTGAGTTAAAGTCCCCGGTTATTATCATATGATGTGTTTTGTGATCCTTCATGGGGTTGTTCATGATTATTTCAAGTTTTGAAATGAAAAAATGAAAACAGATTTTTCCCTGGGTTGAAATAAACGTTGATCACGATAAGCAGCCTTGTGTCACTGCATATACAATGCCAAGTTTTCTGACTGATGCTGCAACCAAGTTGTGCATTTATTCAGAAGGTCTTTCTGTGACCTAATTTACCACTGCAGGCCAGCTAATCAGACCTCAGTTTCTGTTCCCTGACCCTAAAGTCTCTGTTGAATTAGTTCTAACCAATTGAAAATGGCTAACGTACATTCCTAGGTACTAGGGTACCATTTACTAAAGACTTACAGGTAACTTAAGGAGGTACCCCAGGGCTTGCAGCACTGATTGTGCCTCCCTGGAGGTCCCTTGAGTAAAACGGGTCCCCCAGTCCACCACTGTAGGCATGGTAGAGCAGTTCTGCACTGCTGGCCCAACTTTGCCATTGAAAGCAATGGAAAAGCCAGCGCTTTTCCTGTACATGTGTCTAGGTCACCCCTCTGGCAGGCCGCATATGGCGCAGGCAGGACATGTGTTTTACAAGGCCTAACAGTAAAACACGAGAAACAACTGTTGTACTGTTGAAAGACTTGGTCGCCCAATTGACGAGTACAGGGTTACACGCTGACCCCTCAGCTGTGTTAACTCCTAAAAGGTACAACCATAATGGGCAATCAAAGGTATCAAACAATTTGTTTGTATCTGAAGTCGAAATGTATGTAACTTGTTGTAGTATGCAGCTTCAGACAAGCTGCCACTTCGTTGCCTTTAAAACTCCTGTCCTTCCTTGTGCACACATGAAGCCTTCTCCACGAGACAGTTTTTTGCCCTCCTGAAGAGATGTGCCAACGACTCTCAGGAAGGAGAACAATTAGGGATTGCAGGCCAGAGAGGTGTCACCACCCTCCTGCAGGAAGCTACTTAGTTGTTAGCTCCAAAAGGCAGGCTTCAAAGATGAAGCCGCCTCTGAAGAGCAGATGTGGGACACCGGGGGGAGAAGGCTGCCCCAATATTGAGGTAGACAGTATGGCATGGGGAGCACAGAGGGGAAACCAGTTGCTAAACCAGTTTTCCCAGAGACATGTAGCTCTGAAGTAGCTACACTGCGGGGTGGACAAGGTAGGTCTGCACACTGAGAAAGGGGTCTTGCCATATTGGGAGTGAGTAGAATGGTGCATCCTAGGACAACTAGATGCCACACTCCATAGGAAGTGGTCACTAGGTGGGAGAGAATCTGGTAGTCCATTGGCTTTCAACCACATCCTTCCCTGAGCGTATTCCCCAAGAAAAAGAGGGGCACCCCTGCTACCCAAACTTCAGATCTCTACCGACTCGGAAGAAGGACCAAAGAAGGACTGCCCTGCTGCACTGAGGGACCAGCGAAGAAAGACTGCACAGAGGAGGGCCGCACCTGCTGGCTAGCAAAGAGAGGGACTGTGCATGCCGTGTCCTGCTCAAGAAGAAGTCTTCTCTAAAGCCTAGTCAAGCCAAGAGAACTCCAAGGGCCAACTGATTGGCCTCCTGCTCGCAGCACAGAGACGCAACAGCTTAAGAAACCTGCTAGGACAAGTTAGTAGCCCGAAGTCTTCAAGCCGCTACCACTGCCGATGTGCAGCACCGAGGACCAAGACCCGACGCTCAGATTTGCACGTAAGTTCACTGAACCTGGGAGTGCTGTCAGAGTTACTGGGACCCTCAAAAGGTGAGTTATCGACTCAAGACGGACCTGTGACCACTACAATGGGCGACTGGTAGTCCAGTGGCAACTGGACTTCGGCTTGATCGGAGACGACTTTGTGGGATGTTGACCCTCCAACCAGGGCCCCAGACCACCTTCATGGACCAAGGAATCCTTGCAGGAAGACCTCTGTTGACTGAGTTGCATCCACAGCATCCTTAGAGAATCTTCACCATCCTTCATCCCTTGCATCAGGACCATTTCATAGGAGACAGTTGAACATGGATAAAGTGCCTGGAACTGTTGAAGTGCCTTCACTGCTCCACTGTGAAGGTGACTGTTCTTGAGGACCTTGACGGCCCCCCTAATTGGCTTCCAGCTGGAGTTGGTCACCCCAAGTACTGCTAACCGGCCGCATTGACAGTTACCTTTCCTTGAAAAAGTTTTAAATGTCCAGTTTGTTGACTTTGTCAAGGCTTGTTCGCGGTTGAGTGAAATTACACTGATTTATTATTTCTTGTAAGATATATATCTCTTGAACCCTCTGGTGAATATTTTTCTGTTCTAGTATCTAAATTATTATAAAAATTCAGCCTATTTTTTATAAATTGGTGTTTGATTTGTTGAGTGTTGTCGATTTTCTTCTTCAATTGTTTTTGTGCTGTTTAAGTACTTGATACTGCCTCTGTGTAAACCTTGGCTGCTCAGTGCCACAGTTACCTAGGATTGAGCTGAGGGGTTGACAGACAAAACCCAAGGATTCTAATCAGCTGGTAAGAGTATTACACAATGAAGTTGCACAACCACACCATATAATACACCCAATTTCCTCACAATTATCTATTCTGACAGTATGCAGCCAGGTTTCTTGGGAGTATAGCTGTTCAACCTTTATGTCCAGGTGTGCTGAGGTGTAGATTGCAACCCCCCCCCCCGTTTGGCTGAACCCTTGAGCTGGTTCTTATAGCTGGATTGATGTATTCAAGATATCCCATTAAGGGCACAGGGTTCTTAGCACAGGCCTCCTATGTAGTGATTATATAGAATTTCCTCAAACATTTGACAGTTTAAGTGTTAGAAAGTTTATTTTGAATTTCTGTGATGTTCCACAAACAAATTTCCATTGTGCTTGACAGTTGTTTTTAATGCTGGCTGTATTAGTGATCTGGTTTGTTTGTCAAAGAGTGTTTCCCACGAGTCCTGATCATGCATGTTTCTTGCTTGTCAAAGCAGTAGGGAGCAAGGACCAGTCTAGTATGGTATGGGCAATCAACCTGCATGGCTTTTTGAATTACTGATCTCTGCAGCTAAACTTGTGCATTTCCTTTGACTGGTTATTGAGAATCCAGTGGCGTTCTGGAGAATGCTGAGTGGATTGGTGAACTCTTTCCTGAATGGTGGTTTTGTATAATTGTTTTAATTATTCTTTCATTCCCTGCTTTTCCTAAGCGAGAGTATTCTCTACGTAAATGGTTGCTTTTGTGGGGACATTCTCTTGGGTGTTTGGAATGGTTACTCAAGGAGCAAAGGTTGCAAGTGAGAATGGGTAGCCAATATCGTGTTAAGGTGAGATGTTAATTCTCCAGTTCCAAAACGTTTCTTTATTGCCCAGCACCTTTTGGGCCGATTCGATGGTTGGAAATGATATCAAGGAAGATTCATACACTTGTGCTGCTCTCGGTTTTAGAAGAGCCACAGATATGATATCTGATGGGGGAAGTGTTTCCTAATTTTCACAATTCTTAAAACGTTTCATCAGGTTTCTGCGGTTAAAGATATTGTGCGACCTCCTAGATGCATATTGCTCTATAAGCAAAAGTTTATTAGATATAAAGGAGCTCGATGGATGTAGAGAAAATGCCTGGTGGGGCTGTGTTGTGCCCATGTTGTCATTATTGCGAACTGTTGTATGGATGAGGTGAGCTGAAGGTAGCTCACTGATTGGCTCACAGGGGTGGCCACGTGGAGACTGTCTGTGTTTCTGTGTGTTCTTGTACCTTTTCATTGTGTACTGAATCTTCCCTCATAGTCAAATTTGCCATTGATTTGGATGTTTTTTAGGGCAGCTGTGACCCATCTTGCAGTCTTTAGTGCAGTGAGGGCCTCCTGTTGATGAGTTGTCTTCTAGGCCAGTCTGCAGAGGGGTGGTTTCGGGCGTCTCTTGGCCACCTGGAGTCTCCTCTGGCTTTTTGAAAATAGGGAATAATTTCAGTTTAGATGAATTATTTACTGGCCCAGCAATGCTCACAATTCCATTCCTTCTTTTACATAGTCTTTTGTATTTCCTCTTGGTCAACGTCTCATTCCTTTTTACAGATTCATTTTGGTGCGTTCTCTGCCTCTTCTCCATATGTTGACTCCCCAGACCCTGAGAAGTCTGCTCTTGAGTGCTTGCAAGCTTATTTAATTCCATTCCACAGGGTTCAGGTGTCTAACCCCGGACAGTTTGAGTCCTGACATTCTCATGATTCCATTTTTGGGGTCCTGTTGGGAAGGATGGATCTGAAGAACTTTGCAAGGTTTGCTCTCCCTTGTTTGAAGTGTGGAGGTCAGGTGAACTTTTAAGTGCGTGTGTTGAAGACCTGGGTTTGAGGTGGGTTGTCTTTGTATGGTTGGTGCCACTTAAATTGTGCAAGGGTACTTCCTCATGGATTGGTTTACTCTCTGAATGAGGTTTGAGTTTGGGAGCGACAAGCTTGGAGTTATTGTGCTTAAGGGCAATATCAATCAGAGAGCTGGTGTCTCTCTTTGCTGAGTGCTGTGCTGTTGTTTGGTTTGCTAGTTTCTCCATCTTTGCCACCAATTTACTTAAAACCTGAGGTAACAGGCTCAACTTTTCAAGGATTTGAGAGTAGTGGCATGTGATGTTGGCTGTATATGGATCATTCTGAAATCTTGTTATCAGGTTATATAGTACCTCCAGCTTTTTGCCAATTCCAGAAATTAATACAGCGATGATGTTCAATATATCAAACTGAATGTCTAATTTGGAAAAGTGGAGGTTCATGGCAACAACAGTAGCCTGTAACATATCCAAAAGGGTTGCCTAGCACATTGTGCAGGCTGTTTGTGCTTTTCTTGGGAAGTGTAAATTAACTACTGGAGTTTGGTCTGAGCCTTGAGTCAGCTTAAAGGGGAAGGATCAAAGGCCTTTGCCATTCTGTTTGTTTAATGTGTGTGAGAGATCATCCAGCACAGCTAGGGGATCGGGGGCAGTCTCCATGCATGCTTGGGACCATATTTGATCACTGCAAACCATCTTATTTTGCGAGCCACTGTTGTGCTCTGAGTGGGTCTTCATGCTGCAGGGGATTTCTGGGTCAATGACTGTTAGTACATGGGGTGTCAATGCCAGGCTATTAGTGATGTTATTTCTCCACAGATAATCTGGGAGATGATAAACTTGTGCTGAACAAGATACAGCTGCACTGCATCACTTTGAATTTACTTGCAGTATGTGAGGGGTCCGCATCCTCCAAGTAGCATATGCCTTGTGGGCCGGGCTAACCCCTTCACCGGGGTTGCTAAGATGCCTGTCCTGCATCTGGGTGCATTGCATTTTGTAGTCCATTGGGTGTGTGGCGTTTGTGGATGGAATTGGTGGATTGAATACTTGAGAACTTTCTATGGTCATCCCTCATGGTGAGTCCAGCAGAGCACTTCCTTTCCTGGGGTCGATTTTGAAAAAGGTGAGCATTGAGGGAGCACATTAACCCACTGTGTTTCCTTAATAAAGATTCAACAAGATATTTGTTGTGACTGACACTGACTTGAGTATTTTATTCTGACTTGCAGGTTTTCAATTTACTGATGGGCTCCAGTTGGGGTGGATCTTATTCTACCGAATCTCATGGAGCAAGTTAAGGGCCTTCCATTTGGGCTTTGAATCTCTCTTGTGCCTGTTGTACACTTTAAGTGGGTGTCTCTTACTACTTAGTGGAAAATGGGTTATTGTTTATTTAGGAGTCTGAGGGATCTGTAGAGGGTGGTACAGAGCATTGCGCTGTGAGAGGTAAAATATTGGTGTTATTATTGATGTTAATGTTAAAATTGGTAGTACTAATGGATGAGGGACAGGTAAGCCAGGGGGAGTGTTATGAACAAAAGCTGCACTGGTGACTTCACCAGTCGATTCCTGGACTCAGAACCTCAACCCCAACGCTCAGGTGCCTATTGCATCGGGTACACCTCTCACCTGCCAGACCAAGTGTTGCACCTCAAACTCTGACCTTGATCCAATATCCTCTAGTGCCATGGGGTTTCCAAGACAGACAGCGGGCTGGTTAGTTTCTTCCCACATTCGCGACTCCTGCTGCTTCAACCTCGATGTGGTGGGCTGAGATCCAGTCTTCAATCACCCCAAATTTCAATCAGGGTTTCTACTCCCTTGCCTCTCCTGTGGGCCTCAGTGCCATGGTTCCCACACCGCACCGCACTGCTCCTCTCTCTCTTCTCTCTACCCTGGTAACCCATTCTAAACCCTTTCCCACTCTGAAATCAGTCAGATATTTACTTCTGTCAAGGACAAGAGTAAAACCCTTTACAGGATTGGAAGAGAGTGCCCCCAATGCTGGGGAGGGTGAAGGGGAAGTGGGCAAGCCACAGAGAACCAAAAGGAGGAGGAAAAGTGCTATTACACATATGGGAAGAGTTAGACCTGGCATCCTTGGCGTAGTCTCCCTGGTATTTTTGTCTCTGCTTCCTGTGTTTTTGACTGTGTACCGGACTCTGTTTTGGTACTTTGGGCACTATACCACTGCTGACCAGTGCTAAAGTGCAATGATCTCTGTGTAAGCTGTATGTGTAATTGGCTTTTCCATGATTGCCAAATTTGATTTACTAGTATATCCCTAGTAAAGTGCACTAGAGGTGCCCAGGGCCTGTAAATCAAATGCTACTAGTGGGCCTGTAGCACTGGTCGTGCCACCCACATGAGTAGCCCAGTAAACATGGCGCAGACCTGTCGCCGCAGTGTCTGTGTATGCAGTTTTAAACTGCCAATTGTGTACCCACTTACCAGGTTCAGACCTTCCCTTTTTGTTCATGTAAGGCACCTTTAAGGTAGGACCTAGATAGCCCCATGGGCAGGGTGCAGTGTATTTTAAAGGAAGGACATGTACTGATATGTTTTACATGTCCTGACAGTGAAATACTGCCAAATTCAGTTTTCACTGTTGCAAGGCCTATCTCTCACATAGGTTAACATGGGGACTGCCTTTAAATATATTTTAAGTGCTGTTTTCCATTGGGAGCAGATAGAGTTGTGGAGTTTGGGGTATCTGAACTCACAATTTAAAAATACATATTTTGGTTAAGTTGGTTTTTACATTGTCAGTTTGAAAATGCCACTTTTAGAAAGTGGGCATTTTCTTGCTTAAACCATTCTGTGCCTCTGCTTGCTTGTGTATTCCACGTCTGGATCAGACTGACATTTGGGATGGTGTAAATTTCCTTCTAGTCAGTGACACTCAGGGGGCTGGGGTGTAGCCTGCATATTCTGATGAGTCTCCTGGGCTAGAGTGGGGAGGGAGGAGCTGACACACCTGAACGGGCTCACACAGTGTAGTCTCCAACCCCCTGGTGTGTGACTGGGGCCAGGCCTGAGCAAGACAGGATCCTTTGAACAACAGATACTTTCCTTTGAAGTTTGCCTACATAAGTAGTGGACCCAAAACCCCAGATTTTTACAACACTTCTGGATCAAGAGAAACCTCTGCCAAGGAGAGTTGACGAGCTGGAGGAGGAGTACTGCCCCTTTGCTGTTTGTGCTTTGCTGGGTTGGGCTACAGTTGCTGCTTCTGCCTTAGAGAGGACAAAGCCTGGACTTTGCTGTGTATCCTGCTTGTGAAGTTTCTCCAAGGGCTTGGACTGAGCTTTGCCCCCTTTTCTGAAGTCTCAGGGCCATCAAACACTTACTTTGCCAGCACCTGGACTCTCTGCTGAAACTCTTACCCTGCCAAGTGGTGCCTAATCCAGTCCCTGGGCCATTGAAAGGAGAAGCTGGTGAAAAACCAAGAACCACCAAGTGCACCGACTTCGGACGATGCTCCGACTGATGCCGCTGCCAGATCCCGCAATGCCGGCTGCAACTGAAGCCATGGTCCCCGCTGGAGTGCAACGACCGTCTCGCCACCACGAGTTCTGTGAATTCCGAAGTGCTGTGTCACTGACATCCGTGACACCCGACTCCACCACGGTGCCTGCAGCCTCGTGGCTTGACCGTGACTTAGTGAGGTCACTGCACCACGTCGTGACAGCAGGATATCGACCACATCAGAAGTGCGAGGATCCGATGCTTCGCGCTGACGCCACCTCACCTCCACAGCACTGCAGCAAGGACCTGACACCTCACACCGCCCCTCCACTCTGCAGCACCAGAACCAACACTGCACTGGATCCAGCGATGCCTTGATCCCCGACTCCGTGCACTGGCTTGTTTTCTCATTTTCACAAGATACTGTACCTGGGGTACGTGCGACTCCGTGACCGGTGCTTTTGCCGTCAGATTGTTGGGAACAACTCCGTCACGGCACCCTGATTTTACCAATTTGAAGCATTTGTGTTTCTTATTGCTTTATTGAAGTTTAATCTTTAAAAATTCATAACTTTGTTTGTGTGTATTGGATTTTTGTTGTTTCGATCTTGTTTTACTCAGATAAATATTGGTTATTTTTCTAACCTGATATTGAGTCCTTTTGTGGTGTCTTCACTGTTTGTGATTGTACAAATAGTTTACACATTTCCTCTGAGATAACCCTGACTGCTTGTGCCAAGCTACCAGGGGGTGAGCAGAGGTTACCCAGGGTGTGTATCTCCCTTACCCTGACTAAAATGAGGGTCCCAGCTTTGGACAGAGTGCAAATTGACTGCCAACCAGAGACCCCATTTCTAACAGGGAAGGCATTTCCTCCCGCTCAGCTGTATACTATGTATAATTATGCATGCAGATTCAAAAAGGTTTTTTTGGAATATGCCTAAAAATCTGTGATTGTCAGGAAATTATTGTGAATTCTGATAATTTGGAAATTAGTGCCATGTAAGGTCAGAAACTTTGTCATGCAGATTTCCAAATAGTTTTTAAGAATCGGGGCGTCAGTAACTGCAATAATGCTACTTTGGTTTGCAGTGGGAAACACACTTTCAATGCAAAGTAAATCACAACAATTATGCTCTAAAATAAAAAAATACAAACACTGTTTACATCCAGTTAGATTCTGGAGAATGGCACAACCAGACAAATGTGATGTCTGGCCACAGTCACCACAAAAAAAAAATACAGAATACTAAGTGTGTGGACGTGAATAGAAAACTAGACAGAACTTTGCCTTTCTAGCATCAGCATAGCTTTGTATTGTAATGCGGAACAATTGTATTCACTGGCAGGGATGTGGCCTAATGCCAGTGGAGTTTGCAGCATGTAGCGAAGCTTCAGTTGGGACACTAGATGGCACCATCCTGACTCACTGCATGCCACTACCCCTCTGGAACAGTACGAAGAGAGTAGACACTAAACTGCACACTATAACTGCAATTTGGTCTCTCCTGCGGCCGGCTGGAGAGATAAACTCATACCTCTACTTTTTACCTTCCTCCCTGCTGGCTTTAGGACTCTGTGTACTTTACAACGGCTGACGAGTGCTAAAGTGCGTTCTCCCCTAAACATGGTAATATTGGCTCCAACCCAGTTGGCATATTTAATTTATGAATATGTCCCTAGTAAAGTGCACTACATGTGCCCAGGGCCTGTAAATTAAATGCTAAAATTGGCCTGCAGCACTGATTGTGCCACCCACATAAGTAGCCCCTTAACCATGTCTCAGGCCTGCTATTGCAGGGCCTGTGTGCGCAGTTTTCTGCCACCTCAACTTGGCATTTAAAACCCCTTGCCAAGTCTTGAACTCCCCTTTTACTACATATGTCATCCCTAAGATAGGCCCTATGTGACCCACAGGGCAGGGTGCGGTGTATTTAAAAGACAGGGCATGTACTTTAATGATTTACATGCCCTGGCAGTGAAAAACTCCCAAAGTCGTTTTTTACTACTGTGAGGCCTACTCCCCTCATAGGCCAGCATTGTGGTTTCCTTAATACTCTTTTAAGCTGTAATTCCTGATCAGAAAGGAGTAGTTACATCATCTTTCATATCTTTGGAATGGTAATGATAAATTCTCTTTACTGGTAAAGTCTGATTTATCATTACTTGATTAGAAATGCCACTCCTAGAAAGTGGGCATTTCTCTGCTCTTACGGTCTGTGTGCCTTACAGCCTGTCTCCAGTATACGTCTGGGTGGGGTGACAGCTACACTTTTTGCATTCCCTCCAAACCGCCACAAATACAGGAAGGCTAGGTGTGGCTGAGTACCCATCTACATACATCATTATCGTGATGACCCTCACTGGGCAGGAAGAGATGAACAGGCTAACACTTACACTTCAATGGATAGTGGCCTGAGCCCATACAAAGGACTGATTACCCACCACGGATAGTCTAGCAGACAGGACTGAGTTGTAAGGGATGCTGGTGCACTTCAAAGCCACTCTTTGAAGTCTCCCTCACTTCAAAGGCACATTTGGGTATAAGTACTGAGTCTCTGACCCCACCAGATCACACACTTCTGGACCTACATCTGGACTCTGTCAGAAGAACTGCTATGCTGCAACTAAGACTGTTACTTCTCTGAACTGCTGACCTTGAAGGACTGCTTTACTGCTGTACTGCCTGCTGCTCTCTGAACCTGCTTGAGGGAGAGTTGGATTCTGCCTTGCATCCCAAGTGATCTCCGGCTTATTGGCTTGCCTCCTGTTGCTTGAAACTCAGGGACATCAAAGTCCCTATCCCTGCTGCTGTGCCTGGTTCTCTGGAAGTGGACCCAAAGACTTGCTACATGAAAATCAACACATCTCCTGTCTGCGCATAGCAGAACCAGCGTATCGACCTGGTTGCAGGATTAAAATCGCCACATCACTCTTGGATCTGCTGCATTGCCTTCAGAGCCCAACGAATCGGAACCGTGCTTCGCCACCACAGCAGTCGACGGAGATCGATGTAACCCTTGACTGCGTGGGAAATCCCAGCACATTGCACTCGGAACCAACACATCTCAGCTCCAGCGCTTGTCTTCATAACTGTCGCATCGGCATCAGTGCGTGGGACGGATCGATGGATCACCATCCCTGCGGGCGCCTGATCGACACATCTCACAACGCATCTCACAGCTGCAGCCTGCTTGGAGCCTGTGCTCCATTGTGGATGGCCCAAACTTTGGCCCAGTCTAACGTGACCTAAAGTAACCCTTAAGAGCACTATTGAATTCTAAGTGCTATTTCCCATTCAATCTTTGAAAATCAATATTTTGACCTCTACACATTAGATTTTTGTTGTTCTGGTCTTCATGTATTGATAAAATCATTGTCTATTTTTCTAACGAAGTGTGAAGTCTTTTTGTGAAGTTTTCCCTGTGTTACTGTATGAGTTATTGCACAAATGCTTTGCACATTGCTTTGTAAGTTAAGCCTGCCTGTCTGCTCTGTGGCAGGCTACCCGAGGGTGAGCACAGGATAATTTCGATTGTGTTGTTACCTACCCTGACTAGGATTGTGGTCTCTAGTTGGACAGGGTGCATACCTCTGCCATCTAGAGACACAATTTCTAACAGTGCCTGCATCCTGAAACCTGCTTAGCTACAAGCGGAGGGTTTGCCTTCTTGCTCGGTTTAACAACACCTTCACCAAGAGCCTTCCCTGAAGTGCGCAGAATTTGCTGGGAACATCAGATGTACTATAGAAGAGGGGCAGTCTGAGATTGGCTGGGAGGCTGTGTTGCTTCTTTCTCTGCTTCCTGTTTGCCACCCTGGCAGTCTGTGGCATTGTTCCCTGGCTGTGAAGTGACCAGCAGGGTGCCGGCGGTGACCTCTGGCAATACGGGGGGGTGCCGAGCACCTGATAGGCAAAACAGAATGCCTGAATATCCTTGTGAGGATTATACCTGGCAGACTCAATGGAGTACTGCTGATGACAGTGAAACCTCTTCCAAGAAAAAAAATCTGTGAGGCCTGGGGTCATAGCTACCTGTGGGGGAAGCCTGGTATAAGCGACGAGGAAGCCTCTAGAGCAGAATAGCTCGAAGAGAGCCAGCAGTGCACCACATTCCTTCAACTTAATACCCTCCTCACCATCTACCAGGCCCAGAGTCTCTCTCAACGCCTAAGGTGGGCAGCGATAGTCCACAGAGAACTCCTAACTATGGCAGGGGGAAAGCACTGGGAACCCCACAACACCAGAAGTGTTGGCCACGGCAAAGCTCCCTGCCCCAGTTTGCAGCCCACAAATTGACTCTCTTGGGTGGCTGCTCCCCACCACGGGGTGTAACTCTCGTTAGAAGGACACATCGTCTGGTTGACAAGAGGGGATGACGCCTGTTGGGGACACCTTGGATGGAGTCTCTCGATTGCAGCAGGAGCCGTCACGTATACCAGCAGAAAAAGTAGACTCTACCTTATTGCTTTCAAAGACACTAGATGGAAACAGTGGTGGCAGATCTGTGTCTTCTTCACAATGACTAGCACAAGTTGGCGGACTGGGTAACAAAGAACAAACAGGTGCTCACAAAACTTACTTCAGTGTCAGGAGCCTTGAAGGATCAGAAGGCCAATGTGATAGATAGGGTCTGGGAGTTGGAATATAGGTAGGAGGATATGGAGGGAAGGGCCCTCAGGAACAACATCTGGGAGATGGGCCTACTGGAGAGAGTGGAGGATAACGACATGGTGGCCTTCCCGGAGGCCTGGCTCAGAGAGACTGTGGCCCTAGAGAGGCTGCCCCTTCTTTGCTCTAGAAGGGTCTCAAGAGTCCTGCTGTACCCACCGCCCCCTGAGGCGGCATCTCTCCCCACAGTAGTGAGGTTACGTCTTATTTCAATAAGAAAAATGAAAAGTTTCTTTTCACTTTTTCAGAGCAAGCAGTGGTCCTTGGGGGTCAAAACTATGGACAAACTGGGCCGGGACACCCCCTAGATGATGGGTGGACACACCATGGGCCTCAATATGAGACTGGTGGTCACAAGACCGCCAGCCTCGTGGTGGCAGTCGGACCGCCACATTACAAGTTTGGCGGGAAGACGACCATCCGACTGGCGTCCCTGCCTGGATCCTAGATCCCAATGAGGTGACGGTGGTCTTGGTTGTAATCAGCCAAGGCGGCGCTGAACTCAGCGCCTCCCTGCAGATTACAACCTTGTTCTCCGCCAGCCGCTTCATGGCAGTTTCCACACCATGAAAAGGCTGATGCAGAACACATGCAGTGGGCCTTAGGGGGCCC
The DNA here is from genome assembly GCF_031143425.1 of Pleurodeles waltl. Taxonomy (NCBI): domain Eukaryota; kingdom Metazoa; phylum Chordata; class Amphibia; order Caudata; family Salamandridae; genus Pleurodeles; species Pleurodeles waltl. Next base: position 1,026,456,931 of record NC_090437.1, on the reverse strand, counting down.
TTGCTCTGTCCATGCCATTGCTATCTCGTAGCACAGTTCCCAGCGGGCATACCGACGGGAATGCTCTAATTCACGGTTTCCAGGTCAGACCGAGTGAAACCTTGCAATAGGGCGGGGAGACGCCATCGCCATGTCGTCCTCCCCGTCAGTTTGGTGGTCCCACGTTGGGACCGCCAAACTCGCAGTGAGCCCCTATGTATAAAATTGTGTCCTGGAACAACATGAACAAATAGTATAAGGCCCACGTTTATCAGAAATGAAGGGGTGTACTTTCAGCCCTATTACAAGAAACTCACCTCCAACTCCAAACAATATTTAGAGAGTACTCAACTTTTGCCAGGAGGATACATCTGGGTGAAACCCGGAATACCATTCCAGAGCCTCAGTGAGAAAGTAGACACAGAGAGGTGATACACCATTCTTAGCGTCCTCCTGGGGGATGGGGAGTATAGATATAAAAATAGTGAACATATTCACATCGAACACCAACCAGGGCGCATTCCTGGATACAGTCTCCCAAACATTAGTTTCCTTTATGCCCTGCTCAGTAATTATTGGGGAGACTTCAACTGCGTAGCAAATACTGTGCTTGATTGCTCCCTTCGGCCGTGTGACACTCATGCCACTCGACTGGCTAGGAGATTTCACCATTGGTAAGAAAACTGGATTCTCACTGATACGTGGAAGTTGACCTACTCAAGAGACCATCACTATTCATATTTCATAATATATGTTTGATTAAACACATTCCTATGCACACCCAATGTACTAAAATCCGTTTTACACACAGGAAAACCTAGCAAGGACTATTTCTGACCATAACTCAGTATTTATGACCGGTCCTGTGACAATTGCCGATTAAAAATAGACAGCTTGGACAACCCTGTTTTTCATGATACAGTAGGGAAGGGAATCCAGAATTATTTCACTGAAAATAAAGGCACCACTCCAAGCGTTCAAAACTGTAACACAGGGACAGTGCATATCAGAATCAGTTGTGGTCCACCAGACATTGATGACAAAAGTAGACACACAAGAGGAAACTCTTAGAACCACTGAGGGTGAAGGGCCCTATAAACCAGAGCTGCATCAAGAGCTGTTATATACAAAAAAGAAACCACAGAGCATCTGCTGCTTCGATTATAAGGGTGCAGGGACAAGGCTGGAACACTGTTAGCGTGGCTGGCCAAGCCTACCGAAAGAGGCTCACAAATCCTGGAAATTTAAACTGACCAGGGAGACACGGTCTAAAAACAAGGAGATACAAATGAAACCTTCGTAAGATATTGAACTAAACTTTATTCTAGTGACAGAAGAGACAGGATGGCCCCTCGCAACTCTTCCTGAGAGACACCACCTCACAACCAATAAAGCTCTTGAGTTGGGAGCATATATATTGGTGGAAGAAGTTAGGGAGGTGGTTAAGAGGATGGCCTATGGGAAGTCTGGAACCTACGGTCTTCTGGTCCAGTTCTACGCCGTATACATTGAGAAGCTTGCTCCCTGGCTTGTAACTCTTGACTAAGCGGGCACAAGAAGGGCATTCCCTCCCATAGTTGACAGAAGACGTAACGATAGTTCCCCAACTTAAAATGGAGAAACCTCCATGGATGTTATAGTTGTTATATGCCGATTGCAAGATGTTCAGGAGCGTCCTGGTAAGGAGGCTCCTTCAATATATGAAATTACCAATTCACCCAGAACAGTCCAGGCTCATCCCGTCCCGTACCACAGCAGTAAATATAGGGAAACTCTTAGCTGTCTTATTGGGTGATCTGACCATCAGTGCGGTGTTATTCTTGCTGTCAGTGGACATCAAGAAAGCGTTTGATAGATTAGACTGGGATTTTCTTTATACTGTGATGAGCCAAATGGGACTGGGATTCACTGGGTGGGTGTGACTAATCTACTCCTCACCAACTGCAAGAGTCTGGACAGGCTGAATGATCTCCGTACAGTACCAAGTGGAAAGGGGCACTATACAAGGTTGTCCACTGTTTGCCTTAGCGGTTGAACCGCCAATGAGCAGAGCTTGGCTGGAATCAAATTTCGTGGCGATACATACCCGCAGCTTCACAAACATAGCTCCCTGTATGCTGATGATATGCTGCTTTTCCTGTAAGTTATGAGACTCAGAGCTCAGTTATGTACGCCAATAAAACACTTCTTTTGTTCCACAGGTTGATATAAAAATCATAAATACATCGAAAAGTATAAACAAATACATTTTTTTCTGACAGAAAATCTGCTCCATAGATTGAAATTTAGAAGGTACCAAATAATAATACTGACAATGTGAAAATGTGTGAAAGCAGGAACAAATCAAAATATGTTTACAACTAATAATACATTTCTACTCATTATTTCTGTTTCTGTTTTTATTTGTATTATTTTAGTATTTAGAATAATCAACATGGGAAGTTTAGGGAAAGCCCAATATGTTTTGTCAAAAAGAGGAAATAGATGTTTAAAACACAATGGGCACATTTTCTGTAGGGAAAGAATAACTGAACCTAGGGCTCATTTAAGGTGTGTGAATTATTGTTCTGCACATTACAAGTGTGGAGCAGTTACACTTGGAGACAACCTTGAAATAACGAGTGAACGTAACCACTCTCCTTCTGTGATGGATTTAGAAGGGAGATAAAACATAGAACTAATTAAATCCCTAGCTTCCACCTCCAGTGGAGCTTCAGGTTTTGTTCTGAGGCGTTTATCTACAAATATCCCTACATATGTCATTATAAAGATGCCAGCCATCCATCATTTAAGACGTATGATTTCACACAACAGACAAACAAGAAATGTACACCCTGCACCACCCAAAATCTTTTCAGACATTAACATTCATGACGAATTAACGTATACCTTTAAAAAAGAAAACAAAATTCTTGCATATAAGTCCTCTACAAAGAAGAATTTTAGGAATGCAAAATAATGTGATCATCATAGAGAATAGTAATTTTTGCATTATAGATGAGTACTTTCAAGCTTACTCCCCATCCATTCGTTCAAATATATACTATACATGCTAAAATAAATCACACCACTATTCCTCTCTTCTATTGTGTGCTCCCAGACAAGCAATCTTCTACATATTCAGAACGTTTAGATGTTATAAAAAATAAAACTAATAGAAAAATACCTAAAAAAATAATAATAGTGATTGTTTTTTTTAATAGTTGCTTATCCCAGTAATTGAAAAAGTATGTCCTAAAACACAGGTAGAAGAAAGTTTTTTCATTTTTCAAGTGTTGGCAGAATTCATTCTTAATCTGTATAGGAAATGACTGTCCCAATGTCTATAATTTCCTCAAAAAATACTAAATGAATGAAGATTCACCTAAAAAAAAAAACATCAATTCAACATGTTTTGTGGAATGGACTGCTTAAAAAACATTGCATATGCTGTACATTACTGGTATCTTTTACTAATAACTATGTACTAATAAACCTTGTATTAATAGTACATACACATGGGGAAATGAGGCAGGAGGTGCCAATTGTTGTCCTATTTTTTGGACTGTGCATGTTCGCATCACTGCCTAACAGGAGCGGGGTGGGGAGAATTGGTGTTTTGAGAGTTTCTAGAGTTCGGCATATTGATTGCTGCTCATATCTGTGGTATACCAGACATTTTTGTCTCTGGTGCATGTTGAGATGGAGGATGGAAGGGTCCGGAAGAGGCTAATTTTGAAACAGAATGGGGATGACGACTGATGGGTTCAGGTTTATAATATGGAATGTCAGGGGTTTGGGCCAGTTAAAGAAGTGCCAAAGAGTGCATGCCTACCTAAAAAGATATTAAGGTCCTCATTTGGACTTCGGATGTCAATTTCACTGATCGCCAAAGCCCAACCCGCCAGACGACCATCAGTCTTGGATGTCAGCAGACCGCCATATTAAAAGTGCTGGCTGCTTTCCACCATTATTGAGGCGGAAAGCAGCCAGCAGTCGTTCTGGCGGTCAGCGCTGCAGAGGTTTCCTCGCCGGCACCGCCATGCCAGCAGGACTCCGCCTGCCGTATTACAAGCCGTAATACGACTTGGCAGAGTCCTGCTGGCGTGGTGATGGCGGCGAGGGAAGACCACCAGGACCCATCCCGTCCCAGACATCCCCCTCAACTGAGAAGGTAAGTGGTTGTCCGAAAGGTGCGGAGGGGGGCTCTGTGTGTTTGGGTGCATGTGTGCGTGTTTGCGGAGGGGGGTGCTGAATGCATGCGTGTCTGTGAGTGATTGTGTGTGTGCGTGTATGTGCGCGTGTATGGGCGTGTCTGTGTGGATGAATGCAAGTGAGTGGGGGTGTCTGTATTGATGAATGTGAGTGAGTGGGGGTGTCTGTGTGGATGAATGCGAGTGAACGGGGGTGTCTGAGTGCATGTATGCGTGTGCTGCATGTATGTGTATGTCAATGCATGCAAGCATGAAAGGGTGCGGGGGCTTGAGTGTGTGGACGGGTTGGCGGGATATGTGAATGTGTGGGGACATGTGTATGTGCCGGCGACAGGAATGAAGGTTCCTGTTGCCAGGTGCGTGACCGCCAGGGTTTTTATGGCAGGGTGACCGCCACAGAAAGCCTGGTGGTGTGCAGCCTCGTAATCCAGATGGCAGGCTGCCACCTGCCGCCTGGTTGGAGATGCTCACTGCCGGCCACAGCGGCGCAACCGCACCAGTAGGCCAGGTGAGGTTGTGGAGGCTTGGCATCTGCCAAGCCTCTCAACTCTTAATGTGGCGGTTCTTACCGCCGGCTCCACTGCGGAAGGAACACCACGGCGAGGCTGGCGGTCTCATGAGCGCCATCCTCGTAATGAGGCCTAAGTCTCTATTGCTTTCTTGCAGAGAACACATGTTTGGGGGGAATGTATTCCTAGTCTCAGGAAAAGATTATGGGACAATTGTATGCTACCTTATATTCAGGTTACGTGCAGGGAGCGCTGATCTGGGTGGGCCCCCCGGACACCCTTCCAGCAAAGGGCTCACGTACTGGACCCAGAAGGGCCTCTGTGCAATCCTGCTACGGGCTTTGGCTGGGCAGGGAATGTGCCTGATAAATATGTACGCCCCGAACAATGACTGCAGCACTTACTACTGGGGAGTCCTGGTGGCGGTGGCAACATACTTGACGACATGTGGTTCTGTCAGGAGACGATAACTGTGTCCTTGACGGGTCTTTGGAACATACTCCTCTGTAAGCCAATACCAAAGCTAGGACGACCAGAGCACTCCTTGATGTGTAATGCAAGGGATGGAACTGACTGATGTTTGGCAGGATAGACACCCTGATACCAGGGCATATTCTTGCTATACACATGCAGCTAGAACTTATAGCAGACTTGATTATTGTCTATTAACGCGCACATTGGCACAGGATGTGAATATAATTTTTTATTTGGCCCACTACACCTCGGATCACTCCCTGGTGATCATGAGTTCACAGATGGGATATATCAGACCGGCAGTCCCACTATGGCACCTTTGGGTGGATGCCCTCACAGAACCCTCTTTATCCACTGAGGTGGGTGAGGCGCTATCCAACTATTTCTTGGTTCGCTCTCAGGCAGCCATCAATGGCATCTTCCTGGAACACTTGTCTGCAATATACACAACTAATGAGAGGGATGCGGGTGACCTAGATCTCATCTTCCTAGACAAGCTAGACCTGCCGCACTTGTCGGCGGAGGGTAGGGAAAACATGGAAAAACCTATTACCCGGGAATAGATATTAGCAGCTTAAAAAAAACCTGAACACGGCGAGGTCGCTGGATGAGGATTGCCCACTGGCTGAATTTTATCAAAATATGCAAATCAGATGGTGGAGAGGTTACTTAAGGTATATCAGGGTAGCCCTTCATACATATATCTTGCCTGAATCCATGCGCGAGTCCCTTATAATCCTGCTTCCCAAACTGGGAAAGGATCCATTGTCTGCTTCCTCCTGCAGGCCGATATCCCTTTTAAATGTGGATGTAAAAATTCTCAGTGGAATCTTGCCTGTGCACCTGCTGCAATACTTGTCCACCCTAGTACACCCGACCAATGTGGGTTTATTCGGCAGAGAAGCACTATGCATAATATCCGCCGGTCGTTGCGTGTTCCTCATTGTGGGAGAAGTTTGGGCTCTAGCCTTTTTAGATATTGAACAGGTATTTAACTCTGTAGCCTGGAAATAGCTCTAGGAGGTTCTAACAAGGATGGTTCTTGGTCCATAGTATATCGGCTGGATCAAACTGTTATACACTGACCTGGGAGCCAGGGAACAAATGGGAGGACTAGTTTCTAGTACGTTTTTATTGTCAAGGGTTACACACCAAGACTGCCCCTTGTCACCTTTTTGTTTGCCCTAACTAGGGAGCCGCTGGTGAAGATGTCACAAAAGGTATTGAAGCCCTGGGGTATTAAGGTAGGGGACATGACCCATGTGATATCCCTGTATGCGGACGATGTCCTGGTGTACACTAGCAGCCCAGAATACTCACTCCCAATATTAGAAATATGCTACGGCGTTCAGGGACGCCTCGGGTTTGAGAGTTAATATGACAAAATCCTAACTTTTTACCTTTGGTTGCTTGGCAGCAGTGGCGCCTGAGGCCCTGCCCCCAGTGGGCTTTCCGTGGGCATCAGAAGGGATCGGTATCTTGGGATCTGACTGGCCCACACAGACCCGACTTTCCTAGAGCTTACTTTCAGTCGAATGTCTGTCGGTCGGTCTAGTTTTGGAGGGACCTCCCTTTGTCTCTTATGGGCAAAGCGGCATTTGAAAAGATGGTAGTACTACCTCAGTGCCTCTATGCGCTGCAGAATACGTTGTATGACATCCCCCAACAATATTTTCTTGAGTTGGATCGACTAGTTCTTGACCTCCTGTGGGCTAACAACCGGAAAAGATTTAGCTCACCTATGCTTCGACAGACCTGGGAACTGAGGAATTGAGATATCACACTTCGAACATTACTACATGGCCGCACATGTGCAGGATACGGTCCATTGGTTCAACCCACACAATAACTGGAAAAACAACTGTTGAAGTCATCCCATGTGAACGGGTGCCGCAAAACACTCCCTATATAATGGGGCAAGTGTGTCTTATATGGGAACTGTCAGTCAGGAGGGTGTTGAGGCGGGCACCCTATACACGGGTCTTGCCAATTTTGGACATAAAACCATTCGTACAAATTGCTAGATGACTTCTACTTAGGCGGTGAATTCATAACTCGGGAGGACACATTTCACTCCTTTACCCTTCAGAGGGGACACTATCTTAAATACATGGAGTTGTCACCGCTGCCCGGGTGGTCTTCCCATGTTTTCTTGAGGAACCGGGACCCTCCCATACATTGATGGCACTATTGTCCTTGGCGGGTGGGTGTAGGTTGATCTCCCATATATACCGGGGTCTCCGAGACGACATGCTGGTGCTAGTACCAAAGGCATGTGCTAGATGGGAAGGAAATCTTGGGGAACCCCTACCGGCTTAAAAATGGAAGAAAATACATGCTGGGGCACAAACGGTGAGTTTGAATCCATGATTCAAATGAATTCAATACAATTTTATACCCCAAGCATACCTCTCACCAAAAATACTACATCACATCTACGAACATACACCAGACAGATTCAGCAGATGCAGACACCCCACCACAGACTTAATACATGTGGTATGAAGTTGCTCGCCACTCAAAACATATTGGTCAAGGGGAAGGGAAGTATTAATGCGCAACAGGATAGAATATACAGTTGGAACAACGGGGTGAGGCTGAGCTTGAGCACAGCCATAGCAGATGAGAAACTGAGTAGAAAATTCCTGCTATTGGGTCTACTGCTGGCAAAACGTCGCATTGCCATATGGTGGTTGGAGGCAGCCCACCTCCCTCCTCCCCTCCCAGTTTGTGGACTGGCTCCAGGAGGTGTCGTAGTGGGCAGTGGCAGAAGAGGTACAGTTGAAGCATGTAAGACGTGAGAAGGTGGAAGATTGCTTGCCCGCATGGGTGGCGATGCTGACTGACTTTTGAAATAACCAGGAAACTGATAAAATGCAGGAGGTGCATCAACTGGTTCGATAGAGGTGCAGTACAGGAGGATGCAGGAAGAAGGAGCAGTGCACTGAGGGACTAGAGGTGCCAGGGCCTGATTCAGGTGGGGAGAAATTTGGGGACGTGGGCAAGGGATACCGTTTAGGAGAAGTCATGGTACCTAGGCCAAAGATACAAAGAAAATGGTATTTGTAACTAGGGGCCTTGATGGAGTGAATGGTCGAATGGCAATACCTATCGGACAACAATAGCACTGGAGACCGAATGTAGTCAGATACACAAATAGAGATAAGAGCAGCATGGGTGGGTGGGATACTTGGTTGGGGAATGTTCTTTTTTCTTTATCTAATGTCACCATTATTCTTTCTAATTAGTGTCTATGAAATTGTGAAAGATTTATGCTGTATTGTTCTTTCCTTATGAAAACAAGAAAACAAATTTTAAAAAGTACAAATCAACAATCTTTTAACAACCTCACTCTCCTGTCTTTTGTTCGAACAAATATATATAATTTAGTTGAAAGTAAAAAAATAAACATTTGCAAATTACATGTAATCAACTTTTTACAGTGAGAGATCTTCTTTCTTAAGTTAAAGTGAGTTTTTAAACACCCATCCCACATTTATTTATTAGATCCAAAGTAGGTGTCATTAATCCATGTGGGAAAGCATACGGAAAAAAATGAATATTATTTTGTTTAATATTTATAAACAAATACTCCAGCAAAAAATGAAAATTATAAACCATTTTTTAAAAAAAAAAAGTAAACAATCGCATAGTCTATTCAAATCAGAGCTCTTCAAAAACCTAAAAAGAAATTGGCCAAAAATTCAAAGTACAAGGGCACCATAAGAGAAAAAAATTAAGCAAGTGGAGGGGGGGGGGTGTTTATAACGCAAGTAATATTTGATGCCCCCTACCCCCCTACACACGCACACAATGAAATGTGTCATCCTTCATTAGCAAAACTGTAAAATAAAAAATATATATATATATATATATCTGTACATAAGGATGATTTTGAGTTCTTTTTAAAAAAAGAACCTTTAAAAAGTGGTACATTTCAGTTTTTTTATGGAAAAAAAAGGTAAACTACATCTATTCTGATGACCTCTGGAAGGGTGTAAAAGTTAAGAACATTCACATTACATTTACCACTCTAGTTCTGTCTACCTTCCTTAAACATTACTTAAAATAAATGTTTTATTGGGTGGTGAAAATTTAAATTTGAAAAAGTTTGTTCCTCCCCTGTATCTGCCCTTCCGCGACAGCAATTCTGCATCCAATGTCAAAATAAACTCAACACCAGGAAGATGTTAAAAAAAAACTGGCAACCTACAAACAGAAAAAATACATTTTTCCCATATGAGTGAGTAGAAAACCTTTGGGACAGCTGTAAATAACATTTTAAAATGTTATTTTTATTTATTCAGTATGTTATTACAAACCACACTTAAGTATTTTATAGTTGGTTATGTATGGACATGAAATTATTTTAAATTATTGATGATTTTGCTTCACTTCACAATTAACAAAATAATGTATTTTTAATCATTAGATATGTCTATGCTGGGAACCCCTAGACACCAGGGATATTTGTTTTTTGTTTACTTTGTTTTTATATATGGGAAGCGACCCCTTAAGCAAAGGGCGCTCCAATGTGGGGGTGGGGGGCAAATTGTATTTAGGCCATTTCTGCCCCCTTGGGGGAAGATTGGCCTACTTGTATTAGGCAAATCTGCCCTCAAGGAGGGCAGAAACCACTAGAAACCAGGGAATTGTTTATATATAAGGGGAACGACCCCATGGGCAAGTGCCACTCCCTAGGAGGGCAAAATATTTTTAGGCCTTTTCTGCCCCCCGCCCCGGGGCAGATCAGCCTATTATAATTTTGGCAGTCTGCCCCCGGGGGGAGGGCAGAAGCCCCTAGACACCAGGGATATATATTTTTTTGTTTACTTTATTTATTTTTTATATGTGGGGAGCAACCCCTTAGGCAAGGGTCGCTCCCCTGGGGGAAAAATTTTATTTAGGCCATTTCTGCCCCCCTTGGGGCAGATCGGCCTATTTTTATATGGCCAATCTGCCCCCAAGGGAGGCAGAAACCACTAGACACCAGGGATTTTAATTTTTTTGTGCCAATTTCACGCAAGGGGAGCAACCCCTTAGGCGAGGGTCGCTCCCCTGGGGGAGTGCAAATTTATTTTAGGCCATTTCTGCTCCCCTTGGGGGCAGATCGGCCTCTGCCCCCCGGGGAGGGTGGGGGGGCAGAAACCACTAGGCACCAGGAATCATTTTTTTTTATTGGGGGGTGGAGAGGGACAGCAGCCATTTAGGCACCATGGATTGGTGTGTGTTTGTATGTGTGTGTTTTGGTGTTTTGCTTGGGGGGGGCAGCCCCTTGGGCAAGGGTTGCTCCCCATGGGGCACACCAGAGAAGATTTTTTTTTTTTCAAAATGAGAGGGTGGGGGTATGGTCATAACCCACCCCAAATAAATGGAGCCAAAGTTGTTCTGCTCACCAGTGGGCCGATGGAGCGATTACCCCCAATCCACACCCAGGGTGGGGGGCAGAAAGTCTACTAGATGCCAGGAAATTTTAAAAAATAAATAAAATGCTGTGGCGGTGGATACCAACCAGTATGGGCATGGTTATACCCCCCACCCCAACTGAAGGGGGTAACAGTCTTTCAGCTCTCCCCTGCACACTAAAACATCTTATCCCACGGCAAGCAAGAGGACATTTGATTATTTGGGGTTTTGGTTTTACATTTGGGCCATGAGAGCTTGGCTAACTCTCAAAATCGTCCCACTTGAAATGGTGAGGGCTGCCCTTTTTGGACTTTGGGACGCTGCCATGTAGAAAAATCCACAAGACCTAGACACATCTAAAAGCTAAACATCTGGGTGAGCCCATGGCGGTGTGCTTCATATTCACCAGCACCATTTTCTTATCCACAATGCCCTGCAAACCTCCAACTTTGCTGGAAATCATACATTTTCCACATTTTTCAATGGAACCTTCTGGAATCTGCAGGAATCCACAAAATTCCTACCACCCAGCATTCTCTCATCTATACTGATAAAAAATGTGCCCCACTTGTCAGCCTAAAAATGTTTTTTTTCAAACTGCCCTTTCGGATCCGCTTTTGTTCCCCCTCAATTTCGACATGTTTTTGGCTCTTCCCGGTCACAAGCATTTGCTGGTCGGCCCCCTCTGTGTTACGAGATAGCACTCGGCTCCCTTAAGGGAACCAAGTGCTGTATTGTACCATGGTTCCAGCCGGACTGACCAGTGGGTACCGCGTATTGCGGGAACATTGTAATACGCTTGGGGGGACACCACTGCCATCATGGTGGTGGTGTCCTCCCTGCGGTTCTGTGGAGGGACCGCCAAAGTCATAATGAGGGTCTTAGTCTCCAGTTTGGTGGTGGATATCCTGCTTTCTCGATTGGTCCCAGCACCGTACAAACTCCTGAGACCTTGCGCGCCCACTCTTGCTGTTCTTCACATGGTGTCATGTGGCATCTGTGGAGGCTGAGTGTAGCTACCGCTATTCAGTCCTTAGCATGAAGAATTGCCCACTGTGGGTCTCTGCAGCCTTCTCTCTGCAGCTCGACAACAGCAGTTTCACCAATGGTTTTCTGGGCCCCGATTCCTGTGCCGGGTCATGAGGGCAATTTAGTAGTGTGCCAGAGTGGAGCTGAGAGAGGCTTCTCCATCTTTCAGCCACTTGGCCACACACCCCTGTTTTTATTCAGTGCAGCAGTGAGTTTTTTGCATTCATTGAATATCAGCATGTCCTTCAATACTTTGCCACGAGTGGCTGCATCTTGCAGCAGGTGGTTGTGTGTGACTTTTTGCTCTTTGTGGGCATTGACACACGAGTTTGATTGAATGGGTAGTATTTTTTTTGTTGATAAATTTACTTTAGTTCGGTTGTGCAGGTCTAATTTGGTGCTCCAGTTTTTGCACATGTACATTGACTTGTCCTAATTGTAGTGTTCTATGGTTCATTGTCCATTGTGGTACATTTCATACCACACATGGCAATACTTGTGCGCTGATGTGGGTGCTTCTTTGTGCCATCGTTGCCTGGACATTGTTTTTTTTTTTTACTCTTTGCTTAAATTATACGTAGGCCTCACATGCATCAGCTGGCTCGATTGATGTGGGTCTGTTTTTTTTATTCTCCAGACATTACTTTCGTGATTAATGGACAATCTCCGGCACTGTTACCATCTTTGCTCGACATGGCTCAAGGTGCTTCATATTACTGATTAACCTTTACTCATTTAAGTAACCCCAGCTTCTCTAGCGTTTTGCTGCATCGCTGCACCTTCAGGCCCCTTCTCAGATGAAGTGGAAATAATATTACATCTTCTGAACTTCTTCACTACTGATGTTACAGTGTGCGTAATCTGTACTTACAAGTGGCAATAAACAATAGACACTAGAGTGAGAAGCACTTTTGGACTCATACCTGTGCTTATTCTTGAAAGGCTTCCTCTGAATAAGCCATCACTCGCAACCCCACAACCAGTCCATATCCAACCCTAGTCTTCCCAGGAATCCCCATGTGTTCACTAAGGCTTCTCCTCTGTTCCTGTGCCCTCTCTTCCCCTCTGTACTACTTCAGCTGCCTACATTGTGCCATTGTTTTTACACATGTGTTTAGGTAGGTAAAGAACATTGTGCTTACTTTGTTATGTGATGTTTGCTGAAAAATGGAAGCAGATATTAAGGGTGCGAACTAATTCATAAAAAATTTCGCTTTTCAGGTAGCCTTGAATTAAAAGAAGATACTGTAGAGTGCCTCCTGTCTACCGCTTGCCTTCTCCAGTTATCGCAGGTTGTCGAAGCATGTTGCAAGTTCTTGATGAAACAGCTTCACCCATCGAACTGCCTGGGGATCCGGTCTTTTGCGGATGCACAAGGGTGCACAGATTTGCATAAAGTGGCACATAATTACACCATGGTATGTTCTACATGTTATGGGTGCAAGAATCGATTCAATTGAGATATAAAATGAAGTTTCACGTAGGCTGTGGTACTCGGGGAAAAATAACTAAAACATGTAATATTGAGGAAATAGTTGTAGATAAATGGATACAGTATTTTTTTTAGGACGAACCCACGTCAAAATTACAGTAGCTGAAAAGGTTGCCAAAATGTCTGTTAAATTCAGGTTTTCCCCAAAAGTGACTATGTACTCGTTGGGTGTTTCTATTAATTTTTTGCTTAGCATCAGTGTCTTTTTTTTTTTTTTTCCAGAAACCTCAAAGTAGGCCACTGTTTGATATTTTGGGACTAGCAAAATATTATATTTTCCTTCTTGTCAGCCAGCTCCAACATCTGAGAAACTTTAATTTAAAAAAGAAAGGCCTGAATGTGGTCCACAGAGTGAATCACTGCCTTGCCCTAGCTCCACTTCTATGTATTATCTCCCTGCACCACCCTCAGGCATAACCTCACCAGTGAGTACTACACCCTTTGTTTTACTTAGATTGTTTTACTCCATCAAGGTCTGTGTCCTGCGTGGAAGAGTATTGTAAACTAACCTACTCCTTCCAAAGAATCAGTGCAAAGGATTATAACTAGTGCAACACCTGAGCATTTTTGTCTCATTTGAGGAGGCAGCATGTAGCAAGTATTTGTCTAAAATTAGTTTTGAATACTTCGAAGAGATGTTTGAGGTCAAAATGCAGCAATATTTCAACAGCCTTAGTATTGCAGTTTAAGGACCTGATTACCACCTTGGCGGAGGGGATTACTCTGTCACAGACGTGACTGATATCCCATCCGCCTTTTTACAAGTTCTTTTATATCCTGTGGAACTTGTAAAACGGCGGACTAGATATCCGTCACGTTTGTGACTGAGTAATCCCCTCCACCAAGGTCGTAATCTGGCCCTAATACTGTTAATATTCCGACTATCAAATCTAGCATTTCGAGGAAGATTCAGTTATGCTCTGCATTCTGAAGAAAATGTGTTCGTCCAGTTCTGACGCTGGGAGCAAGGAACGTGAAACTTTGCCATGCTAATAGGTCCTTTCCTGATGGAAGCACAACCTGTTGGAGTCAGCAGGCGACTGTTTCACTTACAAAGGTCAAAGTATTTAGTGCGTGTTTTAAATGGCCCACCATGTTGCTTTCCGGTGCAATGCGCACTCAATTTGTTGGCATAGGAATAAAATAAGTTCCCTGAAGCAGTCTTCTTCTTCAAAGAGTTGACGGGCTAAAAACATATGTTCTAATCTACAGTGTGCAGATATGCCTTGTGAACACCGTTAGATCTGTGCATTTGTGCATGTCACATTTGTGTTAAGCAAACCCATTCTTGTGCAGCTAAAGCTTGTGTAGATAATGGGGTATAAAATATACTATCTTCATTTTGTACAGACACGATTATTATCCATGAAAAGGGAACACTCACTTACCTTGATTTCCATATGGTGATACATGCCCAGAGTGGTTGCCCAAAAGACGATGTCAAAAAATAAATGTGAACGTTTCATATATTTATTTGGATCCTGGTGTGAAGTTCTCAACTTTGCCTAAAAACATGCCTCATTAAAGTACGCTTGCCATTATTTACTCTTGATTTGTCATTAAGGCCATATATTGTATTACAAGAAGTAATAATGCTACAAATAATTTATCACTGCCATTAGTCGATTAGCTTCTTGTCAACAATGATTCTTTTTCCTTGAGTTGTTTACGTTTTCGTTTCTACCATTGAGTGCATGTCCTTGGAAAGAAAGGGATAATCTCATTTGTAAAGTGAGACAGATTTTTGTGATTGAGGCAACATGCTTCGCTTGGAGGCTGTGCTTTGTTCAGAAGCATAACCCAATGTTCTCAGGTCGTCCAACCTTAGCATCATTTAAAAGACATTCTCAGCAAATTAATTTTGCCTCCTAAGGCGTTTTTGATCTTGTTCACTTCCATCAGTGTTGTGAATGTTATTATTTTTTGCAGTAATGAATTGTAACAGAAGGAGTTGCTTTTCTCTGAACCACAGGTTACTATGGAAACCGCATGAAACCAATTGAAATTTAATTTACAAGAAAGTAATTTAATTTATTCCAAGCTGTATGAACGGATCAAAACATTCAATACATCTATTAGAAAAAATACTCTAAATGTAAGGTAATTTTTCTAGTTTAAAGAGTGAAAAAAGCTAATCTGCAATTATAAAAGCTGTTCACTATATATAAACTGGGACATACCTGTATTTCAACCTGTATGGTTGTTTCAAACACATTTTATTAGCAACAAATCATAACATTTTAAATGTTTATTTGATACATCCCCCTCCCTTTGGTCTGTACTATCTCATTCATAATGTAACGTGCTGGACAGTCCCATGTTTTCTTAATACCCCAGCATGCGGAAGAGAGCTGTCGTGTATCTGCAGCATAGAAGAGCATCCTTTAATTGGCTTGGCATGTATGTTGTCAAGGGGGGATATGAACGTAAATTAGGCATACATTTATTGAATGAAGTAAATTGATTTTTTTCATAGTCGGGAAGTCACACATTTTACCATACCATTCTGTCATTGTGGGCATAGAGTTGCACTACCTTTGGCTAGTATTACTTGAATGAATGAAAATGGTACTTGTAACACATGCTGTCTCTCAAACAGAGCATCCTGGCACTAAGTCAAACACCAGTCCTCAGACAGCCGTTGCCGTTGCAACATAAGTCGATCAAAAAGCACCTGAAATAAATCCGAAAGACACCCCTGAGCAGGACCAAGTTAAAATGGGTGACGACACAGTTAATCAAGGTCAATAAATAATCAAGTTTTCAAGTTCTGCCTAAAAATGGCTTCATAACGATAAGTCGAAGAGAACCTGGAAGTTGATTCAAGGGCTTAGATTCCAAAGCGGCAAAATATTTGCCTCCTAGGGATTTTTGCCTCAAAATGGTAACTTTTAATAGATTAGAATTAAAAGATCTAATGGTCTTCTGTGTCTTATAATGAAAGAAATGATCAGATAGATATTTGGGGCCAGCAGCATGGAAGGATCTGAAAAACAGAACTAAAGGTTCAATTTAATTACCTATAGTCCTGAGAAACTGAGCTTTTCCTAAGAGGTTTAAGCACAAGCCCTGTGGCCGAATTTTGAACCACTTGTAGCTGTGTAAGGGTTGCTTAGAAATGCCTAAATAGAGGCTCTTTTAATAATCGAACCTCAGGGTTATGAGCACAAATGCTACCGTTTTCCTTCCGGCCAAAGGGAGAAATTTAAAAAAAGAAAATTTGCGATTTTATCATGGAAAAGTATGTAGTTGCTTAACTGGGAGTAGGATTAGGGTGATCAACCTACTGTTGCTGTACAGAAACAGATATTTCTCATAATATGTCCAACTTAATAAAGTATACAGAAGGTTTGTGTGAGTCAAAGTTGAGTCTACCTCGTCCAGTTCATCCTTCCAGCAGTGGAAAACCTTCTGGCGGTTCTACATTATGTGCGGTGAATTTCCCACCATCTCATATTTTCTCTAGCACAGAGCAGATATCTTTGGATCTATCTGTTTAAGTTGGACAGGAGTATGATACCATTTTAAAAGAATAATATCCAATTCCTTCTACTCTTGGTTAGGTACCTGAATGCCCAGGTCCTGTACCGAACTATTTGATAGTTCCATTATGTAATTGATTCCAGAAATTGCTGTAATGCTCCTGAGGCCAAAATGAAGTCCCCAGAGCCAGCACTGAGTAATCATGATATCCAAGAGCTATGAACATTCCAGTGACTCCTTTTCTAACTTCTGTGTTTATGACCATGTCCTATTTCGATATTACATATCCCTTTCTTTTCACCAAGTTGAAATCCAGGTATCATTGAGCAAAGAAATTAATAATCCGTCTACAAAAATGTGTTCAAGTTCACAATCTCCCCTCCCCCATCTTTGTAAGACCATATTGTTAAGGAGTATAGTGAAACAAAAAGTGTTGGGAGTGGCCTCCATCTTCCTCCTAATCTTATCCCAATATCATACATGATCTTATTAATTAATGTTATTTATATAGGGCCACAGGTCTGGGCTTTTACACCTTTAAACACATACCCCTTAAGGTTGACGTGAATAATACAGGTTTAGTTAAACAATGTTGTCTCAGGGGTTCAGGTTTCCTTCATTTCACCCAGTCGAAGATGCCAAACCGTGCTCAGCTTTATGTCTGGTCAGTTATTTAGCACTCTGAGCCTCTTACTATTAAACATATACTGGTGTGTATTTCATTGAGGTTCTGTCGCATTCCATCCTAACACTCCACAGGATAGGTGTAATGGTGGAGTGGATTTAGCAATCCTCCCCAAGGGCTGACAACGATATTCCACCTTGTGCCCTGGTTATCATAGATTTAAGCAAAGAGTGTTGGATGTTTGGCTCCATAAGGCTTGTGGTAGATTACGGTTATGAACTGTTGAAAATTGAAACCTCAGGTTTGTTCAGTTGGTTTAGATTATGACACTCACCAGTAGTGTTAAGATTCTAAAGAAAAGTACCATGGAGGTTGACGAATCTGGCCCCAAACCAGTATATTATCATCAAACAGGATTTTGTAATATATCATCCTCCTTGGGGACCCTTTTTTTTATCTTCTCATTATTACTAATATGTTAGACCAGAGGTTTGACCCACATGGAAAACTGTGAAGAAGGACATGAGATAGCCCTAGCTGCTGTGGGTATTCTCAGCCTATTCATAGGGACAATTCACAAGTATCTTTGAAGTGGGAGTTTTTATAACATGCCAAGATCCATTCTGCAGAGTTAGAGCTACGCTTCATATACTTCAGCACCTCTCTTTAACTAAAAGCACCAGTCCACTTGATTACAAGCATTATCAGCATTAACGCAGAGTAGGATTGCTGGTTTACTGAATATCTTAACATAATCTACTATGTGTATCATTTTATGGTCTGTCTTCTGCCTCTCTTCCTAGAACAAACTCTGGTGGTAGGAGTGTGAGGAATTAAAATTCTGCTGGCACAGGAATGGAAATGATGACGTTTGTACTTGTATAGCTTGATGTCACACAGTTTTGTCTGTTAAAAGTTGTTTTTCGTTGTTTTTGCTTCTGTTAACCTACTTTCCACAGGATTCTTCTTCTACCTTTTGAAAGCTTTGGAAAGAGCATGAAATTTACTAAGTTTGAAAGTTAAAAACAGCTTAAAGAATTCAAACTCCTACAATTTGTTATATAGTGTTTATATTAAAGTTGTCCATTTCCCTTGACCACTTGCCTGCTTAGCCCTTTTCACCTGGCATGTTAAACTCTTTTTTGACATTTGGGATCATTCTCTCTTACTCCTCCATGACTTTTTATTTTTCCACAAATTGAGCCCATGAAACATTTATGGCCCTTTTTCAACATTTTTCGGATTTTTAAGGTACCTAATCTATGGGGTTTTTCCTGGAATCACCTGTGAAAATAACTCAAATTTGGCAACATATGAGTAAAAAGTGATGTACTAGAAAGTTTTCTATACTAAACATGGCATGCAGAAAGATGTGCTAACAATCCCTCTCTTCCAATCATTCAGGAATAGGCAGAGGGAGACCACTTTTTCAATACTGTGCACTTTTTAAATCATGTTTTTTCCTCAGTTTCTGCATTAGTGCTTCCCAGACTGTAGGTCGCAACCTACAGGTAGGTTGCCAGCCGATTTCTAAAGAACAATAAATAAATATGCCTTTACATTTTATATTTATCGTATTACGTTTGCTGTGTTTCAAAGATGGAGGTCAAATGTCAGGTGTGTCTTCTGATAAATTTGGATATGGAGGGCCAGGTTTGGATCTTGGTGTTGACTTTGGGCAAAACAGTTAGGGCTTGATTACTATCTTGGCAGATGGAATACTCTGTCACAAACATGATGGATATTCCGTCTGCCTAACTGCGATTTCCATAGGATATAGTGGAATCAGAATACGGTGGATGGGATATCCGTCACGTTTGTGACAGAGTAACCCCCTACGCCAAGATTGTAATCAGGCCCTTAGTCTCCAGTGTTTAAAATAAAATGAGTCCTGTAAAGCACTATAATGCCATTACGCATTGTAGGCACTATATAAAACTGCAATATATATATATTTGGAGTCCATGATGCACCACTGATCCCCATTTTAACACAAATGGTTACAAGGCCTTTCTCCATACTGTAGAAAGGGTTTTTCAGATTTTGTAATATCACTGGTGGTATCACCAAGATTTTCGGCAGCCTTTAGGTTTTAGTGAAAAGATGCCACCGGTCAGCACCCCATTCTGAAAAAATTTCAAGTCCCAGTGCAGTTCACCATCTGCCACTTTTAATGGCAGATCAATATCTTGGCCACAGTGCGATAAAAACATATTAAAGTATGTGGTTAAGGTAATGAAATTTACAAACAATTGCTGTTAGAGAGGGATGCAAACACAATTAGAGTATGCTTTTTTGTTAATTCACAACGTTTTGAAAGCATGTCTGTGATTGCATTAAAAATCACCCTTGCCTCATGGCTGTTAAAGCTAGGTGGGTTGCAAAGATTTATCGTTCTAAAAATTGGGTTGTTTTTTAAAAACATTTGGAAAGCACTGTTCTGCATACTTGCAACTTGTGGGGTAAACAGATACGAAAGCCATGGGTGAACTCAGACAGCTGTATATGCCTGAATACTTGACAGTTTGTGAAATCATCAAAGAATCATTTGTGAAAATCTTACCTTGTTTCCGAAAGCTATTAGGGTGTCATAGTAATGTAAGAGGGGACAAAATACAAATGAGTGACAAGGTTTTCATCTGTAAGTTTGTGTACTAAAAGCTGATCTATGAATGTTATACACCGGTATCTCCACCAGATGCTACTTGTCCGAGCACTATTTTTGGTTTTACCACCATGAAAAGGCTGGCAGAGAACAGGTGCAGGGGGGCCACATGGGGGCCCCTGCACTGTTCATGCACTTGGCATGGTCAGTGCAAGGTCCCCTTGTCCAGCACCATCACAAATGTTCACTGACTGCTGTGCAGACAGTAAACATTGCAAAGGTACTGGTGCACCCTGTGGTAGCAGCATTACTGCCGGCTTGAGTACGAGCCAGCAACAATGCTGCCGCCTGTTTCTCACTAAGCTGGTGGGTGGAAACCGCGGTTTCTGCCCGCCAGCCCAGTGAGAAACTCCTAATGGGTCCGGCGGGGAGGTAGCCAGTGTGGCAGCAACCTCCCTGTCGGAAGTTCAGCAGATGTTTTAAACCGTCTGCCAAACTCCTAATCAGGCCCAGAGTCTTCTCAGATACTTTAGTGCCACCTCTTTGAACGACAACAGTACATTTTGGCTAACTAGCGTCTCTCCTTCTTGCGCCTATTGTCTTTGGGAGGTATTTCCAACTTCTGCATGCAGAGGCTCTAGGGCACAACCCAGAGATGACTGGTCTAACCTCTTTCTTTACAGGCTACTGTGATCCCGTGTTTAGCACTTTAAGAGAAAAGTTATCTCAAAAGCGAGCTCATTCGGTTGTGCCTACCACAGTTTTTGTGGGTGTAATTGAACTAAAGATTTCCATTATGTCTGAAACCAGAGGTGCAACTATGAAGGAAAGAGAATCCAAGGCCAAATTAAAGTGCACTATGCAATTTACTCCCAATACGGATTCTCCTGTCAATGAAAAGTCAGACTCGTCTTCCACCCTGGATGTTATCCTACATAAACTTAACATGGTACATAACATTGCGCAGAGCACCAAAACAAATCCTAACTTGCTCCAGATTGAAGTGACTGGGATATGTAGGGACCCCAAAGACTTTCCGATAAGGATTTCTAACACACTGAGTCAAGGATTAGTGCAGTCCAATGCTCAATCTAAACGAGTCCTTGGGCTGGAACAGTCTGTATCTGCCATAAAGCAACAACTAGCTTAGCAGGAGGACTTTAATCGAAGAAGTAACCTCTGTATCCTTTAAATCCCTGAAGGCATTGAAAGTTCATACACATCTGTAGCTGACTTCCTTATAACTTGGATCCCAGAAGTCTTGCAGAAATCGTTTGCTAAACACTTTGAAATTGAGAGGACTCATTGGGGGCCGACCCACAAACCAATCTATTCGACAGCACCAAGACCTCTGATTTTTAAACCGTTTAGACTCCAGCACACTGAAAAATCCTGACACAAATGAGGAAGATCAAGATGGTCATGTGGCAGAACTAAATAATCTCCATCTCACAAGGCTATGCCAAGGGAACAGCAGATTGCCGGAAAGGCTTTTTGGCATTAAGGAAAAGACTTACGGAAATGGGAATACCATTTGCTTTTTCTGTCTCCTCCAAATTCTATATAACCTTTAGGGACCAGAAAAAGTTTCCTGCAGACCTTGCTGACTTCATCGACAATAAATCTGAGACCTGGATGGACGCTGAGTCAATAGCTGAAAATTCAGCAAGATCTACTACCCCGACTCTCTCTTATGATGTTTTCCCAAGCTGCAAGTTATACCATATCCTTCCCACGGTATAGATGCTGATTGAAATATTGATGGTTATATTAAGAATGTTTAATTGTGTCACAGGCTTGCATCCTAGAGGCATATTGCAGGAGGAGGCCCCTTCTGGCAGCACATTATCTGGTTTTACAGGTATAACAACTGTGCTGTGTACAGTTTCATTCGCCACAATGGCTTGATAGATCTGACCTCCGTTCTTTTCTTTTTTTTGGGTAACTAATTTCCAACGACCAACAGCCTTCACTGATCCATTGAAAGTATGCTGGAGACATGCAGTCTGTTCTCTTCACATTTTTGCGATCCCCAACATCAATGGGTAGTGACGCTGAAGTTGTATTTGCATGGTTGTCTAACTCTCTCAAAACTACTTTGTACACACAAGTTTGTTAATGATTATGCTAATGTTCGCTGTTATCATATGCTAGCCTGTGTAGCAGCCTTAATTACTTTAATTGTCCCATCTATGCTCACAATTTATTGATTAGAGACCATGTTCCCATGCATCAACCTCTGGAGTCCTAAGGTACCTTCACTACACTCTGATCCTAGGGTAAATTCAAATCCCTTGCTCTCACGTACTTCATGTCAGTAATAAAAGATATAAATCAACCACTTCATATTCTCCCCTAATACAAAGTTGTAGGAGCATTCTCCTTAAGTGCTATGTCCCAGGAACTGGCCTTTTGTGGATGGGGCGTTATGTCATGTTTCTCCATGTTTTCTCCCACAATATATTGTCTCTTACATATTTCCCATGGTGGGAAGGGGCTCAACTGTGGCCTGTGAGACAACCAGACCCATTTGTTGTTCACATTATTTTCTCCCAGCCTCTCACCCCTCTTTCCTTCACGTCTTTAGTCCATTCTCCAACTGTGAAGAATTCTGTATCCTTGACACAATGGATAGTGCTGAAATTGTCCCACCCCAGACATTCTAGACCAAGTCTGTTTCCAACCACTCTTAATACTCACCCATGACTTTCCTGAGTGTGATTTTCTTGAACACTAAGGGGCTAAACCACCCAGTGAAAAGAACAAAAAACCTAGATTACTGTAAAAGCCTTTCAGGCGATATTGCGCTTCTCTAAAAAACATACATTGGCTATAGAGAGGCACTTTCGATAAGAAGAAGCTGGGTTGCTGATGTGGTATGCTCTGAAGTATTTGGTAATAAAAATGGTGCGCTTACCCTCATTTAGAAAACTTCAGGCTTATAGGTGATTTCCTCCAAACATGATACCCATGATAGATGGCTTCTCACTAGGTTGAATGCTGGCAAACAAGATCTATATGTAATGAATAGTTCTGCTCCTAATGCAGACGATCTGGAGTTTTGGTTTTCTATCAGTAAGAAGCTGGCAGGAATACCGCCAAACTCAAAATTGATATTAGGTGGAGATTTTAATCTCCCAATGGACCCCATCCTGCATTGCCACTCATCATTTAATTTCAGGATCCCCAAATCTCATAAACAAATGCTTACCCTCTGCAGCACACATTGCTTTAGAGATGTTTGAAGACTCCACAACCAGTAATGACTTTCCTTTTTTTCCCTCCACATTCTAGCTTCTCCTGTATTGATTACCTCTTGGTCTCTGATCCTCTTCTCCAGTCCACTTCTATGACCAATATTCATCCTTTTTTGCTATCTGACCATGTTGCTATCTCAGTGTCAATCCTAAATATGCTCACTAAAGTGAAAAACAGAATCTCGTGTATGAATGAGGAAATCCTTGACAAATCAGAGGATATAACAGACCTAAAACGAGAAATTGATCTTTTCTTTAAAGAAAACATAAACTCTTTCTCCTCATCTGTATTTCCCTGGGATGCATTTAAATGCACCATGAGAGGGCATATTATTAAACGCATGGCCAATAGAAATCATGAAATTAAAGAGACTCTAAAGAAGTTAGCTCTTGAAATTAAAAACATAGAATCCCCTTTCAGACACTCCAATAACAAACATATACTTAATTTGATCAAACAACTGAAATAGAAATATAATTCCATCGTAAGTAAAAGAGTCTACTTCTGGGTTCATACTGCAAAGTCCAAACAACTCTTATTCCTTAATAGGGCTTGAAAAACCCTAGCAGCCACTCTCATTTTCAGGACTGTTTCTAACAACATTACCCATATTAAAGCTCCCAGAAATGCAAAACTAAAGAGATCCTGGATGTCTTTAAGGAATTCTATGCTAAACTCTATGCCCCCAGCCCACCTGTTAGTGTTAGAAATCTGATTGTGAGACGTTCTTGCACACACTAAATATCACCAAACTCTCAGGCACTGATGGAGTCCATCTGGAAAAACCCCTTGAAACTCCCAAAGTCTTGAATGCT
The DNA here is from genome assembly GCF_031143425.1 of Pleurodeles waltl. Classification (NCBI taxonomy): domain Eukaryota; kingdom Metazoa; phylum Chordata; class Amphibia; order Caudata; family Salamandridae; genus Pleurodeles; species Pleurodeles waltl. Next base: position 1,026,433,063 of record NC_090437.1, on the reverse strand, counting down.
ATCAACTCCATCCGATCCGGGAAAGCACCAGGTCTGAATGGTTTTCCCATTATTTTCTATAAAAAATTCACTTTTTGAACATCTCAGAAATACCTTCGACTACTTCGCTCACCGAGGAAGAGGCTGCAGTATTGTGGCGGAACCCACAATTGTAGTAATCCCCAAAGAAGATAAAGATCACTCATATCCCAAAAAGTATTACCCCATCTCTTTGTTTAACATAGAGGCAAACATATTCGCTAAAATCGTAGCAAAAAGAATAGAAACATTTATTCCTAGACTCATCTACAACTCTCAGACTGGCATTGTTAAGAGCAGATTAGCCAGAGATAACATCCCTACATTTTTGCCACATAATAGAGAAGGCTAGACTCTCCTCCCTTCCCGCGACAGTGATTGTACTCAATGCAGAAAATGCTTCAACAAGGTTTACTGGCCTTTTCTTCATGCAGTTTTGGAGGCTCATGACCTTGGAGAATCAGTTATCAACATGACCATGGCACTTTACGCCATCCCTAAAGCGAATATTAGAATAAACTCAGAACATTCTTCCTCCCTTGATTTACACCAAGGCAGGGATGCCCTCTACCTCCCCTTCTTTTCTTACTTGTCATCGACCCATTGCTTCTACTAATTGACGCCCTCCAGAGATCAGAGGTTTTGAATTTGGTTCCAAATCCTATAAAACTGCAGCTTATGCTGACAACATCCTCATCTTCTTTGATGATATGTAACAAGCAATTCCTGCATTGACTAGTGTTATAGATGATTTTTCCCAGGTCTCAGGGTACACCTTAAATAAAGATAAAACAGGGGTCCCCCCGACAGCAGTTCAGCGACTCCATCACCGACATCATCAGCAAGCACGCCTTCGCATCCACAGACTACATCGTCCTTGGGGACCTGAACTTCCACCTCTGGAACAACAACAACAACTCTACCACCCTGCTCGACAACCTCGACAACCTTGGCCTCAAGCAGCTCGTCACAACACCCACTCTGCGGGACACACGCTCGACCCCATTTTCCCCGCCAGCAAACACGTCTCCTTCAGCCACACCACCAAACTTCACTGGACCGACCACCGCTGCATCCACTTCTCCTTTGAGAAATCCACAACACACCATCACCTGCAACGGATTCCCCACTGCAGATGGAACAAGGTCACCGAAGACCAGCTTATCACTACCCTCTGCCGGAACCTACCTATCGACACCACCAACACAGCAGCCCGCAACCTCAGGCAATGGATTGACGACTGTGCAACACTCTCGCCCCGGTCAAGAAGCCTTCTAACAGATGCACCGACAGAAAGGCCTTCTGGTTCACCGCCGGCCTCCAAGAATCCAAGTAAACATGCCAAAGACTCGAGAAGTGGCGCCAAGATCAGACACCGTACAACCACACAGCCTTCAAGAATGCCATCTGCAGACACCACCAACTCATCCAAACAGCCTCCAAAGAACGCATCGACAACGCACACAGCTACAAGAATCTCTTCAACATTGTGAAGGAGCTTTCCAACCCCGGCCCCAACATCAACCACCTCTCACCATCACAAGACCTCTGTGACTCCCTAGCCACCTTTTTCTACCGCAAGATCGCAGACTACATGACAGCTTCAATACTCAGACCCCCATGTCAACCACCGACACCACAGATTCACCAGCCTCCTGCTCTCCTGGACTAAAGTCAACGACGACGACACCATCGAAATCATGAACACCATCCACTCCGGCTCACCAGACGACCCCTGCCCTCACCACATCTTCAACAAAGCAATCTCCGTCATCGCACCCCAACTCCGGAAGATCATTAACAGTTCCTTCGAGACCCCCACCTTCCCGGAGAGCTGGAAACACGCCAAGATCAACGCCCTCCTCAAGAAACCCAAGGCGGACCTAAAGGACCACAAGAACTTCCAGCCCATCTCCCTGCTCCCCTTCCCGGCAAAGGTCATAGAGAAAATTGTCAACAAACAAATGATCCGTTTCCTCGAGGAGAACAACACTCTGGACCCGTCCTAATCCGGATTCAGCAGCAACCACAGCACCGAAACCACCCTCATCGCCGCCACCGACAATATCAGGACCATACTTGACAACGACAAAACCGCGGCCCTCATCCTCCTGGACCTCTCAGCCGCGTTCAACACCGTCTGCCACCACACCCTACGCACACGCCTCAATGACGCAGGGATCCACGACAGAGCCCTGGACTGGATCACCTCCTTTATCACCGGCAGAACTCAGAGAGTCCGCCTCCCTCCATTCCACTCTGAAGCCACCAAAATCATCTGCGGCGTACCCCAGGGATCATCCTTCAGCCCGACCCTCTTTAACGTCTACATGGCTCCGCTCGCAAACATCGCCCAATCTCACAACCACAACATCGTCTCATAATCCGATGTCACCCAGCTGATCGTCTCCCTCATTAAGGACCCGGCCATCGCCAAAACCAACCTCCACGAAGAAATGAAGGCCATCACCGAATGGATGAAGAACAGCTGCCTGAAACTGAATTCCGACAGAACTGAGGTGCTCATCGTCTGCTCCACGCCCTCCACATGGGACGACTCCTGGTGGCTTGCTACACTGGGAATGGCACCAACACCCACCGACCACGCACACAACCTGGGATTTATCGTGGACTCATCACTATCAATGACCCAGCAAGTCAACGCCATCTCTTCCTCCTGCCTCAACACCCTCCGCATGCTTCGGCAGATCTACGAATGAATCCCCACTGAAAACAGAAGGGTGGTCACCAAAGCCCTCGTAAGCATCAAACTGGATTACGACAATGCCCACTTTGCAGGAACCACAGGCAATCTCCAGAAGAGACTGCAACACATACAGGACGCCTCTGCACGTCTCATTCTAGACATCCCCTGCCACTGCCACATCACAGCCCACCTGAGAGACCTACACTGGCTCCCTGTCAACAAAAGAATCACGGTCAAACTCCTCACCCATGCTCACAAGGCACTGCACAACACCGGACCAGAATACCTCAACAGACGTCTCACCTTCTATACCCCGACCTGACATCCACAGAACGACCTCCTCTGGCAGATCGTTCTTCCACCTCGCCGCCAAGACGTGGAACTCTCTTCCCACCCACCTGTGACAGTCACAGGACCTACTTACCTTCAGGAGAGACCTCAAGACATGGCTGTTTGAGCAGTAGCAGCCCCCTCCCCACATCAGTGCCTTGAGACCCTCACGGGTGAGCGGTGCGCTTTACAAATGCAATGATTGATTGATTGAGGTGTTTCTGCTTTCCCCCCTATTCTTTTCTGTCCATCTTGGAGACTGTAGGCTTAAGTGGCAACCAAAACACCTTAATTACCTAGGGATCTGGTTCTCTAATGACCTATCAGAGGCTATCCATTTAAACAAATCTAAAACAATTAATAAGGTAAAAAATCTGCTTCCTCTTGGTCACTCAAGCATATCTCCTTTTAAGGCAGACTCCAAACTCTGAAGACCATTGTCAATCCTATTATAAATGTTACCACCTCCAAGTTACCAATGAAACTGTCTTGCTTCTCCTTCCATACAGTAAACAAATTGACATCAAATTTCCTGTGGTAAGAGAACCAGGATTTTCTTCAAAGCTGAGATACAAAACTTTACGGAGGGAGGATGCAAACTCCCAAACTAGACCCTTTACCAATCTGCATTTCTTGCGGCATAAGGTACTTGTTGTTGCCCCTTTGGCATGATATCGAAAACACTCCATTTCCCCATTCAGTGCTACTGCGTACATTACCATGTTGAAATTCAAACCCACACTTTCCCTGCGGATTCTGTCTGATACTGCATATGCACTTAAGTCCCTAGATAAACAACTACATCTTCCTATGCACAACACAATGGCATCGCTTTGGCATAACCGTTAACTAAAAATCGATTCCTCCGATACTCTGGCATATTCATGGGCATCAAAAGGTACTTACCTAATCCGAGAACTGTATGATAATAACAAGGAACCTTGTTCCTTTGCTGATCTCACAGAAAGCTATGGTCTTCCCAACATTGATTTTTATAGCTTTCTAAAGCTCAGTCAAACTAGCTAAACTCCCATGCACCAGTGGTGCATCTATTATACATCGACTGCCATTCTGGCAATCCTCAGTTCATCTTGCTTTCAAAATTTATAAAGCATTAGCCTTCTCCCTGACACATTCAGAATTGATCCTGTATGCTAAATGGATCAAACACTTTAACCCTGATATCCTGATCCATATCTCAGAAGAAAACTGGTTAACGGCTGGTAAATTTCCCTCCGTGAAAAAATCTGTCCCACCTTGATCCAATCGAAATTCTTCATAATTAACCTACCACACTGGAACCCCTCCAGGCTACACAAAATGGTTGTACGACGGAACACCGACTTCCAAAACAACTAGTGCCTTAACAACGAGGTCGGAACACCGACCTAGTTGTTACTACTAATGATTTTACCACGAATGCCTTAACAACGATTTTCGTTGTAAAGGCATTCCTGATAAAAGCATTACTAATAGGCACCATTGACCCTACATCTCTCACCTCACCCCCCCAAATCCACCCCAAAACCTAAAACCCCCTGACCCTCCACCCCCTCCCCAAAACCAAAAACGCCCCACACCCCAACCCCGCCACAAAACCTAAAACCCCCTGACCCCCACTCCCTCCCCAAAACCAAAAACGCCCCGCCCCCAACCCCACCCCAAAACCTAAAACCCCCTGACCCCCCACCCCTCCCAAAAACGCCCCACCCCCCCAACCCCACCCCAAAACCTAAAACCCCCTGACCCCCTCCCCAAAACCAAAAACGCCCAACCCCGCCCCAAAACCTAAAACCCCCTGAACCCCCACCCCCTCCCCAAAACCAAAAACGCCCCACCCCCCAACCCTGCCCCAAAACCTAAAACCCCCTGACCCCCCCCACCCCCTCCCCAAAACCAAAAATGCCCCACCCCCCAACCCCGCCCCAAAACCTAAAACCCCCTGACCCCCCGCCCCCTCCCCAAAACCAAAAACGCCCCACCCCCAACCCCGCCCCAAAACCTGACCCCCCTCCCCAAAACCAAAAACCCCCCAACCCCGCCCCAAAACCTAAAACCCCCTGACCCCCTCCCCAAAACCAAAAACCCCCTGACACCCACCCCTCCCAAAAACCAAAAACGCCGCACCCCCCAACCCCGCCCCAAAACCTAAAACTCCCTGACCCCCACCCCCTCCCCAAAAACGCCCCACCCCAACCCAAAACCTAAAACCCCCTGAGCCCTCACCCCCTCCCCAAAACCTAAAACCCCCCACTTACCTTAGTCGACCCCTTGTCACCTGCGTCGTCCTCCTTCGCCAACTCCCTTCTTTGTACCTTAACCACGCATGTTCGTTGTTCAGAACATACGTAGTTAAGGCACAAAATTACAGAGTCGTGGTTAAAAAAACCGTTGTTGCGCTTTCGTTAACCACGACTTTGTTAATAAAACGTCGTAATAAAGGATGTTTCCCACACAAAATGAATCTAAGAGACAAAGACGTGCTGGAATTGCAATTCAGCTCCTGGGTCATATAAACAAAAGGCCTCAATCTGAAACCAGCTTACTTCCCCATTTGGTAAAACCATCACTTTGAATTTCTCACTGGTAGCACTGGGTCCGTGGATTAACCCAAATACATTCAATCTTAATTACGACGGCACAGCACTGTGGGATTGTCTCCTAACAATTGTGATAAAAGTTAATCTCTCAGAATGGAAATCTTTCAATCATGTTTCGTATCATACGTGATGGGCGTGGGTAACATACCTCAGAAGCAAACATAACCTTAGCGAAACTACTGTCTTATTCTTAAGATTTCCAATACAATTTGGCAATCATTACACACATTCATTCATCACAATGAGAATTTCTTCCCCAATTAGATCTTTAAGACACACCCATAAACGCTTCTGGCCTCCTGTCTCCACACTTCCCACCGCTTACCACCTCTCCCCCACTCCGCCCCTTCCCAACCTCCTGCCCCCATTACCCTCATTTACTTATGGGCCTGATCATTAGCGATTATATTAACAAGCATTACACATCATTCCTACCCTCCACTTGTTGCACTGAACCTTGGTACTGTACAATTCTTTGGTCACTAATTGTGCCCAGCCAAATTATCCAAGTTAACCGATGTATTATTATACTTTGCTTCATGTGTTTATCGACTGATGTGTTTATTGATAATAGGTAATTGTATCGCTGTAGGCTACCTAAGTTTTATGTTTAGCTCTGTTTTCTGTTTTTCCTCTGCAGTATACCTCAATAATAAAAAAACATTTGAACACCAAAAATACTCTTTCAAAAGGTTGATTTTTGGGACGGGAAATAAGTAAACCTATCAACCCCAGACATTTCTGATAACTAAAGACCCAGAGAAGCTGGGTGGGTGCTATCACTTGCCTAGATCCCACCAAATTTTATTAACTAGAATAATCTATAAATATCAAACCATGTACCAAAAATGCAGTTTCTTCTCCATTTCGGTTGGCCATGGATGCACTGTTTCTGATCAGGGGTGGGCTGCAACTAGGGAACTCTAGCAACCCCGGGCATTTCTGAAAAGTAGAGACCCAGGGTATTCTAGAGTAGTGTAGTGTGCTCTAATTTCACCACATTTTCTCCCTTGAATGTTCTACAATTGTCATCTATGCCTAAAAAGAAATACAGTTTATAAGGGGAATGCGAGATAGAAATGCAGAATGTGCTGTGGGTGGTAAAGGTGCTTGTGTGAGACCCAATGCCCAGAAGGACTGTTCACGCTTGTTTCATCAACTTGTTTTTATTTCTCTGATCTCTAGTGCTGTTTTTTTTCCCTTGGGGGTAATCCACTCCCCTCCCTCCCATGGCAGCAAGGCTGGCAATGCCATATCAGGAGGAGAAGCTAGCCCCCACCTCGTTCATCAAATATGTCTATTCCTTGGAGCCTAGTGGTTCGTTATGCCTGCTGGGGTCGGGTAGATTTGAGCTAAAATCCTTATCTGACAATAAAGGGAGCAAAAAAACTGTTAGTTTAGTAGCCTGGTCTCATCCTTGACACAGCTGAGGAAGGAGTCAAGCTTGAACCTAACATTTAGGGGTATTGTAAGATAACTTGTAATTGAAATCTGTGGACAGTATTGTTGAACATTTAGCATTGGTATTGCGGATTGAGTCTGTTGGTTTATTGTTGATAATCTGATAAAGATTATTCTGGCAGCAGAAGATTATTTTAAGAACACAAGTAAGAAAAATGAAATTCATCCAGTAATTAATGTATCAACCTTTTCTCTTATACTAATTGGCTTCTGGCCTCTCTGGTCTCGGAATATTTATAGAAGGAACCAGAATATAAATTATTATAATTTTATTATTCAGTGACAAAAACCTGAAATTCAGTTGTGTGAGTGACTGCTGTGTTAACATAATAGATAATGGTTCTTCAGTGGTCATCCCAGTGTAATGTTTTCAGAAATGTCGGGTATAATAGTTAACATAGTTAACAAAGCGAAGACAGAATTTCTGCACTGAATGAGTATTTTTATATAGTCAAGTCAGAGAATACATAGATTTAAGTTTTATTATCCAAACCAGTAGCATATTAAGGAAATATAAATGTTTTGTTTATGATTGACTCCCATGTGTCATATTCAGACATATTGGGTAATATGTATTGAAAGGTTAATATAAGGGCTACTCTGACTAATAGGCATCCATGGGTATATCCCAAAAGGTATGTAGACAACTCTGCTAGTGCCTCTTACTAAATGTATTTGTAAAGGGAAATAGGTCTGGATAGCTTTCATGTTTGTTAGCTTTCTATTTGATCTGCAATAATTAGCTCTGCTGGCTGTTGCAGGTTATTGGCATTAATCCACGTTTGTACAAATTAGGAATAAATTCAGTCTCTAACAGAAAAGTGTTTTTTAATTATATCTTTACATGCATAATATCAAGACCACGTAGTAGAAGCACAATTCTGAAGACCGTACAGAGTGTGAGATGAGAGAGCGCTGTGTCTGTGTCACACGAGAACCTCATTACAGACAATTTTCTCAGTGAGCTACTTCATTTGCCTGAAAACGTTTTCTAAAAAATACAGTAAGAATTTCCAAACCTAATACTAGATGACAGAAACGTGAAACTTTACCATCTCAAACATCAAAACTGTTGTTACAGTTAAGTTACTATTTTAATTTACAATAGAAGGAATAATGAATACCTATCAAAATGTACACCTCCGTTGTATGTTCCTAATATCTCTGTGAAATTTTATGACTAGGTTCAATAAGTATTGAACTTCTGGACGTCAGTGAGCGGGTCATAAATTATTACCTTATATAAATTAAAATAATTCATCAAATGTCCAGTTGAACCCTCTTTACAAGTTAGCCAAAGTATGTAGAGAATAAGCGATAATGTGAGAGAATATTCATTAAACACTAATGTTGAATTATTTTTGAATGATAAATTTGGCCTGATTATATAAAATTGGTTTAAAGAGTAACCTTCTTCAGGGTCATAGTGCAGGGCACAATAAGAACTGTAAGCACAAATTGACAATAGAGTGTGAATGTCAGATAATTTATTTGGGAGCGAGTTAGATGTCTGATATACGCTTAACTCCCTCCCAAATAAATTGCAAACACATGTTGGAAATTGATTACCAACATTTTGCAGCTGGTCTTTAAATTTGCAGTGCGACTCATGTATTTTTAGGTTGCATTGGAAAAATTCCAGTCGCAGAGAATCATATTATGACCTGCCTAATGTTAATTAGGCAGTTTGCTGTTTGCGACCACCTGTAATTGGCTACAAACACAGGAAGAGTGGCATGCAAGGAACAATCAATCAATCAGTATTTGTAGAGCTCATCACTATCACCCCTGGGGGGACCTGGGTGTTGGAGTGCGAGGTCTGTGTGGAAGAGCCAGATCTTGAGCTTTTTTCTGAAATCTGCCAGGGAGTGTGCTTGCTATATGCAGGTGGAGCAGCAAGTCGTTCCGGTACTTCGCCACAATGTAAGAGAAGGAGCGGCCCCCGCTACGGCTGCAACAGATTCCTGGGGTCCGTGCGAGGGCTAGTGATGAGGAAAGCAGTTGTCTGGATGGGTTGATGAAAGTTCAGTCCTGGTTGATGTATGCCGGGCCTTGATCATGTAGGGCTTTGTAGGCATGCCTGAGGATCTTGAACTAGCATCTTTTCTTGATAAGGAGCCAGTGGAGGTCTTTAAGTTGGGTGGTGATATGGCCCGTTTGGGGAGGTCCAGGATGAGCCTGGCTGTTGTGTTCTGTATGGTCTGGAGTCTTTTGAGGAGTTGGGTGAAGATGCTGACGTAAAGTATGATGCCGTAGTCGAGGTGGCTGGTGATGAGGGCCTGGGTGATGTTTTTTCTGGTGTTGATAGGGCTCCATTTGAAGATTCTGTGGAGCATGCGGAGAATGTGGAAGCAGGCAGCAGTGACTGCATTAATTTGCCACTTCATGGTCTGTTCATTGTCGAGGATGATGCTGAGGTTGCGTGTGCAGTCTGTCGGTATGGGTCCAAGATTGGCTGGCCACCGGCTGTGGTTCCAGATAGATGTGTTGCTCCCAAAGATCAGTACTTTCATTTTGTCAGAGTTGAGTTTGAGACCGTTATCTCTCATCCAGTTGGCAAATGTTGGTCCTGGCATTGCAGAGGTTTGTTTTGGTAGTGGTGGTGGTCTTTGGTGAGTGAGAGGAGGAGCTGTGTGTCATTTGTGTAACATATAATGTTGAGACTGTGGGATATGATGATGTCTGCTAGGGGGAACATGTAGGTGTTGAACAGCGTGGGGCTGAGGGATGATCAGCAGACCACTATTACTGTGTGTGCATTTCCAGACATAATTTTGTTTAAAAGTAGCCTATGTTCCTTAGAGGAACCTGTCCTGCTTTAAAACGGTATACCTCCGATTGATACTTCGAACTGCAGATGCCTCACATTTAAAGTATCCCCCAGGAGTCAGATTGGATCTGGAAGTTTTCACAGCAGTGTTTCTGGCTCTGCATGTAAGTGTCACCCCTTTCCATCTGTGTCTTCCATTGCAGAGCTGTGCTCCGATTTACCTTGGCTGACGTACTCCACCAAATTGTTTTCCAGTGTGCAAGGGACCAATGCCACCACTGACTCCTGAAATGTTCAAACCGTGCCAAGATGGCCGGAAACAGATGTTGGTTTTCCTTTAATGTTTGGGCTTGGGGCTCGACTCACAATTTTGCAAAGAATGTGCCCTCTCACATGCAAAGGTTATCCAGGACAGTGAAACAAAGCTGTATATCGCTGAACACTGAAAGAAGTCACAAATGTTGTGTAAATCCCACTCCTGCACCAAGTTGAGGGTGTGGACATCCATCCTGCAACATGTCTTCTCGGTCGATGTCATGTGGTATATTGAAGTTCAATTCGAAGAAGAAACATAAGCAGTTAAAGTGGGACTCCATCCCTATCTCACCACTCTGCTAAAAAAAAAAAATTGGGTGGACATCAGGGTGCCAATAGATCTTGCTACCAATCTCTGATCCAGAAATTGAGTTCACAACTGGTGCACAGACTATCTTGTACCATTGGCAAATCCACAGCAGGTCGAGGCCATTAAGAAGGTCCTGCTGTGTATTTTTGACACTCTTTTGACTCCCTCTGGTGATCGTTTGATTCCCAAGTATCCATGGGTGTCCTCCAGTCAGGTTACTGTGACATATCTGTCCTTCATGCTGTCTGTGCCCCTGGAATGTGCTGCTGGTTCCGCCCAGACCATGGTGCCTATATACTTCCTTTCCAGCTGCAAGACCTTGGACGGTTCCTTCTTCGACATCAATTCTAGTGTTGTAGATGCCAGTGGTCGATCCCTTGATGATACCTACATCTGACCTCGAGCCAAATCAGTCTCAATCCTGACTGAAGCAATCTCTAACTCCACTTCAAAGGATTAACGTACGATCTGACACAGATAAAACACTTGCTTTAGCATAGAGCCATCCTCTGAGGCTATACCATATTTTTGGCTTGGATTCTGACCAGAGTTTGCCACACCTGATGATGACAGTGGTGTTGATAGGGACGTTAACCCCCACCTGATGATGATACTTTCTAAATGGACTAACAGGAGGCCAATGGGGTTGATATGTCTCCTGAGATAGAGTTGATTTTGCCTCCTAGACGACCAATGGAGGAGAGTGCTTCATTTGCCGTAGTTTCAGATGCGCATCTGAGGTTCTGCACCTACAGTTGCTTTCTGTTGAAGTCAAGATAAATGTATTTACTGAGGTTTTGCATCCTGACCCATCCTCGTCTGCGCTCTTATTCCCATGTAATGGAGCCCAGACAGACACCCTTATGAACTAAGCCTGCCTCTTTCCCACAAGTAAACAGACAGGTGGCCACAGCCACAGACCACCCAGTGTCCAGGATTTTCATCATACTCGTGAGACTTTGGTGGCTACTACCAGTAAAATGAATCCTAATGCATTCCCAATGACTCCTCCAGATAGGGTGTTGAAAAGGATTGAGGCATTTGGGAAGCAAATGTTCTGTTCAGCCAGTTTGGTACTGAGCTCAGTCATGTTGTCTGCCTGTTAAGCGGTTACACACACGCCTTCTGGCCAACGAGATCTTGTCAGCCATTCTGGCAGAATTCTGGGCCTTCTTGGCTCAAACCATCCAAGATGGACAGGATGCATCCAAAAATGTCATTTGAGCTGGCGTTCACACTGCTGATTGTTTGAGGCAAGCCTTTAGCACTAGTGTGGTGCTTCGTTCATATGCATGGATGAGATCCACAGGCTTTTCTAGAGAGATCAGCCATCCCTAATGGAAAGGCAGTCAGTCACATCTGATAGATGGGTCCTCCAGATTGTCCATCATGGGTGCGCCTCTGTTCCTTTGCGACCCTCTGCAGCTTTCACCCATATCAGAGATGCCCTCAGAGGAGCACCTATGCGTCTTACTGCAAGAGGTGCAAATCCTACGGTCCAAGGAAACGTCAAGTGGGTGTCTGCCTCAGAAATAGAAACGGGTTTTTACTCCTGCTACTTCCTCATTCTGAAGAAGCGAAGGCCTTTATCCTGTTATAACTCATTATCCTCAGAAGACCTTCCTGCGGAAGGACAAATTCAAGTCCTGTCTGCCCTCGACCTGAGCGACTGATTAATTGCCTTGGTCCTGTAGGATGCAAACTTTCATGTGCCCTTCCTGCAGTCCTCAGACCTTACTTGCGGTTCAAGATCGGCCAAGAGCATTTTCAGTTTGCTGTGTTCTCCTTCGGCCTAAACAGTGTCCCTCTGGTGTTTTATGAAAGTGATTACATTGATCTTCGTTCATCCTCTGAAGTTGGGGATACTGTTTTCCCCTTCATCGATGACTTGCGGTTGAAGGTGGACTTGACTCAGTCAGTTGTAGACCACCTTTAGATGACTGCAGTGCATTGACAGCATTAGGATTCTTAGTCAACAAGCCAAAGTTACACCTGACTGTTTTGCAAAGTCTTCTTTTTATATGAGCTCTATTAGACTTTGTGCTGTCCAGGGCCCTTCCTCTCCTACAAGTCCGTGACCATGATATCATTGCCCCATGCATCCTGCTTGTCCATTTTTTCCAGGTTGCAGAAGTGGGATCTTCACTGGGATCTGACGTTTCTGTGGTCCCAGCAGCAAGGGAACCTGGCAGACATCAAATATGCTTTGGAGGAAACTGCTTAAGATCTGCAATGGCAGCTTCATGACCGCAACCTGACCAGTAGCAGATCGCTCTCCCTTCCCCAACCTTAGCTGACTGTGGTTGTAATGCATCATGACTGGGTTGCGGAGGCCATCTGGGTGAGGCGGTAATCAGAGGTCCCTGGCTCTGGCAGACAACTGGCTCCACATTATTCTTTTGGAGTTGCGGGCTGTTCCCCTAGCATTGAAGGCCTTCTTGGATTTTCATCAAGAGAAGGCTGGTTCTGATTTTCTTGGACAATACCATGGCCATGAGGTAGTGCATCAAGCAGGATGGACTGGTGTCTTGGGCCCTGTGCTAGGAGGCGGTGCACCTTTGTAGTTTGCTAAAGTGTCCATGCCTGTCCCTGATCATAAACTACCTGGTGAGAACTTTAAAAGCCATGGCAAACAAGTGCAGCCGGGATGCCTGACAGATCACGAATACTGGTTGCACCCTAAGTGGTGCAGGATATCTTCTGACACAGAGGATAACCCTATCTGTATTCTATTGCCATTGTTAAGAATGTACAGTTTTAAAATATCTTCAGACTGGAGCTCCCCAGAATGCTTTTTCTCTGGGATTTATTCAGGAGTTAGAGGAGCTTGTGATTTCCTGCACACCTTACCATCTCTGCCTCTCCTGCCACAAGTCATGAAAAATATCAGGAATGACTAGGTCAAAGTCATCCTAGTGACTCGAGATTGGGCCAGGAGAGTGCATTGCCTGGAACTCCTTGAGTACGAGCATCTACCATCCAACCAAGCTTCCACTTCAGGAGAATCTTGTTGCAACAGTAGAGCAGGGTCCTTCACCAGATTCTGTGCAAGCTACACTTCCATGTGTGGAGATTGAGCAGCGGCAGGTAACTGCATTTGATCTGCCATGTGAAGTTGTGAAGGTTATCTTCCTAGCTAGGTGTCTCTCTCAGATGTTCGTGTACACTGTGCTCTGGAACAAATTTGTGGCTTGGTGTGGAGTCAGCAACACAGACACCTTACAAGTCAAACTGTCGGATGTTTTATTGTTTTTTTTGTCTTTAGCCCAGCAGGGTCGTGCAGTGGGTATAATTTGAAGGTCATTTGTTGGCCCTTTCAGCCTTTTGCATTTACCAGACCACCTGTTGTGATTAGGTTTATGTAAGGTTTGACACGTTGCCTCCCAAACTCTTTGTGATGCCATAGTGGGCTCTTACACTGGTCCTGATGTTCCTCATGTGCACCCTCTTCAAGCCAGTGCCCAGCTTTCTGTTGTGTCTTGACTCTCACTGTCCTCATCACAATCACTTCAGCTCATCATGTGACTCTTTTGATACTGGTGCCCTACTGACCAGAAGATACTTTATTCTGTTCTCCCTGTCCACAAAGGAAACTAGTTTCCCCTCGGGGCTACAGTTGAGATCACAGGGTTGGTACTATCTTAACCTTGTGGAATGGACAGGCCTATGATGAAGCATGCCACGCCTAGGTGGGTGAGGCCTTTCCGTTCATAAAAAGGAGACGTCTTCTGAGAGGTAGTCAATATATTGCATATGATTGAGTAGTGTCAGAAGTGCAACAGAATCCCGCCCTACGTTAGTGTGTTTATTTAAACATTATGGGCCTGATTACAACTTTGGAGGACGGTGTTAATCCGTCCCAAAAGTGACGGATATACCACCAGCCATATTACGAGTCCATTATATCCTATGGAACTCGTAATACGTCTGGTGGTATATCCGTCACATTTGGGACGGATTAACACCTCCTCCAAAGTTGTAATCAGGCCCTATATGCCAGCTTGATTGTCAGAAAACCTGAAGCTAAGGTATCTGCTCTAAAGGTGAGCAGTTAGAAGTATCCATCAGAAGAACAATTTACTTTCCTTTGGTAACACTCTTTCTGGTGGATACTCTGTTTAACTGCAAAGTCCTCACTGCCCTACCTCCTAACCTTTCTGTGGGTTGGCCTCTTTTGCCATCTAAAAAGGTACCAATTTAGAGAACTGCTTCTGGTACTGACAATTCATTTGTGCTCAGAGGGTGCAGAAAGATTCAGGCAAAAAAATAACATTGATGTAGGTGTGGTGCTTATATGCAGCTCTGCTCTGTCACTTCCGGGGCAAAATCAGACCAATGCGGAGCTGCATCGCATCACCTAGTCGTGCATGGGAGCACTGCTGTAAAAACTTTTGGATCCAGCCTGGCGACGGGGATATTCTGAAGGTGAGGAATGCTTTCCGACTCACAAAATGTGTTTAGTACACACCGAAAAGGCCAATCTGCTTATGGCAACTCTGATTTTGTGAACATTTTTGTTGGGTACTGCTATGCTTATGTTATTTAAGATTTTACAGCAATGTTGCTATAAACTATTTAAATTACATAAGTTGTACTTGGCAAGTAGATAACTCTACACTTGATGCTTGCAGGATTCTGGCAGTTTAGCTTACATTTTTGGGAAATGCCCAAAACTAAATAATGAAAGGCAAACCATAATTAATCAGTGTTCTTTCGTGGCTTCAGCAATGATTCATTTAGGACAGGTAAAAAAGCATTTATTTATCAGACAAATATTACAGATAAGCAAAATTTGTCTGATGCTCAGGAATTCACCAAAGTTTATATTAAACAAATTATTGTGGCTAGCCAGTCAACAAAGGATTGATACTCATTTCCAATAAATATTTTTTCTTAAAAAAGGTAAAATCCTTCCCAGTTGAGACCAGGTCTTTACTCTTGTCCAAAAATACTGATTATACACAAATTAAAGTCAAATGTGTGGGCATGTAAATTCTTGTGAAAGAGTGTTGAGTTGTTGGTCTAAGATCTCTGACAATGGAGCTTCTTGAGGTTTCACTGCAGGAACGCTGGAGCACCGCCAGCCTCTAAATAATTTGGACAGCCATACGATTGATGGAGTCGGCATCCACCGCTAAATAACCCATTTTGGTGTTCAAAAGAATATTGTGTGGAGCCACTTTTGTGTAGGACTGGCCTAAACCCCTTTGTAGTGTAGAAGCTGTTTGATACCCAGTTATTCATTTCTCTCACATCACAGCAGTGAAAGAGGCTCAAAGCTACTGCTGTGTTGGACACTTATCTGCCTTATACCCTGTAACTCAAGAAACCTGATGTAGATAGTATATTTGTAGTGAGAGTATGCTGTCCCACCCACCTTCTCCCAGCTCTCTAAGGAGTCTGCAGATCGCTGAGAGATGGGGAAATACAGGGAATATCAGTATCTCTCTGAGCTGCCATCAGTAAAACTTTGAGTGGGAAAGAACATCCAGAGGTTGGAAGCGTGTAAACACAATGAAGACAACGAAAATAAATCAAATGACCTCGGGCTTAGGGACTGACCTTTCTGGTTATTTGTCCGCAAACAGTGGTATTTAAACAAACTGTTGGAGTGCTGCAGTACATTGTTTTATGATTTAGTGGTTTGTCATTCTTTGGAGTAAAAACATAATTTCCCTTACAAGTAGCAGAGTTGTAAACTGTGGTAGCTCAGGCTTTGAACGAGTATTCTTTCTGTAGTCTTCCCACCCTGACTAGATGAGTACTGTGCGACATCTTTTAGTTATTGTCACAGCTACCTATCTGAATATAACCCTCCAAAAAAACTCTTGGGGCTGGACTGGGCATTCAGACATTTATTACTTGTTATGAGATTTTTGTTTGTTTGAAAAAAGTATTAAGGAATTTTGGTAAATGATAAAGTGCCCACAAGTTCTAATACATTTTCACATCAATTATTATAGTATATAATTATACTTAAGTTTGTAGCATGTGAAAGCTGGTTTTTCCAGTGTGTAAGTGCTGTAAATGACAGGTGCTATTTTAACTCTATATAACTGTAATTTAGTGACCTCGTAAGTACAAGAGGTTTAATTGACCTTGATTGAATTCGACCTTCTAATATATAGATCAAGAGATCTTCCCAGCGAATGCCTAGGGTTTCTGTGGAGTTTAATTATTGAATAGTTCAGAATATTGAGGAACAGCATTTGGTATATCTGTGTATGTAACAGCAACCTTGTTTTTCAAGGACCCTTAAATATATAAGAGTACGACTCAAATGTTGACACAGTGGTTTTATGAAAAAAAGCTAATAGTTAATGCCTGATACAGCGTCACACAAGAGGGTAATGCTAGAAAAATATTTGTCCTAGATGTTACAAAACACACGTGGCTAATTACAGGAGGATGTGAGAAAGAAAGTACAGAGAATACTAGTATTGAAGGTTGTTTTTTTCAAAGACATTTTAGGACTGACAGTGTAAACACTTATCAACAATTTAGAATTTGCTTTAATTTACTTTCTATCGAACTCTTTGGAGCCTATTTACAAAACTATGTTGTATCTGAAGTAGTACCTCAATTGTCAAACGTAAGTACACTTGAAATTCTATTCATTAACCTACATGTGGAGACCACCACCGTTGTGCTCCCTATCTTGTCTATGCAGAGCTCCCCACACACGTAGCTCTAAGTTTTTTAGTGCTAAATTTGAAAGAGACCAGAGGAGTGGTTGGAAAATGGGAAATACTTACTAAAAAATTGGAGGGATCATTTCAACTTTTTTTTATTTTTATTGATCCTCATACATCTTCCAAATTTCCCTCACATGACCAATAGGGGAGGAGGGGCAGCAAAGGTTCTCACCCAACTGCACTCCTCTGAACCCTAACCTCGTCTCCCCTGTCCGGGACAAACCTTCCATCCAAAACTCTAGTGCGGAAAGCAGAGGTAAGGATATAATCATAGGATCACTTCCTATCTATTTATACCTCCCCACTTCCCAACCATTGCTTCAGCGGATTCCAAAATCTGATCCTCTTACAAACTTTATAACAATCAAACTTATAATAGTAAATTAAAGAATGTTTCCATTCAATAAAAGTAGGGGGGACAGGGCTAATCCATTTCCTACAAATCTCCCTTCTCGCCACCAGCATCATATAAAACAATTTAGCTCCATCTCTACCCGTCTTCCGTGACTCATATGAGCAGCCAAACATCACAATCGAAAGGCTTGAGGGAAGAATATCCTTAGCTGCATCCCCCACCTCTTGCCAAAACGTACGAAGTAAAGGCGGTCAATAAACATATGTAAATCATCAGCTGATGCAGAACCACACTTCTTACACCTCACCACGATATCTTGTCTCAGCCTGGACAATTTTTTGGGAGTCCAGAAGGCTCTGTGAATAGAGAATAGATGATTTCTCCTTAACGTAGCAGGTTTAACAGTGTTATCCAAAAGTGTAGTAGATACTTGGTCTTTAAGCTGCAGCTCCGGCAAGCACTCCCTCCAGATTTCTTCTGGGAGCAACTTTTTTGAAAAACTACAAACATATAGTCTAATAATATTAAAAATGTGTTTGTAATTATATATTAAATGTTAATGACTTATTTTAATATTAAAATTGAATTAAACATTTCTTTAAATATTTAAAATAATTTAAACTAAGTATATTCATACTTTTGTATTGAAAATAATTTAAACGATCAGTGAAGCAGCGACTGTGGTTCTCGACTCCTGGGTGTGATAATCATATATTAAATGTTAATGACTTATTTTAATATTAAAATTGAATGAAACATTTCTTTCAATATTTTAAATAATTTAAACTATATGAGGCTACATCTGCCATTAAGCATGCATCTGCACTTTGATTGCGTCACTGGTCCATTTCTCGTATTACTGATTGCTTAGTAAAATGTGTGCGTGTATGTTACATTGTCTGAGATTTCTTCCTTGGTACCAGACTGAGCCACTGTAACTTAACTCATGGTCTTGTATATTCATGCGCCTCAGATCTCAAGCAACCCATATCTGCCAGAGACCTCCTATCACACAGAGCATATCTAGAGCAAAATACTTGACGGTTTTGAAGAATGTGTTAGCTTAATCGTTCTAAAAAACAGAAATGCATGATTCTGTGATTATGTGCTGCAGTGTTTTCCAGATGTTCTAATATTTTATTGGAGGAGTGGTATGTCATTCCAAGGTGGCCTACTGTAGCGTCACCTAGAACTTACATTTCCAAATACTAAAAACCATAGCGTCTCGTAGAACTTGAATGACTAAATAGTAAACATTTGTGTATGTCTTCTTTGGGTTCACTTATATTGGATCTCAAACTTCATCCAGTTATTCAAACACTAGTCAAAGATGTTTTATTGGTATATAATTGCTGTTTTATAGTTGACGTCTTCAGTTGTCTTTAATTTCAGAAATGTGTTATGTTGATAAAATATACATATGAATAATACATATGCAGTTCAGTAGTGTTCCCCATAAGCATTTTAAACAAAATAATACAAGATGGGCTGACGACCCTGTCATCATGGTCTTATTATTGTAATTGCGGTCACTCTACAGACAGCTCCAGCTGTCTTTCCGGGGTCAGCATTGTAAACTACACTCCACGGCGCCAGTCCGTTCTCATAATGGGATGTCTCTCGTGTCAGTTTCAGTTGCCTTACTTCTATGTTTTGCTTCCCTCCCTTTCTCTGTTTGACCCGTTCTCTAAAGCTTTTTGGGTTTGCCCTCATAAGATACAAAATTCTTCCTGCTCTGACCACAACATCGCAAACAAAGCCACTTTTAAAAACCAGTTTGCTGCCTTTTAGTGCCTCCTAGTGGTCAAACAGAAAAACTGAAGCAGAATTGTTGAACTACAGCATGATCTCAACCGACCACTCTAATCAAGAATTGGTAATGCCAACTTGTCTCGCTTGTATGTAAAGGTAAGCGACACTGATTGGAATTACAAATGTTTGTTTTAGGTTATCCAAGAGTAACTACACCTATCTTTGATTTTAGAGCCATTCTGTAGTTTGCATCCTCTCACCTGTTAAACTCCCAGCAGCCAAGCCCTTCCTCTAGCTCTAAATCTTGTTGTGCGGCGGGGTCCATGCTGTAATATTAGGGGCACCTGGCCTCATATACTTACATTGTCCTAGTACTGCTCTTGCTTATTCATGGTCCCTTCAGTGCCTCTGATCAGTGTCGTCTGTTTGCCGTTGCTAGGCTTCAGGTTTTCATCCATACTCCAATTCAAAGTAATAGCGTCGACATTCGCTCCAAGACATTAGAACCTTTTTTCAAATCCTACTTGAACAATTATATGTTAAACTTCCTCCATTTCAGGCATATCCTGCGCAAAGTGGATGTGGAATAGGTGCTCTCTTTGTCTCTCCCTGACTCTGACAAAGGTTTATCCACCCCTATACACAACAAGGAGAGTAGCTGCTACCTGATCCTTGTGTATGACACTGTTACCAAGTCCTTGCATTTCAACCGCGCATAACATTTGAGAATTGTAATTTCACCTTAAACATTGTAAGTACGAAGTCAAACTGTCGTGCATGCACAGTGCTGTTAGGTAAAATACCAGGACTGGCTGAAGCTGTTAGACATGGCACTGGTTCATAGCTATGTATAGTGCTCTACCGCCATTTATTCCTTCTGACTAGACAAGATCTGGTCCATCACAGTTGGTGACAACCCTAAGGCAGGCAGCATCGATACTGTGCATCAAGGTGTGTCATTGTGAGCCAAAGCAAATTTTAGGTGCTTGACAGAAGCTAGTACTGCTATGCAAATACATGGGATGTGAAGGACACGTTGGATCCTGGTGAAGTGCATTGTCTTTTTTTGCTGGATGGAGACAGAGTTATCTTCAGGGGTGGATATGAATAAGTGCCACCCCAACCTGAGTAGGAGACCATTATCCACTGGTATATCAGAATAAACTGCAGAAGATCTCCCCCAGGGGAAGAAAACAAATAGCATTGATACCAAGGGAGATGAAATGAGATGAGGACAGTGATTAGTAAGATGGCCTCATAGTCCAATGTTAGTCTGTGTTCTAAATAATTAATTCCTCCCTCCTTCCCACTACCAAGCTTATAAATTGAACTACCTGATCTGTAATACACCGCTGCTGATAATCTAAATTCTCAACAACAACTTCAGAGTAATGGTGATAAATCCTATGGGGAGAGATAGAAAGTTGACACAAGTACATGTGACTGGAATCATTCATAGGGGATCCATCCAGGATAGCCTCAGTAGAGTGAATGAGTCAGAATAGGAGGGACCACAAGAGAGTTACAAACCAGGATAGATTAGGTACCACAGGAACTCTTCCTCAGGAGAAAGCACAATAAGACAAGAACTGGAACAATGCCAGTGTAAAGTCTAAATACCTAAACAGTCAATGCAGGTAAGCAGGACTGGGTCTGGTCAAACAAAAGAAGTATTAGTACATCATCCTCTGTTCTGAAGAACTTACTGAGCACTACCATTCTGTGGCTGTGCCTTTTTATATACTCTGGCTAATTGCTAACTGTTGTCAGAGGGTCTGGTTGAAGTGAGGGAGAGGAAATATTTCCCCAGAGTGACCTGCTCTATAAATACAGACCGCATTACCACTGACTTCCAGCTCCCAGTGTGGTGTGGGGGCTTCCTGCAGACCTATACTATGTGGATTGCCACTCCTCACAAAGTCTGTGGTCTCCAGAATGCTCTTCCTTACTGTTCAAGTCTCCTAAAGCCAACTCCTAAGTCTCCTAATGCCACCTCTTTCCCTGTGACAAGGCTTTGTGACTAAGCGGGGGGTGTGCTGCCTGCAGTGGGGTGCAGGGTTTGATGGTAGGATAGTGTTCTGCTCCCTCCACCAAGGCCTCCTGGTTCAACCTTTATTAAGCTCTGACCAGTCTTGAATCCCATACTTTTTCCAGTCCACTAAAAACAAACCCCCACCCTGACGTGTGGCTGTGATGATGATGATTTGTAGAACTTTGTGTTCTTCAAGTTGTTCCACTTGTAGTGGAAGCAGTTTGTCAGGAATGCAGTGAAAGTGTTTGAATTCAAGAATAGCTTTCAGAACAGGCCCGTGGAATACCGGATACCCTTTGAGGTGTGAAGGTAAGAAAAACTGTGCTGAAACTTGATTGATTATACATTCACTTTGTTAGTCTTTGTATTTAGGTTTCAGCTTGGAGGAGATAACATAACAGATACCAGTGGGTAGGTGACCAAACAGATTGATTAGAGATAAAAGCAGGTGCATTTCTTCGATGATGATCAGAAACATCTGGGCATTTTCTTTCCTGTAACATTGATGACATTTTCTTGTATCAGTCTTTGATGGACTGTATTAAATCCCTGGTGTCTGGAACAGGAGAAGGCTAAGGGAATGATACTTTGATCATGCATAATTGGCATGCATAAAACCTGACGAAGGGGTGTACATCTCGAAAGCTGAATTAGTAGATCTAAATGCAAACTCAGCCAGTGATAGATAAACTCAAATCTTTTCTTGTTGGGTACAAACAGAAAGGGAAAATTACACAGTTGTCTGGTGCTTTTAGATTGACCATTGCTCTGGAGATTATAGAGAAATACCATAATGGAATTTCAAGCATTCTGTGGATCTCTCTCCATAATCTAGAAACAAATCAGGTATGTGCATCAGTCACGGATTTGTCTCATAATCCATGTGCACACCAGAAGTTGTGTTGGACAAAACGCTGAGCAAAGGTCCTGGCAGTAGGAAGAGCCCTCAAATGTATGAAAAGGGCTATCTTGGTCTAGATGTCTACCAGAGTGCAGATAGTGGTGTATGTGGCTTGCAAAGGAAAATCTGTGATAAAGGCCATCGCACAGATATGTCACGCATATGGTGGTATCAGTAGCAGATAGAAACTCTTTAGGTTATGGTTTTGAGCCATGTTCAAACTATACAACTTTTCATGTAGTCCTTTGTCTCTAGTCAGGCTTTTCGACCACGCATATAGACTAACTGATTCATGGGCTTTGCATGTACCACAGTGCCACTTCTGTATCTGTCATAGTAACTTTCAAGGTGTTGTTGTTGCCTTTCTACCCTAAGGAGCCGTACCTGATGTTCATGAAAGCATATGCCATCTTAGACTGTAAGGGAAGCATTACTGTTCAGAAAAGTTGGCCCATCAGTATTTTGATAGGCTTCCAAGGTCCTGAGCAGGATTCTCTATAACAGCTAAGACCTTTAAGGTGAAATGATTGGACTTCCTTCTATTTCATCTTTTTTCCCTCCATTTGGATCCATGGCAGGGCATTTGCGTTGATGTTCTGTGAACATGGTTTTAAGGCTACCATGACGTCTAAGCAAGAAAATAAAATCGAACATATTGGTCGCTGTTTGCCCACTCTGGCTGTTTTAAGAATCCAAGGTTCTTAGATTTATAAGAATGGTGATGGATTGGCCGGGGTGAGGACATTTATAAAATATCTATTTGTCCAAAGGACAAGATGCCTCAAAAATCTACTTGTTCTGTTAAAAAAAGCACTTTACTTTTTTGGTGCCATGTAGTAAGGTGATAGATCATTGCAGCATCCTTCATATGTCAGAGCTGTGACAATAGCCCCTTAGATGATGCTAGGGCTTATGGTATATCAGGGTTAGGCTCTAGCAAGGCTCTTGCCACTTTGCCAATGATTTTGCCACCTTTCAACAATGGCACCTACATGGGTTAGGGGTAACCAGAAAACTGTAGGGTTGCAGTTCCCTATGACGCAGTGCACATTGGTGCACACCCACAAACTTACACATTTTAGGGTATTCACGAGCCTCTCTCCACTCTCTTCCCACACTGGAAAAGGTTGACAGTTTACTCCTAACCAGGTCTCAAGAATATTGTTTTCCAGTATGCCGAAAATAAGGGGTTATATGAAAGTGAATTTGAGGTGAGTAGGTTTTCGCATGGCAAATAGATATATGTGTATATTTGCTCTTGCAAAAATGGAATTCATTAAAATTTGCTGGAAGTACAGTTTCCAGACCTACTTCTACAAACTCTTATGGACTCCTGAAATCCTAAATTTGCACCAAAGTAAGGATGTATACCGGCTCATGCACTTTTGTAACTATCGTTTAAGAACAAAGCCCCTAAGCAGAGAGTTCTGCAACCATGGCTTCCCAGTACCGTTGTATGATTGAGCAGGGCCAGACCATGTGATAGAAAGGTTGGGGTTGTAGTACAGCTTTATTTCAGCCTATGAATGTCAGATTGACAAGAAGGCATCTGCCTGGAAGTGACTGGAACTGCTCCCTGGTACTGATGGGAGCTACTTTGTGTGTGGATGTGCTCCTCGTGAAAGGGCAGCATGCTGTAGCTCATATAATTCAACCAATGGTTAAAGTGTGGTGATGTGTTGCCCCTTGATGCAGTGATGAGTGAGTTGTAGAAAAATGTGAATCACACAAGCACAGGCAGATGGATGAAGTGTGGCTGAATATCCCTATACGTAACTACGTCATACACATCATTTTAGTAAAATCAAAAGGTTCTGGCTAACACACACCTAAACGAGCCAATTGGTATGTCATTGGCTGCCATCCTTCTGCGTTAAAAAAGAAAGAATCAAAGAAAGGAAGCAAGGAAAGAAAGAAGGCAAGAAAGAAAGAAGGAAAAGAAGAAAGAAGGAAGGCAAGACAGAAGTTAAGAAAGAACAAAATAAAGACGTAGCAAGAAAAAAATGAAAGGAGGAATAAGGAAAGAGAAAGGAAGAGAAAGGGCAAAGAAAGAGGAAAGACATCAGCGGAAAGGAAAGCAAGAAACAAGGAAAGAGGAAGAGAAGGAAAGACTGGTAGAGGGAATGAAAGCAAGAAAGAAGAAATAAAGGCAAGAAAGGAATTAAAGCAAGTAAGGAAAGAAGGAACTAAAGGAAGAAATAAGGAAATAATGAATGAAAGCAAGAACAGAAGGCAAGAGAAAAAATCAAGAGAAAAGAAATGAAGGAATGAAAGAAAAATGAGGCAAGAAAGAAAGAAAATAGGGATGAAAGAATGGAAAAAACAAAAAAGGAATAAAAGAAAAAAGGAAAGTAAAAAAATAAGGAAAGAAAGAATGAAAGAAAAAGGGTAGAAAGAAGGAATGAAAGAATGAAGAAAGAAGGCCACTCTCTCTCTACAGTCTCATCCCTGATGTCAATTCAAACTGTTTTCTGACATTGTTTGCCTGCAGAGTCCCTTGGGTGAGCCCCATTAGAAACAAATTTGAGGGGTATTGCATTATTGTGAATTTCGCTAAACAATCTGTTGCTGGTGCATTGATTATTTTGTCTTTTTTGGACTTTGCACAGCACAACTAAGCCAAGTGAAGGTGCTGCCATTGGGGTACTTTTATAGAGTCCTGGGATTGGGGGATGACGTTTTGAGGGAGAGGACCGCCCTGAGTTGACACTGAGTGATTTTTATTCTGTACCTACACTAGTTGTTTCTCTTCTGACTCGGGAAGGGCCTGTGCTGGGCTTGCAGTTCGGTGTAAAACTTCCCTTGACTGCACCATTTATGCTAACAGTAGGCAGATTCAAGCATTCCATGTCAAGTGGTCAAAATCCTTCAGCTTTTTTCTTATCAATTTTTATATTGTAACTTTTCTTCCAAAGGTCAATCCCAATTTTGTTTTTCTGTTACATTTTATCTGTGACCTAGAACTTAACCATTTTCATCATGATCCCGACCATAACATTGTGCTTGCAAGGGGCTTAAGTGCAAAACTGAATTTTTGATGTGGGTGGTCTTGTATGTTCAGAACTATACATCTTTAATTCTTCCTCTATGGTTGCGCCCATCTGACCCAGAGATCGTAGAGGATCAGTGTTATTCCCATATTTGTCTGAACACAACCTGTTCTGACATCTACGTTTACCAGTGGAGCAGGATTGTCGACTACATTTTGCTAGCAGGAGCTTTTCCCGAAACTTGAGGGAAGGTTTGGTCATCCTTAGCATTTTCAGCTGTCGTAATCCTCTTTCCATTACTGTGTCTTGCCCGAGGACCTGCCCCTGGACCAACGTTGTGAGGGGATGAATCTTCTCCCAAACAGTGATGGGCTTAGACTAGCGGAGGTCAGCTAATCTGAACGATGTATACAGAGCAGACTCTGTCAGGCTCTTGAGCATGCTCTACAAAATTTGAGATTGACCTTTAACTCTCCATGCAGTGTGGACCTCTTTGTTGCTTTTGAACACAACATCAAAAACACCTCATGAGGCCCATTACTTCCACCAAGCTGGTTGCCAACTCTTGGTTTGACAAGGCCTGCAGGGAGGCCAACTGTTGCCTGCAGAGTGCCATCAGGACAATCCCTTGGGTTGCCTCTTGTTGAGGAATTCATAAATCCATTATCAGCCAGAAGGAAGGCGGATCTTGGGGATGATGTTTGGTGTAAGTTGGTTATTTCTTGCAGGTCCAGAAACACTGATCTGTTTTGACACACTGTCAAAAAACAACAAATTGCTAAATACAGATTGTAACTTTGTGCCAATATCTGTGTTGACTCTTGAGTGGGTCATTTTAAACAAGTTTATCACACATCTGATTCACTCGGGAGATAGATCTTTGCTCACCACTTTTCCTTTGGAAATTGAAGGCTTTGTGGAGGAAGTAGCAGAAACTATTTGTGAAAGCCCCATGTGTAAAGCCCCCTGGCCAGATGGGGTACCCATGGATCTATACAAACTGGAGATGGATCTTTGGTCACCCATCTTAACAAACTATGATAATTTAGCCTTCAAAACCGGCCTTCCTAGTTCGTGACATTCAGCAATTATTGTTGCTATCTTTAAAAAAGGGATCAGTGCCTCCCCCTGCTGTAATAGGTCCATATCCCTTTTGAATTCATCTGTGAAAGTCATTGTCTGGGTTATTCTCAACTGAATTATGAATTATGTCGTAGGTGTCACGACAATCATATAATTTCAGACGGTCAACATGGTTTCAAACACAGTTTGTACACCCAAGAGAAGTGCCTTAATCTATATTTATTAATTCTGACTATACCTCAAAAAGGGGCCCCTTTTATCTTGTATTCATGGATCTGGCCTGCGCTTTCGATAGTGTGGGCAGATCCAAATTATGGGATTTGTTGGTGTCCATGGAGCACAACTCTGGTTTTGTGTCTTTCTTACCTGCTTTCCATTTTGACCTCAGTGCTTCAATCATATATGCGCCGAAGGAGAATGTACTGAGAGTTGGCTTGGGTCGAGACGTCTGGCAGTGCTGCATCCTGGCCCCAGTATGTTAATGGCCTGGATGTGGCCTTGGTCAACAGGGGAAAGGACATTCTGACCACCAGTGGCTGGCGTGTCCCCGTCCTCCTATTCACAGATGATGCAATCTTATTATCCAGAACACCCAATAGCCTTCAGCTTCTGTTGAACTCTATTGTCCTCGCCATGGATGGTCTGGGCTTAAATGTGAATCTTGCTAAAACTTTATGGTCTAAAGAACTTGAAATCGCGTTATTTTGCACTTCGGGGAACCCCTTTAGGGAGAACTCACGAATTTCCATATTTTGGGGGGTATTTTCAACTCACAAGAGTCTTGGGCTCCATGTCGGAATCAGAGAAGTCTTAAATTTTGTAATTCTATAGGATATCTTTTCAGCTTTGCTTCCAAAATAGGCAACCAAACTGTAGCACCCCCTTATTGAAATATATAAAAGGAGGTATCTGCCCATCCTTATGGTTCTGGTCTATGGAGGTACAAATGTGTCAGACACTTGCGGGATGAGGAAAATACAGTGTGTAGGTGTATCCTTGGTGTGTCAGCAAGGTCACTTACTTACTGTGTCCATGAGGAACTCAGTCTACTAAATGTATCTGACAACATTAATCTGGCCCCTCTGATGTTATGGTGCTCCATCTAGCGAAATTGGAGGACTTTCTGAATAAGATCATCGGGGGCTGCCTTGCATGTGAATAGGGCCTTCAGATCCCCTGGCTCAGTAATATTAAGGACATCTGCAATAAGTGAGGTCGTCCTAACATCTTTTCTTTGCCTGGTGATATCACGGTGAGAGAAAAAAGCTGGCTTCAATCCACCTGCAGAGAACACAGCAAAATAGATTTGTCTGAGCTGAGGAAGCCCGCCAATAGAGAGTACCTGCTGGTACTAACTACCTCTGGGTTGAAGGATTATCTGATAATGGCCTGAAAGTTTGGGATAGGATACTTCTAACCATATTTCGGTTAGGCCAGATTAGGTGTTAGCTCTCTTTCCCTTTAGGCCAGTTTGACCCAAAAGCAATTCTGGTCTGTCCAAGCTGTCCTTGCAAACCTTGGGGTACTTTTTATATTTCTGTGGGTTTTAATGCAGTTATATTAGAAAGTTCTTAATTTCACTCACAGATCTGCACCCCTGTTTTTGCTGTTGCTACCTACTCCAGGAGTTTGTGCAGGTGTGGCCGGCCACCTTCCTTAACCATGTATTATGGCTCACTATTGTTTTAGCTGTCTGTATATCCCTGCCAGTGTTCCGTAACATACGGATAAGTTCATAGATTTTTAACTGTAGAAGGTATTTTTAGCTTGCTTGTCACACTGAGTCTCTCCAGCCATGTTCTGTATGTTTGTTTTGATGGGTCGTCCGACGTGCAATCTTGTTTTGATGCCAATTGGGGCAGAATGACACCGATCACAGTTTTGACCTTATGTTGTGTAGTTATGGCCATTCATGCTGCAGTTTGTATTTCATGGATGGTTTACATTTTTAGCTCCTTGTTTTTATAAATGATGTCTGTATGTTTTAAATCTTGTATGTTTTTATCAACTTTTTATGTATTTTATTTGTTTGTGTTTTTATGGTTTGTTTTATGAACTACCAAAGCTATTGAATTGATTAGTTGAATGAAAGAATCAACGAAAGCAAGAAATAATGAAAGCAAGTATGAAAGAAAAAAAGGAAAGAGGGAATGAAAGAAGGAAATACAGAACAAAATAAAAATTAAAGAGAAGGAATGAAAGACAAGGAGTGAAAGGAAAAGAGCAGGAAAGAGGAATGAAAGAAAGAGGGAGAGAGAAATAAAGAAGGAAAGAAGGAATTAAAAAAAGTGTTACAAATGCTACAAATTAAACATGTTGAAGGCTGAGTTTCTTCCTGGGCAAAGTTTATTAAAGAACCATTGGAAATTGAGTCCAGAATAAACGTGTTCTGCAGAATTGCCTGTTTATAAATTCATATAAATAATATTGAATCTTTCAGTAACTCAATACAGAGTAGTTTCAAATGGACTGCAATCTGTAATTCTGTGGAATTCCATTTGGAGTCTCTCGTGTTAATCTGAGAAAGTCAGAAGAACAAAGGACTTTCCCTAAAGGAATTTGCAACAGCATTTGTTTGAGAAAAGACCTGATAAAGAAAGCGTGGAATATGGCCTTTGCTCAGTTCTGGTATAAAAAACCCTGCTGACATAGACTCTAAATACAAAGATAACATCAAAGTAATAAATTAAAAACATAAACATTTGCACGGATGGGAACTAGCTTTTGTGTAGATGTGCTCATTGTGAAAGAGCAAAATGAAGTCACTCAAAGTGAAGTTATCCACTGGCTCATGTGGGCTCGACTTGCTGCCCCATGTTGTTTGGTGTAGTGAGTGGAAGCAACATGTGAAAGACTCGCCAACAAACCAATGTATGAAGAAAGCTGGCTGAAAGCCCATTTAAATAAGTATATTGTTCATAGATGTTTTTTTTAAATCATTAGGTCTTGGCTAACGCCGGATGCATGCAAAGAAAACGGGCCTTACTTATACCGTTGTAGTTATAAACATAAATGAGGTCCCAATCCCTGTAACTCAGTGCTGCTGCACCTGGTGCACCATTGCTAGTTACACCCCTGGTTGTTTTGAACGGGGGCCCCAAGAATCCCTAAGGTGTGGTGCTGCCGTGGCTCCTTCTATCCTTTGCTTGTGGTTTCTGGTCCCTAATTCCTAAGGAAAGCGATTCAGAAGACTACTGTAGAATATCTTTTTGACAATCCTCAGGTCACAGTTTTACCCAATTGTGGCTGACATTTAGTTTTGAACTGCAGAAGATTTGATCCAAAATGTGATTTTAGCAATGAAAATGTAGTTGCAGGTGCCCCTTTATTTCTGGTAACCACTCGAGTCATAATAAACGTAATCGCCTCGATCAAGATTCAAAACTTCATTTACGTTGAAATTAGTGCTTGAAATGGAAAAACAGAAGTGCAAGCACATAGTTGCTTCAGAGAAGTCCCTGTACTCTCCAGCTAAAAGCGTTGCATCTCTGCTGAGAAGTGCAGGCACTGTCCCGCACAAAATAAAGACGTGCAGATACTCAGCACCTGACAGCTGGCCCATTTAAAGTAGAGTTTACGAGATTTTAATGCTGTAGTAGCTTAAGACGAGCTGGTTTCCACATTAGAGCTCTAAGCTACCTTGCCCACCAGCTGCACATCCTGGGCAGTCAGTGGCAGCTTCAGAATGTAAAGAAAATTTCAGCAATATTCCTTGAAGATGCGCCCAGGTTTGCACTGGGTTCTCTGTTCCACCTGCTATCAGGGCAAATCCTTTCAAACAGATCTAAACCGTTGCTTGTCCAACAGCAACTTGTCAGCATATCCTGTTACAGGGTCCAACAGTCATGACCTGAGATGTATGCGTGTCTCCTCTGCTGCTCACCTGTACCCTGAGACTCACCTGGGATGGATCAGTCGGGCTAATACTGATGCAACTGATTGTAAGTTGGGATATGGACCAGCCTCTGCTTGGCCAGAATGTCTTTTTGTTTATGTACCATTCTATATTTCTATTGGTTATCCACATAGCTGTGTAAAGTTGTCAACATGCAAGGCGTTCCATGACTCATTCATGTGTGGTATGTGCTATACTAAATCACAAATATAAACAGAACTGAAACAAATCTTGATATTGTCTTAAGCTTTGTTATTCATCGGAAATGCTCACTGATTCTCATTGCCTTTTGATTCAGTAATGACATAGAACTATAGGCATTGGTCCTAGATGGGCCACATGGTTTGCAGAATGATGCACAGTCAGCATGAAGTGAACGTCATACGTTGCTCCTCTGAAGCTTCTACATTCACTTTTACATGATTGGAGTGAATGATAAATTATTGTTTGTAATCTCTTGTTTTTTGCAGGAACACTTTATGGAAGTAATAAAGAATCAGGAATTTCTGTTGTTACCAAGCTGCGAAATTGCAAAGTTGCTAGCAAGTGACGATATGAACATCCCAATTGAAGAAACCATACTGAACGCACTGCTGACATGGGTGTGCCATGACTTGGAAGCGAGGAGGAAGGATCTCAGTAAATTACTAGCTTACATTAGGCTGCCTCTTCTTGTGCCACAGGTATGAGCATTCACTTTACTTTGATATATGGACGAGCATGCTTATCTTCCATTGGAATCTCTTCAGTGCCTTGTTAGGGGTATGAAGCACCATATAAATGTACCAAACTTAGAGTACAGATAGGCAGACTGCTAAAGTACATTTATGCCTGAATTGGAGCTACACCCATGCATGGCCATAGTGTGGGTGGCTTGATTGGGCATGGATTCGGTGTCCATCAACCCATCCCAACATTGATTCTTAGGTGTGACTTATTCATGTATTTCCAGGAATAAGAGAGGATTCTGAAGGATAAACACTTTGTGAATCAAAAACATTTATAAGCATGTCTTACTTTGGGAATTTTTAGGAGTGAGGTACACCAAAGCCCAGAGTAAGAAATAACTACTTGCAGGAAAAGCTTTGAAAAGCAGGCCTGAAAATGCAGGATTAAATCAGACTGAGGATGGAAGTAAAATAAATCTGCTTAATAAGCTTTGTAAATCATCTCCTGTTCCTGGATATCCTGCTAGTTTGTTAAGGCCAGGTGTTGAAAAGAACATCAAATCCATACAGATGCTGTGCTCCTGTTGTGAATGTATTAACTGTAACTGAAGAGTTCTCTCTTCTTTCTGCAGTTTCTAGCCGACATGGAAAATAATGTGCTCTTCAGAGATGACATTGAATGTCAGAAACTAATCATGGAAGCAATGAAATACCATTTACTGCCAGAGAGAAGGCCTATGTTACAAAGTCCACGCACCAAACCTAGAAAGTCCACAGTCGGAGTATTGTTTGCAGTGGGAGGAATGGATGCAACCAAAGGTACTGTTTTTTAAATTGATCTTTGTGTTGATTACACTAGGCTTAATCAAAAATGGGTTAATTTTCATTTTTTGAACAGCCAGCCATCACCGCTACTTGTTTTGGCCTTTTCTATAGGTACAAAATGTGTTGTTGAATAAATTTGTGAATATAGTTACTGACTACTCGTAGAAACTACTGAAGATTCTGTTTAGTTGTCTCCCACATTTTATGTGACAATCCTAGAACCCCATACATGTTTATTTTCACACAATTAAAAGCAATAATACATCTAGTTGACCATCCCCTGCCTAAAATTTGCATGTGTGGATTATGAAGAGGTTCACGTCTGTAGAAGAAAGGACGGAACTGGTAACTTCGCCTTAGGTGTATCACTTAGTTGAACATTCCAACCCTTTTTCTCTCTGTGTGAAATCTCACATATTTGTTGATAATCTGTATCGAGTTGTGTGCTAGATGTTGGGTTTGCCACTCTCCTGTCTTTGGGCTCTGAATAAAATTAATATATCCTTACTTGAAAATCCTCAATGGAACAGCAGCAAGAATCCTCAGTGCTAGCTCAGTATATGTTTGTTTGTTCTCTTTTACCGCCTTTAAAAATGCCATAGCCACATGTACAATGAAAAAATATTTATTCCCCTTGTGTGTTACTCTCAACTGGACAGCAGGGAAGCCTACCAAAGCCTCCTTTTTAACAGCATACAAAACTTTCATCATAGCCAGGGACTCTTGGCAAAGATCAGGGAATGAGAAAAAGTGGGTGGCATCAGAAGTACTGCTTTGGTTCGTTCTTCTCTAAGCCTAAGATTGTGTCTTTTAACAGAATCCAAGACCGTCATAGTGCCCCCAGGCAAGTTACCTTCCCCTTGCTATTCAACAGATTCTGCAACAGATCCAACATCACCCCCTGAGTCAGTCCAGCTAAATAGAACCATGGACCTCAGTACCTGGAGCAAGGCCCCACCTCTGTATATTGTGCAGGAGTTCGCATTGGTTCTTTAGGCACATCAGGCTTCCCATCATGCAGTTTGTTTAAAGTTGCTATGTCTCATAGTGCACCTTTGACTACTTGTGTCTCACCTTCCACTTTCTGTGGCACAGCTGTATGGTCGAAGTTTGTTGTTCCATCTGCAAGACTCTAGCAGCTAGCCCTTTAATATTTTCTCTAACAGATCTCCCTTCAGTTTGAATTTTATTCATATTGTTGTTCATGTTAATATACAATAACTTAATGGACCATAGTCATGTTTGCTCTCTCTTAGTTAAACCTGCATGTTCCTATGAGCCATCTTCCCCACTTGACTGTGCCATCCCTTGTTGGTTACTCTGGGGTCAGTCATGATGGCAGGTTGATAATCCGTTGAACTCCCTGCTGAACTGCATCCCAGATGGCGGAATTCTTCACAGTATGTGAGACAGTTGTAGCAAATGCTATGGTGTGAGTCCTACATAGGCACAAAAGCACTGCTAAAGGGCCCACACTGGGAAGTAGCTCAAGCCTAGCTAGACTAGAACAGATCTCTAATGGCTGAGGGACACTGCACACAGTCTGTAATTGCTGCCCACTCAGTGCACTTCTCGACTCTCACCTAAAATTTCGTGCCTTTCAAGACCCCCCAACAGTCATCTCGGAGAGGTCTGCATTTGCCACTGCCAATTCTGTTTCAGTCTTTGTGCAGCTCAAAGGGTGTGCAAGTATCACTCAGTATCCAATGATCGTTCAAAATGTTGGTTCAGGAGTTGTGATCTATCAATTAAAGGAGTCTGTATCAGTGCCACTGCTTCTCATCTGCACATTCAAAGCAGCAAGACCAGTCCACAGAGCTGAAAAAATGACCAAAGTAATGTGTGGAATGGCTGCAAACATCTCAGCTAATGGCAGTTGCTTGGGCTGTATTCCAAGCCTGTTTTTTCACCCATTATGCCACTTCATCTCAAACTGAATAACCAGGTCCTCTCTGAACATTAGCAAAAGTAATCACAGCTTTGTTTCCATCTACTTAGGCCTCATTATTGAGCAACAGCTTGTTGTGTGGCACAGTGAGCTCAGGACCCACGTCTTGGTATAACCATCAGTCCTCATCAGTGACTTGTAGCTTGAATCATCTGGCACAACAAGCACATGTTCCACGTTTCAGCATTCCCAGTTTCACAAGCCTCACACAAGTACAACCATATTGGGCCTTAGTTCATTGTCAGTCCATTTTCTGCCCCATCTGTTAGCAGTATTTAATCACTGTGTTTCATGTTGTACAATAAGATGCAGATTACATGACACAATTGTGGACAGGAGACAAGGAGAAGCATTCCCATGATGACAGTACAGTATAGCTGAATGTTAGTCCACATCCAGTCATGGTGATTTTCGACATTCACGTTGTACATTTTCGGTATAAAAGATGTCATTATCCACCTGCCCTTCTCTAGACAGGTATGGTCTATAAGCATCCCATCTGTCAGCTTTTACATAAAACATATCTGTTTCCTAAACTATCCTCTCCCCTCATTACATATAGAGAGACCTAGCTGGATGGCCAGATAGTATTTTCTCATGCATCAATTCACTGTTCTATTTTTGGCCAAAGCAAGAGCAAGCTTACCAGAGTCAATCAATCAATCAGGGTTCTTATAGAGCGCGGCTAATCACCTGTTCGGGTCTCAAGGTGCTCAAGTGTGAGGCTGGATGGGTACTGCAGCTCAGTTGAAGCACTGGAAGGCCAGTTCAGTCGAAGAGTCGGGTCTTGAAGTCCTCCCTGAATTGAGGCAGAGAGGGAGATTGCCTGAGAAAAGAGGAAAAGAGTTCTAGGTCTTAGCAGCAAGGTAGGAGAAGGATCTTCCTCTGGCTGTGGTCTTGCGGATCTGTGGGATGGTGGTCCGGGTCAGGTGAAAGGAATGGAGTTGTCTGGTGGGCATATGTGGTAGGCGAGGTGGTGGTTGAGTTATGCAGGTCGGATGTTGTGGGGTGCCTTGTAGGCGTGCAAGAGGAGCTTGAATGGGATTCTTTTGTTGATTGGGAGCCAGTGTCGGTCTCTCAGGTGCCCGTAGCTGTGGCAAGGGATGTCCAGGATAAGTCTAGCGGCATCGTTCTGGATTCTTTGCATCTTCTTTTGGAGCTTCTGGATGGAGCCTGCGTAGAGTGCATTGCCGTACTCAAGCTTGCTGCTGACGAGCACCTGGGTGACTGTACTTCTGGATCCACTTGAAGATCTTTTGGAGCAGGTGGAGCGTGTGGAAGAAGGAGGACGAGATGGTGTTGACTTCATAGATAGCGAGGTGCCAAGGATGATACAGAGGTTAAGGGCGTGGTTGGTCCGTGTGTGTGGGTGGGGGGGAGGGTGGCATGGACCGAGAGCTGGAGGCATACCAGGAGTCGTCCCAGGCGAAGGGGGTGGTGCTGAAAATGAGGACTTCTGTCTTGTCTGAGCTGAGCTTGAGGCAGCTGTCTTTCATCCAGGTGGCGACAGCCTTCATCCCATTGTGGAAGTTGGTCTTTGCAACTGTAGGTTCGTCGTTGAGGGAGTGGATCAGCTGACTGTCGTCAGCGTAGGAGACAATGTTGAGTCTTTGGTTTCTGACAGTGCCTGCTAGCGGGGCCATGTAGATGTTGATAGGTTAGGCTCAGGGAGGAGCCTTGGGGGATGCCGCAGCTGATATCTGTAGGTTCGGATGTGAACGGTAGGAGTCTGACTCTCTGAGTCCGGCCGGTGAGGATGGAGAGGATCCATTTCAGGGCTTTGCCGCGGTTGCTGGCATCATGGAGTCTTGCGCAGAGGGTGGGGTGGGAGACCGTGTTGAAGGCAGTCGAGAGGTCCAAGAAGATGAGGGCTGTGGTTTCACCTTGGTCTAGGAGATTGCGAATGTCATCTGTTGCAGGAGTGGTACAGGGTGTGGTTGGTCTCGATTAATTCTGAGAGTTGGGAGTTGATGGCTTTCTCTATGACTTTGGCCGGGAAGGGGAGCAGAGAGATGGGTCTGTAGTTCTGGAGTTCCATCAGGTCAGCGGAGGGTTTCTTCAGCAGGGGTTTGATCTCTGCGTGTTTCCAGTCTTCAGGGAAGGTGGCAGTCTCGATGAAGCAGTTGATGGTGTGGCAAAGCTCAGGAGTAATGGTGTCGCTGACTCGGTTGAACATGTGGTAGGGGCAGGGATGCGAGGGGGTTCCGGAGTGTACAGTCTTCATGATCCATAGGGTGTCATCAGTGGTGAGGGTGATCCAGTTGGTCAGGGTCAGCTGGGATCCAGAATCTTTGGGGGCAGTGGTTGTGGGTGGGTTATGTGTTGTGAAGCTGTCGTAGATGTCAGAGATCTGGCGGTAGAAGAAGGTGGCGACGTTGTCGCAGAGGGCTGGGATGGTGGGATGTCCGTGGTGTCAGTGCTGGGTTTGGTGAATTCTTTGATCACGATGAAGAGTTCTTTGCTGTTGTGTGCATTTGTGTTGATTTGTTCTTTTAAAATGGTTTTCTTCGTGGATCTGATGAGGCTGTGGCGTGATGTGACAGCAGTTTTGAGGGCTGCGGGGTCTACTGGGGTCTTGCTGCACCTCCATCTTCTCCCAGGTGGCCCACAGGTGCGTCTGGACTCTTGGAGGGCAGGGGAGAACCAGCTGGTTTTCTCAGTGGTCTGTTTGCCAGAGGGTTTCTTGAGGGGGGGGCAGAGTGTTGGTGCAATCGGAGATCCGTCGGTGGAGGAGGCGTGCAGATGTGGTGGCGTCCGTGGAGGTCGGTGGTGGTGTGTTGTGGAGGGTGGTGGAAAGTTGGGCTTCATTGACCTTGTTCCAGCTTCTGCGCAGGTGGCGGAGGGCATGATGGTGATGGGTAGGTTTGGTGAAGAAGTAGACGCAGTGGTTGTTGATCCATAGAGGTTTGGCTGTGTGACTGACAGAGGTGTTGCTGCTGGCAGAGAAGATGGGGGTCAAGCGTGTGTCCTGCTGAGTGCATTGGGGAGGTGACCAGTAAAAGTCAGATGCTGGTGAGGTTCTCCAGTAGGAATGAGGTGTTTGGGTCACTGAGGTTGTCCAGGTGAAAATTGAGGTTGCCAAGGAGGATGTAGTCTATAGAGGTGAGGGCGTGATGTGCAATGAAGTCGGCTATGGATTCGCTGAAGGAGGTGGGGTTTGGTGGGGGTCTGTAGACAAAGGTGTTGTGTAGGGTGGGGTTCGGGTTGGTCTGGAAGGGGAGGTGCTCTATGTTGGGTGCGTGGTCACCGGTACTGTTTGTGAGGCGGAGAGCGTTCTTGTGTATGATGGTGATTCCTCCTGCCGGTCGGTTGGCGCAGTCCTTGTGAATGATCTTGTAGCTGTCTGGGATGGTGGTGGCGAGGTCCGGTGCAGAGGTGGGGTTTAGCCAGATCGCCATGAGGAACGCAATGTCGGGTGGTGGAGTCTAGCAGGTCCCAAATCTCCACGGTGTGTTTCTTGAGGGAGCGTGTGTTGAGCAGAATGCAGCTAAGATGGTCGTGTCTGGTTCTTGGGGACCGTGTGGTTGGTAGGGCTGGTGTGTGGTGACAGGAGAAGGCTCAGTTGCGGCAGGCAAAGGGTCTTTGGATGTCGCTTAGTGATGTGGGGTGGCAGGCAAAGGGTCTTTGGATGTCGCTTAGTGATGTGGGGTGGCAGGCAGTTTTTCATTAGTTGTTAAGGGAGTGGAGGAAGCTGGCGTTGCATTGGTGAGGGGTGCGGGGACCAAGGTCTCTGGCGCTGGGTGCGGTGCAGGCGTTGATGGGCGCAGACGGGCTTGCCTTTGGCGTGCCAGCGGCACTGCCGCATAGCAGCTGCCATTACGTAGTGGTGGGGAGGAGGGAGGTGTTGGTCATCTGGGAGGCGGGAAGCATCGCTGGGAGGGGGTGGGGCTGCCGGGGTAGGCAGCGACGAGGGAGGGAAGCACAATGGACACAGAGAAATACAGACGAGAGATACAAGAAAAAAACATAGAAAGAGAAAAACAGGAAAATGATAAACACAGGAAAAATAACAGAAAGACTTGAAAAACAGAGACAGACAATAGTCACCACTGGACCAGTAGGGATGACGCACGGGCCTGCGGGTGGAGGAGGGCCTTAAACACTACAACTAGAGCACAGGGGGGTACACAGCTACCAGGTGGAGCTGCGCGGCAGGGAGCAATGCACGCTGACTAGATCAGTGAGGTTGCTCCTTCACTGCGCAGCGGGTGCCATTAAGTAGAGGTGGGAGGTGCTGGTCAGCTGGGCTGGAGGGGCGGGCAGCGCTGAGGGTGGGAAGCGCAACGGTACATGAAAGGGGCACAGAGAAATACAGATAAGAGAAATTCAAGAGAAAAATACAGTAAAAAGATAAACACAGGAAAAATAACAGAAAGACAGAAAAAAGGAGACAGAGACAGACAGTACACATCACTGTACCCCCAGGGATTAGTTTTTCCTAGTTGGAAGTTTTGACAGTTTCAGATAGTTTGAATAGCAACTGAGGTGTATGTTATGGTCAATCCAAGAAGCCGACTTTCATGATTCTAATGTAAACAGGGCTCCAAAAATCTATTTGACCACTCACTATGGCAAGTTTTATTTTATGAGGTCGAGCTATTTTTAGAGTCCACTCGACCCTTCTGGCAGTAAACAAAGAACAGGTGCTCTGTTCAGTTAGAAACTGAATTAGCAATTAAGATGCCTTTAAATCTTATTCATGTCACATTTGCAGAGACAGAGGTCAAACGTCAATTTGTCTTCTTGCAATGCCAGTACTTTTACTTGTGACTGCAGAGTTCCAGGATTTTGTAAGGTGAACTTTCTGACCTATGTGAAATTAAAGGTTTTTGGTATCTGGTTTTTCCAAACACACATTATTAATATAAAGAAGTTAACTTTACAAACATTTCAACATATATTTCAGTAGCTGTGAAAGACTATTTATTCTACTTCTGTGTGTTGAACAAAATATTTTAATAGAATAAAAAAGTCAGGAACACTTTACTTGGTGCTGTGCAAATGATAAATGTTTTCTGAAACCCAATTTTCACAGAAGTAAAGCTGCAAGTTAGTGGGAAGGTTTTTGGACATTTCTTGGAAATTTACTGTCTGTAAATGACAGTACGCTACCACATAATGCTTTAGTAATCTATTTATTAAAAGTGAGTGTTTAAACATAAACCGAGAAACACTCCTGCCCTGATGGCAATGCCATTAGTAAACTAAGCAGCAAGTCATGCATGGATCATGTGTAACCTATATGTGAGCTTGATTTATTACACATGGAGCAATCGTTTTGTGTATTCAATCAAACAAAAGAGGATTTTTTTTACAACAGAAATGCCGAACTTACATAATTGAAGGAGTACTCATATGTGAGAATGAAAAAAAGGTGACTTTAAAGTACAATATTTGCCTAGGATCACACAGTTTGAGACCCATTTCTGGGTCAAGTACATTACAGTTAGGTCAAGTAGCTTACTCAAGCTAATAGACCTGAAGGTCTAGTAAAATTTTTATGATTTTTCCAGGCCTGATAAAGTAAAGTTATTCCAATGCAAGGATAGCGAAGTTCAGCGGGCCGCCACCATGCAAACCAATACTTTCAGCTGCCAAGCATAAAACCCCCCGTACCTCATACAAGAACATATATCATCCAATGCTCCATATACTCACATATCCACGTGACCTCAGCTCCAACATTCTCATGCGTGCAAGGCACCACAATAAATCCTTCCCTAATATGAAATTCAAACCTAAGTAACCTCCCTAACAAGCACAACAACATTCTGTCAAATAAAAATAAAATAAACCCAGCAGATTTCATCCACTTGAGATGTCTGTGATATCTTGCTTAGCAATCGGTGCTGTAGTTGAGTCCATGTTCTCCTTGTCATTTGTTGCTGCCATTCTTTCTTTTCTTTCCCTCAGTTGATCTTCTTCATCTCATTACAAGCATCCAGTAAATATTCACTTTGAATGTCCTGGGAAACGCCAGGAGAGTCACTATCCATCCATTCACCCATCTCTTCCTCTATTGAACATGGCATTGAGACTTCTTCACCCAGTATCTCACACATCTCTCCCTTATTTCCTTGGACACCCAAATCCATTCTAACCACACATGCATCTTCATGATCCTTATATCTCACTTCAGTATACTGCTTCCCACTAGTATTCTCTTGGCTACTACTCCATCAGTCACCATAACCATATACCACTCTTTTATGGTTGCATAGCTTTCCATCACTAAGTCTGACAGCATTCATTAACTCTTTCACCACTACTTAGGTTGATAAAATCGTTTCTCTTCCTTGCATACTTTCCCTAGTTTCTTTACACAAATCCACTCACCATCCACAATCTCCACTGATTTAACATGTTTTTGTCATACAATACTTAGAGAGCAGACAGACCCTGCTCTGTCTTCTCCTTCAACATCCCAGGCTTCTATTTTTGAGTTAAATAACCACCCTGGGTTGCACTGAGTCCTCCGGTTTCTACCTTTCTTAATTACAAATTGAGAAAAACCTTTTTGCTTCATTCTACATAACTT
Organism: Pleurodeles waltl; assembly: GCF_031143425.1. Taxonomy (NCBI): domain Eukaryota; kingdom Metazoa; phylum Chordata; class Amphibia; order Caudata; family Salamandridae; genus Pleurodeles; species Pleurodeles waltl. The sequence continues at coordinate 1,026,392,870 of NC_090437.1, read as the reverse complement.
TTTAGGCCCACTCATCCTTCCTCACTTGTCATCCCCAATCCGGACCATCATAATTTGCTAGCTATATTGCACCCTTGCGAATTCTGTAAAATATCTTCACGATACCATTGCCACTAGGATGGTAAAGGGAAGACATTCTGTGCTTCACACCACACCTATTCAGAAGGAAGTTGCTTTTCTTGATAAGAATTGTACAACATGGTCACTCAGTTATGAAGCCAAAAATTCCAGTACCGAATCGGTATCTGCCCTTTCAACTATTTTCAGAGTGAACATTAATTCATCAGCACAATGTTGAATTTCTGTGCTGATCATTCAGACCCCATAATGTTTACTGCTCAGACTTCCTTGGATTCCCTGGGTACGACACCCTCAGACATTGGTGGTTTCAATGTTCTCAAAGTGTTATCAGCTAGGGTACACTCGCTACCCTTCATTTCAATAAAACTGCTTTACAACTTTCTTAGTTTGCCAAAATGGCCCCAACTTCACGACAGATTCTCTTATTTAGACCGGAGGAGACCTCAGAATACCATCCGTTTCTCCAATGACATTCTGATTTGACCTCCTAAAACAGCCTCACATTTCCACCCAAAAATTCCTTTGGCCACCCTTCCTCCATCCCCCACTACATTTTGTTGAGTTTTGTCTACTTTACTCTGGAGCGATTACAATCCTTTGTCAGTAACAGTCTTTCATACTTCTCCAATTATTTTGGCAAATGTGACAAAAAAATGTGCGAACACATTTTCTCTACCTGGCAAATATAGTAGTGTATAACAAAAGTCTGTATTGTCATGAACATCCAAGTAATCCTTGCTGATGCACTAACCGTACCTCGCCATACCTCCTGCTGTCAAAACATTTACCAGAGGTTTGTGATTGCAATGTGCAGCACACTACTTACCCCAAATGTATGTCCTAAAAATATTCTAAACCCCCCACACAACAGCATTTCTCATTCAGCGACTGGATATTTTTCCTCACATACTCCCTACTATGAACATTCAATGTGCGAAAGTCCAGCATGAATACTTTTATTACTATCTAGCTTCTGTTGTGACTGCACTCTGTACCTCAGGAAAAATCCTCCCAGTGCTATGGTTGTGACAAATGCCTACTTGATGCTATTAGATTCATGTTGATGCACCCCTGTCCATTCAAATCTAACCCTGCTTTTTATCAGCTGCTGAATATGAAATAGTTGACTTGAAAATCTTGGCACATACAACATTCTGTTAAATTCAAAAACGATCTCACATCTTCTTTATTACTTGGGGATGGAGCATCACAGATGACATCCACCAAAAAGGTTTTGCCCTCTCATCTTCACTACGTAACATATGACCCAGATAAGTAACACTCTCTTCTTCATAATTACACTTTGAGAATTTTACCGTCGGTCTATTACTTTCCAGCACACTCAACAAATGTCTCAATCTAGAACCAGGCACCAGTTTGCGCTTTTCATAAATCAGAATATCATTTTGGAAATTCTTTTTTCTTTCTTGAACAACTGAATCATCAACCTCTGGAATACCGTGCTAGCAGATGCACACACTGCTCAGTTCCAAAGGTATTTAGTGATCCACAGGCAATATATGTACAGTTGAAAACACTCTGGAATCCTTTACTAATGCCAAGATCTGTGTGTGTGTGTGTGTGTGTGTGTGTGTGTGTGTATAAGTGGCTCGTTCTTTGCAATTAACAACCTTCCTACTGAAACACGGCTCTTAAATCTAAAAAAAAAACACCAATCTTTAACCCAAAAATTCAATGTTTTCACCTGCTATATCCCTGTGATGCATGTCTGATCTTTCCAATCCTCTCCTTGCCTTTCAAACATCCTCAATTATACACTTGATAGATGAGCCAGAATTTGTGTTAGCAACTGCAAACACTTCTTGTATTTTAAAATCAGTTTACTCATGAACTCTTTTCACGCCCATTTGATTCTTCCATCACACTTCAAATAATTGCCCTCACAGTCTTCATCATTCACACACTTGACAGCACCATCCTTCTTGTTCATGAATACTTTGGTGACATGTCTCATTAAATTGCAGACTGCACGCTGTTGCCTGATTACAGGACTTGACTTCCTGAAAGCCATATGTTCTTTACTAGTGCACTTGTAATACCTCAGCAGTTCTGTCATTAGTTTCTTTCCCTTCACCACGTGGCTGCCAGGCTGTCTTTCGAATACTTGATCCTTCCTACCAAACAGGTGATTTTTTTCCCTGTCTCAAATTTTCATACAGTTGCACGGCTCCTAGACATTTCTGCTTTGCACGCATTTGCCCAGTTTGCTTCCAGTTCACCCAGAGGCACTCCTCAATCGAGAGGGCTCACATTTGTGCCTTACCACTTGATCATGTATGACATGATTACTCAGAATGCAAACTTACAAAAAATTGCTCCTTTTTTAGTGCAGTAATATAGTCATCGTTTGACTACCCCCTTAAGTGTTTTCTCTGAAATAATGAGTGACCTTAATACATACTTTAGGAGCAAAATAACTGTCTAGATCTGTTAATGTGGCGTTAAACATAGTTATACCACACGTTTAGTCATTTGATTGCAACTAGTTTTCAGGCGTTCTGGACCTAAAAAGCCCAATAAGATCCTGTTTTTCTGTTCAGCAGGCATACTACTAAGTTAGTCAGTAATCGCAATACAGTTAAGGAGGTACCCCTCCATTCAATCCATCTAATTGAAGTTATGTGCCCTGTTGGCTAAAAAGCTTGTGGAGTGCTGATCATGAGGTTCTGTGCACTCATTTCTACTCACAGCAACCACAAACTAGTGCCAATACAACCACAAACTAGTGCCAATACAAGGTGTGCTTCCCTAATATGTTCTTCCCTTAAATTATCAATATGATCACTATAAATGTTTAATACTAGTTAATCATAATAATTTGAGTAAAGCCCCTTCCCCAAGGTCCAATAAGACCAATGTTCTGGGCCTTTTTCTTCCAAGCGTCTACCTTACGGGTACATGGCAAACAACCCATTTTCTTCACAACTGAAGATACACAGCAGCCAAGATGGCTGCCTGGTAAGGTCCCTCTAACCAGTAGTGACAGAATACTAATAAATGTGTGAGCATTCACAACTGTTTTCACTGTCTATTCCTCAACGTCAATTTGGTAAAATTTGCACCTCTCAAGGGCATGAGTAAATTATACCTAGGGAAGCAATTGAGACAGAATACTGAGAGACAGAGGGCAATGGGGGAGAGAGAGAAAGAGAGAGAGAGAAACAAGAAAGAGAGAGAATCACTCATGACGTGTTCTATGACATCATTTATGACATCACTGATTACATAATCCAGTTAGTGTGCTAATTTGTTCTATCAATCTCAGTCAATCAATCTGAGTTTGCAAAGCACAACTACTCACCCGTAAGGGCTTCAAGGCGCTAAGGAGGTTTGTCTTCTGAGCTTCAGTTGAAGAGCCAGGTTTTAGGGTCCTTCCTGAATTGGGGTAGTGATGGTGACTGCCTGAGGTGCAGGGGCAGGGTGTTCCAGCTCTTTGCTGAGAGGTAGGCGAAGGATCTCCCACCAGTCGAGGTCTTCTGTATGCAGGGTAAGGTGGCTAGTGCTTGTTGAACGGAGAGGAGAGGTCTGGTGGGGGAGTAGAAGGTGATGAGGGGGTTGAGGTAGGTGGGTCCTTGGTCGTGGAGGGCCTTGTAAGCGTGGACGAGGAGCTTGAAGTTAATTCTCTTCTCGATAGTGGAAGTCTCTTAGGTGATTGTAGATATGTTCCCAGCGGGGAATGTCCAGGAGGAGTCTGGCGGAGGTGTTTTGGATGTGCTGTAATCTCTGGAGGTTCTTCGGGGTGGTACCGGAATAAAGGGCGTTGCCATAATCAAGTCTGCTGATAACCAGGGCTTGGGTTACAGTTTTGCGGCAGTCCTTTGGAATCCATTTGTAGATCTTCCTGAGAAGACGGCAGGTATGAAAGCAGGAGGATGTGACTGAGTTGACTTGGCGGGTCATGATGAGCGATGAGTCCAGGATGACGCTAAGGTTGCGTGTGTGGTTTGTTGGGGTGGCGGTGGTGCCGAGGGTCGATTGCTAGTCGTCCCAGGCTGATGTGGATGGTCCCAGGATGAGGATCTCGGTCTTGTCTGAGTTGAGCTTAAAGCAGCTGTCCTTCATCCAGGCGGCGACGGCTTCCATCCAGTTGTGGAAATTCTTCTTGGCAGTAGTAAGGTTTTCGGTCAGTGAGATGATTAGCTGGGTATCGTCAGCATAGGAGATTATGTTCAGTTCGTGGTCCCTGACGATGGATGTGATCAGGGCCATGTAGACATTGAAGAGTGTGGGGTTCAGGGAGGAGCCCTGTGGAACTCCACAGCTGATCTCCGTAGGTTCTGACAAGTGAGCCGGGAGTCTGACTCTCTGAGTTTGTCCAGTCAGGAAGTTAGCATAGTGGTGGATAGCTGTTATATTACTATTCTACTTAATTTTGCACAGCTTGGATTAGCTAATGTGTGTAAGTGTTTACAAAAAGTGGTGGCGTGGCCTGGCCGGCCTGCAAGATTGCCGTCACTTCGTGAGGCTCCACGGGGCAGGGGAATTAATCCTGTAATTATCCTGGCCCATCAGTCACCTGCCGATCATCCAGCAGAAACAGAACAGAGGCCGAATCGCCGGAAGGTTGTGGCTGGAGCAACAGAAAGGTAGCATGCAGGCTTGAGGCGCATAGACCCTGAAGGCCCAGTGGAGGAGTTGTCCCCGACGCGTGGCGCTGGCCTCCTCCAGCACTGTCCCCAAGTCAGTGGTGGGACGCGGTGTAGTGGGGGTGGCCCCGGCACCAACCCACTGTGGGAGAGAGCAGATGGAGCCACCGGGTCCGAGAGGCGGCTGTGGTGAGGGCCGGGGCGCGCAGAGGCCTGGTACTGGGCCCGGCCGCAAGGAGGACTGGGGCACAAGGGCCTGGAGTGCGCATGCTGCTGAAATCTGCGTCCGCTCTGGGTGTGCTGCGCCCGGGCCATCTGACCGGCGGGGCAAGGACTGCGGGCAGCAGGAGGCCCGGTCACCCCATGTGCATCCTGCCCCAAAGAGCTAGTGGAGGAAGCCTGACAGTCATCGTGCCGGGAGCGGAGATGGAGCTCCTGGCGAGAGGTGAAGCAGCAGCAGGAGGGAGTCGTCTGGCCTCACGGCCGGCTGGCAGAGGGTTGGTGCACCTGGCTGGAGGGTGCCCTGGCCTGCACGGCAGACTCATGCAGGGTGCCCTTGCGGAGCCGCAGTGGTGAGCACACGGCCTGGGTGAAGACCACATCCGTGGCTATGACCTTGTGGAGGCTGCGCCGCAGGCTGCAGAGTGTGGCTGGTGCCGCTGGAGCACAGAAACTAAGCTCCGAGCCCGGGTGAGTGGGGCTCCGGAGGCCAACTGCGCGGCCAGGTGCCAGCTGGTCCCGGGAGGGCTCGCCCTGGAGGTCGAAGAGAATTGGAGGCCCTCTCAGTGGAGAGAGTCCTGGTGAGCAGAAGGCGCTGGAGGCATGCAGGCCCCTGGCATCAGCTAGGTGTGTGGAATCCCCACAGGTGGGATATGACGTGGAAGTTGCCCAGACTCTACAGTAGGAAGCATACTGGAATAGACCTGGAGAACTTCAGCCGTCCTTGCACGGCAATACGGGGGCGAGGACTGAGCCAGAGAGGCGGGTTGGCGCTTGGATGGAGTGGAGATCGAGAACCAGGACTGGAGAGTGTGTAACCTCTGTACGCTGAAGACTCACAGAGGGCACTGTAAACCCACATAGGCAAACAGCAGGTGGCATTGCCTAGTGGGATAAGCGGTGGTAGTCGTTTCGGGAGTGGCCTGTGGCGATTGCGACATTGAACACGCTGCTGGACACACAGTAACGGTCTGCTTGATACCTAGGAGTGAGGCCAGCCGAAGTTGAACAGACGGTATGGGGAAGGCAGATCACAGACAAACTAAACTCTCATTTGAGAGCAAGAGGAAGGCTGGGCAGGCAGGTTGACCGGCAGAGGAGGAGGGGGACACTGAGCAGCTTCAGGAAGGTGAGGTACAGTCAACCTCAATCAAGGCAATGTTTATGGACCTCAAACAAAGCCTTGTAGGCATAGATGCTAAATTAGACCATCGCACTGATTACGTGGACTGTCTGAAGGATAGGGTAGATGACCAGGATACTCGCCTGGATCAGGTGGAGTCCCATACTTCGGACTTGGAGGATAGACAGTGTGCCGAGAACAAATGCCTCCTTCAGATGAAGCGAGTGCTTGAGCTAATCCGTAACAAAAATGAAGACCTCAAAGCCCGTTCACAACTGAATAATCTCCACATCCTGGGGGTCCCCGAATCGACAGACATGAGTCGCATGGAAGACTATGTGGAGACCATGTTGACGGCGCTTTTCCCATGTGAGCTCTCCCCGTTGCTGGTGTTGGAGCGGGCTCGTAGATCGTTGGGCCCTAGACCACCTTCCGGGACCCTCGCCGACCCATTATAGCACGCCTGCTAAATTATAGAGACCGAGACACAGTACTATGATTGGCCTGTGAGCGCAGACCCATCGTCTACAACAATAATACGCTCAGCATTTTCCTGAACTGTACCCCCGGCGTGCAGGAGGCACATAGGGCATTTTAGCCGGTAAAACGTACTCTGAGTCAAACAGAAGCAAAATACTCACTAATCTACCCAGCCAAGCTGAAAATCCAGCACAACAGCAAACTGCATTTCTTCACTGATCCGAAGCAGGCCACAAAGTTTGTTAAAACCCTCCCAAAGAAAGTGGACCTGGTTCGAGCACCTGGCAATGAAGACAACAGGGTCTGTCTAAGTGACAATGACTAAGCAATAAATGTATTCTCGATCAGGTGTCAAAATGAAGGGGGGGCCCTGGACCTGGAGCGATGTGGAGTCTCCTGGCCCAGTCAGTTTACCTTGCTGTTGGATCTCCTACCCTCCCTGCCACCCACTTTGGGGGTGGGCCCTACGGCCACACCAATGCCCCATTGGATGAGTCCAAGAAAATCGTTACACCCTTGGGGATCGAACGCAGGACTGTTTAGGGTGGAGAAGGGTAGTATGGCCCGATTGGGGGGCCGACGTGGGCGGTGGGTGGGAGGGGATATGTTCGTTAGATGTTTTGTAATTACTCCCTTGGTGTCCTCTCCTTCCCTTTTCCCTGTCCTCGCACTCAGTATCAGTCGGCGCTACAATGGAGGAGGCCGCTGCTTATGCAAGATGCGGGTAGTTGTATGAAAGCACACAGCAAACACACTAGAGTGAGATGTATGTCTTGGAATGTAAGGGGACTGAATGATACATGCAAAATGCGACTAATATCGGCATACCTACGTCGTCATGCGATTGACGTCTGCATGCTGCAGGAAGTCTACTTAACTGCTGAAACAAGATTGCGGCTGCGAGCGGGCTGGATGGGAGAATGTCATATTATAACATACTCTGGGTATGCATGCGGGGTGGCAATAATTATATGAAGGGGGCTGCCGTGGCGCACTGGGAGGGTGCTCTGTGATACGAACGACTGCTATGTAATGCTGTCAGGAATGCTCTAAGACCGTCCCTTTCAGCTGCTATCGCTATATGGTCCCAACGCGAATGATCCAGAGTTTTTTTTTGCAGAGGCTTGGTTGCCTGGTGTGTTCGCTGGGATCTGGGACCCAGCTGTGGGGTGGTGATTTTAACATGGTGCTCAACCCACCGTAGACCGGGACAGCTGCGTGCATCCCCCACATCAGGCAGCATTAAAGGTTTTGTCTGACATGACAGACCATGCTTTGGAAGATATTTGGTGTGCAAGGCATGGCATGTGCAGGGAGGGCACCTGCATTAACACAGTGCATAACAGCAGGTTGCGCATAGATAGGTGGCTTGGGACTAGGGATTTAGAACTCTCGGCGGTTGGGGTTGAGCACTTGCCACGAACATTATCGGATCACTCCCCAGTGTTCCTCGAGCTATTGATTCCCGGGAACATCCGTCGGGAGTTCGCCTGCCACCTTCCCAGCGGAAGGACTGCGTGATCAGGCATTTAGGGAAGAAGTTCAGGAGGAAATTGTGGACTATCTTGCCCATAACCAAGGCTCTGTATCACCTCCCAGCGTGCTCTGGAAAACCTTTAAGATGGTGATTCGTGAAGTATGCCTTGCCAAGCAGCATCGGATGCTTTGGGCGCTGTGCCGTGAGCTGGCTGACAAGAGACAAGTTTCACAGTATGAGGAAGCAGCGAGAAGTTTGTTTTTTGGGGAAGGAGGCAACAGCGCGGCGATATGGGAACGGTGAGAGAGCTGGGAAGACGCTTGCAGCAATCTTGTGGAAACCCTGTGAAGGCGATTACATTGTTGAACTTAAAGACGCCGGGCGAGCTCTGTGTCAGAACAGTGGAAGTGTAGAAAATTATGAAGGATTTCTATGCCTCTTCATACTCCGCATCGGAAGAGCCAGACCTGTGCAGTACACTGAATATTTAGACATAATCAGTTTGCTATGGCTGGAGGTCACACACAGACAGTACTTGTAGTCCTTGTTTTCGGTTGAAGATGTCACTCTGGTCATCCGTGATCTACCAAGTGATAAGGCACCAGGTCTGGATGGGCTCACAGTGGCCTTTTATAAGGAGTATGTGGACCTTTTAGCACCTCACCTGCTAGAAATGTACGAAGAGTCCCTGGAGGGGGGCATACTTCCCCTTTCGTTCTGCGAAGCCATCATAGTCACTGTACTGAAGCCCGGGAAGGACCTCTGTTTATGCGATTCATACAGACCGCTGTCGCTTATAAATGTCGACAATAAGATTTTGGCGAAGCGGATATCATCCAAACTGCAGCCTTCACTATCATCTATAGTGCTCCCAGATCAGTTGAGCTTCGTGCCGGGCTGCTCAACCCTGTATAATTTGCACACATTTTTTGCGACGACCTGGATGGTAGACCAGGAAAGCCACACTGCAGGGATTTTCTTGGATGCCACGAAGGCCTCTGAGTCTCTCACTTGGCCTTACCTATTTGCCCTTCTCGCATGGTTGGTGCAGAGCCCTAGATTTATCCATTTATTTGGTTCCTGTATTCAAACCCAACGGCCAGTTTGAGAAGCAATGGATGCCTTTCTGAACCCTTAAAAGTCTCGAGGGGCACTAGGCAGGGGTGCCCCCTTTCGCCACTGCTGTTCGTGGTGGCGGTGGAGCCGCTGGCTGTACGTCTGCGGCAGCATCACACTAATTGGGGGCTGGCATTCTGGTAGCGTCCAATTCTAATATTGATGTATGCTGATGATGTTACCCTGTACATGCGATACCCACATGTTCATTTAGACCCCTTTATAGAAGAATTCTCTTGATTTGGTTGCCTCTCGGTCATCACAGTAAAGTGGGCCAAGTCCGTAATCTTCCCATTGACGGATGTCACAACCCCACACCTCTCGGATTACCCTCTACATTGGGCATCAGAGACGGTTCGATACTTGGCTAAGTAGAGATGTAAATGAGGTTTGGGCCAGAAATTACAGCAGGGCGATCGCGTGGCTGAGGACAGGGTCACTTGCGCTATCTCCCTCTCTCATTAACTGGTCCAATAGCAATCGCAAAGATGGTAATATTGCGCACATTTTTGTACTTATTCATTAATATTCCTCTCGCTCTCACAGCCAGTTTGGGCAGGCAAGCACCCCAGGATTGCATGGGAAATGCTGACTCAACCCTTTGAAATGGGGGGATTAGCGGCCCCTGACCTGGAGCTCTAATACAATTGTGCCCAGGCTCATTATGCACACTTCTGGATCCACCCCACGAGATGCTTACCACACTCGCCCCTGAACATGATTCCATATGGCTGCGCAAGCTTTCCAGGGTGTTATACTATCGTCCGGTGCGGACTCAGGCGGACATTGATAAAGTGGCATGTACAGCTGTCGCCTGGCAGGCGCTGTTCCGACCTACTGGTGCCCCTACGTATCACCCGGGTTTGCAGCTGGCGGAGGGTGATGAGGTTTGCACATGCCTTTGCAACATGGAGTTGACTACTATGGGATCATTGTATCCAGATGGCCAATTTATTTCCCCAGAGGCCACGCTCGGTGAGCCCGACAATACCGCACTGCACTTCCTGACGTGCATGCGTGGAGCCCTGACTTCCCTTCCACACCGCAGACATTTCAGGCACTTGAGCTGTTATACATGGCCCGATGCCCCAGAGGCTAGTTACCGGTGTGTACGCTATCATGCAGACCACGGCTTTCTCCACGAGACCTAGGGCCAGGCTGCAATGGGAATTGGACTGAGATGCTCCTCTCCCAGATGACGTCAGGCGGTATTGCTGCACCCATATGCATTACCTCTCTCCTAATACAGGTTACGATTAATACATTTCAAGTTCATAAACAGTATATATTCTACCCCGCAGCGAGTCTGGCATATGGGACTGCGAGCAGATGCAAGGAGCCCTAGGCGCTCGATACCGAAAGCAGACTTTCTGCACTCAGCTTGGGGTTGCATCAGGATACAGGACTTTTGGCTGGAAGTGTTGGATGTGATTGACGATATGACTGGTCTGGAGAGGCCACCTCTGGTACAGCTGCTTAACGCTTCGGTGCGCTGGATCGCCTTGCAGGACTGCCTTTGTTGGGCCGGGCCTTAGCGAATTTTGCCCCCAGGATGTGTCAGTAGAGTGCCTGTCCTGTTCTACACAAGGAATTGAGATTAGTGTGCCTAGTAAATGGACCTGTTGCAGATACATATTGGAAGATAGTCCACACGATGGGACTGCTGAGAATAATGCAACTCTTGTTTTCTTGCTGCTTGGTCATTTATTGTTACACATATGCAAAATATAATATATAAAAAGGGGTTAACAAAATACATGTGCTCCTAATGCACCATAGCTGTGTAGAGGTATTGAACACACAATGATTTTTTTTATTTAAGAGTAACTGTGTGTACAGTTGACTTGCGGTCATTATGCTTCAGACAAGTTTTTTGGTTTCCTAGAGGAGAAAGATTCTACATAGTAGATACTAACTTTTGTAAGCTGCCTTCAGTTATTAGAGAATCTTGTGCGCATGATAATTTAGACTCATGATAGAAGACCGTGTGTACCAGGAACTAAGATATGTACGTGTGCTAGTTTTGCTAGAATAGATGAGCTATCCATAACGTATTCACCATAGTATGAAGGGTGAAGGATGAAGGTTTTTTAGCACTTTCAGATTGTGATTATTTTTAGTAAATAGTCTTTTTTTTACAACTGTTGCATAGAGTGTTCACTGTTCTTAGTATATTTTTTTAAATAACTTGTGGTGCATTTTTTTCAGCAGAGTTTCACTGTCTGCAGACAGTGTGATACAGAGTAAACTCTATCCATTGAGAAATCTGTTTTTTACAGTACCTACTTTCGGCTCATATCAAATTACTTTCTCAATGTAGGTTCAGTGAGCATCAAGGATTTAATACAGATAAAAGCTGTCCATAGTAAGGCATTTGTTTTTGAAGTGGCCTTCATTATTTTGTCTCCCTGTCAACAATTGTATAAATATTGAACACCGGTCAATGAGTGTTTCTTGTATATTTGTGGGTGATTGTTAATTTGATCTATGCCACCTGTAAAGTGTATACAGTAGGGTCAATGTTGCATATAATGCTTGTTTTCAACATCTAAGTAAGTTGTATTCGTGGTGACCGTGGAGATGGGTGATTTTCTCCTGAGCTATTTTGTACTTACTGCTAGGTCTCTAATGTCATACTAATTTATAGAGCAATATATGTGGAATTGACATTTGGATGTTGTCATCAGTGATGTCATAAATGATGTCATAGAACATGTCATGATTGATGTCATATGTGAGGTCATAAACGGTGCATGGCGGGGGAGCAAGTTATAGTTAGTCCTGCTAACTCTAACTGCAGATTTTTTTTTCGTTCAAAATGTTAGCGCAGTCAGTGAGAAATTCACCTAACTATACCAATACTTTATCCTTTGTTATTTTCTGTGAATTTCTAGGGTTGTTTTTTATTAAACGAAAACAAATATTTTTAAAGTAAATAATTTATTATTTCATGCTAATCTGTAATAGAGTAGTGAATTATACATGGCTGAATATTTTTTTTTAAATGAGGCTCTTGCTAGACACTTGTTGGAGTCAGATGCACAATTTCCTGCGTGGACTCTGTGGGGGGCTGTACTTCCTTTTCAGCTCTTGCGAACCACTCACAAGATCGTACATTTAGAATTAAGGTAATTACTGCGTTTTACTGTAATTTTGAACAAAACAGATTATTGCACATGTTGTTTAAAATAGAAAAACAAATTTTGTACTGTTCTATAAAAGATATAAAGAAAGTGAGGCACCTGCGGGAGTTCCAGTAGAAGAAGCACATTCCATCCTTTTTGGTTTATTTCACTGTTGGACATTGGTAAGAGTAGACATATTTGGTTTTATCTCCTATCCTGCTTACTTTTCAGCAGAAAGGTGTCTTCATCTGATTCAGATGAACAACTAGCTCAGCCATCTCAGCCACTCAAGGAATCCTTGTGATGTGGCAATACTTTGAAATGAGGCCAGGTGGCGATAAAGTTTCTGCAAAATATGTTACATGTAAACTTTGCAGCCAAGAGTTCAGCGGGTGGAGCAAAAATATATGATATAACATGAATACCACAGGGATATGGAGACACCTGAGGTCAAAGGCTTGCAGTGGCAGAGTTGGCTTGTGCTGTAGAGCTGGACAACTCTACAGGGGTTTCATCATCACTTGCTCCAGGAGTTCTATTTTGCTACTTGTGCAAACAGATCGTTTTTTCATCAAAGGCAAGCAGATCTGCCCAGGACAAGCTTGTCCAAGATCACAAGTGCCCCACTAGGCAGTAGTTTTTTTTATCAGTTTTTTGTAAGTTTTTCTCAATTTTGTTTTTAATGAGATGCACTTGGTGTTTCTTTAACACTTCAAGTGCTATGTTTTTGTCACAACCTTTAAAAAAGTATTTTAAAATATCAAATAAATATTAAAAATGATGTTTGAAAACGCAAAAAAGCTTTATAGTCGGTAAAAACTGTTAAAAAACAGCTTTTTTCAGAGCTTCCCTCTACTTGGATGATGTATGCTGTTTGCACTGTTTCCCTTTTTTCCATTCTTAAACTATCTCGCAAGACTTCTGCGAGAGCCAGAGAACGCCACCATAATCGCAAGAGCCAGGGAAGCAGTCCCTGACATTCAATCCCAGGGGTCCGTGCTTTGTGTTTTTTTCTCGCAAGTCTCTTGTGAGATCATACTTAATATAATGACATTTGCACTTACACTTAATATATCCTGATGCAGTAAGTACAATGTATATGCACCAGAATACTAACAGTGTGTTTAGTTTAGTGAAATGCACTCCATTCACCTACAGAAGCATCTCAGTGAATCTTGCGAGACTTTTGTGAAATTGTAGCAAAATTTTAAAATCAGCCAATAGAAAAGCTCATACTATTTATCAGGTAACTGTGCACGATGCAAACAGCTATTGGTCACAACCTAGGCTATGTTTGTAGCTGACAAAAATCTACCAATTATAGGTATAATCTTAATTTTCCAAACTTGGACATAACTTGGATTGGCCATAGAGGTATGACGTTGCATCAGTTGTTACCAGTAGTTGAGAGCATTTTGGTTTGTGAGCACCAGACCAGACCTGATAAAAGTGTACTGTGGTGGCATTGACATAGCCACAATCACGGTGTTGCGCTTGAAATACAAATCAAGAATACCTTTTCACAACTGATATCTTGCTTTCCTCAAACTGCCTTTGTATATACTAAAATATGTAAAAGGCAGAAATGGCAATGGTCAAAACTGTTTTGTCCTAAGATTGAGAAATCCCGGAAGAATGTCAGTAACACTGTGTTCGATGGCATCTGTCGCTGTAGATACGCATGTTTTGCATAGCTCGCCATCTGGTGTTGGGCCGGAGTGTTACAAGTTGTTTTTCTTCGAAGAAGTCTTTCGAGTCACGGGACCGAGTGACTCCTCCTTTTGTCTCCATTGCGCATGGGCGTCGACTCCATCGTCGATTGTTTTTTTTCCGCCATCGGGTTCGGACGTGTTCCTGTCGCTCCGAGTTTCGGAACGGAAAGATAGCTAATTTCGGAAGATTTTCGTCGGTATTGTTGCGTTCGGGATCGGCGTAGTTAGATTCAACACCGCGTCGAAAGATCGAAGAGCTCCGGTGCCCTTCGGGGTAGTTTTTCGATCCCCCGTCGGGGCCTGGTCGGCCCGACCGCGTGCAGAAGAACGCCGATGGAACGGACCCCGTTCCGCTTCTGTCCCAAATGCCACAATAAATACCCCTATACAGACCAACACTTGGTCTGTAACCTGTGCCTGTCACCTGAGCACAATGAAGACACCTGCGAGGCCTGTCGTGCGTTCCGGTCCCGAAAAACACTCCGAGACCGTCGAGCCAGAAGACTTCAGATGGCGTCCGCGCCGACAGCCCACCAAGAGTTCGAGGAACAAGAAGAGAAAGGAACCTTTTCGATCCACGAATCGGACTCCGAAGGATTCGACGATACACAAACCGTGAGTAAGACGTCGAAAACCACTCAGAAGAAGATTTACAAGGCCCAGGGGACGCCACTGCCACCAGGCCATGGCTCGACCCATAAATTCGGAGACCGACCGTCTGCACCGAAAAAGGCCCAAACAGTGCCGAGATCGTCCGACTCCGGTCGAGACACCGGCACGCAGCCTTCTCGGGATCGAGAAAGTGCTGGAGACAAGCATCGACACCGAGATACCGGTGTAGACACGGCTCGACGCCGAGACAGCGGCACCGACGAAGATCGACGCCGAGAGGTTTCGGCCCCGAAAAAGAAAAAAGTCACCTCGGAGCCGAAAAAAGATGCAGACAGGGTTTCGGTGCCAAAACAAACTGCAACCGACCCAGTTTCAGGCTCTTATACAGAAGAGCAATCGCTAACCTCCCAAATGCGAAAGCATAGGTTTGAGGAAGAGCTACAATCAACTGATGTAGACCATACGCAAAAGCGTATTTTCATACAGGAGGGGACAGGAAAAATAAGCACCCTTCCCCCTATTAGAAGAAAGAGAAGATTGGAGTTCCAAACTGAACAAACACCACAAACAAAGGTGGCGAAAAAGGTTACTCCACCACCCTCTCCTCCACCTGTAATTAACGTCTCACCAGCACAAACTCCATCACATTCCCCAGCTCACACCATCATGAGCCAGGGTGACCAAGATCAGGACGCATGGGACTTATACGACGCCCCAGTGTCAGATAACAGCCCGGAGGCATACCCTACGAAGCCATCTCCACCAGAGGACAGCACTGCGTATTCTCAAGTGGTGGCTAGAGCAGCACAATTTCACAATGTAAGCCTCCACTCAGAACAGGTCGAGGATGACTTTTTATTCAACACCCTCTCCTCCACCCACAGCTCCTACCAAAGCCTGCCTATGCTCCCTGGTATGCTCCGGCACGCAAAAGAAATCTTTAAGGAGCCGGTCAAAAGTAGGGCAATCACACCAAGAGTGGAAAAAAAGTATAAGGCGCCTCCTACAGACCCAGTTTTCATCACTACACAGCTGCCACCAGAATCTGTCGTTGTAGGAGCAGCTAGGAAAAGGGCCAACTCCCACACATCTGGAGATGCACCACCCCCAGATAAAGAAAGCCGCAAGTTCGATGCAGCTGGTAAGAGAGTCGCAGCACAAGCTGCAAACCAGTGGCGCATCGCTAACTCTCAGGCACTACTTGCGCGCTATGACAGAGCCCATTGGGATGAGATGCAACATCTCATTGAACATCTGCCCAAGGACCTACAAAAGAGGGCAAAACAAGTGGTTGAGGAGGGACAGAACATTTCAAACAACCAAATACGCTCCTCCATGGACGCTGCAGATACAGCTGCACGGACAATTAATACATCTGTAACTATCAGAAGGCATGCATGGCTACGAACGTCTGGATTTAAACCAGAGATTCAGCAAGCAGTTCTCAATATGCCTTTTAACGAAAAAGAACTGTTCGGTCCAGAAGTGGACACAGCGATTGAGAAACTCAAAAAGGACACGGACACTGCTAAAGCCATGGGCGCACTCTACTCCCCGCAGAGCAGAGGGAATTACAGCACATTCCGTAAAACACCCTTTAGAGGGGGGTTTCGGGGTCAGGGCACACAAGCCAGCACCTCACAGGCAACACCGTCCAGTTACCAGGGACAGTACAGAGGAGGTTTTCGGGGACAATATAGAGGAGGGCAATTCCCTAGGAATAGGGGAAAATTTCAAAGCCCCAAAACCCCTACTACTAAGCAGTGACTCACATGTCACTCACCCCCTCCACACAACACCAGTGGGGGGAAGAATAGGTCATTATTACAAAGCATAGGAGGAAATCACTACAGACACTTGGGTTCTAGCAATTATCCAACATGGTTATTGCATAGAATTTCTACAATTCCCTCCAAACATACCACCAAAAGCACAAAATTTGACAAAACATCATTCCAATCTCCTGGAGATAGAAGTGCAGGCACTATTGCAGAAGAATGCAATCGAATTAGTACCAAACACACAAATAAACACAGGAGTTTACTCACTGTACTTTCTGATACCAAAGAAGGACAAAACGCTGAGACCAATCCTAGACCTCAGAATAGTAAACACATTCATCAAATCAGACCACTATCACATGGTCACACTACAAGAAGTGTTACCATTGCTAAAACTACACGACTACATGACAACTTTAGACCTCAAAGACGCGTATTTCCATATACCAATACACCCATCGCACAGGAAATACCTAAGGTTTGTATTCAAAGGAATACATTACCAATTCAAGGTATTGCCTTTCGGATTAACAACCGCACCAAGAGTCTTTACCAAATGTCTAGCAGTAGTCGCTGCACACATCAGAAGGCATCAAATACATGTGTTCCCATATCTAGACGACTGGCTAATCAAGGCCCATTCGTTAATAGAGTGCTCAAACCACACAAATCAGATCATACAAACCCTCTTCAAACTAGGGTTCACCGTCAACTTCACGAAATCCAACATTCTGCCGTGCAAGGTACAACAATACCTAGGAGCCATAATAGACTCAACAAAAGGAGTAGCCACTCCAAGTCCCCAAAGAATTCAAAATTTCAACATCATACAACGCATGTATCCAACACAAAAGATACAAGCAAAGATGATATTACAACTCCTAGGCATGATGTCTTCATGCATAGCCATTGTCCCAAACGCAAGACTGCACATGAGGCCCTTACAACAGTGCCTAGCATCACAGTGGTCACAAGCACAGGGTCATCTTCTAGATCTGGTGTTAATAGACCGCCAAACTTACCTCTCGCTTCTATGGTGGAACAACATAAATTTAAACAAAGGGCGGCCTTTCCAAGACCCAGTGCCACAATACGTAATAACAACAGATGCTTCCATGACAGGGTGGGGAGCACACCTCGATCAACACAGCATACAAGGACAATGGAACGTACATCAAACAAAACTGCCTATAAATCACCTAGAACTGCTAGCAGTTTTTCAAGCACTAAAAGCTTTCCAACCAATAATAGTTCACAAATACATTCTCGTCAAAACAGACAACATGACAACAATGTATTATCTAAACAAACAAGGGGGGACACACTCCACGCAGTTAAGCCTGCTAGCACAAAAAATTTGGCGTTGGGCATTTCACAACCAAATTCGCCTAATAGCACAATTTATACCAGGGATTCAGAATCAACTCGCAGACAATCTCTCTCGAGATCACCAACAGGTCCACGAATGGGAAATTCACCCCCAAATTCTGAACACCTATTTCAAACTCTGGGGAACACCTCAAATAGACTTGTTTGCGACGAAGGAGAACGCAAAATGCCAAAACTTCGCATCCAGATACCCACACAAGCAGTCCCAAGGCAATGCCCTATGGATGAACTGGTCAGGGATATCTGCTTACGCTTTTCCTCCTCTCCTTCCTTATCTGGTAAACAAACTCAGTCAAAACAAACTCAAACTCATATTAATAGCACCAACTTGGGCAAGGCAACCCTGGTACACAACGCTGCTAGACCTATCAGTAGTACCCCACATCAAATTGCCCAACAGGCCAGATCTATTGACACAACACAACCAAAAGATCAGACACCCAGATCCAGCATCGCTGAATCTAGCAATTTGGCTCCTGAAATCCTAGAATTCGGGCACTTACAACTTACCCAAGAATGTATGGAAGTCATAAAGCAAGCCAGAAGGCCATCCACCAGGCACTGCTATGCAAGTAAATGGAAGAGGTTTGTTTGCTACTGCCATATTAATCAAATCCAACCATTACACACGACTCCAAAACATGTAGTGGGTTACTTGCTTCACTTACAAAAATCTAACCTGGCTTTCTCTTCCATTAAAATACACCTTGCAGCAATATCTGCATACCTGCAGACTACCTATTCAACTTCCCTATATAGGATACCAGTCATTAAAGCATTCATGGAGGGCCTTAAGAGAATTATACCACCAAGAACACCACCTGTTCCTTCATGGAACCTAAATGTTGTCCTAACTAGACTTATGGGTCCACCTTTTGAACCCATGCACTCCTGCGAAATACAGTTCCTAACCTGGAAGGTTGCATTTCTCATCGCCATTACTTCCCTAAGAAGAGTAAGCGAGATTCAGGCGTTTACAATACAAGAACCTTTTATACAACTACACAAGAATAAGGTCGTCCTAAGGACTAATCCTAAATTTTTACCAAAGGTTATTTCACCGTTCCATCTAAATCAAACAGTGGAACTTCCAGTGTTCTTTCCACAGCCAGATACCGTAGCTGAGAGGGCACTACATACATTAGGTGTCAAAAGAGCATTAATGTATTACATTGACAGAACAAAGAACATCAGAAAGACTAAACAACTATTTATTGCATTTCAAAAACCTCATGCAGGAAACCCAATATCAAAACAAGGTATAGCCAGATGGATAGTTAAATGCATCCAAATCTGCTACTTTAAAGCTAAACGACAGCTGCCCATTACACCAAGGGCACACTCAACCAGAAAGAAAGGTGCTACCATGGCCTTTCTAGGAAACATCCCAATGCAAGAAATATGTAAGGCAGCTACGCCTCACACATTCACCAAGCACTACTGTGTAGACGTGTTATCCGCACAACAAGCCACAGTAGGTCAAGCCGTATTAAGAACATTGTTTCAGACTACTTCCACTCCTACAGGCTGAGCCACCGCTTTTGGGGAGATAACTGCTTACTAGTCTATGCAAAACATGCGTATCTACAGCGACAGATGCCATCGAACTGAAAATGTCACTTACCCAGTGTACATCTGTTCGTGGCATCAGTCGCTGTAGATTCGCATGTGCCCACCCGCCTCCCCGGGAGCCTGTAGCAGTTCGGAAGTTACCTTCAACTATTTGTATATATATCATTTCAACCTTAAATAAGTACATACTTAGTCACTCCATTGCATGGGCACTATTACTACAATTCAACTCCTACCTCACCCTCTGCGGGGGAAAAACAATCGAAGATGGAGTCGACGCCCATGCGCAATGGAGACAAAAGGAGGAGTCACTCGGTCCCGTGACTCGAAAGACTTCTTCGAAGAAAAACAACTTGTAACACTCCGGCCCAACACCAGATGGCGAGCTATGCAAAACATGCGAATCTACAGCGACTGATGCCACAAACAGATGTACACTGGGTAAGTGACATTTTCATTCTGCATTTCTTTGTGACCATGGCATGGTCTTCATATATCTACAGCATCTGGTTTGATATGCCTGGTGTCTGTTGGCTAGATGGAGTGCACTTCACTGCAGAAGGGAACAGGATCTTCCTTAACAACAAGGAGTGATCCAGTTCTATTTTTTTAAACACATTTTTTATTGTTTTCGGTATATAACACACAATATCATTCATGTTCTACTTTAGGACATATTTTGTATAATATACAATATATAGGATTTTTATCTTGGTAACATAGTTTCATACCTTAAAATTCAAACAGTCAATCCTATATCAAGATTCTGTTCTTATGCTTGTTCTAAACCAATGCTTGAGTATACATATGGGCTTGTCATATTGAAGTCTAACAGGTGAAACTGTGTTCTTTTCAATAATTCTTGGCAAATAAAGATTAACACTCCCCCCCCCCCCCTCCCCTTCCCTTTTAAACTTGACGCCTTACCCTCATATAATAATCACAGCAATGGTGTGTCTTATTTCAGCCATTTGTTGCTTAGCACATGATCACACCTTAGTTCTGGTGTGGAAGAGAGCTCGCAGTGTATTTGTGATCTGGGGTACTACTTCCGTATCTCATTTCTGTTAACAGTTTTCATTAGGCAGTTGGGTTTTGATAAACCCAGTAGCCCAGTATGGGTAATTCTATATCTTCAGTTAGACTCCCTCTCTGTCTCGCATGTTGTTTGAAAAATATCCAACAGTTCATCCCAGTCTAAAGCCATAGGGTGTCTTCTCAGTTCTCTACTCTCCCCTTCCTTCTGAGAGCGGTACTCCCGGCTCTGCCCCACTCCAACACCTCTGCACCCCATTGTACCATTGAGGGGGCCGATGTAGCCTCCCAGCGCCTAGTCAATAGGCGCTTTGCCAATAATAAGGCCAAGTCTGCAAACCGCGACGACACCCTTCCTTTTCTTGTGTGGGGAAACAACCTAAGCAAGCTCGCACGCCTCTGCCGTCCTCCAGACACAGCTTCCAGTTGCCCTCTCCAAAATGGTACCCACATCATGCCAGTGCTGCGTGATACGAGGGCAATTCCAAAGCATGTGTAATAGTTCTGCATCCTCCACCCCACATCTAGGACATGTTGATGAGAGTGTTAGGAATAGTATATGTAGCTTATGTGGTGTAAGATACGCTCTATGCAGTATGGTATATTGTATAAACTCGAATCTTGTATTTCGGGATACCTGACTAGTGTACTCCAGAATTGAAGACCACTCTTTGTCTGAGAATTCTTTACCCACATCCACTCCCCATTTAGTTTTTAAAGCGGTTGGGGGCTGTAGTAAATGTACTATAAGTCCTCGATAAAGCCATTTTATTAAATGTTTCACATGTCCTATGGCATACACAGTATGGATGAAATCATGCGTAGAGGGCTCTATGCCATCTGGAGCCCAGTGGCCCTTTAGGTAGTGTATTATATTTGCGTATAGTAAAAATAGTGAAGTAGGCAGGTTGTGTTCATGTGTGAAATCCATATGTGTGAGTAAGTGAAAGTCTTTGAATAGCACCTCAATTGTGTCCACTCCCTCCTGCGTCCACCTTTGTATCCTGCTTTGGGTTAGTATTCCGACATTCACAGGTAGTCTCATCAAAGGAATATTGGGGGCATAGGGAATCAGATCAGCTGTGTATTTGAGAGCAAGCTTCTAGTACTACAGGGCCACCCGTAGCAAAAGTGGCATCCTCTCTGGAATTGACACTTTCCTTTGACAGTATGCCATATAGTCCCCATTAGTAGGGTGTAAGGAGAAAGTAGACTCTCCAACAAGAGCTGTTTCACAGTATGACAACAGTGTTAAGAGAAACTGCAACCTCACTGACATCTCTCCACAGTCTGACAACTTTGTATAGTAGATTATTGGATGTGACTGGCCCCTCCATTGATGCCTCACATGAAGGTAACCAGTGTGTAGAGCAGGGGTCTTGAAACTGGGGGGGCCTTAAGTGATCCGGGGGGGGCGCAGGCTCTGGCCAAAAGAAGCATTACACAGATAAGTGTTTTGTTTTAAGCAGAAACATGTTATTGCATTTTTAAAAATATAACAGTACTTAACTGCAATGTTTAAATATGTCTAGACATATTTAAACATTGCCATCTTTATAAAATATTTGTGAAAAATTCTGAGAGGGGCCCAGTGATTTTTTTTTTTCAACTGGGGGTGCACGGCATTAAAAAGTTTGGAGACTACTGGTGCAGAGTAAGGTGTAAAGAGGCAATGCTTCCCTCCTCACACCTTTCCCAGGCTCAGCAGTATGCATAGTAGAAGATACTTCCTTCACATGTAAGACCTTACTACTCTATAATAAGTACTGTCCTGTCGACTAACACCCCTCACCAGGAAAATAACCATATATATTCAAGTGTAGGAACGGATTTCAATATCCACTCACAGCTTTCCCCAGGATGACAGCCATATACAGTAGTGAGTATGGAAACATTCTCCTCCCCAGAAACACCTATCTCCAAGACAACAAGGATGTGCAGTGCAGTGTTGGCAAGGAGTGACCTCTCTGTTGACACCTCTCCTTAGACCAACATGAATATGCGGTAATGTCTGGGAAGGATGTTACCTATCTGCTAACACATCTTACCTGGATGAGATATGCCTATAGAAGGGTTTGAGAAAAGTGTATCTCTGCTCATACCTCTTCCCATGCTGTGGGGAGGAACATCCCAGTGTGCTGGCAGATCTTTCTTACATGATAAGTCTGCATAGTAGCGCGCTTTATAAATCTCTTTGATTGATTGATTGATAGTACAGTGTGGGGAGAAACTGGTCGCTCTTGTGTGACCTCTGTTTTGGATGATGGGTGTGCAAATTAGATGTCAAAAGGGACTTGCCTCTCTGGTCACAGCTTTCTCCAGGATGACAGATATACAACTAAGGTGTAGAGATGAAATTGCCTGTGTGCTGAGAAGTATGTTTTGCATAACAGCTATAGAAACTATGGTATGGAGCAGTGCTTAATTTGTAAATAACAACATGCCGGTGCCCAAACCCCTCCTCTGAAGCACGCGGCTGATGTGCAAGCATGAAATACTGAGGCGGTGTAATCCTGAAGCCATCTCGGGCCTCTTCAATCCATTACAGCCACTCCCTGCCCCTTCAGTTCACTCCAGCAGTTTTCTACTTTCCCCTATTGTGACACTTTTTCGTTTTTGTCTTCCTCCGTCTTATCCATGTGTGTCTTTTGCTCGCAGTAAATGCTTGAGGCAGAAGACTAAGCGCCGGCCCTCAAAAACAAGTGTCGGTGCTCAGCACCAGAAACAAGCACAAATTAAGCACTGGTATGGAGGCACACTGACATGTCAGCTGAGACATCACCCTAGAGCAGTGGTCTCCAAACTTTTTAATACTGTGCCCCCCCAGTTGAAAAATAGAGATCATAGGGCCCCCCCTCAGAATTTTTCACAATTGTTTTATAAAGATGGCAATGTTTAAATATGTCTAGACCTATTTAAACATTGCAGTTAAGTACTGTTATATTTTAAAAAATGCAATAACATGCTTGTGCTTAGAACAAAGGCCTGTTATCTGTATAATGCTTATTTTGGCCATACTCTGGCGCCCCCCCGGGATCACTTGAGGCCCCCCTAGGGTGGCCAGCCCCCCATTTTGAAGACCTCTGCCCTAGAGTAACATGTGTGCAAAGTAGATTGTGGGTAGACTGTTCTCTCTGCGCATACCTCTCTCACAGTGATGAATGCCCATAGTAGACTATAAAATGGAGTATCCTCTCTGTAGAAAACGGTATCTTGCACTATTGGTGTCCATATTAGATTTTATGGATATACTCACCTGTCTTTCAGACATCTCCCAATGGTGACAGTCATATGTAATGTTGTGTGCACAGCAGTTGATAGGAGTATGTATTAGAGTACGAAGTTGCACTACTCTCTGTGCCAATACCTTTCTTTTCTATCAGAAGTCCCTATACTACAGTGTGGACAAGGACTGATCTCTCTACTAGGACCTCACTGTTGCATGACAAGTCATCATAGCTGCATAACAAAACAATTGGCTTCTCCATTACCAAGTGTCTGTAGAATAAAAGATGTGCATACCACCATAGAGATACGTATGCATACAGAGGAATATTTACAGTGCCTGAATATGGAACGGACAGTTTCGGGGAATATTGTAAATGTGGGAGACATTGGCTCCTGCTGATGGGTGTCAAAAATGTTATAAGTTATATAGTTGTTTGTTTGTTTAATAGTTGTTCATATAGTCTGTTAATATAGATGTTGTAGATTTTTTATTGTTAAATTATTTTGTTGTAATAAAACAGTTTAAAGTTACTTTGGATTTCTTTGATTAAGGCTTATTATAAATTTCGATTTTACTATAGTAGTTTGCTGTATTTACCTACTGGATTTTGATTCAAATAGCACTTCTTTTCCAGTCTTTTAGCCACCTTAGCCTGCCAAAGTGTCATCAGTTTTGTGGTATATATTAGCAGGCTAAGTGGTAAGAAAGTTTCAGCAAAGCACCATATCTATAAATTACAGTTCACAGAGCCTGGCACTTGCATAGTTAGCTCATGCTGCCAAACTGCACAGCTGTTCAGTCACTGCCATATCTTTCCAACCTGAAAACACTGTGCTTCAACAAAGCTCTTTCTTGACAAAATAACAAAAAATATAAGTTATATGCTGATCAAGTTATTCATAACAGTGATACATCGCTATATTGTCTAACCTTTACTACATTTTTCACCCATATCACAGTTATATCTAGTGCACTATGTACCTGTTAATCCTTTCTCCTGAAAAATACCACACCCTCTACTAGTCTTATTTTCATATTTTTGTAATTAAATGTTAACATGCCATGAACTCTGCTTCCATAACAAACTCTGTAGTAACATAATCATCTTGGCACACCTTTCCTAATACTCACCACAGTGTTTCACTCTAGAAATAGCAATTTCTGATGGATACACCTACCTGTGGATTCCTCACCAAAAGAATTCTCCCCTCGTGCCAGCCTCGACGGAAATTTCTTCTAGCTCTGCACGTCGACGATGACGTCACAATCGCCCGACTCCACGCGACGCCCTATGACGTCATCCAGGCAATAAGAAGCCCTTGTTCCCTTTTTTCCGTGCCTGAGTAACGGTTAATTCTTCGAGGCTCAGAGGGAGCTACTGTTTCCAAACGACGGTTACGATGTCGCAGCCAAGAAAATCCGGCTTTAAACCATGTAACCAGTGCGGGGGTCGGATGTCGGTTACCAACCCCCATGAGAGTTGCCTCTGGTGCCTTAGTTCCGACCATGAGGTTGAGTCATGCGGCTCTTGTCAGCGCATGAACCCTAAGGCACTTAAAGAGAGGGAGGCTAAATTGTTCTTGGCTTGATCCAAGAAAAAGAAGGAGAGGCGTCATCGGAGGGAGTCTTCTTCGAGATCCTCGAGGTCTCATCACCATCATAGTGGCTCTCGGCGCCGTCATGGATCTCGGCGCCGATCGAGCAAGGGACGGTCTAGGTCAAGATCGGCTTCTCCGTCAGCTCGGCGCCGTCCGATGTGGGAGATTAGCCCGACCGTCACCCCTCCGCCTCCTACGACCCAGACGTCACCCAGGTCGGTTTTTGAGATCGAGCCTCCCCAGAGGCCAGAAGGTTCTCCTGGCCAGGAGTTACCTGGACCTTCCTCGGCATCTACGCCGGCGCTGGTGCAGCAGTAGCAATACCCGGCTTTCCTGACTCCGAGAACGGATCCTGCAGCATTCTTAAACGCAATGTTTAACATCTTTACTTCCATGACGCCGTGTGGAAGTCAAGCAGGTCCGTCTGGCCCTCTGGCCTACAATTTGGGCATACCGGCGTCTTATAAATCGGCGTCTTGCACCCCATTTTTATCTGCTGCACCTGAAGCAGCGCCGATACCCATGACGTCGCCCAGGCCGTCTACACTTGCTACGGCGCCGTTGGATGCGCCTCAGATCCGATTGACGGTTAAGAATCCTGTGAAGCCGGAGCTTCCGGCTTCGGGCGGATCCAAGGTTCGGCGCCGACGAAGATCTTCGGCATCGGCCGACGCCTTATCGACGCCAGGTCTGGAGTCAAGGCTTAGATCAAGACGTCTGACTTTACGACTTTTGGAGAAGGAAGAGTATGCGAGACAACACCTGGAGGAAGGTGAAGATTTGGAGCCCTCTGGTGACTTCCAGGGACTGGATGCAGCCAGTGGCTTGGACACTACCCCGGAATGGGATCTAGCTTCCCCTGGAGAGATCACTGAGGAAGCTGCTTCATTCCTCGCAGTCATTCGGAAGGCTGCAGACTTTTTGGACCTTCCCCTTCCTACTGCGGAAGTCAAAAGGAATTTATTAACAGAGGTTTTGCACCCGGCTTCTGCTTCTGCTGAGCCTCTTTTGCCCTTCAATGAGGCACTGCTGGACCCCATTAAGGACATCTGGATGAAACCTGTGTCCACTGCTGCGGTGGCTCGTCGCTATAGGACGGCGCCTGGTGATCCGGTGTTTCTCCCCAGACAGCCAACTCCGGAGAGTCTAGTGGTGCAAGCCTCTTGTTCGTCCAGATACTCTCCTGGTTCGTTTCCTGGGACACCTGCGGACAGGGAGTCAAAAAAGATGGACCCTACTGCAAAAAAGACCTTTTCATCTTGCAGTATGGCCTTAAAATCTTCCAATGCAACTTGCATACTGAGGCGTTACATCCATGCCCTCATGGAAGAGGCGAAGGGCCACCCTAATTTGTCCCAGGCGATGTTGCAGCTGTTGGCGGATGCTCAGGTGGCAGCGACTCAGGTGATCCTGTCGGGATTGGACACTTCAGACTCGGTGACTAGAGCTATGGGCACGACCATAGTTTCTAGACGGCAGTCTTGGTTACGGTCATCTGGCTTCTCGTCGGACGTGCAGGCAACACTTCTTGATCTTCCCTTTGATGGAGAGAGGCTCTTCGGCACAAAGGCTGACTCTGCCCTGGAGCGTTTTAAAGAGAGCAGAGCTACTGCAAGATCTTTAGGACTCCAGTCTTCAGCCTCATCCTCCTTTAGGGGTTTTCGGAGAATTAAAGGATTTGGACGTGGCTCTTCCTTTCGTGGAAGATTGCAAGAACCACAACAATCTGCTTCTACCCTGTCATACAGATCCTTCAGGGGGCAGGGGCAGAGTCCGTACGAGAGGAGCCACCTTGCAGCACTCTGCCTCTTCCTCTTCCTCAGGAGGGGTGCAGCAAGGAAAGCAGCCGTAGTCCTCCTTCACTCCCTGTCCACTTGTCTCCGGTAGGCGGGAGACTTGCCCATTTTCTTCCGATGTGGGAGGTTATAACATCGGACTCCTGGGTCATCGACATTGTGAAGAAGGGGTACGCTCTTACCTTTTGGGAATTCCCTCCTACCTTCCCTCCCCGCCCGTCCTTCTGTTCGGAAGTCCATCTTCTCCTATTACAGCAGGAAGTATTATCCTTATTGGCAAAAGGTGCGATAGAGTTGGTTCCCGAGCAAGAGAGGGGTCAGGGTTGTTATTCAAGATACTTCCTGATCCCCAAAAAGGATGGTCGGTTGAGACCGATTTTGGACTTGAGGATTTTGAATTGGTTCCTCAAGCAGGAAAAATTCAAAATGCTGACCCTCTCACAGGTTCTTTTGGCGTTGAACGAAGGAGACTGGATGGTGTCGGTCGATTTGCAGGACGCGTATTTTCATATTCCGATCCTCGAATCGCACAGGAAGTATCTCCGGTTTGTGGTGGGATCGCAGCATTATCAGTTTGGGGTCCTCCCTTTTGGTCTTACTTCAGCACCTCGAGTCTTCACAAAGGTGATGGCGGTGGTAGCTGCAGAGCTCAGAAGAAGGGGGATGGCTGTGTTTCCCTATCTGGACGATTGGTTGATCAAATCCAAAACTCCAGAGCTCGTGCGGTGCCAACTCCAGTCGACGACTCAATTGTTGTACGACCTGGGTTTTTCAGTCAATGTACCCAAATCTCATCTGGAGCCCTCTCAACGCCTCCTGTTCATAGGGGCAGTATTGGACACAACATTGAATCAGGCCTTCCCTCCACCCCAGCGGGTCCAGGACATTCAGGCGTTGATTCCAATGTTTCAAAATGGAGAGGTAGCTCCAGTCCTCAAGGTCCTTCGTCTGCTCGGTCTGTTTGCTTCTTGCATACTGTTGGTCACTCATGCACGCTGGCACATGAGGGCTCTTCAGTGGTGCGTCCGCAGGCAGTGGTTTCAGCACAAAGGGGATCTCGAGAACTCGATAAAGATCTCCAGAGACACTGCAGTGGATCTTCAATGGTGGGCAGCGGTCGACATCCTGTCTCAAGGAAGGCCGTTCTCGCTACCACCACCAGCTCATCTGGGGGACCTGGAGATCAAGGGCCTTTGGTCTCCAGGGGAACAGAAGTTACACATTAATCTGTTAGAGTTGCGGGCAGTACGTCTGGCTCTCAAGGCCCTCCTCCCTTCCATTCGCGGTCAGTCAATCCAAGTTCTAACGGACAACACGACTGCGATGTGGTATATAAACAAACAGGGAGGAGTGGGGTCGTATCTTCTCTGCAGAGAAGCTCTTTGTCTCTGGTCCTGGCTTCAGGAGCACAAGATCTGCTTAGTTGCACATCATTTGGCAGAAGTCCTGAACGTGCGTGCGGACATTCTCAGTCAACGCAGCTCAGTCGACCACGAGTGGCGTCTTCATCCAGATCTAGTTCTGTATATCTTCCGGATGTGGGGATATCCACAAATAGATCTGTTTGCAACTCAAGAGAATGCGCAGTGCCCGCTGTTTTGCAGCCTCCAGTATCCGGTGCAAGGAGCTTTGGGGGACGCGTTTCAGATGTCCTGGAAGGGTCAGTTGCTTTATGCGTTTCCCCCATACACTTGATTCCTCGAGTTGTCAGGAAGATCCGCCAAGACCGGGCTCAAGTCATCCTAATAGCTCCGGATTGGCCGAGAATGGTGTGGTATTCGGACCTACTCCAACTCTCTCAGTGCCCTCCGCTCCGTCTCCCTTGCAGGGTGCACCTCCTCACGAAGTCGCAGGGGCAGTTTCCACACCCCCACCTCCAGAGCCTGCATCTTCATGGCTGGAAATTGAACGGGGCAATCTGAGTTCCTTTTCTCTCCCTCCAGATGTGGTGGAAGTTATTTTATCGGCCAGACGATACTCCACCAAGTCAATCTATGCTAATCGTTGGACTAAATTTGCATGCTGGTGTGGAGAGAACAGTTTAGATCCTTTAAAAGCTGGTTTATCTGACATTTTGTCATTTGCACTCCATCTGGCACAGAGAGGTTGTGCGATTGCCACTGTCAAAGGTTATTTGTCTGCTCTATCTGCTTTTCCGTGCCTTCCTGATCAACCATCCTTCTTTAAATCACCAATTGTTTTAAAGTTCCTAAAGGGGCTCACTAATAAGTTTCCACCTACACCATTCATTATGCCTCAGTGGGACCTTAACTTAGTCTTAACGTTTCTTATGGGGACTCCGTTTGAGTCAATGCACTCTTGCTCTTTACGGTTCCTGGTATTCAAAACTGTTTTCCTGGTGGCCATAACATCTGCCAGAAGGGTTAGCGAGCTTCAGGCTCTCACTGTAGAACCTCCATACCTTTCTTTCTTTAAGGACAAAGTGGTGTTGAGGACCAAGGCGGCTTTCCTTCCGAAGGTTGTTACACCCTTTCACCTGGGGCAGTCAATTACTCGCTCTTCCTTTTACCCTCCACCTCACCCATCCAAAGAGGAAGAGGGGCTCCACCGGCTGGATCCACGAAGAGCACTGAGCTTCTACGTCGCCAGGACGAAAGAGTTCAGACAGGATGAACAGCTCTTCGTTGGATACGTGGGGAAGAGCAAAGGTAGAGCGGTCCACGAGAGAACGCTATCCAGGTGGGTCATTCTATGTATTAAGATCTGCTATTCTTTGGCGAAGAGAGATCCACCTGTGGGGCTTCGTGCCCATTCCACCAGGGCTAAAGCAGCTTCATCGGCTTTGGCTAGAGGTGTTCCTGTGGCTGACATCTGCAGGGCAGCGACCTGGGCGTCCCTCCATACTTTTGCCAAGCATTACTGTTTGGATTCTGAGGTTAGGAGGGATGGCCATTTTGCTCGCTCGGTGCTGCAGGATTTCTTGGTTTGACCATTCGGGCACCCACCTCTGGAGGTAGTACTGCTTTGGCACTCTATTCTTTTGGTGAGGAATCCACAGGTAGGTGTATCCATCAGAAGAATATGTTACTTACCTTCGGTAATGCTTTTTCTGGTGGATACATTAACTACCTGTGGATTCCTCACGGTCCCACCCGCCTCCCTGTTGCCTGACTGGTCAAACCGAGAAGTCCGTGGGTGCGCATCCTTGATCTTGTAAATATGTATATAACTGATTCATGTATATAGTTATGATAACTGTATATACAATTCCTTTGCGAATTAAGATAGTTCAAAGAAGACCTTTTGATCTTAGTTTATATATGTACATATTTATTTCTCTCTGGTATTGACCATTCATTACTGTTATTTAGAATGTGTTTTATAATAAATGTTCTATTTTCATTCATTTTGGATGAATATGTGCTCTTTAGGTTTAACCTGTTCGCCTCTTTGGCACGTAAAAAAATGGTGATAACTGACGTCTGCACGTCGACGAGGGCTTCTTATTGCCTGGATGACGTCATACGGCGTCGCATGGAGCCGGGCGATTGTGACGTCATCGTCGATGTGCAGAGCTAGAAGAAATTTCCGTCGAGGCTGGCGCGAGGGGAGAATTCTTTTGGTGAGGAATCCACAGGTAGGTGTATCCATCAGAAGAATATGTTACTTACCTTCGGTAATGCTTTTTCTGGTGGATACATTAACTACCTGTGGATTCCTCACGGTCCCACCCGCCTCCCTGTTGCCTGACTGGTCAAACCGAGAAGTCCGTGGGTGCGCATCCTTGATCTTGTAAATATGTATATAACTGATTCTTGTATATAGTTATGATAACTGTATATACAATTCCTTTGCGAATTAAGATAGTTCAAAGAAGACCTTTTGATCTTAGTTTATATATGTACATATTTATTTCTCTCTGGTATTGACCATTCATTACTGTTATTTAGAATGTGTTTTATAATAAATGTTCTATTTTCATTCATTTTGGATGAATATGTGCTCTTTAGGTTTAACCTGTTCGCCTCTTTGGCACGTAAAAAAATGGTGATAACTGACGTCTGCACGTCGACGAGGGCTTCTTATTGCCTGGATGACGTCATACGGCGTCGCATGG
Organism: Pleurodeles waltl; assembly: GCF_031143425.1. Taxonomy (NCBI): domain Eukaryota; kingdom Metazoa; phylum Chordata; class Amphibia; order Caudata; family Salamandridae; genus Pleurodeles; species Pleurodeles waltl. Next base: position 1,026,361,840 of record NC_090437.1, on the reverse strand, counting down.
AGCCGGGCGATTGTGACGTCATCGTCGATGTGCAGAGCTAGAAGAAATTTCCGTCGAGGCTGGCGCGAGGGGAGAATTCTTTTGGTGAGGAATCCACAGGTAGTTACTGTATCCACCAGAAAAAGCGTTACCGAAGGTAAGTAACTTATTCATCACCACTCAAACATCTCATAGGGCAAAGGTATATATATATATACACATATTGAGGTCAATAAGAACGGTAAAGCTTGTATTATTACATTCGTTGTTTTATAATTTAAGAAACAGTACTTCATTTAGTGACAAGTATACACAGTTGAAAAACGTCATGTTTTAACACAATCCTTAAAACTTGCTCACATCTCTCTACATTATAATGTGTACCTTTCAAACCTCCCCAAACAGCTTTTTCACTCTATAAACATGGTGTACAATATGTTTACCAACATTAGTACACTTACTGACACTTCACGACAACGTTCATAAACTAAATTATTAATTACCTGAACATGGAGTTTTCTTAAATAGAGATGAAGACATCAGTCTCTTTCAGCGCCACATAAATTCACTTCTGATGAGCACAACTCAGACGTCCTTATCCTCCAAAGCACCAAGAACAAACTGAATTTCTGGTTCTGCAGCCAATCACATCACAGCATTTCTTCAACATGTAATAAGAATAGGAACTATTGGTTGAGCCTTGGCCCGTTCTTTTTTTATTTTTTTTATTTTTTTTGCTTCTCCCCATGCAATCTCTTGAGACTCTTGTGGGATCGTAAAAAGCTTTGTTGGCTAGCCTATTAATTTTCTATGCGGGTCTCATGAGATGCTCGCCGAATCGTAAAACCCCTTGTGGCAGGCTCGGTATTTTCCATGCAGGTCTCATGAGATCTATGAACCCCATGCAGCAAGCTTCAATCCCTGAAGCTTGCACACCACTCTTGCAAGTCTCTCACGAGAGCACAACACAATTTTAGGACAAAAGTGTTATATGAGAGGGATTAACCTCTTCACTATGAACCCTCTCTTGTATAATAGTTCTGCATACTATGGTGTAACTAGGGACTTGCTTCTCCTTTCACCTTTGAAAGCTCTCTCTTGAATTACAAATATGCATAGTATTGTTTGGAGAGGTACTGCCCTCTCCTGTCAGACCCCTGTCTCAAATGATGTGTGTATGTAGTAGACTCTCTAAATAGACTGGCCTCTCCTTTGAGACCTCTTTCTCAAATGTCAGCTCTGCGTAGTGGGGTGTATAGATGCACTGGCCTCTCCTGTCACACTTCTTTCAGATGACAGATGTACGTGGTAGGGTGTGTGGAGAGAGACTGCCTTCTCTGCTGAGACCGCTCTCACATGGCAGGTGTGCATAGTACGCTGTGTAGTCGCACTGGTCTCTCTCAGATGACAGGTCTGCATAGTAGGGTGTGTGCATCGACATGCCTCTACTTTCAGACCTCTCTCTCTCAGATGACGAATGTCAGTAGTAGGGTGTGTGGGTGGACTGGCTTCTCCTTTAAGACTTCTCTCTCAGATGACTGGTGTGCATAGTAGGATGTGTGCATGGACTGGCCTCTTGTGTCAGACCTCTCTGTCAGATGACGGGTGTGCGTAATAGGGTGTGTGGAGAGAGTCTGCCCTCTCCTCTAAGATCACTTGCAGAGATGACGAATGTACATAGTAGTGAGTGAAGAGGGACTGCCCTTACCTCTCAGACCTCTCTCTGACATGATGGGTGTGCTTATTACAGTGTGGACAAGTACTGGCCTCTCCTGTCAGACCTATCTCTAAGATGGCGGGTGTGCGTAGTAGGGTGTGTGGAGAGGCTGGCCTCTCCTCTAAGACCTCTCTCTCAGAGGATGGGGTCTGCATAGTAGGGAGTAGAAATGGAGTTCCCTTTCCTCTCAGACCTTCCTCTGACATGACAGGTGTGCATAGTAGAGAGTGGAGAGGCACTGCCCTTTCCTCTCAGACCTCTCTCTGAGATGGCAGGTGTGCATTTTCGAGTGTGGACATGGACTGGTCTCAGATGACTGGTGTGCTTAGTACGGTGTTGAGTGACTGGCTTCTCCTTTCACACCTCTCTCTCAGATATCAGGTGTGCGAGTGTGGAGGGACTGGCCTCTCCTTTCAGAACACTCTCAGATGACAGGTGTGTGTGTGGGGAGAGAGTAGCCTCTCTGCTGAGACATCTCTCACACATGACAGGTGTGCATAGTAGGATGTATGGTGAGGGTTTAGCTTCTCGTTTGAGACCTCTCTCACTCAGATGACAGATGTGTGTAGTAGAGGGTGTGGATGGACTGGCTTCTCCGCTGAGACCCCATTCTGTGGTGATGGGTTTGCATAGTAGGGTGTGGAAAGAGGCTTAACTCTACTCGCAACTCTTCCCAAGACAATGAGCGTAAATAATAGCCTCTGATGAACACCATCTCCGATTAGAGTAGAGTACCAAGTGTGTATACCAGAGTGTATTCAAAGATTACCTACTCCTTCCTATTTTTCATGATCTTACGAGGGTCTTCAGACCATAGCTTTAAAACAAAAAAATGTACCTTCTACTCACCATAGTACTTATCTCTTACACACTTCCTCCCAATAACAAGGACCACAATATGCATTTCTACTAGTAGAGTGCACTGATAACTCTCACATTCCTTTTTACTTTTCCCGAACCCCAACAAGTCCCGCAAGATCGTAAAAATTAGTTACAAACAATATACATTTATAATCTTCACAGTAGTTATCCCTTAGACACCTCCTTTCTAAATCTAGAGGGGGCAGCATGCCTTTCTGCTCCGCCTTATATAGTTTTTTTTTTACTTGATTCCACAACACCTCCAATTTTTCACAGTAAACAGTAATCACCACAATTTAATTTCTAACATTCCAAAAGCCAGGCAATCCGAGCGCTCGCTCTCACAGGACTTGCGGGAGCCTTTTACTCCTGTGAGAGCGTGAAGGCTCGCGGGAAAAATGGGCCTCTCGACCAATCACAGGGCTCTATTTTTGATTTCGCACTCTCATGGGAGGCTCATGAGATTCTCGTGAGCCCAATTGCCAAAATATACAATCATTTGTTTACCCTTAATTACTCAAAAGCTACTGAATGGATTAACACCAAATCACAAAAAAGCACAATATATATGGATGAACATCTAGCTTCCTGTCAGATTTGGGGTAATTCCGTTCAGCAGTTTTCGCTGTAGCCCTATCTAAAGAAGTATGTGGAAAATGCATGGGGATTTGGGGTTTAGGACTCCCATCTCGGCCCCGTGCTTGACGGATCACCACAAAACTTTGCAGGAAGGAGCTGAGGTCCATTAACTTTTTAAGTTTCATGAAGATGTGAATCTGTCCAAATTGATTTATGTGTTCATGTGGCTTTCTTTTGAAAAATGTGCTTCCCTCATATCAGATGTTTATGTACATGTGTGTACCTTTAAGAATGCCATATCGGTATTCCTATAGTTCAGCAACCAACGTTAATTTCATTTTTCTTGCGCCTGTTCTTGTTTTCTAAGTAACCCATGCAGGTAGCACAGAAGTAATTTCAGTCTGTCATTTGTGTATTGGACTCTCTCTTCGCCTTTCCAAGAATAATGATAAAGTTCTGAGAGTAGAGCGCTTCCCCTGGAGAATCCATCTTGTAAGAGGGCTGAAATCAATAGCGTAGGTGTTTTTTTTTTTTTTTTTTTACTTCTTGTGCCTTACTGGACAACCTGCTGAGTTCCACACCATGAGACGAGAAGTGAGGGGGAAAGCTTGAATGGATTTGTTGTAACACTGAGCAGATTTTGACAGTAAGGAGTGTTGTGTTTTAACTGGGTTACTTGTTAAACTTCTGCCTACAGAGAATTTTAACTGTTAGTGCAGCAATCCACTGAAGGCATGTTGTATCAAACAGAAGTAGTTTCATACTGTTTAATTGATTTGTATTTATTAGGGTCAAGCACGCAAACACTCTCGCCCGTTGTAATCTCTCTGTGGGCTTTTAACCACATCCACTCCGTACTTGTTTTAAATGCATCATTTTTATTGCTGCATTTTGTGAACTGTCCCTCCTTTCTGTGCCGAGTTCCGTCCCACAAGCGATTTGACTAGGTGAATATTTTTGTTGGCCATCACAGTAGTTCACGCTTCCTCCTGTTACAGCGTGTGATGACCCCTCCAGTTTCGGTTTGCCTTTCATCCAAGCAGTGATCCTTTCTAGACATTCACGCAGGGAGCCAATAACTCTCGCGCACACACTCATGGCGGCGGTGGCGCTTTGAATCGGCTTGCTTCTGTCAACTGTGTTACTTCTAATTTTCAATTTATGTGGAAAGAAAAGTCCAGTTAGAAATTTATGACGCCAATAGCTCTAACACGACCAAACGCAAGACCCATTGTATTGGCAAATGCCTGTTTTTTAACAGCAATTGGCATACAGACCTTAATATGTTGTACAAGCGTGGCTCCACATAAGTGATGTTGCAAACAGGGCCTGCGTTCACACACAGGCTTTAAGATATTCCAAATGAACTAATGCGGCTCTGTAAAGGGTGGTGGGGGGGAGCACCCTGGTTTACCATCCGTCACAGTTGGGAATTTTACAGCTACAGATTTGCACTTAGTCCATGGGCCATGTCCGATTTGAGTCACCCACCTTAAACGTCATGTTTATGCTTCAGCCAGGGCCTTTTGACATTTACTGAATGTTCCAGGAGGGTCAGGGGTAGGTGGGAGGGGATCTATTGGGGCTATAAATCCAAGGGTTGGGGAGAGGATGGACAGTTCAGGGGTTGAATGACCAGGATCACGGTAGACATCGCTTCGGACTTGAAACATATTTACTTTATTTCCTCCCAAACCAGCTGATGATTTTAATTTCATGTAGGAGATGTATATTTTAACGCCATTGTTCCTGAAACCAGTAGTTCTCAGAGTGTGGCCCAAGGACCCCTAAGGGTCCACAAAGCCTCCGCAGGGGGTCAGTGACTGCTTACAAAATGAACTAATTTTAACAGATTGACAAAGTGTCTATAAATAAAGTGCCTGAATGTACAATTGAAAATGTTATAATGTACTGTAAATGTCATGGAATTTTAAATTGGAGGCTAAAAATTAAATTAGCATCATCTGATTGGCTCGTGGGAGCAGTGGAAGTGCATCAAACAGAAAATAGTATGGACGATGTGTTGCTTCACTTGATTTTAGAAAAGCTCCAACCTTCCAATTAAAATTTAAATCTTTATTATTTTATTTGTTTTCAAATTAAATAAGATGTGTTATCGTTTGTCTATGTGTTTGATTGCTTGTTTCTGTATTTTTTTGTGTATTGTTTTGCGTTTCAAATCCTCGACAACGTTTAGGCCTGGGTCCCCAGCTTCCAGTAATGACTCAGTGGGGGTACCCGGAACCCAATAATGATTCAGTGTGGGCCCCCGGGATCTTGTAATGATAAAGTGAGGGTCCAGAGAAGTCAAAAGGTTGGGGACCACTGCTAAACTTTCAAATGATTTAAGCATCCTTTTGTGCCCCGGCTACAGGGACAGAAATACAGTGTCTCCCCTAGGTAGAGAGCTGCGCGATTCTAAAATAGTGGCGTCACTGTCCATATTTGCTGACTTAACGCTTGCAGTGCAGGAACAAGGGAGTCGGGTCTTCTACCCTAACGGCTTCATGTGGATTCATCTGGACTATGCCATACAGCAACTGCACCACACATATTTGGGGGCCAGCAGTCTAAGAAATATGTTACTACTGGACCCCTCCTATGGACTGCCAGACAGTGGTGGTTTCCTCTAATTTCAGTGGCAGTGAACAATTCTTTCCATGCCTCTCACTGCTGGCTGCATGGTCCTCCCTTCAGGCTACTAGGACATGACTAATGGGAACACCCCGGGTTAACCTTCATATGGCATCTACTTGGTGGAAATACAAGATGAAGGGCGCTGCTCCTCCATGGCACTGCTAGTGTTCTCACAGCATTTTTGACATTACACTAAACTATGTACATCGAGCCACAACGTCCCAGTGCTGACATATTCTCGTACCATTAGAATGTCAGTTTCCGGTTTGCGAGACGCAGTAAGGTAACCCCCTTGCACACCCCACAATAACAGAAATTCAAGAGGCAGTTAATAGCATGCCTGCGTGTAAGCATTGGATAACATCTGCTTTTTAGAAGCAATACATAGATTAGACTTACTCCCACATGCTAATTATATTTCTCTCGTAGGGGATTTCCATGTATAGTCATAAGCACTGAATAGTTCCGCGCGCCTGCGGGGACCCCGGAGCACTGATGTGAAGTATATTCTTAAGTGCCAACACCAGCCGTTTGAAGAAAAGGTCTGTCAAAAAACACTTAAGAATAACATTGTGCAGCCTATGTGAACAGCTACACAGGCCAAATTGTTGAAAAGAAAATCAATAGTAGTGTAAATTCATGTTCAAACACCTATTTATTCTAGAAATGTAATAACAAATACATTCTCATACTTTATTTACACCTCTGATGAGAATAAAAACAATGCAGGGCAGTGTAGCCCATAGGCTGCCATTATACAGAATGTAAATAGAGCTGTGCCTTTAAGAAAGCAAAGTCTTCCTGTATCCCATCATGCACAGCAACAGGCAGTTGCCTCAGTTCTTTTTTCCGGCTCCTGCTGACAGGACCCTGAAGCATTGAGCTCTACCTCACAAAGCTTTTTGTGACAGAAATTCATTGAGATATCTTCTGAATTTCATTTTCACTCGACGTTTTTACCTTTGAGTGATCATTTTCTACTGATTTCTGTTAAATTCTGACAGAATTTTGAGGTTTTTCTAGTTAGAAATGCCTTAACTTTTTGATAAATGTCCTTCTTGTGGCAGAAAGAAGGCTAAAACAGATCCACATAGGGTCTGTATAATTTGTCTTCCATCCAGCCACAAACCGGAGTCGTGTGACATTTGTAAAACCATCTCTAGAAGAACCCTTCGTGATAGAGAGAAGATCCGACTTCAGGCGAGAGAGGACAGTTGAAAAAGTGGCCATTCCACTACAGAGCGAGGAGAAGGTCAGACATCTACCAGGGCTCAACCTGTTTCCTCCATGACTCCTTCCAGACCTGCTGAAAAACGACATAGATCCCCGATGACGTCGAGAGCGTCGACGTCGAAGCAGGGAACGGCGCCAACATGTTCGCCGTCGAGGAGTGCTTCGCCGGCGAGAAAAAGACATCGTTCGCCGTCGACAGCTATTTCGCCGTCGAGGCGGCGAAGACACCCGACGTCGAGAGGATCTGGGTCGCCGTCGACACGGCGAACACAGTCCACGTCAAGGAGATCCGAGTCGGGCTCGCCGTCGACACGGCGAGGGAGATCGCCGTCGAGAGAGAGTGTTCGCCGTCGGAGACGTTCACCGTCACTACACCGACGTCGAGGTTCGACGTCGAGAGGTTCTCAGTGGCGAGACGAGTCGACGTCTAGAGGCACTCGCCGTCACCGCAGTTCGACATCGAGGAGTGCTTCGACGTCGAAGACCATCTAAGAGGCCTAGAAGGGTTTATACAACCTCGGAATCCTCGGCCTCGCTTATCCTACTTCCAGCATCGCCACAGCTCTCGCAAAGGCAGTCGCCGTTACCACAGACGCCGGTAACACCTACGGCTCCTCTTCCGGCGCCTCCTCCAGAGCCTGTTCCGAGGACTCCAACGCGATCTGCAGGGCGTTCTGGTTATTCCTCGAGGCGTACATCTACCTCTAGGCACCGTCGTCAGGAATCACATCATGGACATTCTTCATCGTCCACACGGGACTACTCTCCAACCTTATCGGACTCACCGTCCCCAAGAGTGTCCCCCATAGATGATGTCAACACATTTCAGGAGGTCTTAGTGAGAGGGGCAACCAAGCTGAATATCCCGCTAGCAGCTCCGGCCCCATCGACATCAGTGATCTTTGAGACCTTGCATCAAAAGACATCTTCACGACCTTTACTTCCACTAGTTCCGGGTCTTATTGAGCCAGCAATGGACATTTTTCTCACGCCGGCTACAACAAAGTCTGCTCCTTCCAGACTCATTAAAAAGTACCGTCCACCAGAGCAAGATCCTCTATTCTTGAGGTCGGACCCAGTACCAGACTCGGTAGTTATAGTGGCAGCGAAGAAATCGCATTCGACGTCACCGTCTTCCTCTGCTCCTCCAGACAAAGAGAGCAGAAAGATCGATGCTGCAGGAAGAAAAGTATGCTTGACGGCATCCATCACCATGAAAGCAGCCAGTGCCACTGCTTTATTAGGGAGATATGATCGATCCCTCTGGGACTCTGTACTGCAGTTCGCGGAGCATCTCCCTAGGGACAAAAGGGAAGATTTCCTAGAGGTCGTGAGCGAGGGAGCTATGGTTTCTAACCAGATTATAAGTGCTGTGGCAGATTCTTCAACACTATCCGCACATAACTATGCTCATGGTATAGCGCTCAGGAGACATGCATGGCTGCGGCTTACATCGCTTAAACCCGAAGCACAGCAGAGGATACCTGCCTTTCTCAGGCTCCACTTTGTTCGGCTCTCATGCCGATGACGAGATGGCCAGAATGAAGTCGGAGCTGGATACCCTGAAAGCGGTAGGCATGGAGCGACCTAAAGAACAGCGAAAAGGATTCCGCCCATATCAAAGAAGACTGTTCACCCACAGGTATCAGACTCCACATTGGACGTCTTCACGCCCTCAGCAACAGCAACAGCAGCAGCATCAGAGGGGCTTCTCCAGAAGGTCGACAAGGGGTCGTTCAACACCTCAGACCCAGACACCTCGACAGGTGCCCGCGTCTAAGCCCTGAATCTTTGCTTCCCCCTCCTCCGTTACCCACTCCGGTAGGGGGAAGTATCTCAAATCATCTGGACGAGTGGCTACGCATCACATCAGACGTCTGGGTTTTGAATATTGTGAGACATGGTTACGTTCTCAGATTCACCAGTCCTCCACCATCTGTTCCACCCAAAACAACCAACCGACACCTCGAAGCTCTTCAGTTAGAAGTCACCATCCTATTGCAAAAAAGAGCCATAGAACCCGTCCCGATCAGCCAGCAAGGGAAGGGGATTTATTCGAGGTATTTCCTTGTGCCAAAAAAAGACAAGCAAGAGTTTCGTCCCATTTTAGACCTAAGGACAGCAAACAAGTGGATTCGCAAAGAGAAATTCAGGATGCTATCCTTGCACCAAATTTACCCACATCTTCGTCAGGGCGACTGGCTCTGTGCGGTAGACCTTTGCGACGCTTATTTTCATATTCCGGTGGCCAAGAAACATCGAAAATTCTTAAGGTTCACCGTCGGAAAACATCATTACCAATTTGCGGTTCTGCCCTTCGGCCTAAAATCAGCGCCGAGGACCTTTTCCAAATGCATGGCGGTGGTAGCCGCCCATTTGAGGAAGCATCGAATTTTTGTCTACCCCTATCTAGACGATTGGCTCATAAAAGCCTCCAGTTATCTAGAGACGCAACAACATTTCAAATGGACTCTACAGCTGTTACAGAAACTCGGTCTTCAAGTAAATCTCCTGAAATCCACAGCAACACCGGTTCAGAGGTTGCATTACTTAGGAGCCATTATAGATACAAATCTAGGAAAGGTGTTTCCTTCGGAGGAACGACGATTATCGATTCTCCAAAAGTGCAAACAACTGCAAAAGGCTCCACAGACCACTGCAAGAGTAATAGCTTCCCTACTGGGCTCGATGGCGTCTTGTATCCATCTCGTTCCCAATGCTCGCCTCCATATGAGACCATTACAGGAAAACCTGGAAGATCAATGGAGTCAACTAATGAACGAATGGGAGAACAAAGTCCTCCTTTCTCCCACGCCTTACAGTCCCTCAAGTGGTGGTGTCTACCCGACAATCTCTTGGTGGGGATTCCGTTCCAACGACAGCCTCCAGCTCAAACCATCGTAACAGATGCGTCACTGCTCGGATGGGGAGCGCACATGGGGCATCTTCGAGTCCAAGGCAAGTGGTCACAGAAAGAGAGTCTCTATCACATCAACCTGCTGGAACTTCGAGCGGTCCACCTTGCGCTCAAACTTTCCTTCCCTCTCTGAGAGCGGGAACTCTCCTTCTTCAGACGGACAACGTGGCCACCATGTACTATGTAAACAAACAAGGAGGCACCAGGATTTTATCCAGGGAGGCTCAGACAATCTGGCATTGGCTTCTAGCCAGGAACATGTCGCTAGTAGCAACTCACCTGCCGGGCATCCAGAATGTGCAAGCGGATGCTCTCAGCCGAGTAATGGACGAGAACCACGAGTGGGTTCTACACGACGACGTCGTTCATTCCATTTTCGCACTATGGGGTTCCCCCTCTATAGACCTGTTCGCAACCCCAGAAAACAAAAAATGCCAAAACTTCGCCTCCAGATATTACCATCCAGGGACACTGGGGAATGCCCTGTGGATAAGCTGGTCAGGAGCATTTCTTTACGCCTTTCCACCGCTTCCCCTGATTCCGGCGGTCCTCCAGAAGTTATCCAATGCTCAGTCCAAAATGATCCTGATTCCTCCGGAATGGCCACGACAATGGTGGTTCCCAGACCTTCTTCACCGGTCACTCAAACCACACATCAGGCTCCCTTATCGTCCGGACCTGCTCACGAAGTTCGGAGGGCAGATATCTCATCCCAACCTCTCATCACTGAGTTTGGCAGCATGGCTCCTGAGCTAGTGCAATATGGACACTTGAACTTACCTCAGGACTGTATGGAAATCCTGAGAGAAGCTAAGCGCCCTTCCACACGATCCACTTATGCAAGCAAGTGGAAGAGATTTTGTGTGTGGTGTTTAGACAACAACATTGACCCGATATCCTGTGGAGAAGAGTCTATTCTGCCATACCTCCTAACATTGGCAAAATCGGGCTTACAATTATCTTCAATAAAGGTACATTTGGCGGCTCTAACAGCATACAGGAAGAGCCCATCACAACCTTCCTTTTTTCGAATCCCAATTATTAAAGACTTCCTGGAGGGTTTAAAAAAGGTTTTTCCCCCCATTAGAAGGCCGTCTCCTCCATGGGAATTGAATGTTGTCCTATCGCGCCTGATGCTACCTCCATTCGAGCCAATACATAAGGCATCGCTTCAACATCTCACATGGAAAACTGCTTTTCTGGTGGCAATCACTTCAGCGCGTAGGGTCAGTGAAATCCAAGCCCTTTGCTCTCAGGAACCCTACACGGTTTTTCATTCTGCGAAAGTGGTAATGAGAACTCATCCAAAATATTTACCGAAAGTCATCTCCGATTTTCATGTGAATCAAACCATTTCACTTCCAACTTTCTTTCAAAATCCAGCTACTCCTGCTGAGAGAACGCTGCACTCTCTGGATGTAAAGAGGGTTTTGAAATTTTACTTGGACAGGACAAAATGCTTACGTAAATCACAACAGCTTTTTGTTAACTATGGCCCACTTAGAACAGGGTTGGGCACGTCTAAGCAATCACTATCCAGGTGGATTGTTTCATGTATAATGTTATGTTATCAGTTAGCGAACAAGTCCCTCGGTGGTAGGCCAAAAGCCCACTCTACTAGAGGGAAGGCAGCTACTACAGCCTTAATGAGAAATATACCTTTGGCAGAAATATGCAAGGCTGCCACTTGGAAGTCTGTCCATACCTTTACTCAGCATTACTGCCTTGATACAGACGCTAGGGCGGATGCACAGGTTGGACAGGCCTTGCTTAAGAACTTATTTGCATAACTTTAGTGTTTTGGCACTATTTTTTCTGTCTGCTCCACCGCGGTTATGGGGATGGGCTTGCTACTCTATTCAGTGCTTATGACTATACATGGAAATCCCCTACGAGAGAAGGAATGGTTTCTTACCTGTAACTCCAGTTCTCTCGTAGGGGTATTTCCATGATAGTCATAAGCAACCCTCCCTCCTCCCCGGTGGAGTTCACATAGAAAAAGTTGCCATAAATATGGTTGATGTTGATACTCCAACAAAGCTTGTTCCAGGTTAAAAGCCTTCAAAAAGAACTGAGGCAACTGCCTGTTGCTGTGCATGATGGGATACAGGAAGACTTTGCTTTCTTAAAGGCACAGCTCTATTTACATTCTGTATAATGGCAGCCTATGGGCTACACTGCCCTGCATTGTTTTTATTCTCATCAGAGGTGTAAATAAAGTATGAGAATGTATTTGTTATTACATTTCTAGAATAAATAGGTGTTTGAACATGAATTTACACTACTATTGATTTTCTTTTCAACAATTTGGCCTGTGTAGCTGTTCACATAGGCTGCACAATGTTATTCTTAAGTGTTTTTTGACAGACCTTTTCTTCAAACGGCTGGTGTTGGCACTTAAGAATATACTTCACATCAGTGCTCCGGGGTCCCCGCAGGCGCGCTGAACTATTCAGTGCTTATGACTATCATGTAAATACCCCTACGAGAGAACTGGAGTTACAGGTAAGAAACCATTCCTTCTGGAGATGAGAACAAAGGCAAAGTGCCCCAATAGTGTGTGAGGTAATGATCAAACCATCATTCAAACCGGACAAGATGGCCTCCCAATGCACAGACAAACAATATTGAAGAAAATTATCAGCATCAGGTTTCTTTCACTGATACTTGGCGTAGCTATTCCAGGCCGGGTGGGCTTTGTCTCAGGTCAATCCACGTTTTACAATCTCTGGACCATCTTTGCCCTTATGCACCAGATACACCAGGAGCTATGGGCAGCAGCAGTCGTTCTTGACAACAAAAACCTTTGATTACCTAGACTGGATCTTAGTTTGTGATAATCTGAGGGCTTGGTCTGGGTCACGATTTTATCAGGTGGATTTCTTTGTTGTCCTCTGGCTTGTGGGCAAGTGAACGTTTCCTACTGTACTAGGAATTAAAACTTTAGAAGGTACTCCCAGGGATCCTCTTGCTTCATCTTTTTTCGCTATAGAACTGGAGGCCTGTCATGTGCCATTTGAGAGAACCAGTTGTGCAGAGGTTTTCTCTTTCTGTGTGGCATTTCTGATCTGGAATTGGCTAACTAGTGCGATAGTTAATTTTTTATATTTAATTGTGACCATTTGGTAGCAGTACTTTTTCTTTTTTGTGTCATATGCTTACAATAAAGAATAAATAAAAAATAACAATTGCACCAACTTGCCAAGGACAGACCGATTGATTTTGCCTGTGCTTGTTGCCCTTGCTTTTCTGAATCCATCATGTGGGGCCTTCGATGTGTTCCTACAAACATAAACAACACTAGTTGCAAGCTCATTTTTTTATAACGAGAAATAAACAGGGAGGGAGTCCATTGCATGTGTCTGCATTGGTCCACATCCATGCTGACCAAGGTGAGTGTAGTTTAAAGTGCTGAGCATAGGTTGAACAGCATGAATGTAAATAAAATAGTTCAATATATGCTTGTCGTGGCTGTTGCATACTTTGGTTACGTTGTAAGTCAACCATTCATACAGTATCAGTTTTACGTTTGCAAGTGTTAATTTGAAATATTTTTGATTGCTATTCTTAACTTGCACTTGTATTCTGGGCAGCCTGATTTAGAAGAGTAAATGTACATTATGCTTAAAACAGTGCAGATGTAAATAAAAAAATAAGTTATTTTACAACATGAATACGCAGGTATTACACAAACCCCAACGAATCTGAGGAGTTCTACCCGTAGAGAAGCTGTAGCGGAACAGAGGTAGACTGAACAACTTTCTGAGAGTGACCTATGTATCCAAGTGAGAGAATACAAAGGAGAATACATTCTTGCTGCGTGGTCACCAATACGGCAGGGCTATTGTCTGCACGAGTGTTTTGCTTTCACTAATGACTGAGCTGACAAAAAAATCTCTAGAATGCACTTCTCAGTTCAAAGAAGACATTTATTATTTCACCACAAAGTTCCTAAAAAGAAGATTAGTATGTTGAAAGCACACGTTTACGAATAGTCACAGGAATGAAAGGAAAACATACCAAAATGATTCTCAACTGCAATGTACACAGCAAATATATGTAGTTACATTATATTATGCAAATAATGAAGTAAAAAATCATCATCGTAGGGCCTGCCAGGCTCGTCATCTTTCTCATGCCAGCAAGACGATGACCCCTTTCGCCTGCGAGAAAGAGATTACCACCCTCACAGGACAAATATCAGGACTCCGACGTCAAGAATCCTGATTGAGGCCACTCTCCCTCTCGCTGTCGCACTGGGTCTTTTTTTTATATCTTAAAGAACCAGAAAAGGGCTTTCAAGAAAAACCCTACCATTAAAAAGAAATATTCAAAAATGCATAATAGTTTAGGTAAGCTTTGAAAGAAATGCGTTGGGACCTGGTTAGAATCCCAAGGCACCCCTCCCAAAGTCAAACCGTTCCCTGCTTGCACTATAAACATCAGTCGGGTACATTCTTATTGTGCTGACTGCCTAACTCCTCCATATTATGTACTAGTTCTAAGGTGATAATATGTCCTAGCTCTTTGGTGAGCAAAAGCACAAAAACAAGCACAGTTTACAATGTGGAAAAATACGAACAGATTTAACATGGCAGTGTCTAATGCTACAATAAGGTAAATAGGCAGCTAACCTGAATACAAAATGTAGTCTGCAATTGGCGAACACTAGACAGCTAATTTGGGTGCAAAGTGGTGCAACAACAAAGTCAGTGGTCAAAAACACATATTTTACTACAACGAGGCACCCCAAAATCCCAAAGCTGCTATCCCTCTCTGAAGTTATCCGAGAGCTTTGTGAAAGCGGAGGACCTGCTAGTGCCAACCTGAGAGAGGTGATGTCCTCTCATATCGCATCTGTGGTTTAGCTGAGTGTAGGCGGGCGTCGCTCGCCTCGCCTACAGATGTAACACATTGGCGTTCACCCGACGCCTTTCCCGACTTCCGCCCACGTCGTCAAGGAGACGCGTGGAGGCGGAGACGGCAATCGGCCCCGGACTTCCGGGTTGCCGGCATTTTTAAAGAAAGAGACGCCGCGATCGAGCGCGGCGAGCAGGAGGAGAAAACTGAGCCGAGGAGATACCACAGACCCCGAGAGCCAGCAGGGAGCCCAACGAGGACAGACCCCGACTGGAAGGAGGCGGCCGGAGCAACCCGACGAGAGAGGACGAGACAGCCTGCCACTGCCCAGGAGGGTCGTGGCAGCACAAGGTACGTGCCCTCTTCAAGGGCAGGCACAATAAGGAGGAGAGAAGGGGAGGGAGAGAGGGGAGGGAAGAAGGAGGGGGTAGCAAGAAAGGGGATAAGGACTGGGGAGACTCCCAGGGCACCCTACCACTCGACCCTTAACCCCAAAGAGAGCTCAGAACGACCTCCTAAACCTCCTTACTAAACCTAAAAACACCACCCGTCACTTCCTATTTCCCTCACATCTCCTCCCCTCCCCGCACAAAACCCCCCACAATTAGGAAATAAGGAAACACCGTCCCACTTACCTGCTCTATCCTCTTTTTGTTCTCCCGAGGAAATCACGGTCCCAAAAGGAGGACGCCGGGAACACGCCACCTGGAGAAAAAGGAAAGGAGAACATTAAAGACCTTAGCGGCCTAAAGGAAAGCAGGAAGAGAAAGAATAAAAGAAGAGAAAAAATAACCACCAAGAGACATTAATTGTTCCACCTCTCCTACAACTTAAATAAAGCACGTAACTCCCTATCAAGGGTTGATACATCCGCGTCCGTGTACTCTGTAGCCCAGATCACATACCCACCCCTCACACTGAGGAAGGGATCTAATATTGGTTTAAAGTTCCTGCTGTTATTTGGTAACTTTTAGGGATTATGGATTCTAAATAGCTGGAGAGATAAGGACTCTAGCTTCTACCAAGACGCTTGTTACGGTTTGCATTATACTCACTCTAACTGAAACACATAAAGGTGCAGTCTGCTAGCTACATCTACCATGGTCTCTGTGCCAGGTCCTAGACCAAGTCTAGTTAGAAACGAGGGTAAAGGGGCGAGATACTTAAAGGTTCGAGGCAGCCCTATTTCTTTGTCTCTTCCTGTGTTACTGAGTTAACTGCATCCCAGGATCTTAGTTTTCAATGTTTGTAGCTTCTCTGAAGAGTAGAGGATTTTTTTTTTGCACTCATTAATCTGTTAAACTCGTGTTCTTACGGATTTCTCCCCATCTTTGTTACTTGATCTTGGGTTGACCAATACTCTGCATCTGCGCAGATGAGGGATATATTCCAGTCTAAAGTATGGCTAGGGACTACTGTTTGTGTGAGGCTGAGTTTTTTTTCCACAAAGTCTTATTTAGTGTTTCAAAGATTATTTTAATATATCTTTATGGACTATATAAAGAGAACTTATGTTGTTTACATTCGGCCTGGTGGCAATCAAGAAATTAAGATTAATAGCACAGTAGCTTCGTGTACAGAAGAGAATAATTATACATTTATCCAATACTCAAGCATGTATCGCAGCTTTTACATAATATGTTGCAGTGACTTACGGTTAACCTATTGCTCTTATTTTACTTATTTCAGTGGTATTGATTAAGGGATGAATGATGAATTGAATCATGGAGGCAGTGCATCCTCCGGGTGTGTGTCAGGTCCCCTACTAGTGTCTGTCAGTCAGTTAGATCTTCTGCCAGCTTATTATCTGTTTGAGTAAGTTTCATATGCATTACTTCTGCTATTGACCATTCGACCACTGAGCCTTACGGTTTGTACTTTTGATTTAATTCTGGCTTCCACCAGGAGCCAACGAATGGTTTGAAAATATGCCAGAAGTGGACACATTTCTCACAATTGAGATTGACCGTTGATTTTACACACTTTGCAGTCTATCATGAGCATTATGGTTAGACCTGGGTAAGTCACCTTACAATATCAATCTTGTCAGCTTCATTCAATATTCTGTTGGAAGGAGTGGTAGTACTTTAAGGAACACAGATAATTACAAGTTGATACCTGTTACCACAGTGTTTCAGGGTTGTATAATAGATTTGCTGGGACTGTGGCTGTTTCCGGAGATGTAGCCTCATCTTTTGTTCTACCTATTAACAAAAGACCCACTTGGGTGCTCTTGGTGCAGACGATGATTTTCCTCATCCTGGTGGGAGAGATGCTTTAGATAGTTGGATGTTGCTTTAGCTTCCAGGTTCTCTTCTTCATGCCTGTGATAGAGTCAGCAGAATACACCTGATATTTTATTTGGTGGTGCTGGTTATCTGGACCAGTGGCTGCATACTTAGGTTGAAGCATAGGTGTGCCACAGGTGACTGTTAGGATTTACCGCTTGAAACTCTGCTTCTTTGGGCAATGGCCCAAAGAAAGTCACACGGACAATGTCAGCATTAACTGTTGAAAACAGAGAGACGACCTCAGGTGTAACACTGTGGCCACTAGAGACAGGGTTCTGAGTGGAAGTGGTATTTCAGAATGTTGAAAGACGATTGGCTTTGAGTGAAGTCAAAGCTGGGACAACAGTTGTGGTACTGGATCTTTTCTTGTTTTTACAAACTGGTTTTGGTGTCCTCCTCTAAGCCGTTCGGTGCGCTATGCTCTCTTCCATTGGTTTACAGATCAGGCAGTAGCAATGTTTTGACCAAAGTTAATAGGGCATTGAGAAAGTGGAAATAAGTCAGGGCAACTTCAACTGCAACAATATGGTAGGAAACTGGCTGAAAATATCTCTGTGGAAGGAATGTAGTGTAAGAGAAAGAGGGCTTTTGCAGACTGCACATATTCAGGTAGAAGATGAACGTGGCATAGGACAAGCAAACCTATTCACAGGTGCAGCTATGCGTATTTATTAGCAGCTTCCTATAGAGCGCTTTACATGTGAGTGGATTAACAACAGAAAATATTACACACAATACACTTACATAAGGTGACCATCTCAAGGTAGAGCCGAGCAGTACAATATTATATACAAAGGAGTTGAAAAACAATATTTACAGACATAGTAGCAGTGGTGGTTGTCACAAGAGGTTAGTGTTAGGGCTGTGTGTGACATAGTTGGGGGCTTTTCGGTGGATGAAGCAACAGTGCGACAAAGGCTCCTCAGCTTTCTTTTAAGCATTTCATAGGTGGGTGGAATAGAGCTCCACCGCGTGGGAGGACTTCCGTCCCCACAAGGATTGCTCAAATGTTTGTCTTCAAGGCATGGAAGTGGGAGTCAGAGTTGAGAAGGTGGCGTTGGCCGTCAGAGACAACACGTTTGTGGCCAGGATAGTTTGAGTTGAGTGGATGTTTGAGGGTCCTCCATGCCTCCGTGGAAGACCATCTCAGTGAGCTCAGAAGTAAGATGTGGTCGTGCTGTCTCAAATGACTGTCTCTAGTTTGGGCAAGAGGCAGAAACATGACTGGTATGCAGGGCAGTCATGTTTGGCACGTGGAGGCATTTTTAGGTTTACTGGTTCTATCAGGAGCAGACTTCTGTTTGTTGATAATGTTTTGGAAAGCCTAAATCCAGAGAAGTGCCTATATGATTAGTGACTTAGTTGTGGGGTGGTCATGTGGCTGCTAAGTTACTTATGTTAAAAACTGAAGATCTGGGTTTTCTCACATTCCAACCTTCCCGGGAATGACTTATTCTTTTTGTGTGTCACATTGTATATATGTGTGATGTAATTATGCAAAGTAAGAATGTATTATTATTATTATTGTGTTTTTTTGTATACCGCTGCACTCCACGGTATGGTACGGTAGCCTCGTAGTGCTTTGAGAGGGGCGTACAAAAGGATAGGGGAGAATAGTTGCAAGCCTGAGGGGTGCTGTAGATTCCTACTTGATGTATACAATCTAGATTTGTGCATACATTTATTAAAATAAAACAATCTATGGATAGGAATCCATCGATTTAACAAATTAAGATGGGCGACATGCTTGAAGAGGTTCCTGTTTATTTTACTTCATTATGTCTGTGATGTGCAGAGATGTGACCGATCAGTTGAGTGTGCGTAGATATTGTTCATACTGCCCCACTCAGCGGTGTATTGCAAAATGAAGCCCTATCCCCACACCACCACCTCCCACATACACACACACACACACACACACCCCGACACTCCTCACAATCTGTTCAATTGCCCTTGTCTCCCCAATATTCATTGGCCTTGGACTGAATAATAAGGCCCCTCACTAAGGCTTGGGGCCTCCCCTGCGCCCTGTGTTTTGCTCTGTGCAGCTGAACTACGGCATTGCCCATGGACAGTCCTCATAAATGACATATCCAACTACTATAATAGATCCAGAATAGTTCAGTGGGCCTAACTACGAGCTCTCAACGCTCCCATCATACCTGGCCTAGGTGGCTCCCAGTGAGGGGTGAGCGGATCACACATTATCTTCCAAGCTATCCCGGGACAGTGCAGGCCCTACCATTGAGAATTACTGATCACCAGCTGGGGTTGCCTCTTTGTAAATAATACTTTTGGCCTCACCTGGGGCCCCATGTATGGGGCCTTCACGTTCTCCGCCTGCTGCCGCCACCCACCTGGATCTTAGTACGCCTGAAGCCCATCAGCATGCAGCGGCGCCCTCCTTCCTGCTCCTTTTTCCCTGTTGCTTCTTGTCCAAGGAAATGTTAGTAATTCAGGACGTTAACATGCCTGTGAAGCATAGATTTGTCTATTCAGTTGCCATAATCTTTGACTCAGTTGACTACTGATTAATTACTTATACTTGGACACGCCGGAGGTCGGTGAACCTTTTGACCGGGTTGAGTTCTCCTCATCCAAAGAAATCATCGGATCCCTCAAATCAGTGATCAATAATCATTTATAATCAATAACCAATACTCAATTAGTAATCAATCAACAAATTAGTTAAACAGAAATCAGTCATTTGACACACCATGACCTTTCAGTCATGAATAACCACACCTGTTCATTAAAAGTTAATGAGTTTATTTCCCTATATTAACAAAGCTAGCACACTGTAAGTCTCAAAATCAAATGATATACATATATGAACATTACTGGCTGTCCATAGCGACGGAAGAAACTCAACCTACGTAAAACTAGAATAATTATACACTCAGATATAGCTATGCAAATCACTAATAAGAGTAACTGAATTTGACTAATTGCATACATCGGTCAGCATAACAAGATTTCAATTCAGCACAGTGCATCAAATGAATACCTGAACTAACTTCTAATTAGCATTGGCATGTGGGGCTTCATGCAAAATGAATTTAATCAACATAAATTTAGAAAACTTCTAGCTTAGGCGCTGTCAAAATAAGCAGTTGGTACCTAAGAAGGAAAATACAATGATTAGTACTTTTATCATTTCATAATTACCAAATACAATCAGCATTCAAGGTAAGTCTTCGTCCTTCAGGTACCGGTTCGATCAGCATGGGGCAGACTTCAAAGGGGCAAAGTTTAAGTCAAGTTTTCTTTGCAGCAGCAAGGAAAAAGGGGGGCAAAAGTTATTGTATGGGCAAGGCAAAGTAAAGAAAGTCTCTAGGGTGAGAATTCTTTAAAGTCTCTCTCTCTCTGGGATAGAAAAAAAGCATCAGAGTGTCATCAAAATGGCTTCTCAAATCTGGCTTCAAAATGGCATCAAAGAAAATGGCTGGCTTCTTTTTGTCCGATGGGATTAAGTAAGAAAAGTTCCAAATTCTTCAGGTTCTTCCATTGGAGGGTCCATGGGGTGATTTCTCTTTGACCAATGAATAGTGTCTTTTCTCTTAATACTCATCTACCATAAGGTGTCCTTGGGGTTTTGGAACATAAGTAGCAACAAAGTTGCCAATTAATTCTGCATCAGTGTCTTCATTGTCTGCACCTGCAGAAACTGACCTTGAGCTTCAAAGGGGATGAAAGTTGCCTACTACACAACTTTGAGATAAGTGTATTAGTCATTCTACTGGAAAAATACAGCCTTTAAAGATTCAAAACACGTCTTTGTTAATACAAGTGAAAACTACGCAGTTAAAATTGAGACCAGGCAACTAGGCCAACGCCTCTGCTAAATTTAGGCTAAGCATATAACAGTTTTAATGAGAAAATCATAAAATATAGCTTCAATTATGACATATCCATACATTTGTCAGTTTTTGTGATTAATTAAGCTTGTTTATACTAATGGCGAACTACTTCGTGGGCACATTTTTCTACATTATTTTTCTTTGCTAAAATCACATTGTCTTATATGATTTTATTGCATGATATATAAATGTTTGTTAGTCTTTCTTTTTCTGCTTCATCACTACACAATCCTAATTAGGACCGCCACTGCGCATGTTAAGGAAATGCTTTTCTAAAAATGTGTCGAGATTAGTTCTCGATATAGGAAAGTCAAGCTTTGTAGGAAGGAGACAGAGATAAGTTAAGATAAGCAGAGCTGCCGACTTTGGAATCTGAGGACGAGGGCTCGAATCCCGGCATCCAAACTTGACACGAAAATCTTATGTTCTGGACAAATCAGTCAATCTCTACTGATCTCAATGTCCTGACATGTGAAATTCAAAACACAATTGAGAGACGTTAGTCCCGACTTTATGCATGCGTTCTTGTATCATCTGCGAACATTCGCCCTGACTATAATGTGCTCCCGAGACCAATCTGCCCTTTATAAATACCAATACTTACACTGCTGCCTCGCAGTTTGCCGAGTTTGTGACCCTTAAAATATTGACAAGTATAAGGTTTTAAGTGATCCAAGTGCCGTGAATTAACCTAGCGCCTATTTCTTTCTAGGCGCTACAAGCATCGAGAAGTATGACCTCCGAACAAACATGTGGACTCCAGTAGCAAACATGAATGGGAGAAGACTACAGTTCGGGGTCGCAGTGCTCGACGACAAGTTGTACGTCGTCGGGGGAAGAGACGGCCTGAAGACCTTGAATACTGTTGAATGCTACAACCCGAAAACCAAGACCTGGAGTGTGATGCCGCCCATGTCCACGCACCGACACGGCCTCGGTACGTATACAGATCAGAGACGTAACTCCTAATTGTGCAGCAGGTACAGTGGCAGCGGCGTCCAGTGGCCTAAGGGGCCCAGGGAACCCTGATTATTGCTGTATTTCACAGTTCAAGCAGCGGCCAAGGAAGGGCATTTTCTTTTTATCGACAGGGCCCACGGCAGTGGCACAAGCATGTACCTTTGTTGGAATGAATACTTCCGTCGCTGCCATATAGAGGAAATGACGCATGTGGAATGCACTGTAGTCTGCTCTGCGTGCTGACGTTTTGTCATGTTTGTTAAGTGCACCTGTGGTGTGCAAGAATGAAAATGTGTACATAGTAGAAACATTATGTGACTCTGGGCCTGATTCTAACTTTGGAGGACGGTGTTAAACCGTCCCAAAAGTGGCGGATATACCACCTACCGTATTACGAGTCCATTATATCCTATGGAACTCGTAATACGGTAGGTGGTATATCCGCCACTTTTGGGACGGTTTAACACCGTCCTCCAAAGTTAGAATCAGGCCCTCTGTGTGTTCTTGTTTTGTTTGCATACATTTTCACTGCTCGTTTTATAGAAAGATGTAGTTTTGTTTACACTGCTATATGGAAACATGTTTAACAGAAATTAACAATACCTGAGGAATATTCATGGGTCATCTCGTTATTAACTTGCACCTGGCACTAAATATTATGATTCAGTGTAAGTCCAGATTTATTTTGAGGTTAATATGGAAGGCCTTTACCACGTCTCATGTTTGAGATGACACGTCTGAGTGACAGTTATAACAGAAAGCAAATAATGGTGGTTTTTATTTGTAAACCAGCATTAAGCACAATTCGGGGTGCTGTGGAAGTCAATGCCGTCCAAAGGAGTGCAAAAGTGGGTTTTCACAAGTCTCAAGTCTGCCGTGCTTGGTCTTTGTCATGTCCAGAAATGAGTAACGGAAAACCAGTGGCGTAGATATCAATGGTTCAGCAAGTGCAGTTGCACCGAGGCCTTAGTGGCCCACTGGTCTTTTACTACCCAAACATGGGGCAGCAGATAGCAGTGGACTCACGTGAGGCAGGGTTCTGAAGCCTATAGGTCCTTCTGAGTGCTTTAATGAAAACGGCTGTCTGGCACCCTTGTCGTACCTAGTATTCCCGCTACTGTGGGAGGCCCAACCTCCACCTGGTGGACACCAAACAAAATAAACGCACGTCGGCGTGTGGGGATCTGCCCAAGGATCGGGTGTTATATGGACATCACGATGCTTGATGACAATAGACATTCATGAACTCCGTGCTTCGTGAAGTTTTCGTTTCCATTAGATGTGTGTATGCTTTGCTTTTTAGGGTTCACCGTCGGAACTCCCCTCAGGTGTCTGTTAGTGTGGTTTGTTTATGCTTTACTAGCCTGGGACTCGGCTAAGGGGCGTTGCGCTTTGTGTGATTCACTTTTAATGTAGGTGCATGCTTTTTAGCGCATTAATGAAAGCGATCACTTCCCTCGAGTGTTTCGTCAGACCGAGGGCTTTTCACTTAGCGCACGGATCACGGACACCGAGCTTCAATGAAATCGCCCACGTCCCTGAGGTGTTTGTTCTGAACGAGTAATTCCCACTTAGCGCTGCACTAGATTCACGGACGCCACGCTTCTTGTGAATTTCTTTTAATGTAGGTGTATGCTTGTTGAGGGTCACTGCCGCACATTAATAACATCGAGCACTTTCCGCTTCAGTGCAAGTACGCACCTCAAGGGTTTGTTTAGTGTGTTTTGTCAGCGTGCCACCCGCTTCATACATGACGCGCTTCGCACACATGTAATTTAATGTATGCTTTTGGCGGTACACGGCTGCGCTTCTATGTAAAGGAGCCCTGCCCTCAAGTGTTTGTTGGTTCGGTTTCTGCTTTAAATGCGCGGAATTCGCTATGTCGACAACATCGTTCACACAATATTCTTGTAATGTATGCGTTTTGAAGTTGAAGTTGGGAAGCAGCACTTCACACTTGCCGCAGCACGCGCTTTACAGACGCCGCACTGTCTTTGATGCCGTCTATGCGGACGCACTGGGAGGACGCTCGCATGTCTTCGATTCTCCTCTTTTTGAGGTTGGATGTGTTTGTCGGTATTACAGTCTACAAATAAGTGAATGATATGTTAGTTGGCGCAGCGCTACTTTTTCTTAATTAAAGTCTGTGCTTGCAGGCATTACAGTCTAAAAATGGGGATATGTTATATGATGCCGCCTTCATTCTAATCAATTATGTCTGTCGGTAGGTCTTATGTGACGTTGCGCTTCACTTAAATCCATTATTGTGGCTCAGTTGCTTTGTGCCCATGCACACCTTTCTTTTAATTTCCCCGTTTTTAATTTACATTATGCAAATTTGGAGATGAAAAAGTGACCAAGCACTTCCCACTTATCGCGGTACTGACTTCACGGACGCCGGACTCCATGAAGCTGAGCCCTACTGAATCTCTCGCTCAAAACGTGA
Source organism: Pleurodeles waltl (assembly GCF_031143425.1). NCBI lineage: Eukaryota > Metazoa > Chordata > Amphibia > Caudata > Salamandridae > Pleurodeles > Pleurodeles waltl. The sequence continues at coordinate 1,026,337,500 of NC_090437.1, read as the reverse complement.
CGGCATACCCTTCACGGACCACGCACTTTAATTTTAATGAACACTTCTCAGATGGGGCATCTTAAAATTTGCGCTAAATTACCGCGGCACCCGCGTGACGGACGCCGCAGTTCATGGCGTACTATCTAATAATCATTTTTAGGTCAAATTAGGCGCAGGTGCACACTTGCAATCATGCACATAATAAAGGTGTTAAATTGTGTGAACTTGACTGTTTTTTATTCCCTAGAAAGGCTTCTTCACACAAACTAAAAGCAACTGTGCTTTTATCGCGGTTGAGTCTGGCGTGCATTCTTATAAACCAGGGTTTTGGCTCACTCGGTGGCTTAACATCATGTGCTTAGGGTGACCACCTGGCATTGAGGCAAATTCTGGACAGGGCTGTAAAAAATTCAGGACAAAGGGTCAAAATTCAGGACAAAAATTCAGGACAAAGGGTCAAAATTCAGGACAAAAATTCAAGAACAAATGTCAGTTTTACAGACACACGCAAGAGAGGCCGTGCCTCACTATGTTATCAATGCATTTATGTACTCTTTTTTAACATAGCACTATTTATTTACTGGCGACCTTTTGTGATTGCCGCCTGGTATTCTACATTCAAGTGTCACATTACGTCCTTGTTCAGTAGTAAATTAATGCCCTTCAGTACTGCGGCAAGGCCATCACCCCTACCCAAATCTACCCCATCTTTCCTGAAGAGAAAGTAACAGCAACATTTTGATTATGTTTCTGAACATTTTAAACCCCCTGGCAAACAGTTTGGGAAACATTAAGGTAATTAACCTTATGCTAGTTTAAACAAATTGAACAAAAACATCTGGCTTACCCCAACCGCCCATGGACTTTCAACCTATTTTTTTTTTAAAGAGGCAGGGCAGATGGTGTGGGCGACAGTCTCACACCTAATGTCAGGATGTGATGTGCCCATAACTTGTCTGTAGTCTCACTGCAATAGAGTGTATGAATGGGACTCTATATTTATTTCAGAAATGGGAGCCCGGACTACCAATCAAGGATAATAAAAGAGGAGGATGAAATCGAGATCAAATGGGAGATCCACGGCAAGTAATTCAAAGGGTTGTTGCTAAAAACTGGATAAATAAAGAAGAGAAGAACAAGGTGGGACAATTCCTAAAATCAGACAAGATGGGTCCACCAAGACTATTCAAAGGTATTGGGTACCTGGGGAGTTGTCTCTGCACACAGGAGCGAAACAGAAGGGGCGCTCTCAAGTGGTTGAACAAGCAACACCCATCCACCTTGGCAAACTCTTCTTGTGCAATGGTCCGCTGTTAGTGCTTGTGAAGGGTGAGCTGGGGCCAGACCCCTTGCAAGGTTGTGCAATCCAATTGCCCGCTTTGTCCATGTCTTTATATGGTTTTGAAATTGAGCAAAAGCCAAACTAGAGATCTGGGTTATCCCTAAGTGTCAAGTACACATAGAATCTTCAAAATATTTGGGATGTAAATTGCACAAACAAAATTTACAAATGTAAAAATTTAATTAGTGTTTATTTAACATATGGCACTGTTTTCGCCTTCATATACAATTAGATCTCAGATTGAACTGGAAACCAGTTACCTTTTGATACCTACTGATTAATATCTACCATTCTTACACTGATTTCCTGGATGAAAATCTCGGCAGAGCAAACGGTCCCTCCAAGCCCAGTTTGCTTTTTGGTCTTCTCTTCTTTCTGTAAAGGCCACATGGCACCAGTGAAGATGGTGTGCTACCCCAATAATAGTATTATTTTGCAAACCTTCCCCTGCTCATCCTTCATTCCTTCTTTAGACAGGCCACACATCTGATTTGGTCACTGCGGTGCCATCGGGAGCTCTTTCCACTCTAAAGCTAACTGTGACTGCGGGTGGATTAGGTCTTCTGGACTTAGAATGCTATTATTCATCTTCACAGGTCCAATGGGTGGCTCACTGGCTTTCTGCCCACCTCCCTGCATGAGATGGGGTTTACCAGTAAAGACTTTTAAGGAAGGCTTAATGCACTGCTCATTGTTTCCTACTGACCATTCTACGGTTCACCATCTGGGGTTAAAATGCACGGCTTTCTCTTGCCTTGCCAGAACCTGTAAACTCACTGACACGAAGAAACCCTATGCTCCTGCACTACCTTTGCTAAGCCTTCCGACTCGCATAGGATGGCTGTGCTCAGAGCAACTCCATCAGTGGCATGTTGCAGGTGTCTTAAAATTGGGGACTTTGTTTCTGAACAGTGAGCTATTAAATTTCCAAACTCTTGTGGCACGCTACCATCTTCACCCCGGTCAACTCCTTACTTACAACCACCTTAAATAATCATTAAATGCCATATTTCATGTCTGCCACCTAGCACTAACCCTACAAGAGGTGTTCCAGAAGCTCTGTACCATAGGAAATGGTCGCAAACTGATAGAATGGGTGTACAGACCTATCCTGCAACATGGAAACCACTCCAGGTCTTCTCGTCATACTACCTGGGTGATTGATGTAGCCAAACCTCTGCAAGATATGGACTAAAATACTGGACTTTCCCCACAAAGTATCCCACAGCTGTCACTTTAAGTAAATTCATAGTGCTTCCCTGTGAATGCATTCTGCCCGTTGCTTGCCATTGACCTTGTGGTTTGTAACTCACAATTTGTTGCTTTCAATTTGCTGGCTTTATTTGTTTTAGGCTATGCAGCTTGAATTCCTCCCTTCCCTTGCCAAAACCTTATTTACAGTATCCTGCCGAGTGCTCCCTTTCTGTAAACAGGCCTGTAAATCTTGTTCTTATCTTATCTTTTATTTGCTGTGCATTCAAAGAACAAAGTCAAATGTCAGGCTCTGTCTTCGGTGGGAACTTAGTGTTTACTTTCCTTTCTCTGACTTCAAAGTGAGAGGATTTATGGAACAATCTTCCTGGATACCGGGGTTAGGAAAGAGTTTTTTCTATCACATGACAACATTTAAATAAACTTCAGAATATATCAGAATTAGAAGTACAAATCAAGCACATTTTTGTTAATTCTGAACTGTGCTGGAAACAAATACCTTTACATGACTAAAACAAATCATTGCATTAGGTGATGCAATTTCCACACATCGTCTGTGCACAGTATAGTTAGATTTGATAAACTGTATATCTGTGCAAATGTAATGGTCATTTCAATCAAAAATGTGTTGTCTGTAATGGCAGTGTGTTAGCATATCATCCATTCTGCACTCCACTCTGCTCTGCACCACTACACGCCACTGCACCCTACTCTGTATCACTCTACTTTACTCCACTCCATGCCACTGCACTCTTCTCCAGTCAGAACCACGACACATTATGCCACAGCACTCTATGCGACTTCACACTATGCCTCTCTACTCTTCTCTGTACCACTCTACTCTATGCCACTGCACTTTACGCCTCTCTACACCACTGCGCTCTGCTCATCTGCACGCCATACCACTCCAGTCTAGGCAACACCAATCTAATCCGCACAACTCCACTCTCTGCCACTCTGCAACACTACACTGTACGCCACTGCACTCTAAGCTAATACACTCTATGCTAATGCACTTTACTCTGCAACACTCAACTCTGTGCCCCTGCACTCTACATCAATACGCTGTACATCACTCTAATCTACTCTGCACCTCTGCCACTGCACTCTATACTACTTTACTCTATGCCACTTTATGCAACGCCACTCTAACCTGCACCTCTCCACTTTAAGCCACCTCACTCTACTGTGAAATAATCTACTTTATGCCACTGCACTCTGTGCCACTGCATTCTATTCCACTGCACTCTACCCTGCACCTCTCCACTCTATGCAACTGCACTCTACTCTGAAACAATCTATTCTGCGCCACTGTACTCTATACCACTCTGACCACTGCACTCTAGTTCAATGCACTCTACACCACTGCAAGCTGGCACTCTGCAGCACTGCACTGGCCACCACTATACTCTACACCACTCTGCTCTGTACTACTGTATTCTGCACCAATATACTCTATTCCACTGCATTCTATGCCACTCTACTCTGCCCAATGCCACTCTATGCAACTGCACTCTACACCAGTGCACTTTAAACAACTGCACTGTATGCCACTGCCCTTTACTCTGCACTACTGTACTCTATGCCACTGTTCTCTGTACCACTCTACACCACTGCACTGACACTCTACTCTGCAACTCTGCACTCTACACCACTCTACTCTATGCCACTGCACTCTAGGCACTATACTCTACACCACTCTACGATACTTCACTCTGCACCACTCTACACCACTGCACTCTATGCCACATGAGTCTAGTCTGCACTCTGACACTGCTCCACTCTGCATTACTGCACTCTCTGCTACTCTATTGTATGCCACTCTACTCCACTGCACTCTATGTAACTCTACCTCATACCACTCTATGCCACTGCACTCTGCGCCAATGCACTCTATACAAGTGCACTGTACGCCACTGCCCTCTACTCTGTACCACTGTACTCTACGCCACTGCTCTCTGTGCCACTCTACTCCACTCTACATCACTGCACTGACACTCTACTCTGCAGCGTTGCACTCTCCACCACTGTACTATACACCAATGTACTATGTGCTACTGCATTCTATGCCACTGCACTCTACTCTGCATCACTCCACTCTACAGCACTTTGTTCTACTCTGCACCACTCTACACCACGCCATTGCACTCCCTGCAACGTGAGTCTACTCTGCGATCTATGCCACTGCACCACTCTACACTACTGCTCTCTCTGACACTCTAATGTATGCCACTCTACTCCACTGCACTTTATGCCACTCTACTCTGTCCCACACCACTCCATGCCACTGCACTCTAAACCACTGCACTCTACGCTAACGCACTCTAAACAACTGCACTGTACCCCACTGCACTGTACTTTGCACCACTGGGCTCTACACCACTGCTCCTATGCTACTCTACTCTACTCCACTCCACAATGCCACTAATTGTAAGCCATGCTGAACAGCAGCTACTCTGGTGTATAACATGGCTAATGGCTAAAACACATTAGCAAAGCCAATATCTCTTTCGTAGATGAGACCTATTGCTTTGCCAATGTTTGTTAGTACTATGAGGTACCGAAGTACCTGAAAGAACTTTAGGGAAGGAGACCCCCTGGCAAGAAGGTCTGATTCTTATCTGTCTGCCCCTCCCTCCCTCAGAGCACAGGAGACTCCCTGCCTTCCAGTCCAGCTGGGGAAACTGATCTGCCCGTAATTTCGCCCTGCCTCCATTGCCCTTTAGGTGAAAGGGTAAAATTACGGACAAATGCCGTCCGTTAAAGCTTTCATCATGGACAACGGACAGCAGGGAGAAATTACGGACAGTCCGTGAAATTTACGGACGGGTGGTCACCCTACCTGTGCTTTTGGCTAACTTTATGGCTACGTGCCTTACAAAAACACAACCCAGCTCGTGAAGGCGATAACCGTCTTTACTGGCCTGCTCATGACCTGCCTCCTGGATTCAAGCAGGTTCATTGTAAGACAAAGATGGCAAACCTCTCACAGTGCACTCTCCAACCCCCTGGTGTTTGTCTGGGGCCTGGCCTGAGCAAGACAGAATCTTGTGAACAACAGAGATTTTCCTTTGAAGTAAGCCTACTTCAAAGGCAGAAAGGGGTATTGAACCCAAACCCCCTGAAAATTAGATCACTTCTGGATTCAAGAGGAACTTCTACCGAAGAGAAGTGCTGCCATGCCTGTGACTGGGCTTTGCTGGGCAATCCTGCAGTTGCTGCTTCTGCCTGTGAAAGGGGACAAACTGACTGAGCTTTGTTGTGCATTCCTGCTTTAGAAGAATCTCCCAGGGCTTGACTTGAGCTTGCCTCCTGTTGTTGAAGTCTCAGGGCCATCAAAGACTTCCTCTGCCAGCACCTGGACTCTCTGCTGAGACTTTTGCCCTGCCAAGTTGTGCCCTATCCAGTCCCTGGGCCCTTGAAAGGTGAAGTTGGCAGACAAGAACTGAAAATCCATGCACAGAATGCCGTGCGGGGACATTTTCGACCCACCTTCCGCAACGCGGCTGATACACGACGCACCGCCGACTTCGTGGTGGAAATCGATGCTCCACCTGCATCGCGGGTGAGAGATAGACTCATCGCGGCTGTAGAAATGACGTGCAACACCTGCTTATGGAGGCTGAATATGCAAACCCCACGCAACCCGGCTTTCTGACCGGATTTTCCACGCATCGCCCGTGGGCGTCAAAGTCAACCCCACTCTGCGCAGATCCAAGATGCCCCATCTGGAAATTGACGCATCGCTTTCTTGCGAGGGAGAAAAACGGCGCATCGCCGACCACACCAGAGAATGAAACAACGCATGGCCTCACTTGCGAGTGAGGAATCGATGCATCGCTCCCCTTTTCCGACGCACGCTCGCCCGTGCGGCTTTATTTTTTTACACTAACCAGGTACTTTGTGTAACAACAACATTCTCACTGTTTTCTAAGGATTACAACTCTTATTCTTTTGAAAATTCATATCTTGACTTGTGCATGTTGGATTTTTGTCGTTTTGGTCTTGTTTGATTTAGATAAATATTACCTATTTTTCTACACTGGTGTGGTGTCCATTTTGTAGTGTTTTCACTGTATTACTGTGTGTGTTGGTACAAATACTTCTGAAGTTAAGCCTGCCTGCTCATGGCAAGCTACCAAGGGGGTGAGCAGGGGTTAACTGAAGGTGATTCTGCTTTACCCTGACTAGAACAAGGTCCCTTGCTTGGACAGGTGGTAACCTGACTGCCAACCAAAGACATCTTTTCTAACACCGATGAACACTGGAGTGTTCATACTTAAATGAAAGCATTTAAATATATTTATTGTTCTCATTGGCTTTAATGGTGATATAACAGTGAATGATAACACGGCTGGTTTATTAATGTGCGGACACCCTGACAAAGATAGTAGGTTTGCCATATATATAATGACACTCCCTCATAATGTGGTGCTATATCTCGTATATGTGTGGGATATCGTGCCTATGGAGTTTATTACCCACTAGGGGTAAGTGTAATATGATGATGTCACCAAAGGGACTTCCAGCTACCTGAATGTAAATATTTGTAATTTAATGAGTAATATTAAATAGTGAGTGTACTAAATGTACTGGACAATAATGTTTTGATTTATGTTATTGCGTGCCAGCGAATTGGGATTGCTAACCCACACTTCCTCTGAGTAGGCCATTGACAGCTCTGCTTCATTACCCTGAGAGTCAAGTGCTATAATGGGGTGCTTGGTTCCCAGTAATAACACAGTTGTGGACCTATTACTTGTGAAGGACTCACATCGTACACAAATTAACCCAATTTTTGACATGTCTGTTATGTTGCATAGTTTTATAAAGCACGGAACCACCACATCCATTCTTATCACTGACTGGGTGAAATCGTATGAACTGGACGGCGCTCTCTATGAATCCAAGTTTCTACTAACTGGTAAAAACCCCTCTATCCATCTGAATGAAAGGTGATTTTCAGTTTCCCTAAGATCTGGATAAAGAACTCCATAATTTTGAGTCCTGAATTGAAAGCACCCTGACTCCGGATCAGGCTTTACAAATGTAGCGCAGTGAGCCAGTTGTGTCAGGAATGCAAGAAACGAGAAGATACCTTTGGTTCAAAGCACATAGTAATAAAAAACAGGCCCCTTTTTAAACATTGAAGCAAAGATGATCGTGCAGCTTGGTGTGGAGTGTTAAGATGTAGTTCATCCTCCGAGTCTATGAAACAATCCATGCAACGAGATTCTGGAGGTACTGAACGCAGTTTATCAGTTGCTTTGAGAGATCTATGTAGAAATAGTAGTTCACACCCTGATGGAACTCAAGAGCCCAAAAGAAAATGGGCTTTTAGCTGAAAGAGGTATGGCTTTGTGACTAATTTGACCAGTAGGGACAGGGACACGTTCTTATGAATTATGAACCTGTAGTTTAAATTTGGTCCCAGGTGTGTGACATAAACTGAAGTTGCACATCCATAATTCGGGATCCATCTGGACTATGCTGTTTTGGTTGGGGAACTGCTTATTAAAAGAAACACGCTGAATGAAGAGTGTGGTTGAGATTGCTTCCTTTGTACAGTGTTTCATTCCTTGCAGTGCTGATGAGATTCATCTAGAGGTTTCTGTTGGCAAGTGACAGAAGTCTTCTATTTTCCTGAACCGTCTGCCATTGCATAATGGGTTAGTACTGGTTATGAATTCAAATAATTTACAAATCCTTTACATTAACTTGCAGGTTTTGTTCTTAAGCATACAACAGTTCACAAAATGTAGACCCTGATACTTTATAATCTTATTATAACCTAGCAGCCCTGTATCAATATCATAAGTACACAATGGCTCGCAAGGAACCCCTAGAGGAAAAAGAACAGAAGAGAGGCAAAGTAACAAAATAATAGCACAATTCAAAACATGGTTCCAGCTGCCATCACTCCTCCATCCGCCCTATATAGGTTATTCTTCCCTGAACTTTGAGAACAAGAGCATGAGAAACTCCTCACATCTACCCTCAAAAAAAGTTAATATCAAGAGAGGAGCGTCAGTAAACAGAAGCAACAATATAACAGAAAATCATGCCTCACTAGTCTGCAAGCTATGCAGAAAAGTCTTGGCCGATTTGACCTGTGAAGGCAATTTTTTTCCCTACATGAACCACTTAACAGACAAATCTATTTTGACGTGCATGAAAGCACGTCAAAATAGTGTGTCGAGATGTTAGTCCAGGAACAAGAGAGACAACTGTTCTCTGGTAGGCCCGCCTTATATTGGATCATAACTTCATGACTCATGACTTTCTGCTGACGTCAGGATCACCATCAATGTTCCACCCTTGCCCAGGCCTTTATGCTTAGTTTCCAAGGTAACTCATAATTTTTCCTCTCTAGCTTCTAGAAATATAGCGGCTAGGACAACATAACCAGTATCTCGATATTCGATTCTGACACTTGCCGCCTTCCAGGTTATTTGCTGTTTGACCTTCACTGGTGGGTCGAGGGCAGAAATGAAGAAGGGCTTGTGGTGTGTTGAAGTATGAAGACAAGAATGTTGTCGTTCACAGGATAAGAGAGAGCTAGAACAATTTTAAGAGGATAACCTCTGGAGTAATGTAAAAGAGCGAAGCACAAGGAAAGGCAGGGGGAACCTGAAAAAGGAAACACAAAAACAAAACAAATGTGTACTCACAGGAAATTGCTTGTGCAAACTGGTTGAGGGAGGGTGAGTCCACCAACCTGATGTTGCAAGGCAGCATGACTGTTTCTGACTGCCTTTAAAGCAACACTGTTCGTAGGTTAACCAGAAACAGAGCCTTTGCAGTCCCCGATTGAACAGAGGCACAAGAAACCTGAAAGTGAGCCAGTACCATCTTGGATTGGATTTCCATACTAACTCTGCTAGGCCTTTCATCCTTCCTGTTGATGCCATTCCTTTACCTGCTTGGATTCTTCCCCATCCTCAAGCCTACTCCTGTCTCTCTCTACCAGATAATGCGTTACCGAAAGTAACTTGTTCATATCTGCCGACGTTTACATGGGGACATGAGAGATTCCCATCACTATTCTGCGTCAAATAAAGCTTACACCAGAATTCACTTTTTGCTGTGCAGCCATAGTTTGCCGAGCAATATGACCATTAAGAGCTCCAGCCCCCCAGACCGGATGGGTTCACCAGGACATTCTATAAGAATTTGAGGACATTAGGAGTTTGAGCCTTACAGTGATGTCACTAACAACTAAAGTCATTAACCCTATAGCAACAAGAAGTGTGATCATCCAATCCTTGACAGGCAAAGTTTTCAGTTCTTTCACAGAAGGGGAAGAACCACCCATGAATACTGTGGCTTCTACAAGCTGATTTCTTTACTGAACGTAGATTTGAAAATATGCCTCAATATAGTGCAAACCGATTGCAGTACCTTCGACTAGAGCTAATACATCCTAACAAGAAGAAGACTTTATTCGGTTTGAAAAAATTCATCCATTAAAACAAATAATCACCAATACATTAGTTAAAATAACATACATCCTAACAAGGCTCTGTTTATCCACAAGAGAAGAGTGGTTACCAGCACAAAAAAGGTCCTCATACTATTGACATAGCTCACAAGCATAAAGTGTAAAGACACTGTGCTCGTGCTATTCCTCAACCGTGAGAAGGCCTTTGATAGAGCTTTTTCTGAAGAAGGCATAGGAGGACAGGGGAGCAAGAGAACAATCCATTAGGATGGTGTTAGCAAGGGAGATGAGCCCAACTGCAAAAGTCAGTGTCTATGGGCAGCAGTCAACTACAGTGAGGATAGAGCAGGAGCAAGACAGGAATGTCCGCTGTCCCCCCTGCTCTTTACCCTTTATTTGGAACCGTTAGCATAAAACATCTGCTCCAAACCACTCAAGGGATTAAGCTGGGCAAACGTGGAGTCAAGCTTTCGCTCTTTATTAATTATGTTTTGATGTCATTGGCGAACCCGAAAGTGTCTTTCTGTCCGTTATTAGATGAGTTGCACGCCTGCATGAGTTGGGTAGTAAGCTGAGCATGTTGAGATCCGAGGCACAGAGTTTCAATATAACTACCAGTGATGTGCATTGGCTGCAAGAGCAGCCACCTTCTAACTTCCTAGTAGCAATAACTTCCTGCCACAGGTGAGAGAAGTAAAGAGATCTACAAAGTTGGCATGGTGACTTTCTTCTGTGGCAAGGGCATATCACGTCTAAGATGAATGTGTTACCAAGAGCGTTCTGGCTTTCCAGGAGCTTCCCTTAAAAATAATCCCATATCCAGAGACAGCTGCAGCAGGCCTTTTTGGACTTAATAAACCAGGGCAAGTGATCTGGAATGGCAGCGAAACATACCTACCAAACCATTAAAAAGCAGGACTTGAGACTCTCAAAATTTAGGACTAATTATCAAGCAGCATATCTGAGCTTCCTATTGGAATGGTCCAAGTCTGAATCTGAGCACTACTCGTGCGTTATTGATTACCACCTAACAGGGAGCTACCTCTGTGAAATCCCATGGCTAATACCGGTATAGGGCTATCTATCTAACTCACTCCCCCCTAACTGAGATGTAGTACAAAAACAACTAAGGCTTACATAGCATCTAGCTCCTTTTAAGTCCCTGTTCGGGAACCTGGATGTCACCACATGGGTAGATAGAGAGGCTTTCAGGCAGTGGAGCAAGGCAAGGTGCATTAAAATGGGCAATATGTTCCAACAAAATGAAGTCCTTTGAATGAGTAATGAGAGACTTTGGTTTAGGAGAAAAAGAAAACAATATAGACAAGGCACAGATAAGGCACGGGGTTCTACAGTAAGTGATTACTGGCTTATACATATGTGTGATCTCACAGATGTTTAAGTTCATAGTGAAGAGTTTATTGGCTGCCAAACATGCAGCCTAGATCAGTTGAGAGAGCTGAGGGTAGAGTTCTCGCCAGAACAATGGGACATCATCTTCAACAATACCATTAGAGGAGTTACACATATACAAAGTAGGGAAACAGATAGCATGGTGTTGCTTTATTGACTTGTTACTCCACACAGGCTGAATATTTGCTGGAGAGGATGTAACCAGATTGGACAGATGAAACCTATAGCATTGGACTGCCTGAAGGTAACAATGTTTTGAGAAGAAACTTTGAACGACATTGATGAGATAAACACTAGGTTCCCCAGGTCCCCGGCAAGCATTTTTCCAGACTGAATGTCCAGTCTAAAATGTGGAAATAAAGAATTCAGAGAAGCTTGTTAAATGCTCTAATGCTGCCCGAAAAACAGTGTATCTTCTTAGTGTAGGGTTAATCACTTTTTCCTTCCATAAGGAACTGGTATAACAGACGGGAAGATTCTGGGCATGGAGCTCACCTCTGCAATGCATGGGGATGAGCATAGATTGACAAAAACCTGGGGCCTGGTAATGCATTTTTTGTTAAGGAATATAGAACCTTGACATGGCCCAGATCTCTTAGAACTCTGCAAATAGTTACACTGTGAGTTGAGCTCAGGTGAAATGTGTGTTGTGTGAGGAATGCTATGACATGAGACTTGTCAGAGAGAAGGCCACTCTGTCACCATTAAAGGATAATGTTAACTTCTGAAACTGCAATTAAAAAGAATTGAACCTATGAAAAATGCAGAGTATCTCAGATTAAATGATTTCTAATTACATCGGTTCTTTAAGTATAGCATGCATATGTAGATTCAACTCAACCATAAAACTGGCTGGAACAGTGTACAGCTTTTTATGGTTTGTTAAGAACGTTTGACTGTGTCTCTCAGCATGGCTTGATGATATAGCCATGTTTAAAGTTCTCGGACATAGCAGATGCACAGACTATAGTTGTCAGTCTCCAGTGGTGATCACTTAGTTGTCAGTGTCACTAAACATTCTTTTTTGGCATACCAATATAAATGTGTAGCAAAGGCTGGTCACCTATAGTTGTAGCTAGACTGCAGTACAAGATACAGTGCTCAGCTTCTTGATTTCCGAATAAATAGAATTTTTAATGTAAAGGACCTATTCACTGTACAAAATTAATGTCAAATAAAATATTTATCTGTGAAGGCTAATAATCTTTATCATCCCTTCGACAAAATGTATGTAAGATCACGTAAAAGGTAAGGGAGTTGTATTTGATCATTGTTTATTATTGTGCTTTCTGACAAAAATTGCTCTTCTTTTAGTAAGTTTGTAAAATATCATACTCTCATATTTCCATGGACATTCCTAAATTATCTCACTCCATGCTATTGAATTAGCATCAGCCGGGTGGTAGTCTACATACTATTAGACCTGCAGTACCAGCAGACACCTTAACAAATTCTTGATCACAGTAACTGTCCCTCTTCACCATATATACATTTTCACGTTTTATTACTGACTAATAATAACTAATAACGTCCTGTTCACTTTGACATTTATATAATGTGAGCTGTGCCCACTTTAAAAACAGTAGCTAGATTTCAACATCCTAAGTACCACGAGAGCAATTGTTTTCAATGCTACCTGTTTTAAGTTTCTATAAATAGTAAATTCTACTAATAGTGATGATTATCCTCTCAATGCAAGACCCTATACTACACCGCTGTAGATTGAGTATCAGTATTGTTATTATTAAGTAACAAAATATGTCCTTAGGATATACAATTGAAGTGGTGCACTTTGTTTTATCAACAGTGCTTTGATACAGCTGATCCTAAAGTAAAAATAAAAATGTTTAATGCCCACAGATGATGCTAAAAGTGTAAGCAATTTCATACAGGAAAGTTAAAGTCCTGATCAATTCCATTTTTAATGGTTCTTTTGTTCCTTCCTATAAAAATTCGTAATAGTCTCACTGTTTGGAAAAACGTGATGGTGTGTATGCAGCCTTTAGAAAGCTCCGAATGTTCATTTCAATACACATGAGCGACACTCATGGCTGAGAGAGCAATCATGATGTAGAATTGCGCAGTTTCCACAGCAAGGGATGGACCCATCACAGCGAAACTTAAAAACAAACAACTAATAATTATGCAGACACAAACATACAAGCATACAAAATGGATATTAAATAACATGAAATAGCACCTCTGATAAGAGTTGTGATATTTGGATAAGGAATTATACTGAACCTTTTAAACTTAAATAACTACATGAGATTCCATTCAATGGAATCCCTATGTTTAAGAATATTGTAAAGTCACAGTGCCCTGCAAGCTTCTATTCGTCTTGTTGCTCCAAAATGTATTATTCCAACTCATCAAGAGCCATTAAAAAAAAATACATAGACATCCAACACGTTTCGTTGCTTTCGAGTTTTCTCGAGGCTCCACTACACAGTCATTACATTGTAGATTCTCAATCGCATTAGTATCGGCCAAATATTTATTTTTTTCCACATAAATTAAATTATAACATGTAAAGAAGGAACTACACTTGAGAACAATATGATCAATAAGAAGTACTGAGTGTTTGTTACTGTTGATATAGTTTGAATATCTATCCGATTCCGACAGAGGGGCGACTTTGGGAATTGTATCAGTATTACATTTTTGGGTAAGGACATTGAGTCCTGGGTTTGAAAATAGTAGATGCTAATACTCATTGTTTGATGTTTGTATTCTGAGAGTTTGAGGATTTGTTCTCGTTATGGTCATGATCTTGTGAAGGTTATCTGTAAGTAATGAGCATCAATATGTTGGGTGGAAGCCAATTTGAAGCCTCTATGAAGAGCAAAACTGCATCTGATTTCAGATTGCTAACTGTACTGTGAATGTGGATTAATATGCATCAGTTCTAGGAGAATATATGGTCATCATTTCATAACTGTAAGCCAGTTTTACAGCATGATGATCTGGTATTTAAGTTAAGTGATGACAGCAACATTAGACTATTAGAATATAAATCTTACTAAAGTGAAGGATCTTAATTTTAAGAACAGCAGATTTACAAAAGTGTATTTCCACCCTTAGAGGAGATAAGAAAATCAGAACTACATTAGTTGTGTAGCCAGTTTTTTGTTCTGTTGGTAGTTGTTGAAATCGCAGCGGTCATAAATATCAATTATTTTCTTTTTGCAGTGCTGGTGAAACTTTGAAATGTATCCAAATGTCTTTTTATGCTTATTAGATTTTCTAATTACAAACTGAACATTTATTAAGCAGTTAGTGCATAGCATATACAATCAGTGGTCATCCTATGATAAAGTCTGCACAAAAAGGCACAGTGATGCACAGTTTTCTGCACAATTATCCAGCAAACAACCTAAGCGGCTAAGTGTCATTATTGTCAAAATTATTCAGAAGTTGCTACTTCGAATAGGTAGACTGACATGTTTACTGATGGATATTTCTCTCATCTCAAATCAGTCATCTGAAAACAATTGATGTGTTAAAATTGATTACATTTTTTCATTTTCCTTATATCAGTATTTACTGTATCACTATGCTGCTGTTTCCAGATTAAGTGGTGTGAAGACTAGAAGTGACCTGTTGTCATATTAAAAAATACAAAAAATGCCTTATTTTGTTTTTTGTTTGTTTAGGAGTCGCTGTGTTGGAAGGCCCTATGTATGCTGTTGGAGGGCACGATGGATGGAGCTACCTCAACACAGTGGAAAGATGGGATCCTCAGGCTCGTCAGTGGAATTTTGTTGCAAGCATGTCAACACCGCGGAGTACGGTTGGTGTGGCTGTACTGAATGGAAAGTAAGCAAGTACCAATCATTTTCTTAAATCACAGTTTCAGTAATCACCCAGAGATCCCTGTACTTTTGAATATAATATGTAGTCCTATTACAAAAGAACAACCAAAACACTAAAAGCTGGTAAGACTGAAAAGTCATATTCAAAAATGGTGAAAGTAAGTAAAATAAAAGGGTCTAGTATATTGACAGACCTTAACATGAAGAAAGTGGTAGCATGCACAAGCTTCAATTTTCCCTACGTCTTTGACCCTCCTACCAGCGAGTGCATGCTGTTTAATCATCGAACTGTGTAGCATAGACATACACACAAAATATTCTGATAATTATATCTCTGGTTGTACATGTATTAAATATGTTTGGCATGTATATAGCACACTTAACAAACCAGATTACCTACTGTGAATTTATTAAATACTGTGGTAGTTTGAGAGAGATGCTGAGCCTTCTCTCTAGGTCAGGTGTCTGCAGTCAACGTTCAGCTTTCTTAGCAATCAAACAACCTACACGGCTCTAGACATTTTACCAGTATGTGTGGAGATATAAATGATTGATTAAATAAATAGTAGACACAAGGTTTTACATTTCATCTTATTACTTCAATATTATTGTATTCCACTGTTTTCACACATGCTGCACCCAAACCAAAATCCAGTGTGCCATAGGTGTTGGCATCCAATGATGGATTTTATTCATGTAGCCTCGAGATGGCCAGAAATACAGGTGTATTGAGTAGCATTTTGTCAACATTGACAAGAATGTTAGATGGAAATATCCCAACAACTCTGCTAATTGCCCTGCTGGGTCATGGGCAACATATCCCAAAGACAGGTAGAAGATCGGCTGCCATTCCTTTACCCCGATCCTCATGAAGAATAACGCACAGACCAGCTGCCAAAGAAATGGACTGGATTAAAGACATAGTGGTGGCGTGCAATGAGGTTCGGAGGCAAGTGGTACTCTCCAATCAAGAATGTCTCCTCCCAGAGATATCTAGGGCCCTCTAAGAGATACTTGGTTAAGATGGGGGGGGGGGAGACTGATTGTTCTTAACTGATTAAGGCATTTTTTAGTATCACACATTACTGAAAATATACTGGCTCAATGCAATGTGGATTTTCTGATTTATAATGAGTGTACTTTATGTTGAAAGCTGCAATGTGATGTTTTCTTTTTAATATAATATGGGTTTTGCAACCATTACAGTATGGATGTCATTTTGTAGGCTTATGGGACAGGTTTCAGGACTCATTTGTTAAGGACTACATCATAACTGTGCTGATCAGAGTTTTCCAGGTATTTGTACTCTATCGGTTCTAGTACACGCTTGAACCCAGCATTACAGGACAAATTGCATTCTACATGCAATCTTTCGCACTATAAATCTGGGTCCAGTTAAGAAAAATTAACATAAAACATAGCTAGTAACAAAAAGGTTGCTTGGTATATTTCCCCATAGGCACGTGTGCTGCAGGTGGGTGCAAGATCCTCTGATCTTTCCTCCATATCACATTAGTTAGGAAAAGTTGGCAGGCATCAAGGGGGAAGAACCAGGAATATCAATATATGGTGGGATCCCTTCTATACCAAGCAGGCACTCTAGACCCTCTCATTCTAAGGGTCAGCACTTCTGCCCATAAGTCAAAAAGTGGTTGCCTGTGCATCCTTCTGTATTCTTCAGCATGCAGCACCGCTGTGCCAAGGCCAATGTCTCCACCACCTTCATCCAGGGGCTGTGGGGGCAACTCTTTTTTTTAATCGGGGGTCCCTGAGGGTGGCTCGATACATGCTGCACCCCTTAAGGACCCTCTCCCCTACCCATGCCCTAGGTACCAGGTTTACCACTTATTAGGGACTTACACTGGTAGAGGAGTATACATTATTACCTGGTTTTAGGGAAAGGGCACTGGCACTGGGACCCTGTTTAGCAGGGACCCAGTGCACCTCAGTCAAACAATCTCAGTACCAGTGAGCAAAAGGTGAGGGGTGACCATGTCAAAAAGGGCACTTTACATCCAATAATTGAGCGCTTTTGGATGCACGTCATGAGAGATGTGGAAAGTACTCTAGGCCGTCGACAGCTTCATACTGTCTGTATATGCCTTCTGGGGTTTAAAAAAAGGCAGCAGGAGAAAAAAGTAGGCAATAGATTCTTCAACTTGGCCCTGAGAATAGCCAGCAGAGAGACTGCACTTTATTGGAAATCCCCTCATGGTATATCCACCCCTGCCCTGAGGCCCATTTGGTACCAGGACAGGTGGGAAAAATAGTTAGGCATTAGGTGTGTACCACCTTTGGGCCAGCCATACCCCTGTGGTAGAATACAAAAAGTCAACACTGGAGGAAGGCTTCCATCATCTTGTTTTTGTTTGGATCTAGGCCTTCTGTGATAGGGATATGCCCACTCCCCACAGAAAGTGGTCATATAGGGGGTGTAGGTACACCAAGGGTAAGTATCCCGTTGGCTACTACCCTATACTCCTCTAAACGCCTGTAAATTGAGAAGGACACTGAAGAGCCATAAAAAGCAAGAACTGAGGAGCAACAACTGACTTGGCCCCGACCCGACCAGCCTGTTTGCAGTCATCGACAGTTGCACCAAAGACAACTTGTCTTGCAGCTGCTTTGCTTCCAAAAGCCTGGGAGGACTGCCAGCACTTCAGGAACTAAGCAGGATCTCCCATGGAGTAGCGGAGATGCTTCCCTGCACCATGCAGGCACCAAAGAAGAAATTTGAGGACTCCAGACTGCCAAAACCCGACACCGGAAATCACCACTGCACCCATGCCCCCTAGACCAAGTTGAAGTGGGCCAACAGTGCCAGCATGGTCCCCCGGCCCTCCATACCCTAAGCCCACCTTGAGTTTCTCAGCTGTGGACTTCCCAACACCACCTTCAGCCTCTTTGTGTAGGCCCTCTATACTACGACCGCCTCCAGTGACGAAGACTCGACGCTTCAGGACACCTCTGCACCGAACCGAGAAGAAGAGGACCAAAGGTGTCCCTATGTCCCTGAGCAGTGCAGGACCTGAGTCCCCCCTGTTGGTTTAGCTGGACTGGCCCACTAGTCCCTATATGCATCCTATTTTCCCCAGGGCCATTTCCCTGTGACACTAACGGGGTACCCAATGCTGTGAAGCACCTCTGCACCTGGTGGCCCTAGATGCTCCTGAGGTGACCTGTCGGTGCTGTCTTGGACAGTGCCCTGTACTTACCTTAACTCCAGAAGATTGGTCCTGTAAGTCGCTGTTGAGTACCATATGCAGTACATCTGTTTTAGGATTGCATTACCGCATAAAAGACAATGCAAGTATATTGCCTGTTTTCTTAAGAGTGCATCAGTATTTATTTTCGGAAAAGTGTTCTGGTGTTGAAACATTATAAACAAAGTAATTATCTTTTCTAACAATTGATCTTGAGTTTCTTCTTGAGTTTGTGTCTCATTTATTGCCTCTGTGAATACAACAAATGCTTAGCACTATCTTTCTGAAAAGGCTAATTGCCCGCCCACACTACCACAAAAGAGAGCTTGTGTGATTGTCACTTGTGACCCTGTAAACCAATAAGGGTCGCCTGGACAATCAACATAGAGCCCCCGTACACGTGGTTCTCCATATAGATAGCCAGCTTCCTACATTGGGCAGTTCCACACTATATGGAAGAAGTCTGCATCCACCAGGGAGCATCTAGGTCAGCCCCTGTCCGTGGTATGTAACATAACATTGTCTGTGTGGTGCAAGGTACTTACAGTGCAGATAATTAAATTGCCTAAATTTAAATCTTGTGTTGCCGGGTGTACTTGTTTGAACGTTCTAGTGTTTGGTCTCACTCCTTTCCAGTAAAAGGTCTGCTGAGGAGAGTTTTTCATCTGTCCCGAAAATTTGGCAGGTCATCAACTGTCATAGAAAGTGTAGCTCGGTACAACCAGGAGAACAGATGCCCCTCTTGACCAAACTTCAGCTAAGTCTGCAGTAGGTCATGTACGGGTGTGTACGGGTTTGTTGGCACCAGCACCCTATACAGCTGTCACACAGCCAGTGTCTGGGCCCTGTGTGTTCTAAACTGGGTGCCTGGTACGCCACTGTTGGTCTCCCGCTCCTGTGATGTGTGGAAAGAGCTGTCAGAATAGAAGTCCCAAAAAAATCTCCATACCTGCCCCATCCAGGTAGTTAGTCGCTAGGATGTGAAATAAACTCCTCTTGGTGGTAGGTAACGCCACCAGTGGAATCGCTGGCATATATAGTAAGGCTGGTCCCACCCTGTTTGTGATTCCTCAACCCCCTTTATTGGAGAGCTATCCATAAGAGTCACGTCTGGCCAGATGGATCCAGGTTTGGCCCCCAGCAGCATGACCAATACCTCTCCCCTCCCTGCGCACAGTCTCAAACTCCCCCAGCTCGGTAGGACCGCGTCCTGCCAGCCAGAGAGCAATCCACTGCAGGTGCGCCACATAATAATGCATCTCAAAGTCAGGGACCCCAGACCACCTTTAGAGGTCTGCCTGTGCAGCGTGCTCAGTGCTGCCTGTCCCAGATCAGATCCCGGAGCATGCCATTAATGGATAAAAACCATTACTTCAGTATCCAAATTGGCAAAGAAGTAAAAGAGTCTGGGCAACATGACCATCTTGATTAACGCTATGCAGGCCATAATAGGGAGTTTCAGTGTCCTCCAAAACGTAATGCTACGTCTGAGGGCATGCAGCATGCCCCCAAGGTTGCCCTCTTTGATGTCATTGTCAGACTGGTATGTCTCGACCCCCAAGTATCTGAGCACCATAGGTTGCCACTGTAGCCTAATCTCCTGCACTGCTGCTGGAGGCTCGGCCAGCCCCTGGATCACAGGGAAAGGGCATCATTTTTGCCAGTTTGTTTGTTGGCCAGAAATTTGACCAAACTCAACCCAGAGGAGCACACTCCCTGGAACATCTGTACTGCATTGCTCAGAAAATGCAATGTGTACTTCTTTCTACCTGACTTTTGAAGGTACTCGAATAATGAACATTACAGTAATTTTACCCACTATTGTGATTTAAAGGTGAAACTGACATGTTTGTATTAGACTGCTGATGTGAATGCTTTTTTCTTTTCTTCCTCTTTTGTTTTGTATTGCTGTATTGATTACTGTTATAACACTTACGAAATCAAAATAAAACGATAAACTGTGCTGTATATTGTCTTTTCAAAACACAGACTTTATCCAACAACTCCTTTCTGAACCCTGCACTGCTGACTTGAAGCCAGGGGTCACAAAGTGTGGCAGCCCCTGATTAACGTACGTCTGTACCTGGCCAGTTTCTTTCCAGAACAAGGACCTTTGCGTATGTTTCCGGTTTGGGGACTGTTGTAAACATTAGTGGGCCCCTGTCTGGTAGGTGAAAGCTGTGTGGCAGAGTAACGAACCTGCTGCTGCATATCCATGAGGACCAAACTTAGGGGGTTATTACAACTTTGGAGGAGGTGTTAATCCGTCCCAAATGTGACGGATATACCACCAGCCGTATTACGAGTTCCATAGGATATAATGGACTCGTAATACGGCTGGTGGTATATCCGTCACTTTACCGTCACTTTTGGGACGGATTAACACCTCCTCCAAAGTTGTAATAACCCCCTTAGTGTTGAAGATCTGTGAGGGTGAATTTCTTCCAGGCAAGTTCATCCTGTTTAAGTCGAGCCTCATTGAATACTAAAGAACCACATCAACAGCCTTGTAGTTCACAGGCACCCATGGGAGGTGTGGGAGGGACATGGGCCTGATGTACTGAAACATTAGTCGCAGAGGTGGCTGCAAACTGCACACCAACTTGTGTAAACAATCTTTCGTTTTGCGATGCGACGTATGTGCCAATAGGTTGCAACCCAATATCTTTAGTCACTGGAGGTCAAATTTATATTAATTAGGCATTAAAAAAAACCTTAAAAGAATTGGTGCTGCGTTAAAAAAAAAAATATATATACATATTTGCCTTTTGGGATAATTTCGAGGGGAGCAGGCAGTAGGGCAGTGGACCACAGCCTGCTCCTCCCAAGGTCACCCAATGCCATTTAGAATAAGTTAGTACCACGTTTGAGATGTTGGTAATCGACCAGTGGTTTGTGACTTCAGTTGCCATACTGAATCCTCAATTAGGAGGGGATGACCCCCTCCACAGTTGCAGTCTCAAACAATGTAATTTTGCAAATCGCAGGCTTTACATTCGCAAAAATGGCTTTGTACATCTGTTTCATATTATCCATCTGAATTGCATCTTTTTATGTGTGTGTTCTCAGGGGCAGCTCCTCCGCAATGGCAGAGGAGCGTCGCCCCATTGGCTGAGCCACCAGATTACAAATAAAATTATAGCTGCACCATTGTTTTATTTTTCATCTGCTGGCTCAGCCAGCTGTACAGGGAGGGGCGGGGCAGGGCCACGAGAGATGGGAGGAGAGAGGAGGCGAGAGTGCACCTAAGTGTGCATGTGTGTTTGGTAGGCTGTCTCAGGCCGGCCAAACACACATGCACACTTAGGTTTCTCCAGCCCAGCTGTGTTTAACAGCTGAGCTGGAGAAACTGCACTGACCCTAGGGCTGTGTCTGAGTGGCAGTCACTGCCCGTCAGACCAATCATGACGCTGCTTTCATTCTATGTTTAGCAGGAAAGCAGTCCTAGGATTGCTGGGAAGCCTCTTCTGGTGTCCCAGTGAATGCCAGGACACGGCCGGAGATGGGTGGCGCAATGAAAACTGGGTTTTTTTTTTGTGTTTTTTTTTAATGTTTCCCCCATTGTTCCCCCCACACCCCCTTTGACATTTTGTGGAGGCTGCCTCTGTTTGTTCTGCATCATTTCAGGGTTCTTGTAGAGAAGCAGACCAGGAAAATACTTCAGACTCTTATGCATGTCTTTGTGAAAGAAAGTTATGCAAGGATCTAGGACTGTCTATTACCCAGGCACTTTCTACAGTTGCACAAATTACATTTGGCATCTTAGTAGGAGAACAGATGATTGTGCCCAACTGATTTTCTTTGTGTGAATACTGCAGTTTCTAAATTGTGCCTTTTTAGGTCGAGCACTCAAGCGCTCTGAAGTGTTGTAATCTGTCTGTGGTCTTTTAACCACGCCCATCACAATCACTTGTTTATGGGCTTGATTTTCAAAAATCATTTGTTATCATTGGTAAATGCTTTACGTTTGTCCCTCATTGGGGCAGTTTTGTTACCGCCTTGGCCATCGACCCTGTTACATCGATCATTGCATGTTTGCAGATACGTTTGACTGTGAGCAAACCTTTTTCCCTTTTGTGTCCCTCGTTTGCGCTCATGGCAGCCGTGTCGCTTTGAATCAGCTGTTTTACTTTTCATTTTCAATTTATGTGGCAAGAACAGTCCACTTAGGAATTTACAATGCTAATAGCTCTAACTGGAGCAAACGCAAGACCCACTCCATTGCAAATGCTTGTTTGTGATTTGTGGCTGCACAGATAAGGGAAAAAGATTTGTGAATTGGGCTTTTTAGGCAAGGGCGCCGGGACTAGGGGTGCGGGAGGTTCTTCTGCAAACATCGATACAATTGTAGAATTTCCCACAGAAAAGGATCAGTAAAGAGGCTTTTCAGGTGCTTTTGCTCTGACTGCATTTGATGCTTGTTCACTGACAAAAAGTAGGGTGATTTTGTATGTTGAACAAAGCGATTTTCTTACTGGTATAAAAGAAAAGTTAAGGAAATAATGTCAAAATATTCCAACTCACATATCAATAAAGTAGTTGCCTCCTAATCCTGCAATGTGAGGGAACTAAATTTTTACTAGGTTCAAAACAAACCAAGACACGTTCATTTTACTCTTCATGATGCACACAAACCTTAAACTACTCCGATGTATTATTTCCCCCTTTTAAATCCGTCCGTTTCATTTAAAATGTACACACTTACAAACCCAACACGCTGGGCAGATTTAAAAAAAAATAGCGCAGCGTAGTTCAGCAAACAAGATTGCTGGCCTGTGTTGTGCTAGAGAGAGCAGCGCAAAACCATATTTCATAAATAAGCCCAGTTACTGCTCACTCCCCAGGCGCTGGTGCATGGTGCAAAGGTGTGTGCTTGTTGTCTAGCATAGGTTTTGCACTGGAAGGCACATCTTCCAGTACAAAATTCTATGCTTAAATATTCTTTTTAACATTTCACACATTGTACGTTAGCTGTACGGTGTATGAAATGTTTAGCAAAATGAAGATAGTTCTCTGACTTTGCGCCTGCCTCAAAGAGTGTTTTGTGTTTTGATACAAAGCAGGATCTGACAATGTTTGGTGGATCTGGCTTTGTGTCAAAAGCCATGGTGGTATTGTTGGGATGCCCAAATACCACCCAAGGAGCCTCCACTTGATGCATTGTAGTAAGGCAGTGCTAAGGCTACACTTGCCTTCCAGTGCAAGAAAAGATTTTCATTGGAAAGTAAATGCCATATCCAGACTTTGTGATACTCTGCATGACTTTGTGGAGGTGCAGAGTCTTGATAAAAGTGCCCACTGTAATCTAATATATTATCGGCCTATTATGCCAACAACTGCCTACGTTTCATAATTGCACTACTTTAGAGTGCTGTGTAAACGGTTAAAACGTGCAGAAACAGTGTTAATTTGTGTTATGTCTTATGTTTACTATTAAAATGCTTACTTTTGATGTAAAGCACAGCAGAAAAAATAGCTTTTTTAAGGCTTTTCCTTCTGATTTTATGCTCTTTTTTGTTTAAACGAACATCATAGTTTTTCCTTTTCACTTGATGATATTAAAGGTTACTTCTCGTTTTTTGGTAAAGTATGTTCCGTTATTATTTTGACATCTGTTGTTCGGAGAACTCCACAGTAGGTATGTTAACCCACTGAACTACTGGCGCTCAGCTTATGCTTAAGTGACCAATCCTTGCCTTTGAGTACTCGTTGTAGATGGCCTTAGCCGTGTGTTGGAAGCAGGGTATCGGAGGCGCACTGCTGCCCGTCTCTGCCCGCAGTTAGATGCTGCAAAAATATTAGGACCTTCTTTCCTCATTTTAATTATGGTAAATTAAATACTTTCATTTAATTCAAACTTTTGAATGAGTAGCACAATACATTTAACTGACGACATTTTCACAAATCTAATATGAATAAGCAACACAGCATCAAGAATAAACACGTTCACAGTAAATGCAACCAATTAAGAGTTCTAACAACTCACTTCGGATATGGGAAGGGTCAGTGGGTTGGCAACTGGTAGGTTGATTTCAGATCACTATCCCCCGCATCCCTGTAGGGGTCTGAATGACCCGGGTATTCACTTAGGCTGCTGTAGTTACCAACCATGGCAGTGGCACAGTGGAGGTAGTTAGCCTAGGTGGCCACCAATAAGGGGTGAATGCTCTGTGCTTGGAGGGCTCAGCCGGGTGATGCCTTTGCCTCTCTTTCTCAGTATTATGCATAGAGTTGCCAGGCTGCTTGATGTCGACAAGCCATCATGTTTTGTCCACTCCACCAACTTCATTTATCTGTCAGTGCAATCTAGTAGTTGTAGACTGTGCTTCAGTTGAGCCAATTGTAATAGTGCACTTTAAGAAAATATTTCTAACAGAAACTGAAAGGAAGTGTGGTATCCTGCCTACTTGGAGTGTCCTTCTAATCCTAGTTGGGAAAGAGGCCACACAACGCTGCCTGGATGGAGGGTGCCTCTGACACTCAGTATTGCCCATGCTTTCTCCGGAGTCCATAGTCAAAGAAGCACAGGTCCACAATATATTCTTGATGAATTGTATGTATTATATTATTCCATCACAGACAAGTTATGCGAGATAAACAGGCGTTTGATAGCAGCATTTGTTTAGCACAAAAGGCCGAATAAGCACAGTTTTTACGTTACTTCTGTGCGACAGTTTGAGACAGTGCCTGAAACAATACAAAATTTCAGAACTCCAGATTATCAATGGGGAATGTTGAATATTAGACATTACAAATTGTTACATCCTTTAGTGAGGTCTGACAGTTTTCCAGTTGTTTGTGAGCTTTTTGTACTCAGTGGAAAACGAGCAGGATAATTGACACATCTCTTACACACCAACCAGCAAAATTGATTGTATGTCATTCCACAGTCCCAGTGGCGATAAAAGCAGGCCACCCTTCCTACTGTTTGGCTTGAAGAGTGAGCAGTGAAAGGGTCCCACAACATGAAGGAGAAGAAATTCCTTTACCAGCCCCAGAATTTCACATCATCTCCTCTGAGACACAATTAATTCATTTATTGGGTGTCCTAAACTGGCAACGAGATTTTAGGATGAGCATATTGATGCCAAACGGACAAAGCACACAACCAGTAATCGGGCTGAGAACACTCTCCTCAATCTACATAGGTACGTGGACAAACCACCATTGAAAGTTCTAATTGAACCTGTTTACATGGAGGTGAAGTGTGCATTGCAAATGCTCGTTGAGATGCTGTAGTTGGTCTTGACGGTCTTTAAAACATCCCATTTTAAGATTTGTAGAGGAATTGAGGCCTTTCTGTTTTCCACTTGAAAGTGAGTTGGCTGTCTAATGTTTTCCTCTTAATGATAGACTATACCATATTGCCTCATGTTTAGATATACATTAATAAACGTCCTCTAAAATAGTCCACTGGACCATGTTTCACCCCCTCAGCCTGCCCATCAGTGGTAGTGATTGCCTTAGGATATTTGCTCTTTAAAGAGCATTGGAAATGTTCACAGTCCCTATTAAGGGTAAGATGAGATTGATGTCCAGCACCCCAGCTCTGAAAATTGTTCCAGCACCACTGGCTTTGGGTTTCTGTTTTTCACTTTCTAAATCTAATGGTCACCATTCATACGCAACTGAGGATTGCACTTTCATTTGTAGTAAAGCAACATAAGCACAATCTTGCAAAAAATATTTTCAGTGTACTTGAAGCTCATTTGACTTTCTGAGTTTTGAAGATGGACACAAACTCAGGTTATTTATGAGGTCCTCGATCCAGGCGTTCACTGTACGTCTGAAAGGTCCACTGTGGTGAGGCATACTAGGAGTGACGTTCCCAACCAGTGTGGAGCAGGTAAATCTAGTTTACTTCTAGCATGATCAGGCGGGTGCTATATGGCTTAAACAATATTGTTTCTTCTCAAGAAAAACCAAGGAATCTGAAAGGCCATATTTTATGGCCTTTTATAAAATGGCACTTGAAATGTAGAACTCCACAAAAATAATATTGAATTTAGACATTTTGTTATAAAGTAGCAGCTAACCTCTTGCATAATGGATTGCTGCTGGTCTTTGAATGGAGTAATTTAATTGAAGATGTTATATATATCATTTGTCTGCATGCATACTAGGTACATCTGCAATTGCACAGAGCCAACAAAATGGCAGAAGCAAAGCCACTGAAGAAAAAAGGCATTTATCTCCAGTGCATTTTTATTAGTAGCGTATTACACGAAGGAAAGCAGAGGGTGTGTGGGCTGTATGCACAAAGTAGGTAACTTTACGGATCATAAGTTTCATTACCAATACCAGTCATAGCTTGCTTTTGTAATCCGTGTGTTTCATCCGCATATCCTTAATCTTCAAGAATAAGTTCCTCACATTACAACGTCTTTTCTACGGATGAGTGTATCAGGTATTATCATCTGCTAGTTGCAGGCAGTATTCCATATATGTGAAGAATTGAAATGTGTATGTCCTCCCTAAGAAACGTTGTAAATTACATATGCACAAAATTAATGTTTGCATTCATTGACACACATTACAAAAGATGTTTTAGGACACCTAACCCAAGACTGTATTATCCAGTACCACATTTAATTACTTTTTTGTGCGTATTTATAGTAATTGGATGGGCAACCTGACATTACATTTTATGTTTATTCTCAATTGAGAGACCTCCTCATGAAGCCTACTTATGAGACATTCTCAAATGTTACCCTCAATGTTACCCTCAATGTTAGTTTTCTATTATGTTTTTCTAACGGATGGTCCTAAGAAGCAGAGATCTGCGGTTAATCAAATGGTGTTGGATCTGACATTCTTGGTGTGGTTCCCCCCATTCTTTTTGCCTCCTTCCCTTCTGTTTTTGCTGACTTTGTTTTTGTTGGCTTTAGGACTCTTCACACTTCGTCTATGCTAACCAGTACTAAAGTGCTTGTGCTCCTCTCCTAATAAACATTTTAACATATACCCAGAGCCTGTAAATTAAATGCTACTAGTGGGCCTGCAGCACTGATTGTGCCACCCGCTTAAGTACCATTTAAACATGTCTCAGGCCTGCCATTGCAGCCTGTGTGTGCAATTTTAAACTGTCATTTTGACCTGGCAAAATAACCCTTTTGCCAGGCTCAAACCTTCCTTTTTAATGTATAATTGTCACCCCTAATGTAGGCACTAAATAGCCCATAGGGCAATGTGCAGAGTATTTAAAAAGTTGGACATGTATTTATAACGTGTACATGTCCTGCTACTGCAAGGACTACCTCTCCCATTGGATACCATTGCGTTAACTTACTTAATTTAATACGTGATAACTTTCAATTGGGAGCAGGTAGGTATGTCAAGTTTTGTGTCTAAAGAATTGTAATTTAAAGACTTCTTTATTGGTGAACTTGCACTTTAAGTCACAATTCTGAAAAGGCCATTTCTAGAAAGTTGGCATTTTCTTGTCATAACCATTTGGTGTCTGTAGTCTGTTTACAGGGTCACATGACTAGGTGTAGATGGCATTTGGTCTTTGTGTATTGCTCCCAGACAGTGAAACAATGGGCATTAGGGAATGGCAGGATGGGCCATCTACGACTTGATGGGGGAAGGTGCTGTCACCTACCACACTTGCACATCACAAAGGCTCTCACAAAGGGTTTAACACTTGTCTGTTATGACCCCAGACAATCTGGGGCCAGGGTGGAAGGCAGGAAATTCCATGAACCTCTGGGGTAGAAATCTCCAGAACCTGCTCCTACTTCAAAGTGGGCACCAGATGTAAATATTGAACCCTCAGACCCAGCTCTTCAGTACACCTCTGGATCTGTGGAAGACTCAGAAGGATTGCTGTGCTGCTCAGCAAAAAGGACTGCTACTCTGTTGTCCTGTGGCCTGAGTGAAAGGACTGGATCTGCAATTTGAACCCATTGCCACAAGAGTGACTCCGGGGTCTGGTTGGCTGGCCTCCTGACCAGAGCCTCAAGGACAGAAGGCTCCAACTACCTTGAACCTAGCCCCTGGTCTGCAGAGAGTCCTACACCCCAAGTGGTGCCATATCAGTCCTGGACCTTCAGAAGTGGGCCTGAAGGTGCTGTGCCAGCTCAGGTGTGGTCCGGTGAGCAGATCCACCACTGCTGTGGGTGCATCCTTGATGCAGGCCTTCTTCGCATTGTAAGCCCTTCATCGACGGCCTCCTTGATGATGATGCAGGAGTCCACATCGCAGTCACGCAGCTCCTTCAGAACCAGCCGGTGCACAATGCATCTTCATCGCAGGACTTTGCATTGCAAGCCTCTCATCAACTGCATCTTGACGGTGAAGCAGGACCTTGCATCTCAGCCTCACAGCTGCTCGGAAGCACAGCGGCGCGACACATCTTTGACTTAGGATCTGACAATGTTCTGCAACCAGGATTTCAGGTACTCTTGTCCCTGTAGCCCATTGTGGTTGGCCTAAACTTGTGACTTTGTCCCTGTACAGCGCAACCAGAGAACCACAGTTGGCTCTGTGTGCTTCTAGACAGTGTTTTCACTTAAATCTTTAAAATTGCATATCTCAGTTTCTACTGATAGGATTTTTGTTGTTTTGGTGTCACATGATGTATTCAGTTTTACTCTATTTGTTTAAATTGGTGTAGGATTTTTCTTGAGTTGTTTTCACTTTATTACTGTTTGAAGTGCTAAATAAATACATTATATGTTGCCTCTAAGTTAAGCCTGACTGCTTTTGCGCCAAGCTATCAGCAGGTTAAGTACAGGGTAATTTGAGGTTTGCTTGTTTTTCACCCTGCCATAGATTGCGGCTGTTGCTTGAGAATGGTTTCACCCCCCACAACCAGTAACCCAGTTTCCAACAAATGACATTACAGTATTTTTTAGTTCCAGGTATTGCAAAAGCTCTTTGGATGTAGTTATGTATTTGGAGAGTAGTGAAATTTAAGCCATGTTTAGGTTTATAAGAATAGATTTCTCATAGGTATCTTAAACAGATACCACATTAAATGCCATATTGTGTATTTTTTTTTTTTTTTACACTGAGTGGCATCACAATAACCAGTTGCAGAAAAGAGAAACCATATAGTTTCAGTACTTTTCATATTTTCTGCCATTAGCCAAACGATATTATGAGGAAGGATGTTTTGAAAAATATAAATAGTGCCACTGTCTAATATCTGCTTAATTTAGCACACGTTGGCTATCTGTTCCTTGTTGCACCAGGAATGCGCTAGGTATCACAGTTCTAACGACTGGACTGGATTCTGAATAGTTTGGAGTTTAACTGTGTACTAGGAGGTACCAGTCATCAGGGCATTACTGGAATCTAGTTTGGCCCAGTGATTGTTCTGGATACCTACCTCGTACTGCTTTCATCTAAGATTGGCCTGACTTTCGCAGTATTTTTAGATGGTAAATTGAGGCTGTGGGTACTGCATTGCTCTAACCTTCAATTGTTAGACATTCATCAAATATGACACCACCTTCTGTGACTTTGTTTCACCAGCTGCCAGTGGTAGCCTTTCCTAACATGTGGCCAGGGTGCATGAATAGGAACTCTGTTTTAGCTGAACAAAGACAGTTTCCAAGCATCGAAGCATTGTTGGATGCTAAGCACCGTTCTTTTAATGCTCTACAGGTCTAGGACCTTTATCAGTCTTAACTAACTTCTCTTGATCTTCCTTGGGTTTAACTAGCGATAATGGAATGCTTGGAATCCCCAATTACTGAATGGTGAAGCCAACAAGGGTGGCTCCTCCATTAGGGCGGAGGAGCGTCAGTTGCTGGGCTGGAGAGAGCCTGCACAGCCTCCCAGTCTGCCTGAAAGCACCCTGGCTGGGCTCTCCCAGACAATCCTAACGCTGCTGTAAGGAGCTGTTCTGTGTTATGCATTACTCGAAATATGACTGGCCATTGGCGGGATGCCTGGTCCTAGACCTGGAAAAAGCCTTTGATTCATTGGAATGGCTATATCTCTTTGAAGTACTGACACGGTTCGGACTGGGGCCTCGCTTCCTCAGTATGGTTAGGCTGCTATACACTAGCCCCCAGGGTTCGGGTCAAGACAAGTGGGACTGTCTCAGAGTCGGTTGTGGTGCACAGGGGCACGAGACAGGGCTGCCCCCTCTCTCCATTGCTGTTTTCCCTCACCATGGAGCCCCTGGCTGTGGTGCTACGTGACCGAGGCCCCCACTGGAGTATTGCGCTGGGAGATGGCCTGCACACCATATCATTGTATGCCAACGACCTCTTATTGTATGTATTTTAGGGACATCATGCAGGTCCCCTCAGTAGTTGGGACAATACTGCAACACTTTGCCACGCTTTCCGGATTACGGGTTAACTAGGCAAAGTCCTGCCTCTTTCCCTTCGACCCCACCCTCCCAGACCCAGGGTTGCACCTCTCTGGAGTTGATGTTCCCTGGCAGCCACATACGTTTAGATATTTAGGCATCCACATCTATCACCGGAAGGAGGATCTGTTTGACGGAAACCTTAGAAGGGCGGTGACATCCATCAGATCCCAGATGGCCTTCTGGCAAACACTGCCGCTCTCTGTAGCAGGAAGAATTGCTCTCCTGAAAATGATTGTATTAGCACGACTATTACACTACTTCTCCAACCTCCCATACTATATACCGGTCAGCTTCTTTAGGGAACTGGAACCCAAACTACGCGAATTCATCTGGAATAAAGGGCGCTGCAGGGTTGCGCTTAAGAAGCTTTATTTGCCATTGGAGCAGGGCGGTCTCTCAGCACCCAACCTGGAGCACTATTATTTGGCATCCAAGCTCCAGTGGGTATCTAAATGGCTGGCGGGACTTCATCTCTCTGACACAGCAACGACCACAGAGCCCTGGTCTCTTGTGCAAGTTCCACCCACTTGCGCGCCTAGCGCCGCCGGGGGAGCTCCTCCTCAAAGTGGCCTACAGCTGTTATCGCAGGTCCCTGCAGCTCACGAAGGGGACTGTTCCGTTTGCCCCGACTTTGGGACTATTGGGCACGCTTCGTGGCTCCAGAGTCATGTCTGGAGCTGAGCTTCGGGCGTGGCATGCTGCGGACCTGCACACACTGGGTGATCTGTACAGTGATGGCAGGCTGATCGCGTTCTCTACTCTGGTCGCAGACACGGGTCTCCCGGAGGGACAATTTCTGCTGTATAACTCACTTCTGTGATCCTTATCGAGTAGGTGGGGAGACCTAAGGACCGCCCCCCCAACCAATTTACTAATACAATATATACAGGTAATGGGATGGGGTAGACATCTGATCAGGTGGTTCACAAAAGCACTTCGAGTTCACTTGGTACAGGAGCATGGCACGCTGCGCACTGCCTGGGAGAGTGAATCGGCCTCGTCCTTCTTGGACTCGCAGTGGAAATCTGCCCTCTCTAGCCACACCACTATTCCCCGTAACTCCAGATTTCGACTCATACAATTCTACATTATACATAGGGCATACCTTACGCCAGCTCGCATCAACAGATACTTCCTTTGCTGCGATGCAGCCTGCCCCCGTTGCAAACATTTAGACGCTGATATCCTGCAAATGCTATGGTCCTGCCCCT
Organism: Pleurodeles waltl; assembly: GCF_031143425.1. Taxonomy (NCBI): domain Eukaryota; kingdom Metazoa; phylum Chordata; class Amphibia; order Caudata; family Salamandridae; genus Pleurodeles; species Pleurodeles waltl. The sequence continues at coordinate 1,026,305,550 of NC_090437.1, read as the reverse complement.
CCTTGCATAACTACTGGGAGGCTGTGTTTGCTTGTTTGTCAGCATACACAACACGCACAATACCGCGCACATGAGAGACCTGCATGTTGGGTTTATTCCCCAGAGGCCCACGGCACAGGGCTACCGCAAGGTTTTTGGACTTGGGATTTATAACAGCCAAACGGCTGATAACTCGCAGATAGAAGTCTGCGGAGGCGCCCACTGTATTGGCTTGGAAACAATCATTTATGATCTGGTTGGTAGCCGAGGGGGTGGCGCTGAAATTGGAGGATGCACTTGGTTTGCGTAAATACCCTCTGTCGGATGGCTGGGACGCGATGATGACACACTTACAAACTCCAGAACAGGACTCCGACTCCACAGAGACAACATAATATATACGGTGACATATCGATTATTAAACACTGGAGATATTATGAAAAGGTTACTGACATGCTTACTGATTATCGCACTCTGATCTCAAACTATTAACTCAGGACAACGTAGACACTAAACAGCTGGAGTTCAAATATGGCTCAAGCTGCATAGACACATCCTCGTAACAACAAGGGGATTCCACACACACGAAGGCATAGTAATACTGTCATTAAATGTTTGAAGATAAGGTACTTCATTGTTTCAGAATGTTACTGTTTTTATTCGTTACTAATCCAGGATCAACATTTATATATGACTGTGCAATTACATGCAAACTTAAACGGAAAGGCAGTAAGAGAGTTAAGACGACTGGTGTACTGTGCTTACATCCAGAGGCCCAACTACCCTACATATGAAGCACTTATACTCCGGCTTAGATACCTCCTACTGACTGTAAAATGTGATGCATGGGTTCGGGTATACAATCTATTCTCCTCTCTGTAAATGTTATACATGTACTAGTTACTGTTGATAATACCCATAAATTTGCAAAATGTATAACAGATGTATCTGTCTACTGTTCGAATACTACTATACCACCAAACTGTTACGTATAGTTGAAATTTGAAATAACAATAAAAAGAATCCTGAAAAAAAAAAACACTGCTCTAAGGAGCGTCAGGAATTGACGCAGGGCAGGCTGGGATCCTGTGCCTTCAGCCATCAGAGGAGCGGAACAATTTAATAATTCTGCTTCCACCCCCACTCCCACAAGCCGCTACTGGAAGCCAGGTAGACGTCAAGAAGACAGCACTCCATATTAATCCATTGCTCCCCTGAATTAGGCTGCTAGGGTGTCTGCCAAAAACTCGTTATGCGATTAGGTGAGACATACCCTTAGTCAGTAGAGGTCGGTCAGAATGAAGATCGAGATACATTTCATAACAGGAGAGTGCGTAATGTGATGAATGAATTCAGTGTGCATAAATTCCCATTAGCGCTCCTTTCTCTACATGCAGAAAAACCAAGCACCTAAAATGGTCGTATTTGATTGAGTCTCTTACCGGAGTCACAAGAGGTTTGGATTTAGCAATTTTTACGAGCTTCTCTTAATGAGGCATTCGTGAGAACATGTCCTCATTAATTGTACTGAACAGGGATACACCACCGTGATGCCCTTTCCCCCTATTAATCTTTGCCTTTTAAGTGGACTCCTTGTCTCAAAAGATCAGAAGTAACGTGAATATAACATTCTGTACTCTTCACAGCAAGGAGAAAGTGTCAGCTTTTTGTGATGCCCAACTGAAAAGCCAACCTCACTGCAAACTTCCAGCAAATAGGGTATAAAATGAATTCTGTTTTTTTTTTTTTAATATTACCGAGCTCTTCCAATTAAAATCATCGGACCTTCAATTCGGATTATAAAAAGAAGCATATTTTGGTTTATATTGTCATGAGGGTTTTAACCAGGCCTCACTTGAGTGTGGACGTAGGACCTCCTACTATGCTGTAGTGTTGGCAGTTATGGGATATTGAAAAGATCTGGTGTAAAATGTTGCGCCAACAGAAACTGAATTTCCACATCCCTCATGTGCCATGGATGCTTATGGGTCTGCTGTAGGCCAGTGGTTCCTAACCTGTGCTCCTGGGACCCGTGGGGTTCCACAAAGCACCCTTGGGGGGTGGGGGGGGCATGACTGATAAGAAAATTAACTAATATTAACAGATTAATGAAGTATATATAAATAAAGTGGCCAAATGTACAATTGAACATTTTAAAATATACTGCATATGTCAAGGAATTTGAAATTGGAGGCTAAAAAATGAAATTAGTATCCTTAAAATGCTGCCATCCGTATCCTAATGCTTCTCAAAAAATCGGATTCTGTCTCTTTGCCGAGACTAAATCTGCATTGGCTCCCCGTTAAAAAAAGATTGGCTTTTAAATCTCTGTGCATTGCACATGCAATTCTCATTTCGGTGGGTCTTTAAACATTAAAAGAACGGATTTTATGGAATACCCCTCATGCCAAACTGTGGTCTGCCTCAGCCAAGAAGCTCTCCATCCCTAAAATTCGGGCAGCTTCGGGAAAGGGGGAGGGGTTAGGGGGGAAGTCGGAGCTTCTCCAATACAACTTGCAGGCTTTGGAACCAGATGCCCTTTCTTCTTAGAAACCAGCCTACCTTCCTGTTATTCAGGAAACAATTGAAAACCTGGCTTTCCCCCATCACTAGAACTCCTTAAGTATTGGTTTCTTTTTCTCTACATGTTTTTCTGCTGTGGTCTTTTGTCCCTTCTGGTGGCAGCGCCGAGAGATGCCCTTGGGCAGTTGTGCGTTTTACAAATATTAAAATCAAATCAGATTGATTGATTCGTGGGAGCAGTGCAGGTGCGTCAGAAAGATTGTCGTATGGATGATGTGTGGCTTTAACAGAATTTAGAAGACTCCAGCCCTCCGATTATTTTATAGTTGTTTGTAAATTAAGTAAAATGTGTTTGTTTGAAGAATGCTTGTTTCTGCATTTTTGTGTATTGTTTTGCGGTTCAAATCATCGACCGTGTTTAAGCCGGGGGTTCCCGATTTTCAGAGATAGTACAGTGGGGGTCCACAGAAGTCAAACGGTTGAGAACCACTGCTGTAGGCTACCATGTCTGCAGAGGCCGCCTCCATGTCTGCAGAGGCCACCATGTCTGCAGAGGCCACCATGTCTGCAGAGGCCGCCATGTCTTTGGTGGAGAATAGTGTAACTCGTGTAAAACTGTACCTCACGAAATACCGCTATGGCTATGATTCTGATTGGAACGGTAACCTGGATTTGAGCACAAGTATTTGTGCCTGAATCACGATGATACTTTGGGCAAAATTACCGCACCGTCCCAGCAGTTTTTCCTGCACAGATTTTTCTTGGGGCTACTTGGTGAAATGTGAGGGAGAAGGGGTGAGGGGTAGCTGGGATGGTTAAACAATATTACGACTTTTGTAACTTGGATTCGATGTGGTATTATCACGTCAGGCCCATTTTAGCTATGTGGTAATGCTGCACCCATGTAATTCTCATTTACTGTCCATGCACTGTGCTGCATTGTCTTACCGGGGCGCTCGCTCGGAATGAGCTTCTGAATGTGTACCAGCCTCAGTCTGGACATCCCTTACGGAGTGCCTTTGTAGATGTAACACGCTCATTTTTATCACTCATTGCACTTCTGTCGTGATGAGGATCTTGTTATTCAGGTGCGAAACGTTGGATCCGTAATGCCTTATATTTTAGGGTGACCGGTTGATTCAACATGATTGTTTGATGTAATGGCTGTTGATGTTTCCTATAAGGCCAGAGTAGAATAATGTATACTTGCTTTGTAAATGTAATATTCTTTTGAGGCGTCATTGTAATTTTACCTTTCAAAATTACTAAAGCGTGAGTGCCACCTAGCGGTATTCCATCGGCACACACGAGTGACATTTTTATTTAAATCACTGGAAGGAACATAATTTGGCGCTTACACAGAACCCCGTGACCTTGTACTTGGGAAATGCATGTTTTCTACAAAAATATATCACGTATACAAAATATCACATATACTAAAACATATCACAAGTTACATGCGTGTGTTTATCCAGTATTAGAAACGTCTGCATTTTTACGAGCATTTTAATCCCTAAAAGAGACTTCGAGCTGCAGATTCCTCACCTGTTGACTTTTCTCCAGATGTCTGACTGGATATGGAAACTTTTCAGTAGTACCTCTTCGCGCTGGAAGGAGGTGCTTTGCAACTCCACACTGACACAGGTCCACTCCTGGAGTGATGTGTGGAGCGTATATAGGCGCCACTCCTGTATGCTAACAGCAGCCCCTTACTTTCCGGGCCTCTGGACTTGGATCCAGAGCTTCTCAGAGGCCGGTTTCTATCCCTGTAAGGACTGTCACAAATAAATGTCTGTGACAGATCCCCACCAGGTTTTCTTGTGAGGTCTGGAGTCAAGCCACAGCTTCAAGACCTGTAGAGACTGTTTGTTAATGAACCCGACGGACATCAGAGAACACACGGCAAAAATCTACGACGCCAGGGACCAAGACCGCTCCAAGTCTCTCTCTAAATCCAAAGGCCGCTCCCGCTCCTGTTCCCAGAGTCAGTAGTCGCTCTTGAGGCCAGTCTTCATTGCACTTCAAATCCTCCGGTAAATACAAGAAAGATAAGAATTCTAAGCAGAGTTCTGCTTCTTTGTATTATTCCCAATCCCCTGATGAAGTGCGTGGATCGCGCCAACGGTCCCGTTCCCGAAGTTGACCGCCTTCGGAGCTGATTGTGGCACAACCGACTTTCTGGGGCCTTCAGCCTTGCCGCGCCAGATCAAAACGTTTCACTCAGCTATGCTGTGGCTCTTCAGTCCTCTACCAGCGCTCTCCTTAGGGCCCCACAGAGCAGAGATGCTTACCATACGGATTACCGCCGGCAGGCTCGCCCTCTGCACCTGCTGGATCCTTGAAGCCGCTTCTGCCCTCTGCTTCAGTATTGATGCCACCTCTGGCCCCCATACCCAATCTAGGGCCAGGTACGTTGATGCTGATACTGACTTTGCCGCCCAAAGAGGTGGCTCCAGGTGTCCTTTCTAATGCGGGCTCAATGCTGGTCCAAAGTTGACCAACATCACCGGCAAATCTGATCCAGGTTTCCGCACTTCCCTTACCACAAGGCAGGTAACACTCTTTACATTCTCTTTTCGGAACAGACTGTGCTAAAGACTATGACCAGTGTGATGAGTTCACTGAGCCCTATGCTGATGACAATTGGCATGAGGACCTGCAAGATACTAGACGCTTCCCCCTGAGTCAGCCCTTTACTTCCCTCCTGGCCTGGCCACTGAAGAATCTGCATCGTATGCCATTGTTCTGCTCAGGGCGGCTGAAGTCCTTGACCTCCACCTCCCGACAATGGAGGTGAAATCAAGCATCATGATGGACGTCCTGCAGCCTAACCAGACAGCTTCTGACCCTTCTCCTACCTTGTAATGAGGCCTTGACAGACAACTCATTAGAGGCTTGGGCTAAGCCGTGTAACAGCCCTCCTGTTAACTGGCAAAAATGCCAAATGAAATCCCCCTACTCCAGTCAACCCAGCCTTTTTATCACAGCACCCTTCTCCTGAGAGCCTCGTAGTGCAGACCTTCACCAGCTGGACCAAACCCAACAATTTGTCTACCACTCCCCCTGACAGGGAAATCAAAGTGAGTGGAATTATTGTAAAACGCCTCCTCTCATTGATCAGTTTGGCCCTGCGGTCATTTAATTTGTCCTGTCCGCTAAGGTGCTATACTCATGCCTATGGCACTTGGTGGCACTAGTGTTCCTGAAGGACTTCTTGCTGTTCTGTCACAGGCCGTTCAGGATGGTCGTGGTGCAGCCAAGTTTATAATTCGTTGTTGCTTGAACACTACTGACTGTCGGGCGAGCTGTTGGCACCAGTGTTACCATTCCCCACATTTTGCCACAATGATGAGTTTGGTTCTCAGGGGATGTCCAGTCCTCCCTGATGGACATCCCATTCGATGGTACTTACCTGTTCAGGGACAAGGCTGATTCTGCCCTTGAAAATTTCAAGGAGTGTAGGGTTACAGCGCGCTCTGAGCTTTTCTACCCAGCCTCGCCACCAACAATTTCGACTTTCCTTTCATGCATTTGGACGAAGCATTCCTAACTGCCAGCCAATCTCTCCCCAGCACGGAACCAACAGTTTCATGGAAGAGGCCGTGGTGCTCACCACCCCAGCGGCCAAGGTCAGCATGCTGCTCAGTTCACCCCCTCCCCACCACCCTGACTCCCCTCCCTCTGCAGCCCCACCTTCCAAACTTCTTTAGTGTACTCTTACATGGTTACAGCCACCTGGTAGGAGGCAGACTCCACTGTTTCTATCCGGGTTGGCAAGTGATCATATCAAACAGACCTCCAGATTGTTTCCAATGGCTATACCTTACCCTTTCTTTTGTTCCTGCCGCACCTTCCACCGTCTCCCCAACGAATGACAAAGGACCATCTCGCCATTTTGCAGCAGGAAGTACAAGCTCTTTTGCTCAATGGGGCTATTGCAATGGTGTCCGCACCAAAAGTAGGACATTGTTGATATTGCTGCTACTTTCTGGTGCCCAAGAAGGGCAGAGGTCTTTGGCCTATTCTAGACCTGTGCCCTCTCAATGTCTTCCTCTGGAAGTTAAAATTAAAAATCCTCACACTGGCCCAGTTCTTGTCTGCCCTCGAAACTGGACACTGCTTGGTGGCGCTGGACCTATAGGTCACCTATTTTCATATTCCCGTCATTCCAGCCCATCAGTGTGACTTGCGGTTTGTGGTGGAACAGGAGCATTTTCAGTATGTGGTGCTCCCCTTTGGTCTCATCAGTGCCCCTTGAGTGTTCACAAAAGTGTTGGTGGAGGTGGCAACACGCCCTTCAGAGGTCTGGAGTGTCAGTCTTCCCCTAGCTTGACGAAAAACTGTATACACCCAGCAAAGCCTTGCTCTGGGCACGGTTGAAGGTTATCTTTCTCCTGTGATAACCTGATCAGCCCTCTTTTTGAAAGGGCTACAACACGTTTTGAAAGGGCTACAACACGTTTCCCCTTCCTCCATTTGTGATGCCCCAATGGGATCTCAATCTTGGCCTTATTTATTTAATGTGTACTACATTTGAACGTTCCACAGCTGTCCCTTGTAGCTTCTCACCATTCAGACCGTGTTTCAGATTGCCATCAGCTCTGCACAGCATGTGAGTGAGCTTCAGACTCTGTGTGTTCATCCACCATAGATCACCTTCTTCCCTAATAAGCAGGTTCTGCAAACAAAGAGCCTCCTTTTCTACTGAAAGTTATGACTCTGTTCCATGTTGGTCAAACCTTCACCCTGCTGGGGTACTCTGCTCTTCCTTACCCATGTAAAGAGGAGAAGAAACACCATTGGTTGGACATCAAAAGAGTGCTTAGTTTCTACATCGATCGTATCAAAGAGCCCCGAGAGGACAATCAACAGTTTGTGGAGTTCACCGAGTTGAATAAAGGCAAGGCTATGCTGAAATGTAACATCTCTCGCTGGATAGTGCTCTGCATTGAGATCTGCTGCACATTGGCAAAGAATCAGCCTCTGGAAGGCTTGCAAGCCCACTCCACCATGGTCCAAGCTGCTACCACCGCATTAGCATGCGAAGTTCCTGTCCTAGACATTGGCCAGGCAGCTACATAGGCATCCCTCCATACGTCCACGTAGCACTATTGTCTGGAGAGCCATGGACATTTTAAGGTTTTTGCGGACCTGTTAGAAATGGGATTCCTGGTTGGCTAAGGTATGCACCCAGGTGAGCAGAAACCACCACTCTAGTCAGGGTAAACTAGCTTCACACTAAAAGATAACCTGTGCTCACCCTCTGATAGCTTGGCACAGAGCAGTGAGGCTTATCTAGGAAGGCAATGTGTAACATATTTGTGCAACACACAGAGTAGCACAATGAATACACCACAAAACGACAAAATTCACATGTATAAAATTCAAGTTATGACATGGAAGGCATCACAGTAAACACACTGCTAGAGCAATCGCAGATTAAATATTACTGATCCAAGCAGTGGATCGTTAGATAGGTTTCCTCAAAAGCTCCTGCATAGAACAGTGCCCAAGAGGCACGCAAGGAAAATTCTGCACTAGTCCCTCTGGACCAGGTGTGTAGGAAAGTTCAGACGTCTACGAGCGTGCAGGGCGACTCCCAGAACCTTGCAGGCATGCGTTACAGACCACAGTATGTTACGGTGAAGAATTGCTGAAGTTGGCAAGCCCGGGACGGTGCTGATGCAGGTGCCGGGCTGTGGAGATTTCAGAGGGCCTTGGAAGTGGGTGCCGCATCTTTGTTTCTTCCCAGACAAGGATAGCCAGCGTAGAACACACTGCATTGATCGTAAGGGCGGAGATGGGTTGATGAGCCTCGTACCCCTCATATGCCCCTGATCTCCCAGGCAAGGCAACGCTAAAGAGTTACACTAAGAGGGGATGCAGTGGCTTCAGAAGGAGGCGGTGATGCGCACACACAGCCTCAGCCAGTTGCAGCACGGGTCAAATATGAGGCGCTGATCTTGAGCGGAGCAAAATCGCTGGTAGTCAAATGAAAAACAGCTGGCGATCTAGTACACTCTGATCCAGGTCACATTTCCATATATGCAGCGCTGATCCTGAGAAAGCAACAATGCTTGATTTGTAGGTTAAGCAAGCTGGCGATCAGGCATGCTCTGCTCCTTACCAGACCCAAAGATTGCAGTGTCCCATGGCCATAATACAATGACTTCTTCGGTGTCCCTGAGACTTCATGAACAGGTAGGAACCCAGCTAGCCCTTGGAGACCACTTGGAAGAAGGCAGAGTCCATTTGTCCTTCAACAGAGTCAGAGAGCAGCAGGCAGCAGGGCAACAAGTAGAAAAGCAGCCCTTCCAGAAAAGCAGCCCAGATGAGTCCTTTAGGCAGCTCAACAGTTCTTCTGACAGACATTTAGGTACAAGTCCTGTAGTATCTAATTTGGTCAAAGACCCAGTTATTATACCCAAATATGCCTTTGAAGTGAAGGGGATGACTTCAAAGCAAGTCCTTCAAGTGCACAAGTCCTCCTTTCATTCCAACCCTTGCTCAAGATTATCGGTAGAGGGTAATCATCCCTGTATTTAAGTGTAACTGTCAACTCCCCTCCACCCTTCCTGCCCAGGAAGGACCATTATCAAGCAGATGAATACATATGAGTGCTCAGACACACCTAGCCTTCCTATGTTTGTGGCTGTCTAGAGGTAATGCGCAAAATGTAGCTGTCACCCACACCAGACATTTATTGGAGACAGGCTGCAAGGCACACAGAGCAGTAAGAGCAGAGAAATGCCCACTTTCTAAAAGTGGCAATTCTAAAATAGTAATGTTTAATCCGACTTTACCAGTAAAGAGGTTTTATCATTCCCATAAAAAAAAATGAAACATAACTACGCAACTCCTTTCTGATCAGGAATTACGGCTTAAAAGTATATTCAGGAATTGCCAATGATGGCCTATGAGAGGAGTAAACCTCACAGTAGTGAAAAACGACGCTGGGCGTTTCTGACTACCAGGGCATGTAAAACGTAAAAATACATTTTACTTACATAGCAGCCTGCCCTATTGGCTACTTACAGCCTTCCTTAGGGGTGACGTATATGTAATAAAAGAGGAGTTTAAGGCTTGGCAAGGGGTTTTAAATGCCAAATCGAAGTGGCAGTGAAACTGCACTCACAGGCTCTCAAGTGGCAAGCATGAAACACGTTTTAGTTCTACTGAAGTAGGTGGCACAATCAGTGCTGCAGGCCCACTAGTAGCATTTGATATACAGCTCTGGGTGTATAGTATACAAATTTACAAGGGACTTTATAAGTAGGTTACATCTGCCAATTTATTTTTACATCAATGTTACCTTTTTTAAGGGAGAAGCACATGCACTTTCGCATTTGTCAGAAGTTGTAAGGTGCTCAGGGTCCTAAGGGCAACAAAAAGAGTCAGCAAAAAGTGGAGCATGAAGGGCAAAGTGCTTGGGGGGTGACCCTGCATTTTCAAAAGAGCCCTTGACCAAATGTATTGTGATGGTCCCTGTTTGGAACTGCTATGAATTTATGATCTACTTTCAGCTCTTTCATGCCTCTTTGGTCACATCACTGACAGTGTGCAGGCACATTGATCCAAATTCTAGATGTGTTTACATATAATATTCAGGGATAGTGATTTGTATTTTGTATACTAAAAGACAGCAGCAGCTCACTAATATTATTGCAAATAATATCCGTAACCCCAACTCTTTCTCATATGTGAGGTTTTGTTTTGATCTAAAAGAAACCTTTTTATGACTGTTGCATTAAACAAGTACAACATTTCTCAATAACATGTCTGTAGTAGACTCCCACACTTCACCCACCTTAAAAATAAATGAAAGGAAAACGTTATTTAAAACATTCTGTTTAAAAATGACTCAAAGTCATCATGACAAGACTCTTGGCAGAAAACACTCTGCAGAACGGAGCTGGCTGTATCAGGGGGCGCTCTGAAAAGGCTGGGGCTCTGGGCCAAGGCCCACTTTGCCTATCACTTAAAACATATTTGTGAAAAGCCCAGACTGACAGATGAGAATGGCACTTTGCCCGCTAAGTTATTCAGGACTTTCTCATTTGAGTCCATTCACAGCCCACTTCCCATAGGTACCACTTTGGTATCTATTCAAACAGTGAGCAATCTGTGGCTAGAAGTTTCTACCAGAAGTTACTTGTTCATCATCATTAGGCTTGCTACAATAAACCTAAGGTAGAGTTGGTCACTCCAAATGGGAAAATTAGTTATCAGCAGAGATCATGTGATAACTATAAAGAAGACAGTGTTGGGTAAGTGGTGGCACCTTAGCAAAGCCTCTGTAGCAGACATAGGAGTTTAGTAGTTTGTGATGCCTTTATGCGTTATTTATTATTTATTGAACTCATTTGTTGAGGCAAATACTCCCTAAGGGATTTTTTGGCACTATCCTAATTAGAGAGCCTAAGCAGATATTTACTCTGAAACAAGAGGTAGTTATTTGTCGAAAAGCCATATCTTGAACTTTTTTTTCTAATGAATGACAGACCAGTGATGTCTCTTAAAAGACCACACAAATTGTTCCATTCCTTGTTGGCTAATTTGGAGGAAAGACAACCATTATTCCTTTCCCTGTCAAATATAGCACTGGAAATCATAGTGGGTTTGCTGAATGCCAGGGTCTTGATGGAAGATAAACTAACCGCAATCACAATGGAAGGAAGCAAATGGGCTTCTTTAGGTAATTGTAATAGTATTTATATAGCGCTTACTACCCCTGATGAGGTGGCGAAGCGCTTTTCAGCGAGTAGCACGCTACTCCGGAACCCAAGAGGAATTAGTGGTGGATTAATATAGGGAAATATGAGTACAGTATTAGTATTATTATGAGTTAATGTGAGCAGAGGATATGTGAGTTTGTTACTTGGATGGACTAGAGCAATGGAGGGATAGAGGAGGGAAGAATCCAGAAGTGTTAATTGGGAGTTTATAGTAATAGGATGAGGTTTGGGATGAGTAAAGGAGAGGTGGAGAAGGGAAGGGTCTGTGGAAAGGGTTAGGGAAATCATAGTAGCAGGAGGGGTTTTGGATGAGTCAAAGGTGAGATAAATGAGGGAGAATTTAGTAGGGTTGTTTGCAAGATCATGGTAGTAAACTGAGGTTTGGGGTGAGCTAGATGTGGAAGAGGAGGGAAGACCTTAGGCAGGGGTATTTTGTAGATGAAAGTAGTAGAATGGGTTTGGGATGAGTCAGAGTGGGGAAGGAGGATAGATTGATAGAGACATGACATAGGGTGATGGGTAGACAAAGTCAAGCTTACAAGAGAGTAAATTTATATTTCTATTTTTATATATATATATATATATGTGTGTGTGTATATATATGTGTGTGTGTGTGTGTGTATATATATATATATATATATACACATTTTTATCATTATTATTGTAATTTTTCTTTTATTTATTCATTATTTTACAAACTTTAAATTATTTATAATTTTAATGTTATTTATAGATTTTTGTTTTTTTGTTTTTCTCTAGTACAGTAGGACTAGAGTACTAAATAGTTATGTAAATACATAGTAAGGGAATATATGTTCAAGGAATATAATAATGGGTATAATAATATGAGAAGAAAAGAAGAATTGTATAAACACAGACTTTCAAGATTTGTAATATTTGAAGTTAATAAGTGTACTTTTCTAACATTTATCTGTCATCAATTTTTGAATAGCGAAATGCTTATGATAATAAAACTTTTGATCAGTGTGATATGAAAAACGAGAGTAGGGATTCATAAGTATCTAATATAACAACTTATCTAGGAGCTATGCAATGACCTATGAACATGTTAAGCATAGAATAACATACACATATATATGTATATACACACACATGCATACACATATATATATTTAAACGTGAGTAAATATACATTTGTTAAACTGGTTTAAAGAGTATGTGTATAATTCATTGTAATTATATAGTAGCGATGCATATTTCCTAAAGAACTATACCTATCTAGAATATATACATAATCAGTTTAAAAATATTTATCAACACAGGCATATGCAGTCCATTGCGGTTTGAATATGGTGGTTATAAAGGGAGGAGCCAACTCTTGAGTAGTCTTCTGAAGACCAGATAGTTATCCGTGGATCTTATATTTGGGGATAGTGAATTCCATAGTTTGGCTGCTTGAACAGGTGTCGCCTGTCTGTTGCTGATGGCCTATTGTGAAAAACACAGTACATTGAGTGGCTTATGGGATAGTCCCTTACTTGTGATTGGATGGCTTTCTTGTCCCTCTCGCCTCATTAGGTGGCTTTCCTCCTTGTTCTTTTGTTTTGTCCACCCCAGGAACATATGCCTTGAATGTATGGTATTTATCCTTACATAGCTGACGTCAGACTTTGCTCTGCATATGAGGGACGTTTTCTCTCTCTCCCAGGTTCCACAACCCCCTCTTTTCTTTGAAAAGCAAACCCCAGCACCAGCTTGCCCCCCCTTCTCCTCACACTGCAAGATGGTAGTCCGTTTTTGCATATGGAAATTATTGTGGACATCTTTGAGTAATTTTTTCTTATGCTTTACAGAAATCGATTCAGAGGGGGCCTTGGATGGCACCCGCATATTTACCATTTCATTCTTTGAACAGATGTTCATAATGCAAAGAAAAATGTATTGACACATGCCCACCACAAGTGCGCATACACCTGCAGTGGCCATCTTAATTTTTTCCCTTATGTTTCAAGAAAATCCTTTCATAGATGGACTCAGATGCACATGCAATTGTGACTGACATCTTTGAATGAATTTTCTTATGCTTAAAAATCCTGTTAAACATGGCCACCATATGTGCACGCCAGGCAGTCATCTGGGTTTAAAAAAACACAAGCATTGGCAAAGCCAATAGGTCTTATGGACGAGACCTTTTAGTGTTGTCAATGTTAATTTTTGGTATCAACGATGAGCAATAAATTGTGTTTTGGTGGACAGTTGGAAAGTAAACCCTTCTAACTATTAATTAAAATATTTCTCATAGTTTCCTGCTCAAAATGCACATAGATATTGAGATCTTTAAACATATAAAATATGGGGGTGAAATAAAAATAGTTCTCCAAAGGGAAAATTATTTCTCCTGTTAAGATGCATGAGATAAAATGAACAGAAAATAATAATACTAATATCTTGTATTCATGCAGTTCTTCATAAGCTTTTGCTGTTTCTAAGTATTGCATGTAAATGATGTTACAGTCAGATTTTTCAGGCTTAGATCTGGCATGGATTTCTATGACCTGTGCCTAGGAAAAAGAAATGGTTAGTAAATGCAAAAATGTCAGAAATCTAAAGACCACAGTCTGCACAAATCCCCTAACTTTGTTCGTGATCTGGTCTAGAGTGAATGTTTCAATAAACTATAATGTTAGCCCCTTAGATTCATTGTAATTGATGTCTCCTTTCAGTTTCCAGTTTTACTTACTGAATTATTTGACGTGGGGTTACGCATGAAAGACTGTTTTTGCAACATGTGTTTCAGTTTTAATAATTCATATTTAATCTTTCAATATAATTTTTGTTTCATTTTTCTTGGCAGACTTTTTGCTGTTGGTGGTCGGGATGGCAGTTCTTGTCTCAAGTCAGTAGAGTGCTTTGATCCACACACAAACAAGTGGACTCTCTGTTCACAGATGTCAAAGAGACGAGGGGGAGTGGGAGTGACTACCTGGAATGGATTCCTTTATGCTATCGGAGGGCATGATGCACCAGCATCTAACCTGACCTCTAGGCTCTCGGACTGTGTGGAAAGGTAAAATGTAGTCAATTATATATAATGATAAATAATTGTGCGTTGAACCCTTAGGTACACACCAGTCTCATTTGAGTGGAATGAGGTGCACAGAGTAGAATGTAGTTCAGTAACCCAATAGGTGTTAACTCTGATGTCGATATATGTGCAGTGTTCCATTTATGCGGTTGCTCTGGTAGAAGATCACAAGCTATTTCTTATTCACAGTACCATCACATAAATTGTACAGGCCATTAAACGGTACCAGTGGTATCCAACTTGAGTCTAGGGGGGATGTATTTATACCTAATCGTTAGGATAGTCACTGAATATGCCAGGAAGTTCTATTCAGATTAATTTGGTCTTGGTGCCAGGCAAATCTTTGTTCCTGACCTTCCTGTGACAGTAGTAAACCTACTGCTACCCATATTTCATCTGATCGGTGTCCATGCAGAGTGTGCAGATGGTATTTTACCTAGTACAAAAGACCCTAGTTCTCAAGAAACACACCAAATCCTTTCTGGATCCCTCCAAAAGGGTTCAGTTCAAAGGGCAGATTTTAGACTCCAGCCTGGCAAAAGGCTTTCTTTCTCCAAAGAGGGTGACATCCTTGCTCACCCTTGCTTGTCCATCTTTGGTCCTGTCTTAAAATGGCGGGAAAGAAGCCTTTTCGGGAAAGGTACTGCACTCATATCAGTGAAGAAGGTAGTTACAATTGGATTCTGCCACATAAATACTCACAGTTACATGATCATCAGGAAATACCTGCATATAAAACGAGGAACTTTGATTGATCTGAAACATTCAGGGTTGTGATAACATGTCGTACCTGGTCAGAACATATATGTGACAGCTTAAGAAAAAACATTGTTGCTTCTCATTAGTCTCATTCTCATTAGTCTGTGAAAGGTTTTAAGGTCTTTTGTAAACAATATGAAGACTATCATTCCACAGTGAGAAAGATTATCTACAATTCTAGACATTGCCCAGAGGTGGACATTCCAGCACATTTACCCTAGGATCAGAGTGTATGATGCCCAGAGTGTCAAAAAAAACCAAAGCTACATACAGGTACCTGCAGGCCTCTGGGAATGGGCATCCGAGCAAGCTCAAATCAATACCAGACTATTTGATACTGCTAGAATTTACATAGAACTCGAAAGCTAAGTGCAGGGATCTTCGGGCCTTTGTCAATGCAGTAAATGTTTAGGGAGGGACAGGATGGCTTTTGTGCAGAGCTAAAAAAAGAACTTTGCTGATTGACCTAGGTTTGTTGAACTGCACCTGAATGAACCATATAACTGGATTCATGTTCTCGGGACTCTGGACAGATGAGACGGATGTGAAGTTTCTTTAACTGGAATGCACACCATGTTTAGCGAAAATCAAACACTGTAGGAACCTCATGCAAAAGTTCAACCATGTTGGTGAAGGTGAGATGATTTAAACACGCTCTTCAGCTGCAGGACCTGGGTGCCTCACAATCATTGAGTCTATTATCAATTGCTTTCTGTACAATGCGAAAGTGAAACGATGTGTTCGATGGCATCTGTCGCTGTAGATACACATGGTCTGCATTAGCTCGCCATCTGGTGTTGGGTCGGAGTGTTACAAGTTGTTTTTCTTCGAAGAAGTGTTTTCGAGTCACTGGACCGAGTGGCTCCTCCTTCTGTGCTCATTGCGCATGGGCGTCGACTCCATCTTCGATTGTTTTCTTTCCGCCATCGGGTTCGGACGTGTTCCTGTCGCTCCGAGTTTCGGAACGGAAAGATAGCTGAAAACGGAAGATTTTCGACGGTATCGTTGCGATCCGGTTCGAGATAAACACATACGACAACGCATTGAACATCGAAGCGCTTCGGTGCCCTTCGGGGTAGATTTCGGCACACCGTCGGGGCCTAGTCGGCCCGACCGCGTGGAGAACAACGCCGATGGAACGGACCCCGTTTCGATTCTGCCCTGAATGCCACAACAAATATCCTTATACGGACCAACACTCGGTCTGTAACCTGTGCCTGTCACCCGAGCACAGCGAAGAATCCTGTGAGGCCTGTCGGGCGTTCCGGTCCCGAAAAACTCTGCGCGACCGTCGAGCGAGAAGACTGCAGATGGCGTCCACGCCAAAAGAGCATCGACAGTTCGAGACAGAAGAGGAACAGGAGGAATCCTTTTCCATCCAGGATTCAGACTCCGACGAACTCGACCATCCAAAAACAGTGAGTAAGACGTCGAGATCAGAAATTAAAAAAGGCAAAAAGGCCCAGGGGACGCCACTGCCAACCGGCCATGGCTCAACCCAAATTCACGGTGACCAACAATCGTCACCGAAAAAGGCCCATTCAGTGTCGAGATCGTCCGACTCCGGTCGAGACACCGGCACGCAGCCTCCTCGGGACCGAGAGAGTGCTAAAGAGAAGCATCGACACCGAGAGTTCGGTGTCGACACGGATCGATGCCGAGACAGTGGCGCCGAAGATCATAGAGGCCAAGATTTTTCGGCACAAAAGAAGAGGAAGGTTACCTCGGAGCCGAAAAAACAAACAACAGGGTTTTCGGAGCCGAAAAAAGCACCAACAGACCCAGTTTCAGGCTCCTATACTGAAGAACTTTCTATGTCTTCACAAATGAAAAGACACAGATTCGAACAGGAACTGCAATCCACTGAAGTGGATCACACGCAAAAGCGTATCTTTATTCAGCAGGGGACAGGGAAGATCAGTACCCTTCCACCTGTCAAAAGAAAGAGAACACTTCAGTTTGTAGCACAAGAGGCTCCTCAGCAACAAACAGCAAAGACGGTAACACCTCCTCCCTCGCCTCCACCTGTAACTCCGGCTTCACCAACTTACACCCCGTCACATTCGCCAGCTCACACCGCCATGAGCCACGACGACCAAGATCAAGACGCGTGGGACTTGTACGATGCACCAGTGTCTGATAACAGCCCAGACACATACCCAACTAGGCCATCACCACCTGAGGACAGCACAGCCTATTCACAAGTGGTGGCTAGAGCAGCTCAGTTCCATAATGTGGAACTACACTCTGAACAAGTAGAGGATGACTTTTTATTTAACACCCGCTCCTCCACCCACAGCTCCTACCAAAGCCTGCCTATGCTCCCAGGCATGCTTCGCCATGCAAAGGAGATCTTCAAAGAGCCAGTCAAAAGCAGGGCAGTAACGCCTAGAGTGGACAAAAAATATAAGGCGCCTCCTACGGACCCTGTATTCATCACCTCTCAGCTGCCACCAGATTCTGTGGTGGTAGGTGCTGCCAGAAAACGGGCAAATTCACACACTTCTGGGGATGCACCTCCCCCAGATAAAGAAAGCAGAAAGTTTGATGCAGCCGGGAAGAGGGTCGCTGTCCAGGCAGCAAACCAGTGGCGCATCGCAAACTCACAAGCGCTGCTAGCGCGATACGACAGAGCCCACTGGGATGAGATGCAGCATCTCATTGAACATCTCCCAAAAGATCTACAAAAAAGAGCAAAACAGGTTGTTGAAGAAGGTCAAAACATTTCCAACAATCAAATACGCTCCTCTATGGATGCAGCAGACACAGCCGCAAGGACCATTAATACGTCGGTTACCATCCGTAGGCACGCATGGCTCAGAACGTCTGGATTCAAGCCGGAAATTCAGCAGGCAGTACTTAACATGCCAGTAAACGAAAAAATGCTGTTCGGTCCGGAGGTCGACACAGCCATAGAAAAGCTCAAAAAGGACACTGACACTGCCAAGGCCATGGGCGCACTCTACTCCCCGCAGAGCAGAGGATCTTATACCACCTTCCGCAAAACACCTTTTAGAGGAGGGTTTCGGGGTCAGGCCACACAAGCCAGTACCTCACAGTCCGCACCGTCCACCTACCAGGGACAGTACAGGGGAGGCTTTCGGGGCCAGTATAGAGGAGGGCAATTCCCTAGGAATAGAGGAAGATTTCAAAGCCCCAAAACCACTACCAACAAGCAGTGACTCACACGTCACTCACCCCCCCCACACAACACCAGTGGGGGGAAGGATAGGTCAATATTACGAAGCATGGGAGGAAATAACTACAGACACATGGGTCCTAGCAATTATCCAACATGGTTATTGCATAGAATTCCTGCAATTCCCTCCAGACATACCACCAAAATCACAAAATTTATCAAAACACCATTCACAGCTTCTAGAGATAGAAGTTCAAGCACTACTGCAAAAAAATGCAATAGAATTAGTACCAAGCACACAAATAAACACAGGAGTTTATTCACTGTACTTCTTGATACCAAAAAAGGACAAAACACTGAGACCAATTCTGGACCTCAGAGTAGTAAACACATTCATCAAATCAGACCACTTTCACATGGTCACACTACAAGAAGTGTTACCATTGCTCAAAAAACACAACTACATGACAACCCTAGACCTCAAAGACGCATATTTCCATATACCAATACATCAATCACACAGAAAATATCTAAGGTTTGTATTCAAAGGAATACATTACCAATTCAAAGTATTGCCTTTCGGTTTAACAACCGCTCCAAGGGTATTCACAAAATGCCTAGCAGTAGTCGCTGCACACATCAGAAGGCAGCAAATACATGTATTCCCGTATCTAGACGACTGGCTAATCAAAACCAGTTCGCTCACACAATGCTCAAACCACACAAATCAAGTCATACAAACCCTCTACAAACTAGGGTTCACCGTCAACTTTGCAAAATCCAACATTCAGCCAAGCAAAGTACAGCAATATCTAGGAGCCATAATAGACACGACAAAAGGAGTAGCAACGCCAACTCCACAAAGAATTCACAATTTCAACAGAGTCATTCAACACATGTCTCCAAATCAAACAATACAAGCAAGAACAATACTACAGCTCCTAGGCATGATGTCCTCATGCATAGCCATTGTCCCAAACGCAAGACTGCACATGAGGCCCTTACAACAATGCCTAGCCTCACAGTGGTCTCAAGCACAGGGTCACCTTCTAGATCTGGTGTTAATAGACCGCCAAACTTACCTCTCGCTTCTATGGTGGAACAGTATAAATTTAAACAAAGGGCGGCCTTTCCAAGACCCAGTGCCACAGTACGTAATAACAACAGATGCTTCCATGACAGGGTGGGGAGCACATCTCAATCAACACACCATAAGAGGACAATGGAACATACATCAAACAAAACTGCATATAAATCATCTAGAATTATTAGCAGTTTTTCAAGCACTAAAAGCTTTCCAACCAATCATAACCCACAAATACATCCTTGTCAAAACAGACAACATGACAACGATGTATTATCTAAACAAACAAGGAGGAACACATTCAACGCAGTTAAGCTTATTAGCTCAAAACATATGGAAGTGGGCAATCCACCATCAAATTCGCCTCATAGCACAGTTTATTCCAGGGATCCAGAATCAACTGGCAGACAATCTCTCTCGAGATCACCAACAAGTCCACGAATGGGAAATCCACCCACAAATTCTGAACACCTACTTCACACTCTGGGGAACACCTCAGATAGACTTATTTGCAACAAAAGAGAACGCAAAATGCCAAAACTTCGCGTCCAGATACCCACACAAGCAATCCCAAGGCAATGCCCTATGGATGAACTGGTCAGGAATATTTGCTTACGCTTTTCCTCCTCTCCCTCTCCTCCCTTATCTAGTGAACAAATTGAGTCAAAACAAACTCAAACTCATTTTAATAGCACCAACGTGGGCAAGACAACCCTGGTACACAACACTGCTAGATCTTTCTGTAGTACCCCACATCAAACTGCCGAACAAACCAGATCTGTTAACGCAACACAACCAACAGATCAGACACCCAGATCCAGCATCGCTGAATCTAGCAATCTGGCTCCTGAAATCCTAGAATTCGGACACTTACAACTTAGCCAAGAGTGTATGGAGGTCATAAAGCAGGCCAGAAGGCCATCCACTAGACACTGCTACGCAAGTAAGTGGAAAAGATTTGTTTGTTACTGCCATCATAATCAGATACAACCACTAGACGCAACTCCAAAACATATAATAAATTACTTGCTCCATTTACAAAAAGCAAGGCTAGCCTTCTCTTCTATTAAAATACACCTTGCAGCAATATCTGCATACCTGCAGACTACCTATTCAACTTCCTTGTATAGGATACCAGTCATCAAAGCATTCATAGAAGGTCTTAAAAGAATTATACCACCAAGAACACCACCTGTTCCTTCATGGAACCTAAACGTGGTCCTAACAAGACTCATGGGCCCACCTTTCGAACCCATGCACTCTTGCGGAATACAATTCCTAACCTGGAAAGTTGCCTTTCTCATCGCCATTACATCTCTGAGAAGAGTAAGTGAAATCCAAGCGTTCACAACACAGGAACCTTTTATACAAATACATAAAAATAAGGTCGTCCTACGACCTAATCCAAATTTTTTACCAAAAGTTATTTCACCGTTCCATCTAAATCAAACGGTAGAACTACCTGTTTTTTTCCCACAGCCAGATTCTGTGGCTGAAAGAGCACTACATACATTAGATGTCAAAAGAGCATTAATGTACTACATTGACAGAACAAAGAACATCAGAAAGACTAAACAGCTATTTATTGCATTCCAAAAACCTCATGCAGGTAACCCAATATCAAAACAAGGTATAGCCAGATGGATTGTTAAATGCATCCAAATCTGCTACCTTAAAGCAAAAAGACAACTGCCCATTACTCCCAGGGCACATTCAACCAGGAAAAAAGGTGCTTCAATGGCCTTTTTAGGAAACATCCCAATGCATGAAATATGTAAGGCAGCCACATGGTCTACGCCTCACACATTCACCAAACACTACTGTATAGATGTGCTATCCGCACAACAAGCCGCAGTAGGTCAAGCTGTATTAAGAACTCTATTTCAGACAACTTCTACTCCTACAGGCTAATCCACCGCTTATAGGGAAATAACTGCTTACTAGTCTATGCAGACCATGTGTATCTACAGCGACAGATGCCATCGAACTGAAAATGTCACTTACCCAGTGTACATCTGTTCGTGGCATCAGTCGCTGAGATTCACATGGGCCCACCCACCTCCCCGGAAGCCTGTAGCAGTTCAGAAGTTACCTTCAATTTTGTACATTTGTATATATATTATTTAAACCTTTAATAGGTACATACTTACACATTTCATTGCGCGGGCACTATTAGTATAGTACAACTCCTACCTCACCCTCTGCGGGGAAAACAATCGAAGATGGAGTCGACGCCCATGCGCAATGAGCACAGAAGGAGGAGCCACTCGGTCCAGTGACTCGAAAACACTTCTTCGAAGAAAAACAACTTGTAACACTCCGACCCAACACCAGATGGCGAGCTAATGCAGACCATGTGAATCTTAGCGACTGATGCCACGAACAGATGTACACTGGGTAAGTGACATTTTCATTCCAGCTGCTAAGTCTTAGCCAAAATTACATAATTAAACAGGACAATGATCGAAAATACAACTGTAAACCTACCAAATTGCTGGAACGGCCAAGTCAAGTCCACATCTCACTCACATCGAGATGCTGTTACAGAACCTAAAACTAGCTGTGCATAAATGAATGCCCTCAATCATCTCTGAACTTAAGCAGTTTTGAATGGAATCGATGGAGTGGCCCAGAATTCCCCAAAGGTGATGGAGAGACTGCTACATACAACTTTTATTGCAAGTTATTGCTGAAGGGTGTTGCACACATTACTGAGTCACGCGGTGTGCTTGCTCATTCCACAGAAGGCTACTAAATGTTGACTGATTTGTGTTTTGTTGAATAAACAGTGGCAAAATGAAATGTGGGTGTGTGTTTGTGTGTGCACGTATTTGTCACTTGAGGTTAGGCCTTGGTGAGAACTAGATGAAGGTCTTTTTATTTAATTTTATAGAATATTAAGAGATACCCGCAAGTTGATAATGGGAAAGTATCTATGGACTACAAGTAATGTAGCCATGAGAAAAGTAATCCTTTCCTTCTACTGTTAGGTCCTGTAGGAGGCTGGACTGGCTTGTAGTGAGTACCTAGGGGTACTTGCACCTTGCACCAGGCCCAGTTATCCCTTATTAGTGTATAGGGTGTCTAGCAGCTTAGGCTGATAGATAATGGTAGCTTAGCAGAGCAGCTTAGGCTGAACTAGGAGACGTGTGAAGCTACCACAGTACCACTTAGTGTCATATGCACAATATCATAAGAAAACACAATACACAGTTATACTAAAAATAAAGGTACTTTATTTTTATGACAATATGCCAAAGTATCTCAGAGTGTACCCTCAGTGAGAGGATAGGAAATATACACAAGATATATATACACAATAGCAAAAATATGCAGTATAGTCTTAGAAAACAGTGCAAACAGTGTATAGTTACAATAGGATGCAATGGGGACACATAGGGATAGGGGCAACACAAACCATATACTCCAAAAGTGGAATGCGAACCACGAATGGACCCCAAACCTATGTGACCTTGTAGAGGGTCGCTGGGACTATTAGAAAATAGTGAGAGTTAGAAAAATAACCCTCCCCAAGACCCTGAAAAGTGAGTGCAAAGTGCACTAAAGTTCCCCTAAGGACAAAGAAGTCGTGTTAGAGGAATAATGCAGGAAAGACACAAACCAACAATGCAACAACTGTGGATTTCCAATCTAGGGTACCTGTGGAACAAGGGGACCAAGTCCAAAAGTCACAAGCAAGTCGGAGATGGGCAGATGCCCAGGAAATGCCAGCTGCGGGCGCAAAGAAGCTTCTACTGGACAGAAGAAGCTGCGGTTTCTGCAGGAACGCAAAGGGCTAGAGACTTCCCCTTTGGAGGACGGATCCGTCTCGCCTTGTAGAGTCGTGCAGAAGTGTTTTCCCGCCGAAAGAACGCCAACAAGCCTTGCTAGCTGCAAATCGTGCGGTTAGCGTTTTTGGATGCTGCTGTGGCCCAGGAGGGACCAGGAGGTCGCAAATTAGACCAGGAGGTAGAGGGGACGTCGAGCAAGAGATGGAGCCCTCTTAGCAGCAGGTAGCACCCGGAGAAGTGCCAGAAACAGGCACTACGAGGATGCGTGAAACGGTGCTCACCCGAAGTCGCACAAAGAAGTCCAACGTCGCCGGAGAATAACTTAGGAGGTCGTGCAATGCAGGTTAGAGTGCCGTGGACCCAGGCTGGACTGTGCACAAAGGATTTCCGCCGGAAATGCACGGAGGCCGGAGTGGCTGCAAAAGTCGCGGTTCCCAGCAATGCAGTCTAGCGAGGTGAGGCAAGGACTTACCTCCACCAAACTTGGACTGAAGAGTCACTGGACTGTGGGGGTCACTTGGACAGAGTTGCTGGATTCGAGGGACCTCGCTCGTCTTGCTGAGAGGAGACCCAAGGGACCGGTAATGCAGCTTTTTGGTGCCTGCGGTTGCAGGGGGAAGATTCCGTCGACCCACGGGAGATTTCTTCGGAGCTTCTAGTGCAGAGAGGAGGCAGACTACCCCCACAGCATGCACCACCAGGAAAACAGTCGAGAAGGCGGCAGGATCAGCGTTACAGAGTTGCGGTAGTCGTCTTTGCTACTTTGTTGCAGTGTTGCAGGCTTCCAGCGCGGTCAGCAGTCGATTCCTTGGCAGAAGGTGAAGAGAGAGATGCAGAGGAACTCGGATGAGCTCTTGCATTCGTTATCTAAGGAATCCCAAGAGACAGAGACCCTAAATAGCCAGAAAAGAGGGTTTGGCTACTTAGGAGAGAGGATAGGCTAGCAACACCTGAAGGAGCCTATCACAATGAGTCTCTGACGTCACCTGGTGGCACTGGCCACTCAGAGCAGTCCAGTGTGCCAGCAGCACCTCTGTTTCCAAGATGGCAGAGGTCTGGAGCACACTGGAGGAGCTCTGGGCACCTCCCAGGGGAGGTACAGGTCAGGGGAGTGGTCACTCCCCTTTCCTTTGTCCAGTTTCGCGCCAGAGCAGGGCTAAGGGGTCCCCTGAACCGGTGTAGACTAGCTTATGCAGAATTGGGCACATTTGGGCCCAAGAAAGCATTTCCAGAGACTGGGGGAGGCTACTCCTCCCCTGCCTTCACACCATTTTCCAAAGGGAGAGGGTGTCACACCCTCTCTCAGAGGAAGTCCTTTGTTCTGCCATCCTGGGCCAGGCCTGGCTGGACCCCAGGAGGGCAGCTGCCTGTCTGAGGGGTTGGCAGCAGCAGCAGCTGCAGTGAAACCCCGGGAAAAGCAGTTTGGCAGTACCAGGGTCTGTGCTACAGACCACTGGGATCATGGGATTGTGCCAACTATGCCAGGATGGTATAGAGGGGGCAATTCCATGATCATAGACATATTACATGGCCATATTCGGAGTTACCATTGTGAAGCTACATATAGGTAGTGACCTATATGTAGTGCACGCGTGTAATGGTGTCCCCGCACTCACAAAGTCCGGGGAATTGGCCCTGGACAATGTGGGGGCACCTTGGCTAGTGCCAGGGTGCCCTCACACTAAGAAACTTAGCACCCAACCTTTACCAGGTAAAGGTTAGACATATAGGTGACTTATAAGTTACTTAAGTGCAGTGTAAAATGGCTGTGAGATAACGTGGACGTTATTTCACTCAGGCTGCAGTGGCAGGCCTGTGTAAGATTTGTCAGAGCTCCCTATGGGTGGCAAAAGAAATGCTGCAGCCCATAGGGATCTCCTGGAACCCCAATACCCTGGGTACCTCAGTACCATATACTAGGGAATTATAAGGGTGTTCCAGTAAGCCAATGTAAATTGGTAAAATTGGTCACTAGCCTGTCAGTGACAATTTAAAAGAAATGAGAGAGCATAACCACTGAGGTTCTGATTAGCAGAGCCTCAGTGAGACAGTTAGTCACTACACAGGTAACACATTCAGGCACACTTATGAGCACTGGGGCCCTGGTGAACAGGGTCCCAGTGACACATACAACTAAAACAACATATATACAGTGAAAATTGGGGGTAACATGCCAGGCAAGATGGTACTTTCCTACACAACCCCCCCCCAAACGAAGGACAATAAGACTAGCCATGACCTGATGAGTCTTCATTGTCTAAGTGGAAATATCTGGAGAGTCCATCTGCATTGGAGTGGCTACTCCCAGGTCTATGTTCCACTGTATAGTCCATTCCCTGTAGGGATATGGACCACCTCAACAATTTAGGATTTTCACCTTTCATTTGTTTTAGCCAAAGTAGAGGTTTGTGGTCTGTCTGAACAATGAAGTGAGTGCCAAACAGATATGGCCTCAACTTCTTCAGAGCCCAGACCACAGCAAAGGCCTCCCTCTCGATGGCCGACCAACGCTTTTCCCTAGGGGTCAACCTCCTACTAATAAAAGCAACAGGTTGATCCTGGCCCTCAGAATTAAGTTGTGATAGGACTGCCCCTACTCCTAATTCAGATGCATCAGTTTGGACATAGAATTTTTTAGAGTAACAAGGGCTTTTCAGGACAGGTGCAGAGCACATGGCCTGCTTCAGCTCCTCAAAAGCTTTCTGACAGCTAGCTGTCCACAATACCTTTTTAGGCATCTTTTTGGATGTGAGGTCATTAAGAGGGGCTGCTATGGAGCCATAGTTCTTAATGAACCTCCTGTAATACCCAGTGAGGCCTAGGAAGGCTCTCACCTGAGTCTGAGTGGTAGGGGGAACCCAATCAATAATTGTTTGGATTTTCCCCTGAAGTGGTGCAATCTGTTCCCCACCAACAAGGTGTCCCAGATAAACCACCTTCCCCTGCCCTATCTGGCACTTTGAAGCCTTGATAGTGAGGCCTGCCTTTTGCAGGGCCTCTAAAACTTTCCATAGGTGGACCAGGTGATCATCCCAGCTGGAGCTAAAGACAGCTATATCGTCCAAATATGCTGCACTGAAAGCTTCCAGCCCTTGCAGGACTGTGTTCACCAACCTTTGAAAAGTGGCAGGTGCATTTTTCAAACCAAAAGGCATTACTGTAAATTGGTAATGGCCTCCAATGGTTGAAAATGCAGTTTTAGGTTTAGCATCTTTTGACAATTTGATCTGCCAATACCCTGCAGTCAAATCAAAAGTGCTTAGATACTTGGCAGATGCCAGTGTATCTATGAGCTCATCTGCCCTGGGTATAGGGTGAGCATCAGTTTTGGTTACAAGGTTGAGACCTCTATAGTCTACACAAAACCGCATTTCCTTCTTTCCATCTTTGGAATGGGGTTTTGGTACAAGTACCACAGGAGAAGCCCATGGACTTTCAGAGTGCTCAACCACTCCCAGCTCTAACATTTTCTGCACCTCTTGCTTTATGCAGTCCCTGACATGGTCAGGCTGCCTATAGATCTTACTTTTGACAGGTAAACTGTCTCCAGTATCTATAGTGTGCTCACACCAAGAAGTGGTACCTGGCACAGTAGAGAAGAGTTCAGAGAATTGATCTAGGAGATTTATGCAATGGTCTTTCTGCTCAGCAGTAAGACAATCAGCAAAAACTACACCTTCCACAAGAGTATCTTGTTCTGTGGAAGAGAAGAGATCAGGTAGAGGATCACTGTCTTCTTCCTGTCCCTCATCAGTTGCCATGAGCAGGGTGAGATCAGCCCTGTCATAGTAGGGTTTCAGGCGATTGACATGGAGCACCCTAAGGGGACTCCTGGCAGTGCCTAAGTCAACTAAGTAGGTGACTTCACCCTTCTTTTCAACAATTGTGTAGGGTCCACTCCATTTATCTTGGAGTGCTCTTGGGGCCACAGGCTCCAAGACCCACACTTTCTGCCCTGGTTTGTACTGAACCATAACAGCCTTCTGATCATGCCATTGCTTCTGGAGCTCTTGGCTGGCCTGAAGGTTTTTACTGGCCTTTTTCATATACTCAGCCATCCTTGATCTGAGGCCAAGTACATAATCCACAATATCTTGCTTAGGAGCTTTTAAAGGTTGTTCCCAACCCTCCTTTACAAGTGTGAGTGGACCCCTAACAGGGTGTCCAAAAAGAAGTTCAAAGGGGCTGAAGCCCACTCCTTTCTGGGGTACCTCCCTGTAGGCAAAAAGGACGCATGGTAACAGGATATCCCATCTCCTGCGGAGTTTTTCAGGGAGACCCATAATCAGGCCTTTGAGAGTTTTATTAAATCTCTCCACCAGTCCATTTGTTTGTGGATGATAGGGTGTAGTGAACTTGTAAGTCACACCACACTCCTTCCACATGGCCTTTAAGTATGCAGACATGAAATTGCTTCCCCTGTCTGATACTACTTCCTTTGGGAAGCCCACCCTAGAAAATATTCCCAGGAGGGCCTTTGCCACTGCAGGTGCTGTAGTGGTCCTTAAAGGAATTGCTTCAGGATATCTTGTGGCATGGTCCACTACCACCAAGATAAACCTATTGCCTGAAGCAGTAGGAGGGTCAAGGGAGCCAACTATGCCAACCCCTACCCTTTCAAAGGGTACCCCAACCACAGGCAGTGGAATAAGGGGTGCCTTTGGAGTGCCACCTGTCTTGCCACTGGCTTGACAGGTTTCACAGGACTTACAAAAATCTTTTGTGTCCTCAGACATCCTAGGCCAATGAAACAAGGGAACCAGTCTGTCCCAAGTTTTCATTTGTCCCAGGTGCCCAGCTAGGGGAATGTCGTGTGCAAGAGTTAGGAGGAACTTTCTGTACTCCTGAGGGATCACTAATCTCCTGGCAGTTCCAGGTTTAGGATCCCTTGCCTCAGTGTACAAGAGGTTGTCCTCCCAGTAAACTCTGTGAGAGTCACTGACATCCCCATTAGCCTGTTTGACAGCTTGCTGTCTTAGACCCTCTAATGTGGGACAGGTTTGCTGTGCCACACTCAGCTCCTCCCTGGCAGGCCCCCCTTCACCCAAAAGCTCAGCAGTGTCTGCTTGAAGCTCCTCTGGTGTAGGTTCTGCACAGGGAGGGAATTCTTCTTCCTCAGAAGTAGAATCCACTGTAGAGGGAGGGATAGTAGGAAGTGGTTTGCTTCTACTAGCCCTAGCTTTAGGGAGCACTTGGTCCATTGTTCCAGGATCCAAGCTTCCCTGTCCTTTTTGCTTTTTGGCCTGAGCCCTTGTCAAAGCAAAAATATGCCCTGGGATGCCCAGCATTGCTGCATGGGCCTCCAACTCCACATCTGACCAAGCTGATGTCTCCAAATCATTCCCTAATAGACAGTCTACAGGTAAATCTGAAGCTACCACAACTTTCTTTGGACCAGTAACCCCCCCCCCAGTTGAGATTTACAACAGCCATGGGGTGGCTAAGTGTGTTGTTGTGAGCATCGGTTACTTGGTACTGGTGACCAAGTAGGTGTTGTTCAGGGTGGACCAGTTTCTCTATGACCATAGTCACACTGGCTCCAGTGTCCCTGTAGGCCTGAACCTCAACACCATTTATTAGGGGTAGCTGCTTGTACTTATCCATATTAAGGGGACAAGCAACTAAGGTGGCTAAATCAATAGCCCCCTCAGAGACTTACACAGCCTCTGTGGTCTCCCTAACAAGACCAACCCCAACTAAGTTACCAATAGTGAGCCCAGCTACTCCCTTGGATTGGCTATTAGTAGGTTTGCTCCCACCACCACTGCTATTAGTAGGGACACTAGGTGTAGCAGTAGGGGTTGTAGTGGTAGGAGGCTTGGTGCTTTTCTTTGGACAACTGGGATCTGTTGTCCAATGGCCTTTTATTTTACATAAATAGCACCATGGTTTCTTTTCCTTGTTTTGATTAGAAGAGGATTTGGGCCCACCACCCCCACCAGAGTGTTTTTGTGGGCCTGATGAAGACTCATTTTTAGATTTGTCCCCACCCTTGTCAGAAGACTTACCATCCTTCTTCTTGTTGCCATCTTTGTCACCCCCTGTATGAACTTTTCTGTTCACCCTTGTTCTGACCCATTTGTCTGCCTTCTTTCCCAATTCTTGGGGAGAGGTCAGATCAGAGTCCACCAAGTACTGGTGCAACAAATCAGACACACAATTATTAAGAATATGCTCTCTCAGGATCAAGTTATACAGGCTGTCATAATCAGTAACTTTACTGCCATGTAACCACCCCTCCAAGGCCTTCACTGAATGGTCAATGAAATCAACCCAGTCTTGTGAAGACTCCTTTTTGGTCTCTCTGAACTTTATCCTGTATTGTTCAGTGGTTAAGCCATAACCATCCAGGAGTGCATTCTTAAGAACTTTGTAATCATTAGCTTCATTTTCTTTTACAGTAAGGAGCCTATCCCTACCTTTTCCACTAAATGATAGCCATAGGATAGCAGCCCACTGCCTTTGAGGGACATCCTGTACAGCACAGGCCCTCTCAAGTGCAGCAAACCACTTGGTAATGTCATCCCCCTCCTTATAAGGGGGAACTATCTTATGCAGATTCCTGGAATCATGCTCTTTTGCAGGATGACTATGGGGAATACTGCTGCTGCCACCATGGGTTTCTAAACCCAGTTTCTGTCTCTCCTTCTCTACTTCTAAGGTCTGTCTATCCAAATCCAGCTGTTGCTTTTTGAGCTTCAGTCTGGTTTGTTCCACTCTCAATCTATTGAGCTCCCTTTCTAACAATCTGTCATCAGGGTGGGTGGGAGGGACATGCCTTGAAACAGAAGTATGGTGAGAATGGACAGAAGGAGACCTGTCCCTTACAGAGGGCACCCTAACAGCTTGGCTAACAGAAACATCAGTACCACTGTGGTGAGAATAAATGCTTTTGCTATGATGTGAGACAACACTATTTGTATGGTGTGACTCCACATCATTACCAACTATGCTAGACTGTCTAGTAATGGGCAGGCTAGGAAGTTTCTTTCCTGAATCTTTTCCTGGGGGAGTCCCTGGATCAGATTGGGAACCATTAGCTACTTTTTCTACAGATGGGGCACTTCTAGCCTTATCCTGTTCTCTAAGCATGTTAAGTAACAGTTCCAAGGAAGGATTCTTCCCTACACTCAAACCTCTCTCTACACAGAGACTCCTTGCTCCTTTCCAGCTAAGGTGGTCATATGCAAGTTTGGACAGATCAACATTTTGGCCTGTGCCAGACATTTTTAGAGAGAGTTAAAGTGATAGAAAAAGAGAAAAAAGTTTGTCAGAGCTTTTAGAAAGACAGAGAAAAAAACTTTTAAAACTTTTTAGAACTTTTTAGAAAGTTAGAAGTACTTTTCAGCACTTAGAAAAGAGTGAAAAGAGGAAATGCAAAACTTTTTGGCAATGTGTATATACACTGAACTTGTTTTGTATATTTTTCTCTTATGAAAAGTACAATGACAAGAGTGGTAAGTAGTCTCAAAGCACTTATCCCACCGCTGCACAACCAATGTAGGAGGCTGGACTGGCTTGTAGTGAGTACCTAGGGGTACTTGCACCTTGCACCAGGCCCAGTTATCCCTTATTAGTGTATAGGGTGTCTAGCAGCTTAGGCTGATAGATAATGGTAGCTTAGCAGAGCAGCTTAGGCTGAACTAGGAGATGTGTGAAGCTACCACAGTACCACTTAGTGTCATATGCACAATATCATAAGAAAACACAATATACAGTTATACTAAAAATAAAGGTACTTTATTTTTATGACAATATGCCAAAGTATCTCAGAGTGTACCCTCAGTGAGAGGATAGGAAATATACACAAGATATATATACACAATAGCAAAAATATGCAGTATAGTCTTAGAAAACAGTGCAAACAGTGTATAGTTACAATAGGATGCAATGGGGACACATAGGGATGGGGCAACACAAACCATATACTCCAAAAGTGGAATGCGAACCACGAATGGACCCCAAACCTATGTGACCTTGTAGAGGGTCGCTGGGACTATTAGAAAATAGTGAGAGTTAGAAAAATAACCCTCCCCAAGACCCTGAAAAGTGAGTGCAAAGTGCACTAAAGTTCCCCTAAGGACAAAGAAGTCGTGTTAGAGGAATAATGCAGGAAAGACACAAACCAACAATGCAACAACTGTGGATTTCCAATCTAGGGTACCTGTGGAACAAGGGGACCAAGTCCAAAAGTCACAAGCAAGTCGGAGATGGGCAGATGTCCAGGAAATGCCAGCTGCGGGCGCAAAGAAGCTTCTACTGGACAGAAGAAGCTGTGGTTTCTGCAGGAACGCAAAGGGCTAGAGACTTCCCCTTTGGAGGACGGATCCGTCTCGCCTTGTAGAGTCGTGCAGAAGTGTTTTCCCGCCGAAAGAACGCCAACAAGCCTTGCTAGCTGCAAATCGTGCGGTTAGCGTTTTTGGATGCTGCTGTGGCCCAGGAGGGACCAGGAGGTCGCAAATTAGACCAGGAGGTAGAGGGGACGTCGAGCAAGAGAAGGAGCCCTCTTAGCAGCAGGTAGCACCCGGAGAAGTGCCAGAAACAGGCACTACGAGGATGCGTGAAACGGTGCTCACCCGAAGTCGCCCAAAGAAGTCCCACGTCGCCGGAGAACAACTTAGGAGGTCGTGCAATGCAGGTTAGAGTGCCGTGGACCCAGGCTGGACTGTGCACAAAGGATTTCCGCCGGAAGTGCACGGAGGCCGGAGTGGCTGCAAAAGTCGCGGTTCCCAGCAATGCAGTCTAGCGAGGTGAGGCAAGGACTTACCTCCACCAAACTTGGACTGAAGAGTCACTGGACTGTGGGGGTCACTTGGACAGAGTTGCTGGATTCGAGGGACCTCGCTCGTCGTGCTGAGAGGAGACCCAAGGGACCGGTAATGCAGCTTTTTGGTGCCTGCGGTTGCAGGGGGAAGATTCCGTCGACCCACGGGAGATTTCTTCGGAGATTCTAGTGCAGAGAGGAGGCAGACTACCCCCACAGCATGCACCACCAGGAAAACAGTCGAGAAGGCGGCAGGATCAGCGTTACAGAGTTGCGGTAGTCGTCTTTGCTACTTTGTTGCAGTGTTGCAGGCTTCCAGCGCGGTCAGCAGTCGATTCCTTGGCAGAAGGTGAAGAGAGAGATGCAGAGGAACTCGGATGAGCTCTTGCATTCGTTATCTAAGGAATCCCAAGAGACAGAGACCCTAAATAGCCAGAAAAGAGGGTTTGGCTACTTAGGAGAGAGGATAGGCTAGCAACACCTGAAGGAGCCTATCACAAGGAGTCTCTGACGTCACCTGGTGGCACTGGCCACTCAGAGCAGTCCAGTGTGCCAGCAGCACCTCTGTTTCCAAGATGGCAGAGGTCTGGAGCACAC
Source organism: Pleurodeles waltl (assembly GCF_031143425.1). Taxonomy (NCBI): domain Eukaryota; kingdom Metazoa; phylum Chordata; class Amphibia; order Caudata; family Salamandridae; genus Pleurodeles; species Pleurodeles waltl. Next base: position 1,026,273,133 of record NC_090437.1, on the reverse strand, counting down.
TGGAGGAGCTCTGGGCACCTCCCAGGGGAGGTACAGGTCAGGGGAGTGGTCACTCCCCTTTCCTTTGTCCAGTTTCGCGCCAGAGCAGGGCTAAGGGGTCCCCTGAACCGGTGTAGACTGGCTTATGCAGAATTGGGCACATTTGGGCCCAAGAAAGCATTTCCAGAGGCTGGGGGAGGCTACTCCTCCCCTGCCTTCACACCATTTTCCAAAGGGAGAGGGTGTCACACCCTCTCTCAGAGGAAGTCCTTTGTTCTGCCATCCTGGGCCAGGCCTGGCTGGACCCCAGGAGGGCAGCTGCCTGTCTGAGGGGTTGGCAGCAGCAGCTGCTGCAGTGAAACCCCGGGAAAAGCAGTTTGGCAGTACCAGGGTCTGTGCTACAGACCACTGGGATCATGGGATTGTGCCAACTATGCCAGGATGGTATAGAGGGGGCAATTCCATGATCATAGACATATTACATGGCCATATTCGGAGTTACCATTGTGAAGCTACATATAGGTAGTGACCTATATGTAGTGCACGCGTGTAATGGTGTCCCCGCACTCACAAAGTCCGGGGAATTGGCCCTGGACAATGTGGGGGCACCTTGGCTAGTGCCAGGGTGCCCTCACACTAAGAACCTTAGCACCCAACCTTTACCAGGTAAAGGTTAGACATATAGGTGACTTATAAGTTACTTAAGTGCAGTGTAAAATGGCTGTGAGATAACGTGGACGTTATTTCACTCAGGCTGCAGTGGCAGGCCTGTGTAAGATTTGTCAGAGCTCCCTATGGGTGGCAAAAGAAATGCTGCAGCCCATAGGGATCTCCTGGAACCCCAATACCCTGGGTACCTCAGTACCATATACTAGGGAATTATAAGGGTGTTCCAGTAAGCCAATGTAAATTGGTAAAATTGGTCACTAGCCTGTCATTGACAATTTAAAAGAAATGAGAGAGCATAACCACTGAGGTTCTGATCAGCAGAGCCTCAGTGAGACAGTGAGTCATAACACAGGTAACACATTCAGGCACACTTATGAGCACTGGGGCCCTGACTAGCAGGGTCCCAGTGACACATACAACTAAAACAACATATATACAGTGAAAAATGGGGGTAACATGCCAGGCAAGATGGTACTTTCCTACAGGTCCTATTCCAGGGATTTTAGAACACATTATGTGGGTCTCAGTGCTTACTTTCTTCCAGCTGTGTGGTCTAGTATCCAGAGCTGATTACATTGTGAACAGCAGCTCTCTGGAATTTCAGAATTACCTTTTAATGTCTTTCTCCTCAGCTCTCAAAAACGTTTAGCATGCAATTGATTTCTTTAATAATTTAGTCCCTGCATAAGAATTAAGGGCTCAAAATAGGTTTGTAGTAGGTTTCTGATATTATGGTTTTGCTTGGGTCACACCTACTCTGCAAGCATATCCATGCAAGCTTTTGTTGAAAACTGCACACTAGTTGTTGGAGTTAGAACTATGAATTGTTTTTAGACAACAGTTTTTTTCCCCACATTTTTATGTAGCACAAACTCTACTCGAAGGTTTTGGAGAGCTTAACCCGAGCACCAGATACATGACACAACATCACATTCATTTTTAGGCACTGGAAGATGAAATGATTTGTCAGAATCACAGGATGTTGAGCAGCGCCGAGACTCGAACCTGGTTACCCATTACCAAATTCGGCAGCTGTGGTGGCAGCAGCTCAATCTACTGAGGTCCCTTCTCGTGGTAAAGAATTATTCAGGAAGTTAGTGAGTAACCTGTTCAAGTAACATTGCTAAGGAGAAGTATAACCAATTCAGTTTCTCCACCTTCTGAAAGTCAAACTCGTACTTTGTGTTGGCCTCTGAGCTTAATCTCCCAAGGAGGTACCTTGTTGAACATGTGAGCAGCCTTCTTCTAAACGGATCACTATAAAGACTTGTGCGTCTGCTTCCCATTACTCCAGCTGCGAGAAGGTGGAATGCAAGCTTGCTCTCAGTGTACTTCGTTGCTTCACTTTGTGATCCTGAGCATTGTTTCTGTCCCTTTCACCTGAGAAGATCAAGTGTCACCTCGTAACAGTCTGTGATTATCCAAATGTTCTTCCTCAGTCATCACATTAATAAAATAATAAGTCCTATTAGTGAAGGGCCAGGTGACTGGTGCAATCTCTTCTCCACTCCGGGATGCAATGGCAAAGGCTCTCTCAAATTATTCATATCTTGGTGGCACTTTTTATTGCGCCCGTCTGCTAGCTGCCAGCGGATGGTAATGAATTTTAGTTACTTTTGAGTAGGTCCAAGCCTTCACTTGTGCTATTGTCTCGAAGACGCTCACTTTCTGCTAACGTTGAGTAGTTTCAGAGTACTTCATTAGCTACTGAGTAATTGCCTCTGGGATAGAAGGTTTTTACCAGACTAAATTGAGTTGATAGATATAGCTGTGCCTGCTGGAATTCTAAAAGGTACGGATTGAATCCGTACGATCCTAAAAGCTATTCACTGTTAATAATCCACTTTGTTTCTACCAGGGCAGTACATAAATTCAGCACTTGTGGTACGCGTTAGTGCAGTTGTTATGAAAGTAAATCAAATCATAATAAAGCAACAAATTATTAGAGAGGAGTGTTAAATGGGATTGGACCACAGCTGCAATTAATATCTCCCGTGGGATTTATTTTCTCAAGAAGTATGTGTGGGCTAGACCAGAATAATTACTCTAAAGTGCACTCCAGGAACATTATCCTTCCTTATATAGAGTTTGAAGAGTGCTTTTGATTCCTGTAAATAGGCAGTATTTACAGTTTGCTTTTTATAAGCATAATTTAAACCATCTCTTTTAAAAGCAGACTTTCAGGATGTAACAGGGTGCTGCAGTGTCCTGTGTCAATACTGTTGTTTGCCGCTGTTAGCATAGTGCTGTAAAACTATTGGACTCAAATTAGATAAACAAGTTATTCCCTTTGGACACTTGACTCAGCTAGCGAGAGCAAGCAATCATGGCTACTCAAGGAGATAATCAGATTTAGAAACTCAAAACAGAGTGTCCCAGTAAATAACACTTTAATAACTTCAGTGTCTAGTCAGTGCTATAACTTATAGGACTTTTCTCTACAGTTGATAGAAATACGAAGACGGGGATATTCAGAGCTCATTGGGTGTCTGTTTCGTGCAGAGACTTTTACATGAAAAGTGTTTCTGGCTGGGGTAGTGATTCAGAGTCTGTACTTCAGAACCTGTCTATATCCTGCTGCACCCTTTGGTACTGTTTTGGGCAGCATACTGGATTGATCCACCACTGAAATAAAGAACCCACGCAGAGACATCACTGATGCAGTCCACATTCCAGTGCTTAAAGTCAGTGGTGATATATGGGACCAGTTCAAGACAAAATTTAGTTTACTGGTGCCTAAAAACAATTTAGTACTCATCTGTTTTGATTAGTTCTTCAACTGCAGCATACGTATTAGTAGGCCAGCCCTTTCTATCAAGTGCCTGAGGGTGCCAAAAATTTAGGGGGTAAATATATATCAAAATGTACTACTCACAGTTGGAATTACTAGGTAGCTGAGCACCTACTGAACCCAATGGCTTCATCATTTCCCAATAGGAACTGGACTTAGGTTGATGGTCTCAACATTGACTTAGAACATTGACATCTCTAGAACTGTACAAGCGGAAAATATGGTTGTAATGGCTCAGGAAACAAGATACCATCCTCTATTGAAAAGAACAAACAATATACCAAGGATCTAAAGGTTAACCTTCTCCAGGTCCTTCTGAGTCTGGGGCATGGAGTGATGGTGCACCCAGACAGGTACGGGATGGGTCGAGTTTTTGCCAACTTGAATAGAGGTGATGTTCAAGCTTCGATACTCAGATGTTGCAGTTCTTTATTCTTTCGGCCAGCTGGGCTTGTCGGTACTTTGTAACTCTTTGTTGACCGCAACCCATTGAAACATTGTGCAGCTTCTCCAGTCAGCTGCACAATGTCATGTGTTCCTGGGTTCGGGTCATCCTCTCCTTGTACATGCAGTTAGCTTCTTATTCAGACAGGCAATCTCTCCATCTTTCCTCCGGTGATTGCAGAAAATGTGTCACACACAGTCACAGACCTTGATCCAGATTGGAAGGAGAGCAGCAGCCCACCAAAGGCTATACTCCTGACAGCACATTTGTTATACTTTGTGTAGAGTCCCTTTATGTGATTTCAGAAGTTAGCTAAGTTGAACAAGTTAGAGTAATTTTTCAAGGTTTTCTGTGAGCACATGAGCAAATTAACCACATTACAGGAATGTTATGGGTGCAGATTTCCTGTGTCACTCTGTATGTTTCAATAGTCTACATACTCCTCTGAGTCTTTACTCAGGAACTGAGGAGGGAGAAGTAGCCAAGCGTGGTAGCTAATTTTTTAAATGGAATCAATTCTTCCTACTTGTTGTTCTTACTTTGTTTCATAGTGTTTTTGTCTGTGCATTTGGGGCTGATGGTGTTAGGGGATGGCACTGTTCGGGGAGAACCAAGCCACACAGGGGAAGGTCATGAGGCTTACAGCCCTCACTGGATGGTTGGCACCATACTTTTTGAGAATGCACAAAGACCGTACAGGGGAGGGCGGTGAAAGAGGTCACAGACAATGGATGTTTTCTTACTCACTCGGAGCATAGCACACACGTTTCATATAAAATTGGAAGGAGAGAGAGAGGCTTCTTCACTTCCTTGAACCCTATTGGTCAGCAGTCTCCAGTTGCCAATTTTAGCAGCACTTTGTTGAACAAAGCTTCATTTCAGCAACTTGTAGAACATCTAGGTCTGGGGCTTGCAGGCAGACTTGCTGCTTTCTGATTTTAGATTGCAGCTGCAGGTCTTTGCCTCAGTATTGAAATATACTTCCTACTTTTTCAGGGAGGAGACGGCCAAATTATCTGCATCTAGTCTCAGCCTTTCTCTGTGCAGGTGCACAAAGCTATCTGAGTCATAAGGTGTACTCCAAGTTAACTTAAAGACTAATGTATATCTAAAAACACTGTCAGTCAGACCAATACTTGAGTCACTGAGATTGAAACTTGTCCTCAAGTGTTTACAGGGAACCAGTTACTCAAATTGCATCTTCCTTTTGTTGTTACAGTTCCATGACAACAAGTTACGAGGCACACTATTACTTGATTTCCTAGGGGATAATAGGCGTCTCATATTGGTTTGTGGATCGGAGCCATAATGCTGTCCAACTAATCAGGAGCTGCTCCTGGACTGTAACCTGTTAGGCAGATTTGGACACGTGATGTTGGGGCAGAGGCAGGCAACACAAGAATTAATTCAGTATTCAATATCCTTGTGTGTAAACGTTAAGTGCATCTTTGCTGCTTTCATACCAGTTAAAAAGGTAATTACAAGCAAGTGCTGTTAAACAGCTTGTTCATGATTACTTGTTAATTAAAAAGTGCTGGCATCTGTATATAAAATAAGAAACGTTGTCAGTTTGTTCTTCGACATTCAGCTTTGCAGAAACTCATCGTGGCTGTGGCAGTCTCAGTGAAAGGCCTGTAAATTCTGCATGTTAGTATTACACATCACAGCCATTCTTATTTCAACATCTTGGTAAGGATTAGAGGCCAAGTACATCTGCCAGGATTGGAACCTTTAAGTTGAGCATATATTTTGATCTTGGGAAATGGCTACAAATGTGTACTGAGCTATCCTTCCAATATATTGTGCTTCCAAGCTCAATCTTTATTTGCATTAAAGCCTAAGGACTAAATTTAACAAATGATCTATATCTTACCTTGGCCATCAGTCCAAAAGGTGATGGAATTCATAATGCTAATTCTGGCACACAGATGTTGCTTGAGAAAATGCTTGGCCAAGAATTCTACACCTTCTTCTTTCCTAACCCTTTTATCAGGTATTATATACTTACTTGCATTTCTACTCCAGGCAAAGACTTGAGCTGCACGGGTGGTAATGCATCAAATGTCATTACTGTCTGAACACAGGCACTAATGGTTACTTATTTGACTTCTTCATGTTAGCCTGATTGCTTCAGCCTCCTGTGACTCCCAAAATTAAAATGTTTGTTCTTTTCACATACAGTAGCACAAACTTCACAGGTGGCAATTGTGCCATGTTCACTAATTAATATCACTGCTCCTGATATAGTTTGAAGAATAACCTATTCTGGATCTTGACCTGAGAGATCTGTCCACAATGTGTTTACCATTATCATACAACTTCTCTGTCTTTGGAACCCTTTAGGGCCTATCTACACCATCACAGATGCTGTCCGGTTAAAGGACTTAAATCCTTAGTCATTTTTACCCCCCTCCTCCGCACCTTTATGCTTCTATTAATCGCTTCATCCTAATGATGACCTCCTGAATAATTGATAGGTTGAAACGGCATCATCTTGCACAACAATCATACTAGGAACTGTATGTCTAGATTGGATTCATGAAAAGACCTTGCCTAATCCCTTCCAATTTTCCATCTAGTCGTGGTCTTATGTTGTTATCAATTTATGTATATAAATTACATTTTTATCGCTCTGTGATCCTTCTAAGCAGAAAACACTTTACTAGAGTTTACATTAAAAACACTTTGACATACTTGTGGTTCTGTATAATGTCTGAGGATGCACATATATTTTTAAATAGTTTATTGCTTTAATCGCAAAAGACATTTGATTCTTTGAAAAATCGTTATAAATACATGCTCAACTGTGTACCATCGTTTTACATTATTATGATAAGAGTTCCTTCTTGGGTTACACGGGTGGCTTCTGTTTTGTACACTACTACATGTGGCCCTTTGTTTAATGCCCTGCCTCATTCTACGTCTCTCAACAGCCTCAACTAGAGTCAGTAGATCCAGCTCGTTGAGCCTCTATACTTTCTGCTGCTGCTGTCCCTTCATCACCCCTGACAACAGGGCTAGCAAAGGTAGTGCCAGATGTACCAGAGGTCAAGTCAGCAGTAGCTGCTACGATCAGTGGCTACCCATAATTGATTAAAAACCAAGAGGAAAAGAGCTCCTTTTAGTGTACGAAATAACCTGAATTTACTGCACATGATCTCCTCCATTCATACAATAAGCCAATCTTCATCCACCATCAAACAAATCCGAATGCCAGAGTCCTAGAAAAATATATGTATATTTTTAATCTGATAAAATAGATTTATACATATTATTTAAAAGGATTTTCATGATTAAGATTTGATACATAACCACATTCTAACATAAAATCACAACAAAAGGAAGAGAAAGAACTAAAGTTCACCAATCACTATGTCTTTTGACATATGCTCTTCTAATGTACTGCCACTGGACATTCATAAAACTTTGCTCCTATATAATCAATCATTAAATTTATAAAGCGCGCTATGTACCCGTTAGGGTTTCAAGGCGCTGGGGGGTGGGCGGCTGCTATCGCTCGAAGCCATGTCTTGAGGAGTCTCCTGAAGGTGAGGAGGTCCTGGGTCTGGCGCAGGGAGGTCGGGAGTGAGTTCCAGGTCTTGGCGGCAAAGTAGGAGAATGATCTGCCGCCGGAGGTCTTGCGTTTAATTCGGGGAACGATGGCGAGGGCGAGGTTGGCAGAGCGGAGTTGGCTGGAGGGTACGTAGAAGTTGAGTCTGTTGTTCAGGTAGGCGGGTCCGGCGTCATGTAATGCTTTGTGCGCGTGGGTGAGAAGTTTAAAGGTGATCCTCTTGTCCACGGGGAGCCAGTGGAAGTCCTTCAGGTGGTGGGAGATGTGGCATCGGCGGGGTATGTCGAGGATCAGGCGGGCGGATGCGTTCTGGATGCGTTGGAGTTGTTGGATGTCTTTTGCTGGGATGCCTGTGTAGAGTGCGTTGCCGTAGTCAAGTCTGCTACTGACGAGGGCCTGGGTCACTGTTTTTCTGGTTTCCGTCGGGATCCACTTGTAGATTCTACGGAGCATGCAGAGGGTGTTGAAGCAGGAGGAGGAGACTGCGTTGACCTGTTTGGACATGGTGAGAGCGGAGTCGAGGATGAAGCCGAGGTTGCGTGCGTGGTTGGCTGGAGTAGGTGGGGGTCCCAGCGCGGTGGGCCACCAGGAGTCGTCCCAGGCAGAGGGGGAGCGTCCGAGGATGAGAACTTCCGTCTTATCGGAGTTTAATTTCAGGCGGCTGTTTCTCATCCATTCGGCAATGGATTTCAGTCCCTCGTGAAGGTGGCTTTGGCGGTGTGTGGATCTTTAGTAAGGGAGAGGATGAGCTGGGTGTCGTCGGCGTAGGAGAGGATGCTGAGGTTGTGCTGACGGGCCAGTTGTGCGAGGGGTGCCATGTAGACGTTGAACAGCGTTGGGCTTAGCGAGGAGCCTTGGGAGACGCCGCAGATGAGGTTGGTGGCTTCGGAGCGGAAGGGTGAGAGTCGGACTCTCTGGGTTCTGCCGGAGAGAAAAGAGGAGATCCAGTTGAGGGCTTTGTCTTGTATTCCGGCTTCGTGGAGACGAGTTAGTAGGGTGCGGTGGCAGACCGTGTCGAAGGCTGCGGAGAGGTCCAGGAGGATGAGGGATGAAGTTTTGCCGTTGTCCATTTGCTGTCTGATGTCGTCTGTGGCGGCGAGGAGTGCAGTCTCGGTGCTGTGATTGCGTCTTAATCCGGATTGGGAGGGGTCTAGGATGGAGTTGTCTTGGAGGTAGTGGGTCAGCTGGGCGTTGACGATCTTCTCGATGACCTTCGCTGGGAAGGGGAGGAGGGAGATCGGGCGGAAGTTTTTGAGGTCGTTGAGGTCAGCCTTGGGTTTCTTGAGGAGGGCTTGGATATCGGCGTGCTTCCAGCTGTCCGGAAAGGTTGCAGTGTCGAAGGATAGGTTGATGATCTTGCGAAGTTGGGGGGCGATGGTGGAGTCGGCTTTGTTGTAGACATGGTGTGGGCAGGGGTCTGAGGGGGATCCTGAGTGGATGGAGTTCATGGTCTTTCGGGTTTCGGTGTCATCTACGTGGGTCCAGGTGGTGAGGCGGTCGGCGTGGGAGGAGTTGTCGGGGGTGGGGTCTGGCGGAGGTGTGGTGTTGAGGCTGTCGTGGATGGCAGCGATTTTCTGGTAGAAAAAGGTGGAGAGTGCGTCGCAGAGTTTCTGGGATGGTGGGACGTCGTTGACGTTGGCGCTGGGGTTGGAGAGCACTTTCACGATGCAGAAGAGCTCCTTGCTGTCGTGAGCGTTGTTGTTTAGGCGTTCTGTGAAGTGGGAGCGTTTGGCGAGTCGGATAAGTTGGTGGTGCTTGCGGGTGGCTTCCTTGTGGATTGCTAGGCTGTCGGGTGTGCGCTCGAGAAGCCATTTTTCCTTGAGTTTCTGGCAAGTGCATTTGGAGGTGATCAGTTCGTCTGTGAACCAGGCTGCTTTTTTCTTTCCTTGGTTGACGGTGGGCCTCTTGAGTTGTGCGAGGGTGTTGGCGCAGTTGAGGATCCACTGTTGGAGGTTGATGGCGGCGGAGTCCGGGTCGGTGGGGTCGGTTGGCGAGTTCTTGGTGAGGGTGCTGGTTAGTTGATCTTCGGTGACTTTGCCCCAGCGGCGGTGCGGCGGTAATGGGGTGCGGTGGTGTTCGGTGTTTTTCTTGAAAGTGAAGTGGACGCAGTGGTGGTCGGTCCAGTGGAGTTCGGTGGTGTGGCTGAAGGAGATGTGGTTGCTTGTAGTGAAGAGTGGGTCTAGGGTGTGACCGGCGATGTGGGTGGGTGTGTTGACCAGTTGTCTGAGTCCGAGGTTGGAGAGGTTGGTGGTCAGTGATGCGGTGTTGGCGTTGCTGTTGTTCTCCAGGTGGAAATTGAGGTCTCCAAGGAGGATGTAGTCCGTTGAGGCGAGGGCGTGGGTGCTTGCGAGGTCGGAAATGGTGTCACTGAAGGGGGCTCTTGGTCCTGGAGGTCGGTATATGAGAGTTCCTCTGAGGGTAGTGTTGGGGTCCGTGTGGATCTGGAAGTGAAGGTGTTCAGCTGTCTTGAGGGTGTCGTCCGTGTGGGTGTGGATCTTGAGGGTGGATTTGTGGACGATGGCTATTCCTCCACCGATTCCGTTGGTGCGATATAAGAATGGCCAGTACCCGCAGACAGGGTCAACATTCACCGGGAGACCTTGGATATCACACTAATTAGAAGAGAGGAACTGATTGAAGATTGAGATACCTTGCGTAAAACCAGAAGGATATACTCAGTGAGGCCAGTTAGTCTCTTTTGGAAATTACCCACAATAGAAGCTTCCTGGTACTCTCCTTTTTAAGATGCCAGCTTCCACCAGTTATGCGTTCTTAGGAGGGCTGAAAGTGGCAAACATATTTTAAGTGAATAGATCGGAATCACAAGAGATATTGTCCAATTTTGGAGATAGATTGTAAGGTCAAGATGTTGGTATATGTTGACCAATTATTAGGAAGACAAATATCTGTGTTAGTCCTGAAAAAAGATGGATTTTATCAAATTCTTCCCACCGAAACATATCAATGATAAGTTATTGACACTATCTGCGGTCACTGGCCATTCTTATAAAGGGTTATGAATGACCAGCAACACTATAGTACATAATGTACATGTCAGAAAACATATTGATTGGTCTGCTTTAGTTCTTTCTCTTCCTTTTGGTCTGTATATTGTGTAATAATATGGATATGTATCACATTTTATTCAAGGAAATCTTTATAAATGTTATATATAAGTTGATTTTGTCAGATTAAAATATATATTTTTTCTAGTACCCCGGCATTCTGATGTGCATGATGATGGCTGAAAACTTGTTTATTATAAATAAAATGGAAATTGTGTGCATTACAGTATGAGATTTAGTTTACAGTGTGCACTAAGCTCTTTTGTTCTTGGTTTTTAATTATCCCATCCCCTTGGTTTGAAGGGTTCCTCTCTTCTCTTTTTTACCCATAATTGATTACCATTCTGAGCTGCAGTTTTTCCATTTAGGCTTTGGAACGTGGAAAGTCCTGCTTACCATTTGTTGTAAATGGACGACAATGCATGGTGTCATTGTTTAATATATCACTTTCACTTGTCTGAATGTAATTAGGCAGCCTGGTGCTGCAACGGGCACTATACAGGAACACCAAAATAAGAATAGTGGTAACTAGGCATGCATGCAAAGAGCTGCAGCATGGCACCAGAGAGCTGAAGAGACAGGCATTGCAATGTCATGACGTTTAGTATGAATGAGTAGTGGCTGCATAGTTGTAGAAAAAGCAGACAGTTAACAATGTAACAATTACAGACGACTTACCTCTGGTGCTTGCCACTGAAAACACCTTTGTCTGTGTGAATCTCGGCATGTTACCTTTCAGTAGAAGTCAACCCCATTTAAAATATAATCAATAAAACCCAGAATTTCTTTTACAGATATGATCCTAAGACAGACATGTGGACAGCAGTTGCGTCTATGAGCATTAGTAGGGATGCTGTTGGGGTGTGCCTTCTTGGTGACAAACTATATGCAGTTGGAGGATACGATGGACAAGCTTATCTGAATACAGTAGAGGCGTATGATCCTCAGACTAATGAGTGGACGCAGGTAAAACAACATTTAACAGTACTTGTCAATTTGTCCTAATTACTGTCCTTTTCGCTGTAAGGCTTCTTGGTTAACTCTCAATTTTTTTGTGTATGTGTTGGTGTGTTTTTTGTGTCTTTCCACAAGTACATGTACATTTATGATTCAAGAAGGTGGCACCAAGCAAATACATTTTGATCCCAAGGAACACTTGCTTTGTAGGACTGAGGTACTTAGATGTGGAGTTAAAAATAGTACATTTCATTTATAACTACCTATGCGTACTTACCTTCAGGATATTGTGGTAATGTTCTAGATATGATATTTTCACAGGACGACATTAAAGCCTCAGTGTGATAGAACACTGTTGTGCTTAGAACAGTATGAGAGTGACAGTCTGAATTTGAGAAACCAGCCATTGATGTGGAGGGACTGTAGGAATATGTAACTTTGATCATACTAAACACAAATTGAACAATCGAATGCCCACATTACACATATTTACATTACTCACCTGTACTTATTTACATATTACAGACATTATTTTTTTAATTCCAGGTACAGGAAAATGAAGAGATTAGCCTAGAACCATAACATGTTTAGACAAATGCTTAATATGCTTAATACATTACTCAGACTCGGGCCTCCATGTTCCAAGGTGAGCAACTTAAATCTCAGGCCCCATATTGTTAATGACTTTAAAGGTAAAACGTGGAATTTTCAGATATAGAAGTTTTCTGGCATTGAGAAAATGGAGATAAGCTAGTGCACAATTGCTAGAATGTAAAAGAATGTTATTCCCTCAATAAAAAACTACAGTTAGAATGTTTGATGCCAAGAAATCACTAGCTCATTCTATAGTTGTTACAACTGCACAATGTGTTTAGTACATTCAGGCTATGCATGTCTCACAAGGATTCACAAGGTAGTGTTTGGGGAGGGTGATGTTTTACTGCAGAAGTTAAAATGAAAACCGGGGCATCCACTATTGGCCAAAGATTTAAAATCATTTGCTCCCTATAGCTTAAAATCTTTATTCATTGTCATCCATTCTTGAATTAATTCGTCCACCCACTCCTCACCCATCCAACTATTCATTCATTCATTAAGCATTGCAGACATGTCTCCATCCAGTGATTACATAATATTCTACAATGAAAAAAATGTGATGTTAAAAGCACCAAATGTGCATTTTTTTCAGAACTTTTTGGAGGTAGAACACTCCCACTGCCCACATCCTCCTTGCAGTGGTCAGGCTCACTCGCTACATGCAGTATGAGAGATCGTGTGACAGAATTTGCCGGGACTGCCTTTGGTTCCCTGTCTGGCCATGTTTAGAAGTGCAGTCTGTGAACAGCTTACTCTTTTGTGAATGGTTGTTTGTATTTGCATGGCCCTCCCGAAACTCCTCCTACCCGTCCCTAAGCCCCTCCTCTCCCTAATCCTCTCCCATTTAGTAGAAAGCTTCCCCCATTTTTTACCCACTCTCCCATGTTCTTCCCACATTTACTACTAAAATGTACACTGTGGTATGCTGAGACCGCCACAACTGAGGCAGATATATCTCCATAGAAAAGATAGGAGAGGCAGATGGCCCACAAAGGTTTGTGAATAACATTTTGTACGACGTAAGTAATACTACTGAATGTACTACAAAGTGCAGTTTGTGAATAGCTCCAGAGTGTCTGCTATGATAAAAGTAGATTAGGATAGACCCATACTAGCAAGTGTTCTACTTCATATTTGGGTCAAGTCTGGTTTGTGAGAACATATTGCTGTTGTGACTAAAAATGAAAGAAGTGGCAAAGGCGTACCTTACAAGGACAAGAACAGATAACAGACTGTTTGGAAGACTTGCACAAGCCCCTGCTGACTGATGAATCTGTTTTGGATGAATCAGTAGATTAAGCTACCCTGAAGCAATGAGATATCTGCAGCCCAGGATCCTGACTTAACAATTAAATAAAAATACTGGAACTGCCTAGGTTGCAAAAAAGCAGAGATACTTTGCTGCTTCATCTCTAGTGAGCATGCACAATTTCTGATGCACAGTACACCTTTAGGGAGCCCCATGTTTCTTCCATCCAGCCTCAGGAGTATGTGGAGGTTCTTTACTTTCACACTCTTGGCATGCAAATGGTTTCTGTTGGCTGTGACAAGTGGTTTTTATTCCGTAATCATTCACATAGTCATCCTAGCTCCTATAGTTTCACCGCTATAGCATTCTGAACCTGTAGATCTAATTCCCTTTTTGTAACTAGTGACACTTTTGGGATTGGTGGGTGCCTGCAGTCAAATGGGCCCCAGCCCCCTCATTACTTAACCACAAGCAGCCCAATTTGAGTTTAGCCCCCTAAAGTCTGGTATGCCCACGGTGACATCATCATTGTCGCTGCTGATACTACTGCATTTGACCCATTTAAAAACTAAGACTAGATCAGATAAATATTGCACAGTTACTTAGTCATTTCAGTATTGTACAATTTACTTAATATAATTAAAAAAATTAAGAGTTTGTCCAGACTACGAACCAGCACTTGGCGTTTTGTGCAGTCATTCAGCTTAATCATAGTTAAAACCATTAAAAAAATGTCAAAGAGCCACCAGTCTATTGGGGGTCTGCGCCACTCAGACATGCTTTCACTGTCTCCATACAGTTCCTGAGATTAAGCCGCAAAAAAAACAGAATGCTGCAGAAATTTCTGTTGAAAGCTTTTTGTACTTGCAGATGATGTGGAGCAATTATTTGCTGCTTGTTTTGCATAGACGGCATGTAGTATCTTTTTGATCTCCTGAGCGATTATAGTAATAATGTGTTAAAGAGTACAGGGAATCCTATTCTGACTAAGGAGGTCATTACGAGTTTGGCAGTCTGAGTGCTGCCAAACATGCGGTGTCAGTCGGACTGCCACACTCCTGGCTGTCCGACCGCAAGATTACAAACCTGGCGGTCGGACCGCCGCTACCTCCAGGATCATGGATCCCAGTGGGGTGGTGGTGGTCAAAGTCTTAGTCCGCCATGGCTGCACTGAGTTCAGCACCGTTGTGCTGATCACAAGTCCCCTTTCCACCAGCCTTTTCATGGCAGGGTCCCCGCCATGAAAAGGCTGGTAGGGGGCCACATGGGGGCCCCTGAATTGCCCATGGCAATAACAGTGCAGGGTCCCCCCTGCCAGCACCTTTGGAATGCGCACACTCTGCGTTGCAGACAGTGCACATTCGGAGTGTGCTGTTGTACCATGGCACTGGCCTCAGCTCCCTTAAGGGCATTTTGCCATGTCCAACCATTTTGCACATTTCCTGTGGAAAACTGCTTGCCTCAAAGTTAGTGAGCGCATCACTCTGTGCCTGGCTATTTGTAGAAATGGGTTCAAAGAGGAGCCCGACATTTTGGTAACAAGTTTAAGAAGATACATGTTCATTGCTATTTATGTTGTTTTTATGAATGTTAATTGGCTTTTATGGCCTCTCCGATCATTTAACCATATGCTTAAGTATATGCATTTGGAAATGTGTTCAAGTTTGTTGTTGTTTAAGTACCAGTTGCCCTTCTTGAGAATCTTGATCACTTTAGATTTCCCTTTGTTAATGTTCAAGTCATGATTTGCAGTGTATTCGCTCAGCTTATTTCATTTTTGTTGCAAACCAATTGCTGCTTTATTTAAAATCACTATCGCCAGTGTATTGGAGCGTGTTAAATGATTGACTGGATAATTTAGGAGAAATGGGTCGGCATCTTCCAGTGCTGCTCCTATGTGAAATGTATAGAGATTGAAGAGGAGGGGAGCAAAAACGCAGCCTTGTTTCAGGCCTTTGTATGTTCTTCTCTTCCCTTTGGTAGTCATGGTTAGGGCCAGCCTGATTTTTACCCAAGTTTTGACTATAAACTGACCATAGCGTTTAGTAGGCTGGCGCGAATGCCACAGTCTTGCAGCTTCTATCCTATAATTTGCTACTATTGACAAAAAAAAATGCTTTTTTTTTTTAACTGATGAAGGCTTACTTTTTCAATGTTCTGGTGTGTTATTAAGGATCGAGCCATTGCCGCTCTCTTTTTCAAAACCAGATTGATGGATGGGTATTGAGTTATTGTGGTCTGCTTTCAGGCACAGCATTTATTTTCAAGCACTGCGCATAGAGCGATGTTAACATGTCAATCAAACAGGATTTATAAAGCGTGGGAAATCAGCCGTGAGGGTCTCAATGCGCTAGAGTGGCTAGCTGCTTCATGGTGCTCTGTTCATTCGAACAGCCATTTCTTCAGTCCTTTTCTGAATTCCCGGAGCGATGCAGCATTCATGAGGTGCAGGGGCATGTCTGCCCAAAAATATATATTCTTATAAAGCAGCGTGGATGGAACATTGGGGCCTGGTGCTCTATTCCTTCTAGTGTTCCTTGGAATAGTTTTTATTTTTGCTTTTGAGATGGTTATTAAATCATCATTTACAATGGCATCCTCATGCTGAACGGGTAAGGAAGTTATTGCAGGTAGTTGTTCCATAGAATTGGAATATAGCTAATCCTGTCTTGTGGGGGAACTCAAGTTATTTTGGTTCTTTTCTCACCTGAAATTATATAATTTGCTTAAGACCAGAATTTCTTCTGTTTTCTATTTTGCAGGCTTCATTTTGCTCATTTCAGAGTAGTTCTTGTATTGTGTTCTCACTTTTCTTATTTCATCTTTTAGGGACTGGTTGAGTTTCGTTTGTTTCACTTTTTTAAGTAGCTGGTTAAGTGTTTTGTTGAATACGATTTACTGGCTGCCTTCAAGAGGGTGTTTTGTGACTTTGCTTTAGTATTTTTATAATTTGTCAGATTGTTTAAGAGAGATGCCACACTCTGTTGCCACAAGTCCATCATCTTGGCTTCACATTTCTATGCCACAATTGACACTATGTTTTTCTAAGTGTTCAATAAGTTTACTTTGACTATATGAGGACCATCTTATCCTGTTTAGGTATTTATCTGGTCTCAGTGGACCCCAGGTCCAACTTGATGCCAATTGGACACCTTGACATCGACAGCAAGAGTCTTGGCCCCCTAAATTCACTACTTGTTCCTTTGGCTGGAACACTCGTTGTTTGGGTGTTTTTTTTTTTTTTTTTTTTTTTTTTTTTGTGAACGCTTGTTTGGACCGTTTTTGTTTGAAAGTAAATGCAGCTGGCTTACGAGAAGACTAAATATATCATTTGTATATTGTTGCGTTGTGAGCCTTGGTCTGGCATCTTGATCTAAGTGTGTGTAAAAACCCTGCTAATCGGAGATGGAAAACTCATGTACACTGCCCAATATGATTAGGTTGGCCATAGGTCTAAAGGTTTATCTACCAGCTAGCAGTTATAATCTTTAAGTATAGTTTGCCACCTTCTGGCTTTCTCTGTATATCGTATTTTAGGAAGGGGTTCTTTGCTTATTTGTTAAAGAAAGGGCTATTCTTTAAAGAAAGTTCTATTCTCGTACGCTTTAGCACTGACTATCAAATGTTATTTGCAGTGTCATAACTTATCTAACTTGTGTCCTACCCTTGGAGTAGTCCTTGAACGCTCAACTTTGCTACTCCTGGAGACTCAGTTGGCAAATAGGAGTAACTTGGTTATCCTGTTGTGGTACAATGGTATTGGTTTCACTGGGACACCAATGGTAAACAAAGGTGCCCACTGTTAATACTACCCAGTGACAATGGAATATAAAATCTAAGAAAGGGCCTCCCTGCCAGATAGCAGGACATTCTTCTTCCTCTTCCCATATCAATGAGGCTAGGACCAGTAACATGGGATTCACCATAAGTCACGTTAACTACACCAGTGGTTCCCAACCTTTTGACATCTGTAGACCCCACTTTATCATTACTGGAACCCGGGGACCCCTACTGAATCATTATTGGAATCCGGGGACCCCCTACTGAGTCATTATTGAAAGCTGGGGACCTAATCTGTTATTATTTAATTTTCTAAGCAGTCACGGACCCCCTGAGAAGGCTTCGCGGACCCCTAGGGTTCCCCGGACCACAGGCTGGGAACCAGTGAAATACAACATCACTTAAAAGTGAGGTGCCTTTTTCTTGTGTCTGTATCTCACTGTTTTCTTTCCCCTCCCAATAAACTGCCTTCCCACTGTGGATCAGTCCCATATCACCTATAACCTTGTCAAATACACAAAGGAAGCAAGATTTCACAAGGCTGTTGATAGATATGGGAGATTTGGGGATTCAGAGTGGCCCACATATATTTGACTAAATAACTTTAAAAAAAAAAAAGAGAGAAATCTAAAAAATATTATGAGTGGGAACTACCTGTGGGATGAAGCAAATGTACGTAAGGTTTTTTGTCACCCTTACTTTTAAAAAGGACAGTCGAGTTATGGAGAATTTACACTTTTTTAAGCACTTGGGGCCTGCTGTTTAAATCACTTTTGTGTTCACAGAGGCTGCAATACGCAAAATCACAGAGGGTCCACAATAGAGAGCTGCCTAATTAATATTCTTTAGTGACCCTCTGCGAATTGGCATTTGGGACGAGACCTGGTAGTACATGGGTTGCATCACAAAATGGAAGGCAGGTCGCAAAAAGTCAATTTACAGTTTGCACTCACTATATAATCCATGTACCCAGTTTGTCTTGTGAAATAGATGGTAGAGAATATGGCACTGAAGTTGAATCATCAGGTTTTGCAGATTATTGTTATTATTAATCTCGGGCCTCTCTGTAGAGTTTTGTCAAACTGAAGCTACATCTAAATATTGCAAGTATTTAACTTTTACTGAGTATTTTCTTCTTTTACAGGTTGCACCATTGTGCTTAGGAAGAGCTGGTGCATGTGTTGTGAATGTAAAAATATAATGTCAACGCAGAGACAATAGATTCCAGACCTACGTGAATTTGTCCAAAGAAATGTGCTATACATTCTGGGAGATATTTATTTATCACAATAGATTATTCCACTTGAAACGAAACTGCACAAAAATCCAAAGGACCATTACAGAGCGCCAGTCCAAGAAGTTCCTGTATTTCCTGATATGTACAGTTGCACGAACATACCCTTGTACGCTTTGTACATGTAAGACTCTGATAGTATACTTGTTTATATTGTAAGACAAGATCAGCTTTTTATATCTTCTGATGTATCATATGTAAACAAAGAAAAGAAAAAAGTTTAGGAAAGTATGTTTCCTATATTTGGAATATAAGCAAAGTTACTACAGTTAAAGTATCAGATTGTTTTTTATATATATTTCAGAGCAGCAGTTGTAATCGGCAAATGCACTCTACTTATTAACTGTGAAAAGAAAGATGACCACAGTTTATTGCACTTTTACCACAATTTACCACAATTCCTGTTTTGTGTATCTGTTTATTTAACCAAAGCCTTATGGTTAAATACAATGTTTTGCTGTTATTTTTTTATGTTTTGTTAAAACGTGACTGTCAATATAATGAATGCTCCCCAAAATGTTCTTTTTGTTTGTAAAGCACAGGTTCTTTTTATTGCTGTTTTTCTGTAACATTTCTTTCATACCTTCTTTTTATCGAATTTATCTCAAATGCGAACATTGACACTTTGTATTTAGAGAAGTCTTGGTATTGAGTGGTTCGTTTTCATTTATTATTTTTGATACTCTGCAGACATTTGGAAGTATTCCATTTGACCATAGTAATGCCTGTTTTCTTTTTTCTGCTACAAGTCAAAATACTTTGAAAAAACCACCCAATTGATTCCTCTGTTAAATGAAAAAATACTGTTTACTTCTGAGAATAATTACATTTGGATAAAAAAGGAACAAAGTGCATTCAAAGAGTGTCAGGTATGGGAATTTGCGTTGATCTACAGTGCTGTTCCCTCCCATCGATTTATGGGATGTACATTCCAGAAAGAGAACATATCTTAAATGGCAGCCCTCCTAATATTTTGAAGGGGCAGATACTTCTCCATTCATGAGCAGTATCTATCACGTACTTGGCCTTCTGGGGCATTTTAATATAACCTTTTCTGTTCTCTTACTTGCTGAAAATATATTTTGGGCCATATCCAACAAACTGTGAAGGTGTTGCTTTGTATGTCGTGGGTGGTGAAACTCAGACATGGAATGCAAAGATATGTCCTCTCCTCCTCCCAAACAGCAGTTACGTCCTCATTGTCATGTGTCTCGTGTGTGCTGCTGACACTTTTGTTAAGAACTCTTGGGTTATTGCAGTATGAATGTTTTACAGTATGTTCTGAGGAATTCAGGAATTATCCTAGTAGCCTATGTATTTCCGGAGAAAGTCATTTTAGCTTAATTGGATGCTGATTTTGCAATTTGTTTATGTCATTGTGGACTGAGAAGGTGGTCTGAGAAGGCCTGCTAGATGATGATTGTACAAGGTCGACTAGTCTCAAGCGCACAGTCTGTGACTGTCCATTTTAAGGAACACAGTTTTAAATCATTCTTTTTGTCACCCAAAAACTCGGAACTCAACACAAAAATTCCAACTTAGTGGGTATGCAAAACCCCTTCAAGATCAGCCTTTCCTGTTCTCCAGCAAATCCTTAGCCTTATAACCCTTTTCCCACCCATATCCCTCATTTCCTCAAGTTAAAAAAAAAAGGCCACCTAGCATGTGATGAACCTTACCATGGGAGTAAGTGGATTGCTGCATGAAAAAACTGACTCTGTGAATCAGCTTTTCTGTTTTCCATGCAAATGCGTTTGGTACCTCCTTCGAGTATTTGGAGGGAAAAAAATCAAATTTCACAGTTTCCCTGGAGCACCAACATGCATAAACATTTACATATTCAGAATTATAGCAAATGTATAAATATAGCAAATCAATGTATTTCCTTGTATGGAAACTCCTTGCCCAACACTCCAATCACTTTCCCTTTCCCATAGGTAATCACCTCTTGGTGTAATACTGTTTGTGAACTGGACACAGTAATTTGCTATCATGTTTTAAGAAAATGTCCAACTGTCTTGTAATTCACAAAGAATTCCAGGAGGACTCCAAGGAGGCTGTGCCTCTCGCAGCTTCCCTTGGGTACCTACATTCATAAACGTTTACATATTTGAAAATGTAGTAGATGTATTTCTTATTGTATAAATGTAGCAAATCAATGTAGTTTCTTGTGGAAAACTCATTACCTAACACCAAAATTAATTTTGAGGTTATGAGATCGAATTAACTCCTACTCCTTAATAGAGCTAACTATACAACTGTTTTCAAGGTGTGAAACTACCCACAAGATGTTTGAGTACCTACAAATGTGTAGGTTTGTGGGTGTGCTCCACTTTTTACAGGTGTCACCACCTTAAAATGCTCACAGCCTGCTCCTGCTAGATCCGCTCACAATCAAAGTCAAGCCATACTGGTGTAATTTTAGCTATGAATAATTAACCTTTGTGAATCACAAACTTGAATTTCCACCTGTAAATTATATGTTTAGTTATGTAAGTGTCACTAGGTGCACAAGTAGTTTAGTGAATCAGACGGACAATCTCTATTGGTTTTATGGCATCAGATACATCCAGTTTAAAGAAATCACCCCACTCCACTCCACTCCACCCCACCCCACCCCACCATGGCCTTTGTAGTACTGTCCAACGCTATATCTCAAGCAAAAACGAGTGCCAAATGGGCACAACATGGCTGTTCTGCACACCACTAATTTCAGTTACTTGTTAGCTACTTACCGTTGACAATGAGAATCTGATTTCAATGAAATCTTATTCTGTGCTACAAAAGTTTAAAACCATTAGCTTTTAAAACAAGCATTGGCAAAACCAATAAGCATTGGCTCCAAAATGCAGACCTTTGAGCTTTGCCAGTGCTTTTAATTTGCATTTACATGTAAACACCTGAGGTATGATCCATCCATGAAGGCATATGGCTGGCAATTTTGCCATGGGTTTTATATTAAAGAGAATCCATTCCAAAAATGCAGCAAAAATTGATGTGTGCTTTGTGACACATGCGTGTGTGTGCATTGTAACATGTGTACAGGCCATCATGACACATGCTTAGTGCAATCTGACAGCCATTTTTAATTCACTATTCTAACATTCCAAAAGTGCATGCTAGAGCAACAAAATGCAAGGGGCCCTTTATAACTGCAGCTTACAGCTTCCTTCCTACATTAAATACATTAACAAATAACAAAAATATATATAAAGCAGGGAGCAGGATGGAAAACATCGGGGAAAGGAATGGGGGAGAGGAGTGAAAAACAAGGTGCATGGCGGATCAGGAACAGGTAGGAGAGAGATCAGTGAAATGCAAGCACTCCCATGGATTACCAATTGCAAAATTAAAATAACAGCTCCCATCAAGTCAGCAGTTGAAAGGATACAGCTCATACAATCAAAACACTGTGAGACAGAAGTGCTCTTGCCAGGATAAGTACACGGATAGGAAGGAAAGACATTTAATCAATCGCAGACACCTGAGATGAACAACAGTGCCATTCAGACATGAGCAAGTGTTTCACCTAAAGCCCACTCTTAAATATATGTCATGTATTTGAAACAGCAGGGCTGCCAACAGACAGCTATTGCAGCCTGCTGTTAAGACTTTGAAAAAATAAAGTCTTGGTCTTTTTCTCGAGCCTTCTTTAATTGATAACCAACAACACCTCCACGCTACATCTGTGCACAGAATATCAAGCAATTTGTGTGCTATGTAAGTACAAAGAAAATCATTAGTTACTGTTCACACCCAAAAACCTTGACAGAGCCTGAAGTTCCATTACTTACACCTAAAACCAAATCCTGTTCCTCTGCTTTAAATGCGTGGATATATTGCCTTGGCTAGTAGATTCTTGTTCAGTGTATAGCCTGGCTCAAATCATTGGTCTACTATTGTAATCAGTACCCATCTGTGCTACCTTGTTTAGACTAGCCTGGATCATTTATAACTGTTTAGTCATTTTTGTTCCTTTTTGAGTAATTCCTCCACTCTCTAGACATCTCTTTAATCTCCCTTCCAGTCTCAATGCTCACATGTTTTGCGGGGTGTTTTTTATATGCAGAAAATATTGATAGTACAGGTGGTTATGTATTACAGAGAGGAAGTCTCACTGAAAGGGTAAAAGCACAGGACCCATAAATCTAAATATAATAAAATATAACCAACTTGCATTTATTTTAAAACACCATTAATTGGTACCTCTCATCGTGAATGTGATCCAAGACCCTCCCACCCCCACATTACTTCTTCTTTTGTTGAATCTTTGCAAGCATCAACCATCATGACCTAGCTTGTAGAGCGAGGACACAGCACTAGTTACTTAAAGAGCTTTTCCAAAAATGCAGAGTATAAAATTGACAACACTGGATTCATGCATGCACAATGACTCAGTGAGTCAACACTCGTCGCTGACACCCGCTGTAACATGCAGATCAGAGGTTTTCATTTTTGAAGGTCGTAGAGTGCCATGAAATTGGGTAATAGTGGCACCTGTTATTTACAGTGCTTAAAAACGTCAGTACTGTGTTATGAAGCACTATATGATAACCTTATAATGTTAGTCTCCAATACATTGTGTTTTTAATTCCATGCCCATTTCACTTATTTTAATAGTAGAGGCTCAATATAGGCTTACATTGACCAAATATGTTAACTCTATCCTGCGCATACCATAAATTTTGGGAATTCTTCTCAACATTATGCACACACTTCCACACTGGAGCAAGCTTAGTGCCATCCCCATTGTCTGTCACTCTGTCTGTGTATCATAAACTTATCCAAGTTGTTCCTGTGTTTGCATTTTGTCATGCACCTGGGCCTAGCCTGCTGCATGTGACTGTTGGACGCTCATACCCATCAACATGCTAATTCTTATTACTCCACCATGATCTTACCTTTTACATTTCTGAAGGTGCACTTGTACATAAAGGAAAACTCTACATCTGCTTAAATGTCAGAATTTTATGTTGATGGTTTTTACTTATTTTTCACTTTTTATTACTCGGAATAGGCTTTTAAAACCCACATATTTTAAGAGTTCTAATGGAGCCAAATTGACAGCAGTGAAATCACAGGTGATATCATCTTAATTGTATTATCTTGTAACTTCAAACATACTAAAGGTTTTGAGAAAACTATGAATGAAAGTGGTCATCAGAAAGCTTAATAATTTACTTTATTACCAATGAGAAAGCAGATTTATACGTGGACAAATGCTTCCTTTAATTTCAAATGAGTACCTTGCTGGGTTTCATTAAGGAAATTTGTACTTATACTGCATAATTATGTTCTGAAATGACATAATCACTTTTTTTCTCTGCACATTCCTTTACTGCACTAATTTTCGTCTTTGTTTTGAAAACGGTTTCTCCTGCACAGGGCTTGCAAAATCTACTGTATTTATTATATCTTAAAATGGGCTTACGTCCCGTCCTTCTTATAGGTTTGTCTGCTTGCCACTTTACTTTTCCTCTGTTTCTATTAGTTGTAGCATTCTGTTTCCTGTTGTTTCTTGTGTATTTCTCTTATCAGTGTCCGATGGCCCATCGGCTTTAGTGGGTGGAACTTCTTTTGTTAGGTTAAGCCTGCACAGTGTGGATGCACGCTTTAAAGCATGCGTGTCAACAGCATTTGTTTTTTTTTTGTCCGATTATATATTTATTTATATATATATATATATATATATATATATATATATATATACACAAAAACAAACAGTTGCAAGCAAGTCGAAACGCGTCGGTGGTGAAGGATGGTGATTTAATCTTGACTGCAATAAAAGGAAATAACTTCCTCCTGGAGTGCGGTGGTGAAGTTGCTTGCAACTGTTTGTTTTTGGATTTATGAGAGGAAATGGTCCATTCCTCACACCTGCACCAACTTGAAAGAGCGCGCCAGAAGCAGGACCAGTTTGTTTTCTCATATATATATATATATATATACATTTTTTTTTTTAGTTAATTTCCTCATTTTGTTTGTTCAGTGCTTTTTTTAATGTAATCCCGTCCTCCCAGCACACATTTATTTCTACTGTGCTTGTGAGCTCTATGATTTTTTACATTCTGGGACTTTTTTGTTTTTGTGGAACTTTTATGTAGCTGAAACTCAACCTGAAGGTATTGGAGTGCTTTACATAAGCACCACTAACATTACACTGAAACACTTCAATTGTTAAAACATGTTGCACAGCAGTGCTAGCTACTATACAACATGGCTTAAAGTAAAACAAAAAAAAAAAAAAGTGCTATGACGCAGCTAGCGCATACCACATTATAGGACATTTGTTTTTTAACTTTAAGCCACAGCAGCTTGTACTGCTGTTTAACATGTTTTTAATAATTAACATGTACACGTGTAGTGGTGCTCATGTAAAGCACTCCAAACTTCCATACCTTCCAGCCTAGTTTACATTATATAATAGCGCCCCAAAATTTAATTGAATAAAAAACGTCTTACAGTGTTGCTATGTAACATGTTTTTTTATTTAATTACTTTTTGGGGCGCTTTTGTATAGCACAAACTCGACCGGAAAGTATTGGAATGCTTTACATGAACACCACTTACACTACAAAGGGACACTTTTGTTTTTGGAAACATGTTGCACAGCAGCGTTAGCTACTATACAACATGGCTAAAAATAAAAAGCGCTATGATGCAGCTAGCGCCAACCACGTCATAGGACTTTTGTTTTTCAACTTTAAGCCACAGCAGCTTGTACTGCTTTGTAACGTGTTTTTAATAATTAACATGTGCACGTGTAGTGTAAGTGGTGCTCATGTAAAGCACTCCAAACATCCATACTTTCCAGCCTAGTTTACATTATATAAAAGCGCCTCAAAAATTAATTCAATAAAAAACATGTTACAGTGTTGCTATGTTTTTTTTATTTAATTACTTTTTGGGGCGCTTTTGTATAGCACAAACTCATCTGGAAATTATTGGAATGCTTTACATGAACAACACTTACACTACACAGGGACATTTTCGTTTTTGAAAACATGTAAGCTGCTGTGGCGCAGAGTTACGGAAAAAAAAGCATGACGCGGTCAACGCTGGCTGCATCATAGTGGTGTTTTAAAAAAAAAAACTTTAAGCCATGTTGTACAGCAGCTTGCACTGCTGTATAACATGTCTAGCTAAACATTGACAAACTCACTAGAATTTGCAGAGGCAAAACCGATTTGCTTTGCCAATGCTTGTACTTGAATGCTTACCTTCTTTCCTTCTTGAATTGCGTTATTTTTTGCCTGTGCTTTGTGTATTTTGTTTAATAGAAGTAACTTTTTTGCTAATTATTGGCAATGAAAGATGTTTTGTTTTTGAAATGTCCTATTAGAAGTATTGTTGAATCTCCTCAGTCTCGAAAAATGTTGTACTTGTGCACATTCTCAGTGTGAGTGCGTGTGAATATCTGCTCTGCATATTTATTGTTGTTTTGACCCTGAACAGGAAAAGTTGATAAATTATGTTTAATATGTTACCATATCTCTGTTAAAGTAGTTAATAAAGATTGTTTAGTAAAAAGTTGAATCCTGTTTAGCCTTTATTTTGTGGTGGGTCTGTGACCACGTGTGCTACTGCATGAAGAGATGGCGTTTAGAGATGCAATTGTGGACTTGGGAAAGCCCTCAAGTATTGTATTGCTTCTGTTTACATAGAGTCCCACAGTCTGCCCTGCTGTGCTCATACCTGTTTGTGGGATAAAGGGTTTGAGGATCCTATACGAAGATGGAGTTGGAAGGAGCAGACATTGGCAGTTTGTAGATGGTTTTCCCACATTAGAGGCACTATTTTGTATCCAGACATTTAATGCCAGCATTTAATTTCTTTCAGGTACGAGATAAGTGATTAATTGGAGTTTACACCGCGGATCAGAAGTCCTAGTAATGCTGAAATTAGCGTACCCTACAATTTTCCCCTAGCAAATGTCGTGGTCAAACCGGGGGAACCTGTGTGTTAAATTCGGATACATGCTGCACCTTGAGCGAAAAAATGCTAATAATGCCTGTAATTCCTAATTTTCGAGAGAAAAACTCGAAATATAAGGTATTTACCGCATTGAGTAAATAATACAGCCTGATGTATCAGTATGAACAAGGTGTGGTAAATACTTCATACCGGCTTAATAAGGTGTACCTTCATTCATCCAGCAAGTTTTCTCCCCTCCCAAAGAGTTAGGTGACCATGTGGCTGTGCTCTGGGAATGCAACTAACCCAGGGCCTGTGTTGACCTCATTTGACAATTGTCGCAGCCAGGGTTTAACTAGTGGGCAGTGGCCGCAGTCCTCTCGGTTTGGATGTTAACATACATTAAAACTGTTGATCTTTACGCTTGTAAAGTGATCTAATGATTTGCTTTAGGCCTTCACAGCCCTGCTTTAACCTGGTACCACCTTGCCCACAGATTCCTCTAACTGCTTTGCCTCATGTCCCTGAAATACTAAGAGGGAGGTCTGCCTTAATATGTGCCTGATGATACCTAACAGCCATGCCCTAATGCTGCCCTTTGTCAGCAAGTGGTTCTGGCAGGCTTGTCAGATGTGTGTGCTGCCAAGACGTTGCTGTGGACATCAGCCATATGAAAGTGGAGAACTGTATATCAAGATCACTCTGTCTGAACTAGGCATTGCTGCTGAGTGGGCCAGTCTTCCTGCATATCACTGTTATCCAGAACATCACTATAGCTCCCTTTTGGGTTGCTCATCTTGAGATGTTCTGACTGGACTGGTCCCTCCCTTTGAAGGCCAGCCCGCACTCTTCTATACCTCATGTTACTGGAGGGCATGAACCTTGCTGTAGCTGCTTACAACCTTCATATTCTTGTGCAGTCGAGTTTGCACCTCTGCATTTGTTGCTATGTCATGAGAGCCCTGGGCTGGTTCTATGGTCCTCTCTCTACAGTGCCACAATTGATAGTTACTTGGTTCCCTTTCAACAGGAGTAACCATTGGTTTGGAACTGTAGCATTTTATATCATCTTTGTGGTTAGTATCCTGGCTGCGGCCTTATTTCTGGCCTGCCCACTTGGCTAATCTTTTTGACATGATTGTTCCATTTTTAATTGTGCCTTTAACTGTACTGTCTGCAATCCCCACACATACCTGGCAGTTCTAACAGATTTTATGGCTTGCAAAGGGAGGACCTCTTGCTCTGTTGGACCCTGCCAGTGCCACATAGAGAAGGCATTGGTATTTCCCCAAGGCTATGGAGATGACCCTGTTTACCCTGTTCATACTGTGCCCATGCATGCACCAGAGAAACCAGCAGGGATGCAGGCTGAAATTTAAGGCATGCTATTGGCATTATTGTTCGAAGTAGAGGCCAACCATGTTTCCACATCTACCAAAATCAACATGCATGTGGGAAGAGGGGCAGTATCTAATCAAGGCTGTGAAAAATACCCAACCACACACATTAGACAGAGGAGTAAGGGTTCTGGGGGGCCATTAACGCATCTCATCAGTCATCATCTTCAAAGGACCCGATCCAGTCCTCCCAACGGGACCTAAGGTAAGCTAGGTCTCCTGGGGAATTGAAGATATGTGTACAATCGATTTTAGATATTTTTCCTCTGCCTAGTGTCCCCATGAGGAGTTTGGCCTCCAAGGGGCTATATTCAGGAAGGAGGTTGGTTCCAGGGACCTGGGCATGAAGGGCGTGACACAGTTGTAGGTATTTATAAAATTGTGTGTTTGTGAATCCGTAGTCAAGCTGTAGGTCCTGAAACAACCCAATCTATTTTCCCAACCAGACATCTCCCAGTCGCGACAGGCCACTGAGTTCCCATTGCGCAAAACCCTGCAGCGGCACCGTTTCGCGAAGCCAGGTGCCATGCCAGAGAGGTGTTTGATGTGTGAGTCTGTTTAGACATTGAATGTGTCACTGGGCTGCTCTCCAGGCCAACAGCACTATTTTGGTGATGGGAGTGGTATCTTGGGGGATTGGGGGCCATATAACACAGATACGTTTTGAGGAAAGCTCAGGAGGGGCAACTCCAAGCAATAAGCGGGATCGGCCCAACCAACATTGACCCAGTCGTGGATCACGAGGAAGTAAGAAGCCAGATGATATAGATATAAGTTTGCCATTCCCAGACCACGTACAACGTATATTGACATGTTTTGAGCTCAAGCCGGAGTCAGGCACCCTGCCATAGGAAGGAGGTCACATATGTGTCTTGAAGTCGGAACCATCTCCGTGGTATGGTTAGCGGAGTATTCTGAAGCACATAAAGGAACCATGGCAACACCATCATTTTATAGAGAGGCACTCAGCCCATTATGTTTAATGGTAGAGATTGCCATTTAGTGAGGTCCTGTTTGGTCTTCTTCACCAGAGGTAAGCCAGTTCTGGGTGCAGAAATACCTATATATCAAGGTACTTAATGCTAAGGAAATGGATGGGGATGTCATTCTGCCATGCAAAACAGTCCTGAGAGGGGGCCAAGGGCATGAGCACCAACTTTGAAGGGTTCATTCGGAGTCCTGAGGCCTCCCCAAAGCACTGAAGGATGTGTAGGCAGCGAGGACCCGTGAAGGCCGTGTTAGCCAGGTAAAGGAGGACATAATCCGCTTATAGAGCAATGTGATCCTATCTCCTCTTCCCCCAGCTCCAACCCCAGATCTGGGCATCACTGTGAATCAGGGTCACCAGTGGTTCAATCGCGAGAGCGAATAGGAGGGGGGGCAGGAGCACCTCTATCTAGTTCCCTGTCCGATGGGAAAGGCATCAGTTAAGACCCCATTAATCTACACTCGTGCCGTGGGGTTGGAGTAGAGGGCCCAGAAAAGTTTACAAAAGCAGGGTCCCAGTCGGCGCACCTCAAAACTGCCCCCAAATAGCCCCAATCTGCTGTATCTAAACCCTTTTCAAAGTCAAGAAAAAGCAGCTCTAGATTGATTGGGAGGTGATACCAGTGGGCAAGGGCCACGTGGAGGCATTGGATGCAGTGCCTCGTGCTTCACGTTGGCAAGAAGCCACATTGATCCGGGTGGATCAGGATGGGGAGGACACATTTGAGTCAGGAGGCTAGCATGGTATCATGTATTTTAACCTCATTGTTAATAAGAGATATGGGCCAGTAAGCCGCACAAAACGTTGGCGGATGTTGAGTTGTTGGTATCACCACAACCGTTGCTGTGTCTAGTTCAGTTGGGAAGGTGCCGGCATGCTCTACCTCTTTATAAAAGGCCAACAATTTAGGGACTAGAGTTTCTTGAAGTGTAGTGTAGTATTCAGCCAGAAACCCATCTGGTCCATTGGTTTTCCCAGAGGCCATTACTGAGAGAGCAGCATTCATTCTAGATCTGTAAGTGTTTCATCCAACATTTGAGCGTCTGTTAAGATACGTGGCGGAGGGACAGTTCCGTGAAGAACTATCTGGAGTATTCCGGGTCATGCTGAAGTGGAGCAATATACAGTTAATGGTAATAATGGGCAAAAGGTTGTACCACTTCAGCTAATGTGTGTCCTTTATTGCCCTCATCATCAATGAGCTCTGGCACAATCGTAGACATTTGATGGTGGGAATCAGCCAATATAGGAGTTTACCATTTTTGTCGCCCCAGCCATATATATTGGACTGAGTAGCTAGCCAGAGATGCTTGGCTGCCTCAAGAGATTGCCGGCGTATTTTATCTCTCTGCAGGCCCAGTTCAAGGGTTGCAACTGCTCCTGAGTCTCTCACAATACTGGTTTCCAATCAAAAGGGCACAGGCTTCCATCTGAGTAATCGGCGCAGACAGGCTTGTTCAAGCGCATGTAGGCAACCCTTGGCAAAGCCCCGCAGAGTCACCTTGCTGGCAGCCCAAATGGTGCCCGCAGAGGAGCCCGAGCCATCATTATCGTTAAAGTAGTTCTGGAGCTCCGCCCCCAGGGCCTGATTATAGAATTTATCCTGTAAATACCAGGCGCTAAGGCACAACATCGGGCATATACCCTCCTTAGGGGGTCCAATATGAAGAAGAATTGGGGAGTGATCAGAAAAGCCTCTTGGTAAAATTTGGATCTGTCCTGCGCCGGTACAAATATCAAATCTATGCGCAAGTGAGTGTGATGTGCTGCAGAAGTATGCGTGAATTGCCATCGTCTTGGATGCCATGTCTGCCACACATCGCACAGGCCAAGCGTGGTGATCCATCCGGCTAGATGACGGTCATTTATATGTCCGGGCACGGAAAGAGGACCGGAGGTGTCAAGCTTGAGAGCCAGAACTGCGTTAAAATTGGCCCTTATCAGGGCGTGGCCTGAGACCGATGAGGCAGCACGCTTAAAGTGGAGCTCACGGCGGCCTCCATCTAACCGATGATATCCTGTGTCCTCGGCCATCCGTAACTCAAACAGGGACGTAGCATCTTGGGGAGCGCTTAATGCACAACAGAAAACAGCAACCCAGGGAGCCCTGGTGCGCCGACGGGAGTGCTCCGAAGCAGACGCCCGCAATCTAAGATGGCGCCCGCACTGTGAAACTGCAAAGATCCCCCGTGATGAAGCCGAGACCTGGGGGCGCTCATGGAAACTCCTGGTGTGCGGCGGTGAACTAGCCGCAGAGAGAATCTGTGTCCCGGAGGAGGGCGGCTGTGGAACGAAGTTCGCCGTCCAGCCAGCGATCCCGAGGAAACCAGCAGTCAGTGTGAGTGGAGATCGGTGGCAGCGTGATGTTGGCAGATGATTGATTGGGGACTGCAGGGGCGCGGCCCCGCTACTGGCGTGCCGGGATCCAAATGATGCCACTGCCACCCCCTTCTCCCCCTACCTGGTGTGATCAGGGGCAACCGGGTAGGGGGAAGTATTGGCTCGCCCTCCACAGTGGGAGCCTTCTGTTACCGCCACTTACCCAGGCTGGGGGACTCGCGCAGATTGCTGTGAAGGTTCCACATGGCCCATGGGAGTGTGTTCGGGACCTGGGCCGGAGTGAAGGAGTATTAGAAGGGGCGCTATTGCACGACCTGCACCCGGATACATCCCTAGCATTGACGGGGATTGCCTGGTCACCCCCTCACCTCCCCCCCCAGTGTCAAGGAGGATATCAGAATGTGTCACGCTGTTCGTGAAGCGGATGGGCATCGCCGGCCTGGGTGGCAGAGTCCTAGAGCAAGTGCAAACACAGAGCACATAACCGAAGAGCATAGCTTCCTCCTGAGGAGGTGTATGAGTCACCCCCTTTTCGCCAACCCAATACGGTGATTGGCCCTTAGACAATACGGTGATTGGCCTATTACCCACGAATTGCGCCTGTAAGAGAAGTGAGAGCAGTCAATATAATGATGGGTAAGATGAAAAAAAGGGATGGCCCGAAGAGGGGAGCATTGGTGGGGCCCCGGCTGGAGATGGACAAAATAATATGGTATTTCCGGATTTCACCAAAGAGACACAGAAGCAAAGGGCATCTTTTATTGAAGCAAAGAAAAAACTTCGAGAGCGGGGACTCCAATATGTCATGCTGTTCCCAGCTAAATTAAGAGTAGCCACGAATAATGGAGTTATTTTCTTCATGACCCCGCAACAGGTGTGGGAATAGCTGGAAACAATGGACCCTGTCCCAGTTGAGACCACGGAAAACACAAATCGATCGTGCACCAGACTGGGAAACTGACCACGACTGCAGCGCTGCCTCGAAAACAAGCTCCACAGGAAATGTGAGAAGCAGTGGACATCGTGGCATCCCTGCACGGAAGAGGCCCGGGATCCTCACACCCCTTCAAGGCTCTCTCGGACCACTAATCCACATCTGGAAGTGCATCCCTCTCATCTCATGACACATCCTGACGACAGTGACTCCGTGGACCTCTGACGAAATTCTATAATGGGCACTAACTGTAAATACCCGCAACGACCCTCCATGGACAGGGTGACTGAGTGAATCCACACGGACGCAATAGAGGGCAAGTGGTAACCCTTGATGTTATGCCATTGATCAGATGGAATACATACTGAACTTGCAAAGCGTACTAAGATGGCATCACAAGCATTACCTTGTTACTATATGTCCCACCTCGAATACGCATTGGAACCGGCTACACCACTGCTGGGACACAGAGAATTAATCTGCACTACTAGATGGTGGGGGTATGCCGGCAGGCCTGCTCCTGGTCTTTCGCACCTCACCCCAAGTACAATGTTATTGAATGTTTGGACGGGTATAGTTTTGATGCCGGTCCTGGGGGGGAAGGAGTTGGGAAGTTGGAAAAACTGTTTTGGTTACTACTGTTCTGATAACCATAGACATATCGGCTCCACAACACTCACCAATATATAAGGGTACATCCTCACTGGTTTGCAGATCCTGGACGTGGGGAAGTGAGATATCTTGCTTAACAAACAAATTATGGTCTGCCCCCTAACCTACAAATTTCTAACCTGGAATCTCATGGGATTGAACAACATGAATAAAAGATATAAACTTTGCAGCCAACTTAAAAGAAGAGGGGTACATATAGCTGTGATCCAGGAAACAC
This sequence comes from Pleurodeles waltl, assembly GCF_031143425.1. Classification (NCBI taxonomy): domain Eukaryota; kingdom Metazoa; phylum Chordata; class Amphibia; order Caudata; family Salamandridae; genus Pleurodeles; species Pleurodeles waltl. Next base: position 1,026,240,274 of record NC_090437.1, on the reverse strand, counting down.
ATCTAACTAGTCAGGAGGATAAGGCTATCGCCAAAAGATGGCGCAGTCAAGTCTACGCCACAACCTACTCTGCATTCGCCAGGGGGATCCTCTTCTGGATTCGACCGGGAGTCCTGTTCCAAAAACTGAAGGAAGTTATAGATAAAGAGGGCCGCTTTGTCCTGGTATCTGGGAGATTAGAGGGTAGAGGCATCACACTGGGGGGAATCTACACGCCAAATCAGGGACAGGGCGCCTTCCTGACATCGCTGTCACACATAATGGGATCACACCTCAATCAGACAACCATCATGGGCGGCAATTTTAATTGTATTGCTGACACAGAGCTTGACAGGTCCCACCCTCTGCTACAAATACTCCCCGACACACAGGTTGGCTAAGACTTTTATTAACTGGCAATGACACTGGGGCTTCACAGACTGTTGGAGACACCTACACCCCACTGAGCTGGACTACTCCTTTAAGTCTCATTTACATGACCTACATGTCCGTCTAGAACTCTTTTTAGCATCCCCTGAAGTCAGTAGTACAGCAATAGCAGCAGAATACCTAGGCCCCACAGCCTCAGACCATAATCCTTTATTGCTAATGCTGGCCTGGAAAAGGGACCTCCCGTGTATACTGGATTGGCGACTCAAAGTGGAGTCACTTGAAGATCGTGCCTTCCGACAAGCAATTAAAGACAAAATCCAAGATTATTTTGCACACAACCGCATCCCGCATCATCCCGCGAGCTGGAATGGCATGCCTTTAAAACGGTCATTAGGGGCCAGTGCATGGCGGAAGTAGTGGGGGTCAGGAAGACATTAGAGATAGAAATTGATAAAAGTGATGGGGAGCTTAGAGATTTGGAACGAAGGAGGCCTGGTTCCCTGGACGTGGCCCCTCTGTTTGCAGAGACCAGGGAAAAAGTTGCACTGACGATTGAAAAATTAAGATGCTTTGACTATAAAAAATGTATAACTAGGCAGCATACGGAGGGGGATAGAGCTGGGACACTACTGGACTCGCTCTCCGCCCCGCCATTGCAGCACTCCTTGGTGATGGAAATTGAGGATCAGGTGGGAAAGCAGCTTTTCCGACAGGGGGAAATAAATGATAGATTTGCAAGCTATTATTCCCTGTTATATGCCCCCCAGAAGGAGGCTATCCCCCCTGCCCACTTGCAGGACCTGGATGGCCTTCGCCTCCCCGGGACTCGGGGAGGCGGCTCTGCACAATCTGGAGGAACCAATTTCCTCCACGGATATAGCCAGGGCTGTTGGAGCGATGGCTCGAGGGAAAGTACCTAGCGCACATGGACTCCCCTCAGAGTTTTATAGTACATAAATAGACCTACTGCCACCTCAACCTAGCGCATTCTACTCCGAGGCGCTACAAAGCGGAGTACTGCCCCCGTCCACGACTGAAGCCATAGTGATAACACTCTTAAAACCGGACCGTCCGCAACTGATGTGCGCTCCCACCGCCCTTTGTCCATGCTACATTTGGACTATAAAATACTCAGCCGAATCCTCGCCGCACAACTTCTGCTTTATATGCCAACACTGATTCACCCAGACCAGACAGGGTTTAGCCCTCATTGTAGCACTGCTACCAATATCAGACGATTGGTCTCGATTTTACAGTTTAAGTTCCCGAATCTGCTTAGGGCAGCGATCATAGCAGTAGACATAGAAAAAGCCTTCGATAGTCTTCGATGGGATTTCCTAGAACATGTAGTGGTGCGGATGGGTTTGGGCCAGGGTTTCATTAAATGAACAAACCTGCTATACACAAAACCCACAGCGCGTGTCCACACAGGCTGCACAATATCGGAGCCATATGTGTTCGGCAGGGGCACCAGACAAGACTGCCCTCTGTCACCACTGTTATTTGCCATAGCTATGGGACCATTGGCGTAGGCGGCGAGAACAGGCGCCTACTGCAAGGGGTTAAACATTGGGGAACATACTCGCCAAATCGCGCTATATTCAGATGACATGATACTCTTTTTAGATTATGCAGAAAGCAAACTACTGGGAGCTATGGATCTCCTCGAGAAGTTTGGAGAAAAATCTGGATTAAGGATCAACTGGCAGAAGTCTCGCATTTTCACCATGGGGGAGGGGACACCGAGGGTGGGAAATACACGAGGGCTTGAATGGACCTCGGCCACCTTCTGCTACCTGGGAGTGAACATATACCACAAACCTGAAGACCTGCTAGAGGGGAATGTGGGCCGGGCGATCTTGAGATTACGGGCAGATGTCCTGTTTTGGAAAACGCTCCCATTGTCGGTGGCGGGGAGAATAGCGCTTATAAAAATGGATGCCCGACCTCGATTGATGTACTATTTCTCGACTCTGCCATTGCTCGTTCCTCGTTCAGTATTTCGAGACATCGATTCCATCCTGACTGGTTTCGTTTGGGGAGCGTGCAGGCACAGATTAGCACTACATAAGCTCCAAAAACCCACAGTAGAAGGGGGGATGGCAGCACCAGATGTTGAAATCTACTATATGGTATGCCAGCTCCAGTGGTTAGCGAAGGCTTTCCATGCTGCACTGTCGGAATCCGCCACAAACCATCACACAGAACACTCAGTTAACAACCTTGTAGGGATCCTACTGAACCCAAGAGGGCAATACCCATTGAAATCACCAGAATTGCTTGTACTGCGCATCTGCTGGCTGCACAGCCTACAGCGTGCAAGGATCAATTCCCCATATACACCGGACATACCACTATGCGATCTGGCTACTCTCCCGGGTGGACAAGACGTGTCGAGCATTACCAAACTAACTGCACTCAGCATAGGTACACTGGGGGATCTGTTCAGCAGTGGAGAATTGCTGTCCTTCACTGCCCTAATGGAAAAATGTTATGTCCCCCCAGGGTTATTTCTGCTACACAAGGGCTGTCCGGACCTCCCACCTGTAGTGCTTTCCTCTTATTTAGTTTCTAAGCACTAACATAACACAACAGAAATGCACTTCTGAGGTCAAAGAAGACTTTTATTGTTGTTAATTCTTCCCCAACCACAATATTTATGAATGACGAATTAGTAGCTTTCAAGTCCGCGTTAATCAAACAAAATACATCAGTTTGCACTATACACAGCAGGTTATATTTATAAGATATTGAATGCAAAGCAAAACAAATACTTCACCGTGTGGGAACTATCTACAGCTTCATCTTTCTAAGGTCTGCAAGCTGATGACCCCTGTCAGCCGCGAGAAAGAGAGATTCATCTACCCACACGGGATTGCTGGCAGCCTGCGCCAAGCTCCAGCACGAGGTCCGGCAGATTCGAATCTGACTCTCTGCAGCCTGTTACATTCGTTACAAAGGTGTGCCCCCTCCTCTCAGACCTGGGAAACTGAGCAAGCCCTTTGGAGACTGGCCAGGTCTCCAAGACTACTCCTGTTCCCAAGCTCAAGCAGAGAGAACAACACCCATGTACTCTCTCTTATCATGTCTAGTCTACTGTGAGAAAAACATCTTGGTTCTCTGGTGCAAAAACACAGCTTGGAAAAATACAGCTTGGATTCTCAACTGCAATGTCTAACTCCACGTTAAAGGCAATGGGCAGCTAACCTAAATATCAAATGCAATGTCATGTTAAAGGCAATAGGCAGCTAACCTAAATATCAAATGCAATGTCTAGTGTCATGTCAAAGCCAATAGGCATCTAAGCTGAATACAAAATGCAATGTCTTATATCATGTCAAAGCCCATAGGCAGCTGAGCTGAATACAAAATGCAATGTATAATATCATGTCAAAGCCAATAGGTAGCGGAGCTGAATACAAAATGTAATATATGATATCATGTCAAAGCCAATAGGCAGCGGAGCTGAATACAAAATGTAATGGCTAATGCCATGTCAAAGCCCATAGGCGGCTAAACTGAACAAAACATACAATGTGAACATTGAGCAACTAATATGCGCAGTGGTGAAACACAAAGTCATTGGTCAAAACAAACTTTATCAAATGGCAGTACACCACCCACCTAGGATGTCAAGCTATCTGCACGGTCGGTGGGGAGGAAAGTGGTCTCTACCCTGTATAAAGCCTTGCAAAAAGACACTCTACTCCCTTCCGATAAACTATGAATGGTATGGCAAGAGGATACTAGGGTGCCCATAGATGAACAACAATGGGCAAGAATTACAGCACATATATACACAGTGTCTAGAAATGCCTGATTCAAACTGATTAATCTCTACGTATTCCACAGAGTATACCTTACTCCCCACCAGATAGCAAAGATGTTTAAAACCAGGGGTGGGGGATGCCCCCGCTGCTCTGAACCAGATGCAGAACTCGTCCATATACTATGGAGTTGCACAGACATTGGGCACTACTAGGAAGGGGTGTTCCAGAACATAAATGCGGTGACAGAAAGACACCTGGCCTCACTACTGGCGGCCTTACTAAGGGAATTCCCCCGCCCCAAAACCAAAAAAATTATGAATAAGTATATTGACTTAGCATTAATCCTGGCCAAAAGGGAAATTACCTTGCACTGGCAGGACCCACGGGGCCCACAGCTACAAATTTGGAAAAAAACATTAATATGATGGGCCGAAGCAGAAGGGAGGGCACTACACCAAGAAGCGGCGAGGGGCTGCAGCCCTGTAGAATTGGCAAGAAAATGGGACTGCTTGGTAGACTTCCTTTAGGAACCTAACGCAGAAACAGAGTATCAGTCCCCAATATCTGATGAACCATACAGCGATGAAGAACTTAACCAGCAGAACTAGCTGAACGCTGTTCGACCCTGACTCTGATTCAAGCCGATCAAGTGAGAAGAAACCCTAACTGAACACTTTGGAAATCCTAATGTGATAAGCTGATACAGGGGAGGGAATGATGAGGGCATAGTTAACACAAGATGTTGATTGTGTCAGTATATGTTGTCAATAAAAACCCAATATATATATATATATATTTTTTTAAAGAATAAAAAAAAAAAAAAAGAAATCGACCCTTATCAAGGTCAACCCCATGGGAGATCCAGTAAGTGTGAAGAAAGGTCTCGGAGGAAGGCATGGAGAGCTACTGGTGGGGCATATACACTTATTAGGTAAATGGTGTGTCCCTCAATTGTGCCAGTGCGGATTAGGAAGCGGTCCATGAGAGACTATCATGGGGAAGGATCTTCAAAACAATATGGCCCCTCCTCTGGATCCCCTAGAATGCCCTGCATGGTACACACTATCATAACATCTACAGGCCAGAAAAGGACAGCAGTTGCCCAGGAGTTGACTCTCCTGAAGTAATAGTACATCTGGTGAAAGGCAGTGCGCAAAAGTGAAGATCTCTTCACTCAGTCTAGCAGGCCATTAACATTCCATGAAATAGCATGCAAGGCTATTGCAGGGGTGTAGCAAGGCGTTTGCATGCGAAGAGAGAGGATCTCTTGTGTTGCTCCTCACCCAGCAAATAGTAGAAAGAACTGCGTACTGAGTTTAAAAGTAAGTGTGTCTGTATATGAAGACCTCCTGAAGGAACAGTTGCCATACAAGATTAGATGAACAACAAATCAAACAGTAAAACTTTACTGAATCTCAACCTCTAACACCCTCCTCTCCCCATACTTTCCTACCACAAGCACCTGTCAACCCCCTGAACAATGAAAACATCGAAAAAATAAGCTACAAACTCAACAATAAAAGAGTGGTGTAGTGGACCCCTCCTTTATGAAGAATAAGTGGTAGCCATCGACTTATAACTCAATAAGCTTTCCCAGGGGATATTGCTCTTGTGCTCGCAGTCATGGGTTGTTGCAGGTTAATGGCAATGTGGGGCTACGAGAAAGATCAGAGTCAACATCGCATTGCGGTGGAGCTTGTGGTGGTCTTTCAGGATCGTGTGTACTCGGTGGATGCTGTCTGCTCCAGAAAGTTGTTGTGTCACCAACGAGGATGGAGGGTCTCCTTGAGCCCTGGGAATCATAGGTAGGACATGATGTCTCCACTGTGATCAAGTCCGATGGCATTGGGGTTTAGGCCTTGTTCCCGCAGTTGGTAGTTTCGGACCACCAGAGGGGCGTGTATGGGTCTCCACTGGGATCTAGTGGGGACAGTCCTCTGTGAGCCACTGTGAGAAAGTAGCCTCTTTCTAGCCTTGTTACCCCCACTTTTGGCCTGTTTGTGAGTGTATGTCAGGGTGTTTTCACTGTCTCACTGGGATCCTGCTAGCCAGGGCCCAGTGCTCATAGTGAAAACCCTATGTTTTCAGTATGTTTGTTATGTGTCACTGGGACCCTGCTAGTCAGGACCCCAGTGCTCATAAGGTTGTGGCCTATATGTGTGTGTTCCCTGTGTAGTGCCTAACTGTCTCACTGAGGCTCTGCTAACCAGAACCTCAGTGGTTATGCTCTCTCATTTCTTTCCAAATTGTCACTGACAGGCTTTTACCAATTTACATTGGCTTACTGGAACACCCTTATAATTCCCTAGTATATGGTACTGAGGTACCCAGGGTATTGGGGTTCCAGGAGATCCCTATGGGCTGCAGCATTTCTTTTGCCACCCATAGGGAGCTCTGACAATTCTTACACAGGCCTGCCACTGCAGCCTGAGTGAAATAACGTCCACGTTATTTCACAGCCATTTTACACTGCACTTAAGTAACTTATAAGTCACCTATATGTCTAACCTTTACCTGGTAAAGGTTAGGTGCAAAGTTACTTAGTGTGAGGGCACCCTGGCACTAGCCAAGGTGCCCCCACATTGTTCAGAGCCAATTCCCTGAACTTTGTGAGTGCGGGGACACCATTACACGCGTGCACTACATATAGGTCACTACCTATATGTGGCTTCACAATGGTAACTCCGAATATGGCCATGTAACATGTCTATGATCATGGAATTGCCCCCTCTATGCCATCCTGGCATAGTTGGCACAATCCCATGATCCCAGTGGTCTGTAGCACAGACCCTGGTACTGCCAAACTGCCCTTCCTGGGGTTTCACTGCAGCTGCTGCTGCTGCCAACCCCTCAGACAGGCATCTGCCCTCCTGGGGTCCAGCCAGGCCTGGCCCAGGATGGCAGAACAAAGAACTTCCTCTGAGAGAGGGTGTGACACCCTCTCCCTTTGGAAAATGGTGTGAAGGCAGGGGAGGAGTAGCCTCCCCCAGCCTCTGGAAATGCTTTGTTGGGCACAGATGTGCCCAATTCTGCATAAGCCAGTCTACACCGGTTCAGGGGACCCCTTAGCCCTGCTCTGGCGCGAAACTGGACAAAGGAAAGGGGAGTGACCACTCCCCTGACCTGCACCTCCCCTGGGAGGTGTCCAGAGCTCCTCCAGTGTGCTCCAGACCTCTGCCATCTTGGAAACAGAGGTGCTGCTGGCACACTGGACTGCTCTGAGTGGCCAGTGCCACCAGGTGACGTCAGAGACTCCTTGTGATAGGCTCCTTCAGGTGTTGCTAGCCTATCCTCTCTCCTAGGTAGCCAAACCCTCTTTTCTGGCTATTTAGGGTCTCTGTCTCTGGGGAAACTTTAGATAACGAATGCAAGAGCTCATCCGAGTTCCTCTGCATCTCTCTCTTCACCTTCTGCCAAGGAATCGACTGCTGACCGCGCTGGAAGCCTGCAAAACTGCAACAAAGTAGCTAAGACGACTACTGCAACTCTGTAACGCTGATCCTGCCGCCTTCTCGGCGGTGCATGCTGTGGGGGTAGTCTGCCTCCTCTCTGCACTAGAAGCTCCGAAGAAATCTCCCGTGGGTCGACGGAATCTTCCCCCTGCAACCGCAGGCACCAAAAAGCTGCATTACCGGTCCCTTGGGTCTCCTCTCAGCACGACGAGCGAGGTCCCTCGAATCCAGCAACTCTGTCCAAGTGACTCCCACAGTCCAGTGACTCTTCAGTCCAAGTTTGGTGGAGGTAAGTCCTTGCCTCACCTCGCTAGACTGCATTGCTGGGAACCGCGACTTTTGCAGCTACTCCGGCCCCTGTGCACTTTCCGGCGGAAATCCTTTGTGCACAGCCAAGCCTGGGTCCACGGCACTCTAACCTGCATTGCACGACGTTCTAAGTTGGTCTCCGGCGACGTGGGACTCCTTTGTGCGACTTCGGGTGAGCACCGTTTCACGCATCCTCGTAGTGCCTGTTTCTGGCACTTCTCCGGGTGCTACCTGCTGCTGAGAGGGCTCCTTGTCTTGCTCGACGTCCCCTCTCTCTCCTGGTCCAATTTGCGACCTCCTGGTCCCTCCAGGGCCACAGCAGCGTCCAAAAACGCTAACCGCACGATTTGCAGCTAGCAAGGCTTGTTGGCGTTCTTTCGGCGGGAAAACACTTCTGCACGACTCTCCACGGCGAGAGGGATCCGTCCACCAAAGGGGAAGTCTCTAGCCCTTTTTGTTCCTGCAGAAACCTCAGCTTCTTCTGTCCAGTAGAAGCTTCTTTGCATCCACAGCTGGCATTTCCTGGGCATATGCCCATCTCCGACTTGCTTGTGACTTTTGGACTTGGTCCCCTTGTTCCACAGGTACCCTAGATTGGAAATCCAAAGTTGTTGCATTGTTGGTTTGTGTCTTTCCTGCATTATTCCTCTAACACGACTTCTTTGTCCTTAGGGGAACTTTAGTGCACTTTGCACTCACTTTTCAGGGTCTTGGGGAGGGTTATTTTTCTAACTCTCACTATTTTCTAATAGTCCCAGCGACCCTCTACAAGGTCACATAGGTTTGGGGTCCATTCGTGGTTCGCATTCCACTTTTGGAGTATATGGTTTGTGTAGCCCCTATCCCTATGTTTCCCCATTGCATCCTATTGTAACTATACATTGTTTGCACTGTGTTCTAAGACTATACTGCATATTTTTGCTATTGTGTATATATATCTTGTGTATATTTCCTATCCTCTCACTGAGGGTACACTCTAAGATACTTTGGCATATTGTCATAAAAATAAAGTACCTTTTTTTTTAGTATAACTCTGTATTGTGTTTTCTTATGATATTGTGCATATGACACGAAGTGGTACTGTAGTAGCTTCACACGTCTCCTAGTTCAGCCTAAGCTGCTCTGCTAAGCTACCATTATCTATCAGCCTAAGCTGCTAGACACCCTATACACTAATAAGAGATAACTGGACCTGGTGCAAGGTGCAAGTACCCCTTGGTACTCACTACAAGCCAGTCCAGCCTCCTACAGCCACTGCCAAGCAATTTCTGGGGAATTCTGTTTGCGCGGACCACTCAAAGGTTTACTGGGAAGAGGAGGCGGTATTGGAGACCCATGGCTCTCAGTTTTTGCTTCACCTCAGTATAAGAGCATCTTCCTTGTTGAATCTGAGTATAGTCCGGAAAGAGAAGGACCTTGACATCTCTACAACGAAGGTCTGGACGGGTGCGGGGCTCTCTGAGAACAGCATCTCTGTGGCAGAAGTTTAGGATGTGTGCGATCATTAGCTTAGGAGGAGCACCAGGTGGCAGTTTAGGTCTTTGGGTGCGGTGAGCTAGCTCGACTGCAAACCAGGGTGAGAGGTCAGCCGGCATCCATTTTTTTTATCCAGGCTTCCAGTCCACAGCCTGGGTGTGTTCCACTGTTTCTGGTACGCCTATCACTCTTATATTATTGTGCCTAGATCTGTTTTCAGCATCTTTGGCACGGCGATGGAGTTCTGCCATGTAGGTGTGCAGCTTTGACATATGGGTTTTGAGTGTTACAACATAGTCCTGTATTGTAGAGAGCTTTGACTCCACTTCCTTAATTCATGCTGCAGCGTTCTGTAGATCTTGTTTGAGCAGGGCATTATCTTCGCATACTTCGCCTATCTTAGTTTCTACAGTCGAATGAGAGACATGAATGACTTGGAGGACAGTTGTAAGGTCACTGTCGGCAGCAGTTGCTTTTTCCATTGCACCCTTGCCAATGGCACCAGTAGTGGGGCCAGTACTGTATTGGTCCATGCGGGCTTGGGCTGATGTTGAACATGCCGGTTTATCCTTGCCCATGTCTCTCAGCCTCACCCTCAAGGAGTTGGCCCACTTGCCACAGTGATGCAGATGGGACATGTAGGAAGTTGGCTCTGTATATACTATTTCAAAGTAAGAAATAGTGTGCACAGAGTCCAAAGGTTCCCCTTAGAGGTAAGATAGTGGCAAAAAGAGATAATTCCAATGCTCTATTTTGTGGTAGTGTGGTCGAGCAGTAGGCTTATCAGAGGGTAGTGTTAAGCATTTGTTGTACACACACAGGCAATAAATGAGGAACACACACTCAAAGACTTACTCCAGGCCAATAGGTTTTTATATAGAAAAATATATTTTCTTAGTTTATTTTAAGAACCACAGGTTCAAGATTTACAAGTAATACTTCAGATGAAAGGTATTTCACTCAGATATTCTAGGAACTTTGAATAATCACAATAGCTTGTACAGTTTTGACAAAAAATGGCAATAAGCTATTTTAAAAGTGGGGACACTGCAAAAATCAACAGTTCCTGGGGGAGGTAAGTAAATGTTAAGTTCACAGGTAAGTAAAACACTTACAGGGTTCAAAGTTGGGTCCAAGGTAGCCTACCGTTGGGGGTTCAAGGCAACCACAAAGTTACCACACCAGCAGCTCAGGGCCGGTCAGGTGCAGAGGTCAAAGAGGTGCCCAAAACACATAGGCTTCAATGGAAACAGGGGTGCCCCGGTTCCAGTCTGCCAGCAGGTAAGTACCCGCGTCCTCGGAGGGCAGACCAGGAGGGTTTTGTAGGGCACCGGGGGGGACACAAGCAGGCACAGAAAGAACACCCTTAGCGGCACAGTGGCGGCCGGGTGCAGAGTGCAAACAGGCGTCGGGTTTCAGATAGGAATCAATGGGGAGACCCGGGGGTCTCTTCAATGATGCAGGCGGGCACAGGGGGGGCTTCTCTGGGTAGCCACCACCTGGGCTAGGCAGAGGGTCGCCTGGGGGTCGCTCCTGCACTGGAGTTCAGTTCCTTCAGGTCCTGGGGCTGCGGGTGCAGTGCTGGTTCCAGGCGTCGAGTTCCTTGTTACAGGCAGTCGCGGTCAGGGGGAGCCTCTGGATTTCCTCTGCAGGCGTCGCTGACGGGACTCAGGGGGGTCAACTCTGGCTACTGACTGGCTTGCAGTCGCCAGGGAGTCCTCCCTGAAGTGTTAGTTTTCCGCAGGTCGAGCCGGGGGTGTCCGATGCAGAGTGGAAAGTCTCATGCTTCCGGCGGGAAACGTGGGGTCTTTAAAGTTGCTTCTTTGTTGCAGAAAGTTACAGTTTCTTGAACAGGGCCGCTGTTCTTGGGAGCTTCTTGGTCCTTTAGATGCAGGGCAGTCCTCTGAGGCTTCAGAGGTCGCTGGTCCCTGTTGATGCGTCGCTGGTGCAGTTTTTGTCGAAGTAGGGAGACAGGCTGGTGGGGCTGGGGCCAAATCAGTTGTCGTCTCCGTCTTCACTGCAGGACTTCAGGTCAGCAGTCCTTCTTCTTCTTTAGGTTGCAGGAATCTATCTTCCTCGGTTCTGGGAGCCCCTAATTACTAAATTTAGGGGTGTGTTTAGGTCTGGGAAGGCAGTAGACAACCCTCTTTGTGCCTCCTCCCTGTGGGGAGGGTGGCACATCCCTCATCCTATTGGGGGAATCCTCCTTCTATAAGATGATTTCTAAAAGTAAGAGTCACCTCAGCTCAAGACACCATAGGGGCTGTCCTGACTGGGGGGTGACTCCTCCTTGTTTTCCTCATTATCTCCTCCACCCTTGCCGCCAAAAGTGGGGGCTGTGGCCAGAGGGGCGGGTCTCTCCACTAGCTGGGATGCCCTGTGGTGCTGTAACAAAGGGGGTGAGCCTTTGAGGCTCACCGCCAGGTGTTACAGTTCCTGCAGGGGGAGGTGAGAAGCACCTCCACCCAGTACAGGCTTTGTTCCTGGCCACAGAGTGACAAAGGCACTCTCCCCATGTGGCCAGCAACATGTCTGGTGTGTGGCAGGCTGGCAAAAACTAGTCAGCCCACACTGGAAGTCGGGTATGTTTTCAGGGGGAATCTCTAAGATGCCCTCTGGGTATATTTTACAATAAAGTGCACACTGGCATCAGTGTGCATTTATTGTGCTGAGAAGTTTGATACCAAACTTCCCAGTTTTCATTGTAGCCATTATGGTGCTGTGGAGTTCGTGTTTGACAGACTCCCAGACCATATACTCTTATGGCTATCCTGCACTTACAATGTATAAGGTTTTTCTTAGACACTGTAGGGGCATAGTGCTCATGCACTTATGCCCTCACCTGTGGTATAGTGCACCCTGCCTCAGGGCTGTAAGGCCTGCTAGAGGGGTGACTTACCTATGCCACAGGCAGTGTGAGGTTGGCATGGCACTCTGAGGGGAGTGCCATGTCGACTTAGTCATTTTCTCCTCACCAGCACACACAAGCTGGCAAGCAGTGTGTATGTGCTGAGTGAGGGGTCCCTAGGGTGCCATAAGACATGCTGTAGCCCTTAGAGACCTTCCCTGGCATCAGGGCCCTTGGTACCAGGGGTACCAGTTACAAGGGACTTACCTGGGTGCCAGGGTTGTGCCAATTGTGGAGACAAAGGTACAGTTTAGGGAAAGAACACTGGTGCTGGGGCCTGGTTAGCAGGGTCCCAGCACACTTTCAAATCATAACTTGTCATCAGCAAAGGCGAAAAGTCAGGGGGTAACCATGCCAAGGAGGCATTTCCTTACACAACCCACCCCCCACACCCAAGCGAAAGTGGATGAGACTAACCTTTCCCAAGAGAGTCTTCATTTTCTAAGTGGAAGAACCTGGAAAGGCCTTCTGCATTGGCATGGGCAGTCCCAGGTCTGTGTTCCACCATAAAGTCCATTCCCTGTAGGTATATGGACCACCTCAACAGTTTAGTATTTTCACCTTTCATTTGCATTAGCCATCTGAGAGGTCTGTGGTCAGTTTGAACTACAAAGTGAGTACCAAAGAGGTATGGTCTCAGCTTCTTCAGGGACCAGACCACAGCAAAGGCCTCCCTCTCAATGGCACTCCAACGCTGCTCCCCGGGGAGTAACCTCCTGCTAATAAAAGCAACAGGCTGGTCAAGGCCATCATCATTTGTTTGGGACAGAACTGCTCCTATCCCATGTTCAGAGGCATCAGTCTGCACAAAGAACTGCTTGGAGTAATCTTGAGCTTTGAGAACTGGTGCTGTGCACATAGCTTGTTTCAGGGTGTCAAAGGCCTTTTGGCATTGTACAGTCCAGTTTACCTTCTTGGGCATTTTCTTATAGGTAAGTTCTGTGAGGGGTGTCACTATGGATCCATATCCCTTCACAAACCTTCTATAGTAACAAGTCAAGCCAAGGAATGCCCTGGCTTGAGTCTGGGTTTTTGGAGCTACCCAGTCCAGAATAGTCTGGATCTTGGGTTGGAGTGGCTGAACTTGGCCTCCACCTACAAGGTGTCCCAAGTAAACCACAGTACCCTGCCCTATCTGGCATTTAGATGCCTTGATAGAGAGGCCTGCTGCTTGCAGGGCCTGCAAACCCTTCTTCAGGTGGACCAGGTGATCCTGCCAGCAAGAGCTAAAGACAGCAATATCATCAAGATAAGCTGCACTAAAGGTCTCCAAGCCAGCAAGGACTTGATTCACCAACCTTTGGAAGGTGGCAGGGGCATTCTTTAAGCCAAAGGGCATCACAGTAAACTGATAGTGCCCATCAGGTGTAGAGAATGCTGTCTTTTCTTTTGCTCCTGGTGCCATTTTTATTTGCCAGTACCCTGCGGTCAAGTCAAAGGTACTCAAGTATTTGGCAGCACCCAATTTGTCAATTAACTCATCTGCCCTTGGAATGGGATGGGCATCTGTCTTGGTGACATAATTAAGTCCTCTGTGGACCACACAAAACCTTATCTCTCTCTTGCCCTCTTTTGTGTGAGGTTTGGGGACTAAGACCACTGGGCTAGCCCAGGGGCTGTCAGAGTGCTCAATGACTCCCAATTCCAGCATCTTGTGGACTTCCACTTTGATGCTTTCCTTAACTTGGTCAGACTGTCTAAAAATTTTGTTTTTGACAGGCATGCTGTCTCCTGTGTCCACATCATGGGTACACAAGTGTGTCTAACAGGGGTTAGGGAAAAGAGCTCAGCAAACTGTTGTAGGACTTTCCTACAGTCAGTTTGCTGCTGGCCAGAGAGGGTGTCTGAATAGATCACTCCATCTACTGAGCCATCTTTAGGGTCAGGGAGAGGTTCACTCTCAACTTCCTGGTCCTCATCTGTAACCATTAACATGTTTACATCTGCCCTGTCATGAAAGAGTTTGAGGCGGTTCACATGGATCACCCTTTTGGGTGTCCTGCTAGTGCCTAGGTCTACCAAGTAGGTGACTTGACTCTTTCTCTCTAGCACTGGGTAAGGGCCACTCCATCTGTCCTGAAGTGCCCTGGGAGCCACAGGCTCCAGAACCCAGACTTTCTGCCCTGGCTGAAACTCAACCATAGCAGCCTTTTGGTCATACCACATCTTCTGGAGTTGTTGGCTGGCCTCAAGATTTTTACTTGCCTTTTCCATGTACTCTGCCATCCTGGAATGTAGGACTAGTACATAGTCCACTATATATTGCTTAGGCTCATGAAGAGGTCTCTCCCAGCCTTCTTTCACAAGAGCTAGGGGTCCCCTTACAGGATGGCCAAACAGAAGTTCAAAGGGGGAAAACCCTATTCCTTCTGAGGCACCTCTCTGTAGGTGAAAAGCAGACATGGCAAGAGGACATCCCATCTCCTATTGAGCTTTTCAGGGAGCTCCATGATCATGCCCTTCAATGTCTTGTTAAACCTTTCAACAAGACCATTGTTTTGTGGATGATATGGTGTGGTGAATTTGTAAGTCACCCCACACTCATTCCACATGTGTTTAAGGTATGCTGACATGAAGTTGGTACCTCTGTCAGAAACCACCTCCTTAGGAAATCCCACTCTGGTAAAGATACCAATGAGTGCTTTGGCTACTGCAGGGGCAGTAGTGGACCTAAGGGGAATTGCTTCAGGGTACCTAGTAGCATGATCCACTACTACTAGGATATACTCATTCCCTGAGGCTGTGGGAGGTTCAAGCGGACCCACTATGTCCACTCCCACTCTTTCAAAGGGGACCCCCACCACTGGAAGTGGAATGAGGGGGGCCTTTGGATGGCCACCTGTCTTACCACTGACTTGACAGGTGGCGCAGGAGGCACAAAGCTCCTTGACTTTATGGGACATGTTGGGCCAATAGAAATGGTTGACTAACCTCTCCCATGTCTTGGTTTGTCCCAAGTGCCCAGCAAGTGGAATGTCATGGGCTAAGGTCAGAATGAATTCCCTAAACTCCTAATGCACTACCACTCTCCAAGTGGCACAAGGTTTGGGATCTCTTGCCTCAGTGTAAAGGAGTCCATCTTTCCAATAGACCCTGTGGGTTCCACTGACATTTCCTTTTGTTTCCTCAGCAGCTTGCTGCCTAAGGCCTTCAAGAGAGGGACAGGTTTCTTGCCCCTTACACAGCTGTTCCCTTGTATGTCCCCCTGGGCCTAAGAGTTCAACCTGATAAGGTCACAACTCCATGGGCTCAGTTCCCTCAGCAGGCAGAACTTCTTCCTGGGAAGATAGGTTATTTTGCTTTTGCTGTGTTGAAGCTGGTTCCCCAGTCTTCTTTCCTTTTCTCGTGGAGGGTTGGACCATTATTCCAGACTCCAACACCTCTTTTTCACCCTGAGTCTTGCACTGTGCCCTTGTCTTGACACACACCAGTTCAGGGATACCCAGCATGGCTGCATGGGTTTTGAGTTCTACCTCAGCCCATGCTGAGGACTCCAGGTCGTTTCCAAGCAAACAGTCTACTGGGATAGCAGAGGGGACTACCACCTGTTTCAGGGCCGTGACCCCCTCCCCTTTCTCAAGTTACCATAGCCATGGGATGTACTTTAGTCTGATTGTCAGCGTTGGTGACTGGATGTTTGTCCAGTCAGGTATTGTCCTGGGGAAACCAGTTTGTCTGTCACCATTGTGACACTGGCACCTGTATCCCTCAGGGCTTCTACACTAGTCCCATTAATTAAGAGTTACTGCCTGTATTTTTACATATTAGGGGGCCAGGCAGCTAGTGTGGCTAAGTCCACCCCACCCTCAGAAACTAATGTAACTTCAGTGTGAACCCTGATTTGCTCTGGGCACACTGTTGATCCCACCTGGAGACTGGCTATTCCAGTGCTAGCTGGAGTAGTAGTAGAAGTGGAACCTTTCTTGGGACAGGCCTTGTCTCCAGTTTGGTGTCTTTGCTGATTAGAGCTACGACACCAGGCCTTTTTGGGATCAAAGTTTTTACCCTTGTACCCAAATGTAGATTGTGAAGAGGCTTTGGACCCTCCCTCCTGAGCAGGTTTTTGTGGCCCTGTAGAAGACTCTTTACTCTTTCCCTTGGATGTCTCAACACTCTTCCCCTGGGGAGTCTTTGTGACCCCTTTCTTTTGGTAGCCACCTGTGGAAGTCTTGGTCACCCTAGTCTTGACCCAATGGTCTGCCTTCTTTCCCAGTTCTTGGGGAGAAATTGGACCTAGGTCTACCAGTTGCTGATGCAGTTTATCATTGAAACAATTACTTAAAAGGTGTTCTTTCATAAACAGATTGTACAGCCCATCATAATCATTTACACCACTGCCATTAATCCAACCATCCAGTGTTTTGACTGAGAAGTCAACAAAATCAACCCAGGTCTGACTCGAGGATTTTTGAGCCCCCCTGAACCTTATCCTGTACTCCTTAGTTGAGAATCCAAAGCCCTCAATCAGGGTAGCCTTCATGAGGTCATAGGATTCTGCAACTTTTCCAGAGAGTGTGAGGAGTCTATCCCTACACTTTCCAGTGAACATTTCCCAAAGGAGAGCACCCCAGTGAGATTTGTTTACTTTTCTGGTTTCACAAGCCCTCTCAAAAGCTGTGAACCATTTGGTGATATCATCACCATCTTCATATTTTGTTACAATCCCTTTGGGGATTTTTAGCTTGTCAGTATTCTCTCTGACCCTATTTAAGCTGCTGCCACCATTGATGGGAGCTAAACCCATCTTGTTTCTTTCCCTTTCTATGGCTAGGAGCTGTTTCTCCAAAACCAATCTTTTGACCATCCTGGCTAATGGGAGGTCATCTTCATTGAGGCTGCCCTCAATGTTTTCAGAGGTACTGGACTCCCCTATGGAAGAACCAGTTTCTCTGACTAGGATTTGAGGAGTCAGGGTGTGAGGGACCCTGTTCTCCCTATTTAGGACAGGAGGGGGGAAGTCATCCTCCTGTTCACTAATTTCTCCATCTGAAGGATTATCCTCAGAGGGGTGGTCCCGTTTGAACTCTGCCAAAAGCTCCCGGAGCTGTACTTTGGTAGGGTTGGACCCAGTGTTTATCTTTTTTTAGCTTACAGAGACCTTAACTCTGACATCTTTAGATGCAGGTAAGGGGTGAGGTTGAGTTCCACCACCATCTCATCTGTGCTAGACATTATTTCTCCAAAAGTTGGGATTACTTTTTAAGAATCTAAAAACTACTTATAGAACTTAAATCCAATTTTTTACAAACTTTTAAACTCTAAAAGAAATGCTATCAGGGACTTACACAAGGCCCTAGCAGGACTTTTAAAAAATTAGAAAAATAGCTCAAATTTCAAAATTCAGTTTCTAATGAAATTTTTGGGAATTTTGACGTGTGTTCAGGTATTGGCTGAGTAGTCCAGCAAATGCAAATTCTTAGATCCCACCGCTGCCACCAATGTAGGAAGTTGGCTCTGTATATACTATTTCAAAGTAAGAAATAGTGTGCACAGAGTCCAAGGGTTCCCCTTAGAGGTAAGATAGTGGCAAAAAGAGAATTCTAATGCTCTATTTTGTGGTAGTGTGGTCGAGCAGTAGGCTTATCAGAGGGTAGTGTTAAGCATTTGTTGTACACACACAGGCAATAAATGAGAAACACACACTCAAAGACTTACTCCAGGCCAATAGGTTTTTATATAGAAAAATATATTTTCTTAGTTTGTTTTAAGAACCACAGGTTCAAGATTTACAAGTAATACTTCAAATTAAAGGTATTTCACTCAGGTATTCTAGGAACTTTGAATAATCACAATAGCTTGTACAGTTTTGACAAAAATGGCAATAAGCTATTTTAAAAGTGGACACTGCAAAAATCAACAGTTCCTGGGGGAGCTAAGTAAATGTTAAGTTCACAGGTAAGTAAAACACTTACAGGGTTCAAAGTTGGGTCCAAGGTAGCCCAACATTGGGGGTTCAAGGCAACCCCAAAGTTACCACACCAGCAGCTCAGGGCTGGTCAGCTGCAGAGGTCAAAGAGGTGCCCAAAAACACATAGGCTCAAATGGAAACGGGGGCGCCCCAGTTCTAGTCTGCCAGCAGGTAAGTACCCGTGTCCTCGGAGGGCAGACCAGGGGGGTTTTGTAGGGCACCGGGGGGGACACAAGCAGG
The DNA here is from genome assembly GCF_031143425.1 of Pleurodeles waltl. NCBI lineage: Eukaryota > Metazoa > Chordata > Amphibia > Caudata > Salamandridae > Pleurodeles > Pleurodeles waltl. Next base: position 1,026,221,839 of record NC_090437.1, on the reverse strand, counting down.
CACAGAAAGAACACCCTCAGCGGCACAGGGGCGGCCAGGTGCAGAGTGCAAACAGGCGTCTGGTTTCAGATAGGAATCAATGGGGAGACCCGGGGGTCTCTTCAACGATGCAGGCGGGCACAGGGGGGCTCCTCGGGGTAGCCACCCCCTGGGCTAGGCAGAGGGTCACCTGGGGGTCGCTCCTGCACTGGAGTTTGGTTCCTTCAGGTCCTGGGGGCTGCGGGTGCAGGCAGTCGCGGTCAGGGGGAGCCTCTGGATTTCCTCTGCAGGCGTCGCTGTGGGGGCTCAGGTGGGGGTCAACTCTGGCTACTCACGGGCTCGCTGTCGCTGGGGAGTCCTCCCTGAAGTGTTAGTTTTCCGCAGCTCGAGCCGGGGGCATCGGGTGCAGAGTGGAAAGTCTCACGCTTCCGGCGGGAAACGTGGGGTCTTTAAAGTTGCTTCTTTGTTGCAGAAAGTTGCAGTTTCTTGAACAGGGACGCTGTTCTCGGGAGCTTCTTGGTCCTTTAGATGCAGGGCAGTCCTCTGAGGCTTCAGAGGTCGCTGGTCCCTGTTTGATGCGTCACTGGTGCAGTTTTCGTCGAAGTAGGGAGACAGGCCGGTGGGGCTGGGGCCAAATCAGTTGTCGTCTCCGTCTTCACTGCAGGGCTTCAGGTCAGCAGTCCTTCTTTTTCTTTAGGTTGCAGGAATCTATCTTCCTCAGTTCTGGGAGCCCCTAAATACTGAATTTAGGGGTGTGTTTAGGTCTGGGAGGGCAATAGCCAATGGCTACTGGCCCTGAGGGTGGCTACACCCTCTTTGTGCCCCCATCCCTAATCCTATTGGGGGAATCCTCCTTCTCCAAGATGGAGGATTTCTAAAAGTAAGTCACCTCAGCTCGGGACACCTTAGGGCAGAGGTCTTCAAACTGGGGGGCGGGCCCCCCTAGGGGGGCCTGAAGTGATCCCAGGGGGGGGCCCAGACTCTGGACAAAATAAATATTATACAGATAACAGGCCTTTGTTTTAAGCAGAAGCATGTTATTGCAGTTTTAAAAAGGTAACAGTACTTAACTGCAATGTTTAAATAGGTTTAGACATATTTAAACATTGCCATGTTTATAAAATAATTGTGAAAAATTCTGAGGGGGGCCCAATGATTTTTATTTTTCAACTGGGGGGGCGCGGCATTAAAAAGTTTGGAGACCTCTGCCTTAGGGGATGTCCTGACTGGGGGTGACTCCTCCTTGTTTTCCTCATTATCTCCTCCAGCCTTGCCACCAAAAGTGGGGGCAGTGGCCGGAGGGGCAGGCATCTCCACTAGCTGGGATGCCCTGTGGTGCTGTAACAAAGGGTGAGGCTCACCGCCAGGTGTTACAGTTCTTGCAGGGGGAGGTGAGAAGCACCTCCACCCAGTACAGGCTTTGTTCCTGGCCACAGAGTGACAAAGGCACTCTCCCCATGTGGCCAGCAACATGTTGGGTGCGTGGAAGGCTGGCAAAGATTAGTCTGCCCACACTGGAAGTCGGGTATGTTTTCAGGGGGCATCTCTAAGATGCTCTCTGGGTGTATTTTACAATAAAGTGCACACTGGCATCAGTGTGCATTTATTATGCTGAGAAGTTTGATACCAAACTTCCCAGTTTTCAGTGTAGCCATTATGGTGCTGTGGCGTTCGTGTTTGACAGACTCCCAGACCATATACTCTTATGGCTACCCTGCACTTACAATGTCTAAGGTTTTGCTTAGACACTGTAGGGGCATAGTGCTCATGCACTTATGCCCTCACCTGTGGTATAGTGCACCCTATCTTAGGGCTGTAAGGCCTGCTAGAGGGGTGACTTACCTATGCCACAGGCAGTGTGAGGTTGGCATGGCACTCTGAGGGGAGTGCCATGTCGACTTAGTCATTTTCTCCTCACCAGCACACACAAGCTGGCAAGCAGTGTGTATGTGCTGAGTGAGGGGTCCCCAGGGTGGCATAAGACATGCTGCAGCCCTTAGAGACCTTCCCTGGCATCAGGGCCCTTGGTACCAGGGGTACCAGTTACAAGGGACTTACCTGAGTGCCAGGGTTGTGCCAATTGTGGAGACAAAGGTACAGTTTAGGGAAAGAACACTGGTGCTGGAGCCTGGTTAGCAGGGTCCCAGCACACTTTCAAATCATAACTTGTCATCAGCAAAGGCGAAAAGTCAGGGGGTAACCATGCCAAGGAGGCATTTCCTTACAGGAGAGTTCTCAGGCAGGAAGATCTGACAAGTCCAACAATGCTGTCCCACTCTTTGCTGGGTCTGGAGGGACTCTGGAAATGAGAGACTGGTCTTACTGATCCGTTATTCGCAATTATGCGGCAAAATCAGGTGGCGGTGGCAGGTCAAGGGCCCGCAACAGGTCAAAAGGAGGTGGTTGGTCTTGGCTGGTAACCTCTGCTGTGGTAGAATGTGCAGGGGTAATCAGTGGGGCTGGAGGGATTGGAAGCAGTAGGTTGTGTTTTGCAGGTCAGGTAGTCCCCAGCCTCACCCAGAGGGTCCAGGGCAGAGTCAAGATTGCTGGTAAGCAATTTTGTGTCTCTGTTGTGTGCAATCGGAGTCGGCACAGGAAAGTTCTGGGGGTAGCCACACAGTCAAGAATCAGGGCACCCAGGAGGCCTAATTGAGGGCTTCGAGGCAGCCACTGCATCCAGCTGATAAGAGGTGAAAGGGTTGAGCCCTTTTCCTTGTGGTGTATGCAGAACCTCTGTGGGGGTTGCAGTTCTGCACAAATTTAGCATAGTAGATTGTAATGTGTGGCCCCAGAGTTGTCTGTGGGGCCCCTCAGCAAGCTCTTCATGCGCCACATTTGGACTGGTAGCCCCCCGCTACGTCCCCGGTTGTGCAGCGTGTCAGCAGAGGACTCCATCAGCTCTTATCCTCAAGCTGCATGGATTAATGGCATCGTGGGGTGCAGGCATGGGGACAGCTGAGGGCCACAGGCCGCCAAACCCCCTAACGCCCCACGAAGCAACACTTCATCGGGTGGGGGGGGAGATGCTATAAATATAGGACGTCCCATCCCCCACCGCACCAGAAGAGAAGCAGTGAGGCCACCCATCGGCGGTCACACTCACCATAATCCGGTTCCTGCTCCGTGTGCCGGGACTGTCAGACAGCACTGTAGTTGGGCAGCACAAGGGGACCCCCGGTTTTAGCCACCACACAGAGCTCAGGCCCCTTCAGCTGGTGATGTTCCCCCCTTAGGGTGTCAGTATGTGTGAGCTGCCATCTTGCTGTGGCTTTGCGGACCTCCGCTACAGGTCCCCAGTCAGAGTGACGCTAAAGCCCATAATGGCTCAGACAGGGAACCACCTGGGATGCCCGTCTGGGCATGTTCGTGGTGTCGATGGTGGTAGAGTGATACGAATGACGGAGGGGTCCAGGAGCACTCCTAGAGTGCACCCGCCATCTTAATGTCCTTGGCCACCGGTGTGCTAAACGTTTAAACAGATTTAGGTCCTCTCCCCACCCTAGCACTATGGATGGTGGTGATGCCAGACTTCCAACAAGTGGAGGTTGTCCATCATCTCCCTCAGAGAGGTTTCCATATGAGGCTTTTGGCTCTGTCTAGGGGGAATTCTGTCCAGTCTCCAATTAACCACACAGTTTGTGTTCCCTGCACACAAAAGTCTCATGTGTATGTACGGAGCAATTAACTTCAGCATCTCAAGGTAGAAGTTTGTCATCTACATTGAGTGCAAAGGTATTTACAGTGCAAGTGTCAAACTCATTCAGTGTCCCCATAACAATAACATAATGCCCCTGGAGGTCCTGATGTACCTCCTTCTGTAACAATGGACCCCAACCCTTCAGCATATTTGGAGTATGTAACTGGAAACTGATGTTCCTTCCATCTCTTTCCCAAGCGTGTGGCAGGTGGGTCTCCTGGAGGAGTGCCTCTGTACCCTCTCTGCTAGTATGAGTGCACCCAGTATCTCTTACCACAGTCGGTTAGCCCACAGACGTTCCATGTAATCAATGTCCTATTCATAATATAATAGTGAAGCCTGGGTGTGGTAGGTCACTGGTAGGGAGGTTGCATAGACTTCTAAGGCTCCCAAGGCAGGCATGATGAATAAGGTGCTGCACAGGTATCTTGGTAGCCTCTCCCCAGCCTTGTCCCAAACCTCTGGTCAGGCCCAGACCTCCTCTGGGTTCATAAGAGAGGTTTTTATCTTGGAAAATCACTTTGAGGTAGGCGGGCAAGAGCAACATATCCTGGAGATTCTTAGCTCTCAATTTTGTTTTCACCTCACCACAGGATTTTGTGGTGATTGCACTTTCCTGGTATGATTTGGTTCAATGGAAATAGTTCTGTTTTCGAAAGCTAGGCAGCCAGCCTCCCTGGCCACCCCTAGGATACAGGCTCGATCTTCATAAGTCAGAACACAGGCAATTATAGCTCTAGGCGGAGGCCACAGAACGCCTGGCGCAGGCGGCCGCATCAAGACCTACACAGTTAAGAGGCCTCATGATTGCAGTTTGCAGCAAATCCAGGCGAGTTCTTGAAAAAGGATGCCGCAGGTGCACCTCCCGCCCAGTCCACCAAACCCAGGAAGCATAAATTATTGCACTGATTTTAGGGAGGTCACCTGTTCCTTCAGTGCTTTCGCTTCATTTGTAGGACTAACACCGAACCTCCAAGTTGTGGACTGTCACAGCTACGTTCCGCAAGTCTGTGTGCAGCAAGTTCAAGTCTATAGCAATGTCTGCTATTCTCCCCTCCAGTGTTTCTCCGGAGCTATGCATAGTAAACCGGTCCACTGGCGAGGTCTCCTCAGAGTGACCTCCCTGCGCTCCCTCTGGGATTTTGTCAGGCGTGTAGTATGGTGAGGTGCATTATAGTATTAATCTGCCGTGGCTTCGTGTTTTTTTCCTTAACCATGATTACGCCACCAGTGATGAAAAGCAGGCAGGCCAAGCGTCCCAGTTATTCACAAGTCCGGGGCAGGACGCATGAGTCTCCCGTTTACCCCTTGTCAACAGCTCAGGCAGAAGTCTTTGGTGCAGGCTGTCGAACCACTCACAAGGCAAGACCCGGGGCAGCTCCTGCTTGTCTCCGTAGTGCCCAGTTTCCTCTACCCCCCTCCATGGAGAGCCTGCAACCAAGGATAGGGGGGGCAGCGCTGCAAAGAGCCGCGGTCACCACCTTGCCCCAGATGGCACTGGGGCACAGTCTCTTTTCACCACCACCGGAAATGCCAAATCAAGTGGCACAAATGCATCAGGATCTCGTCAGGAAAACTCGTCGCCACCAGCCTGCGGGCAACTTCTTTCCTCTTCCATCAGGTATTAAGGATAATGCAGTCAACATCATGTAGGATTACTTCTGGGGTTGCTGGAATTCTATGTCAGGACCGGAGGCTCCGATTATGCTTCTCAATTCTTTACTACTCATAAACAGCAGCCAATGAAAAACAATAAACATTAATGAGGCTTTGAACCCCGCCTCCCATAACCACCAGTAGCAGCCCAGCATAGTCTATAAACTAGGGAGGCACCAACTGACGTCTTCTTTCTTTGCCGCTCCGCAGTCAGATAAATGCCTCCCCATTTGTGCCTAATTTTGGGCACTGTTATGTGGAAATGTTATCGCACAATTTATTACCTTTGATGTGTTTTCCTTCCTCGCGCGCTCTGCTTGCCTGCGCGCGCTAGGGTGCATGTTGCACCCATAGTCTGTTTTTCGTTGTATTGTGGTATCGCCGCTCTCGCTTGCAAGTCGCGTGCTTTGCACGCGCGCTGCAAGCATTTTTCTTCAGACAGCTTCTGAGGCCCAGGTTCCTGGGTTTTCTCGTTTCTGCCCTTTCTTTTGCCTCATCACAGCTGTATTTTTCCCCCACGCATGAGTGCGCCGAGGAGGTGAGGCGACCAGAAGGTCAGGCACGGCTTGCCTGTCTTCTGGGTCACGGAGTTCTTGCGCACCAGGAGACGTGCGTGCAGAGCCCAATTGGGCTATTCACGCGCGTGTAGGAAAGTGACGTGTGTCAACTTCCCTTTCTCGTCGAACACAGACACCGGCCCCGGGCTGATCGAACACGGGCAGTGAATATTTTTAGTAGTTGTACAATATTGTACCTCGTTTTTCTTACTTAAATAGTGAGTCTGCTATTAAATATTCCTGTGCAGGCACTCGACTTCTGGTGCAGCTAATTTGACTTTTGACACCCCTGACAAGTGCTGGCTGGGGTTGGAACAATTAAGAACTTGCTATTTCTGCAATTGTGAGCACTTCAATTTGTGAAGTTTGACAGTGGTGATACCATGTCTGATGAAGAGTATTATGGTCAGGGCTTGGAGATGTATGGCCCCTATGAGGACAAAGACTACTATTTTGATTCCTGTTTTGAACAGGTTATTGACTCTTCCATACAGAAGTCCTTGGATAAAGTAATTTCATCGGCCCTTGTACCCTTATCCAAAAAGATTGATGATCTGGCTGGCCCTTCTCCGTCTCTTCCTTCTGGAGATACTTCATCTCCGTCTGTCCCTTCTACTGAACAGCTGTGTTCTCACAAGCAAGTTGACCAATATCCCCATTTCTTCTACCTCTGAACATACTTTCGCTTCAAATCCTTCCACTCCTATAACTTTGCCTACTGCTGTTTCTGATTCTGAAACGCACGAAGAAGCGTAAACTTTCCTCTTCCTTCTCTCCTTCTCCTTTTTCTTTCGAATCTTCTGATATTATTCATCCTAGATCATCAGATTGGGCTCCAGCCCCCGCTGTCGTGGATTATATGCACCTGCATATTTGGAAAGGGTTTGAGAAGGAGGTCAGATCCAGATTGAGATCGGAGTGTCCGCGTTCAGATTTACCACACAAAACTTCGCTCCCTCCTGAGATTGATAATGCGATGGTGACATTCCTTAAGAAATATAATAAGGATCCAAAGAAGGGGATAGGCAGGGCCCTCAAGGCTTGTCAAGATAAACTGTTAGATGTTTCCGGTCCCCTCGCAAAAATGCTCGAATAGGCTCTTCAGGCTCAGGAAACTGGAGCAGCCATCCATCTGGAGGTTCTGGCTGGGTGGACTCAACAAGCCATTTGTTTTCTTGGCAATGCAAACTGTGCATTAGCTTCAGAACGTAGAAAGTCCGTCTTACTGCGTATTAATCCTCAACTGGCAGATATGGCTTCGGCTGAGGCAGGTCCTCTAGCTGAGGGACAACTTTTTGGGGACAACTTTGTGAAGGACATTGCAAAATTCATCAACACTTTCACGTCATTGGATAAATCCCAATCTTCCCTCAAAAGAATGTTTAACCCACTTTTTGGACGGGCCAGTCAATTTCGAGGATGCTCGACCGGCCGGGACTTTCAACAATGTCCTGCAAGAGGAAATTATGCAAGACGCAGGGGTTACACCCAAGATCCTTCCCAAGCAGGTTTCTATCCCTGCAGATATAGAGGAGCACGCAACCGCAACAATCGAGGCGCACATAGAGGTTACAGAGCCATTGATAACACCCCCACAGGTAATAAATCTTCCTAATCCTTCTATCCCCTTAGGAGGCAGACTACAATTTTTCGTTCAAAAATGGGCTTTCATTTCCTCAGACACATGAGTTCTAGATACTGTTCAGGGTTATTCCATAGAACTGGTAACTTTCCCTCAACAGCACACCCTGCCTCCTCCTATCCTTTTTTCCCAGCTAGACAAATCCTTTATAGGTGTGAAATTCAGGAATTGTTAACAAAGAAGGCTATTTCTCTCACTTCCCGCACACAAGGGGTTTCTGCAGCAACATTTTTTTGTTGCAAAAGAAAGGAGGCGGTCAGAGATTAGTACTCAACTTAAGAAACTTCAACCCCTTTGTGGTATACCGCCACTTCAAGTTGGAGGGCATCCATCTGTTGAGAGATCTTCTTCATGAGGGAGACTGTACGGTTTGTATAGACCTGAAGGACGCTTAATTATCAGTTCCCATAGCGCCTTCCCACTGGCAGTTTCTCCAATTTCAGTGGAGAGACAGTTGGTGCGAATACCTGACGCTCCCTTTCGGGCTGTCTTCAGCTGCTTGAGTGTTCCCCAATCTCTTGAAACCAGTAGTGGAAAATCTTTGCGAGAGAGGCATTCGCCTGATAATCTATCTAGATGACATGATTATCATGGCTCAGGATCGATCTCTGTTATTGACTCATCTGCTATGTGTAGGTTCTCTTCTTCAGGACCTGGGGATTGTGATCAAACACAAGAAATCCTGCATGATTCCATCTCAGCAATTAGAGTTCTTGGGATTACAGGTGGATTCAATAAAAGCCTAGTCACTCCTTCCTTCTCAAAAAATGAAGTTGATCAAGAGAGAGTTGTGGATGTCATTATCGAAACAGATGGTTTCTTTGAGGTCCCTAGCACGGATTGTAGGCCTTTTGGCCTCTTCGATTCAGGTGGTCTTTCCGAGTCCTCTCCATTACAGAGCCTTGCAGAGATTACAAATCCAATTCCTTCAACAGGGTTTCTCATACGATCACCTGGTTCCGCTCTCTCTAGAAGCCAGAGAAGAGCTCCAATGGTGGCTCTCTCACATGGAGGCCTGAAATGGCAGGGCCATTTTTGGGGAAACCCCAAGGTGGTGATAATCAGATGGCAGTCGCTGGGGATGGGGAGCAAGATGCAGTCCTTTTTCGACAGGAGGGAGGTGGTCCTCAGAGGAATTGCAACTCCACATCAATTGTCTGGAACTCTTAGCGGGTTCTTTTCCCATCAGATCTCTTTCCCCTCTCAGGAGCAATTGTTGTATTCTTCTGAAAATGGACAATGTGTCCGCAGTCCAATACACCAATCGTTTGGGGGTAACGAGGTCTCGCCTCCTGGCGAATATTGCCAGGGAGTTTTGGCATCTTTGTCTGGATCGGAAGATCATGATGATAGCGGAATTCCTTCCGGGCAACAACAACCTAGTGGCAGAATAGAACTCCTGGTTCTTGAGGGATTCCAACAATTGGAAATTTCTTCCTTCTGTATTTCAGAAAGTCATAGGGTTGTTGGGATCATGTTAAGTGGATCTGTTTGCGTCTCGCCCCAATTTCCAGATCCCAAACTTTTTTCTCCCAGCTCTCCCAAGCCCCGCTGATCCGCTACGACCCCACCACCCTCCACGCCCTCAACCCAGGGTGCTCCAACACCTGCTTCCAAGCTCACCCCAAACGCACCCATGGACCCTTCGCCTGCAACTCCTGCAAACGCATCTTCCACCACGCAACTACCACGACCACAAGCCCATGCGCCATCAACCGCCTCAAGTGCATCCTGGTCAACGCTTGTTCCGTCCACAAGCACGCCGTTGAACTCTGGGACCTCCTAGACTCCACAGCCCCGGACGTCGCCTTCATCACGGAGACCTGGATGAACGCCTCCTCTGCTCCAGACATCGCCACCGCCATCCCTGAAGGCTACAAGATCTCCAGAAAAGACCGCACCAACCAAGTAGGGGGAGGTATCGCCATCGTCTTCAAAGACTCCATCAGCGTCACCACCTCCACCGAAGACACCCCTCTCGCCGCTGAACACCTGCATTTTCAGATTCGCACCGACCCGAGGACCACCCTCAGAGGATCCCTCGTCTACCGTCCTCCCGGACCGCGCGCCCCTTTCAGCGACGCCATCGCCGACTTCATCTTCCCGCACGCCCTCGCCTCACCGGACTACATCCTCCTAGGCAACCTCAACTTTCATCTGGAACAAAACAACGACCCCAACACCACCACCCTGCTCGACAACCTCGCCAACCTTGGCCTCAAACAACTGGTGAACACCGCCACCCACATCGCCGGACACACGCTCGACCCTATCTTCTCCGCCAGCAAACACATCTTCTTCAGCCACACCTCCGCTCTACACTGGACAGACCACAGCTGTGTCCACTTCACATTCCGACGCGAGACCCGCCACCTCCGCACTCAACCCATCCCTCGTCGACAGTGGAACAAGATCCCCGAAGAGCAACTCTTCTCCGCACTCGCCGCCAACCAACCCACCCTCACCACCGACCCCAACGACGCAGCCCTCAGCCTCACAAACTGGATCTCCAACTGCGCAGACAACCTTGCTCCCCTCAAATGCACGCATCGACAGACCAACACCAAAAAACCTCTCTGGTTCTCTGACACCCTCAAAGAATCAAAGAAAACTTGTCGCGCCCTCAAGAAGGCCTGGCGCAAGGACCACACCGCTGACAACATGACCGCCCTCAAGAACGCTACCCGCGAACACCACCACCTGATCTTCGCTGCTAAAAGGAACTTTTTCACCAACAGACTGGACAAAAACAGCCACAACAGCAGAGAACTCTTCAGCATCGTCAAGGAGTTCTCCAACGCCAACGCCGTCACGCCCTCACAGGATTTGTGCGAATCCCTCGCCACCTTCTTCCATCGCAAGATCACCTCCACGACAGCTTCGGACACCAGACCCAACCAAACACCACCGAACCCGCACCCCCGGCCATCACCCTCAACAACTGGACCCACATCAACACTGAAGAAACCAAATCCACCATGAACTCTATTCACTCCGGCGCCCCTTCGGACCCCTGCCCTCACTTCATCTTTAACAAAGCCGACGACATCATCGCCCCGCACCTCCAGGCCGTCATCAACTCTTCTTTTTCTTCTGCTACCTTCCCCGAATGCTGGAAACACGCCGAAGTCAACGCCCTACTAAAGAAACCTACGGCTGACCCAAGCGACCTGAAAAACTTCCGCCCCATCTCTCTCCTGCCTTTCCCAGCCAAGGTAATAGAGAAGACCGTCAACAAACAGCTGCCCACCTTCCTGGAAAACAACAACCTGCTCGACCCTTCACAAACCGGATTCCGAACCAACCACAGCACGGAAACCGCCCTCATCTCAGTCACAGATGACATCAGAACCCTGATGGACAACGGTGAAACAGTCGCCCTCATTCTCCTCGACCTCTCGGCTGCCTTCGACACCGTCTGTCACCGCACCCTAATCACCCGCCTCCGCTCCACCGGGATCCAAGGCCAGGCCCTGGACTGGATCGCCTCCTTCCTCTCAAACCGTTCCCAAAGAGTTTACCTCCCTCCGTTTAGCTCAGAACCCACTGAGATCATCTGCGGCGTACCTCAAGGCTCATCACTCAGCCCGACACTCTTCAATGTCTACATGAGCCCCCTCGCCAACATCGTACACAAGCACGACATCATCATCACCTCCTACGCCGACGACACCCAACTTATACTCTCCCTCACCAAGGACCTCGCCAGCGCCAAGACCAACCTACAAGAGGGTATGAAGGACGTCGCAGATTGGATGAGGCTCAGCTGCCTAAAGCTGAACTCTGAAAAAACGGAAGTCCTCATCCTCGGCAACACCCCGTCCGCCTGGGACGACTCCTGGTGGCCCACGGCCCTCGGCACCGCACCGATCCCCACAGACCACGCCCGCAACCTCGTCTTCATCTTGGACCCTCTTCTCACCATGACCAAGCAAGTCAACGCCGTGTCCTCCGCCTGCTTCCTCACCCTCCGCATGCTCCGCAAGATCTTCCGCTGGATCCCCGCCGACACTAGAAAAACCGTGACCCACGCCCTTGTCACGAGCCGCCTGGACTACGGCAACACCCTCTACGCTGGGACCACAGCCACACTCCAAAATCGCCTGCAACGCATTCAAAACGCCTCGGCCCGCCTCATCCTCGACGTACCCCGCAACAGCCACATCTCTGCACACCTGAGACACCTGCATTGGCTCCCAGTCAGCAAAAGGATCACCTTTCGACTTCTCACCCACGCACACAAAGCCCTCCACAACAAGGGACCGGAATACCTCAACCGACGCCTCAGCTTCTACGTCCCCACCCGCCTCCTCTGTCCTCTAGCCTCGAACTCGCTGCCGTCCCTCGCATCCGCCGCTCCACGGCAGGTGGGAGATCTTTCTCCTTCCTGGCGGCCAAAACCTGGAACTCCCTCCCCACCAGCCTCAGGACCACCCAGGACCACTCCGCTTTCCGGAGACTCCTAAAATCCTGGCTTTTCGAGCAGCAGTAACCACCTCTTTCCCCTAGCGCCTTGAGACCCGCACGGGTGAGTAGCGCGCTTTATAAATGTTAATGATTTGATTTGATTTGATTTTTCAGTTGGAGACCGGCTCTGTTGGCTCTGGCAACGGATGCGTTTCTGCAGGATTGGTCAACTCAGACGAATTATGCGTTTCCTCAGTTTGCCATGATTCCACTAGTCGCAACGTGCTTGCGCCGACAAGCAGCGTCTGCAGTTCTCATCACCCCCTTTTGGAAGAGTCAGCCCTGGTTTCCATCCCTCCTGGAACTCTCGATTGCTCTTCCTCTACAGCTCCTGATTTTTCCTCAACTCCCTCTAAATCTGGTGGGATCCCTGCACACTCTTCTTCTATCGGGTCAGCTGTGTCTCATTTTCCTGGACGATATCTGGAGACATTCACAAGTGCAGGGCCTTTCGGGTTCAGCTTGGGCTCCTTCCACCCACAAACGATACTCTCTGGCATGGAAAAAGCGGGTGGGTTGGTGTCTTCAAGGAGATGTGTATCTTGTGGGATCCGAAGTCAAGGACATTATTAATTTCCTGTCTGAGTGTGCAGATACTGGTCTATGTTACAGGTCAGTAAATAATTTTAGATCGACTATTTTGGCTGGACATTCATGGATCAATAATAAACTGGTTGGTCAACATCCTTTGGTATGTAAATTGCTGAAAGGTATCAGAGTAGCAATTCCACCTAGACCACACTACTCACAGCTTTGGAATGTGAATGTGGTTTAATCTTTTTTGACTAATTGGCCGGATAATCATCTGTTATCTATGAAACTATTGTCTGCAAAGTTAACTATGTTACTCTGTTTAATATCTTGTCGCAGGGTGTCAGATGTGTTAGATTTAGCAGGGAGGTTGTTTTCCACTTCTGGTGTTTCGTTTCTTATTTCCAAGCATACAAAATGCATGTCTTCTTCTGTGGATTACCCAGCTTTTCCACATAATGCAAATCTGTGTGTGGTCAAGTGTTTAAAGGTGTATGAAGAATGCACTGCAAGTTACAGAGTGGATCCGGTGGGTCCTCTTCTTATTTCCACTTTGAAATCCTTCAAACTGGTTTCAGCAGCTACTTTGGCACGCTGGGTTCGTTGGGTGATGGCAGAGGCAGGGATTGATATGTCTTTATCTGGGGCCCATTCCACCAGGGGGGCCATGACATCAAAAGCTTTTCTTTTGGGTTCTAGATTAGAAGATATTTTAGAGCAGCCGTCTGGTCCAGTGATTCTATGTTTAAAATGTTTTATTATAAACCAATAGTGCATGTGTCTAATTTTGTGGTGGATCAGCTTTGAACCAGCATAATCGGAGCCTCCGGTCCTGACACAGAATACAAAATGATCTAGTGTAGCGTTAAGAATTTTAGATTCTATTAAGGACACGGAGGCGAAGATTATCCCACCCAGTATATAAGTTGAAAATAAATGTTATAATGCAATGGGTTGTAGTATAATTTTTTTCCCATCCTGGAATTTTATGGTTGTATTATTCTTAAGTCTTATAATGGATTTTTATTTCGGAATCTGATTCCAAACAAGGATGAAGTTTTGACGGGCCGTCGTTTGGTCGTTTTTGGCAAGCTCGAAATCTTGGTTCTTTGTTCTACGCCCAAGAGACTGTTGATGGACTTGGTCACTGTATGTTTTTTCTGAATATACAAAGAAATAGAATGTCAGTTGGTGCCTCCCCAGTTTATAGACTGTTGGTCTGCTATTGTTAGTTATGGGAGGCGGGGTTCAAAGCCTCATTAATGTTTATTGTTTTTCATTGGCTGCTGTTTATGAGTAGTAAAGAACTGAGAAGCATAATCCTCGCCTCCGTGTCCTTAATAGAATCTACAATTCTTAACGCTACACAAAATTTTTTTGTATACTTGGCCATGATCCAAGCCACACTTCCCCTTGCATCCGTGGATTACCAAAAGCGAAGGGTGCCTAGATTTTTCTTCCCTAAATCCTTTGTTGCGTGTGGGATGGAACAAAACTGAGGGTTAAAGGATATAGGTGAATTCTGGAGCAGTCCTACGCATCCCCCGCCTGTTATATGTAGTTAGAAAGAGTTTGCACATATGTTGGTTAAAGTTCTGGTGGTTTTGTTCTGAAGACAGAAGAAACTGAAGGTTCCCTAACTTAGCTATATTTGACTATTTGACATCAGTTATGCATCAGAAAAGGGAAACAAATTACAAGGTTAACTCAGATCAATGGAATGATCACCACCAGAGAAGTGAGAAAGCAATGAAAAGAAACATAAATTGATGCTATAGACTGTTGAAGGAAAATGGAGAAAAAGTTGAAAACGTGTAGAAATATGTTAAGAAATGCCATAATGAGGTAGTGTCTATACGCCCAGTATTAGAAAAAGAGATAGAAATGAGGAAGATTATTTTGATGGAGGCATTAATGAACCAACCCATGCTGTGTGCCCACCACCTGATCGAGGTACTCCTGAGGCAATACCAGCTGTTCTACTATCACACGCACCCCTTCCCATCCTGCATGTCTGTCCTGAGCATACTCCTGGCACAAGTAAAATGTTGTTTAAAAGAGGTAAGTCCCGGCCTGACACCTAGCTTCCGAGTAGGTTAACAGATAGTCTGTTGAAATGGCTTCACAATCCTCCCCACCAGGGAATTTGGAGACAGTGCCAACAGCATCCCATTAAACTCTTGCAAGGGCACATGTATCTCTCTCCATCACTTTGCTCGCCCATAATCGTACTGCACTTTGATACCACTACTAGGAAGTTCACATACAATAACGGCCCAGGACAGGGCTAGTGCGTACTGCAACAATACCTTCCTGACCACCAACCCCTGTGATTCCTCTGTCTTCATGAATACATGGAAAGCAATTAAGACAACACAATAAAGATATAGCAATTCTGTTGTGAGAAACAAAGAAGGTGATGAGACAGTGGGGTGAAATGACTGGGACAGTAATAGACATGGCGTATGGCCACCTAGAGGAAGATTTAAGAACAGTAATAAGCCAATAAAACAAAATGGTCAAGATTTTGCCAACAAGCAACTAGGGTCACTGACCAGGTCATTTAAAAGTTTGGACATAGCAACTTCATTTAGGTCTAATGAGCCTGCAGATATAGATGCAGATTGACTGAAGGAACAAGTAAAATTGTTTCCTTTGCACAAAAAATAAAAGTTGCTTACTCCCTTTGCCAAAGGTAGACAGAGTGTACATGTATGTTTTTTGACTGAAAGGACATGCACAGTTCTGCTCTAATATTAGAGAAGGCTCAGATAAATGTATGCGGGAATTAAAGGTCCTAATATGCTGCTAGGAGCCAACATGATCTGATTGTAATAAACTAATGATAGTGCTTCTTCCCTCAGATTTATGGAGAAAGACTTATCATGGGGACAAATTAGCAAGACCATGAGCCAAGTAGAAATGCAAATAGGGTTCTTCCTGCAGATTTTAAGGATAAAAGAGAAGAAGCATTACAAATATATGAACAGTAGGCCCTAGGAAAACAGGCTGGATAAAGGTACATTCCTGCCAGCAGGAGGGAAAGGAATAAAAGGAATAAAACAATTATTCTGCAGTACACCTTCAATCCATTTTTTAAAAGGTACCCAGTGTTTCAAATGCTATGCAGACTGCACAAAAATTATTGGTGACGGATTATATGGTTGCTTTGTAGCCTAAGATTAGGGATCACTTGCAATCAGTTTGTGGGGGTTGGCAGAAACTTCAAAGGTCGTAGAAGCTGCTAACTTTGTGCACAAGGCAAGGAAAAGGAAAGGGTTAAAGAGCTAATTAAAAACTTTGCAGATGCATAACTTATAAATACAGGAGCTGACACGAATGGGGAGAGGTAGAGTACAGACTTTGGAATGAAAAGTAAAGGTAGAGGGCACAGGAAGGGAACTAGAAGCCAGGAAAATAAAGGGGATTTCTACCTTCACCACTATTGTGGTTAGTTGGGACAGTGGAGGAACGAGTGTGCTCTTGGGACTGGACATTCTAACCAGGCTTTCCTCAGTCTTCAACTTTGGGGGGGGGGGCACACCAGTGTGGAGGGGAATGCAACTACAGGCACCTTTTTTGGCAGGTCTCTCAAATTCCACAAACTCAACAGCCACCTAACATGCCATAGGCATTTGTTCCACAAACTATTTTCAAAACATTATTGCAGCCCATCTCTGTAATGGTAGGACCCCTTTCAGATCAGCATGCTTTCCTTCCTAACCCAACATCCTCTGTTAATTTGTTATGGCGAGACCTTCTATATTAATTAAGTTGCACTATTTACTGCACACTGGACAGAGCTTTTTGTTGTGTTAATCAGCATTTCTAGAGAAGATCACTGCCACTCTTTATATATTTTCTGCGGTCCTTCTCACTTCCCTGCAGAGGTCCGCTCATCTGTACCTGATAATGTGTGGTCTCAGGGGCCATATGAGTTGGATTGATGTTTGATGTCAGTCTGTTACCATTATGTTGAAACCAGGAAAACCCCTTCCAAAAACACCCATTATCCCCTAGATGCAGAAAACTGTATAGCACCTGTGATTGCCTCCCTTCCATCACAGGCCATGATTGTTTCAGCAAGAAGCTCTTCTAATACCCTTTTGCTTCCTGTGAAGGAACCAGGTGGACACTATCACTCTATTGCATAATTACTTAAAATCATTACAGTGTAATACAAACAAAAATGAATACATCACATTAAAATGACAAAATACAATAAAATAGTATCCACTGTAAAAAATGTACTAGACACCAGAGGTAAGAGCATCAGTGACAGCCTGGGTACGAAGCTACATTGAGGTAAACAATGGCATGTGCAAGTACCAGTCCTCTATGCTAATACATTAACTTAGAATTACAGCCCAATTACAGAAAGGTATGCAAACTCTTACTTTGCCAATTAGTCAGAAAACATACTGCACAGGGTCGCAATTGTATGCCAAGCCATGCAATGTAAGATAGTGCTGACATTGAGGGGGCAGGCCAGCTGCAGCCTGTAAATCAATCTTATACTTTACAGGGTAATACATGATACACAGAGTCTAAAGTGTCATGTGGCGGACACTCCCCCATTTGTGCTAGAACTTATGGCTATTAATGCCGTATACTTCCCCGCTTTACTCATAGTTCCAAACCTTGTTACTGTTCCTCCAGGTTCCACTTGTTTGAGTACTGTTGATTTGTGCGTGGCTTTATTTGTATGCCAACTCATCCTGATATTATTTATTTGTTTTACCAACCGGGGACACCAGAACACATGAATAAGACTGATCCAACGGTATACTAAATGACCTTCCTTCTTCTCCTCACAAGCCTTCAAAAGAAATCTTGACACCCTCACTTTACCTGAAGGTCTAGCTTTGTAGAGTATATTGATGATCTCTTGCTTTCATCTCCTTCTTATGAAGCATATTTGCAAGATGCCACTGCTATACTACAACACTTGACTCACCATGAACATAATGTTTCTAAGGATAAACTGCACTATTGTTGGCCATTGGTGCATTTCTTGAGAGACAGAATTTCAACTGGATCACATCTTGCATCTCTGGGCTGCATTAATGCTAGTATAGCTGTACCTAATCCTACCATTCAGTCACACATCTGCACTTACCTAGGAATGGCTGTGTACTGCTGACAGTAGATACTTGGTTATGTTGGGCGTAGGAAGCCTTTACAGGATTTTACTAAGCATATAGTATCTTGTCTCCTGGTCAACTGAAGCAGAGCAGTCTTTCATAATTTTCAGACAAGTGTTGATCTCCTCTGCTGCTTTGGGACTGTCGGATAGCTATAAATCTTTATACTTTTCTGCCTTGAGAGACTGTTTAGGTCCAGGTGTTCACCAATAAGCACAGAGATCACAAGTGTACTGTTGCATATTATTCAGCTGCTTTGGATCTTGTAGCTGCTGCATTGCCTCCCCTTCTACATGCTATGGCCACAGCAGCTGTGTTAGTGCAGCCCACAGAACACATTGTTTTGTGTACCCAGCTTACTGTAGCAATTTCTCATGCAGTTCCTCAACTTCTTTTGAAGACTCAGCACCTCACTAATGCTAAGCTCAAAAAGCATGAATCGATTTCCTTCCCTTCCTAATATCTCCTGTGTACACTCCACATCACTCAGTTCTACTTCATTGTTACCTACTCCCCATGGGAGAAAGATATCTGACTGTTTACTAATAAAAACTCATGTTGGTTAACAATGTATTGTCAGTCACACCTATCCCTAATGCTGATTATGTAACTTCTATTGATGGTTCATGTCTGTGAAAGTAGCACAGCAAGTTAGTGGCGTACAATGCTTTATGTACTATATTCACTGTTAAAATCATCGCTGCAGGCAGTTTATTCTGCCCAGGTTGCTGAACGTGTAGCCCTTATTATAGCCTGTGTCTTGGCAATGGGAAAGACAGTTCTAATTTATACAGGTTCAAAGAAATTCTTTCCACACTGTGCACGGTTGTGGCCTAACATGGGCCCACAGAAGGTTTCTTATGTCAACTGGAGAACCCATTAACAATGATATGAGTGTTCTATTTGCCTACTGCCCTTTGCCTTCTTTCTAAAATTGTTGTTGTCAAACGTACTGCTGATCACAGAGGATGTCACCAGGGGTAATAAGTGCAGATGACGCTGGATATGTACCTCCACCCAGACATTCTTTCCGAAATTATTTGTATTTAATACCCAACTGCAAGTTCATCAGTTGATCTGGTCTCCCTCCAAAATGACTGTCCATTGCAGGAATGAGAATGTGACTTAAGAATGGTTGTGCACAGTCTCTTCATGCACTTCAGCTATCGCCTATTGGCCAGGTTGCGGCGCCCTCCTTATTACCATATTGTATTCATGTGTACCTTCCATTTGTACATATGAGCAAAGGGGGTTTGTCTCTGCTTTTCAGCAACACTGTTTTTCACCTTTGTCTTCATCTTTGGCTTCCTAGTAATGCCATTTAAGTGCCATTTGTCAAGCACATAATGTACGAAGATGGTTAGGACTGAGGAAGGTGCACATCCCCCTCTATAGGTTCCTTTTGTACAGATCCAACTAGATTTCATACAGATGCCCAGTGTTAAAGATTTGAGTATATTTTAGTTATAGTTTTCCATTTCTCAAGGAGCATGGAAGGAAGCATAACCATGTAGGTCCACCTCTCTCAA
This sequence comes from Pleurodeles waltl, assembly GCF_031143425.1. NCBI lineage: Eukaryota > Metazoa > Chordata > Amphibia > Caudata > Salamandridae > Pleurodeles > Pleurodeles waltl. The sequence continues at coordinate 1,026,202,637 of NC_090437.1, read as the reverse complement.
AGTCATTATGGACACATTTTCTAGTTTGGGCTTCTATGTGATAGTCTAATGTATTCTGGGTGTTGTTTGGCTTCCTTTGAACTAATTAGACTAAATCAATGATTTGTAGCTTAAACGTTCAGAAATGAAGATGGTGTCCAGTATGACCTTAGTGTGTGGGGATACTAGAACAGTTATCAAATGCCTACTCAAAGATTTTCCCCCATGGTTTGATTCCACTCCATATGGATTCAGATTGGGGAAGTCATTTAGTGAACAGATTATTCAATAGGCGTGCAAGGCCCTCAATATTGCACAGTAGTTTCATTACCACTAACATTCGCAGTCTTCACGGTTCTGGAACTCCAGCATGGAATATTTAAGAACAAACTTGTCAAAATATGTAGTGAGTTGCAACTGAAATGGCCTGGTGCACTAGCTCTTGCCTTCATTAACATGAGAATCATCCCAAACAGGGAAAAGAGCATGTGTCCTCACAAGATACTGAAACCTCATAAGCTGCTCCGCTAGAGCAACGACTTACTAAATAGTTTCTTGCAGCACTTAATACAATCTGTAACCAAAGCAGTGAAATGTTGCACTAGAAACAAACAAATCATACATGTGAGGCATTTTTTTAAACTTTCTTAGAAAATGTTGGTGACAGCTTCTGACATATGTTGATAGGTACTGCATGGAGTATGAATGCTAGTGTATCTTGTAACACTTGATGATGTTAAAAGATACACCAGCACTCTTAACTCGCTTTTCTAAGGCATTAATGTGGTCAAATCATTCTGTATTAGGAGAAAACACATTTGGGCCATATTATGCAAAGGGCAAACTATGTCTGCCTGTGCCACGACACGTCTTTCAAAAGATGCACCTAGTGAAGGCCGAGATGGTGTGCCCTATTCTCAAGATTGGGCAGCGCATTCATTTAATGACAAATCGGCTGCTTACAAGACTATGGACCCCCCAAACAGATCCCGACTTTAAAGAGGGAACAGTGATCCCCTTGCAGGCTGGTGCATTGAGTGACTGCACCTGCCTGCTGGGAGGTATCTGGGGGGAGGGGTGTCAATGGAACCCCCTTGTCCTCCTTGAGAGGGCTGCCCTCGGGTTGCACTGACAGTGCGCCACCTCTTAGTGGTGCACTGTCAGTGCCCCTCCTAAAAGCATGTTTGCCTCTGCACCAAGGTTTGTAATAGAACACGGGAGCAAAGGCAAAGTGATTCCCTCATTTTCATGGGGCCCAAACGCCATGCAAATGAGGGAATGTCCTCTTAAGACAACAGTAGCACTACTTGTGCGCCAGTACTATCAGTATTACATAAGGGGCAGCACTGTATAATACTACAGTTCCCTGGGGCACAAACAACAGGTGCACACATCTGAAATGCCTTCAGGGCACTGTATGTAATAATGTTGGCAGCGGTGTCACAGGTTCCCTCCAAATTTCGAGTTCCACACCTCAGAACACACCTTTCAACTTTTCAAGTCAAAGTTGAGGGCAATATTTGTGCAGCAGCGAGAACATTCACGATGAGTCATCGAGTAGCCTGGGTGGCTATTCCCATAGTGAAAAGTTTAGAAGCTTGGGGGCATATTTATACTCCGTTTGCGCCGAATTAGCGTCGTTTTTTTCGACGCAAATTCGGCGCAAAACTAACGCCATATTTATACTTTGGCGCTAGACGCGTCTAGCGCCAAAGTATGAGTAAAGAGCGTCATTTTTTAGCGTGAACGCCTTCCTTGCGTTAATGAGATGCAAGGTAGGCGTTCCCGTCCAAAAAAATGACTGCGCCGCAAATGCGTCGTATTTATACTCCCGGGCAAAAATCACGCCCGGGAGTTGGCGGGGCAGAAAACCCCGCATTTGCGCCACTTTTTAACGCCTGGGTCAGGGCAGGCGTTAAGGGACCTGTGGGCTCAAAATGAGCCCACAGCTGCCCTCCCATGCCCCCAGGGACCCCCCCTGCCACCCTTGCCCACCCCAGGAGGACACCCAAGGATGGAGGGACCCATCCCAGGGACATTCAGGTAAGTTCAGGTAAGTATAATTTTTTTTTTTTTTTTATCTTTTTTTTTTGGCATAGGGGGGCCTGATTTGTGCCCCCCTACATGCCACAATGCCCAATGACCATGCCCAGGGGACAGAAGTCCCCTGGGCATGGCCATTGGGCAAGGGGGCATGACTCCTGTCTTTACTAAGACAGGAGTCATGTAAATGGCGTCTGGGCGTCGTTTAAAATGGCGCAAATCGGGTTAATACGATTTTTTAGCATCAACCTGACTTGCGCCATTTTTAAGACGCCCTAATGCCATTTTTCCCTACGCCGGCGCTGCCTGGTGTACGTGGTTTTTTTCCACGCACACCAGGCAGCGCCGGTCTGCTTGCGCCGGCTAACGCCATTCAATAAATACGGCGCCCGCATGGCGCTTCAGAATGGCGTTAGCCGGCGCAAAAATTTTTGACGCTAAACTGCGTTAGCGCAGTTTAGCGTCAAAAAGTATAAATACGGGCCTTGATGTATACTAAGGCATGGTGAACAAGTAATGTTGGTCAGATCTGGATATAGTTCAAAGACCACTTTACAAGGGTGCTTGTGGGGGTCTTCTCCTAATTCTACATTTTGAAGTTCATTAGGTTTTGATTAAAAAAGAAATAGCCTAAATATGTGTGCACAATATTTTTGGGAGGAATAGACATTCCCCAGGGGATTCTTTTATGGGTAAATAGTGAGGATAATGAAAAATTGCATGATCTAACTTTAAATCTTTCTATTAACCATTTAACCAAGAACATCAGTTGACTTGAAGATGGTGTAAATAAGGAAGCAACAGTAATAGAGACTGCTTTGTAAAAAAAAAAAATCTCCACATATCAAGAATCTCTTTAGAAACTGCTGCAGATAAGTCTCAGTACTGAGAATGTACTTCTGGATAAAAACAAGTATTGCCAAAGCCAATAGGTTGCACCTATGCAAGAGGTATTTGCTCTCCCAATATGATTTAGCCATGTTGTACACCAGCTTGGCTGCTCCCTTCAGCATGGCTAAATGTGGCATAAAGGAGAGTGGTGTGGAATGGAGTGTTGTACAGTGTCATGGAGTAGAGTGGAGTTGAGTAGAGTGTAATGGACTGTCATGGTGTGGCATTGAGTGAAGTGGCAAAGTGCTGTGGATTGTCATGAAGGGAGTAAAGTAGAATAGCATAGAGTGTTGTAGAGTTAAGTGGTGTAGGGTGGAGTAGAGTGTCAGAGTGGAGAAGAGTGGAGCGGCATAGTGCTGTTGAGTGGTATAGAGCAGACTGGAGTGGCGTAGAGAGTGTTGCATAGGGTGCTGTAGAGGAGAGTGGTGTTGAGCGGAGTAGATTGTTGTAGAGTAGACTGGCATGGAGTGAAGTAGTGCAATAGCACAGAGTGGAGTAGAGTGTTGTGGAGTGGCACTGAGTGGTGTGGAGGGTCATAGAGTGGAGTAGAGTTTAATGGAGTGTTGTAGAGTGGCCTAGAGTGATGTGATGTAAAGTACAGTGGTGCAGAGTAGATTGGCATAGTCAGTCAAAAGTGATTTATTTTGGTTTAACACCATAAAAGCAGTAGGTAAAATCCATAAAATATTTTATCTAGGTAACATACATTAAGAGATAATCAACCTAAATACACAATGTAGTTTAGGTACATCATAAAACTATGAAACAGCACCTAAAAAGTGCCAGCCAGGAGCTATATATTAAAGTACAGTGCAAAGTGTTCAGGCCAATAAAGGCACATGTAAGACATAACTTCAGGGTATATAGCCCTGGGTGTCAGCTTGGAGTGCTAAGTACAAAAAACTACTGTAGGGCCATGGTGTTCTAGCGAATGGTCCAGCTCAAGTGAAGGAACTTTGCATCTGCGCACATTGTAACCTCGTTGGGTTCAGCACACAGCAACCTGAAAGCAGCGTGATGGTGTCTCTCACCAGGCTGTCTACAAGTGGGTACAATCCACTTCTTCCTAGGTCAAGTATAGGCTGGACAAAAGAAAAAGTAGTGGAGAAGTATCTCCTCTAACAGTTGGCAAGCCAGGCACGAAGTGCCACGTGTAAGCTGAACCACCCACTTTTGGCAGAATGACATCACAGGTAAGGTACCAATTTGAGTTTCCTGGCTGTCGGTACCGATATATAATCCAGAAAGGATTCGAATCTGCAATTATGCTTAAGATCCATAAAAACAACAGTGAGTGAGCCTAATCTTTTATCACATACCTCTGTACCCCATACATGTGCCAAATAAAGCTCTTTAAGATGGGCCTTTGGCAGTTTATTTATTGAAGGCTCTAAATCCCAAGTGTCACCTAAGCCTATTTCATTTAGGAATGACCTAAAGGAGGTCAGCCATTTAATCTTGTTTCCCTTATCCAAGGCCACCATCTCTTTGAAGGCACAATAGTAACTATCAAGAGCTGGGGTGGTTTTCAGTCTGCGCCAATATTCGATTGTCCTAAGTTTGACCTTGTTTATGATTGCTTTTACATTAGTATCCCAGTGAAAGGAGAGTAGGAATGCTGTTTTGTAGGTTAAGGATAGATCTTTAAAAATGGTTTTCCCCCATAGACAAGGATGCGAGCCACATGTGCCCCCACAATTCAACTCCATACAGGGTGCCACCCACTGTCTTAAACTGATAAATACTGAGCACTCGCCGCACCAACTTATGGTGAAAAACTTTCAAAACTCCATTCAAATTCGTGCTAATGACTGCATTTACCATGATGCCTTGGGGTCACAAATGCTGGAATGGAAGACAGGGTGCTCCCCATTTTGACTGTTGTGATAAATACTGAGTAATGGGGGAAATCTGCCTAGTTTTAGAGGCATAATAAAGCCTTAGGGCAACTGAAACATAATGGGATAGGATGAGGGCATTCTTCTTAATTTGGGGGAGCCAGGTCATTTTAGAGGATAATCCAATGCCCCGGTAATTGAATTCTATCACCAGGGGCATAGCTTGGTCAGTGAGTATGGGGTGGTTCGAGCTTTGGATTTTCAAACAATCAGGCTGGCATATAATGTTACGACAAGCAGGGAGCATGAGAGAGGCCTAAGGGGCCGTGGAAAGGGAGAGAAATGTGGACTATTGGGAGTTCTAAAAGTAAAAACTCAATGTTTTGTAAAATACAATTTTTTGAGGACTTTCAAAACAGAGAGGGGTAGAGTGTGTATGCATTATTGTCTGCGTGTATCAAATAATTCCTGGTGAAATCCGACAGACATCTAACCTTACCCAACTTAAAGCACTTGTACCCAATTATTCACCAGAAAATGCTTTTATTAAGGGGGTGTAACACTCCAAATACCACGCCTGAAGCTACACCCCTGTCTGTCACCTTCTCCAAAACGATACCTTCTAGAGTAATGGACCTCCTAAAAGACCTGTGGGAACTAATGGTCATAAACCTTGTTTTGCCCAAGCTGATTACCAGGCCCCTTCCCTTACACTCAGAGAACCGATCCATAAGAGTTTGTAGGCCCTCTGGAGACCAGCAGGGTATTGTCTGCAAAAAGGAGAATCCGTGTTTTGAGATCAGCTATCCTCGGTGCATCCTCCCTGCATTGCTCCCTGGTGGCCACTGCATCATTCAGGTACAGCGAGAAAAGGGTGAGGGAAAACACACAGCCCTGCCATACCCCACGTTTAACCTTTCACCCAATTAGTAAGCTCCCCTTGTTGACCCCACTGGACCTGTGCAAATGTGTCTGTATGTAAGGGTAATAAGATATCTAGTAGGGATGGAGGAATGCCCATATCTCTAAAAGTCGCCTATAATTTAGCTTGTGGGACTAGATCAGTTGCCATATTTAGATCCACAAAAGTGACTAAAGATGTTGTTTCTGGATGACCACTGTCTTCCAGTAAATAGTCATGAATCTAAAAACCTGATCTGTAGTGCTGACCTGTTTTCTGAATCCCGCTTGGAGGTGAGATAGTACACCAGTTTCTTCTATCCATGCCTCCAGGGAAAAACAGAATCGGTCTATAAAATATTTTTGGGAGGCATCAATCAGGATAATTGGCCCATAATTTTGTGGGGTGTTTTGTGGATTGGAACTATTTCAACTGCTTTCCATGAAGCTGGGATCTCGGCTCCCGCCAGAATCGCCTTGGTGAGCTTGTTCAAGTATTTCACCAAATTGTCAATGTATGCAATGAAGAGATACTCAGGGATTAAATCTGGCCCTGCAGCTTTTCCTGGGATAAGACTCTTGATTTCGTTTCTAGTTGTTTCTAGATCTATAATGAGAACTGGAACTACACCAGAACTCCTTGGTCAGTCTAATTCAGGCGTATATGATCTACTTCAGCAGCCGTATCACAGAGTGTGAAAAGTGCTCCCACCATGTCTGGGGTTGAATATAATTATTTAGAAAACCATGTTCGAGCTGTCTCCCATTGGCCACTTGCCTCCAGAATGTTCAGAGTTCACTGGACATGACATGAGATCCCAAAGTTGGAAATCCCAAGACGTCTGTGCCTTCTGCTGTACTTCTCTGTATTAAGCCCTTCTAGTATTTACCAGATCACAATTCCCACTTCTCAGGGCCAAATGCAAATCCGTCTTGGCTACTCTGCAGTCCTTATTAAACCATGTGTTGCTGGCTTTGATGGTGGAGCAGGTACTACTATAGTTGGACTGGAAAAGGTTCCTGAAAGTGACAAATAAGGACTTTCTAACATCCACAATTTCCCGTTTTCTCAAGTCTGGATTGTTCAAATTGTCTATGTAGCCTAGGAAATTGGAGAGGGCCTCGTTTATCCTAACAAAACTTTTAGGCTGAGTAGCAACTCGGGCCCATTTCAGGGTGTGCCTGTTATTTGCTGGCCCAATATCTCTGCTAAGGGATACTGGGGAGGGCTTATGATCAAATGTCAGCCATTGTGCAATGAATAGTATCATGGCCACTGTCAGACATTGTAACCACCCTCATTTCTACCACTGATCTCTAAAGGGGCAGGAATACAGGTACATAATCGATTGTACTGGTGTGGCCAGGCCTGTTGTAAGTGTGATGGGCTAAGGGATCCAACTTGTTGTGGCCATTGCAGGCCCTCAGGCCACCGGACAGTGTGAGTAAAAGCATCTGGAGAGCTACCCCATGCATCATTTGATGGGTGGTATGTCCAACAACAGGATACCCCACTCCCCATCCTCCGTCTCTCCTATAGAATCACAGAAATCACCTATGTGCTTGAAAGGGGTTTTACAATCCCCACCGACTACCAGGGGGCCATTAGGATCAGAATTTTCCCAAAGTGGCAAAAGTGCTTAAGTGTCGGGACTCCCCGTTCCTCTTACTCCTCTATTGTATGTGTTATATATGTACAATGGGCGCCCATCCTTACGGGTTACACGGATGCCCTGTATTTCCGAAGAGAGTACTTCAAGAGATCGCACATCTGTGCTTGGTGAGAGACGGGCCCATATTATTAGGCCGCTGGTTGGACGGCCACTACCGGTGTTTTGCGCTGGGATATAAAAGTTTGAATAACCCGGCCTAAATACTGAATCCACACACCGTGTCTCCTGCAATAAACAAATGTCGAAATTGTCAATAAACGTGCTCCAGCAGGGTCATCTAATTTTTTGATGACGCCTGTGGCATTCGAGGACAAGATATTGCACTATTTGGGAATGTTGCGGCCTTCTAGAGCCGGTGTGATAAGAAAACCATTGTCTGTGTGGGTCCCTACTGGGCATTTTCTGGGTCGAGTCCCTCATCAGGTTGTACCCCTCATAAGTTCTTGTTGGAGGGCTCAAATTGAGTCAATCAATTGCATATTGCCCAATTCACCCAACTCCTTCCCATCAGTTGTGACTGCTAGAGGATTGTGAAGTGCTTGTGATCTGCGTTTGTACTGGACTGCAAAGCCCGGGGAGATGTTTTTGCTTAAGCCCAGACCCACAAGTCAATGAAGTCCCAGTTTGTTGCTGATGAGTAATTAATCACATAGCTTGGACTGTATCAGTATGAATTAATGAACGACATTTGTGGACATGTCTTAACAGGTGGATATATTTGTTTATAAGGGATTCCTCATCCTTTTTTACCCCTACATTTTAACCCTGGGACATTAGTCAAAAATAAGCTGGGAATGTTGTCGATCGATTCTTTAAGGTCTCCATTCTGAACATCCTCTTCCCTTACCATTTTTAAACTGGCCTCCCATGTGTATTAATGTAGGGGCTTGTATTGGTATTGGGTTATCGCCTCAGCCCTAGATGTAGGGGAGTCTGCCCCTTGTGGTACACTAGTCACAGCTAATCGGACATGGACATTAGTGTCAAGCTTGAGTTGCATATGAATTTTATTCCCTCCACCCCGTGCGTCCTCAACTTTTTTTTGTGCCTATTTTGTTCCTCAATAAGAGAGGTATAAGTAAAATTGGGGAAAGGATTTGGGACATTCCCCATCGGGATATTGTCTTAGGACCCCAACTTTGTTTACTAGGGCCACCACTTGAGCTATCAAATCTCTGACTGTAAATTCTTGACCGTGGTAAACACTTCCTAAAGCCCCAAACCTCCCTTGCACATACCCTTACATGATGCGCACACCCCATTTGCCTCTGCTAGGAATCGTTCCCCAGGGGACTTTGGAGCACTATTAACTGGGATCGAAGAGAACCTCATAAATATTTTTACAGGCAGTAGCGGGTTCCAATGCAGAGTGGAGCATGTATTTTCCCAGGTCAGACAGCTTAGAGGCCTCCTCAGTGGCCTTTTCAGTAGCACTAAGCGCAGGAGAGTCATCTACAACAGACGGTCAAGCAGGTCTTGGGGATGGGTGTTTAGATTTGTTTGCAAAAATAAGGTCAATTTTACTTTGTGTTTTTGCTGTAGGGCTGGATCCTGCCTCCCCCCGAGCAGAGATTCAACTTCCTTTATTAGATTAGCAATGTTCTCAATTGTTGAACCCCTCTGTGTTGTACCTCATGCAGCAGAGGTTTGTAAGTTTTTGGACCTTTTTCCAGTTAGAGTCTCGGAACCTTTTCTCTTACCCATGGTGCAGGAGCAGTAATAATGTGGCGGGCCGAAAATCCCCCTTTTCTGTTACCTCGCAATGAGGAAGCCTCAGCATAGGCATTAGAGGTGTGGCCCAGCACAGGCTCAGTTGGCCGTGGACGGGCACCGACGGGCCCACCCTTGGCCTGGGCACATCCCGCGCTGCAGGAAGGCCAGGTTGCGCTAAGAGCAGGTTGATGGTGGGCGACCCTGCCCCCTTGATGGAGAAATGCACGTGCATGCTGGAACTAGAGATGCTGGCAGTACCTTTCCAGGGGACTTAGGGCAGGTACAGGGGTCTGATCCCGCTCAGCGATACCATCAGCGTCCCGCACTGCTGGAAGGCCGACCCTGCCCCATTGATGGAGCAAAGCAGATAACTCCTGGTGCTAGGAATTCTGGCTCTGGTGGTCCCTTTCCCAGGGAATTAGGACAGTTACAGGGATCTGGACCCCCTCAGCAATACCATCAGGTTTCTGCGCTGCAGGAAGTCCGGGGTGTGTTAGTAGCCCATTGGTGGTGGGTGGCCCTGCCCCTTCGATAGAGCAATGCAGCGTCTCCTGGTACTAGGGATTCTGGCTCTGGTAGTCCCTTTTCAGGGGACTTAGGGCAGTTACAGGGGTCTGGTCCCTCCCAGCGATACTATCAGTGTCTCGCACTGCTGGAAGGCTGAGGCTGCCCACCCCCTCGATGGTGTGATGCAAGTGCCTTCTGGCGCTAGGGATTCTAACTCTGGTGATCCATTTCCAGGGGACGTAGGGAAGTTAGAGCGGTCTGGTCACCCTCCGTGACCCGATTGGCAAAGAGTGCAGTGGCTTAGAGTGCACTGGTTTTGATTAAGGTGGCGTGCAGTGCATTGGCTTAGAGTGCACTGGAGTAGAGTAGGTAAAGGAAGTAGAATAGTGATGCAGAGTAGAGAGGTGCAGAGTAAAGTGGAATGGCACAGTGTGGATTGCGGTGGTGTAGAGTGCAGTGGCGTAGAGTTGAGTGATGCAGGGTGGAGTACAGTGGCGTACAGTGCAGTGGTGCAGAGTAGATTGTTTCAGAATACAGTGAAGTGGTGCGTGGTGAAGTGGAGTGGTGCAGGATAGAGTACAGAGATGTACAGTAGAGTGGCATAGAGTGCAGTGGTGTAGAGTTGCGTAGGGTGCAGTGGCATGGAGTGCAGTGGTGCAAAGTAAATTACAGTAACAGAGAGTGGCGTGACATAGAGTGAATTGGTGGAGAGATGAGTGGTGCAGAGAAGAGTGCAGTGGCATAGAGTGCAATGGTGCAGAGTAGCGTAGAGTTCAGTGGTGCAGAGTGCACTCTTGCAGAGTAGAGTGCCTTAGAGTGCAGTGGTGTAGAATTTATTCTGTAGACTGCATTGGCATAGAGTGTTGCAGAGGAGAGTGCTGTAGACACTAGTGGCATACAGTACAGTGATGCAGAGTAGAATAGAGTGGCATAGAGTGCAGTGACGTAGAGTGCAACTGTGTAGAGTGGAATAGCGTGCAGTGCTGTAGAGTGAAGTGGCAAAAAGTGTTGCAGAGTAGAGTATGGTGGCATAGAGTACAGAGGGTCAGGGTAGTTGCATACAGTGCAGTGGCGTAGAGTGCATTGGTTTTGAGTAAGGTGGTATAGAGTACATTGAGTAGAGGGCAGTGGTTAAAAGTAGACTGGCATAGAGCGCAGTGGTGTAGAGTAGAGTGGCGTAGAGTGGCGCAACATAGAGTAGAGTGACATAGAGTGCAATGGTGTAGAATAGATTATTTTCAGAATAGAGTGAAGTGGCGTAGAGTGAAGTGCTGCACAGAAGAGTGGAGTGGTGCAGGGTAGAGTGGAGTGACATAGCATAGTGGTGTAGAGTGAAGTGGTGTAGAATAGACTGGAATGCTGTAGAGTGCAGTGGTGCATAGTAGAGAGCATTGGAATAGAGAACAGTTGTGCAGAGTAGAGTACAGAGGTGTAAAGTGGTGTATAGTGCAGTGGTCTCCAGTATGTTAGAGTGGTGTAGACTGCAGTGGCAAAGAGTGGCATAGAGTACAGTGGTCCAATTGCATAGAGTGCAGTGGAGCAGAATAGAGTTTTGGAGAGTGCAGTGTTGCAGAGGAAAATGTTGTAGAGTGCAGTGGTGTAGGGTAGAGTGGCTTAAAGTGTAGTGGGATAGAGGGCAGTGGCATAGAGATAGAGGAAATAGCATCCTTGTGACATGTGAGAACAATTCAAACTGAAGCAGTAATTTGTTTTCAATATGTCCTTGATGCTGAGTTTTTTCTATACAAATTTGGCCACCCAAAATATTTCCAAAAAGTTAGACTCAAGATTTTGTGGCAGGCATGTAAAATTTTGATACAGATCCGCAACTTATTGCGATAGCTTATTACTCAGGCTCAGCTCCAATATGGGATTCACCAGGCACTCCGGCATGTCTGTGCGATAAACTTTCAAATCCACTAAAAGTTAGCGGGATAATACAATGGGGACAGATTATAGAGGGTGTGAATTTGGTACCATGGGCCACATTTTTGGAGAGAGCGGGAGAAAACATTTCTAAATTCAAATACTACCAGCTGGTCAGTTGGATCAAATCTTTACACGAAGGAGAAATTGGTAGATCCAGCTGGGAGGAGAAACTAAATCAAAGATCTATACCGAAAGAAGTGGCGGTTTGGTATAAAGCATTGATGGAGGCAGTGCCAGAAATGGGGAGAGGTGTTCCCAAATATAGACATAATTGCGACGTGGCAAAAATCATGGTATATCCTCTGGAATACGGCGAAATCTGCGGCAATAAGGAAGAATCATCTGTTTACATTGCATAGAGTGTATTGGACTCCAGCGAGACTATCTCGGATAAGTGGAACCCAGAGGAAATGTCCACGATGTGAAGGCACTGAGGCGGATGATGTGCACATGTTTTGGGACTGTCCAGGATTAGTTAAATATTGGACAGATGTGCAGACTGTCTTAAATAGGATATTTGGGGAAGAAATCATTTTGAATTTTGGCTTAGTGTTATTTGGCGTCTGTGAGATGAGAGATCAATCTCAGCAACGTTTATTATTCCTTTTGATGCTTACCGCTAGGCGACAAATCTGTTATAAATGGATAAGTTCACAACCTCCTACAGTACAGGAGTGGCTGATATCAATAGACAGATTGTATAAACTGGATAGAGCTGGGCCGATCAGTAAAAGAGATGTTTTGTGGGTGGGATGGGAAAATGAATGGCAAAATACTATTTAAGTGATTAAAAAGGTCCGATGATTATACCTGCCCCCCTCATGGATGTACCGGGCCCTATTGGCAAATCGGGATTTTTGGCGAAGGAGGGGACGACTTGCCAAGGAGATAAGGAGATCCACTGAAAAGTGCGCTGGGTGGAATGGCCCGCTGATACTAAGGGGCTGGATACCGGTAGCAAATTTGGATTCTCCCGCTATTGGCACGGGCTGGTGAGATGAGGACAAAAAAAAAAAAATATGTCCTTGATGCCAGATTGTCTCTTAGTGACTGCACCTGTTGCACAAATAAAAAGAGTGACATATAAGTGTGTCAAAGGGTAGGGACAGGAGAAAGGGATGACTGCTAAAGTGTTAAGAAATATTACTGCTGAGGATTTGTTGTTGTTTCAAAAAACACATTTGTGTTAGCGGTGATAACGCAAGTAGGTCAAATCTATTTTAATGAAAAAGTGCTCCGTGGCAGAGTAGTGTATCCTGAGTTGTACTGGTATTAATTGAATATGCTGCTGTATTTATTATTATTTTATATTGATCTTATTTTTGGCATAAGGTGTTACTGCACGGGTACATGTAATTAATTAAGCAAACTAAGTAATGTTGTACAGGCTAGGGCTGGAAAAGTAATAAGAAGCGAGATGCCTGTTTGTGTTGCTTATGTGATTTATTAAGTGAAAGACGGGGCCTGAAACAGCATACATTTGTAATTGTTGTCCATGATGAAAAGACATGAAGGATGCAGTGTAATTTTTGTTTGAGTGTGTGGTGAGGTGTAATTAGACACAATGTCGGACAACGTGTTAAAAGAACTTAAAGGCAGATTATGAAGCTTTGAAGTTGGAAAGGCAGAGGGAAAGGAGCTTGGGGTGCTTACAACTCTCGGTGGGTGGAGGAGGGGTTTTCAGAGTGGCTGTAAGTTTGTGGTGTCTGCTTACAAGTAGCAGGAAGGTTGATGTTACAACTTCTGCATTTGTGCACAAAAGCACATATAAGTGAAATTATCATCCTGGAGCCATTAGACTTGCTACCTGAATTGAAGTTAGGACTTTGTAAAACCATGGGAGAGAGGGGAGGAGGTGAGGTAAGTCTAGGGACAGAAGAGGAATATGTAGATGGGTGTAGAGAGGTGAAAGGAAGTTGTGGTTTATGTTCATTGTGTTCGTGTTGGGCATGGTGCCAATGTACCTGCTGCACAAATGTAATGTCCTGTCTGGTAAGTGTACTTCAGAATGACCAATAAAGAGAGAGGGGTGTTGTTGGTATGTGTGTCCCGAAGCAGGGTGAGAAGTTGTGTTATTAGTAAACAATAGCCATACTTTGCATGCATTGTAACATTCAGCTAGGGACAAAATGTATATTCTAATGTAGGTAGTGTGTGGTATCTTCTAGTGCAATTAAAGAAACTGTGTTCTTTTTGTCTGTTTAAACTGAAGCATTAGTGTAGATTTAATGTTTCCATGAGTTCCTATTGTCCTGGTGTCACTGCACTTGTTGTTTGAAAATAAAGTAAGATCCTGGAAATGGGTTTTCAAAGGATAGGAAAGGAAGAGGGGATGAGGTGCTTAGAAAAACAGTGATGGGGTGTTATTGTTTGTGAAGAACACCATTGCCCTTTTTCCTGTGCTGAGCTTGTTCCGGTGTAATTTCAGCCTCTGGGGCACATTTAGCAGTGCCTGCAATGTTATCTGCTTTCATTCTAAGTAGTAACATGCAGGCGGAGTAGGCGCTTTTTTATTTATTTTCACCTCCCGCTAGGTCAAAGATAAAAGCTGAAGTTAAGGGGCCATCAGGCCTTCTTTTTTTTAATCTGATCCTGACTCAGTGAAGTCTGGAGGCTCATACTTAGATGCAAATGGAAAGGAGGGGAAAAAAAGGCGCACAGCTTGTTATCACTTCAAATGTGATTGAGAGGTATGCTTTTAACTTTGTTCAGTCCCTGTTTATAAGAGAAATGAATGCGCTGTAAAAATGTCATGTATTGGTCTGTCCCAGTATTTGCACAAATAAGGTAAATATGACTATTTTTTTTTTATAGTGCTACTCATCCCAGTACATGGTGTCAGAGCGCTTTACATAACATACATATTATACATTGACAATAAATCATGTATGTAAATCAATGTACAAGATATTTGTTGCATAAAACAGTGAGGGTTACAAGGTTTAGGAGTCACATCCTTCATAGCTCACTGTGCTATATTAGAAGGATTACAATTTATTAACTGCAAATAACAAAAAGATCCATGTGTTAAAAGCAGTAACCAACTTATCTATCTAGTTAAAATAAAAATCTGTCACTCATGTGTTACATGATGTGCAATTCAAGGTTTATGTTACAGACTCCTAAATGGAGCATAGGAGGGGCACAAGCGAGTTCCATGGGCAGAGTAAACAAGGTTTAAGCAATGAGAGGGACGAATTCAAGACAGACATCCTAAAGCAAATAAAGCCAGCAAATATCCAGAAATGTGGGTTGGAGACCACAAAGCCAATGGTAAGCAACGATCAGAATGCATTTGTGGGTCAACTTTCTGAATGTCCCCAAAATGTCTTTAGCAAGTCTGACAGCTGTGCTGTCTAGTAGGCTGTGACCTTAAAGGAGAGTAGCTGGGTGAGACAAAACTAAAGAGTTAACTCTTACATATTGCAGCTCACACGATTAATAGTTTCAAAAGCATAATTTACACTGGTTTAAAGCCACCCCCTTTCCCCATAATTTGGATATTGATTCAGACATGTGTAATTATTACTATACAATAACTCCAGTGTCGACAGGCTGGGAGTAGGTAGGACCTCTTTTCTCGATATGCTCTTAATTCTTTTATTTCACTTCTAAAAGTCAATTAGTATCTTCAGTGTTCGTATATAGAAATGTCTTCCACTCCATAACTAACTTTCAACCCATCTGGAACCTATGAAGAAATATCAGGCCCCTTATAAATTATCACCTTGATGACTTGCAGATCTTTCTTTCTCGCAGAAACGGTATGGCTTGTGCTAGAAAATAAAATAACCTTTGAGTCATCCTTCACCATATCCTTATTCCCATGGGTGTAGGAAGTGTGTGGGATGCGGGAGATGTATCCCCCCTGCAGATTTTGGAGGGTGGGGGACATGGGGGAACAAGGGTGGGGGGGACAAGGGAACAAAATAATTTCCCCTCTCACTTCTATTATTCACAGGGCCATTAGCGTGCAAAAGCGCTACTTATAATAGCCCTGCTCCTGAACTGCTGACTGCCTCCAATCTGATGGTCACAGAAAGAAGGTGAGTCAGGAGGCCCCCTACGCCCTATGCCCTATGCCCTTTTGTTTGTCCTGTTTACAGCTGCGGGCATTAAGGCCACATGAGAACAAAGTGAGTGAGGTGGAGAAAATAGTTTTTGATGATTGCTGTCTGCACCACTAGCCCTACCCTAACCTGCCGCCTTGAAGAGGAGCACTGTAGGACAATGAGGAAGGTCTAAAGAGGAAACAGAGTCTCAGCCTGGCGCCTGCAGGATACAAAGGAGACTCTGTGAAACACAGTATTTGTATTTTCCTAAGATCACACCAGTTGGTGAAACAGGGAAGTTGAGATTGAGCCCAGATTTTACCTTTTCACACTACACAATTTAGCTACTAGAAGGGTATCTAGGTAATGAAGGGTTTGATTTACAGTATGGCGAACAGGGAGAAGCCATATTTCATTTTGGGCATTTATCCCGAGCGTTATTTATGTTGTTGTTTTTGTTACATACTTAAGCATATTGAAGTATATATATTGTCTTTTCTCTGTCTTTTCTTCACTCTACTCTGAAACAATCTACCCTATGCCACTGCACCCTACACCACTTTTCTCCACTGTGCTAATCTACGCCACTGCACTCTACGCCACTGCAATCTATGCTGTACCACTCCAATTTTCATCACTCTACTCTGCAACACTCTACACTACGCCACTGCAATCTATGCTATTTTACTCAAACCAATCTACACTACACCACTGCACTCTACGGCAGTGCACACTTAACCACGTTACTAAAAATCAATGCACTGTATGCCACTGCACTCTATGCCAATCTACTCTGCACCACAGCACTCTATGCTACTGCTTTCTATGCCACTGTACTATGCACTAAAGCACTCTATGCCAATGCACTCTATGCCACTCTACCATACACCACTGTACTCTATGACCCTCAAATCTGCAACACTGCAGTCTCCACCATTGAATTCTACGCCACTCTACTCTGCACCACTGCACTCAATGCCACTGTACTCTGCCCCACTGCACTCTATTCTGCACCACTGCTCTCTAATCTACTCTGCACCACTCCACTCTAAGGCACTGCACTCTACTTTGAAATCATCTACTATATGCCACTGCAATCTATGCAACTCCACTCTTATGCTTTGCGAGTACAGTCTACCCTGCACCACTCCAATGTACCCTGCGCACCTCCAATCTGCTCTGCACCACTCTATGCTGCTGCCCTCTACATTACTATGCTCTACTCTGCAACACTCTACTCTTCACCACTATACTCTACTTTGCAGCAATCTACTCTATGCCACTGCACTCTATGCCATTCTATTCTACTCTGCACAACTACACTCTATGCCACTCTTCTCTACTCTGCATCACTCTACCTCACTCTACTTTGCATCTCTGCCCTTTATGACACTCTACTCTGCAACACTGCACTCTGCCACTGAACTATACTCCTCTCTACTCTGCACCACGGCACTCTACTCTGCACTGCTCAACTTTATGCCACTCTACTGCACTCTACACCAATGCACTCTATGTTACTACACTCTACACCACTCTACTCTGCATCACTGCACTCCACCACTGCACTCTACACCAGTCTACTCTACCTTGCACCACTCCACTCTACCATGCACCACATCACTCTATGACACAGCACTCTGCACCATTGCACTCTGCACCACTGCAATCTATTCTGTGCCACTCCAGGCCCCTCTACTCTTCACAACTCTACGCTACTGCACTCTATTCTAAACCAGTGCACTCTACACCAATGCACTCTACACAACTTTACTCAAAACTAATGCACTCTACACTACTTCACTGTACGCCAATCTACTTTGCACCATTGTATTCTATGCCACTTCACTCTAGACCAATCAACTTCACTCTGACATTACACTCCATGATACTAGACTCTGTCACTCTATTCCAATAAACTCTACTCTGTGCCATTCTACGACACTTTCTACACTCTGTAACCCCCTACACAACTCCCCATATGCCACTCCATTCCACCTTCCTCCACTCTATGCCACTCCATGCCACTTCAATCTATGATACTCTACTCCACAACCCTCTATGCCACTCCACTATACAACAATGTACTATGCTCAATAACACTCTACCCAACTCTGTCTATGCACCTTCACATTACTTTACTTCACTCTATGCCACTTCACTCTTCTTTATGCCTTTCCAGTCTGCAACACTCTGCCACTCCACTGCACTCTACTATACTCTACTACACTCTGACACTATTCCACTCTACTATACTCTACTACACTCTGACACTATTCCACTCTACTACTACTACTTTATGGCATTGGCGCTTGATTAGAGATTCATATCTCCATTGATTGTCTTCTTGTTCATGTGAGAAGTGAGTCAGATTTATCTTGGGCTTTTTGGTTACAAGCACTCGGTAACCCTTTTATCTCAGGCTTAAATAATGCTGACGATGATCCTGATACTTGTCTAGGGGATCAAAATGTTGTCAGCCAAATTCCCTTGACTTGAATTTGTTATATTGTATATAAGTTGGCATAAGCATAGGTACTATAAGCTAATGTCTTCTTGATTCGCTATTTAAGTCATTCGTGTAAAGGCTGGTGTATGAAAGCTTGTAAATCATTATTGTGGATGCTAACCACTGTGCTATATGGATTACTTTTTTTATTTTTTCTTGTAATTGGTGGCATTGGGTCATCCAGATAACCTGTGTAATGCCTGAATACCAAAGTCTTTCTCGATTGCCCCTGTTGATGTTTTACCACTACAACTGAACTTTTATATTTTGATTGAATAAAGGCACAAAACCTTCCATTTGGATACTACTTTAATATCGTCGTTTGTTGGAGTGATGTTGCATTTTACTCTAGTTGGTATACTACTCCATTCTAGGATACTCTACTTACACCATGACACTACGCCACACCGATCGATGACACATCATTCTCCTTTACACCATTAACTTTTAGCCATGCTGAATAGTAGTCTTACTAGTGTACAGCATGGATAAAACACATTGTTAAAGGCAATAGATCTTTCATAGGCAAGACCTATTGGCTTTGCCAATGCTTGTTTATAAGGTATGAACTTCGAGGTGACTTGCAATATCCTTATGTATGCAGGAGGTATTTTACCCCATATAATACATGGTCACACCATCAACTTTCCCATAAAAGACTTAAAACCTTAGTGCATAGCTTCTGTCATTGCAAGCTATTAAAATAGAGCAAAACAAAGAAAAGCAATATTCCATTTGTTGCTTTAAACAGCTGCATTAATTATGCTCTGTGACCTGATCTGCCTTTCACCTTGGTTGCTAGCTCGGGCAGAAGGAATTGTGATGTTAGAACTCGACTGTAATAACCTTATAATAGACATTTTCTGATGTATTTTCTTTAAAACTTGTGAATGTCTTTTCTTTATACTGTGAGTGGGTGCATCACAACTAGCTGATTCTAAAGAAATTAGTGACTGCAGTTTATACAGGGATTAAAGAATCCCAAGTTTCTATAGCCTGTAACTCCAAAAGCTTATTCAGTTGAAATGCTTCCAGTAATGACTGATGTGGCGCTGAACTGCCCAAGATCACACACAGGAGTAGAAGTGTTATAAGAACTATGGTTTCTGAGCACAGTTTACAACTGTTGTACCTAATTGCTTTTGATATCTCCAGTGTGATTTAAATTGGCATGAGGTGAGTGTAGTGTGGGTCTTTGCTGGCACAGTAACGACACACACACGATGCTGTTGCTGCCAAAGGGGAAACTGCATCAGCGCAGCCCCGTCTTTATTTATACCTTCTGTCCGCGCTCCGCCTGGACGCGCTGGACAGGATACAAAGTATAGGGGGCTCTCTACTTCCCTCCCATGTTTTACTCCACGGAAGAGACGTGTTTGCATAGATAAATAATCAAAATCCAATGATGTACCCCAACACTGGAGTGTGAAAGAAAAGAGAAATAAAAAAGAAAGATAAACCAGAAGAACAAACTAAGAATACAACCAGAAAAGTTCACCGATTATACAAGTACCAAATTGGCGCAAACCCAACTGTCTGCCCGAAGACATCTCAGTTCTCCAGATCCCAGGAAATGTCCTCCTGTCGCCGACACCTGACACCACCGGTGTCCAGCCTATGGATGGTGATACTAGACTACAGTTCATGACTGATCTGTTTTACAGACAAAGGGGGTCATTCTGACCCTGGCGGTCTTTGACCGCCAGGGCGGAGGACCGCGGGAGCACCGCCGACAGGCCGGCGGTGCTCCAATGGGGATTCCGACCGCGGCGGTAAAGCCGCGGTCGGACCGGCACCACTGGCGGGGTCCCGCCAGTGTACCGCGGCCCCATTGAATCCTCCGCGGCGGCGCAGCTTGCTGCACCGCCGCGGGGATTCCGACCCCCCCTACCGCCATCCAGATCCCGGCGGTCGGACCGCCGAGATCCGGATGGCGGTAGGGGGGGTCGCGGGGCCCCTGGGGGCCCCTGCAGTGCCCATGCCACTGGCATGGGCATTGCAGGGGCCCCCGTAAGAGGGCCCCTAAATGTATTTCACTGTCTGCTGCGCAGACAGTGAAATACGCGACGGGTGCAACTGCACCCGTCGCACAGCTTCCACTCCGCCGGCTCGATTCCGAGCCGGCTTCATCGTGGAAGCCTCTTTCCCGCTGGGCTGGCTGGCGGTCTGAAGGCGACCGCCCGCCAGCCCAGCGGGAAAGTCAGAATTACCGCCGCGGTCTTTCGACCGCGGAACGGTAACCTGACGGCGGGACTTTGGCGGTCGGCCTCCGCCGCCCGCCAAGGTCAGAATGAGGGCCAAAAATCTTTCAGCTGACTGTTGGGTGCTGGGTTGGGACGTAAATAATACTTTGCACTTCGGGCGAGCAATCCCCCATGTCCAGGATCACCAACCGGCAGGTCTTTCGCAGTAGGCACCGGCACAGGGACACTCGCAGTTTCTTCATTTCTGCTCGGCGAGACACCAGTCGCTTCCTCCATCTCTCCTTCTTCTTCAGAGGGGACCAGGACTCCTGCTTTTCGGAAGTGTGACACATTCCTCGTAATCTTCTGGCTACCTCGGGCAGCCGTTATCATTGCACCTCGAATGCCAATGATTTCCCACACCTCAGGTTCGAACGGTGTTCGGAACTTTCTCCTGCCCGACGATTTTTCACTACCACCCGATCACCTTCCCGAAACTCTCAATGCCTTGTTCGCCGTTTTTCGTTGGCTTTATGATTAGTAATTTCCCGGCGCCTCTGAGTGGCTTTCACATCTAATGCAGGTGGCTTCCAGTGAGGACTAGCCGGGATACAGTCTTGTGGTGAGACTCTGAACATCAAAGCTTCTGGGGCACACCCAGTGGTACTATGGGGTGTCTGGCGATAGGTGCTCAGGAACTGCTGCAGGCATTGTTCACCCTCTTCTCTTTGTTCCACGCCTATCCTAAGGGCTCGATTTAAAGTTCGCATGAATCTTTCAACGTCGCCGTTCACCTGAGGCCAATACGGCATGATCTTGCGGTGGCGTATGGCCAAACCATCAAGGTAAGAGCGAAATTCTTGTCCCTGAAACGGTGGCCCATGGTCTGTCCTGACCTCATCAGGGAGCCCAAACAACGCAAATGTCTTTTGAAGTACTGGACGCACATTTTCAAACGCAGTAGAGGATATGACCTCGCCAACAGGAAATTTTGTATAGGAGTCTATCAGGACGACCATCAGCCGCCCATCCGGGAAACTCCCAAAGTCCATGCTTACTTTCGCCCACGGCTTCAGACTGGCAGGTTCGGTAATGATTGGACAACTGGGCGGTTCCGCAGATGTGATAATACAGGAGACACACTTCCCCACCATTTAGTCAACTTGGCTGTCCATGCTAGGGAACCACACTTTGGCACGCAATCGAGCCTTCGTTTTTGCAGCACCTTGGTGCCCCTGGTGTGCTAACTCTATCACTCGAGTCCACAAGCACTGAGGAAGTACGATCCTCCTTCCCCACAGGACCAGTCCTTCGCTGTCAGTGGATAGCTCATCACGCACCCTCCACATTCCTTGCATTGCCACTTTGCTTTCTGGGCTAGATACCTTTGTCTTTTCTAGGAAGTGCTTCCATTTCCTGTGGTCTAACGCCTCCTTAACCTGGTTCAGTACCTCATCATCCTTGGTGGCATTCACAATGTCTGCTATGAGAAGAGCATTGGGACATGCAGATTGTACGAACATACTAACAAAGACTTCTGTGCTCTCTTCGTCTTTTTCTTGATAGGCATCTAATGTTTTCGGGGACGGGTGACGAGATAAATAATCTGCTGGGTTATTTACCCCTGGTCGATAAATGACCGTGAACCGGTAAGGTTGAAGCAGGACAGTCCACCGTTCAATTTGAGGAGGTGCCAAACGTGGGCTTCCTGCAAACAGTGACACTAAGGGCTTATGATCAGTCACCACTTGGAATTCGTGCCCACAGAGATATAAGTGAAAGTGCTTGCATGCCCACCGAATCGCTAAGGCTTCCCGCTCGATCTGAGCGTACCGTGTTTCAACTGCAGACAGCGCCCTGCTGGCATACGCAACCGGAATCCACTCCTGATGTCTCTGTTCCTGAAGAAGAACGGCCCCAAGCACAACAGGGCTCGCGTCCACCACTATTTCCGTCCGTTTGAGACGGTTACAGTAAGCCATGGTTGACTTGTCCAGCAGCGCTGCTTTGATGTCCGCAAACGCCTTGTCTGCGGCCGGGCTCCACTCCCAGCGGTGTTGTCCTTTGGTGAGCTGTCGAAGAGGCTCTGCCATTGTGGCAAGCTGCTGTATGAACCTTCCGCAATACGTTGCCATTCCCAAGAAACGGCCTTGCACGGATCTACTTGTAGACCATCCTTCGAAAAGATGTAACCAAAGAATTCCACAGACGTTTGATAAAACGCATATTTGTTCTTGTGAAGCGTCAGCCCCGCTTCCGCTAGTCTTTGCAACGTAGCCCTTAGATGGCGATGGTATTCATCTCTTGTCCTGGAATGTATTAAGATGTCATCAATTAAATTGGTCACCCCTGGCAGCCCTGACAAAGTCTCTTTATAGCATTCTGGAACACTTTGGCTGCAGAGGACACCCCGAAGCTCAGCCTCCTGTAGCATCGGAGTCCCACATGTGTTGAGAAAGTGGTGATGTTTCTCCTATCGGGGTCCAGCTCCAGCTGGTGATAACCAGCGTTGAGATCCAGTTTTGAGAACCACTGCGCCCCATTCAGATCTGTTGTGATGCCATCCATTGTGGGCATTATGTGTCTCTCCCTCCGGATGGCTTTATTGGGTATGCGCATGTCGACGCAGAGGCGAATGGCTCCGGGCTGCTTGGGTTTCGGTGCTATCACCAAAGGCGAAACCCATGGCGTTGGCCCTTCTACCTTTTCTATGACTCCCTGGTCCTCGAGCAGCTCCTTTTCCACTGCTGGTTACAGATGGAACGGCACACGGCGATGTCTTAGAGCGACCGGAGCGACACTCGAGTCTATGTGGAGTTTGATGAGTTTCCCTTTCAGCCGTCCCAATCCCTCAAAGAGATGCGGAAACTCACTGATGAGGCGTTGGACATGAGAGTCATATACTTTGTGGGCAAAGAACACCAACTCTAAATCCTCTGCGGTGTGACATCCCAACAGGGTGCCTCGATCTCCTGTTACCACATAGAACTTTGCTTGTGACGAACGCTCTCCACTGGTTACTGACACATCCACTGTGCCTTTCAGAGGAAGGGTCTCCCATCCTCCATAGTTGTATATCTGGGTGGTAGTTGGGGTGAGGGACGGTGTGTGGGAGTTAACTGTTGGAATAGGGTCTCATCCATTACATTGACTGACTCCCCTGTGTCGATAAGTACTGATGCTAGCGTGCCGTTGACTTGTACGTTACTAATGGGTGGCGGTCGCTTCTTTTGTTGCCTCCTGCCGGTGAATGAAATTACAAAGATGTCCTCCTCCCCGTCTTCCTCAAAGACAGGTGCTCCAGAGGCTGTATTTTCTCTCAACTCTTCATTCTCTTTGGTTACACTCCGGACCTTGGCGTCCTTTCCCTTTTGGTCTCCTTGCTTGTTCCTTCCGGACCTACACACCTTTGCGAAATGATTACCTTTGCCACAGCGATTGCAAGATTTTCCCTTTGCCGGGCACCCCATTGTTGATTTGTGTTCATACCCGCAGCTCCTGCAGGCACGTTCGCGGGGTCTAAAGGGGTTTGGTCTGCATCCTGGTGTTTGGCGTGCCTGAATGGTGTCTACTTGCTCTTCTTTTACCTGGACTGGACGTGTGGACGAAGCCGCTGCCAACGACTGTCCTCGCACCGCCGCCATGGCGTCTGCCTGGACCGCTGATAGTTCATGAGAGCGTGCAAGAACCAGAATTTTGTTGAGGGAGATACCTTGCTGGCGTAGAATGAGCTTTCTTAGAGCGTTAGACCAGCACCCCTGGATAATCTGGGCTCTGATCTCTTCCTGCTCATTGAGCCCTACGCATGAGCTTGCTAGCTTTCTCAGTCTCACGTAGAACATGTCCATTGACTCAACTTCCGTTTGTTGCGCCTGTCGATGTTTGAAGTGCTCATAGTCTGAGTTCAATTAGGGGTCAAAGTGTTTGTTTAGAGCTGCTACTGCCGCATCAAAGTCAGATTTATCGGCGGTGTCTGGGAGTGAATCGAACAACTCTTGCAATTCATCTCCGCCCATCAGCAACATGAGCGACCTGCGCACCGCTCCATCCGTTTCCCTTGTGGCACAGAAATAGTTGTCTAGGCGATCTTGGTGCTGCTGTGGCCGGATCAATCAGTTGGCTGAACGAGGGTAACGCTGTGACTGAGGAGTGAACACTGTTGTTTGGTTGTGCGGGGAGCTGGGTATTTTCTTGTGGTGGCGCACTATGTATACACTTTCTGGTTGGTTGCAGATCTTGTGTGGAGCTTTTTTTTTTCCAGTGTTTGCCTTCTTTTTTTTTTTTTTTAACACCCCTTGTTTTTTTTTATTTTTTTATTCAGTTCACCTTTCCTTTTGTACTATTTATCTCCCTTTTCATTTTCCATCTCTCTCTCTGGGTACCACTTTCTCTTTCTATTGCCTTGTGTGTATTTATTATATGTTTTTTCTTTTGGGCTTCTCCCTCAGTTTTTTTTTCTCTTTCTTTCAGTTTACTAACCGTAATCCCACCCGTCGTCAATGTAGTGTGGGTCTTTGCTGGCACAGTAACGACACACACACGATGCAGTTGCTGCCAAAGGGGAAACTGCGTCAGCGCAGCCCCGTCTTTATTTATAACTTCTGTCCGCGCTCCGCCCGGACGCGCTGGACAGGATACAAAGTATAGGAGAGTCTGGATGGCTCTCCGGATGGCTCTCTACATCGAGGAGCATGATGGGTGTGGGGCGCAAAGGGTATTTTCTTTCTTTGTACCCTCCTACCTTTATTTGCTCGGTTCACAAAGATGCAAGGTTAATCCACATCCTATTTTCACATTTGAGCTAATTACTTTGTGAATGTAAATACCATTAAAAGATATTTTCAGACTGTCACAATATGCTTTCCCTTTTCCCTATTTCACTTCCAATATATATGATTGTGTACATTTATCGGAGCCTGTAGTTCGCAAACAATGAGCAATTTGTATAGGTTCGATTTAAAAAGTCCCCAAGGCTGTCCCTGTCCTCCACAGAAATGTATTGTCTCCTACGCCCCTACCTATTCCTCGCTTCTGCTGTGGTTGCTAGCCCTCCTGTCGAGGGTCACTTGGCTCTTCTATCCCTGGGCTTGACTATTGTTTCTGTGTCAGAAGGGAATTGCAAGTAAACTAAAAGCCCTCCCTATAGTGATCATATAACTTTCAAGACACCGTCACAAGAAGTCTACCTCTGACTGTACATCCCTTTTACAAGTGCAGCTGGGCATTTCGCGTAATGCTAATGATATTAAAGTAAGTTGGTCCAACAGGAACATATAATATAAATGCATCGTTAAGGCGAGGCCACATATCTGTGTTTCTCCAACGAACTGGCCAAGGGCAATCGCAGGTGAGTAACTAAAAACGTAAACTATCGCTGCTTTAACCCCTTCTGTGCCGCGGACGTAGTGGTTACGTCCCGCGGCACAGTGCTGCTGTGCCGAGGACGTAACCACTACGTCCTCGGCACACAGCCCAGAGGGAGCGCTCTCGCTCCCTCTGTGTGCTTCCCCCCACCCCCCCAAAGTCAGGGATGGAAGGGGAAGCCCTTCCCCTTCCACCCCCGACCCCCCCACCCCCCCATAATGACGTCAGCGCGCGATCGCGCGCTGACTTCATTATGGGGATTTCGCCGCACAGGAAGCCATTTGCTTCCTGTGCGGCGAACGGAGAAGAGGTGAGTTCCTCTTCCCGGTGGGTGGGGGGTTTGGGCTAAAGAGGCACCGGGGGAAAGGAAAGGCTTTTCCTTTCCCCCGGTGTCTCTTTGAGCATTCCTGCTGCCCGATCGCATTGCGATCGGGCAGCAGGAATGCCCACTAGACACCAGGGATTTTTTTTTTTTGTTGTACTTTCTGTTTCTTGTTGGCGGGGAGCGGCCCCTTGGGCAAGGGTCGCTCCCCTTGTGGGGGCAAATTGTTACGGCCATTTCTGCCCCCCTTGGGGGCAGATTGGCCTACTTTTTAGGCGGATCTGCCCCCAAGGGGGGCAGAAACCACTGGATCACCAGGGATTTTTATTTTCTGTGCATTTATGTTGGGGGGGGTGCCCCCTTGGGCAAGGGGCGCCCCCCCAAGGGGGCAGAGAACTGTTGGCCTTTTCTGCCCCCCTTGGGGGCAGATCGGCCTATTTTTTTTAGGTCCATCTGCCCCCAAGGGGGGCAGAAGCCACTTAGGCACCAGGGATTGTGTGTGTAGTGAATGGGGGGGCGCCCCCTTGGGCAAGGGTCGCTCCCCTGTGGGGGGCATGTCCTTTAGGGCCATTTCTGCCCCCCTTGAGGGCAGATTGGCTACTTTTTAGCCAGATCTGCCCCCAAGGGGGGCAGAAAACACTAGATCACCAGGGTTTTTTATTTTTATGTGTATTTATGTGGGGGGGGGTGCCCCCTTGGGCAAGGGGCGCCCCCCCCAAGGGGGCAGAGAACTGTTGGCCTTTTCTACCCCCCTTGGGGGCAAATCGGCCTATTTTTTTTAGGTCCATCTGCCCCCAAGGGGGGCAGAAGCCACTTAGGCACCAGGGATTGTGTGTGTAGTGGATGGGGGGGCGCCCCCTTGGGCAAGGGTCGCTCCCCTTTGGGGGGCATGTCTTTTAGGGCCATTTCTGCCCCCCTTGAGGGCAGATCAGCCTATTATTTTTAGGCTGATCTGCCCCCAAGGGGGGCAGAAACCACTAGAACGCCAGGGATGTTTTTTTATGTGTTTATTTCTGTGGGGGGGCGTCCCCTTGGGCACGGGGCGCCCCCCCAAGGGGGGCATTGACCTGTTGGCCATTTCTGCCCCCCCTGGGGGCAGATGGGCCTATTTTTCTAGACCCACCTGCCCCCAAGGGGGGCAGAAGCCACGTAGACACCAGGGATAGTGTGTGTGTGTGTGTGTTAGTGGATGGGGGGGGGTTTGGGCAAGGGTCACCCCCCACTTTGGGGGCACATGTACCCAGGCCATTTCTGCACCCCTTGGAGACAGATCAGCCTATTATTTTTAGGCTGATCTGCCCCCAAGGGGGGCAGAAACCACTAGAACGCCAGGGATGTTTTTTTATGTGTTTATTTTTGTGGGGGGGCGTCCCCTTGGGCACGGGGCGCCCCCCCAAGGGGGGCATTGACCTGTTGGCCATTTCTGCCCCCCCTGGGGGCAGATGGGCCTATTTTTCTAGACCCACCTGCCCCCAAGGGGGGCAGAAGCCACGTAGACACCAGGGATAGTGTGTGTGTGTGTGTGTTAGTGGATGGGGGGGGGCTTGGGCAAGGGTCGCCCCCCACTTTGGGGGCACATGTACCCAGGCCATTTCTGCACCCCTTGGAGACAGATCAGCCTATTATTTTTAGGCTGATCTGCCCCCAAGGGGGGCAGAAACCACTAGAACGCCAGGGATGTTTTTTTATGTGTTTATTTTTGTGGGGGGGCGTCCCCTTGGGCACGGGGCGCCCCCCCAAGGGGGGCATTGACCTGTTGGCCATTTCTGCCCCCCCTGGGGGCAGATGGGCCTATTTTTCTAGACCCACCTGCCCCCAAGGGGGGCAGAAGCCACGTAGACACCAGGGATAGTGTGTGTGTGTGTGTGTGTTAGTGGATGGGGGGGGGGCTTGGGCAAGGGTCGCCCCCCCACTTTGGGGGCACATGTACCCAGGCCATTTCTGCACCCCTTGGAGACAGATCAGCCTATTATTTTTAGGCTGATCTGCCCCCAAGGGGGGCAGAAACCACTAGAACGCCAGGGATGTTTTTTTATGTGTTTATTTTTGTGGGGGGGCGTCCCCTTGGGCACGGGGCGCCCCCCCAAGGGGGGCATTGACCTGTTGGCCATTTCTGCCCCCCCTGGGGGCAGATGGGCCTATTTTTCTAGACCCACCTGCCCCCAAGGGGGGCAGAAGCCACGTAGACACCAGGGATAGTGTGTGTGTGTGTGTTAGTGGATGGGGGGGGGGCTTGGGCAAGGGTCGCCCCCCACTTTGGGGGCACATGTACCCAGGCCATTTCTGCACCCCTTGGAGACAGATCAGCCTATTATTTTTAGGCTGATCTGCCCCCAAGGGGGGCAGAAACCACTAGAACGCCAAGGATTTTTTTTTATGTGTTTATTTTTGTGTGGGGGCGTCCCCTTGTGCACGGGCGCCCCCCCAAGGGGGGCATTGACCTGTTGGCCATTTCTGCCCCCCCCTGGGGGCAGATGGGCCTATTTTTCTAGACCCACCTGCCCCCAAGGGGGGCAGAAGCCACGTAGACACCAGGGATAGTGTGTGTGTGTGTTAGTGGATGGGGGGGGGCTTGGGCAAGGGTCGCCCCCCACTTTGGGGGCACATGTACCCAGGCCATTTCTGCACCCCTTGGAGACAGATCAGCCTATTATTTTTAGGTTGATCTGCCCCCAAGGGGGGCAGAAACCACTAGAACGCCAGGGATTTTTTTTTATGTGTTTATTTTTGTGTGGGGGCGTCCCCTTGGGCACGGGCGCCCCCCCAAGGGGGGCATTGACCTGTTGGCCATTTCTGCCCCCCCCTGGGGGCAGATGGGCCTATTTTTCTAGACCCACCTGCCCCCAAGGGGGGCAGAAGCCACGTAGACACCAGGGATAGTGTGTGTGTGTGTGTGTGTTAGTGGATGGGGGGGGGCTTGGGCAAGGGTCGCCCCCCACTTTGGGGGCACATGTACCCAGGCCATTTCTGCACCCCTTGGAGACAGATCAGCCTATTATTTTTAGGTTGATCTGCCCCCAAGGGGGGCAGAAACCACTAGAACGCCAGGGATTTTTTTTTATGTGTTTATTTTTGTGTGGGGGCGTCCCCTTGGGCACGGGCGCCCCCCCAAGGGGGGCATTGACCTGTTGGCCATTTCTGCCCCCCCTGGGGGCAGATGGGCCTATTTTTCTAGAACCACCTGCCCCCAAGGGGGCAGAAGCCACTTAGGCACCAGGGATAGTGTTGTGTGTGTTTTTTTTGTTTGAGGGCTGTCCCCTTTGGCAAGGGTCGCTCTCCATGGGGACACAGTACTAAAGGTATTTTTTGGCTTCCTTGGGGCAGACAGGCCTATTTTTTTAGTAGGCCCATCTGCCCCTATGGCAGAATCCACTTAGGCACCAATTTCTAAAATGTTTGATGGTGGGGTGTTTGTCAACTGAAGAAGTCTTTGCATTTGTGATAAAAAATGTTTTCCTCCTTTTTGTTCTAGTTCAAAGCTTTTGCTTTATTTGCTGTGGCTCCTTGCGGTTTTGGCGGTGGTTGACCTGCAGTTTGCACAGTTGCATGTTTTAGGTAAGTAAAAACAATTTACTCCAAAGGAGTATTGTTGCCATGCATGAATGACATGTTTGTAGGGGGTGTACTAAATGCAGGATTGTGTGTGAAATTGTCCTTAGGTTTGTGCACAATGATATTTGTTTTGTCTTATTTCTAATTTGCCTTTCTTTCTTTCTTTTTAGTGGGATATCATTGGTGATTGCTGTGTAGTTGCTGGTGAATCAAGCTTTTTCAGGCAAGTGAGCGGTATAGTTTTTGAGTTTGTAACTCTTACTAACAAAGCTACACTTTGTTACTTGTCTTACACAGTGCTGGTTGTTGGTGGTGAATTTGTCCAGTTAATTTTAGCAGGAGAGATCATGGCTAGCCGCAGGATGACCGCTCAGCAGGTGGTTGGTATGCTTTTTGAGTCACAGTCTGATCATGACTATGAGACGGACTCTGCATCTGAGGCAGAGGAGGAAGTCAGAGATTCTGGCAGTGATGTTTCTGTTGGAGGGGAATCTTCTGATGATGAAGCCACACTCAGTGCAGATGAAGGTTCTGTTTTAGAGGAGGACATTGATGTGCCAATAGTGCAGCAACCTGGGGCTGAAAGGTTTCCCGTTAGAAGACCTGATGTCTGGGTTGCCCCAAACATGGAGCAGCCAGAGTTGCCTGCCTTTACTGGTCTCCCGGGGTGTAACGCCAATACAGAGAACTTTATGCCTATCAATTTCTTTGAGTTATTCATGGATGATGTGTTTTTGGAAGAGATTGTTGAGCAGACTAATTTGTATGCGGAGCAGCATTTGAGGGACAACGCTGCTAGACTTAGGCCACACTCTAGAGCTGCCCAGTGGATTCCCACAAATTTGGAGGAGCTAAAAAAGTTTTTGGGTTTGACTTTTTTGATGGGGTTGATAAGGAAGCCGTCACTGGCTTCTTATTGGTCTACTAGTCCCTTGATGGCAACAGCTATATTTCCAGCTACCATGAGTCGTAATCGGTATTTGCTTCTTCTTAGGATGCTGCATTTTGTTGACAATGCATTAGCCTTGCCACGAGATCACCCAGATTCTGACCGTCTTTTTAAGATTAGGCCTGTCCTTGATCATTTTGTAGATCGGTTTTCGGAGGTCTATGTTCCAGGCAAAGAGATAAGTGTGGACGAGTCTTTGGTCCTCTTCAAGGGTCGTTTGGTTTTTAGGCAGTACATTCCTAGCAAAAGGGCACGATATGGAATTAAATTGTATATGCTGTCTGAAAGTAGGACAGGATATGTGTATAGTTTCCGTGTGTACACTGGTAGGGATTCCAATATTGACCCCCCTGGTTGTCCTCCCACTTTTGGAGTTACTGAGAAAATAGTGTGGGATCTTGGTAGACGACTGTTCAACAAAGGTCACCATTTGTATGTAGATAACTTCTACACTGGTGTGCAGTTGTTCAAGGAATTGTTTAGAGTGGACACAGTTGCTTGTGGCACAATCCGTTCTAACCGGAAAGGCTATCCAAGGGAGCTTGTCTGTAAAAAACTTGAGAGGGGACAGTGCTGTGCCTTGCGGAACGAGGAGCTGCTAGCTTTGAAATTTTCAGACAAGAGGGATGTCTACATGCTAAGTACCATCCATGATGAGAGTACTTCCCCTGTGACTGTTTGGGGCCAGGTTGCTGAAGTGCGCAAACCTGTGTGCATTTTAGATTATAATAAGCACATGGGAGGTGTAGATAGAGTTGACCAGAGGTTGGAACCTTATACTGCTATTCGTAAGTCTTATGTTTGGTATAAGAAGTTAGCACTTCACCTCTTCCACTTAGCAACCTTCAATGCTTTTATTGTGTTTAGGGATAGGTCTCCAGACTCAAAGATGACATTTGTGAAATTTCAGGAGTCAGTGATAGAGAGCCTTATTGTGGTGGAACAGGCCAGAGTTCCTAGAGAAGCAGTGGTGGAGGATGTGGCTAGATTGAAAGATCGCCACTTTGCTGAGCACATTCCTCCCACACCCAAAAAAGACTTTCCAGCTAAGAAATGTAGAGTGTGTTTTCGAAGAGGTATCCGGAGGGAGTCTCGAATGTACTGCCCAGATTGTCCTTCAAAGCCTGGGCTGTGTGTCGGTGCTTGTTTTAAGAATTACCACACCCAGAAGAATTTCTGGGAACAACCATGAGTGTAAACTCATGTCTGTTTTGTATTTTCATGTGTTTAGTTTCATGGTTAGCATTTCTGTCATGTTGTTAGTTAGAGCTTTTGTGTTTGTTGTTTTGTAATTCTTTCTACTTAGTTAGGGGTTCCTCTGTTTAAAAAATAAAATAAAAATATGATGCCATTGTGTGTGGAGTGGGGCTTGGCTGAGACTGTACATATTGACTTGATGTTGGCTACTGCAACACACTGCCAGCCAAACACCAGTCCACACACTCCCATCAGCTGGTGTGATTGTTGTATCAGGCATGTGGGCGTATGTAAGTGATGGGCCCTTGAGTGGCGCTGTCTGTCGATGTGAGTGTTGTAATGTGCTGGGCCCGTGGCTGGCGGTGTGAATGGCCTTGTGTGTGTCATGTATGAAAGTTGTGTGAATGGACTGTAAAGCGGTTGGTGCCTTGTCGCGGCTTTACAGCTCACGAGCTGTGAGTCATTGGTTCAGTTTTTTGCCTTTCAGTTACTAACAGTGCTTTTCATTTTTGTGAAAGCTCTTGTTAGTAAAATTTGATCCACTGAACCATCACTCACCCTCGTGCCAAATCCAACCAGTATGTGTGGTAAAAATGACCAAACCTGCTCCGCTGTAATCAGGCGTCGCAGCACACCTATGACACGCTAGGTGCCTCAGGTGGGACCCCGATGATGAAGCATGCCACCAACTTGGTTGGTGGGTGAGGGGTCTTTTTCACATAACCTAATTGTGTTTCTTTTCAAAATTTTAGTGTTTGGCACATCACGGACGTATGTGGGCACATCAAAACGATATATTACAAAACTACCTGTGTTTGGGGGGGGGAGAGGGCACCTATGTTTTTGGTCCTGTGTGCGGCCTTCATCTAGGGAAACCTACCAAACCCAGACATTTTTTAAAACTAGACACCCCAAGGAGTCTAGGGAGGAGTGGCTTGCGTGGATCCCCCAACATTTTCTTACCCAGACTCCTCTGTAAACCTCAAAATGTGCTTAAAAAAAGCATATTTTCCTGACTTTTCTTCGTACGATCACCACTCCAGCACAAAATTCCTACTCCCCAGTGTTCCCCTCAGTCTCCCAAATAAAATGACACCTCACGTATGTGGGTCCCCAAAGCAGAGTCAGTCTAAAGATGTATAAAAGAATATGTCCTTATAAACTCGCAGTACTATCCCCTGTATCTCTACAAGTTTTGGGCCTTATTCTGTTGGAGGCACCTGGCCCACCCACACAACTGAGGTATCATTTTTATCGGGAGACTTGGGGGAACGCTGGGTGGAAGGAAATTTGTGGCTCCACTCAGATTCCAGAACTTTCTGTCACCGAAATGTGTGAAAAATGCGTTTTTTTAGCCAATATTTGAGGTTTGGAAAGGATTCTGGGTAACAGAACCTGGTCAGAGCCCCTCAAGTCACCCCATCTTGGATTCCCCTAGGTCTCTAGTTTTCAGAATTCACAGGTTTGGTAGGTTTCCCTAGGTGCTGGCTGAGCTACAGGCCAAAAACTACAGGTAGGCACTGTTTTCAATGAAAAAATGTGATGTGTCCACGCTGCGCTTTGGGGCGTTTCCTGTCGCGGGCGCTAGGCCTACCCACACAAGTGAGGTATCATTTTTATCGGGAGACGTGGGGGAACGCTTGGTGGAAGGAAATTTGTGGCCCCTCTCAGATTCCAGAACTTTCTGCCACAGAAATGTGAGGAACATGTGTTTTTTTAGCCAAATTTTGAGGTTTGCAAAGGATTCTGGGTAACAGAACCTGGTCCGAGCCACACAAATCACCCCATCTTGGATTCCCCTAGGTCTCTAGTTTTCAGAAATGCACAGGTTTGGTAGGTTTCCCTAGGTGGTGGCTGAGCTACAGGCCAAAATCTACAGGTAGGCACTTTGCTAAAAACAGGTCTGTTTTCTGTGATGTGTCCACGTTGCGCTTTGGGGCGTTTCCTGTCGCGGGCGCTAGGCCTACCCACACAAGTGAGGTATCATTTTTATCGGGAGACGTGGGGGAACGCTGGGTGGAAGGAAATTTGTGGCTCCTCTCAGATTCCAGAACTTTCTGCCACAGAAATGTGAGGAACATGTGTTTTTTTAGCCAATTTTTGAGCTTTGCAAAGGATTCTGGGTAACAGAACCTGGTCCGAGCCCCGCCAGTCACCCCTCCTTGGGTTCCCCTAGGTCTCTAGTTTTCAGAAATGTACAGGTTTGGTAGGTTTCCCTAGGTGCCGGCTGAGCTAGAGGCCAAAATCTACAGGTAGTCACTTCGCAAAAAACACCTCTGTTTTCTTCCAAAATTTTGGTGGTGTCCACGTTGCGCTTTGGGGCGTTTCCTGTCGCGGGCGCTAGGCCTACCCACGCAAGTGAGGTATCATTTTTATCGGGAGACTTGGGGGAACGCTGGGTGGAAGGAAATTTGTGGCTCCTCCCAGATTCCAGAACTTTCTGCCACAGAAATGTGAGGAACATGTGTTTTTTTAGCCAATTTTTGAGCTTTGCAAAGGATTCTGGGTAACAGAACCTGGTCCGAGCCCCGCCAGTCACCGCTCCTTGGATTCCCCGAGGTCTCTAGTTTTCAGAAATGCACAGGTTTGGTAGGTTTCCCTAGGTGGCGGCTGAGCTAGAGGCCAAAATCTACAGGTAGGCACTTTGCTAAAAACAGGTCTTTTTTCTGTGATGTGTCCATGTTGCGCTTTGGGGCGTTTCCTGTCGCGGGCGCTAGGCCTACCCACACAAGTGAGGTATCATTTTTATCGGGAGACGTGGGGGAACGCTGGGAGGAAGGAAATTTGTGGCTCCTCTCGGATTCCAGAACTTTCTGCCACAGAAATGTGAGGAACATGTGTTTTTTTAGCCAATTTTTGAGCTTTGCAAAGGATTCTGGGTAACAGAACCTGGTCCGAGCCCCGCCAGTCACCCCTCCTTGGATTCCCCTAGGTCTCTAGTTTTCAGAAATGTACAGGTTTGGTAGGTTTCCCTAGGTGCCGGCTGAGCTAGAGGCCAAAATCTACAGGTAGTCACTTCGCAAAAAACACCTCTGTTTTCTTCCAAAATTTTGGTGGTGTCCACGTTGCGCTTTGGGGCGTTTCCTGTCGCGGGCGCTAGGCCTACCCACGCAAGTGAGGTATCATTTTTATCGGGAGACTTGGGGGAACGCTGGGTGGAAGGAAATTTGTGGCTCCTCCCAGATTCCAGAACTTTCTGCCACAGAAATGTGAGGAACATGTGTTTTTTTAGCCAATTTTTGAGCTTTGCAAAGGATTCTGGGTAACAGAACCTGGTCCGAGCCCCGCCAGTCACCCCTCCTTGGATTCCCCTAGGTCTCTAGTTTTCAGAAATGCACAGGTTTGGTAGGTTTCCCTAGGTGGCGGCTGAGCTAGAGGCCAAAATCTACAGGTAGGCACTTTGCTAAAAACAGGTCTGTTTTCTGTGATGTGTCCACGTTGCGCTTTGGGGCGTTTCCTGTCGCGGGCGCTAGGCCTACCCACACAAGTGAGGTATCATTTTTATCGGGAGACGTGGGGGAACGCTGGGTGGAAGGAAATTTGTGGCTCCTCTCGGATTCCAGAACTTTCTGCCACAGAAATGTGAGGAACATGTGTTTTTTTAGCCAATTTTTGAGCTTTGCAAAGGATTCTGGGTAACAGAACCTGGTCCGAGCCCCGCCAGTCACCCTTCCTTGGATTCCCCTAGGTCTCTAGTTTTCAGAAATGTACAGGTTTGGTAGGTTTCCCTAGGTGCTGGCTGAGCTAGAGGCCAAAATCTACAGGTAGTCACTTCGCAAAAAACACCTCTGTTTTCTTCCAAAATTTTGGTGGTGTCCACGTTGCGCTTTGGGGCGTTTCCTGTCGCGGGCGCTAGGCCTACCCACGCAAGTGAGGTATCATTTTTATCGGGAGACTTGGGGGAACGCTGGGTGGAAGGAAATTTGTGGCTCCTCCCAGATTCCAGAACTTTCTGCCACAGAAATGTGAGGAACATGTGTTTTTTTAGCCAATTTTTGAGCTTTGCAAAGGATTCTGGGTAACAGAACCTGGTCCGAGCCCCGCCAGTCACCCCTCCTTGGATTCCCCTAGGTCTCTAGTTTTCAGAAATGCACAGGTTTGGTAGGTTTCCCTAGGTGGCGGCTGAGCTAGAGGCCAAAATCTACAGGTAGGCACTTTGCTAAAAACAGGTCTGTTTTCTGTGATGTGTCCACGTTGCGCTTTGGGGCGTTTCCTGTCGCGGGCGCTAGGCCTACCCACACAAGTGAGGTATCATTTTTATCGGGAGACGTGGGGGAACGCTGGGTGGAAGGAAATTTGTGGCTCCTCTCGGATTCCAGAACTTTCTGCCACAGAAATGTGAGGAACATGTGTTTTTTTAGCCAATTTTTGAGCTTTGCAAAGGATTCTGGGTAACAGAACCTGGTCCGAGCCCCGCCAGTCACCCCTCCTTGGATTCCCCTAGGTCTCTAGTTTTCAGAAATGTACAGGTTTGGTAGGTTTCCCTAGGTGCCGGCTGAGCTAGAGGCCAAAATCTACAGGTAGTCACTTCGCAAAAAACACCTCTGTTTTCTTCCAAAATTTTGGTGGTGTCCACGTTGCGCTTTGGGGCGTTTCCTGTCGCGGGCGCTAGGCCTACCCACGCAAGTGAGGTATCATTTTTATCGGGAGACTTGGGGGAACGCTGGGTGGAAGGAAATTTGTGGCTCCTCCCAGATTCCAGAACTTTCTGCCACAGAAATGTGAGGAACATGTGTTTTTTTAGCCAATTTTTGAGCTTTGCAAAGGATTCTGGGTAACAGAACCTGGTCCGAGCCCCGCCAGTCACCCCTCCTTGGATTCCCCTAGGTCTCTAGTTTTCAGAAATGCACAGGTTTGGTAGGTTTCCCTAGGTGGCGGCTGAGCTAGAGGCCAAAATCTACAGGTAGGCACTTTGCTAAAAACAGGTCTGTTTTCTGTGATGTGTCCACGTTGCGCTTTGGGGCGTTTCCTGTCGCGGGCGCTAGGCCTACCCACACAAGTGAGGTATCATTTTTATCGGGAGACGTGGGGGAACGCTGGGTGGAAGGACATTTGTGGCTCCTCTCAGATTCCAGCACTTTCTGCCACAGAAATGTGAGGAACATGTGTTTTTTTAGCCAATTTTTGAGCTTTGCAAAGGATTCTGGGTAACAGAACCTGGTCCGAGCCCCGCCAGTCACCCCTCCTTGGATTCCCCTAGGTCTCTAGTTTTCAGAAATGCACAGGTTTGGTAGGTTTCCCTAGGTGGCGGCTGAGCTAGAGGCCAAAATCTACAGGTAGGCACTTTGCTAAAAACAGGTCTGTTTTCTGTGATGTGTCCACGTTGCGCTTTGGGGCGTTTCCTGTCGCGGGCGCTAGGCCTACCCACACAAGTGAGGTATCATTTTTATCGGGAGACGTGGGGGAACGCTGGGTGGAAGGAAATTTGTGGCTCCTCTCGGATTCCAGAACTTTCTGCCACAGAAATGTGAGGAACATGTGTTTTTTTAGCCAATTTTTGAGCTTTGCAAAGGATTCTGGGTAACAGAACCTGGTCCGAGCCCCGCCAGTCACCCCTCCTTGGATTCCCCTAGGTCTCTAGTTTTCAGAAATGTACAGGTTTGGTAGGTTTCCCTAGGTGCCGGCTGAGCTAGAGGCCAAAATCTACAGGTAGTCACTTCGCAAAAAACACCTCTGTTTTCTTCCAAAATTTTGGTGGTGTCCACGTTGCGCTTTGGGGCGTTTCCTGTCGCGGGCGCTAGGCCTACCCACGCAAGTGAGGTATCATTTTTATCGGGAGACTTGGGGGAACGCTGGGTGGAAGGAAATTTGTGGCTCCTCCCAGATTCCAGAACTTTCTGCCACAGAAATGTGAGGAACATGTGTTTTTTTAGCCAATTTTTGAGCTTTGCAAAGGATTCTGGGTAACAGAACCTGGTCCGAGCCCCGCCAGTCACCCCTCCTTGGATTCCCCTAGGTCTCTAGTTTTCAGAAATGCACAGGTTTGGTAGGTTTCCCTAGGTGGCGGCTGAGCTAGAGGCCAAAATCTACAGGTAGGCACTTTGCTAAAAACAGGTCTGTTTTCTGTGATGTGTCCACGTTGCGCTTTGGGGCGTTTCCTGTCGCGGGCGCTAGGCCTACCCACACAAGTGAGGTATAATTTTTATCGGGAGACGTGGGGGAACGCTGGGTGGAAGGACATTTGTGGCTCCTCTCAGATTCCAGCACTTTCTGCCACAGAAATGTGAGGAACATGTGTTTTTTTAGCCAATTTTTGAGCTTTGCAAAGGATTCTGGGTAACAGAACCTGGTCCGAGCCCCGCCAGTCACCCCTCCTTGGATTCCCCTAGGTCTCTAGTTTTCAGAAATGCACAGGTTTGGTAGGTTTCCCTAGGTGGCGGCTGAGCTAGAGGCCAAAATCTACAGGTAGGCACTTTGCTAAAAACAGGTCTGTTTTCTGTGATGTGTCCACGTTGCGCTTTGGGGCGTTTCCTGTCGCGGGCGCTAGGCCTACCCACACAAGTGAGGTATCATTTGTATCGGGAGACGTGGGGGAACGCTGGGTGGAAGGAAATTTGTGGCTCCTCTCGGATTCCAGAACTTTCTGCCACAGAAATGTGAGGAACATGTGTTTTTTTAGCCAATTTTTGAGCTTTGCAAAGGATTCTGGGTAACAGAACCTGGTCCGAGCCCCGCCAGTCACCCCTCCTTGGATTCCCCTAGGTCTCTAGTTTTCAGAAATGTACAGGTTTGGTAGGTTTCCCTAGGTGCCGGCTGAGCTAGAGGCCAAAATCTACAGGTAGTCACTTCGCAAAAAACACCTCTGTTTTCTTCCAAAATTTTGGTGGTGTCCACGTTGCGCTTTGGGGCGTTTCCTGTCGCGGGCGCTAGGCCTACCCACGCAAGTGAGGTATCATTTTTATCGGGAGACTTGGGGGAACGCTGGGTGGAAGGAAATTTGTGGCTCCTCCCAGATTCCAGAACTTTCTGCCACAGAAATGTGAGGAACATGTGTTTTTTTAGCCAATTTTTGAGCTTTGCAAAGGATTCTGGGTAACAGAACCTGGTCCGAGCCCCGTCAGTCACCCCTCCTTGGATTCCCCTAGGTCTCTAGTTTTCAGAAATGTACAGGTTTGGTAGGTTTCCCTAGGTGCCGGCTGAGCTAGAGGCCAAAATCTACAGGTAGTCACTTCGCAAAAAACACCTCTGTTTTCTTCCAAAATTTTGGTGGTGTCCACGTTGCGCTTTGGGGCGTTTCCTGTCGCGGGCGCTAGGCCTACCCACGCAAGTGAGGTATCATTTTTATCGGGAGACTTGGGGGAACGCTGGGTGGAAGGAAATTTGTGGCTCCTCCCAGATTCCAGAACTTTCTGCCACAGAAATGTGAGGAACATGTGTTTTTTTAGCCAATTTTTGAGCTTTGCAAAGGATTCTGGGTAACAGAACCTGGTCCGAGCCCCGCCAGTCACCCCTCCTTGGATTCCCCTAGGTCTCTAGTTTTCAGAAATGCACAGGTTTGGTAGGTTTCCCTAGGTGGCGGCTGAGCTAGAGGCCAAAATCTACAGGTAGGCACTTTGCTAAAAACAGGTCTGTTTTCTGTGATGTGTCCACGTTGCGCTTTGGGGCGTTTCCTGTCGCGGGCGCTAGGCCTACCCACACAAGTGAGGTATCATTTTTATCGGGAGACGTGGGGGAACGCTGGGTGGAAGGACATTTGTGGCTCCTCTCAGATTCCAGCACTTTCTGCCACAGAAATGTGAGGAACATGTGTTTTTTTAGCCAATTTTTGAGCTTTGCAAAGGATTCTGGGTAACAGAACCTGGTCCGAGCCCCGCCAGTCACCCCTCCTTGGATTCCCCTAGGTCTCTAGTTTTCAGAAATGTACAGGTTTGGTAGGTTTCCCTAGGTGCCGGCTGAGCTAGAGGCCAAAATCTACAGGTAGTCACTTCGCAAAAAACACCTCTGTTTTCTTCCAAAATTTTGGTGGTGTCCACGTTGCGCTTTGGGGCGTTTCCTGTCGCGGGCGCTAGGCCTACCCACGCAAGTGAGGTATCATTTTTATCGGGAGACTTGGGGGAACGCTGGGTGGAAGGAAATTTGTGGCTCCTCCCAGATTCCAGAACTTTCTGCCACAGAAATGTGAGGAACATGTGTTTTTTTAGCCAATTTTTGAGCTTTGCAAAGGATTCTGGGTAACAGAACCTGGTCCGAGCCACACAAATCACCCCATCTTGGATTCCCCTAGGTCTCTAGTTTACAGAAATGCACAGGTTTGGTAGGTTTCCCTAGGTGGCGGCTGAGCTAGAGGCCAAAATCTACAGGTAGGCACTTTGCTAAAAACAGGTCTGTTTTCTGTGATGTGTCCACGTTGCGCTTTGGGGCGTTTCCTGTCGCGGGCGCTAGGCCTACCCACACAAGTGAGGTATCATTTTTATCGGGAGACGTGGGGGAACGCTGGGAGGAAGGACATTTGTGGCTCCTCTCAGATTCCAGCACTTTCTGCCACAGAAATGTGAGGAACATGTGTTTTTTTAGCCAATTTTTGAGCTTTGCAAAGGATTCTGGGTAACAGAACCTGGTCCGAGCCACACAAATCACCCCATCTTGGATTCCCCTAGGTCTCTAGTTTTCAGAAATGCACAGGTTTGGTAGGTTTCCCTAGGTGGCGGCTGAGCTAGAGGCCAAAATCTACAGGTAGGCACTTTGCTAAAAACAGGTCTGTTTTCTGTGATGTGTCCATATTGCGCTTTGGGGTGTTTCCTGTCGCGGGCGCTAGGCCTACCCACACAAGTGAGGTATCATTTTTATCGGGAGACGTGGGGGAACGCTGGGTGGAAGGAAATTTGTGGCTCCTCTCAGATTCCAGAACTTTCTGCCACAGAAATGTGAGGAACATGTGTTTTTTTAGCCAAATTTTGAGGTGTGCAAAGGATTCTGGGTAACAGAACTTGGTCTGAGCCACACAAATCACCCCATCTTGGATTCCCCTAGGTCTCTAGTTTTCAGAAATGCACAGGTTTGGTAGGTTTCCCTAGGTGGCGGCTGAGCTAGAGGCCAAAATCTACAGGTAGGCACTTTGCTAAAAACAGGTCTGTTTTCTGTGATGTGTCCACGTTGCGCTTTGGGGCGTTTCCTGTCGCGGGCGCTAGGCCTACCCACACAAGTGAGGTATCATTTTTATCGGGAGACGTGGGGGAACGCTGGGTGGAAGGACATTTGTGGCTCCTCTCAGATTCCAGCACTTTCTGCCACAGAAATGTGAGGAACATGTGTTTTTTTAGCCAATTTTTGAGCTTTGCAAAGGATTCTGGGTAACAGAACCTGGTCCGAGCCCCGTCAGTCACCCCTCCTTGGATTCCCCTAGGTCTCTAGTTTTCAGAAATGTACAGGTTTGGTAGGTTTCCCTAGGTGCCGGCTGAGCTAGAGGCCAAAATCTACAGGTAGTCACTTCGCAAAAAACACCTCTGTTTTCTTCCAAAATTTTGGTGGTGTCCACGTTGCGCTTTGGGGCGTTTCCTGTCGCGGGCGCTAGGCCTACCCACGCAAGTGAGGTATCATTTTTATCGGGAGACTTGGGGGAACGCTGGGTGGAAGGAAATTTGTGGCTCCTCCCAGATTCCAGAACTTTCTGCCACAGAAATGTGAGGAACATGTGTTTTTTTAGCCAATTTTTGAGCTTTGCAAAGGATTCTGGGTAACAGAACCTGGTCCGAGCCCCGCCAGTCACCCCTCCTTGGATTCCCCTAGGTCTCTAGTTTTCAGAAATGCACAGGTTTGGTAGGTTTCCCTAGGTGGCGGCTGAGCTAGAGGCCAAAATCTACAGGTAGGCACTTTGCTAAAAACAGGTCTGTTTTCTGTGATGTGTCCACGTTGCGCTTTGGGGCGTTTCCTGTCGCGGGCGCTAGGCCTACCCACACAAGTGAGGTATCATTTTTATCGGGAGACGTGGGGGAACGCTGGGTGGAAGGACATTTGTGGCTCCTCTCAGATTCCAGCACTTTCTGCCACAGAAATGTGAGGAACATGTGTTTTTTTAGCCAATTTTTGAGCTTTGCAAAGGATTCTGGGTAACAGAACCTGGTCCGAGCCCCGCCAGTCACCCCTCCTTGGATTCCCCTAGGTCTCTAGTTTTCAGAAATGCACAGGTTTGGTAGGTTTCCCTAGGTGGCGGCTGAGCTAGAGGCCAAAATCTACAGGTAGGCACTTTGCTAAAAACAGGTCTGTTTTCTGTGATGTGTCCACGTTGCGCTTTGGGGCGTTTCCTGTCGCGGGCGCTAGGCCTACCCACAC
This sequence comes from Pleurodeles waltl, assembly GCF_031143425.1. Taxonomy (NCBI): domain Eukaryota; kingdom Metazoa; phylum Chordata; class Amphibia; order Caudata; family Salamandridae; genus Pleurodeles; species Pleurodeles waltl. The sequence continues at coordinate 1,026,160,767 of NC_090437.1, read as the reverse complement.
AAGTGAGGTATCATTTTTATCGGGAGACGTGGGGGAACGCTGGGTGGAAGGAAATTTGTGGCTCCTCTCGGATTCCAGAACTTTCTGCCACAGAAATGTGAGGAACATGTGTTTTTTTAGCCAATTTTTGAGCTTTGCAAAGGATTCTGGGTAACAGAACCTGGTCCGAGCCCCGCCAGTCACCCCTCCTTGGATTCCCCTAGGTCTCTAGTTTTCAGAAATGTACAGGTTTGGTAGGTTTCCCTAGGTGCCGGCTGAGCTAGAGGCCAAAATCTACAGGTAGTCACTTCGCAAAAAACACCTCTGTTTTCTTCCAAAATTTTGGTGGTGTCCACGTTGCGCTTTGGGGCGTTTCCTGTCGCGGGCGCTAGGCCTACCCACGCAAGTGAGGTATCATTTTTATCGGGAGACTTGGGGGAACGCTGGGTGGAAGGAAATTTGTGGCTCCTCCCAGATTCCAGAACTTTCTGCCACAGAAATGTGAGGAACATGTGTTTTTTTAGCCAATTTTTGAGCTTTGCAAAGGATTCTGGGTAACAGAACCTGGTCCGAGCCCCGCCAGTCACCCCTCCTTGGATTCCCCTAGGTCTCTAGTTTTCAGAAATGCACAGGTTTGGTAGGTTTCCCTAGGTGGCGGCTGAGCTAGAGGCCAAAATCTACAGGTAGGCACTTTGCTAAAAACAGGTCTGTTTTCTGTGATGTGTCCACGTTGCGCTTTGGGGCGTTTCCTGTCGCGGGCGCTAGGCCTACCCACACAAGTGAGGTATCATTTTTATCGGGAGACGTGGGGGAACGCTGGGTGGAAGGACATTTGTGGCTCCTCTCAGATTCCAGCACTTTCTGCCACAGAAATGTGAGGAACATGTGTTTTTTTAGCCAATTTTTGAGCTTTGCAAAGGATTCTGGGTAACAGAACCTGGTCCGAGCCCCGCCAGTCACCCCTCCTTGGATTCCCCTAGGTCTCTAGTTTTCAGAAATGTACAGGTTTGGTAGGTTTCCCTAGGTGCCGGCTGAGCTAGAGGCCAAAATCTACAGGTAGTCACTTCGCAAAAAACACCTCTGTTTTCTTCCAAAATTTTGGTGGTGTCCACGTTGCGCTTTGGGGCGTTTCCTGTCGCGGGCGCTAGGCCTACCCACACAAGTGAGGTATCATTTTTATCGGGAGACGTGGGGGAACGCTGGGTGGAAGGAAATTTGTGGCTCCTCTCAGATTCCAGAACTTTCTGCCACAGAAATGTGAGGAACATGTGTTTTTTTAGCCAATTTTTGAGCTTTGCAAAGGATTCTGGGTAACAGAACCGGGTCCGAGCCACACAAATCACCCCATCTTGGATTCCCCTAGGTCTCTAGTTTACAGAAATGCACAGGTTTGGTAGGTTTCCCTAGGTGGCGGCTGAGCTAGAGGCCAAAATCTACAGGTAGGCACTTTGCTAAAAACAGGTCTGTTTTCTGTGATGTGTCCACGTTGCGCTTTGGGGCGTTTCCTGTCGCGGGCGCTAGGCCTACCCACACAAGTGAGGTATCATTTTTATCGGGAGACGTGGGGGAACGCTGGGAGGAAGGACATTTGTGGCTCCTCTCAGATTCCAGCACTTTCTGCCACAGAAATGTGAGGAACATGTGTTTTTTTAGCCAATTTTTGAGCTTTGCAAAGGATTCTGGGTAACAGAACCTGGTCCGAGCCACACAAATCACCCCATCTTGGATTCCCCTAGGTCTCTAGTTTTCAGAAATGCACAGGTTTGGTAGGTTTCCCTAGGTGGCGGCTGAGCTAGAGGCCAAAATCTACAGGTAGGCACTTTGCTAAAAACAGGTCTGTTTTCTGTGATGTGTCCATATTGCGCTTTGGGGTGTTTCCTGTCGCGGGCGCTAGGCCTACCCACACAAGTGAGGTATCATTTTTATCGGGAGACGTGGGGGAACGCTGGGTGGAAGGAAATTTGTGGCTCCTCTCAGATTCCAGAACTTTCTGCCACAGAAATGTGAGGAACATGTGTTTTTTTAGCCAAATTTTGAGGTGTGCAAAGGATTCTGGGTAACAGAACTTGGTCCGAGCCACACAAATCACCCCATCTTGGATTCCCCTAGGTCTCTAGTTTTCAGAAATGCACAGGTTTGGTAGGTTTCCCTAGGTGGCGGCTGAGCTAGAGGCCAAAATCTACAGGTAGGCACTTTGCTAAAAACAGGTCTGTTTTCTGTGATGTGTCCACGTTGCGCTTTGGGGCGTTTCCTGTCGCGGGCGCTAGGCCTACCCACACAAGTGAGGTATCATTTTTATCGGGAGACGTGGGGGAACGCTGGGTGGAAGGACATTTGTGGCTCCTCTCAGATTCCAGCACTTTCTGCCACAGAAATGTGAGGAACATGTGTTTTTTTAGCCAATTTTTGAGCTTTGCAAAGGATTCTGGGTAACAGAACCTGGTCCGAGCCCCGTCAGTCACCCCTCCTTGGATTCCCCTAGGTCTCTAGTTTTCAGAAATGTACAGGTTTGGTAGGTTTCCCTAGGTGCCGGCTGAGCTAGAGGCCAAAATCTACAGGTAGTCACTTCGCAAAAAACACCTCTGTTTTCTTCCAAAATTTTGGTGGTGTCCACGTTGCGCTTTGGGGCGTTTCCTGTCGCGGGCGCTAGGCCTACCCACGCAAGTGAGGTATCATTTTTATCGGGAGACTTGGGGGAACGCTGGGTGGAAGGAAATTTGTGGCTCCTCCCAGATTCCAGAACTTTCTGCCACAGAAATGTGAGGAACATGTGTTTTTTTAGCCAATTTTTGAGCTTTGCAAAGGATTCTGGGTAACAGAACCTGGTCCGAGCCCCGCCAGTCACCCCTCCTTGGATTCCCCTAGGTCTCTAGTTTTCAGAAATGCACAGGTTTGGTAGGTTTCCCTAGGTGGCGGCTGAGCTAGAGGCCAAAATCTACAGGTAGGCACTTTGCTAAAAACAGGTCTGTTTTCTGTGATGTGTCCACGTTGCGCTTTGGGGCGTTTCCTGTCGCGGGCGCTAGGCCTACCCACACAAGTGAGGTATCATTTTTATCGGGAGACGTGGGGGAACGCTGGGTGGAAGGACATTTGTGGCTCCTCTCAGATTCCAGCACTTTCTGCCACAGAAATGTGAGGAACATGTGTTTTTTTAGCCAATTTTTGAGCTTTGCAAAGGATTCTGGGTAACAGAACCTGGTCCGAGCCCCGCCAGTCACCCCTCCTTGGATTCCCCTAGGTCTCTAGTTTTCAGAAATGTACAGGTTTGGTAGGTTTCCCTAGGTGCCGGCTGAGCTAGAGGCCAAAATCTACAGGTAGTCACTTCGCAAAAAACACCTCTGTTTTCTTCCAAAATTTTGGTGGTGTCCACGTTGCGCTTTGGGGCGTTTCCTGTCGCGGGCGCTAGGCCTACCCACGCAAGTGAGGTATCATTTTTATCGGGAGACTTGGGGGAACGCTGGGTGGAAGGAAATTTGTGGCTCCTCCCAGATTCCAGAACTTTCTGCCACAGAAATGTGAGGAACATGTGTTTTTTTAGCCAATTTTTGAGCTTTGCAAAGGATTCTGGGTAACAGAACCTGGTCCGAGCCCCGCCAGTCACCCCTCCTTGGATTCCCCTAGGTCTCTAGTTTTCAGAAATGCACAGGTTTGGTAGGTTTCCCTAGGTGGCGGCTGAGCTAGAGGCCAAAATCTACAGGTAGGCACTTTGCTAAAAACAGGTCTGTTTTCTGTGATGTGTCCACGTTGCGCTTTGGGGCGTTTCCTGTCGCGGGCGCTAGGCCTACCCACACAAGTGAGGTATCATTTTTATCGGGAGACGTGGGGGAACGCTGGGTGGAAGGACATTTGTGGCTCCTCTCAGATTCCAGCACTTTCTGCCACAGAAATGTGAGGAACATGTGTTTTTTTAGCCAATTTTTGAGCTTTGCAAAGGATTCTGGGTAACAGAACCTGGTCCGAGCCCCGCCAGTCACCCCTCCTTGGATTCCCCTAGGTCTCTAGTTTTCAGAAATGCACAGGTTTGGTAGGTTTCCCTAGGTGGCGGCTGAGCTAGAGGCCAAAATCTACAGGTAGGCACTTTGCTAAAAACAGGTCTGTTTTCTGTGATGTGTCCACGTTGCGCTTTGGGGCGTTTCCTGTCGCGGGCGCTAGGCCTACCCACACAAGTGAGGTATCATTTTTATCGGGAGACGTGGGGGAACGCTGGGTGGAAGGAAATTTGTGGCTCCTCTCGGATTCCAGAACTTTCTGCCACAGAAATGTGAGGAACATGTGTTTTTTTAGCCAATTTTTGAGCTTTGCAAAGGATTCTGGGTAACAGAACCTGGTCCGAGCCCCGCCAGTCACCCCTCCTTGGATTCCCCTAGGTCTCTAGTTTTCAGAAATGTACAGGTTTGGTAGGTTTCCCTAGGTGCCGGCTGAGCTAGAGGCCAAAATCTACAGGTAGTCACTTCGCAAAAAACACCTCTGTTTTCTTCCAAAATTTTGGTGGTGTCCACGTTGCGCTTTGGGGCGTTTCCTGTCGCGGGCGCTAGGCCTACCCACGCAAGTGAGGTATCATTTTTATCGGGAGACTTGGGGGAACGCTGGGTGGAAGGAAATTTGTGGCTCCTCCCAGATTCCAGAACTTTCTGCCACAGAAATGTGAGGAACATGTGTTTTTTTAGCCAATTTTTGAGCTTTGCAAAGGATTCTGGGTAACAGAACCTGGTCCGAGCCCCGCCAGTCACCCCTCCTTGGATTCCCCTAGGTCTCTAGTTTTCAGAAATGCACAGGTTTAGTAGGTTTCCCTAGGTGGCGGCTGAGCTAGAGGCCAAAATCTACAGGTAGGCACTTTGCTAAAAACAGGTCTGTTTTCTGTGATGTGTCCACGTTGCGCTTTGGGGCGTTTCCTGTCGCGGGCGCTAGGCCTACCCACACAAGTGAGGTATCATTTTTATCGGGAGACGTGGGGGAACGCTGGGTGGAAGGACATTTGTGGCTCCTCTCAGATTCCAGCACTTTCTGCCACAGAAATGTGAGGAACATGTGTTTTTTTAGCCAATTTTTGAGCTTTGCAAAGGATTCTGGGTAACAGAACCTGGTCCGAGCCCCGCCAGTCACCCCTCCTTGGATTCCCCTAGGTCTCTAGTTTTCAGAAATGCACAGGTTTGGTAGGTTTCCCTAGGTGGCGGCTGAGCTAGAGGCCAAAATCTACAGGTAGGCACTTTGCTAAAAACAGGTCTGTTTTCTGTGATGTGTCCACGTTGCGCTTTGGGGCGTTTCCTGTCGCGGGCGCTAGGCCTACCCACACAAGTGAGGTATCATTTTTATCGGGAGACGTGGGGGAACGCTGGGTGGAAGGAAATTTGTGGCTCCTCTCGGATTCCAGAACTTTCTGCCACAGAAATGTGAGGAACATGTGTTTTTTTAGCCAATTTTTGAGCTTTGCAAAGGATTCTGGGTAACAGAACCTGGTCCGAGCCCCGCCAGTCACCCCTCCTTGGATTCCCCTAGGTCTCTAGTTTTCAGAAATGTACAGGTTTGGTAGGTTTCCCTAGGTGCCGGCTGAGCTAGAGGCCAAAATCTACAGGTAGTCACTTCGCAAAAAACACCTCTGTTTTCTTCCAAAATTTTGGTGGTGTCCACGTTGCGCTTTGGGGCGTTTCCTGTCGCGGGCGCTAGGCCTACCCACGCAAGTGAGGTATCATTTTTATCGGGAGACTTGGGGGAACGCTGGGTGGAAGGAAATTTGTGGCTCCTCCCAGATTCCAGAACTTTCTGCCACAGAAATGTGAGGAACATGTGTTTTTTTAGCCAATTTTTGAGCTTTGCAAAGGATTCTGGGTAACAGAACCTGGTCCGAGCCCCGCCAGTCACCCCTCCTTGGATTCCCCTAGGTCTCTAGTTTTCAGAAATGCACAGGTTTGGTAGGTTTCCCTAGGTGGCGGCTGAGCTAGAGGCCAAAATCTACAGGTAGGCACTTTGCTAAAAACAGGTCTGTTTTCTGTGATGTGTCCACGTTGCGCTTTGGGGCGTTTCCTGTCGCGGGCGCTAGGCCTACCCACACAAGTGAGGTATCATTTTTATCGGGAGACGTGGGGGAACGCTGGGTGGAAGGACATTTGTGGCTCCTCTCAGATTCCAGCACTTTCTGCCACAGAAATGTGAGGAACATGTGTTTTTTTAGCCAATTTTTGAGCTTTGCAAAGGATTCTGGGTAACAGAACCTGGTCCGAGCCCCGCCAGTCACCCCTCCTTGGATTCCCCTAGGTCTCTAGTTTTCAGAAATGTACAGGTTTGGTAGGTTTCCCTAGGTGCCGGCTGAGCTAGAGGCCAAAATCTACAGGTAGTCACTTCGCAAAAAACACCTCTGTTTTCTTCCAAAATTTTGGTGGTGTCCACGTTGCGCTTTGGGGCGTTTCCTGTCGCGGGCGCTAGGCCTACCCACACAAGTGAGGTATCATTTTTATCGGGAGACGTGGGGGAACGCTGGGTGGAAGGAAATTTGTGGCTCCTCTCAGATTCCAGAACTTTCTGCCACAGAAATGTGAGGAACATGTGTTTTTTTAGCCAATTTTTGAGCTTTGCAAAGGATTCTGGGTAACAGAACCGGGTCCGAGCCACACAAATCACCCCATCTTGGATTCCCCTAGGTCTCTAGTTTACAGAAATGCACAGGTTTGGTAGGTTTCCCTAGGTGGCGGCTGAGCTAGAGGCCAAAATCTACAGGTAGGCACTTTGCTAAAAACAGGTCTGTTTTCTGTGATGTGTCCACGTTGCGCTTTGGGGCGTTTCCTGTCGCGGGCGCTAGGCCTACCCACACAAGTGAGGTATCATTTTTATCGGGAGACGTGGGGGAACGCTGGGAGGAAGGACATTTGTGGCTCCTCTCAGATTCCAGCACTTTCTGCCACAGAAATGTGAGGAACATGTGTTTTTTTAGCCAATTTTTGAGCTTTGCAAAGGATTCTGGGTAACAGAACCTGGTCCGAGCCACACAAATCACCCCATCTTGGATTCCCCTAGGTCTCTAGTTTTCAGAAATGCACAGGTTTGGTAGGTTTCCCTAGGTGGCGGCTGAGCTAGAGGCCAAAATCTACAGGTAGGCACTTTGCTAAAAACAGGTCTGTTTTCTGTGATGTGTCCATATTGCGCTTTGGGGTGTTTCCTGTCGCGGGCGCTAGGCCTACCCACACAAGTGAGGTATCATTTTTATCGGGAGACGTGGGGGAACGCTGGGTGGAAGGAAATTTGTGGCTCCTCTCAGATTCCAGAACTTTCTGCCACAGAAATGTGAGGAACATGTGTTTTTTTAGCCAAATTTTGAGGTGTGCAAAGGATTCTGGGTAACAGAACTTGGTCCGAGCCACACAAATCACCCCATCTTGGATTCCCCTAGGTCTCTAGTTTTCAGAAATGCACAGGTTTGGTAGGTTTCCCTAGGTGGCGGCTGAGCTAGAGGCCAAAATCTACAGGTAGGCACTTTGCTAAAAACAGGTCTGTTTTCTGTGATGTGTCCACGTTGCGCTTTGGGGCGTTTCCTGTCGCGGGCGCTAGGCCTACCCACACAAGTGAGGTATCATTTTTATCGGGAGACGTGGGGGAACGCTGGGTGGAAGGACATTTGTGGCTCCTCTCAGATTCCAGCACTTTCTGCCACAGAAATGTGAGGAACATGTGTTTTTTTAGCCAATTTTTGAGCTTTGCAAAGGATTCTGGGTAACAGAACCTGGTCCGAGCCCCGCCAGTCACCCCTCCTTGGATTCCCCTAGGTCTCTAGTTTTCAGAAATGTACAGGTTTGGTAGGTTTCCCTAGGTGCCGGCTGAGCTAGAGGCCAAAATCTACAGGTAGTCACTTCGCAAAAAACACCTCTGTTTTCTTCCAAAATTTTGGTGGTGTCCACGTTGCGCTTTGGGGCGTTTCCTGTCGCGGGCGCTAGGCCTACCCACGCAAGTGAGGTATCATTTTTATCGGGAGACTTGGGGGAACGCTGGGTGGAAGGAAATTTGTGGCTCCTCCCAGATTCCAGAACTTTCTGCCACAGAAATGTGAGGAACATGTGTTTTTTTAGCCAATTTTTGAGCTTTGCAAAGGATTCTGGGTAACAGAACCTGGTCCGAGCCCCGCCAGTCACCCCTCCTTGGATTCCCCTAGGTCTCTAGTTTTCAGAAATGCACAGGTTTGGTAGGTTTCCCTAGGTGGCGGCTGAGCTAGAGGCCAAAATCTACAGGTAGGCACTTTGCTAAAAACAGGTCTGTTTTCTGTGATGTGTCCACGTTGCGCTTTGGGGCGTTTCCTGTCGCGGGCGCTAGGCCTACCCACACAAGTGAGGTATCATTTTTATCGGGAGACGTGGGGGAACGCTGGGTGGAAGGACATTTGTGGCTCCTCTCAGATTCCAGCACTTTCTGCCACAGAAATGTGAGGAACATGTGTTTTTTTAGCCAATTTTTGAGCTTTGCAAAGGATTCTGGGTAACAGAACCTGGTCCGAGCCCCGCCAGTCACCCCTCCTTGGATTCCCCTAGGTCTCTAGTTTTCAGAAATGTACAGGTTTGGTAGGTTTCCCTAGGTGCCGGCTGAGCTAGAGGCCAAAATCTACAGGTAGTCACTTCGCAAAAAACACCTCTGTTTTCTTCCAAAATTTTGGTGGTGTCCACGTTGCGCTTTGGGGCGTTTCCTGTCGCGGGCGCTAGGCCTACCCACACAAGTGAGGTATCATTTTTATCGGGAGACGTGGGGGAACGCTGGGTGGAAGGAAATTTGTGGCTCCTCTCAGATTCCAGAACTTTCTGCCACAGAAATGTGAGGAACATGTGTTTTTTTAGCCAATTTTTGAGCTTTGCAAAGGATTCTGGGTAACAGAACCGGGTCCGAGCCACACAAATCACCCCATCTTGGATTCCCCTAGGTCTCTAGTTTACAGAAATGCACAGGTTTGGTAGGTTTCCCTAGGTGGCGGCTGAGCTAGAGGCCAAAATCTACAGGTAGGCACTTTGCTAAAAACAGGTCTGTTTTCTGTGATGTGTCCACGTTGCGCTTTGGGGCGTTTCCTGTCGCGGGCGCTAGGCCTACCCACACAAGTGAGGTATCATTTTTATCGGGAGACGTGGGGGAACGCTGGGAGGAAGGACATTTGTGGCTCCTCTCAGATTCCAGCACTTTCTGCCACAGAAATGTGAGGAACATGTGTTTTTTTAGCCAATTTTTGAGCTTTGCAAAGGATTCTGGGTAACAGAACCTGGTCCGAGCCACACAAATCACCCCATCTTGGATTCCCCTAGGTCTCTAGTTTTCAGAAATGCACAGGTTTGGTAGGTTTCCCTAGGTGGCGGCTGAGCTAGAGGCCAAAATCTACAGGTAGGCACTTTGCTAAAAACAGGTCTGTTTTCTGTGATGTGTCCATATTGCGCTTTGGGGTGTTTCCTGTCGCGGGCGCTAGGCCTACCCACACAAGTGAGGTATCATTTTTATCGGGAGACGTGGGGGAACGCTGGGTGGAAGGAAATTTGTGGCTCCTCTCAGATTCCAGAACTTTCTGCCACAGAAATGTGAGGAACATGTGTTTTTTTAGCCAAATTTTGAGGTGTGCAAAGGATTCTGGGTAACAGAACTTGGTCCGAGCCACACAAATCACCCCATCTTGGATTCCCCTAGGTCTCTAGTTTTCAGAAATGCACAGGTTTGGTAGGTTTCCCTAGGTGGCGGCTGAGCTAGAGGCCAAAATCTACAGGTAGGCACTTTGCTAAAAACAGGTCTGTTTTCTGTGATGTGTCCACGTTGCGCTTTGGGGCGTTTCCTGTCGCGGGCGCTAGGCCTACCCACACAAGTGAGGTATCATTTTTATCGGGAGACTTGGGGGAACATAGAATAGCAAAACAAGTGTTATTGCCCCTTGTCTTTCTCTACATTTTTCCCTTCCAAATGTAAGACAGTGTGTAAAAAAGACGTCTATTTGAGAAATGCCCTGTAATTCACATGCTAGTATGGGCACCCCGGAATTCAGAGATGTGCAAATAACCACTGCTTCTCAACACCTTATCTTGTGCCCATTTTGGAAATACAAAGGTTTTCTTGATAGCTATTTTTTACTCTTTATATTTCAGCAAATGAATTGCTGTATACCCGGCATAGAATGAAAACCCACTGCAGGGTGCAGGTCATTTATTGGCTCTGGGTACCTAGAGTTCTTGATGAACCTACAAGCCCTATATATCCCCGCAACCAGAAGAGTCCAGCAGACGTAACGGTATATTGCTTTCGAAAATCTGACATTGCAGGAAAAAGTTACAGAGTAAAACTTAGAGAAAAATTGATGTTTTTTTCACCTCAATTTCAATATTTTTCTTTTTCAGTTGCTATTTTCTGTAGGAAACCCTTGTAGGATCTACACAAATTACCCCTTGCTGAATTCAGAATTTTGTCTACTTTTCAGAAATGTTGCGGTTTATGGGATCCAGCGTTGGTTTCATGCCCATTTCTGTCACTGACTGGAAGGAGGCTGAAAGCACAAAAAATCGTAAAAATGGGGTATGTCCCAGTAAAATGCCAAAATTGGGTTGAAAATTTGGGTTTTCTGATTCAAGTCTGCCTGTTCCTGAAAGCTGGGAAGCTGGTGATTTTATCACCGCAAACCCTTTGTTGATGCCCTTTTCAGGGAAAAAACCGCAAGCCTTCTTCTGCAGCCCATTTTTCCAATTTTTTTAAAAAAAATGAAATTTTCACTGTTTTTTGGCTAATTTCTTGGCCTCCTTCTGGGGAACCCACAAAGTCTGGGTACCTCTAGAATCCCTAGGATGTTGGAAAAAAAGGACGCAAATTTGGCATGGGTAGCTTATGTGAACAAAAAGTTATGAGGGCCTAAGCGCGAACTGCTCCAAATAGCCAAAAAAAGGCTCGGCACAGGAGGGGGAAAAGGCCTGGCAGCGAAGGGGTTAATTGCTGTAGTAGAATTCTCTAGCGTCGAAAATCCCACCTTAAGATGGCCGACTCGTGAAGAAGCGTGTCCTTTTTTTGTGTTCTTGCCCATCACAGTGCTACGAATGCTGCCGCTGTTTTGTGACGTATAATAATCGGCCATCTCTCATTGGCTAAAATACTTCCTTTCCCATTTCTATGGCGACAACAGACGCCTCAGACGTGATGCATGGTGGGATTACTATGGTGACGCGCCTGCGCTTTCCTTCTATTGCCAATCTTGGTTCGAACCCGAGAGAAGATGAAGGTATGCTCTTGAATAGACCCGGAGCACGGTGTTTAGAGGACGGGAATTTTATAGCGGCAAATGTTCTGGGTTGGTAGGGTCGTCTGTCCTACATCGATCCCCATCTTTTATGAAACACTAGTTGGCAAATGTGCAAAGCGGGGCGACATTTAATCAGACCGTAGATGGGTACACAGTTGAGAACACATACTAGATTTCCAACAGAACATAAGCTGTCGGGTTAGTAGTTAGGATCCCATCCTTCTTTAAGACATCCGTGATTGTTTATTGGGTGTATTCGCAGTCGTTACTGCCGCTTTTAGTATTGTCAAAAGCCATCAGTCTCATAAATGCGTTTTCTAGTAAGTATCATCTAGGTCTGGGGACCTTGAAAGTGAAGGTTCTTCAATGTTCCGAAACTCGTGAGAGCGGACTAAATGGGCGAAAAGCGTTTTTTTCAACACGACACTGGGGCGCCGCTGCGAGGCAGCCAAGGACAGCTCTCGTAGCCCTAGGTGTAAGGCTATCCACTCTCCTTCATTCAGGACACGCCGACCAAACCTTTATCTACATTATTTTACCATTTTTCACATTTAAAGCAGCTTTTCTACATGTCTCGGCTCCTGGCGTACACAATGTTTCCGAGATGGTCAAACCAAATTCGCTCCAATCAGCAATCACGGTTTGCGAAAGTTATTAAGTGGGTTCCATCAAATATTTCGAATACCCCCATCGGTGTATGTATCGGTGAGACTTTCTGTGTGACCCAAGTGACGTAAGTTCACATTCGTATGTATTGAACATCCCACCTGGGTTGTTTGTCAGCAGCAAGGATTATGCTGCCTATTATCTTACACTACCAATGTATCTGTATGAACACTGCCAGCATGTTTGTAGCGTTGAAGTGGGCAGACCATCAGATTTAGAGAGGATAGTCGAGCCAGGAGTTTGGCCAGGTCGTAAGGTGCGAAGCGAGAGTTGAGCGGTTAGAATAACTGTCACGGAAACTACGCGACAATTGTCATCCGTTAAAAGAAAAAATCCTCTCCAGATTTTGGAAACGCAGCGCTTTCTTGTTCTGCACACTTTTTGGCCTCTTCTATGGTTTTCCTATAGAGAACTTGACAACGTGCGCGCTCACTGCTGGAGCTCCGCATTTTTGCTTTGCTGTTAGTCAGCAGTGCTTGGTTCTTGTAACTAGGGTCACCTAATGTGAAACCCATTCCTGAGTGAGGTTGCCTGCTCTCCTTCGTCTCACTTGGCGTGAAGTAACCGGTGTTGATGACAACATATTAGCTCAGGGACTCCTGCATTTTCCGTGTATTCCCTTGGAGAGATTGCATTCCGACTGTCTCCACTAAAAATCCATCTAGTCGCCTCGCATCTCCATCCACGTGTGTGGGTAATGTGTGTGCATGTTTCACTACATAGTACAAAGTGAATAGTGGTGTCCATTTGTGTCATTTTATGCGCGGGTGCACAGGGTTGTAGTTCCCATAACACCCCCCCCCCCCACACACACACTTTTTTTGTCTAATTTGGAGAGCACTTGATTGACAGGCTCCCAGCTGTGACTTCCAGAGAAGAAAAAAATATTGGTCCCCTCGAGCCAATTGCTTATACAGCATCTTGAGTTTGAAGGTTCTGTAAATAGTGCTAGATAGACATATTTACAGGAGCAGACTCTTTGGTGGTGGATTGTTGCTGAGGCTGGGTGTGCTCAGGATGAGGCTTGGCATGGGTTCTTAGTGTACTTTATGCTGTGACCTATAGAAGAAGGAGCTTTCCTGGCCTCTGAGGAGCGGTACTCCCTGACTGTTGGAAGAGCTACATGGGGCCCAGCGGAAGGACAAGCATTTGCTATGCAATGGGTCTTGAGTTTGCTTAAGTTAGAGCTATTAGCATTTTAAAGTCTTAACCGATCTTTTCTTGCCACATAAACTGAAAAGTAAAACAGTTTCACCTAAGCGAGCCGATGGCCGCCATGAGCGCAAAGTAGACACACAAAAGGAAACAGAAGTTTGCTTGCAGTGAAACGTATCAGCAAAAGTGCAACTATCCATGTAACAGGGTCGATGTCATGCAAAGCGCTCGATTACTGCCCAGGGAGATCGCACTGCCTACAAAATCAAAATAAAGGGTACTACAGAAACCTAATGCAAACAGTGTGCTCGAGGAGGGCTAAACACCGGAAAAGACACAATGTATGCATTCCTTTCACTAATGAAATCAAGCAAATTTTAAAAGGCAAACCCACAAACCAAACAAACTGATGGGTGTGGTTAAAAGCCCATAGAGAGATTACACTAGGGACAAAGCACTTTGCAGGCTCGACCCTAAAAAACAGTTCGGAGGGTGCCTCTGAGAAACAAAACTTTCCAGAAGCCCACCTGACCTGGAAGAACAACCAAAGACCACATACATACTGTGCGTGGGTTGGTTGTGAAGCTGCAGGAATGTTTTCCTGCATCATCAGTGTTGACCAGAAAGCGTGATTTTCTTTTCTATGAACAGAAGAAAACAAGCAAAAACGGCTGGCGAGATGCAAAAAAGAGTGGTCGGACCAGAGGCACACATTCAGCCTGAGGCAGACTTGTGTTTTGCTTGGTTGGCCCACATACCAGGGGTGTGGAATTCTAATCTCCGAGGACGTATAATGATTAAGACTGAAAGCATGTAATGTATTTGTTTCCCCTATGGACAAGCAGGCCGTACACCTCCTTCTCCCTTAACGTCCTCTCCTGTAGCAAAAGCCCCATGGCTGCTAGTTTCCAAAGTCACACAGAATGGCTATATAAAAGAACAATAGGATGCTGCTTTTGAAGACATGAATTGAAACAAGTATGCTGTTCAACAGTAACTCCATTAAGCATTTGGAGTTAGATGATTCTGTATTACTCAACCTAGGATTCTGGGTCAGGTCATCTCGGCCAAGGACGTAAATCCAGGCAGGCGTGAGTGGGGAATGGATGCAATTTATTTGTTGTTTTTCCATAATTGACAGAACATTTAACCTTCCCAAACAACCTCTACAACACTACCCATTTTTCATGCCTGTTTTTCGGAATAATTTACAATGTTTTGTGGAGAGTAATATATTAAGTGAGTGTACCAACACCAGTTTTCTGAGCTTCTCAGATGTGGCACAGGTCTATTAGTCCAGACATACATGTGTGATAGTGATTTGGGTGGGCCACAGTGAGTGCTAATAAGCTCTTTCATTGCTGTATGTATATGTATTCATGTATATATTGAAAAAACAAAGATTAAAGTGATCTTATAGTTCTATATTAGAATTGTTTTAAAATTACTATTTACAAACCTAAAGAAACATTGAAATTCACCAATTATAGTTCAGTGAACTAACTATAGCTTGCACCCCCACCATTAACTGCTAAAGACCTCACACATTACTATGACTTCATTTTTTTTAAATGAAAAGGAAGATCTTTTACCATACCTAACTATGACGTCTCTTTAACTTTTGTTTTTCTTTGCAATCAGCTCCCTGTCCTTCCCCACCTCCTCCTGTCCCGGTTCTCTGTGTGAGTGCTCCCACCTCCTTCTTCCCTCCCTTCGTGGTCCATTGTGCTTACCAAGCTGGACTGCCTTGATTTGGTCAGCTTTCTGGCCATGCCCCTTTTCCTCTGTGGTAACTTGCCGCCCATGCTGGCCTGGCCTTGATGGACAGTTCGTTGCCCCATCCAAAACCCCCTCCCACTTGCTCTCCTTGCTCTCCTTTCTCTGCGTGCACCTGCCCTTCTTTCCTGCCCTCTGTGGTCAGGTTGCTGCTCCACCTCCCATCCCTTACTCTCTCGAATGTGTGTACCTTTTCCTCCTCCCTCCCGCTCTTCATGGTCCGCTGTGCTGCTACTGCCCATTCCTGCCAGCCCTCCATGGTCATCTTGGTGTCCCTGCCACCACCGTCCTAACCTCTTTTGTCCATGCCCATGCACCCTTCCCTCCACCGACGTTGTGCGGCCAGTGCCGCATGCTTGTCCTCATTTTAGCTTTCTAGAGCACTAACCTTAATTTCTAGGATCAAACAAACCCCACCCCCCTTTTGCTCATTTCTAAAGAAAATGCTTTAAGTTTTAGAGTTTTGAATCCATCAAAATTGCGTCAGGTGAGCCACAGTTCTATCATAAATCCAGAAGTTTAGCACTCTAGTTTTAAATTAGAACACTATGGGAGGCTGCAGTAGAACACTGGGAAATTTACTGACAAGCTGCTGTTAGAAGTGCATGTTTTACTCAGCATGTCAGACTTTATTCTTTTTTTTTTTACTGGGGATAATAGTTATGAATTTTAGCATCTGGAGTGTCTTACATAACATCTGTGAGAAAACCTTAAGAGAAGAAAGCTGTTATGTAAGGTTATGTTATGTTATGATATGTGTGTTAAGAAGACATACAAGGGGCAGTGGGTGGATCAGCGATGATCCACTGCTGAAGTACTCACAGCCCCGCCCTCCTGTCGCATTGCATCTTTTTCTGCGTTGGAGTTGCGGGAGAGGTCTGAGATGTGTGTAGGAGAGGCAGCTCTGTGATGGCATTTACGTGGCTTTTCCATGCAAAGTTGACCCACAGCAGTGAATGGTGTTGCTGTTGTGCTGTTTGTCGCTCAGAGTTTGCGGAACCCTTCTGAGATGAAGCTGTTTTTTGCCAGATGAGTGTTGGAGCCTGAGTGACGCTGGAGTGGTGTGGATTTTGGCCCTTGTGATGGCGCTCTCTGTTGGAGGTTGAAACAGGCACTGGAATTGAGCTGCTGCTGTACACTCTTTTGCCATGGTGCTGCAGAGGGTCCTGAGGCTTTACGGCATGGGTTGTGGGTGGGGCGGGAGGTGAAGGCTGCTGATCCTTGTATGGCCCCTGCTACATTAAAGGAATATGGAGGAACACAGAGCATGCTGCGCCTAGGCCTAGGTACATAACGATGTGTGCATTGATATGCTGATTGGCAGCTGAGGTGACTCAGTGGATTTAGGGGTCTCCTTCTGGACCAGTGGCAAAGTGGAGTCTGCGGCCAGTTTTCGTGCTGGGAAGGGGGGTAAGTGTGCTGCATTCTCTGTGGGTAATTTGCTGGGCGCAGCTTGACTGCCAGTTGAGGGTCACTGGCTAGCTTATGTAAATGAAAACCTCAGCAGAAGGGAAACTTGTGATGCGCTGCCTTATGCTTAGGGCGCAAGTCAAGTAGTTTAAACTTTGGTTAACTATGCAAAAGCACTTTCAGCCAGCAAGTGCTGACAATTTTGAAGTTTCAGTCTTGGCACAGGTTTAAAAAACACGCAGGACAGTCCGTGGCAGGAGCAATTTGCAGCTTGCAGAAGCATAAGGAGCTAAGGATGGTGGCAACCTCAGTGAGCTCAGAGGACAATCTTCCTATACAAGTCACAGTCAAGACAGATGGTGCTTTAATTCAGGTGGGGGCAGATTTGTGGACTAACGTCATAGTGTATGTATCCCCTGATCGTAATAGCAAGAGTGTTGGGGGCGCAATGGGGGCATCTTTAGAGCCCGACTCCGGTCAGGTTAAATCTAAGGACTATCCTTTGTTTTTGAAGGGCAAAACAGTCTCTGGAGCATCAGAGGCTTTACAGGCCTCAGTTGTACAGTCCTCTCCTGCTACACCAGCTTCCACTTCCTTGGCAAGTGTAGATTCTCTGCAAAAGCGTGCTCCTGTTTTCGAGACAGCATTACATTGTGGCCCTGAGCCTACTAGCCTTGCTAAGGAAAATAGCACAGTGGATTCAGTGATGCGCTCTTGCCCTCGGGGGAGGGGGAGGGGGGACACTGCAGGAGGCTCTACAAGAGCCGTGTCTTAAATCAGGTACAATGCAATGGGATGCAGAGGTTATGCTTAATTTGATTTTGGAATCAAAGAACTTGAAACAGCGGCCATCCATGCATGACTTTCTAAAATCGAAGAAACGATCGCCCAGCTCCCAGAGTGGTTGAAGGAGGCGGAGTCCCGAATTTGGGGGATCAAGTTACTACCATGCAGAAACAAGTTAGTCAGTTCTATAAACAAAAATCTTTACTGGAATCTAAGATAGAGGAACTTGAAAACCATTCACAACAGGCTAATCTTCGTTTAGAAGGGATCCCAGAAGGATGCAAAGGCAAACAGGCTCTTAAATGGGTCGACACATTTAATAAAACTCATGTTCTTCTGGATTATGCTGGCAATCTGACAATAACAAGAGCACAGCGGGTTCTGGCACAACACCCCTCTAATCCAAAATTTCCACGTATCACCCTGCTTAAGTTTCTGTACTATTGAATTAAAGAACTGGTCTTAGCTAAGGCAATCAAACAGGAGCAGTTCTCCACGCCTGAAATATGCCACTATCGTATTTTCTCGTACATGCTTGTTTCCGCTGCTCATTGCCAAAAAGAGTTTGCAAAAATGCTGTTCTTGGTTGAAAGCTCAGGGTATTTAAGCATCAACTGTACAGCAATCTAAATGGAAGGGGCTGGTTAAGGGCCAGTTTTATCTATTTGTGAATCGGTCAGAGACTCAGTATCTTTTACAAGCAGACCTCTGACCACCCCTAAGTGTAATATGATGTAATCTTTGTTATTCCTGCTGTGCTCTTGAGAGGTTTTTTTTTAGGGGCAGTGGTCAGGGGAGTGGATTGAAGCAGTATTCTTTTAAAATGTCAGAGTCTCTGGCTTTATAAATGCCAAATAATAATTAAGCCCAAATGGATTCTGAAAAGTTTAATTAATTTGGCCCTCTGTGGTCAGTATTCAGTGATCAAGGTTTTTTTTGTGTCCAGATTGCTAATATTTACTGCTGCATATGGTGATGTGATGGTGATGAGGGGGGAGGACATGAGCATGACAGGGTGCAGTGTCATGGCACCAGGTGCAGCCAGGGACACTGTGAGAGGGGTATGGTGGGCAATCCCCCTCTTGCTGAGTTTAGTTTTTTTTTCTTTTCTGGGCACTTGGTTTGTTTTGTGTGTGAGGTGGGATGGAGGGGAGCACACATAGTTTAAAAGGAGCAGAATAATGTCTGATTATTTAATTTTTGGTACACAGTATGGGGGAATGCTTCCATCTATAATGAAAATGAGTAGAATTGTGTCTAAATTGCCTACGTTTTGATAAAATGTTGGGTGGGGGGTTAGTGCTTCTATTAAGGATAAGGCTATTGCTGTGATGGGATTTGAAGCAAAATCTATCTTGTGTAATGTTAATGGCATTTTAAATAAGCGGAAGTATGGGGGGCTCATTAGATGGTTAACATCTCTCTCACTAGAAGTGCTATTTGTGCAGGAAACCCATTTGAAAAGTAATTTTCCCAAATTATTTACCCCAAATTACTGTTCTAGAACGCACTTTGCTTCAGCTGGTCTCGTGATGAGTGGAGTAACTGTTTATCTGGATAGAGGGTTACAATGGCAGGTTTCCCAAGTGTCGAGTGACCCCCAGAGAAGTTGAATCTTGTTGGAAGGCAGCATGAATGGCAACCCCTTAAATTTGGTCTGTTATTATGTTTCAGTATTTGATGACTGTGAACCATTAAGGCAGATTTATAATATCACTTTTGGGGCGGTTGGCCTCATAATTTTAGGGGGTGACTTTAACTTAATTCAGGATCTGGTGTGGGATGCATCTAAGGAAACGATAAAACAACTTATGCCTCAGACGAAAAGTGTGCTGGATGCTCTGGAATATGAGGGTCAATTACTTGATCCTTGGCGTTTTGACCATCCTGCCTGCTCACAATATACTTGTTTCTCACACCGCTTTCATACAGCCTCCCAGATTGACTACTTTCTAATTTCTCATCCGCTTGAATGGGTCAGTTCAGACATCGGGACAAACTCATTTTCTGATCACTCTCTCGCTATTGTCACTCTTGAGTTGGAATTTGTGAGAAGGGAAATGTCCAGGTGGCAGCTGGCTTGGAACCTTCTCACAAACCAAGAATGGTTGAGAAGTATGAGAGTCTTTATCTGAGATTTGTTTTTTTATATTGAATAAGGGAACTGCTCCACTTTTTTCAGTTTAGGAAGCCTTTAAGACAGCAGTTCGGGGGTGGGCTATAAGGTGTAGTAATCAAAGCTGCGGGCAAAGCATATAGCCGAGCTTTGAGGTGTAGTTGATGTCACCCTACAGGCCAAGAATAGGTATTACGGTCATGATTTACATATAGAGGCCCATTTGAGTGAGGTAATGCCCGAATTAAGAAAATTCTGGAAGAGATTTATAGCTTTAGGGCTTTTCAGCAGGGGGTATAGGAGGAAAGCCAGATGATTGGGAAACCTCTTGCCTAGTCTGCTCCTCTGAAGTGCAAGGATGCATCTATTAGCCAGCTACAGAACTCAGTCTCTGGGGAGCTCATTTCCAATAAGGCGGCAGTGTCTCAGGCTTTTCTGCAGTCCTGTATGAAAGCAAGTATTTAATTTTGCAGGTCAGTATAGCTGAATACTTTCAGTCTGTTCAACTTCCGGTGTTGACATCCGTTCAGGGCGAAGGTCTGACTTCAAATATACCGTGGACCAAGGGCCACGAAGCTCTTGCCGCAATGTCTAATAGGAAGGCTTATGGTAATGATGGATTCCCAGCTGATTTTTTAAAAGTATTTGTTAGTGAACTTGTGCCTTTCTTAACTGAGTTGTTTAATTTTGTAAAGGATGGTAGGGGGGAAGGTTCCTCCGTCTTTTAAGGAGTACACGGTCATCAGTTTTGTAAAGCAGGATAAGTGCCCCAAATATGTCAATTCCTAGTGACCAATTAGTTTATTAAATATGGATTATATATTGCTAATTAAAGTTTGGGCTAGACGGATAACCCTGGCAGCCCAGGCAATAATACATAATGACCAGAAGGGGTTTGTAGTGGGTCTGGCAATGTCGGGGAATACGGGGTTCCTAGTACAGGCACTTTACTGTTAATCAGTCTTGTACTCTAGTAATAATGGTGGTTGTGGAAAGGGCATTGGACTTGGTGAACTGGGACACACTTTTCTATGGTATGGGGAGGTTTGGTTTTCTTTCTGGGTTCATCACAATGCTGCGGAATCTCTAAAAGGGGAACAAGCAAAGATATATGTGAATGCTAATTTGGCAAGGGTGGTAAATATAAATAGGGTACGAGACAGGTTTGCCATCTGTCCCCAATCTTATTTACTTTTTTTATAGAGCCCTTAGCTGTTAGGATTCGGTGAACCAGAGAATTGTTGCCTCACTTGCTGGGATGCCTAAATTAAAAATGTTTGCGGATGTTATTCTATATCTTAGCCAGAGGAACAGACCATTCAAGAGGCCCTTGAGGAGTTTGCACTGTTTGAAAAGATTGGGGGTGGGCAAAATAATCAGAATGAAACTGAATTACTTTTATTTAATTATTTAAGTAGTGAACTCCCTCCTGGCTTGCAGCAACAGGCCAGTTCATCAAAACCGATCCGCTACCTGGGGATCTTTGTAACAAGCATTTGACTTATATGGGAATGTTCACGAAGATTAGGGGATTGCTGGAGAGGTGGGCTTTGCCTCCCTTAACATTAGTGGGCAGAGTGGCACTTATTAAAGTGTTGATTCTACCGTTGTTGTTATTTCTTTTTATCATTGTCCCATCAAAATCAAAAATAGTTATTTTACAGAAATAGAAGCACTTTGTAGTCATTTTGTTTGGAATAAACAGGCTTCTAGTGTAAAACCTTTGGTACTTCAGTTAGATACCAATCGGGGGGATTTGGCACTACCCCATTTGCAGATATACTATGACCCTCCTCTGCTGGATCTGCCTTGCTAGATCAATAGATCAAGATAGTGAAAGATTTGAAGACCCTGGGTGGATTCTCTAAATGGTCACTGGTGGGGATTGATCACCTGGGAGATGTCTGGAGGGGCCAGGCGACTGTGACGTTCAAGGACCTGCAGCCGGAATACGAAATGTCGGTAGCGGAATGGTTCAGGTACCTGCAGCTGCGGCATGCACTGAGTCAATATGTTCCAAAACACGAGCAGCTGCCAGAGGCAGCTCCTCTGGAAGATCGACTCCTGATTGAGCCCCTCGAGTCGAAGGCCATATCCCTGCTTTACAAGAAACTAATGAATAACTCGCCAGATCCGATGAAGATCCTACGGGCAAAATGGGAGTCTGATTTGGGTACACTCTCAGACGAGGACAGGGGGGCGGCGAGGCAGGGTCCCAGGGTGGTGGCAATCAAGACACAAGTCAGACTGGTACGGCTCCGGGTTCTTCACAGGGCATACTATTCCAGGGTAGTGATGCATAAGATGGGTCAGACCCAAAGTGCGCAGTGCTTGCGCCGCTGAAGGATGGAGGGCACCTTCTTACATATTCTATGGACCTGCCCCAGAGTGCAGACTTATTGGTAGGGGGTAACTTTAGCAACACAAAAGGATGATGGAAGGGGTGCTGAACAATGCAAACCCTCACCCCCAGTCACAGATCTGGGTTTAATCTATTGTTCTTTTGCTCACCATGCCACCCCAGTTTGGACCCAGATATATGCAAATCAGTCTTGACCCTGTTCCTCATGGGAACAGTCCAGCCCGAACTGCCAAGCCAGGTCCTCCCTGGACCGGAAACAAGCATCCTGGGACCGGTTTCAGGGTATCACCCTTCATCAGCCAGGCTAGCTTGAATCCAGTGGCACAGTGAGCACGGGACCCACGTCTGGGCATACCCTTCCCACTTATGGCAACTTTAGCAACACAAAAGGATGATGGACGGAGTGCTGAACAATGCAAACACTCACCCCCAGTCATTGACATTGACATTGTTCAGCATTCCGTCCATCACTTGTTATTTTTGCATTATTGGCAGGGGGTGGCCGGGGAGGCAACCCGGGTCCTTGGCAAGACGGTCCCCCTGGATCCAGGACTACTGCTCTTAAATATAGTGAGTGAGGAACACTGGATGAGACAACAGGCTACATGGTTGGCAATAGCAGCTATAGTTGCCAAGCGTAATATAGTGCGGTTGTGGGGCACGGAGTCCCCGCCTAGTCTTCAGGAGTGGAGGTCAGACCTCGACTGGTTCTGCAGCGCGGAAAAAGTAGTTTATGAAAGCAGGGGGTGCCCTGGGAAATGGTGCAAAATCTTTGATGGGTGGGGGGCCTACAGGGGAAGGGATTGATCCTGCTGTTTGTTCTGTTCTAGCGGGGGAGGTCAGAGAGTGGTCGCTCAGTTGCTGTGTATTAAAAGGGGGATGTCTGTTTATGATGTCAATTTGATAATGCAATGCTTGGTTCCCCCACTATGAGTTATTATCAAAAGAGGGGTTATTGATGGTCGCATGTTACAAGATGTAATGGCTTTTTATTGTTGAATAAAAATATTTTTTTTAAAAAATAGATCAAGATAGGACGTTGATTTTTTTTTTTTTTTTTTTTTTTTTTTTTTTTAATGAATAAACTGATCTGGGAAGCCGGGACTCAGTTGCCAGTGTTTATTAAAACAGTGACCCTACCCAAGAAAATCAGATACAAGGTGCTGCAAGAGATGAGCGCTCGTCTCCAATTATTCTATCTATCCAAAAGTATTTTAGGAGGTATTGAGTGTCTTACATTGCAGAAGTGTTGGTATTCAGGGTTGTCAATACCACAGAGTCTGGTTAGGGTTTTGAATGCCAATGGGTTTAAAGAATTGAGACACTTTTTGTTGTGGGGGAAGTGTGTTACATGGTAGGAACTGCAAGCTTGATGTGGACATTCCTGCAAGCTGTTTTTCCTGAGGTTCCAGCAGATCACTCACCTTTTGAAAGATCCCTGCCCGGAATCCAGACCAGATCCCAGTAGGTAACTGGTACAGACTATTCTGTGGACAGCGGAAGAGGCATCAACTGGAAAGTTTGTCTTTTTTTGGAAAAAATCTGCCTGTCCACACAATACATTATCTTGGAGGTCGAATGGAATTTTGAAGATTCAGGGCCATGTCAATGAGTTCTGTAATGGCTGCCCAACATATTGTTCAGGTTGAGACCAGGTTGAATCAATCAATGTTGACTAGTTCCCCTTTAAGGGACCAATACAAGGATATCTGGACACTAGCAGTCCAGATTCACCTTTTTTTTTTTTTTTTTTTTTTTTTTTTAACTCCTTCCTTACCACCTGAGCACCTCTTAAATTGCAAATTTCTCAAAACAATGGAGTAGATTTACATCAGAGAACAAAAAAAAATGCTTTCTGGGTATATGTTAGGCTTTTTGCCTTCTGACCTCCTGTTTTTCTGACTTCATTCTTGCTGGTGTTAGGATTATATACTCTTTACCACTGCTTCCCAGTGTTAAAGTGCAGGTACGCTCTGTACTCTAAACATGGTAACATTGGCTTATCCACAATTGACATATTTCATTTATATTTAAGCCCCTAAATGCATTATATGTGCCCAGGGCCTGTAAATTAAATGCTATTAGTGGGCCTGAAGCAATGACTGTATCACCCACTACAGCATCTCTTTAAACATCTCAGGCCTGCTACTGCAGAGCCAGTGTGCACGGTTTTACACTGCCATTTCAACCTGGCAAGTGCACCCACTTGCCAGGCCCAAACCTTCCTTTTTATTACATATATCACCCCTAAGGTAGGCCCTGGTTACCCCCAAGGGAAAGGTGCAGTGTATTTGAAAAGTTGGACATGTACTTTTAAGTTTAACATGTCCTTGTAGTGAAAAACTATTACATTTAATTTTCACTACTGCAAGGCCTATCCCTCCCCTAGGTTAACATTGGGGTTACCTTGAAGCAGCTTTACGTGTAACTTCCAATTGGGAAAAGCTAAACATTTGCAGTTTGATGTCTGCCTGTCTCTGAATACACATCTTGGGTGGGTGACAGCTGGGCTTTATGCATTCCATCTAGACAGTCACCACAAAGGACTCTGAGATGTGACATTGGCATCCTGATGGCCCATCACCAGGCTGATGGTTCTTTCTGGGCTTGATGGGAGGGAGGAGCTGACACTTACATCTGAATAGGGCTGTACCTCTCCACACACGAACAGCTGCATAACCCCCTGATGAGTGTCTGGAGCCAGGGAAGAAAGGACAGGGACCTTGCGCACTTCAAAGGCCACTCCAAAGGCTCAACTGGGTATAAGTACGAACCCCAAATCCCACCAAATTGGTACCCTTCTGGATCTGAAGGCCAATCTGCCAGGAAGAATGACTGCCGTGCTGCAAGGAGGGACTGCCACTCTGCTCAGCTGCATTGCTATCCTGGCCTGATGCCTGCTGCCTCGTGCCTGGGAGTAAGAAGGACTGGACTTTGATGTCTTCATCCTCTACAGAACCAAATGAATCCAAGGGCTTGCTGACTTGCCCCCTGTTCTTGCAGTCTCAGGGACATCCAAAACTGCCTGCAACTCTGTTCCTGGACTCTGCCATCTGCGAGTCCTACCCTTGCTTAAGGTGCCAATCCAGGCCAAGCCCCTAGAAGTGTGTTTTGCAGCTGCTTCTCTGCAAGAAGCAGTGCATTCGAGCAGAAACGCTGCTCAGAACGGACACAGTGGCCTCTGATGCGAGGCATTGCTAATTAGACAATGACACAGGACCAGTTGCAAAGCTCGGCGACGACACAGCGCCAATTCGAGGGCATCGCTGCGTGGCTCGATGACGTATCGCATACATCCAAGCGGAGTTCGATGCCAACGTGGGACCCAACTGCAGGGCTCAAAACCGACACATCTCCCCAACTGCATGGATTGAAATCGACGCATCGCCTTCGCATTGCCCCTTGACAACGACGCTTGCTCCATCCAAAGTACTTTTTCAGGGTGCTCTGCATGAGTCCTGTAGCCCGCTTGCCCTCCATCGGGGTCGCTCTGAACTTTGGATTTACCCCAGTCTAGCACGATCTCAAGTAACCTTTCGGCACTATTGACTTTGAAGCACTACATTGCAGTTTATTCTTTATAACTTTATATCTTGAGTTCTACATATTGGAGTTTTGTTGTTTTGGTCCTGTTTTACTCAGAGAAACATTCCCTATTTTTCTAAACTGATGTGGAGTCTTTTTGGGATGTTTTTCACAGTATTACTGTAATTTAAGTATTGCACAAATACTTTACACATTGCCTCTTAAATTAATTCTGACTACTCTGTGCCAAGCTACCACAGGGTGAGCACAGTTTAATTTAGGTTGTGTATCTGACTTACCCTAACTAGGGATGTGGTCCATACTTGGACAGGGTGCATACTTCTGTCAACTAGATACCCAGTTTCTAGCAGCATAGTTCTAACTTGCTGCCAATTGGGGGTAATTCCGTTCATACGTTTCTTTTCTTTATTCCTTCCCAAAATTTCCCATGAAAATTACCATGGGAAATTAACTTTTTGGGATCCTTGTCCTGCCCCCCCCAAGCTCCCCCCCCCCCTTTGTTTTTTGTTTGCCCTCATTTATATATATATATATATATATATATTGTATTGTATTTGTAAGTAGTATTTATATAGCGCTTACCTCCCCTGGCAATGCATTTAAGTGCGTTGTGGCAAGTAGCATGCTACTCCAGAACCTGAGGTTAGATGTAAGAAGCAAGGAGGTTAGTAAAAGGTGATTTTTATATTTTATTTTGTTTTGTTTGTTTGTTTCCTTGTGGATTAGTTTTGGTAAATGTGTTGAGCTAGTTCTTATTGAGATCTCATGCATTTACCATATTGTTTTTAAAGGGATCATTTAATTTAAGTGGATTAGAACAGGAGAGATGGGAGTTATTGGGGGCAGTGGACATGTGTGCCTGTCTGTTGATTTGTGGTATGGGCAGAGGTTGAAAGGGGATTTTAAAAATATTTGTACACCCCCCCCGCACCCCCATCTCCCAGGACAAAATACAAATAATCATTTTATAAATACAAGGAGATAAAACAATTCATTTAAATGTATAGTAATAAGTATACATAAATACATACACACACAAAAACATAATTGTGCAATTTTATGTACAAGGCATAACTCTGACTGTATAAACACCTAAATGTGTATGTATAAATATATATGTGTGTGTGTGTATATATATATATACATATATATGTAGTAGTATTATTTACATGCTCAGAAATTCATATGTGTGTTATACAAAAATAAACTCTGTTTTTTTTTAATAATACACAGTGGCTAAGTAGTTATAATTAGGATTCCCAGATATTGAACAACAGATATCACTTACTTAAAATTGACAAATTTCATTGTAAGCTGTTTAGCTGTTTTTCGCTACTCAAGAGTACAAAGTATATGGAAAATGCATTGATGCCAAAATGCATTTAGGGATCCCCTGTTTCCTTCCACCCCCTGACGAATCTCCATGAAACGTTTCAGACTTGCTCCTTTCTCTACGTTGGAGGATGATGCAAAGTTTTGCGAGATTTGTCCAGGGGGTGCAAAGAAAAAAAGGGGGTCCCAAAATGCATTTTGGCTCCAATTTATTTCTCATTGACTTTGTTCTCTTGCATAGCAAAAAAAAAAAAAACAGCTGAAGGGATTCAAATGAAATTTGGCAGGAATTTAGATTATGGTGTGTAGATGATCCTTTTCTGTAGTACAAGTAAGTAGGGTAAGTATTTTGAAAACTATAATGTATTTTAACGTAGTGATATCTGTTGTTGCTATACTTTCGCAAAAGTTTGCGGAAGTACTGCAATACATAGCAATGACAAGGCATTATGTGATTGGCTAATGACTGCCTTTACAAAAGCTAAAGGTAGACCTGTTGTTTTAAGTATACTTTGTCTGTGTTGTGCATTACGGCCGTAGATGTAGATAAGTATTAGGTTTTAGATTTATTTTCTAACACGTACCACTTTATTAAAGGTGTAATAGGTAGGGAAAAGTATTTAAAAGTTTCTTTATATTTAAAAAAATATTACAGAGTACCACAGTACTTCCTTAGGAAGTACTGCAATACTTAAAAAAAAGAAAAAGAAAAATGAAATGTACAATATACTACACAATATTTTGGAAATATACTGTACTACAATGTATTTTCAACTTTTTACATATTTAGGGACTGATTTAGATGTTGGCAGATGAGTTAGTCCGTCACAACGGTGACAATATCCCACCCGCCAAAATGTAAATCCCATAGTATATAATGGGATTTATATTTCAGCGAATAGGATATCTGTTACAGTTGTGATCGAGTAACTCGTCCGCCAACATCTAAATCAGGCCCTAAATTTTGTACAAAAGAAGTCTACGGAGTACTGCAATAATACCTACAAATTACTGAAATACTTGAAAAAATTACAAACAAGTGTGGTTCTCCATCAAATGCTGTAAAGATATAAGTACATTTCTCTTCCTATTACCATTTTAATAAAGTAGAAGTAGGCCGGGAACAGCAATGAAACCTACTACTTCCTATATCTGAGGACCTAACCCAGAACACAGCGAAAGTGTGCTATAAGGTACATGGCTTCCTTTTACGTTTTGTAAAGAAAGCCATTAGCCAGTCACATACTGCCTTCTCATCTGCATCTACTGCAGTTTACAACAAAGTTACGCTGTATACCGAGGCAGAATATATACCCAAGCATTTTGAGACTTATAACTTTAACACCACTTACACTATTTACATCTACCAAAAATTACTATTTGCATCTCATAATCTTTGGTCCTGCCATATTACATCTACTTATTTTCACCCAATATCACATTGTCTGTTTCAAGTACCATGCTCTATGGACTCCACTCTATGCCACTCCGCTGTACGCCATTCCACTTTACAATACTTTCCACTACAGATGTACCTTAATCCACTGTATGCGACTCCAGTGTACACAGCTTCACTCTGTGATATTCCACAGTATGCCACTCCACGCCACTCTACACCACTCCCCTCTATCCCACTCCAATATATACCATACAACTCTATGCTACTCAAATACATGCTATTCTACTGTACACCACTGCACTGCACCTCACACCAATCTACATCACTCCAGTCTACACCACTCCAGTATATCCCACTCTACTGTACGCTATTCCACTCTACCACACCCCACTCTACGCCACTGCACTGTATGCTATTCTATGCTTCTCCATTCCATTGTATGCCACTCCAATCTATGCTATTCCACTCTATGCCATTACACATGTACCTCACTCCACTGTATGCCACTCCATTCTACTACACTCCATTCTATGCCACTGTACTGTACACCACTCCACTGAATGCTATTCCAGTCTACGACACTCCTGTCTAAGCCACTCCAGTCTTCACCAATCAACTGTATATCACTACACTCAATGCCACTACACTCTATGCTATTCCATTATACGCGAACCGACTCTATGCCACTCCATACTACTCAACTCCACTCTGACATTCCTCACCATCGCCACGCCACTGTATGCAATGCCACACTATTCTGCTGTACGTAACTACACGCTACAATAGTCCACTCTGTCACTCCACGCAGAAGACACTCCCACTGCATGCTTTTCTACTCTGCACCACTCCACTCTACCCAACTCCGCGTCACTTCACTGTACTCAACAACACTGTCCTCTACTTAACAGCAGTCTATGCCCCTCCACTCTATAATACTACACTGTACTACAATGTACTCCTGTCAGTGCAAGTCTACTGCACTGTACTTTACTCTATACCACTATACAACACTCTACCCCATTCTGCAACACTCTACGCATCTTTCTCTATGCTGCTACATTCCAATTTTAATCTGGGACAGTACTCCACTACTGCCTTTCATGCCTCTCCACTGTAGTCTACTTAACTCTATAACCACTCTATGCCACTCCACTGTACCATATTGTAGTACACTGTACTCTACTCCACACCACTTAGCTGCTCAGCACTGTAATCCACTCTGGCACTCAGCTCCACTCTTGACACACCACTCCACTGTACCACATGCAACTTCACTCTGCCACAATTAATTTCACTGTATACTACTCCAATCCACTCTATTGCACTCCACGACACACTACTGTATAACATGCTAATCCACTCTATGCTACGCCATTCCACTTGACTCTACTACACAACACTTTACCCCACTCTCAGACATTGAACAATACATCACTCTGCTCCACTTTAACACAATTTACTCCACTCTATGCAACTCCAGTCTATAAGAATCTGCTACACTCTATGCCCCTACACTACACTATACAACCCTCAGCTCCACTTTATGTAGCTACATGCCACTTTACAGCTCTCTACTTCATTCCAGGACCCTACAACA
Organism: Pleurodeles waltl; assembly: GCF_031143425.1. NCBI lineage: Eukaryota > Metazoa > Chordata > Amphibia > Caudata > Salamandridae > Pleurodeles > Pleurodeles waltl. The sequence goes on along the minus strand of NC_090437.1, from coordinate 1,026,131,416 downwards.
CATCACTTCACTGTACTGTTCAACATGAGACTCTAATTTATAATACTTTACTTGACTCTAGGATACGCTTGTCCACTCTAGTGCATTCCACCCCACTGTACTATCTAACACGCCACTGCACTCAGTTTAGTCCACTGTATCCCAAGCCACTCTGACACTGCACTATACAACGCTCTTGTCCACTCTACTGTATGATACTCCACTTAACAATAGTGGACTCTACAATTTGAAAGACGTTTAGAAACAACTTTCAAATTCAATGAAAATATGGTTAAAACGATGTTACAGTTATGGAACCTTTATTTATTCTTTCCTTACAAACAAATCTTAAACTACGTTAATTTTAGAAATTCTAAACTTATACCATATATTTATAGTTTACGGAACACCTTTAAATTACTATAAATTGCACACCTCCATGCACAGTGTTGTCTCCTCACGTGGCACACTACATTAACTATAACTTGAGCCTTCTCCCTGCACTGGTTATTACATTGCATATGGCATATCTCATACCAAGTGAAATCTTAGCATTGATAACAACACTTATTATCATAGAAAAGCACAAACCTCTAAGCAGTCTACATATGTTATTTATATTGTATGACATACGTTTATATGTTAAGCAGAACTATATTATTACTGAATTTATTTTAAAAATGTTTTAATAACAAATAATTTATACAAATAGACAAATAAACACATCTAAATATATACATATAACTATATGTATTCATATATGCATACACACACATTTGCTTCACTCTCAGTAATATGTCTTTGCAATTAATTGATCCATATATGTTTACACATGTATGTTGTGGATGAGTACACATAGGAACTTTTATGTCTTTATTTACTTTGTTTATTTTTATTTTTCTGTATCTAAAATATATTGTTATCCTCCTTCCAGTACCTTCCACATTTACTTACTCAGACATACATGTATTATCATAGAAAGAAGCATACACCCATCTACACATCATCAATAAACAATGACAGTTATTTTTTATATGTCTATCTTCATATAGTTGTCAACTTATATTAATGCACATATGCGTACATTTATGCATATAATATATTGATCTTTTTTATCTTTTATTTTAATTTAGTGAGCTGTTCATGTATAATATTGTGTGTGTGTGTGTGTGTGTGTGTGTGTGTGTGTGTGTGTATATATATATATATATATATAATATACACTCACACACGTATTTCCACTTACCTATAGGATACAGTGCAATCCCTATACAACATACAGACCTAAATAATATCTTCACATGCCCATAATAATGTGTCTGTGCATAGAAATTCATATGCATGTTAATGTGTAAACATAAATGCCTAAAATATATACATAAAGAAGAGTTAAATATATCTAATTTTTAAATATATATTTTTAAAATATTTTATATATTTTTTTCATTTTTGTTTTCTTAAATAATGTTCTAAATTTATAGTTTGTATGTATTTTTTTTTTTTTATATCCAATTGTATTTCTTTTTTGTTTTTATTTTACATGGAAGAACAAAAGACAACTACAGTACCATGCAGTGAGTACAGTAGAATACAAGTACAATAGTTGAGTTCATACATAGTGTGGGATCAGGAGCCAAGTACCCACCAGCCCAGCCCCGGGCAAGTGCAGTGTTTAGTAGTGCATTCCACGATGTGCCCTCCACTTTCCCCAAATCGCCTCATATTTCTAGGGACAGCCCCTTGCCTCGTAGATCGGCCTCTCCACCAGAGAACACCAGTCCATCCCTGCTCGTCACTTCGGGACCGACGGCGTCTCAGGATTTTTCCATTGCTGTGCAATATCTTGTTTGGCCATTAGGCTTGCCAGCCCAATGAAAGTTCTCTCTGCCCGGGACCCCCCCAGCTCTGCTAGAAGGCCCAATATCGCCACCCTGACATTCAAATCGATTGAGTGTCCCAGTACCGTGGAGATTTCCCTCCCCAACCCCTCCCGGAGGGGGCGTATCTTCGAGCACTCCCAGGCAACATGCAAGAGATGAGCCCCCTCCTGTCCACACCTCACCCATTCCCCAGAAGTCCCAGTATTCATGTGTCGCAAGCGCTGTGGAGTGAGATACGTCATGTGGAAATAGTTAAGTTGCACCATTCTCAAGCGCGCTGAAATAGCCAGTTCCCGCGGTGCCAGATAGGCCTCCCTCCAGTTGTCCTCATCCAAATCTCCAGCCCAGGCTGCCCACCTGTCCTGCAGCCGTCGGGTGCATTGGTGAGTAGGGAGTGGTGAATCTGGGTAATAGCACCCTTTCCCAGTTTTCCCATCAGGAGTTTAGCTTCAAGGGGGCTATTGTCAGGGAGGGATTGAGCCTGAGACAAGTGAGTGTTCAAGGCATGCCGTAACTGGAGGAAACAAAAGAATTGTGCATTGGACAGTACGTAATGGTCCTTCAGCTGTTGGAAGGACAAAATCCCTTCTGTGTTGGTCACATCACTTAGGTAGGTAATTCCGATGTTGTCCCATTGTTTAAATCCTTCAAGCTCTGCGATCTGCTAGAGCCGGGTGCCCTGCCATAGGGGTGTCATCTGGGTAAGCCGTCGCTCCCACCCCGTCAACTGCAGCGCTGCTGTCCCTCATCTCACCGCCACCTGCGTACAATGGGGGGCAGTACTGGGAATGTGGCCCCCATATAGGAATCCCAGGAGGCCCTCAAAGCTCACCTGCCCAATCTCCCGCCGATAGGCCGAGTCATCCCAATGTCTTTAAACCATTCATTGATGGGGACCATCGGAGCCGCCGGGTAATAGATATACAAGTCTGGGATTCCAATCCCCTTCGTACGGAGGCATCCGCGCCGAGCTGAAGGCCATCCTGTGTGGCCCTCCCACCCACCAAAATGGGTAATTTTGGAAGTAAGGGATCGGAACCAGGCCTGCGGTATAAGTATCGGGGAGACAGACCATCTTGAAAAGGGCGCTGCGGTCCAAGGGATTCAGGGGGAGGCATCGCCACCTGCCCAGATCCGCTGTCAAGGTTCGTGCAAGGGGTTGAAATTTCAATTCCCAGACCAAGTCTGGGTTGGTCGAGATGTGGATTCCCAGGTATTTGAAGGCATTACTCCTCACCGGGAAGGAAGAATACCATTTGTTTCCCTCTGCCTGTCCCCTTCCCTCCACCAGTACCAATTTCCCTGTGCTTAGGCCCAACGCCTTGCCATATAGTGTCAGGAGCTCGAGGCATCGGGTGCCAGAGCCTCAAGGCCTCCCCAGAAACACCAGGACATCATCTGTGTACAAAGACACACGGTCCTCGCATACACTCCACCTCCAGCCTCTCATAAGCCGGTCTTCCCGAAGAAGGCGGGCCCGCGACTCAGTGGTCAGGGCGAAAGACGGCAGCCCTAGCGCGTTCCTCTTCTGATCGGTAAGGGGTCCGACAAGATGCCAGTGACCCGCACCTGTGCAGAGGGATCGCGATAGAGGAGGTGTACCATCCCTCCAAATGTTGGGCCAAATCCCATGCGGGTCAGCAACTCCTCCAGGAATTACCACGCTAGTGTATCAAAGGCCTTGTGGAAGTCCACCAATAAGAGTGCCAACACTCCCTCCAGTCCATCAGTCTGGGAGAGCGACGCCTGGACCAGCCTCAAGGAGTGACGTGTGCTCCTCCCCGGCGTGAAGCCACATTGGTCTTGGTGAACAAGGAAAGGCAGGATACGGGCCAATCGAGTGGCCATCACCTTCGCAAATATTTTAATATCTGCATTAATCAGTGAGATGGGGCGGTACGAGGAGTACTGGTTGCGGGGAAGGTCACTCTTTAGTATGACCACAATGTTGGCGCAGTCCAGACCAGGGAGGAATGCGCCCTTCTGCACTGCCCATAGGTGCTCACAAGGTGGGGAACGAGGCGTTGACAAAACCTCTGGTAGTATTCTATGGGTTAGCCGTCTGGTATCTTCTCGGCCTGGAGGGCCGATATCGCAAAGTCTACCTCGATCTTCGTTAGAGGTAGGTCTAGTTCCACAGCTAGAGACGCCAGAGTAGAGGGGAGCTAGCTGTCTTGCAAAATGGGGTCTTCTCGTTCCGTTGGAGGCAGGGGTACTCTGGAGTAAAGGTCTTCATATTAGGAGGCAAAGGTGCACACTATCTCCTCTAGGCTCCTGTGTAGCTCCGGTCCGTAATAAGGGGCACCACCTGCGGTGACGCAGCTCTGGTCACCAACCAATACAGCAGTTTCCCCTTCTTATACCTTTATTCGTACACGCTCTGGGTTGAGGCTTGCCAGCATTGTCTGGCTTCTGCAAGTGATACCTGCTGAATCTCTGCTCGCAACAGCGCCACCCGCTCCCCCACCCCCTGGGCTCCAAGCCGTCGAGCCTTCAGTTTTCAGGCCTTCTGTTTTTGGATGTATCACTTGATGACCCCCCCCCCCCCTCCTCCGAGAGGGTTTACTGGTAGGCCATATGGTCCCCACTGAGGCTACCGAGTCCGCGTTGTCCTTAAAGTTGTGATCTATTTGCTGTTCAATGTATTCCACGCACTCAGAGCTTTTCAAGTACCAGACATTGACGTGCCACATCAGAAGCTGGGACTGGATAGGAGTCCCTCACGCCATCAAGATTGGTGCGTGATCTGAGATCCCGCGCACCAGGATTTGCATGGAGGTCCGGTCCAGAACGTCTGCCGCCGGGAACCAAATCTGGTCAGTCCGCGCCTCTGTAAGGTGTGCCGCTGATTGATGTGTAAATGCCCTTGTTTGTGGGTTCCACACCCTCCAGGCATCGCACAGGCCCAGTGAGTCAGCCCATGTCATGAGACCCAATGACCCGGCCCGTCTGCCAAGACGGGGGTCGGCCGTGATGTTCCGAAACGGGTCCGGAATCGCATTAAAGTCCCAACCAACAAACGTGGCGCCCTGCGGGAAAAGGACCAGCAATCTCCGCAGATCAGTAAGTGTGGACCGCAGAGTCACGAGACACATAACTTGAGATGATATTAATCTATTTCCCAGCCAGGCGTCCCTCCAGCCCCACATATCTCCCCAGGGGGTCAGTGTGCACCTGGATCACCGACAGGGGCATCGACCTGTGGAGCAAGAGCGCCACCCCCCTGGACCTCTTGAGAACCCAGCATGGAACACCTGCTCATAGCCAAACCTCTCAAGGAACATACACTGGGTTCAGGCCTAGTAGGTCTCCTGTATAAGGACCATTTCTGGTCTATGCCGTTTAATATAGTGCAACACTGCATACCTCTTAATCTGGTCTAAAAGGCCATTAACATTCCAGGACAAGAGCTTGAACATGGTGCTGCCTTGCTAAATTAAGGCTTGACGTGACTGGTGTCCCACTACCAATCTATTCTGCCCCACACACAGGCCCCTCAAAGCCTCCCTGGACCGCATGTGATTGCGGATAGTACTCACTGCAAGTATAACATACCTATAAATGAAAAGGTTAATACAACTAGAATTTAAACCATTTGTCTCAACAACCCAACAACCCAACTGCCCCCCCCCCACCCCCACCCTCCACCTCACACTTCTCCCCGTGAAGCATCTGTCGCCCTACCCCAACACATTGCTAACAAGCAATAAACAGTCTAATCAATTGTGGGGGTCGGTATCTTCTGGCGGTGCCCTACTGACAGGTATGCAACCTGACCTTGAGTAACGCTATACATGACCTGACGCAGTGATCTGAGTCACCACCTCCGTAGGGCCATGCGCCTCGGCATCCGCTAGGCACTGCCCCTCCATTGCAATGAACTGAGGCTTTCTGCATTCTCCAGTTCACGTCTGGGAGGTTAGAACAGTTTCGGCCAATATAAACAAGGTTGGAGTGGCCGTCAGGTCTGCATCCAGGACCTTCCCCTCCTGTGAATCAGGATCATGAGTGCCCCCCCCGCTGCTTACCGGCCACCGACCGGGCCCGTTGTGACCTGGACCGCTTCCTGGGTCATAGTTTTTACGTCTTGTCCATATATTGCTGTATGTCTTTTTGTTGTGAGTATTGTGGTAAGCGTGTGAAAGAAGGTAAGAAGGATTCATGAGTAGGTGAATGGATTAGTGCAGGAATTAGTGGGTGAACGGATAAGTGAATGGATAAACAGGAAAAATGATGGCAGAATGTGGATGGGTGGCTTTACTGATGGATGGGTAAGTCAAAGGATTGATGTATGGATGAATGCATGTATGCATAGATGTATGTGCAAACAAATGGATGGAATGGTGAAAGATTGAATGATGGATGAAATAATTAATCAATGAAACAATGTACAAATGGATTGGTGGATATCAGCATGTTGATGAAACGGTGAGAGAGGTTTGGATGGAGGAGACAAGAGAGCGTTCTAGGGAGGGTTGGGATCATTTGCTTTGCTTGCTTGGTGCCATCAGAGTTTTGCTTGTTAAGTGGTAGCATATCCTATGGTGTAGACCCAGAACTAAACATATGAATCTGATATATTTAGGACTAAGGTGTGCTCATGTATAAGTTACTATTGACTATTTTAATTCGCCAGGGCTTAAATCACAGATAAGAGAAATATGCCCTTTGGCATTAAGAAGCAAATACGTTGAACACGCAGTTTAGCATAACTGATTGATGCTACTCAGATCCACCCTAAATATTGACTTTTATCTGGGTGAACTTGTGTGACCCCTAAAGAATGTTAGAGATCAGAATGGGCTCCTGCCTTTCCAGCACATCATGAAGGCCCACTACATAGACCTCCCTTGTCCTCACCAGTCAGCTTGAGACTACTTTTGACTTCCTGCTTTCAGTTCCTGCATGGATTCATATTTTGTGTTATACTGGCCTTAGGGAGTTGTAGATATGCAGATACATCTGTGTCATTAGTATAAGTAAGAATTGTTATGCAACTCAAAGATTAAAGAGCTGTATGAGTGGGTTACATCTTGTATTTGTTATTTCTAGGCTGAACACTCGAAACCCAATTATTACAAGTTGTACATATGCAAACTAACACAATGCAACATCAGCAGAGCACACACCCTTGAAATCATTATAATGTAACAGAGCCCAATTCTCACATTGTCTGGAAAAAGTCAGAAATTTTGAATGTGACATTACTTCTACATTTAGATGTAACTATCATTTTTGTATCCATATGCAAAGCATCTCTTGCCCAATGAGAAACTTCTTCTGCAGCACTACAATTAATTATTTGAGAAGGGGTTCCCTCTGCTTTTTCCCACTCTGAAAATACATTTATTCAAACAACAGAGTGATGAAAGGAATGTTTGCATTATTAATCTCATACAGTGATGCTGACTTAAACCCGCGTTTCAGTTCCTTATTTTTCAGCCACCATACTACTCTAGAGAGATGCCAACTTTGTGAAATTCAGTTTTAGTTCTGCTCCTATAGGAACATCGCACAAACAGCCAGGCTATTTCCCCTCAGGACAGGGACACAAGCATTGAGTAATACCATAAAACCTCTAAATTGTTATTCTCTGCTGCTGCAGAATGTAGTCCCGGCCAACCTGCATGGATGTCCCAGTTGTGTACATCTGACAGGTTCCTTGCTATTGGCTGACAATGTTTATTTTGAGAATTTTCAATTTGCAATGTTCCCATATGTTCCATCAATGCCACTAATAAGCTGCCAAACTCTTTTTTTATAGAACGGGTGCTTTCTTACGTGATAGTGGTGTCACGTCAATAAATTTAATCTAAATGCTCCACACGGAACAGACCAGGGGCGCTCCCAGGCATCAGAAATCCAATTTATTAAGAAGGCCTTCTCAATAAATTGGATTTCTGATTCCCAGGGGTGCTCCTTGTGTGTTCTGTATGGAGTATATCCTTACAGCTAAACAGCTGTCAAGCACAAGGATTTGTCTCAATCTCTGGATATGGATAGCTGGTGATTATAGGCTTCGCTATCCAATTATCTTGTTTGCCCGGTTTAAGGGCACTGGCCAGGCTGTGAATATTTCCTCTTTTACAGAACTCCGATAAAGTATAGCCTATTGAATATTCATTGTAGTACGGAGGCACATTAATTTAAACTTAATGAGGCCAGAACAGAGTTTTAAAAATGTGTGTGCCATCATTGATAGAGAATGCTCCCTAGGCCCCCAAATCAATGCATTGGCGCCAGCCTGTCTGCACCATCTAAAGGTGCGAAAGTCAAAGAAGAGTTACTGAAAACCACTATTGACTCCGGGCTCAACTATTGTCAGAAAGTTTACACTGCCCTCCCCAAATATTAACTATCAAAATCAAAAAACAATCAGCTTATGTTACCAATTACAATGCTATTTCTTCATGTTCGTTGACTTTCAGTTTAGCAGCTCATTCAGTTTAATATCCTAATTGTAGCTCAGTACACTTTCTGTTGCAGGTTATGGGGGCTGTGGAAGGGTGGCAACATTTCTGACATATGGCCTAGTGTGATATCAGATGAACAGGCCCCCTACTTCAGGTGATCACTGTTACTATTAGTCTAGGGAGACCAATACAGGAACATTTGGTGGAAAGGCATTCTTCACTGTTCTGGTTAAATATTGGAGTACTTGCTTTAATGTTAGTCAATAATTTGATTTCCTGAAAAAGGGCATTATTTCCCCTTTCCTGTTGTCAGGATAATCCCAATGCCTGGTACCACCTAGTAGTTTTAACACCAAAGTGTCACTTTTGCTGAGGCAAGACTCTAACAGAAGCACCGTATAAAACTAGATTAACAACTACTGCTAAAACAGGCCAGATCAAAAGACAATGGAAATAAAAATGCAATTGTGACACATAAATAACTAAAAATACTAATGAGAGAGACACCAGTTGTCTGCCCTTCAACCCAGAAGACACCACTAAGCAGTCAAGGCATCCGATAATGCTGTATATTGCCTTTATTTATTTATTTATTTATATCTCAGTAGCTTGAAATCTCAGGGCCGTAGAGTTGTGACTGTGTCTGATTAGTTACATTACCTTGAATGTCAGAATCTCGAGACATGTAAACATGGTGGGCTCTGCATTACTGTGGAACTGACTACAGTCCACAGCTTCATTACTAAGTTACCAGCTGGCACATGCCAGGTTAAAAAAAGGAAAGCAGCCAAGTATGAGTAATAGAATTCCAAAGTTTAAAGGAATCCAGAAAAAGTATAAAGAACCGGGTGATACAGTCCAAAGTTCAGACTTTAACTTCTCCTTGGAGTGAAGAACAGCTTTAGTGGAGCCAAAGCAGAAACAGGAAATTCTGTTAAAAGGTCATTGACACCAACCAGTCTGGAAATGGCCATAGCTTCAAGCAGGATTGAATGACCAAAAGAATGAGAACATGTTAATTCTTCTAAAATAGAAAGTTGAAAAGATGAGATTGGATGAATTATAAAATGTGCACGTGAAATACCACAAAACAATACAATGTAAAAACCCAAAGACTGTACCACACAAATATATATAGCGAAATGTTGAATGAAGTAAGATTGGCAATTCCTACTTGAACAAAGCGTATGCTAGGTAAACGGAACAGAAGAAATTCTGTTTGTTTCCCAAATAATTAACTTGAGATTCATGGGACATTCGGTCTTCAGTTATGAACATCTGCCAAAGACAACAGTTTCAGATGGAGTTGAGTGTTTTCTGCATACTGGTCAATGGCATTGCTCAAGCCTAACACTAGGTATCCCAGTGGCTTATATTTTGAATAATATCAGATTTCATCATTTGCAAATACATGTCACAAAAAGCATCAATTGCCTACTTTTTTGTCCAAGTTTAAATTCATTTATATGTATTAGTGAGCCGTAAACGGACATCACGACCAAAAAATGCCATGCTTGAGAGCAGTAAGCCAAGAGACTTTTCACCTTTACCAAATTCTCCTCCTACACACATGGAAAAAATGCAAAGCCATGCAAGCACTTGGGAAACAGATGAATAGAATCAGTATCTTCATGTTTGTAAAGTACTTTGTTGTCTATATTTGATACGTTCGATGCAACAAAACATATATGGACAGCATTATTCACCTATTAAAAATCGGTATGCAAAAACATGAACATGCTGTCAAGAATCTTGACTCAAACGTTATTTTACAGAACATGTAGCACATTAGGTTGATCGTACTATTAGATTCACAGCGATTGAACAAATTGGTCCTTATATCAGAAGGAGAGAGAAAGAATTGAGACAGCACAAAGAGAGACAGCTGTATTATATTGTAACATAGTGGTTTCCTACATCTTGTCAAGGCCTCAAAGAGCTTTCGTGGTAGTTGGTGACTAATTACTGCACATTTAGTGCATGAACGGAAGTGAAGGGTGTTTGTAGTAATCAGGCATGCTGTTGTTGAGTTTTTGCTGCAATGTGTGAGCCCAAAGAGTGTGCAGCTTGTTCTTGTGGCATGTATTTAATTGACTCCACCTTTTAAGAGGGGCTAGGTATTGTTTTCTCTTCTAAATTTGTGATAGTTTTCGGGTCCTTATCCTCTTTGGCACAGTATTTCTACTTTATTTAGAAGGCTGTCAGCTACTCAAGTTTTTCGGTAAGGAGGTTTTATCAGGCAGGTGGACCTATTTGAGCTAAGGTTTATCTTGTGGTTCCACGGTCTTAGTTTACATTGCGAGTAGGTTTGTCCTGTCCCATGGATCACCCTGTGCACAATGTAGTAGTAATGTGGACTTGTCTGTTTGAATTGAGTATTTGTCCTCCTGCTGCATATACAATTCTTTGTAGTGTATAAATGCATTATATGAGTCCTTTTGCACAGCCCAGGCAAGCTATAACCAGGGACAGAGACGCCTCCATCCTGTGTGAGAGCTCTTAGTAGGGGAATGTAGGAAGCTGGCTCTGTGCACACTATATATAATTTTGATATAGTGCATACAGAGTCCAGGGGTTCCCCGGCGGCTTAACAGAGCCTAAAGTAGATAATACTAATGCTCTCTTTTGTGGTAGTGTGTTTGAGCAGTTAGGCTTATCAGACGGTAGTGCAAACCATTTGTTGTGCACACACTGTCAATTATTGAAACGCACACTCAATGACTAATTCCAGTCCAATATATTTATATTGGAAAAATAAATGTTGTTATTTCTAGAACCATTAAGATCTAATTGCAGGTAAGTACATTTGCAAGTAAGTATCAAGCTTAGGTATCAATTACACTTTGTTTAGATGCCTGTAAACCGCTTTACTTATGACAAGTAACACTTTTCACTTTAAAAAGTTGACAGTGGAATTTTCAGAACAGTCCTGGGAGTGTTAGTGCAGTTTTGAGGCTAGGATGTCCACACGTCGGGCTTCAGGATGACAGCAAACTTACACCACCAGCAACATGGGACCGGCTGGGTGCAGAGGTAAAAGCTGAAGGTAGATTTAGAATGTGATGGAGACGGGGGGTACTCGGAAACAGATCTGCAAGCAGATAAATACACATGACTTCAGAGGGCTGGACCTAGGGGGGTGGTTTAGGTGAGCACCGGGGAGGCACAGGTCAGCACCAAACCCACACCCTCAGCTGCGCAGAGGCAGCCGAGTGCAGGGTGCAAACACAGCATCGGGCTACCAGTGCTTCCCAATAAGGGAACCCTGGGGGTCACAAGTAGGCTGCAGGCTGGGTCCAGGAGATTGGTCCTGGAAAACCACAGGCTGGATGAGGAGGAGGGCCGCCAGCTGAACCTGAACCTTGCTTCACCGGAGGTCGGGTTTCCCAAACCCAGGGGGCTGTGGGTGCAGGGGTACCTTTTGGCATCAGGAATCTCTGTGTAGTTCTCTTTCAATCAGGGGGTCCTCTGGATTTTGGCTGCTGGAGTCATTGTGGCAACCCAGGGCAGACACAAGATCAGAATCACCTGGGGACCTTCTCTGGACCTGGGGGGGCCGCATGGGCCGGGGCATTGGGTGCAGAGTGGGCAGGACCGATCTGGGGCGGTTCTGGAGTTCTTCTTGGAGTTTCTTGTGGACAGGGTCGCTGTCCTCTGGAGTTCTTGGTCCTCTGGTGGGCAGACAGTCCTCTGGGTGTTTTGAGAGGTCAATGGTCCTGCAGGATGCATCGCTTTTTTTTGTAGCAGGGCTTCAGAAGCTGCAGGCAGGCTGGTAGGGCTGAGGCAAGTCAGTTGATGTCTGTAGTCTTCTCTGCTGGGGGATCGGCTTAGCACTCCTTTTCTTTTCTTGTCTTGTTCTTGGGGCCGCCAGGAATCTGACAAGCTAGGTTCAGGGGAGTCCTTAGATCCTGGATTTAGGGTGTTACAGGGGTCAGAGGGCAGTAGTCAATGGCTACATTCCCTGAGGGTGACTGCACCCTTCCTGTTCCCACTCTCTTTGGGGGGGGGGGTACATTCCTAACCCTGTTGGTCCCTCTGCTCCAAACCAAGATGGAGGATTCTGCAGGGAGGGTTCACTTCAGCCCTGGACACCTTAGGGTTGGTCCTAGCTGGAGTGGTCACTTCTCCCTATTTTATCTAATTATGCTACCAGACATGCAGCCAAAAGTGGGGCTTTATCCGAGGGCGGACATCTCCACTAGCTGGAGTGCCCTGGGGCACTGTAACAGGAGGCCTGAGCCTTTGAGGCTCGCCGCCAAGGTGTTACAGTTCCTGCGGGGGAGCTGTGAAGCACCTCCACCCAGAGCAGGCTTTGTTTCTGCCCTCAGAGAGCACAAAGGCTCTCACCCATGAGGTCAGAAACCTGTCTCTTAGTGGCAGGCTGGCACAAACTGGTCAGCCTTACACTAAAGGGTTGGTTAAAATACAAGGGGCATCTTTAAGATGCCCTCTGGATGCATTGTACAATAAATCCAACACTGGCATCAGTGTGGGTTTATTGTGCTGAGACGTTTGATACCAAACTTCCCAGCCTTCAGTGAAGCCATCATGGAGCTGTGGAGTTTAGAATAACAAACTCCCAGCCCATGTACTCAATATGGCCACACTGTACTTGTAGTGTCTAAGAATGGACTTAGACCCTGTTGAGGCATATTGCTCATGCAGCTATGCCCTCACCTGTGATATAGTGACCATGCCTTAGGGCTGTAAGGCCTGCTAGGGGGTGACGTACCTATGCCACATGCAATGGATTGTGGGCATGGCACCCTAGGGGGATGCTATGTTGGCTTTGCCTTTTTCTCCCCACTAACACACCGAAGCAGCAATGGCAGTGTGCATGTGTTTGGTGAGGGGTCCTTCAGGGTGGCACAATACATGCTGCAGCACTTGGGGATCTTCCCTGGCCATAGGCCCCTTGGTACTAGGGGTACCTTTTACAAGGGACTTGGCTGTGTGCCAATTGTGGGGACAATGGTACAGTTTTGGGAAAGAACACTGGTGCTGGGGCCTGGTTAGCAGGATCCAGCACACTCTCAGTCAAATCGGCATCAATATCAGGCAAAAAGTGGGGGGTAACCATGCCAAAAAGGGGAACTTTCCTACAGGGAACAAATGTTGAAGTGTTACTATATATACTGAGCCTCTTGCCAGTTTTTTTACATTTAATCAAGAGCTTAGGGTTGATCACTCAAAGGCTTCTGATCTTTTTAAATGTTGTAGGTGGCTTTCACATTTTAGGAGGCCAAAAGGATATGGTGTTATGCAGTGCTTAATTTGAGCTGGCGGTTGCAAGATGCAAAATCTGAAAGTGTTGGAAGCTGGCTCAGTTCTTTCGGCCATTACCTGGAAGACCAAATGGCAGGACTTCCACCAACATTTTTCACACACCAAATGTATACGCATAGTACAGCTCTGGTTCTGTTGTTTACTTAATGATTGCACTTCTGTATGTGTATTTATTTGTTGTGGAAGAGCTCTGCATTTGCATGAAGAGGAAGCTAAGGTGCAAGAAGCTAACATTATTCCACCAGAGTTGTGGATGTGGGCTGTTCACAAATTTACAATAGTAGTACTGATGTCTACTACAAAATGCTATTCACTAACCTATGTGCAGATGTGCCCGCCTCTGCCTCTCCTGTATTTTCTGTGTGGAAATCTCTGCACATTTATGCCTACGGTTTAGTTGTAAGTGTGGGAGGTACACAGGAGTGGCTGGAAAATAGGCAGTACTTACTACTAAATAGGAAGGGTTTTAGAAGAAGTAAGTAAGAGTTAGGAGAGGACTAGGGAAGAGTCTAGGGAGGCACATGCACCCACCAATAAAAGAGTAAGCACATTCTTATTCACAAACTGCTAAAGTTACTTCAACGAAACTTGACCCAAAACAATAGTAAATGTTCTCCGGCTCAGACATGGATTAAGTCCAGCACCACAATTGGCTAGCCACTGATACTGCAACACTCTCCGATTAGAAAATAATTTGATGCGGGGACTTCAAAAAAAATATTCAGAGGAAATAATCTTAAAGTACATTGTTTTTTTCGACTTCTTAAAAATGTATATAAACTTAATTAAAATGTTAAAAAAATAAATATAAATAGAACTTTAATTTAAAAATAAAAAAAGGTAATTTAATTTCAATTCTGTGCATAGCAGAAATATATTTAATACATTATAATAAATATGAACATTTTACTTTAGGTGAGATTTTTTTGTATCTTTGAAAAGCTAATTTTACTGTAATGAATTTAAATGAATGAAATATGTAATTCAAATTAAGTTAATAGTGGTGTAACATTTTCTATTGTTTTTTTTAATGTATATAGTATATACATATGTACAACAAATTCACGTTAATATTTCATCATTTAAAAATATTTTAGCTATTTAAACTTTTTTTTTTAACTTTTCCCTATAGTTTACAATAAAGAGTTCTTTGCGATGATAGTGAAAATCTCAGTTTAAATGTTAAATGTTACTAGTCGTAACTTTACACTCGTAAATTATTCTCCACCCTCGGATTCAAGCGGTGACAGCAAGAGATTCTACACTTTGTAGTAGATTTACACTTGTAAATGGTGAACAAGCATAAGTAGTACATTTACTACAATCTAAGATTAAATTTACACATGTAGGTTCACTCATGTGTAAGTTTACCTTTGTGAATAGGCCCCATCGAAGGCAGAGTAGAGCCAAGATGGGAACGAGGCCCACATGAGACGGTATTGTTGTACAGCATGTAGGTCACAGGTTCAAATTCCAGTGAAGTCATTCTCACCTTTAATTCTTACTAAGCTGATAACACAATTGGCAGCTTAGTGATTCGTTGCTCCTCCTAAGAGAAGGTTTTCCTCCATATTGCAAAAATTGGAAAAACTCCCAACAAGCTAGCATTTCTGAAATGCTAGTAGCAGAAAATGGTGAAACTATGTGTCTTACTTCACCTATAAGCTATTTTCCAAATGAGTTTACCATGTTTCGAGCTAACTGGCATGTGTGACATTTACAGTAGAAGGGAACAATTGTGAATGTCCTATTAAGCTCCAAATGACTTTATCCAGGACTGACATATTTCATAGAATATGTAGCAGATATAGCTTCAGTTTAAATCAACACAGAAACCCTTAACCCAGTCCTTTTTACACAGTGCTCTCGAGATATTGAAATCATTTCCTCTATGGATTTTGATCAACCTTTATTATAAAGTTTTTAGAAAAGATCTGAAATGTCTTCTTTTTAAACGCCTTTTCAAATCTGACATGTTGTCCACATGCTATTACCATGAGTTTTAAAACGGCATTGCGTTCAGTAGTAAATTTTACTTTTCATATTTATTTACAAGTATCATTTTTGCAATTCTCGGTACCTGTGCTATAGTTTTGCATAATTTTCTCACTCATAAAGCGTGCTGACATCCCAGGGATTTGGTTTGAGCCATATACTACTAATAATTAAATGAATAAATACATAAGTATATAATATAATACATTTATATGTCTAAGTGTGTTTGCTTATACTTTGGTATTTTTCTCCATTTCAGAGGGTGTTCACTTTGTCAGAGAAAGGCTTGCTGGGTGCTCCTATCCAGTACATCTGGCAGAAAAGTCTAGGAAATTATATTTGTGTTACGGGGTAAGTTACATTGACTTAAAAGTATTGCACCCCTTTTTTGCTGAATGTTTTGAATACTGCACAAACGTGTTAGGAGAGGTTAATGCTAATGTCTGCTTATCAGGTTGCTGCAGAGCCCTTAGGGCACTTCAGTAGTGGAAGCCCATGGAAACCTTGTCCTTTTTCCCTTTCCGTGGGCCTCATCACTCCTATTTAATCGGGGCAAGTGTAATTTGATCTGTGCCCGTACATTGAGGTCTGCTGTGTTTTCCTTCTGGAACTCCATTTCTGAATATTGCTTCTCTCCAGAGACGGGTCGTTTGCAAAATATTGATTGACTAGGTCTTCGCAGATCTGATGAAACCTCTGGAACACACTTTTATCCCCAGCACACTTATTCCGTCAGTCTCTAGGCTTTGCCTTCCACAGGCACCATTCTATCACTTTTACCTACTGCTAGACTTTATTTCATTATTGTTTTCTAGTTGTGGCTTCACTCTTTGTCATCCACTGTCCTTTAAGTATGTGAGGTCTTTAGCTCACGTTGCTTTAGGAAGACACATATATTATGTTGGTTCATGTTGGAAGTATTTGCAGGAGTGGGCCATTAGGTGGTACTGATAATTCCTTTTTATTTTATTGAGGTGCCTTTTCACATCCACCACTCTTGAGCCAGACAGTACCTGTATTAATCACAGTCCACTCTGTGAGGTTTTCTGGAGAAAAACATGAAATGGTTAATTCGTCAGACAGGTGAAAAGGGTAGGACTTCTCTCTGTGTTTACTGTTAAATGGAATAAAACATTACAACTGAACTAGAGTGCAATACCTTTTCTCAATCAGTGAGTTAAACGCCACACCAAGCTGCAAAAACTCAAAGGTATCCAGGCTCTGTGCGCACATAACACAATTGTAGAGATCCAGAAAGAGACTAAAACAAAAAAAAATTACAGCATACTCTTGCAATCGGGAGGGGACCCAAAAGCAACTCTGGGTAAAATGTTCAAACCAGTCCCTCTACCTTTGTCTCCTTCTTATCTCTTTCTCTTTCTACCCATCCATTCTGCCACTCTTCTTCTCTCTCTCTTCTTACTCTCTGATCGCTTTCTCTCTACTTCCCCCATCCCCCCTTCTATTTCCATTTAAGCTTCACCGTACCGGCTGGAGTTAACCTCAGGGAACTGGGGAAGTGAGAGAGGCGTCACGGGCGGTCCTGGGCTTGAACATCTGGACTCCAAGGACTCCAGCCCACCGGGGAAATGCCCTGTGGAATGAAAGGCTGCTTTAAATGTAGCAGATGGACAAAGTTTCAGAGGCTCAGCAAGAGTTTGTTCCCCTGTTTGAACCCAGCAACCTGAACAAGATTGTTCCCCAGTGTAACAGTTTGATTCTGGGAGACTCCACTCAGCCCATAGCCCAGTGTGCTTCTGCATGTAACAAGTCTTGTTTGCTAATGCCTTGCGCCACCCAGGTAGAGTACCTTAAAAATCCTTGTTGAGGTTTGGAAATTTTCAGATTGGCTATTTGTAGCTAGTTCAGCCTCTGCAGTATTTGACTAACGTGCTGTCAGTGGTTGAGCTTTGCTACAACTCTAGGTGGATAATTTTGAATCCTTTGAAAGGTGACCCAACATTTATTGAGGGCTCCAATGGTGGCCCTAGCAAATGAGGCTAGATTTTTTTCAGTTAACCAAGACTGGAGCCATCATAGTAATCAAAGGTAACTACAGAACATTGTCATCCGGTCCCCCTGAAACTCCAAGTTCAGTGTACTATCAGCCCCCACCACAATGTTTTCACCTTTTAAGGGCGATTAATTGTTGAGTCGCCCAGGACCCAACAACTACGAGATTCCTGTGTTTGCCTGACCAACGTCACTTCTGTACTCTCTGCTCAAGGGCAGCTGGCTTGTGAATGTAAATAATCAGTGCTGGCTGCCTGTCATGGACACTGAGTAGAGCGAATCATGGAAAGAAGCAATACAAATTCGGTTTATGCAGCTCACTTTTCTCTATATTTCGACTTAGTAAAGTTGTAGCAGATCCCCTCACATCGCCACACACTTGGGCGCAAGAGAACTTACATATTTTTTATCGGAAGAAAAGGCTATGAGAGTCTTTGTGCTCTTGACTTTAATTGTCTTGGACTATCAGTGGATTTTAATTGATTTTAATAGCAAGATTTACACAGTACGTAAGCAGGTAGTTATTTGAAATGTAAGCATATGAAAGAGGTTCTGGATTTAATGGGTAATGGATCATCAAAATAGAGATTTCAATAATCAACAAATATTTCTCATTCATACATATTAATTCTGCCAGATTTGGTGTGGGAGTGTGCTTAATTATGTTTCACATTTTAATCAAGAGAGAAATCCAAACACGGGAAAGGACTGAAAATTTAGATGTCCCACATGGGTGACTGGATGTGACCACAAAATTAAGTTCCCGGAACATATTTTACGAGTTGGGTTAGAATTAAACACCAAATTCAATAACGTGTAGAGAGCAGGGGTGAGGCACATTTATTTCATTGAACTGATGAGAACAACATCACACTGTGTACCTTAATATAGATCAGTAGATGTCCTATAGCAGTGTAGTTTAACAATATTTATACACAGTGCTTGCAATTTCAGGATGCTATGATTATGATATTCCCGCACCATGCAGCCCATGCTCAACAACAACCGAAGTCAAAGGGAAGTTACGGCCCATGCAAATATCCCATATGTTTCTTTACCCTGCACTTATGAAGGTTATTTACATTGGCAAGACTTATTTTTGGGACACCATTAATGAGGCGTAGGCATTGACTAGGATGCGTAGCCTGCGTGCAGATCCGGATTTGGAAGAACTGGTGTCTGTGCAGCCCACCACATCCAGGTAATGCAAGAACTGAAATTTGTATCTCAGTTCACAGTTTTAGGGATTTAAGAGAACACCGGGTGAGGATACACATGGAGACTCTGGAGGCCTTGAAGGAGGGTGCCACTAGGCTGGTTTCGACCCCCCCCACCATCTTATTGTTGAGTAACAGATGGCACTCTTGTAAAATGTAATTGGGTTGGGTTATAGGATCAAGTGGGGGTGGGGGGTGGGAAGTGGGTCATTACTTGCATAGGCACTTCCCGGATCTGGTCCTGCTACAAGACCCTAGCCTGCAGGGTAATAACTGTAAATCCCTTCACCTGGGCCAATATAAGTAACCATGCAGGGTTCTCTGGGTGCTCCAGAATGGTGGCTATACTAACCAAGAAACAACCTCCCTTTCTCATAGACAAATGCTGGGTGAATTATCAGCTTTGCTATTTGGCTCTTTGGGCTAAATGATGTAGACAGGATACCCTAGTAGCTAGCGTCCTTGCACCTCACGAACTGCAGCAGAGGGACCTTGACAAGCTGGGTTCCAAACTAATAAGGCGGTGTCTGAATTACACATTGTGGGGGGAGACTTCAGTGACGTAATGGAGCGCCACACGTATGTCGACAACACAAGCACTTACGGATGTGGCGTGCTTTACACACGCTTTGGGTCTCATGGATTCCTGGATATTCCAGCATCCATTGGATAGACAATACTCCTTTCTTTCAGGAGTCCACAGGACCTCCTCACATCTAGACTGCTTGTTTGTCCCAGCAGACAAGGTTCAGTGGGTGCGTGAGGTGGAGTTTCTGACCAGTTGCCTATAAACCTAGCTTTGTTGCAGCCCTACAATTAGACTCACAGCTGTACTTTGAGGAAAACAAGGAATCTGTGGCTTCCCCGGTCATACTCTGTAAGGCCTATAACACCCTGCTAAGGGTCAAAGCCCCAAATATAATTTCTGTGACGAAGAAGAGCAGAGACGGACAGGTGAAGGTACTGGAGGACAAAGTATTGTCCCTGGAGTCTGTCTGGTTGCAGACGGGGCACAGGCCACATACATGTGGCTAGTAGTGGTCTAGGAGCAGTACTGAAACCTCACTCACAATACCACTTGACAGCAATACCTCTCGATGCAGGGGAAGTTGTATAAAACGGGGGATAAGACAGGCTGCCTCCTAGCATGGTTAGAAAGGTGAGAAGAGGAGTCACTTTGAGTGGCCGAGATACAGAGTGGAGAGACTGCATAAACTGACCGGCAGACAGTGCAAGCCTTTGCAACATATTATAAAACCCTAGAGGTAGGCAGCCCTGCACGCATATAGTCATAGAGGCATTCCTAGGAGAGCTCCAGGTCCTTAGCCAAGTAGCCAGGGGAGAGGGGGTGGCTTGGAGGACAATCTCTTATTGAAAGAAATTGCTTTGAGCCCCATGAAATTGGGGAAAGCACTGGGAGCAAACGGTCTCCCAGTGGAGTTATATAAAAGACTGGAGCAACTGTTTAAGCTGGAGCAACTGTTTAAGCTACATCTGTTGAATCTCTTCCACACGGCGAAAGAGGACGGAGCACTTCGCAGCGACCTTAAACATGCTGTTATTGTGGTAATCCTCAAAAAGGATCAACCTTCCAATCTTTGTGAGCCATATAGGCCCATTTCACTTTTGAACACTGAAACTAAGGTTCTGGCAACAATTTCGGCGACACAACTACCCAGGGTCACCTTCCTTGCCCACAAGGATCAAACAGAGTTTATGCTGGGGAGGGCTATGAGGCTTAATCTCCGACGTTTGCAGGTCTGGTTAGACCAAACAAAAGATTAATGGGACTTCAAGGCCATATTACTGCTAGATGCCAAGAAGACTTTCAACTCAGTTGATTGGGGGTACCTCCATTTGAACCTAAAGTGCTTTGGATTTGGCCCTAACTTCTGTAGGTGAGTGAAATTTCTATATAAGGCCCCTATGGCGGCGATAAGGGTGAACAAAGTCCTTTCTGATAAATTGGAATTGGGGAGGGGCACAAGACGGGTGGCCATTGCTCTCCCTTTAGCCCTTTTGTTTGCGCTCTGCCTGGAGCTGTTTGCATGCAGAGTATGGAGCAGAGCGGCTATAGTGGGATTTCCAGAAGTGCTCAATGAGCCGGAGCGACTATCTGTATATGTGAACAATACCCCGGACCCTGAAGCGTTGCTCCCGATGCATCTGTGTTCCACAACTTTGAGACCTACTTAGGGTACCACATGAACAGATCTTTCTAGTATCAGATGGAAAACTGGGAAAGACTGGGTGGTGTGAGTGGGAACTTTGGGATATGTAGAACAACCTCACCTGGGAACCGTCATAATGGCGAACAGAGATAGGTTCCTGGAGTAGAATCTGGATTGGGCCCTCTGTGAATTCCAGGAGAATGCAGAGAGGTGGCGTAAACCTTCTTTATCACTTACAGGCAGGGTCTTCATTTTTAAATGATTAGTCTACTTCAACTCTTGTATATTTTGCAGAATATCCCCTAGGAGATACCAGAAGCATACTTTGACAGGTTGGACAAAACACTACAAACGTTTCTCTAGGACGGGGGGAGGTGGGTCACCCGAGGATAGCCCTACAAACTCTCTACTGCTGGTGCTACAATGGGTGTATGATCAGGGCACATGAATCATGCAGCAGACGAGGACCAAATTATGAGGCAAGGCTGACTAAATTACGCAGCAAGTAAAGGCAAATTATGCAGCATAATGCAACACATTTGTATTAGCATTACCTCATTATTTTGGCAATTTTACACCTGTAAGCACTGCCTAGGAAAATATTTCACCTAATTAGTACCGATTTAGTATCCAAATAGAGCATTAACCAACTGAAAGATGACCAGCCAACCTTTGGTAAGGGCCTTTCAGTGCGCATGAACATAAGTCACTACATTTTTAGTAACATTTTATCCATTTGAGTTGGAAACATTTGATGATGATGGATTATGTGGCAAATGCGGCAAATCTATGACTATGCGAAAAGCACTGCGAACGCAGAATCACATAATTTCAGTGGCTCTGGGTATGACTCACCCAGATATAAGGGCATACTATTGGGCTTTGCAAATTCACATTATTAGTGAGCAGGGGCTCAACCCACATACTGAGCCGGCGACTGGACTAGGACAGGTACTTATGGAATCCGACCAGTACATACACTACATCTATCGACACAGAAACCGAAAACGTTTGGCGGTGCCCACACAGACCTCCCTGGAAGCATGGGATGACATTAGTAATTTCTGGGCCGGCAGGGAAAGAGAACACTGGCCATTCCACTCTGGAACTTTGGGACAGTGCTTAAAGAGGTCTGAAAACTATCAGGTTTTAAACAGTGGGAGGTCTTTGGGATCAGCTTCGTAAGAGATGTGTTGGAAGGGGGTGACTTGAGGCCCTTTGAGACACTGCAGAATGAATTTCAGCTGTTGCCCAATCAAAGATATAGATAAGTGCAACTGCTACATGTCCTCAGGGTGGAAGGGCTCAGAGGATCAGATATTCCCAAGTACGGCCCATTGGAAAACTGGGTCCTGATGGGTGCGATTACACAGAATCCAGTATCTCAAATTTACTGAGCGACCCTTAATAGTACCCCTGACAACCACCGAAAGAAGCAGATGGGAGACTGACCAGGGACCCACGGTTACTTAATAAAGAGGCAGCCTTGATGCATCCTAGGGAAGTAGCGATTAAAGCCAGATTGAGACTAATACAACTAAAACTGTTGCATTGGATATATTACAGTAAGAACAGGTTATACAAAACAGGAAGGGCCCAGAGCCCCATATATGTACAATGCCACATAGAGAAGGGCACTTTTATCCACATGATTTTGACATGTTAAAAAATGAGAGCATACTGGGGACAATGTTCCGTGCATTGTGTATATCCCGAGGTAACAGCTGTTATTTTTTTATAAAGAGACTTATGGTTGCTACATGTGATATAGCCAAAATGTGGTGGCAGACGCAGACAACGACTGTATGTGGCTAAAGGGTTTGAATATATGCATGGAGGCAGAGAGGGTGGTCCACAGTTGGGGTATTTTCCAGGAAATTCGAAAATGTTTGGGGGAACTGAAGAGTCTTACTGTTTTGAAGGGGAGGTCTTGTGTGGTGGTGAATTCCTGGCAAAGGACCCATAACTGTGCCATGTGTGGCTGCTTTTTACAGGGGTGAGAGGGTGGTTGGAGGTGGGTCCAAAGGGCTGGTTGGGGTGTTTCAATTGCGAATGATTCCTTTTTTTTTACCACTGTGCCATGTTTCTGGTGTTGCTGAATGGAAAATAAAAATAAAGATCTAAAAATTATGCACATTTGTCAATATACAACAATTTATTAATGTTTCTTTTTTTTTTTTTTTTTTTTTTTTTTTTTGCAGTGCTGATCACAATGTAAAAGTCTTTGATCGCCATGGACAAAAGAAAGATGAAATTAACTTACCAGGGTTAGTACCATATGACTGTTGCACTTCTTGCTCATTTGTTGTTCACTTTAGCTACAAGTGGGAAGCAAATCCTGTGGTGACTGACATTAGCCATCTGCTGCGTGTGTCACAAATACCACTGCTGCTCCTCATCGGCCACTGTCCAATCAGAGTTCTTTAGTGAGGGAAGAGCACCTCTTTCTCCGGAAATTGTTGCTGTGCTCTTGGATCCTCCACCCTGCAGTGCTTGCTGCTTGACTTTAAGCTGTGTTAAATACCACTCTTCAGATTGTGTTCAGACCTGCCCCCCCCACCCGCCACCTCAAGTATGAAGATAGTGGGGCCCATGCCAGCCTTCTGAAGGGATTCCACAACCCGTCAGCACTCTTGCTCCATTGATACTTACAAAAGTAATTATTCTTTAGATTAACTCTGCATCTCCTGGGAAGTGAATGCACCCAGCAGTACAGTTCAAGGGGCCAGCAGTAGGAAGACTGGTGTTAAATAAGCCCACACAAGTGCTTTTGCTATATAATTGCTTCGCCCAAGGCCCTAAAAATGTACAACGAGCATAAGAGAAATGAATCAGTGATCGAGATCTATTACAATGATTGATGAAGTAATAAACATGTCTACTTCGTGTCCACAACGTCAAGGACCTGTGGCGTTTAGCAGTGACATCACGTTTGTCTACTGTTATCGCTTGCCTGTGTTGTATGTGTATTTGATTGTCTTTGTCTCGTTGCAAGTGCACAATCTTTCCTGCCCCCCAAAAAAAATCAGTTTTCTAGAAAGTGCTCTTAAGCCGATACTGTACTCTTAGTACTCTTAGAAAGCATGAAATCTGCGCAAAACACATTTTTGTGTTCTTGACCCCTCTCCCCCGTTCCAGACCTTCACATACCCAGACCTTACACAGCCCAAAGCTCTTAGGACTTCTCTCAGGAACGTTGATGTCTTTGATCGTCGATTACAGATTTCTACCTTCTGTCAACAGTGGAGTTTTACGTGTATTTCTCCGCCACAGTACCTGGAGCTTCTTTCCCCCAACGTTAGGGAAGAGTGTAATGGTGATTCATTTATGAGGCATGCCATTTGGTCTGCTAACACACCTCTTAATATTATCTGCCTCACCTGTCTGAGAGTACTCTAGGCACCCTATTTTTAATGTAGATTTTCAAAGTTTCTGTATGAGGCTGAGAACTTACTATCCCTTTTAGTTCCATTTTGCAATTTTTCTGTTTGTTCAGCTGTGTTTCCTACAGCCTAGTAGCTCCTGTACCAATGCTTCTCACATGTTATGCGTTGAGGCTTTTGTTGTGATTGACACCCATGACATGACAGGTCATTATTCTATATTATGCCATCCTTGGGGTACAACTTGCATATGGAGTAAGGAGATACACTTTCCTTATCCTTGTCCCCATGACAATTCGGGTGCTTCTACCATTACACTATGCAAACATCTCATCCCCCATCCCCTTCCCAGTTGTCAATAGGCCATCTATATCAATAATAATATATATCACTGTTGATGGCACTGTGCTAGTAAAATAACAGTGTGCATGTTCTCATGCATATCTTGTTGCCTCCAGGCTTCCCTTGTTCAATTCAGTACCCCACACAACTATAGTATGATATTAACTCAACTCAGAGAGTGCCAGCCTAAGCAGAGCCAGAATGTCAGCATCTCTGGTCCAGATTGGCAGGAGGATGGAGAAGGTAGATCTACCAAGGTGGTCGAGTGACAACGATTCCATAGCGGAACCAAGCTGCTGTGTGACTGAGCATTGAAAAGAATAGAAGATTGAGTTGACAGACAGCTAGTCTAAATGCGCTAGGCAACACTTCTTCCAGCCTCACTTGAGGAGGAAGAAGCAAACCGAGATAGAAGACCATGGGGCATCTGGAAAATTTGTTGAGGTTGTAGAAAGAAGTGATGTGGGCTTGAGTCTCCATCTTGATGAAACATGAGAAAATAGAGAAATTTGTGATGTTGGTCAGGAAAATGGAGAACAGCTTGACTTGGGTCTAGACTGCAGTGCCATTGACTGAAGAGAAACTACAGACAATTTAAAATTGTTAAAGGCAGCTGAATCCAACATAATAACTCAGTGGTATTCTTAAATGGTGTGTCTAATGCTCACCCTGAAAGGGAGAGTTGACCAGTTGAAGAGCTCAAGAAACTGCAGAAGCAGTATCGAAAGGTGATGCAAGCCTTTTTGCAGAACGCTAGACTGTTCACAAAATTCTCTGCTGTGGACCACCCTGGCCATTACTGATTAAAAAGTGACTCCACACTACCTTTTACCACATCTAAATCATTGAAGGAAATAGCGAGTGAAACTAACCCAGTGGCCCTGCTAAACTTTGAGTGACGACAACCCATCTTGAGGAAGGTTGCATCCCTAAAGATGGAGCTGTAGGTAGAAAACAAAATAATTCTTCTCTTCCCATATAACAAGCCACAATATAAACTCAGATGAAGAGAAAGCAATTTATGGTGGGGTGAAAATAATTCTTAGGCCTAAGCATTCCAGCTTACTTATGAAACTCAATCAAATTTAACGTGATTTTAAATAGAATTCCTACCTCCAATCTTTTCTGCAGGGTCTGAAAAAGGACTCTCCCAGAGGCTGATGTGCCTTTTGTTGGTCAACGTTTGTTGGTTGTCTAGGTTGGTGAGTTATCTCTCAGACCCATTCACTGTCAAGTCTCACATGACGCTGAGCTCAGGGAGAGGGAAAGAGGGGAATGTTTGCAGAAGCAGGAGTCAGACAAAAGGTAATTGTTGATTCTCTTCCTGTTATTTTAATTTCCCCTTTCTCTTCTTTCTTTTCTACCTACTGTTTCCGTCCGTAAACTTATCCCTCACCACAACTGCAGAGTCATCCTAAATTGCAGATTGCGGTATTTTAAAATACAAAATCTGTTTTGAATATTCTGTGGTGATGTGGAAAAGTATTTGGACAAATATTTTTTTTTTTAGCATTCATTAATTTATGTGATGTTTGTCTAGCATTGTTATAATACTAAAATTCTGAAACCTATATTTCTGATGGCTATAACTACCTGTGGATTTCTCACCTTATGAATTGACCCATGCACCAGCATCCGGCGGAAAATCTTCTTCCCAGCTCTCCACGTCGTCGAGGATGTCACAATTGCACAGCTCCACGCGACTCCGTCTGACGTCACCGTGCCAATAATAGGTCCTTGCTGGCGCGCTGACGTCAGTTCCCTTTTTTCAGTGCCTTCAACGCTAACGGTTTTCTCCTAGCTCTCGCTACTGTTGACGATGTTCCATCTTGTTGCTAGTTTCTATCCAGTTTCTAGTTACAATGTCTCCTCCTAGGAAGTCGGGATGCAAGCCATGTCGAGAGTGCAGGGGTCGCATGTCGGTTACTAACCCTCATGACGATTGCCTTTGGTGGCTGAGCTCTGAGCATGACGTTGAGGAGTTTTGTTTCCTGCCAGGCCATGAATCCCAAGGCTCTGAAGGAAAGATAGGCCAAACTCTTTTTGGTCAAGGCAAAGAAGGGGCAATGGAGTCATCGTAGATCCTCTTCCCATACCTCTTCAAAGAGACATAAGAAACGGTGTCGTCATGACTCTCTGCGTCATTTGGCTCGGAGCTGGTCAAGATCAAGGTCTCCATCTCGATGGCGATGTGGGAGGTGAGTCCGACGGGTGTCTCCACAACCTCAGAGCCCTGAGGCTTCTCCGGGGCCGTCAGTCTTCGAGGTAGTGGCACCTCCGGACAGTCCTCGATTTTCACCTGCTGCTCAGGATTCCGATGTTCAGCAAGCACCGGTGCAACATGGGGATCAGTGGTATCCTACCTTCCGGGAGTGGATCCGGCGGCATTTTTAAATGCCATGTTCTCGATGTTCAATGCTATGGCCCCTGCTGGTGTCCCGGCTGGTCCCACGGGTTAGCTGGCGTTTTCATTGGGCTCCCCTGCTACATACAAGGCGGCGCCGTTTATGCCATTCTATCTGGCTGAGGGTGCCGGACCAACACTGATGACGTTGCCTCGAGGCCCCGTGGTTCCCATGATGTCGCCTTCCAGGCCTATGGCGCCAATTTCATTGCCCCGTCAGTCTACGCCAATGGTGGAGCCACAAGTGTCCTTGCCGCCGTTGGGATCCTCTCTGGTGCCAGATCCGAGTTATGTATTCGACCGAAGCCAACCTTCCTCTCCTGTTCCGCGTCTTCAAGTGTTGAAGCCAGTGTCATCGACGTCGGCCAATCCTATGTCGACGCCGAGGTTAGAGGCCAGACTGAGGTCACTTAGAAAGGCATTGAGACTTTTAGAAGAGGAAGAGTACCAAAGGCAGTTGTTGGTGGAGGGGGAGATTGTGGAGCCTTTGGGAGAATATCAAGGGCTGGATTCGGCCAGTGGGTTGACACTTCCCCAGAATGGGACCTGTCTTCACCGGGGGAGTTCATGGAGGAGGCTGCCTCCTTTCACACGGTGATTAGAAAGGCGGCAAACTTTTTAGAACTTCCATTGCCTGCTGCAGAGGTTAAGACAAACATTTTGACGGAAGTCCTTCAACTTCTGTGGATCCTTTGCTTCTGTTCAACGATGCTCTTACGGAGCCCATATTAGAGCTTTGGAGGAAGCCTGTGTCGTCACCTGCTGTTAATAGATCAGTAGCACAAAGGTACAGAGTGGCACCTGGTGATCTGGGGTTTTTATCGAAACCTACCCCGGAGAGTCTGGTTGTTCAGGCCTCTTGTTCTACACGGTCTGCTCCAGGCTCCTTCCCTGTGATTGCGTTGGACAGGGACTCCAAAAGGATGGAGCAATCCGCAAAGAAAACATTCTCTTCTTTCAGCATGGCTCTCAAGGCTGCGAATGCTACCTGTGTTCTCGGTAGCTATGTCCATGCCCTGATAGTCTCCGCTAGGGCTATGGTTCCTGACCTGCTGCAGGATGTACAGATACTCCTGTTGTTGGAGCAGGAGGTTCAGATTCTATTGTCAAAAGGTGCGGTGGAGTTGGTTCCAGAGCAAGAAAGGGGTCAGGGTTGATATTCAAGATACTTCCTGATCCCCAAGAAGGACGGTTGTTTGAGACCAATTCTAGACCTGAGGATTTTGAATTTGTTCCTCAAACAGGAACAAATCAAGATGCTGACGTTGACACAGGTACTTCTGGTGTTGAACAGAGAGGATTGGATAGTGTCTGTCGATTTGCAGGAGGCTTACTTTCATATCCCTATACTCAAGTCTCACAGGAAGTATCTCCGGTTTGTGGTGGGGTCGCAACACTATCAGTTTGCGGTCCTTCCGTTTGATCTTACTTCAGCACCTTGAGTCTTCACGAAGGTGATGGCAGTGGTAGCAGCAAGTCTCAGAAGGAATGGGGTATCAGTATTACCTTACCCGGATGATTGGTTGATCAAAGCCAAGTCTCCAGAGCTTGTGTTGCGTCACTTGCAGATGACAGCTCAGTTGTTGTTCAGTCTGCGTTTTACGATAAATGTACCCAAGTCTCACCTGGAGCCCTCTCAACGCCTCCGGTTTATAGGAGCAGTACTGGATACAACATTGAATCGTGCCTATCCTCTGCCTCAGCGGATTCAGGACATTCAGGCGTTGATTCCAATGTTTCAAAATGGAGCGGTTGTTCCAGTCCTGAAGGTCTTACGTCTGCTCGGTCTGTTCGCTTCTTGCATTCTGTTGGTCACTCATGCACGTTGGCACATGGAGGGCTCTCCAGTGGTGCCTCTGCAGGCAGTGGTGTCAACACAAAGGAGATCTTGAGGAGTCGATAACGATCTCAAGAGACGCTCAGCGGAGTTACGATGGTGGGCTGTGGACGGCAACCTTTCTCAAGGAAGGCCGTTTTCACTGCCGCCTCCAGTGGCCACGGTCATGACTGATGCTTCCACTCTAGGGTGGGGTGCTCTACTGGGGGACCTGGAGATCAAGGGTCGTTGGTATCCAGTGGAACAGACTTTTCATAAAAATCGATTAGAATTGCAGGCGATACGTTTGGCTCTAAAGGCCTTCCTCCCATCCCTTCGTGGTTAGTCAGTTCAGGTCCTGACGGACAACACTACCGCAATGCGATATATAAACAAGCCAGGAGGAGTAGGGTCATATCTTCTCTGCAGAGAAGCTCTGCGACTCTGGTCCTAGCTTCAGGACCATCGGATTTGCTTGATAGCGAATCATCTGGCCGGAGTGCTCAACATTCGTGCGGACACTCTCAGTTGACATTTTTCAGCCGATCACGAGTGACGTCTCCATCCGGATCTGGTCCTGCACATCTTTCAGATGTGGGGTTCTCCAGTGATAGATCTGTTTGCCACTTGGGAGATCACGCACAGCCCGTCATTCTGCAGCCTCCAGTATCCGGCGCAAGGAGCTTTGGGGGATGCGTTTCAGAACTTTTGGTGCAACCAGTTGCTTTACACATTTCCCCCCATACCCTTGATTCCTCGGGTTTTGAGAAAGATTCGCCAAGATCAGGCTCGGGTCATTTTAATAGCCCCGGATAGGCCAAGAAGGGTGTGGTACGCAGACATTCTCCAACTCTCGCTGTGCCCTCCGCTCCGTCTCCCTCTCAGGGCAGACCTCCTATCGCAGTCGTAGGGGCAGGTTCTACACCCATACCTCCAGAGCCTGCACCTTCATGCCTGGAGATTGAATGGGGCAACCTGAGTTCCTTTTCTCTCCCACTAGATGTAGTGGATGTTATTTAATCGCCCAAGCGACACTCCACTAAGACCGTTTATGCTGGCAAAATTCGTGGCTTGGTGTGGATGAAAGCAAATTGATCCTTTGAAAGCCCACCTTTCTAATATTGTATTATTTGCTTTGTATTTAGCAAAGAAGGGTTGTGCAGTGGCTACAGTTAAGGGTTATGTGGCTGCTCTGTCAGCCTTTCTTTGCCTACCGGATCAGCCCTCATTGTTTAAATCGCCTATTGTGATTAGGTTTTTAAAGGGTTTAGTTAATAGGTTTCCTCCCACTCCTTTTCATGTACCTCAGTGGGACCTAAATCTTGTTTTAACCTTTTTAATGGGCTCACCTTTCGAGCCCATGCACTCTTGCCCGTTAAGGTTTCTGGTGCTTAAAACAGTTTTTCTCGTTGCTATAACCTCGGCTAGGTGGGTTAGTGAGCTTCAAGCTCTTTCTGTTAAACACCCCTTTACCTTGTTTTTCCCGGATAAAATGGTGTTGAAAACCAGGGCGGCTTTCCTGCCATAACTTGTCACTCCTTTTCATACAGGGCAGACCATTACCATTCCATCTTTCTACCCTCCTCCTCACCCCTCGAAGGAGGAAGAGAGGCTCCACCGTTTGGACCCTAAAAGGGAGCTTATTTTTTTTATTGAAAGGACAAAAGACTTTTGCCTGGAGGACCAGCTGTTCGTGGGGTATATTGGACAGAGGAAGGGCAGAGCAGTCCATAAAAGAACAATCTCCAGGTGGGTCATTCTGTGTATCAAGATTTGCTACTCGTTGGCAAAGAAAGTTCTCCCTGAGGGTATCAGAGCCCATTCCACCAGGGCTAAGTCCGCTACGTCGGCCCTGGCAAGAGGGGTTCCAGTGGTGGACATTTGCAAGGCAGCAACTTGGGTGTCCCTCCACACCTTCGCAAAGCTTTACTGCTTGGACTCGGAGGTTAGGAGGGAAGGCCATTTTGCACTATCTGTATTGCAGGACTTCTTGGTGTAACCAGGCAGGATCCCACCGCCGAGTGAGGTGCTGCTTTGGGACTCTAATAATAAGGTGACTAATCTACAGGTAGTTGTATACATCAGAAGAACAAGTTACTTACCTTCGGTAACGCTTTTTCTGGTGGATACAATAGCTACCTGTGGATTCCTCACAGTCCCACCTGCCTCCCCGTTGCCTGTCTGGTTACACTTAGATATGTGGTTGTATAGGTGTATGTATATATTTATGTATTTTCCTGTATATATAAATGATGGTTTTGATTATATTGCATCATGGTAGTTTTATGTATTTATTGGAGTTATTGTGGGGTCGGTTCTCACCTGTTCTCCTCAAAGGCATGTAAACAATGGGTGAAACTGACGTCAGCACGCCGGCGAGGACCTCTTATTGTCACAGTGACTTCAGACGGAGTCGCGTGGAGCCGTGCAATTGTGACGTCCTCGTCGACGTGGAGAGCTGGGAAGAAGATTTTCTGTTGGATGCTGGTGCATGGGTGAATTCATAAGGTGAGGAATCCACAGGTAGCTATTGTATCCACCAGAAAAAGCGTTACAGAAGGTAATTAACTTGTTCTTGCTGTGTAGTCCCAGACTGTTGCTAGATAAAATAAATAAAGCCGTTGTATCTAAAGCTATGAGTGGCGCAAACGTAGAGTGCTCTAATGCTCTATTGGTAGTGACAACAAAAAGGAACTTTGTCAAACTTTAAGTTTTGCAGAACTCTCTTTTGAAGCCAAAGATTAGTCTTTTCCTGTTAAACATAATACTTACGCATGAAAAACCATGCATAGGTTGACAGTGCTAGCCAGGAATACGTTCAAGGTGCTTACCTTGACACATAAGGCAGTTTCTGGCAGTGGTCCAGAATACCTGAAAACCTATTTCTACTTTAATACACGTTGAGAACTATGGTCCAGTGTAAAACAACTGCTGACCACATAATGGCAAAATAATGTTTACCAGGTCAGGAGAAAGATCTCATCCTACTCAACTGAGTAATTTATGGAACAGCCTGCCAGATCAGATACAGTTGACAGATCAGCTGCTTCCATTTCGAAAAGCTTTGAGGATGTATCTGTTCTTCTGAACTAGTTGCTGGCTTCTTTCACAGGTGAAATTAAGCACTTGGTTGCCTAATGGGTTTAAGTGTGAAAGCAGTAGTGATGCTTTGTTATTTTTCAAGCAGGCCCACTATTTGAATGTAGTTGCATCATGCTCTGACCCCACTTTCTTTCACATCATGCTTCTGTATCCTGGTGCAGACCTCCATCCTGCCTGTCGGAGATTTCCACCCCAAAATCACCTTCACCTCCAGAGTGAATGTCTCTGAGGTTCCTGTGAGGTTCTTGTCTGCAGTGCCATCCAGTGCACCTCTTTCAAGAGCCATAGTCCTCTCTTTCACCCTTTGTGGAGTTAAGCCATGGGTCTCCTTCACTTATTTCCCCCCCCCCTCGCAGAGGTCACTGACCTCAGCACATTCCATGACTCTGCCCAAAAAACTGACATCACTGCATCAGCACTTTCTGTGGTTTAAAACTGGAATTAGTTGGCCTTAACTTGGCATCAATTGAATGATAATCTTTACTGGAATCTGACTTGTGTATGGAGACCGATGCTCAGCCCAATTTTGCTTGAATTTTACAATTTCACCTGAAGTCACCATTGGTATATTTATCTGAGTTAAATCATCTTTTTGTTTATGTGTGGATCTTAAATTTGGCAGAATCAAAACATTATCAAGTTTGGGTTACTTGAAGCAAATATCAATAGAAAGATTAAAAACCCTAAAGTATGTCTCTTTCAGCTTTTAACTTCTTTTTATACCTGTCAGTGTTTAGTTTGTAGACATATTGCAACACACAATACTTATTTTCTCGTCTCTGCTGATGCTTTGTCCTTTTTTAGAATCTGTTTTGGCATGGACTGGGACAAAGATGGAGACACCCTTGCAATTATTGCTGACAAAACGAATTGTATTTACCTGTGGGATCCCAACACAAGCAAAACTAGTCAGTTGGACAGTGGCATGAGGTAAGAGAGTTAAAGTGTGGCAAAGAATCAATTGCATACATTTATTGTGGAAATGAATCAAGTGCGTGGTTAAGTTTAGATGTAATCTTATTTGGGTGTTAATGGAGGGTGTATCTTGGTTTTCTGTAGGTGTGAATTTGTGAAAAAGCAAATGTTTATGTTAGTCAAAAATAGATGGTCGTTATAAACTTTATTACGGGGTTGAGCCTCCTCTCCCGATGCATGTTAAAGAATTTTGTAAAAAGAGATGCAGTTTGGTTAATGCAATCCTGTGGCAACCGTTACACCATAATACAGGGAGTGCAGAATTATTAGGCAAATGAGTATTTTGACCACATCATCCTCTTTATGCATGTTGTCTTACTCCAAGCTGTATAGGCTCGAAAGCCTACTACCAATTAAGCATATTAGGTGATGTGCATCTCTGTAATGAGAAGGGGTGTGGTCTAATGACATCAACACCCTATATCAGGTGTGCATAATTATTAGGCAACTTCCTTTCCTTTGGCAAAATGGGTCAAAAGAAGGACTTGACAGGCTCAGAAAAGTCAAAAATAGTGAGATATCTTGCAGAGGGATGCAGCACTCTTAAAATTGCAAAGCTTCTGAAGCGTGATCATCGAACAATCAAGCGTTTCATTCAAAATAGTCAACAGGGTCGCAAGAAGCGTGTGGAAAAACCAAGGCGCAAAATAACTGCCCATGAACTGAGAAAAGTCAAGCGTGCAGCTGCCACGATGCCACTTGCCACCAGTTTGGCCATATTTCAGAGCTGCAACATCACTGGAGTGCCCAAAAGCACAAGGTGTGCAATACTCCGAGACATGGCCAAGGTAAGAAAGGCTGAAAGACGACCACCACTGAACAAGACACACAAGCTGAAACGTCAAGACTGGGCCAAGAAATATCTCAAGACTGATTTTTTCTAAGGTTTTATGGACTGATGAAATGAGAGTGAGTCTTGATGGGCCAGATGGATGGGCCCGTGGCTGGATTGGTAAAGGGCAGAGAGCTCCAGTCCGACTCAGACGCCAGCAAGGTGGAGGTGGAGTACTGGTTTGGGCTGGTATCATCAAAGATGAGCTTGTGGGGCCTTTTCGGGTTGAGGATGGAGTCAAGCTCAACTCCCAGTCCTACTGCCAGTTCCTGGAAGACACCTTCTTCAAGCAGTGGTACAGGAAGAAGTCTGCATCCTTCAAGAAAAACATGATTTTCATGCAGGACAATGCTCCATCACACGCATCCAAGTACTCCACAGCGTGGCTGGCAAGAAAGGGATATAAAAGAAGTAAATCTAATGACATGGCCTCCTTGTTCACCTGATCTGAACCCCATTGAGAACCTGTGGTCCATCATCAAATGTGAGATTTACAAGGAGGGAAAACAGTACACCTCTCTGAACAGTGTCTGGGAGGCTGTGGTTGCTGCTGCACGCAATGTTGATGGTGAACAGATCAAAACACTGACAGAATCCATGGATGGCAGGCTTTTGAGTGTCCTTGCAAAGAAAGGTGGCTATATTGGTCACTGATTTTTTTTTTGTTTTGTTTTTGAATGTCAGAAATGTATATTTGTGAATGTTGAGATGTTATATTGGTTTCACTGGTAATAATAAATAATTGAAATGAGTATATATTTTTTTTTGTTGAGTTGCCTAATAATTATGCACAGTAATAGTCACCTGCACACACAGATATCCCCCTAACATAGCTAAAACTAAAAACAAACTAAAAACTACTTCCAAAAATATTCAGCTTTGATATTAATGAGTTTTTTGGGTTCATTGAGAACATGGTTGTTGTTCAATAATAAAATTAATCCTCAAAAATACAACTTGCCTAATAATTCTGCACTCCCTGATCCCTAAGCATAGAGTCCAAATCTTGTAAAACTTTCCCAAGAGAAATAGAGAAAAAATAATACAGGAGGTAAGGGAGCACTATTGTTTTAGACAGCGCAAAGACGATGATGTTTGTACATAGGAGAGTCCTCCATAAATGAATTTATGCCTAGCCTCTGCCCATCCCACCCACAACCTCACACCTACTTTGTCACAGAGGTTGGTGTAAATATATTTTTCTATTTCAGAAACAGTCCTCCAGAATCGTGGGGGGGTGTGTTGTTTCTTCAGAGCAACAAATCAGTGGTCCTGAGGTGCAGGAATGTTTCTCCCTGTGTGAGGAGACCTTTGATCATTTTAACTCCTCTCATCTGATATGCCTTGCATGGGTGTCCCCAATAAGAAAAATTATTTTGGAAGACTTGTATCAAATAGGGTGGGCCTAGTGTACTACATGTTGTGCTTGGTCTGTTGGGCACCACCAGTGTTGGAAACGTAGCGCTTCCCCCACTTCTAAATAAGGAAAAGGACCCAGTAGTTTTGGTGTGGTTGAAGCCGTGTCAATTGACAGTAGAACGTTTTCTCCTCCAATCTCTAAATGATGCTCTAAGTTCTCATTTGTTTCATTGTAGCTAATACTGAGACAAATAGGTTACAGTAGGTTAGCATTTGATCTCTAGTATATGGTCTCCATGTGGACTTTAGAACATGTTGCTTCATATGCATAGCACCATTTATTCCAGGATGCAGCAATATGTAAATTGTGTTCATACAAAATGAGAATAGGACTGCAGAGAAAAGTGATTTGGTATGAACAATTACACATATGAAGTGTTAATCATTACTTTGCATTTTAAACCCGTTTTAATCTTTTCCACACTAGTTTCTTGTTCTGCCTTTCTCTTCTTTTTTAAATCTTTGAGTGGCCTTGTACCCATGGACCCACTTTTGTAGAATGTTTTTTCTCTGTGCATAGTTTGTGCCGGTGGTTGCAGGTGGTAGACTCCGATGTTCATTTTTGGACATATTTTTCATTGTCATACTTTGACCCAGAGCAAGATACTAAAAGGGAGTAAGAAAGAGGAAAGGAAAGATAGGAAAGCAACCACAAGGGTAGAACGCAGGGATGGAAAAGACCAAGCAAGAGTGAGGTAAAGAGACAGGAAGTGTAGGGTGTCAAAAGAAAGAAGTTTGAGGTAGAATCAGCACTTGTAAGTGTTGGTGTATTCGGCAGCCCCAGGATTCGGCTTGCCTAAGAAAATGCCTAAGAAAATCTTTGAGGCCTGGTACCTAGATTTTATTATTATTTTTGTCATTTAAGCATTGGACCTTAACTCATCGTCAAAATACCATGTATCTTTCTCCCACTTATTACCTCCATGTCTGATTGTCCCTCTTCCCACCAGGACTAGAGATATCTGTACAATTCTGTATTGGTAATATGGATCTATTACTCCCTTCATATTGGTTGTAGCCAAGCCACTTTTGCACTTCATTTGTTGCAGAGCTGTGACCATACTTGAACACTGGATTGGGATGTTTCTTTCCATCCTTATTACATAGATGTCTTGTTCTATTATTCTCCCTTAATTTCAGAGAAGTGTCTGTTCCCATTCATTCCAAGCATGCCTATATGTCTCCCTATCCCTATCCCTATACATCTCTGTGCATCTTTCCATCACAGCTTTCATTGTCTTCCTCTTCATCAGTTTCAGGAGACATCCTTGCCCACTCAACATTGCCTGCTGTGATAATGCTGTAACCTTTAGCTGGAGGTATGGTTTTTCCATTCTCCATACGTTTCAGAGATGCATCTCACTCCCTATTTGTCACAGGCTGTCTCTCCTATTTCTGGTTGCATACATTTCTGTAATCAGTCACCTAACTCTCAGTAATTTTGGGGTGTCTCACTTTCTGACCACTCATTGCAGTAATACAGTTTATTAGTTTCAGAATGCTTCTCTCAGATGTCTCCCCTTCCTTATTGTCCCATTAGTAGCAGGTATGTTTCTGCCTCTCAGCCATTAGCAAAGAACAATACAAAAGCGATGGATGGAATTCTTAAATTAATGTCAGCCACTGATAATTACTCAGGCGCATCTCAATCCATTGTTCTTTGGTCCACCATCCCACCTCAGATAATACCTAATCATGTAGTCCTGCTCCCAAAGGAACAATCCAGCTGAACTGCTAAGCCATATCTTCTCTGAAGCAGAACACAACTAACCCAAGTACAGTTTGGGCCTACTTGTTCCTCTTTAGTGAGGTGGAACCCACGCCTGAAGAGGTCAAATTAGGCCAAAACCAGCCTTGAGTTGCTTATGCTCCAGTTCAAAGAGGATCTGGCTTGGCAGTTCAACATGGAATATTCCTAGTGGTGCAGGACCAAGGCTGATTTGCATATGGCTGGGTCTGATCTGAGATGTTATGGTGGGCAAATAAAAAAGATGGCTTGAAATGCTACCTAGAGTAAATTAACAGTGTTTGAGATTACACACATTCATTCCACACAATTCCACACCACACAATTCCAATCCAACCCACATATTTCCACTCCACACCAAATGCATCCACCCCATAACACATTGGTAAAAGACATTGTCATTTACAACGCCAATAGCTCTAATTCTCGCGAAAGCGAGACCTATTGGCTTTGCCTTTGCTTGTTTGTATTTTTCTACCATTAGCTGCAGAGAGCTCTTTTTTCTGGCTCTCCTCTCTCCTTTTCACTCCAATGGCTGTCCAAGCAACTACCAAGTCATTTTTAGTTTTAACCTGAAAGGTGGACTGAATGTATGTGTAGAGGAAAAGGTATGCTAATAGAACATACAGGTTACAAGCTTTAGAAGTGCACAACAGCTGCCAATATTATTGGTATAAATATAAGGGGTAAACTGTAGGTTAAACAGGGAAAACCCACTAAATAATGATGAAAAGAGGCCACTACTGCGTTGGTGTAGGGACCTCGAGAAAGAAGGTGATTTCTTATAAGAACTTGTCTAATTACAGTTTTACCTGCTTAGACTATGCATGAGAGAACAAACTGCAGGGACAGAGTTCAGTTTATGAGGATGTCCCCCAGTCTTTGAAAACTGGGGCATCTGTCATGCATAACATTCCCTGAGGATAGATGTGCAGAAGAGAGGGTTTGGTCTTTACCCAGTTGGTTGCGCAAGCTCTGATTTTAGCCAAAGATGTGCCTTGTGTTTTCAAGTTTGTCTTTTATTAAAATCTTTCATATCAATGCAGCATTGGTTTCCTGCATGGCAGTGTTTTAGATTACTGTATATGCCCCAATGCAGCCCTTGGTTTTGCCTTTGTCGCTGATGAGCTTTGTAAAAAATATTTTTAACTACCAAAATGGTATACATGTCCTCAGCCATTCCAGGTAAAAGGTTATATTGTTGAAGTCAATAATATTATTTAGCAATTGTTGAAATACTCAGTTCATTCCACCAGACTCAAAGTTTTATGTTCAATTGCTACAATTTTTTTTTTTACTATTGTAAGTACTTACAAAATAGGTGTTTATACCTCTTAAAAGGTTTAATAAAAAGTGATATAATTCATAATGTTTTTTTTTTTTTTTTTACAGAGATCTGATGTCTTTCTTGCTTTGGTCGAAAGCTGGGTCTTTGCTTGCTGTTGGAACATCTAAGGGCAACTTGCTGATTTATAACCTTCAAACATCTCGCAAAGTTCCTGTGCTTGGTAAGTGATAGCAGTCACCGCTTTATATATATCTTTTCATTAGTAACTTTCCAGGCATGATAAGGATATATTTGAGGGTACAGTTCATCACATGCATGTATGTAGAATACAGACAACTGTCTAATCAGTGTTTCATCCCTTAGTGTCCCTTAGTATTAACAGTAATACAATCAAAATCCTATTTTAATGCTTACCGTCTGATGATTGCATCCTTGAAGCACTGTAGATATCACTGTTTTTATCCAACTCCATTTTATTAGGACAAACTTGGCATTGGGCTTACTGGCATTCAGGCCACAAGTTGCAACAGTTGACACTTAGCTAGCTGAACTTTCACAATGAGAGCAATTTAGAGATGTAGAGAAGGTTACATCCATGGAATTTCCTAAGATGTTTAGCCGAAATATAACATACTTTTGTGGAGCACAGGTTCACTGTTGCCATGGTGGCTTCCAAATTTGGTTGCATCTTCCTTGTATTTTTACATCTGTATTTTTTTTATAGT
The DNA here is from genome assembly GCF_031143425.1 of Pleurodeles waltl. Lineage (NCBI taxonomy): Eukaryota > Metazoa > Chordata > Amphibia > Caudata > Salamandridae > Pleurodeles > Pleurodeles waltl. The sequence continues at coordinate 1,026,092,429 of NC_090437.1, read as the reverse complement.
TGTTTGGCATTCCTTGTAGATCAGCCTTCTCCAACGAGTAGCTTGTGAACTACTGGTAGCTCTCCAGCTACCTCGATGTAGCTCTCCTGAGTGTAGCCCAGCCGTTTAAATTAGAAGCTTTTGCTTTGCTGAATTAATATACATATACCAAAACCGATATTATTTATTTGAGATGAAAATGTGATTTTCAGAACTCATAAGCTGTTATTTTAATATAAATGGCTGCATTTCTAAAATATATATATAATGCTGATATTTGAGTGATAAATTATGTGACACTGGAGAGACGTTTTACATATGTTATGTATTACCCATGTAGAGGCATTTCATGTGGACAAAGCTTTTTATTACATCACTGCTGGCAACCATGTCGGATGCACTGAAGTGATTGCTGGTACTACCCATGCAAATTATTGCCACTAATGTAACCTTGAATGATGCAAACACTATTACAACACTAAAAACTTTAGTAGCTCTTGATGAGTTTTACTGAACATAAGCAGCTCTTATTACAGAAAAGGTTAGATGCCCCTGTTGTAGATAATAATAGTAAGTATTCTACATTGTAGGGAAAGCGCCTTTAAGTATGTAATGAAATTCCAGTTCAGAAAGTCTATTTCAGTAGAGACAAATTGTAGACAAATGAAATTGTGTGCATATATGGTCATGGTTATTTTGGAGATTTGACGGGCATAATGAAGAACTTTGTAAATAAAAAATTTAATTTGTCACATAGTGGAAGTACCCTTCATCATGGCGCAACAGTGACCAACCTTGATTCATCGTGTTCATCAACATCAAGATTCATCAATATGATGATGACCCACAACTTTGCTTGAAAGTCTCCTGTGCTTCAGACATCCAGTGCCTTAAACACCACTTGCACGTCATCCAGACCTAAATGTTGAGTGCCTGCCTGAAGCTCAACCCAACTATGCAGATTCATGTTATGTGCAAAGAACAGCAAACAAGAAACCATACAAATGTGTCTTGATGGCATGAACCTTGACAGCTTCCTACCTGAACTTTCACCTAATACCACATTTCTTGCATTCACCCTAGACACCAGCCACAGCCTCAAGGAGCATATTGCCAAAAAAGACAGTCTGGTACCAGCCGTCTCTTATAAAGAAAGTAAAACTTGTTCTTCCAGAAAGAGATGTCAGAACTGCTGTTCAGGCCCCCATAATCTTGCACCTAGATGGTGGTAATGCCCTACTAAATGACTTCATAGACTATACAGTGGCACCCAATAAGGTCACCCTACACACCTCATCACATCTCATCCGGGTCCTAAATAAAATATGATCACATCATCCCCATCCTGATAGAACTACATTGGCTCCCTTTGCCAGCCTGCAGCAGCTTCAAAAGCAGCTGTTTTTTACAAAGCCATTACCACCAGCCCCCTGCATATCTTGCCAATAAACTCATATCACTGGTGGTTTGCTGCACACCGGCAGCTAGGACACCAGCAGATAGCAGACTATGGACCTGATTTAGCTCACCATGTGACAGATATCCTGTCTTCTTTATCACCAGTGCCATAGGATATAATGCACTTGGAATAAGATGGATGGGATATCCGTCATTTTATAATGGAGTAACCCCTCTAGCAAACTCTCAGTCAGGCCCTTAGAAGTGTGAAAAAGAAAACCCAGGCAGCAGGCCTTTTCCATATATTTACTCAGAATTTTCCCTGTATCAATCAGGACCGCCCCAATACTGTTCCAGTTTAGGAAAGCGTTGAAGACCCACCTCTTAAAAGGACACTATATCAAAGTGTATTGACTGTCCTCTCCCAGCTGCCCCTCCTATCACGTCTTGCCTTTGACTTTGTACAGTGCTTTGCTGCCTTTAGGCTAGGTTTGTGCTATATAAATACCCAATACATACATACATATATACATACATACATACATACATACATACATACATGTTTGTAGACAGAGTACCTCAGCAGATATCTACATGTGAACAATGTGAGTCCTATCTGAAATTAAAAATTGGTTGATATTCATCAGATGCAAGCGCTAGGACTTTTGAATAGTCACCTCTAGTCGTAGAACAGTCAGTGGGCCGTAAAAAAAGATTAAAATTCACTATTTGTTGCTGTATGATATCCTTCATGGCATAGCATACATAGCTTACATCACTCACAGTTCAAACGAGCTTAAGGTGAAAAGTAATAGTTTCACTTATAATAGACTTATAAGGGTATATCTTATTCACTAGGCATCAGGGGCCAGATGTAGCAACTTCCCAAATTGCGACTTGCAAATTTGCAAGTCCCTGTGACTCGCAAAATTGCAAGTCGCAATTTGGGATGCAGAAAGGTGTCTCAGACACCTTCTGCGAGTCGCTATGGGGTCTCAAAGACCCACCTCATTAATATTAATGAGGTGGGTCGCAATTTGCGACCCCCATAGCGAGTCAGGGCACTCATGGGGATGGAGGCCTGCTGGGAACAGCAGACCTCCATATCCGTGACTGCTTTTAAATAAAGCAGTTTTTTTTTTTTTTCAAAGTGCAACCCTGCACTTTGAAAAATAAACCGAAACCTTTTGTTTCGGTATTTTTCAGGGCAGGTAGTGGTCCATTGGACCACTGCCTGCTCTGAAAAATTATTTTTTGGTCCAGTCACAAAGGGGAAGGGGTCCCATGGGGACCCCTTCCCGTTTGCGACTGGGTTACCATCCACTTCAAGTGGATGGTAACTGCGAGTCCATTTGTGACCGCGCATACCAGTGCGACTCGCAAATAGGAAGGGAACACCCCTTCCTATTTGCGACTCGGAAATGCATTTTGCGAGTCGGTTCCGACTCGCAAAATGCATTTCTACATACCAGATGGGCTTTAGCGACTCGCATACGGCGTTTTTCGCCGTTTACGAGTCGCTAAAGCTTTCCTACATCTGGCCCTAACACCCTTGTACTTGGGCTTAGTTCAGTCAAAGCAAAAAGGTGCCCTCCTACCAGAATCGTACCAGCCATCTACATAGTAGAAGCAATGGATGTCATTGGGGGTTGTCAGGGATCTCAGTTGTGACCTTTAGGCCACCTATTGCAACCTTGCCATTTTGTTTTTAACCCCTGGCTCCCATTACCATTGTTCAAGACCTGGCAATTAAATTGTTTGGCCCCTAGCAAAAATGCATTCTGTTTATGTTTGACATTTTAGACACTTTTTTTCTTACAGTTCCAGTCTTCTACAGTATGATGCTAAACGCATTATTGTGAGGTGGCAGTAGTTGCATTATCATGAATACAAAGCACTGGCAATATCGTGGTGTGCACTTGCAGCATATACTGGCACTTTCCACAGAGCAGTTTCTTTCACTTTCCTGGTAAGCTTCTGGTATTCCAGGACACACTTAGAGAAATGCTTTGAATACAAATTATGGGAAATTGATTGTGTCTTGCCCAGAGCTGTAATGCATGTTATTCTCCAGGATTAGAGGTACATGGATTTTAAGTCAATGAAGTATACCAGGAAAAAGGGCAGAGGTTTAAAATGTTCTACTGTGAACTGCAGTAAGAGCTTATGATGCAGGATTTGAAACCCTGGTGTTAACTACATCTAAGGTTTGACTAATTGTAGAAAAGTACCCTGTTTCTTAGCATGGTTTCCACCCATTTTCTTCCTGTTGTCAGTGTGTTTGACTATGTCCACTGGGATGCTGCTAACCAGCACCCAGTGGTTATGCTCTCTCCATTAAAACCTGTTAACTGTATCTTTTTCTCCTCACATTTGGCATACTGGTCCCCCATGTAAGTCCCTAGAATATGATACCCAGGTACCCAGGACATTAGGGTACCAGGGAATCCCCATGGGCTGCAGCATGCATTATGCCACCCATGGTGAGCCCATGCAAAATGTTCTGCAGGCCTACCATTGCAGTCTGTGTGAAAGGGTGCATGCATCCTTATCACTACACGTCACTGAACCAAGTCACTGTGAGTCACCCCTTTAGCGGGCCCTCAGATCCCACAGGGCAGGGTGCAAGTACCTGTGCGTGAGGGTACCACCTGCAATAGCCCCCACGAACTCCAGTTCCATTTTCCTAGACCTTGTGAGGGGGGGACCCCATTTTATGCGTGTACTGGACATAGGTCACCACCTATGTCCAGCTACATAATCGTAACTCCGAACCTAGGCATGTTTGGTATCTAACATGTCTGAATCCTACCCCAATATTGTTGCAGGTATTAGACGTATGATCCCATGCAGTCTGGGGGCTCCTTAGAGGACCTCCATTGCTACCACCAGTCTTAAAGGGTTTTCCGGGCAGCCCAAGGTGCTGCCACCCCTCAGACAAGTTTCTGCCCTCTTGTTGCTTGGTCTGATCAAGCTCAGGAAGGCAGAACAAAGCATTTCCTTTGGGAGAGGGAGGTAACACCCTCTTCCTTTTGAAATATGTGTGACTGACTTGGGAAGGGTAGCCTCCCCAAGCCACTGCACGTTTGAGGCCCTCTGTGCATAAACCAGTCCACACCGGTTCAGGGATCCCCCAGTCACTACTCTGGTGCGAAACTGGTCAATGGAAAGGGGAGTGACCACTCCCCTCTCCATCACCACCCCAGTGGTGGTGCCCAGAGCTCCTCCAGAGGGTCCCTGGGTTCTACCATCTTGAATCCGAGGATGACCGGGACCTCTGGGAGCATCTGAGTGGCCAGGCCAGGCAGGTGACATCAGAGCCCCTTCCTGATAGGTGGTCACCTGGCTAGGTGACCAATCCCCCTTTCAGGGCTATTCAGGGTCTCTCTCTTGGGTGGGTCCTCAGATTCAGCTTGGAAGATTCCTCTACAACCTTACTTCGAATTCTAGCCACAGGAACCGCAACTGGACCCTCCAGGAACAGATAATCTGCATCCACGAAGAAGATTCTTCCTGCAACATTGTTTCCACTGCGCCTTCCAGCTTCTGCAACAGTTCCCCAGCTGTGCATCCCTTGAGGGCGGCAAGTCTTCAGTCTGCACGAGAAGCAAGAAGGAATCTCCCTTGGAGTGAAGGTGTCAATCCCCTGCATCCGCAGGCACCAACTGCAACGACGACCAGCTGCATGGATCTCCTCTCATCCTGAGCTGCATGGATCCTGCATCATGGGTGGTGGTCCAGCGTAGTCCTCTTGGTCCTCTCTGCCAACTGACTTTGGTGGAGGTAAGCCCTTGCCTTCCCACGCAGGACACTACCTGTGCACGCGTCTCTTGCCGCTCCCAAGGCTTGTTTGCATCTCCTCCAAGGGATCTTCTGGCTGTGTGTAGCTCCAGACCCCAGCACTCCTTCCTGCGACGCACAGCCCTCTGCATGGTTCTCCTGTGGCGTGGTACCCTTCTTCAGTCGTGCTGCGTGGGCTCTTCTGCGACTCCTGTTTCCCCATCCTGTGGGTCTCCTGTGGCTGCTGCCTTTGCTTCTGTGGGTTCTCTGTGGTGCTGAGGGTCCACTCTGAGTCCCCCCTCCCCTATTGAGTGCTCCTGGGCCTTGCTGGTCCCCGGCAGCTCCACTTTTCACCAACTGGGACATTTGCCTTTGCCAAGGCTTGTTGGTGGAATTCCTGCACTGGCACCCGACTGCAGTTCTCATTCCAGCGTGGGACGTCATCTGCATCCTTCAGGAACTCTTCTCCGGCTCCAGGGCTGCAGTGCTGACCTTCTCATCACTGTCGACCAACTTCTGCAACTACAGCTGGGTGCGTAGTAGCTCCTACACCTCCTGAACTCCGCTGTGACTCTTGGACTTGGTCCCATCTCTCCACAGGACTTCCCCTCCAGGAATCCACCACTGGTTTCTTGCAGTCTTTTGTGGGGTGTCTTTTTTTTCCCTTCCTTTTGGGTGGTTTGTGAAATTCCAGTGATTTACTCCTGCTTTCCTGGTCTGTGGGAGGGGTACTGGGTTACTTAGATGTTTGGTTTTCTAGTATTCCCAGCTCTCCTCTGCACATTCCTCTAATCTGGGGGGGAGCCTGTGTTTGCATCCCATTTTATTAGTATATGGTTTGGCCTCCCTCTAGGGTCACTGTTGTCTAACTGTACTTGCACTGTTTTCTAACCTTTTCTATGCCTATTACTGTTTACTAGTGTATATAATTAATGTATTACTTACCTCCTATTGGAGGGTTGCCCTTCTAGTACTTTGTGGTATTTTGTGAACAAAAATAAAGTGCCTTTATTTTTGTACAACTGAGTGTTTTCTTTCATGTATGTAAGTGCTGTGTGACTACAGTGGTTTTGCATGAGCTTTGCATGTCTCCTAGATAAGCCTTGGCTGCTCATCCACAGCTACCCTTAGAGAGCCTGGCTTCCAGACACTGCCTACAGCTCACTAATAGGGGTACCTGAACCTGGTATAAGGTGTAAGTACCTTAGGTACGCACCACACACCAGGCCAACTTCCTATACCAATGACAACAGAGGTCAGAAAGAGATGGAAGAACCCAGATGCTGCATGGGTTTGAAAGAAATTTAAAGCTTAATTGTCAGCCCAGTTGATGTTAATTTGCCCCAGCTTGATATTTAGCACTGTATTACATATTGCAATAGTGTGCTATTGATTTCTTTGTGTAGCTGTTAATGAGCTGATACCAATACAGTTAGTTTATCAAAGTGGTTACTGCTCTTTTGCAACAGCAAAGTTTGGTGTTCTATATGGTCTTTCAAGGCAAAATAAGGACATTGTTTTTTCCTCCTGCAGAAGAGTATCGATTGTTGCAGAAACTAATAGAGCATAGGAAGACACCATAACCTTATACAATACTGTATTAATTAGCAACTCACTAACACTTAAACTACCACTACACTAGCTGTATATGTAATATGACCTCTATAAAAATCTATATTTTATATAACAGACAACTACTATTATTTGATGATACTGCAGAAACATCCGTAGTAAATACATATTTTAAATTTGGTTTTATATTATTTTGCAACTGTTAATTTATCAATTTATATTTTAGGTAAACATACTAAGCGGATAACTTGTGGTTGTTGGAGCTCTCAAAATCTTCTTGCACTGGGAAGTGAAGATAAAGTTATAACTGTTAGCAACCAGGAAGGTGATACTGTCAGACAGGTAATATAGAAGCACCTGTACATATTCACTTCTTAATGGCATTATTTTAACCGTATCCATTGAAAACTTCAGGACAGAAATGTAAAAAATTGATCAGATACTTATAAAAACTTTAAACCAACATATGAGCTGCCTCTAAGCCAGCTTTCTGCATCTGCATTCTAAAATATTTTTGCTTTTAAGATACTTGAACTTAGATTGATATTAAGGATTTGAGCAAGCCAGGTAAGCCACAGTTGATTCTTTAAATGGATGGAGGAGCAATTGCCTTTAAACCAAAAATACAGTATAATCTTTAAATTGATCGATTGCTAGTTAAATAAATTGACTCAACAACCATGTGACTACTATTAAACCTTGATTTGCCAGAAAATGTTACTTGATCTTTGACTTCAAAGTAAAAAGGGAGGATAGATAGATAGATATGACCTGGTTGGATAAAGTAAGTCATCTACAGTGGCGCTTAAAAGGACCATCAGGAGAGAAAAGTGGAAAAAAAATAACCTTTCCTCTATAGCACTCTCCCTCATAGAAAATGCAATGTTCAAATGTCTGTCTGCACCATTACCAATGCTTGATAATTAGAGCATTAAGGAGTGAACATACTGTTTTCCTGATGGTAGTCCAGAGTATTTATTACATCTGGAAATTAAATGTCGATTTATTTGGGAGGATCTACCAAAGTTTCCAAACTTAACCAACAACAAACGGAATTTAATCATCCATTTTGTTTGATAGTAGTTCATCCTTTTTCTGCAATGTAATATATATTTACTCACCTAATGTATGTTTTCGCCGTGAATTGTCCCTTATGTCTTACTGCTGCCAGTCTAAATATGTATGAAAAATAGTATTCATTATTGTGACATGGTTATATGCTAAAAAGATAATCTTGTGTATTCAGCCTTAAGATGTCTGCTTTAACTTGACTGATTAAATAGCTCCACAGGATTAAATAATTTTTAGGGACTGGTCATAACCAATTATAGGGCGAAGAAATAAAACTCTAATCATTGAATTCTGTTTGGGGCTTAGCAGTGTGATCATATAAATACTCAGATGCCATTGAGGGAGTTTGAGGTTACCCACTGATTGTAGCACCATCATTGTAGCATTATCTGTCTTACCCTGTCTTTCTCCCACACATCAGTCCTCTCTCACAATTTCCTATCCACTGGTTGCACCAGGTCTGACTGATGTTCATCGGTGGTTCATACATAGGGTATGGGCGATCTGATTTAGAGTGATATTACAGTGTTATTACTCACATAGCCGTTTCACAATATTTTTAGCATTATGTATACATGCTCCAAATCCAGTCTTAATGTGCCCTGTTCTTCCTTACCCCAAGCTCATCTTCCCTGCTCTGTTCTTACTACGAACCTTGTGCTTCATGCTCTCTTGTTACCTTTCTCGGCTCAGCTCCCCATTCCCCAAGCCCCCTTCCCCCTGGAAAACATACTCTTTTGCTCTCAACTGCTTTCACTCCTCCCTCACTAGACACTCACCTCTTCCTTCTTCTGCCCCTGTTGCTGCCTTTCTCTGAAGCTCAGCTGATGCTTAGAGCGTTTGTGCATACCCTAATGCTTTTCCGCCGAGAGCTGCAGTGGAAAGAGGCTAGAGCAGTAAATTGAAGTACATTGGATGGAGGCGGTAGCTACCTGACCGTATAAGGCAATAGAAATGAGCAGCAGGGTTGAATCTTCCCTGTGAGGACAGCATTTACCGCATGTAATCCTGCCCAGCTGTTTCTTGGCTTTCATAGATGACCATCAGAGCTTTTTGTGTGGCTGATCAGACCCTATCATTACAATCAGATTGCTAATGGTAGTCACTATCCTGATTTTGAGCAATTTGATTGGTTGGCCAATGTTAGCATTCCATGAAATGTGTTAATAGGTAACTGAAATGAGACGTAATGTAAGAAGGATGGATAATAATCTAAAATAATTTGTCAACATATGTGATATTTTTAGAAGTCTTTGTATTGTGCTGTAACAAATATTGATGGTTATTACCTGCTTTTAATAAAAATAAAAAAAAAGTTATAGACTTTTACGGTGAGAACCGTAATACAGTAGGTTGTTAGCGGTGTAGTAGAAATAAACATTGTTGCATCCATAGTGATGGCAAAAGGCAGGGGAAAAGCAGAGACATTGAAGATGGTAGGCATTAGTACAGCATTACCACTACCAGAACACATATAAATACCGACTATGAAGACAAAGGGTAAGGAAAGGAGGGGGCGAGTATAAAACAAAAATATAGGCAGGCTATTGGGGCATGTGTATACAATGAAATGCAAGAAAGTAGACACCTGTAGTCCCACTGTTGTGTTCCATGGGCAAATTTTAGTTTATGTATACACCTAGGAAAAATGCATATTGTCTTATTGTCTGCAGGGAAAAACTTCCAGCCAGCAAGTGCCCGTCTAAGGAAACTAAACGGTAGCAGCCAAGAGTGTTGGCAAGTTGTGCGTGCAGGCAATGTTGGCTAGGCCAGACGTGGAGTAATGCAAAGGATATCATTCCCAGATCACAGGAGGGTCAGTGGCGGCTGGCTCATATTTACAATTGGAGGTTGGGAGGGGGGATACAGGAAGAATACATATTTTTTTTTAAATGGCACCTGATGACAATCTTCTCTCGTCTCTCCGATGTGCGATGGTCACGGGACCCAGGAAACTGCACAAACCAATCCTGATGCTGGTTTCATGCTGATAACTAGCATCAAACAAGTGCCAGGATTGATGGGAGATGCCTCTCTCAGCGCTCACCAGAGTGCTGGAGGCCTGTGCTTTATCTAACTCAGCTGCCTTAATACAGCTGGGTTAGAGAAGTTTAAAGTGCGCATGTCAGGCTGTCCGTTGCTATACAGCCGGCCAAAGGGGCATGCGCACTTTAAATAAGTGCACAGCTCCCTGATGTCACTCAGCAGCAGTTGCCCTGCCCCATTCAGGATAGGGCACTGAAAAATAAAATGGTGATAAACAAAGTTTATTACCATTTTATTTTTCCATCCGGGTTTTTTTTTGGCGGGTGCTGCTTCTCTGCCCACGTGGAGGGGCCGCCCCGAGGAGGGGGACTGTTTGGGAGGAGTGAGTGCGGGGGGAGAGAATCATGTTTGGCCAACGCCTGGAAGATGGGATATTTCCAGAGGCCTCTGGTATGTTTCCTTCTCAGGGCAGTACTTTCTGGGCCAAACCAATAGTGAGTGCTGCCATGCTTATAAAGCAGGAGGAAGGAAAGCCTTCCAACAGCGCGTGAATGTGCGCTTGGCCAACAGCAGAGCCAAATTGAGAAAGTGCACTGTCATTTTGTTTATAATGGTGCGTGGGATAGAGCCCAGGGCGCAGACCTACCAGCTGTGAAGGGTAGTTAATTAACTCATTTGCACGAGCTGCAAAGTAATCTAACCAGTACTGGGATAGGGACGCACAAGACCATACAATGTGGTGCAAGTTAGAGTCTGGAACTTGACAATGAGGGTAGCAGGCATTCGCCCCAGGGAAAAACGTGTTCGTCTTGGCGAGAGGTAGATATGTGCTATGCAGTTTGAAGAATTGGATGAGTTTGAACATGAGTTTTCAGAGGCAGCAGCCAGGTAAGCCGGCACCCTATCCAATCCCATTGCTTCCTGGGGAACACCTACTCCGTTTCGGTTTCCCACTTCTCTCAAGGCTGACAAGGTAAATCTAGGTGTACTCCCCAACAGCCATGGACAGCCAGCTGACTGTTGCCCATGGTGTGGAGATATTGCATTAAATCATGAGATGGAGGTTCTGTGGCCTCAATGTTCCAGCTGATTCATAATACATGAACCAATGTGTGGTACACTAGAAACTGCTCCTTGGGAATGTTAAGCTAATCTGTTAACTTGTCAAAGGGCATTAAGGTGCCATCCTGGAAAGGATCACCTATGGTCATCACTCTCCCTCTACACAAGCCCTGTCGGTCAGTGGGTGTCATTGAACCCTGGTTGCATGGGGGACTCAGTAGATGAATGGCGCAAGCATAGGGAAGAGTTAGAGTTAGAGTTGTCATACGCAGACCCCTGTGAAAGCAACAATGTGCCACGCGAAGAAGACAATGGACAGGAGCTTTAGTCTGAGTAGGTTGAAATAAGTGTAGGATCTGTTTCAGGCACTGGGGGGGGGTGGAACCAGCAGCTTACCCTATTTACTACCTGCTATCTACAAAAGCGCAGCCTAAATCTTTTTCCTTTAATTCTTTACCATTTCCAGTACCTTGGAATAAAAGCTTAAAGTGTTTATACTTATAGACACCCTCAGGACTGCCATGTCACATAACTCACAATGCACCAAAAGAATACGCACTCTGTTCAGCTATATTCTTCTGTGTAGTGCATCTAAAATGTGGCGTTTTTGTGCTGTGCCATTAATTGTTGCGTTTCATTCTATCAGGTTTTACTCTTTTTGCAAATCTGTCGGAAATTTTAGATTCCATTTTTTTTCTGTAGACTTCTGTAAGAGCTGAGCCCAGCGACATTCAGTTTTCCGTGATGAAAACCGATGAGAGATCAGCGGGAGAAAGTACAGTAAGACAATTCAAAGAATCTTTTACAATGTTTGTGACATTAGTGATCCTGAAATGTAACTGAATCTGCCAGAATCGTCAATTTGACAGTATCCCGCTGCTTGTCCTATATGTCTACCACTCATGGTATTCCTTTCCACAGTGCCATGACTCTTTGCCTTCTTCATGCGTTGTCTTTGAACCTTGTTTTGCTGCAGTCAGGCGAAGGCTGGAGCCTATGCTGCTTTGACATTTTTTAACTGCATCCGAATTTAAGACCATTCCCAACAGATTATTCCTCTACTCCCGCTCTTTCCGTATTAGAACATGCGCAATATAGTGTATCTAGAGCTCCATTTAAAAAAAATCTAAATTCCTTCTTTATTTTTTTTATTGCAAACTAGAAATATCAATGGATTAAATGGAACAAATAAAAGCACTCGTTATATGTATACATTTTGGAATGGTGCAAAGAACCATCATTACAAAACAAACCACAGCATGATGCCATGCTCGAGTGTATCATAAAAGAGACCAAACATACTACAGCTGCTTTGCTTCTGAATTGGCAGATTAAAAACCTGGGTGACAAGCATGAGGAGTTTTCCTGTAGAATTACTGAGCTGGAGCAGAGAGGATCAGACATGTAGGGGAGAATCAATGTTCCACATTTCAATAAACACCAACTCTCAAAAATGATTTTATTTCTGTTAAACGTAAGGAAGAAGAGCTTTCAAATCACTCGAGAGACAAAAATACATTTTTTAGGGCTTCCAAAACACAGAGAAAACTGTTCGAGTCCAATAACTCTTCTTTAAGAAACATATTTGACGTGGGTTCACTGGGGATTGAACAATTACTCACATGCATCGACTACTATTGTAACTTCCAAAGCACTCTAAATTTACAGTTTTTGGCAAATTCCACACGCTTTTTTTTTTTTTAAATATATTTTATTAACCTTTTGTTGCTTTACATTTATACGTTTGCTCGAGTTAACAACTTGCATTTGTTGTATGTGAGCATTAAACAGTCTGCATTTGTGACACACATTATACAATTTTAGTTACTTATTACTTTGGTATTGTTAACATTTTCTATGCATTCGTTGGTACTTGGTGTTGATATACCCGACCCTATGACGAGCCGTACTATACACTTCGCAATCTTACACTATCAATTTAACTCATATATGTGATCAGTCAACTTAAACCCGTTCTACTCTGTACTTTAAATAGGAGAATGAGAGCGAAGCAAACTGAGAAAAAGAAAAAAGAGAAAAAGAAAAATACAAAAATGGATAGAGAAAAAAAAAAGAAGAGGGGGGGAAATAAGCAAGATAGGAGAACAACTTTACGGCGTTATGTGGGTGGGATTTGTAGCTAACGGTGTTTGAGGAGTTAAAGCATGTAAGCATGTAGGGGGAGGCCAGGCGCACCATCGCGAGAGGGGGGACAACAGGCCGTTCGCTTCATCCCCGTATCCAATGGTGATATAGTATTTGGTGGCTCGTTGGTTTCTGTTTCGCGTTCCTCAGTGTGGGCTCTACGAGTGTTCAGTTACCCCATGGAATTCCCTGGGGGTCCCAACCCATAGGTCAATCCACCAAGATGTGCTAAGTATCTCCCACCATTCCCATTGGGGCTGCTGCTCTCTTGCATAGTCCATCCCAGTTCGCCACTAAGTCTTCCCAGGCCGGGGCAATAGGAACCTGACGGATGCCCTTGGCCTCCTCCGCCTTCAGGACCTGTAGTTCAGCCCTGGACCATTTCGTAACATCCTTTTTCCAATCAGCCAGTGAGGGGTGGTCTGAGGATTTCCAGCCCTTTGAGATCAATCTTTTGTAAAGGGCCAGGGTTAGGTCCAGGAAACGCCCTCTTACTTTCCCGTTTAATGCTGCCGGCCTGAGACCCAGTAAGCGCAGTTCCGGGGTAGGGAGTAACTCCGTACCGAATAGCTGGGACAGAATAGACAATATCTCCTTCCAACCAACCTGAAGCACTGGGCACCCCCACACCATATGGTCAAAGTCTGCCTCACCCCCCCGACATCTTGAACACGCCCTGGGGGGCCCCCCCTATATACGGAATAGTCGGTGCGATGTTAGGTACGTTCTGTGCAGGTAATTATATTGGATGTATTTTAACCGCGCATTCCGTGTGATCGTCTGGGGGTATGCCAACGTTTTGTTCCACTCAGGGTCAGACAAGTCCCGCCCAATCGTGCCTTCCCATCGCTCCCTCAATGACTGCAAGGGATCTAATATGGATTGTAACTGGGTTCGGTATATTTTGGTTATCAAGTGGGGCTCCTCCCCCGACGTCAGTAGGAGGTGCAATACTCCGTGAGGAGTGGGTTCAGCGTTTATCGTGCACCGGTGGTCCTTCAGTGCGTGCACTAACTTCCCGAAGAGCAGGAACTGACCCCGGGGAACACCCACACCCGTTAGATCAGCAAAGCCCCTCAGTACCCCCCCCTCGAATAGTCCACCCATGGTCTCAATCCCTGCACCCGTCCAGGGACCGAGTCCCAGGCTTTTCGGTCCTTTCCCCCCAGACTCCATAATCAGTGCCGAGAGTGGTAAGGCCGGGGAGTATGGTGGGCCCACTCCTACTCTCTTCGCGCATCTCTTCCAGCATGCCATTGCGACTTTTAACATCATGTTGTTTCCAGGCAGGACTATTTTCTTGCCTGTCATGAGTGTCGCAATCCGTGACGTGTCCATTACCCCCTGGGTTGTCCACAGGTCCAGGTGTCCCTTGCCCGCCAGCCAGCCGGCTACCCACTGTAGTTGGGATGCCAAGTAATAAGCCTCAAAGTCGGGGGCACCCAGTCCTCCCATGCGGGTCGGCCTACAAGTGGTCGTGAGTGCAGTGCGTCTACGTCCATTGTCCCAAATTAGCTCTCTGAGCAGTACGTTCAAGCCACGGAACCATACCAGAGGGATCAACAATGGTAAATTGACAAAGTAGTAGAGGAGTCTTGGAAGCATGATCATTTTAGATAGTGCCACTCTGGCCATTATTGATAACTTCAGGGAGCGCCAAAACCCTACCGAGGACCTCAAGGATCGAGTCGCTTTGCCAAGGTTACCCTCCCTGAGATCTTCCAATTCGTGGAATATTTGAATACCCAAGTACCTGAAGGACCGAGGGGCCCAGTTCACGTCTGTCGGGCATGTTGGTGGGCGCTCGCAACCCGCAGTCAAAGGGAACACGTATGTTTTGCCACAGTTTAGGCGCAGTCCCGAAACCACCCCGAAGTCCTCCAGTGCCCCAAGTGCCCAAGGGATACCACTGGGACCGTCCCTAAGATAAATTAATATATCGTCAGCGTAAAGGGAGACAATGTGTTCAGTTGGCCCCCACTCGACCCCCCCTACCCACACCCCCCTCCCTCAGCCGAGTCGCCAGGGGCTCGATAGCCAGGGCAAACAGTAGTGGGGAAAGGGGGCACCCCTGTCTAGTGCCACGGAACACCGGGTACGCCCTGGAGATTGTTCTACCCGTCCTCACCCTTGCTAGCGGGGACGAGTACAACAGGTCCACCCATCTAACCCAGTTTTCTCCCAGACCCATTTTTAACATCACCGACCTCAGGTAGTCCCACCAAATTGAGTCAAATGCCTTCTCGAAATCCACCGCCAACAGGGTCCCCGCCAGCGGCCTCAGTTCTTCGGGCATGTGTAATACAGAGAAGAGTCGCCTAAGGTTTAAAGAGGTGCTGCGACCGGGAATGAAGCCATTTTGGTCAGCATGTATCAGTGTGGACATGTGGGGAAGCAGTCGGCCGGCTAAGATCCTGCTGAGGATCTTGAAGTCACTATTTAGCATGGATAGCGGGCGGAAGTCGGACACCGAAGCCTCCCTGTTGGCTGTCTTGGGGAGTGGGACTACCAGCGCCTCACGTAGTGTACATGGTAGCTCCCCCTTTTGTATTGCCTCCGCATACATCTCCGCCAAGCAGGGAGTCAGTAAGGATTTATATTTCTTGTAAAAATCCATAGGAAGGCCGCCTGTACCAGGGGTCTTCCCAGGGGCCAGTTGCGTTATGGCATCATTTATCTCTTCCATGGTCACTGGCCCTCCTAGCCTATCCCTATCCTCGAGATCCAGCACCGGTAGGGGGATCCGTAACAGGTAGTTGTCAAATGTCGCCGTCTCCAAGTCGTTAGGTCTTCTATACAGGTGTGCGTAATAATCCCTGAATGCGTCATTGATGGGGCCTGGGCATAGCCTACGGTTTCCCCTTCTATCCAGCACGCTTGTGATGGGTTCACTATCTCTGTTTGGGCGCACCAACCATGCCAACAGTTTACCCGACCTCCCCTCCTCAGATTGTATGGATGCTAGATATTTTTGCATGTCATGGCATCTTAGTCTTTCTTCAGCCTGTGAGTGTTCTCTGCGTGCTTGATTATATTTTTCATCCTCTTGCGCTGCAGGGCCCTGTCTTAGCTCCCCCTCGTGTATGACCTCCTCCAGGGCGGTTAGCTCCCTCTCTAGTGTGCGCCTCACTCCCGCCGACTGCCCGAGACAGAAACCCCTCGTCACCACTTTGAGTGTCTCCCACTCCACCGCCCTGGAGGGGGTGGATCCCTTGTTTGTTTCAATGTGTTCTGTTAGGTGGTTGCGCAGTGCCTCTCTATATGCCTGATCTTCGAGTGTCGCAGGGGCCCGTCTCCATGACGGGATGGGCGGCCTGTCCCGTGATACCCTCATCGTTAGTAGTAGAGGGTTATGATCCGATATTGTGCGAGCAAGGTATTCAGACTGGGTCATATCGCGAGCCAGTCCCGAGGTGCAGACCACCCTATCAATTCTAGTGTGCACTCGTTGGAGGCCCGAGTAAAATGAATAGTCCCTGGCGGTTGGGTGCTGCACCCGCCAGACTTCCACTAACCCCCAAGTACTCAACCACTCAGTTAGATTTTGTGCTGTTTTAATTGATGTTGCCCCTTGGAGCGGTGGGGTAGACCTATCCATGTTTATATCTAGTACTGCGTTGAAGTCCCCTCCTATTAGTACTTCCCCTGTGCTCTGGCGGGTGAGGTGACTTGATAAGCCGATCATGAATGGGATCTGATCTTGGTTGGGGGCATAAATGCAACTCAGAACTAACGGGATCCCCTGTAGTTTCCCCTCCAGTATCACAAACCTTCCCTCTTTGTCAATGCTGGAAGACTCAACCGTCAGTGGGACCCCCGCTCTAATCCAAATCAGTGCGCCTCTTGCATAAGCTGAATACTCCGTGGCAAAAACCCGCCCCCTCCACCTCCGTCTTTGTTTCTCTCCCTCGCCCATTGCCAAGTGGGTCTCCTGCAACATTGCTATCTGCACCCCCCTTCTCTTGAGGAATGATATAACTCTGTCTTTTAGCCGGAGTGCCCATCCCCCTGACATTCCAGGTTATAAGGTTGTAGTCTGCCATCCAGTGCTTGGGACCTGCTTGTGGCAGGTCTGGTGCGCCCTTGATCTCAATAGCCTCCCCCACATGCCCACCCCTCTACTGTAGTCGGATTTCTCCACCCATTTAGCCGATTTAACTTGTAAATGTAAACCCCAACTCCCAAACCCCAGGGCGCCTCCGGAACTGTAGGTTGCCCAATAAACTGTGCTATAATGCAACTTTTCCAAACACATAACTGCAGTACTCGCCAGCCAAGTCGGACAGGCAAGAGTCGAGTCGGGGGGGGAGCCAGGTCCGAAAGGGGCCACTCGCTCAAGCAGTGTGCTATGTCTCTGGGCGCCGCTTCACGTCCGGGCTATACGAGCTCGTCGGCTGTCTGTGGGGTCACACTCGGTGCTGGCGATAGGCCCTCCGAGTCCTCGGCAGAGGACACCGTTGTATCATCGGACTCTTCTTCGGTCCCTCCTCGGGGGGGGGGGCACCTCACCACCCACCCGAGCCGCCGCCTCTAGGGCCGCCCTCCTGTCCGTTTCTCTCTGCGTTTGCGTTGGTGCCAACCGAGGGCGGTCACTTGATCTCTTCCCCTTCGGGGCTCGGCGGGCTCTTCTCGCTCCAGGGCTTTCACTTGCAGGTCGCACTTTTTGGGATCCACGCCTCTCAAGCCATTCCCATGCTTCCTCCGGCGATTGGAAGAATGTGGTCTTGCCCTCCACCATCACTCTTAGCCTGGCCGGGTATAATAGCGAATACTGGATCCCTTCGTCTCGCAGGGCTCTTTTGACCATTAGGAATGAGTTTCGCCTGTTCTGGACCTCCAGCGTGAAATCCGGGAACAGTGTAACTTCCCCGTTCCCTACTTTGAACGGGCCCGTCTCTCTGGCTTTCTGTAGGAGGATGTCCCTGTCTCTGTAGTGCAGAAGTTTAGCGATTATAGCACGGGGGGTCTGCCAGGAGCTAGAGGTCTCGATGGTACACGATAGGCACGTTCCAGGGTGTAGAAGGGGGTCAGGCATCCCGGCGCAACCACCTCGCTCAACCATTTCTCCAGAAAGCCCACCAAGTTTGACCCTTCGGTCCCCTCAGGGAGGCCTACCACTCGCACATTGCTCCTCCTGTTTCTTCCCTCCGCGTCTTCGGCACGTTGTTCAAGTCTCGCCACTCTGTCGGTCAATGAAGTTACCTCCGCCGCTATGTCTTTCTGCCTTGGTACGATGTCCGCTAATATGGTTTCCGCTTCTTTGACCCTGTCAACCAACTTGTGATGGTCAGCTCTCAGGAGCCCCACCTCAATCGCAACCTGGTTGATGTCACGTTGCAATGTTGATTTGGTATCCTCTATGGCCCCCAGTATCTTGTCTAGGGTGTCCTGAACTTTAATTTGGGATTGGTTTAGTGAGTCTGCTTCGCTCACCCCAGGAGGCAACTCGTGGTCCATGGTTCTATTCTTGTGACGGCCCTTGGGGGGCATCGGTCCGGCAAGCAGGCGCGCCTCGGGGGCCCCGGCAGACGGCCCGCGCGCGTTCGTGTGAACCACAACTAGGATTGTCCCTTCTTTTCGGACTTTGGAGCTCTAACTTCTACTCTCTGTCCTTTTTGGCCGAACTCCAAGAGCTCCGCTGGTTGTGTCTAAATTGCGGCTCCCAGGATGGGGGGCACTCATGCAGTAGGTCGCTGCTAATTACTCCCTATTTCAGTCCCGGTGCCTTTGTTCGGATTTCCAGTCAGGCCCTGCCCTGGCAGCCAGATCCAGGCGCCCGCCACAGCCAAGGCCCAGTCATCCAACCAATGGGGCACTCACCCACTTTCCAGTCCTCTTTCCGTGCTCAAGGGTGTCCACCTGATCGTGTTCGTAATCTTCTCTCCGGAGTCAGTTGTGCCCCAAGACGTCCGGTGGCTCCGCGGTCCCCTCACGCCAGACAGTTGACCCGGGGCCGTCCGTTATGCGCACCTCTCTCAAGGCGCAACACATGGGGATCCGTGTTCAACTACTGAACCTCCACAGATGACACACTCCGTTAGGCAGCCCATCCCGTTGCCTTTTCCGTGCCCAGGTACTCCAATTGGGCCAAGTACAATGCCCTCAGGTCGGCTCTGGCAAAGGTGGGGCCGTTACGCCCGCTCCGTCGCTTCCGTTGAGGGCTTACACCAGGGAGGGCCCCCAGTTCTCTCCAACTGCATCAGGGCCCCAGGGTCCGCGATCTAGACTCGCGCCGCAGTTGCGAGCGCAGCCGCACCTGGTCCGCCCGCCTTGTTCCTGCTGCTGTCGGCCGCTCACCACCGGGCCGCGGCTTTCAGCCTCCCCTCGCAACGGTAAATTCAGCCTCCGACGCGAGCGCCGATGGACTCTGGCCGCCCGCCTCGCTCCCGCCGCGGCCGGCCGCACAACGTCAGGCCGCGGCTTCCAGCAGGGGAGGGGCCGCACGCCTCTCCCCGTAACGGAGCAAACTGCACCGCCCGCCTCTCGCCCCAGGACTGCGTTGGGGGCCCAATCGCGCCTCCCGGCGGTCCGCCGCATGGAGCCCACACTCCGTGAGCAGGCGGCCCGGACCAGCGCGCTGAGAAGGATTAATCCGGCAGGCCCCTCCGGAGCTAGATAATCAGGCGTCCGCCATGTTCCGGACCCTGGCCACGCCCCCAAAAATTCCACACACTTCAGAGTAAAAGAACAGAGCTTCTGAAAAGGCATTGCAGCTAAGCTTCCAATTTCCCTGGCCATTCAAAGGATTATTATACAGCATATAACAGAAACAAAAGTTTACACGTTCACCACATCCCATGAACTCCTAAAGTTCAGCACCTTGTGTAAAACATACCGTGGTGTACTCAGCAGAAAACACGCCTAGATGTCTCCATTTAGTCTGTGTTTCACAGCTATGTTTTAGAATTTCTTTCTTCTTGGTTTTACTTTATGATCACAAAATGTGTATCTAAGGGCCAGCTTTAGGAAACTCCCAAATTGCGACTTGCAATTTGCGAGTCCCTGCGACTCGCAAATTGCAAGTCGCAATTTGGGATGCAGAAAGGTGTCTCAGACACCTTCTGCGAGTCGCTATGGGGTCGCAAAGACCCACCTCATTAATATTAATGAGGTGGGTCGCAATTTGCGACCCCATAGCGATTCAGGGCACCCACGGACATGGAGGCCTGCTGGGAACAGCAGACCTCCATGTCCGTGACTGCTTTTAAATAAAGCATTTTTTTTTCCAAAGTGCAACCCGTTTTCCTTAAAGGAAAACGAGCTGCACTTTGAAAAATAAACCGAAACCTTTTGTTTCGGTATTTTTCAGGGCAGGTAGTGGTCCAGTCACAAAGGGGAAGGGGGTCCCATGGGGACCCCTTCCCGTTTGCGAGTGGGTTACCATCCACTTCAAGTGGATGGTAACTGCGAGTCCATTTGCGACCGCTTATGCGGTCGCAAATGGAATTGCATACCAGTGCGACTCGCAAATAGGAAGGGAACATCCCTTCTGATTTGAGACTCGGAAATGCATTTTGCGAGTCGGTTCCGACTCCCAAAATGCATTTCTACATACCAGATGGGGTTTAGCGACTCGCAAACGGCGTTTTAAACCTTTCCTACATCTGGCCCCTAATGTATACAATTAATGTCTCATATAGTGCTGTACTGGAGAGTACTATATGATTTAAGCTATCAAACCTTCATAAGAGAAGTTAAAAAGTAAGGTTTTTCTGTACTGCGCGTGCATCTTCAAACAGCTCAGAACAGTACCTGTGGGGTGAAGTGGGTTATCACAAATTATAAAGAAATTACGTTTTCATGCCAAAGAAAATAAATCATTATGTTCATGAGGCTTGAATTGTCGGGATTGTTTCATAATGCAGACAAAAACCACCCCTCAGTTCATTTGCTGGGGGCATTAAAAGTGTGGGCAAAGTGTTGAGCTCATTAGTACCAATTTAATTCTTGAATAGAGATTTCAACATTTGAAACGTGAAAGGGTAACGCTTGCGAAATGTTTGCGACTGAGCTGTACCACATCTGACTCTTTTTTTAAAACATTTTTTTATTACCTGTAATTCGTTTGAGCTAGAAAGTTATTTTTATTTAAAACCATTTTACTTGAAATTTGCGGTAAATCCATACCTACACAGAAAGTGCCACAACATCAACACTTTGTATTTCTGGTTTCCCTGCTCATTTCTCATGTTGATGCTTCTCCACCCCAGCTCAGGGGACGGACTTGCTGTTTGAGTCTAGTGCTTATGAACACCAACAACGATCCAATGAACGGGAAGAAAAGTTACTTAGTGTAATATTACTACCTTCTTTATGTATAATTCACCCATATCTGCTGTCAAGCCAGGCAGACACTTGGATACTGTGAACATTTTTACTGTAGCATAGCTGTTAGAAGTAACTTAGAATTAAGTAACACTGCACTGCATTATACATTCTAGTGCATGCTACTTCCTACGTAGCAGCCTTAAATTGCTCTTCGATGAGGCCTCCCTAGCCCTATTTCCTTTTTTAATTTGTAAAGAAAGAATTAAGGAGGCCTAACTTTAGGACATTTAAGACAGATTTTGTCATAATGGATATTTATAAAAAGTAAAGAAAATGTTGTACTGGTATAGGAAATCATTAAAACCCTTCTTCAAAAGAGACCTTTCTCTTGGAAAAACAAAATGCTCCTGGATATATCACATGGATTAATATATTCGTATAGTCGAGACAACTTTGACTTATTGTGGAAATTTAAATGTGATACTGCTCCTCTCTAAAAAGTAAACAACACAGATTGGTTCATTCCAGCTGCTGGTTCACTAGATTCACCCACTGATGAATTCTATAATTAATTTTCTACAGGTATGAATATCTTATAATTAAAAATATGAATTTGTTGTACTCTGGACATTTACAGATAAGTGTGGTGGTTGGCAAGAAGACACTGTTTCTGTTTAATCTAAGTGATCCAGACAATCCAATTGAGTTGGCATTTCAGCAGCGTTATGGCAGCATAATATCCTATAAGTGGTGAGTTAACAAAACCTTATTCTAAATGTGAGTATGTTGAATTCCTCACATTCTACATTTGCTTAAATTCGCATGTTTTATTTGCTCATGCAGGTATGGTGATGGCTACATCATGATCGGCTTTTCACAAGGATTTTTTGTGGTCATTTCCACACATATTCGAGAGATTGGCCAAGAGCTCTTCCAGGCTCACAATCACAATGACAGCCTAACAAGCATTGCTATCTCTCAAGCGCTTAACAAAGCTGCTTCATGTGGGGACAGTTGGTAAGTAACCGTAATATTCCTCACTTTATTTAAATGTATTTAGTTTACTCTGCGAACGACAGTTGTGTTCAGCAAAGTGATGCAGGTGTAAATGAAATCAAAGCTTCAGCACTATAGTATACTTGGACCTGTTGTCAGCCGTTGATGTCTTCATCGATCCTTTTCCCAATCCTGTTCTTCGGCCTGTTTCTGAAGAGAGTTTATTTATGTAGCAGTTGGCCCGGTAGAATAAATGGAAGGAGCATGTTTATTACAATAGGAAACCGACATTGGGTAAAGCCAGTAGGTCTGGGCTCAAAAAGGTTAATGGATAATATTGATGCACCTTTTGATGAATAAATCACTGAAAAAAACTTTGTTTAAACGTCAGCAAACAAGTTATGCAGCTCACAGGCATAGAATAAGGGGCACCTGAAGGGGAAATACTTGTCCAATCTGACCTTGCCAGTGAAACGCGTAGCTCCGAAAAATATTTGAAATGTCACAAAATCTTTTTGTTCCATAGAAATGAAGGTTAGCCATTCCAAACAAGGGTCTCTTGAGATGCGAACAGACATTTTGTAACTCAGTGTTAAATTGCTGTAGGAAACTAGCCTGATGCCCCCCTCTCTTTGCCCCCATTCCAACTACTGGGTGCTGTTTTTTTTTACTCTAACAGTGCCTGTGTTTTTCCCCTAAAAATGAAATAATAAATTGTAACCCAATTGGCAAGAACTTTAGCACCCCTGTAAGTCCCTAGTAAATGGTACCCCTGGTACCTAGGGCATGGGCACTAAAGAGGGTCCCTACTGGATGTAGCATATGTTATGCCACCCTAAGGGACCCTCACAAAAAACACATGCAGACTGCCATCAAAGAGTGCATGAAATGGTGCAAACCATCTTGAAAACATAACATTGCACACACCCTGTGCACAATGCCCAAATACACTACATGTCTTATATGTAAGTCACCCCCACAGCAGGTCTTAAGAGTTCTAAGGCAGGGTGCATTATAATTCAGGCTCCTGGTTTTCCGTTTCAACTGATTTTTACACATAAATACAGACGGAAATCTATTTTTCCTTTTGTCTGTATTTATAAATATAAACGGTAAAATACTGCTGTATTGTTGTCACTAAGCGGAGAGGTGAGCGATCCTTCGCTCCTGATTCACAGTGTGTGAATCAGGAGCAAAGGATCGCTCACCTCTCCGCTTACACAATAAAAATTCGAGTTTCAAGGCGGTGCAGAGAAGTGTGAAAGACCATTTGCCCACCATTGCCCCCCACTAATGAGGCAATAAAAATCTGAGTTTCAAGGCAGTGCAGCGAAGTGTGACCTTCAATGTCTGCAAAGTCTGTTGAAATGCACATGTGCTTGTACTACAACAGCAACGTTTTCAGGTGAATATATTGTGTTTATTTAATTTGGCATATATTTAAATATATATAAACCTATAACAACTGAGTGCAAGTGTGTTGTCTATTTAAATAAATGTGAAAAAATGTGGAGGAGGCGGTCTGACTGCTGCAGTGTACATGTATCTACTCCTGGTGCGGGAGCGAGATGTGTTGGGTGCTGACGATTGAGCGGTAGACCTGACCTCGGCCATTGAGTTGCGAGTGTGGTTTATGTGGGAGGCAGGGATCTGGTGTGTGTGCGCGTATCCACCCACTGCTGATGCGAACGGACCAAACGGGGGGGGTCCCCTGTGCCCCTGAGGATATGCCCTGGCCCAGGCCTACTGCTCGTAGAGACAGTCCTCCAAAGTTCGTTTATGTTTTTATTGTTAATTGTGATTTATCTGAAGATCTGCGCTTAAACGCATACTGTTGTACGTACACAATGGTCATCCAGAATGGTTTAAAGTGACACTGTGGTACCTGCAGCATCTCCAATTATCTATGTGAGTCATGACTCCAGTGTACGGTCTTCTCTGGTAGTGCTCGTACATTAATTAATCCTGTTATATGCGAGTTCTATAGTGTGTGGTTGAACCATCTGCATTAAGTCTTTGCAGCTATTCATTCCGCTGTCTGCCTTGGACAGTTATGCTCATTTAGTCTACTAATAATTGCACATATTTATTATCCTGCTTTTGATGTACATATGAATGTTATAATATGTTCAGAACATTAATAAACAGATTTTCCAAAATTATAATAAATGTGAAAAAATACTAGTTGCAGCTTCTTCTTTTGCGTGCAACAAAAATAAATATGGATGAATACAGATACAATTAGCAAAAAATAAATATGGATAAGTACAGACGGAAATGTTAAAAAATTAAATACCATAACACCGGGAGCCCTAATTATAATACATGTGAGGGCAAATCTACATGAGCAGATATGTCTCTGTGATGTCTAGTTCTATTACTCGATATTGCAAGTGAACAGCGAAGCTATCTTAAGGTATGTACTGGGAACTGGTCATTATGGGTTACCCAGCTTCATAATGGCTTCACTAAAACCTATGGTAGTTATCAAACACCTCATCTTAATAAACCCATACTGATGTCAGTATTGGATTTATTATGACATGCATATATGACTTAGAGGTACCCCCTAAAAACCTACTAGTCTTCTAGAGTGCTGGCTGACTGGTATCGTCCAACCTGCTACCACAGACAGGTTTCTGACCCCCTGGATGTGAGAACCCGTGCTCTCAGAGGTCAGAAACAGTACCTGCTCCGGGAAAAGGTGTCATCACCTCCTCCAGCAGGATGGCTAGTAAATCAGCTATCTGGGCTGAAGGCTTCAAAGTCTCTGCTACCCTTTGATATGTGACACTGGCTTCCCCCGAGCCGTGGGGAGTGCCACTTCCTACCGTGAGGCCCATTTGGCACCAGGACAGGTGGAAAAGTAGCTATGCAGTAGGCTAGTCACACCCCTAAGGTGGGCTGCCTGATGTGCTCTACGAAGGAAGGGTTCCAACATCTTAGTTTTGGTGGAACCAGGAACTTTGGGTCAGAGAAATGCCCAATCCCCACAGGAAGTGGTCATCTAGGGGGTATAGTTACCCCAGGGGTCAAGTATCCCATTGGCTATTACCCTTCATTCCCCGTAACACCAATAAATTCATTATTTAGGAGGCCCCCTGACACCAGGAACTCAGATTCGTCTGACTACCAGAAAAAGAAGGACAAAGAATCAATCAATCAGTATATTTATAAAGCGCACTACATACCCGTGAGGGTTTCAAGGCGCTGGGGGAGAAGAAAGGGGGGGGGGTGCTGCTACTGTTTGAAGAGCCAGGTCTTGAGGTGTCTTCTGAAGGTGAGCAGGTCCTGGATCTGTCTAAGGTCAGACGGGAGGGTATTCCAGGTCTTGGTGGCGAGGTAGGAAAAAGATCTGCCGCCGAAGGATTTGCGTTGGATGGGGGGGATGGAGGTGAGGGCGAGGTTGGAAGAACGGAGTTGTCGGGTGGGGGTGTAGATGCTGAGTCTGTTGTTTAGGTAGGCTGGTCTGGTGTTGTGGAGTGCTTTGTGTGCGTGGGTGAGGAGTTTGAAAGTGATCCTCTTGTCGACGGGGAGCCAGTGCAGGTCTCTCAGGTGGGGGGTGATGTGGCTGCGGCGGGGAATGTTGAGGATGAGTCGGGCGGAGGCGTTTTGGATGCGTTGGAGGCGTTGCAGGTGTTTGGACGGGATGCCTGCGTAGAGTACGTTGCCGTAGTCGAGCCTGCTGCTGACGAGGGCCTGACTTACTGTTTTTCTTGTTTCGGTTGGGATCCATTTGCAGATTCTGCGAAGCATGCGGAGGGTGTTGTAGCAGGAGGAGGAGATGGCGTTGACCTGTTTAGACATGGAGTGGGATGAGTCGAGGATGAAGCCAAGGTTGTGTGCATGGTCAGTTGACGTTGGAGGGGTACCCAGCGAGGCTGGCCACCACGAGTCGTCCCGGGCAGAGGGGGTGGGCCCAAGGATGAGAAACTCCATTTTGTCAGAGTTCAAAAAGTCAGTCGGCAACGGCCTTCATGCCCTCGTGGAGGTTTGTTTTGGCGGTGTGTGGGTCCTTGGTGAGGGAGAGGATGAGTTGGGTGTCATCGGCGTAGGAGATGATGTTGAGGTTGTGTTGGCGGGCCACTTGTGCAAGGGGGGCCATGTAGATGTTGAACAACGTCGGGCTGAGGGATGAGCCCTGGGGAACGCCGCAGATGATGTTGGTGGCTTCGGATTGGAAAGTGGGAAGGCGGACTCTCTGGGTTCTTCCGGAGAGGAAGGATGTGGTCCAGTCAAGGGCTTTCTCTTGGATCCCTGCTTCGTGGAGGCGGATTTTCAGGGTGTGGTGGCAGACTGTGTCGAAGGCGGCTGACAGGTCTGGGAGGATGAGGGCTGATGTTTCTCCATTGTCGAGTTGGCTTCTGATGTCGTCTGTGGCGGCGAGGAGAGAGGTCTTGGTGCTGTGGTTCCGTCTGAATCCGGACTGGGAGGGGTCGAGGATGTTGTTGTCTTCGAGGTATCGGGTGAGTTGTGTGTTGACGATTTTCTCAATTACTTTTGCCGGGACAGGGAGCAAGGAGATGGGCCGGAAGTTCTTCAGGTCTTTGGGGTCCACCTTTGGTTTTTTGAGTAGAGCGTTGATTTCGGCGTGATTCCAGCTTTCTGGGAATCTTGCTGTTTCGAAGGAGAGGTTGATGACCTTCCGTAGGTGTGATGTGATGGCTGTGTCTGCTTTGTTGTATACGTGGTGTGGGCACGGGTCTGACGGTGATCCGAAGTGGATGGAATTCATGGTCTTGCGAGTTTCGTCGTCATTGATGCTGGTCCAGGAGGTCAGGCGGTTGGTGCGGGTGGAGTTCGCGGAGTGGGAGACTGGCGTGTTTGGGGTATTAGGGGTGTTGAAGCTGTCGTGGATGTCAGCGATCTTTCGGTGGAAAGCGGTGGCTAGGGCGTCGTACAGTTCTTGGGAGGGGGGGATGTCTTTGATGGTGGCGCTGGGGTTGGAGAGCTGACCAGCGCAAGAACTGTGGACTAGCTGTGGACTTTGGTTCCAAACCCTGCCTACCTGCTCCTGTCCCAACAGTTGGAAAGACTCAATTCGTCCTACAGCTATCCATACTCCCAAAGCCTTGGAGGTGTGCCAGCACTTCTCCAACCAGCCAGCATCTCCTTGGATTGGAAGAGCCGCTTCCCTGCACCAGGAAGCATCAACTGTGACTACCCGGTTCCCCGTTTTGCTGACCATCGGGTACACCGATGGAGCAACTCGCCAAGAAGAGGATCCGGAGTGTCCAGGAGTGGGCCCTGTTGACCCATCCAGTCTTCGAGGCGACATGCCAGTTGCAAGCACCAAAGCTTGTTTGGTTCAGCAGGAACATCACTGCCGCCTAAACTTACCTGCAAGTTGAGGCCCTCCGATAGAGGCCAGATCCATGCCAAAAGTCATCTTGCTGTGTTTACTTCCCCTATTCTGCAGGTACTTCAAGAACTGTGAGAGCCACGGGAAGCAAGCCTCTAGCATCCTACGCATGTAACTCTTCACATCCTTATGCACACCCTTGATGTACGAGCAGTGCTGCGGGCAGAGCTCCTCAGTCTACAGCAGATCGTGGTGCAAATGCTCGTCACTCAGCAGCACTGATCTGCATGGGTTCGCTTCATTGCTGGTGCCTCGCTGCACAGCAGCTTCATGGAGAAGCTGTAGCAGTGTCTCCTATATGGTTCGGAGCTCACCCTCCTGTCGTGAGAAGTGCGTTTGGCGGCGGGATTGCTCTTCACCCTCTTAGCCTTTCTGAATGCGGTTGATTGCAATGACACAGGTTTTGTGTTGATGGTTTGGTGGAAACACTTGCTGACAAAGTAAATAAGAAAAAAAGGGATAGGGGAGGCACGAATATACTAGAAGGAGACTGAAACTGGGAGAGCAAGCAGTTTGGAGCAGGGAAAAGGAGGAGAAAATAGTGCCTCTCATGCACTGCAAACATGGTTTGACCTCCGCAGTGGAAAGATATATGCAGTCAGGACACTGTGAGTCTAGAATGCTCCTGGGAGAGACAAACAAAAGAATAGGGTGGCAGACCATCAACTCGGGTGCGGGATGTTTGATAAGCGACAACGCTATCCAGTCATATGCAAGTGGCTTACCCAAAGCCCATTCTAGGTATATGTTATGTACGGAAAGAAATAGGGCTGCCTGTAACCTAAAGCTGTCTATTGCAGGATCTAAAATGGTAGAAGAGAAGCAGTGAGTGCTTTACAGTGTATGCATGCATTGGTCATGAGAGATGGAACCGAATGGTTAGGATCTTTTGGCTCCGTCCAAAGTGATGTACAGCTGATTATTGCAATGACTGCTGTGAGTCATTAAGTCTCAACAAAAACAATGAACACAGCATATGTCCTTATTTTTTATTTATTTTTATTTTTACATATATCCTGTTTCTACCAGGCAAATGGTAATAGTTCTGGATTTCTGTCTTCTAACAGTGATCGGCATGCACTTAAAGGTTCTCCAATTTCTAGAGATGGCCTGCTCAAAAAACTCTTGACAGATGTGTACCTGCAGAGTGTAATCATGAATGCAATAGCTTATTGGAGAATATTTCCACTTACATCTCTTAGAGATGTATCACTGGAAAAGGGCTATATTTGAATGCAAGCACCCAAGACTGATCATCATGAGAACTCCATATTGTGATCAATCAATGCTGAAGTCATAGAATTTAGGGAAATGTCTCCATGAAGCAGGGATGCAGGATGTGCTCAACCAATATATGCATGTATTGGTAACTTTATAGTACAAGCTTAGGTAATACATTTTAAACACACGTTATAAGTACAGGGAGATTAAGTGATTCCCTCAGAATCTCACAATATAGAGTCTAGCTCCGAAGCTGGGATTCAAACCTGGGTCTCCAGGTTCGAAAGGCGGCAGCTCAGGCATCACCTCACCCTGTATGCAGAATAGTACTTTCTGAGACATGAAAAATCATCATTGATTCTCTGAACTGCAAGAGCACAACTGCTCCAGAAAGGAACAGAAGTGTATCTGACCTAAAACTCTCTCTCTCCCAAGATCATCTTTTTTGCCACAAACTCATATTCCAAGTATACGGATCAGTATTCATTTAACCAACAGACTGCACATGAAGAATTCATGTATCCCAACATTGTTTGAAATACAATGACCACTAAATAAAGTAAGTGAAATTAATAGCCAGAAAGACTTTGCATGCTAGGAATTTTGAGTAGTAGTATTAAGATTGAAACTACAAGGGGTGCCTGAGCCAGCTAACAAAACAGCTGTATTTCAAGAGAGCCTCACCTTATTGACTAACAATCTGACATGATCCTGCCCAGTGAACTAGCCTCAGTCCCCACTACTTGCATGACGAGATGCAGTACTTGAATCTGATTGTGATGCTCCTGTTCTCTCCATCAGTTGTAGCCAACAAGTGAAGATAGAAACATAGGATCTTGCAGGGCACTCTCCCCGTCCTTGTGATGCAGCCTGGAGCCTGAAGTTGAATATGATATGTATATTCGTGATACGGATGCAGGATCAGACATTGTTCTGCAGTGACACTGAGAAGATTCCTATCTGCTCAACAGAACCGAAATCCGGCATTGCACAAGAGCTGCTGGCAGTCATACTCATCACTTTAGTTAATACTCGTGGGCCAAACAATAACAATCCAGATTTTGTTGACAGGGTAATCTCTGTTTTCATAGGTGTGTATCTTTGTATGCTGGTTGTAGGAAGCTGGCCCGGTGTGTGGTGAGCACCTATGGTGTTATCACCTTATACCAGGTATCCCTTATTAGTGAAGTGTAGTCAGTGTCTAGGAAGTCGGGGCTCTCTAGAGGTAGCTGTGGATGAGCAGCAAAGACTTACCAAGGAGCGTATGCAATACCACTATAGTCACACAGCACTATTACACATGAAAGAACCACACAGTGTTACAAAAACAAAGGTACTTTATTAGGGTAACACAAATATTTGAATACTGAATAGGCAGTCCCCCAACTGGAGGTAAGTAAACATACTATTATATACACATTAGAAATCAGTGAAAAGCATACAAAGCAATAAGCATTGGCAAAAGTGTAGGTAAACAGTGAGGGCCCAAGGGGAGGGCCAAACCATGTACTAAACAAGTGGAATGTGAAAGGCAGTTCCCCACCCAATTAAGTGGAATCAGTATGAAGCAGCTGGAGGAAGCAGGAAGCCCAAGAGGTGAGTACCAGAGTGACCCCCAGTGACCAGGAGAGCATAGGTAAGTACCAGTTTTTTCCCAAAACCAACAGGAGGACTTTGGAAAAGGATTATGCAAGACCTAAACAAGACTGGAAGAACCCAAAGGTGGACCCTGGCAGAAGAGGACCTGCAAAGGAAAGGGACAAAGTCTAGCTCCTATTGGAGTGTCCGGTTGTGTCAGGAGCCACTACACACCCTTCTGTGGATGCAGGACCATGACGATGGTGGACGAAGAAGGCCAGCAGTGCAGCACCAGAGATGAAGAGGAGTTCCAGGAGTGATGCAAGTAGAGCCCCAAGCCAGCGGTCGAGATGCAGTTGGTCAGTGGTGCTTGAAAACCACTAACAAGCCTTGGCAAATGTAAGAGACAGAGAAGAAGTTTTGCAAGGCTGAAGAGGACCAGCAAGGCCCAGGGGATTCAGCCCAAGGAGGGGAGTCCATGGTGACCCTCAGCAGTCGGGAGAGTTGTAAGGAGAGGCGGCAGCCTCCACAGGCAACCCACTAGCAGCAGGAACAGGCATCACAGTGAGGCCCATTCAGCACACCTGAAGAGGAGTCTCACATCGCTGCAGCAGCAGGCAGAAGACTGTGCTTTGTAGGAAGGAGTGCTCTGGACCAGGACTACACAGAGCTTGAAGATCCTTGGAGGAGGAGCAAACAAGCCTTGGTAGCTGCAAGAGTCACAGTGAACAGGGTACTGTCCTGCAAGGAGAGGGAAGGGCTTACCGTCTCCCAATGTAGACAGCTAGTAGAGAGGACCAAAGGGACTACTCCAGACTATCACCTGTGATGCAGGATCCACGCAGTTCTGGAGGAGAGCAGATTCACACAGCCATTCGTCGCTGCAGTTGGTGCCTGTAGATGCAGGGGAGTGACACCAAGGGAGATTCCTTCTTACTTCTTGTACAGGCTGAAGCCTCGCTGTCCTCTGATGATGCACAGCTGGGGAAATGTTGCAGTTGCTGGAAGGAACCAGAGAAATAATGTTGAAGAGCAGAGTCGCTGGAGTTGCAGATTGCTGGTTCCTGGAGAGTCCAGTTGCAGTCCCTGTGGCCAAAAGATGAAGTAAGTGATACAGAGGAGGAATCTTGCACATCGAATCTGAGGACTCGCCCAAGAGGGATACCCTAAATTGCCCAGGAAGGGGGGGGGATTGGTCACCTAGCAGAGTGGCCACCTATCAGGAGATGGTTGTGACATCACCTACCTGACCTGGCCACTTAGATGCTCCCAGAGGTCTCTGCCCACCTTGGATTCAAGATGGCAGAATCAAGTGGCTACCTGGAGGAGTTCTGGGCACCACCCCTGGGGTGATGATGGACAGGGGAGTGGTCATTCCCCTTTCCTTTGTCGGGTTTCACACCAGAGCAGGGGCTGGGGGTCCCTGGACTGG
Source organism: Pleurodeles waltl (assembly GCF_031143425.1). Lineage (NCBI taxonomy): Eukaryota > Metazoa > Chordata > Amphibia > Caudata > Salamandridae > Pleurodeles > Pleurodeles waltl. Next base: position 1,026,060,579 of record NC_090437.1, on the reverse strand, counting down.
TGCAAACTGGTTTATGCAAGGAGGGCACCAAATGTTTCCTTCAAAGCATACCAGTGGCTTGCAGAGGCTACCCCTCCCAAGCCATGTAACACCTATTTCCAATGGAAGAAGGTGTTGCCTCCCTCTCCCACAGGAAATCCTTTGTTATGCCTTCCCCCTGCTTGAGCTTGTCAAGCAGCAGGAGGGAAGAAACCCATCTGGAGGGTGGCAGCAGTGCGGGCTGCTTGCAAAACCCTGAAAGCCTAGTTGGAGCAATACTGGGGAGTCCTCGAAGGACCCCCCAGAGTGCATGGAATCATACAACAAATACGGGCAACAGTGTTTGGGTATGAGTCCGACATGTTTGATACCAAACATGCCCAGGTTCAGAGTTACCATTATGTAGCTGGACACAGCTACATAATTTAGCTGGACACAGCTACATAATTTAGCTGGACACAGCTACATAATGTAGCTGGACACAGGTAGTGACCTGTGTCCTGTCCACAGGTAAAATGGCTTTGCCGCACTTACGAAGTCCAGTGCAATGGTGCTGGAGTTTGTAGGGGCACCTCTGCTCATGCAGTGGTGCCCTCGCACACAGGTACCTGTACCCTGCCCTCTGGGCTAGAAGGGCCTACCATAGGGGTGCCTTAAAGTGACCTGGTGCAGTGACCTGTAGTTAAAAGGTACATGCACCTTTTCACGCAGGCTGTAATGACAAGCCTGCAGACACATTTTGCATGGGCCCCCAGGGGTGGCAGAATACATGCTGCAACCCATGAGGAACCCCTGGTGCCCCAATGCCCTGGGTACCTAAGTGCCATATACTTTTATGGAGGCACCAGTATGCCAATTGTGGGATGTGCAGAGTGCCAGGTAACCAAATTTAGAAGGAGAGAGCACAATCACTGGGGTCCTGGTTCGCAGGATCCCAGTGAAAACAGTTAAAGAATACTGACAGCAGGCAAAAAGTGGGGGTAACCATGCCAAAAAGAGTGACTTTCCTACACTGGTATAAGGTGGGGATTTTAATGATGTGCTTGATTCACAGCTATAGCCATACCCATATCGACAATGCCCCAGCCTCTTTTTAAAATAAAGCAGCAGATTAAACTTGTAGAGACAAAAACATAACTAATTTCGCACTGTATTCATCTGCAGATGAAGTTGCATCATGTACAGATTATTGGCTTCTCACACAAGATGCCTGTACCTGGGTGATCCTGTCAGTTCACGCTCCAGTGAAACTTGTGGTCACCTTGCCTGCCTCTAGCAGTAGTCATAGAAGCAAGGCGCTGCTCATCTGAGGCTCTCCGGCATTCAGCGTTAAGAACTGAGGTACAACAGACCATTTGCTGAATCTTTCCAATTTAATGGAAGATCAGTATCTACTGCTGAGACATGCTAGGGGGCATTTAAAGGCCTACATTCTAAGTTTTTGTATTGCAAAACTATTGTGAGTGCTCAAGTTAATTTGAGCCTCTTTCACTAAACTAGAACGTGAAATTAGAGCACTGGAAATATATATTGACACACAAAGTGGACATACTTGGCAGGCTAAACAAATTATTATTAGAATTTCGCAAGATATATGGAAAATGTAACTTACACAGTGTACATCTGTTCGATGGCATGTGTAGATGCAGATACACATGCTATGGATATCCATTCCGACATCTAGTGTTGGGCTCGGAGTGTTACAAGTTGTTTTTCTGCAAAGAAGTCTTTTCGGAGTGAAAGGATCGAGTGACTCCTCCTCTCGGTTCCATTGCACATGGGCATCGACTCCATTGTTGGATTGTTTTCTTTACGCCGTCGAGTTCGGACGTGTTTCCTCTCGCTCTGAGATTTCGATTCGGAAAACCTTAGAAAACCTTCCTTTTTGTCTTTATTGTTTCAAATGCGTTTTCCATCTAGCATCGAACCGGTAGTACCGTCAGAAACGTACTTTTGTTCACCCTTCGGTGCGCCTGCGCCCAACTCGGGCCTATTCGGACTTACCGCGTGGAAAGCCTGATGGATCGGACTCCATTCCGATTCTGCCCTCAGTGCCACGCAAAGTATCCCTATACAGACCAGCACTTGGTTTGTAACTTGTGCCTTACTCCAGACCATCAGGAGGAAAACTGTAAGGCCTGTCCATCGTTTCGTTCAAAAAAGACTCTCAGAGATCGCAGAGCCCGAAGACTTGAAATGGCGTCGAAAAGCAGTGAACATCTCGACGTCACTGAAGAAGAGCAGGCGCAGACAGCAGTCTACATCTGAGACACAGACTCCGAACAAGAATCCGAGGACGACAAACCCATCACAGCTAGCCAGCATGTGAGTACATGTGCTCCTACACCCCTGCACAAAAAACATTCTAAGGCCTTGGGTACACCACTGCCGGAAGGCCATGGTTCGGCTCGAAAAAAGACTCTAGGCTAGGCGATCAACCTTTGGGGTCGGCGCCGAAAAAGGCCACTCCTCCGTCGACTTCGGAGTCGAGTAAAACCAGGAAACCCCAAGCTTTGAAGTTGAAAATTCTAAAGTCTGCTTTGGAGCCGAGAACTTCCACAACATCTTCGATACCGAAAAAACAACAAACTTCGGAATAAAAAAAAAACATATACAGAGGAACAAGGACTTTTAATTTTTTTTAGAGAAAGCCATAAAACCTCTGAGGAAGAGTCGGACATTGAGCCCATTCTACAAATTAAGGATGAGGGACAATCCAGGATACACATCCATAAAGACACAGTAAGGATTGCTACTGCACCTCCTTTAAAAACAAAAAGGAAGCTGGCTTTCCAAGAGGAACTGGACACTGTACAGCCACCAGCAAAGGTGCAAAAGGAGAAGCCAATACCTCCTCATACTTCTCCTCCTCATTCTCCACAATTATCTGTCTCACCCCACACCAGCCCTCCACCAATGCCTTCTCCAACACACTCATTTTATTCACAAGAAGATCTAGCAGACCCATGGGATGTTTATGACCCTGATCCCATCCCAGATAATGACCATCGCCACCTAAAGATACCACAGCATACAACCAGGTCATATCCAGGGCGGCAGCTTATCATGGGGTAACAATGCATTCCGAGCAATTAGAAGAAGATTTTTTATTTAATACTATAACACATTCCAAGTACCTCCCAATGTTACCAGGCATGGTAAAACACACAGACCACATTTTTAGCGAGCCTGTAAAGCCTAGAATAGAGAAAAAATATAAGCCTGCGCCCTCTGACCCAGATTATATTATTCATCAGGTACCTCCCGATTTAGTGGCCAGTCTTCAGGAGATGCACCTCCTCCTGATAAAGACAGCAGAAAATTTGACGCAGCGGGGAAAAGAGTTGCTTCTCAGGCAGAAAATCAATGGAGAATTGCTGATTCTCAAGCACTGCTAGCCCGCTATGATAGAGCCCATTGGGATGAGATGCAGGATATTATACAGCATCTCCCAAAAAAACACCAAAAGCGGGCACAACAATTGGTAGAGGAAGGGGAAGTCATTAGGAAGTCATTAGTAACAATCAAATAAGATCTGCCCTTGATGCTGCTGATACAGCTGCAAGAAGCATAAACGCACCCATCACAATCAGAAGACATGCTTGGCTACGCTCCTGGTTTTAAACCAGATATTCAACAGGCTGTACTTAACATGCCTTTTGATGAATAAAAAAAAAGCACCTCTTCGGCCCAGAAGTGTACACTATAATTGAAAAAACTGAGAAAGGACTCTGATACTGCGAAAGCAATGGGCGCTTTGTACACCACACCATGTAGAGGTTCATTTCGCAGGTCTCAGTTTCGAGGAGGTTTTAAAGCACAATCCTCAGAGGCTTCTACCTCACACACAAAGCAACCACATGAAATCCAGTATCAACGAGGTGGGTTTAGAGGAACATACAGAGGTCAATATTTTAGGAATAGAGGTAAATCCCAAACCCCGAAACAAACAACAACACAACCAAAGCAGTGACTTCTTTCCCTTCCTTCCACTCCACAAATCTCCTGTGGGGGAAAGACTACATCAGTTCCACTCTCATTGGCAAAATATCACCACAGACAACTGGGTATTATCAATTTTCCGCAATGGCTATTGACTAGAATTGATAACCACCCCTCCAAACATTCCACCAAGATATCACAAGTTGTCCCCAGAACATACAGTTCTGTTACAACAAGAGGTTCAATCTCTGCTACTCAAACAAGCAATAGAATTAGTTCCACAGTCCCAACAAATAACAGGAGTATACTCACTATACTTCCTAATTCCCCACAAAGATGGCACCCACAGGCCCATATTAGACCTCAGACCCTCAATCTATACATCTTGTCAGAACATTTTCACATGGTAACTCTGCAAGATGTTATTCCACTGCTGCAAAAACAAGATTGTATGACTGCTCTAGACCTCAAAGATGTGTATTTCCACATACCCATCCACCCAGCTCACAGAAAATACCTCAGGTTTGTCATAACAAGAAAACACTACCAGTTCCAAGTTTTGCCATTTGGCATAACAACAACTCCAAGGGTGTTCTCAAAGTGTCTAGCGGTAGTAGCGACATAGTTAAGAAGACAACACATCCATGTCTTTCCATATCTAGACGATTGGCTAATAAAATCAAATAATCTTACAGAATGCCAAAGACATACACGTTATGTGATAGAAACTCTGCACACACTAGGATTTTCTATAAACTACCAAAAGTCACACCTTCAACCAGCATAAGTACAACCGTATCTAGGTGCTATCCTAAATACTCAACTAGCTCTAGCGTATCCAAATATATAAAGGAAACAAGCTTTCCAAAATTTAATACCACTCATATAGCCAAATACACTGTAAGATTTATCATGAAGATTTTAGGAATTATGGCATCTTGCATAGCAATAGTCCCACATGCAAGATTAAAAATAAGGCCCTTACAACAGTGCCTTGCACAACAATGGTCACAGGCACACGGTCAACTTCAAGATCTAGTGTTGATGGACCGCCAAACATGTATGTCCCTTCAATGGCGGAATCACAGCAATTTAATGAAGGGGCGGTCATTTCAAGACCATGTGCCTCAGACCATAATTACAACCAATGCATCAATGATCGGTTGGGGTGCTCACCTAAAAAATCCCACCATTCAAGGGCAATGGGATGTCAAACAGAAACAGCTACAAATAAACCACTTTGAATTATTAGCTGTGTTCCTTGCCCTAAAAGCATTTCAACCTCTTTTCAAACAGAAGAATGTTCTCATAAAAACAGACAACATGACAACCATGTATTATCTCAACAAACAGGGAGGGACACATTCATCTCAGCTGTCCCTTCTAGCCCAAACAATTTGGAAATGGGCAATTCACAATCAAATTCATCTACTAGCACAATGCATTCCAGGAATAGACAATCAGTTGGCAGATCTCCTCAGCAGAAATCACCAACAGACACATGAATGGGAGATTCACCCCCAAGTACTTCAAAAGTACTTTCAAAGGTGGGGAACGTCAGACATAGATCTATTCGCAAAAAGCAAAAACACAAAATGCCAAAACTTTGCATCCAGACACCCACATCCCCTATCCAAGGGCAATGCTCTATGGATCAATTGGTCAGGGATATTTGCTTATCCTTTTCCCCCTCTCCCACTCCTTCCATTTCTGGTCAACAAATTTTGTCAAACACCACGCAACATGATACTCATAGCACCAACATGGGCATGCCAGCCTTGATACACAACACTATTAGACCTATCTGTAGTACCTCACTCCAAACAGACCAGATTTGTTAACACAAAACAAAGGTCAAATCAGGCACCCAAACCCCAATGCTCTCAATCTAGCGATTTGGCTCCTGAAGTCATAGAATTTGGTTACTTAAATCTTTCATCTGAATGTATGGAAATAATTAAACAAGCATGAAAACCCACTACTAGACAGTGCTACGCAAACAAGTGGAAAAGATTTGTCTACTATTGTCAATCTCAGACCATAGATCCACTTACAGCATCTATACAAGATATTGTATGCTATTTACTTCATTTACAGAAATCAAATTTGGCTTTTTCCTCCATAAAAATACACCTTACTGCAATATCTGCATACTTGCAAACTATTCAAAATACTTCTCTAATCAGAGTTCCTGTTATCAGAGCCTTCATGGAAGGAGTAAAACACATCATTCCACCCAGAACACCACCTGTTCCATCATGGAATTTAAATATTGTACTTACCAGGCTCATGGGACCACCTTTTGAACCCATGCACTCTTGCCAAATTCAATTTTTAACATGGAAGGTTGCCTTCCTTGTGGCTATTACTTCTTTAAGAAGTTAGTGAAATACAAGCATTCACTCTTGAAGAACCTTTTTTCAAGTGCACAAACATAAGGTTGTACTAAGAACAAATCCAAACTTTCTACCAAAAGTAGTATCTCCTTTTCACATCAATCAAACAGTGGAATTGCCAGTCTCCTTTCCACAGCCAGATTCTGTGGCAGAAAGAGCTCTTCATACCCTAGATCTAAAAAGAGCTCTTCTGTACTACATAGACAGAACTAAAGAGTTTAGGAAAACAAAACAACTTTTTGTTGCTTTCCAACAACCACGTACAGGCAATCCTATATCAAAGCAAGGTTTAGCGAGATGGATTGTTAGGTGTATATAAACATGTTATATCAAAGCAAAAAGACAACTTTTGATCACTCCTAAAGCACATTCTACATAAAAGAAGGGTGCAACAATGGCTTTTTTAGGAAACATACCAATGGTTGATATATGTAAAGTGGCTACATGGTCAACCCCTCATACATTTACAAAACACTACTGTGTTGATGTTTTCTCACAGCAAAAAGCCACTGTAGGCCAAGCTGTCTTAAGAACATTATTCCAAACAACTTCAACTCCTACAGGCTAGCCACTGCTTGGGAGGACTAACTGCTTTGTAGTCTATGCATAGCATGTGTATCTGCAGCTACACATGCCATTGAATAGAAAATGTCACTTACCCAGTATATATCTGTTCGTAGCATGTAGTGCTGCAGATTCACATGCACCCTCCCTCCTCTCTGGAAGCCTGTAGACATTTAAGTTACTAACATTTGTACATTTGTATATACATTTGCATGGACATCTCTTATATACTCTATCACTCCTTTCGTCACCCTTTGCGGGAAAACAATCTAACAATGGAGTCGATGCGCAATGGAACCGAGAGGAGGAGTCACTCGATCCCGTGATTCCGAAAAGACTTCTTCGAAGAAAACAACTTGTAACATTCTTTATATATATATATATATATATATATATATATGTTCGATGGCATGTTTAGCTGTAGATACACATGCTTTGCACATCCCGCCATCTAGTGTTGGGCTTGGAGTGTTACAAGTTGTTTTCTTCGAAGAAGTCTTTTTGAGTCACGAGATCAAGGGACTCCTCCCATTTCGGCTCCATTGCGCATGGCCGTCGACTCCATCTTAGATTGTTTTTTTTCCGCCATTGGGTTCGGACGTGTTCCTTTTCGCTCCGTGTTTCGGGTCGGAAAGTTAGTTAGAATCTCGGAAAAATCATCGGTATTGTTTGCGTTCGGTATCGGGTTAGTTACAACAAATCGACACCGACTATTGAAGAGCCCCGGTGGCCCTTTGTTTTTTTTTCGATCCCCCGTCGGGGCCTGGTCGGCCCGGCCACGTGTCTCTTCAAGGCTGATGGAACGGACCCCATTCCGCTTCTGGCCAAAATGTCACAAGTATCTGTATACAGATCAGCATCTGGTCTGTAACTTGTGTTTGTCTCCAGAGCACAAGGAAGATACTTGTGAAGCCTGTCGAGCGTTTCGGTCGAGGAAGACATTAAGAGACCGAAGAGCGAGAAGACTGCAGATGGCGTAGGCGCCGACAGGACAAGGGCGTTTCGAGGAGGAAGAAGAAACCTTCTCCATTCAGGAGTCTGACTCAGACGAGCTTGACCCCGAAGAAACGCCGAAAACCGTGAGTAAGACGTCGAAACATAAAACTCACGAGAAGACCACAAAAGCCCAGGGGACGCCACCGCCAACAGGCCATGGTTTAACCCGAAAAATAGGTGACCGATCATCGGCACCGGAAAAGGGCACGCTTGTGTCGAAGTCATTCGACTCCGGTCGAGATACCGGCACACAGCAATCTCGAGCCCGAGACAGCGGCTCCGAGCAAGTTCGGCACCGAGACAGTGGCACCGAAATGAGTCGGCACTGAGACACCACGACGCCGAAAATAAAGAAGGTTTCATCGGAGCCCAAAAAGGGGACCGAAAAGGTTTCAATTCCGAAATATCCAGCCTCGGAACCAAAAACAGGTTCCTACACAGAGGAACAGGGATTGTCCTCCCAAATGCAAGGACATAAGTTCGGACAAGAACTTGAATCAATGGAGCCAGACTACACTCAGAGGAGGCTCCACATTCAAAAGGACACAGGGAAGATAAGCACTCTTCCCCCAATTAAAATGAAAAGAAGACTTGCCCTTCAAGAAAAGGACAAGCAGCCACAGGCAAAGGTGGCAAGACAAACAACTCCACCACCATCTCCACCACCATCAATGCACACATCACCGGTAGCCACTCCACCACTGATGCAATCCCCGACTCCTACTGCAATGAGTCAAGATGATCCCGACGCATGGGACCTTTATGATGCTCCGGTATCAGATAACAGCCCAGACTGTTACCCTGCGAGGCCGTCGCCACCTGAAGACAGTACATCCTACACGCAGGTCGTCTCAAGGGCAGCCGCTTTTCATAACGTCACCCTGCATGCAGAACCAATTGAGGATAATTTTTTGTTTAATACACTATCCTCCACTCATAGCCAATACCAAAGCTTACCTATGCTCCCTGGAATGCTAAAACACTCCAAACAAGTATTTCAAGATCCTGTGAAAGGCAGGGCCATAACTCCAAGGGTGGAGAAAAAGTACAAGCCACCGCCAACAGACCCTGTTTATATTACGCAGCAATTAACACCAGACTCTGTGGTTGTTGGTGCAGCTCGCAAGAGAGCAAACTCTCATACCTCGGGAGACGCTCCACCTCCAGACAAGGAGAGTCGCAAATGCAACGCTGCGGTAGAAAAGGGTTGCAGCACAAGCAGCAAACCAATGGCGCATTGCCAACTCACAGGCACTTCTGGCAAGATACGATAGAGCTCATTGGGACGAAATGCAGCATTTCATAGAACACTTACCCAAAGAGTTCCAGAAAAGGGCACAACAAGTGGTGGAGGAAGGACAAAGTATCTCAAATAATCAGATACGGTCAGCAATGGATGCAGCAGATACAGCTGCGAGGACAGTAAATACTGCAGTAACAATAAGGAGACACGCATGGTTGCGTACGTCAGGATTCAAGCCGGAAATACAACAAGCCATGCTGAATATGCCTTTTAATGAACAGCAGTTGTTTGGGCCGGAGGTGTACACTGCTATTGAGAAACTTAAAAAAAGACACTGATACGGCAAAAGCCATGGGCGCACTCTACTCCCCACAGAGCACAGGCACATTTCGCAAGACACAATTTAGAGGGGGGTTTCGAGGTCAACCTACAGAAGCCACAACCTCACAAGCAAGGCCCACTTACCAAAGCCAATATCAGCGGGGAAGTTTTCGGGGGCAATATAGAGGGGGACAATTCCAAAAGAATAGAGGGAAGTTCCAAAGCCCCAAAACTCCTCAAAACAAGCAGTGACTTCCAAGTCACACATCCCCAACACATAACACCTGTGGGGGGAGACTAAGCTATTTTTACAAACATTGGGAGGAGATAACAACAGACACCTGGGTACTGGCAATTATCCAGCATGGTTATTGCATAGAATTTCTCAAATTCCCTCCAAACGTCCCACCGAAAACACACAATATGTCAAAACAACACATGGATCTTCTAGGACTAGAGGTCCAGGCATTGCTACAGAAAGGAGCAATAGAATTAGTATCAATCCAACAGAAAGGAACAGGAGTTTACTCTCTGTACTTTCTCATACCCAAAAAAAACAAAACACTAAGACCTATATTAGATCTAAGAACATTAAATACCTACATCAAATCAGACCACTTTCACATGGTGACATTACAAGACGTAATCCCACTGCTCAAACAACAAGACTACATGACAACACTAGACCTAAAGGGTGCATATTTCCATATACCAATACATCCTTCACACAGAAAGTACCTAAGATTTGTATTCCAAAGGGTACACTACCAATTCAAAGTGTTGCCATTCGGAATAACTACTGCGCCAAGAGTCTTTACAAAATGCCTAGCAGTAGTAGCTGCGCATATCAGAAGGCAGCAAATACATGTGTTCCCGTATCTAGACGATTGGTTAATCAAAACCAACACACTAAAACGGTGTTCACAACACACAAAGTACGTCATAGAAACCCTACACAAACTAGGTTTCTCAATCAACTACACAAAGTCACACCTTCAGCCGTGTCAGACACAGCAATACTTAGGGGCAACAATCGACACAGCAAGAGCGATTGCCACGCCAAGTCCACAAAGAGTACAAGCATTTCACAATGTAATAAAGGTCATATATCCAAACCAAAGGATAAAAGTCAAAATAGTAATGAAACTACTAGGCATGATGTCCTCATGCATAGCTATTGTCCCAAACGCAAGATTGCACATGCGGCCCTTACAAAAGTGCCTAGCATCACAATGGTCACAGGCACAGGGTCAACTTCTAGATCTAGTGTTGATAGACCGCCAAACATACACCTTGCTTCAATGGTGGAACAATATAAATTTAAACCAAGGGCGGCCTTTTCAAGACCCAGTGCCTCAATTCGTAATAACTACAGATGCCTCCATGATAGGGTGGGGAGCACACCTCAATCAACACAGCATTCAGGGACAATGGAACAATCAGCAAAAACAGTTTCACATAAATCACCTAGAAGTAGTGGCAGTATTTCTAGCGTTAAAAGCTTTTCAACCAATAATAAGCCACAAACACATTCTTGTCAAAACAGACAACATGACAACTATGTATTACCTAAACAAACAGGGAGGAACACACTCAACACAGTTGTGTCTCCTGACACAGAAAATATGGCATTGGGCGATACACAACCACATTCGCCTATTAGCACAGTTTATTCCAGGAATTCAGAATCAATTAGCAGACAATCTCTCTCGGGATCACCAACAAATGCACGAATGGGAGATTCACCCCCAAGTACTACATACGTACTTCCAAAATTGGGGGACACCACAAATAGACCTATTTGCAACAAAAGAAAACGCAAAATGCCAAAGCTTCGCATCCAGGTACCCACAAGATCAGTCTCTGGGCAATGCATTTTGGATGAGTTGGTCAGGGATATTTGCATATCCTTCCATATCTAGTAAACAAGTTGAGTCAAAACAAACTCAAACTCATACTCATAGCACCAACTTGGGCAAGACAACCTTGGTACACAACACTACTAGACCTCTCAGTAGTACCTCATGTCAAACTACCAAACAGACCAGATCTGTTAACTCAACACAATCAACAGATCAGACACCCCAATCCAGCATCGCTGAATCTAGCAACTTGGCTCCTGAGGTCTTAGAGTTCGGACACTTACACCTTACACAAGAATGTATGGAAGTCATAAAACAAGCTAGGAAACCAACCACTAGACATTGCTATGCAAATAAGTGGAAAAGGTTCGTTTATTATTGCCATAATAATCAAATTCAACCTTTACATGCATCAACTTCATTGTTTAGGATACCAGTCATTAAAGCCTTTATGGAAGGCCTAAAAAGAATTATACCACCAAGAACACCACCAGTCCCTTCATGGAACCTCAACATTGTATTAACACGACTCATGGGGCCACCTTTTGAGCCCATACACTCATGTGAAATGCAATATTTAACATGGAAAGTTGCATTTCTAATTGCCATCACATCTCTAAGAAGAGTAAGTGAAATCCAAGCATTTACCATACAAGAACCATTTATTCAAATACACAAGCATAAAGTAGTTCTTCGAACAAATCCAAAATTCTTACCAAAAGTCATATCACCGTTCCACTTGAATCAAACAGGAGAACTACCAGTGTTCTTCCCACAACCAGATTCTGTAGCTGAGAGAGCACTACATACGTTAGACATCAAAAGAGCGTTAATGTACTACATTGACAGAACCAAACAAATTCGGAAAACAAAACAATTATTTGTTGCTTTCCAAAAACCTCATTCAGGAAATCCAATTTCCAAACAAGGCATTGCTAGATGGATAGTTAAATGCATTCAAACCTGTTATTTCAAAGCAAAGAGACAACTGCCTATTACACCAAAGGCACACTCAACTAGAAAGAAGGATGCTACCATGGCCTTTCTAGGAAACATTCCAATGACTGAGATATGTAAGGCAGCCACATGGTCTACGCCTCATACGTTTACCAAACACTATTGCGTGGATGTGTTAACAGCACAACAAGCCACAGTAGGCCAGGCAGTACTACGAACTTTGTTTCAAACAACTTCAACTCCTACAGGCTGAACCACAGCTTTTGGGGAGATAACTGCTTACTAGTCTATGCAAAGCATGTGTATCTGCAGCTACACATGCCATCGAACTGAAAATGTCACTTACCCAGTGTACATCTGTTCGTGGCATGAGACGCTGCAGATTCACATGCGCCCACCCGCCTCCCCGGGAGCCTGTAGCCGCTTCGAAGTTGATCTTGAACAATTGTAAATTTGTAAATATATCACCTTAAACTACATTATGTACATACATGTTTACTCCATTGCATGGGCACTATTACTGTAATACACAACTCCTACCTCACCCTCTGCGGGGAAAACAATCTAAGATGGAGTTGACGCCCATGCGCAATGGAGTCAAAATGGGAGGAGTCCCTCGATCTCGTGACTCTCAAAGACTTCTTTGAAGAAAACAACTTGTAACACTCCGAGCCCAACACTATATGGCGGGATGTGCAAAGCATGTGAATCTTCAGCGTCTCATGCCACGAACAGATGTACACTGGGTAAGTGACATTTTCCATATATATATATATATATATATATATATATATATATATATATATATATATATATATATATATATATATATGGTCTGGTGCTTCCAAAAGAGAATAAATTAATCCCTGACCCCTCACATCCCTCATTCATCAGACACTCTGTGGTAATGCACCAAATCAACTCTCCATTACCACCAGCGGCAGTGTTCTCAGATGCGGAAAAAGCATGAGAATCATTGGATTGGCATTTTCTTTTTGTGATGCTCTGCAGGGGAGGCCTAGGAAATGACATAGACTGGATATCCCTATTGTATATGGCTCCCATGCGGATGACCAAAGATATATCAGCAGTTATAACAATATGTTTACCAATACTCCACAGGGATGCCCATTGTCTGTTGTTATTTGCAATTGCTATTGAGCCCTTGTCATGTGCCCTGTGGGAGCATCACTTTAACAGGGGCTTAAAATGTTGGGAATCCTATGTGAATACAAATCTGTTCTATGTGGGAGACCCAGAACATACTGTTTCGCTTTATCAGGAAGATTCTTAGATTTGGCAATGACTGGGCTGTGCAGAAATTAGAATAAATCTCTGATGTTTCCATTAACTCCTGCAAGGTCTGGAGTTCCCACTCCTCCCTTTTCAATATGTTACTACAAAGCCGTCCCTGCTCTGCATCCTTATAGTGCCCTCTGAAATATACCCTGAAGTTTGTGCGTATCCTACTTTTGCATTACCGTATTTCGATGTTGCATCATGATATGCATGAAGGAATACTCAGTTCTGAAATCACAAAACAGATCATTGATTGATAGAAAATGACAGTTTCAAAGAATTCTCAAACCAATGAACGTGTGTGAGCTTTCCCAGTTTTTCACAAATGAAAGCCATGTGCAGTGATCACCAGTTTGTATCACAGTAAAGAAGAAAATTAGTGACCGTGATTATTAAGGAAACTAGAGTGAGGAAGATCCTCAGGAGGCAATTTGTGGCATGTCCAAACGATTATGACTGTGATAATTTTGGCACAGAATAGGGTGCACTGAATTGCAGGAACACTAATATACTCAAACGGCATTTGAATAAGTATCTTGATCTTGGTCCTGGTGAAAGCCAGTTATCCAGATGTGGCAAATCTATGGTTGAAACGTGTCAATCCCTGATGCAGGAGTTGGTTACCCTCTCCTATAGAACTGCATATTGTTTTTAATCTTGCCAGAGGACCCAAGTAGAAAATCCCAAGATAAACATAGGGTACCTTTAGGCAATTTTAGATGTGGATCACTGCCTGCAAAAAATAGCTCCCTTGATAGCCAAGGATGAGCATGCCCAAATACTGGCAGCATCCGGGCGAGGACTTGATGATGAAGCATACCACCCAAAAAAAAACATAGTAGGTGAGAGTCCTTTTAAAAACTAATAGTGATGGCTTGGGTGGATACAAAAACAGGACATCTTCCTTTCAAGTGTGTTCCTTCTCCTTTGGTTAGCTTACTTCAGGCCTGGTATAGAGTACAGTAGAGCCTGTTTTGACACATATATTGCCTTAGTAACTTTAGAACTGTAGTTAATGAATTGCAATTATCTTTCTCTCTTGTGGATATGTTTTTTGTATTAGCATGTCGCACCCAAATCCCCTCTTAAATCTTCCTAACTCCTCCCATTTAGTAGTAATTATTGCCCATTTTCCCACCATTCTCCATGGTACCTACCACATGTGCTACTAACTTGTATATGTGTGCGGAGATCATCAACACAGTGTCCTAGATCTCTGTACAGAAAAGGTATGAGCGGCATAGCTGGAAGTCTCCGGCTATAGGTTTGTGAACTGCATTTTGTTTTTTAAGTAGTAATACTTTAATTGTAGTAATTTAACTGTAGCAATGCAGTTTATAAATCACGCCGATACTGTAAAGGACTGCCTTCCTCAATTGCATATAATTTGCCAAGATTAACCATGTGTTCCTTGTCTCAAAGTCAGTTTAGAGTTCATGAGATGAATACAAATTAAATTGTGGTTCTGGGAATGTGAATGCCACTAATTCAATTAGTCTTGAGGAGGCTTTACAGCCTGCATGTCAGTCAAGGATAACAGTAACTGTAAAGTGCAAATTGCATCATATTTATAATTTGTGTTTTTGTTTTAGCATCAAGATCCACGATCTTTCAGAACTTAAAGAAATGTATGCCATTATAAACCTGGACGATGAAACAAAAGGTAACTAAACCCTCCTTTCGATTTTGATATGAAGAAAATCACACATATCTTATTATCATAGGCAATTCGCCTAAAAAGTTGATGGCGATTTCCCCATAAAAGCACTAGTGTTTTTTGTTTTTTAATATATTCTGTGACTATGCTGTGAGTTTCTTTCACATTGGGCTGTTTCATCATGAGTTGTTGCAGCGTGGCCTATTGTAAGAATATCCAGATTAAAAAAACATGATATTTGTGAATGTCAAGATGTGTCAATAGTTTGGGACATTGGTAACTGGTCACTTAACAACCATTCTTCCAGCACATTGCAAGATTCTCTCCGAGGACTCATTGGTGGATGATGAGTGTCTTGTTCATGCGAAGTCTTGCACGATGTTCTAGTTTTCATCCAGAAGCAGGCAGCACCTGCTATTTTTTGTAAGATATCAGGTTAAATATAGCGATCCAGCCATTCAAAAATAATTTTCATTGGCACTTTGACAACTTAGTGCACAATTCACAAACACTCTTTTAAAGGTCTAACTCTGCTCCTCATAGGTTGCTTTGTACGACTTCAGGGCATAGATAACCATATCTGAACACATTATAGACCTACTCCATGCCATGATCGAGTACATTTCTCTGTGGCTTAAAATCTACCTATTGATGTGTTTATTGCACTGGAAGTTAAGACTCACTATACAGGGATTTCCCACCATCATCTATTAAAAAGTGGGACATGAATCTCTTTCAGAGAAGTGCTGAATCAAGCTGTCAATCAATAAATCAACTTGGATTTATAGAGCGTGGCTAATCACCCGAAAGCGTATCCAGGCACTTCAAGCTTCCTGGGCCAAGTTGAAAAGCCATATCTTGAGTCCCTTTCTGAATTCCTGCAGGGAGGATGCGATTCAGAAGTGGAGGGGGAGGTTGTTCCAGGGCTTGGCGGTGAGGTAGGAGGAGGATCGTACTCCACTGTAGCTTTGGCGGATGAGGGAAGTGTGCGCGAGGACGGCAAATTGCAGGTGTCTGGAGGGTTGGTGGAAGTTCAAGCCGTGGTTGATGTATGTTGCTCCTAGGTCTTGAAGAGCCTTGTAGGTATGTGTCAGTATCTTAGAGTGGCATCTTTTCTGGATGAGGAGCCAGTGGAGGTTCCTAAGGTGGGGGTGATGTAGGTCCATTTAGGGAGGTTGAGGATGAGTGTAGTGGCTGCTTCCTGAATCGTCTGGAGTCTTTTCAGGAGTTGGGTGGTGATTCCTACATAGAGAGTGTTGCAGTAGTCCAACCCGCTTAGGTGACGTTTTCCTGATGGGGAGCCATCTGAAGATCTTTCAGAGCATGCAGAGGGTATTTAAGCAGGCGTGGGAGACTAAGTTGATCTGGAATTTCATGGTGAGTTTGCTGTCCAGTATGATGCCGAGGTTCCGGGAGTGGTCTGGTGGTGTGGGTCCGAGGTTGGAGTGTTATCAGGTTTCTTTCCACAGAGAGGTGTTGCTGTCTTCATCCAGTCTGCAACACCCGTCATGCAGTTGGGGAAGTTGTTTATAGTATTGGGGGACTGTATGGTAAAGAAGTAAAGTTCCAGCCAACAGTGCTTTTTCTGAGGATATACTTGGACTACAAAGGAAGAGGTCAGTGGTAGTACTGGCAGCAACAGTAACACTAATCAGTTTATTGCCCAACTGCTAAACTGAACTAACCTTTCACTTGTGATAATGTGCTGGAGTTTCTTTTTCAGTTGTTCAGACTGCAGCATCTACACCCCACCACCGGACTCACTGCCTTTACTCTGGGGCCTTTTATTCCTTCACCTCTCCTGGAGCTGCTTTCTAACTTCTGTAGTCACATTCTTTCAGAAGGTCCCTCCTGTTCAGGATCCTGCCTTCTCAGTGCAGACTCAGATGTATACACCAGATACAAGTAGGAAACCAGTTCCCAACTGCACTATAGCTGCTCCCTTTAGCCATTCGTTCTATTTGTCCTCTTGTTTCCACAGGTAGCTATAATTAAACAGACACAACATCCTAGGCAGGGAGCTTGGTTGATTGCACCTGCCACCCACATAGTTCATCTCCTCTCTGAATACAGAAGGTAATTTCGATTGTGCTACCTAGCAGGTGCTTCACAGCCTTGTAAACCTCCAAGGAAACTATAATGTGTTGGGGTGGGTGGGGCGATGAGGGGGGGAGGCTCCTGTAATAGATGTTGAGCATATGCAACAGCAGGTCTGCTGCTTTGGTTGCAAGGATGAATACTCGAGTTCTCTCTGAAGTCTTGCCACAAGGTCTTCTCTCTCAACAGGAACACCCAGGAGACATTCCCCTTCAAGTTGCTCAAGACAACACACTGGATATAAATGAGGGGTTAAATAAAAAAAAAAACAGTATAAAAGTAGTTCAACGTGTAGTTATATTGTGGAGAATATAAGACCCAAATAGTTTCCTCGAACTTGTGTTTCCGCTACCTTGGTCATACACTTTGGTATGAATGAATATATCATAATGGCTCATATCTGAAGGACTGGTGAATTTATGCATAATCTGTTGTAGCTTAAATTAATTAATTAACTACTTTTGTTGGCATATTTGTTTTCCAAATAGTAATCAATTAACTTTTTACAACAGTTAGTGTTTTCTCTTTTTGCAGGTCTAGACTGGCTATCCTGGACAGATGATGGGCAGTTACTGGCTGTATCTACACAAAGAGGGTCGCTGCATGTCTTCTTAACAAAACTTCCAGTACTTGGTGACACGTGTGGAACAAAGATTGCTTATCTTACCTCTCTTCTCGAAGTCACTGTGGCCAACTACATTGAAGGAGTAAGAACACTGTAATACATTTATTTCACAAATACATACACTCGCACATATCATGATAATATTTAGCTATCCTTGTGTCAATTATGTGAGTGGGAAATGTTTGCAATTGGAAAACAAGTTTATGTTTTAGATTTGCTTTATATGATTCTTGTTTTAAATTCGATGTTAATTGAGAACTAGATTAATAGCTGAAATCACGTCACTTCAGAAGAAGACTGGACCATGCTTTTATAAATATCCACTATGCATTATTCTGCAGTTTTTCAAGGCATTTATGAGCCTGTTATTATTGCTTATATAGTATGCTGCCAATCTTATTTAATCTAAAAAAAAAAATCATTTTCAAAAGATAGTTTCTGAGATGTGTGGGCCAAATAGTTTCAATCCTTTCTAAAAGCAGAATTTATGGCAGCAAAGTTTAATTGACTGCAATCTAAAATGTGGTCTGTTATTGCCTGACATTGACAGAAAGCACATTAGAGGCACCAATGTGGGTTTCCTAGCCTCTTAAACACTTTTGACTCAGATAAAGTCTAGGGTCTTGTAGAACAGACTGTAGGCCAGTGTTCGTTGAATGTAAATGTATCAAACTGCAGCAATGCAAGGGTTTGTGTAAATTTCCAAATCCTTCCCCTGGGGCATTGGACTAGACAGGGCTATCCTGTCTCCTATATCACTCTTGTTGACATTGGTGTACCTAGCAGCCTGGATGCAAAAGGACACAAATGGCTTGAAGAATCAGAAAAAGGAATCTTCCTTTATGTACATTGCCTATTCTTCTATATAGCAGATCATTTATCAATGGGGCCATTGCTGTTGATTGTTTTGAAAAGATTTGGAAGGTATGCACTTTAAAACTAGAGCAGGCTCGTCTTGTTTCTGCAGGCACTGGGCAAAAACGCTGGTATATTAAGGTGTCCATGGTTAGTAACATTAGAAACACTTGCATACTAGAGACTGAGACGTTGTGCTAAAATGTATTGTTTTATTAATTAGATAATGCATTGGTTTTCGTTGATCATTTATCTGTGGGGAGAGGAGCCCGATTCAAATTAGTAAAAAATTTTCAATTTTCCTCCCATGACTGGCAGCATATGGAGACCTAGCAGCTCTGCAAGCTATTCACAGTATTCATATATCCTAGCTTCACAATTTATATAAGGAGGTTTGAAAATATGGGCTACTTTTCTAATTTGATAAAAAGTTACTTTGTATCTTGTCACACATTTAATATACGTACTCTCAGCTCAGTCATATGTAATGTATAAACTCATAGAAATCACTTTATAACATGCATTTTTCAAATTAAGTATGATAAGATAAAAATAGTCTAGTTCAAGCATAAGGCTAGGTGGCATCACGGATAGAGAAAATGTAATATATGAACGATTGGTAAACTGATTAGTATGGGCAGATGCTGCAAAATCAGTTCGATTTACAAACAACATTCTGTACAGAAGTAAAAACATCTTCCCTTGTCTGATCAACAGCATTTTTATTATGTAATTAATGTCTAGCGTGCTATTCTCCAGACGTTCATGACAATGGGATAAAAGCCAAAAAATGTAAGCACAAGTTATACATGAGTTTATTTTAGTCAAAAAGCCTACTGAGTTGTTTTTTTTCTGATGTCAAAACAAATTTAGTAACTCCATGCTTGCATCTGCACTTCATGATGCAGATCTGTACACTTACGTGCTCACTGCTTACTTGTAGAAACCTCACTGTATCTCCTCAGTAGGCGCTTCTACAATACGTTCTAGATCAAACCCACAAGCTCAGAAATTTGGCTGTATCAGGCTCTCCATTTACAGCTTTAATATTCCTATAGGAGCAACCAATCACCGTTTCTGTTGAAGTGGAACCCAGCTTTGTCGCTGTCGGTCCTTTTCATTTGGCTGTGGGAATGAATAATCGTGCTTGGTTTTATGCACTTACAGATAATGGTGAGTATTCTTTAAATTATTTTAAAATTATTTTTCAGTTGGCTATTGCTGGAAAGACGCTTTGCCTTGCTTGTTATTCTCTTTCTGTCTTTGCCATCATTCACAAAATGTGTGTCTGCACCAAACCTTTCAGCAAATGTGTAAAATGTTTTTTACTCCTACAAACCAACCACCTTTTTTGGGACACATCGGACATGAATTTACTTCAGTTAGTGGAGTAATAACAGGTGCCGAACACTAAAATTGAGGCCCAGACATATTTGCAGGCCAGTTTGTTTCCAGGCTGCTACCCTATCTATCCTCACCCTTCTAGCATACTTCACTTAGGCATTCCCCTTCTGAGTTTGTGCATGCACATATTGCACTGTACCCATCACAGTTTTGCCACAGACATGGGTAATTGTATGTGTAGAACTATATTCCCTCTTACTACACCACTAGCAGATTCCTCAAGACCAGTTATGCGCTAACTACCTGTAAGGACGGTGCCTTCCTTTGTGCCAAAACCAAAATATTTGGCTTTATCAGTATCCAATGTCAAGCCTCCACAGTGAAATGAGCATTGTATTTTGTACTCATCCTTTTGAATGCTTCTGTTGTAAAGGAGCACAACCACACAGTTAGTGGTGTGTAAAGCTACTGTTTTTTTACAAAGGATGTAAAACAAGTAAATTCTTTGTGCATCTGAGCAGCAGCCTCTACATAATAAAGTTGTAATCAGGACAGTGAAATCCTGTTTCCAAACTATATTTTAAAGGAGTGAAAAATAAAATATTGGTGTCATCAAGCCACATTTATTACACGTTCCCTTTGAAGTCAATGAGTCTTCCAGAGTCACATTTCTCCAAAATGTAGGTAACCCTACAGCCATGCTTCTTCTCCCAGAGGTTGAGCAGGTCTCTGTCAGGAATTATGTACCAAAATGAGAGTGCCATTTGATCACATCTTCTCGGAAGAGGTCAAAGACATAAACATAAACAATATAAAATATTTTTAAGTTCTTTTTACGAGGTCAGTGCTGTGGTGAGCAGCTTCAGGGTAAAGCCATCAATGTCCGTAAGAATTGCCCACTGAGGATTCAGTGGTTGTTTTATCTTTCTAACCTTAGATTTTATTTTTGTACAGTAACGGAACAGATCACATATCTGCATCAAAATCATATTATTTTCAGTAACAAACCACATTGTTTTCAAGCTGCAAGATATACGTAAGTCAGACAAACTCGGTTAATGTCCTACAAAATGTCTACTAAAATGTCACTTTAAATAATTGTGCTTTGTATGTGAAAACGTTTTTGAATATGAATGTCAGAACTGTATTCCAGTGAGTTATCTTTTTTTCTGATTAACTTTTTAGGTGTAGAAAAACTTAAGGACGTTGAGTATCTTGGGACAGTGGCTAGCATGTGCCTTAACTCAGATTATGCTGCTGCTTTGTTTGAGGGCAAAGTGCAGCTTCATGTGGTAAGGTTCAATTTTGGCTGTTTATTCCATCTGAAAATGTATTGTGACTGAATGCATTATTAAAACAGAAACATGTAACACCGAGGCATCAAACTGTCATACGGTCATAGCAGTCATTAGTATGTCTCACTAGAGCAGATCAGCCCTGGTAGACCTACGTTGGACATCCCTCTTCTGGAGTCTCTTGATTCATCATAAAATTACATGATAGTTCTGGAACAATCTGGTCAAATGAGGCATTTGCCAATCAGGATTCAGATGCAGGATATTGGTCCAGAGTTCAATATTATGTCATGTGGAACCATGTTTCATTATAATAGGTTTTGAGGTTTTTTCCAACTACCAACTATACTGTTTGATAAAAGCCAGCTAAAAAGCGCACCTTTTAGATAAAGAGAGTGTTCAGTAAAGGAGTCTTGAACCTTTTCCATAGTAAGAGCTTCCTATGGTCCTTCAAAATAAATGTGAACTGCAAAAATAAATTATCAGTGTTAACATTAATGACAGCTTCATACAAACACCCATTAGAGGCCAATGCATGCAGGATTACCAGTAGTGACAACCTTGGTGTACAGGCAAGGACACTAGCAATAATGCCCAAAAAGCATTATCAATTTTAATTTTCAGTGCCTCTATGTGTCACAGCAGTCATGTATGCAATGCACCCGATACCTCAGAAAAAAATCAGTTTTAAGACCACCCAATACAGCTTGAATTACCAGCCTCAAATTATATTTTATATATTTGTATAACCCAACCAAACTAAAGCTATACACTTACCAATAGTGCCTACACATAGGGGAGCTAGTCAAAGGAAGCTGGAAAGCCACCATTAACTCCCGAGCTACTCGTTGGGGAACCCTAATTTAGAAGTTTATCTTCCTAACACAACTTAGACAAGAAGTCTTCCATCTCACCAGGTATTTCTTCATTAAAAAAACTCTACAGATTTAATTGATAAAAACTGAAAAGTTCCTGCTTGTACACAATACAACTGTTCCTGATGACAGGAACAGAATACTCATCCATATCTGCACAGACTTCTTTGATACTAATCTGTTTTCACCCAATCTGCCTCATTCTACGTAATACGGTGATAGTTTGACACCTAATTAGTTGCATGAACTAATTATATATACCTTACCTGAAATTTGTGGGATGTGCCTTATCCTCTTTTGAAGGAGCTCTGTACACTTTTCATTCATTTTGTTGTCCTTCACCTGCACCTGAAATAGGCGTTAGCAACCAGCCACTTAAAGAAACGTAGTTGTATTTCTCCATTGAGGTAGTGATGACTAGGCTCCTAATCATAAACGTCTGAAGAACTTACCATAAACTGTTCAATCTGGCATATTCAGTCCTCTTTTGATAATGGACAGAGTTAAACTCCAAGTATCAGAATGCAAACCAAAATGGCACAGTATGAGCCACTTATACCTAGCGTGGCACAGCTTTATAACTATATATATGAGTGAACCACCTTGATATGTAGGCGTTTGATACCACACTGCCTCAAGAGCTACAAGAGCCGTTTCATTGTTAATGAAGGAATTCTCAGTTCTGGGTCTGGAAATGCATTGTCAGAGACAGATGCTTTGTAGTTTTTATCATAATATGCTGTAACTTTGTATAATAGGCTGATAATCTTTTCTGTTTGCTAAGTATTAATTCACAGTGACTGAGTATGAATTCTATTCTTTTTTATTGCAGATTGAAAGTGAAGGATTGGATAGTCAGGAAGAACGAGAGACACGCCTCTTCCCAGCACTTGATGATAAGTGTCGGATTTGGTGTCATGCCTTAACTAGTGACTTCCTCGTCTATGGAACTGATGTATGCATTTTCTTAACATAGGAAGTGATAGGTTGTGAGGTGTTATTTATCCTACCATTCCCTTTCCATTTTAATGTTTGCTCAGTTTAGTTTAATAGGACTTGATGCATTTGGTTCCTTTATTGGGAGGAAACCTCTAGCCAACTTGGGGAATCATGCAGATGCTTAATTGTGTTGATTTGCAACTTGTTAGTATTTCAGGGATTTGTTTCTGGGCACAGGTTGTGTCCCTATCTTTAGGGTAAATGTGGTTGTAAAAGGGTAAGTTATCCCAGTGGCCCCATGAAAGCTGTGCTCTTGCAGCTGATCTTTCGGACGGTTGACTGCACATGAGCACATGTATGTGCACATGTGGTCTCAACGAGTAGGTCTGTAGTGCAGAAGGCAAGATCTCTGGAGCCAATCGCAGGAAGGGTTCCCCTTTGAGGTTTTGGAGGAAGGAACCCAGCAGGTAGGGTTGTGGTTACACCGTCTTAGGAGTGGTCTTTAAACCGACTACTTCAAGTCTCCATTTTAGAATGTCCCAAAATGCTGTTCAGGAGGGTTGGGAAAGGTGTGGAGTGATGATGTGCAATCCCAGATTGGACAGGGATGCATACATTATGGAACATTCAGCTCCCCAATTACAATTCTCTGTGCAAGGGAGAGGAAGTATAAATTTTGCAGGACCCTCAAGAAGACCTGACCTTTGTCTAGAGCACTGGGGCACTCTGGACTTGGACAGAATGAAACTCCATGGATCTCCTTCCCCAGGGCCAGGGTGTAAAGGTGTCCCCTTTACACCCACTGTGGGACCCCCTGAGGGGCAATAGAGGGATGGACCTGTTGGGAGACCATGAAGGAAAAAGGTTCCATTGAAGGGTAACCCTAATCGGAGGACAGTCTCTTTTGACTTCTGTCACCACATGGGTGCCCTCCAGGTGGCCAAAGGATGCCGTGGGGTCTGAAGAGTGCATGCAGTGAGGGTATTGTCCCTTTAAAGGGTTTGGGTGCAGCTAGAGGTTGACTTCACGCTGAGGAGAACACTAGGTGCTTGTCACAGGAGTGGTTCATGGCCAGGAACTAAAAGACGGGCCCTGAGCTCTTTCTAATGATGGGGGAGCAAAGAAGAAAAATAGCCCCTAGATCAAAACAGGGGTTAAGACCAAGAGACCACAAATTAATGCTGGAGCCTGCCACCAGGAACCAAACAAGCCCAAGATTGACCAAAACGTCACAATGGGGCCAGAGAAAACACTGGGAGACGTGTGATGCAGTGATCGGTCATGCATAGCTTGTGGAAAACCCCCTAGGAAGAGAATTGTCTAGTGGGCCAGCATGGTGTCTGTGTTAAATGTATTCCAAATGTCCCTGGGAGCCTCCATCTCTCTCAGATCTGACACCAAAGAGCAGAAGAAAAAGTGAGAATTATCATGCTATGTTACAAAATATCTTCAGGGGCCCGCCTCTCCTTGGAGACCGAAAGAACAAGTGCTACTGCTGTACTTTAAAAGAACTTGCTACCAGGGAGGCCAGGGAGTACCACAGTGTGCCTCCTCTGCAGCCCATGTCCAGATGTGGAAGAATCTGTGGGCACACCACTACCACAGCCCAGATGGAAGCAGGGAAGTGAATGCCATTAACTCCTGCAATTTGAGATGTTATCAGTGATGTCATAAATTATGTTTTAGAACAAATCATGAGTGATATGATATATGAAGTCATAAGCAGTGCGATGCGGGGGCACACTTTATAGTTAGCTCTGCTAACTACAACTGGTGAATTTATGTGGGTTTTTTTGTTTTGTTTTTAGTTTAAAACGTGAATGTTGTCACTGGCATATTCACCTAACTATAACATTACTTTAACCTTTGTTTTTTCAGTGAAAACACACATATATATATATATATATATATATATATATGTGTGTGTGTATATATATATATATATATATGTGTATATATATATATATATATATATATATATACCTACCTATAGACCTCTTTTGACATGGTTACCCCCCACTTTTTGCCTGGTATCTTCTGTAGTTTTTGACTGAAAGTGCACTAGGTTCCTGCTAACCAGGTCACCAGTTCCATATCTCTTTCCCAAAACTGCACAGTTGTTTCCCAAATGGGCAAAACCTTTGGCACCCTCTAAGTCTCCAGTAAATGGTACCCCTGGTACCCAGGGCCTTGGGTACTAAAGAGGGTGGCATACTTAGGAATTCTGGAGCACGAATGTTGCCACCCTCAGGGACCTTTCACCAAGCACATGACAGGCTGCCATTGCTGGCTGCATGTCTTGGCACAAACAAAATTGAAAGCACAATATGGCACACAGGTTGAGTGCCATGTTTCCTAACACTGCATGCAATATATGTAAGTCACCCCTCTAGCAGGCCTTACAGCCCTAAGGCATGGTGCATTAAATGACATGTGAGGGCAGATATGCCCCTGCTATGTCTTTGTCGATTCTGAGACATAGTAGTGACCAGGGAACCCATTTTACATGCATGTGCTGGACACTGGTCAATACTAGTACCACAGCTACATCAAGCTTCACTGAAGATAGGACTGTTTAGTATCAAACATCTCGTATTGATAAACCCTCACTGATGCCATTGATGTATTTATCAATACTTGCACCCAGAGGGCACCTTAGAAGTGCCCCCTGAAAATCTACCAGTCTCTGGTGTGCTTACTGACCAGTTCGAGCCAGCCTGCCACCGTCAGGCAACAGACAAGAGTTTGACCTCCTAGGGTGAGAGCCTTTGCTCTCAAGAGGCCTAGAACAAAGACCTGTCTGGGAAGAGGGCGTAACACCCCTCCCAGAGTATGGCCTGCCGATTAGCCGATTAGCCTCCCTGGGCCAGTAAGCGTCAAATCTGGCTCCCCTCACTTGAGAGGAAGCCACCCCCAAACACCCCCCCCCCCCAGTCCAGAGCCCATTTAGCACCTGGACAGGCGAGAAAATTTGGTGTTCAGGTAGGAGTGCCACCCCCAGGCCAGTACCACCCCTAAGATGGGCTACTTCGTGGTGGACACAATGTTTCAGAAGTTGCCATCTTTATGATGGCATACTTGGGAATTCTGGACCACTTCCCACACTAAGTTGTCATATAGGTGGTGTAGTGACTCCAAGGGTCAGTAGGCCATTGGCTACTACCCTATACCCCTCTAGCACCCCTACATCCAGTATTTAGGGAAGCCCCTGGCACCAGAGAAGAAGATCCTGATGACCTAATAAGACAAGGGACACCGAAGAGCTGCAACTGCAGGATAGGAGAAAAGAAGCAGCTGACCTGGTACCAACAAACCCAGCCTGTCTGCGTCCCTCGACGAAACCTACACCAAAGTCACCTTGTCCTGCAGCTGTGACTCCATAAACCTAGGAGGGACTGCCTTCCTTCAATAAAGACTCAAGACTTCTCTTGAACAGTGGACCTGTTCTCCAGAATCCTCCAAAGAAGGTACTCTGAAGCCTCTGGAACCGTCAAAAGCCGACAAATGACGTCACCACTGCACCTGCCATCTCCGACCTGAGGTGAAGTGGACTACTGGTGCCAACAATGTAGCCCAGTTCCCCAGAGTCCATCATGGTATCAGCCCTCCTGGACTCCCCGAAACCGCCTACAGCCTCTGCACTCAGGCTCACTCTCCCACGGCTTCTGCGATGAAAGAAACCCAGTGCCTAAAATAACCACTGCATCCGTCGCGCCTCCAGCCCGAGTTGAAGTGGGCCCCTGGTGTCAACAAAGTCCCCCACCTCTGCTGAACTTGAGTCCACTGTGGTTTCACCCCTCCTCGACGAAGCCTGCAGCCTCAGCCCACAGGACCCCTGCACCGCTAGTGCTCCCGGACACAGAAACCCAACACCAAAGGACACCTCTGCACCAGTCACCCCCTGACCCATGGAGAAGAGGGCCAAAGTTGCACCTACATCCCAGAGCACCCCACATTTGTAATCTACCTGTTGGTTGACCTTGACTGGCCTCCTGGCCAGAGCCTGCAGCCTTTTTTTCCACAAAGACTGATTTCCATTTGAATACATTGGGCACCCAAGGCTGTACCACACCTCTGCAGCCGGCCACACCAGTGCCACCTGGAGTGAACTGTTGATGTGGTCCTGACCCTTACCCAATACTCACCTTAAGTCTCGGAGATTGGTTCTGTAAGTCGTCATACAGTACCTGATTCCAGAACTTGTTTTTCCTCGCATAGGATAACATTGCAGAACTCAAAAATTGCACTGTGTCCACTTTCGTAATTAAAACGTACCTGAATTATTTCTTTCTAGTGCCTAAACATATATAAAGATACCTGCTATTTTTATAAATTGGTGTGGATCTCCTGCTTGAGTTGTCTCATTTATTGACTGTTCTGTGTATGTGTAGATGTCATGCACTCTATGTTAAGTCTAAGGCTGCTCAACCACACTACCCCTAAATAGGGCACTTTGGGATTTGATAGCAAGCCCTTTCCACTCATGGGGAACCCTTTACACATTAGTAACATACTGCATAACTGTGTGTGTATGTATGTGTGTGTGTGCATATATATATATATATATATATATATATATATATATATATATATATATATATATATATATATATATATATATATATATATATATAAAAAAATATATAACATTACTTAAACTTTAGTTTTTTCAGTCTGTATATATGTATGTGTGTGTGTGTGATGTGTCGGTGTGTCGGTGTGTCTGATGTGTCTGTGTGTCATTGTGACCAGTTTTTATGATGTTGCATTGGTTTATCATGACTTAGTTCTGCTTTACAATTGGGGTCACACCCTGACAACACCACTAGGCCTTAATTTTAAGAGCTACACCACATTATATTGTGTCTCTTGTGTGAAGAGGGTATTATGGTTTTAGAGTTGTGGGCTTCCTAAATGTGTGAACTATTAAAGAAAGTGTGACCTGAGGCTTTTCCTGCTGGCCGCTCGTATATTGACATGAATTAATGCAGTGTTAAGTAGTGTGCATGTAATTAAAGCACTGACTGGATAATTATTTATTGGGTATTATTTGTTGCGTACCTGTAAACTGGGCTACTAGCCAACACTACCTGCACTGAGAAGGTCTTGGACTGGTCGGCCTCACTACGCTGAAACAGTCAAGTGCTGCAAAGGGGTGTTTGGTTCCCAACAGTCAGAAGATTTCTGACTTACTTGTGGAGGCCTCACATGCTTCCCAAATAATAACCCTGTTTCTTAAGACATCTGCGAAAACGCATACCTGTCCTTCTCCACAAGTCATAGAATTGCCTTCATTCAACTTGTGGTGTGCTTTGGATTATCTAACTGCAAAATAAGTGTGTCTGGATCTGCTGAATAAAATTAACAGGTACATGCAAATGTTCAAAAATAGGGTAATTTTTCTGAATGGTTTGCAAAGGCATTCTGCAGATCTGTGGTACTGTGGTGGTATATAGCTAAAAAGTATTAATAAGTTAAAGCATCTTCTGTGTAAATATAGGTACAGACAGAATGCATCCAAAAATAAAGTGTTGCTTAACACCTGGGGTCAGATCTTAATTAGAGGTAGGCCTAACCTGCCATTCTTCTCTACTGCCAGTGACCCAATTCCAATCTTTTCTACTGGCCAAAAGAATGCAAATGTCACAATTTGGCAACAGAAGGCAGCATAATACTGGGAATTTCTTTGCACACAGCAGTAGATCCACAGGGAACTATATCTTAGAACCTGCTAGTCCTCCATCTAAGGAAGTTGATCCCAGGTTCATATCTTGAGTTTTGATTATTCAGCTGTTACTGGTCTAAATACTTTTAATGGCCTTGATATAGCCTGCATTAATTTTACCTTCTCATTAGATATGGTGAACAGTGGCCTTTAACTATTCTGGCTCTTAGGAGAACAACAATATGGTATCAAACTATGTTCGCTTGTAGATTTGTTATTAATATTTTTTGAGACATTCTGTTTTGTAGCAGACATGGTTTTGAATTTGTTTAAAACAACCCTTTTTCAAAATAAAGACATTACTTTGATTAGTTTTTAATAAAATGTTTTGCATGTATCTACTTCTTTGTTATGAGTTAATTTGCAATGATGTATATTTTTTTCTTTTTCTTAAGACTGGAGTTATTCAGTATTTCTACATAGAAGACTGGCAGTATGTGAATGAATATCGGCACACGGTTGGCGTTAAAAAAGTTTTTCCTGATCCCTCGGGGACAAGATTAGTTTTTATTGATGAAAAAAGTGATGGCTTTGTCTACTGTCCTGTAAGTCAAGCAGTCAATGAAACCTATCTGTCATGTTTTTTGCTATGGTCTAGGCTAGCTCATGGTATGTTCAGTTGTACAATGTATGTAACACATATTTTGCTGTTTGCCGCTTTTAGATTTTTTTTTATTCTAACTGTTAATTTCTGTTCCTCACCAAGTCAAGCTTTGACATTTTCATTCACTCATCACAAACCATACATTTAGTGGGAACATATATTTATTTCTTTAAATATTTTTATTAATATTTTAGATGCGGCTGTTCAGGTAGGCATAGCCAATGTTATGCAATGTCTTGAATGTGTGAGTGTGAAGTTTGAACTAACCACGTTTCTGTATCGGGAGCCAGTAGAGGACCCTGGTATAAGGTGTGATGAGTGTTCTGCATGGGAGGATAAGGAAGAGTCTGGTTGCTGAGTTCAGGATGATTTGTAGTACTCTTGTGAGTTGCTTGGTGATTCCAGCATAGAGGGTGTTCCCATAGTACAGCTTGCTGATGATGGAATGAGTGGTATTTTTTCTCGTGGTGTTAGAGAGCCATTTGAAGAGCTTTCTCAGCACTCAGCATCTTCAGGGGATGGAAACAATATGCAGTGACAGCATTAATTTGCCCAGTCAAGTTTAGCTTTCTGTCCATGATGATCCTGAGGTACCTGACTTGGTGGCTGTGGGTTGGTGTGGGTCCAAGGTTGGCCGGCCAGTAGGTAGAGTCCCAGATTTGTTTCTGAAGATCACCATTTCTTTCTTGTCGGTGTAGACTTCGACACAGTTGGCCTTCATCCAGATGGCAACTTCGGCTATGCAGGTGGTGAACTTGTTCCGCTTGTAGAGAGTCTTGTGTGAGAGAGAAAGTATGAGCTGCATGTCTTCAATGTAGGTGAGGATGTTGACGTGTGCGCAGGTGATATAAGCCAGAGCGGTCATGTAAGTGTTGAAGAGGGTGGTTCTGATAGATGAACCTTGAGGCGCTCAGCAGATGAGTTTGTGGGCTTGTGAGAAGTGTGGTTCCTGGTTGGCAGCTTGTGTTGTGCTATGTCCGTCAAGAAGGAGCAGACCCGTCAGGGATTGGGTCATTGGATGACAATCTCATTCAGGTGTCTGATGAGAATGGGCTCTAAGGCTGTATTAAAGACTGTTAATTTCTGTCCTTCACCAATTCAAGCTTTGACATTTTCATGAACTTCAGCACAAACTATACATTTAGTGGGAACATATATTTATTTATTTAAATCTTTTTATTAATATTTTATCAGTTATAGCCATTGTATTACATATTCCAACTTGCTAGCATCTTAGTACTAGAGAAACAAATTTGCCAACATGTTCTAGTAGGGTTTTTTCATAGCTAAATATAATTGATAGCATCAATCTCAACATAGTTCCGAGACTACTGTATTTCTGTTTTTGCCAGTATCAATCCCTAAAGCCACGTTTTTGCTCAGAGGAAATGTGGGGCATTTACATGGTGAGAAATCACCCCTAAGGGGACAAGATAATCCTTAGTGGTCCATAGGATGAGAGCTGCTGTATCGACTCTGTACAGGATCAAGTGAATGCAATCTGTGGAAACGATGAGTACTAGTCTGTACTATGGCTGCATCTGAAGCTGGGCTGCTTGGTGCTGAGGAGCTGATGGTTGTTGATGTGGTCAGTGAGTCTTCTGTTGATTAGCTTCTCAAGGAGCTTTGGTGGTTTCAGAAGGAGGGAGATTGGACCTTAGCTAATGAGTGAAGCCGAGTCAGTTGAAGGTTTCTTGAGCAGAGGAGTTACCATGGCGTGTGTCCTGTAAAAGCTTCACTGATGAGTGTGAGTATTTTGGTGAAGGCCTGGTGAGGCCAGAGGTGGCCCCAGAGTAGATGGTAGTGGCTGTCTCATTCGCGCTGACAGTGGACCATGAGGCCCAGGGGAGGCTTCATGGTATTGGCAGTCTCATTCATGGTGATGGTGGACCATGTGGTCAGGGTCAGTTCTTCAGCTGAGATGGGGAATGAATAGCGAGGGCAACGGGTGGGGGAGTAAATGTTGATGCATATAGATGTGATCTTGTTACAGAAGAGCTTAGCTTGTTGCAGAAGTTTTATGAGGGAGGTATGTTGATGGAGGCAGCTGCAGGCATGGTGATCTCTAGAATAATGGTGAAGATTTCCTTTCTGCTGTTAGTGCCAGCCTCTGTGTCAGATACACAGCCATGTCTAGTGGCCTCCACTACAGTCTTGGGCAGGATGGACTTCCACTGACCTCTTTCCAGTCAATACAGTATTTAAAATATCCATAAAATGGTGAAAGTTAAAAAGAAAACATTCCTGTATGACGAAGGGCACATTTAGGATGCAACTTAATTGCCAACATGTTTTTAATCTTCTTGATTACAAGTACTGGCCAAGAAGCCATGCTGATGAGATAGGAAGATCTATATTTTACATTTCAATTCAGGACACCTTATTAAAGCTTAGATTCGTGTACAAAACTTCACATGTTGTGAACCACCCTCCCCAGCGTGGCATTTTGTACCCTTTAACAAGCTCCTTTCCTTTCCAGCTATTCACACATTAAACCCAAATCTTACTAGTATTCTCCTAGTGTGTCAGTGTGTCAGTTAACTTACCAAAGTGTAATTTCTGATTCGCTCAATCACTGTTCTTTTCTTGGTGGGTGTTTGATGTTTTATTGCGCTTATTATATTTCCTGGCTGTAAATATGTCTACCTAAATGGGTATTTAGTTCTGTTCGGGGAAAACTGTGTATTTTGGAATAGCTGTGGAAACACTCAACATTTAATTCTCTCATAATATAAAGGAGCAGGGATTCATGAAGTGTGTCTAAGATCATGGGATTTAATTCCATGTTGGTTTGCCTGCACCCTGTGTTTCTTAACTTGAGGTGGATGGAGGAGGGATTCAGTAGCTTCCCGCCTCTTCTCTGGGCATAGTTAGTCCACTAGCATCTGTAGCAATGGTGGCATTGTGGGTTTGAAACTATTTTCAGTTTTCGTTATTCTAAACAAAATTCTTAACATGTTAACTGCAATAGCCATAATTGAAGCAGTACAAGTACACAAGTCGTGTCTAATGCCGTTGAAGTGTTTCTTAGTCATAGTATTTCTCAGTTAAAAGTCCATCATTCTGCATGCTCTGGTAATTTTAAAGAACAGACTACAACACAGAGACTACATTTCTAGATAAAGAACAATAATGAAAATAAAGATGATGTGTAAATACCACAAGTCCATATCGAAAATGAAGCCATGGCCCAGCAGTGTTGAATAAAGACGGAAGATAAAGTGGTCGGTTTAACATTGTAGTACCAAGGAATCTGTAGGCAAGGATCAGTTGGATGGGTGGTAGAAGTAGAGTATATGGAGTTTTCTGCTATCTTAGGGGATGTTGGGAGTGTGCTTTAACTCCCGGATGAGGGCAGGCATAAGGAAGAGGGTGAGTGGGTAATGCGATAGAGGATAGACTCAGGAACTGAATTAGGATTAAGACAGGCATTGTAGGTTAAGTGTTGAGTGGGAACAGGTGACTCTTACTGGGCTTGATAAACAGCTCATTGGAATCATGTCCAAACTGATGACACTTAGGCATCCAAACTATGATGTCACATTTGCTGTTCTGGTTCTGAATAGGATTTCTTTATTTTCACAATACAAATGCTAGTGACCAAATAATTATTTGTATTGCAGCACTTCTACCTTGATACTTTGAATTGCCTAGCTCATTATCTTGATTCTTGTCGTCCCACATCCCACTTCCAAAAACGTATGTTGTTCGTATTTGCTTCAAGGATTTTTTTCTGCCTTTTAACGTTTTCTTCCTCTGCACCTTCTTTTGCCCCCTTTAGTAGCCTGTAGTTGGTTGTCCTGGTCAGGAACTCTGGCTAAAGGAAATTAGTGTTGCCCTCTCTGCTCCCTCCTCTGGGAAGAGCCTACAACATTGCATCCAGCACTTGACTACAGCTTTGTTTTAAATTGTGCTGAACACACCCTTCAAGTTCTCATTTTACTTTTGAGAAAAAGCATCCTTTGTAAAACATCTACAATTGTATGTCATCCAGCTATTCTGTCTTTGAAATATCTTCCACTGGTTTTGAAATGTGAACATGTATATGATTCCTTGCTCTTTTCTCACAAATGTTGATGTATTTTGTAATGAAAGAAATCTCTTGTCATTGAGATGCATTGCTATAAAAAGCTTTTACGGATTCCATGAGAAAGAAACAGTATTCCCTTCTATAACTGTTTCAGAGGCACATAACAATTGTCAATATGGGTTTCTAACATACATTTTTGTATTTAAAATATTTAGGTTGTTGGACTAATTTTTCTGTTTCATAGGTCAACGACAGTGTGTATGAGATTCCAAATTTATCGCCATCTATAAAAGGTATTTTGTGGGAAAACTTTCCAACGGATAAAGGAGTTTTCTGTGCCTGTGACGACGATAAAGTGTACACTTATGTATTTCACAAGGACACAATACAAGGTACTTTTTTTATAACAAACTTTTTTGAGTTTGAAATATAACAACATTTTCATGACACAATACAAGGTGCTCAATGTGCACTACTTATGTTTACTCATGGGATTTCTTTGAAACTGGAAATACTTACGTATTGTATCCACTCTATTAGTTGGCAAAACTAGTTTGTTGGTATTAAAAATAATTTAAAGGCTGTAGCTGGTGGTTATTTTTGCTACTATGTTGAAGACAAGCAACAGTTACACTTGGTAGCATTTAATAACATGGCATTTGTGACCTCAGATTCAAAGTAGTGCTTGGCCCTCACATGACTTACAACCTGGACAGCAGGCTTTAAGGTCATAGGGGAGGGTAAGAGAGAATAAATATTGATAGGCTCTAAAGATAAGACTGGTATTAGTATATGAAAGTGCCTGCACCAGTACCCCTCTATCAGTCCAGTCCCTTCCCTTGTAGTCATATATAAGATCATGCCAACGATAGACCCTGAAGTTATCTATTGGCTGCATGCCGCGCAGGATGAATCCACTGTGTGCTCCTGCCATTCCATTGCTTATGCTATAGTAGTATTACTGTCTTTGGAAAACGTTATTGCTACTCATTTGACTTATATGCCAAGCTGCACTTATGGTCGCTTAGGGTAGAGTAAGTGACAATCAATGACCGGAATGAGCCAGTGCTGTTATGCCTTCCCTCCTCTGAAAGTCACAATCCCAAATGAATGCCTCAGGGAGGACTCGACAGACCATCTGTCTATGTGCCTTTTTTATATAAAGGCCCAAGGTTTATTCTGACAAATAATTGACCCCCTTTGACAGAGGTTCACACCATAACAGTAGGGATACCCTTTTAGGCTGATCTTCGTCTCAGATCAACAAAAGTGCTTAGTCAGGACACTAAAAGAGGCCTGCAGTATCCTGGGAATTGCCATGGAGTAAGACTAAGATTGCCAACATGGGATATGTCATGAGGTTTAGGAAGTCCCCCTCACCCCCCCCCCCCCCCCCCCCACCTCCCAGTCTAGTGGAGGATGCGTTGAAGTAGATGTAAGAAAACTGCCTCCCTCAGGGAGGTTGAGAGGGACAAAATTGAAGCAGTGCTTCAAGTTCAGAAATTAGGGAGAGAATAAAGCAAAGCCAGGGAAACAGAAGGGCATCCCTAGGTAGACCTGTCCCTTGGAGAACCAATAATAAATGTGTGCATGTCCCCCCCAGGTGAGGGCGGTCTCATTACAAGGAGGGCAGATGTTATACAATGTTACACTATGGAGATCGGGATGACCGACAGTGCTCTAGAGTGGGGTGGAGCAAGGTATCATATAAGGGAAGGAAGAGTTTGGGGAGGACTATTCCGGGTTAGGTTGTTTGGTTTTAAGGGAGGGGCTTGGTGAATAGGTTAATGCTGCCACCCGGGGCTTGACATGAAGTGCAGAGTGCCCAATGGCCATGGACCAAGTGAGGGATGTGATGCCATGAAATGGACACGCTAAGTGTATGGACCCCCTGATTGTTTAACTTATTAAAAATAGTTAGCCTAAATGTCAAGGAGTTTCATGCAACAACAAAATTGCTTGCAGTCCTTAACCTCCTTCAAAAAAGTGGGGGTGGCATATGCCCCCTACAGGAATGTTACTTTTTTTTTAAAGGACAGCTTAAGATTCCACTCTAAATAGTTCCCTTTACAGTCCTTTCCATCTGGCCCCAAGAAAGAGGCATGTAGGCTATATTGTATACCCCTAGCTTCCAGAGCAGTGTCAAAATGGTGTTATCGGACAAGGCAGGGAGAGTTCAGAGCTTAGTGGCAGAGCTGAACTCCAAAATATACAAAATAACAGCACACTACACAAACAACATGCATCAAGAAAGCTTTCTTAGATCCACTTTCTCTGACACTTTCACTTATGCTGACAGGCAGTTTATCTTGGGTGGAGATCTTTACATAATGAAGGAAAGCACCAAAGATCACTAACATCAAAGTGCTGGAGAATACAGGGCAGAGGCCCAGATCTTTAAAGACTGGCTGAGAGATATGGGCCTGAATGATGCTTGGAGGGACACACATAGAGAGGAGGGAGACTACATCTTCTACCCTGTGCAGCTGGTACATATGCACAGCTGGGCCAATTCCAGACTTATGCCTCAGGTAAAAAGACTTATGCACATCGAATTGCCTGTTCATGCACTTATCACACTCTGAATCAAAGCACCATGCTCACCAAGACTGGGATCTACCTGGATCCTTCTGCTCGACCCCATAGTTCGAGTATACGTGGATAAAAGGTTAAATAGTACCTGATGGAGAATGATTCAGAGGAAATCTCCATGGCAAATCTTAGGGATGCACTGAAACTGGTCTAATGGGTGATTTTATATTGGTGCTGGATTTTTTGAAAAATTGGGACTTGATGTTCAGACGAGCTGGTGGCCATGCACCAGCACATCTTGTTCAAAAAGGTGTGGAGGAAAATAGTGGCACATGGAATTCAAGTGTGAGCCCTAAATTTGAATAGTGCTGAGTGCACCTTTATCAGAACTAAGCATAAGTACCACGACTCTGGAAATAAGACTGGCAGACTTCTAACTTAACAACAGAAAGCCCAAACCAGTAGAGAGAGGGTTTGTACTGTGTGGGGTGGGGTGAACCTTTGATAGAAGACAACAAATTGCAAATGCATTCAAGGTCTCATGAAAACCTGTATCCGACCACAGTGCTTACGTCCACCTGCAAACTAACCTAAGTAGGAGGGTATCACCATGGTTATCGCCTCTCGAGCGTGGAATCCCTGGAAGACCCCATAATGCAAGAGGATGTCTTCACCACCAGTGCTAAGCTCACAACAGAGACACCCCAGGCCCAGGTAGTTTTCCAAGTCTTTTATGCAAGATCGTTTATAGTTTGTTAGCACCTCTCAAGACAACACCCTTCAGTGAACTGGTATGATCTGGTTCACTGTTTAGTACTGTGCTTTATGTGGTCATAGTAGTGATCCCAAAGGCTGGAAAGGACCCAATCTAGTGTGCCTCCTACAGACCGGTGCCACTTCTTGATGTAGATTTTAAACTCTTCACAGGAATTCTAATGGCAAGACTCTCCTCTCCTTTCAAATATAGTTCAGTCAGACCAGTCTTGGTTCATTTTGGTATGACAATGTAGGGAAAGTACAACAGAAAATTCCCTGTATCCTAGAAAACACCCAGAGAAGGAGAGGTACTGTCCTGTTGCTCTTGTTGGAAGCGCAGAACTTGTTCAAGTTGGCCATACATAGCCCCACTAATATGCACCACAGGTTTTGTCCCGTGCTTTGTGAAATGGCTCCTGATGAGTCTTGAGTAATCCATTCTTCACATCAGGGTAAAAGGGATTGACTAAACACAGGTTGACATCAAATTGGGCACACCCCAGGGCTGCCTGCTGTCACTGCTTCTCTTTGCCCTCACACACAGGCCAGGATGACTTCAAACTGACAATGCCCGCAGACGACTTTGTAGTGTCCCGAGTGGATCCGCTTTCTACGGTTCCCCTTCTCTTACAGGAATAATGGCCTGTAGAGCGCACTCTAGCTTTAAATTCAACCTCTCCAAGTCTAAAACATTACTACTACTCCCACCTACCATGCAGTTGGATGAGCTCCACAAGCTGATCCCCATCCAATGAGATTTCAAGGAAATTACCTACTAGGGCATTCTCTTAGCCTTCTCATTTCCCCAGATCATGCCGCTTAACTAGTCACTGCTTCTTAAAGAACTGAAATAGTATCCCCTGAAAGTGACATGTCAGACATTTCTCCTCGCTAGAGAGGGCGAACATAATCAAGATTAAAGTCCTCCCGAAGCTGCTCTATCTTTCTCACCCTGTCTTTCATGCCCCTGAAACTTTTTTTTTTTTTTAAATCTTTCAGTGACTTAAACATTTTCTAAACATATGCTATAATGCTATAGATACCTCATGTAAGAGCACAGTTCACAATTGTGGTACATTGGTAAGAATCGTCCTCCAATACAAAAAGAGGGGCTCAAAAAATGTGGGAGGTTCGGAAACAAAGTCCTGGTCCTGTGTATAGTGCTCCCATCAAACATGTAAATCAAAAAAAAAAACACAGTTCCACTACCAGAATGTGTGCTCCTAATTCATAGGTCCCTGAAAATTCATATATTTGAAGCAAGAGCCCTCACTTACCATCCGGTGACATGGTTCATCATAGGGCTTTGCTCCTCGTCAGGCCGGCACTGCAATGCCTGACGGGCCCCACAGGGGGGCTCTTTGCCAGAGATCTTTTGAAGTGGTAACCAGCCGGTCAAAAACTATACTAGTGTAGGATTGGTATGAAAAAGAAAAAATGCTGTTAAAAATGGCTAGAGGTAAAATAAAATTTTATTACGATATCCAACCTCTGTCATGATTAAAAACAAGAGTGTGGGGAGAAAATAAAATAAGGTCTAAACTCCCCCCCAAAAAGTTTATATTTAGGGGACCCGCCGATACCAGGACTTCGGGTGTTCGCTGGACACAAAAGAAGGAGTGGACAAGAAGACTGCCAAACCCAAGAACCGAGGAGCACAACTGACTTGGCACCAACCCTGCCAGCCTGCCTGCTGCACCCAACCCTTGAAGAGCAAAGGGCTTGTTCAGCAGCTGCAGCCTCCAAGAAACTGGAAGAGCTGCCAGTGCTTTACAAATCACCAAGAGGAACTCCCTAGGAGTGGAAGAGCTGTTCCCCCGCATCTGCTGGCACCCAAGAAAGAACTGTGAGGACCAGTGCTGCCCAAAAACTGACGCAGGATATCATCACTGCACCTGAGCCACCTAGCCTCATCTGAAGTGGGCCAATGCTGTCAGCATAGTCCCCACGCCCTCCAGAGACGAAGCCCATCTGTACAAAGCTGGCTCTGTATATACTATATCAAAATGGGATATAGTGTGCACAGAGTCCAGGGGTTCCCCCGAGGATTAACAGAGGCTAAAGTACATAATACTAATGCTCTTTTTTGTGGTAGTATGGTGGAGCACGTAGGCTTATCAGAGGGTAGCGCAAAGCATTTGTTGTACTCGGGCAATAAAAAGAAGCACACACTCAATGACTAACTCCAGGCCAATTTTTTTATATAGGAAAAATATATTTTGTTACTTTATTACTAGAACCACAAGATTCAAGTTGCAGGTAAGTACATTTGCAATTAGGTATCCAACATATGTATCAATACCACAGTTTGGCAAGTTATACGTTTTTGAATAAATAGCAATAATATGTTTTAAAAGTTGCCACTGCAATTTTTAGAAACAGTTCTAGAGGGGAAGAAAAGTTAGCAGTTTCAAGGTAAGTACAAGACTTACAGTTCCAGCCTCCAGGGGTTAGGATGTCCACGGGTTGGGGTTCAAGTTAACCCCAAACACCCACCACCAGCAACACGGGCCCGCCAGGTGCAGAGTTCAAAGTTGAGGTTGATTTAACATGGGCTGTTATGGAGACTGGGGGCACTTGGAATCAGGCCTGCTTGCAGGCAAGTACCCGTGCCTTCGGAGGGCAGACCTGGGGGGTTTAGAGGAGCACCGGGGGGGGCGGGCAGCACAGGTCAGCACTAAACACACACCCTCAGTGGCGCGGGGATGGCCGGGTGCAGGGTGCAAACACAGCGCCGTGTTCCCAATGCTTTCCTATAGGGTGACCCCGGGGGTCACAAAGATGCTGCAGGTGAAGTCTAGGTGATCGGTTCCGGGAAACCAAAGGCCGGACAAGGAGGGGGGGTGCCTGCTAGATGTTGCTGCACCGAAGGTCGGGTTCCCCAAGGCCAGAGGGTTGCGGGTGCAGGTGTACCTTAAGGCGTTGGGGCTCTGTCGCAGTCCGGGGCGGTTCTCTGGATTCAGGCTGCAGGCGGCGTCATGTTGGACAGGAGGGGTCAACCCAGGATGGGCACTTGCTCAGAATCACCTGGGAACCAGCTCTAGTCAGTTGGGCTACCTGGACACGGGCCTTGGACGTTGAGTGCAGAGTGGACAGGATTCGTGGATCTAGGGAGGCTCTGGAGCCCTTGATGGAGTTTCTTCTTGGACAGGGACGCTTTCCATGCGAGTTCTCTGTCCTCTGGGGTGCAGGCAGTCCTTTTGAGGTCTTTCAGAGGTCCTGCAGGATGCGTCCCAGCTAAGGTGGTCACTCCTCCTTGTTTTCCCTAATTTTCCCACCAGACTTGCGGCCAAAAATAGGGCTTTGTCTGGGGGCGGGCATTTACACTAGCTGGACTGCCCTGGGACACTGTAATAAGAGGCCGGAGCCTTTGAGGCT
Source organism: Pleurodeles waltl (assembly GCF_031143425.1). Classification (NCBI taxonomy): domain Eukaryota; kingdom Metazoa; phylum Chordata; class Amphibia; order Caudata; family Salamandridae; genus Pleurodeles; species Pleurodeles waltl. Next base: position 1,026,020,308 of record NC_090437.1, on the reverse strand, counting down.
CACAGCCAGGTGTTACAGTTCCTGCAGAGCAGAGGTGTGAAGCACCTACACCCAGTGCAGGCTTTGATTCTGGCACAAAGGCTCTCACCTATGTGGTCAGAACCTCATCAGGAAATGGTAGGCTGGCACAGACTGGTCAGTCCTGCACTAGTAGTTTGGCTAACATACAGGGGGCATCTCTAAGATGCCCGCTGGGTGCATTTTCCAATAAATCCAACACAGGCATCAGTGTGGGTTTATTGTGCTAAGAAGTCTGATACCAAACTTCCCAGTATTCAGTGAAGCCATTATGGAGCTGTGGAGTTCGTAATGACAAACTCCCAGCCCATATAGTCAATATGGCCACACTGCACTTACAATGTCTAAGAATGGACTTAGACACTGTAGGGGCATATTGGTCATGCAGCTATACCCTCACCTGTGGTATAGTGCACCCTGCCTAAGGGCTATAAGGCCTGCTCGACGAGTGAATTACCTATGCCACAGGCAGTGGTTTATGGGCATGGCACCCTGAGAGGGTTGCCATGTTGACTTTGACTTTTTCCTCCCACCAGCACACACAAGCTGCAAAGGCATGTGCTTGGTGAGGGGTCCCCCAGGGTGGCATAATACATGCTGCTGCCCATGGGGACCTTCTGCGGCCACAGGGCCCTTGGGACCATGGGTACCTTCTACAAGGGACTTAACTGTGTGCCACGGTGTGCCAATTGTGGAAGTAATGGTACAGTTTTGGTAAAGAACACTGGTGCTGGGGCCTGATTAGCAGAATCCAAGCACAGTCTCAGCCAAGTAAGCATCAGTATCAGGTAAAAAGTCTAGGGGGGGTTGGGTAACCATGCACTTTCCTACACCACCCCAACGGCGTCCGCAGTCTGATTCTGCAGACCCCCTTTCACTGTCTCCTGTGACACGACGGTCCTCTGCACCCAAAAGTGCCATACCTAGGAGAATAGGACCACTGGTAGCCATACATTCCCCAGGCTCGTGAGACCCAAATCCACCTCTTGGTTCGGCCAGACGGCCCCCACAGTCCACACCTGCAGCCTGTTTGTATGATCTCCCTGCATCATGACTGCCTTTGGTGACGGGAAACCCAACAGTCCTAACCATTTCTGGATGCCCCGGACTGAGGAGAAACGGGCCAGTGGTGTCCTTACGTCCCCGAGCATCGCAAGAACTGAACCTCCTCAGTAGTTCACCCGGACTGGACTTTAAGTCCATCCCTGCAGCAACTTTGTGACTGGACCGATCCCCATAGACTTATACAGGGCACCCGATAATGAACTGCACCCGGCCGCCCCAGTACTGCCCGAGGTGACCTGTTAGTGTGGCCTTGGACCTTGCCCCATAATTACCCTAAGTCCAGGAGATTGGTCCCATAAGTCCCTGTATGCAGTGCTTCTCCTTCCTCGATAAGATAACACTACTGCATCTGAAAAATGCACTGTCGACTTTTGAAAACCCTAAAAATTCATAGCTCGAAAAGTACTCACCTGACTCCAGTGATCCTTGGATCAAATTTTATATAAAAGTACGTGTTATTTCAATAAATTGGAGTTGGATTACTTTTTTGAGTGTGTGTCTCACTTACTGCATGAGTGTGTGTCTTACTTGCTTAGCACTATCGTCTGATATGCCTAACTGCTCGACCACACTACCCAAAAAGAGAGCATTTGGGATATAATTTGTGCCTCTGTGATACCTCTGGGGATTACTTGGACTCTTTGCACAGTGTACCTCATTTTGGTCCACTATAAAAAGGAGCCAGCTTCCTACACATACGCCAGTTGGAAATGGCACAAGACTCCGGATGACATCCCGGACATCTTTTGGGAGGAACACGCACAGGAAGAAGAGGCCCTTTCCATCAAGGGCTCTTCCAGCTCTGACGTGCAGTCGGACATTGAGAGCAACAAGATTACCTCAGCGCAACCTGTCAGTACCATGGCCCCTCCTACCCACCCTGAGACTCTTAAGGAGCCCCTTCCAGAGGTTGCTGGTCCACCATTGCCACCAGGCCATGGTCGGAGCCAAAAAACTGCTTTGGCTGCCCCGCCTTCTATCTCGGCTTCGAAAACATCAGCCAAGACCAGGCCATTGTCTTCAGCTTTGACCTCCTCCACCTCAGACTGAGGGATCGTCTCTGTCTCGAGCCTATAGCTTCCACTTTGGTGCTGGGGAAATCTCACAACTAAAATCTTTGGTGCTGAAACACACACAGAACCAAAATCATCAGACCACAGACTCCAGTCAGTCTTCTGCTGCCCCTTCTCCCATAGAGCCTATATTGGAGACCATGGACACTCGTCAGCGTTTCCTACAAATTTAGGAGGGTACAGGACACATTGCTTCATCTACTGTACTTTTGAAGAGGAAGCTTTCCTTTCAGGAACCTTTGGACACTCCTCCTCTGAAGGGAAAAAGACCAAGGGCAGGGTCATCAGGCCACCTCGTAGGCCTCCCGCACCTTTTCCTCCAACTTCTCCACCCTCTTCTCCACCCTCTTCTCCACCCTCTTCTTCCCCTCCACCCTTACCCTGCCTCCTCATTCTCCTGGCTCAACTACACCGGGAGATTGCACTCCTCAAGAATCCCCTTTATTTACTTGGGGAGATTTGGGTGGGCCATGACATGACCCAGATCCTTGGGACACCAGAGGACACTACTTCCTACCAACAAGTAGTGGCAGGAGCAGCTGCATTTCATAATGTAGAGTTACATAAGGACCCTATCCAGAAGAACTTCCTGTTCAATACACTTACCTCTACACACAGGGATATTCAGTTCCTCCCAATGCTGCCTGGCATGCTTTGTCACACTGCCAACATTTTTAAGGAACCTGTTTGCTCCAGATTTACCACACTAGAGTTGATAAAAGAAATATAAACCAGCTCCCTCTTACACAATATACATTCGATCTCAGGTCCCTCCTGACTCAGTTGTTACCACCACCACATGGAAACGTGCCAACACTTAGGCCACTGGGGCTCCCCTCCTCCTGAGAAGGAGAGCAAATAATTTATGCTGCGGGCAAACGTGTTGCTGCACAAGCAGCCAATCATTGCCAACTCGCATTGTTGGCCAGATTCGACCAGGCTTATTGGGATGAAATTGAGGAGCTCCTCCAACAGTTCCTACCAAATAAGCACCATTAAAGAGGGCAACAAATAGTTGCCAAAGGGCAAACAATTTCCAACAGCTCCATTAGTTGTGACCTGTGCACCGCAGATCAGCTGCATGTGGCATTAACACTAGTGTCTTCCTTTGACGGCATGCTTGGCTCCGCTGCTCTGGTTTCAAACCAGAAGTTCAGCAAGCGGTCCTTAATATGCCCTTTGAAGAGGATCCTCTTTTTGGGCCTCAAGTGGACACTACCCTTGGAAAGCTCACGGACGCAGGACGCAGCAAAGGCTATGGGTTCCCTCCAATCCGCTACACGGAGGGGCAACTTTTCGTTGCCCCAGTTTCAGAGGCTCCTTCAAAACTGCATCCTCTGAGGCATCTACATCACACTGCAGACAGCCTCAAGCCTCCTACTCTAGGGTTTCTACAGGGGATTTTTTTAAAGGCAGCAACAATAAGGGACAAGGTAAAAGCACTGCCTCCGGGGGCTTTCCCCCCCCACTGCAAAGCAGTGACTACCTCCATCTTACCCTCTACCCTGGTCATACCACACCTGTCGGGGGAAGGCTACAAAACTTTCATTCACTGTAGATCAACTTCACCACGGACCAATGAGTCCTTTCTATTATCCAACATGGTTATTGTCTGGAACTCATCACCACTCATCCCAATATTCCCCCTAGCACCCACAGGCTATCCCACAAACACCTCAGCCTTCTCAATCAAGAGGTCCAATCCCTGCTTCTCAAAGGGGTTATAGTGCCTGTTCCATTACAACACCAGGGATCAAGGGTATACTCCCTTTACTTCCTTATTCCCCAAAAATACAGTTCTCTTAGGCCTATTCTCGACCTCAGACCACTAAACCAATACATCATGTCCGAACACTTTCACATGGTTACTCTTTAAAATGTTATTGCATTTCTACAGCAAGGCGACTTTGACAGCTGTAGATCTAAAGGACACCTACTTTCATATTGCCAACCACCCTGCTCATCAAAAATACCTAAGGTTTGTTATTGCAGGCAAACATTACCAGTTCAAGGTCCTTCCTTTCAGGATCACTACCGGTCCCAGAGTCCTCACAAAGTGTTTAGCAGTACTTGTCACACACCTCAGAAGGCAGAACATCCAAGTGTTTCCTTATGTAGACGACTGGCTCATCAAAACCAGTACCTTACAACAGTGCCAATATCATACCCTGTTGACAGTGCATCCCCTTCACACACTGGGTTTCACTGTGAATTTCTCCAAGTCCTACCTTCAACCTCTTCAGGTACAGCCTTATCTAGGTACCCTTCTCAGTGCAAAGTTAGGGTTAGCATACCCCAACCCAGCTTCTGGTCAGAGTTTTCAGTCTCTTTTCCCTCAATTTCAGGAGAATCATACGTACACAGTCAGGACCAGTATGCGACTGTTAAGGATGATGGCATATTGCATTGCTATTGTAAGGAAATGCCTCCTTGGCATGGTTACCCCCTAACTTTTTGCCTTTGCTGATGCTAAGTTATGATTTGAAAGTGTGCTGGGACCCTGCTAACCAGGCCCCAGCACCATTGTTCTTTCCCTAAACTGTACAATTGGCACAACCCTGGCACTCAGGTAAGCCCCTTGTAACTGGTACCCCTGGTACCAAGGGCCCTGATGCCAGGGAAGGTTTCTAAGGGCTGCAGCATGTCTTATGCCACCCTAGGGACCCCTCACTCAGCACATGCACACTGCTTCACAGCTTGTGTGTGCTGGTGGGGAGAAAATGACTAAGTCGGCATGGCACTCCCCTCAGAGTGCCATGCCACCCTCACACTGCCTGTGGCATAGGCAAGTCACCCCTCTAGCAGGCCTTACAGCCCTAAGGCAGGGTGCACTATACCACAGGTGAGGGCATATGTGCATGAGCACTATGCCCCTACAGTGGCTAAGCAAAACCTCAGACATTGTAAGTGCAGGGTGGCCATAAGAGTATATGGTCTGGGAGTTTGTCAGACACGAACTCCACAGTTCCATAATGGCTACACTGAAAACTAGGAAGTTTGGTATCAAACTTCTCAGCACAATAAATGCACACTGATGACAGTGTGCAATATGTTGCAACATACACCCAGAGGGCATCTTAGAGATGCCCCCTGAATGCCTACCTGACTTCTAGTGTAGACTGACCAGTTTCTGCCAGCCTGCCACACTAGACCTGTTGCTGGCCACATGGGGAGAGTGCCTTTCTCACTCTGTGGCCAGGAACAAAGCATGTACTGGGTGGAGGTGCTTCTCACCTCCCCCTGCAGGAACAGTAACACCTGGCGGTGAGCCTCAAAAGCTCACCCCTTTTGTTACAGCGCCCCAGGGCATCCCAGCTAGTGGAGATGCCTGCCCCTCCGGCCACTGCCCCCACTTTTGGCAGCAAGGCTGGAGGAGATAATGAGAAAAACAAGGAGGAGTCACCCACAGGTCAGGACAGCCCCTAAGGTGTCCTGAGCTGAGGTGACCCCTGCCTTGAGAAATCCTCCATCTTGAGTTTGAAGGATTCCCCCAATAGGATTAGGGATGTGCCCCCCTCCCCCCAGGGCATACCAGCTAGTGGAGATGCCTGCCCCTCCGGCCACTGCCCCCACTTTTGGCAGCAAGGCTGGAGGAGATAATGAGAAAAACAAGGAGGAGTCACCCACCAGTCAGGACAGCCCCTAAGGTGTCCTGAGCTGAGGTGACTCCTGCCTTGAGAAATCCTTCATCCTGAGTTTGGAGGATTCCCCCAATAGGATTAGGGATGTGCCCCCCTCCCCACAGGGTGGAGGCACAAAGAGGGTATAGCCACCCTCAAGGACAGTAGCCATTGGCTACTGCCCTCCCATACCTAAACACACCCCTAAATTCAGTATTTAGGGGCTCCCCAGATCCCAGGAAATCTGATTCCTGCAACCTGAAGAAACAAGAAGGACTGCTGACCTACAAGCCTGCAGAGAAGGAGGAAGACGACAACTGCTTTGGCCCCAGCCCTACCGGTCTGTCTCCAACTTCAAAAACCTGCTCCAGCGACGCATCCGACAGGGACCAGTTATCTCTGATGCCTCCGAGGACTGCCCTGGACTAAAGGACCAAGAAACTCCCGTGAACAGCGGCCCTGTTCAATCCAGCTACTTCTTTGAAACAAAGAAGCAACTTTCAAAGACTGCACATTTCCTGCCGGAAGCGTGCGACTTCACACTCTGCACCGACGCCCCCCGGCTCGAGATCCAGAGTACAAACACCCCAGGGAGGACTCTCCGGCGACCACGAGCCAGTGAGTAACCAGAGACGACCCCCCTGAGCTCCCACAGCAACGCCTGCAGAGAGAATCCAGAGGCTCCCCCTGACCGCGACTGCCTTTAACAAGGGACCCGACGCCTGGAACCAACACTGCACCTGCAGCCCCTAGGACCTGAAGGAACAAAACCTCAGCGCAGGATTGACCCCTAGGCAACCCTCTGCCTTGCCCAGGTAGTGGCTGTCCCGAGAAGCCCCCCCTGTGCCTGCGTGCACCGCTAGAGTGATCCCCTGGTCCCTCAATTGTTTCCTACCTGAAACCCGATGCCTGCTTTGCACACTGCACCCAGCCGCCCCTGTGCCGCTGAGGGTGTGTTTTGTGTGCCTACTTGTGTCCCCCCCCAGTGCTCTGCAAAACCCCCCGGTCTGCCCCCCGAGGACGCAGGTACTTACCTGCTGGCAGACTGGAACCGGAGCACCCCTGTTCTCCATAGGCACCTATGTGTTTTAGCGACCTCTTTGACCTCTGCACCTGACCGGCCCTGAGCTGCTGTTGTGGTAACTTTGGGGTTGCCTTGAACCCCCAACAGTGGGCTGCCTATGCCCCAGAACTGAGACTTGTAAGTGTTTTACTTACCTCCTAACCTAACCTTTACTTACCTCCCCCAGGAACTGTTGATTTTTGCACTGTGTCCACTTTGAAAATAGCTTATTGCCATTTTTACAAAGACTGTACATGATATTGTTTTCATTCGAAGTTCCTAAAGTATCTAAGTGAAGTACCTTACATTTAAAGTGTTTGATGTAAATCTTGAACCTGTGGTTCTTAAAATAAACTAAGAAAATATATTTTTCAATATAAAAACCTATTGGCCTGGAGTAAGTCTTGCAGTGTGTGTTCCTCATTTATTGCCTGTGTGTGTACAACAAATGCTTAACACTACCCTCTGATAAGCCTACTGCTCGACCACACTACCGCAAAATAGAGCATTAGAATTATCTACTTTTGCCACCATCTTACCAAGGGGAACCCTTGGACTCTGTGCACACTATTTCTTACTTTGAAATAGTATATACAGAGCCAACTTCCTACAGCTATCATTTCCAATGCCAAAATACACATGTGTCCCTTACAGCAGTGTCTGTCTCGTCTGTGGTCTCAGTCACAGGGTCACGTAGAAGATCTAGTGTTGTTGGACCACCATACTCGCCGCTCTCTTCAATGGTGAAACACCACCAACCTGTTGAAAGGGCACCTTTTTCTGAACCCTGTGCCTCAGGTTATACTGAACACAGATTCATCACTGGCTGGTTGGGGCGCTCACCATCAAGACCTCACAGTACAGGGCCTCTGGGATCTCAGTCACCAATCCCTACACATCAATTACCTCGAGCTTTGGGCAGTTTCTAGCCCTGAAAGCATTTCTTCATACCTATCTCACAAGGTTGTCTTAGTCCACACCAACAACATGACAGCCATGTATTATCTGCAGAAATTAAGGGGTGGGGGGACGGGGCTTGGCCGTCCCAATTGTCACAACTCTCTCAGACAGTATGGAGGTTGTCTCTCCATCACCACATTTACCAGGTGGAACAGTATCTTCCAGGGAAGGACAGCCACTTTGCAGACCTGTTCAGCTGGACGCAGTAACAAGCCCACGAGGGGGAACTCCACCCACAAGTCCTTCAATCACACTTTGCCAAGTGGGGCACTCCTCAGATAGATTTTTTTGCCACAGCAGAAAGTGCAAAATGCCAAAGCTTCACCTCTAGGTCTTCACACCCTCTATCCAAGGGCAATGCTCTATTGGTGAACTGGTGAGGGATATTTGTTTATGCTTTTCCACCTCTCCCTCTCATTCCATTTCTGGTTCGGAGAATCAGGCAAACACTTCTCACCATGATCCTAGTAGCTCCCATTTGGGCGTGTCAGCCATGGTTCACAACACTCCTTGACCTCTCAGTAATTCCACACGAGAAGCTTCCCAACAGGCCGGACCTTCTCACTCAAAATCAAGGACAAATCTGACATCCAGATCCCAAATCTCTCAACCTTGTTATATGGCTCCTGAGGTCACAGAGTTTTGTTACTTAGGATGTCTACAGAATGTATGGACATTCTCAGGGAAGCCCATAAACCCACAACTAGAGCCTGCTATGCTGCAAAATGGAAACATTTTGTTTGGTACATGAAAGCTACTGTTCAAGAGATTGTTTATTTGCTGCACTTATCGAAAGCAAATCTAGCTTTCACTTCATGTCTTCATCTTGCAGCCATAGCTGCATATCTACAGAACAGGCAACCTATTTCTTTTTTCAGAATTCCTGTCATTAAGGCTTTTATGGAAGGCTTTAAAAAAGTCATTCCACCCAGGGTACCCCCTGCACCATCCTGGAACCTCAACATTGTGCTCACTAGGCTCATGGCCCTTCCTTTTGAGCCACTGCATTCATGTCCTCTTCAGTACCTTTCTTGGAAGGTAGCCGTCTTATATTAAATCACATCACTCAGGTGTGTCAGGGGGCTCCAGGCTCTATCCTTGGAAGAACCTTTCTTCCAGATTCATAAAGACAAGGTAGTCCTTCGCACAAACCTGAAGTTCTTTCCTAAAGTGGTTTCATCAATCCATTGAGCTACCAGTCTTCTTTCTGCAACCTGACTCTGTTGCAGAAAGACCTCTCCACACTTTAGATGTTAAAAGAGCACTCATGTTTTACATAGATAGGATCAAAGAGTTTAGAAAACCTAAGCCAGTCTTTGTGGCCTTCTCACTGCCTCACAGAGGCTGTCTGATATCCAAATCTGGAGTAGCCAGATGGATAGTTAATTGTATTGAGACTTGCTGTGCTAAAGCTAAAAGACCATTACATTTTACCCCTAGGGCACATTCCACTAGGAAGAAAGGTACTACTATGGCTTTTCTTGGAAACATTTCTATAGGTGACATCTGTAAGGTAGCTGCATTGTGAGCACCACATACATTCATGAAACATTACTGTGTGGATGTGCTAGCACGCCAACAAGCCAATGTAGATGAGGCTGTACTACGAACACTTCGTCACTAAACTGCAGCCTCTACAGGCTAGCCACCACTTATATTGAGGGACTGGTTTACAGTTTATGCAAATCATGTGTATCTACAGGCACACATGCCACCAAACTGATTCTGTTACCCTGTAAGCATCTGTTCGTGGCATGTAGTGCAGTAGATTCACATGCGCCCTCCTTCCGCCCTGGATGCATGTGGCTGTTGCAGTTACTATATCCTTGAATAAATTTGTACATATGTGTTTATACATTGAATGGACATCTTTTTCCTACACTTTCCTTCCTTCCACTACTTTCTCACCCACGAGCGGGAAAACAATCTAAAAAAAGAGTCAATGCCCATGCACAATATCACAGAGAGTAGGGGTCACTCCATCCTGACCCCTAAATTCCCTTATTCGAAGAAAAACAACTTTCACCACTCCGGACACAACAGTAGATACAGGAGTATGCAGAGCATGTGAATCTACAGCACTACATGCCACAAACAGATGCTTACAGGGTAAGTAACATAATCCTTCCTGGGTGTTCGCCCCTAGTATCTTCCAGGCTATTGTAATGCAGTGGATGGTGTTGATTTCAGTTATTTTCATGTCTATACATCTGGGTGGTAAGATAGTGCTAAGGGGAACAGGTACACATCGTTTGCTTCAGAAGCCACATGCGGTGTGTATGCATGGGGCTGTACCAATAGTGTGCAAATTGTGATTGGGCACACAGATAATAGAGGTGTAAGTCTGAAGCACAGAATCCCCCCTATGCACAACGGAGTGTCAGTATGTTCCAGCCAATCCGAGTCTGTTTTCCGGCTCATGCCAGTGTTACTGTGTTTGTGTGTGTGAGAACAGTTTTAAAGAAGCTTTGTGGCAACACTATGGGGATGTTAGTGTTTCCTAAATTTCTCTATTTATTCACCATAATCTTTGTGATTGCCACTCTGTCAGCCAGCGACAGTGGCATTATACTCCATCTTGTAGCCTGCTCCTCCAATTTTGTCACCTCCCTTCCATAATTCTCAAAGACCACATGATCCGGGTCTCTGTGAATTCAGATTCCCAAAAATGAGTCCGAATCTGTGCTCCATTCTAATGGGTATTCTAAAGTGTGTGGTTGAGTAGCAGGGGTTAGGGGAAGCACAATTGATTTCCCCCAGTTTATGCCCAGTGTCATTCAAATTGGATATATTCCTAGAGTACCAGCGCTAGGTGCAATGTGAGATTACAAAGGTATAAGACAATATTCTCTGCATAGAGAGGAACACCAACTGGCTGCAATCGGAAACGCAATGCGGAGGCCACGTACCTCTGACGGAGCACGCACGCCAGTGGTTCCAGTGTGAGTTTGAACAGAATCGGAGATGGGAGCAGCCCTGTCGTGTGCCTCTGTACATAGGCAGCAGCTCTGACGTGTGCCTCTGTACATAGGATAGGCAGCAGCTCTGACGTGTGCCTCTGTACATAGGATAGGCAGCAGCTCTGACGTGTGCCTCTGTATATAGGCAGCAGCTCTGTCGTGTGCCTCTGTACATAGGCAGCATCTCTGACGTGTGCCTCTGTACATAGGCAGCAGCTCTGACGTGTGCCTCTGTACATAGGCAGCAGCTCTGACGTGTGCCTCTGTACATAGGATAGGCAGCAGCTCTGACGTGTGCCTCTGTACATAGGCAGCAGCTCTGACGTGTGCCTCTGTACATAGGCAGCAGCTCTGACGTGTGCCTCTGTACATAGGCAGCAGCTCTGACGTGTGCCTCTGTACATAGGCAGCAGCTCTGACGTGTGTCTCTGTACATAGGGTAGGCAGCAGCTCTGACGTGTGCCTCTGTACATAGGATAGGCAGCAGCTCTGTCGTGTGCCTCTGTACATAGGCAGCAGCTCTGACGTGTGCCTCTGTACATAGGCAGCAGCTCTGACGTGTGCCTCTGTACATAGGCAGCAGCTCTGACGTGTGCCTCTGTACATAGGCAGCAGCTCTGACGTGTGCCTCTGTACATAGGCAGCAGCTCTGACGTGTGCCTCTGTACATAGGCAGCAGCTCTGACGTGTGCCTCTGTACATAGGGTAGGCAGCAGCTCTGACGTGTGCTTCTGTACATAGGATAGGCAGCAGCTCTGTCGTGTGCCTCTGTACATAGGCAGCAGCTCTGTCGTGTGCCTCTGTACATAGGCAGCAGCTCTGTCGTGTGCCTCTGTACATAGGCAGCAGCTCTGTCGTGTGCCTCTGTACATAGGCAGCAGCTCTGACGTGTGCCCATCAACACTTTTTCTGGCCACTGGATTAGTATATAACAGACATATCCATTTCAAAAAGGTCTCAGGCATACCCATGCGAGGCAGAATTGTGAACATGAATGTTCAGTCGATGGAATCAAAGGCTTTTGCGGGTCCAACAAGACCACCACAGCCTCCATACTAGGATCAAGCTGGTGCAATAGTGCGGATATAGTACGCTGGTTCTGTGCAGTGGAAAGGGTTGGGATAAATCCTGTTTGGTCCGACAGTACCAGGTTTATCAGCAGTGACTGGAGACTGGTGGCTTTTATTTTCGCTGTTATTTTAGCATCTGTGTTTATTGGCGAAAGCGAGCAATATGATTCGCAATGTTCGCGTTATCAAGTTTAAGTAGCGTGATTATGAGGCTTCATGAAGGGGGGGGTAGCACTTGTTTAGTGTATGCTTCTTCATAGACCGCATGGAAGTGTGGTGCAATCAAACCGCAAACTCTTTATGGAATTCACTCATTAGGCCATCTGGCCTGGCTCCTTGCCATTTAGGAGTGCCCCCATGGCCTCCTTCACCTCCTCCACTGCTATAGGACACATCAAATATGCTGGCTGTCCCAGGTATGTTTATGTCTCTGTGGCCAATCGATGGGCAGCCTCAAGGCGTGTGTAGTAATCTGAAGAGGCATTCAAAATTGCTGGTGTGTCCTATCTGTCCCTGACTCGGTGATTTTAATCACATAGCTCCGTGGCTTGGTGGTTTCGGTCTGATGGCTAGACTGGCTTGGGTGGCCTCCATCCCCGTCAGCCCTTGCTCTATGTCGACGGGATAGATAGCGCTGTGCACTTTCCGCCATATCAGTATAATTTGTGATTTGTTTTCTAATTTCAGCTAGTGTGTCAGGCGCATTTTCATAATCTCGTTCTAGTGCCTAACATGGTTTCAGTTTTGTGTAGTTGTGTGCATATGTCTTGCAAGACTGCAGCTTGTGTACTAATGCAAACCCACCTTATTGTAACTTTGACTACTTCCCAAGGTATATCTGCTCCAGTCACATAGCTCATATGCAAAAAAAAAAATCTACTATGGCTGACGTCAGGCCTTCACGGTATGCCTGGCCTAATAACGCTTTAGTGCTGAACTTCAATGTGAATTGTATACGGAGATGTGTGTGACTCTATATGTCCGGTGTGACTGGCTTGAGGTCTGATGGCGTTCTGGCAAGATGCTGTATTGCTATAGTCCAGGTGCTCTTCTCCTATGTCGCCAGCCAGTAATCAATGCGGACCACGAGCTCTGTGAGGTGAAGGTACCTTCCCGCCAGTCAGGGTTTGGCAATCTCCGTAGATGCACCACATCCTAGACTTCCTGGCCCTCGTGCAGCACCCTAGCCGAGTGACTGCCATGCCATTCTGTCTGCGTCAATCAATCTTGCATCGGATCGAGATATATGTTTAAATCCCCACCCCAGAGAATTGCAGACGGTTGTAGGCATTGGAATGCCTTCCAGAGTTGTATATAGAATTCAGGTTTATCAACATTGGGCCCTTAAGTGTTTGCTAGGGTGATCATCGTGCCTTACAGAGTGCCTCCTTACATGACGGCATATCTGCCCTGATCATCTGTTATAGTGTGAGTAACTTTGATGGGTAGTCCCTTTTCAATTAGTGTTACTACTTTTCTGGAGTATAATGATTAGGAGGCCAGTCGAGTCACCGCCCAGCGGGCACCAGCTACATTCTCTGTCTGCTTGGTTGAGTGTCTCTTGGAGAAGAGCAATTTGTATGTGATGTCTGTTGAGATAAGTGAGCGCCTGGCATATTTTACTGGGCTATTTAACCCCCTGTAGATTCCAGGTCATGAGGGATATGCATCCAGTCGGCTGAGCTGAGCATGTACAGCATGAGGTGGTGTCCGTATGTATAGGCAGTATCAATATTACAGTGGCAACACCAATGACGAGCAGTAACCCTACCCCTCACCCACTGTAGTATCCCCATTATGACAAAGACCTTCCCATCTCTTGTTAACAAAAAACGCATTACTAAAAATGAAAGTTGACATGCACCACAGTGGACAGTGCATCACTTTGGAGATTCATACGGGGTGCACACTCACGAGGGCAGCCAGGAACCCAGTCGCCCACACGGTAGACTGGGTGGCCGAGAGGCACATTAAGTATCGTCCTGCAAACATCTAGTGCGAGTAGGGCAGAGTTAGGGAGTGGGACTGAGTTCAGAATTCTGTGCCAGAGCGAGGCCGACGTCGGGGCAGATCGAGGGCATTTTACAGGAGTTTCCCAGTTTCAGGTTAGGGACATATTTACTGTATTTATTTGCAATCTCTCACCCTTCCTGGTTCTTCCGATTGTTCAGTCTGGGCCTTAGCTCAATATAGCTGCAGTGACCTATGGCCTTAGGTGCAGTAAGTGATCTTATGATGCAGCATCAGTCCCGGCTCATTGTCGGCATTATTGTTGGATTGATTATGTCTGCGCAAGGAGAGTTTTTGAAGGAATTCCATTGCTGCCTTCGTTGTTGCGAAGATCTTTGTGGTCCCCCGATGGTCTATTCGTAAACGAGCTAGGTAGAACATTGCGTAAGCTATCCCTGCTTTTTGCAGCTTCTTTTTGATGGGCAGAATTCTTTCTGCGCCGATTGAACTGTTGTAAAATCAATGATAAACGCCACTTTGTTTCCTTGATAGTTAATGTCTCTCTTTTCGTGCGCTAATTGTAGGAGGCTGACCTGGCTTATAGTGGGTACATTGTGGTACTTACACCCTGTGCCAGGTCCAGTTATCCCTTATTAGTAGAATAAAGGTGTTTCTAGCAGCTTAGGCTGATAGAAGGTAGATATGGCAAAGCAGTTTAGGCTGAACTAGGAGGCATGCAAAGCTCCTACTATACCACTTATAACATATAGCACAATATCATGAGAAAACACAATACTCGGAGTTACTAAAAATAAAGGTACTTTATTTTAGTGACAATATACCAAAAGTATCTCAGAGGATGCCCTCACTTAGGAGGTAAGTAATATACACAAATTATATGTACACAAACCTAAAACAGGTAAGTAACAGTAAGAAAAGTAGTGCAAACCGTGTAGAATCACAATAGGATGCAATAGGTAGACATAGGCATAGGGGCAACACAAACCATATACTCCAAAAGTAGAATGCGAATCACAAATGGACCCCAGGCCTATGGGAGGTTGTAAAGGGTCGCTGGGACTGTGAGAAAACAGTAAGGGTGTCCAAAATACCCCACCCCAAGACCCTGAAAAGTAGGAGTAAAGTTACCCTACTACCCCAGAAAGACACAATAGTCGTGTTAGGTGATTCTGCAAGAACCACAAGCACCAGCAAAATACTGAAGACGGATCCCTGGACCTGAGGACCTATAAAGGAAGGGGACCAAGTCCAAGAGTTGCAATAGTGTCCAGGGGGGGCACATTTGGACAGAAGGCCACTGGACTGTGGGAGACACTTGGACCCAGCTCCTGTGTTCCAGGGATCACGCTTGTCAGGATGAGAGGGGACCCAGAGGACCGGTGATGCAGAAGTTTGGTGCCTGCGTTGGCAGGGGGAAGATTCCGTCGACCCACAGGAGATTTCTTCTTGACTTCCAGTGCAGGGTGAAGGCAGACAGCCCTCAGAGCATGCACCACCAGGAAACAGTTGAGAAAGCCGGCAGGATGAGGTGCTACAATGTTGCTGGTAGTCGTCTTGCTACTTTGTTGCGGTTTTGCCGGCGTCCTGTAGCTGTCAGCGGTCGATCCTTGGCAGAAGTCGAAGAGAGGAGTGCAGAGGAACTCTGGTGAGCTCTTGCATTCGTTATCTGAGGAATAGCCCAGAGGAGAGACCCTAAATAGCCAGAAAAGGAGGTTTGGCTACCAAGAAAGGAGGCTTGGCTACTGAAAGAGGTAAGCACCTATCAGGAGAGGTCTCTGACGTCACCTGCTGGCTCTGGCCACTTAGAGCAGTCCATTGTGCCCCAACACCTCTGAATCCAAGATGGCAGAGGTCTGGGACACACTGGAGGAGCTCTGGGCACCTCCACTGGGAGGTGCAGGTCAGGGGAGTGGTCACTCCCCTTTCCTTTATCCAGTTTCACGCCAGAGCAGGGCTGGGGGATCCCTGAACTGGTGTAGACTGGCTTATGCAGAGATGGGCACCATCTGTGCCCATCAAAGCATTTCCAGAGGCTGGGGGAAGCTACTCCTCCCCAGCCCTCACACCTATTTCCAAAGGGAGAGGGTGCAACACCCTCTCTCAGAGGAAATCCTTTGTTCTGCCTTCCTGGGACTTGGCTGCCCAGACCCCAGGGGGGCAGAAACCTGTCTGAGGGGTTGGCAGCAGCTGCAATGGAGACCCCAGAAAGGCAGTTTGGCAGTACCCGGGTTCTGTGCTAGAGACTGGGGGTGGACGTTACATGACCATGTTCAGAGTTACCATTGTGACGCTACACATAGATAGTGACTTATGTGTAGTGCACGCGTGTAATGGTGTGCCCGCACTCACAAAGTTTGGGGAATTTGCCCTGAACGATGTGGGGGCACCTTGGCTAGTGCCAGGGTGCCCACACACTAAGTAACTTGGCACCTAACCTTCACCAAGTGAGGGTTAGACATATAGGTGACTTATAAGTTACTTATGTGCAGTGAAAAATGGCTGTGAAATAACGTGGACGTTATTTCACTCAGGCTGCAGTGGCAGTCCTGTGTAAGAATTGTCGGAGCTCCCTATGGGTAGCAAAAGAAATGCTGCAAACCATAGGGATCTCCTGGAACCCCAATACCCTGGGTACCTAGGTACCATATACAAGGGACTCATATATGGGTGTTCCAGTGTGCCAATGAGAATTGGTCAAATTAGTCACTAGCCTGCAGTGACAATTTTAAAGCAAAGAGAGAGCATAAACACTGAGGTTCTGGTTAGCAGAGCATCAGTGATACAGTTAGGCACCACACAGAGAACACATACAGGCCACAAGCTTATGAGCACTGGGGTCCTGGCTAGCAGGATCCCAGTGACACATATCAAACACACTGACAACATAGGGTTTTCACTATGAGCACTGGGCCCTGGCTAGTAGGATCACAGTGAGACAGTAAAAACACCCTGACATATACTCACAAACAGGCCAAAAGTGGGAGTAACAAGGCTAGAAAGAGGCTACCTTCCTACACTAATCTCAGCAACGAGTCTGAATCGCAGTAGTTTAGTAGTTTGACTATGATTGGCCTTGGGGGAGCCCCCAGAAGTGCTCCTGCTGCCAGGGATTTATGTGCCCTCTCCACCACCAGAACATGTGACAGGTTTTCATGGCCAAAGATGTCTTTGAGCATAGTTTCCAAGCATATTTCCATTTTGCCAGTGTTTGTGGACTCTGGCAGATTATTGCGGTGGGATCGCACCACTAAATCTTCATTTTTTTCTTGTTTGACTGCTAACGCTTACTCCATATTGAGGCATTTTGTGTTTAGAGATTGCACATTATCTTCCGTCGCAGAGATGCATTGCTCTCCCACCGTTATTCACTCAGTTTATCCAGTTTGGTGATCAGATGGTCCATGTGCAGGTTCAGGGTGTTGATCTTACCATCTATAGTTTGTAGGCTCTTCTGCATGGCAAGTAATGTACTCTCTAACATTGTGGTGCTTTGACTAAGTGGTTCCATGTCTTTTTCTGCGGTCGCCTCCTGCAGGGCCCTGGCATTCCTCCCTGCCACAAATGTTATCTGCGGTTGCATCTTGTCTATTTTCCCCACTGGAGTCCTCAACCTTGGCGCAGTCAGTGTGTGGAAATTGGCTAAAGAATCCATTTTGTATTTTCTCAGGCCTGTCCCAACTTTGTGATTCTCTATGTTGAACAAGCCTGCAAAATGTATGCAAACGGTCAAATGATCTTTATTAGACGAATGTACTGTGCTGAAACAACTTGTAACGGAAAGCTTGCTTAGAAACACACATCACGTGATATGCAGGTGCCTCACCCAGCAACGGTCAGTTAGAGCTATAACCATATTTAGCTTCATTTCAAGGCTCACACTTGATTGGTCAAGGGTGTTGAAGAAACTGTTTTGTGAACTCTGGAAAGTACCAGTTGTTAGGACATGTGGGCATCACACCCTGCACCATGTTTTATCACGCTCTTAGCATACATGGATGTTTATTGGTTGGGTACATATTGTTTGTGTAATCTGTACATCTCGTGACCACTCCACACCATCTGTTGAGGAAATCGTCTTTCTGTGGTTCTGGGTGGATAATGTATGTTCACTCCTTTGTGGTTTTCATGTATAAAAGATCTGATGGAACTTCTCCAAATCGGTCATGCTTTTCAAGGACACATCGTTCCGTTATCACCAATACACTGCATATGAACTTGACTTTGTCTGTGTCTCTTTATTTTAAGGAGCTTCAACAATGGTGAATTGGGTGATGTATATTGATATCAGATGTTGTTCAGCCAGTTTTTTTCCACGGCAATTCGTCAATGTAATGCAAGGCCAGAGTTCTGTCAGTGTTATACTATATTTTAAGTTGAAGTGGGGGGCTTCCTCGGGTGGTCTGTGTCCCTCACTGTGATCTGTGGTTCAGCAGCAATGTATCCTATGCTGGGAGGCAATGTATCCTATGCTGGGAGGCAATGTATCCTATGCTGGGAGGCAATGTATCCTATGCTGGGAGGCAATGTATCCTATGCTGAGAGGCAATGTATCCTATGCTGGGAGGCCTTCACACATCTGCAGAGTCACAGTGTAGAGGAGATGGCCGCTGTACGTGTGTCCTTGCGATGTCTCATTTACACACAGGGCCACAGTAGCTGGCTCACAACGTATTAGTGCTGTGATGATGATGTCAGCCTTTGTGGAGCGACTGGTTGGTGTTAGGCAGGCTTTTTAATTGCTCTCACCGCGCGGTGTCATCGCGGGTTGCGAAAACGGACCACGGGCTCGTTTTTCCAGCAATATGCTCAGCAGGCAGTTTCAATTATGGCGACCCCACTCCCGAAGTAGCGCATACATTTGGGTCTCTCCTCAGCGCAGGGGGGCGGCAAACTTGTCGCAGCAAGGACCACTCACCTGTCAACAACCAAACTGTTTCGTTCTGCATTTTACGGACGTCAGAGCTGATGGCGGATGCTGTGTTCACTCAATGCAGGCAAGACCTTGATTCCAGGCCGCTCCGCAGTCCCCGATTAGTCCTATCAGGTGGTGCTGCCGCTGGCCATGCAGGAGGCCTCTTAGCCTGCTGACGAGAGGGCATCTCCTCTCGCCACTGGTGACTTCACACACCCTCTGCATGGTTCTCACATGCACTTTGGGGCTTACTCTAGCACGGGGGCAAGCCGCCCTGTAGCAGGCTCCCCCGATTCGCCGCACTGCTGGTAATTTAGCCGCTCGTTGCTGCCGTCATTGTCTCGGCATTACTCCACCTCTCGTCTACAGCACCGCCGCCTTTTTTGTGTTACTCTCTGTATCCTTCCGAGCCTGTGCGATCATCAAATCAGCAGTGTAGGGTTGTGTTATCGGGTAGTCGCGCCTTCTTCATGTACTCCCGACATCTTAATGTTGGTGGCCTCCCAAGAGGCTGCTCACTGACAAGATGTTTCTCCTCCATCATGCCATATTACAGCTGGATTTCGCTGCCTGCATTTCAGGAAAGTGTTTTTACACCCAGCTTTCCTTGTTCTGGGAGTAAATATGCCTAATGGCGGAATATTGAAGGGATAATTGCTCATGGCCGGTGGAGCTGCACTAAAGTGCGAACATCTTGCAGTGGTCCCTCCATCGCCCACCCCGTGCTCTTCTTCAGTTTCAATCATTTATCAGTGGGTCATTTGTCAGGAAAAACATCTAAGGGTCTCCAGAGGGCTTCTCTGTTAGCCAATCTCCATGAAGGGGTTGGCACTAAAGTTTTTAGTTTTAAACTGTGCAGCTCCAATTCTGAGTAGAACGTGAGAAACGTGATATGAAAATACAGTGGTGCTTTGTTGATTACTTGACCACAGGCATCTCCCTCTGGCTAGTCTCAAAGTTGCGGAGATACCGGAGAAGCAGGAGTCTTTACTTCTCACCTATCACTAGAGATACCCTTGGCAGTCTGGGACAGGATAAGCAAGCACCTAAATCTCCTTCCTTTCCCCAAGTTCATTCCATGAGTTCCATAACTAGAAAAAGACCAGGTTTGTTAAGGTGGGCTCTGTGTATGTATAGTAGACTGGGTCCCTAAGAAGTTCTCCCCCTTTCACCAAATGTCCTCTCATAAATCGGTTATGCAGATATTAATTTCCTCTCCCCTTGAATAACCTAATTCCCTATTACCAAGGCTACCAAACTGTTTTTGTTCGCAGCCATTGAGTGGTACATAATGCTGCTGACACGATTCTTTTGAACAATCCTTCTTGTGAACCCCATCTTCGTTCTTAACTCTGGCCTTACACTGGTTCTGGTCAAGAAGCGAGTTGTCTTTAAGGTTCTGTGTACCTAGTTTCTTACTCTTCACAATTCTGGACCCCTCTACATTAAAAATAGAGTTTTGTGGCACAGTCCCCCCCAGGTGTTCAGATCCTTCTCTCTTCATATTGCCACCATACCAAGATTTCGCCAGCAGAGAGGCACTTTCTCGTTGCAATAACCCAGAACTCTCTCCCACTTTAAATTTGTAGCATTCAAAACATTTCTCTTTTCAGAAAAATCTGAAAATGTGGTTGTTCCAGGTCTAACTTTGCTCCCTGGTCCAGCACCAGGACGCCTCTGAATAGCTGCATGCTCTATAAATCTACCTCATTTATTCATTTACACATTCATGTAAATGGGGCCATCAGGCCCCTCGAGGACATCAAGAAGCCATATGGCCTTCCAAACAGTTTGTGATTTTGCGGCTTAAAAGTCTGTCAGTGGGTTCTACAACTCCAGGCCATAAGTGGAGCCTCCAGACAGCTCACTAGCTTTGAGAAACTACTAAAATTGGAGAGTCACAACAGCCATGTAATTTCAGCATTGTATATTATGCTGCAGGAAGTGGCGCCGGCTGGGAATAGCCCAGGCCATAAGACATTGGGGGGGGGGGAGAAATGCAGACGAGGGAGCATGGTGATGGAGAATGGGAAAGGATTCACAATATGACAACATTTCTGTGTTTAATGTCAAGGGGTAAGAATATAACACAAGCTTCTCACATGTTTAGAACCACATCCCAGAGAGATAGGTATCGGGAGAATAAAACAAGAGGAGTGATTGCTGGAGAGGCTGTGGGGTACTAGGCACCATTGGTGAAAGCGGTCTGTCCTGATCCTGAGGCAATGGATGGCTAGGCTTTGGTACATATTAGCCACAGAAAATGTACTCTTGTGGTGCACCATAGACTCAAATCCTTTGACTTTGACTGGCGATCTTTCCTGACGCTACTGTTGACAAAATATAGGGAATTCATTTGCCCTCGTTACTTCTGAGTGCTCTGAATAATTCCTGAGAGTACTTCAGTGTGGGGTCCAATAACTTGCAAAGTATTGTCCTGTGATGGAAGCCTATGTAGACCCATTTTTTTTAATCAATTATTTTTATTGCAAAAGAAGAACAGACAGAACGTTGCAGCTGCATAATTGACGACATCAGGATAACAGTCAGAACACATTCATTCTCCCCGAAGATTCCCCATGGCCCACTCCTTTGCGCCACCCCCAATACTAAAATCAGAGCACATCTTGAGCATACGATCATATCTGGTTGTGATCTACTGCCCCCGCGGAGCCAGGTGGAGTACATAGACCACCTCTATAGGTATTCCACTTTCCCCAGATTCTAGTCCATTTCTTTGGGCAACCCCAGCTCGTATATACCACTCGCTCTGCCAACATGCACCAGCCCAGGACAAATTTCCAGTCCGCCTGTTCTGGCGTCGACTTGCTTTCCATGTGCGTGCAATGTTCCGTTTCGCTACCACAAACCCCAGAGTCCTCCATAACCGGTCCAAGTGGCTGAGATCTGTTTCATCCCATATGTTCAACAGGCACCATTTAGGGGAGGTAGATGCAATTAATAGACTTACACTTACACTTACACTTCACCTTTAGCTGTTCAAGATGCCCTGGTGTTGGGATCTCAGGGTCTCACAGGGGTTATGGGATTTGTACAATCATACGGCTTCTTTGAGCATTCCTTCCTCAGTGACCTGGGAACAAATTATCAGTTGGCTGAGTCATTAAGGAAAATTCCATTGGGTTTCATCCCATCTCTCGGGAGAAAATAACTTCAAGATACCCTTCAGTAGTGTACAGTGCACTATTTGTGTTTGTGGAGCTGTAGGAAGCTGTCTCTCTACTTGGTGAACGAAAAAAAAATACACTGTGCAGAGAGTCCAGTGGATCCCCAATTGGTTTGCAGAGGCAAAAGTAGATGGGACTAATGCTCTATTTTGTGGTGGTGTGGGCGAGCAGTTAGGCTTATCAGAGGGTAGTGCTAAGCACTTGTACTCACAGAGGCAATAAATGAATAAATCCGAGACCAATTTAGAAAAATAACACTTTTTATATATACTTTAAACCCACAAACTTCATTTTAAGGTAGGTACGTTTTTAAGCATAAATACTTTTCACTTGCAAAAAGCAACAGTACAGTTTCAGAGTTCTTCAATGTGCAGAGGTGCAGTACGGCGTTGGGTGTCCAATGTATTTCATTGTATGTATGGATTGGTCCCCGTGGATTTAGGCTGAATGCTCTGGCTGCGGGGCCATTCAGGGACAACCAACAGGTAAGTTGCAAATGTGGGGTGCCCTGGCACATAGGTGCACCTTTTGTCCTCTTCACCAGGGCCCAGGGGCGACAGATGAAGGGGTGTCGTTTGGTGTCAGGTTTCCTTGTCCAGGAGCACTTGCGGTTGGGGTGCCTGTGGTCTGAGGCTGCAGGTATCATCGTTGAGTCCAGGAGGGGTGAAAGAACAGTGGGCTCGTGCTCAGGAGAGCTGTGGAATGTTGATGACAGCAGGGGTCCACTTCAGCTCGGGTCGTCAGCGACGGGTGCAGTGGTTGCTTTAGGTGTTGGGTTTCTCTCCCCACATAAGCCACTGGAGAGAGGAGGGATCTGCATTCAGAGGCTGCAGGCAACTTCAGGGAATACAGGAGGGTGAAACCATGATGGACTCTGGACAGCTGAGAGACGTTGCTGGCACCAGAGATCCACTCCCACTTGGGTCAGTGAGGCGGGTGCAGTGGTGACTTCAGATGTTCAGTCTTTGCGGTTCCAGAGGAGGCAGAGACCTTTCCTTAGAGTTCCTGGGCAAGCAGGTCTGCTGCTCACGGGAGATTTGAGTCTTTTTCGAAGGCAGGCAGCCCTCCCAGGTTTCTGGAGGTTCAGCTGCAGGACAAGGCGCCTTCTGGTGCAGAGTTCGAGGAGTGCAGACAGGCCGGTGGGGTTGGTACCAGGTCAGCTTCTTCTTCTCCTCTTCTGTGGCCGCTTCTCTTCTTTGTCCTTTTCTTCTTAGGTCATCAGGTTCTCCGTTCTGGGGCTTAGGGGTGCCACTTAAATACTCAATTAAGGGACTTTACATAGAGTGCCAGGTGGCAGCCAGTGAGTTGCCCACCTTTAGGTTGACTACACCCTTTCTATGACCATAGGGAAGTGGGCATAACCCAAACCCTAGTGGCCTAATTCCTTCCAAACCAAGATTTAGGAATGTAAAAAGCGGTGTCCACTTTAGCTCGTCCACCTTAGGGGTTGGACTGGCATAAAGTGAGCACACCTAGTAATCTGCCAAATTTTACCACCTGTCTTGCTGTCAAAAGTGAGGTTACAAGAGGGGGGAGGGGAGTTGGTCCTCTCCACCATTTGGAGAGACCTAAGTCACATTACAAAGGTGGCTAGGCCTTTAAAGCTTCCCACCTCAGAATGACCATCCTGTCTGGAAGAGGTGTCAGCACCATCGCCCAGTGCAGGCTTTTGTCTCTGGATCCTGAGAGTGCTGGCTCTCTCTTAGGGGGTTAGAAACGTGGCAAGGGGCTGAATTGGTCAGAACCAGTCAGTTAACAAACTAGTAGATGGTAGGTTTTCTGGGGGCACCTCTAAGGTGCCCTCTGGGTGCATGTATTGGTGAATCCAATACTGGGATCAATGTGGGTACACCAATACGGGATGTTTGATACAAAACATCCCTATCTTCAGTGAAGCCATCATGTAGCTGGGGAACTCGAAGTGACCCCTGCCCAGCACATGTATCTAAAATGGCTTCCCTGATCACTTACTATGTCTAAGAATCGATAAGGACACAGCAGGGGTATATCTGCTTATGGACCGCTCACTGCTAGAGAGGTGACTTACATATATTGCATGCAGTGTTAGGGGACATGAGACACAGGCCATGTCGTGTTTTCACTTTTGTCTGCACCAAGACACGCAGCCTGTAATGGCAGCTTGTCGTGTGCTTGGTGAGGGGTCCGTTATGGTGGCACAATTCATGCTGCAGCCATTAAGGACCCTCCTTATTACCCCAGGCCCTACGTACCAGTGGTACCATTTATTAGGGACTTATAGGGTAGGCTAGAGGTTTGGCGAATTGGGAAACAACTGTGCAGTTTTGGGGAAAGAGATCTGGCCCTGGGGACCTGGTTAGCAAGACCCTAGTGCACTTTCAGTCAAAATGACATCAGATACCAGGCAAAAAGTGTACTTTCCTACAGGAGCCGATTCACGTTTCCTAAAAGGCATCCATTTATTGTAAGAGATCTTTACTAATGAGATATACTATAATCAGTGAGTTGGAAGGTTAAAATCTTAAAAGACAGGTTCAGTATGTCCTTTTGATCCCTCATTCAATAAAACTAGATCAGTTTGCCTATCCTATCAATAGACACTGATAAATAAAACAACTACCACTTATCTATTTTTACTGAATTCCTTGTGAATGGAGGACATTTCATATAATACCTCTTAATTGTAATTGACCATCCAGTGAACATAAACAAAAACATACAGATAATTTATTTCTGCTAATTTGCTTTGGTTTATGTTTTCCACAGGCTCGAAGGTAATATTGGCCGGAGGGACTAAGTTGCTATTTTCGCATAAACCATTGATGCTGCATAATGGGGAGTTAACATGCCAGACACAGAGTGGAAAAACAAACAATTTCTATTTGAACACTCATAGTTTTCTTGGCAAATTAAAAGAGTCTGGATCCAGTGAGCTAAAACAGATGCTGACACAGACTTTAACACTGAAACGGTAAGCCTTTTCTTTGTTATTGTATTTCTTATTATTTAATTTGTACAATAAATTACCACAATTGGGTTGATGAAAGCAGCTGAGTCCATCTATGGCATTACCGATCAGTTAAACCAACTCCTTTATATTTGTACAATTTTGAAGTGTTTCTCTTTTCCCACCCACATTTGTGAAAACTATAGGATAGTGTAAGATTAATTGTCACCTTTCCGATTATTTATCCAATAATTTTGGGTCCTGCCATAGTCACATTCTGTATTACATAAGTAGTACCAAAAGGGGACCAGATCGTATTTCTGACATCTTATGGAGGGCTCCCTGCACAGACCAGGGCCATATCATGAACTTGTTCAGCACCTCTTTCTCTGCACACAGGCTCAGAATGTAACATGTATTTCCCAGGCAAGGACTCCACTGAGCTGGCCGGCTCCTACAGACAGGATGGTAGTGCTTATAGGAAGTTTTAAACAAACTATTCTTCTATGTCCATGAACAGTGGATGTACTTCCCCAGGTCTTCAAAAAAGCTGGTCTCCTCAGGAGAAAGTACAGGAACCATCATCCTGCCTTCACCGACCAGAACTGGGAAGGGACACTATTTAAAATGGAATGGGGCTTAAAAACGAGATATCACCCTTCTCAGATGACCATTTACTCCTCACCTCCCAGTCTGGGACCAGTCAGGAAACGGAAAGGCATTGTTGGACTTAGTCCAGGCTAATTTAACAACCATAACCTGCAGAAAGAGGGGAGAGCACTTAGGGACTGGTGTAGAATGGTAATGGCAATTACCTTTTAACTACCAGCAAGTGCAAGGCAAAGATGATAACATGGTCCGAAAGTCATTCAGGAAAAATATACATATGTATATGCGTGCGTGCTTGTGTGTGTGTGTGTATGTATAAATGTGTGTGTGTCTATATGCTTGTGTGTGTATATATATATATGTGTGTGTGTGTGTGTGTGTGTGTGTGTAAGGAAATGCCTCCTTAGCATGGTTACCCCCTGACATTTTGCCTTTGCTGATGTCAAGTTATGACTTGAAAGGGTACTGGGACCCTGCTAAACAGGCCCCAGCATCAGTGTTCTTTCCCTAAACTGTACCTTTGTCTCCACAATTGGCACAACCCTGGCACCCAGGTAAGTCCCTTGTAACTGGTACCCCTGGTACCAAGGGCCCTGATGCCAGGGAAGGTCTCTAAGGGCTGCATCATGTCTTATGCCACCCTTGAGACCCCTCACTCAGCACATACACACTGCTTAACAGCTTGTGTGTGCTGGTGGGGAGAAAATGACTAAGTCGACATGACACTCCCCTCAGAGTGCCATGCCAACCTCACACTGCCTGTGGCATAGGTAAGTCACCCCTCTGACAGGCCTTACAGCCCTAAGGCAGGGTGCACTATACCACAGGTGAGGGCATATGTGCATGAGCACTATGCCCCTACATTTTCTAAGCAAAACCTTAGACATTGTAAGTGCAGGGTAGCCATAAGAGTATATGGTCTGGGAGTTTGTCAAACACGAACTCCACAGCACCAAAAATGGCTACACTGAAAACTGGGAAGTTTGGTATCAAACTTCTCAGCACAATAAATGCACACTGATGCAAGTGTGCAATTTATTGTACAATACACCCAGAGGGCATCTTAGAGATGCCCCCTGAAAACATATCCGACTTCCAGTGTAGGCTGACTAGTTTTTCCAGCCTGTCACACACCAGACATGTTGCTGGCCACATGGGGAGAGTGCCGTTGTCACTCTGTGGCCAGGAACAAAGCCTGTACTGGGTGGAGGTGCGTCTCACCCCCCCCCCTGCAGGAACTGTAACACCTGGCGGTGAGCCTCAAAGGCTCACCCCTTTTGTTACAGCGCCCCAGGGCATCCCAGCTAGTGGAGATGTCCACCCCTCCGGCCACTGCCCCCACTTTTGGCAGGAAGGCTGGAGGAGATAATTAGGAAAACAAGGAGGAGCCACCCTCAAGGACAGTAGCTATATATATGTATATATATATGTGTGTGTGTGTGTGTACATGTGTACGTGTACACCCATATTTCCTTATCCAGTATAAAGGAAAAGTCAAGACACCTTCGAATGGTTGCAAAAACAAAATTAGGTTTGTTACGACCTATTCTAATCAAGCATATAATCTGAGAAAGGCACTTACCAAAAGCTGGCATATTCTACAGACAGATCCAGATCTAGAAGACAGCACCAAAGTCCTTAGCAAAACGGATACTGGGTCCTAATTACAACGACCTAGTGGCAACTGCCACTAGATTTGAGATATATATATATATATATATCCTAAAAAAACAATGGTCACAGGGATGTTATAGTTAGGTTCATAATTTGCACACACAAAACCATAGAAATTCAGCAGTTATAAATACAGTTATTTCAAGGAACTATAACTCATGCCCTAAGGTATCAATATCTCGCAACCCCCCAAAATTGAAAAAAAATAAAATAATCTTTTGACCCTGACGTAGGTACCTATGTGACCTCTTCACCAGGCCTAGGGGGTCAGGGTATTCCTACCCTCCCCCCTTATTTTTTAATAGCAAAAGTAGACACAGTGCAAAAATCATTGAAGGCAATGCAGTCCTAGAGGAGTAAAAGTACCAACACAGTTTACAGGTAAGTACTTGAGTTATGGTCCTAGTCTTTGGGGGTTAAGGTGACCGCAAGGTGAAGTTTGGGGAGACACCGATGGTGCACAACCAGCGACACTGGGCGTTAGTGACCTGATTTTAGGTCGGGTTTCACTCCTCACGCCCCGCAGCTCCTTCTGACTGCCTCCTTGCCCTCTACCCCGCCCTCGCTGCTGCTGCGAGTTCGAGGCCCTCCACCACCCGCAGGCACCCACCTGCGCTTCATCCCTGGTGTCTAGTGGTTGCCGTAAGTATTGTGTGTCTGTCCTGTTATTGTATTTTGTATTTGTGCCCTTTTGCCTTTTTGTGCCTTTTTGCTCATGTTTTCTGCCTTTTACTGCCATTTTCCTTCTTTTCTCTTTCCACGCTTGTTTTTCGGCTTCTGCCGCTCTCTCCTTTCCCGCCGCCCCCATTTGCCACGCTCCCGCCTCCCAGCTGCTCCTCCCTCCCACCTCCCCTTCTTGGTGGCGGCCACTGCGCGGTGTACAGAGTGACCCCTGACCTGATTTTAGGTCGGGTTTCACTCCTCATGCCGCGCAGCTCCTCCTGACTCCCTCCGTGCCCTCTACCCCACCCTCGCTGCTGCTGCGAGTTCGAGGTCCTCCACCACCGCAGGCACCCGCCTGCGCCTCATCCCTGGTGTCTAGTGGTTTCCGTAAGTATTGCGTGTCTGTCCTGTTATTGTATTTTGTATTTGTGCCCTTTTGGCTTTTTGTGCCTTTTTGCTTGTGTTTTTTTGCCTTTTACTGCCATTTTCCTTCTTATCTCTTTCCTCGCTTGTTTTTCGGCTTCTGCCGCTCTCTATTTTCCCGCCGCTGCGTCCCCTGCAGCCCCGCAACCCTTGCGCCCCCATTTGCCCACCGCTCCCGCCTCCCAGCTGATCCTCCCTCCCACCTCCCCTTCTTAATGGTGGCTGGCGCGCCAGAGGCACGCCCGTCTGCACCTGTCCGTGCCTGGACCGCGCCCAGCGCCAGACTCCCTGGCCCACGCGCTCCACACGCCGCCAGACGCCACTACAGTGCCAACGACCTCCACGCCCTCAACCCAGGCCGCTCCACCTCCTGCTTCCAAGCCACCCTGAGGCACCCCCACAGTCCCTTCTCCTGTCGGATCTGAAGCTTCACCTGCCCCCAAGCTGCCAAGCACCACACCAGGACCACTAACAACCACCTCAGCTGCATCCTCCTCAACACCTGCTTCATCCACAAGCACGCCGTTGAACTCTGGGACCTACTCACCTCATCTTCCCCAAACGTCACCTTCCTCACCGAAACCTGGATGACTCCCTCCTCGAAACCTGACATCGCCATAGCCATCCCCGAAGGCTATAAGATCACCCGCAGAGACCACACCAACAGACCGGGAGGAGTAATCGCTATAGTCCATAAGAAAACCATCAGAATCTCAATAAACACCGATGACACCCTTGATGCCGCCGAACACATACACTTCAAGATTCACAATGCTGCCGAACACCACCCTCAGAGCAACCCTTGTCTTCAGGCCCCCGACCACAGTTCAGCGACTCCATCGCCGACATGATCCGCACCCAGGCCCTTGCCTCCACAGAGTACATTCTCCTCGACGACTTGAATTTTCACCTCGAGAACGCCAACTACAGCAACTCCACTGTTCTGATCGCCATCCTCGGTCTCAAACAACTGGTCACAATGCCCACCCGCTCCGCTGGCCACACACTCGACCCCGTCTTCTCCATCAGCAGCCACGTCACCTTCAGCCATACCACCGAACTCCACTGACCGACCCCCACTGCGTCCACTTCACCTTCCAGAAACCCGCCATTCACCTCCGCCCACAACAGATCCCCACCGAAGCTGGAACAAGATCTTGGGAGACCAACTGATCTCCATCCTCACCCGGGCCCCGCCACCCAGCACCACCGACCCCCAACACAGCCGCCCTCAACCTCAGACACTCGTTAGATGACTGCACCAACACCCTCGCCCCGCTCAGGAAATTCTCCAACAACCGCACTAGCACCAAGGCCATCTGGTTCACCGCCGACCTTCAAACCTCCAAGCAGGTATGCCTGAAAATCAAGAAGAAGTGGCGCCAAGAACCAACAGAGAGCAACCACGCAGCCCTCAAGATAGCCATCCGCAAGCACCACCAGCTCATCCAGACCACCAAAAGATCCTTCTACAAAGATCGCATCAACAACAACGCCCATGACAGCAAAGAGCTCTTGAGCATCGTCAAAGAACTCACCAACCCCAGGTCATGCTCCATCAACCCCCCTCCATCGCAAGACCTCTGTGACTCCCTCGCCACTTTCTTCCATCGCAAGATCATGGAAATCCACAACAGCTTCAACTCCTTGCCCCCCACGACCACCACAATCACCACCAACCCCAATGCACCCAGCCACACCAACCTCTTGCTCTCCTGGACCCACCTCAACGACGAGGACACCGCAAAA
This sequence comes from Pleurodeles waltl, assembly GCF_031143425.1. Lineage (NCBI taxonomy): Eukaryota > Metazoa > Chordata > Amphibia > Caudata > Salamandridae > Pleurodeles > Pleurodeles waltl. Next base: position 1,025,990,364 of record NC_090437.1, on the reverse strand, counting down.
ACCATGAGCACCATCCACTCCGGATCTCCCTCAGACCCTTGCCCCCACCATGTCTTCAACAAACCGAGCCCCATCATCGCCCCCCCAACTCTGCATGATCATGAACAGCTCCTTCGAGACCGCCACCTTCCCAGAGAGCAGGAAGCACGCTGAAGTCCGCGCCCTGCTAAAAAAAAAACAAAGCTGACCCCGATGACATCAAAAATTACCGACCCATCTCCCTCCTTCCCTTCCCGGCGAAGGTCATCGAGAAGATCGGCAACAGCCAACTGAGCCGCTTCCTGGAGGACAACAACACACTGGACATCTCCCAATTTGGATTCCGTAGGAATCACAGCACGGAAACCGCCCTCATCGCCGCAACCGACGACATCAGGACCATACTCGACAAAGGCGAAACCGCGGCCCTCATCCTCCGGTACCTCTCGGCTGCCTTTGTCACAGTCTGCCACCACACCCTATGCCACCACACCCTATGCACTCGCCTCTACGATGCTGGGATCCACCACAAGACCCTGGACTGGATCACATCCTTCCTCTCCGGCAGAACTCAGAGAGTCCGCCTCCCTCCCTTCCTGTTGGAAGCCACCAAGACCATCTGCGACGTTCCCCAAGGGTCTTCCCTCAGCCCAACTCTTTTTAACATCTACATGGCACCGCTCGCCAACATCGTCCGATCCCACAACTTCAACATCGTGTCCTACGCCGATGACACCCAGCTGATCCTCTCACTCACCAAGGACCCCGCCACCGCCAAAACCAACCTCCACGACAGACTACATGCCATCGCCAACTGGATGGAGAAGAGCCGCCTCAAACTTAACTCTGACAAGACAGAAATCCTCATCCTCAGCTCCAACCGCTCTGCATGGGACGACTCCTGGTGGCCAGCCACCCTAGGAACCGCACCTACACCCACCACCCATGCACGCAATCTAGGCTTCATCCTAGACTCATCACTCACCATGACCCATCAAGTCAATGCCCTTTCAGCTTCCTGCTTCAACACCCTCTGCATGCTTCGCAAGATCTTCAGATGGATCCCCATCGAAACAAGAAGGACTGTCACCCACGCCCTCGTCAGCAGCAGACTGGACTACGGCAACGCGCTCTAAGCAGGAACCACAGCCAAGCTCCAGAAGAAGCTACAAAGTATACAGAACGCCTCCGCACGCCTCATCCTCAACATCCCACGCCGTGACCACATCTCAGCCCACCTCAAAGACCCACACTGGCTTCCAGTCACTAAGAGGATCACCTTCAAACTCCTCATCCACACCCACAAAGCTCTTCACAACACGGGCCCTGCCTACCTCAACGAGCGACTCACCTTCCACGCTCCCACCCGCCAGCTATGCTCCGCCAAGCTTGCCCTCGCCGCCGTCCATCGCATCCATCAAACTACAGCCGGCGGCAGATGCTTTTCCCGCCTCGCTGCCAAGACCTGTAACACCCTCCCCGCCCACCTACGACAGACCCAGGACATCCTGACCTTCAGGAAACTCCTCAAGACCTGGTTATTCAAGCAGTAGCAGTTCCTTCACACCCCCCTGTTTCAGTGCCTTGAGACCCTAGCGGGTGAGTATTGCGCTTTACAAATGTTTGATTGATTGATTAGTGTCGGGTGCCTAATGGAAATACATGGACTTGGGGCACTCAGAAGTAAATGGTTTGCAGGTAAGTTCCTGCGGTCTCGGGGCACAGGCCCTGGAGGTTTTAGATCAGTAATTGGAGGGGGTGGGGCACAGGTCAGCACCAAACATACACACTCAGCGGCCCGGGGGTGGCCGGGTGCAGGGTGCAAACACAGCATTGGGCGCCCTATGCTTTTAAATGTGGAATCCTGGGTGTCACAAAGATGCTGCAGGCTTGGTCCAGGGAGTCGGCTGAAGAAAACCAATGGCTGGATAGGTAATTAGAGATTCTACTGGATGTCGCTGGACCGTCGGTTGGGTTCCCCAAGGCCAGGGGGCTGCTGGTGCAGGGATACCTTTTGGCATCTGGAATCTTCATCGGAGCCGGTCACGGTCAGTAGCGTCCTCGGGATTTAGGCTGAAGGAGTTGTCGTGTTGGTCAGGAGGGCTCAACCCAGGGTGGACTTGAGGTCAGAATCACTCAGGGGTCTTCTCTGGACCGGTGGGCCACCTGGACTCTGTGCATGTTGGGTGCAGAGTGGGCAGAACTCACGGAACCGGAGGGCTCTGGAGTCCTTGTTGGAGGTTTCTTTGTAGACAGGGCCGCTGTCCTCAGGAGTTCTTGGTCCTTAGGTAGGCAGGCAGTCCTCTGGGGGTTTGTAGAGGTCACCGTTCCTGCAGGATGAGTCTTCTTTTTGTAGCAGGAGTCTTGAAGGTGCAGACAGGGCAGTAGAGAGACTTCTCTGCTGGTGCGACTCTTCAGTCCTTCTTCTTTTCAGGTCACCAGGAATCTGAAGAGCAAGGTTCAGGGGCGTTGCAGAGGCAGATGGCTACTGACCCTGAGGGTCAAACACAAACATTACAAGCTAGTATCTTTCCCCTTTGGGGAGGGGACATATTCCTAACCCTGTTGGATATCTCTTTCCAAAACAAGATGGAGGATACTGCAGAGAGGGGTTCACCTCAGCTCTGGGCACTCTAGGGGTGGTCCCAGCTGGGGTGGGCACTTCTACTCATTTTCTTGCTGGACCTGCCGCCAAAAGTGGGGCTTGTCTGGGGGCAGTCATCACTTGCTGACGCAGCAGAACAAATTGCAGAAGCCTTTGAGGCTCCCCACCAAGTGTTTCTGTTCCTGCAGGGGGGGAGGTGTGAAGCACCTTCACCCAGGACAGGCTTTGTCCCTGACTTCTGAGAGCACAAAGGCTCTCACACCATGGGGCCAGAAACTTGTCTGGTGGTGGCAGGCTGGCATAGACCGATCAGCCATATACTAGAGAGATGGGTGAATTACAGGGGGCATCTCTAAGATGCCCTCAGTGTGCAATAAATCCCACACTGGCATCATTGTGGGTTTATTGAGCTGAAAAGTTTGATACCAAACTTTTCAGTCTCCAGTGAAGCCATCATGGAGCTGTGGAGTTCGTAATGAGAAACTCCCAGCCCTTGTACTCATTAAGGCTAAACTGCACATACAGGGTGTACAGATGGACTTAGACACTGTAGAGGCATATTGCTCATGCAGCAGTGCCCTCGCCTGTGGTGTAGTGGACCCTGCCTTAGAGCTGTAAGGCCTGCTAGAGGGGTGACTTGCCTACAAAACACTGCCTGTAGCATAGGTATGGCACCCAGGGAGGGATGTCATGTCGAATTTACCTTTATTTCCCCACCAACACACACAATCTGCAGTGGCAGTGTGCATGTTTTTGGTGAGGCATAATACATGCTGCTGCCCTTAGGGACCCTCCCTGGTCACATGACCCTTGGTACCACTGGTACCTTTTACAAAGGACTTAGCTGTGTGCAAGGGGTGTGCCAGTGGTGGAGGCAATGTTACAGTTTAGGGAAAGAACACAGGTACTGGGGGCTGGTGTTTTGCTTTCATTAATGACCGAGCTGACAACAATCTCTGGAATGCACTTCTTAGTTTAACCCCTTCGCTGCCGGGCCTTTTCCCCCTCCTGTGCCGAGCCTTTTTTTGGCTATTTGGGGCAGTTCGCGCTTAGGCCCTCATAACTTTTTGTTCACATAAGCTACCCACGCCAAATATGCGTCCTTTTTTCCCAACATCCTAGGGATTCTAGAGGTACCCAGACTTTGTGGGTTCCCCTGAAGGAGACCAAGAAATTAGCCAAAATACAGTGACATTTTTTTTTTTTTTAAATGGGGGAAAAAAGGGCTGCAGAAGGCAGCTCGTGGGTTTTTTCCCTGAAAATGGCACTAAAAAAGGGTTTGCGGTGGCAAGCTCGCCATCTTCCCAGCTTTCAGGAACAGGCAGACTTGAATTGGTAACCCAATTTTTCAATACAATTTTGACATTTTACTGGGACATACCCCATTTTTACTATTTTTTGTGCTTTCAGCCTCCTTCCAGTTAGTGACCAAAATGGGTGAGAAACCAGTGCTGGATCCCAGAAAGCTAAACATTTCTGAAACCTAGACAACATTCTGAATTCAGCAAGGGGTCATTTGTGTAGATCCTACAAGTGTTTCCTACAGAAAATAACAGCTGAAATAAAAAAAAATATTGAAATTTAGGTGAAAAAAACAGCCATTTTCCTCCACGTTTTACTCTGTAACTTTTACCTGCGATGTCAGATTTTTTTAAAGCAATATACCGTTACGTCAGCTGGACACTTCTGGTTGCGGGGATACATAGGGCTTGTAGGTTCATCAAGAACTCTAGGTACCCAGAGCCAATAAATGAGCTGCACCTTGCAATGGGTTTTTATTCTATACCGGGTATACAGCAATTCATTTGCTGAAATATAAAAAGTGAAAAATAGGTATCAAGAAAACCTTTGTATTTCCAAAATGGCCAAAAGATAAGGTGTTGAGAAGCAGTGGTTATTTGCACATCTCTGAATTCCGGGGTGCCCATACTAGCATGTGAATTACAGGGCATTTCTCAAATAGACTTCTTTTTTACACACTGCCTTACATTTGGAAGGAAAAAATGTAGAGAAAGACAAGGGGCAATAACACTTGTTTTGCTATTCTGTGTTCTCCCAAGTCTCCCGATAAAAATGGTACCTCACTTGTGTGGGTAGGCCTAGCGCCCACGAAAGGAAATGGCTCAAAACACAACGTGGACACCATCACATTTTTTCACAGAAAACAGTGGTGTTTTTTGCAAAGTGCCTACCTGTGGATTTTGGCCTCTAGCTCAGTCGGCACCTGGGGAAACCTAGCAAACCAGTGCATTTTTGAAAACTAGACACCTAGGGGAATCCAAGATGGGGTGACTTGTGGGGATCTGACCAGGTTCTGTTACCCAGAATCCTTTGCAAACCTCAAAATTCAACCCAAAAAACACTTTTTCCTCTCATTTCGGTGACAGAAAGTTCTGGAATCTGAGAGGAGCCACAAATTTCCTTCCCCCCAGCGTTCCCCCAAGTCTCCCAATAAAAATGGTACCTCACTTGTGTGGGTAGGCCTAGCGCCCACGAAAGGAAATGGCCCAAAACACAACGTGGACACATCATATTATTTCACAGAAAACAGATGTGTTTTTTGCAAAGTGCCTACCTGTGGATTTTGGCCTCTAGCTCAGCCGGCCCCAGGGGGGGCAGAAATGGCCTAAAATAAATTTGCCCTCCCAACCCCCGCGGGGAGCGACCCTTGCCTACGGGGTCACTACCCCTGCGTGACATTGGTGAAAAAAAGGGGGGCAGAAATGGTCTAAATATAATTTGCCCCCCAGGGGAGCAACCCTTGCCTAATGGGTTGCTCCCCATCTCTAAAAAAAAAAAAAAAAAAAAAACACACAAAAAAAAATTGCCCTGGCGCCTAGAGGTTTCTGCCCCCCCGTGGTAGATCGGCCTAATAACAATAGGCCGATCTTCCCCCAGGGGGGTAGAAATGGCCTAAAATAAAATTGTTCCCCCAATCCCCCCCCGGGAGCGACCCTTGCCTACGGGGTCGTTCCCCTTGCGTGACATTGTCGCAAAAAAAAAAATCCCCGGTGCCTAGTTGTTTCTGCCCCCCTTGGGGGCAGATTGACCTAAAATCGGCCGATCTGCCCCCAAAGGGGGCAGAAATGGCCTAAAATAAATTTGCCCCCCAGGGGAACGACCCTTGCCTAAGGGGTCGCTCCCCTTGCGTGAAATTCGTGAAAAAAAAAAAAAAAACTCCCTGGTGTCTAGTGTTTTCTGTCCCCCTTTGGGGCAGATTGGCCTCATAAAAATAGGCCAATCTGCCCCTAAGGGGGGCAGAAATGGCCTAAATATAATTTGCCCCCTAGGGGAGCGACCCTTGCCTAACAGGTCGCTCCCCACCTCAAAAATACAAAACAAAAACAACAACAAAAAATAAAAAATGATCCCTAGTGCCTAGAGGTTTCTGCCCCCCCCCCCCTGGGGGGGCGGAAAAGGCCTTTAATAAAAATCCCCCACCCCCCCCCCAGCAACCCCCCCCCCCCCCAGGGAGCGACCCTTGCCCAAGGGGTCACCCCCCTTGCGTGAAATTCGCAAAAAAAAAAAAAAAAAAAACTCCCTGGTGTCTAGTGGTTTCTGTCCCCCTTGGGGGCAGATTGTCCTCCTAAAAATAGGCCAATCTGCCCCCAAGGGGGGCAGAAATGGCCTAAATATAATTTGCCCCCCCCCCCCAGGGAGCGATCCTTGCCTAAGGGGTCGCTCCCCACCTCAAAAATATAAAAAAATAAATAAATAAATACTCCCTGGTGCCTAGTGGGGCAGAAAAGGCCTTTAAAAAAAATGCCCCCCCCTGGGAGCGACCCTTGCCCAAGGGGTCGCTCCCTTATGACAATTTCATTTTTAAAAACAAACGTCCCTGGTGTCTGGTGGGCGTTTTGACAGCCAAAATAACTTTCCTTCCCTTTGAAGCCTCTCTCGGCCTTCCCCACGTGATCGGAAGAGAAATGCAAAGCGCGATGGGAGGAGGCCTTGTGACAATCAGTACGCGCGCGCTGATGTCACGGGGGTGGGAGGGTTCGGGTGTGGAAGTGGAAGGGCTTCCCCTTCCATCCCTGCTTTGGAGGGGTGGGGGTAAACCCCACAGAGGGAGCGCTAGCGCTCCCTCTGGGCTCTGTGCCCAGGACGTAATGGTTACGTCCTGGGCATAGCAGCACTGTGCCTCAGGATGTAACCATTACGTCCTGGGCACAGAAGGGGTTAAAGAAGACACTTATTATTATTTCACCACGAGGTTCCTGAGAGAGGAAATTAGTAGGTTGGAGGCATATGTTTAAAAATAGTCACAGCAATGAAAGGAAAATATATCAAAATGATTCTCAATTGCAATGTACACAGCAAATACATGTGATTATATTATAGCATCAAGCAAAGAATAAAAGTCAAAATTCATCACCGTAGGGCCTATCACTGCTCGTCATCTTTCTCATGCCAGCAAGTTGATGACCCCTGTTCAACTGCGAGAAAGAGATTTTCCACCCTCACGGGACAGGTCAGGCACTTGACGTCCACTCCTGACTGAAGTCTCGGAAAATTCCCCTTGCTGCTGCCCAGGGACACCTTTTATAGATTAAATAATGAAAAAGTCTGCTGAAAGGCCCTTCCCTCTAATAGTCAAAACATGCTGGCTACTGTATGTCAGAGTTGGAAGAAATAAGCGTCGAAAGTTGGCCAAGTTTTCAAGGCTGTCTTTCCCAAGGCTGAGTCCTTCCCTGCCCTAGAGAAAAACACAAAATATGCGCTTCCTTATCATGCTAGTGTTCTGTGAGAGAAAATACGAAAAACACAAACTTGGTTTACCCTGTGGAAAAACACAGCTCATCTGCAATGTCTAACACCACGATCAAGCCAATAGGCAGCTGAACTGAATACAAAATGTAATGTCTAATGCCATGTTAAAGCCAATAGGCAGCTAAACTGAACACAAAATGTAATGTCTAATGCCACGTTAAAGCCAATAGGCAGCTAAACTGAATACAAAATGTAATGTGTAATGCCACGTTAAAGCCAATAGGCAGCTAAACTGAATACAAAATGTAATGTGCTACTGGTGAACATTGAACAACTAATTTGCACAGTGGTGAAACACAAAGTCAGTGTTCAAACATACTTAATTTCAGTACAGCTGGTCAGCAGGATCCCAGCACACACTCAGTCAAGTTAGTATCAGATATCAGGCAAAGATTGGGGTGGTGGGATAGCATTCCAAAAGGAGCACTTTTCCTACAATATAATCTGGCCTAAATGTTGGATCATTTAAGCATTGGTACATGGATGATGGTTATGCCTGTAGTAAAATCAATAAAATGTGTTATTAAAAGAAAAATAAAATCTCACACTGTACTCACTGTCAGTAGTTGGAGCTCTGACCCTCGGCACCACTACTAGGTTAACATGGACCACAGAGGGATCCCAGCCTGATGCCTGGTAATAATGCAGGGATGTGATTTTTCACCAGGACTGAAGAACTACAGTTACGGCTAACTGTTTACTCTCAGTTCGATATGGTAGAACAGACATTCAGATTGATGTTTATTTGTCAACCCACATCATCCATTTTGCAGCTACTTTATAGTGCCAGCTGTTTTGGCAATGATCCGAAAAGTGTATGCTACAGCTCCATGCGGCTGTAGAGCAGGGGCATAGCTTAAACAATAATAGTAGAAGGGTGCGAGTCTGAGATTTTCCACCAAGCAAAGCAGTGTATCCAACTAACAATGATATGGTATTCATGAGCTGTTGGATGATGGTAATTGACAGACTTGGGTGCATTAGCTTTCAGTTATTTGAAAAAGTAAGGTCAGTCAGCGGAAGGCCTGAGTGAGATAGTCTGGACTGTGTGTTGTCCACCCTAGCCCATTTCCTCCTCACATCAATGTAGGCAGGAAAGGTCAAGCAGAGCAGGCAAGCACAAGTCTGTACCTAATCCCAGCAAACCACGTTTATGGTGGGTAGTGAGAGTAGGCCTTTTACAAGCCCTTACTAAGCCGCAAACCACACTTGGAAGAAGAGGGGAATCTGCAAGGAAATAGAAAATGCTGCAAATACTTAGCAGTGCCCAATGACACAAGGTGCCTAAAACTCCTGAAAAGGAATGTTTAAAACTAACTTGCACGCACAGTAAGGAACCAGTGATCCTTCTTTCTTTTTCTCTAGTAGAAAATTTAGAAATGATATCACAAGTTCAGAGATATGAAGATTATGTTCATGGATTCGTGTATTGAAGGACATTGCAATTTGTTTTGTTCTGCTGTGATGTACAGTTGTCTATTGCTTTGCTTTAAGCAGTTGTTAAATACCTTTCGTAATTTTATGGCTTTGATGCCATTCTGAGTGTAAGTGAATGTGGTAGACCTAATCTAAACTTTTCACAATGGATATGTAGGTTGATGATATGATATCATTTTTCAGTATAACTTCACAGAATATACCACAGAGGAATCAAGGGTACACTTAAGACAACTGTATAGCTTTGATCTATGCTGTGCATTTGATGATGATAGGAACTATGTGTAATGTTCTGTTGTGTGGCTTGAGCTAAATAGCTAACGCTACTACTGATCTGGCAAGCACTGAACCATCTGGATGGCTTGTAGCTGATTGATGGCCCTCGGAGCTGTCTGCTTGGCTACTGGCATGTTGCAGGACTCCTCAATACAATAATTTGAAGTACTCTAGTGAGGGGCCGATGTCTCCCTGTCCGTCCGGCCCGTCAATTTGCCTCCCACCAGGGCATGGCCGATCATGCCACCAGGAAGCGGGAACCCGGAAAAGGAATTGCGCAGTGACTTGACTCAGACCCAATAAGTGAAGAGTCTGAAAAGAAAAAGGTTGCAATGCCAGGAACCAATGCAATATCTGAGAATTTGTGTCTTTGTTCCTTGCCAGCCAGCCCAAGGTGACATGGATCGGTCAATAAAATAAAGGAATGACCCAGGAGATAGTACTGCAGGGATTCAATAGCCCACTTGATTTCCAGACACTCCAGTTCAATCATAGGATAGTAGGCTTCCCTGGAAAACAGTTTACAGCTAATATAAACCACAGGGTGCAGGTGACCAAGGGAATCCGGCTGCAACAGCACCGCCCCTGAATCCAGTGTGGACGCATCCGTCTGTAGTACATAAGGTTTGAAAAAGTCTGGACAATGAAGCAACATCTTTAGCTGAACAAAATTAGCTCACTATTGTAGTGTCAAGTCGTGTATCTTGGTGGGTTGTGTTTTCTGTAGGAGATTTGTCAACGGAGCTGCCTTTTCAGAAAAATTGGGTATAAAACACCCATAATAACCAACCAGCCCCAGGAAGGACTCATGTCTTTTTTGCATTTTTGTGTAAGGTAGTCCCTGAATGGCTTGCACTTTATCCACCTGGGGTCTGATATGACCGGGAAATACTGTTTATTTGACGGAAGTCAATACAAAATCTTGCAGACCCTTTGGGTTTTGGAACCAATACCACCAGAGAACACCAGGGTCTCGTGGAGGGTTCAATAATGTCGCTTGCTAGCGTACTGAATACCTCTCTTTCCACTACCTGTCGTCAGGCTTCAGGAATACAAGACAGTCTAAGGAGTATTGTTTTCCCTTCTTCTGTCTGGATATCATGTTGTGTTGAAGGCGTACGTCCAGGTACTGAGAAAAACTTTTCCTGGTTTCTCTGTACCAGTCTTTCTAGCTGTTCCTTCTATTCTTTTGGGAGGGCATCTCCTACTTGCGAGAGTTGCTTGTGTGCTAAAGATGTCTTTGGGGGAAAGGTGATGTCCAAAGGCCAATGACTCTTCACTGGATGTACCTCGTCGTCCTCTGATTCTTTCAGTAGATTGATGTGATAAATCTGACCTTTTCCTTGTGCATGGGGGCCTGCCAGGCGATAAGTGACGGTATACTTGGGATAAAACGTCATATGGTCTCTGCCATGTGGCTAACAGTTTTATTACTTGAGAAGGGGAGGAGAATCAACAATTAACATCCTACTTGCAACTGTCACACTTTGCACTGCTGGTCATATCCTGTTTTCGGTTTCTCCTGAGCCTTTTCCATTTTGACTCTGACATCTTCCCATAGAGTGTGTATCCTGTCTTGTAATGTTTTTGTGTACACTAATATCCCCTTTCCCTCATCTTCCTCTTCTTCCCACCGTTCAGTGGACATATCAAGCAAGGTACGTGGTTGTCTCCTGAACACAAGTTCGAAAGGTCTATGTCCTGTAGAGGATTGGGTGTGTGTCCGTATGGCACATAGGACGAGAGGAAGCTTCTTGTCCAACTCCCCACCAGCATGATACTAGTTTCCTGAGAACCGTTTTACTTGTTCTATTGTATCTCTTGACCAGTCCGTCAGTTTAGGGGTGGTACACAGACATTCTGATTTGTTTAATCGCTAATAAGTGGCATATCTAGGACATCAGTCTAGACATAAAAGGAGTCCCTTGGTCTGTCAAGAGCTCTTTTGGAAATCCCACCCTAGAAACAAATTCTATCATGGCCTGCACTACTGTTCAGGTAGTCATACTGGAAAGGTGAATGGCCTCCAATACTGGGTAACGTATTCCGCCAGAACTAGGATATATTGATACCCCTTAGAAGAAGTTGTCAAGGGCCCGACCAGATCCATCCCTACCATGAGAATGGAACATCATTGATACAGGTCTTAGAGGTGCTTTGGGTACCTGTGGGTGTTAATGAGTTGACATCTATGACAGGCTCTACAGAACCTACGTATATCTGCAAACACCCCGGTCCAGTAGAATCGTCGTAATAGGTATTCTTCAGTCTTTTCCCTTCCCATAATGTTCTCCCCCTGTTTGGCTATATGCAACTGGCTGGGTCCGGTATGGAAGGGGCACCACTAGTTGAGTGACTGTGTCCCTCTCCCGGTGCATGTTCCAATACAGTGATCCTTTTTTGTGCTAAAATAAAGTCCTATTTTCTCTGTGTCCTCTTGAACGACCTGGGCCCATGCTTGATGTAAAGTAGAATCTTACCTCTGACTGGCTTGGAAACTCCCTGAGGGGGTGTCTTATGATGGCCACTGTGGAGAACAAATAGGGGTAATTAGAACCTGTGGTGGGATAAAACAGTTTCTTATTTTCCCACTTGTCCTTTCGACTTAGTATGTCCTGCTCCTTACCCCATTGTATAGACTTGTTATGAAAAGGGGCTTCCTTCAGCCTTCTCCAGAAGGAAAAAATTGAACCATCAGGAAAATCCCAGGGTATTGTTCTTCCTCATACAGGATGTAGGGCTTCAATGGCTTAAACCAGCTGAGTCCTCAAAGGAGGACATTGTCAATAAAATACTACTGGAACAATACCTAGAGGCCCTTGTTTTCCATTTTACAGGACTTCATCGGCGGTGTATATACGGATTTGCTCCTTGTCATTGGACCTCGAGAGACAGGCATGAAACAAACAAAAGATAATGGATTATGTCTGGGAATCCAAGGAAGGGGTGAGGAAATGCCAGTGAGGGGAACAGGGACCCTTCTCTCAAGTGGTGCATCACACATGCAAGAATAGTATAGCTCCAACCACCTTGCAGGAGCTGATTGTAAGTGAAGGTGCTTTGTTTTTGGAGATTTGGGACATGCGGTTCAGAGGCAGCAGAGAGTTCTTATCCATGCAACCCCGCCTGCCCGCTGCTCTCCATATCCTGTTCGCATCCCCTACTTAGTGCACTACTTCCCCTGCTACCCCTGTGGCCCTGTGTACGAGCCCATACATTGTCTAGCCATGTCCCTTGTGGGCCATGGCTGGAGTGTGCATCCTGACCCTGTGCCTCTCCCATCAGGGTCCGTTCCGTCTCTCCCGACTGTCTGGATCCAGGCCTCCCGACATCGGTCTCCATTTCCTTTGTACCCGGTATCCCACTCCTTCTGTGTTCTGTGTCTCTCTTTCCGCATCCTGGTCACTCCTCTTTTGTAGGTGTTGTAGCGTCTTGAGCGTGCAGCAGCGTCAGATCTTGCTGATTCCAGTCTGTACCCCCCAGGTCATGAAGGAAAGTACTCTAGTGCTGGGCCAGTGTCTCCCTCTCCGTCTGGCCGGTCACACACGTTTCAGTATGGTTGTGCGGATTGGTAAGTGCATGGACGGTTCAGCAAGTAAATAGTTAACTATGGATGATGGAATATAAACATCTGTTATTTCAACACCAAGATGCCCTTTACAAATACATATTTCATTTCATGTTATGTTATGTGTGGAGGAGTGAATGTATGTGATGATACATCAGTAAGTGGGTGGATAAGTGAAAGGTGAAATGAGTTGGTGGACATATAGGTGAGTGGGAGACAGGCTGGCTTGTAAGTTATGTTTTTTAGGAATGCTGAATTTAGGAAGCTGGCACTGTATATACTATATCAAAATAAGATATAGTGTGCACAGAGTCCAGGGGTTTCCCAAGAGGCTTGACAGAGGCAATATTAGAAAATACTAATGCTTTATTTGTGGTAGTGTGTTCCAGCAGCTAGGCTTATCAGAGGGTAGTGTTAAGCATTTGCTGTACACACATAAGCCATAAGTAAAAACACGCACTCAATGACTTAACTCCAGGCCAATGGGTTTTTATATAGAAAAATATTCTTTTGTTAATTTATTTTTAGAACCACAAGATTCATTTAGCAGGTAAGTACATCAAATGAAAGGTACTTTACATAGTAATATTTACGACTTTGAACAGATTCAATATTGTACACAGTTTTCTTTAAAATGGCAAAATGCTGTTTTAAATGTGGACACTGCAATTTTCAACAGTTCCGGGGGAGGTAAGTAAAGTACAGTTTCTGAGGTAAGTACCACACTTACGGGTTCAGTCTTGAGGGCATAGGTAGCCCACCGTTGGGGGTTCAAGGCAACACCAAACACCCAGCACCAGCAACACAGGGCCGGTCAGGTGCAGAGGCCAAACAGGAGCAAAAATAATGTGGGCGCCTATGGAGACGAGGTACTCAGGTTCCAGTCTGCTTGCAGGTAAGTACCCGTGTTGTCAGAGGGCAGACCAGAGGGGTTTGGAGGAGTACTGGAGGGGCCCCAAGTAGGCACAAAAACCACACCCTCAGCGGCACTGGCGGCCGGGTGCAGTGTGCCAACAGGGTGTCGGGTTCTCAATAAAACTCTATGGAGGGACTCAGGGGTCACTTAAGTGCTGCAGGCAGGGCACAGGGGGGCCTATCAGGCAAGCCACTGACTGGGAAAGGGCGAGGGCCGCTTGCTGGTCGTTGCTCCACCGGTGGATGGTTTCTCACAGGCCTGTGGGCTGTGGGTGCAGTCCTTCTCCAGGAGTCAGATATCTTCGTCCGGGGCAGTCGCCGTCAGGGGGTCCTCAGGATTCCCTCTGCAGGAGTTGTCGTGGGGGTGCAGAGAGGTCAGCCCAGGGGGGACTCATCGTCTGAGTCGCCTAGGGGTCCTCCCTGGGTAGTTGGATTCTCTGGACACGGGCCGGGGGCGTCGGGTGCTGAGTAGTTGGACTCGCTCTTCTGGAGTGAGGTGAGAGTCCCTTTGAAGTTGGTTTCTTGGTCTTTTCTTTGGGTACGTCCGCTGTCCACAGGACTTTTTTTGGTCCTCGGTGATGCAGGCAGTCCCCGGGAGGATTTTCAGGGGTCGCTGGCCCTGCAGTACACGTTGCTTCTTTTCTTGCAGCTTTTCGAAGTAGGAGACCAGCTGGTAGGGCTGGGGCTGAGTCAGTTGGTGTCTCCTTCTCTTCTCTGCGGGGTTTTCAGCTCAGCAGTCCTTCTTCTTTCTTGAGTTCATCAGGATTCTGAAGAGCTGGGTTCAGGGTTGCCCCTAAATACTACATTTAGGGGTCTGTTAGGGTCAGAGAGCAGTAGCCAATGGCTACTGTCCCTGAGGGTGGCTACACCCTCCTTGTGCCCACTCACTCTGGGGAGGGGGGCACATCCCTATCCCTTTTGGGCCTAATCCTCCAAAGCACAATGGAGGATTTCTCAAGGGGGGGAGGGTCACATCAGCTCTGGTCACCTTAGGGGTGGACCTGGCTGGAGGGGTGACTCCTCCTTGTTTTTCTCATTATCCCTCAGGACTTGCTGCCAAACGTGGGGGCTCATCCGGGGGGGTGGGCATCTCCACTAACCTTTGAGACTCACTGCCAGGTGTTACAGTTCCTGCAGGGGGAGGTGTGAAACACCTCCATCCAAGACAGGCTTTGTTTCTGACCACAGAGTGTACAAAGGCACTGTAGGAAGTTGGCTCTGTATGCACTATTTCAAAGTAAGGAATAGTATGCACAGAGTCCAAGGGTTCCCCTTAGAGGTAAGATAGTGGCAAAAAGAGATAATACTAATGCTCTATTTTGTGGTAGTGTGGTCGAGCAGTAGGCTTATCAAAGGAGTAGTGTTAAGCATTTGTTGTACATACATACAGGCAATAAATGAGGAACACACACTCAGAGACAAATCCAGCCAATAGGTTTTGTTTATAGAAAAATATCTATTCTTTGTTTATTTTAAGAACCTCAGGTTCAAATTCTACATGTAATATCTCATTTGAAAGGTATTGCAGGTAAGTACTTTAGGAACTTTGAATCATTACATTAGTATGTATACTTTTCACATAAAACACAATAAGCTGTTTTAAAAGTGGACACAGTGCAATTTTCACAGTTCCTGGGGGAGGTAAGTTTTTGTTAGTTTTGTCAGGTAAGTAAATCACTTACAAGTCTCAGGTTTGGGTCCAAGGTAGCCCACCGTTGGGGGTTCAGAGCAACCCCAAAGTTACCACACCAGCAGCTCAGGGCCGGTCAGGTGCAGAGGTCAAAGAGGTGCCCAAAACGCATAGGCTTCAATGGAGAGAAGGGGGTGCCCCGGTTCCGGTCTACCAGCAGGTAAGTACCCGCGTCTTCGGAGGGCAGACCAGGGGGGTTTTGTAGGGCACCGGGGGGGACACAAGTCAGCACAGAAAGTACACCCTCAGCAGCGCGGGGGCGGGCGGGTGCAGTGTGCAAACACGCGTCGGGTTTTCAATGTTGTTCAATGAGAGATCAAGGGATCTCTTCAGCGTCGCAGGCAGGCAAGGGGGGGGGCTCCTCGGGGTAGCCACCACCTGGGCAAGGGAGAGGGCCTCCTGGGGGTCACTCCTGCACAGGAGTTCCGTTTCTTTAGGTGCTGGGGGCTGCGGGTGCAGGGTCTCTTCCAGCCGTCGGGAAATGGAGTTTCAGGCAGTCGCGGTCAGGGGGAGCCTCGGGATTCCCTCTGCAGGCGTTGCTGTGGGGGCTCAGGGGGGACAACTTTGGTTACTCACGGTCTCGGAGTTGCCGGAGGGTCCTCCCTGAGGTGTTGGTTCTCCACCAGTCGAGTCGGGGTCGCCGGGTGCAGTGTTGCAAGTCTCACGCTTCTTGCGGGGAGTTGCAGGGGTCTTTAAGTCTGCTCCTTTGAAACAAAGTTGCAGTCTTTTGGAGCAGGGCCTCTGTCCTCGGGAGTTCCTTGTTTTTCTTGAAGCAGGGCAGTCCTCTGAGGATTCAGAGGTCGCTGGTCCTTTGGAAAGCGTCGCTGGAGCAGGTTTCTTTGGAAGGCAGGAGACAGGCCGGTAGGACTGGGGCCAAAGCAGTTGGTGTCTTCTGTTCTTCCTCTGCAGGGGTTTTTCAGCTCAGCAGTCTTCTTCTTCTTGTAGGTTTCAGGAATCTCAATTCGTAGGTTCAGGGAAGCCCTTAAATACTAAATTTAAGGGCGTGTTTAGGTCTGGGGGGTTAGTAGCCAATGGCTACTAGCCCTGAGGGTGGGTACACCCTCTTTGTGCCTCCTCCCAAGGGGAGGGGGTCACATCCCTAATCCTATTGGGGAATCCTCCATCTGCAAGATGGAGGATTTCTAAAAGTTAGTCACTTCAGCTCAGGACACCTTAGGGGCTGTCCTGACTGGCCAGTGACTCCTCCTTGTTATTCTCATTATTTTCTTCGCCCTTGCCGCCAAAAGTGGGGGCCGTGGCCGGAGGGGGCGGGCAACTCCACTAGCTGGAGTGTCCTGCGGTGCTGGCACAAAGGGGTGAGCCTTTGAGGCTCACCGCCAGGTGTGACAGCTCCTGCCTGGGGGAGGAGTTAGCATCTCCACCCAGTGCAGGCTTTGTTACTGGCCTCAGAGTGACAAAGGCACTCTCCCCATGGGGCCAGCAACATGTCTCGGTTGTGGCAGGCTGCTGGAACCAGTCAGCCTACACTGAACAATTGGGTAAAATACAGGGGGCATCTCTAAGGTGCCCTCTGTGTGCATTTTTTAATAAATCCAACACTGGCATCAGTGTGGGTTTATTATTCTGAGAAGTTTGATACTAAACTTCCCAGTATTCAGTGTAGCCATTATGGAGCTGTGGAGTTCGTTTTTGACAGACTCCCAGACCATATATTCTTATGGCTACCCTGCACTTACAATGTCTAAGGTTTTGCTTAGACACTGTAGGGGCATAGTGCTCATGCACCTATGCCCTCACCTGTGGTATAGTGCACCCTGCCTTAGGGCTGTAAGGCCTGCTAGAGGGGTGACTTACCTATGCCACAGGCAGTGTGAGGTTGGCATGGCACCCTGAGGGGAGTGCCATGTCGACTTACTCGTTTTGTCCTCACCAGCACACACAAGCTGGCAAGCAGTGTGTCTGTGCTGAGTGAGGGGTCCCTAGGGTGGCATAAGACATGCTGCAGCCCTTAGAGACCTTCCCTGGCATCAGGGCCCTTGGTACCAGGGGTACCAGTTACAAGGGACTTACCTGGGTGCCAGGGTTGTGCCAATTGTGGAAACAACTGTACATTTTAGGTGAAAGAACACTGGTGCTGGGGCCTGGTTAGCAGGGTCCCAGCACACTTCTCAGTCAAGTCAGCATCAGTATCAGGCAAAAAGTGGGGGGTAACTGCAACAGGGAGCCATTTCTTTACACAAGCCCCCCCCAGCCTACAGGCCAGGAGACTCGGCCAAAGCTGGGAGAGTTTGCCTAGTCTGTCAGGCGAGGAAGAGTAGAGGAAATAGGCTGGTTTGTTGCAGGGCCTACTCTGCCTTACATCCTCCTGTCCAGGTCATTCCCTCTGGGGAACTGACCCACTTCCACAGTGATAGGACCTAGTCTGAATTGCCTCTTGTCTGTACTTTTTATGTCTCCACCCATTCTCTCTATTTTGGGGTTAGAGGTATCCACCTCTGCTAATCTTATCTTAGCCAGGGTCACCCCTAGCTTACCCAAAGAGGTTACCCAGAGCTGGAGTAACCCCACCATGACCAACAGGGTCAGGGGGCCTAACTTGCTATTTGGCATGGGGTCAGACCACCATGCCAAGGATAGTGCAGCCATAAAGGCTAACACCCAGCAGAGGCCACTGACAGCTGTCAGTGCCCAGAACCACACCTTTAGCTCTTCACCTACAAGGGAAGGGGCTAAGTTACAGGCTTCTTTGGGTTCAGGGTGCCTGTCTGCTGTATTAGAGTGGGGGGTTACCACATCTTGTTGTAAACACCCTTCTTCCACTCTTTCTTCTGTTAGCTGAGGAGCCACCCACTCAGGCTTAACAGTTGCCTGACTAGCCAGGACTTCTTGTGGGTCAGGTTGGACTTTACCAGTGCCACCTTTGGAGTTCTCCCCTACTGGAGCAGAACCTCCTGCGCTTGCTGGAACCTTGGCTAAAGGTTGTCCACCCTTCCTACACTGTTTTCTTTTCTTTTTCTTCTGGGGCCTACTTGCATTTACTGCAGAGGCAGGAACTCCAGAATCCTTGGGAGAGGACTGGCACTGGACCAGCTCCTCTCTTGGGCTCTGACTAACCTCTGGGTAGTCATTTCCAAGGAGACAATCAAGGGGGAGGTCTGTACTGACTACCACCCTTCTCCAGCTAAAAGTCCCACCCACTTCTATGGGCACAAAAGCCACAGGCCTATCAGTGACCCTGTCTGGGCTAACTCTTACTCTGGCAGTCTCACCTGGGATGTACTGGTTTGAGGACACCAGCCTGTCATGCACAATGGTGTGACTGGCACAAGTGTCTCTCAGGGCAGTGGCTGGGATTCCATTCACCAGTAGGTGGTGGAAGTGTCTACTTCCCTCTGGAATCTGCAACTCACCTGTTGGGCCCTTTTTCCAGTTGAAGGCTATGAAGACCTCCTCATCTGAGGAGTCATCCCCAATGGCTACACTGGTCACCCCTGGGATTTTGCTAGGGGGTGTGTTTTTGAGACAAGAAGTGTCCTTGGTGTGGTGCCCTGTCTGTTTACAGTTATGGCACCATGCCTTAGTGGCATCCCAGTTCTTACCCTGGTACCCACCTTTGTTTTGGGTTGTGTCTCGGGCCCACCCACCTGGTCTAGTTTTTTGGGGCCTACAGAGGACTCTTTTTCTTTGTTTCTAGTGTCACCCACTTTCTCCTGGGGAGGCTTTGTAACCCCTTTCTTTTGGTCACCCCCAGTGGAAGTTTTGGTTACCCTAGTCTTGACCCAGTGGTCTGCCTTCTTTCCCAATTCTTGGGGAGAAATTGGACCTAGGTCTACCAGATACTGATGCAACTTTTCATTGAAGCAGTTACTTAAAATGTGTTCTTTCATAAACAAATTATAAAGCCCAACATAGTCATGCACTTCATTTCCAGTTACCCAACCATCCAGTGTTTTCACTGAGTAGTCTACAAAATCAACCCAGGTCTGGCTCGAGGATTTTTGAGCCCCCCTGAACCTAATCCTGTACTCCTCAGTGGAGAATCCAAAGCCCTCAATCAGGGTACCCTTCATGAGGTCATAATATTCTGCATCTTTACCAGAGAGTGTGAGGAGTCTATCCCTACACTTTACAGTGAACATTTCCCAAAGGAGAGCACCCCACTGAGATTTGTTCACTTTTCTGGTTACACAAGCCCTCTCAAAAGCTGTGAACCATTTGGTGATGTCATCACCATCTTCAAATTTAGTTACAATCCCTTTAGGGATTTTCTACATGTCAGGAGAATCTCTGACCCTATTTATGTTGCTGCCACCATTGATGGGTCCTAGGCCCATCTCTTGTCTTTCCCTTTCTATGGCTAGGATCTGTCTTTCCAAAGCCAATCTTTTGGCCATCCTGGCTAACTGAATGTCCTCTTCACTGGAGTTATCCTCAGTGATTTCAGAGAGGTTGGTCCCTCCTGTGAGGGAACCAGCATCTCTGACTATGATTTGTGGAGTCAGGGCTTGAGAGGCCCTGTTCTCCCTAGATAGGACTGGTGGGGGGGAATCACCCTCCAAGTCACTATACTCATCCTCTGTGTTGCCATCCTCAGAGGGGTTGGCTCTTTCAAACTCTGCCAAAAGCTCCTGGAGCTGTAGTTTGGAAGGTCTGGGGCCCATTACTATTTTCTTTAGTGTACAGAGTGACCTTAGCTCCCTCATCTTAAGATGGAGGTAAGGTGTGGTGTCGAGTTCCACCACATTCATCTCTGCACTAGACATTATGCTTCTAAAAGTTGGAATACTTTTTAAGAATCTAAAACTAGTTCTAGGTTCTAATTCAAACTTTTACCAAACTTTTAAACTCTAAAAGGAAATGCTAACAGGGACTAACACAAGGCCCTAGCAGGACTTTTAAGAATTTAGAAAAAATTTCAAATTGCAAAAAATCAATTTCTAATGACAATTTTTGGAATTTGTCGTGTGATCAGGTATTGGCTGAGTAGTCCAGCAAATGCAAAGTCTTGTACCCCACCGCTGATTCACCAATGTAGGAAGTTGGCTCTGTATGCACTATTTCAAAGTAAGGAATAGTATGCACAGAGTCCAAGGGTTCCCCTTAGAGGTAAGATAGTGGCAAAAAGAGATAATACTAATGCTCTATTTTGTGGTAGTGTGGTCGAGCAGTAGGCTTATCAAAGGAGTAGTGTTAAGCATTTGTTGTACATACATACAGGCAATAAATGAGGAACACACACTCAGAGACAAATCCAGCCAATAGGTTTTGTTTATAGAAAAATATCTATTCTTAGTTTATTTTAAGAACCACAGGTTCAAATTCTACATGTAATATCTCATTTGAAAGGTATTGCAGGTAAGTACTTTAGGAACTTTGAATCATTACATTAGTATGTATACTTTTCACATAAAACACAATAAGCTGTTTTAAAAGTGGACACAGTGCAATTTTCACAGTTCCTGGGGGAGGTAAGTTTTTGTTAGTTTTGTCAGGTAAGTAAATCACTTACAAGTCTCAGGTTTGGGTCCAAGGTAGCCCACCGTTGGGGGTTCAGAGCAACCCCAAAGTTACCACACCAGCAGCTCAGGGCCGGTCAGGTGCAGAGGTCAAAGAGGTGCCCAAAACGCATAGGCTTCAATGGAGAGAAGGGGGTGCCCCGGTTCCGGTCTACCAGCAGGTAAGTACCCGCGTCTTCGGAGGGCAGACCAGGGGGGTTTTGTAGGGCACCGGGGGGGACACAAGTCAGCACAGAAAGTACACCCTCAGCAGCGCGGGGGCGGCCGGGTGCAGTGTGCAAACACGCGTCGGGTTTTCAATGTTGTTCAATGAGAGATCAAGGGATCTCTTCAGCGTCGCAGGCAGGCAAGGGGGGGGGCTCCTCGGGGTAGCCACCACCTGGGCAAGGGAGAGGGCCTCCTGGGGGTCACTCCTGCACAGGAGTTCCGTTCCTTTAGGTGCTGGGGGCTGCGGGTGCAGGGTCTCTTCCAGCCATCGGGAAATGGAGTTTCAGGCAGTCGCGGTCAGGGGGAGCCTCGGGATTCCCTCTGCAGGCGTTGCTGTGGGGGCTCAGGGGGGACAACTTTGGTTACTCACGGTCTCGGAGTCGCCAGAGGGTCCTCCCTGAGGTGTTGGTTCTCCACCAGTCGAGTCGGGGTCGCCGGGTGCAGTGTTACAAGTCTCACGCTTCTTGCGGGGAGTTGCAGGGGTCTTTAAGTCTGCTCCTTTGAAACAAAGTTGCAGTCTTTTGGAGCAGGGCCGCTGTCCTCTGGAGTTCCTTGTTTTTCTTGAAGCAGGGCAGTCCTCTGAGGATTCAGAGGTCGCTGGTCCTTTGGAAAGCGTCGCTGGAGCAGGTTTCTTTGGAAGGCAGGAGACAGGCCGGTAGGACTGGGGCCAAAGCAGTTGGTGTCTTCTGTTCTTCCTCTGCAGGGGTTTTTCAACTCAGCAGTCTTCTTCTTCTTGTAGGTTTCAGGAATCTCAATTCGTAGGTTCAGGGAAGCCCTTAAATACTAAATTTAAGGGCGTGTTTAGGTCTGGGGGGTTAGTAGCCAATGGCTACTAGCCCTGAGGGTGGGTACACCCTCTTTGTGCCTCCTCCCAAGGGGAGGGGGTCACATCCCTAATCCTATTGGGGAATCCTCCATCTGCAAGATGGAGGATTTCTAAAAGTTAGAGTCCCTTCAGCTCAGGACACCTTAGGGGCTGTCCTGACTGGCCAGTGACTCCTCCTTGTTATTCTCATTATTTTCTTCGGCCTTGCCGCCAAAAGTGGGGGCCGTGGCCGGAGGGGGCGGGCAACTCCACTAGCTGGAGTGTCCTGCGGTGCTGGCACAAAGGGGTGAGCCTTTGAGGCTCACCGCCAGGTGTGACAGCTCCTGCCTGGGGGAGGTGTTAGCATCTCCACCCAGTGCAGGCTTTGTTACTGGCCTCAGAGTGACAAAGGCACTCTCCCCATGGGGCCAGCAACATGTCTCGGTTGTGGCAGGCTGCTGGAACCAGTCAGCCTACACTGAACAATTGGGTAAAATACAGGGGGCATCTCTAAGGTGCCCTCTGTGTGCATTTTTTAATACATCCAACACTGGCATCAGTGTGGGTTTATTATTCTGAGAAGTTTGATACTAAACTTCCCAGTATTCAGTGTAGCCATTATGGAGCTGTGGAGTTCGTTTTTGACAGACTCCCAGACCATATATTCTTATGGCTACCCTGCACTTACAATGTCTAAGGTTTTGCTTAGACACTGTAGGGGCATAGTGCTCATGCACCTATGCCCTCACCTGTGGTATAGTGCACCCTGCCTTAGGGCTGTAAGGCCTGCTAGAGGGGTGACTTACCTATGCCACAGGCAGTGTGAGGTTGGCATGGCACCCTGAGGGGAGTGCCATGTCGACTTACTCGTTTTGTCCTCACCAGCACACACAAGCTGGCAAGCAGTGTGTCTGTGCTGAGTGAGGGGTCCCTAGGGTGGCATAAGACATGCTGCAGCCCTTAGAGACCTTCCCTGGCATCAGGGCCCTTGGTACCAGGGGTACCAGTTACAAGGGACTTACCTGGGTGCCAGGGTTGTGCCAATTGTGGAAACAACTGTACATTTTAGGTGAAAGAACACTGGTGCTGGGGCCTGGTTAGCAGGGTCCCAGCACACTTCTCAGTCAAGTCAGCATCAGTATCAGGCAAAAAGTGGGGGGTAACTGCAACAGGGAGCCATTTCTTTACAGGCACTCACACCATGTGGTCAGAAACTGGTCTGGAAGTGGCAGGCTGACACAGACCGGTCAGCCTTGCACTAGCAGTTGGGCTAACATACAGGAGACATCTCTAAGATATGCTCTCTGTGTGCATTTTTCAATAAATCCTACACTGGCATCAGTGTGGGTTTATTGTGCTGAGAAGTTTGATACCAAATGTAGGAAGTTGGCTCTGTATGTACTATTTCAAAGTAAAAAATAGCATGCACAGAGTCCAAGGGTTCACCTTAGAGGTAAGGTAGTGGCAAAAAGAGATAATTCTAATGCTCTTCCTACAAGTATCTAATATAGGAGTAACAACAATGATTTTGTTGTTAATAATTAAAATTGAAAATGTGCCATTTCTGAAAAGTTAAGACTCAATTAAACATTACAAATGTCTGTGCAAGGAGAGGTGGTCTTCCACATGCTTCAATCACTTCTGTTTCTCTTCACACCACTTTCCTTTGCTATCTCTCACATTATTGAACACTTAGGGCCTGATTCTAACTTTGGAGGACGGTGTTAAACCGTCCCAAAAGTGGCGGATATACCACCTACCGTATTACGAGTTCCATAGGATATAATGGACTCTTAATACGGTAGGTGGTATATCCGCCACTTTTGGGACGGTTTAACACCGTCCTCCAAAGTTAGAATCAGGCCCTTACTCCCCAGAGGTTTCTCAAATCCTCTGTCTGTTTATTTTGCACATTTTCCTCTCACACTATGTTGCCACTTCTTTTGTTAATTTCCTTCACTTCACCATCCCCCAAACACAACCTTCTCACCCACTTAGCTACAGACCACAATTTCAGTTGCCACATATGTAACTATTGCTCTGTGCGCTTTGCAGAGAGACTAAAGATTACATGTGCATGAAGTCTGATCCTTTTATGGCCCTCTAACAGGCACTGTGAGACATCCACAGTATCTTTAGCCTCATCTTCAGAGCTCTCACTTGTGCAGTCATGAACACTGACCCACAACCAGAACTCACCCAGACTCCTGGAGGGGACTCAGTTCACATACAATTCATATGAAAATACAACAAATACGCAGCGTACAAAAAAAATGTTTTAGGGAATGCAAGATGAACTAGGAAATGTAATTACAGTCTGCATTGTCACTTATCTCGAGGCTTTCTGCGGTCGTTGTTGTAAAGGACATGAATTTAGGATTCAGTAGGGGCCCATTGCAAGGACATTTTTTAATTATTGACCAAACAGATTGATGCCCTGGTCCCTATCTGTACATCACATACTGGTCACTGTGGCATCTCAAACCCAGTAAGCAGCACTCGCAAGTTTTACTCAGGTGAATTGGAGCAGTGCTGTTGTAAAACTGTGTAGAACAACCTGCCTCTACAATCTGAAGCCTGGATTGACAATGCTCTTCTCAGAGATATCAATGAGGTCAGATGATACACAATATCAGGAAAGTAAAACTAAATGATTTGCTTATTATGTGAATTTTGGCATTTCCTAGCTCAATTATCTGTTTAGCATATCAAAATGAAAACGTAATTCTTTTAGATAAATCAGAAAAAATTAAGTAGTACTGCCATCTCGTTCTTTCTTAGGTTTTCGGAAGCCTGGGAAATTTGTAAAATTCAAAATGAGCAATCCGGTTGGAATGAGTTGGCTAGAGCATGCCTTCACCACATGGAGGTAGAGTTTGCAGTACGTGTTTACCGGACAATTGGAAATGTTGGCATGGTGATGTCCTTGGAACAGATCAAGGTAAAAAAAAATACACATGTGCGCGAGTAAAAAATATGTAATCTTAATCATAATTTCTTTTGATTTTGTAATTATGTTGACATATATATATGTACATGTGTGAGCCATTTATTTTTATTGGTTTCCCATATTATTTTGATATAAAAATGTGGGCTTTTGTTGTACAGCATTTGCTACAAAAAAAAGAACATCAAATCAGTTGAAAGTTTTATGAAGAGATTCACTCTAAAAGGATTGTTTCTCTTTAGAAAGTACAGTGCCAAGTTGAGAGCTGTGATTATGCCATCAGCTCTCTACAAAGAAAATTAGAGTAAACTTAAGTCTTTTTGATGTCACCAAAAGTGGATATTTGACAATAGTTGTTGTAGAATTTTCTTTTACATGCTGTTCTTTAGAGTATTGTAAACCATTTTTAATTTATATAATTATCTGCACATCACCCAAAATCTGCACCCACCTCTCCATACCAGAGCACTGTTAGATATGTTTCAACACATATTACAATTAATCACTGCAATAGTTGAAACTTACTAGTATCTATGTAGAATATATATTTGATATATTTTGCTCTCCTATACACTCAAAATTTACGCCTGAAACATTCTAATGGTCATCCAATTAACAAGGGTTGTTCATATATAACATACAGGATAAATTGAGGTAGAAATAAAACATGATTTAGTTAAGATTCACAACTGCACATTCATATTACTCCTAGATTAGAATATCTTCAAACTCCCTGCATAAAAGATAGTGTTAGGGGTGTGGCCAAGATGGCGGCGTGAACGTACGTGGGGTTGCTCTGCCACCTGGACCCAGAAAAAAACGACATAGCGGAGCCCGGAGCCCTTCAGCCACACTCTAGAAATAAGAATCAGCAACAGATGAGGGGGTGCTGGTGAGAAGGTGACCCTCCTGGCGTCCAAAAGCACATCAGCGAGAGGGCCTGGTGCTTGCACACTGCGAAGGCCCGAACACGCTTCAGAGAGACACTGGTGGACGGCAGGGGTCCGAGGACCCCTTCCAGACGGAAGAGCAGTTGAGCTGGGGGCCCAACACCGGAGGTGAGTGCTGCGTGTGTCCTAACCAGTGGGAGCCGATCAGCGACATGGATCGGGCAGCGGCGAGGGAAGGCCTAAGGCCGGACCTTGCGGCTGAGGCGTGAGGTGCGGTAGGCCCGCAGGAAGCGGTGAGGCCCTAAGCCCGGGCCTCAAAAAGTGAGGTGTCTCTTCCCCCATAGCGGCCACAGGGCAGGCAGCCAGACACAAGCCAGCAGGTGGGCCTTGCGCCCCCTCACGGGACACAGGGGAGAGAGGCATGACCGGGGGACAACCTGGACCGAGGAACAGACGTGAACGAGGCCCGACGCTAGAGGAGGGCACTGTATGGGCTCTAGGTGTGGGCCTCTGATCGGCGGCACGGATCGGGCTGTGGCGTAGGCTGACTCGGGTGAGGCCTGGGGGCCAGGTCTCAAGGCCAATGGGCGAGAAGAAGGGCGCACTTGCTGATCGCCTCCCGTACAGCAGCTGCAGACAGAGAGCAGGGGGAGCACCAGGTCAGCACAAAAGCCTGTTCCAGCCCAGGGAAAGTGAGGACAGACAGGGCCTGGAGGGCTTCCCCATACTGTCCTAGCGGGAGCAGGACCGGTGGCACAGCGGCATATGGCACAGAGGCATTAGGCAACGTGGAGAAAACTAAGGCACCCAGGATACCGGAGTATGCACACATGGTGATGGAGAAAGGGCCCACTAAGCTGACGAGGCCCCCACGTCGGAGTAGCTGCGAGGAACAGGTGAAGAGAAGCCCAGCTACAGGCCGCCTACCTGGGCCGTGGCTTGCAACACCTGTTTTACCCGACTGACGGCCCACGCCGCAACAAAGCGGGCCAGCTCTCGACAATGACCACCACAAAAAAAATTAAAAGGGACCAGTTGGTCCGCGAGATGCTGACAAGGTCGGCGCCAGCGCAAAACAAACTTATAGATACTCCCTTGCAACCTTCAACGATAGACGATGGAGGCCCGGGGGACAATGAGCTTGCGCCAGTTATGAGAGGATTCCTCACCTCCCTGTTCGACTCCATAAAAACTGACCTCCAGGACCTGCAAAAAGACCTCTTCCAGGAACTACGCGAGCCTCGCACCAACCTCACCTTCATATAGGAGCGGATTTTGTGTCTGGAAGACAATGAGATTGTGAGAGGAGAAGATGTCAAACAACTCCAGCAAGAGGTCCTTAGATTACGGAAACAGCAGGAGCAACTACAGATCATGACTGAAGACCTGGAAAATTGCTCCTGTCAAATCAGTGGGGCCGCCAACGGGGCTGAAGGTGAAGATATCAGGGAGCACACCACAGCCTTGTTCCGATCACTCCTGGGACATGAGAACAATCGGGAGATCTTGATGGATCGTGTGCACAGAGCAGGTCTCCAAGGGGGGACCGGATTACGTGCCCTGAACATTTTAGCCTGTGTCCACAATTTTATGATTAAAGAGGACATCCTCCGACGAGCGCAAAATCAACCTCAGATCCACTTTAGAGGACGCGCCTTGCTTCAATTCCAGGACTTCTCTCTGCTCACCCTGCAACAACTATCACTGAGCACCTTCGGTCTCATAACGTCTCATATTGCTGGGGACACCCCTTTAAACTTATATATTTCGTTGGGACAATCAGTTGCGACAAGTGAAAACAGTCAAAGAGGCCAGTCAAATATTGGATATGGCAGAGGACCCCTCGGACTCAGAGGCGAGAGGTTCTAAGGGAGTCCCCTCTGGGGGCCGAACAGGATGGAAAAGGGTGGGACGACGTTGGAAACACCCAATACCATCATCTAAGGAATGAGCACATGAGCGGCAGGCTGTCCTGGATAGCATTGTTTCCGGCACCAAAGCATAGACACTGATTGACAACACCAGCCTGAAAGGAAGTCCTGGTGGCTGACCTTTTGGGCTCCAGTCCGATGAGCTGCGCGATACCTGGGCCTGAGGTGGTGGAGCCCAGGGATGGCTTACTCAGACCCCACTGAACACCCTTGGCCTCGATCGACACCCCTTCTATGGATTACCTTAAACCGAGGACTTGGTTATTAGTTTGGTTAGGCACCTGTTGTGCCACACTGTTATTGGTGTCATCCTCCCGGCCCCCATGCCACACAGCAAGAACCATGTGTTCGAAGATCCCACCATAGGCACACTGTGCAGCATTGCCCTCTGCTCCTTATCACTCATGACATGCAGATGTAAATGACTTTCCCTACCCATCAACACACTTGACACTTAAATGTCTGAGCCTCAATGTCAGAGTCCTCAATAACCCTTGTGAATGGCAATTCTTTCCCTCCTCAAGCGTACAGAGAGTCGTATATGCTTATTACAGGAAGCACACCTCCTATCCAAAGATGTCTACTGAATGCACTTTAAACGCTTTCACCAACAGTTCTGGTCCTCAGCCCTCACGAAATGGGGGGTGGCGATTCTGGTTTCTAAAACATTCCCACGGGAATTCCTCACCAAGGTACACAAGATAAAAGATAGATACTTCGCCTACAGAGTGCGTATAGATTAATTCCACTTTCCACTCGCCATTATCTATGCCCCCAGCACGCACCAAGAAGCAGTCCTAACAGAGGATCTTACCCCAACTTTGACTACCCCCGACACAGCAATCCTTGTGGGAGGTGATCTTAACATAGTTATGGACAACGACTTAGACTGTTCAGGAGACAGGCGATGTCAGACAGGCCCTCTCTTCCTGGCAGGGCTTCAATGGCTCAAGGATTGTGGCTTGACAGAAGTATGGAGGGATACAAATCCAAATACCTGGGATTACACCTTCTATTCAGCAGCATCAAAAACAGATATGCGCATAGATTATTTCTTAGCCTCTGTGGCCTTCCGAGCTCACACCCGAGAGGTGGCCATTGAACCCCGCGCTCTCTCAGACCATGCACCGATCACATTAACAGCCCAACTCGCCATGAACCACTTCAGAGTCCCTAGCTGGAGATTTAGGGACACTATTCTCCTGACACAGAGCACAGTGGAGACTCTGAGACACACGATTAAAGACTACCTTACCCAAAATGATCATGAGCGCACCTCATTAGCGACTGTATGGGACGCCCTTAAGGCAGTGATGTGGGGGGAGGTGATCTCTCTATCGGCAATAGAGAATGAAGCCCGGAGAGAACTGCGAGCGCTGGTTGAGCAGAAGGTGGTTGAATGGGAACGCATTTAAAAACGCACAGGAGCCCCAAGAGTATGGAAGGAGCTAGAAAAAGCCCGCCTCCAACTGAGGCGGTTAGAGTGGGACCGTGCTGACTACACCATTGTATGACTCAAACATAAATACTATGTGGTGTGCAACCGCAGCGAAAAGCTCCTAGCCCACAAACTGAGAGCGTGCGTCCAGGCCAATACGATTAAAATGGTACGCTTATCCTCCCTGGGGGAAGCGCTCACAGATCCCCAAATTGTGACGGTCTTCTGCGAGTTCTATCAAGCATTATAGGCCGCCGACGTCTCTATCAGCACGGATCCCTCCACATACTTAAATCATTGTGCCCTTGCCTCGCTCCCAACGCATGATGCAATTCTCCTTGACTAGTCAATTCAGGTTGAAGAAGTGATATTGGCTATTTACTCCAGTATTGGAACTTTCATAGATTCACATGCTTGAATACCTCCCCGTCGTTGAAATGGAAGTCCCCGGTGTAATATAAAAGATATGCTTAAATGTATACATACATTACATGCATTAGGCCTTTAGCTTAGTAACATATCACAGTCATTTTGTTTACAAAAAAAAAAACGAACTTCGTGCTGAGGAGTATCCTTTGAGCTCTGCTCAGTTTTTTTTCTCTCAGAAACTTATTTCCAGGGATTTCGGAATTTACATCTGTTCTACTGGTGCTTCAAACTGGCTGCCGTGTCAGAGACACCAAAAAAGGGGCTTTTCAGATTCGGTGCAACCTGTCTGAAAAAGAGATTATATGTGGATGACCCATATGAAGACTTCATATACTGCTTATACCCAAAACACAAGACCAGAGACTGCAAGGTATGTAGAAAGTTTTCTACAAAGACTTTAAAGGACAGAGAGGGTCGTCTTCTTTTGTGGCTACAAAAATGTAAATCTGCCCATCCAGCATCTGACGATGACAGTGTCTCATCTACTATCTCTGTCACAAAGACACCTGTTAAGACATAATGAGGGCTCAGATATTAAGGAACCTCCTAACAATGCTCCGAAAAAGTCATCTGAGGGATCTTCAAAAATTCACAGCCCTGCGAAGAAAATGCAGTCTGGCACTCAGAGAGAGTTTTCTTTTTGGGTATTATGAGGGAGCCTGACCCTCTCGGATTCCCCAACGCCACCTCTTCAAATTAAACATAAATTCAAGAAGCCAGGATCTGTGACCTCGTTGGCACCATCATCATCAACGACGTTCTCGTCGACGACCCTGTCATAAACAGTGACATTAACCATAGTCACTATTTCAGGATCCTCATCAACAACGCTTTCATTCTCGGCGACGGGGCGGCCCATCTCATCGCCATGGATTTGGTCACCGTTGTTTCATACCTCGTCTCCGACCCTCCCATCGACGGTCTCTTCTATAGACCTCACGTCAACGATGATACCTCCAATGATGCCTCCGTCGACGATGCCCCATCGACGATACTCCCGTCAACGGCACCTTCATCAATGATGCTCCCTTCGAAGATGCCTCCGCCGACGATTACCTTCTCGTCAACGCCACCAACTCTTCTATCGTCGACGATCAAACAAATGCCTACAAAAAGGCAAAGACCATCTTCATTGCCTCTTTACCCGTCGAAGGAACATATGCCACTTACAAGAGATGTCCAAGACTTATCTAACACCATCCATAACATCCCCAAGTAAGGTATCAAGGCTTTTACCATTACGCCTCTTGGATGATGATGATTCAGATGATGATGGTGTATATGGAGTGGCTAGAAGTCCCTCCCAATTACGTGTTAAATGCCAGGAATATTCTGACGATGACTCATTATGACCAGCACTACTATGAACCACTTCCTCAACAACAGCAGCAGGAAATGGTATGTTTGCCCTCCGGTCTGGTTTCTGATCTGCAAGCCATGCTGGCAGATTATAAAGAACGCTTCCACCCACAGCCTACAGTCATTCAGCAGCCAGTGGTTTCCGCACCAAGTACTCCACAATTGCTACATCTGCATGTACATCCTGCCACTTTGCACATTTCTCAGCAGAATCTGCACCCACAAATCCACACTTCGTCAGATGATGAAGCAGAAGACAGAGAAATACTTACAACACAGGATGAGTGGGACGAATATATATTGCCAATACTTGCCTCTCCAGGGCCACCTTCTGTTGAATCCTCTCCAGTAGATATTGGTACCTTCCATAATCCATTGGAGAAAGCTGCCACACGTTTTGATTTACAAATGCCCACAGTCCAGCAAGATTGTTTCTTGTATGACTTTAAAGAACCTCACAGGAAAGTCATCAGAGCTATCCCAATAATAGACCACGTGTGGAATCAGGGTTTGAAAATCATGCGTAACCCTGCTACTGTACCAGCGGTCGTGCCTAAGTTGGATAAAACGTACAAAGCAACTGATGACTCCCCTGCCTGCATATCAGGTCATCCAAAGCTGGATTCAGTCATTTCCCAAGCGGCATAAAGGCATTCCAGGAACCCTTGTGCACCTCTGACGGCTTCTCCGGATAAAGAAGGTAGACACCTTGATAACATTGGGAAAAGATTCTCCCGAATTTCTGCCATTGTGCGCACAACAAACTCCTTAGCACTCCTTGGCAGATAATACACTGCGCGCTAGACATTGCCGCTATGGGTTTTAAGGTTTTGGCAGGATCAGCATTGTTAAGGCGCCAAGGATGGCTTAAAGCCACTAACTTTCAGCTCAAAGTCCAAACAAAGATTCTGGACCTTCCTTGTGATGGGGAAGCCCTTTTTGGCAAACATGTCGATGGCGCCTTCCAGACAATCAAAGCAGACACGGATACTGCCAAATCGCTAGGCTGACAAGTGGGTCCTAGACATAATACGATTCAGTCACCTTCTAAATTTATACATATGCCCTGTGGACACATTCCTCCCAAGTTCATCAAAGACATCTCAGTCTTCTCAATCTAGAAACGGATGTGATGTTAACCAAAGGAGCATTAGAATTTGTACCCTATACCCAAAGGGGAAAGGGTTTCTATTCTTGCATCTTTCTAATCAGGAAAAAATCTCATCTATGGAGACCCATCCTAGATTTAAGGGTGCTGAACAAGTACCTGAAAAAGCAGACATTCCGCATGGTGACATTGAAAGACATCTTGCAGCTTCTCAACAGAGCGGACTATATGGCTTCCCTAGACCTGCAAGACGCCTACTTCCACATACCCATCCACTCAAAACACAGGAAGTTCCTAAGATTTATGGTAGCCGGCAGGCACTTTCAATTCAAGGTGCTCCCTTTCGGGTTCAAGTCAGCTCCCTGGATTTTTACCAAATGTCTAGTCCCTGTTGCAGTATATCTAAGGCACAAGCAACATCAAATGTTTCCATACCTAGACGACTGGCTAGTAAAAGCTCCCGACATCCAGTTAGTATGCTGACCTCTCAAGGCGACCTTACTCCTTTTCAGACAATTGGGCCTCACTCTCAACCAAGAAAAGTCCCATATCCAGCCATCCACAAACATAGTCTTCCTGGGCGCCATACTGGATACAGTCCAAACCAAAGCTTATCCAACAGTGGACAAACAACACAAGCTAGTCAAGCTAGAGAGAACAATTCAACAAAGAAAGTTTCTTTCAGTTCAACGCTACAAATCATTGCTGGGGATGATTTCATCTTGCATAAATCTTACTCCCCACTGTAGCCTTCATATTCGTCCACTCCAGGAGAAGCTAGACACAATGGAAGCAGACAAAAGGCTAATTCGAGGACATAATACAAATAACCCCAAGTATGACGCCTTCTCTCAATTGGTGGATAATATCCAAGAACATTTACAGAGGCCTATGCTTCTCAACACAGGTCTCTCCGCTAACTATAACAACGGACACATTGATGGCGGGATGGGGTGCATGTCTGCAGGACCTTCAAGTAAGCAGCAAGTGGCCCCCTCTCACACCACTTTTCATATCAACCTCCTTGAACGCAGAGCAGTGTATCTGGCATTGCAGGCCTTCCTTTCAAGAATCCAAGGCTCTTCAGTGCTTGCAGAACAGACAATAGGACTACCATACACTACATCAACAAGCAAGGAAAGACTCAGTTGCATCTACTATCCTAAGAAGCACAGACCATTTGGAGCTGGTGCATTCGACACTCAGTGCACATAAAAGCGGAGCATTTCCCAGGACTGCAGAACACCACTGCAGATTCGCTGAGCAGGCTAAACACATCCACCCACG
Source organism: Pleurodeles waltl (assembly GCF_031143425.1). Classification (NCBI taxonomy): domain Eukaryota; kingdom Metazoa; phylum Chordata; class Amphibia; order Caudata; family Salamandridae; genus Pleurodeles; species Pleurodeles waltl. Next base: position 1,025,957,246 of record NC_090437.1, on the reverse strand, counting down.
AATGGGAAATGAACCAGGAAATGCTGGACAGAATATTCCTCCAGTGGGGAAAACCAAATGTGGACCTATTTGCGACTTCCCAGAACGCCAAATGCTGATTTTACGCAAGTTGGCATTACCAACTAGGATCGTGGGGAGATTCCTTTTCAATAGCATGGTCAGGAATTTATACTTAACGATTTTCCTCTGATTCCTCTCCTTCCACGAGTGATCAGCAAAATAAAATCTGAACCCTGCCAAATTCTCCTAATTGCTCCAGTCTGGCTGTGTCAACCTTGGTACACAGAGCTACTACTGCTGTCGTTGTGTCCACCCATCAGGATAACACCGATTCCGTAGTTGCTAACCATCAACCAAGGTCAGGTGAGACACCCGGATCCCGAATCTTTCAATTTATCTGCATAGCTCCTGAATTTAATGAGTTTGACCACTTAAACATTCGACTGTAAGGAGATCCTTGCTAAGTCCTGTGCAGATAGTACAAGTAAGACATACCAATTAAATTGGAAACGCTTCTGCCTGTAGTGTGTCTCCAAAAACATACACCCTCTTTCTTCCATTCCAGAACAAATCTTACCTTGCCTACTTCATCAAGCACGCTCAGGCCTTGCCTATGCGTCCATTAAGGTTCACTTGGCAGCCATTTCTAGAAACAGGAAAATATCTGGTGAACCATCCCTCTGGTCTCACAGGCTTAAAAAAAAACATTTGAATGGTCTTTTTTGGTCTTTTCCTCCAGTTAAAGCCCCTCCTCCAGCTTGGCAGCTTAATACAGTCTTGGGCCAGCTGATGAAAGAACCATTTGAGCCCATCCAAAAAAGCGGACATCAAATACCTCACATGGAAAGTAGCGTTCCTCTTAGCTCTAACATCTGCTCGCAGAGTCAGCAAAATACAAGCATTTACAATCCAATAGCCTCTTCTACAGTTCAGAGGGGATAGAGTTAACTTACGTACCAACCCTAAATTTATACCCAAAGTACCATTGGACTTTCATATTAATAAGCCAATAGTACTGAAGTCCTTCTTCCCAAAACATCAAACTGGAGCAGAAAGATCTCTCCATTTTCTTGACTTGAAAAAATGCCTCAAATTCTACTTACACAGAACAAAGTCATTCAGGAAATCAAACCAACTCTTCATAGTCTTCAGTGCACCCAGAAGAGGGCATCCAGTTATTAAACAGACTATTTCCAAGTGGATTTCGAGCGCGATGGCAAAAAGCTAATCAAAAGGCTGGTCGACCTTCGGACACTAGAGTACGTGCACATTCCACTAGAGCGGTTTCCACCTCTTGTGCATTGTTCTCGGGCGTATCCCTTCCAGACATCTGCCGAGCGGCAACATGGAAAACGGCACATACTTTCACAAAGCACTATTGCTTAGATGCTGAAATGCTCCCGAGATGCAGCAGTAGGCCAAGCAGTCCTTAGACATTTGTTCCAATGAAGGCGAGCCATTTCTTTATCCCGCCATCCCCTACTACTGTTTAGTACCACGTTTTCTGTATAATAATATATTTGCTTGAATACTATAAATAAATATCAGGCATGGATTTATCTAAATGCTAATACTATCTCATATATGGTAGAATGTTGTTATTACAAATACAGAAAATGTGCTAATTACTGCTTGCTATTCTTATTCAAGCATGTGAATCTAAGTTCCAATACTGGAGTAAGAAATAAGTTACTTACCTGTAACTGTAGTTCTCCAGTATTGGAAACTTTAATAGATTCACATGAGGCCCACCTACCTCCCCTGCAGAGCCCACCTTCTCTTTTCTCAGTGTTTCTTTAATATTGCAGCACTTATGCTCAGAAAATCTGACGGAAGGCAGCTCCTCAGAGGAGGCTTCTAGAGGGTGGTGCAACCTGATTGGTTGAATTTTGAGTTTGTGTTGTTCTTATATATATTTTTTTTTATAAACAAAATCACTGTGATATGTTACTAAGCTAAAGGCATAATGCATGTAATGTATGTATGCATTTAATCATATCTTTTATATTACACCGGTGACTCCCATCTTGACGACGGGGAAGTATTCAGGAACAGAATACTTCCCCGTCAGGGAAATAAGTTAGTTATCTGTAACTGTAGTTCTCCAAAACTGGAGAACTACAGTTACAGGTAACTAACTTATTTCTTCCTGTTTACAAACTGGGTAGTCGCCAGGCCCAGATGGCTACATCCCACTTTTCTATTAAAAAAATAAAATTGTTGCAAACTAGCCCCGATACTCATGAGGCTATTTAACTCCTTCGCAGAGACCACTTCCCTCGCAACCAGTATGCTAGACGCAACCATCACTGTAATCCCCAAACCAGGCAAAGACCTGGGGGAATGTGGCTCCTACCGGCCATCTCACTTCTAAATATAGACGCCAAGCTGTTCACCAGCATCTTAGAGCATCGCCTCAGCCCCTACATGCCTGGGCTTGTGGACCCTGACCAGGCGGGTTTCATACCCCACCGGCAATGTGGCGATAACACAACACGACTCCTACACCTCATAGACAAAACGCATAGATCACAGAAAGAGGCACTACTACTTTCTATAGACACCGAGAAAGTGTTTGACAGAGTGCGCTGGCCATACCTATTCAAAGTACTTGAAAGCTTTGGCCTTGGAACGAAACTTCTGAAATGGTTAAAATGTGCTTACAAAGAGCCCAAGGCAACTGTCCCGGGTAATGGTACCCTGTCTCAGTCTTTTCCGATTCAGCAAGGGACAAGACAGGGCTGCCCACTATCCCCACTCTTATTTGCCCTCTACATGGAGTCTCTATCTATGTACAAATCTCCTCATAACTGGCATTACATTCTGGGGCGATCACCATCTTGTTAGCCTCTATGCAGATGATATGATTCTGATGCTGTCGGACCCAGTGGTCTCACTGATGGCTCTTACTCAAGCCATACTGGAGTTTGGGAATGCATCGGGCTTCAAAGTAAATATACAGAAATCACAAATCCTGAATCTTTCAGTCCCTCCCGCCCAAGAAAAAAAGCTTCGCTCAAGGCTCCCCTATATATGATCCTCCTCCCATGTCCCATACCTCGGCATTGACCTAGCCAATACAACTTCAAAAACAGTCAATAGGAATTATGCCGCCCTCTCTAAAGCTGTACTAGCAGACCTGGAGACTTGGCGCAAACATAAGCTGTTATGGCTGGGTAGAGCGGCAGCGATTAAGATGACGACGATTTTACCACGGATTCTACTAAAATGTATCTGGGACCGGAAACCTGCATGCATACTGTGGCAACCCCTGTATCTCCCTAAGACAAAAGTGGGTCTGGTGGTCCCATGCCTTATGAAATACTACCAGGCTACCCAACTACGGTTCATACTATAATGGAATCTCCCACTCACTGAGAAACACTGGTGTTTCATGGATCAAGTAGTCTCAGGGTCGCACATCTAGAAGAAGCATTGGCTGCAACGCAGACATAGAGCTGTGGGATTATATTCCTCCCCTATGACGGGCAAGGCATTCCGGGTTTGGGACTCAGTGGTGGTCAAGAATGGTCTGAAACAGCCTATAAAATAGCAACATACCGGTACTGTATCCCTGAGAGCATTTATGCATGGAATCCTACTAAGCCTGAGCTATGCTGGAGAGGATACGGAAATACCAGTACACTGATTCATTTACTATGCACTGTCCCAAATTGCAACGGTATTGGAGGAGCATCCTAGACGACATAGACAAAACATTCCACATGGAGATTCCGAGATTTCCAACATACATCATTCTTGGCCTATCTAATCCCCTCACCTTTCCTTTACGATCGCTTAGAGGTCGTCAAATGGCACTCGCCCTCAACGCTGCCCACCAGGCGATATTATCACAATGGGGCACGGATAGAATCCCAAACAACACCTCATGGCTACATAATCTATGGTTCCTGCTGGGGATGGAGAAACTTTCCCTAGCAGCAGAAAACCGAACAGCAGAAGTTTTTACATTATGGGCACCCTTCATACAAATCCTGTCCTCAGAATCCAGTGACATCACATGCCCCACGTACTTAAAAGTCCTACGCCTGTTGAGGTGACTATTGAACTCATTGATTACACTTGGAGCTACTCACTCAACCACTGAGTTGGGAGGGAGGCCAGATAAAATTACTAATACACCTATGGGGAAGGACACGGGGTACACTATCATAGCCAGGGCAGGGAGGGGACCAGTTTTACACCATACTGTTCTGTTGACTGTTCTTGTAAATACAATGCTCATGTTGCTTGGTTACATTGACGACCCCCCCAAGGACGGCGTTAAAACTCTGTTGTACTTCTACTGAGCGCCTATACTGCTGCCTGCCTGTAAGGTTGTAGGCATATAGCTGTGTTCTTCTTATTTTTCTAATCTAAAACAACAATAAACAGAATTGATCCATAAAATATAGTGTTAAATCTTGACTACTGGTGGATGAAGGTTGAAGCCAATCTTCATAGATGCCAAAACATTGCTTTCATTCCAATGAATCACGTGAAAAATGGAAATGAAATTCAAATTTAAATCTTACCTTGCCTCTGATTCCATCAAATTCTGCTTTTTTAAATTTAATATTAGGATCCCCGATTGGTACAATCAAATTCAAAATTCATCTTTCATTATCAAATTGAGCAAAAATGTCATACTTTAAATAAAATCATCATATCTAGGACAAATCTTTTTAAAGGAATTTAGAGCACTAGTGCACTTTACATATATATTTCCATGCTCTAAACTTAAGTAACGTTGTACAGGTAATCACAAAAAAGGTTTCATTCTTCCACTTTCAAAATATTTGTTCAAGCAGCACATTAGTATTTTTTTTTTTTGCTTCATCAAATGTAGAACCCAGTGGCCAAACCACGGCTGCAATAGACCCACCTTAAAAAGAGAAGACGGTGGCTCTGGATTTTTCATCCTGCTAACTTGACAATAGGGAAATTGAATTCACCCTCTATTTTAGTTTTCAGGTTATTTTACTTATTCCAAGATAAAACTGCCATTGCCTATTGTTTCTCAGCAATTTCTCTCCCTCGATGATAGTTGTGCACAGATTGTTCTTAATGTTGTCTCTTCATGTATCTTTGGGTATCTTTAAAAAATAAAAATATAAAAAATAAAATACCTATTATTGTCTTTAAGAAATCAAAAGTCTGATATTGTACAAGTTTGGGATTTCAAAACATCTATTTTTTTTGAAGGTGGATATGAGTATTCATCTCCTTTTATTATATCAAAGAATTATCAAATATTTTTAGTTTTCATACATTGGAAAAGTTGAGGGTGTGTCATTAGATATCGGCCAATTAACAGGTCTTATAGTCTGGAACTGCCAATCCTTCTCCTTCCCTTTGGCAGTGCAATTTTTCAAACTTATTCTAAGGTGGCCTTTGCTCTATAGAAAGCTATTAATCATTTCTTCATTTTTTAAAAGACGTTTTTGTTCAAAATAACAGTGAGTGTAGAGAAATGAAATGTAATTAAGGGAACAATACCAATTATAATAATAAAAAATCTACCTATGATCAATAAAGGAATGTTTCCCCATCTATTTGAATAAACTTCAAATTTTCTGAATCAACCGATTATAAATCAATTTACACAAGCAATCATTATTTTGTGAAACCAAAATACTTTAAAAAAAATTAGGCTCTTCATTGTAGGTCTGGGCTAGGGAGCACGGGAGAGCTTGTGGAGTGTAATGTAAAATTTTCTAGCTGTCTTAATAGAAGTTCCAGTTCTGTTAAGGACATGGAGTGAGGATTTTTCTCAGCTGCTTTACTTTAATAATGTACAGCAGCCTTAATATAACCAAAAATAACTAACATTTTCGCAGAAACTATAGAGACTGGAAGAAACAAAAGATTATCAAATCAGTGCTGCTTGTCCTTTACAGTCTTTCTTTAGCTCCTAAGCCCTCTCTTTCGTCGTATGACAGGGTCCTCTTCGTACCCATATTACTCCTCTTTTGCGGTTTTGATTCCTTCAACAGTAAACTCTTTTAATGTACCTTGATACAATCCAACAGTAAACAGTAACCATACATTGAGATTCATAATTTAAATCATATATCGTAGAATGTACAAACAACTTCCATAAACATAAGTACCAAAAGTCATCAAATACTTAAGCATATGCATTGACACAATCCAGCGGTTCTTTTTCTTTATCATGATAGGGTGGTGATACAGTCCTTTTTGATCATTGGAAGGGATAATCCTTGCCTCCTGTGTCCTTTATAGAATTGAAACTTTTTTTTTTTTTACAAAAGATAGGAAATTTTACATTATAAGTCAGGGCCAGAGATGAGGATTATGCTTGTTCAAAGATTACTTACCACCCCCCCCATATCCAAAGCCAGTTTAAAGTAAACCTTTTTAAAGGTAGAGTCCATTTTGCACAAATCTGCAGCATTCAAAATATCATCCAAAAGAGCCCCAAGCGAAAAGACCTTTGAGGCCATGTTTCCACGGTCAGACTGTGCCCCAAAAATTGAGACTTCAGTGCCTGACTGTTGCATGGTCGGTCCACCTGATCCTTCTTGCTATGTTAGGAGATGAAACCGCCTTGAAAGGCTAACCAATGGAAATCAATAACTGTCACTAACTTAGGGGATGAAATTCATTAGTCATGTCTTCATAGACATTGATAAACCTAAATACGCACAATTCAGGGGTTCCTTTAAAGGATGGATATGAATTTAACCTGAAATTACATTTTGTTCTTCTATAAAAATGAAAGTAACTCCACCAGGGGTAAATACTCTACCTGTAATGTCCGAGGACCTGACGTTGGAGACTCTCCTGCAGGAGATCATACACAGCAGCATGGCTAGCTTAGTTGTTGCTCCCCCAGGAAAAGAAAAATAGGAAGTACTTTATTCACATCCCAATGAGATGAATACCTGGGTTCTGGGGGAGAGCTAAACGTATTTCCGTCATCAGTTTCTTTATCAAAGGATGTTCCCCCACAGGAGATCTTTCTACTGGGCTATGCCCCACTGAAATGGCTGACCAGAATGTATTACCTGATCTATAAGTATTTCCTTTCAGAGGCCAAAAGGAACACGAAATAGAATATCTGCACAGCGTCAAACAACACTGGCTCCTCAGCACTCTGCAGACACCAACCCCGTCCATCTTGACCAGGCGGATCTTTATTGCTTAACTCTTCCATCTGCCATGCCATTAACGGGAGTTGTTCAACTTCTCGTGAAAGTCCCGTGACTTTCCATTGTTCCATGTAATCTAACATGCCATGAGATGTGAACTGCTACTCACCACAAGATGGTATGGATTACTTAGAGGATCCAGGAGAAGTTGTGGAAACAGGCAAGATGGATTGTAGAATCTCAAGAAAGTTCCATCTGAACTGAATTCCATACTTGCAAACTCCACATCGGTCTGATGACCACCAAGTTCACCTTCTGTCTCCTGTCTTGTGCTGATAACCTTGTGATCATTCACTCCACTCTCAAAGGATGGCATCCATTGCCAAAGCTTGCGGACCCCACGTCCGAATGAAGTTGCTGTTCACTTGATGGTCCAGCCTCGAGGTGAACAGGTCTACTGTGAAAAGGTCCCAACTGTTTTCCATCTCCTTGAAGATCTTTGTGGCAGTTTCCATAGGCTCATGCCTTGTGCACTGCATGACTGCTAGTCTGCCATATAATTGGCCTTGCTCGGGAGGAATTCTGCTGTTGCCAAAATCTTTTTGTCCAGGCAAAAATGGCAGACGTTCATTGGCAATTCTTATAGGGTTTTCGATCGCAACCCCAATGGTTGATGAAAGATGTTGTCCATCTTCACCAGTACGCAACACTGTACCTTCTGTTTGATCTACTATCGTATTGTGAAGGAACCTGCCAGTAGTTCCAGGCATTTGATGTGTAGTTGTTGCTCTTGCTCAGACCACTTTCCGCAGGTGGACAACTCACCACATCTGGCATCCCAGCCACTTTTGCTGGTGTCCGCCTCTATGGCAATATCCAGAATGTATTCGAATATTGCTCACCCATTCCATGCTTCAATATGCATGAGCCACCATCGCATCTTCTCCTTTGCATCCTCGATCAGTAGGACTAACTCAAAGTACTTCAGAGACTTACATAAGTGTGATATGCCTTTAACCATTGAAACGCCCTTTAGTGGTGCACCCCTGGGAATATCACCTGAATCAATAATAAAAGCATGCCCAGTCAGGCAATGTGTCTCAACGAGGTCTTTTGATGCAAACACGTTTTCCTTGAGGGAAAGCTTTTAATATTTTTGCTGGAGTCTATTACAGATCCCAGGAATGTTGTCTGTTGTGCTGATGTAATAAGTGATTTCTTCTCGTTGATGACAAAACCCAAGTCTTCTAGAAAAATCACTGTCACCTGAAGATGTTCCAGCAGTCTCTTCGGATGTTGATTCAATTAGAGGATGTCGGTCAGATACACTATCAAACGCCCATTGAACGCAAAGTTTCTCCATAGCCATATGCTGCACCATGGTGCCAAAGATAGTCTGAACAAAGTGTCTTGATTTCATATGTCTTACGTTCCCAGAGGAATTGTAGGAACCGTCAATGGAGAGGAGGAATCGGTCCTTTGAGATGCACGTCCTTCTAATCCAGGCTCCCCATTCAGTTGTGTGGTCTCAGGAAGTCTCTGACAAGGTGGATGCCTTCCATCTGGAAGTGGCGCTAAACCAACCAGCCACATTTTGAAGAGGTTGATGACAGTTCTCTGACCCCAAACCCTCTTTTCTGCTGAGCAGAAGTGCATCCCCAATCCATTTGACTGGATATTGGTTGGAGAAACTGTGTCTTTTGATTGAAAATGTGTTACCTCCTGTGTGATTGGGAATCCTCTTGGGTCCAAAAAAGAGACAGGACATGGTTTCTGAGTTTGTCACAGAGTGCTGTAGAACTCTACTTGAAATCCTTGGATTGTCTAAGGGACCCAAGCATCAGTTATTAGCTTCCTGCAACTGTGGGTGAATTGTGCCAGCCGTCCTTCCACTTTCTTTTGGGAAAAAGGGAGAATTCTTACTGGAAAAAAAATCCTTGGAAATTTTCACAGAGACGGCCTCTGGTTTTCCAGTGACACTAGAAGCCTCTGGAGGGGAAGTAGCGCCCATATCTTTGCTGATCCTTCTATTGGCCATGCCAGGAGCCTTGACCTCTTGCAGGAGCTTGAGAGGAGATGGCCAGTCGAGTGCCCTCTACCATGACTGGTCCCATAAGAAAACTTTGGGACACAGTTTCATTATAGCCATGACCAGGGGAGTAAATGTTGTTACGAGCTTCCTAACTCTTCAATAAAGGGGTCACCAAACAAGCCCCCTTGAACAATCACCCCTGCTTCTGAAGAAGCCAGATCTCCAAGCTTTGGTCAACTTTGATTAAAAGAGACCTATGTTTCTCAGCAAATAGGGCATAAATAGCAGTGCCTAAGAACATGATTGCTTGTTGAGCCTACCCATAGAGGACTTCAGGGGAGATCACCGATCCTGATTATTTGGCTTCCTCTGCCACATCTAGAATCTTACTAATGAGGCCAGCCATATCCAACAATACATCTTAGCAAGACTGCCTTGAGGAGTCTGTGCCTTTCTTTATATGCCATACATCCCTAAAAACGTGGCCATCCTAGTATCAGTTTCTGGGTCATGACCACTTTGCCAGCTAAGGAAGGGCGAGGGCATTCCACCCTGAGGTGGTTGTGAACTTCCTTCTCCAAAGATTTTCTGAGCCCGCCCGTCACATGTGCCACAACCTTCTTGGTCCTAGACCACTCAGAGGAGCAGGGATACCAGAGGTTATCCAGATCAAGCTTTGCAGATGTGTCTGTCCCTGAGCCATTGGGCTTAGGCTGTGTTAGTGCATCAATAGACTAGCAGCAGAGTCTGGAGGGGCCTAGGTTTATATTCAAGTCTCCATGTGAGTCACCCCTATCCAAAGGGTATGGGGTGTCAGGGGGAGGAAAATCATCATCCCTATCTATGCCTTCAAGGATAGGGCCTAGGGTATCCCAGCCTTCGGGGACGGGAAGAGATTGGAACTGAAATGCCTATTTCAGAAAAAGCATCTAGATCAGCGCCATTCTCATGCTCCCCTTTTCCCACATGCTTTGACACGGGCTTAATCATGCTCAATTAAAATCGAAAAACACTTCTGTATCCTAGGCATAACATTTAAGCTTGGGGCCCTCAGCAATGCTGTCTTAATCAACCCAGTTGATCTTAATGCGTTTGTAAGAGGGTGAGTAAAGGTTGAAAATAAAATGTGACAAAGAACAACCCTATCTAGTCCTCTTGTGATATTAATGTCCCTAACTGGTCTTGCCTTTAATATCAAGTAAAATAAAAGTTAATATTGTGAGACAACATATGTAATGCAAAACTCTAACAGTGATTTACTACTGGCAGGGCGTCAGTTTGTAATCAGTTGGGTAGTATCACAAAACTTTGCAGAGTAGCATTTTGGAGATCAGTCCACTCCTTTAACAAGCATTGGTTGATTCTGGTTCCAAAACTGGTATATACTCTGGGCCAGTCTTCTCTGTTGAATGCATCTGGTAAATCATTCTTTTTTTACCTCTTTTCACTATCCTGCAGCTTACCATCCTTCTTGTTTGGGAGATGATCTTGCTTTCTATTCATATCTCATGCTGAAGTAGGAAGTTTACCTACTCGTAGTCATAGTTCTCCATCATGTGTAGCCTTGTACAATTCATAAGCAACCTGCTCCTGTCCCTGGTAATGTTGGTCAATTAGGTGGAATATACTGATCAAAATCCTTCCTCAGAATGTGCACAGTGACTCCAGTGTTACCTGCTGTATTGGATACCCTGTTGAACCTGCTGCCTTAAATTTATAGTGTCCAATCTCTCTCTTATGAGGTTGTTTCCTGCTCCTATTTAGTTTGTTTGTTCCTTTTGAGGAAAAAATATGAAAGCAGTGTTTCAGCTTAATTGCTTCATCAAACGTTGTTTGTAAAAAGAAAAGCACACGTGTTGCATTTACGTTGCTACTTTTTTAAAATATTACAGAGGTTCAGGCTGTCCTCAATGGAGTCCTTTTGTGTTACCCTCCTTCTAAAAGCTTTGTGAAACTGCTCATCTCTGCCTTTGTATATTCCTGGACAATCCTGTATTATCAGCTCCCCCAGTGATCCAGGAGCACAACCTCTGTAGGTTGCTATTCTTCCCCACACTGGGAATAAGTTCGTACTGGACTACAGAGCTGCTGCTGACCTCACGGATGCCAATTAATCGAAATGCCAGGGGTAGCGGAAGTGACATCACATGCCCTTTGACCTGTGATGACAAACGTTTGCCAAGAATTACATACAATATGCCAGTGACAGAATTGTAATTTTCACTCACGCCCTTCCTCATCTGCTCTCTCACGCACACTTTCTCTCTCTCTCAAACAAACACAGACAAGCAGAGATTCAGAAAATGTTACAACATTTTGAAAAGTTTACCTATAAAGACTCCCTATTTCATCATTCAGCTGTTCCATGAAGCTGTTTTGTTCCTAGGTGTTTTCCATCGGTTTGACACATTGTGTCAAGTGTCGTCCCAAATGTATACACTGCAGTGAAGCTTCAATGCACCCTAGACCTAGAATGTGGGTTGCTCTATCATTGGACAAATTGTAACAATTGCAGTACAACTGTTTACAATCTCCATAGTCTAAGCCAGTCCGCTCTTATTTTAAAAGGAGAAGGAAGTGCGCCCTGGAAATAGATTTCCCTTTTCCTGGGGCATCTTGGACACTACAGAGGCCAGGGGTCCTCAGAACAATGCCAGGGAGTGCAAGGGAGAGCCCAGGGGTCGCGACTGCTACCTCTAGCAACCGCTAAATGACATCCAATGCTGACCTGAGTGAAGAGGAAGACCAAACAGCCAACAGAAGCTCTACACAGTGACAACCAGGAGGAGTGACCAAACCTCAATGATTACCATAGCCCAACTAACTGAAGAGGCTTGTGTGGAACAGTTCATCAGACTATGACTTCCCTATGGATAGAAGGTCCACAGCTGCCCAGGAAACAAGCAAGACCTACACACAGTGTCACCAGAGTCCAGGAGAGGCCTTGTCACCTTCACACCATGTGTTTGTGAGTCTGCTTAATTCCTACCATCACCGTGCCCTTGAAGTACCTTTCTTACTCATTCCATTAATTGAAAAGTGTTTTGAGTCCTCCCACATAGACAGTGTTAACTGGCTTTCTAGTGTTTAGCACATGAATACTTAAATCTGCCTCTGGTCACATCTGAAGCCCAAAATGTGTTTCACTCTTGTGGTTGGTATCTCAGGTGTATATTTGTAGATTATAAATCTTATAGATATTTCCCTTTAAAAGATCTGAGTGAACATTGATCTTATTAATTGTTACTACAAATCTCACTCTAACATGAGTGTCTAATCCGTGCAACTAGTTTGAGTAAGCTGTGACTGCTTAATCACACTACCCTCTGAGAGTCAAGTGCCACAGGAGACTACTTGATCATATAGGTGTGGTGTATTAATATTGTGTAGCACAGGGCATCTGTGGTTAATGACCTCTGTTGTTTTACAATTGAAGCCCAGTAACCATGGAGTACCCTGAGGCTCTAAAAAAGGGCCTCACATCAAGCATGAGTTAGATACTGAGGCGTACACTCGTAGATCCTGGAATAGGCTACCGAATGCTCCCAACTCCTTTCTTCAGCATAGAGACCCACACTAAGGGCTGGTAAGGCACACATCTGCTTACATCCAAGCAGTGCTAGCTATTTCCTGGCAGCTGTTTTAGGAATTTCTTCACACTTTCCTGCCATCACTTGTCGGTATTATCAATGTGCTTTCTGTCAGGTTATTACTACCTGTACCTGTTGTGGTATTGCAGTATACTGTAAAACATCTGGTCTCAGTGAATCACTGGATAGCAGAACATCTTTGTTGAGAAACTACCAGACCAGTACTTGACACTAGCTCTTTTCCTTCGGACAGTTTCCTAGATCCCACAAGAGCCATACTAGCTGCTCATATGGCCTTCTTTAATCTTGTCACCTTTTCTCCAAGTTGGGCAATTGTCCCTACTGCACAATACAGAAAATCAGAGAAGTGAAAGACCATCTTCTCATCCTTTTGCAGTTATGCTTCGAGATAGCACATTTTTAATTTGATTTCCTAAATGTGCTACTAAGTGCCAGCCTTTTTGCTGGCTTACGCTCAACTTGGGAAACTATTGCTATCACTTTTAATCATGTGCTGTGCAAAGTATTTTGCAAGTCTTTATGTTTGTCAGTACTATGGACTCTTCTTCATTTAACAGAAAGAGGTGGCAGATAATTATAAATTTTAATTAATTGGAAAATTAAAACTGAGAAGCCACATTGGAGGAAACCAAATCATGCAGAAAATTTTTAAGGAAAGACAATTTTACGGAAATACGAATAAATCAGAAATTAATGGAAACATTCGAAAGGGAATTTCAACTTAAGAAAAAGATCCAAAATTACATTAAACTTGGATGAAATTTATGGGTAGTGACTGTGTTTGGGTTCAGGAATGGGTGGAGTCTATGGGTGGTGATGGGTTTCTAGGTTTCATGGATGGGTGGAGTGTAGGGTAGTTGAGGGATTTTTAGGGTTTACGAATGGGTGGAGTTTAGGGGTGGTGAGGGTTTTTTTTATGGTTCAGGAAGGAGTTTGGTTTAGGGGTGGGGAGGGATTTTAGGGATCAGGAATGGGTAGAGTTTGTATGCAGAAAGAGTTTTAGGGTACAGGAATGGGTGGAGTTTAGGCTGTTGAGTTGTTTAAAGTTTCAAGGATGGGCAGAGTTTAGATGTAGAGAGAACTTTTAGAGTTCTAGGATTAGTTGAGTTTGAGTAGTGAGGGTTTTTTAGGGCACTTGGATAGAAGGTGTTTAATGCTGGTGAGTGTTTGTTAGGGTTTAGGATTAGCCTGTAGAGAGGGATTATAAGGTTCAAGGATGGATGGAGTTTAAGGATATTGAGGGGTTTTAGTAGTTTAGGTGTGATATAGTGTTTTTATGGTTCAAGGTAGAGTTTAAATGTAGAAAATGTTTTTAGGGGACAGGGTGAATAGTGTTTAGGGGTTATGAAGGAGTCGGGATAAATGGTGTTTAGGGGACATGAGGAGTTACTGAATTAAAAGCATTTGGCAATGTAAAAATATAAATTGAGAATAATGTCCCCTTAAGGACAGCACTGAAATAAATACCTCAGACATACATTTAAAAAATAGGAATGCAAATGCCGATTTTGAAAAAAGACATTACATTAATTGGTTTCTATGAAATGGAAAATGCCATTCATCTTGCATATTTCCATTAAAGAGGTTAGATGAAATGGTGTCTCAGTAATGGTGTTCCATAAAATAGTTTATCTATGAAATGATATACATCGGGCAGATACTAATAGGGAGTCCTCAGCCTTACATAGGTAAATACATATACCACTGTTCAAGGGACCCTAGGATGAGGGGGAAATACATATACCACTGTCCATGGGACCCCAAGGTGAGAGGCAGTGTCATACTTCGGTTGTCTAGCTCATCATACCTCAGTTGGGTGCCTACACTGGTCACCTTTCAAAAGTGGAATCACTTTCAAAGTTCTTGGTACTGAAAGCACTTGTTGGGCATGCAGTAGTACTGAAATGACAAGGTAGTCTGCAAACTCTGCTGTATTTATGGTCTGACAGCTGCTGGGCCATGGTGCAATGTGGGTGTATGGCTCATTGCCGTATAGTGAAGAATGATGAAACAGTGGGAGTAGTGTGTCTGTTTGTAAATACAATAGTGCTGTTGCACCTTTTAGCCTCTGCCAGCCATAAGTATATGATAGATTGGTGTAGAGCAATATCAGTAACTCTCATATATGTTATAAACATCCAATCAACTAATAAACAGTATACCTTATGTGTTGTTTTGTTTATGAATTAAAACAATGAAACATTACAAAAAGTTATTTGCATCTACCATAAACCAAACAGTAATTGCACCTGCTTGACATTACTAAGCTTAGGTACTCTAAGCTCCAGTTCCTAACATCAAGAATGCCATATTCTGAGACATGTCACTGTCTTACCTAAAACCCCCCTATTGAATGCTATGCCCTTTGGAACTTTAATAACTTCAGAATATTCAAGAAAAACATTAAGGAACTTCAAGACGCTATGCTTTATAAAATGTAACAAGTGTTAGATATCTTGTGAGATCCTGTTTCTTTTATTACTCCCACCCCCATGCTGCATTTTAGGTTGTGCAGCATGTTATAGTTTCAGTCTGTGGTGACTCCTTTTCTTGCTGTTGGTAGTCATGCCACCATGTTTCCTTGGAACTGAATCTGCTTTTGCTGTAAAAATGCTACCTAAATAAACATACAACAGTGTACAATAGAAATGAGTGTTTGCTGAGCTGAACAAATCAATATTTAGATTTACTCTTACTTCATTGTTTCTGTTAACAGGGGATAGAAGATCACAACCTCATAGCTGGTCACCTTGCCATGTTTACCGGTGATTTCAATCTGGCACAGGATCTATACCTAGCCTCTACGTGTCCTATTGCTGCACTTGAGGTATGTTATTGGAGCACTGTTTGTTGAGGAATTGGGAGAAGATGCTATTCAAGATCATAAACAGAGGTTTGAGGGAGAAAATAGGTTGCACAACTATTCAGGGTGCAAGGGTAATGTTGGCCTTTATTGTATGAGTAAAAGCTCCTTGAAGATACATATCTTCAGATCTTTCTTGAACTGCAGGAGTAATGGGGCGAGCCTGATGTATGGCAGGAAAGTGCTCCAGATTCTGGGTACTTATATGGGGAAAGGGTTATTTCCAGTGTTTTTGTAGCTCTTTTTGCACTCTGGTGATGTTTTTCTATGAAGCATTGACCGCTATCGCTATGCAACCCTTGTACTCGATGATTAGGAGGGCTGTGCTGTTTGGTACTGATTTGTATGTGATGCAACATGTTTTGTGCATTATGCAGGCTTGGAATGCAACCTGAGTTTGTCTTTCAGGGTGAGTAATATGTTTCTAAATATTTTAAGTTGTTTGATGAGGCATGCGTCTGCATGGAATACTTTTCAGAGCTGAATTTGGGATTCCAGTATTCACGTTATTACCATCATTCTGAAGAGAAGCTTCAGAGGCTTGCAGGTGGTTTGTACCATAATGATGGTGTTTTCTTTATTATGTGAATTTTTTAATGAATTTCTTCACTGACTTTTCATAGAACACAAAATAGCAATTTTGGGTAGCAGCCGTCCTTGTATATCAGGATCTCAAGAACACGGTACCTTTCCTCCTGCGCTTTCATCTGACCACGCTGATGTGTGTTGGGTTCACTCAATTCTGTGCAATGACCATTTTTCCTGGTGTTAACACCAATGTCAGGAGAGCTTTCTCTGCTTTCATGAAGCCCTCATCTTCATGGATATACAGCAGAATGATCTTTGGATTCAGTTCAACTGGCTGTTTCAGTATGACACGAAAGGTATAAAAAGCCCCTCCCAAACAGGTCAAAGGTTTGGGCAAGCCCAAACCATATGGATGATGCCTCCACCTGTTCCCAGCATCTCAAACAATCTGGCCCAGCGACTCTCTGGAAATACCACAGTCTTTCGGTGGTCAGATATTAGAACTGCATCAGGCATAGCATATTCATGATTGCTGCATTCTGTTGGCTCATAAATTCAGTGGCCCATTCCGCATCTTCAAAGTGGCTGATGTCTGTCTCCCTACATAACACAAAACAATACAGTGCAGGGGCGTAGCGTAGCTTCAGGGGGGCATGTTTGGAGTGTTACACCCTCCCTAATAAGTGTCTTATAAAATAGTTGGGTACAAATGTGTTCAGCCGGGTGTGATGAAGTGTCTGTTGGATTTCACCAGGGATTTTTACATATACACAGACAAAAACGCACTTTCTCTCCCTCACTATTTTGAAAGTCTTCAAAAATATTTGCTATTTTACAAAATATTGTGTTTCTGTCACTCAGTACCCCTACTAGTCCGCATTTCTCTCCCTTTCCACTGCCGCATAAGCCCCTCTTATGTGCCCTCCTTGTTGTAAAATGTATTTTAACATTATATGCCCGCATGATTGTTGTAAAATTTGAAGCTCAACCCACTCCCCCATACTTATTGATCAAACTGTGTTGTATCTTCTGCCAAGGAGTCTCGCACCTCCTCTTTTTAAATTAATCGGGGGCTCATCCAAAACTTTAGGGATAGTCAAGGGTTTACCATGTAATTTAAGTTCAGTAGGCGCATGGTCAGAAAGGCCCCTGGCATGAAGGGCCACCCAATTAATTTGATTCAAGTTGATGGTAGATGTCAGAAATAGTCAATATGGGTAAAGGATCTTTGTGCTCCAGAAAGAAGGTGGCCCCACTTCCTCTGGGTGAGGATGACACCATATGTTGCTTAAGCCTACGCATCTATGATGTGAAGTTTGAAGACTAGTTCTGAGTAAATGAAGAAGCCAATGAATTATGTGTTTGAGTCAAGATGAGTATTGTTCCGGTCATGTTATTGAGCTAGTTTTGGACATGGGTTTTGGCCAATGGGGCATTGCCAAAGGAGATACATTATTTCTAAGTACAATTAACTTCTGAAACGTTTAGTGACTTTGTTTATGGGAGCATTACATTACAGATGAGTATTGGCATATTTATGAATCTGTATACTATGGTTGTCAAGGAGGAATGAAGGGCCTCATGTACAGATTAAAGGTGACTATGTCATGGTTGGGGCTTTTTGGAACCCCACAAGTCCCTGGCAGTCAGGAGAAGGACACGTTTCTCTGAATAGTCTGTGATCAATCAGATAGAAAGGGAGAACCATTACTCTTCTGTGCTTGTAAATCTTCTACTTACTGATGGGATGTTGACGAGGATGTGTGAGCGTGTGCAACTTTATGTAATGAATTATCCAGTAGGATTTTAGATTACCTAGGGGTAAAGTTTTTATTTTTAGTGATGCTGTTTTCGTGTATGTTGATGTCTCCCAAGTACCTGGAGTTTGTATTTGATGAATGAAGTTAGTATATTTGTCAATAAAAGTAATGTTATCTGGAGGTAGTTGATTAAAATAACAGCGATTGCTTATGATGTGAAGATGTCTGTGATCAATCAGATAGAAAGGGAGAACCATTACTCTTCTGTGCTAGTAAATCTTCTACTTACTGATGGGATGTTGACGAGGATGTGTGAGCGTGTGCAACTTTATGTAATGAATTATCCAGTAGGATTTTAGATTACCTAGGGGTAAAGTTTTTAATTTTAGTGATGCTGTTTTCGTGTATGTTGATGTCTCCCAAGTACCTGGAGTTTGTATTTGATGAATGAAGTTAGTATATTTGTCAATAAAAGTAATGTTATCTGGAGGTAGTTGATTAAAATAACAGTGATTGCTTATGATGTGAAGATGACAATTTGACATGCAAGTAGTTCCCTGAGGAGAGGTTGGAGGGTTCTCCAGTAGGGCAGTCCAGCAAGAACTTGTGCATGACAGCTAGGCCTGAGCCTCTTTTTTTCTAGGTGGTTGATGAGCATGAGCTGTATGCTGAATCTGATGGTATTAAGAAAGTTTGGAACATGAGCAGTAGCAGTGGTGAGACTTTGCTTCTATGCCTTTCCCCTCATCCCCCCTATTTATTCTATTATTCTAGTCATTTGCTGTGTTTTTTTTGCTTTTGTGCCACTTCAACATGAATGGACTCACAAATCTTCTCTCATCCCGAGTCTTGGAAATCTACTCACTTCCAAAAACTTAACCCATCTGAGACTGAAATTTCTTTTTTTTTCAACACCCTCGACACACAGCCTTTCCTTTGCTTTCCTAGTATATTATTTTACTTTTCTTCCACCTCATTCTCTTGTGCCTGGAATCTAAGAGTCATTGTTGACTATTCCCCATTTATTTACCTGGATTATCTCCCTGACGGGTTGTTTTTGAGTCATTCAATAATAGTGCCTCCAAAACCCTAATTCCTCCTTCACTTCTGTCTCTTTTTGGTTATATGTTTTTGCTCCCCTCCGATCTGGTTTTAATTCTTTCTTTGATCTTCATTGTTAATCACGTATTTAAACACTTTTGGAGCCACTGTTTTCTTTCTTTATGCTCTTATCTTAGCTTTATTTTCTTTGTATTGTGTTTTTTAAATGTATTCAAGATCTGCCCCCATTTGTATTTGGCCTCTCTTATTCAACCCTCTCTTCTTTTGTCTTTATGGTATGCCTCCCAAATCTGTTATTTCAGCACCCCAGACCCTCCAAGTTGCATTTCTTTTTCATTCTTGATCATGCATTTTTTACTCCTTCTGCGGGCCATTATTTTCACACTTTAATCCTTCTGTATTTATTTGAAAAATCATATTCTTTCTGAAGCTTTTTGTGGCAAGGTTTTATTTTGTTGTTATAGTGCTGTATGTGACTGCTGTTGTAACTATTTTTTTCACGTTTCTTTGTATTTATTACTGGTAAGCCCTGGCTCTTACTCCACTACTTGAGGGAGTAGGAAATAAAGCAAAAATAATAAAATATCAAAACAGTATTTGAACAGTGGTGCCCCTTAGAACATCACTGAACACAAATGTGCCTACATGCAGTAAATAGGGGTGGGTTGAGTAAGAAATATGCAGGCATGCATGAAGAGGCACCCTAGGCCCCTGCTTTAGCATCTTAAGAATAATGTGATGCCACTTGGTAATCCTCTAAAATAAAACATTTGAATTGTTCTTTGTGGGCTCTCATGACCATTCTGAGATGATGGTCTCCAAACATAAGTTCAGAAATACCATTGAAAGAGGCTACTATGATGGCGCAGTGGGGTGAGGAAGGCGAGATCACAGAAGGAAAGGATGCAGGGACGAATGGAGAGAACAATGGAAAGATGGACAGTGGGATAGATAGATAGATAGATAGATAGATAGATAGATAGATAGATAGATAGATAGATTGATTGATTGATTGATTGATGGATGGAGATGGATTATGGAGCTATCATTATATGAAAAAGGAGCCTGAAAGGAAGGATGGAGAAGGTGAAAGGATGGAGAAAAAGGTGGACGAAACCTGGATGAATGGACACAGAAAAGAGTGGTTTGATGGATAAATGGAGAGAAAAATGGATAGAGAGAAAGATGAAGGAAGGAAGAATGGATAAATGAAAGGAATAAAGGATGGAGAGATGGATCCATGGATAGAAGGGCAGAAGGGCTGATGGAGATGGAGAAAAGGATGGGACCCTGCACAGAAGTATATAAAGAGATGGATGGATGGACGGAAGGATGGACGTATGGATGGAGATAAGAAAGATAGAATGAGTGAAGATAAGAAATAATGGATGGCTAGTAGGAAGAGTGAATGAAGAAATGGCTGAATAGACGGAGGAAGAAGGAAGGGAAAAAGACTGATCGAAGGATGGAGATAAAAGGAAGTAAAAGATAGTCAAAAGGAGTACAGAATAAAAAGCAGGATAAATGGATGGAAGGAAGAAAAAATGATGGTGAGAAGGGTGGATAGATGGATGGAAAAAGAAATAAAGAATGAAGAATGGGTGGCCATAGTAGGCAGAGCTTGACAAATGTGATTCTTTCATGAGTGCCCATATAGAACTACTTAGAAAGCCTCTATTGTATTGGTAAAATTCTGTGACAGCTGGGGTGTGAAATGCACTGTTTGTCCACAGTGGGGCTTATTCACAAAGTGCCCTTTATAGCACTTTATAGCACATTTAATAGTACTCCAATAGTACAACTTGAGTACTACAAAATCCACTAGCCTAAATGTGGAGACCTCAGCATCCCCTATATTTTCTTTGCTGAGATCTCTACACATGTAGACCTAGAGCTACATTTTTGTAGTGAGTGTGAGGGGGAGTAGCAGAACAAGCAGAGAATACTTACTAAAAAATATGAGTGGTTTAGGAAGATAGGGAGGAGCCAAGGGAGGGTTAATGAGGGTTGTAGTCTGGACCAAAATCCCAACCCCAAAACAGTAAGCCTGTTAAATAATCACAAACAGCACTTCTGTAGTTACTGCATCTGAAAAGGTCCCAAAACAGTAAATGTACGTCTTCCCAGACCTGATGTAAGTTCAGCGCCACACTTGGCCAACAACTGCAATTGCAAGTTAAACCCAATGGAAAATAATGTTTAAGTAATTTAACTTATTTCAACTAAAATATACATTTTCTTTAATGTTGAAAAGGTATATACTTAAAATAAATATTTTATTATATATTTTTGAATACACTTTAAAGTTTAAAAGTAAATTAAAATGTTATTTTTTTGTAAAAATAAATAAAATAATTAAAATAAATTCTATACAATAACTTTAGTAATTGTTTTCATACATATAAAATAAACATTTGACGTTAGGTTGGATATTTTCAAATCTTTAAATAATTATATATTAATTAAATATTTCATTCATTATTTTTAATGTACCAGAACTGTAAGTGTTTATGCTAACTTTAAAAAATAAGCAACATTATTTACATGAATATTTAACACAAAAATATTTTTACTAAATTATTTTCAAGTTTAATAAAGTTTAAAATGTTTACTTGCAGGGAGATTTCCACCCTGGTGCGGAGATCTTCGCCTATGTGTGAAAAGTTACTGGTACTAAGTTACATTCCGAAATTTAGCTCCACCCCTGGTTTCAGGGCAGTGGGGACAATGTAGGCCTGCCCTTTGTAGTAACTTTACACTCAGAAATGGTGAATAGACAAAAATCGTAAAGTTACTACAAGGTGGGGTGGCCTAGCGGCTCGAGATGCCACCTTATAGAACTTGGGACTCCAGGTTTAAGTCCTGACCCCAGCGCTAGGCCCAACATTGTATGATTCTCAGCAAATCACCTAATATCCCTGTGCCTAAATGTGTGTAAAAATATATTTTTAATCCCCACTTGATGTACACAATCGTCTCCCAACTCCTCATGTAATGTACAGCGCTCCTTTGCTTTACAACTAGGTATGCGCAATATAAATACTAATACATGCATACATACTATGCATAAAAATACATTAGCAGATCACCAAATCTCCACATGTAAATTTACTTTTGTGATTATGGCCCACTGTTTTAAAATTCCCTTAGGGGGAATCAACCCCTGAATGAGCGCCGGATTGCATGCTTTACTTGCTCAGTGGCATTTGGGTAAAAGTGGAAGGTATTTTATTTCTCTGGCTATTCCACTGCATGCATATTTCTGGCACTCAGAACTCTAATTTGACAGTTTTTAACATAATCTATGGTCTGGCCACTTAGTACCCACAAGGTAGATAATGTGTAGAAGTTTACAGACTTAGAGTAAAAATGTCACCATAAAGGTAATGTTATTCTTTTGTAGAACCCTTAGGACTACCACAACCAGTAAATAAACATGTTTTGTTCATGCCGGTAATGCAGCGTGAACCGCATATGCTTCATGAGAGTAACTCTGAAATTTGTTGTAGATACATGTTGGTGTAAAACACGGTTTTGTCATGGATACCAATAAAAGGAGTGTCTTGGCATCTTGTTCAATATCGCTTTAAGTCACTTTACAAATAAGTCTAACTCAGTCCATTTGCTAAAAGCTCCTTTAACGAGCACATAGACAATCTTGAACAGTATTATGCGATTTATTTGCAGAGTTGGTTTCTTAATACTCCAAGAAATCTCTATTTATTTTTCAGATGAGGCGAGATCTGCAGCACTGGGATAGTGCCCTCCAGCTGGCAAAACGGCTGGCTCCTAACCAGATTTCTTTCATATCAAAGGAATATGCTATGCAACTTGAATTCACGTAGGTTTTTGCCCATTAGCTTGTGTTGGATTTTCATAAGAAAACTTATATTCATGGCACATCCTAATTAATTAGATCTTAGCTCATGGCATTACACAGAGATATCAAATTATGTTTTTGAGAATTAAAGCTTTCTTCAGGTGTAGATTCGAAACAGCGATTATACCCATACACACATGTAGCCCCCTCCTTAAAATTATTTTATTTGACTCCTGATTGACTCCTGATTTTGCTGTGTAATCTCATTTATGATCACTTTGTCTGTATGTGCGTGTGAGTGTATATGTATTATGTATATATAAGCATGTGTTGCAGTAATGTTTAGGTTTAAGTAGGTATGGTAAGTAAAGTTAAGCAAAAGAACCAAACAAGATATCACAAATTATAAGTGATCTGCATTTTGAAAATGGCCAGTGCTTGTTTAATAAATATTTTTTATATATGTTCGATGGCATGTGTAGCTGCAGATACACATGCTATGCATATCTCTTCAGACATCTAGTGTTGGGCTCGGAGTTGTTTTTCTTCGAAGAAGTCTTTTCGGAGTCACTCCTCCTCTCGGTTACAGTGCGCATGGGCATCGACTCCCTTGTTAGATGTTTATCTTTCCACTATCTGGTTCAGACGAGTTTTCTCTCACTCAAATTGGAAACCCTTAGAAAACCTACTTATTTGTCGGTATTGTTTCCATCGCGTTTCCCATCTAGCATTGAACCGGTAGTACCGTTGGAATCAAAATTTCGCCCTTCAGGGCGCATGCGCCCACCTCGGGCCTGTTCGGGCCTACTGTGTGGAAAGCCTGATGGATCGGACTCTATTTCGATTCTGCCCTCCATGCCACACAAAGTACCCATATACAGACCAACACCTGGTTTGTAATTTGTGCCTTTCTCCGGACCATCGAGAGGAAAACTGCGAAGCCTGTCGATCGTTTCGATCGAAGAAGAGCTTAAGAGATCGCAGGGCCCGAAGACTAGAAATGGCGTCCAAAAGCACCGAACATCTCGACGTCATGGAGGAAGAGCAGGCGCAGACAGCAGTCTCCATCCGAGACACTGACTCTGAACAGGAATCGGAAGATGATAGTCATGGCTGGCCAGCATGTGAGTACCTCTGCCCCTATGCCCCCATATAAAAAACAACCGAAGGCCTTGGGTACACCACTGCCGGAAGGCCATGGTTTAGCCCGAAAAAACAACTGTCAGTGACCGACCTTCTGGATCGGTGCCGAAAAAGGCCACTCCTCCGTCCACTTCGGAGTTGAGCAAGTAGGTTAAAACTTTCACCTCGGACTCTAGCAAATGCCCTCACTCTTCGGAATTGTAAATTCGACACCCTGCTTTGGAGCCGAAACAACCGACTTCCTTTTCGGGACCGAAAAAGATCCAAACTTCGGAGCGGAAAAAATCCTCATACACAGAGGAACAAGGACTTTCGAGAAAACTAAAGCAAATCTCAAAGCCTATGCAAGAATCATGCAAAGCTTCTGAGGAAGAGACTGAGATTGAACCAATGTTGGAGGTTATGGATGAAAGACAATCGAGAATCCAGATACATAATGAGACTGGTCGAATCCTCACTGCACCTCCTTTATTGACTAAAAGAAAGATCGCCTTTCAAGAGGAGTTAGATTCTGCTCAACCACCAGCAAAAGTGCAGAAACAAAAGGAGAAGCCAGCACCTCTCCCAAGTTCTCCTCCTCACTCTCCACAACTTTCTTTTTCACCTCACAATAGTCCACCACCATTGCCTTCTCCGACACACTCATTATACACGCATGGAGATACAGTGGACCCAAGAAATCTCTAGGACCCTGATCCCATTCCAGATAATGATCCTGACCTCTACCTTTCCAAACCTTCACCACTGCCTACACTCAGGTAGTCTCTAGGGCAGTGGCTTATCATGGGATGCTTATGCATTCCAAACCCCTGGAAGAAGATTTTCTATTCAACACTCTGTCTTCCACTCACTCCAGATATCAGTGTCTCCCAATGTTGCCTGGAATGGTTAAACATGCTGAAGAAATTTTTTGTGAACCTGTCAAAGCTAGAGTCATTACTCCTAGAATTGACAAAAAATATAAACTTGCCCCTATGGACCCAGACTATATCACACACCAGGTTCCTCCGGACTCGGTGTCAATCAGCGTGGCCAGAAAAAGAGCTAACAGACAGTCATCAGGAGACACTCCTACTCCTGATAAGGAAAGTGGAAAATGTGATGCTGCTGGCAAAAGAGTAGCCACACAAGCAGCTAACCAATGGAGGATTGCTAATTCTCAGGCACTGCTCGCTAGAAACGATAGAGTCCATTGGGATGAGATGCACCTCCCAAAAGAGCATCAGAAAACGGCGCAACAGGTGGTAGAAGAGGGACAGGCTATAAGTAATAACCAAATAAGGTCTGCCCTCGATGCTGCTGATACAGCTGCAAGAGGTGTCAACACTGCCATTACAATTAGAAGGCATGCATGTCTGCACTCCTTTGGTTTTAAACCAGAAATACAACAGGCAGTACTTAATATGCCTTTTGGTAAGAAACATTTATTTTGCCCTGAAGTAGACACCACTGTAGAGAAACGGAGAAAAGACTCAGACACTGCTGAGGCATTGGGGGCATTATATACCACACCATATAGAGGCTCATTTCACAGACCACAGTTTAGAGGAGGATTTAAGCCACAATCCTCTGACGCATCTACCTCCCAGACAAAGCAGGGACAACAAACTCAATATCAAAGAGGGGGATTCAGAGGGTCCTACAGAGGATAATGTTATAGGAATAAAGGCAAGTTCTAAGCCTCAAAAACACACCACTACACCATCTAAACAGTGACTTCCTTCTAACCCCTCCACTCCACACATCTCCTGTGGGGGGGGGGAAGACTACAGCTATTCCACTCTCATTGGCAAAATATCACCACAGACAATTCGGTGTTATCAATTATCCGCAATGGCTATTGCCTAGAATTAACCTCCACCACTCCAAACATCCCACCACGTCACCACAAATTGTCCCCACTACACAATGTTCTGCTGCAAAAAGAGGTACAATCTCTTCTATCAAAACAAGCAATAGAATTCGTTCCACATTCTCAACAGGGAACAGGAGTATATTCACTATACTTCCTCATTCCCCCAAAAGATGGCACCCTCAGGCCCATCTTAGACCTCAGGCCTCTCACTCTATACATCCTGTCAGAACATTTTCACATGGTAACTCTGCAGGATGTCATTCCACTACTACAAAAACAGGATTAGATGACTGCTTTAGACCTCAAAGATGCGTATTTTCACATACCCATCCATCCAGCTCACAAAAAATACCTCAGGTTTGTCATAGCAGGAAAACATTACCAGTTCAAAGTTTTGCCATTCGGCATAACAGCAGCTCCAAGAGTGTTCACAAAATGTCTAGCAGTAGTAGCAGCTTACTTAAGAAGACGACACATTCATATCTTTCCATATCTAGACAATTGGCTAATAAAATTAAGCAATTTTACACAATGCCAATAACACACTCAATACGTGATATAAACCCTTCATATACTAGGGTTCACTCTCAATTACTCAAAATCACACCTTCAACCAGCACAAGTACAACCTTACCTAGGTGCTATTCTAAATATTAAGAAAGCCCTAGCATATCCAAATACACAAAGGATACAAGCTTTCCAAAATCTCATACCACAGATGCAGCCAAACTAACAATATACTGTAAGATTCATCATGAAAATTCTAGGGATGATGGCAACTTGCATAGCTATAGTTGCACATGCCAAACATGACATCCTTACAACAGTGCCTCTCACAACAATGGTCTCAGGCACACGGTCAACTTCAAGTTCTAGTGTTGGTGGACCCGCAAACACACATGTCCCTTCAATGGTGGAATCTCCGCAATCTAATGAAGGGGCGGTGATTTCAAGACCCTGTGCCTCAGACCATAATCACAACAGATGCATTCATGATAGGTTGGGGAGCTCATCTCAACAATCATACTGTTCAAGGAGATTGGGATGCTGAACAGAAACAGTTTCACATAAACCACCTAGAATTATTATCTGTATTTCTTGCCCTAAAAGCGTTTCAACCCCTTCTCAAACAGAAGACTGTTCTAATAAAAACAGACAGCATGACAACCATGTATTACCTCAACAAACAGGGCGGGACACATTCATCTCATCTGTCCCTACTAGCCCAAACAAAATGGAAATAGGCAATTCACAAACACATTCATTTGTTAGCACAATACATTCCAGGGATAGACAATCAGCTGGCAGATCTCCTAAGGAGGAATCACCAACAAACTCACGAATGGGAAATTCACTCCCAAGTACTTCCAAAAATGGGGGACATCAGAAATAGACCTATTTGCAACAAGCGAAAATGCAAAATGCCAAAACTGCGCATCCAGACACCCACATCCCCTATCCAAGGGCAATGCTCTATGGATCAATTGGTCAGGGATATTTGCTTATTCTTTTGTCCCTCTCCCACTCCTTCCCTTTCTAGTCAGCAAGCTACGTCAAACATCACTCACCATGATACTCATAGCCCAACGTGGGCACGTCAACATTGGTACACGACACTTCTAGATCTGTCTGTAGTACCTCATTCCAAACTCCCAAACAGACCAGACTTGTTAACACAGAACAAAGGTCAAATAAGGCACTCAAACCCCAATGCTCTCAATCTGGTGATTTGGCTCCTGAAGTCTTAGAATTTGGTTACTTAAAACTTCCATCAGAATGTATGGAAGTAATTAAACAAGCACGTAAACCTACTAGACAATGTTATGCAAATAAGTGGAAAAGATTTGTCTACTACTTTCAATCTAAAAACACTGAACCCCTTACAGCATCTATAAAAGATATTTTATGCTATTTACTTCATTTGCAGAAATCAAATTTAGCTTTCTCATCCATCAAAATCCACCTTACTTCAATATCTGCTTATTTACAAACTATTCAACACACTTCTCTATTCAGAGTTCCTGTTATTAAAGCCTTCATGGAAGGATTAAAATGCATTATTCCATCCAGAAGACCACCTGTTTCTTCCTGGAATTTAAATATCGTACTTACCAGACTTATAGGCCCACCTTTTGAACCCATGCACTCTTGTGAAATTACATTTTTAACATGGAAAGTTGCCTTCCTTGTAGCTATTAGTTCTTTACGAAGAGTTAGTGAAATACAGGCGTTCACTCTTGAAGGACCTTTCTTCCGAGTACACAAACTTAAAGTTGTACTTAGAACAAATCCAAAATTTTTACTCAAAGTAGTATCTCCTTTTCACATCAACCAAACAGTGGAATTGCTTGTCTTCTTTCCACAGCCAGACTCAGTGGCAGAATGAGCTCTTCATACCTTAGATCTCAAAAGAGCTCTTATGTACTACATTGATGGAACTAAAGATTTTAGAAAACAAAACAACTTTTCGTTGCCTTTCAACATCCACATAAAGGTAATCCTATATCTAAACAAGGCTTAGCAAGATGGATTGTTAGATGCATCCAAACATGCTACATCCAAGCAAAGAGAAAACTTTTACTCACTCCTAGAGCACATTCTACAAGAAAGAAAGGTGCATCAATAGCATTTTTAGGAAACAGACCAATGGCTGATATATGTAAAGCTGCCACATGGTCAACTCCTCATACATTTACAAAACACTATTGTGTTGATGTTTTCTCACAGAACAGGCTACTGTAGGCCAGGCTGTATTAAGAACACTATTTCAAACAACTTCAACTCCACCGCTATTTTTTGGGAGGACTAACTGCTTTGTAGTCTGTGCATAGCATGTGTATCTGCAGCTATACATGCCATTGAACGGAAAATGTCACTTACCCAGTGTACATCTGTTCATGGCATGTAGTGCTGCAGATTTACATGCACCCTCCCTCCTCCCCGAAAGCCTGTAGTTGTTTAAGTTTAGCATTTGTACATATGTATATACATTTACATTTGCATGGACATCTCTTTATATTCTTCTACTCTATCACTCCTTCCTTCACTCTTTGCGGGAAAACAATCTAACAATGGAGTCGATGCCCATGAGCACTGTAACCCAGAGGAGGAGTCACTCGATCCTGTAACGCCGAAAAGACTTCTTCGAAGAAAAACAACTTGTAACACTCCGAGCCCAACAATAGATGTCGAAAGAGATATGCATAGCATGTGAATCTGCAGCACTACATGCCACGAACAGATGTACATTGGATAAGTGACATTTTCCATATAATATATCAAAGTCCCAGGATCCCACACACCTGAGAGGCTATTCAAATGTCAACTTCAATGCACATTCCCATGAAGGAGGAGTAAAGTGAAAAACTGATTCAGTTTTTTTTACCACCTTTATTAGTAAAACATTTCCATTTGTAACAGGAGAAAAACATTTACCTTTGTGATGCTGGGTATTGGTGGTTTGATGTTTGGAATCTCTTGATTGCTTCTCATGTATGCTGTAACTTGTTTCCTGCTGCATACTTTCTTATTTTATGTATTTTCTGCTGATGTTTCTTCTGCTAGCGTGGAGTCATGGATGATTAATACATAAAAATGTTTTTTTTTTTTTTTTTTTTTTGGCTTGGCAGTGGTGATTACGTTAATGCTCTGGCTCATTATGAAAAGGGAATCACAGGAGACAATAAGGTAATTGTATTGATGTGGATAAAGGACTGTCTGTATTCATGTAAAAATTAGAGACAAAAAAAATATTTTGATAACTTTTGAAGTATTGATTCTGCTCACTAAATACCCTTGGTTATGTCAGCTTCTGTGAAGCATTTCAATACCAAAGTTTTTTAAGTTTCATTAAAAATTACTCTGATGGGCCCATCTAACAGCAGATTACGGACCTTAAGAGTATTCACCGGCACCAGTATTTGGAGAATTTTTGCATCATGCTCCCACGTACGAGTAGGTGACGCCATGTGACTCGGTACCACCCCAGCAGAGCTGCATGTAAAAGCCAGCCCTGCGCACTGATATCAGTTATTGTCTTTCCGCACCCATTGACGCTTATCCTGATCCCTGCTCCCAATTTGTTGTTTCTCGAACTTCTTCATAAATTACACTGACGCACCAGACATGATGTCTCCCCTGAAATCTTTAAGATTCGAGCCATCACTGCAGGAAGCAGATGTTGGTCATGATGTGTGCCTTTGCTGCTTAGACATCATTCACAATTGAAAGTTGTGTAATATATGTTCCCTTATGCACCCAAAGATGATCCATGAGTGGGAGATGAAACTCTACGTCACCAAAAATAAGAAGAATTTTCAGTTTAAAAATGAATCATGCGCCTGCATGAAGTTGCAGTGCCATTCGCATTGTTGTTAAATAAGTGAGTCGCATCTTGTTCCCATTCAAGTCTTCCTGTAAGTCAAAGCTGTGCCATAAGTGCAAAAAAGCTAAACAGGACTTCACCCAATAACATCTTTCAAAATCAGACAAGTTGGTGTCAGTTTAAAGGTCATACCCCACAAGCATGTTCCCATTTAGTCCTACAGTTAGTCCTGGCATGCCCCAAATGATCATGGTTGAATGATAAATACGAAATCTAAAGCATGCCTTTAGAACAGCCATCCTTCTGCCGCAACTGATGCTGTGGTACCAGTTCTTTGGCCCATTCTAATGCTGGTTCATACTTCCACTCTGGAAGACTCACCATCCTGGTTCACTAACAGAAGAAAGTGCCTCGTTGGAACAGGTGAAAATGAGTAAAGTAAATCCTAAAGCCTTTCCAACCAATCCTCCTGATAGAGAGTAGAAACGTATTGATGGATTTGGGAAGAGATTGTTCTCTTTGGTGACTTTGGCCTTGAGGTCCTTGAACACAGTGTGCTTTTTGAACAGGTGCACCCAAATGTGACATTGGGAGCAAAATCTTGCCGGCTGTCTTGGTGGACCTCAGAACCTCGCTGGATCAAACAATACATGATGGCCAGGATGGGTTGTAGTGAGTCCTGCATGCTGGTTTGGACACCACGGACTGTGTGGGAAATGCAATTGATACCAGGGCTTAGAAAGCACATCTGGATGTTCTAATCCTGGTTTTCAAGGGATGTTTAGGGCGTTGGTACCAAAGAGTGTCTCTAAGGGCTGCAGCATGTTTTGTGCCACACTAAGGGAGACCTCAGCTTATGGCAGGCTGCGGTTCTTGGTGCAGTTAAAAGTGAAAAGACGACATGGCACACAGCCTGTTGCCATGCCCACTGACACTGCATGCAATTATATGTAAGTCACCCCTCCAGCAGGCCTTCCAGCCCTAACACAGGGTGCAGTATATTATGTGTGGACATATCTCCAAGAGCCGATATGGCCCTGCTATGTCTTTGTCGGATGTTTGTTATCAAACATCATGTATTATTAAACCCTCACTGATTCCAGTGATGTATTTATTCATACGTCCACTCAGAGGGCACCTTAGAGGTGCCCCCTGAAATACCTCCCAACAACTAGTGTGCTGACAGACTGGTCTCAATGAGCGTTCCACTGCAGACACCTTTCTAAATCCACAGGGATGAGAGCCCCTACTCTTAGGTGGTCAGGAACAAAGCCTTCTCTGGCAGGGTGTTACACACCCCTTCCAACAGGATGACCTGGAAATTAGCATTCTAAGGCAGGGGGCTTCAAAGAGCCTGTTGTCTTTGGTTTGTAAATCTGGATTCCCTCAGAGATGAGTGAATGCAGACACCCGCCTGACCAGGGCCCATTTGGCACCTGGACAGGTGGGAAAATTAGTAGTCAGAGAGGTGTGTCAACCTTCAGGCCAGTTTCACCCCTAAGGTGAGCTACTTGATGTGGACACAAAATTTGAAAGTCTGCCCATCTTGGTGATGGTGGAACTAGCAACTCTGGAAGAGGGTTTTGTCTACCTCCCACATGAAGTTGTAATATAGGGGGCATAATGACCTCAGGGGTAAGTAGCCTATTGGCTACTACTCTGCGCTCCCCTAATGCCCCTAAATCCAGAAAATCAAATCCTGCTGACCTGAAAGAAGACGACGACGGACACTGAAGAGTCTCAAAGTAAGAACAGATAGATGACCAGCAGCTGACATGGCTCCAACCCTGTCAGCCAGGCTACTGACCGCGATTCCCCCAACCCCCTTCCCCCCAGTCCCAACCTGCAGCATCTTTCTGACTGGACCGATCCTCATTGACATCAGTGGGGCTCCCAACACTGAACTGCACCTGGCCGCCCGAAGTGACCTGTTGGTGTGGCCTAAGACCCTCCCCTATACTCACCTTAAGTGTGGAAGATTGGTCCTGTAAGTCACTGATGAGTACCTGTTTGTAGTACATGTTTTTCCTCCATATGTTAACATTGCAGCTTCAGAAAATTGCATGATGTCGACTTTTCAAAACTGTAAGAATTTCTCTTTCAAAACGTTCTTGTCTGATTGTGATCATTTTGGTGCCTAGTGTTTCATAAAGATACATGTTATTTTTATAAATTGGTTTGGATCACCTTATTGAGTTGAGTACATCATTTACTGACTGTGTGCCTATAGCTGATGTCTAACACTCCTCGCTGATAAGCCTAAGGCTGCTCGACCACCCTACTCCCCTAAGAGAGCGCTTCGGATTGCTAGAGCATGCCCCTATCCACTTTTAAGGGAATACCTGGACTCTTTGCACAGTATACCTAATTTTGATATACTATATAAAGAGCCAGCTTTCCTACATTTGTGGTGCAGCTGTGGGATACAAGACTTGACATTTGCTGTACCACTTCGTTAATAAGTGATTCCACTAAGGAATCCAAAATTGCCTTTAGTTGAAAACATTTTTTTTTTTTCGATTTTAATTTTTTTCTAAATTGTTTAAACTAACTGTTGGGCCTTGTGTTAAGTCCCCCCAGTCCAAATTGTTTAGAATTTAAACATACGTTAGCTAGTTAGGCTCATTTAGAAGTGAACTTAGATTTTTATCTAATAAGGTTCCAACTACTTTAAACTCATGACCGAGGCAGCAGGTCCATCCCAGGTGCTCAACCTGGACCCCTAAAAAAATCTTAAGTTTGTCCAACTTAAGGCCCTCTGCCAAGAATGAAAACTTTCCATGGGGCCTAAACCCACTAAGGCACATCTGCAAGAGTGGAAGAAGAATCTTTTGACACTAAGATCCAAAAGGGAGTGTTCCCAGATATACAGAAGGTGAGGTTTTCACCAAGTGGTTTACAGCCTTTGAGAGGGCTTGTATAATGAGGAAACTGCAAAAAAAAAGTATTGGGGCTTTCTACTCTGGGAGCTATTTTCAGGAAAGTGCAGGGATAGGCCCCTGACACTGAATGAGACAGATGCTGAGTCCTATGACCACATGAAGGACACCTTGATTGAGGGCTTTGGAATCCCTACTGAGTAATACAGGAACAGATTCAGGGAAACACGAAAAACCTGGAGTCCGACCTGGGTAGATTTTGTTGACTTCTCAGTCAAAACACAGAGAGGCTGGTTAAAAGGTAACCAGGTGCAAGACAGATGGGCTTTATAATCTTCTTATGAAAGAGCATCTGTTGAGTAACAGTGTATCTGAAAAATTA
Organism: Pleurodeles waltl; assembly: GCF_031143425.1. Taxonomy (NCBI): domain Eukaryota; kingdom Metazoa; phylum Chordata; class Amphibia; order Caudata; family Salamandridae; genus Pleurodeles; species Pleurodeles waltl. Next base: position 1,025,923,872 of record NC_090437.1, on the reverse strand, counting down.
CATCAGTAATTAGTAGATCTGGCTCCAATTTCGCCTGAAGAATTGGGAAAGAAGGCAGCCCACCGGGTCAAGACTAGGGTATCCAAGACAACACATGGTGGGGTGACCCAAAAAAAGGGGTTGCTAAGCCCTCCAAGGGAAAGATGGTGACTAGTCTAAAGATAAAAACTAAGAGTTTTCTAAAGGGCCCCAAAAAACTGTTTAGGAGGATGGGCCTCAAGACAAAACACAGACCAAGGGGAGGGTACCAGGGTAAAAACTGGGATCCAAGAAGGCTTTTTGCTTTAATTGCAAAGTCAGTGGCCACTGAACTGGAGACCCTGTCTGTCCAAGAAAGAATCCCCCTAATGCACCTGCATCTGCTGCTGCAGTGGCAAGTCTGCAGATGAGATCCCATGTGTGCCCTGAGCATTTCAGAGAGCACACTGAAGCAAATTTAGTCTCTGAGGCTGGGGTGGATGTAGCTGCCCTGGCTGTCTGGCCCATTAGCATGGAGAAATACAGACAACAGCCTCACATAAATGGGACCAAAGTTAAAGCACTGAGGGATGCAGGTGCAAGTGTCACCATGTTGACTAAAAAACGGATATCTCCAGAACCGTATCTGACTTGTGAGACTTTCACAGTCGTCAAGCCTGACAACCAAACTAAGGTCCGTCCCATGGCAATGGTGTCCTTAGAATAGGGAGGGGCTACTGGCCTGTCAACCCTTGAAGGAACTGAGCCCAGGAACTTTGGCGTTACATAGCAGAGCTCCTAGGACCAGGGTGACCCCCTAGGGTAGAGAGGTGCCAGGGACAGAGGACCTGCCCACTCTTAAGAGCCTGAGACAGCAAGCTGATGACCAGGAAAAGGGAGATGTCTGTGGCTCCCACCGAACCTGTTGTGAAGAGTGAATCCTGTACACTGAGGCCAGAGACCCCAACTTGGTGCCACTAGGAGAGTGGAGGTGCCTCAGGTGTATAGAGTTACTGCTCATCTTAGCACATGACATCCTCTTAGCTGGGCATCTTAGCCAGAAGAAAACTTGGAGTTTGTTAGCCCCTCACTTCTACTGGCCAGGTATGTCCCAGAAGGTGAAGGAGTTTTGTAAATCCAGTGTTACCTGTCAAGCCAGTGGCAAGACAGGCAACCATCCAATGGCCCTCTTAATTCCCCTTCCAGTGGTTGGGGTAAGAGGTGATGTTGTTGGCCCCCGGATCCTCCAACAGCATCAGGGAACAGATTCATGCTGGTGGTAGTGGATCATGCCACCAGGTACCCTGAGGCTGTTCCCCTTAGAAATGTCACTGTTCCTACAGTTGCCAGGGCCCTCTTGAGTGTTTTCACAAGAGTAGGTTTTCCTAAGGAGGTGGTGTCAGACAGCTGTAGTAACTTCATGTCTGGTTACCTAAAGGCCATGTGGAATGAATGTGTAGTGACCTACAAGTTCACCACCTCATATCATCCACATAAACTAATGGTTTAGTAGAGAGGTTCAACAAACCCATGAAAGGCATGATCTCAGGACTTTCAGAAAAACTCAGAAGGAGATGGGATATCCTGCCACCATGCCTGCTTTTTTCCTACAGAGAAGAGCCACAGAAGGGAGTAGGTTTTCCCCCTTTGAATTTCTGTTTGGTCATCCTGTAAGGGAACCAATGTGCCTAGTGAAGGAAGTTGAGAAAGGCCTCTCAAAGAGCCTAAGTAAGACATAGTGGACTGTGTACTTGGCCTTCGTTCAAGGACGGCTAAATACATGGAGAAAGTATACAAAAACTTGAGGCCAGCCAAGAGCACCAGAAGCTCTGGTATGTCCAAAAGGCTGCAATGGTGGAATATCAACTACGACAGACGGTATGGGTACTAGAACCTGTGGCTTCCAGGGCACCCCAGAACAAATGGAGTGGCCCTTACCCTATACTTAAAGGGTGAAGTCACCTATCAGGTTGACCTAGCCACTTGCAGGAACCCTCACAGGGTCATCCATGTGCCCGCGAGAAACCTTTAAATGACAAGGCTGATGTGGCTATGATGATGGGTACTGACGAGGATCAGGAAGTAGAGAGTGAGCCTCTCCCTGACCTCCTCTCCCACAGCCCCAAAGATGGGTCAGTTGATGGAGTGGTCTTTTCAGACACCCTCTCTGCTCAGCAGCAAACTGACTGCAGGCAAGTCCTGGAGCCGTACACTGACCTCTTTTCTCTCACCCCTGGTCAGACTAACTAATATGTCCACGATGCGAAGGAAAGCATCAGGACTGAAGTCAGCAAGATGCTGGATTTAGGGGTGATTGAGCCCATTGACAGTCCCTGGGCCATCCCAGTGTTCTTAGTCCCCAAACCTCATCCCAAGGGAGGAAAACAAGAGCAGAGGTTTTGCGTAGACTATAAAGGTCTCTATGCTGTCACTAAGACAGAGGTACACCCTATCCTAAGAGCAGATGAACTGATTGACAGGTTAGGGGCAGCCAAACTTCTCCGTACTTTTGATTTCACATCAGGGTACTGGCAGATTGGTCTGACCCCTGGAGCAAAAGAAAAATCAGCATTCTCAACCCCAGATGGACATTACCAATTTACAGTCATGCCATTTGGGCTAAAGAATGCTGCTGCCACCTTCCAAAGGTTGGTGAACAAAGCCCTTGCTGGGTTGGAGTCTTTTAGTACAGCATATCTTGATGATATTGCGGTCTTTGGTTCCACTTGGCAGGATCAGGTGATCCACCTTTTCACCTTGGCATGTCCTTGAGACTCTGCAAACCACTAGGTTCCTGACAGGATTGCCTCAGTTGGCACCAGTATCAGGAACCTGTGACCTGCTGGCCCATATGTCGCAGGACCACCAGTATATTCCCAGAAGGCCCACCCTATTTCTTGAAGACCTTCCAAAGCCATTGTTTTTAATTTTTTTTAAACAAAAGTGTTATTAGCATGCCTGCCTCATATTCAGCATTAGAATGTCAGTTCTGCATACATCTGATAGTCTACACTTTTTCAGTGAGGCCCTCCCAATTGAAGATAACAAATTAAACATCCATTATTCAACGTTCCCTCCCCTCCTTCCCTAATGAGTCAAGTTCAGTATGCTTGGAGTGTGGAGTGTCATTAGGCCATCTATGGGTAAGATTTTGTAGTTGGGAAACTGCATCTTGTTGCCCAAGTTGGCTCAGTGATATTGCGAGGCAGGCAGCAAGGCCGGAATTAGTCCAGAGACGGGTCAGGGGTGTTATGAGTCAATTGTTTCAAGCTATCCACAAGGATCCCCCAAGCCCTTGCCATGTCTAGTGGTCTCAACCCCCTCTTGGCCTCCCGGAAGAGAGAATCTACTTCACAGGCTGCCCTTTTCTCCAATTCCGTGTACCACCTATTTAAGTTCGGGCCATATGGAGTTTTCCAGTTCATGGTAATTTCCCTTTTGGCCAGGATGTAAGCCAGGTCCTGGAATCTATTGGTTACCTTTGTTTTTGGGGTGTGCGGGAACCATCCCGGCAAACAATGGCCCAATATACAAGGTATTTCTTTATCTATCATGTCTGCCACCTTCTGAGTCACCTCTTCCCAGTATGTTCCCAGCTGTGGGCAATCCAAGAACATGTGTTTGAATGCCACCCCTAGTGTTCCACATCTTGGGCACTCCGCCCTCGCTATATTGACGTTCTGATTGATCCTCCCCGGTGTCAAGTATGCTCTATGCAATATAAAGAAGTTTACCAGTTTGAACCTAACATTTCGGAAGACCTTGGGGGTCCTTTCCAATATAATTTCCCAAGATTTGCATGGTATGTGAGTTCCCAAATCCTCCTCCGTTTAAGCCTTATCGACTCCTGGGCCTGGAGGGGGTCATATCTGTCCTTATTCCATAATATAGGTTTGTGACTGCTTTAAACATGCCTGAGAAAAACCGATACATAGGTACTGGTGGCCTGTGCCTTGGGTTTAGCCAAGCCTGCCCTCCAATGGTGATGAATGACTGCAGTAACTGATCCATGTAACAGAAAATGCCCTCTCAGCAGGTCGAACTCAGCTCCAAGAGCTTCAAAGGGATTAGAGTATCATCTCTAAAAATGCTCCCAATGGTGGATATTCGCGCTTTGGTCCAGGTATTTAAACCTTCCCAGTTACCCCTATTTGGCAAGATTCGTAATAACATTAAGGGGAAGTCTGGAGAATAAGGATCTTTGTCTTAACTTTATTCAAATAGCGTGTCCAGCACTGAGTGAGTACCATCAGTTCGGGTATGTCAGTTCCCCTGTGTTGTCCGATTCGTAGTAAAACTTCTATCAGTCTCGTTAACGGAGGGGTAAAGGATTTCACTAATGCTTCGGAGGTCTGTCTACTCGCCAGCCACTGTGTAAACCATTGGAGCTGTGCAGAGAGATAATAGGATTCAAAGTCAGGAACTGCCAATCAACCATCTGCCAACTGTTTTTGTAGTTTAGCCAAAGCCACCCGCTTCCGGGTAGTATGTATATAGGAATGATGTTAGCAGGGTATCGAACTCTTAATAGGTTGACCTGGGTATCCACACTGGTAGCACTGTGAAGTAGTACAACAGCCTCAGCAAAACTATCATTTTGAGATGTGCCTCTCTGCCTGCCAGTGACAAAGGCAATACCTGCCAGAAGGTCATACTTGCTTGGACAGATTGTATAGCATGCCCCATGTTGCTGTCCAAAATGTTGTGCATATCGTGATATATTTTAACACCCAAATAATGCATTCTGGTTCCCACAATAATTCACCCAAGTCTGACGGAGCTACCCTGGCGGGCCCCAATGGGAGAAGGCGGGACTTCTGCCAGTTCACGCCGAGACCCAACAAGGCTCCGAACTTGGACAACAATAGCTAGGCACTTGGTTGATTCCCTCCTACATAATCCTCAGGAATATAATCAAGTCATCTACATTTAGGGCTATGCGGTGCCATTGACCACCTACACATATCCCTTGGCCCCAACCTCCTGCATGGGTCAGAGCCACCAACGGCTTCCTGACTGTCGCGAACAACAGCGGAGAAAGGGGGCAGCCCTGACTGGTGCCCTGTTCGACTGCATAGCTGTCTGAGATTGTTCGTCCTGTACGAAGCCTAGCCATCGGGGCAGTATATAGTAATTTTACCCATGCTATGTATTCCTCACCCAGTCCCATCTTTGCCATCACTGCATAAAGAAAACACCATTCAAGACTGTCAAATGCTTTTTCAATATCCACCGCCAATACCCTGCCACTATCTTGTCATACGATGAGTCTGTCATGACAGCCAGCAGACGACGAATGTTACCAGCCGTATCCCGCCCCAGGATAAACCCTGCCTGGTCCGGTGCACCAGGTGTGTCATATGAGGGAGTAGCCGTGTTGCCAGTATTATACTAAGACTCTTATCATCTAGATTCAGAATGGATAATGGCTTACATGCACTACACTCAGTCGGGTCTTTACCGGGTTTTAATAATGGCACCACTAAAGCCTCCTGTGTCATAGCCGGCAAGAGTCCCCTTTCCTTTGCAGCTTGAATAAGGGTGATCAACTGCGGGGCCAATAAGTAAGAATAGGTGGCATAGAACTCAACTGGAAAGCCATTTGTTCCTGGCATCTTGTCCCTAGCTAAGTCCTTAACGGCACTTTTAATTTCCTGTAGTGTTATGCCCCCCCACCAACTGTTCGGCTGCCTCTCGTGTGAGTGGCACCAGGTCCAGGTATTCATGGGTGGCCTCTTCATCATATTGGAGGACGTTTTTATATAGTCCCTCTTAATAGTGCAGGAAGTGAGCATTAATCCCTTTCTGTGTATACAACCTATCCCCTGTGGCTGTCCGTGCTTCCATAATGATCAACCCCCTCTTAGTCGGTGATGCTAACCATGCAAGCAGTCTACCCTCTTTATCTCTCTCTCTGCGTGAGCCCGCGATATGTAATTCTTGTAATCGAAGCAGTGAATTTGCTCAACCTGGGCTGTCACTCTCTCTTTTAATTCTAATAATCAATGCTGGAGGTCTGGTTGTGCAGGCCTCTGTTTTTTTTTTCTCTCGCAGCATATCCTCTGCCTCTGTTGTTTCCCTGAGCAATGTGTGCCTCACCCCCACTGCTTTCGCTATACATCTACCCCCTCAGCACTGCTTTAAAAGCGTCCCATTCAACTAATGGGTTACTAGCTGTGTTGTTGTTTTCAAGAAAGAAATGTGCAATCTGTTGTCTTATGACTTCTTGGTAGCATGTATCTTCTAAGATTTCGGGTTTTAATTTCCATGTAGGAATAAGAGGACAGGTGGAGCCCCACTTCAGTGACAATAATATGGGATTGCGCTCCGAAATGGTGCAGGCCAAGTACTTGACATTATGTATGGTTGAAAACACATTGGGGGTGTGATCAGTATAGGGAAAGGTGCGGAAGACATTGTGACGCGAAGGGTTAATTAGCTTGAGCAGTGTAGATGAGCGTGATGCCTGCTGAAATCACCGAACAGCGTGGAAAAGTTCATGATATTATTTTCAAGCTTGTTTGTGTAGAAGACTCCGTCTCAACCTTGAGAATGAGAGTACAGGGAGAAGATGGAATGAAAACAAAGGCTGGGGAAGGGCAGAGCAGCCAAGTGCTGATAACATAGCTAGGAAATGCCAGAAAGAGATAGAATCCAAGCTTCGAGTTATTTAAGCACTGAAGTTCGGGTGGGGGATTTGAAGCTCGCAGATGGGGTTGTGAAAGCTGCCATGGCCCAGCGCTTCCTCCCTGTTTTGCTGTTCAGAGACCGTGATGCTTGAGGGGGAGAGAGGTCCAAGCAGGCAGTAGAGGGCTTCCCAGCATTTCGTGGACTAAATTAAGTTCCACACAGAGATGAAAGGCCTTTGTTTCTCTGCTCTATTATTATGATTGATTATTATGCTTGCACTGTGTTTATATTCTGCAGTATTCAGCTCGTTTATATTTTGCTTTCTAAACATCGTAGTGTGAGCCTGCTGCAGTAATTGAAACATGCATTTTGGTGTGCAGTAAATCAAAGCTTATCTGAAGTATTCAACTCCTTTATATTTTACTTCCTGAACATCGTAGTGTAACACATTTTGGTATACAGTTATTCCAAGCTTATATCTGTCAATGAACTCTTTGCTCATATGTATACATAGATGCTCTTTGTAGTGTACTTATATATAAATAGATGCTTTTCATTGCTATTCTTATTCCACTATTGTGAATGTGCTAAATGCCTACATTTACCTGAATTTCTAGTAAAGCTAAATTGTATTCATAATTGGCGTGTGGTCCTTCATTGAGCGTCCTTATTGACTTATACCGAACAGGTGTCAACCAGTCACCTGGATAAGACAGGGTGCAAAAGAAAGAATCTATACACACATGCAGGTCATGTAAATGGGAAAAGTATGAGTAATCCTCGGGTATGTGGGTATAAACTACGCCAGGCATCTATGAGGCCCCACTGTGTTTGCCAGGTTGTAAACTGCAGTACTGCCCTTGCTGTCGAAGAATCGTTCAATGGGGGAGTGGAATCTGTCCATACTGGGGTCCGCCACATAGTTAAAGCCCCCACCCAGCACTATTGACTGCATAAGGTGCAGGGCCAGTTCGGCAGTGAGTTTCTCACAGAATGACCCTTGGTAGGTGTTAGGTGCGTAAACGTTGACCAAGACTAAATCCCAGCCCTCTAATTTTCCTTTCATAGCCACATAGTGCCCGTATGGGTTGACAAAGCTATCCATGGTTTGAAACGGAACCCCAGCTCTTATCCAAATCAGAGTACCTCTGGCGAATGCTGAATAAGTGGTATAATATACTTGCCCCTCCAACGCTTCTGTATAGCCCTCCCTTCAGCTAGTGCCATATGTGTTTCTTGGAGCATTGCCGCATAAGCTCCTCGCCTCTGTAAATAGGAGAAGACTTTGTATCTTTTTGACATCGTACGCAACCCCGGATGTTCCACGATATGAATTTATATGTCACTAGTGTAGCCATAGTACAGTCTCAAAGCAAAACCCCTCCGTACCCTCCTCCTCCACCCCAATTCCTGCATCTGGTCATCATTACACTCCAAGCCTAGACGTTTTTCCACCTTATCATGTGACTCGTGGGTATAAACAAACCAACTACTAACTTCCCATCTCTCCATCCCCAGGACAAAAAGACAGCTGCCTCTCATCCAAACAAAAAATAATAAACTGTGCACACAAAATTAGGTGCTGGTCACTCGATTCGTTCAGAGTACTGTAACACCGCCCATACCCCACCACCCCAGTCACACTCCCTCTGGCGTGTCATCACCCCCGATTCCTCCTCCAAAATCATCTCTACTAATCTCTTCCTCCTCTTAGGAGACCGCTAAGTAGGAACCCAGCAAGTCCACAGTGTTGATACAATTCTCACAGGTAGCAAGGGCGAGAGAGCTAAATGATATAGTCTGACTTCCCTGGTTTTACCTCTGGTTTGGTGTCCTCTGATATACGTGTGCTGCCTGAATTTCTGTCAGATCCTGAGTGGTCCGCCTCTTCGCCAAGCGCTGGGGTTGGACTCTGGTCTCTTCCACTCAGGGAGGCTACTTCTTCCATCACTTTTTATCGTTCTTATTGTTTCTCCTTTTTAGATGGGGCAGATTGTTGTGTTGAGGCTTATGCCGAGGATGTCTATTTTGCCATTGCGAGTTGGTGCCAGTTTCTGTGACCGTTCCGCTCAACAACTGACATCAATCCACTGCCAGATATCTTATGGAGAGTTGAAGAATTGCGTCCTCTTTTCCGTTACCACACGCAGTCAGTCGTGCAGGGAACATAATTCCATATTGTATGCCCATTTGTCCTAATTTTTGTGTAGCCTCTCTAAAGATGGCTCTCTGTGTTTGCACCTCTCGCGAGAAGTCTGAGAAAATGCAAACAATGCTGTTTTCCACTGTACAGTCTCCTTTCTTTCTCGCCTGCCCCAGAAGATAGTCTCTGTCCCTACAATGAAGCATTGTTGCTATGACTGGTCTTGGTGTAGCCCCCGATGGGGTAGAGCATGCCAGTACTCTATGCGCCCTCTCCAGGGTAAAAAAACAGTAAAAATCCTTTGTCTGTTATTGCCTCCCTAAGCCAGCGCTCCAAGAAACCCACCATATCATTTCTCTCTATACGCTCAGGTAGACCAGTTACTCAGAGATTATTTCACCTTGATCTGTTTTCTGCATCTTCTGCCCTTAATTCGAGGTCATGAATTTATCTCTCTAACTTGCGCAATTTGTCAGTCAAATTCTTTATAACGGGCAAAGCCTCCTTGATTTGTTTCTTTGATGTATATACCCTATCCGCCAATCGGTGGTGATCATCATGCAATATAGTCAAGTCTGTCGCCAGGGCATCGATTTTTCCTTGCAGGGCTTCGCGAGAGGCCGGTAAAGCCTGCAGGATGTCATGGAGGGAAGGGGCCCCGGAGCTCTCTACTGAGTGGACGCGCTTAGCCTCAGACTGTGGGGCCGGGACCCCCCGCGGCTTCCTCCTTCTTCTCCTTGTCCCTCTTACAACCTGTTTTCCCATGGCTAGTTCTCACCTGGATCACAGTGTCTGTCTCAGATTGACCTAGGCCTCCATTGTGGAAGCCCGGGCCCCCTACATTGTCAGCCAATGCTACAGCGCAGCTTGCGATAGTTAGAAGGTAGTCCTGTGTTGCACCAGTGTAGGTAATTCCGCCCCAGTGGTATTGCGCCGGTCCTCCTGATTTGCCACTGGGTCACGCCTACCTGTAGGAGTGGGAACATTTTTCCCTGGTACCGGCCTTCCACTTCTCCGGTTTCAGCCGGTGTGCAGCTGTGTCCACACCTCCTTCATGAGCCCACGGCCGAGGGGCTCCCTTTAACATCAGTGTTCCTCGCTGTCACGCCCCTGGTTTCCAAAATATTCAGACACACCTATTGGCCAGGTCCCTTGGGCCCACACCGGGAAGCCCAGGTGTTGCCTGGGTCTCCAGGGCTTTCTGCAGTGAGGGCCACGCCAGAGCGCCGTCATGAGGCTCCCACCGCCAAGCGCTGCGCCACCCACGCCCCGATCCAGCCTCAGGCCTCCTCCTGACCTGGAACACAGTTCCTCGCCTGGGCTCCACAGCACTCCGCAGGCTGCTACTCACCAACCGCCGTACCACTGCGGAAGCGCACCATGTAGACACCAAAGAAGGGCTGTTGCCTCCTTGCCTCAGCCGCGATGCCCATATGCTGCCGCGCTTGGGGCTCCGTGCGGCCTTTCGTCACCGCATGTCCCTCGCTCAGCCTCCTCACCTCGGGGGCTGTGCGGCTGCCAAATCACCCGCCAACTGGGCAGCCCACGATGACATGCAAGGAACACTGCTGGTGACCTTGATCCACCGATCTTCAGTGCTATCCCCTCATTATGAGCTTCCAGGGCGGCCGTCCGTCCGCCGCTAACAGTGTTGCAGCCACCATTTTGCTACCACCCAGTTTTCTCAGTGTTATTGGCCGCCAGCATCTAATATGCCTCAATGCCGGTGCCAAACAGCTCACTCCGCGATGGGGGTGGGCCTTAAGAGGAATCAGCAGCTATTTGGGGGCCAGAGGGCAGACTGAAAGTCAGGGTGACCTAGGGAGGGGGGAATCGCTGGCAGGAGCCTCAAGGAGAGGCTTCTTCCTCTATTTGCATCAGGCCAACCCCCCCCTTTCACTGTCATTATTAGTGCCTTTCACTGCACTCTCAGTCATAAAAAAAACAATAAATGGTCCCCACAAATAGTAAGAGAACTTTCTGTGTTTCAGAAATAATTTTTTCTTTGTTTCTTAAATATAACCCTCTGTTTTGGAGGTTTGTTTCTAAAACACAAAAATATTGCAATGTTGGCCCATTTGCGACACATACAAGTGCCATCACATATTCTAAGACATACTCTTCACATATTTGATTTTCCTCTTTACCGTGATTTATCGTTTAACTCCATGTAGCAACAACTCCCTCCACTTTTACTTACTTTTTGAAATAAAAGTTTACTTCCTCCATGTCTGACACTACTGTCTAGCCCAGTGGTCTCCAATCTTTTGAATGCCGCGCCCCCCCAGTTGAAAAATAAAAATCATTGGGCCCCCCTTCAGAACTTTTCACAATTATTTTATAAAGAAGGCAATGTTTAAATATGTCTAGACCTATTTAAACATTGCAGTTAAGTACTGTTACCTTTTAAAAAAAAAACAGTAACTGCTTTTGCCTTAAACAAAGGCCTGTTACCTGTATAATTCTTCTTTTGGCCAGAGTCTGGCGCCCCACTAGAGGGGACCACTTGAGGCCCCCACTAGGGGGGCCCGCCCTCCAGTTTAAAGACCTCTGGTCTAGACTGTCTTCACCAAAATAGTATTTTGTAAAAATCAATATGTTTACGTGAGAGATTCTCAGTGTCAGTTTTTGTACCTTCCTGAGGGTTGATTACTCAAGTCTCATGTGAAAATGATTGACGTCCATGCAACCTGTGCGGGTTATATTGTTCAAATCATTTTCCTAAGCTCTCCTGTTTTGAAATTAAATGCAAATCCTAATTGGAATCTTTTGATGTCAATTTCAAAACAAATAACATTATTTTAGTGTTATCTGTAGTGTCCAAAAATACACCTGTTTACTGCTTAAGGATAATTTGTTTTCATTGGTTTCTTTTATAAAACTAGTTCCAGGAACATGATGAAGCTTGTCTAGCTGGAGTAGCACGTATGTCAATACGAATGGGTGATATCCGTAGAGGTGTGAACCAGGCCATCAAACACCCCAGCCGACTGCTGAAAAAAGACTGTGGTGCCATTTTGGAGAGCATGAAGGTCTTTGCACTTTTTTGTATTTGAGAAATGTGACTGTTAAATGAAAACAAATACTTTCAAAAAGAAGAAAGATTATTATTAAAACAGAATTACACATTTCCCTTTTGCAGCAATTTTCAGAAGCAGCCCAGTTATATGAGAAGGGTCAATATTATGACAAAGCAGCCTCCGTATATATCCGCTGTAAAAATTGGTAAGTTTGTATGTCTAATGTGAGTAGGACTTTGTTTTATATTTGTAATGCGTATACATTTTTGAATGGGTTATTTATTGACTTCTATTGCTTGCTCAAATCTTTTCTAGAATCATTGTGGGACTTGCCCCCCTAGGTAGCACATTACTTCTTTACCTTAATGTATAAATGTTCAAGAATCCATTGCACCTTAACAGCTCAGACATTTCTTAGACTCATTGCTTTTGGTTATTCTGTATGGTGGAGTGGAGCATTACTAGGTATGTCTTAACGCAGCCTCATTGCTATTTTTTTAGCAATTGCTGGGAGGCCAATATAACATTCCAAATTTTCAAGATTGCAGAATCTGCTATACAATTAGTATTCTTCAAAAACAATGTCACTAAAATTAGGCAGATTTTACTCTTCTGATTCAGATGATATTTTCCATAACCAACTTGCATCTGTTACCCTCAATTTTTAAACAGGAGGTAATTCCTACTGTGGTCTACTTTTCTCAGCTTTTTCTTGGTCTGGGTGACAACTGCTTTACCCTTGAGTAGCACTGAGTGGAAAATCAGCAGCCACTTGTAATTCAAATGGAATTTTATTGGCATTATCAACTATACTACAAGAACATACATTGTAAATGTTAGGCACAAAACACAACTCCCCCAGTAAAATAATAGGATTCCATTGTAAAAACCCATTTAATTTAAAACAAATTACTATCCCTCACCAAATTTAATACAAATAGTTGTCTCAACAAATTAAGTAGTTGAACAATACAGTTCCAGAAAGAAAGCAAAATCTGATTGTATGTTTACACAGTCTTTAACTCTAAAAGTTATCTTCTCCATGGCTGCTTACCAGCTCATGTCTTCAATACACAACTCCATGTTTTATGCGTCAGTATTCACTTCAGTTTCAAAGAATCAACTCTCTTGCTATGTTTTCCCTGCATATGAAACTTCTCACAATGAGACATTTTTGAACGTGTCTATATTTTCAGTGATAACCAAGTGATCCTGCTTTGAAAATGGTTCATATAAGAACTTAGTAATCTTTTAAGAAGCCCAAACCAAAAGGCAAATACTATCTTGAAACTCCATCACCTATTGACCAGGTACATTTCTTGCCAGTACCATTCTGTTATCCAGTACACACACAGTAATGTTTTCTAATGAAAAAAGAGCAGATGCATTATTCAAGTGAAATGCTGTAGATTCATTGTGCTGGACCAAATCTGCATTTGTCTTTGAAGATAGCTTCTTGCTCCACAAATTCGTAACTTTCGTCACTGGGCCTTCACGTGTCCCACAATCTGTAATCCTGATGCAGTAATATATTCCTAAGGACCAGTTGTCAAAAAGCCTTTCTGCACCCCATGCCATATTTAGTGCTACCATGTGCTTCAAAGTTTGTTGTGGCATTTACACAAGATATTGCTGCATAACTGTGAAAATATTTGTTTTTTTAGGGCAAAGGTTGGTGAGCTACTCCCTCATGTTACATCTCCCAAGATTCATTTGCAGTATGCCAAATCAAAGGAAGCAGATGGCAGGTAAGTTTCATCACTGTTCTCTAGCAGGTCCTAATGAAAGGCATTACAGCGATGACAATTCTCTTTTGCACTTATTCATCACTTGGATTCTCCCAGCTTTAAATTGTCCCCTAGGTCCAGAGAGTAACCTTGCACATCCAAGAAAGTCCTCACCATCTGTGGGTGAAGCATGCAGATCTTAATGTCATTGGTGTCTTTACGGGCAGCCATTGAAAAGGTACACCTTTTTTTTTTTTTTTTTTGCTGAGGCTTCAGTTACCGCCATACTAAATCAGACCGCAGCACACCAAGGCAGTTCTCACACATGGGGGTTGGGGGTCGCCATTGTTGGTGTTTTATTGAATGTGTTCACCTGCACATTTCCGGTATAAACACAAACCAAATACGGACACATTTTATTGTGCTTTTTTCACCGCCCCATGTACCAACATACATTAATTGTATTAATTCATGTGGGACACATTTTGTACGAATATTCAGTTTACAAACATTTGACATTTCATATTTGTCTGTTACTTGCTCCAAGTAAAACAAAGGTCTCACCTTTTTATACTGAAATTGTCCAAAAGTATGCAGCTGTGGGCTTATTGTCCCTCATCATTCTGAACTCCAATACATGATAGTTAGTACTTTAAGTATTAATAATATTATAAATCACGCCTCAGTGGGCTTGCACATTCCCTGTGTAAACATAAACAAAATACTTTACACAACGTGTCCACAATTATGCCTTACTTGGCTTACTGTTGCTAATTATTCTGAGCTCCAATATATAATGTATAACATTCTAACAGTAACCATGTGAAGTTGGGCGGCCCTTTCTGTTTCTTATAATCTGTTCTATACTTACTAATTACACTCTGTTGAACATAGGAGGCATAATTTATCTATGCCTCCTATCTGTTAAAGAGAGGAGTCAAAGTCAGCGACTCTATTTACATAGATCCTATCTCCCAAATGGGATAAAGGCAATAAAGGAAAATGAAAAACAAAAATGTAAACATTAAAATGGTGTTTATAATTCTTTTTCCGTGTTTAGTCCTGATGAAATCTTACTGTCTAACTTTAAAATATAAGTTGATTCCAACCATTTTAATTGTCAAATTGAGTGCAAGTTAGGTGTTTCGATACATGTGGGAAATGCTTTCCTGCCTGTTGTGAATACCAACAAATGTAGTCCCGGGGGTGTGGCCAATCGCCACCTAAAATGGCCGCATACTAAGGAGGCTCTGTTCCCCTAACTAGCTTCCATCAAATCAAATCAAATCCTTAACATTTATAAAGCGCGCTACTCACCCGTGAGGGTCTCAAGGCGCTAGGGAGCAGGGGGGGTTACTGCTGCTCGAATAGCCAGGTTTTTAGGAGTCTCCGGAAAGTGGAGTGGTCCTGGGTGGTCCTGAGGCTGGTGGGGAGGGAGTTCCAGGTCTTGGCCGCCAGGAAGGAAAAAGATCTCCCACCCGCCGTGGAGCGGCGGATGCGAGGGACGACAGCGAGTGCGAGACCAGAGGAACGGAGGAGGCGGGTGGGGACGTAGAAGCTGAGGCGTCGGTTGAGGTATTCCGGTCCCTTGTTGTGGAGGGCTTTGTGTGCGTGGGTGAGAAGTCGAAAGGTGATCCTTTTGCTGCCTGGGAGCCAATGCAGGTGTCTCAGGTGTGCGGAGATGTGGCTGTTGCGGGGTACGTCGAGGATGAGGCATGCCGATGCGTTTTGAATGCGTTGCAGGCGATTTTGGAGTTTGGCTGTGGTCCCGGCGTAGAGGGTGTTGCCGTAGTCCAGGCGGTGGGTCACGGCGTGGGTCACGGTTTTTCTAGTGTCGGCGGGGATCCAGCGGAAGATCATGCGGAGGGTGAGGAAGCAGGCGGAGGACACAGCGTTGACTTGCTTGGTCATGGTGAGAAGAGGGTCCAAGATGAATCCGAGGTTGCGGGCGTGGTCTGTGGGGGTCGGTGCGGTGCCGAGGGCCGTGGGCCACCAGGAGTCGTCCCAGGCGGACGGGGTGTTGCCGAGGATGAGGACTTCCGTTTTTTCAGAGTTCAGCTTTAGGCGGCTGAGCTTCATCCAATCTGCGACGTCCTTCATACCCTCTTGTAGGTTGGTCTTGGCGCTGGCGGGGTCCTTGGTGAGGGAGAGTATAAGTTGGGTGTCGTCGGCGTAGGAGGTGATGATGATGTCGGGCTTGCGAACGATGTTGGCGAGGGGGCTCATGTAGACATTGAAGAGTGTCGGGCTGAGCGATGAGCCTTGTGGGACGCCGCAGATGATCTCGGTGGGTTCTGAGCGAAACGGAGGGAGGTAAACTCTTTGGGAACGGTTTGAGAGGAAGGAGGTGATCCAGTCCAGGGCCTGGCCTTGGATCCCGGTGGAGCGGAGGCGGGTGATTAGGGTGCGGTGACAGAAGGTGTCGAAGGCAGCCGAGAGGTCGAGGAGAATGAGGGCGACTGTTTCACAGTTGTCCATCAGGGTTCTGATGTCGTCAGTGACTGAGATGAGGGCGGTTTCCGTGCTGTGGTTGGTTCGGAATCCGGTTTGTGAAGGGTCGAGCAGGTTGTTGTTTTCCAGGAAGGTGGTCAGCTGTTTGTTGACGGTCTTCTCTATTACCTTGGCTGGGAAAGGCAGAAGAGAGATGGGGCGGAAGTTTTTCAGGTCGGTCGGGTCAGCCGTAGGTTTCTTTAGTAGGGCGTTGACTTCGGCGTGTTTCCAGCATTGGGGGAAGGTAGCAGAAGAAAAAGAAGAGTTGATGACGGTCTGGAGGTGCGGGGCGATGATGTCGTCGGCTTTGTTAAAGATGAAGTGAGGACAGGGGTCCGAAGGGGTGCCGGAGTGGATAGAGTTCATAATGGATTTGGTTTCTTCAGTGTTGATGTGGGTCCAGTTGTTGAGGGTAATGGCCGGGGGTGCGGGTTCAGTGGTGTTATGTTGGGTCTGTTGTCCGAAGCTGTCGTGGAGGTCACTGATCTTGCGATGGAAAAAAGTGGCGAGGGATTCGCACAGATCCTGTGAGGGCGTGACAGCGTTGGCATTTGGGTTGGAGAACTCCTTGACGATACTGAAGAGTTCTCTGCTGTTGTGGCTGTTTTTGTCCAGTCTGTCGGTGAAAAAGTTCTTTTTAGCAGCGCGGATCAGGCGGTGGTGTTTGCGGGTAGCGTTCTTGAGGGGGGTCATGTTGTCCGTGGTGTGGTCCTTGCGCTAGGCCTTCTCGAGGGCGCGACAAGTTTTCTTTGATTCTTTGAGGGTGTCAGAGAACCAGTGAGGTTTTTTGGTGTTGGTCTGTCGATGCGTGCGTTTGATGGGAGCAAGGTTGTCTGCACAGTTGGAGATCCAGTTTGTGAGGTTGAGGGCTGCGTCGTTGGGGTCGTTGGGGTCGGTGGTGAGGGTGGGTTGGTTGGCGGCGAGTGCTGAGAAAAGTTGCTCTTCGGGGATCTTGTTCCACTGTCGACGCGGGATGGGTTGAGTGCGGAGGTGGCGGGTCTCGCGTCGGAATGTGAAGTGGACACAGCTGTGGTCGGTCCAGTGTAGAGCGGAGGTGTGGCTGAAGAAGACGTGTTTGCTGGCGGAGAAGATAGGGTCAAGCGTATGTCCGGCGATGTGGGTGGCAGTGTTCACCAGTTGTTTGAGGCCGAGGTTGGCGAGGTTGTCGAGCAGGGTGGTGGTGTTGGGGTAGTTGTTTTGTTCCAGATGAAAGTTGAGGTCGCCTAGGAGGATGTAGTCCGGTGAGGCGAGGGCGTGCGGGGAGATGAAGTCGGCGATGGCGTCGCTGTAAGGGGCGCGCGGTCCGGGAGGACGGTAGACAAGGGATCCTCTGAGGGTGGTCCTCGGGTCGGTGCAAATCTGAAAATGCAGGTGTTCAGCGGCGAGAGGGGTGTCTTCGGTGGAGGTGGTGACGCTGATGGAGTCTTTGAAGACGATGGCGATACCTCCTCCTACTTGGTTGGTGCGGTCTTTTCTGGAGATCTTGTAGCCTTCGGGGATGGCGGTGGCGATGTCTGGAGCAGAGGAGGCGTTCATCCAGGTCTCCGTGATGAAGGCGACGTCCGGGGCTGTGGAGTCCAGGAGGTCCCAGAGTTCAACGGCGTGCTTGTGGACGGAACGAGCGCTGACCAGGATGCACTTGAGGTGGTTGATGGCGCGTGGGCTTGTGGTCGTGGTAGTTGCGTGGTGGAAGATGCGTTTGCAGGAGTTGCAGGCGAAGGGTCCATGGGTGCGTTTGGGGTGAGCTTGGAAGCAGGTGTTGGAGCGTCCTGGGTTGAGGGCGTGGAGGGTGGTGGGGTCGTAGCGGATCAGCGGGGCTTGGGAGAGCTGGGGACCAGGGGTCGCGGCGCTGGGCGCGGGCCAGGCGCTTACGGGCGCAGACGGGCTTGCCTCTGGCGCGCCTCCGGCCGCCATATGAGGTAGGAGGGGTCAGCTGGGGGCGAATGGGAGCTAGGGGGCGGGGGCGTGCAGGAGGTCGCGGCGGGAAAACGCGAGGGAGGGGGGGACAGGTAGAGTGAGAAGAGCAGGGGGAGGGGGGTTTAAGGGTGGAGGGGGGTGAGTGTTAGGAGGTTTAGGAGATTAGGGAGAAATATACGAGTAGGGTTGTGAAGATAGGGGAGGGGGGGTTGTAGAGGTGGGTGAGGGTGAGAGGTAGAGTGAGAGGATAGGAAGATAGGTAATAGAGGGGGTGGCGGGAAGGGGGGGAGAGATAGAGAAATAGATAGAGAAAATAGATAGAGAAATAGATAGATAGAGAGATAGGTAGATAGGAGGAGGTGGAGAGTGAGGGAGTTAGATAGTGGGATAGAGAGATAGAGAGATAGGTAGAAAGGAGGAGTGAGGGAGGTAGATAGCGAACGGGTTAGATAGGGGTGATAGAGAGGGGGAGGCGAGTGAGGGAGGGGGATGAGGCAGGAGCAGGAGGGCAGGCGCGGGGAGAAGAAGACGGAGGAGGCAGAAGAGCCGAAGGCAGAAGATAGAAGACAGAAGAGCAGAAGACCGGAAGAACAGAAGAACAGAAGAAAAGAAGACCGGAAGAACAGAAGAGCAGGAGACCAGAAGAACAGAAGAACACAGAAGAACACAGAGGAAGATACAGAAAACGAAGAACAGAAGGCAGAAGACCACAGAAGAAGATGAGGAAGAAGAGAGGCGACAGGAGAGGCTGAGAAGCACACAGAAGGAGAGAAGACGGGGAGAAGAAGAGTACAGAAGAAGATTACAGACGAGGAGCGAGGAGGAAGAACAGAGAGGAAGAAAAGAAGCAGGAGAGAGGGTGAGTAGCGCGGGGCAGAGCGAGGGGCTGGGAGGTGGGGGGTACTTACTGTGAGGTGGGTCTCAGGAACTCAGGAAGCTGGAGGAGCTGCAGCGGCAGGGGGAGCGACCTACCGTTGGGTCCATCCATCCCTAAACATCCGGCCAGCCATCCGACATACACCCGGGACACTATTAAGCCACCTGCCAGGTCTAAAGGAGTGCAGTGCGCAATGTGCTGTGCTGCGGACTGGTCGTGAAGAGGCCCGGGGCCGGACACTGGCTCGCTGTGTGGTGGAGTCATGGACCAGGTGAAGGCTTCAGGGCCATCGTCACTGCAGCTCCTCGCTCCGGGCTGCGACTGAAGGGAGAGGCTGTCATGCGGAGCCCGAGGCTGGCTTGGGGTCCTGCCTGACCGTGCGGCGCTGCAGAGGACAGAAGAGAGCGAGCCGTACCAGGGTGGCCCTGGTTCAGGGGAGCAGAGGATCGGCGATCGAATCGGATCGCAGCGGCACCGGATACTTGACACAAGCCCTGCGGCCTCTAAAGGAGGTGAGTGGCTACGGATGCTGCCGTGACTTAGGGGCTGAGCAGGCCAGGAGCGGGGCTCCCTGTCACCAGATGGATTGGCCCAGCCCTTCTCCTCTTGCCCCGGAGCCCCTGGAGGGGATGTTTGGAGGCCCTCTATGCGGTGGCTGTTGGCACAGAGGGTGAGGTAAATCGGTGGTCGGGTTGGACCGCAGCCAGGTGGTGTGTGCAGCACACGCCCGGGGGCCCGGGCTAAAGGAGACGGTTGCAGCTATCTCTGTGGCTTCTGAGGGCCCCAGAGGTCCGAGACAAGACCCGAAAAAGACGACCTCTGGACCGCCTGAGTCTCTTCTCCCTGCCCCTCTAGCCTGGTGTGGTGTCTGGCGAGCGGCCTGTATAGGGCAATACACCAGTAGAGCCAGGCAGCCCCTTCTCGACTTGGGGCCAGCAGAATTCTAATGGTGGCAAATTGCTAAGCCCCTGGGCCTCCCTGGGGTGACTGACCTGGCCCACTGGAGCACGGGGTGTGGGGCAGGGGGAGACACTGAACTATAGCAATCTGATGTGACTGCCGGGAAAACAAGTTGATCAACTAGGGGACTGCCCCCCTGGCCGGCAGGTGAGCGGAGACTCATGCTGATACCTCTTAACTCAGGGAATCATCAGCTGCTGTACAGGTGGAGAGGACTCTCAACAATATCAGGGAGGCAACCCCCCCTTTTGGGGGGCCAATACCATTTGCAATTTGAAAGGAGGTGGCGACCCTCTCTCCCTCATCTGTGGTGGCGGTGTGGTGACTGAAGCCCACTGGGCACCACGCGTCCAGATTGGAGAAGCACTAATACGTCTCATATAGGCCGGGTAATTGCATAGTGGGAAAACTGACAGGTCACCAAGAGCTTTCTCATATTTCTTGGGCTGGCAGCAGCAAGTACTGCGCTAGCACCCCCACTCTCCTCTCCTGTTATTCTATGATGCACGACATCTGATCCTTCAAAAGCGATAGACCTGAGGTGTTTCCATGACTCGTAGTAAAGGAGGAGGAGCTGTGCAACAGAATACGCTGGACAAATACACCATAACAAAGGTAGTCGCTGGTGCGGAGGCACTCCCCTGGACATGGTTACTCCAGTCCCGGGCTGTGACTGAGACAGGACCTCTTACGCTCCAAGATATCACGGAGGCCATCCAAGGAGCCTGTGTCTCCCTAGAATCTAGAATTGACTCAGTGACTTCGGAAGTAGCGTTACTACGAGCTGATCTCCGTAACATTGGCACGTGTGTGAGAGAAGTCGAGGATTCTACCGCCTCCCTCCAGGTGTACATCAGCACCATAAAGACCCATGTCAGCCAGCTACAGACCCTCGCTACCAATCTGCAGGCCAAACTAGAGTATTATGAAGGTCGAGCTAGGAGGAACAATATCTGGATCGTGGGGGTGCCTGACCGAAGGACCTGCGGTCGACTTGTTTGTCAAAGATCTCATCCTCAAGAAATTGTAGCCTAGAGGGCTCTCCAAATTCTTCTCTGTGGAAAGTGCACACCGAGTTCCTGGCATGTCTCCCTGTCCAGGAGCACCACCTCTTCGAATACTAGCTAGACTTTTTTTAATTTTCAGATTGAGATGTAATCTTGCAAACAGCCCATGCTGCTTCACCGGTCCATCATGAGAACGCAGAGCTAACCTTCTTTCCGGACTTTATGATACAGATGCAACTACTGCGGCACAATTTTCTGGAAGTAAAGCGAGCCCTAAGAGAACGTGAAATTAAATACTCTATGATCTTCCCAGCCAGATTGTGAGTAGTTGCTGAAGGGAGAACATGGTACTTCGAGGCACCACAAGACACCTGGGACTGGCTTGAGGGCTCGAGCACAACGGGTAAACCGCAGAGGAAGTCAAGAGCAGGACAACAACACCGGCAGATTGACAAGACATTGCAGAAGACGAGTGACGACCCACAGAGAGAATAGAGCATTTCACCAGAATTGACAGTGACCTAAATCCTAATTTAAATAATTTATATAATCCCCAAATTCCAATTAAACAAAACACAATTATTGAAAACCATTTTACTATTTTTAATATAATTCCTTTTCCCAAGTTGCCAAACCAATTTCCCACAGCTGCAATTCCCTTGCCAGCTTTCTCCCAGATCGTAGTTTCAGTTAGTTCTTTTAAATCTTTATTTGTTAAATTATGAATCAAACCTCTAACTTCTTTAGAATTGTCCGGTATATACGCACAACAATGACTCAGACCAAGTAATTTGCAAACTCTGCCCTCTTTTGCCAAAAGAATGTCTAACGCAAGGCGGTTCTGAAGAGCCATGGCTCTTGTAGCAGATAATTCAGAATCTAGGAGTATAATAGTTCCAGAATAACTAGTCAACATGTTATCCACTATTGTAGACAACTTCTGTATCTTGATCGAATTCACATCTACTCCCACTGACGGAACTATAGCTCCTAAAATGTCTCCCACAATGCTAGAAATTGATTCTCGCTTGTGTCTCCTTTGAATTCTTGTCAATTTAGGAAATTTATTCAAGTCTTCCAATTGGTACATTTTTGGAAAGACTATTCCCAAATAACATATGCCATACCATCCTCTAGGAAGACGGTAGTAAGCATTTCAGTTACAAATATAGTAAACACCAGGCACTGGTGGGTCCTATCCATTCATCATAAAATCCCACTTACTCCAAAACATAAATACGTCTAAATTCACTCGTACCCACAAACACTCTATCAGTACTACTTTGTGGCCTATATATACAAAGCTTTCCCACATGCTCAGCATCCAGTGTTAATTTTCCTTGTTTAGTAATGTCAGTATAAGCATAATCAATCCCAGGTCTACGATTAATCATTCCCTTATTTATTTTAGCCTTGATTTCTCTTCTCCTATCTTCTGTGTTATCTAAAAATTTATTTTCTACAGATGTTAGTAAATAGGTTAAATTATTCCTGTGTGCAAAAGCAGTACCAAAAGTTAATGTAGGCTCAAAGAAATCTCTCTCAATTACTGTGTTATTATCTTTGGCTATCTTATTCAATTAACCAATGACAGGCACAAATGCAAACACTACATCATAATTAGAGAAGAAATATTGTACATGCTCTTGGTTATAGAAACGCGTTAGTAAAAGACTGCAACTTATAGCATATGTTAGTGGTAAACTATGATGGGCAATTCCTTCCTCCACAGAAGTTGGAATCTGCATACAGACATAACAATTTTTCGCGTCCATCCCTTCAACATACTTACACAATAAATGATAGAAAACATTAGAAGAAAGCTCTTTCTCTTCATGTAAGTATTTGACATCTATCTAAACCTATCTTTTGTAAATGATGTAGTAGTAGTTTCTAAAGAATTGTCAATAGTAAGTGTTCCTGCAAAATGGTTGGCTCCACTCATCTCATAAACAATCACACCTACAAATGACAATAAGCATATTAACACACTTGCTACCATCAAACCAATACCTACACATTAGCAAGGGCTAATTCTATTGTTTTGATTACTGAAGTTTCTCATGGTCTTTGAAGAATCAGAAAAAATAAAACAAAAAACAAAAAAATTCAAAAGAATTTAAGTAAATCCCTCCTAATTATTAATTTTTTTTCTTCTTCAAATGTTAATTTACACAGGATAGTCTTCTTGTGTCAAATCCGGTTTCAGCTCTTCCCAACCATGCACTGTTGTTCTTCACGTGCCAAATTGAAAATCTGGAATGTCTCTATCAAAACAATAACTCAAAAATTCTTCTTCCCATTCATTGGTAGTTACATATGCCCATTCTGGAGTATCTTCTGCTTGCAACTCTTTCTTTTTTGACCTTTTACTAATCTCACCTTCTTCTCCACTCGTATTATCTCCTTCATTCAGTTCTTTTCCTCCCGAAGTGGCAGAACTACATTTATCTTCTCTCCTTTTGAACTTTTCTCTGGCCAATTATCACCTTTCAGTGGCTTTCTTGTCAGCACCTTTTTCAAAATTGAATTTGAACTTGAACTTGAAATCTTCTTTTCTTCCGACGTTCCTGCAACTGGTTCAGGAAGAGGCAAATCCACTTGGGCAGGATCTTTCTCAATTCCTTTTCCAATGGGGTCACTTTCTTGTTCAGTTTGTTATGTCAAACCACCTGCTGCTAAGGACACCCTCCTCGGAGCAGATATTCTCTCACTCGGTCGTCTCTGATCACTCTCTTCTGAGGACTCCCTCCTCTGATCAGAACTTCTCTCAACCGATATTTCTCTTTCCTCTTGTACCAATTTTTCCACTACTCCACTTGTAGAGGATTCACTTTCCTCCAAGATTCTCTCTCCTTCATCTGTCCTAGGAGTAAGTACATCTTTTCGAACATTCTCAGGAATTTTCTCCAGTTCCTCTCTTTCTTGTTCTCGACCTGGAATGCTATTAGCTGTTGGTAACCTCAACAGCTTCCCTTCTTGTTCTGTTGGATTATTCACCTTCCGTATATGGATTGCATGCACCCAGTTTGGCAAACCTGCACACTTCACAGCTGTCGTTGTTACAAGGATAACTTGATAGGCCCCCTTCCACTGTGGCTCCAAACACGACTTCCTCTTGTGCTTTCGTATTATGACCCAATCACCAGCTCTCAAGTTGTGACCTTGACCTTGAGATTGTTGAATTGTTGTGGCTTCCACCTGATGAGAAAAAGATCGGACCACATCAGCTAAGCCTTTGCAATAGTCTAACACCATGTCATCTGTAATATTTACAAGAGCATTTGCAGGAATTGCTGGCAGTCTCATTGCTCTCCCCATCAGGATTTTGTGAGCAGAAAAACCAGTCTTCTTGTCAGGAGTACTTCTCATTGACATTAGAACCAAAGGCAAAGCATCTGGCCATTTCAAATTCGTTGATGCACACATCTTTGTCAGTCGGGACTTTAGAGTTCTGTTAATTTGCTCTACAAGTCCTGAAGCTTCTGGGCAGTAACTACAATGTGGTTTCTGCTGAATGTTTAAAGCTGAAAATAGTAACTTTATATCCTCATTGTTGAAGTGGTTTCCTCTATCTGGTTCTAAAGAGACCGGGAAACCGAAACGTGGAATCAACTCTCTGGGAAGTAACTTAGCTACTGTAAGGCTATAATTTCTTCCTGTAGGTTATGCCTCGATCCAGTGACTAAAAATGCACACAATCACAAACACATATTTCAAACCAGCACACACAGGCATCTCAATAAAATCCATTTGCTTCCTGCTGAATGGACCTCCCACCATGCCTGTGTGTCCTATTTTGACCACTGTTCCTTTACCAACATTCATCTGCTGGCAGACAATGCATCTACTGCAAACTACTTCGGCAGCTTGTCTAAATTTTAGATTGAACCAATACTGTTTAAAACTCCTAATCATTGCATCTCTCCTTATGTGTGCTTGACCATGATAGTATCTGGCCATTTGAGTCAGCAAACTGTTTGGCAGAACTACCTTTTCTTCTGCTGCGACCAAGATATCATCTTCCCTTTGTATACATTTAAACTTCACCCAATCGTGTTGCTCTTCTTCTGGAACATTGTTTTGTAAAGCTTTAAACTCTTCCAAAGTCTTAACAATTTGCATCGTAAAATTTGTATACACTTCATCATTTTCAGGCATCAGTTTCCACTTTCCCTTGAAAGAGATACCATTTAAGGCACATCATTTTGCAACTTTATCTGCATAAGCATTTCCTAAAGTCACATAATCCTGTCCTCTTTGATGTGCACTGTATTTAACCACAGCAATTTTCTCAGGTTTAGAATAGCTTGTAACAATTCATGTATTCTCACACCATTTCTTACAGGTGAGCCAGACGAAGTTAGAAAACATCTCTGTGACCAAATCTGGCCAAAATCATGCACAGTACCTAATCCATATTGGCTATCAATATAGATCATTACTTTCATCTGGTCTGAAATTTGGCATGGTCAAGTAAGAGCTGCTATGTGAGCAGAAAACACTCCTCAAAGCCATGAAGCTTCCAGTATGCCAGTAATTGTGCATACTGCATATCCTGCTCTCAGTGTAACCATGTTATCTCTCAAGCAGGAACCATCAACAAAGATAATTCGATCATTGCCTTTCGGGCAGGTGTCTCCAATATCTGCCCTTGGTTTTGTGCACAATTCTGTAACTTCCGAACAATCATGTTCAATATCATCCATTTTATCTGAATCAGTTCTTTCAACTGGTAATAATGTTGCTGGGTTAAGCACTGTATATCTCTTAATTGTTACATTTGGTGCTCCCAAAATCACTGTTTCATAACGTGCCAACCTTGCATTGGTCAAGTATTGCGTTTTTGATTGTGTCAACAGAATTTCTATTGAATGAGGTACCATTACTGTTAGAGGATAACCCATCACAATTTTCTCACTTTGAGGCATACTCTGCCCTACTGCTGCAACTGCTCGCAAACATCCCGGTGAGGCTGCTGCGACTGGATCCAAAGTAGCTGAAAAATATGCTACTGATCAATTGACACCACCATTTGTCTGTGTCAAAACAGTTAAAGAACATCCATCTCCTTCATGACAGAACAACAGAAAACCTTTCGTGTAATCAGGCATACCTAAAGCTGGAGCTCGGCACAAACTCTCTTTCAACTCAATAAATACTTTCATACAGTCTTAATCCATCATTATAGGATCTGAAACATCCTTATGTGTCAGCTTTTGTAAAGGTCTCAACTGAAAAATTCGGAATCCATTGATGACAATACCCTACCATTCCCAGATACATCCTTATTTCTTTCTGAGTACTTGGTATTTTCATTTGCACAGTTGCCTCTACTCTTTCACTAGAAATTATTCTAGTCCCTTTCTCAATCAAATGACCTACATATTTCACCACTTTTTGACAATACTGCAATTTTGTAGTGGACACCTTGTGACCATTGTCCCCCCAGACAATTCAACAATGCAGTTGTATCGTCCTTACATCCAGCGTCTTTGATTCAATCAATACATAATCTGTGTACTGCACTGATGTCGATTGGTAAGGAATTACCAATGACTCCAGGTTCTTTTTCAAAATCTGATTGAAAATCGATGGTGACTGTAAGGAAATGCCTCCTTGGCATGGTTACCCCCTGACTTTTTGCCTTTGCTGATGCTATGTTTTGAATTGAAAGTGTGCTGAGGCCTGCTAACCAGGCCCCAGCACCAGTGTTCTTTCCCTAACCTGTACTTTTGTTTTCACAATTGGCACACCCTGGCATCCAAGTAAGTCCCTTGTAACTGGTACCCCTGGTACCAAGGGCCCTGATGCCAGGGAAGGTCTCTAAGGGCTGCAGCATATCTTATGCCACCCTAGGGACCCCTCACTCAGCACAGACACACTGCTTGCCAGCTTGTGTGTGCTGGTGAGGACAAAACGAGAAGGTCGACATGGCACTCCCCTCAGGGTGCCACGCCAACCTCACACTGCCTATGCAGTATAGGTAAGTCACCCCTCTAGCAGTCCTTACAGCCCTAAGGCAGGGTGCACTATACCATAGGTGAGGGCACCAGTGCATGAGCACTGTGCCCCTACAGTGTCTAAGCCAAACCTTAGACATTGTAAGTGCCGGGTAGCCATAAGAGTATATGGTCTGGGAGTCTGTCAAACACCAACTCCACAGCACCATAATGGCTACACTGAAAACTGGGAAGTTTGGTATCAAACTTCTCAGCACAATAAATGCACACTGATGCCAGTGTACATTTTATTGTAAAATACACCACAGAGGGCACCTTAGAGGTGCCCCCTGAAACCTTAACCAACTACCTGTGTAGGCTGACTGGTTTTAGCAGCCTGCCACACTCGAGACATGTTGCTGGCCACATGGGGAGAGTGCCTTTGTCACTCTGTGGCTAGTAACAAAGCCTGCACTGGGTGGAGATGCTATCACCTCCCCCAGGCAGGAGCTGTAACACCTGGTGGTGAGCCTCAAAGGCTCACCCCCTTTGTTCCAGCACCACAGGGCATTCCAGCTAGTGGAGTTGCCTGCCCCCTCCGGCCACGGCCCCACTTTTGGCGGCAAGGCCGGAGGAGATAATGAGAAAAACAAGGAGGAGTCACTGACCAGTCAGGATAGCCCCTAAGGCAACCTGAGCTGAAGTGACTCTGACTTTTAGGAATCCTCCATCTTGCAGATGGAGGATCCCCCCAATAGGGATAGGAATGTGACCCCCTCCCCTTGGGAGGAGGCACAAAGAGGGTGTAGCCACCCTCAGGGCTAGTAGCCATTGGCTACTGCCCTCCCTGACCTAAACACCCCCCTAAATTCTGTATTTAGGGGCTCCCCTGAACCTAGGAAATCAGATTCCTGCAACTTAAGAAGAAGAGGACTGCTGAGCTGAAAAACCCTGCAGAGAAGACGGAGACACCAACTGCTTTGGCCCCAGCCCTACCGGCCTGTCTCCCTCCTTCGGAAGAAAACTGCTCCAGCGACGCTTTCCCCAGGACCAGCGACCTCTGAATCCTCAGAGGACTGCCCTGCTTCCAAAAGACCAAGAAACTCCTGAGAACAGCGGCCCTGTTCAACAAAGACTGCAACTTTGTTTCCATAGGAGCAGATTTAAAGACCCCTGCAATTCCCGCCAGAAGCGTGAGACTTGCAACACTGCACCCGGCGACCCCGACTCGACTGGTGAAGAAACAACGCTACAGGGAGGACCCCCAGGCGACTCCAAGACTGTGAGTAACCAAAGTTGTCCCCCCTGAGTCCCAACAGCGACGCCTGCAGAGGGAATCCCGAGGCTCCCCCTGACCGCGACTGTCTGAATCCAAATTCCCGACGCCTGGAAAAGACCCTGCATCCGCAGCCCCCAGGACCTGAAGGATCGGAACTCCAGTGCAGGAGTGACCCCCAGGAGGCCCTCTCCCTTGCCCAGGTGGTGGCTACCCCGAGGAGTCTCCCCCTTGCCTGCCTGCATCGCTGAAGAGACCCCTTGGTCTCTCATTGAAACCTATTGAAAACCCGACGCGTGTTTGCACACTGCACCGGGCCGCCCCCGTGCTGCTGAGGGTGTACTTTCTGTGCTGACTTGTGTCCCCCCCGGTGCCCTACAAAACCCCCCTGGTCTGCCCTCCGAAAACGCGGGTACTTACCTGCTGGCAGACTGGAACCGGGGCACCCCCTTCTCCATTGAAGCCTGTGTGTTTTGGGCACCACTTTGAACTCTGCACCTGACCGGCCCTGAGCTGCTGGTGTGGTGATTTTGGTGTTGCTCTGAACCCCCAACGGTGGGCTACCTTGGACCCCAATTTGAACCCCGTAGGTGGTTTACTTACCTGCAAGAACTAACAATAACTTACCTCCCCCAGGAACTGTTGAAAATTGCACTGTGTCCACTTTTAAAATAGCTATATGTGTTTTATGTAAAAAG
The DNA here is from genome assembly GCF_031143425.1 of Pleurodeles waltl. NCBI lineage: Eukaryota > Metazoa > Chordata > Amphibia > Caudata > Salamandridae > Pleurodeles > Pleurodeles waltl. The sequence continues at coordinate 1,025,895,227 of NC_090437.1, read as the reverse complement.
TATATATGCTATTGTGATTATTCAACGTTCCCAAAGTACTTAACTGCAATACCTTTCAAACGAGATATCACATGTAGAATTTGAACCTGTGGTTCCTAAAATAAACTAAGAAAATATATTTTTCTATACAAAAACCTATTGGCCTGGAATTGTCTCTGAGTGTGTGTTCCTCATTTATTGCCTGGGTGTATGTACAACAAATGCTTAACACTACTCCTTTGATAAGCCTACTGCTCGACCACACTACCACAAAATAGAGCATTAGTATTATCTCTTTTTGCCACTATCTTACCTCTAAGGGGAACCCTTGGACTCTGTGCATGCTATTCCTTACTTTGAAATAGCACATACAGAGCCAACTTCCTACAGTGACTCTGAAAAACCCTGAGGAATTCTACACCAACAATAGACTCTGATCAGGAATTTAAAACAAAAGAGATATCTACTGTCCTTATGAAGAGGCAGGGAGAAAAATGCTTGGCATAAATCTACCACAGTAAACCATTCATCATCACACGGAATCTGGAACATAATCACAGCTGAATTTGGCACGACTGAATACGATTTAACCACAATATCATTTATTTTTCTCAAATCCTGGACAAGACGAATTTTTCTACTTGGTTTTGTCAAACCCAGTATTGGTAAATTACACGGACTACTCATCACTTCTTTCGGAACTCCTTGTTGTACAAACTGCTCTATCAAAGGTCTTATAACTTTGATTGCTTCATTTGTCATCGGGTATTGTGCAGTCTGTGGAAATGCCACATTCTCTTTCACTGCCACTTTGACTCTTTCAACTCCCTTAATCAAACTAATGTCTTTCCCTGAAAGACCCCAAACTTTAGACTTGACCCTTTCCTGCAAATCGACTGGAAGATCTTTCATATAAAAAACTGGAAAGCAATTAATCAAATCAGCTGAATTATTCTCCTCATCTTCTTGTTCATCAAAATTAATCAGAGGAAACTCTCTGGACACTTGTTCACTGTCAGCAGTAAACACAGAATTTTCATCATCACTATTTGTCTCAATCTCAATCCCTTCAACTGAACAGGTAATTGAACAATTTATTTTACACAACTAACCTCTTCCCAGAAGTGATACTGGACTGGAATCGCAAACCGCAAATCTGTGGAGACCTTTAAAATTACCAATTTTAACAGTAACTGGTTCTGTAAGAGTGTTAGTCAAATGCTTGTTCGCAGCTCCCACAATCTGAACTGTCCTCTCTTATAAAGGTAAATCTGGAACCTCTATAGTTCTTACTGCATGTAGCTCCTGTATCAACCAAAAAAGAAACTTAATGACCATGTACTTTACCCTTTACATAAGGACCCTTCTGATCCACTTCTAATGAGGTTGCCGACACACACTCCTCCTCATCTGAACCATCCAACGGCCATTCATCGTTTATTTCATTCTCACTAGGTAAAGGAAATAGATCCAGGCCCTCATTTCAACTTTGGCAGGCAGCAAGCGCCGTCCGCCAAGTTGAAACCTCAGCGCGGCCGCCAATGCGGCCGCACTCCTGCGGTGTCTATTTAGAGATCCCCACTGGGCCGGTGGGTGGAAACCTAGTTTCCGCCCGCAGGCCCAGCGGGGATCTCGGCCGCAACACGGGAGCCAGCATCAAATGGAGCCAGCGGTGTTGCGGCGGTGCGACGGGTGCAGTTGCACCCGTCGCGCTTTTCACTGTCTGCTATGCAGACAGTGAAAAGTTCCATGGGGCCGTGGCAGGGGCACCTAGGGGCCCTGCGACTCCCCTTTCCACCAGCCATTTCATGGTGGTTCATACCGCCATGAAAAGGCTGGCGGGAGGGGGACTCGTAATCCCCTGGGCAGCGCTGCAACCAGCGCTGCCCTGGGGGATTACAACCACTGAGACCAATATGGCGGGAAGCCGCCGATCCCGGCGGTGAAGCACCACCAGCCTGTTGGCGGTGCTTCCGTCAAAACAGCCCTGGCTGTAATGAGGGCCCAAGTGTTTTTCCACTTTTGTTTGACTTCTGACTCGTGACCACCTGCGAAAGCATCACCTGTTGTTGATTTATAGGAACCTGTGTCATGTGAATTTGTCTCTGCATGTGAATTTGTTGTGCAGGCACCATCTGCATCTGCACTTGTGGCTGCAATTATTGTACCTGTGGCATTTGTACTTGTACCTGCTGTTGTACATTTTGCATCGGCTGCAAAGGTTGGAAACCCTGCATAGTATTTACATTATTCTGGAAATTCAGATTTTGACCTCTCACTCTAGGTCCTTTCGTGCTCTGATAGGAATTGACACAATTTGTCTGTTGAACACCACCTTGATTTAACATCGGACACTGTCTTTTCCTATGTCCAATTGCCCTGCAATTATGTCAAAGTAACACTTTTTCTTTGCTGCTCTTCCTGCATCACCACTGAATTCTAATACACATTTCTATTGACAACCGGAAACATCATTCCACCTCAACCTCTACCTCTGCCTTCACTCTGAAACATGCCATTCCCTTGCAACTGCTGCTGAAAATGTCCCTGTATTCCTGTCTGTGCAGCCTTGATCTGCATCACCATTGCTTTCTTCCTCAACTTTTTCTGCTTCATTTCAATCTCGTCACTGCAGTATTTTGCATATTGCAACACCTCATGAATCGGTTTAGCTTGCCAACAGATCAAATGACTCTTAATCATCTGTTCTCAATCCTTCAACAAATCTGAACACGAAATGATACATATCCTGTTTCTCAATTGTCTCTGTACCACTGAAATGTTTGAATGCCTTCAACAACCTTTCATAATATGCATGAATTGATTCTTTTGCTTCATGTGCTGTTCTATCTATGCGTTGCAATCATTATTTTTCGGTGAAACTTATGTTTTCAAGAACTCAACAACTTTATAGTAATATTTCATTACTTCTGGAGATGGTGCACCTGTTTTCAAATCTCTCTGCGGTTCACTTGTCGATCAATCTACACTCCTTTTGCACTCAATCCACAAATCTGCTGGAACAACAATATCAAAGAGAGTATTCGGGTCTTCCCGCAGACATTTCACAAGCTTCACAAACCTATCTGTCTGCTGGTACCATTCTACTGGCTTTTTGCTCAACCTTGGGTAATCATTTGTAAAACTTAAGATATCACTCCTACTCCAGGGTACATGTTCAACATTCCCTCCTGGTGTTTCTCTCATTGGTAACATCTTCACAGATTCTCCTGTCTGCGTCACATCTCCTTTCTTCGGTCTTTCTCTTTTCTTGACCCATCTGCCTTCCCATTTATCTAAGGCTCTCCAAACTTGTACTCTTTCAAGCAATTCCCTAAAATGTGTCTTCATCCCTGCAGATCTCATGTGAGCAAAATCTTCTTTCTCAAGATCTAATCTATAACTTCTTTTCAGGCTTTTCAATTTCGTGAGGTCGATATCATACTCACCTGCTATTTCTCGTAACTGCTGGTGTACCTTTCCTGCTCCCTTTGTAATGATCTTTCACAAGTATCTCAATTGCACTTCAGTATATGACTCGAGTCGGTTCACACCCATTGTCCCTTCAAGAAGCTAATTTCCTTCCATTGATAATCTCACTCTGTTTATTGAGTCTTCCTCCCTATTCTCCCTCTCTATGGTCTTCGAACTACTTAGATCTTCTAACCATTTGGTTATTTCTTGTGCAGATAGACCTTTTAAAGAAATCTCATTTGACTGTGCACTCGAGCTTTGCTGTTGTACTGTACTCGCACATTGTTGTGGAGACAATAATTTCTCTTCCTGATTACTGCAGAATCTGATCCCAGAATTCCCAACAGGAAACAAATGTATTAGGACCGATTCTCATTCAAGTTTTGTTCTTGCCTTGGAGTTGATTTTTCCAGAACCCCATTCTGAAACTGGACCAAAGAACTCACTCCACTATTATTACTCTGAATATATAGTTTCATAAGCTGACCCAATGTAATAGGTACTGAAATTGTATCCGGATTAACAAGAGATCCAGCAATCTGGGTCTGCATTGTTCTCATGCTCTGCATTTGAGGAATTAAACTCATCCCTTGTTGACCTGGAGACAACACTAAATTAGTAGTTGTCCTTACAATCAGAACTTCTGGATAAGACTCAGGAATGTTTATCTCTAGCTGCTGCCCATTGTTTAATGAATCATTAAAACTACTCTGCATCAGAACTTGTTCTCTGTTCAGGATATTCTGTGATACCCACACTGTTGATGGTGCAGTAGGACTCATATTACCAATCCCACTTCTACTTGTTCCACTCTCACTCCTTCCATGACCTTCTTGAGCTGAATATGGTGGCGGACGATTTCGCATAAAGTCAGATTTTAATTCACCCTCGTCCAATTCATCATCATCATTAAACATTACTAAAGAACTCTTTCTTTTTCTTCTCAGCTTTTGACTCGTTCTCATCGTCCTTTGTTCTTGCAGGAAATAACCTAATTCCCTGTATGGTAGCTAGTTTCTACTCCTGCTCCTCGTCCCATTTAGCTTCTGCTAGTGACTTTTCTACTCTCTTCATTCTTTTCTCTAAATTCAAAGCTTGTTGTTGTCTAGCTACTAGCTCCCAAATCGCTAAGGCTTTAAACTGAGCTGGTCTCTGAGGAGGTTTTAAACTGTACATTTTCTGTCTTAGATTCTCCAAAATTCTCAAATTAAAAGTATAATTTTCTGGAAAAGCCAAACAACCTTCTTTCTTTGTGATCTTAATCCAGTGTTTTAACCAAAGGCATGCTCCCGTACCCTTCTCCTCAATCACAATATATACAGGAGTATTTTCTGGCAGACAAGTTTCTCCCTCTCTTGCCGGAATATACTCATCACCTCTAAAGGCACTCTTTAAAGCTTTGGAAAACTTCATTTTTCCACAAAATCCTGTTCAAAAACAATTTAACCAAGAAGTGACTTACAAATCTGTTCCAAACAAAACAAAACAACGAAATCTGTTAAAAAATAACCAATCAGAAAGAGTGACTACAATCCCACAATCCTCTTCGACACTCTTGCCTTCCAATCACACTACACAAGTGTCGGACTGATGAACAAATCCATGCGCGACCCTTCTCACTAACCAACCTATCCCAGCGCAGCACAACTTAAGTCACATTAATACACTCACCCCCTATCAGCGTGACAGCTGAGACATTGACAAAGTCTTTTGGCTTGACTTTCACACAACTAACATACCAAACTAATGCAATATTAGTTCGCGAGCAAACCTTAAACCAAAAATAATAAAGAACACAAATTTGTCTATTTAAAACGGGTGGGGTAAAACAAACGCTTCAGGAACCTTTCAAATTTCGCCTTCAGCTTGTGCATCTACAGTTACTATTTTTCGCAGTTCCCCACGTTCGTAAGCAAAGTTCGACCTGCAAATTTCACTTCTCAACTGGTCAATTGGATTATTGTCCTAGTGAATTTAGTACTCACCAAATCCCAGTTATAATTTCAACCGCACAAATTATCTCACAAACTCGACTCACCAACCATGCCGGATCGGTCTACTAAATAGACAAATTACAACATATAGCAAGTGTCTCTCTACACTTGTACCAAGTGTATCACTACACTGGTCAAAATACTCTGGAGTCTTAGACCTCTCTCATTAGGTCCGTCTTATCAACAACCACGTGGACAATTTTTCCTGCACTAAGTGCCACTCACAAATGAAGAACGCCGCTTCCCTACTCTCATACCTATTGGAGTACGCCCACTCTCTATAAACTTTATTGGAGTACGCCCACTCCTTCTAAAGTCATGAACACCTCAGTCATCTGCATATTAGCTCAAGCTGTGCAAGCGCAAAATAATCTCACCTCACTGGATTCAATCAAACACTGCTAAGAACATACCCTTCAACCTAGAGCGTCTCCAAGGACTGGGGAAAGTTACTTAAGGCATCTAGCAACTACTTTTTTAAGATCTGTAAAACATTTCAGAAAAATTAGTAAAAACTAATTTCAAGAAAATTCTTTCACCAATTATGACATCACTATGACATCATTTGACAATGACGTAACCATAACTCTGCTACCAAAAGCTCCTGCAGGGCGGAGAAATCCTAGCTATTATCTTAGACCAAATAGTGGATTTTGCGCCTTAGGCCGATAGACCGACACAACATAGGACAAAGGGGATGTCAACAGTATATGCCATAGTCATAACAATAAACACCAAAAACAAGAAATCGACAATCCAATTAAACTGCAATGACCACACCAATTTATTAAGAAGGTTTGTAAACTTATTTCCCTATATTAACAATGCTAAAGTCCCGAAAATAATTATCAAACACAAACGATACATATAAAGAATCATCAATGGCTGGTTAGAAGCCTTATATATCTAAGTTTAATCAAAGCAAGTAAACAAATTAACTCAAGAGTTATGACACAACTTAATAGCCCCAAAATCTGCGTGGGTGAGATAATATACATTGAAGCAACAAATCAAAGAACGTCAACACGAATCATGAGCATGTAAAAACAGACTCCCTCTCTAACCACTAATTAGCATTAACATAATGGGCTTCATGTAAAAAGTTTTAGAAACACACATTTAAAAAACATACTAACTCGGATTGTATCAAAATAATATTATTATGCAGCAATTAATTCACGAGTTGCAGCTTGTACCTGTAAAACAAAAGACACATAACAATTTACATTATACATTACCCATAAGGTCAATGAATAACAACAGAAATCACTTCAGCAAGGGACAGCATCAGTAGAAATGATCACATCATAATCTGACCATAACTGACTTAAAGAATAAATGACAGAATGTTAAATTAATTCTCATAAAGCTCATGATTGGTCAGGACATGGGGGTGTTATACATTCAACCAATAAAACTACTGTTAGAGTACAATGAATGTATAACTTTTAGTTATCTAAGTTGTAATTCGCCAAAGTCTCATTGACGAAATCATCAACTAAACACAATTTATAACAATTTCTTCTTCTCTTCTGTCTCGTCTGTTGATCCATTGTTCCATCTCGTCAAAGCTTCATATTCAGGAAGAAACTTCTAACAATGTTGCTTCTACTTCCATCCTCGAGGAAAAACCACACGTTAGTGCATTTTTCTAAACAATAGGACAGTCAAACTCTAGCAATGACCTAATAAATCTGACCTTGTAAGGCATAACACAAAATTCCACTAGGAGTAGCTGTTTACACTTCTATACACTATTAAACACACTCTTTTTGAGTAAGCATTGAGTAATGAAAAACAATTCCATTATAAGCTAAAGTTAGCCTAAGTAGGGTTCTGGTGGCCATTTTCAAAAGTCACCCGTTTTGTTGGCATTTATTATAAAAATCACACATTCGTTAATCAAGATCAGTACATATTTAATTATAAATTTCATCAGTAAAATATCTGCTCCTGCAGCAGCTTTCGGAGGTAGAAGGGGGAGCACTTTCATCCTTGGCTGGAAGTGATTCTGGTGACAGATTCAACACTTCTGGTTTGTGGTGCTCAGTTTCAAGATCCAACATTCAATTTGTTGTTGTCAAACGAGAAAATTCTGCCATAAACTTAATAGTGATCAGCCTGCCATTGAATGTCTTTCCATCACTGAAGCAATTCAAGCAAGTGCATATATTCTCAGAAAACTTTAATTCCATGTTGTATCCAGACAAGCTGGAGGGTGAGAGTTCTTGTCCTCTATGCTTGGTTGTAGTAAGTCTCTTACATTTCTATTTAGACAGATATATTGGGTTTTCAGCTGTTCATCTAGTGTGGAAAGGAAATAAAACGTTTCTATTTAGACAGGTATATTGGGCTTTCAGTTATTCATCTAGTGCAGAATCAAAATGAGATGATGCCTGTCTAGTGACTTATGAGTGTTAAGTTCACACAATGGTGGCTTGCTTGATAGTTCAGATCTGTGGAATTTTGCATGTAGATGACTTTGCCCCCAAATCAAGTCACTTTGTCCCTGATTGTGCTTAAGGGAGTTTTCTTGATGGAACGCTGGGAGATGTGTTCTACCTGGAATGGTAGTTCCATCTGGTTTATGCTACCTGAAAAGGATAACAATGTTATGTTGGCAGCATGTAGGCTATTGATACAGGCAGTGTATGCCAAGAGGTGGCCTGTCTTTGTTACTTGGTATGTATGAATTATTGTCTGAATACCATGTGAGTGCAAGTTGTTAATATATTTTCTTAATTTTTCCAGATTTCAGTTAAACTTGGTGTCGACAAATCGTATGACTTCTCCTTTTGAGCCTACACGTTCCTGTGATCTCTTGTTTCTCTTAGGCCATTTCTTTATTTTGGTAATGATCACTTCTGCCAGTATAGTTGGTGATTTGCAGGTTTTATCTGATTTTCCTTTAACAGTGTTGCAGAACGATAGGATAGTGCTTCAGGTCAAACTTTTTTTTTTTTTTACCTAAGGTTGTGTAAGAGTTCCACATGTCTTACGCTATTTCTTTTGCCTACTTTCCTCTAAAGGATGAGGTGAGGTTTCATAAGTTGAATCTCAAAAGAGCTTTGATTTTATATATCCAGTGAAAATGGGGTTTCAGAAAGATGTTAATCTGTTTGTGTCCTTTAAATGATTAAGGGCAGGACCTGCTGTTAGAAAGCAGACTATCTGCTATTGGAGGTTATTGACTGTCAAGCTCTGTTTCAAACTGTTTTAGAGTGCTCCTGCAGAGGGTTTGGGGCTCATTCCATGGGGGACATAGCCAGGGCTGGCTTTAGGGTGCTGCGACCGATGTGACATGGGGAGGTAATCATAGGCGTTGGAAGAGCATTGTGTTTAACAAATACAGTTTAAAAAAGCTGCTGCAGAGTTTCTTAGGTCCAGTTTTCAGGCAGCAATACAAATATCAAGATAACTCTTGTGATTCATGTTCTTCCTAGAGAGAGAGTATTGTGTAGTGGCAGTTTTGACTCACCATAAAGTAGCTCAGTGGGTTCATGTGCCTGCTGCAAAGAACATGTACCATGCAGATCATAGAACTGTATTTTATATAGATAGCTGAGTGGATTACTGCCTTTGTCAGAGGGATCCTTTTTAATGTAGTTCATAGTATACAATCCTAATATAGAACAGCGACTGTTATGAACTGTCATCAAACAGCTGCATGCAGGTTAGGACGTTATGTATTTTCCCCAGTCTTTCATTATCTATTTCTAAAGTTGCTAAAACAGTCTCAGCTTAGTAGGACAGTTTTGCAGTCCTTTTGGACAAGCTGGGTCTCTGTTCTAGTCTTTCCTCCTTTGCTTTAGGAGTGTGAATTTGGGAGTGTTTAAGCCAGCATTCTTCTAGAGGTAATATCCATTCAAAGAACAAGTTACTTATGTTTGGTAACGTTATTTCTTATGATAGATTATTCCTGCATATTGCTCACGCACTCCCATCCTCTCTGCCTTTGTTAATTTTAATTTATCCAGTATTTGAACTTTCATAGATTCATATGCTTGCATTATTCCCCATCGTTGAAGTGGGAGTCCCACAGGACCTTACAAAAGCAGTATGTAAGAATCACATAGGCCACATTGGTAGTAGCCATCAATTGAATAGCTCATCTATGTTCTTTTGAAAAAAGAGCCATACTTGATCTATGACCAATCAGGTGCCAGCACCCTCTAGAATACTCCCAAGAGAAGCTCTTTCCCTCAGATTTTCTACCACACATCATGTGCAGGGAGTTTCCCTGAGCTCTGCTCAGTTTTTTCCTGTGAAACCTATTTTGTCTACAACCAAAAGATGTAAGATCATTCTAAAAAAAGGCCTTTTCATACCCTTGTAAATCCTGTGGCAAGAAAATGCTACATATTGATGATCCTCATAAAGACTGCCTGTACCCTAAACATCAAGTGAAGGGCTGCAAGATCTGTTGCACCTTCTCCTCTAAAACTCTGAGGGACAAGGAAGGAAGACTTCTTTTATGGTTACAGGCAAGGTCCAGCACTTCAGGTGAGGACAGTGATACAGCTTCAAAACCCCTAAGGAAGGTTAAGGTCTTCAGAACCAGGGATTTCTGAGGAGAGCAGGAAGGCTGCAAAGACTCATCAGAAGGACCCTTGAAAGGAGAAAATTAACTAGTCTTCACAAGATCAGCCTCCTCAAAGTCATCCACTGCATATCCAAAGAAAAAGGACACTTGTAACCTTTTTTCTTCCTCTGATTCGTTGACATCAAGAAAACCATCACTGAAGCTTCACCACTGTCGACAATGCTGTCGACAACAACAAACAGATCCACCGTCACCACTGTCTTGTCGACGAGGCCATCATCGATGGCGGTCCTACAAACACCAGTCTCCTTAGCGACGGTATGTTACACAACTCATTCAGACATGGTGGATTTGACTTCGCCATTAGTGAAGAAAAGACTTCCATCGACGAAGATATCTTAAGAACCGTCAACTAAGATTGCTTCACCATCTACGTCTCATCCATCAATGAAACCACCGTCGACGACCGCATCATGGAAGGTACCACCGTTGTTGAGGACATCACAGTTGACGAGGCCACCAGCGTTGAACCTATTGTCGAAGACAGCACCGTTGATGGTGCCATCGACGACATCACCATCTGCCATAAAAAATGCTACACTACACTATTGCGGCCGATACTTCAGATTCTGCTGACACTCATACTACAATAAAAATTACTGAAGTCACAAAAACTGCTTTTACATCCTGATGACACGTCCCTGAGAATGGTTTCAACATTGCTACCTAGTCACCTCTTGGACTGAAAAGATTCTGAGGATGAGGAACCATTTGGGACGCTCACAGCGCATCAGAACTGCAAGTTTGTTTAATTTGATGAGCATGAGAAGTACCAAAAGTTGCTGTGAGTAAATGCGTCCATTATAGCTTTCTCGAGTATTAAACTGTAATAATATTGGGCATTTTGAGTCCCCTGGACGTTATTCTCATAACTGAAAGGTAGGACAGTAAAAAAACTGGGTTTCAAAGACACTGTTTATTCATTCATCAGATGTACATATTAACTTGCAACTTTCATGAGATGTTGATGGTACCTGAGCAAGGAGGACTGTAAGAAAGAACTTACAGCGCCTTGGGAAATAACTATATATTGCTGTGATATCACCAAATTAAATGCAATTGTTTACATAGATTTCACTTTGAGACCTAGCTCTGGCATAAATAATGGGATATTTCCCCAATTGCCCATGTTGTCACATCGAGCAAGATGATTTCATGCATCCTATTTGAGGTTACAAAGTTTTCCGACATTTTTGGCAGGAGGTCTCTAAGTGTTGTGTCTGTAGTTCTGTGATTACACCTGCACTAAAGTGGAAGATTTGGCTCCAAACATACATACTAAACCTTTCATCCATCTAGTCTTCTTTGTGAAAAGATGTAATACGCAATATTGGCACAATAATGATGCTCCTGTGTAGGTAGGAAGTTGGCTCTGTATATACTATTTCAAAGTAAGAAATAATGTGCACAGAGTCCAAGGGTTCCCCTTAGAGGTAAGATAGTGGCAAAATTAGATAATTCTAATGCTCTATTTTGTGGTAGTGTGGTCGAGCAGTAGGCTTATCACAGGGTAGTGTTAAGCATTTGTTGTACACACACAGGCAATAAATGAGGAACACACACTCAGACAATTCCAGGCCAATAGGTTTTTATATAGAAAAATATATTTTCTTAGTTTATTTTAAGAACTACAGGTTCAAGATTTACATAAAAAACTTTAAATGCAAGATACTTCACTAAGATACTTTAGGAACTTTGAATAAAAGCAATATCATATACAGTCTTTGTAAAAATGGCAATAAGCTATTTTCAAAGTGGACACAGTGCAAAAATTAACAGTTGCTGGGGGAGGTAAGTAAAGATTAGATAAGGAGGTAAGTAAAACACTTAAAAGTCTCAGTTCTGGGGCATAGGCAGCCCACCGTTCGGGGTTCAAGGCAACCCCAAAGTTACCACACCAGCACCTCTAGGCCGGTCAGGTGCAGAGGTCAAAGAGGTGCCCAAAACACATAGGCGCCTGTGGAGAACAGGGGTGCTCCGGTTCCAGTCTGCCAGCAGGTAAGTACCCGCATCCTCGGGGGCAGACCAGGGGTGTTTTTTAGAGCACTGGGGGACACACAAGTAGGCACACAGAACACACCCTCAGCGACACAGGGGCGGCCGGGTGCAGTGTGCAAAGCAGGCGTCGGGTTTCAGGTAGGAAACAATGGAGAGACCCAGGGGTCACTCTAGCGGTGCAGGAAGGCACAGGGGGGTCTTCCTGGGACAGCCACCACCTGGGCAAGGCAGAGGGGTGCCTGGGGGGTCACTCCTGCGTTGAAGTTCGGTTCCTTTATGTCCTGGGGGCTGCGGGTGCAGTGTTGGTTCCAGGCGTCGGGTCCCTTTTTACAGGCAGTCGCGGTCAGGGGCAGCCTCTGGATTCTCTCTGCAGGCGTCCCTGTGGGGGCCCAGGGGGGGTCGTCTCTGGTTACTCACGGGCTCACAGTCGCCGGGGAGTCCTCCCTGAGGTGTTTGTTCTCTGTATCTCGAGCGGGGTCGTGTCGGGTGCAGAGTGTGAAGTCTCACGCTTCCGGCGGGAAACGTGCAGTCTTGGAAAGTTGCTTCTTTGTTGCAGAGAAGTAGCTGGTTTTGAACAGGGCCGCTGTTCACTGGAGTTTCTTGGTCATTTAGTCCAGGGCAGTCCGCTGAGGCTTCAGAGGTCGCTGGTCCCTGTCAAGGCATCGCTGGAGCTGGTTTTCAAAGTTGGAGACAGGCCGGTAGGGCTGGGGCCAAAGCAGTTGTCGTTTTCCTCCTTCTCTGCAGGCTTGTAGGTCAGCAGTCTTTCTTGTTTCTTCAGGTTGCAGGAATCTGATTTCCTGGGATCTGGGGAGCCGCTAAATACTGAATTTAGGGGTGTGTTTAGGTCTCGGAGGGCAGTTGCCAACGGCTACTGTCCTTGAGGGTTGCTACACCCTCTTTGTGCCTCCTCCCTGTGGGGAGGGTGGCACATCCCTAATCCTATTGGGGAAATCCTCCAAACTCAAGATGGAGGGTTTCTAAAGGCAGGGGTCACCTCAGCTCAGGACACCTTAGGGGCTATCCTGACTGGTGGGTGACTCCTCCTTGTTTTTCTCATTATCTCCTCCAGCCTTGCCGCCAAAAGTGGGGGCAGTGGCCGGGGGGCGGGCATCTCCACTAGCTGGGATGTCCTGGGGCGCTGTAACAAAAGGCGGTGAGCCTTTGAGGCTCACCGCCAGGTGTTACAGTTCCTGCAGGGGAAGGGGAGAAGCACCTCCACCCAGTACAGGGTTTGTTCCTGGCCACAGAGTGACAAAGGCACTCTCCTATGTGGCCAGCAACATGTCTGGTGTGTGGCAGGCTGGCAGAAACTGGTCAGTCTACACTAGAAGTCGGATTGGTATTCGGGGGAATCTCTAAGATGTCCTCTGGGTGTATGTTACAATAAATTGCACACTGGCATCAGTGTGCATTTATTGTGCTGAAACGTTTGATACCAAACTTCCCAGATTTCAGTGTAGCCATTATGGAACTGTGGAGTTCGTGTTTGACAAACTCCCAGACCATATACTCTTATGGCTACCCTGCACTTACAATGTCTAAGGTTTTGCGTAGACACTGTATGGGCATAGTGCTCATGCACATATGCCCTCACCTGTGGTATAGTGCACCCTGCCTTAGGGCTGTAAGGCCTGCTAGAGGGGTGACTTACCTATGCCACAGTCAGTGTGAGGTTGGCATGGCACTCTGAGGGGAGTGCCATGTCGACTTAGTCATTTTCTCCCCACCAGCACACACAAGCTGTGAGGCAGTGTACGTGTGCTGAGTGAGGGGTCCCTAGGGTGGCATAAGACATGCTGCAGCCCTTAGAGACCTTCCCTGGCATCAGGGCCCTTGGTACCAGGGGCACCAGTTACAAGGGACTTACCTGAGTGCCAGGGTTGTGCCAATTGTGGAGACAAAGGTACAGTTTAGGGAAAGAACACTGGTGCTGGGGCCTGGTTAGCAGGGTCCCAGCACACTTTCAAATCATAACTTAGCATCAGCAAAGGCAAAAAGTTAGGGGGTAACCATGCCAAGGAGACATTTCCTTACATCCTGCTGTCAGGAAATGGTCCAAAAGAATGGATAAGCATATGTTCATTGACGATACTACATACAAGTACTGTGGCTCCCCTCGGAATCGGGAACAGCATTAGTCCCCTTGATGCCCTAGTTTCATAACAATACCGCTTGTGAATACAGAATCTTAGTGTCTTTCAGAAGTTCTTTGCTTATAGGTTCACACCTTATGTCCTCATTTAGTTTATTACGTGCTGTCCTTGACTGCAGTGATGATAGTAATGTGACTGTAGAGCAACCCTTCTTGAGTGTTTATTTAGATGCTTAACATGATCTTAATAATTTGGTCCCTTACAGGTAGCAACTTGTAGGAAGCTAGCTCTGTAAATACTATATCAAAATGAGATATAGTGTGCACAGAGTCCAGGGGTTCCCCAGAGGCTTAACAGAGGCTAACGTAGTTAATACTAATGCTCTCTTTTGTGGTAGTGGGGTTAGGCTTATCAGAGGGTAGTGCAAAGCATTTGCTGTACAAACAGTCAATAGAAGAATCACACACTCAATGACTTAACTCCAGACCAATGGTTTTTATATAGCAAAAATATATTTTCTTAATCGATTTGTAGAACCACAAGATTCGAGTTGCAGGTAAGTACTTCAATAGATTCGTATTTCACACATGTATCAACAGTATTTTGAAATTGATAAGTTATACAGTTCTTGAAATATTGGCAATAATCTGTTTTAAAAATGAACACTACAATTTTCAGAAACAGTTCCTGGAGGAAGAAATGTTAGTTCGATTTGTAGGTAAGTACAACACTTACAGTTTCAGTCTCCGGGTTTTAGGAAGTCCACTAGTTGGGGTTTAAGTTAACCCCAAACACCCACCACCAGCAACACGGGGCCGGCCGGGTGCAGAGGTCAAAGATGAGCAAATGTAACGTGGGCTCCTATGGAGACAGGGGGTTCTCGGAATCAGGCCTGCCTACAGATAAATACCCGCTGCTCGAGGGCAGACCAGGGGGGATTGAGGGAGCACTGGAAGGGCCACAAGTAGGCACCAAACACACACCCTCAGCGACACAGCTGCGGCCGAGTGCAGGGTGCAAACAGGACGTCTAGCTTCCAATGCTGGTCTATGAGAGGTCCCCGGGGGTCACTCAGAGGCTGCAGGCGAGGTCCAGGGGTTTGTCTCAGGCACACCGATGGTCGACTAAGGAGGAGGGCTGCCTGCTGAACGTTGCTGCACCGGATGTCAGTTTCTCCAAGGCCTGGGGGCTGTGGGTGCAATGTGTCTTTAGGCGTTGGATATCCTCATCCGGAGCTTTGCGGTCAGGGGGGTCCTCGGGATTTCGTCTGCAGGTGTCGTCGTGGAGGGGTGAAGAGGTCAACCCAGGGTGGGTACTTGCTCGCAATCGCCTGGGGGCCCTCTCTAGTTGGGTGGACCACCTAGAAACGGGCCACCGGCATCTGGTGCAGAGTGGTCAGGACTCGCTCATCCGGTGTGAGGTGGAAGTCCTTAGTTATTGTTTTTTCTTATACAGGGTCGCTGTCCTCAGGAGGTTTTGATCCTCTTGGGTGCAGGGCAGTCCTCTGGAGCTTGGCAGAGGCTACTGGTCCTGCTGGACGCGTCGCTGTTTTTTGCAGGTTCTTTGAAGCAGGAGACAGGCTGGTAGGGCTGGAGCCACAGTAGTTGTCATCTTCCTTCTTCTCTGCTGGGGGTTTCAGCTAAGCAGTCCTTCTTGTCGGGTCGCCAGGAATCTGGTGGGTTGTGTTCAGGAAGGTCCTTAAATCCTAGAATTAGGGGTGTTTTAGGGGTCAGAGGGCAGCAGCCAATGGCTACTGTCCTTGAGGGTGGCTACACCCTCTTTGTGCCCACTCCCTTTGGGGAGTGGGGCACAAACCTAATCCTATTGGTCCCTGTCCTCCAAACCAAGATGGAGGATTCTGCAGGGAGAGGGTCACCTCAGCTCTGGACACCTTAGAGGTGGTCCTGGTTGGAGTGGTCACGCCTCTTTGTTTTCCATAATTTTCCCGTCTGACTTGACACCAAAAGTGCGGCTTTGCAGAGGGGGGAGGGAGGGGGCATTGGGGGCAGGCAACTCCACTAGCTGGAGTGCTCTGGGGCACTGTAATCTGAGGCTTGAGTTCCTGTAGGGGGGAGGTGTGAAGCACCTCCACCCAGGACAGGCTTTTTTTTCTGTCCACAGAGTGCACAAAGGCACTCACCCCATGTGCTCAGAAACTTGTCTGAAAGTGGCAGGCTGGCACAGACCGGTCAGTCCTAGCAGTTTCTTTTTTTTCAATAAATCCCACACTGGCATCAGTGGGGGTTTATTGAGCTTAGAAGTTTGATACCAAACTTCCTAGTATTCAGTGAAGCCATTATGGAACTGTGGAGTTCGAAATGACAGACTCCCAGACCATATACTCAATATGGCTACACTGCACTTACAATGTCTAAGTATGGACTTAGACACTGTAGGGGAATATTGCTCATGCAGCTATGCCCTCACCTGTGGTATAGTGCACCCTGCCTTAGGGCTGTAAGGTCTGCTAGATGGGTGTCTTACCTATGCCACAGGCAGTGGTTTGTGGGCATGGCACCCTGAGAGGGGTGCCATGTCGACTTTGCCTTTTTCTCCCCACTAGCACACACAGGCTGCTGAGGCACTGTATGTGTGCTTGCTGAGGGGTCCCATAGGGTGGCATAATACATGCCGCAGCCCTTAGGGACCTTCCCTGGCCACAGGGCCCTTGGTACCATGGGTACCTTATACAAGGGCCTTAACCGTGGGCCAGAGTTGTGCTAAAAGGTCCAGATTTTAGAAAAGAACATTGGTGCTGGGGCCTGGTTAGCAGGATCCCAGCACACTTTCAGTCAAAGTGGGCATCAACACTAGGGAAAATGTGTGGCACGCGTAGCCATGCCAACAGTGGCACTTTCTTGCACACCTTATTTCATGAAATGCTAGTGGAAAACTTCCTGATCAAAATTGTGTATTTTTTATGTAGCTGTAGGCTAGAGCATGTATCATTACCGTGAGAATGTTTATAGTAATATCTCCTTTTGCTTATCCCACAATATGCTGACTCTTCTGCTTAGCTACCACAGTATGGTAAATAATATGCTGCATTTCTGGGTCCTATGGTCATTTATATAGGATTAAATATTAAACATTACCTGAAAAACACTTGCTACAGTGAACTGAAAATATGTTTGTTTCATGTGTAGATACAAGGAAGCAGCTGTTGCTTATGAAAATGCCAAAGACTGGGACAACCTCATCCGCATTCATCTTGATCACCTTAATAATCCTGAAAAGGCTGTTGGTATAGTAAGGGAAACTCAGTCTCTTGAAGGAGCCAAAATGGTAGCCAGGTAACTGATCTTTGGTATAGTCACGGAATGCCTTGGAAAAATGTTGTTATATGTTATTTATATACATGTTTCTAAATCTGGCTGTAAATTCAACTTACGTGATGCCGTAGCCCTTTCATTTCTGGAGAAAAAATATTAATCAAAAGGAGTGGTCAATGTCTAAATTTACTCAACCTCATTATGCCTATAGTGGAGTACATTCAGCCATTGGATACTTCTCTGGATTTAGCAATTTCCTTCATTAATTGGTGAATTGTTTTATCACCAAACTCTAAATTAAGTCCTTGATGTTACTTAACTTGTATTGTTTGAGTTGAAAAGAATAGCAAGATAAATTGTGCTTCAGTTTCTGAATGAACATTTATGAAAGCTTAGCTCAGTAGGTGACGTGGCTGTAAACATTTGCACATTGTAACAAAATATTTTTTCTGCTGAGACTAAATTCCAACAGTAGAGTTCAATCAAAGAGAAGCTACAGTTATCCCCTCTGTGCCATACATCCTACCCATTACCCTAGCATATTATACTTTGTACATCAAGTACCAGATCAATGACTGAAAGACCATTTGAATTGTCTTCACATGAAGCACGTCGGTTTCTGCTACATAAAAGTAGTTAGAGCCTTTCAAACTTTCATATGTTGGTGATCTCGAGTTGCTGCCTTCCATAGTAATTTCTTACTTTGGCTTCCCTTCCTCTTTGGTACTTTCAACTGCAGCACTAAGCCTAGAGTTCCTAAAATGATGTCTGCACCTGTATTGCACAGTCTAAAAAGGTAACAAAGTTACCAGCTCTTTATAACTGACTTATATCCTCAACTGTATAAATATTTCCTCTTCCCTGAGCCTTCTATTGGTATACTTGATGTCACCACCTACATGCATCCACCACAAGTGTCATGGTTCAGTGTGACATAGAGGAGCTATGCTTCAGAGTATTTTACTTCAGCTAGACTACTCAAGACTTAAATAATATTTATATCTGCCATGTATTTTTTTCTGATATCCGTTTACATGTCAAGCAAGCAGTATTTCTACATGGTCTCCAAGAAGCAGTTATTCTACTTGGTTTCATACAACTTGCTGTCACGTTCAGGGATGATTTCTGGCCACACCTCCTCTAGAGCCAACAATAGGTGTTCCTGGACCTAGTTTCATACAAATAGATTAATCATTAAGAACCGTGTCTCCATTAAGTACCCAGTCTCCTCAGTCGAGCTAAATTCTCCCTCTTCTTCAGTCAGAGGCTGCAATCTATTCAGAAGACTCTTATCTGGAGGCCATTGATTTGTTTGTAAACAACCACCTGAGACATGCTCTCCTTCTCCATCTACTTCTTCATCAGAGCTGGGTAGAATGTCTGTGGTATTGTCTTAAATGTATTTTCAGGTCTCCAAAGGACACAAAGGTGTACGCCCTTTCCTCTGTCTCAGATAGGTCAATAAACATATTACTGATGGAAATCAAAGATGTTTATCTTGACCCAAATCTTTCAGTCTATTAGAGAAGGTGATTGTTTTCTCTGTCTCAGTTGGCAGGGAGTGTACTTCCAAGATCCATCTGGAAGTTCAGTTAGCTGTTTCTTAGCTCTGTATTTAGAGAGCACCATCAATCAATCTCCATGTTTATTCAATTAAAAAATATAACCATAAAAGAGCAGAAATTAATCATCATATAAAACATAAATAACTAAAGGAAAAAAAAAACATTAAACACATTAAAAGTTACAAACGTTAAAAAAAAATCAGTGCATTGCGCCAACATATTGCTCTCTTTTTTTTTTTTTTAAAGCTCCCACCTCAATACACACTGTAGCATCATCCACCAAATAAAAGGCTGGCCTACACTGAGAGAACCCTTGCACTTTTAAAATAGGTATCAAAAATCTATGTCTAAAAGGTTCATAGAATTTACAGAAAAGGGTAAAATGCTGCAGATTTTGAGGAGAAACACATTCACAGGGGCAAATAAGAATGCTATTTGGATCAAACTGCCCCAAAGGGAAACAGAGGTCACATCTAACCAAAAACTAGTTATAAGAACCCTCTTCCACACATTATCAGTCATGGTGAGTTAGGGCTCAAGTTCCAAACATGTCTTCACTAAAATTAAATCTCACACAATCGGCTTCTCTGTATCTCCTTGGATTCCCTTGTGGCCCCTGTTAATATCATAAACTCTCTTTTGCCCAAAATCTATCACTTTTAGACAACAACTGTGGAGAGGAAAATATCTTTGATCAACCCAGGCTTTCGGCCATATGGCTGGTATATTTCAGCCATGGTATTTTTAGTCCCAGATCGCAAGACAAACAATCTAAAAAGCTGTCCCTACTGAGCGCCGCCTGCTTATTGACCCATATAGCAATACATAGAAGCAACCATCCTCCACATGCTCTAAACCCAGATCCTCATGTATTGCAAAACAGTGCAAAACACGGACTATTGGGCCAAACTCCAAGTAAAAGCCTGCACAACGGATTTCTTCCTGCTGCAGAGTACAACTCTTTTGATAACCCCAAATGGAGGCCCCAGAGGTTAAAACTGGTAAACACTTAAGTTTATACATCTCCAACAGTGGCAAAATGGGCTTGTTCCCAACCTAGCTGAGAGTTCAAAGGCCGAGCCGACAGCAGCATTAAAACTGGCACACCTCTTAGACATCCACAGTTGCCAATTCCCCTTGTCATCAATGGGTACTCCTAAATAGGAAAGCTCATGTGCCAGGCTGATAGACTGACCTTTGATTGCTACTCGATCTAGTTTGCTTAAAGGTTTGCTACACATCATATAGTAAGTTTTAGATACATTGACTTCCAAATCCAGGTCATTCATAGAACTAACAAAGGCATCAACAGCTCTCCACAAACCATTAGATATTAGAGACAGAAGGTCTGCGTCATCAGCATATAGCAGAGCCATGATGCCTTTGCCTTTTACCACATGACTATCTTTACAATGGTCGACTAAAAAAGAGTGCAAACCATTAAAATATAAAAGAAATAAGGTGGGAGTTAAAACATATCCCCTGCCACACCCCCATAGTAAGATTAAAAATTCAGCGCGCTCCCCCAGCTCCCCCATACCTAATGGTGGCTCTAAGTCCATCATGGAGTGCCAGTAAAAATTCCACTATATGTGATGGTGCACCCAATTTATGCAGGATGCTCAAAAGTTTAGTGCAGTTGACCCTGTCAAACACAGTACTAAGGTCCATGAATGCAAGATACAGGGCACCTATCTTAGCGGCTGTGTATTTTCAAATTAATAAATGTAAAATATAAACACTGCTCCTTTGTCCCTAAGCATTCCTGGAACCTAAACTGTACAGGACTCATAATAGCATTGTCTTTGGCCCAGTTCTCCAATTTCTGTAGGACAATGCGCCCCACAATCTTCACCATAGGTCCAACAATGAGAGGGGCCTGTAACATCTGGAATCTGTTCTGCCACCTTTTTTTTAAAAATAAACTGGAACAATACAGTAGTTTTCCAGGATAAGGGAATAGTATGTTTAACTGCAGCATTTAATATATTCGTATTGACAGCTGCCCATTATGGAACATTTTCCTTCTATAAATCCATCAGGAGCAGGTGCCTTTTTTGATGGACGTTTTTTGGATCGCCGCTATACCTTTTTCAAAACAAAACCTAATTTCCAAATTAGGGTGGGCTCAATTAGTGTCCCAGCTCTCCCGGGGACCTCCCCAAAGGAATAAATCCTACTAAAATGATTATACCATCTTTCAGGTGGAATGTTAGATACCATACCTTCCGCGTTCTGGCAGTTCAGTTAGCTGTATCTTAGTTTTGTATTTAGAAAGCAACATCGTTTCTAAGCAGCTCTACCATTGAATATTGCCAGCTTTAGGCTGGCTCATCATGACTCATACTCCTTTAAAGCCTAAAGTATTTTACTTCAGTCTATCTGAGACCTGTGACCTGCACATAAATGCATACAACCTTTATTCCACATCTTTAATGCTCAGGACATTACTTCGTAAATAAGTAATTATGCAGGCCCTTTTTTTGGTACTTTAAATGTCAAATTACTGTTGTAGGAAAGTGCCCCTTTTGGCATGGATACCCACCACACACACACACTTTTTGCCTGATATTGATGCTGACTTGACTGAGAGTGTGCTGGGATCCTGCTAACCAGGCCCCAGCACCAGTGTTCTTTCCCTACAAATGTACCATTGCTTCCACAATTGGCACACAGTTAAGTCCCTGGTAAAAGGTACCCATGGTACCAAGGGCCCTGTGGCCAGGGAAGGTCCCCGAGGGCTGCAGCATGTATTATGCCACCCGGGGGGGCAAAGTACACATGGCACCCCTCTCAAGGTGCCACGCCCACTAACCACTGCCTGTGGCATATGTAAGTCACCCATCTAGCAGGTCTTACAGAATAGACCTAGTGGTGTGCACTAAGACCCTCAGCCCCGAGATTGTGCACACTAAATACCTAGGGCGCACCCTGTCTGTTCATAGCCCACTGTTACTTACATGGTGCTGCGTAAGCAATAGACCCCCAGTCCCTACGTGGAGACTACAGCCTCAGGCGTTAGAAGACGTGACTTATAGAGACTCCCTACGGAGTTAATTAATTGAACACATCACCGCTAATAAGGGGTCCACCTCTGGCCAAAGCATTGAATGGGAGACCCTGAAGGTAGAGACATGGGGACACTGTATGGGTCAGTCAGTAGGGATCCTACGAACTCTAGAGAGAGACCTGGATCGCCTAGAGAGGGAAATACATGATAGAGGTAATGACCAAGGCACAAGCCAGGGGGCGCAACAGCATCTAACCCGTGTGCGTGAGGCATATACCGAGACGTTAGCAAAGCAGAGCTGCCATAGCTGCCAGAGATACTAGGCTTCAGCCCACAAGGGGGAGGGTAGATCCGATAGAATGCTAGCCTGGTTGGTGCGCCCTGGGAATGTGGGTACCCTGATCACAAGTCTCCGCACAGTGGACGGGATATGTATATATTGGCCAGAAGGCATAAATGATGCATTTAAAACCTACGATAAGTCCCTATATAGGCAGCCCGTAGATGGACTGCCATTGACGTTAGGACACCACTTGCAGACCTTGCCACTGCGTACACTCGAGCAGGCAGACAGGGGCCCCCTGGGTGATCCAATAACACTAGAGGAGGTTAAGACGGCCACTAAACAACTGCTAGTGGGCAAAACCCCGGGTACAGATGGACTCACTATGGAGTTCTATAAGACACACACAGAGATCCTGGCGCCCCAAATGGTTGACCTATATGCTGAGGTGTATGAAAAGGGTATCCTTCTGATGACAATGAGGGAAGCATTGGTGATTCCCCCTGCCCAAAACCAAGGCAGAGGAGGCCCTGGTGACCGACTTCCGTCCATTATCCATGCTGAACTGTGACTTTAAGATATTGAGTAAAGTTATGGCCAATCTGCTACTTCCCCACGTTTCCCACCTCATACATGATGATCAAAATGGTTTCATACCTACATGTAATACCTCCCTGAACCTAAGGCACCTGTACTCATTGTTATAACTCCCACATGACATGCAACACCTCAACGCTATGCTTATCTCCATTGACTCAGAGAAAGCATTTGACTGTCTGAGATGGGATTACTTGAGGGCGGTGATGATCAGAATGGGGCTCGGTGAACACTGGGTGAAATGGGTGGAGCTATTATATAGCTCCCCGACAGCAGGAGGCCTACAGAATATTCATAGGAACCAGACAGGGTTGTCCCCTCTCCCCTCTGCTGTTTGCTATAGCCATTTAACCCTTAGAAGCTCAATTCCATATGCAGGGAAGGGACAGAGGAGTGCAATGGGGCACTTCTAATCACATTATTTCATTGTATGCAGACAACCTCTTTGTTTGTGTGAGATGGCACAACTGGGATCCCACAGGCTTTAAACATACTTGAGGAATTTGCAGGCCCCTCAGGCCTTAAAATGAATGGAAAACAAACCTTTGTTTCCACAGCGTGCGGGTGCGACCTGCTCCCCCCGTCCACCCCTCACTTGTCCCTCCAACATCCCCTGGGCTCCCCGTGTGTTCAGATATCTGGGGATACAAATATTCCACGACCTCCAAGACCTTAGCGATGGAAACCTGGGAGAGGCACTCTGATCCCTGCGTTCCTGTGTAATGTTCTGGCACTCCCTCAGACTCCCCATGATGGCATGAGTGTCATTATCCAAAATAATTATGCTACCCCACCTATTATACTTCTTTATTAATCTTCCAGTAAACATACCAACCCGCTGGTTCAGGAGTTTGGACGCCCTTCTTAGGGAACTCCTATGGGACGGAGGCCGACAGCGGACCTCCCTCTCCACACTCTGCGGACCCCATGGCGAAGGAGGGCTTGGAGTGCCCAATTCCGAGTTATACTACCTGGCTTGTCAGCTGCAGTGGAAAACGAAATGGCTTGCAGGAAGAGCTGCCTAGACCTAGAGACATCCCAGGGGAGGATTAGCAAGGACCTGTTATTAGTCGAGATGCTCGACCTCAAGGTTCCCCTACTGGCCCAGAATGCCCTCCTAACAATAGCACTGGCCTGTTGGTCCCGGAGCCTGAAGCGCACAGGTGTGAAGGTGCCATACACCCCAGAGCTTCCATTGACGGGCATTCCCCTTGGGGCCCCAGCCCGCTCCTTTACGGCACGAAAAATGCGATCTTGGAAGGAGGTGGGACTGATGTCACTGGGGGACTGCTTTCGGACCGGCGTACTAATCCCATTCGAAGACCTTGCTGTGAAGACCGGAGTACCCCTCGGCAGTTTATTACCCACAGAGTGCTAACGGGTACTGTAAGAAGCTTATGGGATACTGTGAATGCAGAGCCGGATGCTCACAAACTCTTCCAGCTGTTGCTGACAATAGGAGAGGGTACTCATTTGGTTACCTGGCTCTATAGAGCCCTCAATGAGATGACTCGGAAAGCACTGCAGCTGCTAAGAATCAAATGGGAGGTGACGCTGGGAAGGGAAGTAGCAGACACAGAATGGCAGAAAGAACTGCCTCCCCCCACAAAGTATCCCGCAACACCCGGTTCAAATACACTCCATATATTTATGTCCACAGAACATACCTAACCCCACATAGACTTAGAGCAATTTATGGCCGGGAACCAAGAGGGTGCCCCAGATGTGATGCAGAGTACCCAGACTTTGACCACATGACATGGTAATGCCCCAGGGCGCAGCAGTTCTGGAACCAGACCCTGAGTACTGTGGGGAGGTTCATGAACTGGCCCCTAACGCTGAGCCCTGTTCTGTGTCTGTTGGGCCCATTTCCCAGACCGGCTACTGGAAAGGTTGGTAATAGATTCTTGGATTTAGCCTTGGTCCTGGCTAGATGCATAATAGCTATAACCTGGAAGTCCCCTATAGGCCTGACCCTGATGGGATGGAAGCAAGATGTAAAGAGATGGGCATGGGCAGAGCTGAGTCCGTTGAACTGGGAAGAGGCATGCGGAGTGCGAGCACGCCTCATTGCCCCTCTATGGTCAGAAATATTGGAGACATGGGAGTTGCAGGACCGGGAGAGCACATGGACAGCGGGAGACAGGTCACAGGCAGTTTGACGGAGACCCACCTTACCCCTGAGGGCAGGGAACTCGGGGGACGCGGCGACACTGGCTGGCACCGTGCAGACATAGGCCCACGCAAGCACCAACAGAAGTGGAAGGGTAGAATAGGATGGTAGCAAACTGCTATGACAGGGACCAAGGCAGAATGCAACTGCTGACCCCATGCCCTGCCTAAATGATTCGCACTCCCCCTGCTGCCAGAGACCACATTGCTTGGAATCAACGGCTCCATCCACGGGGAACCCCCATCCCGAAATCAACACTACCATACACCTTCAGGGAGCTATTCTTTAGGCGCTATGTTTTATGTTGGATGTTTATTGCTTTATTCATAACTGAAATTGGTGCCAGCATCACAATGGGAAATAATAGATACTGTATGTGACATTCCCTCGAAACTGAACTTAGTGTTAGCACACGCTAAAGGACTAGACTGACCTCAGAGTGTGAAAATGGTACGGGCATAACCTGCTGTAACTCTTGATAGAAGATAATAATGTCACTACATCGCTTGGATGAACCTACCACATTGTACTATCTCTGATGATGACTAGATGTTGTGCTATTTTAATCTCTGTGCTTGTTCTCCCTTGAGTAAAAGGAAAAAATAAAAGACCAATAAACAAAAACAAACAAATCTATAATTATATTGTAAATGTTGCAGTGATAATATCAAAGATGCCAAAGAAGATGTCAATAATGATATAATATGAACAGTAATTAACTGTGCATGGCGAAGACCAAATTATAGTTACCTTAGGGCACGAGTTATAGTGACTTGAAATAACTCTAGCTATAACTGCTGAATTTCTATGGGTTGGTGTGAGTAAATTCAGAACCTAACTATAGTGTCCCTGTAACCTTTGTATTTTTTCATTGAATTTATATGTTTTTTTTTTTTACGTAAAGTAATTTTAACTGTAGCCAAGCCCTTATAACCACCCAACCTCGCACCACGCATGGCCTTTGGCCATTTGCAGCGAGGGTTGGACACAGGCCTGTCTCGGTCAGTGGATCTGTAAGTGGGTGTGTGAGTGTCTGAGTCGGTCTCAAAGTGGGTGTGTGGGTCTGAGTGGGTGCATGAGTGTCTGTGTGGGTGTGTGAGTGGGCGCATTAGCCTCTGAGTGCATCTATGAGTGAATGAATTAGTGTATGAATGAGTCTGATTTTTTTTTTTTTTTGCATATTCGCGAATGACCTTTGAATATTTAAGAATATATGAGGATATTCTTGCATATTTGTGAAGATTGCTCAGGATGAAAAATCATTTTAAACCCATAATTTGACCCTCAAACACACCTATAATTACACCCCTGGGGTCAGGGGGACCTTAATGACTCACTCCTGCTTCTGAGAACAACCTTTCTGTACCAAATCCTGACCCCTTATACCACTTATCATTTCTATTTTCAGCACTAGGGACCCTCTTCCATAAAATAAAATGGCGGCAACAGTTTTCTAATCAGGTTGCAGTCTGCCAATCACAGCATTCCTGTTGTCACGCTCATTTGCGAATTCACCACGATCATCACAAAAATTTCACGGCCAGAGATATACAAATGTATTTTCCCTTAAATTTATTAAAAACGAATGAACAAATTTACACCAAATAAACAAAAGCACAATTTGCATACCGAAATCTAGATTCCTGCCAAATTTGGTGTAAGTCTGTTTAGTGGTTTGGGCTGTGGCCGTGTCTAAAGGTCCTACGGAATTAACACGGGAAACACAACTTTTTTTGCCGCCCTCTCCTTGTTCTTGGCCCCCTCTTGACGAATCTCCCCAAAACTTTCCATGCGCAACAAGAATCACTGAGGCACATTTTTGGGAACATTTTGCAAAGATTTGTCAAACCGTGCCAAAGAGATAGGCAAGTCAAAAAACGCCTTTTCTATGGAAACTTGGTCCTAACTGTAACTACCTAGTGGTGACGACCTCTAGGTTTTATATATATGTGTGTGTGTGTGTATATATGTATATATGTATATATATATATATATATATATATTTATTTATTTTTCTTCAGAATAAAGCCTCAGTGGGACCTTAATGACTCACTCCTGCTTCTGGGAACAACCTTTCTGTACCAAATCCTATATTGCTGACCAATAGTTTAATGGTCAATGTCGCACAGCCAAAATCCAAATAAAACTCCATACCAAAATGCAATAAGTAAAATACTGTGTAGTTGTTTCTGCTCCGATGTTCCATCACCATGTGAGAGATAAGAAGAAAGGGTAGAGGGGTTTCCACCATATATCTACACAAGTGTGTGGTAGATCCTTTCCTCCTGTAATAAAAGCTAAAGTCCATGTGTTATTAAAAACAAAATTCCATAGAACAGAATTAAGTCGAAGTCACAAATAAGCCATTCTGTTTCATCCACCCATGGTCATTCCTTTTATCGGGTGCCCCCTTAGTTCTTCTTCCTTGTTCCATCTCAGAGGACCCTTAGTCTATAGGTTAATGATGTACCTAGATTCCCTTTCCCTAATAGTCATAGTCCTATTATCCCACCCCTCCCACTTCCTTGTCTACTTGTCCTACCAGAAAAAAGGAGGCCAGGTTCCTGTCACTGAAATATTTCTCTTGGTAATGTACATCATTATTACCTATAGACCTTGTGTTCCAACACTCCCTTTTTAGCCTGGTGGATAGTGCTGGCAACATACATTTTGTTGAAGGGCACTCCAGAATGTATACCACATAATCAATACTGCATGTAAGAAATTGGTTGATTGTTTTTTTTTGCCATTACCAAAGGGGACCAGATACTCTTTCCTAACCTTGCTACCCTTACTGTTCCTACAAACCTTGCATCTCCAACATGGGCAAAAGCCCTTCAGATTTTCCAATCTGGCTACTTTGCTGTCATCTCTATGTACCAATTTGTCACTGAGGGAGTACCCCTTCTTGTAGGTAATGCTAGGTTTGTCACCCAGTACTTCCCCCAAGACTGAGTCATTGTAAAGGATATTCCAGTGTTTCTGAATAATGTTACTAATCCTCCTGGAATCCACACTAATTGTGGTTATTAACCTGATGATTTCTTTGCCTTCCTTGTCCTCCCTCAGGCTGGTTTGAAATAAGGTGGTTTCCCTACTCTGCGAGCTTGCTGAGGAGATCTTCTCTCTTGGAACCTTTGGACCATGACTTTTGCTCCCTTTAAGATGCCCCTTCTAAGCTACAATGCTTCTTTTTCTGAGCTACAGTTCCACCTCTCCCTCAGAAGCTCCCCGTAGGGAATGCTCCACTTGAGCATGTCAGTGTGACTGCTGAGAGTGTGACGGAGACTGTTGCCTGTGGTAGGTTTTCTGCAGAGACTGGTGTGAAGCCTACTATCAACCTTGTAAGTCATCACATCCAGAAACTCAATTCTATTTTCACTGATGGTACATGTAAAATCCAAATTTACAGTATTGCTTCTGATCTTGTGGACTAATCCTAGAGGGAATTCTGAGCCCTGCTGAATGTTAAAACAATTGTCACTGAACCAAAGCCATAGTATGGCCCATTCCTTGTCCTCCCCTGTGTCAGACGCGGTGGGCGCTTGCTCCTCCTACCAACACATGAATAGGTTGGCAAAACTGGGAACAAAACAAAAGCACATCCTTGTTTGTACAACACTCCACGAAACAGGATCTTGCATTTCCAAAATCATCTCCGTATGTGACAACAAGTTTATTGGTCTTGCTCTCATGAAGTGACTTCAGGCTTTTATGCCATGCATTTGTTCAACACAGGTATACAATAAGCATCTATCCTATGTCTTCAATACATAATCCTCTGCCCACTCCACTCCTTCAGTCCTGCCAAGAAAGTCAGAAACAGAGTCCTCAAAAAAATCAAGATATTGTCATGCATTCTCTTGATGATCCTATGGGCCTACTAGGGGGGATCCTTCTCATTCTTTTGTACCTTCTGTAGTAAATATAGGACTGGTAAAAGATCAGCGTTACATCTGAGGTACTGGTGTTCTTCGCATGCTTTCTCTCTCTCTGTCTCTCTCTCTATAGTTATATGGTTACGGGGACATTCTTAACTCATGTATAACTAGAACTGCTGAATTTCTATGGTTTTGTGTGTGTAATATGTACGCCTATCTATAACGTCTCTTTAACCTTTGTTTATTTTCAGTGAACTTCCAAGGTTTTTTAAATTCTGTTTCCTAACTTAAATGTCCCTGTAACTTTTGTTTTTTCAGTGAATATATATGAATATTGAACAATAAAAGGTATTTTACTGAGTGTTAGAATTTTTTCAAATAATTTTTTCAAAGCATGTATCCTATGTGAACTTAGCTCATTTACATAAGTTAAAATGGTATGATTATATGCTTTGAGCTCTGTTATATAAGCAACGTTATAGTAAAAAATGGCGTTTATGAGGAAGCAGAATTATTGGAAAAGTTAACGGTCTAGTCGCTTTTGAAATGGTGATGATAGGTTGGGAAAACTCCACTGTTCAAAGGAACACTACAGTTGTCAAACTCTATGGCAGTTAAAGGCCCCGGCCAAAACGCGTCTCTTGCACCGCGCACCTTATGGCTAAAAATTCAATAAAGACCACGATAATTGCAGACTTGAGTGCTGCCTACTTTATCTACGACCCCTCGGAAGAGAGCGTTGAGAAGCTGTTAACTGCAAGTATAGTGCGCCACCCAGGCTATATTGGAAGTGCACTTGGAAGGAAGCGAGGGTCCTGGTGTCTGGTTCCATTTTTTGTGGTGGTAGGACCTTGCTCTACTTGACCTACAACCTCAGATGCAGCCCAAGTCGCTGAATGCAGATGTGCTTATTTGTGAGGAAAAGGGCCAGCCGAGATGTCAGTCATTTAAAAGGAGTTGGGAGAAGCTGTCTCCGACACTGTGCAGTCCATTGAAGACTAGCCTGGGATCGCAAAGTAAGTGAAGAAGGAAGTTTGCCAGTGTGACACCTAGGTTACATGCAACACGTGGTGAGTGGGGAATCGGGAGCAGTTGGGGCACAGGGGGGATTGTTACCATAACGCCTCTTAGAAGACGTGGTTTCCCCCAATGACCCGCAGTATGTACAGTACAGCTGGCACATAACCATAAAGAGAGACACAAACCAACTGAGGATATTCTGTTGGTTCACTGCAGAGTACGAATCTATTTGAAATTTTATAGCTGCAGACTCATTAGTACTCTGAGGTGCTCCCAACTCTGCTTTATTTTGCAACAACACCGTGAAGATTAAAAGGTATGGGCTACAAGTGTTGGTTTTAAGTTGGACTGACCGCAAATGATGGCAAAGAGGCTGATTAGACATGAGCAGGCATTTAAGACCTTATTTGATGAAGACAGCAATAATAGGGTTGAAGAGTTAGCCACACAAGGAAACAATATGTGACACCCATTAAATTAATAAAAGAACTAGAACAAGACAGAATCATGGAAATTAATACATGGTGGGAAAAATGCAACATTAAAGAAATATATCGAATGTGGGAGGGTCCCCATGAACTTGAGGATCTTTGTCTTGTCTACACTTAGGAATATGGATCAAGATTTACTGAAACAGTGGCAGATGGATGTGGCAGAATGCTCCATGAAATTGATGAATGCACTTCTTTTACAGGCAGAACTCAAATTGGGAAGATCATCACAGAGAGTTAAAGACATTGAACATGCTTTGGAGTCTGGACATACTTTAGAAGAAGTAAAGAATGCCTTGGGAGAAATGGAGAAAACAACTAGAAAAACATGAAAACTAAGTAAAATTGAAGAAATCAAAGAAGTTCAACAGAGACAAGGCTTGTTATGCCACTGGTAGGATAAACCTATTTGCGAAAAGATCTGACTCCTTTTATATTAGACAAACAATGGTCAAAACCTTTGAGGAAGACAAAGCACCATTTAGCATTGATAGTTCTGACCTTTGTTCGGGGGACGAAGTTCCAACCACAATGTTACCCGGGTTAGATTTTTTCTGCAGAAATGCGCCTTTGCAATATTGAAACAAGGAGGTGTGGAAGGGTAATACAAAACAAGGTAAATGTGAACACAAGAGAACAGAATTGAAGAGGCAAAAGAGGAGGCGGCAAGTAGGATTAAAAAACTTGAAGTACAGAAAGATCTGGTGATTATCCTCTCCTCTAAAAACAAATTACGAGCCAAACGCAACAATTTGTTAAACAAAGGACTGACTTTTTGCCCTGTAGCACGCATGTGGCCAGAGTTGACCTATACAGATTCTTCAGACTATTGAAGGGACAGAAGCTTGACACTCCAGACCATCGAGACATTTCTCCAATTACTACCATAGAAATGGATCATCAAAGAGCCCTGTCCATTCTGGAGGTAGAGTCTGATGGATTCTCAGTCATATCTGCTCCTAAAACTCTGTCAGATAAGGAGCTCTGTGAAGCCCGTGGGATTACAACAGACACCACACTAACCAGTCATTTCAGATCAAAGTCATTTTTGCCCCCAATTACCCAATGGGAACAAAATAGATCTGCTTCAAGTGGTAAAAGTAGCAGGACTGAATAAAATTGCCTAAAAAACACAAATAAAGGATAAAACCAATATGACAAAGGATGATTGGTCAACACTGCAAGATTAACCGAATGATGACACCATTATAATAAAAGCATCTGATGAGCGAGACAATATATTTATTCTGGATCAGATCATTAAAAATATATAAAGGAAGCCAAGAGAAAACTGAGTGACAGAACAAGCTATGAGAAATTGTAAATGAACTTAGCAGACGAACATACCGCACTATACCATGAAAATTTAGTGACTGGTATGACAGAGGCTTGTTAGAAGAGGAGGAGTTTAGATATCTTAAGAAAGATCACCCAATCGCATACACAATATATTTCTTCCCAAAAGTGCACAAAGATAATTAATATCAATCCTCCTGGATGACCCATTGTGAGTTCGATAGGGTTGTAGTTAGAGAACACTTCCAGATTTGTGGACATGTTCTTGTTCTCCTATATACCGAATATGCCACCTTATCTCAAGGACTCAATGGGCTTCCTAAATAGAATTGCTAACATACCATGGAAGAAGAACTACCTAATGGCCACAATAGATGTTTTTTTCCTATACAGCTCCATCAAACATGAGGGTGATTTGAATGCTTGTAGATATTTTCTGTGGTGCAGGCCCATCAGTCTATTAGAACATAATGAAATGTTAATGGAGGTTTTGCAATTTTGCCTAACCCCCATATTTTTTTTTTTTCAATAACATTTGTTATCTACAAAAGAGAGGGTCTGTGATGGGCACGTCCTTTGCCCCCACCTATGCAAACATGACAATGGTGTGGTGTGAGGCAGAGACTGTATGGACAGAAGATGACTTAGAGACTTTGGGATATGTTGTCTTATGGGCCCATTACTTTGACAACCTGTTTTTAATCTGGGAAGGAGAACAGAGAGACTTGGAACAGTTTTTTGCCTAACTCAGTATCGATCCTTAACAACAGAATTTTACCTATGACATAAGTGGAACGGAAATTATCTAGACATTGAGCTCTATATACAAAATTGGAAAATGTGTACAAAGCTCCATAGGAAATTGACCAGCTATAACAGTGTTCTACATATGAACAGTGGCCACCCACAAGCATTCAAGTGGAGTGTACCATATAGCAAATTCTTCAGAGCTAGGCACAGCTATTCAGAAGACAATTAATTCAAAGCACAAGCCATGGACATGTAGACAAGATTTATCCATAGAGGGTATCCAGGGACCCAAATTCAGTGCTTGAGGATGCCATGAAAAGAGCTTGGAGGTATAAACGAGAGGATTGGCTGATCCCAAAATCAAATCGGATTGAGAACATAGCCAGTAATAATTATATTAGATATATAAGGCATTTTGATGGTACCAGCCAACAGATAAAGGAACTCCTGTAAAGTAATTGGTAATTGCTGTTGATGGATGAGACACTTAAAGCAATACTACCAGACCATCCACAAGTCATCTATAGGAAAACAGCTTAATTGGGTGATTATTTAACAAAAAGCTATATGGCATTACAAAACAATTGATGGTTTAAACTGGTTAAAACAAAATCAACTAGGTTTTGGAGGTCTCTCAAATGAAAGGCATGTTCATTTGCTAAAAATATGACATATTTCAAACTACATGATATGGGAATGATGAAAATCAAAGAATGGATAAGTTGTGAGACTTCCTTTGTAGTAAATTTTTTCGAATGCAGCTGTGGTAAAAATAATATATGTTAGCACCACAATCAACAAATTGACATTACACATTCTACAGCACCCTAAATCCATTAGTAATAGAGGAACAACCTACTCAATGATCCACTTGTACATTTGGGAGCATCATAATGGCAACACGCCTAGATTGAAATATTATGGCATTCAGCTTATTACCCAGGGACCCAGAGAAGGTGATTGTGAATTGATGCTTCAAAGATCAGAATCAAAGTGTCTCATCCTGACTGAGATACCACAGGGGCTTAATGTAGATGTAGATGCAGAACTACATGTGCATTATGATGAAATTATGAAATGGGCTAAGATAGCACATGTGTGGTAGTTAGTTCTCATTAACCGATTCCCTTTCTTCTTGAATTTGACTATAATCGTAATATGATGGGATGGAATTACACAGCTTATTGCCCCAGATATTACAGCACTCATGACACTTTTTATAACATCACTGGTAATGTCACTGTAACGTTGACAATGACATTATAAAACTGTGCATGGCAGGGGCCGCAAGTTATAGTTACTTGAAACAACTGAATTTCTATGGTTTTGCACGTTTAAAATGTATAACGTCCCTGTAACCTTTGGTTTTTTAAGTGTGTGTATACGTGTACGTATATATATATATATATACACACACACACACACATATATCTATCTATGCATATATATATATATATATATATATATATAATTCCAAGGAAAGAAACCACTGCTCTCTGTTTCTCCTGAAAATTAACAGTGTTTAATCCACACCACCAAACACTAATGCGTTTAAACTCTGAAGAGTCTTGTTCACAGCCGGACCCAGAAGATTTCATGAGCAGTAACCTTGTGTGCCGTTAGGTGACATCTATTGGCTCTGCGTCCATCGTCGTCTGCACTCAATATGGTGTTGCTGGTCCTATATAGGTGCTACCCAGGTGCGCTGATCCGAAAAGAGCTACCCCTCAGTCAGTTTTTGACCAACTTTTTTCCACTTTTGTTTTTGATTATTTTTTGAGTTTTACTCCTGATGCGTTGAACGATGTCTTCTAGGAAGACAGGACTCAACCCCACGGCTCCTGCCATTGGCCGATATCCTTGATGGATCCGCTCCTTGTGTGTCTTTGGTGTCTGAAGAGCTACCACGAACCAAAGTCGTGCTCCAAATGCCGGGCCATGCATCTGAAGGCTTTGAGGGAGTGGTCCCTGAAGATGATGGCGGCCCAGCACTCAGCACTGCGCAAGTGGAGATCCCAGTCGAGAGGAAGGTCCCGGGATCGGTTATGGAGTCTGAAGTCATCCCACTCCAGGTCCATGGGACGATCAGGTAAGCCGAGGCACAAGAAAAAACTCCAAGAAGTCGATGAGCGCTTTGATTTCTCCTCGTCTAGTCGGTCAACGAGACGAGGGAGGGTAGACGCTGTAGGCCTCGTTCTGCGAACCTGCACCTAGGCAGACTCTGCGCCTCCCCAAATTTCCAGGAGCCAGAGCAACTTCTGCCCAAGAGTTTTATGAGGCCATGCGCCTCATTTTTGGGCAGTCCGACCCCCTGGAGCACCTTCAGGCCCGCAGAGTCGGAGGGGGCCCCTTTGAGTTCCCCGCCTGCTTCTTTGGCCTCAACGCTAAGTGGCTCCCAGGGGTCATCAATCTGGACCAGTGGCAGTCATGCCACCCCAACCTTCCCCAGCACTGGTTCTGATGCTCCTGGCGCCGTCCACGACCACAGGTGGCACCATCCCCATTGTAGACGCTGATTCCAACATGGAGGCAGACGGGCATCATATGACAATTTGCATCCTCATTTAGATCCTGAACGCTTTTCTATGGGCTAGGCTTTGGTGATGAATGGAAGGGGTCTCTGGATCCTTTGGAATATCAGCCACATGAAACAATGGACTGGCATGAAGACTTGGGTAAGGCCAGTGGACTGGATACTTCTCTAGATACTGGCAAGGACCTTCAACTGCCCTCGGTGGTCGTCAAGACTAATCTTCTGACAGAGGTGCTGCAACCAAGAGCTTCCACCTCAGAACCCTTGATCTCGTTCAGTGATACCCTCGCTGACGTCGTACAGGGGTTTCTGTGAACAGGACGGTTGTCCGCCGCCATCGCCCCGCACTTGGGGGCCAAGGTTTTTTAATGCCACACCATACACCTGAGAGCTTAGTGGTCCAAGCCTTTACCTCCCATGGCAGGTACACGTACGCTCCCAAGATAAGGAATCCAAAAGGTAGGACTCAGTTGGGAAGAAGATGTTTTCTTCTGACAGCCTTGCACTGTGGTCTGTGAACACTGCATGCTTTTTGGACCGTTATTCCCAAACGTTGTGGGATACAGTTGTGCAAGTGCTGCCACAGGTCCTGTAGGAGGCCTAGCTGTACTCTCTCAGGCTGTCGGACTACGGCCAGGTCCCTTGTCCCTTCCAGTCTGCCTTTCACCCCTCTCATGGCTACATAAGGGGTCTCCAACCACACCCATTCCCGGTCAGCCACTGTGCCAAGCATGGTGCCCAGCCTCTGCGTGGCCTGGGACGCGCCAACCTCATGGGTAAGCTGCCCCAGCAGTCTGGTCAGTCCACCACCTTCCCCCCTCTGCAGCAGCCTCTAAACCTTCCTAGTCTGACTCACCCCTACCATGGGCCAGTTGGCAGTAGGATTCACCATCACTTGTTCTGCTGGCAATTCCATAATATCAGATAGGTGGGTTTTGCAGATAAGCCAAAGGTGCTAATCCCTTTCCTTTGAGACGACCCCTCCATCCATGCCACCATCCTATGATCGGATGACAAGGATCATTTGTCCCTTCTCCGCAAAGGGAGCCATAGTGGGGTTCCTGTGCCAGAAGTAGGCTGTGGTTGCTATTCCCACTAGTTTCTGGTTCCCAAAAAGGACGAGGATCTCTGCCCTATCCTAGATCTTCGGTCCCTCAAGTTCTTCTTCAAGAAGGAGAAGGTTGAAATGCTCACTTTGGCTCAGGTTCTATCTGCCCTGCACCCAGGAGACTAGATGGTAATGTTGGACTTGCAGGACGCTTATTTTCATAACCGTGTGCTGCCTGCCCATAGACTTTACTTGTGGTTCATAGTAGTCCACACGCACTTTCAGTTCACCATGTTCTCCTATGGCCTTACCAGCTCCCCTCGAGTGTCCACCAAGGTGATGGCAGTGGTTGCACCTCATCTGGGGAGATCAGGGGTTTCAATCTTCCCCTATCTCGACGACTGACTGTTGAAGGCAGGCTCTCCCCAAGCTAACATCTCCCACCACCAGACTATGGCAGACCTCCTGCATTTGCTGGGTTTCACTATAACCGTCCACATCTGAGTCCCTCTCAGACGCCCCTTTCATTGGAGCAGTTCTGGACACAGTGCAGTTTCAGGCCTATCCTCCAGAGCGGTAAGTCTTGGATATTCAGGCTATGATACCTATGTTTCAGCCTCTGTCCTGGATTTCATTGAGAATGACTCTGATGCTGCTAGGACTCATGGCCTCCTGCATCTTGCTAGCAACACATACCATATGGCATATGCGGGCTCTGCAGTAGGGCCTGAAGTTCCACTGGGTGCAGCATCAGGGGAATTTCTCTGACAAGGTCCAGATCTCGGAGGGATCTGCAAAATATCTGCAGTGGTGGTTAACGGACCGCTATTGGGTCAGAGGCAGAGTCCTCTCCCTTCCCTAAACAGATCTGACAGTAGTGACAGATGCGTCACTCCCAGGATGGAGCAGCCATTCTCTGGCAGAAATGGACAGCCACATCAACCTGTTGGAGCTCTGTGCGAACCGGCTGGCTTTGAAAGCATTTTTTCCCCTCTGTCAAGGGAAAGACTGTGCCTGTGTTCATGGACAACACCACCACCATGTGGTACTGCAACAAAGAGGGCAGGTGGGATTATGGACCCTTTGTCAAGAGGCTCTCTGCCTCTGGATGTGGCTGGGACAGCAGGGCAGATCAGTGATGCTTCAACATCTGGCGGACTCTCTGAATGCCAGAAGGGTCAAATTCAGCTGAAAATGCCCAGTGAATCATGAATAGTGTCTCCATCCAGAGGTGGCGCAAGGTCACTTTTAGCAGTGGGGAGAGCCTAGGTCAGATCTGTTCACCTCTGCCGAGAATGCCCAGTGTCAGCAGTTTTACACATTACAGTTTCCGAGGTGGCTATCGCTCGGAGTTCAGGCCTCCTGTATGACTTTCCATCCATACCACTTCTGCCCAGAGTTTTCAAGATCAAGAATGACCGGGCCCAAGTAATCCTTATGGCTCCAGACTGGGCACAGAGTCTGGTTTCCCGAGCTGCTGAGTATGTCCATCAATCCTCCATCAGACTTTTTCTGGTGAATATTTTGACACAGCAGCAGGGAAGGGTTCTGCGCCTGAGCCTGTCCACTCTATGCCTTCTCGTGTGAAGATTGAGCGGTGGCTATTGACAGCTTTTGACTTTCCTCCCGAAGTCTGTAACATAATCTTGGCAGCCAAATGTCCCTCCACCAAAACAGTATTTGCCTGTCATTGGAAGACATTTGTGGCATGTTGAACAGACAAGTCTGTTGATCTTTTTTCTGTCCCTCTCTTTGAGGTCCTATTGTTCATTCTGTCCCTTGCCTAGAAAGGCTCTGTACTGGACACTTTAAAGGGATATTTGTCTGCTATTTCTGCTTTGTTGTGGTTGCTTGATCAACTGTCTTTGTTCAAGTCTCCTATTGTACATAGGTAATCACTTACACATCTTTTTCCTCTATCTCCGTTCATTATGCCCAAATAGGATCTTAATTTGGTTCTGACTTTTTGATGTGTGCTCCCTTCAAGCCTCTCCCCTGTGTTTCTCTCAGGGTTCTCACATTGAAAACAGCCTTCCTTGTTGCAATTACATCTGCCCGCAGAGTGAGTGAGCTGCAGGCATTGTCATCTAAACTGCCCCACCTTTTATACCTACCCTGAGAAAGT
Organism: Pleurodeles waltl; assembly: GCF_031143425.1. Taxonomy (NCBI): domain Eukaryota; kingdom Metazoa; phylum Chordata; class Amphibia; order Caudata; family Salamandridae; genus Pleurodeles; species Pleurodeles waltl. The sequence continues at coordinate 1,025,857,042 of NC_090437.1, read as the reverse complement.
GGTTCTTCGCACTAGGGCCTCTTTTCTGCCAAAAGTTGTCACTCCCTTTCATATAGACCAATCCATCATATTGCCTACTTTTTACACACTCCCACATCCTTCTAAGGAAGAGGAGAGTCTTCACCACCTGCGCCCAAAAATAACATTGGCTTTTTACCTTGATTTTACAAAAGAGTTCAGGGTGGATGGCCAACTCTTTGTAGAGTATGTGGGTGCAAAGAAAGGTCGGGCAGTGCAGAAGCGGACATCTCCAAATTGGTTGTACTCTGCATTAAGATCTGCTATGCACTGGCCAAAAAGCAACCCTGGAAGGTTTGCACACTCATTTTACCTCAGCTAAAGCTGCTACCACTGCATTAGCGTGAGGAGTTCCAGTCCTTGACATCTGTCAGGCCTCAACATGGGAATCTCTGCACATGTTTACCAAAACTACTGCCTGGACAGTCGGGTCCATAGAGACAGCACTTTGCCCCTTTGGTGCTGCAGAACTTTCTATTCTGAACTTGGTTCGCAGACCCAGCTGTGGGGATGGTATTGCTTGGGTATCTATTTAAAGGTAAGGAATCTGCATCTTTAAATCTCTGTCAGATGGACAAGTTACTTACCTTTTGTTAATGCTTTATCTTGTGGAGACATTATCTAGCTGCAGATTCCTTACTGCCCCTCCCATCTTTACTGCTCTGGGAACTGATTTCTAGGGGCAGGGACTTCCCTTTCAGGGCCTTAGTTTTGACACACCAATAGTCAGTGTTCTTCATGACTCTGCACTTCTGGTGTGTAAAGTTGTGAAAAGAAACTGATCTCAGTGTGCCTGGTGGTGCCTATATAGGACCCGCAACGTCATATCAGACGCTGATGACGACGGACGCGGAGCCAATCTACGCCACTCAGTGGCGTGCAGGAGGTACTTTGGTACTGATTGCATCACTTACTAACTACAGATATGCTGCCCAAGATAGGAGTATTTTGTCTCTGTCATTGTGGGGCAAGCAGCTATTTTTTAAATGATATAACATCCTAAATTTGTATTGTTGGAGACTGGGATGATTGGGTGGAACTCATTAAGGGAACAACCTCTTTGATCTAAACACTTATTGTCAATGTATCAGGCTGTATGGGGCTACAAGATAAAAGTGGGAGAGAATGTATGTGCTGTGGTACTGATTGGAATAAGGTGCAGAGGTACATGGCCATCTCCACTTAAAACATAGTTTAATCGCATGCATCTATTATGCAAAATTGAAGATATAACCTTCATTCTCTTGATCTTACTCTGGGGAGAGATTCAGTGTTTCAGGCAATAGTGAATTCTGCACTTTTCTCGGAATCAGTATGCCCTTCACCTGAGAATCGTAACATTGGCCATATGGAAATATATTGACATTCCCATAAGTAGTTAGGTGCTACATTCCATGGGTCTTATGCCGCCTAACAGGACACTGTGTAGAAGAGAGGGAATGTCTCACATCTTAACATTTACTTATGGTGCGCTATGATGGACTGGTTTATTTCTTGGAGAAAGTAATTTACGAAGGGATTAGGTGACCCCTTCAGAAGCTAGGTGGTGCACTGGGTATTAATGGGGAGCCTTCGTGTTTCGCCAGGCCGGTATATGTCCCTCTAAATGTGCTAGTGTGCCTGCCATTGTTAAACATAGTGTATGGTAAGACCCATATTCTTGAAGATGGTAAAGTCTCAACTCTGCTGATGCCACTGAACATTTCCCTTGTTTGTGATATTTGTTACTATGTTTAAGTAAATCCAATACTAATTATTAAAATAAAAGCGAATGATCTCATTAGTTCAAACACTTCACAAGGGGAGAAGTTCCTGCCATGTCCATGATGAGGCATTGGACATCTGGCTCTATGATCAAGTTACGTTGCCTTTCTTGTTGACAGAGGTCAGCCATGGTGTAAGCAGTTTAATCCCATTGTTCCTGTGTCCATCATAAAGGAGTAGGTCATCTAACCCTCGAAGAATATCTTCTTGTATATAAGAAGTATATGTTGTATATTATATGTGTATATATAATGATTGATATGGACTTTGAAGGCTTGAAGGATGCAAGTGGCCTGGACACTTCCCTGAGTGCTCTCCCCAACAGGTCTTTCTCCACCTAAGCTGACTTATCCTATGCTTGACCTGCAACTTCCCACTACAGAGGTCAAACAAAACATCCTAATTGAGGTACTGCTCTCCAGAGCCACTTCTACCTTTTAACAAGTCCCTGGCTGAGCTCATCTTGGCTATTTGAGAGAAGCCAACAACTTCCACAGCTGTATCCAGGCATATAGCTAGGAAACCTGCCCCCTAGAGACCCTGAATTCTTGTCTACCCATCCATCCCCAGAAATCCTGGTAGTACAAACTCAATGTTCTTCAAAGCTAACTCCTGGATAGTTTCCATCCACACCGTCTGACCAGGAGTCAAAGACGATAGAACAATATGTAAAAAAGGTAATTTCTGCTGTAAGTATGGCTCTCAAGTAGATAAATACCACTTGCTTTATGGGTTGGTATGTGTAGGAAAATGGCCCTTGTTGCAGTTACTCCCCCGCCACTTTTTGCCTGATATTGATGCTGACTTGACTGAGAGTTTGCTGGCACCCTGCTAACCAGGCCCCAGCACCAGTGTTCTTTCACTAAAAATGTACCATTGTTTCCGCCATTGGCACACCACTGGCACACAGATAAGCCCCTTGTAAAGGTACCAGTGGTACCAAGGGCCCTGTGACCAGGGAAGGTCCCTAAGGGCTGCTGCATGTGTTGTACTACCCTAAGGGACCCCTCACCTAACACATGCACACTGCCATTGCAGATTGTGTGTGTTGGTGGGGAGAAAAAGGCAAAGTCGACATGGCATCCCATTCGGGGTGCCTTGCGCACAAAACACTGCCTGTGGCATAGGTAAGTCACCCCTCTAGCAGGCCATAATGCCCTAAGGCAGGATGCACTATACCACAGGTGAGGGCATAGCTGCATGAGCAATATGCCCCTAGAGTGTAGACATTGTAAGTACAGTGTGGCCATATTAAGTATATGGTCTGGGAGTTTGTCAAAACGAACCCCACAGTTCCATAATGGCTACACTGACTACTGGGAAGTTTGGTATCAAACTTTTCAGAATAAAAAACTCACACTGATACCAGTGTTGGATGTATTAAACAAATGCACACAATGGGCATCTTAGAGATGCCCCCTGTATTTTACCCAATCCTTCAGTGCACAACTGGGGTGAGAGCCTTTGTGCTCTCTGGGGCCAGAAACAAAGCCTGCACTGGGTGGCGGTGCTTCACACACCTCCCCTCTGCAGGAACTGTAACACCTAGCAATGAGCCTCAAAGGCTCAGGCTTTGTATTACAATGCCCCAGGGCACTCCAGCTAGTGGATATACCCAGTCCCCGGGCAAAACCCACACTTTTGGCTGCAAGTCCAGAGGGATAATTAGGAAAAACAAGGAGGAGTCACCACCTCAGCCAGGACTACCCCTAAGGTGTCCAGATCTGAAGTGATCCCATCCTTGCAGAATCCTCCATCTTGGTTTGGAGGATCATGGCCAATAGGGATAGGAATGCGCTCCCCACCCCAAAGGGAGTGAGCACAAGGAAGGTGTAGCCACCCTCAGGGACAGTAGCCATTGGCTACTGCCCTCTGACCCCTAAAAACGCCCCTAAATTGTGTATTTAAGGGCTCCCTGAACAAAGCTGACGACCTCAAGAAAGAAGGAGTGCTGAGCTGAAAACCCAGCAGCGGAGAGAAGGAGACAACAACTGACTCGGCCTCAGCCCTGCCAGCCTGTCTCCTGCTTCAAAAAGCTGCAAGAAAAGAAGCAACGCGTTCTGCAGGACCAGCGACCCCTGAAAAGCCTCCAGGGGACTGCCTGCATCACCGAGGACCAAGAGACTCCAGTGGAAAGCAGACCTGTCCAAAAAGAAGACAAAGAAACCATCTTTAAAGGGACTCTCCCCTCACTCCAGAAGCGCGAGTCCAACTACTCTGCACCCGACGCCCCCGTCCCATGTCTAGAGAAACCAACTAGCCAGAGAGGATCTGCAGGCGACTCAGACTACGGGTCCACCCTGGCTGACCTCTCTACACCCCCATGATGATGCCTGCAGAGTGAATCCCGAGGACCCCCCTGACCGCGACTGCCCGGGACGAGGACATCTGTGCCTGGAGAAGCACTGCACCCGTAGCCCCCAGCCCTGAGAGAAACCTACCAGCAGGCGACCCTCACCCTTGCCCAGTCGGTGGGTTGCCCGAGAGGCCCCCCCTGTGCCCAGCCTGCAGCGCCCAAGTGACCCCGAGGTCCCTCCATAGAGTTCTATTGAGAACCCCACACCCTGTTTGCACACTCCACCCTGCCACCCCTGTGCCACTGAGGGTGTGGTTTTTGTGCCTACTTGGGGCCCCTCTAGTACTCCTCCAAACCCCCCCTGGTCTGCCCTCCGACAACACGGTTACTTACCTGCAAGCAGACCGGAACTGGAATACCCCCGGTCTCCATAGGGACCCACGTTATTTTGGCTTCTCTTTGACCTCTGCACCTAACCGGCCTGTGTTGCTGGTGCTGGGTGTTTGGGGTTATGTTGAACCCCCAACGGTGGGCTACCTATGGTCTGAAGATTGAACCCATTGTTCTCTTCCAGAGGATCCTCATCAACAGTCATAAACAATGAATATTCCCGCCCTCGTGCTGGGACCCCGGAGCATACATAAAATACACACATGTAAAAGTATGAAATATGCACGAAAAATATATATATAGCATTTTTAGTAGACAATTTTCATACCAAACTCATGTATACTTGTGTACAACAGCAATGCAGACTATATTCATAAACAGGCTAAAATGCTTTATTTCTATGGAGTTTTTTTTTTTTAAATAGTCCTTTTCAAAATTACAATAAGAGAAACACTTTCCAAAGCCCCAAATCTGGGCCCAGGGAAAGAAGCAGTAGCAACATCAGTGAGGCAGCTTCCTACAGTATGTGCATGTCTTGTTAGACTCTTCTTAGGCTGTTATCCGTACCCTCTCAAATAAGCTTCAAGCCCACTTCAAAGGATTCATAAACAATGTTCAGGCTGCTGCAAAGCAGGTTGTACAGGCTGGCCTTGACACTGCAGACTCTGTGTTTAGAGCTATGGGGACTTCAGTCTTTCAAAGAAGACACATCTGTTTGTGGAATTCAGGCATCTCACAGGACTTCCAGGCAATACTCACACTTACCTTTTGATGGCTCTCATTTCTTTGGTGCTAGGGCATACTCACCACATGAAATCTTAAAAGACAGCAAAGCCACTGCAAGGTCACTTGTTCTGCAAACCGAGCCCAGGAATTACAGACAGTTAATAAATTCTGGGGCTTTATTAGAGAATTCTCTTTTCAAGGGCATCAACAATGTTCTGTTTAACAACAACAGCAGGTGAACCGTCTCTACAGACATTACAAAGGGTGTGGCAGAGAAAAATGTGTCCTACCTCTCCCTCTCTCTCTCCTCTTCTTCCTCTTTCTTTTCCCCAGCCACTACACGGAAGCAGCCCTTGTTCCACATTATCAGAGCACATGCTACTCGTTGGAGGGCTGGTATCTTCCTTTCAACAAGCAGGGCCATCACTTCAGATCTTTGGTACTGCAAATTGTGGAGAGGTGGTATGCCCTACCCTTCCAAAAATCACCACCTCCCACTCCTCCCCAACCATTTTGCACTCTTGCAAAACCATCTACTCCTCCTTCAAAAGGAAGTTCAATCCGTACTTCTATAGGGTGCAATGGAGTTGATTCTAGAGCAGATGCAGGGGTCAAGGATGTTATTCTTGTTACTTCTTGATGCACTGAGGTTTTGGAATAGTTCCTGTAGGAGGCCGGCCTGGTGTGTGGTGGACACCTATGATGTAGGCACATTATTCCAGGTCCAGGCAACCCTTATTAGTAAGTGTTACAGTGTCTAGGAAGCCAGGGCTCTCTAGTGGTAGCTGTGGTGAGCACCCAAGACTTATCTAGGAGCAGTGTAAAGCACTTGCAATACCACAGCAGTCCCACAGTAACTTATCACACATGAAAGGAACCACACAGTTTTGCACAAGTAAAGGTACTTTATTATAGTAACAGTGAACTAGAATTCTATAGGCAATCCCCCCTCTCTGGAGTTAAGTGCACAAAATATATACACAGTTAAGTACTAGGAATTAGCATAGAACCATTAGAAATAGCTATGGCCCTCCAGGGGGACCAAACCATATACTTAAATAGTGGAATGCGAGAATGGGCCCCCCACCCAGAGGATATGGAGTAGTTAGCCAAGGGCTGGGAGATTATGGAACCCCAATTTGTGAGTATCTAGAAGACCCTCAGCGACCAGGAGAGCAGAGATAAGTTACCTGGTCGCCCCATACTCTAACAGGGAACTTTGAATCAGAACAATACTAGAAAAAGACCAGATCAGTGGAACCCAATAGTGGATTCTGGATGAAGAGGACTTGTAAAAGGAGGGGACAGAGTCCAGTACACACAGAGTGTACAGGCAGGGCAGGAGACAATGCCCACACTTCTGTGGGTGAAGATCTGGGACAACAGTGATGGGTGAAGGCCATCTGCGGAATCCAGGAGCTGCAGAGGAGTCCCTGAAGTCATCAAGGAGCTGTCCCTTGAGATTGCCGGATTGAAGATGGGTCAGTGGTCAGGAGGACCACCAATAAGCACAAGCAAATTGAAGTTGAAGCTGAAGAAGATTTGCAGGGCTGGAGAGGACCAGCAATGTCCCGGGGGTTCGACCCTTGGAGGGGAGTCTGGGCTAACCCTAGGAAGACTTGAGAGCCAGCAGAAGCAGTCTGAGCCACCATGAGCAACCCAGTGGCTGCAGACACAGTAAGTAACAGTGAGGCCCAGGCAGCACACCTGAAGAGGAGTCCCACGTCGCTGGAGCAGCAAAAAGGAGACTGTACTTGCAGAGTGCTGGGGACCGGGTCTACTTGGAGCCTGATAATGCCTCGGAGCAGGAGTAAACAAACCTTGGTTGCTGCAACAGTCGCAGTGCAAAGAAGATCTGGATGACCCCTCAGAACTACCACCTGGGTTGGATGATATCCACAGATCCAGAGGACAGCAGATCTCAGCAGCCGGACGTCGTTGCCTTAGGTGCCTGCAGATGCAGGGGAGTGACTCATTCACTCTAACGGGCGAAGCCTGTCCTTTAGGGTGGAGGGGCTATGCCCCCCATCTTTTGCCCCTTGTGAAGAGTGTCTGTCAGGCTGAGCAAAGGTCAGCCTGAAGGACACTCTTCATATTCAGGTCAGGCAGCCAGGAGCAGACATGCACGATTTGCTCAGACTCCTGGCTGCCCGAGCTGAACTTTGCTTGGCTGAAGAGGTCACAGCTCCTATGGGTGTAACCTCCTCGACTCAGCAAAGGTGCCTCGAGGCCCTCCCCCAGGTGACGAGGAAAGCGTCACCCATTGACTTCGACCTGGGCAGTTCAGGTTTAAGCCCTGAAGCGCCCAGGGCGACTGTCAATCAGTGACACTTTGTCCCAGAGTGGGGTGGGGTCAGCAGTCTCACTGACCCCATCCCACTCTGTGACGAGACTGGCACTGCTGCCTTCCCTCATTGGCTGACCTAGGGTCAGCCAGTGAGGGAAGGCAGCAGTCCCAACCCTCCTGGGACCTCCGAGGCTGAAGGTATGTGTGTGTGTGATCTTTTTAAATTAATGTTTGGTACGTGCGTGTATGTTTGAATGTTGATGAGATGTGCGTGTGTGTGTGAAAGTGTGAGTGTGCTGCCCGTCCGCCCCCCTCCCTCCTAAAACTGCCGGCCGCCACTGCACTCTAAGGGAGATTCCTTCTTGTTTCTTTGGTGCAGCTGAAGTCTTGCCGACCCCAGAGGATTCACAGCCATGGAAATGTTGCAAAGTGCTGACAGGAGCAGTAAAAACAATGTTGCAGGGCAAGGTTGTCTCAGTGTTGCAGTCTTGTTCGGTTTCTGTGAAGTCCAGCAGCAGTTCCGGTTCCCAGGAGCAGAAGACGTCATTACAGAGGAGTCCTGGTGGAGTCTTGCATGTTGAATCTGGGCACCCACCTGGAGTCCCTAAATAGCCCAAAATTTGCAAGGTGACTGCCTATCAGAGGGGGTCACTGGCATCACCTGCCTAACCTGACCACTCAGATGCTCCCAGGGGCCTCTGCCCATCTTGGTTTTAAGATGACAGAATCAAGTGACCACCTGGAGGAGCGCTGGGTAACACCCCTTGGGTGATGAAGGACAGGGGAGTAGTCATTCCCCTTTCCTTTGTGTAGTTTTGTGCCAGAGCAGAGATTGTGGGTCCCTGGACTGGCGCAAACCGGATTATGCAAGGAGGACACCAAATGTGCCCTTCAAAGTAAGTTGGTGGTGTGGGGAGGCTACTCCTCCCCAGCCTTGTAACACCTATTTCCAAGGGAGAGGAGGTTGCACCCCTCTCCCACATGGTGAGCTGGTCAAGCAGCATGATGGCAGAATCCTGTCTGAGGAGCTGCAGCAGCGTGGTCTGCTCGGCGACCCTGGAACACCAGTAGGAGCAATACTGGGGAGGGGGACTTCTAAGGAGCCCCCAGAGTGCATGGAATCATGCCATCAATACTGGCATCAGTATTGAGGTATGATTCCAACATGTTTGATACCAAACATATTCAGATTCGGAGTTACCATTATATAGTTGGACCATAGGTAGTGATCTATGGTCAGTACATAGCTAAAATGGCTTCCCCACACTTACGAAGCCCAGTGAATTGGAACTGGAGGTCGTAGGGGCACCTCTGCTCATGCAGGGGTGCCCACACACACAGGGACCTGCACCCTGCCCTTAGGACTGGAAGGGGCTACCACAGGGGTGACTTACAATGAGCTGGTGTAGTAACCAGCAGTGAAAGAGTACATGCACCTTTTCATGCAGGCTGCAAATGGCAGGCCTGCAGACACAGTTTGCATAGGCTCCCATTGGTGGCAGAATAGATGCTGCAGCCCATAGGGAGCCCTGGTGTACCAGTGCCCTGGGTACTTAAGTACCATATACAAAGGACGTTCAGGGGTGCACCAGTATGCCAGTTGTGGGGTGTAAAGGTTACCAAGTGAACCAAATTTCAGAGTAGAGTGCACAATCACTGGGGTCCTGGTTGCTCGATCCCAGTGAAAACAGTCTAAGCACACTGACAACAGCCAAAAAGTGGGGGTAACCATGCCAAAAATAGTGACTTTCCTACAGTTCCTCAAAAAGGAAAGGTTCAGAATGCTGGTCATAGCTCATGTTTTGCTTGTGCTGGAAGTGTAAGGTTTGGAAGCTGTCGGTCAACATGGAGGATGCTTACCTCCACTTCCCAATTCTGCAGTCGTACACAAACTTCCTACGCTTCACCACAGGGTCTGAATATTATCAGTTTTTAGTCCTTCCCTTTTGCCTCACTTCTGCATCTCGAGCCTTGACAATGGTGAGGACGGTGGTTGCAGCTCATCTCAGCAGGGTGAGAATTCCAGTGTTCCCTTACCTTGACGACTGGCTATTCAAAGCCAAAATTCCAGATATGGTGTCTCGTCACTTTCAGGTGACAGCTCAGCTGTTGTACAACTTTGGCTTTCTGTCAACAAGCCCAAACCTCACCTGCTGCTGTGTCGATGCATTTTTTGATAGGGGCAGTACTCAACACTTCATCGAATAAAGGCTTCCCTCCTCCTAAGAGTATTAAAGACATTCAGGCTGTGATTCCGATGTTTCAGGATGGAGTGATCATTCTAGTTCTGATTATCTTACATCTGTTCTGTCTCTTAGAATTGTTTTACCTGAGTCACCAACAATGCACACTGGCACATGTGGGCCCTCCAGTGGTGCCTCCGCAGGCTGTAGTTCCAACACAATGGAGATCTCCAAGCTTGCATCAAGATCTCCAGGAGCATTGCAGTGGAACTGCAATGGTAAATAGTGGCCAGCAACATTTCTTAACAAAAACCATTTCACCTTCTCCCGTAGGTGACAGTAGTAATTACAGATGCCTCCACTGTAGAATAGGGAGCTCATCAGAAGAAGCTGGAGATCAGAAGACTCTGGTCTCCAGAAGAATAGATTTTGCACATCAGTCTGTTGGAATTGCAAGCAATGTGCCTGGTGCTCAAGGCCTTCCTCCCTTCATGGCCAATCTGTCCAGATTTTGATAGACAGCATGACCACAATGTGGTACATCAACAGGAAAGGTGGAGTGTGGTCGTCTCCTCTCTGCAGAGAAGCTCTGTGACTCCGGTCCTATGCTCACCACCATCAGTTTTGTGTGGTAGCAAATTACTTAGCCGAAGTGTTCAATATGTGAGTGGGCAGCCTCAGTCAGCGCCATCTTGCTGACCGCGAGTGACGCCTCCACCCAGCAGTAGTCCAGGACATCTTCAAGTTGTGGGGGATTGCTCAGATAGACTTGCTTGCCACTCTTAAGAGAAGTTCAATAGCCAAAATTCTGTGGTTTCTATTATCAGATGCAGGGGGCATTTGAGGCTGCATTTCGCTTGAAATGGAACTTTGGACTTCACTACACATTTTTCTCCATGCCTTCGACCTTTGCCTCCAGTGGGCCTCGATCATGCCCAAGTAATAGTAATTGCCACAGACTGGGCACGTAGGATGTGGTATGCAGACCTTGTTCAGCTCTCCCTGTGCACTCTTCTCAGTCTTCCTCATAGTGAAGGCAGTTTCAAGGGCAGGTTTACACACCAGCCTTCAGAGCCTACACCTACATGTCTGAAGATTGAGTGGTACAACTTGAGTGTGTTTTCTTTGCCCCCTGAAGTGACGGATGGTATTTTTTGAGCTAGGCCACACTCCACCAAAATGGTTTATTGCAGTAGATGGCATCCACCAGAGAAAAGTGTAACCAAAGGCAAGTAACTTGTTCTTCTTCACTGTTCTAAGTGACAAAGGTGAATAGGAAGCCAAGGAATTTGTTGAAAAAAACAACTTCTGTCTATACATGGCCAAAATGTTATTGCTTTATAAATTTGCTTTGTTTCTGCAGCATAAATATATGAATTTCTTTTCATATTGTAGTGAGGTTAAATTAAGCAGAAAAGCTTTTGTTAATGAGTGGCATTTTGAGATTACATTTGCTGAAGTGTACTCGAAAGCAGTTAGTGGGGATAACTTTTTCTAGCATAAGGTAGTTTCCTCAATCTTCTGCCAGGACTCCTTCCAAGCAACGATCATCATAACCAAAGATCGTGCCCAAAATCCTCCATGCATTGCTCTTCAGTCCCTTTTGAGACTGTTCAAGGAGACGGACTCTGGTTTTCCTGTGATTGGAATAGGCACTGATATTTTCAATGAAGCGTTCCCTGCTGTTTCGTATGTGAGTGGATGGTTTCGGAAATCTATTGTAGCAGTCATTGATTATCTTTTTTTATTGAAGGTGAGAGACCAGTTGAGAGATGTCATGGAAGGGGCACAATATGCCTACCCTGAAGTAGCTGACAAACACAGGCCTGGTTAGGTGGTGAATAATACCAGTATTGGCATACTGACAGAAATGCTAGATATTCCACTTTTCTTTTCTCATTATTAAAAACAGATGTTTCCTGTTAATATCAAAGCACTGGATGAGTGGCACACTGTGCAAGACCATTTCTTCTTCTTGTTCTCTTCCTCTTCTGTGTTAGGAACTATTTTAACATCTTCTATCTCTTAATCTTTTGCCATATCCTGAGGGGCATTTTCATCATCTTCCTTCTGTAGGTTGCACTTAGGAGCCTATAGTGCATGAGCACAGCTATCCATGCTACAACAGGTCCATCAGCACAGAGGACCAGAAGCCTAAAGGGCCCATGACTCCCCTACTATGGCTGTTCATAGTAGCTAATACTTGTGTCCTTTTCCCTTGCTTACATTAGGCCTTGTTGCACCCTTGTTAAACCACTGCTGCAGAGGTAATCTTATTGTTGAAATGCATGCATGAAGAAGTATTATTGACTACACGCTGCAGAGGCATAGCTGTTGAGACCAGTTTTATTGTACATAAGACAGGTTCTGCATTAAGCTGCACTTTCCTGGACCTAAATAGACAACTTTTTTAACACCCTGAAGACAAAGCACCACTCCGCATTCAGGGACAGAATGACATAGTGTTCCTTAACTTTCCCTGCCTGTTGCAAGCAATTATGTAACCTACATAGTTTCTGTCTTGTCCATCTAAAGGGCATTAAGCCTGCCAGGAAGTATGAGGGAGGTGATTACCAGAAGAAGTCTATTGGCCAGCTCCTCGGCTAGTTCTTTGTTCTCTTCAGTCAGGAGTGAAATTCTATGTAAGGAGGTGCATTCACTCTATGCCTTTATTATGATATGTCTGAGGTCCTTGTCATAGAGAATAACCGATAGATTATGTCTGTCGTCATCAGTAAAGCTCAAGATACAAACCTCATTTAGCAGGTCTGTCATTGTAACAATGTTTCTCTCTGGCCTTGTTTAATACAGTGCCTCGAAAAATTCAGCAAACATTTAGCATCTGATTTGTCAGTCCCGGTGCAGTCCCTGACTACTTGAGCCCATCTGTATTACTTGTCCCTTTTGCTTGGCCATACTCTTAGGTACTTAGTCCTGTTATCAATCTCATAGAGCTTTCACTTTGTACTAACATGGTGTGCCTTAGCTACTACATCACCCTAATCTTATATGCCACACAAGTGCAGGTAAGCAGTCACACACTATGGAGGTGGTGGGCATCCCTGAGTGCATCTTCCCATTTCAGAAGGTTTTCTTCAACAACACTGACCCTCTCACTGTCCATCTTATGTGGTACCGTACGCAATTGTATGCCAACCGACTAAACTTTAATAAGCTTCCCACAATACAGTATAGCTTTCTCTTAGATTTAGACCTGGTTTTCCAGCCAGCAGTCTCAAGATTCTAAAATTCCCATGAAAAATAGTTTAATTCTAAAAAGTTTTTAGACCCCTAAGTCAATCACATTTAGTCAAAAAAGCAGAAGCATGCAAAATATACCTCTCAGCAAGCAATGTCACGGAGCTCTGTGTTCTTTGAGATGTGACAATAAACATGATGGCATGAATACATAAGTTTTCTTACTGTGCCGAAACAGGTTTTCGTAAAAATCGGTACAATGCTTTGGTTCGAGAAGCGCAAGATATTATGGGAACAAGTGCTTTGAATTTCGCGAAATAATCAGTTAGGTTAGAGTGGTATATTTTTTTAACTATTTCTTTCTTCAGCGACTGTGTAGAAAGGAATAGGCAAAAAACTCTAAATGCTTCAGGAACGAGAAAATCACAGGTCCTGTGCCCTAATAAGGTAACAGGGCTCTTGTGCAATAAATCAGTAATCCTATGATTTCCATATACCAGTGGACGTGTTTCCAACCAACCAGTTATCAAGTTGAATTCCTGTCCAAGGCCATCGTATTTTAGCTTAAGTCTACATGTTCCAAATGTTAAACTTCCTGCTTCCCAGAATTAAATCTAATTAAGAACAAAAGCTACTTGAGGAAACTTTACAGCAAATGGAAATAAGAAAAGTAAGCATGCTGAAAATAAAGCAAATGCAGCCAAATAAGCAGCATGCACAGAGAAGCAGGTCAATATACAGTGTTTCTTTGTCTGTATCTTATTATGTCTTGCAGTGGCAGTAGCTTCACAGACTCATTTTGTTTGCCCTGGACTCCTGTGGTTTTTGTCATCCCTCTTTTTTTAGAACTTTTTCTTTTTGTCAAATCATTTGTGGTTTCATAATATGAATTGCAAGCGTTTTGACAATTTACGATTCATTTGAATAATTTCAGCAGCTTTTTCTACTTTGATTTCATCATGCCTACATTGTTCATTAAATACTCCTCATGTAGAAAAAGGAAAGCTTCACATGAACCCCAGATGGTGTGTGTGGGTTGTCTCCCATGCTTGCACATGGTGAAGAAGAGCATACCTTGCAAAAAAATGCCACAACACTGAAATACAAGAGCTGAATCAAGAGCACAAAAAGGGTGAAACAAAGGTACGAGCCAATGGGCTTCCTCCATTCCTACCAAGCTCTCAGCTCCTAATCTCTCTCTCGGAGAAGAAAGGGGAGGCATAAGAAATATTGGCATGCCTGACATTCACACCACTCCTATTCGCTGTTGGATGCCTCGCTCTCAAAGATATGCATGGTCCAGAAAACAAAGACACTGTTCAATGGCAAGGCACACACAAGTGTCCACAAACTCAACATTGCTTCATACTGCACCTTGTATTGAACTAGTCATGACTTCAACACTTATCTGTAAAATCTCAATGCCAAGAAGGCTACCTTTATATTCTGCAACTTAGGTAGCTTCTCTTGAATAGCATTCTCCTCCAGTGATCATCATATGTTCCAGTGACTCTATGGAAATGTCATTGCAACCATTACAGCTTCCAGAAAATCTAATGCATTGTACAGAGGCATCCTGAGGCAAAGGTCTGTGTCGCCTGAACATAGGAGCCTTTCTCCACCACATGCTCCTCCCTCTACACCCACAGGGGTTCTTCTGGTTGTCCCTGTTCATTCACTTCCACAACCAAATACTCTACATAATTAGTATACCATCAGGTGAACAGATCCTCTACTGATTATGCAGGCCTGGCGATTTCTGAAATGGAATGGCAATAAGAATATTTCTATGTCTGCAGCTAACATCCCTCAGGCATGACAAGGTCATGATTTTCAACTGAATGTCATTCTGTGGTCCGCATGCAGAAGAGCTGGGAGGCACAGGATGAAGTGTGAGTCAAAGATGCTGAAGGCTGTAGGCCTTGAAGAGAAGAAAAAAAATTAAATTTCACAGCAAAGAAATTGGTAATACCACCAACATCTCTAGCAGAGCTTCAAACAACTCAGTCATATTTACAGCTGTAACAACATCAGCCTTACTTAAAGAGGGCATCGTGTAGGGTGGGATACCACAGCAGCAGGATCACAGCAGCAATTTCTGTAGGGAAGCCCTCCTGCACTAAAGACCGTGACTACACCTCTTCTGTGCCCTAGTGGGTCATTCCAGTAGGGTGCAGTGTCATAATGCAGCTTTACAGTTGACAGAAAATAACGAAAGATAAATGGGTGCTCAATATTGTGCAAAATCGATAGTCTCCAACATCAGCGATTCCACCAAGAAAAGAACACAAATTTCAGCTGGATTTGCTATTTTGAGCAACATCTGCCCTCCTTCAAAAAACAGCCAGTGTGCTTTTTTTTCTCTTTCACATAGGGGAAGGGATTTATTGAGATATTTTTGGTCCAGAAAGAGGGTCCAAAATACAAATACAGGCCAATTCTAGAACCATGCAAACAAGCAAAATACTGCAAAGCCAATTAGTCAAATCAATGAAGATAGACAAAAAGCGTGATTATGACCTTGGCGGATGGGACATTCCGTCACAAAAGTGATGGATAGCCTGTCCGCCGTATTACAAGTTCCATTATATCCTATGGAACTTGTGAAATGGCGGGCGGGATATCCATCACTTTTGTGACAGATTAGTCCATCCGCCAAGGTCGTAATCAGGCCCTTTGTCTCTTACACGCTGTAAGACAGTCTCTACCATTGCTGTGCCCGCATAGCAGTGTTTTATAGGAAGTTCCATTTAATCAAGATCTACCGTCCCAGATGATAGTCAAAGCCACATTCCTGTTAAGGTGGGGAAAACACCGGAGAGTCCCACAGTGCAAGATTAATAGTCAGAGTGGGAAGTTTATTTATCACATTAGTCACCAGGGCAGTCCATTATACATCAAGGTCTTTCTGTCTTCAGAGGCAACAAACAGGATATTAATTCAAACCAACAGTAACATTACCATGTACTGTTAAGAAGCAAGGGAACACCAGATCAAGAACCACTATCTTTGTAAGTGAAAGCAGTATGGAAATAGATTCTTCTTAGAAATCTTTCCCTGAACGCAGTTCATTTCCTAGGGATTGAGAACTCTTAAAACATATGTTCTCAGCAGACAAACAAGTCCTGAATAGATCATCAGTGATGATGTGCTGCAAAACACTTTTTCGGAGAGTTAGTTTCTGATTTTTATGTCAATTAAACAATTTATTTGCTGGTATTATTTAAGAACCTTACTTGACTGGCAGAAAAATGTCTCCAAAGGTTGTCTTAGAAATGACCTAAGATTTTACTTAGATCGAAAAAAACACTTAGGGTGTTTAGTCAGCTTTTTCTCAATTAATCTGATTAGAAGAGGGACATAAGTTGGGTGTGGTAAACTAATGCATTCACTGCCAAAAATTGTTTGGTCACAGTTTTGAATCCCTGTAGGTCTACTCAGCTTTTCATTTTCTGATGTGGACAAAATGAGTACCACTGAGTTGGGTAACAAGTGAACATCGGGGTTTTAGAGCCAACATGTGCTTACCAAACAATCAAAATCACTATCTAGTAGCAGAAACCCATGAGTTCTGTGGAAGTTTATGTGCACAATGTCTGAAGTAGTTCATGTATTTCTTAGATTTTCTGAAGCATATTGTGACGTAACAGTGTATTTACCCAAAGGATCCATGCCTCTTGTTATATCCACCTGCTTAGTTGGTCTCTTTTCCTTTAATACGATGTCAGTAAATGCTGTTGTAGTAATTTTTGTTGTGCATTAATCCTGCGTGTATGTTTTAATGTTTCCTAATACTCTTCTAATGATACTTCTTTGTCTGGCTAGGTTCTTTCTCCAACTAGGTGACTATGGTTCAGCAATTCAATTTCTGGTCATGTCCAAATGTAATGATGAAGCATTCCAGCTGGCTCAACAGCATAATCAGATGGAGATTTATGCTGATATCATTGGTAAGTGCTACTTTGTGCGCTAATTAGCGCCAGACAGTTTTGCACACTTTTATGAACATCATCATGCATTTTGCATCTGCAGTTGCCATGTTTTTGTTTCTCAGCAGCCTTGCATCCTGCTGAGAGTCACTAGCTCTTGTGAACTGTGGCATGCACATCGCATAAGTTGTAGTAATAAGTGGTTGAACCAGTCTGTCGATTATGCTTAATCTATAAACTAATAGATAAATCATGTGTCAAAGACAGAGTACACGAAGCAGTGTGTGATTTGTGTAGTAATAAGCCTCAATAACTGAGATGACTTCGTGTAGGTCCTTAAATAAAATACAGTTTTGATTGTCCTCTTCTTTCAGCAAAGAGCAGTTATAGAATTTCCCATTTTTTCCAATGTGGGAAGTTGTGCCCATTGATATGTGTAATTGTTGTTCTATGAGCAGCATGATAATTGAATTCACTTGAGGTTTTAAGCAAGTGCTTGGGGCTACTGCATCATGCAGAGTGGAAACAGGGTAAGATTCAGCTGTCCCTTTTCATTGCCTTCAGTAGAGTGCAGGAAGGAACCCTGGCAATTTCCTCAGTCCTGGCACAATCCCTGCCCCACTTGGTTTCTGCTAGTTCTGCCACACAGCACATTGATATCGCATAATAGTGTCTTCCTACAGCATGCCATTCTTCCTCTGTGGCCCGTTTTACCCTGCGATAAGGATAAATAAATCTGTCCCTAGGAATTGAAGAGTGGTAGCATAGATTGGTGCAAATAGAAAGCTTTCCATGAGCCATACAATATATTTTGTTTTGTTTTGAGCTGTCCAGGTTACATATTACTGCTTTGGTTACAGGTTCAGAAAATACCACCAATGAAGACTACCAAAGTATTGCACTTTACTTTGAGGGAGAAAAGAAACATTTTCAAGCGGGCAAGTTCTTTTTACTCTGTGGTCAACACGCTCGAGTAAGTATGCACATAACAACTGGAATAGAGTGGTAATAGCAATGACAGAAATAAACAATCTCAATAAGAAGCTCAAGGTACTTAATGTAGCTAGATTTCCATGTTTCTGTCTGTTGTAGTAGTTATGTTATTCTAATATTTTCCCTCAAACGTTTCAAATTATTATTATTTTTACGGCATTATTTCAGCAGTATGTGTCAGTTAATGATTAAGAAATTAGCCTGATGTTCCAGCCATGTCACTCTTTAGTTTAGCACCAGGAAGCAGTAGAATTCTTACAGAGAGAACATTTCATTGTAAAAGGTACACCTTAAAAACAAGGTGTTGTACATGGAGCATTATAGTTGAAATTAGAATACAGAGGCCTGGGTGTAGGGGGCAAGTGGAAGGGACCATGTAATTGGGAAAGTTTGCGTATTATAATTTCTGATGGATGTACCCAACTGCAGATTCCCCACCAGGTGAATATTTCCCATGGCATCAGATTGGATCCGGAAGTAGTACCCCAGTGCACCGATAGGTGATGGTGTGTGGCTGTGCGCTGACTTTGTTCTGTTCCAGAAGTGACCGGCAAAGCCAAATCTACATGCCACCCATGCAGAATTGCCTTTCTTTTTGCACCTTCAGATGCTGATCTGCGTTACTCCTTTGTTATCAAGACCCATTTTTCATCCAAAAATGCAGCTTTGGAAGGGAAAGTGTCACACAGTTAAGACAACAGGGCACAAGCAATACGGACTGTCACAAACAGATGTCTGTGATGGACCCTCACAAAGTGTGTCATTGGTGCCTAGGGTCAGTGTGTGATTCAAGGACCTGTGATGACTGCGTTCAGATGAATCTAAAGGCCATACGGTCATGGACGTCAATTCACCGAAATGCCAGGGGTAGCGGAAGTAACATCACATGGCAGTTGACCTCCACTTTCACTCAAACACACATGCACACAAATTCACACTTACATACACTCTCTCACATAAACACACACTCACCTGCAAGCAAGCACACACCATGCATTTAAAAGCATTTTTTACCTCAGCTGCAATGAAAAGACATATATTATTATTCATTATTAGTGTAATAACAAATTGACACAAAACAAAGAGAGTGGAACCCGTACTGAAGTCCATAAGGACAAGCGGCCACTGTGTTCCTGGCACTCAGTTTGCTACCTCAGAAGCCCAGGGTTGCTGGGTTCAGCTGTGACCCCTGGCAACCCCTAAATGACGTCTATGCATACGGGGGACTGCAAGGCCAAACTGTACATCATTAGATAATGAAGACTCTGTACCACAACTGATAAAAGTCGAAAAGTACATCCTGTTCCAGCAGCAGATCATCATCACAGTCGAAGTCTTTGTGTAAGCCCAACAAAAAGCATAAGAAGTCAAAGCTGGAATTAGGCCCTTCCTGCAGCTTTCAAACTTCGGAGAGGTTGTAAAGAGGTCAGCCTATCTCCCAGTCTCGCTACCCGATGTCCATCGCAGCCGGTTCAGAGATTAATCCCAAAGTACCCTGAGTTCCCAGGTCCTTTAGTGACATTGCAGTAAGTGGAGTCTTTTAGTTAGGACATTCTGCAAATATTTTGGCACTTTTCTGATTCCTTCTGATGCACCTTTGGGCCCCAAGGGTTCCGCGGGGGCTTCCATTGGGGCTTCTGCCGGCAGATCTGCCCTCGCCACTGTCTGTGCCCCTTGAAACCACATTGTGCCAGTTCATTATGCACTGGCACCAATGCCGACCCTGGAGGAGAATTTTCAGCCCATTGTGCCTAACTCCTAATAGAATTCACTATGACGTCTTCCAAGGTCACATCCTGCTCCGACTAGCATGCAGCCAACAGGCAATTATTTTGATTCTGACACTTTGTCCTTACCTCAATGTTTTGAGCACAGACTTGAACAAATTATAGTTATGTGAAGAGGGTGATTATATCCCAAAATATGATGAGGAAAACTGGTACGGAGAACTCCAAGATGCCAATTTTCTTGATATTTCTACAGATACTTGCCTTTCATCCCCACCTCCCCAGTCCGCCTACTGAGGAAGGCGCTTTCTTCACATTATTATGCAGAGGACAGCAGAAGTTTTAGACCTACACCTTCCTGCTATGGAGGTGTAGACTAATGTTTTGACTAGAGTACTTCAGACTGGGCAGTTCCCTCAAGAAGTTCTCTTGCCATTTAATGAGGCCCGCACGGATACCCTTTTGGACACTTGGGCAAAATCATGTTCGGATTCACCTGTTATTAGGCAGGTCAGTCGTCGTCCTGCTCCAGCTGACCCAGCATTTCTTACACAACATCCGACGCCAGAGTTTAGTCCAACAGTCAGTCCCAATGCCTTCTCTTCCAGGGGATCCTCATCAATAGTCATAAACATTGAATATTCCCGCCCTTGTGCGGGGACCCCGGAGCATATATATATAAAATACATACATATTATCATGTGTAAAACAGCAATGCAGGCTATAATCATAAATAGGCTAAAATGCTTTATTTCTATGCAAGTTTTTTTGTTTTTTTTTTTCATATTATAAAATCACAATAGATCATAAATATCTACCTAAGCCCCCAAAAACTGGACTTAGGGAAGTAAACAGCAGTAAATAGCAGAGAAAAATAGAAAAAACCACATTGAAAAACAATGAAGCATTCTTAGCCAATAGGCTGCATGCAGGTTAACCCAGGAGAACCATAAAAACTTTGGCACCGTGCCTTTAAGACCCTGAGCACCTCCAGTATCCCACCATGCCTCAGGGGTGAAGGGAAGGTGACAGTTGGTTCACAGTTAGGTCAGTTCTTTTTTCCGGCTTATTCTGAGAGGATCCTGGAGCATTGAGCTCTGTTTTTCTGAGTTTTTCTTCAGAAAAATCCCTAAAAATAGTGTTTTTCCTGTTTACTCGACAGATAACATCTTTTGTCTGAGTTTGGCAGTCTTTTCTGACAGAAAATGCCATCTCTTTTTGTAAAATGTCCTTCTTGTGGGAAGAAGAAAGCCCAGTCAGACCCACACTCTCTGTGTATTGTCTGCCTGCCACAGAGTCACTGTCCTGACACCTGCAAGTATTGTAAGAAGATGTCAAGGAGGACTCTTAAAGACAGAGAGAAAATCAGGCTGCATGGGCTTCAGGAGAGGAAAAAGTCAACAGCCTCTTCACTTCCCAGGCCTCCAACAGAAGGAATGGCCAGATCGACGTCGACAGGTAGGATTGTGCCTGTTTGTTCTCCATCGACGTCATCGTTGCCACCGTCTCACCGGCATAGATCGCCGTCGACGGTGTCCAGACCGACGTCGAGGGACAAAGCGTCGAAGCATGGACAGCACAGGGGTACATCTCCGTCGACGGCAGGCCGCCGTTCGGCTTCGAGCCATCTCCGGCGCTCCCGTTCGCCGTCGAGAACGTCTCGCCCCTTGGCGTCGAAGGATAAGACGTCAAAATCGCCACGACGGCATGAACATCCGCCGTCGACCACTCGCCACTCAACGTCGAGGCACACGACGGCGAGTAGGTCCAGATCCCGCGATCGACGCTCGGCGTCGAGACATTCAACGTCAAGGCTTTCGACATCAGACCTTCGACGTCGAGAACACCTGAGCCATCGCATCTTTCGACGTCGAGGATGCAATCGACGTCGACACAACCTTCAGCTGTGTCACAGGCAGTAGAGCCAGCGGATAAAGCTCCCTCACCGGTGGTCTCTATACGGAGTGCATCATCCCATTCCAGAGCGGGCTCATCGGGGCATGTTTCTCCCATCACTCTATCACCTAGATGGTTAGAGAGCCTGAATAGACCGGCAGCATCCCCGGATTCCCAATACTCTAGGATGTATTCTCCTACTGCCTCATTACCTAGAACGCCATCGCCTACAACTAGAGCAGGACGGGCTCGTTCTGCTCCTCGTCAGCCGACCACAAGACCTGCACACTCTGCTACAGCTTCTCGTAGCAGGTCTCGTTCCCGAAGGAGAACCAGGTCGCGATCACCCTCTTGGTCTTCTTCAGGATCGTCTGTTGGGCGCTACTCCCCCACACTGACAGATTCTCCACCTGCTAGGATCTCACTGGTGGATGATATCACCACTTTTAATGAGGTTCTTTTAAGGGGAGCGCAGAAACTAAATATTGAGGTACCGGAGCCGGCCACCTCATCCTCAGTTATCTTTGAGACTCTACAACACAGATCAGTCTCGAGAAAACTGCTGCCACTAGTACCGGGTTTGCTGCAACCTACTATGGACACCTTTCTGACTCCAGCCACTCTCAAGTCTTCCCCGGCTAGGATTCAAAAGAAGTACAAAGCTCCGGAGCAAGATCCTTTATTCCTGCGGAAGGATCCGCCACCGGACTCTGTTATCTTAGCCGCAGCCAGAAAAACACACTCTGTGGCATCATCTTCCACAGTCCCCCCGGATAAGGAGAGCAGACACCTAGACTCCCTGGGGAGAAAGATGTGCGGTACGGCGGCATCTGCTATGAAGGTCTCCAGCGCCTCAGCACTTCTGGGCAGATATGACCGCTCTCTGTGGGACTCACTCCACAGATTTACAGAGAAGTTGCCCAGGGAAGATAGACAGGACTTCCAGGAAATCTTGCAGGAAGGGGGCCTAGTATCTAACCAGGTCATCAGCGTGGCGGCGGACGGGGCGGATTTGGCTGCGCATGGGTATGCGCACGGAATCTGCGCTAGGAGGTCTTCCTGGCTACGGCTCACTGGTCTGAAACAGGAAGCACAACAACGTATTTTAAACCTCCCATTCAGCGGGAATTCGTTGTTCGGTACCCACGCGGATGAAGAGATGGCCCGAATGAAAACAGAGGTGGACACTATGAGGGCAGTGGGCCTGGAACGTAAGAAAGACTTCAGGCGGAGGTACAGGCCGTACGACAGACGCCCATTCCAGCAGAGGGTTCAAACCCCTCACTGGTCTCAGAGGCCACAGCAACGACAGGGGCGTCCCCTGTTTCAGGCGCGTAGACCCACAAGAGACCGAGGGGCAAGTAGACCTCAACAGTCTACAGCAAAGACACCAACAAAGCAATGAAGCATTGCTCCCCTCAGCACTGTGCACCACTCCGGTGGGGGGAAGTATTACGCATCATCTTCACGAGTGGCACTCCATCACAAAAGACAAATGGGTGCTCAATATTGTCGAACATGGCTATTCTCTTCTTTTCAAAAAACCTCCTCCACACTTGCCACCAGCAAGATGTTTTCCTTCTCATCTCAGCCTGCTACGCAAGGAAGTTCTTGCACTCCTACAAAAGAAAGCTGTAGAAAAGGTTCCACCGGCACAAAGAGGAAAAGGGGTGTACTCCCGTTACTTTCTGGTGGCGAAAAAGGGTCAACAGGGCATCTTCAGGCCAATTCTGGACTTACGGCTCCTGAACAAGTACATAAGAAAACAGAAGTTCAGGATGCTAGCCCTTCACCAGATTGTTCCGCAACTGCATCAGGGAGACTGGATGTGCTCCATCGACCTACAGGATGCATATTTTCACATCCCAATAGCATCCAAACATCGGAAATTCTTACGTTTCCAAATAGCGTCACAGCACTACCAATTCAGAGTCCTACCATTCGGCCTGAAGTCTGCACCCCGAGTCTTTTCAAAATGTGTAGCAGTGGTAGCGGCACATCTTCGAAGACAAAAAATATTCGTCTACCCCTACCTGGACGACTGGTTATTGAAGGCTTCCTCTCCGGATCAGGCGAGAAAACATCGAGACATTGTACTAAGAACTTTCGAGTCTCTAGGTCTTCAAATCAACCACAACAAGTCAACCCTGATTCCAACACAAAACCTCCACTACCTGGGAGCTATACTAAACACAGAGCTCCAAAGAGTGTATCCTTCGGAGGAACGACTTTTATCGATCCACAGGAAGTGTGAACAACTATTAAAAGCCGATGCACCTACTGCTCGTCAGGTGACATCGCTTCTGGGCTCCATGGCTTCATGCATCTTCATTGTCCCGAACGCCAGGCTACACATGAGGCCCCTTCAGGAGGCATTAGAGAAAAACTGGAGCCAAAAGACTGGTCGCTGGGACGACAGAGTGCGACTACCAGCAGCGGCTTTTCAATCACTACAATGGTGGATGCACAGACCTCACCTGTCGATAGGTTCTCCGTTTCACCAGACAATTCCAGCCGACACTCTGGTAACGGATGCGTCTCTTCAGGGTTGGGGTGCTCATCTGGGTTCCTTCCAAGCTGAGGGTCTGTGGTCCGACAAGGAAAAGAACTATCACATAAATCTACTGGAGCTCAGAGCGGTCCATCTGGCTCTCAAATCTTTCTCTCCATTGGTTCAGGGGAAATCTCTCCTAATTCAGACAGACAATACAACCACAATGTATTATCTGAACAAACAGGTGGGAACAAGATCACTACCTCTATCTCGAGCGTCCCAAACGATATGGCATTGGCTCCTGGCCAGGGTTATGTCTATCACAGTGGTACACCTGCCAGGTCAGCAAAACGTAGAGGCAGATTTCCTGAGCAGACATCTAGAAGACGCGCACGACTGGGTCCTACACGACGAAGTCGCCGAGGACATCTTCGGTCAATGGGGTCGACCCCAGTTGGATCTCTTTGCAGACGAAGTAAACAAAAAATGCCCAGACTTCGCATCCAGGTTCTGCCGTCCGGGATCTCAAGGGAATGCCCTGTTGATCAACTGGTCAGGGATATTTCTCTACGCCTTTCCACCGATTCCCCTCATACCGGCAGTAATAAACAAACTTTACAACTCCAGAACCAGAATGATTCTGATAGCGCCACAATGGCCCCGCCAATTCTGGTACACGGATCTACTCAACTTATCGGAAAAACCTCACAGGAGGTTGCCGTGCAGACCGGATCTCCTGAGCAGAATGGAAGGCAGAATCCTACATCCCAACCTTCCCTCTCTGAGCTTGACAGCATGGCTCCTGAATTCCTGCAGTATGGGCACCTAGGGCTCTCACAGGAGTGCATGAACATCTTGAAAGAGTCAAAACGACCTTCCACACGGCGTTCTTACGCTTTTAAGTGGAAGAGATTTTACATCTGGTGCTCTCAACAAGGTATAAACCCCATACGAGCTCAGGAGGATGTCATACTGTCCTATTTGCTTCATCTGGCGAAGTCTGGTCTGCAGGTATTATCTATTAAGGTACATTTGTCGGCAATTACAGCTTATCGTAAGTCGCCTTCTCAGGAATCCTTCTTTACGATACCTGTAGTCAAGGATTTCTTAGAAGGCTTGAAAAAGGTTTTTCCTCCCATTCGGAGACCTTCTCCTCCATGGGAACTGAATGTAGTCCTGTCAAAACTTATGGGCCCTCCCTTTGAACCTATCCACAAGGCCTCTTTACAGCACCTTACGTGGAAGACGGCTTTTTTGGTGGCCATTACTTCAGCGAGGAGGGTCAGCGAAATTCAGACTCTGTCTTGCAGAGAACCGTACACGGTTTTTCACGATAATAGAGTGGTTCTGCGAACTCACCCATCTTTCCTTCCGAAGGTGGTGTCAGAATTCCATATCAATCAGACTATATCTTTACCGACTTTCTTTCCCAATCCGGAGACTCCGGCTGAGAAAGCATTGCATTCTTTAGACTTGAAAAGAGTGCTGAAATTCTATTTGGACAAAACAAAACCGATTAGACGTTCTAACCATTTGTTTCTGAATTATGGTCATTTAAGAACAGGAGAGGCAGCGTCTAAACGAACGATATCAAGATGGATTGTGTCTTGTATTGTTAACACTTACCAGCTGGCTAATAAGCAATTACTGGCTAGGCCAAAAGCGCATTCCACAAGGGGAAAAGCGGCTACTGCTGCCCTCCTTAACAATGTACCAATTTCCGAGATTTGTAAGGCTGCTACATGGAAGTCTGTGCATACCTTTACTAAGCATTACTGTTTAGACTCGGATGCAAGAGCGGATGCCCAGGTGGGGCAGGCCTCTCTTAGAAATCTATTTGCATGAATATGTATTCTTTCCTGCACTTCTTTCAGACAGTCCGCAGAGTCTAGGGATGGGCTTGCTAATCTATTCAATGTTTATGACTATTGATGAGTGTAGGAAGTTGGCTCTGTATGTGCTATTTCAAAGTAAGGAATAGCATGCACAGAGTCCAAGGGTTCCCCTTAGAGGTAAAATAGTGGTAAAAAGAGATAATACTAATGCTCTATTTTGTGGTAGTGTGGTCGAGCAGTAGGCTTATCCAAGGAGTAGTGTTAAGCATTTGTTGTACATACACATAGACAATAAATGAGGTACACACACTCAGAGACAAATCCAGCCAATAGGTTTTGTTATAGAAAAATATCTTTTCTTAGTTTATTTTAAGAACCACAGGTTCAAATTTAACATGTAATATCTTGTTTGAAAGGTATTGCAGGTAAGTACATTAGGAACTTTGAATCATTTCAATTGCATGTATACTTTTTAAGTTATTGACAAATAGCTACTTTAAAAGTGGACACTTAGTGCAATTTTCACAGTTCCTGGGGGAGGTAAGTTTTTGTTAGTTTTACCAGGTAAGTAAGACACTTACAGGGTTCAGTTCTTGGTCCAAGGTAGCCCACCGTTGGGGGTTCAGAGCAACCCCAAAGTCACCACACCAGCAGCTCAGGGCCGGTCAGGTGCAGAGTTCAAAGTGGTGCCCAAAACGCATAGGCTAGAATGGAGAGAAGGGGGTGCCCCGGTTCCGGTCTGCTTGCAGGTAAGTACCCGCGTCTTCGGAGGGCAGACCAGGGGGGTTTTGTAGGGCACCGGGGGGGACACAAGCCCACACAGAAATTTCACCCTCAGCGGCGCGGTGGCGGCCGGGTGCAGTGTAGAAACAAGCGTTGGGTTTGCAATGTTAGTCTATGAGAGATCAAGGGATCTCTTTAGCGCTGCAGGCAGGCAAGGGGGGGCTTCCTCGGGGAAACCTCCACTTGGGCAAGGGAGAGGGACTCCTGGGGGTCACTTCTCCAGTGAAAGTCCGGTCCTTCAGGTCCTGGGGGCTGCGGGTGCAGGGTCTTTTCCAGGCGTCGGGACTTAGGTTTCAGAGAGTCGCGGTCAGGGGAAGCCTCGGGATTCCCTCTGCAGGCGGCGCTGTGGGGGCTCAGGGGGGACAGGTTTTGGTACTCACAGTCGGAGAGTAGTCCGGGGGTCCTCCCTGAGGTGTTGGTTCTCCACCAGCCGAGTCGGGGTCGCCGGGTGCAGTGTTGCAAGTCTCACGCTTCTTGCGGGGAGTTGCAGGGGTCTTTAAAGCTGCTCCTTGAAACAAAGTTGCAGTCTTTTTGGAGCAGGTCCGCTGTCCTCGGGAGTTTCTGGTCGTCGTCGAAGCAGGGCAGTCCTCAGAGGATTCAAAGGTCGCTGGTCTCTTTGGAAGGCGTCGCTGGAGCAGAGTTCTTTGGAAGGCAGGAGACAGGCCGGTGAGTTTCTGGAGCCAAGGCAGTTGTTGTCTTCTGGTCTTCCTCTGCAGGGGTTTTCAGCTGGGCAGTCCTTCTTCTTGTTGTCGCAGGAATCTAATTTTCTAGGGTTCAGGGTAGCCCTTAAATACTAAATTTAAGGGCGTGTTTGGGTCTGGGGGGTTAGTAGCCAATGGCTACTAGCCCTGAGGGTGGGTACACCCTCTTTGTGTCTCCTCCCAAGGGGAGGGGGTCACAATCCTAACCCTATTGGGGGAATCCTCCATCTGCAAGATGGAGGATTTCTAAAAGTTAGAGTCACCTCAGCTCAGGACACCTTAGGGGCTGTCCTGACTGGCCAGTGACTCCTCCTTGTTATTCTCATTATTTTCTCCGGCCTTGCCGCCAAAAGCGGGGGCCGGGCCGGAGGGGGCGGGCAACTCCACTAGCTGGAGTGTCCTGCGGTGCTGTGACAAAGGGGTGAGCCTTTGAGGCTCACCGCCAGGTGTTACAGCTCCTGCCTGGGGGAGGTGTTAGCATCTCCACCCAGTGCAGGCTTTGTTACTGGCCTCAGAGTGACAAAGGCACTCTCACCATGGGGCCAGCAACATGTCTCTAGTGTGGCAGGCTGCTGGAACTAGTCAGCCTACACAGATAGTCGGTTAAGTTTCAGGGGGCACCTCTAAGGTGCCCTCTGGGGTGTATTTTGCAATAAAATGTACACTGGCATCAGTGTGCATTTATTGTGCTGAGAAGTTTGATACCAAACTTCCCAGTTTTCAGTGTAGCCATTATGGTGCTGTGGAGTTCGTGTTTGACAAACTCCCAGACCATATACTCTTATGGCTACCCTGCACTTACAATGTCTAAGGTTTTGTTTAGACACTGTAGGGGTACCATGCTCATGCACTGGTACCCTCACCTATGGTATAGTGCACCCTGCCTTAGGGCTGTAAGGCCTGCTAGAGGGGTGACTGACCTATACTTGCATAGGCAGTGAGAGGCTGGCATGGCACCCTGAGGGGAGTGCCATGTCGACTTACTCGTTTTGTTCTCACTAGCACACACAAGCTGGCAAGCAGTGTGTCTGTGCTGAGTGAGAGGTCTCCAGGGTGGCATAAGACATGCTGCAGCCCTTAGAGACCTTCCTTGGCATCAGGGCCCTTGGTACTAGAAGTACCAGTTACAAGGGACTTATCTGGATGCCAGGGTCTGCCAATTGTGGATACAAAAGTACAGGTTAGGGAAAGAACACTGGTGCTGGGGCCTGGTTAGCAGGCCTCAGCACACTTTCAATTGTAAACATAGCATCAGCAAAGGCAAAAAGTCAGGGGGCAACCATGCCAAGGAGGCATTTCCTTACAATGAGGATCCCCTGGAAGAGAAGGATAAGTTACTTACCTGTAAATCCTAGTTCTCTTCCAGGGGTATCCTCATCAAAGTCATAAACAACCCACCCTCCTCCCCGGACTCAAGTCTCCTAGAAGTGCAGGACAGATTATCTTTCTGATCAGTTACACAGATTGTCACCGTAAAAAAGTACTGACCTAACTGTGAACCAACTGTCACCTTCCCTTCACCCCTGAGGCATGGTGGGATACTGGAGGTGCTCAGGGTCTTAAAGGCACGGTGCCAAAGTTTTTATGGTTCTCCTGTGTTAACCTGCATGCAGCCTATTGGCTAAGAATGCTTCATTGTTTTTCAATGTGGTTTTTTCTATTTGTCTCTGCTATTTACTGCTGTTTACTTCCCTAAGTCCAGTTTTTGGGGGCTTAGGTAGATATTTATGATCTATTGTGATTTTATAATATGAAAAAAAAAAAAAAAAAAAAACTTGCATAGAAATAAAGCATTTTAGCCTATTTATGATTATAGCCTGCATTGCTGTTTTACACATGATAATATGTATGTATTTTATATATATATGCTCCGGGGTCCCCGCACAAGGGCGGGAATATTCAATGTTTATGACTTTGATGAGGATACCCCTGGAAGAGAACTAGGATTTACAGGTAAGTAACTTATCCTTCTCTACCATCCTGCTTGATCATGAGTCAAAACAAATAGAAACATTTGGCAAGCAGATTTTCTCCTATACAAGCCTTGCTCTGAGGACAGTGAACATCAGCTGTCTTTTAGGCCACTACTCCCGTGCCTTTTAGACAACACCCAGGTCAGGTGGGACAACGTGCAGCTCAGTCCCCTCCCCCTCCTCCATCGGCAGCTGCAAAACCTTGTTAGAGTCTTCTTGTGGGCACACCCACACTCTGTCATAGGTAGGATCCATTATTTCTTTGAAGGGTGGCAGGGTATCACTTCAGACTGGTGGGTCCTCCAAAAGATTCCAGCCTCTGATGTAGGAACTGGGTGTGATTTTCTCGGGCAGAAGACAGACAGAGGCCTTCATCCTATTTTAGATCTTCACAATCTCAATGCATTTCTGCAGAAGGACAAATTCAAAATGCTTAAGCTAGTCCTGTCTGCCCTGCATCCTGCTGGCAAACATACTAGGTAGCACATGCGGTCTCTGTAGTGGGACCTCAATTCCCAGTGTGGTGAGGTGCTCTTCCACAAAATTGGTGTATGCTAGTTGTTGTGACAGAGTTGTTGCTTTGTGCTGCACCCTACACATTGACCCACTAAAAGCGAAGGTGTCTGAACTTTTGTTGTCTGTTTTGTCCCTGGCTTAGCAAGGACTTGCTTCGGACATTGTTAAAGGTTATTTGTCAGCTCTTTCTGCAGTTGCTGGGACAGTTTTCTCTATTTAAATCATCTGTTATAATGAGATTTATGAAAGATTTGCCACATTTATTTCCACCAAAGCCCTGAGTAATGCCACAGTGGGACTTGATTTTAGGTTTGACCCTTTTGTGCAGCTGCACAGTTGTCCATTGAGACTTCTGCCATTGATCACTGTCTTTTCTATTGCCATTACATCGACTAGGCATGTGAACAAGCTGCAGGGTCTTTCTGTCAAGCCACCTTATACATCATTCTTCCCAGATAAGTTGGTGTTGGGGACCCATATTTCCTTTCTGTTGAAAGTGGTCACTCAATTTTGTCGGGCAAGTTATCGCCCTTCTGGCATTCTATGCTGCACCTCATCCCTACAAGGTGGGCACAACACCAGAGAGAACATATCAGATTGTATCCAGATGTTGGCAGAGACTGTAAAAGATCTGTAGTGGACTGCGATTGGGTCAGTGGCAGACCCCTTTCCAGTCCCCACCCAAATTTGATAGTGGTGACGGATGCATTTCTCTGGTTTCTGGCAGAGACTCGACTCCACATCAGTTTATTGGAGTTGAGCCAATCTGCTTGCTGTTGAAGGCTTTCTTATCCTCCTTCAAAAGAAGGCTACTCACTTACACCACCTCCATGTGATACTGCAGCACGCAGAGTGGGGTTGTGTCTTAGGTCCTGTAACAGGAGACTCTGTGCCTGTGACGGGTCGGACCATGCCGACACGCACACCAATACAACTTGTGCTGCCTCTGCCCCTGGCAGCAAGGAAGCAACCCGAGGGGAACGCCTTCCCATTGGATCCCTGCCGTGGCCGCGGGAAGGAGGAGCCGTAAAAGGGGTGGCTCCACGCTACCAAGACAGAAAGGATCCGGAGGAGCATTCTGAAGGAGCCGACTGGTGGAAGAACGGAAAAGAGACGGAGTGTACCCAAGAAGGAAGAAACTGAAGACGCTGGGAATCCTCAACAGAAGAGTGGGCCGGAGCCGGAGCCGACACCCTTGCAGTCCCGACTCAGAAGCAAGGACCGCTGGCCCCGGGGAGCCCATGAGTGAACCTGCCACGCTTCAGGAGAAGCGTGGCAAAACCAGGCCTCTGGAAAGGAAAGAAAGAAGAAGACGAGATTAGCGGCCAGAAGAGAGAAGACGTCTACCCACCCCTACCTTACAACTCACCCCACGGCAAAAGCAACCACCCTGTAAAAGAACAATAAAACCCACTTACCTTAAAAAGACAAACAGTCTGGTGTACTTAATCGGCCATCCTATTACAAAGTGGTGTCAGAATTGGGATTTCAAGCCTAACTAAACCCCAGAATGGAAGAAAAGCCCACCATGGCGGATGTTATAGCTCAGTTAGCGGAAGGACAACGCCATCTCCAGTTAATGTGGGAACAACAGATGAACGACGCTCGTGAGGAGCGTGAGGCCTTACAAACCGCCCTTAAAAGCCAGGCCACAATCACGGCTAACAACCAACTAGTCCATGAGACTGCAATCGGTAAACTAACTGAGACTATCGCTCACACTAAGGTACATCCCAACGTACCAAGTAGGGTGCTACAAAAATATCAGGACCAGGAAGACCCGGACTCGTTTTTCCTTAATTTCGAGAGGGTGGCAAGCTTGGCTTGTTGGCCAGAAGAGAAGTGGGGCCAGTATATTGCCTCACTATTGACTGGACAACTACAAGCAACATACCAAGCTATTAATCCTACTGGTAATCTTCCATGTAAAGATATAAAGAAGACCATCCTAGAATGGGTAGGACTTGACAGTGAGAGTTATCGGTCCAAGTTCCGACACATGAAGTGGCTTCCACAGGAGAGCCCACGTACCCTATACTACAGGGTACAACATGCTGCTGGTCGATGGTTGCATCCCACCGAAAACACGCGAGAAGAGATGTTTGACATAATAGTATTGGAACAATTTTTAGACGCCCTACCCAACACTACCCGTAACTGGGTTCGCCAACACCCCGGGTTGAGTAATGAAGCGGCCATTGAACTAGCCTGCGCTTTTCACAGGAGTCCCGACTTTAGAGCCAACCCCAGCAGATCCCCTGTTCCCTCCCCTATGCGTCCCAGTATAGGAAAAGGAGCTACCCCACGACCTCAGGGTACACATGATCTCGACAGGGTCGGATACCCCATCCTCTCCAATCCTCATTTTCCCTCAACCGGACCTCAGTGTTATCACTGCTCGGAATGGGGTCACATCGCACGGTATTGTCCTCAGAAAAAGGACATGGAAGAACCGATGGAAATAGGAGTCACAAAAGGAAGGGTGATGTGGGCAGGAGAAACAAAACCTACATACACCCTCCCTATCCTTCTCAATGGAAAGGAAAGAGTAGCCCTGGTAGACTCGGGTTGCAGCCAGAGTGTTATACGTCAGGAACTGGTTGAACCCAGACATGGGCTACCCCAGGCACAAGTATTAATCGCCTGTGTCCATGGGGAGCAGGCGTACTATCCGGTGGCAATCATCAGTTTTCAGTGGAGAGGAGAGGATGAAAATCTCAAGGTGGGGGTATTACCTCACCTTGAAGAAGATATTATCATTGGGACCGACTATGCGGCCTTTTCTCTTTTGTTGACCAAAGCAGGACAGGAACATATCATGAAAAAATGGTGGGAAGAAGTGCCATATGACGCAGGAAAGATAGTCGACCACCCAAACTCCGTCTAAGTAAACGACAGAAAAGGATACAAAAAAAGCAATATTCGGGAATAGACTATGGAATCCAGGAGACGGAACCAGGAGCCATAGGCAAGGTATACACAGTTGCCGGAGATTTTAGACAGAGTCAGAGGGACGATCCTTCCTTAAAGAACACATGGGAAAAGACATTGAGTAACGAGGAGCCTGGGGTGGGACCGAAATTCCACATCCAAAATCATCTTTTATATAGACTTCCCCAGTCTACTAATGACAGGCAGAAACAATTACTAGTCCCTAGTAGTCACCGACAACAGGTTCTGCAATTAGCTCATGGGGACCAAGGGGAAGGGCATCTTGGTAGGGAGAAGACTGAGGTGGCAATACTCCGGAGATTCTATTGGCCTGGGGTCTTCGGGGATATACGTAGATATTGCTCGAATTGTCCTAAATGCCAATTATATAATCCTGTCAGCCAACCCCCTGATCCATTACAACCACTCCCAATTATAGAAACCCCTTTTTCCCGGGTGGGCATGGATATCATCGGTCTCCTCATTCCGTCCAGTAGAGGTAGACAGTACGTCCTAGTGTTGGTTGATTACGCCACTCGCTATCCCAAGGCTATTCCCCTCTCCAGCATGCACACGAAAGTAACAGCCCAAGCAATGATTGAGTTTTTCTCAAGGGTCGGTTTCCCTAAAGAGATCTTAACTGACCAGGGCACACCTTTTAGGTCCCGGCTTATGGGGGAATTAAGCAAAACATCGGGGATAAAACAAATTAGAACATCAGTGTATCATCCCCAGACTGACGGTCTCGTGGAAAGATACAACCGGACAATTAAATCTTTACTCAGGAAGAGCATTGATGAAGATGGAAGGGATTGGGGAAAAAAGCGACCCCTTGTACTCTACGCAATACGTACACATACTCAATCCTCCCTGGGTCATAGTCCATTCGAATTGTTATTTGGCCAGCCACCCCGAACTCTTCTCGAAATGTTAGTCAAACAGTGGGAAGAGACGGACGAGGAAGCAAAAGACCTCCTTACATATACTAAAGAATTGAGGGAAAATTTACAATTGGTCTGGGAAAAGGCCCACACCAGTCTCCTAGAAGTCCAAGACAAACAGAAGAAAGGATATGACACCTGAAGTGTGCTTCATACTCTTAACATAGGAGATAAAGCACTGGTCCTCCTTCCCAGTAGCGAGAATAAATTATTAGCACGGTGGCAGGGGCCATACGAAGTAGTAGAGCAGATCAACCCCACAACTTATAAATTGGCTTTCCCTCATAGACACATAGAGAACAGATCTATCACATAAACCTGTTAAAAAAAATGGCAAGAACCTGATAGTGTCCAAAGGGTCCAACACATCACTACTGACAATAGTGAAGATATCCCGTACCCCTCCCTTTCCCTCCCACAAGGGCAGGAGGTGTCCAAACCTCTGATTAATACATCCCTCTCAGATCCACAAGTAATATCCCTCTCACAGGTCATAAGTTCCTATGAGGATGTGTTTTCCAAACAATCCGGACATACCCCTTTAGCTGAACACGGCATCCGCACCAAGAGTGAGGCTATATCAAGACAACGACCCTATCATGTCCCCGAGGCAAAGAAAACCTTAATTGAGCAAGAAGTCCAAAATATGTTAGGTGCAGGGATCATGGAGCCATCCAACAGTCCGTGGTGTTCTCCTGTCGTGTTGGTCCCAAAACCGGATGGGAGTACTCGGTTTTGTGTAGACTACAGGAGGGTTAATGAACTAACATATTTTGATGCCTACCCCATGCCCCGTATAGACGAGCTGTTAGAAAGATTAGGACAAGCCAGGTTCATGTCTACTCTGGACCTGACGAAGGGGTATTGGCAGATCCCCTTGAAAGCAGGAGACAGGGAAAAAACGCATTTGCAGCCCCCTCAGGGTTGTATCAGTTTACTGTTCTTCCCTTTGGATTACACGGTGCCCCTGCCACATTTCAAAGACTAATGGATAAGGTCCTACTTCCCCACCAACCATATGCGGCCGCATATCTAGATGACATAGTGATATATAGCCAGACATGGACTGACCATCTCAATCACTTGAAATCAGTCCTACAGGCATTGAGGGAAGCCCAGTTAACTGCTAACCCCGAGAAATGTAGACTGGGATTTACCGCGATTCGGTATTTAGGGTACGCCTTGGGGCAAGGACTGGTCCGTCCACAAATAGAGAAGGTAGAAGCAATCCAACAGATCCCGATTCCTAAGTCAAAAAAAGAAGTACGTGCCTTCCTCGGTCTGGTAGGGTACTATAGAAGGTTTATACCACAGTTCTCAACAGTAGCCGAACCACTAACCAACTTACTGAAAAATACTACTCCTAAAACCTTCTCCACCCTTCCTGAGGCAGCCCTCCACAGTTTTGTCTGTCTCAAGACTGCCTTGACTACCGACCCGGTATTGTGCTGTCCCGATTTCCATAGCCCTTTTTATTTACAGACTGATGCTTCGGACGTGGGACTGGGGGCTGTGTTATCGCAAACACAAACGGACGGATCTATCCACCCCGTCTTATACATCAGTAGGAAATTACTCCCGAGGGAAACACACTACCCCACCATTGAGAAGGAATGCCTGGCCATTAAGTGGGCTGTTGAGTCTTTACGTTATTATCTCAGTGGGCGTACCTTCACCCTCTTGACGGATCATGCGCCTCTCACCTGGCTCGCTCGTAATAAGGATACGAATGCGCGGGTTCTAAGATGGTTTCTCTCTTTGCAACCCTTTTCCTTCCAGGTGAGACACTCTCTGGGCCGTCACATGGTGAATGCTGATTACCTCTCCCGCCATCCTGCTCCTGAGCGTCATCGGCAGACGCTCTCTAGGGGGAGTGTATGTGACGGGTCGGACCATGCCGACCCGCACACCAATACAACTTGTGCTGCCTCTGCCCCTGGCCGCACGGAAGCAACCCGAGGGGAACACCTTCCCGTTGGATCCCTGCCATGGCCGCGGGAAGGAGTCGTCGTAAAAGAGGTGGCTCCACGCTACCAAGACAGAAAGGATCCGGAGGAGCATTCTGAAGGAGCCGACGGGTGGAAGAACGGAAAAGAGACGGAGTGTACCCAAGAAGGAAGAAACCGAAGATGCTGGGAATCCTCGACAGAAGAGTGGACCGGAGCCGACACCCTTGCAGTCCCGACTCAGAAGCGAGGACCGCTGGCCCCGGGGAGCCCATGAGTGAACATGCCACGCTTCAGGAGAAGCGTGGCAAAACCAGGCCTCTGGAAAGGAAAGAAAGAAGAAGACGAGATTAGCGGCCAGAAGAGAGAAGACGTCTACCCACCCCCTACCTTACAACTCACCCCACGGCAAAAGCAACCACCCTGTAAAAGAACAATAAAACCCACTTACCTTAAAAAGACAAACAGTCTGGTGTACTTAATCGGCCATCCTATTACAGTGCCTCTTGAAATGGCCAGACCACCATGGAATTTCTCTGGTGGTGAACCACGCAGCAGGAGCTTTAGGGCAGTCAGAGGTGGCTCAAGGTGTCTTCCAGTATTAGAAAGAACCCTGGCTGGATCTTTTTGCCACCACAGAGAATGCGTAGTGGCAGCAATTTTGTGTGTTGCAACTTCCAAGTCTGCTCTATTTTGGGAATGGTTTCTGTGTAGAGGGGAGCCCGAGCCCGAGACTCCTGGATGCCTTCCCACCACTGTCTCTTTTGCCCCAAGTTCTGAAGATGATCAGGAATGACCAGGACCAGGTCATACTAGTGGCGCCGGACTGGACCAGTAGAGTTTGGTACCCGTAACTCCGGGACATGAGCATCTTTTCTCAGAGCAAGTTGCTACTATGGTAGGATCTCCTGTTGCAGCAGGGCAGAGTACTGTACACTGGCCCACACAATTTGCATCTCCATATTTGGACATAAGGCAGCGGTGGTTGACCTCGTTTGACCTTCCTCTTTAGGTCGTTGATGTCAGCTTGTGGTGAGGTATTCCTCCATAAAATTGGTTATGCTAGTTGTTGTGACAGTTGTTGCTTTGTGTGGCACCCTATACATTGACCCACTGAAAGGCAAGCTGTCTGAACTTTTGTTGTCTGTTTTGACTCAATAGCAAACTGCAGGCTTTATTTTTCTCTGTTTTGTATATTTTTTTCTTGACAAACTGGTCTTTTGGAATAAGACATCTTCCTACTGAATATGGCTAATCTGTTTCACCTGGGTCAGTGAATCACTACTGTTTTTCAACGTGCCTCCTCATCTCTCCAAGGAGGAGTACAGCATGCAATACCTGCCTGGATCCTTGTGGGGCTTTGGTACATCCAATCTCCAACACTTCCTAACTTGATGACAATGCAGTGCAATGCTGTGCCATGTCTGTGAACTTATTTATTGATTTGTTGAACTTGGGTCATGTGATTATGCCACACAGGCACTTTTCCTGGGTTTGGAGTCTACACTTTCCCAACAGGGAGCTGAGTCTCCCCAGAATAACTCAAGCACATGACAGTCTTACCCCATATGAAATAATTTTGCTGCTTGACTACTGCATTTGGGCAAGTATTTGAAACACCTGGCTGCCTTTCGTGAAATTAATGCAGCATAAGATAGATGTAGTGCATATAGTTAAAGCACAATAATTTGAACTCTGCATTACTGGAGACTTTAGCCATGTGGAATAAACTCATTCGCAGTTAGTGCTTACAAATCAGCAGAGATCATTGCTCTGATCATCCAGTATAGTCGAACTACTAACGTCCTAGAGCCAGCAAACACCAATAATGCTTTAGGAACCTCAGAAGTGGGTGATTCGAATGCTTATGCAGCTCCTAGTTGACTGGGCTGCCTTTGATAACACGGTGTGTATGATAAATTGGCCAGCACAATGCACTTTTGCCTACATTCTGTAAAGTTGAGCAAGCGGTTATTTATGGACAGATCACTGACCTTTGGGACACTCACCGTCATCAATATTGTGTTACTAACTGCTCTATTTCCTGCCTCAGTGAAAAGGGAGGGACACCACAAACATAGTTCAGGTGCATAAGTTACCTTCACATTTTGTTTTGCTGAGACATTTGTTCCAGCAATATTAGGTCACTTGCAGCAACTTAGGTTACATATGCTTCAGCTTACGTCCTTGTATCAGGCACTGTGAACCTTTTTGATAGGTATTTGGCATAGTGGCTTATGTATGTATTTAGCCTCTACTGAAACCTTTCTGTTACTTACTGCAGTTTAGCAGCCACATAAAGTCTCCAAAAAATGTACCCTGTGCACCCTGTCTGTAACTTGTATTTGTAACTTGCTGAACGAAGCTCTACATCTGCCACCATTCCAGATAAAGTCAACCAGCTGTGAATTTAGATAGCAAAAGACAGAGCAAGTGACAACCACTTCTCCTTTAGTGACCAAATAGAGTAATGTGGTAAGTATTATCCTTTTCAGTTAGGGAACAACTTGCCCATCACAAACGATGACAGTTGCTTCCATATGAAATGGAGCAGTGCATCCCATTTACAGCTCTGGAGATATTACTTTCATTAATGTCTGTCACCCGGTGACAAACTTGAACACTCGGGTGTGAGAAAATGCATTCTTCCTACCTCAAAGCCAGGTTTACCTCTTGCGTTTGAATTGGGATGTGTATGTGCAAAGGGAAAACACTTTATATATTCCTGTTGACCTTTAACCCAGTTACAGAGCCACAGTCGTCTAACCTACACATCAATGGGGTCAATCCAGTCTTGACATTCCACAAGGATAGAAAGATTAAATCTGAACATAAAGAAATGGTGCGTGTCTCTTTACCTGGTTTTAACCTCTGTTTGCGCCCTCACACAGAGCACCTTATGGCTTCCTGAACCAGCACAAACAATTATGGCTACAAGGGACAACTCTGTCTATGCCCCTCCTGGCAGACCAAGGACCAGATATGATGCAATAGATTTTATCTCTTGCAACAAGATCATTATACAACAGTGGGATCCAAGCAAGTATTTACTTGTGGAAACCTATGCACTGTAACACTTAACATTTATTCCCGTCCCATGTTATCATAGGCCTGCTCAATATCAATTCAAGACACAGTGTTACTCTCCTTGGCAGATACCCTGTCTAAGATGTAGAAACTCATATGGATTTTGCAGGAGGTGCTCTTGTCTGGCACAAAGGCTCCGGTCTGGATGCACAAGACTAGGTAGGACCTTCATCAGTCGTGTATCCAGTGGTTTACCTAAGGTTTTAACACCCAGATAAACAGTGATAGAGCCCAGTACAATTTAATGTCTTTTGGGTCAGTAAGGAGTTTGGGTAAACCTCCTATAAAAGCTGCCTCCTGGATCACGGTAGCACATGCATATTTGTAGCTGCCATATACTTGTCTAATAATACCAGACTTGAACTCAACGGGGAAACCATCTCTCCCCAACACTTGCCTAGTTCTAGCTGTTTAATTGCACATTTTATTTTCTCTAAGAAGCATTTCCAAGCCCCTTTCATGTCTGTGAGTCAATATATTCAACTTTACTATCCTCATATATGCACTCAGTACTGTGCTGCCATAAACATTTGGCTTTAAATATAGTAGGTCATACTACTCTGTAAAGGAAGCATTATAATTGGGTTTTACGAATGTCCATATTCTGATTTGCCACTGTAGTGTTGCCACATGGGATTGATGTATTTCTGAGTGAGTGAATCAGGCCAACAATTCCAAGTCGTGTCCTTGGTATGCTGTTTAGGATATTTTCTTGATAATCAGTTAAGTCTAACAATTGGATGTATAATTTCCTTTTACCTTGTAAATCAGCTACCATCATTGTGTATGTCACTGCTACTCTTTTTCATTTTCTCTTCAAGTGATTTCAGGCCATTGTGTAGGGCTGCAGTCTCCATAGGAGGTATTTATATAGACCCTCTGATAATTTTAAATGCCTCACATTCTACATATACATCTCCCACTGATTCCATGCTGTCTTGAAATTAAGCATATATGGAGTCTCTCAGTGTCCCCATACATTCTGTGTCATTAATATTATTGCTTGCATTCACTAGTTTAGAATACATGTCTACCTCAGTTTAAGATTAGCATAATGGATTATGATTCAAAATCATTTTGTGGAGTTATTCTATGTGTGCAACACAGCTACATAGTGTAGCAGTGCATAGTATCATGTCTACTATTACCTTTCTTTTGGAAGCACTTCCCTCCACACCTTCGCAAAGTTCCATCCTTCTGTCCAGCCTGTTTAGCAGTTGTCCTACCCACTGCTGTAGCCGGAATCAGAGGTCAAAATCATTCCAGGGATTAATTCACCACAGAAATAGTCACCACCATTATCATGGGTAAATATGGCGTCATCGCCATGTAGGATGGCAATTAATCATTATATTTATCTTGCGCTGTGCTCAGACTATATATACAAAGAATTTCTACTGGAATCACTGTCCAACCCTCTTGCCCCCCTCAATCAGCAAAAAATCTGCCTTCTGTGTCTTTGTTTTCCCTGCTGAGTGTGAAGGGTCCTGGCAAATGCTAAATATGTCATGCAGTACATTTGTCCCATCTATATTTTTCAACTTTGTGACCTCAGGACTTGTCAACTGCATTTCTTATAGTAGGGTGAAAGGCACTCCAGTTCTTAAATAGGTGTGGACCGTCCCTGAATCTCTTGGACAGATTTGTATCTGGAAAATGTAGCCTTTACTACAAATATTCAGCCTGTTTTCACCTATCTGCAACAGTTCCTCATTTTCAGCCGTCTAGTTCAACCATCTTTCATGCTCCTCTTATGTTCATTACCTTTAGGCCCTCCACTACCAGGTTTAACTTTTCCCCCCAGTGTTTAAAGGACTGCCTTCTAGTCTGGGAGATTAATCTTTCAGTGGCAACCATAGCCCTGATCTGCCATCTGGGCATAAGCAAAACATGCCTAAGCCCATCAAATAACTACCTGCCGGGTTCCTATATAGGTCAGTAAATCTATGTAAGGGGGCAACTAATATCTTTGTCGCTTTCATGCATTCAAACTCAACTCCCACTGTCACCTGATCAGTAATATGTCAGTGATGAGCAACAAAAGGAAATGGGAACCATTGTTATATATTGTGAACTGCTCCATCCCACAAGTACCTCAGATTCCAGGGCAAGCCTCTTGGATTCTACTACACTGGCCTCTTCTATGTTGCAATCACCATGGAAGTCTTCTCCTTCTGCATTGGGATTGAAATCCATGTTCATGTTTCCTTCATTGAAGCTGCACACTTTTCTCTCCATTAAAGTACTCTTTTGGAGAAAAATACCTCACCTTAATTAATGACTTTTAGTTAGGCTGAGGAGACGAGCATGTACTTGAGCCCATGTTTGCAGAACTTTACTTTAATCTCTTGGAATAAGTTCTAGTATTGCACAATGCCACCATGTAACCAGGGAATAGAAGCACCTACTGTTCTCTATCTCAACAAGTCTATTTTGCCTGGCCCTCTGAAACAGTCGGTGTTGGTTCCTGTAGTTCTGTAGCTGTGCCACCACTGACAGGGGTGGTCCTTTGATACCAGAGGGATCCCATAGACCTTGTGGGCAAGTAAAACTGTGAAGAAGTGAAAAAGACCCTTCACAAGTCACCTCATCCGGATTGAGAGAGTTAGGGATAAACGTGCTGGCAGTGTAGTAAGATGAAATTCCAATTGGATGTGTCTACACTTTGGGCACAATAATCTCAATAACAGTTGCGCCCCCTGGTGTTTGTGAGGTGGGGAACGGACTAGTACTAAAGGGAGGGGTGAATTGGGCCCAACATCTGCTGCTGAAGTAAAGGTGAAGGCCCCTCCAAATTAGGAGATATGGTGCTTGCCACACTCCCCTTGGGGCCAAAGACATATGCTTCAAGAAACCCCTAGGTAGGCAACCAGCATACACAGAGCAGCACTATCATAGAGGTATAATATGTCATTTTATGTGTATTTGTATAGCACACAACTTACCCTGGAGGATGTCCTGGCTCTTAAGCAGGAGCTGTATGTGCAGAGCCAGGGTCGGGGCTAGAAGGTCTTCAGTTTCCTGCAGAATACAAGAACTGAGGAGGCAGCTTTGATGTGCAGCGGAAATCTTTTTCAGTTTTAGGAGCGAGGTAGAGAAAGGCACGACTGCCAGCTGAGCCGAAGTGTCTGGTAGCTTTGTTGAACCTTATGTGGCTGTAGAGGTTGGTTAAGACTTTGTATGTGTGTGTGAGGAATGTGATGCTTGCACATTTGTGGCTTAAGAGCGAGTGGAGCTCTTTGAGGTGGGGTGATGTGAGTGTGGGGTCAGAGGTTGACAGTGAGCCTGGTGGCTGAGTTATGCATGGTCTGGAGTCTTCTCGTCAGTTGAGCACTGATTCCAGCATATAGTGATGGTTCTGAGAGTGTTGATGGGAGGGCATTGAAGATCCTCTAGAGCATTTTGACTGAGTGGAAGCAGGGGACCGAAACCGTATTCATTTAACGAGTCCCCGCCAAAAGGTCTAGCGATGCTGGCATACTAGTCAGGCAACCATTGAGCAATTAAGTGCTCCTGTCAGCAGCCATGGCCTCTTGCTGCTACCTACACCATTCACCCTGCCTGCAGGATCACAGGAGCCCCAAGGTCAGGTGCCATCTTAAAGCCAGTGCCCTTATCATGATAATACCAACTTACTTTCTCCTGGTAGACTTGATGTAGCTGTGGTGCTCCAT
The DNA here is from genome assembly GCF_031143425.1 of Pleurodeles waltl. Classification (NCBI taxonomy): domain Eukaryota; kingdom Metazoa; phylum Chordata; class Amphibia; order Caudata; family Salamandridae; genus Pleurodeles; species Pleurodeles waltl. The sequence goes on along the minus strand of NC_090437.1, from coordinate 1,025,814,754 downwards.
TATTAATTCAAGGTATCTTTATTATTGTTATTATGAGTGAAACATGTCTTAGACAATCGATTGCTTGCTGCGCTCCCAAGGGGAAAGGACTAACATATAAATTTAGACCGGTAGTTTACTTTACCAACTTAAATTATTAAAGAACATGAATGATGGATCAAATAAACTAATGTTTCATGCTTGAGCTCAAGGCTGGATTTAGGACTGGTGGCACCCTGTGCGACAGTTTATTTTGGCACCCCCCACCCCATGACCTCCTCCTCGGTTTCACTCACTCCCACCTGGTAAATGTGCCCCTCATTTCTCCATCGCTCCCCTTTCACATACATTCATGTGTTTTAAAGCACTTGTAAAGGCTGGCGTTACTAATCCACTCAGCTATCCACCTAAAATATAGGGACATATTTAAAAGCTCCTATCGCCATTCTAACGCCACATTAGCATCATTTTGTTACGTTAATGTGGCATTAGAAGGCCAAAAAGCCAGTGCCATATTTACAAAGCTGTGCAATGCATGCATTGCACCACTTTGTAACCATTTGCACTACAATTATGGCTGTGCCAGGCATAATGTATGCAAAGGTGCGATTTCCCCCCCCCTCCCCACCACCACCAGGCATTAAAAGGAGGCTTTCCTTAGGTACAATGGGAATCTGACTGCTTTGCAGGATCAGCATCAAAAATGTGTACTCTAATCCTGCAAGGCCTGACTAGCGTAAAAAAGTCTGACACTAGTCCCCCAACTACCGCCATGGTACTCTGTATTTTAAATATGAGGCACACATGGTGGTGTTGGGGGGACACTAAGGGGAGCAAGAAATGAGGTGCAGTACTGTGTGCAGCGCCATGTTTTTCAAATATACCCCAAAGGGGCATATTTAAAAGCTCTTAGTGCCATTCTAAAACCACATTAGTGCCATTTGAATACGCTAATGAAGGCCAAAAATGCTGCACCATATTTACAAAGTGGTGCAATACATTCATTGCACCACTTTGTAACCCTTTGCGCTACATTAAGGCTGCACCAGGCATAATGTATGCAAAGGGGGTGATCCCACTAAGAGGGGCCAAAAAAATGACACAAAGAAATTTGTCAGATTTCTTTGCGTCATTTGTTTCCAGCACTTTTAACGCCTGCTCAGAGCAGGCATTAAAAGGAGGCTTCCATTGGTTACAGTGGGCCTCTGGGTGCTTTGCAGGATTAGCGTCAACATTTTTTACACCAATCCTGCAAAGTGCCGGACTCGTATAAAAAATTCTGAAGCTATTCCCCTAACGCACGCTATGGTGCACTATATTTTAAATATAACACACACAGTGTGGCATTAGGGGGGCGCCAAGGGGAGCAAGAAAAGTGGCGTTGCACTATGTGCAGCACCACTTTTCTTAAATATGCCCCATAGTTCTGTTTTTTTGCAGCAGGCATATTAACCCTCTATGCTACTTTACGTGGAGTCAAAGCTGCAGCTAGGCAAAACTCCCATCTCTCTCCCTAGCAGGAACATTAATCACAAGAGGTATCTTGACATTTTAATTGTTTCCTGAAGGCTGGACACACAAGGAACTTTTCAGCAGGTGCTTTTAAATCGCACGTTTCGGAATCTATTACTAAACACAGCCCCACCCTCCCTTCCCCCCCCCCCCAAGGTCAGTGCCCGGTGCGGCCGCACAGCTCGCACCGCCCAAAAGCCGGCCCTGCTTGAGGTAGTTTTAATTATGATCAATATATTACAATTGACATGTTAATTTATAAGCACTTGAATATATTATTCTGCAGATGTTACAGGCTTGGAAATGAGGAATGGAGAGCTGGGCACAAATAGGAAAGTTTTATTTATTTTATAATTTTTTACTGGGTTTATAAGAAAGCACAACAAAATTTCACCATTTTTATGACAGCATTGTAAGATAGTGTGTATGATCCAAATTGGGGTTTGGGGGCATCCTCTTATTACATAGACTTTGTGGAGTACAAAAACCCTAACATCCATATGATACTATCAACAATATCATGGATATGATACTTCATTGTTAAGCAGTAGTTAGTACAATTTAGTCAACTCGTCTGCTCTGGTTGGAGTAATAGTGAAGAAACTGTACATTACATTAGAGGTTAACATGAAACCAAAACCAAAAGGGATGTACCAGGCTATGAGCAGTGACCAGTTATCCATGTGAGAGGTGAAAATTGCACAAAGCGTATAGTTCTGATGGATACAACTACCTGTGGATTCCTCACCTCATGAATACTCCCATGGCGCCAGCATTCGACGGAAATCTTCTTACTAGTCTCTGCACGTCGACGAGGACGTCACTGTCTCGCACGCGACGCCGCCTGACGTCATACAGGCAATAAGAGGTCCTCGACGACGTGCAGACGTCAGTTCCCTTTTTTCCGTGCATTCGAAACGGTTATCTTCGAGGGAGCAACTGTTACTCTTGCGGTTACAGTGTATATCTTGCTGCGTACTCTTTCTCTGTGGAAATAATGTCGCAGAGAAAGTCTGGATTTAAGCCTTGTCGTGAGTGTGGAGGCAAGATGTCGGTGACGGATCCTCATTCCGATTGCCTTTGGTGTTTGAGCTCCGACCACGACGTCTCGACTTGTGATTCGTGTCAGCACATGAATCCGAAGGCCCTTAAAGAACGTGAGGCGAAGCTGTTTATGGCCAAGGCAAAGGAGAAGCATCACAAGAAAAAGTCTTCTCCAAGACATCGGCGTCATCGAGACTCCCGGCGCCGTAGAGAATCTCGGCGTCATTCAAGGGAGGCTCGTTCCAGGTCTCCGGATCGGCGCCGGAGGACATGGGAGGTCAGCCCCACGGTGACGCCGCATCCTTCGACGCCGTTGCTCTCTCCGGCGTCTCCAACTTCGCCTGGACAGGCGTCGGTGATTGAGGTATTGGAGCCTGAAGTGTTTTCTCCGGCGCAGACGCCGAGGCCGGCGTCGGGGTCGCCTCCGAGTCAGGCACCCCAGTATCCGGCTTTTCCCACCCCTGGAGCCGATAGTTCCGCATTCTTGAATGCGATGTATGCCATCTTCCAGCAGATGGCTCCAGGGGGTGCTCCGGCTGGGCCTTTGGCCTTTTCTTTGGGTGATCCTGCGCCTCTTCGGCCGGCACCCTTTATGCCCTTTCTCCCGTTTGGGAACGTGGGCTCGGCGCCAGTGTCGGCGCCGGTGGCCGCTCCGATGGCTTCGGAGGGATTGGCCCCAGGGATTTCCATCCCGTCGACGTCGAGATTTCGACCTGTGACTCCGGTGGGTCCATCCGTTTCATCTGCTCTTCAGTCGGCGCCGAAGTTACCTGTGGCGCCGGATGCGGCGTCGGTGGCTTCGGAAGATCGGCGCCGATCTCCGACTTCGGCGGAGGTATTGTCGACTCCGCGGATTGAGCAACGACTGCATTCAAGGAGGCGTGCTCTCCGGGTACTAGAGGAGCAGGAGTACCAACGAGCTCTAGAGGAAGGAGAGCTAGAGGACTCGGGTGATGGGCTGCGTGGACTGGAGTCGGCCAGTGGGCTGGACACTTCCCCTGAGTGGGACCTTTCGTCCCCGGGGGAATATACCGAGGAAGCTGCTTCCTTTCATACAGTGGTACGGAAGGCAGCTAGTTTTTTGGACCTGCCTTTGCCGGTGGTGGAGGCGAAACAAAACCTTTTGACAGAGGTGTTGCATCCGGCCTCAGCCGCGGCGGAGCCTCTATTACCTTTTAATGACGCTCTGCTGGATCCGGTTTTAGAGGTGTGGAAGAAGCCGGCTTCTTCCCCAGCAGTTCACAGAGCCGTGGCCAGGAGGTATCGGACGGCTCCAACTGATCCTGGTTTCCTATCTAGGCACCCTACGCCGGAGAGCTTGGTTGTGCAGGCCTCCTGTTCGTCCAAGTCAGCGCCTGGTTCTTTTCCGACGGTGCCGGGGGACAGAGATTCAAAAAAGCTGGAGGCGCAGTCGAAGAAGATTTTTTCGTCCTGCAGTCTGGCTTTAAAAGCCACCAATGCAACCTGTATCCTGGGGAGGTATATTCATGCTCTGATGGATGACATCTCCTCTTCGTTTACAGAGCTTCCCCAGGGTCTTTTGGATCTTGTCTCTGATGCTCAGGCTGCTGCGACCCAAATTATCCAGACGGGACTGGATACCACCGACTCGGTAGCCAGAGCAATGGGCACAACTGTGGTGGAAAGGAGACAGGCCTGGCTCCGTAACTCGGGCTTTTCGGCAGATGTACAGTCCACATTGTTGGATCTCCCGTTTGATGGGGACAAACTGTTTGGGGCTAAGGCTGATTCGGCCTTGGAACGGTTTAAGGAGAGCAGGGCCACGGCTAAGTCGCTGGGACTCCAAGCTCCTTCTTCCACAGCCTCTTCCAGATTCTTCAGGAGGTTTCGTGGATTTGGGCGTGGCTCTTCCTCCTCTTCCTTTCGGGGAAGATATCAGCAACCTGCCTCTTCCCATCCCTATAGATCTTTTAGGGGGAGGGGTAGGGTCCGCACCAGGGGAGCTTCTCAGCAGCACTCTGCCTCTTCCTCATCCTCTGGCGGGGTGCAGCAGGGGAAGCAGCCTTAGGCTTCCACCATTTCCCACTCACTCCTCTCCTGTAGGGGGAAGATTACAGCATTTTCTCACCAAATGGGAGACTGTTACGTCGGACACTTGGGTTCTCAGTGTTGTGGGAAAAGGCTACACCCTTCCCTTTCGGGAGTTTCCGCCCCTCATCCCGCCCCGCCCTTCGTATTGTTCACAAGAACACCTCCTGTTGCTAGAACAGGAGGTAGAAGTCCTCCTTTTAAAGGGCGCAGTGGAGTTGGTCCCGGAGCAGGAAAGGGGTCAAGGAGTTTACTCAAGGTATTTCCTGATTCCCAAGAAGGATGGTCGTTTGAGACCAATTCTGGACCTGAGGATCTTGAATTGGTTCCTCAAGCAGGAAAAGTTCAAGATGCTGACCCTAGCACAGGTGCTTTTGGCGTTGAACATGGAAGACTGGATGGTGTCTGTCGACTTGCAGGATGCTTACTTTCATATCCCGATACTCAAGTCACACAGGAAGTATCTCCGGTTTGTGGTGGGATCGCAACACTACCAGTTTGCGGTCCTTCCGTTTGGTCTTACTTCAGCACCTCGAGTCTTCACGAAGGTGATGTCGGTGGTTGCGGCAGAGCTCAGAAGGAAGGGGATAGCAGTATTCCCTTACTTGGACGATTGGTTAATCAAAGCCAAGTCCCCGGAGCTTGTGTTGCGTCATCTGCAGTCAACAACCCAGTTGTTGTTCGACCTGGGCTTTTCGGTGAACGAGCCCAAATCTCACCTAGAGCCCTCTCAGCGCCTCCTGTTCATAGGGGCAGTACTGGATACAACATTGGGTCGGGCCTTTCCTCCGCCTCAGCGGATTCAAGATATTCAGGATTTGGTTCCAATGTTTCGAAATGGAGCGGTAGTTCCAGTCCTCAAGGTCCTACGTCTGCTCGGTCTTTTTGCCTCCTGCATTCTGTTGGTCACGCATGCTCGCTGGCACATGAGGGCTCTTCAGTGGTGCCTCCGAAGGCAGTGGTCTCAGCACAGAGGGGATCTAGAGGGTACTGTCAAGATCTCCAGAGATGCTGCTGTGGATTTGAAGTGGTGGATTGCAAGCAACAATCTTTCACAAGGAAAGCCGTTCCAGCAGTCGCCACCAGTGACAACAGTCATAACGGATGCTTCCACTCTAGGGTAGGGAGCTCATCTGGGGGATCTGGAGATCAAAGGTCTTTGGTCTCCAGAGGAACAGATTTTTCACATCAATCTGTTAGAGTTACGGGCTGTACGTCTGGCTCTCAAGGCCTTCCTCCCTTCCCTTCGTGGTCAGTCGGTACAGGTCCTAACGGACAATACTACCACGATGTGGTACATAAACAAGCAGGGAGGAGTGGGGTCGTACCTTCTCTGCAGAGAAGCTCTTCGACTATGGTCCTGGGCAAAGGACCATCGGATTTGCTTGATAGCAAACCATCTGGGCGGAGTTTTGAACGTGCGTGCGGACAGTCTCAGTCGCCACTTCTCGGCAGACCACGAGTGGCGTCTCCATCCAGATCAAGTCCGTTTAATCTTCCAGAAGTGGGGGTTTCCTCGGGTAGATCTGTTCGCCACTCGAGAGAACGCGCATTGTCCGTTGTTCTGCAGCCTTCAGTATCCGATGCAGGAAGCGTTGGGGGACGCGTTTCAAATGACCTGGTGCGGCCAGTTGCTTTACGCGTTTCCTCCCATACCCTTGATTCCTCGAGTATTGAGGAAGATTCGCCAAGACCGGGCTCTAGTAATCTTAATAGCTCCGGATTGGCCAAGGAGGGTATGGTACTCCGACCTTCTCCAACTCTCAACGTGCCCGCCGCTCCGTCTCCCTTTCAGGGCAGACCTCCTCTCGCAGTCGCAGGGGCAGGTTCTACACCCCAACCTCCAGAGTCTGCACCTACATGCCTGGAGATTGAACGGGGCAACCTGAGTTCCTTCTCTCTCCCGCCTGAGGTAGTGGATGTTATATTAGCGGCCAGGCGACACTCCACTAAATCTATCTACGCTAATAGGTGGTCTAAATTTGTTGCGTGGTGTGGAGAGAGGCAGATTGATCCCTTACATGCTCATCTATCAGACATTTTGTCTTTTGCTCTATCTCTGGCGCAAAAAGGTTGTGCAGTGGCTACCATTAAAGGTTATTTATCGGCCTTGTCAGCCTTCATATGTCTTCCAGACCAACCATCTTTATTTAAATCCCCTATTGTTATCAGATTCTTGAAAGGTCTTCTAAATCAATATCCTCCAAAGCCATTCGTTATGCCGCAATGGGATTTGTCCTTAGTCCTGACTTTCCTTATGGGGTCCCCTTTTGAACCTATGCATTCTTGCCCCTTGAGGTATTTGGTTTTAAAAACAGTCTTCCTGATAGCTATAACATCAGCAAGGAGAGTGAGTGAGTTGCAGGCCTTATCAGTAAAACCCCCTTATACAACTTTTTATGGGGATAAGGTGGTGTTGAGGACCAAGGCTGCTTTCCTCCCGAAGGTTGTTTCACCCTTCCATTTGGCTCAGGCAATTACTTTGTCCACGTTCTATCCTCCGCCTCATCCTTCCAAAGAGGAAGAAAGACTGCACCGTCTGGACCCAAAGAGAGCGTTGAGCTTCTTTATCGATAGAACAAGGGATTTCAGGCTGGAGGATCAGCTGTTTATTGGATACGTGGGCAAGAGGAGAGGAAAGGCAGTCCACAAGAGAACACTATCCAGGTGGGTTGTTCTTTGCATTAAAATATGTTACTCTTTGGCAAAGAAGGATCCTCCTGAGGGCATTAGAGCTCATTCCACCAGAGCTAAGTCGGCCACTTCGGCCTTAGCCAGAGGTGTTCCTGTGGTCGACATCTGCAAGGCCGCAACTTGGTCGTCCCTTCACACTTTTGCAAAACATTACTGTTTAGATTCTGAGGTTAGAAGGGACGGCCATTTTGCACGGTCAGTGCTGCAGGATTTCTTGGTTTGACCATTTAGGCACCCACCGCCGGGCGTGGTACTGCTTTGGGACTCTATTCATGAGGTGAGGAATCCACAGGTAGTTGTATCCATCAGAAGAACGAGTTACTTACCTTCGGTAACGACTTTTCTGGTGGATACATTAGCTACCTGTGGATTCCTCACGGTCCCACCCGCCTCCCCGTTGCCTTTATGGTCTTGCCAAGTAATCCTTGAGTGCGCTCCTCTTGGTCCTTGAGGGTGCAATAGATGTATATATATAATATATTTGTATATATATATGTGTATATGTGTATATATCTTTATGTATATACTTGGTGTGTGTATATATTTTAAAAGAGAGAGTTTTATATATATTTATATATATATGTACATAAAAAGATTTACAGTTATTCATACAATGTGGTGTATTTTACAATATAATGGATGTTGCCTTGCTCTTTCATTGCATTGCCTGGTTGTTCTCATGCACGTAAAAAATGATTGGTACTGACGTCTGCACGTCGTCGAGGACCTCTTATTGCCTGTATGACGTCAGGCGGCGTCGCGTGCGAGACAGTGACGTCCTCGTCGACGTGCAGAGACTAGTAAGAAGATTTCCGTCGAATGCTGGCGCCATGGGAGTATTCATGAGGTGAGGAATCCACAGGTAGCTAATGTATCCACCAGAAAAGTCGTTACCGAAGGTAAGTAACTCGTTCATCAGGCATAATTGACCCAGAGTATAGGCATACTGAGAGCAATAATAGCATGGTTGCTGTGATGAGCCTGTAAGAAACTGAGTTATTGGTTGAGGGGGTGGTACTCCCACTCAGGCAACAGCCACAGTCCTTGACGGTGAACCACAAGTCACTAAGTTAACCTGTGTTTAATCCTTTAGTGGTTTGGCTCAAAAGCAGTCAATGCTTAACTTAGAAGCAATGTGTAAAGTGTTTATGGAGAACACAAACAGTAATAAAGTTAAAACATAACACAATACAAATCCCAAACCAACTTAGAAAATAGAGTCAATTTAAATAAATTAAGATACTAAAACAACAATGTAATTAGGAGATATGCAATTTAAATTTTCTAATTAAAAAAGTTCCTCTGGTCATGCTAATCCAAGGGAAAGTTCAGGCCGACCACGATGGAGAGTGGGTCAGATACAGGGACCAGGTTAGTTCAGCTGGAAAGTTACCTTCTAAGTCGGGCACAAAGAGTTCCATTCACGTTAGAGGAGGCGTCAAGGGGGAGTCTGAGCATCACAGACAGTTGTCGCTCTAGCTCGAAGTGCAGGTCGGGCATTGCTGGTCACGATGGACTGCCGTCTGCATGAATAGCAGGTTTCGCCAGTGCTTCACAATGGCAGCTGTCGCAGCCAGAGTTTCGGTGCGACCGGGCCCTTTCATGCTCGCCAGGAGCCCAAACTTCAGGATTTTTACCTTTTCTTTATGAAGAGTGTACTCTGCCAGTCAGGGGTCCAAGATCACATAGAGGCACTTCTTGGGGATCAGGGAATCAACTCCAGCAGAGGCCAGAAGGGCTAAAGCAGAACCGGTTGCAATTTCTAGTTGCAGCAAATCAGCTGGACCGTTGTTGAGAGGCCTCGGAAGCTTATTGGGTCCCTGTAACTCACACAGGCGGTTAGCCAGCTAACCCTTGGAGTTACTCTGGTTAGCCTAGAATGAAGGCAAGCAGGTCCAGTCTTCCTTGTAAGACAGTAAGGTAGTCCTTCAAGCAGCAGGGCAGTCCTTCTGTAACTTCCACAGTGTTCCGATGAGTGACTCTGTAGTTTCAATATTTATACCTAATGCAGGCATTTCAGTCAGGAGACTCCCTGTCCTACCCCCATATCAGATTCCAGAAAGTTCTTCCCCTGTCAAAGCTCGAAACTGTCTGGGGGTGACAAAACTCAGGGCAGGCCTAGTGTCACATTTTGTTTTTCTGTATGCAGAAGAGAAAGCCATTTGAATGTTTAAGTGAGTCTGGCTACAGTTTGTCCCCAGTATGCGGATCAAGAGTTCTGCTCCCTTTTTTGTTGGTTTGACAAGTTTTTTAAAACTGAATTTCAGTGTGGAAAGGAATGAAGTTGCTGTGACCAGTATGTCATAAACGGATGACGGAGATAGACCTGCACAAGATGTACCTCTGGGGTTTGGGCTAAGGGCACAACTTCACGTTTTCTGGGCAATGTGCCCTCATGCACCTGAAGGTGATCCAGGACCATGCATTGGCAGAAACCACGCAACTCTGTCTCCTGCTCACAGTTGAGGGTGCAGACTTGTTCCCGCTCTCAAGGCCGATCCCACAACTGGTCCTTTTCTCAGTTAAGATCATACTGTAAGTCCAAGTCCAGATCAAAGTAGAAACACAGGTGAAGCAGTACTTGATCCCATCCCACCCATCTCTATCAAAATAAAGGCTGTGACAGCATCAAAGTGGCACTCAATTTCACTCCCGATCTCTGATTGAGGTGAGATGATTACTCAGCTGACCCTGATGCACCCAGACTTTTCTGAGCCTTTGACAACACTGCAAGATTGATGCCTTTAGGGAGGCCATACTTTCAGCTCCCTCTGGTGTGCTTCTGGCCCCAAGGATCTGCTGGGGCTCCAGTCGAGTTACAACCAGCAGATCCACCCTTTGTGCTATCCGAGCCCCTTGAACCTGACCCTCATCCTACTTCTATTCCTGCTCAAGAGCCTGTGTTGGTCCCTTCTTTGATGACATCGGCCCGACTTCGCCAGCTCTAGAGGGGTTCTCCTCAGTTGCTCCACCACTTTTTCACTTCCAACTCTGACCAGAGCTTGCTACTATTAGGTGATGACAGCCTGTGCTGGCTTCTCCTGAGCATTACTGTGGTTCAACAAAGTCCTAACTGATTCTCTTGGACTAAACCTTGCTCCTGCCCACCAGTGAACAGGCAGGTGCAAGATGCCACAGACCAGCGCCTGGTGATCCTGATTTTCTTACATAGCATCCTACTCTGGAGCATTTGGTGGTCAAAGCTTCCACCAGCAGAGTGAAACAGAATTTTTTATTATGCTTCAACAGCGAGTCTCAAAAGGATTGAGGCATCTAAGAAGTGAATGCCCTCCTCGAACAGCCTAGCCTTGAGGTAGGTCACTGAAAATTGCCTGCTAGTCTGTTATAAACATGCCTTCTTTGACATGGCCAGCAAGATGTTGCTGATGATACCAGAATGGGCCTCCTTGGCTCAAACCATTCAAGGTGGCATTCAAGGTGGCAATGATGTAGCCAGATATGTGATTTGGACTGGCCTTGATACCATCGATTGGGATTAGCAGTCTACTACTAGTGTGGTGCCCTGTCACCATGCATGGGTGAGATCCACAGGCTTTTCTTGAGATATGTAGGCCTCCGCCTTATGGATATACCATTTGGTGCCCCCATCCCCTTTTTTTATTTTGGCAAAAAAGCTCACTCCACCCTGGAGCATTTCAAGGGAAATCAAGCCCAGCACACTCTTTGGACCTTTCAATACCTTCCAGACAGTTTCATCATCAGTTTGAATTCTTTATGAGCTACTCCAGAGGATTGGCATAAGCAACATCAGGCCCCCACCAGACCCCGCCATAGTTACCTCTGCTCTTTCAGGGCCAGGGGCAGTGATTATGTACACAACGTGCAGGTCAATAGGGTCGCCAATTTCCCCAGTCCCTTCTCCTGCAGCATCAGCTCTCAAGCCACTTTAATTTCCTCTTAGAAGTATACAACCACAACCACCATGTGGGAGGCAGGATCAAAGATTTTTTCCGGAAGTTGCAATCCATCACATCCAACATATAGGTCCTCCTGATTGTCCAACAGATCTATGTTCTTCCGTTCCTTTCCAACCGATTGCAGCTTCTGTCCACATCTTATAAACAAGTCCTCACCTGCTTGATTACAGCAGATTTTAGAGAATATGGGTCTGTCTTTTTGGCAAAAGTCATGACACATTTTCACGTTGGGTAATCCATCATCTTCCCAAAGTTCTTTGCTCCCCTTACCCATCGAAAAAGGGGAAGGGACTCCATTACCTGGACCACAAAAGAACCTTAAGCTTTTACATCAGTTGTACCAGAGACCATTGGGTGGATGATCAGCTTTTGACATATCGAAAATGATTTTGTCAAGGTGGATAGTTCTCTGCATGAAGATCTGCTACAGGCTAGACGAAAAGCAGCTTCTGGAGGGACTGAGAGCTAATTCTCTAGGGCCATGGCCGCTACCACTGCATTGGCATGAGGAGTGCCTGTTCTTGATGTGGGCATTGCAAAACACTGCTGCCTTGACAGTCAGGTCCTATGTGAATGGCATTTTTTCTGTTTGGTCCTGAAAGACTTTTTGTTCTGGGTGTATGTTGGAAACTAGTTTACTATGTACTGCTTTTTTGTATTGCAGAGGCAAAAAGAGATAGGACTAATGCTCTATTTGTGGTAGTGTGGGCGAGCAGTTAGGCTTATCAGAAGGTAGTGCTATGCATTTGTTGTACTCACAGAGGCAGTACATGAGACACACAATCAAAGAATAAATCTGAGACCAATTTAGAAAATGTTCTTTATGTATATGTTTCAAACCCAAGAACTTTGTAATCAGTTAAGTAGACTTTTAAGACTTTGCAGTTTCAGAAATAGACACAGTGCAATTTGCAGAGTTCTCTTAATGTTATCCTATGGAGGAAAACAATGTTCAGCAATCACAGGTTTAAAAACCACTTACAAAGCCAATCTTAGGGCGTTAAGGTAAGTACTGAGCACTGATCAGAACCACACCAACAGGTCACACCGGGCGACACTGGGGCGGCCAGGTGCAGAGGTGCAGTAAAGCATTGGGTGCCAAATAGTTTCCTATTGAAGTTTGGTCCTCGTCAAGACAGGCTGCAGGCTCTGGCTAGAAAACCAGTCAGGGACAACAAACAGCTAGGTAGTAGACTTGGAGTGCTCTGATGTAGGTGCACCTTTTTTCCTTTTCTCCTGTGCCCAGGGCGGCGGATGCAGTGGGTGTCCTTAGGCTTCAAATTTTCAAGTCTGGGAGGATTTGCAGTCAGGGTGTCCTGTATGTTGAGGCTGTAGGTGTCTTAGCGGAGTCCGGCAGGGGTGGACCCAGGGTGGATTTGAGCTCCTAGGAGCCGGGCGACGACGTTGGCACCGATGACCCACCTCAGCTGGGGTCAGGGGTCATGGGTGCAGTGTTTGCTGTAGCTGTCAGAGTTTCTCTCTCCAAAAGCCTGCGGGAGGGGGGGCCTCCATGCAGGGGCTGCAGACGTCACGGGGGGGTGAGACCAGACTGGACTCGGTCTCTGGCAGCTGGGGACCCACGTTGGCACCATTGCTTGGATTCACCTCAAGTCGTGGACATTAAGTGAAGTGGTCAAAGCTAATGTCGGGTTTTCCAGGATCCAGCAGCTGCAGAGTCCTTTTCTTGGAGTTTCTGGTTGTAGGGCAAGTCTGGTGCTCACGGGAGAAGTGAGTCTTTATTGAAGGCAGGTGGAATTGGCTTTTTTTGTGCAGGATTCTTTGAGGTCAGCAGTGGTGCCACCTAAATACTCAATTTATAGGTGTTACAGGGAGTGCCACGTGGTAGCAAATGGGCTGACCACCTTTAGGGTGACTGCACACTTTCTATGACCATTTACGCTGGGACATGGGCATAATCCTTACCCTAGTGGCTTAATTTCTTCCAAACAAGATGGAGGAATTGAGAAAGTAGTGTCCACCTCGGCTCGTCCACCTTAGGGGTGGGACAGACATGAAGTAGGCACACCTCCTAATCTGCCTAATTTTCTCACCTGTGCTGCCCCCAAAAGTGGAGTCAGGACAGAGGGAGTCATCTCCGCCATTTGTGGATACCTGGGTTGCATTTCAATGGTGGCGTGGCCTGTGGAGCTCCCCCCTGGAATGTCCATACTGCTCTGGATGAGGTGTTATTACCTCCACCCACAGCAGGCCTTTGTTCTAGGCCTCCAAGAGCATTGGCTCTGACCTCAGGGGGATAGATCTTGGTCTAGGGTGGCTGCACGGGTTTGGACCAGTCAGTGAACACACCAGTAGCCTGATAGGTTTATAGGGGACACCTCTAAGGTGCCCTCTTTGTGCATTTTTTAATAAATCCATCACTGGGTTCACTGAGGTTTTATTATTCTGAGATGTTTGATACCAAACATTGTAGGATTCAGAAAAGCTTCATGTAGCTGGGGATCTCCAAATGATAAGTGTCCAGCACATGCCTTTAAAATGGCTTCCCTGTGCACTTACTATATCTCAGACTCAACAGAGACATGGCAGGGGCAAATCTGTTCTTGCATATATGCCCTCACATATAATCTAGTGCACCCTGCCTTAAGTCTGTAAGGCCTGCTAGAGGGGTGACTTGCATATATTGCATGCAGTGTTAGGGGACATGGCACATAGGCTGTGTGCCATGTTGTATTTTCAGTTTTGGGAGCACCTTGTCACGCAGCCTGCAATGGTAGTCTGCATAAGTTTGGTGCTGGGTCCCTCAGAGTGGTACAAGTTGTGCTGCATCTCTGAGGGGGCCCTCTTCAGTACCCATGCCCTAGGTACCAGGGGTACCATTTACTAGGGACCTTTAGGGGGTAAAGGGTCTGGTCTCTTGGGGATCACATGACCAAGTGCCTTGTTTTAGGTAAGGAACACTGTTACTGGGGACCTGGTTAGCAGGAACTCAGTGCACTTCAGTCGAAGTTGCATCTAAAAACCAGGCAAAAAGTGTGGAGGGGGGATACTGCAGCCAGAACCCAGCTTCCTACAATGTACGCCACAGATCCTCCCCCTTTGGGATGTACAGTTTTACTATATATCCTAAAGATGAAGAATCTGCGGTTAGAAGTATCCAAAGAAGAGCAAGATAACGCTCTTTCTGGTGAATAGTATATCTGGTGAAGACTCCTCACCACCCTCCCACCTCCCGGTCTGTAAAGAAGACGTTTTAAAAAAAACGAAAAGGTCCCAAGATAGAGATCTGCACCCTGATACCAATTAGTGTTTTGTGCTCTGCATCCAAGGGTACAGAAAGTCAACCAAGAAACTGACATAGGTGCTCAAGGGTGGCATTTATGTGCGCTTACTCTTGGTCACTTCCAGGGTAAAATAAGGCCGAAACAGACCCACACTGCACCACCACTTAGCAGTGCTCAGAAGCACTGCTTTAAAAACTTCTTGATCCAGTGTACCACCTGGAGAATATTCTAAAGGTGTGGTATCCACCAGAAAGAGCATTACCAAAGGTAAGAAACTTGTTCTTCATCTGTAGTAAGTAACCTTTAATTGAGAGTACTTTAACTTTCTTTGCAGAGTTTCAGTTTTTCTGGAACTGGGGTTAGAAAAGATCAACAGCGCCAGAATGCCCTGGAATGGTGTAAGCACACAGAATGTGCATTACAGATTAAATACAACAGAAAGAGGAAAGAAACATAGTGTAGGAAATGCCACTGTTGGCATGTTTACCCCCCACTTTGTGACCAGTGTTGATGCCAACATTCATTGAAAGTGTGCTGGGACCCTGCTAAGGAGGCCCCAGCACCAGTGTTCTTTCCCTAAAACTGTACCTGTGTCCCACAATTGGAACAGCCCTGGCACACAGGTGAGTCCCTTGTAAAAGGTACCAATGGTACCAAGGGCCCTGTGGCCAGGGAATGTCTCTAAGGGCTGCAGCATGTATTATGCCACCTTGGGGACCCTTTACTCAGCACATGCACACTGCCTTCTGGCTTGTGTGTGCTGGTGGGGAGAAAAAGGCTAAGTTGACATGGCACTCCTCTCAGGGTGCCATGCCCACAAACCACTACCTGTGGCATAGGTAAGTCACACCTCTTGCAGCCCTAGGTCAGGGCATACTATACCACAGGTGAGGGCATAGCTGCATGAGCAATATGCCCTACAGCCTCTAAGTCCATTCTTAGACATTGTAAGTGCCGTGTAGCCATATTAAGTATATGGTCTGGAAGCTTGTCATTACAAACTCCACAGCACCACGATGGCTTCACTGAATACTGGGAAGTTTGGTATCAACCCTCTCAGCACAATAATCCCACACTGATATTGAAAAATGCACACAGAGGGCATCTTAGAGATGCCCCCTGTATGTTAGCCCAACTGCTACTGTAAGACTGACCGGTCTGTGCCAGCCTGCCACTTTCAGACGAGTTTCTGACCACATGGGGTGAGCACCCTTGTGCACTCTGTGGTCAGAAACTAAAGCCTGTCCTGGGTGGAGGTGCTTCACACCTCCCCCTACAGGAGCTGTAACACCTGGCTGTGAGCCTCAAAGGCTCAAGCCTCGGATTACAGTGCCCCCCAGGACACTCCAGCTAGTGGCGATGCCCGCCCCCGAGACACAGCCCCACTTTTGGCAGCAAGTCCAGAGGGAAAATAAAAAAAAAATAAGGAGGAGTCACCCCCTCAGCCAGGACCACCCCTAAGGTGTCCAGAGCTAAAGAGACCCCCTCCTTGAGAAATCCTCCATCTTGCTTTGGAGGATTGGGTATGGGTAGGAATGTGCTCCCCTCCCCAAAGGGAGTGGGCACAAGGAGGGTGTAGCCACCCTCAGGGACAGTAGCCATGGCCTGCATCGCAGAGGACCAAGAAACTCCTGTGGACAGTGGATGGACCTGTCCAACAAGAAGAAGAGAAAACTACTTCCAAGGGTCTTCCACCTCACTCCAGAAGCGGAAGTCCAAAACCACTCTGCGCCCAACACCCACGGCCCATGTCCAGGTGGCCCAATTATCCAGAGAGGATCCCCAGGCGATTCTGACCAAGTGTCCACCCTGGGCTGACCTCTCCACGACGACACCTGCAGAGGGAATCCCGAGGACCCCCCTGACCGCAACTTCCCGGGACAGAGATATCTGACGCCTGTAGAAGCACTGCACCGCAGCCCCCAAACCTGAGAGAAACAGACCACCAGTGCAGCAGTCCCTGTCCAGTTGGTGGCTTGCCGAGAAGCCACCCTGTGCCTTGCCTACAGCGCCTAAGTGACCCACGGGGGCCACCTATTGAGTTCCATTGGGAAACCAACGCCCTGTTTGCACCCGGCCGCCCCGTTCCTCTGAGAGTGCATGTTTTTTGCCTACTTGGGGTCCCCCAGAGCTCCTTTAAACCCCCCTGGTCTGCCCTCTGACAACGCGGGTGCTTACCTGCAAGCAGACCGGAACCGGAGTGCCCCCTGTCTCCATAGGAGCCCACATTTTTTTGGCTCCTATTTGACCTCTGCACCTAACCAGCCCTGTGTTGCTGGTGCTGGGTGTTTGGGGTTATCTTGAACCCCCAACAGTGCGCTACCTATGCCCCGGACACTGAACCTGTAAGTCGATTACTTACCTCCAAAACTGTACTGTACTTTCTTCACCCAACTGGTGAAAATTGCATTGTCCACTTTTAAAATAGCTTTTTGCCATTTTAAGAAAAACTGTGTACATTGTTGATTCCATTCAAAGTCCTGATCATAACTATGCAAAGTACCTTTCATTTAATGTACTTACGTGCTAATTGAATCTTGTGGTTCTTAGAAATAAATTAAGAAAGAATATTTTTCTATATAAAAATCCTATTGTTCTGGAGTTAAGTAATGGAGTATGTGTTTCTCTTATTGTCTGTGTGTGTACAACAAATGCTTAACACTACCCTCTGATATGCCTAACTGCTCGACCACACTACCACAAAAGAGAGCACTAGTATTATCTATTATTGCCTCTCTCAAGCCTCTGGGGAACACCTGGACTCTGTGCACTCTATGGCCCTCATTATGACCTCAGCAGTCTTCAGAGAAGACCGCTGAGGTCCCGCCAGATCCAAGACCGCCAGTGTAGGCGGTCTTCCACCAACCATATTATGACTGGTGGCGACCCTCCGCCATATTTTGGGTGGAGAGCCGCCAGCAGCCATACAGACTGTCTAACTAGACATTTGTTTGTTCATACTTACATACACAGCACAAACCTCTGTTGCTAGTAATAACATTTGAAAGAAGTTCATATGTGTAATATTTTTTTAATTTGTTTTTTAATTAGTACTAGTTTATTTAATTTGCTGACTGTCTTAGCTCATTTGTCTAATTTAAT
Source organism: Pleurodeles waltl (assembly GCF_031143425.1). NCBI lineage: Eukaryota > Metazoa > Chordata > Amphibia > Caudata > Salamandridae > Pleurodeles > Pleurodeles waltl. The sequence continues at coordinate 1,025,797,194 of NC_090437.1, read as the reverse complement.
ACTTTTCAGGCATTAAAGCACTTCCTTAAATGTCCAAGTACCGAAGATAATGCTGCTATAGAAATGGCTATTGAAACAGTAAGTGCTTGTATTAATATGTGCACTGTTATGGTGAAATAATTTCTCTTTTAGCAACGTGAATTGTTTTTCAAAAGAAAAGTGATTATTTTCATTGTCTGTAGAAATATATATTTTTTTTACAAAGGCATTAGTTGTATTTTAATGTATTTGCTTTTATTTACATGTATACTAGAGGAAAGAATATGGGTGGAATGAATGAGCAGCTATGGATGCAGGAAGAAACTTCGATTTTTTTTAATTTCTCTCCATTTATTTTGCTTTTGGATGGGGCAACACAAAACACCTTTATCTGACCCCTTAGCACAGTCATTTCCTCAGTCCCACACAACTTTCAGAGCTTTCTAATGTACTTGCACTTTTTCATGGTTCTTTTCAAAGTTTATACACCAGAAAACATATATTTCTTACTGCATCTATCTCCTCCTACTCCATTAGGCCTGCAGGAAATATCAGTGACAGATGACCAAAAATTACCCTCATTTTGAATGTCCGTAGTGCCTTGTGAAAAAGCCTTTCATTCCTTGTTTTCACGTCATGGGCTTTCTTAGCCACAGATATATGGGTTAGAACTTCAGTGGCCTGTGGGGCCACTGGTAGCTTTATTGAGACCACGTTTGTGGCCAGTAACATATCCCGATCCATACTAAAGCTCGACAGTCATCAGTTGATGGCCGTACCTGAACATCCGATGCCATGTCTCACCACACCCAGGAATCACACCTGTTCCAGCCACCATAGATGCTCCCAGATTTCAAGTTATCCTAGGAATACAGTGGCTGAACAAACACAGCCTGTCTGATAGAGACATCCAGCTGCAGATTTCTTACTTTAGACTTCTTTCCAGGTGCAAGCCTTGATCCGGAAACTTTTTCCAGCATGACTTTTTCCCAGAACGACTCCAAATCAACGTTGTCCACCTGATATGACGTCTTCTGAGTCTATAACTCCCTTGCTGACGCACAGACATGAGTTCCTCCTTTTCTGCGCTTGCAACGCGGATCTAGTAATGGTTGGTCAGGCCTTTTATTGGCCTACTTCGCTGTTTTCGTTGTATTAGAACAGTGTACTTTCTATGTCTTTGGGGTTTAAACCCTGGGGACGACAAATGTCGGCAATAGACCCCCATTCTGTTTGCATGTAGGGACTAGGCATGTGCCATGACGCCCAAGACTGCGATTCCTGTCGGCAAGTACGACTGAAAGCTCTGAGAGCATCAGATGAAGCTTCTAGCAGCACGTTGTCTGAGTCATCTCGGTCTGATGTCTGTTTATGGGGCCATTCGAGGAGTCATTATCATGGACACCATTCTCCATCGACATCCAAAGGTAAGTCTAGTAAGCGGTCTAAGTCACAAAAGTTGACAACTTCACCGCATACCACCTCCCTTCATTCCTTGGTTGAGGAGACGAGATCAGAGTCTGCCCATGTCTCACTCCCTTTCCAGAAGATGGGTGACTCTAGACCAGATGCATAATTATTATGCTTCCCTTCCTGCTATCTTTGGTCAGTCACCTCCCTCTGGAGCACCTGTTGGTCCCTAGGAGGTGTGAAGAGCCTTGACTGTATCCACATCAGCGGGTTTGCCCTCTGCTTCATTAAGGCCGACAGTGTCAGTTGACAAAGCTGTTATGGGGCTGGTCACAGCCCTTCGGGGTTTCCACCGTTGGCACCAGTATCTGATCAGCTGACTCCAGTGACTCTGCTAGCGGCGCCAATCGAATTTGAATCCCTATCTCCATCTGAAGACTAAATCGACTTTGAGGAGTTGCCTTCTCAACACCAGTCGATGTCAGGAACAGTGTCAGTCATGCCTGTCATCCCTGGTCTTCCTCAACAAGAATCCCCTCATGTTGGTGTAAGTAGTGACTTTCTACTTCATGTTTGTCAATAATAACCTCTTAGAGTGTTAGCAAATTTTACTACATCTGAATTAAGGTGATATCATTTACTTTATCGAAGGAAAGCTTGTGCTTGAGAGTTTTTACCTTTATGGTATATACCATACTGAATATTTGAGTATTTGCTAGTATGCTGCAGAGCATTTATATATAATGTGCAATCCTTAAGTTGTGAGCAATTACACCTTCATTGGAGGGGACAGAATTTCTCCCTCTGAAGAAAGTTAGTTTTTCTAACTTGTGGGGAATTACGGAATTTTGCTAGTATCCCTTATCTTCTGATTTTGATCAATTGAATTCTGTACAGGCCAGAAAGTATCTTCTTGAGGACTTTAAGACTTTCCTTGTTTTGGTCTTAAAGTGTTCATATTAGATACTCATCACAGCTTACGTATTTTCTGCACTTTAGTGTAGACTTTTCTATAGCATCGTCATGTTCTTTGAACACTATTATTTTGTTTTCTGACTTAAGTTAGTTGATAATGGTCTTCATAGAGATGTATCTTTGTAGATTCTGTTCAGTCTCTTGTGAGGACTGATTCATATATGGACTCTTCAGGAGTTGTTCTTTGTTTTTGCAGTTGCATTCAGGATTTCTTTCTTTTTGGAAGGGGTTTACCCTTATTCAGGAGTACTTTGTCTCCATGAAGATATTTATATCTGTTATATATTTGATTAGGTTAATTATTGGTATGTTATATAGGTACAACTGTTTTCATCTTTACATGACTCTACTTGTTGTACGTTGGGGTCACACTTGGAGAAGTGTTGTCATAGGGTGGATTCATCAAACTCGGACAGATTCTTTTTATTTAAGAATCTGGTGAACTGTCTAGTTTTTCATCATTGATACCCTTTCTAGTCCTCTGTAGATAAGTCTTATTCATTATGAGAGTGAAATATTGACCTGGGTTTCCGACAAACAAACACCTGTGTAGTATCAATGATATATATATATATATATATATATATCATTGATACTACACAGGTGTTTGTTTCACTCCTATGTCAGTGGAAATATTTTTTGAGAACGTCTTAAAGATGTTTTTTTTATTATACCTGCTACTTTTCTGGGGGTTTTGGTGGGGGGGGGTTGGGGGGAGTATATTTATATGGAAAATTATTATTATTGTCTTCAACTTCTTTTCAATGAGTGGAATTGTATGTTTTCTCTCCAAGAGATTAACATTTTATGTGTGTTTTATAATGTAGGTCTGTTTGGGAGATATACCTTCACATGGTAAAGAATAAGGTTCTGCTCAATGGCATATTATGCTGCTGTGTGTTCCAACAGGGTACAACATGCAGTATCAGTCTACATATAAGAATAAATAAATAGATATATCTTCACTAGCTCATTTGGTAGTACTGTCCTACAGTCATCTGTAGTGTTTCTCACCCATGTTTTCTTTGTCTTTATGATGACATTGTTGTGGTCCTTTCCACATTATTAATGGGATGTATGTGGATGGGTTCACATCCCATAATGGATGCAAGTAGCTTTATATTCAATTTTGTTAGTTCGCTGATTTGTCATATTAACATGGACTTTCTTTATTCCATGTTTATGGCTCCTTATCAGTGGTTCCTCCCAGGAGTCTTCAGTCATGAAATATGTTAGGGCTCATCTACATTCTTATTAATGCTGGTCTTTTTGCATTACTCTAGGCTGATTTAGTTCTAAGAACATAATTTTAATGGTAACGATCAAGGGTGATGCTATATCCAATGTTATTAACGTTTTTATAACTTTTTTTTACTGCGGTCTTTTACACAGTTCTGTTACTAACGAGGATGTTCTTCCTCAAAGGTATTATTACGAGTGCATATTCTATTTCTGAGGTAGTAGACCAGTTTTCACACGGATAGAAGACTTTAAATGTTGTTAGATAACTTATGACACACAATTGACATGCTAACATGGATGAGCTTATTTCCATGCTCTCATGTTTTATGATTTTATTTACCTGTAGTTTCTTCCACAGGTTTTGATGTTGAAGAGTATATTATTACTCTCCTTAATTATTATGATTATTCAGTCATTTTTCTCTTGTTCTAGACTGCTTTTACAATACTAAGATACCTTTTCAAAAGTCTCAGTTCGCAGTTGCTCCCCCGGGTTACTATGCTTTGGTATCTGATTCTAAAGTAATGAGTCTGCCGCTTGACTTCTCTATCAGATGAACAAGTTACTTCCCTTCGGTAACGGATTATCTGGTAGAGACAGGATCTAGCCGCAGATTCCTTAACAACCCTCCCATCCTCCCAGGTCTGCGAACTGTGTTCCTCTTTTGTTTCTGAAGATTCTATTATGAAAATCTACATCTAGAATTAAGAATTTGGTCTTTTGTTGAAAGCACACTATTTCAATAGGCAGTTTCTATGTGGAGCTCTACGTTTTGAGTGCGAAAAATAGTCACAGAAGAAACTGACGTTGGTGAGAGAGTTGTGTGTCATATGGTGTTACATGATGTAAAATCTGGTGAACAACGTTGATAGAGTTGCGCAACGCCATAAAACGACGTGCTGGTGTACTACAGAAAAAGTTTCCAGATCCAAGCTTGTGCCTGGGGAGGATTCTAAAGTAAGGAATTTGCGGCTTGATCCTGCATCTACCGGATAATGTGTTACCGAAGTAAGTAATTTGTCCTTTAATGAATTGGCAGCAAAAGAATCGTACCTTCCTGGAAGTATGCTGCCATGCATGTTACAGTTCAAATCAAGATTCCATGTGTATGTCTGTAATCCACTTTTGTCCTACTGTTGCTACACACTCTGTGGATTTTGATGTTGCCTTAGGTGATACTGCATCTGAGCGTTTCTCATACCTTGATGTCTTTAATGCTAAAGAAGGTCACCGTGACTCGTGCTAGGGAAAATGACTGCACAATCGATATGGTTTCAGGAGCTTCTCTTCCCTATGAGAGAGCATACGCTGTGACAGAAAAATGAAAATCATATAATGCAGAAATACATTGAGGGACATTTGGATAAGTGGTTCATCTTGCATTCCACATCACCACAAGTTGTATGTACCCCCCTACCTCCTTTCAACACTTTTTAAACAATATGTTTCAAACATTTTTGATAAATATGTAATGATCTGTCTCTATGATAGTTAGATTTTTTTCTTCTCCTCTGTAGACCTTCATGTGACCCATTTGAAGGTTCTTTTTTAAAGGCTAAGATGTCGTAATTTGAGTTCTGTCAGCAGAGAACTACTTTTTTAAGGTATATTCTGCTTCCTAACGAGATTAAGCTGGATCCTACAAAAGAACAGATTGCCCTGTCAATCCAAATTAAAAGCAATAAAACAGTTTTTAGGTTTTACCAATTTTTATAGCTAGTCACATCTGATCCTTCAATTGAATCAGCTCATTTGAAAGATGCATCTATATCATGTCCTCTTCTTATCAATCTGCCTTTCATGCTTTTAGTGAGTGTTTTACTACAGCCCCCATCCCAAAAAGCATCCACATCCTGAAGACTCCTAAACAGTGCATCTGGCTGACTCCAATAGCATAGCTGGAGAAGTCCTTTCACAGAGGAACCCGAATACAGGTCTTCTACATCTTATTGCTTTTCTGTCGCAAACAAAAGTTAAACACTTCTGACAAGAACTACTCAGTATTTAAGAAAGTACTCCTAGGTATCAAAGAGGCATTTGTGGAATTGGAATTGGAGGCCTTTTCCGGTAGGTGCACATGTTCCTATCACTTGTTTTACTGAACTTAAGAGTTATGGATTCCTGTACACGGTCCAAACTTGTAATCAACAACAGTTCAAGTGGAGTTACTTCTTAGTCACCTTGAAACCTGTTTGATAGAACACCAATTCTAATACCTCAATATTGATTCAGATTGAAGGAAGAGAAGCTGAAATAGAAGAAATTCCATTCATTTCAATTGATAAGGTCTTTGAAATTAAGCAGAATCCCTGTTCAGAACTTTGAAAAGGTGCTTCTGCAGCGCTATCAGAATATGGATGGACCAACATTTCAGAACAGTTATGCCTCCTATACTGGCCATGATGGGATCTACTTTCTTGAGGACAGGGTTTGGCTCCCTAACCTGGAATGCCAACACCAGCTCTTTGAATGAAGACAGTGCTGGCCCTTTTTAAATACACAGAACTCATTAGTTAATCATTCTTAATTCCATATGGGAAATCCTGGGAAGAGGAATAAAGCATTATTTAAACAACTGTATGGTTTGTGTGTGGTCAAAAACCATGTCCCAAAGACCTTAGGTTTGACTTCTTTCTCTACTGATACCACATATCATTGGCATACCTGCTTCAAGGATTTTTATCATAGACCTTCCTTTGCAAGAAGAATGAACCACAATCCGGACTGTGATAGATCTCTACACCAAGATTCCCCGTTTCATACCTTAGATGGCCCTTCTGCCAGAACTCTTGCAGGTCTGATGTCCAACGCATCTTTTGACTACCAGTCAAAATGGTGCCTGTTCGAAAAACTCAATCCCTTTCTAGGTCTTCGATAGAGATGAACAGACTGCTGGAAATCCATTTATGATATTCACCTGCTTATCATTCTCAGCAGTTGGCAAGCCAAAAGAACTATCCCGTCAGTTGAGCAATACTCCATTGTTTTTGTACCCAACAGGACCATAAGCTAAGTTTTGACAAAACAAACCTACTCATTCAGCTGTTGAAGTATGGCATACCATCCATGTCTGATGCCTGTATCATTGTGTTTGCCTTCTCCTGTCTCAACACAACTGTTTTAGTGCAGTTACTTTAAAATGGATGTAAGAAAATTGCTTTCTTGTTACAGACGTCTAAGGAAGATGCCGACTAATGGTCTAACCATCAGTAGGAAAATGCACCGGATTCTATCCCTTGACAGTCTGTTTGATTGTCGACCACAATCTAAAACTGTTAGGAGTAGCTAAAAACCAAAATACATAACCCCATACAAATTGGAACAAATCATCAACAATCACCTTCACACCATAAGTGCCATCCAGTATCCATCTTATCTATTAACAGCTATCTTTGAATCTGAGTGCTTTCTATGTCGCAGTGAAAAGCCCCCCTCTATTACAAGTGGAATACCTTGACTGGAGTCAGAGATGTGGCACAATGGTTAGAGCGGCAGACCCTGATGCAGAGATCTGGCTCGGGCCGGGGTTCAATTCCTGCCTTGGCAGGTCTTGAGCTCAATTCCCTTGGACCAGATAATTCTCGCCGCAGTGCCTAATCTAATTAATGGGCCCCACTCTGTAACTCTGGGTAATAGCTTGCTTAATCTCCACAACGGCCCTCACAGCGCTTGGATGCCTGGCTTCACCCTGGGGGTTGCCCAGGAGTCGGCGCCTCACAGGGAAAAGCCAGGAGGGATTCCACAGCGGTATGCGTGCAGCGCCTTGAGACCCTAACAGGTGACTAGTGCGCTATACAAGTGCGAAGTTTACAGTTTACAGTTTGACTAGTTGTCTTGCCAGACATCTGGGTAGAGATATGCTGTTTTTGTTAGATTTGATTGGAAATGGGCCAGAAGACAAATTCCGTATTGCAGAAAAGAATGTTCGTGTACTGGTTAGTAACTGTTATAGATTGCATTAAGAGACCCCTAGGTTCTTGAGGAGGAGGAGGAGATACCTTGGCGAGGGGAGCAAACTGTTAGGATTAAGTGCTGTTGCACCCGCCCAGTGGGAGGGAGCAAACTTCTAGAATTGAGTGATGTTACACTTGCCCTAACATCAACCCTCCCCCACCCCATTGTAAGCAGTGTTTGTCCATTGAGCCACACAGCCTGGTCAAAGGTGAGTGTTGGCATCAGGAGACTGCAGCAGTGGGGAAGCGTGCCATGGACACTGTGGCCATTATTGGTGGGGGGGGGGGGGTGAGGAGAAGGGGGTGACATGGCATGCTCCACTGGATCCTGCAAACAGACTTCATGCAAATAGCTGGAAGTTGCTAGTGGGTAACCTCTTCCTTTATAGTGCTAGGCACTCTGGTGCACCTAACATTAGTAATCGGGGAAAGGCCTTTATAAAGGCACAGTCACAAAATAACAGTGTTGAGTAATTTCCTCTATACTTCATTCAATTTACAAAGACTGCACAGGTTGGCCAGACCTGCTGTTGCTTTCCTGCATAGGCATTTAGACTTTGGACTGACCTTGTTCAAGGTCCTGCCTTATTTTCTTACTCCATAAGGCAAGTTCCTTTTTCATCATTCCTCCTATTTTGACTCATTCTCTCCTGATTCAGTGAAGCTATACTTCCCTTACAATAAAAACACTAATTTGTACTTTTTGTTTCCACTTCTTATCATTTGCAAGGGATTTACGTTATTATTTCTCTGAAGTTGATTCTGGGGTTCAGATTATCAATGCTAATGCATTATGGATCAGATAGTTCACTTGGAAGTCAAGCAGTGGGGCAGGAGTGTTTTTATTTAGTACATAGTCTCAAATTGGACATCTTACTGATTTTGTGCGCCTGTCTCATTTCAGCTCCCTTGTATCACAATTGATTGACTTAACCCTGGGGGCATCTTTTGTTGTCAAGTTTGATATACTGGCAGGTAGGAGTAGGGATGCTTCTGATCCACGCCTGATGGTACATCTGTCTTCAGAACCAGGCTTGGAATTAGAGAGTTGCAGTGAAAGTAACTAAATTAAATGTATTTAAGCAGCCCCAACGCACATGAGAAATGCTGTTATGCAGCCCTCTGCCCCATTTTGTATGGAATCTTTCCAGAGTATTGTCCTGTTTCCTCTGTATATTTAGTACAGTAAATCAGGGATCCCCTCTCAGCCACACCCGTAGTCAGTTTGTAGAGTGCTCTGTGGCATTTCCAGTTCTTCACTGACTGATTTCCTTTTAAGCCCTGCTGCATATGTTGCCTACATACTATGCCTGTGTTTCTGCAATTGTCACACTAGTATCTGGAATGTGTTCCTAACTCTGGGAAGGTTTAGTCTACCCTCCGTATATAAATAATCAAAAACCCAGCATTTATCCATATTGAAATACTGATCAGCTCAACAATCTTTGTGAAAGCTGATAGTTCCCATAGTGAAATCTGCCTAGGATTCTGTTCTAAAAATATTGAGCCTTTACTATTAGCACAAGTAGGTAAATATTGATGGCAACACATTGGAAAACTTATCTGGTCTCAGCTACTTACTGCCAGGCAACAAAAGACCTCCCTCAGTTGTAGCCACAGATACCCAATGACTGTTGAACACTAGCTGTGGTTCCTGGTAATATGATTCCAAAATGAATGCCTTCCTGCTCTGATAGATAATATAACTTACTCCAGTATTACACCTTTAGTATGATGGAAGACTGTGAAAGTAATACTGTGGCCTAGCGAGCACTACCATCTTGTCCAGGACCACCATGTCAGTTTCCAGGTTGAGGAATAGGTTGATTTTTAGTTCACGGATTGCATTCACTATCTTGGTCAGGTTACTCAATATTAGTTGTTCATGTTCATGTAACACCCAAATAATAGAAAGTATAATTGGCCCAAAAATTGAAGAATTTCTATCAAAGCAGGAACAAGCAAGATTTGGCCCAATTTACCCAGAGTTATAGAGGAGTCTAGATGTATCCGCTTTCTCCAGGAGGATTGGCATACTACAGGTGAATCTTTGGTGTACAATAAAACAATATTAGCTTAAAGTCAAATCTAGTGCTACATGCCTCCTCCAAAGATTTCCTGGCGCACCTCATATCTCCTAATGGAACTAGGAATTGAATCCATGTGAAGTGCAAACAGGTTGGGAGATAAAGGATACCTTCCAGTTGTCTGAAGTTAGTGCCCTGATTTGACCTGTGCAAAGGGTTCTATGTATAACAAGCAGATCTTCAAAATGCATGCCTTAAAATCCATGAACCAGAGTGTTTTATTTAGATAAGCCCATGCCAGAGTGTCAAAGGCTGTCACAGACTAACTCAAGGTAACCAAAGGGAGAGACTTCCCGTTCGCCACTTCCGACAAGATGTGAAATAGTCATCAGGAATTGACTGATGTATTAGTTCATGAGACAAAACTGTTCTGACCTTGCATGATCAGAACTGTTTTGTCTCTTGACCTAATACATTAGCCATTCCAGGTGATTTTATCGCCCAAGGAGCAAATATGGGAGCCACAGGCCCCACGTGCAGTATCCACACATAGCTCTGGATTACGACTGTGTTGGCCTAGCATGCTACATTCAGGAGCTACAGGAGAAGAAAAGAACCTTGCCTGTCCAGTGTGTAAAGTTTGAATTTAATCAGGAGATCAGCATGTACTCTGCAATAGCAGACTTTTGTTGCTTTTGTACAGCATGCATTCAATCAGGAAAATGCAGACTTAGCTGTGATCCCCTTTTGTCTCACTGTGACAGAACGTAGTAAAGTACTGGGGGGAGCTCAGGAAACCTGTGAGCATGTTCCAATGTGAATTTGGACAGTTCTATATTCTGTTCCTCAGTTCCTTCAAATAAGCCCACCCACTGATGGTTATTGCATCACGGATGTCTCTGAGCATCCTCACATGTATATTTCAAAAATTGTATTCAGCCAGTCATGTAACCACCTAGCGTTTTAGGTTCAACACTTTTAACTCCAAGATGTATATGGTTGATTCCTCTTCTGTGACATGGCTCAAAACCTTCTGAAGATCACATCACAGCAGATTCACATTGAAAGTCATCATGCTCATATTACATTTCAAAGATAGTTCTTAAGTTATCTATGGCTTTAAAGACATCATTAAATCAATTGGTAGACTAACCAGTGGACATTCTATCAGTTGGCCACACCACCAGTTCTTCACCCCAACCTGTCATTTACCTGGCAGTGGTTTATCATGGTCTTGCAATACTGGAGAACCTTCTCTCATGACACCTTGTGCGAGTCGCTGATTATGGCTTAGATAAAGGGAACCCAGACTGAAAGTGTTCAGCTCTTTGTTTATGGAAAAGAGATCACTCTGAGTCCTGTGTACAAATGCACAAAAAGCCACCAGCATCTCACAGTCACCAACCAGTCAGCCAACAGAGCCATCAGCAGTGGCTCCCAAGTTAGGTGAGGAAGGAGCTGCTTTGGGCTTCAAATATAATGTAGATCTGATCAATAGCCCATGAGCAGTAAGCACCCACCTTTTCAGTAGAACTGAGCAGCAGAGGCCAAGGTTGGCTTCCAAAAGGTAGGTCATTAGAGCTGTTGAGTAGCAATATTTAGACAAAGGTCGTCCCCCTTTTCCGATTCCTGACACCCTGTTTGAGAAGATCAAACCTTGGGTGGCTTTCAAAACACCTAACTCAATTCCCCAAAAAAACTGAAATAATCATCTTTGATCAAAGAGGCCGAACTTCTCTCAATGCTTTCAGCCCTCCACACATCTTTGGCCTCTACCTACCGCCTGAGGTCAGACTTAAAAAATAGCAATTATCTCTGATGTTGACACAACACTGGTTCCTAAACTTAAATCTGTGGTTAGGAGTAGGCTCTAATTGATATTTCTAACCACAGATTTATCATTTTATGATTGCCCCAGGGTGCTAGACTGGATCTGGACATTTTTCAGAGCATTTCTCTCACATACCTTAGGCGGCATCCTTTCACTATGTGCTGGCTTCAACCCACCCTCGAAGTGGCATCAAAGCCACATATGTGCACCACCTCTGCATACTAACATCAGATCCTTTCTTTCTGTGCCTATGGTTGCTGATCCAGCGCTCACTCCCAAACCTTTACTTTGTTCACAATGAGCTTTTTGCTTAAAATTCTTCAACAGTGTTTTAGTCCCCACCTAAAAACACACTGTTTAAGCCTTCTTGGTACAAACAGATATCTGTGACTAATCCCCTCCAGGTATGCCTTTGGTGTTTAGGGTCGTCGTACAGCTTCAAGTCTTGTGAGGACTGCCCCTGGATGAACCCCAAGGTGATACTGAACCACAAAGCCAAACTACATGACCGAGCACTGACTGAAACTGTATAAGTCCTGGTGAAAGTCTAGGGTGCACTGGCTTCCACTCTCAAGACCACTCCCCTGAAAGATCTTCACATTCAAGATCCTCAAGTGAGTAGACAAAAAAGATCAAAAAACAAAGCAGGATTCCTCCCTGACCAGCTACTCTCAACCAGAGAAGTCACACAGAATTCAAGGTACCTCCTGGTCTTGGTCTGCTAAAGAGGAACAGATTCCCCAACATACTCCGATGCACTCCAAATTCCTGCATCAGTCAGCAATTTTACAGCAGTGACTTTCAAAGAAGCCATGTGCATATTTCTGGCACCCGTCCTCTGGTGCACCTATGGGCCCCACAAATCTGGGGAGACCTCCAGTTTAATTACCATCACCAGATCTGTCCTCTGAGCCATCTGTGCCTCTTGACCCCTCAGCAGGATCTGAGTATAACGTAGTTTACTCTCCATTAACATAGCAAACATAGGAATGGAAATCTTAATTTCAAATATACAACATACAATATATTTCAATTTAGATATTTATTATAGCTAATTAAATATTCAGTTCGCACATGATATAATCAACATAGAATCAACCAAAAAAATATAGTACAACCCCCTAACCTAAAAGAAACATACATATATAAAAACATAAATAACATACCAGTAGATACGCAAAAATATGTTGATTATATTATGTGCGAACTGAATGTTTAATTAGCTATAATAAATATCTAAATTGAAATATATTGTATGTTGTATATTTGAAATTAAGATTTCCATTCCTATGTTTGCTATGTTAATGGAGAGTAAACTACGTTATACTCATAGTATTGCTTCCCTGTGTGTTACTCTCTGTATCTAGCTCAGGGACCCTGTTTAGATACGAGGATTTGCTTACCCTCAGCAGGATCTGCCTGAGTCTGGGGCCAACATCTAACCTTACTTCGATTTTGGTTCCACGGCCTATGTTGGTTTCTGCTACGTCGTTTCTGGTGGAGGACGCAATTGTTTTGTCTGACTGTGAAACAAATCCAGCACAACTTCAACTGATATTTTGCTTTGCTCAAGTCCCGACACAACATCATTCAGACCTAGACATAACCTTGCTATTACCATGCGGTGGCCCACAAGCACTCCACAACCTATTCTGAGCACACCCTACATTAACTAGGCGATGATAATAGAGATGATAGGGATTGTGCATCCCGTTATAATGATGATGATAAACTCCTGGTGAATGTACAAGAGGTAAGTGCATTTGACACGTCCCCTGATACCAGGATTTGTTCTGTTTCCATATTTTGAAAGAAGAATCAGCATCACTTGCTGTAGTGGTTAGGCATGCTGCCAAAGTTTTACTCTTGCAACTGACATCTATTTAAGTCAAAACAAATTCCTTGACAAAGATTCTGCAGCCTGGTCACTCCTTGATAAAAACCACTTTTACCTTTTAATGAGGCCCTAACAGACATGTTAATGGCACTTGAGCCATGCCTTGCTGTTACTGGTGGGTAAATAGGCAAAGGGCCATATTCCATAGTTTTGCCCCAGGTGGCCCTGCCTTCTTCACTCCGCAACCTCCGTCTCAGAGCCTAGAGGTCAGCACATCTACAGGTAGGGCGAACCAGAACTAGTTTTATATGACTCCTTCCAATAGGAAATCAAAACCTATGGAGGCATTTGAGAAAAGTATGTTTACTTCAGCCAGTGTAACTCTTCACTCTGTCAATGTTAGCTGTATCCTTGGATGATTCTCACATGCGGCTTTTTGGGGGAACCATTTGTTAATTCTGCAACAGGAATTCAGGGTCTGTTGGACAAACGAGCTACAGAGATGGTTCTGGCATCAGAAATAGGGTCTGGATGTTATTACTTTTATTTTCTAGTGGCGAATAAGAACGGAGGTCTTCATCCTGTTTTAGATCTTCACCATCTTAACTTCTTTCTGAAAGAGAATAAATTCAAGATGATGATGCTGGCCCAATTCTAACTGCGCCGGATCCAAGAGACTAGAGTGTAGCAATAGAGATGGGTCAGGGACGCAGCCATGAATAATTTCAGTGCAACTTGAGCATGTACTACTGCAAGGTTTCATACATCAGTTAATGACGGTGTAGGAAAGTGCCCTCTTTCTTGGCATGGTTACCTCAATTTTCTTTCTGTTATCAGTGTGTTTGACTGTGTTCACTGGGATCCTGCTATCCAGGACCCCAGTGATTATGTTCTCTACGTTCTAACTTGGTAACTGTACCTTTTTCTTCCCACAATTGGCCTACATGTGCTCCACATGTAAGTCCCTAGTATATGGTACCTAGGTACCCTGGGCAATGAGGTACCAGGGGATCCCTATGGGCCCCAGCAGTTATTCTGCCACCTATAGGGAGCCCATGCAAAGGGTTTGTGCAGGCCTGCCATTGCAGTCTGCGTGAAGTTTTCACTAAAGGTCACTGCACCAGGTCACTTGAAGTCACCCCTATGGTAGGCCCTCTCAGCCCCGAGGGCAGGTTGCAGGTGCCCGTGTGTTAGGGACCTCTGCAGTAGCAGACGGGCCCCCACAAACTGCGGGGATGCCATTTTACGCATGTACTGGACATAGGTCCCTACCTATGTCCAGCTACATAATGGTATTTCCGAATCTCGGCATGTTTGGTATCAAACATGTCGGAATCATACCCCAATACTATTGCAAGTATTGGAAGTATGATTCCATGCAATCTGGGGGTTCCTTAGAGGACCCCCCAGCATTGCTACCACCAGTCATACAAGGTTTTCTGGGCATCCCAAGCTGCTGCCACTCCTCAGACAGGTTTCTGCCCTCCTGTTGCTTGACCTGATCAAGCCCAGGAAGGCACAACATAGGATTTCCTTTGGGAGTGGGAGGTAACACCCCCTCTTCCTTTGTAAAAAGGTGTGACTGGCTTGGGAGGGGTAGCATTCACAAGCCACTGATATGCTTTGAAGGGCACATTTTGTGCCCTCCGTGCATAAACCTGTCCACTCCGGTTCAGGGACCCCCAGTCCCTGCTCTGGTGCTAAACTGGACAATGGAAAGGGGAGTGACCACTCCCCTGTCCATCACCACCCCAGGGGTGGTGCTCAGAGCTCCACCAGAGGGTCCCTGGGTTCTGCCATCTTGTTTCCAAGGTTGGCAGGGAACTCTAGGAACATCTGAGTGCCAGGCCAGGCAGGTAATATCAGAGCCCCCTCCTGATAGGTGCTTACCTGGCTAGGTGACCAATCCCCCTTTCAGGGCTATTTAGGGTCTCTCTCTTGGTTGGGTCCTCAGATTCGGCTTGCAAGATTCCAGCAGGACTCCTCTGCAACTATTACTTCGACTTCTGGCCCACAGAACTGCGACTGGAACCTCCAGGACATGACAAGCTGCTTCCAAGAAGAAGAACGCTTCTGCAACATTGTTTCCAGGACTCCTGTCAGAAACTGCAACATTTCCATTGGCTGTGCATCCTCTCATGTCAGCGTGTCTTCAGTCTGCACCAGAAGGAAGAAGGAATCTCCATTGGATTGAAGGAGTCACTCCCCTGCATCTGTAGGCACCTGCTGCAGCAACAACTGGCTGTGTGGATCTCCCCTTATGTTGAGCTGCGTGACTCCTGCATTACGGGTAATGGTCCAGAGTAGTCCTCTCTGTCAGCTGTCTAACTTTGGTGGAGGTAAGCCCTTGCCTTCCCACGCAGGACAGTACCCTCATGCACCATGTCTCTTGCAGCTGCCAAGGCTTGTTTGAATTGCCTCCAAGGGATCTTCAGACGACATGTAGCTCTAGTCCCCGGCACTCCTTCCTGAGAGACACAGCTCTCTGTTTGGTTCTCCTGCGGCGTGGGATCCCTTTCTGTAGTGCTGCATGTTCTCCTTCTGCAACTTCTGTGTCCTTGTCCTGTGGGACACCTGTGGGTGCTGCCTCTGCTTCTGTGGGTCCTCTGTGCCGCTAAGGGTCCCTTGTGCCCCCCCCCTCCTGGTTGAGTACTCCTGGGCCTTGCTAGTCCCCAGCAGCACCACTTTTCCACCAACCGCAAGTTTGCTTTTGCCAAGGCTTGTTGGTGGAATTCCTGACTGACACCCATCTGCAATCTTCACTCCAGCATAGGACATCTTCTGCATCCATCAAGAACTCTTCTCCGGCTCCAGAACTGCAGTGCTGACCTGTTCTTCTTAACCGTCAACCTACTCCTGCAAGTACAGCTGGGTGGGTAGTAGCTCCTACTCCTCCTGGACTCCACTGTGACTCCTGGACTTGGTCCCCTCTCTCCACAGGTCTTCTTCTCCAGGAATCCGCCGCTGGTTTCGTGCAGTCTTGTCTGGGTGTCTTCTTTTCCTTCCTTTTGGGTGGTTTGGGAAAATTCCAGTGATTTACTCCTTCTTTCCTGGTCGCTGGGGAGTACTGTGTTGCTTACCTGTGTGGTTCTCTAGTACTCAACACTCCCCTCTACACATTGCACTTACCTAGGTGGGGGTCCTTTGTTCGCATTCCATTTTTTAGTATATGGTTTGGGTTACCCCGAGGGTCACCATTGGTTATTGCTATTTGTACTATTTTCTAACCTTTTCTATGCCTATTACTGTTTACTAGTGTATATATTTAGTGTATCACTTACTTCCTATGGGAGGATTGCCCTTCTATTATCTTCTGTTATTGTGTTCCAAAAATAAAGTATCTCTATTTTTGTACAACTGAGTGTTTTCTTTCATGTGTGTAAGTGCGGAGTGACTACAGTGGTATTGCATGAGCTTTGCATGTCTCCTAGATAAGCCTTGGCTGCTCATCCACAGCTACCCCTAGAGAGCATGGCTTCTAGATGCTGTCCACACTTCATTAAGAGGATACCTGGTATAAGTATCTTGGGTACCCACCACACACCAGGCCAGCTTCCTACAGACGAGATTGATCAACAAATCAACTTGTCGACTCTGAGAGTGTACATGTGTCTCCAGGGTACGTTGTGGTGTAGGCTCGTAGTCAGGCCAAACCGATCCCTTAGTGAGAAGTTGTCTTTATCTTGTATAACAAAGAAGGAAAGATTCAACATTGTCATGGATATGTTAATACAATTAACAACAAAAACAACAAACATAGATGGCGTGCACTTCCTCAGTTCCCAGGTGCCCATCCCCTCCCCCATGTCCCTGCCAGCCCCATCCAGCCATATCCCACAATGTGCAACAACAAACCCAGACCAGGTATGTCTCATCCAGACAATGTCAGAGAGGGAGACCAGGTGGTAGGAGTACTGGCAGAGCATGGGGGACACCATCAGACCACCACAGTACCTCTGTGATTCATGGGTCCGAGATGTCTCCATCAATCCTGTGCTCCAGCGCTCTGAATTCAGACAGCATCTTGTCCCAGCCAGAAGTCAGCGGGTATTTGCATGCCCCTAGGCTATCCTCCCTCTGCAGTGCCAACCTTTCTACCTCAGCCCACACCACAAAACACTGCATCCATGTCCCAAGCGAGGGGGGAATTAAGGGATTTCCATTGTCTAATGATAAGGCGCTTGGCCGTCAAGAGGCCTAAGTCCAGGAACCTCATAGTTGCTTTTTAGCTCTACGGAACAAGTTCAATATACATGCTTCCCATGTGTGCAGTGGCAGGTGTGCCGTGCAGGCAGAAAGCCGAACCGATACACCTTGCCAGTAGGAGCGCAGGCAAGGGCAGGACCACAACATCACCAGTGAACACTGAGTACAGGTTGCATTGGTGCAATGGAAGTACTGGTTGATCTTGGCTAAGGTGAGATAGGGTCTGAGTAATATGTAGAAGTGGATTAGGCAGAATCTCACATTGTGTGGTAAGTTAGTAGGGCCTTCCAAAACTGCAACCCATTCTGTCTGTGCAGGGTCGAGCCAAGTCCCCCTCCCAACTGGCCCTTAGGGCAGCACACGCGGGGACAGTGTGGGTTCGTAGTGAGCTGGCCTGGTGTTTGGTGGACACCTATGGTGTTATTACCCGATACCAGGTATCCCCTATTAGTGAAGTGTAGGTAGTGTCTAGGAAGCCAGGGCTCTTTAGAGGTAGCTGTGGATGAGCAGCCAAGACTTATAGGAGGGATGCAAAACATATGCAGTACCACTATAGTCACACAGCACCATCACCCATGAAAGAACCACACAGTGTTACAAAAATAAAGGTACTTTATTATAGGAACACAAATACTACAATACTAAATAGGCAATTCCCCAAATGGAGGTAATAATCACACTATTATATACACATTAGCAATCAGTAAGGAGCATGGAAAGAAAGCAATAAGCATTGGCAAAAGTATAGGTAAACAGTGAGGGCCCTAGGGTAGGGACAAACCATACACTAAAAAAGTGGAATGTGAAAGGCAGACCCACACCCAAGGAAGTGGAATCAGTGGACGGGTGCTGAAGAAACTAGGAACCCTAGATGTGAGTACCACTGTGACCCCCAGCGACCAGGAGAGCAGAGGTAAGTACCTGGTTTTCCCCAAAACAAACAGGAGGACTTTGGAAATGGATTATGAAAGCCCCAACTAAGACGGGAAGATCCCAAAGGTGGATCCTGACAGCAAAGGACCTGCAAAGGAAGGGGACCAAGTCCAGTTTGTGTTGAAGTGTCCGGTTGTGGCAGGAGCCACTATCCACCCTTCTGTGGATGTAGGACGAGGTCGATGGTGGAAGAAGAAGGTCAGCAGTGCAGCACAGGAGATGAAGAGAAGTCCCAGAAGTGATGCAAATGTTGTCCCACATCAGCGGTCGAGAAGCAGTCGGTTAGTGGTGCTGGAAAACCACCAAGAAGCCTTGGTTAGATGCAAGAGACAGAGAAGAAGGTTTGCAAGGCTGAAGAGGGCCAGCAAGGTCCAGGGGACTTGACCCAAGGAGAGAAGTCGAGGGGACCTTTAGCAGCTGGGAGAGTCACAAGAGGAGGAGGCAGCCCCCACAACCAAACCCTCTGTCAGCAGGCACAGGTGTCGCAATGAGGCCCACTCAGCACACCTGAAGAAGGCACCTACATTAGCAGCGGTGTGCCACGCCCAGCAGCAGGGGGTCCGGCGTCCCCACATGTGTGATTGAGTGGATCAAATGAGACATGCTAGGTAGTGTCTAGGGCCGTGGCCGTGTTTATCAACCGCAAGCTGGAGAGACACTTGGCCACCCATTACAGTTGCGAGGCTAAATATTATTGCTCCATATTCGGCACTGCAAGGCCACCCCGATCAGGCAGCGAATACAATTTTGCCAGTGCCACTCTACAGCAGCCCCTGTTCCAGATGAATTTCCTGATCCTGGGTTCTAATTCCCTAAAGAATTTGGCTGGGACGGACAGAGGTAAATTGGAGAAGTAATATAACATTCGTAGGAGGACCACCATCTTTAGGAGAGCCACTCGCCCCCATCACCGATAGTGGCAGCTTTTGCCAAAAGGCCGTCTGAGCTGGGATGGATGAAACCACACGCTTGATATTCCCGTCATGTAAACCCTCCATAAAGTGGTATTTGCGGATACTAAGGTATTGAAACGTCCTGGGTTGCCATGGGATGGGTACAACAGAGAACGCAAGCCCCTGGTCTCAACTTTGCCCAATTCATGCGCAGGCCAGTCAAATATGTCAGCCACTTTGTCCGGAATGTTGGGGATGTCCCTGAATACAGGAGATCATCTGTATAAAGTGGCACAATATGCAAGGCATTACCTAGTGGGATGCTCCAGGCCTCCCCCAGTCGATGGAACTCCCCTGCCAAGGGCTCAATTGCCAACAAAAATAGCAATGGTGAAAGGGGGTAGCCTTGCGGTTCCCTCTGCTAATTGAAATCGGCTCAGAGATAATCAAGCCAGTCTTGACTCGGATCTGGTGCCGGGTGAACAGCAGCTGCACCAGCCGTAAGAATGGGGAGCCCGAGGACATAACAGCGCAACACTGTGAACAAGAAAGGCCATTCCAGTGAATGAAAAGCCTTTTCAAGATCCAGCATGAGACAGTCAGCCTCAGGCCAGTTTTGTCTCGAGTACTTCATGACACGAAAAAAACCATTTAAGATTCAAGGAAGTGCTCCGTGCTAGTGCAAACCTGTTTTTATCTGAGTGCACCAGCTGAGGCACCAGAGGCACCAGTCTGGTTGCCAGAGTTTTGGCCAGGATCTCGTTGAGAATTGCTAACCGTCTGTAAGAAACCATCTTTGCTGGATCCCTGCCAGGCTTAAGGAGACATATTAGCAGCGTTTCACGTTGCGCAGCAGGCAGGACAGCTGCCAATAAAGCCTCCTTGTACAGCCTCTGGCCAGGAGCAATCATAGTAGAATAGGCTTTATAAAATTCGGCAGGGAGGCCATCGTGCCAAAGGTTTTACCAGTGGCCAGGGCGTGTATACTGTCCTGTATTTCAAGCAGTGTTAGAGGCTCATCCAGCTCCACTCGCTGCTCAGTTGTGAGGCAGGGCAGGGAAAGCAGAGAAAAAAGTGTTTCAAAGTCCTCTGGCCTGGTGTTACAGTCGATTGACATAAGGTTGTATAATGTCTCCTTACTTTATCATGTTTCTCATTTGTAGTGTGAAGCATGTGCCCTGTAGCCAAACATAATTCTAGAATAGGGGCACTTGTTTGTTCCTGGCGTGTCAGCCAGGCTAGCAACCTGCCCAGCCTGTCAGCAGCAGCATGCGTGCGGGCCAAGTGAGTTGTGTAATTAAGGCAGCGTAATCTCTCCATCAGGGACGCATTTTCCCTGTGCCTGTCTGTAAGTTGGTGTTGCTCCGCAGGGTCTTGGATAGCGCGATACCCGCACTGTAAGAGGGTTCCCTGAACTGGGGTACATTTTTTCGATAGATTTGTACACATTCCATTGCATGCCCAAACAATATCTTCTCATGGTAACCTTGAACGCATCCCATTCAAGGAGCTTTAAGGATGCAGTGCCGTCATTACAGTCAAAATATGCAGTTTTAGCTGAGCCCAGAGAGTCCGGAAGGAGATGTCCTCCAGTGCCTCAGGCTGTAGCCGCCAGGTGCAATGGAGTTGTCCCATGCCAATTGTAAATGTTGTGGTCAGAATGTTTGCGACCTAGATAGTTGGTTTGCAGCACTGTGTGAATCAGGTGAACTGTACAGAGGATTCTGTCAAGCCGTACATGTAACTGGTGGGGGGGCAGAGAAGAACAAATAAACCCTTATTGTGGTGTTCTACTGGCACCAGACGTCTATCAGATGCCAGTGTTGGAGCCAATCCCTCAATGAGCGTGCAGCTGTTACTGTGGACGCAGTAGGCAGTGGTAGAAATGAGCGATCAAGCTTCGGATCTAGGACACTATTGAAATCCCCTCCCACGAGCCACAGGAGGCCACTCCAGCGGGAAAGAGTGCTAAATAACTGTCAAAAGAAGGATGCTTGGTCTGGATTTGGTGCATAAATTAATCCTAGTAATATTGCACTGCCATCTAGGTGTCTGCGCACAAACATATAGCGGCCTTCAGTGTCAATATCATGTTCGTCAGCCACCAAAGTGGTGCCCGGCCAGATCCATATGAAAGCCCCCCAACATATGAGGAAAAGTTGGTTACAAACAGTTGTCCTCGCCAGCGCCGCTGCACCCTAGTGGCTTCCGGGAGCGTGAAGTGCATTTCCTGAAAGAGCTATATATAAGCCAAGTGTCGTTTGAGGTATGATTAAATGAAGTACCTGCGCGCCGGCATGTGTATAACTCTCACATTCCATGTCAGAATGTTAGTGTGTGTCATAGGCAGTTAGCGGGGGTCCAAAAAATACATAGTACCACTGTGTGACTACAACAACGCCCCTCAGCTAGCAACTAGGCCATGGAGGGAGGGTGGGGGGAACGGGTAGGATTGGAAGACTGGGCTCTATCCAGCCACAAACAAGCAAAAAACAATAAAACAAACAGATGCCACAAAACCAAAGCAGTAAAATACCATTAGAGCAGAAGGACAACCAGTATCTCCCTAAAGTACATAACCCTTCAATCCGGCATAACTAGAATAGGGGAAGAAAGTACCTACAAAAGAGGGGCTGTTGAGGATCCTCAGTAGCGGAAGCCCCAGGGTGTATCATGTATGCATGCAGGAACCGGATATTTGGTGTAGTGCGCATCATAAAGCTCAGTGAAATAGATACAGAGCTGCAGTATATAACGCAGTCAGGGAAAAGGAGTGGCAAGAAGGAAAATGGTTGGGGAAGACAAGGAAACAAGGGGTAGGAGAGGGGAAAGAAAGAACAAACGTGATACCCTTTCAGAGCCTTAGCTAATTTCATGCAGATTACATGACAGTAGAATCCAATAGCATACAATATCAACAGGAAGTAGCATAGTACTTGTATGAACGGAAACTCAGTACAATTTTCAACTCAGATTATGTTGTCTGCAGTCTTCAGTGTCACAGTAGAGGGAGCTGCAGATTCAGCATCTGAGAGTTCGCCACTGAGACTCATCTCCACTGCCAGGGCTGCTGAGGCTCTCTTTGAGGTCCAAGACAGGTGTTGCTTCTCTGATAGCTGCCACAGTCTGAATGGCGTGGCGTTGATCTTGTATGATCTGTTCTAAATCAGGATCATGACCTGACCACTGGGGGGAGTCCCACAGCACTTTCGACTCCCATGATGGCCAGGCCTCGAATCCCACATCTCGCCACATTCCTTCGGCAAAGTCCGCTGACGTGCAAGACCCGTTGATTCCAGCCACTCCCAAGCAGCCTCAGGGTTACCAAAGAATTGAGCTTTCCCCTGGGCCACCACACGCAGTCTTGCAGTAAATAGGAGAGAGTATTTTAAGTTTAGGGTTCGCAACTTTACAGATGAGAAGGAGCTCCTCTATCTCCGCACAGCGATGGTGTAATTAGGGAACATCATTACCTTAGCCTTACTCGCTTAGAGGGCTGGGAGTGACCTCACCTTGCTCAATATAATGCTTCTGTCCGCGTAATGTAGCCAGTAGAACAGGAGGGGTCGCGGGTTTGACTCCGGTTGTGGAGGCCTTGCAGAAACGCAATGAGCACGTTCAACTTAGAAAAACTGAGGAAGTAGCTCAGCCAGGACCAGCTCCCGTACCCATTTCTGTATGTAGGAGACCGCATTAGTGCCCTCCATCCCCTCTGGGAGGCCCATCATGCAGATGTTGTTCCTCCTGGTACATCCTTCTGCATCTTCAGCTCTGCGCTCCAATGGCGTTACCCTGTTAAGCAGCGTCAGCACCGAGGTCTCCATCTGGCAGGTATTAGGGCCAAGGTCACTCAAATTGCATTCTAGAGAGCGAGTTCTGTCCACCAGCTTGAGATGATCAGTGTGAAACAAGGTGAGGTCAGTGGTTACTTTACCAATTTTGTTTTTCACTAATGCTCTTATTTGAGTAATGGATGTGCCAAGTCGCTCCACTACCGCCCGTACGGCTTCTAGCTTATGGCCAGCAGATGTCGATGCACCAGATCCCAGCACCTGGGGTTTGCCACTAGTTCCAGAGCGTAAATGTCCAATAGCACCAGCTGCTAAAGTTGAGTGGCTAAGGCTGCTGAAGCAAAGGTGTAATGAGTTTCAGGGCAACGGCAGCCAGCCACCAGTGTATCTGGCCTCAACAGTCTTCACTGGTGGAATGGTCAGGTAATGCTGGGAGCCGGGTGGTGGATGGGCCTCAGCAGGCTTCGCCACCTGGGGGCTCACACGTGTGTGTGGTCCAAAAGAACAAGGGTCTGCTTGCATGCACCATGCAGCAACACGCGCAGCCATCCCGCCGCAGCTTCAGATGTATCAGCCCAGAATATTGCTCAGTGACCCACCTAGTGAAAGTGGCTCCAAGATTCCTTGACCTCCTCTATCCTGCTTGTCAACTATGCCAGATGTCACATGCGGGCTCTACAGTTGGGCCTCAAGTCTCAGTGGGCTCAGCACCAAGAGAACTTGTCAGATTCCATCTAGGTTTTGGAGGAGACTGTAAAAAGACATGCAGTGGTGGCAGCTCGACTGTTATTGGACTGGCAGCAAACCAATACCAGCCTATGTTATTGTGGTATTTCCCTCTACCACCTAGAGCTAATAGTGGTGACTTGGTCATCACTGTTGAGTTGAAGAGGTAACTTGGGAGAGGTGGAGATCAGAGGGCTCAGGTCTTTAGTCGAGAACCTACTCAACATCATCCTGTTAGAGTTGCAGGATATTCACTTGAGATTGAAAACCTTCCTGCCTTCCATCAAGCAAGGGAACACTGGTTCAGGACAACATCACCACTTTGTGGTACTGCATCAAATTGGGTGGAGTGGGGACCTGGGTTCTGTGCCTAGAGGCCTTGGTCCTCTGGAACTCAATGAATCGTTGGGGCATTTCCCTGCTTGTAAACCACCTGGCAGGATCTTTGAATGCCAGGGCAGATGAATAGTAGTTAACCCGAGGTCTCATGGGTGTCTTCCAGCACTCAACTTAATGCCGTTTAATGGATTGTTTTCTGTATTAATATCTGCTACGCATTTGCTATGAGGCATCCCCCAGAATGCATGAGGACTCATTCCAACAGAGCCAAAGCTGGTACCACTACTTTGACACGCGGAGGGCCTGTTCTGGGCATGTGTGAGGCTGCTGCGTGGGCATCAATTCACGCATTAACAAAGCACTATTATCTTGACAGTTAGGTCCATGGAAATTGACATTTCACCTGTTCAGTCCAACACGACTCTTCCCTGTTAGCGATTCCACTAACCCACCTCTTTTGGTACTGCTTTGGGATCTGTTCACAAGGTGAGGAGCATGCGGTTAGAAATACCCATTGGAAGAGCAAGTTACTTACCTTCGATAACGCTCTTTCTAGTGGATACTGTTATCGAACAGTAGATTCCATACAACCCTCCCACTCCCTGTCCTGTGAAATGGTCTCGTTTCCATACTTAAAAAGTTCCCAATCTAGAGACCTGCACACTCACATCTGTTCAGGTACTGAGCTCAGCATCTAAGGGAGCAGCCAGAGTGAAGAAGGAAACTGACGTCAGCACGCAAGGGTGGTGCCTGTGTACAGTTCCGATGCCACTTATGGAGCGGCACTAAGTGGACGTCAAGCTACCCAATGTGACCTTTTGATGCGCGGGAGCAATGTTTTCAAGCATCTCAGGATCCAGCCTGGGGGTGTTAACAAGGTGAGGAATCAGCAGTTACATAGAGTATCCACCAGAAAGAGTGTTACCAAAGGTAAATAACGTACTATTGTGCCAACTAAAAAAAACACACCCGTCCTCCTTCTAGTTTCTTTGTCCAATAGAGCAGTATTAGTGGGAGCCCTGATAAATTGTAATGCTCTACACACAGGCCTACTGACAACTTTATAGATCAGCTGCAGATAGTTCAGAATGCAAGCAGCAATTAGAGCAGTTTGTGTTCTGAAAAAATGGGATCAGGTTTTTATCTTGCCAGAAACCTCTTCACTGGTTTCCAGTACAGCACTTATTTGTTTTAAGATGGGTTGTCTGGCCTTAAAATGCCTCAAACATCTATCCTCAGTCTACCTCTCTGCTAAACATAGGTCACATGCATCTGCCAGAGATCTTTGCAGCAACAAAAAAAATAAAGGTTTCTTATAAGTCTCAAAATTCTGGCTATCTGCGCAAGGGAGTCATTCCTTTTTGGTTTACACTTTAACTCTGGAATAGCCTTCCGACTGAACTAATACAGACTACTTCACTTACTAATTTCAGTGGAACGCTTAAATGAGGCTTATTACGCTCAACACCAAGAGATCTCTGGGGATGGCGGGGAAATACATGCTGAAGTGGCAGGCCCATCTGAGTCCTGTATCAACTGTCAGCCAACCCACAAGTTGATGAGGCCTTGAACCTGTAGCTTTTTGTTCATAGATGAGAGAATTGGTTCTATCAGCAGCTCATTTTGCGGGGATTCTGAAGGCAACAGCACACTGACTGGTGAGACAGATTTGGACAAAGTTCAAACGGGAGCTTCTCCTACTCTATACCTACAATCCACACTAACATGAAATTTCAGTTGCAGTGCTTAGCAGAATTCCTGGGGAGAGGCTCACTGCAGTGGTGGTAGTTTCTTTCATTTTCTTTTGATCCAGAGAGTAATTAAAAAACGACGAGTAACACAGAGTTTAGATCACCCTGTACACCTAATCTGGGTAGTACGTCCTTGATTTTCAGGCTTCCTAGACATCAGTTAAGTCTCACCCAGCCTGTTACCTTTAAGTGAGTGTATTTTTTTTAACCTAGTAAGGCTATCCTGAATCATGTCCTGTACAGCTTCAATTTTCAGGCTTGGAACTTAAAAAGTTAGTATTTTGGCATGACTCACTTCCAAAAAGACTCAATACTTACACTGAATGCTCCAATACGTCTATTCTCCAAAGGACTACAAGATGGCGCAATAGGACTGCCTTCACAAGCCAGAAGGAGGTCTCACCGTGGTTTACCTTGACACCATCAAATATTCTGTATTCACAGAGAAAAACACCCCTTCATGGAACACATGTACTTAAAACTGCAAATCAGCTACAGCTTGCAAAATAGCTACAGCTTCACCCTAAAGGGAACCAACTTCAACAAACTCGTCAGACTTCATCGCCCCCTACACCATCAACTCCAGGGACTTCATACTATTCATTGATGTCAATTTCCACCTATAAGACCAAACAGACTTCTGCTCCACAGCCCTCTTTGAAAGCCTGGACAACATCAGTCTCACTGAACTCATCACAGATCCAACACACATTGCAGGACACGCACTAAACCCAGTCTGTACCATCAGCGACAGAATCATTTACAGCTCCACCTCACCGCACAGATGGACAGACCATTCAGGCATCCTCTTCCAAACCATCACACCACAAGTCAACACACCCATCAACCAACTGAGCCGCAGCTGGGGAAAAATCTCAGAAGCAGACTGGTTCAAGGCCCTCAGTATGGACCAACCCAATATCACCAACAATCTCGAGGATCACCAACTTCAATGATTGGATCAAGAACTAAGTAGACTTCTTTGCACCACTCAAAAACAACAGACAAAGAAGAGCCAACAGACAAAAACAACAAACAAGCCAGCTGGTACATAGATGAACTCTGAGAATCTAAACATCAATGAGAACAGCTAGAAAGGAAATGCAGAATCAACCACGAGACCACTGCAAGAACCAATTACGAGGCCACACTCAGATGCTACCACAAGCACTAAGAAACACCAAAAAAGAGCACTGGTGCAGCCCATCCAGGCAAGCACCAAAAGCTGCAAACAAGTTGTCTCCCTTGTCAAAGAATTCACCACCTGGAGGCCGCAGTCAGCAACATCACCGACTCCCAGGAACTCTACTACTACTTATCAACTTTTTCCACAGCAGAATATCAAACACCAACCTGTGGTCTAGGCACCCATATGGGTCTCATAAGCCTCCTCAGGGGATCCGTAACTGCTTAGAAAATTCAATAATATTAACTGATTAATAAAGTGTATATAAGAAAAGAGTCTAAATGTACAAATAATAGTCATAAAACGTACTGTACATGTCGAGGAATTTGAAATTGGAGGCTAACAATTAAATTAGTATCCTCAGATTGATTCGTGGGAGCAGTGTAGGTGCATCAAACAGATTATAGTATGGATGATGTGTGGCTTCAGTTAGATTTAGAAAAGCTCCAACTTTCCTTTTAAAATTAAACAATTTTTTTATTTATATTTGTTTGCAAATTAACTAAAATATTTTATTATTTGTATATGTGTCTGATGAATGCTTGTTTCTGTATTTTATGTGTGATGTTTTGCTGTTCAAATCATCAACAATGTTTAGGGCAGGGTCCCCACCCTAATGACTCAGTGGGGGGTGGGGTGGAGTTCCTGGATTTCAGTAATTATTTAGTGGGGGTCCCCGGGTTCCAGTAATGATAAAGTGGGGGTCCACAGAAGTCAGATGGGTAAGAACCACTGATTTACAGTATCTTCGAACAACTGGACCCAAGAGTCCTCATCACCAACCTGCACACCACTTACCAAGATGGACACTTGACTCAATGGAAAACACTTACTAGAGAAGACACAATAGCGATCATGCAGATAGACCACCCCGAGACCCCAACTGATCCATGTCCCCACAACATCTACAACATGGAAGGCTCACAGATCAGTAGCACCCTCACTCATATCATCAACACCTCCATCAGATCCGCCACCCTCTCAAAGACTGGAAACATGCAGCTGCCAATGCCCTCCTCAAAAAACCCTTCGACCAACCCAAATGAGTTGAGCAACTTCTGTGCCATCTCACTTCTTCCCTACCTAGCCAAAGGGATGAAGAAGGCCATGAATGAACAACTCACCAGCCACCTAAAACTACACCACCTTCAGGACCACATCCAATCGAGATTCAGAAGTACCCATAGCATTGAAACTGCACTCATTGCGGCCACATACGACATACGAACTACACTGGACTCAGGAGAGACACCAGTCCTCATCTGCTCGACCTCTCGGCTGCCTTCGGCACAGTCTCTCACCACCCACTTGTCAGATGACTCTACGAATGTAGAGTCCAAGTACTGGCACTCAGCCGGATAGACTCCATCCTCATGGGAAGAACACAGAGAGTCAGACTACCACTCTACATGTCTGAATCCCAGAACCTGATCTGCAGAGTCCCTCAGGGCTCATTTCAGTTCTACCCCGATACATGACTCTGATCGCTACCATCAGATCTGAAGGCATAAACATCAAATCCTAAGACACCCAACTCATCCCGTCCCTGACTGACAAGACAATCACTACCAGACCCCAGCTTCATCAATTGCATAATCAAGGTAGCAGAATGGATGAGAACCAACTTCTGGAAGCTCAACTCTGACAAGATGGAAGTGCTGGTCTTTGGAAACAAGAACTCCCCTGATGACTCTACCTGCTGACTGACAGACCTAGGGCCAACACCAAAACCCACTGACCACACCAAAAACTTGGGACTCATCATAGATGATAAGCTTAACATGAGACTGCAATTCAACATAGTTAGCTCTTACGGCTTTCACATTCTATGCATGATCTTCAAATGGCTGCCCTAGAACACTAGACTTTCCATCACTCAAGCACTCATCACAAGCAGACTCGACTACAGCAAAACACTCTGCACTGGGATCTCCAAACAGCTCCTACAGACTCCCTACCATCCAGACCGCCTCAACCTCCCATGTAGCACCGACATCTCACCACACTTCATGGAGCTACACTGGCACCATATATACATATAAAGTCAATTCGGACTCCTCATGCATGCATATAAAGCACTGCACAACATTGGTCCAGCATACCTGAACAACTGTGTACTCTTTCCCCAGACACCTTCACTCAACCACACACTGACTCGCAGACACACACCTTGCATCCACAAAAATAGACCCAGAGGTCACTTATTTTCCTACTTTGCACCCAAAATCTGAAACAACCCTCAACACACTCGGAGCCTCCTTCTTGCATCTTGAATTCTGCAAGAAGCTGAAGACCTGGCTTTCCAAATAGCGCCTATGCAACTGCTCAAGTGCACAGATGATTAGCGTGCTGCAGAAATCTACCTAACATAACAAATGGTGCTATTATAAATCTTTAGACATCTTGCAGGCTGACACTTTGAATATACTTAAGTTTGTAGTTGTGCTCACAGAAAATGATCCCAGTGTCCGTTGAAAGGATATGCATCTACTATTTCAGCTTGCCTACAGTTCCATGACTGGAGTTCTCATAATCTTTCATTGCTTTGATGTTTTAACTTAACAAGTGGATATTTTTACCGGGAGTGAAATATACAAATAACAACATCTCAACTAAGAGAAACATGGTATAGCAGCATTGGAGATGGTATTATGTTTAATGAAGGGTTTTTACATTGCAATATTGCTTAATCAATGCTAAGAAGAGCATATTATTTTAAGGTTTCTTTTTTAAAGTCATTAGGGGCCTCATTTAGAGTTTGGCAGAGGGGTTACTCTGCTATAAATGTGATGGATATCCCGACCGCTCTATTACGATTTCAATAGGCTATAATGAAATCGTAATACGGCGGGCGGGATATCCGTCACGTTTGTGGCATAGTAACCACCTCTGCCAAATTCTAAATCAGGCTCCAAGTCTATTTCCAAAGTTATTGTCAAGGATATTCATAAATTTGATCTAAATTCTACATGAAGTGTAATTTTAAATGTTTCTTATAATTTTTATTTGTATAATAATTTAAATAATAACGTTACACTTATTTCAGAGAAGGTTTGTTCAAAGCAAGCTTTCGTAAAGGTATTAGAGTTCATTTTTGTTTTGTTATTTTTTAGTATGCAATTTATTCATTGTACAGCATTAAATGTAAATGCAAAGGTTTCTTAAAACTGTGTTTTTTGTATAATAATGTATACAAGTATTCACAGATATTTCTGAGAGATTTTTTTTAAGGTTAGCTTAAAGATATTAAGATAAATATTATTATTTAAAATTGTGTTAGTATGCAGTTTGTGGTTCCTAATGGGTGTTTTATTAAAAAAATATATATATATATTTGGTTCATTCTGTAATTGGAGTTTTTAAACTACATTTTGTTATGAGAAAGAAAACAGTTGCAAAGGCTGCTCATTTTAATAATTTATACTTATGTCATATGTTGCTTATGTTTGATACTCCTACTTGAAATGCCTCTTTCATCAATCAGGTTGGACAAGCGAAAGATGACCTTCTAACAAACCAGCTTATTGACTACCTTATGGGAGAGAGTGATGGCATGCCTAAGGTAAAACAACTGAAGACTTAAAAATTAGCAACATTTCTTCACTCTCTTCAGTTTCTTTCCTCCTGTCAGTGTTACCTTTTCCTTTTTTTCCAGCTTTCCTCAGTGTTCTGCTAATCACAGCTACAATTTTTGTGTTACATGTTTAGAGTTACTTAAGCGAAGTTATTGGCATTCCGGTTTGTAGCACATACAAAGGTACCCTGTTGTCTCTCTAAGAGCTGAAAGTTTCTTTTCAAACAACTTGCTCTTGAGTGTCTCCAAAGTCTGAGCTTCTCCGTGAGCACTTTCAACTTTGGTTGGGGAAGGCAATCTAAACCACAAACTTAAAAACAAGCATTTACAATGCATGGGTCTTGTGATTGCTTGATTTAGAGCTGTTAGCATTGTAAATTACTAGCTGGACTTTTCTTTCTACATAAATTGAAAATGAAAAGTAAAACAATTGACATAAGTGAGCCGATTCAAAGCGCCATGGCTGCTATGAGCGTGAAGGAGGGACACAAAAGGAAAAAGAAGATTGCTTGCAGTCAAACATATTTGCAAATGTGCAATTATCCATGTAACAGTGTCAATGCCCAAGGCGGTAACAAAACTGCCCAAATAAGGGACAAACGTAAAGCATTTACCAATGATAACAAAGGATTTTTGAAAGGCAAGCCCATGAACGAGTGATAGTGATGAGTGTGCGGTGGATGTGGTTAAAAGCCCACAGATAGATCACAACACATCAGAGCGCTTGCGTGCTCGACTTAAAAAGTACTAATCTACTATGAAACTCTAATCAGAGCATGCTACTCACTGCAATGCGCTTGACAGCCTTGGGAGGGGCAGTAAGCACTATAATAATACAATTTACAATTACAACAAAGCACATCAAAATGCAACTGAGTGCCTGTCACACAAACACCTCATCATCTTACCAAACCTCACCTTCACAACATGCATCCTGGTTAGCCATTACACACAGACCAGCATATCTCACCACCTAGTGCAGGGCTCACCTGTCTTTCAAAATCCCACAGAGGAATGCTAACAGAAAACAAGACCACCATCTTTTCAGCTGGAATGGTGCAAGGAAATCATATGGACTAGAGAAAAATTACCACAAGACAGGCAGCATTCTAATCCTCCAACCACACAGACCGATTCAAATGGGCTCGACAGTTAAGCATAATGCAGAGAAAGCACATATGTCTTTTGATTAATGTTGCAAGTCTCAACCCCTCCATCATCCACACTGGATTCTCTTAATATGTGCACATGGGTAACATCAAATGTACGGGTCAGTATGGAAAACGCCGGCTGTCCTATTCACATGGTTAACTGCCCGGGCACTGTGGCTCTTTCCTCTTCACATTATTTCATTAAAGATTTTCCATACGGTGTTTGTGTATGAATGAATCAGCTTCAGTCCTCCAGGACAGCGTGGGAGGCTGCACCTGATGGGTGGACAGGATCTGAGCCAACAGAAAGCAAGAGGTAGAATGAGAGAGAACGGAGGGAAGGTGAAGCAACAGAGGCAGAGAGAGGCGTAGAGTCCAGGAGCAGATTAAACAATCCCATGAAAGCATAAAGTAAAGGTGCTTACAAAAAAAACAGTGCCCAATGAAAAAACATGCTACCAAAATCAAGAAGTGTGCCCCTCTTACTGGTACTTCGAAACGCTACTGCTTCAATTACCAGCACGTCAACCGTGTTCACCATTACTGCTGTGCCCATTCAAACGCTCCATTCAAACGTCCTCATTTCTTGTATTTAATTAAAGGCAGTAAATGTCGATGTGCTAGTGCCACAGACCCCAACATTTAAAGGAGCACACCGGTATATAGTAAACAAACCATTCTGTGGAGGAAAAAAAGCCAGGCGTCTGCTATGTTTAAAGTTATTTAAAGGTAAAGTGCGGTGGTCTGCGTTAATAGATGGAAACACACTAAGAGAGTGAGGGTGAGCTGGCCCTGGAAACAC
This sequence comes from Pleurodeles waltl, assembly GCF_031143425.1. NCBI lineage: Eukaryota > Metazoa > Chordata > Amphibia > Caudata > Salamandridae > Pleurodeles > Pleurodeles waltl. Next base: position 1,025,764,588 of record NC_090437.1, on the reverse strand, counting down.
CTCCCTCTTCTGTTGTTTTATGTTTGCAGAGGGAGGAAGAGGGGAAGGGAAATCTGCTGGAGGACTTGCCCGAGGAAGCGTGACTGCTCTGATACACCCACAGTGTAAGATGAGTAGGCAAAAACTGATACAAAAAGTGCCCTACAAAAGAGATAAACAGGACAAAGTGTAATTATACAGTTGTTGATCCCTGCTCTGAAAGAGAAAAAGGAGGGACAAAGAGGCAGAACTGACCACTAGAGAGCAAAGATTTTTAAAGGACACTACAGCCAACACAATAAATCTCTTTAAAAACACACAGTATAAGTATACTTAAAAGTATACACGAGGTCGAATGCTGACGCTCGACATAATAAGTCTGATTTTCGTTTGGAGTGGGAGAATTTTCGCCTTGTCACACCTCAGGTGACAATCTTTTTTATCCATTTATGCCTTATCCAAGATCATTTAACAACATTTTCTGGACTCTTGAACAGAGTAAACTATTGAACAGTGTAATGATACAATGCTGTTTTACAGCACGTTCCACTCAATTGTACACATAATCCCTCCTCAAATTCTTTGTTTTAAGTAAATAAGCCACAGAAATTACACCAGGAACATTCTAATTCTGTGAGTGCTACATGCAATGCATACAGATGACAGTACTTGCTTTGGCTGGTGGGGGAAAAGGCTGTACACCATGTGCTGAAAACAAGGTGAGACACTGGCCCCAGGCCTACCTAATGGCCTAAATTAGACTCCATAGCATAAAATGTAATACTGAGGAATTCTTGAGTGTTAATTTTGGTATTTTTTTATTTTAATTTTTTTGGCATGGATAACAGTCAGTCAGCTACAGTGACACAACTTTTTTCAGCATATAACCCATAGCGAGCACTGCCGGCAGAGCATTACAGGTCTCTCATCTCAGCCCTTTCATTAAAGGTAAAATTACCCAGATCACTCCCTCTGGTTCCACTGGCATGTCTTACATATTCTGCCTGCCTCCCTTACCATCATCCTAATATGCTGTGGAGACATTCACCACGCCAATCTGTGACTGCTGCCATCGAAGATTGTTGCATTCTCGATTTAGATCTCACTTGTGCCTCCCCGGCACAATTTACTTCAGCGTTGCCAACGGCCTATGAGTCATGTCTACCAGTCGAGTCCAGTCCATTTAAGCTCGGCACAGGGGAGTCTGCCTCATCTGGGTTCACCAGACTCTGCAGCATCGCTGTCCTTTCTAAACAATCATTCTCTCTCTGCAAGCATCTCTCCTTAGACAACGGCCATTGTACATGGCAATTAAGTTAGGACTAGAGGCAGACTTCTATTGAATAGCAATCCATCTGTTTCCCAACAATATCCCCAGGTTGTGCAAACCTGTATTGCACCTTCCTATTGTTAGGCCAAGGCATTACCCACAACAAACAATGTTGTATAGTGATATCTGGTATGATACTGCCTCAGATGTTGGACAATGTCCGTCCGTCCAACATTGCGTTACAGCAGCACTATTCCAAATCATGTATATAAACCCCGTACACATGGGACACTTGGCCGGGCAGGTCTGGTATATTTTACATAGTTGTGTAGGTGGTGTAAGTACAACGTGATACATAGAAATGAGCAATATTAAATCTGACATTGCTAGAAACCTCCTTGACAGATGCTCAGGATTTATTCGAGTCTCCATCAGACCATGGCATTAAGAAGCCCTCCTCTCTTTTAGGCTTAGCAGGCAATGAAGTTTGCACTCTATCTCTTTTCAAGCCTCATAGAGGTAGGACACCAGTCACTTGTGGGAGCCCATATCCAACATCACCTCGAACGCATATGTACTTAGGCGTCGCGGTGAAACATGGCCAAATATCTCTTGCCCTTTTGGTCAGTTTAGCAAACTGTAGGAATTGCCCTGTCCTCACACCAACAGTCTCTTGTGCTTCTTCATTGGTAATTCAGCTATCACCTGGATAGTGATCCCCTAACCCCTCACCCCCTTTTCATTCAATCATTGACATAATTTTTCGATTTTGTTTTTTAAATGGCTGCAGCCACTAAATCTGGAGCGACAAAGGCGATTTGCATATCACCATTTTCCCTATGATCTCCGATACCCTAGATACCTGGTGCACTATATAGGGGCATCATTGATCATGCTGGCCCCTGCCATCAGTCTCACAGGCACTCCGGGAAACCCTGCAGGTGAACATTATTCAAAATTGCCTCCTTCAGCACACCATCTTGCAGCATAATGTAAAATCACTGTAAAATAGTACAGTTCCAGATCAGGGAGGCAGAAACATCCCTTGTCTGTATCCAGCTTTAAAATCCTCATATTACCCTACTTCATTTGCCTACCCATATTGAGGAGATAAAAAAACTATCTATTTCTTTATAAGTGCATTTGCGGAGCAGGTATTGTGAGTTCTGGAGGACATACAAACATTGCAGAAGGAATACCATTTTTGCCACTGAGATCCTGCCCACCACAGAAAGTGGCAATTTATTCCAAAGCCCCACCTGAAGCCTTCAAGTCAGTCAACACTCTACCCTTGTTATGTATTGTTTAGCTTCCATGTGTGCCACCTGCATCCCCAGGTACCTGACTTTATCCTGTTTCCACCTAATTTCCACATTTGGTAGGTACCCTGGAGCTCGGCTCTACAGCCCTGCAAGCTGGAATATCAGAGACTTCTCCTGGTTGATCTAGAGACATGGGGCTCTACCAAACCGGTGCAGTTCCACCGATAACTACTGCCTGGTTCTAAAAAATGCCCCACAGGGGAAAGGGGTGGGGTGGGATGAAACAAGAAAGGATGAACTTGTGTCACTGAGGGTACTGCTTAGCTATCTTGTGCACTGCCTAGTAGGATTGGGACTCCCTCGTCATCCTCAATGCAGGTGTGGTACAGTAAAAACAACAAGAGGTGATGTTACCCATATGTGCACAACTCAGAATGATCTATCAATTGTTTACACTATATGTACACTTACATACTTCATCATAACTAGTGCATAAGAGAGAGCAGAAACCATTTCAAGGATAAACTGGAGATTTTGTGGCACTCCGGAACATACAGGATTCAGAGTCAAACTCTAATACAACTTCAAGCTCTAGACGTTTCTCCCAAAATACTATATACAACTTGCCAAGAAACACAGTGGCAAACTTTCAGTTTGGGTACAATAAAGTTCAGAGTTCTGCAATGAAAGAGGCCAGAGCTTTGGGCCTCATGGGGGTTAATACTCAAACAATGTCTAAAAACGTGCTCATTAAATCATAGGAATCATTCTTTGACTTATTCACTAACCTATGAAAAAATGCACACTAACCTGAGGGAAAAGTATTTAGCCTTGTCTAGTACTTTGACTGGAATCCAAAGACGACAGGAGGCTCGGTGCAAGAAGGTCAAGAGGAGGTGGAATCATAGCTTGTGAAGGAAGACACTAGAAGCATTGCAGAAGCCAGGATCACAGGATCATCTCCTGACTTGGAAGACAAGAATGCTGGAAGTTCCAGGCAAGGACAATGTTTGTGCAGGACTGGAACGAGGTCAAGTTCAGCAGGATATTTATGCTAGAAGAAAAAGAGTGATCCAGAAGGAATGTGTCCCACGTAGGACAATGGATATGGGGCCTTGCAAGTGGCAGGTGCAAAGAGTAATTCGAAACAAATATAATGGAACCTCCGAGTGCATAATGGTACAGTTCAATGGGTCACAAAGGATGTGTAACATATTTTAAAAAGACACATGATAACCTGCAGGTGCAAAACAGACTAAACTTGCTTTACAATACAACAGGAGGGTCAATAATTCAGGTTTCCTGGGAGGGAATCATAGAGTGCTTTAGCTAAGGAGGCGCCACTGGGGAATGATGGCTTGGAGTGCTTGGAACAGGGAGATGCCACCAGGGGAGACATGAGCCTGAAGAGTAAAACCCACAGCACATAGGGCACAAGAAGGAGATGTTACAGTTCCCTCCTACAAGGAACGACCTATAGGGCGTTGTTTGTCAGGGTGTAGGGCATGAACTGAACAAACCAGTAGAAGGGCATGAACATTACTAGCTGGTTCCCATGATTTTTCCTCAGGATTAAAGACTTTTCATGCATTTAGGTAAAACAAACAACCCTTAACACGTCGCAAATCTAGAATCCTTTGGACTTCAAACTCTGGGTGACCATCCATGGTTATAGGTGGAGGAGGAGACACTGGACGGTATTGACCATGATATGGTTTGAGGAGCGAAATATGGAACACAGGGTGAACAGGGAAATCATCTGGCAGTTGGAGATTGACTGCTACTGGATTCATAATCTTTTTAATAGGGAGAAGGGTCCAAAAAATCAAGGTCTCAGTTTGTGAGGACCATGTAGTCGTAAGTTTTTTGTGGCAAGTCAAGTCTGATCTCCGCTTTTGTACCCTGGTGGTGATTGACGATGTTTATTAGCATTTCTTTCCATGTTCAGTTTAGCCTGTTGTAAGGGTTGTAACACTTCTTGTTGGGAGTCAGAGAGATACTTTACAAAGTATTCTATTGCAGGTACACTATGATTTACAAATATTTCCAGGTAACATTTGTGGATTAGTGCCTGATACACAGTAGAAGGGGGATACCCTAGTGGCAGAATGCTGTGAATTGTTAGACGCAAACATCTTTAAAAGGTAACAAGGACTCCCGCTCTTTGGGAATTGAGGTTAAAAGACATTGCAGTTTCTGTTTCAGTACCTGATTTAATCAATCTGTCTGCCCATCAGTTTGTGGGTGATAATGCGACGAGATTGGAATGTCAATGTCCAATGATGTGGCAAGCCTGCGGCACAACCGGGAAATGAACTGAATGCCTCTATCAGAGATAACAATATGTTGCACAAACAGGGTGGAAAGAGTCTTGGCATTGGGTATTTGATTTATGGCAATGAAGTGTGCCGTCTTAGAAAATGGGTCAACAACTACTGAAATAGTATTTTTACCGCTGGTGTTGGGCAATTTTGTGATAAAATCCATAGTTATAGTATGCCAGGGATGTGGGGATACAGACAAGGTTCCTAACAGACCTGCAGGGGCGGTGTGAGAAGCCTGGTTCTGAGAACAGATGGTAGAGATCTGGACATGATCATGGACATCTGTGGATAGTGTTGACCAGCAAAACCATTGCTGACAATTAGCTAGGGTCTTGTGAATTCCAGGATGACCAACCAGAGGAGTGTCATGACACCAAGTTAGTGCTTCTCGTCTTAATCCCTGGGTGGGAATAAATAAAGTGGTGCCATGATTATTTTATGGACATGATTATCTTTATCAGTTACCAAGAATCTAAGCCCACCTGGCTCAGGCTTTGTCTAATCCTGTTAAAAAATTACTCTTAGTCACAAAGACCTAAAATGTGTTCAGGTGCTGTGATGTCCTAGTGTGCCTTTTCCTGAGAAATCTAATTGGAGTAACCCCCCCTGGATAGCATGTCTGCTTTAGTCTGTTGTGAGCCGGGACAATAGGTAACAATGAAATTGGATTCACTGAAGAACTGCCTTACTTGTCTAGGAGTCAGTGCTTTTAATGATTGTAAGAACTGGAGATTCTTATGATCAGTGTACATTGTATTGGTATGTTTAGCCCCCAACAGGTATTTCTGCCATTCTTGGAAACATAATTTAATTGCCAATAGTTCTTGTTCGACAACTGTGTAGTTTTGTTCAACTGGCAACAACTTTTTAGAAAAGAATGCTACTGGATGCATGTGCCCTGTGGTGTCTGCCTCTACAAAGTACAGTAAATTGGGGTCCGGATGTCTGAGTACCGGAGCTGTGGTGAATTTCTCTTTGAGTTACTTGAATGCATCCTAGACCTCCATGGACCAGACAAAAGGCACCTTTTTCATAAAAGACTGGTAATTGGGCTTACTATGTCGAAGAAATGGGTGATAAAGCGGAGGACTACTTTAAAGATTTTCTACTCATTGGCCCTAGTGGTCATTGTACCCCAATTATCTGTAAAATATCTCTCTAAAAACTCACCTATTTTGCCCTAAAACAGGCGTCTTAAAGGGCCAATGGGTTCAACCGCCATGTAGAGATGACTGGGGTATTGCTGTCCCAGGTGTATCTGAGTAGCAGTGGTGCATGATCAAATAGGATATGAGATATGAGCATCCTGTCCAATCTACTGTATATGTTGTGCATGGTTGAGAAATATGTAAACTCATTGCTAGTGAAACTTTTTGGCAGTGGGGTGCAGTGACCTCCAGACATCAATGCATTTCAGTCAATCCATCACTTTTTCTTCAAGCACTTCAGCTATACGTGGCTTTGTAAGACTCCTAGGGGGTGACTTGTCCAAGTTCCCATCAAGAATGCAATTAAAGTCACCTGCGTACAGGAGAAGATCACTCATATATGGTACCAGGGCATCTAGTATTTTACCAAAGAAGGCCTCCTATTGGGGCATATACAGTCAATGGAAACATTTTCACTCCATCCAGGAGGCTATATATCAAAATATATCTACCCTCTACATTGGCATGTGCCTCTCTATATTGAAACAATTCCCCAGTAGTCACACAGATAGACACCCCTCTCGCACATGCAGTTAGACAAGTGACAAATTTATTCTAGTGAAACGTAAATGAAACACACAATACCACGACTGTTTAATTTGAATAAGTTTGTGCTAATTGCACTGTTTATTGCACAAAAGTGTTTTGGGTTTATCGTACAATGTTTGTTTTGTTTGTATACTATATTGTCTGTGCACGCTGTTTGTAAGGTATATTCCATGTTCACACTATCTCGATTTGCTGCCCACATATTTACTTTTTTCTTCACTACATCCCTCACCATTCAAACTTCTTCTGGTGGGGCTTTTAAGTGTCCACAGACCGAACAATATGATTCCTGGGATATTTACATATTTACGGTCTGATTTAGAACTCAGCCGATGGCAGTGGCGGCTTGCATCATTTAAAGGTGGTGGGGCGTAAATGTTTGGGATGAGTGCTCTGCGGCCAGCGAACATGGTGAGTGAGCCCAGGTTCGGGGGGTTCTCCCCCCGGAAAATGTATTTAAAAAAAAAAAAAGTGACATCAAGGAATAAATATAACAACCATTTGCAATGCAACGGGTCTCGCGTTTGCTCATGTTAGAGCTGATAGGTGAAAAATCGGGTTAGGAGTTTACAACGCTATCGGCGAAAGTGCATTTATGTACCTAACCCGAAAAAGTGCAGTTAACTGTGTAAAGCGCTCGACTTCTGCCAAGCGAAATCGCGCTAGTAAAAAGTAGTCCACGAGCCAGACAGAAAACAGCGAGACTCGCATGTTTTCTGTACTTGGTCGATGCGCTCGAGGAGGGCTAGCCACCGGAAAAGGCATGACGTATGCATGCCTTCGACTAATGAAAGCAAGCAGATTTAAATAGGCAAGCCCACGAACCAATAAAAAACACTGACGTGACGTCGACAGGACTCCGAGCACTTTTATAAACCCTAAAGCGTCTCGCTGCGATGTGCGAGCACATGCAACTCAGGCTCGACCCTAAAAAGGCTGTAGGGAACCCTACAACTATAGTACAGCCCGAGGCTATATGCTGGCGCCATTCCCTGGAATCAGTTCCCAGGCCCTGTGATTTTATTTATGCTCTGTCCATTGTGAAAAGTTTATTTACATGCGAGTGAGCCGTGAGCCTGCAAGCATTTTTACAGATAGGAGTGCCCTTTATAAAAGCCAAGGCTCTGATACAATGATATGTAAAAAATATATATATATAAAATAAAATAAATATTGCAGCTTGCATACAATGTTCATCACACACACTTTAATAATGTTCCTCTTGGCTTCTTTGCTTTACAGCTAGCAGTTTACAGGCTGTCTTGTAAACATTTGAGACATCTGCTGTGAAATAAAAGGGTTTGGTATATGGTTGTACGCACTTTCTTTGAATTGCGCTCGGTCACACAGTAAATGAGGGCCATTGCATCCCCGGTATCTAAGATGTGCAGCTCTGTTACTGGGTGTTTAAGTTTTATTTGCTGAAATTCTACTTTTTAGCTGCTCGCAAGTGTCCGCTCCAAGGTTTTCTATATTTCGCATTTTATCCCCCACTCCCCGCCTTATTTCCATCCGTGCCCCAGTGTATCAAATACATTTATCTATACGGTAGTGAAAGGATCGCTTCAGAAACCACTTGCACACGCCACCGTACATTAATCAGTAATCTATATTTAAACACAAGTTAAGCAATGGATTCATTAGTTTTGCAGTTGTTTATATAGTGTGGAACAGCTCTCGAGGCACTTTCGTGCTTTACATAGAAACAATACAAGAAGTCTGCATGTAATACACAAACACCGCCAGGTCTCTGAGTAGGGGACCTGCCATTAGAGGAAACAAGATGATGGGGCAAAACGTGTATAAATAGGAGGGAAAAGTTTCTGTCGAAAATGGATTATTCACGTCGGCAATAAACGCAGGTCGACTTGAAAAGGGCCATTTACTTACACCAAGCACTCCTTATCCGGTGCGGAGGGGGATCTGCGTTCGATACCATGGTCACAGGCCTCTCCCGGTGGGACTACCCGCCCTTTCCCAGCCGCGGCTCTTGGTGACACATGACTTACCTCTGCGAACAGTGCCTCCTGCAAAGAGAGCATGTATGCCTTTAGCGCCACAGATAATTTGTGTTTTTACCTTCACAATTGTGTTGTAGCAGTAGTGCTGTGCAAGTACTACTGCTCCAGCACGGTTGTGAAGTTAAAAGTGCGAATCATTCGGGCCGCTAACAAACTCCGGTTCGAAAAAACAAGGGAAACAGGCAGAGACTGAGGGTCCCGTCATTAATATTACTATAACAAATTTCTTTCTGGTACAAATAGCAGTTTGTGCTGGTGCCGATTGACAGCATATGTCGGTTCCACTGCGGTCTCTAGTGTTCGAACAGCGGCCCGTCCGGGAGCCTCTGTTTACCGGCTGTGGACCCCAGCATTTTCGCAATCTAATTGTCAGGTTATTGAGGGCATCAACTGGTTGTTCAGTGGTCTCCCTGGAGATCTGAACTCATTGTTCTCATACCCGGGACTGGAGAGATGGGAGCCCAGGCTGATTTCATAGTGAGGATTTCACCTTTGTCTGGTGTAGGGTACTGGAAAAGAAAGACTTCGCGCTGGCTGATGGTGTAGGTCCCACTGCCCCGAGGCCCAGTTAGATCCAGGGCCCAGCGAAGGACTGAGGATGTGACCATGAAGGGCGAGACCGTCATGGTATAGAGAGCAACAGGTAGAGACCGCGGAAGACTGATTTTGTTTTGAAGGCGGTGCTGCAGCTTGGAGGCCTTGGGGCAAGGAAAGGTGTTTTTTTCATAACAGAAAAGACAAGAGTAAGTAAATAAACAATTCTTTACTACTGAAACATTTGCTCAGAAATGGAAGTTAACTCGTAAGGTGCGGCTGCCTCCGGGCGTACTGGCACAGGAATTTTGCGACTATGCTTCAGCTTGGCCCTCCGACCCCCTCGTCTCCTGAGACAATCTAGACTCGGATCCCTTGCTGTTTATCTAAGTAACAGCATGAGAGCAGCGTGAGGATTGGCTTGGTCAGGCGAGGCCAACACTCCTTAGGAGACTTGAGGGCTGTGGCTGTAATCCCCCGAGTTCTTAGCACTGCACAGATAGTAAAGGGTTGAAGTGCACATGTTGGGCTGTCACAGCAAGGCACCTGTCCAACCTGACGCGCGCACTTCAGTCCAAGGCCCAGCTGAACTGAACCAGGCGGTGTCAAACCCCTCCCCCATCCACATCCACCCTCACTCTCAGACACTGAAAGGCAAAACTCGGCCCGTGCTGGCGGTGCACTGCGACCGAGCTAGGGAAAAAAAATAATTGATGAAAACATTCAATACTGGACCCAGGGGCAACACCGCCCTGCACCAATAAAGAAACCACCCCTGGCTGATGGGTTACTACATCACAGCAGTGACTGATATGCCATCCGCCCAAATATAAATCCCATAGAATATAATGGGATTTAGATTTCTGTTTATGGGATATCCGTCACCATTGTGAAGGAGTAACCGATCCACCGAATTCTAAATCAGGCCCTTGATCTGCCATTATCACCTGTTGCTTCAGACATCCTAGTTATGTTGTCTAATGGTCCATAGGCCGCAGAGTCCCTTTTAATCCACTTTTAACCTCTTAAAACTCTCTCTGAAAAACCTAAAGTGCTATTTTTTCAAAAATCTGCAGACAGGAGAACTAGTTTGGGATGACTTCCATTTTCAATTGCCTCTCCATTCTGTTCTGCAGAGACAGCTTTTGTGTGGGCTGTTGATCCTCACAGCAGGGTACTGTCCAGCCTGGATCACCCACTACAAAGGCACAAAGGGGTGTGAACTATCTGCACGTGGCTATGAACAGCCATAAAGATAGTGATCAGGGAGGAGAGAAAAGTGAGGTAATACCTAAAAGACCCTTCACACTGTTTGCACAAGATTGCATTGTTTTGTCTCATATAATTCTCTTGCCTCAATGCTCTGCCTAGCTTGCCAAAGTAACATCCAACAAAAAACAGGAACATTGAAACCACCCCCTCCCCCACACCAGTAAACACCCTCATCTGTATATCTGTGATGCATCTGCATAAAGCTGCAATCTGGTCCACCTTCGCTCTTCTCCCTTGTCAGTGAGTCATAAACAGAACTTCCATAATATGTGCGTATGTAATCACTTTCTATGTATAACTGCCATTGCAGCACTTCTCCTGCCATGCTACCCAACGGGACACCGCACAGGCTACAGAGTGCGGACTCCTCCAGTTTCCCTAATGCACCTAGCCTGAGAGTGAGGAAGTAAGCTCCCCCCGTTTGCCTGACTATAAAAGCTGTAACATCTGTGGGCCACTGGGTCTGAAAGGGTTTTTGTTCTATGACCCAGTGATATCAACTCTCTCCCCCAGTACATCCCATACTACTAACATTGGTTCCCCCAATCTAGATACTATGGCATATATATTTTGTTAGTCACTGTTTGTCATTCCATCAATTCTTGTATTTCTGTTCAGTCCTTGCAGAGACCGCTCTCCTGCATCCCGAGGGGGACTCGTCTGGATCTTCTACAGAGCTCTCTGTCCTCTACCCAACAATGCTCAGCATTCCATCTTGGTGCACATCGATTCGGGACCCATCGTGGCCCGCCCCCATGCCCCTGTGCCTCCTCTCACCTAAACCAGGGTCTATTTCAGCTCTCTCTCCTGCCTGTATCTGGCCCAGTGCTGCTGCACCCTCCAGATTGACTTCCCCTTTCAAGCTAGTCCCACACTTACTCAGGGCAGAGACAATAGTATGAATGACCCCCGGTACCACTCTGAGGTTTGCAGAGAAAAGGGGCATGTATTTGATGTTTAGTGAGCACAATTTCTGCTTCACTGCCATGAAGGACTTCTGCTCTGCCTGGACTTTGCATGTGTAGTCTGGTAAAATTCTGATGGTTTGCCCTTCAAACCCGGTGTATCTATGCTTGCGCTTCCATTGAAGGATTTTATCTCCATCCATATAATTTAGGAATTCACAATTATAGTACACAGGGGGATATGTGATTGTGGGCGGGGCACCAGTACTCCGGTGAGTCTGCTTCAACGCAAAAAAGGCTGAATATACAAATTGAAAGAAAAACATGAACAGGATCAAGGCACTCCTCAAACAATAATGCGGCAGAAATATGATGTAGTTACTGGGAATGTTTTTATTCCAAAAAAGGCTGACCATCTCCCCGTCCCCATAGTCTCTCTAAGCCACTGTCGAGAAACAACTCCGGGTCACCCCCCTCTGCCCATTCCAGGAATGCAGCAAATTGGTGATTGCATTTCCATGACTGAACCTCTGAGTCTCCCAATTTGTTGTGAAACCGTTTTGCTTGCTTGGCATCGGTACGAACTGTGTTTCAGAGTTCCTTTACTTCTAATGTTAAGCTGCGTATGTTTTCCTCAGTTTTCAAAGAATGTTAATTGACCTGGTGAAGGTCAGTGTGCAAAAGATACATTTCCAATGTAATAGTGTCCATTTTTTGCTCCAGCACTTGCTTGGAGTGTTCCATTGGTGCCAGAATTTGTGCTTCTGTGGGCTCTGACTTACCAAGTACAGGCAGATCTGCCCCAGCACCTGCTTGCATCGCACCAGATGCCACAGAATTGGTAAATTGATCCATTCTGATCTGCTGTGAGTCTTTGACAGATTTGCCTGGAACCATGATGTCCCCAGAGTCCTCAGGTCCACCAAGCTAGTCAACAGGAGCGATATATCCTGTTCTCAAGCAGGTGCCGCAGAGATAATCTGCCCGAATTCCACAATCCCCTCAATTTGGTAAGTCAGTGCAAGTGGGATGGCAGCTGCACCAGCTTCTTTGTACCCCACCTTTGTGCCTCTCTGCAGACCGGGAGAAGGGTCTCCAAAACAAGCTTCAACGCTTGTTGGACTGTCTCAGGTCCCCCTCCTCCTCTCCCATGCGGCAGCTCACCTACAGCCTCACCGACAAACAGATTCCTCCTCCAGCCCCAGTGGGCCTCCAGGAACTCTGATCCATGGCAGCAGCCGCTCAACCGTGCATGACCTGCAGATCAGCCCCAATCTTCTGTTACAGCATCTCACCTTTAAGGGTTCTCGACTGCTTCAGTCAGCTCTAATGCCCAGTGGATATTTCCACTCAACGCTCCCGAGCTTGATAGCAGCACAGCTCCAGGTTCGGACCACCGGGCAACACCATCACTCGATGACCGACATCTTGCAGCATACGCGTCCTGACAGGCCTCTCTCCTCCAAAGTGCTTTTTTCTGTTCAGCCAGTTTCATTGTGCAATAGGAATCTCCATCATTACGCCATCTGTGCTGACTGGTGGCACTATTGTATCAGCCAAGAATAGCCCGGGATGCCGCAGGATGTGCCAGCAGATTACAGAACCTCTGATTAAGGACTGTTGTCCGCCTTCTTTCTTGGGCACGCCCCTTTTTCCTGTATTTCTTTTGATGTGCATTTCAAACCTTTGCATTGTTATTGGAAACAGATTTTTGGTAGATAACACTTTAAAAAATGTAAGCTCACAGAAAGATGACTAGATATTTGGAACTCCATAACTGATATACTAGCACAACCGTATCTTTGATGCCTCCAATCTTGACAACAAAGACACAGATATGGTATGTATGGATGTGGATATTTGCATATCGCAAACTTGCCCAAAGTCAAGGATTGCGATCCATGATTGTTTATAGAGTGGGAGAAAGGGACAGTAAAGGTAAAGGGCTTTCTAAGGAGTCACTATGTAGTGTTCTTTGAATAGGCAAGTCTACAGCTCTGTCCTGAAGTAGACAACAGCTGGGGCAGTTTTGATCATTAGGGAGATGCAGTTGGATTTTCTGGGCACCTAGATGTTGAAAGCCTGTTACCTAGATGTTTCTTTCTTACATTTCTTTGACTCCAACGAGGGTGGCAGGCTGGCTTGCAGGTGTGCTGGGATTCACCAGAGAAGGCTAACTTGTCAGCCAACCCTTACAGAGGGAATGTTTATGGTGGCCTGATAGTTGCAAAAGTACAAAAACTTGAACAGCAGTTCTGCAATTGTTTATGAAGAGATACAGTATCACTCTTATTTTCAAGAGGGAGAACTTGGTAAAGTGCTGTTTTGGTCTTCTTATCGATGTGTCCCTTGAGGGAACATTTGATGTTGAAGGTGAATCCTAGTTACTTAGTATTGATAGGTAGTTTGGGGTTGAAGCTTTCCAGGTTTGTGCCACTGAGCCAGGTCTGGGCTGGTTGTTGTTGGTTTTTGGTGAGTAAAAGGATTTCAGTCTTGGAGGGGGTTGAGTTGCTGAATGTTTAGTAGAGGCCAGTTATTTCACTGGTAGTTTCAGTAGGACACGTGAGAGAAATGTGGCAGATGAAACAGAAGACCACTTAGATATCTGTGACCGTACAAAACCACAGTGCTATCCAACTTAGAACACAAAATATTGGTGGTGGGCAGGCTGATTGATGGTCATTCTCTTGGTATCAGCAATATTGACCACCCATCGTCCATTCCCTCTATTATTCTGCAACCCACAAGGAATGGAGAAGTGATGTTGGGATATCTAGTTGTTGTAAACCACATGTGAGAATACCAAAAGTAATTGAGATTAGATTTGTTTCCCACAACATACATTACCCACATCCAGCAGTGTGACATCCTTGTCTAGCAGTCTCTAGTCTTGCACCTTTTGTTCATGTGCTCTGTACAATTCTTTGATAATCCTTGGGTTACCACTAGAATGCATAATGTGCCAAAAATAATCTGATGAATGTGGTAGGGTATTCTTAATTGAGAGTGAAATATTGTGGCTGTGAAGGGAACACTAGACATTAAGGCCCTCATTATGACTTCAGCAGTCTATTCCATAGACCTCCGAAGTCACCGCTGCCAGCGGTCTGAAGACTGCCATATTATGACTGCTGGCTGCTCTCCGCCACTATTTGGCGGGAAAGCTGCCAGCAGCCATACTGGCGGTCAGCGGTGTAGTGGAGCTTGCTCCTTCTCCACAACACCGCCCGCTGTATTACAACATTGTAAACGCGTGGCGGTGTTGTGCTGGTGGGGCGCTGGCGGCGGAGCAAGCGTCATGGACCCCGTTCCCTCCCGGACGATCACCGCGACCACCGGGTAAGGTGATTGTCCAACAGGGGAGGGGGTTATTGTGTGTGTGTGTGTTTGTTTGTGTGCAAGTGTCTGTGGGCTTCCGTGCGTGGATCGGGGTGGTGGGGGTAAATACGGGGGGATGGGGGCTTCGATGCTTGGGGGGATGGGGAGCTTCTGATGGGGTCGGGGGCCTCCTACATGGAGGGGGGGGCGGTTGGGGATTCCTGTTGTGGCAACAGGAATTAGTATTCCTGTTGCCAGTATCCTTTCCACCAGGGATTCCGTGGCAGCAGTGCCAGGGATTTCGTGGCAGGGCTGCAGCCATGGAATCCCTGGCAGAAAGGATACTTGTAATACCGCATGCAGTGTTAGGTGGACCGCCAGGTCGAAGGTGGTCAACCTTCGGCCAGGCAGTCCCACTGCCCTGGCGGTACAGGAGGTGAACTGGCTGTGATGCAGCCAGGTCGCTGCTGCAGTCATAATTTGGTGGTCCTGCCCGCCACGCCGGCAGCGGTCTGACCACAACCCCCTGCATGGCGGGGCTAGACCTCCAAAGTCATAATGACCACCTAAGATCTTAAATATGTTTCGTTTTATCAAAACATTTAAAAGCTTGCTCAGTGAGCATCATGGGTGTTATGTAGTTTTGGGGGTTTAGGGCTTCAGACTCCTAATTCAGTATTGTTTCAGCAGTAGATTGATAAAAGGACTGCTAAAGGTTACCACCTATCTTAAGAGCTCACATCCACCCAGAGGATATAATCCCACAACAAGTAGAGCATGAGATCCGGTTTCCCAGCCCATCACTAGATTCAAACGTTGTCATGCATTAAGTGTAAGGAGATTACCTTTATGACATTCTCTAGGTCATTGCTAACAGCAGTGCCCATTGGTTTTTCATCCAGGGTGTGGCTATTTTACAAGGTTGCATGGGAGATGCTGTTAATGAAGCAAATGCATAGTTAAAAAACGCACCTTTTATTAGATCATGTATGCTAACATCTGAATAGTAGCTTTGATGCCATATAGGCAATAAGCCTATATTTTGCTTAGTGTTGAGATATCAACCATGGATGATCTCAGCTAGTATTAAAGAATTCCACTTCCACTTTTATATGGCAACGGCGTCAGCTGACTGCCTACCCTTAAATAAAAACAAAACTGAAATTCATATCTCAGGATATTCTTCTTGACTCCCTTCCGCCTGTCTGTGTAACATGGGTGAACTCCTAACTTCTAATCTATCAAGAATCTCAGAGTTGTTTTGAACCTTAAAATCACATTCAGTACTTAACACTTATCTGACAGCTGCTTGGACCTGTACCCGCCCTAAGCGAGACTCTTTTCCTCCTCACCATATATAGAACATCACTTATTAGATCATTATTTTTCAGTGGTACAACAACCAAGAAAACCAAGACCTGTGAAGGAGAAGTCCTACTTTAGACAATACACTGAAGCTCAGCTTTTAAAAACAATGAAGGTTACCTCTTCAGCATGATGAATTTGAAGCTCAAGCCCCCGCTCACCTTAATGTTACTAAATGTTGATTTTTCTCCTTTCTCTTTTCACTCCTACCTCACCAGCATAGAAAGGGTGAAGATAAACTCCCCACTCACTTCATTATGAATCTAACTTATTTTATTCATTCATTCATTGGCATTCTGAGTTCATTGTCTCCATTGTCCTAACTTCATTGCATTGTTCACCTTTTTCCATTGGCCCTTACTACTGCCCTTCTAGGTACAAGCACTGCAGTGTGGAAAACAAAACGCAGTATACTGCATTACAAATGATTTCACCTTAAGCATCAATAGTTGTAATAGAAACCCCCTATAGTTGGTGTCGTGTACACTACAACCCAGAGGAAGTGCCCCCTGCCTCTAAGTGGTCAACATATAGGGAGTTAAAGTAAAAGATCTAGGAAATGGTTACTGGCAAACCTTTGTGAGCAATTTCCACATTTGTTATATAAGCAATAGAGCTAGTCAAAAATAATGGATGCATTGCTTTCAGATCTGCATCAAAATATTACCCTGCAGGTTCGCTTTTTTCTGAG
This sequence comes from Pleurodeles waltl, assembly GCF_031143425.1. Lineage (NCBI taxonomy): Eukaryota > Metazoa > Chordata > Amphibia > Caudata > Salamandridae > Pleurodeles > Pleurodeles waltl. Next base: position 1,025,747,890 of record NC_090437.1, on the reverse strand, counting down.
TTGTAGTTCTTCTGCTGGTAGCAATAAGGGCAGTGGCCTTCAAGGTCAATGTATATTATAAATTCCTACAATGCAACTCAGGCTATTGAGCAGGTGATTGGATTTCACGTGAAAGATGTTCTTTAAAGGTAATTAATGCCTTTAAAGGTAATTAATACTGATTTTAGTGCTGTCATGGTGGGAAAGGAGTCTCAACAGGAAGGTTTGACCTTCATGGATGAATTATTAAATGCATCACATATGGATTCCTTGGATATCATTAATGTACATGGCACCCTCAGTCTGATATCCCTAACGTGGCATAACTTTAGATGAACAACTATTTCTGATACTGTGACAGAGCGTACCTCTATGGCAGAGAGTGACCAAAGCATGAGTGAATAATACCCAGTAATTAATGTTAATCTTTGTGGAGCTGCTCAGGGCATACCTGTAGTAAGAGTCTGGAAAGTAGGCATGGTAGCCTGTCTGTGGCACTGTTTCCACCATGTGCCCTTTACGCACAGTTGACTGACTGTCATCTCCAGTGACGTAATATTTTGTCATGTAAAGTAGCCATAAAAAGATGATGCTAGATTAGTCGTGGTGGATAAGTACATGGACCTGGTACACAAAGCATATATTATGTAGATATGGTAACTTGAGACATCTTACCATACTTCGCTTGAGGGGCAGAGCTAATTTGTGTATCTGAGGATTCCAGAACTCGAAAAACTGCATAGGTCTAGTTAGTGTGAAGCAAAGAGGAGATTAACAGTTATATGAAAGACGCGTGCCTATCAAGGTTTGCTTCACAATCACATGTATTTCGACCTAATACAATACATTACTTCGTTGTTTCACTAGGCACTAGGACCCCACAAGGATTTTATTTCTCAACTTATGTACAAGGATCCTAGGAATCCAGGAGTAACTATTGTTTCTACCCTCCAAGTACAACTGTAGCAAACCCCAGAGTGGCACGAAAATCTTGTATTCCGTTAGTTGCAGCAGGGCTTGAATGTAGTTCTTCTACACAGGACTGTACTGGCTTAAAACATTTAAGAGCTTTCACTCAAGTCCCCTCAGGGCTGGCTTTAGGGCGGTGCGGCCCCACCGGGTGTTGACCTAGATTTGGGGGAGCTGACCGCAGGGGGGCGTTGTGTTTAGCAATAACATACGAAACTTGCGATTTGAAAGCACCTGCTGAAAAGTTCCTTGTGTGTCCAGCCTTCAGGAAGCAATTAGAATGTCAAGGTACCTCTTGTGAGTAATGTTCCCGCTAGGGGGGGAGATGGGAGTTTTGTCTAGAGGCAGCTTTGACTCATCATAAAATGGGGTAGAGAGTTAAAGTGTCTGCTGCAAAGAACAGAACTATATTTTATGTGGACAGCTGAGTGGATTAGTAAAGCCAGCCTTTACAAGCGCTTTAACGCGAATGTTTGTGAAATAGGAGCTATGGAGATATGAGGGGCTCATTTGCCTGGTGGTAGTGAGGGAATCTGAGGGGTTGGTCATGGGGTGTGGAGGACCAAAAAAGACTGTCGCACAGGGCGTCACCAGCACCAAAGCCGGCCCGAGTCCCCCGAAAAAAACTATCCCCTTCGCTTAAAAGGAATAGGTACTGCATGAACAATTCCTAACATCGCGTTGATTCCTGCTTAGTAGAACTCTTGAATTTTAATTGACAAAACCCCTATCTGTTTAGTGACTGATTGGAAGACGTGTAGAGCACAACCCTGCAAACTGAAGGTTTGCTACTGGGAACATGTTTTATTTTCTGTTGCTTCTGTGTATTTATCTGCCAAACCTCAGTGCCTAGAAGCGTTCTAAACCAGGCTTTCCCATGTCATGCTTAACCATGTAGTGCATCCATGAATAAACACCCGAAATGTCACTTTCTTTTAACCAGAATATCTAAAGCTGTATCGTATTGAAGTTTAAAGCATTTGCCATTCATTTTGTTTGACTTCAGACACCCAATTTAACGTTCTCATTTGTGTATTTAGTAGTACAGGAATAAATGTGGTTTAATTTCATTATTGTTTCCTTCAAGGATGCCAAGTACCTCTTTCGTTTATATATGGCATTAAAACAATACAGAGAAGCCGCTCGCACTGCCATTATAATTGCCAGGGAGGATCAATCAGCAGGTAGGTGAACAATCCTTTCTTTCATTGACATAAAATAACGTAATATCTTATTTAAGAAATAATGATGTATTCTAACAAAGAGGATAACCTATAGAAATACATAAACCCACCCTAGGCATCATGCCTTAATATCCGTTCCAGTGGATAAAAATGCTATGGAAGCAAGCCTGGTCATTTTATTACATTTGCTAAAAAGTCTTGATTTATGCCATTAAAAAAAATCTGTTAAAAAAAATAAAACACATTTTATTCTGCTCAAATAAACAGAAATTACTACGTATCAGGCTTCAGACATGGTAGCAAGACATGTTTTAAATGTATATATGAAAGAACATTTAAACATGCTTTTCGTCAATTTCTGTAGGCCAAACGCATGGTGTGACAGATGCTAATGCAAGAGCAAACAGTACCTGCGGGACGTAAGCCCCCAGGAGCTGAAGATATGTGGAGCCAGCCGGGTACTTTTGACACAGTAACACAAGCAAGAGAAGTTGTGGTACCGACGGGCGTAGCTTAAGGGGGTGTTTAGGGTGTTACACCTCCCTAATAAATCGATTTTCTGGTAAATAGTTGGATACAGGTGATGTCTGTCGGATTTCACCAGGAATTTGATCTGTTTTGAAAGTGTTAAAAATGTTGGTTAATATACAAAATATTGTATTTTTCATCACTCAGTATCCCTACCAATCTGCATTCTTCTCACTTTCCACGGCCCCTTAAGCCTCTCTCATGCGCCCTGCTTGTCGTATAATGTATTTTAACACTATATGCCTGTGTAATTGTTGGAAGATCTGAAGCTCACTGCCCCACCCCAAATCTTATTGACCAAGCTATGCCCCTGGGTACTGAGTCACATTTTAGCAATAGAGACATGGTAGTCATAGCACAAGTAAGATGAAACAAAAGAGGACCAAGCTTCCTCTTCAGATTCGAAAAGCAGAAATCTGTAACAGAGACCGCTCAACATCAAGAGAACTGACCTACATGTTCTTTATGAAATTCAAATTTACTGAGCGCCATGTTTACCGAGACCTCTGACGAAAGTCAGTTCTGACAATAGTTTATGTTGTTTATTCAACAGAACGAAATAAGTGACACAACACAGACTAGCTATTGAATTTCAGCTTTGGAGTCGAGTCTTTATCCTGTTAATTGAAAAAGACCCATACATTCTACAACGTTGTGAATTGGTTACACAAAGGAGAATAGGAAGAAGAATTTAACAAAAAAGTTGGACAGATCTGTTTTCACTGTTTATCATGGTTGGTACAAAAACTAGAAGCTGTAGAGGAGATTGAGAGGAGGTGTGGAGAGCAAAACAGGTAATTAAGAATGGAAAAGAAGAGCAGGTCCCAGGCCCTGCTCTCCCCGTACAGTGGAATTGCTCTTGCTCCTGTCTTCTCTTTGCTTTTTCTCCTGTTTTATTTGTGTGCCTTCTCCCTCATTTTCCCTCGTTTTGACTGCTTTCACCCCCATTTTTTGTGTGCCTTCTCCTTGCTTTTCCCTTGTTTTCACTCTTTTCTCCTTGCTTTTCCCTCATTTTCACTGCTTTTTCCTTGCTTTTCCCCCATTTTACGTGTGCCTTCTTGCTTTTCCCTCATTTTCACTGCTTTCTCCTTGCTTTTCCCTCATTTTCACTGCTTTTCCCTGTTTCTTGTGTGCCTGTCTCCTTGCTTTTCCCTCATTTTCACTATTTCTCCTTGCTTTTTCCCTCATTGCTGCTCCCTCCTCTTATTTCCCACTTATCCCCACCTACCACCTCCCAGCACCCCTCCCTTCACCCAGGAACTACTTAATGGAGGCCGTTTGCATCCACGGCAAGCCCGTCTGAGCCCGTACGTGCCTGGAACACATTTAGCGTCAGGCCCCCACAGTAGGAAGCTGCCATGCTCTAAACACATAACAACCCAGCGAACGCTGCACTGCACTTGATGGTAAGACCGTTCTCCTGCGTCAGATTCACCTTCTCCTGCACGACCACCATCACGGCACACAGCACCACGCTGAACTCTCACCACAATACACCAGAAGCAACACTCCAACTTCACTGCCTGCTCCTCAACACATGCTCGAAGTGCAAGCACTCCACCGAACTATGGGGCCTCATTACTACCCTCACACCTGACATCCTCTTCCTCACCGAAACCTGGCTCAAACCCAGGTGTGCCCCAGACACTGCCACAGCAATCCTCAATGGATATAAAGTCACTCACGAAGACCGCACCAGAAAACCAGGAGAAGGAACAGTCATAGATCATAAAGAAACCATACAGTAACCACCGATAACACTACCACCCCATGGAGCACCTCAACTTCAAGGTCTGCATGGACGACAAGACTACAGTCACAGGTACCCTACCATACCAACCCCCAGGCCCACATGGCAGCTTATGCAAAACCATTGCATACTTCATAGCTCCCCCACCCTTAGAATTCAAGGACTACATCTTCCTCAGTGACCTTAACTTCCACATTGACAACCACAACAACAACACCGCACACCTCCTAGACAGTATGAGCTGCCTCGGATTAACCAAAATCATCCACAACCCTATGCATACAGCAGAACATGTGCTGGATCCCATCTTCACCTCCAGCAGACGTGTCACATACAGCCACATCACTGAACTCACATGGACTGACCACTCTGTCAGAACCTCCAGCCCTGCCACCACTACCGTCTTCAAACAATGAGTAAAGAACTTCAACGCCTGGATTACCAACTGTGCTGACGGCATCATCCCTGTCAAAAGCAGCATCCAGAGAAAACCCTCTGGCCAGCTGGTACACCCCTGAACTCAGAACAGCTAATTGAGACATCAAACAGCTGGAGAGGAAGTGGCGGGCCAGCAAAGACGTCTTGTGTCAGTGGGCATCTAATGGATACTTCTACGTGTAGATTCCTCACCTTATGTGTATACCAAGGCACCAGACTGAATCTGGAGATTTTTATCAACAGGCGGATTGGCGACGCCGTACTACTCAGCATCGGTTCCGGTGTTCACTGGAAGTTACCTCAGTGGACCTACATAGCCAGCTCCTGGACATGCTGACATCAGTTACTTTCTCACCGAGCCTTCTGACATGGTTCCAGAGCTCACTCCCTTGAATTCTTTTAGTCTGAAGACTCTTTCAAAATCTTTTTCCAGTGTCCAAGGGACATATGCCCTCTGAAAACAACATATTTCAAGCTGTGTAAGGATTGGCACAAACAGATGTCAGTGACAGACCCCCATGAGATCTGTCTCTGGGCTCTCAGCACGATTCAACGTCATGCGACAGGTCCAAAAAGATTAACCGAAGGCCATTTGAGACTGCAAAGCAAAACGCTACAGGAGAGCCTGGTCCTGGTCAAAGTCTCGGACACAGATGTGCTCTCGCTCCTGGGACCAATCTTGAAATTGCTCACCCTCGAAGTCCGATTTACCATGTAAGTCCAAAAAGTCTAAGAGACACAAGAAGTCAAAGAACGGCTCACCCTTGTCTCGCCAGTCACGTGATGCCCTGAGTACCTTAGATGCAGCATCTCTGACCTATGAACTGACTCCGTCCTGTGACCCAATGCGCCTCGACTTTCTGGGCCATCAGCAAAGCCTCAACAACTCCACAAACTCATGGACAGGATATTCAGTACTTGTCTGGATCTCTCTGCAGTGCTTTCAGACCATAATCATCCGAGGTGGACTCCTGTCGGTATAATTTGGTGCTAATTTCTTTCACTCGAACCTGCCTTGGGTCAGTCCAGATTCCAGTCATGACATCAAGCCTGATGCCTTTTATGGCACCATGACCATTGCTTCAACCTGGAGGGTCAACCCCGGCATCGACACCACCGATGCCGGAGGGAGAGCCGATAGTCATTTCTGACTCAGAGACTCATCCGCCACAAATTCCAGTTTATCACAACCACTTCGACAATATCCCCACTATGATTCTGAGACTTTGCCACACTAATATGATGACCCTGATGACAACAATGACAAAAATAAAATCTATGACGAAGAAACTCTCTATTTTGACCTACAGGATGGCAGCGGACTAGAGGAATCTCCTAACACTGACATCTATTCACCTACCCTGGAAACAGCTACAGTGGAATCTGCCTCCTTTGCCACCATTACAAGAAGATTAGCAGAGGTCGTGGACCTTACATTACTTACTACTGAAGTGAAAACCTATGTCCTTATGGAGGTCCTTCATCCTTGACAGATGTCTCAAGAGCCTCTCCTACCATTCAGTGAGAGTTTCACAGACACATTGCTGGGCACCTGGGCAAAGACAGGACTTTGCAGCTCAGTCAATGGGCAGATTACAATATTACATAACTCTTCTCAGTGGGACACTGCCTTCCTCCTTCAGCATCCTACACCAGAGAGTCTTTTGATGTAGGCCTCCACTTAATCATGTTGACTAAATCCAAATGCTTTTCTAACCACCCCACTAGACACAGTCGAAATGAATGGAGGCATTCGCTAAAAGAATGTTCTCTTCTGCCAGCCTTGCACTCAAGTCAGTGAACAGCAGCTGCCCCATGGGGAGATTCTTGCATGGTTTATGCAGCATGGTGGTGGACATTTTGCCTGCTGTGTCAGATGACATCTGGCCCAGCCTTCAGTGGCTTATCCAACATCGCCACTCGTGTCTTGACACCACTGACTGCGTTGGGAATTTGGGAGCAGTGTGTTGCTTCAGGGCCAGGGCCATGCTTGGATTCGCCCCACTGGGTTTTAGAGCAGTGTCTGACAGTCCCTTACGCAGATGCTATTAAGTGATACATGTCTCTTAAGGGACACGGCAGACTCAGCCCTGGAGCCCTTTGAAGAAAGTAAAAAGGGTTCTTGGCCTTTTGGCTTCCAGCATCCTGCTTTTGGACTACGCCAGGTGGCACATGTAGACTTTGCAGCAGGATTTGAGCTCTCAATGGGCTCAACACCAAGGGGATGTGTCATATCACATCCAGGTGTTGGAGGATACTGCAAAAGACCTACACCATTTTTTTCTAGACTGCAGTTGGACCTATGGCAGATACCTCTCCTTACCCTACCCAGCGCTAACGGTCATGACGGATGCATCTTTGTTGGGTTGGGGTGGATCACCTGGGTTAGGTGGAAATCAGAGGACCCTGGTCTCTGGTGCAAGCTCATCTCCACATGAACTAATTGGAGCTGCTGTCGATATGGTTGGCACTGAAAGAGAAAGGCAAAACTAGTGTGGATTCTCATAGAAAATGCTACGACCAAGTGGTACTGCAACAAACAGGACTTAGTTGGGTCATGGGTCTTGAGCCAGAAGGCCTTGTGTCTTTGGAAGTGGCTGATTTGCAAGGGCATCTCCCTGATCGTACTACACCTGAAAGATTTTTTTAACCCCAGGCTGGACAAACTCAGCCAATGTGTCCTATCAGATCACGAATGGCGGCTGCACTGGGAGATAGCACAGGACATCTTCCAGCAATCGGGAAAACCCTGGTTCAATTTTTCACCATCTCAGAGAAGCCTCAATGTCCGAGCTTCTGAATGTTGGAGGTCTCAAGGCAGCTCTCACTTGGAGACACCTTTTGTTTGGATTAGAGCTCAGGAATCTTGTATGTCTTCCTGCCTCTACCTTTCCTGCCCAGAGTTCTGAAAAGATCAAGAAAGACCAGGCCCAAGTCATCCTATTGGCTCCTGACTGAGTGTGGTGCCCATGAGCATATGTCCTTCGATCCGGCTGCTACTTCAGGATGATGTCTTGCTGCCACAGCTGGGCAGTCTCCTGCACAAATTACACCTCCATGCATAGAGATTGAGCGGTGACCTTTGATGGCTTTCGTTCTCCCTCCCAAAGTAGTTACTGTAATACTGGCATCTAGGAATCCCTCCACCAAAAGTATTTATGCAAGACACTGGGGGAGGTTTGGTGTCTGGTATTCCTCCCGCAATATTCAGCCTTTACGGGCACAGTTAACTCACCTACTGCTGTTTAGTCTTTCTGTAGCTCATCAAGGCCTTGCTGTGGCAGCAGATGAATGTTATTTTCTCAGCCCCTTTGAATTTTTTATGTCTACCTGATCAGCCATCTCATTTTAATCTCTTCAAATATGCTTACATTTCTAATGTGGCTAATCTTTTCAGAATGGCATTTGATCCTACAGTAAGTTTCAGAATAACAGAACAAACAGGATTCCTTCAAGCTCAAGGTTTTTTCCAATTCTATTTTTATCGTTTCCATTCTGAGCGATATATATTTTTATATGCAATATTCAACACTAATTGAATCCATACCAGATCCATTCAACTTACAATGTGCCCTTTAATGAGGGTTCCCCCTTATCCTCCCTTGGCAAATTTCCTTTGCAGTAAGTATACAATTAATTGCACTACAAATGAGGATTATTTTCAATTTGTATTCCTTTTCAATTTGTCAAATAATTTAACCTATTCCTAACGTTCTCTTCCAGGGGATCCTCATCAATAGTCATAAACATTGAATATTCCCGCCCTTGTGCGGGGACCCCGGAGCATATATATAAAATACATACATATTATCATGTGTAAAACAGCAATGCAGGCTATAATCATAAATAGGCTAAAATGCTTTATTTCTATGAAGTTTTTTTATTTTTATTTTTTTTTTTATATTATAAAATCACAATAGATCATAAATATCTACCTAAGCCCCCAAAAACTGGACTTAGGGAAGTAAACAGCAGTAAATAGCAGAGAAAAATAGAAAAAACTACATTGAAAAACAATGAAGCATTCTTAGCCAATAGGCTGCATGCAGGTTAACACAGGAGAACCATAAAAACTTTGGCACCGTGCCTTTAAGACCCTGAGCACCTCCAGTATCCCACCATGCCTCAGGGGTGAAGGGAAGGTGACAGTTGGTTCACAGTTAGGTCAGTTCTTTTTTCCGGCTTCTTCTGAGAGGATCCTGGAGCATTGAGCTCTCAGTTTTTCTGAGTTTTTCTTCAGAAAAATCCTTAAAAATAGTGTTTTTCCTATTTACTCGACAGATAACATCTTTTGTCTGAGTTTGGAAGTCTTTTTTGACAGAAAATGCCATCTCTTTTTGTAAAATGTCCTTCTTGTGGGAAGAAGAAAGCCCAGTCAGACCCACACTCTCTGTGTATTGTCTGCCTGCCACAGAGTCACTGTCCTGACACCTGCAAGTATTGTAAGAACATGTCAAGGAGGACTCTCAAAGACAGAGAGAAGATCAGGCTACATGGGCTTCAGGAGAGGAAAAAGTCAACATCCTCTTCACTTCCCAGACCTACAGCAGAAGGAATGGCCCGATCGACGTCGACAGGTAGGATTGTTCCTGTTTGTTCTCCATCGACGTCATCGGCACCACCGTCTCACCGGCATAGATCGCCGTCGACGGCGACCAGACCGACGTCGAGGGACAAAACGTCGAAGCATGGACACAGGGGTACATCTCCGTCGACGGCAGGCCGCCGTTCGGCGTCGAGCCATCTCCGGCGCTCCCGTTCGCCGTTGAGAACGTCTCACCCCTTGGCGTCGAAGGACACGACACCAAAAACACCTCGACGGCATGAACATCCGCCGTCGACCACTCGCCACTCAACGTCGAGACACACGACGGCGAGTAGGTCCAGGTCCCGCGATAGTGATCGGCGTCCAGACACTCGACGGCAAGACCTCTGACGTCAAGACCTTCGACGTCGAGAACAGATCAGCCAGCGCAACCTTCGACGTCGAGGATGCAATCGACGTCGACACAACCTTCAGCTGTGTCACAGGCAGTAGAGCCAGCGGACAAAGCTCCCTCACCGGTGGTCTCTATAAGGAGTGCATCATCCCATTCCAGAGCATCGGGGCATGTTTCTCCCATCACTCTATCACCCAGATGGTTAGAGAGCCTGAATAGACCGGCAGCATCCCCGGATTCACAATACTCTAGGATGTATTCTCCTACTGCCTCATTACCGAGAACGCCATCGCCTACAGCTAGAGCAGGACGGGCTCGTTCTGCTTCTCGTCAGCCGACCACAAGACCTGCACACTCTGCTACAGCCTCTCGGAGCAGGTCCCGTTCCCGAAGGAGAACCAGGTCACGAACACCACGCAGAAGATCACCTTCTTGGTCTTCTTCAGGATCGTCTGTTGGGCGCTACTCCCCCACACTCACAGATTCTCCACCTGCTAGGATTTCCCCGGTGGATGATATCACCACTTTTAATGAGGTTCTTCTAAGGGGAGCGCAGAAGCTAAATATTGAGGTACCGGAGCCGGCCACCTCATCCTCAGTTATCTTTGAGACCCTACAACACAGATCAGTCTCGAGAAAACTGCTGCCACTAGTACCGGGTTTGCTGCAACCGACTATGGACACTTTTCTGTCTCCAGCCACTCTCAAGTCTGCCCCGGCTAGGATTCAAAAGAAATACAAAGCTCCGGAACAAGATCCTTTATTCCTGCGGAAGGATCCGCCACCGGACTCTGTGATCTTAGCCGCAGCCAGAAAAACACACTCTGTGGCATCATCTTCCACAGTCCCCCCGGATAAGGAGAGCAGACACCTAGACTCTCTGGGGAGAAAGATGTGCGGTACGGCGGCATCTGCTATGAAGGTCTCCAGCGCCTCAGCACTTCTGGGCAGATATGACCGCTCTCTGTGGGACTCACTCCACAGATTTACAGAAAAGTTGCCCAGGGAAGATAGACAGGACTTCCAGGAAATCTTGCAGGAAGGGGGCCTAGTATCTAACCAGGTCATCAGCGCGGCGGCGGACGGGGCGGATTTGGCTGCGCATGGGTATGCGCACGGAATCTGCGCTAGGAGGTCTTCCTGGCTACGGCTCACGGGTCTGAAACAGGAAGCACAGCAGCGCATTTTGAACCTCCCATTCAGCGGGAGTTCGTTGTTCGGTACCCACGCGGATGAAGAGATGGCCCGAATGAAAACGGAAGTCGACACGATGAGGGCAGTGGGCCTGGAACGTAAAAAAGACTTCAGGCGGAGGTACAGGCCGTATGACAGACGACCATTCCAGCAGAGGGTTCAAACCCCTCACTGGTCTCAAAGGCCACAACAACGACAGGGACGTCCCCTGTTTCAGGCACGTAGACCCACAAGAGACAGAGGGTCAAGTAGACCTCAACAGTCTACAGCAAAGACACCATCAAAGCAATGAGGCATTGCTTCCCTCAGCACTGTGCACCACTCCGGTGGGGGGAAGTGTTACGCATCATCTTCGCGAGTGGCACTCAATCACAAAAGACAAATGGGTGCTCAATATTGTCGAACATGGCTATTCTCTCCTTTTCAAAAAACCTCCTCCACACTTGCCGCCAGCAAGGTGTTTTCCTTCTCATCTCAGCCTGCTACGCAAGGAAGTTCTCGCACTCCTACAAAAGAAAGCTGTAGAAAAGGTTCCTCCGGCACAAAAAGGAAAAGGGGTGTACTCCCGTTACTTTCTGGTGGCGAAAAAAGGTCAACAGGGCCTCTTCAGGCCAATTCTGGACTTACGGCTCCTGAACAAGTACATAAGAAAACAAAAGTTCAGGATGCTAGCCCTTCACCAGATTGTCCCGCAACTGCATCAGGGAGACTGGATGTGCTCCATCGACCTACAGGATGCATATTTTCACATCCCAATAGCAACCAAACATCGGAAATTTTTACGTTTCCAGATAGCGTCACAGCACTACCAATTCAGAGTCCTTCCATTCGGCCTGAAGTCTGCACCCCGAGTCTTTTCAAAATGTGTAGCAGTGGTAGCGGCACACCTTCGAAGACAAAAAATATTCGTCTACCCCTACCTGGACGACTGGCTAGTGAAGGCCTCATCTCCGGATCAGGCGAGAAAACATCGAGATATCGTTCTAAGAACTTTCGAGTCTCTAGGTCTTCAAATCAACCACGACAAGTCAACCTTGATTCCAACACAAAACCTCCACTACCTGGGAGCGATACTAAACACAGAGCTCCAAAGAGTGTATCCTTCGGAGGAACGACTTTTATCAATCCACAGGAAGTGTCAACAACTATTAACAGCCGATGCACCTACAGCTCGTCAGGTGACATCGCTTCTGGGCTCCATGGCTTCATGCATCTTCATTGTCCCGAATGCCAGGCTACGCATGAGGCCCCTTCAGGAGGCATTAGAGAACAATTGGAGCCAAAAGACTGGTCACTGGGAGGACAGAGTTCGACTACCAGCAGTGGCTTTTCAATCACTACAATGGTGGATGCACAGACCTCACCTGTCGATAGGTTCTCCGTTTCACCAGACAATTCCAGTCGACACTCTGGTAACGGATGCGTCTCTTCAGGGTTGGGGTGCTCATCTGGGTTCCTTCCAAGCTCAGGGTCTGTGGTCCGACAAGGAAAAGAACTATCACATAAATCTACTGGAACTCAGAGCAGTCCATCTGGCTCTCAAATCTTTCTCTCCATTGGTTCAGGGGAAATCTATCCTAATTCAGACAGACAATACAACCACAATGTATTACCTGAACAAACAGGGGGGAACAAGATCACTACCTCTGTCTCGAGAATCCCAAACGATATGGCATTGGCTCCTGGCCAGGGGAATGTCTATCACAGCGGTACACCTGCCAGGTCAGCAAAACGTAGAGGCAGATTTCCTGAGCAGACATCTGGAAGACGCGCACGACTGGGTGCTACACGACGAAGTCGTCGAGGACATCTTCGGTCAATGGGGTCGACCTCAGTTGGATCTCTTTGCAGACGAAACAAACAAGAAATGCCCAGACTTCGCATCCAGGTTCTGCCATCCGGGATCTCAAGGGAATGCCCTGTTGATCAACTGGTCAGGGACATTTCTCTACGCCTTTCCACCGATTCCCCTCATACCGGCAGTAATCAACAAATTTTACAACTCCAGAACCAGAATGATTCTGATAGCGCCACAATGGCCCCGCCAATTCTGGTACACGGACCTACTCAACTTATCGGAAAGACCTCACAGGAGGTTGCCGTGCAGACCGGATCTCCTGAGCAGAATGGAAGGCAGAATCCTACATCCCAACCTTCCCTCTCTGAGCTTGACAGCATGGCTCCTGAATTCCTACAGTATGGGCACCTAGGGCTCTCACAGGAGTGCATGAGCATCTTGAAAGAGTCAAAACGACCTTCCACGCGGCGTTCTTACGCTTTTAAGTGGAAGAGATTTTACATCTGGTGCTCTCAACAAGGTATAAATCCCATACGAGCTCAGGAGGACGTCATACTATCCTATTTACTTCATCTGGCGAAGTCTGGTCTGCAGGTATCTTCTATTAAGGTTCATTTGTCTGCAATTACAGCGTATCGTAAGTCGCCTTCTCAGGAATCCTTCTTTACGATACCTGTAGTCAAGGATTTTTTAGAAGGCTTGAAAAAGGTTTTTCCTCCCATTCGGAGACCTTCTCCATGGGAACTGAATGTAGTCCTGTCAAAACTTATGGGCCCTCCTTTTGAACCTATCCACAAGGCCTCTTTACAGCACCTTACGTGGAAGACAGCTTTTTTGGTGGCCATTACTTCAGCGAGGAGGGTCAGCGAAATTCAGGCTCTGTCTTGCAGAGAACCGTACACGGTTTTTCACGATAATAGAGTGGTTCTGCGAACTCACCCATCTTTCCTTCCGAAGGTGGTGTCAGAATTCCATATCAATCAGACTATATCTTTACCGACTTTCTTTCCCAAGCCGGAGACTCCGGCTGAGAAAGCATTGCACTCCTTAGACTTGAAAAGAGTGCTGAAATTCTATTTGGACAAAACAAAACCGATTAGACATTCTAACCATTTGTTTCTAAATTATGGTCATTTAAGAACAGGAGAGGCAGCGTCTAAACGAACGATATCAAGATGGATTGTGTCTTGTATTGTTAACTCTTACCAACTGGCTAATAAGAGATTACTGGCTAGGCCAAGAGCGCATTCCACAAGGGGAAAAGCGGCTACTGCTGCCCTCCTTAACAATGTACCAATTTCCGAGATTTGTAAGGCTGCTACATGGAAGTCTGTGCATACCTTTACTAAGCATTACTGTTTAGACTCGGATGCAAGAGCGGATGCCCAGGTGGGGCAGGCCTCTCTTAGAAATCTATTTGCATGAATATATATCTTTTCCTGCACTTCTTTCAGACAGTCCGCAGAGTTTAGGGATGGGCTTGCTAATCTATTCAATGTTTATGACTATTGATGAGGATCCCCTGGAAGAGAAGGATAAGTTACTTACCTGTAAATCCTAGTTCTCTTCCAGGGGTATCCTCATCAAAGTCATAAACAACCCACCCTCCTCCCCGGACTCAAGTCTCCTGGAAGTGCAGGACAGATTATCTTTCTGATCAGTTACACAGATTGTCACCGTAAAAAAGTACTGACCTAACTGTGAACCAACTGTCACCTTCCCTTCACCCCTGAGGCATGGTGGGATACTGGAGGTGCTCAGGGTCTTAAAGGCACGGTGCCAAAGTTTTTATGGTTCTCCTGTGTTAACCTGCATGCAGCCTATTGGCTAAGAATGCTTCATTGTTTTTCAATGTAGTTTTTTTCTATTTTTCTCTGCTATTTACTGCTGTTTACTTCCCTAAGTCCAGTTTTTGGGGGCTTAGGTAGATATTTATGATCTATTGTGATTTTATAATATAAAAAAAAAAAAAAAAAAAAAAAAAAAACTTCATAGAAATAAAGCATTTTAGCCTATTTATGATTATAGCCTGCATTGCTGTTTTACACATGATAATATGTATGTATTTTATATATATGCTCCGGGGTCCCCGCACAAGGGCGGGAATATTCAATGTTTATGACTTTGATGAGGATACCCCTGGAAGAGAACTAGGATTTACAGGTAAGTAACTTATCCTTTTTTAACATGGCAGCGTCCTTGCACAATTCAATTTTGCAAATAACATTCGATTTTTCAACTGCAGTTCCCTCAGCTGGATGTTCTGGCATTGTCATCCTCTCCCCACATGCATGCTCTAGGATGCATACACGGCATTGTTTTTTCTGTAAAACCCATGAAGGTAATGGCTAAATTTCATTCCCTTCCAGTTACACCGATTGAACAATGGTATTTGCATTGAGCGGTGAGTTCCATTGCAACACCATGTTTCACTAATTCAGATCATGATATTGGCCAGAGTAAACAGAGACTCCCTAGTTTCTGGCTACATTAGCCAACATTTTTGCAAAGGTTGCTTCCCTTTAGCACTATCCCACCAGTGAGTTTGACGTTTTCTAGCACAAGGTATTTGTGGTTGCCAGCTACTTGTACCGGTTTAACCAAGACAGTGATTCCGCGCATGAGAGAGATACAGTGTTTTTCTGACACAAGATAATTGTGGTTGCATGCTTCTTGTACCTTTTTTGTAAATAGGATATCGATTCCCCCCACGGAAGAGATGAATTGGTTTCCTTTTCTCTCTTTTTCACAAATAGTTATGCCATGAATGTCCCACTTTATTCTTGCCAATCCAATCTGATGACAACATTCTAACATAATTTCTCATGCCTATAACATGCAGCTCATCCTCTCTCTATTAGAAGAGCTCTCCACGACAAAGGCCAATTTCCACAAATGCATGAAGAGCATCACTGACTGGATGAGAGACACCTGCCTGAAACCCAACACAGACAAGATCGGAGTACTGATCTCCGGGAACACAACTGCTCATGGAATGACTCCTGGTGGCCTTCTGAACTAGAACTCTCACCCACGCTGACAGACCATGCCTGCAACCTCGGTATCATCCCGGACAGCAAGCTAACAAAGAAAAACTAGATCAATGCAGTCTCCTCCGCCTGCTTCCTCGCTCTTCGCGTGCTCCGCAAGATCTTCAGATGGCTCCGATCAATACCAGAAGAACAGTCACCCAAGCCCTGTAAGAGGCTGGCCTGGTTTGTAGTGGGTACCTAAGGTACTTACACCAGGTCCAGATATCCCTTATTAGTGGAATGTAAGCAGTGTCTAGAAGCCAGGCTCTCTAGAGGTAGGTGTGGATGAGCATCCAAGGCTTATCTAGAAGACATGCAAAGCGCATGCAATACCACTGTAGTCACACAGTACTCGCACACATGAAAGAAAATTCTCAGTGTTACAAAAATAAAAGTACTTTATTCTGGTGACACTAATACCATAGAGACCATAATCCCTTAGGAGGTAAGTAATACATAAATTATATACATTAGTATGCAAAATCAGATGTAAAAACAGTGCAAGTAGTGAAAATCACGATGGTTAGAAATGGGCCTAGGGGAAACACAAACCATATAGTAAGAAAGTGGAATGCGAATGTCGGTTTCCCACCTAGGCAAGTGTAGTGTGTAGAGGGGAGCTGGGAGTACTAGAAAACCCCAAAGGTAAGTACTAGAACCTAACTCAGTGCCTAAGAAAGCAGGAGTAAAACACAGTAACTTTACCAGAACACACACGGAAACGAGAAAGAAGATTATGCAAGAACCAAAAGAGACTGCAAGACACCAACAGTGGATTTCTGAACCTGAAGACCTGTGGACGAAGGGGACCAAGTCCAAGAAGCACAGAAGCGTCCAGGGAGAACAGGAGCCCCTGGTAACCCTGATGAAGGTGCAAAAGAAGACCCACTTGTGAAGAAGAACAGTCAGTATTGCCCCCAAGAAGACAGAGTCGGGTTCCTGTTTTGGTGCAAGTGATGTCCCATGCCGGATGGATGATTGCAGTCTGGTTTGCGTCGCTGGAGTCCGCCAACAAGTCTTGGCACATGCAAACCTCGCAGTTAGTGGAAAATGGTGCTGCCTGGGGCTAGAAAGGACCAGGTAGACTCTACCCAGAAGGGGGAGTCGAAAGGGGCTCTTAGCAACTCGGAGAGCCCACAGAAGACCAGGCAGAGCGCACAGGAGTCACACCGCACGGGGAACAAGGAAGGTGCAAAAGAGGCCCACGCAGCATGAAGACAAAGGCTCCCACGTTGCCGGAGAACCACTGAGGAAGCTGTATGGCACAGGATAGAGTGCTGGGGGCTGGAGCTGCAAGATGCACAAAGAACTTCATGGAAGGATGCCAACAAACCTTGGCTACTGCAAAACATGTGGTGCACGGGGTGCCGTCTTGCGTGGGGAGGCAAGCTCCAAAGTTGGAGAGTAGGACGTCAGGACCACTTCAGTCCACCACCCGTGATGCAGGATCCAGGCAGCTCAGCAAGAGAGGGGATCCACGCAGCCAGTCGTCATTACAGTAGGTGCCTGCAGAAGCAGGGGAGTGACTCCTTCAGCCCAAGGGAGATTCCTTTGCTCTTCTGGTGCAGGCTGAAGACGGGCTGTCGATAGAGGATGCACAACCGAGAAACAGTTACAGTTACCAGCAGCAGCTGAAGATACAATGTTGCAGAAGGCGTCTTGCTTCTTTGTTGCAGTTTATAGAGTTCCTGAAGGGTCCAGATGCAGTTTCTTCAGTGAAAAGTCAAAGTGGAGGATGGAGAGGATTCCTGCTGGAGTCTTGCAATCCGAATCTGAAGAACCACCCACAGGAGAGACCCTAAATAGCCCTGAAAGGGGGATTGGTCACCTAACCAGGTAAGCACCTATCAGGAGTGGGCTCTGACGTCACCTACTGACACTGGCCACTCAGATGCTCCCAGAGTTCCCTGCCAACGTGGAATCCAAGATGGCAAAACCCAGGGACCCTCTGGAGGAGCTCTTAGCACCACCCCTGGGGTGGTGATGGACAGGGGAGTAGTCACTCCCCTTTCTTTTGTCCAGTTTCGCGCCAGAGCAAGGTCTGGGGGTCCCTGAACCGGTGTAGACTGGATTATGCAAGGAAAGCACCCTATGTGCCATTCAAAACATTTACAGTGGCTTGTGGAGGCTACCCCTCCCAAGCCTGTAACATCTATTTCCAAAGGGAGAAGGTGTAACACCCCTCTCCCAAAGGAAATCCTTTGTTCTGCCTTCCTGGGCTTGAGCTTCTCAAGCAACATGAGGGCAGAAACCTGTCTGTGAGGTGGCAACAGCTGGGGCTGCCTGGAAAACCTCAGAAGACTGAAATGGCAGTACTGGGGGTCCTCTAAGGAGCCCCCAGAGTGCATGGGATCAATCAACCAATGCTTGCCAAAGCATGGGGGTATGATTCCTACATGTTTGATGCCAAGCATGCCTATGTTCGGAGTTACCATTATGTAGCTGGACTTAGGTACCTATGTCCAGTACACGTGTAAAATGGCGTCCCCGCAATCACGAAGCCAGGTAAAATGGTCCTGGAGACCGTGGGGCACCTCTGCTAGTGCAGGGGTGCCCTCAGACACAGGTACTTTGCACCCTGCCCTCAGGGCTGGAGGGCCTGCTCTAGGGGTGACTTATAAGTGACCTGGTGCAGTGTAAATGGCAGTGAAAGGGCGCATGCACCCTTTCACACAGGCTGCAATGGCAGTCCTGCAGAACCCTTTGCATGGGCTCCCTATGTGTGGCAAGAGATATGCTGCAGCCCATAGGGATCCCCTGGAACCCCAATGCCCTGTGTACCTAAGTACCAGATACTTGGGACTCATAAGGGGGCACCAGTATACTGATTCTGGGTGAAATACTGGGTTACCAGTATGCAACAACCACATTTAGAGGAGAGAGAGCATAATCACTGGGGTCCTGGTTAGCAGGATCCCAGTGAGCACAGTCAAGCACACTGACATAAGGCAGAAAATGGGGGTAACCATGACAAAAAGAGGGTACTTTCCTACAAGCCCTAATCACCAACTGTCTCGGCTGCAGGAACACACTCATCACCTCACACCTCCTGGAGAGACTGCAGATCATACAAAACTCTGTGGCCAGACTCATCCTAGACCTCCCCAAGCAGGCCCACATCACCCACACCCCTCTTAGGAAGCTCCACTGGCTCCCCGTCCAGAAGAGATGTCACTTCAAGATACTCATCCACACATACAAGGCCCTGCACAACAATAGGACCAGCATACATCAAACACTGCCTGAACTTCCACCAACCTTTCAGATACCTGCACTCTGCCTCCCTTCACCTTGCTCACATCCCTCGCATACTTCGAAGCCACAGCAAAAGTTGTTCCTTCTCCTTGCAGCTAGGTCCTGGAACAACTTCCCTCTTCACCGCTGGACCTCACACACTCTACTGGAATTCAGGGAAGGACTCAAGACCTGGCTGTTCAAGTGAGGCCCCGCAGCAAGATCTTCAGCACCTGGATACCCTCGCAGGTGATTATCAGAGCTATACAAGTCTTGTTTGATTGATTGACACTTTCCCCAGAGGGCCCGTTTGTTTCCTTAATATCTCTTTTTAAATCAATGGTTGCTATGCGTTTTTTGAAAGGGCTGATTCATAAGTTCCGGCTAACACCAATTCTGATGCCACAGTGGGACTTTGATTTGGATCTCACTTTTCTCATGTGCGGCCATTTGAGCTTACTTTGAGCCAGTGTACATCTGCTTGTTACGTCTTTTGACCGTAAAGACCGTCTTCCCCATCGTGATAACTTCCGCTTGTTGCATGAGTGAGCTTCAGGCTCTCTCAATGTAAGTGCCGTACACCACCTTTTTTTCCAGAGAGATTGGTGCTGGGGATCAAAGATGTGACTCATGTTCATGTTGGGCATACCATCACCCTCCCGAAATTCTGTGCTGGACCACAAGAAAGCCTTAAGCTTTTACATCAGGTGCACTAAAAACCATCATGTGGATGATCAGGGGGTTCTCTGGTTCATAGAAAGATATGGCGGTGCAGAAAAAAACCCTGTCAATGACATAGCCTTTGCATTAAGATCTTCTTCACACTGGAAGGATAGTAGGCCCATTCCACCAGGGCCAAGGCTGCCACTGCTGCGTTGAGACGTGTTGTGCTTGTCCTGTACATCTGTCAAACCGTGACATTGTGTCTGTGCACATGTCAACAAAGCACTACTGCCTTGACAGCCAAGTAAATCAAGGGCACTGCCTGTTTAGTCCTGCTGGCTTTTCTGGTCTGAGACCACTCCATAGATCCTTTATTTTTTGGATAATGCTTTGGTGTCTGTTTTGAAGGTGAGGAATCTTCAGTTAGAAGTATCCATCAGAAGAATGAGTTACTTTCCTTCAGTAACACTCTTTCTGATGGATACTCTATCTAACTGCAAATACCTCAGTGCCCACATCCCAGGCCACAGAAAGAGTCAAGCAAGTAACTTACATCGGAGCCCAAAGGTGGCACTTAGGTGTGTCTCCTCTCTGTCATTTCTGGGGTGGAACGAGGACAAGGCAAAGTCGCATGGTGCCATCTAGTGATGTGCTGGAACACTGCTATGAAAGGTTTCCAGATCCAGTCTAGCTTGTGGAAATAGTCTATAGATAAGGATTCTGCAACTTGATATAGTATCGACCACAAAGAGCATTATGAAAAGTGAGTAACTGGCCCATATTGTTCAGTACAGTGGTTACATAGAGTATCCACCTAAAAAGCATTACAGAAGGTAAGTAACTTGTTCACATTGTTCAATGCAGCACACCATGCATAAGTTAGGATGAAAAGGAAAGGAATGATATTCCACCGCAGTAGAAGCATTTTTAGTTTGTCTGGTTATATTGAAATGAACACCAGATGGACAACAATGCAGCAAAGTAATATCCAACATTCTATCATCAGACCTTTTTCTAAAAGAAACAGAACACAATAGCGTCACCAGCTTAGCTGATAACATTTTCAATGAGAGTGTATCGTTACCCCCCTATGATTGAAACAATAGGAGCACTAAATCCACAACTCACAAAGCAGAAAAACTATGTTTTGGGGGATTCACATACCTAATCCTTTGATCCTACAAACCACTGGGAGCTCACCTACCACGTATTACCCAACTTTTTAAGCCTACTGATTTAGCTGACCGGTACCTACTAGCAGTACAATAGGATTTACATTGAGTTTATAGGTAAGTTGGAAAAATTTAGAACCAAGGGGACAGCTGATGAAATGGGATGGGTACCCCTCTCAGGACATCAACTGGACCAAATGTCACAGGCTTATTTATACATTTTATGTATTCCTTGTGCCCTGGACACTCTGATGATTACAGCAGTTGATTCTGAAATCCCTTGGATGTCCTAGCATGTCCAAGATAGCCTTCTAGAAGTAGCTATGGATCTGACACCCCCTACCTTCTCTCACTGCTCATTCCCTGCAGAATCCTGGGTCCATGAGCCCCCGATGACGGTGCTCTGGTCAGGCGAACTCAGACTGGCCTCCTGACAGGAGGGATTGCATGGGCCTTGGACGGGGGTTCTGTGGGGACTCCTGTGTCTGCTGGCCGTGGCAGAGGAGTCCCTGCAGTGGAAGCGGAGGCAGTGAGATGGGCGATTTGGCTGCCTCCACCCTGGGCTGTGTTCCTGTGGAGTGGAGGTCTGGCTGAGACCCAGCCGAGATCTGGGCCATGGCACAGCAGCGACCTGAACGGAGGGTGCCTGACTGGACTGTGGCGGGTGGCCCCTAGCCTCACCGGGGCTGGAATTTGAGAGGAGACCTCTTGTACTCTGGAGGGTGGCACTGGGACCACTGGAAGAAGTTGCGGTCTGGCGGCTCGCTCGACCTGTCCTGGGAGTACCCGGTGGCACTGAGGCATGGAGTGATTGCTGTGAGACGTCCGGCCTGGCGGGCGGTGAGCAACACGATCGGAGCCATGTGCCTGCATATAGCGCACAGAAGGTGAGCGCAAATCGACCCAGTGGTGGAGAGAGGGGAGTTGGCGGCACCCTGTAAAAAAGCCAGTTTCTGGGACAGGCCTCAGAGAGATATTCTCACGATCAGAGTGCAGGAGGGGGACACTTGAGCAGATAGACAGGGGGCCCTGAATTGCTTCCACCCAGCAGGAGGCCCCTTATCGCCTACTGACTATAAGCGGAAAGATTGGGCAGTATTGGCCCTCAGGATGCGGAAATCTGATGGCGAAACTTACCTAAATGGGCCCCCCTTCTTTAAGACTTTTTTTTTTATTGAGCACATCCCTCCTGCACAGTGTATAAACTATGCGCTCCCTGCCCAGTGAAGGTCGTCTTCCCTCTGTGCACCTATAGAGACTGGTGGAGCTGGCACTGGGTATTGATCTGAGTACACAGGGAGGTCTGTACAATACATGAAGGATACGAGCATGGGTAGGCATAAGCAAGCATCCTGTTCCCAGGGTAACACCTTGGACAATTATGCTACCCCGACACAGCACACCATAAGACAGACCATTCAGGAGACTGAGGAGGAGCCTGCAAGGGCAGAGCTGCTTGCTGCCATGCATGTTTCGAGGGAAGCCTTAGAGGGAAAAATTGAAACTGTTGCAGTTGAAGTCAACCTCTTACATACAGATCTACGTAAGGTTGCTGATAAAGTAAGAGTTGCAGAAGGTCCCATTGCAGAATGCAGACAGAGGTGACCACTCGCCGGAAACAGGTGGCAGCAGCTACCTCAAATATTAGTGAACTGGAGGCGTGGGTAGAGGATTCAGCGGGGGGTCTGTAACAATGTGAGAATTCTGGGCTTCCCAGTGAGATCAGAGGGGGCATCCACTGAACAGTTTGTTGAAAACTGGATCCGCTCCACCCTGAAACCAACAGGATTGTCACCCTTGTTCGCCATCTAGAGGGCCCACAGGATACTAGTGGCTCCTCCCAGACCTGGGGCCCCTCCGCGAGCCATTATCACCTGAATATTGAATTATAAGGATAGAGACTCTATCAAATTGGCTCAGTTTGAGAACCAAAAGATATCCATATATCCTGAGTACACCAACAAAGTACAGAACTCGCGGAAAGGCTTCCTCGAGGTCAAGGCAAAGCTGAGATCCATGGCTGTCAGATATATGCTGCTGTCCCCGGCCAGGCTTCAGGTCATCTCTGGTGGTAAATCCCACTTTTTCGATACCCCACAGGATGGCGCTGGCTAGAGGTGTGAGACAAGGTGCCCAGGGATGGGGTCAAACCTTGGTGCTCGAGCCCGCTGGATCACACAACACCAACTGGAGACAGTGGGATGAGACTGTGACTGGGTACAATCTCTTTGCGACAGGTGAGGAACATAAAGAGTGTTGATCCAGGATGACGGCATTTCATGTTTGTGGTAAGCAGTGGTTGGGGTAACTGGCTTTAGGCTGGATGTTGTCAGGACAGGACGCTCCCCTCGCCGCGCAGCGCACCCTGCAGGTGCCCTGTC
Organism: Pleurodeles waltl; assembly: GCF_031143425.1. Lineage (NCBI taxonomy): Eukaryota > Metazoa > Chordata > Amphibia > Caudata > Salamandridae > Pleurodeles > Pleurodeles waltl. Next base: position 1,025,724,628 of record NC_090437.1, on the reverse strand, counting down.
CCTGACTGCCGCTGCTGCCTGAGTTCGAGGCCCTCCTCCACCCGCAGGCCCCCGCCTGCGCCTCATCCCTGGTGGCCCAGTGGTGGGCAGTAAGGTTTGCTCTGTCGTGTCTGTTTCTGTCTCTGTCTCCTCACCGTCTCTCCCTGTTGTGTATTCTCTGTATTGTATTGTATTGTATTGTATTGTATTGTATTGTATTGTAATCACGTTGTCACTGTTATTCCATCTGTGCCCTGTGTCCTAGTATCTGTATCTGTTACCTAGTAGTCTCGTTATCCTGTGTGTTGTACCACTTCTTGCTCTCTCCCCTTGCGCGTCTCCCTCCTCCTCTGACCCCCCCGCCCTCAATCCAGCGCCATCCGCCCGCTTCCCTGACTCTTTTCTCCCAGCCTACACCCCCTGCCCTCCCACCTCCCCCGCCCCTTTAGCTATCTAGCGTTATTTTTTTCACCCCCCCCTCCCTACTCGCCGCTCCCTCGCCCGTTTGCCGCCGCTTCGGCCCGCCCCCAGCTCCTCCTCCCTCCCTCCACCCCCTCTTAATGCAGGTCGCTGCGCTCCGAGGGTGCGTTCTCTGGCCTTGTTGTCAGGACAGGACGCTCCCCCCGCCGCGCAGCGCACCCTGCAGGTGCCCTGTCCCTGACTGCCGCTGCTGCCTGAGTTCGAGGCCCTCCTCCACCCGCAGGCCCCGCCTGCGCCTCATCCCTGGTGGCCCAGTGGTGGGCAGTAAGGTTTGCTCTGTCGTGTCTGTTTCTGTCTCTGTCTCCTCACCGTCTCTCCCTGTTGTGTATTCTCTGTATTGTATTGTATTGTATTGTATTGTATTGTAATCACTTTGTCACTGTTATTCACTGTTATTCCATCTGTGCCCTGTGTCCTAGTATCTGTATCTGTTACCTAGTAGTCTCGTTATCCTGTGTGTTGTACCGCTTCTTGCTCTCTCCCCTTGCGCGTCTCCCTCCTCCCCGCCCTCAATCCAGCGCCATCCGCCCGCTTCCCTGACTCTTTTCTCCCAGCCTACACCCCCTGCCCTCCCACCTCCCCCACCCCCTCTAGCTACCTAGCGTTATTTTTTTCACCCCCCCTCCCTACTCGACGCTCCATCGCCCGTTTGCCGACGCTTCGGCCCCGCCCCCCTCCCGCCCCCAGCTCCTCCTCCCTCCCTCCACCCCCTCTTAATGCAGGTCGCTGGCAGCCCGTCTGCGCCTGGCCCGCGCCCAGCGCCAGGACCCCTGGACCTCGCACCGCGCACCGCACACCGCCCAGGCTCAGTTACGACGCCGCCTGCCTCCACGCACTCAACTACGACCAAGACCAAAACCAACGCTGCTACCAAGCCGCCCCGAAGCACACCCACGGACCTTTCGCCTGCCGCAACTGCCACTTCTCATGCGACCGAACCTCCAAGCCAACGACCACCAGTCTGAACCACCTCCGCTGCATACTCCTCAACACCCGCTCCGCACGCAAACACGCCGTAGAACTCTGGGACCTGCTCGACAGCACCGCCCCGGACGTAGCCTTCCTGACCGAGACATGGTGGAACGACTCATCCGCGCCAGACATCGCCATCGCCATCCCAGACGGATATAAGATCTCCCACAGGGACCGCATCAACGGCCACGGTGGAGGACTCGCCATTGTCCACAAATCCTCCCTCAAGATCACCACCCACACCGACGACCACTTCAACACCGCAGAGTTTCTACACTTCCGGATCAACACCGACCCCAACACCACCCTCAGAGGAACGCTCGTCTACAGACCCCCCGGACCACGAGCCCAGTTCTGCGACGCCATCGCTGACCTCGCAAGCACCCACGCACTCGCCTCCACGGACTACATCCTCCTCGGGGACCTCAATTTTCACCTCGAGAACAACAACGACCACAACTCCACCACACTGATCAGCCACCTCACGAATCTCGGACTCGGACAACTCGTCACGCCACCAACCCACGCCGCCGGACACACACTGGACGCCATCTTCTCCACCAGCGACCACGACAACACCGAACCCTACTGGACCGACCACCACTGCGTCCACTTCACCTACAACAAAAACACCGCACACCACCACAGCCGCCAACTCCCCCGCCGCAACTGGGGCAAAGTCACCAAAGAACAACTTCTCAGCACCCTCTCCCAGAACCCACCAAAAGAGCCCACCGACCCAGACACCGTGGCCTGTAACTTCAGACAATGGATCAACAACTGCGCCAACATCCTCGCCCCACTGAAGAAACCCCCCAGCAACCCCGCCAGCAAGAAAGCCTCCTGGTTCACCGACGAACTCCTGGCCTCCAAATGCGCCTGCAGGAAACTGGAAAAGAAATGGCTCCAAGAACGCACACCGGACAATCACACAACCCTCAAAGACGCAACCCGCCGACACCACCACCTCATCAGGACCACCAAGAGGTCCTCCTTCAAAGACTGCCTAGACAACAACGCACATGACAGCAAAGAGCTCTTCCGCATCGTGAAGGAACTATCCACCCCCAGCACGAACGTCAACGACATCCCGCCCTCTCAGGAACTTTGCGACTCCCTCGCCGCCTTTTTCCACAGCAAGATCGCCGACATCCACAGCAGCTTCAACACCCACCTCCGTCACCACCTCGTACCCTAGCATCACCAACCCCATCAGCGCCTGGTCCAACGTCAACGACGACGCAACACGCAAAATCATGAACTCCATCCACTCCGGATCACCGACTGACCCCTGCCCCCACCACATCTTCAACAAAGCCGACTCTATCATCGCACCCCAACTCTGCAAGATCATCAACGCCTCCTTCGAAACAGGCACCTTTCCAGAAAGCTGGAAGCACGCAGACATCAACGCCCTCCTCAAGAACCCAAAAGCCGACCCCAAGGACCTCAAGAACTTCCGCCCCATCTCCCTCCTCCCCTACCCAGCTAAAGTCGCAGAAAAGATCGTCAATCTTAACTGACATGTCACATCGAAGACAACAACGTCCTCGACCCCTCACAAACCGGATTTTGACGCAACCACAGCACCGAGCCCGCCCTCATCGCTGCAACAGATGACATCAGACGCCAACTCGACCGCGGCGAGACCTCCGCCCTCATTCTCCTAGACCTCTCTGCGGCCTTCGACACAGTCTGCCACCGCACCCTACTGTCACGCCTCCAAGAAGCCGGCATCCAGGAAAAAGCCCTAGCCTGGACCTCATCCTTCCTCTCCGGCAGAACACAGACCGTCCGCCTCCCACCCTTCCGCTCGGAAGCCAACATCATCATCTGCGGCGTCCCCCAGGGCTCCTCCCTGAGCCCAACGCTGTTCAACATTTACATGGGCCCCTTCGCACAAGTGGCCCGCTGCTTCGACCTCAACATCATCACCTACGCCGACGACACACAGCTCATCCTCTCCCTCACCAACGACCCTGCCACTGCCAAAGCCAACCTCCACGAGGGAATGAAAGCAGTCGCCGACTGGATGAGAAATAGCCGCCTGAAACTCAACACCGACAAGACAGAAATCCTCATCCTCGGGACATCTCCCTCCGCCTGGGACGACTCGTTGTGGCCCACCACCCTTGGAACTGCCCCGACGCCCACCGACCACGCCCGCAACTTAGGATTCATCCTTGACTCCGCACTCTCCATGGACAGACAAGTCAGCGCCGTCACCTCCTCCTGCTACAACACCCTCCACACTCTCCGCAGGATCTACAAGTGGATCCCGACCGACACCAGGAAGACAGTGACCCACGCCCTAGTCAGCAGCAGACTGGACTACGGCAACGCACTCTATGCAGGAATCCCAGCAAAACACCTCCAGCGACTCCAACGCATCCAAAACACCTCAGCCCGACTCATCACACATCACCCCTCACCTCAAAGGACTCCACTGGCTCCCCGTCGACAAAAGGGTCACCTTCAAGCTCCTCACCCACGCACACAAAGCACTCCACAACGCCGGCCCCTCCTACCTCAACGACAGACTCAACTTCTACACCCCGACCCGCCAACTGCGATCCGCGAGCCTCGCCCTCCCCACCGTCCCCCGCATCCAACGAACCTCCTCCGGCGGCAGATCCTTCACCCACCTCGCCGCCAAAACCTGGAACACGCTCCCTACCTACCTCCGACAGACTCAAGACCTACTCGCCTTCAGAAGACTCCTCAAGACCTGGCTCTTCGAGCAGTAGCAGTCTCCCCCTCCCCCCCTACCCTCCTCCCTCAGCGCCTTGGAACCCTAACGGGTAAGTAGCGCGCTCTATAAATGTCTGTGATTGATTGATTGATTGATTGTCCTGACAGCGTATTATGTAATGGATTTGCAGCATGTTTCACTGCTTATCCGGGGTGGAAGGGATGGAAGTTTGTTGCATTGGTTCTGAAAAAGTTTAAATAACATTGTTGTGTGCCAACAGTGTGCATGGGGTTTAAGAAGGTATGGGTTTCCTACGGATACTTTCTAATACTAGAGGAACAATAGTTGAGGGGCTTGGTCCCCTTCGAGAGCAGAGTTATATGAGTTTATGGTAGATCAACTAAAGGGTATAACCTGAAATGTCAGGGGGCTCAGACAACACACTACGCCCTATAGAATATACTCTTATTTGCGTCGGCAAGGAGTACAGATTGCATGTCTACAGGAGACATATCTCACGGGGAATGAAACTCAAATGCTGGCCAAAAAATGGCAAGGTCAACTGTTTACATCCACAAACTTCTCCATGAACGGAGGTAGCCATCTGGGAGGCCCCTGGGGTACCATCCAGGCGCACATATAGTGAGGCTGTATTAGAGGGTCTCTATTTACTCCTGCAGGGCACTCTGGGTGGACTGCCTATAATGATCCTAAACACTTATGCACCCAACACTGATGATTACATGTTTTATGACAGAATTCTGGATTTGCTGGAAGTGGCAATGGGTACCCCCATACTTTGGACCTGAGATTTTAACTGCATAATAGATGGCTATAGGGACCGATTTCCGCCTAAGCAGGGCACCAAACCACTGATGGTGAGATCACTCAAGAGGGTAATGAATTGTTTGGGGCTTCTAGATGGCTGGAGGTAGCTACTCCCAAATGGGCAAGAATATACACGCCATTCCCAAACATGTGGGACATACAGCCGCTTAGATAGATTTTTGCTGGGCGGACTGACACTCCTGCACATGTCCGCAGTTAAGCACTTGGGCAGATTCTTATCTGATCATGCTCCGGTTCTGTTGGAGCTGCAATGGGGCCCAGGAGAAATCACGAGCGCACCTTCACATGCCACCAGACTTCCTTTTGGATTCTGCGAGCCGTGAGGCTCTGGCGTCATCCATACATGAATATTTGGACCTAATTTGGGGCACCAGACAAGGTAGTGAGGGGGACATGTGTGGGGACAGTTTGCAGAGTACGACGCTAAATCGAAATTGAACTCAAGGCATTGGAACGGAAATTGGTGACACTACAGAGAGAAGAAACACGTTCAGCCACTGCACAGGGACACCATTACAGGTACACAGGGCCATGAATGAGCTTCGGAATAGGCTTGTCATGATGACTTTAAGGTCATATCGACAGAGATGGCATAGGGAAGGGGACAAGTGAGGACACTTATTGGCGTGGATACTCAGGCACAAGATCGAATCCCCACCTAACCTATACCTCAAAAACAAAGCAAGAGAAGGTGTTACCGGTAGAAGTGAGATCCTAGCTGTGTTTGTTGAACACCTCTGTGCAGTTTATACAGAGGGTCGCGCTGACCTGTTACAAGAGGTACCTGAGAGGTATCGATCTCCCCACTTTGAGCTCCGTACAGAAGCACGAACTAGAGGAGGAAATAACCCGAGAGGATTTGAGGGAGGCTGTGAAAACACTCAATAGGTCAAAAACGTTGCTTGGGGGGACGGCTTGCCTCTGGAATTTTATCAGATGTACGGTGCCACACTCCTCCCCAAATTATTAGAAGTGTTTAAGGAAACAGGGGAAAGAGATGTTTGCCTGCCACAATGTGAGAAAGGATTGTACGTCTCATCTTGAAACCGGGAAGGGACGGCGTGGATCCTTCTTCATATAGGCCGCTCACCAGGTTAAACTCAGGTGTTAAAATCTTTTGTAAGGCCCTGGCTTCCAGTTTGAGACGAGTGATCCGCGATTTGGACCATGAAGATCAATGCAGATTTATGCCTACACGCAGCACTTTGTTTAATTTGAGACGGATTGCCCACATTTTGCATGGGATTAATGTAGAGGAGGAGGATTTGGCCCTGGTATTTTTAGACCTGGAAAAGGCTTTTTATACAATTGATTGGAGTTATTTGTTGAAAGTGCTTAAGGGCATGGGATTCAGCCCTAATTTTTGTGCTTGGGTACGCCTAATTTATAATGAACCCTTCATACGTATAAAAGTAGGGGTCAGCTCTCCGGGGCATGGAGGGTGGGCAGGGGAATTAAACAGGGATGTCCCCTATCACCACTCCTGTTTGCGATGGCAATTGAAACACTAGGCCTATTGTTGCGACAGGATGTGGCCTGCTATGGTATTCGGGTTGGGCAGAAAACTCACGTCATCTCCTTGTATGCGGACAATGCTAGAAGCCCAGAAGAGTCTGTCCCAATACTAATGCACATGCTCGCAACATTTGGAAGATTCCCTGGGCTTAAAATCAATGCCCCGAAATCGCTTCTATTCCCCCAAGGGGGCCTAACAGGATGGCCTGCTGATCAGTTGCCAGAAATAGGCCTACGCTGGGAAATGGAGGGCTTCCGCTACCTGGGTATATGGGTCACACACACAAGGGAAGCACACCTCTGACTTAATGTGGAGAGGTTGGTGGGAGGTTTGATGAACTCCATTGCTTTTTCAAATAAACTCCCCCTTTCCACTATGGGCAGACCAGTGGTGGCCAAAATGGTCTTCCTGCCCTGCTGTCTATATTTAGTCCAGAACACACTGTTTCCAAATGACTCTCAGCTTTTTCACAGATATGATGGGTTATTGAGGCCATTAATATGAGCTGGACGTTGCAGCAGGGTTTCCCTCTCCACGCTGCAGAAAAATTTGGAAGATGGAGCCCTAGCAGTCCTAGATATGTAGCTTTATTATTATGCAGCCCAATTACAGCATGCAGCTAGATGGCCTACAAACACGGAACGATGAGAGAAAAAACTGTATGAGGGCCTACTGGGTGAGGATACCCTACCACAGTTCCTGATGCGAGGGGGCAGAACGCCATACCCAATACTGCATCTGGTAAAAATCATGGCTGCGCTGTGGGAGCAGGTGGCTCGGAAGGGTATTCGGAGGGCCCCCTTTGACAGGAAATTACCTTTGTGGGGTCTGATGCCTTTTCATGCCATCGATGACTGTATGTCGATGGGACAGTGGAGAAGGAAAGGTTGCCTATTGTTAGGAAAGTTTTACCCGGGAGAACAATTCATATCCTTTCAAGAGGCGCAGAAGACCTTTGGAATAGGGCCAGACCAGTTTCTGCTCTATGCTAAATGAGAGAGTGTGGTGTGAGAAGTTTGGTGTGACTATCCGAATGCCCCACGTGCATCAGAGATCCTGGGAGGGCTAGTAAGGAGGGGAAGGGAAGGGAAGGCACTTCATTTCACTGTTTTATACAGTGCCTAAAACTGACAGGCAGACTGCACTGAGTGTTGCACGTAGAGCATGGGAGGAAGACTTAGGGGAACCGCTCTCTGATTCGGATTGGGGACAGGCCCTGGAGCTGGTCTGCACTGTATCATGTAATAATAGGTTTAAACTCCTGCATTTTAACTATCTACATTGCACCTATGTCACACCTTCTATGCTGAATAAGATGCACCCAGCTAGGGGGTAGGTGGTCTAGATGCCAGCGATGTGGAGAAGGGACCTCTTTCCTGCACTTGGCATGGGCATGCGATGATGTTCAGGCCTTTAGGAGAGAGTTTGTCCCCAAAATAACGAGTGCTACGGAGCTAATATTCCTATTGTCTCCCACAACCTACTTACTGGGAGTGATACCTAGATCTAAGGGGTGGAAAATACCTTATAAATTGATCTTGCTGGCTAAGAGAAGGGTAGCAATTAGTTGGATGGAAACCAGGAATCCACGGATGGAACATTGGATGAGAGAATTGATGGAATGGGGGCGGCAGAGGAACAGCATATGCAGTTAGTTTGCACAGATGATGGTGCTATGGCTGAAATTTTGGCTGGGGGTTTGCTGCTTGAATGATTTACAAAAGAAGAGGACTCAAACTCCGGAGTCTCTTGCAGATGTGGAGGGGTGAAGAATGCACATACTGTTATTTTGAATAATATTAGAGACGACCAAATGAGTAAATGCGTCCTCTGATCAATTAGGACCATTATGTTAGCTTGGCGACTTGGTTTATGAAATCATAGTGCAATAACTGCTATATGTGATGTGCTGCGAAAGCCCACACTGACGTTGCTGTTGCAAATTAATCGTGAAAACTCGGAACTCTTAATATCTCACCTTCCTATGTCACAGGAAAACTTATCATGGCACTGTGTGGCTGTTTTATGCTTTGTAAATGTTTTATATTTCAATGTTTTGAGTTGAAACCCTGAAATAATGTTTTTTTTTTTTTTTTTAACTACAGAAACGTTACTTTAAATTTCACGATCACACTACTGACTGAACTCACTGCCCTGTGATTAGTCACTTTGTGCAACGTGGCTCAGTCAGATTGTGTGCTACAACCTGGCTGCAGACACTGTGTTACTTGCGGTGCAGATTATGGACTTGAACCCCTTCAAATCCATGTCAGCCCTTCATTCTTCAATATTCAATTCATTAAGTGCCATTACACTGGAGAACAGGCAGCAACATCTGTTATTTACAGCACTTAGAAGTTGGAGAGAATACTACATTTAGCACTACAAAACAATTATTGTACTCCGTACACATACTGCTTAACAACTACATGTACTAAATAGAGGCAGGGCTGTGAGATTGACAGCCTGGCAGATGTGTTTTAGCAGGTGGAAGGCAACTCTGTGCATGCATATTCAGTGCATTTTTAAGCCCTGGCTTCAAGCTAAAAAGCACCACTGGGGCTAAGGGCAGCCTCAGACGGCGAACCTCTGTGCGCATTTTTTAAAAGAATCATTGGCACTATTTAGATTAAAAGAAGCCTGCGATAAACAAATCTCAGTTTGGCATGGGGCTAAAATAAAGAGGGCAAAGCCCTGACACCCATGAAGAGGAGCCGCTGATGTGCTCAAGATGTCTGAATATCGTTGCTAAAGGAGAAAAAATGCGCAGAGAATTCCACATGACCAATATTGCAAAAATGCATCTTCACTTGCAAACAAAAGCAGCTGGTCTCCAGATTAAATATTTTCGTAGATGAGCAGTCAACCCGGGGGCAAAGAGATCTATCATAAAGCAACCTTGGAGCTCGTTGAGGGCTTCAAAATCTTGCAGATGCGAATGCCAATCTCTGTGGTGGGTCTAAATTCTCAGGTACCTACCTGGTACCATGCTGTGAGGCCCAGAAAGCACTCTGCCTTCAACGATATTGTCTGATTAATGCAAAACTCCCAGAGTGACTCCGCTGACCATCAAACAAGTCATATTGGGAATCATACCTAATCCGGCCATGAGAACACTCTGTAGGAAATTCATACTCCTCCGTCTTACATTAGTGAAGCATCGCATGTCCATCTGCTGGCTCTCTCAGGAGCCCCCTAAACATATAATGTGGCTTAGGGATGTGTGTGAATGGGGACGGGCAGAGGAACTGTATGAAATGAGTGGGCACAGATGAAAAACTAGACAAAGGTCTTCGGGCATGGAAAGCCAAGCTGTATGATTTAAGTCGAAGGGGGACTGTCCAGCTACTAACCTACCTGCTATTGACTCTGACTTACACTGAGACACTTTAATCAAGAACTGTCTTTTATCCTCCTCCACATGTTGCCCTTAAAAAATATACGGGTCAACCTCAGATTAACTATACCACGGATACACAAAGGGGAATGTAAGGGGACGGGATGAACTGGTTGATGTTATGTATATTTCTCCATGTCACACTGCTCATTCTGCGTAATGGCTGCTACTTATATGATCTATGAGAATTTATGCTGTTGATCTAGATGTGTATGGGGCATGGGGTTGTTTTGTGGTTTTTGTTCATTGAAAATCAATAAAACCTCATAAAAAAAAACTCCCAGAGCGACTTCGTCAAATCTTCCAAGGGCTTTGACCTCATTCCTCCAAAGTAATTTACATTTTGCCTTGCCCTTTACAAAGCTGCAAATTGCAAAGGAAACTACAAGAAGCTCTAAACAAGATATATGCATTGAAAACTCCCTCCCTGACATCTTCCTGCAGTTGTGAAATTGCCACTTTAGTTCATCCATCCCCAGCTACTGGCACCGGATTCTAATACTAGACATGGGATTCGGGGAAAAAATGGAAAACTGTTCCAATTGGTTACAAAATCTAACCACCAAATTATCTCCTCTTTTACATCTTGATGTATAGGAGTTACACCTAAATAAGACAGACCCCTCCGCAAATGTCTAATCTTAGATGTTGCAGGGGACAGCGGTGAAATAGATTAGACTTACAATAGTGTTGAATCAAAGCTTGGACAACAGTATGACCATGGTAACTGCAGACTTTAGTTCGAATGTTGCACATGTCGGAGGGAGGGAAACAATGCCACAAACACAAGAACTGGCAAAGCCAATAGGGCTTGCCTATGTGAGAGCTATTAGCTTTGTCAAAGTGTTTTAGCCATGCTGTTCACCACCATGGCTAGTGTTCAGCATGGTTAAAAGTTAGTGGTGTAGAGGAGAGTGGCCTGGAGTGGAGTGGCGTAGAGAGGCATGGAGTAGAGAGATGTAAAGTGAAGTGGCATAGAATGGAGTAAGGACGTGGAGTGTTGTAGAGCAGAATAACGTAGAGTGGAGTGGCGCAGATTAGGCTAAAGTGGTGTGGAAAGCCATAGATTGGTGTGGAGTGGGGTAGCATAGAGTGGAGTTATATAACACACAAAAGGAGAGCACTGGGAGTGTTGCTAGCCCACACCGACTCCCAAAGGAAACTATATCAACACTAAAGGTGTGGGGTAGTGGGAAAAGGGGAGGGCCTAGGTCGATTAACCCAGTCCGCCCAAGTAGTATCATCTTACTTGGGTGGGGCTAGGTGGTCAAATGATGAAGCAAGACACTATTATGTGTGTGAGACCACCTAGTCCGTAAGGGAACTCCCCCGACCCCTTGTACAACTACATAGCACCCCCCTACGTGGATTCTTTCCCACCATGACTTCCCCACTTCAGAGTCTTAAGCGACTCCAACACGGTGCACTGGGTTAATCGACCTAGGCCCTCCCCTTTTCCCACTACCCCACACCTTTAGTGTTGATAAAGCATAGAGTGGAGACCAGTGTTGTAAAGTGGAGTGCATTAGTGTCATAGAGCGGAGTGGAGTGGTGTGGAGTAGGGTGTTGTAGTGTAGAATGGAATGGCCTAGAGTGGATTGACATAGAATGGAGTAGATTGTTGTGGAGTGGCATACAGTGTTTTATGGTGTCATAGAGTGGAGTGGCCTTGAAGGCAATGGCATAAAGTGCCATAGAATGGAGTGGTGAAAAGTAGGGTAGAATGGAGTGGGAAAAAGTGGATTTGAATGTCACACAGTGGAGTAACGTGGCGTGGATTGAAGTGGCACAGATTGGAGTGGCGTATGGTGGCGGGGAATAGAGTGTCATGCCATAGATTGGGGTAGAGTGTCATAGAGTGGTGTGGAGTAGAGTATGCATGGTGTGGTAGCGCACTGCCATTACAGGCAACACATTTTCAGTGTCTAGAAGCCAGGCTCTCTAGAAGTAGCTTTGGATGAGCAGCCAAGGCTTATCTAGGAGACATGCACAGCTCAAGCAAAACCACTGTAGTCACACAGCACCTACGCACATGAAAGAAAACACTCAGTTATACAAAATAAAGGTACTTTATTTTTGAAACACAATACCATAAAATGCTAGAAGGGCAACCATCCAGTAGGATGTAAGTAATACACTAAGGGGGTGATTCTAACCCTGGCGGTCGGTGATAAAGCGGCGGCCAACCCGCCAACAGGCCGGCGGTCCAAAAAATGGAATTCTGACCCTGGCGGGAACCGCCAACACAGCCCGCCACATTAACACTCCGACCGCCACCGCGGTACAGACAAACAGCGCGGCGGTCACCGCCAACAGGCAGGCGGCAGACAATGTACCGCCCACAGTATCACAACTCACCAATCCGCCACCTTTTCCGGGGCGGGAGCCCCGCCAATAAAAACACGGCGGAAACAGACTACGGACGGGAAAACGCTCACCAAAACACACTCCACGAGTACGGAGGACAGCATGGAACCCGAATTAAACATCCTACCTGCACTCGTCTACCTGCTCATCTACCACGAGTACGAACTCCGGCGCAGACGACAACGGTGAGTACTGCACCTACGACACACGGGAGGGGGGAGGACGAAAGGTTACGGGCACACACATATGCGACCCCCACCCCCCAAACTATGTACACACCAATGCAGAGCAACAATGCACAGTGACACCACCCAAACCCCCCTGAAAAATGCAAAGACATAATTAAATTTTGAACCAAATCTTTATATAAAAAATAGACTCTGAGACGTATCGGCAACTATGCAAAATATCCCTAACAAAATAATACTATACACACTGCCATGGCGAACCGAGGCAATTGGTCCGCTACATCCAAGTCAAATGGAACAGTCCGTGGGCTACAGTGTAGCGACACAAGGGCAAAGCCCACACAGGAGACCTGAGTCCTTTGGAGAGAACACTGCAGGGGCATCTGATGAAAATACTACAGGCACCTCAGGGGGAAGGGAAGGGGGGGGCACCACAGCCACATGAGTCCACGACGCAAGATCCACGAAGGGGCCACCATGCCCACTGTGCCATCCTGGGGAGTGCAAAGCCACAGTCTCTCAAGTCTCACAAGTGGGTGGCTTGCCCACTGTACCATCCTGGTGAGTGCAAAGCCAGAGTCTCTCAAGTCTCTACAGTGGGTGGCTTGCCCACTGTACCATCCTGGGGAGTGCAAAGCCACAGTCTCTCAAGTCTCACAAGTGGGTGGCTTGCCCACTGTACCATCCTGGGGAGTGCAAAGCCACAGTCTCTCAAGTCTCTACAGTGGGTGGCTTGCCCACTGTACCATCCTGGGGAGTGCAAAGCCACAGTCTCTCAAGTCTCACAAGTGGGTGGCTTGCCCACTGTACCATCCTGGGGAGTGCAAAGCCACAGTCTCTCAAGTCTCTACAGTGGGTGGGTTGCCCACTCTGCCATCCTGGAGAGTGCAAAGCCACAGTCTCTCAAGTCTCACAAGTGGGTGGCTTGCCCACTGTACCATCCTGGGGAGTGCAAAGCCACAGTCTCTCAAGTCTCACAAGTGGGTGGGTTGCCCACTCTGCCATCCTGGGGAGTGCAAAGCCACAGTCTCTCAAGTCTCTACAGTGGGTGGCTTGCCCACTCTGCCATCCTGGGGAGTGCAAAGCCACAGTGTCTCAAGTCTCTACAGTGGGTGGCTTGCCCACTCTGCCATCCTGGGGAGTGCAAAGCCACAGTCTCTCAAGTGGATAACAGTCTCCACTGGTCAAGGAGGAGGCATGGGGGGCACAGTGAACCATAAACAGTGCTTGAGACGGCGGGGCCCAGCGGAGCGGTGCTTGAGACGGCGGGGCCCAGCGGAGCGGTGCTTGAGATGAAGGGGCCCAGCGGAGCGGTGCTTGAGACGGCGGGGCCCAGCGGAGCGGTGCTTGAGACGAAGGGGCCCAGCGGAGCGGTGCTTGAGACGGCGAGGCCCAGCGGAGCGGTGCTTGAGACGGCGGGGCCCAGCGGAGCGGTGCTTGAGACGGCGGGGCCCAGCGGAGCGGTGCTTGAGACGGCGGGGCCCAGCGGAGCGGTGCTTGAGACGGCGGGGCCCAGCGGAGCGGTGCTTGAGATGAAGGGGCCCAGCGGAGCGGTGCTTGAGACGGCGGGGCCCAGCGGAGCGGTGCTTGAGATGAAGGGGCCCAGCGGAGCGGTGCTTGAGACGGCGGGGCCCAGCGGTGCTTGAGATGAAGGGGCCCAGCAGAGCGGTGCTTGAGATGAAGGGGCCCAGCGGAGCGGTGCTTGAGACGGCGGGGCCCAGCGGAGCGGTGCTTGAGACGGCGGGGCCCAGCGGAGCGGTGCTTGAGATGAAGGGGCCCAGCGGAGCGGTGCTTGAGACGGCGGGGCCCAGCGGAGCGGTGCTTGAGACGGCGGGGCCCAGCGGAGCGGTGCTTGAGACGGCGGGGCCCAGCGGAGCGGTGCTTGAGACGGCGGGGCCCAGCGGAGCGGTGCTTGAGACGGCGGGGCCCAGCGGAGCGGTGCTTGAGACGGCGGGGCCCAGCGGAGCGGTGCTTGAGACGGCGGGGCCCAGCGGAGCGGTGCTTGAGACGGCGGGGCCCAGCGGAGCGGTGCTTGAGATGAAGGGGCCCAGCGGAGCGGTGCTTGAGACGGCGGGGCCCAGCGGAGCGGTGCTTGAGACGGCGGGGCCCAGCGGAGCGGTGCTTGAGATGAAGGGGCCCAGCGGAGCGGTGCTTGAGACGGCGGGGCCCAGCGGAGCGGTGCTTGAGACGGCGGGGCCCAGCGGAGCGGTGCTTGAGACGGCGGGGCCCAGCGGAGCGGTGCTTGAGACGGCGGGGCCCAGCGGTGCTTGAGATGAAGGGGCCCAGCAGAGCGGTGCTTGAGACGGCGGGGCCCAGCGGAGCGGTGCTTGAGACGGCGGGGCCCAGCGGAGCGGTGCTTGAGACGGCGGGGCCCAGCGGAGCGGTGCTTGAGATGAAGGGGCCCAGCGGAGCGGTGCTTGAGACGGCGGGGCCCAGCGGAGCGGTGCTTGAGACGGCGGGGCCCAGCGGAGCGGTGCTTGAGACGGCGGGGCCCAGCGGAGCGGTGCTTGAGACGGCGGGGCCCAGCGGAGCGGTGCTTGAGACGGCGGGGCCCAGCGGAGCGTGCTTGAGATGAAGGGGCCCAGCGGAGCGGTGCTTGAGACGGCGGGGCCCAGCGGAGCGGTGCTTGAGATGAAGGGGCCCAGCGGAGCGGTGCTTGAGACGGCGGGGCCCAGCGGAGCGGTGCTTGAGACGGCGGGGCCCAGCGGAGCGGTGCTTGAGACGAAGGGGCCCAGCGGCGCGGTGCTAGACAGGAAGGGCCCAGCGGAGCAGTGCTCTTCTGCACGGCGGGCCCTGTTCAGCGGTGCTCTTCTGCACGGCGGGCCCTGTTCAGCGGTGCCTATCTTCACAGCGGGCCCTGTTCAGCGGTGCTCTTCTGCACGGCGGGCCCTGTTCAGCGGTGCCTATCTTCACAGCGGGCCCTGTTCAGCGGTGCTCTTCTGCACGGCGGGCCCTGTTCAGCGGTGCTCTTCTGCACGGCGGGCCCTGTTCAGCGGTGCTCTTCTGCACGGCGGGCCCTGTTCAGCGGTGCCTATCTTCACAGCGGGCCCTGTTCAGCGGTGCACATCCAGTAGGTTCAAGGGAGCCAGACCTGGCCTGGACTCCGTGCTCAGACGCTCTCCGGCCGTGATGTTCCTGGGCCCTTCGGTGACGGAGTCCTGGGCCCTTTGGTGTCCTCCTTTACAGCTGGGATGTGGCATGTGGGGCCCACCTGCTCCGCGCTCCTGCTGGCTGACGTCTCCGCCCTGCTGCCCTTACGCTCCTTAGATGGGGCCCTCGGGCCCTTGCCTCCCCTAGACGTTGTGGCTGGTGAAGTGGGCGAACTCTGCTCCTTGGGGGCAGCCGTGTCAGTCTTCGCACGGCGGCCCTTGTGTTTCCTGGTCCTCTTGCCGGGGGGGGGGGCTGGATGTGTCCTTGCTGCTGATGGAGGTGTCACTGCTGGCAAAGGGTAGGCTCCAGAACCCATGCACAACAGTGACACCCGAAGTTGGGCTGGTGGTGGCTGTGGTGCTCTTGGGACTCTTTGCAGATGGAGGGGGTAGGTCATCGGAGGGGAAGAGGTCAAGATTAGCCAGGAAAAGCTTTTTAGGGCCAAGGTAAAAGGTAGAAGTGGAGATGGAAGTGGAGGAAGAGGATGTGGTTGTAGGAGAGTCAGGTGTGCTGTCATTGGGTAAAGGTGCAGGTGCTGTAGGCTGTTGTGAGGTGGATGTCTGTTGGGTGGGTGTCTGCCTGCGTTTGTGTGTCTTGGAAGGGGTGGTGACAGACACAGTGGGAGAGGACACAGGGGACGTGTAAATGGCAGTGGGGGTGGTGACTGCACGCGTGCGGACTGTACAGGAGGGTGTGGTGGTGATGGTAGCACTGGCTGATGTTGGTGTGCATGCAGGTGTGAGTGGAGACGTCACAGGGAGGGAGGAGGGAGACGAGGAGGAGGGGGACACAGGGGTGGTAGTGACTGTTGGGATGTCTGCATCTGTGTGTTGCTTGGGTGAGTGTTTGTGGGATCTGTGGTGCTTGTGTCTGGATGAGCTGCCCTTGGGTGTTGAGGTGTGTGCAGGCTGGTCTGATGGTGTGGCTGGGATAGGCTGAGGAACAGGAGACAGAGACAGGCTGGAGGCAGTCAGAAGAGGGAGGCTGGAAACAGGGACAATGGCTGCCGTCAGTGCTGAGGCCAGAGCATTGAACGATCGTTGATGGGCAGCATGACCCGAATGAATGCCCTCCAGGTAGGCATTGCTCCGATGCACCTCCCTTTCTACCCCCTGGATGGCATTCAAAAGGGTAGTCTGCCCAACAATGAGTGTCCTGAGGAGATCAATGACCTCCTCACTGAGGGCAGCAGGGGTAACAGGGGCAGGGGCTGAGGTGCCTGGGGCGAAGGAGACGCCCGCCTTCCTGGGTGAGCGGGCACGGAGCGTAGGCTGAGGGGCTGCTGGGAGGGCGGGGCTGGTGCGCTGGGTGGCGGCTGTACCTGTAGAGGCGGGGGGCCCGGATGTTGCTGCCACTGCTAGGGAGCTCCCATCCGAGGACGTGTCGCTGTCGCTGCTCTCACCAGCGGTCCCCGTCGTGGTGCTCCCCTCGCCCTCCGGCTCACTTGGGTCCTCGGTGTCTGTTCCTGTGCCCACCGGGGCCTTGTGGCTTGCAGCTCCCTCGTGCTCCGATGCCAAATCTTCTCCGCCTGATGATGCTAATGTACACATGCACAAGAAGATGAAGAAGAAGGGTGGGGGGAGAAAGAGAAGACCTGGTTGAGTGCATGCAATGTCAACACCGTTGGCGGAGACGACAGACACAGGAGCCGCATGCACTAAGCCGCGCATTCGGGGCACACTACTCAGTACTTCTGACTCGGACAACAGGTCAGGAGACGACAAGCGCGCACATGTTTGAGGCTGGACCATCAATAGCTGGACTTGTCACCCTAGGTGGGGGCCGGGAGCACAGGGCCATGCCTAAGGGAGAGGACTACACTACAGAAAGCGCCCTGGCCTAATGTCACCCCCAACCCTCCTCCCCCACCCAGACGCCTCCACTGCGCAGAAAGATAGCTGAATGTGCTGATACTCACCCCCTTGTGTCTGCTGTGATGCTCTCAAGCGCCCATCCAATTCAGGGTAGGCCACCGCCAGGATCCGGGACATCAGGGGGGTCAGGGTACGACTGGCACCCCTCCTAGGTTGGGAGGCCATCCCCAGCAGTGACTCGGCGGTCTTCCTGGTTCCGCGGCGGATGTCCTCCCACCTCTTGCGGCAGTGGGTGCCCCGTCTGACGTGGACCCCCAGGGCCCTGACTTCCTTGGCGATGGCACGCCAAATCCCGACTTTCTGATGGGCGCTGACCTATGTGACATGTACAGGGTGGGAAGGAAACAATCATCAACTTACTGCATGTTACATGTGATTGGCCCCCCCTCCCCAACTTTGCAATATAGCACATGCTCTCATCTGTCGTGCGTTGCACTCCTCTTTCGCCCCCCACCCCACCAACTTACATCCACCCCACTCCACACAGGCATCGCCCATTCCATGTGCACCCGGTGTACTCACCTGTTGGTCTGGAGGACCGTAGAGTAACGCATACTGGGGGAGGACCCCATCCACGAGCTTCTCCAACTCTTCAGACGTGAAGGCAGGGGCCCTTTCCCCAGTCGCAGCAGCCATTGTCACTTCCAGACCGAGTTCACAGCAGCACTTGCAGTATAGGTCCTCTCCTGTGGATGATCAGGTCTCGAGTGATTAAGCAGATAGAAAATGGCGGTCACACCCGCGGCGGTGCGTACCGCGACCGCTGGCGCACATCGTCATTGGCTCCTGAAACCCATAGGCTTCAATGTTATCCAGTGCGGCTCCGTATAGCGGTCTTCGACCGCCTACCGCCACGGTGTGCTCCGCCAGCGCAGTGACCTCACATCCCATTGTCCCACTTCACAGGTCAGGCAGCCGCCATTTCAAGGGCCCACATGGCATAATCTCTACTGCGACACACAGGCCTAGGCCTGGCATTGCCACACATACACGCCTTTCAATACCTAGATAACCGTGTGCCATGCAAGCAGTGGTGAACGTACCAGTGATTATCTTGACTCTGTGCTCCATGTTGTCCTTCCTAGGCACCGTCCGCTGGGATTTGCGAGGAGAAGGATGAATCCTCGCGTGTACCGACCGCTGGTGGACCTGTCGACAATGGAAGAACGCCACATCATACTACGATACCGACTTGACCGTGCCCCCATCCATGAACTGTGTGCCCAGCTGGAGCCAGCCCTGATGTCCCCCATCCGCCAACCCACAGGAATTCCCCCTCTGGTGCAGGTGCTGTCAGTCCTCCATTTTCTTGCAAGTGGCTCATTCCAGACAACAGTGGCCATGTCATCTGGAATGTCTCAGCCAATGTTTTCAAAGGTTTTGTCTAGAGTGTTGTCTGCCCTGACGAAACACATGCGGAGTTACATTATATTCCCAGAGGAGGTTGATTTGCCCACTGTGAAGGGTGATTTTTATGCCCTTGGACATATTCCCAACATAATTGGTGCCATTGATGGGACCCATGTAGCCTTAGTCCCCCCAAAAGACGATGAGCAGGTGTACAGAAACAGGAAGAGTTACCATTCTATGAACGTCCAGGTGGTCTGTTTGGCTGACCAGTACATCTCCCATGTGAATGCAATGTTCCCTGGTTCAGTGCATGACGCGTATGTGATGCGTAATAGCAGCATCCCTTTTGTGATGGAACAGCTACAGAGACAATGTGTGTGGCTAATAGGTGACTCTGGTTACCCCAACCTGCCTTGGCTATTGACCCCAGTGAGGAATCCCCGGACCAGGGCTGAGGAACGGTACAATGAGGCCCATGGGCGAACTAGGAGGATCATAGAAAGGACCTTTGGGGTTCTGAAGGCCAGGTTTAGGTGTCTGCATATGACAGGGGGATCCCTGATGTACTCACCAAAGAAGGTGTGCCAGATCATCGTGGCCTGCTGTATGCTTCACAATCTGGCATTGCGACGTCAGGTGCCTTTCCTGCAGGAGGATGGTCCAGATGGTGGTGTTGAAGCAGCTGTAGAGCCTGTGGAGAGTGAAGAGGAGGAAGACTCAGAGGACGACCCAGACAACAGGGACAGAGTTATCCAACAGTATTTTCAGTAGCACACAGGTAAGAATCACACACGCCATTTTAATTTTCCTGACTGCCTCGTTTTTCTCAACTTTGTCTATGACCCCCCAGTTATTTGAAACTGATGTTTGATTCTCCCTTCCCTTTTCAGTGCTGTATGACCCACTGCGTGACTTCTGCTTGGTTAGCCCATGGACTAATGCTTATTGATCTCGGTATGTGTTCAGCACAAAGTTTACAGAACATAATTGATCGGTAATGTGTTTTACATTTGTAAATAATACAGCCTGACTCCAGCATGATTTCGGTGCATTGAGTGATTTATTTTTGGTGCTAGATAATGGTACATGATATTCACACGGTGATGGGTGGGGGTGGAGTAATGTCCATGGCAGAGTCCAGTTCTCAGTCTCACAGGTGCATTGTCCATATGCCTGTGGAAGGATGGAGCAGGGGCAGTTCAAGGTTGGACAGGGTGGCAATGTGGGACAGTGGGATGACTTCAGGGGGTATCTCATGCTGGCGGGGGTCTTGACATCCTACTCTGTCTTTTGGATCTCAGGCTCCTCTTGCGGGGTGGTTGTTCTTCAGCAGGAGGTGGGGTTCTGGTGGCCTGTCGTTGTGGTGGGGCCTCCTGTCCACTAGCGCCGGCGGAGGTGGTAGGCTGTTCCTGGTCCGGGCTAGTGACAGGGGCCCTGTGTGGTGCCACATGGTCCCGCAACGTGTCTTCTATCCGGTGGAGGGCCTGGACTAGGCTCCCCATGGCGGTAGAGATGTGGGTGAGATGATTGTTGAACCCCATGTAGCGTTCCTCCTGCTGTGCCTGGATCTCCTGGAACCTGGCCAGTACCGTCGCCATCGTCTCTTGTGAGCGGTGGTAGGCTGCCATGATGGTGGTGAGGGCCTCTTGGAGAGTCGGTTCCCTGGGCCTCTCCTCCCCCCCCCTGTCGCACAGCAGCCCTCCGAGTTGCCCTGTTTCCCCCGGACTCTGTCCCCTGGACGGTGTGCCCACTACCACTGCCCCCAGGTCCCTGTTGTTGTGGGGGTGGTGGGTTAGCCTGGGGGCCCTGTAGTGGCAGACACACCGCTGATTGACCTGTCCTAGAGACAGAGCCATGGGCCCGCTGGGTGGGAGCTGTGCTGTTGTTCCCAGAGGGGGTTGGGTCTGCTGTGGCCTGTGTGTGGGGAACCGACTGTCCAGAGGTCCCCGATGGTCCGGGCTGGTCGTCAGGTTCCACGTCGACAGAGCTGCTGTCATCACTGGGTGCCTCTTCCGGGGGGGGGATGGACATTTCTGGACCCTCCTGGTCGGTGTGTTGGCGTTCGGGTCCTGCATGGGGTAAGAGAGTATGGTTATTGTTTCTGTGTGTGCTATTGTGTGCGATTTATGGGTGCCCTTGTCCCCCAGTGCTGTCATTCCCTTGGGGGAGGTGTTGTGGGGGTGTTGGGGGTGGGGGGTATGTGCAGTGGTCATGCTTAGGTGATGGGTGTCCATAGTTTGTGGTGGCATGCAGGGGTTGGTGTTGGGTGGGTTGTGCTGGGGAGACATTCTCAGGGAGGATGTGTGATGGGGGGTTGGGGGTGAGGGTGGTGGTGGGGGTTGGCATGCTGGGGGGGGGGGGTGAAGTAGTTGAGATTGTACTTACCAGAGTCCATTCCTCCGTGTACTCCAGCAAGGCCATCAGGATGCAGGATGTTTAGTACCTCTTGCTCCCATGCTGTGAATTCGGGTGGTGTGGGTGGGGGTCCCCCGCCAGTCTTCTGCACTGCGATGTTGTGTCGCGAGACCATCGAGCGCACCTTTCCCCGTAAGTCGTTCCAACGTTTGCGGATGTCCTCTCGATTTCTGGGATGCTGTCCCACCGCGTTGACCCTGTCCACGATCCGCTGCCATAGCTCCGCCTTCCTGGCTATAGTGGTGTGCTGCACCTGTGAGCCGAAGAGCTGGGGTTCGACTCTTATGATCTCCTCCACCATGACCCGGAGTTCTTGGTCCGAAAAGCGTGGGTGCCTTTGGGGTGCCATGGGGTGGTGTGGATGAGGTGTGGGGTGGTGTATATGGTGAAGAGTGTGTTGGTGTGTGGTGCTTTGTGCTTCTATGTGGTGTGTGTGATGGTGTAGTGTGCCTCTGTGTGATGTAGCTCTCTATTGTGTGATGTGTCTCTCTCTCCTTCGTCTATGATCTTCGGTCGTAGGGGTTTGTGGGTGATGTGGGTGTGTGTTTTATAGTTGGTTGGATGTGTGGGAGTGTTGTTTGTATGTGTGTCAGGTGTGTGTATTTCAAATTGTCCAATGTGGCTGTGTTTTGGAGCTGTGTGTGTATTTTGAGCGCGGCGGTGTGTACCGCCAATGGATTACCGCGGTTGAAAGACCGCCACGTGGATTCGTGGGTCAGAATGGCATGGGCGTGTTTGTGTTGGCGTGACGGTGGAGGTTTGGTCATCTCCAGTTTTCCGCGGCCCGCTGATGTGGCGGCCTTCCTTGGATGTCGGGATTTTGGCGGTCCCGCCGTTGTGGGTCAGAATGACCATGCCGGTTTACCACGGCCGCGGCGGTAGAATGGCGGACTTCTGACCGGCGGTAAGGGCCTTTTACCGCCGAGGTCAGAATGACCCCCTAAATATATATACTAGTAAACAGTTATAGGCATAGAAAAGGTTAGAAAACAGTGCAAATGTGGATAACCAATAGTGACCCTAGGGGGAGCCCAAACCATATACTAAAAAAATGGAATGCAAACAGAGGACCCCCACCTAGCTAAGTGGAATGTGTAGAGGGGAGCTGGGAGTACTAGAAAACCACAGAGGTAAGTAACACAGGACCCCCCAGCGACCAGGAAAGCAGGAGTAAATCACTGGAATTTCCCCAAACTACCCAAAAGGAGGAAAAAGAAGAAAAGAAGATACCCAGACGACTGCAAGAAACCAGTGGTGGATTCCTAGAGAAGAAGACCTGTGGAGAGAGGGGACCAAATCCAAAAGTCACAGTGGAGTCCTGGAGGAGTAGGAGCTACTACCCACCCAGCTGTACTTGCAGGAGTTGGTCGACGGTGAGGAAGAACTGGTCAGCACTGCAGCCGGAGAAGAGTTCCTGATGGATGCAGAAGATGTCCCATGTCTGGAATGAAGATTGCTGAAGGGTGTTGGTGCAGGAATTCCTCCAATAAGCCTTGGCAAAGGAAAATTTGCAGTTAGTGGACAAGTGGTGCTGCCGGGAATCAGCAAGGCCCAGGAACTCAACCCAGGAAGGGGAGTCAGAGGGTGCCCTCAGCATCAGAGAGAGCCCACAGGAGCAGAGGCAGCATCCACAGGTGTCCTACAGGACAGGGACACAGAAGTCACAGAAGAAGCCCACGCAGCACTACAGGAAGGGATCGCAGAGGGCTATGTGTTACAGGAAGGAGTGCTGGGGACTGAAGCTACATGTCTTCTGAAGATCCCTTGGAGGAGGTGCAAACAAGCCTTGGCAGCTGCAAGAGACGCAGTGCACGGGGGTACTGTCCTGCGTGGGAAGGCAAGGGCTTACCTCCACCAAAGTTGGACAGCTGGCTAAGAGGACTACTACGGACCACCACCCGGGATGCACAATCCACGCAGCTGAGCATGAGAGGCCATGCAGCAGGTCGTCATTGCAGCAGGTGCCTCCGGATGTAGGGGAGTGACTCCTTTACTCCTAGGAATATTCCTTCTTTCTTCTAGTGCAGACTGAAGACATGCCGCCCTCTGTGGATGCACAGCCGGTGGAAATGTTGCAGTTGCTGGCAGGAGCCCTGGAAACAATGTTGCAGAAGAGATCTTCTTCTTGGAGGCAGCTTGTCTGATCCTGGAGGTTCCAGTCCCTGTTCCGGAGGCCAGAAGTCGAAGTAGAGGTTGCAGAGGAGTCCTGCTGGAATCTTGCAAGCTGAATCTGATAACCCACCTCAGAGAGAGACCCTAAATAGCCCTGAAAGGGGGATTGGCCTCCTAGCCAGGTAAGCACCTATCAGGAGGGGGGCTCCAATGTCACCTGCCTGGCCACTCAGATGCTCCCAGAGTTCCCTACCAACCTTGGAAACAAGTTGGCAAAACCCAGGGACCATGTGGAGGAGCTCTGAGCTCCACCCCGTGGGTTGTGATGGACAGGGTAGTGGTTACTCCCCTTTCCATTGTCCTGTTTTGCGCCAGAGCTGGGACTGGTGGTCCCTAAGCCGGTGTGGACTGATGTATGCACGGAGGGCACCAAATGTGCCCTTCAAAGCACACCAGTGGCTTGGGGAGTCTAACCTCTTAAGCCAGTCACACCTATTTCAAAAGGGAGAGGGTGTTACCTCCCTCTCCCAAAGGAAATCCTTTGTTCTGCCTTACTGGGCTTGATTAGATCAAACAGCAGGAGGGCAGAAACCTGTCTGAGGGATAGCAGCAGCTTGGGCTGCCTGGAAAACCCTGTAAGATGGGTGGTAGCAATGCTGGAAGTCCTCTAAGGAGCCCCCAGAGAGCATGGAATCCTACTTCCAATACTTGCAACAGCATTGGGGTATGATTCTGACATGTTTGATACCAAACATGCCCAGGTTCGGAGTTACCATTATGTAGCTGGACATAGGTAGTGACCTATGTCCAGTACATGCGTAAAATGACGTCCCCGCACTCACGAAATCCAGGAAACTGGAACGGGAGTTTGTGAGGGCACCTCTGCTAGTGGAGGGGTGCCCTCACTCACAGGTACCTGCACCCTGCCCTCTGGGCTGAGAGGGTCTACCATAGGGGTAAATTATAGTGACCTGGTGCAGTGACCTGTAGTGAAAACGGGTGCACGCACCCGTTTCACGCAGACTGCAATTGCCTGCCTGCAGAACCCTTTGTATGGGCTCGCTATGGGTGGCAGAATAACTGCTGCAGCAAATGATCCCCTGGTATTCCAATGCCCTGGGTACCATATACTAGGGACTGACATGGGGAGACCAGTATGCCAGTTGTGGGAGGAAAAAGGCACAGTTACCAAGTTAGAAGGGAGAGAGCATAATAACTGGGGCCCTGGTTAACGGGATCCCAGTGAACACAGTCAAACACACTGACAATAGGCAGAAAATGGGGGTAACCATGCCAAGAAAGAGGTCAATTTCCTGGGAGCAAATGTCAGACTTCACGCAATATGTATCACAGGGATGCCTTTCTGGTATTCTAGCAGTACTTTGTGGTACCACTAGGCATATTTGGAGCCATCAAGAGCACTTTCTACAGTTCTCAATGCACCTTTATGAACAGTAGAATATTTATTGGAGGCCTGATGTCGCTGCACAAGAATCTTCTTTGACATCAGTGTAGATGTCAATGAATATAGTCTGTGTGGGTGGTCAGGTCATAACACGATACACAAAGTCAACTTTACACTCTTCTGCTTTACGATAGATGAGCACTTAGGATAGATTATTTCAAGTGTGACTTGACCAGAGTATGATAGCTATGTACTTCCTGGAGTGTACAAATGGAGTCCCAATAGCATGCAAGTTAAATTTCTGATTTTCTGTTGCCATTTTAGGAAATTATCGGAATGCTCATGATGTGCTTTTCAGTATGTATACAGAATTGAGAACACAGAAAATCAAAATTCCTTCAGAGATGGCGACAAACTTGATGATTTTGCACAGCTACATTCTAGTGAAGGTAATGAATTGGAAATTATTCCATCTTTTTAATCTTTAATGCTAAAATATGCTCACTCCGTAAAAGTTTAATTTCCTTCTGGACCTAAATTGTAGAGAACGATATGCGGTATGTTTCCATGTAGGCCTGTTTTTTCGTTTTCATTCAATAAGCAGCTCAGGTTTTCTATTGATAGTCTCCCAAAAGCCTCAGGTGACTGCGTGAAAATAGTCGTAGAAAAGATCAAGCAAAAGAGTGGTCTCTTTAGTTTAGGTTAACAGTTTTTGCTTTGTCACGTTTGCTACATTGGAACCTTTGTAGTAGTAGTTTACAATCACTGATTTTATTTCATTTATTGTTTTGGGCAGGCAGTGGACCATGTTTGGATTGATTTATATTCATTCTGCTGAGTAGAATATGTGACATCAGGAATGACCTCTTGCTTTGATGAGCCAGTCATAACAAGAAAGGTTTTGATTCCTGTAATGTCAGAGCATGATTTACTTTTGATCTTTTGTAATGACTTTCACATTGGGAGAACCCTTTATTTTTCAACTGGGTGGAAAAGTGATATTTCAGATACTTAAATGTATATTTAGTCTGTAGAGGTGGATCCTCTTGGTGGTAGATTCTAGAATGGCTAGCATTTTCTTTTGCTTCTGCAGGTCTTGATTCCTCTGAATCCTTATTTCCTTCACATAGTTACTCACAAAGCTAGAGTTTCCTAAACAATATTTAGAGTTCCAAAGGTGGTGTAGGTTTCTGTGTTGTAGGATGAACTTGCAGATCTGATGTCCCAAAGCAATTAATAACTTTGCAGCTGTTATTTATTTACACACTCATTTATATTGCCCCAGTAATCAGGAAATCGTGTAGTATCAGAATAACCGCAAAAAATATATAGCTCTGCGAATGTATAGTGTTTGAGAAATAGCTCATTCACAAACACAAATTGTGGATCTGTGTGTCTTTCACAGCCATAATGTAGCACATAATAGAACTAATGCTGCTTGCGATACTTCTAGTATTTAGGCAGAAGATAAGTGAATGGCACTGACATTGACCCCAGAGATGACCACAGGCTGAAAGCAGGTGGTAACCTAATGTACTGCAAGCAAAACACAACAATTGCAAGTGACAATGCATGCAGAAGCAGCACACTTCAGGATGCAGCAATCAAAATAACATCGCAAGCAATACGTTTTTTACAGAGCTCTTCCTACTGATGTCTGCCATTTCTACATGCTGTAAGTACCAGGTGGATCTTTTATCCAGTGTAATGGTACTCAGTCCATTAGTCTTGGAAGGATTGTAGACTGAATCTGCTTTACCAGGATACAACCTTTGGACCTGCTACTCACCTCTTTCAGCTGTGACATTTCAGCTCAATGAGCAATCCACTCAGCTTGACCTGCTAACATTCCAACTCCTCTGTGGATGTACCAGTGCAGACTCTGCTAATCCAGCATCACTCCCAATCAGATATTGTTGCCATTTCTCTTTTTTTATATATTTAAAACAATAACTAATTAACCATCATCAACAACATCACAGTGTTCACTTCTATGATAGTCCAATGTTCTTTGCCAGCTTGAAGTTGTGTGCTTCCCCTTACTGAGATTTACATATGTTGCATCCATTTGTTTATTGACTGCTGGGATACCAGAGAGCTCTCAGCCTTTCAGTGTCCCGTACTAACCCCTCTATCAGTTGGCATACATTCTACACATGTTGGCATTGCATCAGGATGACGTTGAGCCAAATATTAGAATAAGAACAATACTCCAACTCCTCTGGCCACCCAGCACTGTACTCAAATGCTTCCTACCATTTGCGTTTGACATTGCCCAACCCATCATCCTACAGATGCTGATGCAGGTAATGCCTATACAAGCATGTAGATTGTGCACCATATTTGCGAAGGACAGACAGATCATTCATGCTTCCAATGTACCCGGTATTGGAGGGTCCCATTGACACTACTCATATGCAGCTTTTGCCCCTAGGGGCTAGAAACAGGTCTCCTGCAACAGGAAGAATGCAGGTCTATCCTTCATACGTATGTATATGTGAATCCCATGATCTTTAAAAGACTCGAGGAATCTCTGCTGCATCTGCTTTTCAGGTGTTAAAAGGAAGCACTACCCAAGGAGAATATGGATCACACATGTGACGTTCGCACACAATGCTCCGCCATATAACTGACTGACTTTAAACAAAAACAAAGCACCTGCAAGGCAACTATTGATGTTTCTAACTGTAGACCTGCAGGAATATTGGGTTTAACAGAGAAATGTAGTACTATTGGTGTGTTCTATGCAAATACAAACATACCTGCACCCATACAGTACAGGTGCATTCATCAAAGTAAATGGCACTCTACCCCCTGGGCTGTCATATAGTATGTGTTCAAACACATAGGTGTCTGCAGGCGTAGAAAACCTTTTGGAAAAACATCACATGCATATACCCTGTGTTCCTTTTCCAATTGAATATGCATATCTATTTCAGCCTCTGTCAAACTGCAACACCACAAGAGGAAATGCACTCTTTATGAACTCCTTAAGCATTCATTTGGGCTTCTGAAACCTAGTCTTTGGTACCTTCACGTCATAAGTTGGGCATTGCCTTATGCCCATAGAAGGTCTCAGAAATAATTCCCAAGTTCTCCAGTTTGCATAACCAGGCCATGAGGCATAATATGTCATGGCTCAGTGGGGAAAGCTGTGAAACTGACCCGAATGATCAGTTCACCAAGCCACATGAGCACCAAGGCAACAAACACACGACACTGACATCAATGGTACGCCAGTCACAATTAAATCAGCAAGCCCCTTAACTTAACCCACCCCATGAACTAAGCCCATCTTCCTTCTCTGTCCCAAACGAAATAAAATGATAGTGTATACATTCCACAGTGCATCTGAGTGCACCCCCTCATTTCTTTTTTTTCTTTTAACTTTTTATTGACATTTTCCAACCGGTGTGTACCAGATTAAAAAAATACATACAGAACAGCACTCTACTTTGGCACCAAAAGTAGCAAAGGCGTAACAACCTTGAATCCCTCCCTCTCCCCCAAACCCCCACAGACATTCTGGCATAGTCTTAAACAGTTCTTTATGTAGGTCCTATTCTCCTGCGCATGGGTCCTAGTCCCACCCCTCCCCTCCTGCCATAAATTACAGACCTCCATGAGCCCCCATGGAACCCCCGACTTTGCCTCCCTACAGAAATAGTGAATGATAGTCAACCAAACGCTCCCTATCTTTTCAAACTTCCTCGGACATCCTCTGTTTGCATATGTTACCTTTTCTGCCATCATGAAGCCATCCATCCCTCTCCTCCACCTCTCTACTATGGGTCCAGGTGCTGCGCCCCACAAACGGGTCATGTCTCTCTTAGCCACCACCAACCAAAGATTGCAGAATAAAAGTTTTGCCCTGGGCACAACTACATCATTGGGAATGCCCAGGAGGATATATTTGGGGTCAAGTGGTAGCCGCTCCGTAACCACCACCTGTAGTTCCCCTACAATCTTCCCCCAGTATTCCTGCAGTACCGGGCAATCCCATATGGTATGGAAGAAGGTGCCTATCTGCCCCTGACATCGTACACAGTTCGGGTGTTGCGCCCGCTCCATAGTATGTAGACGCTGCCTATCATAATAGATCCTATGAAGGATCTTAAACTGAATTAGTTGCAGCCTCGACCTTATGGCAACTTCTCGGGGAAACATCAGCACGGCTTCGCTGTCGACATCCTCCATGTCCCCTAAGTCAGCCTCCCATCGGCAGCGTAGTTTACTAAGGGTGTCCGGCATATTATTATTAACTGTCGTATACACCATAGAGACGGCTTTCACCGTTAACTGTTCAGTCAACAGTCTACCCTCCAGTGGGGCATATTTTGGTATTTCCATCCCAGTGAGGCCCTCCGCCCTCCAAGCATGCCTCAGTCGAGCGTAGTAGAGGAACTGTGTCTTGCTGAGCCCGTAAGCGTTCCTCAGTGCATCAAAGGGCATAAGATTCCCCCCTTGCAACACATCTCCTAGATTAGAAATTCCAGTGTGATCCCACTTCTCAAATCCTGTCAGTTTTCCAATTTCTGACAGCCAGCCACCCTCCATCAGGGTGGTCATCCTCGTGGGTCTGCGCATCCAACCCATCACCTTGGTTGCTCTAGCCCAGGCTCCAAGAGCCACCTGCGTAGCGGGCAGTAGCCGTTGCACTTCCCTACCACCATATAAATAATGGAAACAAAACCTCCCCTCCCACTACAATCTCTCCAGCCTAAAAGTAGGGTGGTCACCAGGGGCAAATATCTAGCCATTAATGCCGATCAGGTGCGCAGCCCAATAATATTCTTCCACGTCCAGCATGAACAGGCCCCTGTTGTAATGATTACATTGCAGGGTTATGAGAGCAAGGCGCTGGTGTTTCTTTTCCCATAAAAAGGCCCGCATATCCCGCTCCAGTGTGGGAAAAACCACTGTGGGATCCATTAATACGTGTTTTGTAGGACATATAATAACTTTGGCAGGGGGATCATTTTAAACAGGGCTACCCTACCCATCAGGTTGAGCGGGAGGCCCCCCCAACGCTCCATATCAGCCTTGCACATTTCAGTCACCCTCCCTAGATTCCGGGCATGACCTAGGTCTGCCATGTATGTCATAAAGATGCCATTGTATTTGAAACCCTCACTGGAATATTTGAGTTGACCTGGAAGGGAGTGGAGAACCGTGTCCTCCGGTGGTGCATATAACACTGAATTATCCTAGTTAATCTGGTACCCAGAATAACTCCTGTACTCCGTTAAAACCTGGAAGAGGCGCAGCAGAGAATTTAGGGGCTTCGCTACGCAGAGGAGGATATTGTCTACGTATAAGGTGATACATTCTCCCTCCCTTCCCTCTTCTTTCAGCCTGAACCCATATATCTTGGGGTGGGCATGGATCATGCATGCTAGGGATTCTATAGTGAGTGCGAATAACAAGGAGGACAAGGGACAACCCTGTCTGTTGCCTCATGCAGTAGGAAGTTCAGACGAGAGAGTCCCATTCACCCTGACCACCGCCACCGGTTTACCATAGAGCAGCCGCCCCCATTCTGGGTATCTGGGACCCACCTGAAACCTCTCCAACGTACCTTCCAGGAAGGCCCAGTGAACCGCATTGAATGCTTTTTTAGCAGCAAGGGCCAAAAATATGTGGGGTCTGAGCAGCGCAAGATGGCACGTATCCAGTTATGTGTACGCCTCAGGTTATATCTCGTGGACCGTCTCGGCATGAAGCCGGATTGGTCTTTGTGAACTGAAGGGGTAATTACTTCCTGAAGACGTGTGGCTAGTACTGTGGCCAGCACTTTCACCTCTACATTAAGGAGGAAAATCTGCCTATACAATGCACAGGACGTTCTAGGGAGGCCCTCTTTATGAATAACCACTATTTTGTCCATCCTTTAATCCGGGGGAGTGTGCCCCGGCTTCTTCCTTCCAAGAACATTGCCAGGAGATGAGGGGCTACTAGATCGCTGAGCTTTTTAAAATGCTCCGCTGGGGACCCATTAGGGCCTGGAGCTTTCCCTGCACGCAGCCCTGTCATGGCCTTTTTGACCTCTTCTAGGGTAATATCCCCTTCTAAGGCCTTCCGGTCCTTGGAGTCCAAGGTGTGGACCTCAATGCTCTGTATTGAGGTATATACCCCCCCAAGGGTCTCTACCTCGTCCACCCACCTCGCTTTCATTTCTTTCCTACCCAGCCAGGCCAGGACTTTCCCTGCCTTGTCACCCGTTTCATGGGGCCTGTACTGGGCATTGCGTAGTCGAGCTCTGCTTTCTGGCTCTGCCACTGCTCTATATTCTGCTCTAGTTAGCTGCAGGCGGTGAAGGGCGGGAGGAGCCTGAACCTGTGTGAGGGCCCCTTCCATCTCTAGAAGTTGCTGCTCATATTTTTCCAGCTTTTCCGACTCCTTCTTTCTCTTCCGTTCCACTAATGTCTGCGCACTGTCCCTTATCACTGTCTTATACGCCTCCCAGAGTATCACCGAGGACTCAACTGATCCCTGATTTTCCCAGAAGTATAGTTCCGTGTCCACATGGAGCCCATATGCCACCTCATGTTCTTGCAGGTCCCAAGCCCTGAGCTTCCATTTTTGGGGTCTCCCTTCTGACTTCCCAGTCTGTACCATTAAGGGGGAATGGTCCGACAAACCCCAACTAGATAATCTGCCTGGCGGACAACCTCCATGTCCCCGCCGGGGGCAAAAATGTAATCCAACCTAGAAAATACTTTATGCGCCCGAAAAGTAGGGTTTTTTCCTGTATGTGGGGGTAGGCACGTCTCCAAAGATCCGACAGGCCCAATGGTGCCACAAATTGGTACAATTGAGTATGGGAGTCCCTTCCCACAGACATCAGTCAGCGAACTAGCTCCATATCCATTACGCCATTAAAGTCACCTCCCACCACGTGGGTCGAGGCATCCGCTGGCAATAAAATCTCTGCAAGCTTTTCCAGGACAGGAGCCTGAAGCCTAGGTGGGGCATATACGCTTTTGAAAGTACTTTCTGTCTACCCCAGAATCCCTGTACCCCCACGTACCTTCCAGCTGGGTCCACCCACTGTCTTGAGAAATGAAAGGGCGGGTACTTACGGATTAAAATCGCCACCCCCCCTGGAGCCAGATGTGTAACCTGCATGTGCCAGTGTAACATAGGGTCCTCTACCCAGAAATTTACACCTGGCGCCCTTGTGCTGTGTCTCCTGTAGAAGCACAACATCTGGGTGTATTCTCTTTATGTACTGAGACACCAGACCTTGTTTAACGCTGTCCCCAAGATAGCACAGAAAAGGCCCGCAGATTGACTCATGGGGGGGGCATATCACTTGTAGGAGCATTATACATTAGTAGGGATTTCGGTGTGTTGGGGGGAGGCCCCCCCTATCCCCTACTCCCCAGCATGTGGGCGGGACAACTAATTGCCAGCTGTGTCGAAGGCGGGACCTAGTATGCTTACATGTCTGTGGTGTATCCGACGTCAACAAAAACAGGCAAAAAATAACCCCCAACAAGACCTGCTTTTACCCTTCCCCCACCCCACCTCTCATGGGCCCCTGTGAGTAAGAAACTCCATGCAGTCACTCACCAGGAGTCGAGAGGTCTGTCGTCTCCTCCCCCCATTGTACCCCCTCAACACAAAACTACAACTCACAGATCCCCTCCGCACAGGAAGACTACCCGCCACCACCCTCAACATGAGGGAACTTGCGTAATGTCAAGATTGCAGTCCAGCACCACCTACTGCTCCACTGCGTCCTTACACGGGATGGTGCTATCACATTCAGCTCCTACTCCTTCGTCCACACATTACTGCATTATCTCCACAGTCTGGACTCCCCCCTTCAGCCCTGAGAACCACCTCCTCAGTTTCTAGTCGGGTGATGGGTGCCACCAACGGATGCGGAGACCCCGCTGTTGACCCTGAGCTCGCACTCGGGCCATCTCTCCCATGTCCGGCACTGAGTCCACCCCTTCACCTCTCCCCGGATCACTGGGGCCCGACTGTCCTCCAATTCGGATGATGCCGCTCCATTCTTTGGCAATCGACTCATTTGCCACGACAGGTCTCTATCTCCCCTCTACCGCCTCTGTCCCTTTCTCCTGGGTCGCGACTGATCTCGCCACGCCGTGGGTCAAGAGGGCCCAGGCCATCCATTAAGCTCATTGCCACCTCACTCACACAGTTGAGCGCCCGGTGGGCACGTTCAGTTACGAAGCAGAACGAAAACTTCTCTGTCGGCAAGACAGTTTTCAGCCACATTTCCAGGAACCGGCCTGCATTTTTCCCTTCTGTTCCTTCCGGGAAACCCACAAACCTCTTTGTTGAGGACCCTAGTCTCGGCTATTTCCTTGCTGAGATTCTGAACAGTGTCTTCCAAAACAGATATCCACGTTTCCACCGAGGTGACCCTTTCTGCCACGTTTCGGAGATCTTGACGCAGGAGGGACACCTCCGAGCGTACTTCTCCCCCTCGTCCCTCCAGCGCCTCCCTTGAGGACTGAATAGCCGACAGAATGGCGGCGTTATCATGTACTGCCGGAGGGTCCGCAACCAGGGACAGGGGGGTCACCAACTTCGTATAGCGGTCCATACGCCCCTGTCTGGGTGGCTTAGGTTCCTTATCTCTCGCCATCCTAGTATTTATGGCCTACGACCTCCTCCTCTGACGGTCCGCCACGGACGGGCAAGACCTCTGCCCGTTCCGCCGTGGCACACTCCCCCCAGCGAAACCCCGGCGGGGGGGGGCATTCCGCTCCAACAGGTCAGTCCCTCCAGACAACAGATGGGGGCTTGGGGGGGTGCAGACTTCACAATCCTCCACCAAAACACTTCCACTACTGCAACCCATCGCTGGTTACTCATTGCCTCCTCGGGTCTGCCACTCCCCCATGTGCCAATCACGAGGGCCAGGTCCATTAAGGTGCCTTGATCCGTTGGCGCCAGTCTGTGCCTCACTGTTCCAGCCTATTGACCACAGTGACCTGGAAGGCACGGGGTGGAGGAGGCACACAGTATCACCTCTGCTCCCTCCCACGCCTCAGCACACACTTTCTGCCCCCCTCGCAGTGCTTCCTCCTGTAGAGTAGGGGTTAGAGGGGAGGCCACACAGGGCCCCTCTTTCGCCCCCCTCTGCCTTTTCCGGCACAACCTCGCCGGCAAAGCTCTTGGCTGCGTCCCCGGCACTCACCAGATCATTGCCCTTCACGTGCGGCATCGGGACCTGCTGCCCCAGTCGATCTCTCCTCCTTCTTTCAAGATGAGGGGGGCCCCTCAGGGTAGATGAGGACAATAGCGGAGGGCTGATGGGAACCCCTCCCGGGCTGAGTGAGGTGCCCCCAGACTGGCCCCGCCCTCAGGGCTGATCAGGCCTCGCCAGCTGGCCACTGGCAAGATGGCTCAGGGGGGCCTCTTCAAATCTGCCCCCGCTGCTTCAGCCTCAGTGGGGGTGCACCGCTATACCTCTTTCTCTTCTCGGGGGCCCCGTGGACACCAGGGCAGATGGGGAGAAAGCCGGGGGGCCCATCAGAGCCCCCGCTGTTCGGAAGGCCCGCTTAGCAACCCACAACGGCGCAGGCCTCGTCAGGCCGCTGCTACACCACAGCTCTGGCCGTACTGCCCCATCGGAGACACCTCCTCACCTCCAGCATCACGCGGGGGTCCATCTGGGAGACAGCGGATCTCCCATCAGGAATTATTTTCCGAGGCCAGGATGGCGCTATCTCAGGGTGCATCCGTCCTCAGTGCCATCTTGGCTCCGTCCCACTCCCTCATTTCTTGTTTGAGCAAAAAGATATTTTTTGAATTCCCAGTCCTTCATGCCTTGCTGAAGAATCTACATGATTACATAGGTGTGTCCATTACATACAAAGCACCACTTGGTGACTAGCAGCTCCTGGTGTTTGCACTATTTTGCCAAGTTGGCATACGATTTACTGAAGCATGGCATTTCTCTCCACCAACTGATGATCAGGTTTGACAAGACATGGCAGTTCATAGCATGATTCATGCACCAAGAATTGTGTTAATGGTCTGTTTCCTCTTGCCTGCCTTGTCACTGAACATAGTGTGTTGGATTTATTTCACATGGCTCCTAACTAGCAGTTTGTAGTGACTGAATATATTACCACCAGTTAGCTAATGTGGCCTGCTAGTTCACTGCCTGCACTCCAGCAAGGAGTAGGCCATAAGTGCTAGCAATGATTTGATGCTGAAGCGGAACTGGCTTCTTGACTACAGGTTGTTGGGAGAAAGATATCACAGTGATGTCTCTCTCTTTGCCTATACCATTCATCTCTCCTTTGGCCTCAACATCAAGGGGGGTCCTCCCTTTCAGGATCCACACTTTTGCATACTTTCAGCATACATTCAGGTGTGGTGTGTCACTTTATTTTTCTACTCTGAAGGGTCTAGTGCATTGTTTGAGATAACCACTTGAGAGTTGGCAAGCTGATGTGCCTGCAGTTTGCCCATGCTGGTGGGGCACTAGAACTTCCCAGTAACAAAGGAACCCGATGCCTGGAAGAAGCACTGCACCCGCAGCCCCCAGGACCGAGAGGAACCAACCACTGGTGCAGGAGTGACCAGCAGGCGGCCCTCATCCTAGCCCAGTCAGTGGCTGCCCCGGGAAACCCCCCTGTGCCCTGCCTGCATCGCCAGAGTGACTCCCGGGTTCCTCCATTGATTTCAACACAAAAAACCCGACGCCTTGTTCACACACTGCATCCGACCACCCCTGTGCCGCTGAGGGTGTATTTTGTGTGCCTGTTTGGGACCCCCTCAGTGCTCTACAAAACCCCCCTGGTCTGCTCCCCGAGGACACAGGTACTTACCTGCTAGCAGACTGGAACCAGAGCACCCCTATTCTCCATAGGCGCCTATGCTATTTGGGCCCTACTTTGACCGCTGCACCTGACCGGCCCTGTGTTGCTGGTGCTGGGTGTTTGGGGGTGACTTGAACCCTAACGGCGGGCTGCCTGTGCCCAGGAGACTGAACTTGTAAGTGCCCATACTTACCTGAGAAACTAACCAATAATTACCTCCCCCAGGAACTGTTGATTTTTGCACTGTGTCCACTTTTAAAATAGCTATTTGCCATATTTGCCAAAACTGTGTACATTACTGTTTTAATTCACAGTTCCATACTTACCTGTGTGAAGTACCTTACAATTTATGTACTTAACTAAATTCTGAATCTTGTGGTTCTAAAATAAATTAAGAAAATAATATTTTTCTATATAAAAACCTATTGGCCTGGAGTTAAGTCTTTAAACGTGTGTTCTCATTTAGTGCCTGTGTGTGTACAACAAATGCTTAACACTACCCTCTGTTAAGCCTACTGCTCGACAACACTACCACAAAATAGAGCATTAGTATTATCTAATTTTGCCACTGTCAACTTTTAAGGGGAAACCTTGGACTCTGTGCACACTATCTCTCACTTTGAGATAGTATATACAGAGCCAACTTCCTACAGTCTTTATACAACCTGGTTCTACCCCAATGCCTCATTCAGGATGTTTGTTCCAACAGAGGCCCCATTACCTCCATATGCAGTTTTGACTCTGAGCAGTGTATGTAATGTTATGGTAGTGGATTTGCAGACTTCAGCATATGTTATGTTATGTTATGTTATTTTTATTTGTACTGCGCACAGCTGCCCCAGCAAAGGGGCGTCCCGGCGCTTTGAGAAGGTAAACACAACACAGCACTAAAAGCGGGCAAAAGAAGACAAAACACAACAGATAAGCTTAGACAAATAAAAAGGTCTTAATAGCCCGCCTAAACTGAAGGAGCTCATCAATGGCCCGAATTTGTGGAGGAAGAGAATTCCACCAACTCGCTGCCAGGACTCGAAAGGAGCGGCCCCCAATTCTGCTCAGCTTAAAGCGCGGAACCACTGCTAAGTTCTGGCCTAACGATCTAAGAGTGCGAGAGGGAACATAAGGAATCAGCAATTTCTCCATGATTTGCGGGGAAGTACCCTTTAAGATTTTAAATGCAAAACAGAGAACCTTAAATCTAATCCTCTGCTGCACAGGAAGCCAGTGGAGAGAGCGCAGAGTATTGGACACCGAACATCGCCTGGGGAGACCAGTCACCGGTCAGGCCGCAGCGTTTTGAACCCGCTGGAGCCGCTGAAATTCTGACTGGTTAATCCCCGCCAGTAGGGAGTTGGCATAGTCCAACCTAGACAGCACTGATGCTTGAACCACCAGCTGTCTTGTAGGTGCGTCAAAGAATTTGAGGATAGGTCGAAGTCCTCTGATGATGCCATAGCAAGAAGTCGCCACCTTCTTGGTATGACAGATGAAACTCAGAGAAGAATCAAACCATACCCCCAAGTTTTTTATCTCTGCCGCTGGAAGGGGAGTCACACCCAACTCCGAAGGCCACCATTTATCCTCCCACAAAACCACCTGTTTACCAACCACCATAATCTCCGTCTTTTTGGTGTTTAACTGGAGACAGTTGGATTTCATCCAGTTAGCCACTTCCCGCAGACCATCACAAAACCTAGGAGCCTCCAGGTCTGAGTCCCCACTCAGTGTGACCGCCAGCTGCGTATCATCTGCGTAGGATACCATGGTTAGGCCCCACCGCTTGACGACCGCAGCCAACGGTCTCACATACAGATTGAAAAGGGTGGGACTCAGTGAAGACCCCTGTGGGACTCCCTGGTCTAACGGGTAGAGTGACGACTTACCGGGCGGGATTGCCACCTGGAATGACCTATCCATAAGGAAGGAACGAAACCAGTGCAAGGCGGAGCCCGAAACGCCCACCTCCTCAAGACGCCGAACCAGAACTCCGTGCGAGACCGTGTCGAAGGCGGCACTAAGATCTAATAACAACAGTGCCGCCGTCCGACCGGAATCCATCACGGAGCGCAGATGCTCGACCATCGAGAGGAGGGCCGTCTCCGTACTATGACCTGCGCGGAACCCGTTCTGGGTAGGATCAAGAATGTTAAACCTACCAAGGTGGTCTGTAAGAGTGGCATTCACATGGGCCTCTGCTATTTTCGTGGCCCAAGGAAGAAGGGAGATAGGGCGGTAGCTTTCAGGTTTAAGGGGGTCAAGGGTCGCCTTCTTCAGAATTGGCGTAACTACTGCCTGCTTCCATCTGACGGGAACCACTCCAGAAGAAAGAGACAGGTTGATCAAGGACAGTACCGGGGAGCGGCAAACCGGTGCCAGTCTTAAATTGGGCCGGTTTCAACGGATCAGCCGGAGAGCCAGACTTAATTTTGGCGCTGAGATAGTCAAACATCTCCAGAGATAAGGGGGGTAAGATGGAAAGACATTCCCCCTCACCTAAGGTGCGACCAACCTGCTCTAACATCAGGGAACCCGTTGGGAAAGTGCGATAGATGGCTTGCACTTTTTCATGAAACCCGTTCATATTACCCGTGAGGGTATCCAGGCGCTAGGCAGGTGAAAATTGAATCTAGCAGTGGTAAGTGGAAGGACTAGAATGCCAGTCGAAGAGCTAGGGCTTCAGCTTCTTTCAGGATTCTAGCAGCGCCATGGAGGTTCTGATGTGGAGAGGGAGGTCATTCCAGGACTTTGCTGCGAGGTAGGAGAAGGATTGGCCTCTGGCTATAAATCTGTGTATGTTGGGTACTTGGGCGAGAGAGAGGGGCAGAGCAAAGCCACCTACAGGGTTGATGGAAGAGGAGGCGGTTGTAGAGGTAGGAGGGCCCAGATTTGTGCAGATCGTTGAATGAGTGTGTGCCAAGCGTGAACTGGCAACGTTTCTAGATCAGGAGCCAGTGCAGCTGCCTTAGGTGGGGAGTGATGTGGGTACGTCAAGGGAGGTGCAGGATGAGTCCAGCAATGGAGTTCTGGAAGGTCTGGATTCTTTGGAGGAGGTGGGCTGGTATTCCTTCATAGTGTGATGCCATAGTCCAGTCTGCTTGTGACGAGGGCCTGGGTGATGGTGTGCATTGAATCCTGGGAAGCCACTTAAAGATCCTGTGTAGCATGGACAGGATGAAGAAGCAGGAGGATGTGACAGAGTTGAATTGTGAGGGCATGGTAAGTTTGCTTGTGAGGTTTCTACTGCGATCAGTCAGAGTTGGTATGGGCAGAGTTCTGAGGGTACACCACCAGAAGGAGTTGAGGATGGTGGGGTAAGAGATGTGAGCTTCACCTTCATGATAATGACAGTTTTTATATGGATTTACAAAATGCACGTGTGGGAGACAGAATCAAATTTTTCCTCCAAAGGAGGCAAAATATAACATCTGACAGGTGGACCTGCAGATCATCAGGCAAGGCTATACCTTACCATTGCTTTTGACCCACTGCATCACCCGCCTACATCTAAACATCTTTCACAGGAGAATTTGTCCATCCTGCTCCAGGATTATTTTTGCCGAAGGAACCATAGAAAGGGTCCAAGCTCAGGAAGTAGAGGGCTGGCTGTTACTACTGTTATTTACTCATGCCACGAAAGGAAGGATTCCAATGTCCTATTTAGAATGCTCCTGCTGGCCAGGTATTGTCTGCCCTGGATCCAGGTGACTGGATGTTTGCTTTGAACTTCCAGGATGGTTACTTTCATCTACCTGTTGTGGAGCCCAACAACCGCTACTTGCAATTCAAGGTGGGCTATGAGCAATTTCAGTTTACTGTGCTTCCCTTCGGCCTCACCAGCACCCCTCAAGTGTTCATGAAAGTAATGATGGTGGATGCGGTATACTGATGTCGGTGTGCGAGTTTTCAACTGGCTCTTGAAGGGGGGGCCTGGCATGGGCAGTCTTAGACCACCTGTAGGCAATGGCAAACCTCCTGAATTTGTTAGGGTTCATGATCATCATGCCGATGTCGCAGTTGACTCCTCTGCAGAGGTTCTCCTGTTTTGTAACCATACTGGATAGGGTGCAGATTCTGGTCTGCTCTCCAGCACAAACCCAGGTTATTCTAGCTATGATCCCCATGTTTCAGCCTTGGGTTTTGTTGAGAGTCTGATGAGGTGTCTGGCCCTCTAAGCTTCCTCCAACCTTCTGGTCAATCACACCAGGTGGCATATGCAGGCTCTGCAGAGGAACCTGAACTCTCTGTAGGTCCAGCAAAAGGGAACCTATTTGATTCTGTCCAGGTTTCCAGGTTTTGGAGGAGAATGCATAAGACATGCAATTGGACCAGTGGCAAACCTCTATCTCTGCCATACCCCAAGCTGATGGTGGTGACAGAATGGGGAGGTCATCTGGGAGAGGTGGAGGTCAGAAGACTGTGGTCTCCGAGAGAGACCCGGCTCAACATCATCCTGTTGGAGTTGCAGGACACTAACCTGTTGCTGAAGGCCTTTCTACTGGCCATCAAAGGGAGGCTGATGCAGGTACACACTGACAAAAAGACCACCATGTGATACTGCAACAAGTAGGGTGGGTGGGGTCCTTCGTCCTGTGACAGGAGGTGCTTTGCCTCTGTAGCTTCATGGAGCTTCAGTGTTTCCCTGTTCATGAACCACCTAATGTGATCTTTGAGTGCCAGGGTGGGCAAACTAAGCCAGTGGTGCCTTACAGATTGCGAATGGGAGTTATATCCCAAGTGGCACTAGACATCTTCTAGCTGTGGGGTGAACCACAGCTAGGTCCGTTACCACTGAAGAGAACTTGCAATGTCTTTCTTTCAAGGATGCATTGGAATAGAGTGAAGGGTTGGACTCGTTTATGCCTTTGCGCCGCTACTCCCTTGCCCAGAGTTGTGAAGATCGGGAATGATGGGTCCGAAGTCATCCTAGCGGTTCCCAATTTTGCAAGGCAAGTGTAGCACCCAGACTTCTGGACATGAGCATCTGTCGTTTGATCAAACTACCTCTTTGAGAGGCCCTCCTGTTGCAGCAGCAGGACAGGGTACTGTACCCGAACGTGCACAATCTGCACCGCCACACGTAGATATTGAACAGCAGCAGTTGAAGGTATTCAATCTTCCTCCTGCAGTTGTGGATGGCATCCTGGCTTCTTCACCTGCTTCTAAGTCTGTCTATGCTGGGCATTGGGACAAGTTTGTTGTCTGGTGTGGCACCCCCAATACCGATCCATTGCAGGCCAAACTGTTGGATATCCTATTGTCTTGTCTTTGGCCCAGCCTTTGGCATGGACTTCAATTGGGCACTATTAAAGTTGATCTCTTTGCCCTTCTGGCTCTTTATGCTTACCGGACCAGCTATTCCTGGTCAAATCACCTGTTTTGAAAGTTTTAACTCGTTTATTTTCTGTAAAATCCTTTATGATACCACATTGGGATCTTAATAAGGTTCTCACTTCCTTGTGTTCACACCATTTAAGCCCCTGCACATCTATTCTTTTTGTCTCCGGACTTTGAAGACTGTTTCTGGTTGCAGTGACTTTGGCTTGTCACATGAGTGAACTACAGGCTGTCTCAGGGCAGCTATCTCACGCCATCCTTTTCCCAGAAGGGGTGCTGCTTTTCACAATCCATCAATTTCCCAACATTTTTTGCCCTGCCTAACCACTCGAAAGAGGAGGAGATACTCCATTGGCTGGACTCTAAAAGGGCTTTGAACTTGTATAAAGACCACTGGGTGGACAATCATCTCGTTGTGGGGTTCTCTGG
This sequence comes from Pleurodeles waltl, assembly GCF_031143425.1. Classification (NCBI taxonomy): domain Eukaryota; kingdom Metazoa; phylum Chordata; class Amphibia; order Caudata; family Salamandridae; genus Pleurodeles; species Pleurodeles waltl. The sequence goes on along the minus strand of NC_090437.1, from coordinate 1,025,683,308 downwards.
GGCAAATAAAGGCAAGGTAATACATTAGGGGGACTTTGTTAAGGTGGATAGTCCTCTGCATCAAGATCTTATCCGTGTTAGCCAAGAAGCAGTTTCCGTAGGGGTAGAGGGCCCATTTTACAGGACCAAATCTAACTCCACTGCACTGACATGCACACTACCTGTAGTTGACATCTGTCAGGCTGCGACTTTAGTGTCCATTCACACATTCATGAAGCACTACTTGACAGTCTGGTCTGATGGGAAGGGCATTTCACTTATTAAGTACTGCAGGACTCTTTGATCTGAGTTATTCCATCAAACCATCACCTTGGGAGGAACTGTTTTGGTGTGTGGGAAATCTGCGGGTAGACATAACCTTCAGAAGAACAAGTTACCTCCCTTTGGTAATGCTCATTCTGCAGATTCATCTCTCCTCCCGTTTTGTTGTGAATTGTAAATTTCCATCTATGGGGCTGCTTAAGAGTGTGGCAGAGGGTCTGTTGTAACACCCTCTTCACCAAACTCAATATCTGCCAGCCCTATTTATTATGAGACAGACAAACCTTAAGTATGTTACTGACATACCCCTTGCCTGCCAGAATGAGTACAGGCTAAGCACTGTTCGCCCGATTTAGAGTGTACAGCTTTTTTTATTTATTTTTTTTATTTTATTTTTTTAATACTGTCTGTCATCTTGGGAGAAAATTCTAATGGTGTGGGAGGGAGGGGCAATCATTGATGTTTCAGTTTTCAAAAGCAATCTCCTGCTTTGTTTTTGAAAACTAAAAAAAACTTTGTAAAAGTTTAATGGTCAGGCAAACTTTTACAACAATGACAGGAACAACTGTCACAGCATTTCTTGCCAGTGTTTAGAGTTGTCTAAGAGACTGTGTAGGAAGCTGGCTCTCTATATGGTGCACTAAAAAGTACACCATCCAGAGATTCCAGTGGATCCCCAATTAGTTTGCAGAGACAAAAGTAGATAGGACTAATGCTCTATTTTGTGGTAGTGTGTGAGAGCCGTTAGGCTTATCAGAGGGTAGTGCTAAGCATTTGTTGTACTCACAGAGGCAATAAATGAGACACGCACTCAAAGAATACATCTGAGACCAATTTAGAAAAATAACACTTCTTTTTATATGTACTTTAAACCCAAGAACTTCGTTGTACGGTAAGCACGCTTTCAAGCACAAATACTTTTTAGTTTAAAAAATCAACACTTAGGGGGTTATTACAACTTTGGAGGAGGTGTTAATCCATCCCAAATGTGATGGATATACCACCAGCCGTATTACGAGTTCCATAGGATATAATGGACTCGTAATACGGCTGGTGGTATATCCGTCACTTTACCGTCACTTTTGGGACGGATTAACACCTCCTCCAAAGTTGTAATAACACCCTTAGTGCAGTTTCAGAGTTCTTTAATGTTAAGCTATGGGAAGACAACAGTCAGCAAACAAGCACTAATTGACGACTCACAAGACCAACTTGGAGACTTAGGGTAGGTACTGAGCAGAGGTCAGGACCACACCAACAGGGCACTCCAGGCAGCACTAGGGCAGCCGGGTGCAGAGGTGCAGTACGCGTCGGGTGCCCAGTGTATATCAATGGGGATTGGTCTCCGTGGATTTAGGCTGCAATCTCCGGTAGGGTGCTCTGGACATAGGTGCACCTTTGGTCCTCTTCTCCAAGGCCCTGGGCAACGGATGCAGGGGTGTACTTTGGCGCCCGGTTTCCTTGTCCAGAAGCACTTGCAGTTGAAGGGACCTGTGGTCTGAGGCTGCAGGCATCATTGTGGAGTCCAGGAGGGGTGAAACCACAGTGGACCTGAGTTCAGGGGAGTGGGGGGTGGGGGTGGGGGCAACATCGTTGACACTAGGGGTCCACTTCACCTCGGGCCGGCGGCGACGGGAGCAGTGGTTGCTTTAGGTGTCGGGTTCTCTCACAGTAGCAGCTGCAGGGCCTGCATGCAGAGACTGCAGGCGACTTCAGGGAGTCAAGGAAGGGTGAAACCACAATAGACTCAGACTCTGGACAGGTGGGGGTGTCGCGTAGGCTCTCATTATCCTAATGAGACTACTGGATTATTGGGCGGCAAGATCGTTCACAGTGTGGGGGACTAAGTCTGACCCACGGCGAAGGACCCTTGTCCGGGTTGTGCTCCGGCTAACTAGCAGTGCCTTATCTCTCCCAGAGGGAAGAGACAATTGGGCAGCCGAGCGCATGACATCTTAGTGCTTCCCAGGGAAGTCGTGGTCACTCAGGTCACAACCAGTTCTCTTGTACAAAGTGTGATCTCATATATAAATGACAAAGGCAGTTTGAGTTTTAAAGATTGGTTTAATAAAACGACTGCATTTTAGATAACAAGGCGTGAGCCGCAATAACCAGAACCATACAACACAGTAGGATTGAAATAGTAACGAGGAGAGTGAAACATAAGAATAATGCTATCATAGTGCAACTAAATTACGTTCTCTCTCTAAGTTATATTATGAGCACAGCATATTAAGCTCTAAGCCTGCCTTTCAGGTTCCCCCGGGAGGACATCAACCCTCATACCTGAGCAAAAGCCTGTGATCTGGATCAGCATCTGCAACAGGGCAGTCGCAATCTAGTTGTGGGTTCCTGGTCGAAATCTCCCTCTTACGTGTACTGGGACTAGAAAGTGTTTTTATACTATTTGTAAGGAACTGCCCCCTTGGCATGGTTACCCCCTGACTTTTTGCCTTTGCTGATGCCAAGTGATGATTTGAAAGTGTGCTGAGGCCTGGTAACCAGGCCCCAGCACCAGTGTTCTTTCCCTAACCTGTACCTTTGTTTCCACAGTTGGCACACCCTGGCATCCAGGTAAGTCCTTTGCAACTGGTACCCCTGGTACCAAGGGCCCTGATGCCAGGGAAGGTCTCTAAGGGCTGCAGCATGTCTTATGCCACCCTGGAGACCCCTCACTCAGCACAGACACACTGCTTGCCAGCTTGTGTGTGCTGGTGGGGAGAAAAGGACTAAGTCGACATGGCACTCCCCTCAGGGTGCCATGCCAACCTCACACTACCTATAGGCATAGATAAGTCACCCCTCTAGCAGGCCTTACAGCCCTAAGGCAGGGTGCACTATACCATAGGTGAGGGCATAGGTGCATGAGCACTATGCCCCTACAGTGTCTAAGCATAATCTTAGACATTGTAAGTGCAGGGTAGCCATAAGAGTATATGGTCTGGGAGTCTGTCATGCACGAACTCCACAGCACCATAATGGCTACACTAAAAACTGGGAAGTTTGGTATCAAACTTCTCAGCACAATAAATGCACACTGATGCCAGTGTACATTTTATTGTGAAATACACCCCAGAGGGCATCTTAGAGATGCCCCCTGAAACCATACCCGACTTCCAGTGTGGGCTGACTAGTTTTAGCAGCCTGCCACACACCAGACATGTTGCTGGCCACATGGGGAGAGTGCCTTTGTCCCTCTGTGGCTAGTAACAAAGCCTGTACTGGGTGGAGGTGCTTCTCACCTCCCCCTGCAGGAACTGTAACACCTGGCGGTGAGCCTCAAAGGCTCACCTCCTTTGTTACAGCACCCCAGGGCACTCCAGCTAGTGGAGTTGCCCGCCCCCTCCGGCCACAGCCCCACTTTTGGTGGCAAGGCCGGAGGAGAGAATGAGAAAAACAAGGAGGAGTCACTGGCCAGTCAGGACAGCCCCTAAGGTGTCCTGAGCTGAGGTGACTCTGACTTTTAGAAATCCTCCATCTTGCAGATGGAGGATTCCCCCAATAGGTTTAGGGATGTGCCCCCCTCCCCTCAGGGAGGAGGCACAAAGAGGGTGTAGCCACCCTCAGGGCTAGTAGCCATTGGCTACTAACCCCCCAGACCTAAACACACCCCTAAATCGAGTATTTAGGGGCTCCCAGAACCTAGGTAACTAGATTCCTGCAACCTAAGACGAAGACGGACTACTGAGCTGACAATCCTGCAGAGAAGACGGAGACACCAAGTGCTTTGGCCCCAGCTCTACCGGCCTGTCTCCCCCACTTCAAGAAAAACTGCAACAGCAACGCGTTCCACAGGGTCAATGGACCTCTGAAGCCTCAGAGGACTACCCTGCATCTAAAAGGACCAAGAACTCCCGAGGACAGCGGCTCTGCTCCAAAGAAGAAACATCTTTGCAACAAAGAAGCAACTTTTAAAGAACACACGTTTCCCGGAAACGCGAGACTTTGCACTCTGCACCCGACGCCCCCGGCTCGACTTGTGGAGAACCAACACTACAGGGAGGACTCCCCGGTGACTGCGAGCCCGTGAGTAGCCAGAGTTGACCCCCCTGAGCCCCCCCAGCGACGCCTGCAGAGGGAATCCAGAGGCTCCCCCTGACGGCGACTGCCTGCTTCAAAGAACCCGACGCCTGGTAAAGACACTGCACCCGCAGCCCCCAGGACCTGAAGGATCCGACCTCCAGTGCAGAAGCGACCCCCAGGTGGCCCTCTCCCTTGCCCAGGTGGTGGCCTCCCCGAGGAGCCCCCCCCTTGCCTGCCTGCTTCGCTGAAAAGACCCCTGGGTCTCCCATTGAAACCTATTACAAACCCGACGCCTGTTTGCATTCTGCACCCGGCCGCCCACTTGCAGCTGAGGGTGTACTTTTTGTGCTGACTTGTATCCCCCCGGGTGCCCTACAAAACCCCCCTGGTCTGCCCTCCGAAGAAGCGGGTACTTACCTGCTAGCAGACTGGAACCGGGGCACCCCCTTCTCCATTGAAGCCTATGTGTTTTGGGCACCACTTTGACCTCTGCACCTGACCGGCCCGGAGATGCTGGTGTGGTAACTTTGGGGTTGCTCTGAACCCCCAACGGTGGGCTACCTTGGACCCAAATTTGAACCCTGTAGGTGGTTTACTTACCTGCAAAACTAACAAACACTTACCCCCCCCCCCGGAACTGTTGAAAATTGCACTGTGTCCAGTTTTAAAATAGCTTATTGCCATTTGTGTGAAAACTGTATATGCTGTTTTGCTAATTCAAAGTTCCTAAAGTTCCTAAGTGTAATACCTTTCATTTAAAGTATTGTTTGTAAATCTTGAACCTGTGGTTCTTAAAATAAACTAAGAAAATATATTTTTCTATCTAAAAACCTATTGGTCTGGAATTGTCTTTGAGGGTGTGTTCCTCATTTATTGCCTGTGTGTGTACAACAAATGCTTAACACTACCCTCTGATAAGCCTACTGCTCGACCACACCACCACAAAATAGAGCATTAGAATTATCTCTTTTTGCCACTATCTTACCTCTAAGGGGAACCCTTGGATTCTGTCTGTGCATGCTATTTCTTACTTTGAAATAGTACATACAGAGCCAACTTCCTACACTATTAATGTGAACTAACAGCCCGATGTTACTGCGTAAGAATGTGTATTGTCTACGAACCATAAAGACTAAACTTCTACCACATCTATCGGCAATGTACCAGACTGTATCCTTGACTGAAGCACAGAGTGATTGTTTGAGAACTACAGTGCTAAAGTAGGCTAAACAGTGTGATAGAAGAAAATAAAACAAGACTGTGAAACTGGTTATTGTAAAATAACAGTGTGAGGCTAAATAAAATACATCTAGGGCAAAGTGCACAGAGGCCTAATACGTTAAGCAAACGCGCAAAAAGCTGCATTAAAATGGCTACACTACACCCTTGTCGGTAGAAAGTGGTTTAAGCCGAAGCTAAAAATGCCGTAAACTAAAAAAATAAATAAATAAAAAAGAAAATTACTAAAAACCTTATAGAATTTCAAGAGGACATCAAAGCACATCAATCCTCAATTTAGAAATAAGCATGTGGCTTAATGCCGAATCCATATAACAGTGGCAATTTAGACTACATTCAATTCATAGAAAGCAGGAGATTCTCCACTTCAGCAGATGACAAAACCAGAAAATCCACGCCAAAGATTATCAAGGAGCAGGTGTGTTCCAAAGCCCCAGTGTCAACCAAGGCGGCATCCCGTCCAGAGTCTGTGAACGAGTTAATATCAACTTCCTCCAGGAAGGGTATCTCGTAATCAGCCTCAAGAAGCAAGCGCAGCCGCAGCGCGCATGTCTGGTAATGAGCCCTCATCGGGAACATCAACAGATCAGCATCAACCACTGGGGGGTGTTGCTGTGAGAGGCAGACTGCCAGTGCGTGTTCCAAATCGCACCAACGGCACCGAAACACGGGTTGCACACAATCCAAAACCAGTCTGAATGACAGAGAACAGTGACACAGTTGCGCTGATGGGAGCGCCCACATTCGTCCTTGGTGCGGCGGGACAGCCATTGCGGAAAAACAACAGCAACAGCAAAATGCCGGCTAATATGGCCAAAGTTATCGGAAATCCCCCAAAAATGCTTCCGAAAATCGAATGAATAGTTGAAGGTATTAAACCGAATATGGAAGAGAAGGCGTGAACGAAACCAACACCAACGGCTTTGAAAAAATGTGCTAATCCAGCTGTGCTGGACGCATTAAATATACGTCCCACGAGTTCACCAAAGTGACTCGGAAAGTTGGTATTTAACAGGGACTGTATTTCCGCCGATGACCTTGCCACCTGAAGTGCGTAGGTCTCGCGTGCAGATGTAAGGACCACATGCTTCTGAAACAATAAAGCCTTCAGTCTAAATTCACCTTAGAAGTAGCAATGTGAGGCCAGATATCTGCTACCTCCCTTAATTTAGTGGGGGGAAACAACACACTCCCGCAGCAAGTAACGACCTTTGTGACCGAAACAACGTAAACTATTCCGGCCCGCATGCCACAACAGTCTTCACTATTGAGGAGGACGTAGCTGCCGTTTGAAAGCACCTGAAATGTGCGTTTAATCAAGGGGACCGGAACTCCCTTCAGATAGCAAGCCAAGTTCGCAACCGAGGCATTACATGCCCCATGCAAGGACAGCTGCTTACAAATCATAGAATGGCTGACTCAAGTCTCGCATTCACTACCGCTAAGAAAGTCCTCTTTCATACCATTGAGGCATTTGTACAAGAAGGGAAGCTCCCACACCTCATGGATATAACTATCTCCCAACTTCTCATATCTGCCTACCGGAACATATTTCAAACAAGAAGTGAACTGTAACGTAGAAATAGGCAGATTAATAACCCCGTGTATCAACCACTCTGCAGAGGGGATCTTGGCCACAGTAAAAGGCAGTCTTTCTAACTTTTCAATATGGAGCATGACATAAGTCGCCTCCTTCTTAGCCATTAGTTGTTGTTGTTGCATTAAATTAAAGGAAAAAAATATTTCCCTGTCACTGATGTGCTGCCACGGAACGCGACCGGCCCTCAATGTCTGAAGTGTCCAACCCAACTGCATAATGGACCTGGTCAGACTTTGTCCATGATATAAGGAAGACATATCAGATCTTATAATGTCTATAGCAGAAGAAACAATGTTGTTAATTGTATATATTCGGTCAGACAAGGTGTGAATTCCATAATCCACAACAGCTAATGCATTTTTCAAATTTTCCTGATCAATCTGCCTTAACCGGGCTGCAGCCTCCTGCTGGGAAAGTTTCCATATCTCATTGTACACTTCATACAAGAAACGCTTCCTACGTGGTGTCTTCGGGCCTGACAAAAAATCTTGTAAGTCAGTGTTATTAGACAGGAGGGTGAGATGTGTCTTAACTGCATCTAGCGAGTATGATTTTCACCATTCTTGGCACAATTTTCCCACACTATATGTAGTAATTATTTCAGCATGTTCTGGTGATATATAGCGAGGGTCTGACCTACTTGGCCGGAAACCCCCCGAGGAGGTGACAAAACGTTGATGACACTCGTTGGTGTCTACAGGTCACAATAACCCCCCTCCCGGACGTGTCAATGAAGTGTTAAATGTACCATTCTGGACCCAGCCTGTAAGCTCGCTAAAAGTGGCATTTATGTATTTCTGCCAGTTATTAATCTTTGCAGGGACAGGTATACTAGGCATTTTCAATTCTCTAATTGTTGCTAAGTCCAAACAGCTAGTCTGTTGCACTGTTTCATTTTAAAAAAATCATTTGGACCGGAATTAGACATGCTCTAAACAACGTTTCTCTACCCTTCGTTTGCCAATGCTTTGTTCCCCAAACACTTTTGAAATCAACATTATTTGACCAATATTCATACCCTTCAATCAACAGTCGGGAAACAAAAGAATCTGCGTATATGAATTTCATATCAGTCAACAACATTTGTCTATCTTTTGACGGAGTTAACCTAAAATAATATGACTTAGCATTCATTTGATGATGCCCATAAAAATACGGAAATTTGTCAGAATAAGTTTTAGAACTCCCTTGCGGGGGAGTTGGGCAATGCTCCCATTGCGTATAGTCAAATATCGTTTTCAGACTACTTGCTTTGTGTATAAAATGGTGTCCATAATAATTATAGAAAAACATGTCACCATAATTGTCTTTAATCTGGTAAACATCTTCATTTTCATAGACCGTATAATATTGCAATTCAGTCATCATAGAATCAACTGTCTTCACATCCCAATCATCAGAAACAATGCCCGGTATTACTATATCATTCATAGATAACTTTAGGACATACGGTATTTGGATTATCTCAGTGGGACCGTATATATGAAACATTACTTTATCCCACACAATCCCATCCGGAATCGGTACTGCAGAAATGTTCACAAAGGACAAGTCTCTTCTAACCCTATGTGATGAAAAATGTGGCTTGAACACCTCCTCCACCTGTTCAACCGCTGATCTCTCAGGAAGAAAATGACCATGTATCAACAGAAAAAGGTAATGATAAACCCTATCCAATGAAGAAACGCTAGCATAGTCAATAAGAGCCACAGATAGTTCCAGGGGAAAACAAAATACTTATCTTTAAGCCAACACAGCAGCTTATGTGGACCTGACAGGTCAGTAGTCGAAGAGGCAAACGAGTCCGATAGAACATAATCGTTGTTGGCAAAGTAACCAGAGGCAGTTAGTGCAAAAGGTGTTGCCATATTCAATGGAGGAGTTGGCGTTTCTCGTGGTGGTACACTATAGATAGCACCATCCATTACGTCAGTAGTCATGATGACTTGATCAAAGGTTTCTAAGTTACCTGTTGTTAGTGGAACTAATGTGAGATCATCATTCACCCTCCCCAAGCTCGGAGAGGCAACAGTGTTGGTATAGATAACTTGAAGCAGAACATCTTCCCCAGTAGTGAGAGGGATTCAGGAACTGCTGGACGTTCCTCCTGGTCTGCTGTGTAGAATCAGCCACATGTTGTAACTTGCCATTGTCAATAGAAACAAAGCGATTTTCTTTGGCACATGGCAACGGGGGCAGAATAACAGTTCTCGTTCCATGTATCCCCAACACATGGACTGGTGCTCGATAAGAAGGGCCAATTCTTTCTTCACTGCGACCTTTTCACGCACAAGATCCCCAACCCTGAGAATCCAGCCGGTAGGTGTTACTGGCACATCCTTAATTCCTGCGGAGGCAGCATTTTTGGAAGAATTATCTTTATGGAACTGTTGTAAGTCCCGCAAAACAGTGACACGATCATTTATGTCAAAAGGCGTTTCCGCTGCCTCCACACCAGGACCATCAAGATCCGGAACAAACATTTGTGTTCCGAACAGGCACTCATATGAAGTACGACCCCTCCAGGGACCTTCTAGGCAGGTTATTTAGTGCTCTCTGAACTCCATACAGGTGGGTTAGCCAACTACAACCCATACCTAAGACTCTGGCTGTTAAGGATTGCTTTAAATCGCGGTTTAATCGCTCCACGACAGAATTTCCCTTGGGATGAAATGGAGACGAGTACTGGAGTTGGACCCCCAACGAAGCCATGGTGTCCCTGAATGCCCTTGAGGCAAAGGCAGGGCCCTGGTCCGAATGGAACGCCGCAACTGCATATGTACCAACAAAGACTCGCAAATCTTTAATATCAGTCCGAGCGTCAGCCGAGCGCTGTGGCCACACCCACACAAATCTGGAGCAAGAATCAACAGCGACTAGTATATATTTGTATGCACTATCTGGTGTTAGTGGACCGCAATGATCCAAGTACACACAATGTAATGGTCTATCGGATATTAAGAGGGGTGTCTGCGGCGGGCGCCTAGCTGTTGAAACTTTAATTTGTTGACAGATGTCACAACAAAGGACATACTGCTTAGTCTCTTTATAGAGACCAGGCCACCAGTAACGGGCCTGTAATAGCGAAATTGTGGCGGCCACGCCAGCATCTGCAGATGCCACTCCCTCATGCGCTGCCTTAATCAATTGTGGTCTTACAACTGTATTTGGGATGTCGCGTACGCCTACGCCAGGAATTTTAACCTCAGCGTTCAGCATACTTCCCATGAAATATTGGTATTTACTAGGAAATCCTTTAGGATAAGGCGTGCCATCAACCGTAGCTTTTATGGCAGCCAAAATCTCTGTGTCTGGTTTGGAACTCGAACGAGTCACTGCAGCCACAGTGGCAACTGCCACTGCCGACTTTGCGGCTTCACCAGCCAAAGTATTCCCAGCAACGTGTATTCCAATGCGCTGGTGTCCAAGTGTATGTACAACATGGACTTTGGGTAGCGTCTCCTTCAGGTCAGCTACCTTCCTCCACAGAAGTCTGTGTTTTATGGTGTTGCCTTTTGAATCTCTGAACCCATTCAAGCGCCAGTAATGTAGGTATTCATTAAAAGACTGGACACAATAATACGAATCACAAACAATCAGTGTAAACTGCGTCGGATCTGTAAGTTCTAGCGCCATTAGTAGAGCTTTCAGCCCAGCTAACTTTGCCGTACAATCCCCTAAAGTCTGTGTGTAAGTATGTTGGGGGCAGAATTTCTCCCCCTCCATATGGCCTCTCACTACTGCACATGCAGCCGAATATTGGTGTTTCGTTCCTACCGCCGGTTGTGCAGAGCCATCGGTGTACATGACAACTTGATATTGATCAATAGGCAATGTATCAGCGGGAACCGGATATTCAACTTCATATTGCAGAAATTCTTGAGTTTGTAATTTCGGGTCAAAATTGTAATCTACATCAGTGGCTGTTAAAGACGTAGCCCATTGTATCCATTGCGGGTGGAGTGCTTTTGAGTTTGGAACGCTAGCTTTTGTGACAGCCTCGAGGGCCGGTATAGGGGAAACGACAATAATGCGTTTACCCTGGGAAAGAGGTCTTTCTTTAATAACAGCCATCTGCACACCAGTGAGAATTTTCTCTGTGGGTGCAAATCGTTGTTCAGCAGCCGAATACAAGTGAGACTTGTATCCAATCGGGACTGTCTCACCTTCATTAAATGTGACATACGTAAGCCCAATGGCCCCAGCTATCACCCTGATGACCAAATGCGTCTTATTGTCCCGTGTATGTAAATGTTTTGCGGCTATTAGATCTGCTTGCAACTCCCGAAGAGTATGTGTATGTTCAATTGTCCAGAATTTGCTTGAAAAATCAGGACGAATTAATTCATATAAAGGTTTTATGTGCGTAGCATAATCATGAATGTATGTTCTGCCAAAATTTAGAAAAGCCCAACAATGATTGGAGTTTCTTAATCGTATTAGGTGGTTGTAATTGTGCACACTTTTCTAAAAATTGTGGCGCTAGGCTCTTACCTTCATTCGACAGCTCATATCCCAGGAATATGACGCTGAGGAAGGCAATTTTAGATTTTTTTAAGTTAAATTTGTAGCCAATTTTAGCAAATCCTACAACAATGCGGGCTACTCGTCTTAAATGTTGTAGCAACTCGTCATCCGTGAGATATATATCATCTACATATGACAATGCTTCAGGGTCCAACTCGTGTAAAATTTCAGTCATCCGAGCTGCAAACAGTCCTGGGCTGTTCTTATACCCCTGAGGCAAACAACAGAAATTTTTCTGGGAGCCGAACGCGCTAAAGCTTGTCAAATCCCTTCTTTCGGGTGCTATATTCTGGCAGAAGAATCCATTCGAGATGTCTAAGGTGGTTTTATATTTTTTCCGCACAATGTTGTTCATCAGTGCGGCACAAATGCCTGTAGTCTAAGCATATTCTATATGAATGGTCCGGTTTAGCTACCGGGAATAAGGGATTATTCATCGGTGAGACACAGGGTTCAATCACCCCCTGGTATTCCAGTTGTGTAAGTATTTCCCTCACCGGTGCCCTTGCTTCATGTTTTATGGGATACTGCGGTTGTGGCTGAGGATCACTTTTAATTGGAATTACATGATATGGAGAATCCCTATCCCACCCTACGTGATTTCTATATAAGGCAGGTGCCTGTGCCAGAGCCCATTTGATGCAATAGGACTCTGCGAGTTCCCCTGGAACAAGGGGCGAGAACGAAGGTTTAATAACCTCCTTCCCTCACTGGGCAGGTGCGGACAAAGTCAGGCGGCCAATCTTGTTCACCCAGCAAAATGTCATATATCTTAACTACACAATCCCAAAAGATTGCGTGTATAGTGCCTTCAATGTCTTCCTTCCAATTCTAAAGTCACTGTGTACACCCTATTGGGTTCAGAGACACGCATATCTGCTGTTTCAACCTGTATGAAGTCATCAGTTGCTTTCACCTCCGGATGCTCTAGAAGATTCCGGCGAACTATTGTGACCTCTGCCGCACTGTCTAGCAGTGCTAGCGCCCATGTCTTGTTCTTCAAGAGAACTCTCTTCCTGAGTGGCATGTCGAACTGAGACCGCTGCCACTTTTTTCTTTTTAAACTGGTGTTTTTGCTGTACAGGTTTCTCTTCCTTTTTGACAGAAACCTCCGAAGAGCGTTGTGATTCCTGTCTCGGTTTCACGTACTCTGTTCTCCGCTCTGACTGCCCACCTCTCTCATTTCTCTTTTCCGATGAGTCCTGAAAGGAACGAGATTGGCGTGTATCAGTATATTGATATCTATCAGGCATTTTTATATTATCCCTATTCCTGAGATTATACCTATTCTGCGGTTTCTCCGTACGCGGAGATTCACCCCTCTCTTTTTTAGGTGTTTATTTTTTTTTCTCCCAGCGCTTCTTATTACCCTCAGGTTGCTGTTTAGCATTTTCTTAACTTATTTTCCCCTGAAATTGAGGTTTTTGTGGTCTAGCCCCTAGGCTATCTCGACCAATACTGGAATATGTTTCCGCTATTATTTTTGGCAGTTCCCGCTCCTGATCTTGTTGCGGGACGTCACGAAGACGCATGCGCACTACAAGTGCAACTGCTTCCCCTTTAAGATTACTGAGTATTATTGAAGAAACCGTAGCAAAGCTGCCCATCAGTTGCATTCCTAAATCTAGGGCCGGGGCAGCCCCGTATTCATCCTAAATTTGTTTAAGCACTTCCAGTAGGTTGGCTAATGTCGGTGTACTGTGTGCCGTTGTATAGAGCGCGGCAAACACTGTACCCCATGTATTACAATGTTCCACTGTGGGAACCATTCCAAATGGTAAACACACAGTTAGTATTCTATGTTTGTCCTGAGGTCCCGTATGGGGAAATACCGCCTCCAGCGTATTTATTTTTTGTGCCAGCCAAAATGGAGTCTCCTCCCGTTTGGCTGGAACTTTACCCATAATAGAGTGTACACTCACCGGGTTTATACCTGGTGGTACTGCATGTGGTTGTGCTGGAGCAGCACGCGCTGGGTTTGTATTTAGTGTCTGCATCACAAATTGTACTAAACGTCTATATGTAGCCATTAAGTCTGTATATAAACGATGAACTTCAGCCACCGCCATATTAGCAACCGCAGGATGGGGTGTATATGTGGCCAATAAAGGCCAGGTTGGACCATCATTACTTAGTGGACCCAACCTTACCGGTAATATTGTATGGGGTAGGGCGCCATCAAGCCAGTTATTATGTTCTTGATAAGATAGAGGTATCTCTAGGTCTGCGTACGCCCTGTACTGTCCAGGGGCGTTTGTAATCGTATATGTGTGAAATGTATTTGTGTTCCCATCAACTGCTGGAAATGTGACCCAGGAATAAAAAAGTTCTGTTCTGTAGGCTGCGTGGGCAGCCACCACAAACGTGACTGGACCACCCTGGGCCGTAAGGCCATGTGCTAGCAAATGTGCTGTGAGGGGCTGTCTCATGTTAAGAGCTATTTGTATTGCCTGGGGATTCGCCATTAGGAAAACAGCGAGAGGTAAGAGAAGGCACACCAAGATGGGGTCTTTTCTTTTAAGGTTCAAGCTTGAACAACCATCCGCTGTAATTAGGGTTACCTATACCGCGGTGGTGGAAGTCCTTAGTGCCACGGATGTCTCCGTTAAAGGAACTGAGGTATCATTATATTATATGAGACCGAGAGGAACTGGTGGACCCAAAAATTAGAGCCAGACCAAACGCTGGCGGCGCCATGTCGTGTAGGCTCTCATTATCCTAATGAGACTACTGGATTATTGGGCGGCAAGATCGTTCACAGTGTGGGGGACCAAGTCTGACCCACGACGAAGGACCCTTGTCACCCCGAATCCGGGTTGTGCTCCGGCTAACTAGCAGTGCCTTATCTCTCCCAAAGGGAAGAGACAATTGGGCAGCCGCATGACATCTTAGTGCTTCCCAGGGAAGTCGTGGTCACTCAGGTCACAACTAGTTCTCTTGTACAAAGTGTGATCTCATATGTAAATGACAAAGGCAGTTTGAGTTTTAAAGATTGGTTTAATAAAACAACTGCATTTTAGATAACAAGGCGTGAGCCGCAATAACCAGAACCATGCAACACCGTAGGATTGAAATAGTAATGAGGAGAGTGAAACATAAGAATAATGCTATCATAGTGCAACTAGATTACGCTCTCTCTCTAAGTTATATTATGAGCACAGCATGTTAAGCTCTCTAAGCCTGCCTTTCAGGTTCCCCCGGGAGGACATCAACCCTCATACCTGAGCAAAAGCCTGTGATCTGGATCAGCATCTGCAACAGGGCAGTCAGCATCTAGTTGTGGGTTCCTGGTCGAATCTCCCTCTTACGTGTACTGGGACTAGAAAGTGTTTTTATACTATTGATGTGAACTAACACCCCGATGTTCCTGCGTAAGAATGTGTACTGTCTACGAACCATAAAGGCTAAACTTCTACCACGTCTATCGGCAATGTACCAGACTGTATCCTTGACTGAAGCACAGAGTGATTGTTTGAGAACTACAGTGCTGAAGTAGGCTAAACAGTGTGATAGAAGAAAATAAAATAAGACCGTGAAACTTGGTTATTGTAAAATAACAGTGCGAGGCTAAATAAAATGCATCTAGGGCAAAGTGCACAGAGGCCTAATACGTTAAGCAAACGTGCAAAAAGCTACATTAAAAATGGCTACACTACAGGGGGACCCTGTTAGCACTGGAAGTCCACTCCCACTCAGGTCGGTGACAGTGGGTGCAGTGGTGACATCAGGTGGTGTATCTTTGCGGTTCGGATGTTGCAGAGTCCTTTCTTTGGAGTTGGTTGGAGAGCAGGACCGCTGCTAGCGGGAGACTTGAGTCTTTTTTAAGGCAGGCAGTCCTCCCAGGTTTCTGAAGGTTCAGCTGCAGGATGAGGCATCTTTTTGGTGTAGTCTGTCGAGGAGTGCAGACAGGCTGGCGGGGTTGGTACCGGGTTATCTGCTGCTGCTTCTCCTTTTCTGCAGGTACGTCTCTTCGTTGTCCTTTTCTTCATTCTAGGGTTCAGGGGTGCCACCTAAATACTGAATTTAGGGGCATTACAGGGAGTGCTAGGTGGTAGCTAATGGGCTGACCACCTTTAGGGTGACTACACCCTTTCTATGACCACTTCTGCTGGGAAGTGGGTATAGCCCTAACCCTAGGGGCCTAATTCTTTCCAAACAAAGAAGGAGGTATTTCAAAAGTGGTGTCCACTTCAGCTTGTCCACCTTAGGGGTGGGACTAGCATGAAGTGGGAACACCTCCTAATCTGCCTAATTTTCTCACCTGTTCTGCCGCCAAACATGGGGTCAGGGCAGTGGTTGGTCATCTCCGCCATCTGGAGAGACCTGGGTCGCATTACAAAGGCGGATAGGCCTTTGAAGCCTCCCTCCCTGAATGTCCATCCTGCCTGGGTGAGGAGCTAACACCCCCACCCAGTGGAGGCTTTTGCCTCTGGCCCTCGAGAGTACTGGCTCTTACTTTGGGGGCCAGAAACATGTCTAAGGTGGCAGACTGGTCAGGGCCTTAGTCAACGCACTAGTAGCTGGTATGTTTTCAGAAGGCACCTCTAAGGTGCCCTCTGGGTGCATTTATTAATAAATCCCTCACTGGAATCAGTGAGGGTTTATTAATCTGTGATGTTTGATACCAAACATCCCTAGTTTCAGAGAAGCCATCATGTGGCTAAGAAACTCGTAGTGACCAGTGTCCAGCACATGTATTCAAAATGGCTTCCCTGGTCATTTACTGTGTTTGGGAATTGACAAAGACATAGCATGGGCATATCTGCTCATGCAGATATGCCATCACATGTAATATAATACACCCTGCCTTAGGGCTCTAAGGCCTGCTAGAGGGATGGCTTATATATATGTTACAGGCAGTGTTAGGGCAGTTTGTCATGTGCTCAGTAAGGGGTCGCTTAGGGTGACACATTTCATGCTGCAGCCTTTAGGGACCCTCTTTAGTACCCCAAGTCCTAGGTAGCAGGGGTACCATGTACTAGGGACTTATAGAGGGTGCTAAAGGTTTTGCCAATTGTGGAAACAACTGTGCAGTTTTGGGAAAGATATCTGGCACTGGGGACCTGGTTAGCAGGAACCCAGTGGACTTTCTTTCGAAATTACATCAGATACCAGGCAAAATGTGGGGGCTAAGCTTGCCAAAAAGGGTGCTTTCGTAGAGACTGGCAGACCAGTCTAGAGTTGGCAGGCAGAGGTCCCTCAAGGTGATGGGAACAATGCCCTCCATCATCCCATTGTAGTACCTTCTGCCCACCAAACTCAATCTCAGCTCCTATGCAATCTAATTTAGGTAAATCGATTTCCACATATATGCCTAGCACAAACAGTTGGCGCTTCAAGTGGCAGAACATCCTCCAGGTTAGGGTTAAAGTACTGATGTACCTTATCTCTTTGTCTCCATATGAAAAACATTTTATAGGTAAAGTCCTATCTCCTAAATTACCTAAAATATATGGTGTTGGTGGCATTTTTGTCATTCAATTTCAAATTTTTATTCTTTTACCATTAAAGTTAGGTGTGGAATTTGGGTGCGTGTACCTATTGTGAAAGCTGTTAAATGCCAATAGAGTTCATACTTTGTAGTTGTTCCACACATTCCTATTGCACCACCTCACATTCCTAATGGCTTCTCCCATGTGTTATTCCACTGTTCTCATTCCATACCCTGTGCTTACAAAATGAGATTTAGGCTTGAGGAGTATCTCAAATGCTGATTCTGTGAATCATGATTTTGAATTTCTACCATACGTTCAGCTCTTATGTGTAATTTACATCCAAATAATTGAATTAGCCCTAGTGATTTTCACATTTAAAAAAATAGTTTTACCATAATTTATTTTTGTGTGTTGAACTATATTGCAACACTTTGATAAATTGTTATTATTACATTTTAGATTCATGTTAAACGTGGTGATCACATGAAGGGGGCAAGGATGCTAATTCGTGTTGCTAACAACATAAGTAAATTCCCTTCACGTAAGTAAAGAGATGTGCAATATTCTTGTAGGTTTTTTGCTTATAACTGTGTAATGAATCTCTAAAATATGAAACAGTTTTTTGTTCTTGATCATATTTTGTCATTTTTTTCTTTTGTGTGACATGTCAACATTGAGCCTTATCAAACATGGGCCCAAGACTTTTCCTGTCCTATTGCCATATACTATAAAGGACTACGTTTTCTTACAGACCAATTTCAGAAGATATTAACCTATCCATACCCATTGCTTTATCAGAAGGCAGCCCCTTCGTAGTAACACTCAGCCTGACGATTATTCCCATGCACTTATGACACAGTTATGTCTCATTTTCGAGTGGTTCACTTCAAAATGGTCCCTATGTCTGCAACACTGTTCACATGTCATAATACTGCTATGCTCAAATGACATTTGTATGAAGCACAATCAAGATGAAACACTATCCAAAATCTGAAGATATCCATGCTTGACAACTACTGCTCCACACGCATGTACACAAGTACACTAGCACCACTCTGTCACCATATCATGGAGAACTCATATTGACTGATCACCTGTGTTCCATATCCCACGTACTGTGAAATGTTTTTCACACCATTGCCACTCAAGCCCAATGCAGAAATTATATGCTATGACTAAATGTTCCTACAGATATTTTTTTATTTTCTTCTTTTTTGCTTTTATATTTGTCTTATTGTGATGTCTGTGATTTATGTTCATCTTAACTGTTTTATTGTACTATCTTTTCCAAACATTGACTATGTTGAATGTGCTGAAATGATGCAATTGGTTCATTTTGTCTATTTACAATCACTATTTACGCATGTTATCGTATTACTTCAAAATGGGAGTCACCTGTGGTATTCTGGAACCCATAAACAGCCTTGAAAAACAGGCCTGCGCACCTCTCGGGGCGAAACACCTGTTGGCTGGTCACTGTTTTTAAAATCTTGTATCGAGCAAACAACTCTTAAAGATCACCTAGAGTTAAAAGATGCATAAAACACTTACCATAATATGATAACCTATGGAATTTTTGTTTTCAGTATATTCAGAATAATTGAAATTTGCCAATTGGATTTACATGCCAAAAATGACCGTTCTATACCCTTGGTTATTGTTCTTTATTGAAGTGTGGAATTTCAGGGGTATAACCCACCTATAGGTTAGTCCTTTGAGACAACATTGTTATCCATGCCTAGGTGAAGTAGAACCCCTAGATTACTACCATAAACCATAAACGAGATTTATCTCAATATGTAACTAGTACATATTGTGAAGGCTCTGTACATTTACAAAGGTCTCTTTAATTTCAGTGATCATACTAAGGTATTCTAAATCAAGGTTTTCCTAAATGGTGGTTCAAACTGTGGTGCATATTGAATCTCAACAAAGCGTTACATTTAAACTGAATATTATGAGACTATCTACTACCAATCTATGTTGTCTATTCTTAAACACAGTGACAACATAAGACCACCTAGTGAATACTTCATTGCGCACCTGAATATATGGAGAGGTTCCATAGTTTTGAGACCTGCAGGCCTCCTCTGTGATCTACCATGTTGACAGATTCACCTTGTTCCGTAACTGAGGCAACACAACAGGATGTTAGAGGTGATTAGAAAAACTATTGCTTTGAGGTGAAGAAGTGAGGCCTATCATGTCCACTGCCAAAACGTATTCAAAGCTAAGATCCTCATTTCCCCCAGGAAATTAATAGAAAAGGTGGAAAGGCTAAGATCTGATCAGTATGGAAAAACAGTGAAGCCAATGCTCTTTGTAGCATCCCACCTTGCTTTTTCATATAGGACTGTGTTACAGTGCTGTACATTTGTACCACTACCTCAGAATCCTCTGAGCCGACGTTATATTCGAAGTAACTTTTTTCACTCAGGAATTGCTATGATTACCTGGAGTTCTGATGGCATCACTTCACAACTCTTGTTGTTTGCAAATGTTAATAATGGGTACTGCAGATGTCTCACCTCATGAATCTCCCTAGGCACCACAATGGATCTAGGAAATTTAAATAGTGGTCCTGCGCTGGTAGGTAGCACCACAGCTCCAACTTGACTCTAATGTCTCCTTTGATGTGACATCACAGAGCTGCATATGGCACCTCAACAGCACTCTGACACAAGTTCCTTTTTTTTCTACACTTGAAACAGATAAAGATTGACTCTCCGCTGCACTTGTGCTTACAACATTGTATTTGTGGTGCTTTTAAGGGAAAGTGTCACCTACAAAAAGGTCAGGTTGAGATATCTGTTGTTCCTTTTACTCCTAGGGATTCTGACAGAAGCTTTTAGGACATTACTGCCAGTCTATTCTTGACTAATTTGGGCAAGACCACTATTACTGCTTCTCAAGTGGTTTTGGGAACTTGGGCCAATGACTCCTTTCATTGTCTAAGTCTAACAGTTTATGGCCCAATTTGGAGGTGAACATCTCATAGAATTCTACTGGTTTGCCATCCAAATACAGCATCTTATTTATATCTATGGCTCCAATGACCTCCCTCATCTCCTCGGCCATGATGGACTGTTCGAAGGAGATTACTCACTCTTGCAGCAGTATCTCAAACCCTGCCAATTCAAAGGTAATCCTGTGCTATTGTAGCATCTTTATGGGGGCCTGCGTTTAAAAAAGTTTCTGGTAGTCCATAAATATATAGTTTACCTCCATTTGGGAATGCATAATGTCACATAGAGAAGTCAGGCTGGGTCTGATCTATTTTGTTGTCATGGTAATAAAGACAGCACATTACTTGCTTCTTTACTCACAAACTGAGTGTTTTTAATTGTGTTTATTTTATAGGTGAAACAGCACAATCATTTCTGCTGGGTAAATAGAGACTGTCTAATTGCGCACAGACTACTCTTCAGTGTTTCATATCTTTCTCAGCTTTTTCAAGATTTTTCAGGATCACATTTTCTAGTCCTTTTCCCTCCTGATCTTTATCTTTAATGCCTCTCAAACAATGCACTTGTCTCCTACTGAGTTCTAATTTTCCCAGAAATAGTTGTCTATTGCACTCCCCTGTTACAAGGCCAAAATGTTATAAATGATATAAAAGTAAGCCATCTGATAGAGACTTTTAGCTGCAGATTCCTTACCTAAGAATTCCCTGGAGTCAGCTTTGAATCCAGAATTTTTCTGCTGAGCTGTACCCTGCGTGCGCCGTCAGGTGGTGTCATTTGGATCTGCGTGCGTCGTCTGGCTCCGCATGGCGTCGTCAGTGTCATTGGCGCTGTCTGTGATGTCACAGTCTTCTATATAGGCACCACCCGGAGCACGTACGTCAGTTCTTTTCCTTCTGCGCCGGTCCGGATAGAGCTACCCTTTTTTCAATGCTTCGCCGAAAACGTTTTCGATTGTCTGTGTGAATGACTTCGAGGAAGACTGGATTTAAACCGTGTGGCACATGTCATCGCGCAATGTCTGTCACTGATCCGAACCAAGTTTGTCTCTGGTGCCTCGAAAAGGACCACAATGCGAAGTTGTGCTCCGACTGTCGGGCTGTGGCTCTGAAGGTCTTGGGAGAGAGATCTCTCAAACTTCTAGCGGCCCGGCAGCCGTCTTCGTTCGGCGCAACTCCGAGTAGATCACGGTCCCGCTCTAGGAGCAGGTCGCAGCACCACTCCCGGAGCCCCAAGTAATCTTCCTCGCATTCAAGGTCACCGGGGCTTTCAGGTAAGAGGCACAAAAAGAAGAAGTCCAAGGGGACTTCGACTTCCCCACACCTGTTGGCCAAAGAGGCGTACAGGGAACGTTGACGTTCCGAGTACGGCTCCGCGGAGCCATCGCCAGGGTTGACTGTGCGTCTTTCCCCCTTTCCGGGAACCGGAGCGACCCCCGCTCAAATAAAGGAATTTTCCGAGGCTGTGCACCTTGTTTTTGAGTGGGCTGCACCCTAGGGCCCTGTGGGAGTCAGCAGGGGCCCCATCGGATTCGACGCTCTGCTTTGGCCTCGGTGCCGTTGGGGACTCCAGGATCCGATAGTGGATCCGGATCGGCGCTGGGTTCTCACAGTCAACCTCCTCTGGTGCCGGGCCTGACGGCAGCGCTCCCTCCACCACCGCGCTCACTGGTGGTGGTATCCCCATCCTCATTCCGGATGATCCGGTGCCGGAACGGATTCTGACTTCGATGGCGCCGAATAGGCCCAGATCAGTGCCTGAGGCTTATTTAGAACATCCAGGCACAGATGAGGAGTGGGAGGGGTCTGAGGACCATTTGGAATATGGATTGGAGCATGAGGACTAGTATGAGGATCTAGGGGAAGCCAGTGGACTGGATACTTCTCCAGATACTGGCATGCTTTCTCCTCCCGCTGTAGCTACGGTACGGAGGAGGGGGCATCTTATGCCATGGTGGTGCGTAGGGCAACTGTGGTCTTGGACCGAGACTTGCCTACGGTGCCAGTCAGGACTAATCTCCTGACAGAGGTGCTTCAGCCAGGGGTTGCTACATTGGAGGCGATGTTACCCTTCAACGAAGCCCTCACACATGTCCTTCTGGGAACGTGGTCCAAACCCAGCACAGGGGCTCCGGTGAATGGGGCAATTGCCCGCCGCCATAGACCACCTCCAACTGACCCTAGTTTTCTCACCCAACACCCCACCTAGGAGAGCTTGGTGGTCCAAGCCTCCACTTCCTGTAGTGCCTTCCCTTCCGCTCCCACGGATAGGGAATCCAAGAGGCTGGGCCAGCTTGGAAAGAAGTTGTTTTCTTCCTCCAGCCTGGCATTGAGGTTAGTAAAAACCTCTTGCCTATTGGGCCATTTTTCTCATACTTTATGAGATAAGGTGGCACAAGTGCTGCCCCAGGACCCAGAGGGCATACGGGCGATTTCTTCAACAGTGGCCCTCCGACGCCACGCCCGGCGCTGTACCACTGGCTTTTCGGGGGGATGTCCAGTCGAACTTGATGGACATGCCTTTTGATGGCTCACGCCTTTTTGGTGAGAAGGCACACTCTGCCCTTAAGAGGTTCAAGGATTCTCGATCTAAGGCCAGATCCTTGGGCCTCTCAGCGCCGGCTCGTCAGCAGTCTGTCTATCGCTCCTTTTGAGGCTTTGGGAGGGGCGTGGTACCACAGGTTAGCAACCGTCCTCCAGCTTCACAGCATCCCGTGCGAGGACGAGGTTGTGGTACCTTCAGACCCAGAGGGACTAGCCAGAGGTCGGCCACAGCCCAGCCCCCCTTCTACCGCAATGCCCAAGCCCTCCTAGTATGGTTCAGCAAGACCATGTCCTCCCAGTTGGAGGGAGGAATCAGTTTCATCTCCCTCACTGGCGTTCCATAACATCGGACAAATGGGTCTTGCAGATCATACAGAAGGGCTATTCCCTCCCCTTCCAGTCTTTTCCTCCCTCTATTCCTCCGGTAAAAGACTGGCTGATGGAGGATCATTTGATCTTACTCCTCAAGGAAATTATGGCTCTCTTGGCAAAGGGAGCCACAGAAAGGGTCCTGATGTCAGAAGTAGGCAGTGGTTGTTATTCCTGCTACTTTCTGATTCCGAAAAAAACCAAGGGTCTTTGCCCTATCTTGGATTTAAGGGATGTCAATCTCTTCCTCAAAAAGGAGAAATTCAAGATGCTCACTCTTGCTCAAGTCTTGTCTGTCCTAGACCAATGAGACTGGATGGTAGAGTTGGACTTGCAGGATGCGTATTTTCACATCCCCATCCTGCCCGCCCACTGGCGTTACTTGCGGTTCAAGGTGGGCCCCAAGCACTTTCAGTTTACCGTGGTCCCCTTTGGTCTCACTAGTGCCCCTCAGGTGTTCACCAAAGTGATGGCAGTGGTGGCAGCTCATCTGCGCAGGTTAGGGATTTCAGTCTTCCCCTAACTGGACAGCTGGCTGTTGAAGGCTCAGACGCCCCAGGCTCTCTTCACCCACCTTCAGACTATGGCGGACATCCTGCATTCGCTGGGGTTCACTCTAAATGTGCCAAAGTCACACCTGACTCCCTCTCAGAAGCTCCCTTTCATCGAAGCTGTTCTGGACACAGTGCAGTTTCGGGCCTATCCTCTCAAAAAGCGAGTCCGGGATACTCAGGTTATGGTACTGATGTTTCGGCCTCTATCCTGGATTTCGTTGAGGCAGACTCCGAGGCTGTTGGTACTCATGGCTTCCTGCATCCTATTAGTCAAACATGGCAGATGAGGGATCTGCAGTGGGACATGAAGTTCCAATGGGCACAGCATCAGGGAAATCTTACCTACATGGTTCAGATCTCAGAGGGAACTGCAGAAGACCTGCAGTTGTGGTTAGTGAACTGTGATTGGGTCAAAGGCAGACTCCTCTCCCTTCCCCAACCTGATCTCACGATAGTGACAGATGCACCACTCCTGGGATGGGGCGGCCATCTAGGAGAGGCGGAGATCAGAGGTCCGTGGTCTCCGTCGGAATCCGGGCTTCGTATCAACTTGTTGGAACTTCGGGCGATCCGGCTAGCATTAAAGGCATTTCTTCCTTTTGTGAAAGGGAAGATAGTGCAGGTGTTCACGGACAACACTACCGCAATGTGGTACTGCAACAAGCACGGCAGTGTAGGGTATTGGACTCTTTGTCAAGAGGCTCTACATCTCTGGACATGGCTGGAACACCAGGGCATAATCCTGGTGGTTCAGCACCTGGCAGGTTCTCTGAACGCCGGAGTGGACATACTCAGCCGGCGATGCTTAGCAGATCACGAATGGTGTCTCTATTCGGAGGTGGTGCAAGGACTCTTTCAGCAGTAGGGAGAGCCTTGGTTAGATCTGTTTGCCTCTGAAAAGAACGCGCAATGTCAGCAGTATTGCGTGTTGGAGTTTCGAAGGCTGCTATCACTAGGTGACGCTTTTCGTTGCGAGTGTAGTTCAGGCCTCCTGTACGCCTTTCTGCCTATACCACTTCTGCCCAGAGTTCTCAAGAAAATCAAGAACAACCGGGCCCAAGTAATCCTAGTGGCTCCAGATTGGGCACATGGAGTCTGGTATTCAGAGCTTCTCAAAATGAGCATCAATCCTCCAATCATGTTGCCTCTTCGGGAGGATCTTCTGTCACAGCAGCAGGTTCTCCACCCGAACCTGTCAACTCTGCGGCTTCATGCGTGGAGAATGAGCGGCTGCAGTTGATGGTTTATGACCTCCCTCTCGAAGTCTGTAATGTCATTCTGTCAGCCCGGCGTCCCTCTACCAAGACGATTTACGCCTGCCGTTGGAAGCGTTTTGTATTATATTGTACAGAGAGGTCTATTGATCCTGTTTCTTCTTCTCTTTCTAATATCCTTCTTTTCATTCTGACACTCACCCAACAGGTTGCCTCCTTAGTGACTCTTAAGGGCTATCCTTCTGCATGTTCGGCTTTTCTTCAACTGCCTGATCAACAGTCTTTGTTTAAGTCTCCTATTGTACAGAGATTCTTAAAAGGGCTTGTACATATGTTTACACCTACCCTTTTTGTTATGCCCCAGTGGGACCTTAATCTGGTGCTCACTTTTTTTATGTGTGCTCCTTTTGAGCCTTTATGTAATTGTCCTCCCCGGCTGCTCACCATCAAAACAACCTTCTTAGTGGCGATCACATCTGCCAGGAGGGTACGTGAGATGCAGGCTTTATCATCAAAACCGCCGTATCTGACGGTATATCTTGATAAGATAGTCCTCAGAACTTGTGGTGACCCCTTTCCATCTGGGTCAGAACATCACCCTGCCCACTTTCTTTGCTCCACAGCATCGCTCTAAAGAAGAGGAGCATCTCCACCGTCTGGACCCAAAAAGAACATTGTCTTTCTACCTTGACCACACAAAAGGGTTCTGAGTGGATGACCAACTCTTTGAGGGGTACATTGGTGCAAAGAAGGGTCGGGCAGTTCAGAAACAAACCATTTAGATCTGGGCTGTTCTCTGTATTAAAATCTGCTACGCACTGGCTAAGAAGCAGCCTCCTGAGGGCTTGAGAGCTCACTCTACAAGGGGGAAAGCTGCTACCACGGCGTTAGCTCAAGGCGTACCGGTCCTAAACATCTGCCAGGCGGTGACTTGGGCTTCCTTGCACACGTCCGCAAGGCACTACTGCCTGGATAGCCAGGTGAGGAGAGATGGGCATTTTGCTCGCTTGGTCCTACAGGACTTTCTTGTATGAATGATATGTCCGCAGCCCACCGCCAGGAGGTTATGGCTTGGGTATCTATTCTAAGGTAAGGAATCTGCAGCTAGCATCTCTATCAGATGAACAAGTTACTTACCTTTGGTAACAAATTATCTGGTAGAGACTCTATCTATCTGCAGATTCCTTACACCCACCCATGCCTCCCCGCTCTGTGGATATATCATGTATTTTCAGATTTTTATCCTTTTTAGGGCATGTCATTTCGCACAGAGAAAGTTGGTGTAAGGAAATGGCTCCCTGTTGCAGTTACCCCCCACTTTTTGCCTGACACTGATGCTGACTTGACTGAGAAGTGTGCTGGGACCCTGCTAACCAGGCCCCAGCACCAGTGTTCTTTCACCTAAAATGTACCATTGTTTCCACAATTGGCACACCCCTGGCACACAGATAAGTCCCTTGTAAAAGGTACCAGTGGTACCAGTGGTACCAAGGGCCCTGTGACAAGGGAAGGTCCCTAAGGGCTGCAGCATATGTTGTTCCACCATAAGGGACCCCTCACTTAACACATGCACACTGCCATTGCAGATTGTGGCCCTCATTCTGACCCTGGCGGATACAATCCGCCAGGGCCAAGGGGCGCGGGAGCACCGCCGACAGGCCGGCGGTGCCCCTAAGGGCATTCTGACCGCGGCGCTAACGCCGCGGTCAGACAGGGAAAACTGGCGGTCTCCCACCAGTTTCCCGCTGCCCTGGGGAATCCTCCATGGCGGCGCAGCATGCTGCGCCGCCATGGGGATTCCGACCCCCTTCCCGCCGGCCTGGCTCTGGCGGTTCTTACCGCCAGAACCTGGCCGGCGGGAACGGGCGTCTTGGGGCCCCTGGGGGCCCCTGCAGTGCCCATGCCCATGGCATGGGCACTGCAGGGGCCCCCTAACAGGGCCCAACTAGGCTTTTCAGTGTCTGCGATGCAGACACTGAAAAGCGCGACGGGTGCTGCTGCACCCGTCGCACGCCTTCCACTCCGCCGGCTCGATTCCGAGCCGGCTTCCTTGTGGAAGGCGCTTTCCCGCTGGGCCGGCGGGCGATCTGATTCAGATCGCCCGCCGGCCCAGCGGGAAAGTCAGAATACCCCTCGCGGTCTATTGACCGCGGGGCGGTATTCAGGCGGCTTCCGACGGGCGGGCGGCAACCGCCGCCCGCCTAGGTCGGAATGACCACCTGTGTGTGCTGGTGGGGAGAAAAAGGCAAAGTCGACATGGCATCCCCCTCAGGATGCCATGCACACAAAATACTGCCTGTGGCATAGGTAAGTCACCCCTCTAGCAGGCCTTACAGCCCTAAGGCAGGGTGCACTATACCACAGGTGAGGGCATAGCTGCATGAGCAATATGCCCCTACAGTGTCTAAGTCTATTCTTAGACATTGTAAGTACAGTTGTGGCCATATTAAGTATATGGTCTGGGAGTTTGTCAAAACAAACTCCATAGCTCGATAATGGCTACACTGAATACTGGGAAGTTTGGTATCAAACTTCTCAGAATAATAAACCCACACTGATGCCACTGTTGGATTTATTAAAAAATGCACACAGAGGTCATCTTAGAGATGCCCCTTGTATTTTACCCAGTTGTTCATTGCAGGACTGACTGGTCTGTGCCAGCCTGCTGCTGAGAGACGAGTTTCTGACCCCATTTGGTGAGGCCCTTTGTGCTCTCTGAGGACAGAAACCAAAGCCTGCTCTGGATGGAGGTGCTTCACACCTTCCCACTGCAGGAACTGTAACACCTAGCAGTGAGCCTCAAAGGCTCAGGCTTCGTGTTACAATGCCCCATGGCACTCCAGCTAGTGGAGATGCCCGCCCCCCTGGACACAGCCCCCACTTTTGGTGGCAAGTCCAGGTGAGATAATGAGAAAAACAAGGAGGAGTCACCCACCAGTCAGGACAGCCCCTAAAGTGTCCTGAGCTGAGGTGACCCCTGCCTTTAGAAATCCTCCATCTTGATTTTGGAGGATTCCCCCAATAGGAATAGGGATCTGCCCCCCTCCCCTCAGGGAGGAGGCACAAAGAGGGTGTAGCCACCCTCAAGGACAGTAGCCATTGGCTACTGCCCTCCTGACCTAAACACACCTCTAAATCTAGTATTTAGGAGCACCCCAGATCCCAGGAAATCATATTCCTGCAACCTAAAGAAGAAGAAGAAGGACTGCTGACCTGAAGCCCTGCAGTGAAGACGGAGATGACAACTGATTTGGCCCTAGCCCCACCCGCCTGTCTCCCTACTTCGAAGAAAACTGCAACAGTGACGCATCCCACAGGGTCCAGCGACCTCTGAAGCCTCAGAGGACTACCCTGCATCTAAAGGACCAAGAAGCTCCCGAGAACAGCGGCCCTGTTCAAGAAACTGCAACTTTTGGAAACAAAGAAGCAACTTTTAAAGACCACACGTTTCCTGCCGGAAGCGTGAGACTTTCCACTCTGCACCCGACGCCCCCGGCTCGACCTGCGGAAAACTAACACTACAGGGAGGACTCCCCGGCAACTGCGAGCCTGTGAAAAGTCAGAGTTGACCCCCCTGAGCCCCCACAGCGACGCCTGCAGAGGAAATCCAGAGGCTCCCCCTGACCGTGACTGCCTGCTTCAAGGAACCCGACGCCTGGAAACCACCCTGCACCCGCAGCCCCCAGAACCTGAAGGAACCGAACTCCAGTGCAGGAGTGACCCCCAGGCGACCCTCTGCCTAGCCCAGGTGGTGGCTGCCCCGAGGAGCCCCCCCCCCCTGTGCCTGCCTGCATCGCTGAAGAGACCCCTGGGTCTCCCCATTGATTCCTATTGAAAACCCGACGCCTGTTTGCACTCTGCACCCGGTCGCCCATGTGCCGCTGAGGGTGTACTTTCTGTGCCTGCTTGTGTCCCCCCCCCGGTGCCCTACAAAACCCCCCTGGTCTGCCCTCCGAAGTCGGGGGTACTTACCTGCTGGCAGACTGGAACCGGGGCACCCCTATTTCCATTGAAGCCTATGTGTTTTGGGCACCACTTTGACCTCTGTAACTGACCAGCCCTGAGCTGCTGGTGTGGTAACTTTGGGGTTGCCTTCAACCCCCAACGGTGGGCTACCTTGGACCCAACTTTGAACCCTGTAAGTGTTTTACTTACCTGTGAACTTAACATTTACTTACCTCCCTCAGGAACTGTTGATTTTTGCAGTGTCCACTTTTAAAATAGCTTATTGCCATTTTTGCCAAGACTGTACATGCTATTGTGATTATTCAAAGTTCCTAAGATACCTGAGTGAAATACCTTTCATTTAAAATATTGATTGTAAATCTTGAACCTGTGGTTCTTAAAATAAACTAAGAAAATATATTTTTCTATATAAAAACCTATTGGCCTGGAATTGTCTGAGTGTGTGTTCCTCATTTATTGCCTGTGTGTGTACAACAAGTGCTTAACACTACCCTCTGATAAGCCTACTGCTCGACCACACTACCACAAAATAGAGCATTAGAATTATCTCTTTTTGCCACTATCTTACCTCTAAGGGGAACCCTTGGACTCTGTGCATGCTATTTCTTACTTTGAAATAGTACATACACAGCCAACTTCCTACAGGGGTGACTCCTCCTTGTTTTTCTCGTTATCTCCTCCAGCCTTGCCGCCAAAATTAGGGGCAGTGTCCGGAGGGGCGGGCATCTCCACTAGCTGGATGCCCTGTGGCGCTGTAACAAAGGGGGTGAGCCTTTGAGGCCTTACAGCCCTAAGGCAGGGTGCACTATACCACAGGTGAGGGCATAGTTGCCTGAGCACTATGCCCCTACAGTATCTAAGCCAAACCTTAGACATTATAAGTGCAGGGTAGCCATAAAGAGTATATGTTCTGGGAGTCTGTCAATTACGAACTGATGCCAGTGTGGAATTTATTGTGAAATACACCCAGAGGGCATCTTAGAGATGCCGCCTGAATACCAGTCCGACTCAGAGTGCTAGGCTGACCAGTTTCTGCCAGCCTGCTACAACCAGACAAGTTTCTGGCCACATGGGGTGAGTGCCTTTGTCACTCTGTGGCCAGGAACAAAGCCTGCACTGGTTGGAGGTGCTTCTCACATCCCCCTGCAGGAACTGTAACACCTGGCAGTGAGCCTCAAAGGCTCCTGCCTGTTGTTACAGCAGCCCAGGACATCCCAGCTAGTGGAGATGCCCGTCCCTCCGGACACAGACCTCATTTTTGGCGGCAGGTCTGGAGGAGATAATGAGAAAAACAAGGAGGAGTCACCTACCAATCAGGGCAGCCCCTAAGGTGCCCTGAGCTGAGGTGACCCCTGCCTTTAGAAATCCTCCATCCTGAGTTTGGAGGATTCCCCCAATAAGAATAGGGATGTGCCTCCCTCCCCTCAGGGAGGAGGCACAAAGAGGGTGTAGCCACCCTCAAGGACAGTAGCCATTGGCTACTGCTCCCCAGACCTAAACACACCCCTAAATTCAGTATTTAGGGGAGACCCTGAACCTAGGAAATCAGATTCCTGCAACCTGAAGAAAGAAGGACTGCTGACCTGAAAGCCCCGCAGAGACGACAGAGACACCTACTGACTTGGCCCCAGCCCTACCGGCCTGTCTCCAGACTCAAAGAACCTGCACAGCGATGCATCAAGCGGGACCAGCGACCTCTGAGGACTCAGAGGACTGCCCTGCACCTAAAGGACCAAGAAACTCCAGAGAACAGCTGCACTTTTCAGAAACTACAACAACTTTGAAACAACTTTAAAGAGACTCTCACTTCCCGCCAGAAGCGTGAGTCTTCACACTCTGTTGTCCTAGACTTGAGCTGAGGGCATCGGGTGCAAACACCACAGAGAGGACTCCCAGGTGACTCCAATGACGTGGACACCCTGAGTCGACCCACTTGCACCTCCACAACCACACCTGCAGAGATGATCCAGAGGCTTCCCCGGACCCCGACTGCCTGGTAACAAAGGAACCCGACGCCTGGACCAAGAACTGCACCCGCAGCCCCCAGGACCGAGAGGAACCACCTACCAGTGCAGGAGTGACCAGCAGACGGCCCTCATCCTAGCCCAGTCAGTGGCTGGCCCGAGAAGCCCTCCTGTGCCCTGCATGCATTGCCTAAGTGACCCCGGGTCCCTCCATTGCTTTCTATAGCAAACCCAATGCCTACTTTGCCTACTACACCCAGCCACCCCTGTGCCGCTGAGGGTGTGTTTTGTGGGCTTGTGTTTCCCCCCCGTGCTCTACAAAACCCCCTTGGTCTGCTCCCCGAGGACGCAGCTACTTACCTGTAAGCAGACTACGACTGGAGCACCCCTGTTCTTCATAGGCGCCTATGTGTTTTGGACCCTCCTTTGACCTCTGCACCTGACCGGCCCTGTGTTGCTGGTGCTGTGGCTTTAGTGTTGCCTTGAACCCCCACTGTGGGCTGCCTATGCCCAGGAGACTGACTTTGTAAGTGCTTTACTTACCTGAGAAACCTAACCAAACTTACCGCCCCCAGGAACTGTTGATTTTTGCAGTGTCTACTTTTAAAATAGCTTATTGCCATTTTAACCAAAACTGTGTGTACTACTGTTTTAAATCAAAGTTCTATACTTACCTGTGTGAAGTACCTTGCATTTTATGTACTTACCTCAAATCTTGAACCTTGTGGTTCTAAAATAAATTAAGAAAATATATTTTTCTATATAAAACCTACTGGCCTGGAATTAAGTCTTTGAGTGTGTGTTCCTCATTTATTGTCTGTGTGTGTACAACAAATGCGCAACACTACCCTCTGGTAAGCCTACTGCTCGACCACACTACCACAAAAAAGAGCATTAGTATTATCCAATTTTACCACTATCAACCTCTAAGGGGAACCCTTGGACTCTGTGCACACTATATCTCACTTTAAGATAGTATATACAGAGCCAACTTCCTACAACCTACTAACTAAAATCAATAAAATAATGTCAGCTTAGGCAGTAAGGGGGCATGTCAATGTCTGCTTATTCAATAAGAAGACATGATAGTAACTTTCTACGCATGTCTTGAAAACTTCACACTCTCTATGAAAGAGATAAGAGTCTGAAGTTAGGTGTAGAATGAAAACAGAATAGCCTTATAAAGCTAAAACAGGGAACTAGAGGAACTTGAATGGAAACTGTAACAGTGTTTACGACAGCCCCTCTTTCACCACTAAATTCCCTGACTACTGTTCTGTCATCAACGCCAGTACCGATACCATCAATATGCGAGTTTAGGATCCACTTTTAGATTTAACCTAGGAACAAGGCTTTCATAATGAGAAGGGCAGGAGTTAGGTGGGCATCCTTCTCTCCTATTCAGACTCTGATGAAGGTACCATTTTGCATTTCTAAAGTGTCTGCAATGCAAATACTTTTACTGCGGTCCCTTATGAGGACATTCCTTCTTTTAAGACAGTGCTATTCAAAGTGGCTAATGTCCTTCACTGCCTAAGCCAGTTGCACAGGTAAATGCTAACCTACTTACAGAAATCGTCCAGCCCATTTCCTCCAAATCTGAATCCCATATTGCTTTTTAATGAGGCTCTCCTAAAACCCTATCATATCTGTTTGGGTTAAGCTACCATCGACCTAGGCCACAGCTTGGTTGCTCATTATCATCGCCCTATTCTCAAACATTTCTGTCCTTTCATCCTTTGCCTGAGTGTCTGATACTTCGGGCTACTTGTTGCTCCAACGTTAATACTGGTTCATTTCCCTCTTCCTCCAACAGAGAGTCACAGTGGATCAAGGCAGTGGGAAAGAAATAGTTCTCATGAGAGAGCCAGTATCTTTGCCCATCCAATAAACAAGATGGAACCGCAGCACTCAATGTAGTTTCAATATAGTACAATCAATAATGAAAACGTCACAGATGTTCCAGTCTGATCCAGTCTCCTTAATTTATGAATCCAATATTATTCTTATACCTTCAATTGGTATCATCAGTTTCAATCAAGGAAGACCAGTCTTTCATAAAACAACTCACCGACAGCCAACACATGTTTCATCACAACATGTGACTTTTTAAAGGCAACAAGTAGCAAAAATATACTGTAGACAGCAAAATGCAACATCCACATTTAAGTAGATGAAATAAAGTTCTTAGAAATGTGTTATAGTGATGAATTGTCCAGAAGACCACTTATTGTTAGTCCAAAGAAGCAAATAGTTTCAAGCATCCAAAGCCTTAATACAGGAATACTTAAAATGTGACCAAGGACCATGAGAAGTCCCAATCCACGTAAAGCCGGATCAGCTTGCGATATAGCCACGTCGTGGGAGTCACCCATCTGCCCATCCAATGGCACACACCTGTTGGTGTGCTACTCCTATGCTTTTTGGGAGTTGGAGCTGATGGTGTGCCTCCTTCTACTGGAACATACGAGAAGACACTTAGATGAAGTAGTTCATGATGTATTTGGGGCTGCAAAGCAAATTCTTAGATCTGGTCTTAACTTACTGGATTTGGTAGCCAAGTTTATGGGTTTCTCTGTGGTCATTCATAGAAACGGGTGGATGTTCTCCATTGCTCTACCTTCTACTTCTACGTTGGCACTCCATCAACGCGTTCCACTGACTTCTTTGTATCGTACATGGAGATTCCCCCTCACTTTTCAGAACTCTGTACACTTAACTGCATTTTTTCTGTAAATCTGCCACACATGACACATCTTCTATAAGACTGCTTTTGCTCCTTGGGTAAGATGCAATAGAAAGGGTTCCTGAGTTTGAGAATTCCTTCTTCCTAGGGCAGTCTTTATGTATTTGTTATGGCACAGATATCTTTAGCCCTGAAGTCTGGAGTTTCTCTAATTCAACCTGCAGAATGTGGTTTATTCAGACTCTCAAACAGGTTTTGTGTTCTGTAGTAGGTTTTACTGGTTTTCAACTTGCACTTCTGCCGATTGGCTTAGCTTCAGCACGTCATGCAGATTATGTTGGTTATGATAGTCAATATTAGTGAATCAGGGAAAGACTAATTTACCTGTCTCATGTACTACTAAATACAGGTGGCGGGTCCCCATGACTGAGAACGATTTCCACGCTGAGAATGGTCATTTTGTGTTTGGGGATCTTCTCTTCACTTGCTTTCATGTCTTCACCGTAAGCTTCTACACCGCCCCTCTTAAGGATGACGGGGCTGCTGTTGGATGCCTTACAAATTGCCAATTTTCCCAGGATTTGTTAGGATGTGCTCCTAACCATACTTCCGGGACTGAACCATAAACTTGCTGACCAGAAGAAGGTAGATGATTTTTTTTGCGTCATCTGACCGACTATTGTCATCTTCTGAAGGAAGTTCAGCTTATACTTTACATTGGAATGTCATCACAGTTTCTACTGTGAGATTTTTCCCTCTTGGGTGGAATTTTCACTCTAATATCATGCCTTGTCTCATTCTTTCATGTATTCACATTCACAGGAAAACTCATCAAAATGGTGAATTTTGATCCTAATTGCAATAAGACAACAGGAAAAGAGTTGGCCCAAAGGACCTGTTAGAGTTCTGTTTGTCTTCCACTTCCATTCATGATGGATCTCCTTTTATTTGAGAGGGATAGGTACTTCAAACAAATGTACAGACATGGCTGCTTCATTACAGGTACAAGGCTGAGACTACCTGAGCCATCTACATTGTCCCTTAGGTGATGAAATTATATTGGCTGACTATGACTATAGTGGGATGCAGGATTTGTTTTGTGTGATGTACCAAATAGGGGTTGATTCTTCTTTTTGCTGGTATGTTTCATGTAACCTTTGGCAAGGGTTTACTTTTGTTCCCCTGATGAGTCATCCTTTTTTCCTTGACGAGAGTGACTATCAGGCCACAATGGGGCCAGATTGATCCTCGTTTCTGATGGGTTGTTGATGTGAACCAAAGCAGAGTTGGATTTATTATTGTTCTGCTTTATGACTTTATATTTTCTGGATACCATGTCTGTTTGACATGTTTCAGGGTTACTGGTTTAGTCTGTACAGCAGCGATTTTCTTCATTTAGACTGACATGTTGGTTCTTCTAACCTTTGCTTAGTTTCCTTTTCTAGAGCTCTTTTAGCTGCAGCCTCATCCCAAGGAGGAAAGGAGACTGGACTTCCTACACCTTTTCTGAATTCTAAGTATTATATCCTTTGATCTTGACAATTTTATGGCTGGCTAATCTTTGTTGCATACATTAGTTCCATGAGGGCACTGTGGCCCAGAAGCACACTTTTGTCCTGCTCCATTATTGGAGGCAAAACCAGTTTCTTTGGCACTGTCAAGAAGTGTCCCTGGCTTGCCACGTTAGTATCTGGGCCTTAGGAATGCAAAGGCACACACTTGATGAGCCCATGTGGCAAGGTTTTTGTAACTAAATTAGTTTTGATTCGTGGGATAAGGAATTAGTAGAATTATGCATTTTAAGAATAAGTTACTTACCTTTGGTAAAGGTCATTTGGTGTGCTTACTCTCTATGCCTGCTGATTCCCCAACGGACCATCCAACTCTCTTTTCTGAGAGAGTGTTCTTGCATGTTTTATAAGGCTCCAAGTTAGGTTCCTACAATCCATTCCTGCCAGCTTCTTCAGTCTTGTTTCCTCCTATTGCTGCACAAAAAAATCTATGGATAACTGACATCATAGTGCCGGAACTGTACCATAAACAGCTCATTGACATCACATATGCCGCACTGCAGTAGATCGTGAAATGTGGTATCAACTTAACACCCAGGAGAGCTATTTTAATTTTCCCAATCCTTTCTGACGGCTTGGGAGATTCATAAAGTGAGGAATCTGTGGGTGGAGTACTCACCAGAAAGAATACTGAACGTAAATAACCTTTTCTTCTGGCAGCTAAAGTCTGTCAGAGTGAAGAATCGTAAATGATTAATGGTAACATTACCACCACTTAGTCCTAACAATTAATGTCTGTTCTGCAGTAAGTTATTTGCTTAACTTTCTATACAATGAAAATTTTAAATAACATTTGATATTTTCTTTTTTGCTGCATGCAGATATTGTCCCAATCCTTACCTCCACAGTAATTGAATGTCACAGAGCAGGATTGAGAAACTCTTCCTTCAGTTTTGCTGCAATGTTAATGAGACCTGAATACCGCAATAAAATAGACACAAAATACAAAAAAAAGATAGAGGCAATGGTCAGGTAAACAGAACTTTGTATGTGTTTTCTATAATGTAATGTTGTCCTTGTTATTGTGTGGGTGTGCATGAATGATTCAAAAAGTTTTTTGTTTGTTTGTTTTTTGTTTTTAAAAAGGATCACTGCTACTCAACCAAAAATGAAAACGTCTCAGCGTATGTCACAAAGATTCCTAGTTTTCAAAGAATGTTGAGGTTGTACTAGTAATAGATTGTTCTCTGTGGTATCTGCATGGAGCAGGCGCCAAAAGAAAACCTACTACTTCACTGGAGGGGAGGTGTGCTGGAGGAAGGTGACATGATAATGAGTGGGAATACTTTTCAACCTAGCCCAGAGGTAAGTAACAGGTCCTTGAAAAAAATAAATATGGTAGGGTTATCAATATGACATGGATAATAAGGCATTCCACTACCTTTCTCCCTTATGCTGTCTTCCATTGAGCTAATTGTATCTCCTGTAGGAGTCTGAACAAGAATTATATGTGGCTTAAAGCCTACTCTTAAAATTCTTAGACTGATTAGACGAGATCACATAAATTGATGGTCTTTATGAATTAGCAAAACAGAAACACATAAGCTCTCATGAGCAGGAAAATATGTTAATGGCTGTGACTGAATAAGCCTTGGGCAAGTGTAGTGTGACCATGCTATGGAGGTGAAGATAAGGGGTGCTGCCAGAACATCTGACCATGGTAGCGCCCTTCATTTTTCTTCTCTGTATACCTTTGCGGCTTAGGTGCAGGGCAAACAAGGAGAGGACATACCTAGGGGAGATGGCAGCTGTAATGGCAGTGGCCACTTGCATTGTTGTCTCAGTGAATAGAGATATTGGGAAATTCCACATCTGCTGGGTGAGGAAAACTGAGGTGGATGCTCCGAGGAAGAATAGCAAAAGTCTCACTCATGGCCCATAAACCACTTAGGAGCCAAAGAGAAGATGGAGAACAGCTTTTCTAACGGATACATCTTCCTGCAGATTCCTTACCTTATGAATACTCCTTCCAGGCTTCAGACAAGCCTAGCAAACTTTTTTTTCTCAGCAATAAGTTTCCAGCGCTGTCACGTGGTGCCACGTCACTTCACATGCGACTGCACTTCTAGATCAGACATCATCTTAATATATAAGGCACGAGTGCGCTGGCTTTTAGTTCCTGTCTTTCAGCACCTCATCAGTGCTGTCCACAGCTCTTTAGTGATGTCTCAGTGACAAAATTCTCAACTATCAAAAGCAACTATGTTGTGTCATCAGGCTTCAAGAAGAAGGTGCCCCTTTCAGATTCCATTGATGACTGTATGTGATATCCGATGTCACGACACAATGCCTTGACCTGCAACTCCCACATGCCATTACGGAGTGGGAGGCCAAATCATATTTGGCTAAGGCCCTCAGTAAGTACCCCAAGTGTATTCTCTGACCCAAAGGTAAGTCAAATTCCAAGGAAAATTACCCTGAGAAATCTTCCCACAAACAGCATCATAGGAAGGGGAAGTCCTTTTCCCAGGACTGTTCGGAGTCTTGCCCCCATTTGTTGACATTGCACTCCTCCTGGGCATCTGCTGAATCTCCAGCTCCTAGGACGTCAGGGTCAGAGTTCTCCGGGCCTTCAGCCAACCCCATTCAGGTTGACGCTCTCTGGCTAGCAATGCTTGATCTTTTTAGGAAGGCCCAGCACACACTGGGCTACCCCTGGGTGGTGGATTGTGTAGGAGCAATTGTGGGGTGGCGGAGTGTTCATTTGGGTTTGGTGGTTACAGCACTCTAATCCTGTTGGTGCACCCTCACGGGCTCAGTCCCACACCCAGAAGCCACTAACGGACACGCGCTATGTCTGTGGTGACACCCTCCATGGAGTTTTCTCCAGTGCTGGCACAAAGTTGTTAGGATAAATTATCTCTGTGGCTAATTTCAACAATGAATCATTATCTGAGTACCTTTCCAGGGCCCAAACGTTTGTCTGCTTATGGGAAAGTCTTGGTTCAGATGCTGGCCTTCACCTTGACTTACAGAATGCCAGCAGCCTAGATATTTCTCCAGAAGGGGACATTCCTTACCCCTCTGACTTGTCTCGAAGGAGGTCATGTCTTTCACAACAGTTGTTTGGAAGGCAATAGAGGCCTTGAAACTTACTTTGCCTTCTACGGAAGTGACAAACCTTTTTGTCGAAGTCTTGGAACCCTCCACAATTAGCTCAGAGCCCTGGCTCCCATTTAGCTAGACTGTCCTAGACCCTATAATGGCTGCCTGAATAAACCCTTTTAGGTTCTAGGAAATTGTAGGCAGATCACAAGACGCCAATTCTCTGCCCCAGAGACTCACACATTTGTTTTGTCCTCCCACCTGTCACTGAAGGGTGTGGTGGTTCAGGCATCATCCTCAATACAGAACACAAATGCCTTTCCTATGGCTTCTCTGGATAGAGGCTGTAAGAAAGTAGATGCAATGTTTTGCTTCCTGCAGTTTGATGCTACACACATCTAGTCCCATTGGCTTTTTGGGATGCAATTCCCTTGCTGTGGCATAACCCACAATCATCAGCCTTGCAGAGCACATGAAGAAGCCTTTCTCGGACCTTGTGAGTGTCAGTGCACCAAAGTGAATCTGAAAATATGGCTTTGACTCTGCAGATACCATTGTCAGGTCTGTGGGCATGACTGTCTCGTTGTCACAAATTGAGGGGCTATCACAACAGACCATTGGTTTGTCCTAGTGACCTGCTAAGAGCCTTCCCTTCCTGTCCTTCCCACTAAACCACCTCTGTTCCTTCAGGTTTTGCTTGCTGACTCAAGGGGCCATACAAATGGTGCCTCCAGAAGAAAGGACAATGAGATTTTATTCCCTTTACTCCTTAGCCTCCAGGAAGGACGGTGACTTGAGTCATGTCCTGAACCTCTGGCTTTTGAATCCATTCATCTTGCAGGACCAGTTTAAGATGGGGTCCCTGAGCCGTGTTCAGGTGGCCTTGAACTCAAGACCTTCAGTGCATTTATTTCCATGTACCACTTCGCCCACCCACAGTCTAGGCTTGAGGCTCACAGTCTGATCCCAGCACTATTAGTTTGTGGTCCTCGTGTTCAGATGAATGACAGCACCATCGGATTTAATAAAGGTGCTAGCGGTCATAGCAGCTTCATTGCGGACGTTGGTAGTCCATGCATTTCCATATTTACATCACTGGCTAGTGAAGGCTGATCCTGGTAAATGTCAGCAGAGGATGGTTCGCCTCCTCTTAACCCAAGCTTTACCATCAATGTCCAGAAGTCTCACCTCATTCCCACAGAGAGGCTGCTTTTATTGGGGTGGTGCTTGGCACAGCACTTATGAAAGTCTTCCCTCCTCTTCAGAATATTATGGATATTCAGGCGATGATCCCAATGCATATTTCTCAAGCTTGTATCTAGGTCTGGTCTTGCACCTGTTAGGTCTCATTCATCTTGTAGGTTCCCCACGCCAGATGGTGGCTGAGAGCCCTCCAGTGTTGTCTGAGAAGGCAGTGAAGCATCAAGGAATTATTTTGCTGAGGTGCAGATTTTCCAGTCAGTGCATCAGGATTTACACTAGTGGATGAACCCCTTCAACCTGCTAAGGGATCGCCCATTTAGTCCTCTGCAGGATCATTCTACTGTGGCTACAGATGTCTCCTTACTGGACTGGGATGCTTATGTATGCAGATTCTGTCATATGGCATCAACAATGGCCATTATCTGGGCGGACAGGGTAGTGTAACGTTCCAGACCCTTTCTTAGGAAACAATTCAGTCATGGAAGTGGGTGCAGCAATGGAAAATCTTCTTAGTAGCGGCTCATTTAGCTGGCTTTTTCAATGTGAAGGCAGATGCTCTCAGTTGCATGTCTCTGGTGGGCCATGAGTTGGAACTACACCATGAGGTGACAAAGGGTTATATTTCACAGGTTTGGGTTTCGTTTTGTGGATCTCTTCACACACTGCTTAGAGTAAAACATGTCCTCGTTTTGTGCAATAAACTTCCCTTTGAATGCTTTGCTGCCGGATGCCTTTAGGTTCGACAGGTCTCAGGGCTTGCTGAATGCATTTCCTCTGACTCTGCTTCTGTTAAACGTCTTGTATACTTTCCTGGAGGATCGGGCACAGCTGATTCTAATCACCCCCAGGCTGGGCAAGGAGGTTAGGTACACTGATTTGTTGGTACTCAGTATTCGGCTGAACCTTCCTTGAGTGGCCCTACTTTTGCTGCAGAATAACCATGTCCTCCACTCTTAATTCCCAAATGCTATGGCTGCACACCTGGAGCTTTAATGGTGCCTGTCAGAGTCCTTTTGCCTTCCTGATAAGGTTGCACTCATTTCTTTAACTGGTTCGAGTCAGACGATTTCAACCCCTTTCCAATGTTTTAAAGATTAATTTGTCCCACTCTCAGTCCTGATGGTGGCAGCTCCAGTTAAAGGCTACCTGGTGTCTCTGCCTGCTTTCATGTGTCTACCTGATCAACCTTCTTTGTTTAGATCAGCACTTGTGGAGCATTTTGTCAAAAAACTTTGATTTACTTGTTCCTTTGCATGTTTATTGTTCCTCATTACAATTTGAGCCTTGTTTTGACTTTGTTGATGGCATCTCCTTTTGAGCCAATGCACAGCTGCCTTGTTTGACTTTTTGCTCTGAAAACAGCTTTTAAGGATGAAAAGCAAGCAGGAGTAATGGACACTATCAGTTTGTTTACCCTTCATTGCAGAACATTATGGAGACTGCTGCGAGTGAGAGCTTGTTCGATCTGCCATTTACCCCAACACTA
The DNA here is from genome assembly GCF_031143425.1 of Pleurodeles waltl. Lineage (NCBI taxonomy): Eukaryota > Metazoa > Chordata > Amphibia > Caudata > Salamandridae > Pleurodeles > Pleurodeles waltl. The sequence goes on along the minus strand of NC_090437.1, from coordinate 1,025,642,659 downwards.
AACAGTAGTCCAGTTTGTGCCTTTTAATTTCCCCTAAGAGGGTTGACTGACCCACCTGTGCTGTTCTTTTATTTAGTTTTCCTTTTTTTGTTGTATATAGTTTTCCTTGTAACACTTGATTGATGTTGCCTACCCCTATGCTTCTTCTTTTGTTCTTTATTATATTAATTTCTTTAGCAGTGTACTCTTTGTTTGCCAATTTGTATCTGTGCCTGACTTAGGACAGTCATTACCCTGATTGCCTTGAGATGGGCAACTACAAGCCATTTAGTATTGATCCTTGACCATATGCTCAGGGGGCGGTCACTCGCTTGCCGTAGGCACAGACAGACAGGCTTGCTTTAGGCATGCCTATTGCAACCATGGTGGGTGGAGGCAATTCATGCTATTTGCTTGCATTTTGTCAGTTCACACCTGTTTGGTAAGTCCCTTCTTTGGTTGTTCTCTCCTGATTAGCCTCTTAATGATGAGGTAAAACCAGCACTTAGGATGGAGGAGGGAAAATGTGGCCCTACCGTAGATGGCAGCTGCATGCAAATAAAACAACCGACCCACCCTTACTGCTGACTTTTTTAATGGTGTTACGGCTGTAGCCAATCGCCACCTTCTAAAAGTGGCCATTCAGAAAGAGAAACTGCAAGAACCTTTTATAACTGATACCTGGTGAAACATAAACAGGATCTGAAACTAAGAAAAGGTGGAAGAATAATTATGATTTTTTAATTCTAAATCTTCCTTTTGAAGTAAGTCCTAACACACAACCTCCAGGCTGAGAAATTTCAGTGCTTTCTTTTCCTATTTTCATTTTAAAGTAGGAATCATTTTCGTTTATCAACCTGACTGCTCAGTGGGGTTTTTACATGGTTAAATTAAATTGTGGTCTCCAGTACAGTACAGTACAGTAAATGTAAGGAACTAGTTGGTTTAGGGTATTTTAATGATTGTAGAGAATATGCAAATTCTCCCTTTTTTTCTTTGTTTGTTCAAGAGTATGACCTCTTTGAACCTTAAGCAAAGAGTAGTTGCTGCCACTCATAATGGTGGCCGCACTCTAGATTTGAGTTTTAGTCTTTCTTTCGGGTCTAAGATCGGTTCCTGTCATATATTTTCATGCTGTGAGCACAGAATAGTCTTCTTTGAAATTTTAGACTTGGGGAATGTGAAGGAGAAAGGTGTCTGATGCTTTCTGATCATATCAAATTAATATGTGGGACAAATGATGTAATGAAGAATTTTTCTATTCAGCCTGAGGTGAATTTGTTCTCTGCGTGGGTTCTTTAAATGCTAATCACCCAGAAGAGTAGATGAGTAATTTATAAAGTATTTCCAAAATAAACCTTTCTATGTTTCTGACCCATAACCACAGTTTTTGAAATGTAAATATTTAATTTCCATATTCAAAAAGCAAAATCATTACTGTTTAAGTTGAAAAGGAAATGGCTAAAGGGCTGTGATGTGACTACAAAATCATGCTATTGTGGTCAAACACACAAATATATATTCATTTTAGAATGCTAGAAAAGAAGAAAGTCTTCAAAAAGTCTTATTGCACAATAATATTCTCATGATTTAAAACCGTAGCTTACATATTCAGTTGAATGGAAGGCAAGTAAGTGAACCCACCCAGGGTTAGAAGTTAAAATTGAGCTCTATAGACCTTGAAAGGTGGTCTTATTCAAAAACAACTTCTCCAGTTTGTTGTTCAGAAAAGAGATTGATGTAGTACTTATGATCCAAATATTCTGTATCACAAAATGTTGAAAAAAACAGCCAACACGTGTTTCGCCCCTTCAAGGCTGAGAGCCTAGGGCTTTCTCTAAGCTGCAGAAGCAAGTAACGTAATTCTCAGTCCTTAGAACCTAAGGAGAAGTGTAACCATCACCCTATGTGACGAGTGCTATTAAAAAAAAAAAAAAGGATGGGAAGTAAAGAGGTGAACACCCAGAGATACTGGAAGTAACAAGGCATGGTCTTTGGTTTTTCCCGTGAAGACTATAAATAACAGGAAATGATATCCCTAAGGCATGCATTCCCTACTATTTGGTACATGCTCACAGCAGGAAATGCTGATCATAGGATGCAGAGTAAGAAGGAAGAAAAAACAATGAAGGAAAAACAATATAATTGCAAACCGCTCGTGCTGGCGTGTGATTTAGATATGCCAAGGATTGAATGGGATGATTAAAGATTTTGTGCCAAGGTGAGAAGTATCATCTGGGTGATGAAGGTGACCTCGTCAGAGGAACAGAAAGAAGTAGGCCCTCATCAACATGCACGACGCCAGAGGTTGAGTGGTCTCAAAACTAGTGGTCAGCTATACAATACATCAGAGTCTGATAGACAGCAGTGACTTGTATACATATTTCACAATCTTTTCATTTTCAGACATTTTTTCAGTGTGAGTACATCTGTATGTCAAAATACTTTCAATAAGACCAGTATATATTGATAATACATTTTCATAAAGATCAGACAATCTGTATACAGAGTGTGCATATAGTGCAGATAGTATACTGTAATGCAGGATTGGCCTATTCTTTTCTGTTTATGACATTATAGTGATCTACTGGAGCATTCTGCAGTGCTGTTACCTCAAGAAAAAGCTGGCAGAATGTAGCTAGCAAAAGTTAAATCACACGCTGTCAAGTCTTTGGGGAGCGGTTAGGGAACCTTGCCGCATTATGGTAGGCATGCATAATGAATAAACATTATAGACGTGGGTCTATGGAGAGTAGTCAGTATCTTATGTGGCATACTTGAGGAAGGGGTAGGGGATCAGAATTTCCATGACATTGCATATGGCTGCTCTGAAACCACTAAGATATAAATTTGAAGAGGCCATGAGGGTTCCGCTATTTCAGAGTGGTGAGTGGAGGGGACCCACGTGGGCGCATTAGAGGAGTGAAAACGACAGGTTGACTGCCTCATGGGGTCCAGTATCATTTTTGGTGTGTTCCACCTAGTCATGCAAGATTGTGTCCCAATACTTTGCTAGGGAGTACCTGCACAACCCTCTCTCCTCTGTGGAGGGCTGTGCTTTCTGTCCCCGTCCATTGTATAACCTCTTGTCTCCATTGCGCTATCTGTGATGGTGGACCTTTCAAGTTCATTGTTATAGCTGCTCATTTGGCCAGTAGGAGGAACAAATCCATAAATCTTGTGGTGACGTTCTTGATTTGCTCTAGGGAACAACCCCAGTAGACAGTGTTGCCTCTGTAATCTCTGTGCGCTCTGTGGCCTATGTGATTTATCTCTGAGTCAGAATGATTGCAGTGCGAGGCAGGACCAGACCATAAGTAACAAAATCAGCTTGCAGCGACCTACATCATAGGCAAATATCCGTTGCCTTAGGATAAATCAAATGCAACCTGTGAAGTGTTAGGGTCTATGTAGGATATGCAACTGTATGCACCAAAATCAGGCATTCCTGGGATTTTACGTGGATACTCGAGGACTCGAAACCATTCAAAATCATTAATGTCCTGCCACAATGATTCCCCCATTTATCTCTCAGTGGCACTAATACTGTAGAAGGGTCGCATTGGAAGGACTTGAAAAGCCATGTAACAAGCTGACTGCCATGCCCAATGTTGTGTAGCTTATGGAGGAGTGTGAGAGTTTCCACTTCTAGCTCTCTAATAACCCAGTGCTGGGGGATGTATATCATTTTGCTGTATAGTAGACAGGACCTCCATGAAGGCCATACTGGATCTGCAGGTCTTGGAAGGTCATCAAGGTCTCTTGGGAGCACAAGTCCCCTAGCAGAGTGATGCCTGCAGCTATCCAGAACAACAGAATTCTTTTTTGTAATGTGTCCTGCTAGGAGGGATGTCCTTGAGGGCGAATACGGCTGCTGGCTTTCGCCACGTGTAAAGCTATTTTCAAGCAGGTCTAAGTCATCCGTAACATCAGGGAATGTGTTTAAGGATTTATGTGTTTAAGGATTTATAGAGCGCACTAATCACCCGTTAGGGTCTCAAGGCGCTGGGGGGTAGGCATCGGGGGGGGAGCTACTGGTCGTAGAGCCATGTCTTGAGGCGTTTCCTGAATGTTAACAGGTCTTGGGTCTGGCGAAGGTGGAGCGGTAGGAAGTTCCAGGTCTTGGCGGCTAGGTGAGAGAAGGATCTTCCTCTGGCGGTGGTGTGGCGGATGCGGGGGATGGAGGCGAGGGCGAGGCTGGCGGAGCGCAGATTGCGGGTGGGGGTGTGGAAGGTGAGCCTGTCATTGAGGTAGGCTGGGCCTGTGTCGTGGAGGGCCTTGTGTGCTTGGATGATGAGTTTGAAGGTGATCCTCTTTGATACTGGTAGCCAGTGAAGGTCTCTGAGGTGGGGGGAAATGTGGTCGCAACGTGGGGTGTCCAGAATGAGGCGGGCGGATGCGTTCTGGATTCTTTGCAGCTATAAGGCGTTTCCGTAGTCCAAACGGCTGCTGACCACGGCGTGGGTGGCAGTTTTCCTGGTTTCGACGGGAATCCACTTGAAGATTTTGCGGAGCATGCAGAGTGTGTTGTAGCAGCCAGAGGAGATGGCATTGACCTGCTGAGTCATGCTGAGTGCGGAGTCCAAGATGAAGCCTAGGTTGCATGCGTGGGTGGTGGGTGAGGGTGCGGTTCCTAGGGAGGTGGGCCACCAGGTGTCATTCCAAGTTGAGGGGTTGGTGCCAAAGATGAGGATTTCTGTCTTGTCTGTGTTTAACTTGAGGTGGCTTGATTCCATCAAGCTGGCGATGGCGTGAAGTCCGTTGTGGAGGTTGTTCTTTGCAGTTGTAGTGTCTTTCGTGAGGGAGAGGATGAGCTGAGTGTCGTCTGCGTAGGAAACTATGTTGATGTGGTGGGTTCGTGCGATGTTGGCGAGGGGGGCCATGTAAACGTTGAAGAGCGTGGGGCTGAGCGAAGATCCTTGGGGAACGCCACAGATGATTCTGGAGGCTTCTGACAGGAACGGTGGGAGGCGGACCCTCTGGGTTCTGCCTGAGAGAAATGACGAGATCCAATTGAGTGCCTTGTCGCAGATTCCAGCGTTGTGGAGGCGTGTGCAGAGAGTGTGATGACATACCGTGTCGAAAGCTGCGGAGAGGTCCAGGAGGATGAGTGCTGCTGTTTCTCCTTTGTCTAGCATGGTCCTAATGTTGTCTGTGGCAGCAATTGAGTGCAGCCTCCGTGCTGTGGTTTCTGCGGAATTCGGATTGGGAGGTGTCGAGTACCTTGCTGTCTTCCAGGAACCGGGGTAGTTGGCTGCTTACGATTTTTTCGATGATCTCGGCTGGGAAGGGGAGGAGGGAGATCGGCCGGTAGTTGTTGGGGTCGTCTGGGTCTGCCTTTGGTTTCTTCAGCAGGGCGTTGATTTCTGCGTGCTTCCATCTTTCTGGGAAGGTGGCTGACTCGAAGGAGCTATTGATGGTTTTGCAGAGGTGGGGGGCGATGATGATGTTTTCCTTACTGAAGATATGGTGTGGACAGGGGTCCGATGGTGATCCGGAGTGGATGGAGGCCATGGTGGTGGCGGTGTCCTCTATGTTGACGGGGGTCCAGGTGTGGAGGAGGTGGGTGTTGCTTGGAGCGTTGGGTTCTTGGGTGTTTGTAGTTAGCTCGTGGGTCTGGGGTTTGAAGCTATTGTGGATTTCTTCTATCTTTCGACGGAAGTGGGTTGCCAGTGAGTTGCAGAACTATTGTGATGGCGGGGGTTCGTTGGAGCAGGTCCTAGGGGTGGAGAGCTCATTGATGATGCCGAAGAGCTCTTTACTGTTGTGAGCGTTGGCGTCGATGCGGTTTTTTAAGTGGGTCCTTTTGGTGGTGCGGATCAGTTGGTGATGTTTGCGTAGGGCATCCTTGAAAGCGATGTAGTTGGAGTTGGTAGGGTCAAGGTGCCAGGCTTTTTCCATTCTGCAACATAGCCATTTGGATTCCTGTAGTTCTGGGGTGAACCAGCTGGCCTTGATTTTGTGGGAGGTGTTTGTGTTTTTTTGAGCGGTGCAAGGGTGTTGGCGCAGTCTTCTATCCGGCGATGCAGGTTGGTGGTGGCTGTGTTGGGGTCCAGGGTACCAGGGGGTGGGGCCCGGGCGAGAGTGGAGATCAGTTGATCCTTTGATATTTTGCTCCAGTTGCGTCAGGGGGTTGTGTGCGGTGGTGGTGAGTGACTGGTGTCTGGTAGGAGAAGTGGATGCAGCGGTGGTCTGTCCAGCTGAGTTCGGTGGTGTGGCTGAAAGAGGTCGTGGTTGCTGGCTGAGAAGATGGGGTCGAGTGTGTGGCCTGCGGAGTGGGTGGGTGAAGTGACCAGTTGCTTGAGGCCGAAGTTGGCGAGGTTGTCAATTAGGTTTGTGGTGTTGATATTGTTGTTATTTTCTAGGTGGAAGTTTAGGTCACCGAGGAGGATGTAGTCTGTTGAGGCGAGGGCTTGGGAGCTGATGGCGTCGGCGATGTCGTCGCAGAACTGCGGTCTGGGTCCAGAGGGTCTGTAGACCAGTGTTCCTCTGAGTGTGTTGTTGGCGTTGATGTGGATTTTGAAGTGGAGGTGCTTGTCGGAGTTGATGGTGTCGTGGGAGTTGGTGGAGACTCTTATGGTGTTTTTGTGGACTATGGCGATTCCTCCTCCTGGTCTGTTGATTCGGTCTCTTCTGGTGATCTTGTAGTTTTCTGGTATGGCTATGGCTACGTCTGGCTCTGAGGCGGAATTCATCCAGGTTTCAGTGAGGAATGCGACATCGGGCGAGTATGTGGTCAGAAGGTCCCAGAGTTCAATTGCATGTTTGTGGACGGAGCGGGTGTTAAGTAGGATGCATCTTAGGCGGTTGTCTGTTTTGATTTGGAGTTTGGAGGTTAGGTTGCAGGTGAAATTGCAGGCTTTGCAGAAGGGTCCTTTGGTGCGCGTCGGTATGGACTGGAAGCAGATGGAGGAGCGTCCTGGATTAAGGGCGTGGAGTTCGTTGGCAGTGTAAAGGTGTTCGGTGGCACGGGAGGCGTGTTGGCCAGGGGGGGTCTGGTGCTGGGCGCGGTCTTGGCGCAGACGGGCTTGCCGTTGGCGCTCCAGCGGCGCGTCCGCACTGTGGCTGCCATAAGAGGGGAGGTGGGAGGGAGTGGCAGCTGGGAGGAGGGAGGGAAACCTCCAATGGAAGTGCGGGGGGTGGGGGCAGCAGGAGTCAGGAGCGGGAAGAGTTCCAAGGAGGAGGGAGGGGGCGGGCCGCGGGGAAGCAGCGGCGCGAACCTTCCGGGAGAGGAGAAGCCAACAAGCCCAAACAAGCCCAAACGAGCCAAAAACAATGGCAGCACTTACCGGAGCAGTGGCCTGCAAGATGCCCAGAGTTTGGGACCCTAGGGCTTAAGGCTCTATGGAGAATCATATCCTGATTTTTGAAACTGTGATCGTCCAGTCTCCCTATGACGACATCCCGACAAGCAGTATGATAGCTACTTAAGCCATGCTGTGAGGCCGTTATAGAAGAAATTAGGTGCTCCCAAATCTCTTCCTGTTGGCAGCAGTTTCATTTTATCTAATGAAACTCTGCATCTCCCTCTGCCCCATACTGGGCTCACTAAGAGGGAATCTAATTTGTAGAATGTCCCGGGAGGACCTTTAATGGAAGGTCTGCAAAATAGTATAAGGGGGAGCATCACCATCTTGAACAGGGCTAGCCCCCTGTTATCGACAACCTAAGGGAGGACCAAAACTGAGTCATTAAGCAAAGTGAACTTGTTGCCCCATCTAAATTGCCCTCCAGGTTATCTGCTTGATAGAGGCATATAACTAGGTATTTAAAAGTATTAGGGTCTAGGTTAGTTGGTTGGTTCCTAAATACATTTCTTGCTCTGGTTTCAGCTGCTAGAGAGGGTACCTCAGGGATTTGTTGTCATTGACTTTGAGCCCTGAGAGAATTTTGAGTTCCCGCAGTGCCTCTGCGATGGGTGACATATTTGCGCGTAGGCCCCTTACATAAGTAAGCGTGTCATCCACATACAAATAGATGATTTGAGCTATACTGACCGGTTTTGACTCTTGCCGTAGGGCTGGTGTAGGGAAGTCCCTCTTTTTGGCATGGTTACCCCAACTTTTTGCCTGTTTTCAGTGTGCTTAGATTGTTTTCACTGGGATCCTGCTAACCAAGACCCCAGTGATTGTGCTCTGTCCTCTACCCTTTACACCTCAAAATTGGCATACTGATGTACCACTGTAAGTCCCTAGTATATGGTACTTAGGTACCCAGGACATTGATACACCAGGGGTCCCCCATAGGCTGCAGCATGTATTATGCCACCCATGGGAGCCCATGCAAACTGTGTCTGCAGGCCTGCCATTTGCAGCCTGCATGAAAAGTTGCATGCACCCTTTCACTGCAGGGCACTACACCAGCTCATTGTAAGTCACCCCTGTGGTAGGCCGTTCCAGCCATAAGGGCAGGGTGCAGGTCCCTGTGTGTGTGGGCACCCCGCAAGAGCAGAGTTGCCCTACAAACTCCAGTTCCAATTCCCTGGACTTCGTAAGTGAATGAAAGCCATTTTAGCTATCTACTGGCCATAGGTCACTGCCTATGGTCCAGCTACATAATGGCAACTCTGAACCTAGACATGTTTGGTATCAAACATGTCAATATCATAGCCCAATATTGATGCCTGTACTGGTCGCATGATTCCATGCACTCTGGGGGCTCCTTAGAGGACCCTCCAGCATTGCTTCTACCAGTCATCCAGGGTCTGCAAGCAGCGCACGCTCATACAGGATTCTGCCCTCATGCTGCTTGACCAGCTCAAGCAAGGGAAGGCATAACAAAGGATTTCCTGTGCTTTGTAATAGGTGTTACAAGGCTGGGGAGGGGTAGCCTCCCCATGCCACCGGCTTGCTTTGAAGGGCACATTTGGTGCCCTCCGTACATGATCCAGTTTGCACCGGTCAAGGGACCCCTGGTCTATTTATGGGCTATTTAGGGACTCCCTTGTGGCTGCGTCCCCAGATTTAGCATGCAAGGCTTCACCAGGATTCCTCTGCAACTACCTCTTATGCTCCTGGCCACCGGAACTGCTACTGAACTACACAGGAACCGAACAAGACTGCAACTCTGAGACGACCTCTTCTTGCAACATTGTTTCCGCAGCTCCTGTTTGCAACATTTCCTCCGCTGTGCATTCTCTGAGGTCAGCAAGAAGGAATCTCGCTTGGAGTGAAGGAGTCAGTCCTCTGCATCTGTAGGGACCTAAGGCAATGACATCTGGCTGCTGAGATCTGCTCTCCTGCAAAGATTCTCCAACAGAGGTGGTAGTTCTGAGGGGTCCTCTGGGTCCCCTCTGCCTTCTGTTCAACTTGGGAGACAGTGAGCCCTTGCCTCTTCCTCCAGGGCAGAATTCCTGTGCACCACGAATTTTGCAGCAACCAAGGCTTGTTGACTCCTGCTCAGAAGGATCTTCAGGCTCCAAGTAGCCCCAGCTCCCAGCACTCTACCTCTGCAATGACAGTCTCCTCTCTGCTGCTCCGGCTACATGGGACTCCTCTTTAGGTGTGCTGCCTGGACCTCACTGTGATTTAATGTGCCTGCTGCCAATGGGGTGCTCGTCGGGGCTTCAACTGCTTCTGCTGGCTCTCCTGTCTTCCTAGGATCAGTCTGGAGCCTCTCCAAGGGTCGAGTCCCCTGGACCTTGCTGGTCCTCTTCACCTGCAAATCTTATTTAGCTCCAATGTGCATTAGCTTGTGCTTGTTGGTGGTCCTCCTGGCCACTGACCCGTCTGCAATCCGGGGATCATCGAGGGACAGCTCCTAGGTGACTTCAGGGACTCCTATGGAGCTCCTGGTCTCTGCAGCTGGACTTCATCCACCACTGTTGAACCAGATCTTTACCCACTGAAGAGTGGATAGTGCCTCTACCCCACCTGGACACTCCTACGTGGACTGGATTCTATCCCCTTCTTTTACAGATCCTCCTGCCCCAACTGGACAATCCTGCGTGGACTGGACTCTATCCCCTTCTTTTACAGGCCCTCTTCATCCAAAATCCACCGTTGGGTTCCACCCGTCTGGTCCTGTTCTTGTATTGTTCAAATTCCAAGTCCCCATGTTAGCCTATGAGACTACCAGGTAACTTACCTCTGCTCTCCTGGTCGCTGGGGGTCTTCTAGATAGTCATCTCTTGGGGTTCCATACCCTCCCAGCCCTTGGTTAACTACTCCATATCCTCTGTTGGGAGACCCATTCTCGCATTCCACTTTTTTAGTATATAGTTTGGCCCCCCTATAGGGTGCTTGCTATTTCAGTTTTTATGCTAATTCCTAGTACTTACCTGTGCATATTTTGTGTGTACTTGCCTCCAGAAAGGGGGGATTGTCTATAGTATTCTAGTTCAGTGTTATTGTAATAAAGTACCTTTATTTTTGTAACACTGTATGGTTCCTTTCATGTGTGATAAGTTACTGTGTGACTGCTGTGGTATTGCAAGTGCTTTACACTCCTCCTAGATAAGTCTTGGCTGCTCATTCACAGCTACCACTAGAGAGCCCTGGCTTCCTAGACACTGTCTCACTCACTAATAAGGGTTGTCTGGACCTGATATAAGGTGCTAACACCATAGGTATCTACCACACACCAGGCCAGCTTTCTACAAGTGCCATAAACCACACTTGCCACTTTATGACTTAACGTCCGAGTGGTGAGATCTTGATTCAGAGATGAACATGAGAAGGAATTTCCAACTTTTCAGATGATATGCTAGTGCATAAAGATCTGTGCACACCAATGGTACAAAAGAAGTGGACATTCTTGGCACATGGACAAGTCGGTGGCAGCTAAGTGCTCAAGTGAATAGGTGTTGAGTGATATTATAAGTTGGTATAAAAACATAAGTGCCAACTAAGTGATGCAATACTTGAGAGTAGATATCTATACAAGTATAAAAAACAGACAGAGACAGTAACCTGAACATTGTTGCAAAATATTTTCCTACAATATGAGAAGCAAGGGCATGATCACGCACTAAAATAGAGTTACAGCTACTTGTACCTGTACAAGGCCACAGTCTTATCTCACTTTTGGGGTTGTACATTAAAAAGTGTTTGTGAAATGTAAAAGTTTCATAGATGAGCCACAACATTAAATATAGAAGACTTGAGTTGTAACCAGATATTCACTGGTTGTTTTTTTCTTTCACAAATATAAATACGCAATATCCGGTTAAATCACTAAGCAACATAGATGATATGTCACCAAATACTTAGCTAGATGAAAGCTTCCACATGGATGATTCCCTTTTATTGAGCTATGTAAGGCTAGTACTTGCTTCCTGCAAGACATTCAGAAAGCACTAAAACTCAGATGCCAAATTTAGAAGTGGATTCCTTTCAAATTGTTTTGTTGGAAGTGAATTTGGTGGGGGGGGGGGGGTGCTTAGTTGGGTGGTGGGCAAGATGCCCACTTCTCTTTAGAGCTCCATGCACCGAGCCTATAATCATGTTTTCAGGACCTTTCTCTTTCTGGGGAACTGGAGGATGTATTGATCTGTTAACCAACAGAGCATGAGCTGAGGCTTTTAAGGAGTGGGGGCACTGGAGATCTGTCTGAATGACGAGTAAGGTGAGCTCCAGAGGCTGACTCATTCTTTGTGATGTTTCTGCTGTTGTGATCACTGAAACATTATTTAAACCAAACAATGTTTTGTAAAGGTTGACCTTTTGCCATTCACTTCAGCCCCCACCTTTGTGAATAAATACTGCTCTGTTATGTATTCATTATATTGTGATCTAATGATCTAACGATGGGGAGTGACTAAGATTAGTGAATTTAAGTACTTAATTTACTTAATTTATATGTCTTGCTGAACCATTGCTGTCAGAACTTCATCTAGCTATGACGTTTGGAGACTGGATCCTCTGGTCTGGCTTTTGACACGCAGAGGAGATATAGAGATCTATAGGTCATTGCACATCCGTTTGCCTCCCTTTTCATGGATTCCCCTCCCAACCTCCCCATAGCAGGGGCGTTGTGTTTAGTCTGACAAACTCTTGTTCTGCCTCAGCTCCAGTAATCCTTGCACTGTAGTGGGCTGCAGGGGAGATCTAAAAAAACACCATTATAAAGATTTTACTCTGTCTCCGTGATGGCATTTAGTCAATACAAGGCTGAATGTGAGGGCTTAACCTGCCTATGTTCAACTCCTGTTTCCAGTCCGTTCAGACAAAGGTGAGATTTAGACAGCGCTCTTATTTAAGGACAGGACATTGTAGGTTAATTTGTTAAAGGCCCACCTGTAAGATGCTTTTCTTATTACTAGTTTATACCACCTAACATAAATGGCGAAAGCTTGGTTTCAACCATTGCTGACATTCTGTCAGAAGCTCAGGCAAATGCAAGATTAGTTCACATTCTGATCATCATTGGGTAGTACATTAAAAATGTATTAGCATAATAACCTCATATAAATGTAATTTACTCAGCAAAAAAGTTTTTTTCCAACCATAAACATTACTGAACTTTCTTTGTAGACGGCCTGATACGTCGGAGGCAGAAGAAGCTACAGCGCCTTGTCCGTTTTGTGGATTCCAGCTGCCAGAATGTGAACTTCTTTGTCCAGGGTGTAAAAACAATCTCCCTTACTGCATCATAACCGTAAGTATCCTTAAACGTTCTTCTTCAGCGTAGGCACATTGTATTTTGTTTATTTTTGGAATCATCTGCCTTATCAAGCTGAAAAATGTTTCTCCCCGTTGGGATTCTTTTTAAACAATAAAACAATGAAGCCAGTTTGGCAAATTAGCCATAAAGTGTATTTATTAAAAAAAAAATGTTTTCCCGATTTTCAAAACTGAAAAATAAAGGACAGAAGTACACTCTGACTTCAATTGTGAACAGAGTGTAAAACTGACACTACATCTGTAAGAATTCCAGAAGCCTCCCCTCTTCCCATCATGCTCTACAGGGTTCATCCGAAAATTAGTTTTTCTGGCTCACTAACAAGGATGCTCAAAGACAGAAGCTTTTATAAGGCTAGTTTTTCATCAGATTGTTTCTGCGGTTTGCATCGTATTTTTTATAGCTACTTATAAGGAAATGCCTTCCTTGGCATGGTTACCCCCTGAATTTTTGCCTTTTGTTGATGCCAGTTATGATTGAAAGTGTGCTGGGACCCTGCTAACCAGGCCCCAGCACCAGTGTTCTTTCCCTAAACTGTACTTTTGTTCCCACAATTGGCACAGCCTTGGCACACAGATAAGTCCCTTGTAAATGGTACTTCTGGTACCAAGGGCCCTGTTACCAGGGAAGGTCTCTAAGGGCTGCAGCATGTATTGTTCCAGCCTGGGGACCCCTCACTCAACACATGCACACTGCTGCACAGCTTGTGTGTGCTGGTGGGGAGAAAATGACTAAGTCGACATGGCACTCAGAGTGCCATGCCCACCTCTCACTGCCTGTGGCATAGGTAAGTCACCCCTCTAGCAGGCCTTACAGCCCTAAGGCAGGGTGCACTATACCACAGATGAGGGCATAAGTGCATGAGCACTATGCCCCTACAGTGTCTAAGCAAAACTGGAGACATTGTAAGTGCAGGGAAGCCATAAGAAGTATATGGTCTGGGAGTCTGTCAATTACGAACTCCATAGTATCATAATGGCCACACTGAAATCTGCGAAGGTATCAAACTTCTCAGCACAATATGATGCTAGTGTGAGATTTATTGTAAAATACACCCAGAGGGCATCTTAGAGATGCCCCCTGAATACCAGTCCGACTCCTAGTTCTAGGCTGACCAGATTCTGCCAGCCTGCCACAACCAGACGAGTTTCTGGCCAGGAACAAAGTCTGTACTGGGTGGAGGTGCTTTTCACCTCCCCCTGCAGGAACTGTAACACCTGGCGGTGAACCTCAAAGGCTCATGCCTTTTGTTACAGCACCCCAGGGCATCCAAGCTAGTGGAGATGCCTGCCCCTCCGGCCACTCATCCCCCACTTTTGGCGGCAAGGCCGGAGGAGATAATGAGGAAAACAAGGAGGAGCCACATACCAGTCAGGACAGCCCCTAAGGTGCCCTGAGCTGAGGTGACTCCTGCCTTTAGAAATCCTACATCTTGAGATTAGAGGAGTCCCCCAATAGGAATAGGGATGTGCCCCCCTCCCCTCAAGGAGGAGGCACAAAGAGGGTGTAGCCACCCTCCCTGACGGTAGCGACTGGCTGCTGCCCTCCAGACCTAAACAAACCCCTAAATTTAGTATTTAGGGGCAACCCTGAACCCAGGAAATCAGATTCCTGAAACCTGAAGAAAGGACTGCTGACCTGAAAGCCCTGCAGAGACGACAGAGACGCCAACTGACTTGGCCCCAGCCCTACCGGCCTGTCTCCAGACTCAAAGAACCTGCACAGCGACACATCCGACAGGGACCAGTGTCTGAACCCGAAGGACCAAGAAACTCCTGAGAACAGCGGCACTGTTCAAAAACAGAAATAACTTCGCAACTTTTTTGCAACTTCCAAAGAACTCTCTCTTCCCACCAGAAGCGTGAGACTTCTCACTCTGCACCCGACGCCCCCGGCTCGAGCTCCAGAGAACTAACACCGCAGAGAGGACTCCCAGGCAACTACGATGACGTGAGTAACCTGAGTGGACCCCCCGGCACCCCACAGCGACGCCTACAGAGAGAATCCAGAGGCTCTCCCTGACCACGACTGCCTGGTAACAAGGAACCCGACGCCTGGACCAAGCACTGCACCCGCAGCCCCCAGGACCGAGAGGAACCACCTTCCAGTGCAGGAGTGACCAGCAGGCGGCCCTCTTCCTAGCCCAGTTGGTGGCTGGCCCGAGAAGCCCCTGTGCCCTGCCTGCATCACCTAAGTGACCCATGGGTCCCTCCATTGCTTTCAATAGCAAATCCGACACCTACTTTACACACTGCACCCGGCCACCCCTGTGCCGCTGAGGGTGTGTTTTCTGTGCCTGTTTGTGTCCCCTCCAGTGTTCTACAAAACCCCCCTGGTCTGCTCCCCGAGGACGCAGGTACTTACCTACTAGCAGACTGGAACCAGAGCACACCTGTTCTTCATAGGTGCCTATGTGTTTTGGTCCCTCCTTTGACCTCTGCACCTGACCGGCCCTGTGTTGCTGGTGCGTTGACTTTTGGGTTGCCTGAACCTCCAACGGTGGGCAGCCTATACCCAGGAGACTGACTGTGTAAGTGCTTTACTTACCTGAGAAACCTAACCAAACTTACCTCCCCCAGGAACTGTTGATTTTTGCACTTTGTCCATTTTTAAAATAGCTTATTGCCATTTTAACTAAAACTGTGTGTACTACTGCTTTGAATCAAAGTTCTATACTTACCTGTGTGTAGTACTTTGCATTTTATGTACTTACCTCAAATCTTGAATCTTGTGGTTCTAAAATAAATTAAGAAAATATGTTTTTCTATATAAAAACCTATTGGCCTGGAATTGTCTGAGTGTGTGTTCCACATTTATTGCCTGTGTGTGTACAACAAATGCTTAACACTACCCTCTGATAAGTCTACTGCTTGTCCACACTACCACAAAATAGAGCATTAGTATTATCTAATTTTGCCACTATCAACCTCTAAGGGGAACCCTTGGACTCTGTGTACACTATCTCTCACTTTGAGATAGTATATACAGAGCCAACTTCCTACACTACTTTTTAAGTTAAGTGCCTTTTTTTCCTCTATTTTTTTCTTAAGTTGTTATCTCTCATTAGCCTATTTCTTGCTCTCGTCAGCCTATTTCCTGAGGCACTGTGCAATCTGTCCTCAATAAAATGCCTTTCTTGTGGAGAGCAAGAAGCCCTGGAAGGATGAGTATGTGTGCATCAATTCCCTTACGGTTTAGCACTTCATAAAAATGCACAAAGCTACCCCGAAGTTGCCTTACATGAGACTTAGAGCATGGAATTGAAAGCACCTTGGAGCGAAATTGGGGAAGAAGAGTGAGTACTTTGACTCTGCTACAAAGGGGAGGGGTCTTCATCATCCTCCTCATCATCCCTGGGTGTGATCAAAACTGTCTTCCATGCCTGAACTCGCAGACCTTCCCTCATGTGATATCTCTTGCACATGTAGGCTGGACCGCACTACGAGAGTATAGTATGATCTGAGAAGTTTATTTCTAGTCAAGCTTTTTTACCTCCTTTAAGCAGGTAATGACGATTCTGAAACAGTAATGTCCCACCATGTTTTGGTTACCACACTTCTCCCCTTATAGGGCAGGCTGCTCACCCATCAGGAAGACCTTTGCAACATCACATACAGACTCTGGCTTAGCTGTTTTAGTATGCATGTATTATCCTATCCTAAGTCACCCCACATTCTTACAGTCACGATGTTATAAGCACACAATGGCTGACAGCTCATAATTAGGCGTTTATTGGCTTTTCCAACACCACTCTAGGTTCAAGATATCATCAAGCATTCCAAAGACACCTAAAAGTAGTCGTCCATAAACAGCACGCGTTAGACACAGTGGCGGCTCGCCAGGGCTACAGGGAGGTGGAGTGGCGCACGGGGGGCACTCCTACATCTTCTCAACAGGCAGGCACAGGCTCCCAGCCTGCCCTGCGGCCAATCCTGACACTGGTCAGAGTGGTACGATTGGCAGGCAGACTGGGAGCCTGTGCCTGGTCTCTCCAGTCCGGTAACACAGTGCTATCATGCACCAGTCTTACATGCACCATAGAACCACACAGATACAACCACACAAATACAATTTACTTTCACACTAATCTACACAAATCCCTTCTAAAGAAAACTTTGAACAAACTACCAACAAACAACACATGCAATTGATTGATGGTCAGATACAAAAAAAATAGTGCCAATATTGAGAATGCACTTCGATGCCATAACAATGATAGTTTGCAACATACAAGTGTAAATAGTGTTCGATGGCATGTGTAGCTGCAGATACACATGCTGTGCACATCCCGCCATCTGGTGTTGGGCTCGGAGTGTTACAAGTTGTTTTTCTTCGAAGAAGTCTTTTCGAGTCACGAGACCGAGGGACTCCTCCCATTTCGGCTCCATTGCGCATGGGCGTCGACTCCATCTTAGATTGTTTTTTTTCCGCCATCGGGTTCGGACGTGTTCCTTTTCGCTCTGTGTTTTTCGATTCGGAAAGTTAGTTAGAATCTCGGAAAAATCGTCGGTATTGTTTGCGTTCGGTATCGGGTTAGTTACAACAGATGGACACCGACTTTTGAAGAGCTCCGGTGGCCCTTCGGGGTTTTTTTCGATCCCCCGTTGGGGCCTGGTCGGCCCGGCCACGTGTCTCTTCAAGGCTGATGGAACGGACCCCATTCCGCTTCTGCCCAAAATGCCATAACAAGTATCCATGTACAGATCAGCATCTGGTCTGTAACTTGTGTTTGTCGCCGGAACACAAGGAAGATACTTGTGAAGCCTGTCGAGCGTTTCGGTCCAGGAAGACACTAAGAGACCGAAGAGCAAGGAGACTGCAAATGGCGTCGGCGCCGACAGGACAAGAGCGTTTCGAAGAGGAGGAAGAAACATTCTCCATCCAGGAATCGGACTCGGATGAGATCGATCCCGAAGAAACGCCGAAAACCATGAGTAAGACGTCGAAACACAAAACTCACGAAAAAAACACTAAAGCCCAGGGGATGCCACCGCCAACAGGCCATGGCTTAACCTGAAAAATAGGTGACCGATCATCAGCACCGAAAAAGGGCACGCTGGGGCCGAAGTCATCCGACTCCGGTCGAGATACCGCCACACAGCAATCTCGGGCTCGAGATAGTGGCTCCGAGCAGGTTCGGCACCGAGATAGCGGCACCGAAATGGGTCGGCACCGAGAGACCGCGACGCCGAAAGTAAAGAAGGTTTCGTCGGAACTGAAAAAAGCAGCCGAAAAGGTTTCGATACCGAAACATCCGGCCTCGGAACCGAAAACAAGTTCCTACACTGAAGAACAAGGACTGTCCACACAAATGAAGACACATAGATTTGGACAGGAATTGGAAACAATAGAGCCGGACTATACACAAAGAAGGCTCCATATCCAAAAAGAAACAGGGAAGATCAGTACTCTCCCTCCGATTAAAATGAAACTCAAACTTGCCTTTCAGGAAAAAGACAAGCAGCCACAGGCAAAGGTGGCTAAACAAGTAACCCCGCCACCATCTCCACAATGCTCTCCGCAACCATCACCGGTAGCCACTCCACCAATGATGCAATCCCCAACTCATACAGGAATGAGTCAAGATGACCCTGACGCATCGGACCTTTATGACGCACCAGTGTCAGATAATAGTCCTGAATGTTATCCAGCTAGACCGTCGCCACCAGAGGATAGTACAGCCTACGCACAGGTGGTGTCGAGAGCAGCGGCATTTCATAATGTCAGCCTGCATGCTGAGCCCATTGAAGACGACTTTCTTTTTAACACACCGTCGTCCACACACAGCCAGTATCAGTCTTCCTATGCTACCCGGAATGCTAAAACACTCCAAACAAGTGTTTGAAGAGCCTGTAAAAGGAAGGGCCATTACTCCAAGAGTGGAGAAAAAATATAAACCGCCACCAACAGACCCCGTGTACATCACACAACTTCTAACACCGGACTCAGTTGTAGTGCAGCGCGCAAAAGAGCGAACTCACATACTTCAGGAGATGCACCACCTCCAGATAAAGAAAGTAGAAAATTCGATGCAGCAGGCAAGAGGGTGGCAGCACAGGCAGCAAACCAGTGGCGTATTGCCAATTCACAGGCTTTGTTGGCCAGATACGATAGGGCCCATTGGGACGAAATGCAACACTTTATAGAACATTTGCCCAAGGAGTTCCAAAAGAGAGCGCAGCAGGTAGTAGAAGAAGGACAGAGTATCTCCAACAATCAGATACGGTCAGCAATGGATGCTGCAGACACAGCTGCTAGAACTGTCAACACAGCAGTAACAATAAGGAGACATGCATGGCTGCGTACATCAGGATTTAAACCAGAAATACAGCAAGCTGTGCTGAATATGCCATTCAACGGACAGCAGTTGTTTGGGCCGGAGGTGGACACTGCAATCGAAAAACTTAAAAAAGACACTGACATGGCCAAAGCCATGGGCGCACTCTACTCCCCACAGGGCAGAGACACATTTCGAAAAACACAGTTTAGAGGGGGGTTTCGAGGACAAAGCACAGAACCCACAACCTCACAAACAAGACCCACTTACCAGAGCCAGTATCAGCTGGGAAGTTTTCGGGGACAATATAAAGGGGGACAATTCCAAAAGAATAGAGGAAAGTTCCAAAGTCCCAAAACTCCTCAAAACAAGCAGTGACTTCCAAGTCACACATCCCCAACACATAACATCTGTGGGGGGGGAGACTAACCAAATTTTACAAACATTGGGAGGAAATAACAACAGACACTTGGGTCCTAGCAATTATCCAGCATGGTTATTGCATAGAATTTCTCAAATTCCCTCCAAACGTCCCACCGAAAACACACAATATGTCAAAACAACATATAGATCTTCTAGGACTAGAAGTTCAGGCATTGCTACTAAAAGAAGCAATAGAATTAGTACCAAAACACCAGAAAGGAACAGGATTTTACTCTCTGTACTTTCTCATACCCAAAAAAGACAAGAGTCTGAGACCTATATTAGATCTCCGAACATTAAATACCTACATCAACTCAGATCACTTTCACATGGTGACATTACAAGACGTAATCCCACTACTCAAACAACAAGACTACATGACAACACTAGACCTAAAGGATGCATATTTCCATATACCGATACATCCTTCACACAGAAAGTACTTAAGGTTTGTATTCCAAGGGATACATTACCAATTCAAGGTGTTGCCATTCGGAATAACAACTGCGCCAAGAGTTTTTACAAAGTGCCTGGCAGTCGTAGCTGCACATATCAGAAGGCAGCCAATACATGTGTTCCCGTACCTAGACGATTGGTTAATCAAAACCAACACGCTAGAAAAGTGTTCACAACACACAAAGTATGTCATAGAAACCCTCCACAAACTAGGTTTCTCAATCAACTACACAAAGTCACACCTTATGCCGTGTCAAACACAGCAATACTTGGGGGCGACAATCAACACAGCAAAAGGGATTGCCACTCCAAGTCCACAAAAGGTTCAGGCATTTCACAATGTAATACAGGCCATGTATCCAAAACAAAAAATACAAGTCAAAATGGTGATGAAACTCCTAGGCATGATGTCCTCATGCATAGCCATTGTCCCAAACACAAGGTTGCACATGCGGCCCTTACAACAGTGCCTAGCATCACAGTGGTCACAGGCACAGGGTCAACTTCTAGATCTGGTGTTGGTAGACCGCCAAACATACACCTCGCTTCAATGGTGGAACAGTATAAATTTAAACAAAGGGCGGCCTTTCCAAGACCCAGTGCCACAATATGTAATAACGACAGATGCCTCCATGACAGGGTGGGGAGCACACCTCAATCAATACAGCATCCAAGGACAATGGGACACTCACCAAAAACAGTTTCACATAAATCACTTAGAACTATTGGCAGTATTTCTAGCGCTGAAAGCATTTCCACCCATAATAAGCCACAAACACATTCTTGTCAAAACAGACAACATGACAACGATGTATTACCTAAACAAACAGGGAGGGACACACTCAACACAGTTGTGTCTCCTGGCACAAAGAATATGGCATTGGGCGATTCACAACCACATTCGCCTAATAGCACAATTTATTTCAGGAATTCAGAATCAGTTAGCAGACAATCTCTCTCGGGATCACCAACAGATCCACGAATGGGAGATTCACCCCCCAAATACTGAATACTTACTTCCAGAGTTGGGGAACACCACAAATAGATCTATTTGCAACAAAGGAAAACGCAAAATGCCAAAACTTCGCAACCAGGTACCCACAAGATCAGTCTCAGGGCAATGCGTTATGGATGAGTTGGTCAGGGATATTTGCTTACGCTTTTCCCCCTCTCCCACTCCTTCCATATCTAGTAAACAAGTTGAGTCAAAACAAACTCAAACTCATACTAATAGCGCCAACATGGGCAAGACAACCTTGGTACACAACACTACTAGACCTTTCAGTAGTGCCTCATGTCAAACTACCAAACATACCAGATCTGTTAACGCAACACAAACAACAGATCAGACACCCAAATCCAGCATCGCAGAATCTAGCAATCTGGCTCCTGAAGTCCTAGAGTTCGGACACTTAGGGCCTCATTATGACCCTGGCGGGCGGCGGAGGCCGCCCGCCAGGATCGCGCCCTCCAAATTACCGCGCCGCGGTCAAAAGACCGCGGCGGGTATTACGAGTTTTCCCCTGGGCTGGCGGGCGGTTCCAGTTAAACCGCCCGCCAGCCCAGGGGAAAACGACCTTCCCACGAGGATGCCGGCTCGTAATCGAGCCGGCGGAGTGGGAAGGTGCGACGGGTGCTACTGCACCCGTCGCGTATTTCACTGTCTGCAAGGCAGACAGTGAAATACATTTTGGGGCCCTCTTACGGGGGCCCCTGCCGTGCCCATGCCATTGGCATGGGCACGGCAGGGGCCCCCAGGGGCCCCGCGACCCCCCCTACCGCCATCCTGTTCATGGCGGCTTTCCCGCCATGAACTGGATGGCGGTAGGGGGGGGTCAGAATCCTCATGGCTGCGGAGCGCGCTCCGCAGCCATGGAGGATTCCAATGAGCAGCGGAAAGTCAGCGGGAGACCGCTGACTTTCCGCTTCTGACCGCGGCTGAACCGCCGCGGTCAGAATGCTCATTGGAGCACCGCCAGCCTGTCGGCGGTGCTCCCGTGGTCGGTGGCCCTGGCGGCCACCGGCCGCCAGGGTCAGAATGACCCTCTTAGACCTTACACATGAATGTACGAAGGTCATAAAACAAGCTAGGAAACCTACCACTAGACATTGCTATGCAAATAAGTGGAAAAGATTTGTTTATTACTGCCATAATAATCAAATTCAACCCTTACACGCATCTGCCAAAGACATCGTAGGATACTTACTACATTTGCAAAAGTCAAAGCTAGCTTTTTCTTCCATTAAGATACATCTTACAGCAATTTCAGCTTACCTGCAAATTACGCACTCAACTTCTCTATTTAGGATACCAGTGATAAAAGCATTTATGGAAGGTCTAAAGAGAATTATACCACCAAGGACACCACCAGTTCCTTCATGGAACCTCAACATTGTCTTAACACGACTCATGGGTCCACCTTTTGAGCCCATGCACTCTTGTGAAATGCAATACTTAACATGGAAAGTTGCATTTTTATTTGCCATCACATCTTTAAGAAGAGTAAGTGAGATTCAAGCATTTACCATACAAGAACCATTTATTCAAATACACAAGCATAAAGTAGTTCTACGGACGAATCCTAAATTTTTACCAAAAGTCATATCACCGTTCCACTTAAATCAAACAGTAGAATTACCAGTGTTCTTCCCACAGCCAGACTCTGTAGCTGAAAGAGCACTACATACATTAGACATCAAAAGAGCGTTAATGTGTACTACATTGACAGAACAAAACTAATTCGAAAAACAAAACAATTATTTATTGCTTTCCAAAAACCTCATACAGGAAATCCAGTTTCTAAACAAGGCATTGCTAGATGGATAGTTAAGTGCATTCAAACCTGTTATCTTAAAGCAAAAAGAGAACTGCCTATTACACCAAAGGCACACTCAACTAGAAAGAAAGGTGCTACCATGGCCTTTCTAGGAAATATTCCAATGACCGAAATATGTAAGGCAGCTACATGGTCTACGCCTCATACATTTACCAAACACTACTGTGTAGATGTGCTAACCGCACAACAAGCCACAGTAGGCCAAGCAGTACTACGAACATTGTTTCAAACAACTTCAACTCCTACAGGCTGAACCACTGCTTTTGGGGAGATAACTGCTTACTAGTCTATGCACAGCATGTGTATCTGCAGCTACACATGCCATTGAACGGAAAATGTCACTTACCCAGTGTACATCTGTTCGTGGCATTAGTCGCTGCAGATTCACATGTGCCCACCCGCCTCCCCGGGAGCCTGTAGCCGTTTAGAAGTTGATCTTGAACATCTGTATATTTGTAAATATATTACTTTAAACTACATTATGTACATTACTCCATTGCATGGGCACTATTACTAGCACACACAACTCCTACCTCACCCTCTGCGGGGGAAAACAATCTAAGATGGAGTCGACGCCCATGCGCAATGGAGCCGAAATGGGAGGAGTCCCTCGGTCTCGTGACTCGAAAAGACTTCTCCGAAGAAAAACAACTTGTAACACTCCGAGCCCAACACCAGATGGCGGGATGTGCACAGCATGTGAATCTGCAGCGACTAATGCCACGAACAGATGTACACTGGGTAAGTGACATTTTCCATATCATCAATTTGTAAATTTTCATTTGAAATAAATATAGTTTAAACCAGTTAGCTTGAAATTATTTACTTGACATTTTGTTTGAAAATATTTACCATCCCATTCTCAGTACCATATCTCAAAATCGGAAATACCACAGTGATATCACGTTTCACATTCCAATCTATAGAACTTGAAATGTTGCATTTTCCTTGTTAACATTTTGCCGGGTTTTACATGATGATTTTTTTATCCGACAGAAAATACTCCTTCCGTAGTAATGTTTGCACATCTTGGAATCCTGATTTTGGCAGAAAATTGTATTTGTCCCTTCACTGGAAAATGTGGGTTTTTTAAAGCGTATTGAATGTCTTTGTTTCATATTTTGCCATTACTTGGACCAAGGGCATAGCTGCCAGTGGTGCACCTGATGCAGAGGCACTGGGGTTCAGAGCAGAGGAAGACTCATCCATCCTTGCGCCAGACGCATTACATTAAGAGCTGGCCATTCAAATGAAGTCTTTAGGTATTGCCTAGAGGCAGCCTTTGGCCTTTGGCTGTCTGGTGTCAAAAGACCTTTTGTGGACCAGACCAAAACATGTAGTGGGTGTGGAGCCAGGTCCTTGATTTCAATTGGTTGTCTTTATTGTTAGTCTTATCTGCTTGTTTTTTATTCAATGGAAGGCGTACCTTCCTGCACATAAACAATCATTAAATAATAATGATTTGCTACTCCTATGTGTACTGCATTGTGCAGCACACATAGGACTAGCAAATCGCCATTATTGATTGATTGATTGAGGGTCTAAATGCTTCGCCTTTCTGATAGAGGAGCAATGAGGAGAAATATCTTCATTCTGCAGCACATTTAGAAAGAGGAAACACCTCTAAGGTTTGTTTTTATTCAGGAACCTGTCTCTTCCTGCGCAAAACAATGCTGCCTGCAACGCAGGCACCCTTGCACCATGATCCAAGGGTATATGCATTGAAGATAGGCTGCACTGAGCGGACCAGCACACGGAGCGAGCAGGAATGTGCCATATCTTGATAGATGTGGCACATTCCTGTCCTCTCTATTTGACGCAGCGTAGCAAGTTGTCTTGCAGCGTTGCGCTGCATCAACGTTTGATAAATCTGGGCTTTGATGTTTAACTAAACACTTCAAACTGAATGTTGTGAAGTATTTGCCTAATACTTCACTTTCTGTATGGATTTGTCTCAAACGAGTCCTCGTTTGTTATGTAAGCAAGACATTTTTTGTGTTCATCTTGCTAAGCCCTTTTCCTAGGATTCAAATTGTGGAGTCACTGATGTTTTGGCTCTAAATCCACAGATGATGCCCTCTTAATTATTCATTCATTCTTCTGCAGCTCCTGTGACATATTTCTGAGTGACGATGAGGGTGGCCTGGGGCCAAGGTTTTGACTGGCCCACTTCAGAATGAAATCTGTAGGACTGTTACGTAGTATGAAGCAGGAAGTGCCTCGTCTCCTTGGCTGCCATTACCTCGGCCATTTAGTCTGTTGATTTTTAAATATGCTAAAACATATGACTGTGACTTACAAACAAAAGTGGCATATGAAAAAAGTGTAACAAAGGTATAAATTAATATGCAAATTTTAAAGCCAACAAATTCTCAGTTGCCACTTTACAACATGTCAGTGTTTTAGCGCCAGGGATCTCAGATGGAAACAGTTGTCAGTTGCTAATTCTTCATTTGGCTCAAACAATCAGCAGTTTTGCTCCATGTTTGTCCAATCATAGATCGCCAGGACAAAGGCTAATGGCGGTCAAATTCTTCAAAGCATTGATGGTTGTAATGTCTGTCCTTGAGCGCAATTCTGGCAGTTCTTGTATAAAAGGAATCAGTATTGTCTAACCCATTTAGTTTACTTGTGAACGAGACAGACCATCTTTCTAAAGTAACATGTTCATTATGTCGAGCCCACTAGATCTCACATGCACTGTCTTTTGTGAGACATAATATGAGCTTACCAAGAACAAACAGGGGCCTTATAGCTCGCATGTTACTCAGCAATGGTTGCCATTCTCATTTTTCTGATTCTTATTTGTGTCCAAGCCTGTCAATCTTGTGTTTATCCCTCCCATGGAGCATACCCTTTTTACCTTCTCTTTGGATTGGCTTGCTTCTATGCCTCCATTCATTGTTTTTCAAACACTCTTTTTTGGGTTAGGCACTCCATAGGAGTGCATGTGCTTTCTAGCTGTCTTGCTCCTGTATTTCTCTCCCCTTGTGCTCCGTGTTGCTCTCTACTGTTGGTGTTTATCCCAGTTGCTTTCTTGCCAATGTTCTTCTTCACTGCCCGTTTCACATGGCTCTCATCCCACCTCTGCCTTCTTTGTTGCTTCCCTCACCTGCCTCCTTCATCCATTGCCTCTCTTCCCCACCCTCGTCCTTCCTTCCCCCTAACTAGTCCTTCCTCTCTCTCCTGTTGCTTCTTATACCCAATACCGCCCTACATGCTGATTCCCCCAGACCCATGCCCTCCTTCTCTCGCCCATTGCATCACCACCCACCCCACCCTCTGCATTCCTTCCACGCCCCAGTACTGATTTCACCCACCAGCGCCATCCGTGATGATTTGCCTCCTGACCTGGGTCTCTAGGTTGCTTCTCCTGCTATGGCCATCCTTGTTGCTACCACCCTGCGCTTTGAAGCAAAATCAGTAACTTAAAAAAATAATAATTGAAAATAATAATTGCTTGTGTAATTTTGTAGGCGCATGCTGTATGTGTGCGCGTGCACTAACAAAATGAGTGACTGCCGAATCATAGCGACTTTTTCTTCACTTGTTTTTTTTTGTTGTTTTAAGCTATGCTGCACAGCATTGTGATGCCCTATAACAAGGCTCAAAACCATTGACAAAGCCAATAGGTCCCAGTGGCGGCAGCTGCAAATCAAGGGGAGGGGTGGGCAGATGGGGCTACGGGGATATGAGGGGTATTCTGGGAGGGAATAAAAAAATAAATAAATTACCTCTTCCTGTCGCTGCCGCCTCGATCTGGGACACCATCACAGGCTCCACAGCAATCTTGCCGCTGCTTTCATGCAAAACCTTGCATGAAAGCAGCGCAAGCAATTGTCTGAGTGGCAGTGAATGCCACTCAGACACAGCCTTGGGGTCTGTGCATTTTCTCTAGCCCGGCTGTCTACACAGCCGGGCTGGAGAAACCTAAGTGCACATGTGTGTTTGGCCGGCCTGAGACGGCTGGCCGAACACACATGCACACTTAGGTGCACTCTCCCCTCCTCCCCCTTCCCACCTCCCGTGGTTCAGCCCCACCCCTGCACTGCTGGCTGTGCGGAATGCAAATAAATAAAACAGTAGTAAACTATTGTTTTATTTTTCTGCTTCTGGCACAGCCAGTGGAGCGACGCTCCTTCGCCATAGCGAAGGAGGGCCCCCCTGATAGTTCCCGAAGGTAAGACTTATTGGCTTTCCTCTAAAGTCTTTCCCAGTGCTTGTTTTTAATCTGCCCGTCCTTTGGGCAGATCTTAACAATACACGTCTACGGTTTACTGTGCAAGCATGAGGGTTAATTTCAAAGAGCACCTTCTCTAGTCCACATTCCTTCAACCCCACATCCAATTTAAGCAGTTTGACTTACTCTGGGTTTTACCATAAAATGCTTTTATCTAGGAAATCCAAGAGACACCATTGCGTGTTCATTTTTATAGTTCTGTTGCAGACTGAGGCGTTCAAAACTGGGAGGAAATTGTTTCCTTAAGTTCAAGAAGTGATTTCTAAGAAATGTTGGTTTTCTTACAGATACTATACTTGACTGCCCTTCCGAAAAATCCTTTAAGCTACTTCATTGGTGAACCAGGTGAAGGGATGCTGGCTGTTGGCATTTGCTGAGGTGTCACTTGATACTGAGGCCAGCACTCTACGAGATGTTTTGATGCATTACACTACTTGTTGCTGATTTTTTTTAAGTGTTATAATTGCACCCTTGATGCATCTATGCCAGATGTCAATAGAAAAATGCTAATTAAAAAAATATTCTTCAGGGTCGACACATGGTCAAAGAAGACTGGACAGTCTGCCCACACTGTGACTTTTCAGCTTTGTACTCCGAATTCAAAATGTAAGTATGATTAGTATTTTAGTTTGCATGATACTAACATTGTTGTCTGGAAATTCACACAAAATGTATTGATATTTGAGTGGAATTGGTTGGTAATGAACATTTCAGTTTTTCCAGATTATACAGGGAGTGCTGAATTATTAGGCAAATTGTATTTTTGAGGATTAATTTTATTATTGAACAACAACCATGTTCTCAATGAACCCAAAAAACTCATTAATATCAAAGCTGAATATTTTTGGAAGTAGTTTTTAGTTTGTTTTTAGTTTTAGCTATGTTAGGGGGATATCTGTGTGTGCAGGTGACTATTACTGTGCATAATTATTAGGCAACTTAACAAAAAAAATATATATACCCATTTCAATTATTTATTATTACCAGTGAAACCAATATAACATCTCAACATTCACAAATATACATTTCTGACATTCAAAAACAAAACAAAAACAAATCAGTGACCAATATAGCCACATTTCTTTGCAAGGACACTCAAAAGCCTGCCATCCATGGATTCTGTCAGTGTTTTGATCTGTTCACCATCAACATTGCGTGCAGCAGCAACCACAGCCTCCCAGACACTGTTCAGAGAGGTGTACTGTTTTCCCTCCTTGTAAATCTCACATTTGATGATGGACCACAGGTTCTCAATGGGGTTCAGATCAGGTGAACAAGGAGGCCATGTCATTAGATTTCCTTCTTTTATACCCTTTCTTGCCAGCCACGCTGTGGAGTACTTGGACGCGTGTGATGGAGCATTGTCCTGCATGAAAATCATGTTTTTCTTGAAGGATGCAGACTTCTTCCTGTACCACTGCTTGAAGAAGGTGTCTTCCAGGAACTGGCAGTAGGACTGGGAGTTGAGCTTGACTCCATCCTCAACCCGAAAAGGCCCCACAAGCTCATCTTTGATGATACCAGACCAAACCAGTACTCCACCTCCACCTTGCTGGCGTCTGAGTCGGACTGGAGCTCTCTGCCCTTTACCAATCCAGCCACGGGCCCATCCATCTGGCCCATCAAGACTCACTCTCATTTCATCAGTCCATAAAACCTTAGAAAAATCAGTCTCGAGATATTTCTTGGCCCAGTCTTGACGTTTCAGCTTGTGTGTCTTGTTCAGTGGTGGTCGTCTTTCAGCCTTTCTTAACTTGGCCATGTCTCTGAGTATTGCACACCTTGTGCTTTTGGGCACTCCAGTGATGTTGCAGCTCTGAAATATGGCCAAACTGGTGGCAAGTGGCATCGTGGCAGCTGCACGCTTGACTTTTCTCAGTTCATGGGCAGTTATTTTGCGCCTTGGTTTTTCCACACGCTTCTTGCGACCCTGTTGACTATTTTGAATGAAACGCTTGATTGTTCGATGATCACGCTTCAGAAGCTTTGCAATTTTAAGAGTGCTGCATCCCTCTGCAAGATATCTCACTATTTTTGACTTTTCTGAGCCTGTCAAGTCCTTCTTTTGACCCATTTTGCCAAAAGAAAGGAAGTTGCCTAATAATTATGCACACCTGATATAGGGTGTTGATGTCATTAGACCACACCCCTTCTCATTACAGAGATGCACATCACCTAATATGCTTAATTGGTAGTAGGCTTTCGAGCCTATACAGCTTGGAGTAAGACAACATGCATAAAGAGGATGATGTGGTCAAAATACTCATTTGCCTAATAATTCTGCACTCCCTGTACTGTATCAAAACATATGTTTCTATTTGCAATCTGTAATGTGTTTGTTAAGCTACACACTATGAACCTCATTACGAGTTGTGGAATTTCTCCCAGAATGATAACTCCGATAACGCTGGGTGAAATTCTCGAAACTGCAATTCCAGATATCTCTAGGCCTGGAATTATTTGGTCCATGAACTCCAGGCCTGATAGTTCTAGGCCTGGACACACAAGACCAGTGCTTCCCAGAGAATTTGGAACCACAACCTAATTTTTAAAACGACAAACGTTTGTGACCCACCTAACTTTAATGGACATGAGGCAGGACCAGTGGTGGCTGATGACTGAAAGCAGTGGTGGGGCACAAATACAAGACGGAATTGCACCTTGTGAGTGAGCCTCACTACCCACGTATTTCCATTCACCTACTCACCCACTGCCTTTGGTCACCTACCCATTTACTCATCCACATTGTCATCCACTGCCATTCACACAACTCTTATACACAGACACCCACATTTTCTCAGCCACTCAGTCAAGCCCTGCAAACACTTATTCAAACAAACACACATTGCCTCACCCATCCAGTATCCAGCAGTTTCAGTGATAAAAGGTACACGTTTATTTGAGCTGCAGATTACATGTTTAATATGAAATATCACGTCATTAGTCTGCAGAAGAAATAAAACAATCATAACTAGCCATGATAAATTACTGGAACCATTACTGCCTTTGAGAGACGAAATCACCTACAGAGGCAGTGAAGGGAGAGGAGAGCTGAGAGAACAGATTTTTTTCCTATTGTCTGTAAAAAAGATAGAGCTCCAACTTACTTGTGTGCAGGGTTGTCTTTGGCATATTTATGACTTGAGGTCTTCAGGTCACACTCCTGTCTCCCAGAGAGCCCTGGATGGAGTTATTTATTGTATTTATTAAATTTCTCTGCCACAGACTGCTTGTAATGCAGGAAAAGGGGTTTTCTTTGCACAATGCCACATTCTTTTAATAAAATGTGACCTCTTGTATGTAGACCCTTCTGATCACACCCCACCATTTGAGTAAATAGGAAAGGGTGGATAATAATATCGGAGTGACATGAAGTTTTCAGAAACCCGGGCTGAACAAAAAACCCTCCAGGCTGTTTACTATCAGGGCTTCTGGTGGAGGAGGAGATAAGCCAGGGACATCACTGCATTCTGAGAAAACGTAAGGGCTTTGCGTGGGCAAGCCCTGTCAGCCCTACTGTGCAGCTTTCAGCCACATACTGACGCAGGCCCAGTGGGGCTTTTCAAAGTGCACAACTTTCACTCGGAAAATGTTGTGCAGAAAATGTTTTACTTTCATCATGTAATTAAATATATGCTTCACTAGAGAGGCCAGAAAAGGCTAGGGGTGCAGCCCCTTAGCCCTTAAACACCAGCCGCCCCTGGGCAGGGCGATATCTGAATGTAACTAAATTATCATGTGGTAGCGCGCTGTCATTTACAGCACATTTTCCATTGAAATGGTCACTCTATTTGCACAGACATACAGTTCTACTGATAAAACTATATTGCACACAAATGATAATGTGTGAAAATCGGGATTCAGTGAATATTTATCATTTTTGCAGCAGAGGGTAAAGTGTATTGATTTCTGTTAAAATCTTTGTTTCCATCACACTTCAGAATTACAAGAAATATGCTTCATTTTTACTTTCCTAACTGATGAATGTGTACAGTTCATTTATAGATATTTACATTTGTGTATTGTAAAGAGATGACAACCTTTACTTTCACACTCCCTATACCCAAGCACCAGGGTCAGACTGACCTATGGGGCATTCAGGTCAGTGTGTGAACCATTTTTTCTGTTTGAGGGCTTGTTATGGTCTGCTGGGCCAGTTTTTACTATTGATTTCCCTGATATTGAGACAAACATTGCCTGTAGCAAGCTCAAATCCATGCATTCTTCCATATGTTGCAAAACACTTATACAGCATTGTAGGAAAGTACCATCTTGCCTGGCATGTTACCCCCATTTTTCACTGTATATATGTTGTTTTAGTTGTATGTGTCACTGGGACCCTGCTAGTCAGGGCCCCAGTGCTCATAAGTGTGCCTGAATGTGTTACCTGTGTTATGACTAACTGTCTCACTGAGGCTCTGCTGATCAGAACCTCAGTGGTTATGCTCTCTCATTTCTTTCAAATTGTCACTAACAGGCTAGTGACCAATTTTACCAATTTACATTGGCTTACTGGAACACCCTTATAATTCCCTAGTATATGGTACTGAGGTACCCAGGGTATTGGGGTTCCAGGAGATCCCTATGGGCTGCAGCATTTCTTTTGCCACCCATAGGGAGCTCTGACAATTCTTACACAGGCCTGCCACTGCAGCCTGAGTGAAATAACGTCCACGTTATTTCACAGCCATTTTACACTGCACTTAAGTAACTTATAAGTCACCTATATGTCTAACCTTTACCTGGTAAAGGTTGGGTGCTAAGTTACTTAGTGTGTGGGCACCCTGGCACTAGCCAAGGTGCCTCCACATTGTTCAGGGCCAATTCCCCGGACTTTGTGAGTGCGGGGACACCATTACACGCGTGCACTACATATAGGTCACTACCTATATGTAGCTTCACAATGGTAACTCCGAATATGGCCATGTAATATGTCTATGATCATGGAATTGCCCCCTCTATACCATCCTGGCATAGTTGGCACAATCCCATGATCCCAGTGGTCTGTAGCACAGACCCTGGTACTGCCAAACTGCCTTTCCCGGGGTTTCACTGCAGCTGCTGCTGCTGCCAACCCCTCAGACAGGCATCTGCCCTCCTGGGGTCCAGCCATGCCTGGCCCAGGATGGCAGAACAAAGGACTTCCTCTGAGAGAGGGTGTTACACCCTCTCCCTTTGGAAAATGGTGTGAAGGCAGGGGAGGAGTAGCCTCCCCCAGCCTCTGGAAATGCTTTCATGGGCACATTTGGTGCCCATTTCTGCATAAGCCAGTCTACACCGGTTCAGGGACCCCTTAGCCCTGCTCTGGCGCGAAACTGGACAAAGGAAAGGGGAGTGACCACTCCCCTGACCTGTACCTCCCCTGGGAGGTGCCCAGAGCTCCTCCAGTGTGCTCCAGACCTCTGCCATATTGGAAACAGAGGTGCTGCTGGCACACTGGACTGCTCTAAGTGGCCAGTGCCATCAGGTGACGTCAGAGACTCCTGCTGATAGGCTCCTTCAGGTGTTGCTAGCCTATCCTCTCTCCTAGGTAGCCAAACCCTCTTTTCTGGCTATTTAGGGTCTCTGTCTCTTGGGATTCCTTAGATAACGAATGCAAGAGCTCATCCGAGTTCCTCTGCATCTCTCTCTTCACCTTCTGCCAAGGAATCGACTGCTGACCGCGTTGGAAGCCTGCAAAACTGCAACATAGTAGCAAAGACGACTACTGCAACTCTGTAACGCTGATCCAGCCGCCTTCTCGACTGCTTTCCTGGTGGTGCATGCTGTGGGGGTAGTCTGCCTCCTCTCTGCACTAGAAGCTCCGAAGAAATCTCCAGTGGGTCGACGGAATCGTCCCCCTGCAACCGCAGGCACCAAAGAACTGCATCACCGGTACCTTGGGTCTCCTCTCAGCATGACGAGCGAGGTCCCTTGAATCCAGCAACTCTGTCCAAGTGACTCCCACAGTCCAGTGACTCTTCAGACCAAGTTTGGTGGAGGTAAGTCCTTGCCTCCCCACGCCAGACTGCATTGCTGGGAACCGCGACTTTTGCAGCTACTCCGGCCTCCGTGCACTTCCGGCGGAAATCCTTTTTGCACAGTCCAGCCTGGGTCCACGGCACTCTAACCTGCATTGCACGGCCTCCTAAGTTGTTCTCCGGCGACGTGGGACTCCTTTGTGCGACTTCGGGTGAGCACCGTTTCACGCATCCTCGTAGTGCCTGTTTCTGGCACTTCTCCGGGTGCTGCCTGCTGCTGAGAGGGCTCCTTGTCTTGCTCGACGCCCCCTCTGTCCCCTGATGCAATTTGCAACATCCTGGTCCCTCCTGGGCCACAGCAGCATCCAAAAACCCTTACCGCACGATTTGCAGCTAGCAAGGCTTGTTGGCGGTCTTTTGGCGGGAAAACACTTCTGCACGACTCTCCACGGCGTGAGGGATCCGTCCTCCAACGGGGAAGTATCTAGCCTTTGTCGTTCTTGCAGAAACCTATGCTTCTACTGTCCAGTAGCAGCTCCTTTGCACCCACAGCTGGCATTTCCTGGGCATCTGCCCATCTCCGACTTGCTTGTGACTTTTGGACTTGGTCCCCTTGTTCCACAGGTACCCTCGACTGGAAATCCATCGTTGTTGCATTATTGGTTTGTGTCTTTCCTGCAGAATTCCCCTATCACGACTTTTATGTCCTTTGGGGAACTTTGCACTCACTTTTCAGGGTCTTGGGGTGGGCTATTTTTCTAACCCTTACTATTTTCTAATAGTCCCAGCGACCCTCTACAAGGTCACATAGGTTTGGGGTCCATTCGTGGTTCGCATTCCACTTTTGGAGTATATGGTTTGTGTTGCCCCTATATCCTATGTGTCTCCATTGCATCCTATTGTAACTATACATTGTTTGCACTGTTTTCTAATACTATTACTGCATATTTTGGTATTGTGTACATATATCTTGTGTATATTTGCTATCCTCATACTGAGGGTACTCACTGAGATACTTTTGGCATATTGTCATAAAAATAAAGTACCTTTAATTTTAGTATATCTGTGTATTGTGTTTTCTTATGATATTGTGCATATGACACTAAGTGGTACTGTAGGAGCTTCACTCGTCTCCTAGTTCAGCCTAAGCTGCTCTGCTAAGCTACCATTATCTATCAGCCTATGCTGCTAGACACCCTATACACTAATAAGGGATAACTGGGCCTGGTGCAAGTTGCAAGTACCCCTAGGTACTCACTACAAGCCAGTCCAGCCTCCTACATCATGTCTTCACAAGTTCAAAACTGCTCTAGTTTACAAACACTAGCCACTTTTTTAGCTTTCTAATTCACCTATGGGGCCACTTTTATTTTGATGCCCGGGTCTATTTTCTATCCCGGTCTGACTCTGCCCAGCAAGGTTGTCACATATTTCACTTTATTTTTTCTTACTCTAACTGCAAAGTGAGGAGTTTGCAAACACCAATCTTCTTGCTAAACAATACATAAGCAGCACTTTGTCAGAAGACATAGCCTGACATTTGACTTCTGTCTTTGAAGTGCAGCACATGTATCAAGATTAATACAGAATTTAAAGGCATCTTTATTTACTTCTTGGACTTCTGCAACCCACAAAGCCAAAAATTGGCTTACGACCCACAGTTTGGGAAACTGCACTAGACCGTTTTCCAGGTGGGGACTGGGCCTACTGGCAGAAGCACACCCTAGCCTCTGCTCAATCCCTACACTGCTGTAGCACATGGGTAGCAGACACTGCTCCCCTGAACAGACTCAAATCTTCCTTGCATGAATTCCCCATCCCCTGACCACTCTGCCCCTAGACCCACTCACCCTCTTGCTGACAATTTCCATCTGCACAAAGCTTTCTTCAGTTTTTTTTTCTCTGGAATCAGGGAAACCATGCAGAAAACAACTCTGTATCTCCAGGACAATGCGAATATTTCCCATTCCAGTCAGGAAACATGTAATCCACTGAATTTGGAGTGGGAATATATCTGGAATCGTAACTTCTGACCCTCTGGTAGTACTAAAGCAAAACCACTGGTTTGCGTCCAAAAGTATAAATATGGGCCTATGTTGTTTAATTTTCTATTATACTAAATGTGTTGGCACAACGTAGTAAGTATACCAAGAATGATAAGGTGTCTGTCATTGTAAGTATGATTGTTAAACCGATTCTAATTAGGACATTACTATACCACCAATTTCAACTATTGGGGCTCATCTTAAAGTTATTTATATATATATATATATATATATATATATATATATATATATTTTGGTGGTCACCAGTAGGTAGTTATAGTTAGGACCTAGTTCCTATTGAAAAAGCTTTTTTTTTACTTGGGTATATCTTTGGCGTAGTTTGACAAATCTTTTTACAAAATTTTCCCCCAAAAAGTGTGCCTAAGGGTCTTGTTGTGCATGGAAAGTTTCGGGGTGATCTGTCAAGCAGGGGCTGAGAAAAAGGGAGACTCAACAAAAGTGTGTTGCTTATTGTAATTCTCATTGGGGTTTTGATCACAACTACAGCCCGAACCACTGGACGGAATTACACCAAATGTGGCAGAAAGATAGCTTCTGATGGATACAACTACCTGTGGATTCCTCACCTGATGAATACTCCCATGGCGCCAGCATTTGACGGAAATCTTCTTACTAGTCTCTGCACGTCGACGAGGACGTCACTCTAGCCCACGCGACGCCGTCTGACGTCATACAGGCAATAAGAAGTCCTCGCCGACGTGCCGATGACAGTTCCCTTTTTTCCGTGCATTCGAAACGGTTATCTTCGAGGGAGTTACTGTTACCTTCGTGGTTACAGTGTATTGTCTGCTGCGTAGTCTTCTCTGCGGTAACAATGTCTCAGAGGAAGTCGGGTTTCAAGCCCTGTCGAGAGTGTGGGGGCAAGATGTCAGTTACAGATCCTCACTCCGACTGTCTATGGTGTTTGAGCTCCGACCACGACGTCTCGACTTGCGATTCATGTCAACACATGAATCCGAAGGCCCTCAAAGAGCGCGAGGCCAAGTTATTCATGGCAAAGTCAAAGAAGAAGGAGAAACATCATAAGAAGTCTTCTTCGCCAAGGTCTCACCGGCGTCATCGAGACTCCCGGCGCCGTAGAGACTCACGACGTCACTCCAGCAAGGAGTCTCATTCGAGGTCACCTTCGGCTCGGCGTCGGAGGACTTGGGAGGTCAGCCCCACGGTCACGCCGCATCCATCGACGCCGTTGCCCTCTCCGGCGTCACCGACTTCACCTGGTCAGGCGTCAGTGATTGAGGTGGTGCAGCCTCTTGTGTTTTCTCCGGCGTCGCAGACGTCGAGGCCGGCGTCGGGGTCGCCTTCGATCCAGGCACCCCAGTATCCGGCTTTTCCCACTCCTGGAGCCGATAGTACCACGTTTCTTAATGCGATGTATACCATCTTTCAGCAGATGGCTCCAGGAGCTGCTCCGGCTGGTCCTTCGGGGCCCTTGGCCTTTTCGTTGGGTGATCCTGCGCCTCTTCGGCCGGCACCCTTTATGCCCTTTCTCCCTTTTGGGAATGTGGGCTCGGCGCCGGTGCCGGCGTCGGTGGCCGCTCCGGTGGCTTCGGATGTTTCGGCCCCGGAGGTTGCCCCTCCGTCGAAGTCAGGATTTTGCCCTGTGACTCCGGTTGGTCCATCGGCTCCAAGACCTCGTCCTCCGGCTCCTGCCTCGGCGCCGAAGCTGCCTGTGGCGCCGGACGCGGCGTCAGATGCTTCTGGAGATCGGCGCCGTTCTTCGACGTCGGCGGAGGCCATGTCGACTCCGCGTATCGAGGAGAGACTTCATTCGAGGAGGCGTGCTCTCCGTCTTTTAGAAGAGCAAGAGTACCAGCGAGTCCTAGAGGAGGGAGAGATTGAGGACTCTGGAGACGGACTGCATGGTCTGGATACAGCCAGTGGGCTGGACACTTCCCCTGAGTGGGACCTTTCATCTCCAGGGGAATATACGGAGGAGGCTGCTTCCTTTCATGCTGTGGTGAGGAAGGCAGCGAGCTTTTTGGACCTGCCTTTGCCGGTGGCAGAGGCAAAGCAGAATTTGCTGACAGAGGTATTGCATCCGGCCTCTGCTGCAGCTGAGCCTCTCTTGCCATTTAATGAGGCTTTGCTGGATCCGGTGTTGGAGGTGTGGAAGAAGCCGGTGTCTTCCTCGGCCGTTCATAGGGCTGTGGCCAGGAGGTATCGAGCTGCACCATCTGACCCTGGCTTTCTCTCTAGACACCCTACGCCGGAGAGCTTGGTGGTGCAAGCCTCCTGTTCCTCAAAGTCAGCGCCTGGTTCCTTCCCGACGGTGCCTGGAGACAGAGACTCCAAGAAACTGGATGCGCAGTCCAAGAAAATATTTTCGTCATGCAGTTTGGCGTTGAAGGCCACCAACGCCACGTGCATTCTGGGGAGGTACATCCATGCGCTGATGGATGATATTTCGTCTTCATTCACGGAGCTTCCCCAGGGTCTTTTGGATGTGGTCTCGGACGCCCAGGCTGCCGCGACCCAGATTATCCAGTCTGGGCTGGACACGACCGACTCGGTGGCCAGGGCGATGGGCACGGCTGTGGTGGCAAGAAGACAGGCCTGGCTCCGAAACTCAGGGTTCTCTGCGGATGTGCAGTCGACCCTGCTGGACCTCCCGTTTGATGGGGACAGACTGTTTGGAGCCAAGGCAGATTCGGCCTTGGAACGATTTAAGGAGAGCAGAGCCACAGCCAAATCGTTAGGACTGCAAGCTCCTTCTTCCTCTGCCTCTTCTAGAATTTTCAGGAGGTTTCGGGGATTTGGGCGTGGCTCTTATTCCTCTTCCTTTCGGGGGAGGTTCCAGCAACCCGCCTCTTCCCTCCCCTATAGGTCATTTAGAGGGAGGGGGAGGGGTGGGGTCCGTACCAGAGGAGCCTCTCAACAGCACTCTGCCTCTTCCTCGTCCTCTGGAGGGGTGCAGCAGGGGAAGCAGCCTTAGGCTTCCACCGTTTCCCACTCACTCCTCTCCTGTAGGGGGAAGATTACAGCGTTTTCTCCACAAGTGGAGGTCTATCACAACGGACACTTGGGTTCTCGGCATTGTGGGAAAAGGCTACGCCCTTCCCTTTCGGGAGTTCCCGCCCCTCATCCCGCCCCGCCCATCTTATTGTTCAGAAGAACACCTCCTGTTGCTAGAACAGGAGGTTCAAGTCCTCCTTTCAAAGGGCGCGGTAGAGTTGGTCCCAGAGCAGGAAAAGGGTCGAGGTTGTTACTCAAGATACTTCCTGATTCCCAAAAAGGATGGTCAGTTGAGACCAATCCTGGATCTGAGGATCTTGAATTGGTTCCTCAAACAGGAAAAGTTCAAGATGCTGACCCTAGCACAGGTGCTTTTGGCGTTGAACAAGGAAGATTGGATGGTGTCTGTCGACTTGCAGGATGCTTACTTTCATATCCCGATACTCAAGTCGCACAGGAAGTATCTCCGGTTTGTGGTAGGGTCGCAGCACTATCAGTTTGCGGTCCTCCCGTTTGGTCTTACTTCAGCACCTCGAGTCTTCACAAAGGTGATGTCAGTGGTTGCGGCGGAGCTCAGAAGGAAGGGGATAGCAGTATTCCCTTACTTGGACGACTGGTTGATCAAAGCCAAGTCCCCGGAGCTTGTGTCGCATCATCTGCAGTCAACAACCCAGTTGTTGTTCGACCTGGGCTTTTCGGTGAACGTGCCCAAATCTCACCTGGAGCCCTCTCAGCGCCTCCTGTTCATAGGGGCAGTACTGGATACAACATTGAGTCGAGCCTTTCCTCCGCCTCAGCGGATTCAAGATATTCAGGAATTGGTTCCAATGTTTCGAAATGGAGCGGTAGTTCCAGTCCTCAAGGTCCTTCGTCTGCTCGGTCTGTTCGCCTCCTGCATTCTGTTGGTCACGCATGCTCGCTGGCACATGAGGGCTCTTCAGTGGTGCCTCCGAAGGCAGTGGTCTCAACACAAGGGAGATTTAGAAGGTACTGTCAAGATCTCCAGAGATGCTGCTGTGGAATTGAAGTGGTGGATTGCGGGCAACAATCTTTCACAGGGGAAGCCGTTCGCGCAGTCGCCACCAGTGGCCACGGTAATAACGGATGCCTCCACCCTAGGATGGGGAGCTCATCTGGGGGATCTGGAGATCAAAGGGCTTTGGTCTCCAGAGGAACAGGTGTTTCATATCAATCTGTTGGAGTTACGGGCTGTACGTTTGGCTCTCAAGGCCTTCCTCCCATCCCTTCGTGGTCAGTCGGTACAGGTCCTGACGGACAATACTACCACGATGTGGTACATAAACAAACAGGGAGGAGTAGGGTCGTACCTTCTCTGCAGAGAAGCTCTTCGGCTATGGTCCTGGGCAAAGGACCATCAGATTTGCTTGGTGGCAAATCATCTGGCCGGGGTCTTGAATGTACGTGCGGACAGTCTCAGTCGCCAATTCTCGGCAGACCACGAGTGGCGTCTCCATCCAGATCAAGTCTGTTTAATCTTCCAGATGTGGGGGTTTCCTCGGATAGATCTGTTTGCCACTCGGGAGAACGCGCATTGCCCGTTATTCTGCAGCCTCCAGTATCCGATGCAGGGAGCGTTGGGGGACGCGTTTCAGATAACCTGGTGCGACCAGTTGCTTTACGCGTTTCCCCCCATACCCTTGATTCCTCGAGTGTTGAGGAAAATTCGCCAAGACCGGGCCCAAGTCATCTTAATAGCTCCGGATTGGCCAAGGAGGGTATGGTACTCCGACCTTCTCCAACTCTCACTGTGCCCTCCGCTCCGTCTCCCTCTCAGGGCAGACCTCCTCTCGCAGTCGCAGGGGCAGGTTTTACACCCCAACCTCCAGAGTCTGCACCTACATGCTTGGAGATTGAACGGGGCAACCTGAGTTCCTTCTCTCTCCCGCCTGATGTAGTGGATGTTATCTTAGCGGCCAGGCGACACTCCACTAAATCTATCTACGCTAATAGGTGGTCTAAATTTGTTATGTGGTGTGGAGAGAGACAGATTGATCCCTTACATGCTCATCTGTCACATGTTTTGTCTTTTGCACTGTCTCTAGCGCAGAAAGGTTGTGCAGTAGCTACCATTAAGGGTTATTTGTCGGCCTTGTCAGCCTTCATTTGTCTTCCAGACCAACCATCGTTATTTAAATCCCCTATTGTTCTCAGATTCTTGAAAGGTCTTCTGAATCAATATCCTCCAAAACCATTCGTTATGCCTCAATGGGATTTGTCCTTGGTCCTGACTTTCCTTATGGGGTCCCCTTTTGAGCCTATGCATTCTTGCCCCTTAAGGTATTTGGTTATTAAAACAGTATTCCTGGTAGCTATAACATCTGCAAGGAGAGTGAGTGAGTTGCAGGCCTTATCGGTTAAACCCCCTTATATAACGTTTTATGGGGATAAGGTGGTGTTGAGGACCAAGGCTGCTTTCCTTCCGAAGGTTGTTTCACCCTTCCATTTGGCTCAGACAATCACTTTGTCCACGTTTTATCCTCCGCCTCATCCTTCAAAGGAGGAAGAAAGACTACATCGCCTGGACCCAAAAAGGGCGTTGAGCTTCTATATCGACAGAATGAAGGATATCAGGCTGGAGGATCAGCTGTTTGTCGGATACGTGGGCAAGAGGAGAGGAAAGGCAGTCCACAAGAGAACACTCTCCAGGTGGGTTGTTCTTTGCATTAAAATCTGTTACTCTTTGGCAAAGAAGGATCCGCCTGAGGGCATTAGAGCTCACTCCACCAGAGCTAAGTCGGCCTCTTCGGCCTTGGCCAGGGGTGTTCCTGTGGTTGACATCTGCAAGGCCGCAACTTGGTCGTCCCTTCACACTTTTGTGAAACATTACTGTTTGGACTCTGAGGTCAGAAGGGACGGTCATTTTGCACGGTCAGTGCTGCAGGATTTCTTGGTTTGACCATTTAGGCACCCACCGCCGGGCGTGGTACTGCTTTGGGACTCTATTCATCAGGTGAGGAATCCACAGGTAGTTGTATCCATCAGAAGAACGAGTTACTTACCTTCGGTAATGACTTTTCTGGTGGATACATTAGCTACCTGTGGATTCCTCACGGTCCCACCCGCCTCCCCGTTGCCTTTTTGGTCTCTCCAAGCAATCCTTGAGTGTGCTCCTTTTGGTCTTCAAAGTTGCAATACATTTTGCATGTATAATATTTGTATATATGTGTATATTTATATATAAATCTATATATATATTGGGTATATACATGATTCGTATGTATAAATATATTTATTTGTTTAAAAAAAAAAAAAAAAAAAAAAAAAGGTTATATTAAATCTACAGCTATTTTATTGCAATGTTGTGTGATTTACAATATTAAGAGATGTTGCTTTGCTCTTTCATTGCATTGGGTTATTATTATTATTCTCATGCACGTAAAAAATGTTGGTACTGTCATCGGCACGTCGGCGAGGACTTCTTATTGCCTGTATGACGTCAGACGGCGTCGCGTGGGCTAGAGTGACGTCCTCGTCGACGTGCAGAGACTAGTAAGAAGATTTCCGTCAAATGCTGGCGCCATGGGAGTATTCATCAGGTGAGGAATCCACAGGTAGCTAATGTATCCACCAGAAAAGTCGTTACCGAAGGTAAGTAACTCGTTCTTTTGGTCCGCAGATCACGCTTTTTTTGTTGGTTGTAAATCTGTTCAGTAGTTTTTGAGATATTAAAGGAGACCAAATTTGTATATCTGGGTGGAGCCTAAGCACAGATCTCATGGTGAGATTGGCTGCCAGCACTTCAACCAGGAAGTGCTGGCTGCCATCTTGGGACCAATATGCACGATAGCACCCCATTGAAATGCATTGTAGTGAATGGCAGGTTTTGAGGGTCACAAAAAGGAGAACGTACAGAGGGTGATGATAAAGTTTAGTTACAATATAAATCATTTGTTGAGGGCACCATGATAGTTTTAGGAATTATTGTGTGTTCTAAGGTGATTTTACCATGCTGCAATTTCATGAATCATGCTTGAGAGAAAACTGTTATTCTCATGATTTTCCCATAGAGGTTATCGAACATGCTTCAGAAGCTAAAATGAGATCATATTTCCTGTAAATTCACACTGTCTTTCTCAACCTTATCAGAATGAAGTCTGACATTCTTAGTAAAACATGTACTTCCAACAGGAGCAGCCTGTCAGTTGATTCCCCTGTGTTCTACTGCGGACTCCAGAGTGTTCTAAAGAGCAATTAGAGTGCTAACAGTATGACAAAAGTGTGGCACACCTGAATCCACCTTGATTGAATCAAACTGATAAAACTTTAAACATGTAATTTAGAAAGGAACAGTGTGAGGGGGTTCATTTTGTCATAGAAATTATGGTTAGTATTGTAGATAAAATATTAGGACACATTTTAAGTGAGTTCTAAAATATCTTCCTGTTGCTCTTCCAAAAGGAGCAGCCTGTCAGATTATTCCCCTGAGTTTATACGGCAGCCTTCCAGAGTGGTACAAAGAACAACTAGAGCGGTAACAGTCTACCTTATGACAAAAGTGTGGTACACGTGAAGCCATCTTGATTGAATCCAACTGGTAAAACTTAAAACACTTAACAGGGGTGTGGAATTTATTAAAATATCTACTTGTCGAGGGGACAGGTTGCTTCTCAAATCTACTTGTCCTGTAAAAAGATCTACTTGTCCCTTTGGTGCCATGTAGTGTGGCGACAAATTATGGCAGCAATCTCATTATGTAAGTGCTCTGATAACAGCCTCTCTGATTATGCCAGGGCTACTACCATAGTATGGCTTGAATACTTGCAGTTTCAATCCCTACTGTAGCAATTTCCTTATTTTGCCACCTTTCTGCATACTGGGGCTGGAGGAAGCAGTAAGCAATAGTTCCAGGGCTGGTATGCCTCTGAGTCTGCAAACCTACTAACCTGCATGTTTTAAAGATTTTTACCAGCTTCTCTCTAATATTTTCCCATAATAAGAAAGGTTGGACATTTACTCCTGACAATGGCAGAATTAGAACTTCTTCCAGGGTTGGGAAGAAAGTGGCTGGAGGGAAAATGAACTTGCAAATGCTCAATAGATTTTTACATGAGCAAATCTACACATCGTATTTACCCATGCTAAAATACAGTTCACAAATATTTTATAGGGGTACGACATATACCATGGGTGCACTTTTGTGACTTTCTTTAAGAATTTGGGGCCACATGTAGGTAGGTTCAGATTTGCGACCTGCAAATTGCGAGTCGCAAATCCGAATGTAGGATGGTGTCCCTGACACCATCTGTGATTCGCAAGGGCTTCGCAAATGCCCACCTCATGAATAATCATGAGGTGGGTCGCAATTTGCGACCCCCTCGCGAATGGCGGCCCTCACAGGGATGGTGGCCTGCTGGAGACAGCAGACCACCATGTCTGTGACTGCTTTTCAATAAAGCAGTTTTTTTTTTTGTTTTTTTTTTTTTAAATGCAGCACGTTTTCCTTAAAGGAAAACGAGATGCATAACAAAAACAAAAAATGAAACGTTTTCGTTTCTATTTTTCAGAGCAGGCAGTGGTCCGCAGGACCACTGCCTGCTCTGAAAAAATGTTTACAGTGACATTCACAATGGGGAAGGGGTCCCATGGGGATCCCTTCCCTTTTGCAAAAGTGTTAGCACCCATTTGAAATGGGTGCAAACTGCGATTGGTTTGCGCCCGCGTTCGCGGTCACAAAACAATCCTACATTGCAATGCGAGTCGCAATTAGGAAGGGAACACACCTTACTAATTGCGAGTCGCAAACCCGTTTTGCGATTCGGTAACCAGGTTACTGAATCGCAAAACTGGGTTTGTGCATCGCAATGTGCTTTTTGCACGTCGCAAACAGCGAAAGTCGCTGTTTGCGACATGCAAAAAGCTACCTAGATGTGCGTCTTGGTCCCTAATTAGGTCTGGTGTTAACAAAGACATTTTGTTTATATTAAACTTCTATTTCTCTCTCTTTCGGCTGGCTTTATTGTGAGTGATCGCATTCTGCTCTTCCACAAGGAGCATATTGCCACACAAAGTAGTTTTGTTCAGTGTCAGGAACTACAGTGGCAATCAGTGACGTAACGAAACTGGAGGGTGCCCCTTTGCAAAGAACATGGAGGAGCCCCCTCTCCAGACTCACTCAGGGCAGGTGCTGTGCTGAAGGGGCCCCCTGGAGGGCGGCTGCGGGGCCTTTGTTATGCGCTGGTGGCAACGTGTGCTTTTAGAGTTCAAAAACTTTTTTGGGGGGTTTTGCCAGTGTTTGTTACAATGTTGAGGGCCTGGTAGCTCCCACAGCAATAAAGTGTTACAAAAGCCATGTCAAAACAAGACACGCATTGATGAAACTAAAAAAGACTTATAAAAATATGTCAGATTAGTTGGCTTTGTCAGTGTTTGTTTATTTTCATGCTTCCCATAATCGTGTTGAAAATGGTTACACTGATTTTCCATTAGAAATATTTTTGGGAAATACTAGCATGCATCAACACATTTTACTAAATGACACTTCATTTGCATCTAATCAGAGAGCATTCTGGGAGCATTATATTTAGCCTCATAGCCTAAACTTTTCAAACATGTGTATACAGTAATTTTCTTTTTTTTTGTACTGGAACCTACGTCAGTAGTGAAGTGTGACCTTAAAACATTTATTTACAGCACTCACCCTAATAATGAAGGCTTTCAAATAATGAACCATAAATACAAGTTCGAACAGCATTATCTTTCGGAAACACATTACCTCAACTGCAGAGAGTTCCACTCTCTGTAAACAGGCAGCCAAAGGGTTTGTGCTGCAGGGGGTTGGGCCTACTTGTCCCAAG
The DNA here is from genome assembly GCF_031143425.1 of Pleurodeles waltl. Classification (NCBI taxonomy): domain Eukaryota; kingdom Metazoa; phylum Chordata; class Amphibia; order Caudata; family Salamandridae; genus Pleurodeles; species Pleurodeles waltl. The sequence goes on along the minus strand of NC_090437.1, from coordinate 1,025,598,030 downwards.
GACAAAGTAAACATAAAAACTTGTTGCCCTTGACCCCAAACAAGATGTCCCGGGCGTCGGGCGATAGGAATTCCACATCCCTGCTTAAGTTAGAAAGAAACAAAATTGAGCGTTCATTTTGTCATAGAAATTATAATAAGTGCTGTAGTAAGAAAAATTAGCACGTTTAAAGTGAGTTCTCAAATATCTTTCACTTTTTTTCATTAAAACATTCTGACATGCAGTCTAAAACGTGCACTTTCAACACCAGCAGCAGGCTGCCAGTTAACTCCCTGGTGATCAGCAGCTTACAGCGTTCTAATGAGCAACTTGTATGCTGACATTCTGAATTTATGCCAAAAGTGTGGCACATCTGAATAGCATCTTAATGGAATCGAAGAGGAACTCTGGAAGCATTTTCTATGGAGGATACTGCAGTAAATAAGGAAATTAGGGAGCCAGGACCTGCATCCATCCCCCTCATCGTGTATTGCGATAGGCATCTTACTTAACATTAAAAAAAACAAGAAATTCACTGAAAAAAACAAAGGTTAAAGGGACGCTATAGTTAGGAAAAAGAATTACAAAGACATTTGAAATTCACAAAAAAAAAACAAAGGTTGCAGGGACGTTATAGTTGTTTTTAGGTTTTACACGCAGGTTTTAGCTGTTATAGAGTTATTTCAAGAAACTCGTACCCTAAGGTAACTATAACTCGTGCCCTCGCCATGCACTGTCGATATTACATCACTCATGACATCTTTGACATCATTGATAATATCACTGTAACATTTGCAGTAAAGTTAATGATGAGAAAACTTTGCATGGCACAGAAGCCAATGTTTCTTCATTCATTCTCATCTGAGAACAGGTAATCGCAGCAACAGAAGCTGTAGCTACTGCATATTTGGTACCTTCATCAGCCAAAGTGTTTCCTATAACGTGTATTCCTACACAGTGATGGCCCAGTACATGGACTGCACAAGCCTGTGGCAGCTCCTCTTCTAGATCAGCTACCTTCCCCTACAAGAGTTTGTGTTTAATGGTGTTACCCTTGGAATCCCTAAACCTATTGAGGTGCCAGTAATGTAAGTATTCATTGAAGGGCTGAACACAGCATTACGAATCGTACACAATCAAAGTTGAAAGTTCATGATCCTTGTGTTCCAGTGCCAAAATTGGAACCTTAAGCCCTGCAAGTTGTGCTGTGCAGTCCTCTAGGGTCTACGTGTAGGTATGTGGAGGGAGAAATTTACCATCCCTCATTACTCCACTGACAGCTGCGCAAGCCGCATAGTATTGGTGTTTGGTACCTACAGCTGGTTGTGTTGAACCATCAGTGTAAATTAGTATTCTGTATTGGTCAAGAGGCAAACATGGGGTACTGTAGTTCATATTGCAGGAATTCTTGGATCTGAAGTTTTGGATCAAAAACATAATTGACATCAGTGGTAGTGAGGGAGGTTGCCCCTTGAATCCAGAGCGGACTTAATGTTTTTGCATTTGGAATGCTTGCTTTTGTTACAGCCTCTAGGGCTGGTATTGGGGTCAAGACAATAATGTGCCTCTCCTTGATGACCGCCATCTAAACTGCAGTCAGTATTTTTTCTTTTGGTGCAAAACGTTGTTCTGCATTGAAGTACAAATGTGATTTGTATGCTATGGGTACCGTGTCACTGTCATTAAATGTGACATAGGTGGACCCGATGGCTCCAGGAATTACACTGACTACCAATTTTGTTTTGTTGTCATATGTGTGTTTTGCTTCAAGCATGTCAATCTAAGAATGCCTGTGTGTTCGGGTGTCCAGTGTTTACTTGAGAAATCTAGATGTATTAAGTCATAAAGTGTTTTTTTATGCATTGCGCATATTCTGGAATGTAGGGTCTGCCAAAATTGAAGAATCCTAGCAATGTCTCTTATTTCTTGATGTTGCATGCATTTTTCTAGAAATTGGGGGGCTAGGTTCTTGCCCTCGTCTGTTAATATGTGCCTAGGAATAGGACACTCAGAAAAGCAGTCTTGGTTTTCTTGAAGTTGAATTTGTAGGCATGGGCGGCAAATCCCAAAATGATGCAATCCACCCTGGCTACATGTGTGTTGAGGTCGTCGTCTTTGAGATAGATGTCATTCACATAAGACAATGCCTTGGAATCAATCTCATTTAATATTGATGTCACGCGGGCAGAGTACAATCCAGAAGTGTTCTTATACCCCTTGGGCAAACTGCAACATTTTCTTTGAGCCGAGCGCTATGAATGCACTTAAGTCCCTGATTTTAGGTACTAGATTTTGGCAGGAAAAAACAATTGGAAATATTCAAGGTTCTCTCGGATTTCCATTTATAGTCATAAGCACTGAATAGTTCTGCACACCTGCGGGGACCCTGGAGCACTGTTCTGAAATTGTCTTCTTAAGTGTAGATGTTCGCCTTTCTTCAGGAGGGCCTGCAAAGTCACTTAAGAATGTCAATATGCAGCCGAGAGGAAAGGCTAAATTCTTCATCCTACTTAGTTGAAAAAGGGTACTGTAACATAGATATGCATTAAAATGCATGGATATTCTAACGAATTCAAAGAAAAATCTGTCACAAACCTTTTTGCAATGTTACATAAGGATGAAGCAACACAGGGCAGTGTAGCCCATAGACTGCCATTATACAGAATGAAAAAGAAGCTGTGACTTTAAGAGCAGATGGTCCTCATCTATCCCATCATGCATAGCAAGAGGCAGTTACCTCAGTTCTTTTTTTTCCGGCTCCTGCTGACAGGACCCTGAAATATTGAGTTCCACCTATTTATAGGTTTTTTCACAAAATGTTTTCATCAATCATTTTGATTCCAAATTTTTCAACTTGCTTGAGTATTTTCTGTCTTTTTTTGTAAAATTCTGACAAAAATGTAGGCCTTTTTTCCATTTAAAATGCCTTCACTTTTTGACAAGTGCCCTCGCTGTGGCAGAAACAAGGCCAAAACAGACCCACACGAGGTCTGTATTATACGCCTTCCAACTTCTCATATACCAGATGCCTGTGAGATATGCAAGAACTTCTCCAGGTGCACCCTGCGTGACATGGAGAAAATTCACCTCCAGGCCAAATAGGACAGCAGATGGAGAAAGCAGCCTACCAGCAGGACCTTAGAGCGAGGGGAGGTCAGTCTTCCACCAGGGCTCTTACTTCGTCGTCCAATCGGCTTCTAAACACAGTTCTGGTCAGAAACCATGCAGGTCCGGCAATGAACAACACCGACATGTTCGCCGTCGAGAACAAGCTCGCCGGCTAGGAAGCTACAACGCTCGCCGTCACACCACTCGTCGACGTCAAGAGTCTACACGCTGTCGAAGCAACATGGACGTCCGATGTCGAGGAGTGCCTCTCTCTCTCGAGGTCACCGTCGACACGGTAACGAAGATCGATGTCAAGGGACACTTGACATCTTAGACGATCGACATCGACCACCCGACGTCACGAGGAATCACAATTCAGGGATACCCGACGTCATGTAGGATTGACGTCGAGAGGAACATGTCGACGTCGTACTTTGACGTCTAGGAGTCTGTCAACGTCGAGGAGGTCTCCAAGGAAAAGGAGGAGGATTTACTCCACATCTGAATTCTCTGCCTCTCTTGTGATACTACGATCTTCTCCTCAGCCATCACCTTCTCAACATACGACAATGCCTTTGTCGCTCCCTCCTCCTCCAGCTCCAACTGCTCTTGTGGCGCCTCCTCAGATACCGCCTTCAGAACCGGCCCTTACTACTCCTGCAGAATCCTTGAGACATTCGCATCATCAGTCTTCCAGACGCTCCTCTACTTCGAGACATTGCCATCGTCATGACTCAAACAGGTCAACATCTCGCTTCCATCGTATGCATTCCTCATCGTCTACTAGGGATTCTTTTCCAACTCTGTCTGACTCTCCTTCGCCATGAATCTCACCGATTTATGATGTAAACACTTTTCAGGAGGTCCTTGTCCGGGGTGTTTCCAAACATAACATCCCTATGGCAGTACCTACACCGACTACATCAGTTATCTTTGAAACCCTATACCAACGCTCTTCTGCAAGACACTTGCTTCCACTGGTCCCGGGTCTGCTTGAACCGGTGATGGACTTGTTCTTGACACCAGCCACAGCGAAAACTGCACTTTCTAGACTCCCTAAGAAATATCACCCTCCAGAACAGGATCCTTTATTCCTAAGGGCAGACCCAACACCAGATTCAGTAGTCATTGTCGCTCCTCTCCACCAGACAAGTAGATTAGAAAGACAGATGCTGCAGGCCGCAAAGTCTGTTCAACATCGGCCATTTCCATTAAGACAGCTAGTGCCACTGCCCTTTTGGGCAGATATGATCATGCTTTTTGGGACTCCATCATTCAACTCGCTGATCACCTTCCCAAAGAAAGGAAGGAAGACTTCCTTGAAATTATTAACAAAGGTGCCATGGTCTCTAACCAGATTATAAGCACAGCAGAAGATTCTTCCATTTTAGCAGCGCATGGATATCGTCATGGGATATTCCTGAGAAGACATTTGTGGCTACGTCTTACTTCTCTCAAACCTGAAGCGCAGCAAAGGATACAGAACCTCCAATTTACAGGTTCTATTCTGTTTGGGTCTCACGCGGATGATGAGATGTCTAGGATGAAAGCAGAACTAGACATTCTTAAGGCTGTGGGCATTGAAAACCCGAGAGAGCAGCAGAAGTCTTTCTGTCCCTACCACTGCAGGTTTTTCTCTCAAAGACTCCAAACTCCGCAATGGGTGCCACCTAGATCTCAGCACCAACAGCACCAGAGTCCGTTTTCAACTCAACGCAAACAGACACGTTGTCTTTCCACTCCACGAACCGCCCAAGGAGGACGTCAAACATCTAAACCCTGAATCATTACTTCCCCCTTTTCTGTTACCCACTCCGGTTGGGGGAAGTATTTCACATTTCCTGGAAAAGTGGCAACGCATAACATCAGACGCCGGGGTTTTAAATATTGTGCAGAATGGCTATTGTCTCAGGTTTTCCAATCCTCCACCTTCTATTCCACCAAAGCCTTCCAAATTCCACCTCAACGCTTTCAAAGTAGAGGTAAAAAAAACATTACAAAAGAAGGCGATAGAACCAGTTCCCACAGATCAGTGGGGAAAAGGAATCTACTCACGGTACTTCCTTGTGTCAAAAAAAGGACAAGCACGAGTTCAGACCCATTCTCGATCTAAGAATAGCCAACAAATGGATTCAGAAGGAAAAATTCAGAATGTTGTCTTTGCATCAGATCTACCCCCATCTACACAATGCTTACTTTCACATTCCTGTTGCCAGAAAACATCGGAAGTTCCTAAGATTTCTTGTCGGACAAGACCATTATGCAGTGCTACCTTTCGGCCTCAAGTCAGCACCCAGGATGTTGTCCAAATGCATGGCCGTGGTGGCAGCCCATCTAAGAAAACATTGAGGGGGTCATTCTGACCCTGGCGGTAAAATCCGCCAGGGCCAACGACCGCGGGAGCACCGCCAACAGGCTGGCGGTGCTCCCATGGGCATTCTGACCGCGGCGGTACAGCCGCGGTCAGAAACGGAAAACCGGTGGTGTACTGCCGGTTTCCCGTTGCCCTGGGGAATCCTCCATGGCGGCGCAGCTTGCTGCGCCGCCATGGGGATTCTGACCCCCATACCGCCATCCTGTTCCTGGCGGTTTTGGCCGGCAGGAACAGAATGGCGGTATGGGGTGTCGTGGGGCCCCTGGGGGCCCCTGCAGTGCCCATGCCAATGGCATGTGCACTGCAGGGGCCCCCGTAACAGGGCCCCACAAAGATTTTCAGTGTCTGCCAGGCAGACACTGAAAATCGGGAACAGGTGCAACTGCACCCGTCGCACCCCTTCCACTCCGCCGGCTCCATTCGGAGCCGGCATCCTCATGGAAGGGTGTTTCCCGCTGGGCTGGCGGGCGGCCTTCTGGCGGTCGCCCGCCAGCCCAGCGGGAAACCCAGAATACCCGCGGCGGTCTTTTGACCGCACAGTGGTATTCTGGCGGTCCCAGCCAGGCCGGCGGCTTCCGCCGCCGGCCGGGGTCAGAATGACCCCCTGAGTCTTTTATCTATCCCTACCTAGACAATTGGCTCATAAAGGCATCCACATCTCAAGAGGCCCAACTGCATTTCAATTGGACCTGCCAACTACTCCAACAACTGGGTCTTCATGTCAACCTCACCAAGTCGACGCCTTCACCTGTCCAGAGGTTGCACTACTTAGGCGCCCCCATCAATACCATTCCAGCAAAGGTGTTTCCTTCGGAGGAGCAACATTCATCGATCCTCTGGAAATGTCAAGTTCTCAAGAAAGCTCCTCGGTCCACAGCAAGAATAGTCTCATCTCTTCTGGGGTCGATGGCGTCTTGTATCTACCTCACTTCCAATGCTCGTCTCCACATGAGGTCTTTGCAGGAGTGCCTGGAAAACCAATGGAATCAGCTGAAGGGCAATTGGGAGGACAGGATTACACTCTCTCCACATGCAATACAATCCCTCAAGTAGTGGTGTTCTCCGAGCAATCTCCTGAAAGGGATGCCTTTTCACCAACCGGCACCCACACAGACGATAGTCACGGACGCATCATTACTCGGATGGGGTGCCCATATGGATCATCTACAGATTCAATGCTCCTGGTCTCGGAAAGAGAGATTGTATCACATCAATCTCCTAGAGCTATGAGCAGACCATCTCACGCTCAAAGCCTTCCTTCCGGCATTCACCATGAATACTCTGCTTCTTCAAGCGGACAATACAGCCATAATGTATTACTTGAACAAGCAGGGGGGCACCAGATCCAGGACTCTATCTCTAGAGGCTCAAACAATCTAGCACTGGCTTCTGGCCAGGAACGTAACAATAACAGCAACTCACCACTCTGGCGTAGAAAATGTTCAAGCAGACGCTCTCAGCAGAGCGATAGATGAAAATCACGAGTGGGTTCTACATGATGACGTCATCCCTTCTGTAGGTCTATTCGCAACAGCAGAAAACAGAAAATGGCTAGACTTTGCCTCCAGGTACTACCATCCAGGTACATTAGGGAATGCCCTATGGATAGATTGGTCAGGAACATTTCTTTACGCTTTTCCGCCGCCTCCCCTGATCCCGGCAGTCTTCATCAAACTGTCCCACTCCAAAACCAAGATGATACTCATTGCTCCGGAGTGGCCACGGCAGTGGTGGTTTCCGGACTCTCTTCACCGGTTACTTCATCCACATCTCAGACTGCCATGCCGACCAGACCTTCTCACAAAATTTGGAGGTCAGATGAGACATCCCAACCTCTCGTCGTTGAATTTGGCAGCATGGCTCCTGTACAGTATGGTCACCTTAACCTTCCTCAGGACTGAATGAATATTTTAAGAGAGGCAAAACGACCTTCTACAAGATCGGCATATGCCTTAAAGTGGAAAAGGTTCTTCATGTGGTGTCTGAACAAGAGCTTAGACCCAACGACATGCAGAGAGGATGTTATTCTTCCATATCTGTTGAACCTAGCGAAATCTGGCTTACAATTCTCCTCCATCAAAGTGGCAGCTCTGACTACATACAGGAAAAGTCCTTCACAAACCTCTTTTTTTAAGATTCCAGTCATTAAAGACTTCATGAGGGGTTAAAAAAGATTTTCCTCCTACTAGACATCCTTCTCCTCCATGGGAGCTTAATATAGTTCTTTCACATCTGATGCAGCATCCCTTTGAGCCCATACACAAGGCGTCTCTCCAACATCTTACTTGGAACACTGCCTTCCTTGCAGCAATTACTTCACCTCGCAGGGTTAGTGAGAGCCAGGCGTTTGCGCTCAGGAACCATATACAATTTTCCATTCCTCCAAGGTAGTAATGAGAACACATCCAAAATTTCTACCCAAAGTTATTTCTGACTTTCATGTAAACCAGACTCTCTCTTCACCAACTTTCTTTCAAAACCCATCTACTCCAGCTGAGAGAACACGTAACTCTCTGGATGTGAAGAGGGCTCTAAAAGTTTATTTAGACAGAACTAAATCCTTTTGCAAGTCACAACAGCTGTTCATTAACTATGGCCCTGTTCGAACAGGCCTTGCCACCTCCAAGCAATCATTGTGCAGATGGATTGTCTCATGTATTTTGCTCTGTTACCAGTTAACCAATAAGACCCTTGATGGCAGACTTAAGGCGCATTCCACTAGGGACAAGGCAGTCACAGCTGCATTAATGAGAAACATTCCGTTAGCAGATATTTGCAAGGCGGCTACATGGAGGTCTGTCCACACCTTTACTAAGCATTACTGTGGGGGCGTGGCCGCGCGATCGAAGATGGCGCACGCATAAATTACGAGCTCCGGAGGGGCCTACAAATAATCCTGTTAAATCTACACCCAGCCCTCGGGGCAAACCGCAATCGCAGTGCGGGAGAGCTGTGGAGGACACTGCAAAACAGTGGAGCCCGAACGGAGCGAGGCTGAGAGGCTCCGATGCAGGTTGGGGAACCGCAGAGCTTTCTACTTGGTGGGCCCAGCGTAGCCGGGGACCCGAGTATGAACACGTGCCAGCGCGGAGACGACCGGCTGCGCGTGAGGAACAGGAGGGAGCGGAGCGACTTAGCGAGTGACGCCGCTGGGGCCAGAGGGTACTCGCTGGACCGAGGGAATGCCGAGAGCGTGCTGCAGAGACCCGAGGAGCGTGCTCTAAAGAAACACAGTAGCAGGGAGTCGAGCGGAGCCAGTGGGCCCCGTTCGCCGTACCTACACCCGGAGTCGGGGCAGCGAGAACGCAGGATCTGACCCTCTGGACACATACCTGCGCCCCCAAAGATCAGATCAACACCCTGAAGGGGGCACATAAATAAATAAATATATAATAAACAGAGAGAGAGAAATCCCGGCGTACGGCGGCAGAACCTGGTCCGAACAGGAGAGGCCGAGAGTGGAGCGGTCTGACGGGTGATGGCGCTGGGCCGGGGGTTGCTCGCTGATCCAAGGGACTGCCAAGGGCGTGCGGCGGAGACCCGAGGTGCGGGCCCCAAAGAAACACAACAGCAAGGAGGCGAGCGGAGCCAGTGGGCCCCGATCGCCGGACAATCGACTCCTACGCCCGTAGTCGGGGCAAAGAGAATACGGGACCTAACCCTTTGGACACATAGGAAGTCACTGAGCTGTACCAAGGAACAGAAAGGAGATGGCGGAGGCCCGAAATCGGTGCCCCGGAGTAGGGTGAGTGTTGCAAGAGATTCTCCTGGCGCTCTGGTGGAGTCCAACTAGAACACGCCTGCGCCCCTAAAGATCAGCACCCTGAGGTGGGCCCTTAAACAAGTAAATAAATAAATATATAATAAACGGAGAGAGAGAATCCTCGCCGTGAGGTGGCGGAACCTGGTCTGAACAGGAGAGACCGGGAGCGGAGCGGCTTGGCGGGCGACGACGCTGGGGCCGGGGGACGCTCACTAGGCCGAAGGAGGGCAGAAGGCGTGCTGCAGAGACCAGAGGAGCGAACCCCAAAGAAACACGGCAGCAAGGAGGCGGGCGGAGTCAGTGGGCCCTCACCTCAGGACAATCGCGCCCGGAGTAGGGGCAGAGAGAACACGGGATCTGACCCTCTGGACACATAAGAAATTCACGGACCGCACCGAGGAACAGAAAAGAGATGGTGGAGACCCGAAATCGGCACCCTAGACGAGTGTGAGTGTTGCAATTGATCCCCCGGCGGAGCCCCGCTGAAACACCTGTGCTCCCAAAGATCAGCACCCTGAAGGGTACCAATAAATAAAAATATAATAAACAGAGAGCGAGTAACCCCGGCGGGTGGTAACGGAACCTGAACCATAGAGAACTCCGGCCTCGGAGTGAAGAGACACTGACCATCTGAGTGACCCCGGCAGAATGCGGGGAGCCGGAGGCGGAGAACGAAGTGAGAGGTCAAAAGGAAACCTGCGAGATCCCAGAACTCGGTCCAGCCTGAGTGGGTGGCCCTACCCGGGTGTCAGATGTCCCCTAAGAATCGACACAAAGGCAAAATAATCGGAAATATGACACCCATTGAACGGAAAGAGGGAGAGCAGCTGGACCCACCGCAGCTTAAAATGCAGGACACCTTAGATAAGATATTGGGTGCAATTGAGGACACTAAAACTACTCTACAACGTGACATTAACCAGGTCGCAGTTGAAGTTGGCCTGCTGAGGGCGGACCACCATAAGTTAGTGGATAGAGTAAAAGACACGGAGAATGTCCTGGCTGAAATTGCCCCGCAACAAAAAGATCTAAAAGCCGAGGTGACGTGCCTTGTAGACAGGGTTGCGCGCCTAGAACAAAGAGCAGAGTACGCAGAAGGCAGAAGCCGCAGAAACAACGTGCGTGTGGTGGGGCTGCCGGAAGGGGCCGAAGGAGCGAACATGTTGAAGTTTCTAGAGGAATGGCTGCGGACGATCGTAGCCCCGGAGTGCCTGACCCCATTCTACACCCTGGAGCGCACGCATCGGGTGCCTTCGAGGCCTCTGGCGCCGGGCCGTCCTCCGCGTGTGGTGATTGCCAGACTCCTCCACTATAGAGACAGAGATATTCTTCTACAAAGAGCCAGAGAAGCGGGCCCTTTTAAAGTTGCGAACGGGGAAGTGACACTTTTCCCCGACTTCACACTGGATGTCCAAACCAAGCGAGCATCATATCTGACAGTCAAAAGGGCCTTGAGAGAGGAAGGAATCCAATACTCGCTCCTTTTCCCGGCAAAACTAAAGGTGACTATGGATGGTAAGACCACTTTTTTCCAGACTCCCGAGGAGGCGTGGGACTGGCTGGAGGCCTGAGGGACCCAAATGGTGCGACACGCAAATGGGGTAATACGCCGGGGCTCGGGAAGACGACGAAACAGGATCCGACCCCGCTTGGCACCAACCCAGTCGCAAAAGGAAATGGGGAAAAAAGCGGCATTAGAGGCTGCTGCCTCCATGAGTAGAGAGGAATCGCCCCCCAGGGACTCAGATGGAGAATCGGATGGCACAGTGATGTCCTCGGTGGACGGGTCGGGCTGCTCGGTGCAGGTACCAAAGGTGACCCCCCAGACGGCGGATGAGCTCGGGTAATCGAAAAAGCAGCGCAGCCCTGAGATGGAGGTGGACAGCGATCTGATGGCCCCTCCGGGCGCAGTCCCCCCCACCAGAATCTCGTCCATTCTGACAGAATGGCGAGAACTAGAATTGACAGTTTGTCTGAGTTGCACAGTTGCACAATATTCTGGGCAGCCTTCTGTTTAGGGGGCGCCCTGGGGAAGGGGAGCTGGGGTTCAAGATTGTTAGTTCTGATGGCGCTCTGCAGTAGGTGGGTTGTTAGGATTAGACACACAGTCAGACACAGAAGGTTTCAGGCCAATGGGACGGGCCAAGAAGGAAATATAGTGAATGTCTTTCCAATATGGCACAATATAATATGCTAACATGGAATGTGCGGGGTTGGGAACACCAAACAAACGACACAAAACTCTGTCCAACCTAAAGAGGAGGGGTATCCAAGTGGCGTTACTACAAGAGACCCACTTAGCGAAGGGGGAAGCGGAAAAGATAAGGCGAAGATGGAGGGGTCAGGTGTATGCCACGGAATATTCTGCATATGCTAGGGGGGCGCTGATATGGATACGTGCTGGGGTTCCCTTTGCAGTAGAATCCACCAATATTGACCAGGAAGGCAGATACGTAGTGTTAGAGGGAAGGTTGCACGGTGTACCAATTACCTTGAGTTGCATTTATGCTCCTAACCAGGACCAGATCCCCTTTATGACACGACTATCGGGTCAACTCACGAGCCAGCGGGGGGGAGGCCTCTTGATAGGGGGAGACTTTAACAGCGTGTTAGATATAGAACTAGACTGCGCCACCCCACCACTGTCAGGGGCTACGACAAGCAGAGTAGCCCAAAAACTTAGAGAATGGCTAGATGCATGGGAATTATTGGACATATGGCGTGAGCAACATCCTACTGAAAAAGATTATTCATACTACTCAGGACTCCACAGGGTATACACAAGAATTGACAGGGTGGTTTGTACAGCAACACTAATGCAGGGGATGGTCCACTCTGAATACCTGGGACGTACGCTCTCTGACCATAATCCTCTTCTGCTGACCTGGAGGGTGAGGGAGGTTAGGCCCCCCCATCTCGATGTGGCGATTGGCCCCTGGAGCCTTGGAGGACCAGGTGTACGGGGATGACCTCCGTCTCTTCCTCGCTGACCATATTAAAATTAACGAGGGATCCACTGACTCTAGATCCGTTGAGTGGGAGACCCTTAAAGTGACAACCAGAGGATACTGTATGGGACAGACGATCGCTGGAACGTGAACTGGCCAGACTAGAGAAAGAAATACATGAGGGGGAACGGAGACAGGGAACAGAGGAGCAGGAAGGGGAAAAGTATGCCCAGACACGGAGAGACCACTCCCAGGTTGAGGAACAACTTAGATGCCATAGTGTGCAAAACTATATGGCCTCATTACACTCCGAGGAGGGGAGGTCAGGCAGAATGCTGGCATGGCTGGTAAGACCTGGAGGGGAAGGAGAGCCTATAACCAAGGTGATAACCATGGAGGGAGAGGGAAGACACAGTCCAAACACTATAAATGACGCTTTCATGGAATACTATGCTCATTTATATAGGAAACCCGGGGAGCTTGACGAATCGGCTCTTGAGGCGTACCTGCAGCATCTCCCATTGCCAACGCTGACAATTGAGGAACAGGAGGGGCTTGGGGCAGTTCACACAGCAGATGAGATAAAGAATGCCATATTGCAATTAGCGCCCGGGAAGACACCGGGAACGGACGGCTTACCTATGGATTTCTATAAGAAGTACGAAACCTTGCTGGCCCCTAGGCTGGCGGTGGTGTACTCTGAGGCATTGAGCCGGGGTGTGTTGCCGGCCACGCTGAGGGAAGCATTGGTGGTCCCACTGCCCAAGTCTAAAGCTAGAGAGACATCTGTCACTAATTTTCGCCCCTTGTCAATGCTGAAAAATGATTTTAAAATACTCAGCAAAGTTCTGGCCAATCGGCTGCTCGGCCACATGCCCAAACTGATACACGAGGATCAGAACGGGTTTGTCCCGCACCGGAGCACATCCCTCAACCTGAGACGACTATTTGCCATTCTACATATGCCCAGGGAAGAGAAACCTTTGACTGGGGTATTACTCGCTGTGGACTTCGAAAAAGCCTTTGATTCTGTTAGATGGGACTACCTGAGGACAGTGATGAGGAAGATGGGGTTGGGAGAGGGTTGGGTAAAGTGGGTGGACCTGCTATATGCATCCCCCCTGGCTAGAGTGAGGACAGGCAAGACGGTATCCGACACCTACCCAATCCACAGGGGCACTAGGCAGGGTTGCCCTCTATCGCCACTATTATTCGCACTGGCTATCGAGCCGCTGGCAGACCAGCTACGTAGGGATGGCAGGGGCAGAGGGATACAATGGGGACAACCGAAGCACATTGTTTCCCTTTATGCAGATGATATACTCATCTACCTCGGGGACGGAGAGACGGGACTCCCCTGGGCTCTGGATGCCCTGGAGCACTTTGGGTTCTTATCGGGACTGCGTCTCAATAGGGGCAAAACATATGTTTTTCCCATACTGGCGGGATGTGACCGGCCCGCATCGTGCCCTGAAGATGTAGGCTGGGCACCAAGGACATTTAAGTACCTGGGAATACAGGTGTTCCACGAGGTGGGGGACCTCCGGGATGGCAATCTTGGGAGGACGCTCCGCTCCCTGCGGTCCTCAGTAAAGTTCTGGCGCTCTCTGAGGCTATCCATAATGGCCAGAGTTGCACTGTCCAAAATGATAATCCTGCCCCCGTTACTTTACTATTTCGCGAACCTGCCGCTGCAGATTAATTCGGCGTGGTTCCGCGAACTTAAAACGCTGATCAGGGAGCTTATATGGGACGAAGGCCGTAGACGTACGGCTCTTTCGATTCTCTGCAGGCCGACACACATGGGGGGCCTGGGAGTCCCTGACTTCGAGTTTTATTATTTAGCATCACAACTGCAGTGGATTGCGGAGTGGACGGGAGGAAAGGGACAATTATATAGATACACTGCTCAAGGAGAAATTGGAATGGAAAGAATCATTGCGCGGATGGTGAACATGAGAGTGACCAAGCGCGCGGATAGTATGATGACGAGTGTAGCGGCAGCATGTTGGAAGAAAAGTGCGAGAAGAGTAGGGGTGGGACAGCCTTACTCCCCTGAGCTCCCACTCTCAGTACTGGGGGAAGGAACAGATGATGGGAACCTGGTGGGCTTTGGCCTCGGACCCTGGAGGAGAGCGGGAGTAGTGACAGTCGGAGCACTGTTCCAAGAGGGAGTGCTGAGGTCCTTCTCGGACCTAATAGAAATGGGCATCCCAAGGGGACAGTTCCTCCAGTATAGGAAACTAACACACATCCTCAAAGAGCACTGGGGAACGGTAAATGCAGAGCCCCCAACCCACAGAGTACTGCACTTACTACTAACGTCTGGTGGGTAATCTCACTTAATAGCTAGGATCTACAGGGCCCAAAATGAGGAATCACTGGACGCACTAGAGCCCCGAAGAGAACAATGGGAAAAGACAGTGAGCAGGGAATTAACAGATGCGGAGTGGAGCAGGGCACTAGCCTATCCTCAGACGGTGTCCAGAAACACCCGGTTGAGATACATACAGTACAACTACATGCACAGAACATACCTCACCCCACACAGACTGACAAGTATTTATGGGGGAACCCCCAAGACATGCCCTAGATGTGGAAATGTAACTGCAGACTTTGACCATATGGTATGGAATTGCCCAGAGCTCCAGAGGGGCTGGGCTGCGGCGCTGGCGGACCAGGAGCGGGTGCTGGGGTGGAGATTGGGCTATCCCCGGCGGCATGCCTGCTGGGTTTGAGAGCGCATGCGCCTCTAGGGAAAGTAAGGGGACGCTTCCTGGACCTTGCACTTGTCCTCTATAGGAGACGAATCATGATAGGTTGGAAATCTCCTAGCTGCCCATCGGCGAGCGAATGGAGGCGGGAAGTGTCAAGATGGGCCCGAGCAGAATTGCAAGTGCTGAAAAGTGAGGAAGCAAGGGGTATGCGCCAAACCCCCATTGCCCTGGCGTGGGAAGAAATACTCCTGAGATGGGATAGTCAGACTAAGGAAGGGAGAGTGGCAGTGGAAACCCAGAGCGACTAATAGGGTAGAGCACAGACAATGGGGCATGATGGGGGAACCAAGAGAAAAGAGGTGGAAAGAGGGTGACCAGGACCATCCGGAACAGGCAGTTAGGGGGACAGGATGACTGAACCCCAAGAGACAGAACATGGACGCTCCCGGCCCCCAAGCACATCAGTCTCGGTATGAGGAAACAGAGACAATAAGCATAAGAAGGCACCGGCCTGGTCTCAATTGATTAAAAGAAGGGAGGAAAAAAAAAAGAAGAACTAGGAAACCATGAGTAACACCCACCATGGCTGTGAATGTAGTCTGTTTGAAATAGCGCCATCAAGTTAAAATAATAAGTAGTTTTAGAGAAGTTTGCGATATGAACAAGTGGGCACTCCAGATTAAATACGACCACAGGATAGTGATGTACCCCTAAAGCACTGAAGCAATCTATGCGCATTACACTCCCAAGGAACCTGTGCAAGTCTAGAATAAGAATAAATGGGGTGGGAGCATTAGAAAATGAAAGAGTATGCTGTATATTTAATGTTCAATTATATGTACTAAATGGAAATCTGTTGATGCCACCAAGAATGTTGCAGATGTAATGCAGTGAAAGTTAATTAATAATAATAAAAATATATTAAAAAAATAAAATACTAAGCATTACTGTCTTGATTCTGATGCTAGGGCAGATGCTCAAGTAGGACAGGCCTCTCTTAGAAATCTCTTCGCATTATTTCATATCACTCTATTTTTCTGTCTACTCCACCGCTGTCAGGGGGATGGGCTTGCTAATCTATCCAGCACTTATGACTATACATGGAAATCCCCTACGAGAGAAGGAATAGTTTCTTACCTGTAACTCCAGTTCTCTCGTAGAGGTATTTCCATGAGTCATAAGCGACCCTCCCTCCTCCCCGATGGAATAGACATAATAATATTAATAATATTAATAAGGATTGCTAATTCACAAACTCCTTCATATCAGCTACCAAAGCCTACAAAAAGAACACAGGTAACTGCCTCTTGCTATGCATGATGGGATAGTGGAGGACCATCTGCTCTTAAAGGCACAGCTTCTTTTTTCATTCTGTATAATGGCAGCCTATGGGCTACACTGCCCTGCGTTGCTTCATCCTTATGTAACATTGCAAAAAGGTTTGTGAACCATTTGTCTGCAAAATCTTTAGAATATCCATGCATTTTAATGCATATCTATGTTACAGCACCCTTTTTTCAACCAAGTAGGATGAAGAATTTGGTCTTTGTAGCCTTTCCTCTAGGCTCCATATTGACATTCTTAAGTGACTTTGCAGGACTTCCTGAAGAAAGGTGAACATCTACCCTTAAGAAGACAATTTCAGAACAGTGGTCCGGGGTCCCAACAGGCGTGTGGAACTATTCAGCGCGTGGTTGACAGACCCTACCCTTTTCTCTCATTTAAACAACATTCTCACACATGCAAAGACAAGCAGAGAGATGCAGAACTCTGGCTGGAATGTCCTCTCTAACCTCCTTTGGCCTGTGTGGTGGTTTTATAACAAAACATATTGTGTCCTGAGAACAGGCCTGACATGATTGTGACTCCGTACTCTTGTAGAGGCAATATCAAGTAAATTATTGTGGATAAATATAACTGCCTTAAGCAGAGCACAGAACAAAATGCAGACAAACTGCAGATAAATGTGGAACACAAACAAAATGTGTTTTCTAAGAAGGGCAGCTGATAAAACATAAAAGCAACAAACTGAAAAGCTTGATGTGTTAAAATATAATAAAAACAATAAAAGCAAATAAAAAGCATGCATGTCTTAAAGGCACAGGCTATGGGCCTAACGGTTAAAATATGGGTGCCCAACCTAGGCTCTAAAAAGTGAACACACGACAGGGAAGTCCACCTAACCCTGAGAAAGCAGTTTCTCAGCCATGTGGACTCGAGGAATCGCATCTTGTCCTATTATACCAGTCCTGCACAGATAATAGAACAATTAATTGTATACTACTTCCAATTAAATGTTGAATGTTTCCAATAATTCATCTTTTGGGTGGATGTGGATGCAGTCTTACAAAGACCCTGACGTCATTTAATGTCCTTGAAGGATCCAGTTATATGAAGAGCCAGGTGTAGGAAGTTGTCTCTGTATGTACTATTTCAAAGTAAGAAATAGCATGCACAGAGTCCAAGGGTTCCCCTTAGAGGTAAGATAGTGGCAAAAAGAGATATTTCTAATGCTCTATTTTGTGGTAGTGGGGTCGAGAAGTAGGCTTATCAGAGGGTAGTGTTAAGCATTTGTTGTACACACACAGGCAATAAATGAGGAACACACACTCAAAGACAATTCCAGGCCAATAGGTTTTTGTATAGAAAAATATCTTTTCTTAGTTTATTTTAAGAACCACAGGTTCAAGATTTACAATCATACTTCAAATGAAAGGTATTTCACATAGGTAACTTAGGAACTTTGAATCAGCAAAATAGCATGTACAGTTTTCACAAAAATTGCAATAAGCTATTTTAAAACTAGACAGTGCAAATTTCAACAGTTCCTGGGGGAGGTAAGTGTTTGTTAGTTTTGCAGGTAAGTAAACCACCTACAAGGTTCAAAGTTGGGTCCAAGGTAGCCCACCGTTGGGGGTTCAGGGCATCCCCATAGTTACCACAGCAGCAGCTCAGGGCCGGTCAGGTGCAGAGGTCAAAGTGGTGCCCAAAACGCATAGGCTTCAATGGAGAAGGGGGTGCCCCGGCTCCAGTCTGCCAGCAGGTAGAGGTACCCACGTCTTCGGAGGGCAGACCAGGGGGGTTTTGTAGGGCAATGGGGGGACACAAGTCAGCACAAAAAGTACACCCTCAGCGGCACGGGGGCGGCCGGGTGCAGAGTGCAAACAGGCTTCGGGTTTGCAATGGAGTTCAATGGGAGACCCAGGGGTCTCTTCAGCGAAGCAGACAGGCAAGGGGGGGGGGGCTCCTCGGGGTACCCACCACCTGGGCAAGGGAGAGGGCCACCTGGGGGTCGCTCCTGCACTGGAGGTCGGATCCTTCAGGTCCTGGGGCTGCGGGTGCAGTGTCTTTACCAGACGTCGGGTTCTTAGAAGCAGGCAGTCGCGGTCAGGGGGAGCCTCTGGATTCCCTCTGCAGGCGTCGCTTGGGGGGGAGTCAGGAGGGTCAACTCTGGCTACTCACAGGGTCGTAGTCACCAGGGAGTCCTCCCTGTAGCGTTGTTTCTCCACAAGTCGAGCCAGGGGCCTCAGGTGCACAGTGCAAAGTCTCACGCTTCCGGTGGGAAACGTGGAGTCCTTTTAAAGTTGTTTCTTTGTTGCAGAGTTGTTTCTTCTTTGGAGAAGAGCCGCTGTCCTCTGGAGTTCTTGGTCCTTTTAGATGCAGGGTAGTCCTCTGAGGCTTCAGAGGTCACTGGACCCTGTGGAACACGTCCATGTTGCAGTTTTTCTTGAAGTGGGGAGACAGGCCGGTAGGGCTGGGGCCAAAGCAGTTGGTGTCTCCGTCTTCTCTGCAGGGCTTTCATGTCATCAGTCCTTCTTCATCTTCAGGTTGCAGGAATCTGTCTTACTAGGTTCTGGGGGCCCCTAAATACTCAATTTAGGGGTGTGTTTAGGTCTGGGGGGTTAGTAGCCAATGGCTACTAGCCCGGAGGGTGGCTACACTCTCCTTGTGCCTCCTCCCTGAGGGGAGGGGGGCACATCCCTAATCCTATTGGGATTGGGATAGTCAGAGTCACCTCAGCTCAGGACACCTTAGGGGCTGTCCTGACTGGCCAGTGACTCCTCCTTGTTTTTCTCATTATCTCCTCCGGCCTTGCCGCCAAAAGTGGGGCCGTGGCCGGAGGGGGCGGGCATCTCCATTAGCTGGAGTGCCCTGGGGCGCTGTAACAAAGGGGGTGAGCCTTTGAGGCTCACCGCCAGGTGTTACAGTTCCTGCAGGGGGAGGTGAGAAGCACCTCCACCCAGTACAGGCTTTGGGACTAGCCACAGAGTGACAAAGGCAATCTCCCCATGTGGCCAGCAACATGTCTGGTGGTGGCAGGCTGGTAAAACTAGTCAGCCCACACTGGAAGTTGGGTATGTTTTCAGGGGGCATCTCTAAGATGCCCTCTGGGGTGTATTTCACAATAAAATGTACACTGGCATCAGTGTGCATTTATTGTGCTGAGAAGTTTGATACCAAACTTCCCAGTTTTCAGTGTAGCCATTATGGTGCTGTGGAGTTCGTGTATGACAGACTCCCAGACCATGTACTCTTATGGCTACCCTGCACTTACAATGTCTAAGCTTTTGCTTAGACACCGTAGGGGCATAGTGCTCATGCACCTATGCCCTCACCTATGGTATAGTGCACCCTGCTTTAGGGCTGTAAGGCCTGCTAGAGGGGTGACTTATCTATGCCATAGGCAGTGTGAGGTTGGCATGGCACCCTGAGGGGAGTGCCATGTTGACTTAGTCGTTTTCTCCCCACCAGCACACACAAGCTGGCAAGCAGTGTGTCTGTGCTGAGTAAGGGGTCCCCAGGGTGGCATAAGACATTCTGCAGCCCTTAGAGACCTTCCCTGGCCCTTGGCACCAGGGGTACCAGTTACAAGGGACTTACCTGGATGCCAGAGTGTGCCAATTGTGGAAACAAAGGTACAGTTTTAGGGAAAGAACACTGGTGCTGGGGCCTGGTTAGCAGGCCTCAGCACACTTTCAAATCATAACTTGGCATCAGCAAAGGCAAAAAGTCAGAGGGTAACCATGCCAAGGAGGCATTTCCTTACACCAGGTCTTTAGTTTCTTGCAGAACTCAAGAACTCAGGAGGCGGCTCTGAAGTGCAGGGACAGGTCATTCCAGATTTTAGGAGTGAGGCAGAAGAAGGCTTGGCTGCCAGATCTGGTTCTGCCAATGCAAAAGGGGTGTGCGGAAAGGCATCTGTGTGAGCAGAGGTGTCTGGTAGGTTTGTGCAGATTTATGTGGTGTTGAGGTACATGCGGCCAATGCTATGTAAGGCTTTGTATGTGCATGAGAAGTACTTGTTTGTGGATTGGCAGCTAGTTGAGTTCTTTGAGATGTGAGTGATCTATGAGTTTTCAAATTACTTCTATGTAGCTGCCGCCAGCCTAACTCCCTCCTTCGCCTGTACACTGTTCTACTCCCTATCCCCCACACAGAATCCTTCCTATCCTTCTAGACACATCTTGTTGACTCGACCCAACAACTAGTGACCCTGCAGACGTGCTCTTCTGGGTGAACTTGCCTCTAAATGCCTGCATTCAATGAAAAAGGGGGAGATAGGGAAAAGATGGGATTTGCTCAATTAGCAAAGGAATCCTCAAATGGTCACACTGTAATGCACAACCTTGACATTCTGTTCTTCACCCCCGGCCAAGCCTTTATCCAGCTCCCGCCTGCTATCATGAACTAATCATTCCCTTTTCAAGTGTCATTTCGAACCAAAACTCTCCAATAAGTGCAGGGTGACCAGAGATATGTAATACGCTTCTCGAATTTGACAAGTTCCAAACCTTCAGACAGGAGTAGATAGCCATGAACTGCTACCAATTAAAGAAACCTCTTGTATCTAGACATCATGCTTACTAAATAGGTACCAGATTTGATTCACCAAATTTGTTTGTTTGCACAAAGAGAGCATATGCATGTACAAGGGACCTGGTAACTAAGGACAATTTCCAGAACTACTCAGACATTCAAATGGCTACATACAGATGATTCAAAGGATATTCCCTTCAGATCTTAGACTTTTCCCTAAGTCTTGTAGGTTTTTTTCTTAGACAGATATTGTGCAAAGTCATCTGTGAGTCTAGTCCGTTGTTTTTAGATCCGTAAATAGCAGAGATAATTGACCATGACATAAACTCATTCTGCACCATATTACATATGCTATGTTCACCTTCCGTGTGATAGCTGGTTTCCCTCATTTTACAGTTCTATTTCAGCTTAGAGCTAGAACCATCACAAGGTTATGTTGTTTGTCCTAGGTTCTAGGACAGCTAAAAAATTCTTCTTCAATTTGACTCTTGTTTATTGTGCAGGAAAATTAAGAGCATCTATTTTTCATATTTCAAAAGTATGGCATTTTAGTTAAAGCATGCATACTGTTGAAGCATATGATGGAAATGACTGTTGTATGTAGATCTGCACAATACAATACTTAAAACTAATTAAAGGGCTTCTTTAAAAGCTGCCCTTACCAAACATAATCACTCAATTCCTACCGCTCCCTAACGTGGCTTTTCAATTGCTTAAGACTCTGATGGTATTCATTAATGTTTGCTTGTTGTTTTTCAGACATTTTCAAAAGCTTGTGACCAAACATACACTAGTTACCTTGTCTTTCAATTGTTTCTTCCTCAAGGATGTTGGATACAGAAAGTGTGTGTCCCATGTGTTCTGAAAAAGTGGATGCAAGTCAACTTAAACGTGTAACTGACTGTGCACCATACCTCAAGCCAGAAGAAGCAGAATAGTAGATTTGTTTAGGTGAGTATCGGATATGTGTTTTGAGAAAGTTGTGTAGCTTTTCCACAAAAACATACATTACATGCATGAAGACAATCCTTCCACCCAAAAACAATTATTTTGTATTTAAATGTTTTAATTGCCAATTGGTGATCAGCAGTAACAAAGAAGTAATCAACCATGCAAGACATTAAGTGATGTCTATATTTTACTGCAGAAATACTGTTAATCAGGAGTAAAACACCATCAGCCGTTTTGTCAATGAAAATTATAATTGACAAATGCCACTCATGAATACAAGCCTTGAAGTTTAGGAAGATTTGGAATAATTGTGCTGTTCTAGATAAATATCAGTATATTTTATCTAATTTTACATTGTATTACTGGTTGTTACAATCTGTATGAGGTAGTGCCACAGAACTAACCCTCATGCCCTATGCCCAACCGTCCTCTTGGCAGTTACTCCTGAGATGGTTCCAGGCCTAGTTTGTCCCTTACACATGCTTTTGAGCAGCATCTGAAGCATTGATTACAGACTGAAGTGAATCAGTCTGAGAAACATTAGCTGCAGCTAATGACTACCTCAAGTCATCCAGAAAGCTTCTGGACAGGTACGTTATTTAAACGCTACATTAATTGCAAAAGGCCTTCTCTTTCCCCTGAGCCATTTTGACGACCATTTTCTCAGTCCTCAGTATACACCAATGGTTTGCAGCCAAGCCTCTCTAGAAAGTAGGTATAGCCCTCCCCACCCCCACCCCTGTTTAGGATCATGTGTTTTGCCAGTAGCAGCAAGTGTGAGAATGATTTTGCTTTCCATTGACAATAGTGGGTAAGAGTCCTTAGGATCACTTCCCAACAAAATTACCTCATGCGTGATGCAACATGTGACCCTGCTACTTTTCTGCCTTATCCAACACATTACCTTAAAACTGGATGATAAGAGACATGACAGTTGTATGTATTTCTGAAAGATACTTCTAACTGCAAATTCCTCACCATGTGAATTTTTGAAGCAATTTCCTTGGCGTTTGTAGGTGGCATTGTGTGGCACTGGGTTGGATCTGTCCCGCCCCAGATGTGGGCCCATACTTAGTTTGCCCTTCTGCATGCAAACGTCAGTTTCTTTCTTTCTGGATCTTCTAATGCAGATCCAGGACTCTCTCATTCAAATTCTCTCAAGCCTAACAGACTTTATTTTTCAAAAGAACATGGGAGATATCACTTTTCCATCCAGGCTGACAGAATTCAAGCCCTGTGAGGATTGCACAAACAAATGTCCAGTGACGGACTCGCATAAAGTCTGTCTCTGGTGTTTGTGTTCTTGACACAACTCAGCATTGTGTGATGAAGGCATTCGGCTGAATTCAAAAGCTTTTTGGGCCATGGAACCGAAGCTCTATGTCATAGAACATCATCGAAAGGCCTGATTCCGCTTGAAATTGAGGACGCAGACGTGTTTTTGTTCCAGAGGCTGAACCTGCAGCTGCTCGTCTTCCAGATCAAAGTCTTAGGATACGTTTAGAAAAATCAAGCACCAGATGTCGAAGCATGGCTCCCCCTTGTCCCTCCACTCATACCACAAAGAGTCATGTGGCACCAGCGTACCTTTTTGGCATCGTCTTGGTCTCTGACCTTGATCTTGAATCCAGTTGAGGTTCCAGGTCCATCGGTGCTGATGCAGCAGTTCCAGGCCTTCAAAAAAGCCTTGCTGTGAATTTACGGTAACCTACAGGATCCCTCTG
Source organism: Pleurodeles waltl (assembly GCF_031143425.1). Classification (NCBI taxonomy): domain Eukaryota; kingdom Metazoa; phylum Chordata; class Amphibia; order Caudata; family Salamandridae; genus Pleurodeles; species Pleurodeles waltl. The sequence continues at coordinate 1,025,574,649 of NC_090437.1, read as the reverse complement.
TAGCACCTTTGGGTCATAAAGAATTCAGGGGGCCTCCAGTTGGTCTACCACCAGCAGACCAGTCCTGATGCTGAATGTGCCACTAGCCCCTGCTTTGAGTTCCACCCTGACTCCAGGGCATCTGACTCCAGGGCTGATGCCTACTCTTCGTCTCCATGAATGATGCCAGGACCCCGAACATCGACACCAGCACAGACAGTGGATGAGTGGCCGATAGTCCTTTCAAACTCAGAAGTGAATCTGGCACAGTTTTCACCAAGCTTGAATACATCTCACCCCATAGCATATTCAGATAAGCTTCCACTATATTACAATTTGCCTGACTCCGATGATGACGATATTTCACAGGTTATGATGATGAAAACCTATTTTTGGACCTCTGAAATGCCAGTAGTCTCTATACCTCCCCAGACACTAGTCTACACTCACCCTCTCCTGACACTGACACAAAAGACTCTGCCTCCTTCGCTGTGGTTATCTCTAGGGCAGCAGAGGTCCTCAACCTGCAACTACACAGCACTGAGGTTACAGCAGATGTCCTACCAGAGGTCCTGCAGCCAGGGTAGACTTCGCAGGAACCTATCGCTAATATGCCTCTGGGCTCCAGGGCAAAATTAGGATCTTGCCCAGCAGTTAACAAAGAGCGAGGCGACACAGGCCTGTCCCCAGAGACCCTGCCTTTCTGCTACAACATCCCAAACCAGAGAGTCTGGTCTGGTGGTCCAGGACTCTAAAAACAGGCTCAATCTCATGGTGTTTCTGATCAGATAGAGCTCAAATGCATAAAGATATTTGTGGAACATATGTTTTGCTCTGCCACCCTTTGGTTATGTTCGGTCAACTCCAGCTGCTTCCTGCATCACTATTTGCATGCCGTTGTGGGACATGGCAGCAGAAGTCTTGCCAGCAGTCCCAGATGACCTCAGAACAAATTTCCAGTAGATCATACATGATGGGCAACACTTAGCAAAATATTGTTTTCCTCTGGTCTGGACATTTCTAACTGCTTGGGTAGGCCAATCAGGACCAGTGTGGTGCTTAGGCACCATGTTTGGTTTCGCTCCACAGGGTTCTTGAGCGACATACAACAAATCCCTTCGGAGACAAGGCAGACTGAGCCTTAGAGCTGTTTGCCCCCTCACAAATGTTTCTATCTCCACTGGTCTTTGTCTAAATGTAAAGCCAACTGCTTTCCCCATGCCTTCTGTCACAGGATGGGAAATCAGCAGTTAGAAGTTTCCATCAGAAAAACAAGTTACTTATGGTAACGCTCTTTCTAGTGGATACCTTTCGAATCCGATTCCTCAGTGACCCACCTTCCTTGTCCGTAGAGGCCTCCAGTCAGGTTGTTGCTGGAGGAAATGGGGTGTTATATGGTGTGGTTGTGCAATACACTTACCAACCGCTTTAAGACCCTTAGATTTTGTCTGTCAAACCCTCAACTCAACCCTGAGTAGCTCTGGTACTGTACTGAGCAGTAAAGCATACACAGAGGAACAAGTGTAAAGCATTTAAACAGCGACAAAACAATAGAAGAAGTGATTGACACAAAACTCAAGAAATCCAACATCAATTTATAAAAATAGACTGTATTTTTATAAAAATGTAGACACAAGAATGAAAAAGATCTACCAGAGGGTTCTGAAGATATGTATTTATTTTTTATTTTTTATAAATTATAGTATTTTCGGACAACCGCGAACAAGCCTTTGCAGATTCAACAAATTTGACACTTAAAAACGTTTACAAAGAAATCTTGGGTAAGTATTAATGTGGTCAAGTAGAAGTACTCTGGCGACCAACTCCAGTCGGGAGCTAGTGAGGGGGTCTAGCAAGGTCCTGAGAAACAGTTACTGCACAGGAGAAGTCCTTAAGCTGTCCCAGGCACTCTATCCGTGCTGCAGTGGATTCCTATGAAGTGGTCCTGATGCAAGGGATGAAGGATGCTGAAGATGCTCCAAGAATGCTGTTGGTGTGACACAGTAGAAAGGGGGTCTTCCTGCAGGCATTCATCAGTCCGCAAAGATAGTGCAGGGGTCCTGGTTGCAGGGTCGACGTCCCACAAGGTCCTCTCCAGTCTGGTCAAAGTCCAGTCTTCACTGGACTACCAGATGTCCAGTGTCTCAGTCACAGGCCAATCCTTACTAGGTTGATAACCTGACTTCTGTGGGTTCCAACAGCTCACCAACAGCACTCCTGGGCTCAGCAAACTTGGGTGCAACTCTGTGCTTCAGGTCTTGGTCCTTGGTGCTGCACGGCTGCAGTAGTAGCAGCTTGAGGACTTTGGGCTACCAACTTGCCCCAGCAGCCTTCTTCAATCAAACAATCGATCAGGATTTGTAAAGCACGGCCAATCACCCGACAGGGTATCCAGGCGCTTGCTGGTCCCAGAGAAAGCAGTGAAATCGAGAGAAAAGCAAGGAGAAGGCACACTGAAAACGAGGGAAAAGGAGTGAAAACAAGGGAAAAGCAAGGAGAAGGCACACAAAAAAGGGGAAAAAAGCAAAGAGAAAGCATTGAGCATGAGGAAGAAGCAAGGAGAAGGCACACAAAAAACAGGAGAAAAAGTAAAGGAGAAAGCAGTCAAAACAAAGGAAAAGGCATGCTAATAAAAAAGGGGGAAAAGCAAGCAGAAAGCAGTCAAAACTAGGGAAAAATAAGGAGAAGGCACACAAAAAACGGAAAAAAGGAAAGAGAAAGCAGTGAGAACGAGGCAAAAGCAAGGAGACGGCACACAAAAAATGGGGAGAAAGTACAGAGAAGGCACACTAATAAAAAGAGGGGAAAGGAAGGAAAAAGCAGTTAAAACTAAGAAAAAGCAAGGAGAAGGCACACAAAAAAACTGGGGATAAAGGAAGAAGGCGGCACACAAAAAACAGAGAAAAATAACCAAGGAGAAAGCAGTGAAAACGAGGAAAATGCAAGGAGAAGGCACTCAAAAAACAGAGGACAAAGCATTGAGGGAGCAATAAAAAGGAGGGAAAAGCAAGGAGAGAGCACACAAAAAACAAGGGTAAAAGCAAGGAGAAAGCAGTGAGAATGAGGGCAAAATCAAGGAGAAGCCAAAGAAAGCACTCAAAAAATGGAGGAAAAGGAGCGATAGGACAGGAGCAAGAATGATGCAGCAGCACGGGCCCTGGGACCTTCTTCAGCTGTTGTGTCACTGTGCTGCAAAGAGGAGGCCAGTCGACTGGCCCTTGCAGTTCTGTTGACTAGACTGGGCTGGAGAGAGCTTCCCATTGAGCAGGACACAGCAGGCACAGTTCCTCTCTTCACTAGCCACAAGGTCCAACAGGTGCAGTTTTTGACGGTGCAGCCTCTCTTTGCTGGTCCTGTAGTGTTGCAGGCCAGTCCTCCTTCAGTCCTTCTTCCAAGTCATTGAAATCTGGGGTCTGGATTTCAGGGGTGTTTCCTTCATGCTCGGAAAGTGCCATGAGGGTAGGATGCGGTTGGTATCCAATGGGCATCCTGGTTCCCTCCCACCTTCCACTTCCTTTTGAGTGTGGCATCTGGCTATCCCAGGATGCACCATTCTGCCCACTCTCAATATGGCGAGAGCCCCTTCTCAGTGTTCAGACCTCCCTATCCCACCCCTGGGATGTGGCTACCTAAGGGTTACACGCCCTGAGAGACCTGTTTGGCAGCTGGTTTTCCCTTTCTGCTCCCAGTGTCAGCCTAAATATTGGGGCAGCCCTTCTCTCTAGGATGACTCATTGGCACTTCAAAGGCAGCTTCTCCTTTCAAGCCTGCCTTTTGAGGCTAGCACCCCAGTGGCTTCATGCAGGAGGGAGGTAACACCCTGGCCTGCAATCCCACATTGTTCTCGTTCCTGAGAGTCTTTGGCACGTCTCTCTAGTAGGGCAGAAAGCTGTCTCATGGAATAGGCATTATATGTGACCGGGAAGGCACAGGAGTTTTAAAGGCAACAAAGTGGCAGATTTCTAAAAGCTCCACACTGCAACAATTTATATTAGTTTCGATTTGTGAGATATGTTGGGTTCAGTGTAACGAGTTGCTTGATACCCTGGAATGCCCACTTTGGTCGCACCATTGAGGAGTTAGTACTGCTGAGGGATCAATATGTAATCCTGTACTCGTCAATTGGGTGAGCAAGTCTTTCCACAGTAAAAACAGTGGTTTTGCATGTTTACAGTCAGGACATATAAAATACATGTCCTGCCCCTGCCATATGTCACACCCTGCTTAGGACTCGGTAGGCCTGGCAGAGGGGTAACTTGCACAAATGTAAATAAGATGAGGTTGCTTTGCCATTGCTGTCAAAGGCAAAGTCGGGCTATCAGTGCACAAGTGCCCTACCAGTCTGCAGTGGCGGACTGGGGGTGTGGGGCCTGATTTACGTGGGGGATCTCCAGGGTGGCACAACTAGTGCTTCAAACCCTGAGTTACCCTTCTAATTTACATGCCCTTGGGTACCGTGGTCCCATATACTAAACTTACTGGTAAATTAGCCATTTCCAATTGGGTACAGCCAATTCGACCTACACTTTCAGGTCAGGGCACTGGCTCTGAGATCTGGATAGCAGCACTCAGTGCACTCTCAGAGTTGAAAAACAAGCAGCATCAGTCAAAAACTTGGGGGTGTCCTTACAAAAAGAAGCATTTCCTTACTTCTGTCCTGAGCACGGTCTGTGCCCCTTGAACCCACTTTGGTTTCCGCACCATAGTTGGTGCCAGCTTTGGTTCTGACTGCAAAATCTGTACCAATTTCTGTTTTGTCACCAGATAAGGATCCACATCCTGTTGTGGTGTCTGACTCCGGGCCATATTTGTCTCGACCAAGGCAGGGCCCTGATGTGGCACAGCCAATACTCAATCATTCCTTTTTGGACACAATATAATTACGGTGCAGTTGCGCACAGACACTGCACTAACTGTTTTGCTTGGACTCCGACCAGAGTTAGCTGTATGGAGACAATAAGGAGGGTCACGGGGACAAATTTGGCTCGTCCTATGATGAGGAAAACTGGTATGTGAACCAGCAAAATACCAGTGAACTGGATACCTCTCCCAATACTGGGTTGATTTTACCTCCTCGACCAGCAACTGATGAAAGTACATCCTTTCCCACAGAAATCAGGAAAGCTGCTGAGGTCCTTGACCACCACTTCCCCACAATAGAGGTAAAAACTAATGTCCTCACTGAGTCCTTCAACTTGGCCAGGTACCAACTGCATCTCTTCTGCCCTTCAATGAGGCCCTCACTGACACACACTTGGGCTAAACCATGTTCTAGTCCTCAGTTGCCAAGTTGCATGTTGCCCTAGACCAGCTCCAGGTGACCCAGATTTGTTTTTAACCCAGCATCCAACCCCTGAGAGTTTGGTGGTGCAGATGTACACCAGCAGAGTGAATCCTAATGCCTTTCCAACTACTCCTCCAGACAGAGTCCAAACGTTTGGTAAGAGAATGTTTTCGTCTGCCAACCTTGTCTTGGGTTGTTCAGTGCCAGCCGCCTCCTAGGATGCTACACCCATGCACTCTGGGACATGGTTGGTGAGATTGTACATGCAGAACCAGAAGATTTACAGGCCACCTCGGCCCAAACTACTCAGAATGGCTGGGGTATATCTAAGTTTGTCATCTGATCAGGCCCAGACACCACTGATTGTCTAGGTGGGCTTTTGGACCAAGCGTGATGCTTTGGTGCCACACGTGGATGAGATCCACAGGCTTCTCCATAGACATCTGGGCATCCCTAATAGACATGCCTTTTGACAGATCCTACCTGTTGTCGAAAAAGTGGACTCTGCCCTTTAGCGTTTTCAAGTGAGCTAAGCTTTGGTGCTCTCCTTGGGTCTTTCAGCATCAGTGTGGCAATCTCCTCCAAAGTTTTGCCCTTTTCAGGGATATGCCAGGAGCTTGGAATGCCAGCAGCACCAGGCCCTGCTACCCGCACAGCAGGCATTTTGAGGTCAGGATATGGTCCAAACAGACAATGACCAGGTCATCATAGACAGTATCCATCTCAGTTCCCAGTCCTTCCAACAGCAACTTCAAAACCTCTTTAGTGCACCCTTTCTGCTACATACCCACCCTGCAGGAGGCAGGATCCACCACTTCATCCAGGGGTGACCGGCTATTAAGTCCAACAGATGGAGCCTTCAAATGACCCAATGGGGTATGCCCTGCCATTACTTTCTGATGGATACAACTACCTGTGGATTCCTCACCTAATGAATACTCCCACTGCGCCAGCATTAGACGGAAATCTTCTTCCTAGCTTCTGCACGTCGACGAGGACGTCACATTTGCCCATGCGATGCCGTCTGACGTCATACAGGCAATAAGAGGTCCTCGCCGACGTCAGTTCCCTTGTTTCCGTGCCATTCGAAACAGTTATCTTCGAGGGAGCTACTGTTGCTGTTCGGCAGTTACAGTGTGTTTTTGGCTGTGTTTTTTCTCTGAGGTTACTATGTCTCAGAGGAAGTCAGGTTTTAAGCCCTGTCGAGAGTGTGGGGGCAAGATGTCGGTTACGGACCCACATTCGGACTGTTTGTGGTGTTTAAGTTCCGACCATGATGTGGCCAGGTGTGATTCATGTCAGCATATGAATCCGAAAGCCCTGAAGGAGCGAGAGGCCAAACTTTTTATGGCGAAGTCTAAGAAAAAGGAGAAGAGGCACCATAGAAAATCCTCCTCGCCGAAGTCTCATCGGCGTCATCGAGACTCACCATCGACTCGGCGTCGTAAGACTTGGGAAGTCAGTCCCACAGTCACTCCTCATCCATCGACGCCGTTGCCTTCTCCAGCCTCGCCGACTTCGCCTGGATCTTCGGGCCAGCCGCCTTCAGTATTTGAGGTGCCACAGCCTCAAATGTTCTCTCCGACATAGCAGACGTCGAGGCCGGCGTCGGTGTCGCCTTCGATCCAGGCACCCCAGTATCCGGCTTTTCCGGCCCTTGGAGCCGATAATACCGCATTTTTAAATGCAATGTTTTCCATCTTTCAGCAGATGGCTCCAGGTGGCGCACCGGCTGGGCCTTCGGGTCCTTTGGCTTTTAGCTTGGGTGCTCAGGCTCCGCTGCGACCAGCACCCTTCATGCCCTTTCTCCCCCTGGGGAACGTGGGCTCGGCACCGGTGTCGGCTCCGGTGGCTCCAGGGTCTTCGGCTCCCGAAGTTTCGACTCCAGCGGCTTCGGTGTTTCGGCCAGCGACGCCGTCTGGGCCTTCTGCGACTCCGAAGCAGTCTTCTCTTCATCCGACTACTGGTTCGGCGCCGAAGCTTCCTGTGGCGCCTGTTGACCCGGCGTCGGACGGATCCGGTGATCGGCGTCGTTCTTCGACATCTGCTGACGCCATGTCGACGCCGAGGATTGAGGAGAGGCTGCACTCAAGGAGACGTGCTCTCCGTCTCATGGAAGAACAAGAGTATCAGCAGATCCTGGAGGAAGGAGAAATTGAGGACTCTGGCGAGGGTCTTCATGGGCTGGACACTGCTAGTGGCCTTGATACTTCCCCTGAGTGGGACTTGTCATCTCCAGCGGAGTATACTGAAGAGGCTGCCACTTTTCATGCTGTGATAAAGAAGGCAGCTAACTTCCTGGAACTGCCTTTGCTGGTAACTGAGGCGAAGCAGAATCTGCTGACAGAGGTATTACATCCGGCCTCTACATCAGCAGAGCCTCTTTTGCCGTTTAACGAGGCGCTGCTGGAACCTGTGTTGGAGGTCTGGAAGAAGCCGGTATCTTCCTCGGCTGTCAATAGGTCTGTGGCCAGGAGGTATCGGGCTGCACCAACTGACCCTGGCTTTCTTACAAGACACCCAACGCCTGAAAGCTTGGTGGTCCAGGCTTCCTGCTCGGCGAGATCTGCGCCTGGGTCTTTTCCATCAGTGCCATCTGATAGGGATTCCAAGAAGATGGATATGCAATCCAAGAAAGTGTTCTCGTCATGTAGCATGGCGTTAAAGTCTACCAATGCTACGTGTATTTTAGGGAGGTACATTTATGCTCTGATGGACGAAATAACATCTACGCATACAGAGGTTCCTCAAGGGCTGTTGAATCTCGTGTCAGACGCTCAAGCTGCTGCAACCCAGGTTATCCAATCTGGGTTGGACACAACTGACTCGGTGGCTAGAGCGATGGGCACGGCTGTGGTTACGAGAAGACAGGCTTGGCTTCGCAACTCAGGGTTCTCATCAGATGTGCAGTCGACCCTGTTGGACCTCCCTTTTGATGGGGACAAGCTCTTTGGTGCCAAGGCAGATTCGGCCTTGGAGAGGTTTAAGGAGAGCAGGGCCACGGCCAAGTCGTTAGGATTACAAGCCACTTCTTCTACTGGTAGGGTTCGTACCAGGGGAGCCCCTCAGCAGCACTCTGCCTCTTCCTCTTCCTCTGGAGGGGTGCAGCAGGGGAAGCAGCCTTAGGCTTCCACCAATTCCCACTCACTCCTCTCCTGTAGGGGGAAGGTTACTGTTTTTTCTTCACAAGTGGGAGGTCATTACATCAGACGCCTGGGTTACCAGCATTGTGAGAAAAGGCTACACCCTTACCTTTCGGGAGTTTCCGCCCCCCATCCCGCCCCGCCCATCTTATTGTTCAGAAGAACACCTCCTGTTGTTAGAACAGGAGGTTCAAGTCCTCCTTTTAAAGGGCGCAGTGGAGTTTGTTCCAGAGCAGGAAAAGGGTCAAGGTTGTTATTCAAGGTACTTCCTGATTCCCAAGAAGGATGGTCGGTTGAGACCAATCCTGGACCTAAGGATCTTGAATTGGTTCCTCAAACAGGAAAAGTTCAAGATGCTGACCCTAGCTCAGGTGCTTTTGGCGCTGAACAAGGGAGATTGGATGTCGACTTGCAGGATGCTTACTTTCATATCCCGATACTCAAGTCGCACAGGAAGTATCTCCGTTTTGTGGTGGGGTCGCAGCACTATCAGTTTGCGGTCCTCCCGTTTGGTCTTACTTCAGCACCTCGAGTCTTCACGAAGGTGATGTCTGTGGTTGCAGCAGAGCTCAGGAGGAAGGGGATAGCAGTATTCCCTTACCTTGACGACTGGTTGATCAAAGCCAAGTCCCCGGAGCTTGTGTTGCATCATCTGCAGTCGACAACCCAGTTGTTGTTCGACCTGGGCTTTTCGGTGAACGTGCCCAAATCTCACCTAGAGCCCTCTCAGCGCCTCCTGTTCATAGGGGCAGTACTGGATACAACATTGAATCGAGCCTTCCCTCCGCCTCAGCGGATTCAAGACATTCAGGCGTTGGTTCCAATGTTTCAAAGTGGAGCGGTCATTCCAGTCCTCAAGGTCCTACGTCTGCTCAGTCTGTTTGCCTCCTGCATACTGTTGGTCACGCATGCTCGCTGGCACATGAGGACTCTTCAGTGGTGCCTCCGAAGGCAGTGGTCTCAACACAAAGGAGATCTAGAAGGTTTTGTCAAGATCTCCTGGGATGCAGCCACGGATTTGAAGTGGTGGATTGCGGACGACAATCTTTCCCGGGGAAGGCCGTTCACGCAGCCTCCACCAGTGACCACGGTCATAACGGATGCTTCCACTCTAGGGTGGGGAGCTCATCTGGGGGACCTGGAGATCAAAGGGCTTTGGTCTCGACAGGAACAGATGTTTCATATCAATCTGTTAGAGTTACGGGCTGTACGTCTGGCTCTCAAGGCCTTCCTCCCATCCCTTCGCGGTCAGTCGGTTCAGGTCTTGACGGACAATACTACCGCGATGTGGTATATAAACAAACAGGGAGGAGTGGGGTCGTACCTTCTCTGCAGAGAAGCTCTTCGGCTATGGTCCTGGGCAAAGGACCATCAGATTTGTTTGGTAGCAAATCATCTGGCCGGAGTCTTGAATGTACGTGCGGACAGTCTCAGTCGCCATTTCTCTGCCGACCACGAGTGGCGTCTCCATCCAGATCAAGTCCGTCTAATCTTCCAGATGTGGGGGCTTCCTCGGATAGATCTATTTTCCACCCGGGAGAATTCGCACTGCCCGTTATTCTGCAGCCTCCAGTATCCGGTGCAAGGAGGGTTGGGGGACACGTTTCAGAGAACCTGGTGCGAACAGTTGCTTTACGCGTTTCCCCCCATACCCTTGATTCCTCGAGTGTTGAGGAAAATTCGCCAAGACCGGGCCCAAGTAATCTTAATTGCTCCGGATTGGCCAAGGAGGGTGTGGTATTCCGACCTTCTCCAACTCTCACTGTGCCCTCCGCTCCGTCTCCCTCTCAGGGCAGACCTCCTCTCGCAGTCGCAGGGGCAGGTTTTACACCCCAACCTCCAGAGTCTGCACCTTCATGCCTGGAGATTGAGCGGGGCAACCTGAGTTCCTTTTCTCTCCCGCCTGATGTAGTGGATGTTATTTTAGCGGCCAAGCGACACTCCACTAAATCTATCTACGCTAATAGGTGGTCTAAATTTGTGGTATGGTGTGGAGAGAGACAGATTGATCCCTTACATGCTCATTTGTCAGATGTTTTATCTTTTGCTTTGTCTTTAGCACAGAGGGGTTGTGCAGTGGCTACTGTTAAGGGTTACTTGTCTGCTTTGTCAGCCTTCATTTGCCTTCCAGACCAGCCTTCGTTATTTAAATCTCCTATAGTACTTAGATTCTTGAAGGGCCTTATGAATAAATTTCCTCCAAATCCTTTCGTTATGCCTCAATGGGATTTGTCCTTGGTCCTAACGTTCCTTATGGGGTCCCCTTTTGAGCCTATGCATTCTTGCCCCTTAAGATTGTTAGTTCTTAAAACAGTTTTCCTGGTTGCTATAACTTCTGCAAGGAGAGTGAGTGAGTTGCAGGCTTTATTGGTAAAACCCCCTTATACAACTTTTTATGGGGATAAGGTGGTGTTGAGGACCAAGGCTGCTTTCCTTCCGAAGGTTGTTTCACCCTTTCATTTGGCCCAGACAATTACTCTGTCCACGTTTTATCCTCCGCCTCATCCTTCAAAGGAAGAAGAGAGACTACATCGCTTGGACCCAAAGAGGGCGTTAAGCTTTTACATAGACAGGACGAAGGATTTCAGGCTTAAGGATCAGCTTTTCATCGGCTACGTGGGAAAGAGGAGAGGAAAGGCAGTCCACAAGAGAACACTCTCCAGGTGGGTTGTTCTTTGCATTAAAATGTGTTACTCTTTGGAAAAGAAGGATCCTCCTGATGGTATTAGAGCTCATTCCACCAGAGCTAAGTCGGCCACTTCGGCCTTGGCCAGAGGTGTTCCTGTGGTTGACATCTGCAAGGCCGCAACTTGGTCGTCCCTTCACACTTTTGCGAAGCATTACTGCTTGGACTCTGAGGTCATAAGGGACGGCCATTTTGCACGGTCAGTGCTGCAGGATTTCTTGGTTTGACCATTCAGGCACCCACCACCGAGCGCGGTACTGCTTTGGGACTCTATTCATTAGGTGAGGAATCCACAGGTAGTTGTATCCATCAGAAGAACGAGTTACTTACCTTCGGTAACGACTTTTCTGGTGGATACATTAGCTACTTGTGGATTCCTCACGGTCCCACCCGCCTCCCCGTTGCCTGTTTGGTCTAACCAAGTAATTCTTGAGTGTGCTCCTCTTGGTTTTGAGGATTGGTGTAGATTATGTATATATGTGCATTTGTATATATCTATATATATATATATTTAGTTTATATATATTTATTTACTTGTTTAAAAAAGAAAAAGAAAAAAAAAAGAATTTTATTAAATTAGTGGTCCATCTTCTCGCAAGGATGTGTTGTTTACAATGTCATGAAATATTGCTATTGTCTTTCATCTCATTGGATTATTGTTCTCAGGCACGTAAAAAATGTTGGTACTGACGTCGGCACGTTGGCACGTCGGCGAGGACCTCTTATTGCCTGTATGACGTCAGACGGCGTCGCGTGGGCAAATGTGACGTCCTCGTCGACGTGCAGAAGCTAGGAAGAAGATTTCCGTCGAATGCTGGCGCAGTGGGAGTATTCATTAGGTGAGGAATCCACAGGTAGCTAATGTATCCACCAGAAAAGTCGTTACCGAAGGTAAGTAACTCGTTTGTTTGGCACACCACACTGGCCACCTGCATCAGGGCAACTTTCAAAGGATCATTTGTTTGTTTTGCATCAGGAGGTGCATGCTCTTTGGCCCCAGTAGCCATAGGGGGGACTCTGGCCTCAGAAATATGTCTGGATGTTATTCCCGCTACTTTCTTATGCCAAAGAAGGATGGAGGCCTTTGTCCTATTTTTGATCTTTGCCCTCTCAATTTCTTTCTGCGAAAGGATACAATTAATATGCTTACACTGGCCCTAGTTCTGTCTATGTCTGTGGATCCAGGAGACTGGATCGTGGCCGTAGAACTGCAGGATGCCTATTTTCAAATCCCTGTCCTGCAGATGCTATTAGCAGTTCCAAGTGGACCACAAGCATATTGTTTGCTAGGTGTTCACAAAGGTGATTATGGTTGTCCCTTCCCCTCTTTGTGAGTACCAGCCTTCTCTTTACATTGACAGCTCAAGGCGGGTTCACCACAGTCAGTCACCTCCTGGCATAGCCAGGGTTTGTTATCGGCATGCCAATGTCAAGGTGACTCCTTCGCATAGGAACCACCCTGGTTCCGGTGCATTTTTTGGCCTTACCTCCAGATCAACAAGTCCAAGACACTCAGGTTGTGAGCCAGCTGTTTCAGCCTGTGTCCCAGGTCCCAGTGACTCTGAGGCTTCTTGGTCTACTGGCTTCCTGCATCTTGCTCGCTGATCATGCCACATGGCACATGCAAGCCTTGCAGTGGGATCAGACGTTTCCGTTAGACTAGCACCAGGGGAACGTGTCAGATTCGATCCAGGCTTCAGAGGAGACTGCAAAAGATTGTAGTGGTGGCTGCGCAAAAGCAATTCGACCAGCAATAGACCCCTCTCACTTTTCCATCCAGAGTTGATGGTGGTGACTGATGCATCACTACTTGGATTGGCAGGCCATGTGGAAGAGATGGAGGTCAGAAGACTCTGGTCTGCGGTGAAGCACCACTTCAATATCATTTTGCTGGTGTTGGAGGAGATTTGCGTAGCTTTCCTGCCAAACATCAAAGGAAGGCTTGTACAGGTTCTCACGGACAACATTACTTTGATGTCCTGGGTCTTGTGCAAGGAGACTCTGGAACTGACTGGGTCGTCAGGGCTTATCGTTGTTTGCGAACCATTTGGCAGGGTCTTTGTAAGCTGGCGCACCTAGCGCATCAATTCACCACCTCTGAGAATGCACAGTGTCAAAGCTTTTGCACATTGGAGTTCCCAAGAAGCTTCTCTGTCTGAAACATATTTTACCTAAAGTATAGCACAGGACTCTTGTATGCCTTCCTGATGCTACCTCACCTGCCCGAGTTCTGAAGAAGATCATGACTGACTGGACCCAAGTCACCTTAGTGGCTCCAGATAGGACCTGGGGAGTGTGGTACCCAGTACCTCTGGGTGTGAGCATCTGCCCTCTGATCATACAGCCTCTTTGGAAAGACCTTGTATCGCAGCAGCAGCGCAGGGTCTGGTACATGGGTCTGTGCAACCTGAGGGGTTACTGGCCAAAAGAAGGTGGTGGTATCTCCTGCAATCCCTGTGCAATGTCTGCTAGGAAATGATCTGGAGTCATCCGCATGGGTTGTGGTAGAAAGAAAACTTCATGCAGCTATGCTGGGTATCCCTGAAGGGGTCAGTGTAACAACAAGAGCACAAAGCAAAGCCCAGGTTGAAAAATTTGGGTTTGAGTCTGGAAAAATGGGCCAACCTACCAAGAGGAAAGGCAAACTGTCTGGGAAGACAGCTTCTATTCACACACCAGAACAGGCCCCCTCTCCTCAGGGAGAAGACTTGATAGCCCCAGAGAGAACTGAGCCTCAGTGGCTTGGGTCTTACACGGCAGAGCTCCTAGGACCAAGGGGACCTTCTAGGGAGAATCTATGCCAGTGACAAAAGACCTATCCCACTCTTGACGGCCTGAGACAGCAAGCTGCTGATCTGGAAAAGGAGATATCTGTGGCTCCCACAGGACCTATTAGGAGGAGGGACTCCTGTTCACTAAGGCCAGAGACCCTAAACCTGGTGCCACTACGAGAGTGGTAGTGCCTCAGCAGTTTAGAGAGTTTCTCCTCACTTTGGCCCATGATGTCCCCCAAGCTGGGCATCTTGGCCAGGCCAAAACATGGAGTAGGTTGGTAAACCACTTATACTGGCTAAGCATATCCCAGAAGTTGCAGAAGTTGGTTAGCTCCTGTGCCACCCCTCAAGCCAGAGGCAAGACAGGTGGCCACCCAAAGGCCTCCTTAATTCCACTCCTGCTAGGTCCCTCATTGGTGCATTCACCAGAGTGGGCTTCCCAAAAGAGGTTGTGTCAGACAGAGATACTAACTTAATGTCTGGCTACCTAAAACACATGTGGGCTGAATGTGGTGTGACCTATACCCTCACTACCCCATATCACACCCATACCAATGGTTTGGTTGAGAGATTTAACAAGACATTAAAAGGTATGATTGCTGAACTCCCTGAAAAACTCAGAAGGAGATGGGATGTCTTACTTCCATGCCTGCTATTTGCTCACAGGGAAGTGCCACAGACGAGGGTAGGTTGTTCCCCCTTTGAGCTTCTGTTTAGGCATCCTGTAAGAGAACCCCGTTGTCTTGTGAAGGAGGGAAAGGAGAGGCCTCTCAGAGAGCCCAAGCAAGACATTGTGGATTACGTGCTGGGCCTTCATTCCAGGATGGCTCAGTACATGGAAAAAGCTTCCAAAAATCCAGCCAAGAGCTCAGGAAGCACTGGTATGACCAAAAAGCTGAACTGGTGGAGTTCCAAGGAGGGCAGAAAAGGTATGGGTTTTGGAGCCTGTGGCTCCTAGGGCCATCCAGGACAAATGGAGTGGACCCTACCCTATACTAGAAAGAAAAAGGCAAGTCACCTAGCTGGTGGACTTTGGCTCTTGCAGGAGCCCCAAAAGGGTTATCCATGTAAACTGCCTGAAACCCTGTCCTGACAGAGCTGAGATGACCATGCTCATGGTCACTTATGAGGGACAGGAAGCAGAGAGTGAACCTCTCCCCGATCTCCTCTCCAGCAATCCAAAATATGTCTCAGTAGAGGGATTGGTCTTTTCAGACTCCCTCACTGGCCAACACCAGGCTGACTGTAAGCAAGTCTTACAGCGGTATGCTGAGCTCATCTCCTTGACCCCTGGTCAGACTACCTAGTGCACAAATGATGTGGACACTGGGGGCAGCTTACCTGTCAAAAACAAAATTTACAGACAGTCTTACCATGTCAAAGAGAGCATCAAAGCTGAGGTTAGCAAGATGCTATAATTAGGGGTTATTGAGCACTCTGAAAGTCCCTGGGCCAGCCGAGTGGTTTTGGTCCCCAAGCCTCATTCCCAGAGTGAAAAGAAAGAAATTATATTTTGTGTGGGATATAGGGGCCTGATGCTGTGAGAAAAAAATGATGCTCACCCCATTCCTAGGGTTGATGAGCTAATTGACAGCATAGGGGCAGCCATATATCTCAGTACTCAGATAGGTCTGACTCCTGGAGCAAAGGACAAATCTACATTCTCCACGCCTGATGGGCATTATCAGTTCACTATTATGCCCTTTGGACTAAGGAATGCCCCTGCCACCTCCCACAGGTTGGTGTTCAAAGTTCTCTGTGGGTTAGAAGACTTTAGTGCAGCATATCTAGATGATATTGCTGTATTTAGCTCTACCTGGCAGGATCACCTGATCCACCTGGGGAAGGTCCTTGAGGCTCTGAAAAGGGCAGGCCTCTTTATCAAGGAAAGCAAGTGCCAGCTAGGGCAGGGTCAGGTTGTATAGTTGGGCCACCTTGTAGGTGGAGGCCAGGTTCAACCACTGCAAGCCAAGATCCAGGCAATTCTGGAATGGGTAGCTCCAAACACCCATATTCAGTTCAGGGCATTCCTTGACTTGGCTGGGTGTTATATTAGGTTTGTGAAGCAGTATGGCTCCGTTGTGGCCCCCCTCACAAAACTGACCTTCAAGGAAATTTCCCAAAAAGCTAAACTGGACAGTGAGCTGGCAAAATGCCTTTGACACCATGAAAGAAGCAATGTGCTCAAAACCTGTTCTTAGTGCTCCAAATTATACCAAGCAGTTCATAGTGCACACAGATGCCTCTGAACATGGGATAGGGGCAGCCCTGTCCCAAATCAATGATGATGGCCATGACCAACCTGTTGCTTTCATTAGGAGGAGGTTACTCTCCAGAGTGAAGTGTTGGAGTGCAATTGAGAGGGAAGCTTTTGCTGAGGTTTGGTCCCTGAAGAAGTTGAGGCCATACTTGTGTGGCTCTCACTTCCTTTTTCAAACTGACCACAGGCCTCTCAAATGGGCTATTCAGATGAAAGGTAAAAATCCCAAACTGTTAAGGTGGTCTATCTCCCTACAGAGATTGGACTTCACAGTGGAACATAGACCTGGGACTGATCATGCCAATGCATATGGCCTTTCCAGGTTTTTCCACTTAGAAGATGAAGGCTCTCTAGGGGAAGCTTAGTTTCATCCTCTTTCGTTTGGGAGGGGGTCATCTAGGAAAGAACCCTTTTTGACATGGTTAACCTCCACTTTTTTCCTGGTTTCTGCTGTGGCTTTGACTGTTAGTGCACTGGGTCCCTGCTAAACAGGTCCCCAGTGCCAGATCTCTTTCCATAAAACTGCACAGTTGTTTTGCACAATTGGAAAACTCTTTAGCTACCACTGTAAGTCCCTAATAAATGGTACCCCTGGTACATAGGGCCCGTGGTACTAAGGAAGGCCTCTGAGGGCTGCAGCACCAGTTGTGCCACCCCCAGAGACCCCTCACCAAACTCACACAAGTGATGCCATTGCAGACTGTGTGTGTTGGTGCAGGCTAAGTTGAAAACACAACCTGTCACATACCTGTGTGCCAGGTCCCCTATCACTGCATGTGCCAGGTGTGAGTCACCACTAAAGCTGGGTGCATCGAGGCACATGTGAGAGAATATATGCTTGAGCAGACATGCCCTTGCTATCTCTCTGTCGATTCTGAGACATAGTAAGTGCACAGGGAATCCATTTTAAATGCATCTCGCTGGACACTGGTCATTACGAGTTCCCCAGCTATATAATGGCTTCCCTGAATCCTGGGATGTTTGGTATCAAACATCTCAGAATAATAAACCCTCTTTGTCCCCAGTATGGATCATTTTAAATATACACACAGAGGGCTGTGCTGACTGATTAGTCCTGACCAGTTCAGCCACCACAGACTTGTTTCTTGCCCCCCAAAGTGAACACCAGTGCTCTAGAGGGCCTGATACAAATGGCTGCTCTGGGCACAGGTGTGACCTCTCCCAGGCAGAATGGACATTCCAGGGCGCTTCAAAGGCCTTGCCACCTTTGTAATGCAACCCAGGTCTATCCAGATGGTGAAGATGACCAACCCCCCTGTCCTGACCCCACTTTTGGCTGCAGCACAGGCGGGAAATTAGTTAAATTAGAAATGCCCACTTCATGCCAGTCGCACCTCTAAGGTGGACGAGTTGAAGTGAACACTACTTTTTAAATTCCTCCATCTTGTTTGGAAGGAACTAGACCACTAGGGTTAGGGGTATGCCCATTTCATAGAGGAAGTGGTCTTAAGAAAGGTGAAAGCACCCTAAAGGTGATCAGCTCATTGGCTATCGCCTGGCACCCGCCTGTAACACCCCTAAATTGAGTATTTAGGTGGCACCCCAGAACTCAGATTTCGACATCCTAAGAAGTCCCGGACAAAGAAGAGTTGCACCGGCAGAAGAGGAAAAGAAGAAGCAGCTGACCTGGACCCAGCCCCTCCAGCCTGCCTTCCGACCTCTAAGGATCCTGCACAAGAAGCAAACTTGTCCAACCTTCAATAAAGACTCAAGTCTCCCTTGGGCACCGGACTTGCCCTGCACCGAACAACTCCAAAGATGAGACTGCAGCTGCTGGAGCCCTGAAAACCTGACCCCAGAAGTGAGCACTGCACCCGACGTCCACGACCAACTGATGGTGCCAATGTGGGTCCCCAGCTGCCCAGAGAGCGAGTCCAGTGTGGTCTCACACATCTTGGACTCTCCAGAGATGCCTGCAGCCTCTGCACACAGCTAGATGAGTAAGAATGAAATCCTTTTCGGCCTCTGCTCTCTTTATAGTGGTTGTTGTTCTTTTAATTAATCCCTCTTTTCTTTTAATAGTACTCACATAATTCCAAATGGCCCAGGTAATTTTGTTGCATTCCTCCCCGTCCTCCTACTCAATGTATTGCACAGATTACAACCCAGAAAAACTCTATCACTATAACCAGAGAACCGAATCTTTCAATTGTGTCACCATCTTTGTCAGCAGCGGCAAAGTCACAATGTACCTCAACTACGACAGGCCTCTGAGCCCTTTTGAGTTAGAGGCAGGAGATCAGGCTGAAAGCTTCCAGAGGCAACGTGCTACTTAAACTCAGGCCTCCTCCCTCAGCTGCTGCAAAACTACTTTAATTCTGCCTGCCCTACATGCAGGAGACTGGATGGGGACGCTGGATCTGTAGGAAACCTAATTTCACATCCTTGTCTTTTTTTCTTGCGGTTCAGATAGGCCAGGAGCACTTTCAGTTTTTAGTGCACCTAATGGCCTTACCAGTGCACCTAGGGTGTTCACTAAGGTGATTGTGGTGGTCACAGCCCATCTGCTGCGACCACCACAATCACCTTAGTGAATACCAGTCTTCCCATACCTCATGACTGGCTAATATAGGTGGGTTCACCTCAAACAGCTGAGTGATCTCCAGACAATGACCGACCTGTTGACATCGTTTTTTCCAAAACATGTCAAAGTCACATCTGACTCCTTCAGAATCACTCCCCTCCATTTTGGCCATTCTGGATACCATGCTCTTCTGAGCCTTATCCCCTCATCAACTATATGAGGATATTCAGGCTGTGATTCCAGTGTGTCAACTCTTAACTGGATCTCAGTGATAGTGGCTCTGAGACTCCTGGGCTTCTTGAGTCCTCTTCGCCGACCATGCCATGTGGCACATGCAGGCTCTGCAGTGTGATCTGAATTCTTAGTGGGCTCAGCACCAAGGTAACCTGTTGGATTCCATCCAGGTGTCGAGGAGACTGTTAAAGGATTGCAGTGGTTGCTGTCTGACTACAATTGGATCAGCAGCAAAACCTGCCTGCCCCACACAGAGCTAACTGCCAAGATGTATGCACTGATGCTGGTTTGGAGGGTCATTTGGGAGAGGTGGAGGTCAGAGTAATCTGTTTTTTGGAGGAAGTTTGTTTCCAAATCAACTTGCTGGAGCTACAAGTAATTTTCTTGCCACCAAAGACTTTTCCACCAGTTCATCAATGGGGAACGGCTACCGATTCTCATGGACAACACAGCCAACATATGGTGCTGAAACATACAGCAGTGTGTGAGGTTGTGGGCATTGTGTCAAGAGGCTTTATGTCTATGGGAGTGGCTAAATGCCCAGGGCATCTCCTTGATGGTCCAACAGTTGGTGGGATCTTTGAATGCCAGAGCGAACAAACTTAGCTGACGAAGAGTAATGGATCACGAGTGGCAGTTACACCTAGAAGTGCCACAGGGTATTTTCCAGCAATGGGAACCCTGGCTCTGTTTTTTTGCCACTGCAGAGAATATGCAGTCAAATATTTTGCACGTTGGAGTTCCCAACTGCCTTTGCCTGAACTGGGGGTCGGGACTTGTGTATGCCCTTCCACCCCTGCATTTCCTGCACAAATTACTGAAAAAGATCAGGCAAGACTAGGCCTAAGTCATCCTAGTGGCTCTGGACTGGGCAAGGAGTGTGGTACCTGGAACTTCTGGCTGTTAGCATACGTCTTCTGATCTGGCTGTACCTTCAGGCGGACTTCCTGTCACAGCCTCAGAGCCAGGTCCTGCACCCGCCCGTCTATACAACCTGCACCTCCATGCAACAGCAATAGTTGACTTCTTTGACTCTTCCTCCCAAAGTGGTTGGTGTCTTCTTGGCAGCCAGTAATCAATCTACCAAACTGTATATGTAGGATGCTGGGAGATGTTTGTTGTCTGGTGTTCCTCTTGTGATATCCAAACTTTGAATGCAGCCATGCCAGACAGTATCTTGTTTTGTCTTTTTCTGGGTGTGTTCATTAATCAGGCTTCTTATTTAGAACTCTTTTTGACTAGCAGTTTCCCAAAAGATTGTGAAGATATAAACCTATGGGAATATGGCTTAAACAAACTCACTCCAGATTGGTTTTATGGCTAGCGGTTTCCAAAAATATTGTGAAGACATAAATCTGTGGGAATATGGTTTAGTCCTGATCTGAAGAACTTTAGCATGATCCTTTTAGGCTTCCTAGTGATCCTTAGAATTAGTTGAGCGTGTCTTGAACTAATTTAGCATCCTCCTAATGAGGAGTCTTATAAGTGTATAAAAAAGAATGAACACTTGTAACAGTATCAGCACACACCTACAGCAGAGTTGGCTGTGCTTCCCTATCAGGACAGGATCCCTGTTGCCTTGTGAGTTTGCCTGTTAAAATGTACTCTGAAAAAGGAAATGAAGAAAAGTTTGATACTTTAATGGCAGGATCACAGTCATGATGCACCAAATGTTGCTATTAAAATACTGATGAAACCGCTTTGTGAATCGTGAGAAGGAAGAAAAATTGCAGAGATTGTGGGTGAGGGTTTTTTAATGGGAAAAATGTGTCTTGATGGTTTGTTTTCATGTTCTTCTCTTTCCTATAGGCTGTACTTAAAGTTATGTAACATAGCAATCATACAAATGTGAAAATGTGAGATGATACAGAATGAACCAATGTTTGCGATTGCAACCACTACTTTCTTATTACTCGTCGAAAAATGAAATAAAATAGATGTAAGCTATAAAAGTACTGGTGAAGACTGACTCCTGGGCAGTGTTTTACTACTGTCAGCAAGTAGGCACCTGTGGGTTAGGTGAGAGTGTTTTAATAACCTTTGATTGACCCAATTAGGAGATTTAACAAATGTGTAAACAACCCTGAGGATCCTCTACATCATACTAGATTTTGCTCATGTCTGCTGTTTGTCTCTGTAGAGGAAAGTCCACATTCTCTTGTTATGTTGATCCAATAATTTTCTCCGGCAGGTGATGGATGCTGTTTGTCAGTTGCTTCAGTGCAATTTCAGCAAATGTAGGACAACTTCTCACTAAAAGCTGCCACTGATAAATTCCTCAAGGCAGTTCATGAACTATCCGGTGGGAGTGTAATCATACGTTGAGTAGGCTACCCATGCACTGTACCAGCTGCTAAGCAGATTACTTTGAGCAACCTACAAGTGGAAAAATACTGGTCGGTTAGTCTCAGAGTGTTACTTTGAGTCACAGATCTTTGATTTGTGACAGTGGTATATTGAACTAAGGATGGTGGAAAACTTGCAAGTCGGTGTTGTAGGAGGCTTGAGGGTTGTCTCCTAAAACTCAAAGGTTTGTGGGTATTCATAAACATTTTCCATTCAATTTCCATTTTGCACTAAGCAGGTGACCACTGGATTTACCTGCATTCGGTCCTTTGACCTGCACTGGAATGGACCATTTCAGTGTACCCGAGATTCCATCCTACTGCCTCCCTCTTCCCAGCCCTCTAATGTTTTTCTTTCTCTTGCCAATCTCACTCTCTTCTGTCCTTTCACACTTGCTTATTTTCTGCCCATTTTAATTTTCCACTCTCGCTCTTTTCTGATTCTTTCCTCTTTCACACGCTTATTTCCTGCTCAATGTGACTTTCCACTCTCACACTTTTTTCTGCTTCTTTCCCCTTTCATACTCGCTTCTTTCTGCTCTTTTCACCATCCACTCTAGCTCATTTGTAATGGTCTCTCGTGCCACTTTTACTCTCTTATGCCGATTCTTCTTGCCACTTTTGGCACCTTTTTGCTCTTTCATTGTTATGTACCCTTCTTTGGCCTTTTCCTGCTTTTTCTACTGACTCATTGTGTGCTCCTTCCATCCTCCTACACCACCCTCACAGGATCAATTTAATTAATAGTGGCTGTAGGGGTCTTAGGCAGTGGGTGCACAGCTAGGATGCCAAAGGCATGCAGAGGCAAACCCATCTGTCCCACTTACCACAGCTCTCCACACTCAACTCTAGCCGCTGTTCGCTACGCTGCTACCACCATTCCCTCTCACCCACATTCACCACCCATCTACCGGACAGCATACCTTGCTGCCGACAGCACTCCACAGGTGTCTGGAACCTGCTGTACGACCAAGCACTGGACCTGCTGTTCCTCAGAGAAACCTGGATAAACCCTGCATTGCCCCTCAACATTGCTACAGCCATCCCTTCTGGCTATAAGCTCACAAGGCTGGACAGGCAACACAAGCCCGTCTGCAGAATCATCACAATCTTCAAGGACACCATCAGTTGCACCACCTCCTCATAAACAGTCCTCAACAGCATGGAGCACTTGTCCTTCAAACTCCACATTACTTCTAAATTCACCTTGAACAGCACCCTCCAGGACTACGCACTGAATTTGCTAACACCATTACAGACTTCATTGCACCCCTCATTCTCAATGCAAATAACTTCCACCTGGGAGCCTGAACTTTCATCTGAAAAACCTGTCAGACCTGAACAACAATAGCCTTACTTGACAAGTTAGGAAACCTCAGACTCACCCAATGAGTGACAAGCCCCATATATTACACTAGGCACCTTCTGGACCCAATCATCACCAGCATCTCTGTCAACAAGTCCTTGCAGTCACCTGGACCAACCATGCCCTCATCAAATTCAACATTCCCGTCTCACACTATCACACAGCCGCCACCAGGCTAGTTTGCAGAGACTGGATCAGCATAACAGAGGATGACTGGACAACCATACTCGCGGAACACAAGCCTGAAACAGCAGCCTGCCAGATGCCATCACCAACTTCAACAACTTGATCACCACCAGAGCTGACACCCTGGCTCCCCACAAGCCCAGCAAAGTCACAAGAAACAGACAACAAACTAGCTGAGACACAGAAGAACTCAGGAAAGCCCCACTGCAAACAGCTGCAAAGATGGCGACTGCCCTAAGATAAAGAGGACATTCATACCTTCAAATTCACCCTGAAACGTTACCACAAGCAGATCTGGCAGAGATGGCGATTGCCCCAAGATAAGGAAGACATTAATACGTTCAAATTCACCCTGAAACGTTACCACAAGCAGGTTTGGGCCACCAAATGTGCCACACTCATGGACCGCTTCCTTGGAAGCTCCAACACCAGCAAAGAGATCTTTGGTGTCATGAAGGATTTCATCTCCCCAGCGTCCGCTTCCAAAAACATCAAAAGGCTAACACAGTTCTTCTGCAGCAAGAAAAATATTTCATCTTTGATCCCCGGCTGGACCAGTCAGACCACACGTCATGACTCCACTTCAAGCCCAAGGACACTATCATGACCACCTTTACCACAATCACCACAAACAAAACGGCCTCCGCTACGTTGTCCATTTTCTCCTGAGCACTATCGAACCCTTGCCCCCACAAAGCCGTAACCAAAGGACTACACCCCAATCCTGAACAATTCCATTTCTTCAGCCACCTTTCCTGGACCATGAAAATAGGACAATATACTCCCCTCTGCCCAAAAAGCCTTTGGTAGACCATAGAACACTTACTAATTACAGGCCTATCTCACTGCAACTGTACCCAGACAAAATTCTGGAGAAGCTCATCAACAGACGGCGTACCAACCATCTTAGCATCTCGCAGACCACCAAATCCTCAATGTCACTCCGTCCAGCTTCAGACCTAATCAAAACATGGAAACAGCCCTCATCGCTTCAACAGACAACATCTGCATGATACTAGATAGGGGAGACACAGTCACCCTCATTCTTCTGGCCTCTCTGCTGCCTTTCATATGGTATCCCACACCATCCTCATCTGACACCTGCACGAGAACTGAATACAAGGACTCACTCTGCTGGATCTGCACCTACCTGACCAGAAGAACACAGTCTTTCTGCATGGCCCCATACACATTGGAACTTCATTTGTGGAGTACTCCAGTGATCCTCACTCAACTTAACCCTCTTCAACATCTACATGAACCCACTCGCAAGCATCATCTGCACCCACGACATGAATGTGCTTACATACACTGATGACACTCAGTAGATGTTCTCCCACTCAGAAAAGGCAGACAACACTTGGACAAAGTACCTCGCCTGCATGACCAAGATTGCCTACTGGATATAAACTGTCTCAAGCTCAACACTGACAAGACAGAAGGCATTGTCTTTATGAATAACCAATTACTAGGCAAATCCACCTGGTGACCGGCTGAATTGAGACCCATTCCCACCCCCACCACCCTCACGAACAACCTCAGCATTGTCAACGAGAACCACCTAAGTCCACACTTTTGGCGCCTCCTGCTTCCACACCCTGGAGATGCTTAGAAAAATCTTCAAATCGCTCCTTACCATTACCAGACGTCTCCAAATCACCCAGCACTCAGCTGCCAGACTTACTCATCCTCCCACGCAGCACACATATCACACTACACCTCAAAGAGCTCCACTGACTGCCAATACTCAAACAGGCCCGGTTCAAACTGCTAGCGCACACCCTCAAAGCACTACACAACACAGGACCTGCCTACCTCAATAGACACATCTAATTTCACAAACCTACGAGGTGTATCCACTTTAGCGGCCTCTTAGTTGCATACAACCCACGCTTATGCAGAACCAGAAGTGGCAGCCTGGCCTTCCCACACATCTCTTCCAAAACCTTAAACAACGTGCATTTACACATCCCCAAGCCTTCTTCTCACTACTTGAATTCCACAAGAAGTTGATGGTCTGGTTCTTGAAATAGCCTACTCCACAGGTGTCAGTAGTCCAGGCCGCACCTGCCTCAGACTGAGGATACCCTCCCAGGTCATAGTGCACTTACAAATACTTATACTCCTGTGGAAAGCAGGAGTAAATGATGTTTTAGGCATGGGAGTGCAGCAGAAAGGGGAGATGAAAGAAAAAGGTGTTTCTTTTCTCCCCACATATATATATATTTGTTATGCATATTTTGTAATTCTACTACTGTTTTTCTTTCTAGGAGAATTTCCTTCTGGACTGGATATTAAAGAAACACATTTCAGTCTTCGGGGATGACAACATGCATTTCACTGAATTGCTGGATATTCAGAAATATTTCAATGCCATGCAATTTGTATATTGTATTTATAAAGCGTTGGCTGTTGTGTTCAGTTGTGATGAGTCAAAGTTGTATATTTTTAATTGTGAAAAAGCCTGTATCTCTTCCAGTCATTGTTGAAATTGTTGCATAAACATCTATTCAACCTTCATTGATATTCTGCATTTAATTCAGTTAGATTATGTAGAAACTGCATTAATTGAATAAAAGCTTATATATTTTCTACATATATTTTTTTTAATTCCTCTTATTTATGTCTACATTACCATTTATTCCCCCAAACTAGTAGTTTGGGCCAGTTGTTTTTTTGCAGTTTTATTAATTTTGCTTATCTAATGCTTGTACAAGAGAGAGTTATTTCCAGCTTAAAAATTCAGTTAGCTTGAGAAATTTACAGACATCTTGAAATATTTAAAACTCAAACGAAAAAGCTACCTTTATGGTGAGACTAGAACTGGTGGAGCCTATTCACAAAAGTAAACTAGCACGTGTAGATTTACTTATATGTAAATTTGCCCTAACCTTTAGGAGTCACTTTACTACTGTTTGCTATTCACCATTTTGGAGTGTAAACATATGTGTCTCTAACCCTGTGAAACCAGGGAATGGAGACCAATGTCAGAGTGTAACGCTGCTGTTATTAACTTTTCACACTTAGGTGGCGGTCTCAATCACAGATCTCCCTGTGGTGAAATATAGGAAAAATTATTACAATAATAAAATATTTAAATTTTAAAACAAATATTTTATTGAAAAATATTTTTTAGATATTTCTTTTAAATGTAGAGCACATAAAATGAATGTAGAGCACATTAAATAAAATGCCACAGCATAATAATTTAAATATGTATTACATAATTAATGTAATAATGTATATGTAATGTATAAACATATATTAAAAATAGTTTAAACATTTATCATACCTCCAACACTTTATTTGTATTTAATATACATTTTAATTTATTATGTTATGCATCAGATTGTTTTTAAAAGTTTAAATATTTAACTGTAACTTTTAAAATATTACATTTTATATTGTAATTATTGTATATAATTGTTAACATTAAACAAAATATTCTTCTATAAGTCAAGATAATTTGATTTAATTCACTTTTTTTTTTCATCTGATACCTGTGAGTGGCAATTTGTGGTGCAGAATGTACTCCAAGGCTGGACTGGAGTACATGTACTAGTGTTAGGGGACTTTTTTGACTGTAGTAGCTTTAGAAGGGTAGTTTGTGAATCCCAGCGGGCACTCTTTTGTGGTGGGAGTATTTTCATATCCCTCCCTAAATCGCTTCTTACCTCATCTAATATTCTCCCATTTAGTAGTAAGTACTCAGACTGGATCTGGAAAAATATTGAAACAGTACCTCTGTGTGGTGGGAGGTGGTGCCTGCAGCTCTTCACCTGCATCGCCCTTGCAGGATGTGACATTTGTGGGCCTATATATGTCTCACCCATGTGTACTGACATTAGTTGCATTCGTGACACATCCCTGACATCAGTCTTGGAGCAAACAGTTACGTTGGCCATGACCAGTGTATGGATACCTAAAATGGGATCTTTTTAGGTGAGAGAGTCCAGTTCATAAAAGGGGAGGATGGGTGGGTCGCTGAGGAATCTGCAGTTAATCTCTCCTAGAAAAGGCTATACCAAAGATTAGGAACTTCTCTTCTGATAGAGGCTTCTAACTGCAGAGTCATCATCTTAAAATAGATACCAGAGCAGTACCTCCCAGGAGGTGGGCCTCTGAACTAGCTCAAACCAAAAAGTCTTGTGAACCGACAAAATGCCTGTTGTCTCGGATCCTGGCTGTCCAGACAGTAGTACTTCATGAACGAATAGAGGGTCATCCGTATCACAGCCTGGCAGATGTGCAGTCAGGCACGCCACATGCCAATGCAGTAGTAGCAGCCTTGGCCGAATAAGTCTTAGTGCAGAGCACGATCCAGCGAGAGATGGTCCTCTTCTGCACCACTCTGCCCCTCTTCGCTCCCACGAATATGATAAAGAGCTGACCATCTAGTCCAATCAGTATAGAAGCTCTCTTCAGATCCTCCTCCCTAGATGGGTTAGTTGGATTGAATAATGTAGTTAGGGTGATAGTTTGACCAACATGAAAAGGCGCCACCGCCTTTCGTTAAAAGGATGCACATGTCCAGAGAACCAACTTGTCTGGGTGCAAGGTAGGAAAGGAGGGTTAATGGAGAGGGCTTAAAGCTTGATGACCCTCTGGGCTGATGTTATAGCCACTAAGAACACTGCCTTAAGGGTAAGCATTCTGTGAGGACATCTAAGTATAAGTTCAAATGTGGAACATACAAGGATGGTCAACAAGCAAATTCAAGTCCCACTGGGGTACGACAAAAGGTAAGGGGGAAAACAAATGTTGAAGCCCTTTAAGAAAACGCACCACTGGGGACTTAAACAAGGAAGACGGTTCCACCAAATAGTCGAAAGATAACCCTTAACTGTGCCCAAAGCAAGACCTTGTTGGACCAAAGACAACACAATCAACAATACCTCCGACAAATGGGCACAAAGTGGGTCAACTTGTTTGGTTGCGCACCAAGGCACAAACTCGTTGTATGAAGTTGGCTCTGTATATACTATTTCAAAGTAAGAAATAGTGTGCACAGAGTCCAAGGTAAGATAGTGGCAAAAGTAGATAATTCTAATGCTCTATTTTGTGGTAGTGTGGTCGAGCAGTAGGCTTATCAGAGGGTAGTGCTAAGCATTTGATGTACACACACAGGCAATAAATGAGGAACACACACTCAAAGACTTACTCCAGGCCAATAGGTTTTTATATTGAAAAATATATTTTCTTATTTTATTTTAAGAACCACAGGTTCAAGATTTACAGTTCATACTTTGAATGTAAGGTACTTCACTGAGATACTTTAGGAACTTTGAATGAAAACAATATCATGTACAGTCTTTGTAAAAATGGCAATAAGCTATTTTCAAAGTGGACACAGTGCAAAAATCAACAGTTCCAGGGGAGGTAAGTAAAGGTTAGTTTTGAAGGTAAGTAAAACACTTACAAGTCTCAAGTTTGGGGCATAGGCAGCCCACCGTTGGGGGTTCAAGGCAACCCCAAAGTTACCACACCAGCAGCTCAGGGATGGTCAGGTGCAGAGGTCAAAGAGGTGCCCAAAACACATAGGCGCCTATGGGGAACAGGGGTGCTCCGGTTTCAGTCTGCCAGCAGATAAGTACTTGCGTATTCGGGGAGCAGACCAGGGGGGGTTTTGTAGAGCACTTGGGGGGGGGGGGGGGGGGGGGTGTCACGAGAAGGCACACAAGGTACACCCTCAGCAGCACTGGGGCGGCCGGGTGCAGTGAGCAAAGCAGGCGTCAGGTTTTAGATTGAAAACAATGGGGACCTGGGGGTCACTCTAGCGTTGCAGGCAGGCACGGGGGCTTCTCGGGACAGCCAACTCCTGGGCTAGGTAGAGGGTCGCCTGGGGGGGTCGCTCTTGCACTGAAGTTCGGTTCCTTCAGGTCCTGGGGGCTGCGGGTGCAGTGTTGGTTCCAGGCGTCTGGTCCCTTGTTACAGGCAGTCGCAGTCAGGTGGAGCCTCTGGATTCTCTCTGCAGACGTCGCTGTGGGGGCTCAGGGGGGTCGTCTCTGGTTACTCACAGGCTCACAGTCGCCGGGGAGTCCTCCCTGAGGTGTTGGTTTTGTGCAGGTCGAGCCGGGGGTGTCAGGTGCAGAGTGTGAAGTCTCACGCTTCCGGCGGGAAACGTGCAGTCTTTGAAAGTTGCTTCTTTGTTGCAAAGAAGTAGCTGGTTATGAACAGGGCCGCTGTTCACGGGAGTTTCTTGGTCCCTTAGTCCAGGGCAATCCTCTGAGGCTTCAGAGGTCGCTGGTCCCTGTCGGATGCATCGCTGGAGCAGGTTTTCGAAGTTGGAGACAGGCCGGTAGGGCTGGGGCCAAAGCAGTTGTCGTCTTCCTCCTTCTCTGCAGGCTTGTAGGTCAGCAGTCCTTCTTTCTTCAGGTTGTAGGAATCTGGGGCCATATTTATACTCCGTTTGCGCCGAAATTGCGTCGTTTTTTTTGACGCAATTTCGACGCAAAACTAACGCCAACTAACGCCATATTTATACTATGGCGTTAGAGGCGAATAGCGCCAAAGTTCCCGGAATGTGCGTCATTTTTTAGCGTGAACCCCTTCCTTGCGTTAATGATATGCAAGGGAGGCGTTCCCGTCTAAAAAATGA
Source organism: Pleurodeles waltl (assembly GCF_031143425.1). Taxonomy (NCBI): domain Eukaryota; kingdom Metazoa; phylum Chordata; class Amphibia; order Caudata; family Salamandridae; genus Pleurodeles; species Pleurodeles waltl. The sequence goes on along the minus strand of NC_090437.1, from coordinate 1,025,545,249 downwards.
CTCCCAGGCCTTTACGTGGTATTTATACTCCCGGGCAAAAGAGACGCCCGGGAGTTGGCGTGGCTAAAAACGGCGCATTTGCGCCGCTTTTTAACGCCTGGGTCAGGCATGGCGTTAAGGGACAAGTGGGCTCAAAATGAGCCCAGAGTGCCCTCCCCTGCCCCCAGGGACCCCCCCTGCCACCCTTGCCCACCCCAGGAGGACACCCAAGGCTGGAGGGACCCACCCCAGGGACATTCAGGTAAGTTCAGGTAAGTATTTTTTTTTTTTTTTTTTAATAATATTTTGTGGCATAGGGGGGCCTGATTTGTGCCCCCCTACATGCCACTATGCCCAATGACCATGCCCAGGGGACAGAAGTCCCCTGGGCATGGCCATTGGGCAAGGGGCCATGACTCCTATCTTTACAATGATAGGAGTCATGTTGATGGGGGATGGGCGTCGTTAAAAAATGGCGCAAGTCGGGTTAAGACGATTTTTTCGACGTAACCTGACTTGCCCCATTTTAAGACGCCCATGCGCCATTTTCCCCCTACGCCGGCGCTGTCTGGTCTACGTGGTTTTTTCCCACGCAAACCAGGCAGCGCCGGTCTGATTGCGCCGTCTAACGCCATTCCATAAATACGGCGCCCGCATGGCGCTTCAGAATGGCGTTAGACGGCGCAAAACTTTTTGACGCTAAACTGCGTTAGCGCAGTTTAGCGTCAAAAAGTATAAATATGGGCCCTGATTTCCTGGGATATGGGGAGCCTCTAAATACTGAATTTAGGGGTGTGTTTGGGTCTGGGAGGGCAGTAGCCAATGGCTACTGTCCTTGAGGGTGGCTACACCCTCTTTGTGCCTTCTCCCTGTGGGGAGAGGGGAACATCCCTAATCCTATTGGGGGAATCCTCCAAACTCAAGATGGAGGATTTCTCAAGGCAGGGGTCACCTCAGCTGAGGACACCTTTTGCGGCTGTCCTGACTGGTGGGTGACTCCTCCTTGTTTTTCTCATTATCTCCTCCAGCCTTGCCACCAAAAGTGGGGGCAGTAGCCAGAGGGGCAGGCATCTCCACTAGCCGGCATGCCCTGGGGCGCTGTAACAAAGGGGGTGAGCCTTCGAGGCTCACAGCCAGGTGTTACAGTTCCTGCAGGGGGAGGTGAGAAGCACCTCCACCCAGTACAAGCTTTGTTCCTGGCCACAGAGTGACAAAGGCACTCTCCCCATGTGGTCAGCAACATGTCTGGTGTGTGGCAGGCTGGCAGGAACTGGTCAGCCTACACTATAAGTCGGGTATGTTTTCAGGGGGCATCTCTAAGATGCCCTCTGGGAGTATTTTACAAGGAGGTTTGATAGTGCCGCCACCTGTGGATACCCAGAACAGTGGAGTACCTACACCAGGGAGCCCAGGTGCATAGGGGTGAAGTCGTGTCAGAACCTCCCGTTGGAGTCAATGGGGATTTTGGTTGCCCAACTGCTGTTGTGACCTGTGGAAAAGGTTGGTGGAACCTAGGTGTGAACTCAGGAAGAAGAGGACCTAAGGAGGAAGGGGACAGAGTCCAGACCATCCATAGGTGCCCAGGCGGTGCAGGAGGGCAATGGCCATCCTTCTTGGTGATCCTTCCTGTAAGTAAGTGGACAAAGAAGTGCAGCTGTGGAGTCCACGCAATGCAGAAGGATCCCAGGAGTGGTCCACAAGCTGTCCCACCCCGGTCATTGAATTGCAGAGGGGTGAGCGGGACCACCAACAAGCCTTTGCAAATGCAGAGAAGCGTTGAATGGAGTTTGCAGGATTTGTGGGGACAAGCAAGGTCCAAGTGACCCAACCTTAGCAGGTTGGTCAGGGGCCAGCCCTCAGCAAGCAGAAATTGTTAGAGCCCCCTCCCCCCCACCCCACCCCTCCGCCCTTCCACAGCAGGACCCTTTGACAGCAGGCACAGGGAGGCCTCAGCAGCACGGCAAGGAGGGATGCCCATGTTTCAGGAGTTGCAGAGAGGACATTGTTTTTGGAGCTGGAGAGTGCTGGAGGCCAGGGCTTCTTGGAGCTAGGAGGTATTCGGGCTGAAGGGACAACAAGCTTTGGCAACGACAAGCAGATGCTGTGCACATGGGTTCCAGCCAAGCAGCTCTAGCGAGGGACAACAAACTTACCAATTGCAAGGAGGATGGGTTGGGCCTCTGGAGAACCACAAAACCACCACCTGTGTTGCAGAGCCTGGGAGAGTCCATGCGATAGCAGGATTCACAATCCAGTTGTCTTTGTTGAGGTGCCTGCAGATGCAGGGGAGTGACTCCTTCACTTCAAGGGAAATTCCTTTGTGCTTTCCTAAATGCAGGTAGAGTCCCAGTGACTTTGGAAGATGCACGGCCACAGGGTTGCAGAAGTCTTTGCAGAACATAGACCCAAAGTTGCAGTAGAAGTCCTCCTACTGATTATAATCTTGCTTCTGGTTCTAGCGAACAACAGCAGCGGATCTGGTGTCCAGGTTGCAGAAATGTCTTGCAGATAGTTCCTGAAGTCTTGCAGACGAATTTGGGATCTCACCCTGAGGGGAGTCCTTAAGTAACCCGGAAAGGGGGTTGGACACTAACTGCAATGCCCCACCGATCACAGGGGGTCAGGGGCATCGCCCAGCTGGACTAACCAGTCAGATGTTCCCAGAGGCTTTGGCTCATCTTTTTTCTAAGATGGCAGAGCTCTGAGCACCTCCCTAAGGGAGGAGCTGGACACGGGGGTGGTCACTCCCTTGTCCTTTGTGTGGTTTTGTGCCAGAGCAAGAACGGGGGGTTCCTGCACTGGTGCACACCAGTTTATGCAAGGAGGGCACCAAATGTGCCCTTCAAGCAGTCTGGTGGCGCTCAAAGGCACCCCCGCCCCAGCCCCAGCCCAGAGACACCTATTTCTAAAGAAGAGGTGGTCACACCTCTATCTTGCAGGGATTCTTGTGTTCTGCTTTCCCCTGCCCGAGTTAGGTTCAGCAGCAGGAGGGCAGAACAGTGTCTGTGGTCGGCAGGAGCACGGGCAGGCATGCAGACCCTGCAAGGCTGTACAGGCAGACATGGGGGATCCACTAGGGAATCCCCAGAGTACATGGCATCATGCAACTAGCACTAGAATTGGTGACTATGCTCGGTGAAGCCATTATGTAGCTGGACCACTTGTGTTGACCAGTGTCGACTATATACATTAAGATGGCTTCCCAACACTTACAAAGCCCAGGAAATGGAGCCCAGGGTTTGTATGGGCACCTCTGCTCATGCATGGGTGCCCTCACATTTACAACCATGCACCCTGCCCTTGGGCTGAAGGGCCTACCTTAGGAGTTACTTACAGGGTCAGAGTGCAGGGACCATGCTATAAGGCAATTCTTATATCTGGAGTGAAAGGCGCATGCACCATTTCACACAGGCTGCAATTGCCGGCCTGTAATCGCAGTTTGCCTGGGCCCTCATGGGTGGCACAATACATGCTGCAGCCCATGGGAGACCCCTGGTGCCAATGCCCTGGGTTCCTAAGTACCATATACTAGGGACTTGCATGGGTGCACCAGTATGCCAATTGTGAGGTGTAAAAGTTACCATACAACTAAATGTAGGGGAGAGAACACGGACACTGGGGTCCTGGTTAGAAGGATCCCAGTGTAGTACAGTCTAAACACACTGACACCAGGCAAGAAGGCGGGGGGTAACTATGCTGGAAAGGTGCTACTTTCCTACAGTCAAGAAAAACATTTTGACTGAAGTGCTTCAACTTGGGGCTTCCACTTTTGAACCCCTTCTGTCCCTCAATGGAGCACTTACAGACAGCCTGCTGGGAACTTGGTCCAAGCCAGCACAGGGGCTCCTGTAAATATGATGAGTGCTCATCGCCATTTCCCTGCATCTGGCAACCCTAGTTTCCTCAGCCAACAAGCCAACACCCCACTCCTGAGTCCAAGCCTCAACTTCCCATGGTGCATTCCCATCTGCTCCTGTGGACAGGGAATCTAAGAGGCTTTACCATCTTGGGAAGAAGATGTTTTCTTCCTCCACTCTGGCACTGTGGTTGGTAAACACCTTGTGCTTATTGGGCAGATTCTCACACCATTACTGATAAGGTTGCACAAGTTCTGCCTCAGGTCTCGCAGGAGGCCCGGGCCATACTTTCCCAAGCAGTAACAGACGGGATGGACGCAGCCAAGTTCACGATTTGGTGTGGCTTGGATACGACGCCCTGTCTGACTCAGAAGATCTGTTTTTTTAGGCAAACCTGATGGACATGCCTTTTGATGGGACTTGCTTGTTTGGCGAGAAGGCACACTTGGTACTGGGGTGCTTTAAGGACTGTTGGGCTACGGCCAAGTCCTTGGGCCACTCAGTGACCAATCGTCCACCATCTGCCTTTCGCCCCTTGTGTGGATGTGGAAGGGGTGTGGCACTGAGCCAGCCACCATCCTATGCAACCACCCCAGGCTATGTGAGGACGTGGGTGCAGTGCCATCAGACCTTGAGGGTCTGGAAGTCAGAAGTTGTCAGCCACCCAGCCCCCCCAGCAGCTGCAGCCTCAAAGCCCTCGTAGTTTGGTTCTGCAGGACCATGCTTGCCCAGTTGGAGGGAGAATTCACCATCATCTCCTCCACTGTCAGTCTATCACATCGGACGCATGGGCACTGGAGATCATCAGGAAGGGGTATGCCCTGCTTTTCCTATCCTTTCCTCCCCCAGTACCACCAACATTCGAATGGCTGGTGGAGGATCACTTGTCTCTACTCAGAGAGGAAGTTACAGCTCTATTGTCCAAGGTAGCCACAGAAAGGGTCCGATACCAGAAGTAGGAAGTGGCTGTTATGTCCTGCTCTAGACCTACGGACTGTAAATCTCTTCCTCACAAAGAAGTTCAAATTGCCTATGCTGGCTCAGATCTTGTCTTCCCTAGAACTAGAAGACTGGTTGTTAGTGCTGGACTTACAGGATGCATATTTTCATATCCCCATCCTGACGGACCAAAGGCATCACTGCAGTTCAGGGTAGGCCACAAACACTGTCAGTTCACCGTGCTGACATTTGGCCTTCCCAGTGCCCCTCAGGTGTTCACCAAGGTGTTGGCAGTGGTCGCAGCTCATCTGCGCAGGTCAGGGGTTTCAGTTTTCCCCTACCTCGACGACTGCCTGTTGAAGGCGAGTTCGCACTAGATAGTCATCTTCCATCTCCAGACTAGGGTGAACCTTCTGCGTTCGCTGGGGTTCACTATAAACATGCTGAAGTCACTCCTGACTCCTGCTCAGAGGCTCTTTTTCATAGGAGCTGTTCTGGACACGGTGCAGTTTCAGGCTTATCCTCCTGAGCAGCGAGCCCATTAAATTTAGGCTATGATACCTATATTTCGGCCTCTATATTGGATTTTGGTGAGACTGACTCTGAGGCTGCTGGACTTCATGGCCTCTTGCATCCTGCTGGTGAACTATGCCAGATGGCATATGCGGGCTCTGCAGTGGGACCTGAAGTTCCAGTGGGCGCAGCATAAGGGATATGTCTCCACCATGGTCCAGATCTCGGAAGAAACTGCGAATGACCTGCAGTGGTGGATTATGAACCACGATTGGGTCAGAGGCAGACTACTCTCCCTTCCCAACCAGACCATACGGTAGTGAAAGTTGCATCCCTTCTGGGATGGGGTGGCCATTTGGGAGGGATGGAGATCCGAGGACTCTGGTCTCCGGCGGAATTCAGACTCCGCATCAACCTGTTGGTGATCCGACTAACATTGAAGGCATTTCTTCCCTCTGTCAAGGGAAAGTTACTGCAGAAGTTTACGGACAACTCCACCACCATGTGGTACTGCAACAAGCAGGGCGGGGTGGGGTCATGCACCCTTAGTAAAGAGGCCCTGCGTTTCTGGACATGGCTGGAACAGCAGATCATAACCCTGTTGGTTCACCACCTGGCGGGTTCTCTGAATGCCATGGTGGATAAACTCAGGCGTTGATACCTAGAGGATCACGAGTGGCATCTCCATCAGGAAGTGGTACAAGGTCTCTTTCAGCAGTGGGGGGAGCCTTGGTTAGATCTATTCGCCTCCGGAGAGATCATGCAATGTCAGCAGTATTGCGCATTGGAGTTTCCAAGGCGGCCATTGCTCAGTGGCGCTTTTCATCTCAAGTGGAGCTCAGGCCTCTTTTACGCCTTTATGCTCGTATCACTCCTGCCCTGAGTACTCCAGAAGATCAAGACCAACCGGGCCCAAGTAATCCTTGTGGCTTCGGACTGGGCATGAAGACTCTGGTATCCCAAGCTTCTGAAGTTCAGCATCGATCAGGCTCCCCCTTCAGGAGGATTTCTGTTGCAGCAGCAGGGAAGGGTTCTCCACCTGAACCGGTCATCTCTACACCTTCATGCACAGAGATTGAGAGGCAACAGTTGACAAACTTCCTCCAGAAGTCTGTAATGTTATTTTAGTAGCCAGGTGTTCCTCCACAAAAAGGTACATGCCTGCTGTTGGCAAAGATTTGTAAAATACTGTGTAGAGAAGTGTTTAGATCCTATTTCGGATGTTCTTCTTTTCATTCTGTCTGTTCCCAGCAGGGCTCTGCTCTGGGTCCTCTTAAGGGCTATCTGACTGCTCTATCCACTTTTCTGCGGCAGCCTGACCAACCCTCTTGATTTACGTCCCCTATTGTAAAAATGTTTCTAAAATGGCTTGTACATACGTTTCCCCCTGTACCCTTTATCATGCCCCAGTGGGATCTTAATCTAGTTCTCACATACCTCATATGTGCCCTTTCTAGCAACTGCACGATTGCCCCTCAGGCTGCTCCCCATCAAAACAGCCTTTCTTGTGGCCATAACATCTGCTTAGAGGGTAAGTGAGATAGATGCCTTGTCATCCAGGCCTCCATGTCTCACAGTATTTCCTGAGAAGGTAGTGCTTCGTGCCTGTGCTTCTTTCCTCCCGAAGATGGGGGACCCACATCTCATTTGGGCCAATCTGTCATTCTGCCCACCTTCTTTGCTTTCCTGCATCCCTTTAAGGAAGAGGAACGACTCCTCCAACTGGACCCAAAAAGAGCATTGATGTTCTACCTTGACCGCGCAAAACAGTTCCAGGTGGACAGCCAACTCTTTGTGGGGTATGTGGGAGCAAAGAAAGGTCAAGCAGTACAGAAACAAACCATTTCGCACTGGGTCGTTTTCTGTATAAAGATCTGCTACGCTCTCGTGAGGCCTTATAAGCCCCTTCCACTAGAGGAAAAGCTGTGACCTCAGCGTTAGCTCGTGGAGTCCCAGTCCTGAATGTCTATCAGGCAGCAATGTGGGTGTCCCTGCACACATTTGCCAAAGAATAAGTCAGGTCCGCAGGAACAGGTATTTCGCCAGTTCAGTCCTGCAGGACTTCCTAGTTTGAAAGAATTTGTCTGCAGTCCACTGCCAGGAGGATATGGCTTTGGTATCTATTCAAAGGTAAGGAATCTGCAGCTAGAAGTCTCTGTTAGATGAACAAGTTATTTACCTTCCGTAATGCATTATCTATCTAGCTGCAGATTTCTTCACCACCCGTGCCTCCCCGTTCTGCGGACCTATTTGCTAGGGTCAGGGTGATCCCTTTCAGGGCCCTAGTTTGGACACGCATATTCATCTGTTCTTGACATGGCTCTGTGCTCCTGGCATGGAATATCGTGATTGATGGAATTGACGCACGCCATTTACGGCGGTAACAACGCCACACAGAGCCGAATTGAGCTACCTGACGGCATGTGCATGGGTATTGCTCGAGCAAAAGTTTCTGGATCCAGTCTGACACCTGGGGAAATTCAAAGGCAAGGAATCTCCAGCTAGATAGAGTCTCTACCAGATGTGTTACCAAAGGTAATTAATTTGTTCATCTTGCCCGGTGCTGTACCATCAGGAAAATCCTCTGGCGGTCTAGACATATCCAGAAGCGCAAGACCTCCTGGCCCAGGGTCCATGTCCCCACCCTGCTTCTTGCACTACCACATAGCGTTTGTGTTGTCCATGAATACCTGAACCAGTCTTCCTCAAATGGAGGGCATGAAGGCATTTAACACCAAGCAAATGGCTCATAACTCCCAACAGGTTGATGTAGAGCTGAGTCTCTGCCTGAGGCCTTTAATCTCCACCTCTTCCTGATTGCCTCCCCGCCAAGAAACAATACATTGGTCACCACTGTCACCTTTGTGGTAGCAAGATCTGTCTCCTGCTGACCAAACAGCATCTTGTAGCCACCACTGCAAGTCCCATGCAGTCTCCTCCAAAATCTGGACACGTGCAGAGAGGTCCCCTTGATGTTGCTGCCACTGGGACGTCAGATCTCACAGCAGAGCCCGCATATGCAATTGGGCATGTTTGATCAGGAGAATGCAGAAGGGTAATCAGCCCCAGCCGACTCAGAGTGAATCTCACTGAAATCCAGGACTGAGGCTGAAATATTGGGATCATAGCCCAAATGTCCTGGACTTTCCGCTCCGGAAGATAGGAGCAAAACAGCACCATGTCCAGAAAGGCTTCAATAATAGGGAGCATATGGGAAGGAGTCAGGTGTGACTTCGGCATGAGATCTGGAGGTGGGTGACAAAAGCCTGGGGACAGCCCACCTACAATTGCTAGTCTTTTAGGTATGGGAAGACCGGATCCTTCAACCTCTGCAGCTGAGCGGCAACCACTGCCATCACTTTCATGAACACACGAGGGGCACTGGTAAGGCCAAATAGAAGCTCCTTGAACAGAAATGCTCATGATGCACTGTGAAACCCCGGTAAAGCCTATTGGCCTGCATGACGAGGATATGAAAATAAGCATCCTGCAGGTCCAACGCTACCATCCAGTCTCCAGGATTGAGAACGGACAAGAGAAATGGCCCGTGCATTTATAAGAATACCGATGAGGGAACACATACTCTTTACTAAAAGAACTGTGTAAAGGACCACAGTAAGAAAAAGTAATAAAAACACTACGAGCATGGAGATAGCATCACCCATGATTAAGACCATTAAAAATCTGTCCTTAGAACAAAACCGGTCTAGAACCATAAAAAAAAAAAACAGACATTCATAATAATGTAAGTGAGCCTACATAAGACTGGTGGGAGGAACCACATATAAGGAGTCACAAACATTAAAAAAAAAAACGTGGAATAAAGAAAATCCATGTTAATATGACCAGTTGGTGTTAGAGGCAAACTAACAGAATGAATATTTAACTGCTTCCTCCCCTAATGGGATGCAAATCCATGCACAAACATCCCATCAATACTGTGGAAAGGACCACAGCAATGATATTAGAAAGATAAAGAAAACATGAATAAGAAACACTACCCACGACCGTAGAACAGTATTGCCACATAAGTTAGTGAATATAATTCTATTTGTTCTTATTTGTAGACCGAAACTGCATGTTCTGCCCTGTTGAAACACAGAGCAGCATAGCATGCTATTGAGCAATACCTCTGGTCCTGTAAAGGTATATCCTAACCAGACCTACACTATAAAACACACATGCAATGTCTTATTTCTTGCAGAGAAAACAAACAATTGTCCTCTTTAAAAAAGGAGTTGTAGACAACAATAGCAACCATTTGGGATATAAGCATAGTTTTCCACAGGAAAAGTAGCTAGAGATGATAAGAAACTTCATCAATATATTCTCAATATACATAGCTACTGACATAGGACTATAATAAACAAATGGCTATGTAGTAACCATTTAAATATATATATATATATATATATATATATATATATATATATATATATATACATACACACACACACACACATTTCTCTTTATTATTTGTAATATATATATATATATTTTTTTTTTCACATTAAAAAAACAAAGGGAACACCACTTCCCCAGTGCTATTGTTAAATCTATGCCAGGAGGTAGGGGACCTGGTCCCCCCACAGCCACTGGGCAAAGTTTAAAAAAAAAAAATAGAAAGGGGGTCTGTTTCGGACCCCCTACAGCCCCAGGGACCACCACCTCCCTGGGATTATGCAGGTTAAAGGAGAGTCCCCCCCCTTTGAGGAGCTACTGATGGCCCTGGGGACCAACAGCCCCCCAGGGTCAGCTCCTGCTATGTCCCGGGGTGCCCATCCCCGGGGAATAGCTATTTGTTGTGGCTTGGTAGCAGCTTTGACAGCAAATGGCTCTCCCTTCATCAGAGCAGAGGTTTCCTCTTTCTCCCCGCCTGCAAAGATGTGGGCAAGGAGAAAGAGGAAACAATTGCTCTCTGTGACAGTAATGCTGTCTCCCACAGGAGGTGGGGAGCCACCTGGGACCGTGGGGGTCTTCAGGCTCCCCCCACGGTCCCCACAATTCTGAGTGGGTGCCCATGGTCCCCAAAATTTGATTGGGTGCCCTAGGGGGCACCTAGGTCACATTGCTGGGCCCCAGGGGCCCTGAAGTGGGTGGCCACGCAGCCCCCTTCCCCACCCAAAAAATAACAATAATTAGGCCGCACCCTGGAGGATGGATTCCCCGGGGCCAAGATCGGCCTGGGAAGGGGGGCTGTGCAGCCCCCTCCCCCTCTAAAAATAAATAAATGTATAGGCCAGGACCTGTGGGATGGGGTCCCCAGGGTCGATATAAGTGCGATGAGGGGATCTGCGCGCCCCAAAAAATATTAACTATTTAGGCCGGGCCCCAGGGGATAGGGTCCCTGGGGCAGAGATTGGGCAAGGGGGCCCATGCAGCACAACCCCCCCCCCCCCCCTCAAAAAAAAGTTATATTTAGGCTCAGCCCTGGGGGAAGGGGTCCCAAGGTCGAGATCTGGGGGGGCGGGGTTGGGTTGTTATAGGGTTTGGCTGCAGGGACTGCCCGCCGGCCAGACCCTGTGGCCAAATGCCGTGCACAGGACAGGGTTGGGTGGTTCCAACCTCAGCTGTGCACGGTGGTGGTTGTATTAATGTATAGCAATGAAATTACTTTATGTTAAAAAAAACATAGAAATTCACTGAAAAAAACAAAGGTTACAGGGACGTTATAGTTAGGGAATAGAATTAAAAAAACTTTGGAATTCACTGAAAAACACAACGGTTACAGGGATGTTAATGTTAGGTTCTGACCGGGGTGCGATAATTTTTTTTTTTTTCATTTATTTTCGTTCTTTTTTTTTTTTTTTTTAAGGGGGACCTTGGTAGAGGGGCGGAAACCACTGTGAATATGTGACTCCTATAGTGAATAAGATTAATCTACCAATTAACTAGAAAAGATGTCAATGATGCAAAAACTGAAAATTTACAAGATTCTTCCTAAAAACATTCCATCCGATTTTATACCTTCCATCCTATGACAGCACTCTCAAATTGTGAACCCAACCCACTACAAGTAGACTCAGGTCATAATGAAAAGTTTTACCTAGATGAGGCATTAACACCTAAATGCACAACAGATATACATATCTTCATAGAGAAGAAAAAGTACCTACCGAAAAGAAGGGAGTCTTAAATGCAAAAGCACAAAGTGACTCCTAAAGAGTCAATAACATTCATTATTTTATACAGGAGAGTGACAGAATCTACAGCAATACTTCTCAATGAAGACCCATGATAACCTGACACACAGCAAGAAAAAGAAAGAATAATGTTCAAAGAACATGACCAAAGTGTAGAAAATACATCATGAGCAAAGGTGCCCCTACAAGCCCCCGACTCCATTTTCTGGAATTTGTAAGTGCCAGGAAGCCATCTTAAGGTATGTAGTGGACACTAGTCAACACAAGTTGTGCAACTACATAATGGCTTCATCCTTTTGTGTTCACTGAACATGTTTGGTATCAAACATGTTGAATTCATGCAACAACACCGATTCCAGTGCTAGTTGCATGATATCATGTACTCTGGGGGTTTCCTAGGGGATCCCCCAAAGACTGCCTGTACAGCCTCGCAGGCTCTGCATGCCAGCCTGTGCTACTGCCAACCCCAGACACTGTTCTGTCCTACTGCTGCTGAGCTTAATTCAGGAAGGGAAGGCAGAACAAAGGATTTCCTGTAAGACAGAGGTATGAACACCTCTTTTTTAGAATTAGATGTTTCTTGGCTGGAGTCGGTGTGGCTCTGAACGTCACCAGAATGCTTTGAATGGCACATTTGGTGCTCTCCTTGCATAAACTGGTTTTCACCACTGCAGGAACCCCTGGTTCCTGCTCTGGCGCGAAACTGCACAAAGGACAGGGGAGTGACCACCCTCCTGCCCAACTGCTCCCCTAGGGAGGTGAACAGAGCTCTGCCAGGTGGCCACTTAATTCTGCCATCTTGCAAATAGGATGAGCACAGGCCTCTGGCAGCATCTGACTGGTTAATCCAGCTGGGTGAGGTCCCTGACCCCCTCTGATAGGTGGGTTACTGCAGAAGTGTCCGACCCCCTTCCTGGGTTACTTAAGAGTTCCCATGAGGGTGGGACCCTAGATTCTTCTGCAAGACTTCAGGAACTGTCTGCAAGTGCCCTATGCAAGACACTTCTGCAACCTGGACACCGGAACCGCTGCTGTTATTTGCTGGAACCAAGTCTGTAACCAGTTAGGAGGGTACCTACTGCAACTTTGTTTCCAAGTTCTGCAATGACTTCTGCAACCCTGTGGCTGTGCATCTTCCAGAGTCACTGGGACTCTGCCTGCACTTAGGAAAGCAAGAAGGAATCTCTCTTGGAGTGAAGGAGTCACACCCCTGCATCTGCAGGCACCCCAATGATGATCACTGGTTTGTGGATCCTGCTGTCCCACGGACTCTTCAAGGCTCTACAACACAGGGGGTGGTTCTGTGCCTCTCCAGAGGTCTGGCCTAACTTCCTTGCAACTGAGAAGTCTGTGGTCCCTCGCTGGAGTTGCTTGGATGGAACTCCTGTGCACCACATGCGCTTGTTGTTGCCAAGGCTTGTTGGCTCTTCGGTCCGAAGACCTCTAAGCTTCAAGAAGCCTGGCCTCCAGCACGTGGGCATCCCTGTTTGCTGTGCTGCTGAGGCCTCTCTGTGACTCCCTGTGCCTACTGCCAGAGGGTCCTGCTGAGGGCTCCAATGATTCCTCCTGGCTCTCTGCTTGCTGAGGGCTGGCCCTGACCTACCTGCCAAGGTTGGGTCACCTGGACCTTGCTGGTCCCCACAAATCCTGCAAACTCCATGCAATGCTTCCCTGCATTTGCCCAGGCTTGTTGGTGGTCCTGCTGACCACTGACCTCTCTGCACTTTGACGACCGACGTGGGACAGCTTGTGAACAACTCCTAGGATCTTCCTGCATCACCTGAACTCCACAGCTGCACTTATTTGTCCACCATTCTACAGGAAAGCATCATGAGAAGGGTGGGCATTCCCCTCCTGCACTGCCTTGGCACTTCCGGGTGGTCTGGACTTTGTCCCCTCTTTCCTTATGTCATCTTCTTCAGGACGGCTGATTGCACCGACCTGGTCCCCAAGTCACGGCAGTAGCTGGACAATCGAGGTCCACATTTACTTCAACAGGAGGTTCCGATACAACTTCACCCAGGCACCAGGGCTCCCTGGTGTAGGTATTCCACTGTTCTGGGTATCCATGGGTGGAGGCACTATCCAACCTCCCTTGTCCCAACGGGTTTCCTCAGGATCATCTGGGAAGGGTCCTAAAACATGAAAATTGCAACCGCGACTTTTGCATGTTAGCCTATGGACACTGACCTGAGATTACTACTCTGCACACAGGCGCCTGGGGTATCCTACCTACTTACCTTTGGGGCTTGAGTACTTTCATAGTCCTAAGGGTCCTTGGATGGCAGTGTGGGTTGGAAGTGATTTTCGCATTCCATTATTTTAGTATATGGTTTGGCCCCCTCCATGGGGCCCATGTTATTTTATGCCTTTACTTACCTTTTGCTAAGTGTATTTTTGTCTGTCCATATCCCTGGTTAGGAGACATACCAAAGTTAGTTCTAGAGTGTGTGTTACAGTAAATATAACATGTTTTGTAACACTGGTGTAGTCCTTTCCTGTGTGTCCATCACTGACAGATCTGTGTGGTATTTGCATCCACTTTATACCCTCCTGGATAAGCCTTAGCTGCTCTCCACAGCAACCCCTATGAGAGCTCTGGTTATCTAGAGCCACCTACGTTATCACTAAGGGTTGCCTGGACTCGGTACAGGGTGCCTCACCTATAGGTGGACATCACATACTGAGCCAGCCTCCTACAAGGGCGCTGAAGGTGGAAACCTGGAAGGGCTGTGCACTGACGCCTAACAGCTTCTTCAACTGAAGCTGAAGGCCTAACTGAAGCAGAGGGTGAACACCCTGGCGTGGACACAGTCGAGGCACTCTGCACCTCCTTGGGAACGACAAGCGCTCCAGAGGGAGATGGTGACCCAAAGACAGCATGAAGTGAAATGTAATACTCACACATCTGATTTAAAGTCACCCCGAGGTAGACTCTGACCTCGACTTCTCAACTGAGGAATGGCGGGAGGCTATACGCAGTGAAGTCGGCAACTTCTGTGACTTTGAACGCTTGCGTCGAGACTTACCTTGTGAAGTCGATGGAGAATGATGTCCATGAGAATGACTCCTTGAACAGGACGGCAAACTGACATCAGTACAAGAAAGAGACCTTGGTCGACGCCAACATCTGCACCGCCAAAAGCTTCATACAACTCCCTCAGAGCTTTTGGATGAAGCTGGCGACAGGAGTCGCTCTCTTCGGCTTCATGGTGCTCACCCAGGCACCACACACAAATCGACTGGGCATCCGTTGCTGACATTTGTCATCCACAGGACCCACATGGATTGAAACCCCGAAGACATGGACTGGAAAAAGCACACTGTTCCATCAATGAAAACATCGAAGTAGGCTGAAAACAGCCTGCTAACCATTACCGGATCGGCACTGCAAAGGTAGAAAAGAAAGAACTGACATCTGCAAGGGGGCTTTATAGACTCAGCTGATATCACATCCGGTAGATGATGTTGATTCGGACTTGTGTAGCTTGCACTTGTGCTATGGGAAAATAGTTTCCTCATCTAGGCTTGCACCTGGGGAAAATGCTAAAGTAAGGAATCTGCGGCTAGATGTCTCTATCAGATTGTAAGAAATAATAACGAAAGCAGTACTTACTCTTTTACAAAGTTCTTGATTTCAAAGTATATATAAAAAGATGTGTTATTTTTTCTAAATTGGTCTCGGATTTATCCTTTGAGTATGTGTCTCATGTATTTGCCTCTGTGAGTACAAACAAATGCTTTGCACTGACCTCTGATAAGCCACACTACCACAAAAGAGAGCATTAGTATTATCCAATTTTGCTTTTGTCAACCAGCTGGGGATCCACTGGACTCTTTGCATGGTCTACTTCTTGTTAGTGCACTATATAGAGGGCCAGCGTTCTACATGAATGTAGGATAGTGCCTCTTTTGACATGGTCACCCACCCACATTTTGCTTGGTTTCTGGAGCAATTTAAACTGAAAGTGCATTGGGTCCGTGCTAAACAAGTCCCAAGTTCCAGATCTCTTTCCCTAAAACTTTCAAGCACTAACCTGTTTGTCCCACTGAGACACAATGCTGACCCAAATTGCTTGTTTCTAACTCCACCTAGACATAGCGTGTCTCCCACTTAATAGTATGTGATCAGCACAGAAATGTTCTGGGGGGGAAAGGAGATGGATGAGAGAGAGACAGAGAAACATCAATGTCGCCTGACAGGATCAGGATGGCTAGCGGTGGTCTACGAAGGCCAGATATCTCCTATTATGAATTAAACATTTAGTCAAATAATACTTTTCATGTAACCAATATACTAAAACTACCCTCTGCCAATGCCCACAAACAAGGTGTACCTGTCAGGGCCCCCTTTCCTGCTTTTCATGACTCTCCCTTCTCTATAGGGATCTTCAAGAAACAGTATGGAACCTGCAACCAGATACAATGTTTAGCCTTCTATACTATCTACATGTTTTCCCACCTTGTTCCCAAGTCAATGTGGCCCCACTGAAACACCTACCTAAAGTGTTCCAGAAATTCAGTGTACGTCTTGCTAGTTGGGTCTTGATGAGACTTTCTAAAACAGTAACACTCACATAGACATATAACGGGCGATAAAGAATAAAAAACAATTCTTAAGTATTTAGATTTCTCAAATATTCAGGGATTAATTAGCGCAGCGCAGTATTGGAAAGAACACAGTTCAGTGTTTTAACCACACTGAGAGCATAGGGTTGATATACTAAAGCTCACTTTCGTATGTAATTAATGTCATCACTGTTACATCACAGTGACAATTGAACATGGGTATAACCGACCTCTGGTTCACATTTTGGAACTAGCGTGAGCCAAGCAGAGTGTTCTTTATCATAGGCAATGATTGGTATCACAAAAATGCTACAAGAAACTCAACTATAACAAACATGTTCATAGTACATAGTTAAAATAAAAATTGTCCAACGCGCTCAAATCTGTACTGTCATTGCAAGGTAACAACAATGAGCGTTTTTATCCAGCAGACAGCAAATATTCAGGTAACCAAGGACACTGAAAACATACCCTTCTAGTGTGCGCTGTCTGTCTGAACATCTGGCAAAGAACTATCAAAGGTAACTGGTAAGCAGCCTTTCAAGCGCATGCAGAGTGCTACTGCCTTTTATGATGCTGACGTTCTTGATCTCTTCTTTACCAAGATCGGCATCAGCGACGCTGGGCTGCTGAGTAGACGATCCATGAATAAGTGCGGAGGAGCAGAGAATCCCACTCTGCATCTGAAGACCTCTGAAAACAAGCAATCACCTCATGACTGATGTGGCTTTAAATACCTGCTGCACCTGGCCACACCCAGTCTGAGTCACCTGGCCACACCCAGTCTAAGTCATAAGGCTGCTGTACCTGGCCACACCCAGTCTGAGTCATGAGGATGCCACAAGCTGAGGGAACAAGTTTACACGTGCTCCAGATTCCTACATGAGTTCTAAAACAAGCATTGGCTCAAGTAAACATTTCTCAAAGGCAACAACAATCATTGGCCCATGCAAGCACAGGTGATTTGCTTAGGGGCACACTTTACCAAATGTCAGATGTGGATTCTGGAGCATATTCGGGTTTGCAGGCCCAACAAAAACTGCACTGTCTTTTTACCCAATTGGCAAACCTTTAGCTACCACTATAAGTACCTAGTAAATGGTACCACTGGTATCTAGGGCATGGGGTACTAAAAGAAGGCCCCTGAGGGCTGCAACACTAAGGCCCATATTTTTACTTTTTTTGCGCCGCATTTGCATCATTTTATGACGCAAAAACGGCGCAAACTTACAAAATACAATTGTATTTTGTAAGTTTGCGCCGATTTTGCGTCAAAAAACGACGCAAATGCGGCGCTAAAAAAGTATAAATATGGGCCTAAGTGTGTCACCATCACGGACCCGCTCACTAAGTGCACACAGTGCTACAATCGCAGGCTGCGTGTCTTGCTGTAGAACCAAAATGAAAACATGAGATGGTACACAGCCTGTGTGCCCTGTCCACTCTGCACTGCAAAGTACATGTGCTGGACACTGGTCATTACGAGCTCCCCAGCTACATGATGGCTTCATTGACACTAGGGATGTTTGGTATCAAACATCTTGTATTAATAAACCTACACTGAATCTAGTTATAGATTTTTTTAATGCAAGCACTCGGAGCACCCCTGAAAAACCTACCAATTCCTAGAGTGGGCACTGACTGCTCAAAACCAGTACAGCCACCTTAAGACAGAGTTAAGGGCCCCTGAGGTAAGAGCCAATGCTCTCGAGGGCTCAGAACAAAGGCCTGCTCTGGGAAGAGGTGTGACCTCCTCTCCTAGACAGGATGGACATTCCAAGGTGGGGAGTTTCAAAGGCCTTGCTGCCTTTGAAATGCGGCCCAGGCCTCTCTAACTGGTGGAGGAGGTCAAACCCCAGGGACTGACCTCACTCTTGGCAGCAGGACTGACAGGAACATTAGGTAAATTAGGAGGTGTGCGCAATTCATGCCTGTTCCACCCCTAGGGTGGACTAGCTTTTTAAATTTCTCCATCTTGCATGGAAGGAATTAGGTTATAGGAAGGGTACACTCCCTGTAACACCCCTAAATTCAGTATTTAGGTGGCACCTCTGAACCCTAGAATCAGATTTCTGTCGACCTAAGAACAGCTGAACACCCCAGAAGTCACCCAACAGAGAAGACTGAAGGCACCAGCTGATTTGGCCCCAGCCCTACCATCCTGTCTGCAGCATTCATAGAACCTGCACCCAGAATACGCCCGTCCTGCAGCCCAGAGACCTCCAACGCCTTGGGAGGATTGCCTGCCTTCAATAAAGAACAATAACTCACGTGGACCGGTCCCAAAGAAACATCTCCAAAGGAGAAAGAAGTCTGCCTAAGGAACCACGAAACCACCGCCTGGAACCACCTCTGCACCCGACGCCCACAGCCCGAGTCCAAGTAGTCCACCATCCAGTGAAGGTTCCCCAGCTTGTCTGATCCAGAGTCCATCATGGGCTGACCACTGCCTGACTTAACAGCAACGCCTGAAGCCTAAATCTGAGGGCTCCCCCTGACCCCAACCTACCCGGTTAGCTATTTCCTACACCAAAAGACACCCCTGCACCCAGAGTCCCTGGGACTTGGGGAGCTAGACCATTGGTGTCCCTATGGCCTCTGGCATCTTAACTTACCTGGGCAGCTGTGGGTTGACCTCTCCCAGCCTCCTGGCCAGAGCCTGCAGCCCATTTCTGAAAGTAATCTCCAACATTGACTAACATTGGAAGCCTTATGCTGTGTTAGAACCCTGCACCCAACCACCCCTGTGCTGCTGAGAGTGTAAGTTTAGTGATGCCTTGTGCCCCCCGCCCCTCCTCGTCCTTGCATCAACCTCAAGAGATCCAACCCTGACCCCGCTCTACTCACCTATAACCCACTTTACACACCTGTAAGCAGTTCTGCAGCAGATACCCCCTGTCTCCATTGGATAGCGTTGGGCGCCAGGCTCTGTGTTGGCACTCTGCACCGAGCTGTCCCTGTGCTGCTGAGGGTATAAGTTTGGTGCTGCCTTGTGGCACCCCTCCCCCCATGCTTGCCTCAACCCCCAGAGACCAACCTCTGACACCGCGTGCACTTACCTGGGAGCAGTGAGTCTTCAGTCCCCCCCAGTCTTCATTGACTAACATTGGGCACCGACTTCGACCTTGGCACACCGCCACACCTGTGCAGCTGTGGACGCACATTTGGTACCAACCTGAACCTTGCCCGGTGCTAGCCTGAAACCCTGAAGACGGGTTGTAAGTTGTGTACTTACCAGAGAAACTGCATTCTTGTGTTCCTTCCATAGGTTAATAATGAAGAGTCTGAACAATGTACTGTCGATTTTTGAAACAACAAAGTATTCCTAAATTAAAAACTACTTACCTTATAACTAAGTTCTTGAGTTCAAAACATATATAAAAGTATCTGTTATTTTTCTAAAGTGGCCTCAGATTTATCTTTGAGTGTGTCTCATTTGTTGACTCTGTGAGTACAACAAATACTTAACATGACTGCTTTATAAGCTTAGCATCTCGCCCAGACTACCACAAAAAGGGCACTAGACCTATCTATTTCTGCCTCTGCAAACCGTTGGGGACTCTGCACGTGTACTTCATTTTAGTGCACTATATAGAGAGCCAGCTTCCTCTAATGAGTCATCTGCGTTGCAGCTTGTGAGAGTCTGTATTATTGTAGGAGTCAGAAACAACCTGTAATGAGGGAGAGCAGAGTAACTCCAAGCTCAAGTTTTCAATTTTAAACAAAATAATTATGACACATATGTCCTTTCCTACACTGTTTATCATCACAACAAAACCACCTGGCTTGCATGAAAAGTAAGGGTGCACCACTGCCTAAACAGTCACCAAGAGTTTGATCCAGTTTACCTTCACAGAAGACCAAATCTTAGTTCACTGTGAAGACTTGCATTGGGGAGCTGAGCTCTTTGTATAGGTAGTCCCCCTGTTTAATAAATAAGGCTTGTAAGGAAATGCCCTTTTATGTGCTCACCCCAAGGTTTTTGGACTGATGCTGCTGTTATTGCGACTGAGTGCACTGAGAACTGCTAACCAGTCCTCAGTGCCAGTGCTCTGATCCTAAAACGTGTATCTTATGTTGGCCTATATGCAATTGGCATAAGCTAGCTTACCTATAAGTCCCCAGTATATGGTACCCAGGGCATGTACATGAAAGGGTCAGCCCAGGGATTGCAGCACTGGTTGTACCACCCTGGGTGTGAAACCGGTAAAACAAGTCTCCCAGACCGCCTCTGCAGACTGGAAGAGCAGTTTCAAAAAGTTTTATGTTAGATAGATTTGTAGAGCGCACTAATCACCCGTGAGGGTATCCAGGCGCTTGAGCAGGTGAGTGGGGGTGTAGAAAGGTGGCTCTGTATATGGTGCACTAAAAAGAAGTGCATAGTCCAGGGGATCCCCAATTGGTTGACAGAGGCAAAAGTAGATAATACTAACGCTGTATGTGTGTGGTAGTGTGGGGGAGTAGTTAGCCTTAACAGAGGGTGGGTTCTAAGCATTTGTTGTACTTATAGAGACAATAAATGAGAGACGCACTCAAAGAATAATTCAGAGACAAATTTAGAAAAATAACTCTTATTTTTATATATATTTTGAAACCAAAAACTTCGTCCAAAAGTAAGTACTGTTTTTGTTTTTAAAAGTTTTATGTAATAAAGAGTTTAAACCTGTGCGCCTTTTTGCCCAATGCAATCCTATGGAACGAAAAGTCAATTATGCATAAAGGTAAGTACAGTCGGCTTTAGGGGTTCACCTTCTGGATTTAGAGATGTAGGGACCCAAGGTCAAAGTACACCCAGCAGTCCGTCTGGAGCGCCCCGAATTCCACTGGCAGCAGGGTCTTAGTGTAGTTGTAGCTGGGCACACTACAAAGAAGGGGGGGGCAACCTAGAAACAAGCTTTACAGGGGGACTTGAGGATATGTCTGTGAGCTCCCAAACAGGGGCTTAGTTTGCAAGGGGTCTTGGAGCAAGGGGGCACACCTGGTTTTCAGGATCCAGGTTGGATGGCTCGGATACAGAGCGGTTAGAGTGTCTGGGCTCCATTCACAAAGACGCTCCTCATGGTCAGGGACAAACAGCTGGCAGGGGCAAAATCAGGAGAGATAAGCCACTCACAAAGTGAGTTTCAGTGATGCTGACATCCCTCAACAACTGTATGGTCCTGGTGCAGTGAGACTCCCAACTGGAATCTCACTGTTGGTGCTGGGCATCTGATACCCTGGGATTAGTGCTGCATGCTTCCGGCGGGTCCTGCTGTCATCACACTTGGAGTGGGGATACTCCTAGTCCTCCAGAGCACGGTAACTCCTCCTGGTCATCTGTGGTATCAGTCGAGGCTGGGGAGTTGCAAGTCATTGTACCAGACTCTGGGGGTTATTCTAACTTTGGAGGAGGTGTTAATCCGACCCAAAAGTGATGGAAAAGTGACGGATTTACCACCAGCCGTATTACGAGTCCATTATATCCTATGGAACTCGTAATACGGCTGGTGGTATATCCGTCACTTTACCGTCACTTTTGGGACGGATTAACACTCCTCCAAAGTTAGAATAACCCCCTCTGTCTGTTGGTGCCTGTGGACTGCAGGGAAGTAGCTCCTCTACTCCAAGGCAGACTGGCGGCGATTTTGAAGTACTGGCAGGCTACCCGAGGCTTTGGTAGGTCTTCAGCTCGCAGGACGAGTCACTCTGTCATGACTGTTGAGAGAGGTGCAGGCAGGCAAGGTTTTGTGCCAAGAAGTCCACAGCTCTTCTGCTATTCTTTCCAGGCAATGACTCTTCTGCATCCTTCTTCTCTTGATATGTCAAATCTGAGTTTTTGGGTTCAGGGGTGCCACATAAATACTCAATTTAGGGATGTTACAGGGAGTGCCAGGTAGCAGCAAATGGTGACTACACCCCACTGTGACCATTTTTGTTGGTGAGTGGACATAACCCTAACCCTAGAATACTAATTCCGTCCAAAACAAGCTGGATGAATTTGAAAAGTGGTGTCCACATCAGCTGGCGCACCTTAGGAGTGGGGTGGGCGTGATGTGGGCACACCTCCTAATCTTACTAATTTTCCTGCCTGTCTTGTTGCCAAAGTGGGGTCAGGACAGGGGGATGGTCATCTCTACCATCTGGAGAGACCTGGGTCACATTACAAAGGCGGCTAGTCCTTTGAAGCTTCTTGCCTTTGAATGTCCATCCTCTGCCTGAAAGAGGTTACAACACCTCCGCCCAGAGCAGGCTTTTGTTCCTGGCACTCGAGAACGCTAGCTCTCACCTCAGGAGGTCGGAAATCTGTCTAGGGTGGCTGGACTGGTTTAGATCAGTCAGTTAACACACTAGCAGTGGGGTAGGTTTTCTGGGAGCAACTCTAAGTGCATGTATTAATAAATCCATCACTGGAATCAGTGAGGGTTTATTAATAATAGATGTTTGATACTAAACATCACTAGTTTCAGTGAAGCCATCATGTAGCTGGGGAACTCGTAATGACCAGTGTCCCGCACATGTACTCAAAATGGCTTCCCTGTTCACTTACTATGTCTTAAGAATTGACAAAAACAAGAAGGGGCACAGTTCTTCATGAAGATATGTCCTCACGTATGATATAACGCACCCTGTCTTAGGGCTGTAGGCCTTCTGTAGGGGTGACTTACAAATATTACATGAAGTGGTAGGGGTCTTGGCACACATAGATGTGTGACAGGTTGTGTTTTCACTTTTGTCTGCACCAAGTCACGCAGCCTGCGATGGCAGCGCTCTATGTATTTGGTGTGAGGCCTTCAGGGTGGCACAATATGTACTATAGCCCTCAGGGACCTTCTTTACTACCCCAGGCCCTAGGTACCAGGGGTACCATTTACTAGGGACTTACAGAGGGTGCTAAATGCGGTGCCAATTGAGACAACTGTACAATTTAGGGAAGGAGATCTGGCACTGTGGACCTGGTTAGCAGGGACCCAGTGAACTTTCAGTTGAAGATACCAGGCAAAGAGTTGGGGCTAACCACGCAAAAAAGAGTGTTTTCCTACAGTCTTACACATATGTTTCATCCATCCCCATTCATTATCCACAATGGGATTTGAAATTGGCTTTGACATTTTTTCTCCTTTCAAGCTTTTCCACAATTGTCCTCTCAGGCTTCTCACTTTGAAAACAGCCTTCCTTGTGGCAACTGCATCTGCCCGCAGGGCAAGTTGCAGGCATAGTCATCTAAGCCGCCCTACCTTTCCATCTATCCTGATAAAGTGGAGCTTTCCACTAGGGCTTCCTTTCTGCCAAAGGTGGTTACGCCCTTTCATGTAGGCCAATCCATCACCTTGCCTACTTTTTAAGCGCCTGCACATCCCTCTAAGGAAGAGGAAAGACTGCACTTCCCTTGATCAACAAAAGAGTTCTGAGTGGATGATCAACTCTTTGTTGGTTATGTGGGTGCAGAGAAAGATCAGGCCAGCTCCAGATGCGTCGCACTCTGCATTAAGATCTGCTATTCACTGGCCAAAAGCAACCACTTGTGTTGTGTAGCCATTTTAGTTATAGCTCCATGCACGTTATTTTAACACACCAGGCCGCTGTGCACTTTATCCTAGATATATTTTATTCAGCTTCGTCTTATTATTGTAACAATAACCAATTTTACGGTCTTGTTTTATTTTCCATTTATCTAACTGTTTTTGCCTAGGCCAGCACCCTGTTCTCAAACAAGACATTCCTGATCACTCTGGCTTCTTCCAAGGCTACAGCACGGTACATTGCCGGTGAACGTGGTAGAAGTTTAGTCTCCAACATTCGTAGAAAACACACACCATTACGCAGGGACATTTTCTCAGAACATCAGCTGTGTTGTTATAAAAAAAACTTCCTTGTCCCTTACACGTTAGAGGGAGAATCCAGCCAGGGAACCACAACTGTATGCTGATTGCCAAATGCTTCGCTACAGATGCTAACGCAGACCGCAGGCCTTTGCTCAGGTATGGGGGTTGATGTCTTCCCAGGGGAACCTGAAGAGCAGAATTAGAGTTTAACATGCTGTGCTCTATCATAGCCTAGGTAGGAGCTAGTCCATTGATTACAGTGAAAATATGATAGCGTTGTTTTTATGCTTCACTCTTCTTGTCACAATTCTAATACTGTCATGTTGTATCATCCTGGTTATTGCAGCTCACGCTTTACTATCTAAGATGCAGTTGTTTTATTAAACTCATTATTGAAACATATACTGCCTCTATTTGTCATTTATATATGAAACTGAATTGTAAATGAGAGAAACGGATGAGACCTGAGTGACCATGACTTCCCTGACAAGCCAAGTATGTCTTGCGCTTGGCTGCCCAGTCATCCCTATCCTCGGGTAGAGATGAGGCACTGCTAGTTAGCCGGAGCAAAACCCAGTTTGGAGCAACAGGTGTCACCCGCAGTGGGTTAGACTAATTCTCCCACACTGCGGGCGATTCTGCCGCTCAAAATCCAGTAGTTTAATTAGAATAATGAGAGCCTAAGCGACATGGCGCCGCCAGCTTTTGGTTAGGCTCTAATTTTCGGGCCCTCCGGAGTATCTCTGTCTCATTATATACAATGACACCTCAATACCGTATATGGAGACGTCCGTTGTACTGAGGATTTCCACCCCAGCTACGTAGGCTATCCTATCTGATGCTGGAGGTTGTTAAAGCTTGAACTTTAAAAGGAAAAACCCCATTTGGTGTGCCTTCTCTGAACATTAGGGCCCATATTTATACTTTTTTAGTGCCACATTTGCGCCGTTTTTTTACACAAAATCGGCGCACACTTTCAAAATACAATAGTATTTTGTAAGTTTGCACAGTTTTTGCTTCAAAAAACGACGCAAATGAGGCGCTTAAAATGTATAAATATGGGCCTTAGTCTGTCTATGATGGCGAATCCACAGCAGATACAAATAGCAGTTTATATGAGACAACCTCTGACTGCACATTTATTAGCAAATCGCTAACGGCCCGGGGGGGGGGGGGGGGGATCCAGTCACATTTGCGATGCCCACGCAGCTTATAGAACAGAACTCTTATTCTTGGGTCACATTTCCAGCAGTTGATGGGAACACATACATTTCATCATTATACACTTGCAAATGCACCTGGCCAATACAGAGCATACGCATATTTAGAAATACCATTATCTTATCAAGAACATAATAATTGGCTTGATGGTGCCCTACCCCACACACTTTTACCAGTAAGGTTAGGTCCTCTAAGTAAGGATGGTCCTACCTGGCCTTTATTGGCCACCTATACACCACATCCTCCAGTTGCAAATTTGGCGGTAGCTGAGGTGCGTTTCTTATATACAGAATTAACAGCGATATATAGACGAATAGTACAATTTGTAATGCAAACCCAGCACATCCACATGCAGTAACGCCAAGTATAAACCCTGCAACTGTACGTTCAATCATGGGTAAAGTACCCGCCAAACGAGAGGAAACTGTTTTGGTTATCACAAAAAATAAATGCGCTGGAGGCAGTATTTCCCCATACGGGACCTCAGGATAAACATAGAATATTAACGATGTGCTTGGCATTTGGGATGGTCCCTACAGTGGATAACTGTAATACACCTTGGGCACGGTATTTGCCGCACTCTATACAACCGCACACGGTACACCAACACTTGCCAATTTACCAGAGGTGTTGGAGCTATTTCAAGTTGAATACGGGACTGACTTGCCACTAGATTTGGGGATGCAATTGATGAGCAATTTTGCCACAGTATCCTCAATCATTTTAAGTAACCTTAAAGGGGAAGCGGTCGCACTGGCAGTGCGCATGTGGCTCTGTGACGTTCCGCAACCGGATCAGGAACGCAAGCTGCCTAAAATTATAGCAGAGACCTATTCTAGAATTGGTCAAGACAGTTTAGGGGCCAGACCATCTAAACCACAATTTCAGGGCAAATCTAATAAAGGTTTTCTCAAGTAAGCTCCTGAGGGTAATAAACGCTGGGATAAAAAACAAAAAACTCCTAAAAAAGTGAGACCCCACAAAATAGATATAATCTCAGAAATAGAGATAATATAAAAACGCCTGATAGATATCAATATACTGATACACGCCAATCTTGTTCCTTTCAGGACTCATCGGAAAAACAAAATGAGAGAGGTGGGGGATCAGAGCGAACAACAGAGTACCTGAAACCGAGACAGGAATCACAACGCTCATCAGAGGTTTCTGTTAACAAGGAAGAGAAACCCACCCAACAAAAACCCCAATTCAAAAAGAAAGAAGTGGCAGCAGTCGCAGTCTGACATGCCACTCAGGAACAGGGTCTTCTTGAAGAACAAGAATTGGGCACTAGCACTGCTAGACAGCGCGGCAGAGGTCACAAGTTCGCCTGAGTCTTGTAGAGCAATTGGAGGTGAAAACAACTGATGACTTTATACAAGTAGAAACTGCAGACATGCGTGTCTCCACGCCTGATAGGGTGTATAAAGTAATGCTACAGTTAGAAGGAGACATTGAGTGCATAATAGACGCAATCTTTTGGGATTGTGTAGTAAACATATATGATGTTCTGTTGGCCGAACAAGATTGGCCACCTGAATTTGTCCATACCTGCCCATATGGAGAAGATGTCATCAAGCCTTCCTTCTCGCCCCTTGTTCCAGAGGAACTCGTTGAACCCTATGCCACTGCTTGGGCTTTGGCACAGGCACCTGCGTTATACCGAAATCACGTAGGATGGGATAAGGAATTTCCCTACCATGTAATTCCAATAAAAAATGAACCTCACCCCAACCTCAGTATCCAATAAAACATGAAGCAAAAGCACCTGTGAGATAAGTACTCACACAATTAGAGTACCAGGGCGTAATTGAACCCTGTGTCTCCCCAATGAATAATCCATTGTTCCCAGTAGATAACCAGACCATTCATATAGAATAGTCTTAGACTATAGACACTTAAACAGTCATACACACACTTATGCTATACAAAGCTCACATAGCTCAGCACTAATGAACAATATAATGCGTAAAAAATACAAAACACTGGATATTTCCAATGGTTTCTTCTGCCAGAAAATAGCGCCTGAGAGTTGAAACCTAACAAGTTTCAGTGCACTAGGCTCCCAGAAAAAATTCTGTAGTATACCTCAGGGGTATAAGAACAGCCCAGGACTGTTCGCAGCTCGTGTGACAACAATTTTGCATGAGATTGATCCTGAAGCATTATCCTATGTAGACGATATCTATCTTACAGATGAAAAATTGCTACAACCTTTAAGATGGGTAGCCCGCATTGTTGTAGGATTTGCTGAATTTGGCTACAAATTCAATTTAAAAAAAAAAAATCGCCTTCCTCAGCATCCTGTTTCTGGGATATGAGCTGTCAAGTGAAGGAAAGAGCCTAGCGCCACAATTCTTAGAGAAATGCGCACAGTTACAACCCCCGAATACGATTAAAAAACTCCAATCTCTATTGGGTTTCCTAAATTTTGGCAGAACCTACATTCCAGATTATGCTACACGCATAAAACCTTTATATGATCTGATACGTCCTGATTTTTGCGAGCAAAATCTGGACAATTGAACATACACGCATTCTTAGAGAACTGCAAACAGACATGCTTGCAGCACAACACTTACACACAAGGGACAACAAAACACATTTGGTCATCAGAGTAATAGCTGGTGCCATCGGTTTCACCTATGTGACATTTAATGAAGGTGAGACAGTCCCGATTGCGTACAAATCACACTTATATTCAGCGGCAGAACAACGCTTTGCTCCCACTGAGAAAATTCTCACTGCTATACAGATGGCTGTCATTAAAGAGCGACCTCTTGCCCAAGGAAAACGCATTATTGTTGTTTCTCCGATCCCAGTCCTGGAGGCTGTTACAAAAGCCAGCGTTCCTAACGCAAAAGCATTACATCCACGTTGGATACAATGGGCTACATCTTTGACAGTCACTGATGTAGACTACATTTTTGACCCAAAGTTACAAACTCAAGAATTTTTGCAGTATGAACTAGAATACCCAGTTCCAGCAAATACATTGCCTATCGAACAATATCAGAGTCATGTTCACCGATGGCTCAGCACAACCTGCACGTGGCACAAAACATCAATATTCTGCTGCTTGCGCTGTTGTAGGCGGCTACATGGAGGACGATAAATTTCGTCCCCTACATGTATTTACGCAAACACTAGGGGATTGCACAGCACAATTGGCAGAGCTAAAAACGCTGTTGATGGCACTGGAACATACGGATCCTGCACAGCCAACGCTGATTGAGTGTGATTCATTTTATTGTGTCCAGTCCTTCAATGAATATCTGCATTACAGGCGCCAGAATGGGTTCAAAGATTCCAAAGGCAAAATCATTAAACACAGACTTCTGTGGGGGAAGTAGCAGATCTGAAAGAGATGCTACCAAATGTCCATGTTGTACATACACTTGGACACCAGCGCGTTGGGATACACGTTGCTGGAAATACATTGCCTGATGAAGCCGCAAAGTCAGCAGTGGCTGTGGCTGCTGTGACTCGTTTGAATTCAAAACCGGACGCAGACATATGGGCTGCCGTGACAGCTACGGCTGATGGTATGCCCTATCCAAAAGGATTTCCTGACAAATATTCCTATCGAATGGGAGGTATGCTGAGCGTTGAGGTTAAGATACCAAGCATTGTTTCTGATGATTGGGATGTGAAAACAGTTGATTCTATGATGACTGAATTGCAGTATTATACTGTATTTGAAAACGAAGATGTTTATCAATCTAAAGAGAATAATCTTGATATGTTTTGCTATAATTATTATGGGCACCATTTCATACATAGAGCGAGCAGCCCCAAAACTGTTTTTAACTATACACAATGGGAACATTGTCTGTCCCCACCACAAGGGAGTTCCAAAACATACTCTGAAAAGTTTACATATTTTTCTGGGCACAACGTAAAGAATGCTGAGTCATACTATTTTGAAGTACCATCTACTAAAGATATATATATGCTATTGACGAATACTAAATTTATATATTCGGAATCCTTTGTTTCCGGTTGTCTATAGAAGGCTAGGAATATTGGCTGGAATCGATTGATCTGAAAAGTATATGGGGAACTATACATTGGCAAATTAGGGGAAAAGAAGTGTTATTTAGTGCATGCCTAATACCTGTACAAATGATATTCTTAAATGAAACAGTACAACAAACAAGTTGTTTGGGCTTAGCTAAAATTAGCGAATTAAACATACCCAGTATACCTGCCCCTGCAAAGTTTTTATAAATGGCAAAAATATACAAATGCAACTGAAGATCAGCACGACGAATGGGTCCAGAATGGTACATTTAATGTTTCACTGACATGTCCTGGCGGGTGGTTATTGTGGCCAATAAATACCAATGGGTGTCATCAGGTTTGCATGCTCATTTTACCCAAATTACAGCCACGGCCACTGCGTTAGCACTTGGAGTTCCAGTTCCTGACAACTGTCAGGTGGCAACGTGGGCTTCTCTGCATGTTTGCCACACACTACTGCTTGGACAGTCAGGTCCGTAGGGACAGGTACTTTGCCTGTTCAGTCCTGCTGGACTTTCTAGTATGACCTTGGTGCGCAAACCCACCTCCGGGGATGGTACTGTTTGAGTATCTAGTCAAAGGTAAGGAATATGCAACTAGAAGTCTCTATCAGGTGAGCAAGTTACTTACCTTTGATAACTCCTTACCTGGTAGAGACATATTCTGGTAGCAGATTCCTTACCGACCCACCCATCCTCCCCACTATGCAAACTGATTCCTAGGGACAGAGACTCCCCTTTCTGGTGTGGAATGTTGTGAAAAGAAACTGACGCAGTGCGCTGGGTTGGCGCGAGCCGAGCATTCGGCTCGCGCCGCACAGCGCGTCCTCAGGACGCGGCGCGCCCCGAGCCTTCTGGCAACCTCGCGAGGCCCCAGATTTTGCTTGGGGCCTCGCTCTGCTTTTCCTTGCGTCCCTGGTACCCCCTGACCCCTCCTTACCTGTTCTTCTTTTCTTCTTTGGGGCATTTTATTGTACTTTCTTTATGTCTTTTCCCCCTTCCCATGTTACCTTTTTCTTCCCAGCATTCCTTGTTCCCTATTCTCTATGGTTCCTACTCTATTCTGTCCTATGTACTTTTCCCTATCTAAGATGGTGTCCTTTTACTTCCTGTTGGTCATTTCCTGTTTCTTGGTATTTAAGGGCTCTGTTTTCTTCCTTTCCTTGCGCTGCAACACTATCTGTTCTGATTGTGTCTTCGCTCCTGATTCTTGGCCTTCGGTTCTGAATCTTGTCCAATTTCGTGTTTACCTGCATTTTTGTTTCTTTTTGATTCCTGGTTTTTGTTCTTGTTTCAGGAATCTACTGTTTGGAGGTTTTTTCCCCTTTTTAGGGTTTTTTTTCCCTCTGGCGCTATTTCTAAAGGGCACGGTCTGTTCTTGGCGTTTCCATTGCCTACAGCACCGTGGCTACTAGAAAGAGTCGCCCCTTTCTGGGCCAAAGCCGAACCTTCAAGACCCACGCCACTCGATCTGCGGATTCAAGGCGTAAGCAGCACGTGAGTCGTGACAGATTGCAGCGCCAAACCATACCGACGTCTTCTGACACCATGGACGATACAGTGGCAGCTGCTGCAGATCCTGATCAATCTCTTCTGAATACTATTCAGCAACAAGCTCAGGAATTGCAACAACTACGCAATGAGAATGCTGTGTTACGACAGGCTTTGGCCTTCCGCAGTGGCGATGTTCCGACTATCTCCGCTTCTACTCCTCGTTTCTCTGGTGAACCAACTAAACTGCGTGAATTCCTTGATGCATTAACAGTGTACTTCGCCTTCTGACCGACCCAATTCTCCCATGACAGGACAAAGGTGGGATATCTTATCAGTGCATTATCCGGTCCTGCCTTGGCCTGGGCAACCCCGATGGTGTCATCCAACGATCCGGTATTGTCGGTCTATTCTGCTTTCGTGACTCGCTTCAAACAAATGTTTAGTCGTCCAGGATTGGAGGCCTCTGCGGAAGAAGCCTTATGTGACATCCAGCAAGGCTCCCAAGATGTCCTTCAATATATTACACGTTTTCGTCAGCTAGCGGCAGAGACCACCTGGGTGGAGCGTACCCTGGTGACTGTTTCGCAGAGGACTTAAGGAAGAAATAAAAGATGAATTAGTACATTCCACCAGAGTTGAAGATCTCCGTGGCCTGATGGATCAAGCACTTTCCATCGAGTATCGTCTTCAAGAGCGACGAATGGAGAAGAGAAGGAGTAGAGGGTCTTCCCAGCCAAGCACTTCTCGAGTGTATCTGCCTCGTTCTGAGGAATCTCGTCCTCCTGTAAGAGACATAGAGGGGGAACCCATGCAAGTGGATACTACTCGAGGGCCACTCTCCGCTAGTGAGCGGGAAGACAGACGTAAGAAAGGATTGTGCCTATACTGTGGTTCTGCTGGTCACATGCTTCGTACCTGCCCTGTACGTCCACCAAGACCATCGGGAAACGCCACTTCCCGTCCTCTGTAAGAAGGGAGGGGACGGGATCATCGGCTATACCTTCCATCAGTTCATTTAATGACAATACGACATACTTGTTCATGTTACCTGTCATATTACAACTACCTGATGGCCGTCAAGAAAGGACTATGGCATTACTAGATTGTGGTGCTAGTGGTATTTACATGGATAAGACTTGGGCCACTAATCAACAGATTCCAACACAACCCAAAGACATCCCTGAACAAGTGCACACAGTGGATGGATCCTTGATATCCTCTGGTCCAGTCGATACTACGACCTTGATGTTAAATTTACAGTTTGGTAATCATCAAGAACACATCTCCTTTGATCTCATTTCATCTCCCAACCATACCATCATTCTCGGAATTCCGTGGTTTACAAGACATAATCCGTATGTAAACTGGGTAACCCGGACTATTTCCTTGTCCTCACAGTTTTGCCATGAGAACTGTTTTGCTTCCGACAAATATAGGTCACCGAACAGATTAACACCTATTAAAAGTACTACGGAATATTCCATCAATACAGTCCAAGGAGTCCCTGAACACTATTTAGAGTTTCAAGATGTGTTCCAAAAACCATCCAGACCTGTATTACCTCCACATCGAGAGCACGATTGTGCTATTCCCTTGGAACCTGGAACTGTCGTTCCCTTTGGGAGGATGTATTCTCTCACGGAACCTGAAAAGGAAGTTCTAAAGGAGTATCTGGAGGAAAATGTACAGAGTGGTCTTATTGTTCCATTGTCTTCTCCGGCAGGGGCTCCTCTCTTTTTTGTACCCAAGAAGACTAAAGATCTTCGTCCTTGCCTGGATTTTCGAGGCCTGAATAAGATAACTATAAAGGATCGTTATCCTTTGCCCCTCATCAAGGATATTCTAGAGGCAGTCAGAGGGGCTCAACGTTTTACCAAATTGGATCTTCGGGGAGCTTACCACCTCTTACGTATTAAGGAAGGAGACGAGTGGAAAACAGCATTCAGGACACCATTTGGTCATTTTGAGTACAAGGTCATGCCTTTTGGACTTACGAATGCCCCCGCAATATTTCAAAGATTTATGGACTCAATATTTTCTGATCTCTTGAACCAGACAGTTGTAATCTACTTAGACGATATCCTTATTTATTCCAGACATCCCGAACTCCATTCTTCCCATGTGAAACAAGTCCTTCAAAGACTCCGAGCACATCAACTATTCTGTAAACCCGAAAAATGTGAGTTCGATAAGACGGAAGTCAAATATCTGGGTTATCATTTAAGTCCCACCGGCATAGCTATGGACCAAGAAAAAGTACAAGCAATTCTCGATTGGCCTTCTCCCTCTTCTATTAAAGAAACACAATGTTTCCTAGGATTAGCAAATTTTTATCGGCAGTTCATTCTAGACTTTGCTAAACAGACCAGCCATATAACTCATACTTTAAAGAAGGAAAATTTAAAGAAGGGGTTTGATGGACTAAGGCGGCTGAAACAGCTTTTCAAGATTTAAAGAAGGCTTTCACTCAAGCCCCCATCTTAAGACATCCAGATACCAACAAACAGTTTATTGTAGTTACCGATGCTTCCGAAAGAGCTATTGGAGCTGTCTTACTCCAACAACAAGAAGATGATGGTCTTGAACATCCTGTTTTCTATTTATCCCATATACTCTCTACAGCAGAACAACATTACTCAGTACTAGAAAGGGAGTTATTAGCTTTGAAAACAGCCTGCCTAGAATGGAGACAGTTTCTGATGGATTCCAAGGAGCCTTTTGAGGTGAGAACAGACCACCGTAATCTACAATGTCTACGTAATTTTGTATGCCAGAATAGTCGCCAGGCCCGTTGGGCCTTTTTCTTCAGTCAGTATGATTTTTACATCACCTATATTCCTGGATCCCAAAACATTCTGGCTGATGCTCTGTCTCGCCGTTATCCAGATTGTACTCCTTCCCCATCTCAGTATTTACTGGAACCTAGTAAGATCATTGGAGTTGCTCAATCTTTTCTGGAGGAGGTACAACTGGAGTACTCCAGCCTGCCTAACAGCGAAGTAGAGAAACTAAGAACCTTTTTATGCATGAAGGAAGGATACTATTATCATCAGAATCTGTTATTCCTCCCTACTAACAGAGTTCGAGACAAGGCATTACAGATGTGCCATGATTCGCCGGTTGCTGGTTATAGAGGCATCAAAGCCACACTAGAACTTCTCTCGCGATCTTTCTGGTGGCCTACCTGGAAGTCAGATGTTGAAAGATACGTTCAGGCTTGTCCCATATGTGTTCAAATCAAGATTCCCCGTACCAGACCTGCAGGATTACTACAGCCTTTGCCTGTTCCACCAGCTCCATGGCATACTATTTCTACTGACTTCATGTGTTCACTTCCACCATTAGCTGGAAACCAGGTTATCATGGTCACTGTTGATTCCTTTACTAAAATGGCTCACTTCACTGCCCTAAAAAAGTTACCTACATCCCAAGAATTGAGCCAGATATTTGTCGACCATATTTTCCGTCTCCATGGACTTCCACATACCATTGTATCTGACAGAGGACCTCAGTATATTTCCCGGTTTTGGAAATATTTTTGCAAGACACTAAATATCAATATAGCACTCTCATCCGGTTTCCATCCTCAGACCAATGGACAAACCGAGCGTCTGAACCAAGGATTAGAGCAATACCTTCGCTGTTTTTGTAATTCTACCCAAAGCAACACTTATCTCCCTATTGCTGAATTTTCCTACAACAATACTGTCCATAGTGCCTCCAAGGTCACTCCTTTTTTCTGTTCCTATGGCTATCATCCTACCTCTTTTCCTACTTCTCCTCAATCTACCTCTCCTCTGCCTGCGATTACATCTTTTTCCAAACGTCTCCTGCAAATCCATAGGCTAATTAGATCTAATTTATTGAACACCAAGAGATATATGAAGAAAAGCACAGATAAGAAACGTGGACCCACTCCAGATTATCACCCTCAAGATGAAGTCTTGCCCTCAAGCCTTTCTCTTAATAAGTTCACACCTCGCTATTACGGGCCTTTCCGTATTCTTCAGTTGATCAATCCTGTCACTGTCCGTCTTCGCTTGCCTCATACTTGGAAGATTCATCCGGTCTTTCATGTGTCCCAGCTCAAACCTTATGTACCTGACTCTTTCTCTCGTCAGTTTCCTTGTCCTCCTCCTGTGTTGGTGAATGATGTACCTGAATATGAGGTTCAGGAAATTTGTGACTCTTGCTTTTTTCACAGACGTCTTCAGTATTTGATTCACTGGAAGGGATATCCTCTTAGTGAATGCTCTTGGGAAGATGCATCTTCTGTTCACGCACCTCTTCTGATTTCTCGTTTTCATCGTCTGTTTCCCTTCAAACCAGCATTCCTTGTTCCCTATTCTCTATGGTTCCTACTCTATTCTGTCCTATGTACTTTTCCCTATCTAAGATGGTGTCCTTTTACTTCCTGTTGATCATTTCCTGTTTCTTGGTATTTAAGGGCTCTGTTTTCTTCCTTTCCTTGCGCTGCAACACTATCTGCTCTGATTGTGTCTTCGCTCCTGATTCTTTGCCTTCGGTTCTGAATCTTGTCCAATTTCGTGTTTACCTGCATTTTTGTTTCTTTTTGATTCCTGGTTTTTGTTCTTGTTTCAGGAATCTACTGTTTGGAGGTTTTTTCCCCTTTTTAGGTTTTTTTTCCCTCTGGCGCTATTTCTAAAGGGCACGGTCTGTTCTTGGCGTTTCCATTGCCTACAGCACCGTGGCTACTAGAAAGAGTCGCCCCTTTCTGGGCCAAAGCCGAACCTTCAAGACCCACGCCACTCGATCTGCGGATTCCAGGCGTAAGCAGCACGTGAGTCGTGACACCTATATAGGACCCGCAATGTCATATCCAGCGCGCCACCGCCAACAGACACGGAGCCAACTGACGCTACCTAAGGGCACCCAGGAGTACTGTTCAGAAAATTCTCCGGATCCAGTCTGACACCTGTGGAAGTTCAAAGGTAAGCAATCTGCAACTACAATATGCCTCTAACAGATAAGGCGTTACTGAAGTTGAGTTACTTTGTCAATTGCATTGCATCTACAGCATCTTCAGAATCCTGTATCCCATGCATCAGGACCACTTCCATAGGAACATATTGCAGGGGGATAAAAGTGCCTGGACTTCCTGGACACTACTTTTACTTTTAAGACAACTGTTTCAGTGGACTTTGCTGACCCCCTGACTAGCTCTCTATCAGAGTTGGTCACCTACAGTAACTCTAAGTAACTGCATTGACACTTGGCCAAAGTTTTCGTGAAAACATTTCTAAGTATCAAATTTGGTGTTGGATTTAAGTGTCTTGTATTTCCTCTTCAGTTGTTTTGGTGCTGTTTAAATGCTTAAAATATATTCTTTTGTGTAAGTCTTCCTGCTAAGAGCTAAAGCTATCCAGGATTGATCTTAAAGGTTTAACAAATGAAAGCATCTGATAGAGACTTCTAGCTGCATACCTTAGAATTCCCTGGCGTCAGCTTTTAATCTGGAATTTTTCTGCCGAGCAGTACCCTGCACAAGCCGTCGGGTGGCGTCGTTCGGATCTGCGTGCATCATCCAGCTCTGCGTGGCATCGTCCGCGTCAGAGCCATCTGTGACTTCACGGTCTTCTATATAGGCACCACCCCGGCGCACGTACGTCAGTTCTTTTCCTTCTGCGCCGGTTAAGAACAGATCTGGGAAGAGCTACCCTTTTTCTTCGACGTTTGTCAAGGCTTTTTCTTGATTGTTTGAGATGTCTTTGAGAAAGACAGGATTCAAGCCGTGTGGTGCATGTCATTGCACCATGTCGGTCACAGATCCACACAGTGTCTCTGGTGTCTTCAGAAGGACCACGATTCGACATCGTGTTCCTCAAACTTCTGGCGGCCCGACAGCTGTCTTCAGCAGGCGCAACTCCGAGGAGGTCACAGTCCCGTAGTAGGAGGAGGTTGCGGCACCGCTCCCGGAGCCCCAAGTCCTCTTCCTCGCATTCGAGGTCATCAGGGCACTCAGGTAAGAAGTGCAAAAAGAGGAAAAATCCAAGCGTCCAGGGAACGTTGATGTTCTGAGCGCAGTTCCGCGGAGCCGTCGCCAGGGCCGACTCTGCGTCTTCCCCCTTTTCCGGGGACCAGAGCGACCCCCGCTCAAATTAGAGGATTTAACTAGGCTATGCGCCTTGTTTTTGAGTGGGCTGCACCCTTGGGTTCGGTCTTCGGGCCCTGTGGGGTCAGCAGGGGCCCCATCGAATTCGACATCAGCAGCTTTGGTGCCATTGGGGCCCCTAGGATCCGATAGTGGATCTGGACCGGCGCCGTCGCCCGGTCAGACGTCGACGCTTCCTCCACCACCGGTGCCCACTGATGGTAGCTCCATCCTCATTCCAGATGATCCGGAGCGACGTCGTACGATGCCGAGTCCGACGGGGCTGATTAGGTCCAGATCATTGCCTGAGCCTTATTTTGGACAGCCAGGCACAGGAGAGGAGTGGGAGGGGTCCGAGGACGCTTTAGAGTGTGAATTGGAACAAGAACAGGACTGGTATGAGGATCTGAAGAAGCCAGTGGACTGGATACTTCTCCAGATACTGGTATGCTCTCTCCTCCCAATATGGCTATGGAGGAGGGGGCTTCTTATGCCATGGTAGTGCGTACGGCAGCTGAGGTCCTGGACCTAGATTTGCTCATGGTGCCAGTCAGGACGAATCTCCTGACAGAGGTGCTTCAGCCGGGGGTGACTACATCAGAGCCAATGTTGCCCTTCAATGAAGCCCTTACGGACGTCCTTCTGGGAACATGGTCAAAACCCAGCACAGGGGCTCCTATGAATAGGACAGTCTGCTGCCGCCATAGACCTGCTCCAAATGATCCTAATTTCCTCACCCAACACCCCAACCCGGAGAGCCTGGTGGTCCAAGCCTCCACTTCCTGTGGTGCCTTCAATTCCGCTCCTCAGGATAGGGAATCGAAAAGGCTGGACCACCTTGGAAAGAAGTTGTTTTCTTTCTCCAGCCTGGCATTGAGGTCAGTAAACACCTCTTGCCAATTGGGTTGTTTTTCTCATAATTTATGGCATGTGGTGGCACAGGTGCTGCCCCAGGTCCCAGAGGGTGTACGGGACACTCTCACCCAGGCTGTCAAGGATGAGAGCAATGCAGCCAAGTTTATTATCAGGTGTGGATTGGATACGACCGAGTCACCGGGTAGAGCGATTGCGTCGACAGTGGCCCTACGTCACCACGCCCCGCTCCGTTCTACTGGCTTTTCAGGGGATGTCCAGTCAAGTTTGATGGACATGCCTTTTGATGGCTCTCACCTTTTTGGTGAGAAGGCAGACTCGGTGCTTGAGAGGTTCAAGGATTCTCGAGCTACATCCAGATCCTTGGGCCTCTCAGCGCCAGCAGTCTGTCGTCAGTCCCTTTCGAGGTTTCAGAAGGGGCACGGTACCACGCCAGCCACAATCTAGCCACCGTCCTCAAGCTTCACAACATCCCATGCGAGGACGTGGTACCATCAGACCCAGAGGGTCTGGCCAGAGGTTGGCCACCACACAGCCCCCCTCCACTGTGCCCAAGCCCTCCTAGCGTGGTTCTGCAAGACTATGTCCGTCCAGTTGGAGGGAGGCTTCAATTTCATCTCCCTCACTGGCAATCCATCACATCGGACAAATGGGTCTTGCAGATCATACAGAAGGGCTATTCCCTCCCCTTCCAGTCTTTCCCTCCTATCCCTCCAATAAAAGAACGGCTGATGGAGGATCATTTGGTTTTGCTCCGTGAGGAAGTTACGGCTTTCTTGGCCAGGAGAGCTATAGAAAGGGTCCCGATGTAAGAAGTAGGCAGTGGTTATTATTCCTGCTACTTTCTGATTCCCAAAAAGAACAAGGGCCTTTGCCCTATCCTGGATTTAAGGGACGTCAATCTCTTCCTCAAGAAGGAGAAATTCAAGATGCTCACTCTTGCTCAGGTCTTGTCTGCCCTAGACCAAGGAGACTGGATGGTAGCATTGGACTTGCAGGATGCGTATTTTCATATCCCTATCCTGCCCGCCCACAGACGTTACTTGCGGTTCAAGGTGGGCCACGAGCATTTTCAGTTTACCGTGTTCCCTTTCAGACTCACCAGCGCCCCTCGGGTGTTCAATAAGGTGATGGCAGCTCATCTGCACAGGTTAGGGATTTCAGTCTTCCCCAACCTAGACGATTGGCTGTTGAAGGATCCGACGGCCCAGGCTCTCGTCACCGGCGGCAAACCTCCTGCATTTGCTGGGATTCACTATAAATGTGCCGAAGTCACAACTGACTCCCTCTCAGAAGTTCACTTTCATCAGAGCTGTTCTGGCCTGTAAGAAAATGGCTCCCTGTTGCAGTTACCCCCCACTTTTTGCCTGATATTGTGACAAGTGTGCTGGGACCCTGCTAACCAGGCCCCAGCACCAGTGTTCTTTCACTTAAAGATTTACCATTGTTCCACAATTGGCACATCCCTGGCACACAGATAAGCCCCTTGTAAAAGGTACCAAGGGCCCTGTGACCAAGGAAGGTCCCTAAGGGCTGCAGCACATGTTGTGCTACACTAAGAGACCCCTCACCTAACACATGCACACTGCCATTGTAGATTGTGTGTGTTGGTGGGGAGAAAAGGGCAAAGTCGACATGGCATCCCCCTCAGGATGCCATGCACACAAAATGCTGCCTGTGGCATAGGTAAGTCACCCCTCTAGCAGGCCTTACAGCCCTAAGGCAGGGTGCACTATACCACATGTGAGGGCATAGCTGCATGAGCAATATGCCCCTACAGTGTCTAAGTCTATTCTAAATACAGTGTGGCCATATTAAGTATATGGTCTGGGAGTTTGTCAAAACGAACTCCACAGGTCCATAATGGCTACACTGAATACTGAGAAGTTTGGTATCAAACTTCTCAGAATAATAAACCCATACTGATGCCAGTGTTGGATTTATTACAAACTCCACACAGAGGGCATCTTAGAAGATGCCCCCTGTATTTTACCCAATCCTTCAGTGCGGGACTGACTGGTCTGTGCCAGCCTGCTACTGAGACGAGTTTCTGCTCCCCTGGAGTGGAAGCCTTTGTGCTCTCTGATGACAGAAACAAAGTCTGCACTGGGTGGAGGTGCTTCTCACCTCCCCCTGCAGGAACTGTAACACCTGGTGGTGAGCCTCATGCCTTTTGTTACAGCACCCGAGGGCATCCCAGCTAGTGGAGATGCCCGCCCCCTCCGGCCACGGCCCCACTTTTGGCGGTAAAGCCGGAGGAGATAATGAGAAAAACAAGGAGGAGTCACTGGCCAGTCAGGACAACCCCTAAGGTGTCCTGAGCTGAGGTGACTCTGATTTTTAGGGATGTGCCCCCCTGAGGCACAAAGAGGGTGTAGCCACCCTCAGGGCTAGTAGCCATTGGCTACTAACCCCCCAGACCTAAAGACATCCCTAAATTGAGTATTAGGGGCCCCCAGAACCTAGGAAGATAGATTCCTGCAAACTGAAGACGAAGAAGGACTGCTGACCTGAAGCCCTACAGAGAAGACGGAGACACCAACTGCTTTGGCCCCAGCCCTACCGGCCTGTCTCCCCACTTCAAGAAAAACTGCAACAGCGACGCGTCCCCCAGGATCCAGCGACCTCTGAAGCCTGAGAGGATTACCCTGCATCTAAAAGGACCAAGAACTCCCGAGAACAGCGTCCCTATTCCAAAGAAACTGCAACTTTGCAACAAAGAAGCAACTTTTAAAGACCACACGTTTCCCGCCGGAAGCGTGAGACTTTCCACTCTGCACCCGACTCCCCCGGCTCGACCTGCGGAAAACTAACTCTACAGGGAGGACTCCCCGGCGACTGCGAGCCCGTGAGTAGCCAGAGTTGACCCCCCTGAGCCCCCACAGCGACACCAGCAGAGGGAACCCAGAGGCTCCCCCTGACCGCGACTACCTGCTTCAAAGAACCCGACGCCTGGTAAACACACTGCACCTGCAGCCTCCAGGACTTGAAGGATCTGACATCTAGTGCAGGAGTGACACGCAGGAGGCCCTTTCCCTAGCCCAGGTGGTGGCTACCCCGAGGAGCCCTCCCTTGCCTGCCCGCATCACTGAAGAGACCCCTGGGTCTACCGTTGAAACCTATTGCGAACCCGACGCCTGTCTGCACACGGCCGCCCCCGTGCCGCTGAGGGTGTACTTTCTGTGCTGACTTGTGTCCCCCCGGTGCCCTACAAAACCCCCCTGGTCTGCCCTCCGAAGTCACGGGTACTTACCTGCTGGCAGACTGGAACCGGGGCACCCCTATTTCCATTGAAGCCTATGTGTTTTGGGCACCACTTTGACCTCTGCACCTGACCGGCCCTGAGCTGCTGGTGTGGTAACTTTGGGGTTGGCCTGAACCCCCAACGGTGGGCTACCTTGGACCCAACTTTGAACCCTGTTATTGCTTTACTTACCTGTGAACCTAACAAATACTGACCTCCCCCATGAACTGTTGATTTTTGCACTGTGTCCACTTTCAAAATAGCTTATTGCCATTTTTGCTAAAACTGTACATGCTATTGTGATAATTCAAAGTTCCTAAGATACCTGAGTGAAATACCTTTCATTTAAAGTATTGTTTGTAAATCTTGAACCTGTGGTTCTTAAAATAAACTAAGAAAATATATTTTTCTATATAAAAAACATATTGGCCTGGAATTGTCTTTGAGTGCGTGTTCCTCATTTATTGCCTGTGTGTGTACAACAAATGCTTAACACTACCCTCTGATAAGCCTACTGCTCGACCACACTACCACAAAATAGAGCATTAGAATTATCTCTTTTTGCCACTATCTTACCTCTAAGGGGAACCCTTGGACTCTGTGCATGCTATTTCTGACTTTGAAATAGTACATACAGAGCCAACTGCCTACAATGAGCCCATCTCCTATATTGTGTAGATGGCAGTTGAGGGAGAGCACGATTCAGTGAAACATTAGACAGACTCATGCAAGAAGAGAAAAGGTGGACGTCTACTGCTGTATGTACACATCATCAGGTTTCTCCAAAGTGCAAGAGGCACAAGAAAGCAGATGAACCGGGCCTCTCCATGCTAACCTTTCCAGATACCTAACCACTCCATTTCTCTTGCAAGGTCACCCTGACGCCAGTGCACACCACATCAAGGAATACATGACCCCACACTCTTCCTGGCTAGTCCACTGCTGGTAGGCACACAGCTGCAGGACTCTTAGGAGTGTGTGTGCTTGTACTGTTGACCTGTCTCCTCAGGACTCTGATGCCTGTTGATTTTCCTTTGGCACTCTTCCCTTGAGTATTGCAGACTCCATGGTAGATGAAGATTATAAGGAAACAGGCTTTTTGCAAGTTTACCCCCCACCACACACACACACTTTATGCCCCCCTTTTTGACTTCTAGGTACTGATGTAATGGCTCTGAAATTACCTGAGCCCTGTTAAACAGGACTTAATGCATGTGTTTGACATTGGACCTTTCAAGGTAAACCCTTTTGACAGGTCAAAAAAAAACCTTTTAAATATTGATAAGCACCTCTATCTAGGCCTTAAAAGTGTAAAATGAAGAAATGTAATGTTAGCATTTCCTTAAAGTGACTATCACCCTGTTGTTGCTGCACAGTAGGTATTGTGTGTCCCAGAATTACTGCAACAAGAGGGGGCAGAGAGGAGATTTTGCTCTGCTGGACACAGCGCTATATAAGTGCCATCATCCTCCCACAGGGTAAGGCACGTGTAGGCTGTGCCTGAGCAAAGTGCCCTTCACCCTTCATAGGCCAGAAAAGGCGGGGCAACCCTCTTAGCTCGGCATCATCTTGAAATGTGGCTACCTTCCTTAAAGTTGTGGCTCTCTGAGCTCACAAGGGGCAGGGTGGGTGTGGCATGTAGGGGTGGGAGGGGATTGAATGTAATAAAAAAAAAAAAAAAAAAGATTAAAAAAAAAAACTTACGTGATCTGCCGCTGTACCGCTCCTCTTTCTCCGGTCGCTGAAGGCACAGGCTCCCAGCCTTCCCTGCTCAGGGTTGGTTGGTAGCGCCCAGCCTGGCGCTCCCAGGCTGTGCCTGCTCTCTCCAGCCTGGCAACACAGTGCCGGGCTGGAAAGAGCCTACTGCGCATGTGTGTTTGGCCGGCCAGAGACGGCTGGACAAACATACATGCGCACTGAGGGGAGCGCACAGAGCACTCCCCTCATCCTCTTAATCCGCAATGCCCTGCCCATTTAACAAACTAAACAATAATAAACATTGTTTATTATCGTTTCCTTTGTTAAATGTTTTGCATTGGCTGCTGCTGGCGGGGGGCGCACCGCCTGCTGCTTCCTTAGTGAGTGGAGAGTCTTCGGTCTGCAACCTCCCAACAGCCCCTGCTCTGCATGTTTCTATCAGCCATGCATTTAATGTGCGGAAAAGGAAAGCAATAGATAATGTCCAGGGGGCAGATGAACATAAAAAAATGTCTAAATGCCAAGTTAACGACCATTCTCCGAAAGAAATAAATGTCTTGATAGAGGAAGTAGAATTAATCATCAGTACTAAGAAGGTTCCGAGCAAGCAATCCTCCAAACAACATGTGACAATACTAAAAATAATTAAGAAAATGCCTAGGTGTATTACTGACAGCACAAATATCACAACTTTGGGGTTTAACTGACCTTTGCAGTTCATGTAGTGTGAGTCATTTTATAACCTGAACAAAAACCATTGATTTTGGATTAAATAACCCATGGATTCTCAAACATACCAATCGTAATTTGTCAAACGTAACCTATATGATTACGTGCCTGTGCCACTTGGGCATGACATGCAAGAAGAGATGTTGAGATTCTATCTAAAGAAATGAATCAGAAGATTGGGGAACTCAACACCGATGGACACATACGTTCCATTCAAAGTGAATGTAATTTGTCAAAATAGATTCGCGCCATTTTCAGGGTCGTCCAGCAAGATGAAAATAATCCATTAAATTGCACGTAGGGGATGCAAGAACTTGTATTAGAAAAGCTGGCCACAGAGCCACCACTTAACAACATAGTAAAGGAGCTGAAGGATGAAATTAAGGAACTACGGGCCAGATTTGGTGGCGTTGCGCCACTCCAACACCACATCAGCGTAATTTTTTTTGACGCTAATATGACGTTGGAAGGGCAAAAACAGCGCACAATATTTATAAATATTGCACCACTTTGTAACCCCTTGCGCCACATTATGCTTGCACCAGGCATAATGTATGCAATAGGGGCCGTATAAATGGCGCAAAGGAATCTATGAGATTCCTTTGTGCCATTTGTATCAGCATTTTTTTTAACACCTGCTAAAAGTGCAGGCATCCAAAAGAGGCTCCAATTAGTTATAATGGGCCCCTGGGTGCTTTGCCAGATTAGCGTCATCATTTTTTATGCTAATCCTGAAAACCACCAGACTAGTGTCAACAATGTTGGTGCTAGTCCCCTGACTACCGCCATGGTGCGCCGTATTTTAAATACAGCTCACATGGTGGCGTTAGGGGGGCGCTAAAGGGTGCAAGAAAACTGCAGTGCCACTTTTCATAAATCTGCCCCTAAATCCTGATTTTAAGTACACAATTTACTTAACTACAAAGCTCAGACTGAGGACAGTTTCAACCCTAGTAGGAGCAAATTCTGTGATACCCAGACTCTACCATATCAAAATCTAAGAAGAGAACCAGGAACCAGAATAGGAATTCATTACTGTGGGACACACAGAGAAGAGGGAACCAA
This sequence comes from Pleurodeles waltl, assembly GCF_031143425.1. Taxonomy (NCBI): domain Eukaryota; kingdom Metazoa; phylum Chordata; class Amphibia; order Caudata; family Salamandridae; genus Pleurodeles; species Pleurodeles waltl. The sequence goes on along the minus strand of NC_090437.1, from coordinate 1,025,500,989 downwards.
CACATTTACCTGTATAACCATATATAATGCAGCTTCCAATTATGTAATTAAGATCATCAACAGGAACTGTCACCTATTCAACAAAGGAAAGTTCCCTTCTGAAAAACCTAGACCACACACACACACACACACCCAAAAGGGGGGAGGTCACCCAATATCACAACTTTAGGGTTTAACTGACCTTTGCAGTTCATGTAATGTGTGTCATTTTATAACCTGAACAAATACCATTGACCTTAGATTCAATAACCCATGGATTCTGGAAAAATAACATACCAATTGAAGTTTGTCAAAAGTAACCTATATGATAACGCGCCAGGGCCACTTGGGCACGACATGCAGGAAGATCAGAGTATGGATCAGTGAACACCATAGCAATATACGATGCAGAAAGAACACAACAAAAATGAGGAACCATTTTATTACATGGGCACATACGGTGAAGGACCTCAGGTGGGTCACCCTGGAACAACTACATGATACTAATAAGGTGGAGCAGATTCTCCTTGAAAGAGAACTACGGTGGGTCTACTGTCTTGCAATGCACAACAGTGGTTTAAATGATGACATACCGTGTATAACCTTCAACAAATGATTGAACATTGCCTTGACCAACACAATGTAGATTGATAACAAAAGGACACTTGTCAGATATCAACACCGGTGGTTATTTCTTAATATAATACCCATCCCCACCTCTCCAGCTACAATACCTTAAGGGGACAGAGACCAGGCTCTCAGTAGATAGTGCAGGCTTAAGCCTGATGAATCCAAGGGGCATAACTGAATTAAGCTGGGATGCTGGAATAACTGCCTTAGTAGCGACGCCAGCGGAGAGGTGGGGGAAAGGTTGTTGAGGCCCGCTGAATTAAGTTTGTCTATGTAGCCGTTACAGTTGGCAGTTTCGTCTGCAAATGGAGACTCCATTACGGTGCTGTGCGAATGGACCTGAACCTATGTAAAGGGTTTAGCCCTAGTTTGCAAGGAGGATCACCCCAGAGGCAGGGAGAATGGAATGGATGGAATTGATGGATTCTCCGCAGTTTTAAAACTTTTGGGGGTGCACACCGAGTTTGGAGCTAAACCGAGAGCCGCTACTTGGCTGATAATAATCGGTTCCAAAGGGGATGGTAGGCCTGGACTACTTGAATTTGCCACGTAAATAGCTGAAACCAGGTCCTTGAGAAGAATAAATTTTGCGTAAATTTTAGCCTGGCACTTTGCTGCTGTAAGAATGTCTTGCACGGGCCTTGAGCAAATCATGCCACAGGGCGTTGTCTGGCTGACTGAATTGATCATGTTAGAGCTGTTGTTTGGTTGCGGTGGTGACTGATCAGTTATGTCATCAGTGTCAATGATACTGACCAGGATTCCAGATGAATCAGCCCTCCCTTTACGGTTTGACTTCTTTCTTCGGCTGGAAGTAGGGAGATGTCTGGTTCTCCCAGAGTGCATTTTTAGGGCTGCAACTCTCTCACTCGCTCTCTTCTTTTCTTTTCTACACTGCTGCTGCACTCTTACTGCAGTTTCAGGGCGCTAACACAGGATGATCACAGTGGCAGCTTGGTTCCCAGGCACTCTCTTTTCTCTACGTATGTGCCCTGTAGAGGGGCTTGGATTGACGAAGCAGGGTACCGTCAGCATGCCATCAGCAGGGAGAGGGTGATTGAGAAGGATGGGCTGTGAGCGGGTCTCACAGGCCGCACCCAGCCTAGCTGGGACGCTTCCATGAGAACCCCGTGGCGCGCACTCAACGGTGGCTAGCTACAGCCACCGCACCTGTAGTCCTCCTTGCAATGCAGCAGCTGTCCAAGGAATCCTAGGGATCTTACCTGGGGGAGAGACAGGCAAGCAGGGGGAAGCGTGATAGAGGTAGGTAGGAGCTAGGACCTGCAGGGGCTAAGTGGGGCTGGGTAAAGCCAGCAAAGATCCGAAGGAGTGGGAGGAGCAGGAGAGAAGGGATAGGGTGGACTGGGGGGCAGCTGAAGCCGACAGGTGGCAACTAGGAACCAAGAACGGCGGCAGCAGCAGCGAGAGGACAACCGGGTGGGGGAGGGCAGAGGAAGGAGAGGGAGCGGGGGCGGGCGAAGAGCCAGGAACCAAGAACTAAGACCAAGACCGGGAGGCACCGGGAAGGGCAGGGGGGCTGGTGCAGAGATAGGGCAAGGAGGCAGGGAAGGAAAGCACCACAATGGCCTGAGCTTGCACACATGCTCTCCTCACCGTAGCTCCTCCGCAACCCCTCTATCCCGGCCTCTCTGTCCTCGACCCCTAGCCCTCAGACCTCAAACCAAGCCAAGCCTAACCCAAGCCCAAACCCCAACCGAGCCTCACCCGACCGCGCCCAGTAGTCATGCTGTCGCAGCCCGTGATTACTCCTTGGTGCTGAACCTGCGTCCCCTCAGGTGCCCCTCTACTCCAGTCCAGTCCAGTCCAGTCCAGTCCAGTCCAGTCCAGCCCAGCCCAGCACTCACCTGGGATCTCCATAGCTGCTTCCGCCGCTGACCGCCCAAGCTCAAAGGCTCAGGCCTGGTGTATATAATGCCCCCAGGGCACTCCAGCTAGTGGAGATGCCGACTCCCTGGACGAGCCCCCACTTTTGGCAGCAAGTCCAGAGGGATAATGAGATAAACAAGGAGTCACCCCCTCAGCCAGGTCCGCCCCTGAGGTGACCAGAGCTGAAGTGACCCCCCCTCCTTGAGAAATCCTCCATCTTGCTTTAGAGGATTAGGACCAATAGGGACAGGGATGTGCTCCCCTCTCCAGAGGGAGTGAGCACAAGGAGGGTGTAGCCACCCTTAAGGACAGTCGCCATTGGCTACTGCCTTGTTACCCTAACACACCCCTAAATTCAGTATTTAGGGGCGACCCTGAACCCAGAACTTCAGATTCCTGACAACCTACAAAGAAGAAGGACTGCTTAGCTGAAAGACCCCGCAGAGAAGAAGGACGACGACAACTGCTTTGGCCCCAGCCCTACTGGGCTGTCTCCTGCTTCAGAGAACCTGCAGCAGTGACGCATCCTGCGGGCCCAGCGACTTCTGCCAACTCAGAGGACTGCCCTGCAACTACAAAGGATCAAGAACTCCTCTGGACAGCAGACCTGTCCAACCAAAGAAAGAAGACACCATCTTTAAAGGGACTCTCACCTCACTCCAGAAGCCTGAGTACCCACCACTCTGCCCCCGACGCCACTGGCCTCTGCCCAGAGAAACCAACAACCCAGAGAAGACCCCCAGGCGACTCTGACGACGTGTCCACCCTGGGCTGATCTCTCTGCAGCCCCACGACGACGCCTGCAGAGGGAATCCCAGGGACCCCCCTGACCATGACTGCCCGGGACAAAGATATCAGACGCCTGGAGAAGCACTACACCCGCTGCCCCCAGGCCCGTGAGAAATCGACCACCGGTGCAGCAGTGACCAGCAGGCAGCCCTCACCCTTGCCCAGGCGGTGGCTGGCCCAAGAAGCCCCCCTGTGCCCTGCCTGCAATGTCTGAGTGACCTCCGGGTCCTTCCACTGAATCCTATTGCAAACCAGATGCCCTGTTTGCCCACTGCATCTGGCCGCCCCTGTGCCGATGAGGGTGTGTTTTGTGTGCCTACTTGGGGGCCCCCCAGTGCTCTACTTAACATCCCTGGTCTGGCCCCTGAGAACGCAGGTACTTACCTGCCAGCAGACCGGGACCGGAGCACCCCGTCTCCATAGGCGCCCATGTTATTTTGGCTCCTCTTTGACCTCTGCACCTGACCGGCCCTGTGTTGCTGGGTGTTTGGGGTTGACTTGAACCCCCAGCGGAGGGCTACCTATGCCCCGGAGACTGAACTTGTAACTGATTTACTTACCGTATTAACCAAACTGTACTTACCTCCCACAGGAACTGTTGAAATTTGCACAGTGTCCACTTTTAAAATAGCTTATTGTCATTTTATGAAAAACTTGGTCACTCCCAGGACAAATGAGCAGGTTTACAGAAATAGGAAGAGTTTCCATTCAATAATGTCCATATGGTGTGCCTTGCAGATCAATACAGCTTCCGCTTTACTGTCAAGTTCCTGAATCTGTGCATGATGCTTATGTATTGAGGAACAGCAGCGTCCTGCAGGTGAAGGCGTGACTAGAGAGAGAGTGTGGCTCATAGGTGAGCTAGAGGTTTCACCCAATGTATGTCACTGTATGTCACACGAAGTTGTACTCTGTGCTACTGTACATGAGTAATGTGTGTCTCTCACTACTTCCAGGTGACTCTGGCTACCCAAACCTATCCTGGCTGTTGACACTAGTGAGGAATCCGAGGACGGGGGCAGAAAATTGGTACAATGAAGCACAAGGTCGTACCAGAAGGGTAATTGAAAGGACTTTTGGGCTACTGAAAGCCAGGTTCCGGTGCCTCCATGTATCTGATGGATTGGTGGATCCCTACTCTACGCCCCTAGGAAGGTCTGTCAGGTAGAGGTGGTTTGCTGCCATGTGCCATTCTTGGGGTGGGGTGGGGGTTGGGGAGGGGGGCAATGCACCTGCTGCAGCAGATGACACTGAAGACAGTGATGAGGATGGGGGGGAGGATGTGGACAACAGGACACATCTGATACAGCAGTACTTCCAATGAAACTCAAGTAAGACTGAATGTCTGTTCATATCTCCATTACAGTCAAGTGCTGTGTGCATTATGTGAGCTGACACTGTTCCATCTCTGGTCAGTCGTGCCAGTGTTATGGTGATGCTGTACAAGCTTATTCAGCTCATACAATGTGTCAGTAGTTTAGCTTTCTCAAATACATGCCCACTGCAAACTGTGCCCTCATCCCATACAGTACATAGCATATGTTTCTGGGAATGTCATGTGACCTACAATGTGCTTACACAACTGATCTGTGTCTTCAATTTCCCTGACAGTGTGAACCAGACTAGGTGGTCCAGAGGAGGGATTGGCATGCTGACACTGTGGTATCTTGTGTGAGGGCCTGTAATGGGTTGTTTCTCCTCACTTATGGTGTTATGCGTCAATTGCTGTGCAAATTACTGAGTAGAAGTGACCAGCTGAATGTAGGCTATGTTGTTACAGGGGCTCATGTTGCTCTACTTCCTTTACTTCTCAAACGACTGTCACTAATGCTTTCGCTTTTTGCAGCTGTTGCTGTGGTCACAACTGTGAACTAATATGATGACTACAGACTGCTTTCACAGTTTGGTGGATGGTGATTTGTAGCATGCTCTCACACTGGTTATGTGTACCCAAAACTGACTGTTCATTGTATGGATTCACAAATTACATGACATTTGCACAGGATTATACAGGTCAAGACATTGCATATTGTTGTAATTAAAGCACAAAAGCTTCAGTTCTGTTGAAGTGTGTTTGTTGAAGTGACAAAAAGGAAGGGATAGTGCAATAGAGTGGGGTGATGTGGACGAAATATTCAGTGTAGTGGCCCAGTTGGTTTGTAGCACAGGTCCAGTATCCATGGGGCCATAGGAAATGGAGCAATGGCAGTCCAAAGTGAACAAGGTGTCTCAGTGGCACACAAGGGAGACATTCAGGAGGGGCTCATTTCCTGGCGGTGGTTTGGGTCTTGGCTGCAGTCTCAGGTGTCTGGGCCGCAGGGAACGTTTGCGTGGTGGTTCTCCTGCTGCAGAGGGAGCAGTGCTGTGGCCTGTCGGCCTTGTGGCAGATCCACCTGTCCACTAGCTGCAGCAGATGGGGAAGGCTGGTGAGTACACTTACTAATGGAAGGGGCCCGCTGGTGTGTTGTGTACTCATACATGATGTTCGCCATGTAACCCAGCACCCCTGCAATGGAGGTCATGTTGGAATTTAAGCCCTGCAACTGCTGCATGACCTTCCTGGTGGTGTGCCTTCTGAAACCGCTGGTTCTCCTGCAAGATGTTAAGTACCTGGCCCATCCTGTCCTAGGATTTCTGGTAGGCTCCCAGGACATGTGCGAGTGCCTCCTGGGCAGTTGGTTCCCTGGTTTGGGCCTTCCCTTGGTGCACAGCTAACCTCCCACTGACCCTGGCCACCTGTGCCTGTGTCCCCTGAACTGTGTACCTATTCCAACTTACAGCAGGACCTTCATCGTCTTGCTGTCTGGTGTCGACTCGGGTCCCTGTGCAGGTGAGCACACTATTGATTATCGTGTCCTGGGGACAAAGGTTTAGGGACACTGGGTGGCTGCTGTGCTGTTGAAGTCCAAAGGGGGGGCTCTGTGGTCGACTGGGTGTTGGCTGTGGTGCACGACTGACCAGTGGTCTCAGATGGGCCAGGGAGATTGTCCAGAATTGCTGTCATCACTGAGGGCTTTTTCTGGTGGAGGACTGGGTTGCCGTGGCACATTCTCGACGCTGTCATTGGCTGGGGTACCTGTGGACATGTAAAAGATCTGTTACAGTAATTGTCAGTTGCATATTCAGCGTTTCTTGCTTTTTCTTTGGGATGGGTATTGTCCTTCCACCTTTGGTTCATGTATGGTGATGGATTGTGGGATTGGTAGTGCTACATGTTATCCATGCATTACTGTTGTGTGTGCATGTAGAGCTGGGAGGGGTGTGCTTGCAGTGGGTAGGGCATGCAGGGGTACACAGTTGAGGGTGGTTCTCTATGGGATGGATAGGGGTGAAGGGAGTCGGGTGAGTGGGTTACATGCCATGCAGGTATTGGTGGTGGTGAAGTGGTAATGGTGACTTACCAGTGTACAGTCCTTCAGTGATTCCAGTGAGGCCCTCTGGATGCAGGTTAGCGAAGACTTTCTTCTCCCATGCTGTCAACTGTGGGGGAGGAGGTAGGGGCCCACCGCCAGTCTTCATGATCACAACCTGGTGCCTGGAAGCCACTAAAAACGCACCTTCCCCCGTAGGTTGTTCCACCTCTTTCGAATGTCATCCATTATGCGTGGATAGGTTCCCATGGAGTTCACCTTGTCCATGATTCTCTGCCACAGCTCCATCTTCCTGGCAATGGATATCTGCTGGACCTGTGCAGCTGTGGCTCTACCCTGACAATTTCTTCAACCATGATCCACAAATCCTCATTAGTGAAACGGGGGTTCTGTTGTGGGGACATGCCTATTGTGTAGTGTGTGTGGTGGAGAGGGTGTTAGTTGTTGAGGTATGGTGTGTAGTATGCGATGTGTGATGGGTGTATAGGTGGCTGTGGTGTGTGTGTGCATGCAGTTCTGTCAATGTATGTGCTGGCAACGTCGAGTTTGCAAAGAATTGTGGGTTGTGTGGGGGTGTGTTTTATAGTGCTGTTGGTGGGTGTGTACATAGTGTGTATATGTGTCAGGTGTGGGTTTTTCAATCTGGCCAATGTTGGCTTCTGTTGGTGTGGAGTGGCAAAATCAACCGCGGTGGCCCGCACTGCCAACGGCTGACCGCCGTTGATTGTCCGTTGGGGTGATTCGTGGTTCATAATTTGGAGGATGGTGTGTTGCGGGCATAGCAGGGAGGGTGATGGGTCTGACAGTTTTTCGCCTCCGTTGGGTCTGGTGGAATTGTTGTTGGGGCTGCTTTCTGTCGGTTTTGTGTTTGTGTGTCATAATCTGGCGGGTGGATTGCCGCCTCCATGGCGGCCTGTTGCCGATCGTCACCATGGCGGTCTTCGGAAATGACCGCCAATGCCATAACGAGGGCGTATATCTCATTTTGATATAGTATATACAAAGCCAGCTTCCTACAATCTTCCTCACTGACAGTGAGGAGTTTGTCTCTGCCTTTGTCAGAGAAGGAGAGCCACAAGACTGCTGCCCACTGTCTTTGGGGTACCTTCTGTACTTTACAGGCCCTTTCCAAAGTAGTGAACCATTTATAAATATCATCACCCACCTTGTAAGGTGGAACTATCTTGCTCAGGTTCCTTGAATCACAGGAGTACTCCCTGACCCTACTGTCCTTGAAGCTAAGACTGCTGCCACCATGGGGAGTTAACCCCAAACCCTGTCGCTCCCTTTCCACTGATAAGGCCTCCCTATCTAGGGATAGCTATTACTGCTGCAGCCTCACCTTTGCCTCCTCCAATCTCAGTTTCTTAAGTTCCCTATCTAAGAAATCTTCTCCGGAGTTGGAGCAGTGGGTTTCTGTAAGATGCTGGCTCTGTATATACTATATCAAAATGATATATAATGTGCACAGAGTTTAGGGGTTTCCCAGAGGCTTAACAGAGGCTAAAGTAGATAATACTAATGCTCTTTTTCCTGGTAGTGTGGTCGAGTAGTTAGGCTTATCAGAGGGAAGTGCAAAGTATTCGTTGTACACAGACAACAGAAGAAGCACACACTCAGTAACTTAACTCCAGACCAATGTTTTTTATATAGCAAAAATATATTTTCTTAATTTGTTTTTAGAACAGAAGATTCAAGTTACAGGTAAGTACTTCAACAGATTTGTTTTTTTTGGGGGGAGGAGGAGAACAGTTAGATAATTTTACAGGTAAGTACAACACTTACACTTCCAGTCACCGGGGGTTGGGAAGTCCACAGGTTGGGGTTGAGTTAACCCTAAACACCCACCACCAGCAACACGGGGCCAGCCGGATGCAGAGGTCAAAGTGTGGGCAAAATTAACATGGGCTCCTATGGAGACTGGATGCACTCAGTTTCAGATCTGCAGGCAGGCAATTACCGGTGACTTCGGAGGGCAGACCTGGGGGGTTTAGAAGAGTACTTGGTGGGAAGGGGGGGGAGTGGTAAGGGGGGGGGGGGAGAGAAGACAAGTAGGCACCAAACATACACCCTCAGCAGCACCGGGGCGACCGGATGCAAACAAGACTTTGGGTCTCTATGAGGGGACCCTGGGGGTCACTCAGAGGCTGCAGTCGAGGTCCAGTGGGTCGTCTCGGGCAAACCACAGACTGGACAGGAAGGAGGGTCATCTGCTGAAAGTTGGTGTCGGTTTCTCAAAGGCCTGGCAATTGCAGGTGCAGTGGGGCTTTAGGCCTCGGATATTTTCGTCCAGAGCTTTCAAGGTAAGGGGGTCCTCAGGATTTGCTCTGCAGTTGTCATGCAGGGGAGGGGTGGAAAGGTCAACCCAGGGTGGGCATTTGTTCGGAATAGCCTGGGGATCCTCTCCAGCTGGTTGGACCACCTGGACACAGGCCGTGGGCGTCGGGTGCAGAGTGGTTAGGACTCACGCATTCGGAGTGAGATTGGAGTCCTTAGTTGTTGGTTTCTTCTTCGACAGGGCAGCTGTCCACTGGAGTTCTTGGTCCTTTTGGGTGCAGGGCAGTCCTCTGGAGCTTTGCAGAGGTAGCTGGTCCTGCTGGATGAGTTGCTGTTCTTTTACAGGTTCTTTGAAGTAGGGGACAGGCTGGTAGGGCTGGGGCCCAATCAGTTGTCTTCCTTCTTCTCTGCTGGGGTTTCAGCTTAGCAGTCCTTTTTGTGTCAGGTCGCCAGGAATATGGTGAGCTGGGTTCAGGGAAGCCCTTAAATACAAGACTTAGGGGCATTTTAGGGGTCAGAGGACAGTAGCCAATGGCTACTGTCACTGAACGTGGCTACACCCTCTTTGTGCCTACTCCTTCTGGAAGGGGGAACAAGCCTAGTCCTATTGGTCCCTATCCTTCAAACCAAGATGGAGGATTCTGCAGGGAGGGGGTCACCTCAGCTCTGGACACCTTAGTGGTGGTCCTGGCTGGGGTAGTCAATCCTCCCTGTTTTTCCTAATTTTCCTGCCGGACTTGCTGCCAAAAGTGGGGCTTTGTCCGAGGGTGGGCAGCTCCACTAGCTGGAGTGCCCTGGGGCACTGTAATCCGAGGCTTGAGCCTTTGAGGCTCACCACCAGGTGTTACAGTTTCTGGAGGGGGAGGTATGAAGCACCTCCAACCAGGACAGGCTTTGTTTCTGACCACATAGTGCACAAATGCTCTCACCCCCATATGGCCAGAAACATGTCTGAAAGTGGCAGGCTGGCACAGACCGGTCAGTCCTACACTAGCAGTTAGTTTGGCTAACATACAGGGAGCATCTCCGAGATGCCGTCTGTGTGCATTTTTCAATAAATCCAACACTGGCATCAGTGTGGGTTTATTGTGCTGAGAAGTTTGATACCAAACTTCCCAGTTCCCAGTGAAGCCATTATGGAGCTGTGGAGTTCGTAATGACAAACTCCCAGACCATATACTCAATATGGCTACACTGCACTAACAATGTCTAAGAATGGACTTAGACACTGTAGGGGCATATTGCTCATGCAGCTATACCATACCTGTGGTATAGTGCACCCTGCCCTAAGGCTGTAAGGCCTGCCAGAGGGGTGTCTTATGTATGCCACAGGCAGTGGTTTGAGGGCATGGCACTCTGAGAGGGGGTCATGTCAACTTTGACTTTATTCTCCCCACCAGCACACACCGGCTGCATAGGCAGTGTTACATGTGCTTAGTGAGGGGTCCTCTAGGGTGGCATAATACATGTTGCAGCCCTTGGGGACCTTCCCTGGCCACAGGGCCCTTGGTACCGTGGATACCTTTTACAAGGGACTTAACTATGGGCCAGGGTTGTGCCAATTGTGGAAACCAAGTACAGATTTTCGGAAAGAACACTGGTGCTGGGGCCTGGTTAGCAGGATCCCAGCACACTTTCAATCAAAGTTGGCATCAACACTAGGCAAAAAGTAGGAGGGTAACCATGCCAACAGTGTCACTTTATTACAATTTCCTCAGATTCTGAGGAGATATGGGTGTTGAAAGAAAAGGACCTATCCCTCCTCCTGGGGAATCTCTGAACCAACCCTCTAGGAGTAAAGGTGGGCCTACTGAAATGACTCCTCCCTCACTGTCTGTAGTGCTCCTAACAGGGCTGTGTTGTTCCCCAGGTTCTTCTTGGCCCTCCCTAGTGTAGCCTAAATGTACCCTGTCTAGGACTGGAGGGTCATTTTCTACTTCCTCCTCCTCCTCCTCCCGGCTGCCTGCTTTTTTCTGGTCAGCCTGGAAATCTAACCCCAGAAGCAGACTCTTATTGGGATTTCTCCCTGTCTTTAGTTTTCTAGAGGCACACATCTCCCTCAACTCTTGGAAAGTGAGACTCTCATAGTGAGAGTCTAGGGCCTGAGAGATGTGCTCTACTGAAGACATTAGAGTGGTGTGGGTGCTCTTAACTCCTCTAACAACCAGACACCTTAGAACGTTTGGAGCAAGGGCTATGCTAGAACCCTAACTTAACCAAACTTAGGAGACTAGAAATCCTGACACTGACAACTAAGTGCAGTGTGTACATAACAGCTGGAAATGGTCTTTCCTGTGGAAAGTGACTAGTGACAAAGTGGAAAGGAAATTGCAGGTGTCTTATCCCACCGATGCACCAATGTAGGAAGCTGGCCTGGTGTGTGCTGAGCACCTATGGTGTTATCACCTTATACCAGGTGCAGATATCCCCTATTAGTGTAGGAAGTGTGTAGGAAGCCAGGGCTCTCTAGAGGTATTTGTGGATGAGCAGCCAAGACTTATCTAGGAGACAGTCAAAGCTTATGCAATACCAATATAGTCACACAGCACTTACACACATGAAAGAACACCATAGTGTTATAAAAATAAAGGTACTTTATTATAGTAACATAAATAATAGAATACTGAATAGGCAGTCCCCCAACTGGAGGCAAGTAAACACACTATTATATACACATTAGCAATCCGTAAATAGCATAGAAAGCAACAGGCATTGGTAAAAGCAATCACAAATAGTGATGGCCATAAGGGAGGGCTAAACCATATACAAAAAAAGAGGAATGTGAAAGGCAGTCACTCAAGGAAGTGGAATCAGTAGAAGGGAGCTGGAGGAACTAGGGACCCCAAGAGGTGAGTACCAGAGTGACCCCCAGCGACCAGGAGAGCAGAGTTAAGTACCTGGTTTTCCCGAAAACCAACAGGAAGACTTTGGAAAACGATTATGCAAGAGCCAACCAAGACTGGAAGAGACGCAGAAGAAGGTTTGCAAGGCTGAAGGGGGCCAGCAAGGTTCAGGGTACTCGAGCCAAGGAGGGGAGTCCGGGGTGACCCTTGGCAGCTGGGAGAGTCACAAGAAGAGGCAGCCCCCATAGGCAAGCCACTGGCAGCAGGCACAGGAGTCACAGTGAGGCCTACTAAGCACACCTGAAGAGGAGTCCCACGTCACTGGAGCAACAGGCAGGAAACTGTGCTTTGCAGAAAGGAGTGCTGGAAGCCGGGGCTACACAGAGCCGAAAGATGCCTTGGAGGAGGAACAAACAAGCCTTGGTAGCTGCAAGAGTCGCGGTGCACAGGGGTACTGTCCAGCAAGGAGAGGTAAGGGTTTACGGTCTACCAAGTTGGACAGCTGGTAGAGAGGACCAAGGGGACCCCTCCAGACCACCACCTGTGATGCAGGATCCACGCAGTTGATAGTCGTTGCAGTTGGTGCCTGTGGATGCAGGGGAGTGACTCCTTCACTCCAAGGGAGATTCCTTCTTACTACTAGTGCAGGCTGAAGACTTGTCACACTCACAGGATGCATAGCCGGGGCAATGTTGCAGTTGCTAGAAGGAGCCGGAGAAACAATGTTGCAGAGCGGGGTCGTCGTTGGGGTTGCAGATTGTTGGTTACTGGAGGAACCAGTTGCAGTCCCAGTGGCTAGAACATTAAGTAAGCAATGCAGAGGAGTCATGTTGTAATCTTGCACGTTGAATCTGAGGACCCACCCAAGAGGGAGACCCTAAATAGCCCAGGAAAAAGGGATTTGTCACCTAGCAGGGTGATCACATATCAGGAGGGGGCTGTGAAGTCACCTACCTGACCTGGCCACTCAGATGTTCTCAGGGGCCTCTGCCCACCTTGGATTCAAGATGGCAGAATCAAATGGCCACCTGGAGGAGCTCTGGGCATCACCCCTAGGGTGGTGATGGACAGGGGAGTGGGCACTCCCCTTTCCGTTTTCCAGTTTCGTGCCAGAGCAGGGACTAGGGGTCCCTGGAGTGGTGCAAACCGGTTCAGGCAAGGAGGGCACCAAATGTGCCTTTCAAAGCATACCGGAGGCTTGTGAGGCTACGTTTGCAAGCCATGTAACACCTATTTCCAAGGGAGAGGGTGATACCTCCCTCTCTCACATTAAATCCTTTGTTCTGCCTTCCTCTGCCTGAGCTAGTCAAGCAGCAGGAGGGCAGAAACCTGTCTGAGGGGTGGCAGCAGCGCGGACTTCCCGGAAAACCCCAGAAGACGGATAGGAGCAATGCTGGGGGTCCTATAAGGAGCCCCCAGAGTACATGGAATCATACAACCAATACTGGCAACAGTATTGGGGTATGATTTTGACATCTTTGATACCAAACATGCCGAGTTGCGGAGTTACCATTATGTAGCCTGTGTCCAGTACATGGGTAAAATGGCTTCCCCACACTTACGAAGTCCAGTGTAATAGAGCTGGAATTCGTAGGGGCACCTCTGCTCATGTAGGTGTTCCCTCACACACAGGTACCTGCACCCTGACCTAAGAGGGCCTACCATAGGAGTGACTTAGTGACCTGGTGTGAAAGGATGCATGCACGTTTTCACGTAGGCTGCAATGGCAGGGCTGCAGACACATTTTGCATGGGCTCCCATGGGTGGCACAATACATATGGCAACCCATGGAGAACCCCTGGTGCCCCAATGCCCTGGGTACCTTGGAACCATATACTAGGGACTTATATGGGTGCACCAGTATGCCAATTGTGGGGTGTCCAAAGTCCTAAGCAACCAAATTTAGAGGGGGAGAGCACAATCACTATGGTGCTGGTTAGCAGGATCCCAGTGAAGACAGTCTGAACACACTGACAGCAGTCAAAAAGTGGGGGTAACCATGCCAAAAAGAAGGGAGTTTCCTACACTCATGTTATAAGAAAATATTTCTTCTACCCAGGTATCTTCGTAGATCTTAAATCTGCCTAGAATTCGGCCTGGCACATCAAGAGCTAACCTGTGAGTCAGAGATCCTGAAATATTATCTGCGGATACTTAACCTGTAACTCACTCCAGGTTTGTTTGAAGGACACCTTCGAAAACCCCAGGAAACTCTGGTTTGGGCATCTACAGAGGGCATAGGCAATGTTTCAAATAGACGTCCCAGCACTCACAATGAACTAGATTCCTTTTTCGTCCTGGAAAAATGTAATTAACAGGCAGCTGTGTCTAATCTACTACTAGCAGGATACTGCTTCCTTAAAGACCTCCACACATTCTCCCCCCCCCCCGAACACTTCATACTAGGTGGGGAGATCTCAACCCTACCTCATAGAGCTTATTAACAGTCGGGTGTGCAGAGATATCATGTACAGGAGATTGCTCTGCCTACCAACAACAGATTTTAAGCCAGCTTGGGTCACCTCTCGCAAAGAGGGGCCATGCAGACTGTGCAACTTTAAATGAGAATCAAGGCTGCACCTTCTGTGCTGCTGCCCCGCCCTTGACGCCACCAGGAGGTTTTTACTGAAACCAACTTTTCGGATGAAAGGGGGGCTCGCACTTGCCAGGAGGCCTCTTCAATATGTTCCTCTCAAACTAACAATATCCTTATCAAGGTGTACCAAATATGTCAAAGAATTTAGAGCCCTCCTTCGACCTCGTGTCAAGAAACCAAATTCCATCAATTACACCAAACAGCTTATAACAAATTACAGCACCCAGAAACACTGAAACATCTAACTTGTACACTACAGGGGCGACCCCACTGCACACAGCACTTTACATACTAGTCAGACCTAAATTAGTTGGACGTATACTTGCACCTTAACCACCCAGTCCTTGAATTTAACCAGTTCTTTTGGTCTTTTTAATGTTTGTTTTATGGTAAATTAATTATTGGGTGCTTGCAGTGCAACTAAAAGTGTTACTAAATCCACAATCTTTGAGTATGCATTTTTTGCATCATTTGCAAAAATTCCTTGTTATGGTTTTTATCAACTAAACAATAAAGTTGACTTGACGTTCAGAAGCATGTAGACCCACTACCTACACATGCTACACAGCCAAACCTTTTGAGCCTCTCCACTCTTACCCTCTTCCGTTCCTCTCATGTAAGGTGGCTTTTCTGTTTGCCAATACTTCCCTTCAGTGTGTCCGTGAGCTCCAGGCACTAATCCTAGAAGAACCTTTCTTTGAAGTGCATAGGGACAAAGTCATCCTATGCCCCAACCCTAAATTCCTTCTTATGGTGGTTTCTCAATTCCACCTGAACAAGTCAATAGAACTCCTTGTATTTTTTCCTCAACCATTTTCAATAGCAGAAAGGTTCTCTATGAGCTAGATGTCAAACAAGCCCTTATGTATTACATAGCTACATCAAAACCTTTCAGAAAGACTCCGCAACTTTTTGCCACTTTCTCAACCAACAAAGGAAAGGCCCTCTTCAAATCGGGCATTGCCAGATGAATAGTTAAATACATCCAAACCTGCTATGCTAAAGTAAAGAGAACCTTATCTGTCCCTCCTGAAGCCCACTCAACTCGCAGAAAGGAGCCTCCACGGCCTTCCTGGGGAATATTCTTATAGTTGACATATTCAAAGCAGCTATCTAGTCCACACCACACACATTTACAAAACACCTCTGTGTTGATGTGCTTGCCCACCAACAGGCCAAAGGTGCCAGACAGTACTCTGTACACTTTTTGAATCTACTGCAACACCCACAGGCTAGGCACCACTTTTGGGAGGACTGCTTTACAGTCTCCTATGCATAGTATGTCAATCTACAGCCACACGTGTGTGAAGGGAAAATATTACTTACTCCTACTTCTTCAAAGAAAAATAGTTGCACAGTTCAGGCTCAACAACTAGATGGCAGGAGTATGCACAGCTTGTGAATCTACAGCATTACATGCCACAAACAGATGTCTACTGGGTAAGTAACATTTTCCGTATTTGCCTTTGGTACCACTTTTTGCTTAGTAAGGATTCTTTCTAAATGTACCTAACATCAAACAGATAGAAGCACATTAAAATGGTGGCATTCAAATGGTTCCTTAATTGATGCCCAAAAAACAAAGGTGATTTTTCAGTGCTGGATTTATTCATTGTTGGTTCCAATTAGCCAGTGATAAAAATGGAATGTTGTAGGAAGTTGGCTCTGTATGCACTATTTCAAAGTAAGAAATAGCATGCACAGAGTCCAAGGGTTCCCCTTAGAGGTAAGATAGTGGCAAAAAGAGATCATTCTAATGCTCTATTTTGTGGTAGTGTGGTCGAGCAGTAGGCTTATCAGAGGGTAGTGTTAAGCATTTGTTGTACACACACAGGCAATAAATGAGGAACACACACTCAATTCCAGGCCAATAGATTTTTATATAGAAAAATATATTTTCTTAGTTTATTTTAAGAGCCACAGGTTCAAGATTTACAAACAATACTTTAAATGAAAGGTATTTCACTTAGGAACTTTGAATTAGCAAAATAGCATATACAGTTTTCACACAAATGGCAATAAGCTATTTTAAAACTGGACACAGTGCAATTTTCAACAGTTCCTGGGGGAGGTAAGTGTTTGTTAGTTTTGCAGGTAAGTAAACCACCTACAGGGTTCAAAGTTGGGTCCAAGGTAGCCCACCGTTGGGGGTTCAGGGCAACCCCAAAGTTACCACACCAGCAGCTCAGGGCCGGTCAGGTGCAGAGGTCAAAATGGTGCCCAAAACGCATAGGCTTCAATGGGTAGCCACCACCTGGGCAAGGGAGAGGGCCACCTGGGGGTCGCTTCTGCACTGGAGGTCGGATCCTTCAGGTCCTGGGGGCTGCGGGTGCAGTGTCCTTACCAGGCGTCGGGTTCTTAGAAGCAGGCAGTCGCGGTCAGGGGGAGCCTTTGGATTCCCTCTGCAGGTGTCGCTGTGGGGGCTCAACTCTGGCTACTCACGGGCTCTCAGTCGCCGGGGAGTCCTCCCTGTAGTGTTGGTTCTCCACAAGTTGAGCCGGGGGCGTCGGGTGCAGAGTGCAAAGTCTCACGCTTCCGGCGGGAAACGTGTGTTCATTCAAAGTTGCTTCTTTGTTGCAAAGATGTTTCTTCTTTGGAGCAGAGCCGCTGTCCTCGGGAGTTCTTGGTCCTTTTAGATGCAGGGTAGTCCTCTGAGGCTTCAGAGGTCGCTGGACCCTGTGGAACGTGTCACTGTAGCAGTTCTTTTGAAGTGGGGAGACAGGCCAGTAGGGCTGGGGCCAAAGCAATTGGTGTCTCCGTCTTCTCTGCAGGTTTTTCAGCTCAGCAGTCCTTCTTCGTCTTAGGTTGCAGGAATCTTATCTTGCTAGGTTCTGGGAGCCCCTAAATACTCGATTTAGGGGTGTGTTTAGGTCTGGGGGGTTAGTAGCCAATGGCTACTAGCCCTGAGGGTCGCTACACCCTCTTTGTGCCTCCTCCCTGAGGGGAGGGGGGGCACATCCATAATCCTATTGGGGGAATCCTCCATCTGCAAGATGGAGGATTTCTAAAAGTCAGAGTCACCTCAGCTCAGGACACCTTAGGGGCTGTCCTGACTGGCCAGTGACGACTCCTTGTTTGTGGGGCCGTGGCCGGAGGGGGCGGGCAACTCCCCTAGCTGGAGTGCCCTGGGGTGCTGTAACAAAGGGGGTCAGCCTTTGAGGCTCACCGCCAGGTGTTACAGTTCCTGCAGGGGGAGGTGAGAAGCACCTCCACCCAGTACAGGCTTTGTTACTAGCCACAGAGTGACAAAGGCACTCTCTTCATGTGGCCAGCAACATGTCTGGTGTGTGGCAGGCTGGCAAAACTAGTCATCCCACACTGGTAGTCGGGTATGGTTTCAGGTGGCAACTCTAAGATGCCCTCTGGGGTGTATTTTACAATAAAATGTACACTGGAATCAGTGTGCATTTATTGTGCTGAGAAGTTTGATACCAAACTTCCCAGTTTTCAGTGTAGCCATTATGGTGCTGTGGAGTTCGTGTTTGACAGACTCCCAGACCATATACTCTTATGGCTACCCTGCACTTACAATGTCTAAGGTTTTGCTTAGACACTGTAGGGGCATAGCGCTCATGCACCTATGCCCTCACCTATGGTATAGTGCACCCTGCCTTATGGCTGTAAGGCCTGCTAGAGGGGTGACTTATCTATATCTCTGGGCAGTGTGAGGTTGGCATGGCACCCTGAGGGGAGTGCCATGTCGACTTAGTCATTTTCTCCCCACCAGCACACACAAGCTGGCAAGCAGTGTGTCTGTGCTGAGTGAGGGGTCTCCAGGGTGGCATAAGACATGCTGCAGCCCTTAGAGACCTTCCCTGGCATCAGGGCCCTTGGTACCAGGGCTACCAGTTACAAGGGACTTACCTGGATGCCAGGGGGTGCCAATTGTGGAAACAAAGGTACAAGTTAGGGAAAGAACACTGGTGCTGGGGCCTGGTTAGCAGGCCTCAGCACACTTTCAAATCATAACTTGGCAGCAGCAAAGGCAAAAAGTCAGGGGGTAACCATGCCAAGGAGGCATTTCCTTACAAATGTCAATCACATCAACAACAGATTTCTCACATCTACCTTCCTCCTCTTCCCTGTTCTGTGGAGTGGATTTCAGGGGTTTCTAAGGTTCCAACCTGGATAATAACAATCAACAAACTGACATCAGTGTGTAGGGAGAGAGCCCTATATGCTGCCCCATGTCGTCATATCTGCCTGGAGGTGGAAGGGAGGAGGAGGCATTGGCTGGTGCTGGATACGGTCTGGCAGATGGAGATTCACAAGGTGAAGAATATGCTGTTAGAACAGAGTATCTACCAGAAAGAAAGTTACTGGGCCAAGTCACTTCATCAGCACCAGAAAAAACATTTTGAAAATACTATATGTTAGACCTGACATACCTTAGGGTGGTCACCCCTAACTTTTTGGACTCTGTTTTTGCTGGCTTTTAGACTCTGCGCACTTCACCACTGCTAACCAGTGCTGAAGTGCATATGCTCTCTCCCTTCAAACATGCTAACTTTGGATCATACCCAATTGGATTATTTAATATGGGCACTGTATGTGCCTAGGGCCTGTACATTAAATGCTACTAGTGGGCCTGCAGTACTGGTTGTGCCACCCACTCAAATAGCCCCTTACCTTTTCCTAGGCCTGCCATGGCAAGGCCTGTGTGTGCAGTTTCACTGCCACTTTGACTTGGCATTCAAAAGTACTTGCCAAGCCTAAAGCTCCCCTTTTTCTACACATAAGTCACCTCTAATGTGTGCCCTAGGTAACCCCTAGAGCAGGGTGCTGTGTGGGTAAAAGGCAGGACATGTACCTGTGTAGTTTACCTGTCCTGGTAGTGTAAAACTCCTACATTCGTTGTTACACTACTGTGAGGCCCGCTCCCTTCATAGGCTAACATTGGGGCTGCCCTCATACATTGGTGAAGTGGCAGCTGCTGATATTAAGGGAGTAGGAGGTCATATTTAGTATGGCCAGAATGGTAATACAAAATCCTGCTGACTGGTGAAGTTGGATTTAATATTACTATTTTAGAAATGCCACTTTTAGAAAGTGAGCATTTCTCTGCACTTAAATCTTTCTGTGCCTTACAATCCACGTCTGGCTAGGTTTAGTTGACAGTTCCTTGTGCATTCACTCAGACACACCCCAAACACAGGGTACTCAGCCTCACTTGCATACATCTGCATTTTGAATGGGTCTTCCTGGGCTGGGAGGGTGGAGGGCCTGCTCTGACACAAAGGACTGCCACACCCCCTACTGGGACCCTGGCAGACAGGATTGAACTGAAAGGGGACCTGGTGCACTTCTAAACCACTCTTTGAAGTCTCCCCCACTTCAAAGGCACATTTGGGTATAAAACAGGGCCTCTGCCCTACCACCTCAGATACTTGCTGTAGAAGAAACCTGAACCAGAACCTGCATCCTGCCAAGAAGAACTGCCTAGCTGCTCAAAGGACTCACCTGTCTGCTTTCTACAAAGGATTGCTGCCTTGCTGTTGGCCTGCTGCCTTGCTGAACTCTTGTCTGGCTGCCAAAGTGCTCTCCAAGGGCTTAGATAGAGCTTGCCTCCTGTTCCCTGAAGTCTCAGGACCAAAGAGACTTCTCTTTTTCATTTGGACTCCTCGTGCGCCGAAAAATTCGACGCACAGCTTGCTCCGCGGTGAGAAAATCGCCGTACGCCGACGCTGCCCGACGTGACGCCTACGGGGGACCGGAACTTCGACGCATGGCCTCGCATGGACAACGCCACCCGGCTTCCAGAGAGGAAATCGACGCGACGCCTGCCGTGAGAAAGAAAATTCCACGCACAGCCTCCCGGAACGACGCGTAGCCTGATAACAAGCCGAGGAATCCACGCACAGACCCTGGGACATCTGGTAATCCCGCGAACCATAGGAGGAGTCGGACCGCGTGCCAGAAAACTACGCACGTCTTCCCCGAGTGAAAAATAACGACACAAGTCCGTGTGTGAAGGGGCGAAACCGACGCACACACCATTTTTCTTCCCGCAGAACGACGCACGTCTCCCCGCGTGAAAAATAACGACGCAAGTCCGTGTGTGAAGGGGCGAAACCGACACACACACCATTTTTCCACGCATCTCCTCCTCTGCGGCCCTCTGCGGAGATTTTCCACTCCAAACCAGGTACTTTGTGCTTGAAAGAGACTTTGTTTGCTTTTTAAAGACTTAAGACACTTTGGCCCTCATTCTGACCCTGGCGGTCTTTTCGCAAGACCGCCGAGTTACCGCCGCGGTGAAGACCGCCGACCGCGGCAGTATGCCGCTGTGCGCATTCTGACCGCTGGGAGCGTTCCGCCGGAAAAACGCCAGCAGCCACACTGGCGGTCGGCGGGAAAGTGGAGACTGGTCAACCTCCACCGCCACGCCAGCAGAACACCGCCCACAGAATTACGACCCACATTTCTGTGTGGCGGTCTTCTGTTGGCGGTCTTCTGTTGGCGGTCACCTCCCCATGGCTCCCGTCGCCTCCCGGAGGACCAACGCACAAGGTAAGTTGATCGTCCGTGAGGGGAGGGGGTGGGGGGGGTGTTGTGTGATGTGGGCGTGCATGGGGGTGTGCGTGTGAGTGTGTAGAGGGGGTGTGTGAGTGCGTGTATGCGGGCGGGGGGTGCTGCTGTGTCTATGGGTAATGTGTGCTGTTCGGCAGGTGCGCATGTCTGCATGTATGTGTGCGGGTATGTGTCCCCGTTGTGTATGTGTGTGTAGGGGGTGTGTATATGTGCATGTTGGGGGTGTGTGCATGTCGGGGTGCATGTATGTGCATGTCGGGCTGGGGGTGGGGAGGGGGTTCGTACCACCTCTGGGGGGTGGCAGGGGGGTGGAGGGTGTGGGGGGAGGACTCGGGTGGGTAGTGGGGGGTGGGGGAGACCCCTATCAGTGCCAGGGAAGGAATTCCCTGGCCCCGATAGTGCTTACCGCCATGGTTCACACGGCGGTTCCCGCCCGCAAGAAACCGCGGCGGTAGGCAGGGTCATAATACCCTTGGCGGTCTTGGGACGACCGCCGGGCCGGAGTGCGCAAACTCCAGCCCGGCGGTCATGACCGCCGTGGCGGTCGGAGTGGAGAAGTGGCGGTCGGTCGCGGCGGGGACCGCCGCGGTCAGAATGCCATTTTTAATACCGCCGGTCTGTTCGCGGTCCGACCGCCGTCTCTCCGCCGACCGCCAGGGTCAGAATGAGGGCCTTTATATCACTTTTCAGTGATATTTCTACAAATTCTTATTGCATCTTTGATTGTGTTGAACTACAAATATCCAGATAAATACTCTATATTTTTCTAAGCACTGTGTGGTGTATTTTTGTGGTGCTATATGGTGTTATTGTATGATTTATTGCACAAATACTTTACACATTGCCTTCTAAGTTAAGCCTGACTGCTCGTGCCAAGCTACCAGAGGGTGGGCACAGGATAATTTGGATTGTGTGTGACTTACCCTGACTAGAGTGAGGGTTCTTGCTTGAACAGAGGGTAACCTGACTGCCAACCAAAAACCCCATTTCTAACACTATACAATAACCAAATCTTGCGTTCCCAAAAAATCTATAAAGCCAGCAGTAAAACAAGCATTTGGAAAGTCAAAAGATATGGCTTGAATTAACTAAAAAAACTGCAGCAACGGTAGGTACAGAAAGAGATAGGCTGCAAACTGACATCACAAATACTGTGGTGCAGTATGGCACGCATGTTTGCACACACAAACACATTAAAGAAGACCTTTTGGCCTTACCAATCCTGGTTGTCATAGTGTTTCAGGTCTATAGATTAAAACGCATTTACAAATGCAATATATTTTACCGAGAAGTAGTTTTATGAAACAAGTACAGTATTAGTCCTAGTGAACAATGTGTAGGCAATTCTCAACATTTCTGCTGGAACAACAATAACAAATCAAAGGTATGACAGTTCAAAAGTATCTACTTTTAAATCAGCTTTATAAACGTACTCAGCAACAGATTATTATTCAACATTCGAAATAAGAAATTAACACCCAACATAACTAATTTAACAAACAAAGCAAAAACCAATCTCTCTCACCTAACAGATTAATCTGCCATGCACCTATGCTGCACGCGCGTACAGAGAGCGAGAGCACTTCACTGCAGATCAAAATATACCATTTGCTAGCATCCACTGGGGTAAACCGGTGCCACTCACGCTGCCCTCCTGGCGCAGCTGGTTAACGCTGACAGTCACGTAGGCAGTCAGTCTGGTCGGCGCCCAGAGGCAGACCATGAGGCAGGAACAGGCATGGTGAAGCAAGGGAGGGCTGTCAGCAGCATCAGCGCGCCTTCAAGTAGCTGCAGGACAAGTTGTGAAGACGCTAATATCTATGGCTCGAGCAGCGCCCGTCACCCTAGCATAAGCCATGCCGACGGACAGGAAGCACGCACCAGGAGCCTCCAAAAGGTTATTAAAGTCTTACAGTATGAGGAACAAATTAATACTTTAAATCAAACTGAGTTTCTGTGAAACTAATTTTATTGTAGTTTTTATATAGATACTTTTTAGGTAATGTACAAAAGAAATGCCCAATTTCAGTTTGAGCCTTACTCTATATACTATTTACAAATATGTTACCTTGTAACAGAGAAACTATTAAAATAAGCGCAAGTCCTGTGAAGACTGTGAGCCGGAGGCGGAAGCACTTTACATGATTGCAGGGAGCCGCGTGCACATAACCTCTTCCCCGAAGGTGCACACTTTCGCACAGACTGAAAAAACGAAAACGGATTCATCTGCGCTCCTTAGGAAATAAACTGATGCGTCTAAGACGAATAAACTTCTTAACAAAAAAGGACAGAGAAGAGCAGGCATTGCAGCCTTATAGCACAGCATCACACGTCCAAGCTAGAATTGTCACCGTCACTTCCGCACATAGGATCCCAGGAAACACGTGCCTGTCCTCGTGTGCCTCGAAAGTACTCCCGAGTATCGCACAGTTCTGTTTTCCTGGAATAAGACGTCACTTCGTCTTCTTTCCTTTACCCTTGCCTTTTTTAACTTCTCCGCTTTTTTCTGACTTTGAGGCAGCCTTTGAAGCTTTCATTTTCTTGGCCTGCAAAGAGCAACATTGCATATTAAAAATAACTAGAAATCATATTTCTTCTAATTATCGAATACAGTACTTTAATAATTACCAAAATGACATTTTCGAATGGTGAAAAAGAGCACTCGACTGTCCTGTCACATTAAGGTATCCTAGCTGATGTTTACTTTTTTTCAATTCCAGGTTTTTATTTTAGCAGTATTCAATAATTGCTAATACAACAGGAACATATATGAACATATGCGATAATAATGTCACAGAGGGTGCGTCTCTCTGCCGATACAATAAAAAAAAAAAAAAAAAAACAAACAAACAAACAACGGACTGGCTTTAACTCGCCAGCCCCTCTACACTTCCCTACATACTTACTCTGCTCTACTAACATGGCAGAGATTGCTTTAAAGTGCAATTATAGACCGCTCAAAACACGATGTGTGGATTACCTTTGAAAGAGTCTAAAATGACAGAATTCTGCAAATTACTTTAAATTATTATTCACATGATCTTGCCTCTTACGGGAAGCTATCGATGGCTCCCATAAGCATCACAGATTCCCTTTTGCTGAAGGGGGGAGGGAAGGGTCTGAATCTCCAAGACTTAGCTGAAGTGGCCTTCAGGGAATCTATTATTCTGCTCTTTTGGCTATGTTTCCCCTTGCAGCTATCCAAAAATGCACTTCACCGCGCGTAAATGGTGGTTACCTGCTTCGGACAGACTCCAGCAGCTGCCACACTTACTAGGATGATGCACTTTCAGACTGGCTCATGTGTAATGCCATTCATGAAGCAATTTATACTATAGTCTGCTTTAGCAATGACATATATGTTTTGCTGGCCTGCCTCTGCGTCAGCGTGTCTTTCCGGGTCTGATCACGTTCCTATTGTGCCTTCTATTTGGTTGGGCTCAGAAACGAGAATAAGCTGATTACTTTTACACGCTCTCGCCAACAGATACATTTTACGGTGGATTTAGATGGTAGTAATAACTGTCAATATTTCCAAACTTCAAATTTAGTTATACGGTCACAGAAAGACTCCGTTTCCTCTTGTGGAGCAGTTCAACCAGTTGACGTCATGTCCCTTGTCAACGCTTTAACATTACCTGCCTTGATTACAGATGTGACTGGCTAGCACAATGAGTGGGGATGAAAGGTGAGGGAATACTGGTTAAGCCTCTAAATGCTGTAACGCAGGCCTGTGTTGCTATTTTGGTTGTATTTGGCGTATAGGGATTTTTATCAGTCAAAGTTGCTTAGCTGGCCCACAAGTTCTGTTCTGGGTGTAGCCTGTTTCATGTGTTCACAGTAATGCGCCAAAGCTCTTTTGCTGTTTCAGCAAGTATCCTTAGTCCATAAACATCAGTCTTCACCAAAGTTGAGCATGCCACTCCTTCTGTGGAAGTGTGATGAAAACTGGGCTGTTTTACTAGGATCATGTTAAACAGGTGAATCGGCAAGACATGCATTCTCTTTGTGATATGCTGCACTCTCCATCCCCACTGTAAAAGGACTATTCCAGTTCACTTTACTCTAGTCAGTCTAGGGCTACTCCAGTTGGGTCTATAAAAAAATCAATTTTTATAAACTTAAATAGCTAGGGTTATAGCCTGGCTTGCGGGTATTGTGGTAGCTATTAGTGACATTAATTCACAGATATTTGCTACATCCAATGACACATTTTTCAGTTTACCTAAGGACACGTTCAGAATTTCAGATTTCAAAGAACCAGTAATTAATTAATTTATGAAAAGGTAAGTGCAAGGGCCCAAAGATTTTCTAAGAAGCCTATCACGGGCCAAACATAATGGCTACTTAGACTTGATTGCACCTCATGCCTCTTCAACCATCCTGTCTCTTTACCTCACTTGCAGGTTACTTGTTATCCTTTCAAAATTTCAAAAAGTCACTTTATTTCCATAGCAAAGGCAACATCCAAAGTAATGACACGAGAAAAAAGAATCTGCCAACACGTGTTTCGCCCCCTCTGGCTATATAAGCCGGGGCTTTCTCAAGGCTGAAAGAGAAAAGAAAAATCAAACTCGCTGATAATGTTGATCAAAATACGGCGAAAAATAATTATCGAGATACCTTCAAAAAACCACCGAAAAGTGAGCAAAAAAACAAAATCCTGTGTGAAAGAGTTACCGATGTGAAATTCCAAGGTTGGAAAAGTCTTAAACCCAAACATGGGAAAAAATTAGTAAGCTATTAAAGTGAGATACAGAGTCCTTGAGAATAAGAAAGAAAACAGTTTGGAATCATACAGAACCAAGCTTGCTACAAGTGCTGTGATGTTATTCAGTCTGAGTAGTTAGAAAGAAAAAGAGAAACTGTGAATACAACAAAAATATTAAATCCGAGAGATAAACAAGGTCACTTCGACTAGTATCATGATCACTCTAATTTAAAGAGAAATCTTTTAAGAGAGATTTTTTTATTTATTATTACAGAAAAATGTACAGGAGAGAGATGAAATAGTGATTGAGCATTTGGTGCCCAAGTCCAGAAAAAACTAGAGGTGCCCCAAAGAAGGTAAACCAATACTAGAGAGTGAGAGGTGAAAAAATGATGAAACAAATTGAGCTAACATACCGTAAGAGTTAACAAGCATTTATAATTTTAATATTAAGTCAGTCATATTCTGTAAAGAAACATTAATCAAATGTTGAGGCATTTCAGACTTAAAAGAGAAACGTGAGAAAAAATAAATAATAATAATGATATCAACGATAGTGTAATTGAATAACTAACTAAACAAATTATAAATGCTTGTTAACTTTTTCCCATGTTTGGGTTTAAGACTTTTCCAACCTTGGAATTTCACATCGGTAACTCTTTCACACAGGATTTTGTTTTTTTGCTCACTTTTCGGTGGTTTTTTGAAGGTATCTCGATAATTCTTTTTCGCCGTATTTTGATCAACATTATCAGCGAGTTTGATTTTTCTTTTCTCTTTCAGCCTTGAGAAAGCCCCGGCTTATATAGCCAGAGGGGGCGAAACACGTGTTGGCTGATTCTCTTTTCTCGTGTCATTACTTTGGATGTTGCCTTTGCTATGGAAATAAAGTGACTTTTTGAAATTTTGGAAGTAAAACGTCTGAATAGCACTGCAATAAACTTTGAACTTGATAACCCCAAGATTTCTTAGAGTGGGACTTTACCTTTTTCCTGTATTTCTAGAGGACTTTGGGTCCCTGTCCTCTGGTCAAGTCCCCCACCTTGTGAATAAGGCACTTTACACAGGAGAATAGTGACTTTGGACCCTCTCCAGTATCGGAGCTTTGCTTTACTTGTTATCCTTGCTTGCTCGCATTGTTAATGTTTTTAGGTCTTCTACCTACTTTCTACATGTTATGCCTTTCTTACTGTGGGTCAAGTTCTGGTCCCCAAAAATGAGTGCTGGTGCCACATCACCTGCAACCCTTGCAAAAAACAGCAGATGATGGACGGAGTGCAGAGCAAATCAAACATTCACAGATCTGGGTTTAATCCATCAGTTTTGTTTGCTCGCCACACCATTCCAGTTAGGACCCAGCCATATGCAAATCAGTCTTGACCCTGTTCCCCGTGGGAACAGTCCAGCCCGAACTGCCAGGCCAGGTCCTCCCTGAACCATAAACAAGCATCCTCGGACGGGTTTCAGGGTATCACCCTTCATCAGTCAGGCTAGCTTGAATATGGTGGCATAGCAAGCACGGGACCCATGTTTGGGCATACCCTTCCCACTTGGGGCGGCACATGCAAAAACAAGAGATAGACGGAATGCAGAGAAAATCAAACATTCACTCCCAGTCATAAATCTGGGTTTAATCCATTCGTTTTTTTGCTTGTCATGCCATTCCAGTTTGGAACCAGGCATATGCGAATCAGTCTTGACAATGTTTCCCATGGAAACAGTTCAGCCCAAACTGCCAGGCCAGGTCCTCCCTGAACCAGAAACAAGCATTCTGGGACCGGTTTCAAGGTGTCACCCTTCATCAGCCAGGCTACCTAATTTGTGCAACTTGGCACAAATTAGGAACTAGACAGAACTATGTGGAATTGATCTTGTAGCCTGAGACCTTGCACAGCTATTAGGTTCATGCATTATTAGTTCCTTGATGGAGGTCAGCAGCCTGTTAAATTTAATAACATTATCCACAGACCATTTTAGTTTATGTTTAGCTTGTTGATGCTTGGCTTTTTGTACTGGTATAATTTTACTTACTGGTGCATCTGTGGTCCTACAAACAAAAGTGCCACTGTGGGCATCTCTTGTGTGCTGTCTTTGAATTTGATTTTCTGGACAATACAATGTTTGGCTATATCTGGACACAAGGTGTGGAAGCTCATCATTTGCGTTTCTCCTTTGACTCTACATTTACAAATCATACTACTTGTGTACCATTCTCCCAAAGGAGTCGGAGATCTTTATGGTACCAGGCAGTACAAACATTCAATAATCAACTGAGCTTCACCTAGCCCTGAACCAAGAGTTATTATCCTGGCGAAAACAGTAACATCACCACTGATGTAAAGTGAAGGTAAAATGTGAAAGCTAGTAGCATGATAAAAAAGAACCTTAATCATTGCATCGGTCTCAATATCCTCATCCTTTTCGTCAGGCAGTGAGTCGTCCAAGGTTGGGTCTTCA
Organism: Pleurodeles waltl; assembly: GCF_031143425.1. Lineage (NCBI taxonomy): Eukaryota > Metazoa > Chordata > Amphibia > Caudata > Salamandridae > Pleurodeles > Pleurodeles waltl. The sequence goes on along the minus strand of NC_090437.1, from coordinate 1,025,472,918 downwards.
TTCATTTCAGAATCAGGCAGAGATGCTGCCCCCCGTTTCGATGCTTTCACCACCTGAAGTGAATAAGGAGTCATATGGGCTTCTTTGTTATAGCCCCGGGTGAATGCGGCTTTGACCTAAGAGGAGATGAGAAAGCACACATTAGCCTCAAAAGCGCTGAAAACAATGTATCCAAACTATGCAGTTGTTTGACTTATAAAACTGAGCATTGCGTTTTCCCTATATGGTACCATTCACCTACATCTTTTGCAAATCAAGTGTATGTAAAGTGTTTCCTAAAATCTTGTGTTAGTTCAAAGCCTGGGTCAAACAAAATGTGATAGCATTCTAGCAGATATGGTTTGAAAGACAGACATCCAATTGATAATTCCACTACTGTAGTTTGTGCAGAACACAATTTAAAGTATCAAAACTTAAGTGCATCATAAAAATATGGACTGAGATTAAAGGATGTTTGGAGTGCTTAATCGTTGAGAAAAGGCACATTGCTCACTTCAAAAAGCTACACAGTATAAATGGCGCATAAAAGGTTTATATGAAAAGAACTGGCTAAACAAACAAGTTACTCACCTTTGGCAATGCTCTTGCTGGTTGATACTCTAACTGCAGATTTCCCACCTTGGTAGTCAACCCAGGTGCCAGTCAGGATCTAGAAGCCCAAAAAGCAGTATTCTTGCATGCTGGTAAGTGGCCCTGTGCAAATTGAAGATGGTTCTGGGATGTGGTCTCTGGTCTCTATGGGACTATTAGAGAACGCCTGCGCTCGGACCTACGAGTGAGTTACTGTGCCTGTGCTGGCAAGAGCAGCTCTCCAGGAATCTCCTGGCTGAGGACTGAGCTAAAGTATTCATGGCAAAGAAGAAGGAATTGGGGAGACATGCTGTAAGGAAATGCCTCCTTGGCATGGTTACCCCCTGACATTTTGCCTTTGCTGATGCCAAGTTATGATTTGAAAGTGTGCTGAGGCCTGCTAACCAGGCCCCAGCACCAGTTTTCTTTACCTAACATGTACCTTTGTTTCCACAATTGGCACCCCCTGGCACCAAGGGCCCTGATGCCAGGTAAGGTCTCTAAGGGCTGCAGCATGTCTTATGCCACCCTGGGGACCCCTCACTCAGCACATACACACTGCTTGCCAGCTTGTGTGTGCTGGTGGGGAGAAAATGACTAAGTCGACATGGCACTCCCCTCAGAGTGCCATGCCAACCTCACACTGCCTATGGCATAGATAAGTCACCCCTCTAGCAGGCCTTACAGCCCTAAGGCAGGGTGCACTATACCATAGGTGAGGGCATAGGTGCATGAGCACTATGCCCCTACAGTGTCTAAGCAAAACCTTAAACATTGTAAGTGCAGGGTAGCCATAAGAGTATATGGTCTGGGAGTCTGTCATGCATGAACTCCACAGCACCATAATGGCTACACTGAAAACTGGGAAGTTTGGTATCAAACTTCTCAGCACAATAAATGCACACTGATGCCAGTGTACATTTTATTGTGAAATACACCCCAGAGGGCATCTTAGAGATGCCCCCTGAAAACATACCCGACTTCCAGTGTGGGCTGACTAGTTTTGCCAGCCGTGCCACACACCAGACATGTTGCTGGCCACATGGGGAGAGTGCCTTTGTTACTCTGTGGCTAGTAATAAAGCCTGTACTTGGTGGAGGTGCTTCTCACCTCCCCCTGCAGGAACTGTAACACCTGGCGATGAGCCTCAAAGGCTCATCCCCTTTGTTACAGCGCCCCAGGGCACTCCAACTAGTGGAGATGCCCGCCCCCTCCGGCCACGGCCCCACTTTTGGCAGCAAGGCCGGAGGAGATAATGAGAAAAACAAGGAGGAGTCACTGGCCAGTCAGGACAGCCCCTAAGGTGTCCTGAGCTGAGATGACTCTGACTTTTAGAAATCCTCCATCTTGCAGATGGAGGATTCCCCCAATAGGATTAGGGATGTGCTCCCTCCCCTCAGGGAGGAGGCACAAAGAGGGTGTAGCCACCTTCAGGGCTAGTAGCCATTGGCTACTAACCCCCAGACCTAAACACACCCCTAAATTGAGTATTTAGGGGCCCCCAGAACCAAGCAAGATATTTTCCTGCAACCTGAAGACGAAGAAGGACTGCTGACCTGAAAGCCCTGCAGAGAGTACGGAGACACCAACTGCTTTGGACCCAGCTCTACCGGCCTGTCTTCCGACGTCAAGAAAAACTGCAACAGCGACGCGTTCCCCAGGGTCCAGCGACTTCTGAAGCCTCAGAGGACTACCCTGCATCTAAAAGGACCAAGAACTCCCGAGGACAGCGGCTCTGCTCCAAAGAAGAAACAACTTTGCAACAAAGAAACCAACTTTAAAGGACTGCACGTTTCCCGCCGGAAGCGTGAGACTTTCCACTCTGCACCCGACGCCCCCGGCTCGACCTGCAGGGAAACAACACTACAGGGAGGACTCCCCAGCGACTGCGACCCTGTGAGTAACCAGAGATGACCCCCCTGAGCCTCCCCAGCGACGCCTGCAGAGGGAATCCAGAGGCTCCCCCTGACCGCGACTGCCTGCTTCTAAGAACCCGATGCCTGGTAAAGACACTGCACCCGCAGCCCCCAGGACCTGAAGGATCCGACCTCCAGTGCAGAAGCGACCCCCAGGTGGCCCTCTCCCTTGCCCAGGTGGTGGCTACCCCGAGGAGCCCCCCCCCCCCCCCTTGCCTGCCTGCTTCGCTGAAAAGACCCTTGGGTCTCCCATTGAACTCCATTGCAAACCTGACGCCTGTTTGCACTCTGCACCCGGCCACCCCCGTGCCGCTGAGGGTGTACTTTTTGTGCTGACTTGTGTCCCCCCTGGTGCCCTACAAAACCCCCCTGGTCTGCCCTCCGAAGATGCGGGTACCTACCTGCTGGCAGACTGGAACCGGGGCACCCCCTTCTCCATTGAAGTGTATGTGTTTTGGGCACCACTTTGACCTCTGCCCCTGACCGGCCCTGAGCTGCTGGTGTGGTAACTTTGGGGTTGCCCTGAACCCCCCACGGTGGGCTACCTTGGACCCAACTTTGAACCCTGTAGGTGGTTTACTTACCTGCACAACTAACAAACACTTACCTCCCCAGGAACTGTTGAAATTTGCACTGTCTAGTTCTAAAATAGCTTATTGCCATTTTTGCCAAAACCGTACATGCTATTTTGCTGATTCTAATTTTCTATGATACCTGAGTGAAGTACCTTTCATTTAAAGTATTGATTGTAAATCTTGAAATGGTGGTTCTTAAAATAAACTAAGAAAATATATTTTTCTATATAAAAACCGATTGGTCTGGAATTGTCTTTGAGTGTGTGTTCCTCATTTATTGCCTGTGTGTGTACAACAAATGCTTAACATTACCCTCTGTTAAGCCTACTGCTCGACCACACTACCACAAAATAGAGCATTAGAATTATCTCTTTTTGCCACTATCTTACCTCTAAGGGGCACCCTTGGACTCTGTGCATGCTATTTCTTACTTTGAAATAGTACATACAGAGCCAACTTCCTACACATGCTTAAATCTTTTAGTATTGAACTAAATGCCACAGAGTTTGAACCGGCAGCAGTAGTGACCAAAGATGGCTAAGGCATCTGCCTTGGTGGATTTCACGGCCGTCGACCTGATTTTGCAGCCTAACTTATCAAGACGTCTCCCATGTCTATCAGGAGGACAGTTACAGGATTTTTGACTGCCTCTGAGCCTGTGCTGTAATAATGGAATCCAGCTTACATATGCAGTTATACATGCCAGTGCAGACTTCAGTGCTCTGTTTTTCTTTTCAAGGCCCAGTATCACTGTACCATGGCTGGTGTGTGCGTGGGTTTGAGCCCTTCTTTCCAGGTATAATCTATGACAGGGTTGAACTTAGTTGTCTTTCTGGGCTGTTCCTCAAAATCCTACAAGAAGCAGTGCTTCTCCACTGAACATCAAGATGCTCATTATACTCCCTTGTGACCACGGAGCCCAGTGGCTCGAAGACTCTCAAATGCTAAACTTGGTGATTGTGCACAAAGGAGACTCCGAGTGTAAGTGACTTCCTAAGTTGTCTGAGCGCTGCACGCCATACGTGATAGGTGAATAGTAAAACAGGATTTTATGCTCCTCCATTATGCTTGGAGTCACCACCTGAATACTCTGACAATGTCTAGCAGACAGAATTTTTTTGAATCCTCATGCAGACAAGAGGTGACCATCTGTATAAAAACAAGGTCCTGATATTTGTGTCATATGTAATAGCAGCACATATGGCAAATGGAAAACCCTCATGCCATGTACACAGGGTACAGTTCTGAAATCTTGAACTTCGGCCTCAATTCATTCCAGAGAAGACCTTTGATCATTAAGACTATTTCCTTTACAAGTAGTCTAGGGATAGCCATTGCCAACATATTAAAGACATAATTAAACTATGGAGCAATGTTCATTTTAATCACCTGCATCCTTTAACAGAGACATCGATACGGAAGTAGTCACCGCTGGAAATGTTCTGAGCAACAATGGTTTGATGTTACCCTAAGCCGCATTTCTCAAAACCTGATTAACTAACATCCAATAACTTCAAGACATGCAGTTGCCTAAAGTAACAGGCAAACGCCTCAGGAATATTAAGATGGTATGTTAGTAATGTACCATCCTCTTTCCTAAGAGCTGACATGGCAGAACCTGGGGCTAGATGTACTCAATGATTTAGCCGTCCAAAAACCTGTGAAATCTCTAAATTACAAAATGATTCTAATGCATTTTTCACATCCCTGACTGAATATGCCTTGCTGTGGATTAATCGGAGGCACTATGAGCGTTTTGTGAAGGCTCGCCATCACCTGGCACTGCATCATCAGAGAGAATTTAGGGCCAGATGTACTAATATACTAGTCGCAAATTGTGCACAAAAAGTTTAACAACCACCATTTGTTTTTGTGAAGAAGCCTATGTACTTATAGGTCAGTTCCTAAAGCAAGGAATAGGAGGTCATATAATGACCTGCCCCATATCTATTCATTAGACAGGTTGCAATTTGGAAACCAGTGAAACTGGCTGCAATAAAGACATTGGAAGGTCAAATTTATTTGTTGCTCATTCTTGGCGGGCATGAAAATGACCAATGTTGTTCCGTGGAGATTTTAGTTGCAGAGGACTCTTGCTGATGTCTTTAGGTAGAATGAAGCTCTGCCATTCTTCCTCCTCTTGGTGATCACCTTCCTTCTACCGTCCTTTTTCCATACCTCACCATCCTCTTCATTTACGGATGAATACCGACTGCTATGGGGGAAGAGGAGAATCGTGGTCTCCCATGTCCCTATGCGTTGCGCTACAGAACATGGTGATGGGGTCAGTGATGATAGACATGGCAGAGATTCTGAAGAAAAAACTTGTGGTTGAGGTTGTGGTGTAGGTGGCAGAGACAGTATCAGTAGATACGACAGCGGTGGTGGTATGAAGGAAGAAACAAGTGGAGGGTAGAAATTCTGCAAAAGAGGAGTCCCCCACCCCTCCCACAGACACAAAGGGCTATCAGCCCTCCCCATTTTATGTAAATGAGATCTATTATAGTAGACCCTGTATAGGATGTTGAATTGAATCAGTATCAGTCTGGCCTGAATGGCCATCTACCTGGGGTGCATCAACAACGCCTCCCAATCAATATTTTCTAGGGGTCCTACATCGGACTCCTATCTTTCCCCGGGTTTTCCTAAGTTGTCTGGGATATTATTCAGAATGGTCTGGTATAGCTGTGATACCATCCAGTGGGTAATCTCGCACCCCAGGACCCAGCTCTTCAGTGGATTGGCGTCTTGAAGCTCCTTGCTTAGCATGCTCTCCGCCTCTAGGGCATGAGAGATTTGCATATATCGGACCATCTGATTGGGGGCTAAGGTGTATGCTTGTTGGAGTGTCTTGAACGTCTTGAGCCACCCCTCAACAGGACACCCACGGTGTCCATACCAATTTTCTCACAGCTGTGAAATCTGGTGAGTTTGCCCACTTCTGCCAAGGAGGTGCCTTTCCACAAGGGGAATGGGTACAGTGAGGCTGCCCTTCCACCTCAGGTCCCTGATAGTCCCATCCCAGTTCCTCATGGTCGTCCGGGTTGGTTCCAGTAGGATGTGCCTGTCTTGCTCCCTGTATGTGGAGTGGATGTGTGTCTTCACTACCATTACCGCTCTCTCTACCTGGTATGTAAGCTCATCTTGTGGACTATGTCCCCATTCGTTAATAATGTGTAACTGAGTGGCCCTATGACACACTCGCATTTCTGGCAGTGTGCTAGGCCTCCATCATAAACTGACCTGTACAGTGTTCGCAGGGCCACTCTAGGAGCGCCTCCATCCTAGAGCACTGTGTGGAGCGCTGTATACAACTTAGCAAAGTAGTGTTCAAGGACGAGATACAAGTAGATCTGCAATACACAGAGCAGTTTGGGCAGTGTGATCATTTTTTTACAGGGTGGCTAAATTCGTGTTTGTGGACGTTTTCGGCACCTTTCCATATCAGCTTGGAAGTCCCTTATTACTAAGTTGAGGTCAAGGAAGCGCTCCACATTCATAATGACCTCTATGCCCAAGTATTGAATGCCATTCTTGTTCAGCCTGAAGTCGACTGCAATGTCCTAAGGCCATCCCAGTCTGGTAGAGAACTGACTTATCCTAGTTTATGTAAGTGTGAGTAAGTACCAATATCACTGCCAGGATTGTCCGTTCTGGGTCCAACATGTACACCAATGCACCATCTGCATATGGGTACAGTTTTTCCACGGTGTCCTTTATCTGGGGGAATCCCACTACGTCCACTCTGCAACGCACCAAGCAGGCCGGCGGTTCCAAGCATAGTGCAAACAGCAGAGGCGACAGCAGGCACCTCTGCATAGTAGCTAGATAAATTCTTTATTCGGTTAAAACACATAACCATGAAAGATTGTGGTCCAAAAGCAAGCATGGTTCACCCGACCTCCATGGGCGGGATTGTGGCCCAGCCCCTCTCATCTTGACAATACAACTTAAAAATGGCCCATATGTACACAGGCACGAAGCTCCTACAAACATAAGAAGAAAAAACATTGCAGGCTTTACTTGCTTAAAATGGGCCACCCTTATACAGGAACCAAAAACGTTCGCCTGCGGATAGTACATAAAGTGCAGAACATTACTACATGGGTGATGGTCAGGAGCTGAAGTATTATCACACACACAGGTCTAAGGTACCATCAGCAGCCCAGCCTTGAGGAAAGATGATTCGTTGGAGGAATGAGTTCATCCTAAACCTGGTTAAAAGCTGTTGGTGGTAAATATTAGTAACCCAGGTCAAATATGGCTCAATTGAGTTGACTGATTTTGTCAGATAATATGCCCAGACAGCTAGTTTCCACATTTCAAGACACTCCCTAACAGCAGAAAGGGGCTGAAGGAAATTATGTTTGACCCATGACAAGTCAACCTTAACAATCTTGTCTGAATGGGTGAATAAGCTGGGGCAGCCCAAGACTGCTAATTCCGACTTAACATAGTTCAACTAGGAAACGGCTTTAGAGTTATCCAGAGAGAGGCAGACCCAGACTATAAGCCGATTAAGTTCAGTCTCCCTCTTGCACCATAGCGAAAGCCAACATCAATCAATCAATCAGTTTTTGTAGAGCGTGGCTACTCACCCGTGAAGGTCTCAAAGCGCTGGGGGGAGGGGCCTCATTCGAAGAGCCACGTCTTGAAGTTCTTCCTGAAGATGGTGAGCGACGGGCTTTCTCTGATGTGTGGGCGAGGTTTTTCCAGCTCTTAGCTGCAATGTAGGTGGAGGATCATCCTCCGGCGGTGGTTTTGCGGATGTGAGGGATGGTGGCCAGGGCTATCTGGGCAGAGCAGAGGGATCTGGCGGGGATGTGGATGGAGACGAAGTGGTTCAGGTAGGCTGGTCCAGCGTTGTGTATGGCCTTGTACGTGTGGGTGAGTAGCTTGACGGTGATTCGCTTCTCGACCAGTAGCCAGTGGAGAGTCCTCAGGTGTTGGAAGATGTGTTCTCGGTTTGGGAGGTCCAGAATGAGTCTGGTGGCTGCGTTCTGGAAGAGTTGTAGTTTTTTGATGTTTCTAGTTGAGGTGCCGGCATAGAGGGCATTGCCGTAGTTGAGCTTGCTTGTGACTAAGGTGTGGGTGACTGTCCTGCGACAGTCTGCTGGGATCCATCCGAAGATCTTTCAAAGTTTGTGGAGATTTTGAGAGCAGGAGGAGGCGACTGAGTAAGAGCCTTAGTTAGATTATGTCTGTGATATATCAAAGAACAAGTTCCTCATTCCCTGCAAATGTAGGGGTGCTTTGAGGTAACCCCAACACCCTCCTAACAAACTTGTTTTTCTCTAACTGAATAGAGCTACAGTCCCAGCACCCGCAAATGTCACTGCCTTAACAGGTTTAAAAGACAAGCTCAGCTGGTTAGATGTTAATCAAGGCTTTTATAGGTTTCTTGCCCACCCTTAAGCTAAAACCCAGGACAGAGCCACACAGCCTGGCTAGTGTAAGCCTTTTCGAACAGATAGAAGGACCCCAGGAAGATTGCTGATCAAAAAGAATACCCAAATAGGTAAAAGTTCGAACTTGAGAGATCTTGGCAGTAAGGCAGAAATGACTTTTGGTTTTAGCTGGCTTTCCTCTGCAACCATCACAAAAGATTTCATAGTGTTCACAGAGAGATCCAGGCCCTCCATGAACACTACATAAGAGTCAAGCAGTAATTGAAGTCCTAGTGCAATCATTGACATAAGGACATCATTGTCTGCATATAAGAGAACAGGCAAGGCCCATGTGTTTGAAACTGGCCCTTGTTGCTGTTACCCCCCCACATTTTGCCTTATACTGATTCTGACTTGACAGAGTGTGCTGGGATCCTGCTAACCAAGCCCCAGCGTTATTTCCCTAAAAATGTACCATTGTCTCCACAATTGGCACACCGATAAGTTGTTTGTAAAAAGGTACCAGTGGTACCAAGGGCCCTGTGACCAGGGAGGGTCCCCAAGGGCTGCAGCATGTGTTATGCCACATTAAAGGACCCCTCACCAAACACATGCACACTGCTTTTGCATATTGTGTGTGTTGGTGGGGAAACAAACGCAAAGTCGACATGGCATCCCTCTCCAGGTGCCATGCCCACAAAACACTGCCTGTGGCATAGGTAAGTCACCCCTCCAGCAGGCCTTACAACCCAAAGGCAGGGCACACCATAGGTGAGGGCATAGCTGCATGATCAATATGCCCCTACAGTGTCAAAGTCCATTCTTAGACAGTGTAAGCGCAGTGTGGCCATATTAAGTATATGGTCTGGTGGTTGTCATTTCGAACTCGACTGCTCCATAATGGCTTGACCGAATACTGGGAGGTCCGGGCACAATAAACTCACACTCAGCCAGTGTTGGATTTATTCTAAAAAGCACACAGAGGGCATCTTAGAGATGCCCCCTGTATTTTACCCAATCATCTAGTGTAGGACTGACTGGTCTGTACCAGCCTGCCACTAGCAGACAAATGACCCCATGGGGTGAGGGTGTTGTGCCCTCTAAGGCCAGAATCAAAGCCTGCTCTGGGTGGAGGGGCTCCACACCTCCCCCTGCAGGAACTTTAACACCTGGCGATGAGCTTCAAAGGCTCAGGCCTCATGTTACAATGCCCCAGGGCACTCCAGCTAGTGGAGATGCACGCCTCCTGGACAAAGCCCCACTTTTGGCGTCAAGTCCGACAGGAAAACAGGGAGGAGTGAGCACCCCAGCTAGGAACACCCCTAAGGTGTTCAGAGCGGAGGTGACCCCCTCCATGCAGAATCCTTCATCTTAGTTTGGAGGACAGGGACAAATAGGATTAGGTGTGTGTCTTCCTCCCCCAAAGAGAGTGGACACAGGAATAGTGTAGCCACCCTCAGGAACAGTAGCCATTGGCTACTGCCCTCTGACCTCTCTAACACCCCTAAATCTTGTATTTAAGGGCTTCCCTGAACCCAGCTCACCAGATTCCTGGTGAACTGACAAAAAGAAGGACTACTAAGCTGAATTCCCAGCAGAGAAGAAGGAAGATAACAACTAAAGATCTTTCAAAGTTTGTGGAGATTTTGAGAGTAGGAGGAGGCGACTGAGTAAGAGCCTTAGTTAGATTATGTCTGTGATATATCAAAGACCAAGTTCCTAATTCCCTGCAAATGTAGGGGTGCTTTGAGGTAACCCCAACACCCTCCTAACAAACTTGTTTTTCTCTAACTGAAAAGAGCTACAGTCCCGGTACCCCCAAATGTCACTGCCTTAACAGGTTTAAAAGACACGCTCAGCTGGTTAGATGTTAATCAAGGTTTTTATAGGTTTCTTGCCCACCCTTAAGCTAAAACCCAGGACAGAGCCACACAGCCTGGCTAGTGTAATCCTTTTCTTGGCCCCAGCCCTCCTGGCCTGTTTCCTGCTTCAAAGAACTTGCACAAGACTAGCGACTCATCCAGCTGGACCAGCGACCTCTGCCAAACTCCAGAGGACTGCCGTGCACCCAAAAGGACTAAGAACTCCTGTGGACAGTGGCAATGTCCAAGAAAATTCAACAACTAAGGACTTTAGCCTCACCCCAAATGTGTGAGTCCTGACCACTCGCCACCCGACACCCACGGCCCGTGTCCAGGTGGTCCAACCAGCTAGAGAGGATCCCTAGGCGATTCTGAGCAAGTGCCCACCCTGGGTTGACCGATCCACCCCTCCACGACGATGCCTGCAGAGGGAATCCTGAGGACCCCCTGACCGTGAAGCTCCAGACGAAGATATCTGAAGCCTAACGACACACTCCACCCACAGTTCCAGGGCCTTGGAGAACCTGACATCCGGTGCCGCAACATTCAGCAGGCAGCCCTACTCCTTGTCCAGCCTGTGGTTTGCCTGAGACGGCCCCCTGGACCTCGCCTGCAGCCTCAGAGACGCCCAGGGTCCCCTCATAGAGAATCATTGGAGACCCGACATCTTGTTTGCTCCCTACTCCTGGCCGCCCCAGCGCCGCTGAGGGTGTATGTTTGGGGCTTACTTGTGGGCCCCCCCAGTGCTCCTCTAAACACCCCAGGTCAGCCCTCCGAAGACGCAGGTACTTACCTGCCTGCAGATCTGAAACAGAGTGCTCCCCAGTCTCCACTGGAGCCCATGTTAATTTTGCCTACACTGTGACCTCTGCACCTGGCCAGCCCCTTGTTGCTGGTGGTGGGTGTTTGGGGTTAACCTGAACCCCAACCTGTGGACTTCCTAACCCCCGGAGATTGGAGCTGTTGTACTTACCTGCACATCGATCTATCTTTTCTCTCTCCCTTCCCCCCGGAACTGTTTCTGAAAATAGCAGAGTCAACTTTTAAAACAGATAACTGCCAATATTTTAAAAACTGTATAACTTATCGATTCATGTGTGAAATACGAAACTATTAAAGTACTTACTTGCAACTTGAATCTTGTGGTTCTAAAAATAAATTAAGAAAATATATTTTTGCTATATAAAAACCATTGGTCTGGAGTTAAGTCATTGAGTGTGTGCTTCTTCTATTCTAAGTGTGTACACAACAAATGCTTTGCACTACCCTCTTATAAGCCTAACTGCTCGACCACACTACCACAAAAGAGAGAATTTGTATTATCTACTTTAGCCTCTGCTAAGCCTCTGGGGAACCCCTGGACTCTGTGCACACTATATCTCACTTTTCTATAATACATACAGAGCCAGATTTCTACATTGGTGGATCAGCAGTGGGGTCTATGACTTTGCGTTTGCTAGACTACTCAGCCAATACCTGATGACACAACTAAATTCCAAAATTGCCTTTAGAAAACTGATTTTTGAATTTGGCAAAGTTTTCTAAATTTCAAAAAATTTAAAGTCCTGCTAGGGCATTGGTTAAGTCCCTTTAGCATTTCTTTTAGATTCAAAAGTTAGATTTAAAAGTTATTCTAAGTTACTAGTCCCTAAAAGTAATCCCCAAACTTAGTAAACAAAATGAGTAGCTCAGGGAACATGGAGGTGGAACTCAACCTCACCTCTTACCTTCATCTTGGGATGAGAGAGTTAAGGAATCTTTTCAACCTCAGAAAATTAAAACAGGTGCCCACCCTACCAAGGTCAAGCTCCAGGAGCTCTTTGCAGATTATACAAGGGGCCACCCTGCTGAGGAGGAAGATCGCCCCTCAGATGGGGAAGACGTTAGGGATCAGGAGGATGAACTTCCTTCTCCTAACCTAACTAGGGAGGGCAGGATCCCAAGGTCCCAGCCTCCAAGGACAGTACTCGTAGGATCTGGGAGTCCCACAGGGGAGTCCAGTTCCTCTAGAAACATTGAGGGCAGCCTCATGAAAAAGACCTCCTTCTAGCAAGGATGGCCAAAAGATTAGCTTTAGAGCAGCAACTCCTGGCTATAGAAAGGGAGAGAGCAGAAATGGGCTTAACACCCACTTACTGTAGCAGCAACATAAGAACTAGAGACAGAGAGTATTCTGACACCCTTTAAAATCCCAAAAGGGATTGTCCCCAAATATGAGGACGGGGATCACATCACCAAGTGGTTCACAGCCTTTGAGGGGGCCTGTGGAAACAGAAGATTAAAAAAGTCTCATTGGGAAGCTCTTCTTTGGGAACTGTTTACTGGTAACTGTAGGGTTATACGCTCCTCACACTCACTGGTGCAGATGCTGAATCCTATGACCACATGACAGCTACCCTCATTGAGGGCTTTGGATTCACCACTGAGGAGTATACTATTGGGTTCAGGGGGGCTCACAAAACCTCAAGCCAGTCCTGGGTTGATTTTATAGACTACTCAGTGAAAACACTGAATGGTTGGGGAACTGGAAATAAAGTGCATGACTATGATGGGCTTTATAACTTGGTAATGAAAGAACACATTTTAAATAACTGCTTCAATGAAAAGTGAAAACACTGAATGGTTGGGGAACTGGAAATAAAGTGCATGACTATGATGGGCTTTATAACTTGGTAATGAAAGAACACATTTTAAATAACTGCTTCAATGAAAAGTGAAAACACTGAATGGTTGGGGAACTGGAAATAAAGTGCATGACTATGATGGGCTTTATAACTTGGTAATGAAAGAACACATTTTAAATAACTGCTTCAATGAAAATTTGTATCACTATCTGGTAGAACTAGGTCCAATTTCTCTCCAAGAATTGGGAAAGAAGACAGACCACTGGTTCAAGACTAGGGTGACCAAGACTTCCACTGGTAGTGACCAAAAGAAGGGGGTTACAAAGCCACCCCAGGAGAAGGTGGGTGGCACTCCCATAAATAAATAAAAATATTCCTCAGTAGGCCCCAAAAGATCTGTCCAGGTGGGTGGGCCCCAAGACACATCCCAAAACAAAGGTGGGTACCAGCGTTAAAACTGGAATGCCACTAAGGCATTGTGCCACAACTGTAGACAGACAGGGCACCACACCAAGGTCACGTCTTGTACTAAAAGCAAACCAATTAGCAAATCCCCAGGGGTAGCTAGTGAAGCCATGGAGGATGACTCCTCAGATGAGAAGGTCCTCATAGCCTTTAACTGGAAAATGGGCCCCACAGGTGAGTTACAGATTCCAGAGGGAAGGAGACACTTCCACCACATATTGGTGAATGGAATCCTAGCCACTGCCCTCAGACACACCACACTTGTGCCAGTCACACAATTGTGCATGACAGGCTGGTAGAACATTCCAAGTGAGATTGCCAGGGTAAGGGTTAGCCCAGAGGAGGTCACTAACAGGCCTGTAACTTTAGTGCCCCTAGAAGTGGATGGGACTTTTAGCTGGAAAAGGGTGATAGCCAGTACAGGCCTTCCCCCCTTGATTGTTTCCTTGGAAATGACTAACCCGAGGTTGGTCAGAGCCCAAAAGAGGAGCTGGTCCAGTCAAGCCCTCTCCCAAGGAGTCTGGAGGTACTGCCCACTGCCCCTGCAGTGTCTAAAGGAAGGCCCCAGAAGAGAAAGAAGAAAAAACAGGGAAGGTGGACAGCCTTTAGCCAAGGTTTCAGTAAGCCAAGGAGATTCTGTTCCAGTAGGGGAGAACCCTAAAGTTGGCACTGATAAACTCCTGGCTGATCCACAAGAAGTCCTGACCAGTCAAGCAACTGTTAAACATGAGTGGGTGACTCCTCAGCTAACAGAAGAGAGAGTGGAAGGGGGTATTTTACTAAAAGATGTGGCAACCCCCCTCCCCATTCTACCACATCAGACGGGCACCCTGAACCCAAAGAAGCCTGTATCTTAGCCCCTTCCACTGTTGGTGAAGAGCTAAAGGCGTAGTTCTTGGCACAGACAGCTGTCAGTGGCCTCTGCTGGGTGCTAGCCCTTATGGCTGCACTGTCCTTGGCAAGGTGGTCTGACTGCATCCCAATTAGCAAGATAGGACCCCTGACCCTGTTGGTCGTGGTAGGGTTACTCCAGATGTGGGTAACTATTTTGGGTAAGCTGGGGGTGGCCCTGGCTAAGATAGGATTGGCAGAGGTAGATGGCTCTAGCCCCAAGATAAAAAGAATGGATGAAGACACTAAAAGAACACAGACAAGAAGCAATTCAGATTGGGCCCTAGCACTGTTGAGGTAGGTCAGTTCCCCCAGAGGGAATGACCTAGACAAGAGGATGTAACGCAGAGTAGGCCCTGCAACAAACCAGCCTGTTTCCCTACTCTTCCTCGTCTAACAGACTAGGAATACTCTCCCAGGTTTGGCTGAGTCTCCTGGGCTGGGGGATAGGGCTTGTGTAGGAAACTGGCCCTTGTTGCAGTTACCCCCCCTACTTTTGACCTGATATGGATGCTAACTTGACAGAGTGCGCTGGGACCCTGCTAACCAGGCCCCAGCACTAGTGTTCTTTCCCTAAAAATGTACCATTGTCTACACAATTGGCACACCACTGGTACACAGATAAGTCCCTTGTAAAAGGTAACAGTGGTACCAAGAGCCCTGTGACCAGGGAGGGTCCCTAAGTGCTGCAGCATGTGTTATGCCATCCTAGGGGGACCCCCTCACCAAAGACATGCACACTGCCATTGCAGATTGTGTGTGTTGGTGGGGAGAAAAAGGCAAAGTCGACATGGCATCCCTCTCAGGGTGCCATGCCCACAAATCACTGCCTGTGGCATAGGTAAGTCACCCATCTAGCAGGCCTTACAGCCCTAAGACAGAGTGCACTATATCAAAAGGTGAGGGCATAGCTGCATGAGCATTTTACCCTTACAGAGTCTAAGTCCATTCTTAGACAGTGTAAATGCAGTGTGGCCATATTAAGTACATGGTCTGGGACTTGACCAAATACTGGGAAGTTTGGTATCAAACTTCCCAGCACAATAAACCTACACTGATGCCAGTGTTGGATTTATTCTAAAAAGCACCCCGAGGGCTTCTCAGAGATGCCCCCTGTATTTTACCCAATCCTCTAGTGTAGGATTGACTGGTCTGTACCAGCCTGCCACTTGCAAACAAGTCTCTGACCCCATGGGGTGACGGCCTTGTGCCCTATGAGACCAGAAACAAGCCTGCTCTGGGTGGATGCCCAAGGTCACTCCAGCTAGTGGAGAAGACCTCCACCCATTCCCCCCCCCCCCACCCGTTCACACCCCCCCCCCCTCAAAACACCCCTCTTTTGGCGGCAAGTCCGGATGGAAAATTAGGGAAAACAGGGAGGAGTAATCACTCCAACTAGGACCACTCCTAAGGTGTCCAGAGCTGAGGTGACCCCCCGCCTCCCTGCAGAATCCTCCATTTTGGTTTGGAGGACAAGGACCAATAGGATTAGGTTTGTGCCCCCCTCCCCAAAGGGAGTAGACGCAGGAAGGGTATAGCCACCATCAGGGACAGCAGTCATAGGCTACTGCCCTCTGACCCCAGTGACGCCCCTAAATCTTGTATTTTAGGGCTTCCCTGAACCCAGCTCACCAGATTCCTGGTGACCTGACAAAAAGGACTGCTAAGTTGAACCCCCAGCAGAGAAGAAGGAAGGCAACAACTGACTTGGCCCCAAGCCCTACCGGCCTGTCTCCTGCTTCAAAGAACCTGCAGAAGAACAGCGACGCATCCAGCGAGACCAGCAACCTCTGCCAAGCTCTAGAGGATAGCCCTGCACCCAAAAGAACAAAGAACCCCCGTTGACAGTTGCCCTGGGCAAGAAGAAACAACAACTAAGGACTCCAGTATCACTCCAAATGCGTGAGTCCTGACCACTCTGCACCAGGTGCCCACGCCCCGTGTCCAGGTGCCCCAACCATCTAGAGAGGATCCCCAGGCAATTCACAGCAAGTGCCCACCCTGGGTTGAGCTCTCCACCCCTCCACGACGACGCCTGCAGAGGGAATCCCGAGGACCTACCTGACCGCAAAGCTCCAGATGAAGATATCTGATGTCTAAATACACACTGCACCCGCAGCCCCCAGGCCTTGGAGAACACGACCCACGGTGGAACAACTTTCAGCAGGCGGCCCTCCTCCCCGTCCAGCCTGTGGTTTGCCTGAGACAACCCCCTGGACCTCGCCTGCAGCTTCTGAGTGACCCCAGGGTCCCTCGCATAGAATCATTGGAGACCCAACATCTTGTTTTCACCCTGCACCCGGCCGCCCCAGCGCCACTGAGGGTGTATGTTTGGTGCCCTCCGAAGACGCAGGTACTTACCTGCCTGGAGATCTGAAACAGGGTACCCCCAGTCTCCATAGGAGACTTTGACATCTGCAGCCGGCCAGCCCCATGTTGCTGGTGGTGGGTGTTTGGGCTTAACATGAACCCCAACCTGTTGACTTCCTAACCCCCAGAGACTGGAACTGTAAGTGTTGTAATTACCTGCAAATTGATCTAACTTTTCTTCCCCTCAGGAACTGTTTCTGAAAATTGCACTGTCAACGTTTAAAACAGATAATTGCCAATATTTCAAAAAACGTATAACATCGATTTCAAACAAAGTGTTATTGGTACGAGTGAAATACGAAACCATTGAAGTACTTACCTGCAACTTGAATCTTGTGGTTCTAAAAATAAATTAAGAGAATGTATTTTTGCTATATAAAAACACTGGTCTGGAGTTAAGTCACTAAGTGTGTGCCTCTTCTATTGTCTGTGTGTGTACAACAAATGCTTTGCACTACCCTCTGATAAGCCTAACTGCTTGACCACACTACCACAAAAGAGAGCATTAGTATTATCTACTTTAGCCTCTGTTAAGCCAATGGGGAACCCCTGGACTCTGTGACACTATATCTCATTTTGATACAGTATATACAGAGCCTGCTTCCTACACCACGTACCTGCCTGGGGAGATCTCCTTGCACTCTCACCAGAGCAGCCTCTAACCCATTACTATAAATGGTACATAAAAAAATAGGCAAAAATGCACCCATCTGACTGCTCTGATAATACAAAAGCATTTAGTACAGGCACCATCCTCCTTAAATCTGACTGAGGCAGACATTTCCATACTGAGGTCTGCTAAAACAAATTGGATCTCGTTCTAGCTCTAAGCACAACAAGGCTCACAACTTTGAGCGAATCACCCGATCGAAGGCAGAGATCCATAGAACCCCCAAAAAGAGGACCCCTTTTAGCCACAGTAATTTCTGAATCACAAGGTTTAGACACTGATCAACAGTGCCTAAACATGGCCTGAAACTGTACTAGGAGTCTATGATAATATTCAACTCCACAGCCCAACCCGACAATCTCTTAAGGACTACCTGCCCCAGGACCCTGACAGCGGTATCAATAAGTGATATGAGCCTGTAACTTTTCGGATCGCCAGATCACCCTTCTTGAAAACTGGTAAAAGGATGGATTGGAGTCAGGAACGGAGGGAGCATTACACTGCAGCATTTAAGGTATTAGTCAGCAGGGGTGCCCAAATAGCTATGTCACTCTTGAAAAGGTCAGCTGAAACAATGTCAGGTCTGGGGGCCTTATTGCGAGTTAAACATCTAATGGCACAGGTAACTTCTGAGATAGAAAAGGTTAAGGCCAGAGGCACTCCTCACCTGTGGACCCATATGAGGGACATAAACCTCATTTATGCTGCTATTTGGGGTGCCAGAGTCAGACCTAACCTAAAAAGAATAGATCTGAGAAAAATGCTCATACCATTCAGGAATCACAGTAGCAAGATTTGACTTGGCATCCTCAGCAAGAAGGGGGTGAATGAAAGTTCTCCAAAAGGTTACACAATCCTTTGATTCACTGGCAGAGACTAACTGGTCCCAGGCATCATCCTTAAGGGGTTTTTCTCTCCTTCAACACTTTCTTGTAGTGGGATCTTAGTTCCTGAATCCCCCCTATTTCTCAGAGAATATTTAAGGGCTGATTTTAGACCATGAAGAGCTTTAGAACATGCTTTATTAAACTGCTGGGGAATATTCTGGATCTGTAAACCTCAGCAAGGAACACATAAGGAAAAGTCTCACCCCTGCACAAAGAGCGCAAAAAGCAGTGAAAACCTTCTTGCCAGAGATGTTAGGGTTAAGACAGCATTCTAACTCAGGGCCCAGCTGGCTAAACAAAGACCCACAGAATTGTTCCGGAATTATTTTGGACCACTTCAAACGTCTACCCTGATTCGAGGGAGTCAGATGTTGCAGTGCAGACTACCCAGTGAAGGAGCGCTGGCACTGGTATTTTAACACTAACAACAAGGAATTGTCATCACTCCAACCTGTCCATTTAATCTGATACCCACCAAACAGCTAAAGAGTGACAGGGAAATCAAGAAGTGATCCCCCCCCAGCGCTCTACAAAAACCCCCTGGTCTGCACCCTGAGGACCTGCTAGCAGACTGAAACCAGAGCACCCCTATTCTCCATAGGTGCCTATGTGTTTTGGGCCCGCCTTTGACATCTGCACCTGACCGGCACTCTGTTGCTGGTGCAGTGACTTTGGGGTTGCCTTGAACCCCCAACGGTGGGCTGCCTATGCCCAGGAGACTGAACTTGTAGGTGCTTTACTTATCTAAGAAACTAACTATTACTTACCTCCCCCAGGAACTGTTGATTTTTGCAGCGCCCACTTTTAAAATAGCTATTTGCCATTTTAACCAAAACTGTGTGTACTACTGTTTTAAATCAAAGTTCTATACTTACCTGTGTAAAGTACCTTGCATTTTATGTATTTACCTCAAATTTGAATCTTGCAGTTCTAAAAATAAATTAAGAAAATATATTTTTCTATATAAAAACCTACTGGTCTGGAGTAAGTCTGCGTGTGTGTTCCTCATTTATTGCCTGTGTGTGTTCAACAAATGCTTAACACTACCCTCTGATAAGCCTACTGCTCAACCACACAACCACAAAATAGAGCATTAGTATTATCTAATTTTGCCACTATCAACCTCTAAGGGGAACCCTTGGACTCTGTGCACACTATCTCTCACTTTGAGATAGTATATACAGAGCCAACTTCCTACAACACTCAGCACGAAATGGATTGTTTCTGTACTGCCTGACCCTTCTTTGCACCAACGTATCCACAAAGAGGTGGTCGCCCACCCGGAACTCTTTTGTGCGGTCAAGGTAGAACGATAACGCTCTTTTTGGGTCCAGCCAATGGAGATGCTCCTTTTCCTTAGAGGGATGCGGTGGCGCAAAGAAGGTGGGCAGGGTGATATTTTGACCCAAATGGAAAGGAGACATCACCTTAGGGAGGAAAGAGGCATGGGTTCTGAGGACTACTCTATCAGAATATATCGTGAGATACAGCGGTTTCGATGATAAAGCCTGCAGCTCACTCTCCTGGCAGATGTAATTGCCACCAAAAAAGCTGTTTTGATAGTGAGCAGCTGAGAGGACAGTTATGTAAAGGCTCAAAAGGAGCACAGATTAGAAAAGTAAGTACAAGATTAAGATCCTACTGGGGCATGACAAAAGGCACAGGTGGAAACATATGCACGAGCCCTTTTAAGAATATCTGTACAACGGGAGACTTGAACAAAGATGGCTGGTCGGGCAAGCGTAAAGAAGTCGATAAGGAAGCAAGATAGCCCTTTATGAGTCCCTAAGGAGGAACCCTGTTGGGCAAGTGATAGAATAAACAAAAGGACATTAGATAGAGAAGAAGAAAGAGGATCAATAGACCTCTCTCTACAATGTGAAACAAAACATTTCCACCGGCAGGCGTAAATCGACTTAGTAGAGGGACGCCTGGCTGCCAGAATGACATCACAGACTCCGGGAGGGAGGTCATAAACCATTGACTGCCGCCGCTCAACCTCCACGCATGAAGCCGCAAAGTTGACAGGTTCAGATGGAAAAACTTCCCCTGCTACTGCGACAGAAGGTCCTCCCGAAGAGGCAACCTGACTGGAGGACTGATGCTCATTTTGAGAAGCTCTGGATACCAGACTCTCCGTACCCAATCCAGAGCCACTAGGATTACTTGGGCCCAGTCATTCTTGATTTTCTTGAGAACTCTGGGCAGAAGTGGTATGGGCGGAAAGGCATACAGGAGGCCTGAACTCCACTTGAGACGAAAAGCGTTGCCTAGCGATAGCCCCCTTGGAAACTCCAATGCACAATACTGCTGGCATTGAACGTTCTCTACGGAGGCAAACAGATCTAACCAAGACTCTCCCCACTGCTGAAAGAGTCCTTGCCCCACCTACGGATGGAGATGCCATTCATGACCTGCTAAGCATTGTCAGCTGAGTTTGTCCTCCCTGGCGTTCAGAGAACCTGCCAGATGTTGAACCACCAGGGATTTGTCCTGCTGTTCCAGCCATGTCCAGAGACGCAGAGCCTCTTGACAAAGAGTCCACGACCCCACACCGCCCTGCTTGCTGCAGTACCACACTGCGGTAGTGTTGTCCGTGAACACCTGCACTACCTTCCCTTTCACAACAGGAACAAATCCTCTTAATGCTAGCCGGATCGCCCGGAGCGCCAGCAAGTTTATATGGAGCCTGGATTCCGCCAGAGACCAGCAACATCTGATCTCCACCTCTCCCAGATGGCCGCCCCGTCCCAGAAGTGATGCATCTGTCTCTACTGTGAGATCTGGTTGGGGAAGGGAGAGGAGTCTGCCTATGACCCAAACACAGTTCACTAACCACCACTGCAGATCCTTTGCTCCTTTGCAGTTCCTTCTGAGATCTGATCCACGTCGGTAAGATTTCCCAAATGCTGTGCCCATTGGAACTCCAAGTCCCACTGCAGAGCCCTCTTATGCCATCTGGCAGGCTTGACCAATAGGATGCAGGAAGCCATGAGTCCCAACAGCCTCAGAGTCTGTCTCACCGAAATCCAGGATAGAGGCCGAAACACCGGAATCGTAACCTGAATATCCTGGACTCGCTGTTCGGGAGATTAGGCCCAATACTGCACAGTGTCCAGAACAGCTCCAATGAAAGTAAGCTTCTGAGAGGGAGTCAGGTGTGACTTTGGCACATTTATAGTGAACCCCAGCGAATGCAGGAGGTTCGCCGTCTTATGGAGACGGATGACGAGAGCCTGGGGTGTCAGAGCCTTCAACAGCCAATCGTCTAGGTAGGGGAAGACTGAAATCGTAACCTGCACAGATGAGCTGCCACCACCGCCATCACTTTGGTGAAAACCGAGGGGCACTGGTGACACTGAAGGGGAGAACGGTTAACTGACAGTGCTCTTGGCCCACCTTGAACCGCAAGTAACGCCCGTGGGCGGGCAGGATGGGGATATGAAAATACGCATCCTGCAAGTCCAATGCTACCATCCAGTCTCCTTGGTCTAGGGCAGACAAGACATGAGCAAGAGTGAGCAACTTGAATTTCTCCTTGAGGAAGAGATTGATGTCCCTTAAATCCAGGATAGGGCAAAGGCACTTCTTGTTCTTGGGAATCAGAAAGTAGCGGGAAAAACAACCACTGCCTACTTCTGACATCGGGATTCTTTCTATAGTTTCCTTGGCCAACAGAGCCATAACTTCCTTGTGGAGCAAAATCAAATGGTCCTTTATCAGCCGTTCTTTTATCGGAGGGATAGAAGGAGGGAAATACTGGTAGGGAATAGCCCTTACGTATGATCTGCAAGACTCATTCGTCCGTTGTGAAGGAATACCAGTGAGGGAGATGAAATTGAATCCTCCCTCCAACTGGACGGACATGGTCTTGCAGAACCACACTAGTGGGGCTTGGACGCAGTGGAGGAGGGCTGTGTGGTGGCCGACCGCTGGCCAGACCCTCTGGGACTGACGGTACCACGACCACGTCCTCTCCCGGGATGTTGTGAAGCCGGAGGACAGTGGCTTAATTGTGGCTGGCGTGGTACCGCACCCCTTCCGAAGCCTCGAAAGGGACGGAAGACAGACTGCTGTCGAACTGGCGCTGAGAGGCCCAAGGATCAGGCAGTAGTTCGAGAATCCTTGAACCTCTCAAGCGCTGAGTCTGCCTTTTCACCAAAAAGGCGAGTGCCATCAAAGGGCATGTCCATCAAACTCGATTGGACATCCCTTGAAAAGCCAGTCAAATGTAGCCAGGGGTGGCGAGTTAGGGACACTGTTGACGCAATTGCTCCTCCCAGCGAGTTGGTCGTGTCCAATCCATACCTGATTGTAAACTTGGCTGCATCTCTCCCATCATTGACAGCCTGGGTGAGAGTGTCTCGTACGCCCTCCGGGACCTGGGGCAGCACCTGTGCCACCCTATCCCATAAAGTTTGGGAAAAACGGCTCAATATGGAAGAGGTGTTTATTGACCTCAATACCAGGCTGGTGGAAGAAAATGACTTCTTCCCAAGTTGGCCCAGCCTCTTGAATTCCCTATCCGGAGGGGCAGAAGGGAAGACACCACAGGAAGTGGAGGCTTGGACCACCAAGCTCTCTGGGGTGGGGTGTTGGGAAAGGAAACTAGGGTCGTTTGGAGCAGGTCTATGGCGGCGGCCGACTGTCCTATTCACAGGAGCCCCTTTGCTGGGTTTCGACCATGTTCCGAGAAGGACTTCCGTTAGGGCCTCATTGAAGGGCAACATCGGCTCTGATGTAGTCACCCCTGGCTGAAGCAGCTCTGTCAGGAGATTCATCCTGACTGGCACCGTGGGCAAGTCTAGGTCCAAGACCTCAGCTGCCCTATGCACCACCGAAGCATAAGAAGCTCCCTCCTCCGAAGCCACGTTAGAAGGAGAGAGCATACCAGTATCTGGAGACGTGTCCAGTCCACTGGCTTCCCCTAGATCCTCATACCAATCCTGATCTTGCTCCAACTCACACTCCAAAGGGTCCTCAGATCCCTCCCACTCCTCTCCTGGGCCTGGCTGTTCAAAATAAGGCTCAGGCAAAGTCGGAGACGTACAATGTCGCTACGGATTATCCGCAATGAGGCTGGGGCTACCACCAGTGGACGCCGTTGGTGGAGGAAGCATCGACGTCGGACCCGGCGCCGGAGGAGGTCGACTGTGTGGAACTGGCGCCGGTCTGGATCTGCGGGTCCCCAACAGTGCCGAGGCCGAAGCCACCGCCATCGAATCCGATGAGGCCCCTGCTGACCCCGCGGGGCCAGAAGACCCACCCAACGGTGCAGCCCGCTCAAAAACAAGGCGCATGGCCTCGTAAAACTCTTATTTGATCTAGGGTCGTTCCCGTACCCGGAAAAGGGTGAAGATGCGGAGTCGGCCCTGGTGACTGCTCTGCAGAATGGCACTCGGAACGTTGACGTTCCCTAGATGCCTTGTCGGCGACAGGCATGGGGAAGTCAAAGTCCGCTTGGACGACTTCTTGAGTATCTTACCTAAATAATCTGATGGCCTCGAATGCGAGGAAGAGGTCTTGGAGCTCCGGGAGCAATGCCGTGACCTCCTCCTACTGCGGGACCGTGACCTCCTCAGAGTCGCGCCGACCGAAGTTGGCTGTCGGGCTGCTAGAAGTTTGAGGGATCTCTCCTTCAAGGCCTTCGGAGCCATGGTCCGACAGTCGGAACACGAAGTCGTCGTAATCCTTCTCCAAACACCAGAGACACACACTGTGTGGATCCGTAACCCACATGGTGCGACGACATGCACCACATGGTTTGAATCCAGTCTTTCTCAAAGACATGTTCAAACAATCAAGCTGAAAAACCTTGGCAACCGTCGAAGAAAAAGGGTCGCTCTTTCCGGATCTGCTATTAACCGGTGCGGAAGGAAGAGAACTGACGTACGCGTGCCAGGGTCGCTCCAACGTCACTGACAACATCATGCGGAGCCAGACAACGCACGCACATCCAGACGACGCCACCCAATGGCGTGCAGGGTACTGCTCAGCAGAAAAATTCCGGATTCGAAGCTGGCGCCAGGGAATTCTAAGGTAAGGAATCTGCAGCTAGAAGTCTCTATCAGATAGGTGGTTACTGTGCCACCCCTCACAGCTGAGTCCCATAGCTCAAAAATAGGTTTCAGGATCTGGTAGTAGTAACACTGCCAGTCTGGCACGTTTAGGGAGCCAAGGCATGGCCCAAAAGTGCTCGTTCCATCACAACTGCCTCCATATGAACCGAATGTTTATCCATCTCATAGAGAGACCACTCAAACGATCCTCAGCTGTGCTGCCAGAAGTGCTTTTGAATGTCTGGAAAGCCAACCCTCCGGCACATATGTGTGTTTTTAAAAGTGTCCCCGATTTGTGGGGGTCTTTTGGCTTCCCATATAAAGGTGTTGGCTGCCGTCTGTAATTTGTGCATATCAGAGTTGGAATATGTATAGCCGTCTGGGTAGTATATTCTGCTTAATCACTGCTATCCTCCCTAACCACAAAAGACAGAGGGAACGCCACTGGTGGAGATACTGAATAAGGCTGTTGAGGAGTTGAGGATACTTTCCTACCTAAAGTTGTTGTAGTTTTGGGGTGATATAAACTCCCAGGTATTTAACTTAATGTGTGGACCAGCGGAAGTGTGTTGTTTCTGTGATGTGGTTTACTACGGTCTGTGAGAGGCTTATGCTAAGCATTTCAGATTTACCAAAATTAACTTTGAAACCAGAGATCTGTCCATATACCACCAGCGTCTCCATTACTGGAGGAATGGAAGACTGAGCCAGCAACCCCACCACCAAATGGCATTCCCTTTTTTGGAGATGCTTCCATTGCTGATAGTGGTTCTACAACAGAGATAGAGGGCACTGCCGCCTGGTTCCCCTGTATATAGCAAAATGTTGGGACCTATCGCCACTGACAAGCATCCAACAGCTGAATTGCTTTACTACAGAAGAGGGTGGCTTATGATGCACATTGGAAAGGACAGATGGAGTTTCTAGCCAAAGCAGAGGTGTGCGTGGATTGACAAAACACATGTTAAAATTGATATTGAGGAAACGAAGAACTGCACCAACCAAAAATACATGACTGCGCTAATAAGAGGATTTTAGCCCTTGACTGAAGCATGAAGAGGGTTTTCTTCTTGAATTTAAACTACTTACCTCAGTTACACTGTTCATACTTCTTATGAGAATCTCTTACGATCAGGAACATCCCTGCTATACATGGGCAAACAGACCCTCTTTTTTCCCATTATAATCAAAGACAAATTATAACCAACCCTGTTGAGTTTTTGCATTTTGAGAACGGGATGATTGAATTGCAGGTGATTTCCTTTTTTTTTTTTTTTTATTATCAAGCTGTTCGGACGAATTAGTTTAAATGTATGTAATTCGTACTTTCATGCATCTTTAATAGGTATTACAAGGTATCCACATTTGGATTTGCCTGAGATATGATCCATGAGCAAACACACCTCAAACTTCTTAAAATTCAAACAATTTGAAGAAACTTAGTACGGAGAGAAAAAATATGCATGAAGCAAAATTGCAAGGATTCCTTATTCATGCAATCATTTTTGTTAGAAAACAAAAATGACGTTCAACCAAAAGTGCCTGAAATGCCCACTGCAATCTCTTTCAGAGGTTTCAAGTAGAAGTCACTCTTACCTATGTGAACCCGGTATTCCTTTTTTGAAATATCAAAAGTTGTAGAGTGACACCACCACATAGTGCTGGGGCAACACCTGGCAGGGTGTAGAACATTCTGAAATAATTTGTAGTGGAAATTTGAAGGTGGGCTCGTTTTTTGCTTTTTTAAAAATAAATTGTACAGTTTTAACATAAATGGGCACATCTTAACAAGTTGATATTTTAGATAACTGATAGTTATATGCATTTCTCACCTTGGGATCGAGTTTGGAAAAGGGGCTTGGTTTTCCTCCCCAGCTGCTGATCTCCATGATGTTTTCAACATCCTCTTTTATCAAGTAGTACGTGTCCATGAAGTCCACTACCTCCTGTACACCATCTGCTCCATGGGAAGCCAATGGTCTAACCAACGCATCTCGCATATACGGTAAGTAGTCCATATTCATTCCACCTTTACATGTAAGAGTTCTTTAACAAAAAAGAATATACAGAGAGTAAAGTGGTGATACCTTTCTCAGATTTGACAGTTGTGTACACACTGTGATCATACTTTGAGATCTCCTTCATCAAAGTCACACAACAAACAAATATTCTTATTAAGTGACATACTCTCCTGTTAATCCCAAAAAATCCAACAGCTCTGTAAACATTATCATCATTATAGATATTGATTTTTACTCTTTATCTGATTATCCCCTGAAGCAACATTCAGAAAGTCCAACACAAATGCTGGAGGTAAAATGAAATTTAGTTCACTGTGACTATTGCTCTTAGTCTACTGGCTAACTGCTATTTGCAATACGTTTGAGAACTGCCATCTAATGGCTGGACAAGGAGCAACTTCTCAAAGCTATTTAACCAAAGCCCTTTTGTGTGCAAGTTATATATCGCCTTGCTCAATTCTCGCACGAGAACATCCACTATCACAAGTTACATTGTTTTAAGAAGCACTGGCAAAGCAAATAGGTTTTGCCCGTAGAGGGGCTATTGGCTTGGTGATGTGTTATTACCATGTGGTATACCGGTGTGCCTGCTGTTCAGCGCGGCTAAAAGTTAGTGGTGTGGAGCGTTCGAGTGGAGTGGGAAGTAGTGTTGTACAGTGGAGTGAGGGGTTCAGAGTGTCGAAGAGTTAAGGGGAGTAGAGTTCAGTGGCAGAGGGTGTCGTATAGTACAGTGTTGTGGAGTGGATTGGAACTGGCTGGAGTGGATTGAGGTAGTCTGGTGGAGTTGACTGGAGTAGAGTGGGATTGATTTGAGTGGATTGGAGTGGGTGGACTGGAGTGGGGTAGACTGAAATGGGGTGAGGTGGATTGGAATGGGGTGGAATTGAGTGGGGTAGATTAGATTGGATTGGGAAAGGTGGAGTGATAGGACTGGGGTGGGGTGGATTGGATTAACTGGATTGGGGTGGGGTGGATTGGACTACAGTGCGGTATTCTGGATGAGAGTGAGGAGGTTTAGAGTGGGGTGGAAAGGATTGGCTTGTATTGGAGTGGACTGGATGGATTGGCGTGGTTGGACTAGCCTAGGGTAGAGGAGTGGGGTAGAGTGGATGGGGTGGATTGGAGTGCAGTGGATTGAAGTGAGGTTGACTGGATTGGGGTGGACTGGACTGGGGTGGGGTGGACTGACGTGGGGTGAATGTGGTGGGGTTGGGTGGACTGGAATGGGGTGATTTGTATCAGAGAGGGGTGAATTAGATGGGGTGGGGTGGACTGTAGTGCAGTGGATTGGAGTGCGGTCGGGTGGGGTGGATTACACTGCAGTGGGGTGGATTGGATTGAATCGATTAGATGGGTGGATTGGGTTGGACTAGATTGGAATGGGTTGGACCAGAGTGGGGTGGATTGGACTGGAGTTGGGTGAACTGGATTGGAGTGGTGTGAGGTGGATTGGAGTGGGGTAGATTGGATTGGGCTGTATTGGATAGGTGTGGGGTGGACAGGAGTGGGGTGGATTTTGGTGGATTGGAGTGGGGTGAGGTGGATTGGAAGGGACAAATTTGGAAGGGACAAATTGGATTTGGGCAGTGTTTTTTGACTGGTGCGGCCAGAATGAAGTGGGGCAGATTGTACTGCACGATTATGTGTTAAAGCAGATTGTTTTGGATTGCACTGTGCAGATTATTTTGGATTGGAGTGGAGTGGATTGGGGTGGAATTGAGTGGATTGGGTTGAGGTAGATTGGAGTAGATTGGAGTTGAACGGATTGCAGTGAAGCAGAATGAACTTGGGTGGATTGGAGTGGGGCGGTTTTGGATTGGGGTGTGGCACATTGGAGTGCAAAGGATTGGAATGGGGCGGACCTCTGGATTGAAACACAGCTGATTACAATGGGACAGATTGGAGTAGGGGGGGACTGGAGTGGGGAAGACTGGAATGTTTTGGACTGGAGTGTGGAAGATTGGAAAGTGGCAGACTGGAATGGGGCGGATTGGAGTGTTTTGGATTGCAGTGTGGTGGGTCGGAATGGGCCAGACTGGAATGGAGAAGACTGTTTTTAAGTGGGGCAGATTGAAGTGGAGCAGATTGTTTTGGGCTAGAGTGGTAGGGCAGATTGTGTTGGATTGGAAAAGAATGGAGTGGGGCAGATTGCTTTGGATTGAAAGGGGCAAATTGTTTCGGACTGAAGAGGGGCAGATTGGAGTGGGTAGATTGTTTTTTTAGATTGGAGTGGGACAAATTTTTGGGATTGGAGTAGGGCTGTTTGGCATTGGAGTGGGCCAGATTAAAGTTGGCCACATAGTTTTGGATTAGAGTGGAGCAGGTTGTTTTGGATTAGCATGGGGCAAATTAGAGTGGGACAAATTGTTTTGGATTGGAGAGGGGCAGACTGTTTGGGATTGGAGTGAGCCGGATTAAAGTTGGGCAGGTTGTTTTGGATTAGCATGGGGAAGACTGGAGTGTGACAGATTGTTTTGGATTGGAGTGAGGCAGACTCTTTTGGTGTGGAGTGGGGCAGATTTGAGTGAGAAAGATTAGAGTAGGGTAGATAGTTTTGGATTGAGTGGAGCAGACTGTTTTGGATTGGGTGGGGCAGATTGTTTTGGATTGGAGTGTGCCAGATTGTTTTGGAATGGAGTAGGGCCGACTGGAGTGGTGAGGCAGATTGTTTTGGATTGGAGTGGGCCAGATTGTTTTGGAATGGAGTAGGGCCGACTGGAGTGGTGAGGCAGATTGTTTTGGATTGAGTGGAGCAGATTGTTTTAGATTGGAGTGGGGAAGACTGTTTTAGATTCAAGAAGGGCAGACCGGAATGGGGCAGATTTATTTTTTTAAAGATTGGAATGGGACAAATTGTTTTGGATTGGAGTGCGGCAGATTGGAGTGAAGCAGAATGTTTGGGATAAGGAGTGGGCCACATTGGAGTAGCGCACAATATTTTGGATTACCGTGGGACAGATTATTTTGGACTGGCGTGGGGCAGATTGTTTTGTTTTGGAGTGGGGAAAACTGGAGTAGGGCAGACAGTTTTGGACTGGAGTGGGGCAGATTTTAGATTGGATGTGGGGCAAAAGGGAGTGGGGTGTTTTTTAATTGGAGTGGGGCAGACTGGAGTGTGTAGATTGTTGCAAATTGGAGTGGGGCAGATTGTTTTGTATTGAAGTGGTGGGGCAGATTGTTTTGGATTGGAGTAGGGCAGACTGGAGGGGGTCGACTGTTTTGTATTAGAGTGGGACAGATTGTTGTGAATTTGAATGGGGCAGATTGGTATGGATTTGAGTGGGGAAGATTGGTATGGATTTGAGTGTGGCAGATTAGTATGGATTTGAGTGGGCCATATTGGTGTGGATTGGAGTAAGGCAGATTGTTTTGGACTGGACAGGGCAGACTGTGCTAAACTGGAGGGAGGCAGAATGTTTGGGATTGGAGTGGGCCAGATTGGAGTAGTGCACATTGTTTTGGATTAACGTTGGGCAGGTTGTTTTGGACTGGCATGGGGCATTTTTGGGATGGCGTGGGGCAGACTGGCATAGGACAGACTGGAGTGGGCCAGATTGTTTTGGTTTGGAGTGTGAAAAATTGGAGAAGAGCAGATAGTTTTGTATTGGAGTGGGGCAGATTGTTGTGGATTTGGAGGGGGGCAGATTGTTGTGGATTTGGAGTGGGGCAGATTGGCGTGGATGCGAGAGGAGCAGAGTGTTTTGGATTGGAGTGTGGCAGACTGAAGTTGGATGGGTTGGGAGTACTGGGGAGTGGTGGACTGGGGGGAGTGGTTTGGGGTGAGGTCGGGTGGAATAGAGTAGTCTGGGGTCAATTGGATTGAGTGGGGTGGATCGGCGTGGGGTGGATTGGAATGGGGTGGATTGGGGCGTACTGCACGATTATGTGTTATAGCATAATTTTGGAAAATGCGCATAAGAAAGAAACATGGCAAAAGAAAAGCGTTAAGCTATAGAAACTAAATCTTTGTAATATTGGTTGTCCTGCTGGGAATATTTTTGCCAGTCACGAGTCTTCTGTTTGTAGGGCCCTATAAGTTATAAAGAAATATCTCAATCACTTCGGGAGCAGCGGACAGGCACTGATTAAATTCAATCCACCAGTGCTTGGTCCCTGCTCCTCAGACAAGAACAAAGATGATGCTTGGTCTGCAGTGACCAATTACGAGGGTTTAAGGAAGAGTGTCAGGCAAACCAACAAATGGTAAGCAAGGGCAGACTCCAAGCTCTTTCTAGGTAACTAGAGTCTCTCAAGCAAGACGCATGCATTAGCACATGATCTCGAAGGCTCGACCCTAGAAAGAGCCTATTAGTATGATGATTTGACAGATTGCATGGGGGAGATGGATACTGGCCGTCTATGTCCTTGTCTACTTCTTGATGCCTTCTTATTATCAATCTATGGACATATTCCACTGCAAGATAACAGTGTGGAGAACAACAGATAACTAGTTAGGGGAACACATTTGGTAAGACTTTGTGGCCACATTGTGCTTTGCCTCATGAGCATTCAGAACGTAATATATGTAAAATACATGCAACCATCAAAAGTTATGTTTAATTAGCGTGAATATTTCTCTAACGGATTGATACAATACATATGAGTGCCAATACAAACAACCATGCCCAGTCTGTCACTAACAAAGAAGAGTCTACATTATGTGCATAGAGGACATACATTTTAAATTTGAAGGGGTTAGTTACAAGTTATGTAACTAGAGTTTGCATGCCTCTTTAATAGGCGTTACAAGACATCTGCATTGGGATTATGTCCAGATGTGATTCATGAGGAAACATACTTGGAATGTCTTAAAATTCAAAGAATTAGAAGAAAACCTTCACAAATATCCTTGAAGAGAAAAAACATGCATGAAAAAGAAATTGAAAGGAATCTTTATTCGAGCATCCACTTTGAGAAAAATGGAAACACGACCAAGAGAGCCAGAAGTGACAACTGTGTGTCTCCTTATGTTGTTTCAATTAGAATACAAGGCTGAAGTTGGGGCAACGGGGCTACTAGAACCAGAATTTGTGTTCAACCCTCTGGTATGCATATTCTGTTAAGGAAAGTTTTGCTCCGAATCTTCATACAGACTATGACAATAAAATGCCATGTCTTACACATAGGTAAAATGGATACAATGTTATTTAAGAATTAGATTTATAGGTGGAAATGAGTGTGAATAACATCTCACTGTCGTAGCCTGAATGTCATTTATTTAGAAATTTTATACAGTGTGCTGAAAAAGAAACTGAGATGTACTTCAAAACAAAATATAGAGTAGGAAAAGTCCAATTGAGTGTGAGGTGTACTAATCCTCCAGTATTCTTCATCCCCACCCCTATAGTTTATGGAGTCTCGAACTCTTGTGAAACAACATCTAATATATTTTGTTTTTTCAGATTTGTTTTTTGCAATAGAGGCGATTTGGTTCTGTACTCAGACTGGGGGTTCAAGGAATTTCAGAGTCTTGGAACATGTATACCTAGTACTCTGTCTCTATATTTGTTGTTTTGAGTTTTGCTGTTGGATAAGGGGCAATTTGGACGTTCGTAGGTTTGTAACTGGTATAGTGAGGAGATATTAGGAGGATCTACTTTTTAAGGTAGACAGGCTCTTTGCTTCGAGAGATCATGTGGATGGTACAGATGTTCTGTAATGTAATTCTTGAACCCAAGTTTAAGCCATTGGGAAATTTGTGGCATTAGAACAAAGTTATTTAGCTGTAACTACAGTTTTCCACCACTGGTATCGTTAATAGATTCATGTTGAATCATTTCCTGCCATGTGTATTTATAATAGCAGTAAGGTCAAATATCCACAGAAACACTAAGGAAAAAATGTGCTCTAGTACCCCAGTGACTTAATTAGAAAAGCTTCAAACTCCAACCAATATGGTGAAGGTACATTAAACTCTCTTCCCCAAGAGGCCACCATGCCTTGGCGTTTTTATAGCATCGGTGTGAAAGTACATAAATAACATGAAACCATGATAAACTGTGACTGGAGAGAATGGGTCACATGTGAATCGATGAAAGACATTTATGCTAGAGAACTGCAGTTACAATTACGTGACTTTTGTCTTCTCTTGCATAAAATCTTGAATAAATTCGAGTTTGCATCAAAATAGTAAGCAGTATCAAAAAGGTAATATATGATATAATCATTCAAACAACATCCAACAATGTATATATAATATTGAGATAACCGCAAAAAAGAAAGAAGAGGATTACCGTGATGAAAAAGATGCAGAAAAGCTATCTGGCCCTCTGCCTAATTTCTAGACTCTTTGTTATTCAGACAGTAGTGCTTCAATAATGTGTGGCGGCTCTTCAATGTCGTTGCCCTGCAGATGTCACCCAGTGGAAGTCCTATGTCTAACGCTCCTGTTACTCCCCACTCCTAGGGGAATGAGCAAACAATGATGTTTGTAAGGGATGACCTGAAAAAATACCTCTTGTTATCCCTTGCTTAGAGGTAAGTTGTTCCTTCTGTAGGAAGCCGAAAGCAAAACTATTGACCTGATTTTCTGGTATGGATCAGCAATCTGACAGATTCCTAGTTAGGACAATGCCTAATACATGGGAGTCATGCTAATAAATTGATTCAGGCTGCGGTGAATAATATGGCCAACTCTCTGGACAAGAGGTCAGTACCGAATACCTAGCTAAAAGCAAGGGGCTCCTGAGCTATGGAGGAATATTGGTTAACCAACAGTGGTGAGACAACGCTGAAGTCACGAGTTTCAGTACCAAGGTCCTTTCAAACTTCTGATTACTTATAAAATAAGGGGAAGCAAAAAGGTGCATGCAAAGATTTTCGATCAGGACACTGAAAGTGCCTTACCCTCTAGTCAACCTTGCATGCCACAGTCTTTCATTTGGCATTTTTTTCCCTCAACCATTGCCAACAGACCCAGTGTTAGATAACTCCATCAATAGAACACTCTTTAAACCAGTTCTTGGTTCAAGTCCCAAACATGACCGGCCTCTGCTGTCTTGCTGAGTGCATCAGTCGAATTGTTGACTCCTGACAGGTGTTACCCTGTCACTGAAACAAGCAAGGAAGCACTTCAGTGACAGTGTTCATGTAAACAAAGTAGTTGTGTTGTTTGTCTTTACAAAAACTGAAGGTTGTTTAATCTTGGCAAAACAGTTTTACATGAAGCTGTCCCTCCAGTCAATGGTCTCTGATTTCTATATTCTGTAAGGGGATGATCCATGCATCTAGAGATGCATTGGTTGTGTTTGGGTAGCTCCTACATGGAAAGGCTGCATTCCAAGGCATTATTGAGTCTGGATTGATCTGAACATTGTCTTCTAAAGATCTGGAACCTGGAGCCATTGAGCATCCAAATCCCCTTGGAGAGGACGGATTTTTAGCCTGCTGTAAAGATTGTACGCGAACATCATGCCCATGATTTAAAAAATTGGGCAGTTACCTTTATTAGCCTTTGAATTAATTAGTTAAGAACTTACACCTTCTGAATTTTCTCTTGTGCCAGGAAAGCTTTCCCCACAGCTGCGTCCAAAATCACACATGAAACTGAATGAGTTTGGAAGGTTCAAGGTGAGAGTCAAGCATGTTGGTTCAAAGACCCAGGGCCTGATTCACAAAGGCAACTTACACATTTGAGTAATTTTACACTTTTTAGTAAGGTTACTGCTTTCTGGTATTCACAAACTGAAGTTTTTTACTAACTTACACTTTTGCAGTAAGTCAAGCACTACACATGGCTATCCCTCTGGTACTGCAATGCCCTTCCATAGAAAATAATGGAGGTAGGACCTACTATGAAAGTATGTTATTATAAAAGTGTAAGTTACTACAAAAGTGCAGTTTAGAAATAGCACTTTTTAGTATGTTCTGTAGTACTACTGTAGTACTCTAAAACATACTACATAGTGCAGTTGGTGAATCAGGCCCACAGGGTTCAAAAATATACTCAGAAAAGCTTTTGCGGTTGACTTGGTGGCATAAGATGACTTGCCCTTGATAACCAGTCATGTAAGTAAAGACCTGATGTCCTTTTTCACTCCGAAATGCTGCTATAAGGGGCATACTCTTTATAAAGATTCTTAAAGTTACATAAATCCTAAACTGATAATGGCAACCAGCTACTTAGAATTGAAGATATTTGTAGTGTTTTTGAATGAACTGGGACGTGAAAGTGAGTGTCCTGCAAATCCACTGAAGTCACATACTTGTCACTTTAGAGCTTCTTTTGCATAGTGAACTTTCTGAATGACTGTTTCTGCGGGAACTTGTTGAACTGCCTTAAATCTAAAATGTGTCACTGCTCTCCAAACCTTTTTTTGGGTAGTAAAAAGTCTAAAGTATAATTCTCCCTCCTACTATGATGAAGTAGAGCGGAAGTAGCAGAAGCTTGCAGCATGTTAGTTCTGCGCAAAATCTCCTGTTGATCTGATTGCCTATTTGACTGTCCACCAGCTCTCTTGGAGATTGTTTGACTTAAAAGGAAGATTCTGAACACTGTGGACATCATGGCTACCCTTGGTAGCAAACAAGATAAATAATTCTTCTGTGTTGGTAGACCCACTTCTAAAGGAAAACACAAATATGCTCCCTCTTTTTCATCTGAACCCCATAAATGTCAGCCACCGTCTTACCAATGTAGGTATAATGATAGGTCATCAGGTGGAGATAGGCAGGACTCTACCTCCTCATGAGGTAAGTCAATCTCATATGTTAATGCGTTCAACCTGAGTATTCTCCTCCAAAGGTACTTCTTACGCACCTTTAAATATCTATGTGTCTCTTCCTGTAGTTTAGGAATCGCAGGTCCCAAGATTTATTCCTGTACTGAACCTGCTTTTTCCAATATTTTGCTTATTTTTTGTGGGGTTCCTGAATACTTTCAGGCTTTCTTCAAACTTAATTTTCTGTTGTCGAGCTACCATTTCACCTTGAGGCTTATTATTACTTTTTACACATTTTCTTTACGCTTGATGTCATGAGTCATCATGGTCTTTTTGGGAGGAAGCAGGAAATCATTCCCTTTCTGATAGTTCTTTAACCTTCCTTTGACCTTGGTCTCCATATGGAGTCAAGTCAGAGCGTGAAGGTTTGTCCACTCTAGTGTCTTGTTTTCAACAAAAAGGGCTCTTTGGCTTTCTATGTCATTATGCCATTTCAGCTGCCATTTCTTTTGGCATCAATGTCTTTTTGCTTCTCTTTGAGTTCTATCACTTCAGCTTGGATGTGCTGTACATCTGAGGCACTGTGTTGTAGCTTTTTAGTCCCATATCTTTCAAGAATAAATATTCTGCCTGAGTTATGACTAACGCTTTTAGGTTTAAATTAGAAAGCTTTGTACATTTTACAGATGTAAGATCCTTGGGCAAGCAGAGGTTACAAACAATGGATCTGATTTAGATATTGGTGGATGGATTACTCTGCCACAACGGTGCCGGATATCCGGTCCTCCGAAATCTAAATCCCATTTTGTCCTATGGGATTTAGATTGTGGTGGACAGGATATCCGTCACCATTATGAGGGAGTAACCCATCCACCAATATCTAAATCAGGCCCTTTGTTTGGTTCATTCTATGCTAGTTTATGGTGGCACTAGAGATAAACTCTAAATGGACTCATTTCAATCCCTCCTGTTAAAGCACAGAGGAGAGACCATAACTTCCAGCTATGCAAACTCTGACACCCCTTTGGTCGATCCCACTAAAACACCTGTCCCTTGGTTTTTCAACTCTGTATTTTCTGTATCTCAGTCTTCTCAACAAGTGCTCATCTCATCATTGATTTACAGTTGAAGTCATCTTCCTTAACGGCATTGTGGGCTTTCACTTGACGTCATGCAGAGTTGACATAAATCACCCTCTGGTCGATGCCCACAATTAAAAAAGAAATCATAGGGAGCATTAAGTGGTGGAATAATGCACAACATGCAAATCCAGAAGAAATCCATGCTGCAAAAAGCTAAGTGATCAGCAGTCTCAAACATGTTATCAATATTGGGCACAATGTAGCACAATTAAAAGCCTTAAGTTTGTTAACAAGTTCAGAAATCACTTTGGGCAAGTGATTGGATGGCATAGCACTTGAGACAAGAAAACTGGTGGATGGAATATTAAACTAAGGACCTAGAGGCTGAAATGAACTGCAAGTATTCTCGTTTTCTGTGACTGGCATATCAAAGGGCTCAATCATTGCAATTATAATGATATACATTACAAGTACAAAAAACGAAAGGTTTCATGGAGAGGGAGTGTAACCTAAGAGTTGTGAGGGACTAATAACTATAATGTGCCTACATAGATAATGGCAGCAGTAAATTAATAATGCTATGACACAGTGCACATTATTTTTGTGACTAAATTGTGGGGTGTAACATATCAATTTATTCCTTTAATTTTGATGTATCTTAAAATGAAATTGACAATTTTTTGAATTGGTATTTTATAACACTATTATTTAAAAACAATTTTTTTTAAATTTGGTTATGTTACGTTATTTTTAAGCTGAGTTATAGAGCACACTATCACAACTATCACCCAGGATGGCACTCTGGGGCTGAGCAAGTGTAAGTTTAGGCATGAGTACTCGAAAAGCCAGGTCTTCAGCTTCTTCTGGACATCAAGAAGTGAGGAGGTGACTCATGTGTAGGGTCACATTGTTCAACGCTTTAGGAGCAAGGTATGAGAAGGCTCGACCACCGGATCTGGTTTTCTGTAGGTGTGGGATTTGTGCAAGTAGGAATTCACAAGCAGAGATGTCTGCAAGGTTTGTAAAAGCAGATGAGACTGATGAAGTATGCTGGGGCCAGTGTGATGTAGTGCACTGAAAGTATGGGTGAGGATTTTGAATTATGCTGGTTTGTAAATGGTGAGCCATTGGAGCTCCTTCATGTGTGGTGAGATGCTAGAGTGTGGCGTGGGAGGCTGAGAGTGATTCTGACCATTGGGTTCTGAATGGTCTGCAGCCTTCTGGAGAGTTTTTTGTTGATCCTGTTATAGAGGGGGCTCCCATAGTCCAGCTTGCTTGTGACCAGGGCGCATTTGATGGCGTTCTGGGTGCAATTTGAAAATCTTCCTCAGTGTCTTCAGGGTATAGAAGCATTAGGCAGTGACTGCATTGACTTGGGAGGTCATGTTGAGTTTGCTGTTAATGATGATCCGGAGGTTCTTGGTGAGTGTGGTGGGTAGGTTGTTGATCCTAGCACTATTGGCCATGAGGTGGAGTCCCATGGTGATGTGTTCTTTCCAAATATCATGATTTCGGTCTTGTCAGTGGTCAGCTTTAGACAGTTGGTCTTCATTCAGGGACAGTTTTAGGCATGCAAGCATTGAACCTGATCCAGGTACTGGGTGTCTTGTCCGTAATGGACAGAATGAGTTGTGTGTCACCGGCGTAGGAGAGTACGCTGATATTGTGAGAGCAGATGATGCTGATGTAGGCCAGAGAGATCATGTATGTGTTGAAGAAGGTCGGGCTCAGGAAGGAACCTTGCAGAACTCCGCAGATGAGGTTGCGGGAGTCAGAGGTGTACGTGCCAGGCTGACTGGCTCGTTTTAGTCAGAAAAGAGCAGATCCATCGGCGTGCATGTCCTTGGATTCCAAATTTGTGTAGGTGTTGGATGAGGATGTGGGAGGAGACTATGTCTAATGCTGCAGAGAGCTCCAGGAGGCTGAGGGCTGCTGTGTCTCCTCTATCCAGAGTCATGCCAATGTCATCTGTGGCAATGATGAGGGCAATTTCAGTGCTGTAGTTTGGTCTGAAACCAGACTGAATAGTACTGAGGAGTTGGTGGCTGTTTAGGTTCTCAGTGAGATCTATTTTCTCTAAGCCCTTGGCCAGAGGCAGGGATATCGGTCTGTAGTTGGTGC
Source organism: Pleurodeles waltl (assembly GCF_031143425.1). Taxonomy (NCBI): domain Eukaryota; kingdom Metazoa; phylum Chordata; class Amphibia; order Caudata; family Salamandridae; genus Pleurodeles; species Pleurodeles waltl. The sequence continues at coordinate 1,025,434,758 of NC_090437.1, read as the reverse complement.
GAGTTGAAGGATCTGCAGAGTGTTTCTTCAGAAATGGAAGGACAGCTGCATATTTCCAAGCAGCTGGGAGGTCGCATAAAAGGTGGCGGCATTCAGAATGGGAGTGGCTTTGGCACAGATGGGCTGCAGTCATATGCAGTAGGCATGCTGGGGGATGGGGTGAAATGGAGCCCCCGAGTGGTTTGACTTCATGGCGGACATTTCTTCTGTGGTGATGGCAGGCCATGTCGTTAACACTGGTTCTTCAGATAAGATCGGGAGGCATTGGGCGAGGACTGTCAGGTCCTGTTATGTGCTGAAGGTGAAGTAAATGGCAGTGATTTTGTTGCTCAAGAATTGAGGTTGTTGCAGAGGTCCTGCGAGGGAGTAATCCAGTTGGAGGTGGCCAATGGTGAGTTGACATCTTTCACAATGGTGAATATTTCTTTGCTTCTGTTGATGCTGGCACCAATGCAGTCCCCAGAGCAGCACTTTGGGCGATTCAGATCATTTGTTGGCAGTGCCTCCAGTTGGATTTGAACATGCTCATGTCTGTGTTGTCCTGGCTCATTCTCGATTTGTTTGCAATGATTGTTTTATCGGTCTGAGTTCCTCCATGACCCAACTGACCTGGGGTCTGGATCTTACTGTATTGTTGTGTTTTGGGGGGTGAGGAAAGGAGGAGGTTGCAGGGAGTCGACGCAGGAGGTGATCAGATTGTTGAAGTCTTTGATGGTTTTGGGGAGGCTGTTGCTGTGTTCAGGTCAGAGGGTGTTAAAAGCGGAGTTCCTGTCCTTGTGAGTGATGCAGTTCCAGTTTTGGTGGGCTGGTTTGGCGGTGGTGTATGTGCCTTGAATTGGGAGGGGGATGCTGAACTTGATGAGGGTGTGGTGGGTCAGGGAACTGGTTTAGGTTTGCCAACTCAGATGTTACAGAAGTTGGTGAAAATAGGGTTTAGGAGGTATCCAGTGACTTGGGCAGGTCTCTTTAATGGTTGGTGAGGCCTAGGCTTCCAAGGTCTTCAATGAGTGCTCTTGAGTTGGAGTTGGCTTAGTCTTCCAGGTGGAAGTTTGGGTCTCAGAGTAGGACATAATTGCTAACACTAAGGAAGAGTGATATGACTAAGTCCGTGATGGGGTTGATGAAGTTGGTGGGCGGACACGGTGTCTGTAGATGACATTGCAGTTAATGGTGAAGTTGGCTGTGACGTGGAGCTTGAACAACAGGTGTTCCATGTTGTAGGATGGCATATCCATGGATGTGGTGCAGCTGACTGTTTTTGTGGGTGATGATGATGATTTTGCCTCTGAAGTATGTCTTGCCTGACAATCTTGTAGGCGGGGGATGGCTGTGGCGAAGTCAGGTGCCTCTGCAGGGATCTGCCAAGTTTCCGTGAGAAAAGGTCAGTTTGGCGTACTGTTGTGCATCAGTTCCCAGATCTCTGTTAAGCATTTGGTTAGTGAGCAGGTGTTGAGGTGCAAGCATGCGACTGTGGAGTGTTGTGTGGCTGGTTGCAGGACTGTGTGAGTGTTAGAGAGTGGGGTGTTGGGAGCTGTCGTTGCAGTCAGTGTTGGCTGTGGGTAAGTGCATGAAAACTTGCAGGAAGTGCAGGAGAATGCTCCCTCAGTGTTTTATTGCATGGAGAGGCAGCAGCTTGTGGAGCAGCGACCGGGGCTGAGAATGTGGAGGGTTGCAGCATGGTTGCGGCAGGAGGACCAGGGCTCCTGCGCTGGGCTGGCCTCTGGCATGCCAGTGATGCGCCTGCTGCACGTCCATGCTGTGGCAGCCATTAAGTATATCCTGGGAAGGAAAAGGCATGATGTTGAACAAGGTACTTACCTCCGGGTAAGGCCTTATCTGGTAGAGACATGTTCTAGTTGCAGATTCCTTCCCTTAGAATATCCCCCAGGCGTCAGTCTGAATCCGGAGATTTTAGATGGTGTTGGTCGGCTCCACATTCGTCGATGTGCGCACTGGATAGGACGCCGTGGGACCTATATAGGCTTCACCCCAGTGCAATGACGTCAGTTTCTTTTCATGACTTTCCACGCCAGAAGCGTGGAGCAATAAAGAACCCTGATCACCGGTGTGTTACAACTAGGGCCCTGAAGGGGAAGTCCCTGTACCTAGGAATCAGTTTGCGGAGCGCTGGGTCAGTAAGAAATCTGCTACTAGAATATGTCTCTACCAGATAAGGCGTTACCGAAGGTAAGTAACTTGTTCATCTGGTAGCGACTTCTAGTTGCAGATTTGTTACCTTAGAAAAGATACCCAAGCAATACTATCCTTGGAGGTGGGTCTGCAAACCAAGATCATACTAGGAAGTCCTGCAGCACTGAATGGGCAAAGTACCCGTCCCTCCAGACCCGACTGTCCAGGCAGTAGTGTTTTGTAAACGTGTGCAGTGATGCCCATGTTGATGCCTGACAGATGTCTGGTACTGGAACTCTGTGAGCTAACACAATTGTTGCAGCTGTTATGCTGGTAGATTGAGCGTGCAAACCCTCCTGGGGTTGCCTTTTAGCCAACGCATAGCACAATCTGATGCAGAGAACAACCCATCTGGAAATGGTTAGCTTCTACACTGCCCTACCTTTCTTCGCACCCACATAACTCACGAAGAGCTGACCGTTCACCCGGAACCGGAACTCTTTAGCATGATTAAGGTAGAACACCAATGCTCTTGTTGGGTCCAGATGGTGGAGACGCTCCTCTTTCTTAGAAGGATGTGAGGGGTGCTAAAAAAAAGGCAAGTAGACTGATTGGCCTACATGAAATGGCGTGACCAATTTTGGCAAAAAGGAATACCTAGTATGAAGCACCACCTTGTCAGGATAGATGGAAAGGTAGTGGGGCCTTGATGACAGTGCCTGCAGCTCACTCACTCTGCGGGCAGAAGTGATGACCACAAGGACAGCTGTTTTTAAAGACAGAAGCCTGAGAGGAAAGTTTGAAGTAGCTTAAAAGGAGCACGCAATAGAAAAGTAAGAACAAGATTCAAATCCCATTGGGGCATTATGAATGATGGAGGGAACATATGGGTAAGACCCTTCAGCAATCTACTAACAATGGAAAGATTTAAACAGGGAGGGTTGGTCAGGTAACCTCAGAAAATCAGAGAATGCCCACAGATAACCTTTGAGGGTGCCCAAAGCAGAGCCCTGTTGGGCCAAAGAAAGATCAGGCGGAAGGGCAAAAGCTGTCAACTTATGCTGCTCAAACTCCATGCAAGAAGGCAGAGACTGGCAGGTTTGGGTGGAGAACCGTCCCCGCTTCTGCGACAGGAGAACCTCCCGAAAGTGCAGTCTGATCGGAGGATCGATGGCCATGCTCAACAGCTCTGGATAACAGCCTCTTCGTGCCCAGTCTGAAGCCACAAGAATGACTTGGGCTCGGTCGTTCTTGATCTTCTTGAGAACTACGGGCAGAAAGGCATACAGGACACCAGAGTTCCACTAGAGACGAAAAGCGGCACAGACCGTGTGCCACCTTGGAAACTCCAACACACAAAACAGCTGACATTGTGCTTTCTCTGCAGAGGCAAACAGATCTAACCAAGTTTGTAGGAAAATGCCTCTGATGGCATGGTTACCCCCTAACTATTTGTCTTTTATTGATGCTAATTATGACTGAACGTTTGCTGGGACCCTGTTAACCAGGCCCCAGCACCAGTGTTCTTTACCTAAACTGTACCTTTGTCTCCACAATAGGTAGAGCCCTGGCACACAGATAAGTCCCTGGTAAGTGGTATCCCTGGTACCTAGGGCCCTGTGGCCAGGGAAAGTCTCTAAGGGCTGCAGCATGAATTATGCCACTCTGGGGACCCCTCACTCAGCACATGCACACTGCCTCACAGCCTGTGTGTGCTGGTGGGGAGAAAATTACTAAGTCGACATGGCATTCCCCTCAGAGTGTAATGCCCACAACCCACTGCCCGTGGCCCCTCTAGCAGGCCTCACAGCCCTAAGGCAGGGTGCACTATACCACAGGTGAGAGCATAGTTCCATTAGCACTATGCCCCTACAGTGTCTAAGCCAATTCTTTGATATTGTAAGTACAGGGTAGCCATAAAGAGTATATGGCCTGGGAGTTTGTCAAACACAAACTCCACAGTTCCATAATGGCTACACTGAATTCTGGGAAGTTTAGTATCAAACTTCTCAGCACAATAAACCCACACTGATGCCAGTGTGGGATTTATTGAAAAATGCACACAGAGGGCCAAATGCTAGTGTTCGGCTGACCAGTTCCTGCCAGCCTGCCACATCCAGACTGGTTTCTGGCCACACTGGGTGAGTGCCTTTGTCACTCTGTGGCCGGGAACAAAGCCTGTACTGGGTGGAGGTGCTTCTCACCTCCCCATGCAGGAACTGTAACAATTGGCGGTAAGCCTCAAAGGCTCAAGCCAGGTGTTACAGCGCCCCAGGGCACTCCAGCTAGTGGAGATGCCCGCCGCTCCGGACACAGCTCCTACTTTTGGCGGCAAGTCCGGAGGAGATAATGAGAAAAACAAGGAGGAGTCACCCACCAGTCAGGAAGGCCCCTAAGGTGCCCTGAGCTGAGGTGACCCCTGCCTTAAGAAATCCTCTATCTTGTTTTGGAGGATTACCCCAATAGGAAAAGGGATGTGCCCCCTTCCCCACAGGTAGGAGGCACAAAGAGGGTGTAGCCACCCTCCACGACAGTAGCCATTGGCTACTGCCCCCCAGACTTAAACACACACCTAAATTGAGTATTTGGGGCAACCCTGCACCCAGGAAATCAGATTCCTGCAACCTGAAGAAAGAAGAAGGACTGCTGACCTGAAAGCCCCGCAGAGACGACAGAGACAACTGACTTGGCCCCAGCCCTACCGGCCTGTCTCCAGACTCAAAGAACCTGCACAGTGATGCATCCAGCGGGACCAGAGACCTCTGAGGACTCACAGGACTGACCTGCACCTACAGGACCAAGAAACTCCTGAGGACAGAGCCTCTGTCCAAAATCACAACCATGAAACCATCTTTAAAGAAGACTCCAGCCTCACTCCGGAAGCGCGAGTCTTCACACTTGGCACCTGACGCTCCCGGCCCGTGTCCAGAGAACCCAAAACCGCAGAGAGGACCCCCAGGCGACTCCAACGATGTGGACACCCTGAGTCGAACTCCCTGCACCCCCACAGCAACGCCTGCATAGAGAAACCAGAGGCTCCCCCTGACTGCGACTGCCTGGTAACAAAGGAACCCGATGCCTGGACATAGCACTCCACCCGCAGCCACCAGGACCGAGAGGAACCAAGCACCTGTGCAGGAGTGACCAGCAGGCGGCCCTCCTCCAAGCCCAGTCGGTGGCTGACCCAAGAATCTCCCCTGTGCCCTACCTGCATCACGAGAGTGAACCCCGGGTCCCTCCATTGACTTCAATACAAAACCCGACACCTACTTCACACACTGCACCCAGCCATCCCTGTGCCGCTGAGGTTGTATTTTGTGTGCCTGTTTGGGACCTCCTCCCCTCAACAGTGCTCTACAAAAAAACCCTGGTGTGCTCCCCGAGGACGCAGGTTCTTACCTGCTGGCAGACGGGAACTGGAGCACCCCTGTTCTCCATAGGCGCCTATGCTATTTGGGCCCTACTTTGACCTCTGCACCTTACCAGCCATGTGTTGCTGGGTGTTTGGGGTTGACTTGAACCCCCAGCGATGGGCTGCCTATGCCCAGAAGTCTGAACTTGTAAGTGCTTTACTTACCTGAGAAACTAAATGTAGGAAGTTGGCTCTGTATATACTATCTCAAAGAGATAGTGTGCACAGAGTCCAAGGGTTACCAAGATAGTGGCAAAATTAGATAATTTAATGCTCTATTTTGTGGTAGTGTGGTCAAGCAGTAGGCTTATCAGAAGGTAGTGTTAAGCATTTGTTGTACACACACAGGCAATAAATGAGAAACACACACTCAAAGACTTACTACAGGCCAATATGTTTTTATATAGAAAATGAAAATGTCACTTACCCAGTGTACATCTGTTCGTGGCATCAGTCGCAGTAGATTCGCATGTTTTGCAATAGCTCGCCATCTGGTGTTGGGCCGGAGTGTTACAAGTTGTTTTTCTTCGAAGAAGTCTTTCGAGTCACGGGACCGAGTGACTCCTCCTTTTGTCTCCATTGCGCATGGGCGTCGACTCCATCTTCGATTGTTTTTCCCCGCAGAGGGTGAGGTAGGAGTTGAATTGTAGTAATAGTGCCCATGCAATGGAGTGACTAAGTATGTACCTATTTAAGGTTGAGATGATACATATACAAATAGTTGAAGGTAACTTCCAAACTGCTAGAGGCTCCCGGGGAGGCGGGTGGGCACATGCAAATCTACTGCGACTGATGCCACGAACAGATGTACACTGGGTAAGTGACATTTTCAGTTCGATGGCATCTGTCGCTGTAGATACGCATGTTTTGCATAGACTAGTAAGCAGTTATCTCCCCAAAAGCGGTGGATCAGCCTGTAGGAGTGGAAGTAGTTTGAAATAATGTCCTTAATACGGCTTGACCTACTGTGGCTTGTTGTGCGGATAACACGTCTACACAGTAGTGCTTGGTGAATGTGTGAGGCGTAGACCATGTGGCTGCCTTACATATTTCTTGCATTGGGATGTTTCCAAGAAAAGCCATGGTAGCACCTTTCTTTCTGGTTGAGTGTGCCCTTGGTGTAATGGGCAGCTGTCGTTTAGCTTTAAGGTAGCAGATTTGGATGCATTTAACTATCCATCTGGCTATACCTTGTTTTGATATTGGGTTTCCTGCATGAGGTTTTTGAAATGCAATAAATAGTTGTTTAGTCCTTCTGATGTTCTTTGTTCTGTCAATATAATACATCAATGCTCTTTTGACATCTAATGTATGTAGTGCCCTTTCGGCTACGGTATCTCGCTGCGGAAAGAACACTGGAAGTTCCACTGTTTGGTTTAGATGGAACGGTGAAATAACCTTTGGCAAAAATTTAGGATTGGTCCTTAGGACGACCTTATTTTTGTGTAGTTGTATAAAAGGTTCTTGTAGTGTAAACGCTTGAATCTCGCTTACTCTTCTTAGGGAAGTAATGGCGATGAGAAATGCCACCTTCCAGGTTAGGAACTGTATTTCGCAGGAGTGCATGGGTTCGAAAGGTGGACCCATAAGTCTAGTTAGGACAACATTTAGGTTCCATGAAGGAACAGGTGGTGTTCTCGGTGGTATAATTCTCCTAAGGCCCTCCATGAATGCTTTAATGACTGGTATCTTATATAGGGAAGTTGAATAGGTAGTCTGCAGATATGCAGATATTGCTGCCAGGTGTATTTTAATGGAAGAGAAAGCCAGGTTAGATTTTTGTAAGTGAAGCAAGTAACCCACTACATGTTCTGGAGTTGTGTGTAATGGTTGTATTTGATTAATATGGCAGTAGCAGACAAACCTCTTCCATTTACTTGCATAGCAGTGCCTGGTGGATGGCCTTCTGGCTTGCTTTATGACTTCCATACATTCTTGGGTAAGATGTAAGTGCCCGAATTCTAGGATTCCAGGAGCCAGATTGCTAGATTCAGCGATGCTGGATCTGGGTGTCTGATCTTTTGGTTGTGTTGTGTCAACAGATCTGGCCTGTTGGGCAATTTGATGCAGGGTACTATTGATAGGTCTAGCAGCGTTGTGTACCAGGGTTGCCTTGCCCAAGTTGGTGCTATTAATATGAGTTTGAGTTTGTTTTGACTGAGTTTACCAGGTAAGGAAGGAGAGGAAGAGGAGGAAAAGCGTAAGCAAATATCCCTGACCAGTTCATCCATAGGGCATTGCCTTGGGACTGTTTGTGTGGGTATCTGGATGCGAAGTTTTGGCATTTTGTGTTCTCCTTTGTCGCAAACAAGTCTATCTGAGGTGTTCCCCAGAGTTTGAAATAAGTGTTCAGAATTTGGGGGTGAATTTCCCATTCGTGGACCTGTTGGTGATCTCGAGAGAGATTGTCTGCGAGTTGATTTTGGATCCCTGGAATAAATTGTGCTATTAGGCGAATTTGGTTGTGAATTGCCCAACGCCAAATCTTTTGTGCTAGCAGGCTTAACTGCGTGGAGTGCGTCCCCCCTTGCTTGTTTAGGTAATACATTGTTGTCATGTTGTCTGTTTTGACGAGAATGTATTTGTGAACTATTATTGGTTGGAAAGCTTTTAGTGCTTGAAAAACTGCTAGAAGTTCTAGGTGATTTATATGCAGTTTTGTTTGATGTACGTCCCATTGTCCTTGGATGCTGTGTTGATCGAGGTGTGCTCCCCACCCTGTCATGGAAGCATCTGTTGTTATTACGTATTGTGGCACTGGGTCTTGGAAAGGCCGCCCCTTGTTTAAATTTATGTTGTTCCACCACAGAAGCGAGAGGTAAGTTTGGCGGTCTATTAACACCAGATCTAGAAGGTGACCCTGTGCTTGAGACCACTGTGATGCTAGGCACTGTTGTAAGGGCCTCATGTGCAGTCTTGCGTTTGGGACAATGGCTATGCATGAAGACATCATGCCTAGGAGTTGTAATACCATCTTTGCTTGTATCCTTTGTGTTGGATACATGCGTTGTATGATGGTGTTGAAATTTTGAATTCTTTGGGGACTTGGAGTGGCTACTCCTTTTGATGTGTCTATTATGGCTCCTAGGTATTGTTGTACCTTGCGCGGCAGAATGTTGGATTTTGTGAAGTTGACGGTGAACCCTAGTTTGAAGAGGGTCTGTATGATATGATGTGTGTGATTTGAGCACTCTATGAACGAATGGGCCTTGATTAGCCAGTCGTCCAAATATGGGAACACATGTATTTGCTGCCTTCTTATGTGTGCAGCGACTACCGCTAGACATTTGGTAAAGACTCTTGGTGCGGTTGTTAATCCGAAAGGCAGTACCTTGAATTGGTAATGTATTCCTTTGAATACAAACCTTAGGTATTTCCTGTGCGATGGGTGTATTGGTATATGGAAATAAGCATCCTTGAGGTCTAAAGTTGCCATGTAGTCGTTCAGTTTTAGCAATGGTAATACTTCCTGTAGTGTGACCATGTGAAAGTGGTCTGATTTGATGAAAGTGTTCACTACTCTGAGGTCTAGGATTGGTCTCAGCGTTTTGTCTTTCTTTGGTATCAGAAAGTACAGTGAGTAAACTCCTGTGTTTATTTGTGTGTTTGGCACTAGTTCGATTGCATTCTTTTGCAATAGTGCCTGCACTTCTATCTCCAGGAGATTTGAATGATGTTTTGTCAAATTCTGTGCTTTTGGTGGTATGTTTGGAGGGAATTGTAGAATTTCTATGCAATAACCATGTTGGATAATTGCTAGAACCCAAGTGTCTGTAGTGATTTCCTCCCATGCTTTGTAGTACTGACTTATTCTTCCCCCCACTGGTGTTGTGTGGAGGGGGTGAGTGACATGTGAGTCACTGTTTAGTAGTAGGGGTTTTGGGGCTTTGAAATCTTCCTCTATTTCTAGGGAATTGCCCTCCTCTATATTGTCCCCGAAAACCTCCTCTATACTGTCCCTGGTAACTGGACGGTGTTGCCTGTGAGGTGCTGGCTTGTGTGCTCTGACCCCGAAACCCCCCTCTAAAGGGTGTTTTACGAAATGTGCCGTAATTTCCTCTGCTCTGCGGGGAGTAGAGTGCGCCCATGGCTTTGGCAGTGTCCGTGTCTTTTTTGAGTTTCTCAATCGCTGTGTCCACTTCTGGGCCGAACAGTTCCTTCTCGTTAAAAGGCATATTGAGAACTGCTTGCTGAATCTCTGGTTTAAATCCAGAAGGTCGGAGCCATGCATGCCTTCTGATAGTTACAGATGTATTAATTGTCCGTGCAGCTGTATCTGCAGCGTCCATGGAGGAGCGGATCTGGTTGTTGGAAATGGTCTGTCCTTCCTCAACCACTTGTTTTGCCCTATTTTGTAGATCCTTGGGCAGATGTTCAATGAGATGTTGCATCTCATCCCAATGGGCTCTGTCATAGCGCGCAAGTAGTGCCTGGGAGTTCGCGATGCGCCACTGGTTTGCAGCTTGTGCTGCGACTCTTTTACCAGCTGCATCGAACTTGCGGCTTTCTTTATCTGGGGGTGGTGCATCTCCAGATGTGTGGGAGTTGGCTCTTTTTCTAGCTGCTCCTACAACGACAGAGTCTGGTGGCAGCTGTGTAGTGATGAAAACCGGGTCTGTAGGAGGCGCTTCATACTTTTTTTCCACCCTTGGTGTGATTGCCCTACTCTTGACCGGCTCCTTAAAGATTTCTTTTGCGTGCCGGAGCATACCAGGGAGCATAGGCAGGCATTGGTATGAGCTGTGGGTGGAGGAGAGTGTGTTGAATAAAAAATCATCCTCGACCTGTTCTGAGTGGAGGCTTACGTTGTGAAATTGTGCTGCTCTGGCCACCACTTGAGAGTACGCAGTGCTGTCCTCTGGTGGAGATGGCTTCGTAGGGTATGCCTCTGGACTATTATCTGACACTGGGGCGTCGTATAGGTCCCATGCGTCTTGATCTTGGTCACCCTGGCTCATGGTGGTGTGAGCTGGGGAGTGTGATGGAGTTTGTGCTGGTGAGACGTTAATCACGGGCGGTGGAGAGGGTGGTGGAGTAACTCTTTTTACCACCTTTGGTTGTGGTGTTTGTTCAGTTTGGAACTCCAACCTTCTCTTTCTTCTAATAGGGGGAAGGGTGCTTATCTTTCCTGTCCCCTGCTGTATGAAAATACGCTTTTGCGTATGGTCCACATCCGTTGATTGTGGATCTTCCTCAAACCTATGCTTTTGCATTTGTGAGGTCAGCGAGTGCTCTTCTGTATAAGAGCCTGAAGCTGGGTCGGTTGCAGTTTGTTTCGGTACCGAAACCCTGTCAGCGTCCTTTTTCGGCTCCGAGGTGACTTTTTTCTTTTTCGGGGCCGAAACCTCTCGGCGCCGATCTTCGTCGGGCCCACTGTCTCGGCGTCGAGCCGTGTCAACACCGGCATCTCGGTGTCGACGCTTGTCTCCAGCACTTTCTCGGTCCCGAGAAGGCTGTGTGCCGGTGTCTCGACCGGAGTCGGACGATCTCGGCACTGTTTGGGCCTTTTTCGGTGCCGACGGTCGGTCACCGAATTTATGGGTCGAGCCATGGCCTGGTGGCAGTGGCGTCCCCTGGGCCTTGTAAATGTTCCTCTGAGTGGTTTTCGACGTCTTACTCACGGTTTGTGTATCGTCGAATCCTTCGGAGTCCGAGTCTTGGATCGAGAAGGTACCTTCCTCTTCTTGTTCCTCGAACTCTCGGTGGGCTGTCGGCGCGGACGCCGTCTGAAGTCTTCTGGCTCGACGGTCTCGGAGTGTTTTTCGGGACCGGAACGCACGACAGGCCTCGCAGGTGTCTTCACTGTGCTCAGGTGACAGGCACAGGTTGCAGACCAAGTGTTGGTCTGTGTAGGGGTATTTATTGTGGCATTTGGGGCAGAAACGGAACGGGGTCCGTTCCATCGGCGTTCTTCAGCACGTGGTCGGGCCGACCAGGCCCCGACGGGGGATCGAAAAAACTACCCCAAAGGGCACCGGAGCTCTTCGATCCGTCGACGCGGTGTTGAATCTAACTACGCCGAACCCGAACGCAACAATACCGACGAAAATCTTCCGAAATTTAGCTATTTTTCCGTTCCGAAACTCGGAGCGACAGGAACACGTCCGAACCCGATGGCGGAAAAAAAAACAATCGAAGATGGAGTCGACGCCCATGCGCAATGGAGACAAAAGGGGGAGTCACTCGGTCCCGTGACTCGAAAGACTTCTTCGAAGAAAAACAACTTGTAACACTCCGGCCCAACACCAGATGGCGAGCTATTGCAAAACATGCGTATCTACAGCGACAGATGCCATCGAACATATATTTTCTTAGTTTATTTTAAGAACCACAGGCTCAAGATTTGAAGTAAACACATAAAATGCAAAGTACTTCACATACGTAACGTAGGAACTTTGAATAAAAGCAATAAGCTATTTTCAAAGTGGACACAGTGCAAAAAAATCAACAGTTCCTGGGGGAGGTAAGTAAAGGTTAGTTTGTGAGGTAAGTAAGACACTTACAAGTCTCAGTTCTGGGGCATAGGCAGCCCACCTTTGGGGGTTCAAAGCAACCCTAAAGTTATCACAACAGCAGGTCAGGGCCGGTCAGGTGCAGAGGTCAAAGAGGTACCCAAAACATATAGGCGCCTATGGAGAACAGGGGTGCTCCGGTTCCAGTCTGCCACCAGGTAAGTACCCACGTCCTCGGGGAGCAGACCAGGGGGGTTTTGTAAAGCACTGGGGGGGGGGCACAAGTAGGCACACAAAACACCCTCAGCTGCACCGAGGCGGCCAGGTGCAGTGTGCAAAGCAGGCATCAGGTTTCAGATAGGAATCAATGGAGGGACCCGGGTCACTCTAGCGGAGTAGGCAAGCATTGGGGGGGCTTCTCGGGACAGCCACCACCTGGGCGAGGCAGAGAGTCGCCTGGCGGTCACTCCTGCGCTGAGGTTTGGTTCCTTCAGGTCTTGGGGGCTTCGGGTGCAGTACTGGTTCCAGGCGTCGGGTCCCTCGTTACAGGAAGTCGCGGTCAGGGGGAGCCTCTGGATTCTCTCTGCAGGCATCGCTGTGGGGGTTCAGGGGGGTCGTCTCTGGCTACTCACGGGCTCGCAGTCGCCGGGGAGTCTTCCCTGTGGTGTTTGTTCTCTGGATCTCGAGCCGGGGGTGTCGGGTGCATAGTGTGAATTTGCACGCTTCCGGCAGTCTTTGAAAGTTGCTTCTTTGTTGCAAAGAAGTTGCTGGTTTTGAGCAGAGCCGCTGCTCATGGGAGTTTCTTGGTCCTTTAGTCCAGGACAGTCCTCTGAGGCTTCAGAGGTCGCTGGTCCCTGTCGGATGCGTCGCTGGGTGCAGGTTTTCGAAGTTGGAGACAGGCCGGTAGGGCTGGGGCCAAAGCAGTTGACGTCAGGGCTGGGGCCAAAGCAGTTGTAGTCTTCCGTCTTCTCTGCAGGCTTGTAGGTCAGCAGTCCTCCTTGTTTCTTCAGGTTGCAGGAATCTGATTCCCTGGGATCTGGGGTGCCCCTAAATACTAAATTTAGGGGTGTGTTTAGGTCTGGGAGGGCAGTAGCCAATGGCTACTGTCCTGGAGGGTGCTACACCCTTCTTTGTGCCTCCTCCCTGTGGGGACGGAGGCACATCCCTAATCCTATTGAGGGAATCCTCCAAAACTAAGATGGAGGATTTCTAAAGGCAGGGGTCACCTCAGCTCAGGACACCTTAGGTGCTGTCCTGAATGGTGGTTGACGACTCCTTGTTTTTCTCATTATCTCCTCCAGCCTTGCCGCCAAAAGTGGGGGCAGTGGCGGGCATCTCCACTAGCTGGGATGCCCTGGGGCACTGTAACAAAAAATAGGGTGAGCCTTTGACGTTCATCGCCAGGTGTTACAGTTCCTGCAGTGGGAGGTGTGAAGCACCTCCACCCAGTACAGGCTTTGTTCCTGGCCACAGAGTGACAAAGGCACTCTCCCCTTGTGGCCAGCAACATGTCTGGTGTGTGGCAGGCTGGCAGAAACTGGTCAGCCTACACTAGAAGTCGGATTGGTTTTCAGGGGGCATCTCTACGATGCCATCTGGGTGTATGTTACAATAAAGTGCACACTCGCATCAGTGTGCATTCATTGTGCTGAGAAGTTTGATACCAAACTTCCCAGTTTTCAGTGTAGCCATTATGGAACTGTGGAGTTAGTGTTTGACAAACTCCCAGACCATATACTCTTATGGCTACCCTGCACTTAAAATGTCCAAGGTTTTGCTTAGACACTGTAGGGGCATAGTGCTCATGCACATATGCCCTCACCTGTGGTATAGTGCACCCTGCCTTAGGGCTGTAAGGCCTGCTAGAGGGGTGACTTACCTATGCCACAGGCAGTGTGAGGTTGGCATGGCACTCTGAGGGGGTATTTTTCTCCCCCACCAGCACACACAAGCTGTGAGGCAGTGTGCATGTGCTAAGCGAGGGGTCCCTAGGGTGGCATAAGACATGCTGCAGCCCTTAAAGACCTTCCCTGGCATCAGTGTCCTGGGTACCAGTTACAAGGGACTTATCTGCGTGCCAGGACTGTGCCAATTGTGGAAGAAAAAATACAGGTTAGGGAAAGAACACTGGTGCTGGGGCCTGGTGAGCAGGGTCCCAGCACACTATCAATCAAAACTTAGCATCAGCAAAGGCAAAACGTTAGGGGGACTTTTTGCCTTTGCTGATGCCAAGTTATGATTTGAAAGTGTGCTGGGACCCTGCTAACCAGGCCCCAGCACCAGTGTTCTTTCCCTAAACTGTACCTTTGTCTCCACAATTGGCAGAACCCTGGCACCCAGGTAAGTCCCTTGTAACTGGTACCCCTGGTACCAAGGGCCCTGATGCCAGGGAAGGTCTCTAAGGGCTGCAGCATGTCTTATGCCACCCTAGGAACCCCTCACTCAGCACATGCACACTGCCTCACAGCTTGTGTGTGCTGGTGGGGAGAAAATGACTAAGTCGACATGGCACTCCCCTCAGAGTGCCATGCCAACCTCACACTGCCTGTGGCATACTTAAGTCACCCCTCTAGCAGGCCTTACAGCCCTAAGGCAGGGTGCACTATACCACAGGTGAGGGCATATGTGCATGAGCCAGTGTGCACTTTATTGTAAAAATACACCCAGAGGGCATCTTAGAGATGGCCCCTGAAAACATACCCGACTTCCAGTGTGGGCTGACTAGTTTTTGCCAGCCTGCCACACACCAGACATGTTGTTGGCCACATGGGGAGAGTGCCTTTGTCACTCTGTGCCAAGGAACAAAGCCTGTACTGGGTGGAGGTGCTTCTCACCTCCCCCTGCAGGAACTGTAACACCTGGAGGTGAGCCACAAAGGCTCATCCCCTTTGTTACAGCGTCACAGGGCATCCCAGCTAGTGGAGATGCCCGCCCATCCAGTCACTGCCCCCACTTTTGGCGGCAAGGCTGGAGGAGATAATGAGAAAAACAAGGAGGAGTCACCCCTCCCCCCCCCAGTCAGGACAGCCCCCTAAGGAGTCCTGAGCTGAGGTGACTCTTACTTTTAGAAATCCTCCATCTTGTAGAAGGAGGAATCCCCCAATAGGATTAGGGATGTGCCCTCCTCCCCACAGGGAGGAGGCACAAAGAGGGTGTAGCCACCCTTAGGGCCATTAGCCATTGGCTACTGCCCTCTCAGACCTAAACACAACCCTAAATTCAGTATTTAAGGGCTCCCAGAACCGAGGAAGATAGATTCCATTAACCTAAAGAAGAAGAAGAAGGACTGCTGACCTGAAGCCCTGCAGTGAAGACGGGGATGACAACTGGTTTGGCCCCAGCCCCACCGGCCTGTCTCCCTACTTCGAAGAAAACTGCAACAGCGACGCATCTAACAGGGTCCAGCGACCTCTGAAGCCTCAGAGGACTACCCTGCATCTGAAGGACCAAGAAGCTCCTGAGAACAGCGGCCCTGTTCAAGAAACTGCAACTTTCTGCAACAAAGAAGCAACTTTTAAAGACCACACGTTTCCCGCCGGAAGAGTGAGACTTTCCACTCTGCACCCGACGCCCCCGGCTGGACCTGCGGAAAACCAACACTACAGGGAGGACTCCCCGGCAACTGCGAGCCTGTGAGTAGCCAGAGGTGACCCCCCTGAGCCCCCACAGCGACGGCTGCAGAGGAAATCCAGAGGCTCCCCCTGACCGCGACTGCCTGCTTCAAGGAACCCGATGCCTGGAACCAGCACTGCACCCGCAGCCCCCAGGACCTGAACGAACCGAACTCCAGTGCAGGAGCGAACCCCAGGCGACCCACTAACTAGCCCAGGTGGTGGCTACCCCGAGGAGCCCCCCCTGTGCCTGCCTGCATCGCTGAACAGACCCCCAGGTCTCCCCATTGATTCCCATAAGAAACCCGACACCTGTTTGCACACTGCACCCAGCCACCCCTGTGCCGCTGAGGGTTTACTTTCTGTGCCTGCTTGTGTCCCTCCCCGGTGCCCTACAAAACCCCCCTGGTCTGCCCTCCGAGGACGCGGGTACTTACCTGCTGGCAGACTGGAACCGGGGCACCCCTATTTCCATTGAAGCCTATGTGTTTTGGGCACCACTTTGACCTCTGCATCTGACCGGCCCTGAGCTGCTGGTGTGGTAACTTTGGGGTTGCATTGAACCCCCAACGGTGGGTTACCTTGGACCCAACTTTGAACCCTGTAAGTGTTTTACTTACCTGTGAACTTAACATTTACTTACCTCCCCCAGGAACTGTTGATTTTTGCACTGTGTCCACTTTTAAAATAGTTTGCCATTTCTGTCAAAACTGTACATGCTATTGTGATTATTCAAAGTTCCTAGAATACCTGAGTGAAATAACTTTCATTTAAAGTATTGTTTGTAAATCTTGAACCTGTGGTTCTTAAAATAAACTAAGAAAATATATTTTTCTATATAAAAACCTACTGGCCTGGAATTTGTCTTTGAGTGTGTGTTCCTCATTTATTGCCTGTGTGTACAACAAATGCTTAACACTACCCTCTGATAAGCCTACTGCTCTACCACGCTACCACAAAATAGAGCATTATAATGATCTCTTTTTGCCACTATCTTATCTCTAAGGGGAACCCTTGGACTCTGTGCACACTATTTCTTACTTTGAAATAGTATATACAGAGCCAACTTCCTACAGACGAGACTTCAGCACATTTTTGGTGAACCTCTGCGAATGCAGGTCTGCTGCAGTCTGGAGGTGAGAGATGACAGCCTGGGGTGAGCCAGTCATCAAGGTAGGGGAAGGCTGAAACCCCTGACCTGTGCAGATAAGCTGCGACCACTGCCATCACTTTGGTGAACACCCGAGGGGGCGCTGGTAAGGCAAAAGGGAAGCACGGAAAACTAAGTGTGAGTGGCCTACCGTGAACTGTAAGTAAAGTCTGTGGGCAGGCAGGAAGGGAATATGGAAATATGTGTTCTGCAAGTCCAACGCTAAAATCCAGTCTCCTGGGTCTAGGGCAGATAGGACCTGAGCCACAGTGAGCATTTTAAACTTCTCCTGCTTGCGGAAGAGATTGAGGGACTGGAGGTCTAGGATAGGCAGAGGCACTTGTCATTTTTGGGGACCAGTAAGTAACATGAATAACAACTACGACCTACTTCTGAAACAGGGACCCTCTCTATTGCTCCCTTGGCCAAGAGAGCTGTAACCTCCTTGCGGATAAGTGCCAACTGATCCTCTGTCATCCGATCATAGGATGGTGGCCTGGATGGAGGGGCAGTATTGTAGGAGAGGGAGCAGCCCCTTCGGACTGTTTGCAAAACCCACCTGTCTGATGTGATGGACTGCCAGCGAGGCAGGCGATGGTGAATCCTGCCTACTACTGATCTATGATGGGGATGTGTCAGACTAGGAAGTTTTGGAGGCTGCAGTAAAAGGGGTGGTGGAATGGGTAGACCGCTGGATCCCTGGTCCACGCAGGGGCTGGGCCGCATGTATGGCACAGTGGCTGGAGGTATTCGGACGTGGTTGGGAGCCTCTTCCGCAGCCGCCATGAAAGGGTTGAAAAGAGACTGGAAGGGACAAGGGACAGCGGTGACGCCCAAGGACCTGGCCATAGCCGGGGACTCCTTAAAGCACTTGAGTGCAGAGTCTGCTTTCTCTCTGAAGAGACGGGTGCCATCAAAGGGCATGTACATGAGTGTGGACTGGACATGCCACAAAAAACCAGACGTCCTCAACCAATGGTGGCGCCTCAAGGCCACCGTCGATGCAACCGTTCTACATAGTGCTTCTCTCCCATCAACAGCTTGGGAGAGAATGGCCCAGGCCTCCTCCGGGACGTGTGGCAACACCTGTGCAACTGTGTGCCATAAAGTATGGGTGTAACTCCCCAAAGGGCATGCAGTGTTCATGGACAGCAATAGCAGGCTGGAGAAAAAAAAAACACCCTCTTCCCAAGCTGATCCAGCCTCTTCGATTCCCTATCTGGCGGTGAGGAAGAGGATGCGCCTGGGGACGTAGAGGCTTGGATAACCAAGCTCTCAGGGGTAGGGTGTTGAGTAAAGAACAGTGGGTCATTAGGGGCTGGTCTATGGTGGTGGACAACTGTCCTGTTGACAGGAGCCCCTGTGTTGAGTTTTTACCAAGTGCCTAGCAGGACATCAGTAAGGGCTTCATTAAAGGGCAAAAGGGTTCAGAAGAAGAAGCAGCCCCAGGTTTAAGTACCTCAGTCAGGATATTAGTCGTGACTGTCACTGAGGGCAGCTCGAGGCCCAGGACCTCGGCCATCCTTCACACCACCATGAAATTAGGACTCTTCCCTCCTCCATAGCCACAGTAGGGGGAGCAAGCATGCCATTGTCAGGGGAAGTATCCAGACCACTGGCTTCACCCATGTCTGTACGCCAGTCCATAGGGTCTTCAAGCTTGTATTCTAAAGGGCCCAGCGACCCCTCCCAATCCTCACCGAACCCCCAAACCCATAACAAGGGTCAGGATCCAACCGAGGGAGCAAGGCCGACGCTGGAATCAGCGTCAAGCGACGCCAGTCCGATTCTGTGTCGGAGTCAGGAATGAGGATGGGTCGACGCCGACCATGGGCACGGGTGGCATCAGGAGCGTTGAGGACTGAAAGATCAGAAGGCATGACCAACACCGATTCGGATTTGAGGAACAGATCCCTGGGTGCTCCGCCAGAGCAAAGACTGAAGCCGCTGGTGTGGAACCCGAGGGGGCCCATGTCGACTCTGAAGGGCCCGAGGGCACTTTGGCAGAGTCGGGCAGCCCAAATAGAACTCATGTAATTGGGCAGGGGTGGCTCCAGCTCCCGGAAAATCGGGGAGGTGTGGAGCCGACCCAGAAGCAGGCTCTGAGGACGGAGGCCTAGAGCAACAACATTCCTTTTCCTGTATCGCCTCAGCAGACAGAGAGGGTGAAGTCCAAGAACGCTTGGTCTTCGACTTCGTCTTATGCCTTGACTTACCCGATCGTTCCGATCACTTGGATTGGGACAATGAAGAATGAAGGCTTTGCGACCGTTCTCAGGACCTTCCTCTCGACCGAGACCGACGCAGAGCCAAGCACTGGCCCGCAAGCAGCTGTAGGGACTGCTCCCTCCCTCAAAGCTTTTGGCACCTGGAGCACGACTACGGGTTGTGGTCATGCTCCAAACACCACAAAAACACAAGGTGCGGATCCGTCATGGACATCATCCGATGACAGGAGTCACAGGGCTTGAACCCAGTCTTCGTTGATGATATCTCAAGGCACACCAGAAGTGTAAAAAAAAAAAACCTTACAAAAAGTCCAGTCAAAAAGTGACTCTAGGGGTAGCTCTTCTTCAGCTCTGTGCATGGCTGGCGCAGAAAGAAAAAAACTGACGTCAGACGCAGAGCTAACTGACGCCACCTAACAAGTTCTGATGGGTTCCCTTTTTGTTTAGAAGTGTACATTACTTAGTATTTATTAGTTTAGAATCTGTAGCCAAGAGTGGATTATGCTCAGTGAATATATCACTATGTTTATTATTGTCAATCTGCCGTTTTGCGAATACTGAGGATTAAAAACAAGTGGTGAGACTGCTTTTGTTTGACTTTGGTTTTTGTAGAAGTTTCAACCTGCTCCACTTGGGGCAGCATAAATATTATGCTGTGACCTGTCCCATAAATAAAGAGAGGATTTCCAAAAGGGAACAGCCGGTGAGCTTCACGTCTTAGCCTCCCTTTCTTTCTTTCTCTTCCTTTTCTCTCTTCTTTTCCACTTGGGTGTTTCAGGTTACCGTTTTCTATGGGTGATCCTTATTTATATTTTCATCTTAGTTACTTCTGCTTTTATCTATTCGAAGTATAGGTATCAGGTTGACTAAGGTAATAGTTATAAATATGTTTTGTGACCAGACATCATTTGGGTTGATTGACTACATTCTCTCTCATTCATGACGTAATGTATGTGCACAGAGATAGTGGCATGAATGCACAAGTAATGCATCTCTACACGGAAAAAATACAATGGAATTCCAGGTGGAGGATACAGTTACGTAGTCAGAACACCGGTTGAGCATCCTGTGACATTTGGTTTTCTTTTTTGATTGTTTAGTTTATAGATTGGTTTCAAATGGACCGGACCTTCTTGCATGTATCTTTTAACTAGTGTTCGATTGATACGTGCCATGGAGAAGGTGTGTGACCACTGGGTTATCCTACACCAAAATGTACGTCGGCATGACTTTTGGCCAGAAGTTTGCTTTGATGCCCCTTACTGTGGATTCCAAGTACATTTTATACACAACGTATACAGTGGAGGAAAATAAATACTAAGACTGAAACAATTCATCATCATAGACCTATAATGGACACATCATGTGAAGATTTTAATTTATAAAATGGAATAACAAAAGGTTGATGTTGGGGAATTATTTTTTGTAAATTTGTTGAATTATGAAAGCCAGTATCCTCCATGATCAGGGGAACCCCTGGGGGAGATTATGTATTCAGCCAACTGTTTTTCTTATTCTTTTTATATAGATGAATCTGAGTGGAGTATGTCAGTATGCTTGATGGTTGTTTGAGTGTTTTTAGGTTAGGTCCATATTTTATGCAATTAGACATTTGTAGCTATGGATTAATAATAAATTCAGATATCAAAGACTTAGGTTTATGTCTATAATTATCAATGTATGTACACAGATTTTTGCTCAACATTAATAGGATTATTGGAGGATTCCAGAAATGGAACCTATATAGGAGGCAGTTTTTTTTGCTTGTTTGTACAGCTTTGGCCCTGTCCCGCTCCTTTATTCATTTAGGAGGGAACCCTTTTTTCATTTGGTAGATTAAAGTCAACCATGACTTTTGAGGAAGGGTGGCGGAAATAGGTTACAAAATAAGACAGTCATACAAAAACAGCGTTTTTGGAAAACAAGTTTAGAATGCAGAAAAAAAACATAGCAGGAGGTGATACCCAGTTCTAAAGCTCATGACAAAACACCCTTCGAATTTCTTTTCAAAATCATCTACCAGCATTTGCAGACTCACTTTTCAGTGTCATTGCTAACTGGGAATGAGGGAAACAGAAGCCCTGATGTACATTCATGTTTTGGAGCTCTCCAATGGCCTACGTTCCCTTGTTTCTGAGTTCAATACAAATCTGGTAAATTGAAAGATGTAGTTGATGTCACTTAGGAAACCACAAAATGGAAAATACATGACTAGAATACTAGAAGTCTCAAAACAATCCAGCTGTTCATTAATTAAACATTTTAAATGCAGTACTATAAGCTGCTTAAATATTGCAGCTATCGGTGACAATTTTTTAGAACCTCACCATTTGTTAATATTCCTACCTCAGACACATGTGCCGTGATAGCTCTTGAACAATCCGGTCATGTTTGCCTGTGGATGAGTATTTGCCAAGCCAGCTTGGAAAGGTGGGAAATTGAGTCATGTAACCTCTCATCAATTCGCCTGGGAGAACACTTGCATAGATTGCCTAAAGTATGAGAAACAAAAGGCATTTTATTACACTCCATAATCAATGTATGCATGCAAAATTGACTATTATGGATTAGAAAAAAAACGATTTTGAGCTCAAGTTTGGCTATTGTGTTTGTAAGCCTAATTTTCTCAAGCAAATATCTTTGTAAATCAGGCCCAATGTGTCAATAATTATCGAAACAACCGAGTATTAGCTAAAAAACCAAATAGAAAGAAAAATCCCAACATGCAGAGGCAGGGAAGAACATTTTCCATGTTTCTTGTAACATGGCATCTGGCGCCAATACCTCACATCCAGTCACTGTGATGTGGCTGGGAAAAGTAGCGAGGTAAATGTGTAAACTTAAACTTCTTTCCAGTCCTATTAGCAGGTCAGCAAAATCTCCCAGTCCAAACTTCTAAGAATTGACAGTCTTTTTGCTTCTCAGTAGTCAAGGTGGGAATATTATTAAACACAGGCATGTCGTTTTATTTATGGAATCTTTTTACAACACCATTCACTGGAACACCCTAGACACCAGTTGACCTCCCAGACACTAACTCCCTGAATAACTCAAAGTTTACTACAAAGACCGAAGCGAGCAGCTAAGGTACAGAAACCAAATTCCAGTTTATCGTTTAACCCTTCCATCCCAAGGATAACATTGGAAGAGCATATTCAGAAATACTACAATTCTATAAGGTAAACTGCCAAACTATGCACATATATAAAAAAAATTATAAACATATACCTGTGTAGGTAGGAGACTCCACATTTGTTTAGTACGTATCTGTTTGTCAACCAAGTCACCATCACATATGCTATCGGCTGCTTTGCTCAAAAGCAACAAGTGCTTTTTCATATTCCCTCTAAAAATGAGAACATTGTGTTATTTTGTTACTGCAGACCACTCCTAAAAATTACTTTTTAGTTTTAAATTACAAACATGTTTAACTACTCACCCAGCAGCAACAGGTTTTACATGGATGTAATTTTCTTGAACGAATAAAGGTGCTAGAGAGTAGTCATGGAAAAAGAGATCAGACTTGTCAATTAGTGTCATGTGATCAGTTTCTTCCCCAGTGACAAAAACCTTTCGGGCAACATCAAAGGGACCCTGAAATAGATCATGCAAAATTAATAATATTTTTGCCAAGTTTACAATTTACCAATGTCAGGCTAAGAGAGCATAAAGTAATGTAGTACCAAAAGGTTTTCCATTTATTTTTTTTAATCCGAAAACTTCACTGTTCTTGGTCTTGGAGACTACTTTATGATTGAACTTACCTCTAGTGGCAAATGTCCTGACCAAGAAATAAACTGGTGGAAAGAAAAGCTAAAGTTAGGTAGCTGAGTGAAGAAGAAGGCGAAATCGTAGTTTTGCTCTGGAATGTGGAAGACACCAGTTGAGTGAATTTAAGGTTATTTGTATGTGCATCTTTTACCAAACTCTGCCCAAAATTATAATATCGGCAACAAGAGGATGTAGACTTGTTCTGCCACAGTATCGCCAAATACAAGACAATGGACTGGACACTGCCAATCCAATAGAACATTTGTGTCAGCACCTCTGAACCCCCATCATGCAAGGATGGCAATATTGGCTGCCCTATTTTTACCCGGCCTAGTGGGAGAAAGAATGGTGGCAGGGCCAGAAAGCTTGGCGTTCGTGACAGCTTCCTAGTCACTCACGCCTTGGGATCACATTCTAAATATAACGTGAAGGAAGCTGGCTCTTTGTATACTATATCAAAATGAGATGTAGCGTGCACAGAGTCCAAGGGTTCCCCAGAGGCTTAACAGAGGCTAAAGTAGAAAATGCTAATGCTCCTTTTTGTGGTAGTGCGGTCGGGCAGTTACGCTTATCAGGGGGTAGTGCAAAGCCCTTGTTGTACACACAGTCATAAAAGGAAGCACACACTCAATGACAAACTCCAGGCTAATGGTTTTATATAGCAAAAATATACCTTGTTACTTTATTTCTAGAACCACAAAATTCAGTTTGCAGGTAAGAACATTTGTAAGTAAGTATCCAACATATGCATGAACACCACTTTGTTTCGATTTGGCAAGTTAAATGTTTTTCAAGGAAATAGCAAATATCGGTTTTAAAAGTTGACACACTGCAATTTTCAGAAACAGTTCTACGTGGGAAGAAAAGGTAGTACAGTTTTGAGTTAAGTACAAGACTTACAGTTCCAGTCTCCGAAGGTTAGGCTGTCCACAGGTTGGGGTTCAAGTTAACCTCGAACACCCTCCACTAGCAACACTTGGCCGGCCGGGTGCAGAGGTCAAAGATGATGCAAGAATTAAAATGGAGGCCTATGGAGACTGGGGGCACTCTGAATCAGGCCTGCTTGCAGGTGAGTAACTGCGTCTTCGGAGGGGAGACCTGGAGGGTTTAGGTGAGCAACAGGGGGGCAACACGTCAGCCACAAACACTCACCCTCAGTGGGGCAGGTGTGGCTGGGTGCAAACACAGCATCAGGCTCCTAGTGCTTCTCAAAAGAGAGATCCCGGGGGTCACAAAGATGCTGCAGGCTAGGTCCAGGCGGTCGGTTCCAGAAAACTACAGGCTGGACAAGAAAGAGGACTACCTGCTGAACGTTGCTGCACCGGTGGTCTGATTCCCTAAGGTCAAAGGGCTGCAGGTGTAGGGGTACTTTTAGGTGTCATGAATCTTCATCCGGTTCTCTCGCGGTTGGGGGTGGGGGGTGTGGGGGGGGGGGGGGGGGGGTGGGGGGGGTGTTGGTCCTTGGATTTAGGCTGCAGATGTCGTCG
This sequence comes from Pleurodeles waltl, assembly GCF_031143425.1. Taxonomy (NCBI): domain Eukaryota; kingdom Metazoa; phylum Chordata; class Amphibia; order Caudata; family Salamandridae; genus Pleurodeles; species Pleurodeles waltl. Next base: position 1,025,410,517 of record NC_090437.1, on the reverse strand, counting down.
TGTTGGACAGGAGGGGTCAACACAGGGTGGACACTAGGTCGAAATCACCTGGGGGCCAGCTCTAGTCGGATGGGCCACGTGGACATGGGCCGTGGCCATCGGATGCAATGTGGGCAGGACTCATGGATCCAGGCAGTTCTGGAGTCCTTTGCTGGACTTTCTTGCTTGACAGGGCCGCTGACTACCGGAGATCTTTGTCCTCTGGGGTGCAGGCAGTCCTCTTGAGGCATTTAAGAGGTCGCAGGTCCTGCCAGATGCGTCACCTTTTGGTAGCAGGGCTTCAGAAGCTGGAAACAGGCCTGTAGGGCTCGGGCCATATCAGTTGGTGTCCTCAGTCTTCTTTGCTGGGGGTCAGCTAAGCAGTCTTTCTTTCTTCTTGTTGTCTTCTTGAGTTCCCAAAGAATCTGATGAGCTAGGTTCAGGGGAGCCCTTAAATGTTGGATTTAGAGGCGTTACAGTAGCTAATGACTACTGTCCCTGAGGGTGACTACACCCTTCTGGTGTCCATTACCAGATGGAACCCTATTGGTTCCTGTCCTTTAAACCAAAATGGAGGATTTTGCAAGGAGTGGGTCACTTCAGCTCTGGACACCTTAGGAGTGGTCCTGGCTGAAGTTGCCACTCTTCCTGGTTTTCCCTAATTTTCCTGCTAGGCTTGCAGCCAAAAGTGGGGCTTTCTCCGGGGGCGGGCATCTCCACTAGCTGAAATATTCTGGGGCAATGTAACAAGAGACCTGAGCTTTTGAGGCTCACCGCCAGGTGTTACAGTTCCTGCAGGGGGAAGGTGGGAAGCACCTCCAACCACTGGAGGCTTTGTTTCTGGCCACAGAGAGCACCACAGGCCTCACCCCATGTGGTCAGAAAATCGTCTGAAAGTGGCAGGCTGGCACAGACCAATCAGTCCTGCACTGAGTTTGGGTAAAATACAGGGGGCATCCCTAAGATGCCCTCTGGGGGCATTTTCCAATACATCCAACACTGGCATCAGTGTGGGTTTATTGTGCTGAGAAGTTTGACACCAAACTTCCCAGATATCAATGTAGCCGTTATGGAGCTGTGGAGTTCGTAATGACAAACTCCCAGCCCATATACTCAGTATGGCCACACTGCACTTACAATGTCTAAGAATGGACTTAGACACTGTAGGGACATATTTCTCATGCAACTATGCCCTCACCTGTGATATAGTGCACCCTGCCCTAGGGCTGTAAGGCCAGCTAGAGGGGTGACTTACCTACATCTTAGAGATGCCCCCTGTATACCAGTCTAACTACTAGTGCTAGGCTGACTAGTTTCTGCCAGCCTGCCATATCCAGACGGGTTTCTGGCCACATGGGGCGAGTGCCTTTGTCACTCTGTGGCCAGGAACAAAGCCTGTACTGGGTGGAGGTGCTTCACACCTCCCCCTGCAGGAACAGTAGCCTCAATGGCTCAAGCCTGGTGTTACAATGCCCCACTTTTAATGGCAAGTTCGGAGGAGATAATGAGAAAAACAAGGAGTCACCCTCCAGTTAGGACAGCCGGTCAGGTGTCCTGAGCTGAGGTGACCCCTGCCTTAGGAAATCCTCCATCTTGTTTTGGAGGATTCCCCCCCACCCCATAGGATTAGGGGTGTGCCCCCCTTCCCACAGGGAAAAAGCACAAAGAGGGTGTAGGAACCCTCAAGGACAGTAGCCATGGGCTACTGCCCCCAGACCTAAGCACACCCCAAAATTGAGTATTTAGGGGCGACCCTGAACCCAGAAAAACAGATTCCTGACGACCTACAACAATGAGAAGGACTGCTGACCTGAAAGCCCAGCAGAGACGACGGAGACGACAACTGACTTGGTCCCAGCCCTAACGGCCTGTCTCCAGACTCAAAGAACCTGCACAGCAATGCATCCAGCAGGACCAGCAACCTCTTAGGATGCAGAGGACTGCCGTGCAACCAAAGGACCAAGAAACTCCAGTGGACAGTGACTCTGTCCAAACAGTAACAAAGAAACCATCTTTACAGGGACTCCAGCCTCACTCTGGAAGCGAGGGTCCCCAACACTCTGCACCCAACGCCCCTGGCTCATGTTCAGAAGAACTAACACTGCAGAGAGGACCCCCAGGAGACTCCAACGATGTGAACCCCCTTAGACGACCTCCCTGCACCCCACAGCAACGCCTGCAGAGAGAATCCAGAGGCTCCCCCTCACCGCGACTGCCCGGTAACAAAGAACCCAACGCCTGGAAGAAGCACTGCACCTGCAGCCCCCAGGCCAGAGAGAAATCAACTACCGGTGCAGGAGTGACCAGCAGGCGGCCCTCATCCTTGCCCAGTCGGTGGCTGGCCCGAGAAGCCCCCCTGTGCCCTACCTGCATCGCCAGAGTGAACTCCGGGTCTGTCCATTGATTTCTACCTAAAACCCGACACCCACTTCACACACTGCACCCGGCCGTCGCTGTGCTGCTGAGGGTGTATTTTGTGTACCTGTCTGTGCCCCCGTGCTATACAAAACCCCCCTGGTCTGCTTCCCGAGGATGCAGGTACTTGCCTCCTAGCAGACTGGAACAGGAGCACCCCTAGTCTCCATAGGCACCTATGTTATTTGGGCCCTACTTTGACCCCTGCACCTGATCGGCCCTTTGTTGCTGGGTGTTTGGAGTAGACTTGAACCCCCAACAGTGGTCTGCCTATGGCCCAGAGACCGAACTTGTAAGTGCTTTACTTACCTGAAAAACTAACCAATACTTACCTCCCCCAGGAATTGTTGATTTTTGCAGTGTCCACTTTTAAAATAGCTTATTGCCATTTTTGCCAAAACTGTGTACATTACTGTTTTAATTCAAAGTTCCATATTTACCTATGCCAAGTACCTTACAAGTTATGTACTTACTTGAATTCTGAATCTTGTGGTTCTAAAATAAATTAAGAAAATAATATTTTTCTATATAAAAGCCTATTGGCCTGGATTTAAGTCTGAGTGTGTGTTCTCATTTATTGCCTGTGTGTGTACAACAAATGTTTAACACTACCCTCTGACAAGCCTACTGCTAGACCACACTACCACAGACCCCTAGACAATGTGCACACTATTTCTCACTTTGAGATACTATATACAGAGCCAACTTCCTACATTGGTGGATCAGCAGTGGAGTCTAAGAGTTTGCATTTGCTGGACTACTCAGCCAATACCTGATCACACGACTAAAATTCCAAAAATTGCCATTAGAAATTGATTTTTGCAATTCAATTATTTTTCTAAATTGTTAAAATTCCTGCTAGGGCCTTATGTAAGTCCATGTTAGCATTTCATTTTGAGTTTAAAAAGTTTGTAAATGTTAGGATTTAAGTACTAGAAGTAGTTTTTAGTTTCTTAAAAAGTAATCCCAACTTTTAGAGTCATAATGAGTCAAACAGATGAGATGGTGATGGAACTCAGCCTCACCCCCCACCTGCATCTATCGATGTCAGAGTTAAGGTCTCTCTGTAAAATAAAACAGATAAAAACTGGGTCCAACCCTACCAAGGCAAAGCTCCAGGAGGTCTTGGCAGAGTTCACAAGGGACCACCCCTCTGATATGGAGGATCCTCCCTCAGATGGGGATATTAGTTAACAGGAGGATTAACTCACCCCTCCTGTCCTAAATAGGGAGGACAGGGCTCCTAGAACCCTGTCCCCACAAAACATAGTCAGAGAGCATGGTTCTTCCACAGGGGTGACCAGTACCTCTGTAAGCATTGAGGGCAGCCTCAATGAAGAGGACATCCTTTTAGCAAGGATGGCCAAGAGATCTGCCTTGGAGAAGCAGCTCCTAGCCATAGAAAGGGAAAGAAAAGAAATGGGTTTAATTCCCATAAATGGTTGCAGCAACTTAAATAGGGTCAGAGAGAATACTAAAATCCCCAAAGGGATTGTAACTAAATATGAAGAAGGTGATGACATCACCAAATGGTTCACAGCTTTTGAGAGGGCTTGTGCAACCAGAAAAGTAAGCAGATACCACTGGGGAGCTCTCCTTTGGAAAATGTCCACTGGAAAGTGTAGGGATAGACTCCTCACAATCTCTGGTAAAGATGCAGAACCCTATGACCTTATGAAGGCTACCCTGATTGAGGGCTTTGGATTCACAACTGAGGAGTACAGGATTAGGTTGGGGGGGGGGGGGGGGGGGGGACTAATGGGGGCTCACAAATCCTGGAGCCAGACCTGGGTTGATTTTGTTGACTTCTCAGTCAAAACACTAGATGGTTGGATAACTGGCATTGGTGTAAGTGATTAGGATGGGCTGTATAGTTTATTTATGAAAGAACATCTGTTAAGTACTTGCTTCAATGACAAACTGCATCAACATCTGGTAGACCTAGGTCCTATTTCTCCCCAAGAATTGGGAAAGAAGGCAGACCACTGGGTCAAGACAAGGGTGAACAAGACTTCCACAGGGGTCACCAAAAGAAAGGGGTCACAAAGCCTCCCCAGGGGAAGGCTGGTGAGACATCCAAGGACAAAAACAAAGAGTCTTCTACAGAGCCCCAAAACCCTGCTCAGGAAGATGGGCCCTAAGCCTCTTCATAGTCCACAAATGGGTATAAGGGTAAAAACGTTGATCCCAAGAAGACCTGGTGTCACAACAGTAGACAGCATGGACACCAAACTGGAGACAAGGCCTGTCCCAAGAAAAGTCCCACAACTACTACTCCAGTTAGCACTGGAAAAGCCAGTCTCCAGGTGGGATCAACAGTGTGCCCAGAGCAAATCAGGGTCCACACTGAAGCTACTTGAGTCTCAGAGGGTGAGGTGGATTTAGCCACACTTGCTGTCTGGCCACCTTAAATGCAAAAATACAGGCAGCAGCTCTTGATAAATGGGAATAAGGTAGAAGCCCTGAGGGATACAGGTGCCTGTGTCACCATGGGGACAGACAAACTGGTTTGAACAGGACAGTACCAGCCTGGACAGACATATCCTGTCACAAATACTGACAATGAAACTAAAGTCCATTCCATGGCAATGGTAACTTTAGACTGGGGAGGGGTCACTGGCCTGAAACAAGTGGTAGTCTCCTCTGCAATTCCAGTAGAGTGTCTGTGGTGGAATGGTCTGGATTCCTCAGCATGGGCTGAGTTAGAGCTCAAGACCCATGCAGCCATGCTGGGCATCCCTGAACTGGAGTGTGCCAAGACTAGATAACAATGCAGAGCACAGGGTGAAAAAGAAGTGTTGGAGTCTGGAATAATGGCCCAAGCGTCCAAGAGGAAAGGAAAGAAGACGGGGGACCAGCTTCTTCACAGCACAAGAAAAAGAACCTCTCTTCTCAGGAAGATGTTCTATCCCCTGAGGGAACTGAGTCAATGGAGCTGGAGCCTTATAAGGTAGAGCTCTTGGGCCCAGGGGGACCCTCAAGGGAACAGCGTGTCAGGGACAAAAGACTTGTCCCACTCTTGAAGGCCTAAGACAGCAAGCAGCTGAGCAAGAAAAAGGCAATGTCAGTGGAACCCAGAGTCTATTGGAAAGATGGACTCCTTTACAATGAGGCAAGAGATCCCTAACCTGGTGCCACCAAGAGAGTGGTAGTGCCTCAGGAGGTTAGGGAGTGCATTCGGCCCTTAGCCCATGACATTCCCCTTGCTGGGAATTTGGGACAAACCAAGACTTGGGAGAGATTAGTCAACCATTTATATTTGCCCAATATGTCCCAGAAGGTAAATTAGTTTTGCAGCTTCTGTTTCACCTATCAAGCCAGTGGTAAGACAGGTGGCCATCCAAAGGCCCCCCTCATTCCACGTCCAGTGGTGGGGGCCCCATTTGAGAGAGTGGGAGTGGACATAGTGGGTCCACTTGAACCTCCCACAGCATCAGGGTACCAATATATACTGGTAGTAGTGGATCATGCTACCAGGTACCCTGAGGCAATTCCCCTTAGGTCCACTACTGCCCCTTCAGTACCCAAAGCACTCAGATATTTTTACCAGAGTGGGATTTTCTAAGGAGGTGGTTTCTGACAGAGGTACCAACTTCATGTCAGCTTACCTAAACCATATGTGGAATGAGTGGGGGTGACTTACAAGTTCACCATACCATACAATTCACAATGGTCTTGTAGAGAGGTTTCACAAGACATAGAAGGGCATGATCATGGGGCTTCCTGAAAAACTTAAAAGGAGATGGGATGTCCTCTTGCCATGCCTGTTTTTTGCCTACAGAGAGGTGCCACAGAGGGGAGTGGGGTTTTCCCCCTCTGAGCTTCTGTTTTGCCATCCTGTAAGGGGACCACTGGCACTTGTGAAAGAAGGCTGGAAGAGACATATCATTGAGCCTAAGCAAGATGTAGTGGACTATGTACCAGGCCTCCGCTCAAGGATGGCAGAGTACATGGAAAAGGCAAGCTAAAAACTTGAGGCCATCCAACAACTACAGATGTTATAGAATGACCAAAAGGATGCAATGGTTGAGTTCCAGCCAGGGCAGAAAGTCTGGGTTCTGGAGCTAGTGTCTCCCAGGGCACTTCAAGACAGATGAGTGGCCCTTAACCAGTGCTAGAAAAGAAGTCAGGTAACTTACTTAGTGGACCTGGGCACTAGCAGGACACCAAAGAGGGTGATCCATGTTAACCGCCTTAAACTCTATAATGATAGGGCAGACTTAACCATGATGATGGTTACTGATGAGGATCAGGAAGCAGAGAGTGAGTCACTCCCTGACCCTAAAGATGGCTCAGTAGATGGAGTTGTCTACTCAGACACCCTCTCTAGCCAACAGCAAGCTGACTGCAGGCAAGTCCTCCAGCAGTTTGCTGAGCTCTTTTCTCTGACCCCTGGTCAGACACACCTGTGTACCCATTATGTGGACACAGGGGACAGTATGTCTGTCAAGAATAAAATATTCAGACAGTCTGACCAAGTCAAAGAAAGCATCAAAATGGATGTCCACAAGATGCTAGAATTGGGAGTGATAGAGCACTCTGACAGTCCCTGGGCTAGCCCAGTGGACCTGGTCCCCAAACCTCACACCAAGGATGGAAAGAGAGATGAGGTTTTGTGTGGACATCAGAGGGCTCAGCTCTGTCACCAAGACAGATGCTCACCCCATACCAAGGGCAGATTAACTGATTGATAAATTAGGTGCAGCCAAACTCTCAAGTACCTTTGACTTGACAGCAGGGTACTGGCAAATCAAAATGGCACCTGGAGTAAAAGAAAAGACAGCATTCTCTACACCTGATGGGCATTAACAGTTTACTGTTATGCCCTTTGGCTTAAAGAATTCCCCTGCCACCTTCCAAAGGTTGGTGAATCAAGTCCCTGCTGGCTTGGAGTCCTTTAGTGCATCATATCTAGATGATATTGCTCTCTTTAGCTCCAACTGGCAGGATCACCTGGTCCACCTGGAGAAGGTTTTCATGGCTCTGCAAGCAGGAGGCCTGTCTATCAAGGCATCCAAATGTCATATAGGGCAGGGTACAGTGGTTTACATGGGACACCTTATAGGTGGAGGCCAAGTTCAGCCATTACATCCCAAGATCCAGACTATTCTGGACTGGGAAGCTGCAAAAACCCAGACTCAAGTCAGGGCATTCCTTGGGTTAACTGGCTACTATAGGAGGTTTGTGAAGGGATATGGATTCACAGTGACACCCCTCACAGAACGTACCTCCAAGAAAATGCCCAGAAAAGTTAAATGGATCTTGGACTGTCAAAAGGCCTTTGACACCCTGAATGAAGCTATGTGCTCAGCACCAGTTTTGAAAGCTCCAGATTATTCTAAGCAGTTCATTGCGCAGACTGATGCCTCTGAGCATGGGCAGTTGTACCCCAAACCAATGATGATGGCCTTGACCAGCCTCTTGCTTTTATTAGCAGGAGGTTACTCCCCAGGGAGCAGCGTTGGAGTGCCATTGAGAGGGAGGCCTTAGCTGTGGTTTGGTCCCTGAAGAAGTTGAGACCATACCAGTTTGGTACTCACTTCACAGTTCAAACTGACCACAGATCTCTCAGATGGCTTATGCAAATGAAAGGAAAGAACCCTAAACTGTTGAGGTGGTCCATATCCCTACAGGGAATGGATTTTGTGGTGGAACACAGCGCTGGGACTGCCCATGCCAATGCAGATGGCCTTTCCAGGTTCTTGGGAAAGGTTAGTCTCATCCTCTTTAGTTTGGGTGGGGTGAGGTAGGGTGGGTTGGGGAGGGTTTGTGTAGGAAAATGCCTCTGTTGGCATGGTTACCCCCTAACCTTTTGCCTTTCATTGATGCTAGTTATGATTGAGAGTGTGCTGGGATCCTGCTAACTAGGCCCCAGCACCAGTGTTCTTTCCCTAAACTGTACTTTTGTCTCCACAATTGGCACAGCCCTGGCACACAGATGAGTCCCTTGTAAATGGTACTCCTGGTACTAAGGGCCCTGTGGTCAGGGAAGGTCTTTCAGGGCTGCAGCATGTATTATGCAACCCTGGGGACCCCTCACTCAGCACATGCACAGTGCCTCACAGCTTGTGTGCGCTGGTGGGGAGAAAAAGACTAAGTCGACAATGCACTCCCCTCAGAGTGCCATGTCCACAACCCATCGCCTGTGGCATAGGTAAGTCACCCCTCTAGCAGGCCTTAGAGCCCTAAGGCAGGGTGCACTATACCACAGGTGAGGGCATAGTTGCATGAGCACTATGCCCCTACAGTGTCTAAGCCAATTCTAAGACACTGTAAGTGCAGGGTGGCCATAAAGAGTATATGATCTGGGAGTTTGTCAAACACGAACTCCACAGTTCCATAATGGCTACACTGAATACTGGGAAGTTTGGTATCAAACGTATCAGCACAATAAATCCACACTTATGCCAGTGTGGGATTTATTGAGAAATGCACACAGAGTGCATCTTAGAGATGCCCCCTGTATACCAGTCTAACTACTAGTGCTAGGCTGATCAGTTTCTGCCACCCTGCCACATCCAGAAAAGTTTCTGGCCACATGGGGTGAGTGCCTTTGTCACTCAGTGGCCAGGAACAAAGCCTGTACTGGGTGGAGGTGCTTCACACCTCCCCCTGCAGGCACTGTAACACCTGGCGGTGAGCCTCAAAGGCTCAAGCCTGGTGTTACAGCGCCCCAGGGTACTCCAGCTAGTGGAGATGCCCGCAACCCCGGACACAGCTCCTAATTGTGGCGGCAAGTCCAGAGGAGATAATGAGAAAAACAATGTGGAGACACCCTCCAGTCAGAACAGCCCTTAAGGTGTCCTGAGCTGAGGAGACCCCTGCCTTAGGAAATCCTTCATCTTGTTTTGGAAGATTCCCCCCAATAGGATTAGGGATGTTCTCCCCTTCCCAGAGGGAGGAGGCACAAAGAGTGTGTAGCCACCCTCAAGGATAGTAGCCATGGGCTACTGCCCCCCAGACCTAAACACACCCCTAAACTGAGTATTTAGGGGCGACCCTAAACCCAGATTCCTGACGACCTACAACAAGGACTGCTGACCTGAGAGCCCTGCAGAGACGACAAAGACAACTGACTTGGCCCCAGCCCTACTGGACTGTCTCCAGACTCAAAAAACCTGCACAGCAACGCATCCAGCGGGACCAGCGACCTCTGAGGACTCAGATGACTGCCCTGCAACCAAAGGACCAAGAAACTCCAGTGGACAGCGGCTCTATCCAAACAGCATCTTTAAAGGAACTCCAGCCTCACTCCGGAAGCGTGAGTCCCCAAAACTCTGCACCAGATGCCCCCGGCTCGTGTCCAGAAGGACCAACACTGCAGAGAGGACCCCCAGGCGACTCCAACGACGTGGACACCCTGAGGTGACCTACCTGCATCCCCACAGCGATGCCTGCAGAGAGAACCCAGAGGCTCCCCGTGCCCGCGACTGCCCGGTAACAAAGAACCTGACACATGGAAGAAGGACTGCACCCGCAGGCCCCAGGCCAGAGAAAAAACTACTGGAGCAGGAGTGACCAGCAGGCGGCCCTCATCCTTGCCCAGTCGGTGGCTGGCCCGAGAAGCCCCCTGTGCCCTACCTGCATCACTAGAGTGACCTCCAGGTCTCTCTATTGATCTCTACATAAAACCCGACACATACTTCACACACTGCACCCCAACCGCCCCTATGTCGCTGATGGTGTATTTTGTGTGCCTGTTTGTGACCCCACCCCCAGTGCTCTACAAAACCCCTTTGCTCTGCTTCCCGAGGACGCAGGTACTTACCTGCTAGCAGACTGGAACCGGAGCACTCCTAGTCTCCATAGGCACCTATGTTATGCGGGCTCTACTTTTACCTCTGCACTTGACCGGCCATGTGTTGCTGGTGCTGGGTGTTTGGGGTAGTCTTGAACCCCCAATGGTGGACTGCCTATGCCCCAGAGACTGAACTTGTAAGTGCTTTACTTACCTGAAAATACTAACCAATACTTAGCTCCCCAGGAACTGTTGATTTGTGCAGTGTCCACTTTTAAAATAGCTTATTGTAATTTTTGCCAAAACTGTGTACATTACTGTTATAATTCAAAGTTCTATATTTACCTATGCCAAGTACCTTACAATATATGTACTTATTTGAATTATGAATCTTGTGGTTGTAAAATAAATGAAGAAAATAATATTTTTCTATATAAAAACCTATTGGCCTGGAGTTAAGTCTTTGAGTGTGTGTTCTCATTTATTGCCCGTGTGTACACAACAAACGCTTAACACTACCCTCTGATAAGCCTACTGCTAGACCACACTACCACAAAATAGAGCATTAGTATTATCTACATTTGCCACTATCAACCTCTAAGGGAAACCCTTGGACTCTGTGCACACTATCTCTCAATTTGAGATAGTATTTATAGGAGCCAACTTCCTACAAGCACACTCTCAGTCAAGTCAGCATCAATATCAGGTACAAAAAGTGTGTGTTGGTGGGAGATGGGGTGGCATGCCAAAAAGGGCCCTTTTCCACGCATGAGCAAAAAGGTGGGGGATGGACTCCAGGTGGAACAGTCTTATCAGCACGGTGATTTTTGTACAGGGATGCTGATGTCTACTTTCAGCAATCTTCAGGCACAATGGGCGGGTTTGAGATCTTGGAGGAGGAACCTCCTATGCCTAGTTCCCGCCATCTACTGACCATTCTCTTCTCACAGCCTGACCACCTCTGTAAACAGGAGCAGTACCATTGATTTTTGGTAGATAAATAATAATAGGATAGTTCAGTTCCTCCAACCAGGTCTAAATTACAGCCTTTGTGCCTCTAGAATCCAGGAATATCAACCTACATTTTGACACTGCTCGTTATTAAATAACACAGTAAGTGTTCAACATAGTCAGATTGTTTTTTTGCTGGTAAAAAATCCTCCATAAGTAGGGTGAATCAATGATGTATTAAAAAAATTAAAAGCTCAAAAGACAGGCAGTTTTTATGCCTTATTAAATAAAAAAAACACATGATTCACATCTCTGTCATCTATGTATCAGTCTTCACACACCAACCTTGTCAATGACACCCAACAAATGCCCGATAATAATAATAATAGTAAACAGTGGCAGCTGGTCCATCTCTTTTTGGATGGAAATGGAAAAAAGGATACCACTACTACAACTCTAAAGAGACAACCGCGTCTACCCAAATCATAACTAATGCATGCAAATCACCGGATAAAAGGGCTCAGAAGAACGCATTCATTTATTTTCTACTTTATTTATTAACAGAATTACCCTTCACATTATATAACTGTATCACTTATCCATTATCAATTGTCACAATTATCACATTTAAAAAAAAATACTACAAATAACTATCATAGGTCGCATGAATACAAAAAAATCTCATGTTAAAACCTGTCAATTATTCCATACCCATATTCTCACTCATTCAAATATCTTAAAACAACCAACAGACTTTGAGAAGTTCTTAACTCATATTGCAATGGTCACTAACATACATGCATACCACTAATCTGTAACCCACAACAATTTCTAATTATTTTCTTTGTTGATCATGCATATCGCACACATTTTTAAATGGGAATGGAAGTGAGAGTATGTGTGTGGAAGGATTGCCAATGTTTAGGATGAGGTTTTAACATGAGATGTTTTGTATTCATGCAACCTGTAATAGATGCATTTATGGTCATTATTCGAACTGTGATAACAATTGTGACAATAGATAAATACAAGTATGAAATGTGGAATTAAATCTAATAACAAAGTAGATAAGTAATGAATGAGTTCTTCTCAGCCCTTTATTATCCTGTGATTTGTATTTAATAGTTATGGCTTGGCTAGACAGGGGATTCTCTTTTTAGTTGGTTGCTTCCCTGCCCCAGTTTACCAGGGGGGGCCTTATCGAATATTGTTATTACCACTAGTACAAAAGCCATCATTTATCTTTGTTCCTTCCAACAGTGAAAAGTATGGGGGGAAGGGAGGTTGTCTGCACATGACTTCAATGGGCAGTAGTAGGAGAACTAGGATTACTGAAAAGCTTCCATTCCTTCTCCTTCAAAGAGATCTGCACTAATGTATAAGTTACTTACCTTCGGTAACAAAATATCTGGTAGAGACATGTTCTAGTTGCAGATTCCTTACCTTAAAATTTCCCCAGGCGTCAGACTGGATCCGGACATTTTTCTTTGAGCAATACCCTTGCACGTCGATCGACTCAGCAGGCGTTGTAGTCGCCGTGATGATGTCGGGAGTAGTATATAGATGCCGCCTTTGCATAGTGACGTCAGTTTCTTTTAATGACTTTCCACGCCAAAGCGCAGAGCCGCTAAGAACACTGAGATTGGTGTGCCAGAGCTAGGGATCTGAAGGGGGAATCTCTGTCCCTAGAAATCAGTTCACAAACGGGGAGGATGGGTGGGCGTTAAGGGATCTGCAACTAGAATATGTCTTTATCAGATATTTCGTTACAGAAGGTAAGTAACTTGTACATCTCATAGAGACTTCTAGTTGCAGATTCCTTACCTTAGAACAGATACCAAAGCAATGCCATCCTCGGAGGTGGGCTGCGAACCAAGATCATAGTAGGAAGTCCTGCAGGACCGAACAACCAAAGTAGCCGTCCCGATGGACCTGGCTGTCCAGGCAGTAGTGTTTAGCAAACGTGTGCAGGGACGCCCAGGTAGCTGCCTGGCAGATATCCAGGACAGGATCTCCGCATGCTAACGCAGTAGAAGCAGGAGTTGCTCTGGTGGAATGAGCGCGCAAGCACTCAGGGGGTTGCTTCTTGGCCAAAGCGTAGCACATTTTGATACAAAGAAGTACCCATCGAGAGATGGTACGTTTTTGCACCGCCTTCCCTTTTTTGCACCCACATACTTGACAAAGAGTTGATTGTCCACCTGGAAATCTTTAGTACGATTAAGATAGAACCCCAATGCTCTTTTTGGGTCCAGATGGTGGAGTCTCTCCCCCTCATGTGGGGGTGCGTAGAAAGTAGGCAGGGTGATGGACTGGCCTACATGAAAAGACGTAACCACCTTTGGAAGGAAGGAAGCTTTAATGCGCAACACCACTTTGCCAGGGTGCACAAATAAGTATGGAGGTTTAGACGAAAGGGCTTGAAGCTCACTCATCCTGCGAGAAGAGGTGGTGGCAACAAGAAAGACAGTTTTGAAGGTGAGGAGCCGTAAGAGACAATTGTGCATCGGCTCAAAGGGAGTACACATTAAATAAGCGAGGACAAGATTGAGGTCCCACTGAGGCAGGATAAATGGAGTGGGAGGAAATAAATGGGTGAGGCCTTTTAGGAATCTACTCACAATAGGAGATTTAAAAGGTGAGGGCTGATCAGGTAACCTAAGGAAGGCCGAAATGGCAGATAAATACCCTTTAAGGGTGCCCAAAGCAGAGCCCGGCTGGGCCAAAGAAAGAATGAACAGAAGAACCTCGGATAGAGGGGCAGAGAGGGGATCAACAGATTTGTTGGTATACCATGCCTCAAATTTATTCCAACGACAGACATATAAAGTTTTGGTGGAGGGACGCCTGGCTGCCAAGATAACATTGCAGACTTCGGGTGGAAGATCAAAAGTCGTCAACTGTCGCCACTCAATCGCCACGCATGAAGGCAGAGGGTGGACAGATTTGGGTGAAGAACCGTCCCCTGTTACGACAGAATATCCACCTGAAGAGGCAGTCTGAGTGGAGGATCGATGGACATGCTCAATAGCTCTGGATACCAGACTCTCAGTGCCTAGTCCGGAGTCACCAAAATGACTTGGGCCTGGTCGTTCCTGATCTTCTTGAGAACTCTGGGCAGAAGTGGAATAGGAGGCCGGAGTTCCACTCGAGACGAAAAGCGTCTCTGAGCAAGTGCCGCCTTGGATCCAATGCGCAAAACAGCTGACATTGTGCGTTCTCTACAGAGGCGAACAGATCTAACCCGCCAGATGTTGAACCACTGGGGCAATGCCCTGATGTTCCAGTCATGTCCAGAGGCGTAGTGCCTCCTGACAAAGGGTCAAGGACCCTACTCCGCCTTGTTTGCTGCAGTACCACATGACGGTAGTATTGTCAGTGAACACCTGCACTACTTTCCCTTTGAGAGAGGAAAAAATGCTTTTAACACAAGCCTGATCGCCCGGTGCTCCAGAAGATTGATATGGAGCCCAGACTCCGCTGGAGACTAGAGGACTCTGATCTCCACCCTTTCCCATGTGGCCGCCCCAACCCAGAAGTGACGCATCTATCACTATAGATAGATCTGGTTGGGGAAGGGAGAGGGATCTGCCGTGGACCCAATGCGGATTCGAAAGCCACCACTGCAGGCCTTTTGCAGTCCCCTCTGAGATCTGGACCATGTTGGAGAGATTCCCCCAATGTTGCGCCCAATGGAACATCAAGTCCCACTGCAGAGCCCACATATGCCATCTGGCATGTGTTACTAGCAGGATGCACGAGGCCATGAGGCCCAGCAGCCTCAGACTCACGGAAACCCAAGACTGAGGCTGAAAGATCGGAATCATAGGCTGAATGTCTTGGACTGGCTTAACGGGAGGATAAGCCCGAAATTGCACTGTGTCTAGAACAGCTCCGATGAAGTGGACCGTCTGAGAGGGGGTCAGGTGTAACTTTGGCATGTTTATAGTGAACCCCAGCGTGTGCAGGCGGTTCGCCGTAGTCTGAAAGTGGGAGACTACTTTCTGGGGCGAGTCCGCCTTCAACAGCCAGTCATCGAGGTAGGGGAAGCCTGATACCCCTAACCTGCGCAGATGAGCTGCAACCACTGCCATCCCTTTTGTGAACATCCGAGGTGCGCTGGTAAGGCCAAAGGGGAGCACCGTAAACTGAAAGTGCTTGTAACCTACCACGAATCGCAGGTAACGTCTTTGGGCAGGCAGGGTGGGGATGTGGAAATAAGCATCCTGCAAGTCCAACGCTACCATCCAGTCTTCTGGGTCCAAGGCAGACAGAACCTGAGCCAGGGTGAGCATTTTGAATTTCTCCTTCTTGAGGAAGTAGTTGAGGTCCCGAAGGTCTAGGATACGATGTAAGCCCTTGTCCTTTTTCGGCATCAGAAAGTAGTGGGAATAACAACTACAACCTACTTCGGGCACAGGGACCTTCTCTATAGCTCCCTTGGCCAAGAGAGCTGCGACTTCCTGGCGGAGAAGCGCCAAATGATCCTCTGGGAGGTGACTGAAGCATGGAGGCATGGCTGGTGGAGCAGATTCGTAAGGGAGGGAGTAGCCCTTTCGCACGATCTGCAAAACCCACCTGTCCGTAGTGATGGATTCCCAGTGGGACAGGTGATGGCGAATCCTGCCACCAACTGTATGGGAGTGAGGGGACGGACTAGGAGGATTTGAAGGCTGCAGCAGGGGCAGAGGTGGACTGGGCAGACCTCTGGTTCCCTGTCCCACAACCACGTGGGATTCCACGTCCCCTGCCACGCAGAGGCTGGACAACATGGGTGGCACGGTGGCTGGGCGGAGGATGTGACAGGGAGCCCCTGCCGTGGCCACGAAAGAGGCGAAAAGTGGACTGCGGGGGGTGAGGAGCAAAGGAAAGACCAAGGGACCGAGCCGTAGCCCGGGAACCCTTGAATCTCTCCAAGGCAGAGTCTGCTTTCTCTCCAAAGAGACGGGAGCCATCAAAGGGCACGTCCATGAGGGACTGTTGGATTATAGACCTTTTTATTGACTGGAAGTCTCAAATTTATTTTTTTCAAAATAAATCTCATAAGCAATTCCATTCCACCATTTCCCAGAATTCGTTAGTTGATGCATGGAGATTGTCATCCCACTGCTCAAGAGTATTTCTTTTAGTCCCCCCACATGGTTCGCTTTCTCACCTGGATCATATCTTTCTTAGTAAATCATTAACACAGAATCTTAGCCGTGCCTTTAGTAAACCCATAGTCATATCTGACCATGCACCAGTTGTTACAGATTTAAATCTTGTTCGATCACATGCCAAATCAGCTGAGTGGAGATTCAATAATGTGCTTTTGTTGGATCCAAACCTTTCCTCCTCCTTTGTCTCTTTCACTAATTACTTATTTTTATTCAATACTACTTCTGACACAACTCCCCAATTGGTATGGGATTGCTTTAAAACCTCAGCTCGTGGTTTTATTATAGATTTTGTTAAAAAAAAAAAAAACATTTGCTCATCAACAGAAACTCTTATTGTCTAACACCACAAGTTTAGAACATACATTTTATTCCTCAGCTTCTTCTTTGCATGAGCTAGTTCAGGCCAAATTAGCTTTTAATTAAAAAAAATCAACTGATCAACCTTCCTCCATATTATTGTGTAGTAGTGCCCGTTATAATGGGGAGTCATAACAAATCAGGAAAACTTTTAGCTAATTATCTGAAAATTCATAAAGAATGCTCTTTTATTGAACCCATTCATTACTCAAATGGGAGACTTTTATTTAAAGATGGAGACATTTTAGCTAAATTCTTGAAATTTTACAAACATTTATATACTCCGGAACCTCCAATTCATTCTACTTCTATGGACTCTTTTCTTAAAACTGTTTCACCTCCTTCCCAGTCTTTATTGAATTTTGATCCTATTGAATCTGATTTATTGATTACAGAGTTATTCAAAGCTCTTAGCACACTGAAAAAAGGCAAGACTCCTGGCCCAGATGGATTTACTGTCAAATTTTATCTCCATTTCGCCAATATTTTGATGCCTAAACTTCTACAACTCTTTCAGTTTTTCTTCCTCACTGTAAAAGCTGGTGGTACTTTTCAGGAGGCTACTATCTATCTAATACATAAAGATGGGCGAGACCCTACAGAATGCAAGAATTATCGTCCTATATCTCTTGTAAATGTATACATTTTTTGCCAAATTACTTGCTCTTCGAATGGAGTCCTTTTTGCCCATATTAGTAGGTAAAGAACAATGTTGTTTTGTTAAAGGCAGACTCATCGCAGATAACTCTCGATTATTTTTTTATGTATTAAATAAAGCTCCAGCTCTCTCCTATCCTCTTGCAGCTATCTCTGTAGATGCTGAAAAAGCCTTTGACAGAGTAAGTTGGTCTTTTTTACCTTAAGTATTGAAATGGTATGGCTTTGGACCCGAAATTCTCTCTCTTATTTCTTTGCTTTACACAGATCCTCAGGCTGCAGTATTAATTAACGGTTGTGTATCTCACTATTGTTCCTTGCAACGAGGGGTTCGTCAAGGTTGTCCCTTATCTCCTCTTTTATTTGTTTTAGCCCTTGAGCCTTTTATTTCTGGTATCCGTGACAATACTCTTTTATCAGGCTTTCAATATGGAGATGAACATTTAAAATTCTCTGCCTATGCAGATGATATTCTTCTCTTTCTTTCTAACCGTGATATCTCTATACCTGCTTTACTTAAGGAGCTTTCAAACTTTTCATCTGTCTCTGGTTATAAAATTAATTCAGAGAACACACAAATTCTGCCTCTTCCTCATTTGACTCCACTGGTTTTCACTGGAATAATTCTAAAATCAAATACTTGGGCGTTTGATTTACTAACTCCATTTTACAGTCTGTTAAGATAAATATGAAGGAATGTTTCAATAGAATTGATAAATTACTGTCCTCCTGAAATCGTCTTTATCATGGTGGGGTTGTATGGATTCCATAAAAATGATTATACCCATTGTTTTATACATTTTATCTATGATCCCAGTTCATATACCAGATACTTACTTTTAAAAAAAATTGACTCACTTCTTTCTAAATTCCTTTGGAGTAAGAAAAAAATCACGAATTTCTCTCACTTATTAAAAAACCAAAGGGCAATGGAAGTGTGAATTTCCCAGATTTTCATACTTATAAAGCTTTTTGTCTGAAACAAGCTACCAAATGGATTTCTTCTGCTCCCTCTCTTTTTACCTCCTTGTGACTTAACATTAAACTAGCATTGCTTGCACCTTTCTCTAGTAAGGAAGTTTTAATGTTTTCTTAAAAAATAACATAACATCTTCACTGGTCTTTAAGCATACTTGCTGATTATTGAGTCCCTAATATCAAATAAAAATCTCATGTAGGGTCACTTTTTTATTTTTTTTGACAATCCCCGCTTTGGTGTAACAAGCTTATAACTATAAATAATAGGAGAACCAGGGTGACTATCTGGGTTCTAGATATTTTGTTGGCCTCAATCCTAGTTCCTTTTCTCAATTTCAAGTGATTTTTGACTGTCCTCTATCATCTTGGAACACATTTTCAATCCTTATGGGTACTGTTTTGGATACTTTCTGTTCGTTCCCATCAGACTCCATACCTCATTCCCTCTCCCCCCCGGATTCCCTTTTACATTTGTTGTCTCTCAATCATAAAGCCTCTCTTATATACAAATATTTTCAGTAATCTGATCCCTTTCATCCTAAAGCCAAAGTAGAACTTACTGGGTAAGCGGATTTGGGATGTCATTGGACTGTTTTTTTCTGGAACAAAATATGGTTCATAATCTTAAAAATTTCAAGATCGGCCTCTACCACTCAATCTATGTTTATTCTTTATTATAGATTTGCTCCATGTTCTTTTTTTATGCCCCCCTACTGCTGTTTTTTTGGGCAGGAAGTCTGGGTCCAACTTTCAAAAATTTTAAAAATAAAATGCCCTATGTCGATAATCTCAATTTTTCTAGGCAGCCTATCAGATAAAATTGAATCACATGCTCACGAAAAAGGATTATCTGATCTTATGCTGGCCTTCGCTTTTCAACATGTTACAATTAACTGGAAATCCTCCTCTAGCATATCTTTTACAGCTTGGTGGAATAATGTTTGCCATTATCATCGCTTAGATATTATTTTTGCTTCTGTTGGTAGGCCTCCGGTGAATAGAGATTTATATTGGTCCGCATTAACGAATGTTCTTAACAATAAGGTTAAACAATGTGATCAATCCATTAGGCCTGAGACTTTTAAACCACCGTAATTTGTTTTTTCTCTGTTTCTTTTCTCAGAAACATGGCTCTAGTTTTTCTCATTATACTTATATTTTATTCTACCTACCTACCTGATCTTCAAATATAGACTTGTATTCCCTTTTCCCCTTTTATACCCTTCCTCGTCCTTTATAACATGAAACTGTAAACAGCTTTTATCTTATATATTACTTACTAGCTTTATACTTTTATTGCTTTTTGTGATGATTGACTAATGTTGGAATTTCAGATATTGCATAATAAAGCTGATTAAACTTAAAAACAGGTGGCCCATGCTGGTTCCCATAGCCCTACCTAGATACTCCGTAGTGTTTAGGCTGAGGTGGATGACAAATCTGGCCACAACCTGACCACCCTGAACAGTATGGGCTAGAGAAGGCCATAAGTCTTTGAGGACCATAGGCAAGCTCACCATTTCCAAACGTGTATGAGTGTTGCAGCCTAATAAACCACTTGGGTTGACCAACCTCAAGGCAAGGCTAGCTGAGGAGTACACAAGCTGTCCAAATGTGTCCACTCATTTTGACCCTCTGTCAGGGGCGTGATAGGAAAGGCGTTATAATAGACTCTACCGGTGGACGCCTGGACCAGCAGACTTTCATTGTGGGTGCTGTGTGAAGAAATTCCGGTCTCCTGTAGCAGATCTGCGGTGGCAGACGACCTGTTGGCTGACTGGAGGGCGAGAGCATGGTTTAACCCAAGCCCAGAAGGGTGCTATTGAGTACTTCAGTGAAGGGCAATAGGGGTTCCATTGGTGCCTGCCCTACCTCTAGGACCTATGTGAACACATCAGGTTTAACCTCCATACTGAGGAGGTAAAGGTCAGGGTTCTTAGTAAATGAAGTGCGTTCCTCGGTGGGTGGATTAGTGGGGGAAGTAACCCAGTATTATGTGAGGGGTCCAGCCCACTAACATCCTGTAGCTCCATTTGCTGATGTAATGTCTGTGCGCAACTGCTCTATGGGGGAATTCTGTGGGAGTCAGATGGGTTCAGCAGGGGCTGCGGCACAAATATCTGGATGTGGCTGCAGTCGAGTTGACACCTGCTCAGAGTCGCACAACAAATGGTTTGCAATTGTTCCTCTGGTACTGCTGTAGTCATCGATGCTTAAGGAGCCAGCATTGATTTTGGCATTAGTGCAAACACTGGCCCAAAACCAGAAAATGGATCAAGCAGCCCAGACTACGCCGATGTGGGAACCAGCAGGAGGTAATCTGAGTCAAAGTCTCTGCTGACACTTGGGAACTTAAGACGCCCCAGAAGGAGGCAGAATCATCACCAAAGGCCTATATCTGCTGCAACGTGGCCGATGGACCCAGAAACTCTGAGTGCATCAGGACCAGAGATGGAATCGACTCCTCAGTGGAATGAGACTAAGACCAGGAGGCACAGTGACGGCCTTGTGCATCTCTGGAGGGAATTGAGAGTAGCGGGACGGAGCTTGGATTGGACTTTTTTTGTTTCTTTGTCCACTTACCTGAAGATTTTGGCAGCAAGGAAGATCTGCCTCAAGAACAACTTTGGGAGAGGGGCCTCGTCTTCGACCTCGAGCGGGACCGGCGCAGAGCTTTCTGGTGTTTCAATACACACAACTTTTCCTCACGCCCGCAAATGGCCTTAGGGTTTATCTGGGCACAGTACTCACAGGCCTTGGTGTTGTGTCAAGTAAATAAGCATCAGCGGCACATCTAGTGGGGATCTGTCATAGACAAGGTTTGAATCCTGTAGTTTTAGAGGGTGAAACCCCTTGCACACTGGAAATTATTTTTATGTAAACTCTTCACAGAGTGAAGAAAGAAGGAACAGAGCTCTAGATCCATGTCTGAAGGCACAGAAAGAAAGAAACTGATAGGAACTGACATCAGTGTGCATGGATAGTGCTTCTATCTGGCTTTAACCATTACTTCTAGAACAGAATGGTGTGATATGCACTCATGCATCACGACCTACAGGCATGAAGGAGCACTGCTTTCGAGTTTTCCTTATCCAATCTAGCACTTAGGGGAAATTCTAAAGGCGAGGAATCTGTGGTTAGAAGTACACATTGGAAATGAAGAGTCTGTTGTGGTACTAATAATCAGATAGGAGAACATCATGCACTCATTAAGGATCTCTATGAAATCTTTATGCCTCCCTCCAAGCAAGTCAGCAACAAACTGCTGCAACAAATACCACAGTGATCTGTACTGTCTTGTCTCAAACAGCAGCATCACTAGTTAATTTTATTATTTATCTGTCAAGAGTTAGGGTTTGTGGTCCTCATCTGGAGGAACAGAGTACAGAGGAGCAGTACCATGATTTTCTTTTCTTGCCGCAGAACAAAGACTTAAACAGGTGGAGGGTTCACCCTGAGGAATAATTGTTCCTATTCTGGAGGTTTCTATATTTTGGAAGCTTTTAAAGAACTGGAAGATAGAAAAGGTTTCACTGCAGGTTCAAGGCGAGATGGAAGCAGTCAAAGGAGCAGTCCTGAAGAAATATTCTGCTGAAAGCTTTAAAATAAAATCACCTAAGTTGTGGTAGACGTGAATGGAAGAGGAACATTACATTTAATAACACCTCTAATCAATACTTATTTAAAGGTGCTGATGATTTCAATGAAGGAAATCCTGGCTTTCGATGAATCTACCAAGATTGGAGAATATTTGTTGGTCATTGATCTTGATGAATATGGTGAAGAATATGACCTCAAAGAACATCTTGAGGAACATCTTCAGGAGCATCTTGATGAATATCTTCTAGAGTGTTTATTGTGGTGGGAATCATGCTGTCAAGGATAGGATTTGTAAGGAGAACTTGATCTCAGAGTGTAGTATCTCTCCTTGGTGATACTCTGTTTGCCTTAATGTGCTGCAATGAAGGTTGGGTGTAGGCAGAACCCCAGTGGCTAAAATGGGAGGCAAAATAACTGGTCTTAAAAGAGAAGTCTTCATGGGCATAGACGGCTAAGAATGAAGGATTGGTTCTTGGGGCTGAAGAATTTGGCAGGTCAAAGACTGGAGCAGTGGATCTGGTAGGAAAGTAGACCTGAGAATACTCAAGCTATGAAGTCAAAGTAAGTCTTTGAGATGTCAGCTTGTACATCTATTCACAAACCTATGGAGAGGGTGATGCATGGGAATGCCTCAATATCCAATGTTGCTTTGATGTTGCAGACTCTCTCAAAGTCAAATACATTGATGGCAAACCAATACCCAACGTCAACTGAGAATGAAGCTGTTTTCCATGTTGTCTCCTCTTGGATATCCCTCTCGAGGAGTTCTCAGAGATGTAAGCAGGGGCACTGAGTAGAGGGTACCCTTTCTCCTCACTTCCTTGACCTCCCAGTTTGTCCAGACCAGGGTTCCTGAAATCTGCACTGTTCCTCCTGAAGTACATGAGAAATGATTTTCTTTTCATCCTTCAGGGTGCATTTGGAAACATTTGGTAATGATGGCATTTGCAAGAAATTTGAGTTTCTGGAAGGCAAACAATACACATATCATGGGGATCTAGCTGTACTTGTTGAAGTTCTCACAAGAGGCACATTCCCAAAATGAGATTTTCTTTTTTAACAGCAAAATTAATTTATTTCCTGTAAGGAAATGACAGGAAAATACTTTAAGTCCCTAAGGATGAACAGTGAAATGGTTTTAAAGAATATCTAGAAAGAGGTTTAGCCCAAAAAAAGCCCAAAAAGGATGAGTTCAGTGCTTCAGACTGCACTTAACAGGCGCCAGACAAAACTGGACCAACTGCCACTGACAGAGCATGATGTGATAATAGATGATTGTGAACTACAATGCTTTTCAGCCTTAGATAGCTCCAGTTTACATGGCTGCATTGCCCTACCTTCTTTCCTCATTTCCATCAAAAAACATTTTGTGAAAGTTTTTTTCATGTAACCTAGCTCCACTTGTGACTTCCGTTTTATTTTTAAAAGGGGTTCTGTTTTTAAAAGAAATTAAGTGGAATTCGTCAATATAGCCTTTCCTAAAAGACTTCTAAATTAATGTACATCAAACGTGATACTGATTTTCTGATAAAAAGCAAAAACAAAATGTATTTTCTTTGAAAAAGTATTTTCCTGGGATCTACGTATGAGTGGGACAAACTTATTATTCTGAAGTATAATAAGTTTTTCTACTTGATATTCAAGTAACGAGCAATCACACAGTAAGAAGTCTAATAACTGCTACTGCCTAACTGAACAAGCTGACTAGACAAGCTGCAGCAATGTGCTTTAGTAAATCGATATAATACATTGTCCCCCCCACCAAGACAAGCCAAGTTAGCCTTATATTAATTAATCAAAAGAAATTAGTAAAATAGTAGCAGTCGGGGCAGTGCCTGTTAACCTGCTCATCTCACTGTAAGTAGCAGAGAATAAGTCAACAAAATGCATGCAAATTGATCTCCGCTCTGCCTATAAACCACCATATTACATATTTGAAAGCAGTAGTGCAGACGAAGTAAACACTCAAGCTTACAAGTGAAGAGGAGAAGGATTTATTCAAAATCTCCTAAAGCTACCAATGCTAACAAACTGCAGTTACACTAAGGACATTTTAGCTTCCAGCATTACATTTTTAATTGCTGTATTTACTTGAGTCAATCATAGCAAGCAGAACTCCCTATTTTTTAAGGATGGCAGGATGAAGCTAACTACACAGGACGAGCGATTCTTGAGCACTACTATTCCAACAATAAGTAGCTTCACACACATTTCTCGTCGATGCCTGTCATTGTAACCATTTCATCATGAGGACTTTCCAATACTCCTCTGCATTCTTTCATTCCATTCAAAGTATTTCATGGATTGTAGCAGATTTTTGAGCTAGAAGTATTGAAGTAGACTAAACCACAGATGGTGTTACCGGGAAAAACCTGGTCTTGTAGGTGATCCACACATCATTTTGGACAAAACTTGAACCTGCACTGGCACATAATCGCTCCAGCAAGTGGCACTCAAAACCAAGCAACACTCCTCCATGGATAAAATCCATTATCCCAGGAAAAGACTTAAAACTAGTGGGTAACTTAACCAGTAGACACTAAGCTTGATTATGGAATCTACTGATTGTTATCCTCAGAATCCAACTGGCTGCTCTAAAAGAGCAGCCCTGTAGGCAGAGCCTCTTGGCTAGAGTCTAGAAATAATAAGATCAGATCACATAACCCAAGCAGCGGTCAACCACAAACAGTTTCCTGTAGAAGCCCTAAACATACTCAAGCTTGCATGTATAGTATAAATATTGTATAAAGTATACAAAAGCCTAGAAAACTGGTAATATCAGGTGGTCCTTGACCACTCCTAAGTGATGACTCTCCTTTTGGAACCTCAATCCTTCAGTAAAGCAATATGATTTCTTACAGAGTACCCCCAAACCTGGAATTCCATACCTTCTGACATAACTGGGGACCCCTCCTATGTTGCTTTAAATTTTTTTAAATATCTGACATTTGTGTGCAAGTTGTGTCATTCACCTCTCTTCGTATTGACATGCTAACTGTAGCTTCTTAGTGTATATTTCATTATATCCTACAGGTTTCTCTCCATTTCCCGTTGCAAGGGACAAATATATCATCTTGGCTGTCTTTTCACTAGATTGCTTTTTCTCTTAAATAGTCCTTCTGACTGTCTGTTCCAACCTGAAGCTCTCTGATACCCAAATGTCTCTGGTTTGCACTATTTAAAATTGAAAATATATAGGTAGAAAATTATGAAGTGTATACACAAAAGGAAAGCTTTGGGCAGTGTAAAGGTAATTTAATAAAAGTTACATTTCCAAAATATTAAATACAAGTCTGACTTTAGCAATAGATTGGATTTTTTTAATTATTAAATATATATATAGGTCTTTGAATGGACTCTGTAGCTGGCAAATGTCATCAGTTATAGACTAAACTAAATAATATTTGACTTTTCCTATGCACCAGTTACAGTCTGGCCACTGACAATACCTTAATGAGCCTAGTTACAGGAGGACCATGTCATTTCTAATGTCACACAAGTTCCATTCTTAAATAATACATACTCTACCTTGTGGGCAGCAGGGCTTAGCTGTGACTTATTCAATAATTAAAATCAGGTTTTGCTACCTGCCATAAGGGTGCTTTTGACAAGGTTTAGGAAGCAAGGTTCAAGCTGGATAAGCATGAAGACATGTTTTCACTACCACTGTAGTGGATGGCACAATGTGTGCTGGAGTATCAATCAGTTTTTGTAGAGCGCAACTCCTCACCCGTGAGAATCTCAAGGTTCTGTGTGTGTGTTGAGGGGTGGGGAGGGGAGAGGTTAACAGACAGAGCCTCATTCGAAGAGCCACATCTTGAGGTTCTTCCTGAAGATGGTGAGCGATGGGCTTTGTCTGAGGTGCAAGGCTAGGTGGTTCCAGCTCTTTGCTGCGAGGTAGGTGAAGCACATTCCTCTGGCGGTGGTTTTCTGTATGCGTGGGATGGGGGCCAGTGCTCGCTGGGTGGAGCGGAAAGGTCTGGCGGGGTTGTGGAATGACCCGCAGTGGTTTAGGAAGGACGGTCCAATGTTGTGAATGGCTTTGAGGTGTGGGTGAGTAGCTTGAAGATGATTTGTTTCTCCACCGGGTGCCAGTGGAGGGTCCTCAGGTGCTGTGAGATGTTCCTGGCTTCAGAGGTTCAGGATGAGTCTGGCGGCAGCGTTTTGGATTAGTTGCAGCTTTCTGATGTTTTTTTGTTGTGGTGCCGGCAAAGTGCACATTGTCGTAGTGGAGCTTGCTTGTGACTAAGGCGTGGGTGGCTATCCTGTGGCAGTCTACTGGGATCCATTTGAAAATCTTTCAGAGTTGGCGGAGGGTGTGCCAGGAGGAGGAGGTGACTGTGTTTAGCTTTTGGGTCAATGATGGGGAGGAGTCAATGATGATTCCTAAGTTGCAGGTGTGGTCAGTCAGAGAAGGTGAGGCGCTGAGAGATGTGGGCCACCAGGTGTGTCCCAGACTGAGGTAGAGTTTCCGAAGATGATGAGCTTGGTCATGTCAGAGTTGAGCTTGAGGCAGCTCTCTCTCATCCAGCTGGCGATGGCTTCCATTCCTGTGTGGAAGTTCCTCTTGGCCTCGTCTGGGTTTTCAGTGAGGGATATGATGAGTTGTGTGTCATCGGCATATGACACAATGTTCATTCTGTGGCCTCTGACGATGGCTGCGAGAGGGGCCATGCATATGTTGTAGATTGTTGGGCTCAGAGAAGATCACTGATGAATTCTGCAGCTGACTTATGTAGGTTCGGATGTGTATGATGGGAGCCTGACTCTCTCTGCCATTCCGGAGATGAAGGAGTTGATCCACTGCAGGGATTTTCTGCTAATTCCTGCTTTGTGAAGTCTGGTGCATAAGGTGCTGTGGGAACCATGTCGAAGGAAGCTGAGAGGTCGAGGAGTAGGAGTGCTGCAGTTTAGCCACGGTCTAGAAGTGTGCGGATGTTAGACTTGGCATCCTTGGCGTGGTCTCCCCTAATTTTTGCCTCTGATTCCCAGGTTGTTAATGTATGCTGGTCTCTGTTTTTGCTGTTTGTGTTACTTTGGGCACTTTACCACTGATATCCAGTGCTAAAGTGCAAGTGCTCCAGTATAAAATGTATATGTAATTGGATCTCCATGATTGGCATGTTTGATTTACTAGTAAGTCCCTAGTGCAGTGCACTAGAGGTGCCCAGGGCATGTAAATCAAATACTACTAGTGGGCCTGCATCACTGGTTGGACCACCCACATTAGTAGCTCTGTAATCATGTCTCAGACCTGCCACTGCAGTGTCTGTGTGCAGTTTTAAACAGTCAATTTGACTTGGCAAGTGTACCCTACTTGCCAGGCCTAAACCTTCCCTTTTCTTACATGGAAGACACCCTTAAGGTAGGCCCTAGGTAGCCCCGTGGCCGGGTTCCAGTGTATGTTTAAGGTAGGACATATACTAATGTGCTTTTTATGTCC
This sequence comes from Pleurodeles waltl, assembly GCF_031143425.1. Lineage (NCBI taxonomy): Eukaryota > Metazoa > Chordata > Amphibia > Caudata > Salamandridae > Pleurodeles > Pleurodeles waltl. The sequence continues at coordinate 1,025,383,240 of NC_090437.1, read as the reverse complement.
TAACAGTGAAATACTGCCAAATTCAGTTTTCACTGCTGCAAGGCCTATCCCTCTCATAGATTAATATGGGGGCTGCATTTAAATATCATTAAAGAGTAGATTCCCTTTGGGAGCGGATAGACGTGGAGTTTGGGGTCTCTGAGCTCACAATTTAAAAATGCATCTTTTAGTAAAGTTGTTTTTGAGATTGTGTGTTTGAAAATGCCACTTTTAGAAAGTGGGCATTTTCTTGCTTAAACCATTCTGTGACTCTGCCTGTTTGTGGATTCCCTGTCTGGGTCAGTTTGACAGTTGGGCTGTTTGCAATTCTCTCTAGACAGTGACACAAAGGGAGCTGGGGTGTAGCCTGCATTTCCTGATGAGCCATCTGTGCTAGGAGGGAGGGGAGGAGTGATCACTCACACCTGAAAGGCCTGTACCTGCCCTCACACAATGCAGTCTCCAATCCCCTAGTGTATGTCTGGGGCCTGGCCTGGGCAGGGCAGGATTTCACAAACAAGAGAGACTTTCCTTTGAAGTAAGCCTACTTCAAAGTCCAAAACGGGTATAAGAAGAGCACCCAAAACCACAGACTTTAGATCACTTCTGGATATCAAGAGGAACCTCTGCCTGGAGAAGAGCTGAGGAGAAGTGCTGCCCTGCCTGTGACTGTGCTTTGTGGAACTATCCTGCAGTTGCTGCATCTGCCTGGTGAAAGGGGACAAAGACTGGACTTTGTTCGGCATTCCTGCTTGTGAAGAAATCTCCAAGGGCTTGTCCTGAGCTTGCCTCCTGTTGTTGAAGTCTCAGGGCCATCAAAGACTTCCCCTGCCAGCACCTAGACTCTCTGCTGAGACTCCTGCCCTGCCAAGTGGTGCCCTATCCAGTTCCTGGGGTCTTGACAGGTGAAGCTGGCAGCCCAAGATTGAAAATCCACGCACCGACCGCCGTGTGGGGAAATTTCCGACGCAACCTCCAAGACATGGCTGAAGAAACGAGGCACCGCCGGCTCTGTGGCTGAAATCAACGCACTGTTTACAGCGCGGCTGGAAGATCGACACTCGCGGCTGGAGAAACGGCACGCCGCATAGCTAACGGAGGCTGGTAACATCTCAACCCACACAGCGGGGTTTTGCTAACACTGTGCGGCAGGATTTCCGACACAAACCTTGCTGGGGGCGGAAAAACAACGCAACATCTGACCAGACCCGAGTGCTGCCCAGATCAACGCATCGCTCTCCTGCGGAGAGGAAAAACAAAGCATGCCGACCGGACCGGAGAAGGAGAAACAACGCACGGTCTTGCTTGCGGGTGAGAAATCGATGCACCGCTCACCTTTTTCGATGCACACTCGCCTGTGCGTGTTATTTTGACGTTTCCCAGGTAATTTTCAACGCTAACAGTGCTTTACCTGCTTACAAAAGGATTTAAGATTCTTTTGCTTTTAAAATTAATATCTTGACTTGTGTATGTTGGAGTTTTGTCATTTTGGTCTTCTTTGTTTAGATAAATATTTCCTATTTTTCTAAACCTGTATTGTGTCATTTTGTAGTGTTTTCATTAAGTTACAGTGTGTGTTGGTACAAATACTTTACACCTAGAACTCCGAAGTTAAGCCTGCCTGCTCGTGCCAAGCTACCAAGGAGGTGAGCGGGGGTTAGCTGAGGGTGATTCTCCTTTACCCTGACTAGAGTGAGGGTCCTTGCTTGGACAGGGGGTAACCTAACTGCCAACCAAAGACCCCATTTCTAACAGTGGATGTCATCGGTGGCTGCAAGAAGAGCTGTCTCAGTGCTGTGGCTTATGCAGATCCTGGACTGGGAGGTGTTCAGTGAGTTGTTGCCCTTGATGAAGTGCGGCAGCTGTGAGTTGATGGTCTTTTCCAGTACTTTGGCAGGGTAGGGCAACAGCGAGATACGCCAGAAATTTGATTATCTCAGATGGGTCAGCCAAAGGTTTCTTTAGCAGGGGGCATACCCAGGTGGCATTTAACTTCCAGGCCCTGTGTGTATTTCTGCTCCACGTACATGGCCTTACAAGAAAGCTAAAAGGGGAAATCAGCCAAGTACGACACATTCTAGGGGTCAGAGCACATACACCGGGCATTGGATAGCAGTGTCCCGGTGTTAAGAGTTCAAGACTACCAGCAGAGGAATCACAAAAGATAATGAAAAAATTAGGTTGACCACCCAAAAATAAGGGGGGATTGGCTTGGCAACACATGCGCTTTTGTGTTTTTTAAAAAGAAATCAACAGGGGCATTGACAGTACTTCTGCAATAGGTCCCTTGAATAGGCTGCATTCTTCAATACAAACACCTGGCACAGGGCTGACACAAGGTCATAAGGACATGATGATGTGGAGGCAACGAGCTGTTGATAGAAGGATCTTTGGTACACTTATTTCCCAAGCTGCATGAACCGAAGTCTGAAATGTTTATCCTCCTGGGCAGATATGAGGGCAAGAATTATCAAGAGGAATAACCTTGTTTTATTCCAAATGGCAAAACAGCAACCACTGGTGAAGCACAACTGTTTCAGCGGGAGAGGGTATATGCTCATAATAAACTCATACTGAGAAAGTAGCCACTGCTCCTCAACTGGTACCTGAAAACAGGGAATCTGGATCTTGAAGAGAAACACTGTCCAAAGAAAGAAACTCATAAGCTGCAAATAGCACAGCACCAATTTGTGATAGCTTCTTCCTCCTGCGTAACTTCAATTAAAAAATATATATATATTTCTTTAAAGGCAACTGGTGTTCATTTCTGCCACAGAACATACATTTCTAAGTCACATAGATTATAGTTTTGCATCCACAAGTATATGTTGTAGTGCAGCATTGGTATATTGTTGCACATGTATCATTCAAATGTTTTACAGATGTTCAACTTTAATGTTATTTGGAGTAGTTTATAAATATTTTCTTCAGTCTGGCAACAGCACTTTTCAGTGGACATTATTACACATTCTTTGTGACTTTAATTAGGTATTACCATATAATTGGTGAAAGGTTATATAGAACTAACTTCATAATGTAATCATTCGGAAGTCTGACTTTGCTGTTTATTTAGCACCACAAATTATACCTCCCCAATCAATTGACCATATTATTGCCATGCTATGTTTGTTAAGAGGTAACTGCTCTTACCATTTTTATATCCTTTCTTGCACTGTTGGCATTGCCTTTGGCCTCATCATAAGTCATCGCTTTATTTCTTGCACACCACATACTAAGATTATGTAACACCTACAAAACAATCACAAAAACACTTCAGTGGTATATTAGTACACATAAAGGGGAACATAAGTTATCTTACAACAACAAAAAAAAACAGATAAATATTAACGGTTTTCTCCGTCACTAACCTGACGAATATCTTGATTCGCTCCCAATATGATTTCATTCATAGCAGGTGGTGGGATCTTTAATCCTTCCTTAAAAGCAATTGTCATCATGGCACCCTACGGGGAACAACCACTAAACAAATTATCAAATCAAGCATCAGATGCTGCAAAAAAACAATGTGGCACTATTTCAAAGCTGGTAGAAAACATGCAAAATAGAGCTTTGCAGAAAACCATTCTGTGGCATAACTCCTACCTTAATCTGTTCCACTCGAGGCCTTTGAAAACGAAGATCAAAGCAATAGTTTGCAAGGGAACGGATCTTCTGGTGGTTTCGATCATTACACATGCATATTATCGGGATCTTGGAATGCTTGATGAGACCAATTAATTCCTAAACATGAAGAAAAAAAAAAAATGGGTGTGCAGTTCTTGTCAACAGAATAAAATCAATCTCCCATGCACATTTTCTATGGTACCACTGAGTTGGGTAACAATAATCAATTGTTACGTCAGTGCCAAGATACTTTTCAGGGTGAACACATACTTTACAAATTAACATAATGTTATGCTGGTGGTACATCATGTAAGGTCACTGCAGTAAACCTAAGATCAATAAGCAAAGAAGGGTAATCATTTCAAACTTCTATGTTTAAAAGATACGAGGAGCCAACAGTTTCTATGTTTTTCTGGGATACTAAGAAAAAGTAGAAATACAATGTAAAACTAAAAAAAGAAAAAGTTACTGAACCGTAACCACATACCCACAGTGTAGGAAAGCACCATTTTTGGCATGGTTACCCACACACTGTTTGCCTGGTATCTGATGCAATTTGACTGAAAGTACACTGGGTTCCTGCGAATCAGGTCCACGGTGCCAGATCTTTTCCCCCTAAAACTGCAGTCATTTTCTCCAGTTGGCAAAACCTCTAGCACTCTCTGAAAGTTTCTACTAAATGGTACCCCTGGCACCTAGGGCCTGGGGTACTAAGAAGGGTCCCTAAGGGCTGCAGCACGAATTGTGCCACCGTAAGAGACCGTGCATCAAGCACATGCCAGGCTGCCATTGCAGGTTGCGTGTCTTGGTGCAGACAAAAGTGAAAACACGACATGGCACACAGCCTGTGTGCCATGGCCCCTAACACTGCGTGCAATACATGTAAGTCACCACTCTAACAGGCCTTAAAGCCTTAGGGCAAGGTGCATTATATTACATGTGAGGGCATAAATGCAGAAGCAGATATGCCCCTGCGATGTCTCTGCCGATTCTCAGATGTAGTAAGTGACCAGGGAAGCCATTTTAAAATACATGCGTTGGACACTGGTCACTACGAGTTCTCCAGCTACATGATGGCTTCACTGAAGATAAGGATGTTTGGTATCAAACATCTCGTATTGGTGAACCCACACTAATGCCAGTGTTGGATTCATCAATACAAGCACCTAGAGGGCACCTTAGAGGTGCCCCCTTGAAAATCTACCAGTTACAGTTCAGCCACCGTAGCCACGTTTCTGATCCCCTAAGGTGACAAAGAGCGTTCTTGGGGTCCAGAGACAAAAGTCTGCACTGGGCTGGGATGTTGACACCTCCCCCAGGTAGGATGGACTGGCCATGCCCGGGCAGGAAGCTTCAGAGGCCTAGCTGCCTTTGTAATGCGACCCAGGTCTTTCCAAATGGCAGCAATTACCAAACTACTGTCCTGACCACACTTTTGGCGGCAAGACAGGTGGGAAAATTATGCAGATTAGGAGGTGTAACAACTTCATGCCAGTCTCACCCCCTAGGGTGGACGAGCTGAAGTGGACACCACTTTTTAAATTCCTCCATCTTGGTTTGGAAGGAATTAGGTCACTAGGGTCAGTGTTCTGCCCAATTTGCAACAGAAGTGGTCATACAAAGAATGTGGTCACCCAAGGTGGGCAGCCCATTGGCTGGCACTCCCTGTAACACCCCTAAATTGAGTATTTAAGTGGCACCCCTGAACCTCAGAAATTGACAGCCTAAGAAGAAAAAGAAAAGAGATGCATCTGCAGAAGAGGAGAAGCAGCAGCTGACCTGGTACCAACCCCGCCAGCCTGTCTGCACTCCTCGACAGACTCTGCACCAGAAGACGCCTCGTCCTGCAGCTCAGCCTCCAGAAACTTGGGAGGAATGCCTGCCTTCGAATAAGACAAGTCTTCCATGAGCGGCTGACCTGCTCCCAACCAATTCTAAAGAAAGGACTCTGCAGCCTCTGGAACTGCAAATACCAGACACCTGAAGTCACCACTGCACCAGCTGTCACCGACCCAAGTGGGAGTGAACCTCTGGTGCGAGCAAGATCCCCTCAGCTGTCCAAATCCATCATGGTTTCACCCCTCCCGGACTCCCTGAAGTCTCCTGCAGCCTCTGCACTCAGGCCCCCTCTCCCACAGCCTCGGAGGTGAGAGGAACCCGACCCCTAAAGCAACCACTGCACCCTTCGTCGCTGGCCTGAGCTGAAGTGGACCCCTGGAGCCATTGATGTTCCCCAGCTCTCCTGAGCTCGAGTCCACTGTGGTTTCACCCCTCAAGGACTCCACAACAGCACCTACAGCCTCAGCCCACAGGACAGGTGGGTTGGTAAGGAATCTGCGGCTACAGTGTCTATCAAATAAGATGTTTCCGAAGGTAGGTAACTTGTTCAGCTGAGACTTCGAGCTACAGATTCCTTACTTTAGAATAAATACCCAAGCAATACCTCCCTCCCCGGAAGTGGGTCTGCAGAACCGTCTCACACTAAAAAGTAATGCGGGACCAAACGGGGAAAGTGCCCATCCACACTGACCTGACTGTCCAGGGAGTAGTGGTTGGTGAATGTGCACAGAAAAGCCCATGTTGTTGCCTGGCAGATGTCCGGGACCAGAACTCCGCGAGCTAACGCAGTGGTCACACCTTTAGCTTTGGTGGAATGAGCATGCAAGGGGGTTGCTTCTTAGCCAGTGGGTAGAGATTTTAATGCAGAGCACAATTCATCGGGAGATGGTCCGTTTCTGCACAGCCTTCCCCATCTGTGCTCCGACATAAGCCATGAACAGCTGGTCATCCACCCGGAATTTTTCCGTACGGTTAAGGTAGAACAACACCGTTTTTTTGGGGGTCCGATCAGTGGAATCACTCCTCTTCCTTAGATTGATGTGATGGAGCAAAAAAGGTGGGAAAGGTAATGGACTGGCCTACATCAAAGGGAGTGACAACTTTCAGCAGCAAGGAAGCTCTTGTGCAAAGAAACAGCTTGTCTGGGAAGATGTTCAGGTACGGAGGGTTTAGATGGCAATGCCTGGAGCTCACTGACCCGCCGGGCAGATGTTATTGCCACTAGGAAGGCTGTCTGGAGCCTGAGAGGACAGCTGTACAGTGGCTCAAAAGCAGCACACACCAGAAAGGTGAGCACTAGATTGAGGTACAACTGAGGCATGATGAAGGGTGGATGTGGAAACGTGTTGAAGACCTTTCAAAAAGCTATTCACAACAGGAGATCGATTTGAACATGGATGGCTGATCTAGGAACCGCAGAAAGACTGAGGTGGTAGAAAGATAGCCCTTTAAGATGCCCAAAGCAGAGCCCTGCTGGGTAAGACAGAGAATAAATAGAAGCTCCAGAGAAAGGGGTGCAGCAAGGGGAGGGAGTGGTCAATCTGTCCTTATGCACACCATGTCACAACTTGTCCCAGGAGGAGGCAAGTAACATCTTGGTGGAGGGGCGCCTGGCTGCCAAGATAACATTGCAGACTTTGGGCAGAAGGTCGAAAGCTGCCACCGTTCAATCTCTATGCATGAAGCTGGAGCGTTGCAAAGTTCTGGTGGAAAACCATCCTTGCTGATGCCATAGGAGATCCTCCAAAAGAGGGAACCTGATTGGAGGCCTGATGGCTATGATCAACAGCTCGGGATACCAAACTCTAGGAGCCCAGTCCAGAGCCAAAAGGATGATTTGGGCCCAGTCATTCTTGTTCTTCTTAATGACTTTGCACAGGAGTGGTATGGGTGGAAAGGCGTAGAGGAGGCCTGAGCTCCACTTGAAACAGAAAGCCTCTCTGAGTGAAAGCCGCCTTGGAAACTCCAGCATGCAAAACTGAGGACAACGCGCGTTCTCAGCGTTAGCAAATTGATCTAACCAAGGCTCTCTCCACTGCTGAAAGATCTTGCAGCACCTCAGAATGGAGACACCAATTGTGATCTGCTAAGCATCTTTGGCATAGTTTGCCCACCTTGGCATTCAGAGAGCCTCCCAAGTGTTGAACCACCAGGGATATGTCGACATTACAATCATGCCCAAAGGTGCAAGGCCTCTTGACAAGGGTCCATAAACCCACTCCGCCCTGTTTGCTGAAGTACCACGTGGCGGTGGTTTTGTCCGGGAACACCTGCACTAGCCTTCCCTTGGTGGATGGTAGAAAGGCTTTCAATGCCAGCCGGATCATCTGGAGCTCCAATAGATTGATGTGGAGTCCGGATTCCGCCGGTAACCGTAGGCCTCTGATCTCCACCTCTCTCAGATGGCCACCCTATCCCAAGAGTGTTGCATCTGTCACTACTGTCAGACCTGGTTGGGGAGGAAAGAGGGGTCAGCAGCTGATCCTTTGCAGTTCTCTCCAGGACCTGGGCCATGTCTGAAAGATTCCCCTGATTCTGCGCCCACTCGAACTTCAGGTCCCACTGCACAGCCAGCATATGTCAGCGGGCATGTGTCACCAGCTGGATGCAGCAGTACAGAGTGCAGCAGCCTCAGAGTCAGTCTCACAGAAACATGGTATCAGTCTGAATATCCTGGACTCCCCGTTCGAGAGGATAAGCCCGAAACTGCGCCATGTCCACAACAGCTCTGATGAAAGGGAGCGTCTGAGAGGGAGTCAAGTGTGACTTCAGCATGTTGATAGTGAACCCCAGTGAATGCCGAATGCGACTGCCGTAATCTGGAGGTGGGAGACTGCCTGGAGCTAGGCCACCTTCAACAGCAAGTCATTGAGATGGGGAAGACTGGTATCCCTGATCTATGCAGATAAGCTGCAATCACCGACCATCACCTTGGTGAACACTGAAGGGATGCTGGTAAGGCCAAAAGAAAGCACAGCGAATCAAAAGTGCTTGTGGCCCACTGTGAACCGCAGGCAATGCTATCAGCAGGCAAGATGGAAATGTGGAAGAATTAGTCCTGCAAGACCAACACTACCAACCAGTCTCCGGGTCAAGGGCAGACAGAACTTGAGTGAGAGAAACAGAGGGAGGAGGTCTAGGATAGGACAAAGGTCTCTGTCCTTTTTGTGCACCAGAAAGTAGCTGGAATAACAAAAACATCTTACTTCTGACATTGGCACCCTCTCTATGGCTCCCCTGGCCTAGAGAGTCACCACTTCCTGGCGGAGAAAGGAAAGGTGGTCCTCCATCAGTTTGTCGCAAGTGGGTGGCATGAATAGAGAGACAATCATGAACAGGAGGGAGTAGCCCCTTCAGAAAATCTGCAGAAACCAGCGGTCTGATATTATTGACCTTCAGTGGTGCAGGTGATGGTGTATCCTGACTCCCACTGGTTGTCCTTGAGGTTGGAGGGCAAACTGAAGAGGTATGGAGGCTGCCCAGGGGTGGTGGAGTGGTCCGTCCCCTGACTTCTGGGCCCATGGGGTCTGGGGGCAATGCATCCTCAGCCAGACACAGAGGCTGAGGAACTTCCTTGCCGGGGTGGCTGGAAGCCCCTTCCGTAGCCAGGAAAGGAGCGAAAGGCAGACTGGGGTTGGTAGGGGGCCATGGAAAGGCTCAAGGACCTGGTCGTAGCTCTGCTGTCTGTGAAGCGTTCCAGTGCTGAGTCCGCCTTGTCTCCAAAGAGATGGGAGCCATTAAAGGCCACGCCCAATAGTGAAACTTGGACATCCCTTGAAAATGCCAGTCATCCTCGGCCAGGCATGGCAAGGGTACCAATAAGAAACCGCTCTGCCCATTGAGTTGGTTGTGTCCAGTCCACCTTGGATTGTGAACTTGGCTCATCTGTCCCGTCTACCATAGCTAGGGAGAGTATGGCCCAGGCCTCCTCTGGGACCATGGCCTGCACCTGTGCAACAGAATCCCAATGTGCATCGGAGTAATGGCCCAAAAAGGCACACAGTGTTCACAGACCGCAGTGCCAGGCTAGCGGAAGAAAACATTTTATTGCCTAAGGTGTCCAGCCTCTTGTTTCCCTGTTTGATGGGGTGGTAAGGAATGCCCCAGGATTTACAGGGGGAAGAGGATGCTTGGACCACCAAACTCTCCAGGATAGGGTGTTGTGTGAGAAACTGGGGTCCCCTGGGGTGGGGTGATGGTGGCGGGCAATTGTCTTGTTCATTGCAAACCACTGTGCAAGACTTGGATCAGGCCCGAACAGGATGTCTTTAGGAGCTTCATTAAATGGGAGAAACAGTTCTAAGGGGATAACTCCTGGATTAAGCACCTGAGGGCAGGCCAAGATCCAGGAGCTCTGCAGCCCTTCTCACCACCATAGCAAAAGAGGCTCCTTTCTCCGTAGCCACAGTAGGAGAAGAGACCATGCCTGTATCAGTGGAGGTGTCCAGTTCACTGGTGTCTGCCAATTCCTCACACCAGTCCAATGTTTGGGTGTAGAGACTGGCATTCTTCAGCGTCCAGTGACCCCCTCCAAACCTTCCCTAAGTCACAGCCCTTAGTAATAGGGCTCAGGCTACGGTCTGGAGAATATGGCTCCATTGGGTGCAGAGGTCAGCGTCGGGTGATGCCCCTCTAGTTCTGTGTGGAGTAGAGGATGAGAATCGGGGTCGGCTGCCGGAGGGTGGTGCTGGGAGTGTTAAAGATCTGGACCGGCAATCAGGGAAGGTGGAGGTGGTATGACTGGCACCAGTCCGGATGCATCTATTGATCCAAGGGACCCGACTGGTGCTGGGGGAAGTGGACTTGCAGGCGGAGAACATGCAGGGGCCCCTCGTGAACCTGGGGGTCCAGAGCTGGGTAAGGGTCGCTCTGGGTCCTGGAAACCTGTGGAAGCAAGGAAAAGGCTCAAGCCCAGACTCAACCGCATATCCGTGCATAGAGTGACAATTCTCTCTTGTGGGATGACCTTGACAGACAGGGTGAAGTTGAAGACCTCTTCAATGTCTTACTCTTCTCCTCGTGGAACTTACTGAGGCAGGACGAATTCAACTGCGATGGAGATAGATGGCTCCGTGACTGTTCCTGGGACTTTCCCTTGATTGGGATTAAGATCAAAGCTGCGTCAAACGTAGAGCAGCAGGAAGATTGAAGAATCACTCTCTCAAAGCCATGGGGTGCATGGCGCAACAATCAATGCATGTCTTGGCCACACTCAAGACACTAGACGAGGTGTGGGTCCGTCACTGACGTTTGCTGGTGACATGCACTGCAGGGCTTGAATTCAGCTTTCCTCGTGGACATCCCTGCCACACCAGGAGAAAAGTCATGAAGGCAAAAAAAGGTCAGTTGAAGTGTTACTGGGGGTAGCTCTCTCCCGATCTACAGAGAATGGCATGGAAAGAAAAGAAATTATATCAGTGTACTGTGGTTGCGCCTATACAGGCAGGGTGCATGTCACTTCCACTGCTGACGCCATGCGGAACCAAACGACACCACCTATCAGCACATAGGGGTACTGCTCACAAAAAAATCCAATCTGACACCTGGTGATAATTTGAAGACAAAGAATCTGCAGCTATAAGTCTCTATCAGATGTGCAGTTATCTCAATATAGCGATTCAAATTGAAGAAAATGATATAACATTCATAGACCACATGTAGCGCATTCATCTCATTTTATGACCTGAAATTTAGCCAATCATGTTGAGGGTCCCAGTTCTCCTCAGACCTTCCAACTGCCAGATTTTCCTAGCTTGCATCATAAAGTTCTTGATAGCCTCATGAATAAGGTGGACAGTGAGTGCACGCAATTCTATCAAAGCTACCAACTTCTCCAGGACTGGATCTTTAGTAGATTCTCACATAACGTGACTAAGGATTACCAAAGCATTACAATATATTTGAAATAGGTGGAAATGACGTACACCTTAAGTGAAAAGGTTGTACAGCACTGCCGGGCTCAATGCTGAATCAGTTTTCTACTGAACATTCAATGTTTGGCAAAGGCATGGTTGAAAAAAAAAGTACAGAAAGGGTACTCCAGTGAAGAGTGCAGTTGTGTAAGCCATTCCTCTGAATGAGACCATAATTCCATGCCTCAGAGGACACCCAGTTTTGGCTTGGAGATGCATGTTGTGCCCAGAGTAATACCTTGTTTTTAAAATAAATGGCACCTTTGGTAAAGCTTCTGTAAGAAACTAATAGTTAATGTGTTTTGCAAAAGTTCTTGTTCAATCCATTAAGACATTCATGAGGTCCAAAGAATTAAGGGAGTACTTTGTAACCATTGTGGAAAAAATACGGGTAAGTGAAATTTCCCAGTCAAATGAACAAAGTTAGAAACTTGGATATATAATTGGGTCATTAGACAAAGTGATTAAATTATCATCAAGTTTTAGGTATGAAGCCTTCATACATAATGCATCTATTTTGCTTATGTCACTAGCTAAGTATATCACTAATAAGGAATGTAGTCTTCTATGTGAGTATCTCAATATATGCCTTATGAATAGGCTTGAACGTTTAATTGAATAGCGCTCCTGCTAACATATGGAGATGTCAGATCAGTGTATTCTTTGATGGGAGAAGAAATTCTGCAATGGACCTCTCATAAACATCTTAAACAGCCTAGCTGAGAATAAAGATGGTGTGGCAGGAGTTCAGAGATATCTGGACATGGCTACCAAATGAACTGTACTCAAATCAATCAAGTCTTACAGAGCATGGAGTATCACCCTGAGGGGGGGGTCTCCAGGTGCGGTCAGGGTTCTGCGAGCATCGGCCAGGTGGGTATGTTGGACGAAGAGCAAAGTCTTGAGCTGCTTCCTGAAATCCTGTAGGGAAGGGCAGGTTCGCAGATGGAGAGGGAGGTTGTTCCAGGCTTTGGGTACGATGTAGGTGAAAGATCGGCCTACGGAGCGCTTGCTTTGGATGTGGGGTATGTGGGCCTGGGCGAGGGAGGAGGAGCAAAGTTCTCTTGTTGGTTGGTGTAAGGAAAGGCAGTTGTTGAGGTAGAAGTTGTGGAGGACTTTGTAGGTGTGGGTGAGAAGCTTGACATGTCGTCCCAGGGGGAGGAGCTGTTACCGAAGATAATGACCTCTCTGTCTTGTCTAAATTCAGGATGAGGCAGTTGTCTTCAACCATGTGGTGATGTCGGTCATGGTGCCATGGAAGTTGGTCTTTGTGGTTGTGTCGTCGCCTGTGAGGGATGGGACTAGCTGGGTGTCATCGGCATAAGAGATGATGTTGAGTCCGTGGATATGGGCAATGTCTGCAAGGAATGTCATGTAGGTGTTGAAGAGGGTAGGCTGAGGGAGCCCTGTGGGACGCCGATGATGTCGTCTTTGGGCTTGGAGACGAAGGGCGGTTGGTGGATTCTTTGTGTTCGCCCAGATAGGAAGAAGGTATCCAGTTGAGCGCGTTGCCTTAAATTCCTATGTGGAGTAGTCTGGCGATTAGGGTGGGGTGGGAGACGGTGTCAAAGGCTGCGCAGAGGTCGAGGAGGATGAGGGCAGGGGATCCTCCTTGGTCAATGAGGTAGCTGATGTCGTCTGTGGCTGTGATGAGGGCGGTTTCTGTGCTGTGACTGGGTCTGAATCAGGATTGTGAAGGGTCTAGTAGGTTGCTGTATTCCAGAAAGTTTGTAAACTGGCGGTTGATGGAAGATTATCTAATAATGGACTCTGCATGGTGCAGATGTTAAGGTAATCTCTCATGGAGATTCACTGAAAAATAGCGATTATTATTAGCTGATTCTCATAGGTAAAATCATTTTTATGTTTAAGAATAGCTTTTTACCATGGAAGCTGCACTACCTGCTAGTAGAGTCTTTGTACGGTTTAGTGGAATGCTTAGGAAATATTTCTTTAGGTCCATAGCAGTCATGCAGACAGGTGCAGAGAAGCTCGATTGTGGTGAAGATTCTGTCCTGGATTATCAAGATATAGATCTTGTTTGAACTGGAATGGTGACTACTGAAAGCTGCCAAAGTTCTGTGAACCGCTGGGCACATATTATTAGTGTATATGGATCCTTTTTCAACGTTTTAACACTCTTGGGGCAAGCGGGATGTGGAGGAAGGGCAACTAAATATCCTTAAACCAGAATATTCAAAATGTTTCTCCTTTGGATTCAGGATACCACCATCTGCTACCATAGCTTTGGTACTTGGCATTCCCTTGAGTGGCAAAGGAAACCAGAGGACATGTACCCCACTATGAAATACCTATTTCAGTTGTCTTGGGCACAGCCTCCGTTTGTAGTAGTCCACTTGATTATAACTCAAGGTGTCTGTCATCTTCTTACGTAATTTTGCAATGTGTTCCATCGTTACACTGATCTTGTGACGCAGCACCCAGCCGCATCGTGGTTGAGTTTCTTCAAGGAACTATTTTGAGTTGGATCCTCAATTTGTCTGTATGTAGGCAAGAGTTGACATATTGCCTGTCCTTAATCTGACATCGTGGTGTGAGATCAGCAGCAGGAAGGTCTTCAAGGCCAGCCTGATTGTCATTAGCTCTAATATGTTTATGTGCTGCTTTTGTTCTTTAGGAGTGGAAGGCTGCTTGCAGACTGTTTTTGAACATGCGCGAATCCAGCTTTCCAATAAGGTGTCTGATGGAATTGTGGTCTTATTCCATAATTTTTCTGCCAGCAAATATTTTTTCTTTGGTCATCCACTAAGTTGTAGCCTATTTCATCTTCCTGGTTTTCGAATACATATGTCCCATTGGCTTGAGATCTGTTTCCACTACATGTCTGTTTTTTTCTTGCAAGCGTCTCAAAGCAATGCAAGAAGACATTATGCTGAGTAAAATCTTATTTTTTTTATTGTATCCTGAGTCTTTCTGTATATATTGAACCCCATTTATCAGTCTTTCTCCTCTTTCTGGCAACAGATATTTCTTCGGAATATCTGCACAGATGTTCACCCCTAGAAATAACACCTGCTGGGATTGCTTGGATTGATAGTGTGGAGCATCCACTATAAAACCTAGGTATTTATGGCGTTGTCAAAGTATTGACAGGTGGAAATATGCTTTTCTAGATCTATTGATGCTACCTATTCTTCTTGATTGATGGACTGGAGGTCATCTACCAATGAGATCCTCTTCAAGTTTGTTTCTTTGTAAACGTTTTTAATACTCTTAAGTCTGGAATACGGCACACTTTTGAGTTTTCTTTTGAATGAGAAAAAAAACTCAAGTTCATCCCTTGACATAATACTTGGTGAAAATACTTCTGGCAGCAACTGTACGTTTTTAAGAATAGGTCTCCACCAATTCTGCACACTAAGATTTGGTAATAGTCACAAAACTGTTCAAGCTCTGGCAAGTTCCTCAGAAGTGTTAACGGACATAAATTCCAAGTCATGCCACATGTCTTCGATTGGATTTAGGTTCGGTTCTGGCTGGGCTTCTCAAGAACATTTGTTTATTTCTTAACCACGCCGGTGTGGCTTTGGCTATGTCCTTTGGTTGTTATCATAGTGAACTGTGAACTTTGGTCAAGTTTCATCTGCCTTGCAAAGGGTAACTGCTTTAACTCAAGTAGTTACCTGTACA
The DNA here is from genome assembly GCF_031143425.1 of Pleurodeles waltl. Lineage (NCBI taxonomy): Eukaryota > Metazoa > Chordata > Amphibia > Caudata > Salamandridae > Pleurodeles > Pleurodeles waltl. Next base: position 1,025,368,235 of record NC_090437.1, on the reverse strand, counting down.
TTTTTCCTCTCGTCACCCCTTCTGACCGTTGCACTTGTCACTGCACACAAAAACAAACACAAAATGATGCTGCCATTCAAGTGCTTCACAGAAGGGATGATGTTCTTGATGTGTTGTAAAGCTTGTGTATGCACCAGAATATTCTGCACCTAAGCCAAAAAGTGATTGTCGGACCACACACATTTTTGTCACATGGCTAATAAAACTTCTGAGTGTTATTTTGTCTACTGCAAACTGGATTCAGGATGGGCTTTCTTCAGTAATGTTTTGTTTTCTTACAACCCTACTATTACCTCTATACGTATGGAGTGCTTGCAACATTGTTCCCACCTGCACAATTAGTTGAGAATTTGTTATAAAATTATAGTTGTTTTAAAGTTACCATTAGTTTCTTGGGAGCTTCTTTGAACAGTCTACCTCCTTGCCTGGTCATAGGGCTTGTATATATGGACTGATCTAGGCAGAGCTTTTGTTTATGCCATACACTTACACTTCTTAATAATCATGTTTACTGTGTGCTAGAGGATATTCAAGATCTTTGCACTGCTTTTATATTTATCCATGACTTGTTATTTTCCACAACCATAACCACAAGTTAATTTCAATGCTCATTAGTGCTTATTGTAGAGTCTAGTTTGATTTGCACAACCCAGCATAGGAAACAATATATAGGGAAAGAGCCTTTTTTAACATGGTCACCCCCTCCCCCAACACACACACACTTTTTGCCTGGTTTCTGGTGCAGTTTTGACTGAAAGTACACCGCGTCCCTGTTAAACAGATCCCCTGAGCCAGATCTCTTTCCCAAAAATTGCAGTTGTTTTTCCCAATTGGCAGACTTTTAGTTACCACTATAAGGCCCTAGTAAATTGCACCTCTGGTACCTAGGCATGGGGTGCTCAAGGAAAGTCCTCGAGGGCTACCTGCAGAACGAATTGTGCCACACTCAGGCACCCCTCACTAAGTGCACACAGTGCTGCTTGTGCAGACTGTGTCTTGGTGCAGACCTAAAATGAAAACACAACATGGCACAAAGGCTGTGTGCCCTGTCCCCTTACACTGCACGCAATATATGTAAGTCACCTCTCTGGCAGGCCTTCTATCCCTAAACGCAGGGTGCATTATATTTTGGGCTCCCGGTTTTATGGTATATTTTTTTTTTTTTACATTTCTGTCTGTATTTATCCATTTTTATTTTGTGTACTGTGAATAAATGTAGGTGTAAAATGGTATATTTCCACATTTATTGAATCTAATAAACGTGCGCTAATACTTTGATGCCTGTTGTGTTTTAGCAAATTAAGCAGCCAAATTTAACATAACAATACACCTGCAGGTAAATATTAGCATTATACTACAAATGCATGTTGACATATGTTGCTATGTAAGGAAATCCCCTTTTGTTTTGAACTCTCCATGCCATCTATCTGCCCAGCAGTTGGCTTGGAACTGATGGAAACAGTATGGAAAGTCACTCAAAAGACAATTTTTTTTGTATTTTTTTCATTAAAAAAAAAAAATACAGACAGGGAACACTGTTTTCTGTCTGTATTTGTCTGTAAAAATCAGTAAAAACGGATAACAGGCAGCCTTAATTATATTACATGTGAGGGCATACCTGCATGAGCAGATATGCCCCTGCTATGTCTTTGTCGATTCTCAGACAAAGTAAGTGAACAGGGAAACCATTTTAAGTACATGTGCTGGAAACTGGTCATTACAAGTTCCCTAGCTACATGATGGCTTCACTGACCATAGGGGTGTTTGGAAACATCTAGTGTTAATAAATGCTCACTGAACCCAGTGATGGATTTATTAATACAAGCATTCAGAGGGCACCTTAGAGCTGCCCCCTAAAAACCCTATCAACTCCTAGTGTAGGCACTGACTGTCTAAGGTGGCTGTACTGGTTTGGACCAGAGTTCTGGCCACCTAAGGTGAGAGCAAATGCTCTCAAGGGCTCAGAACAAAGGCCTGCTCAGGGCAGAGGTGTGAGCTCCTCTCCCAGACAGGATGGATATTCCAGGTCCGGGAGCTTCAAAGGCCTTGCCACCTTTGAAGTGCAATCCAGGCCTCTCTAAATGGTGGAGGACGACGATCCCCAGTTCCTGACCCCACTTTTGGCAGGAATATTAAACAAATTAGGAGTGCCCCTATCGTGCTAGTCCTACCCTAGGAAGGACAAGCTGAAGTAGACACCCCCTTTTAAATCCCTTCATCTTGCATGGAAGGAATTAGGCCAATAGGGTTAAGGCTATGCCACTTTCCAAAGGAAGTAGTCATAGAAAAGGTGTAGTCACCCAAAAGGAGAGTAGCCCATTGGCGACCACCTGGCACTCCCTGTAAAGCCCCTAAATTCATTATTTAGAAGGCACCCTTGAACCACATAATCAGAATTTTGTAACCTAACAAGAGTCGGACACGTCACCAGCAGAGAAGACTGAAGACACCAACTGACTTGACCCCAGCACTACCAGCTTGTCTACAGCTTTCAAAGAAACCTGCACCCAGAAGATGACTGCTCTGCAGCCCAGAGACCTTTAAAGCCTTGGGAGGACTATCTGCCTTCAATGAAGATCAAGAACTCCAGTGGACAGTGGACCTGTCTTCAAGGAAGAGGAAGCCTGATTGTGGAACCGTAAAACCAGACACCAAAAGTGACCACTGCACCCAATGCCCCTGGCCTGAGTGCAAGAGGCCCACCTGTCCAGTGAAGGTTCACCAGCACTTCTAACCAAGAATCCATCGTAAGCTGACCCCTGCCTAACTCCCCAGCGACGCCTGCAGCCTACATCTGAGGACTTCCCCTCACTGTGCCCTGCCTGATAAGCTGATTCCGATGCCTAAAGACACCCCTGCACCCAGAGCTCCTGGGCCTTGGGGAGCTGAACTGTCAGTGTCTCTACCATCCCTGGCATCGCAACTTACCTAGGTAGCTGTGGGTTCACCACTCCCGGCCTCCTGGCTTGAGCCTGCAGCCCGTTTCTGAAAGTGATCTCTGCTATTGAATAACATTAGGTGCCCCACACTGTGTTGGCACTCTGCACCCGGCCGCCACTGTGCTGCTGAGGATGTAAGCTTGGTGCTGTCTTGTGGCCTCCCTTGTACTTAAACTCACCACCAGGAGATCTATCCATACTTCGCTTTACTCATCTGTAAACAGCTCTGCAGCGGATAGCCCATGTCTCCATGGGGCACCCGATGCTGTGTTGGCACTCTGCACCTGCCGCTCCTGTGCTGCTGAGGGTGTAAATTTGGTGCTGCTTTGTGGCCCCGCTGGTGCTTGCCTCAACCCGCAGAGACCAACCTCTGCCACAGCTGGTACTTACCTGGGAGCAATGTGTCTTCATTCCCCCCTCAATCTTCACTGACTAACATTGGGCACCGACTCAGACTTTGACCTCTGCACCCAGCTGCCCCTGTGCCGCTGTGGGTGCACTCTTGGTACCAACCTGAACCTAGCCATAATGACCTGAAGACTGGGACAGTAAGTAGCGTACTTACATGTGAAACTGCATCATTGTTTTCCCCCTATAGGTTAACACTGAAGACTATGAAAATTGCACTGTCAGTTTTTGAAACCGCAAAGCATTTTTAATTTAAAAACTGCTTACCTTACACCGAAGTTCTTTGGTTCAAAGCATATATAAAAGCAACTGTTATTTTTCTAAATTAGTCTCAGATTTATTCTTTGAGTGTGTATCTCATTCATTGCCTCTGTGAGTACAACAAATACTTAACACGACTCCCTGATAAGCCTAGCTGCCCGCCCACACAACCACAGAAAGACACTAGGCCTATCTATTTCTGTCTTTGTTAACCTTTGGGAATCCACAGGACTCTCTCCAGAGTGTACTTCACTTTAGTGCACTATATGTAGAGCCTACATCATATCAACAACTACACTTTACGAGGGCTGGGATTTTTGATGTTATTTCTGACAGTGCCAGGAAGTGGGTAAAACACAAATAAGACACAGACCCCCTTTAAGGACACATCTTATCTGGTGAACTGTAGGAGGAATCTGCTCCTTTATTCTTCGATTAAGTGACTTTCAGTTTCCACTGAAAGGCAAAGGGCAGCCCTTTTGCTAACCAAAGCAACGCCGCACTCTTCATCAGTGTGCTTTCACTGGAATGAAAAAGGGCTGCCGTTACTTTTTAAAGAAAACTGAGTCACAAAATCTTCATATAAACAATTGTCAGTGGCACAGTGACCCTACTTGTATTTCAGAAAGGTTGGTGGTGGAGAAGGTAGCCCTAGTTACGTATGCATCTACTTTCATATGTGGAAGTGATGTAAAGAAAAAAGCATCTTCGGGACAGAGGATCCTTAGCTGGAAAACCAGGAGATAGGCTAACCTCATCCCAAATAACTCTGTTAGTTATGCAATGAGTTGAAATAAACTATATAGAGAGTGAGTGTAGCAACAATTGTTTGTGATGAACTGGACAATATAAATATTCAAGTGATAATGGGCTGCGTTGGCCTCAGCCGAAGGGATCAATGTGCTCTTCCCTTCAGGAAGGTGTCCGTGAAGTTAGGCCAATTGATAATTTCCACCAGGATATTCTTGAGATAAAGCTTAGTAGATTTCGTCTAGACCACTAAACTTAAATTATTGCATTGGTAACATGCCTCCAGGTCATCATGCTTAGCTGATACCACCACCAATACTTTCTATAGTCTATGCAGTTTTTCAATGGACATCGCATTCTAATCTTCAACACCAGCTATGCTGACATTCTGCATATTGATCCTTTCCATTTAATGATTGAGTCTGGCATTAACTTTGTCAATTTTTCCATCTATAGACTTAAGGTTTACCTTCAGCTCAATCAATGTAGCCTTTGTATCAACTCCTTCATTAGGAGGGATACAATCTCTACCCCCATGTTCCTGAGACGTCTAGTCAGGAGGCAATTGTGTGAGGGCTTTGTGCTTATCAGAGGTCAGCTGGCTTCGTCTCTGGTCTTCCAACACCCATGTCCTTTGGCATTGTCAAGGGAAAGGCTGAAGTTATCTGTACTAGATTCAGGAGGAGCCCGGAAATGACCTAGCAACTTTCTGATAGGCCTGTCCAATTTTCACTAGGATGCTTGGGGTTAAGCTCAGTGGGCACTTCAGACTAGACAGTGAGACACCAGTCATCTTGTGCAGCTACCTACTCGCTGGTTTGCTTGAGTCCTTAAGAACAGAGGTGGGTGGCGCAGGCACATATAGGCTGTGCCATTTCACAACATCTAGGTCTATACATTCCACCATGTATACTGCCCGAGTACCATGCCTGGAACCACTTCTAGGCAGAAATTACACTGTTCAATTGTCACATCTGGGCCTGTGCTTCAATGTGGCACACTGTTGCGCCTAAACTTCAAAAAGTATCTATTTTCACTAAGGCAGCATTTGGTCAGTATGATTTCCTCCCGCTTTGTGCCAGACATTACCTCGCTCTGAGACTCTGAATGATAGGGCAACCACCAAAACTGTGGCTACGAGATTCATGTCTGACACATGCTTCCAGTTTCTGCTGCAGTCCTCTTGTCCAGCTTCTCATATGCATAGGGGGAAGGTGGGGCACGGCCAACAAAGCAGCATACAGCAGGTGAGTCTCAGATAGCACAATGGCGGCCATCGCTCTCAGGTCTCCCAGGCTGCAGTATCTGTGCTCAGATCTGTGCTATAGACCTCTTGAACTAGTCTATGTTTTGGCCTCTCAGACTGTTCATGTTCCGTAGTATTGCATACGTTTTCCAAGATGCAGTTTTGTCAGATGGATGACAGGATTGCGAGGTCGGACCCAGACCTCCACTATTTTAGCCGGCAGCCTGACCGCACATCCTACAAATATACAAAGTACACCATCGTAAGACAGAAAAAGAAGGTTTCCTTCTTTCAAGGTGATAAAGACTGTAAACAATGCTATACAAAGCGGTCACAAACAGAAAAGGAAAAAGGAAAGTATAGAATTTAAGAACAGAAGCATTTAAAAGAAAGGGCTTTAGTTGCATTTGTCATAAAATAAAATTGTTATGGGTAGAATCCAACAAATCATAACAAAATGCTAACAAACAGTGATGTAAAGGTATCACATTGTACACTGATAGGTTTGCAATGTAGATGGCATTTTAAACAAGTTATTAAAAAATGAAAACTAAAAAAGTTATCAAAGATTGACATTAGGTTATGGCCTACGTAGCTACTGTGCTTGCTACAGAGTACAATTTTACCTGCATGCCTCCTCTGTCTTCATTTCCTGCCATTCCGTCTACTTCATCCATAATTAGGGCATGCTTCATGCTGACTGATTTAGAGGAACCTAGGAAAAAACATATCAGATACGATTGGTCAGTCTTTGTCAAGATTGCATAAATTTACACTATTTAGACCGATTCAGTGCATCTTTATTATACTAAATGGTAAACATTTTAATGTGATGAGATGTTGGAAAATATACTTCCATGCCAAATATTTCAACAGTCGTGTATATTCTGGATCAGCTAATTAGCAAGCCGGCTAGTTCTACACATTATTTATTCACTATAGCTTTCTTATTGATTTCAAACATTTTGTTAAACCACTTCAAAAAATATCCTTTCAGAAAAGGCAAACACGATAATGGTATATATACTTCAATAAATATGTTTCAGCAACTGTTCCTAAAGCACAAAAACAATTACTACCTTTTTAATTTGCTTTTTACTTTAGGGATGGCATTCACAGTAATCACAATTATTAGACAGATTGGTTAAGGAACAGAAGAATTGGAAAACAAAAGAAGCATTAATAATTATGTGCAATGGATTCATACTGCCTATATCAAATACTCATGATTTTTGTTATCACTCCCTACAATTATATAAACAAATATATATGAAAGTAAAACACAATCAGATAATAAAGCCAGATGCATAGACATACAAAATACTTTGCTATTTACAGAGATTTCTAACATTATTAGGATGTAATGCCATATTAAATTGCTCATCATCAATCAAGGTCATGTAGAAGAACGAAAGCAACCCTAAATCAACAAAGAACAAACAGTGAATTCGTCTGAACATTAACATTCTACTATGGACCCTAAAAGACAATCTACAAAGTGGGTGTCCATTTTAAATTTAGGAGGGTTGAAAGAATATAGTACATGGGCATTTCGATTTTGTAGTTTAGAGTCTAAATACCCACATAAAGCCTATTTATTATGAATAAAGTAAGATTAATAAAGGCTATATTATCTGTGTTTCGTAGATAACAAATCCATGACCAGTACATTTGTAGCGAGACTCTACAAGCTTTTTTCCAACTGGACAATAGAAGTTGAGCTCCTATCACTGAAAATACTAATCTAAGTAATTCATCCGGTAAAGTGAAGTAAAAATCACTGAATGATAGCATGTAGGTGTGGGCTCCTGGAGTACTTTCTTTTTTTTTTTATAACAAAATACATAAATTAAAAATTAAATATTTTTCTTTAGAAACACAAACACAAACACAGACACACACACACACACACACATCCTACTGCCAGTAGGTAGTTATAATCATGAAGTGTTTTTTTGTTTTGCCAATAACTTTGGTGCTGTTTAACGAATCTTCACGAAGTTTTCAAAATTAATACGCCACTCGCCTCAGCTACTGTCTTGAAAGTTTTGGGAGGGATTCGTCAAGCGAGGGCCAAGAAAAAAGGCTGATTCAGTAATGTACTTATAAACCACAGAGGGTAACCCAAAAACCGGGCTGGGTAGAAGATAACCATTACATACAACAATGCCCTAACGGGAAGAAACCGACATGACGGATATATCATAGTCTGGATTGGTTTCTGCATAAGATCTTTGGAGGATTGAAGGCATTGATTTAGACTCTCTGAGGATTTCGAATGGAGTTAATGCAGCAAACAAAAAAGAACCAACCAACTGTTTTTAATGATTTTTGTATAGGTTTTTGATTCATTGGAATATGTATTATTCTCCTTTATATCTATCACGAGCACTTTTTCTCACACTATCTGTCCCTGGGTGTGTTGTTTTATCAGATGGGCTGTCCATTTAGGATGAATATATATATAATTGATATTTATGTATAAGTAAGTAAATGAATATATATATATTTATATGAATAAATAGCTTTTTTGCTTTCACCTATGTTGTTTTATGATGTATAAATAATTTGTCGGTTTCTTCCTGTAAGGGCATTGTTGTATGTAATGATTCAGTAATGTAGGTGGATCTTTAATAGGACAGTTAAACATAATTCTTGATAAGAATATCACATGTGCCTTTTAAATATTCTCAAAATCATAAGGAGTCTTATACAAAATCAATCATATACTCGTCAGTTTCCTGAGCACAACTAAACAAAAGAGGGGACCAACATAAAGCATTCAATTTTAAGAACTGTATTAAGAATCTAGTGGTACTTTCCTTGGCAATCTCAAAACAAATGGGATCACTCTGAATGCAAATTCAGTTCTTTTTACACAGTCTAGATCCCCTAAAAGAAAAACCTGAAAGCCCATTTATATAACTCCAAGTGTTCAAAAATAAATTTATCAAGTTTAACTTTAATGAAATCCTAATGCCGTTCCTATATACACATATATCCAAAATAACCGTTATCCAATAAGACTGACTGTATGCACACTCAGGACTGATTATCAAACAAGTTTTTATTCAAGAAAGGAAACCAGCATCTTAATTTTTCTTTAAAAAAATAAGCAAATTCTAATTTTTAAATGTTACTGGATGAATAATGGTGATGGGAAAAGCTATTTGACAAAACTTTTATTAAATGAAAAATGAGAGGAAACAGCAAAAGTGTAGCTGCATAGGCTAGTCTCTAGATACTGGAGAACTGACATATCTACTTCAATTAGCAAGTACCAGAAGTATTGCATCATGTCCTGTCAGTGACTTTTTTTCAGCCCCTCTCCAGAGTAGCCTGCAGAACTATATTCATATAACATAACCTTTTCAAACCATTACATTTTATTTCATGCTACGTCTCTAGTGACATAGTTTCTTCTGTGTTTTCTGTCACAAACCTTTTTTCATTTTGAATAAAACACTATCCTTTTCAGGCAAGATTGCACATTGTGGGAGAAGGAAGGATGAACACAATCCTCATGATTTTTTTATCGTCAGGTTCCTGACTCGAATATGCCTAAAAAGCCCAGTTACTATAGCAGTTCACAATCCCTTTATTTTTAATGGTTTCACTCTTAAAAGTTGATGTTTTAGCCCTCGTGTTTCCATTTATAAAGGTGCGACAGCCCGGCTATGTTCACAACCATTTTCTTACCTTTCCTTATCATCAACATTGTCATCAGAAACACAAAAATGTTCCAAATATCACAACCACCTTGTCCTTTCAATTCATTCTCACCCTGACCCTACGTTCCTGTTCGTAGCTCCGTGACCACTCCAAGATTAACAAAATTCTTTCCACTGTAGGTTACCAATCGTTCTAAGATGGCCGCTATTTGGGATATAAGCCCAACCAACATGACCGTCATTGGCAGTCTTTTGTCTATTTCAACCGACTATGTGAGGATTCTTTCACATCCTGGCCCAGTAGTTCTGTTCTGATCAAATGCAGAAGCTAACTCTGGACACTGTCTCATGCTCACTGTGGGGATACGCTTTCCGATGCACTTTTATTCCTCAATACATGAATTCAGGTTACACCACAGGCATGTCAGAATCTCTAGATACATCCTAGGCAGTAACTTTCAACCATATCACTAGGCTGAGAAGCTTGTTTTCCTTTCTTCTTAGCCTTCCTTGTATTCCTTAATGATACCAGCAGTTCTTCCACTTATCTCTTGTGATTTCAACCTGCCTTAATTGACCTTTAAGTCCCCTTTTATTTCCATAGCACCACAGGTTATAAAGAACTTATTTTTTTTAAATCTTTTCTGATGGTTCTATCATCTTCTTTTGTCCTTCAAATATTATTGTAATTTTGCAATCGTAATCTCAGCATTAATATGTAGCTAATTATGTAATCATGTACTTGCCCTCAATGTGTCAAAAGGCTTTTTTTTCATGCTTTGTTGTCGATTTTTACGTTTTTAATTTATGTCTGTCATGTTCCTTTTGTTTGTTTCTCCGCTCCCTAAATAACTTTGCAGGATTATACAGATTTACATCCTGTTGATGATCCTCCATTTATAATGGATCAAAACACCATTGACATATAATATAGGTCTGCCTTTATGTTATTAGTTTCTGACATGCAGGCATGGCTGTATCTTTACTTTTGACTTGTGATACATATATTTATTGTACATAAAAATATCATGAGTGAGCACCGGCCACAGTTTTCTCACCCCACTGAAATTCCATGGAGATTTTGTCTGTCTTTATTTATGTTCTAATTTTAATTACGTGTTTATCTCACAATACTATTGTTAATATTAGGACCGCTGTGCCTTGAAATGTGTGAGTTGGTTATGGTGACAAGCTTTAGGCCTGACTGGTGCAGTGGGAAACATGATTTCCAATGCCGGAGGTATTACATCCTTGTTATGAATAGTTTTGACAAAGGCAGTAGGGCTAGCCGATTTATTGCTAAAAGCATTTGTTAAATCCAATGGGCTCTTAACAGCTAGTTGCTATCACTTTGTCTTACATGCGATACAGGTATTTTGTTACCTATACTCTCTTCATTGTAGGCATGGGTTTTGGAATTGGCCACTGGAGGAAGCTGGCCTGGTGTGTGGTGGGTACCTAAGGTACTTAGCACCTTATACCAGGTCCAAGTATCCCCTATTAGTGTAGTGAAGGCAGTGCCTAGAGGCCAGACTCTCTAGAGGTAGCTGTGGATGAGCAGTCAAGGCTTATCTAGGAGACATGCAAGGCTCATGCAATGCCACTGCAGTCAAGTAGCACTTACAAACATGAAAGAAAACACTGTGTTAAAAAATAAAGGTACTTTATTTTAATGCCACAATTACCAAAAAGTACTAGAGAGGCAACCCTCCAATAGGAGGTAAGTAACACACTGGATAAGTACACTAGTAATCAGAAATAGGCATAAATTAGGGTGACTAGACGTCCTGGATTTGCCTAGCCAGTCCCGGTTTTTGAAGGTCTGTCCCTGCGTCCCAACACTTTACTGTAAAACAGTAAAATGTACCATTTTTTAAAAGAGGGTCCGTTGAACCTGCACATTCATCACATTGTTGTGCAGGCTTCCATTTCCACAGCCATCCTAAAATACTGGGGACAGACGTTTACTGGTTGAAACCCTCCTGCTGTGCTGCCTCACCTCATTCAAGCAGGACAGCAGGATTTAATGAGGTGCGAATCAGGGCTGTATAGCCCGTAGGTCAAGCCCAAGCAGATGCAATCTGGAGCTCTTCACAGAACCGGGAGGGAACGTTGAAAAAATAGTTTTAAAAAAAAGTTGATATATATATATATATATATATGGAACATGTCACTTACCCAGTGTACATCTGTTTGTGGCATGTAGAGCTTCAGATTCACATGCTATGCATATTCCTTCCGACATCTAGTGTTGGGCTCCAAGTGTTACAAGTTGTTTTTCTTCTAAGAAGCCTTTTTGGAGTCAAAGGATCGAGTGACTCCTCTCGGTTCCATTGCGCATGGGCAACAACTCCATTGTTAGATTGTTTTCCCGCAGAGGGTGAAGAAAGGAGTGATAGAGTATAGAAATATAAAGGTATGTTCATGCAAATGTAAATGTATTTACATATGTCCAAATGTTAGAAACTTAAATGACTACAGGTTTCCGGGGAGGAGGGAAGGTGCATGTGAATCTGCAGCACTACATGCCACAAACAGATGTACACTGGGTAAGTGACATTTTCAGTTCAATGGCATGTATAGCTGCATATACACATACTATGCATAGACTACAAAGCAGTTAGCCCTTCCAAAAAGCGGTGGCTAGCCTGTAGGAGTTGAAGTTGTTTGAAATAACATTTTTAAGACAGCTTGGCCTACAGTGGCTTGTTGCTGTGAGAACACATCAACACAGTAGAGTTTTGTAAATGTATGAGGGGTTGACCATGTAGCTGTTTAACATATGTCAACCATTGGTATGTTTCCTAAAAAAGCCATTGTTGCACCTTTCTTTCTTGTAGAATGTGCCTTAGGAGTGATGAAAAGTTGTCTCTTTGCTTTGATATAACATGTTTTATACATCTAACAATCCATCTTGCTAAACCTTGTTTTGATATAGGATTGCTTGTATGTGGTTGTTGGAAAGCCACAAAAAGTTGTTTTGTTTTCTTAAAATCTTTAGTTCTGTCTATGTAGTACATAAGAGCTCTTTTGAGATCTAGGGTATGAAGCACAGAATCTGGCTGTGGAAAGAAGACTGGCAATTCCACAGTTTGATTGATGTGAAAAGGAGATAGTACTTTTGGTAGAAATTTTGGATTTGTTCTTAGTACAACCTTAAGTTTGTGCTCTTCGAAAAAAAGTTCTTCAAGAGGGAATGCTTGTATTTCACTAACTCTTCTTAAAGAAGTAATAGCCACAAGGAAGGCGACCTTCCATGTTAAAAATTGAATTTGGCAAGACTGCATGGTTTCAAAAGGTGGTCCAATGAGTCTGGTAAGTACAATATTTCAATTCCAAGATGGAACAGGTGGTGTTCTAGGTGGAATTATGTGTTTTAATCCTTCCATGAAGGCTTTGATAACAGGATCTCTGAGTAGAGAAGTATGTTGAATAGTTTGTAAGTATGCAGATATTGCAGTAAGGTGTATTTTAATGTATGAAAAAGGTAAATTTGATTTCTGTTCTGTTAATGAAGTAAAAATCATACAATATCTTGTATAGATGCTGTAAGTGAATCTATGGTCTTAGATTGATAATAGTAGACAAATCTTTTTCACTTGTTTGCGTAGCACTGTCTAGTAGTAGGTTTCCATGCTTGTTTAATTACTTCCATACATTCTGACGGAAGATTTAAATAGCCAAATTCCATGGCTTCAAGAGCCAAATCGCTAGATTGAGAGCACTGGGGTTGGAATACCTGATTTGACCTTTGTTTTGTGTTAACAAATCTGGTCTGTCTGGGAATTTGGAGTGAGGTACTACAGATAGGTCTAGTGGTGTTGTGTACCAAGGCTGGCGTGCCCATGTTGGTGCTATGAGTATCATGTTGAGTGACGTTTGACGTAATTTGTTGACTATAAATGGTATGAGTGGGAGAGGGGGAAAAGCATAAGCAAATATCCCTGACCAATTGATCCATAGAGCGTTGCCCTTGGATAGGGGATGTGGGTGTCTGGATGCAAAGTTTTGGCATTTTGCATTTTCGCTTGGTACGAATAGATCTATGTCTGGTGTTCCCCTGGTAATAACCATTGAAAGTACTTTTGAAGTACTTGGGAGTGAATATCCCATTTGTGTGTCTGTTGGTGATTTCTGCTGAGGAGATCTGCCAACTGATTGTCTATCCCTGGAATGTATTGTGCTAATAGATGAATTTGATTGTGAATTGCCCATTTCCAAATTGTTTGGGCTAGAAGGGACAGCTGAGATGAATGTGTCCCTCCCCGTTTGTTGAGATAATACATGGTTATTATGTTGTCTGTTTTTATGAGAACATTCTTCTCTTTGAGAAGAGATTGAAATGCTTTTAGGGCAAGGAATACAGCCAATCATTCTAAGTGGTTTATGTTTAGCTGTTTCTGTTTGACATCCCATTGCCCTTGAATGGTCTGATTGTTTTGGTGAGCTCCCCAACCGATCATTGATGCATCTGTTGTAATTATGGTCTAAGGCACAGGGTCTTGAAACGACTGCCCCTTCATTAAATTGCTGTGATTCCACCATTGAAAGGACATAAGTGTTTGGCGGTCCATCAACACTAGATCTTGAAGCTGACGGTGTGCTTGTGACCATTGTTGTGCAAGGCGATGTTGTAAGGGCCTCATGTTTAATCTTGAATGTGGGACTATTGCTGTGCAAGATGCCATCATTCCTAGAATCTTCATGATAAATCTTACAGTGTATTGTTGATTTGGCTGTATGAGTGGTAATACATTTTGGAAAGCTTGTATCCTGTGTATATTTGGATACACTAGAGCTTGTTGAGTATTTAGGATAGCACCTAGGTACAGCTGCACTTGTGCTGGTTGAAGGTGTGGCTTTTGGTAGTTTATAGAAAACCCTAGTGTGCGCAGAGTTTTTATCACAGAACGAGTATGTTTTTGGCATTGTGTAAGATTGCTTGATTTTATTAGCCAATCGTCTAGATATAGAAAGACATGGGTGTGTTGTCTTCTTAAGTATGCCGCTACTACTGCTAGACACTTTGGGAACACTCTTGAAGCTGTTGTTATGCCAAATGGCAACACTTTGAACTGGTAGTGTTTTCCTGCTATGACAAACCTGAGGTATTTTCTGTGAGCTGGGTGGATGGATATGTGGAAATTCGCATCCTTGAGGTCTAGAGGAGTCATAAAATCTTGTTTTTGCAGTAGTGGAATAACATCTTGGAGAGTTACCGTGTGAAAATACTCTGACAAGGTGTATAGACTGAGGGGTCTAATATGGGCCTGAGTGTGCAATCTTTTTTGGGAACTAGGAAGTATAGTGAGTATACTCCTGTTCCTTGTTGGGACTGTGGAACTAATCCTGTTGCTTGCTTTAACAGTAGAGATTGTACTTCTTGTAACAGAAGAACAAGTTACTTACCTTTGGTAACGAGGTATCTGGTAGAGACTCAATCTAGCTGCAGATTCCTTACCTTAGAATTCCCTGGCGTCAGCTTCGAATCCGGAGTTTTTTCTGAGCAGTACCCTGCGCGCGCGCCGTCGGGCGTCGTCGTTCGGATCCACGTGCGTCGTCAGTGTCGTTGGAGCCGTCTATGACGTCACGGTTGTCTATATAGACGCAGTCTCGGCGCGCGTACGTCAGTTCTTTTCCACAACTTCCCACGCCAGAAGCGCAAAGTCATGGAAGAACCAACCATTATGGATTTGACCTCTTTGACTGTTTGAAGTAAAAATTCTTTCATGCCTTTAAGAAAGGCAAAAATGCCAAGATCAAAAATATACATATGTACACATAAATACATATATGTATATCTACATAAGAAAAATATCCGCAGAGCGGGGAGGCTTGGGCGGGTGTAAGGAATCTGCAGCTAGATAGAGTCTCTATCAGATACCTCGTTACCGAAGGTAAGTAACCTGTTCATCTGACAGAGACTTCTAGCTGCAGCTTCCTTACCTTAGAATAGATACCCAAGCTATAACCCATGGCGGTGGGTCTGAAGGAGATTTTTACACCAGAAAGTCCTGCAAAACAGACTGGGCAAAATGACCCTCTCTTCTCACCTGACTATCCAGGCAGTAATGTTTTGCAAACGTGTGCAAAGAAGCCCACGTTGCATCCTGACAGATGTCCACCACCGGTATGCCACGTGCTAACGCAGTGGTAGCAGCTTTCCCCCTAGTAGAATGAGCTCTCAAGCCCTCAGGAGGCTGCTTCTTTGCCAAAGCGTAGCAGATTTTTATACAGAGAACGACCCAGCGCAAAATGGATCGTTTCTGCACTGCCCGACCCTTCTTTGCACCAACGTACCCCACAAAAAGTGGTCGTCCACCCGAAACACTTTAGTGCGGTCAAGGTAGAACGATAACGCTCTTTCTGGGTCCAGCTGATGGAGACGCTCCTCTTCCTTAGAGGGATGCGGTGGTGCAAAGAAGGTGGGCAGGATGATGTTCTGACCCAGATGGAAAGGGGTCACCACCTTGGGGAGGAAAGAGGCACGAGTTCTTAATACTACCTTGTCAGGATATATCGTGAGATACAGTGGCTTTGAATATAAAGCCTGCAGCTCACTCACTCTCCTGGAAGATGTAATTGCCACCAAAAAGGCTGTCTTAATAGTAAGCAGCCGGAGAGGACAGTTATGGCAGGGCCTCGAAGGGAGCACACATAAGGAATGTAAGAACCAAATTAAGATCCCACTGGGGCATAACAAAAGGCACAGACGGGAATAGATGCACAAGCCCTTTCAAAAACCTCTGTACTATAGGTGATTTAAACAGAGATGGTTCATGGGGCAACTGAAGAAAAGCCAATAAGGCTGCAAGATAGCCCTTGAGAGTCCCCAAGGAGGAACCCTGCTGGGCAAGAGACAATATAAACAAAAGGATGTTAGACAGAGAAGAAGAAAGAGGACCAATAGACCTCTCTGTACAATATGAAACAAAGCGTTTCCAACGGCAGGCATAGATCGACTTAGTAGAGGGACACCTGGCTGCCAGAATGACGTCACAGACCTCGGGAGGGAGGTCATAAACCATCAACTGTCGCCACTCAATCTCCACGCATGAAGGCGCAGAGTTGACAGGTTCGGGTGGAGAACCTTCCCCTGCTGCTGCGACAGAAGATCCTCCCGAAGAGGCAGCCTGATTGGAGGACAAATGCTCATTTTGAGAAGCTCTGGATACCAAAGTCTCCGTGCCCAATCCGGAGCCACTAGGATTACTTGGGCCCGGTCGTTCTTGATTTTCTTGAGAACTCTGGGCAGAAGTGGTATAGGAGGAAAGGCATACAGGAGGCCTGAACTCCACTAGTGACGAAAAGCGTCGCCTAGCGATAGCCCCCTTGGAAACTCCAACGCGCAAAACTGCTGACATTGCACGTTCTCTGCGGAGGCGAACAGATCTAACCAAGGCTCTCCCCACTGCTGAAAGAGTCCTTGCGCCACCTCCGGATGGAGACACCATTCGTGATCCTCTAAGCATTTTCAGCTGAATTCGTCTGCTCTGGCGTTAAGAGAACCTGCCAGGTGTTGAACCACCAGGGTCATGCCCTGCTGTTCCAGCCATGTCCAGAGACGTAAAGCCTCTTGACAAAGGGTCCACGACCCCACCCCGCCTTGCTTGTTGCAGTACCACATTGCGGTAGTGTTGTCCGTGAACACCTGCACCACCTTCCCTTTCACAACAGGAAGAAATGCTTTTAATGCTAGCTGGATCGTCCAAAGCTCCAGCTAGTTGATGTGGGGCCCGGATTCCGCCGGAGACCAGTGACCTCTGATCTCCACCTCCCCCAGATGGCCGCCCCATCCCAGAAGTGACGCATCTGTCACTACCGTTAGATCTGGTTGGGGAAGGGAGAAGGGTCTGCCTTTGACCCAATCGCAGTTCACTAACCACCACTGCAGATCTTTTGCAGTCCCCTCCGAGATCTGAACCACGTCGATAAGATTTCCCTGATGCCGTGCCCACTGGAACTTCAGGTCCCACTGCAGAGCCCTCATGCGCCATCTGGCATGCTTGACCAACAGGATGCAGGAAGCCATGAGTCCCAGTAGCCTCAGAGTCTGTCTCACCGAAATCCAGGATAGAGGCCAAAACATCAGTATCATAACCTGAATATCCTGGACCCGCTGTTCGGGAGGATAAGCCTGATACTGCACTGTGTCCAGAACAGCTCTGATGAAAGTGAGCTTCTGAGAGGGAGTCAGGTGTGACTTCGGCACATTTATAGTGAACCCCAGTGAATGCAAGAGGTCTGCCGTCGTCTGGAGGTGGGTGACGAGAGCCTGGGGCATAGAAGCCTTCAACAGCCAAACATCCAGGTAGGGGAAGACTGAAATCCCTGACCTGCGCAGATGAGCTGCCACCACCGCCATCACCTTTGTGAACACCCGAGGGGCACTGGTGAGGCCGAAAGGAAGCACGGTAAACTGAAAGTGCTCGTGGCCCACCTTGAACCGCAGGTAATGCCTGTGGGCTGGCAGGATAGGAATGTGGAAATTTGCATCCTGCAAATCCAACGCTACCATCCAGTCTCCTTGGTCTAGGGCAGACAAAACCTGAGCAAGAGTGAGCATCTTGAATTTCTCCTTCTTGAGGAAAAGATTGACGTCCCTTAAATCCAAGATAGGGCGTAGGCCTTTGTTCTTTTTGGGAACCAGAAAGTAGCGATAACAACAACCACTGCCTACTTCTGATATCGGGACTCTATGGCTCCCTTGGCCAAGAGAGCTGAAACTTCCTCGCGGAGCAAAGCTAGATGGTCCTCCATCAGCCATTCCTTTGTTGGAGGGATAGAAGGAGGGAAGGAAGGGAAGGGAGTAGCCCTTCCGTATGATCTGCAGGACCCACTTGTCCGTGGTGATGGAAAGCCAGTGAGAAAGATGAAAACGAATCCTCCCTCCAACTGGACAGACATGATCCCGCAGAACCATACTAGGAGGGCTTGGGCGCAGTGGAGGGGGGCTGTGTGGCGGCCAACCTCTGGCCAGACCCTCTGGGTCCGATGGTACCACGACCACGTCCTCTTCCGGGATGCTGTGAAGCCTGAGGACGGTGGCTGAACTGTGGCTGGCGTGGTACCATGACCCTTCCGAAGCCTCGAAAGGGGCGAAAGACAGACTGTTGTCGTGCTGGTGCTGAAAGGCCCAAGGATCTGGCCATGCCTCGAGAATCCTTGAACCTCTCAAGCGAGGAGTCTGCCTTTTCGCCAAAAAGGCGAGAGCCATCAAAGGGCATGTCCATCAAGCTGGACTGGACATCCCCTGAGAAACCAGTAGAACATAGCCAGGCGTGCGACGTAGGGCCACTAATGATGAAATCGCTCTGCCCAGCGAGTCGGTCGTGTCCAAACCACACCGGATCGTAAACTTGGCTGCCTCTCTCCCATCCTTGACAGCCTGGGTGAGAATGTCCCGTACACCCTCCGGGGCCTGGGGCAACACCTGTGCCACCGTATCCCATAAAGTATGGGAATAACGGCCCAATAGGCAAGAGGTGTTTACGGACCTCAATGCCAGGCTGGTGGAAGAAAACTTCTTCTTCCCAAGCTGATCCAGCCTCTTGGATTCCCTATCCGGGGGAGCGGAAGGGAAGGCACCACGGGAAGTAGAGGCTTGGACAACCAAGCTCTCAGGAGTGGGGTGTTGTGTCAGGAAACTAGGGTCGCTGGGAGCTGGCCTATGGCGGCGGCCGACCGTCCTATTCACAGGAGCCCCTGTGCTGGGTTTGGACCACGTACCCAGAAGGACATCTGTAAGAGCCTCATTGAAAGGCAACATCGGCTCTTATGTCGTCACCCCCGGCTGAAGCACTTCTGTCAGGATATTTGTCCTGACTGGCACCGTAGGCAAATCTAGGTCCAAGACCTCAGCTGCCCTACGCACCACCATAGGGAAAGAAGCACCCTCCTCCGTAGCCACATTAGGAGGAGAGAGCATACCAGTATCTGGAGACGTGTCCAGTCCACTGGCCTCCCCTAGATCCTCATACCAGTTCTGTTGCAATCCAGATTCTAAAGGGTCCTCAGACCCCTCCCGTTCCTCTCCTGCGTCTGGTTGATCTAAATAACGCATGGCCTCGTAAAATTATTTTATTTGAGTGTGGGTCGATCCGGTCGCCGGAAAGGGGGGAAGACGCGGAGTCGACCTTGGCGACGGCTCCGCAGAACTGCGCTCGGAACGTCGACGTTCCCTAGACGCCTCGTCGGCCGCCGGGCATGGCGATGACGAAGTCCGCTTGGACTTCTTCTTGTGCCTCTTACCTTCGGATGACCTTGAATGCGAGGAAGAGGACTTGGGGCTCCGGGAGCGGTGCTGCGACCTCCTCCTGCTGGGGGACCGTGACCTCCGCTGAGTCGCGCCGACCGAAGACGAATGTCGGGCCACAAGAAGCTTAAGGGATCTCTCCCTCAAGGCCTTCAGTGCCATGGCCCAACAGTCGGAGCACGAGGTGGAATCGTGGTCCTTCTCCAGGCACCAAAGACAAACACGGTGAGGATCCGTCACCGATATGGTGCGATGAGATGCACCACACGGCTTGAATCCTGTCTTTCTCGAAGACATGACTTCAAACAGTCAAAAAAAAAAGTCGACAAACCGTCGAAGCAGGGTAGCTCTTTCCAAAACTGCGCTTAACCGGCGCGGAAGGAAAAGAACTGACGTACTCGCGCCGAGACGGCGTCTATATAGACTAAGTGACGTCATAGACAGCTCCAAAGACGCTGACGACACACGTGGAGCTGGTCGGCGCACGCGGATCCGAACGACGCCGCCCACAGCGTGCGCGCGCAGGGTACTGCTCAGAAAAAATTCCGGATTCGAAGCTGACGCCAGGGAATTCGAAGGTAAGGAAGCTGCAGCTAGAAGTCTCTATCAGATCTGTATGTTAGGGGGACAACTTGTGATATTGTGGTGGAATGTTTGGAGGGGGAAGATATTTTTTCTAGGCAATAGCCATTTTGGATAATTGATAATACCCAGTTGTCTGTGGTGATATTTAGCTAATGAGAGTGGAATTGTTGTAGTCTTCCCCCCACAGGAGATGTGTGGAGTGGAAGGAAGTCACTGTTTAGGCTGTGATGTTGTTTGTTTAGAGGTCTGGAATTTACCTCTATTTCTGAAGTATTGCCTTCTATAGGGTCCTCTAAACCCACCTCATTGATACTGAGTTTGTTGTGATTGCTTTGTTTGGGAGGTGGAAGCGTCTGAGAATTGTGGCTTAAAACCTCCTCAAAACTTTGGCCTGCGAAAGGAGGCTCTATATAGAGTGGTGTATAAAGCGCCCATAGCTTTCGCTGTATCGGAGTCCTTCCTTAATTATTCAATAGTGGTATCCACTTCTGGGCCAAAGAGGTGCTTTTTATCAAAAGGCATATTAAGTACTGCCTGTTGGATTTCTGGTTTAAAACCAGAGGAGCATAGCCATGCTTGTCTTCTGATTGTGACAGCAGTCTTTATACTCCTAGCAGCTGTATCCGCAACATCAAGGGTGGATCTTATTTGATTATTACTAATCGCTTGCCCCTCTTCTACTACTTATTGTGCCCTTTGTTGATGCTCTTTTAGGAGATGCTGTATAATATCATGCATCTCATCCCAATGGGCCCTATCATACCTGGCTAAGAGTCTTGAGAATTTGCAATTATTCACTGATTTGCTGCTTGTGTGGTAACTCTTTTCCCTGCTGCGTCAAATTTACGACTATCCTTATCAGGAGGTGGTGCATCACCTGAAGATTGACTATTTGCCCTCCTTCTCGCTCCACTGACTACCACTGAGTCAGGAAGGACCTGGTGAGTAATTTAATCTGGGTCCGAAGGCGCAGGCTTATACTGCTTATCAATTCTAGGTGTAATATTCCTAGTTTTTACAGGCTCGCTAAAAATTTGGTCAGCGTGTTTTACCATGCCTGGTAACATTGGGAGACACTGGTACTTTGAATGTGTAGAAGACAGTGTATTAAATAAGAAATCTTCTAATGCTTCCGAATGCATGGCTACCCCATGATAAGCTGCTGCCCTGGATATTATTCAGGAGTATGCAGTGGTATCTTCTGGAGGAGAAGGTTTTGATGGGTAAATATCTGCGTTGTTATCTGGAATGGGATCAGGGTCATAGAGATTCCATGGGTCTGCCGTACCTCCTTGTTAATATAAAGAATGTGTTGGGGAAGGCAGTGGTGGTGGGCTGTTGTGAGGTGAGAAAGATAATTGGGGAGATTGAGGAGGAGAAGTATGGAGAGGTAATGGTTTCTCCTTTTGTTTTTGTACCTTTGCTGGTGGCTGTACAGAGTCCAATTCCTCTTGGAAAGCCAACTTTCTTTTTGTTTTTAAAGGAGGTGCAGTGATAATTCTTCATGTCGCCTTATGGATATGTATTCTGGATTGTCTCTTATCCATAACCTGTCAAATTGGCTCAATTTCAGGCTCTTTCTCAGAAGTTTTATGAGATGCTCTAAATTTTTTTGAGAGTCCTTGTTCCTCTGTATACGAGGATTTTTTTGTCTCCGAAGTGTATAGTTTTTTTCGGTCCGGAAGAGGTAGTCAAAGGTCTCGGCTCCGAAGCAGATTGCCGAATTTTCGACTCCGAAGGATGGGCTTTTTTACTGGAGTCGGAAACGGTGCCTTTAACAGGTTTACTCAGCTCTGAAGTAGAGGGAGGAGTGGCCTTTTTCGGAGCCGACCCCTAAGGACAGTCGCCAATAGTCTTTTTTCGGGCCGAACCATGGCCTTCCGGCAGTGGTGTACCCAAGGCTTTTAACAGTTTTTTGTGCAGGGGTGTAGGGGCAGGCGTTTTCACATGCTGGCCAGCTGTGATGTGTCTGTCATCTTCTGATTCTTGTTCGGAGTCTGTGTCTCGGATGGAGACTGCTGTCTGCGCCTGCTGTTCCACCATGATGTCGAGATGTTCACTGCTTTTCGACGCTATTTCGAGTCTTCGGGCTCTGCGATCTCGGAGGGCCTTCTTTGATCGAAATGATCGTCCGGCCTCAGGTCCGACCCGATGGTCTGAAGAAAGGCACAAATTACAAACCAAGTGCTGGTCTGTATAATGGTACTTTGCGTGGCACCGAGGGCAGAATCGGAATAATGTCCGATTCATCAGTATTTCCACGCTGTAGGCCCGAACAGGCCAGAGTCGGGCGCACGCGCCCCAAAGGGCGGACAAAATGAAGGTTCCGACGGTACTACCAGTTCGATGCTAGATGAGAAACGAGATCGAAACAATACAAACGAGTTAGAAGGTTTTCTGTGGTTTTACGAATCAAAATCTCGGAGCGAAAGGAAACACGTCCGAACCCGACCGCGGAAAGAAAACAATCTAACAATGGAGTCGATGCCCATGCGCAATGGAACCGAGAAGAGGAGTCACTCGATCCCGTGACTCCAAAAAGACTTCTTCGAAGAAAAACAACTTGTAACACTCCGAGCCCAACATTAGATGTCGGAGGAATATGCATAGCTTGTGAATCTGCAGCTACACATGCCATCGAACATATATACAAATATATGTATATTTTTATACAGGGCCAGCTTTAAGGCGGTGTGGGTGGACTGGGTGCTGACCTTGATGGGGTGGGCTGACCTCAGGTGGACGCTGGGTTTACCAATAACTTACAAAACTTGCGATTTAAGAGCACCTGCTGAAAAGCTCCTTGTGCCTCCAGCCTTCAGGAAGCAATTAAAATGGCAAGATAACTCTTGTGATTAATGTTCTTGCAAAAGAGAGAGATCTGAATTTTGTCAAATGGCAGTTTTGACTAGATATAAAGTAGTGCAAATGGTTAATATACCTGCTGTAAAGAACAGAACTATGTTTTATGTGGATAGCTGAGTGGAAAAAGTAAAGCCAGCCTTTAGTAGCGCTTTAAAACAAATTAAATGTATGTGAGAGAAACTATGGAAATATGGGGCACTTTTGCTTGGTGGTAGTGAGGGAATCCAAGGAGGTGGTCATGGGGTAGGAGGCGCTCAAACCATATACTAAAACAAAATGGAATATGAATGCAGGACCCCCCCACCTAAGTAAGTGGAATCTGTAAAGGGGAGCTGGGGGAACTAGGAAACCCCAAAAGTAAGTACCACAGTGCCCCGCCAGCGACCAGGAAGAAAGCAGTAAGTTACTAGATTTTCCCCAAACTACCAAAAGGAGTAAAAAGAATAATAATACAACACCCAGACAAGACTGCAAGAAACCAGTGATGGATACCTGAAGAGGAAGACCCAAAAAAGAAGGGCACCAAGTCCAGAAGTTGCAGGATTGCCCGGTAGTGGCAGGAGCCACTAGCCACCTGCCTGTGGGTGCATGAGTTGATCGACGGTAGGACAGAGATGGTCAGCAATGCAGCCCTGGAGTTCCTGGAGGATGCAGTCGATGTCCCATGGCGGATGGAAGATTGCAGTCTGCCACCAACAATGTCTTGGCACGGACAAGAGTCACGGGGTAGAGGAAAAGTGGAGCTGCCTGGGACCAGCAAGGTCCAGGAGGACACCACCCACGGGGGAAGGGGGTGTGGGTGGGAGTCCACAAAAGAAAAGGCAGCCCTCACAGGAGACCCACTGGATAAGACGTAGGAGTCGCAGAGGAGCCTACACAGCACAACTTGAAGAAGGGTTCCATGCCGCAGGAGAAGCACACAGAGGGCTGTGTGTCGCAGGGAACAGTGCTGGACGCTGGGGCTACACAGAGCCTGAAGGTCTATTTGAGGAGATACCAACAGGCCTTGGCAGCTGCAAGAGACGCAGTGCACAGGGGTTGTCCTGCTTGGGAAGGCAAGGGCTTTCCTTCACCAAAGTTGGACAGCTGGCAGAGAGGACCAAGGGGACCACTCCAGACCACCACCCGTGATGTAGGATCCATGCAGCTCAGGATGAGAGGGGATCCATGCAGCCAGTCGTTGCAGTTGGTGCCTGTGGATGCTGCGGAGTGACTCCTTCACTCCAAGGGAGATTCCTTCTTGTGCAGACTGCCACCCTCAGAGGATGCTTAGCCTGCAAAATGTTGCAGAAGCTGGAAGAAGCCATGGAAACAATGTTGCAAGCACAGTCTTCGTCGTGGATGCAGATTGTCGGTTCCTGGAGGGTCCAGTTGCAGTTTCAGTGGCTAGAAGTCAAAGTAGAGGTTGCAGAGGAGTATGGCTGGAATCTTGCAAGCCGAATCTGAAGACCCACCCAAGAGGGAGACCCTAAATAGCCCTGGAAGGGGAACTGGTCACCTAGCTAGGTGACCATCTATACGGAGGGGGCTCTGATGTCACCTGCCTAACCTGGCTACTCAGGTGCTCCAAGAGGATTCAAGATGGCAGAATCAAGGGTCCCTCTGGAGGAGCTCTGGGCACCACCCCTGGGCTGGTGATGGACAGAGGAGTGGTCACTCCCCTTTCTATTGTCCAGTTTCACACCAGAGCAGGGACTGGAGTTCCCTGAACCGGTGCAAGCTGGTTAATGCAAGGAGAGCGCCCAATGTGCCCTTCAAAGGATACAAGTTGCTTGGGGAGGCTACCCCTCCCAGGCCATGTAACACCTATTTCAAAAGGGAGAGAGTGTTACCCCCTCTCACCTCCCTCCCAGAGGAAATCCTTTGTTCTGCCTTCCTGAGCTTGAGCTTAACAAGCAGCCGAAGGACAGAAACCTGTCTGAGGGGTGGCAGCAGCTTGGGCTGCCCGGAAAACCCCAGAAAGCTACTAAGAGCAATGCCAGGGGTCCCCTAAGGAGCCCCCAGAGAGCATGGAATCCTACTTCTAATACTGGCAACAGTATTGGGGTATGATTCGAACATGTTTGATACCAAACATGCCTAGGTTCGGACTTACCATTATGTAGCAGGTAGTAACCTATGTCAAGTACACGCATAAAATGGTGTCCCCGCACTCACAAAGTCCATGAAAGTGGAGCTGGAGTCTGTGGGGGCACCTCTGCTCATGCAAGGGTGCCCTCACACACAGACACCTGCACCCTGCCCACTGGGCTAGGAGGCCCTACCATAGGGGTGATTTACAGTGACCTGTAATGAAAAGAGTGCATGCAGTCTTTTAAGCAGGCTGCACTGGCAGGCCTGCAGATACACTTTGCATAGGCTCCACATGTGTGGCATAATACATGCTGCAGCCCATGGCGGACCCCTGGAACCCCAATGCCATAGGTACCATATACTAGGGACTTACAAGGGGGCACCAGTATGCCAAATGTGGGGTGTGTGTGGTCCAAGCAACCAGGGTTAAAGGGAGAGAGCATAGTCACCGTGGTCCTGGTTAGCAGGATCCCAGTGAACACAGTCAAACCCTGCTGTGTCTACTGTCATAAATATGGTAAGACCTTCTGGAGAGGGACAGTATATTGTTTTGCAAACTGTATTTTACAACAGTCTAATTTTATAATAGTATACATGATGGCAACCAGATTATGTTCAGTTGAATAGATCTTTGTTGGTTAAGTTGTAAAGGCTATATGTCCCATTTGATTCATTTACAGGAGTGATGCCACAGTCTACAGGTCTGAGCTGTTTTGTAAGAAACATTCTGACAACGCTGATTTACTTATTGTGCCAAGTATGTGTTAAAGTCAATAAGCTTTTTTTAAAGTTATTTTCATTAGTGTTTTACAGTCTGTCAAACACAGCATTACAACAAGAGCAGGCTTTTGATCGCTTAGTGACAAAAGGGTACATGAATGTAGATTCCTAAACACTTTAGCTTGGGACTCCCTCTTTCTCTGTTCATGCCTGTCATTTTTTTCCTCCCCCAAACCTGATCTTCGGTCCCCCCTCACTGTGTCCCTCCAGGCAGCAGATCCAGCACTTTCTCTAGCATTCCTCCCCAGATCTTCAAATCCTCCCCCACCCTTCTCACCCCTTCCAGTGAGATTTATGTGCTGTTCATCTGCTAGTGCAGACTTCGCAACAAGTCTGCCAGCTAAGTCTTCAGTGCCGGAGCTCTGGCTGCCTTCAAAGGAACTGCAATGCATCCTCTAGCCAGCACTACTCCCAGTGCTAACATGCACATTTGCGTTTTGATGTGTCTGTTTTTTGGGCACCATGCCTTGGAGGCATAAGGGGCAGATTCCTCCCCCTCTTGCCCTATATGTATAAGCACAATCAATGCTGGGCTGTATAGATGTATAGCCCACATCTACCGCAAGTCGCAGGCCTCGTCAGGTAAATCCGCGTCAGCTTGGCTGGCACCGGGTGGGTCCTGTGCAGAAAGTGAAACTGTATTTATTTAAACCTTGCATTGAGGAAGACTTGTCTAACCTGTTTGTAGGCCAGTTTCCACACCTATGTCTTGATATTCTTTGCACAGTCCACAAATCACCCCTTCTTGCCGCGCCTGTGGAACCCCTTCTAACATGTACTACTGCAACCTGCAGATGCGTGATCAGATGTCAACAGCCCGCTAGCTGAGCTGCTTCACCAACTTGTGCTCCTTAGGATTTCTGGAAAGGAGGACCAAAATCCACGCACCTCGTGCGCCAGCCTAGCTTAGTGCAAGAACTACCCTGGCCCAATTCCAAATTAAAATAAAACTATTATCCAAATAGAGACTGCTCACCCAGTTACATCCACCCTCTCTCCATTTCTCATAGGCTTTTATCTGTTCTCAGGGAGGCAAAGGGTTGTATTTCCCTTAAGTCAGAGGTACCTGCCAGTAAAGTTTTCCCTCAGTTAAGTTCATCGTCAAACCAGCTCACAGTGTCCTGGATTTGGATGGCCGCATAATACAAGAACAAGTCTGGCAGCCCCAATCCTCCCTCTGCCAGGGGAGTTTCTGGATGGCCAGTTTCACCAGAATTCTCTTTCCTGCCCACACCCGCATGCATAGCAATCTGTCTAACTGACCAAAAGTGCCCTCCATGACCAGCACAGCACATTCTGCAATCCATACAGTCAGCACGGTAAGAATATTATTTTAGTAAAGGATACTTTCACCATAGTTTAGAGCGGGAGAACAGTCCAGAACTCCACTGATTTTTTTCAGGCTGTCGTCGCCCACTATTCAGATCATATTCTTAGTCACCCAACTCCCCAAATTACATATCTCCTATTCTCCCCTCAATCCCAAGGGGAGGGTCCCTGTTTCATGTCAAAGTCTACATAGCAGGAACATTCTAGATTTAGCTCTTTTGGTGAGCAATCCAGAGATTCAAGCAATGATCTCCATCTCTCAGAGATGGGGCACTGAGTCTTTTGGGTCACAGACGTTTTTTGTGGTGTCATCCGCATACATCAACACTACGAGGCTATAGCCTGAAAGAATGATTACCCCATACGCCAGCAGGTATGTCAACGGTTCCACTGTCAGCACAAAAGGCACCAGAAACAGCAGGCAACCAAACCTAGTAACCCTGCCCAGAATCTATACTTCTGAAATAACTCTCACTGTGTGCACCCTGGCCTTCGAGTATGTGTACAATAACTGCAACCATCTAATAAAGGCGGGTCCAAAATTCATGTCCCTAAGGACCACTCACATGTATTGCCACGCTAATTTATCAAATGTGCATTCCAAGTCTAGTGCCTCCTGTGCATATTACCCCCTCCGATGTCTCTGATGCATGCATCACATGGCTCAGCCTGCTGATATTAAACATAGTGCT
Source organism: Pleurodeles waltl (assembly GCF_031143425.1). Taxonomy (NCBI): domain Eukaryota; kingdom Metazoa; phylum Chordata; class Amphibia; order Caudata; family Salamandridae; genus Pleurodeles; species Pleurodeles waltl. The sequence goes on along the minus strand of NC_090437.1, from coordinate 1,025,340,381 downwards.
TCCTCTAGTGATAAATCCAGTTTGGTCCGGGTTGACAAGTACTCCAATAACTTGCAGTATTCTAGAAGCCAGGACGTTGCATAGTAGGTTGATATCTGCATTGATAGCGGTCTATATGAGGACACTGCCACAGGTTCTTGTACTCTTTTGGCAGCAATTCCATTGCCTCCACTGTCATTGAGGTCGGAAGGAACCCTCGTTCCTGAGCCTCTACAAACACATCTAATAACCTATCTAAGATCATGGAGGGCAGCGCCAGGTACTATTCTGCTGGGAACCTGTCTGTAGTCAATAGGCTTTTAAGGATGGACTGTCACTACACTGTGCTAAAGCCTTTTGTCAGAAACTGTCACAGAATCACACTTATTAACATGGTAGGCAAGAGTTTTGGTGTTGGTGACCCACCTAAACAAACTGTGGGGATAGAAGATATGTACTATGATACTCCTTTACTAGGCTCTCGTGCAGTGACAAACAAGAACAGCTATAGGCTTGATTGATGCACTGGGAAAAGTTATGCTAGAAGGCCTACGTCGGGACAGTTTATTATGGAAAGCTGTTGCAAATCAGTATGCCTGACTTTTTTGTTTAGAGGATTTCTGAAGCCAATAGGCCTTCAACAGCAGAATTGTTATCACACTATGTAACAGGCTGTAGACAGGTATTTTTTTACATGTGATTTCACAGCTTACTATGAAGGCAAGTGATTTAGCGTTGGTCACCCATTCTTACAAACCTTGGGGGTATAAGAATTTCACTGTCATTATTCTTGTTTGGGCCTACTGAGAGTGGTTGTGTATTGTTTTGCCAACTGTAATTCTGTACATATTTGTAGTTTTATAACAGTATTATGATGATTGGCAGCTTATGTGCACTTCAGTAGGCATGTGTTGGAAATAGTGTTGAGCCATTGGCACAGGCTTTAGCCCTGATTACTTAGCTGGGGGAAGTTATGTCCGATTACTTATGTCTGACCTGTTCATAATGAAAGGTTAAGGCAATGCAAGTTGGGCTGACAAAAAAGTTACTTACCTTTGGTAGCGCCTTATCTGGTAGATACTCTATCTAGCTGCAGGTTACTTATGATAGAATATTTCCCAGGCGCCTGCATCTGGCAAATCTTTAGCAGTACGTCTGTGCACTGGTAGGTGGGGGTCGATAGGCTCTGTGACTGCATCCTCCTTACCAGAAGTGACATGCGTGGTGCCTACATAGGTGCCACCCCAATGTGCTGACACCAGTTTCTTTTTGTGACATTTCCATGCCAGAAGCACAGAGGCACATCAGAAGGTTGACGGACCACTTTACAGATACTAAAGACCTACAGGGACCTTCTAGGCAGAAAAAAAACAGTTTGCAGACGAGAGGAGGTTGGGAGGATCAGTAAGGAGTCTGAGGCTAGATAGAGTCTCTACCAGATAAAGAGTTACTGAAGGTAAATAACTTGTTCATCTGATACAGACTTCTAGCAGGAGATTCCTTACCATAGAATAGATACCAAAGCAATACTTCCACTGAGGTGAGTCTGAAAACTGGTTCAGGCTAAAAGGTCATGGAGGGCTAAAGTACAAAATGCCTGTCATGATAGACCCAACCGTTCAGGCAGTAGTGTTTTGCAAATACACACAGAACCACACATAGCAGCCTCACAGATGTCCACTAGCTAATGCAGTGGTCGCAGCTTTGGCTCTGGTGGAATGAGCCCGCAAGCCCTCTGGGGTTTGCTTCTTGGCTAGTGCACAGCAGATCTTAATGCAGAGCACAATCCATCTGGAGATGGTCTGTTTGTGGACTGCTTTCCTTTTTTCACTCAAGCGAAGCCAACAAAGAGTTGATCATTCACCAAGTGTTCTCTGATGCTGTTGATTTAGAACGACAACGCTGGTTTTGGGTCCAGGTGATGGACTCGCTCCTCCTTAGAAGGGTGAGGTGGAATGAAGGACAGCATCGTACTGCTTTGGCTGACAAGGAAAGGTTTCACCACCTTTGGCAGAAAAGATGCACAGCTGCAGAGAACCAGATTGTCTGGGAAGAAGCTGGTTTATGAAGGGTGTACAGAGAGTGGCCAAAGTTCTCTAACTTTTCTGGCTGAAGTAATGACCACCAAGACAACAGTTTTGATTGTTAAGAGACGCAGTGGGCAGTTACACATTGGCCCGAAGGGCAAACACACCAAAAAGTTAAAACCAATTTAAGGTCCCACTGTGGCATAATGAGGGTTCAGGTAGAACTATGTGTTGATGTCCTTTCGGGAAACCAGTCATAACAGGTAACTTGAACAGGAAGGCCTAATGTGGCAACGTAAGAAAGCTGAAATTACTGAAAGATACACTTTAAGCTAGCCCAAAGCAAAGCCTTGTTGGGCTAATGATAAAACAAAAAACAATACCCCAGACAAAGGTGCAGAAAGAGGATCAACAAATGTGTCTTAATGCCAGGAGTATACAGTCTTTGTTAGTGGACGCCTGGCAGCTAGTATAACTTCAAAGACTGTCAGGGAGATCAAAAACTGTCAACTGCCGCAACTCAATCTCCACACCTGAAGGCAGAGAGTGCGCAGGTCCAGGTGTAGCACCGTGCCCTCTTGCTGCAACAGGAGTTCCTCCCAAAAGGACAGCCTGATCAGAGAACAGACGCTCATGCTCAGGTGTTCAAGATCCTGTACTCTCCTTGCCCAATCCGGAGCCACCAAGATGACCTTCGCTTCTACAGAACTCAGGGCAGCAGTGGTGTCGGCGGTAAGGCATAGAGTCCTGAACCCCACTCGAAACTAAATGCATCATCAAAAGAGAGCCGCCTTGGAAACTCCAAAGTGCAGAAGTGCTGACATCGCATGTTTTTGGCAGTGGCAAACAAATCTACCCAAGGTTATCCCTAGTTGTGGAAGAGATCTGGCACTACCTCTGGATGGAGATGCCATTCGTGATCTGGTAGGTACTGACGGCTGAGTTTTTTCACCCTGGCGTTCAGAGAACCTAACAGATGTTGCACGATCACGAAAATATCCTAACATTCCAGCCATGTCCAGAGACGCAGGGCTTCTTGACACAGGGACCACGACCCCACCCTTCCTTCTTGTTGCAGTATCACATTGCAGTGGTGTTGTCCAAGAACATCTGAACCTCCCCCTGATTGAAGATAGGAAGGTTTTCAATGGGAGGCGGATTGCTATCAATTCCAATTGGTTGACGTGGAGCTGAGGTTCCGCCAGAGGACTCTGGTCTCTGATCTCCACTATCCCAGATGGCAGCCCCAACCCAGAAGGGACGCACCTTTCCACACTGAGAGGTGTAGGTGTGGAATGATTAGGGGTCTGCCACTGACCAAACTGTGATTCATCAGCTACCACATCAGGTCTTTTGCAGTCTGCTTCGATGTCTGGACCAGGTTCAAGAGATTCCCTTGATGCTGCACCCACAAAGATTAAAGGGACCACAGCAGAGTCTGCATATGCCAGCAGGCATGTTTTACCAGCAGGATGCAGGAGGTGACAAGACAAAAAGGCTTCAGTGTCAGTTGCACTGAAATCCAGGATAGAGGATGCAACATCAGAATCCAAATCACAGCCCGAATATTCTGCACACGCTGCTCCAGATGTTAGGTGTGGAACCGCACTGTTTATCGAATGGCTCAGAAGAAAGGGAGCGTCTGAGAGGGAATAAGATGTAACTCTAGTACGTTTATAGTGAGCTCCAGCAAATGCAGGAGGTCCACCTAGTCTGGAGGTGGGTGGCAACTGCTTGCGGCAAGCCTGCTTTCAACAGCCAATCATTGAGGTAGGGCGAAGAGCGGAACCCCTGACCACCACAGATCGGCTGCCACCACCACCATCACCTTCATGAACACCCACCTGAGAAGTGCTGGTAAGGCTAAAGGGGGGCACAGTGAACCGAAAGTGCTCGTGGCCCACCATGAAAAGCAGATAACACCTGTGGGCCTACTGGATGGATATATGTAAAAATACATTTACAAGTCCAGCGCTATTCTCAAGTCTCCAGGTTCCAGGGCAAACAGAACCTGAGCCAACGTGAGCATTTTGAATTTCTCCTTTTTCAGGAAGTAATGCACAGGGCATAGGTCCAGTACAGGGCGGAGACCTCCATCATCCTTTGGCACCAGAAAGTAGCAGGAATAAGAAACATGACCCACTTCTGATGTTGGAACCCTCTAAATAGCTCCTCTGGCCAGAAGAGCCTATGCTTCCTGACACAAAAGGGAGGGGTGATTCTCCATCAGCCGATCTGAAGACGGAGGCATGGTTTCCATGATTGGAAGGGCATAATCCCAGTGAATGATTTGGAGCACTCACTTGTCTGAGGTTATAGAGTGCCACTGGGGCAGTTGGTACTGAATCCTGGGCATAATAAAGGGCATCTATTCTGGGTAGCACTTCCCTATGTGATATTAGGATCATTAATTTCCCATTAAAATGATATTAGCAATGTATAGACTATATTTCACTAACAACGGTAAAGAAAATGTGCAGCATCATTGCAACATACCCTCACAAAACAGATATAGGTTTGTGCAGTCAGCAAAAAACCTTAACACGCATAGAACAGGTTCAGCATACAGAGAAAAAGCATGACTATGCTCAAGAAATCGTACTGGGTGAACGAAGAATGGGATTATAACAGTTCGAGGAATGCTGGGAGTGGGGTGGTGGGGGGAGGCACAGACCCACAAAAAAGGAAAAGGAAGTTATATTACCACTGTTCAGTATACCCTAGATTGGTAAGATTTTAACTTGAGGATTGAATCCAGTCTCTGGGTTCTCATCTCAAAGCGGTGCCCAGCTTTTGAAGTCTCATCTACAATCTAATGGCATTTTTGGAAACTTAATTTACTATACTGAGTTCACCTCAGGGAGTTACAATACAAAAGAGCACAGTAATGTGCTTTGCGCTGCATAGGTCTCCAGAGAGAATATGTGAAGATTCCATACATACATCTTGACTGTAGTGTCCACTTCATGACAGGAGTTTGTGAGGAGGTTCACTCGCTCTCATACCAAAAAAATTTCACATTTGCTGTAATTTGGGGTCACAACTATGTGGTACCTAAAACCGCTGTCCTACATCAAATTATTTTAAATGCTAGCCGTGCCTCCTTTCCTACTACTGCAATTGTTCTCTCAGAGCTACAATAAGAAGTATCAATATTTGGTCCCAAGTACAAGGGACAAAGGGGAGAATGCAAACTCCCTCATTGTGCACGGAGGGCAACGGTAGCCTCTAATCAATAATGCTAGTGAGCTACTGATCATACAGCCATGCTTACCTTTAGGATGGGTGAGTAGACTATACAGGGAGTGCAGAATTATTAGGCAAATGAGTATTTTGACCACATCATCCTCTTTATGCATGTTGTCTTACTCCAAGCTGTATAGGCTCGAAAGCCTACTACCAATTAAGCATATTAGGTGATGTGCATCTCTGTAATGAGAAGGGGTGTGGTCTAATGACATCAACACCCTATATCAGGTGTGCATAATTATTAGGCAACTTCCTTTCCTTTGGCAAAATGGGTCAAAAGAAGGACTTGACAGGCTCAGAAAAGTAAAAAATAGTGAGATATCTTGCAGAGGGATGCAGCACTCTTAAAATTGCAAAGCTTCTGAAGCGTGATCATCGAACAATCAAGCGTTTCATTCAAAATAGTCAACAGGGTCGCAAGAAGCGTGTGGAAAAACCAAGGCGCAAAATAACTGCCCATGAACTGAGAAAAGTCAAGCGTGCAGCTGCCACGATGCCACTTGCCACCAGTTTGGCCATATTTCAGAGCTGCAACATCACTGGAGTGCCCAAAAGCACAAGGTGTGCAATACTCAGAGACATGGCCAAGGTAAGAAAGGCTGAAAGACGACCACCACTGAACAAGACACACAAGCTGAAACGTCAAGACTGGGCCAAGAAATATCTCAAGACTGATTTTTCTAAGGTTTTATGGACTGATGAAATGAGAGTGAGTCTTGATGGGCCAGATGGATGGGCCCGTGGCTGGATTGGTAAAGGGCAGAGAGCTCCAGTCCGACTCAGACGCCAGCAAGGTGGAGGTGGAGTACTGGTTTGGGCTGGTATCATCAAAGATGAGCTTGTGGGGCCTTTTCGGGTTGGGGATGGAGTCAAGCTCAACTCCCAGTCCTACTGCCAGTTCCTGGAAGACACCTTCTTCAAGCAGTGGTACAGGAAGAAGTCTGCATCCTTCAAGAAAAACATGATTTTCATGCAGGACAATGCTCCATCACACGCGTCCAAGTACTCCACAGCGTGGCTGGCAAGAAAGGGTATAAAAGAAGGAAATCTAATGACATGGCCTCCTTGTTCACCTGATCTGAACCCCATTGAGAACCTGTGGTCCATCATCAAATGTGAGAATTACAAGGAGGGAAAACAGTACACCTCTCTGAACAGTGTCTGGGAGGCTGTGGTTGCTGCTGCACGCAATGTTGATGGTGAACAGATCAAAACACTGACAGAATCCATGGATGGCAGGCTTTTGAGTGTCCTTGCAAAGAAAGGTGGCTATATTGGTCACTGATTTGTTTTTGTTTTGTTTTTGAATGTCAGAAATGTATATTTGTGAATGTTGAGATGTTATATTGGTTTCACTGGTAATAATTAATAATTGAAATGGGTATATATTTTTTTTTGTTAAGTTGCCTAATAATTATGCACAGTAATAGTCACCTGCACACACAGATATCCCCCTAACATAGCTAAAACTAAAAACAAACTAAAAACTACTTCCAAAAATATTCAGCTTTGATATTAATGAGTTTTTTGGGTTCATTGAGAACATGGTTGTTGTTCAATAATAAAATTAATCCTCAAAAATACAACTTGCCTAATAATTCTGCACTCCCTGTAGTCTTTCCATTCTAGCATTGCCACTGTAGCTCTGCTGTATGTGCAACTCAGAACTTCTCACTGAGGATTTTTGCCTATTGCACCATTTGGAAGATGTTCCCTGCAATAGGTGTAGGTCCCAGATAGACATCCAGCACAACAGGAATATTGCAACTGCACATCATGGTCTCCGAGTACACACATTTACAGAAGCAGTTCATCAGATTTCTCTCAACATAACAGGGGCTACAAAAGTAGGCTGCTAGATTCTTTTCACTCTGGCACTCAAAGCTTGTCACTGCTTCATGCAGCTCGGAGACTTAAGTTAAAAAAAAAAATCTCTGCACCTGTTACCAGTGCATTTTGGGATGGGAAAGGGCCTCTGTATGGCTTTGGAGAGCATGTGCCCCTGCTTCCGATTATTCAAAGCAATCTGTAGTATTTTGTTACCCCCACATGCACATGTGCACTGAGGACTTTTCCTGATATAGAACGAGGGCCCGAGTGGGGCTCTGTGACAGGGGTGAGGGGGTGTGAAGGAGCCAAGGAGAGATGAAAGATGAATCAACACCATTGCTGCGATACAGGCCACGCACTGCACCACAGCAGTAAAGGTTAAGGGCAATGTGTCCCGAAGTGTTCCCACAGCACAGGTGATTAAACTGCGTGCTGAGAGACAACCAACACCACAGAAAGAGACTGCCCCTACCTGGTGTCTTGATCGCCACAAGCCAGGGGAAGCACTTTTCTTGTTTGGGTGGGTGATTTTGTGCCTGGGCCTAAGGAAGACCCAAGCAGCAGGATTTTTCACAACCGCAAAAAACACCAACCTGGCACATTCTTCTTTAGAGTGGTGCTGGTGCAATTCACCTGAAGAGGAGGGTGTTCGGGCTTTCAGTGAGGGACAACCCCACTGGCTAGGTTGGAGTAAGGACAGCAACATGCTTCGCTGGAGGGCCAACAAGAACTCACATTATCAGGAGGATCTGCTTCCGATGCCATAGACACTTGCAGGTGTGACCTGCTGTGAAGGACTTCAGAAACTCTACTCCACAGACAGAAAAGTAAAAAGGCACTGCACCTGAAACCTGCTAGAAAGTGTGTGCATCTCCCACGGGGTGAAGGTCTGAGACCTTGACCCAGCAGCAGAGCGCATCCCTGGCAGACCTGCCCCCCCAGTATCACTGAGATCCCCACAGAGGGTCAAGAGCCAATCCACATTACCCCAAAGGAAAATCACCTGACTGCTGTAGGTACTGTTCCCATTAGTACCCTTAATTAAAGCCTTCTTGTTTTTTTTCTATACAGCATTGTCCAATGAGTCTGTGAGCACTAAAGTGCCGTTATTTCAAGAAGAAAGTGAAGGCTGTACCTTGATTTACCAACTGTTACCTGCTGCATCCGGAGTCTCTAACGCCACACTAACCCCCTGAGTAAGCCTTGGACTACTCTACTTTGTGACCCTGAGAGACAAATGCTAAAAGGGTGCACTTCATTCTCAGTGATGGGGTTTACTAGTAAGATTAAGACCCAGGACAATAGTGGTAAAATGGCTCTGATTATTACAATCCTCGCCCAGTAATCCCTTACTGTCCTGGGACTCCTGAAAAAGTACTCACAATGTTTAAGAAGAAAATAGCAGAAAATACCTTCAGCTACTGTTTCTAAATTATACACAATGTGGAACCACTCAATTTAATTTCAAGCACAAGTCAAAAAGAGGCAGATCTAACATGGCAAAGGAGCAAGGCTGTGGAAAGGACGACACCCAGATGTAAGGTCCCAACCAAACTTGATCGCCGTCACAAAAAAAAAAAAAAAAAAAAAAAGACACTCTTTTCAAGCAGGTCTTCCCTTCATGGAAAATCCAGGATTACCCACTTTCCAAAATGGACAGATCCTCTCAGAGTTCAACTTGATCCCAGCCAAGCCCTGCAATGAAGCAGAACATTGAGTCCTCCCTGATCAAGCTTTCATGAAAGGCGAGAATTAAACAGTTTATCTTGAGAACTTAAAACTAATTTCCTTTCAAGCAGTAAAACATTGGCTCCAGTTACAAACTGTTGACAAACAAAGCAATTTAAAAAACAAAAATCTCTGAGTCAGAGCATAGCTGTGTCCTGTGATAGCACAAGTAAAACACGACACTGTAGAATGACTGTTTGTAAAAATAACCCAAATAAGTCCAATCAACATATTTGACAGAATGTTCTTGCACATGAAAATGAACTTAATAATGACACTGCAAAAACAAACTCTGCACAATGACATGATATTAGTAGCATAGCAGCAAGGGAAGCATGGGATTAGCAATGAAAATTAGCAGGGTTTGTCAGAACAACCTACAGACCTTCCAAAATATTGGTTGGCAACAAAAATGCAAAAGTGCCCTCTTTACCAACATGTTGGGCATGCTTCTTCAACTGAACCAGTGGATTTGCGTAAAGGGGATCAGTATAATTTGCTTACAGCAATGCACAGAGCGCAGTACACCTTTGGGAAATCAAGGGAGTGTGATGCAACTGATAATTTCCACTATTTAAAATGCACAAATTCAAAAACAGAAAAACAGCAGTATCCCTATATAATACTGGCATTACAAATGGATTTATAGTGATGCGGAATGGTGCATGGCCTATTACAAAAAATGGTGATCACACACTTTGGAACGGTCACTGATGTCCTACGTGCAGCCAAGCAGATTGGACTGCTCATTCAAGAAAAAAAACTGAAAGCCTTTGCAGTCTATATGATTTGGAAGTATGAATGAATTAAGACAACAACCACATGGAAGACAAATTATTCAAAAACAGAATATCTTCCTTTTAGGATGGCACATAGAAATAATTATTACGTTTCTATGGTAATTACCGAAATTCATTATTTTTTTTTCTGTTACCATTCCTCACTCAAATTAATATCACCTACTTCAAAGACAGAACATTTCTTTAATACCTGGGCATTGTTACGTTTGTGTGGCTATGTCAGGCCTTGTTTTGAGCTTCGGAATACTATTTAGGCTTTGACCATTCTACTGCAGAGTGTCTGAGCAATCGAGTCTCACTTCAAAGGGTGATGAGGGTATGGGAGTCAGAAACAGTATCAAAAGGAAGAGTAGTTTAAATAACATACACATTAAAGCTGGACGAAGCTAGCAAGTACGGAAGCTTAAAGATGGCCACAAATGGTACTGTAGAACCTACCCATCTAAGGGTAGCGTCACATTAAGCATAAGGATCCAAAGACAATACGACTATGATAGGTGGCACCATGAAAACTTGGTAGACCGCAGATTCTTCTTGAGCATCGTCGGCTCTAAGCAATGGCTAGATGCAACACTCTAAATACCCAAAAAGAAGCAAAACAGGATGCAACAAAGTATTGTTCGGGCATGTTATGCAAACGCTCTACTCGAGCCCGTCACTTCTTTATTGCTTGGCACACTCCAACCCGCGGGCCTCTATAACACAACGGTCCCGCGGGTCTAATACCGACGGCCATATTTATCGAGCGGGTGGCTAATTCAAGCATTGCATACCGGCACAGCCCCCGAGAGGGTGCGGCCGGATTCAGGGCGTGGTCCCGTAACGATGCCCGATCCACCTGACAATTTCTTAATTAGATTGCGCCCGGCGCCCCCCCGCTGATTGGCTCTTGATCCACATATATTCCAGACCTACCATGCAGTCAGCACCAGAGCGGCCTGGCTCCGGCATGTAGGTACCCCCCCTTGGTATTCCCTTTGGAGTGGTAAGTGAGGCCCCTTTGGGGCCCGTTTTCTTTCTCTTTTTTTCTGTTTATTCCCTGTTTCCCCTCCCTTCTGCAGCCCTTCGCTCTCCCTCCACCCCCTTCTCTTTTCCCCATTTCCTGCTTCCTTGTCTCTCTTTTTCCCATGTGCTTTTCCTCTGGTTTAAGCTTGGTTCTCTTCTGTTTACTTTTTCCCTTAAGTCTTGTGCTTCCTCTTTTCATCTCATGACCCTTCACCTCTATCCTTCCTAATCCCTTTAATCTCCCCAGAGTGTGACTACAAGGGAACCCCCCCCCCCCCCCCCCCCTCCCCGGCACTAGCCAGACCAGAGGCAGATTGCCCCTTACTCTGGGGTAAGTCACCCTTGCATGTGTTTGTGAGTGCTTGGCACAATTTGTTCACATTTTTGCTGTGTGCTTTGCAGTGGTTTGCCACGGTTTTTTCACCCCATATATTTTCTGAACTATCAGTGGCTTATCTATTGATGCATTTATTTTTATCTACTACAGGCCTACCCCACCGTGAACTACTCGTTCAGGTAGGCCATACACATTTTTCACTTTTTGAGTACCCCACTTACTGTGTGTGCTCAGACCCTGACGAATGCCCCTGACCTACCAGCACTGAGTGAGGGCAGAAACATGTTGGTCATCCACTTTTTCTTTTAGACTCCAAGAGACATTACTCTCCAACGAGCCTTTCCCCCTTAGTTTTAGCCTTACCAGCATGCACCTTTATTAAAATTAGCAGAAGCCACTGGCGACATGCTTGGTAATTTTATTATTCACCCCTTCTGGATCAATGTAACTATCCAGCCAGTTTAATTTCAGCACTCCCTCGGGTTCTTTTAACCACGAGGTCGAGTCCGCCCAAGTAGTATCATCTTACTTGGGTGGGGCTAGGTGGTCATATGATGAAGCAAGACACTATTATGTGTGTGAGACCACCTAGTCCGTAAGGGAAATCCCCCTTCCCCCTGTAGGACAACACAGCACCCCCTAGCTTGGACATTCTTCCAACTATGACTTCCCGACCTGAGGATCTATAGTGACCTTATTAACACCACTGTAAAAAGACTGACCTAGTCTTATCTTCAGTTCCTACTACCCCACACCATTAGTGATGATATAATGTCTGACTTTGGTTCATGGCTTAGTTGACCTGCTGCACTATTGTGACAAACATGCCCACTTTGACAAAAACTACAACAAATTATGACCCGAACCAAAATGAAAATGGGGATTACTGGATTTTAAAGAAAGCTATGAAGTGATGTAAATCCATGTGCTTCTTTATCAATAGGTAACACAGACGTTTATGAGCCTGCATTTCACACAGCTGGTGCAGACATGATTTTTCAGTGTTGGTTGTACTTGTGTCCATGGGCACCAACAAGATTGATCAGCACTCACTTGGAAACAAAGGGGCAGACTGGATTTTGAGTAGGATTTAAACATGTACATGTAAACCATTTGCTCTAGACAGGTGATGAAACGGGTTTTGTGCTCTGCATGATCAGACTCATCATCTTAACATCAACAGGCAACAAATGTTGAAGGATGTGATCCCTAAAGTTTGTTTCTGACTTAGAAACGGGGATGTCTGCTTCAACAAATCAAAGAGGGTCAGCAGTAGAAGAAATCTTCTGGCCACACGCTCCATTTTCCACTAAGTCAGAGATCAAGGTCATAACTACATACTTTTAAGCCGGTCGAGGGGACAATAAATGCTCAAAGGCAGATGCCAGCCTCTGACTCCCTGATATTCCCTCAACCATTTGATAAAAGTTTAAAGAGCATGCTTTTCTTGCAGATTATGTATGCAAACGATCTTCAGGAGCCAGACTGGATCCTTCTTTAGCAGTACCAATGACTAGGGCCAGGTGCTGCTGCTCAATCTCAGTCACAGATCCACTGGCAATGCCACAGATCCTACCTAGGGAATCACTTATGTCATTGACGTCAGTTCCATGTTTTGTACCCTTCCAAGTCTGCAAGTTTTAAGTCTAGCATCAAATGTTGACAATTCTCATTCTAAGTGTCTTTAGTGATTAAGAATGACACATGAGGTGGGTACTTGTTTGTTATGCTCTCTGGTGCATCTTAAGTCATCAGAGAAACAGGTGCAGTTAATTACTGTTTCAGTTAGTGTTGATCAAAATCAAAATGTATACAAGGTCTCCACAACAAAAATCCCACAACATAAGTACATACATAAAAGAAGAATGTGTTGTAGGGATTGCAGATACTCCTTCTATGAGACTATTTTAATGTAAAAAGTTGGAGTCAAAAGCTTAGGAGAGATTGTACATGAAAATCAATAACACTGTGTTACAAACAAAATGTTTAGGTGAACTTTTCGTACTCTGGTATGCCATCTGAGGATACTCTAGTTTTACAACAAGCTTTGTTGGTGATTTGTGCAGCTCACAAACCCTACGTTGAACACTGAAGCAGACATGGTTCAGACAGTGCCATGAACCTTGCAGTGACTCTTCAACCCTGGGCTTTCTTGATCCAAGAGTAGCAATTTTTGAAGCTTCACTACAATTGATCGCTAAGAAGGAACAAAATGGCACTGGGTGTGACACTGTCAGGGAAATGGTGCTGCCAAAAGTTTAAGAGACTCTTCCAAATTGGGCAATTTTTTATCCAGCAGGCTAACATCAACTATCACACAATGCTGGAGCGCCTTACTGAATACTATTTGTAATGCACAATTTCACCTAGGGTTAGCACCCACACTAGCCCTGCAACACCAACTCTCACACTGGGTGCATAACAAACATGAAACTCTCTTCTTTGCATACACCAGTTTTCGTCTTCTTATGATAAAGTGAGCACCGATGTGACTGATCATGACTTCCATTCTTTTAGTTGCATGCAACACTCCGTAGTGTTCTGTTATATGCACTTTATATGACAAGATGGTTTAGTGTGAGTACAACAAAGCACTTGGAGGTTGTTTTTGGAACACTAATAGATGTGTCTCGAAAACTGGAGGACGGAATGATCACTCATCAGGCTTTTTGAAGATCACCAATTTTCAACACACTGCTTCTGTTTTGTTGCACTTTTACCTTAGTTAATGCTTCTTTGATTTCACGTTTCAGATTCATGAACAAATTCAATTTACTCACTGAAGGACTAACAGGTCCGAAATGCACAGGTGCTATGATGAAAGTGTCTTGATCGAATCAATCATAATTTGTTGTGAAAATACTAGAAGGGCTTAGACACCGAATAGCGTTTGATTCACCACTACCTTATTTTGGAAACAAATAAAAAACAAAGTCATGGATACCACAATCTATAAAAGAAAGGAGCAGGTTATCACCAGCACACAGCCATGCACAAAAAAACAAATCCTATATGGATGTATGTGTATATTTACATATGTGTGTGTGTAGGGGTTAGCTTGTATGGGTTTCCGAATGTATACTAGGGCAGGGAATATTCCTGTGTGGCATGCTCCAAGATCAGTAATATTTAAACGAAAAGATTAAACAAGAAGCAGCTGTACAGGATGGAAACCAAAATCAGAAAATTCTTGCAAGAGTACTGCCTGACAAATGTTATGCCTGGAAACTGGTTCACGATGATACTGACACACTAGAGTTAATAACAGATAATCTACACTCAGTTGGATGATATCTAGAACACATTATTTAGGTCAGATAATTGACAAAACCATTCACTGACAATGTCTTGGTGGTTGTGGTCAAGTATCCGTTGATTTAATCCACTGTCCTTTTCCTGAAGCATGAGATGGACTCTTGAGAGTTCAACTGTGGTAACCGAAAGTAGGGACTTGATAGGTTAGTTTGGTCTCGTCATCTCCATGCCCACTCTTAGTTCACAAACCCACAAACTAAAATAATAGAAATGTTCTTCAAGTTTTACTCCTTTTAGGTTTTCTACAGTAGATGTATCTGAAAGCAGGCCACAGCAGAGGATCTAGTCCTTTCCAGTACAAAGGAGCTGTGAAACAAGGAATTCTGAAAATTTAAAAGGTGCCTTCAATGTGCAAACTAGAGGCACAGATGGGAAAGGTAGTGCTGAAGCCACAATGCCCTCCATGTTAGAGACTGATGAGGTGCAAACCTTTCTCTCGCCACAAGGTGGAAAATAAAATTAGCTGTACTGAAGTGTGCTAAGTGTAAATGTTTAAAATGCCCATGGAATTCTCAGTTAGTGGCAAGCTGCTAAGAAAAAAATGTCCATTCCAATGTGATAGTAAATTTGAAGAATAAAATATACAACTGTTTACCGACTTAAGATCCCTTCCAGAAATACATGATTTTCATTAGCAATACAAAAGAAAGTAACCCAAGCCACATACCACAATAGAAGCCTTTGATGCTGGTGTTATTCAGAGACTCTGCCACAACGTCTTTCAAACTGTTTTTACTTCTGGTGTCACTGGCATTGAGCTCCACATAACTGTATCCTAATTCCTAAATCCAACACACAAACCACAGATCAAATGAGATGACTAACAACTCAGCATGTTTCAATAACAATTTACCAATCAAGAATGGTTGTTATGTTTACTGAACAGCTGCTAGAGTATGACAGGTCATCATAAATTCAGCATAAATCTACGAGAGGATAAATTAGCACATGGACGTTTATGTGACTTAATACCATACAGTAACTATTAGTTTCATTTTTAGACATCACAAAATATATGTGTTGGTAAAGGAAAAAACAGACCTATAAATTGTGTGTCACAGTTTATTACAGATGAATTTGCTATTTTTAATGTGGCATTAATCAAAACAGATTACTAGTAATAAGGAAAATGTTACTTGCCCTGTTAGCATTGGTTTGTGACATGTAGTGCTGTAGATTCACATGCTCTGCATACTCCTGCCACCTAGTATTGGGTTTGTACAGGTACCACTTGTTTTTCTTCAAAGAGATAATTCAATTCACAAAATATTGTGACTCCTCCTATGACTGGTATTGCGCATGATCAGCAATTCCATTGTTAGATTGTTTTCCTGCACGGTCAGTGAGACTGGAGATATATGTATGTGTATATATAATAATATATATCTGACCTACTGGCATCACCAGTAGGTAGTTATAGTTAGGACCTATTTTCCATTGAAAACTTGTTTTTTTTACTTGCCTGTATCTTTGGCAATGCTCGACGAATCTTCACAAACATTTCCCAAAACATGTGCCAGAGGATCTTCTTGTGCATGGGAAATTTTGTGGTGAACCGTCAAGCAGGGGTGGGGTGGGGCGGTCCGGGTCGGGGGTTAGGTTTATCAAAAAAGGACATTTTCCATTTTAATTTCCACCGTAATTTTAGACACTGTTACAGCCCGAACTGCTGGACGAAATTACATAAAATTTGGTAGAAAGATAGCTCTTGGTCAAGAAAGAGTGACTTTTGTTATTTAGTGTAAATCCGTTCAGTAGTTTTTGAGCTATTAAAAGAAAACAAATTTGTACATCTGGAGGCGCAAAGGCTTTGCAAATACTCCCGATCTGGCGCAGAGATGTGATTGGCAGCCAACACTTCAACCAGGGAGTGTTGGCAGCGATTTTGAGACCTGCCATCAGCCGAGTCGCAAAAAAAAAATAATAATAAATAAATAAATAAATAAATAAAGAAATGGGGACAGGGTGCGGTTACCCTACCCTAGCCTAGCCTTGGTGCAGGGTCCCCCAGGGACACACCCCCACCCCACCAGGTTTAAAAGTATTTTGTTTTTCAGATCACTGGGAAAATCACGGCAAACATGAACTTTGCCGTGATTTAAAAAACATAAAAGCAAATGCGGTCTCACAAGCTTGCTTTTAATATTGCCCCTGACTGCGTCATGCCCAGGGGTTATTGTGGAAAAATAGGACGGGGCGGACGGGCCCCCCTTCTAGGGCTTAACAAAGCCTTGGGACCGCCAGCTCCCTTGGGGCCCTACATATTATCTATGCAGTAGGTGCCCGCATGGCACCCCTGCACCCTTGGGACCCCACTTCCCCAGAGCAAAATTTGTTTAATTGATGCTCGGGCCTGCGAGGCTCCCCCACAGCCCTGGGGACTGTCACCTCCCTGGGGCACTGCAAATTATTTATGCAGGCAGGCCCGTCGGGTCCCAACACCTCCCGGGGCAAAGTGCAATATAGTGTGCAAAACCATAGACAAAACTATAGAAATGCACCTGTTGTAGTTAGAGTTTTCTGAAGTAACTATAACTCATGCCCTATGGTAACTATAACTTGCGCCCTCGCTGTGCACTAATTACCCCACAAATTACAGCACCCAAGACACCTTTGATAACATAATTGATAATACCAATGTAATATTTGAAGTAAAATTTGTGCCAAAAAACTGTGCATGGCAAGGGCGTGAGTTATAGTTACTTGAGATAACTAACTATAACAGGTGAATTTCTATGGTTTTGTACGATTAAAATGTGAGCCTACTATAACAGCCCTGTAACCTTTGGTTTTTTAGGTGATACACACACCCACATATATATATGTATATATATCTGCAACAGCCAAAGACTTCCAGTTAGGAGGGTGGGCACATGTGAATCTACAGCACTACATGCCATGAAAAGATGCTTACAGGATAACACTTTCTCGTTGTGGCATATGTAGCAGTAGATACACGTGCTCTGCTTAGACTGTAAAGTAGTTGTCCACTAAAGCGGTGGCTAGCTAGAGGATTTTGCAGAAGATTGAAAAAAGTGCATGTCATACAGTCTGACCCACTGGAGCTTGTTGACGAGCTAGGATATCCAGGAAGTAGTGTTTAGGAAATATGCGTGGTGTGGACCAGGTAGTTGCTTTACAGATGTCAGCTAGTGGGATATTGTCCAGAAAAGTCATAGAAGGAGACTTTTTGCGTGTAGAATGCAGCCTGGGTGGGACAGAGCGTTGACTTTTGGTTTTGCCACAGCAGGTTTGAATACACCTGACTGGCCATTACACCACTCCTGCTTTAGAAATAGCTCTACCTTTGTGTGGCTTAGTGTAGGTAACAAACAGGTCCTGCGTGGTTTGAAAAGCTTTGTTATATCGATGTGGTACATGAGGGCCCTCTTAAAGAGTTAGAAGAGCTCTCTCTGCTACAGAATGTCAGTGAGGAAAGAATACCAGCAGTTCAATGGTTTGGTTGAGGTGGAAGGGGGAGACCACCTTGGGCAAAGACTTCAGTTTAGTTCTAAGGAGTACCCTTGTCAGTGTGAACCTTCAAAAAAGGTTCTTCAAGTGTGAGAACCTAAATTTCTCTGACTCGCCTAAGGGAAGTAATAGTGACTAGAAACGCTACCTTCCACGATACAAACTGGAAAGGGCACGAATGCAGGGGCTCGAACGGTGGCCTCTTGAGTCTAGTGAAAAATACATTTAGATTCCCGGAAGGAGCTCGAGGTAATCTAGGCAGGATAACACCTATGAAACCCCTCCATAAAGGCATTAATGACAAGGATTCTGAACAGCATAGTCTGTTCCCTGTTCTGCAGTTATGCTGCCTCTACAGCCAAATGGAAGCAAATGGACGTGTTAGCCACACCTGAGAGCTGCAAATGCAGAAGACAGCAGACAATGTCCTGTACTGCTGGCATAAGCGGATCAATGTGGTTGGGTAGGCAATAGTGGATGAAACTCTTCTACTTTGCTGCATAGCAGGCTCAAGAGGTGGGGCACCAAGCCTCTAAGCAGGGACATGCACTCATCTGCCAGATTGAGATACTCAAACTCCAAGACCTCAGGATCAAGTCTGGTAAATTGAACTGCCTTGTTGCTTTGTGAGAAGGTGCGGCCTGTTGGGGAGCTTCTTGTGTGGGACTACTGACACCAAAAGTAGGGTTGTAAACCATGGCTGCCTGACTCATGTGGGACAAATAAGGATGAGGTTGACAGAGCTCTGTCCTGGCCTCCAGACCACTTAAGGAAGAAGTGCAAGAGATTGAAAAGCGTAGGCAAAATCCCTGACTAGTCTGTCCATAGTGCATTGCCTACGTACCGTGGGTGCAGTAACCTGGAGCCAAAGCTTTGGCATTTGGTGTTTTCTGCGCTTGCAAAAAGATCTACTTTGGGGTGCCCCCAACTTTGGAAGCATGGAAGTAGGGACTTGGTGGTGGACGTTCCACTCGAGGACTTGTTGCATCCTGTGAAGTAGGCCAGCAAACTCGTCTGCTCCCAGAAGGTATTCGGTAACACGTGATCCCTGAGATGGATTGCCAAATGCTCTGCACTAACTTGGAAAGTTGGGGAGAAAACGTGCCCCCCGTTTTCGAAGATAATACATGGCAGTCATATCAACTGCTCTGATCAGGACTGTTTTGTGATGTGAATGGCATCAAAAAGCTTTGAAGGCGAACTAGACTGCCAGCAACTCAAGGTGGTTGATATGGAAAGATTGCTGACAAGGCATAAATAGACCTTGGACAGTCACATCCCGTAGATGCGCTCCTCAGCCAGTGATGGAGGTATCTGTGGTAATCGGCACATGGTCAACTGTGGGATTGGATCTAGAAAGAGCCTGCCCTGCAGCAAGTTGTTGCTGTCCACCACTGCAGAGAGCAATAGGTGGTGGGCTCAAATCAAAACTAGGTTCTCCCATAGATCCCCTTGCCTGTGACCACTGCACGCTTAAGCACTCCTGGAGTGGACACGTGTAATCATGAGTGGGGAATGATGGTGATGCAAGAGGCCATCATGCCGAGAAGGCGCATCACCTCCCTGACCGTTAACTGGCCATTTGGCTGAAAAAGAGGCAGCAGGTGGTGGAAGGCTTGAATCCTCGCAGGGATGGGATAAGCTTTCCTGGTGACAAAATTTTGAATTGTCCTTAAAGGACAAGTTACCTTCCTTCGGTAATACATTATCTGGTAGAAACAGGATCTAGCTGCAGATCCCTTACTTTCGAATCCCCCTCGAGTGACGAGCCTGAATCCGGAATTTCTTTTCCCATAGCACGTTTGCGCATTGCAAGAGGGCACTGCGCGACTCCGTATCAACGTCGTCCACCAGATGTGACAGAGGATTCCACATAACCCCCTCGTTGACGACAGTTTCTTCTGTGACTATTTTCCGCACTCAAAACGTGAAGCCACATACAGGAGCTGCCTATTGAAACAGTGTGCTAGCACAAAAGACACCCCTGTGTCAAATAATCACTGAATTCTTAACTCAAGGTGTCGATTTCCATAACAAAATCCTAATAGACCAAAGAGGACTCAGTTCGCAGAGCGGGGAGGACGGGAGGGTTGTTAAGGAATCTGCGGCTAGATCCTGTCTCTACCAGATAACACATTACTGAAGGTAAGTAACTTGTTCACTTGATAGAGACATCTAGCCGCAGAATCCTTACTTTAGAATCAAATACCTAAGTCATAGTAACCCATAGGAGGGAATGCGAACGGAGACATCCCAAAAAGTTTCCAAGCATAATAAAACCTGTCTAGAACAAGAGAAAAAGACAGAGCAACCATGATAAGTAAGGTGAGTAGTAATACACTCTACAACATCAAAACCTGTGGAAGGAACCACAGGTAAATAAAACCATAAGACATGAAAAAAATGGGAATAAGGTCATCCAGGTTAGTATGCCAAATGTGTGTCAGAAGCAACCCAACAACAATGAAATTCTTCTAATAAGAAGTAAACCGGCCTAGTAGACCATGTATTTATAAGAATACCTATGAGGAAACACATTCTCTTTAGTAAAAGGACTGTATAAAGGCGAACGTTAGAGGCGAACTAATAAAATGAATCTTAAACTACTTGCTCCCTTAATGGTATCCGAACCCATGCATGAGCACCCCAAAAGTAATGTGGAAAGGACCACAGCAATGGAAGTCATAAAAACATAGAAAATATGGGAAAGGAACACTACTCATGACCGTACGACAGTAATGCCAAATTACCCAATGAAGATAAATCTATTTGTTCTTATACACAGATCGAAACTGCATGCTCTACCC
This sequence comes from Pleurodeles waltl, assembly GCF_031143425.1. Taxonomy (NCBI): domain Eukaryota; kingdom Metazoa; phylum Chordata; class Amphibia; order Caudata; family Salamandridae; genus Pleurodeles; species Pleurodeles waltl. Next base: position 1,025,319,833 of record NC_090437.1, on the reverse strand, counting down.
TGTTGGAACACAGAGCAACTTAACATGTCATTGAGTAATACCTCTTATCATATATGGGTATATCCCAACTAGACCTTCAGTATAAGACCCACATCGAATATTTATGTCTTGTAGAGAAAACATACAATTGCCCTCTTTAGAAAGAAGTTGAAGACAACACTAGCAATCATTTGGCATATAAATATACTTTTCCCCAGGAAAATTAGCCAGAGATTATATATATATATATATTTTTTTTTTTCTCTCTCTCTAATATATATATGTATATATATATATATATATATATATATATATATATGGAAAATGTCAATTACCCAGTGTACATCTGTTCGTGGCATGTTCCCCTGCAGATTCACATGCTGTGCACTGTTCCTGCCATCTAGTGTTGGGCTCGAAGTCTTTTCGAGTCACGGGACCGAGTGACTCCTCCCTTTCGGCTCCATTGCGCATGGGCATCGACTCCATCTTAGATTGTTTTCCCGCATAGAGTGAGGTAGGAGTGGTAGAATGAGAATAGTAAAGATGTCCATGCAATGGAATAGATGTGTATGTACATTGTTTGCTCTAAAGGAATGATTAGTTACATATATACAATTTCTATTTGCAACTTAAACGGCTACAGGCTCCCGGGGAGGTGGGAGGGCGCATGTGAATCTGCAGCGGAACATGGCACGAACAGATGTACTCTGGTTAAGTGACATTTTCCGTTCAATGGCATGTGTAGCTGCAGATACACATGCTGTGCATAGACTACAAAGCAGTAATCCTCCCAAAAGCGGTGGTCAGCCTGTAGGAGTTGAAGCTGTTTGAAATAATGTTCTTAGTACAGCCTGTCCTACTGTGGCTTGTTGTGTTGCTACACAGTAGTGTTTGGTAAATGTATGAGGTGTGGACCAAGTGGCTGCCTTACAAATCTCTGTCATTGGTATGTTACCTAGAAAGGCCATTGTTGCCCCTTTCTTTCTAGTGGAGTGTGCCTTTGGTGTAATGAGTAGTTCTCTTTTAGCTTTTAGGTAACAAGTCTGCATGCATTTAACTATCCATCTGGCTATACCTTGTTTGGATATAGGGTTACCAGCATGGGGTTTTTGGAATGCGACGAACAATTGTTTAGTTTTCCGAAATGGTTTTGTTCTGTCTATATAGTACATTAGAGCTCTTTTTATGTCTAATGTATGCAGTGCTCTTTCTGCTACTGAGTCTGGCTGTGGGAAGAAGACTGGAAGTTCCACTGTTTGGTTTAAATGAAACGGTGAAATTACCTTTGGTAGAAATTTTGGATTTGTGCGTAGAACCACTTTATGTTTGCGTACTTGTATAAAGGGTTCCTCAATAGTGAAAGCCTGTATTGCGCTAACTCTTCGTAGTGAGGTGATAGCCACTAGAAATGCCACTTTCCAAGTTAAGAATTGGATTTGACAAGAATGCATGGGTTCAAAGGGTGGGCCCATGAGTCGTGTAAGTACAATATTAAGATTCCACGAGGGTACTGGTGGTGTTCTTGGCGGTATGATCCGCTTTAGCCCTTCCATGAAGGCTTTAATAACTGGTATTCTAAATAGTGATTTTGTGTGTTTAATCTGCAAGTAAGCAGAGATTGCAGTGAGATGAATTTTGATGGAAGAAAAAGCGAGATTTGCTTTTTGTAGGTGTAGTAAATAACCCACAATACCTTGTATGGAGGCATCTAACGGTGTGATTTTGTTTGTTTGGCAGTAGAAAACAAACCTTTTCCATTTCTTAGCATAGCAATGCCTGGTGGTAGGTTTTCTTGCCTGTTTAATGACTTCCATACACTCATTTGGAAGATTTAGATAGCCAAACTCTAAGACTTCAGGAGCCAGATTGCTAGGTTGAGCGTTGCTGGATTGGGGTGTCTGATCTGTTGTTTGTTGTAGGAAGTTGGCTCTGTATGCACTATTTCAAAGTAAGGAATAGTATGCACAGAGTCCAAGGGTTCCCCTTAGAGGTAAGATAGTGGCAAAAAGAGATAATACTTATGCTCTATTTTGTGGTAGTGTGGTCGAGCAGTAGGCTTATCCAAGGAGTAGTGTTAAGCATTTGTTGTACATACACACAGGCAATAAATGAGGAACACACACTCAGAGACAAATCCAGCCAATAGGTTTTGTTATAGAAAAATATCTTTTCTTAGTTTATTTTAAGAACCACAGGTTCAAATTCTACATGTAATATCTCATTTGAAAGGTATTGCAGGTAAGTACTTTAGGAACTTTGAATCATTACATTAGCATGTATACTTTTTACATAAACCACAATAAGCTGTTTTAAAAGTGGACACAGTGCAATTTTCACAGTTCCTGGGGGAGGTAAGTTTTTGTTAGTTTTGTCAGGTAAGTAAATCACTTACAAGTCTCAGGTTTGGGTCCAAGGCAGCCCACCGTTGGGGGTTCAGAGCGACCCCAAAGTTACCACACCAGCAGCTCAGGGCCGGTCAGGTGCAGAGGTCAAAGAGGTGCCCAAAACACATAGGCTTCAATGGAGAGAAGGGGGTGCCCCGGTTCCGGTCTGCCAGCAGGTAAGTACCCGCGTCTTCGGAGGGCAGAGCAGGGGGGTTTTGTAGGGCACCGGGGGGGACACAAGTTCACACAAAAAGTACACCCTCAGCGGCACTGGGGCGTCCGGGTGCAGTGTAGAAACAAGCGTCGGGTTTTCAATGTAAATCAATGAGAGACCAAGGGATCTCTTCAGCGTTGCAGGCAGGCAAGGGGGGGGGGGGGGGCTCCTCGGGGTAGCCACCACCTGGACGAGGGAGAGGGCTTCCTGGGGGTCACTCCTGCACAGGAGTTCCGTTCCTTTAGGTGCTGGGGGCTGCGGGTGCAGGGTCTTTTCCAGCCGTCGGGAAATGGAGTTCAGGCAGTCGCGGTCAGGGGGAGCCTCGGGATTCCCTCTGCAGGCGTTGCTGTGGGGGCTCAGGGGGGACAACTTTGGTTACTCACGGACTCGGAGTCGCCGGAGGGTCCTCCCTGAGGTGTTGGTTCTCCACCAGTCGAGTCGGGGTCGCCGGGTGCAGTGTTGCAAGTCTCACGCTTCTTGCGGGGAGTTGCAGGGGTCTTTAAATCTGCTCCTTGAAACAAAGTTGCAGTTCTTTTGGAGCAGTGCCGCTGTCCTCTGGAGTTTCTTGTCTTTCTTGAAGCAGGGCAGTCCTCAGAGGATTCAGAGGTCGCTGGTCCCTTGGAAAGCGTTGCTGGAGCAGGTTTCTTTGGAAGGCAGGAGACAGGCTGGTAGGTCTGGGGCCAAAGCAGTTGGTGTCTTCTGTTCTTCCTCTGCAGGGGTTTTTCAGCTCGGCAGTCTTCTTCTTCTTGTAGTTTCAGGAATCTAAATTCTTAGGTTCAGGGGAGCCCTTAAATACTAAATTTAAGGGCGTGTTTAGGTCTGGGGGGTTAGTAGCCAATGGCTACTAGCCCTGAGGGTGGGTACACCCTCTTTGTGCCTCCTCCCAAGGGGAGGGGGTCACATTCCTATCCCTATTGGGGGAATCCTCCTTCTACAAGATGGAGGATTTCTAAAAGTCAGTCACCTCAGCTCAGGACACCTTAGGGGCTGTCCTGACTGGCCAGTGACGACTCCTTGTTTTTCTCGTTATCTCTCCTGGACTTGCCGCCAAAAGTGGGGGCTGGGTCCAGGAGGCGGGCATCTCCACTAGCTGGAGTGCCCTGGGGCATTGTAACACGAAGCTTGAGCCTTTGAAGCTCACTGCTAGGTGTTACAGTTCCTGCAGGGGGTGGTGTGAAGCACCTCCACCCAGAGCAGGTTTTGTTTCTGTCCTCAGAGAGCACAAAGGCTCTCACCGAATGGGGTCAGAAACTCGTCTCTCAGTAGCAGGCTGGCAGAGACCAGTCAGTCCTGCACTGAACAATTGGGTAAAATACAGGGGGTATCTCTAAGATGCCCTCTGTGTGCATTTTTTAGTAAATCCAACACTGGCATCAGTGTGGGTTTATTATCCTGAGAGGTTTGATACCAAACTTCCCAGTATTCAGTGTAGCCATTATGGAGCTGTGGAGTTCGTTTTTGACAGACTCCCAGACCATATTCTCTTATGGCTACCCTGCACTTACAATGTCTAAGGTTTTGCTTAGACACTGTAGGGGCATGGTGCTCATGCACCTATGCCCTCACCTGTGGTATAGTGCACCCTGCCTTAGGGCTGTAAGGCCTGCTAGAGGGGTGACTTACCTATGCCACAGGCAGTGTGAAGTTGGCATGGCACCCTGAGGGGAGTGCCATGTCGACTTAGTCATTTTCTCCCCACCAGCACACACAAGCTGGCAAGCAGTGTGTCTGTGCTGAGTGAGGGGTCCCTAGGGTGGCATAAGACATGCTGCAGCCCTTAGAGACCTTCCCTGGCATCAGGGCCCTTGGTACCAGGGGTACCAGTTACAAGGGACTTACCTGGGTGCCAGGGTTGTGCCAATTGTGTAGACAACGGTACATTTTAGGTGAAAGAACACTGGTGCTGGGGCCTGGTTAGCAGGGTCCCAGCACACTTCTCAGTCAAGTCAGCATCAGTATCAGGCAAAAAGTGAGGGGTAACTGCAACAGGGAGCCATTTCTTTACACAAGCCCCCCCCAGCCCACAGGCCAGGAGACTCAGCCAAAGCTGGGAGAGTCTTCCTAGTCTGTCAGGCGAGGAAGAGTAGAGGAAATAGGCTGGTTTGTTGCAGGGCCTACTCTGCCTTACATCCTCCTGTCCAGGTCATTCCCTCTGGGGAACTGACCCACTTCCACAGTGATAGGACCTAGTCTGAATTGCCTCTTGTCTGTGTCTTTAATGTCTCCACCCATTCTCTCTATTTTGTGGTTAGAGGTATCCACCTCTGCTAATCTTATCTTAGCCAGGGTCACCCCTAGCTTACCCAAAGAGGTTACCCAGAGCTGGAGTAACCCCACCATGACCAACAGGGTCAGGGGGCCTAACTTACTATTTGGCATGGGGTCAGACCACCATGCCAAGGATAGTGCAGCCATAAAGGCTAACACCCAGCAGAGGCCACTGACAGCTGTCAGTGCCCAGAACCACACCTTTAGCTCTTCACCTACAAGGGAAGGGGCTAAGTTACAGGCTTCTTTGGGTTCAGGGTGCCTGTCTGCTGTATTAGAGTGGGGGGTTACCACATCTTGTAGTAAACACCCTTCTTCCACTCTTTCTTCTGTTAGCTGAGGAGCCACCCACTCAGGCTTAACAGTTGCCTGACTAGCCAGGACTTCTTGTGGGTCAGGTTGGACTTTATCAGAGACACTTTTGGAGTTCTCACCGACTGGAGCAGAATCTCCTTGGCTTGCTGGAACCTTGGCTAAAGGTTGTCCACCCTTCCTACACTGTTTTCTATTCTTTTTCTTCTGGGGCCTGCTTGCAGTTACTGCAGGGGTAGCACCTCCAGAGTCCTTGGGAGAGGACTGGCCCTGGACCAGTTCCTCTCTTGCGCTCTGACTAACCTCTGGGTAGTCATTTCCAAGGAGACAATCAAGGGGGAGGTCTGTACTGACTACCACCCTTCTCCAGCTAAAAGTCCCACCCACTTCTATGGGCACAAAAGCCACAGGCCTATCAGTGACCCTGTCTGGGCTAACTCTTACTCTGGCAGTCTCACCTGGGATGTACTGGTTTGAGAACACCAGCCTGTCATGCACAATGGTGTGACTGGCACAAGTGTCTCTCAGGGCAGTGGCTGGGATTCCATTCACCAGTAGGTGGTGGAAGTGTCTACTTCCCTCTGGAATCTCCAACTCACCTGTTGGGCCCTTTTTCCAGTTGAAGGCTATGAAGACCTCCTCATCTGAGGAGTCATCCCCAAGGGCTACACTGGTCACTCCTGGGATTTTGCTAGGGGGTTTGTTTTTGGGACAAGAAGTGTCCTTGGTGTGGTGCCCTGTCTGTCTACAGTTATGGCACCATGCCTTAGTGGCATCCCAGTTCTTACCCTGGTACCCACCTTTGTTTTGGGTTGTGTCTCGGGGCCCACCCACCTGGTCTGGTTTTTGGGGGCCTACAGAGGACTCTTTTTCTTTGTTTCTAGTGTCACCCACTTTCTCCTGAGGAGGTTTTGTAACCCCTTTCTTTTGGTCACCCCCAGTGGAAGTTTTGGTTACCCTAGTCTTGACCCAGTGGTCTGCCTTCTTTCCCAATTCTTGGGGAGAAATTGGACCTAGGTCTACCAGATACTGATGCAACTCTTCATTGAAGCAGTTACTTAAAATGTGTTCTTTCATAAACAAATTATAAAGCCCAACATAGTCATGCACTTCATTTCCAGTTACCCAACCATCCAGTGTTTTCACTGAGTAGTCTACAAAATCAACCCAGGTCTGGCTCGAGGCTTTTTGAGCCCCCCTGAATCTAATTCTATACTCCTCAGTGGAGAATCCAAAGCCCTCAATCAGGGTACCCTTCATGAGGTCATAAGATTCTGCATCTTTTCCAGAGTGTGTGAGGAGTCTATCCCTACACTTTCCAGTGAACATTTCCCAAAGGAGAGCACCCCAGTGAGATTTGTTCACTTTTCTGGTTACACAAGCCCTCTCAAAAGCTGTGAACCATTTGGTGATGTCATCACCATCTTCATATTTAGTTACAATCCCTTTAGGGATTTTCAACATGTCAGGAGAATCTCTGACCCTATTTATGTTGCTGCCACCATTGATGGGTCCTAGGCCCATCTCTTGTCTTTCCCTTTCTATGGCTAGGATCTGTCTTTCCAAAGCCAATCTTTTGGCCATACTGGCTAACTGGATGTCCTCTTCACTGGAGTTATCCTCAGTGATTTCAGAGAGGTTGGTCCCTCCTGTGAGGGAGCCAGCATCTCTGACTATTATGCTTGGAGTCAGGGCTTGAGAGGCCCTGTCCTCCCTAGATAGGACTGGTAGGGGGGAATCACCCTCCAAGTCACTATCATCATCCTCTGAGTTGCCATCCTCAGAGGGGTTGGCTCTTTCAAACTCTGCCAACAGCTCCTGGAGCTGTAGTTTGGAAGGTCTGGAGCCCATTGCTATTTTCTTTAGTTTACAGAGTGACCTTAGCTCTCTCATCTGTAGATGGAGGTAAGGTGTGGTGTCGAGTTCCACCACATTCACATCTGTATTAGACATTATGCTTCTAAAAGTTGGAATACTTTTTAAGAAACTAAAACTAGTTCTAGGATCTAATTCAAACTTTTACCAAACTTTTAAACTCTAAAAGGAAATGCTAACAGGGACTACACAAGGTCCTAGCAGGACTTTTAAGAATTTAGAAAAATTTCAAATTGCAAAAAATCAATTTCTAATGACAATTTTTGGAATTTGTCGTGTGATCAGGTATTGGCTGAGTAGTCCAGCAAATGCAAAGTCTTGTACCCCACCGCTGATCCACCAATGTAGGAAGTTGGCTCTGTATGCACTATTTCAAAGTAAGGAATAGTATGCACAGAGTCCAAGGGTTCCCCTTAGAGGTAAGATAGTGGCAAAAAGAGATAATACTTATGCTCTATTTTGTGGTAGTGTGGTCGAGCAGTAGGCTTATCCAAGGAGTAGTGTTAAGCATTTGTTGTACATACACACAGGCAATAAATGAGGAACACACACTCAGAGACAAATCCAGCCAATAGGTTTTGTTATAGAAAAATATCTTTTCTTAGTTTATTTTAAGAACCACAGGTTCAAATTCTACATGTAATATCTCATTTGAAAGGTATTGCAGGTAAGTACTTTAGGAACTTTGAATCATTACATTAGCATGTATACTTTTTACATAAACCACAATAAGCTGTTTTAAAAGTGGACACAGTGCAATTTTCACAGTTCCTGGGGGAGGTAAGTTTTTGTTAGTTTTGTCAGGTAAGTAAATCACTTACAAGTCTCAGGTTTGGGTCCAAGGCAGCCCACCGTTGGGGGTTCAGAGCGACCCCAAAGTTACCACACCAGCAGCTCAGGGCCGGTCAGGTGCAGAGGTCAAAGAGGTGCCCAAAACACATAGGCTTCAATGGAGAGAAGGGGGTGCCCCGGTTCCGGTCTGCCAGCAGGTAAGTACCCGCGTCTTCGGAGGGCAGAGCAGGGGGGTTTTGTAGGGCACCGGGGGGGACACAAGTTCACACAAAAAGTACACCCTCAGCGGCACTGGGGCGTCTGGGTGCAGTGTAGAAACAAGCGTCGGGTTTTCAATGTAAATCAATGAGAGACCAAGGGATCTCTTCAGCGTTGCAGGCAGGCAAGGGGGGGGGGGGCTCCTCGGGGTAGCCACCACCTGGACGAGGGAGAGGGCTTCCTGGGGGTCACTCCTGCACAGGAGTTCCGTTCCTTTAGGTGCTGGGGGCTGCGGGTGCAGGGTCTTTTCCAGCCGTCGGGAAATGGAGTTCAGGCAGTCGCGGTCAGGGGGAGCCTCGGGATTCCCTCTGCAGGCGTTGCTGTGGGGGCTCAGGGGGGACAACTTTGGTTACTCACGGACTCGGAGTCGCCGGAGGGTCCTCCCTGAGGTGTTGGTTCTCCACCAGTCGAGTCGGGGTCGCTGGGTGCAGTGTTGCAAGTCTCACGCTTCTTGCGGGGAGTTGCAGGGGTCTTTAAATCTGCTCCTTGAAACAAAGTTGCAGTTCTTTTGGAGCAGTGCCGCTGTCCTCTGGAGTTTCTTGTCTTTCTTGAAGCAGGGCAGTCCTCAGAGGATTCAGAGGTCGCTGGTCCCTTGGAAAGCGTTGCTGGAGCAGGTTTCTTTGGAAGGCAGGAGACAGGCCGGTAGGTCTGGGGCCAAAGCAGTTGGTGTCTTCTGTTCTTCCTCTGCAGGGGTTTTTCAGCTCGGCAGTCTTCTTCTTCTTGTAGTTTCAGGAATCTAAATTCTTAGGTTCAGGGGAGCCCTTAAATACTAAATTTAAGGGCGTGTTTAGGTCTGGGGGGTTAGTAGCCAATGGCTACTAGCCCTGAGGGTGGGTACACCCTCTTTGTGCCTCCTCCCAAGGGGAGGGGGTCACATTCCTATCCCTATTGGGGGAATCCTCCTTCTACAAGATGGAGGATTTCTAAAAGTCAGAGTCACCTCAGCTCAGGACACCTTAGGGGCTGTCCTGACTGGCCAGTGACTCCTCCTTGTTTTTCTCATTATCTCTCCTGGACTTGCCGCCAAAAGTGGGGGCTGGGTCCAGGAGGCGGGCATCTCCACTAGCTGGAGTGCCCTGGGGCATTGTAACACGAAGCTTGAGCCTTTGAAGCTCACTGCTAGGTGTTACAGTTCCTGCAGGGGGAGGTGTGAAGCACCTCCACCCAGAGCAGATTTTGTTTCTGTCCTCAGAGAGCACAAAGGCTCTCACCGAATGGGGTCAGAAACTCGTCTCTCAGTAGCAGACTGGCAGAGACCAGTCAGTCCTGCACTGAACAATTGGGTAAAATACAGGGGGTATCTCTAAGATGCCCTCTGTGTGCATTTTTTAGTAAATCCAACACTGGCATCAGTGTGGGTTTATTATCCTGAGAAGTTTGATACCAAACTTCCCAGTATTCAGTGTAGCCATTATGGAGCTGTGGAGTTCGTTTTTGACAGACTCCCAGACCATATTCTCTTATGGCTACCCTGCACTTACAATGTCTAAGGTTTTGCTTAGACACTGTAGGGGCATGGTGCTCATGCACCTATGCCCTCACCTGTGGTATAGTGCACCCTGCCTTAGGGCTGTAAGGCCTGCTAGAGGGGTGACTTACCTATGCCACAGGCAGTGTGAAGTTGGCATGGCACCCTGAGGGGAGTGCCATGTCGACTTAGTCATTTTCTCCCCACCAGCACACACAAGCTGGCAAGCAGTGTGTCTGTGCTGAGTGAGGGGTCCCTAGGGTGGCATAAGACATGCTGCAGCCCTTAGAGACCTTCCCTGGCATCAGGGCCCTTGGTACCAGGGGTACCAGTTACAAGGGACTTACCTGGGTGCCAGGGTTGTGCCAATTGTGTAGACAACTGTACATTTTAGGTGAAAGAACACTGGTGCTGGGGCCTGGTTAGCAGGGTCCCAGCACACTTCTCAGTCAAGTCAGCATCAGTATCAGGCAAAAAGTGAGGGGTAACTGCAACAGGGAGCCATTTCTTTACACAAGCCCCCCCCAGCCCACAGGCCAGGAGACTCAGCCAAAGCTGGGAGAGTCTTCCTAGTCTGTCAGGCGAGGAAGAGTAGAGGAAATAGGCTGGTTTGTTGCAGGGCCTACTCTGCCTTACATCCTCCTGTCCAGGTCATTCCCTCTGGGGAACTGACCCACTTCCACAGTGATAGGACCTAGTCTGAATTGCCTCTTGTCTGTGTCTTTAATGTCTCCACCCATTCTCTCTATTTTGTGGTTAGAGGTATCCACCTCTGCTAATCTTATCTTAGCCAGGGTCACCCCTAGCTTACCCAAAGAGGTTACCCAGAGCTGGAGTAACCCCACCATGACCAACAGGGTCAGGGGGCCTAACTTACTATTTGGCATGGGGTCAGACCACCATGCCAAGGATAGTGCAGCCATAAAGGCTAACACCCAGCAGAGTCCACTGACAGCTGTCAGTGCCCAGAACCACACCTTTAGCTCTTCACCTACAAGGGAAGGGGCTAAGTTACAGGCTTCTTTGGGTTCAGGGTGCCTGTCTGCTGTATTAGAGTGGGGGGTTACCACATCTTGTAGTAAACACCCTTCTTCCACTCTTTCTTCTGTTAGCTGAGGAGCCACCCACTCAGGCTTAACAGTTGCCTGACTAGCCAGGACTTCTTGTGGGTCAGGTTGGACTTTATCAGAGACACTTTTGGAGTTCTCACCGACTGGAGCAGAATCTCCTTGGCTTGCTGGAACCTTGGCTAAAGGTTGTCCACCCTTCCTACACTGTTTTCTATTCTTTTTCTTCTGGGGCCTGCTTGCAGTTACTGCAGGGGTAGCACCTCCAGAGTCCTTGGGAGAGGACTGGCCCTGGACCAGTTCCTCTCTTGCGCTCTGACTAACCTCTGGGTAGTCATTTCCAAGGAGACAATCAAGGGGGAGGTCTGTACTGACTACCACCCTTCTCCAGCTAAAAGTCCCACCCACTTCTATGGGCACAAAAGCCACAGGCCTATCAGTGACCCTGTCTGGGCTAACTCTTACTCTGGCAGTCTCACCTGGGATGTACTGGTTTGAGAACACCAGCCTGTCATGCACAATGGTGTGACTGGCACAAGTGTCTCTCAGGGCAGTGGCTGGGATTCCATTCACCAGTAGGTGGTGGAAGTGTCTACTTCCCTCTGGAATCTCCAACTCACCTGTTGGGCCCTTTTTCCAGTTGAAGGCTATGAAGACCTCCTCATCTGAGGAGTCATCCCCAAGGGCTACACTGGTCACTCCTGGGATTTTGCTAGGGGGTTTGTTTTTGGGACAAGAAGTGTCCTTGGTGTGGTGCCCTGTCTGTCTACAGTTATGGCACCATGCCTTAGTGGCATCCCAGTTCTTACCCTGGTACCCACCTTTGTTTTGGGTTGTGTCTCGGGGCCCACCCACCTGGTCTGGGTTTTGGGGGCCTACAGAGGACTCTTTTTCTTTGTTTCTAGTGTCACCCACTTTCTCCTGAGGAGGTTTTGTAACCCCTTTCTTTTGGTCACCCCCAGTGGAAGTTTTGGTTACCCTAGTCTTGACCCAGTGGTCTGCCTTCTTTCCCAATTCTTGGGGAGAAATTGGACCTAGGTCTACCAGATACTGATGCAACTCTTCATTGAAGCAGTTACTTAAAATGTGTTCTTTCATAAACAAATTATAAAGCCCAACATAGTCATGCACTTCATTTCCAGTTACCCAACCATCCAGTGTTTTCACTGAGTAGTCTACAAAATCAACCCAGGTCTGGCTCGAGGCTTTTTGAGCCCCCCTGAATCTAATTCTATACTCCTCAGTGGAGAATCCAAAGCCCTCAATCAGGGTACCCTTCATGAGGTCATAAGATTCTGCATCTTTTCCAGAGTGTGTGAGGAGTCTATCCCTACACTTTCCAGTGAACATTTCCCAAAGGAGAGCACCCCAGTGAGATTTGTTCACTTTTCTGGTTACACAAGCCCTCTCAAAAGCTGTGAACCATTTGGTGATGTCATCACCATCTTCATATTTAGTTACAATCCCTTTAGGGATTTTCAACATGTCAGGAGAATCTCTGACCCTATTTATGTTGCTGCCACCATTGATGGGTCCTAGGCCCATCTCTTGTCTTTCCCTTTCTATGGCTAGGATCTGTCTTTCCAAAGCCAATCTTTTGGCCATCCTGGCTAACTGGATGTCCTCTTCACTGGAGTTATCCTCAGTGATTTCAGAGAGGTTGGTCCCTCCTGTGAGGGAGCCAGCATCTCTGACTATTATGCTTGGAGTCAGGGCTTGAGAGGCCCTGTCCTCCCTAGATAGGACTGGTAGGGGGGAATCACCCTCCAAGTCACTATCATCATCCTCTGAGTTGCCATCCTCAGAGGGGTTGGCTCTTTCAAACTCTGCCAACAGCTCCTGGAGCTGTAGTTTGGAAGGTCTGGAGCCCATTGCTATTTTCTTTAGTTTACAGAGTGACCTTAGCTCTCTCATCTGTAGATGGAGGTAAGGTGTGGTGTCGAGTTCCACCACATTCACATCTGTATTAGACATTATGCTTCTAAAAGTTGGAATACTTTTTAAGAAACTAAAACTAGTTCTAGGATCTAATTCAAACTTTTACCAAACTTTTAAACTCTAAAAGGAAATGCTAACAGGGACTACACAAGGTCCTAGCAGGACTTTTAAGAATTTAGAAAAATTTCAAATTGCAAAAAATCAATTTCTAATGACAATTTTTGGAATTTGTCGTGTGATCAGGTATTGGCTGAGTAGTCCAGCAAATGCAAAGTCTTGTACCCCACCGCTGATCCACCAATGTAGGAAGTTGGCTCTGTATGCACTATTTCAAAGTAAGGAATAGTATGCACAGAGTCCAAGGGTTCCCCTTAGAGGTAAGATAGTGGCAAAAAGAGATAATACTTATGCTCTATTTTGTGGTAGTGTGGTCGAGCAGTAGGCTTATCCAAGGAGTAGTGTTAAGCATTTGTTGTACATACACACAGGCAATAAATGAGGAACACACACTCAGAGACAAATCCAGCCAATAGGTTTTGTTATAGAAAAATATCTTTTCTTAGTTTATTTTAAGAACCACAGGTTCAAATTCTACATGTAATATCTCATTTGAAAGGTATTGCAGGTAAGTACTTTAGGAACTTTGAATCATTACATTAGCATGTATACTTTTTACATAAACCACAATAAGCTGTTTTAAAAGTGGACACAGTGCAATTTTCACAGTTCCTGGGGGAGGTAAGTTTTTGTTAGTTTTGTCAGGTAAGTAAATCACTTACAAGTCTCAGGTTTGGGTCCAAGGCAGCCCACCGTTGGGGGTTCAGAGCGACCCCAAAGTTACCACACCAGCAGCTCAGGGCCGGTCAGGTGCAGAGGTCAAAGAGGTGCCCAAAACACATAGGCTTCAATGGAGAGAAGGGGGTGCCCCGGTTCCGGTCTGCCAGCAGGTAAGTACCCGCGTCTTCGGAGGGCAGAGCAGGGGGGTTTTGTAGGGCACCGGGGGGGACACAAGTTCACACAAAAAGTACACCCTCAGCGGCACTGGGGCGTCCGGGTGCAGTGTAGAAACAAGCGTCGGGTTTTCAATGTAAATCAATGAGAGACCAAGGGATCTCTTCAGCGTTGCAGGCAGGCAAGGGGGGGGGCTCCTCGGGGTAGCCACCACCTGGACGAGGGAGAGGGCCTCCTGGGGGTCACTCCTGCACAGGAGTTCCGTTCCTTTAGGTGCTGGGGGCTGCGGGTGCAGGGTCTTTTCCAGCCGTCGGGAAATGGAGTTCAGGCAGTCGCGGTCAGGGGGAGCCTCGGGATTCCCTCTGCAGGCGTTGCTGTGGGGGCTCAGGGGGGACAACTTTGGTTACTCACGGACTCGGAGTCGCCGGAGGGTCCTCCCTGAGGTGTTGGTTCTCCACCAGTCGAGTCGGGGTCGCCGGGTGCAGTGTTGCAAGTCTCACGCTTCTTGCGGGGAGTTGCAGGGGTCTTTAAATCTGCTCCTTGAAACAAAGTTGCAGTTCTTTTGGAGCAGTGCCGCTGTCCTCTGGAGTTTCTTGTCTTTCTTGAAGCAGGGCAGTCCTCAGAGGATTCAGAGGTCGCTGGTCCCTTGGAAAGCGTCGCTGGAGCAGGTTTCTTTGGAAGGCAGGAGACAGGCCGGTAAGTCTGGGGCCAAAGCAGTTGGTGTCTTCTGTTCTTCCTCTGCAGGGGTTTTCAGCTCAGCAGTCTTCTTCTTCTTGTAGTTTCAGGAATCTAAATTCTTAGGTTCAGGGGAGCCCTTAAATACTAAATTTAAGGGCGTGTTTAGGTCTGGGGGGTTAGTAGCCAATGGCTACTAGCCCTGAGGGTGGGTACACCCTCTTTGTACCTCCTCCCAAGGGGAGGGGGTCACATTCCTATCCCTATTGGGGGAATCCTCCTTCTACAAGATGGAGGATTTCTAAAAGTCAGAGTCACCTCAGCTCAGGACACCTTAGGGGCTGTCCTGACTGGCCAGTGACTCCTCCTTGTTTTTCTCATTATCTCTCCTGGACTTGCCGCCAAAAGTGGGGGCTGGGTCCAGGAGGCGGGCATCTCCACTAGCTGGAGTGCCCTGGGGCATTGTAACACGAAGCTTGAGCCTTTGAAGCTCACTGCTAGGTGTTACAGTTCCTGCAGGGGGGAGGTGTGAAGCACCTCCACCCAGAGCAGGTTTTGTTTCTGTCCTCGGAGAGCACAAAGGCTCTCACCGAATGGGGTCAGAAACTCGTCTCTCAGTAGCAGGCTGGCAGAGACCAGTCAGTCCTGCACTGAACAATTGGGTAAAATATAGGGAGTATCTCTAAGATGCCCTCTGTGTGCATTTTTTAGTAAATCCAACACTGGCATCAGTGTGGGTTTATTATCCTGAGAAGTTTGATACCAAACTTCCCAGTATTCAGTGTAGCCATTATGGAGCTGTGGAGTTCGTTTTTGACAGACTCCCAGACCATATTCTCTTATGGCTACCCTGCACTTACAATGTCTAAGGTTTTGCTTAGACACTGTAGGGGCATGGTGCTCATGCACCTATGCCCTCACCTGTGGTATAGTGCACCCTGCCTTAGGGCAGTAAGGCCTGCTAGAGGGGTGACTTACCTATGTCACAGGCAGTGTGAAGTTGGCATGGCACCCTGAGGGGAGTGCCATGTCGACTTAGTCATTTTCTCCCCACCAGCACACACAAGCTGGCAAGCAGTGTGTCTGTGCTGAGTGAGGGGTCCCTAGGGTGGCATAAGACATGCTGCAGCCCTTCGAGACCTTCCCTGGCATCAGGGCCCTTGGTACCAGGGGTACCAGTTACAAGGGACTTACCTGGGTGCCAGGGTTGTGCCAATTGTGTAGACAACTGTACATTTTAGGTGAAAGAACACTGGTGCTGGGGCCTGGTTAGCAGGGTCCCAGCACACTTCTCAGTCAAGTCAGCATCAGTATCAGGCAAAAAGTGAGGGGTAACTGCAACAGGGAGCCATTTCTTTACATTTGTGTTGTGTTAACAGATCTGGTGTTTGGGAGTTTGATGTGAGGTACTACCGAGAGGTCCAACAGTGTGGTATACCACGGTTGGCGTGCCCACATTGGTGCTATGAGTATTAGTTTGAGTTTGTTTTGACTCAGTTAGTTGACTAGAAAAGGAATGAGTGGGAGAGGGGGAAAAGCGTAAGCAAATATCCCTGACCAATTGATCCATAGAGCATTGCCATTGGACTGAGGGTGTTGGTACCTGGACGCGAAGTTTTGGCATTTTGAGTTTTGTTTTGTGGCAAACAGATCTATGTCTGGTGTCCCCCACTGTTGAAAGTATTCTTGTAGTATCTGGGGATGTATTTCCCACTCGTGAGTTTACTGGTGATCTCGACTGAGATTGTCCGCTAATTGATTGTGAATGCCTGGAATATATTGTGCTATTAGGCGAATGTTGTTGTGAATGGCCCAATACCAAATCTTTTGTGCTAGGAGGCATAATTGTGAGGAGTGTGTTCCCCCGTTTGTTTAGGTAGTACATTGATGTCATGTTGTCTGTTTTGACGAGAATGTTTTTGTGAGCTAGAAGAGGTTGAAATGCTTTTAGTGCTAGGAAGACTGCTCGCAGTTCTAAGTGATTTATGTGTAGTCGTTCCTGTTGACTGTCCCATTGTCCCTGTATATTGTGATTGCTGACGTGTGCTCCCCACCCAATCATTGATGCGTCTGTTGTGAGAATGGCGTGAGTCACAGGGTCTTGAAAAGGCCGCCCTTTGTTTAAATTTACAGGGTTCCACCATTGAAGCGAATAGTGTGTTTGGGGGTCTATCAACACTAGATCTTGGAGTTGACCCTGTGCTTGCGTCCATTGTTTTGCAAGGCACTGCTGTAAGGGCTGCATGTGTAGCCACGTGTTTGGGACAATCGCGATGCATGACGCCATCATGCCTAGGAGTTTCATGACAAATCTGACTGTATAGTGCTGATTTGGTTGTATCTTTGGTACCATGGTTTGGAATGACTGTACTCTTTGTGGGCTTGGAGTGGCAGTGTTGCTCCCAAGTATTGTTGTAGTTGGGATGGTTGCAAGTGTGATTTTTGGTAATTTACAGAGAACCCTAGTGTGTGTAGGGTATCTATTACATACTGTGTGTGATTTTGACACTGCTGTTGAGTGTTGGATTTTATTAGCCAATAGTCGAGATATGGGAATACGTGCATGTGTTGTCTCCTTATGTGGGCTGTTACTACTGCGAGGCATTTTGTAAATACTCTGGGAGCTGTTGTTATCCCGAAGGGTAATACTTTGAATTGGTAATGTTTTCCCTGTATGACAAACCTGAGGTATTTTCTGTGAGATGGATGGATGGGTATATGAAAATACGCATCCTTTAAATCCAGTGTTGACATGTATTCTCCCTGTTTTAGTAAGGAGACTACATCTTGTAGAGTGACCATGTGAAAATGTTCTGACTTGATGAATAGGTTGACAGTCCTGAGATCTAAAATTGGTCTTAGTGTTTTGTCTTTTTTGGGAATAAGGAAATATAGGGAATAAACCCTTGTTCCTTTTTGTTGGTGGGGTACTAGTTCTATGGTTTGTTTTGTTAATAGGGCCTGCACCTCTGTTTGTAACATTTCTAAATGTTGCGCCGACAGTTTGTGCGCTCTTGGAGGAATATCTGGAGGAAAATGGGTGAATTCTATACAGTAACCATGTTGCATAATTGATAGGACCCATGTGTCTGTGGTTATGTGTGACCAATGTTTGTGGTAAAATCCCACAGGTGACGTGTGTTGGGGGAGGGTGACGGGCAAGTCACTGTTTGTTACTGGTGGCCTGCTTAGTGGGCTGAAATTTTCCCCTTGACCTGGGAATTGTCCCCTGAAGGACCCGCGAAACACCCCTCTCTGATATTGGGATTGGAAGGAGGGTTTTGCTTGAGAGGTGGATGCCTCTGAAGGCTGTTGTCTGAAACCTCCCCTATATTGCGGTTTCCTGAATGTCCCTCTATGTTGGGAGTAGAGCGCGCCCATGGCTTTGGCCGTATCAGTGTCCTTCTTCATCTTCTCGATGACTGTGTCCACTTGTGGCCCAAACAGTTGTTGCTGATTAAATGGCATGTTGAGTACTGCCTGTTGTATCTCAGGTTTGAACCCGGAGGATCTTAGCCAGGCGTGTCGTCTAATAGTGACTGCCGTGTTCACTGTTCTTGCGGCAGTGTCAGCGGAGTCCAATGCCGAACGTATCTGATTGTTTGAGATTGCCTGTCCCTCCTGTAAGGAAATGCCTCCTTGGCATGGTTACCCCCTGACGTTTTGCCTTTGCTGATGCCAAGTTATAATTTGAAAGTGTGCTGAGGCCTGATAACCAGGCCCCAGCACCAGTGTTCTTTCCCTAAAACTGTACCTTTGTTTCCACAATCGGCACAACCAGGCATCCAGGTAAGTCCCTTGTAACTGGTACCCCTGGTACCAAGGGCCCTGATGCCAGGGAAGGTCTCTAAGGGCTGCAGCATGTCTTATGCCACCCTGGGGACCCCTCACTCAGCACAGGCACACTGCTTGCCAGCTTGTGTGTGCTGGTGGGGAGAAAATGACTAAGTCGACATGGCACTCCCCTCAGTGTGCCATGCCAACCTCACACTGCCTATGGCATAGATAAGTCACTCCTCTAGCAGGCCTTACAGCCCTAAGGCAGGGTGCACTGTACCACAGGTGAGGGCATAGGTGCATGAGCACTATGCCCCTACAGTGTCTAAGCAAAACCTTAGACATTGTAAGTGCAGGGTAGCCATAAGAGTATATGGTCTGGGAGTCTGTCAAACACGAACTCCACAGCACCATAATGGCTACACTGAAAACTGGGAAGTTTGGTATCAAACTTCTCAGCACAATAAATGCACACTGATGCCAGTGTACATTTTATTGTGAAATACACCCCAGAGGGCATCTTAGAGATGCCCCCTGAAAACATACCCAGTGTGGGCTGACTAGTTTTGCCAGCCTGCCACACACCAGACATGTTGCTGGCCACATGGGGAGAGTGCCTTTGTCCCTCTGTGGCTAGTAACAAAGCATGTACTGGGTGGAGGTGCTTCTCACCTCCCCCTGAAGGAGCTGTAAAGGCTTAACCCCTTTGTTACAGCGGCACAGGGCATTCCAGCTAGTGGAGATGCCCGCCCCCTCCGGCCACGGCCCCACTTTGGCGGCAAGGCCGGAGGAGATAACGAGAAAAACAAGGCACTGGCTATCAGGACAACCCCTAAGGTGTCCTGAGCTGAGGTGACTCTGACTTTTAGAAATCCTCCATCTTGCAGATGGAGGATTCCCCCAATAGGATTAGGGATGTGCCCCCCTCCCCTCAGGGAGGAGGCACAAAGAGGGTGTAGCCACCCTCAGGGCTAGTAGCCATTGGCTACTAATCCCCCAGACCTAAACACCACCCTAAATTGAGTATTTAGGGGCCCTCAGAACCAAGCAAGATAGATTTCCTGCAGCCTGAAGACGAAGAAGGACTGCTGACCTGAAGCCCTGCAGAGAAGACGGAGACACCAACTGCTTTGGCCCCAGCCCTACCGGCCCGTCTCTCCACTTCAAGAAAAACTGCAACAGCGACGCGCCCCCCAGGGTCCAGCGACCTCTGAAGCCTCAGAGGACTACCCTGCATCTAAAAGGACCAAGAACTCCCAAGGACAGCGGCTCTGCTCCAAAGAAGATACAACTTTGCAACAAAGAAACAACTTTTAAAGGACTGCACGTTTCCCGCCGGAAGCGTGAGACTTTCCACTCTGCAACCGACGCCCCCGGCTCGACCTGCGGAAAAAAAACACTACAGGGAGGACTCCCCGGCGACTGCGACCCTGTGAGTAGCCAGAGTTGACCCCCCTGAACCCCCCCAGCGACGCCTGCAGAGGGAATCCAGAGGCTCCCCCCCTTACCGCGACTGCCTGCTTCTAAGAACCCGACGCCTGGTAAAGACACTGCACCCGCAGCCCCAAGGACCTGAAGGATCCGACCTCCAGTGCAGAAGCGACCCCCAGGTGGCCCTCTCCCTTGCCCAGGTGGTGGCTACCCCGAGGAGCCTCCCCCCCCCTTGCCTGCCTGCTTCGCTGAAGAGACCCCTGGATCTCCCATTGAACTCTATTGCAAACCCGACACCTCACCTGTTTGCACTCTGCACCCGGCCGCCCCCATGCCACTGAGGGTGTACTTTTTGTGCTGACTTGTGTCCCCCCCCCCCCCCCCCCCGGTGCCCTACAAAACCCCCGTGGTCTGCCCTCCGAAGTCGTGGGTACTTACCTGCTGGCAGACTGGAACCGGGGCATCCCCTTCTCTATTGAAGCCTATGCGTTTTGGGCACCACTTTGACCCCTGCACCTGACCGGCCCTGAGCTGCTGGTGTGGTAACTTTGGGGTTGCCCTGAACCCCCAACGGTGGGCTACCTTGGACCCAACTTTGAACCCGTGTAGGTGGTTTACTTACCTGCAAAACTAACAAATACTTACCTCCCCCAGGAACTGTTGAAATTTGCACTGTCTAGTTTTAAAATAGCTTATTGCCATTTTTGCCAAAACTGGACATGCTATTTTGCTGATTCAAATTTCCCACGATACCTGAGTGAAGTACCTTTCATTTGAAGTATTGATTGTAAATCTTGAACCTGTGGTTCTTAAAATAAACTAAGAAAATATATTTTTCTATACAAAAACCTATTGGCCTGGAATTGTCTTTGAGTGTGTGTTCCTCATGTATTGCCTGTGTGTATGTACAACAAATGCTTAACACTACCCTCTGATAAGCCTACTGCTCAACCACACTACCACAAAATAGAGCATTAGAATGATCTCTTTTTGCCACTATCTTACCTCTAAGGGGAACCCTTGGACTCTGTGCATGCTATTTCTTACTTTGAAGTAGTACATACAGAGCCCACTTCCCTCACCTCCGCTACCACTTGCTGAGCCCGTTTTTGGTATTCCTTGGGGAGATGTTGGATGATATCGCTCATCTCGTCCCAATGAGCTCGGTCATAACGTGCGAGGAGGGCTTGAGAATTTCAATACGCCACTGGTTGGCAGCCTGTGAGGCTACCCTCTTTCCTGCTGCGTCGAACTTACGACTCTCCTTATCTGGAGGTGGTGCATCTCCCGATGACTGAGTTGGCTCTTTTTCTTGCAGATCCAACCACTACAGAGTCCGGGGGCAACTGTTGTGTGATGAACACTGGGTCCGACGGTGGTGGCTTGTACTTCTTTTCCACCTGCGTTGTGATGGCTCTGCCTTTCACTGGCTCTTGGAAAACTTGTTGGGAGTGTTTAAGCATGCCTGGGAGCATAGGTAGGCTTTGGTAGGAAGTATGCATGGAGGCCAAGGTATTAAAGAGAAAATCGTCCTCCAATGGCTCTGAGTGCATGCTTACATTATGGAATGCAGCAGCCCTGGCCAAAACTTGGGTGTATGAGGTGCTATCCTCAGGTGGAGAGGGTTTTGAAGGGTAGCACTCAGGGCTATTGTCCGACACAGGGGGATCGTAGAGGTCCCAAGGGTCTGCATTGTTTGAGACTGCACAGTGTGCGTGGGTGACCGTGCAGTGGGAGTGGCAGTAGGTGACACTGTCCTTTGTGGTGAATGTGGAGGAGAAAGTTCTGGTAAA
Organism: Pleurodeles waltl; assembly: GCF_031143425.1. Taxonomy (NCBI): domain Eukaryota; kingdom Metazoa; phylum Chordata; class Amphibia; order Caudata; family Salamandridae; genus Pleurodeles; species Pleurodeles waltl. The sequence goes on along the minus strand of NC_090437.1, from coordinate 1,025,298,651 downwards.
AAATGGCGAGTTGGCGATTTTTCCCTGGCCACTTTAGCTCTTGGCTGTTCAGTCTCTGATTGTTCCTGGAAGGCCAGCTTTCTTTTAAATTTGAGAGGATGGGCAGTTTGGATCTTCCCAGTATCCTTATGGATCTGTATCCTTGTCTGCGTTTGGTCAAACTGCTCCAGTTGAAGTTCCTCCTCAAATCTGTGCCTATCTTTGAGCTGCTTAGAGTGCCCATGTTCCTCTGTGTACAAGGAATTTTTCGGCTCCGAAGCCGGTTTTCTCAGCACTGAAATGCCTATGCTTATAGAAGGCCTTGGCTCCGAAATGCTCTTTCGAGGCTTTGTCGACTCGACAACTCGGTGTTGAGGTTTTTCATTGTCGGGTTCTCGGCTCGAGTCTGAAGACTTTGGCATGATTTTGGCCTTTTTCGGTGCCGAAGGTGTAACTTGGTCACCGCTTGATTTTTTATGGGTCGAGCCATGGCATTCAGGCAGTGACGTCCCCGAGGCCTTATGCTTTTTAGGTTGACTGTGGGCTTGGGTCGGGGCAGGCGTACTCACATGTTGGCCTGCTGTAGGTGGTCGGTCTCGGTCGGAGTCGTCCGATTCCGATCCTTGGATGGAGATAGCCATCTCCTGTTCTTCGACGTCGAGGTGTTTCGAGCTTTTCAACGCCATCTGTATCCGTCTCGCCCTCCGATCCCTCAAGGTTTTCTTTGATCGAAAGGACTTAAAGGGTGCGCAAGTATCTTCCCTGTGTTCCGGTGACAGACACAGATTACAGATCGACGCTGGTCTGTATAGGGATACTTAGCGTGGCACTTCGGGCAGAAACAGAAAGGGGTCCGGTCCATTAGGCTTTGACGTCTATGGAGGGCCGACCAGGCCCCGGCTGGGCGAGGAAGCCACGAAGGGCCACCAAAACTGTGTCTCGTCAGTGTCGATGCAAGATGTTTCCCGATCGCAAACAATACTGACGCTTTTCAAGGATTTTTGGTCTTTTTCCGATTCGAATAACGGAGCGAAGAGGAACATGTCCGAACCCGTTGGCGGAAAGAAAACAATCTAAGATGGAGTCGATGCCCATGCGCAATGGAGCCGAAAGGGAGGAGTCACTCGGTTCCGTGACTTGAAAAGACTTCTTCGAAGAAAAACAACTTGTAACACTCCGAGCCCAACACTAGATGGCAGGAACAGTGCACAGCATGTGTATCTGCAGCTACACATGCCATCGAACATATATATATATCTACTGATATAAGAGTATAAAAAATAAACACCTATTTAGAAACCAAAAACACATTTTTTTTTAAAGGCTGAATGAAACAGAAAGTATGAAAATAGGGTGGTCCTTAATAATGTGGTGGAAACCAAAGTGAGCATGTGACTCTTATAATAATGATTAAGACTCATCTGCAGAGAAACTAGAAAAAGTGTCAATGACGCAAAATTCTGAAATAAAAAGAATCCATCCAATTTTGTATATTCCATCTTACAACAAAGTGTTAACCCAACCTAAAACAACCAGAGTCAGGTAATGATGAAAACAGCTGTACCTAGATGAGGTATTAACATATAACCTCCTCAAGTAAAACAGATATAAATATCTTCATAGAGAAGAACTTCTGAAAAGGGTAAAACCCTTCCGAAAAGAAGAAAGTCTTGAATGCAAACGTTCAAGCACAGAACAACTCCTAAAGAGTCTATAACATTATTTTTTCTATAAAATAGACAGTAGAATCTACAGAGATACACCTCAATGAAGACCCATGATAAACTGATATAAGCTAGGAAAAGAGAAAGAATAATGTTCAAAGAACATCAACACCATACAAATGTCTACACCAAAGTGCAGAACATCTGTCAAATTGTGGTGGCTATTCAGTATAAAACTTTTAAGACCATACAAGGAAAGTCTTAAAGTTCTCAAGAATATACTTTCTGGCTTGTAGAGTATCCAATCTACTTAAGGTAGAAAAACTGACACTACCATATCTTAGGTAAAAGTAGACATACACCACAATTAGTTAAAAACAACATCTACCATATTTGACAGTACAGAAAGGACTTAGTAAACAGACACCATTAGTGCTGTAGAATCCTTATAAAGAAACCTCTTTGAACAGAGATGAAACAATATACTGACACTCCCAAGGAGCGGTTAATATTACAAATTCCCCCTGTAAGGGATACTAGTATTATTTCATCATCTCACAAGTGAGGAAAAAAACCTCTCTACTGAGGAACTCTATACCTTCAAGTGAAAGTGTAACAGCCCACAAGTTAAGGAATCCCAACTGTGCACACACATATATATATATATATATATATGTATGTATATATATATATATATATATATATATATATATATATATATATATATATATATATCTACACACATATATGTATAAAAATGTTTACCAGCTTGCAAGCAAATACTCCGATTAGAGTAGGGTATATACCATAAGGGTAACAACTCTTAAGCACAAGCTTTTCTTCGGAGTAAAGTAAACCATATCACCTTCAAATCAGATGTATCTGACAGAGACTTCTAATTGCAGATTCCTTGCTTTTAGAATTTCCTGGCGTCAGCTTGGAATCCAGAACTTTTGCAGAGCAATATCCTTGTGCAACCCATCGGGTGGTGTCGTTTGGATCCGGGTGGTGTCGTTGGGATCCATCTGTGACGTCAGGGTCGCCTATGAAGGCATCACCCAGGGGCACGTACGTCTGTTCTTTTCCTTCCACCCCGGTTAAAGCGGCGATCCGAAATCAAACTACCCTCTCTCTTTTTTGTCAGGCCTTTTTCAACCTTTTTGTCAATACTTTTTTGAGTCTGTGACTTCTAGGAAGACAGGGTTCAAGCCATGTGGTGCCTGCCACTGTGCCATGTCGGTGACGGACCCCCACGTCCCTGGTGTCTAGATCGAGACCACAACTCAAAGTCGTGTTCGGACTGCCGGGCCATGTATCCGAAAGCTCTGAGGGAGCGGTCCCTGAAGTTCATGGTGGCCCGGCAGTCGACGTCGGCTGGTGCAACTTCACGGTCTTCACGGAGGTCATGGTCGAGGAGGAGGTCGCAGGATCGCTCCAGGAGCCCTAAGTCCTCTTCCTCCCATTCAACAGCCTCTGCACACTTGGGGAAGAGGCACAAAAAGAAGAATAAGCCCAAGCGGACTTCGACTTCACCTCATCTGTCAGCTGCTGAGCTGAGTCGGGAACACGGTTCTCCTGAGAGAACCTCCCCCGTTTTCTGGAGCCAGAGCGACCGCTGCTCGTTTTCTGGAGCCAGAGCGACCGCTGCTCAGCTCAAAGAGTTTTACGAGGCCATGCGTCTCGTATCTGAGTGGGCTGGTCCTGCCGGAGCGCCATAGCCCCCGTGTGCTCATCAAAGACCCCATCAGGTTGTACTCCGACAGCTCTGGTGCCAATGGGGTCTCTTGGATCCGATATCTGATCCGAAAGGATGCCGGGTTCCTACAATCCACCTCCTCCGGTGTTGCTCCAGATGTTGACACTCCCAGTGCCAATGGTGGTGCAAGCCCCATTCTAATAACCGATGATCCGGAGCAGCATCGCACAATGCCGATTCCGGTGGCGCCCAAAGGTGCCAGATCATTGCCTTCTGACATACAGATGTGATATGGGGGAAAAAAGTTTCTGGATCCAGGCAGGGAGAATTCTAAAGTAAGGAATCTGAAGCTACATGTCTTCATCATATAAGGGCTGTATCTGAATTGCAGGAGATGGGACTTACCCACATTGACAGTGAAGCTCAGATTGTGGAGTAATCATAGTGTGGGCGAGACACTGCTCCCACTCTGTCAGCCAGTCTCTGAGGTGTGGAAATACGTGGATACCATTCCTCCTGAGATGAGCATCTACCACTGCAAGACATTTGGTAAAGACCCTGGGTGCTGAAGTTACCACGAAGAGCAGTACTTTGAATTGAAAGTGCTGTCCACCTCCACCAAACCCGAGGAAGCGGTGATGGGCATAAGGAATTGGGATTTGGATGTGGAAACAGGCATCCTTCAGGTCAAGGGCAGTCATGAAGTCTCCTCAGTGATTGTACGCAAGTCCACCTTATGGAAGGAGGCAGCCCTATAAATAGCCTTGTGATATGAGGTTGTATCATCTGGCGGGAAAGGCTTTGAAGGACAGAAGTCAGGATTGTTGTCGCCTGTAGGGATGACCCCATAATTATCCCACAGATCATCCTGGGGCTCTGGATAATGTATGGGTCCAAAAAATCTATTGGGCTACCCTCACCGTATGAGGAATGTGAGGACAACCCCCGTGAAACTGGTGGAGGGGGCCCCTGTGGTAGAGTGAGGGGGCCAGGGTTGGTAGATGCTTTAAGCCGACGAGGAGGTGGAGAAGGCTGGGAACTGGTGCCCCTCTTGATGTTTCTTAGGCATGGGAGAAGGTGCTCCTCAAAGGAAAGCTTCCTTTTTGAGAAAGTGTCTTGCACTTTTGGTGGCACTTTAGCAACGATCTTACTGGTCTTAGGGTGAATGAAAATTCTCCTTGAACTACTGTCCAAATCCTCCTGGGAGCGCTGCAAAATAGAAGCCTTGAGGTCCTCCAATTCAGCTGAAGAAAACATCTTGAATTGGCAAGTCGGCACTGATAAGTCTTTTGGGTTCAAAGCTAATTTTGACTTCAACGGCTGTTTCGGCTCCAAAGTCTGTCTCATTGTCGAGGGGTGTTTCAGCTCCAAAGGGTGAAATTTCGCCAGTGCTGAGAAACTGAAAGGCACCAAGGGTGCTGCTGACGCTAAGGAAGGTTGGGTCTTGTGCAGTGACCTCGGTGTCTGCAGGAAGCCGGCTCGCTATACAGTGTACCAAAATGAAGTACACTGTGCAGAGAGTCCAGTGGATCACCAAAGGCTTGCAGAGGCAGAAAGAGAGAGGTCTAACGCTCTATTTGTGGTAGTATGGGTGAGCAATTAGGTTTATCAAGGAGTGGTGTTAGGCATTTGTTGTGCTTACAGAGGCAATACATGACATACACTCAAAGAATAAATCTGAGACTAATTTACAAAAATAACAACTGCTTTTATATATGCTTTGAACCAAAGAACTTCGTTATAAGGTAAGCAGTTTTTAAATTAATGATACTTTTCAGTTTCAAAAATCAAGACACTGCAATTTTCAGAGTCTTCAATGTTAATCTATGGGAAGAAAACAAGAATGCAGTTTTGCATGTAAGTACACCACTTACAAATTCAGTCTTCAGAGCTTTATGTCAACAGCAGGTAAGGTTCAAATAGATACCAAGAGTGTACCCACAACGGAACAGGGGCGGCCGGGTGCAGAGATCAAACTCTGAGTCGGGTGCTCAATGTTAACCAATGGAGCAAGGGTGAATGAAGATGTGCTGCTCACAGGTAAGAAAAAGTGGTGTCAGAGTGTGGTCTCCAGGGGTTGAGGTAAGCACTGGGTGGGTGGGTGGGTGGTGTGATACTACAAAGCAACACCAAACTTACACCCTCAGTGGCACTGGGGCGGGCGGGTGCAGAGTGCCAAGACAGCGTCGGTGCCCAATATTAACTGAGACGGGGGTAACGATGAAGCGCTGGGTGCAGAGGTGATTTCAGTGGGGGTTTCACGGTTCCTCAGGCAGACTTCTTCTTTGAAGTTGGTTTCTTTTGGAAAGCTCCGCTGTCCACAGGAGTTCTTAGTCTTTATCAAAGGTAGGTAGTCCTTCCAAGGCTTTGCAGGTCGCTGGGCTGCAGAACAAGAGGTCTTTTGGGTGCAGGTTCTCTGAGGGCTGTAGACAGGCCGGTAGTGCTGGGGCCAAGTCAGCTGGTGTCTTCAGTCTTCTCTGCAGGTGCGACTTCTGTTTTGTCTGGCTCTTCTTAGGCCAACATGAATCTGAGTTCTATGGTTCAGGGGTGCTACCTAAATAATGAATCTAGGGACGTTACAGGGAGTGCCATTTGGTATCCAATACGCTACTCACCTTTAGGGTGACTACGCCCTCCTTATGACCAATTCCTTTAGGAAATGGGCATAGCCCTAACCCTACTGGCATAATTCATTCCAAAAAAGATGGAGGAATTTAAAAAGTAGAGTCCACTTCAGCTCATTCAACTTAGGGGTGGGACTTGCATAAAGTGGGCACTCCTCCTAATTTAACTAATTTTCCCACCAGTCCTGCCACCAAAAGTGGGGTCCGCAACTGTGAGTCGGCCTTCTCTACCATTTGGAGATGGCTGGGTTATATTCCAGTGGCAGCAAGACCTTTAAAGCTCCCAAACCTGGAACGTCCATCCTGCATGGAAGAGGAGGTCAGAACTCTGCCGAGAGAAGGCCTTTGTTTTGAGCCCTTGAGAGCATTGGCTCGCCCCTCGTGGGGGCAGAACTCTAAGGTGGCAACAATAGTTTTGACCAGTCAGTGCCCACACTAGAAGTTGGTAGGTTTTCAGGGGGCACCTCTAAGGTGCCCTCTGAGTGCATGTAACAATAAATCCATCACTGCATTCAGTGAGGGTTTATTAATGGCAGATGTTTGATACCAAACATCCCTATTTTCAGTGAAGCCATCATGTAGCTGGAGAACTCATAATGACCAGAGTCCAGCACATGTACTTAAAATGGCTCCCCTGTTCACTTACTATGTCTGAGAATCGACAAAGACATATCAGGGTCATATCTGCTCATGCAGGTATGCCCTCATATGTAATATAATGCACATTGCCTTTAGGGCTAGAAGGCCTGCTATAGGGGTGACTTACATATATTGCATGCAGTGTAAAGGGGACAGGGCACACAGGCTGTGTGCACTTGATGAGAGGGTCACTGAGGGTGGCACAATTTGTAATCCAGCCCTCAGGGGCCTTCCTGTAACACCCCATGTCCTAGGTACCAGGGTACCATTTACTAGGGACTTACAGTGGTAGCTAAAGGTTTTCTGATTGGGAAATATGCAGTTTTGGGAAAAGAGATCTGGCACTGGGGACCTGTTTAGGAGGGACACAGTGCACTTTCAGTCGAATATGCACCAGAAACCAGGCGAAAAAGAGGAGGGAGGGAGTGACCATGTCAAAAGCGGCACTTTCCTACAGTGTCGAAGTCACCTCTGAAGCCTTATGTCATGTCAGCCATGGCAGGGATGCAGTAGAGGCCCGTAAGGCTGGCAGTGGTCTCATTGCCTGGCTGTATAAAGGGCTGTGATCAGCCAGCTGGTGTGAGTGATGTGGCGCAGTACTCACTGTCGGCATCTTCTGGCACTGTCCTGGAGGGACAGCTTTCCATCGCCCTTGGAGCCCAAAGGAGAGCTCGACCCCAGACTGAGGACTGCTTGTCGCCCTGCAGATTCTGAGGCACCTGCTTCTTCTACAACCTCTGCACTGAAGGTTTTGGGGATGTTGCTTTGCAGCTGCACCATCTTGCTCCGAGCAAACCGCTGGAGGCTTCATTGTACTCTGGCGACAAGCAAAAGTTGCAGATCACGTGCTTATCATGCCAGGAGCATTTGGAGTGGCAGTGTAGAGAATACAGAAATAGGGTCCTTTCCATTTTGGTCTACACATTCTTCAAGCAGGTGGCTGAGGAGAAAGGCCAAGGAGGCTAAAGCCCCAAATAAGTATCAACGAATATCTGGGACTGTACCCGATGGGACTGAGGTTGAGAACTGCAAATGCAATTGTTGTTAACAGTAGTGGAAGCACTGGAAGGCCCCAAAGATGAACACCATGCAGCACTGACTCAGAGCTTCAGTGGCACACATCTGAACCCAAAGTCGAAGAAACCAATCTAATGCTGCAACCAACCATAGGACAGGACAACTGGTGACTCGAAAAACTTCTTTGAAGAAAAGCAATTTGTACATCTCCAAGCCCAACATTAGATGGCAGGAGTAAGCAGAGCATGTATATCTACAACTACACATGCCACAAACATACAAGTTCATGTTAAAGCTCCTAAATTACACCTCACTGCCTGGACTACTTTTCTTCTTTTAACTCCAAGATTAAAAATAAGTATTGATAAAAGCATTTAGAGCTTTTTCAGGCACTGCTTCTCGGTTTTCTCCACCCGCATGAGAATACTACAAATACTAGACATTGCATCTTTGTATCTTTATTCCTACAAGTAGATACTTTTACGGTAAGGAATCTGCAGCTAGGTAGAGTCTCTACCAAATAAATTGTTACCTAACCGAAGTAACTTGTTCATTTGCTAGAGACTACTTAGCCACATATTCTTTACTTTAGAATAGATACCCAAGCAATACCTGTAGGAATCTGGCTCTGTATATGCTATACCAAAATGAGGTATGGTGTGCACAGAGTCCAGGGATTTCCCAAAGGCTTAACAGAGGATAAGGTAGATAATATGAACGCTCATTTTTGTGGTAGTGTACAATACCCTCCTTGGTCAAAGGGCCCTTGGTACCTGTGGTACCTTTTACATGCAACTTAGCTGTGTGTCAGGGGTGTGTCAATTGTGGAAGCAATGGTACAGTTTAGGGAAAGAACACTGGTGCTGGGGCCTGGTTAGCAGGATCCCAGCACACACTCAGTTAAGTTAGCATCAGATATTAGGCAAAAAGTGGGGAGTAACCATGCCAAAAGGGGCAGTTTCCTATATCCACCTCAGGGGTAGGACACTCTGCATGAATCTTCCGAATTTTCTCTTTAAAATGCAGAGCCAGAAGGGGTGTGGTCAAAATGGTGAGCAGCTAAGACACACTTCCCAGTATCTCCGCCACCTGCCAAAAATAGCCACATTGAGCATCCTTCACGCTGTAGATTTTGCCCCCCACAGCCTTCCCCTGACTAGTGAGGATGCTGCGGACCACGCGGAAGGCCCTCAGAACTTTCCCCCATGCCACTGGAGTCTGCGACTGGAGTCAGAGGAGGCACCCGGATACATAATATGTTGCGGGCGGCACGCGCTGCCTGAAACGCGTGACCCCAGGAGTGGGGTAGCCTCCTTACTCTGGAGCACACTGGCGAGTGGGGAGAGCCCGCTGATGCCCCTGGCTGCGGCGGTGAGTGACACGTCCACCTCCCTCCCCCCCCCTCCCCCCCCGTTGTCCCAGCAGGACTCCACTGCCGATTCAACCCTTCTGGCCGGCAGTGTGGTGACTGGCCCGTGGCTGGTGATGCTAAGGTCTGGACATATGCCGCGGCAGCTGGCATGCGATAAAACCAGCTGACGTGGAGAGGCCTACAGGGGCTTGTCCCAATTGCGAAGGCCTAGCTCTGCTCCTCCTGTACACAGCGTTTACTGGGGAATACACCTGCCTGGAGGATGCTTCGCAGTACTGCTGACTGGCAGCTGCAGGAGGTTGGGTTGGAGAGGCCCCTGCGATCTTTCTGACTGCAGCACAGGAAAAGCTGGTGAACTGTATGCTCACGGCACGACGGATACCTGATGAATCTCCCTCCGCACTCCGTGCGCAACTCATACATGCTAGTGGCCTGGACCTGTGCCGTACACTTGTGCTGCACTCTGCCTGATACGCACCTCTATCAGCTAAATCACTACTCTCCTCACCTGCTATCTGGAAGGCCTGCGTGCAAACTTACTCCAGGCTTTCTTGTTGGAAGCTCATCCAGCAGCTAACCTCAGGTAGTCCCTGAAGCTTCTCCCAGGAGGTGCGCATTCCTAGTGAGATTGTTCTTCTTGCACAGGAGGATGCTCCCAGCGGGACCTGCGCTGTGAAGGGTCCCTCGCCTTCATTGTGTGGCTTGCTCGGGCCTGGGGGAGGAAAGAGGCCCCACCACTCTCTGTGACTGCCTGAAACCCAGGGGTGGACACCACTACCACGTTTGCAGGCAGGAAGAAAAAAAGGTTGCGCTCTCGCAGATACGTTGATGAGGCCCTCAGGTACCCACTGGAGATGGCGCTTATGCTGGTGAGCCAGTTTGTGGGCCTGAAACCAACCTTGCAGATGGCGCGCTGATGTGGGCCTTCTTCGAATCCCTGTTCATCCCCCTCCATGACGACCACAAGCAATCAAGAAAGATCTCTCAGTTGATCTATGGGATATATGCCCTGACTTGGATATTGGTGAGAGGGTCTCTACTCTACAGGACAAAGATAATGGTCGCAGCGAGAAGATAGAATGGCTTTAGCAAGAAATCCTTCAGCCACAGGACCAACAACTAGACCTACAGGCACACATATAGGATCTGGAGAATCACTCTAGATAAAATAATATCTGCATCAGAGGCGTCCTGACTGCTGTGGAGGGAACCGACCTTAATGACTATGTCACAGCTCTTTTTCGAGACATATTAGGTGATACTCCTGAAGTAGACAAAGTTGGACTCCTGAAGTAGACTAAGTTGGACAGGCTTCACCAAGTGGGCCCCCCATGGCTGGCAAAAGCTCCTCCTCCACATAGCCTGACGTGCTTGCATGATTTCCAACTGAAGTAATCCATCCTGCGCAAGGCCCGTGCTCTGCATCCACTCCAATTTAAAGGCCACTCTCCCTTGCTGTTTCAGGATGTCACGGCCATCACGCTGCAGAAGCGGTACGCTTTTCACCCTGTCACTGACCACCTATAGAACACTGATATCTTTTACAGCTGGTGCCACCCCTTTTGGATTGTCTTCCATCTAGAAGGGAAGCTACATCAGATCCGATCCTCCCAGGAGGCTTGCCGCATGGTGGGTCTTTAGGAGACTCCTACAGATGACCGACCAGCTAGCCCGAGAGGTCTAACATCACAGACCCGTCAACTTAAACGCCGCCCGAATTGTGGCACTGGGGTGGCTCATCAGGATCCTGAAACTATGGCCTTAGAAAGACAGGATGTCCTGGAATCGCTCTCAGGGAACACAGACAAAGCATTCTCTTCCTAAAAACTGGAAGTCTGCTTTCAATCTCAGCATGCGGCGGAAGGGTACAGTGGGGCAGACTCTGCCCTTTTGATTTGGACCTATCCTTTGTCTCTCCCGGAGTGGACATCTCTTCAGCTGCATTTTACTTGTCTGGATCACGTGCTAATTTATGTTTCCATGGACAAAGGAACGTTGTGTTTTGGATTTGAGGGTTTTCTTCTGTTGTTTTTGGGGGGTTTCTTCGCTACCCTGGCTCCTTCAACTACCACTGCCATTCCTGACGCCTTATCTGTCGTTGCAAAACATGGGACTAACGACCTCAGGATGTGAACCACCAAGGCCCTAAAGGGACCTCTCCAGATGCCTACATAATTCCCTAAGGCACTATGGAACTTATAAATCTTAGTCTTAATGTCCAGGGTATAAATAACTGCTGGACCTGGCCCTTTGTACAGGGTCATTTCTCAAACTTTTTGCCTTCTCCTCCTAATTTTTTCTGACCCTTTTTGGCTGACATGACTACTCAGGTCACTTTATCACTGCTAAATAGCGCTAAAGTGCATGTGCTCTCCCTTGTAAACGTGGTATGATTGGCTTATGCCTGATTGGCACATTTAATTTGCCTGCAAGTCCCTTGTACAGTGGTATCCCTTTACCCAGAGTCTGTAAATTAAATGCTACTAGTGGGCCTGCAGCGCTGCTTGCGCCACCCACTGAAGTAGCTTTTCAAATCTGTCTCAGGCCTGCTAGTGCAGGGCCTGCGTGCGTAGTTTGCTGCCAGAGGCACCTGGCATCTAAATCTACTTGCCAGGCCCAGAACTCCCCTTTTATTACATGTAGGTCACCCCTAAGGTAGGCCCTAGCTAGCCCGATGGGCAGGGTGCTATGTATGTAGAAGGCAGGACATGTGCCTGGTAGCGTGGCCTCTCGTGGTAGTGCCAAACAGCTTATTTGGTTTCTCACTGCTGTGAGTGCAGCCTTCTCATAGGATTGCATTGGAAATGCCCTGCCTTATGTCTAGGGGTTACTGTCTGATTTATGAGGGGTAGCGTAGGCATGTTTGGTATGGATGTAATGATAATGAGAAATGCTGCTTACTGGTGTAGGTGGAATTTTTATTACCATTATAGAAATGCCACTTCTAGAAGGTGAGCATTTCTCTGTGCTTATGAATCTGGTGTTTTGTAGCTTGACTCCCGTCCATGCCTGGCATACTTTTCAGACAGCCTGGACACAGGGAGGGTGGAGGTGTCATAGAGGTGCATCTACATATTGAATGGTCTTCCTGGGCTGAGAAAAGGGAAGGCGGGGCACACTTGCATCTTTAAAGGCTGTGCCCTGGCCTCACACAAAGGGCTTGTTTACCCCAACTGATGTTTGGAGCCTGTGCTGGCAGACAGAGGGGACACTCTCAGAACCTGTTGTAACTGGTTGAAGCCTCCTCTCCACCTCACTGAAAATGCTTTGCAAAACTGAGTATAAGTACAGGGGTTTTGTCCCCATAAAAACACACAAGAAACCTACTTGGAACTGGACACAGAATGCTGCTGGAGGGACTCACCCGGAACCGCCTAGGACTGCTGCTGCTGTGCTGACCTGTGACCTTTTGGTCACTTGGAGGAACTGTCACTGTCTGCATCCCCTTTGTGCTGGCCTGCTGCCTTGTGCTCCATCTTTTGTGTCCCCCAGAGGCTAGGTGCTGTGGCCTCTGCCATCGTCTGCTTGAAGTGGAGGAGCGGTGCTTAATTGTAATTGTATAACGCCTGGAGAAGTGCTCTCTTTTTACTGGATTTCAGTGCCTTTCTTCAATTGTTGAGCACTTCGAGGGTGCCTCGTTCATAATTTTGGGATCGTCTGGAGAGAGTATCCTTGGTCCTGTTGCCGCAATAATCTCTGTTGCGTGTGTTTTCGAAGCGCGTTGGAAACGAGCTGGGCTGTGTACCCCCGGGACCCAAGAAGGTGAATCTCTGATTCGGTGCTCCCCGTTGGATACCCCCGGGGCGCAGGAGGCTGTCAAGAGGCACCACCGGGGTACAAGCAGGCACCTCCTATGGTGCGTCACCGCCGCGGCCCAGGAGGACGGCACTGCCCATGCTAGCGGCCGCTCCCTCCCACTGGAGGTGAGAGGACGCAGCAAAGCTGTGCCCTCATGGCAGAGACCCTGAAAAGCCTCAGTGTGGAGCAGGGCTGCTTAATCTTGCTGTAGGTGCACCACTGGATTGGCGCCCTACAGACTTTTGATCACCACCCACTCTCCGGTGCGTCCTTACCGCAGCTGGTAGGACGAGAGGGAACCCTCCTCACAGGCCGCATTCCTGGCCAACCCAACGGGGCTCCATTACCCCCTTAGGAGCCCAAGAGCAACTTAGCTGCCAGAGGTGGCCGCCAACTCCCCCCTGAGCCTAACCGCAACACAGGAGCCTGACGCCCTGCAGGCTCAGAGTGAAGACAGTAACTGGCGCAGTAACTCCCAGGAGAAAAAGGTTATTTTTGATTTATGCCATGAGAAGTGCTCATGTGATTGCATGATCAGGCTGACATGTGAATTGCTTTTCATTTAGGGGTGGGTTCTTCATGCCATAATAGGTGCAATCACGATAATGTCTTGGCACTGCTGACCCTGCCTTTATGGTGATATATTTTGCTGACTTGCCATGTATTTTCTAATATTCCTTTTAGGGGCATTTTATGACAAGTGCAATCCTTTAGTAATGTTTTCCTGAGTACTGATTATGTTGCAGAATAATCAGTAACCTAGGTGTCTATGCGACTACTGCTGGTTTTTGCAGGGTAACAATACTGTGTAATGTTCTGACAACTGCTTGGGTAGCAGGGTATTATGGACATGTTTTGTTTGGTCTAATTAGGTTATGTATAATACAGTTTATTTTAATATAACTTGGTGTTGTGTTCCTTTGCGGTGTATTTATTGAGTAACGCGAGTTGTGTGCGCTGTGCAGACGCTTCACACATTGCCTGCGGGTTAGGCCTGACTGCTCGTGCCAAACTAACAAGGGGGTGAACAAGGGTTATCCTGGACATGTAACTCTCTTGCCCTGACTAAGGGAGGTGGTTTCTGTCTGGCTTAGGTGTATACCCTAGCCAACCAGAAATCCCATTTCTAACAATAACCCTTTGAAGCGGTTAGCTGTCCCATCGCTTCTTCAGCAATCGGAATGCAACATATGTCTCATAATGCATTTTCTCACTAAGGATGTCCATAGGATGCATTCCCGCTGGTTCCCATGTCAGTACTGGTCCTCTGACTGTACTAAGAAAGTCTCCACCCAAGCCCCAAGCAGAGGTAAAGGGGTGCCTATTGGCACTTAGGCTCAAGCTAGGCTTCTTACATCTCACACTAGTGAACATTTACGCCCCCAACACCCAACAAGAGGCCTTCATCATGAACTCACTAGCGCCTGTACTTCAGACACCTGACGGAGCCATACCGGTGGTGGTGGTAGGGGGTGGTGGGGGTTGGGGGGGAGCGGGAGATTGTACTTGCTACTTAGCTCACCATAAGACTTATGCGTATATAGACTATTTCTTTGCCACACCTCACATGCTGTCAATTACCTCGGCTGTTTCCATCGCCCCACGCTTCCTGTCTGACCATGCCACCCTAATCCTCACACTGCACCTGTCGTCTTCCCAGCCCCCTTGCACCACTTGGAGGATACGAAGCTCCGCTCCACTGCAACGGTTGACTCACTCCACCAAACAATTGTACCCTATGTACAGGTTAACAATAACGGTGAGACCTCCTTGGCCTCAGTCTGAGAGGCTTTAAAATTGGTAATCTGGGGAGAACTGATAGCCACATCGGCGGGCAAGAATAAACAACGCTGTTATAAGCGATGCAGCCTGGAAGCTGCCATCTCTGAACTGGAAACAATTCATAAATGTACGGGGCGCACAGGATCTGGAGGGACCTGGATAAGGCTAGATGTCATCTCAAGCACTTGGACAAGGCTGATGATGCAAACATAAGTTCTACTTGGGGAGCAACCACTGTGGGCGTATGCTTGTGTAGTAAAACCCTTGCAGGCTCTGTTAAATTAGCCTTGGCCTTTATGCGCCAGATCAGGCCCTGACCGACGACCCCTCAGACTATATACAACCCAATACCCTTACTGCTCTCCCTGGGGTGGAGGCGGTCGCACTTGACTGGCCCATCCAAATCGACTAAGTAATCACAGCAATAGCTCATCTAAAAACAATGAAATCACCCAGACTGGATGGCTTTACTGCACTTTTTTTTTTTTTTAATAAGACGTTCCGTACAGTCTTCGCCCCTCTGCTGACTCGCCTGTTTAACTCCTTTGCAGAGACAGGGGCACTTACAGATTCCATGCTAGATGCTGCTATCAGTGGTACCCAAGCCAGGCAAGGACCCGACCCGCTGTAGTTTGAACAGACCCATTAGTCTCCTCAACTTCGACGCAAAACTCTTTACTACTGCCCTTGCACACTGCCTTAACCCTCTTATGCCGGATCTCATTGATCCGGACCAGGCTGGATTCATACCCTTGCACCAATGCAGAGATAACACTTAGGGCCAGATTTAGGTACGTTGCAAATTGCGACTTGCAATTTGCGAGTCCGAGCGACTCGCAAATTGCAACTCGCAATTTGCTATGCAGAAAGGTGTCTCAGACACCTTCTGTGACTCGCAATGCAAGTCTGGGCACTCACAGGGATGGTGGCCTGCTGGAGACAGCAGACCACCATGTCCGTGACTGCTTTTAAATAAAGCAGTTTTTTTTCCCCATCTGCAGCCCGTTTTCCTTAAAGGAAAACGAGCTGCACTTGGAAAAAAATACCGAAACCTTTTGTTTCGTTTTTTTTTTCAGAGCAGGCAGTGGTCCATAGGACCACTAACTGCTCTGAAAAATATTTGTGTGATCATTTACAAAGGGGAAGGGGTCGCGGTCGCAAATCAACTTACATCGCGTTGCGAGTCGCAAATAGGAAGGGAACACCGGTTCCGCAAAATGCGTTTCTGCATCGCGTGGGGGCTTTTGCGCCTCGCAAACTGGGTTTTTCGCCGTTTGCGAGGCGCAAAAGCCTTGCTACATCTGGCCCTAAGTGCCTTCTCCACTGTACTGATAAGACGCATTGATCACACCGTGAGGCCCTCCTCCTGTCTATTGATGCGGAGAAGGCGTTTGATCGCCTTCACTGGCCTTACATCTCTGAAACGATGCGTCGCTTTGGAATCGGGGAACGATTCTGTAAATGGGTCCAAAGTGTATACAGTGCAACCAGAGCAATTCCGTCGCTGGTGGGAGGGTGAATGTAAACAAATAAGTAGTCTATTTGACACTCAAGGACTTATTCCCTTTGCCCAACTGAAAGATGACTACTTTCTGACAGACGTCAATCACGTACACTACCTCCAGGTCTGCAACTGGATGACAAAGCCAGGAGTCCAGCCTAGAGCAAACAGACTGCTGACACCCCTTTAAAGGGGGCCCCTACTTAAACTACATATCAAACGCCTTATATCCAAACTCTACACATTCGTGACTTGGGAGGGCAGTCTACCCAAACCAAGTGACAGCTGCAGTGGGAATTGGGTACAACAGTGGTTCCCAAACTGTGGTCAGCGGGCCCCTGTGGGGTCTGTGAAGCCTTCTCAGGGGTCCGTGACTGCTTAGAAAATTAACTATTATTAACAGATTAATTAAGCGTATATAAATAAAGTGGCTAAATGTGCAGTTTAAAACACTGTAAATGTCAAGGAATTTGAAATTGGAGGTTGAAAATGTAATTTGTTTCCTCAGATTGATTCGTGGGAGCAGTGCTGATGCATCAAACAGAATAATTTATGGACAAAGTGTGGCTTCAGTTGAATTTAGAAAAGCTCAAACCTACCTTTTAACATTACAATTTGTATTTTGATAATTTTATTTGTCTGCAAATTGATTAAAATGAGTTATCCTTAGGGTATGTCTTTGAAGGTATGCTGTTTCTGTATTTTGTATGTATTGTTTTGAGGTTCAAATCATTGACAATATTTATGCCTGGGTCCCCGGCTTCCAGTAATGATTCAGGGGGGTCCCCGGATTCGAATAATGATTCAGTGCGGGTCTCAGGGTTTCAGTAATGATAAAGTGGGAGTCCACAGAAGCCTAAAGGTTGAGAACCACTTAGGTAGAACACCGACAGCCAAGAAGTGGAGAGACATTTTCTAGAGAGTTCACCAAACTATATACAATGTAACTGGCACTGAATCGACATACAAAATTGTCTCTTACTGGTACCTGACCCTCGCCTTGCATCCATGGATGGAACGCATCGCGCTCTTTAGAGGGCTGGCGCAGCTGTGGCACCAGTGGGACCCTTGTACGCCTCCTATGTCACTGTCCGAAGCTCAAGCGATACTGGGATCAGGTTTTAGATGATATGGACACGGCTTTTGACACCTATCCAAGATTCCAAACCTACACACTCCTGAGTCTCCGCAACCCTTTGACATACCTGCTACGCTCAGTTCGAAGGAAGACAAATGGCTCTTGCTCTCACCACGGCCCAGCAGGTTATTCTCTCCCTCTGTGGTACTGACAAAACACCAGCCCAAAATTCCTGGCTATATAAATTTTTGTTTGACCTGGGGATGGAGAAGATAGCTAAGTCTACAGAGGTGAAATGTGCTGCACAGGGGAACTGTGGATCCCTTCATATGTCTCCTTTCTTCTGAATTCCGTGATTTAACTTGCCCCGTCTATTTGAAACTTCTGCGGCTAAACCCTGACCAGAATCCCAGCGAGACCATCACTTTATTGACACACACCACATAACGTCCATTCCCCTCTTAATTCACTGCAGCAACCTGACAGTGGCTTATACAGAAGCAAGGCACCAGGGGAGGATGGGTGGCATTTATTGTGTTCTTTCTTTCTTCTACACGGCTTCCTGCAATGTTTGATGGTGCCAGCGGCCTATGGGCTTCCGCTGTTTCAGTTGAATGTTTAACACGCTTTGCTTGTTGTACCGCGGCAGGTCCTGTTGGGTGTAGGCTAATTGCTGTGTAACCATGGTTTATGCTTATAATAATAGTAAACATAATTATTCCATAAAATACAGAGCCATTTCATTACAGAATTCTTGAGAATTTTCCACATCTATCTGCAGCAGCGGAGACATGAAGGAACGAACCATATCAAACAGTTCATTTGGTGCATTCAAGGAAGCTCTAATCTTCTGGGCAAAAAAAGCTGATTTAGCCTCCACCAATTTATATTTAGCGGTTAGCTCTCCAAGTCTAAGTTTCTGTACCATATCCATGGACAGTTTGCATTTCCTCTCCTGCCTCCTACATTGCCTTTGCAGCTCCTCTGAATACCACTGAGCTGATAATTTCCTCCTACCATTAGCTTTAACTTTGGTCATTGGGACTACCTCCTCCATGGCTGACCTAACCCAATTATTGAAATTCTCTCCTAGGGGACCTCGTTGTAAAGTGCCCATCATTTTAAATTTCTCTAGGGCCTGAACAAACTCCCCTATTTTAATTTCCCCCCCAATTTCTTCAGCCTTTTTGCATGCTGTAGTGATAATTCATTGGCTGTGTCCCCTGAACCTTAAAGGATACCAGCCTATGATCTGACCAATCTACCTGTGAGCACTCCAATGTCATGGAGATCTTATGACTGGTAAAAACCCCCATCAAGTCTGTGATCAACTTCATGTGTAGCTGAACCTACTCGTTGGGTCAAGCTAAAGCTGGTCATAATATCTAGAAAAGATCTGTTGTCTCGTCTCGCTCGTCCTCTCTATTTAGATTAAAATCCCCCCCAAAAAATAGGTTGTTGCCTGTAATATATGGCTCCAATAACCGTGGCCAATTCGAGATAAATTTAGTTTTATGTCTAAATAGTCCAATATCTCAACTTCTTTCTCTTCTTGCTTGAATTTAAGTTTTCTTTTAGGTCAGGTGCCTAGCTGGCAAGACCTCTGTACAGGCGAGTAAGCAGTTTTCAAATATAGAATTACACAGTTTAAAATCAAATCTAAAGAAAAAATATTTTCTGGTTTATGCTGGCAGTGAATATAGGGTATTTAGCATATTTAAGGAAGGATTAACCCAATTCAACACCCATAGCTCACCTACAGAGTAAGATAGCTACATGGCATCTCGTCAGTTATAGAAGTATTTCAGCCTTTTCACAAGACCAGCATACATTAATAGGGCATCACTTTTGTTCGCCTACTGTTCACCAAAACATATAATTATACACCATCCTTTATGGTTAAGGATGAACACCTACCTCACAGACCAAAGATGCTGTTGTGGTTTTACCAACTCCTGGGGGTCCCGACAAGAGGGCTGCTTTAAAAGTGGAACCATCATCCTTTCCCCCAAATTTACTGAATTTGGATGCTGAAAGTAACAAAGAAAAGGAAAAAATTGTACTGTCACAACATTTATGGACTTATAAGAAGATTTCATTGTTTTTGTTCTTCCTTTTAATTATCTGTGTAGAATTAACAGGTATTTAAAGGTGGCAATATCGTTTAGAAAGGTGAGCACAAACCTGCAGGCTTGTGTGAATGCTCAGTTTTACTCAGCTTAACGATGAATACAAGCCAGTATCAAAATGCTAAGTGGTGATGTCAATAAAATGAATGTTATTGCAATTCACAGAACATTTTCACAGCTCTAAAGAGATTCATTCCTTTGCAGTCTGAAAAGTACACCTACCCATACTTAGAACTCAACATTTCTAAAACAATTTGTTTCTACTTATTATGGCTGTTTATGCCATAGCATGCTCAACATTGCCAAGAACTATGCAGAACTAAATTACTGTAATAAATCTGTCAACCTGACATATGCCTTTTGAGACACTAGATTTATATGCAACACTACCACATTTCTACCAAAACCTAAGTCGGTTACTTTCAGTAACAGTATGTCTAAATTATCCTGCAGATTCCTCACCTTATCACTATCCCCAGACACTAGACAGAATTCAGTAGCATTCTCCCTCCAGTAATGCCAGTTGCTGTCACACAACGCTAATCAATCTACAAATAACACTGCCTGGCGTGCTAGTGTCAGTTCTTTACGTTTGTCTGCACCCAACTGAGGCAAGTAACAAGGAAATAAATAAGCGCAAAGACAGCCAACAACTAGACAGAAGAATATTACAATGTGTCGGAACATGACAGCATTATCTCAGAAGAGGAGCAAGGAAGGTGTTAAGAAATCTTTGGGAAGAGAATGATGTGAACTTGGAATATTGTTGCAAAGGTTAAGTAACATTTTCTCCTCACACTTGACCTTAAGAATGAGTCCTAAAATGGTAAGACCTAGAAGAGAGGCAGAGTAGTGTTGTTTAACAAAGGAAAGCATGCAAAACAGTTCTTAAGAAATAGCCAGCACTCCACGAACAAGCTACTAGACAGTAACCAACAGAACCCAGTTCAGAGGGCCACGGGGCAAAGGAGTAGCCACTGGGTCCAACTGCGGGGGTTGAGGCCTTTTACTTTTGATGTCCGGGGGCCACAATCTACAATGGCTCCTGAGCAACTGGTCCAACTACCCCTTCAGCACTTGACGCTCAGTGGTAGCGCAGGTCGAACAGTCCAAGGATTTTTTTTTTTTTTAGGGTAGCTAGGCATTGAGGGGTGAATACAGGCTTACAACTCAAAATACATTCAGTAACAACAATAAATGATTGTACAAACACTTGCTTTTATACAAAAAGTACTCATGTACCAACACAAAGTAAAATATAACATCCCCAAACAATACACACAGTCCCCGGAGCTCAGGCTCCATTTTTTTTACATTACAAAAACAACAGGGTTGTAATTAAGCTTCACCCAGACCCCTTTGAGGTTTGTTGGGTTACCCTCTGTGGTTGGTAAAATACCAGTTTTTTTTTTTTTTACAGGCTTTTTTTTTTTTTTTTTAGACACTAGTAGTTTATAGACAACATTCAGGTTAAACACCACTAGTAGTTTCAGTCTCACTCTTACTTAAAGTAAAAAGTGTTTCAGTTCTGAAGCACTATATGGCAGGCAAGTTCCCCCGGGTCCGTCTTGCCCATATCAGTCTTAAGACCTGCATGACCGGAGTCTCCGAGTGCACTGCAGCGTCTGTCTCCAGTGAGTTCCCCACATGCGGGCGTTGCAGGGGCAGTGGTCAAGTGTCCTTGAGTTCCTTACATGCGGTCCTATGAAGGCAGCCGTCAGGGGGTCCTTGATGCCCCTCCGATGCTGGTAATATTCCTTGGGTCCTTTCTTCTGGGTGATGGATTTAACTACTACTTCTTGATGGTGTCTTGACCAGCCCACGCTCTGTCTTTTCCCGGTGGCCCATGACATCCCTGGTCACCGCCCTTACTCTGCACACAGGCTGGTCAAAGGCAGAAGTATAGCAGAACTTCTCCCCCTCGCACAGCTTGACTGGCTGCTTGACAGCCTTGAGCTCCCCTTCTTGTAGTCCATTTCCAGACTCAAAATGTGATTTAGAGTCTTAGTCTTTAAAGCTTATGTTGGGTTTCTGCTTCCTTTTAAACTGCCCTCACTCTGCTGGACTTCCCTCCCTCCAGAAAGAAGTCTGCAATAGCAGAAGCAGTTGCAAATCTGATAGCCTCACAACATAGGCCATGGGAGTAGCCAGACATTCCCACCTGGATTCAGCCACAGTGATATGTTTTTCAAAATGTTACCCCAGGGCCTCAGCCACACTCTTAATGATTCATCTTCCTAATATGTGCCCAGGCCCCTTCCCAGTGCCCTGCATAGGCCTGACTCTCCCTTCCTCCATTGTATCACACACAGTTCACAGGAATGCAGCAATCCACATAACTGTCTAATGTGGGGTTGGAATACCTCCTCATACTCCTCCAGCTATCCCTGGGTCTCCCATAATGGAACCCAGAATAGTACTCTACCATTCACAGGCACAGATATATCCAGCACATGTATATAACACACACACAATGCCCAGTACTGCATTATTCCTTGTACTATACAATTGTACTATACCATTCACTGGCACACATGCACAACGCACAACACAGCATTACACTCCAATCCGATGTACGCCAAGAGTGAGTTAAGCACACAGTAACGTAACTTTAAATGAGTCAGTCAGTAGGCCTCACTCCAGTCACACATGTAAAAAGGCCGTTTCACTCATACTGAGGACTACAAGGTATACTGCCACCAATGGACATGCACTGTTTAACTCCTGAAGGTAGTATTAATTTACCACTATGCAAGCAGCGTTTGGACGCCCCTCCTAGTTTAAAAAAGCCAAAACCGTGAGATAGGCCTCTGTCATGGCATACAAGCACGAACCATGTTCCCCCATGACAACAGACATCAGCATCAGAGATCAAGACATCATTACAGTTGAGGCACTCAAAGCAAGAGAACACATCCATCACCATGAGAGGGACTTTTCCATCCCAACAGTAATGTTTGGCAAAGGCATGCAGAGAAGTGTAGGAAGGTGCTGTAGGAATCTGGCCTGGTGTGTGGTGAATACCTATGATATTATCACCTTATACCAGGTCCAGGTATCCCCTTACTAGTGAAGTGTAGGCAGTGTCTAGAAGCCAGGCTTTCTAGAGGTAGCTGTGGATGAGCAGCCAAGGCTTATCTAGGAGACATGCAAAGCTCATGCAATACCACTGTAGTCACACAGCACTTACACACATGTGTTAAAAAAGGTGCTTTATTTTAGTGACACAAGTACTAAAATACTATATAGGCAACCCTCCAATAGGAGGTATGTAAACACACTATATACGTACAATAACAATCAGGAATAAGCATAAAAAGCAATAGAAAACAGCGAGAAAGCAATAGGCAGTACAGAAGGAATAGCCGGCGACCAAAACATATACTAAGAAAGTTGAATTCGAAGGTTGAGTCCCCACCCAAGGAAGTGGAATCATTTAGAGGGGAGCTGGAGGTGCTAGGAAACCCCAAAGGTAGGTACTGGAGTACCAACCAGTGACCAGGAGGAAAAAGGTAAGTTACTGGTTCTACCCAAACTGTAGGAAGCTGGCCTGGTGTGTGGTGGGTACCTATGGTACTTACACCTTATACCAGGTCCAGGTATCCCTCTTAGTGAAGTATAGGAAGTGTCTAGAAGCCAGGCTCTCTCAAGGTAGCTGTGGATGAGCAGCCAAGGCTTATCTAGGAAACATGCAAAGCTCATGCAATACCACTGTAGTCACATAGCACCTACACACATGAAAGAAAACACTCAGTTGTACAAAAATAAAGGTACTTTATTTTTGGAACAAATCACCACAAAATACCAGAAAGGTGACCCACCCTTAGGAGGTAAGTAATACACTAAATATATACACTAGTAATCAGACATAGGCATAGAAAAGGTTAGAAAACACTGCAAATAGCAATAACCAATAGTGACCGTATGGGGGAGCACAAACCATATACCCAAAAAAATGTAATGCGAACAAGGTGCCCCCCCCCCCACCTAGGTAAGTAAAATGTGTAGAGGGGACCTGGCAGTACTAGAACACCACAGAGGTAAGTAACACAGTACCCCCCAGCAACCAGGAATGCAGGAGTAAAAATTGATTTTCCCCAAACTACCCAAAAGGAGGAAAAGAAGACACACAGACAAGACTGCAAGAAAACCACCAGTGGATTTCTGACAAAAGAAGACCTGTGGACAGAGAGAACCAAGTCCAAGAGTGACAGTGGAGTCAGGGAAGAATAGGAGCTACTACCCACCCCGGTGTAGTTGCAGGAGTTGCTCAACAGTGATGAAGAACAGGTCAGCAAGGCAGCCCTGGAGCCGGAGAAGAGTTCCTGAGGGATGCAAATAAAGTACCACATTGGAAGGAAGATTACAGACGGGTGTCATTGCAGGAATTCCATCAACAAGCCTTGGCAAAGGCAAACTCACGGTTAGTGGAAAGGGGGTGATGCCGGGGACCAGCAGGGGCCTGGAGGACTCAACCCAGGAGGGGGAGACACAGGGATCCCTGAGCGTCGCAGAGAGTCCACAGGAGCAGAGGCAGCACCCACACGACAGGGACACAGGCGTCACACAAGAAGCCCAGGCAGCGCTACAAAAGAGGATCCCACGCCGCAGGACAGCCACGCAGGAAGATGTGCTTTGCAGGATGGAGTGCTGGGGGCTGGAGCTACACACCGCCTGAAGATCCCTTGGAGGAGATACAAATAAGCATTGGCAGCTGCAAGAGACGCAGTGCATGGGGGTACTGTCCTGCGTGGGACGGCAAAGGCATACCTCCACCAAAGTTGGACAGCTGGCAGAGAGGACCAAGAGGACTACTCCGGACTACCACCCATGATGCAGGATCCACGCAGCTCAAGATGAGGAGAGATCCACGCAGCCGGTAGTCTCTTCTTCTAGGGAAGTAACTCCTTCACTCCGAGGGAGATTCCTTCTTCTTCTTGTGCAGGCTGAAGAGATGACGTCTTCTGAAGCTGCACAGCTGGGGAAATGTTGTAAAGCTGGCAGAGATATGGAAACAAAGTTGCAGAAGTGTCTTCTTCGTTGTAGCAGAGTTTGTCGGTTCCTTGAGGGTCCAGTTGCGGTTCCAGTGGCCAGAAGTTGAAGCAGAGGTGGCAGAGGAGTCCTGCTGGAATCTTGCAAGCCGAATCTGAGGACCCACCCAAGAGAGAGACCCCAAATAGCCTTGGAAGGGGGATTGGTCACCTAAACAGGTAAGCACCTATCAGGAGGGGGCTCTGATGTTAGCTGCCTGGTCTGGCCACTCAGATGTTCCCAGAGTTCCCTGCCAACCTTGGAAACAAGATGGTAGAACCCAGGGACCCTCTGGAGGAGCTCTGAGCACCTCCAGAGGTGGTGATGGACAGAGGAGTGGTCACTCCCCCTTTCCATCGTCCAGTTTCGTGCCAGAGCAGGAACTCGGGGTCCCTGAACCAGTGTGGACTGGTTTATGCATGGAGGACCCCAAATGTGCCCTTCAAAGCAAACCAGTGGCTTGGGGAGGCTACCCCTCCCAAGCCAGTCACACCCATTTCGAAAGGGAGACGGTGTGTAGGAAGTTGGCTCTGTATATACCATCTCAAAGTAAGAAATAGTGTGCACAGAGTCCAAGGGTTCCCCTTAGAGGTTGATAGTGGCAACATTAGATAATACTGATGCTTTATTTTGAGGTAGTGTGGTCAAGCAGTAGACTTATCAGAGGGTAGTGTTAAGCATTTGTTGTACACACACAGGCAATAAATGAGGATCACACACTCAAAGACTTAACTCCAGGCCAATAGGTTTTATATAGAAAAAATATATTTTCTTAATGTATTTTAGAACCACAAGATTCAAGATTTGAGGTAAGTACATAAAATGCAAGGTACTTCACACAGGTAAGTATAGAACTTTGATTTAAAACAGTAGTACACAGTTTTGGTTAAAATGGCAATAAGCTATTTTAAAAGTGGACAAAGTGCAAAAATCAACTGTTCCTGGGGGAAGTAAGTTTGGTTAGTTTTTGCAGGTAAGTAAAGCACTTACACAATCAGTCTCCTGGCATAGGCAGCCCACCGTTGGGGGTTCAAGGTAACCCCAAAGTCACCGCACCAGCAACACAGGGCCGGTCAGGTGCAGAGGTCAAAGCAAGGCCCAAAACACATAGGCGTCTATGAAGAACAGGGGTGCTCCGGTTCCAGTCTGCTAGCACACAAAACACACCCTCAGCGACACAGGGGCGGCCGGGTGCAGTTTGCAAAGTAGGAGTCTGGTTTGCTATAGAAAGCAATGGAGGGACCCGGGGGTCACTTAGGCGATGCAGGCAGGGCACAGGGGGGCTTCTCGGGCCAGCCACGGACTGGGCTAAGATGAGGGCTGCCTGCTGGTCACTCCTGCACTGGTAGGTGGTTCCTCTCGGTCCTGGGGGCTACAGGTGCAGTGCTTAGTCCAGGCGTCAGGTTCCTTTGTTACCAGGCAGTCCCGGTCAGGGGGAGCCTCTGGATCCTCTCTGCAGGCGTCGCTGAGGGGGTGCAGGGAGGTCGTCTCAGGGTCTCCACGTCGTTGGAGACGTCTGGGAGTCCTCTCTGCAGTGCTGGTTCTCCTGAACTCGAGCCGGGGGCGTCGGGTGCAGAGTGTGAAGTCTCACGCTTCTGGCGGGAAGTGAGAGTCTATTTAAAGTTGTTTCAAAGTTGCAAGGTTGTTGCAGTTTCTGAACCGTGCCGCTGTTCTCTGAAGTTTCTTGGTCCTTTAGGTGCAGGGCAGTCCTCTGAGTCCTCAGAGGAGCTGGTCCCTCTGGATGTGTCACTGTGCAGGTTCTTTGAGTCTGAAGACAGGCTGTAAGGCCTGCTAGAGGGGTTGAGTTACCTATGCCACAGGCAGTGGTTGGTGGGCATGGGACCCCGAGAGGGATGCCATGTCGACTTCACCTTTTTCTTTTAACCAGCACCCCCAACAATCTGCAAAGGCAGTGCATATGTGCTAGGTGAGGAGTCCCTTACAGAAGCACAACACTTGCTGCAGCCCTTAGGGACCCTTCCTGGTCACAGAGCCCTTGGTACCACTGGAACCTTTTAGAAGGGACTTAGCTGAATGCCAGTGGTTAGCCAATCGTGGGAACAGTGGTACAGTTTAGGCAAAGAACACCAGTGCCTGGGGTGGCCTAGTTAGAAGGATCGCAGCACACTCTGTCAAGTCATCATCAATATCAGGTGGAAAGTGGGGGGCTAACCATGGTTACTCCAACTTTTTGCCTGTTGTCAGTATGTTTTGACTGTATTCACTGGGATCCTACTACCCAGGAACCCAGTGACTGTGCTCTCACCCTTTAAACTTGGTTGTTTGGACCAAAAATACCCCACATCCTCTTTCAGGATCCACCTTTGGTGTCTTGCAGCCTTCTTTGGGTCTTGCAATATCCTTCTCTAACGTCCTGTTGGTTGGTTTGTGTAGGAAAGTACCCTCTTTCTTGGTATGGTTACCCCCATTTTCTGCCTGTGGTCAGTATGTTTGACTGTGTCTACTGGGCCCCTGCTAACCAGGACCTCAGTAGTTTTTCTCTCCTCTATAAATTGTACCTTTTCCTACCCACAGTTGGCACACTGGTCCCCCCATGTAAGTCCCTAGTGTATGATACATAGGTACCCAGGGCATTTGGGTTCCAGGGAATTCCAATGGGCTGCAACATTTATTCTGCCACCCATAGCCCATGCAAAGGTTTCTGCAGGCATGCCATTGCAGTCTGCATGAAACGGGTGCATGCACCTGTTTCCACTACAGGTCACTACACCAGGTCACTAAAGGTCAACCTTATGGTAGGCTCTCTCTGCCCAGAGGGCAAGGTGCAGGTACCTGTGTGTAAGGGCACCTCTGCCCTAGTAGAGGTGCCCCCACAAACTCTAGATCCATTTTTCTGGACTTTGTGAATGCGGAGACACCATTTTACACATGTACTGGACATAGGTCACTACCCATGTCCAGCTACATAATGGTAACTACGAACCTGGGCATGTTTGGTATCAAACATGCCGGAATCATACTGTAATATGGGTGCAAGTATTGGAGGTATGATTCCATGCACTCCTTAGAGGACCCCCAGCGTTGCTTCTACCAGTCTTACAGGATTTTCTGGGCAGCCCAGCTGCTACCACCCCTCAGACAGGTTTCTGCCCTCCTGTTCCCACAATTGGCACAGCCCTGGCACACAGATAAGTCGCCTGTAAATGGTACCCATGGTACCGAGGGCCCTGTGGCCAGGGAAGGTCTCTAAGGGCTGCAGCATGTATTATGCCACCCTGGGGACCCCCCACTCAGCACATGCACACTGCCTCACAGCTTGTATGTGTTGGTGGGGAGAAAATGACTAAGTAGATATGGCACTCCCCTCAGGGTCCCATGCCCACATCCCATTGCCTGTGGCATAGGTAAGTCACCCATGTAGCAGGCCTTACAGCCCTGAGGCAGGGTGCACTATACCACAGGTGAGGGCATAGTTGCATGAGCACTATGCACCTACAGTGTCTAAGTCCTTTCTTAGACACTGTAAATGCAGTGTGGCTGTATTAAGTAGATGGGCTAGGATTTGTCATTACGAACTCTACAGCTCCATTATGGCTTCACTGAATACTGGTAAGTTTGGTATCAAACTTCTCAGCACAATAAACCCACACAGATGCCAGTGTTGGAAATATTGTATAATGCACACAGAGGGCATCCTAGAGATGCCCCCTGTATCTAAACAACCCTTTACTGTTAGGCTGACTACTCTATGCAATCCTGCCACTAAGGACCCCATGTGGTGAGGGCTTTTCTGCTCACTGAGGTCAGAAACAAAGCCTGCTCTGGGTGGAGGTGCTTCACACCTCCCCCTGCAGGAACTGTAACACTTGGCAGTGAACCACAAAGGCCCAGGCCTCCTGTTACAGTGCCCCAAGGCACTCTAGCTAGTGGAGATGCACGCCAACTGGACGAAGCCCCACTTTTGGCAGCAAGTCCAGTGGGAAAATTAGGTGAAACTGGGATCAGTAACCTCTCCAGCTGGGACCACCCCTAAGGTGTCCTGGCTGCTGCCTTCGTAGGACCGCAGTGGAGGAACTCTAGGACACTTGACCCCCTCCCTGCAGAATCCTCCATCTTGGTTTGAAGGACAGGGACCAATAGGTTTAGGAATGTGCCTCCCTCCCCAAAGGGAGTGGGCACAGGCAGGGTATAACAACCCTCCATGACAGTAGCCATTGGCTACTGTCCTCTGATCCCCGTAACTCCCTTAAGTCTAGGATTTAAGGGCACCCCTGAACCTAGCTCACAAGATTCCTGGCGACCTCAAGAAGAAAAGAAGAAAGAAGGATGGCAAAGCCGACCCCAGCAGAGAATACTTCAGATACCAACAGACTTGGCACCAGCCCTACCGGTCTGTCTACAGCTTCGGAAGCCCTGCTACATAATGGCAAGGCATTTTGCAGGACCAGCGACCTCTCCAAACCCCCAGAGGACTGCCTGCCCACTAGAGGATCAAGAACTCCTGAGGACAGTAGCTCTGTCCACAAGAAACTCCAAGAAGGACTCCAGAAATGCTATGGATCCGCCAATCCTGCCCACTCTACACCCGATGCACACGCCTGAGTCGAGGTGACTCACCAGCCCAGAGCAGGTCCCCGGTGATTCAGACCTTGTATCCACCCTGTGTTGACCCCTCCTGGCCAACACAACGATGCCTATTAAAAAGCATTGAGAACCCAATGCTGTGTTTGCACACTGCACCCAGCTGCCCCCTGTGCCACTGAGGTTGTATATTTGGTGCTAACCTGTGGCACCCACACTGTTCACCGAAACCCCCCAGGTCTGCCCTCTGAAGTCGTGGGTACTTACCTGCCAGCAGATCTGTTTCTGAGGGCCTCCAGTCTCCATAGGATCCGATTCTAAATCTAACAACAACTTTGTCCTCTGCATCTGGCCACCCCAGTGCTGCTAGGGGTGGGGTCATCTTGAATGTTAACCATGGACATCCTAACCCCTAGAGACTGGAACTGTATGTTGCGTACTTACCTAAAAAATGCACTAAGACCCCCCACCCCCGATTATTCTGAAAATACCACTGTCAACTTTTGAAAGTTAAAAGTGTTACTTGCCTGTAAACTGTTTTATTTTCCAAACCTAAAGTACATTTGATACATATGCTTGATACATACTTACAACTGTACTTACCTGCAACGAGAACCTTGTGGTTCTAGAAATAAAGTAGCAAATATATTTTCCCCATATAAATACATTGGCCTGGAGTTAGTTATTGAGTGTGTGCCCCATTTCCTGACTGAGTGTCAACAACAAATGCTTTGCACTATCCTCTTATAAGCTTAACTGCTCGACCACACTACCACAAAAGAGAGCATTAGTATTATCTTATTTTGCTTTCGGTTAGCCTCTGGGGTACCCCTGAACTCTGTGCACACTATATCTCATTGTGATATAGTATATACAGAGCCAGCTTCCTAGAAGACGACTGACTGGCAAGCCTGGGAAATGTAAACCACTGTAATGCCTCTTGTAAGAGTAGTGGAAGCAGCCACTCTGTGGGAGAGTGGGCGCAAATTCCCGATGGAGAGTCTTTCTTAGCCAAGGTATAAAATATTTTATTGTAAAGAGTGACCCAAAACAAGACAGTTTGATAGGTCACTACGTCTTTCTTGGTTCCAGCAAAACCAGCTTATCGTCCACTCACTCTGATCAACACAGTAAGAGACAGCTGGCCAAGATTCCAGCCTGCATAGTTTCTCCCCTTCCTTGGAAGTGTGGGGAGGGGTAAAGAAAGAAGAAAGGACAATATAGTAATCCTTGAGGAAGACAGACAATTTTAGGCAGGATAGACAGACGTGTACAGAACCAGCTGCTAAGATAAGATAAAGTTAAAGGTGGCTAGATCGTCAGTGTCTGCAACTTGCCAACCCTACATGATGAATAAAAAGCCACCTGGAAATTGTTCTTAGCATCAGAAGAAAGTAAATATCAAGATTAATCCTCACTGAGGAACAAATCAAGGCATAGGTGGAAGCTTTTTTAATAGATCATTTAGGAAGCACTGTGCTAAAGTCTATCTGAACAAAAAGTGCTGGTCATGAAAGAATAGGATTGCAGGTAAGTCCAACAAATACCATTCACAAGAGAGACCACTAAGCCTTGATGAGTAAGGGAAAGAGCAAAGTGCACAATGTCAGAAAGGCGTGCATCAAAAGGGTTTAAGCCTACACACTCGTTCCAGGAAACAAACAATCCAAAGGCCCAGACATGCCACCTTTTTATCTGGTTTTTAGGCAGCTAAGATAACATCTGCTACTATCCTCTGGAGGCAGGCAGGTGACATCTAACTGGCACCATTCAATCCTGATGCGCGTAGAAGTGTCTGAAGAATATGGGGGAAAACTCAACCATTGTGGCTCAAAAGCAGATTTCTTCTACGTGGGTGGAAGAAGCAGGGGCCGAATACAGAGTTCAAATACACAGACACACCAAACCCTGCTCATCTAATCTGTAGCAATGAGAATCAGTTGTGCTCAATCCTCATGCACCTTCTACATACCATTTAAAAGCAGCGGATTCTGAGGGAAAGCATAGAACAGGAACTGCAATGATTTGAACCAGAAGGTATTCCCACAGGGTGCAGAATATTAGGCATTTCTTTTTGAATATCATGTGTATGGGCATCCCAGTCAGGAGAAGATCCGTGAATCAGGATGGAGCATGCATTTATGATCCTTCAAAAACAGGCAACTCAAATGTAAAAGTACCTATTGGTCTTTTCACACTTCTGCTTGATCTTTTCAGCACCCCTGATTTTGAACCCTTGTGAACCTTATGGTCCTCTTCAAGACGGAAGTCTCCGCTTTAATTATCATTATAGTTGAGTTTTTCAATCCTGTTTAAGTTCAAATTTCATGACTTCTGTGCTTGCCTGCATTCCTAAAAACTTTCAAAAGATGCATAGATCTACTAAATTTTGATGACTGCTCATGACTCTCAGGAACTTTTACCTTTACCAAATCACCAACGTTCACTCTAGGCTTCTTTACCACTTTCCTTCCATCAACAAATTATTTCTGTTCAACAACCTTACTTTCTCTCTTTATCTCCACTCACCGTCATTCCCAACATGCCTTCATTCAACCAAGCAGGACACAACATGGTATTTCATTTTCTCCTCTGAATAATTCAAACCGACTTCAACCATTAGTGTCATGTGGTGTGACTATATGAATCCATCCATTTCTTTACTCAAACTTCCAATGTCTGTCACAATATTTAGCAACCTGAATTACCTTTTTAATGTCCAGGTTAGTCTCTCCACCATACTATTTGTTTCTGGATGATATAGCAAACGTTTTTTATGACTTATGTCCCTCTCATTGAAAAAATTAGTACAATATAAATTGAACTCCATTATCTATTAGTAATGACTTTGGGAAACCCTCTTCACTAAATATTTCTGTGAGAAAAGTAATAATACTTTTGGGATTATTAGAAAATTACATCTCAGGCAATCTGGAAAGCATATCTTTTCAAAACAAAATTTAACGTCCTTACACCACACCACTCGCAGAAGCAACAATGTCCATGGCAACCTCAACCCAAGGCCTTCCAGGTAATCACTTGATGACCATAGGCTGCTTCTTGTCTATTGTACTTTATCACTCCAAACATTCTCGTATTATTCTTTCCACCTGTCTATTCATCCCTGGCCACCAACAATCCATCCTTTAGTCTATTTTGCTCTAGATACCCTCTTATGTCCCTCAAGCACTATTTAACAGCCTGACAATGAAAATGTCACTTACCCAGTGTACATCTGTTCGTGGCATCAGTCGCTGAGATTCACATGGTATGCATGAGCTCGCCATCTGGTGTTGGGTCGGAGTGTTACAAGTTGTTTTTCTTCGAAGAAGTGTTTTCGAGTCACGGGACCGAGTGACTCCTCCTTCTGTGCTCATTGCGCATGGGCGTCGACTCCATCTTCGATTGTTTTCCCCGCAGAGGGTGAGGTAGGAGTTGTACTATAGTAATAGTGCCCGCGCAATGAAAAATGTAAGTATGTACCTATTAAAGGATTAAATAATATATATACAAATGTACAAAATTGAAGGTAATTTCTGAACTGCTACAGGCTTCCGGGGAGGTGGGTGGGTCCATGTGAATCTCAGCGACTGATGCCACGAACAGATGTACACTGGGTAAGTGACATTTTCAGTTCGATGGCATCTGTCGCTGTAGATACACATGGTATGCATAGACTAGTAAGCAGTTAGTTCCCCATAAGCGGTGGTTTAGCCTGTAGGAGTAGAAGTTGTCTGAAATAGAGTTCTTAATACAGCTTGACCTACTGTAGCTTGTTGTGCGGATAGCACATCTATACAGTAGTGTTTGGTGAATGTGTGAGGCGTAGACCAAGTGGCTGCCTTACATATTTCCTGCATTGGGATGTTTCCTAAAAAGGCCATTGAAGCACCTTTTTTCCTTGTTGAATGTGCCCTGGGAGTAATGGGCAGTTGTCTTTTTGCTTTAAGGTAGCAGATTTGGATGCATTTAACTATCCATCTGGCTATACCTTGTTTTGATATTGGGTTACCTGCATGAGGTTTTTGGAATGCAATAAATAGCTGTTTAGTTTTCCTGATGTTTTTTGTTCTGTCAATGTAGTACATTAATGCTCTTTTGACATCTAATGTATGTAGTGCTCTTTCAGCCACAGAATCTGGCTGTGGGAAAAAAACTGGTAGTTCTACCGTTTGATTTAGATGGAATGGTGAAATAACTTTGGGTAAAAATTTTGGATTAGGTCGTAGGACGACCTTATTTTTATGTATTTGTATAAAAGGCTCTTGTGTTGTGAACGCTTGAATTTCACTTACTCTTCTTAGAGATGTAATGGCGATGAGAAAGGCAACTTTCCAGGTTAGGAATTGTATTCCGCAAGAGTGCATGGGTTCGAAAGGTGGGCCCATGAGTCTTGTTAGAACCACGTTTAGGTTCCATGAAGGAACAGGTGGTGTTCTTGGTGGTATAATTCTTTTAAGCCCTTCTATGAATGCTTTGATAACTGGTATCCTATACAAGGAAGTTGAATATGTAGTTTGCAGGTATGCAGATATTGCTGCAAGGTGTATTTTAATAGAAGAGAAGGCTAGCTTTGCTTTTTGTAAATGAAGCAAGTAATTTACTATATGTTTTGGAGTTGCGTGTAGTGGTTGTATCTGATTATGATGGCAGTACCAAACAAATCTTTTCCACTTACTTGCGTAGCAGTGTCTAGTGGATGGCCTTCTGGCCTGCTTTATGACTTCCATACACTCTTGGCTAAGTTGTAAGTGTCCGAATTCTAGGATTTCAGGAGCCAGATTGCTAGATTCAGCGATGATGGGTCCGGGTGTCTGATCTTTTGGTTGTGTTGCGTTAACAGATCTGGTTTGTTGGGCAGTTTGATGTGTGGTACTACAGACAGATCTAGCAGTGTTGTGTACCAGGGTTGTCTTGCCCACGTTGGTGCTATTAAAATGAGTTTGAGTTTGTTTTGACTCAATTTGTTTACTAGGTAAGGAAGGAGAGGGAGAGGAGGAAAAGCGTAAGCAAATATTCCTGACCAGTTCATCCATAGGGCATTGCCTTGGGATTGCTTGTGTGGGTATCTGGACGCGAAGTTTTGGCATTTTGCGTTCTCTTTTGTTGCAAATAAGTCTATTTGTGGTGTTCCCCAGAGTGTGAAGTAGGTGTTCAGAATCTGTGGATGGATTTCCCATTCGTGGACTTGCTGGTGATCTCGAGAGAGATTGTCTGCCAGCTGATTCTGGATCCCCGGAATAAACTGTGCTATTAGACCAATTTGATGGTGGATTGCCCACTTCCATATTTTTTGAGCTAACAAGCTTAACTGCGTTGAATGTGTTCCTCCTTGTTTGTTTAGATAATACATCGTTGTCATGTTGTCTGTTTTGACAAGGATGTATTTGTGGGTTATGATTGGTTGGAAAGCTTTTAGTGCTTGAAAAACTGCTAATAATTCTAGATGATTTATATGCAGTTTTGTTTGATGTATGTTCCATTGTCCTCTTATGTTGTGTTGATTGAGATGTGCTCCCCACCCTGTCATGGAAGCATCTGTTGTTATTACGTACTGTGGCACTGGGTCTTGGAAAGGCCGCCCTATGTTTAAATTTATACTGTTCCACCATAGAAGCGAGAGGTAAGTTTGGCGGTCTAGCAACACCAGATCTAGAAGGTGACCCTGTGCTTGAGACCACTGTGAGGCTAGGCACTGTTGTAAGGGCCTCATGTGCAGTCTTGCGTTTGGGACAATGGCTATGCATGAGGACATCATGCCTAGGAGCTGTAGTATTGTTCTTGCTTGTATTGTTTGGTTTGGAGACATGTGTTGAATGACTCTGTTGAAATTGTGGATCCTTTGTGGAGTTGGCGTTGCTACTCCTTTTGTCGTGTCTATTATGGCTCCTAGATATTGCTGTACTTTGCTTGGCAGAATGTTTGATTTTGCAAAGTTGACGGTGAACCCTAGTTTGTAGAGGGTTTGTATGACTTGATTTGTGTGGTTTGAGCATTGTGTGAGCGAACTGGTTTTGATTAGCCAGTCGTCTAGATACGGGAACACATGTATTTGCTGCCTTCTGATGTGTGCAGCGACTACTGCTAGGCATTTTGTGAATACTCTTGGAGCGGTGGTTAAACCAAAAGGCAATACTTTGAATTGGTAATGTATTCCTTTGAATACAAACCTTAGATATTTCCTGTGTGATTGATGTATTGGTATATGGAAATATGCGTCCTTGAGGTCTAGGGTTGTCATGTAGTTGTGTTTTTTGAGCAATGGTAACACTTCTTGTAGTGTGACCATGTGAAAGTGGTCTGATTTGATGAATGTGTTTACTACTCTGAGGTCTAGAATTGGTCTCAGTGTTTCGTCCTTTTTTGGTATCAAGAAGTACAGTGAATAAACTCCTGTGGTTATTTGTGTGCTTGGTACTAATTCTATTGCATTTTTTTGCAGTAGTGCTTGAACTTCTATCTCTAGAAGCTGTGAATGGTATTTTGATAAATTTTGTGTTTTTGGTGGTATGTCTGGGGGGAATTGCAGGAATTCTATGCAATAACCATGTTGGATAATTGCTAGGACCCATGTGTCTGTAGTTATTTTGTCCCATGCTTCGTAATATTGACGTATCCTCCCCCCCACTGGTGTTGTGTGGGAGGGGTGAGTGACGTGTGAGTCACTGCTTGTTGGTAGTGGTTTTGGGGCTTTGAAATCTTCCTCTATTCCTAGGGAATTGCCCCCCTCTATACTGGCCCCGAAAACCTCCCCTGTACTGTCCCTGGTAGGTGGGCGGTGCGGACTGTGAGGTGCTAGCTTGTGTGGCCTGACCCCGAAACCCTCCTCTAAAAGGTGTTTTGCGGAAGGTGTTATAAGATCCTCTGCTCTGCGGGGAGTAGAGTGCGCCCATGGCCTTGGCAGTGTCAGTGTCCTTCTTGAGCTTTTCTATGGCTGTGTCGACCTCCGGACCGAACAGAAGTTTTTCGTTTACTGGCATGTTAAGCACTGCCTGTTGAATTTCTGGCTTGAATCCAGACGTTCTGAGCCATGCGTGCCTACGGATGGTAACCGACGTATTAATGGTCCTTGCGGCCGTGTCTGCTGCATCCATGGAGGAGCGTATTTGATTGTTGGAAATGTTTTGACCCTCCTCAACAACCTGTTTTGCTCTTTTTTGCAGATCTTTTGGGAGATGTTCAATGAGATGCTGCATCTCATCCCAGTGGGCTCTGTCGTATCGCGCTAGCAGCGCTTGTGAATTTGCGATGCGCCACTGGTTTGCTGCTTGGACAGCAACCCTCTTCCCGGCTGCATCGAACTTCCTGCTTTCTTTATCTGGGGGAGGTGCATCCCCAGAAGTGTGTGAATTTGCCCGTTTTCTGGCAGCCCCTACCACCACAGAATCTGGTGGCAGCTGAGAGGTGATGAATACAGGGTCCGTAGGAGGCGCCTTATACTTTTTGTCCACCCTAGGCGTCACTGCCCTACTTTTAACTGGCTCCTTGAAAATGTCCTTTGCATGGCGTAGCATGCCTGGGAGCATCGGCAGGCTTTGGTAGGAGCTGTGTGTTGAAGAGAGGGTGTTAAATAAAAAATCATCCTCTACTTGTTCCGAGTGTAGTTCCACATTATGGAATAGTGCTGCTCTAGCCACCACTTGTGAGTAGGCTGTGCTGTCTTCCGGTGGTGATGGCCTAGTTGGGTATGTGTCTGGGCTGTTATCAGACACTGGTGCGTCGTACAAGTCCCACGCATCCTGATCTTGGTCATCGTGGCTCATGGCGGTGTGAGCTGGCGAATGTGACGGGGTGTAAGTTGGCGAAGCCGGAGTTACAGGTGGAGGCGAGGGAGGAGGTGTTACCTTTTGTGCTGTTTGTTGCTGAGGAGTAAACTGAAGCGTTCTCTTTCGTTTGACAGGTGGAAGGGTACTGATCTTCCCAGTCCCCTGCTGAATAAAGATACGCTTTTGCGTGTGATCCACGTCAGTGGATTGCAGTTCTTGTTCAAATCTATGTTTCTTCATTTGTGAAGACATAGAATGCTCTTCAGTATAGGAGCCTGAAACAGGGTCTGATGTCGCTTTTTTCGGCTCCGAAAACCCTGTTGATTGTTTTTTCGGCTCCGAGGTAACCTTCCTCTTTTTGTGTGCCGAAAATTCTTGGCCTCTATGGTCTTCGGCGCCACTGTCTCGGCGTCGATCCGTGTCGACACTGAACTCTCGGTGTCGATGCTTCTGTTTAGCACTCTCTCGGTCCCGAGGAGGCTGCGTGCCGGTGTCTCGACCGAAGTCGGACGATCTCGACACTGAATGGGCCTTTTTCGGTGCCGACTGTTGGTCACCGAGAATTTGGGTGGAGCCATGGCCGGTTGGCAGTGGCGTCCCCTGGGCCTTCTTTCCTTTTTTAAGTTCTGATCTCGACGTCTTACTCACAGTTTTTGTAGAGTCTAGCTCGTCAGAGTCTGAATCCTGGATGGAAAAGGATTCCTCCTGTTCCTCTTCTGTCTCGAACTGTCGACGCTCCTTTGGCGTGGACGCCATCTGCAGTCTTCTCGCTCGACGGTCGCGCAGAGTTTTTCGGGACCGGAACGCCCGACAGGCCTCACAGGATTCTTCGCTGTGCTCGGGTGACAGGCACAGGTTACAGACCGAGTGTAGGTCCGTATAAGGATATTTGTTGTGGCATTCGGGGCAGAATCGAAACGGGGTCCGTTCCATCGGCGTTGTTCTCGACGCGGTCGGGCCGACTAGGCCCCGACGGGGTGCCGAAATCTACCCCGAAGGGCACCGAAGCGCTTCGATGTTCAACGCGTCGTCGTATGTGTCTATCTCGAACCGGATCGCAACGATACCGTCGAAAATCTTCCGTCTTCAGCTATCTTTCCGTTCTGAAACTCGGAGCGACAGGAACACGTCCGAACCCGATGGCGGAAAGAAAACAATCGAAGATGGAGTCGACGCCCATGCGCAATGAGCACAGAAGGAGGAGTCACTCGGTCCCGTGACTCGAAAACACTTCTTCGAAGAAAAACAACTTGTAACACTCCGACCCAACACCAGATGGCGAGCTCATGCATACCATGTGTATCTACAGCGACAGATGCCATCGAACACATTGTTCCTAGAAGAATTAATCTTACCCTTCAGTATATTAACCCTTAGCTCACTGACAGTTCATCCTTCACATTCCAATAACTTCACTTGACAGCTTTTAGACACCTAACCATTCTCACCAACCCTGAAAATGTTTGCATAGATTTGTCCTTCTTCAATTCAATCCTCCAGTCTACAGGGTCATTAGCATATTCATTTATGACACAGACCTCTCCTTCCTCATCATCTCCCTCTGAACCATCCACTCCTCCATCATCAACCAACCTTGAACAACAGTCTATTAGGATATCATTCATCACTCGCTGAAAAACTGAGGTTGCTGAGATTATTACAAACTTCATCCTTCTGAATCTAAATTTCCCACTGGATGTCATAAATACAATGTAATCCACTGTATTTTCATGCAATTCAATCTGGTGGTATAGTGATGTTAGCTCGAGTGGAAAACCATTTAGCATTAACTCAGCATAACCAACAAGTTATTCATTTCACAAATAGAAATATGTCAACCACCACAGATCTTTTTAACACTTTAATTCACACACAATCTTACATCACCATTCTGTTTGTGTGCAATCCTACTGGAGCAAAACCATTCTATTCCATCCACCCTCTGTTTTTAATATTCTGTGTATAACCTTTCAAATAAACTAGTTTCCCAATGAAAATCTCTGGAAAATCAATTACATCTAAATCCTTTTTATAAACCACCTTACGACCTATAATTTCCTTCAATTTAATAGGTGGTTCACAATTAGAATCTAAAAAAATAGTACCAAAATCTCTCTGATGAAACCAACTAATTATAGCATCCCCATTTAGTACAACATAACTTTCCCCTGTGTTTCCCTGCAGCAAATCTACCTTTTTATTTAATTTCCCCCTCAAAAATAACCTAGCAATTTTACCAGATCACCTTCATACCCAGATTACTTAGGTCCGGTTTAAAATGTTTTACTTTGCCAGATGTTCTATTTCTGAACACATCTTGGAAAATTATGGTGAAATCTGCACCTGAATCAAATCGCATATTAATCTCCTTACCTTTAACAATCATCTCTTCATTGGGTTATATCCCCTTTCAATCCACTTATTTGTAATATTATTTCGAAATAATTTCATTCATAATCTGCTTGCTGTCCTTATTTCTCACCACTTGCTCACATGGCCTACGTCCCCACCTATTTTGCATGTGGCTTTCCACACAGAACACAATTTGTTGCTGCCAAATGGCCAATCATACCACACCTGTAACATCTTCCTACAATTTACTTCACACTAGCACGAAGTTTACAACTGCTAAAATTTGAACGGTTATCCATGCATGTGCTTTTGTATACTTTCTTTCTCTCATGTATCTACTACAACGCTTATACTATCTTTATAAGATTTTTCTTAAATTCTTCTACATATAGCAAAGTATGTTACAATCCCCTACCTAATGCAATAATGTCTGCCAAAACGTGGTTATTATGCAACCATAACTTACAGGGGCTTGGGGATCAAGTGGCGAGGTGTCTCATTTTAGGCAATGGACATTGGTACTGGGGACCTGGTTAGCAGGAACACAGTGCACTTCAGTCAAAGTTCCATCTAAAAATCAGGCAAAAAGTGGAGGGGTACTACAATCAGAACCCAGCTTCGTACAATTACCTTAGAATTATCTCCAGACATGAGACTGGATCTGGAATTTTTTCACGAGCAGTACTCTCGCACGCCCGGTAGGCGGCGTAGTTTGGCTCTGCGTGGCATCGTTATGGCGTCTGTGCTGGAAGTGACATGCCTATATAGGCGAAACCCAAGCACGCCGGCATCAGTTTCTTTTCACAACTTTCCACACCAGAAGTGCAAAGCCACAAAGAACACGGACCATGAAAGTGTAACAGATATGTCCATAAAAATCCATTTGTGGGGTAAACCGGTGGGTCCGTAACTAATCTGCAGCTAGACAGAGTTGCTACCAGATAAGGAATTGACAAAGGTAAGTAACTTGTTCATCTGATCTAGACTTCTAGCTGCAGAATATTTACCACAGAATAGGTACCCACGCAAGACCTTGGAGGTGGGTCTGCAGATCAGTTTCACACAAGGAAGTCCTACAGGACCAAAAAGGCAAAAAGTTGTTCCCGTTGGACCTGACTGTCCAGGCAGTAGGACTTTATGAACATGTGCAAGGAGGTCTATTGTGCTGTCTGGCAGATGTCCAGGACCAGAATTCTGTGTGCTAACGAGAGGTCACAGCTTTAGTTCTGATAGAATGAGCACGCAAACCACCTAGGGGGTTGCTTCTTGACCAATACATAGCAGATGTTTATACGGAGCACAGAGTTGATCCTGAAATTAGCTTCTTTCATGCACCCAGTACTGGTTTCAATACTGCCTTGTTAAATGGCAGAAGGGGATTCATGACCACTGAATATGAAAGTACAACTTATGTAGTCATTACTACCTTTAGACTCTTCAGATGTCAAGGGCAACTCAAGAGCTTCCGCTGCTTTTCAAGAAAGAAAAGTAAAAATGAACAGATCTCTCTAGAAGGAAGTAATGAAGGATATGGGATATCATCTGTTGGGGACTTTTCAAAACCACTGGAATTTTGAAGATCCAAAAAAGCCCAGTATCTGTTTTATAAGGAAGGGGCAGGTGGTCAGACTTTGAAACATCGTCCTTTATGTGCCTA
This sequence comes from Pleurodeles waltl, assembly GCF_031143425.1. Lineage (NCBI taxonomy): Eukaryota > Metazoa > Chordata > Amphibia > Caudata > Salamandridae > Pleurodeles > Pleurodeles waltl. The sequence continues at coordinate 1,025,258,024 of NC_090437.1, read as the reverse complement.
AAACCCAGGACAGGCAGGTCCAGAACATCTGAGTATGAGCCACAAAGTTATTCCAATTAATTAAACGTTGGAAGATGCTCAGCAACAAGCTGGTTATCGAAGGAGGGGTTCACCTTTTCTCTAGACACCAAAGCTATTTCTATTATACTGTGCTGAGGCAGTGCAGAGAAGAGTTCACAGAGTGGCACTAGAAACGGCATTGTAAACATTATAATTTTTGTTTTCGTGTAGCATCATTGTTGAAGCACTAAGGCTGGTGCCTATGGTAGTGCAGAGCCAGATGGATCTGGTGCACCACTGAAAACTAACAGAGGGAGAGGCAATATTAAATATGACCAACATGGCCTCCTGAAAGGCCTTGACTTACAATGGGTGGCTGAATGGACCCGGGAGCTTGTTTGCGTTTCTTAAGAACCAGGAATGGCTCGGAAGAAAACAAAGAAGCACATCAGTGAACAACACAGCTGAATCTCAACATGGTCTCTAGAGCTTGATCATTACCTTGAGGAAAAGGAACACCTGTCCTTCCTGTAGTATTTATGTTTTTCTGTGGGGGCCAGTGGGTAATCAATAGCTATTAGAAGACTTACATGAAGGAAAGTACAGTGACCACTTTGGAATTTCCTTACAGGTCAAGGCCACAAACAGTTGAGTTACCTGCTCACTGATGGCCTACAGGTGTCTGGAGGTGAAATAGGCCTACAAGTCATGGTCGGGCCTAAGACACCACATATAGATATCAAGGGGGTTGGACAAAGATGTTTTTTTCCCACACTGTCGACAGGATTTAAACTTCAGTATTGTAAAATCCTGTGTAGATGGGCCAGTTTGATGACACCCACATGACAGTGTAGGACAGAGAATCTGGAGGGAAAAATATTTCCGTTGAGGCTGGTGCTTGGGCATAGCCAGAAAGTGAAACATCTGCAGGAAAAAGTATCCATCAGAAAAATGCAACCAACTACCTTCCACAATGAATGGAGGTACCTATCATCTTGCTTCACTAAGAAAGAAAGACTGTGCAGTTAGACTAGTCACTAAACAATCCATCATCCCACATAAGCACACAGGGAAGGATATACCTTTAGCTTCCATTCTAGCCTCCTGCCTCTTATCATCCATTACAATACCAGGGCCCTCTAGTGACTCTCTTAACACAATAAGACTTCTCAGACAAAAATCACACTTACACTCCACTACAAGACAATATCAACCTGCCAAGATGATGATGATGCACCCAGTTACTCCAGGGAACATTCATATTCTCTGATCACAAACTTGAACAGAAATACCATAAAACCTTATTTACTCCAGCCCCCACAACCACACACACACACACACACCTAAACACACATAGGCCCAATCACACACACACAGAAAACGTAAACAAGCCTACTGTATCATTCCCATAGCAATTACCTTTACCACAACTTTCAGAACTGTATGCTATTCTCAAACAATTACTCTCTGACCACTCACTGAGTTGCTTGATTATTTTGCTCCTCCTTCAATTACTTATTTAACACATCCAATCTCCAAGTGCGGAACTGATATGTTCCCTGCATACCTTCCTTCCTAAATGAAGAACAACCTCCATCTCCCCTCCAATCTCACCAGTTTCCAAGACTCACCCACTGAAAAAACATGTGAATTTCACCACAAAACTTTGCTACTGATGCCTGCTACTCTGCCACACTTTTCCTTCCTCCGCACTTCCTCCCCAACTTTGACTCACCCATTATCATCACATAGGAGAGAATGCATTTACACATGATCAAATGTGGAAAAAAAGTACTCTGTATAATTATTCGTTTTCATGAAAGATCACCTCCCATCAAATCAAATCCTCTGTGCAAATCACACATAACAAATATACCAGATCTTCTAATTTAGGGGTCTTCAATAAGTAGCTCTGGAGCTCCTGGTAGCTTGTAGGCACCCTCAAAGTAGCTCTCATAGGTCAAGACAAGTATCTCATTCAGAGAGCCTGTGCATATTAAAGAAGGCAGCTCTGCTTCTTATAAGACCCAGAAAGTGGCAACAACTTGCACCAATAGCGGGACCTCATGAAAACACTCAAACACACACTGTGTCTGCTTATGGGTCTGCCACATGACCATCTGTTTCCTCCCTCAATCGAGTAGATTCTGCTCTGTCAGTTGCATCATGTGTGAACAATGGACGATGATATGAGAGCCAGCAGTTAGCAGGAAGCTGCTGACCTCTAAAGTGCTAGACTGCAGGAGCCATATTAAAAATGTGTTAGTTGTTTGCCTGATCAGCCCAAGAGCTGAGGAGAGGAGGGTATGAATCCAGAAGGGAGACAATTAAGAGCTCATGTGCATTCATCTATGTATGTGAATGAATTGGCACACATTTATGTGTGTGCTTGCTTGACATTGTACCCCTCCCTAATAAACAATATTGCTCCCTGGAAGATGTGCCTGGTGTGAAGAACCATAGGAAGTATATGCTACCCTCCTGCCCCATCATAAGGGGTTCATCTCTGACACAAATGTGTCTGTTCATGGCATAATAATACCAGTAGCATAATAATGGTCATCTTTGACTATTCTAGCTATCATTGGTCTTGTTTATTGGTCTCGTTGTGGCATACAGGAAGCCAACATTGACATCTTAACAGCATGATTGGCACACTTTTAGCCATCCATGACATAATGGTATCTGCCCCTTGCATAATAAAGGCCATGACTAATATATGGTGGGCAGCCTTGGAACAATGGTGGCCCTGGTACAATGATGGACATTATTGTCATTTTACAGGCATCCTCTGTTTTGGTGAGAACAGCCTATTATTGTAATACTTATTCAATTAAAACACAAACTGTTCATGTGACTGATCTGTACATGTAAGCACTCAATGAAAATTACAAGCTGATATTTGGGAACTGTGCATTTTCTAAAACAGAAAACTGATATTTTGAAGCCAATATTATGTTTTTGGAAACAGCTTATTTCTGCAAAATTGTTTTTTTTTTGCCCAACATGGAAAGTGGTATTTGACAGAACAATATATGTGTATTTTCAAAACTGATATGCTGATGAAGACAAAATGTTGTAATTCCTAAACACATTTAAAGTTGATAGTTGAAGTGATAAGTCAAGCTAAGTTGGGGAGACATACTGTTGTGGTTATATCAATTGTGCCAGAGGCAGGATGATGCTTTGGCTTACTTCATTACTCTGGTGCAGGCATTTAATGTTCATGAGATTTTAACAGTATCTCTGCTAGTAACCTTGCCAGAAATGCTTGGTAGTCACTACTAATTATCTTGCGTATAATGGTAATGTTAACATGTGGTCACCCTTTTACAGTGATAAAATTTGCTAATAGCCCGAGAAGACGTTCCTTTAGTAGAAACAGCTCTCACTAAAGAAAAGGTTGGAGACCAATGTTCTAATTCCTTCTATACCTCCAAGAAATTCACTAAACCAGTGCCTGTGGCTAACGTTGAATTTGCTCTCTCCACCCTCCCTTTGAGCCCCCCTACACTTCTATCCCCAATAGACTCACTTAACGATTGAATCTCTCCTGTGATTTTTGATTTATTTTTCTCCTTTTATTTGTTCAACCTAATCTTTTTACCTTGTAAATTATCAGAACTTTCCTTCTTAACGTACACTAAGTATCAGAACTCTTCAATCCACCCAGTTATCGGCACAACGCATCTCCTCTGCTCTGACTACATCTTGTCGAAGTCCTCGCATTATTCGTGTAAACCCTTATGAATATCATCTTTAAATCTATAAAAAAAACATACAACCTAGACTGCTATCTTTAACACTTCTCTCCTTTATTCCTTTCAGCTGCCTTCAACAACACCCTCCTACTGTCCACAGACTCAAGCATTTCTGCCTCTGACCAAACCTGGCTCTTCTCCCACACTTCTAACCAATCCTACTCTGTATATAATATGCTCCACACTCTTTAGTACAACTCGCATCCTAATAGGTATCCCACAAGGCTTGCTTAAAAACAGACCGTTCACACTACATCACCTCCTTGGTGACTTTTGTTCACTCAGTGTGTCCTGCTATGTCTTTACTAATGCATCCACATCATTTCTTTATTTTCCTTCTGACTCTACTCCAGCCAGACTTGCATCACCAGCTGCCTCCAAACTGCACTGGATGGTACTGCCATGACACTAATTCTCAGCAAAATCAGATTAGTTACTTACCTTTATCCACAGCACCACAAGAACAAGTTACTTACCTTCGGTAACGCTTTTTCTGGTGGATACACTAGCTACCTGTGGGCGCAATAGAGTTGGTGCCGTTGCAGGAAAGGGGTCAGGGTTGTTATTCAAGATATTTCCTGATTCCCAAAGTGGACGGTCGTCTAAGACCGATTCTAGACTTGAGGATTTTGAATTTGTTCCTCAAACAGGAGAAATTCAAAATGCTGACCCTAGCGCAGGTACTTTTGGCGTTGAACGAAGGAGACTGGATGGTGTCTGTCGACTTGCAGGATGCGTACTTTCATATTCCAATAATCAAGTCGCACAGGAAGTATCTCCGGTTTGTGGTTTGGATGCAACACTACCAGTTTGCGGTCCTTCCGTTTGGACTTACTTCAGCACCTCAGGTTTTTACGAAGGTGATGGCGGTTGTTGCAGCACATCTCAGAAGGAGGGAAGTAGCGGTTTTTCCCTACCTGGACGATTGGTTGATCAAAGCCAAGACTCCAGAGCTTGTGTTGTCTCATCAGCGAATGACAACCCAGTTGTTGTTCGATCTGGGTTTTTCAGTAAATGTACCCAAATCTCACCTGGAGCCCTCTCAACGCCTCCTGTTCATAGGGACAGTACTGGACACAACATTGTTTCGGGCCTACCCCCCGCCTCAGAGGGTTCGGGACATTCAGGCACTGATTCCAAAGTTTCAAATTGGAGCGGCAGTTCCAGTCCTCAAGGTCTTACGCCTGCTAGGTCTGTTTGCTTCTTGCATTCTGTTGGTCACGCACGCTCGCTGGCATATGAGGGCTCTTCAGTGGTGCCTCCGCAGGCAGTGGTTCCAGCTCAAAGGAGATCTCAGGGATTCAATAAAGATCTCCAAGGACGCTGTAGAGGATCTTCATTGGTGGACAGTGGACGGCAACCTTTCCCAAGGAAAACCGTTTTCACTACCACCTCCTGTGGCCACAGTGATATCGGATGCTTCCACTCTAGGGTGGGGAGCTCATCTGGAGGAGCTGGAGATCAAGGGTCATTGGTCTCCAGCGGAACAGATGTTGCATATCAATCTGTTGGAATTGCGGGCGATACGTCTGGCGCTCAAGGCCTTCCTCCCTTCCCTTCACGGTCGGTCGGTTCAAGTCCTGACGGACAACACTACCGCGATGTGTATATAAACAAACAGGGAGGAGTAGGGTCGTACCTTCTCTGCAGAGAGGCTCTGCGGCTCTGGTCCTAGGTTCAGGACCATCGGATTTGCTTAATAGCAAATCATTTGGCCGGAGCACTGAATGTACGTGCGGACGGTCTCAGTCGTCACTTCTCGGTAGATCACGAGTGGCGTCTCCATCAGGACCTGGTCCTCTACATCTTCGGGATGTGGGGTACGCCTCAGGTGGATCTATTCGCCACTCGGGAGAACGCACACTTTCCGCTGTTCTGCAGCCTCCAGTATCCGTTGCAAGGGATGTTGGGGGAGGCGTTTCAGATGTCCTGGAGCGGCCAGTTGCTTTACACGTTTCCCCCTATACCCTTGATTCCTCGGGTTCTGAGGAAGGTTCGTCAAGACCGGGCCCAAGTCATCTTGGTGGCACCGGACTGGCCGAGAAGGGTATGGTATACAGATCTGCTTCAACTCTCTCAGTGCCCTCCGCTCCGTCTCCCGCTCAGGGCAGACCTCCTCTCACAGTCGCAGGGGCAGGTTCTACACCCCCACCTCCAGAGCCTGCACCTTCATGCCTGGAGATTGAACGGGGCAACCTGAGTTCCTTTTCTCTCCCACCGGATGTAGTGGATGTTATTCTATCGTCCAGGCGACACTCCACTAAATCCATTTAAGCCGGAAGTGTGGGCTAAATTTGTGGTTTGGTGTGGAGAGAATCAAAAAGATCCCTTGAAGGCCCACCTTTCAGATGTTCTTTTGTTTCCTCTTGATTTGGCAAGGAAAGGCTATACAGTAGCTACGGTTAAAGGTTATTTGGCGGCTTTGACGGCTTTTCTTTGCCTTCCGGACCAGCCTTCTTTATTTAAATCTACGATTGTAAATAGGTTCATTAAGGGTTTAGTTAATAAGTTTCCTCCCACGCCCTTTCACATGCCTCAGTGGGACTTGAATCTAGTATTGACGTTTCTGATGGGTTCGCCTTTCGAGCCTATGCATTCATGTCCGTTGAGATACTTGGTCTTAAAGACTGTTTTCTTGATTGCAATTACTTCTGCTAGGAGGGTTGGGGAGCTTCAAGCCCTTTCTGTTAAACCTCCTTTTACCATGTTTTTCCCTGATAAAGTGGTGTTGAAAACCAGGGCGGCTTTTCTGCCAAAAGTTGTCACTCCTTTTCAAATAGGGCAGTCTATTACCCTTCCCTCGTTCTGCCCTCCTCCCCACCCCTCTAAGGATGAAGAGAGGCTCCATCGGTTGGAACCTAAGAGGGCGCTGAGTTTCTAACTGGAGAGGACAAAAGACTTTCGTCAGGATGATCAGCTGTTCGTAGGGTATGTTGGACAGCAGAAGGGCAGAGCGGTCCAGAAACGAACAATCTCCAGGTGGGTCATCTTGTGTATAAAAGTTTGTTACTCTCTGGCGAAGAAAGTTCCTCCTGAAGGTATCAGGGCCCATTCTACTAGGGCTAAGTCCGCTTCTTCGGCCCTAGCGAGAGGAGTTCCATTAGTAGACATATGTAAAGCGGCAACTTGGGCGTCCCTCCATACCTTTGTAAAACATTATTGTTTGGACTCTGAAGTGAGGAGGGACGGTCATTTTGCTCGCTTGGTATTGCAAGATTTCTTGGTGTAATCAGGCGGGCACCCACCACCGAGTGCGGTACATCTTTGGGACTCTATTAATAAGGTGAGGAATCCACAGATAGTTGTATCCATCAGAAGAACAAGTTACTTACCTTCGGTAACGCTTTTTCTGGTGGATACACTAGCTACCTGTGGATTCCTCACAGTCCCTCCCGCCTCCCCGTTGCCTGCCTGATTTCACAGTTATCTTGTAAATGGTTGATTTTTGCTTATCTGTGGGGATATATATATATATATATATATATATATATATATATATATTTATGTTTTTCTGTATTTATGTAAATATATGCGTTTAATGGGAAATGTTATTGTGTATATATATTTATCTTACGGTTTTTGATGGGTCGGTTCTCACCTGTTCGCCTCAAAGGCACGTAAAAAATGGCACGTTGACGTCAGACGGAGTCACGTGGAGCCGTGCCATTATGACGTCCTCGTCGACGTGGACAGCTAGGAAGAAGACTTTCCGTCGGATGCTGGCGCAAGGACGAATTCATAAGGTGAGGAATCCACAGGTAGTTGTATCCATCAGAATGAAAATGTCACTTACCCAGTGTACATCTGTTCGTGGCATCAGTCGCTGAGATTCACATGGTATGCATGAGCTCGCCATCTGGTGTTGGGTCGGAGTGTTACAAGTTGTTTTTCTTCGAAGAAGTGTTTTCGAGTCACAGGACCGAGTGACTCCTCCTTCTGTGCTCATTGCGCATGGGCGTCGACTCCATCTTCGATTGTTTTCCCCGCAGAGGGTGAGGTAGGAGTTGTACTATAGTAATAGTGCCCGCGCAATGAAAAATGTAAGTATGTACCTATTAAAGGATTAAATAATATATATACAAATGTACAAAATTGAAGGTAATTTCTGAACTGCTACAGGCTTCCGGGGAGGTGGGTGGGTCCATGTGAATCTCAGCGACTGATGCCACGAACAGATGTACACTGGGTAAGTGACATTTTCAGTTCGATGGCATCTGTCGCTGTAGATACACATGGTATGCATAGACTAGTAAGCAGTTAGTTCCCCATAAGCGGTGGTTTAGCCTGTAGGAGTAGAAGTTGTCTGAAATAGAGTTCTTAATACAGCTTGACCTACTGTAGCTTGTTGTGCGGATAGCACATCTATACAGTAGTGTTTGGTGAATGTGTGAGGCGTAGACCAAGTGGCTGCCTTACATATTTCCTGCATTGGGATGTTTCCTAAAAAGGCCATTGAAGCACCTTTTTTCCTTGTTGAATGTGCCCTGGGAGTAATGGGCAGTTGTCTTTTTGCTTTAAGGTAGCAGATTTGGATGCATTTAACTATCCATCTGGCTATACCTTGTTTTGATATTGGGTTACCTGCATGAGGTTTTTGGAATGCAATAAATAGCTGTTTAGTTTTCCTGATGTTTTTTGTTCTGTCAATGTAGTACATTAATGCTCTTTTGACATCTAATGTATGTAGTGCTCTTTCAGCCACAGAATCTGGCTGTGGGAAAAAAACTGGTAGTTCTACCGTTTGATTTAGATGGAATGGTGAAATAACTTTGGGTAAAAATTTTGGATTAGGTCGTAGGACGACCTTATTTTTATGTATTTGTATAAAAGGCTCTTGTGTTGTGAACGCTTGAATTTCACTTACTCTTCTTAGAGATGTAATGGCGATGAGAAAGGCAACTTTCCAGGTTAGGAATTGTATTCCGCAAGAGTGCATGGGTTCGAAAGGTGGGCCCATGAGTCTTGTTAGAACCACGTTTAGGTTCCATGAAGGAACAGGTGGTGTTCTTGGTGGTATAATTCTTTTAAGCCCTTCTATGAATGCTTTGATAACTGGTATCCTATACAAGGAAGTTGAATATGTAGTTTGCAGGTATGCAGATATTGCTGCAAGGTGTATTTTAATAGAAGAGAAGGCTAGCTTTGCTTTTTGTAAATGAAGCAAGTAATTTACTATATGTTTTGGAGTTGCGTGTAGTGGTTGTATCTGATTATGATGGCAGTACCAAACAAATCTTTTCCACTTACTTGCGTAGCAGTGTCTAGTGGATGGCCTTCTGGCCTGCTTTATGACTTCCATACACTCTTGGCTAAGTTGTAAGTGTCCGAATTCTAGGATTTCAGGAGCCAGATTGCTAGATTCAGCGATGCTGGGTCCGGGTGTCTGATCTGTTGGTTGTGTTGCGTTAACAGATCTGGTTTGTTGGGCAGTTTGATGTGTGGTACTACAGACAGATCTAGCAGTGTTGTGTACCAGGGTTGTCTTGCCCACGTTGGTGCTATTAAAATGAGTTTGAGTTTGTTTTGACTCAATTTGTTTACTAGGTAAGGAAGGAGAGGGAGAGGAGGAAAAGCGTAAGCAAATATTCCTGACCAGTTCATCCATAGGGCATTGCCTTGGGATTGCTTGTGTGGGTATCTGGACGCGAAGTTTTGGCATTTTGCGTTCTCTTTTGTTGCAAATAAGTCTATTTGTGGTGTTCCCCAGAGTGTGAAGTAGGTGTTCAGAATCTGTGGATGGATTTCCCATTCGTGGACTTGCTGGTGATCTCGAGAGAGATTGTCTGCCAGCTGATTCTGGATCCCCGGAATAAACTGTGCTATTAGACCAATTTGATGGTGGATTGCCCACTTCCATATTTTTTGAGCTAACAAGCTTAACTGCGTTGAATGTGTTCCTCCTTGTTTGTTTAGATAATACATCGTTGTCATGTTGTCTGTTTTGACAAGGATGTATTTGTGGGTTATGATTGGTTGGAAAGCTTTTAGTGCTTGAAAAACTGCTAATAATTCTAGATGATTTATATGCAGTTTTGTTTGATGTATGTTCCATTGTCCTCTTATGTTGTGTTGATTGAGATGTGCTCCCCACCCTGTCATGGAAGCATCTGTTGTTATTACGTACTGTGGCACTGGGTCTTGGAAAGGCCGCCCTATGTTTAAATTTATACTGTTCCACCATAGAAGCGAGAGGTAAGTTTGGCGGTCTAGCAACACCAGATCTAGAAGGTGACCCTGTGCTTGAGACCACTGTGAGGCTAGGCACTGTTGTAAGGGCCTCATGTGCAGTCTTGCGTTTGGGACAATGGCTATGCATGAGGACATCATGCCTAGGAGCTGTAGTATTGTTCTTGCTTGTATTGTTTGGTTTGGAGACATGTGTTGAATGACTCTGTTGAAATTGTGGATCCTTTGTGGAGTTGGCGTTGCTACTCCTTTTGTCGTGTCTATTATGGCTCCTAGATATTGCTGTACTTTGCTTGGCAGAATGTTTGATTTTGCAAAGTTGACGGTGAACCCTAGTTTGTAGAGGGTTTGTATGACTTGATTTGTGTGGTTTGAGCATTGTGTGAGCGAACTGGTTTTGATTAGCCAGTCGTCTAGATACGGGAACACATGTATTTGCTGCCTTCTGATGTGTGCAGCGACTACTGCTAGGCATTTTGTGAATACTCTTGGAGCGGTTGTTAAACCAAAAGGCAATACTTTGAATTGGTAATGTATTCCTTTGAATACAAACCTTAGATATTTCCTGTGTGATTGATGTATTGGTATATGGAAATATGCGTCCTTGAGGTCTAGGGTTGTCATGTAGTTGTGTTTTTTGAGCAATGGTAACACTTCTTGTAGTGTGACCATGTGAAAGTGGTCTGATTTGATGAATGTGTTTACTACTCTGAGGTCTAGAATTGGTCTCAGTGTTTCGTCCTTTTTTGGTATCAAGAAGTACAGTGAATAAACTCCTGTGTTTATTTGTGTGCTTGGTACTAATTCTATTGCATTTTTTTGCAGTAGTGCTTGAACTTCTATCTCTAGAAGCTGTGAATGGTATTTTGATAAATTTTGTGTTTTTGGTGGTATGTCTGGGGGGAATTGCAGGAATTCTATGCAATAACCATGTTGGATAATTGCTAGGACCCATGTGTCTGTAGTTATTTTGTCCCATGCTTCGTAATATTGACGTATCCTCCCCCCCACTGGTGTTGTGTGGGAGGGGTGAGTGACGTGTGAGTCACTGCTTGTTGGTAGTGGTTTTGGGGCTTTGAAATCTTCCTCTATTCCTAGGGAATTGCCCCCCTCTATACTGGCCCCGAAAACCTCCCCTGTACTGTCCCTGGTAGGTGGGCGGTGCGGACTGTGAGGTGCTAGCTTGTGTGGCCTGACCCCGAAACCCTCCTCTAAAAGGTGTTTTGCGGAAGGTGTTATAAGATCCTCTGCTCTGCGGGGAGTAGAGTGCGCCCATGGCCTTGGCAGTGTCAGTGTCCTTCTTGAGCTTTTCTATGGCTGTGTCGACCTCCGGACCGAACAGAAGTTTTTCGTTTACTGGCATGTTAAGCACTGCCTGTTGAATTTCTGGCTTGAATCCAGACGTTCTGAGCCATGCGTGCCTACGGATGGTAACCGACGTATTAATGGTCCTTGCGGCCGTGTCTGCTGCATCCATGGAGGAGCGTATTTGATTGTTGGAAATGTTTTGACCCTCCTCAACAACCTGTTTTGCTCTTTTTTGCAGATCTTTTGGGAGATGTTCAATGAGATGCTGCATCTCATCCCAGTGGGCTCTGTCGTATCGCGCTAGCAGCGCTTGTGAATTTGCGATGCGCCACTGGTTTGCTGCTTGGACAGCAACCCTCTTCCCGGCTGCATCGAACTTCCTGCTTTCTTTATCTGGGGGAGGTGCATCCCCAGAAGTGTGTGAATTTGCCCGTTTTCTGGCAGCCCCTACCACCACAGAATCTGGTGGCAGCTGAGAGGTGATGAATACAGGGTCCGTAGGAGGCGCCTTATACTTTTTGTCCACCCTAGGCGTCACTGCCCTACTTTTAACTGGCTCCTTGAAAATGTCCTTTGCATGGCGTAGCATGCCTGGGAGCATCGGCAGGCTTTGGTAGGAGCTGTGTGTTGGAGAGGGTGTTAAATAAAAAATCATCCTCTACTTGTTCCGAGTGTAGTTCCACATTATGGAATAGTGCTGCTCTAGCCACCACTTGTGAGTAGGCTGTGCTGTCTTCCGGTGGTGATGGCCTAGTTGGGTATGTGTCTGGGCTGTTATCAGACACTGGTGCGTCGTACAAGTCCCACGCATCTTGATCTTGGTCATCGTGGCTCATGGCGGTGTGAGCTGGCGAATGTGACGGGGTGTAAGTTGGCGAAGCCGGAGTTACAGGTGGAGGCGAGGGAGGAGGTGTTACCTTTTGTGCTGTTTGTTGCTGAGGAGTAAACTGAAGCGTTCTCTTTCGTTTGACAGGTGGAAGGGTACTGATCTTCCCAGTCCCCTGCTGAATAAAGATACGCTTTTGCGTGTGATCCACGTCAGTGGATTGCAGTTCTTGTTCAAATCTATGTTTCTTCATTTGTGAAGACATAGAATGCTCTTCAGTATAGGAGCCTGAAACAGGGTCTGATGTCGCTTTTTTCGGCTCCGAAAACCCTGTTGATTGTTTTTTCGGCTCCGAGGTAACCTTCCTCTTTTTGTGTGCCGAAAATTCTTGGCCTCTATGGTCTTCGGCGCCACTGTCTCGGCGTCGATCCGTGTCGACACCGAACTCTCGGTGTCGATGCTTCTGTTTAGCACTCTCTCGGTCCCGAGGAGGCTGCGTGCCGGTGTCTCGACCGAAGTCGGACGATCTCGGCACTGAATGGGCCTTTTTCGGTGCCGACTGTTGGTCACCGAGAATTTGGGTGGAGCCATGGCCGGTTGGCAGTGGCGTCCCCTGGGCCTTCTTTCCTTTTTTAAGTTCTGATCTCGACGTCTTACTCACAGTTTTTGTAGAGTCTAGCTCGTCGGAATCTGAATCCTGGATGGAAAAGGATTCCTCCTGTTCCTCTTCTGTCTCGAACTGTCGACGCTCCTTTGGCGTGGACGCCATCTGCAGTCTTCTCGCTCGACGGTCGCGCAGAGTTTTTCGGGACCGGAACGCCCGACAGGCCTCACAGGATTCTTCGCTGTGCTCGGGTGACAGGCACAGGTTACAGACCGAGTGTAGGTCCGTATAAGGATATTTGTTGTGGCATTCGGGGCAGAATCGAAACGGGGTCCGTTCCATCGGCGTTGTTCTCGACGCGGTCGGGCCGACTAGGCCCCGACGGGGTGCCGAAATCTACCCCGAAGGGCACCGAAGCGCTTCGATGTTCAACGCGTCGTCGTATGTGTCTATCTCGAACCGGATCGCAACGATACCGTCGAAAATCTTCCGTCTTCAGCTATCTTTCCGTTCCGAAACTCGGAGCGACAGGAACACGTCCGAACCCGATGGCGGAAAGAAAACAATCGAAGATGGAGTCGACGCCCATGCGCAATGAGCACAGAAGGAGGAGTCACTCGGTCCCGTGACTCGAAAACACTTCTTCTAAGAAAAACAACTTGTAACACTCCGACCCAACACCAGATGGCGAGCTCATGCATACCATGTGTATCTACAGCGACAGATGCCATCGAACATCATATTACTTGGAAATCAATGCTTTCACATGCAACCTATTATATCACTTTGAAAGTGAAATGCATCTGGCCTAATACTTTACCAAGGCTGCCACTGTAAATCGATTCAGCTAACATCTGCAAGAGCTGCCTCAACCTTAACACCATTTAGCCAAAAAGGTCTTCAAGACACCAAATCAATAACCCCCACCCCCAACAGCTGTGTTAATCTACTTGTACATCTCGCTCTTTACTCGCTCTGCCCCCTTTACAATGGGGCTGACTTCAACACATGTATCCTTTGTAAATGCCCAATATCATACACACTACCTACTGGCACCCACCTAACTGGTACTCAATGCAAAATAATCAGTCAAATTCTTAACCGTACATTTCAATCAACTCATAGCTTTGCACCAAGTTCCCTCTCACGTCAACCCCACCAACACTCTCAAAATCTCCATAATACAAATGCAAACAAAGTGGCTAACTGTGCACATCTGTCTGACTTCATTAGACATTTAAAAATGCATGACTGGTGACAGGCTAGTGGTCCCACAAACAATAGAAAGTCACATTATTTGGTCTTCACACAATTCGAGTTGTAAGAGACCAAAAATCAAAGTGCCCAAAATGTGATTTGAATAAAGTCAACAATAGCCACATGTTCTTCAATTGCCCAAAAAGTCTCTATACTTTGAATAGGCTTTATTACTGTTTTAGCACTGCACACGTAGTTTACACATTGCTTTATGTTACACTTGCCTGTGCCATGGCTACCAGAGGGTTGAACTCATTTTAATTTGGTTACTTTGAATATTACCCCAGACAATGACTGATTATTACTTGTGATAGTTACTTACTCCCCTCAATTAATAACCAAGTTACTTGGGGAACATGACACAAGAATGTTTAACGTTTTAATTAGGAATAGCACCAAGAAGCACAAGGTGCAAATGATAATGTATGGTTGACTAGAAAAGGTCCTAGGCGCGCATTTTGACACTGACTGTGATAGATTGCTGATGGGATGGACTAATGAGGTTTGCCCTGGTCAAAAATGTTACCCTTTGACTTTAGTCTTTTAAGTGCCATTCCACCACGAGTATACTTCTAAAGCTTCCCCAGGACCTCAGGGGAGGCATTTACTTACTCACAGGGTGGCAGGCAGAGGCCAACAGAAAGGTCCGGTCTCCTCTGATAAGCTAGGCAACTGCAAGAAAAGGCCTCCTGTAGCTTGTGGTGTGTACTTGTAACGTTAGCTGGAGGTCAGTCTTATGATCTTTGGAGTCCACTTCTTTGTCCTGGGTGCAAGAGGGACAAGCAGGTCCAGTCACATCAGGGATTCTCAGGTCTCAGATTGCAGCTTCAGTCCTCTTCCAATCTTTCACACATTATGTAGTGGGTGCCTGGAGATGCCACATTTATACCTGGCATATGGTAGTGGGTGTTAAAGAAATTTGGAGACATCATAACCGATGGGATAAAGGTTCCCAGCGCTAACCCTACCCACTTATAGCATTTCCCAGATGGTGGAAGTCTTTGTCCACACTAAACTTGAGCTCTGATGGTTGGGGGTCTCTGTTGGATTATACTATGGTAATCCTAGTGTCCTCCAACATCTAATACTAAAAGCCAATTTTACACAGTCCCTATATCCCCAACAAACTCAGACAGAGGTTTGGTAGAACAAAGCTGATTTTTCAGCAATTAGATAACGGATAAACACAAACTGTTTTTCCATCCTGTTTCCCTCCTTTGAATTGCGATCAAAATGTTATATGTAAACTCAGCAGACATGTCTCCGTCGAAAAGCAAGGTCTTCAGTTTCTTTCCGAAGTCCAATTGGGTAGGTGCTGTTCAGAGGTGCAGAAGCAGGTCGTTCAAAGTCTTGCCGGCGATGTAAGAGAAGAAGCGGCCCCCGCTGCTGCAATAATAGACGCACGGGGTGCGAGAGTGAGTGAGGTGGAGCCAAGGTGTCTCGTGGGCAGGTGGAATCTCAGTCTGAGGTATTTTAGCCTGATCCTTGGTTGTGTAGAGCTTTGTAGGCAAGCATGAGGATCTTTAACTGAGGAGGTCCAGGATGAGCCTGGCTGGGGTGTTCTGCATGGTCTGGAGTTTTCTGAAGAGCTCGGTGGAGATTCTGGTGTAGAGAGTGTTACCGTAGTCTAGGCTGCTGATGACGAGGGCCTGAGTGACTGTCTTTCTGGTATTGATTTGGATGAAGCTAAAGATTTTGCAGGGCATGCGGAGTGTGTGGAAGCAGGAGGAGGTGACTGAGTTCATTTGTCGTTTCATGGTCAGTTGGCTGTCGAGTATGATGCCCAGGTTGCGCATTTGGTCTTTCGGTGTGGGTATAGGTCAGAGTTCTGCCAGCCACCAGTTGTGGTCCCAGGATTAGTTGAGTGTTGTCTGCGTAGGAGATTATGTTGAGTCTGAGGGATCTGACGATGTCTGCAATGGGGGTCATACAGATGATCAACAGGCTGGGAGTGAGGGATGATCCTTGGGGTACGCCGCATATGACATCCTTAGATGCGTTGGTGATGAGAGGTAGTCGGATGCTCTGCTGTACGTCGATATTGCAGAGTCTGTTGATGAGGGTGTGGTGGGAGACGGTGTTGAATGAAGCAGAGAGGTCCAGGATGAGCAGGGCACAGTTTCTCTGCAGTCGAGGAGGTTCTAATGTTTAGGCACTTAAATATTTCGAAAAGCCCAAAAATTAAATGTTGTATCTGTTTCCTAGGCGAAGATAAAATGTAGTAAATTTAATATTGTATCCCAATGTTTTTCTATGGTACAGCTAACCCTGGTACAGTAGCTTTTCACTGCAAGGACACGTTTAACATTAAACTTTTATGTCTAAACTTCAAATACCACACGCCCTGCCTTATGGGCAATAAGGCCTTCTTAGAAGTGACTTATTATCTAAAAGAAAGGTTTACACCTGTCAAAAGGGGTTAGTCCGACATTCGAATTTGCAGTTCAAACCTGCACAGCCAGACTAAAATGGTCAGCCTGCAGACATGCTTTACCGGGCCACCACAGTGGATGACAAAATAAGCGCTTTAGTCCACTGGTAGCATTTAATATACTGACCATGGGTACAATGGTATCATATACTAGGGACTTACAGGCACATTAAATACACCAATTTGGGGGGGAAGGAGTGAAGTGTCTAATGCCATCACTCTCACTCGTGGCACCAGACAGGGGCATTCCCCTTCTCTTCACTTATTTGGGATCATTATTGGACCTCTAGCATACCTTCTAGGGAAAAACCTGTGGCAAGTTATATACTTCCCTTTCCCATACACGATTATTGCTCATTTGAATTCATATGACATTATGCTGTATGTCAGACATTTGGACCACAACATAAAGGCAATAATGGTTGACATTTACGATTGTGGCAAACACTCAAGACTGCCAATTAACTGAAGAAAATTGGAACTACTTCCTTCACCACACCCGTGAAATGGGAGTGAAGCTGGGGTTTCAATGGTGTACAGTGAGGACGCAATACCTGGGTATTTTAGATGAGCACGAACTTGACTCTACTCTTCAGACCCAATTACGAAACCACACTCGTGTGGCTGCAGAACCAAGTTATGTGCTGCGTCTAAATATGCTGGGAAGATTGTCTTCTTTCCTAGGTTTGTTTTACTATTTTTGTAATATTCCTGTTGTTCTAGCTAAAGGAAAGTGATATTTACCCCATAAGAATCTGTCCCTAGTGTGTAGCGCTGTTGATTACCATGTTTAGCCAACTCCTGCCATCTAGTGTAGGCTCGGTCGTTTACAAGTTGAATTTCTTCGAAGAAATCTCGAGTCACGAGATGTGCTGGGAAGTCTTTGTTCAGTGCGCATTTCCTATTGGCACCAACTTCATCTTACTTTGTTTTTCACCGAGTGGATGACAGTATTTATGGAGTGTGAACAAAAAATATGCAACAAGCGCAATGTACACTATGACAGTGATAACTATAAACATAATCTGGAAAGGTCAGACACTTCCAGGAGAAGAGAGGGCTCATGTGAATCTGCAGCACTTCATACTACAGTTAGATACTTCCAGGGTAAGTAGCATTTTTCGTTGGTAGCATTTGTAGCTGTACATGCTAGACAGACTGTTCAGCAGGACCATCCCTGCTGCGGTGGCTAGAGTCCCCCCCACCCCCCCCCCCTGCAAACTATATGAACTATATGGAGATTCCCCCCTTCACCCAATGTCAGTCAGGAGCTGAGGCCAAGGTAATGAGCTGAGGGGGTCCCCTGGAGCTCGTCACTCCCCCACCACAGGCGCTGTGAGGGCCTGTTATGCCACTGTTGGCCCCATCTTGCCCACTACAGCCTGATGGCAGGCTCAGATGTAAACACAATAGTGCTTGGTAAAGAAGTATGGAGTTCACCAGGTGGCTGGATTACAAATATCTGCCAGTGAGATGCTACCTAGGGAAACCATATTAGCCCCATTCTTGCAGCTGGAGTGAACCCTAAATGGAGCACGTAAAACCCTCTTAGCCTTAGAGTAATAATTTTTGAAGCACTTGACAATCCACCTAACTATGCCAGTTCTGGACATAGGCTGACCCTTGTGAGGCTAAGCAACGGAGACAAAGAGCCTGTCTGACTTAAGAAATGAATTAGTGCTGTCTATGTAATAAACGAGGAAATATCCACCGTGGGCAGTGCTTTGCGCACGCTGCGGGTAGAGTCCAGCTGCGGGTAGAGTCCAGCTGCGGGTAGGGTAACATGAGCTCTAAGGTTTGGTTAAGGTGGAAGGGAGACACCATTTTAGGGAGGAACCACGGGTTAGTTCTAAGCACTACGCCATCCTTGTGAACCTGATTGAAGGGCTCCTGTAGGGTGTGTGTTTGAAGCTCGCTTACTCGCCTAAGGGAAGTGATAACAATGAGAAAGGCTCTCTTCCAAGAGAACAACTGCGGAGGGCATGAATGTATAGGTTCAAAAGGTGGATCCATCATTCTGCTAAGGACTATACTAAGGTTTCACTCAGGCACAGGAGGAACGCTGGGGGCTGTCCCTACTTAGACTCTCCATAAAGCACTGACCCCAGGAATTCTGGAGTAAAACGTGTGCTCTCTGTTCTGTACGTAGGGGGCAACAGAAGGTAAGTTTAAGTGGAAAGCGATTTGTGCCAGGCCTTCCTTTTGTCAGTGCAAGAGGTAGGTAAAATCTCCTGGATTGTGGGTTTCAAAGGACTCACATTTTATAAAATGCAGTAGTATACGAAACTCTTTCATTTTGCTGTGCAACAGGCCTGTGTTGTTTTTTTTTAGGCTCTTGTGGAAACTGAAAGTACTCAAACTCTAAGACACTCAGGTTCCAAACTGCAAGGACCGTGTCTCTGTGGGAGAATGTAGCTTTGGACAGGGTGTGGATGGGGGAAATAGTCCTGGGTGACAACTCCGGCTGTCTGGTCCAAGTGCGCTTTCTCACCACAAAGGGAAAGAAGAGGGAGAGACAGAAAAGTGTAGGCAAAGATCTGTGACCAACGGATCCACAGTGCATTGCACACGGACTCTGGGTGTAGATATCAGATGGCGAGGTCTGCTTTCTTTAGGGTAGCAAAGAGGTCTATCTGCAGGATGCCCTAATAATGAAAGAATATACAGAGGACCCAAGTGTAGGAAGCTGGCTCTGTATATACTATACCAACATGAGGTGTTGTGTGCACAGTCGAGGGGTTCCCCAGAGGCTTTTCAGAGGCTAAAGTAAATAATACTAATGCTCTCTTTTGTGGTAGTGTGGTCGAGCAGTTCGGCTTATCAGACAATAGTGCAAATCATATGTTGTACACACAGTGAAGAAATGAGGCACACACTTGATGACTAACTCTAGGCCAATTGGTTTTTATAAAGCAAAAATATGTGTTACTTTATTACTAGAACCAGAAGAACTTTGTTGCAGGTAAGTACAGTTGTCAATAGGTATCAAGAATATGAATCAAATGTGCTTTTGTTTTTGCAGATAAAGCAGTTTAGAAGTAAGACTCTTCTATTTCAAAAGTTGACATAGTGCAAATTTTCATAGGAGTCAATAGTCCTGGGGGGAAAAGTGTTAGCACAGTTAACAGGTCAGTACACAATTCCAGTCTTCAGGTGTTACGATGTTAACGTTTAGGCAGACCCACAAGTGCACCACCAGCAACATGGGCCAGGCTGAGTGCAGAGGTCAAACAGGGCGTTGGGTTTGCAATGGGATCCTATGGGGTGATTAGGTCACCACAGGGGTGGGGAGTGGGGCCGGGGGGTGATGGGAGGGGGGGGGGGGCGGGTGTGTGAGTGGGCCCTGGCCACAGGATCACACCAAACACACCCCCTCAGTGGCACGGGGCAGCCGGGTGCAAACGGAGTCGGGCGCCTAATGCTTTTCAATGGGGGTCCCCGGGGTCAAGAAATATGCTGCAGGCTGGGTCCAGGGGGTCGGTTCTGGGAAAACAAAAGCTGTACAGGCAGTTGAGGCGCCTGCTGGATGTTGCTGGACCGTCTGTTGGATTCCCCAAGGTCAGGAGGCTGCGGGTGCAGGGGTGTCCTTGGGTGTTGGGAATCTTCGTCGAATCCGGTTGGGGTCAGGGGGATTCTCCGGATTCAGTCTGCAGGCATCGTTGTGTTGAACAGGATGAGTCAACTCAAAGTGGACTCGAGGTTGAAATCACCTGGGGACCTTCTGTGTACCAGTGGCCCACCTGAACTCAGGCTATGGGCGTCAGCTGCAAAGTGGGCAGAGCTCACGGATTCGGGGAGGTTCTGGAATCCTTTTTGGAGGTTTCTCTTGGACAGGGCAGCTGTCCTCTGGAGTTCTTGGTCCTCTGATGGGCAGGAAGTCCTCTAGGGGTTTGTAGAGGTCGCTGGTCCTGCAGGCAGCATTGCCTTCTTGGAGCAGGGGTCTTTTGAAGCTGCAGACAGGCCTGTAGGGCTGGGGCCAAGTCAGATGTCATCTGGAGTCTTCATTGCTGGGAGGGGGGGGGGGGGGCTCAGCAGTTCTTCCTTCTTCTCGAGGTTGCCAGGAATCTGGTGAGTAAGGTTCAGGGAAGCTCCTAAATACTAGATTTAGGGGAGTTAAAGGGGTCAGAGGGCAGTAGCCCATGGCTACTGTCCCTAAGGGTGGCTACACACTTCCCGCGCCTACTCCCTTTGGGGAGTGAGGCACATTCCTATCCCTATTGGTCCCTCCCCTGCAGGAGGATGCTGCAAGGAAGGGGTCACTTCAGCTCTGGACACCTTAGGGGTGGTCCCAGCTGAAGCAGACACAATAGGGGTGGTTCTAACTGAAGTGGTCACTCCTCCTTGTTTTTCCTAATTTTCCCACCAGACCTGCCACCAAAATGGGGACTTCTCCACTAGCTGAAGTGCCCTGGGGCACTGTAACAGCAGGCCTTAGCCTTTGAGGCTCACCACCAAGTGTTACAGTTCCTGCTGGGGTGAGATGTGAAGCACCTCCACCCACAGCAGGTTTTGTTTCTGACACCAGAGAACACAAAGGCTCTCACCCCACGGGGATCAGAAACTTGTTATGAAGCCATCATGGAGCTGTGGAGTTCGTAATGACAAACTCTCAGCTCATGTACTCCATATGGCCGCACTGCACTTACAATGTTAAAGAATGTACTTAGACACCGTAGAGGTATATTGCTCATGCAGTTATGCTCTCATCTATGGTATAGTGTATCCTTCCTTAGGGCTGTAAGGCCTGCTAGAGGGGTGACTTACCCATGCCACAGGCAGTGGTTTGTCGGCATGGCACTGTGAGAGGGATGCCATGTCGACTTTACCTTTTTCTCCCCACCAGCACACACAATCTGCAATGGCAGTGTGCATGTGTTTGGTGAGGGGTCCCTTAGGGTGGCACAATACAAGCAGCAGCCCCTTAGGGACCCTCCCTGGTCACAGTGCCCATGCGACCACTGGTACCTTTTACAAGGGGCTTAGCTGTGTTCCAGGGTTGTGCCAATTGTGGAAACAATGGTACAGTTTTGGGAAAGAACACTGGTGCTGGGGTCTGGTTAGCAGGATCCCAGCGCACACTCAGTCAAGTTAGCATCAATATGAGGCACAAAGTGTGAGGTTGGAGGGGTAACCATGCCAAAAGGGGCAATTTTCTACACCAGGGACAGAGTTCCCTCTTGTACATTTACTGCTCCGTCCTGCTGAGCAGGTCAGCAGTCACAGTCCACCACTATGAAGTGCACCACAATGAGGTGAATGTGAAGGCGGTGTGCCCAGTGCCAGATCCTATGTACTAGGCGGGAGAGCTGAGGAGAATGTGTGCCACCCTGCTTCTGGTTGTGATACATGTAGGTCATGCGGTCTGTCCTGATGAGGAGTACCTTGCCCCAAATAAATGACAGGAAGGTTTCAAGGGCTAGCTGAACGGCTAGCAGTTCCAAGTAATGGATGTGACGATTCTGGAACTGAGAGGACCATGTTTCTTGGATTGTATTTTGGTTGAGACGTGTGCCCTACCCTATTACAGAGGTGCTTGTGGAAATAGCTGCAGAACTGGGTCTGCAAAAGCTATGCCCTGTACCAGGTTAGTGGTGCCACACTACTGCAGAGAGCTGTGCACACTTAGGCCTTTACTCAACACTATATTTTCCCAGTGACACTCTACTTGTGAGCATTCGGTTGCCAGACATCTTGATGGGGACTCAAGCACAACCTTGCATGAGGAATGATGGCGATGCACAAAGCCATTACTCCTAAAACGCGCACAACAGTGCGAACTGTGAGCTAATGATTGGGCTGAAAAAGAAGCAAAACATGCTGAAAGGCTTAGACTCTGTTCGTTAGGGTAGGCCTTGCCTATGACCGCATTGGATGGAGCCTTGTAAGGGCTGTATTTGAAGAGGATGCAGTTAGGATTTCGAAGTGATTATAATGAAGAACAAGCTTTGGAACAAGGAGACATGGTGTTGGACACTGTAGCAGCTGATGTTCTTGATAAGCCAATGGTCAAGGTAGGGGAAGACATACATGCCTACCTTGCGCAATTGTGCTGCCACCACTAAGACAGACTGGAGCTGTGGTGACCCCCAAAGGGAAGCACTTTGAATTCGTAGTGCTGTCGTCTTAGCATAAAATGAAGGTACTTCTGGTGGGAAGGGTAGATGGGAATGTGAAAAAAGAGAACAAACACTATTATGAAATCTCCTTGTAGAAGAAGGGGGAAGATGTCCTGCAGGGCTGTCATTCAGAAATGTTATGACATGATGTAGAGATTGAGGGGCCTGAGATCACAACTGAATCTGAGACAGCTGCGCTTTTTTGGCATTAGGAAATATAGATTGATCCTTTAGTGTTGCATCTGTTTGTAGAAAGGTATGCACCACCTCCTTCCTGGAAGAGGAAGAGGTATTCCCTGCTGACTGTGTGTAATCATGATGGGATTCAGGTGACGGGGTGGTAAGTACTTTCAGGCAGTAGCCATGTTTGACTAGTGCTAGCACCTATCTGCCCGACATGTTATCCCCTCAGCAGTGGAGGAAATTGTGTACTCTCCTCCTAATAGATGATGTGTGGTTGGAATTGGGGAAGGCAGGCAAATTCACTGTTTGGAGGAGATAGTTCCCTTGCTGGAGTCTCCTTTACCTCTTCCACCATGTTATTTTCCTGATAGTGGCCCTTATTGTACACCCTTGGTGATGGTATGCCTTTTACTGCCTTTGGTATGGGTGTGGTGGGTTAGGAAAGGTAGTCCTCATCCTCCCCCCCCATCCCCCCGCAAAAAAAAAGGTTGCTACTTTCAAAAGGAGCCCCTTTATGATGTAGTTTGGAAAGCCCTTGTAGACTTGGCCATCTTCATATCTTTTTTTTAATCTTCTCAAGCACCTCATCAACCTGTGGTCCAAAAAGGTGGCCCTTCCCAATCAAACAAGAGGTTGGGAATTTGCTGCAGCTCCTCAGGTGTGAACCTGGAGATACAGAGCCAGATGTGGCGTCAAGGATGACACTAGGCTATGTCTGCAACATCCAAAGCATAAAGGATGTTAGAGTTGGTGATGTTGCCCTAAGAAATTAGCTCCTGCCCCATGTCCAGAACTGCTCCCTAAAATGTTTAAGGAGCTCATGAATCTCATCCTATTGTGCCCTGTCACACCTGGGTAGGAGAGCAACAGAGTTGGCTATTACCCCTTCTCCACCCTTTTGTCCGCTGCGTCTATCTTTCTCCTTGTCTGGAGGAAGAGCATAGCCAGTGGCTTGGGCCAAAGCACACTTGGCAGGCAGTGTGGACTATCAGCAAACCTTTGTGGGACTTGTCCCCTAATGTATGTAGGTTTGTTGGAAGAGAGCTTGAACACAATTTTGTGGGATGGTGCTTATGGTTGAGTCGGTACTGACCCCTGGTGATGCTCGATGCCTTTAAAGTGAATGGGGCTAAAGGGATGGTGGGGTTTTATATCCTTAGCTGGAGGCCTGTCAGGTTCTGGGGCTTCTTCTCAATGCCAACATGCGCTCAAAAGTGACTAGGCCTCGTGGCTGGTCTTGCCTCGACTATCATGCTCGGGGCTCGATGCCCAGCTCCCTTGGAGGCAATGGTCATGGGATCTTTAGTAGGACTTGGCTTTGTCTTTAGCAACAGGCATACTTATGTCCCTGGGAAATGGTCCACATTGGGCCCATGTCTTTGGCACCGTGTTGACATTCTCCCTCTGTTCGTCGGATTTGCTCAACAACACGGACTTTGGGCTGGCAGCTGTTTGGGCCGCTGGAAGCACTGATAGGGCAGCTTCCAATTGTCCTTGGATGCCAAGGTGATCTTCCTACTTTTTCTGGGGTGCCGGAACGTTTCTGGTGTTGCATGGTACTATGTTCATAGCAGCATTCCCTCAGCAGTACAACACCACATGCACATGAATAGGCGGTGCTCTGCCACCACTCAATAGGCTTAACAACCCTATACTGTCAGTGCAGCCGGCTAGGAGCCAGGGCAGTGGAGGCAGGAAGCTCCTGGAACTTCAAAGAACCCTTCTGGAAACTTCTCCCAACTTCTAGGAGCAGGGCACCAGGGTAAAATAACAGGGCTTTCACACCCACTCTCCAGTTCACAAATTTTCCTGTGGATGGACTCCCAGAGGACTGTTGCGACCTGCTGCTCTCTCTGCCAGACTGCTGGTGTGCCTGGCAGGACTGCTTTGCGGCTTAGAGCCTGCCTTGAATCTTCACAGGTCAGGCATGCCTCGGAGGCCTGCTTCGGAGCCATGCATCTTCCCCTGTCCCCAGAACTTCCACAAGTGACTCCAATTGCTAGTTTTGCTGGCCACCTGTTCAGAGCAACACCACAAATGAAAATGGAAGACAGAGTGTTGAAACTTTTCAAACATTCAGCCCCAGTCACAGATCTGGGTTTAATCCATTGTTATTTTTCTTGCCACATTACTCGTTTGGACCCAGCCATACGCAAACTTGTCTTGACCCCGCTCCCCATGGAAACAGGCCAGCCCAGCAAATTTGCCCGCACCCTGGACTTCCCGGTCATTCAGAAGTGACTCCAATTGCTAGTTTTCCTGACCTCCTGTTCAGAGCCACAAGGACATTACAGGCTCCCACCATCCTGAACCTGCACCTGGAACCAGCCTGAGTGTGTCAGGAATCCCCAAGGTGCCTCCTGCGTTATCTGTCAGCATGCCCAGGGATTAGGGTTAAATCTTATCTCTGTTCTTGGTTAAGCCCTCATGTTTCTAAGTAAACATAATGTGCTGTGTTACACAATTGGTTTTTATCAATGCTTGTTTTACCAATGCTTGTTTGCTAATGTGAGCAGGGGTAGACATGTGCTTCTAATTGGGCCCCTGCCCCCGAAGATACAGGTTGCCTGGCTGGACCGGCAAGACGTGGCAATGTTTTGTCTCTTTCTCTTCCACTCCCCCTTTCCTTTTGGGACACCTGCCGGGGATTCTGTGTCCACCAGGCAGTGCCAAGAGGTGTTCCAGGAGGTTGGGGGCATACCATCGCCCCTGCAGACATCCTGCTCTTCAGGTGAGTGGCCCCGTCTCGACAGAGTGAGTCTTGAACTCCCAAAAGGTCTCCATCCACTCCTGGTTGTGTTGATAAAGGTGCCCAGGTGGAAACAGAGGACTTGCTATTTTGAACCTTAAACTTTAAAAAATCATAACTCCGGTTCTACTAATTGGAATTTGATGGTTTTGGTTTCAAATAAACTATTGAAATGTTCTCTATATTTCTAAATTGGTTTGTGATTTGTTCTTCTGTTGCGTTTTCACTTTGTTACTGTTTGTGTGCTGCATACATACTTTACACCTTGGCTCTATGTTTAGCCTGACTGCTTTTTGTGCCAAGCTACCCAGGGTTATGTTCACATTAAATTAGTGGCATGTTATGGTTCACCCTGCAAGAGATTGTGGCTGCTGCTGGACCAGGACTCTTACCCGGGTCAACCAACAACCCAATTTTTCACACATGGTGATAAGTGTGTATCCTTGTCCAGATTGCCCCAGCTGCAGTGATATCTGGATCAAAGGTAACAATATTTGGTCATGAGAGAACAAGGATCATGTTTGTGCACTATGATCTAGGCCTGTCTCATGGATTGCATTCTGATTAGACAGGGCGGGGCACACAAAGTGCTATCCTCCTAGAAGAGAAAGGCTACTGCCTATCCAAAGAGTAAAGTAGAGTTAAGAAGCACAGGCATTGTGGTAGCAACATATCATTTTAAAGTAACCAGCAAAATGACCAGGCGGATTCTCCTGCAGCAGGGGAGTGAGGCCTACTGGATCCCTCTAGTAAAATTCTGTTGCTTTGTGCTCAGCTCACCCCGGCCTCCATCGGGATGGGTGGAGCACCAGGAAGTGTGTGTGCTTCTACACAGCCATTATGTGTTTGTGCCTGTGGTGCCAGTAAATGAAGCTCTGAATGTGTTTCTACACAAGGTCACTTTGTGTGTGTGCCCATGGTAGCACTACATGGAGGCCTGTGCTTCGCCACAACGCCATTATGTGTGTGTGTGGTGAAAGTACATGAAGGCCTATGCACATCGACACACGGCGCACTCGTATGTCTGAGTGGCCCGAGGTTAGGTGCATTCTTTCAAAACAAAAAGGGTACCTTAGATAAAGAGAATGTAGATTCAAATACCACAAAGATTCATAATAAAGACTATTTGTGTGCATTTCAGACATCATTGTCTATGTCCTGATGATGATCCCAACAATTAAATAAGGGATCAAAACGTCAACATTTAGTACTTGGATTCTGTACAACAATACGTTTTGACATGAGCAAGAGTACCGTAAAATTGGGATTTTAATTGTGCAAGTATTTTCTGTCACATGGGGTATGCCTGAGCTATAATTTATGATCTGTAATTTTTTCATGCTTCCCAAGACATTTTTGTTTTCCTACTACAATGTTTTCCTATTTTTATTTGGAATAAACATATTAGTTTACTGCATATTTTCTATGGACTTCACTGTGATTCTATGTGGTATTTGAATCTACATTCTCTTTATCTAAGGGACCCTTGTTCCTCCATAAAATACCTGCCCCTGGTCTCTTAGTACCTGTGGTTTGCCCCTTGTGTGTTCTAAAACATAGGTCAGGTGTAGCACATGCAACACTACACACATGGTTGTAAACAGCATCAAAGATACATTCATGCCTGGGAGACTACAGTGTCTGCAGGCCCCATACTGGGGAATTCCACAGCCAACTGGAGGGGCCTGTGGAGGTAGAGTTTCACCTCTCCCCACCAACTTACAGATTTGTGGATTGCCACATTCCAGAGAGCTGGGTTGGATACACACATTGGAGGAGAGAACAATCAGGCTCTACAGCATATTCAGTATACTTCAGAAGGGGCTCTTTGATTCTGGCAGACATCACTGGTCAAAGGGGTTTGGGCACATCTGAGAAAGAAGATGGGTCTGATAAGGGAATTACAGGTAGGTTAGGGCCCGGAGAGAGCACGGTCCAGTGGTGTTCTACCGAGACAATCCTGGGGTTACAGTGTAAGATTGTGATCTGTCTAGAATAGCCGGCCAATCTGGTTACGTGCCTATGTGCACTGTGAGACCCCTGAATGCCAGGTGGGAGCTATGTAGAGGTTTGGACTGCCGCAGTGATCCGGCCACTAGCCTGTGTGCATTGTCCAATCCCTTGATGTCAAGGAGACTATACTGCGAGAAAGGAGCCGAAGAGGGTCATCTCCTTGGTGACGCTGCTATACGATCCCTGTATGCCAAGGGGAGACTGCAGAGAAGACTAAGGGTTGTTGCCCCATGTGCACTGTGTAGATCCCTGCTCGCCAAAAGAGGGCCACATTCCCAGAAGGGGGCCTATGCCCTAGTACAGCATACAGTCGTAATCACCTGGTGGGTTGTGATCTGGAGAGCTGAAACAAAAATACATAATTATGTAATGTGATGGTGGTTGGGGAGGCGGGCAGCAGTCAATCGATCTATCACTTGCACTGAGTTTAATAAATACAATTACAAATACCAATAATTATTTTCCCTACTGTAAAATGGTATGTTATGTTTGCAAAGCACACTACCAACTCCCAGGATATCCAACAGAGTCCATCTACGATGGGTACTGGGAGAAGTTTGCTTCCTGGTGTGCTGCTCATCATACCGACCCTCTGCAGGCCAAACTTTTTCATTGGTTGTGATTTGTTTTATCATTGGCCCAGCAAGATCTTGCAAAAGCTGCCTTGCATATTTCTAGTATGTTAGGCCTCAATTGAACTTGAGTGTTGACATTACTTATGTGCATGACTTATGAGCTACTGCCCAGCTGCTCACTCTCAATACAGGCACTGAAAACGGGCTTCCTAAGTGCTGTCACCTATTTAACAGTTGCTGCTTAATTTCAATGCATGAAGTTGTGTCTTGAGGAGGCTTGGGTGCAGGACTCTATACCAGCAGCTAGATCAAGAGCGCTAGGTACCATACTTTCCTTGGCCGATCCATGGCTATTAAGGTGATCTGGGTCTGGTTTGTCCTGACTTTCCACACAACCCAACCAAAATGTGCAGTTGAGTTGACACTTCCACGCCCTAGCTGGTGGAGAACAGATCTAACCAGTGTGAGCCCCACTTGTCGAAGATGTCTGTTACAGGCTTGGGGGCAAGATGCCACTCATGATCCGCCAGTTGTCATCTGATCAGTTCCTCCACTCTGTCACTGAAAAAGCATTCCCCTAGGATTCATTCAAATGTAAGACAAACATGTGGCAATAAAACAATTGGCCAAAACAGAAAATTCCTTAATTTATAATAAATAATATTAACATGAATTTAGCTGCGATTCATATATTATTCTATATTTAATATATACAAAATTACACAAAAATATATTAAATGAAGTAGGTGCTCTAAGAGATGGCAAAGTGCAGGTTAAAAAAAGGGAGCCAAAACGTATAACACATTTTAACTGCAATATGTAGAAAGTGAGTCACACACAATTACAATAGATTATCATCAGAATCCAACACTCCTAGTATTCAGATTTCAACAATCCATCAACGAATAATGAAGGTGAAACCCCAAAATGTTGTTATTTCGACCCCTTACAGACAACAATCATATGAGGTCTTCATCAGGGCATGAATCCTTTGTCCAAAGGAACAGCTTGTCTAGGACAAATGTAGTCAAGGGAGGCTTGACTGTCAATGCAGCAGCTCGCCAATGAGCTGAGGAAATGGCAATCAGAAAGAAGGTTTTCAGACCGAGCAGCCTCAATGGGTAAACTTTGCATGGGCTCAAATGTGAAAATATCTGGAAAGCGAGCATCAAATTAAGACTGGGAAATAATAAACTGGAAAAGGGGAAAGAAATTGGTCAACACCTTCAGAAACTTCATAACAATAGGAAACATACACAGCAAAGGCTGATCCGGTAAACAGAGGAAGGACAAAAGGGCCAACAAATAATTATTAACTGTGCCCACAGCCAAGCCTTGTATGAAAATAAAGAACATCTCAACACATTTGATAAAAATGACGTGAAACTTGGAAGCAGGACTCAGGAGGGCAGCTTCCTTTTCAGCACTCCACACAATTAAAACGGACCATCAACCAGAATACACATACTTGCTAGAGGTATGTCAAGCCAACAAAATGACTTCCACACCTCCTGTGTGCGCAGGTCAAAAGAGCTCATATTTTGTGCCACTAACTCCCTCATTAAAGTGCAAGCTTTGCAGGTTCAGATACAGATCCTGCCCCTCCCGCTGCAATAAAAGGTCGATCCGAGGTCCAAAGAGGAGTGCACAGGACAAGTGGAGCACAGGACTCCTTGGCCAGTCCAGCGTAATTAAGATTGTCTGCACAGCTTCCTCAAAACTGTAAGGATGAGAGGAAATGCATAATACAGACTGTAGTCCCACTTCAAACACAAAGCACCCCCAAGAGCTCCTTCCAGCAGAAACTGCAGCAGGCAGAGCACGGGGTAACCTATTTTCTTGTGAGTGGCAAACAGGTCTTCAGGAGGGGAGCCTCAGAGGGCAAAGCTGGACCATACCACAATTTGATGAAGACGCCACTCCTGGCCGGCAAGATGGCACCAATCTGAAATCGCCAACTTGCATGTTTAAGGAGCCCATCAGATAGTTTACAACCAATCTGACATTGTGAACCTGCGCCCAAGACAATAACCTAAGCTCCACCAGACACATTGGGCATGCATTCATCCATGCCACCTTGCTTGTTGGGGTATCACACTGGGATCATGTTGCCCATCAAGACCCGAACCAACTGATTACAGACAGGAGCACACCTGCTTTGTGGCCAGGCAGTTCAAACAAAGCTTGTACAGCTATGAGACTCCTGCTGTGAGGGGACCATAGGCCTCTGACCTCCAGTGTATCAATATGATATCCACAACTTAAGTAGGAGGAGTCAATTACTACCTTTAAATTGTGGAGTTTGAGGGCTGGAAGACATTTTATATGCGAGGTAGTCATCACCTGCCACCACCAAATGCCCAGAGTTGCCTCTGGGGAAATCCTGATATTGTCCATAAGCACTCCTTAGTGCTGGGCAAGCTGTAAGGAGAGGTGTTGCTGGATTGTACGCATGTGCCAGAGTGTCTGGAAACAGCAAAAAACATGAGGTGAGTAGGTCAAGCAGACACAAAACTGTCAGGCCTGAAAGATTAGCTTCGTACAAAAGAGGATTGACTTGAGGAAGTTTATGGAAAACATCATGTCAATAATGAAAATGTCACTTACCCAGTGTACATCTGTTCGTGGCATCAGTCGCAGTAGATTCGCATGTTCTGCAATAGCTCGCCATCTGGTGTTGGGCCGGAGTGTTACAAGTTGTTTTTCTTCGAAGAAGTCTTTCGAGTCACGGGACCGAGTGACTCCTCCTTTTGTCTCCATTGCGCATGGGCGTCGACTCTATCCTCGATTGTTTTTCCCCGCAGAGGGTGAGGTAGGAGTTGAATTGTAGTAATAGTGCCCATGCAATGGAGTGACTAAGTATGCACCTATTTAAGGTTGAGATGATACATATATAAATAATTGAAGGTAACTTCCAAACTGCTACAGGCTCCCGGGGAGGCGGGTGGGCACATGCGAATCTACTGCGACTGATGCCACGAACAGATGTACACTGGGTAAGTGACATTTTCAGTTCGATGGCATCTGTCGCTGTAGATACGCATGTTCTGCATAGACTAGTAAGCAGTTATTTCCCCAAAAGCGGTGGATCAGCCTGTAGGAGTGGAAGTAGTCTGAAATAATGTCCTTAATACGGCTTGACCTACTGTGGCTTGTTGTGCGGATAACACGTCTACACAGTAGTGCTTGGTGAATGTGTGAGGCGTAGACCATGTGGCTGCCTTACATATTTCTTGCATTGGGATGTTTCCTAGAAAGGCCATGGTAGCACCTTTCTTTCTGGTTGAGTGTGCCCTTGGTGTAATGGGCAGCTGTCGTTTAGCTTTAAGGTAGCAGATTTGGATGCATTTAACTATCCATCTGGCTATACCTTGTTTTGAAATTGAGTTTCCTGCGTGAGGTTTTTGAAATGCAATAAAGAGTTGTTTAGTCTTTCTGATGTTTTTTGTTCTGTCAATGTAATACATTAATGCTCTTTTGACATCTAATGTATGTAGTGCCCTTTCAGCTACGGTATCTGGCTGTGGAAAGAACACTGGAAGTTCCACTGTTTGATTTAGATGGAACGGTGAAATAACCTTTGGCAAAAATTTAGGATTGGTTCTTAGGACGACTTTATTTTTGTGTAGTTGTATAAAAGGTTCCTGTATAGTAAACGCCTGAATCTCGCTTACTCTTCTTAGGGAAGTAATGGCGATGAGAAATGCCACCTTCCAGGTTAGGAACTGTATGTCGCAGGAGTGCATGGGTTCAAAAGGTGGACCCATAAGTCTAGTTAGGACAACATTTAGGTTCCATGAAGGAACAGGTGGTGTTCTTGGTGGTATAATTCTCCTAAGGCCCTCCATGAATGCTTTAATGACTGGTATCCTATATAGGGAAGTTGAATAGGTAGTTTGCAGGTATGCAGATATTGCTGCAAGGTGAATCTTAATGGAAGAGAAAGCTAGGTTAGATTTTTGTAAGTGAAGCAAGTAACCCACTACCTGTTCTGGAGTTGTGTGTAATGGTTGTATTTGATTAATATGGCAGTAGCAAACAAACCTCTTCCATTTACTTGCATAGCAGTGCCTGGTGGATGGCCTTCTGGCTTGTTTTATGACTTCCATACATTCTTGAGTAAGTTGTAAGTGCCCGAATTCTAGGATTTCAGGAGCCAGATTGCTAGATTCAGCGATGCTGGATCTGGGTGCCTGACCTTTTGGTTGTGCTGTGTCAACAGATCTGGCCTGTTGGGCAATTTGATGCAGGGTACCACTGATAGGTCTAGCAGCGTTGTGTACCAGGGTTGCCTTGCCCAAGTTGGTGCTATCAATATGAGTTTGAGTTTGCTTTGACTGAGTTTGGTTACCAGGTAAGGAAGGAGAGGGAGAGGAGGAAAAGCGTAAGCAAATATCCCTGACCAGTTCATCCATAGGGCATTGCCTTGGGATTGTTTGTGTGGGTATCTGGATGCGAAGTTTTGGCATTTTGCGTTCTCCCTTGTTGCAAACAAGTCTATCTGAGGTGTTCCCCAGAGTTTGAAATAAGTGTTCAGAATTTGGGGGTGAATTTCCCATTCGTGGACCTGTTGGTGATCTCGAGAGAGATTGTCTGCGAGTTGATTTTGTATCCCTGGTATAAACTGTGCAATTAGGCGAATTTGGTGGTGAATTGCCCAATGCCAAATTTTTTGTGCTAGCAGGCTTAACTGCGTGGAGTGCGTCCCCCCCTGCTTGTTTAGATAATACATTGTTGTCATGTTGTCTGTTTTGACGAGAATGTATTTGTGAACTATTATTGGTTGGAAAGCTTTTAGTGCTTGAAAAACTGCTAGAAGTTCTAGGTGATTGATATGCAGTTTTGTTTGATGTATGTTCCATTGTCCTTGTATGCTGTGTTGATCGAGGTGTGCTCCCCACCCTGTCATGGAAGCATCTGTTGTTATTACGTATTGTGGCACTGGGTCTTGGAAAGGCCGCCCCTTGTTTAAATTTATGTTGTTCCACCACAGAAGCGAGAGGTAAGTTTGGCGGTCTATTAACACCAGATCTAGAAGGTGACCCTGTGCTTGAGACCACTGTGATGCTAGGCATTGTTGTAGGGGCCTCATGTGCAGTCTTGCGTTTGGGACAATGGCTATGCATGATGACATCATGCCTAGGAGTTGTAATACCATCTTTGCTTGTATCTTTTGTGTTGGATACATGCGTTGTATGATGGTGTTGAAATTTTGAATTCTTTGTGGACTTGGAGTGGCTACTCCTTTTGATGTGTCTATTATGGCTCCTAGGTATTGTTGTACCTTGCGTGGCAGAATTTTGGATTTTGTGAAATTGACGGTGAACCCTAGTTTGAAGAGGGTTTGTATGATATGATTTGTGTGATTTGAGCACTCTATTAACGAATGGGCCTTGATTAGCCAGTCGTCTAGATATGGGAACACATGTATCTGCTGCCTTCTTATGTGTGCTGCGACTACCGCTAGACATTTGGTAAAGACTCTTGGTGCGGTTGTTAATCCGAAAGGCAGTACCTTGAATTGGTAATGTATTCCTTTGAATACAAACCTTAGGTATTTCCTGTGCGATGGGTGTATTGGTATATGGAAATAAGCATCCTTGAGGTCTAAAGTGGCCATGTAATCGTGCAGCTTTAGCAATGGCAATACTTCTTGTAGTGTGACCATGTGGAAGTGGTCTGATTTGATGAAAGTGTTCACTACTCTGAGGTCTAGGATTGGTCTCAGTGTTTTGTCCTTCTTTGGTATCAGAAAGTACAGTGAGTAAACTCCTGTGTTTATTTGTGTGTTTGGCACTAATTCGATTGCATTCTTTTGCAATAGTGCCTGCACTTCTATCTCCAGGAGATTGGAATGGTGTGTTGTTAAATTTTGTGCTTTTGGTGGTATGTTTGGAGGGAATTGTAGAAATTCTATGCAATAACCATGTTGGATAATTGCTAGAACCCAAGTGTCTGTAGGGATTTTCTCCCATGCTCTGTAATAATGACCTATTCGTCCCCCCACTGGTGTTGTGTGGAGGGGGTGAGTGACATGTGAGTCACTGTTTAGTAGTAGGGGTTTTGGGGCTTTGGAATCTTCCTCTATTTCTAGGGAATTGCCCTCCTCTATATTGTCCCCGAAAACCTCCTCTATACTGTCCTTGGTAACTGGACGGTGTGGCTTGTGAGGTGCTGGCTTGTGTGCTTTGACCCCGAAACCCCCCTCGAAAGGGCGTTTTACGGAATGAGCTGTAATTCCCTCTGCTCTGCGGGGAGTAGAGTGCGCCCATGGCTTTGGCAGTGTCCGTATCTTTTTTCAGTTTCTCAATCGCTGTGTCCACTTCTGGACCGAACAGTTCTTTTTCATTAAAAGGCATATTGAGAACTGCTTGTTGAATCTCTGGCTTAAATCCAGACGTTCGGAGCCATGCATGCCTTCTGATAGTTACAGATGTATTAATTGTCCGTGCAGCTGTATCTGCAGCGTCCATGGAGGAGCGGATCTGGTTGTTGGAGATGGCCTGTCCCTCCTCAACCACTTGTTTTGCCCTATTTTGTAAGTCCTTGGGCAGATGTTCAATGAGATGTTGCATCTCGTCCCAGTGGGCTCTGTCATAGCGCGCAAGTAGTGCCTGGGAGTTCGCGATGCGCCACTGGTTTGCAGCTTGTGCTGCGACTCTTTTACCAGCTGCATCAAACTTGCGGCTTTCTTTATCTGGGGGTGGTGCATCTCCAGATGTGTGAGAGTTGGCCCTTTTCCTAGCTGCTCCTACAACGACAGAGTCTGGTGGCAGCTGTGTAGTGATGAAAACCGGGTCCGTAGGAGGCGGCTTATACTTTTTTTCTACCCTTGGTGTGATTGCCCTACTTTTAACCGGCTCCTTAAAGATGTCTTTTGCGTGGCGGAGCATACCAGGGAGCATAGGCAGGCTTTGGTATGAGCTGTGGGTGGAGGAGAGTGTGTTGAATAAGAAATCATCCTCGACCTGTTCTGAGTGGAGGCTTACGTGGTGAAATTGTGCTGCTCTAGCCACCACTTGAGAGTACGCGGTGCTGTCTTCTGGTGGAGATGGCTTCGCAGGGTATGCCTCCGGACTGTTATCTGACACTGGGGCGTCGTATAGGTCCCATGCGTCCTGATCTTGGTCACCCTGGCTCATGGTGGTGTGAGCTGGGGAGTGTGATGGAGTTTGTGCTGGTGAAACGTCAATCACGGGCGGAGGTGAGGGTGGTGGTGTAACTCTTTTCACCACTTTTGGTTGTGGTGTTTGTTCCGTGTGGAACTCCAACCTCCTCTTTCTCCTAATGGGGGGAAGGGTGCTTATTTTTCCTGTCCCCTGCTGAATGAAGATACGCTTTTGCGTATGGTCCACATCAGTTGCTTGTAGCTCTTCCTCAAACCTATGCTTCTGCATTTGGGAGGTTAGCGAGTGCTCTTCTGTATAAGAGCCTGAAGCTGGGTCGCTTGCAGTTTGTTTCGGCATCGAAACTTTGTCTGCGTGTTTTTTCGGCTCCGAGGTGACTTTTTTCCTTTTCGGGGCCGAAACCTCTCGGCGTCGATCTGTTTCTGTGCCGCTGTCTCGGCGTCGAGCCGTGTCCACACCGGCATCTCGGTGTCGAGGCTTGTCTCCAGCACTTTCTCGGTCCCGAGAAGGCTGCGTGCCGGTGTCTCGACCGGAGTCGGACGATCTCGGCACTGTTTGGGCCTTTTTCGATGCCGATGGTCGGTCACCGAATTTATGGGTTGAGCCATGGCCTGGTGGCAGTGGCGTCCCCTGGGCCTTGTAAATCTTCCTCTGTGTGGTTTTCGACGTCTTACTCACGGTTTGTGTATCGTCGAATCCTTCGGAGTCTTGGATCGAGAAGGTACCTTCCTCTTCCTGTTCCTCGAACTCCCGGTGGGCTGTCGGTGCGGACGCCATCTGAAGTCTTCTGGCTCGACGGTCTCAGAGTGTTTTTCGGGACCGGAACGCACGACAGGCCTCGCAGGTGTCTTCGCTGTGCTCAGGTGACAGGCACAGGTTGCAGACCAAGTGTTGGTCTGTGTAGGGGTATTTATTGTGGCATTTGGGGCAGAAACGAAACGGGGTCCGTTCCATCGGCGTTCTTCAGCACGCGGTCGGGCCGACCAGGCCCCGACGGAGGATCGAAAAAACTACCCCAAAGGGCACCGGAGCTGTTCGATCTTCGATGCGGTGTTGAATGTAAGTACGCCGATCCCGAACGCAACAATACCGACGAAAATCTTCCGAAATTAGCTAATTTTCCGTTCCGAAACTCGGAGCGACAGGAACACGTCCGAACCCGATGGCGGAAAAAAAACAATCGAGGATAGAGTCGACGCCCATGCGCAATGGAGACAAAAGGAGGAGTCACTCGGTCCCGTGACTCGAAAGACTTCTTCGAAGAAAAACAACTTGTAACACTCCGGCCCAACACCAGATGGCGAGCTATTGCAGAACATGCGTATCTACAGCGACAGATGCCATCGAACACAGGGTTATCGTGGCCTACAGATGGCCTGACACTAGCTGCAGTGACTCTGCCTTCAGAAGCCAATCATCAAGGTTCAGGAATACAGAGGTTGTTGATCTCCAAAGGTGTTGTGCAACCACTGACAAACCAAACAGCAGGATAGCCAATAGGTAGTAGGTGATTCAAACTTCTGCAGTTTCAGGATTGGTATATAAAATCGAGTGTCCTGGAAGTTTAGGGACATCCTCTAATCTCTGAGGTCTCTGGGTTGTGACACAGGCAGAAAGGGCAGACATCACCAAAACAACATGCCTTGGCAGTTTCCCCTAACAAATGGTACTACTGTTGAAACTGGCATGTAGGGGAAGCCAGTCCCAAGAATGGGACTGTGGTTTACCCCAGCCTGAAGCACTCCAGGGGCAGAACTGGCTTTCTCGATGAACCGTGGGTGGCACTGAAGGACAAAAAAGGTTCACTTGGACATCTCCAGAGAACACAGTAGAGCACAGAAAGTAAGGTAGAGGATGGCAATGGAGGAAGAACCTATGGACACGCTACTGAATCCACCATGTCGCAGCTTTAGTGCAGGTTTGTTTCATCACATTCTGCTCATCGCACACAACTTCTGCAACTTCAGGAAAGTGATCAGTGAGATTCAGAATTACCATTTGTACCATCTCCCAAAAGCGGAAGGCAAGTTGCATTTGTGGATTGAAAGTGCAAGGCTCCGCAAAGAAAATACCTTTTCCATGGCATCAGGATTCTTTGACTGCCTATCAAGAGGGGTGGAGAATGTATCAGGGTTCTGCTTGCAGGAAGATGCAGATACTACAAAGCTCTCTGGAGAGGGATAACATTTTGGGTACCCCAGGACTGTGCAAAGGCTACCACCAAGCAGGCAGATCACAACAGGAGCACAACCAAAATGGGGTTGATCGATGCCTCACTGTAGGGGGTCAAATGCAAAAACAACAAGGTGATGGATGGAATGCTCGAATTATTCTCAGGCCCTGGCAATCGCTCAGTGCACCATCCCTATCCACTGTTTTTTGCCCACCTTGCCACCACAGTTTGGATCCAGCCATATGAAAATCTGCCTTGACAATGCTCCTCGTGGGAACAGTCCAGCCCGAACTGCCAGGCCAGGTCCTTCCTGAATTGCAACACAAGCAACCTAAGACCATTTTTGCCCTAGTTAGTGCTCTTTAGCCAGGTATAGCTTTGCTCCAGTGTCACAGTGAACGTGGCACCCATTTCTGGGCATACACAGAGCACTTAGGGCATCAAATGCAAATACAACAAGGTGATGGATGGAATGCTCAAGTTAATCTCAGTCACTGGCAATTGCTCAGGACCACATCATAATCCATCGTTTTTTGCCCACCATGCCATCTCAGTTTGGTGGCATGGCGAAAAATGATGAATTGGGATGAGGCCTGAGTGATCGTCAGTGACTGAGATTAATTAATGAATTCCATCCATCACCTTGTTGTTTTTCCACTGAAGGAAAGCAGCAGTGCCACTGTGGAAGAGGCAGAAAATGTAAGCTCACAAACTTACATAGCCTTGCACAAAACAGCCATGAATGAGGCATATTCTTTAGTGGGGGCCCATAGAACACTCCAGATCCATCTGCAGTAAGGTGTCCAGACCTGTGGCAGAGCCAGACAGTAACAAGCATCTGCCTGGTGGGGGAAGAAGATGACCTGACTCACTGCTATTATCATTGTCATGGGAAACAATACTGTTTATCTGAATAAGGGTCCAATCTGACCCACAGAACTCCTAAAGCTGACTCAAGAATTTGGTACAAAGCAAAGGTCAGTAAGCGTATTCTTTCTCCATTAACTTCTGAGCTCCACACATAGACCTCGCCAGAATATCCTTGCTTTTTTGCAAAGCTCCCTAATTCTTGAAGCAGCTCTGAAATCAGCAAAGCATCCAGTGAGGATTCAGGCAGAATAAGAAGGCCAACTGGTGCAAGAATGGCAACAGAAGGAGCTGGTGCTGGGTCGCCCACCATCAGGGATTGAGTTGTCTGTGAAAGCCCAGTTAGGGCACGGCAGACTTCTTGGGGTCTACAGGAACACAAAAGAGAGCAAGAGTTAAACAGAAAAGGACCAGCATCACTTGTGTGAAAGTCCTGCTCTGCTCTCTCAGCAACAGGGGCTGGAACCTTCAAAACCGAAGCAAAGAACTCAAGTTCCAGAGCTGCCACTGAATTGGACACCAATAGATTATCCATCTGATTTGTCTCATAAGTCAATGTCAAGGCAAGGGAACGAGGCTGTTGACTGGATGAATCAACATCAAGTAGTCATTCATTTTATGTTTCTTGTGTTTTTTTCTTGGACTTCTTTTTCTTTGGTGGTCTGCTTTGAAGCCATGCTAGTAAACAGTGAGTTGGAGAGTGACCTGTCATGGTGCCTAGATCTCAAATGATGACACTTCCCTCGACGTTAATCTTGAGTCTGCGCCATCACGAGGTCGGACCCCTCTCTTTGATGACCTTTGCATGCAAGCAGAATACTTTTCACACAACTCAGAAGCAACACTTCAGATTTAGGTGCTAGAGGCAGGCATAAAGATACAAGACCAACACCAGGAATAGGAATCACGAGTTTTAAATTCTGAAAATGTCTGTGGTGACATCCCTGATACCACTGCTTCCAACAACAGTTTCTGGAAAATATTCCAAGGACAGTAGCTCCAGAACAGCGATGAAGGTCATGGATTAAAAAATAAAAAAAACAGCGTGTCGTGGTTGTGTATACAGCTCCATGATGTCACATTCAGGGTGGAGACCAAAGTAGTGATGGAGCCAAGGCATCACCTATCAGTGTAGGAGAGCTATTTCAATTGTTTGGCTACAGTATGGCAACAAAGGGGACTCAAAAGGTAATGAATATGCAGGTAAATCCATCCACCAGAAAAGTCTATTATTGTTCCAATATACGTTGGTCTCTTGCATAAAATTACTTCAAACTTTTTACACTTGATGAAAAGTCCCAGTTCATAAAAAGTTACAAACCATGTAGAAATGGACCTCGCACAGTGAGAGAGGCTTTGTAAACACTCTGAGACCAGAATTTAGGCCCACATTAAGTTTTTGAAATGCTCTTCCTTAAATGGACTATTTATATCCAGGTATGAATACTGGAGTTGAAAAAGATGCCATCCGGTTACCAATGATTGGGACCCTTGATTTTAGCTAACTTATCACACATACTTTTTTCACAGTGAGAAATAGGTTGCATAGGTAAAATATTGCTGTAATGTCTCCCATCTTTTTGAGTAGAAGAAAGTACCTGCAATGAAATTACAGGGCTCTTTCATTCTCTGGAACTTTCTTGACTGCTGCAAGTGGTCGTTTTTGTATCTCTTTCGAAGGATCTAGAGTCGATCTCTGCATTCCTGAAGAATGCAAAGGCAAGGCTTAACAAAGGTTGAAATCATACTTGTCCTTGATGATGTTGAGTTCCCATTTGTCCACAGTGATGAGTAAACTATCAATGGTGAAAGGACAAAAGTCTTCCTCTTACAGAACTGTATACCAGGAAACATTCAATGGAGCCTCATGCATTCCCAAGTGACAGCCAGCCTGGGTGCTAGAAAGAGTACTGGTATTCAGTGGCAGGAAAGGTAGCATTTTCAGGTGTGGTTCCAAATAAGTTTTGCTGGCTCAATGCCATTTCACTTTTGGACTTGGTCAGGCCTTTTGGCCTAAAAGGGTTAAGAAGGCTGACAAATCTTTGTCAGATGAGCATTGGTAATGATGCACAAAGTTTCACCTGTGACAATACTAGTAAGTCCTTCCCTAGTTGAGGCGAATAAAAGTTGTATGTCAAACAATAAGCCTACAACTTTGTTCTGTAAGTCTGAATAACTAAAACATGCATGTAAACAGACCACTGATAGCTCTTTCTTGCTTCTGTTGTTTAGTTTTATGCACTTGTTGCAAGGCTGTTTTCTTGATTCCCAAAAGGCAGATGAGAAATATTTTGCATCATGAGTGAAAAAACTCTGCAAAGCAGCCGTCCACATTCTCTTAATGATACATTGCCAAAACTGAAACTGCAAGGCAAGGATTTAGGAAGGATTTTCTTACTCCCAATGTTTCCACGCTCTAGCCTTTTCTCTTCACTGAAAGCAGCAATAACAATGGCAGAATGAGCTTTTAATTTACCCACAAAGTAATGAGTCCTCTTGCTTGGATGTATTCAATTTGCATCCACAGGTTTAAACATGGTAGGAAGTTTGACAACGAACTGAACATCAATAGGAACTCTCTATCAAGCATGGCTTATGGTGGAGCAGTCAAAGTCAGTATCAAAATAAGGCCAGATAAAGCAGATATAAAAGAACATAGAGCAAAGAGCTTTCAAACCTTGACATAGTTGACAGGTAGAATGCAGTCGAAGCAGTGTGAAAGTTCTTTTGCCCAACTACTAATGAAGTAGCACATATCTTAGCAGTCAAGCTTCAAGAGGAGCATGAACTTTACCAAGAACTGGAGTAGCCAGGAATATTTAATTTTCTCATGTAGGCAACTAGCTAGGTCATGCAGAAACCTGTTAGATAAGAAAGATTACAGGGTTCCATTTACGGTTGGGAGTTTTGGAAAACTTGTCACACGCAAATGTGCTTACATGTTATTGACGTTTGGACTTTCGGACTTAGCATTAAGAGACGAGTGAGTCTGCCCCTCTGTGGGATATTTCTAAGCCACATTTAAGCTTATTGCGTTGATCACTCACAGTTTGTTCTACAATCTGTAAGTTAATAGGGAGTAAATTGGAATTGGATTTGTTTGGTAGTGAGGTCTCTTTTTACAGCCTCCAAGTGATTGGTTGGTGGTTAATGCTAACAGTAGGTGAATTATTTTTAAATGGTTTCTCACACTTGGTGGTTGTTTTGCAATATGGATTTTGAAAGGGGAATAAACTTTTCATTATTACTTGATACATTCATTTGTACACTAAGAGTATTTCATGACTTTGAAGGGGCTTACTGTACATTTCCTCTTTACAGAGGGAGGACTACTTGTTACTTGACCTGATATTGTGACATAATTTTGTAGTTTTATTGATATCAAAGAAGGGTCCTATTCAGATTTGATAACCCTAGTACGCTTGGGTGGCTCACTTCCCATGTCTTGCCTCACAGTTTTCTAATGTGGATTAATACATGTATATGTAAACAGTCACATTAACTGTACATGTATGCATGGGCATGATGTTAATTTACATAGTCTATGTTTTTTTAAAATTGATAATAGGCTATTTAGTTGGAATGTAGATTAGTATTACATGTGGGCAGTTGATCACACCTGGTACTTATGTAATTATAATCCATTGGCTATGCTTGCTTATGTACCCTTATATCAATTCTTCTTCGTCTGTTCACGGGGTGCCGGTCTTTCCCCTGTTTTGGTGATGGTAGAACATCTGTTGTGTATTTGAGCATAGTAATGGGGCACTTTTTGTTTTCCAGCCCTGATGAAGTCCTGGTGAAGCGACAGGAAGACTTGTTCTGGCTAGGAATGTTTGGAGAAGAACTAAATGCAAGAATAAAAGATGATTCTTGTTAAAGATACTTTGTGTCCTTCAGTGTGCAATCAAGGACAAACATACTATAATTCCTGGGTTTCCTGGTTTTGGAGGGCACTGATGTGGCTGCGCTCCCCTGGAGTTTGCACCTTTTAGGGTCAACTGAAATATCCGTAGGCTTCTGGCAGAGTTGCACTCAAGTTATCCCTACCACCCATTTTCGGTCTCAAAGATAACATGGCCTCTCTTGCTATTCTCCTAGAGACACGTATGAGAAATAAGTTATATTCTTTGGCTGAGACACCATAGAGGTTGCAATCTACAAAATTCTATGCACAGCTGTTAAAAAAAAAAAGTGTTCTCAAACAGGTAAATACTGCATGTGCGGGTGTCGGCAGGTGGTCCTTGACTGATATTTGAAACAGAACAGTGAGAAGTCTGGTCAGGAAAATGTGCTGTGATCCAATGTAATGATAAAAATATTTCTGGTGGCATATAAAAAAGACGTACGATTGTTCAAAATCACTCTCAGAACTGAATATTTATAGATTGTAAGAAGGTACACTGACAATTGAGAAATAAACATGGTACCAGTGAAATTTCAGAACTGTATATGTATAAGGAGAATTAATCTCTGAAATCACCAGAATGTGTTATTGAAGCCATCTATTTTTATTTAGAAATGTTATCTCTCTTTCCGGTCAGCAATGGAAATGAAGAGAGAGAAGGTGGTCCTGTTGTGGGGCTGTCTCTGCAGAATGTTAGGCAGCATGTCACCCCAGCATCTAAGTGGTGGCATAGAATCCTTGTGGTTCCCAGAGGAAAGATATACTCAACATCTGGTGTATGGAATTCAACCAAGGGACTTGCAAACCAGTTTTAGCAACCCCAAGATATTCATATACTGTCTGAGAACCGTCTGCGAGACCTGCAAAAATACTTTAAAGAAGCCTTTTCTGGCACTGCCTTCCAGTACTGACTATTCCTACTCAAAGGGGAAGGAGGGTGAGCAGGGACACCACCTAATGCCCTCCAAATCATTAAAGTTCTAAAAGACTGCAAACTGCCAGTCTTTGGTCTAAGTAGCACATAGTGCACACAAAGGGCCCTGTAAGGACAAGAGAACAGAAGGATCTATTGAAATACTTCTTAATCCATGTCTCATCCGAGCTACTAAAGGCATCCTGGTAAAAGGGGGAGAAAAATGTGAATATTTCTCCAAGTGGAAGCAAGACATGGGTTGGAATTTGGCTCGGTAATATGCTGTAGTTATGATGTTTGAGTTGCCCTACCTGTAATTAGGACATGTCTAGTGACTTTGGTGGCACAAGGGCCAACACTAACACCTCTGGAAATACCTGTTGCTAAGCAACAGCTTGGTCTTAGATCACCAACCAACAGTGGGAATTATTTCAGACCCCTGAAACCAAATGAAGGTTGTATTCAACCACATACAGGAGAGATGCCAGGTGCCATGATGGATCTATGTGGTTTCCTCATCTGCCACTCCCCATCACAACTAAATACTCTACCTAAACATATGCTTTTCAGTGTTTCAATAGTCACTGACCAGTGATAAACAAAAGAGAAAAACATTTCAGCTGCAATGGCCATCGTACACTATGAAATCCTGTTGAACCAGCAGGAAAAAAGGCTCTTGACTCTGGAGGCCACACAGAGTTATTTATATTCTCTTGTGAGTGCCAAGATTAGAAGCTTAATCTTATCAACAAAGCACATCACATGCACCTTCTCCAAAGGATACTCACTGTCACTACTGTTTTTCAAAATCTGTATGCCATCACTAGCACAAAGACGTGAAAACATCTGCTATTTCAAATGTTGTAGATAATACCAAGAGACAAACGTAAACAGTGGTAATAGTGAACCACAATATAAAATCTTTATCTGCCGGAGACCCACACAAGCAGATTATGCCTTAACACCACAAAATCCCAGGTCTGGGTGGCCCTAAAAAGAGCATTCCATCTTCTCCTCAACTATAGAAAAAGAGGGGTGGTTCACCCACTGCCACCCCTCCCCCATACTGATCTAACAGACACTGCCCCTTTTGCAGATTAGGTTAACAACCCTAAAATACCAATCATCAGCTCACAAAAAGGCTAAAATCCTCATCCTTGTGGACGACCAACTAAATCTAACTTACCAGGTCCATGGAGCTTTCTTGCCATACCGTTGCAATGCAATCTACTCTTGGGCAATGAAGAAAAATCTGAAACTGCTGCACTA
The DNA here is from genome assembly GCF_031143425.1 of Pleurodeles waltl. Taxonomy (NCBI): domain Eukaryota; kingdom Metazoa; phylum Chordata; class Amphibia; order Caudata; family Salamandridae; genus Pleurodeles; species Pleurodeles waltl. Next base: position 1,025,213,759 of record NC_090437.1, on the reverse strand, counting down.
ACACAATTAAGCAGCCGGAGTTTGACAGAATTTAACACAATCTCACATTATTCAGCCTTTGAAAGAGATCCTGTCCCGCTCACTAGAGCAAGGAATTAAACTAAAAATAACATGTTCCATTGGACTGTGTTTGGAGGAGTGAAAGGTAAGGGGCTCAGAAATTATATTGAAGCTACAATCTTACTATATAACTTAGAACAGGATTTTCTAAACCAAGCACCCAATGGAGACTAATGAGAGCAATGTCACAAGCTGTTAAGGCTACTGATACACTCTAGACCACACCTGAAGTTCAATATAGCTTTCTGTGCTTCAAAGAGCCCCCTCACACTAGTCTCTTTAATAAGGTATTCACCTCACACTAACACATTTTCCAGAACACACTGAGGCTCACTTCAAGAACATACTGAGGATATTCTACTACTCATGCACATGAAATGACAGTACAGAGTGCCCGATTGACTTAGCTGCACACCAACCATCCTCAATGAAGGGCCACTGAAATGGTCCTTCTATTCCAAAACTCTGGCACCTTGAAAGTGGCCATAAGACAACCTACAAATGATTTACAAAGCAATTAAGTAAATAGATTCATACTCACCAGCAGGCTTTTTATCTGATGTATTGTTCATGTGCCAATTTTTCAGCCAACGTAATAGTTTGTTGGCACAGCTCTGGTCCCCTTGCTGTCCAATTATTGTCTTCAAAGATAATGGCTTGTACTTGTCAACCCACAGTAAACTATCACCTTTGCTTAGACTCTCAGGTTTTGGAGTTAATCGTTCCTGCAGGCCCGTTTTGAAAACATCACTGACTCCTTTGGTATCAGTTAAGCTATTTTTATGCTCCACCTCCTCCTTAGTGGGGCTTCTCTTTTTCTTTCCAGGTTCATTTTTTTCTGGGGTCTCCTCAAGTTTTATTTTGGATTTCTTTACCTTAATGAATTGGACATGAATATTTATTAGAAAACATATCTGCAGCAGTAATGGATTCACCCACTTAGATAAACACTTTTTATGATAAGGCTGTACTTGATACGCATCTCACACTGAAATGAAGAATGCACATTCTGTATTTTTTTAAGCAGGACTAGTACTCCAAAATAATATCTCTCCAAAGTCAGCCAACACTGTATGCCATTTATATACTTTTAAAATACATTGTACTACATTGGTGTGAGTGCATTTCGGGACCGGGCCATCACCTTCCTGGTTTTCTTATGCTATTGACAAAAAAATTGTAAAAAGGCTTTCTATATTAAATCAAATGTCATTTTGGCTATAGTGTTGAAGTAAAATTAAGTTGGAGGAAGGCTGGCTTTAGAGAAGGATTCTCTTGTCTCCAGTCCCCCGGCTAGGAAATCACACATGAACAATTCCAAATTTCCTGACATTCTATAGAAATCTAAAAAGACACCGTTGAAGTTTCTTTCAGAGTTCTCCTTCCCTAACAGCTAGGCCAAGTTACAATCAGTGTAACTGATTGTGATGTACTTATTGGAAACAAATGTTATAATTGTTCTACATGACGAAATTGTATTTGTGAAACACTCCTCTACAGCTGGGGACCTGCTCTTTAAACAAGATAAATAAATTCATATTTGCATAAAAAGCAATTTCAGGATTTAGTACACAAGACACTTAATTACATACCGGACTATCATAGAAGAAATCTGATGTGTACCTTACGTATGAGTGTTTTAAATTTAATGCTTACACTGAAAACACTTCATACACTGAAAATCCATTGACCAATACAGTTTCAAGCACCATGTGGTACAATAAAGACAGGGTACAATATTGTCTCATTCCCTACCTGTCTACCTGTATCTCTCTTCTTAGAAGCAATCATTTAAAAAACTTTGGCTTTGTTTTTGGGACATACAACTCAGGCCAACAAAGGATGAAGGCTTTAGACATGCATTCAGAAACAGACCTGGGTAACTGCAGGGGTCACAAGAAGACACCAATGATAAGTTATGCACTTCGCATCTCTCTAAAGATTGCTACTGCTCGAATAACCAGGTCTCGAGGTATTTCCTGAAGGTCAGGAGGTCCTGGGCCTGTCGTAGGTGGTCTGGGACGGTGTTCCAGGTCTTGGCGGCGAGGTGGGAGACGGATCTGCCACCGGCTGTAGCTCGATGGATGCGAGGGACGGCGGCGAGGGCAAGGTTGGCGGAGCGGAGTTGGCGGGTGGGAGTGTGGAAGAACTTTGTGAGCATGGATGAGGAGTTTGAAGGTGATCCTCTTGGTGATGGGAAGCCAGTGAAGGTCTCTGAGGTGGGCTGAGATGTGGTCGCAGCGAGGGATATTAAGGATGAGGCGTGCAGAGGTGTTCTGTATATGTTGTAGTTTCTTCTGGAGCTTGGCTGTGGTTCCTGCGTAAAGCGTGTTGCAGTAGTCCAGTCTGCTGCTGACAAGGGCGTGGGTGACCGTCCTTGTTTCGGTGGTGATCCATCTGAAGATCTTGCGAAGCATGTGGAGGGTGTTGAAGCAAGAAGATGAGACGGCGTTGACTTGCTGGGTCATGGTGAGCGATGAGTCTAGGATGAAGCCTAGGTTGCGTGCGTGGGTGGTAGGTGTTGGTGCGGTTCCTAGGGTGGCTGGCCACCAGGAGTCGTCCCATGCGGAGCGGTTGGAGCCGAGGATCTCTGTCTTGTCCAAGTTAAGTTTGAGGTGTCTCTTCTCCATCCAGTTGGCGATGGCATGCAGTCCATCGTGGAGGTTGGTTTTGGCGGTGGCGGGGTCCTTAGTGAGTGAGAGGATCAACTGGATATCGTCAGCGTAGGAGACGATGTTGAGGTTGTGGGATCAGAGAATGTTGGCGAGTGGTGCCATGTAGATGTTAAAAAGAGTTGGGCTGAGAGAAGATACTTGGAAAACGCCGCAGATGGTTTTGGTGGCTTCTGCCGGAGAGGAAGGAAATGATCCAGTCCAGAGCCTTGTGGCGGATCCGGCGTCATACAGGCGAGTGCAGAGGGTGAGGTGGCAGACGGTGTCAAAAGCAGCCAAGAGGTCTAGGAGGATGAGGGCCGCGGTTTTGCCTTTGTCGAGCATGTTCTTGATGTCGTTGGTTGCGGCGATGACGGCGGTCTCGGTGCTGTGGTTCCTACGGAATCCTGATTGGGTGATGTCCAGCGTGTTGTTGTCCTCCAGGAAGCGGGTCAGTTGGCCGTTGACGATCTTCTCGATGACCTTCGCCAGGAAGGGGAGGAGGGAGATGGGTCGGTAATTCTTGAGGTCTTCGGGGTCCGCTTTGGGTTTCTTCAGCAGGGCGTTGTCTTCAGCGTTCTTCCAGCTCTCTGGGAAGGTGGCGGTCTTGAAGGAGCTATTGATGGTCATACGGAGTTGGAGGGGCAATGATGGGGCTCGCTTTGTTGAGGACATGGTGAGGGCAGGGGTCGGAGGGGGATCCGGAGTGGATGGTGCTCATGGTTTTGATGGTGTCCTCGTCGTTGATGTGAGTCCAGGAGAGCAAGAGGTTGGAGTGGCTGGGTGCATCTGGGTTGGTAGTGGGGGGGTGAGGAGTGTCCGACTTCCTCAGGGCTTAAGTGTTCTTCAATGCAAACACCATCTCCTTATTGTGAATAGATAATCAGTTCTTGAGTATCAGAAATCCAAGTAAGAACAAAAGGTCCTTATATCCAAACTATCGAAGACCAATGGTTTGGATATAAGGATCTTTTACCATCAGAGACTGATGAGGGGTAGTTGAGTCTAGATGCATGTTGCTTGACCTCTGGGATACACTGGTCAAATAACCCTCACTCATTATAAGAGGGGGAAACATTTGGGAAACTCCTGGCGTAGATTTTAAGCCAAGAATGGGAGTCCACTCCTACACTGCAAATGCAGGCCCAACCACATGGTTACAGGCCAATTGGACATACTGAGAATATTTCATGCTCATCTGCAAACAGTCTAAAGTAAGGGGGCAACTGTGGATGACAGGCAGGTGAAGCCTGGCGATGCCTTCCCAGCAGACATGTATCGAACTTATCCCATCCCACCCATCAGAGAAGTTTCTGGAAGTCTTTCAGAAAGCTTGTGCAAAGAAAAATCTCTCCTTAACTATGTGCAAAGGTACAAAGGGGTGTTAACTTAAATGGACTGAGGGGGGACTTCTTTCGGACAGCTAGGTAATAGGGAGGGGCACCCGACAGGGTTGTCCTCTACTCCGCCCCACCTTTTCGCATTGGGACTGAGAGATGAGGGGAGGGAGAAGGGGGGGATATGAGAGGGCACTGAGCATATTTGCCTAGCTCTATGCGGATGATGCACTTGGCTATGTGCACTCTCCTAGGGAGGTGGTCCCTGCCTTGATGATGCTTGAAGAGGCATTCAGAGAGATCCCGAGCCCCAAAGTCAACAATTGTAAGACCCTATTATTTCTGCTGCAGGGGGCTGGTTAATATCCTGCAAAATCTTCTCCAGAGCTCAGATTCAGCTGGGAGACTGAGTTTTTCCAGGTATTCAGGGGCCATGGTGGCCCACATGGCAGCACAACAGAACTGTTACAACATATACCGTGTGGTGGAAGGTCTACTTGGGTACATCAGCTTTTGGAACATGCTGCCTCTTTCTGTCATGGACAGGGCAGCCATTGTTAAAATGGTACTCTTACTGCGCTGCCTCTGTACAATCCAGAATTCCCTGTGCCTGATACCATCTGGGGTTTTTAAAACATTAGATAGCTTGCTTACTTCCCTGGTCTGGGAGGGTCACCGCAGCTGTGTGGCATGACAAGTTTTGAAACAGGACATTACATAGGGAGGGCTGGCTCTGCCTCATATGCAGCATTATTATGATGCAGCATACTTGCAATATGCTGCATAGTGGCTTGACTCGGATAACTGCTGTGTGGTACTGCGCCGATTCCCTATCACATCCATCAGACTATGGCCATCGTGGAGGTCATTACTAAAGTAATCTGCAGAGCACCATTCAAGCGGGGACTTTGGTTATGGGATCTCCATTCCTTTCATACTATAGATACTGACGCCCGTGGAGCAGTGGCGGAGAGGCGGCTGCCTCCTGGCTGGTAATATATATTCTGGTGAGGTCGTTATCTTCTTCCGGGAAGCTCATGTGGGTGCAGGGAAATTCTTGCAATATGCAAAATTATAAAGTGTCACTCAGGAGCTTTGGTTTATATTCCCAGCAGTGCTGGCTCCATCTCTTATCACACTTCTGTACTGGGCCCTTAGCAGTTACTTGACCCGGCCACTACTGTGAGCACAGAGGGCACGGAAATTGGAACTGGGTGACTCCCTAACTGAACCAGTCTGGGACCAGTGTGTGCACTCGTTTGCAAGGTTTCCTGCAACAGCAGATTCAAACTTATACATTTCAGTTATCTCCACAAGACGTACATGAGCCCTCATATATTAAGCAGGATTTATTCCAGTCTTGAGTCAAAGTGCCCTAGGTGTGGGGAGGATAGCACTGCCTTCCGACACATGCAAGGGCTTGTGGAGAAGTAGGGGCATACTGGAGGAAGCGGTGCCATGTATACAGGCTGCCACTTGGCTTCTAGTTGGCCTGTTGCCCAAGAGGTGTTTGCTGGGAACGATGCCACAGCCTCTGAGCAATAAAACTGTACAGATGTATGTTTTCTGACCTGGTATTCATTATTGCAACATGCTTTTTTGGTCTACCGATATTAAGTCCTCTCTGTAGGTGCTGGAAGTAGATATGGTACACAGCGGGTTCATTGTTGCTGATATATATGTTTTTTTGTGTCACATTTTCATTTTGCTGCACAATTGCAAAATTAAAAATAAAGGTTAAAAATGTTTTCAATACAGCAGATCCCAGGTATCTCCAACAGCTGGATCTTGTTCCAGGCTTTGGCAGTGATCTAAGAAAAACCATAGCCACCCTAACACGCATGGCGTATCTTGGGAATTAGAATAAGATTAGTAGAAAAGGACTGTAAAACCTTAGGTGAAGCATACATAGAAAAACATTTCTGAATAAACTTAACTGTTTAAGATTAATAGTGTGATGGCAAGAAGGATGGACATGAAGACCATTCCAAAAATAAAGGCAGTTTTTTCTTTTTATGTTAAAGTTTTGGAAGGCGGCACTTACACCGTTGAAACAGTTTCTGGGTTTCTGAGGGGAAAAGTTCAAAATCTGCTGGCAGATTCATTATCAGAAAAATGTGGCTGATGGCACAAATATTTTTTGGGGAAACATTCCAACATTACAGCCTTCTCTATATTTTGACAACGTATACTTTTAGGTATGTTAACAATATTGTTAAGCAGCTTTAGATGATAGAAAACAGCACTCACTATTGCAGACATGTGTTCGCTCTGGCTTTCACTTCAAAAAGTAAAAAAAATATTTTGACTTAAATGCTTGCACAGCGTGTAAACTGCAAAGGATGCTAGAATATCCGAGCAGTTCCATAAAATTGACATCTTAAATCCAGGTTTCTGTTCTATTAAAACATAATCTTGCAGCAAATTCATCAAGCCATTTCCTTACAGAATATTATCACCAGCCGACATGCGCTTTCAGGATTGGGGTCTTACGGGGCAAAGCAAATTCGATTCAGATTATCCATATATAGCCCGACAGCTTGGAGAAAGCACTAGCAATGGTCCATACCATGGCCTCAACATTCTCCCCCAACTATGACCAAAATAGGTTTCAGAGGGATTCTGCTGAGACAATGACCATGGTTCAGGGGGATGATATTATGTGGGTAGACATAAAATTAGTAATGGATGGAGTGTAGGATAGGTCTACACAGATTTATACAAATGACTATGCTGTCAAATGAGGAAGCAACATGGTTTAAACAGACTGATCTGGAAGATATTTGGAGCATTCAACATCCCCAATCATTTAGGGCCTAATTCGAAGTTTTGCAGTGTGATACTCCATCACAAACGTGATGGATATCCCACCTTTCATATTACAAGTGTCACAGGAAACAATGCATCCCATTATACCAACTCTAAATCAGGCCCTCAGATTTTACATTTTATTTAGCTGGCCACCACACATATGCAAGGCTTGACCACTTCCTGGTTTCAGCTTCAACTTCAAAGATGATTGCAATAGATCACTGCCACTGAAGATTGTGCGTGTTGGTGAGGAGAAAAAGGCAAAGTCGACATGGCATCCCCCCTCAGAATGCCATGCACACAAAATACTGCCTGTGGCATGGGTAAGTCACCCCTCTAGCAGGCATTAAAGCCCTAAGGCAGGGTGCACTATACCACAGGTGAGGGCATAGCTGCATGAGCAATATGCCCCTAGAGTCTCAAAGTCTATTCTTAGACAATGTAAGTACAGTGTGGCCATATTAGGTATATGGTCTGGGAGTTTGTCAAAACAAACTCCACAGTTCCATAATGGCTACACTGAACACTGAGAAGTTTGGTATCAAACTTCTCGGAATAATAAACCCATACTGACGCCAGTGCTGGATTTATTAAAAAATGCTCACAGAGGGCATCTTAGAGATGACCCCTATATTTTAACCAATCCTTCAGTGCAGGACTGACTGGTCTGTGCCAGCCTGCCACTGAGATGAGTTTCTGACCCCTGGGATGAGAGCCTTTGTGCTCTCTGAGGCCAGAAACAGCCTGCCCTGGGTGGAGGTGCTTTACACCTCCGCCCTGCAGGAACTGTAACACCTAGCAGTGAGCCTCAAAGGCTCAGGCTTCGTGTTACAATGCCCTAGGGCACTCCAGCTAGTGGAGATGCCTGCCCCTAGACACAGCCCCCACTTTTGGTGGCAAGTCCGGAGGAGATAATGAGAAAAACAAGGAGGAGTCACCCTCCAGCCAGGACAGCCCTTGAGGTGTCCTGAGCTGAAGTGACCCCTGCCTTAGGAAATCCTCCATCTTGTTTTGGAGGATTCCCCCCAAGAGGATTAGGGATGTGCCCCCCTCCCCACAAGGAGGAGACACAAAGAGGGTGTATCCACCCTCAGGGGCAGTAGCCATTGGCTACTGCCCCCCAGACCTAACCACAGCCCTAAATTGAGTATTTAGGGGCGACCCTGAACCCAGGAAACCAGATTCCTGATGACCTGAAACAAGAAGAAGGACTGCTGACCTGAAAGCCCCGCAGAGACGACGGAGACGACAACTAACTTGGCCCCAGCCCAACCGGCCTATCTCCAGACTCAAAGAACCTGCAACAGCGACGCATCCAGCAGGACCATGTGACCTCTGAGGACTGCCCTGCAACCAAAGGACCAAGAAACTCCAGTGGACAGTGGCTCTGTCCAAACAGCAACAAAGAAACCATCTTTAAAGGGACTTCAGCCTCACTCCGGAAGCGTGAGTCCCCAACACTCTGCACCCGACGCCCCCGGCTCCTGTCCAGAAGAACCAACACTCCAGAAAGGACTCCAGGCGACTCCCACGACGTGGACACTTTGAGACGACCTCCCTGCACCCCCACAGAGACGCCTGCAGAGAGAATCCAGAGGCTCCCCCTGACCGCGACTGGCCGGTAACAAAGAACCCAACACCTGGAAGAAGCACTGCACCTGCAGCCCCCAGGCCCGCGAGAAACCAACTACTGGTGCAGGAGTGACCAGCAGGCGGCCCTCATCCTTGCCCAGTCGGTGGCTGACTCGAGAAGCCCCTGTGTGCCCTGCCTGCATCGCGAGAGGGACTCCGGGTCTCTCCATTGATTTCATCCTAAAACCAGACACCTACTTTACTCACTGCACTTGGCCGCCACTGTGCCGCTGAGGGTGTATTTTGTGTGTGTGTTTGTTTGGCAGCACAGGCACCTTCCCCGAGGACTGGAAACATGCCGAAATACGCCCTCTCTTGAAGAAACCTTCGGCCGACCCATCAGAACTAAAGAATTTCTAGACGATGTCACTTCTACCCTACCCTGCCAAAGTACTGGAGAAAGCAATGAACGCACAACTACGGAATTTCATTGAGGCCAACAACTCCCTGAACAGATCCCAGTCCGGCTTCCGCAGCAATTACAGCACTCCTGGCAGCCACCAACGACATCTGATTACCCCTTGGCCTCCACACCGCAGCACTCATACTCCTCGACCTCTCAGAAGCATTCAACACAGTCTCCCACAGCACTCTGCACGCCAGACTCCACGACATAGGAATCCGCAGAAGAGCCCTGGAATGGATCCACTCCTTCCTCTCCTGGAGGATGCAGAGGGTCACACTCCCGCACTACACTTCCAGGCCCACAGGAGTCAACTGCAGAGTCCCCCAAGGATCCTCACTGAGTCCCACTCTGTTCAAATAATACATGGCCCCTCTTGCTGCCATCGTCAGAAGCCACGTTATGAACATCGTATCATATGCCAATGACATACAACTCATCATTTCTCTCACCGAAGACCCGGACACGGTCAAAAGGAATTTTGACTCAGGAATAGAAGCCATTACCACCTGGATGAGAGAAAGCTGCCTCAAGCTCAACTCCAAGAAGACAGAGCTCATTGTTTTCAGAAACGCCACCTCAGCTTGAGACGACTCCTGGTGGCCCACATCCCTCAGCGCCCCCCCCCCCCTCCCTGCACCAACAGAGCATGCCCGCCACTTAAGAATCATCCTTGACTACTCCCTATCCTTGACCCACCAGGAAAACTCTGTGGCTGCCTCCTGCTGGCACATACTCCTCAAACTTTGGAAGATCGTCAGATGGATCCCAGCAGACTGTTGCAGCACAGTCACCCACGCCTCAGTCACTAGCAAGCTCGACTATGGCAACGCCCTCCACGCTGGCACCTGAACTAGGAACATCAAAAAACTTCAACTCATTCAGAAGGAGGTCCAGACTCATTCTGGACCTCCTTCGCAGAGAGACCACATCTCTCAACACCTGAGGACCCTCCACTGGCTACTGGTCGAGAAGCGAATCACCTTCAAGCTTCTTACCCACACGTACAAGGCCATACACAACACAGGACCAGCAAACCTGAACCACTGCTTCTCCTTCCACACCCCCATCAGATCCCTCTGCTCCACCCAGATGGCCCTGGCCACCGTCCCTCACATCTGCAAAACCACAGCCGGAGGACAATCTTTCACCTATGCTGCAGCAAAGAGCTGGAACAACCTCCCCCTGCACCCCAGACAATGCCTGTCGCACACCATCTTCAGGAAGAAACTCAAGATGTGGCTCTTCAGATGAGGCCCCTTCTCTCCCCCCCCCCAGTGCCTTGAGACCCTCACGTGTGAGTAGCCGCGCTTTACAAATATTGATTGATTGAACCATGAATGTGCACATACCTTTTATGTAACAGTTAAATTCCAGTTCCATTCTAATTGGATCTCAATTACATTGTGCCTTTTACAAACAAATAACCTTTAAAATAATAGTCTGAGTACTTTTTTGTACAAACCTCAAGTTCAGCTTTTATTTCATATTTGGACTTTTGGGCAGGTTTGGTACGTATCAAATTGAACAGTCCATCTTCATCAATTATTCTTGTTCCAAAACTCTCTGCCTGCAAGAGAGGAACAATAAAACACTTGTCTAACTTTTTCACATATTTAAGTAATGTCCAAGAAGGCAATATGAAAGTTCACATGACTGAAAATGAAAGCAAAACTGGGTTAACAAATGATGACAACATGAAATTGGTGTGAGTGTTATTTCCAGATGAAGTTAGAGTTATCTACTCTCTGGACTTGATTAAGACACTGTGGATCTCAATTACTTTAACAATCTATATAGCATAACTGTACTAAAAAAAGTAGGAGGGCACTTTACATTTAACAGCAATACAAATAGAATGTTAAGTGTATGTATTGGTGTGACTGAGTGCATGTGCATTAATGTACAAGATACTTACCTTCAGTATTGAAATATCTGGTAGACACATTCTAGTTGCAGATACCTTACCTTAGAATTTCCCCCCAGGCGTCAGACTGGATCCGGAGATTTCTTTCTTCGAGCAATACCCTTGCTCGTCGGGAGTAGTACACAGACGCTGCCTCAGCAAAGTGGTGTTGGTTTCTTTAACGACTTTCCACTTTAAAGTGCAGAGCCGCTAAGCACACTGAGATTAGTGTGCCAGAGCTAAGGACCTGAAGGGGGAATCCCTGTTCCTAGAAATCAGCTCGCAAGCGGGGGGGTTGGGTGGGTCAGTAAGTAATCTGCAACTAGAATATGCCTCTACCAGATATTTTGTTACCGAAGGTAAGTAACTTGTACATCTGATAGAGCCTTCTAGTTGCAGATTCCTTACCTCAGAATAGATACCCAAGCAATGCCATCCTCGAAGGTGGGCTGTGAACCAAGATCATACTAGAAAGTCCTGCAGGACAAAACGACCAAAGTAGCCATCCCGATTGACCTGACTGTCCAGGCATTAATGTTTAGCAAACTTGTGCAGGGATGCCCCACAGCTAAATTTGGTCTTTATGGAGACCCTGAACCCAGGATTTTACATTCCTGACGACCTTCAAAGAAGAAGGACTGCTGACCTGAAAAACCCCACAGAGAAGGAAGACGACAACTGCTTTGGCCCCAGCCCTGTTGGCCTGTCTCCTACTTCAGAGAACCTGCACCACAGCGACACATCCTGCGGGCCCAGTGACCTCTGCCGACTCAGAGTCCTGCCCTGCACCCAAGAAGGATCAAGAACTCCCGTGGACAGTGGACCTGTCCAACCAAGAAAGAAGAAACCATCTTTAAAGGGGGCTCCCACCTCACTCCAGAAGTGTGAGTCCCCAACACTCTGCACCCGACGCTCACAGGCCGTGTTCAGAGAAACCAACAATCCAGAGAGGGCTCCAATGACATGCCCACCCTGCACCCCCACGACGACATCTTCAGAGGGAATCCTGGACTCTGTGCACATCATATCTCTTTTTCATATAGTATATAAAGAGCCAGTTTTCTACATTGTTGATTCAGCGGTGGGGCCTAAGACTTTGCATTTGCAGGACTACTCAGCCAATACCTGATCACACAACCAAATTACAAAACAGTCATTAGAAAATTGATTTTTGACTATTTTTCGAAAAATTTTAAGGTCCTGCTAGGGCATTGTGTAAGTCCCTGTTAGCACCTCTTTTTTAAGTTTAAAACAATTGTAAAACTTAGGATTTAAGTAATAGAAGTAGTTTTTAGTTTCTTAAAAAGTAATCCCAACTGTTAGAGACATAATGAGTAACTCAGAGCATATGGTGATGGAACACAACCTCACCCCTTATCTGCATCTAGGGATAACAGAGCTAAGGTCCCTCTGTAAGTTAAGAAAAATCTAAACTGGGTCCAACCCTACCAAGTTCAAGCTCCAGGAGCTCTTGGCAGAGTACACTAGGGACCACCCTACTGAAGGGGAAGACCTCCCCTCAGATGGGGAAGATGTTGGGGATCAGGAGGCTCCCCCCTCCTACCCTAACTAGGGAGACCAGGGTTGCAAGACCCCTGTCTCCACAAATCAGACTCGGGGATTCTGGTTCTTCCACAGGGGAGTCCAGTTCCACTGTGAACATTGAGGACCGCCTCAATGAGGAGGACATCCTTTTAGCAAGGATGGCCACAAGATTGGCTTTGGAGAAACAGCTCCTAGCCATAGAAAGGGAGAGAGAAGAAATGGGTTTAGCACCCATAAATTGTTGCAGCAATATAAATAGGTCAGAGAGAATACGGACATCCTTCAAATCCTAAAAAGGATTGTTTCAAAATGTAAAGGAGGTGATGATATCACTAAATGGTTCACAGCTTTTGAGAGGGCTTCTGCAACCAGAGAAGTAACCAGATCTCACTGGGGAGCTCTCCTGTGTAAAATGTTCACTGGTAAGTGTAGGGATAGACTGCTCACCCTCTCTGGTAAGGATGCAGAATCCTATGACTTCATGAAGGCTACCCTGAGTGAGGGCTTTGGATTCTCAACTGAGTATAGAATTAGGTTCAGGGGAGAAATCACAAAACCTTGAGCCAGTCCTGGTTGATTTTGTTGACTTCTCAGTCAAAACTCTAGATGGTTGGACAACTGGCAGTAGAGTGCATGACTATGATGGGCTGTACAATTTATTTATGAAAGAACATATGTTAAGTAACTGCTTCAATGACAAGCTGCATCAACATCTTGTAGACCTAGGTCCAATTTCTTACCAAAAATTGGGAAAGAAGGCATACCACTGGGTCAAGACAAGGCTGACCAAGACTTCCACAGGGGGTGTCCAAAAGAAGGGGGTCACAAAGCCTCCCCAGGGGAAGGGTGGTGAGACATCCAAGGACAAAACCAAAGAGTCTTCTCAAGGGCTCCAAAAACCTGCTCAGGAGGGTGGGCCTGAGCCTCTTCACAGTCCACAAATGGGTACAAGGGTAAAAATGTTGATCCCAAGAAGGCCTCGTGTCACACATGTAGACAGCATGGACACCAAACTGGAGACAAGGCATGTCCCAAGAAAAGTCCCACAACTTCTACTCCAGTTAGCACTGGAATAGCCAGTCTCCAGGTGGGATCAACAGTGTGCCCAGAGCAAATCATGGTTCAAACTGAAGCTACTTTAATCTCTGAGGGTGGGGTGGATATAGCCACACTAGCTGCCTGGCCACCTAACATGCAAAAATATAGGCAGCAGCTCTTGATAAATGGGACAAAGGAAGAAGCCCTGAGGAACACAGGTGCCTGTGTCACCATGGTGACAGACAAACCAGTTTCCCCAGGACAGTATCTGGCTGGACAGACATATCCAGTCACCAATGCTGATAATGAAACGAAAGTCAATCCCATGGCAATGGTGACTTTAGAATGGAGAGGGGTTACTGGCCTGATACAAGTAGAGCTCTCTTCTGTAATACCAGTAGAATGTTTGCTAGGGAATGATCTGGAGTACTCAGCATGGGCTGAGGTAGAGCTCAAGACCCATGCAGCCATGCCGGGTATCCCTGAACTGGTGTGTGTAAAGGCAAGAGCACAGAGCAGGGCACAGGCTTAAAAAGAAGTGTTGGCACCTGGAATAATGGCCCAACCTTCCAAGAGAAAAGGTAAGAGGACTGGGAGACCAGCCTCTGTACAGCAAAAGAAACAGGACCTCTCTTCCCAGGAAGATGTCCTATCCCCTGAGGGAACTGAATACATGGAGCTGGAGCCTTACCTGGCAGAGCTCTTGGGCCCAGGGGGACCCTCAAGGGAACAGCTGTGCCAGGGACAAAAGACTTGTCCCACTCTTGAAGGCCTGAGACAGCAAGCTGCTGAACAGGAAAACGGAAGGGTCAGTGGATCCCACAGGATCTACTGGAAGGATGGACTCCTTTACAAAGAGGGTAGAGATCCCACACCTGGTGTCTCTAGGATAGTGGTAGTGCCACAGGAGTTTAGAGAGTTTATCCTCACTGTGCCCCATGGCATTTGGAACAAACCAAGAAATGGGATAGATTTGTGAACCATTTATATTGGCCCAATATGTCCCAGAAGGTAAGGGAGTTTTGCAGCTTTTGTGTCATCTGTCAAGCAAGTGGCAAGACAGGTGGCCATCCAAAGCCCCCCCCCCCCCCACCCCTCATTCCACTTCCAGTGGTGGGGGTCCCCTTTGAAAGGGTTGGTGTGGACATTGTGGGTCCACATCAACCTCCCACAGCCTCAGGGAACCAATACATACTAGTAGTAGTGGATCATGCTATCAGATATCCTGAAGCACCTCCCCTTAGGTCAACTACTGCCCCTGCAGTAGCCAAGGCCCTAATTGGTGTCTTTGCCAGAGTGGGTTTCCCTAAGGAGCTGGTTTCTGATAGAGGTACCAACTTCATGTCAGCTTACCTCAAACACATGTGGAATGAGAGTGGGGTGACTTACAAGTTCACCACACCATACCATCCACAAACCAATGGTCTTGTTGAAATATTTAAGAAGACATTGAAGGGCATGATCATGGGGCTCCCTGAAAACCCCAAAAGGAGATAGGATGTCCTCCTGCCATGCCTACTTTTCACCTACAGAGGTGCTACAGAAGGGAGTAGGGTTTTCCCCTTTGAGCTTCTGTTTGGCCATCCTCTAAGGGGACCACTAGCACTTGTAAAAGAAGGATGGGAGAGACCTCTCCATGAGCCTAAACAAGATGTGGCTGAGTACATGCAAAAGGCATCCAAAAACCTTGAGGCTAGCCAACAGCTCCAGAAGTTGTGGTATGGCCAAAAGGCTGCAATGGTTGAATTCCAACCGGGGCAGAAAGTCTGGGTTCTAGAACCCGTGGCTCCCAGGGCACTCCAGGACAGATGGAGTGGCCCTTATCCAGTGCTTGAAAAAAAAAGAGTCAGGTCAACTACCTGGTGGACTTGGACACTAGCAAGACACCCACGAGGGTGATCCATGTTAACCGCCTTAAGCTCTATAACGACAGGGTAGATATAACTATGTTGATGGTTACTAATGAGGATCAGGCAGCAGCAAGTGAACCTTTTCTCCACTGACCTGAAGGATCGGTCAGTAGATGGAGTTGTCTATTCACACACTGAAGGAAAATGGCTCACTGTTGCAGTTACCCCCCACTTTTTGCCTGGTATTGATGCTGACTTGACAGAGAAGTGTGCTGGGACCCTGCTAACCAGGCCCAAGCACTGGTGTTCTTTCACTTGAAAATGTACCACTGTTCCACAATTGGCACACCCCAGGCACACAAGTCCCTTGTAAAAGGTACCAATGGTACCAAGGGCCCGTGACCAGGTAAGGTCCTTAAGGGCTGCAGCATGTGTTGTGCCACCCTAGGGGACCCCTCACCTAACACATGCACACTGCCATTGCAGATTGTGTGTGTTGGTGGGGAGAGAAGGGCAAAGTCGACATGGCATCCCCCTCAGGATGCCATGCACACAAAATACTGCCTGTGGCATAGGTAAGTCACCCCTCTAGCAGACCTTATATCCCTCAGGCAGGGTGCACTATACCACAGGTGAGGGAATAGCTGCATGAGCAATGGGCCCCTACAGTGTCTAAGTCTATTCTTAGACACTGTAAGTACAGTTTGGCCATATTAAGTATATGGTCTGGGAGTTTGTCAAAACAAACTCAACAGCGCCATAATGGCTACACTGAATACTGGGAAGTTTGGTATCAGACTTCTCAGAATAATAAACCCACAGTGATGCCAGTGTTAGATTTATTACAAAATGCACACAGAGGGCATCTTAGAAGATGCCTCCTGTATTTTACCCAATCCTTCATGCAGGACTGACTGGTCTGTGCCAGCCTGCCACTGAGACAAGTATCTGCCCCCCTGGGGTGAGAGCCCTTGTGCTCTCTGAGGACAGAAACAAAGTATGCACTGGGTGGAGGTGCTTCTCACCTCACCCTGCAGGAACTGTAACACCTGGCGGTGAGCCCCAAAGGCTCATGCCTTTTGCTACAGCACCCCAGGGCATCCCAACTAGTGGAGATGCCCGCCCCTCCGGCCACTACCCCCACTTTTGGCAGCAAGGCAGGAGAGGATAATGAGAAAAAGAAGGAGTCACCACCCACCAGTCAGGACAGCCCCTAAGGTGTCCTGAGCTGAGGTGACCCCTGCCTTTAGAAATCCTCCATTTTGAGATTGGAGGATTCCCCAATAGGATTAGGGATGTGCCCCCCCTCCCCTCAGGGAGGAGGCACAAAGAGGGAGTAGCCACCATCCAGGACAGTAGCCATTGGCTACTGCCCCCTAGACCTAAACACACCCTTAAATGTAGTATTAAAGGGCGACCCTGAACCCAGGAAATCAGATTCCTGGAACCTACACAAAGAAGGACTGCTGACCTGAAAGCCCTGCAGAGACGACAAATGACTTGGCCCCAGCCCTACAGGCCTGTCTCCAGACTCAAAGAACCTGCACAGCAACACATCCGACAGGGACCAGCGACCTCTGAAGCCTCAGGGGACTGCCCTGAACCCAAAGGACCACGAAACTCCCGACAACAGCGGCACTGTTCAAAAACAGCAACAACTTTGCAACTTTTTAACAAGTTCTAAAGAACTCACTCTTCCAGACGAAGTGTGAGACTTCACACACTGCACCTGGCTCGAGCTCCAGAGAACTAACACCACAGAGAGGACTCCCAGGTGACTGCAACTACGTGAGTGACCTGAGACGACCCCCCCGCACCCTCACAGCGATGTATCCAGAGGCCCCCCCTGACCGCAACAGCCTGGAACAAAGAACCCGACGCCTGGACCAAGCTCTGCACCCGCAGCCCCAGGACCAAAAGGAAACAAACTCCAGTGCAGGAGTGGCCATCAGGTGACCCTCTGCCTAGCCCAGTTGGTGGCTGGCCCGAGAAGCCCCCCTGTGCCCTGCCTGCCTGCTCCGCTAGAGTGACCCCTGGGTCCCTCTGCTGACTTCTTTTGAAAACCTGACGCCTGCTAAGCACACTGCACCCGGCCGCGCCTGTGCCGCTGAGGGTGTTTTGTGTGCCTGTGTCCCCCCCAGTGCTCTAAAAAAAAACCTGGTCTGCCCTCCAAAGACGCAGGTACTTACCTGTTGGCAGACCGGAGCACCCCTATTCTCCATAGGTGCCTATGTGTTTTGGGCCCTCTTTTGACCTCCGCACCTGACCGGCCCTGTGTTGCTGGTGCGGTGACTTTGGGGTTGCCTTGAACACCCAACAGTGGGTTGCCTATGCCCAGGAAACTGAACTTGTAAGTGCTTTACTTAGCTGAGAAACTAATCAATACTTCCCACAGGAATTGTTGATTTTTGCACTGTGTCCACTTTTAAAATAGCTTTTTGCCATTTTAATGAAAACTGTGTACAATATTAAATCGATTCAAAGTCTCAACTATTACTATGCAAAGTACCTTTCATTTAATGTACTTACCTGCTAAATGAATCTTGTGGTTCTTAAAATAAATTAACAAAATAATATTTTTCTATATAAAAACCTATTGGCCTGGAGTTATGTCATTGAGTGTGTGTTTTCACTTATTACTTGTGTGTGTACAACAAATGCTTAACACTGCCCTCTGATAAGCCTAACTGCTCAACCACACTATCACAAATAGAGCGTTAGTATTATCTATTATTGCCTCTGTCAAACCTCTTGGGGAACCCCTGGACTCTGTGCACACGATATCTCATTTTCATATAGTATATACAGGACCAGCTTCCTACAGTGAGCATGTGCGTGTGAATGATTATTAGAGTGGGTGAATGTGTGTGAATATCTGAGTGTGTGTGTCTTAGTGTGTATGTGCGAGTTTGCATGGGTTTCTGTATTTGACTATGAATGGTTGGGTGTAAGTGGACAAGACTTTTCAAGTGGCTGAGTGTGACTCAAGTGGGTGGATCAGCGAGTGTGGTTCAATGTATATTGGTGCATGTGGGAGGGCGAATGTGTGCATCTTACTGTGAAGTGAAATTTGTGATGGCAGGTGGGTGTGTGCTTCAGAGTATGAGTGTAAGTGGGTGAATGTGTAAGGGTGAGTGTGGCTGTGTGGTGGGTTTGAATGGGTCAGTGTATTGACAATGACTGAGTGTGAATCTTAGTGGTGGGGGGAAAATGTGTGGAAGAGTGTGAGGGCAAGTCAGTGTATGAGATAATGTACGTGTGTGGGTGAATGAGTGCAGCTGTATATCTCAGTGTTGCTGAGAATGTGTTACATGACTCAGTGAGTTGTACTGTTTAGTGTATGTGACTATGAATGGCAGATTAAGTGGGTAAGCTGTATAGGGAGTACATGGAGGAGAAGGTAAGTTTTGGTGACTGTGCAGATGACTGACAATTGTGAGTTACAGTATGTGGGTTTGTGTACGTAAGGAACCATATGAGGTGTGTTTTAAAAAAAAATTATATTGGATTTTAAAACAAGACTTTGAATTTCGGTATTTCCAAATTCAAAGATTATTTACATTTCTTTTCAAACAATGTTATCTTTTCTAATTTCTCCCTCTGTCCTCGTCATCTGCCACTCTCCCTATTATTCATGCTCTGTTTATGCTCCTTTACATTAAATGTAATTTGCCTCTTTTTAGGTGAAACTCAAAAAACATTTCTAGAATATAGCCTCCTAAACTGAAGCACAATTGCAGCCACATGATCTCTAATTTCATACATAATTGTGAATTTAGCATGCTGTTTTATTGTTTCTTTTTTGTTATTTCTACACCTCTGTGTTCCTGTTTATTTATCTTGTAATCAAATTCTGACCACTGCGACAACTCTTTCCCATCTACCTTTTTTCCATTCTGCAAAACTCACAAGTTTTATTAAATCTGTAACTTTTGAGATGGCAAATTAACAATAATAAAAATAAAAAATAAAAAAGAGCTTCTTCAGCCAATCACATTTCGAGAGCAATTGCCTACACTTTTTAATGTTTAGGTTGCAAGTTTGGATGGGGAAGATATCACTAAGATTCAGTCATTATATGTCCACCCAGCACATATGTCTAACACTTACACCTCTCGCGAAGTACTGAAGGGGATTTCACTAAACCATGAAAAGCAATACTTTCATGGCATGCTTGGTGTAAACTTGTTCAGCGTCTTCTGCCATAGCAGAGAAGAACATTTCTTCACTTAAATGGGAAATATACGTTTCTTGCCCCCCACCCCTTTTCAATGTTGGTTTCAACCTACATCGGTCTGCATTAAACTCACCATGTTTCATTTTTGGTGTCCAATGTTTTGAGCAGCGTACTCAGTTAATTATTCTCAATGGAAATGGTAGCTCTACCATAACTCAAAAGCCACATTCCCCCACTGTTTAACATACATAATTTGAATATTCAATTAAAAAACGGCTGAGGCTTAGTTACAGTTCTGCAGACACAAAGAGAAAAAACCCTCTGAAATAGGCAAGCAATCCACACCATAGCTTGCCCTCCACCATGATTTGATGTTAGTAGATGGCCCTTTTTTAAGTGCCTCTGGCAAATGTGTATACTCAGCATGGCGTGGGGGGGAATCCATAAATGGAAAATTTCAAGTGCTTTTTCAGGTTTGTGTGCGCTGAACCGTAAATATTTTTTAACTGCGGATAGTGCACTGAATTGATATATATATATATATATATATATATCATCCACAGGTCCACCTTGTGGCGCGCAGATTTCAAGCGTGCAAACGTGAGGAAAGGACCGTTCCTCCACAATCTCCAAAACCAACAATTGCAAAACAATTGATTCGTATGTACTCCAGGAGAGTTTTATTGCTTCTATTCAAGAAAAGTGTAAGAAGACACCACTTCTTACACTTTTCTTGAATAGAAGCAATAAAACTCTCCTGGAGTGCATACAAATCAATTGTTTTGCAATTGTTGGTGTTGGAGATATATGGAAAATGTCACTTACCCAGTGTACATCTGTTCGTGGCATTAGTCGCTGCAGATTCACATGCTGTGCACATCCCGCCATCTGGTATTGGGCTCGGAGTGTTACAAGTTGTTTTTCTTCAAAGAAGTCTTTTCGAGTCACGAGACCGAGGGACTCCTCCCATTTCGGCTCCATTGCGCATGGGCATCGACTCCATCTTAGATTGTTTTCCCCCGCAGAGGGTGAGGTAGGAGTTGTGTATGCTAGTAATAGTGCCCATGCAATGGAGTGAAAACGTATGTACATAATGTAGTTTAAAGTAATATATTTACAAATTTACAAATGTTCAAGATCAACTTCTAAACGGCTACAGGCTCCCGGGGAGGCGGGTGGGCGCATGTGAATCTGCAGCGACTAATGCCACGAACAGATGTACACTGGGTAAGTGACATTTTCCGTTCGATGGCATGTGTAGCTGCAGATACACATGCTGTGCATAGACTAGTAAGCAGTTATCTCCCCAAAAGCGGTGGTTCAGCCTGTAGGAGTTGAAGTTGTTTGAAACAATGTTCGTAGTACTGCTTGGCCTACTGTGGCTTGTTGTGCTGTTAGCACATCTACACAGTAGTGTTTCGTAAATGTATGAGGCATAGACCATGTAGCTGCCTTACATATTTCGGTCATTGGAATATTTCCTAGAAAGGCCATGGTAGCACCTTTCTTTCTAGTTGAGTGTGCCTTTGGTGTAATAGGCAGTTCTCTTTTTGCTTTAAGATAACAGGTTTGAATGCACTTAACTATCCATCTAGCAATGCCTTGTTTAGAAACTGGATTTCCTGTATGAGGTTTTTGGAAAGCAATAAATAATTGTTTTGTTTTTCGAACTAGTTTTGTTCTGTCAATGTAGTACATTAACGCTCTTTTGATGTCTAATGTATGTAGTGCTCTTTCAGCTACAGAGTCTGGCTGTGGGAAGAACACTGGTAATTCTACTGTTTGATTTAAGTGGAACAGTGATATGACTTTTGGTAAAAATTTAGGATTTGTCCGTAGAACTACTTTATGCTTGTGTATTTGAATAAATGGTTCTTGTATGGTAAATGCTTGAATCTCACTTACTCTTCTTAAAGATGTGATGGCAATTAAAAATGCAACTTTCCATGTTAAGTATTGCATTTCACAAGAGTGCATGGGCTCAAAAGGTGGACCCATGAGTCGTGTTAAGACAATGTTGACGTTCCATGAAGGAACTGGTGGTGTTCTTGGTGGTATAATTCTCTTTAGACCTTCCATAAATGCTTTTATGACTGGTATCCTAAATAGAGAAGTTGAGTGCGTAATTTGCAGGCAAGCTGAAATTGCTGTAAGATTTATCTTAATGGAAGGAAAAACTAGCTTTGACTTTTGCAGATGTAGTAAGTATCCTACGATGTCTTTGGCAAATGCGTGTAAGGGTTGAATTTGATTATTATGGCAGTAATAAACAAATCTTTTCCACTTATTTGCATAGCAATGTCTAGTGGTAGGTTTCCTAGCTTGTTTTATGACCTCCATACATTCATGTGTAAGGTCTAAGTGTCCGAACTCTAGGACTTCAGGAGCCAGATTGCTAGATTCAGCGATGCTGGATTTGGGCGTCTGATCTGTTGTTTGTGTTGCGTTAACAGATCTGGTATGTTTGGTAGTTTGACATGAGGCACTACTGAGAGATCTAGTAGTGTTGTGTACCAAGGTTGTCTTGCCCATGTTGGCGCTATTAGTATAAGTTTGAGTTTGTTTTGACTCAACTTGTTTACTAGATATGGAAGGAGTGGGAGAGGCGGGAAAAGCGTAAGCAAATATCCCTGACCAACTCATCCATAACGCATTGCCCTGAGACTGATCTTGTGGGTACCTGGATGCGAAGTTTTGGCATTTTGCGTTTTCTTTTGTTGCAAATAGATCTATTTGTGGTGTTCCCCAACTCTGGAAGTAAGTATTCAGTATTTGGGGGTGAATCTCCCATTCGTGGATCTGTTGGTGATCCCGAGAGAGATTGTCTGCTAACTGATTCTGAATTCCTGGAATAAATTGTGCTATTAGGCGAATGTGGTTGTGAATCGCCCAATGCCATATTTTCTGTGCCAGGAGACACAACTGTGTTGAGTGTGTCCCTCCCTGTCTGTTTAGGTAATACATCGTTGTCATGTTGTCTGTTTTGACAAGAATGTGTTTGTGGCTTATTATGGGTTGAAATGCTTTCAGCGCTAGAAATACTGCCAATAGTTCTAAGTGATTTATGTGATACTGTTTTTGGTGAGTGTCTCATTGTCCTTGGATGCTGTATTGATTGAGGTGTGCTCCCCACCCTATCATGGAGGCATCCGTCGTTATTACATATTGTGGCACTGGGTCTTGGAAAGGCCGCCCTTGGTTTAAATTTATACTGTTCCACCATTGAAGCGAGGTGTATGTTTGGCGGTCTACCAACACCAGATCTAGAAGTTGACCCTGTGCCTGTGACCACTGTGATGCTAGGCACTGTTGTAAGGGCCGCATGTGCAACCTTGCGTTTGGGACAATGGCTATGCATGAGGACATCATGCCTAGGAGTTTCATCACCATTTTGACTTGTATTTTTTGTTTTGGATACATGGCCTGTATTACATTGTGAAATGCCTGAACCCTTTGTGGACTTGGAGTGGCAATCCCTTCTGCTGTGTTGATTGACGCCCCTAAGTATTGCTGTGTTTGACACGGTATAAGGTGTGACTTTGTGTAGTTGATTGAGAAACCTAGTTTGTGGAGGGTTTCTATGACATATTTTGTGTGTTGTGAACACTTTTCTAGCGTGTTGGTTTTGATTAACCAATTGTCTAGGTAGGGGAACACATGTATTTGCTGCCTTCTGATATGTGCAGCTACGGCTGCCAGGCACTTTGTAAAAACTCTTGGCGCAGTTGTTATTCCGAATGGCAACACCTTGAATTGGTAATGTATCCCTTGGAATACAAACCTTAAGTACTTTCTGTGTGAAGGATGTATCGGTATATGGAAATATGCATCCTTTAGGTCTAGTGTTGTCATGTAGTCTTGTTGTTTGAGTAGTGGGATTACGTCTTGTAATGTCACCATGTGAAAGTGATCTGATTTGATGTAGGTATTTAATGTTCGGAGATCTAATATAGGTCTCAGACTCTTGTCTTTTTTGGGTATGAGAAAGTACAGAGAGTAAACTCCTGTTCCTTTCTGGTGTTTTGGTACTAATTCTATTGCTTCTTTTAACAGCAATGCCTGAACCTCTAGTCCTAGAAGATCTATATGTTGTTTTGACATATTGTGTGTTTTCGGTGGGACGTTTGGAGGGAATTTGAGAAATTCTATGCAATAACCATGCTGGATAATTGCTAGGACCTAAGTGTCTGTTGTTATTTCCTCCCAATGTTTGTAAAATTTGGTTAGTCTCCCCCCCACAGATGTTATGTGTTGGGGATGTGTGACTTGGGAGTCACTGCTTGTTTTGAGGAGTTTTGGGACTTTGGAACTTTCCTCTATTCTTTTGGAATTGTCCCCCTCTATATTGTCCCCGAAAACTTCCCCGCTGATACTGGCTCTGGTAAGTGGGTCTTGTTTGTGAGGTTGTGGGTTCTGTGCTTTGTCCTCGAAACCCCCCGCTAAACTGTGTTTTTCGAAATGTGCCTCTGCCCTGTGGGGAGTAGAGTGCGCCCATGGCTTTGGCCGTGTCAGTGTCTTTTTTAAGTTTTCCGGCCCAAACAACTGCTGTCCGTTGAATGGCATATTCAGCACAGCTTGCTGTATTTCTGGTTTAAATCCTGATGTACGCAGCCATGCATGTCTCCTTATTGTAACTGCTGTGTTGACAGTTCTAGCAGCTGTGTCTGCAGCATCCATTGCTGACCGTATCTGATTGTTGGAGATACTCTGTCCTTCTTCTACTACCTGCTGCGCTCTCTTTTGGAACTCCTTGGGCAAATGTTCTATAAAGTGTTGCATTTTGTCCCAATGGGCCCCATCGTATCTGGCCAACAAAGCCTGTGAATTGGCAATACGCCACTGGTTTGCTGCCTGTGCCACCACCCTTTTGCCTGCTGCGTCGAATTTTCAACTTTCTTTATCTGGAGGTGGTGCATCTCCTGAAGTATGTGAGTTCGCTCTTTTGCGCACTGCCCCTACTACAACTGAGTCCGGTGTTAGCTGTTGTGTGATGTACACGGGGTCTGTTGGTGGCGGTTTATATTTTTTCTCCACTCTTGGAGTAATGGCCCTTCCTTTTCCAGGCTCTTCAAACACTTGTTTGGAGTGTTTTAGCATTCCGGGTAGCATAGGAAGACTGATACTGGCTGTGTGTGGACGACAGTGAGTTAAAAAGAAAGTCGTCTTCAATGGGCTCAGCATGCAGGCTGACATTATGAAATGCCGCTGCTCTCGACACCACCTGTGCGTAGGCTGTACTATCCTCTGGTGGCGACGGTCTAGCTGGATAACATTCAGGACTATTATCTGACACTGGTGCGTCATAAAGGTCCCATGCGTCAGGGTCATCTTGACTCATTCCTGTATGAGTTGGGGATTGCATCATTGGTGGAGTGGCTACCGGTGATGGTGGCGGAGAGCATTGTGGAGATGGTGGTGGGGTTACTTGTTTAGCCACCTTTGCCTGTTGCTGCTTGTCTTTTTCCTGAAAGGCAACTTTGCGTTTCATTTTAATCGGAGGGAGAGTACTGATCTTCCCTGTTTCTTTTTGGATATGGAGCCTTCTTTGTGTATAGTCTGGCTCTATTGTTTCCAATTCCTGTCCAAATCTATGGGGGTTATTCTAACTTTGGAGGAGGTGTTAATCCGTCCCAAAAGTGACGGAAAAGTGACGGATTTACCACCAGCCGTATTACGAGTCCATTATATCCTATGGAACTCGTAATACGGCTGGTGGTATATCCGTCACTTTTGGGACGGATTAACACTCCTCCAAAGTTAGAATAACCCCCTATGTGTCTTCATTTGTGTGGACAGTCCTTGTTCCTCAGTGTAGGAACTTTTTTTCGGTTCTGATGCCGGATGTTTCGGTATCGAAACCTTTTCGGCTGCTTTTTTCGGTTCCGACGAAACCTTCTTTACTTTCGGCGTCGTGGTCTCTCGGTGCCGACCCATTTCAGTGCCGCTATCTCGGTGCCGAACCTGCTCGGAGCCACTATCTCGAGCCCGAGATTGCTGTGTGGCGATATCTCGACCGGAGTCGGATGACTTCGCCCCCAGCGTGCCCTTTTTCGGTGCCGATGATCGGTCACCTATTTTTCGGGTTAAGCCATGGCCTGTTGGCGGTGGCGTCCCCTGGGCTTTAGTGGTTTTTTCGTGAGTTTTGTGTTTCGACGTCTTACTCACGGTTTTCGGCGTTTCTTCGGGATCGATCTCATCCGAGTCCGATTCCTGGATGGAGAATGTTTCTTCCTCCTCCTCGAAACGCTCTTGTCCTGTCGGCGCCGACGCCATTTGCAGTCTCCTTGCTCTTCGGTCTCTTAGTGTCTCCCTGGACCGAAACGCTCGACAGGCTTCACAAGTATCTTCCTTGTGTTCCGGCGACAAACACAAGTTACAGACCAGATGCTGATCTGTATATGGATACTTGTTATGGCATTTTGGGCAGAAGCGGAATGGGGTCCGTTCCATCAGCCTTGAAGAGACACGTGGCCGGGCTGACCAGGCCCCGACGGGGGGGATTGGAAAAAACCCCAAAGGGCCACCGGAGCTCTTCAAAAGTCGGTGTCGATCTGTTGTAACTAACCAGATACCGAACGCAAACAATACCGACGATTTTTCCGAGATTCTAACTAACTTTCAGACCCGAAACACAGAGCGAAAAGGAACACGTCCGAACCCGATGGCGGAAAAAAAAAACAATCTAAGATGGAGTCGACGCCCATGCGCAATGGAGCCGAAATGGGAGGAGTCCCTCGGTCTCGTGACTCGAAAAGACTTCTTCGAAGAAAAACAACTTGTAACACTCCGAGCCCAACAGCAGATGGCGGGATGTGCACAGCATGTGTATCTGCAGCTACACATGCCATTGAACATATATATATATGTGTGTTTTTTTAAATGATATGCTGCTCTCACTTGCACATACTCATTCTGTAGTGCTGAAGAACTACTGTAACAGGTAATTAACTTTTTTCTTCATCAGCACTGGATCATATGACTGAATACAGACTACAAGAGAAGACAATAAGAAAAATGTTACTTACCTTGTAACCATCTGTTCATGGCCTATATTGCTGTATCATAGCATATATTTCTGCAGATTCACATGCTGTGCATCTTTCCTCCATCTAGGGTTGTGCCCGGATGTGTACAACTTGTTTTTCTTTGAATAAAGTTTTTCCGAGTCACCGGATCTAGTGACTCCACCTATTAGTGGTATTGCGCATGAGCATCAGCTCCAAAAAGTTAGTTTTTTTTTCTCCACCGTTGGGTTCAGATGTGTTTCTGTGAGCTCCGGTAAGACAGCCTGGCCAACTCTTTGCTGTTGTCAAGCCAGAACATCTACACAGTAGTGTTTAGTAAAGGTATGAGGGGTAGACCAAGTAGCTGCTTTACAGATATCAGCTAATGGCATATTACTTAAGAAAGCCATAGAAGCCCTTTTCTTTTGAGTAGAATGAGGTCTGGGAGGGACGGCCAGGGTTATATTTGCTTTGGTGTAATACGTTTGTATACACTTGAACAACCATCTTGCAATCCCTGCCTTAGAGATGGTGTTTGCAGTATGAAACAAATAACTGTTGAGTCTCACAGAAGGGGTTCGTCCTGTCAATGAGATTGAGGATGGGCCTGAGAAAGCCGCCTTTCTTTTGGATAAGAAACAAAGAGTGAGCATACACCCTTTCCATGGTGTTGATGTGTAACTGGTTCTCTGGCTCCTTTGTTCAGGAGGGCTTGTACCTCTTCATAAAAGAGGTGCAGGTGTGCTTCTGACAATGTGAGTTGGGGGGAATGTTTGGTGGTGTTTGTATGAGTTTTAGCCAATACCCTCACCCATGCCATATGATGTCTAGAAACCAATGTCTGATGTTATTTCCGATCGGCAGCGCAAAAACACCTGCAATCTTCCCACAACAGATGTTTTACGATTGGGGGAAGCCGAAGGGCGTCACTGTTTTGCAGGGGTTGGCCATTTTGGGGCTGCACCTTTACCTCTACCCTTGAATTTCAATTGGAGAGCTCACAAGCATTTAAATACAGTTATGCCATGCCTTAGCAGCTAATGTTACAAAGAAGGCTCTCCTAGTGGACACATCCCCAGGGTGGGAAGAGTGCTTTCAGACTTGTGTTCAATGATGGAGAAATATGTATACCTTAGAAGAGGACGCCTGACAAAAATGGGACAGAATCTGCCGGCCGTTGAATGCCACTAAGGATGTGCTTTGATAGGAACTTTTAAATACTGTCATGTGCACGGCATGGAGGGAGGGGCTATTGTTTTCTGTAGTGTGTGTAGACAATGTGCGCATGCAGCTGATGGATTCTTTGCAAATGAAAATTATACAAAAAAAAGATTTAAAAAACAGAATAACTTGAACTTTGTCTCTGAAGAAACAAATATAGATATTTAATTGACAAACCCTGCATTCCACCGCCTTGTCAAGCAGAAGTTATACACAAAAGGAAGACTGGCTACCATGAAAGATGTTGGAATAAGGACAAGTGAAAATGATCTGGAGGTGATTTCATCAATGATGCGAGAACTGTGTTCAGCTTTCACTTTGGAGAAATATTAGTTACCAGGGGAAATAATTGAAACAAAAGCTTCACAAACTCTTTTTATTCTCAGAGAGACTAATGAGATTATTGACAATCTGTTTCTACGTGACTGGCAACTGCAACCAAACAAACTCTGGCATATGAATAACTCAATCTCATTTGTGACAGATGGAAAAGAAATGGTGAAAAAAAGAGAGGAGGAGTTTTCAAAGGATCCAGCTTCTTGGAGTGAGTCCAAAGTAAATATCTTTTCCACTTCATATTATGTGGCTTAAGGGTGAATGGTGCCCTCGAGGCTTGAATTGTTTTATAGCAATAAACAGGAATGTTCAAAGTACCAAGTTCTTGGTCCTAAGGAGCACAGCTATTACATGCAGGGAGTGTGGGTTGTGTTGCAGAAAGTTGACGAGTCAGCAAAAGAAAATCCAATTTGAACTGCAGTGGCATTTGTTTTGATCTTTTCAACAGCTCTGAAAAACAGAAATGTCTCGACCACATTGGTGAAAATAAAATTACTTTGTAGAACTCCTATCTTCAATTCAATTTCCCCTTCCAGTTGACCGAAAATGCCTCTCCCTTGGACCCCGGACATTTCCTCTTGAAATGGCAAAATTTCTAATTCCGATTTGTTACAAACATGCTAATCTGGAGTTCCACATCGACTGAAGATGAGATGCAACTGTTTGCTGTCTAGAAAACAGGTGTCAGACTCTTCGATTTGCCATCTTATGCATCCTCACACCTTTTCTGGATTACCAGTAAATTTTCCACAGTCCGGTCCATCTTATGTTCTATAGCCCAGAACCAGAGACTCTGAGCTATATGTGGTATATACTGTTTCTTGCAAATGTAATCGTCATTATGTTGGTAGCACAATTCGTCCATTAAGAACGAGGATTGGAGAACATGCGAGGGCACTTGCACATGAAGATTATAGATACCCATTGATAGCACACATCATGTCTTGTGAGTTGCAAGGATCACGTAAATCTTTCGAATTCTTTGGCATTGACCACATGGTAATTGACCCAAGGGGGGCAACAGGGAGTTGGCGTTAAGAAGAAGAGAGGCATTATGGATATTACTTTCGAGAGCTGTAGAAACGGGTCTCAACACAGACAGGGAACTTGAATATTTTTTTAGGTGATTAGGATGAGCAATGCATAATATCAGATACTGTAATTGATAGGAGCATCTGAGGTGCTCCGAACTATCCAATATTCAGTATATGTATTGGATAGGCTTGATTTCTTTCTGTATAGATAGTTTTGTTCAATAATCTAACGTGTACCTCTTGAGCATGATGAATATTGATTAATGTGTGACATGCACTTGTAAGCACTTGCTCATTATGAATCATTGCAATATGGCAACAAAATGTAAAAAAAAACCTAGATTCTGTGATTCTGTAAAGAATATTATACAATATGTTGTTTTTTGCACATGGTAACCATGATTTGAATTTTGTCTCTTTGAATATTTGGCACGTCCATTACTTTGCTATCTTTCCTAGTGAAAAATTAACATTGTTCACATAGAGGCTATGTACTTTAGTCTCTTGAATTCACTGATAATTTGTGCACATTACTAGAAGTTTGGGATTTCATAAATTCACACTTTACACTGATCTGTAACAAGGTTTTCTGTCTCTTTGTCAAGTAACCTTTCTTTTAATACTGGTGCTTTGTGACTAATATGATTGGGTGATCCTTTCCTCTTTGCACTTGGTATGTATAATTTGATTATTTGCCTCAAGGAGTTTCCTCTCAACAGGATTGCGTGACTTTTACCCCTAACATGGCTGCCGTGATCTTAGTCCCTTCTTTATTTTCATGGGGTCACACTCGCGTCTAGCGCGATATTTGATAGGACTGGACGAGCGTTCAGTCCGTCTTTCTTTATTACTAGTGGGAATACCAATGGAGACGGGAAGATAGACGGATCAGCCTGACGCGTACACGAGCCCGGCTTATAGCTTTTCGGATCAAACTTTGTTACCGTATATAGGAACCGGAGGAATTATTGGGTAAGTGTCACTATTAAGTGATGCATTTTGAAAATATGAAGCACCTGGGATGACTTGAATGTAAATTGAACACTCGTGTGGGAAGCGAGTGTTCCTGTTAACGCTGCTGACATGTTTCATGAACAACTGTAGTGCGGTGTGATTACTAGACATGGGGTGCCAGAAGTTTGGGTTGGTCAGAATTAGTTGAGACATAGGGTGAATTCCTTAGTATGTGTTGTTGCTTTTGATTGACAGATGCTATATATACACCAGGACAGGCTGGTTTAGCAAACAGAATACATTCGGACACAATAGCAAAGAGCTTACATCTTCATTAATTGAATTTAGTCAACAGTACGTTATCAACAATACATAGGTAAGGAATGGTTTTGGTATTTGATTTCAACACCTGGGTACACTAGAGGATTACTATGGTTTGAGGTCACCCCATGGTTTTTTAGAGTGTGGCTAAGTAATTTTTGATATTCTTACATTGGACAGTTAGATTGTATTCTCACATTTTCTGCACTAACATCACAATTTTCTAATTACTCAATGATGCACAGAGTCAGGAGGGGATACTAATTCACAGTGTAACAATGTGGCATTAACAAGCTTGAGCATACGTGTTCTTGAATTGGGGTAAAAAAAATATCTATCCCACCCTCTGGTGAATTGGTGGTAGATCTTAATTTACTGTCATATTCTTGATTGACTCAGACCTAATTGACCGGAACTTATACAATTGCAGCCCTGACGAAGTCACTGGGGGAACCCCGGACGAAACACGTGTTGGCTGCGAGGTTGGATGCGAGTTTGACACATATGGTGAGGATCAAATTGGAGGACACGTGTGGAAAACATGTGAGGATCAATTTGGATAACACAAGTGGAGAACATTGTCGAGCATAGACTCAATAATTTGGGTCTTGGAGATTTGATCACTAAATAGATCGGAACAATATACATGACGATTCTTTTTGATCTTCATTGAACTGGATTTGGACTAATATTTCATCACAGGACATTGAAATATCTGTTTAGTTTATTTGTATCTCATTTTTGATTTGACTTTCCAGTAATATACGTTTGAGGTTTTGGTTCTAGAATACTGACTTTGTCATTGTTGTGTGATTGCAGGAGTGCCTCTTGTTGTTCACGTCTTCCGTGATTAAACATATGTCATCTGTATCTGCAATGGAGGCTGTTTCCGGGGTGTCGTTGGCTCTGAATCCTGATTGAAAAGGAGGTTGGTCGCAAGGTAGCCAGCGAGGCGTGTGTTGAGCAATTTGTCCAGGACTTTGGCAGGGTATGTCAGGAGAGGGATGGGCCTGTAGTTAGCCGTGGTCATCAGGTCGACCAAAGATTTCTTAAAGATAGGTAGCATAGGGGAATGTTTCCATGTGTCCTGGAAGGTGATAGCTGAGAGCAATAGGTTGAGTATTGAGGTCACCGTAGAGATGTGTGGTGGGTGAGGGGTGGGAGTCATTTTGCAAAGATGCACAGTGAGCAGAGATCTAAGAGAGCTCTAGACTGGATGGAGTGCCTAGTGTTCACTGGTGGAAATTTCTGCTCAGCATGGTAGATGGGGGCCTGGCGTGGAGCTGACAGTGGAAATCAGGTGGCTGGGGGATGCGGGATCTGGTTGGGGATGAAGATGTTGCAGACGGCCTGATTTTTTCCAGGAAGTGAACAGTTTGTTGAATAGGTTCTGAGATGAGATGAGATGATGACCAGGGAACTGCCATGTGAACCCCTGTACAATAGCGAAGATCTCTTTGGCAGAGTTCCCACTGCTTTGTATACACAATTTGGTGGTTTTGTGGATGTTCATTAGTGGCTTCATGAGTGAGGCACCATTGTCCTTAAAGATGCTTGCAATAGCCTTTATTAAACTGGAGGTCTTCGGTGTACCAAATGCCAATGGGATATGGTCAGAGGTCTGGAGTTGGTTTGGATCAGAGCCAGGGATACTGTGCACAGGGTTATCTCATTGTTGAAAATGGGAAACACCGTGGGTGAGACTGGTGGGTGCTGCGAGCGAGGAGTTTAAAGATTCAATTATCTCCTGCGATTTTCTTCCACTGCAGGGCTGGAAGTTAGAGCGTTTAAGCTGGTTGGAGAGTTGGATTTTGAATTTAATGAGGTACTGGTTAGAGGAGTTGGGGTGTTCACCACGAGGATGGGGAAGTTGGTGAAAATGGGGTGGAGGTGGTGTCCCGCCACATGACAGGTGTAAGTAGAGAGTGCCACCTACAGTGGAAGTATCCAGTTGTTGGTTCTGGCCGAGGTGATGGTGCAGTTGCTGTTTTCTCTGTGAATGACTATATATCCACCTCCCGGTTTTTTGGCCCTGCTGTACTTGGTAATTTTGTAGCCTAGTAGAAGGTGCTGCCTGGCCTGACCACCTTACCTTCTGGCAGTACCCGGTCCTATGACGAAGCCTCGCCTTTTTGAATCACCAATTTGCTCCTCTAAGGCCCCCAGCCTCCCTTGCATTTGTGCCTTTTGAGTTCTTTTTTGCTTTGTTGGACTCCTTTTGTGAACGTTTACACCATTGGCTTTGTTTTCTCTGCTTGTTTGTCCATTCACATTATCACTCTCTCTTTCTTATTAGGTCTGCCCTCAACTTCCATACCTGAAGAGGAATATTGCAAAAGTCTTTGAGGGGTGTGGAGGCTCAGGAGACACCATTATTTATTGAAGAGGAACTTTAGAAGAAACAAACAACTTTTGTGAAGGCTAAAGGTACAGTTACAACTGACTGAGAAGTTGTTAATAAATGACAGACTTATCGGAATGTGGGTTTGCCAGTGCTGCAGACACAAAAGACACAGTCCTCAAGGCAATCAATAGTGCTGATGATGGCACAGTCACTGGAAATTCTGGCACACCCATCGACATTGTAGTTGACGGACAGGCCAGCACTTCAAATACTGCCTCAGAATTAGAGGACAGGACTGCTATGTTTTGGCTTCCATCAATGGCAAACTCTCTAAGGGATCTTCTGCATCTTGAAGCTCCAGCCCCCAGCACTCCACCCTGCGACGCACTGCTCCCTGAGTGGTTCCCCTGCGGTGTGGGACTCCTTTTCGTGGTGCTGCTTGGGCTCCTCCTTTGACTTTTGTGTCCCCGCCCTGTTGGACTCCTGTGGGTGCTGCCTGTACTTCTGTGGGCTCTCTGAGTCACTTAGGCCCCCCTCTGACTCTCCCTCCTGGGTAGAGTCCACCTGGTCCTGCCTGGTCCCCGGCAGCACCACTTTCCGCCAACCGAGAGTTTTGCGTGTGCCAGGGCTTGTTGGTGGGAACCGAAGATGCAAACCCAACAGTAATCTTCTTTCCAGCATGGGACATCGCCTGCATCCTCCAGGAACTCTACTCTTCTAGGGTGCAGTGCTGACTCTCCTTGATCCCCGCTGACTCATCTCTTGCACTCCCAGTCTGGTGGGTAGGGGCACCTGCCCTTCCTGGACTCTGCTGTGCTTGTTGGACTTGGTCTCCTTCCACAGGTCATCTTGTCCAGGAATCCACTGTTGGTGTCTTGCAGTCTCTTCTGGGCTTTGCATTATTATTATTCTTTTCTAAGTGGGTGTTCTGGGGAATTTACAGTGATTTACTCCCGCTTTCATTGGGGGGTGTTGTGGTACTTACCTTTGGGCTTTCCTAGTACTCTCAGCTCCCCTCTACACACTCCACTTACCTAGGTGGGGACCGACTCACATTCCACTTTTTTTAGTATAGTATATCATTTGTGCTCCCCCAAGGGCCATTACTCTCTATTGTGATTTTCACTATATTGCACTATTTGTTAACTGTTTTATGCCTATTTCTGCATACTAGTGTATATAATTTGTGTATTACTTAACTCATCTAAGGGAGTATAGACTCTATGGTGTTTTTGGTAATTGTGTCACCAAAATAAAGTACCTTTATGTTTTGTAACACTGAGTGTTTTCTTTCATGTGTGTGACTACAGTGGTATTGCATGGGCTTTACATGTCTCCTAGATAAGCCTTGGCTGCACATCCACAGCTACCTCTAGAGAGCCTGGCTTCTAGACACTGACTAAACTACACCAATAAGGGATACCTGGACCTGGTATAAGGTGCAAGCACCTTGGGTACCCGCCACACACCAGGCCAGCCTCCTACAGTGCCTAAAATTCTAAAGGTCGTTTTTTTCTTAGGCCTGGTCAGGATAACTGTATGCATCTTATCCTGATCCTCAAAAAGCACCAAGCCTGAACACCTTTCTATGTTTCAGAGTATATTTGTCAGCCTATTGAGGCAGATCTTCCAGTGCCCTGAATCATGGTCAGGCTGCAAACAGGTGATACAGATGTGGGTCCCGGTAGATCTTTCTCTCTCACTTTTCAGCTCCTAAGGGTCCTTAGCTGATTTATCAGAAATGGCAGCTGTTTAAAAATAAAGGCATCTGAGGGGTAAAAAAAATATCCAAAAATCATGTTTCATCAATAAAATATTAAACTTTTGTGGATGTCTTGCACTCCTCTGTGTTAAGCCAAAGGTTGCTTCACCACATTAACCCTAAATAGAGAAACGTACCTAAAGGACTGCATTGCTAGCCCTGTCCACTCACTGGGAAACCTCAGGACCCTTCCCATGGTATTCACACACACCACATAAAGGGCCAGATTCCTACATTGGCGGTGCAGCTGTTGGGATACAAGACTTGAGATCTACTGTACGACTTGGTTGACAACTGATTCCACAGGGGAATCCAAAAATTGTCTCTAGTTAAGTATTTTTTACTTTTTTCTATTTTTTTCTAAATTGTTTAAAATAGCTATAGGGCCTTGGTTAAGTCTCTTTTGCAAAACTCTTTAGAACTTAAAGTAAAGTAAGTTGTCTTTTAAAAAAAGTACTTTTCAATTTCTTTGTAAGTACTTTAAAATGTTGCCAACTACTTTAAACACCATGTCTGAGCAAAGGCTTTCCCAGGAACTCAACTAGGCACCCTATCGGCACCTTAAGGTACCCCAACTTAAGGAGCTCTATAAAGCATGGAAACTTGCCACATTACATATACCCACAAAAAAGCACATCTGCAGCCGTTGTTGGCAGAGATTGATAAGTCACTGACATGTAGAAATCCCCCACTGGGGAAGAAGAGGAAAATGCAGAGATGGAGGAAGTTGAAGATGACTCCAGCTCTAACTCCTCAGACAATACCTCCACTGAGAAAACTTGTGGTATTGTCTCAGAAGATTTAGATACCGAGGATGCAGATCTTCAGAAGCTAGCCAAGATGATAGCCTGACAGGCTAAACTCTTAGCTATAGAAAACTAAAGAGCTGAGATGGGTTTAGGACCCATCTCTGGTGGCAGCAAACCCATAACTAGGGAGAACACTTATGACTCTAAAATCCCTAAAGGGATTGTCCCAAAATACTCAGAATGTGATGATATCACCAACTGGTTCAAATCATTTGAGAGTGCATGTAATGTCAGGAAGGTCAACCAGAAGTCTTAGGGCTCTCTCCTTTGGGAACTGTTCTCTGGTAAATGGAGGGATGGACTCCTGACATTGAATAACGCAGATGCTGAATCTTATGACCTAATGAAGGATACCCTGATTGAGGGCTTTGGACTTACCACTGAAAAATACAATATCAGGTTCAGGGAGACTCGAAAAACCCAGAGCCAACCTGGGTAGATTTTGCTGACTTTTCAATGAAAACACTGGCTATCTGGCTAAAAGATAACAATGTGCATGATTATGAAGGGCTTTATGATTTAATTATGAAAGAACACCTGTTGAGTAACTGTGTTTAAGAGAAGTTACATCAGTACCTGGCAGACCTAGGTCCACTTCCTCCTCAAGAGTTTGGTAAGAAGGCAGACCACTGGACCAAAACAATGGTGACCAAAACTACAACACTGACCATAAGAAAGAGGCCAAAAAGCCTCTCCCAGAGGAAAGATGGTAACTAAGCAAAGGACAAAAACAGAATATCTTCTAAAGGCACCCAAAAACCTTCTCAGGAGGGTGGGCCCGAGACTATTCCAAATCCAAGGGTGGGTACAAAGGTAAAAACTGTGATTACAAAAAGGCTTGGTGGCATGACTGTAATGATCTTGGACATAGAACTGGAGACCTTACCTGTCACAATAAAAAGAATGGCTTTACTACATCTACAGTAAATGCAGTGGCAAGTCTCCAGTTGGGATTCCAGGTGGGTCCTGACAATATCAGTGAACCCACTGAGTAAACTCTAGTTTGAGGGTGAGGTGGATGTAGCTACCCTGGTTGTCTGGCTCAGTAACCTGGAGAGATACAGACAATAGCCACATATCAATGAGGTTACAGTTAAAGCCCTGAGAGACACTGGTGCCAGTGTCACCATGGTGACAGAGCAACTGGTGTCCTCAGACCAATACTTGACTGGTGAGACATATACAGTGTTCAATGCTGATACTTAGGCTAAGGTACATCCCATGGTGATTATATCCTTAGAATGGGGAGGGGTTACTGGCAAAAAGAAGGCGGTGGTATCACCTGCAATACCTGTACACTGTGGTAGGCAATGATCTGAAGTCCTCAGCATGGGCGGAAGTCCAAAGAAAGACCTATGCAGCTATGCTGGGTATACCTGAATGGGTGTGTATAAAACCAAGAGCAAAATGCAAGGTTGAAAGAGTAGAATTTGAGTCTGGAATAATGGCCCAACCTACCAAGAGAAAGGGCAAGAAGTCTAGGAAACCAACTTTTAAACAGATACCAGACCAGGCTGCCTCTGCTCAGGGAGAAGTCCTCTCAGCCCCAGATGGAACTGAGCCTCACAAACTTGGGTTTTACACAGCAGAGCTCTTGGACACAGGGGGACCCTCTAGAAAAGATCTGTGCCAGGGGCAGAGAACCTGTCCCACTCTTGAAGGCCTGAGACGGCAAGCTGATGATCAGGAAAGGGGACATGTCAGTGGCTCCAATCGAAACTATTCGGAGGAGGGACTCCTTTTCTCGGAGGCCAGAGAGCCCAAACCTGGTGCCACTCGGAGAGTGGTAGTACCTCAGCAGTTTAGAGAATTTCTCCTCACATTGGCCCATGACATCCCCCTAGCTTGGCCTCTTGGTAAGGCTAAAACTGATTAGTGAACCACTTCTACTGGCCAGGTATGTCCCAGAAGGTGAAGGAAATTTGTAATTCCAGTGCCACCTGTCAAGCCAGTGGCAAGACAGGTGGCCACCTAAAGGCCCTCTTAATTCCACTACCAGTGACGGTGGGCCCCTTTGAGAGGGTAGGGATTGACATAGAACCTCCAACAGCATCAGGAAAA
The DNA here is from genome assembly GCF_031143425.1 of Pleurodeles waltl. Classification (NCBI taxonomy): domain Eukaryota; kingdom Metazoa; phylum Chordata; class Amphibia; order Caudata; family Salamandridae; genus Pleurodeles; species Pleurodeles waltl. The sequence goes on along the minus strand of NC_090437.1, from coordinate 1,025,176,503 downwards.
CGATTTATACTGGTGGTAGTGGATCATGCAACCAGTTGTACTGAGGCAATTTCGGCGAGGACTACTACTGCCCCTGCAGTAGCTAGGTCCCTCACTGGTATCTTTAACAGAGAGGGCTTTCCAAAGAAGGGGGTGTCAGACAGGGGTAAAAACTTCATGTCTGGCTACCTGAAACACATGTGGGCTGAATCTGGTGTGACCCATAAGTTCACTACCCACTATCACGCCCAAACCAATGGCCTTGTTGAAAGATTCAACAAGACATTGAAAGGTATGATTGGTGGACTCCCTGAAAAACTCACAAGAAGATGGGATGTCTTACTATCATGCCTGCTTTTTGCTTGCAGGAAAGTGCCACAGAAGAGAGTAGCTTTTCCCCCTTTGGACCTTTGCTTTGGCATCCTGTAAGGGGACCACTTTGTCTTGTGAAGGAGGGATAGGAAAGACCTCTCAGAGAACCTAAACAAGATATTGTGGACTATGTGCCTTCCCTCTGCTCTCGAATGGCTGAGTACATGGAAAAAGCATCTAAAGTCTAGGGGCCATGCCAGAGTTCCAGAAGCTCTGCTATGGCCAAAAGGCTGCACTAGTGGAGTTCCAATTAGGGCAGAAGGTGTGGGTTTTTGAGCCTGTGGCTCCTAGGGCCCTCCAGGACAAATGGAGTGGACCCTACCCTATCCTAGAAAGAAAAGGGGAAGTCACACCTACCTGGTGGACTTTGACTCTTGCAGAAACCCTAAAAGGTGTATCCATGTTAATTGCCTTAAACCTTATCATGACAGCGCTGAGATGACCATGCTCATGGTCACTGATGAGGGACAGGAAGCTGAGAGTGGACCTTTCCCTGATCTCTTCTCCAGCAACCCCAAAGTTGGCTCAGTTTTCAGACACCCTCACTGACCAACAGCAGACTGACTGCAAGCAAGTCCTGCATCAGTATGCTGAGCTCTTCACTTTGACCCCTGGTCAGACTACCTGGTGTACACATGATGTGGACACTGGTGACAGCTTACCTGTCAAAACAAAATCTATGATCTGATCAAGTAAAAGAAAGCATCAAAGCTGAAGTAAGAAAGATGCTGGAATTGGAAGTCACTGAGCACTCTGAGAACCCCTGGGCCACCCCAGTTGTCTTAGTCCACAAGCCTCATTCCCAGGGTGGAACGAGAGAAATTAGATTGCGTGTTGATGATCGGTGCCTCAATGCAGTGACCAGAACAGATGCACACACAATTCCTAGGGCTGCTGAAGTAATTGACCAGCTAGGGGCTGCCTAATATCTCAGTACTTTTGATATCACATCAGGGTACTTGCAGATAGGTCTGACCCTGGAGCAAAAAATAAATCAGCTTTCTCCAATCCTGATGGGCATAATCAGTTTACTGTTATGCCTTTTCGACTAAAGAATGCCCCCCGACACCTTCCAAAGGTTGGTGAATTAAGTCATGGCTTGGATAGAAGAATTTAGTTCGGCAAATCTTGATATTGCTGACTTTAGCTCTACCTAGCAGGGTCACCTGATCCACCTTGGCAAGGTTATTGAGGTTCTGAAAAGTGCAGGCCTATCAAGGCAAGCAAGTGCCAGACAAGGCAGGGTCAGGTTGTATACGTGGATCATTTCGTAGGTGGAGGCCAAGTTCAGCCACTTGACCCCAAGATCCATACAATTTGGAACTGGGTAGCTCCAACCACCCAGACCCAAATCAGGGTATATTCCTTGCCTTGACTGGGTTCTACAGGAGGGTCATGAAAGGACATGGCACGTCTCAGAATTGACATCCAAATGATGCTCAAGAAAGTGAACTGGACAGTCAGCTGTCAAAAGGCCTATTACACTCTCAAGAAAGTATTGTTCCCAGCACATGTTCTAAAAGCTCCATATTACACAAAGTAGTTCATAGTGCAGATAGATGCCTCTGAATATGGGATCGGAGCAGTTCTATCCCAAATACATCGTAATGGCCAAGATCAACCTGTTGCTTTCATTAGTAGGAGGTTACTCCCCAAAGAGCAGCGTTGGAGTGCCATTGAGAGAAAAGCCTTTGCTGTGGTTTGGGTCCCTGAAGAAGCTGAGACCACATTTGTTTGGCTCTCACTTCCTTGTTCAAAATGACCACAGGCCTCTCAGACGGCTAATGCAAATGAAAGGTGAAAACCCCGAACTATTAAGGTGGTCCATCTCCCTACAGGGAATGGACTTCACAGTGGAACACCGAACTGGGACTGATCATGCCAATGCAGATGGCCTTTTCAGGTTCTTCCACTTAGAAGATGAATACTCTCTTGGGTAAGGTTAGTTTCATCCTCATTTATTTGGAAGGGGGTCAATTAGGAAACTGCCCCTTTTTGACATGGTTACCCACCCACTTTTTGCCTGATACATGATGGGGTTTCGACTGAAAGTGCACTGGGCTGCTGCTAACCAGGTCCCCAATGTCAGAGCTCTTTCCCACAAGTGAAGTTGTTTCTCCAATTGGTAAAACCTTTAGCATCCACTTTATGTCCTGAGTAAATGGTACCCCGGATATCTAGGGCCTGGGGTGCTAAAGGAGGTCTGTATGGGCTGCAGCACAAATTGTGCCACCCTAAGTGACCCCTCACCAAGCACAACAGGCTGTGTGTCTTGGTGCAGACAAAAATAAAAACACAACTTGGTACACAGCCTGTATGCCATGTCCCCTATTACTCCATGCAATATATGTAAGTCACCCCTCTAGTAGCCCTTACAGCCCTAAGGCACGGTGCATTGTATTACATTTGAGTTCATATCAGCACAAGCAGATATACCCCTGCTATGTCTTTGTCAATTCTCAGACACAGTAAGTGACCAGGGAAGCTATTTTAAATGCATGTGCTGGACACTGGACAATATGAGTTCCCCACCTACATGATGGTTTCACTGAAGAGAGGGATGTTTAGTGTCAAAAATCTTGTATTGGTGAAACCACACTGATGCCAGTGTTGGACTTACCAATACATGTACCCAGAGGGCACCTTAGAGGAAGCCAGCGCCACAACCCACCCTATGTGGCATAGTGACCCCAAGGGTTAGTAGCCCATTGGCTCCGACCCTACACACTCCTAATGCCCCTAAATTCAATGTTTGGGGAATCCCCTAGCACCAGAGACGTGGATCCTGATGATCTAAGAAGACCAGGGACACCGAAAAGCCTCAACAGCAGGAGAGGAGAAAAAGAAGCAGCTGACCTGGTACCAACCCCGCCAGCCTGCCTCCATCCCTCAATCGAAATCACCGAAGTCGATTTGTCCTGCTGCTGTGACTCCAGAAACCCAGAAGGACTCCCTGCCTTCAATAAAGACTCAAAACCTCCCATGAACAGCAGGCCTGTTCTCCAGTAAACTCCACAAGAAGGGACTCTGAAGCCTCTGGAACTACCAAAACCCAACACCTGAAGTCGTCATTGCACCCGCCATCTCCGACCACAGATGAAGTGGACCACCAATGCCAACAAGGCTCCCCTGTCCTCCAGAGTTCGAGTCCATTACGGTTTCCTCCCTTCTGGACTAGCTGACAATGCCTGCAGTCAGTCCCCCTCCACCACGACCGCTCGGGTAAAGCAAATCAGACACCTAAGGACACCTCTGCATCCGTCACCCCTGAGCCGTGGAGAAGAGGACCAAAGGTGCCTACCTATGCCTTAGCATTGTGAGGCCTGAGCGTCACTGTTGGTTCAGCGCGACTGGCCATCTGGCTGGAGCCTGCAGCCTCTCTTCCAAGTGGCCGATCCCCATAGGAACGCATTGGGAAGCCAATGCTATTTTGCACTCTGCACACAGCCTCCCCTGTGCCACTGAGGGTGTGCTATGGGTGCTGGCTTGGCCTTGCCCACTACTCACCTTAACTCCTGGAGATGGGTCTTTTAAGTCGCTGTACTCTAGCTGTTAGCAGAACTTGTTTTTCCTTCCATAGGATAACATAGCAAAACTCAAAATTTTAAAAAAGGGTTGAGTTTTTAAAGTGAAAAGAATGCCTATTTAAAAACTTACTCTCAACAATTTTTCTCTGATGCCTAAACATATATAAAGATACCTGCTATTTTTATAATTTGGTGTGGATCTCCTTCTTGAGCTGTGTGTCTCATTTACTGACTTTTGTGTGTATTTGTGGGTATCTTGCACTCCTCTGCAGGCGGCTGTTCAACCACATTACCCCAAAATAGACCACTTTGGGATTGCATTGCTAACCCTGTCCACTCACTGGGGAACCCCTGGACCTTTTACACAGTATTCACATACCACATAAGCTTCCTACAAGGCACTTTTACCAAACAAGTCAATGCACTTCAATTCCCTATCAGGCAGAGCAGTGGCAAATGCTTTTGTGTTAATCTTTCTGGTAGAAGCCTGAACGTGCAAGCTCCAAGGAGTTGTGTCCTGGGTCAGAAAGGCTAGGTGCCCAGGAAGAGGTCTATGACTCCTAGCCACACAGCGACTTAATGGCAGAGCCAAGCATGGATTGGACCAAGTCGCCATCAATGTCTCTGCCGTAGCATTAAAAGTCAAAGGGGCGGAGTTGTATCCTTGAAGGCCAACTGCGTAACTTTACCCCAGAGCCAGAGTAATGGGAAGGGCCCAGTTTCCTGTGCTTATGGCGAGACTTGACTTTCAACATCACCTTACTCAAGGATATCAACTCTGAGCAGGATTGGAACCTGAAACAACAGTGTCCCCACAACCTTAAGTCCATGGTTTGAAGCAGGATCTGCCCCATGACATACAGTTTTGCCTCCTACTCCCTGGTGACTTTTGGGTGCATCATGGAGCATTTGTTACAGGTCGTAGCAAGCCGTGTTCAACTCCAGCACCACAAGTACATGTTGTGCGGATCCATAACCAATATTTGCTTCCTGCAGACGTGCCGTGCTTTGAATACTGTAATCTTCAGGAGAGGTATATTCCTAGCACACAGTCCTGATTTCAGGCTTGGTAAACTGAAGCGTGAGAGTGGAGCTCCGGATATACGTTGAATTTTGCTGAAAGAAAGGAAGGGATAGCAACGAATATAGGTAGCACCTTTATTTGGCTGCATGTCATTAATTCCAAAAGAAATATGAGGTCGCAGAAGTCTGTGGCACCGCCTATAAGCATGCAGACGAAATTGCTAGTAAGCGAATTATCCATGCAATATCAAAAGCAAATATAGTGTACCACTCTGGTAATTTCCACTAGGGGATCAAAATTTGGGGTGCTTGGATTTTAATAAATAATGCTCAAAGATCTGCATTGAAGCGTTCTTTGAACATAAAGTGATGGCTAACAGTGTAGCTACATAAATTTGCTGCTCACTTTAACTCTTTTGGTACTTTTTCAGCACAACTGATATGAACTTATTTGAGGCCGCCTTCAAAGACAAGTAAAGGTTTCAGTAACAGACAGCTAACTGGAATCAGTTGTCACATGTCAGGCGGGGACATTTTGAAACACAGAATCACGCCTATGAAAGGAAAAAAAAAGAATCAAGAGTAATTTGAAACACAAAGCTATAAAAACACCCATGGTTAAAAACGTGCTAACCAGCAATTAAAACCTGGTAAAAGCTTCAGACTTCAATGGTCAAATGAGACCAAGGAACAGAGTTAGAGCAAGGTAAGATGTAGGAGGATCGTCATGTGCACCTATGCGGTTATTGTTAACAGGCTAAACAGCATTTACAATTCCTGCCACATAATCAGGAGAGGTGGCACAAGTTCAAAACAAGTTCAGAACTGAAGTGCTGGGTGTAGAAATAATCACAGGAAGAGGCAACAGATACTATTGATACACCTATAGTGATCAATAGTTGACAAATATGAACACTATCGTAGAAACAATATGTATTTTGTACCTTTTCTCTCTTTGACTCCCCGCCGTCCCGACCCATGATCAAGTAGTTTGTCTTCTTGCTCACATTGCCAGTAACTTTTCCTCCATAGCGCTCTACCAGGGATTTAGCTTCATCTCGTTCAATTGATTCAAGTACTCCGGAGATAACAAAAGTCATACCTTCTAAGCAGTTTTCACCTCCCTATTGTCAAACATCCATCAAAAATAAACAAAAATAAACAATTTCAAAACAATGCATTCTGTCCAGCAAAAGACACTACTTTTAATGGTGGAGAGAAATACATTAAAGAAGGTAAAAGTAACACAATCAAATAAACCTAAGAACTGACAAATACTGGAGCAATATGTATGTGGTTATCTCAAGTTTACAGCACAACAGTCATACCTGGATCATTGCATCATGCTGATTTTCTTCAAAAGTAGAAAAAGAATACTCAATTAGGCAGCAACATGTATTTCACCGAGCAACTCATTTGTCTTTTTTTAAGCTGCAAAGACGCAAAGGTCTATAACTCGGGAGTAAAAAAAAAAAATACTTTGGTGCACTAAATGGACAGACAAGGAGTAGGGAAGCTAACACACTCCGGCACATTGCTACAAGTGAGCATCTACACAGATTTTAAACTCTACATACCTCTGTACTGATCTAATCAACACTACCAAGCAATACTTACAGTTTATGGTTACACAATAAGAAAGGATTTGGTGTATAAACACTAGTCAATGCAGCACTGTGACAGTAAAGATATTCTTACTAGTGTCATTGTAGGGATACTTAGCACTGGGGGTACAGCCAGACCAGTAGAGATAAAGTTTCTGTAGGTCCTCAGATCAAGTAAGAGTTAAGCTAGTGGATAATACCCCCAAAGAGACACATCATTCTGTTGAAAAATCCCCACCGCAAGAGCAGGTTAAATGTGGCAAGCTGTACAGTACTAAATGGTGGTGCGATACTGGAGAATCTTCTGAAAGATGCCACAATTTAAATAAACCTCTCCATCCGCGCAAACATTAACATTTATTACCTAATGTACATTCCTCAATATCATTCACAAGGAAGACACAATATATTAAATAGGGTAAACCTATTATAATAATTTACTAGTGTGGAAGCACTACTCTATATAATCTTTAATGAACTTAAATATATATATATATATACATACATAAATATATATATATATATATTTATATTTAACGTATATTGAACAACAAAGGTCCCCAGCCCAAGGTGACTAAAATTACATTAAACAATAATCAGTGCTAGGAGGCACTATATAATTCAAGAAATATGTTTTTAAACTTGCCCATTTATATACAGTTGTCATTTTATGAAAAATATCCTCGTGCTGCAGTTTTTTGATTTAAACTTCAACGAGAATCTTTTAAGACAAAGGAGAAGCTACACATTAAATCGGTTTCCCTGAATGAGGAGTATCAAGAGTTTGGTTAGGGTCAAAGTGATAATCCGCCTTTCAAAATCCAAATATTCCCTCTTGCACCATCATGCTGTGTTGACCTTTATTCCTTTAAAGTAGACAGCAAGGAGAAAAGGCTTATGGTTGAAGAAGACTGGGTATGGATTAGTGGAAATACTAAATCCATCCACTGGTTTTAGGCAAAATCAAGAAAATCAGAAATGAAATATTACATCTGCAAAATCAGACCCTATAGTTTTGCTATCATGGAATGGTGCTGGCCTATACAGACTGATGCACATTGCAGAATAGCTTAGTTATTGAATACAGTAGATAAAATTTGCATGCAAAAAACTTGGCATCCTGGAAACGTCAAAATCATTTCATATAAAAAAAAAGTTATATAAATAGCAACTAAATCTTTATCATGTCAAGGTAGAGGGGATCTTGCGATTCTACCCTGAAAAATAGATATTGGAAGTGTACTGTAATAAGAACTGAATGCAGGCATGTATTGGTAATACAAACTGAGGGGTGAGATTCACTTGTATAATCTGGTATATGTATTATCTGCCATTTAACAACCAAGATGATACTCCACTACTAGTGTTGAGTAACTTTTTGGATGAATTGATGGAGGTTCCCAAAATCTCTTATTCAGTATGCAACTGAGATAAGTAAATAGCCAGTTATGACAGTGACTTTATTGCCTTCATGAGCCATATTTCAGGTACTGGTTGTATACCTTAAATTACATTTTACTTCCTGATAATAGTGTTAACAAATTAAACATTTTAAAAGAGAAAAACAATAGGATAATGATTATTTGCTTTTAGTTAGTGCTTTATAAGAAAAAAATGGAACTGTAGTCAGTTCAGAAGAACTAGGAGAACCTAGAATGATATGCACTTCAATTTGTGGCAAAATCAAGAAAATCAGAAATGAAATAGAACTTCCCTAATCTCAGACAATATAGTTTAGCATAGTACAGTCTGAATTTGATAGAAATCATTAAAAGGGACTCCTCACATTTTGTTTTTTGTTGTTGAATGAAAAAAAAAAGAAGTTCAAGTTAACAAAAAGTAAGAATCAGAGATCCCGAGAATCGAATAAAAAGGCATGCCGGTAGGCAATGTAAGGAAGTATTTAAAAGCCTTGCTAAACCACACAGCCTAATCTTATAACAGTATGTGGATATGCCTGTGGGATTATATTTTCGGTGGCTTGTTGGTGGCACCAAAAGTGTTTCTACTAGAAAGATCGATTAGTAGTAAAACTTGCAAGGAACACAGCTTTATGTGAATTTAAACATCTCCCATGTCCGGGGACCAAATGGCATCGAGACTGCTAATTGTATGCTGGATTATAAACTCTGGGCAATACATTTTATAAAACCTTTCCGGTGTATATCAACCATTTACAAGTCAACACTTTCCTGAAAAGGTAGCATTCACAGATACAGAAACGGAAAGTAGCCCTGCATCAAGCACCTATTATCAAGGAACAGCGCCTATCATCAAGGAACAGGAGCCGCTGGAAATGGGAAAGTGTCACCTTTTAAATAGTAACTCGCCCTCGTGAATCACTGCTAAGGGTTCTCCAAGCAGGGAGCCACCCACTAGCCACCAGAAACAGTTTGAAGGGCAGAGGAGCAACAGCCCCTGAGGCATTATCAAGTGCCACCCTAGTAAAAATGGGCATTATCAGTCTTTCTGCTTCCCCCATGGAGAGCAACTAGGGATGGGTTACTCTCAGTCGGACCTACAGGGAGGAAAGAAAGCCAACTAGTCACCAGAGATTGATAAAAATGGGTACTAAGACTGACCAAAAACTGCAAGTGCCAGTGTACTCTGTCACATAAATAACTGAAATTTTTTTTGGGGGACCAATGCTTTTATGCTTGCAGGGCACTGTGAGAAAGAAAACATTGTGGGATCCACACAAGTCACACCAGTCTGGACTTCCCTGCATGTCTAATTTTCAGAAATGTCTGGAGTTGGTAGGCTTCCCTGGGTGCCAGCCAAGCATGGGCCCAAAAACTACGGTTACTCACATCATCAGAACAAAATAATTATTTGCCTCCTTGTTGCTTTTCAGACTTTGCCTCTTGCTTTTCAGACTTTGCCTCTTCCACCGAAGTGGGGTATTCTATTTATTTTGGAGGAATATGGACACACAGAATAGTATAGCATTTAATATTACAAGGGCTCCAAGTTTCATGTCTTTATTTTTATAATTTTCTGTCTGCATTTATCCATATGTACATTTTTGACGCTTGTACCTGCATTTATCCATACTTATTTTGACTTTACTGTAAATATTAGGTTGTGACAGCTAATTCACAATTATCTGAAAAATGTACCTTTATGTTAGAATGCCTATTATATTTTAGCACCACAGCAACGACATACAAAATACACTCATTTGAAAACATTAGCATTGTAGAACGTATTATACAGCTACATAGCTGAAGCTATGTAAACTTCATTAGAAAGCCTTCTCTGTTTTCTTTAACTCCTCTACCTAGCGATCTGCTCAGCTACTGCCCTTGCAGTCACAACTTTGAGAATCATTCAAAAGAATACATATTTTACGCTTCTTTCTAAGTTTTAAAACAGGTTCGGACTGGAAAAGAGCTGTTATGTCTTTATGCATCTGCAATTATCAATACAAATATTAAACTGGGAGTCTTAATTATCAATTGAATTTCTCTCCATTTTTGGTTTCTAATTGTAAGCCAGCTCTCTAAAAAAAAGATGACATTTTGCAAAAGGCCCTCTGAAGCACAAGATATTATGGATAGCCCCAAATTCAGAGTTGTACAAATAACCACTATTTCTAAAACTCGTTGTGTTGGGCACATTTTAAAGATGCATAACCTTCCTTCATCTACAGTTTTCATCTGCTACATTTTATCTTATGAACTGACACACAGTGGGTAAGCAATGAATCAGTTGATGCACATTTTTGGATAACCAACAAATGAATGCATTTTTGTGGAACGTATGAAACAGACATCATGGACAAAGTTAGGTTAGGTTTCTAAATAGAAAAATAATAATGGATGACCAAAAAGGAGTGTATGGCGCTACTTGTCAAAAATCGATATGTTCCAATTAGTACTGATGGTGCACTTAAAAGAAGGTCACCCTAAACTCCTTACACTCAGTGATGGATCACTGATAACAATTTTAATTTATATAAGGCACACATCCAACAAAAAGTCCATTAAAAATCAATGTTCATGTCTTTATTCTCCAACTTCAGAAACGGATATTCATAACTTAGTTCTTCAATTCTTCAGATTTCCAGCTGTTAATTGTCGGTTGCCATTAGAACTCAGCAACACGTGTTTCGTCAGGGGTGTACCCCAAGACTTCATCAGGGCTGTCTACTCGTAATGTAGATTTTGAAGACTTCCTTATTATTTTGTTATAATTAGTAATGGCTCCTGAAACGCGTCAATGCTGCATCTGTCACATGAACAGCATCCGCGGGATGTGAGCCGGAGCCGCTGTACTTCTCACCCCAGATTCCGCCATCACTACAGCAAAGCCCGTAGTAAGAAGTACAGCGGCTCCGGCTCACATCCCGCAGATGCTGTTAATTTGACAGATGCGGCATTGACGCGTTTCAGGAGCCATTACTAATTATAACAAAATAATAAGGACAGTAGCTATTGGCTACTGCCCTCCCAGACCTAAACACACCCTGAAATCTAGTATTTAGGGGGACCCCCAAGAACCCAGGAAATCAGATTCCTGCAACCTGAAGAAAGAAGAAGGACTGCTGACCTACAAGCCTGCAGAGAAGACGGAAGACAACTGCTTTGGCCCCAGCCCTACCGGCCTCTCTCCTGACTCGAAAACCTGCAACCAGCGACGCATCCGACAGGGACCAGCGACCTCTGAAGCGTCAGAGGACTGCCCTAGACTAAAGGACCAAGAAACTCCTGTGAGCAGCGGCTCTGCTCAACAACAGCAACTTCTTTGCAACAAAGAAGCAACCTTTAAAGAACTTAAGTTTCCTGCCGGAAGCGTCAGACTTCCCACTCTGCACCCGACGCCCCCGGCTCGAGATCCAGAGAACCAACACCACAGGGAGGACTCCCCGGCGACTGCGACCCCGTGAGTAGCCAGCGACGCCTGTAGAGAGAATCCAGAGGCTCCCCCTGACCGTGACTGCCTGTAACAAGGGACCCAAGGCCTGGAACCAGCACTGCATCCGCAGACCCCAGGACCTGAAGGAACCGAACCTCAGTGCAGGAGTTACCCCCAGGCGACCCTCTGCCTAGCCCAGGTGGTGGCTGTCCCGAGAAGCCCCCGTGCCTGCCTGCACTGCTAGAGTGACCCCCAGGTCCCTCCATTGAATCCTATCTAAAACCAGACGCCTGCTCTGCACACTTCACCCGGCCGACCCTGTGCCACTGAGGGTGTGTTTTGTGTGCCTACTTGTGCCCCCCCCTCCCCCAGTACTCTACAACCCCCCCCTGGTCTGCCCCCGATGGCGCGGGTACTTACCTGCTGGCAGACTGGAATCTGAGCACCCCTGTTCTCCATAGTCACCTATGTGTTTTGGGCACCTCTTTGACCCCTGCAGCTGACCGGCCCTGAGCTGCTGGTGTGGTAACTTTGGGGTTGCCTTGAACCCCCAACGGTGGGCTGCCTATGCCCCTGATCTGAGACTTGTGTCTTACTTACCTCACAATCTAACCTTTACTTACCTCCCCCAGGAACTGTTGATTTTTGTAGTGTCCACTTTTAAAATAGCTTATTGCCATTTTAACAAAGACTGTATTTGATATTGCTTTTATTCAAATTCCTAACTTACCTGTGTGGAGTACCTTGCATTTTATGTATTTACTTCAAATCTTGAACCTGTGGTTCTTAAAATAAACTAAGAAAATATTTTTTTTTACATCATGAGTGTGTGTTCCTCCTTTATTGCCTGTGTGTGTACAACAATGCTTAACACTACCCTCTGATAAGCCTACTGCTCGACCACACTATCACAAAATAGAGCAATAGAATTATCTAATTTTGCCAATATCTTACCTTTAAGGGGAGCCCTTGGACTCTGTGCACACTATTTCTTACTTTGAAATAGTATATACAGAGCTAACTTCCTAACGCAATGTACTCAGAAATTAAAAAGCGTCTCCAGCAAATGAACATCCCCTATGCAATGATGTTGCCTGCTACGCTGAGAGTGGCGGATGGCAGGGGAACGCGATTTTTCTGCATGTCACAAGAAGGAAGAGACTGGCTGGAAGAGCAGGGGGACTCAACGGGGGAGGGGAGCACCGGAGAACCCAGACTACGCAGCAGACACCGAGACGTGAAAGGACATAGGTGGTGAACGGTGGCGCCCACACAGGAGGAAGCACAAACGGAGAGAAGCCAAGCAGCAGCGGAGGTGGCCTCCTTCAGCCTGGGAGGTGGTAGCCCGCGCTCAATTGATACGACGAGAGGGCCCGAAGGATCGGTCTCTGAGGCGGAGTTGGCAGGATCGGCTGCAACAAGCCTAGAACTACCTGCAGTGACACCTGGAACCTCGGACTGCGTTATCTGATGGCTGGCCCGGTGCTTGACGTCTTATACTGAACTAAACCTTGGCCTTCAGACCCGAGGCCCACACGACTCACGAGGCATGCAGTCAAAACATTTAAAGTAGCCCCGGGACACTGTCTTGATCCCTTGGATGGCTCGAGAGATTCTACCTGCCTACCCACCTAGAAACGACTTACGTTTGATAAGGTTGGATGGAGGACTGTTTCCCAACCTGTCCCGGGGAAGGGGAGTTGAAGGTGTTTTGGTTGTTTTTGGGGGGGAATTGTTTTCAGCTTTACCTGTGATGAATCCAAGGCCAGAAGAAGCGCTAGTCTAGGTCGCCTGGCCGGGTGGTGGTTGCGCGGGGGAGGAGGTTGGAGGACCTCTGTTATGGGTGACCAGCAGGGATGCAAGGTAATCTCCTGGAATATAAGAGGGATGCATAATATGACCAACGGTACAAGGTATACTCCTATTTACTCAGGTGAGGGACGCATATCACAATGCTACAAGAGACCCATCGGACGACCGCTGAAGGCACAGCACTTCACAGGTGGTGGAGGGGGCAACTCTTTTACACTACTTATTCAGCTTACGCAAGGGGCACCTTGATATGGATCAGGGTGGAGGTCCTGTTCCATGTCACTAACACATTAGCAGATTTCGACGGACGCTATGTACTGGTCACCGGCCGCCTGGGCGGATGAGATATAACCTTGATCAATGTGTATGCTCCCAACATAGAACAGGGCGCGTTTCTCAACAAACGAACAACCATGCTGGCACCTCACGTGCTTCACTAGGTGCTGATGGGGGGGGGGGGGACTTTAATTGCGTGGCTAACCCAGGCTTGGATATATCCCACCCACCGCCTGCGGGAATCCCCAATTAACGCGCTTGCTAGAAAGTTCACAGATTGGCAGGCAGAGTGGCCTCTGGTAGATATATGGAGAACTCTTAACCCTGTATCCAGGGAATATTCTCATTACTCTGCTGCCCATGATCTCCATATATGGGTTGATACGTTCCTGAGCACTACAGAGGTGCATGCACAGGCGCAAGGAGTGGAACATCTGGGGAAAACCATTTCCGATCATAATCTGTTACTACTGCACTTGTCCTGGACAAGAGCTGCCACATGCATTCCCACCTGGAGACTTAAGCCAGACTCGCTGACAGACCCCGCTTTCAGGGAACATATAACCCACTACTTTGAGGACAACGAGCCCACAGCTCCTTCACCACAGACACTCTATGAGGCATTCAAAGTAGTAGTGCGCGGTCACTGTATGGCGGCTTCTATTGGGATTAGAGGGTCCTTGCTGCGGGATATAATGATTGCAGAGCGGGACCTTAGGTAACTGGAGAAACTTGCACTGGATCATCCGGAGAGGCGAGGGGAGGAGCACGAGGCCAGGGAAAAGTGGCGGAGCATACCGAGACGCTAAGATGCTTCGACTATAAGTAGTACACTGCGGGGGCCCACACTGAAAGAGATAAAACGAGGGCGCTGCTGGCATGGTTGGCTAACCCCGCCAACAGAGGGACCCCTATAATGGAGATTACCACCTCACTGGGTGCAAAACTTTATCATCAAGCCGACATAAACTCGTATTTCCACGATTATTACTCCGCCCTCTACACCAGCTCGTCCCCCAGGACGGGAGCGGAGTTACAAGATTTCCTATCGGCACTGTCGCCCCGAGCACTGACCGAGGATGAGCGCGAAGCCCTGGGTAGGGATATCGAGGTATCGGAGATCGGGGCAGCTATAGCGGGCCTGGCTCACGGAAAGACCCCGGGCACGGAAGGACTTCCCATTGAGGTCTATGCAACTTATGCACGGACACTCACCCCCAAGCTGGCGTTGTATAACGAGGCACGAGCGACTGGCCGTCTACCGGCCTCGACAGGTGAAGCCTTAATTGTTCCATTGCTAAAGCCCGGTAAACCCCCTGACAAAGAAGGGGCATATACAGGGCCCTCTCCATGATTAATACGGACTACAAAATATTGAGTAGGGTACTAGCAATGAGATTACTGCCACACATGACACAGCTGGTCCACTCGGACCAAGCGGGATTCATCCCCACTAGGGGCACCGCCCAGAATGTACGCAGGCTGCTATCCCTCATGGAATTGGCGACCCCTACTGACCCAGGTTCTGTGGTCCTTGCCATAGATATAGAGAAGGCATTTGACAGCCTGGAGTGGGATTACCTATGTAGAGTTCTCATTCACATGGGCCTTGGGGAAGGCTTTATTGGATGGACACAATTGCTTTACGTAGACCAAGGCAAGGGTAAGGACGGGCACATGCATCTCAGCGCAGTTGGCAGGGGCACCAGAGAGAGATGTCTGCTGTAACCACTGCTGTTCGCTCAGGCGATGGAGCCGTTGACCGCCCAGGCCCGGACAGCCGCTTGGTACCAAGGCCTGGTCAGGTGCGGCCGGCGTCATGTGATCGCGCTGTATGCGGACGACCTCCTCTTATTCTTATGAAATACCGGACCGGAAAGGGACGGGGCGCAGACACTAATGGCACACTTTGGACAGTTATAAGGATTGCGGGTCATTTGACAAAAATCTTTTTTGTTCCAATGGTAGTGGGCACCGCACCGCCAACAGAGCTGGACGGAGTGGCATGGGAGCCGCGCTGTACCACGTACTTGGGGGTGAGAATCTTCCACTCCCAGCCAGATATCCTAGACGGTAACATCGGTAGGGCGGTGGGGGCTCTGAGATCGTGCTTTGGTGTTTGGGGATCGCTCCCGTTATCGGTGGCTGAAAGGGTCGCCCTCCTCAAGATGGTGGTGCTGCCTAGGTTACTGTATTATTTTGCAGCATTCTCCCTTTGGGTGTCGCGCGTTTTGTTTAGAGAACTGGACATGGCGATCACTGCGTTTGTCGTGGGGGGTGGGGGCTGACGCAGGGTGGCATGGGCGACACTGAACAGACCCCGTGCGGGGGTGGTTTGTCAGTGCCCGATTTTGAAGCATACTATCTTGCTGCACAGCTGCAATGGTTAGTGAGATGGGTGGGAGACGGTGGTGTTGGAGAGAATGTAGAGGGCCTGATGGCTCCCTCAACTTCTGAACTGGCTGGAATCTTTTTTACTGCTACAGGGAGAGGACGGACGAAGTCTATCAAACCTGCCGTTATCCGCAGATGCTGGTGGCGATGCCTCCGTAGGGCGGGGCTGAGTATGCCATACTCTCCTGATGTACCTTTACCCTGGCTTCGCTGGCTTCCTGGGATGGGAGAGAGGAGGGGCCTACTCACCTGGGATCGAGGCAGGGGTCACACAGCTAGGGGAGCTGTACAGAGGGGGCAACCTCCTACCCTTTGAGGATTTTAGGCAGGAACATGACCTCCAGCAGGGCCATTTTCTATTACACTGCGCGCTCACCTGAACCGCTGGGCGACATTGGAGGACGGGAGCTGCTGAACCTCCTCAACATGGTCTCAGTAATTATTTGCTGACAACAGGGTGGACACATAAGGCGGTCACTAGGCTGTACACGGTGATTGAGGAAGAGGAAGGGATTCCCCTACTGGGACTGAAGCAGAAATAGGAGCATGATCTGGGGACGCAGATACCGGATACCGCCTGGGTACGCATTCTGGAAAGAACACCTAAGGTGTCCAAAAATGCTAGGTTCCAGCTTATACAGTTTTACATACTACACAGAGCTTACCTCACCCCACTCAGATTACGAGATCACTTTAGAGTAAGAGAGGCAAAATGCCCCCGCTGTGAAATGGGGGCGGCGGATTTCCTCCACATGATTTGGTCCTGTTCCCAGCTGGAATCCTACTGGGAGACAGTGGTCGCAGAAGTAGCTAACATCATAGAGATCGATATTAACCGCACACCCGCTAGATGCATATTTCATTGGTTTCCACATACACCCAGGAATAAGACCACTTGCAGATTCCAAGACCTTGTGTTTTTATTAGCCAAAAGGGAGCTGACGGGGGAACTGGAAGTCCCCGGGGGGGCCGCGGCTCCGGGACTGGCTAAGGGTGCTTAGGCAATGGGCCGAAAGTGAGGGACCAGTGCTATACACAGAACTAAGAAGGGGTCTGGAGTTCCCCGAGATGAAGGAGGCTTGGGATCAGATTGTCACAGCGTTGCAGACAGATCATTCGGACCCGGGTAGAGATGCCCTCACACAGGCTACTACACATGCGGATTGATGCCCTCTCAGGGGTCAAGCCACATGGCACACACTAGGACAGGAGGGGGTCCCCGGGCGAGCTACTTGGGACACTCCACGTGACTAACACAGCCCGGGAGGATCAGGCATGACCAGACAGGATACATAGTCACCACAGGGTATAAGCTGAGGGGGGAAGGAGGGGTCTAGTTACATTTTGTTTGAGCACCATACACTCTCAACGGACACGCATTGTCGCAATTACCAGGTGCATTTCAATTTAGCTGTTATCTGTACATCAACCAATCGGGTGAACAAGCTAGGCTAGCTTGACTCTCACGCTAGCTATAGAGATACTAATGAGAAGGAAACTCTCTAAAGATGATGGAAAATGTTATAATTGTCTAAAGATGCTAACACCAGTTATTCCAATGATTTTGCAAAGGAGCAAACGACAGCTAACAATATTATCTGTACAATAAGAATTTTGATACATCTGGCTCGTTAATGTCTGTGTGAATCATCACCTCTTTACAGCAATAAAATTTGTTTAAAAAAAAAAAAAGCTTTATGCACCAAATCTACTACTCTACAGTAATATATTATGGCTATTGCATTGTTTTAGTTCAGTAATTCAGCAGTGTGATATGTATTATTTTAAATGGAGGTATAATTAATCCTCCTAGAAGTATACTTAACTGCAAAGATATTGCTGGAACCATCTCTGCACAATACATCTGTTTTGCACACAGTAGAAATCTCTTAAACTACGTAAACTGGTATGGCAAACCGGGTTTTCTACTGACACATTGTGCATATCATGATAATTCACAAACATTAAATAAATCATGTATTGGATGTGTGACTCTGGTATTGGATGATATTTGACTTGTGTGATTCATTCAACGTGACCCAATAATGCTTCTGTACTTTCATAACTCCCATATGCCTCTGATCTATGTTGACGTGAAGTTATTTTCTGTCGTACCAAACACAATAACCCAGTAAGTGGCTCTCAAAGTCTCTTGCCAGGAAGTGGGAGGAGGAGTTTATAGGGATGTAGGATAAATTCCCCCTCCATAATACTCCAACACAATAGGGCATCCCATACCCACAAACGAAATGGAATGGAAACCCTGCAACGGGAAAACCTGAGGTCATGTAGCAAAGTTAAACCTTTTGGGTTCCACTGAGACGTTGTTTCCCTTACCTAGAATCAATAGGTGTGTAAGAACTGGCAGCTGCAGCACAGTTTGCTATGGTGGTACGTTTGGTGTGACTACATTTACCAAGTCAACAGTAGTTCTACTACTAGTATGGGCATATGCAAGATTTGCACCTGTTTCTAACTAGAGGAACTTTTGGTAGCTGCAGAGAATTGTAAACCAATGTTGGATTTTAATTTTATTGACTAATCATTACTCAGCAATTGAGGATATCTCAAGGTAAAGTTTTGCCATTTTGAGTTTTCTTTGATAGCAAACAGGTCTGTGTTTGGGGTCCCAATGTTTTGAAGATCTATTCAACAACTCCCTGATGTATGAAATGCCTGACTGCCATCTTTGCATTCAACCAAAATGTTCAACCAGGAAGATAACAATAAATTATACAAAACAAGATACGGATATAATATTGATCAATCACATAAATCAATATTAACCTTTCAGGGCAAACATTATATCACACACTCTATTGCAAAATGATATATTCAGAAAATACACTAATAGGTGCTCCAAGTGACGGCGCACATAAAAAAGTGATATAAAGTGAACAATTACACGAAATAAGTTTACATACAAAAATTTACAATATCATACTATGCACCAGATGCCCATTCCTCCACGGATTACTGGATGGAAAGCTTGAAACAAAAGAATTCCTAAAATGTAAGAGTCCAGTATCCTAAAATTACAGTCCTGGATGGGCGAAATATTAAGTCCACTTTTGAACTCCCTGTTCAGAATAAATCCACCGGAGTCATCATCAGGACAAACAAAAGTAGACACCACCCAAGGTCACGGGGACAAACTCCTGAAAGACTTCCATCCATATTTTTTTCTAGCTGGACGAGATTGCGTCAGAACCGCACTATGCAGGGGCCAGGAAAAGGCTCACCAAAGATCAACAATAACCCAGTGCGGTACACGTTATCAATCCCCAGGTACGGCATGTGTAAACACGGACACCATACTACTGCACATCAAATTTGCATCAATATATTAAGAAAACAAAAAGAAGCTTTGAGCACCAGCATTTTGTTCTCCCGCCAATGAACCCACAACCAGTGAAATTGTTGTATTATATCATCCAGTGCCAAATGTCCTAAATTAGTTATGAAATATTGTAAAATATTGTTCCTCCTTGCTAACCTATACATAACATTGCTTTGATATTGTCAACTTGTCAGTATGTCAATTTGGAAAGATCTGAGTGCTAAGTATGCTGTCTTCAACTCCAAACCACTTATGAATGAGCACATCTTCTGGTGCCCAGGGACCTCTGATTTGTAGTTTGCCTAGATGAGCACTGAATCCTTCCTGTCTGTGATGCACATGTTGTTATGAACACTCCAGAAGGGACGAACTGAACAGAAAATAGGCCTGGGCACCAAAATAAAAGTGGTCCACAATAGTGAATCAAATAATTAAAAAATGGCCCACATTTGCCAATAAGGGTAGTTTTGAACTATTAAAAACATGCTCTGTAAGTGTTTTGCAAGGTAGCTGAGGCCGCATGCAATTCTGATTACTGCAGGCAAAGCAGGTGGCAATATCAGGAAATCAACAGTAATAATCGCCCCACCATACCGTTAAGCCCACATACAGCAAAAAACAGGCCCATTCATTGGCTTGTCAGACCAGCCCGCCAGGCACTACCTGATTGCCCTATAGACCAGTCAAATAGTGCACTACAAAAACGTACTCATTCTTTCTAGTATTGATCATTTTAACACTTTTTGTACTATGCTGGCGACAACTATCAGATCCATTTATTCCCCAGGGTCTAAGATTAGATAATGATTCTAGTCTTTGTCTCATTTGAAGATGTGCATGCATGGCACTATTATTCACATTATTTTCTCGCAGTCACCAAGAGACGCCTGGTAAAGTCAAACCTTTGCAACAAAAGTAGGTTCCTTAGTCCTACATTTTCTATACCAGTACTGTTGTCCAAGCTATGCTTCTAAGACCTCCAGCTGAGATTGGATTGAAGATGTGGTTTTCATGTTTACAGTGAATCCCAACCAGCACAAATGGTGCAACGCCTAATATATGTTTTCTTGGCCTTGCTGGAATCAAGTTACCTTGAAAAGCCAGTCTGAAGTGTCAGCTGAGATGCACAGCCACAGCTGCTGAGCATTTGAGAAATACTATTAACTTTAATTCCATATGGCAGTACCTTGAACTGCTATTGAATAGCCTTGCCACAAACCTTAAGTACTTTCAATGTTCCAGATTCATCAGAATTCCTAGTGTGTCCAGGAAACCTCCTTGTTCAAGCAAGTGAACAATGAATGATGTAGTGGCAGGTTTTGCTTTTAGATTTGTCTAACAACCTCAAGACAAGTTTTGGCCTCAGTGTTAAGTCCTGTTCGGATACGAAAACTTTCAAGTCCCATTCTTTGTAAGGTGCCTTTCTGATAGCTCAGAAAAGATCAAACCCCTTCTTTCCTGTTAATATAATGCATTTCCATGGTGGTTTAAACAGGCTGGTACTGTGAAATGTAGTACCATAGAGAAATAAGGACGCTAGCGCCAAGTTAATAACCCACAACTATGTAAGAGGTGAATATGGTATTGACTCCCCTGGCAACTTCAAACTTCGCTGACACAAACTTTTCTCAAATGTGCACAGCAGCTGCCTACTACCCATCTTTAAAATAGGTTTTCTGTATGTGCCTAACATAAGACCACTGCTCTGAGATACTGTTTAAATGTTACAGATATCTCCGATTAGACTAGCTCCACAGTTAAGAAAAGATCTACTGAAAAATTATCCTCGTCCAAGTCAATTGAGTCACGAAAAATATGGACAAGGCCAATAGGGTGAAGTTAAACTGCTGTGTGAGAAACTGCATTGTTTGGAGCATTCTTAAAATCTTGAAGATGAAATGACTGTTCTGCCCTCCATTTCAAGACTATGCCGATGAACTGCAGACATTGCTGGGGAACTTCCATAGCTTCATGAAGAAACCCAGCCTCTGTAGAAGGTCATAAGTAAGTTGCAGATGACCTCATAAACAAACTTTGCATTTAGTTATTCAAGTAAGGGGAGATACAGACTTTTTAATAGCTAATATGTTTAACTACTATGGACAGGACCCTAATAATTATTTGCGCTGACACAGGACTATTATGGCTTGATGTCTTATTCCTTAAAGGGAAAAAAATCTCTGCTCTTACTTAGCCACTATAAACTTATAATAGGGACAACCTTAAAGGCTTTATTGTTAAAATGTTATTGGGTTTCCCACTGTTGAAAGTCCAATCAAATTGGAAAATTTTCTCATTAATAATGCAAAACATCACTGCAATAAGAATAGAAATGATACTCTTTCACACTCGTTGAACATGTTGCTCATCCGTAGAAAGAATAAGATTTGCACAGCTGAAAGAGCAACAGATCTATGGTTCAAAGTGCCCGATGTAACGTGCGCAGAGTCTATATAAGTGCCAACACAGTGCACTGAACTCAGATTTTTCATTACATTTTCACGCCAGAAGCATGCAGCCATGTTAGAAAGCTGGTGAAGACACTAAAAACCTATAGGGGGCCTTCTAAACAGAAAAATGTATTAATATGCCAATGACATCGTACTGACCCTAGCAGCCTTGGGACGTTCCCTACCAGCCATATTTGATATCACTGAGGGTTTTGCAATGCTATCCGGTTACCGGGTGAACTGGGACAAGAGTGAATAGCTGCCCCTCTCACTATTAACAAGGGCTGTGATACATGGATTTCCGTTCCGATGGACCCTGAAACGCCTCAAATACCTGGGGATACTTGTTAACCGAGGACTAGAACCTACAGTGGCAGATAACCTGGACCCTCTCGTTGCTCGCATGAAAATGGACTTTGAGAAGTGGTCTCAGTTGGGCCTCTCCATGTGGGGTAGTGTACAGGCAGTGAGAATGGTCAAGCTACCACACTTTAAATATATGTTGGGCATGATAGCCCTTCAGGTGCCCCTTTAGACTCTGAGACCGATATATGAAACGATCAGAGCATTCATGTGGGGTTCCATGCATCCCTGACTGGCGTCAGCAAAGCTTATGGCACGTCGCTCCTATGGTGGTCTGGGGCTTCCTTCGGTGGAACATTACGCCCTTGCCCTCTACCTGCCCCAGTTGGTATACATGCTCCCCGTATAACTGGATCATCCACAATGGGTGATCACCAAAAGGCTGCTGCTCTCACATCGAGGCAGCCTTAGTGGACTGTACTGCACCGGCCCTTCTCAAACCAGCCCAATCAACCCGATCCTAAAGGCGATGCATGCAGCCTGATGCAGGGCACACCGCCTCCACGGATTATACCCCTTTTTACATGCTCAGGCCCCTCTCTGGGGCAATGACGGTCTATGTGTAGGGAGACACACCCTCAGCTGGCCACAATGGAGCATGGCAGGTATTGACAGCCTGGCCGAGATTATTGAAGAAGGGGTACTCAAACCATATGGGAACCTACGGGAGGGCTACGGTTTCCACCCTCAACAGGAATGGCGTTATCTACAACTTAAGCACTACCTTCAGCAGAGTATGGGAGCCGCCCCTTCGGTTTCCAGACCTCGTCAGTAGTTACCTATCTTAAGACATGGGGTCACCATAAAGGTGTAATGGCTGGTCTATATGAGGTAATTATGAGTCATCTATACTCACAACCCCTCCTTGCAACACTACGTTTTAAATGGCAGACTCGCTTACAGGACTTTGACATGGAAGACTGGTCAGAAGTAATTGGTGCACTAGACAGAGTAGCCCGGCTGAAGTTCTGTCTCTTTAAGATAATCCATGACTGGTATTGGACCCCTGTGAAATTACACAGAGCAGGACTTCTACCACATGCGGACTGCTGGCACTGTTCGGAGACCCAATGTGACTTGCTTCACGTCCTATGTGAATGTCCATCCGTCCAGCCCTTGTGGGAAGCGGTGGCTCCACTCTCAGGCCCTCCTTACCGCTTTGGTCGCCGCTCTCCTCCTCTCTCATACTTCTACATGACATGGGACCTCTCCCCGCTCTGTCATGACTGCAACAGAGGCTGCTCCAAATGGTGCTGGCGACAGCGAACATATGCATCCTCCACCACTGGTGCTGGCGACAGCGAAGATATGCATCCTCCACCACTGGAGGTCGACCGTACTCCTTGCTGTGGAAGAGTAGATAGTGGCAATGGTCCGGATTGCCACATATGAACGTGTAATTTATAACCTGCAGGATCAGGCAGCCCTATTTAATCAGATATGGACTCCCTTCCTCACAGGAGCACAACAGACCACTCACTACCTGCCATCCTCACTCTTCGCCACTATTCATCACTGCTGCCATTGCTGCGACCTCAGCCATCTCCCCTTACCTCTTCCAGCCCCCTCCCGCCACCCCCCTCCTCCCACTCCCCCTTTCCCGCCTCAAGCCTCCTTCATCCTGCTAGAACAGCCTGGGAGTTGGGTGCCCTACAGACCTGGATCATTGTACTTACCCTTTTACCCCCACCCCTCCCCTTACCTACCCTCGTCACTCTTCAACTTAGACTGCTGTCGCTGTAATCTCTTTCAACTGTCCTCGCGTAATCGACCCCTTCACCACCCAGTCCCCTCCTCCCCAAACTGCCCCAAAACAGCATATTGGCCTATTCTACCCTGTCTCCATTGTATCCTCCATACCATTCCCATGTAGTGCAATACTAAACTTTAGCTTTACCTCACTCGCCCTCATCTGGACTCACAGCTACCCTTCTTTAGTCCGCTCCCCTCGAATGCGCCCTCTTATCTATCGCCAGTACCTTTCTTAACCCAGATGCCCCCTGCCCCTCTTTTTTAATTCTTTCTTCCATCTCCTCCCTTCAAACCAAGTTCACTCTGACAGTTCCGATGCATGCCACTTGTCCCACAAACAAGAAGCAATGCTCCGATGGTACACCCTGACGACGGTTGTTATTCCCCGCATTCTCTGCCTCAACTGTGCCATAACGTGCCCGCCTACAGTCCTCTACAGTCCTATCCCATCATGGCTTATGGCTCTTAGCATTTGGCCCGACAGACAGATAGCCCTGCCCGCGCACTGATTATTGGTCCGCAGACACACTGCCCCGTTATCATAAGGGGGACAATTCACCAGGACTCTCCGGAACCCTCAGGCAAGATAGAATCTAGGTTGTTACCCACCGGCAGTGACGCGCAACTCCCTCAATATTATGCCTCTGTCCCTTCCCCCCTTTCTCGAAGGTCCCCCCTCCACCCTTTCTTCCCCTCTCTTTCCTTTCCTATCTCCCATCTCTCCACAAAGGTTTAAATCATAGTTAATCTCATTTGTAATTCACTAAAAACATGGTGGTGTATTATAATCTGTTCTAAGTCTGCAACATTTTTGTACTATTGCAATTCTCTAATAAAAAACTTCAAAACAAAAAAAAGTAGATACCCAAGCAATACCTCCCTGGAGGTACAAACAGATTAGACAAAGATGTCCAGGACCAAACGGACAAAGTGCCTGTCGTGACGGACCTGATAGCTGAGGCAGTAGTGTTTGGTAAACGTGGGCAGAAAAGCCCGCAAAGCAGCCTGACAGATGTCCAGGAAGGGGACTCTATGAGCTAATGCAGTGGTCACAACCTTGACTCTGTTGGAATGATCCCGCAGGCCCTGAGGGGGTTGTTTCTTGGCTAATGCGCAGCAGACCTTAAAGCAGAGCACAATCCATCTAGAAATTGCTCGTTTGTGCATGGCTTTTTCTTTCTTTGCTCCGGCGAACCCAACAAAGAGTTGATTGCTCAGCCTGTGTTCTTTGCTGCCATCAATGTAGAACGACAATGCTCTTTTGGGTCTAGTGAATGAAGTCTCTCCACCTCTTTAGAAAGGTGAGGTGGTGCAAAGAAAGTTGGCAGTGTGACACTCTGGCTGGTGATTAAAAGACGTCACTACCTTCGGTAGGAACGAGATACAGGTGCGGAGAATCAGTTGATCTAGGAAGAGGTTGATGTATGGAGGGTGCACAGACAGTACCTGAAGCACACTAACTCACCTGGCCCATGTAATGGTCACAAACAAATAAATGCAACGGGCAATGTGAATGGGTTCAAAGGACAAGCAAATCAAAATTGTTCGAACCAAATTAAGGTCCCATTGGGGCATAATGAAGGGTTTTGGGGGAAACATATGAGGGAGGACTTTTAGGAAACGGGTTACAACTGGTGCCTTGCTTGATGAGGGCTGATTCAGCATGTGTAAGGAAGACAATATGTCCGAAATATGCCCTTTAACTGTGCCCAAATGAAAGCGCTGCTGGGCTAACGATAAAACAAACAAGATCTCGGACAAAGATGCAGGGAGGGAATCACCATGCTCAGCATCGTACCAAGAAACAAATTTGTCCCAAAGGCAGGTTTATATGGTCTTAGTTGAGGGACGCCTGGCTAGCAGAATGGCTTTGCAGGCTTCTGAAGGGAGGTCAAAGACTGTCAGATGCCGCTGTTCAATCTCTCGGCATGAAAGCGGAGCATGCGCAGATTCGGGTGCAGGACCATGGCCTGCTGCTGAGACAGGAGATCCTTCCAAAGGGACAGCCTGATCGGAGGACTGTTGCTCATACCACAGTCTCCATATCTGATCCAGAGACAAGAATGACTTGTGCCCCATCACTCCTGATCTTCTTGAGAACTTTGGCCGGAAGTGGTGTCAGTGGCAAGGCATACAGGAGTCCTGAATTCCACTCTAGACAAAACACATCTCGGATGAGAACCGCCTTGTGCATTCTTGGCATTGGTGAATAGATCTAACCTAGGTTCTCCTCAGCCATGTAAGAGACCTTGCATCACCTCCGGATGGAGACACCATTCATGATCTGCAAGGCATTGACGGTTGGGTTTGTCCACCCTGTGGTTCAGAGAGCCTGCCAGGTGTTGTACGACCAGGAAGATGTCCTGAATTCCAGCCATGCCCAGAGTCACAGGGTCCATGTCTCCCACTCCACCCTGTTTGTTGAAGTAAAGCATAGCAGCAGTGTTGTCTGTGAGCACCTGAACTAGCCTTCTCTTGCTGGAAAGGAGAGGTGCCTTTAATACCGTACAAACCACTCGCAACTCCAACAAAATGATGTGGAGTGGAGACTCAGCTGGAGACCAGAGTCTTCTGATTCGTCACCGCTCCCAAACAGCTACACCAACACAGTAATGATGCATCTGTCACCACTGTGAGGTCTAGGTGGAGAAGGAGAGGGGTCTGACACTGACCCTTTCAATGTACGTCAATCACCACTGCAGATCTTTTGTAGCTCTATCCGATATCCGGACCAGATCGGAAAGATTGTCCTCCTTCACCCACT
This sequence comes from Pleurodeles waltl, assembly GCF_031143425.1. Classification (NCBI taxonomy): domain Eukaryota; kingdom Metazoa; phylum Chordata; class Amphibia; order Caudata; family Salamandridae; genus Pleurodeles; species Pleurodeles waltl. The sequence continues at coordinate 1,025,149,990 of NC_090437.1, read as the reverse complement.
GGCACTTCAGATCCCAGTGAAGAGCACACATACGCCTGCAGGCAAGTGTTACCAGCAAGATGGAGGAAGCCATGATATCCAGCAGCCTAAGAGTCAGTCTCACCAAAACCTAGGGTAGAGACTGAAACATTGGAATCGTAGCCTCAATATGCAGAACGGCTCAAATGAAAGGGAGCATCAGAGAGGGAGTCAGGTGTGACTTCTGCACGTTGATAGTGAACCTGAGCGAATGCAGGAGGTCCACGGTGTTCTAAAGGTGGGCGACAACTACCTGGGGTGAGCCCACTTTTAGCAGCCAGTCATTCAGGTAGAGGAAGACTGTGACCCCTGACTTGCACAGATGGGCTGCAATCACCACTGTCACCTTTGTGAACACTCAAAGGACGCTGGTAATGCCAAAGGGGACCACAGCAAACTTAAAGTGCAGGTAACCTCTGTTCGGCCTGCAGGATGGGTATGTGAAAATTGGCACCAAGCAAGTCCAACACTCCATCCAGTCTCCAAGGTCCAGGGCAGACAGGACCCAAGCCAAAATAGGCACTTTGAATTTCTCCTTTTTCATGAAATAGTTGAGAGGCTACAGGTACAGTATAGAATGGATCCCTCTGTTCTTTTTAGGCACCAGGAAGTGGAGGGAACAGCAACCACTACGTACTTCTGATGTTAGAACCCTCCTGACAGCTACTTTGACCAAAAGAGCCTTCACTTATTGATGCAGCAGGGAGAGGTGATCCTCCATCAGATAGTCTGCAGACTGTGGTATGGGCAGCAGAGTTTCTGTGAATAGAAGGGCATAACTCCTCTGAACAATTTGAAGCACCTATTACTCCGAGAAGATGGATGTCCATCAGGGCTGGTAGTGCTTATCCTGCCACCGACCTCTTTCCTGTAGTCATGAGAGGGCATATTAAAATGTGTTTGGAGGCTGTGACTTCCAGGGAGGTGGCAGACTGGGAAGATCTCTGCCCTTGGGTCCCACGGGGCTTGTCAAAAGTGCTTCAGCAGCCACAAAAGGACTGGAGAGCTCTTTAGCCGTGATCGCTGGGCAGAAATGGACACATTTGTAACCCTTATTGTAGCCATGGAAGGTAAGAAAGGCCAGCTAGCACTGGGCCTTCAAGAGCCCCAATGACCAGGCTGGGGCACTGCTGTCCTTAAGGCGCTTGAGCACTGAAAAGCCAGCAGACCTCAGACAAGGATGGTGACAGAATGCCACTCATAAACTCAGTGCTCTGCCTAGCAAGTTGGTCGTACCCAGGCTGCAGCATATGGTGAACTTTGCTGCATTCCTGCAATCAGCAATAGCCTGGGTCAGGATAGTTCGAGCATCTTCCGAGACTATGTGTAGCACTTATGCAACCAAGTCCTTATCTATGTGGGAATACTGGCCTAAAAGGCATGCAGTGTTCACCGACCACAGTAGACGGCTGGCATAAAAGAACATCCTGGAAGGTGTCCAGCCTCTTGGATTCCCTATCCGGTGTTTTGGTAGGGAACACGCCAGGGTCTACTTTGGATGTGGAGGCCTGGACAACCAGGCTGTCTGGGCTGGGCTGCTGGGTGAGGAAAGTTGGGTTCCCAGGAGCAGGGCAATAGTCTTGTGCACAGGAGTCCTTGGGAGGGGCTAAGCCCATGTCTCGAGCAGGACATCCATGAGGGCTTCCTTAAAAGGAAGGAGAGGTTCTCTGGGGGCAATTCCTGGTTGAAGCGCCTGTCAAGAGGTTAGTCTTCATTGCCACAGAGGGCAGCTTAAGGTCTAAGACCTCAGCTGCCCTTGTCACTACCATGGCAAATGAAGTCCCTTCCTCCATAGCCACACTAGGAGGAGAGACTAAGCCAGCATCGTGGGAGGTGTCCAAACCACTGGTATCTGCTAGTGCCTCATACCAGTTATCCCCAGGCTCTTTCAAGGGATTGGAATATTTATAAGGATTCTCAGATCTTCCCCAATCTGTTCTATTGAACAAAGTAGGCACTGTCGCCAACTCAGAAGGCTGTGTTCTGGGCGGCACTTGAGCTGCCATTGAGTGATGCAGATTTGGCTCCGTATCGGAGTCAGGTATAACAATGGAGTCGGCATCATCGTTGGGTTTTGGCATCGTCACTGAAAAGGCATCGGGGAAGCATGCAGCATTATGACCAGAGCTGATCCGACCCAGGAACGGATCGACAGGGCCGAATTTCAAATCCGCTGGCTGGAATCCAGTGGAGGAACCTGCCAAACCTGTGGGTCCCAAAGGAACTCCAGAGGGTTGGACCAGCTAAATTATTAGATGCATGGCTTCATAAAAATCCTTGAACTGAGCGGGGGTTGCTCTGGGAAATTCTGGGAGGCGTGGAGCAAACCAGACTCAGGCCCCGTGACCAATTGGGAACGGGGATAGAGCTGTGCCTTGTCCGTAGATTTGGATCAGTGTGCCCAAGTTTGAAAGCACTTCAACTTCTTAGACTTTTTATGTGACTTACCTAACGACTACTTTGTCCACAGTGATGAGCATAATGAATGGCTTCGCAATCAAACCCGGACCTTCCACGCAACCTGGAGCATCACAGAGCTGACTGGCATCAGGCCACCAAGAGTTTCAAGGAACACTCCCGAACCACCTTGGGATTCATGGCGCAACAGTCGGGGCATGTCTTGGAGTCGAGTCTCGTCTCCAGGGACCAGAGGCAAACCAGGTGGGTCTGTCACAGACAGCTGCCTATGTCATGAACACCACAGGTTATTTAGGGGACATCCCTATGCACAATGGGAGCAAAAAGCTCAAAAGAGTTCGACAACGTCGAAAAAACAGTCACAAAAATGGACTTAGGTAGCTCTCTTCAGATCTGTATTGATGGCATGGAAATAAAAAAAAAAACTGATGTTAGTGTGCTGGGGTGGTGCCTATGTAGGCACCACGCACATCAAATACAGCACAGACAACGCAGACATGGAGCCGATCAATGGCACTTGCCAGCGCACAAAGGCACTGCTTCAAAATGTCTGGATCTAGTCGGACACCTGGGAAATATTGTAAGGTAAGAAACCTGGGGCTAGAAGTCTATCAGATCATGTTTAGGAAGAGATACACTGCAGGAAAGAAGAGGGACATGATGAGAAGAGTACATTTTTATTATTATAGGATGCTGCTTTGAGGGGTCAGTGTATCAGTGGGCTGTCTTAAGGATGAAGATTAGGTACGAGGTGTTGTTATTCCTTGGTTTTATGGTATCAAGTTTTAGGGGCATGTTCCAGTACTGTTAAAAATATGTGCCTTGCTTTTATTCTTCATTGTTGAGATTTTGCTTTTTATTTGGCCGCTCATAGCGTTCTGCCACTTTAATACCTTATAACGGCAGTACAAAGTATCATTATGGAGCAAATGCCTATGTTTGTCACCAAGATATAATTCCAAGATTTCCTGATAGATAGTGCCCTCTTTTTGTGTTGTATTATTTATACCACCCAAAGCACACCTTTTACAGGCCTCCTAAAGAAATTCAAAGGAGATTCAGAGTCACCATAATTGAATACTAATATTCTGCTTTGAATGTGAGGTGCTACAATAGAATTCACAGCAATTCATTACAACCTCACTCCAAGCCATGAACATTAAGACCTTTTCATCTAGTTTATGATGCCAGACTTCCATTGCACAGTATATTGTTTTAATGGCAAGGTTCCTGGGGCATCAGGGTAGTCAGAGTTTACTAAGCTCCTGTTGTATCAGTGTGAGTCATTCACCACTGGTGCCCTGGGGCCATAGTACTACTGGACCCCCAAAATGGATAATCAGTATTTCTCTGCAGCACTTGAGCAAGACAGAGCACGAAGGCTTATTAAGGAGTTTCAGTAGTATAGATACTCAGAATACAGTTTACATAGTAATTACAGCTAATAAGGCCAATGTCCAGCAGTTCATTACTTATTACTTACTAGGAAAATACTTCATTTCACATAAGACGAATATAGTACATGCAAAACTAAGATATACAGTTAAAATCAAAAGTCTCTACGACTGTGGGCCAAAGTTCTGATGACAAACAGTTTCATAGTACTTAGAATCTAACCACCGTCAAGACAGTTAACAATAAAATTCAATGACCATGTTGTACAAGATTACTCAAAGCAAGAATAACAATACCAATAGTTTTATTGCAGTGATATGGCTTTAACAATTGATAAAAAAATAAAATGTTCCTAGTCCAGCCACTGTCTCACCATCCAAAGGAACAGAAATGTCCACGCTTCCTTGGAGGGAACACAGCTTGAGTAGTGTTAGGGTTCCGGTTAATGATGCCTGGTGTCTAGGCACCCCAGTCCCACTAGTCCAGTAGCAATGAGCTAGCTATAGAAGAGTAGAGGCTGGTCAAGTTACCAATTGGTGGCCATGTGGCACAAAAAGAGGTGGGACTGCTTGCTACTAGTGCAGGACATGTCAGGCCAAATCTGGAGACTACACAAGTCCTGGGGCAGGAACCAAGGGTTCAAATGGTAAATTCCTCATCTTAGGGTAACCTTCCACAGCTACACCTGGTAATTGGAAACACTAACAAGCTGCAAGAGGAGAGGAGTCTAGGACAAAGCTGTCTTACCTTCAATGACAGTAAGGAACTTCCTATTTCTCTTGTTTGATATACAGCAAGCTTCCTTATCTCAGGAAGCAGCATCGAGCATTCTTTTGCTTCAAAGAGGTAGCCCTTCTAGAGCTGCCATTCAGAGGTCCTCACAAAAAGCTGGTTTTGTGCTTGGCTGATTCACAGTCTTTCTCTTGGTGAGCTAAAGCTAAGCTCCTGCCATCAGACTAGCAAATTCCTTTCCAACTGCAAAATGAATCATACAAACCCCTTCTCAAGCCCAGATCCTATTACTCGATTTGGCAGGAAGATTGGCAACTCAAGGGAATTCCATTCTGGAGTCACCGCTTACTTAACCACCCTAGTAAGTGGCCATTCTCAGAAGAAAAATGAAATGTTGTACAGCCCCCTGACCAATGATGTCACTCTTTTATTGTTTGCTGATGGACATGCTGATTTACTCAGGGTTTCTGCTACTTCTGAATTCTTGGGTGCCCCTCCAGTCCGGGGGGCATGTTTTCTACACGTTCACTGTGAAATCACAGCATGTGGGAGAGCCTGCTGTCCTCCTCGGATGCCCCTTGATACCTGTGTGTGCTATTTCCAGGAAGAAACGTTATTTAAATTCAGACAAGGGGGCCCTGGCTACAGTGAAAATGGAGATCCACCAGGCAAGGAGAGGAATGTCCCAGCAGAAGGGAAGCCTGAGCTAAACACAGATGAAACCTCATTTCTTTCTCACCTGTCAAGCTTGTGCAAGGACTAGAAAGGGGCACTTGGGAGCTGGAATGTCCAGCAGAATAGATACCAGTTCAGTTTACATTACCTTAAACACAACGGATCCACAGTCACTCTCAAAACACATACCAAATACATGTTAGAGGCTAAAACAACCTAGGTAAGCGAGATGGAACAGGTTTTTTCAGAAGAGAGCTGTTAGGGAACCCCTCTCAATGAGTACAGGTGAATATGAATTAAGGCTGTCTCCAATGTCAGTTTACCACAGTGTGGTTAGAGAGAGCAGTAGTCACTCTGTAGAAGAGAGGTGCACTTTGCATGACCCCTTGAACTCTGAGCCAACCTCTAGGGTCACAAATGACGTAAACCGTGAACATCAATAAATGTCATGTTCACCAAGGTAAAAATAAACAAACTACAGCAACTTTCTGGTGACTTGCCAGAAGATCAGCGGAGTGCAGGGAAGCACACTCTCCAAAGCCATTCAGAAGGCCTTCCATCCAAACATTTGTCGCTCATAGAAGCTAAAGGTTAGTCATACAGGAATGCCCTATATATAGTACATTCACCTAAGTGTTAAAGCTAGGCTAAAGAGGACAAGAAGTCTTAGCACTGCAAGTCATAAGCATGGACAATAAACAGTGACCACTGAAAATACTATGCTTTACCAATCTCTCAAGAAACGGATAATGGACAGTAGTGTGTTATGTTGATAAGGTGGCTTAGAACTGACCTGTGGTATTTCCTTTGAACCCAGGGCTCTGGGACCATCTCTGTTCAAGAAGTTGCGGTATGCCTTAACATTGGAACGTCTCTTTTCTGAATCTTCGGGACTTGACTTTCAAAAGAAAAAAATAATATCTTAATATATATCCGGAATACTAGGGGCTTTACTTCGAGTTTGGCAAACAGGGTACTTTGTCAAAATGTGTTGGAGGTCTGTCTGCCATATTTAAAGTGGTAATAACTATACTTCACTTGTAATATGGTGGACGGAATATCTGCTTCATTTTTGAAGGAGTAAATACCCTGTCTGCCAAACTCTAAATAATGCCCTCTTTTAAATATGTAGTAGAAGTGTCTATTTAGAAAACATTGTTTTTTTTAACTGAATGAGATGATGTGCATCAACAATGACATTTCATAATAAAACAGTTTAAACTGTCTAATAAATTAGCCGTGTGATGAAATTTAATGCCTACTTCTGCAACTGGATTAAAGAAAGATACCCAAACCACAGTACAATAAAAAAACCTTTCCATAATGTTCATCAAATACATTTTTCGATCATTGTCAGAGTCTAGATGTACCGTGCAACACCTAGTTTGGTCAATCTGCGCCCATATATACAAATGACACAAACATTCATTGTTGTCTGTTCATTTTAAGATATGAAAAATATAAATCAGGAAGAACCTCGTTGATTCTTATTCTGGATCCCAAAATAAACTCCATATCAAGCTCGAGTTCACACTAACTGTGCCTCTTCGTTTGACTTAAATGTCTGCTTACCACATATGCTTCTCACACTACAGCCAGAGAAATTAAAGGACATCTGACAGTTTAAAAACGAAAAGCAAGATATTTAAAACAAATTACAACTTTTGTAACAACCTCTCTCTCAAGCCTAAAATGCATTTACTAACACATGAAAGACATCACAACCTATTAGAGGACAGAGCAAGGCTACATGTGGCCTTAATTCAAGTAAGGAAAATAGACCTACCCTTAAGTTGGGTAGTAATGACTGTCATAACTGAGGTGCAATGGGCCCCATGGATTCTCTTGAGAAGGATGTTAAGATCCCTTTTGAAAAGCTCTACATTCTCAGACGGTGTGTTAGAATGTGCTCTTGTGTATGCTGCACAGTGTATCATGGGAGTAGTATACCTTGTGGAGATATTTACATTCAACAACGCAAGAACAGAGGAAATAGCTGCGTCACTGAAAAATATAATATAATCCTCATCCATCAGTGGTCCTACCTCACCCTGCTTAGCATACAGAAGGCATCGCCAAGGGGGCCCATCACCAGTTTAGCCTCCAGTGGATTAAAGTATTTCAAGTAATCAAGGTCCTTGAAAAGAGGAGTGATGCCATGTCATAGTTGGTGACAACAGAACTGTGACCTGTTGAAATCATACTTCACCTGAAGATCCATAAATGAGGGTAAGGGCGAGTGACCCATAATGTTCTTGAATTCTGATATGCCAATGGTAATGCCAAAGGATCAGGTCACCACCAGCTCCTCCCCTGCTGCCACACTAGCCTGGCACTGGCAGGCTCCTGTTGCCCAGGCTCCTTCTTCCATCGAGGCTTCCATGGACCTCTACAAATGTCTCCTGGGGCTAGGACAGCTTTACCCCCTCTTTTTCTATTTGCCGTCCTCCTCCCACGCTTTCCCCCTCACCAGAGCCCCACCCCCACTGACCTACAAAATGAAGGCCACAGCGCGGCCTGAGTGAGCAGACCACTGCCAGCTCCCCCCTGCGGCCACACTAGCCAGGCACTGCCAGGCTTCTGTTACCCAAGCTTCTGCCATCCCAGGCCTCCAGGGAGCTCTAGAGAGGTCTCCTGGGGCTTAGTCAGCATTGCTGACTCCCTGTGCCACTTTTCACCCATTGTTTCTGTTTCCTGCCATCCTTCCAAACCTCCAATCTCACCAGAGCCCCGCCCCCACCCGCTGACCTACAAAATGAAGGCCGCAACGCACCGCCAGTGCACCAAAGTAAAGTCCATCCGCGCCCTCCTGTGTCTGGAGCGTGCACAGTGCCAGAAACCCTGGCTCGCCACACCTCCACAGATACTCCACCACGGACCTCATCGCCCTGAACAAAGCAACAACTGCTACCTCGCATCTCCTCGATCCACAGTGGGACCTTTCACTTGCATCCCCTATGCTTCACCTCCACTCCAAGATCAACCGCCACTGCAGCGACCTACGTCACACCACCCCTGCCGGCCGACCCCAACCCGGAACAACTACGCTGCATACTGACCAACAGCAGAACTCTTTGCAAACAGGCCACAGAAGTCTAAGACACCATCTCCACCCTCGCACCTGATGTAGCCTTCATTACAGAGACCTGGCTAACCCCTGTTTCCTCCCCATAGATCGCCACACCCAGTGGCTACAAGATGAAGCATCACGACCGCACCAACAATCACAGAGGCAGCATTGCTATCATTCACAAAGAAACCATCATCTGCACCAACACAGAAGACAAGACCACACCATTCACATGAACTTCTGGCTCCGCCCTGATGACAAACACAACTATCAAAGGCCCACTCGCCTGCAGACTCCCAGGACCCCGACCTGGCATCAGCGACGCTATCGCTGAATTTATTACCGCGCTCGCCATCAAAGTGGAACACTACCTCTTCTTGGGAGACCTCAACTTCCACCTCAACGACCCAACAGACAACAACTTCATAGACCTCCTCTAACAAATGGACAACTCAGGCCTCAAACAACTGGTGTCACACTCCACGCACAACGCAGGTCACATGGTGGACCCCATCTTAAAGTCCAGCAGCAAAATCAGCTACAGCCACACCACGGAGATCACCTGATCAGACCACTCTGTCATGCATACCACCCCCAACAACCACAGTGTCCCCCCCACCGCAGCTGGTCCATGGTCAACCAACACAACTGGAAACAAGCCCTTGGCACCACCCTACCCAACGCCACCACAGACCTGAGCCAGGCAGTAGGGAACTACAACGCCTGGAAAACCTGGGCCGCGGACCGAGTTGCACCCACCAAACTGGACAGACCGCACAGACCCAATTGACAGGCCAGTTGGTACACCCCAGAACTCAGCTTGGCAAAATGTGTATGCAAACAACAGGACAGAAAGTGGCAGACCACCAGAAACAACCTGGACCAGGCCACCTTCAAAATGGCTCCCAACAACTACCACCACCAGCTCAAAGGCACCAAGGAGGCCCTGACTCGCCGAATCGAGACCAGCGCCAACCACACCAAAGAACTCTTTACCATAGTCAACAAGTTTGCCCGCCCATAAGCCACATAAAACTCTTTACCATCTCCCCCACCTCCCCTCGCCGCCCGCTGAGGTTTTCTGCAACGCCCTCGCCAATCACCAATCACTTCCACAACAAGACTGAGACCATCTGGAGAAACTTTAACCCCCTTCCTGCTGATCGCCCCAACACCATACCCACCATTGCCACTGTACACCCGCTGACTGTGTGGAAGCTTGTAAGCTACACATCACACTGAACACAAGACACTCTCATGAGCTCCATCCACTCGAGGCACCCACTGACCCCTGCCCTCACAGACTCTTAAACCTAGCTAGCCACGTGATCAGTCTCCAGCTTACCACCATCCTCAACACCTTCATCACCGCAGCCCCCTTCCCAGAGGCCTGAAATATGCAAATTTAAGACCTCTCCTCAAGAAGCCATCGGCAGACCCCAGCGAACTCCAGAACTACTGTCCCATCACTCTGCTCTCATTCCCCGACAAAGTCCTGGAGAAGGCCATCAATCTCTGTAGGAAAACGGCCCTTGTTGCAGTTACTCCCCCCACTTTTTGGCCGATATTGATGCTGACTTGACAGAGTGTGTGGGACCCTGCTAACCAGGCCCCAGCACCAGCGTTCTTTCACTAAACAAGTACCAGTTTCCTCAACTGGCACACCCCTGGCACACAGATAAGTCCCTTGTAAAAGATACCAGTGGTACCAAGGGCCCTGTGACCAGGGAAGGTCCCTAAGGGCTGCAGCATGTGTTGTGCCATCCTAAGGTACCCCTCACCTAACACATGCACACTGCCATTGCAGGTTGTGTGTGTTGGTGGGGAGAAAAAGGCAAAGTCGACATGGCATCCCCCTCACGATGCCATGCACACAAAACACTGCCTGTGGCATAGGTAAGTCACCCCTCTAGCAGGCCTTAACGCCCTTAGGCAGGGTGCACAATACCACAGGTGAGGGCATAGCCGCATGAGCAATATGCCCCTACTGTGTCTAAGTTCATTCTTAGACATTGTAAGTACAGTGTGGCCATATTAAGTTTATGGTCTGGGAGACTGTCAAAACGAACTCCACAGTTCCATAATGGCTACACTGAATACTGGGAAGTTTGGTATCAAACTTCTCAGAATAATAAACACACACTGATGCCAGTGTTGGATTTATTTAAAAAAAAAAAAATGCACACAGATGGCATCTTAAAGATGCCCTCTGCATTTTACCCAATCCTTCATTGCTGGACTGACTGGTCTGTGCCAGCCTGACACTGAGAGACGAGTTTCTGGCCCCATGGGGTGAGAGCCTTTGTGCTCTCTGGGGCCAGAAACAAAGCCTGCACTGGGTGGAGGTGCTTTACACCTCCCCTCTGCAGGAACTGTAACAACTAGCAGTGAGTCTCAAAGGCTTCGTATTACAATGCCCAAGGGCACTCCAACTAGTGGAGATGCCCAGCCCCCGGACAAAGCCCCACTTTTGGCGGCAAGTCCAGAGGGATAATTAGGAAAAACAAGGAGGAGTCACCACCTCAGCCAGGACCACTCTTAAAGTGCCCCCCTCCTTGCAGAATCCCCCATCTTGATTTGGAGGATCAGGGCCAATAGGGATAGGAATGTGCCCCTCTTCCCAAAGGGAGTGGGCATAGGAAGGGTGTTGGCCACCCTCAGGGACAGTACCCATTGGCTACTGCCCTCTAACCCCTAAAAATGCCCCTAAATTTAGTATTTAAGGGCTCCCTGAACCAAGCTAGTCAGATTCCTGACAACCTCAGAAGAAGAAGGACTGCTTAACTGAAAACTCAGCAGAGAAGGAAAGGTGACAACTGACTTGGCCCGAGCCCTACCAGCCTGTCTCCTGATTCAAAGAAACTGCAGAAGAATGGCGACACAACCTCCAGAGGACTGCCTGCATCACAGAGGATCAAGAGCTCCTGTGGACAGCGGCCCTGTCCAAAGAAGAAAAGAAGAAACCTCTTCTAAAAGACTCCCACCCCACTCCAGAAGCGTGAGTCCTAACCACTCTGCACCTGATGCCCACAGCCCGAATCCAGGTAGCCGAACCGTACAGAGAGGACCCCCAGATGATGGCGACCAAGTGCCCATCCTGGGTTCACCTCTCCACCCCTCTACGACAATGTCTGCAGAGGGAATCCAGAGGATCACCTTGACCGCGACTGCCATGGTTGAAGATAACCAACACCAAAGAACCCACTGCACCCGCAGCCCACAGGCCTTGGAGAAATCAACACCCGGTGTAGCGATGATCATTAGGCAGACCTCTTACCTGTCCAACCGGTGGTGTGCCCGAGACACACCCACAGACCTCGCCTGCAGCGCCTTAGTGACCCCAGGGTCCCCTCGCAGAGTTTCATTGGAAACCCGACGCCCTGTTTGCATCCTGCACCCAGCCGCCCCAGTGCCACTGAGGGTGTGGGTTTGGTGCCTACTTGGGGCCCCTCCAGTACCCTTCTAATCCCCCCTGGTCTGCCCTCCGAGCCACGGGTACTTACCTGCTGGCAGACCAACCTCCAAGAACCCACTGTCTCCATAGGAGCCCACGTTAGAATTGCTCAACTTTGACCTCTGCACCCGGGTGTTTGGGGTTGGCTTGGACCCCAAATGGTGGACTACCTATAACCCAGAGACTGAAACTGTAAGTCGTGTACTTACCTCCAAAACTGTACTTTATTTTCTTTCCCCAGGAACTGTTCTGAAAATGCACTGTGTCCACTTTAAAAATAGATATTCTCTGCTTTCTTAAAAACTGTTCACTTGACTAAAGTGAAAGAAAGTTACATTGATGTCTATGCTAAGTACTTACCTGCAACAGTATTTACTTCTGAACGGAGTCTTGTGGTTCTAGTAATAAAGTAATATAAATATATTTTTCTATATAAACTCCTGTTGGTCTGGAGCTAAGGCATTGAGTGTGTATTTCTTCTATTGCGTGTGTGTGTACAACAAATGCTTAACACTACCCTCTGATAAGCCTAACTGCTTGACCACACTACCACAAATAGAGCATTAGTATTATCTATTATTGCCTCTGCCAAGCCTCTGGGGAACCCCTGGACTCTGTGCACACTATAACTCACTTTGATATAGTATATACAGAGCCAGTTTCCTACAACCTCCAACTCTAACAACATCTAGAAAGAAACAACCTACTGGACCCTTCACAATCAGGATTCAGAGCCAACCACAGCACAGAGACAGCACTCATCGCTGCTACAGATGACATCTGCACCCTGCTCTACAAAGAAGAATCAGCTGCCCTGATCCTGCTGGACATCTTCACAGCCTTCGACACTGCACACTCATCCACCAACTGAGAAAGATTGGAATCACAGACGACATGCTCAAATTGATTGCATCCTTTCTCTCATAGTGCACCCATGAAGTCAGCTCCCTCCTTTCACTTCGCAACCCAAGCACGCAATCTGTGGCATCCCTCAAGGCTCCTCCCTCAGTCCCACTCCCTTCCACACCTACATGGTTCCTCTAGCAGACATCATCAGAACCAACATCAACACAGTCTCCTATGCTGATGAGACACAGCCCATCCTCCCTCTCTCTCAGCAGACCCCACCACTACAAAAACAAACATCCATAAGTGTCTCCACCTGGATGAAGAACCACTGCCTGAAGCTCAACACAGACAAAACCGAAATTCTGATCTTAGGCAGACACACCTCCAACTGGGACAACTCCTGGTGGACAGCAGAACTCTGCCCCACCCCAACTCCAAAAGAACACACCTGCAACCTAAGTATCATTCTGAACAGCGAACTCTCCATGAAACACGAGGTCAACTTAGTCGCTGCATCCTGCTTCCACACCCTCAGCCAGTTCTGCAAAGTCCTCAAGCCATTACCAGTCAGCACAAGAAACACAGTGAAGCAATCTCTCATCATAAGCAGACTGGACTATGGCAACACACTTTATGCTCATGAAAAGACTTCAGACAATCCAGAACTTGGCAACAAGACTGATCCTCAACCTGCCCGAAAGGACCCACGTCTCTCAGCACCTGAGAGACCTCCACTGGCTCCCCAACCAGGAAAGATGTCAATTCAAGTTCCTAACTCACGCCTACAAGTCCCTCCAGGACCTAGGACTCACTAACCTGAACCACTGTCTGAGCTTCTAACGACCGCCCAGAAACCTCTGCTCCGCTTATCTAGCCCTCGCACAGATACCACGAACAAGACACTACAGAACCGGAGTTCGCTCCTTCTCCTACTTAGTCACCAAGTCCTGGAACACCCTCCCTATATGCCAAAACAATGAAATCCATCAAGACCCACCATTAACTTGAAACACAATGTGGTATACATCCGAGATGCACCACAGTGCGTATAGGTTTGATTTTGACTGGTGGATTTAAAATCAGATGTTTGACTAAAGAGGTCAGGGATCTAGGAAACTTTAGATATAGGTTTGAGGATAGATAATGCCGGCTCATGCTGTCGGCTTTGATATTCTGAGACCTCGCTAGGTGACTGTTGGTGTGTCCAAGACCACAGTCTCAACGCTTCCAGAAAAAGGAGGTGTGTTTGTTGACACTCCACATCGCTGTCATATTTTCCTCCAAGCTCTGAAGGGACAAACCTTGGATGGAGGGGAAGAAGGCCTCGAGTACAAGCCAAATTGCATGCAAATCTGACAGGTTGATATGAAGAGCCTGTTCTTTCAGAGGCCTCTGTTCTCAAGATTCCCCAGATGAGCTCCCCGCCCTGAGTTGGATGAAACAATCATTACTGCAGTCACTGTTGGAGAAGCAGTGAGGGCCATTTCACAGCTTAAGTTTGTCTCATTCCCCCAAACAAACCACTTTGCCACAGCACTGGGGGAGATTACAATGGAGTACAACAGGTCACTCAAGACTGTAGCCTCTGCTTGCAGAGGCACCACTACAGGACCCTCATGTGCCAACATCCGTGGCTAACTAGGAGAATGCAGGAAACAGCAGACCTAAGAGTCTTAGGACTCTCGGGATTTTAACTCACAAGCCTGTCTGAAAAAATGAAAACATCTCCTTCGTAGTGGCAATCCATCGGAAACAGAGGGCAGGTGCGGAGTTGGGTGGTGTGTCCTGCACTGACCCTATGAACTGAAGTTGTAGGAAGGGACGAAGGTGAGAATTGGACGCACTGACTGAAAAGTACAGGTCAAACATTAGACACATTTTGACTGTAGATGGCGCAACACCACCAGCTTTGATCAGCCAATCGTCCAGGTATGGGAAGATCGAGATACCCAACTGTCTGAGATGGGCTGCAACCACTGCCGTCAATTTGGTGAAGACTCAAGATGCTGATGTTACTCCAAAAGGGAGCACTGCAAACTGTTACTATGCAGAACCCACTGCAAAATATAAATGCTTCTAGTGGGACCTCAGCATTTGGGTATTGTGAGAAATTGGGTTGGTGGTTGACTGGGGTATGAGCCCTGGTCAAGCAACAGCCACATTCCCATGCAGGGTGAACCACAAAAAGTCACTAATCTAACCTGTGCTTAACCCTGGGTAACTTGGCACAAATAGCAATCAGTCTAAACGAGAGGCAATGTGTTCAGTATTTATGCAGTACACAAACAGAAACACAATAAAAATCCCAAACCAATTTAGAAATATTTGGAACATTTTAATAAATTATTTGACACCAACACCATCAAAATCCAATTAGTAGAACTAGAGTTATGAATTTTTAAAGTTTAAGGTTCAAAATATCAAGTCCTCAGATTTAGAAAATGGCCACCTTTAGCACCACCACCGAGGGTCCGGGAGTGGATGGAGATCTCTTGGGGGTCCAAGGCTCACTCAGGTTGGGTTCAGGTGCAGGTTCAAGATGGTGGGAGCCTGCTTCGTCCCTGTGGCTCTGAACAAGAGACCAGCTAAACTAGCCCTTGGAGTCACTTCTGAAGTCCTGGGTGCAGATGAAGATGCAGGGCTCCACTGCAGGACTGGCTTCTGAAGGTTCAAGGCAGGCTACAGGCAGCAAAACAGTCCTTCCAAGTACAGCAGAAGTATGGCAGAATGCACAGCAGGTCACAGCAGCAGGCAGTCCTCCGAGTCCTTCTGCACGTCCGGTACTGAACTGAGGAGCAGGTCTGCCATTTCCTAGAAGATAGGTGAAGTTTCCAGAAGGGTTCTCTGAAGTTGCAGGAATTTCCTCCCCTGGCTCTTAGCTGGCTGCACTGACAATACAGGGTTGTTAAGCCTATTGTATGGTGAAAAGTCCAGCATATTCAGCAGCAAGTTGAGCTGTGCTTAATCCCCCTCCCCAATTAGGTGAGTTAAAGGCCCATTCAGGTTCTGCTAATCCCAGTACTGTGTGACTGTCTGGGGTGAATTCAGGAAGTCTGAACTGTCAGTTACACCATGCCATGTGACCTAAGGCAGGCTGCAGGCATAGAGCCCAGGCTAAAGTCAGGAAAATGCCAACATTCTAGAAGTGTCATTTTCAAACTTGTAATTATTAATGAGGGTTTATCATTACAAATTCAAAAATACCAAACATGAGATATCTACCATCTCTGGTTTAGGAATTACAGCTTATTAAACATAATAAGGAATCCCCAGTGCTATCCCATGGGAGGGATAGACCTCACAGTAGTGAAAAACATATTTGGGAGTTTTCACTTCTAGGACATGTAAAACTAAAAAGTACATGTAAAACTAAAAAGTACATGCCCTACCTTTTAATTACACAGCACCCCACCCTATGGGCTACCTAGGGCCTACCCAAGGGGTGGCTTATATATAATAAAAGGTGAGTTTTAGGCTTGGCAAGGAGTTTTAAATGCCAAGTCACCATGGCAGTAGGACACTGATTCAGGCTGCAATGGCAGGACTGGGACAAGCTTTAATGTGCAACTTAAGTTGGTGGCACAGTAAGTGCTGCAGGCCCACTGGTAGCATTTAATTTACAGGCCCTGGGTATATGCTATATCGCTCTACAAGGGACTTAAATATAAATTCTATATGCCAAGCAGGTATATGCCCATCAAACCAGGTTTTTAGAGAGAACACATGTACTTTACCACTGCTTAGCAGAGCCATCAAATATAAGGTCCAGCATGCACTATTGCACTTTTTTGGAAAACACAGAGGTCCTGAGCCAGGCATGGCGCTGAATGGAGATTCAGGTGCCTATAGCCACTGCCATGGAGTCAAGGGCTGAATTGATGATATACATGGAACCATTCTGACCATCCTTTATTACCTCTTGGAAGTGTTCTCACATGTACTCCAGGACCTGCAGTGCAACCAGTTGTGCCATGTCCCATAAAGTGTGTACACTGCAGGACAACAGGTAACTGGTGTTGAAAAAGTTCACTGCTATACTGCCAGCCAAGAAAACCTCCTTTCTCCTTGCTTCCAATTGTTTAGACTCTTTGCCCGAAGGATTTGTCAGGGACGTGCCTGCCTTCTAGCTTCAGGAGCAGGTTTGGATGACCTAGCTCTCAGGAGAAGGGTGTGTGGAGAGGAAGGTCGAGTCTACAGAAACAGGTCAATAACACATGGCTACCAGTCTACTAACTGCCGGGTGCCAAGGAGGTTTCTCAGACTGCCAGGACAGGTTCAATCAAGGCTTCATAGTAGTGCAGCAATAGTTCTGATTTAGGAGTCGAGGGAAATGAAGACCTCCATTATAACATTATTAATAACATCTTCCAAAGATAGCTGCAGATCCAGGACTTCTACTTCTTTTCTAACCACTGAGAGGAATAACAACCTCTGGAATAGGGGCTCCCTAAGGAAACTCCACCTCCAGTGAAGTGTCACACCCACTGTAGGAAGCTGGCTTGGTGTGTGATGGGTACTCAAGCCACTTACATCTTATACCAGGTTCAGGTATCCCCTCTTAGTGAAGGGTAAGCAGTGTCTAGAAGAATGGCTCACTAGGGGTAGCCCTGGAGGAGCAGTCAAGGCTTATCTAGGGGACATGCAAAGCTCATGCAATACCACTGTAGTCACACAGCACTTACACACATGAAAGAAAACACTCAGTTGTACAAAAATAAAGGTACTTTATTTTTATATCACAATACCACAAAATACTAGAAGGGCAACCCTCCAAAATGAAGTAAGTAATACACCACATATATACGCTAATAAATAGTAATAGGCATAGAAAATGTTAGAAAACAGTGCAAAAAGCAATAACAACCCTAGGGGGCACCCAAGCCATATACTACAAAAATGGAATGCAAACACAGGACCCCCACATAGGTAAGTGGAATGTGCAGAGGGGAGCTGGGAGTACAAGAAAACCACAAAGGTATGCAACACAGTACCCCCCAGCAACCAGGAAAGCAGTAGTAAATCACAGGAATTTCACCAAAACACCCAAAAGGAAGAAAAAGAAGAAAATAAGACACCCAGACAAGACTGCAAGAAACCAGCGGTGGATTCCTGAAGAAGACCACCAGTGGAGAGAGGGGAACAAGTCCAAGAGTAACAGTGGAGTCTAGCAGGAGGAGGAGCTACTACCCACCAAGATGTACTTGCAGAAGATGGTCAATGGTGATGAAGAACAGGTCAGCACTGCATCCCTAGAGTTGGAGAAGAGTTCGTGATGGATGCAGAAGATGTCCCACACAGGAGTGAAGATTGAAGATGGGTGTCAGTGCAGGAATTCCACCAACAAGCCTTGGAAAAGGCAAACTTGCAGGTGGTGGAAACGTGGTGCTGCCGCCGGGGACCAGCAAGGCCCAGGAGGACTCAACCCAGGAGGGAGAGTCATAGGGGACCCTCAGCGTTGCAGAGAGTCCACAGGAGCAGAGGCAGCACCCACAGGAGTCCCACAGGAAGGGGATACAGAAGTCGTAGAAAGAGCCCACGCAGCATTACAGGAAGGGCTCCCTCACCACAGGAGAACCATGCAGAGTGCTGTGCGTCGTTGAAAGGAGTGCTGGGGACTGGAGCTACACGTCACCAGAAGATCCTTGGAGGAGATGCAAACAACCCTTGGCAGCTGCAAGAGACGCAGTGCAAAGGGGTACTGTCCTGAGTGGGAAGGCAATAGCTTACCCCACCAAAGTTGGAGAGCTGACAGAGAGGACCAAAAGGACTACTCCGGACCACCACCCATGATGCAGGATCCACGCAGATCAGGATGAGAGGGGATCCTCACAGCCGGTCCTCATTGAAGCAGGGGCCTGCGGATGCTGGGGCGGGACTCCTTCACTCCAAGGGAGATTCCTTCTTCTTCCTGTGCAGGCTGAAAAGTTGCTGTCTCCTGAGTTTGCACGGCCAGGTAAGTGTTTCAAAGCTGGCAGAAGTCGTAGAAACAATGTTGCAGAGAAGTCTTCTTCGTTGATTGCAGAGTTATTGGCTCCTGGAGGGTCCAGTCACAGTTCCAGTGGCCAGAAGTCAGAGTGGAGGTTGCATGGAATCCTGCTGGAGTCTTGCAAGCCGAGCCAGGTAAGCGCCTATCAGGAGGGGGCTCTGACGTCACCTGCCTGGCCACTCAGATGCTCCCAGAATTCTCTGCCAACCTTGGACACAAGATGGCAGAACCCAGTGACCCTCTGGAGGAGCTCTGAGCACTACCCCTGGGGTGGTGATGGACAGGGGAGAGGTCACTCCCCTTTCTATTGTCCAGTTTTGCGCCAGAGCAGGGACTCTGTCATTGTTAAGGCCAAGGAGGTGGGAATTCTCCCTTAAAAATAATCTGGGGATGCACTGCCTAACAGAGGGCATGATACAACTTGAACACTGAAGGCTGTTGGCAATGTTTGAAGGTCATACACAGATGTTAAGACTATCCTGCAGGCTATACTGGAAACAAGGTCGACCCTAGAAGCTAAAATTGACTCAGTAGGTATCAATGTGGGCTTGCTTAGGGGCAATCACAGGAAGCTTGCAGAGCAAGTATCAAAGAATTAATAAGCATTGGCCTCTTTATGACCTATCATACAAGACCTAAGGAAGCAGATTACAGAACTGAAAGTATTTTTTAGGACCTACAGCATAGAGGCAAAGAGACATGGAGGGATGCTTTCAGCGCACTATTACCTTCCTGAAAAAGAGGAAGGTCGCAGTACAGGCACATATATTGAGAACTGGCTACGCAAAAAAGTATATGATGGGACTCCGCCCATAGTCTTCACAGTAGTGAGACCCTATACGGTGCCTGGTCACCATCCGCAACCTGGTTGGCTCCCCCAGACTGGTAGTGGTGAAGTTGAGTTATCGTGCTACAGAGTAGATCTAACAGAAAGCAATGGAGCATGCGTGGACAACTGAAATCAAAAATGTTATGTCTTCCTTGAATATACCATTCAGGTGCAATGTCAAAGACTCTACATAGAGATGAGGCAAACTATGAGGAAGCAAGAGGTACAGTACACTCTACTACACTGGGAAACCTGGACATGGCTGGAGAATGCAGGGATCAAATTCTGTGGAGAAGCTGCACCCCAGGAAGCGAGCTCGGGAACTGAGGAAGGAAGAAAAGGAACTTGTACAAGTAGACCATCACAAGAACAAGAGAAGAAATAACGCAAATATTTGGTGAAAGATGTTACCAAGTACAGAGACTCACTTAAACATGCAAGGAACCCAGAGGAAACTGGTCACTCAGCATCTGATGAAGTCTATAAGGAGCTATAACGTTGGAAATCATGCCTGCTCCAGAGTTTACTCCCATGACCACAGACACATTCATATAACACTGAGGTAGGACTGGCAAGGGTTCCTGACATATAGATGTCTGTCAGGGGCCAAGGTTTGGGGGCAAGCATTTACTGTGTTAATATATACCAGTATGCCACAGGCTCTTCCCACATTGCGGGAGGAACTTGAAATACTGGTTACATTGTTCAAGGGTGGATGGGTAAAGAACATTTTAAAGTTTTGGTTTCAGTCCCAAGTGGGAAATATTTGATGACTAGAGCACGCTACTATGAACTTTTGAAAGCAAGATGCCATTTGACTTTATGACCTTCGTGGTGATACATAGATACATGAGGCTCATTTATTCTGGCTATGCGTAAGGAGATACTTAGGTTAAGCGGTGCAATGCCCAAAACTTTCACTGTACACTATTCATGAAGAGAGATTATAACTGTATGAAATGGAATGTGAAGGGCTCGAGTTCCTCTGCCAACAGACACTGAGTGTACATGCAACCTAGACGGTGTAATGTGCATAATCCATGTTTGCAAGAGACCCATTTTGTTAAAACTGAGCATGAAAAATTCAGAAAACAGTGGAGTGGTCAAGTGATAGAATAGGCAGCACCACATTTTCAAGTGGTGTATTCTCACTCCAAATACTGTATATGCATCACACAATGACATGGACGCTATAGTTTTGATACTAAAGGGCCAGACTGATGGGAAGGTCATAGTTTGACTTTGGTATATGCACCCTACATGGAACAAATACCACTTTATGAGACATTTAAACCCAGACTGGCTGGCTCATATGTGTGCTGTGATTTGGTGGGTGAGGGGGTGTAAGAAGGCTATATGGGTAAGGAAGACTATAATGCTGTTTTTTATTTCCAAATGATAGATGGGTTTATTCGCTGCAGGGACACCTCTCAGAATTGCGTCTCAGCAGTTTGCTCAATGGACACACAGCTGAAAGTTTGTGGAGAGAGGGTTGCCAGGTTGACAAGAAGTTATCATTCTAGTCATTGGTTTATAGGATATCCAGGAGGCTTTCATGTTTTTGGTGAGAATGGGGAAAATGCTTTGTATAGGGGAAAGCACGCACCTGGCCAGAACCGAATCGAGTCACAATCTTTTTTGGCTATGGTTTGAACAGGAGGTGCAGCGTCACGTCAAACCAACATAGTGCTTATAAACAGAAGCACCAGTCAATACTCCTTTTTGGCCTATGATTGGGAAGCACAGAGATAATGTCTTTAATGATAATCAGAGAGCAGTGGAAGACACAACAATGGAATGGGGCGACTTTGGTCATTCGAGGAGTTTGTCTGAAACATTTATACAGTGTTAAGATTACCCTGAGCCAGAAAATAAGCACTCAGGAAGCGAATCTGAAGGTTCTTGAGCTGAGGGTAGTGTCTGACGCCTCCTTAAAGGACACAATGACAGAAACCCAAAGAAACATTAGGCACCAGTCAGGAGGTTAAATGGTATACTGCTGGACTAGATTTGGGCCAAGAACTGAAAAACAATTGCAAATGGGAGGTCTATGATGCCCGAGTGAGGAGGGAATTTGTATGCTCTGCCTTGAGGTTTACTACTTGGCATCACAGTTGATAAGTTCAATGTAGTGGCTGGGTTCTAAGACAGATAATGATATGCTTGAGGGGTTGGCCTCCTCCTGGGACAGCCTTGTTCACTGGTGCACTGCTGGGTACAATAAGACTGAATAGCTTGCACCCCAGGGCTCTCGGATAAGGTAGTTACTGCTTGTCCAGATACACACAGAGAAAAAGTGTTGCAAAAGTGCATTTATCGGATATCCTGCTGTGGTGCATGCCCAAATTCAAAGATCTACTGAGGACGCATGATGAAAGACCCTGGTGGAACAGTCTTCAAGGCGGTGGGCAATCTATATGCAACCGGGAATTTTCAGTCATTCAAGACATTTCAAGTCAAAACCAATATGCCTGTGGGACAGTTCATGATTTGTAATGCCCTGTCCAGAGCTGCTAAATAAACAAGGGAGGGGGATGTAGAGCACCCCACCCTGGATGCATTACAAAGACTTTTTAGCATGATATGCAGATAGGAGGTGTCCAGTTTATACACTGCAATGGCATCCTTAGTTAATAAATACCTACCACCGCTGAAATCGACAAGTAAACAAAGCAGATAAGGAAATCCCCCAAAAGTAGGGTTTGGGCTTAGATCTTTGAATACACAAAGGCGGTAACTAGGAATCAGTGCTTTAAGTTTACACAAATGAACTACTTGCACCATGAATACTTATCCCCCTTCAAGAGTGGCCAAAATGTGCCCAGGAGTACTTGACATTGGTCAGAGGTGTTGGCAGGATAAAAACGACTTTCCACAAGGTATGGGAGTATGACCAGACCCAGCAAAACGGAGTGAAGATATTAGATACTATAAAGGACGTGTCTGGCCTAACTGTTGTTCCTGCACCCTTGAGCTGCCTACTGCATCAAATTAACCACCCAAAACTATTAGAACAAGAATGCAGATTTATAGGCCTAGCCTTATGGCTTGTTAAGCAAAACACAGCTATGAAATGGAAAGCGCACACTACCCTTGCTGTTGAAAGAGGGTTATATGATGTGAGAAGATGGTTAGTGCAGAAATGGTTAGCATGTTAAGGCAAGCGCTAAAGCAACAGATGTGTGGGACACAATCCTGTTAGAGGCTAGAACAGACAATAGACCTTTCTCCTCCCCATATCCAAGGCTTTTTAATTTTATTTTCTTTGGTATTGTATGTTTACTACTAACCAAGCCATTGTCTAAAGGCAAAGGCTCATGAGGAGGGGTGGGAAAGGGGTCCGTGGAGGCCTGGGAAGCCATATGCGACAAAAACTCGCAAAAAGTGAGAGTGCCTTAGGCATTACCATTCTTTGTGCCTGGGCCTGTTCCCCTTCTCCCTTCATATGCTTTATCCTCAATGCCATGATAAATTTCATGTTCAGATGTAAGAAGAAAAAGGTCAGTTAAGTGGAATTCCCTATCTGCTTAACTTATCACTTCGAGCATACAGGGTATTGCTCCGTAGATGTAATACACAGGCTGTTACTTCACTTTGAAAGTCGGAAGCTGCAATTTACTCCTTGAAATGTATACATTGCTAATATGTTATGTGATGAAGAATTAAAACTAAATAAAGAACAACTAAAGAAGAACCAATTCAAGGTCTGTTAATAAGCCCCTAGGACCACTCCACTCTTCCTCTTTATTGTCGCCTTCTTTGAAGAATGAGCCTCAGTGATGTTTTGCTTAGCTCTCATAACAGGAATGGAGTGAAGAGTCACTGGAGCAGAGTAGGCAATATGTTTGCAATATGTTACTTACCCTGTAAGTTTCTGTTTGTGGCATGTAGCGCTGTAGATTCACATGCTCTAAATACTCCTGCCATCTAGTGTTGAGCCCAGATGTGTGCAGGTTTTTTTTCTTCAAAGAAAGTTTTTTGAGTCACGAGGTAGAGTGACTCCTTCTCAGTGATACTGCTCACTGGTATCGACTCCACTGTTAGATTGTTTTCCCATAGGAGGATGTGAATGGAGTGTACAGTAAGTGTAAGTTATAAGATGTCCATGTGAGAAAGAGTAGAGTAAACTGTAACAACCACAGGTGTCCGGTAGGAGGATGGGGTCAAGTCAACCTACCGCACTACATACGACTAACGAATGCTTATAGGGTAAGTAACATTTTCAGTTCGAGACATCTGTGGCTATAGAGAAACATGCTCTGTATAGACTGTAAAGCAGTCTCCTTCAGAAGCAGTGGCTAATCTGTGGGCGTTGCAGTTGTTTGAAAAAGAGTACATAGTACTGCCTGCCCTACATTAGCTTGTTGACGTGATAAAACATCCACACAATAATGTTGACTGAAGATAGTGTGGTGTCGGCTATGTTGCAGCTTTACATATGTCAGCTATGAGAATATTTTCTAGAAAAGCCATAGATGCTCCTTTTTTCCTAACAGTGTGTGTTGTAGAAGGAGTAGTTAAAGTTCTTTCAGCTTTAGCATTACATGTTCGAATGTATTTAGCCATCCATTTGCCTATGCCATATTTAGATATGGGATTGCCTTTATGTGGAGGAGGAAAAAACACAACAAAAAGTTTTTCAGTTTCCCTGAAAGTTCTAGTTCTATCAATAAAGAACATAAGGGCTATTTTAAAATAAAATTTATGTAGAGCTCTTTCTGCAACAGAATTTAGTTGTGGGGAAAAAAACTGGTAACTAAATCGATTGGTTGAGGTGAAATTGAGAAACCACTTTAGGGAGAAATTAGGGTTGGCGCAAAGAATCACTGTATCCCTGTGTAGTTGGAAGAAAGGTTCTTCCAAGGTTAAAGCCTGGAGCTCACTAACATGTTTGAGTGATGCGATGGCGACTAAAAATGGCACTTTCCAAGAAAGGAATTGAAGGAGCAAGAGGGGGCCATGAGTGTAGGGTTTCAAATGGAGGGTCCATGAGTCTTGTGGGACCGACATTAACGTTCCATGAAGGTGCAGATGGAACCAGTGGTGGGATAACTCTTATGAGTCACTCCATGAAAGCTTTCATCACTGGGACTTTACAGAAAGAAAGGGTTGCCTATTTTGTAGATAGGCAGCCATTGCAGCGAGATGTAATCTTATTGATATGAACGCTAACCTAGCCTTTTCTAAGTGAAGCAAGTAACAGACCATGTCATGTACAGTGGCTGAGAAAAGGTTGATTTATCTTGAATGACAGTAACAGACAAAAATGTTTCCATTTTGCCCCATAGCAGGCTCTAGCGGTCGGTCTACACGATTCTTTGAGAATGTCCATACATTCTGATGGCAAATTAAAGTAAACAAGTTCTAAGCTATCAGGAGCCAAATCCATAGGGTGAGCGTTTTGGGACACGGGTGCCTGACTTCTCCCTGGTTCTGCGTGAGAAGAACTGGCCTGTTGGGGAGCTTCTTGTGGGGAACTACGGAGAGATCTAGCAGTGTCGTGAACCAGGGTTGATGAGCCCATGTGGGAGCTACTAGGGTCACTGTAAGAGATGTTTGCCTGAGCTTCCAAACCAGAAATGGAAAGAGGGAGAGAAAGAAAAGCATAGGCAAATATACCTGACCAACTGGGAACCTGGATGCAAAGTTTGAGCATTTTGCATTTTCTGCAATTGCGAGAAAGGCTATTTCAGGGAACCCTCATCGGTGGAAGCATGGAAGTAGGACTTATGGGTGGAGTTCTCATTCTTGGACTAGTTGTTGCTTTCTGCTTAGAAGGTCTGCAAAGTCGTCCATCCCTGGGAGGTATTCTGCTATTAGGTGAATGTTATGACACCGAGCAACTCCCCCATTCCCCCCCCTTTTTGTTTTTTTAAAAGATTATACATGGCTGTCATATTGTCCGTCAGGACAAGGACAACCTTGTGAGTCAGGTGAAGAAGGAAAGCTTTCAAGGCTAGAAGGAAAGCTTAAAGCTCGAGGAAGTTGATATGGTGGCTCTGGAGTTTGATGGCCCATATACCTTGTATCATGAGATCATTCAGATGTTCACCACATCCCATGAGTGATGAGTCTGTTGTGAAAGTTATGTGGGTAACACCATGCAGTAAAGGCTGACCTTTGTTGGGATTCCACCATTGCAAAGAGTGATGCATTTGGCGGTCTACCAATACTAGATCCTGTAGATGACTGAGACCACTGGCGGGCTAGCCATTCCTGCAATAGACACATGTAGTCTGAGATAGAGAACGGTGGAGATACAGGAGGCGATCAGCCCCAAAGACGCATGACTGTCTTCACAATTAATTACTGTTTTGGTTGAAATTGAGGCAGCAGGGCCTGGAAATTGTGAAATCTTGCAGAATTGGGATAGGTAGCCCAATTTGTGTGTTTAAAACTGTCCCCAGATATGGTTGTATCTGTAGAGGTTGTAGGTGTTATCTGGGAACATTGATTGTAAATCCCAGATTGTGGAGCAGGTCTATTGTCACTTGTGTATATTGCTGACATGTGAAAGGCTGGTTCTTTGATAAGCCAATCGTCCAGATAAAGAAACACGTGTTTTTTGTCTGTGGAGATGGGCTCCTACTATTGCTATACACTTGGTAAAAACTCATGGTGTAGTCATGACGTCAAAAAGAAGAACTTTTAACTGGTAGTGTTTTCCATCTACTATAAACCTGAGGTATTTGTGATGTGTGGGTGTATAGGTATGGGGAAATATGCATCTTTTAGATCTAATTTAGTCAAAGTCTCCCTGTTTAAGTAGTGGAATCACATCTTGCAGGGTGACCATATGAAAATACTCTGACAGAATGCATTCGTTTAGTCGTCGTAGATCTAGGATTGGCTGTAAGGAACCATACTGTTTGGGTATGAGGGAATACTTCTCGTCCCGGATATTGAAGAGGTACAGGTTCTTTGGCTCCTTTGAGCAGGATAGCCTGTAATTCTGGTTTGATCAATAAGGAATGTTTGACTGAGAGCCGATGAGAATGAGGTAGAAGGTTGGGAGGTGTGGTAATGAACTTCAGACATTAACCATGTTGGATAATATCCAAACCCACTGGTCTGTTGCCATCTGTTGAATGGTGGGGTGAAAATGTTGTATACATCCCCAACAGGTGTTGTGGGAGGAGTGAAGTGAGTCACTGTTTGTTGGTGGTGGTGGTGGCACCATGTGGTAAAGCACTTTTACCTATGCCTTTAGTATTGTTTCCTCTATAGAACCTCCTATAGTAGGACTTTGTGGGGGAGTACTGGCTCTGCCGACCCAGATATGAGTTGGAGGCTTCTGGGTTTGTGTCTTTGAGCCTTCACCATAGCCATTTCACTGTCTTTTTTTTAAAATCTTTTCCAGAGCCTCATCGACCTGGCTTAAAGCCTGAAGTAAGCAGCTATTACAGGGGACATCTTGTTTGGGGTCAAGGGCAACAAGTTTTTATGTTTACTTTGTCCTTGGGACAAGTAGGCCCAACCCTCTGCAGCACAAACCCTTTGGCTGCCTGTTTACAGAGAGTGGAACTCTCTACAGTTGAGGTAATGTGTTTCCAAAAGATAATGCTGTTCGAACTTGTATTTATGGTTCATTATTTAAAAACCTTCATTATTAGGGTGAGTGCTGTAAATAAATGTTTTAAGGTCACACTTCACTACTGACGTTGGTTCCAGTACAAATAAAAAAAACGTGTATACACATGTTTGAAAAGTTTAGGCTATGAGGCTAAGTATAATGCTCCCAGAATGCTCTCTGATTAGATGCAAATGAGGTGTCATTTAGTAAAATGTTTTGATGCATGCTAGTATTTCCCAAAAATATTTCTAATGGAAAATCAGTGTAACCATTTTCAACACGATTATGGGAAGCATGAAAATAAACAAACACTGACAAAGCCAACTGATCTGACATATTTTTATAAGTCTTTTAGTTTCATCAATGCGTGTCTTGTTTTGACATGGCTTTTGTAACACTTTATTGTTGTGGGAGCTACCAGGCCCTCAACATTGTAACAAACACTGGCAAAAAAAAAAAAAAACTTTTTTGAACTCTAAAAGCGCACGTTGCCACCAGTGGCATAACAAAGGCCCCGCAGCCGCCCTCCAGGGGGCCCCTTCAGCACAGCACCTGCCCTGAGTGAGTCTGGAGAGGGGGCTCCTCCATGTTCTTTGCAAAGGGGCACCCTCCAGTTTCGTTACGTCACTGATTGCCACTGTAGTTCCTGACACTGAACAAAACTACTTTGTGTGCCAATATGCTCCTTGTGGAAGAGAAGAATGGGATCACTCACAGTAAAGCCAGCCGAAAGAGAGAGAAATAGAAGTTTAATAAAAACAAAATGTCTTTAACACCAGACCTAATTAGGGACCAAGACCCACATGTAGGTAGCTTTTTGCATGTCGCAAACAGCGACTTTCGCTGTTTGCGACGTGCAAAAAGCACATTGCGGTGCACAAACCCAGTTTTGCGATTCGGTAACCTGGTTACCGAATCGCAAAACGGGTTTGCGACTCGCAATTAGGAAGGGGTGTTCCCTTCCTAATTGCGACTCGCAGTGCAATGTAGGATTGTTTTGCGAACGCGGGCGCAAACCAATCGCAGTTTGCACCCATTTCAAATGGGTGCTAACACTTTCACAAAAGGGAAGGGGTCCCCCTGGGACCCCTTCCCCATTGTGAATGTCACTGTAAACATTTTTTCAGATTTTCCATTAGAAATATTTTTGGGAAATACTAGCATGCATCAAAACATTTTACTAAATGACACCTCATTTGCATCTAATCAGAGAGCATTCTGGGAGCATTATACTTAGCCTCATAGCCTAAACTTTTCAAACATGTGTATACACGTTTTTTTTATTTGTACTGGAACCAACGTCAGTAGTGAAGTGTGACCTTAAAACATTTATTTACAGCACTCACCCTAATAATGAAGGTTTTCAAATAATGAACCATAAATACAAGTCCGAACAGCATTATGTTTTGGAAACACATTACCTCAACTGTAGAGAGTTCCACTCTCTGTAAACAGGCAGCCAAAGGGTTTGTGCTGCAGAGGGTTGGGCCTACTTGTCCCAAGGACAAAGTAAATATAAAAACTTGTTGCCCTTGACCCCAAACAAGATGTCCCGGGCGATAGGAATTCCACATCCCTGCCACTGCCTGCTCTGAAAAAATGAAACGAAAACATTTAATTTTTCGTTTTTGTAATGCATCTCGTTTTCCTTTAAGGAAAACGGGCTGCATTAAAAAAAAAAAAAAAAAACTGCTTTATTGAAAAGCAGTCACAGACATGGTGGTCTGCTGTCTCCAGCAGGCCACCATCCCTGTGAGGCTGCCATTCGCAAGGGGGTCGCAAATTGCGACCCACCTCATGATTATTCATGAGGTGTGCATTTGCGAAGCCCTTGCGAATCACGGATTGTGTCAGGGACACCATCCTACATTCGGATTTGCGACTCGCAATTTGCGGGTCGCAAATCTGAACCTACCTACATGTGGCCCCAAATTCTTAAAGAAAGTCACAAAAGTGCACCCATGGTATATGTCGTACCCCTATAAAATATTTGTGAACTGTATTTTAGCATGGGTAAATACGCATGTGTAGATTTGCTTATGTGAAAATCTATTGAGCATTTGCAAGTTCATTTTCCCTCCAGCCACTTTCTTCCCAACCCTGGAAGAAGTTCTAATTCTGCCATTGTCAGGAGTAAATGTCCAACCTTTCTTATTATGGGAAAATATTAGAGAGAAGCTGGTGAAGATCTTTAAAACATGCAGGTTAGTAGGTCTGCAGACTCAAAGGCATTCCAGCCCTGGAACTATTGCTTACTGCTTCCTCCAGCCCCAGTATGCAGATCTGCAGAAAGGTGGAAAAATAAGGAAATTGCTACAGTAGGGATTGAAACTGAAAGTATTCAAGCCCTACTATGGTAGTAGCCCTGGCATAATCAGAGAGGCTATTATCAGAGCTCTTACATAATGAGATTGCTGCCATAATTTGGCGCCACACTACATGGCACCAAAGGGACAAGTAGATCTTTTTACAGGACAAGTAGATTTGAGAAGCAACCTGTCCCGTGGACAAGTAGATATTTTAATAAATTCCACACCCCTGAGCTATGCATGTCTTCCAAGGACAACACTGGTGTTAATGCTCCTAGCTGCAGTATCAGCAGAACCAGGGGCACATCAAATCAATGTGTTGGAAATTAGTTTGCCCTCTGAAACTAGCTCCTGTCCCCTTTTCCTGTGCTCATATGGGAGATGATTGAGGAGCTCCTCCATCTCATCCCATTGAACAGGGTCACATCTTGGTAGGCGACCCGTTGAATTTCTGATGCCCCATTGGTTTGCAGACTGAGCTGCAACTCTTTTTCCTGGTGCGTCAATTCTTTTACTGTCTTTGTCTGGCAGAGTGTATCGCCAGACGCTTGTGAGTTGGTCCTCTTTCTAGCACTGGTGACTACTAAGAAATCTAGGGGGAATTGTTCTCTGATGTGAACAGGGTCTGAGGGAGAGGGTTTATAGTTTTGGCAACCCTGAGGGTGATAACACATGCCCTAACTGGGTTTCTGAACATGTCCTCTGTATACAAAAGCATTCCCTTGAGCATAGGGAGATACTGTGTGCCCCTTTGTGTTGAGGATAAAGGTTCAAATATGAAATCCTCCTCTAGAGGTTCTTTATGAAACTGGACATGAAATGTGGCCACCCTAGCAATGAGATCCTGGTATGTGGAGGAGTCATCAGGAGGCGATGGATGTGTTCGGTACAAGTCCGGGTTTGTGTCTCCTGGTGAATCAATGTTGGAAGAGTTCCAGGGGTCCAAGTCTGGAGGGCAATGGAAAGAATCATCCCCAGTATCCGTGAGAGCGGTACCATCATCAGGGGATCCCCGAGAGGGCAATCTAAAGGACCAATGTGAGACTGTGGAGAAGGTGGCATGTCTGGTAGTGGTGCTGGAGGAGGTGGGGTGACAACAGTAGTGGGGGTGGTGAAGGTGGTGGTGGCAAAGAGCTGGTGGCCTTGTCCATCTTTTTGCATCTGGATGATTCAGGTACATCCAGAGCCGCTTGGAAGTACAATTTTCTTTTAGAAGGTGGTGGCTGAGGAACCAGTGGCTTTGCAACAATCCATCCAGTTTTCGGATGGATATGAAGCTGCTTTTGCTTAGAGTCTAATTTCTCCTGCAGCGTGTGGAGAATTGGCTCCACTGTAGGCTTCGCAGTCTTTTTCAGCATAAACTGATATTTTTGGCTCCGAACCAACTTCAGATTTTGGCGCCGGACAGACTGAGCACCAAAGCTGTAGACGCCGATGGATGGCTCAGCACAGAATGTGGGGCAACCGTTGAGGTTTCGTGCTGAGGTTTTCGGCTTTGGGTGGTATTTCAGCACCAAGCCAGGGGGCGGTGCTTCCAAACTGAATTCTCTGTGCCAACCCTGGCCTGCAGACAGTGATGGTCCGAAGGCCTCCTGATATGAAGGCAGCTGTTTTTTTTGTTGGTTTTTTTTATGGCTCAGTTCAAGTGTGAAGGGGGCAGAAGGTAGGGTATTCACTGCGCGAGATTCAACTGTTACATTGGTGATCTCTAACTCCGGATCGGATTCCAAGCTGGCCTTGACTGAGAAAGCCTCTTAATCTGCCGAGGCTTCTGTGTAGTGTTTTTCGCCAACATCTTGATGTTTGAAAAGGGCAGGTGTCGTTTGTGGCCTTTTGTTGCACTTCGAGCCGGTGCGCTCGACAATCATGTAGCGTTTTCTTCAAGAATGCTCGACAAGCCTCACAATCCTCTCCCTTGTGATAGGGAGAGAGACAAAGGTTACGGACCTGATGTGAGTCGGCCCTCTGGGTATTTTGCGTGACAACGCGGCCAGACTCTGAATGGCATCCATTCCATTACCAGGAGAGCATTGCCTCTTTTTTTTTTTTTTTTTTTTTTTACTTAATTTATTTGTTTTATGAACAATAAGAACATGACACATGAGACAGACGCAGCTCTCATTACATGATGAAGTATCGGGCTTGCAGGTAAGGACGAACACAGGTGTAACACAGGTATGCACATCGACTCAGCTGTGAGGGGAGCGGGGGGAATCCATCTTGTTATGTTTTCTTAAGCAAAAATCACACAAAATACATCACAGTATCAGCCGACATCATTTTGTCATAGCAGTGTGATCCAGTTCTACTTGCCACCCATCGTCATCCCGCCCCCAGTGCCCAGGGTGTACCACTAGGTAATCCTGCAAGGGTTGCCAGATGTTTTGGGGACGGGAAATAGGGTGCTGAAGGGATGTGTATAGTTCACTGTTAGTGTAACATTATATGAGACTATGGATCCAAGCCTCTACTTTAGGTGAAGCTTTGGTTCCCCAATGCGTAGCTATCATTGGTTTAGCAAGTAGAACGGCTAGAGCAGTGAACCGTCTGATCGATTTGGGGTATGTGCCACATATCCCAGTGGGGCAGGGTGGGGTTGGGGTTCAATGGCACTTCTACCATGAGGGAGAGACAGTTAAACACCTCCCTCCAATAATGTGCGATGATGGGGAAAGTCCATGTCATATGAGCAAAGTCCGCCATGGGCGCCTGGCATTTGGGGCATGAATGTGAACATGTACTGACCATTTTAGAAAGCGCCATAGGGGTAACGCATACTCGTAATGAAGCAGTCAATGGCGGCTGTTCAGCGATATACAGTGTTTGTGTGCAGCAAGCCCTTCACATTTTATCAGAGAGAGGTCATCCTAGGTCAGCCTCCCAATGGCTGTGGAGTTAAGTATCACATGTCTGGAAAAATTCTAAGCATGCAGTGTATAACCTGGGCGTGGGGGGGGGGGGGGGTAGGGAGGGGGGGGGCATAGGGAGGGGGGAGGGGGGGTAGGGCGTAGGGAGGGGGGAGGAGGGGCTAGGACACGTGCAAGTGGATATGTAGGAAGTGAAGCCCACAGGGTGCTTTGCAGCCTATTCAGGATGAAATGATCCCATGTGAGTTGCTGACACAAAGCGTGCTTCTTCTATTCTAGAAAAGATGTGCCTGTCTGGGAACAGATCCCCCATGGTATGCAGTGACAAGGCTGTTAGGGTACGCTTAACCAGCGCCTCACATGTGAGTGGAAGCAATGGGTTATCAGCTAAGGGTAGTGCAGGTGAGTACAAGCATCGTCCTTGGAGCATGTGGGTCAATCTATGCCAGGCCCAGCAGGTGGTAGAGACTGCCTGTATATCAGCGGGGGCCCAGGGATATCCCTCTGGGGCAGTATGTGCAGCGATGTGGGAAATACAAAGTCTCTCTCAGGAATGTTACACTGAAGCTGCGCACCCTGATGATACCAGTGGAATGAAAAACTACTTTGTGCAACAAGATAGTACAAATAAAAATGGTATAACCCGAAGCCGCCTTTTTCATAGGGAAGCACCAGCGAGTCTAAGCGAATTCTCACATGCTTGTTCGCCCATATAAGGTGGGTCAATAGTTGGCGAAGGTTAGCACAGAAGGATTTGGTCCAAAGGATGGGGATGTTCACAAAAAGACACAGAAAATCGAGGGAGCACAACCATTTTGATTATAGCAAAGCGGAAGTGTTCAATTTTTACGGCAACTCTCTCTATTGCTGGCTCGTAGCTAAGGCAGAGAATCTGGTCTTTATCACGGTGGACGTATATGCCTAGATACTTAACAGTGTCTTCACACCACTTCAGCAGATGTTGCTAACGGAATGGGACTGCTGCGTCAGAGAGTGGAAATAGTTCTGATTTTGCTGAACTTATCCGCAACCCCGATAGGGCACCAAAGCAGAAAATTTCTTGCAGGACAGGTTCCATATTTACCTCGGGGTAGTGGATAAACAGTAGGATGTTGTCCGCGTATAATGCTACAATTAGCAGCCCACCCTTAAATTGCAGTCCATTGTGGATGTGGTTTTCCTGCAATTGTGGAACTAGAGGATCCATTGCTATTATGAAAAGCAAAGGGGGCAACCCTGTTGAGTCCCTCTGGAAATAGAGTGGGGAGGTAATGGCACCAGTTACCAGTATTCTAGCAGTGGGGGCAATGTATAACAGTTTGATCAGGGCTGTGAAGCCCTGAGGAAGTCCCAGTTTTCTTAAAGTGGCAAAAAGAAAGGGCCATTCGAGAGAGCTGAACGCCTTTTCGATATATAGCAAGGCAACTGCCGCAGGGGTGGAAGTGGAAATCCTATGGAGCACTGCGAACAACATACAAAGATTTATATATTTGAAGGCCAATGGGGAACAAACCCCGACTACACCGGGGAGATGATGCTGTCCATCAGCAGACAAAGGCAAGTAGCCAGAAGTTTTGCCAGGATCTTGTTATCAAAGTTTAGCAGTGATATTGGTTTGTAGGAACCACGATATCAAGGATCTTTGTCAGGTTTAGGCAGAAGTGTAATTGCTGCCTCCCGTAGTGTCTGGAGCAATATGCCCCATGCAAGAGCTTTGTTGTACACTTCTAATAGATGCAGGGAAAGGATCTTTTTGCATGTTTTATTAAATTCACCAGTGAAGCCATCAAGCCTGGAAGCCTTGGAGGCATTTAGGACACCTGTGGTCTGCATGATTTTCTAGCATGTAAATGGTTCACTGAGAAATTGTTTTAGTGCTGAAGTAAGGCAAACCATGGCCACCTCCTCCAGATATTTGGCAGGAATGGTATGTATCAACGGTGTTGACTATCATATAGTGCAGAGTACTATGACAGAAGCTCAGATTGTACTTCCTCGGTGCCCACTCTACGCACCCCATCTGTTGTGCACAGTTCAGGTATATACGTCGCCGAGCAAGAGGGTTGGAGGAGGAGGCACGCCAGCATGTGCCCTGGTGGTCACCCTCGCCATATCGGCGGCAGTGGAATAGAGAATCTCACAGCCTGCGAGGTCACGGTACTCCCCCATAAGGGTAGAGCACGTTCCCAGATCCAGACTGATACCAATGCGCATGTCAGCCTGGTCCAAAGAACTGAGAGCAGTCTCAACTAGTGTTATGCTATTACGTATAGCACCCCATTATGTTTAGCTATACAAATGCCCCACGCGTAAGCCTTAAAGGCTTTCTAGAGTGTAGCGTGTATGGAAACTGTTCCTGCATTCAAAGCAAAGTACTCTGCAATCAAAGTCTGCAGGTCTGAGCGAAACAAGGCATCTTGGAGTGCAAATGAGGGGAACCGCCAACGTCGCTCCCGCACACCTGGGTGATGAATGGAGCCGGTCATGGTCACTGGAGAGTGATCCGACAATGTGCGTGACAAGTGCATAGTAGCAATCAACCACGTGGACACAGGCAGAGAGACGAGCTGTAGAAAAGTGCCCTCTTTCTTGGCATGTTTACCCCCATCTTCAGCCTGCTGTCAGTGTGTTTGACTGTTCACTGGGATCCTGCTAACCAGGACCCGAGTGATTATGCTCTCTCCTCCAAATTTGGTTGCTACTAACGTTTTCTCCCCACAATTGGCATACTGGCGCCACCATCTAAGTCCCTTGTATATGGTACCTAGGTATCCAGGGCATTGGGATTCCAGGGGATTCCTTTGGGCTGAAGCAGTTATTCTGCACCCACAGGGAGCTCATGCAAAGGGTTCTGCAGGCCTGCCATTGCATTCTGCGTGAAACGGGTGCACGCACCCAGTTTCACTACAGGTCACTGCACCAGGTCAATGAAAGGCATCCCTATGGTAGGCCCTCTCAGCCCAGAGGGCAGGGTGCAGGTACAGGTGTGTGAGGGCGCCCCTGCACTAGCAGAGGTGCCCCCACAAACTCCAGCTCCATTTTACTGGACTTTGTGAGTGCGGGACGCCTTTTTATATATTTACTGGACATAGGTCACCACTTAATGGAAACTCCGAACCTGGGCATGTTTGGTATCAAACAAGTAGGAATCATACGCCAATACTGTTGCAAGTATTGGAAGTTTGAGTCCATGCACTCTGGGGCTCCTTAGAGGACCCCAGCCTTGCTACCACCAGTCTTACAGGGTTTCCCCAGGCAGCCCAGCTGCTGCCATCCCTCAGATGGGTTTCTGCACTCCTGCTGCTTGATCTGATCAAGCCTAGGAAGGTAGAACAAAGAATTTCCTTTGGGAGAGGAGGTAGCACCCTCTCCCTTTGAAAATAGGTGTGGCTGGTTTGGGAGGGGTAGCCTGCCCAAGCCACTGGTTTTGCTTTGAAGGGCACATTTGGGGCCCTCCATGCATAAACCAGTCCACACTGGTTCAGGACACCCCCCCAGTCCCTGCTCTGGCACAAAACTGGACAATGGAAAGGGGAGTCACCACTTCAGGGGTGGTGCCCAGAGCTCCTCCAGAGGGTCCCCGGGTTCTGCCATCTTAAGTCCAAGGTTGGGAGGGAACTCTGGGAGCATCTGAGTGACCAGGCAGGGGATGTCAGAGGCACCCTCTGATAGGTAGTTACCTGGTTAGGTGACCAAGCCCCCTCCTTGGGCTATTTCGGGTCTTCCTCTGGGGAGGGTCCTCAGCAGGGCTGGCTTTAGGACTGGAGGTGCCCTGTGCGACAGTTTATTTTGGTGCCCCCCCACCCCATGACCTCCTCCTCGGTTTCACTCACTACCACCTGGCAAATGTGCCCCTCATCTCTCCATCGCTCCCCTTTCACATACATTCATGTGTTTTAAAGTACTTTTAAAGTCTAGCTTTACTAATCCACTCAGCTATCCACACAAAATATAGGGACATATTTAAGAGCCCCTCATGCCATTCTAACGCAACATTAGCGTAATTGTTTTTTACACTAATGGGGCATTAGAGGGACAAAAAGGCTGTGCCATATTTACAACGTGGCGCAATGCATGCCTTTGTGCTACATTATGCCTGCACCAGGCATCATGTATGCAAAGGTGGCACCCCCCACCCCGTTAGGGGGCCCCAAAAATGGTGCAAATAAATCTGGCAGATTTCTTTGCGTCATTTGTTTCTGGCACTTTGAACGACTGCTCAGAGCAAGCGTTAAAAGGAGGCTTCCCTTGGTTACAATGGGCCTCTGGGTGCTTTGCAGGATTAGCATCAGAAACATTTACAGTAATCCTGCAAAGTGCCTGACTAGCACCAAAACTTCTGACACTAGTCTCCTAACTACCGCCATGGTGTGCTGTATTTTAAATACAGTGCACACATGGTGGCGTCAGGGGGCGCTAAGAGGCACAAGAAAAGTGGCGCAGCACCGTGCGCAGCGCCACTTTTTTCAAATATGCCCCATAGGGGCATATTTAAGAGCCCCTAGTGCCATTCTAACACCACATTAGTGTCATTTTTTTTACGCTAATGTGGCGTTAGAAGGCCCAAAATGCTGTGCCATATTTACAAAGCAGCGCAATGCATGCATTGTGGCACTTTGTAACCCTTTGCGCTACATTAAACCTGCGCCAGGCGTAATGTATGCAAAGGGGGTATTCCCCCATTAAGGGGAGGGGGGGAGCAAAAAAAATGGCGCAAAGAAATGAGACAGATTTCTTTGCGTCATTTCTTTATGACACTTTTAACACCTGTTCAGAGCAGGCATGCTAATGCTGCAAAGCGCCTGACTAGCGTAAAAGATTCTGATGCTAGTCCCTTAACTACCGCCATGGTGCGCCATATTTTAAATATGACGCACACATGGTGGCGTTAGGGGGGGGGGGTTAAGGGGTGCAAGAAAAGTGGCGCTGCACTATATGCAGCACCACTTTCCATAAATATGCCCCATACTTCTGTTTTTTTGCAGCAGGCATATTAACTCTCTATAATACTTTATGTGGAGTCAAAGCTGCAGCTAGGCAAAACTCCCATCTCTCTCCCTAGCAGGAACAATAATCACAATAGGTATCTTGACATTTTAATTGTTTCCTGAAGGCTGGACACACCAGGAACTTTTCAGCAGGTGCTTTGAAATCGCAAGTCCCCCCCAACCCTCCCTCCGAGGTCAGCGCCCGCACTGCTCGCACAGCCCAAAAGCTGTGCTTGGTCCTCAGATTCGGCGTGCAAGACTCCAGCAGGACTCCTCTGCAACCTCTGCTTCGTCTTCTGGCCTCAGGAACCGCGAGTGGACACTCCAGGAACCTACAAGCTGAAGATCCACGAGGAAGACTCTTCTGCAACATTGTATCCGGAACTCCTGCCAGCTTTGCAACATTTCCCTGGCTGTGCATCCTAAGAAGCCTGCACAAGGAGGACTGGATCGACGACCGACTGCATGGATCTCCCCTCATCCCAAGTGGTGTGGGTCTTGCAGCACAGTTGGTGGTCCGGAGAGTCTCCCTTGGTTCTCTCTACCAGCGGTCGCACTTTGGTGGTGGTAAGTCCTTTCCACCCCAAGCAAGACAGTGCCCCGTGCACAGCGTCCTTTGCAGCTGCCAAGGCTTGTTGCTTCACCTCCAAGAGGTACTTCAGGCAACGTGTTGCTCCAGTCCTCAGCACTCCCTCCTGCAACTTCTGGACCTCTGTGTGGTCCTCCTGCGACGTGAGAGAAACTTCTGTGGTGCTGCATGGGCTGCTTCAGTGACTTCTGTGTCCCTGACCTGTGGGACACCTGTGGGTGCTGCCTCTGCTCCTGGGGGCCCTCGGCGATGCAGAGGGTCCCCTGTGACTCCCCCTCCTAGGTAGAGTCCTCCTGGACCTTTCCTGTCTCCTGCAGCACCTCTTTTCCTCCAACTGCGCGTTTGCCTTTGCCAAGACTTGGTGGTGGAAAATCCTTCACCGACACCCATCTGCAATCCAGCTTCCAACATGAGACACCTTTTGCACACACCAGGAACTCTTCTCCAGCTTCTGTGCTGCAGTGCTGACCTGTCTTCCTTTTTCGTCGACCAACTCCAAAAGGTGCCTCTGGGTGGGTAGTATCTCCTACTCCCCCTGAACTCCACAGACACTTCTGGACTTGGTCCCCTCCCTCCAAAGGTCTCCATCTTCGGTTCCTTGCAGGCTGTTCTAGGTGAGTTTTCTTTTCATCCTTTGGGATGGTTTTGGGGAAAATCCAGTGTTTTACTCCTCTATTCCATGTCACTGGGGGTACTCCATTACTTACCTTTGTGGTTTCCTAGTACTCCCAGCTCCCCTCTACACGATTTACTTACCTAGGTGTAAGCCCTGTGTTCGCATTCCACTTTCTTAGTATATGGTTTAGGTTCCCACTAGGGCTACTATTGCATATTGCTATTTTACACTGTTTTCTAACATTTTTATGCCTTTTACTGTTCATTAGTATGGAAAATGTCACTTACCCAGTGTACATCTGTTCGTGGCATTAGTCGCTGCAGATTCACATGCTGTGCACATCCCGCCATCTGGTGTTGGGTTCGGAGTGTTACAAGTTGTTTTTCTTCGAAGAAGTCTTTTCGAGTCACGAGACCGAGGGACTCCTCCCATTTCGACTCCATTGCGCATGGGCGTCGACTCCATCTTAGATTATTTTCCCCGCAGAGGGTGAGGTAGGAGTTGTATATGCTAGTAATAGTGCCCATGCAATGGAGTGAATGCGTATGTACATAATGAAGTTTCAAGTAATATATTTATAAATGTACAAGTGTTTAAGATCTACTACTTCTAAACGCTACAGGCTCCCGGGGAGGCGGGTGGGCGCATGTGAATCTGCAGCGACTAATGCCACGAACAGATGTACACTGGGTAAGTGACATTTTCCGTTCAATGGCATGTGTAGCTGCAGATACACATGCTGTGCATAGACTAATAAGCAGTTATGTCCCCAAAAAGCGGTGGTTCAGCCTGTAGGAGTTGAAGTAGTTTGAAATAATGTTCTTAGTACAGCTTGACCTACTGTTGCATGTTGTGCAGTTAACACATCTACACAGTAGTACTTGGTAAATGTATGAGGCGTAGACCATGTTGCTGCCTTACATATTTCGTTCATTGGAATATTTCCCAGAAAGGCCATGGTAGCACCTTTCTTTCTGGTGGAGTGTGCCTTTGGTGTAATAGACAGTTCTCTTTTAGCTTTAAGATAGCAGGTTTGAATGCACTTAACTATCCATCTAGCAATGCCTTGTTTTGAAATAGGATTTCCTGTATGAGGTTTTTGAAAGGCGATAAATAGTTGTTTTGTCTTTCAAATTAGTTTCGTTCTGTCAATGTATTACATTAGTGCCCTTTTGATGTCTAATGTATGTAGTGCTCTTTCAGCTACAGAATCTGGCTGTGGGAAGAACACTGGTAATTCTACCGTTTCATTCAAGTGGAACGGTGAGATTACTTTTGGTAAAAATTTAGTCTTGGTCCGTAGAACAACTTTATTTTTGTGTATTTGAATAAATGGTTCTTGAATGGTAAATGCTTGAATCTCACTCACTCTTCTTAGAGATGTGATGGCAATTAA
Source organism: Pleurodeles waltl (assembly GCF_031143425.1). Taxonomy (NCBI): domain Eukaryota; kingdom Metazoa; phylum Chordata; class Amphibia; order Caudata; family Salamandridae; genus Pleurodeles; species Pleurodeles waltl. The sequence continues at coordinate 1,025,110,226 of NC_090437.1, read as the reverse complement.
AAATGCAACTTTCCACGTTAAGTATTGCATTTCACAAGAGTGCATGGGCTCAAAAGGTGGACCCATGAGTCGTGTTAAGACAATGTTGAGGTTCCATGAAGGAACTGGGTGTTCTTGGTGGTATAATTCTCTTTAGGCCTTCCATAAACGCTTTTATGACTGGTATCCTAAATAGTGAAGTTGAGTGCGTAATTTGCAGGTAAGCTGAAATTGCCGTAAGATGTATTTTAATGGAAGAGAAAGCTAGTTTAGATTTCTGCAAATGTAGTAAGTATCCTACTAACTCTTTTGCAGATGCGTGTAAAGGTTGAATTTGATTATTATGGCAGTAATAAACAAATCTTTTCCACTTATTTGCATAACAGTGTCTAGTGGTAGGTTTTCTAGCCTGTTTTATGACCTCCATACATTCCTGTGTGAGGTCTAAGTGCCCGAATTCTAGGATTTCAGGAGCCAAATTGCTAGATTCAGCGATGCTGGATTTGGATGTCTGATATGTTGTTTGTGTTGTGTTAACAGATCTGGTCTGTTTGGCAGTTTGATATGAGGTACTACTGAAAGGTCTAGTAGTGTTGTGTACCAAGGTTGCCTTGCCCATGTTGGTGCTATTAGTATGAGTTTGAGTTTGTTTTGACTCAACTTGTTTACTAGATATGGAAGAAGTGGGAGAGGGGGAAAAGCGTACGCAAATATCCCTGACCAGTTCATCCATAGTGCATTGCCCTGAGACTGATGTTGTGGGTACCTGGATGCGAAGTTTTGGCATTTTGAGTTTTCTTTTGTTGCAAATAGATCTATTTGTGGCGTTCCCCACATTCTGAAGTAAGTGTTCAGTATTTGGGGGTGAATTTCCCATTCGTGGATCTGTTGGTGATCCCGAGAGAGATTGTCTGCTAACTGATTCTGAATCCCTGGAATAAATTGTGCTATTAGGCGAATGTGGTTGTGAATCGCCCAATGCCATATTTTTTGTGTTAGGAGACACAACTGTGTTCCTCCCTGTTTGTTTAGGTAATACATTGTTGTCATGTTGTCTGTTTTGACAAGAGTGTATTTGTGGGTTATTATGGGTTGAAATGCTTTCAGAGCTAGAAACACTGCTAACAGTTCTAAGTGGTTTATATGAAACTGTTTTTGCTGAATGTCCCATTGTCCTTGGATGCTGTGCTGATTGAGGTGTGCTCCCCACCCTGTCATGGATGCATCTGTCGTTATTACGCATTGTGGCACTGGGTCTTGAAAAGGCCGCCCTTGGTTTAAATTTATACTGTTCCACCATTGAAGCGAGATGTATGTTTGGCGGTCTATCAACACCAGATCTAGAAGTTGACCCTGTGCTTGTGACCACTGTGATGCTAGGCACTGTTGTAAGGGCCGCATGTGCAACCTTGCGTTTGGGACAATGGCTATGCATGAGGACATCATGCCTAGGAGTTTCATTACTAATTTGACCTGTATCTTTTGGTTTGGATACATGGCTTGTATTACATTTTTGAATGTTTGGACTCTTTGTGGACTTGGAGTGGCAATTCCTTTTAGTGTGTTGATTGTTGCTCCTAGGTATTGCTGTGTTTGACACGGCAGAAGGTGTGACTTTGAGTAATTGATTGAGAAACCTAGTTTGTGTAGGGTTTCTATGACGTAATTTGTGTGTTGTGAACACTGTTTTTGCGTGTTGGTTTTGATTAACTAATCGTCTAGGTACGGGAACACATGTATTTGTTGCCTTCTGATATGTGCAGCTACTACTGCTAGACATTTTGTAAAAACTCTTGGCGCAGTTGTTATTCCGAATGGCAACACTTTGAATTGGTAATGTATCCCTTGGAATACAAACCTTAGGTACTTTCTGTGTGAAGGATGTATTGGTATATGGAAATATGCATCCTTTAGATCCAGTGTTGTCATGTAGTCTTGCTGTTTGAGCAGTGGGATTACTTCTTGTAATGTAACCATGTGAAAGTGGTCTGATTTGATGTATGTATTTAATATCCTGAGATCTAGTATAGGTCTTAGAGTTTTGACTTTTTGGGGTATTAGAAAGTACAGTGAGTAAACTCCTGTGTTTAGTTCTTGTTTTGGTACTAATTCTATTGCCTCTTTTTGGAGCAATGCTTGAACTTCTAATCCTAGAAGATTTATATGTTGTTTCGACATACTGTGTGTTTTCGGTGGGACTGTTGGAGGGAATTCTCGAAATTCTATGCAATAACCATACTGGATAATTGCTAGTACCCAAGTATCTGTTGTTATCTCCTCCCAATGTTTGTAAAATTGGCTTAATCTTCCCCCCACAGGTGTTATGTGATGGGGATGGGTGACTTGTGAGTCACTGCTTATTTTGAGGACTTTTGGGGCTTTGGAATTTTCCTCTACCTCTTTGGAATTGTCCCCCTCTATATTGCCCCCGAAAACTTCCCCGCTGATATTGGCTTTGGTAAGTGGGCCTTGTTTGTGATGATGTGGTTTCTGTAGGTTGTCCTCGAAACCCTCCCCTAAAAGGTGTTTTGCGAAAGGTGCCTCGGCTCTGCGGGGAGTAGAGTGCGCCCATGGCTTTTGCCGTATCAGTGGCCTTCTTGAGTTTCTCAATAGCAGTGTCGACTTCCGGCCCAAACAACTGCTGTTCATTAAATGGCATATTTAGCACGGCTTGTTGAATTTCCGGCTTGAAACCTGACGTGCGGAGCCATGCGTGCCTTCTTATTGTTATTGCAGTATTTACTGTCCTTGCAGCCGTATCTGCTGCATCCACTGAAGACCGTATCTGATTATTAGAGATACTTTGTCCTTCTTCCACCACTTGTTGTGCTCTTTTTTGGAACTCCTTGGGTAAGTGTTCTATCAAATGTTGCATCTCATCCCAGTGAGCTCTGTCATATCTTGCCAAAAGCGCTTGTGAATTGGCAATGCGCCATTGGTTTGCTGCTTGTGCTGCAACCCTTTTGCCCGCAGCATCAAATTTGCGACTCTCTTTGTCTGGAGGTGGTGCATCTCCCGAGGTATGAGAGTTTGCTCTCTTACGAGCTGCCCCCACAACTACTGAGTCTGGAGTTAACTGCGTTGTAATATAAACAGGATCTGTTGGCGGTGGCTTGTACTTTTTCTCCACTCTTGGAGTTATGGCTCGGCCTTTAACAGGATCCTGAAAGATTTGTTTTGAATGTTTTAGCATTCCTGGGAGCATAGGTAGTCTTTGGTACTGGCTATGAGTGGAGGTTAGTGTGTTAAACAATAAGTCATCCTCAATTGGTTCTGAATGCAAGGTGACGTTATGGAAAGCAGCTGCACTTGCGATCACTTGTGTGTAAGATGTACTGTCCTCAGGAGGGGACGGCCTGGTAGGGTACGAGTCTGGGCTGTTGTCCGATACTGGAGCATCGTAAAGGTCCCATGCATCGGGATCATCTTGACTCATGGCAGTATGAGTCGGGGAGTGCATCAGTGGAGGAGTTGCTACTGGTGATGTGTGCACTGATGGTGGTGGAGAAGGTGGTGGAGTTGTTTTCTTTGCCACCTTTGCCTGTGGCTCCTTGTCCTTTTCGTGAAAGGCAAGTTTTCTTTTTATTTTAATTGGAGGAAGAGTGGTTATCTTCCCTGTGTCTTGATGAATGTGGAGCCTCCTTTGAGTATAGTCTGGCTCTACAGCTTGAAGTTCCTCTCCAAATCTATGTTTTTTCATTTGGGAGGCCAATCCTTGTTCCTCTGTATAGGAACCTGTTTTCGGCTCCGAGGCTGGATGTTTCGGAACCGAAACTTTTTCGGAGGTCTTTTTAGGCTCCGAAGAAACCTTTGTAATTTTCGGCGTGGTGGTGTCTCGATGGCGAATTTGTTCGGTGCCGCTGTGACGGTGCCGAAACTTCTCAGAGCCGATGTCTTGGGTCCGAGATTGCTGTGTGGCGGTATCTCGACCGGAGTCGGATGACTTCGACACCAGCGTGCCCTTTTCGGTGCCTTGGCTCGGCACCGCTTGTTTGGGTTAAGCCATGGCCTGTTGGCGGTGGCGTCCCCTGGGCTTTTGTTGACTCCTCGTGAGTCTTATGTTTCGACGTCTTACTCACGGTTTTCGGCGTTTCTTCGGCCTCGAGCTCTTCCGAGTCCGACTCTTGGATAGAGAAAGCTTCCTCTTCTTCCTCGAAACGCTCTTATTCTGCCGGCGTCGACGCCATCTGCAGTCTTCTGGCTCTTCGGTCTCTTAACGTTTTTCTGGACCGAAACGCTCGACAGGCCTCACAAGTATCTTCCTTGTGCTCTGGGGACAAGCACAAGTTACAGACCAGATGCTGATCCGTATACGGATACTTGTTATGGCATTTTGGACAGAAGCGGAATGGGGTCCGTTCCATCAGCCTTGAATTCACACGTGGCCGGGCCGACCAGGCCCCGACGGGGGATCGAAAAGAACCCCGAAGGGCCACCGGAACTCTTCTAAATTCAGTGTCGATCTGTTGTAACTAACCAGATACCGAACGCAAACAATACCGACATTTTTTCCGAGATTCTAACTAACTTTCCGACCCGAAACACGGAGCGAAAAGGAACACGTCCGAACCCAATGGCGGAAAAAAAAACAATCTAAGATGGAGTCGATGCCCATGCGCAATGGAGTCGAAATGGGAGGAGTCCCTCGGTCTCGTGACTCGAAAAGACTTCTTCGAAGAAAAACAACTTGTAACACTCCGAGCCCAACACCAGATGGCGGGATGTGCACAGCATGTGTATCTGCAGCTAAACATGCCATCGAACATATATATATACTGTGTTCCAAAAATAAAGTACCTTTATTTTTGTACAACCAAGTGTTTTCTTTCTAGTGTGTAGGTACTGTGTGACTGTAGTGGTATTGCATGAGCTTTGCATGTCTCCTAGATAAGCCTTGGCTGCTCATACACAGCTACCTCTAGAAAGCCTGGCTTCTAGACACTGCCTACACTTCACATAGAGGGGATACCTGGACTTGGTATAAGTACTATAGGTACCCACCACAGAGCAAGCCAGTTTCCTACACTTGCCAAAATCTATATGTCGTCTGGTGCTGAGTAGTGTGTATATGTTAGTGTCTCCTGCGGTGATAAATGCCACGGGTCGCGCAGCTGGAGAGTGTCGCAGAGAACGTCGGGGTCGTAGATGTACTGTCGCACAGTGGGTCCCAAATCATGTTGTTGTCCCTACCTAAAATAATGCAGTCTGATTCTGCGTGAGCTAGCTAGGTTGACAATGTATGAAAAAAAAAAATCAGAGTTGTCCCTATTCAGAGCACAGATGTTGGCCAACAGGATCTTGTGGCCGGTTAATGTACCTTCCACAAAAATATATATTTATCATCAGCAACAGTAGAGATGAAGTGGAAAGGGACCCTTTTGTGTATCAATATACAGACCTGCGGAAGTAGGAGCTGTAATTAGAAGAAAAAAAAAGGTGGGGACCCTAGCGAGTGGTAAATGAATAAGTGGACTGAGGAGCAAGGTGGGTCTCCTGTAGGAAAGCAATGGCAGCGCTGTGCCTATTTAAATAGTGTAATATCTAATTGCCCTTATGAGGGTTGCTAGGGCGGATGTCCCTGGTATAGCATGCATTATTGGAATATCAGTGGACCATTAAGTAGGGAGCAGCGTTGTTGGCCAACGTGTCAGAAAATAAACAATAAAATGAACACATTAACAGTCCTAAACCCCTTACCCTCCCCCACCACACTCAGCAAAAACATGCTGGGTGAAATCCCAAAGAGAGCATAGCGACATACAGACAAACCCAAATTCAAAGTTGTTGTCAACCATGGGGCAGGACCAACACCACAGCAGGGAACTCCCCAAGCACAAAGTGAGTCCTGCAAAGTGGATGAGGAAGAGCGAGTAGAAACATGGTGCCAGAGAGGTTAGTGACAGTGCAATCAGGTAGGCCGAAAGAGATCTACACTACTGGTTAGATTTGTGTCTGATGGGGAGTACTCCAGCGATTGTCTAGACAATGGGGCATGATCTCTGGCATATTTTTTGCAGAACTCTGAGGCTTCAGAACGGAGTATCAAAAAGGTGGGGTTTGCCAGCAACATCAACCTTGAGCCTTACAGGATACAGCATGCTACAGCGCAGCCCCAGCCTGCGTAGCGCCGCCTTGACGACCGCAATTTTGCGCCAGGCCTCCAGAACCGCCATGGTGAAATTCGGAAAGATTGACAGTGACATGGCGCTTTGAATTGACTTGCACATGTCACCTGTTTTACTTTTCATTTTCAATTTATGTGGCAAGAAAAGTACAGTTAGGAATTTACAATGCTAATAGGTCTAACTCGAGCAAACGTGAGACCCATTGCATTACAAATCCTTGTTACCTTTTTTGCTCACCTATTGTGATGATACTTTTTTAATTCTCATTTCTTACTCAAAAACACAACAGAGTTTATTCTTTAGAGACAGATCACCTGTGCGGAAAAGGATTGCACATTTGGCAACCTCTGCCTTCTTCTATGCATCTAGACACAGTGGCACAATTTAAAGCTGGCATTGCAATTGATTACCAAGTCACTCTTATCAAGGAAGTGAGATGCTACAGGCACCAACACAGCCTCCTAAATGTTCCTGGGGATCCTCTGGCCACCTTGCAATAAGCCCCTAACCAGCAATACATGTGCAGAGATCAAGCTTTTCCTTGCTTAGGAGAAAAGATATTGCTGGTTCAGCATCTTCAACCACAAACTGCAAAGAGAATGCATCCTGGATTAAGGAAAAGAATGATTTCTCATGACAATTATTTCCATCATATAAAATTAGCAGAACACAACTATGAATAAAGTTGATCTGAGAGTATATTCATGATGATGTAAACTAACATTCAACAAAGTCTGATGCTCTAACCCAATAAAAAGGCATGTTTCAAACATTTACCTCTGTCTTTTGAGGGGAAGTTTTCTCCTTCTTCTTAGTCTTCTCTTCTGTTGGCTGAACTGACTTTTCTTTGGATGTTGGACTAGCATTGTTTTTTTCTTTTTTCTGCCCTTCGTCTTTTTGTTTCATATTAGCCAGTTTTGTGCTAGCTTTTAAGGTGGATGTTAAATTCCCTGTTTTAGCAGCAGAGAGTTCTGAATGTAGACTTGGCACCTTCCCACGCTCAGATTTAACTCGTTCGTTCCTACAAATATTTGCTGTCTCTTCAGAAGTGCTTAAGGTTTTTACTGTAATAAAATATTAATCGTTATAAAATGATTATACTAACTAAAGAACTATATGAGATAAAAGCTTAACTCATTTTGCTACCATCTACAGGCAATGGGGGAGTGATTAAAGATAAATTATGCTCCAAGTCTGTGAATTTTTCTAACTAGCTTGACATTTTTTAAACACTAGTAGTGATACAAAATTAATTCTAATGCATTAGAAAAACTATTTAATTTAAAAAATATATATAAGGCGTGCGTGTGTGTGTGTGTATATATATATATATATATATATATATATATATATATATATATATATATGCATATACACACACATATACAGTCACCATATACTATGCTATTCCGTAAGAAATAAAATGGTGGTATATCGTTATGTCAAGAAAAAAAAAGAAAAAAAAACTATCAATACTCTATGTTTTCAACATTGCTGAGTAAAATACTTTGTAAAATAATTAATTGCAGTCAGCTAGGAAAGGTTACTCACTCGTAAAACTGGTGCTCCAACAGCACAATTGTGTCCTATCGCAAGAACACTGAATATCTCAATCTCCGTCCAGGAGCCAAGTATATCACTGATCTTAACAGAATGGCTCCTGAATTCATAAAGTGGCCATTTGGACCATTCACTTTATCGTATGAACTTTCTTGAAGAAGCACTCAAGTAATTGTATGCTGTATGAGGAGAATCTGCTTGTGTTGGTTTGAGAAGTCTACTGACCCCATCTCATGTTAAGAAGCTATAGTACTGTATTACCATTTACAGATGGTAAAATCTAGCCAAAATCTTTCTTTCATAAAGGTGTTTTTAGTAGCTATAACAGTCTACAAAAAGACATCACCACAAATGTAATTCTTTACGATAACGGTCATCCAATATTTGTCAAAATACCTTACATTTATCCCCTAGTAAGGTGCTTGTTCCCTCCTTGAGAACTAAATATTGTGTAAGTTAGATTGATGCTCCTTTGTTTCACCTAATGCACAAGTCCACTGTGCAACCCCTACTTGGAAAGAAGCATTATCTAGTTGCAATCCCTTCCCGTCAGAGTATGTGAAATTAAAGCATTATGCAACAATGAACATTAGATTTTCTTATTTGCAAATTTGTTCTTGGAATTCAGCCCACTTTTTTCCAAAAGTAGTTTCAGACTTCCACGTTATCTAATTTATGTCTTTACCTGCACTTTTTCATAACCAATTAATCAGAAAAGTCTCTGGACACGTTAGAAGTGAAGAAAGGCTTGGGATATAATCTACAGAAAACTAAGAATCATTGGGTCTTAAATCCACTTTTCATTAATTAGGGTCCTACAAAGGAATTGAGGCATCTATTGCATTTTGACAAGATAGACTCATGCATATTTCTTTGCTCTCTGAACAACCTATATCCATATAGAGAGTGCCATGTATATTGTCACGCTTTCATAAGTAAATAGGTGCCTGTAAGGTTAAACAAAAACTCATTCGACAAGGAGACTGGCAGCCACTGCAGCCTTACTTAGAAACAAACCTACAGCAAAGATATGCAAAGCAGCAAAATGGAGATCAATGCAAACCTTTGCAAAGCACTACTGTCTAGATTCAGACTCCACGAAGGAGGCAAAAAGTAGTGCTAGGATCCTTACATAATCTACTTGATCTACTATTCTCCAGTAACACTTTTCCTTAGCAGATATTCTTCTCTGAAGCATATTTCAAGCAAAATCTTACTATTTTATTCAGTGTACCATAATATCAGAAAGGCCCTATGATGGTGACGAAATCTGGAATTGCTTTTGATCCTGTGTATCAGTCATCAGAATTGTTGCTGAATTCATAAAAATAAAAAAAAACCTTCATTGGGTATTAAGAGACCAAACAGGTAAACATGTTGCTCATTCTTGAGAACGTCAAAATGCAATGAATTACAACTGCTTAAGGCTGTGCTCATGGGATATCTACATCAGTGCGCGGACTTAAAGGCACAGCATAATTTCTCTACCTGTTCATCCTGAAGGCACTCTATGCCTGTCCAGCAATTTATTTGTACTTTTTCCCAATTTAAAACTTTTTTGAAGTATTTGAAGTATCTAAAATACTTTAAAAAGACACTATATGTGACTTTAAAACACTTTAATGTAAGAAAAATAAAAGAAAATGCCCAATAGATAAATAGGTAATGTTAGTGGTTAATGTTATTAAACAATTTTTCCAAAAAGGAAGACACAAGTTACTTACCTGTAACTACAGTTCTCCAGTACGGGCATCTTTCACAGATTTGCATACATGAACCATTCCCCATTATCAGGCTGGATATCCCATGGTAACCTAGCGCAAAAAGAGTTTATTTAGAACTCATATAAAAACCATGCACTTTATGAACCAGGGCACCTCATGAGAAACTGATCTCCACTCCCCTAAGCGCTTCCAAAGTTCAGGTTTCTATAGCACTATTGTTAAAGGATGATTTGATCCCGAGTACAAAGAGATTTCAAAGGATTCAACATCAAGAGCATCGGAAGCCACAAGCTGAAGTCACTGGCTGCATCAGTAACAGATCAGCTTGTAGGAGGAAACAAGGACAAGAGTGCTTTGGATACATTCTCAGAGTTCATTTTGTGCCAGGAGTGGGTGGATCAAGAGAGTCCTGATATACGTTTGAAATCTGTTGGAATACCCAGTGGGGATAATGAAAGGGACTGCAAAGTGATGGGAGGTGGACAGATTTCTACCCTTTCTGCCTATAATTTCTCTGAAAATTGTGATCCAAGCTCTGATATCTGCTAGACAGGACGAAGCCAATTCTCGCTAATTGGTCTTAACAGATCTCTTAGTCCATCATCTTCAGATCATAAACAAAAGTGGATGTTCTATTAATTTTTAAGACTTCCCCTCATCACCCCATTTCATAATCTCTTCCCAACCTTAACTCGCCTCTCGTCAAGAAATGTGTCATCTTTAAAGCTGTTTTCTTCCCCTATTAGGCTTACCATCAACTTGCTAGCTACATCTGCTGTAATTTCAGGCATTATACCCTTCTCCCGATCTCTGCATTATTCTGGGTCTCTCCATCAGATCTCAGAATCAAATGGATTCATCTTGGCAGGTGCTCTTTCTCATACATCACTGCTAAGAAATGGAATTCACTTCCTACACATGTACATAAAGTCTCTACCCTTTGTTCTTCGGGAAATAAGCTAAACCCTAGCTCTTTCAGCACACCTAGTCTTTCACTTAATCCTGCAGGGTCTGCATTTACTTTCCGAGTTGCTGCTCACACAGCACCAGAACACCTGTTAGGGTATCTGTGATAGATAAAATTACTTCATTCATTTATTTATTTATTCATTAGGCATCTTTTACAGATTCAGAGTTGCATGCAAATCTATGAAAGGTACCAATGCTGGAGAACTGAAACAGAAAAAAAGATTATAAAGCCAGGTATGCAATTATCGTGACCAACAGAAACATTTTCAGCAACAACAAAATAGCAAGCAGTATCCTGCACAAAATATACATATGTGATACATGTAGCAAAACTTTAACACCAAGAAGATCAATAGTAAGCGAGAAAAGGTTCATCTTAACAGAAAATATGACTTAAAACCATCTGGACAATGGCAGAATCTCTTCAAGTCTTCAAACAGGCAGTTATGTCTTGTAAAAGTGTAGCAGCTCTTCCATGTGGTCACTCTATAGATGTCCACCAGTGGCACTGCTGCATATGTGCTGTCGTGGCTGCACTATACTGCTTATGGACTCGGTTGACAAAAATATTCCCTGGCACTAGCTGGACCACATTTTTGCAAGTGACTAAAGGCCACAGGCAGTTGGGGCTGATATCTAGAAGTACTTTGTACAGTCACTATTTTCAAGCATATGCACACATCCAATGAAAGCAGTGCTCTTTCTGCGTTTGTCATGGGGTGCTGAAAGAACAGTGTAAGAATAACAAGGTCATTGAAGTGAAAGCCTGCCAACACTTTCACAATCGCTTTTGGACTAGCGCCCAATAATACATTGCCTTTGAGACAAACAAGGCACAAAAAAATGGCTTGATGGGGAATGTGTGAATTTCACTGACTTCCAGCAGATGCGAGTGCCAACAACAAAGCAGTCTTCTATGAGACAAACATACGATTGAATGTCTACAGGTTCAAAGCGTTCTCTCAAACCTTGTAGAACATTGATCAACTCCCATGAAGGGATCTTGCCAGCGGGAAAACCCTGGACAGTTTACTGAGAAATACCTTGATTATTCTTGAAAGACAAAGTGTTAGATCACCATCATAACTGTGACAGAGCCACTAGGTGGACTTTAATAGAAGCATAGTAGAGACACAATTGTTCCTACTGCAATAAATATGGTAGGATCTGATGAAGCAGTGATGAAATCACGTCTTTATCTTAATACTGCAGGTATAAGTGCTAAGTATGTCAGTTATATAACCCAGCAGAAGATGCCATGGCAGTTCTGTGGGATGCCAAATACAGGTGATCAGGAACAAAGCCAACAAATTCAGCAATGCTGGGCCATTCAGCAGGATTTGCCTCTTCTCTCTCAACACTTGAGGGATATGCTTTCAGCTGGCATCTGTCGATATACTGATTTTCCCTGGAACGTGCTGACATGTGAGAGACTTTCTACAGTATACTGCCCAATCCAACAGATGTTGTGCTTCCTCCATCAGCTGGCAAAACCTTGTCATACCTTTTTCTTGATGTAGAATATTGTAATCATACTGCCCCTGCTTAATAACACTGGCAAGATTGGTAGACTACTTTTTACAGACTGCTCTAAGTTGTAAAATGTTTATGTGAAGGCCATTCTCCTGGTCAACTAATGACCTCTGTTTTCAGACATATACGTGGTTAACCCAACCTTCTAGAGATGTGTCTGTGTTCATAACACAAAAGGCCTTGTACGGCTGGAAGTGCAGATCTTGTTACGGGATGTTGTCCTTCACCACGCCAAAGGATTGCTACTGTTAACAGAATATGGTAATAGAAGGATCTGCATACTCGCAGCCCCCTACAGTCCAGCTCCTGCTTTACAGGGCGCATCTTCAACTAGCAAAACTGTATCAGCTGGATATATGAAGAGATCATCCCCAGTAGAGATTTGCAAAATCATGTGGAATTAGTTTAAATTTTTTGCATATGTGGAGTGGTTGTCATATAAAATTCTGTCCTGTGATGAAAATGCCTTGCATGTTTTTGTATTCAAGATGGCATCCAAAAACTGGTCAGCTGCAAAAAAAATATGGTTGCACTGAGAAAGAGGTTTACCTTGATGAACAATTTCATATAAGCCCTTGTTGAGCTGTCTGTTCCGCAGTCTATCACTTGAGTAACCAATTATCCAGATAGGGAAAGACATAGTGCCTTTGGCAATGGAGATAATGTGCTACTGGTGCCATGCATTTCATAAATATCCTTGGTGCAAACTTGAGTCCAAAAGGCAGAACCTTGAATTATTAATGGTTCTGGTCTGCCTTGAACCTTAGATATAATAATAGGAAGGTCTAGAGAGGCCATATACTATCCCACTTGAAACAATTGCAGTACCTCTTGTAGAGTTACAATCCTGAATGAGTGATTCTTTAGCAATTTCTTAAAATGTTGAAGGACCTGGAAGGGTCACCACTCTCCCAGATTTTTCCTGATAGGGAAAAACCTGGCGTGGAATCCTCTGAGCCATTGGGATTTTGGGAGGGTTCCAGGACACCTTTAGAAGCATGGACTTTAGGTTTGCTTTCAGGATTTGTAGATGCTGGTGATGTTAGTGGTGTCATGCAGTGGTACTTGCAGAGGCCTTTGGATTAATCTCCAGCGCATGTTTATTTCACGAGGTCCAAAACCATGGTCAGATTAAATGGCCCGTCATTGAGAGTAAAAAACAGAGATCCTGTCTATCATGGTGTATGGATGAAATCTGCTGATCAAGGAATAAGATTTGGAAACAAGGAAGCTAGGCCGGCGAAGAGCACAGCCGACACAAACATCTTGTTTTCTCTGACTGGCAGACTTCTCCCTAGGTTGCTGCTTACAGCAGAAAGAGTAAAGTGGGTGGATCACAGGGCTCCCAATATTTTAGCAACTGTGGAGCGTGTTGCTGGTGAAAGACGAGATATAGGTGGTGGCTGCCTTTAAAGAATGATAGTCCTCTGCACTTTGCACGACAAAAAGGCACATGACTGATATTGCAAAAATCCTAATTGAGCTGGCTGTTTCAGTGTCTGATTTGGTCGACTGTAGTGTCTAATCAACGTGCATGATGAAATATGTGGCTGCCACCAAACGACATGTCTAGGACACAATGCTGCAGTTCTGATCTAAAAGAAATTGATCAGATCCATACTTCTCATCTAATTACCACTGCCCTCACAATCGGCCTATACCCAGCACTAGCAAAATCATATCTCAGCCATCACTTCCGCCTAAGCCTTTTTACTTTCACGTGTATCGCCACAGCTCCTTCCGTCATTCCATCAAGAAGAAGGTTCAGGTATCGGACCATGTCTGCCCATATTTGATGCTCATTTCATCCAATTATAGATATAGTGTATTAGCCATCACAACAATGAAAACTTGTGATGAAAACGACCATGAAAACTTGTTTACCAAAATTACCCATCTTGCTTTCTTCTGTCTGCAGTGGCTATGCACAGGAAGAAGGATTTCTTTAATGAGTCTGTGCAGCATGCATTACCAAACTGAATCATGTTGGGGATGTCTGGTCAGACACACAAGTGCATCATCCCAGGCCTTGTAAGTCTTACTGATCCTGAGAACAGTGTAAGAAATAGAACCTAATGTCTGCATTATTACCCTTTGGTCCAGATATGGTTCACAATGGAAATCTATTTGAGTGATTTTGGTGGAGCATCTTTAAAATTATACAAAAAGCAGTCGGTCTTTATGACTAAAACTGGTTGGTCAAACTGTTTAGATGCCCTCTCCACCAGAGAATGGAACCTGGTGGTATCATCAGAGGTGGATCAGCCTGTGGCAGGTGTCAAAGCCCTTGTGGTGGAGTTTATCAAAAAGTGCTATAAAAAGGAACCTTCTATAGTACTCTTGCATCAGCCCATGTATGTTGCGACAAAGTCAAAAGGCACTCACACCATTGGTATTTATAGGTACTATGGGCCCTTTTGTACTGCCTATCGTACTGTGGATGGCGATAACCAGACATATATTCTTCTTCGCCATGGAAATATCTACATTCATAATCATCACCATCATAATCATCATCCTGGCAACTGACATCGACTTGTGGCATCTCCAAAAGGTTTCTCAATGCGTGACTCCTGTTCAGAATCCAGAAATGGTGTTGATATTTCTGATGGTAATTTTTTTGTTTGCTGACGTGTCACCTGACGTCAAAGCTCTATATTCAGGTACTTGAGGCAAAGAAACAACATTCCTCTTTGGTGCAATCAATGGCGATGTCCTCAACAGTAGGGTCAAGGGAGGCATTGTGGAAGGTGGTGTTGTCGACTTAAGCGTCAACACCACTGGGATGTCCATCAACGAAGGTGCTTTCATCAGTCTGCACATCAGCAGTACAATCAATGGTGTATACTGGTCTGATGTGGATTAAACTGATAAGAGATGGAGCACTGCCTGCAGGCATCTCAGCGGGAATCATCAAGGGTACCTTCATGAGTAGGAGTGCTGTTGATGGTACTGAGGTAATTCAATCTTTGCTGTGTGCTCCAGAAGGCAACTTTGTGTGGCCAAACTGGGTTCCTGTTAGAGTTCTAAGAAGCTTTATGGAGAGTTGATTCAGAAATACACGTTTCTGTCCTGAACTGTAGCCCTGGGCCTTGCATACTTAATTCCAAACTTATTATACAGAGTTTAAGATCAAATTCTTGACATTGCTGAAAAAAGTAATTATGGCTAAGCCATGACAACTTAGAAGTCAAATACATTCATTTCGTTAATCTCATTTTATGTGCATTAGACAGTGCGCTACTTCCTTGTTCAATGGTGGTTTTGTGTTATCTAAAATCTGGACCTCCTGCCTAATGAAGGCTATTCACAAGTTAACTCATCCTAATGATTTGCGTTATACTGTTACTGGTTGTTTTTAGAGGCAGATTTTCAGTTCCACTAAGCTACTGCCTATCTAGCCTTACACCCTAAAAAACTTTTTAGCTAAAAATCGTTTATAGAAAGTGTTAAATACTCTAATTTTTAGATTAGTAATTTATGTTTTTCTCATTAAATGAAACAAATGAAAATCGGTCTTACAGATAAAATGTCTGAAAAGAATTTGCTTGTAAAAAGTATTTTGGGATTCCACACAGGAGCAAGACTATTCAGTGAGTAATAATAGCAATGAAGATCATATCAAATGATTTCTCTGCTACTAGACATCAAAATGTGTTTTACATCTTTTGAGGACGGTGAACGGTCGCTTGTCTAG
This sequence comes from Pleurodeles waltl, assembly GCF_031143425.1. Classification (NCBI taxonomy): domain Eukaryota; kingdom Metazoa; phylum Chordata; class Amphibia; order Caudata; family Salamandridae; genus Pleurodeles; species Pleurodeles waltl. The sequence continues at coordinate 1,025,094,639 of NC_090437.1, read as the reverse complement.
CTCTGGAAAGTGTGTGCCACTGCCCTCGGTACATCATAAAGGGCTCTATAGATTCCTGACCCGCATCTCAGCACACATGACAATTAGATGTGTGCAGTGAAAATCTTTTGTCACACAGACTGCAATCCAGTGGAGGGCGCTATGGTCTGGTGGTGAGAGTGAGAAAGTGTGTGAGTGAGTGTGTGAGAAAGAGTGTGTGTGTGTGTCCGAGATATTGTCGACAATGTGTTGCTTCGCCCCTCCTCATGTCACTTCAGACGCACACCCACGTCCGCGTCAAGCCACATTCTTTGTTCCCTTTAGGCAACTTCTATTATACTTTGGCCTTCCTCTTTTCCTGTATCTACTTCCTCCATGTCTCAGCTGCAATCTACCTCATTTCTGGGGATTTGGAAGGGTCGCATGTGAGTACCGAAAATTCTACAGTCTGCTAAACTACTCTTATAGGTAGGCAACCAATTCGTTTTCGAGTGTGAATCTTCTGTTATGTGTGCAGTATGAATGTTTTCTATATTCCCGTGTTGTGAATTGGATGTGCAGCAATTCACCTTCCTTGTGACGCTGGGCTTAAAATGAGTGCGCATTTATAAACAGGTGTTTCAGTACATTTTCTCCCTTCTTTTAGTCTGAACGGACACACAGTGGTGTTTTATGAAGGTATGCATAAATAACCGTCTGACTGCCACGCATTTGTCATTTACTGAAACATTGCTGATGAATGTCAATATTGCTCCTTTATTCCTTTCGGAGTGCAATCTAGGTCTTTCCTCCAAAGTTATACTTGCTGCATTCTAATATGTTTGAGTTGTTTGCACTGTCTTGCAATAACCCCTTTGGTGGCGAGTGAACTCTTAGTTGCTCTTGCAAAGGAGGCAAAAATTGGCTACCCTTCCGAGTCTGTCTTGTTTCTTGCATTTATTGCATAAGTGTTCTTCCGACATCCAATGCATGTAGAGCCCTTTTTACCAGTGTGTTTGGTTGTGAAATATAAGCTGGCAGCTGGGTGGACTGGCTCACGTGAACGTTCAGAACGACCTTTAGGAGCAACTGAGGGTTAATTGTCATGATCCCCCTATCCTTATGTATCTGTAGGTAAGGCTCCTGCATCATGAGCACTGGTAACTCACTGACCCTATGCACCAAAGTAACGGCAATGAGAAGGCATGTCATGAGTATCAAGTATTTGAGTCTCACTTTGTGCATGGATTCAAAGAGTTGTCTCATAAAATGAGCAAGTGCAATACTTAAGTTACACATTGGTGTTAGTGCCGATGTTGCCGGGCCACTCAACTCCAAGAACCTTTCAATGTCAAGTGTGTTGAAGAAGCTTCTTCCTAAGGTGCCCTTGTTTATGACACTAGGGCTGACTGATGCATGTTCAAGGACATGCAAGAAAGATTTTCCCCTGAAAGGTGCATTAGGTTTCTGACAATAGTAGTGTCTTTCATCCTGCAGTCTATTAGTGCTTCTCTAATACACCAGTGGACAAACCTGTTGAACTAGGTGGTGCAACACTTAAGTGTTTCTGGTTTTCTAGCCTCCCTCAGGACGTCCATACATCTTTGAAGGCATCCAAAATTGTGCTATGTTGCTAAGCTAAGACTAGCTAGCTCCAAATGCAATATGTGCCTTTTCTGCATAGATAGCATGTCCTGAGAGGTGAGTAACCCCATCACCCTGCATTGTGACATATCCACTATGGCCAAGATCCATGTCTGTCTTACCCACTGTGGGGCTATCGATATTAGTGTCATGGGTGTCTTCCTGCACCTGTTGAGCAGGAAGCACTCATGACACTAATATTAATGGGTATCAGTGGGATGGGGAAAAGAGCATGAGATTTTCCCTGACCCATCTATAGACAGGTCATTCCATTGGGAAAGGCGATGAAGGTTACCTGGATACAAAGTCTTGCATTTTGTATTTTCATTTGCTGCATAAAGGCCTATACTGGTGTACCACATTGTCGGAATACTGTTCCTACTGTTGTTTGGCTTTGCTACCATTCATGAGAGGCACTTGCCTGTCTGTTTAACCTGTCTGTTTCTGTATTTTGGTTGCTGGATAGATGTCTGTCTACTACGTTTGTACTACATTGAAAAGGCAATTTCGCTTTTGTCCTGGGCAGCTTAAACAACGCATGCAACCGTGTTCCTCCATTTCTTGAGGTTAAACGTTGTAGTTGCATTGTCTGTCTGGATTTGCACTTTAGTTCTACTACATTTATGTGTGTCACATCCTACTGGATTCCATAGACCCCTGATCAGTTGTCTCTCCCCACCCATAGGGGAACACATTGGTAGTGATGGTCACAAAGTGTGTTTGCTGTTTGAAGATTCTGCCTACTCCAATGTTCTTTTTGTTCCATCATGTTAACTCATTTTGAACTTTCTCTGTGATAACCACTAGGTTCCCCTAACTCCTGACTACTGGTTTTTAAGACAATCCTGGTTTGGTTTCCTGTAGAGCCTGACAGAGGGTATCAGAGGTATGCGCAATACCATCATGCCCATTAGTTTCAGCGCAATTCTGACTGTCAGACTGTCTCTTCTGGAAGATGCAAGTTTGCAGTTTAAATGCCACGACCTTTTGAAATGGGGAATTCTTCAAATATAGTAACACCAAAACTTGTATTTTCTTTCTCTGGGACAGGAGATTACTTTTCTAGGGTCAGGGAGAACCCCAATCGATGATGTATTTGCATCACTGTATGCTTTTCTGGCATTGTGTGAGTGATTTCGCCTTTACTAGACAGTCTAGGTACTCATACATAGGTATCTCCTGCCTTCACAGGTGTGTTACTGCAAAGAATTTTGTAAAAACTCTGTGGCAATTTTATCCAAAAGGGAAATACCTTGAACAGGTATTGTACCTTGCTGAATGTTCTGTGCCTGTTGTTCACCGACACGTGCAGATAGGCATCCAAGGTCTATGGTCACCATGCAGTCCCTTTCTTGGAAGTTCTAAACCTTTGTGCCATGATTGATTTGTTCAGAACATGGCGGTCTAGAATAGGCCTCTGTGTCTTGTCCTGTTTTTGCACCAGAAAGTAAATAGAATACACTCTCTACTTTATTTCATTTCTTCGTACTTTTTTTGTTGACTGTTTCTTTAGCAAGTCTTTGAATTCTTGTACGCAAGCTGGTTCCTTCTTGCTCCAGGCTTTCTTTTCGTTTGACTCTTAGCGGTTTTACTGCAAATTTTATGCAATAGCCAGGTTAGTCTGATGTTAAGTATCCATTTCTCTGAAGTGACTGATCTCCATTCCTAGAAGGTACCTCCTATCCTGCCCTCTACTGATGTGTGTCGGAGGGTTTCTTTAAATAAGCCAGTTGTGCGTTGAGCGTGACACTCATGAGGTCTGGTCTCTTTCACCCTGTATTGTAAGCACCTCTATAAAGATTTTACCTGTTTAGTGGGCAAGGGTCCAGAGATGATCATCAGGGCGATCATTTGGGCAGAGCACTAGCTTACGATTTGTTTGACTCCATCGTCTGAGTGGAAGAAAAAGACTGAAAAGTGTTGGGAATGTGCATGACCTTTTCTTGAAAATACGTTGAGAGATTAAGGTTGACAACAGACAAAACCTCTTTTGACTGATTGCACGCAAGAGAGGTGAAGGGTTGATAATAAGCAACTCAAATAATTTCAAATTTTAACTGAATTTTAAAAAGCACATGCAATTCTAGGATATTCACGATTCTCAAGAAGCATTCCTCTATGCTGTGCTTTATCTGGATATCTGCGGGCCCTGGGCATGCACACCACAAATAAAGACGTCTAGTGACCTCAGATGAAAGTTCTCTCTCTGGATAAGTTTATATAAAATAGCATAAACAAGAGCCCTAGTGGAAATTGAGTTTGCCTCTTGCTTACGTTTACTGAACAACCATAATGGTGAACCAAACCACGGTTCTTCAGGTACTTGAACTGGTGAACTGCGAGACAGGATTAGTTTTCTTTTAAATTTTAAGGAAACATTTGTGGGATTACAGGACAAAGGTTTGGCACTAGGGGATGCTCGAATACAGTAAAAGGAGGATTGTGAGTGCTTATAAAAGAGGCTTTTGACGCTAAAAACAACATTGAAATTGATCTGTATTTGGAGTACCTGTGCTTGATTGTTTCTGCTTTGTCAATGTGTTCGGGCTTGATTTGTCAATTAATGTTTCCTTCTCTTCAGAATCCTTTCGCGCCTATATAGAGAAATCAAGCAAATATGTGCAAATATTTTAATTACAAACTGACTGAAAGTTATTAAGTATCAAAGAATTTACAATGACACAAATCGTATTTAGAACCCCTTGCAAAACAATCAATTAGGTGTTTGTATCTTTCATTAGGCATGTTTCTTTGCTGAGCTTTACAAAAGTGGACAGTTCGGCTTTAGTATTATCATAAGGAACGCATTACTGCATGAACGTGGAAACCAACGCACATGCCAGGTTTAGAACAAAATAGCTTCAATTTCTCTTTTTTCTAGGCTCTCATTTCACCTAAATATAAATTAATAAAAACTTTAAAATACCAAAGAAAAAAGTCATGGGATGGAGTGATTCTATGACAGCACCTAACGGCAAGAACTATTTATTTAATTCGAACTTCTGACACAGGTAACAATCAAACAACTGCTTTTAATGGAAACCCGGAAAAAACAGGGGACCAAAACAACAAATCACCGTGGACCAATGGAGTCCCTACATGCCCATGTCCGACCACAGATGCTCTCTTTCTTTCTTTGCTTTGCTGACAGGAGAGCTACATCTGATATTCTTACTTTTTGTAGGGTTACAATTATCAATTTATTTTCAAGAATGTTTGGAAAAAGCTTACTTGCTATTCTCTGGGATTTCAGATGAGACCGTATATAATGATGAGCTTTCAGGCTTTTGCTTTAACTGCTGTCAGGCTAGTGGGATCCCCAAGAATGTGGGGACCAGGCCTGGAGAATCCTCCTCTGTATGGCACTGCTCAACAATGCTTCACCAACGTGGTCACTACCCGGGCAATTTCCGAGCTGCTTCCCTACTAGAGTGAGGATGTGTGGATAAAATCTCCCTCGGCCAAGCTGACAGCCAGAACTTCCCACTCTGCCCACAAAAAGAAGACTGGCTTCTACCTCAGAGGTGTCAGGCAGGAGCCAGCTCCTTATTGCACCACCAGATTTAGTGGGAGACTGGGTCCTCGTTTTAGGGGGCAGGCGGGGTAATAGCTACTGCTGCACTTCCTTTGGACAAGAATCAAGAGCCAAAATGCTCAAACGGCTCATCTACCTAGTGGAATAATTTGGATGATGGCAAGCACTCAATATGCACAGCAGTTTTTTCTCTCTCAGAATGCTTTTTTTCTTAAGCAAACATATGTTTAATTTGTACAGCTAGTAAGGAATCAGACTTGGGTCAAAAACCTGACAGTCCCACAAAGCAGTGTCATACATAGCTAAAGAACAACTCATGGACCACAAGACTTTATCAGGCCATTAAATATTTCTAAGACGCTCCCAAATGATTAACTTTCAAAAAATAGATCAAGCAAAACAAATAATAATCACTTCACATTTCAATGGCTTCAGTACACATCGACCTTCTCAGGATGGTCGATTGAAATTTTGTAGTACAGTGCTGTCGCAAAAATAATCCCTGTCAGGATGGATGAGATCTAAACTACAAACGCTGCATTTGGGTACAACGGGAAGAGAGAAGTGAAGAACAAATATCTGAAAGATGGACGCTAACTTTAGTACTTTTGAAAGCTGTAACCAGATCCCGGTAATTTCTGATGAGGAAGTGCATGCGGGCCTGTGTTCCAGTGTGCCTGCGTACATAGTGTCTGCAGTGGCCATGTGTGTGTGTAGTCCTTAAGGGGTGCAGGTCTGTACCAAATTTGTCAGCCTTTTGGTTACGTTGTCTGAATGCGATGTAGCTTGTCCACGAGGGTCAAAAGGCATTTGAGGAATCGCCGTCAGAGTAGTAAATCTGAAATCCCCTTTTAAAATGTTCGTTTTTAAGACCTAATAGTCCCAACGGACGAATGAGCTCTACGTGTCTTTGTTCAAACTGTTCGATGGCGGCTTCAGAGCGTGACGCGGGCAGCACGACTTCTTGATGAACACTAACTGTGTGTGCTGATGTATTTGCCGTTGCGTTCATTATGAAGGGACTATACACACGACGCGGTCCTGGCAGAAGAGGGCAGCAGCGCACTTAAAGAGGACAAAGAGGGACAAGGACGACACGCTGATAACAGGTGCCCGACTGACATTTATTTAAAACTAAAAGCAAAGGCCCATATAGATGTTTGCGTTACAAAAGCAAGCGCGGGCGTAATCTGGGAGCCAAGGCTACGTCAATAAATTAATAACTTCAGGTGAAGGCTACGCAGACAAGCGGTCCAGTGACATATGGTTAGGGTAACCGTAACAGCCAACTCACCAGGAACAGGGAGTTGTACAGGAAAGAGGAGTACTGCGCATTCTGTGCATCTCGTGTCATTCTGGACTATGCAACAGTCTTACATTTTCTCTAGACATTGTTAATTCAATCAAAGAAAACTAAATACGCATCTGTCAAAATATTGATATGGACAGCCTCTGGAAAAACCGCGATTCTTGAAAGTCCAATGGCCAGCTGTCACTTAAGTCACTAAGCACATCACACTCGGTTTTTACAGCACTTCAAAGATGCATGACTGACAGTGTGGCGCAACCATAAATACATACGTCTCGCAGTTCAACTCCTCACATTTTCAAGCGTGTTATGAATAATGAAAGTGAAAGGCTACCTTTTTGTTCTTTGGCGCCTCGTCTAACATGGCCAGAGTTCGGGCAAATTCCTCATCCTCGTGCAGCTGTCGCTCCAGCTGTGGCAACAAGAAAAATGGTTTCGTGAGCATTTCCATGATTGAATCAAATTGGAAAATATATTTTTTATAGGAGTAAGTCAGAAAGTAAAAAAGAGGAGGTTCTTCGTGCTTTTAATTTATGGAGGAACCTTACTATGTGTTTCAGTTCACAAAGTCTACGTGCCAACAGAAAAAGAAACACATTTCAGATCCTGAACACAGGAAAAACTCCATTATCTGCAGCGCACTTGGCTCCTAAATTAATTTTTTTAAATCAACAAAATAGCGCGCAACTGCCACATAATGTTGGTGCTTTTATCTTCCATCAGCCTTAATGCTTCACAAAGTGGTGTTTCAGCTAAGTTGTAGAATGATAAGCCATCACAGCCAGCATCGGCACAGCAGCCAACCACACAAAAAACTATTCAAAATAGTCAAGGGATATTCCAACCTGGCAGCCACAGAGAACACCATCTACCCTTCGCAAGAACTCTGCGACACTCTCTCGGACTATTTCCATAGCAAGATTGCCACCATATACAACTTCGACCCCCAATCCACAGCCCTTAACCTCAACAGCCTCAATCAACCAGCGCACTCCAGCCTAATGATCATTGCATGGTCACGGCTCACTACACAAACCACCACAGCCATAATGTTGTCTATCCACTCCGGAGCACCCAGCGACCCATGTCCCCACCACTTTTTCGACCTCGGAACCAATCACATCAGCACAAAACTCGCCAGCATCTTCAACTCCTATATCCCCACGCCAGTCTTCCTCACCAGATGGAAATAGGCAGAGATCAGACCCCTTCTAAAGAAACCTTCCACCAACCCCAGAAAAACTCAAAAGTTTTCGACCGATCTCTCTGCTTCCTTACCCTGCCAAAGTACTCAAGTAGGCCTTTAACAAACAGCTCACCGAATATCTGGAACAAAAGAACCTGCTCAACATCTCCCATTCTGGCTTCCAAGCCAACCACGAAGACCGCAATGAATGCAGTCACAGACGACGGCAGAACACGTCTCGATTGTGGGAAGACTGCTGCCATGATCCTCCTCGGCCTCTCTGCAGCATTCAACACCGTTTCCCACCACACCCTCATCAAAAGACTATACAACATCTGCATACAAGAGAATGCCCTCAAATGGAGCACCTCCTTCCTTACAAGATGCACTCAGAGCATCCAGCTGCCTCCTTTTACCTCTGAACCTAAGAACATCATATGTGGTGCACCCCAAGGACCTTCCCTCAAGCCCCCACACTGTTCTCCATTTACAGGACCCCCTCACGGATATCTTCAGATCCCACGGTTTCAACATGATATCCTAGGCAGATGACATACAGCTCATGCTCTTGCTCACCAAAGACCCCACCAGAACAAACTTCCGAGATGTCATGACCAACTAAGCCAAATGGATGAGAACCAATTGCCTCACACTCAACTCAGACAAAACGGAAGTACTGATCAGCGGGAGAGAAACTTCCATTTGGGACCAAAGCTGGTGGCCAGCTGAACTCTGACCCATCCCCATGCCAACAGACTGTGCACACAACCTCAACATCATCCTTAACAGCAAACTGACCATGGAGCGACAAATTAACAGTCACCTCCTCCTGCTTCCACATTTTCCGCATGCCTAGCAGAATCTTCAGATGGATCACTGTCAACTCCAGAAAAACTGTCACCCAGGGCCTTGTCACCAGCTGTCTCGGCTACGGCAACGCAGTCTACTCTGGCATCCCCACCCAACTCCTCAAAAGTCTCCAGACCATACAGAACGCACCAGCTAGACTCATCCTGGACCTCCTCCAAACAAGCCCACATCGTCCCGCAGCTCAGAAACCTCCACTGGATCCCCATTCAGAAGAGAGACCAGTTGAAGATCCTCACGCACGCCTACAAAACCTTATACGATCAAGGATCAGCCTACATCAACCACCAACTGAACTGCCATCAACCCACCAGACAACTGCACTCCTCACTACCTTCACACACACATCCCAAATCCGTTGAAGCTGCAGCAGTAGCCGTTCCTTCTCCCACTTCACCTCTAAGACGTGGAATGACCTGTCTCTCCACCTGCGAACAACACCATCCCCTGCAGACTACAGAAAGATGTTCAAGACCTGACTCTACGACAGAGACCTCGCACCCCAGGGCCCGCATGCCCTCAGGGGTAACAGTGCTGCGTTCTATATTTGCAAAAATAAAGATGCATGTCTACAGTCATTAATAGATCTATCAGGAGAATACGTTAATTAGCTTTGGTAACACTTTCTGGTGGAAACTTTATCTAACTGCACATTCCTATCACTTTAGAATAGACCACAGGTGCCACATTCATCCAGAGAATATTGTTGTAATGCTCCCAGGTCGTAAGGTGCCGTTGTGCAGCTCAATGTTAGCTCCATAGAGCCTTTAGGTGACAGAATGGACGCGCACTTAAGTGTCAACCCTGTGCACTAATGCAAGTTTTTTACTTTTTCCTTTCTGCGCCCTCAGACGCAGAAACATGAAGAAATGGTTGCTTATAATGTGAAGAGTACTAGCCTGGGACCCTTTCTGATGTTAACAAGAGGCCATTCCACAGAACACTGAACACTGTGGTGGGAGGGCAATGAGGAATATGTGGTTGGACAGAGTATCCAACAGAAAAAGCATTACCAAATGAAAGTAACTTAATATTCTGAAGGACAGTTATAAGCGCAGATTCAACTTAGAATAGATACCAAATCATTCACTTCCTAGGTGAAGGGTCTAAGAGTGAGCACAGACCAACAAGTCTTCTGGAACTGAATGGGAAAAGTGTCCTTCCTGCCAGATATGGCTGTCAAGGCAGTAGTGCTTCTTGAACTTATGGACCAATGCCCATGTCGCAGCATGGCAAAGACAGACACTCCTCATACCAACAGTATTATCGACCTTAGACCTAGTAGAATGGGCTCCCAGACTTTCAGGTTAGTTTTCATGGCTAGCAGATGACTGTCCACTTCTACAGGGCCTCTTCTGCACAATCTTCTCTTTCTTTGCTCTAGAGCCCCCACAAAAAGTTGACTTTCCACTCAATGATCCTTGGTACAATCTATCAAAACGCCCTCTCAAGGTCCAACCGATGCAGCGCCTCTTGCTCTTTCGAGGAGGAGCAAAAAATACTGGTAGACTGATGCACCGCCCAATGTGGAAGAAGTCACAACTTTAGGTAAAGAGGCTGCCCAAGTCAACTGGAAAACAACATTTTTTAGAGCGGTTTACTGACAGTGCCTGCAGGTCAGTCACACAAGTTGGAAACACTGTATTGAGGACGACCATCTTAAAGGTCTGGAGACACAGCAATCAACTATACTCAGGCTTGAACCTTATACACATAAGAAATGTCAAAATCAAGCTAAGGTCCCACTGTGGCGTAACAATTGCTTCATCACAACCAGTTATATCAAACAGGACAATTGGTCTGGCATAGAAAGGCTGAAAGGGCCGACAAGTAACCTTTTGCAGTATCCACTGCAATGCCTTGCTGACTTAAAGACAAAGCAAACAAAAGGGCGTACAGAAGCTTGGCCTGTAGTAAATCTGTGGCCTCAACACAATACCAGACTACAAATTTGTCCCAGCACCTGGCATAAATGTATTTAGTGGAGTGTCATCTTTCTGCGAAATGGTATCTCCCACCTCTGGTGGCAGATCAAAAGCAGATAATCACCTCTGCTCAATCCCCACATATTGTGGTGTAAGTTGAGTGGATTCAGGGTGAGGATCCTGCTCTTCTTCTGAGACAGGGGGCCCTAACAAAGTAGTAGCCTGATAGGAGGATCACACTCAACTGGCCCAATCCAAAGCCATCAGTATGACTTGGGGCCGGTCATTCTTGATCTTCTTTAGATTGCCAGGAGTGAGGGGTAGGGATGAGAAGGCATATAGTAGTTCCTTGCTCCATTCAAGCCAAAAAGTCTCCTAACACGTGTTCTTGCGGAAACTCCAGCATGCAAAATTGTTGACATTGAGCATTCTTAATGGTAACAAAACGATCCAGCCAGGATTCCTGCATTGGTGCAAGAGACCATGCACCACCTCTGGATATAGACACCATTTGTGAACTGCAAGATGTCATTTGGTCAGCTCATCCATTCTGAGATTCCAAAACCCCACCAGGTTTTAGGCACCCAGAAGATGCCCTTGTGCTCCAGCCACATCTAAAGACGCAAAGCCTCCTGATACAAGACCCAGGATTCCACTCTGCTCTGCTTGTTGCAGTATCACATGTTGGTGATGTCTACAGTGAAAATGTGCACTATAATTCCCTTGATGGATGGCAGGAAGGCCTTCAGGGGCTAAGTAAATGGCTTTTAGATCCATAGGTTGATGTGGCGCTGGCCCTCAACTTGAGACCAGTGTTCTCCATTCTTCACCTCACCCAGATTGCCCTGCCTAACCCAGTAGTGATGGGTTTGTCACCACTGTCAGCTGTGTGTGGGGTTGGGAGAGTGGACTACAGCAGGACAAACCGGTTTGTCAGCCACCACTGCATGTCTTGAGACATTCCTGTGAGACCTGTGTAGCATCAGAAAGAGGGCCTTGATGATGGGCATACTAGGATTTCAGGTTCACCGGCAAGGCTTACATGTGCCACCTGGTATAATAGACAAGAAAGATGCAGGAAGCTAAAAGGCCAAGAAGCCTAAGAGCCACCTTCACCTGGGTCGAGGATCAACTCAGAAACATGATAGTTCAACTGTCCTGGACTTGTTGCTGCTGGGGGAAACCCCAAAACTCCTCTGTGTCCAGCAGCACCCCAAAGAATGGTAGTCTCTGTGAGAAAATCAGGTGGGACTTTGGCTGCTTTACAGTAAAAAGCAACAATGTTAAAAGTCCTGCCATTGTCAGAAGGAGGCCCACAACTGACTGAGGCAAACCCGCCTTCAGCAGCCAGTCATCAAGCTACAGGAACTCCCAACCCCTGAAGATGGGTAGCGACCACTGCCATCAATTTTGTGAACACCCAAAGGGTGCAGGAGGCCAAAGGGGAGCACGTCAAACAGAAAATGCTTCTGGCCCATCTTGAATGCCAACTGATGCCTGTGGCACTGCAGGACAGGTATGTGTAAATATGCATCCTGCAAGTCCAAGGACACCTTCAAGTCTCCCAGGTCCAGAGAGGATAGATGTTGGGACAAAGTGAGCATTCTGAATGTATCCTTCTGTAGGAAGGCTTGCAGGAGGTCAGACATCCAAGATAGGCCAGAGGCCTGTTTCCTTAATCGGGATGAGGAAATAGTGGGAATAACAACCCTTGTCTTTCTTAGAGTGCAGAACCCTCTCTCTATGGCAGTTTTGGATAGCAACAGGCATAAGCAGAGAAAAAAATCTGTTCTTCCATTCTGGTGTCAGTGGGATATTTAGTATGGAGAAGAGAAAAAGTTGGGTATAGTTTGTTTGGAGAATTTGCAAGAGCGATCTGTGTGACGTGATGGATCACCAACCGAGGATGAACTGTTGGATTCCTGCCACCCACGACTGGCTGAGCATGCATCACTGGGGGTAAACGAAAGCAGCTTTCTGACTGTTGTGGAAGAGGAGTTGAAGCCTGGTGCCCCTGCTGGTCGGTGTGCTGCCATGTGGACCCACATTTGCAGTCCCAAAATGACTGGGTGTCTGCTGCATCAACAACTAGGGAGGCTGTCTACGCCTATACACCAAGCCTCTGGAACAGTGCCTACATTTTCAGAATAATACAAAAATTATTGGCAGCAGTCAACTGTTCCAAACAGCATTCTGTAGCTCTTTTGTCTTCAAAGTATTCCAAGGAAGAATCTGCCTTCTCACTGAAAAGGCAAGACCCACTTGAGGGCGTGTCCTCTAGAGAAGTATGCACATTACCAGAGAATCCAGTGGACCTCATCAGGCATCTTTAGGAAGGACAACACTGGTACCAACTGCCATGTCAAAGCAGTCAGTTATTAACAAATCAGCATGGAAAATATATGCTCCTGCCCACTATGAATTGTCCGAGCCAAACAGCCCCAACATCCTGCAGAACTGCGAGCAAGATCTTGCTGGACATGCCCCAAAGGACAAGCATGTGTCTGACAAGCAGATTGCATTTACTCATGGCAGTACCAAGGTGACAGGGGAAAACCTGAGTTTGCAAAAGAAATTAATGCTTTTGGATTCTCTATCATATGGAATTTGTTGGTATGAGTTACAGTTCACCCTACTGCTCGAAACCTGTACAATAAGATTCTCTGGAGTAGGGTGCTTGGTGAGGAAGTCCGGATCACCAAAGGCCAGTCTACGACAGCCGGCCATGTGCAGGCAGACAAATACATGTTTCAAGCAAGAAGCTATCATAGTACCTATGAAGCCATTAATAAATGGGAGCAAGTGCTCAGATTTAGAATGACCAGGATGTAGAGTTCTCATCACACCATTTGTTTTAGTCTTAATGGAGATCAGCTGTAATTCTAGTACCTCGTTTGGGCCTCAAAAACACCACTGCAAATGAGACACTTTCTCATTGGAGGAATTGTGAGGAAGTGTGAGTATGGAATATACGGAGGGATCCAAACCTAGTGCTGTTGCATGTCACAAACATCTTTGGGGGTTTGGGGTTGGGGGGTGTTGGACGAAGAGCACATGTCCTCAGAGAACATTATTATGGTTGGGCCTCAGGGTAGCAAAGGGAGATATTGCAAAACATGGAAGGATGTTGCTGTGCCGTCAGTTGAGGGGTGGGCTAAGAGCATGGACCACTGTATGGGTCTGGAGCTCCCAATCTACAAGGCACGAGGTTGCCCCAAGAAACATTCTAAGCTATGGGGAGGGTGGGTGGGGGCACAGGGAAAAAGCTTGAAACCGTGCGCAGATTCACCATGGATACCAGAGAGACCAAGGGGACCACTGGGGGTTTCTGAAGCCATTAGAAATGATGGGTATCAAGCTGTTGAGAGTGGAAGGGGATTGTGATAAGGATTTGGTATGTATTCTGAATTTCACCTGCTGGATTCATATGGTTGAAATGTTGTTCAGTACTAACATTTAAGAACGGCAAGTATTATGTGCTTACATATCTGACTTTCACCATAAGACCTAAACTCGGCATGGGCAGGTGTCAATGTTTATGAAGCAACAAAGGGCTGAGGCCTTAGAGTCAGTAAGAAGCCAGTTGCTGATATTCATCAGGCGCCACAACAAGCAAGTAATATCTCCAACATTGGAAAATTGGTCAGATGGCCAATGCACTCATCGTGCATAGATTTATCTATGTCTAGTGGGCATTTGGCACACAAAGAGGTGTGCCAACCATATGCAAAATTAAGCAACTATTTCTCAAGAACAGAATCAGTAAAGTCATTAACGTAATCGCTAAACCATCAAACTCAAGTTAGACACTTGAAACTAAGCGAGCCTCGCCCACCACCAGATTTATAAGCTTGTCATTAAAGCATTCCCCCAAAAATCCAAAATGGTGCCACAAGGTTCAATCAATCACCTGTTAATGAACATGCAATACTGTCCAATACTCTGTCCAAACAAATGTTTTAGAGACCATAACCAACCAATAACTCAGACTTAAATAATGATTTGAAAGACATCAGGTGAACAGACATCTACCCTAAACACTGAGAAAAACAAAAATGTGATACGTGGAGTTAGTTTAGACCACTTGTAATTCCGCTGGGAAACATTCCAGCGCTTCCAGTCCATAGTGTTTTTTGTACACTGTACCTCTCCTCACCGGTAACGACGATATGGAAACCAACCATGGTCATGCTCACATAAACAGTCCAGCACCAACTACCAGACCACATTGGTTCTGAAGAGGAACACAAGCAACCTGCGAACAATTTCAGTTATGACAGGCCCCATCTGTCAAATAAATTTGAGTCCTATGTGACTGTGAGCTACGGGGTCCATATCTGGTCACACATACAGCACTTAAGCCCTCCTGAGTAATTACCATACCATGAGATTTATTCAGCTCACTACTGTTTTATTTTTCTAAGTAAGATGCCTTAAGTGCTGTATCACTCAGCCTATGTGTATCTTTGTCATTGTTTCCTGTGACCCTCAGTGAATGGAGTGTAACTCAGAACAGCTGTCAATTTCCAGTTAACTGCTATCACTCAAAGCAAGGATACCCAAAAGCAGAGCTCTAGATGTCTCAGAAGATGTGCCTTAGGATCAGCTTGGGTCTTTGCAAAAGCGCAAATAGGCTAATTTAACAACATTCTTCTGCCGCTGTGACACCTCACAACATTTAAGAATGAGATGTTAGAATGGATAGACACAGCAGGCGCGCCAGTTCAATTAAGCTTCAAAGACACTTCAATATGGGCCGGAGGAGCACCTACAACGCTATTTGGTGTCAAGCATGTCATAAAGCTCAGGATTTTACCCAACTAAACTTGTACACACCTGATTAGGATCCAGAGAGTTTTGTCTAAAAGGAGGGCAACCACCATCTACGCAAGAGGCATGTACAAAGAATGGACAACTCACCTGAGTATGCTGACATTTTCTCTGCTACTGGTAACTTACTACTGGATACAAACAATGTGCCAAATCCAAATATGGAAGGCTACCTACAACATGGATTTAAAAGTGCATTTCGGGAGAGACAAACAGTACCAATTCAGGCCAGGTTTGCTCATCACCTACACACTGCAAACACAAAACGTGTTGGTCAGCTTTGAAGATGGCACTTCAAGAACATTTCTCAATTCCAATGTCAACAGCTTATTCAGAGGAAGAAGAACAAATACATGCTTCACGTGGCTGATATGGAACTCTTGATGTTCATCTACAAGCCAGGAAACTGTTTGTCTCACTGATTTCACTACAGGTTAACTGTTTAGTTCCTAATGATCAATCTCTAAGGGAAATGTCAAGATGTACAGGTAGGATTAATCATTGGCTGTGGGTTCAACCTCGTCCAGGGAGCAGCCAATTTAGTAACAAGACATTTCTGAAAGCTCTAGTTTATTTGACGCACTAAGAAAACATTTTAAACAGGTTTGCTTTGCAACTTTATATCCACAGTTGTGAACCTTAGATACTTTTGGCCTGTAGGCATTTATGTTACCTAATTAATTTGCTTTAATAATTTTGTTTTAATGGTATGGACAGCTTTATTCACAGCAGTTGTATGTATTTATTCTTTGCTTTCCAATGATAAACCTTTAATTCAGAAGACACACTATAATCGCTTATTGTCACCTCTAGTTCTAGAAATACAATTCCAGTAATGATAAATCACTTTCACTGTATTCAATCAGATTATGATAGCCCCACCTCAATAATAGCTCAAAGTACATTACAGAGCAAAAACACAATAAGCTTAATTAACCTCTGTTGTCAACGAAGAAATATCTGAGCGGAAACAAAGAATAACATGAGGATTATATTATTTAATAATATTTACTATAACTATTCTCCTGTATGTCTCTTCTAGTTATCTAAATCAATTCCTCTCTGCAGCACCAAACAAATTTATGTCAGGAAGGTCGCTCAATCTCTCATCTTCAATTCATTTGCATAGCGGTACCCAAGCAGTATACTTAAAAAGACTTCATACAATAAGTCTGCCATGGGGCAACACAAGGCGAAATGTCATAATGCAATGTTGTCTTAACCACAGCTCCACTATTGCCCCCATTTAACAACCTGAGAAAGCCTCTCATGGCTTTGCACAAAGCCCGTCATCTCGGTCTCCACTATTTGCAGAAATCACTCATAAAAAGGAAGTCAATGTCAAAAGCAGTCAAAATTGTGTCAAAGTGGTTGAAATTTAGAAGATCTCATGGATAATGGTGCTAACCCATTCATATTATAATCTCATAATCTCTTGAAATCACAGCATAACTCAGCAGCCATCATATTCCTTTGGTCAAGATATCACTCTGGCCCAAAAAAACGTAAAAATATGGATGTCACCTGGAATTAGGACCTCAATAAAACTTTCAGATTGAGGCAAGGTCAAGAAACAATTTTCTTTGGGCTCAACTACCTCATGTGCTCTTTCAAACATATTCCTTGTGAGCAGCTTAACATGAATGTGTGGACCATGATAAATGCAAAATACGAGGATGTAAACATACTATAATCTTTGATGCCCAACATACCAAAATGAGAGACTGTGCAGAATGAGGCAAAACATGTGATCTTCAGTTAATGAAAATGTAGCTTGGTAAGAAGAAAACCAAGATCAAATGATAGAAAATGTTTGAGTATGTTAATGCTTTGCTTAGTTAAATCAGGAAAATGGATTACACATACTAACGATGCTTCTCCATAAAGTGTTACATACTGAAAGAAAACAGGTATTTGGATTGGCCAATTCACTTGGAAATGTGACCCAACCTTTAGGAAAGGGTGCAAGTCAGTTCTCATGACCACTCTGTACATGTGTATTTAAAGATAGCGTTCTTGTATGGTTAATGTTTATAGTTTCTCATTCCACACATGGATGTGATCAAAAATAAAAACGTAGTTTTAACCTGTTTAGTGTGGGTGTCCGCCACTGGCCGATGCCCACACTACCTCCTTGGTGTGGGTCAGGACCAGTGGCCGACATCAGGGAGGGGGGGTTAAAAAATCCTCCGGTGCAATGCACTGGAGGATTTTTATTTTCTTCATTCCGGGAGAGGCGGAAGAACCACCGAGTTCCCCCACCCCCCTCTATGTGTTGCCAAGGGAAAGTACACGTGTATGAAAAAAAAATTTATGTAGAGAGTTAGTCTCGCTCTACATATATATGAGACAAATCTATGGTGAGTGTGTGTGTTGGAGCCACAATTGCCTCCCCCCCCCCAGGGAAACCACACATACATAAAAGTGATATATATGGAAAATGTCACTTACCCACTGTACATCTGTTCGTGGCATGTTCCGCTGCAGATTCACATGCTATGCACAGGTCCTGCCATCTAGTGTTGGGCTCCGAGTGTTACAAGTTGTTTTTCTTCGAAGAAGTCTTTTCGAGTCACGGGACCGAGTGACTCCTCCTTTCCGGCTCCATTGCGCATGGGCATTGACTCCATCTTAGATTGTTTTCCCGCAGAGGGTAAGGTAAGAGTGATAGAGTGTAAAGAAAGAGATGTCCATGCAATGGAATAAAGATGTATATACATATGTACAAATTTTAAATGTAACTTAAACGGCTACAGGCGCCTGGGGAGGAGGGAGGGCGCATGTGAATCTGCAGCGGAACATGCCACGAACAGATGTACACTGGGTAAGTGACATTTTCCGTTCAATGGCATGTGTAGCTGCAGATACACATGCTATGCACAGACTACAAAGTAGTTCTCCTCCCCTAAGCGGTGGTCAGCCTGTAGGAGTTGAAGTTGTTTGAAATAGTGTTCTTAGTAAGGCCTGTCCTACTGTGGCCTGTTGTGTTGCTAACACATCTACACAGTAATGCTTGGTAAATGTATGAGGTGTTGACCAAGTGGCTGCTTTGCAGATTTCTGTCATTGGTATATTTCCTAGAAATGCCATTGTTGCTCCTTTTTTCCTGGTGGAATGAGCTTTTGGTGTAATTAACAGCTGTCTTTTAGCCTTTAGGTAGAAAGTTTGGATACATTTCACTATCCATCTGGCTATGCCTTGTTTTGATATAGGATTACCACTATGGGTTTTTTGGAATGCGACAAACAACTGTTTCGTTTTCCTAAATGATTTTGTTCTGTCGATGTAATACATGAAAGCTCTCTTAATATCTAATGTATGTAGTGCTCTTTCTGCCACTGAGTCTGGCTGTGGGAAGAAGACTGGAAGTTCCACTGTGATTTAAATGAAACGGTGAGATGACTTTTGGTAGAAATGTAGGGTTTGTGCAAAGTACAACCTTATGATTGTGTACTTGTATAAAGGCTTGTTCAATAGTGAATGCTTGTATTTCACCAACTCTCCGGAATGAAGTGATTGCCACTAGAAATGCTACTTTCCAAGTTAGGAATTGAATCTGACATGAGTGCATGGGTTCAAAGGGTGGACCCATGAGTCGTGTGAGTACAATGTTAAGAGTCCATGAAGGTACTGGTGGCGTTCTTGGAGGTATGATTCGTTTTAGACGCCCCATGAAAGCTTTGATGACTGGCACTCTAAATAGAGATTTGGTTTGTTTATTTTGCCAATAAGCAGAAATTTCTGTGAGATGTATCTTGATGGATGAAAAAGCTAAATTAGATTTTTGTAGGTGGAGTAAATAACTTACAATGTCTTGTATGGTTGCGTCCAAGGGTGTTATGTGTTTTGCTTGACAGTAGAAAACAAATCTTTTCAATTTGTTAGCATAACACTGCCTGGTGGTAGGTTTTCTTGCCTGTTTAATCACTTCCATACATTCTGGTGGAAGATTTAGATATCCAAACTCTAAGATTTCAGGAGCCAGATTGCCAGATTGAGCATTGCTGGATTGGGGTGTCTGATCTGTTGTTTGTTTATGTCAACAGGTCTGGTCTGTTTGGGAGTTTGATGTGTGGTACTACTGACAGGTCTAGCAATGTGGTGTACCATGGTTGACGTGCCCACGTTGGTGCTATAAGTATGAGTTTGAGTTTGTTTTGACGCAGTTTGTTGACCAAAAATGGCATGAGCGGGAGAGGGGGGGGGGGGGGGGGGGGAGGGAATGTAAGCAAATATCCCTGACCAGTTGATCCATAGAGCATTGCCCTTGGATAGAGGGTATGGGTACCTGGACGCGAAGTTTCGGCATTTTGCGTTGTGGTTGGTGGCGAACAGATCTATGTCTGGTGTCCCCCACTGACAAAAGTATTTGTGAAGTACTTGGGGGTGAATTTCCCACTCGTGGGTTTGTTGGTGATCTCGACTGAGGTCTGCTAATTGATTGTGAATTCCTGGAATGTACTGAGCTACCAGGTGTATGTTGTTGTGAATTGCCCAATGCCAAATATTTTGTGCTAGAAGGCAAAGTTGGGATGAGTGGGTTCCTCCCTGTTTGTTTAGGTAGTACATTGTTGTCATATTGGGCCGGGTGTATCAAAGGGTTTTACCCATTCTGTGTCAATAGGAAAATGCTTTGGTACATATGGCCCATTGTCTGTTCTGACAAGAATGTGTTTGTGACCAAGAAGAGGTTGAAAGGCTCTTAGTGCTAGGGACACTGATAGCAGTTCTAAGTGATTTATGTGAAATTGTTTTTGTTTGTTGGCCCATTGTCCCTGAATATTGTGATTGTTGAGGCGTGCTCCCCATCCAATCATTGATGCATCTGTTGTAAGAATGGCGTGAGGCACAGGGTCTTGAAATGGCCACCATTTGTTTAAATTTGTGGGATTCCACCACTGAAGCGAAATGTGTGTTTGGCGGTCTATCAACACTAGATCTTGGAGATGACCATGTGCCTGCGACCATTGTTTTGCAAGGCACTGTTGTAAGGGCCGCATGTGTAACCTTGCGTTTGGGACAATGGCGATGCATGATGCCATCATACCCAACAGTTTCATGACAAATCGGACAGTGTAGTGTTGGTTTGGCTGAATTTTTGGCAATATGGTGTGGAACGATTGCACTCTTTGTGGGCTTGGGCTTGCAAGCGCTTTTTGGGTGTTTAATGTGGCCCCTAAGTACTGCTGAATTTGCGCTGGTTGCAGGTGTGACTTTTGGTAATTTATTGAGAACCCTAGTGTGCGTATGGTGTTTATTACAGAACGTGTGTGATGTTGGCACTGTTTTTGAGTGTTGGCTTTAATTAGCCAATCGTCGAGATATGGGAAAACATGTATATGTTGTCTCCTTATGTATGCTGCGACTACGGCAAGGCATTTTGTAAAGACTCTGGGAGCTTTTGTTAACCCGAAGGGTAATACTTTGAACTGTTAGTGTTTTCCTTGTATTACAAATCTGAGATATTTTCTGTGAGCTTGATGGATGGGTATGTGAAAAAATGCATCTTTTAGATCCAGTGTTGCCATAAATTCTTCCTGTTGTAACAGTGGGACTACATCTTGCAGCGTTACCATGTGAAAGTGTTCTGATCGGATGTAGAGATTGAGAGTCCTGAGATCTAATATTGGTCTTAATGTTTTGTCCTTTTTGTGAATAAGGAAGTACAGGGAGTAAACCCCTGTTCCTTTTTGATGATGTGGCACAAGTTCTATGGCTTGTTTGAGTAATAGTGCCTGTACTTCTTTTGGGGGAATGTCTGGAGGAATGTGTGTGAACTCTATGCAGTAACCATGTTGGATAATGGATAGTACCCAGGTATCTGTAGTGATGTTTAACCATTGGTCTTGGAACTTTTGTGGTCTTCCTCCCACAGGGGAAGTGTGGTGAGAGAAGGTGGTGGTCAAGTCACTGTTTGTTATTAGTGGTTTGTTTTGAGGATTGGTATTTTCCTCTAGATTTGGGGAATTGTCCTCTGTAGGATCCCCGAAATCCCCCTCTCTGATAATGTGTCTGGTAAGAGGGCTTGGCTTGTGAGGTAGATGGCTCGGAAGGTTGTGGCCTGAAGCCTCCCCTATATTGAGGCTTTCGAAATGAGCCTCTGTATTGGGATGAATAAAGCGCTCCCATCGCTTTGTGTCCTGCCATTTGATAAAGTTTGTTTTGACCAATGACTTTGTGTTTCACCACTGCGCATATTAGTTGCTCAATGTTCACCAGTAGCACATGGTATGTTTTGTTCAGTTGAGCCGCCTATTGGCTTTGACATGGCATTAGCCATTACTTTCTGTATTCAGTTTAGCCGTCTATGGGCTTTGACATTGCATTAGTCATTACATTCTGTATTGTGCCTTTTGGCTTTGACATGGCATTAGCCATTACTTTCTGTATTCAGTTGAGCCGCCTATGGGCTTTGACATTGCATTAGCCATTACATTCTGTATTCTGCCTATTGGCTTTGACATGCTGTATCCAGTCTAGCCGCCTATTGGCTTTGACATTGCATGCCTATTGACTTTGACATGATGTATTCAATTTAGCTGCCTATTGACTTTGACATGCTATTAGATATTCTGCCTATTGGCTTTGACATGATATCATATATTACATTTTGTATTCAGCTTAACTGCCTATTGGCTTTGACATGCTGTATCCAGTCTAGCCGCCTATTGGCTTTGACATTGCATGCCTATTGACTTTGACATGATGTATTCAATTTAGCTGCCTATTGACTTTGACATGCTATTAGATATTCTGCCTATGGGCTTTGACATGATATTATATATTGCATTTTGTATTCAGCTTAACTGCCTATTGGCTTTGACATGATATTCAGCTCCGCTGCCTATTGGCTTTGACATGATATTATACATTGCATTTTATATTCAGCTCAGCTGCCTATGGGCTTTGACATGATATAAGACATTGCATTTTGTATTCAGCTTAGATGCCTATTGGCTTTGACATGACACTAGACATTGCATTTGATATTTAGGTTAGCTGCCTATTGCCTTTAACATGACATTGCATTTGATATTTAGGTTAGCTGCCCATTGCCTTTAACGTGGAGTTCTGTATTTTTCCAAGCTGTGTTTTTGCACCAGAGAACCAAGATGTTTTGCTCTCACAGTAGACTAGACCTGATAAGAGAGAGTACATGGGCGTCGTTTCTCTTCCCTTGAGCTTGGGAACAGGAGTAGTCTTGGAGACCTGGCCAGTCTCCAAAAGGCTTGCTCAGTTTCCCAGGTCTGAGAGGAGGGGGCACACCTTTGTAACGAATGTAACAGGCTGCAGAGAGTCAGATTCGAATCTGCCGGACCTCGTGCTGGAGCTTGGCGCAGGCTGCCAGCAATCCCGTGTGGGTAGATGAATCTCTCTTTCTCGCGGTTGACAGGGGTCCTCAGCTTGCAGACCTTAGAAAGATGAAGCTGTGAATAGTTCCCACACGGTGAAGTATTTGTTTTGCTTTGCATTCAATATCTTATAAATATAACCTGCTGTGTATATTGCAAACTGATATATTTTGTTTGATTAACGCGGACTTGAAAGCTACTAATTCGTCATTCATTCATAAACATTGTGGTTGGGGAAGAATAAAATAACAATAAAAGTCTTCCTTGACCTCAGAAGTGCATTTCTGTTGTGTTATGTTAGTGCTTAGAAACTAAATAAGAGGAAAGCACTACAATTGGTACCTGGAGTCGTGGGGTCGGTCATTAAGAGGTGATTAAAGGGGTTTGACGAGTTAGTAGATTTCTAAGTGCACACTTTAAAAGTGTAATTGTTTTTGTTGTTTGGAGAATTACAGAAATTGTTTTCTGTTTGGAGAATCACAGTAGCACGGCAGACCATGTCTGAGAATACATGTGTTGATGAACTGCCTGATGGTGCTAAGAAAAACTGTGAATTGTTTTCTGTTTGGGGAATTACAGAAGAAAATGCATGTGTAGCTAAAAGGCCTGATAATGCTTTGAGAAATAATTCCCGTTGTATATATGTAGAAAAAGTGTGTTTTGGAAGTAATGATGACAGAAAGGTCTGGATACCTTTATCTGCTTACAGAGAAATGCAGGAGAAATGTAGGCAGTTGGAACATGAAAATAGGAATTTACGTGAGCAAATTAGCCAGGATACAATAATTCAAAATAATGCTGAAAGTTATAAAAATGAAGAATCTTTCTTGTCCCATTCCAGTAATGAGGGGGTTAAGACAGCTCCGAGCTGCACTGAGTTTCCGTGTGAGCCAGGGTTTTTGGCAGCCAAAATGCATTCCTTAACTGATAACACGGAGGAGAGAGACCAGAATGTGATTTACGAGTTACCGTTGCAAAATGCACAAGTAAAACGAAAGATTTTAGAGCAAGACACCCCGAGTTTCATTAGCTTGTTTGATTTTTGGAAAAAGAATAGCCCTCATTTGAGTGAAATCCTAACACTTTTGTATATGGTCACTGTGAAAAATTATATGCAGTTGCGCGCTTGTGATTTGGCAAATGAAATAATGCAGACTTTAGGTTTCTGCGCAGTGCAAGAAGGAAATACTTATGTACATGTAATTCAAGAACAAGGGAAGAAAATACTGCCCCTAGCTAGAATCATACAATGGATCTGGTACTTGCAAGACAGGGCTAGAGTACCACAGATAAAAGAATTACCAATGAAGTTGTGTGCACCATTTGAATTCGTGTCCACTGAAGATAAAAAGCATGTTTGTTTTACTAATGATTCATTGACTGAAATGTTGTTTTCTGGCACCGTAGAAGGAACAGCGTTGTATAATGTGTGTCAGATCTTAAAGCAAGAGCTACGTGAGATGTGTCATTTTTATGCTGATTTTTGGTTCTTTGATAATGTTTTAGCACCTAACTGGTTCAATTACCTTGCAGATGTTAATGAGAAAAATGCAGAGAGAGAAGTGTTCACCCAGAATTCTGCCTTAGTGGGGATGGCTATGTGGGTGCACCAGAAATGTGAAAAAGCCACTTACAGGTGGGCAGAGATGAGAGAGATGCACATTCCCCTAGATTTGATAAAAACTGTGCAGCATGCACAAAAGCAATCTGTCATGCAAGCAGTCACAGAGCAGTTGGGGAGAGGAAAGTTGCCAGAACAGAAATGGCAAATTGATCAGGTTTTAGGGAGAGTGATTGCTGCAAATTACCAAGGAAAAATCGAAATTATGCTGATACCTAGAAAAGAATCTGATTTATTCATACAAATTGGAGACAGAATGGCCCAAATTGGCAAAAGTGCAGTGAATGGAGGTTTGGTAAAGAATGAGTCTGCCCCAGCCCTTCTGACAGTGCAAGAAAAGGGAAGCTGTGGCGCAGCAGATAAAAACCTCAGTACTGATGTGTGGGCTGAAGCCCCAAGTGATCCTCCAGAACCTGCAGAAAATATAACAAAGGGCCTCAAAAACGTCCTGCTGATTATAAAACAGGGAAAGAAAGAGGAAGGGTGCAGTTTAAATGAAAAATGTTATTTGCAAGAAAAGTCATACTTGTTTCTTTTGCAGATCCTACCACGTTTCGCCACTGTCCCTGAGTGCGCTGTGTGGTCCCCCTTCCGGTGTGTGCGTGTGGGGTCGGGGAAGGGACCGAATCCCCAACCTGAACCTGGCTGAGTAAAGTGCCAGCACCATGGATCCATTTTGCGCAAACTGCGCCTTCAGTTCAAGTTCAACTTGTTTGCTGTGTTTTTTTTTTTCCCTCTCGTATGGAACTCTGACTTTTGCTTATCTTCCAGCAAACCTTTCAGGTGGACCGTGCACCTTTACATGAGCAGAACTCATGCCACATCAAATTGCTAACACTGTTGAATTAGAGACTCATTCAGAAAAAAAAAAAAAAAAAAAAATTGCCCAGTCTTTTCTATGTAGATGTATCTGATGTGAAAGATTATGAGATCAATGTGTTAATTCAGTTCTATTGCTTTACAGGGATTGTTTTGATCATTCAAATCTGATTGGCTGATAATGTTTTTTTTTGTGCTGATGTTTTTTTTTTTGTTTGTTTGAAATATGAGATATGTGAAACAAAAATTCATTGGTCAAAGGGCGGAATGTCCTGCCATTTGATAAAGTTTGTTTTGACCAATGACTTTGTGTTTCACCACTGCGCATATTAGTTGCTCAATGTTCACCAGTAGCACATGGTATGTTTTGTTCAGTTGAGCCGCCTATTGGCTTTGACATGGCATTAGCCATTACTTTCTGTATTCAGTTTAGCCGTCTATGGGCTTTGACATTGCATTAGTCATTACATTCTGTATTGTGCCTTTTGGCTTTGACATGGCATTAGCCATTACTTTCTGTATTCAGTTGAGCCGCCTATGGCCTTTGACATTGCATTAGCCATTACATTCTGTATTCTGCCTATTGGCTTTGACATGCTGTATCCAGTCTAGCCGCCTATTGGCTTTGACATTGCATGCCTATTGACTTTGACATGATGTATTCAATTTAGCTGCCTATTGACTTTGACATGCTATTAGATATTCTGCCTATTGGCTTTGACATGATATCATATATTACATTTTGTATTCAGCTTAACTGCCTATTGGCTTTGACATGCTGTATCCAGTCTAGCCGCCTATTGGCTTTGACATTGCATGCCTATTGACTTTGACATGATGTATTCAATTTAGCTGCCTATTGACTTTGACATGCTATTAGATATTCTGCCTATGGGCTTTGACATGATATTATATATTGCATTTTGTATTCAGCTTAACTGCCTATTGGCTTTGACATGATATTCAGCTCCGCTGCCTATTGGCTTTGACATGATATTATACATTGCATTTTATATTCAGCTCAGCTGCCTATGGGCTTTGACATGATATAAGACATTGCATTTTGTATTCAGCTTAGATGCCTATTGGCTTTGACATGATACTAGACATTGCATTTGATATTTAGGTTAGCTGCCTATTGCCTTTAACATGACATTGCATTTGATATTTAGGTTAGCTGCCCATTGCCTTTAACGTGGAGTTCTGTATTTTTCCAAGCTGTGTTTTTGCACCAGAGAACCAAGATGTTTTGCTCTCACAGTAGACTAGACCTGATAAGAGAGAGTACATGGGCGTCGTTTCTCTTCCCTTGAGCTTGGGAACAGGAGTAGTCTTGGAGACCTGGCCAGTCTCCAAAAGGCTTGCTCAGTTTCCCAGGTCTGAGAGGAGGGGGCACACCTTTGTAACGAATGTAACAGGCTGCAGAGAGTCAGATTCGAATCTGCCGGACCTCGTGCTGGAGCTTGGCGCAGGCTGCCAGCAATCCCGTGTGGGTAGATGAATCTCTCTTTCTCGCGGTTGACAGGGGTCCTCAGCTTGCAGACCTTAGAAAGATGAAGCTGTGAATAGTTCCCACACGGTGAAGTATTTGTTTTGCTTTGCATTCAATATCTTATAAATATAACCTGCTGTGTATATTGCAAACTGATATATTTTGTTTGATTAACGCGGACTTGAAAGCTACTAATTCGTCATTCATTCATAAACATTGTGGTTGGGGAAGAATAAAATAACAATAAAAGTCTTCCTTGACCTCAGAAGTGCATTTCTGTTGTGTTATGTTAGTGCTTAGAAACTAAATAAGAGGAAAGCACTACACTTTGGCAGTGTCGGCGTCTTTTTTAATCTTGTCTATGGCTGTGTCAACCTGTGTGCTGAATAACTGTTGCTGATTAAAAGGCATGTTGAGGACAGCTTGTTGGATTTCAGTTTTAAAACCTGATGACCTGAGCCATGCATGTCGCCTAATGGTGACAGCCGTATTTATAGTTCTTGCGGCTGTATCTGCGGAGTCTAGCGCCAACCTTATTTGATTGTTCGTAATTGCCTGTCCCTCCTTTACTACCGGCTGGGCTCTCTTCTGTTGGTTTTTGGGGAGATACTGAATAATGTCCTTCATCTCATCCCAGTGAGCCCTATTGTACCTAGCTAGTAGGGCCTGCAAATTAGCTATGCATCACTGATTGGCTGCCTGCGACACCACCCTTTACCCTGCATCATCGAATTTCTTGCTTTCTTTATCTGGAGGGGGTGTATCTCCAGAGGACTGTGAGTTAGCCCTTTTCCTTGCTGCGATGACCACTACTGAATCTAGGGGCAGCTGTTGTGTGATAAAAATGGGGTCTGAGGGTGGTGGCTTGTATTTTTTTTCTACCCTTGGGGTTATAGCCCTCCCTTTAACCGGTTCTTGGAATATTTGCTGCACATGTTTGAGCATACCGGGGCGCATGGGTAGGCTTTGGTATGTGGCATGAGTTGAGGACAATGTATTGAACAGGAAGTCGTCCTCCAGAGGTTCTGTGTGCATGGTCACATTGTGAAATGCTGCTGCCCTAGCTAGGACCTGTGTATATGAGGTGCTATCCTCAGGTGCCGATGGCTTAGATGGGTAGCACTCTGGACTATTGTCTAGTGTCCTTGTGGATTTTTATACTGGCCTGTTTTTCATCAAAATCCTCCATTTGTTGCAATTCCTCATCAAATCTATGGCTTTTTAAAAAATTGTTTCTAAAGTCCATGCTCCTCTGTGTAGGAATGTTTTTTCGGCTCTGAAGCCGTTTTTTTCGGCACCGATGGGCCTGGAGTAGTTGTTGGCCTCGGTTCCGAAAGTGACTTTCAGGGTTTCGACTCGATGGGTCGGTGTTGTATGATTTCAGAGCCTGTGCCTCGGCTCGAGTCCGAAGGCTTTGTTACTGGTGTGGCCTTTTTCTGTGCCGAAGAGGTTACTTGGTCACCGTCGCTTTTTTACGGGTAGAGCCATGGCCTTCCGGCAGTGGCGTCCCCGAGGCCTTGTATTTGGGCTTGGTTTGGGTCGGGGCAAGCGTACTCACGTGCTGGCCCGCTGTTAGTGGTCGGTCGATGTCGGACTCTTAAAGTCTTTTTCGAACAGAAGGATTTACAGGCTTCGCAGGTATCCTCTCGATGATCCGGAGATAAACACAGGTTACAAACCAGATGTTGATCTGTGTAGGGATACTTGGCGTGGCACCAAGGGCAGAATCTAAACGGGGTCCAGTCCATGAGGCTTCGACGATACTTTTGGTCGGGCCGACCAGGCCCAAGTTGGGCGCAGGTACCCCGAAGGGCGATCAAAGATGTGTATCCGCCGGTACAGAGGTGTCTATGCTGGATGAGACGTGACTGAAAACAATATCGACGAATTTAGAGGGTTTGGAAGATTTTTCCGACTCGAACAACCGGAAGTGAAGAGAAACACGTCCGAACCCGATGGCGGAAAGAAAACAATCTAAGATGGAGTCGATGCCCATGCGCAATGGAGCCGAAAAGGAGGAGTCACTCGGTCCCGTGACGCGAAAAGACTTCTTCGAAGAAAAACAACTTGTAACACTCCGAGCGCAACACTAGATGGCAGGACCTGTGCAGCATAGCATGTGTATCTGCAGCTACACATGCCATCGAACAATATATATATATTGAAAATGTCACTTACCCAGTGTACATCTGTTCGTGGCATTAGACGCTGCAGATTCACATGTTGTGCATAGTCCGCCGTCTGGTGTTGGGTCGGAGTGTTACAAGTTGTTTTTCTTCTAAGAAGTCTTTTCGAGTCACGAGACCGAGGGACTCCTCCTCCTTTGTTCCATTGCACATGGGCGTCGACTCCATGTTAGATTGTTTTCCCCGCAGAGGGTGAGGTAGGAGTTGTGTATGTTAGTAATAGTGCCCATGCAATGGATTGAATAAGTATGTACCAAATAAGGTTTAAGTAATATATTTACAAATGTACAAATGTTGAAGATAACTTCCAAACGGCTACAGGCTCCCGGGGAGGCGGGTGGGCACATGTGAATCTGCAGCAACTAATGCCACGAACAGATGTACACTGGGTAAGTGACATTTTCAGTTCGATGGCATGTGTAGCTGCAGATACACATGTTGTGCATAGACTAGTAAGCAGTTATCTCCCCAAAAGCGGTGGCTCAGCCTGTAGGAGTGGAAGTAGTCTGAAATAAAGTTCTTAGTACGGCTTGACCTACTGTGGCTTGCTGTGCGGATAGCACGTCTACACAGTAGTGCTTAGTAAATGTGTGAGGCGTAGACCATGTGGCTGCCTTACATATCTCGTTCATTGGAATGTTTCCTAGGAAGGCCATGGTAGCGCCTTTCTTTCTGGTTGAATGTGCCCTTGGTGTAATGGGCAGCTCTCTCTTTGCTTTGAGGTAGCAGGTTTGGATGCACTTAACTATCCATCTGGCTATACCTTGTTTTGATATTGGGTTTCCTGTATGAGGTTTTTGAAATGCAATAAACAGTTGTTTTGTTTTCCTAATTTCTTTTGTTCTGTCAATGTAGTACATTAATGCTCTTCTGATGTCTAATGTATGTAGTGCCCTTTCAGCTACTGAGTCTGGCTGTGGGAAGAACACTGGTAGTTCTACCGTTTGATTTAAGTGGAACGGTGAAATAACTTTTGGTAAAAATTTAGGATTGGTTCTTAGGACTACCTTATTTTTGTGTATTTGAATAAAAGGTTCTTGTATAGTAAACGCCTGAATTTCACTTACTCTTCTTAGAGATGTGATGGCAATGAGAAATGCAACCTTCCACGTTAAGAATTGCATTTCGCAAGAGTGCATGGGTTCAAAAGGTGGGCCCATGAGTCTTGTTAAGACGATGTTGAGGTTCCATGAAGGAACAGGTGGTGTTCTTGGTGGTATAATTCTTTTTAGGCCTTCCATAAACGCCTTAATGACAGGTATCCTAAATAGTGAAGTGAATGGGTAATCTGCAGGTATGCAGATATTGCTGCGAGGTGTATTTTTATGGAAGAGAAGGCTAGATTTGATTTTTGTAAATGTAGTAAGTATCCTACTACATCCTTTGGAGATGCATGTAATGGTTGAACTTGCATATTATGGCAGTAGCAAACACATCTTTTCCATTTGCTTGCGTAGCAGTGTCTAGTGGATGGTCTTCTAGCTTGTTTTATGACTTCCATACATTCTTGGGTGAGGTTTAAATGTCCGAATTCTAGGATTTCAGGAGCCAGATTGCTAGATTCAGCGATGCTGGGTTTGGATGCCTGATCTGTTGATTGTGTTGAGTTAACAGATCTGGCCTGTTGGGTAACTTGACATGGGGTACTACTGACAGGTCTAGTAGTGTTGTGTACCAAGGTTGTCTTGCCCATGTTGGTGCTACTAGTATGAGTTTGAGTTTGTTTTGACTCAATTTGTTTACTAGATATGGAAGGAGAGGGAGAGGGGGAAAAGCGTACACAAATATCCCTGACCAGTTCATCCATAGAGCATTGCCTTGAGACTGCCTGTGTGGGTACCTGGATGCGAAGTTTTGGCATTTTGCGTTCTCTTTTGTTGCAAATAGGTCTATTTGAGGTGTTCCCCAAATCTTGAAGTAAGTGTTTAGAATTTGGGGGTGAATCTCCCATTCGTGGACCTGTTGGTGATCTCGAGAGAGATTGTCTGCTAGTTGATTTTGGATCCCTGGAATAAATTGTGCTATTAGGCGAATGTGGTTGTGAATTGCCCATTGCCATATCTTTTGTGCCAGTAGACACAGCTGTGTCGAGTGTGTTCCCCCTTGTTTGTTTAGATAATACATTGTTGTCATGTTGTCTGTTTTGACAAGAATGTATTTGTGGGTTATGATGGGTTGAAATGCTTTCAACGCTAGGAATACTGCTAACAATTCGAGGTGATTTATATGCAGCTTTGTTTGATGTACGTCCCATTGTCCTTGGATGGTGTGTTGACTGAGGTGTGCTCCCCACCCTGTCATGGAAGCATCTGTTATCATCACGTATTGTGGCACTGGGTCTTGGAAAGGCCGCCCCTTGTTTAAATTTATACTGTTCCACCATAGAAGCGAGATGTATGTTTGGCGGTCTATCAACACCAGATCTAGAAGGTGACCCTGTGCATGTGACCATTGTGATGCTAGGCACTGTTGTAAGGGCCTCATGTGCAGTCTTGCGTTTGGGACAATGGCTATGCATGAGGACATCATGCCTAGGAGTTTTAATACCATCTTTGCCTGTATCTTTTGTGTTGGATACATGGCTTGTATAACCTTGTGAAAATTTTGAACCCTTTGTGGACTTGGAGTGGCTATTCCCTTTGTTGTGTTGATTGTTGCTCCTAAGTATTGCTGTGTTTTGCACGGCAGAATGTGAGATTTTGTATAGTTGATGGAGAAACCGAGTTTGTAGAGGGTTTGTATGACATAATCCGTGTGGTGTAAACACTTTGTTAGGGAGTTGGTCTTGATTAGCCAATCGTCTAGGTACGGGAATACGTGTATTTGCTGCCTTCTGATGTGTGCAGCTACTACTGCCAGGCATTTTGTAAATACTCTTGGTGCGGTTGTTATACCGAACGGCAACACTTTGAATTGGTAATGTATTCCTTTGAATACGAACCTTAGGTATTTCCTGTGCGAGGGATGTATCGGTATGTGGAAATACGCGTCCTTTAGATCTAAGGTTGTCATGTAATCTTGTTGCTTTAGCAGTGGTAACACGTCTTGTAGCGTGACCATGTGAAAGTGCTCTGATTTGATGTAGGTGTTTAGTGTTCTGAGATCTAGGATTGGTCTCAGTGTTTTGTCCTTTTTTGGTATTAGAAAGTACAGTGAGTAAACTCCTGTGTTTTTTTGTGTACATGGTACCAATTCTATTGCGTCCTTTTGCAGTAATGCCTGAACTTCCAGTTCTAGAAGGTCTAGATGTTGTTTGGACATATTCTGTGTTTTTGGTGGGACATCTGGAGGGAGTTGGAGAAATTCTATGCAATAACCATGTCGGATAATTGCTAAGACCCAAGTGTCTGTTGTTATCTCCTCCCAAGATTTGTAAAATTGACTTAGTCTTCCCCCCACTGGTGTTGTGTGAAGGGGTTGAGTGACTTGTGAGTCACTGTTTGGTTGGAGGGGTTTTTGGACTTTGAAATTTTCTCCGGTTTCTAGGGAATTGTCCTCCTCTGTACTGGCCCCGAAAGCCTCCCCTTTGGTACTGTCCCTGGTATGTAGACGGTGTTGTTTGTGAGGTACCGGCTTGTGTGGCTTGACCCCGAAACCCCCCTCTGAAGGTTGTTTTGCGGAAGGTGCCGAAAGTGCCTCTGCCCTGCGGGGAATAGAGTGCGCCCATGGCCTTGGCTGTGTCAGTGTCCTTTTTCAATTTCTCAATTGCTGTGTCGACTTCGGGACCAAACAATTGTTGTTCATTGAACGGCATATTGAGCACCGCTTGCTGTATTTCCGGTTTAAAGCCAGATGTGCGCAACCATGCGTGCCTTCTAATGGTTACTGCGGTATTTATTGTTCTTGCAGCTGTGTCCGCTGCGTCCATAGAGGAGCGTATTTGGTTATTGGAGATGTTTTGTCCCTCCTCAACCACTTGTTTTGCCCGTTTTTGAAATTCCTTGGGTAGATGCTCAATGAGATGCTGCATCCCGTCCCAATGGGCTCTATCATATCGCGCTAGGAGCGCCTGAGAGTTGGCGATGCGCCACTGGTTTGCAGCTTGTACTGCGACCCTTTTCCCAGCTGCGTCGAACTTGCGGCTCTCCTTATCCGGAGGTGGTGCCTCGCCTGATGTGTGCGAGTTGGCTCTCTTGCGAGCTGCCCCTACCACGACTGAATCTGGTGGCAGCTGTGAGGTCATAAAAGTAGGATCCGTGGGCGGTGCTTTATATTTCTTCTCCACCCTTGCAGTTATCGCTCTACTCTTGACAGGGTCTTTGAAGATCTGCTTTGCGTGCCTTAGCATTCCTGGAAGCATAGGCAGGCTTTGGTAGGTGCTATGGGTGGAAGAGAGGGTGTTGAAAAGGAAGTCATCCTCGACAGGTTCTGCGTGTAACGACACGTTATGGAACTCTGCTGCCCTAGCTACCACCTGTGCATACGTTGTGCTGTCCTCAGGTGGTGAGGGCTTGGAAGGGTAAGACTCGGGACTATTGTCTGATACTGGGGCGTCGTACAGGTCCCAAGCGTTTTGGTCATCTTGGCTCATGGTGGTATGAGCCGGTGAATGTGACGGAGTCTGTGCCGGTGATATATGAGTCACAGGTGGAGGAGAGGGCGGCGGGGTTACCTTTTTAACCACTTTTGTTTGTGGTGTTTGTTCCTGTTGGAACTAGAGTCTCCTTTTTCTCCTAATTGGGGGAAGGGTGCTGATTCTCCCTGTCCCACTTTGTATGAAGATCCGCTTTTGTGTGTGGTCCACGTCAGTGGTCTGCAACTCTTCCTCAAATCTGTGTTTGCGCATTTGAGAGGACAGTGATTGTTCCTCTGAATACGAGCTGGCAGTCGGTTCGGTTGCCGGTCGTTTTGGCACCGAAACTGTCTCTTTGCCTTTTTTCGGCTCCGAGGAGAATTTCCTCTTTTTCGGAGTCGAGCCTTCTCGGCGTCAATCATCCTCGCTACCGCTGTCTCTGCGCCGAGCAGCTTCGGTTCCGCCGTCTCGGCGTCGATCTTTTTCGGCAGCACTGTCTCGGTCCCGAGATTGCTGCGTGCCTGTGTCTCAACCGGAGTCGGACGATCTCGGCACCGGTTCGACCTTTTTCGGTGCCGATGGACGGTCACCTACTTTATGGGTTGAGCCATGGCCTGCTGGCGGTGGCGTCCCCTGGGCCTTGTCTGTTTTCTTGTGTGGTGCTTGCTTCGACGTCTTACTCACGGTTTCTTCGACGTCGAGTTCTTCCGAGTCCGATTCATGAATGGAGAAGGCTTCCTCTTCTTCTCCATGTTCCTCGAACCCTCGTTGTCCTGTCGGCGTGGCCGCCATCTACAATCTTCTGGCTCGCCGGTCACGGAGCGTTTTTCAGGACCGAAACGCACGACAGGCCTCACACGTTTCTTCCCTGTGCTCGGGCGACAGGCACAGGTTACAGACCAAATGTTGGTCTGTATATGGATATTTATTGTGGCATTTAGGACAGAATCGGAACGGGGTCCGTTCCATCAGTGTCGATCTTACACGCGGTCGGGCCGACCAGGCCCCGGCGGGGGATCGAAATTACCCCGAAGGGCTACCGGAGCTCTTCACGATTCGGTGTCTATTCTATTCTAACCCGATACCGAACGAAACAATACCGACGTAGTTTTCCGAAGTTTTGACTATCTTTCCGTCCCGAGACCCGGAGCGAAAAGGAACACGTCCGAACCCGATGGCGGAAAAAAAACAATCTAACATGGAGTCGACGCCCATGCGCAATGGAACAAAGGAGGAGGAGTCCCTCGGTCTCGTGACTCGAAAAGACTTCTTCGAAGAAAAACAACTTGTAACACTCCGACCCAACACCAGATGGCGGACTATGCACAACATGTGTATCTGCAGCTACACATGCCATCGAACATATATATATATATATATATATATATATATATATATATATATATATATATATATATATATATATATATCTTTTGTCTAGTGCCAGTTTTGATGCCATAAAGTAGATCAGATGGTTTATTGTCCTGTTGCAAAGGATATACATTTATATATATTTGTCTGAGTGGATTAGTAAAGGCAAGTGTTACCTGCACTTTAAAACAAATGAAATGTATCTGCAAGGGGGACTATGGAGATGAGGGGCACTGTTGCTGGGTGGTACTGAGGGAATAAGAAGAGAAGGTCATGGGAGGCAGAGCACCAAAAATGACTGTCGCACTGGGTGCCACCAGCGCTAAATGCTATGAAGATGGGTATGTGGTAAGGTGAAGTAATACTGTCTTTTTGGGGGTTTTTCAGTGTCTTCAGAGAATCTGACGAATCTGAGAAGCGAAGGTAAGGTGACGACATTTCCTATTTTCCTATTGGACACATCAAACATACCCACGAGCAATTTTGTGACTATCTGCCTTCTACGTAGGCTAGTACTTTAGAGGGACAGTTTAGCCAGTAACAGAGATGGCGTCTCGCTGGATGACTGCTGCTCAAGCCCTAACTCGGGTTATAGAGGACAGCTCTGATGTAGGATCAGAGACTGAGACAGCAGATACTGAGACAGCATCTGAGGGAGAGGACAATGGGGCAGAATCAGAGTGATTTTTCAGTCAGCGGAGTCCCATCTGACGACACCTCTTCCAGTGATTCTGAAGGAGACTATGACGACAGCCGTGCTGTCCCTTCGCAAGCACAGTCTGTGCAGCGGGACAACATTGGGTTAGCCGAACCCTTAGAGCAGGTGCATGCGGCCACAAGCACAGAGTGTGCTCTCTTGGCAGCCCCCCTGTTTAGTTCAGCCCCAAATTCCACCTTTTACTGGTGACGCTGGATGTAAAGTCGATACAGCTAACTTTTTGCCAGTCGACTACGTCCATCTATTTTTGGATGTTGACTTCCTTCAGGAAATTGTGCAGCAAACAAATTTGTGTGGAGACCAATTTCTGAGGGAGCATGGAGGCACTCTGGGGCCCCGTTCTAGGGCACGCTAGTGGACTCCCACTTCGCTGGCGGAGGTGAAGATATTTTTAGGCATACGTTCAAAATGGGGTTAGTGCAGAAACCCACCTTGCAGTCCTACTGAACGACTTGCACGGTTTCGGTAACCGCCATCTTCGCACCATACATGAGCAGAGATCGTTTTTTGCTACTGCAGCGCATGCTGCATTTCAATTACAATTCTGCTGCATTGCCCAGGGACCATCCAGACCATGACAGGTTGTTCAAAATTCAGCCTGTCGTGAAACATTTGTCTGCCAGGTTTCCAGAGATCTATACTCCTGGAAAATATATAGCAGTCGATGAGTCCTTGATCCTGTACAAAGGACTGCTGCTTTTCAGACAGTACATTGTGAGCAAAAGAGCTTGCTATGGCATAAAGCTGTGCATGCTGTGAGAGAGCTCTTCTGGCTATGTGTACAGCTTGAGAGTGTATACAGGGAAGGACTCTACCCTAAACCATGTAGGTTGCCCTCCCGCGTTAGGGGTCACAGGTAAGATTGTATGGGAACATGCCCAGCCACTTCTTCACAAAGGTTATAAACTTTATGTGGACATTTTCTATACAGGAGAAGAGCTGTTCAGTGAGCTCTACAAAGCTGGCACTGTGGCTTGCGGTACAGTTCTTGTAACCGCAAAGGATTCCCGCAGGAGCTTGTTTGCAAGAAGCTCCAGAAATCCCAGAGTACTGCATTGCGTTCCAACTAACTGCTCGCAGTCAAGTTCTTGGATAGGTGTGATGTATACGAGCTCACTAAAATTCATGATGAGAGCACTTCCCCATCACGGTTTGGGGTCAGATGGCCAAAGTCAACAAGCCCATCTGTATACTTGATTACAATAAGTACATGGGCGGAGTGGACAAGAATGACCAGGTTCTTCAACCATACAATGTGTGTCGTAAAACTCGCACTTGGTACAAGAAACTGTTTACCCACCTGATCCAGATGGCAACATACAATGCGTATGTTGTTTACCGTCAGACATTCACAGGAAGAATCACGACTCCTTGATTTCCAGTTGTCTGTAATTGAAAGCCTCACTGCTGTTACAGAAGCAGCAGCAGCCTCCACCTCATATGTTCTGGAGGATGTGGCAAGGCTGCAGGAGTGACACTTTGCTGATCGCATTCCTAAAACACCCAAAAAGGATTGTCCATGTTGTCGCTGTAAAGTGTGCTCGAAGCATGAAAAGCGGCAGGAGAGTCGGTATTACTGTCCCCAGTGCCCATCACAATCAGGCCTCTGTGTCCCTACCTGCTTTACGTTGTATCATACTAAAGCAAAGTTCTGGGAAATCGACTGAGGTGGAGCTGCCGTTGGGTAATCCTTTCAGTGGCAGTGCATGGATACCGAACGTTAATGGGCCACTGCTTCATTAGGCAAGGAGCCACATAATTTTACTTCATCTACTTCAGGAAATCATGGACTTCCTTATGGCCTGCTTGAGACCTAAATCCACCGTCAGAACGTGATAAGTGTTCTGTTCAATTAACGTGCATTATAGTCCCCATACTGCATATACTAGTGGACAGAACATATGCCACATTGTCACGGAGTACCCTGTGTGGCAGAATGTTAAAAGCATGACTGCATTTTGAAGTGCTTGTTAGGTAACTTATGTATACTACACAAGGACCACCATGATTGCCAACGAGAACCAGAGTAAGTGTAATAAGTCAAACAAATGTCCTGTCGGACATATTCACCAACATTTCTACTTGTTTGAAATTGTGCAAACTCAATTTCTAGCTTCACTTTCAAAGCAAAAGTAGAAGTGTTGGTGAATGAGTCCCACAGGATATCTGTTTTACTTTTTACTTTAGAGAGCTTAGGATTTCTTCACCAGCATGTCTGCCTTAGTTTCAACTGTAGATATGCGCTCTCATTTTGAGGAATAGGCCTCCCAAGGCACACTTGGACACCCCCAACTTGCATCCACAAACTAGTATAAGTTCACTTGGCAATTATACAGGATCAGTCAGGACTCTGATGAGAACAGATACATGAATGGGTAAGGAAAGCTTATGGTAGGTGTGCCTTCACAGCGATATTGCACAGGTAGAAGGCAGATAGTAAAGGTAGTACAGATGTACATCATCTACACCTATGGATTCAAACCCATTGGTGCCATCCCAGCACTGAAGGACAATGACATGTATATGTCAGTGTTTGACCTGCTTTTCATGTTCATCATCCATTAAAACTTAGTAGATGTTCAGTTTGCTGTATGATAAGTGCATTACAGTCACAGCACTGCACATAATGTTGGCTGAGACATGTGCTACGTTCTCACGGACTCCCCTGTGTGCCAAACACTACCCTTTTTCATAGCCTCTGACCTTCTCTTGAGGGAACATCACGAGAATTCCCCAGCATGCGCTTTGCACGGCATACTCGGACACCCCCAACTTGCATCCACAAACTGGAAGGAGTTGGATTTAGCACAGTGAGTGCGTTATAGGCACATGAAAAACATGTCTCCCTGAGCCTCGGTTGGCTGTCATGGGAGTCATTAGTAAAGGTTCGTTACCTATGCATTCGGTAATGTTAAAGAAGAAGGAGGCGGTTACTTGACAGGTGGTAAAATGTAGTCAAACTTATTCCGTTCTGTGGCATGTGAATGTGATAGGCCCTTGTCTGAAAGCGGTAAGTTAATGTGAGTGCAGTGATTGGTTGGATTGGGCCAGTGGCCGGCGGTATGAAAGTTGTTTGTTGTGCGTGAATGGACTATAAACAGGTTGGTGCCTGGATGTGGATTTATGGCCCACTTTCAGAAGGCTTGGTTTCAATATTCAGATACTTTGATAAGTATTCAATATTTGAAACCATAATTTCTGGAGGTGCTAAAACCAACCAGTGTGAGTGGTGGGTTAACTTTAACAAACTAGTACCAGGGGAGTCCAAGGGTGCAGTACTTGCGTAGCTCTCACCAGTTTTCCTTTACCCAGAATCCCCTTGAAATCACAAAATTTGCTTAAAAACACTTTTGCCTTGCATTTCAATGAGCAGAAGTCCAGGGATCTGCACGCAGCCACAAATTTTCTACCACTCCACTAAGCCTCCAGCGAAAAACTGCCTCACTTTAGTGAGTAGGCAAGTGACCACAACAGGGAAGTACCCAAAACGGATTGTGGAGACATCAAAATTATCTACCACAAAACAGCTTCGTTTTGTAAGACAGTCACCTGAGTATTTGGTCCTGGGCTCGGCAGCCATATAGGGAAACCTATCAAACCCAGACATTTCTGAAAATTAGACAACCGAGGGAGTCCATGGAAGTGTGGCGTGTTTGGATTTCACAAAGTTTTCTTACCCAGAATATCCTGCAAATGTGAAACGTTGATAAAAAACACTATTTTTCCTTCCTTTTTCATCACAGAAACTACAAGAATGTGCAGGGATCCTCAAAATTCCTACCACCCAGTGTTTCTCCACTTGTCCTAATAAAAACATAACCCCACTTGTGTGCCTGCGCCTAGTGCCTGCATCAGGAATGGATCGCTCCAGGGGTTAACAGTAGCCCTCATGCAAGGACTACCATAGACCCTTGTGTGATCCATTCCTGTTGCGGGCAATAGCCTACCCACACAAGTGAGGTACCATTTTTTTCGGGAGACCTGGGGGAATACTGGGTAGGAGGAAATTTGTGGCTCCTCTCAGATTCTAGAACTTTCTGTCACCGAAATGTGAGGAAAAAGGGTTTTTTTTGCCCAATTTTGAGGTTTGCAAAGGATTCTGGGTAACAGAACTTGGTGAGAATCCCACAAGTCACCCCATCTTGGATTCCCCTAGGTGTCTAGTTTTTAAAAATGCACAGGTTTGGTAGTTTTCCCTAGGTGCTGGCCGAGCTAGAAGCCAAAATCCACAGCTAGGCACTTTGCAAAAAACAGGTCAGTTTTCTTTCGGAAAATGTGATGTGTCCACGTTGTGTTTTGGGGCATTTCCTGTCGCGGGCACTAGGCCTACCAACACAAGTGAGGTACCATTTTTATCGGGAGGCTTGGGGGGGAACACAGAATAGCAAAACAAGTGTTATTGCCCCAGGTCTTTCTCTACATTTTTTCCTTCCAAATGTAAGACAGTGTGTAAAAAAGACATTATTTGAGAAATGGCCTGCAATTCACATGCTAGTATGGGCACCCCGGAATTCAGAGATGTGCAAATAACCACTGCTTCTCAACACCTTATCTTGTGCCCATTTTGGAAATACAAATGTTTCTTGATACCTATTTTTCACTCTTTATATTTCAGCAAATTAATTCCTGTATACCCGGTATAGAATGAAAACCCATTGCAAGGTGCAGCTCCTCTATTGGCTCTGGGTACATAGGGTTCTTGCTGAACCTACAAGCCATATATATCCCCGCAACCAGAAGAGTCCAGCAGACGTAATGGTATATTGCTTTCAAACATCTGACATCGCAGGAAAAAAGTTAGAGTAAAATGTGGAGGAAAATGGATGGTTTTTTTCACCTCAATGTCAATTGTTTTTTATTTCAGCTGTTATTTTCTGTAGGAAAACCTTGTAGGATCTACACAAATGACCCCTTGCTGAATTCAGAATTTTATTTATATTTCAAAAATATTTAGCTTTCTGGGATCCACCATTGGTTTCACACCCTTTTCTGTCAATAACTGGAAGGAGGCTGAAAGCACAAAAAATAGTAAAAATGGGGTATGTCCCAGTAAAATGCCAAAATTGTGTTGAAAAATGGGGTTTTCTGATTCAAGTCTGCCTGTTCCTGAAAGCTGGGAAGCTGGTGATTTTAGCACTGCAAACCCTTTATTGATGCCGTTTTCAGGGTTCATTATATTACATGTGAGGGCATACCTGCAAAAGCAGATATGCTCCTGCTATGTCTTTGTCGATTCTCAGAAATAGTAAGTGAACAGGGAAGCCATTTTAGGAACATGTGCTGGACACTGGTCATTGTAAGTTCCCCAGCTCCATGATGGCTTCATTGAAGATATGGATGTTTGGTATCAAACATGTCGAATTAATAAACCCTCACTGAATCCAGTCATGGATTTATTAATACATGCGCTCATAGGGCATGTTAGAGGTGCCCCCGGAAAATTTGCCACCTCCTAGCTTGGACACTGACTAGTCAAAACCAGTGCAGCTGCCTTAAGACAGAGTTAAGGCCCCCTAAGGTGAGTACCAACACTCTCGAGGGCTCAGAACAAAGGCCTGCTCTGGGCGGAGGTGCTAGCACCTCGTCCAGGAAGGATGGACATTCCAGGGCAGGATACTTCAAATGCTTGCCGTCTTTGTAATGCAACCCAAGCCTCTCCAAATGGTAGAGAAGGCACCCCCCCCAGTTACTGACCACATTTTTGATGGCAGGAAAATTAGGCACATTAGGAGGTGTGCCTGCTTCATGCCATCTTGTTTGGAAGGAATGTAGGCCACTAGGGTTACGGTTATGCTCAATTCCAAACAGAAGTGTCATAATAAGGGTATAGTCACCCTAAACGTGAGTAGCCTATTGGCTACCACCTGACACTCCCTGTAACTCCCCTAAATTCAGTATTTAGGCAGCACCCTTGAACCCAGAACTCAGATTCCTCATGACCTAGGACGAGCCAGACACTACTGAGTTGCACCAGCAGAGAAGACTACAGACACCAACTAACTTGGCCCCAGCCCTACTGGCCTGGTCGATCCAAAAGATTACCTCTCCTGCAGCCCAGCAACCTCCAAAGATTTGGGAGGACTGCCTGACCCTTGACAAAGATCAAAATCTCCAGAGAATAGACGGCCTGTTCAAGAAGAAACCAACTTCAAAAGAAAAATAACTCTGCCCTGAGAAACTGTGAACCTGACTTCACATCCACTCTTGCACCAGATGCCCATGGCCCAAGTCCAAGTGGCCCACCAGGCATGTGAAGGTTCGAACGTGGGCTGACACCTGCCGGACTCTGCCTCAAAGCCTGCAGCCTCAAACTGAACACTCCCCCTGATCACGACCTGCCCGGTAAGCTGTTACCGACGCCAAAGGACACTCCTGCACCTGGATCTCCTGGTACTTGGGGAGCTGGAACATCAGTGTCCCTATGTCCCATAGCATCAGAGCTTACCTGGGCAGAAGTGGGTTTTCTTCATTCAGCCTCCTGGCCTGAGCCTCCAGCCTTTTTCTAAGACTGATCTCCCCCATTGATTTGCATCGGGCGCCTGACGGTGTGTTGTCACTCTGTACCCGGTCGTCCTTGTGCCGCTGAGGGTTTAAGTCTGGGGCGGCCTTGTGGCTGCCCCGTGCTTACCTCAACACCAGGAGATCGACCCCTGACACCATATTACTCACCTGTGAGCCGCCCATTTTTGGTTACCCCAGTCTCCACTGGTTCACTTTGGGTGCCCGACGCGGTGTTGGCACTCTGCACCTAGCTGCCCGCATGCCGCTGGCAGTCTATGTTTGGTGCTGCCTTTTGGTCCCCCTTGTGCTTACCTCAACCCCAGGAGATCAACCCCCTGACACCACTTTACTCACCCATGAGCAGCACATCTTCTTTCATCCCCAGTCTCCACTAGTTAACACTGGGCACCCGACTCTGAATTTGACCTCTGCTGTTGTGGGTGCACTTTTAGTACTGATCTGAACCTTCCCTGGTGTTGACCTAAAACCCCGAAGACTGGATTTGTAAGTCATATACTTACCTGCAAACTCCATTCTTGTTTTCCTCACATATGTTAACATTG
This sequence comes from Pleurodeles waltl, assembly GCF_031143425.1. Classification (NCBI taxonomy): domain Eukaryota; kingdom Metazoa; phylum Chordata; class Amphibia; order Caudata; family Salamandridae; genus Pleurodeles; species Pleurodeles waltl. The sequence goes on along the minus strand of NC_090437.1, from coordinate 1,025,052,249 downwards.
CTGAACTGAAAAATTGCACTGTCTTGATTTCTGAAACTGCAAAGTATTTACATTTTTAAATCTTATTACCGGATTACAAAGTTCTTGGGTTTGAAACATATAAAAATAAATTGTATTTTTCTAAATTGTTCTCAGATTATTTGAGTGTGTCTCTCATTTACTGCCTCTGTGAGTACAACAAATACTTAACACTACCCTCTGATAAGCCTAACTGCTCGTCCACACTACCACAAAACAGAGAATTAGTCCTATCTTCATTTGCCCATGCAATACCAATTGGGAATCCACTGTACTCTCTGCACAGTGTACTTCATTTTAGTGCACTATGGAGAGAGCCAGCTTCCTACAAGTAGACTGATATGGGCAGACGCACAGGCATCTGGGGATTATGCCACTGCCACTCATAAAAGGGGGCATGGTAGTCCCAGATCCTCAAACATACTATCTATCCACACAATCTTTTTTTTGTGTTGTACTATTACCTCCCTCTGCCACTTATACCACACTTGGTTGCAGAAACTAACAGGTTAGAGACATGCACACTTCAGACCTGTTCATTCCAACTAAAGTCCTAACCCAAAGGTGGCACAGCCACTGTTGCAGCCAAGAAAAGGCCATGGTATGGAGTGTGCTACTGGTCAAAGCTACCCCTTCTGTAATTACCAAAGGCTCCCCTTCTAGGCAATCAGTGCTACCCAATACCTCAGAGAGAGAGTTAAAGGTCTTTTTACATAAACACTAGCTTACGGAGATGGGACATATGTACAATGATGGGCTATTTCTGTCACTGGCACACACAGGAGACAGAGGTCCTACCGACATCTTAGATATTGTTACATATTACAGACTGAGACATGTGTTGAGACTGCACTTCAAAGCATTTCAAAAGGAACCAGGCAATTTACCTACATTCACAAAGCTTATTAGCACCGAGTACAGCAGGGGCTGGGTCTTGCAGCTTTAAAAGCTTTCAAGTGAAACCAGAACGATTGAGGTTATATCGGCCACGGACATGTGAAATCAGATTTGGGAGAACTCTGAGATATCCATAAATTGTCTTATTGCTGTGCTCAGATGGATACCATATCGAACTACAGCCATAAACTATTTAAGTTTACATTTTTGCATAGGATGCTAAACAATACAGGTTTGAAAAAGCCAAGCCACACGAGTGACATTGTTGTAATCAACCCAAAGCTGATTTTCTCAACTTGGCATCACTGTATCAATACATTGCTAGCTTTTGGACAGATATATTAGACACACTGTCTTATACAGTGGGATATGTAATATAAAAATCTCCAGATGTGGCAATACTGAGCTATGTGACAGATATACTTAAAAATGTAAGACAACTAAGATTTACTCTAAAAGAGAAATTGCCAACCACTGGATGAAAGGGGTGCTGCTGATGGCTTTGAGGTGCCGCCTACAGTAATGCAAAAACACAGCTATACCCAGCATCTTCAAGGCCGACAGACTTTTGGGTGCCACTTAGGTTGGATCTTGAACATTTGAAGGACTGCAAGGTCGATGAGATGCTAATAATAGGAGGGTGTGTACCTGTCGACTTGTGCGCTAAGCCGGAATCCTGTAGTTGTACCTGCAGGGGTCTGGGCAGACAGTTATGTAGACTACGTATGTAACTGTGGACAAATAAGTTTATGGGCCCAAGCTCCCGGTATGTAATGATATGTGATATCTTTGCTTGGAAGAAAATGTTCTATTGATGTAGATACTATTGATGTCATGTATATGCTTAATGATTAATTAAAGCTTAAAATATGGTGTTCATGAGCTATGTCTGTACCAGGTTGAGGCTCCGTATAGGAACGGGGCCAACCTTTTAAAGGCAATTTCTTTGCTTCTTTCAGGGACCTTTAAATTATTGGAAAGGTGAGCAGGTTCCTCCCAAAAAACCCTCAGAGATGAGACTATAGCAGAGTGGTGCAATCGCATAGAAGCATTAATTTTGAATCAAGTAAATGCATAAAGTATTTGCTAATTGTTGTGTCCCCCTCAGGTTATCTACCAGGTTTCTTCTATGTGCTAGTGTATAAATCCAGTCTAGGGTTAAGGGAGTTTGAAACACTGGTATTTCATCAGATCTGAGTACTATATCTGGCATGGTCACTATGGAGGTACTATAAGCAAAGCCATTCTTACCCACTTGCAATTGAAGAGCGCTGGTGTTGTGAAGGGGATATTGGTGGAAAACTGTAGGCAAATGTTTCTGACCAGGGTGGGGAGAGGATGTCTCCCTGTATTCATACTAAGAACTGTAGTGTGTACATTATTTCTAATATTTGATCTATGCTGCCCTGGTTTTGTGTGAATATGCTTGCTTTACTAGTTAGTTGTCTATGTAGGGGAACATAGCTATCCCCTGCCTCAGCAAGTGTTCAACCCCCATAAGACATTTGTTAACACCCACTATGATGACTTTACACCAAGACTTTGCAATGGTAATGAAAATTCCCTACAACAAATCACACATACTTCCTGTGGCTCCTGATCATCAGGATATGGAAACAGGCATCTTTGAGATCAGTATTGCCATGTAGCCTCCCCGAACCCTTCAACAACCATACCACCTCCTTGCCTCCTTCCCCACACCATCACCTTACCTCTGTCCAAACAAACTTGAGGAATCTTGAGTCCATTATTGGTATTAAAGTCAGGTCTTGTGGGAGGACTAGGATGTAAATGAAGTAAACTCTCCGACTATATTCTTCCTTTGGTACTTCTTCTATTGCTTCTTTTCTTAAGGAGGTCTTGCACTTCTTGTTACAGCGATTTTAGGTCTTCTATATTGCACACTCTCTGTTTTGGCTTGATGCTGGGGGGTATTTTTCATGCACTATCAGTGTGTTATAACAAAACCAATTTGCTGAATGTGACTTTTCTCAATTCTTGGAGGTCTCCTAGACTTACACCTACTGGTGTAATCATTTGCTTAGGGTGCCAGATCCTCTTGAGGAATGACCCCTGCCTCATGCACTGGCCCCTGCCTCATGCTCTAGCTCAAAAGGAATATCACCTTTATGTAGTGTATTTTCACTGTGTGATTGCTGCCTGCATGCTTCTCATCTCACTGATATGGTTTTGTTGTTGGAAACCAGGCTTCCACATCAGTCTACGTGTGGAAGGAGTGATTCTGTTAAGAAAGCCCTTGGCTTGTAGAACTCTCATTGCCTTAGAAGTGTTGTTATCCTTCTTGTCGGGATTCATCCACATCAGGTTGACTAGGCCTCTCCCTTGTAAAGGCAAGGTTCATTATTGATGCCTGGACTCCAGGGAAGTCTATGGGTGACTCATTATTAGCCCTTTCCCCACCCCCGTATTTTGAGGGTATTCTCCGTGATTTTAGGAGTTGTCAAACTATTTTTTCTTCTGCAAAAATGCTGCCATTTTAGTCGCATTCTCTCGATGTACTTATTGCAGGGCAGGGGAGCTATTATTCCTTTTTACTGCATCCTTTTATTATGTTCTTCAGAATTTAGGTCCTTTGGGAAGCATAGATTGCAGGCCTTGTGGGTGTTGTCTATGCAAATTTGCGATGGCAATAATAGTACTTCCATCAATGTCTGTATTCAGATGTGACCTAAGAATAGTCAACATCCCCAGCTATGCATTCACCGAACCCAAGCAGTCAAAGCCAAACAGAAAAAAACTGTCTGCTTTGGTTCCCCAGCATTCTTCTCAATATCTGCTTGATCATCATCGATATTTTGCTTCTGTTCTACTCCTCTTAACAGTTTTCCTAAACAAACCTCAACACGGCTTCGGAACCAAACGGCAGGAAAAACTAAAAATGGTCCCCACATACAGATATACTAATGCCTAAAAAAAAAATTAACAAAGGGAGATGGGGGGGGAGTACATATTTAAGTGCTAGGTGGCAGAATAACGCTCAGTATTTAAATCCAAAAAAGATTCACTTTGCAAAACTTTGGCCTCACAAAATGTACTCGAGTGGGCTTTCCAGGATGTGCAATTTCTGTATGAACAAATTTTTAGAAGGTAGCCATTTGAGCACAAAACAGTTTTTTGGCGTTTTCTTCTTTTGGAAGTAAAATATTTCCCTGTGGAAACAGTCCTACCCTCCACATCGATTAAACATGGGGGAATTTCCTGTTTTCCCACATCCTGCTAACACTATTTCTGCCAGGTCTGGGGAATGGATAACTCTCTGAAAAATGTTTTCGAATAGTCACAAACTTACCCCTTTGTCCGTTTCCAATGTACTTTCAGGGCAACTACCCTACTTTCATAACCCTTTCTTGCTCCTGTCAATAGATTATGGTTGGAGAATTCACAAAAATAACTTTTTTCACGTACATAAGTAGCATTTTGGTGCATAAAACATTACATCTTCGAAGTGTAAGACCGCCTAAGGTCTCAGAGTACCGATGACACTAGGTTCAACTTCTAAATGTCTCAGAGTAGTTCAAAGCTACACTTTCCAAAATTTCTAGTAGTACCAAGGTTACTAGGTTCAAAGTTAAAACTTTTCTAAATGTCTCATAGTATCTAGGTTACTACGCTCTACACTAAACTTTTCTAAATGCCTCATAGTACTGAGATTTCTACCGTCCAATGCTGAACTATCCCAAATATCTCAGAGTACCGAGGTTGCTGGGTTCAACGATAAACTTTCCTAAGTGTTTCATCACACACTTTTTCGACCTGTGCAATTTGGATTCAACCCAGAACAAAAGTAAATAGCAGACGAGCAGATGCGCCAAATTGAATTTTCCGCTGCACTTCAAGGCAATGATTCAATAGCAACAAGAACGATATCCTGGCTACCATTTTATGAACAAACGTACCGCTTCGCGCAGGATAAACGGTTTATTGATAGTAAACGTAATTGCATGTTAGGAAGACGGCAGGCAGCAGAGCCTCATAACCGCCCTAATAGAACAGCAAACAATCCCACATTAAACAGTTAGAGAGGTCAACGCGGAGCCTTGCCACGGGCATCGTTCTGAGGCCGAGCACAGGGCAGGGTCCTGCCGCTTGAACAGCAAAGGTTATTGCTTTTGTCGCAAGAAAAAATAGGAAACCAGACACTGCACGGGGTAATCGGAGCCGCCGCGATCAAAACACAGGAAATGCACTCGGTCAAAAGTATTAACTTCTCAGTGAACTCTGGGGTATGGAAGGAATACACAAATACACAGTCATTCTCGGATGTACAACTCCGTGCGTGAGAATGTCTCCGCGTGATATCGTTTATTCTGCTGGTATAAAACTGCAGTGGGACACTTGTCTCTGCTGCACCGCCAATACCTGCACAGCTTTTGTTACAGAAGCACTCAAACATAAAATAGTAAAACTAAGCAATGAAGCCTTCTCAGCAAAACAGCACTCCTTGCCTGGAGAAAAAAAAAACATTTAAGTGAATGTACAAATAACCCATCACTTTCAGCAGAACAAATGTTTGTTTAACTGACTGTTTTCTCTGTGCAGCCAACAGAGCTACCTATTGCTTGTCAAAGAGAGCAAAGCTTGCAGGCAGCGCACTTCCAGAAGCCACAAGTGCAATGCTTTGCTCCGCAGCTATTGATACAGAACATGTGAATGCCCATCTGATTATCTAGAAGTCCTTCTGCTGCTCCTCTTCATCCATCCATCTCGTAGCTCCAAAAGATGAGCTACTACATACAATACAACCGTAGCCGGCATAAGCTACGTGGAGGGCTTTAAGACCAACCCCCCTATGGAAAGCACCGCACCGGGATATATCGTGGCAATAACCAAACAAGCACACCACCCACACTCATTTGGGCAAGAGGAAAGTTGGAATTCCATCCCCACCAACTGAGATAGTCTAACAGGTCAGTCTACAATCAAGGGCATGAGTCAGCCGATGAAAAAGTAAAGCTCTAAGAGGCTAAGAAACTTGGGATCACTGTTCTATATAGCTACATCAAGTATGTTAGGAAACCCATATGCTTTTGAGAAGGGAGACTTGGGATAACAAGTTAGAGATATGGGTACAGTGATAAAGGGGAGCAGGAAAGATTAACAAGACAGTGCTGCCCTGAGCACTTCACAACTACAGAGACGTACCTATTTCATCCAACCTAAATAAATAAGTACATTTTTTAAATAAAACAAGCCACCAACATGGCAGCCTGACCTCATGATCAATTTAAATATAAACCACGTAATACCCACTGACCGGAACAGCCCACTAACTCTTAGGAAAGCACAGTCCTCCAAGAGACACTCAGGTGAACCCTTAACCACAGTCAGACAAGTCTTCCACGAAAGACCCCAAAGGTCCAAGTAACTGCAGAAAGTAACAAAACACACATATTCACAATTGGAAATATTGGCTGATAACAAGCTGCCTAGGTCCAAAAGACTTATTTATCAAGTGGCAATGCAGAGGTAAGTCTCCTGCTCAATTACATTTGTCATTGTTCATTCTTAGATCACATCTACAGACCGCTTTAGCTGATGTCGAAAGACCTATTTTGAAACATATCAAAACCCAGAGATGGCTTTGGGCCTCTGACTACCCCTGATTGGCTGTCTAGTCACACATTTATATGCTTCTTATTCAACAGGATTTCGGTCCTCTTCTGTGTTAGTCCCTTCTTTGGAGCATATGATTGAATGGCTTGTATCCTTTCACTGCTCACGTTCAAGGAATGACTCGTTTTTCCTTTCAACACTACGCAAGAGCATGTCTTTTTTTCTCTGTGCTGCTTTGCCCCTCACATACGCACCTAACCCATGCACTCTGTGTTGCTCCCTTCTCCTCCTACACCCAGTTCATTCATGGCTTCCCCGCCCCTTACTGGCTTTGTTTTTTAATATGTTGTTTTTCACCCACCTCCCAGCTTGGAACGCCTGCCCTGTTTTCACCTGTCTACTTCCCACTGCTCACCCCCACATAGACATTTCCTTATGCACTCCTTCATTGCTCCACCACCCTTCCTGTTGTGTTCATTTTTAAATTACTCAGAAGTCCTGGTAGCTGCTGGTTTGCTGCCATGCTAATCCTGTTTTTCAAATATTATTTTGCAAACATTTACATTACTTTCTTTTATTTACCGCTCCATGACTGGAGTCTGTTAACAGTAAATCAAACATTTAAATGGCAGATACATCATGTCAGATGCACATGCGTGACTAGTGATGCATGTGTGGGCATACCTCAAACTGGGCAAGGTTTATTATTATGGCTCATACGCACAATTACAAGTCATAAAGCATTTTTTTTCTTCTGCTGGTGATGCACAGCATCCACTTAAAGCACTACTTTCTGTCAATACTGCTTAGCATTGCCAAGAGGCATTGGCAAAGCCAAAGGGTCAAAAAGCAATCCCTATTGGGATTGGCAATGCTTGTTCTTAATAATAAGTTACTTACCTTCGGTAACGCTTTTTCTGGTGGATACATTAACTACCTGTGGATTCCTCACCTAAAGAATTCTCCCCTCGCGCCAGCTTCGACGGAAATTTCTTCTAGCTCTGCAAATCGATGATGACGTCACAATAGCCCGACTCCACGCGACGCCGTATGACGTCATCTAGGCAATAAGAAGCCTTCGTCGACATGCAGATGTCAGTTATCACCATTTTTTACGTGCCTTAGAGGCAAACAGGTTAAAATTTGACCTTGAAGAGAACATAATCACATCAAAAGAAGTGAAAACGCAACATTTATTACACTAAAAATAATAAGAAACCAATATGCCAGTCAAAATCAATCATGAGTACTTGAATTATCAAAACCAGAGAAAGAAATACATATATACATGCTATAACTATATACATAAAGTAGGTATAGATATATATATATATATATATACACATACATACGCATACAAGACAATTGGCGCTCACCCAAGGATTTCGTGGAACGACCATTCAGGCAACGGGGAGGCGGGTGGGACCGTGAGGAATCCACAGGTAGTTAATGTATCCACCAGAAAAAGCTTTACAGAAGGTAAGTAACTTATTCTTCTGATGGATACATCTACCTGTGGATTCCTCACCTAAAGAATAGAGTCCAAAAGCAGTACTACCTCCGGAGGTGGGTGCCTGAATGGTCAAACCAAGAAATCCTGCAGCACCGAGTGAGCAAAATGGCCATCCCTCCTAACCTCAGAATCCAAACAATGTTTGACAAAAGTATGGAGGGATGCCCAAGTTGCAACCTTGCAGATGTCAACCACAGGAACACTCCTAGCTAAAGCCTAGAAGCAGCCATAGCTCTGGTGGAATGAGCACAACGCCCCACAGGTGGTTCTTTCTTCGCTAAGGAATAACAAAGCTTAAATCAGAGAATGACCCACCCGGATAGCGTTCTCTTGTGGACTGCTCTGCCTTTCCTCTTCCCCACGTATCCAACGAAGAGCTGATCATCTTGCCTGAACTCCCTCGTCCTGACGACAAAGAAGCTCAATGCTCTTCGTGGATCCAGTCGGTGGAGCCTCTCTTCCTCCTTGGATGGATGAGGCGGAGGGTAAAAGGAAGAGAGAGTAATAGACTGCCACAAGTGAAAGGGTGTAATAACCTTCGGGAGATAAGCCGCCTTGGTCCTTAACACCACTTTGTCTCTAAAGAAGGAAAGTTATGGAGACTCTACACTAAGATCCTGAAGCTCACTGACTCTTCTAGCCGATGTTATGGCTACCAGGAATACAGTCTTAACCAGCAAACGCAAAGCACAAGAATGCATTGGTTCAAATGGCGATCCCATTAGAAATGCTAATACCAAGTAAAGGTCCCACTGAGGCATAACAAATGGTGTGGGCAGAAACCTATTAGTGAGCCCCTTAACAAACCTCAAAACAAGTGGAGATTTAAACAAGGAAGGTTGATCTGGGAGGCACAGAAAAGCCGACAGTGCTGATAAATAGCCCTTAACTGTGGCAACTGCACAACTCTTCTGTGCCAAGGAAAGAGCAAATGATAATATATCAGACAAGTGAGCCTTTAAGGGATCAATTCGGTTCTCTCCACACCAACGTACAAAGTTAGCCCATCGACTTGCATAGATCGATTTGGTGGAGTGTCGCCTGGCCGATAAAATAACATCCACCACTTCAGGTGGGAGAGAAAAAGCACTCAGATTGCCCCGTTCAATCTCCAGGCATGAAGGTGCAGACTCTGGAGGTGGGGGTGTAGAATCTGCCCCTGCGACTGCGAGAGGAGATCCACCCTGTAAGGGAGACGGAGCGGAGGGCACAGAGAGAGTTGGAGGAGGTCTGTGTACCAAACCCTTCTTGGCCAATCTGGGGCTATCAAGATGACCTGGGGCCGGTCTTGGCGGATTTTCATCAGAACTCGAGGAATCAGTGGTATGGGAGGAAACGCGTAAAGCAACTGACCCTTCCAGGACATCTGAAACGCGTGCCCCAAAGCTCCTTGCATCGGATACTGGAGGCTGCAAAATAACGGGCACTGCGCGTTCTCCTGAGTAGCAAACAGATCTATCTGCGGACACCCCCACATCTGGAAGATGTAAAGAACCAGATCCGGATGAAGGTGCCACTCGTGATCGACCAAACCGCGTCGACTGAGAACATCCGCACGTACATTCAGAACTCCGGCCAAATGATTTGCTACCAAGCAAATTTTGTGGTCCTGAATCCAGGACCAGAGTCGAAGAGCTTCTCTGCAAAGAAGATACGACCCCACTCCTCCCTGCTTGTTTATATACCACATCGCGGTAGTGTTGTCCGTCAGGACCTGAACCAACTGACCGCGAATGGAAGGGAGAAAGGCCTTGAGAGCCAGACGTACTGCCTGCAATTCCAACAGATTGATGTGAAACCTCTGTCCCACTGGAGACCAAAGGCCTTTGACCTCAAGGGCCCCCAGATGAGCTCCCCACCCTAGAGTGGATGCGTGCGTTACAACTGTGGCCACCGGCGGAGGCAGCGAGAATGGCCTTCCTTGCGACAGGTTGCCGATCGCCGCCCACCACTGAAGATCCACTGCAGTGTCTCTGGTGATCGTGATCGAATCTTCGAGATCCCCTTTGTGCTGAAACCACTGCCTGCGGACGCACCACTGAAGTGGGCCAGCATGCATGAGTAACCAGCAGTATGCAAGAAGCAAACAGACCGAGCAGATGAAGGACCATGAGGACTGGAACTACGGCTCCATTTCGAAACATCGGAATCAACGCCTGAATGTCCTGAACCCGCTGGGGCGGAGGAAAGGCCCGATTCAATGTCGTGCCCAGTACTGCACCTATGAACAGGAGGCGTTGAGAGGGCTCCAGGTGAGATTTGGGCACATTGATTGAAAAACCCAAGTCGAACAACTGAGTTGTCGACTGCAGGTGACGCCGCACGAACTCCGGAGTCTTGGCTTTGATCAACCAATCGTCCAGATAGGGAAACACCGCTATCCCCCTTCTTCTGAGCTCTGCCGCTACCACCACCATCACCTTTGTGAAGACTTGAGGTGCTGAAGTAAGACCAAACGGGAGGACCGCAAACTGATAATGCTGCGATCCCACCACAAACCGGAGATACTTCCTGTGCGATTTGAGGATCGGAATATGGAAGTACGCATACTGCAAATCAAGACACCATTCAATCTCTTTCGTTCAACGCCAAAAGAACCTGTGAAAGGGTCAGCATTTTGAACTTTTCCTGTCTAAGGAACCAATTCAAAATCTCAAATCCAGAATTGGTCTTAACCGAACATCCTTTTTGGGGATCAGGAAGTATCTTGAATAACAGCCCTGACCCCTCTCCTGCTCGGGAACCAACTCTACTGCGCCTTTTGACAATAGGGATAACACCTCCTGTTGCAGTAACAGAAGATGGTCTTCCGAACAGAAGGATGGGCGGGGAGGGAAGGGAGGAGGAAACTCCCGAAAGGGAAGAACGTACCCCCTCTTCACAATGTTGATGACCCAAGAGCCTGATGTTATAAACTCCCACACTGGAAGAAATTGGGCAAGTCTCCCCCCTACCGGAGATAAGTGAACAGGGAGTGGTGGAGGACTAAGGCTGCTTTCCCTGCTGCACCCCTCCCGAGGAAGAGGAAGAGGCAGAGTGCTGCTGGGTGGCTCCTCTTGTACGTACTCTGCCCCTGAAGGATCTGTAAGGCAGGGAGCTTGCAGATTGTTGTGGTGCCTGGAACCTGCCACGAAAGGAGGAGCCACTTCCAAAACCCCTAAACTTCCTATATGACCTAAAGGTAGAGGAAGTGGCTGCCTTAAGTCCTAACGACCTCGCTGTGGCTCTGCTCTCTTTGAAACGTTCAATAGCAGAATCTGCCTTCGTCCCAAAGAGTTTTTCCCCATCAAAAGGCAGATCCAGAAGAGTTGCCTGTACATCCGAAGAGAAGCCTGATGAGCGCAGCCAAGCGTGACGCCTCAACACTATGGATGTACCCATAGCCCTTGCCACAGAGTCTGAGGTGTCCAACCCAGACTGAATCACCTGGGTCGCCGCCGCCTGAGCGTCCGTTAGCAAATGCAACATCTCTTGTGGCAAGTTAGAATGACCTTTTGCTTCCTCCATAAGGGCATGAATATAACGTCCCAAAATGCAGGTTGCATTGGTCGACTTCAAGGCCATACTGCATGACGAAAAGGCCTTCTTTGCTGTGTGGTCCATTATCTTTGACTCCCTGTCCGCAGGGGTCCCAGGGAACGAACCAGGGGATGACCGGGAGGAACACGATGCCTGAACAACCAAACTCTCCAGAGTTGGGTGTTTGGAGAGGAAGTCCGGGTCACCTGGAGCCGCACGATAGCGCCTTGCTACCGCCCTGTTGACAGCTGTAGAAGTCACAGGCTTTCTCCAAATGTCCTTGATGGGGTCCAGGAGAGCCTCATTGAAGGGCAAGAGAGGCTCCGCCACCACTGAAGCCGGATGCAGCACTTCCGTCAAAAGGTTCCTTTTCACCTCAGCAGCCGGAAGAGGAAGATCTAAAAAGTCTGCAGCCTTCCTTATTACTGCATGAAAAGATGCAGCCTCTTCGGTATACTCCCCAGGGGAAGCCAGATCCCATTCAGGGGAAGTGTCAATACCACTTGCAGTGTCCAGGCCCTGAAAATCACCTGAAGGCTCCAAGATTTCGCCTTCCTCCAGATGTTGTCTGCTATATTCCTCCTCCTCCTCCAGGAGACGCAAAGCTAGTCTTCTGGACCGGAGCCTTGATTCGAGTCCCGGCGTCGATAAGGCGTCGGCCGACGCCGAAGATCTTCGCCAACGCCGCTCTTCGGATCCATCCGACGCCGGACCCTCTGGCGCCACAGGCACCTTGACTGTGGACTGGATCCGTGGAGAATCCACCAGCACCGGAGTAGCAGACGTTGTAGGCGTCACAGGTCTCCTGAGCGACACCAAGGGCATCGGCGCCGCAGCAGCTCCAGAAGGCAAAAATGGCATGAAGGGTGTCGGCTTGTAAAGAGCCAGAGTACCCAAATTAAAAGCCAAAGGGCCTGACAGACCTGCATGCCCTCCACCAGGCGCCATGATGGAAAAGATATTGAACAAAGCATTTAAAAATGCTGCAGGATCCGTACCCGGCACTGGGAAACCTGGATATGTTTGCGGTGTCGGCACCGGCATAGAAGCCGATGATGGACCAGGCATCTCCTGCTCTGGAGAAGCCGCCGGTTCTTGAAGAGGCTCAACTTCAAACACCGACAAAGGTGAAGCTGGAGAAGCAGGAGTCGTAGGAGGCGGAGGAGTGATGGTCGGGCTAATCTCCCACGTCGGACGGCACCGAGCTGATGGAGATGCAGATCTGGACCTGGACCGAGAGTCGTGACGGCACCGAGAGTCTCCATGGCGACGATGAGTCCTCGAAGATTTCGAAGAAGACTCTCTACGATGCCACCTTTCCTTCCTCTTCTTGGAACGGGCCAGGAACAATTTAGCCTCTCTTTCTTTAAGCACCTTCGGGTTAATGCGCTGGCAGGAACCGCATGACTCGACCTCATGGTCGGAACTAAGGCACCATAAACAATTTTCATGGGGGTCAGTGACCGACATCCGACCCCCACACTGGTTACAAGGCTTAAAGCCAGACTTTCTTGGCTGCGACATAGTAACTACAGATGCGCAACTGTAGCTCCCTGTTAGCCTCGAATAAATACCGTATTCGAAGGCACGGAAAAAAGGGAACTGACGTCTGCACGTCGACGAGGGCTTCTTATTGCCTAGATGACGTCATACGGCGTCGCGTGGAGTCGGGCTATTGTGACGTCATCGTCGACGTGCAGAGCTAGAAGAAATTTCCGTCGAAGCTGGCGCGAGGGGAGAATTCTTTAGGTGAGGAATCCACAGGTAGTTAATGTATCCATCAGAAGGAATAATTTGGAAGGTTTTTCTACTTTGTTTTCATCTTTTGCTTTCATGTGGATACCTTCAAAGCAGAACTAAACAACAAAAGTTTCCAATAAATCATGATTCAGCAAACCGCTGCTACAAATAAAGAGGCAACAAGGACCAGAAATCAAATCTGTGTACAACCCCGAACCGGAGAGCCAACTAAGGGCCATCATGGACGGCAGCAATGCATTAACAGTACATAAAGCGTCCGTCTAATGACAATGAGAGCCTCGCACCATATGATACTTTAATAAAGACATTTTCACAGATTAGAGCAGAATGCAAAAGGGTACCGGTCAAGCTTTCAACAGACGAAAACATTCATGAAACTCTAACATTACCTCAGCATCTTCATCGAGCTGCAGTTGTTTGGCGATAGTCTCGTCATCTAGTGTGGAATCACCTGCACTTTCTATTGGCTGCAGTGACAAACAAAAAGAAAATACAACTAAAAATTTCACTCAAAGCAATACAAATTGACCACAACAAGTGTTCCCTCCAAGACTATTAAAATTAATGCCCATCAGCTCTCCGTTTCATTTATTAAAATGTTCTCCCCACAAAATGACAAAATTGTATACTATTTAATGCGTTTTGCAAGCAAGACCTCATTAGTCAGCAGGTAATTTCATATTCAGCGGGTGACTTTGTGAAACAGATTTAAGATTGCTGAGACTTAATTTAGCACAATCATTTTCTTTTTGTTATCTATAACAAAAAATGTATATCTAGATGTCGAAATGAGTAATAAATTAATAAAGTGCCAGGTGTAGAATAACAAGGGCGTGATGGGATGTATCATGTTGGCTATATTCTCTGGTTAGAGAAGTTGCAATGTAAAAATATGCGCACTTTCAAACATACATGAACCATGCCCCAACCTTTACGTACAGGGGCACGTACAGCATACAACTGCCTTCCAGAAAAGACCAACAGCAAAACGCGAATATTTTCAATGAACTATTTAGGGCCTTGAAATACTTAAAGCAGGGTATGATTATCTTGAGATAATAAGGAAGCTGCGAGTATGCACGGCAGTAAATGAATATCGTATCCATTTCTGTATGTGGTTTATGTTCAATTTCGTTCTAATGGCAAAAAGTGTTGAAGCGCTGCCAAGATCCATGCCAGGACAGTTCATTACCAAGCTAAAAATTAAAAGGGCTGTCTGACATGCTCCTTTAACATGGAAGAGACTTCTGCAATCAGTATGCATTTATTTATGGATGCCTTCGCACACAGATGTTCAGAGACTCATACCTGTTTGAATAAGATTGTTCACACAGGAAAGCACTTCTTGTATCCAGTAAAGGGACTGGCAAAACAAAACTGCCATACGTGCTTAAAATCCATAGGTAATTTCGTAATTAGATTGCTTGTTTTCTTACCCAACTGCTTTAAAGGGCAACGGTGAAATAAACTATTGGCGTTACATAAGCACCCTGATCTGCTTTCTACTGAGAGATGTTCTCTCTCTGCTGTAAAAGTGCTCCAAAGGCAGCGCACTGGCAGGAGTATTCAGCGTTTATGAATATTAATGAATATTCTAGATAAAGAATAAAGCATACTTAGTAAGCTACATTTAATGCACACATTGTGATTTACACAGCAGCACAAGTGACATGTATGTATGAGTTTACCGAAATGGGTAGTTTCTGCAGTGTCACATCCTACAAAGGACCCCCTAAATAAGTTAAGACTTTAAGAAAAAGAACTAAAATCCTCAAGTTAATATGAAATCAAAGCCAGAACAAAAATCTGTTTTCTTCATGGAAACAACTCACCTGCCAAGCCCAAAACTGGCAGATTTGTTCAGCAGTTTTTGGCTCCTACTTTAAAGACACCTTTCGTCACTTTTCCGTTTGCCCCCAAAGGTAAAAGGTGCCCGAAGGGTATAAAATGTGGTGTGGATGTTTTTTTTAATTTTTAAATCCTAGCCAGCATTTTGGCTGCTTTTTAAACTGATAAATAACTCACAATTCAAAACACCAGAAAACCTGCTTAAAGCCCCCTTTCCTTGGTGAGTACACACAATGTGTTTGTTTAACATTTATGAGGTGTCAGGAGCATTAAGAACCGAATTTTGCAAAAAACATGTCAAATCAAGGAAGCACTGAAAGCCAAAAGGCCGCAAGCCAAAGCCAGACAGACTGGTTTTACAACTGCTTGTTTAAGGAATCATATGTACAACGGCAGAGTACATATGCCATTAGGCCTCCCTGTAATAAATATGTTGTATACATTTCATACTGCATAACTGCTGTTTGGTCTATATGCATTTAAAGTACAACAATATTTTGAGTGGATAGTGTGTTTCTAGTTCATATACCATTGATTCATGAAGTGGGAAATTTAGGGAAAAACACACATTTTTAGATTAATGGAAGGGGGAAGTCACGTGCTTTTATTTACATACCACATCCTAAGTCCCGAGTTAGTTTTCAGCAAAATAATGTTGAGAAATATTATGTAAAGCATGTTCAAGAGCTTATCCAGGAGAAAGAAGCTTCAAATGTTCCAGAAGGAGCAGCTATGACAGTCTCCCAAAGGTAATGTTCTTTTGATTACTCTCTTAACAACATCAACAAAACAAATACAAAGACTACTGACATGTAGAGTACAGACCTTAAAATGACAAATAAGATGAGCAGGTAGGTATGCGTATGTACCATATAGGAAGCTTCTATTTTTGGCAAGATTTTGATCCTAATGTAGAAATTAGACAGGACTAGGGATGAATGGTTTCCATCAAATATTCCATCCAAAAATCATGTATTCTGCATTGAAAACAGGCTGCAGTATATTCATAAAGTATTTTTAAATAAGTGTGAATTTCTGGTGTGCCTGCATCCTTTGTAGAAAAACATTCCAGTAACCCATTAAAATAACATTTATTCTTGACAGTCTCTAGCAGGATCTGATAGTTGCCAAATACGCATTAACTACTGGTAAGCCACGTGAGATGCACGGGTCATAGCCTGTCCATTTCTCTAACTGGTGAGGTGGAAAAACCCTGTGCTTGCCTGAGAGCCAAAACAATCTAATAGGCCACGGTTACAAGGTAGCTTGTAAAAACGTATTAATCCTACTAGATCATGCCTTTTGCCCTTTTTACTTTTTTACTTTTCTTCAAATTACAACCACTAAATGACTCAAATGGTTTCCCATCTCACTCACTAAAACAACCTAGGAAAAGATCTCAAAATGGTTAGGGAAATAACCCCATAAAATTAAAAATGTCAATAAATAAAAGTTGGCAAAGTCTCAACACAGACAAAAACAAGTTGCCCCTAATTGCATTTTTGGACATCTAAAGGTAATTACCTAACTTTACCCAACTGTCTAATCCATACAGATTACCTCCAAAGACAAGGCGACAGATCTGAAAGTCTACTTTGATTCCGCCAGAACTATGGAGCGCCACTTTCTATGTTGCAAATTTCAATCTGAAATGTTTTGAGAAGAGGAACAGGACTAGAGAAAGAAAGACAGAGCCACCATTTGTACAGATTGACTACTGCAATGCCCATTAAAGAAACTACAAGTGATTCTAAAGTCTGAGTGCAGAGGTTAATGTTCATATGAGGTTTGCGTGTAAACCCTTTCCTTAAGCAACATCAGATCTCTATTAACATTCATAGATATTATTAGGAGAGCAAGTTTATTCCTCATAAGAGGTGGTGGGGGCAAGTTAGGATACAACCATAGCAGAATTGTGAAAAGAATCTAAAGATCTAGTTGAAACTGAAAAGAGATCTATAGGACTCAATTAGGGAATCTCTAAAAATAAAAATTAAATTATAAATATTCAGCTGAGCATATGCTGAAGCAGCTACTATATTTCTAGTATCTCTGGCTCTACAAACATGTTTATTAAGTCAGCTTGTTTTTCAACAACAAAAAGTAATAATGAAAAACCCTATTTTACAGACTATGGGTACTGCTAAGGCCTTGCACGTAGAGTACTGCGGAAAATAATCCCCCACCAACCACCCCACGAAACATTTTTTAAATCTATTTAGCCCCAACAAACAAGGCCAGAGTTTCTACACACAAAGGATGTGAAGAGGCCATCCAAGTGCAGAGGTAATTTTGAGCTATCCTCTTGTCAAACTAAAAGTCACTGATGTTTGAGATAACACCAAATAACTTGGTTCAGGTTTTCTTCTAAATGTAGATTTCTTATCCATTGTACACAACTTCAACAGTCTTATTTTTTCATTCCAACACTACTGTTGTTTCACAACTTGATCGTAGCTAATGTTTTTGTTTCAGATGTCAGCAGTTTTCTGTTTCGCTGTCTTTACCGCGTAATAGCAGGGGTGTGGATATTCCTATAACCCTACACTCAGGAAATATTGTTTGGAGGTCAAGAACAAGTTCTCAGGTTTATTTTGTCCTTGGGACAAGCAGATCCAAACCCCTGCAACATAAACGTTTTGACTACCAATTTACAGAACCACACTATGGAGCAGGGAAGGGGAACTATCTGCAGTTGAGGTAATATTTTTGTCCATATGTTAATGCAATTCGAACTTGTATTTATGGTTCATTAATGCAAAGCCTTTATTATTAAGGTGAGCGCTCTAAATAATTGTTGTAAGCTCAGACTGCACTACTGACAGTGGTTCCAGCAAAAAAAAAATGTCATACTTTTGCAAAGTTTAAAAATATTAGGCTATTGTATAATGCTCCCAGAATACTCTCTGATTAGATGCAGATATCTTCAGAAGTTTGAATGCAAGATTGATGATTCTTTGCTTTCAAAATAAAATGTTCACAAAAAATGACACTAGGAAAAAACAATTTAGCTAAACTATCATTTCTTTGATGCATCATTTAGTAAAATGTTTTGATGCATGCTAATTAGTAGTTAATTTGCAAATAAAACGTGACTGTGCCCAAAGCTCTCCACTGAAACACGCGGCTGCTGCAACTAAATGAGCAAGCACAGAATACTGAGGCAGCCTAATACTAAAGTCATCTCGGGCCTCTTTTATCCATTTACAGCCACTTAATGCTCCTTCTGCTCATTCTTGCACCCAAATTACATCTTTCTCCTCTTCTATGTTTCCCATTAGTGTTTTTTGCTCGTAGTAAATACCTGATGGAAAAAAAGAAATGCTGGCTCCCAAAAATAAGTGCCAGTGCACACACCCCCGGCTCAAATTAAGCACTGATGCTAGTATTTCTAAAAAAGTGTTTATAATGGAAAGTCAGTGTAACCAATTTCAACAGGATTATGGGAAACATGAACATAAAAAGCATTGGCAAAGCTGATAGGTCCAACACTGGTAGTCAGTCTTTTGGTTTTGTCAATGCGTGTCTTGTTTTAAGATGGCTTTTGTAAAACTTTATTGTTGAGGGAGCTGCTGGGCCCTAGCAAAGGGCAAAAGTATTTTTTGGTCTCAAAAAGCACACATTTCAACAGCAGTTCCTGGCACTGAACAAAACTACGTTGTGTGTCCATATGCTCCTTGTGAAAGAGCAGATTGAGATCATTCACACTGAGGCCAGACAACAGATGGATAGAGAGAGACAGAATTTTAATAAAAACAAAAGGTCTTTGTTAAGGCACACCTATTTAGGGTCCCAATTCCTAAAGAAAGTAACAAAAGTGCACCCATGGCATATGTCTTTGCATTAGTGCAGATTTACCTATTTCATGATATCGCAAGAATTTACAGAAGTAGACCAGGAAATCATACTCCTAGAAAATATTTGTGAACTGTATTTTAGCAAGAGCAAATATGCATGTGTAGATTTGCTCATGCGAAAATCTGTTGAGAGTGTACAAGTTCCCTTGCCCAGTCACCATTTTTTTTTCTTCTGACCCATGTCAAGAGTACATTTCTAATCATTTTCAGTATAGGAAACAATCAGAGAAGAGTTGGCGAAAACCCATAAAACATGTGAGTTAGTGCACAGATTGAAAAGGGCATTCTAACATTGGAACAATTGCTTACGCTACATCTAGCCAC
This sequence comes from Pleurodeles waltl, assembly GCF_031143425.1. Lineage (NCBI taxonomy): Eukaryota > Metazoa > Chordata > Amphibia > Caudata > Salamandridae > Pleurodeles > Pleurodeles waltl. The sequence goes on along the minus strand of NC_090437.1, from coordinate 1,025,032,938 downwards.
AGTATGTAATGCAGAAAGATGACAAATTAAGGTCATTGCTAGTATTCAAGCCCTACTATAGTATTAGTCCTGGAATAATTAGAGAGGCTATTATCAGAGCTCTTATATAATGAGGTTGCTGCCATAATTTGTCGCCGCACTACATGGTACCAAAGGGTCAAGTACATTTTTTAACAGGTATTTTATTAAATCCCACACTCCTGAAAAGAATGGCATTTCAGGACAAGAGGTCAACACAAAGTATCCATTTCCTTCCATTGAGTTCTGTCTATCTGTATTAACAGTGCCAGCCATAATCGGTAGTACTTTTACATGATATAGACTGCTTGTTTGTTTCGTGTCACACTTACTTCTTTTCTTTTGCTGGACACTAGCTTCTTGTCCGACCTGTGGACGCTGGCAGTTCCAAAGTAATCCAGGGCTGATGTAGGAGTCAGCTGCATGTGTGCTGAAGGTTTTGCCTTAGCCTGTGTTTTGTAATCTGCTTGCTTCCCTACGTCCACAGTGGACAGTATATGGCTCGCCACAGATGTGCCATTCTCTTTT